>NC_134137.1:180327500-190327500 GCF_033958435.1 Carettochelys insculpta
AAGGGGACCACCCCCTCCAGTGGTTAATATAGATTGAAAGAGGAGGGGAAACTCTCCTCACCAGCCAAGGAGTGTGTGTGCAGGAGCAGTCCTTACCCAAGCCAGGAAAAGGCAATTACTGGGAAGCAGTGCTCTGCCCACTACTTCTGCCCTGAGCCCTGCCCTCCTTACACCTATTGTGTCCTGTCCGATTTTTAGATTATAAATGTTTCCAGGCAGAGCCATCTTTTACTCTGTGTTTGTGGCCTGCATGGCACAATGGAGTCTCAGTTTTGACTGGGGATCCTGCATGCTACTGCATTACTATTACGGCTTCTAATCAATATAGTGATCCGGTTTTATCAGAACTCTTTTTTGGAACTTGCTTGATCATTTTTATTCTTTTGCTTAAGAAATAAGGCAAAAGTTTCTTGTACATGTGCTGCTTGGTCCAGAAAAATGTAGTCCAAAGAATCAAAATATTGTAAAGTCCCTGCTCTGTCACAATAACTCAATCACTTTTGCTGACTTACTAAAATCTTATGTCACTTGTTCACAGCAAGTGGGCACCCTGTGTTAATTTCTATGGGAGTGATGGGTGGTTAGTGTCTTGGAAATCAATCTCAATAGTATCAACTGTCATGATATTATCATAGATCTTATCATGACTGATATTTTACTTAAAGCCCTAGCTCCGGGAGGCAGAGGATTATGAGAGAATGTCAATCTTGATCATTGTTGTAGTAAGTTTCCAGCACAGATGGTTGTGGAAAATAGCTTGAAATTGTAACCTGAATGTAACCTAAAGAATCAGAACTATGAATGCAAATAAACAGCCAAAACGTATTATTTGTTTTAAAACTGCATGATATTTAACTGTGCTTTAATGTTTGGAGGAGGGCAGTACAGCAGGCTGCTTATTTAGGGGCCTGAATACTGATATAGGCTCCAAGACTTAGACACACAAATGTGATCATTTTGACATTAAACACTCTTTGCTCAACTTCTTCAGTCTACTAACATAGGGATGATAGGGTTCTTTTCCTCCCCCAGATGGGTGCTGTGATTCTCAACTATGTTTGCAAAATGCTGAGACCCTTTAATGAGAGGTGCCCTAGAAGTGAAATTACCATTTTTTCAATTTATGCTGTTTTATTTATTGTTCATTCTCTGCCCCTAAAAAGTCTCGTTTCCTGAATTTTCCTAAAATGTGACTCGTCTTATGAAAAACACAGGTAATCTTCCTCTCCACAAAAATAAGAGCCTTCAAGAAAGGATACATGCTAATTTGAAGGTACTGACAATTTTAGAGGCTTTTCTGAAAGTATCCTCTTGCAAAACGCGGTATTGATGCCTGACTGTTATTAGGCATCTCAGACGTTGTTTGTAATTCATATAAAAATTACAAACTGATCTCTTGTTACAGATTGCACAAGTATGTAAGAAACATGACACCATTGGCCAGGATTTGGTGGCCATGTGTGTCAATGACATCTTGGCTCAGGGAGCAGAGCCCCTCTTCTTCCTCGACTATTTTGCCTGTGGGAAACTGGATGTTGGAGTGGCTCAAGCAGTCATTGCAGGAATAGCTGAAGCCTGTAAAAAGGCAGGATGCGCTCTCTTGGGTATGTGCACTCCCTTCCTGTACAGGATTTGAAAATTTGTGTGCTGCACTTTTTTTTTAAATTGCTTTTTAGTGTTTTGTGTCCATGCTGTCTTTAGAAGAACTGTAAACCAAATTTGATGAGACTCTCATTAACTCTCTGTGCCTTATGAGGTTTCCATCCACCTTCCTAGCAGGTGCTGTTTGTTCACAAATGCCACGAGTAGTTCCAGAATCCATCTTTTTGAAATTTCTTTCTCTGTCCCTTCATTTAACTTCATAAACATGAAATGTATAAAGCCCTTCCTTCTAGCAGTTCATATATGTGAATTAGTTCTATATTTCAAGTCGATTTATGAATGTGCTGAAGAGGCACGTTTATTTTCTGATGAAGACTCAGTATTTGGAATATCTGTATTTTCCTAAAATCTGTTAACCACAAAATGTTAAGCTGCAGGTACAGGTTGAACCTCCCTAGTCCAGCACCCTTGTGGACTGACCATAGCCAAATGAAAGAATTTACTGGACCACAGGAGGGCAATATTGTCTAGCAGCATCACCAATATTTCCACTGCTTACTGGGCTGTTAAAAAGACATTTAAGGGTAAATTATACCTAAATAACAGCACAGAACACTGAGAGCCAAGACTGGTGGCTGGAAACAAACTTTAGGAGACCATGGGAAACTTGGCCACACCCATGATAAGTGCTCATCCAGCTAACAAAAATCATGCCAGACTACAAATGTTGCTGGATGAGAGAGGTTCAACCTGTATAAGCATTTTCCTTCTTACTCATTATACTAGGTAATCATGTTTTTTGAAGTTTATCTTACATAAAATTAATATAGTGGTTCATTTTCACTTGTGACTTTTACAAAAATATAACTTTTAAATGTCATTCAACTTATTTATGTGTTCCAAACTCTATTAGAGATTCTTGCCTTGTCCAAGTAATAATATGAATCCTTACTTTATAAAAGTAACAGAATGCAGGCTTTCAATTTTGAATGATAAAAATAAGAAAACAAAGTCCTGCTCTCTCTGTTTTTACCTATCTCCTCCTTTTAGAAGTAATTATCCCCCCCAGTAAAAAATAAAGGAGCAAAATTTAATACATTTTTAAAACAAACCTTAAACCACAGTTAGAGGTAAGCTTATCTGATTTTACTACCCTGCATTACATATGTTTTAAAACTACAATTGGGAAAACAGTAACTTTCCTTGAAAAATAGAACTGAGTTACCTGTGTGCAGGTGATTTAACTAAATCAGTTTTTATGCTGTTTTAGTTAAATCCAGGGAGCTTCCAATGTGGGGACACTTGTGCTCACATGGTCAGCTTTAAACATCAGTCTAACTTGATGTGACCTTAGAAACAACATCTGGGGTCCTCAGGAGTCAAGTCTTTCCTTCGTGTATTAGAGGATAGGGGATGAATAAATAAATAAGGGAAACTTGTCAAATTTTACACATGAATTCCAGTGTGCCGTGTGACACTTCTTGAGCAGTAAGTCCCCTGCACTGTGTGATTTCCCCATATCCTGCACAGCAGACACACCAGACCTATTAAAATCACTAACTTTTCTAAGCATTTTGCTACATGAGAGAGCTACTTTTGAACACCTCATGTCTTGTCTACAGTCGGCAAAAAAATAAAAAGTTACAACAAACTATAACATCCTTGCTGCCCTTTGCATCCCCACACAACAGCTGTCTTCCACACTTTGCCAGGCTTATTTATACAAAAGGGTCGCAACACCTAGGAAAAGGCCTTCAGCTGAGATGGGGGTCAAATGATGCAATCTACAAGCCACAGCATTGCAGCTGCACTGATTCAGCTAGCCTTGCTAACTCCATCCCACAAGGCAGTAGCATGTGTTTAAAAGTTATTGAAAAACCTCTGAGCAACAGTTCTGGGCGTTGTGGTATCGACATGTCAGAGTGTACTGCTCCAACCAGGCCTGTTAGGCATTCTGTGTATGTCTATGCCTGCCTGGTTCTGCTCAGCAATGCTGCTGTCTGGATATGCTAAACCATTGGGAAGGCAAGTGAAGCAATCAATTATTTCCTGCATTGAGCATCCTTGGATACAGTTCCTGGTGTAGCAGAGCTGTATCCCGGGGTGCTAATCTAAGCACTTATCTTTTGCTGAGTAAAGGAATAGATTTAATTTTCACTAAGGCTGCATGCTCAGGAGGTGGTCTCTGTTTTCAGACGCTCTTGGGATGGAAGCCAGATTAGCTCATAGATAGCAAACCCTAGGGAGAAAAATCCATATAAACAAGTATTTTAACTCTGGCTATCAGAAATTGGGATTTCCTGACATTCCCATTTATTTGTCATCAGTTGAAGTGACAGGAGCTTCAGCCCCATGACAAATGCTGTTTTTTGTCTTTTTTTTGTTCATACCAGTCTCTTTTTTTTTTTTTTTTTTTAATGTTGTAGCCTTCAGAGTTTTCTGGCTGATATGGACAGGAAGCCATAAACATTGCGCCCTATTATATGTGTGCAGTCATTTGCATCAGGTTGGAAACATGTAAAAATCAGGTGTGCATTGGTTGCAATGTTTTTCACACCCATACTTTCCCCTTCCCTGTCCCCTGCAGGAGGAGAGACTGCTGAAATGCCTGGAATGTATATGCCTGGGGAGTATGACCTTGCTGGCTTTGCAGTTGGTGCTGTGGAACGAGGACAGATGCTTCCACAACTAGAGAAGGTTGCTGATGGGGATGTTGTCATTGGAATCGCTTCCTCAGGGGTTCACAGCAATGGGTTTAGCCTTGTAAGGAAGATAGTAGAGAAGTCATCTTTAGATTTCACTTCATCCGTGGGTGGCTCTGCTGACCTGACATTAGGTACCATCTTAATACAAATACGTCTTCCCCTGAAGTGTAACCAATTGTCACTGTTTTCCCAACACAGCTTCTTTTTAACTATGCCACTGTTACTCCGCTCTATTCTCCTTTTTCTTTTCTCTTAATTAAATATACTGAAAGACATTCGGGTGGGGGAAATGGGTAATAACACTGGTGTATACTGCAGGAATTAGAGCAAAACGTTTTTCCAATTCAATTTACTCTACAATATAGTGGTTGCTTTTCAATGACTGGTAAATGAATGTTTTTAGGCTTCCTTTGCTTTAATTTGACGGACATTTATTTGTATGGTGTAATTAGTCTTTTTTCCTTTTACATTCACAGGAGAACTATTGTTAACCCCGACTAAAATCTACAGTAAAAGTCTGTTGCCTGTCCTTCGTTCGGGGCACGTTAAGGCCTACGCCCACATCACTGGAGGGGGTCTGTTGGAAAATATCCCCCGAGTTCTCCCAGAACCATATGGTGTAGTGTTAGGTAAGGAAACAAAAGGGACATAATATAACAATGGGCAGTTGGGGGTATATATTTGTGGGATGGACCTGAAAAGCCCATCAATGTGGTATAAGGTAGGACCAGGCGAAATGCAGCCCGCCACACATTTGGGTGCAGCCCACCACCATACTCTGGGCCACCAATGTCCTGCAGCTCAATGGGACCCTTAGGCAGGCTCTCTGCCTGCCGTGCCCTGCGTGTCACTCAAAGCAGCCAGCTAATGAGGCCAGTGTGTTTGTCTGCACACCGTGCACCCCTTGGAGGGCTGGGAGGTTTGCACGGTGCTCCTAGCCCCAGCACAGTCCTCGCAGCTCCCATTAGTCAGAAGCCTGCGTGGGCCTTGCTTGCAGGTGCATGCAGCACAGACACACACGCTGGCCCTAGCAGCAGGCCGCTTTGAGAGGCATGTGGGACTGCAGCAGCCGGAAAGCCTGCCCAAGAGTCTGCTGGGCCACCTAAGCTAAGCACCTCCCAGCTAGAGTCTGCACCTGGCACCTCACCTCCTCCCTCACCCCAGAGCCACTGCACCCCTGTCAGAGGTCACAGCCCAAACCTCTGGGCTACCACCTACACGTCTCTTCCAGGTCAGAATCTTCTCCTGCACACAAAGCACCTCCTGCACCCCAATCTCCTGGCCCAGGCCACAGCCCCATCCTGCATCCCACTCCCCTACCCAGAGCTCCTTCTTATACCCAGCTTCTGTCCCAGATCCCGCACCCCCTGCATTAGTATGAAAGAAAGTGCAGGCTTTTGACTGCTTAACAGATTCTGGGAGTGGTGTCCCATTAAAAATTATTGCCCACCCTTGTTATAAGGTAAATTCACACTTCCCTCAAGTCTCATATTTGCTTGTCTAGAACATGGCTTATTTTTATTAGATTTTTATTGAATGTCCTCTTTCACTCAAAATACCTGCAAAGTGCCTTGTAGCCTTAAGATTGCAATCTCTCCTCCCTTGAAATCAGAATGTTTTGGGTTGAGTTTATTTATTTAAGCTACCAGATGATTTAAAAACAACAAAAAGAGGATTGCTTCCCTCCTGTAACCTCACACAAGCTCCATTCATTCTAAATTGAGAGATCTTTGCTGTGCCTTAGGATGCAATTAGTAGTTTAGATGTTAGGAAGAAGAAGTCATAAACATACTTTGTACTTTGACACTCCCTTAATATGTACATCAAACCATTTTATGTACATTATTTAATCCTCATAATCACCCACTGGGATATTATTATTCCCATTATACAAGCAAGCACCTGTTGGCATAACAAAGTAGAACAGCTTGTTCAAGAGCACATAGTGTTTGTACCAGGTGCAAAATCAAAAAGAAAACTCACGACTTCCTGTTCCAAATAGTAAATTGTACTTCCTTTCCACCGAGACAGTCAAATCTGTTTTTTTTAATAGTACTCAAGTGATTTTAGTTTACAGAAGAGATAAATTAATGAAATCCAGGACATGCCATTTTAAATATAATACAGTAAACCCTTGAAATGCGCGATTTTGACTTGCACTTGACTCGCATTAACGCAAGTTAAACACAGCTCAAAATCTCACTCCCCTGCCAGCCCTGGCTCAATGCCCATGGCCCCAGTTCAAACCCCCTGCTGGCACACCACCCCTCATGCACAGCTCTGCCTCAACACAACCCCCCCATCCCTATTCAAACCCCCTGTGCACCGCTCCAGTTCCAGCCTCCTGCCCTGGTTCAAACCTTTTGGTCCCAGTTCAAATCCTCCACACGTGGCACCAGTTCAATCCTCCCCACCCCCAGCTCAGTTCAACCCCCTTGCATGCGGCTCCAGTTCAGCCCCACCCCCCAACGCCCTGGTTCAAACCCCCCATCCGCAGCTCCGGTTCCATTCTCCTGCCCCAGTTGAAACCCCTTGCGGCCCAGCTCACCCCTGAAGCAGGGCTGCGGCTCACCATCCCCATGCGCGGCTCTGGCTCAACCCCCTGTCCAGGTTCAACCATCATTGTTATCCTCACCCACCCACCCAGCTCTGACTCAACTCCACCCCCCACCCCCCTGCAGCCCTAACCCCTCCTACCCCCCGCCCCACAGCCCAAACTCACCACCAGGCTTAACCCTCCCCAACTGCCCCGCAACCCCAGGACTTACCTTTCTGCTGCTTCCCTGCCTGCAGAATGGGCGTTCCACCGAGGAAAAAGCCGCCCCCCGACTCATGCGAAATTCGGGTTACGTGAGGGTGCATGGAACGGAACCCTCATGTGAATCAAGGGTCTACTGTATATCAAAAGAAGCCTGCTCTCTTAACTGGCTTGTTCAGCAGTGCTATGGGCCAATGAATTCTTGCCAGTGGGAAAAGGGATCTGTTTGTTGGAATTTGATGGTCCCTCCCTCATTTTATACCCTTTCTACCACTGCAGCTGTCATCCCTCAGTAGAGTGTGACTAATAAAGAGTACCTTCAAAGTATCCTCAAAGGCACCTTGTATATATTAACTAATGGGTCACAGTTGAGTGACCTGATTCAGTTCGTACATTCATTTTCCAACATTTCAGACCCCACTGACTGAAGCAGTACAAGACATGGATTGGGAATTAAATCTAGTTCTTCTACATCACAAAAGAAATCACTGGACCTGAGACTGCTCCAGATCTAAGCATCTTTGCCTTTGTAATTCCATCCAGAAATTCTGGTTCTTGATTATTCTAGGAACCAAAAGATTGATGTGAAGACAATCATTCCTATTAAACGCTTGTTTTGTACTTCAACAAGCATTTACAGCTTTAGCCCTTTTCAGATGCTCACAGCTGGCAGATACCTGAAATCTTCTCCTGGCTCCAAAAAGAGGGGAACCTCTCAGAAGAGGAGATGGCCCGAACGTTTAATTGTGGGATCGGCGCCATCTTGGTGGTAGAGGAGGAACTGGCTCAGCAAGTTCTGAAGGATGTACAAAGGCACGAGGAAGCCTGGCTGATTGGAAAAGTCTTCTCCCGATGCACAGGTACTGGATTCTCATTTATCTAGAGGAACGTAAGGCCAGATCCCCCGCTGATATAAATCGGTGAAGCTACACTGATGTTAGCGGAAAACTTGGTCCATAGATACCACTTTATCGCGTTTGCTTCAGGGATGCATTAGTGATAGTCCTGAGGACTCTGGTTACAAATACAAAAAACACTTGCTTAGCAGTGTTTGATAAATGAATGGTAGTTTTGAAACTGAGAAAAACAAAAAGTACTGTGGGTCTGATTCTCAGATGTGCTGAAATCCTTTTATACCTCCATATTTCTGTTTGTTTACATGTAACACATGTTTTTCCTCTCATTAAGAATCTGCCCGTGTTGAAGTCAATAATCTGCTTCGAGCCTTGCAATCACATAAATTACAGTTTTTCCACAACTGCATCCAAGACAAAACCCAGACAAGCAAAGTGAAGGTGGCTGTTCTTATCTCTGGAACAGGTGAGGCTTTTGCATTATTTACTACAAGGGACAGCATGGGCTGTTGAACAAGAAACTTGGGCCCTGAACCAAAACTGCTTCAAGTTACTAGAAGTGTTTCAATGGATTTCAGTGGGCTTTCAGTCAGGTGCTTAGGGATCAACACCAGGGGGCAGCCTGTCAGGGCAGGCAGAATAGATTTTTGCCCAAGATGGTTTTGAATGGGATCTGCTATGAGAATTACTCACTGCTGCCAGCTCTTGGTGAGATACACCTACACGTGTAGCTTTTGCCTATATCAGCTTCAGATGACCAACCAGCTGTTCAGAAGGATGCAGCATTGTATTGTGAAACAGACCAAACTTCCCTCTGAGTTTTACAGACATATGGGCAGCCCCCTAATGTAAGAAATGCAGCACAGTTCATGCACTGGAAAGTCTGTTTCACAAATGCATAACTTATGAAACCATGTCACGTTCACACATACAGCAGGAGTCCAAGCCTGGTTTCACTAAAGTCAATGGAGGGACACACCTTGTCTCAGGCCCTTCTTACATGGCTGTTTGAAAAGCCGTCTGAGAATTTTCAGTGTATTTACTCTCTAAGCAATGCTTGGTGTTTCTTTCTTCTTTTTAATTTTTAGGCACAAACCTTGAAGCCCTAATAACCAGCACAAAAAAATCAACCAGCTATGCACGGATAGTCCTCGTCATTTCTAACAAGTCAGGTGTAGAAGGGTTGAGAAGAGCTGAAAGAGCTGGTATTCCTACAAAAGTAAGCAATATTGCACCTTTTGAATCAGATGTTACTAACTCATTGCTGTGGAAAGCTAGGCAAGTAGCCAGAAACTCTTGAATTCTTCTATGCCATTGGCTTTCTGGGCCCTTGGGAAAATCACTTAATTTCTGTCTCCCATCTGTAAGCTGGAGACAGCGGTTCAGCTTTTATTTCCTTGTTGTAGGTGTTACAAGAATTTGTTATGGCGGGCACCTAGAAACCCTTGCCATTGTTAATGTTGCAGACCACTTAAAAGTAAAACCCTATCATCTGTCTCTCTCACTCATACCCCTCTGCTCCACTTACCTTTCATTTCTGGAGTTGATTTTCCTTGCTTGGGTCTCCTCAGAGGTGATTGTTTTTATTATTACATTTTGAAAAGCTATTCATTTTATTTTTAAGTTCAGCTGTGCTGAAAAAAAATGTACATTTCCGACAATGCTACAGCCAACATGGCTGCAATTTAAAATAGCGTGGAGAGAGGCCTTGAGATTTGTGTGTGTGTTTGGTTTGCAAAAATATTTGTCAGTTTGGCCCAATTCTTCACTGTTTATAATGTGAGATCTGCCATTGATTTCAACTAGTGCATGATGTGATGCTAAAACTAATTATTATTATTATTATTTTACTATTTGCATATTAGAGAGACAGGATGGGTAAAGTAGTATCTTCTTTTCCCCCGTTGTAAGGGCTACTGCTGTGGCTAGCCCCTCGTAGTACTAGTGCCATAGGAATATGTGATAAAGATGAGGGTCCACAAAGGGACTGAGGCATTGCGAGGCTCAGTTTCATGCACCTAATTTCTAGGCACCTAGGAAATCACTGAAACAACACTGCACTCCACAAAGCTTGAGTTAGGCACTGAGGCTCCCTGTCCAGAGCACAGGGTGAGAGAGCACCTCTGAATGCAACGGGCGAAAGCCGGCCCTTCAGGTTGGAGCTGCCCAAGCCAGTCTGTGGGAGATGATGACAAGAGCTGCACTCCCTTCCATCTCTTGGTGACAGACATCTAAGACCAGGCTACAGGGAGACATCAAACTCTGCTTAGAGATCCCCAAATAAGAACCAGCCGTGCAGAGTCAGGAACCTGAGGTGCCTGTGGGGTTTCTTGCAGGAATGACTCAGGCATGCGACTCACTCCACACATAATGGAGGTGGGGAAGAAGCAGCAGTGCCCACCTTATAGCTTTTGGCCCAGCTGTTAGAGTACTTACCTGGGTTGTGGAAGCCTCACATTCAGTCCTCTCCCCTCACCCCAAAGGGGAGTGAGGATTTGAAGGGGGACTCCCGCCTTTCAAGAAGCATCCTAACTACTAAGCTATGGCATCATCTGAGGCAGGGCTCGCTGCCTTTCCCGTGGAAGGTGTTCCTATTGGCCAAACAATGCAAGTGTGATTAGAGCAGGGAGACTGGGCCCTGAGTCTCCCACTTCCTTCATGGGTGCCCTACCCACTGGACTGCAGCATCATTCTCCTGTGCTCCCACTCTCTGGCTCCATAACCATATTTACGTGCAGTAGGAGAATCCTGGGGCCAGGCTGAGAGTAGGAATGATTCTGGAGTTTAGCGATTAGGGCTCTCTTATGGGAGGTAGGTTGGAGACCTGGATCCCAGTCCTAGGTAACGATGCAAGACTGTAATGGATAGCTCAAAGATAACCAAAAGGCCTATAAGGTTACCTAAGTCTCTCCACCAGCGGCCAGACACTGCCCCAGGTTTTACCCCGCAACCTGTGTCGATGTCACGGGACCTGATCCAGTGGGGTTTACAGGGTGCGTGATCGAGCTGCGCTGTTCCCAGGAAAGGACGACAGACCAAAGATCAACTGTCCACAAAAGATTTTATTTATCAAGAGCGAGGATTCTTTTTATATTATAATATTTTTCTTCCTATTTAAACCTATTTATGCTTGTTTATATGTTTCTATTTTGTTTGTTCTATAAGTACAACTATTTATTCCCTTGTTCCCTAAGCCTAGCACAGGATTAGATAGCAAAGGAGTAGTAGCCTTTAGTGTGCTGTGTTAACAATTCATTCTATTCTAAACCCCCTTAACTTACTTTGAATCCAAATGGGGTACACAACGAGGTGTTCTTCTTCGTGTGCTGTAAGGGAAAATAAATTAGAACTGCATATAAATATTCCTACTAACTATATATGTATGTATATGTGAAATATATGTGTATATATATGTGCCGGAATATTTATACTGGTAACAGGCTTCCAGTTATGTATATTGTTTATGCCTGATTGTTTATCCTGGTAACAGACTTCCAGAAAATATATAGGATATTTTAGTCTAAAAGGACTACAATATAATGATTAAGACTACATTGGCTTCCCTTTACCTTAGCGTCCTATTGCCCAAATTATGGGTAGTTTGATCTAAAGAGACTACAATACAGTGTACTCCTGGAACCGCCTATGTCGTTCCCCCAGTTATGGGAGTCCCTTTACTGCATCGTCCAGGAGTAAGTCTAAGCTATATTGTATTCCCTTCACTACGGCGCACCCACGCTCTCCTTCTCTTTAAAGGGCAAGGTCGTTCTATCCCAGGCCCAGCCTCCTAGGAGAACAGATGGTTATATAGGTGAGTGAGTTTGGCCTGCTGGCCAGGCAGGTTGACTCCAAAAGTAGCCGTGGGTCTAGCCCTCTCGTCCGACTACTACCTCAATAGCAAGTAGCGCGTGGGAAAGATGTTTATACCTCGAATCTACGAACTACTGCCTTAATAACAATAGGTACAGTCTCCTCAGACTGCCTTAGGTCTTATTGACAATGCCCAAGGTCTTAATACCCTGTAGGGGTTCAAAACAATGGGGTTTTCCCTTTAACGGGTTATCCCCTAAGTTATCTTCCTATTTATATGTAGATATATATGTGTGAATGAGTTGGGGTATTCCTGATTACAGGTTTATCCCCCTAATGCTTCTACCTCGACTCAAGTGAGCTCTACTTGGAAGAGGGAGCAAACAGTTCTGAATCCCTATGTACTAATAAATAAATCCTATACTAGTCTTCTACTTGTATGTAAAATACAAAGGCTAGGTCTGTTACGACCGCCTCCTGTGCTTTACAAAGTGACTTAGGGAAACAGGGTCACAGAATTTAAGGCGCGCCTATTTTTTAAACAGTATTAGAATTCCTAGACCTGACATAAAAATAACAGCAGCAAGGAATGACTACGGATAGAGTTACTAGTAACAATACGATAGATAAGATAAAAAATATTAAACCTAGTTCCATTATGATTAATTAACTAAGTAACAATTGAACAACTAACTAACCTAATGTCCCTTAAGTGTGTGGAGGTATGATGTTAAAATACCTAGCCCTCCTGCTCTGTCTATCCGGGCGCTGGGCCCGCAGGTCTCCTCCGGAGCTAGGAAAGGATGCCCTCACGGCGCGCTTTTTTGGCAGCCGCGGCAGGCAGACAGGAAAGGCAAGGGAAAAGAAGAGGTGGCCAGGGGAAAAGGCCAACGTGGTACACAAAAACCCCTGGCAGAAAAAGCGGCAGCGGCTCCGCCGCCGGCCAGCAGAGACCGCCGCTTGCGCAGCTCACCAGGCGGGGCACCAGCCGGCGCGGTCCGCCCGGTGAGCCTGCCTCAGGTAAAGTTCTGAGGGCTTTGAGTGATTTCAGTTCAGTCTCTAGATGTCTTGACTGGAGCTCTTCAAAAAGGCTTCGTAGCCGGAGCTCTTCGCAAAAGGGCTTCTGCGTCCCGCGGCGGCTGGGGAGCGTCGATTGACACGGCGGTCCGCTTCAGCTCTTCGCGTCGAACCTTCAGCTACAAGCGCAGTCCAGCTCTGAACTCAGTCCTTTTGGGGTCTTCCGTCCTCTCCTCTTCCTTCGCTGTCCTCCGGCGGACTGAGGTAGCCGGGGCTGGGCTCCAGAATTTATAGAGCCAGGGCGGACCTGGCTGAACACTCACAGGTGTCAGGTCCGCACCTGGGTTGCCCCGGCAACCAAGATGCACATTCTGTATACATATTCATGAGCATCCTATTTTATCCTATCAGTGCATCAGAATTTAAACCTACGCTCATGAATAGTCAATTAGCTAATACATATTCATTACCAACCGATAACCCTAACAGTTATCTCCTATACCTTGTATTGAACCTATATTACCTATGTATTTTAACACTAGTTTTTGAAGTAAATCTTTTTATATTTTAATTCTATTTCTAGGCGGATTGATGGGGAATACTGTTAGGTAAATAAAAATAAAACTTTTAATTTAAAAGTGCTTAATACCTCGAGGCCGTCTGGTAAAGGGTAGTGGAAGGCACACACAAGCCTCACAGCCCATGGCCAGGGACATGTTCTCTAAAAAGAGGAATTTACAACACTAGGCACCCATCACTTCCATTATTTATCCATGGTGGAATGAACAGCTTCAACAGGCAAGGTGGAGAGAGCCCCACAAGAGGGTATTGTGTAGTTCGGGGTTTACAGCACTTTCTGAGAATTTGGGACGGCTGTTCAAATTCTTTTTCCACCTCTGAGTGAGGGGAATTGATCCTGGGTCTCCCACATCCCAGGAAAATACTCTAACCACTGGGCTAAAAGCTATAGGTGTGTGGTATCACCACTGTTTCCTTCTTCATCGGATTTTAAACCACACTTGGTCCAATAGACGTGCTCAGAAATCACACACAACATCAGACTCTGCATATGACTTAGTGTTGATCTATACTGCTCTGCTGTTAATTTTCCAGAGTTCGATTTTTGCTGCCTGTGTTAAGATACGGCAAACTTGACCTCCCTGGGCTCAGCCGTAGACCCCTGTGCTCCACACTATCACATGATTTAAGGGACATCAGCATGAGCCTGAAGGGCCCTAGACAATACTAGGGCAGAAAGTTGATTCTGATATGCTGATTCTAGTGACGCTAATGACGTAGCTGGAATTGCTTATCTGAGATTGACTGATGTAGCTCTACCCTTAGATGTGCAGTCACTTATCTTCTGGTTCATGAATTGCTTTGGGGCTAAAGGAAAAGATCGGTGTCCGGCTGACTACAGGGCCTAAAACATAGACACCCAGGGACTGAAAACATAGGTGTCAAGTAAGCTTAGAGGCCAGTAGGGATCAGTGAGTGTTTTATGGATCCCACTGTCAGAGACAGTCTGTCCTGAAGAGCTCACATCTAAATGAACTCACAAGACAGAGTGGGAAGGGAATCAGCACCCCACAGAGGTGAAATGACTTGCTAAGGATGAAATTCAGTAGCAAAGCCAACATGAGAAGCCTGTCCAGCCCTATCCACTCAACCACACTGCCAGTGAACTGAACCACTGAACAACCAGTTTAGTATAAACTTTTCAAACCTAATGTGTTGCCTTCAAACTTAATTGTTTTTTGTACACATCATTGTATTTAATAGGCCTCGTTATTTTAAAATTGTGGGTATTTTAAGGATTATTTTAAAACTATGGGCATTTTAAGAAATAGTTTGGTAGTTTAGTTTAATTTTAAAAATATTCACCTTTAAATATGGCATATGTGTCCTTAATTGAGAAGACTTTAACTGGAGCAGTCCTTATTCTTGTTCTTCCTTACCCAGCTGTTCCTTCTTAACATGCTTATTATTATCCATCTGAATTTTTGTGGTGCCCGATGTTACGTTTTTGAAATCACAGAGGAGAAGGCCATCTTTTGAAATTGGCGAGGATGGAATCTTGTTTTTCAGTTTAAACTGATATTGGATTTGCATTACTTTAAACCCTACAGATTGCTTTAAGTCCTCGGATCAATTGAAGCCGCTTAAGCTAGTTTAAGAGTTAAAGTGCTTGTTGTAATTGTCAGGTAGTTGGAGATTTTTATTTGATTACAGTATAGTATTTCAGCATGTTCTTGTATGAGAGGGTCAATTAATCTCACATTCACATATGTGTTTCTCTGTTTTTTTTATATTGTAGGTGATTGACCATAAATTGTATGGAAGTCGCATAGAATTTGATAATGCAGTTGATAAAGTCCTTGAAGAATTCTCAGTTGAACTGATCTGTCTTGCAGGATTTATGCGGATTTTGTCTGGTCCCTTTGTCAAAAAGTGGGATGGTAAATAGGCTGTTCTAATGTATATTTCCAAACATGACAAAAGACATATTGCAGCTGCAATTAAAAATTGCATTTAATCTGGCAAATATTACAGAGAGAGAACCAGCCAAGTGCACATAAATGATTGACCACTTTAAATAGTAAAGCCCTTTGATCAGATATATTCTGGATTTTTTTAAAGAAGATACAAAACTGGGGATGGTTGGAACAGAAACCTTCCTTCTCCCCAAAACCACAACTAAAGCATCATCTTTGATTGCCTGGGGAGTTAAGAACTTAAGACAATTTAGCGGTGTACCAGTTTCATATCAGAAGCTAACCGACCAACTGGCTGCTGATCCCATCATTGCTGATGATTGGGATGATGCAGGAATAAGCTGTGACATGCTGAGTTTGTTCAAAGGCTGAAGCTGTAACATTTATAGAAATTGCTCAAGTTGCAAAGTCATCGAGTAGTCCCTCTGGTCCTAAATAAGCATAAGGCTTAAAAGTACCCATCAGGTTAAAATCCCAGGGACACAGTGGAGTCAGAAATCCCCAACCAAGCAGATAATGGGGAGAAATATACTTACGAATGGGATGCCTTGTATAGTATCTGCCCTAGTTAGTAATGTCTTCCCCAGCTCTGTGCTGTGGACCCCTTTCCTCATCCTCTCCTGTTCCCACACTATGCCCTAGTTTCAGGATAAGAAGCCATTACAAGTAATCTGTACTATGATGGGATCGCCTCAGAAACAGAGACTTAGCCTATAAATAGCTTTTCTGTGTTGCAAAAATGCATCTCTCAAACAGGTCACTTACCCTCCTGCGTTAAGCTCCCATCTTAAGTCTGTCTTGTCCTACGTGCTCCCCAACCACTTTCAGGTGCATAGCTTTCACCCTTAGCTTCAATTACTACAGGAAAAGGGAAGGGAATCCCCTGCCTCCTTAGTTAATGGCTTTTTTGGGTCAGGCCAAAATTTCCTTCCTAACCCCAAACAAAGCAGGTAGAGTAACCTTAAGCCTGTGAACAAGAAACAGGCAAAAATGTACAGCCTTGTTTACACAGTAAAAGATAACCCCTTCTGTCAGACTTAGGAGCTGAGGAGTAGGGAGATGTTCAACCTCCTGTGAGAAAGCAAAACTAGTTCCTAGTCCTCCTGCCAGACCATTTTTACACCTTGCTATCTTGTTTGGCAGTCACTTTGTAACGAGTAGGACGTCTTCATGTCACCCTCCTATTTGTGAGTGCATTGATGGCCGATCAAGCCAATTCTGGAGCCGCAGATCTCCTCACAGAAAGGGTAGCTGATGGAGGCACCTGTACATGACTTCTTCTAACATGAGGGGACTGTTGCACTGCAGCCACCACATGGTTCTTGATGGATGGAAAGCTCAGGTCTAATGGCATGGAATCCACGACAGCTGGGAGCCTCCTGTCTGCTGCAGCTTTCATCCACCTTCACAGCCATTGTAGCATTTGTACCTTTGCTATCCCCTGCCTGTTCTGCCGTTGAGGACTTTGAGGATTTTTCTTTGTCTGGACCCTCCCCGCCCGATCTTGTCGCCATGGGTGACCCTGCTGGAGCACGAGACTCCCTGCGGCATCGCTCTTGGGTTCCTTAGATCACGCACCCGCTCACCACGACAAGATGACGATCCAGAGAGTAGGACACCCTGCTATCACAGGAGGAGGCCACCTTAATTCTGAGTTTGCAAGGGGGGGCCGGATTTCTTTCCTCCAACAGAGAAATAAACAAGAAAGGGTGAAGGAAGCTGTATCTTTCTGTTCTCTTCGTATCATCTTTCCATTTCCTTATAATGGAGGAATTGTGGGTGACCTGCTTCTACAGAGGAGAGGATAAGAGAGCAGATACTGAAATTCCTGTACAAGTAAATAGTACACTCTGTTTCCACTGATTCAGGAAGTAGGAATAGCTGCAGGTATTGCAGGAGAAACAGTCTGCAACAGGGAAAACTATCCCTGTGCTTAAGTTAAACAGAGACTGGGGACCAATCAAGACTCCTAGTTTTCCATGTGCATATAGGACTGAAGTCCTCTGTTACAGTTCAGCAGCTGTACTACTACCAGCAGTTACCAGGTCACTGGGTGGCAGGTCTGATCTGCCTAGGTCTTGAGCACCTGTGGTGCTGGATTCAAGACCTGTAGTCCCTGACAAACTAGGAGACTTCATAACGTTTGCACAAGTAAATGCAAAATCCTCATTTTCCCATGAGTGTTTTTGTGTTGTCTAAGTAGCAGTAACAAAGAGAAGCAAAAGCTTTCAGGACTTTTATCAAGTTATCTCCTGGTCTCCTGCCCTTCTCCATCCCTTAACACCCAGTTTACCCTCTGGCCTGTCTCAGACTGATGCGTTGGAACCTGACCCAGTCCAATTCCTGCTCTGCCAGTAGCTCAGACTCCCCCTGTCCTGTTCATGACATGGTTCCTCTTTGGTACTGCAGTGCTGAAGGTGAATCTTAGCAGAATAGATGCATGAAGAACAGCTTCCTGTACTCCACCTTCTCAGAATACTAAAACCAAGGAACTCAACTGAGGTATCATTTTCACTATGCTGTTCTCTGGGCATTTTTGTTCAAGAACAAGACTATCACATTGCATATTGAAGTGGAAAAAAAACCTTATTTGAACAAAATAGGCTGGAGATATTGTTGAAAATCTGTTGGTTCTTATGGTATGCCTGTCTCCATAAGGCTGCCAGTGTCATTGGAGAGGTTACTGTTGCATGCATACAAACTGTGCATTGGACTCCGTCGGAAATGGCCCTAATCTTATATTCATATACTGACAATCATCACTTCTCTTACTTATCCCTTTTCAGTACATTTTTTCCATTTTGGAATTGGGCCCTGGATGCCCCTTACATTAGTCAGCCAATTGGACTCCGTCGGAAATGGCCCTAATCTTATATTCATATACTGACAATCATCACTTCTCTTACTTATCCCTTTTCAGTACATTTTTTCCATTTTGGAATTGGGCCCTGGATGCCCCTTACATTAGTCAGCCAAGCATCACACTGCAGTCCAGTTAAGCTGTTGATGAACATTGACAGCATGCAACTCACACAGATGAGGTAAGGAGTGATATGTGTACAGGTTACCCTGACGTGAGGCATATGTTGTAGTTTTCCTGTGAACCTGAAGCAGAATTTTTGTTTGGTCTGAATTAAAAATCAGATCCTTGACTGCTGTAAAATGCCATTGCACCATACCATGCAACTTACTAGACACATTAATAGTTTAGGAGGAGAAAAAATATACTTATTTTCAGAAGACAATCTGATGGCTCTGCAGATCTCGGATGTACAATTGCTACAGCTTTCAGTCCTATTCTGAGGCTAGAGAGTCTAGAATGCTCACAAGGCATAGCACTCATTTCTAGGGGAAAGGCCTAATGCAGCTCACTACTATAATGTGGATCCTGGTGACGGTTCATTAGGAGGAGCCCTCAGCTTCTGAAAGAGCATAATGCTAGGTGTGGTGTGCTTCTGCTTCTTGGAAATCCAAGGGGCTGCTCCAGTGTAGGCATCAATTCTCTGCTGTTAAGACTGAACAATTCTCAGTGGTTTAGAGGCTAACCCAGGAAGAAATCTTACCAATTTCATGGAAGTTTGTGTGATGCTCCATGCCACCATGGGCAAATACTCTGATTCACTAACGTGAGTGGATAGTAAGGACTGTGAGCAATATGATATGTCTGTTGTCAGGGGAAGAACAAGACGTGACACGGGGGAAGAGAACATGACCAAAAAGAACGAGGCGTTATAGTCATGGGAGCAGTTCTTGGGAGATGTGTACAACATATGTTCTAATAGTTTATTGTTCCCAACCCGGATCACCTGAAGAGAGAGGGTGGAAAATAGATTCCTGATGAGCTGTGGGCTGCTTTATCTTATTAACCAGAATGCAAAATGGGCATAATGGGTATTTACTTGATGTTTTAGCTTGTGAAATGTGGGCTAAGAGATAATGACAATTTTTTATTATTTTCAGGAAAAATACTGAATATACATCCATCTTTACTACCTTCTTTTAAGGGAGCAAATGCCCATAAATTAGTGTTACAAGCTGGAGTCCGAGTTACTGGCTGCACTGTGCACTTTGTAGCTGTAAGTACATCATTTCTAACAGAAACTAGCAGCTTTGGGGAAAATGCACAGCTAATAATCTTGGAGGGAATAACACCTGTCTAACTTATCTCTGTCTTTTCCTCTTTATTTTTAGAAATGGTTAAACAGCGTGATGAATTCTTTAGAATGTTGTGCACCTTTAACAACACTTGCATTTCTTCCATGCAGCTTCTTACCATTTGTAAAAGTAGTGATGGCTGCTCCACCAGTTGTCATATCAGTGGGAGCGCTAGCACAAGCAAAGCCTTGGTGATCTTTACCATTACCGGGTTGCCAAGTCATGTGTCTTTTATCCTCATCCTGTTTAGTGATCTTAGTGCTGGAATCAAGAAAGGCCTGAGAAGTTCAGCTTTCATTTAAAGAATATTCTAGCTCTCATGCTTGCTGAGAAAAGCTTGAAACTGTGGAGTGACTGTAACCTAAGATCTACACCCCAGAAGGCAAAGAAAAGAACCCTAACTCCATTAGTTTTATAAAAGTCATAATTTTTCTTTAAATACCTGGGGTTAGCAGTATTGTCATCATGTTAGCAGGGCCTGGTTTGAGCAAGATAAGCAAAGGTCTTTGGGCCCAACTCTTGATCGCTCATAAGAAATTCGGAAGACCTGGACACCTGATGTCCTGGTGCTGGTATTTCTGTTTTGACACCAATTTTATCCAGATTTTTTAATCAGCTAGCTGTAGGCCTACATATAGTGTTTTGGCAGAGTTGGCTTCCACAGAAAACATTGTTCAGCTGCATTCCCATTAAAATGACTTTCAGTTCTCTCTTGTAAATAAATATTTCAGTTAATCATCAAGTTAGCTTCTCCCTTCCTGGTATTTTGGAAGTGTGTTATGAACTAAGTAGGATTGAGGAGTTTTGACTTCTCACCATTTGTGAAGAAAGCAAATGGACAATTAAATTAATTCAGAAGCAAGATTTTTTCCCCCTCATTTACTTATCAGGATGGAAAATAGCAGGATGCAGGCCCTTCATTAAATTCTTAAAATCATCCTCGCTCCTATAGCTGTTTAAGAAATCCATTCTCTCTTTGACTCTTGCCATCACAGAAGCACGGGAGGAGGCAAAGAGTTCAACCCTTTTAGATAACGTTCCTGTGCCTTCACAATATGTCACTGTAGCATTTCCACACAATGAAGGAACCCTGAAAGATAGTTCACAGAACACAGAGAACATTACTAATCACAAGGAAAATAAATAATTTAGAGGTGGAAAGATCTTTTACTTCACTTAAGGCACCTCCTTGTCAATGCAAGAGAATTCATTGCTTTAGCTATACCTGCATTTTGTCTAGTCCAGTTTTATGTGGTTTACGTGCCATGACTTTCACTGATTTCTGTGGGATGCTATTCCTCACTCTCTCAGAAGTCCCACAAATATTTTCTTGGCATTCCCCGTTCTACCTGCTTGCATGCTTGAAAATAGATACCCATCAATTCCCTGCAGATCATGCTGCCCACACTATATTTTCTGTGCTCCTCTCACATCACAGGAAACACATATGTAATAACTTTGATAAGTGGTACCTAAAGTTATCAGAGTAAATAACTGTCCTACTTTTGTGCATCTTCTCTTCCCCTCCTTTTTGTTGACAGTATTCTGGACTTTATTTTCAGGAGGAAGTTGATGCTGGAGCTATAGTTTTTCAAGAGGCAGTTCCAGTGAAGGTTGGAGACACAGAGGAGACCTTGTCAGAAAGAGTAAAAGAAGCAGAACACAGAGCTTTCCCTGCTGCCTTGCAGTTGGTAGCCAGTAAGGCAGTGTGTCTAGGAGAAAATGGCAAGATCTGCTGGAATTTAGAACAGCGGAACTGAGGAGGCTTTTGGATGCACTCATGGAACAATTGTCCAGAGGGGAGAATGTGGCAACTGCACAGTTACTTTTATGCTGTCCATAAAGTGTACTTTACTGTAACATTTCCCCAGGCATTCCAGCAGGATCTGCAAAATCTCGCAAGCACCAGCGCTCCAAACTGAAGACAGAGAAAACCAAAAATGGGAAGGGAGGGGAATTTTACTTTTTTTTTTTTTAATACTGTGGTGGTATAGATCTCACTGTCAGCTACCACACTAATTATAATTGCTTTTTCCACTGACATCTCAGTCCACAATTTCACAGTACTCTTACTCCACTTTTGGTAGTCTAGATTATCATAGCCCAAGAAGCAAAGATTTAAGCGTCTCTGAGTTTCCCTATGAAAGTATCGTAGTAGTTGAAGCTCATTAGTCAGTATTAGTCCGTGAATGTTTTGACACAACTGTATTTGTTGATAAAGACTGTGAAAAATCTTTTCAGGACAACTGTTAGTGCATAACTGATGGGGGTAACTGATCAAAATTCTTCTGGTCATATAACAAGGAATAAAAAGGCCCTCATAACACAGTCTTTTGTTAAAGAAAATTTTGGAAGTGGATTTTGCTCCTGCAAAATATTTTTTTCATTAAGCTTTGTACATGGGCTGGACTCTCACCAGATGTGAATCCAGATGTGGAAGCTGGGATCCAGCAGATGCCTTACAAAATAAATCTCCTAATGAACACTTACCTGTGGGTAAGCAAGTCTGGTTTTAGTGCTCTCATTTCATTCCTACAGTCCACTAGATGTTAAGAAAGTTAAGAGGCAGAGGTTTGTTCCATGTGGAACTGAGAATGAGACGCTTTCCAGTGCCTGGTAATCCTATGTGAAATTCTTTACTAATCTTATCACAGCTAAATACAGGAATTCTGAGGGCATCTGTTTTAAGTAAAGTAAAATTGATGGGGGTTTTTTTATTGTCTTTACCTATGCCTCTTCCCCTCCTAAATCTTTTGCCATTCTTACAAGCCTATCTGAGTGTTTATTAGAGCTGAACTGTTATCGCTGTGCAAACACCTCATTTTCTTTCACTGGTTTTAGCAGCTAAAGACATGTTACTAGTGTTTACTAAGATCAGTTTATTCCACAAGCTAGAGGCACCTTCCTTCAGTTGTGCCTACATGGTTTTAAAACAAAACCAAGAACCCTTCTGTCACTAATACACCAAGTGACACCACATATTGGTTTGGCAGCCTATGTTATCCTTTTGTGTTAGAACTTCAGTTTCCCTTATGTAAAACCTACTTGTAATAAAGTTAAGAAAAAGCTAATTCAAGGGGACATTAAATATTTGCCATAAATTCTTTTGCTTTCATTAAGGGTAGAAGTGATTTCTTTAAACTCTGTGTTTAAAAGGAAACAAACTGTTGTTTCAGATATGGCTGCAAAATAGTAGGTGGAGGAGGTGAAAATGCAGCAAGTCTCCAAATGACAATGGTTTTAAGTGCTCCTTAAAGGTGATAGGCATTCCACCTAAATACACCTAGACCTTAGGCTTAAAAACCAAGACAGGTTGTAAAATTTGCCTTAAGATCTTTTGAACTATCGTTGATGATGGGCACTTTCTCCAAAAACAGCCTGCACTGAAGAACTTTAAACAGTTTGTGATAGCAGCATAAGAATGATCCTTCTGTTACCAATAATGATGCCAAACTGAGAATGTCACAATGATTTAACAGAACTTTAAGTAGTAAAATATTTACAGCTGGTAAAACCTCTCTATACAGTGATGTAGCTGGAGCTTGTAAAGCATTGCAGTGTTCCCTATAAACTGAGCACTTGGGCACCCACCCAGAAGAGATTCCGAGCAGCCACAGCTGGTAGCACGTGTTTCTATTGATGGTGCATATAAAACTTATTCTACCCATGGATGGAAAAAATTAGAAGGAACACTAATTACAATCAAAGCGTCCAGAGAATTATCGTACCAGAACTGGTGCGGTAAATCCCGCAAATGCTGATACTGTATAAACTGTTTATAGAGACAGTTCTAAAAGCAGTCTGGGTCCCTTTTTAGAAACAGAGGCCACCTAAAGGTAGAAGCATCCGAAAACATATGAACAGATGTTTGCTGATGAAGTATTCATAGTACGGATGGAGGTTGGTGTAGGGGTTGAAAAGATTGAGAACACATCAACCCATTGATGCCAGCATCGGAGATTTTTCACAAAACTTACAAATATTTAACGATATTATAATCTCCCATGGGTCCGTGAAGTGGGGTCATTGGAAATACAGTCTGAAACAGCATCACCAAACAAGCCTTTTGAAGTCACCTTGGGGAGCAAAGAGGGCAGGGCAGTTTTTCCTGCCATGAGGCTACTGACCTGAATTAGTGGATTATGAACTAATTTTAGGGTTAGCCAAGATAAACAGCCAGAGGGACTCATAAGCTATGATCACAAGGGTAGTAAAGTTGGATTTAATTCTCCTGGTGGTAGTCATGCATTTCCTAGCACTGGGGAAATAGCCAAGAGTTTGGAGCACTTGTTCACTGTGTAAACAAAATCAATCCCATTTTCAGCAAAGATTACAGGAGGACAGAACTTTGTATTGATATATGGACATTGTAGAACACAAGTTTGTGCAGAATGTCTCTGTACCAGCTATTTCCACTGGTGGGGATGTAACATGTATTACCATTGTGTATGACAAACCACATTTTGTCTCTGTGAACAAACACCACAGACATAGAACAGAACATTTTTCACTTTGGCAAAGTGAGCAGCTATTTGCCCTGTGTTTCTGGGAAAGCTGTGATCTTAGAAACTAAAAAACACACTCTGGACCCTACGAATTAAGCGAGACCATCCCCATCATACAACAAAAACTCACAAAGACCTGACTGAACTATTTCCTTACTGGAGCTCATGTGCTGTACAGACCCAGCAGAGGGGCAGAGTATTCTATGCATCTTGATTAATCCCCCTGTAAAAACAGCTGTTCAGAATATAACCAGAGACATGGGTAGGTCACATCTGAGCTGTTCCAGATGAAGTGGGTGCTCTTACCAGGCACATGGAATTGGGCTGATGTACTTTTATGTGAGCTATCTTAAAAGAATGAGTCAGGTGTGACACAGAGGGCCCCCAAGAAGCTATTTTTTAAAGGTGGAGGGAATAGCATTGCTGGGTCAGCCAGAAGTGAAAGGCCAAGAGGAAGCTGGAGAGAAGAGGAGGAGCTCCTTACCAGGTAAAACATTTTAAATCAACCTAATTTTTGTTCACTGTAGGGCTGAAGTATGCACCAAATTCAAACTAGCGCAACGCTAAATGCCCCCCCTTGCTGATCCACTTATCCATCACCTCTATCAGCCACTGCAGAGGTTCCCTGCTTGACTTTATGGCAGCTATGGGATAGGTGATACGGATTTTTTTAAAGGCACTGTTTGTACTTAAGTCTTCATCTTAATGGTCAACAAAAGTTGATAATATTCCTAAACTGTTTAAAGAGCATGTTTTAGAAACACACACACAGCCCGTTTAAAAACAATACCAAACATATGCCTAGTTAAGGTGCAATTTTACCTTGTCCTGCTGAATTACAGCTTGAAGGTGCTGTCGTTTCCCCCCCCACCCCCCGCAAACGAATCACACTGCAATAAACACATGAATTAGTAGGTAGTACTGACAATATATGCCACATGTGTAACAGGGTCAACCAGCTCTTGACTGAGTGCCTGTCTGCAGCCAACAGTATCTCATGTGGACTTGACCATTACCTTCTGGATTCTGAAGGTGGGATCGGACTTGCCCTGTCCAGGGTGCTGTTGGTGCATCAAGTAGGTTTGTGGGCAGTCTCCAGCTCCGGGGGCTGAGTCTGGCCCAGGTCAAAGCTCAGCTCACAGTGGCAACTGTCCAAGTGCTGCTGGGCTCCCAGGTAGAACAGGGATCTACTTGGGTGGAGCTCCTGAATGCAATTGCCTGGACTTAGCCCAGCAGGGCTTTTTTTTTTTTTTTAATATTGGCCTGCTGGGACTTGATTGGCTGCCCCAGAGGAAGCTGCTCTATCCTGCCCAGAGGTCCTCTTGTCTGCTCCTACTGCTGGGATGGGGTGTGGCAAGGCCTGTGGCCTCCCCTGGAGGGCTTTGGGGTTTTGTCCACCCCATAACAAATACGCAGAGCTAGAGATCACATGCATTCAGAATTATATAATATACCTCTCACTCCAGGAGCTGCGCTGACCTAGATAACTTCTGTTGTAAAGAGATGGGTTCCAGTAAATGAATACGCCTTATCTCCAGCTGCTTGTTTCAATCACGTTAAATGGCCACAGAGGGCATGATTTGCTAGTTCAGGTCGTAAAATATACTTGCTTACCCTAAATGATGAATTTATGCACCCCCTAACAGCTGCACATGAAGAAAATGTCTGTACAATAGGGCTGCTTTGGGATTTTATGTTCCTGTTTCTAATTGAAATAGAGCACTACAGTATCAGCTTACCATTATTAAACAATGACCCCTCATACACTGCAACTTTGAGCATACTATAGTCCCCTTCCTACTGACTTTAAAACTTAACAAAAGTATGTATTGGGTGAGGGGGAGGGGCATAGGGGTGATGGTGTTAGGGTTTCTGTGTGTGTACTTAAAGCATCTGTTTTTAGAGACAAATCAGAAACAATAGCACCCACAGCTCTTACACGCTCATGACATCACACGGGCTCATTTAGCACTATCCCTATAGCCATATGCTCTCTTTTAGTTTTACTCTCAGCAGCCTCGTAACCACCCTGACACAGAGCGTGGCAAAACCAGTTTGGCTTAATTCTTCCATAGCCACAGATCTCGTCTAGCCAGATTCTGGGCCTCTCAAGGAAGGCAGCGCACAGCTGTTAAGAGAAAAACATTACCAACCCCCCCCCCCAAAAAAAAAAAAAACCCCGCACACAGACAGGCCCCATTTTAGAGTTACACAGCTGCAATCATGTCCTATCCCCAGTACTCTCAGCCCTTTCAACATTTTACATTCTATTTGCCTGCAACTCAGAGCCATGACGCAACTTGTTTGGCAGCGATGCCTCAGCCCACAGCCAACATGGGGGGAGGGGGGAAGGAGGGTGGGTGTTGCACAAGGGGCCACCTGCCCCCACATCAGTACTCACTGTTCAGTGCTGTGCTGTGCTGCTTCTGGTGAGTGTGTGGGTCAGTCCCCGCCCCCCGGTGTGGTGTGTGCTACCCTTGGGCCATGCCATTCCAGGGGCAGGCAGGGATCCTCTCACACGCTCACTGGAAGCAGCATGGTGCTTCTACAGTAAAAGGCAGGTGAGGGAACAGCAGAGATGGGAGGGCAGGGGCTTGGGATGGAGAAAGGCTGGGTTGGGGTGGGGGGGGAATGTGGCCAGTGCCCCCCCCTTGCCCTGGAACAGGCAACCACCCAGTGTTTCTGGGCTTGCCCTGCGTTCATGGGCTTTAACATGAGTGTGGGCAGGGGTGCGGGAACAATTTGCATAGTGGGCATGCTTAGAGCCATTGAACCAAAGTGTAAACCCTGTATAGCTTAGAAACTGTTTTAAGCTGAGAGGCGCATGTGGCTGCACCACTAGTTCCAGCGCCTATGGCATGAGGCTGCCTGCTAGGTCCGTATGTTGCGTTCTAGAGTCTCCAACAGCATCCAGGCTAGAGGGCTCTCCTTAACTGCCCCGCCATCCGCCTCGATGCTGTTGCTGATGTAGCAAGTTCTTTGTCAAAGCCCAAGTACCACTGAGTTGAAGAAAATTCCGTGGGGCTTGTGGATTTCATATATCGGGGTCTTCTAGACTAGTGCTACCATTAACCAATGGCTAAGCACTAGACAACAAATTACTAGCCTCAGTATACACTATATTGGGCCGGGCTTAGAGCTCACACAGCCCCATTTGGCTCCCACACCTTCATGTATACCAGGGCTTCCCAAACTTTTCAGCATCACACCCCCTCCCTTTTGATTTTTTAGAAACCCTCACGTTCCCCCAACTCTTCTTTGCCATCATCCAAACCCCCTTTTAACAAAAAATGCAATTCATAATTTAAAACAAATACAAAAAATGTGATATGTTATTTAAAATTAAAAATAAGCACAAATAATTTTCCTTGGTCCCTTGGGAGTGCCTGGTGCAGCTCCAGCTGGCCAGACACCTGAGCTCTGTTGCAGCTGCCAGAGCTGCCTGCGCAAGCCACCCACCCACCTGAGATCTGCACTGCCAGAGCCCCCTGCCCGTGCTGCCCACCAGCCTCCTGCCTGAGCCTCGCACTATCAGGAGCAGCTGCATGCCCACCAGCCACCCACCCCAGCCATGTGCCAAGTGCCTGAGCCCCATGCTGCTGGGACCCCTCCCGCTCCAACCCACATTCAATCACCTTTGCAGGAGGCAGCTAGCTCCATGTGGCCATTCACCAGCTGCCTGGTTCTGATAGTGGCTGCGCTGGGTCATCCACGTAAAATGGCAGGGGCTGGAGAGCCAGAAGCAAAGGCCAACTCTTTCTTTGGGTGGGGAGAACGATGGAGGGGGCTGGGTCGCCTCATGCCCTCCCCTAGAATTTACACACACACACACAGAGTGTTTGGGAAACCATGATGTATACTCAAAAGAGTGGGAACAAGGAGTCATGGAGAGCAGAACTTCCAGCTTCATCTCAACAATGAACTTCCAAAGGAAGAGGAGGAGTTGCCACTCAAAGACTCACCTGCAGTTCACATTCTGCAAGAGTGCACAGTGTGATCTACACTGGGGAGCAAAGTCAATCCCGGACGTGCAATTCTAGCCATGCCATTTGCACACCTAGAATCAACATAACAGGAGCGACTTTCTTCCCTAGTGGAGATCGGACCTCTTTGGGCTCCACAGCCCTTACTCTACACGGCAGCGTGGAGTACCAGGGTCGACGGCCGAGCCCAAAGAGATTGATTTTTCTGCATCTTCACACACATGGCAAAAACTGATTCCCGGAAGATCAACTGTGGCACGCCAACCCTCCTGGTAAATACAGACATACCCAGACAGTAGCTGCTAACACTATTCCAACATATTAGCAGGAAACAATAAAATGTGCAGTCTATAGGTGATAGAAGGTCAAGGTTTCAGTTCCCTTTTCTTTTTTATCTTGTGCAAGTCATTTGAGGGCAGATTTACAAAAGTATTTAAGTGTCTAACAAAGCAGACAGCCTTTCAATGGGAATTAGGTGCCTAAATACCTTTAAAAGTCTGGCAATGAATGCATCAGTTTTCTAGCTGTACAAAGGTGACAGACTCCCAGGGATATTATGAAGAAAAATAAAGACCAAGTGGCTTAGATACCATGGTGAAGAGAGACAGAGACAGAGCTGATATACATAAATAAGAAGAGTAAGGCTCTAGTTATAACTTTGTTAGATTTCAATATGTTCAAACAAGATTATACAATTCAAATATGCAGAACGTTACTATAGGCCTACAGTACAGAGAGAAAAAGCAATAATCATGAGTGCTTGTCTTGCACCTATCAAAACACTGATCAGCTATCCTCAACATAATCTGGGAGAAAGGAAGGGGATAATGAGAAAACATAAGTTGCCTGCTGTACATATAACAATAAAACATTATCACTTGCTATACTGAAGTCATAAAGTCTTGTATATTTAAAGGCAGATGAAGTCATGGTATAGAACAGTTTTCTCTATTTTCCCCAACTACCAAAACACATTCACCACAGAACAAACCTAAATACAAAACCTGAAAGAACCATCCTGCAATGTATATTACAACGAAATGTGCCATACATTCTGGAATACCTCACTAGAGCCAAAAGCCTGGCCTATGATATGCCCCAAAAAGTGCAGGACGTGAAATGCAATTCCCAACACAAAAAGTGTTTATTCATTCAGCAATAACCTCAGGGGCGATTGGGTTACGTCTACACTCACATTCCTCTTTTGAAGGGGAATTTGAAAGGGAAATTGAAAATGCAAACGAGGCACTGATTTACATATCTTGTGTTTCATTTTCATATTCTCTTTTCAGAAGAGATTCTTTCAACAGACAGAAAGTAGTGTAGATGGGACTCTTTCAAAAATAAACCCCCTCTTTGAAAGAACCCTTCTTCCTGAAACCAAATAGAAAGAAGGGTTCTTTCGAAGATGGGGTTTATTTTCGAAAGAGCCAAATCTACGCTGCTATCTTTCAAAAGCATCTCTTCCGAAAAGAGATTATGCAACTGAAGCACAAGATATGTAAATCAGTGCCTCATTTGCATTTTCAATTTCCCTCATGTGCATTCCTCTTTTGAAAGTGTAGACGTAGCCTTAATGTCTGTGATCTGATTTAACCAAAACAATGGCTCCTTTATCAGAAATCTCAATTCTGGATGTTTCTTTTTCCAACTTGCCCAATAATTTCTTGGCTGACTTCCCCTCCCCCCTGATTTTTTTTGCTTGGACATGGCCCACTTAGGGATGTTGACTGGTTAACCAGTAAGTCTCATCATGAGACTTACCAGTTAAGGTTAACCATTAGGGGCGGGAGCAGGGTCCTCCCCCACACACTGGCAGGGGGCTTGCTCCAGTCCTATGGGGCTCACAATGGGCGGGGCATTCCAATGCAGCCAGAAAAGCCCTCATTCACAGCAGGCCTGGGAGCGTCATGGGTGGGAATGGGGTTGCTCCAGCTAGGCCAGAGCAACCCTTGTCTCTATTGGCCCCAGGAATTCTGAAGGCGGGGCTGTTAGCCCAGCCAAAGCAACCCTGGTTCGTGGTGGCTCCTGGAGCATCACAGATGGGAGTTCTCCCAGCCTGGCCAAAGCAACCCCATGTGGCGGGGGGGAGGGGCACTCCAGCCCAGCTGCCCTTCCCACCCCCAATTTAATTGGTTAACCAGTTAAATAAGCTTTCTTTCTGGGCAAAGTTTCTATTTAAAGGAAGAAGGCCTCACTGCCAGTTTTGTCACTGTTTTGGCATTGTAAAACTCCAGATTCTCCTTCCATTGTAAATCAAGCCCAGTAGCCCCTGTATATCACTAAAATGGTTACTTAACTGTAAAGCAACTGAAGTTCTTTAAGATCTGTTGTGAACAAGTACAGTCCACTGTAGATAAATGAGTACATTAAGCACACCCATAATTTTCAAAATAGCAAGCAAAGTGAGGGGGCTGTGGAACAGACCAACACATCTAGAAATATATAGGTACAGATCAGTGTACAGGAACGTAAACATTTTTTCCCCCAGTGAGTGGTTATACACATACTCATTCCACCGTAAGTGACTGCATGTGGCTATATGGCCCTGGTGTAACTGTTTCTGCTGTTCTCCAGGCACCATCACGGCTGTAAAGATGAGGTGACTGTAGGTTGCAGTGCCACAATCATCTTGGTTCTGAAACAAGAGATGTTAGACCAAAGGAAGAGGTCTAGGAGGATGAACTGAGCATTGATGTGGATTGGGATCCCCATGCTGCCTTAGCCAGGCAGAAGCTATGAGGACTGAAGTTGCCTTTTCTCTTTTTAGCCTCCTAATTACCCTCAGAATCAGAAGGAACACATGCACATGTACAGCAAATAGCCTGACTAGGGAAGAAGAAAGGCACCAGATCATGAAACCCAGACTGTGACGTACCTTAAAGAACCTCCTGCAATGGTTGCAAAGAGTTCTATTACCAGGTATCCTCACTGATGGAAAACCAGCTGCAAAATTATCCTTTTTATCGACCACTCATAGTGGTCTATGAAGTTCCTTTTGAGGCAACATGGAATAATGCTCCTCACTCTTGAAAGGCCTTTAGTGAGATATCTTGTACATTGAAGTACCCCAAGTGGATTGCTTCTTGGCATAAGCTGAGAGAACCTTGCACTTCCCGGCTTGATCAGATAAAAAGAATACTAGCATAGTAGTCTGATAACCTGGCACACCTAACCTCTGGTGGTGGAAATGAATATTTCAGAGACCTACTGAGCAGTATGAAATTCCATCACAGTTATTTCTAACAAAATTTCCAAAGATGTCCAAAGTACTTGAGCCTGAAATTGACCCAAATGACCTCCCACAATGCTTGGTGGCTGTGTGTTGCCAGTGTCACAATTCATTCTGGTAGGAAAGGAACCCCTTTACACAGATACTGAGGTTTTTAACCACTAATACAGGGATTTCCTTTTAGACACACCCTGAAGTCTCTGCTGTACTTTGTTTGGGACCTAAACTGGTTCCACCAGCAAATGAAGAATCACACCAGAGCCCAGAAGGGAGAGAAAGAAAGAAAAAGATATTTGAAGAATTCCTGCAGCATCAACAGCACCAATGTTAGATGTGCTACTGCTAGTCACGCAAGAACCAACAGTGCTGGGCTCAAACAGTCGGCCAGAGGCATTGGTCTTTAACTTGGGAGTGCTGGTGTCTGTGACCAGCCCTCAGATTTCAAAGACTGTCAGGGAGAGAAGAATGAGACACTGCAGGTTTGTCAGTCTCTGAGGATGAGTGGAGCATTTTGCAGTTTGAGGAGACCACAGAAGATGAGAAACATTTTTCACCAGATCATGGCTTGTAAGCAAAGGCTGCCAGTGGGGTACTCCTCACAGACTAATTCTCTGTACTCTTAAGGTCACTGTTGGACTCTGACAAGGGACACATTGTCTTTAACAGAAGACATATTTTAAGGCCCTTTGTTTCTTTGCTCTTGTTGGGAAGGAAGTACAAAGAAGCCTTTTGTGCCTTTCATTTATTGCCTAAGCAGATTAGGCAACTTTTGTGTCTGTCACTAGCCAGGATCATGGCCAGGCACACGACACATCGTTTGACATTTGGGGATCTTCGCCCAGTTAACTGATCTGGTATTTACTAACACTAAATATATATAGTATAAGAATTTCTCTAAAAGGCTGGCCGGCTGACGCTCAGGAGTCATGGGGAGCTTTGACTCCTTTCACGAGGGGTAAGAAGGAATGCAGAGGTGGATATCATGTCCTTTTTAATCTCAGCTCAGGCCAAGAGACTAGTGGAGGACATATGCATTGTCTGCTGGAATGGGTGGCAAAAGTCTGTCTCAGGTGTGTTGGGCACTCATACATTTACAGGGGAATGTATGTGAAACCAGCCACTTGAAGAAGAAATCATCTTCTTTTACCTAACTGAGAGCAGGACCCCAGAAACTGCTGCTAGCGATAGCTTTGAGCCTATTTCTAGAAACGTGGCTAGTGTCTAAACCTAGCTGTGCTAATACTTGACTTTCAGGTAGATGGAGCTGATCAACTTAACACTTCTTTCCCCCTTTTCTAACAATCTAGATGAATTCTATTAAACACCACTTTTGTCAACATCTCCTTTTGATTGTTAATCTGATTACAGAAAACCATGAGCTTCCCAAATCAAATCTATGTGAACTGAAGCAAGGAGATGGGGGCAAGCTGCAGCTAAGCACTGTATTGCCAAAGGCCAATCTAATCATATAATATATAGGTCCCTACTTGACGGGTGAGGGAGATGGAAAACATGTAAGGTGGTAATTTAGGTTTTAACACCAATTCAGCAAAGGAACTGTAACAATCTTTAGATGGGGGGAAAACACACCTGATTGTGAATGAAAGACATCAAACTGTTCTGACCGAAATCAGGACAGAAAAAAAAAGCCAAAACAAACAATAGCCAGAGGAAAAAAACAGGAAGCAATTAACAGAATTTTCCTGGGTTTGAGAGTAGCCTGTTGTGCTGTTATGGCTACAGATTAGTAGCAAATGAAATACAATCTTGCTTTTCATGAGGATTCAAGCTTTCGCTTCCTTGTTTCCAGTAAGTTTCACCATCTTCTCCTAGCTGTACCATTCCACTGGCCACCAGCTGCAAAGCAATCGGAAAGGCTCGGCATTCTGCGTCTTTCACCCTTTCCAGCAAGGTCTCCTCCGTATCATCTGTCTTCACAGAGACAGGCTCCTGGAGAATTATTGCTCCTCTGCTAGCTTCCTCCTAAGTGGGAGATATTTTTGTTTTTAGAAGATGGGTGATGGCATCCAAAGTAAAGCATAGGAGGAGGGGATGGTGTAGAGGCCTTGAGATTTGGCCAAGAAGAGGTTACTAAGGATCTTAGTGAGAACATGTTCAGCAGTGTGGAGATGGCAGAAGGTAGAGTGAAGGGATTTAAGGCATCAGTTGTAGACCACACATTCAATGAATGGGGGAAAAGGCAAAGACAGAGGTGAAGGAGGGTTAAGCTGGAGATGCAATAAGGTAGTAAGGAACAGTTTGTTCAGGATGGGAAACAATGGGAGAGACCTCTATTATGAAGGAAAGAAGTGCAATGGAGAGAGATGAGAAAAGGGCAATAGAAATAAGGCAATGGCAAGGCACGGCTCACTTAGGAAGGACATCAGTGGAATTACTCACATGCATAGTGTCTTTAATGGACTGGGGCCCATATTTGCACAATCCTATTCTTAAATCCATCTTCCTACAGAAATTTAATCCCAATTCTTCCTATTTTATTGGTAATAATTCCAGTATTTCCAGGTAAAAAGTAATTACACTCATGTTATTTGGATAGGATAAATTTCTTATTGTGATGCAATCATATATATTCATCATTTTTCTAGTTAGAATAATTCTTAGAAGCAGAATAATACTTACAAGTACAAAATGTACTGTGCAGCCAGTGACTCCTGTTTGTAGCACCTGCTTATGGGCATTTCCGCCTTTAACCAAAGGTAAAAGTGATCGAGAGATGTTCAAAATTTTTCCTAAAACATCATTTGAAAACAGAACAAAAACGTAAGCAACAGGGCTTTTAAAATAGAAAACACAGATCATAGCCAATCAATAAAATATTTGTTGGAAAAAGGTATCATTCAGGAGGAGGTGTCATTCAGCAATCTGTGCACAGGAGTTAAAATCCAAAAGCATAAATGGTGGGAGATACGAAGAGGCAATAGTTTAGGAAATATTACATTTCCAAGGCTAAGGACAGCAAAGTACAGAGGCTGCTGAAAACCAAGCAAAATGAGGTTTCAGATAAGGGCAAGATGTAGTTGCTTGGCCCCCCATGCTTACAGATGGGAGGAAGGAGTTGTAAGGATGGCTTCCTCTACCCCTTAACTTGCATCTGCTGTTCACATCTCTGCGCATAAGCAGAGCTGGGGAAGAGAGAGCTGGCTCTGCAGTGCTGCTATTGTGCCATAGCAGAAACAGAAGTAGTCTACAAATGGGAAAGGGTAACAAAGATTACTCCCAAGGGGCATGGAGTTGGTCTGAGGATGGTCCAAATAAAAAGTGAGTAACCTCTCACTCAGGCCCATGAACCTGGGCCATTGTTAACAGACAGAGGGTTGGCTGGCTAAGGAATGTGGATTCTCAGGCCCTGCTAGGGACAGGCATCTCTGACTGGAACATTGGGCTCTCTGCGTACATATCTACTGCAATAAGAAAACCGGGGAACTGGGTTGCAGAGTCTTGATCAATTGGATGCGTGAGCCTAAAAGCAGCAATGTAAGATATTCAGGCTCAGGATGGAGCCCAGACTCCATAAACCTGTGAAAGAGAGGGTCTTAGAACCTGGCCTCCACGCTATGCCTGAACACCGACAATGCAGTTTTTGCCCCATGGACTGAATCAGATGACAAAGGCCAGCTGTAGCTGTGCTGCAGTTCTTCTGTTGCAGTGCAGCTGTATCCTGTAGGGTCAGATTCTAATAGGCTTATTCATTCTGGGCTCCATCATGGTTTTACCTCAAGTCCAGAGTGAGGGGCAGCACACTGCTGTGCTGCCCATAGAGCAACTCAGGAGGGATTTGAGAATTCAATCTCCCTGCCAATTCCCCTGCTATTCCCTTGTAAGCTGCCCCATATCTATACCCAGCACAACCTGTTCCCCTTGGCACAAATATGTCATCAAGTGCACTTCAGCGGATAGAACCATCCTTCCATCTGCACCCCAGACCTTTTCACCCACCTGCATGAGATGGTAGGAGCTTAGTGAGTCTAGGGATCCTGCTTTTTTTCCACTACTGCTCCCATGATGCAGGACACCTCTTTGCATCTGTGCCATCCTGTTGTCCAGGGGCACAATTTAGCTCTTTGAGTACCATCTTACCCTTTACAAAGTCCCTGATTTGAGTCAATGAATTTAATGAATAAAAGCATATGGTACTCCAGTGTTTTTCAACCAGTGTGCCATGACAGACTGGTGTGTTGTGAGAACTTGTCAATTTCCCCTTGCCGCAGGGGGGGGGGGGAGGGAAATTGATGACCCCCTCCCCCCTTCAAACGGGGGTTCAAGCAGCAAGGCTGTCTAAGTCCCAGCTGGCATGGGGTTGGTCAATTTTCCCCCATGGCAAAGAGACACCACGAGGTAAAATGTCAACCCCGCAGGAGCCCATTCGCACTGCGAGGCAGCTGAAATGCTGCGTCCTGGCCTAAATAGGCTGGCAGGGAGCCTGCCCCCACTCCCTGCTGTAGCAAGTGGGGAGGAAGGGTGGGAGGGAGGACAGAAGACTGTTGGAACAGGGATGTAGTTTAAATGCCATGTCCCAGCTCCAGCAGGCTGGTGGAGAGATGTGACTGATGAGCATTTGATTCAGCTGAAAAAAGTGGGCATGCCATGGAATTGTTTGTCTCCTCAAAGTATGCTGTGTTAGTGAAAAGTTGGGAACCACTGCAGTTCTCCCCACTGATTTAAACACAACTAACTGTATACGGAAGAAAGTGCTACTCGATATGACAAAAGGTGTTAGACTCTTGCCACGTAGTGGTAATGCAACCCACTACCAGACAGACATCAAGGCGGCTGAACGGGCCCCAAGCATGCTTCTTTCACTGCAAGCCATAGTTTACTCTGGTTTCTCACCATTCCACTTTCTGATGAAAGAGCTGGATAGAATTCTCATAAATCCTGCAAGGCAGATCAGTTCAACAGAGAATTCTTCAAGGACTCTGTCAATTGTGCTGTCAAATTCAGAGCGACTTCCATACAATTTATGGTCGACTACCTACAATATTAAAAACAACCAAAGCCAAAATGCTAAAAGTGACTCAATGTGTGAGAATGAGGGTAACGTCTTGGAGAACACAAAAACAGACCCATGCCAAAGCAGATCAGTTCTTTTTAAAGAGTTATACTATAGCCTTGCTAGTGCTATGTGTAATATCAATCTGTGTGTACAAGTCACACTCACAGAAGGCAGAAATGGGGAAAATCTATACTATCATCTAAGTTCACCAGCCAGAGCAGGAGTATTCTTTAAAAGCATATTTTCTAGTGATCTGTTCATGGGAGAAGGGATAACTGGCAAAAATCTTATTCCTATCATGAATCCAGATGCACAAGAACGATTATGAGGTGAATGGATTTACTGTAAAACAATATGATTTCACCAAAAGCAGGACAACCAGATTTCATAGCCAAAGATTTGCACAAAAAGTAGCTTATTTTAAGGGTACGTCTACCATACCCGGTAGATCAACACTGTCAGGGTCGATCTTCTAGGGTTCGATTTTGTGCACCTAGTGGGGATGTGCAAAATCAAACTATCAGGGGTCAACAGTCGATCCCTGTACTCTTCAATCTCATGAGGAGTAAGGTAGGTCGAAGGAAGAGTTTCTCCCATCATCTTCCCTCAGTGAGGACAGCCAGGTAAGTCAATCATAGGTAAGTCAATTCCAGATATGCATTTACTACCTATTCTAAGGTCTAGTGTAGACCTGGCTTAAAAAGACCCTAGATTGATCAGACATTGTGTATAAGATGCACAAATCTCTTGTTCTTCCTACTCCAAACCAAAACCCAAATATCCAAGGTAAACAGTGTTTCAAATCCAGTCACAAAGACTTTCAACAACATAGGTGGTGAAGAAAGAAAACATGAATGCATTTTAAAGGTTCTTAACATGTTTTCAAGTATGAATCTCTGCACTGCTGGAGAATATTTAAGGTGCTCCCAGCAAGTGGAGCCAACAGCTGCCACAGGTCCCAGGGCATGGTGCTGGGGGAGCGTCTCCAAACCACAGAAGTGGCAGGGCCAAAGTTGGAAGAGGTGGGGCCCCAGGGAATTCAGCCCTCAACGCTGCCCAGACCACAACACTGACCTGCCCCCCACACGCCCATCACAGCCGTGTGCAGCCAGAGCAGTGCTGTTGCGGAAATTCAATGGGTCCCACAGCTCCAGCCACCACTGCTACCAAACTAGCAGGGAAGGTGGCCAGAGGTCCGGGCCCCTCTGAAGTGCCAGGCCTGGGGTCAACTACCTCCTTTACCCCTCTCTGTCAGTGGGCCTGCTCTCAGCTTACCAGTTTCAGGGAACTAGCTCAAGTTTTCAGATCCATTGGAGAACCACTATATGCTACTATAAAAACAAAAAAAGCAGCTAAGTAGCACTTAAAAGACTAACAAAATAATTTATTAGGTGAGCTTTTGTGGGACAGACCCACTTCTTCAGACCATAGCCATACCAGAACACACTCAATATTTAAGGCACAGAGAACCAAAAATAGTAATCAAGGTTGACAAATCAGAAAAATATTATCAAGGTGAGCAAATCAGAGTAGAGGGACAGAATGGGGGTGGGGGGTCAAGAATTAGATTAAGCCAAGTATGCAAAAGAGCCCCTATAATAACCCAGAAAATTCCCATCCTGGTTCAAACCACTGATTTCAACGCACACACTGCAACACTTTACTAAATTGGACTCCTGATGCCCACCGAAGTTAATGGAGAGATTCCAATTGACTTCAGTGAGCGTTGGATCAGGTCCTGTATGATTTGGATCTGATTTTAGCTATCTGTCGTCACTGTTTTATACTTAGATAACAACCTAACATAAAAATTTTAAACAAATATGGGGCAAGAATTATTAGTGAAAGATTTTTCTCCAGATATGTAGGAATTGTAGCTGTTTCTCTGGTGACTGAAAGGAAATGGCTCTCCTTACCCTAGTAGGAATCCCAGCTCGGGCTGCATTTCTCAATTCTTCCACCCCGGACTTGTTAGAGATGACAAGCGCTATCTGTGCACAGCTTGCTGGTTCTTTCGCATAAGAGATAAGTGCCTCAAGACTTGTACCTCAAATTAAATAGAGAAGAACAAATGGTTTTATAACTGGAGGCTGAAGAAAGGTCTACTCATTTTATGCATTAACTGCCATTCTTTGAGATGCACGTCTCTATGGGTATGACACTTCTGGACACATGCATCTCTCAAGTCCTTGATCAGAGATTTCTATTAGCAGTGTCCATTTGGCCCAGACATGTGCCCTAAGCCTTCTCATGCCATGCACTACAGTTATATGGGGATGCATGGGTAAATTACCCTCAGTTCCTCCTGCACCCAGATGTCCCACAGGGAACACTTTGAATCAGAGAAGGAGGGCAAGTAGTGGAGCATCCATAGAGGGATACAACTCAAAGAGCCACAGATACTGCATAAAATGAGTGACCTTTTTTTCAAGACAGTCTCCCTCTGGGAGCTCCACTTCAGGTTACCAGGACCCCGAACACACACAGACCCCAAGAAGCAGCTTGTGGCAACTGAGCTGAGACTACAAGTATGCCTGGAAGAGAAGTATAGCGTGGCCTAGGCATAATGCGAGTGAGTCAGCATGCGGCAGTGTGGACTCCCGCTGAGTTGGTGGCAAACTAAGTTGCTGCATTAGGGCCCTGGGCCAGGGTGCAGTGGAGTGGGTGGGCCTGAGCCCCTCTGACACCTACCCTTTGGGGGTAGCAGCCGCCCTCTCCATCTAGTGAGAGCTGAGCTGCTTCGCTCCTCTTCCTGCAACCAAACCAAGCGCGCTGACTCTGTGCTTACCCCTCCTGTAGCAAGGCTTGACCTGGACTATTTGCTTGCTCTGTCTGCAGCCAGGCCAAGTTCACAGATAGACACTGTGCTTGCCCCACATGGAACCAGGGCCTGGATTGAGCTATTTACCGTCTGTTTTCTGCCTGCAGCCAGGCTGAGCCCATTGACTCTGGGACTGGCCTGCTTCGAACTAGAGCATGGGATAGTAATTGCTTGTAGCGAAGCAGGTTGGCATCCTCCAGTCTGGAGTGGAAGCGAGACTCCACTCCAACCCACTACACTGTGAAATTTGTGTTCAGGATGAGTGCCAGACAGAGAGCCTTCAAGACCTAAGCCTGTTTACCCATACAACAGGAATACCAGTGCTGTAGCCACTACTAGCTTCCCTTTGCTGCTGTAACAACATGTTTCAGATGTGCCCTGTCTGGAGGGAGCCCCTCTAAGGTGCAAGCACAGTTCAGTCTCCATGGGTATTCAATCCCTGACCTCGTTTGAGATCTTGTCAAGACTTGAAATGCAACAGTGGCACAGCTGTGCTGCCGTACTGCTTCAGCAAAGACACCAGGGTGATGGGAATGGTTCTCCTGCCACTGTCATTAAGCCGCCTCCCCAGGAGGCAGTTGCTACATTGATGGACGAGTTCTTCCATTGACGCAGCACTTGCTATACTAGGGATTCGGTTGGCTAAACTACGTCACCCACAGATGTGGATTTCTTCACCACTGAATGACATAGCTGGGTCAATCTAATTTTCCAGCGTAGGCCAACACAGAAAGTGACAGTAGAGGAACCAGTTAGTGTCAATTGTGGCGTTAATGGTTTCCCTCCACTAAGAACCTGAGAGAGCACCAAGTCACTTCACCGAACAGCCACAAGACAATAATTTACAGTTACTACTGATGCAGGACAGATTTGATTTGACAATGTTTTACCATCACCTTATGCTTCATCACAGTGTTTGAATGCATGAAAATACTATCTGCTTTAACATACACCTGAATGGACAATGACTAAAGAATTTGTAGATTGTCAGCAAGCAACAGCTGCCTCCTGCATGTCTTGTTGGGGTTAAGGAGGCAGGGACTTTGTGGTCCCCTGCCTCAGTTTCCCCCTTGGATACTCAAACTCAAAAAGAGACTTTCATAAGTCCAATAATGGCTCATTCAAACAAACACAAAAAAGTCTTCCAATGAGCCTTAAGCTGAGCACAGCACCTTGTCTCTTCCTTTGTCCTTAATGGAGAAGACAGGCTATGGCCTGGCCTGCTTTTTTGGCCTTCTCCCAGAAAAGAACACGAAATGTTCCAGCTGGGTTTTTCTCCCCAGTACCAACGGTCTTCCTCAGGGACCACTGCAGGAGACTTCTCCTCTTGTAGTCTCATCTGGCAGTCCCCCACTGGCTGGCCACACATCTCTGTTTTTCTACTCCCCTTGAGGCCTACTTTGATCAGATAACTCCACCTGGGGTGGTAAGTCAACTATGTCACAGATAGTGTGAGACTTATCTCCTGATAGATGGGCCAGCTACCACGTGACACCTGAGGAACAATTTTCATTGGCAAGTACAGAACATCTTCGTCACCCTTAGTCAAATCCGGTTCTGGTTTAAGAAGGTACAACTGAAGTGAAGAAACTGGAGATGCAAACACTTACAGCGGGGCTGAATTTGGCCTTTTCATGTGTTGGGATGTCATCTTGTGCAATGAAAAATGCAAACTCACCTGTTCCAGAGATGAGAATAGCTACTTTCACTTTGCTTCTTTGGAGCTTGACGTGGAGGTGACTGTCCACATTGGCAACATTCTGCAGAAACGGGGATCTATTTAACTGCAAGGCCTTCAGAAGATTCTTGACTTTGACATGAGAGGATCCTTCTAAGTAAAATATCAAAATACTTTCTCATTTAGAATCAACTAAACATACCTATCCATGACACCTCATGCTAACATCAATACTTATCTAATATTTGAAATACAGAAAAGAATACCTTAATTAATCCCATTGAATTTATGTGCAAAATTACTCACATGGAACAGTTTTAAAGATTAGGACCTAAAATAGTAAAGACCTATTAACAGACCCCTTCCATCCCATACCAAATCTTTATCTTGCCCACTCTCCCTCCCAACTTCATACTGCCCTACAGGAAATGCTAAAATTAATCTAAGCTGAATCAAGAACTGCTTATGTCTCCATTACTAAAGCTGCTGCTTGTGGCTAATAAAGGGCCGGGTGAGGGTTTCACTGCATGCACACAGTGGATGGTGTTCACCTAACTCAGGGTGGTCTAACTAGCAACAGGGAAAACACAAGCATCTAATAGTACCCTTCTCTCAAACTTTGCACAAAATAACTGTTGCAATAGCCACATGGGAATTTTGTTAACACAACATTGGCAACAAATGACCCACAGAAATAATGTTTATTGCAGTCATATTTGAGTGCCTACAGACCTGTATACATTAGGAAGATTAGACTAAGTCTCAAGCAGTTTTACAGGTATCTCTGTCCACTGACTCAGTAATGTCCATATCTAATAGCAAATTACCTCTCATTTGATCTGTACTTAAGAATGGAGGACCCAGTTCTGCAGGGTGCTGAGCTGAGGGGAAGCACAAGTGAAAGCATATTGTCTCCTGCCATTTGCTTAGAAGCTCACAATATTGGCCCCTTAATGATCTACTTTGTGTTGGTATACAGCTTAAAAAGGGCATCTCTAATGGCCTGATCCAAACCCCACTGAAGTCAATTAAAAACTTTTCTGTATTTCAGTGGGCTTTGGATCACACCCTAAAGAATGGAAATCCACTTGTCTTATTTCAAGTTAAAAGTCCCAGTAACCTATGTGACTTCTGACTACATTTCCAATCAGCCAGGCTTCTTCATGCCTCTGTACATCCTTCAGAACCTTCTGAGCCAGTTCCTTCTCTACCACCAAAATCGCGCCGATCCCACAATTAAATGTTCGAGCCACCTGCTCTTCTGAGAGGTTCCCCTCTTTTTGGAGCCAGGAAAAGATTTCAGGTATCTGCCAACTGTGAGCATCTGTAGAGGATTGAAATATTTATAGATCAGCACAAGGGTTGGATACATAAACCACTGTACAATCGATAATATCCTCTACATTTTAAAAGCTCTGGGCAGCTAGCTTCCTGTGCAGCTCACATTAAAGCTTATGGGAGCTGCATTGCTAAAGCCTTGGGACAGCCTATCGAAAACATACTGCTGTTGATGAGCAGTGATGGCTCAAGGTGACACCTGACCCAGATCAGGCAGAAATATGAAGCCCCAAACCACACACTCCTAGAGCAGCAAATGCAACGGCTGCAATGTGGGGAGCGGTTGACTGAATGCAGGAGAGGAGTTTGCTACAGACCAGCTGTTCCCAAACTTTTTAATAAGTAGCCCACCCCTGCACTGTCTTTTTTTGCTTTGTCACTCACCATTGCATTTATGCACCCGCCACCCTGTACTGCTAGTACTGCCCCAGAGCAGACAGAAGGTGAGAGAAAAGGAGTTAGCAGTATTTCCTCTGATTTTGCCCAGGCATGTGCAGAATATATGACTAGGGGGACCATATATGACTAAATACGGGACAGGGAGATATGGGGGGGAGGGGTGGAAGAAGGAGGGAAGCCAGGAAGGAGGAGGCAGGTGCTGGCTCTCCCCAAACCCCAGGGAAGTGGCAGCCACTGGCGCTCTCCAGAAGCCTGGGGAAGCAGAAGCCCCCAGCCCTCCCCCAGTCCCTGGGGAAGCAGCAGGGATGCAGCAGCCACCCACACTCCCCCTGCTTCCCTGAGGCTTGGGGAAGTGACCTACCTGCTCTCAGACCTGTGCAGCTGCTGGTAGAAAAGGGCAGTGGTGGGAGAGCCCAAATACAGGACAATTAGTCCCTTTTAAAAAATAAGCAGGGACACCTTTTTGGCGTCCCAAATACAGGACCATCACGCCTAATACAGGATGGGTGATCACCCTAGATATGACACATCACCTCCATATTGGTTCACCTCAAAAATTCATGTGGCAGGGAGGGGCTGAGGGGTTTGGAGCGTGGGAGGGGGCTCAAGGTTGGGGCAGACAGTTGGTGTGCAAGACCGTGAGAGCTGTGGCTGGAGATGTGGGCTCTAGGGTGGGGCATGAAATGAGGGGTTTGGCATCCCCCAGGACTATGGTGAGGAGAGAGGACTCCCCCTGTCTCCCACAGCAGTACCTGGGCTGAGATAGGTGCCTCTCCCTCACTTGCAGCAGGCCTGTGGCTGGGCTGTGTTGAGGCCAGGGGAGGAGCATACAGAGAACTTTGGGTAAGATAATGAGCCCATCCCACAATGCTCTGGTGGCTCCTGTCTCACAGGGCTAGGCCAGGGAGTGTGACCTGGCAAACAAGGATGCATCATCATTCAGGTCTGAGGAGGGACAGCCAGGCCCATGGGACAGTGCCACCACTGCAGACAGTGTGGGGCAGGATCATTTTCCAAACCTCTCCCATCTCCCTGCACCCAGCCTCCCTTCTCCCAGTCTCCCTTCTGCATCAAGCTGGAAGTAGTATATATTTACTTAGGGCTCCATGGCTCATCTAGAGCCCCTTATTCAGGGCCCACCATTTGGGAAACACTGTCATAAACTTTATCAAGGGGTGCGTGGAAGGGTCTCTGGGCGCACTATTGCTGAGCCAGTGGTCAGCATACTTCGTAAATTTTATCAGCAACCTACTAATTTTCCTAAGGTTCATCACTAGCACCATAAGGTTGTCATGGCCTGCTGTGCCAATCTCAAATGTTCCTATCTGAACACTTAATAAGTGGTAAAACTTGATTGCAATGGTGAGAAGCTTGGTCCTGAGCACCATATTGAAAAGAGACAGAAGCAACTGATGATGTTCCAACTACAATGAACACCTTCTTTCATATCTTAATTTACAAACATGTCTAATGAGCTTCAGCTATGCTAGAACATTTCTCTATTGACAAACTGTTATACTGCCTAGAGAAGGGTCGCGATTAAATTTGTTAAGAGTGGCCAGCAGCTTGGAGCTGCATTTGGCTCTTAAAAAAGTCATTTGCAGCTCCTCAACACTGCCACAGCCAGCAGCTATCTCTGTCAAAAGAGAAGCAATTACACATTACAAAGACAGTTTCTCCACTTTGATATTTGTAGCCATCCCAGGCAAGACACTTAATAGACTCATGCAGTAAGTAATTTTTGCTGCCCTTCCCACCCTTCCCTGCTTTTGCTCCCCTTCTCTTTTATATAGCTGAGTTGTCAGTATTCATTTTTTGTTTGTATTCCCCCCCAGCACGTGTGACCCTCCCAGCCCATCTCTGAGTGTGACTCCCATAGCCCCTATGACCCCCCAACCCCCAGTCTTTAAGTGGGACACCCCCAGCTCCTGAGTGTGACTCCCCCAGTCCCCAAGTGTGAACCCCCAGCCCTTGAGTGTGACTCCCCTCAGCCCAGACTGTGACACCCCTCAGCCCCTCCAACCCCTGTTTGTGACACCCCAGTTCCCCAGCCCCTGAGTGTAACCCCCCAGCCCCTCCAGCCTCTGAGTGTGGGGTTTCATCTGGAGGAGCGGAAGGGGCAGGGAGCAGTTTGCGGCTGAGGGTCTTTCCCGCACCACAACTCAGATCAACTACAATAATAAAATAATAATTAACTATAATAAACATAGTGTTTATTGTTATTATTATTATTATTAATAATAATAATAATAATAATAATAATAATGTATTCCCCTTTTTCTATTAAATAACTACTATGAATATATAAATACGAGGGGGCACAATTTTATATTCTTGCCACAGGTGCAAAATTAGCTAGTTACAGCACTGTAGCTTTCCCCACCTCACCATTTTTAAATTGCTTTGTGTCACCAAGTCTGCAACATGGGCCCCCATCTGGAAAAGGCTGGGAACTGCTGGCTTAGAGTCACCAAGTTTAGGGAAAAAAAATCGCTTGACCACAGAAAGTTGCTTTTCCATTTACTCCACCTCACACTACAAGTAGAACCAACCAAAACCAGCTGGGCTAATCCCCTAATGATCTAACTCAGTTACTATTACAACAATCAGATCTATCACTACAGCAACTTAATACACAACATAAACCTCCCTTGCAAATTCATCTCCCTGAGAAGAGAACGGGGGACTTTCCTTTTTTAAATGAAAGTGTGTCTCCTGCTGATAGATGACTGCCTGTTTTAAGCTGAAAGATTCGACACACCATTCTGACATAACTATATCAAATTCTCATAATGCTTAAGATTAGACTTATCATCTAATCATAGGTGTTGGGCACAACTAAATGAAAACAAACTAATTTTCATTCCTTTTTTGTCTGTTTTCATTCCCCTGAAGAATAGAAAACATTAGAACACTTTGTGGGCCACACAAAACATGTATATTTAATAGCTTGTACTTTTTCAATGTTTTGTCCAGTTTCAGGGCCACTGGGGAGGAGTGCAGGGGGTAGCTCCCTGGGTCCTGGTGATTTAAGGGCCTGCGGCTCCTGGCTGTCATAACCACGACTGTGACAGCAGCTCAGGCCCCAGTCTCTTTAAATAGCCGGCAGAAGGCAGCATGGCCATGCTCCGGGTTCCCATGAAGGGCTGGGTAAGGGGAGACTAGCCCCAGATCTTCCAGGCCTCCTCCTACCTGGCACAGGGGCCCAGCAAGTCTCTCCACAGCCCTGTCCAATTTACTTAAAATCTGGGGGACATTTTATCACAGCTACAGATATTACATACTCATCTTGTGCCTGATGCTCAATTCTGTGGACACGTGGCTGGTGGCCAAGCTCAGATGTGCAATGAAAATTATGATGCACTCTTATCTGTGGAGAAGCTACTGTCTTTCCATAACACTGTATTAGATATACATAGTCTGCAGCCCAAAGCATACAATTCAATCTGAGTATGCAGTCTGAGCAGCAGAAACTCCTCCTAGAAAAAAATGCTGCCTAATAGCTAAACTTTGTTCTTAAACCTGCTAAAACTATAATACAAACATTTTCAGTGAGACATTTATAGGTTGTGTCCTTGCTTTTGTGGCCATTAAGCGACTCAGCTATCCACGCACCTATAAATAAGGTACTTTACTTCTCAGGGTATGTCCACTTCGCAAAAAACCCCACAAAAACCCGCAACATCAAATCTTAGAGTCCAGGTCAACAGACTCAAGCTGACACTATGGCATTAAAAATAGCACTGGAGAACATAGATGTTCCTGTTTGGGTGGGAGCCTAGCCTCTGAAACTTAGTGTGGGGCTACAAGTCTATAGCCTCAATTTCTGAGATTCCCTACTGGGGTTTCCCCCACCCCCCAACACCCTTATGGAATCTACAGGTATCTTAAGTCTCCTTACCAAAAAAACTTTAACTAAAATCAGATATATACTAGATGTCAGTTGTCTAGAACAGAAAAAGACCTTTTACACTTACCCAAAACTACACTAAATGATTCAGGTAGGATTCTGGGAATGCTCTCCAGTAAACCCCCACCAGCGATAGGGGCAAAAACTTTCACATGCCCGGAATGAAGGACAGGCAACAGAGCCTTATTGTAGATTTTGGTTGGCATTAGCAGTAGTTCTCCTGTGATCACAAAAGTTTACAAAAACATTAGAGATAAAAAATAGTGCAGAAGTACTACAAGAAGTGATCTAAGAATACAGGAATGATCTTTTTATCAGCATTCCTCTTGCTATCTCTGGAACAAAGAACACATCAAGACTAGCATGGAAAGAGTACAAGCAATGTCACCACACTGTGGGAAAATGAATGGCCATTTCAGAAACCAAGGAGCTGGATGACCATGGGCCTAAAACTAGACTGATGACTACCAAAACTCACTTTAGAGGCCTAAAAAACCTGTTATTTAAGAGAATAACTGAAATGGAATTCACTTCCACAAAGGTTCACCTTTAAACTGCATATATTATAATACCTAATGTCTGGTGGCCACATCCATCAGGTACTGGAGATGAATAGCATAGGGAAGACATTGAGAGAATCTTCCTTACAAGGCTAAAGCCATGGCTGTGAATCCCAGAAGAAGCTAGTCCAATAATGACATCCCCCGCAACAACTTTTTCCAGCTGCAGGAGCATTTGGTCTCGTTCCTTGGCACCAACTGCAAAGCCAACAACATCATACTCTCCCGGAGAATAGATGCCAGGTTTTTCAGCAGTCTCTCCTCCTAAGGGAAGGGAAAAAGCAGGCAGCACTAGCTATAAATACATTTCTTTTCTAATGTGGGATCAAAGACAGTTTTCAGATTGGGGGTGTATTCAGTGTTGCTGCAGGCACAGTTTAACCACACATTTCATAGAAAATCTAAAAAATCTAACTCCAGGGAACCACCAAAATGTCAGTTAAGCTCTGAGTTATCAGAATGAACAGAGGGAATTGGGCAGAGGGAAAGTGTTGCCCAAGCAATGATTTCTGGGATGAAATCAATATGGTGCCTCTTGGGTTGGGGAAGGGAAGGGGGAAGTTCCCCATAATGGATATTTGTATTCGGAGAGGGAACAGAACTGTTTTGTGTGCTAAGGATCTGGTGGCTCAAATTCTGCTCCCATTTGCACCAGAGTAAGGAATAAGGTTAGGTGTCTGTACCTACAGCCACACTACCATGGAAGATCAACCTACTCAAGGTCAAACTTCCAGAGCTTCATTTTGCTCATGTGCAAAATGACGCTTTCCGGGGTTAAAGACGACCTCAGAACTTCTCACGAGAGGCAAGGAATAAGGAAGGTTAACAGGACATATGCTCCCATTGACCTTCCTTCGTGTAGACAGACACTGAAGTCAACTGCTGACAAGTTGTATCGGTGATCAAGTTCTACGTCTTGTGTAGCAACAGATAAATTAGGCTCTCTCTCTCTACTATGCACTGATGGCAGTACCAATTTTATATCGCTACCTTCAAATCCCATATAAGAAGTGAGTGCTCATACCCAAGAGAGCGCATCCTGCCTTTTCACAAGCTTCAGCTATTCCTGCAATGACTGCTTGTTTCACTTCTGTGTCAGGCTTCCCACAGGCAAAATAGTAGAGGAAGAAGAGGGGCTCTGCTCCCTGAGCCAGGATGTCATTGATACAGATGGCAACCAAGTCCTGGCCAATGGGGTCATGTTTCTTACACATCTGTGCAATCTGTAGCAAGACAAGGAGAGAGCCAAATCACAGCGGTGATTAGGAAGCAAACAGAAGCTCTGGTATGGTTTCCATATGAGTGGAAACAAAAGCAGAAAAGCAGTCTTATCACCTGAGCTACCCACTACAGAAATCTGAAATGGTAAAGTCCTATCGGATTGTCTAGTTCACCTCTTGGGTCTTCCTGCACAGAATTTGTCCATTCTCTCTCTCTATATTTAAATACTGTGTCTAGTCTAACGTTAGATTGTCCCAAAATTGTGGGACATCTATCAGTTTCCTCATGATACAATGTGTGTCCACCACTACTACTGTGGCCCCTTTTCATCTCAAGAGATGGTGGTTAGCAGCGACGGTGAGGATCTATGGGCAGCGTTTGAGTCTGCAGCTTCTCTCATGGCTTATCTGTCCAATATTGGATTTGCACAGTTGATTGCAATAACAGCATGTTAGTCTATTTCCAAATTCTTGAGTCTGAGAGTTTTTCCTTCTAAGATGATGTTCTTTTGCGTGACTTGAACATATACTACCAAAGGATGATGTGCCCTGTCATAGCAGTTGTCGCCAGGTATTTCGATCTGATGATGTAGCTTCCCAGGAGTTTAGATCGATGTTGAATTTTTTCATGGCGTTTTTGCACATATTCTTGAATCTTAGCTTTGGTCTTCCTCTTGTTCTCGCCCCACACAATAGTTCACCAAAGAGGATTTCTTTGGGAAGACGTTCGTCACCCATTGTTCTCACATGACTAAGCCGTCATAGTCTTCTGTTGAGGATCGCTATGAGGCTTGGTATGCCAGATCTTGACAGGACATCTGCATTTGAAACTTTATCTTGCCAGTTGATATTCATTCCTCTGCACAGGCAGTGAAGATGGAAGCCATTCATTTTTTTTTCTCCAGGTTCGAATAGGTGGTCTATGTCTCAGATTCATATAGCAGGATACTCAATACACATGCCTGGTAGATTAATATCTTTGTTTTCACTGTCAGTTTAGGATTGTTCCATGTTCATTCCATAAGTCTGCCACAAACAGTAGCTACCTTCTCGATTCTGATGCCAATAGATAGGTTTTTGGTGACAGTAGATCCAAGGTAAGAGAATTATTACACCACATCTAATGGGCTGCTCTCCAGAATGACATGGGTCACTGAGGTATACCTTGAGTGAATGCAACAGTTTCCTTCACACTTATGTCAAGGGAAAACAATTTGCAGGCTCTGGACAGAAAATCCATCAGTGACTGTACTGTGTCTTCATTATGAGCGAGAGCTGCATCATCTATGAAGAGGACCTCCCTAATGAGGACTTTATTGACCTTAGTTTTGACCTCAAGTTTTGCCAGGTTGTAGAGAGAGCCATCTATATCTGTGGAGAAGTACATCACTGCATGACTTTTAAAATGTGCAACTTAGTAGAAGTGCTGAAGAATATGCTGAAGAGGGTAAGGGCAAGAACACACCCTGGTTTGACTCGACTGTTCATTGCAAATGGTTCCAATGTAGATCTATCATATTGCACTGTTGCTTTCATGTTTTCATGAAAGGATGTTATGAGCTTGAGTAGGGTCGGTGGGCAGCCGATCCTGGTTAATACTCTGTATAGTCCTGATCTACTGTGTTAAACGCCCTTGTTATGTCCACAAAAGTTATGAATAACGGCTTTCCTTGTTCTGTGCATTTTTCCTGTAGCTGTCGAAGAGAGAAAATCATGTCCATTGTTGACCTGCCAGCCCTGAACCTGCACTGGCTGTGTTTACATTATCCCAAAACTTTGAAAAGGCCATGCAAATGGCCATTTCGAAGTTTACTACTGAAGCACTAAAAGACATATTCAGAGCCTTGTTAGAATGCCAGCAGCCACAGCACTTCAAAATTGCCACGGTTCACCGCCACGCGGCTCATCCAGACGGGGGTCCTTTTCGAAAGGACCCTGGCAACTTCGAAATCCCCTTATTCCTATCCGCTGACTGGAAAGATGGGATAGGAAGATAGGAACAAAGGGATTTCGAAGCTGCCAGGATCCTTTTGAAAAGGATCCCCGCCTGGATGAGCTGCGCGGTGGCGAGCCATGACAATTTTGAAGTGCCGCAGCTGCTGGCATTCTAATGAGGTGCTGAATACGTATTTCAGTGCTTCATTAGTAAACTTCGAAATGGCCATTTGCATGGCCATTTCGAAGTTTTGGGATAGTGTAGACACAGCCACTGTGTTTCTGGATAGACTTGATCTGGGAGTTTTTGCAGGCATTTGAGAATGACATGGGCAAATGCTTTTCCTGCGAGGCTCAATAATAAGGCGCCTCTCTAGTTGTTGCAGTCACCCTTGTCACCTTGTTTTTATAGCGAGTGACAATGTCATCCTTCATGTCATGTGGGACATCTCCTGCTCTCCAACACTTTAGGAGTAAATCATAGAGGATGGGGAAGGGCACAGCCTTCTTTGCCTTCAGGACTTCAGCTGGGATTCTGTCATTTCCTGGTGCTTTTCTGTTGGAGAGAGCATCAAGAGCTTGAGAATGTTCCCCCTCCATAGGTTCTGCGTCTAGATCTCTCATTTCTGGAAGAGTTGGGATGAAGTTGTCAAATTCAGGTTGTACTGTACGCTCATGGGAATAAAGAACTGAGTAGTGTTCCACCCATCTGGACATCTGCTGCTTTGGTCTGTGATCACCTGTCCACTTACACACTTCAGCGGGGAGACTTTGGTAATGTTTGGTCCGAGTGCTTTCTTCAATCCATCATACACAGTTTTCAGGTCACCCAAATCAGATGCCTTTTGAATATTAGAACATAGATTGGCCCAATACTTGTTCGCACACCCCTCCTGGATTCTCTCTGAAGAACAGATCTTGAATATTGAAGTTGACATCTTGTGCTTTGTGATGGATTCTTTATGTTATTCAGATGTGCCTTGTGGTTTTCTTCAAGAAGAGGCCTAAGAATGTCAGCATTTTCATTGATCCAGTCTTTGTTAGAGAATTTACAGTTTCCAAAGGCAGATTTGGCACATTCATATATTGCATCTCTCAGCATGGACCATGTTTCATCAACAGTTTGTTGGTCTGGTTTTTGTTCCATTTTGTGGGTGAAATCATCTGTGAAACCAGAGCATTTCAACACATCTCGGGTATTGAGGGTATAGATCTTTGGCTTTCTGCACTCCTTGTCATATCAGCTACGTCTACACTGGGATGCTACACCGACATAGCTTATTTCAATGTAGTGAAATTGAAATAAGCTATTTCGACGAATAGCGTCTACACATCCTCCAGGGCTGGTGATGTCGACATTCAACGTCGACGTTGGACAGCACTACATCGAAATAGGCGCTGCAGGGGAGCGTCTACACACAAAAGCGGCCCAAATTGAAATAAGGGTGCCAGGAACAGCTGCAGACAGGGTCACAGGGTAGACTAGCACTTCCAGGGCAACAGCAAGCCGCTCCCTTAAAGGGCCCCTCCCAGATACACACAGCCTGCACAGCACGCAGTCTGCAGAGCCACAAGCACGCACACCCCGTGAAGCACCATGGACCTCCAGCAGCAGCAGCAGCTGCCAGAGGCCCACACACCCGCCACTGGAGGACCAGTGGCTGCCCTGCTCAGTGCCATGCAGGAGGCAGCTGACCATCTTTTATTTGACGAAGATGAGCTGCCCCCAGGGGATGAGGAAGCAGCCCCAGACCTTGCTGCCCTCCCAGCCCCACCCCACCGCACACGCCGCCGGCTGTGGAGATACCCCACGAGCACGGACTGGTGGGAGCGGCTGGTGCTCGGCGAGTGGGACAACGACCGCTGGCTCCAGAACTTCCGAATGAGCCTGCAGACATTCCTGGAGCTCTGTCAATGGCTCACCCCTGCCTTATGGCACCAGGACACCCCCATGCGACGTGCCCTCACTGTAGAGAAATGGGTCGGCATCGCTGTCTGAAAGCTGGCCACTCCAGACAGCTACCGATCCACAGGGCAGCAGTTCGGCGTGGGCAAGGCCACTGTCGGGGCTGTCCTCATGGAGGTAAGAGGACCCGGGGGCGGGGGGGGAGCCTGGGGGGAGGCGGGGGAGCCCTGGGGGGAGAGCCAGACACACCCTGCACACCCCTCACTGGTGCTCTCTCATGCCCTTCCCCTGCAGGTTGTCTGCGCAATCAATGCCCTGCTCCTCCACAGGCTCGTGCGGCTTGGGGACCCGGATGCTGCCATTGTGGGGTTTGCCAGCCTGGGCTTCCCAAATTGCTTTGGGGCTCTAGATGGGACCCATATCCCCATCCGTGCCCTGGAGCACAGCGGAGGACGCTTCCTCAATAGGAAGGGCTACCATTCCGTGGTCCTCCAGGCCTTGGTGGAGAGCCGGGGCCACCTCTTGGACATTTATGTTGGCTGGCCTGGCAGCACCCACGACACCCGGGTGTTCAGAAATTCGGGCCTGTGCCGCCAGCTGGAGGTGGGGACCTACATCCCCCAGTGGGAGATCCCTGTGGGGGACACCACCATGCCCCTCTGCCTCGTCGCAGATGCAGCGTACCCCCTACGGCCCTGGCTCATGCACCCCTACACGGGCCACGTCACAGCCAGCCAGGAGCGGTTCAATACGCGCTTGAACCATGCGCGCCAGGTGGTCGAGCGCACTTTCAGCCACCTCAAAGGGCACTGGAGGTGTCTCCTCACCCGCCTGGATGCAGGTCTCACCACCATCCCCCAGGTTGTGGGCGCGTGCAGCACACTCCACAACCTGGTGGAAAGCAAGGGAGAGGACTTCTTCCAGGGCTGGGCTGTGGAGGCTGGCAGGGCTGACGTCCAGCCACCCGCTGCCCCCAGTTGCCAGGTCAACCCTGAGGGGATCCGGGTCCAGGAGGCCCTGCGGGCCCATTTTGACCAGGCTGCGGGGTGAATGCTGGCAGGGCCAGCTGCGGGTGAGTCACCCACTGCACCCCCACATCCTCCACAACACTCCCTACCCCCACACCCACACCACAGAGAACCCGAGAGCACCCCCCCCACACACTTCTGTGCAATAAATGGAATTTTTTTTTTAAACAAAACTGTGCAATTTGTATTAATTATTAAAAGAAGAAGGGGGGAACTACGCACATGGGGGGACAGGTACTAAACAGGGGTAGAACAAAAACTATTTACAAGGATGGGGGGGAATATGTCCAAAGGAGGGGGCCTTGGGGGGCAACGTCCTTGGCCACACACCTCCTATTGTCCTGCACCTGGTGTGGGGGGGCACAACCCACGTCTCGGCTGGAGGCCCTGTCGAGGCTGGGTGGGGGCCGGGAGAACCGGCAGATAGGGCCGGGCGGTGTCCGGAGGCCCATGGTCCCCCTCGGTGGCAGGCCCCAGGACGGCGGATGGTGGAGGGATGGCAGGCGGAGCAGCGGGTGGAGCGGCCAAGTGCCGCGTGATGTCCTCGAAGGTGCGCATGAAGGCCCCCCAAGCCTCCTGGCGCCAGGTCAGTGCTCGCTCCTGGAGATCGAGCCGCCGCTCCTCCACCTGCAGGCGCCGCTCGAACACCTCCAGCTGACACCTGAGGGTGGCGAGCAGCTGGGGGTCCATGGATGCTCGCGGATGGCTCCACCGCTGTCAGGCTTGTCCTGGGGCTGATCCGTGCTCCGCCAAGGGGCTGGCCTGGTGGGCTGGCCCCGGTGGGCTGTCCAGGACCACAGACGCCGCGCCGGTGCTCTCCGGGCCCTCTGATGGTGCAGCTGCGGAACAGAGGGAGAAAGAAGAGTGGAGACAGACGTTAGTCTGGGCCCTGACCCGTGGCCCTTGTCCCACCACCCCTCTGCTGCTGGCTCCCCATCCCCGTCCCCCGGAGATGCTGCTGCTGATGATGATAATGGGTGTCCAACCCCCCGCCCCGAAGGGGGACCCTAGGTTCCGCTCCCCCCATCCCCAGGGATGGGGCATGGCACTGTCCTGCTGGGGGGCAGGGGCCGATGGACTCTTCTGAGGGACATGCCACTGCTCTCCTCGGGGCCATGGTCATCTGGGTTTGTGGAGGGCCCTGGTCATGTCTCTTGTCCCCGCCCCTTAACCCGGGGGGTGTGCACCAGAGGGGTACATACCTGATGCTCTGCTCCCACGGCCGGGGGACACCCATCGGGCAGACGCCCTGCTGGAGCTGTGGGAGGGGAGGGCGATTTGGATCCCCCCGTCACTGGAGGACTCCTCCTCCTCCTCCGGTGTCCCGGGGTGGGCTCCTGGGGGGGCCCCTGAGGCGCAGGGCTGGCCTCCGGGGCGGAGTCCGTCTCCGGGGCCTGCTGGGGCTCGTCACCCAAGGTGTCAAGGGTGGCCATGGGGGAGGAGGTGTACCGGGGGCCCAGGATGACCCTGAGCTCCCTGTAAAAGGGGCAAGCGGCGGGGGTGGCCCCAGATCGGCTGGCCATGTCCCGGACCCAGACGTAACCCTGCCGCAGCTCCTTTACTTACTCCTGATGTGGTCAGGAGTGTGGGCAGGGTGACCCCGGGCAGCCAGGCCCTTGGCCAGCCGAGCGAACGCATCCGCATTCTGCCTCTTGCTCCCCATTACCTGGAGCACCTCCTCCTCGCCCCACAGACCCAGCAGGTCCCGGATCTCAGCCCCCGTCCATGAGGGGCCCCGCTGCCTCTTCCCCCACTGGCTGGCAGGCTGGGAGCCCTGGGTCCCCTTGGGGGGGTGCCCTGTGGGCGCTTGGGGGGCTGGCTAGATGCCATGGGTGCTGGGTGTTGGGCTGGGGCTGGTGAGGACGTGCAGGCTGGGCACATGGCAGTGCTGCTGCCTGCACGCGCTCTCAGCTTCCTGCACAGGAAGGCAGGGTGCGGGAAGCTTTAAGGGCTGCTGCACGCGGTGACCGTAGAACTCAGGGGCTGGAGAGAGCATCTCTCAACCCCTCAGCTGATGGCCGCCATGGAGGACCCCGCTATTTCGATGTTGCGGGACGCGGATAGTCTACACGTGCCCTACTTCGACGTTCAATGTTGAAGTAGGGCGCTATTCCCATCTCCTGATGAGGATAGTGACTTCGATGTCTCACTGCCTGACGTCGATTTCAACTTCGAAATAGCACTCGGCACGTGTAGATGCGGCGGGTGCTATTTCGAAGTTGGCACAGCTACTTCAAAATAGCCAACTAGGGTAGACGCGGCTATAGAGTTTCTTTGGGACAATTTTCACTCTGCTGATGATCAAGGAGTGATCAGTGTTGTGATCTGTGCTGTGGTATGAGCGCGTAAATTTGATGGCATTGAGATGTTTCCTGCGTACCAGTACAAGGTCAAGTTGATGCCAGTGACTGGATCTGGTGTGGCACCATGAAGCCTTGTGACAGTCTTTCACAAAGAAAGTATTAGTGATGCAGAGTTGATTCTCAGAGCTGAATTCATGCAGACTGACCATTTTAGTTCATCTTCCTAATATTGTGATGACCAAGGCAAATGGGCTAGTACTGATGGTCACATCCAACTCTTGCATTGAAGTCGCCAAGGATGTACAGTTGTTCGACAGTTGGAAAGGAGTCTATAACTTTCTGAAGATTATAATAAAAGCAACACTTGTTTTCGGGGCACGATGCCAACGTGGGTGCATAAGCACTGGGGATGTTCACATATCCCGACTTGGTGCAGAGCTTCAAGGATATAATGCATTCTGATTCAGCTGTGGGCGTACTGATAGGTTTCAGCAGATTGTACCAAGCAGCAAATCCAACTCTGTAGAGACAGTGTTTCTCCGAACTCAAGCCCTTCCAGAAGAAAATGTAGTTGGTTTCTTTCATTGACCCAGCACCTGCCAGCCAGGTTTCCTGGAGAGCAGCGATGTCAATGCTCCGTTTGTGTAGCTGTTGATCTATGACTGCTGTTTTGCATCTTGAGTCTGTGTTTATAAGGCCATAGGCAGATTCAAGTCCCGGACACATGGTCCGCACATTCCAGCTACCGAGCTGGAGGCAAGTTAATTTATTATTTCATTTTTTGGCGGGTACCTCGTTTACATCTACTTTTCAACCCAATGAGGAAGGCTGATGTGGCAGGTCAGCACCCTATTGAGCAGAGACTCCCCAGCTTGAGGCGGGTGGTAGCTGACCAGTGGAGCATGTTGACTCCTCCCACCGATGAAAATGATCCATGGTGTCCTCCTCTTTGCCAACTGAGGAGGGCTTATAACCCATAATTGCCACTTTCTGTGTTGTTTCCATGCTATCAGCAAGGATGAAGTGTCCTCTCCATTTGGCTCTCTTTTACATGCTGCATTGCCAGGGCTAGTGTTTGGAGCAAGTGTGTTGCCCAAGCAGTACTAGCTCTCTCTTCGTCACCCCAGTGAATCCAAAGGAAAGACAGAAGTCAGTGCATTTGGAACCCAAGTGACTGCAAGGAGATTCCAGAAGGTTGGACGAATCCTCCCTGCTAACTGCCTTAGGGTCTCTACTCCGGATTTTCTGTCTGGATTTATTCCCACAGCCTTTGGATCTCCTGAACCTACCCACAAGGCAGTGGGAAATTTTCTGACAGGGTTGTCTTCCCTGGGGTGATGTAAGGAGTCAGGCTCCCTTGGATGCTGGTGACCAAATCATGGTTCATATGCCATTTGGATTATCCAGAATAATCCAGGGACCCAAGTATCCCAGACCCTCATCTCATGCAGAATGAGGGGGCAGGAGCCTTATCTGATGGCAGGCTACATTTGCCATGCCACAACATTGTCATTGGGCACTTGTGATTTTTAGCTCGGACACTGAATGCCAAGCAGAGCCCCATCACACCCTGGTAATGTTGCCTCTGCTGGTCCACTGCTGCGTATTTGCACGACAAAGCACACTTATTTTGCAGCAAACCTCTGAAGACAGACCCCCATCTGGAGATGCCCTGGGTAGCATGCAGCTCTGCTCCCCCATGTTTACCAGGGACCTAGAGTGTCCATCAATGTCTCTATAAAATTAATCCATCAAACATGGTTTTGTGTTCTGTATTTACTTAGTCCATTGCCTTCATTTAATAAGATAGCAAACCTTGAAGAGCATCATTAAGTAACTTTCTTCTACTTTATTAGGTATAAAGGGGATTAGATTGCCTCCTTCTAGTAATATTTCACTGACCCGCTCTGATAAAGAAGCCTCATTTCATTGTTATTAATGACTACGTGGCTCTGTACCATTGCAATGAAAGATCTTGCAAAGTCACTCTGTTGACTAATATACACTGGCTATATAACATTAATAATATATACTTCCTGCGCTGTGGGTATATTAGCATGCATTAAGTACCAATAACATTAGGCTAGATCACTACTTAAACTGGCCTGTCCCACAGCATCTTGCATTTGCTGAACTAAGCTCTCAGAATTAAAGTATCTTGACTAAGTTTCCAATATCTTCGTACAATACCCAGAAGGATAGTATCCAAAATGATGACAAGGTAAGAACAGGACAAGTTAGGAAACTAGAACAGACAGTTTGATTTTAGTAATGTGTAAAGAAATGTGTAACTTATAAAACCATATAAATAATACAAGCTGAAATGTGTAACTTGGGGAGCACGCTTTTTGGAAAGATAAACATAACATCCCCTAAATGGGACTGCTCTTCAGAAACTGGTATCGTAAAGAACCTTTTCCTTTTATCGTATTAATAAACCTGACTAACCTCTGTTATTTGATTCTCAGTGTATTTCATAATAAAATAATGATCCAAGCAATTGAAATAATTTATCAACACACACACAATGAACTCCTGTTCTCCAAGAAAGATTTTTTTACATTTTATTAAGATTACACTGGTTGCATCCCTTCATCTCTGCTTCCCATAACATTTGTCACTGACAGCTTCTCTAAAGTAGAGAAATTTGCCCTGGTGTAACTACAAATGGGTTTGTTTAGCTATGGCAGTGCAGTTTCACTGGTGCCAATCATTAATGCAAACACAGTGCACTGATGCAAATCAGGCTTTGCAACAACACAACTTACCCTGGTAACCTATGGCTGCACTGGATGAAACAAACCAAGAAAAATGTCTGGGCAGGGTCGAATGTTAGGTCCTGTCTAAGCTGGAGAGTTGCACTGATGTCATTACACTGCTGTATCTATACCAGTGCAAAAGATTTCAGTACTGAAAGAATGAGAGGAAACATAAGTAAAGAGACTCATTGCCTTCAGTGGGTCCTATATCATGTTTACAAGCAAAATCTGGTCTTAGTTTGCAAATCCAGTGGGGACTGGGAGAACTATGGCCTTAAGTCATTCAGCATTTTGTTATATTCTAACCATCCTTCTGGGTTCCGCTGGCAAACAGCGCTGATGGACATCAACGAACTCTTATCAACTGAGGAAGATTGGGTAAGGAACGTAAGGAAATGTAAAGACAGAGTTGGGGACAGTCCTCTGCTGATGTGGTGGGGCATAGGAAGTGGGACTTGAGGTTTCCCCAATCAGTTTTTTGTAACAGCAAACATTCAAGAGACAAAATATTATTATTGCTGTTTAGAACCTCCAACACACTTTGCAGTGTTGAGGCTGTAGGAAGACAGGTGGTGGTGGGTGTAAGACATCTGTTACCAGGGTCATTTGACTGGACTTGTAGATTCCATATATGCAGCAATTAAATACCCAGTGTGGTCCCTATTCTACTAACTTGGGCTCAGAAGATTTGGGTTGCACAGATGTGAATTTACTATGGGGACATCGGGGCTCCACCCAGAGTCAAAGCTCTTGGACCTGGTGAGGATCCCAGACTTTGGGATCCAGCCTGCGTCCAAATATCTGCACGGCAACTGTTAGCCCCACAACGAGCCCATGTCAGGTGACCCAGGCCAGCTATGAGTCTTTTATTCCAGGATAGAAATACCTCCAGTGTTTTCATAATGCTCAGACTTGTATGCAGTACTGCTTATTATTCTATTCTTAAAATACTCAGCAATAACATCAGCTCAGGCATGGGCATCCCATTGGTTACCTGCAGTTTAGTTCCAATGCCTTTCGTTTGTGCTACCAAGATAGAATCAGCAAAACCAGTTGCTTTCAAGTCAAAGAGATCAGTAGAGCTTCCCAGCTCTGCATGGCTGCCTGCCAAGTACGATAAGTGTTGAGGACAACTTTTCAGTAATTCTAAGGAAAGAAAAAAGTATTACTAGTGAAAATCTTTAGAACTTAGACAGCTTTAACATGAGTGAAGCACAACCTGAAGCTGCTCTGTGGTGTCTTCCTCCTGCCATCCCCCAGCCACGTGATTGTCAGCCTGACAGCTGCACCATGGGAGGAAGGCAAGGAGCAAGCTTTTAGCTTGCATAGCTGCCTGCAGCTGTGAGCAGCTAGGCAATCTAAAAGCCTTCTAATTGTCTTCTCTCAGCAGCATGGCTGTCAGGCTGACAACCGCGCCACCGGAGGAAGGCAGGGAGATGCAGCCCTGGTGGGCTGTTCAGTTTCCCACTTCCACAAGTGGAGGAGAACTGGGAACCAAGCAGCAGCTTGTTTCCCAGCTGCCCTGCGCTGACAGAACTGGGAAATTGACCATCCATTGACCATCCTCCTCAAGCCGTAGGGAGACAGTAACCAGGCTGCCCCCTAGTTCCTGTCTCCCTGACACTCTGGGAGCCAGGAAACTGACCAGCCCTAGTGGGCTGGTCAGTTTCCCAGCTCCTGCAAGCTCAGGGGAGCTGGGAACCAGGCTGCAGCCTGGTTCCCTCTCCCCAGCAACCTGCATGAAAATCTGAGTTACGTGTGGGTTGCAAAAACGCAACCCCCGCATAACTCGAGGGTTTACTGTATCTTAAAAAACTGATGGTCTAACAGTTCACTTCCCAGCAAGCTCTCATCCCACAAGTAGAAGACAGAAGAAAATAACAATTCTTTGGTAAAGGCAACTTAAGCCCTGGTTCAATCATGCACAAGTGCTATTGCCTCATTCGTGACACCAACGCCAGATGTTTGACATGAGTAGAAAGGTCAGTCTGCTCATTTCTTGGAAAGAATTCAGGTGTCATTCAAAACAGAAGTTTGCAGAACTGTTCTAACCTTACCTGATATATGAGCACTTGCAGATGGCGGTTGAGTTTGATAAGCACTGCTGGTTATAGTGTCTGTAGTTATGTCATGATATATCAGGCCTCTGAAATGGGGAAAAAAGGGGCACATTTGTGGTTATAAACTGTTGCTCATCACAGAATCAGAACAGGAATGGTATGAATTAGGCAAGCACCTATTTCTTCTAGTGCCCTTGTTTACATACACAGACTGTTGGAAGGAAACTGCAGCCTGATAACCGATGTCCTTTCTGTAAACAGCCCCTTTGAATCGTATGGCTGCTACTCCTTTGTTGGCTTCTTCCAGTGCTGACATCAGATCCTTCTTGACAGCTGTTACGACAAGGACTCTGCCACCATCAGTTACCACTTTATCACCCTGCATTTCTGTGCCAGCATGGAACACTTCTAGTCCTAGCTCTCTCGCTTGAAGAAGTCCTATGAAAGGAAGCAAAAATGTCTCATTTTAAATCAAATGTAATGTTGGTTACTGTGCCGGAGGCTGAAGTTCTTTTTTACCTCATAGCAGTACAGCATAGGCCATACCCTTACATGCTTCTTTACACTTGTTATTAGACTGAAAACACCACTTCCAGGGTGAGAGGGCAGCTCACATTACATGCCCATTTTATCCCTGTGAGTCTGTCCTCCAGGGCAACAGTTCACGGAATAAGGGAGATGCATTAGGACATCTAAACAACTCATCTGCCCCAGCAAGATGTTTTCAACACTATGTTTTTGGAGAATTTGTCCAGTCTACTTTTAAATGACTCTAGAGACAAGGCTTCCCCTGGGATACCATTCCACACCGTAGAAGAACCCACTGTTTGGCATATTTTCTTTATATTACTCTTGCATTTTAATTTTCATCCTGTTACAAATAGCAGCACTAGTTAGACCACCTCAAACCGTTCCTCACCTTCCCTGGACTCTGTGCCCTTCAAATTCTTATTGATGGTTGTCTCCTCAGCTCTATTCATTGTTTATGCAAGTTAAAAACCATTGGTTCTTTTTAGTATCTGCTAGATAGATGAGGGTTGTTTGGGTTTTTTGAGTGCAGGGAGAGGATCTGGGGGCTTTACTACTGAGATTATTTTTGTGGGGGGAGATTTGCTGCTGTCCCCATTAGACAGAAAAATCTAACACAGCAATCCCCAATTTCATAATAGACTAGGAACTGCTTTAACTGGGGGGAGGGGGAATAAAACCCCCACTTGCTACAGATATAAAGTGTCACATTGCTATGCAGGCTGTACCACTCTGAAGGTCAGAGCTGAACTACAGTTGGCTGTGCTTCCTGACTCTAATTTCCCCATACCTAACATTTTAAATATATAGCACAATTTATTCTGGTGTATGTTTTTCAGACATCAGAGCTGAGTACAGTAAATAATTTTTCTGTTTGGTGGCTGAACCACAATATATCTGAAAGATAAGAACAAAAGGCTAGCTTCAAACCAAAATTAAAAACAAAACAAAAATTGTATGTGCTAATTAAACTTATTAGGCCACAACAGAAAAAACACACATGCTATGATTACACTGTGGTTTCTATTTTGGGATACATTTGTATCCCAAAATCAAAACACCGCTGCTAAACACCGTGCTTGACATAGCAGAGCTATTTTGAGCATGGTATTTCATTCCCACTATCCCCCGTCATGAGTTCAAAATAGGCCCTTATTTCAAAATAACTTAAACAAATTATGTAAGTTCTTTTGAGATATGGCTACAATGTAGCCCTAGCCATAGGGAAATCATATTTTGGTTACGATGCACAGATTCTCATTTCCTTCTGTTCCAAAGAACTGAGGACTTACGGGGGTCAAACATATGCACTTTAAGCAATAGATTACAAATCATGTGTTGAACTTAGCCAAAGATTGCTCTGACTTTACAGTTCTGGTATTTTTTATCACTACTCTTGTGTGGGTTTAGAGTTATTGCAACTGAAATATAGACTTTTCCAGACCACCATAGAAATAAGCAAAATAGAGGCATTGGCTGCACTGGAAGAAGAGGAGGAATGCAATGGCACCATTCTCCAGCTGACACAGACACAACTCCTCCAGAAATAGATGTTACCATGGGAGCTTTATAACACGGGCTTGTCTCAGCACTGCTCAGGCCTGCTAGCTGGTGCACAGGAAGGACTTGCAGACCACATGCAGTGTAGGAGAAGTGAACTCGGCTCCTGTTAAAAAGCTTCACAGATTCTAGTATTATACAGACCAAAGGGGTGGGGTTCAGTTTTAGCATGACATTGTCTGACGGAGACAACAGGCTCACATTATCTACAAGCCAGCAAAACTGAGCTAGTGCAAGAGAACATGTGAAAGGACGACACTCCAGTTTGTGCTCCACACTAAGTGTCTAATGAAATTCCAAGTGCTCTAGAGACCTCTTCTTATCCTTATTTCAACTCCTCGAGAGTGGTGTTTGAAACTGCTAACCCCTGTGGTACTTTGCATTGGTATGTAAACCTACCCTTGTATGACTGTCCCCTTTGCACAGGTCCAAGGAGTGATGGAGGAAGGCTCTTTTTCTCCCTGCTTCTGCCCAGGACTAGAAACAATATGACAAACTGCTAATTAAACTTACTAAGCCTCGTGCTGATCCTGAATAAAAAAAAGTAGTTACCTGTTACTTCCATGCCTTTGGCATAATCTTCTGGATACCCTTCACTTGCCATAACCACAGCCACAGCAGTATGATTTTCTGACCAAGCTGGCAGGCAGCCACGGAGCTTGCCGTCAATTGTTGCTTGAATGACTTCATAAAAGTCATTGTTAAGCAGTGGAAGAATTACCTGCAAAAGTGTGCTAAGCAGTTAACTAATTAAATCTTATTTTGCTGAACTGCTTAAATACCAAAAGACTTATTGCACTTTTCACAAATTAAAAAACTTAAATGAAGTTCAAGTTAGCGAGCAAAAACTGTGTTAAGAACAGGAGATATTTTTGCTACATTTGCAGAGCTGGATTAATTTGCAGTAATTATTCCTAGAAATCAGCTCAGGAAATTTTTTTTTCTGTTTTGTGGATAAACAAAACAAAACAAAAAAGGACTAGCTTCAAACCAACAGAAAAATATTGTGTAACAAAAGATTTTGTTTTCCCATTTATTTCTTATGAACCATCTCCAAGAGTTTTGTTTTCAAGTTTTATTCAGCTAAAACCATTCACTGAATTTTGATTTTTCAGTACGGTAAACCCCCTAAATGCATGATTTCGAATTGTTCTTAACTTGCATTAATACAAGTTAAGTGCAACTCAGTGCTGCTCTGCGGCTGTCTGCCCACACATCTCTTTCAGCTGGGGGAAGCCAGGCAGGCAGGTGCAGCAGCGCACCTTCTCCCCAGCTCCCCCAGCTTCCAGAAGATAGGCGGTGGGGAGCTGGAGCCTGGCTCCCAGCTCTCTGAGCTCCCAGGAGACTGGAAATTGACTAGCGCTGCTATGCTGGTCAGTTTCCTGGCTCCTGAGTTATGTGAAAATTCACCTTACATGGAGGTTGCCAACAAAGCAACCTCTGTGTAAGTCGGGGGTCTACGATACACCAAAATTGTATTTTTGACAAATTTACTAATCACTGAGAAAATTCCATTTAGCTCTATTAATCAACAAGCAGAATGCAACAATCACTTGTAGAAATCAAGTTTGAAATTACATCCGGGCTCCTTTACTACACAGAAAACTGACAATAACTTCAGTTGCAAACTATATCCTTTGCAATTTCAAAGCAGATAAATGCTAACAAGCAAATTTCTAATCATTACTGCTACACTCTCTAAGAGGTTCTTTTGGAAATTTCCATGTTTGTGGTCGATATGATATGCAACCTGTTAAATTATGAAAATTATATTTCCAGCAAGTTATTAAATTCTGTATTAGAACATGGAGCATATTTTGATATCCAGCATCTCTTACTCACTTGGCACTGTGGGTCACCAAAGTGGCAGCTGACGTTTAAAATTTTCACATCATCTTTGATACACATTAATCCTATTTGAAGCACACCTGAACAAACACAAAACAACAGAAGCTAGATCAAAGCAGTTTTCCAACTTTCTTTAAAATCAGTAAACTGAAATATGGGATAAATGTATGTAAAGTCTGGGGAATCTGCACCATGAGTTCTGCAAAGTGTTTGTATTCTGTAGCTATCCTTTCTGAATCCCAATAAAGTTCAGCAAACTGCATAGATTGCTGAAGACAATAGTGAAGGACAGAGCTGGTGGCATGGGTCCAGACATGCTGGACAGCCTGGGGAGAGCCCGGCAGCAGTGGTGTGGTGTTGGGACCCATGGGCTGGGTCTCCCTCGCCACAAGAAGCTTCTTTCAAAAAACGAAAACCAGTGTAGATACTGCTCATTTGAAAGTAAGCTCCATCTTCAAAAGTATCCTTTTTCCCTTTTTTATGGGAAGGATTTTTTTGAAGATGGGGTTTACTTTCAAAAGAGCAGTGTCTACACTGGTTTTCTTTTTTCGAAAGAAGCTATTTTGAAATAAGAATATGCAAATGAGGTGCCAGATATGCAAAGCTGCACCTCATGTGCATTTTCAATTTCCCTCATTTGCATATCTCTTTTGAAAGAGGAATGCAAGTGTAGCCACAGCCTCAGAGTTAAGGCTCATCTGTCTGCATCTCATGTAACATATAAACATCGGGTAATCTCACCAGAACAGTTGTCAACAGATTGCATCTACATACAACTTGCTCTATCCACAGAGAACTGTCAAACTCCACTGCCCTCTGGTGCCAGAAAGCAGAATGGCAGCTCTGCAAAGAGGGCTGTCAGGCAACTAGAAGCCCTTTCTGTTGACAGAAGTGTCTACACTGCACTTTTGTCGACACTAACCTGTCCAGAGATTGTTATGCCTCAAATTTTTGAGGGATAATGCTGTAGAGAAAAATGCAGAGTTCTGTGGAGACTTTGTCGACAGAGTGCTTTAAGTGTGTAGGCTCTCCCTGAGTTATGTCGACAGAAGGCCCCTTCTATCAACAAAGCTCTCTAGTGTAGACCTTGCCTCACAGTCTGGATCAATTTCTGTTTTATAGCTCAGAAATTGATAGTCCTTCTAATTCTCTAATTATGAGGAAAAAAAGCAGTTTTGATAGAATACAGACTAACATGGCTATCTCTCTGTTACTATTAAACATATGAGGAAAAAACAAGTACAATATAACTCCTGAAACGCCATCCAGAGTACAAATGAAGGTCTCTCAAAGGAAAACATATATGCAATGCTGGGGAGATGTACAATAGCACTGGGAAATTACTGCATTCTTCTTCTATGTATATAATTTGGAGTTCAAAAGTAATTCGACATATTTACTTGACACGTCCATACTCTGTCACTCAGATGAGCACTTACCTACGTATGTTGCTCCGTCTTGTCTCATACCATCAACAATGTTTTGCAGGAAAGAGTCTTTAATTTTCTCTAGAAGAGCTTCGGGAATCTGATGAGCAATTCCAAATTGAGAGTTTAATTTTTTTATTTCATTCTCTTATTATACATTCATCTGAGTCTCTTACAAAGCACTGAACATAAGACAGAATTAAGTATACCTAGACCATCCCTGGTTGATGCATGTCTAACCTAGCCTTGAAAACCTCCAATGACAGGTATTCAACAACCTCCCTCTGTAACCTATTCCAGTTCTTAACTATCCTTACATTAGAAAGCTTTTCAGAGTATCTAGCTCAAGTCTCACTTGTTGCAGATTTTGACCATTACTTCTTATCCTGTCTCCAGTGGACAGGAACAACTGATCACAGTCCTTCTTTATAACAGCCCCTAACACAGCTGAAGACGTATCAGGTCCCCATTTCAGTAAAAAATTCAGTAATTCACTGGCTGCAATGCATGTGAATGTGAAATGGTCCTTAATAAATTAAGTTGAATCATACTTTTCGTAACTCGCGTTTTAAGAACAGCACGCACACAATGATTTGTAATGTGATACCTGTTTACTGCAGGATGTTCACAAATTTTTTAAATATTCTATTTCTTCACACTTTACAAGTGTGTTTATACCACTGTCTCCCTGACTTTTACTCCTGAACCTCTCTCTTCGAAGAACTAGAACTAATGGGAGTTATCCAAAGTTTTGAGATTACATATCGTTTGCTATTTAGGTACAAGTTATTCATTTTTGGGCTTTTGTACATTCACTACTTATCAAAAATAATCCAGAGGGGTTTTTTAGCTTTGTTTTAACTGTGCAATTATAGCATCAGAAGCCGCAAAGAAGTCCTTAAGGAACTGCAGGTTGCAGACCCCTGCTCTAGACTAATAACCCATCAAAGACTATTTGGTTTATTTGGTATGATCTATTCTTCACAAATCCATGTTGATTATTACTTATCACCCTACTATCCTGTAGCTGCTTGAAAAATTGATAATTTCTTTCAGTATCTTCCCAGTACCAAAGCTTGGCTGACTGGTCTGTAATTCCCCAGCTCTTCTTTTTTCTCTCTTTTAAAAGATGCTTGCCATTTGGCAATCTTCTAGGACATCCCCCATTACCCAGAAGTTCTTGAAATCAATGCTAATGCTTCAGCTAGCTCCTTAACGATCCTCAGTCATCAAGCACTGCTGAGTTGAGTACATCTAATGCATCTAAATATTCTTACGCTTCTTCTCCACGTTAAGGGTGTTAAGCGTCTGGTCACAAACATGCTTTGTTACAAAAATAAAAAATCTGAAATCATTAACTAAGATCATGTTTAAGATACAAGAAGCCTCCAGACACGTCAGGAATTACACAGGTCCACTTCATTGGGAGTATGTCCATTTTCAAAGTTGCTACCAGTGTGAAAGGGACAGGTTTCCTAAACTTAACAGAAAAGCCACAAGGGAGACCATTTTCCAGAACTCAGATCTGAAGTCTAAGAATGCGCAATAGGACTGGGGTTCCATATCCTTATGTAACCAAGGCACTGACTTCACAGGAGGTTCTGCCTACATAATGGTAGGAAAACTGGACCCTTATTAACAAATTCATCAATGCTTAATTGCATAATACATATAATACATTTTTATATATATATATATATATATATATATATATATATATATATATAAGATCACTCTACCTGTGGATATATATATATATATATATATATATATATATATATAAGATCACTCTACCTGTGGTGCTGGGCAATAAGCTCCCATCCCTGCAGTGTTTGGGCCCTGGTCTCCATCCATTAGCCGTTTTTGAACCTGGACTGGTGGCATGGTGGCAATAGTGACACCATCAGTGAAGCACAAGCACTACAAAGAAATAAAACCAGCACAGAATGTACTCAAATGGTTCTGGTCTACATTAACTGACTCAGAAGGCCGTAGATATAGCCTGTCATTAGTATTTAATGTTCAAAACTAGAAAAAAATTGGTCAAATGTGTCCTGTTGTAACTCCAGTGACTATAAAGGAGTAACCTGTCTAAATTATTTATTTACACATTTACAGAGATTTCTGGAGACAATGGATTTGACTGGTGAGGGACTTATATAAAATTTCCATTCTACCGTCTTATCAGTGGTGAGTACATTAAAGTCCTATTCCAGCAAGCCCACTTGAGTTTACTGGGGATATTTAACAGTTAACCAGTAAGCATGAGACCTACTGGTATTCTTATCAGTGAACTGGCCGTAGACAAAAAGCGTAACAGCAATACAAGAGCACAAAAGGATCTGTGACCAAACTATTGTGCCAAAACCAAACATACATATAATTCTTCTCCTTTCAGAAGTTCTTCAATGACAACCGTCTCTCCAGCCTCTTCAAATGCTTTATCCTGCATTAAAAATATTCTTTAGTTATTAGCTGTAACACCCATCAATTAGCTCAAGGATGGGCACTAAACATTTTTGATGGGGGGCCATGCCTACAATTTAGTAAGTGGTCAAGAGCCACCCTCCTCCATAATATTAATGGAGGAGGTGCCTTGTCTGGGATGGTGGCTGGATGCAGAAGGGAGCTTGGGGCAGGGAACTAGTATGCAGGTGGAACTGTGGGGTCTGGGAGGGACTATGGGTGAAAGAGAGGGTTGTGACCTGGGGCAGGGGATTTGGGTGCGGGGTCTGAGAAGGAATATGGGTGCAGAAGTTGGGATGCAGAGAATTTGGGTCACGTGGGGCAAGAGAGCAGGAGGAGGAGCAGAAAGTTGGGGTGATGAGGGGCAGGGGTGCCAGGCGCAGGCTTTGACCAGGAGGCACTTACATAAGCATCTGTAGGCCAGCAGCCCAGGTCCCTGCCTGCCCTAAGCCCCCATCAACCTCTCAGAGCAGCTGGCTGAAAGGCCATGTGCTTCTCCAAGCACTGCAAACATTGGTGGAGCAGGGTACTTCGTGAGCTGCCCCAGTGCATAGCCCAGAGCATGCTAATTGGATGGTTTCTGGCCAATGGGAGCTGCAAGACTGTTTTGGAGATGGGGGCAGCATGCAAAGTGTCTCACGGCAATCCTCAGAGTAGCACATGACCCTTGCAACTGGCAGCTCTGACCAGGGTGCATGCCCGAAGCTCCTGCTGGCCTGCAAGCTGGATCCAGCCCATGGGCCATATTTGGCCCACACCTGAGTTAGATCATATCTTCTCCTTAAAAAAAAAAGGAGCAGCGAACAGGGGCAGCAGCTAACAGGGAAGGGAGTTTGCCTCTGGGCAAAGTGTCCTAGAGGAGCTTGGGTATGGTGTTCCACCTGTGCCCTGCAAGGCAGCACTACCAGGAAAAGGAGTCTCTGAAGAGAAGAGCCTGAAAAGTGATGGGGGAAGGTGGACCTGGGGGCACTGAGAGCAGCTGGCGGGAGAGGGGCCAGTGCAGTGAGGAGGGCGGACATGGGAGCAGATGGGGGTAGTGGGTTGGGGAGGGTCCTATGGTGATGGTAGCTGGGGAGAGGGGCAGTGAAAGGTGTGGAGGAGGGTCCTGGGGATATGAGGTCATTGCTCCACAGGGAGCTATGGTGACTTGCGGTGACAGAGGGATGAAGTAGCGGGATCCTTAACCACATTCTCCACACCCCACTGCCTTGTGGGTTATCCTGGGAAGGAGAAAGGCTAAGGGAGTAAACCCTGACAGAAAATCTGGAGTGGAGTCTGAAGGCAGTTCGGTGTCAACTTCTGGCACTGTCCCGGCAACTCCTGCAGCTGAGCTGGTACCAGACGTGGAGGTTATCCTCTCCTTTGGACTACGTCAGTAAAGCCGAGAGAGGGACACTGGTGTCTGGGCAGCCCAGAGTCTCCATAATAAGTGCCCAGGCTCGCGCCCGGAGAGGTACTCCGGCATCGCTGAACAGCACTGCATCAACACGGGAGGCAACAGATACCGCTTATAAGCTCTTGCTCGATTGGCGTAGAGAACGAGCGCCAGGGGTTGCCTTCGACGGTGGGAGAGATCCTTGCATCTCACTGGACAGTCACCGCCCGCCTCAAGCTGGGCAGCCCCCAGCCAACAGGGTACTGTCCCGCCACAGTTCACCTGCCTCGCTGGGTGCGTGAGGCTTAAGGTTCCTGAACCTGACAAGTGACTGAAATTTGGGCACCAGGCAAACCAATAAGAAAATCAACAAGAAACGAGAAACATCAACAATTTAAGCTTGCTTGCTGGAATGTGCGGACCATGCTGACCGGCTTGACTGAAGATCTTCAGGCCATCAGTGATACCCGCAACACCGCTGTCATCAACGAGGAACTGAAGAGGCTCAGAGTTGATATCGCTGCACTGCAAGAGACGTGACTCGCCGATTCGGGATCTCTAAAGGAAAAGGACTATACCTTTTTCTGGCAGGGTAAAGCCCAAGAAGAACCCAGAGAGCATGGTGTTGGCTTTGCTGTCAGAAACACCCTTCTACAAATGGTTGATTTAGTCATGGGCAGATCAGAAAGACTTCTTCGGATCACGCTTCAAACTTGCGCTGGTCCCGTCCACCTGATCAGCGCTTATGCTCCAACCCTGTACGCCACACCAGAAGTAAAAGACAAGTTCTATGACATGCATAGTGCTGCTGTAGCGCAAATACCTGCTCGTGAACAACTGTACATCTTGGATGACTTCAATGCAAGAGTTGGAGCTGATTGGGCCTCATGGCCTTCCTGCTTAGGACACTTCGGTGTGGGAAAAATGAATGACAATTGACAGCGTCTTCTTGAACTGTGCACGTACCACAATCAGTGCATCACAAACACATTCTTCCAAACGAAGCCACAGCACAGAGTGTCGTGGAGACACCCACGCTCGAAGCACTGGCATCAACTAGATGTGGTCATCACTAGGCATAATAACCTCAAAAACATCCTTCTGACACGCAGCTATCATAGTGCTGACTGTGACACAGATCACTTGCTAGTTTGCTCCAAGCTCAAGCTGAGACCCAAGAAGCTGTACCACTCTAAACCTGCTGGAAGGCCCTGCATTGACGCCAGAAAGACAGCAAACTCGGAGAAAGCTGAAAAGTTCAGAGAGACCCTCCAGGAAAATCTGCGCAGTGGCCCTGGGGGTGCCGATGCGACATCCAAATGGCAACATCTGAGAGATACAGTTTACAACACGGCCTTGTCGGTGTTTGGAAGAAGAGCTAGAAACACGAACGACTGGTTTGAAGCTAACTCAGATGAGATGATTCCAGTCATTGAAAAGAAGTGTGCTGCACTCCTGGAGTACAAACGCTCACCGAGCCAGAGTACCCAGGAAGCACTTAGAGAGGCCAGAAGAACAGTACAGCAGACAGCCAGGTGCTGTGCCAACAACCACTGGCTCCAGCTATGCAGCAACATCCAGACCTGTGCCGACTTTGGTAATCTCAGAGGAATGTACGAGGGTATGAAGAAGGCATTAGGACCCACCCAGAACAAGATGGCACCTCTGAAATCCAAATCTGGTGAAGTCATTGCTGACAAGCCAAACAGATGGAGCGCTGGGTTGAGCACTACTCCAAGCTGTACTCACGCGAGAACGTTGTGGTTGATGCAGCCCTCGATGCCGTCGAGCTCCTACCAGTAATGGACGAACTGGATCAAGAACCGACTGTGGATGAACTGAAGAGAGCCATCGACAGCATTGCAGCAGGAAAGGCCCCTGGTCAGGATGGTATACCACCAGAGGTAATCAAATGTGCCGCGGACACACTCTTAGAACCCCTACATGAGCTACTGTGCCTGTGCTGGAAAGAGGGTGAGGTTCCACAGGATATGCGCGACACTAACATTGTAACGTTGTGTAAGAACAAAGGAGACAGAAGCGACTGCAACAACTACCGTGGAATCTCCCTCCTAAGCGTCACTGGTAAACTGTTCGCTCACGTCATCCTTGGCAGACTCCAGAAGATTGCTGAGAGGGCGTACCCCGAATCGCAGTGTGGATTCCGCGCAGAGAGGTCTACCGTTGACATGGTCTTCTCTCTAAGGCAGCTGCAGGAGAAGTGCAGGGAGCAGAGAAAGCCACTCTACATAGCCTTCATCGACCTGACCAAGGCCTTTGACTTGGTCAGCAGGGATGCTCTGTTCAAACTGCTCCACAAGATAGGCTGTCCTCCACGGTTACTCAAGATGATCCAGTCGTTCCACGAAGACATGAGAGGAACCATCCAATATGACGGCGCATTATCGGATGCTTTCAGAATCAGGAGCGGCGTCAAACAAGGATGCATGCTTGCTCCGACATTGTTTGGGATCTTCTTCGCACTCCTCCTGAAGCATGCCTTTGGATCTTCAACAGAGGGCATCTTGCTGCACACAAGATCTGATGGGAAACTGTTTAACCTTGCAAGGCTGAAAGCTAAGTCTAAGGTGCGAGAAGTCCTCATCAGAGACATGCTGTTTGCAGACGATGCTGCTGTAGTGTCTCACACAGAAGACCAGCTTCAAAAACTGCTGGATTGGTTCTCCAAAGCGTGCAAGGACTTTGGGCTTACCATCAGCCTAAAGAAGACAAACGTACTCGGTCAGGATGTTGCTGAATCCCCATCAATCAGCATTGACAACTATACGTTAGAGGTCGTCAACGAGTTCGTTCACCTCAGATCCACCATCACTGACACCCTGTCGTTGGACACTGAGCTAAATAGGAGGATTGGAAAAGCAGCCACAACTCTGTCCAGACTCATCAAGAGAGTGTGGAATAACAACAAGCTGTACACTCACACCAAAAGGCAAGTCTACAGAGCCTGCATCCTCAGCACCCTCCTTTATGGCAGCGAGACTTGGACCCTGTATGCCCGCCAGGAAAAGAGGCTGAACGTCTTCCACTTGCACTGCCTCAGGCGCATCCTTGGAATATCATGGAAGGACAGAGTGACCAACACCGCCGTCCTCGAGCAAGCTGGAATCCCAACCATGCACACCCTCCTCAGGCAGCGTCGACTCCGCTGGCTTGACCACGTCCACAGGATGAATGATGGAAGGATTCCAAAAGACATCCTGTATGGTGAGCTAACCTCTGGCAAAAGACCTCCCGGACGCCCCCAGTTAAGCTACAAAGATGTCTGCAATAGAGACCTCAGAGAGGTAGACATCGAGCTGGACAACTGGGAAGATATAGCAGATGACCGCAGCAGATGGAGGCAGGCGTTACACAAGGGCCTTCAGAAGGGCGAGATGAAGATCAGACAGCTAGCAGAGGAGAAGCGAGCGCACAAAAAGCACAATAAGGACTTGCCAGACACCCACTACATCTGCAAGAGATGCAGCAAGAACTGTCACTCTCGTGTGGGTCTTCATAGTCACAATAGACGCTGTAAATGAAGTCCTCAATTGAAACTTTAAAGGGCGCAATCCATAGTCTATGCAGACTGAAGGATGCCTACTTCTGCTTAAAAAAGAAAAACACCACAAACAGAAAGAATGCATATGAAAAGAGCCAGATTATTTTAATCCTGGGACTATGGACAGAGACCACCAAAGAAATGAAAGCTCCTTAAAAGAGAGAGGGGCCACAGAACCCAGAATTTAACAGATTACATAAGGTACACAAAACAGCACAGAGGTTCACAACCACAAAAAGAAGGGCCTAGAGGGAGAAACCAAGCAGAGAACCTGGGAAATATGCCTTGCCTTGAGAAAGAGTCAAAGAAATCAGTAGATGCTGCCCAGAGAAATTTTGCCCAGGTATGTGCATGGACAAGGCTTAGGCAAATCTCCCACACTCATAGAAACTGACAACTTGTGTGACTAAAGCCTTTGTTTTACCCATAGGACAGGAACAGTGCAGACAGCTGAGTAAGCTTCCCAGTACACCAGCCATGAGCTGGATGGACCTCCGTAGATTAGGAAAACAGTTCAGTTTCAAAGTCCATTTAGCACTCAGGCCAACAAAGAGGTGGGTTTCTGTGATAAAAACACTTGTCTAGTTGGGCTAGAGAATGAGTGAGATCCCAAAACTCACTTCTTCAAGGCCATTGGTTATCCAGGATCAGAATCACAATATTCAAATAAAGGGCAGCCTACCTGCAAAATCTCTTGCACAGCTCCGCAGGCTTCCTCTTTGCTGGGCGCAATAATTATTTCTTTTCTAGCAGCTGGGCCACTAGCCTTTATAACCATTGCAGGAAAATCTGTGCTATAAGTGAGAGCAGGACATGTTAGAATCAGGATCAGAGATCACCCGTGCATCCTCTAAAAAGGTAAATTTTTATGATGAACACTTCTAAGATTAACCCCATTTTCTGAGGTGTCAAATTACAAGGTACCTGATTGTGCCAAATTTACAAATCATTTTCAGATAGACTTAATGTGGTCTTGTGGCCTAAGCAAAGGACTGGGAACCAGGAACTCTTGAGGTCTAGTGCTGGCTCTGACGTTGACTCACTGTGCAGCTCACAGTCATACTTAATGCTGAGTTTTGCAGGAAATCAGCTACTTTATTACATGAGAAATATGATGTATTGAACTCAACATTATAGCATTTAATCTGTGAGCACAAAATGATTATCCAGTTCTGAAGGACACTTTAACCATGTCGTGTCCATCTTTCCTTCTCGCTCAGGTACTGGATAACAAAACTAAATGGAGTATTTGAACAGATTAGTCATAACACCAGCATACAAATACACACACATTTTCTGACAGAGCCCATTTTCTTTCTCATATTTTAATCCATAGACACAAAGCCAAAAGCTTGAGTTCAACAGGAGCAGGAACAAGCATATAAAGCTCATTCTCCAGTGCGTGACATGCCTCTTTGGGATTGCTTTTTTTCTTGGTCTTATAGGTTCTCTTACTGTTTACATATTGAAGTACCTTTGCATAACTATAATAGAAAACAGTGTAATAGAATTTATTTGGGTAAAATCAGTAAGAAGAAAGATTTACAAAAAAACAAACTATGTTCTCATTCATACTAACTTACTTACAACTTTACATAGGAGAAAACCCCCTTTTTAGAGCCAGTGTTTGGCTGTAAAACAGAACAGTTGTACTGCAGTAGTCCTTTTCTGCGGTCAGTTGCACAATGGTAATGGAGAATCAATACTCAAGGCCAAATAAGGAACCCTTATTCACAGTGGTGCCTCCCTTCTCTAAAGAAGCCTACTGACCTCAATGGGACTACTTAGAGTAGGGACAGGAAAAATAAGGTCAGAGGACCGAATCTGGCCCACCAAGCATTTGGATCCAGCACACAACCTGCCAGGATCCTCAGGCACTGGACTGTGCAGGGAACGGGAGCAGCACACAAGATCTCTCCTTCTCCCCTATCCACATAGCCACAGCAGCCAGCTGATTTGAGGGGCCTGGGGCTGCATCAGGAAGGAAACCGGCCTGAGGGTCCTGCTCGGCTGAGGGCCAAGAGCTGCCTAGATGAGCACCTCTGGTTACAGCAAGAGTACCTTACCTGCTCCTGCACCTCAACTCCTTGCCCCAGGTCATCATCCAAACCCTCTGCACCCTACCTGCACAGGGTCACAAATCCTTCCCAAACCTTCCATCCCCTTGCATATCTCCCCTCCCGCAGGCCAGAATCCACTCCTGCATCCCTACTCCCTCCTGGGCTTGCACCCTTTTTCCAGGTCAAAATCCTTCCCTGCACCCAAACACCTTGCCCCAGGTCACAACCTTCTCCTTCACCAACTCCCTCTCAGACTCCACACTGTCTCCTGTACCCCAGTTCTCTACTCTGAGCTTCCTTTTGCATCCAGCCTCTATTAAAGACCCCACATCCCCTCCATAGAAAAATGCAGCTTTTAACCACTTACCAAAATCTTTGAGTGCCCCCCCAACAAAAATTACTGCCCACCCTGACTTAGAGCAAGTGCTTACTCACATGAGTAAGAAATATGCAATAGAGCTTTTTAATGAGTAAGAATTCAACCTTCATTATGCTCCATGAACAATACTCATCTGCGACCACACACACACACATAAATTATCAGAAGAAAAATTAAATATGTTATTTTTCTCTTAGATCAGTTTTTTCCCCTTATCATGGATGGCCAACTGTTATCCTCACATAGTTTAACAGAGAAAAACCTCTATGAGTCGTGAACTGAAACTTGACTCTCTGGAAAACTGTTATTGTGGCCCTTTGTGCCATTAATTTGCCCAATGGACACACGTGACTATAAAAGGACCTTAATGACTGCTAAATGCTAATAAAGTATCAGCAAGCCAAAAAAAGGGTTCATCATAAGGTAAGACCAAATATACAGATACCTGAAAATATAGCAAAGCCTCAGGTGATAAATGGTTTACCTGGTAATAAAACTACAAGCTTCGTTAGGATTAGCAAACATTTTCCATCTTGCGGTTGGGATCCTATGACGATCCAGAAAGGCTTTGGCAAAACTTGTATTGGTCTCTATCTGAGCTGCCTTGGCTGAGGGACCAAAACATCTCACTCCAGCTGAGATCAAGTCATCCACAATTCCTAGTAATTGAAAACTGCCATAACATAAATGCACTCAAATATTCAACAGTCCACATAAGATGACCTTTTTTATTCTATAAGAAAGCAGTTTTTAACTTGTGGGTCACAGATCCCTGGGATCTGTCGACTATGCCTAAGATTTTCAAAGGGGCCCTGGCCACCATTCAAAATTTTTCAGAGGTCTACAAATGAAAATGTTTGAATTCCACTCTTTCAAAGTGGGTGAGGTGACCTCTTTTATTAGATCACCTTCTGTTGGTGAGTGAGAGAAGCTTTCAAGCTTATGCAGAGCTCTTCTGTAAGTGCGAGAAATGTGTCACAAGTAAATACAAGGTGGAACAGACTCTTTAGCATAAGTAGTTAATACACATTCTAAGAGACTATTTAGGGTGAAGTAGCTTATTAACAACTTCCCAGTCATACAAAAAGAATAGGCGAGTTACTGGGTTATACATTGTTTTAATAAATCACAAAAACAGTGTTGTTATTAAGACTGTGATTTTTAGTGACTCACAAAGTTAAATTCCCAGGCTGATCCTCTGAAGGTATTGTGGAGGTTTCCTTTCAGGATGAGGACTGAGACGTCAGAAATCGAGTGACTGCTTTGGAAAAGCATTCACCCACAACTGATAGTGTTTTTGGCTTTTATCATTTTTCTGTGTGAGTTCAAGAACATAGTAATTGTCTGGTTTCACCCACACAGTTGTTACTGTTGTACTCCACTTGGTGAGCAGAGTTGAGGCTCAGGGGCTTACCCCACTGCACCCTCTGCTCCAGCCAGGCAGTGGTGTCAGGGCTCAAGAGCTTACCATGCTCCACCTGGGGAGCAAGAATTGCAGGGCTAGAACCCAGACTGGGATGCTGCTCCCGGACCAGAGTGCCAGGCAGGCAGATGGAACAGGTCAAGCTCCTGCATGCAGACCTCCTCTCCAGGTACATACCCAGAGTGCCCATTTCCTCCCAGGTCAGTTTGAGGAGTGGGGACAGCCCCATCCCTCCTGTCTCCCTCCCCTGACAACTGCCCACCCACCCGACCAGAGCGCCCACTCAAGTGTCCCTTTCTGGCTACGCCACTGATTTATAAAGAGGCACAAATTAATTAGCGGAGGCTAGGTCCACCAAGGGCTATTAGCCAGCATAGGCAGGGATGGGGCCCCTAGCCTCTGTTTGCCAAGGGTAGGGAATGGGCAACAGTGGACAGCTAGATTACTTTGTGTCTACCTGCTCTGCTCATTCCCTCTGAGGCATCTATCATTGGCCCTTCTTGGAAGACAGGCTACTGGGCTAAACGGACCTGTGGCTACTCTTACGTTCTTTAATACCCCCCAAAGTGCCATCCAAGCAGCCTACTACGGCCTTTGCTACAGTGAACAGTTTAATGCTCAAAATGTTATTTTACAGATGGATGGTTACCTGTTTTTTCATTTGGTTCAAGAGACCTTTAATCTTATTTTACAAAACCTTGCAGTGAGACCATCCAGTAACTGCACATTTCCCACATGACATCTAACATGTATACCTAGAGAAAAACCTAGAATGTTCTTACACTTCAGTTAAAATAAAGTAGACTAAAGCTTAAAACACCAATGTGATTATCTTCCTTTTAAAATAAATTCAAGACACTTGACTTTTTCTAATAAGAAAATTTATTCTGACATTACCAGCTCCCAGGAGTGTCTCTGATTCAACTACCACAAGTCCAATGTTATGATCTTTGCAGAACTGGGCAAGGATGGTATGATTGCTGACTAACACGGCTGAAAAAGATAAAGATACATAATTAAGTTACAAGTGTAAAGCTTGTACACTGGACCAAAGACAAAGGGTGTTATGACTCCACACACCTCCCTCACTGTGCCAATAAAGTGTTGAAATAGGCCCTTATAGGCAAAAGAAGAACTGAACAACCGTCCTAAAGGATGCTGAGCTCTTATGGACATTATCAAACTGAAAAAGAGTAAGTGAAAATAGAATCCAGAATAACTGAAGGTAATGCACCATATCCAATTAATATGATCACTGAATATTGATTACACTATGTTTATTCTAGGTAGCCCAAGGAAACATTTTAAAAACATGTTTATACAAATAGATGAGCACATTTAAAAAAAAAAAGAGTCAGAGTTGTATACAGTGCATAATAAATTTAAAGGGACAGATCAAAGCTTTGTTCAGTGCCCTGAGCATGGGGTAAGATGTTGTTGTGCTACAGGTGATGAAACTAGGAATGCGGTGGGTGAAGCAGCATGCCTGTGCTTGAAGTGATTTTCATTATACAGAGGATTTACAGTTTGATTCAATGGTTTTCAGTACTCTCCACCCCACTATAAAAATTGTTCTGGTTCCCCTGAGCTGTACTGCTCCAGATGCAATCTGGGCATAGGCAGTGGGTGAATCCACAGCCTGGGGAGGCAAGACCCCTCCCAGCCACACCTATTCTGCTGGAAGCTCTACCTACCACTATGGCTGTGGCTGGCACCAGAGCTCTGGAGAGCTGGCAGGTGGCAGAGCTGCCCCCAGCCCTCGGGTTCTGGAGAGCCAACAGGCAGCACAGCTGCAGCTGGCCCCGAAGCTTCTGGGAGCCAGTGGGTGGTGAGGCTGCAGCCAGCCCAGCCCCGGTGAGCAGTGTGGCTGCACAACCTGGAGCTCTGGGGAGCCAGCAGGCGATGTGGCTGCCCAGGCCCCAGCCTGCCTTCCCCAGCCTGCCACCCAGAAGAACAGGCTTTGGGACGGAGCCCAGGAGACTCCAAGAGAACATGGGTGGTGCCAAGTGAGGTAGATTGGGAAGGCATTGCCTTACTCTGCCTATGATACGCTCGGCCCATGAGTCTGGGGAATTTCCTGTCTTCTCTGGCGAATGTACATGAGGAGCAGAGCCAAGGCACATTCCTTTCCCATCATCCTGGATGGGAGAATTAGGTACATAATTCGTGTTTTCTCCTATGCTCAGATTTTACAATGCTGCCCTTCACTTATGGCAGACTGCAAGGTCACAGTCTAGCTCAGGAATGGAGAACCTACAGCCCATGGGCTTCATCTGGCCCATGAGGCTCCCTGTCCCCTCTCTGCAGCGATGCAAACTGGTGTCCCAGCCACACAAGGGCACCAGTTCACCCTGCTGCACAGGTGATGGAGGGGGGCACCTAAGCCTCACAGCCTGGATCCAGGCAAGCTGCAGGTTGCATCCAACTCACAGGCTCTGGCCAGGGGAGGAAGTGGCTCAGGACAGCAGCACAAGGAAATTCTGTCCCTGCTCTCAATTACAGGCTCCGCTCCCCACCCCTCGCTCCCTCCGGTTGTTCTGATGGCCAGGAATTGCAGCCAATGAGAGAGGTAGGGCCTGGAGCCTGAAAGGTCAAGGTGGCACGGAGACAGCTGTGCCTCTCCACCAAGTGCACCAGGTAGGCACCCCTTTCCCCTCCTCCTCCTCCCACCCAGACCCTGCATCCTGAACCTGCTCTTACACCCTGTTTTTCACCCAGACCCCACGCCCACAACCTACACCCTACCTCCTGCACCGACTCCACACCTCCAGCCACCTGCTATACCTCCCCACCCCCTGCCTGCTCCTGCACCTGATCTCCCTCCCATCATACCTTACCTGAATACCCCCAGCCTGCACCCTGCCAGCCCCCTCCAGCATACTGAACCTCTCATTTTGGCCCCACCTCAGAGCCTAAGGGGACCCACAAAATCTACATGCCTTGAGCCAGAAGACTGAATCTGGTTCTGAGGACAAACCTTGAGCCTTGGCAACTTCTTCTGCTCCCCCACCATGGAACTGGAGTTCAAGGGGAGTGTCTCCCTTTTTATTTTCTGCTTCTCAGTTGGGGGGCCACATTTCTGAGGTTTTTTTTCTCCTTCTTAGGGCGGAGGACTTTGATGTGTTTTTTTTTTAATTGTGTGGGGGGGGGGCCCCAAATGATTTTTTGTGAGTCACTAGTCCTTGTTCTAAGAAGGTCTAGACCCTTGGTCTATAAAAGACCTCTGGTCTAGTTAATTGAAAAGAGTATTTTATATTCTGAAAACACAATACATGGATCAGCATTTTTCACATTCATTACAATTTGAAGGGTTTATTTCTAATATTTAAGTTAAAGTTTACTCCAGAAAAATAAGGCACCCCATTATTACTAACCCATCCCATTTACCAGACACATTGCAGAACTCTCACATCATCGCATGAGGTATTGCAGACTTAATCCTTACATACACGGAATTCAGAGGGAACACAACTGAGTCCGGAATAACAGGACTGATCCAGTGACTACTAAATTCAGAAGAAAGATTCTGACTGATATGAACTTTAGACACAATAGTAAGGTAAACTCTTCTCACACATACGGGCATTAAAGCACATACCCATCAGATTCAGTGACAGTGAAAGAAACCTTTTACCACTGAATAAGGTTGAACCTGAAATACATTTTGAATTTGACAGATTTATCTCCACCGTGTTACTTTTTGGACATTTGCATGTATTCTTGTGACTCCTAAGTTGTACCCCTTGAGATCCAGTTATCCTCAAGTCTTGCATGTTGAAGTTAAAACTTTTGGAGCTATATCAAAATATATGATGAAACAGTATATCAGATAATCCTACAATTCAGAAAAATCACACACCCCTTTGCATGTGGTATAATATGTGGAAAATATTTCACACTTTCTTCATTTCTACTGTTCAGTATATGATATTGAGCAGTTTTTGTTTACATTCACACATCTGTACTCCTGCACAGCCTGAAATATTGTTTATTACCTGAATTTGAAATCTTTCCATCATTGGCGGTTCCTGCATTTCCAGGGGCGACTAGCACTTGTTTGACATGTGGAGATTGTGCCAATTTCCAGGCTAGAGCATGCTCTCTGCCTCCACTGCCAATTACAAGCACTCGATCAGCCATCAGCCTATAAAAAAACAGTCACTTATTTCAGAGTCCCATGGGAAAACAAAACAAAACATATGAATTATGCCCCTAACAGCCACTTATAATAGGTGGCCTCAATCTACTTTTCATCATATAAGTAGTCAAGTGTTAAAAATATACCATCACACATCAATTGGTAACAGTGTTGGCATTCTGGGAGAAATCACAGACCAAATGAAGTCAATGGAGGTTTTATCACTGGTTTCACTGTGGTCAAGATTTAACTCCTTAGGTATTCAGGCCAAGCTATAGAAACTGAGGCACACTGACAGTGTGGGAAAGCTTATACAAATGTTGTCTGTAACTTACCTCCATGGTACACTTAAATATGGAAGTTGTCAATCCAGAAATTTTCAGTTTACATAGGGGGAAATATATAATTTTTAAAAGCAGCAATTGTCAAAATATAAATGGTGAGCATGCTCCACATACAAAATAATGTGCTGAGCAAAACAACAGCTGCAGTTTCCCCAATACATTGACATTTGAAACTGCTATCTCAATAGGATTTATTGACAGATTAGTTTTGATTTATTTCCAAAACATCATACTATTCAATGTATTTTACAACTGCGGGTTTAATTTTTCCAATATGAAATTTAAATGGGCAACCATAAGTGTAATTAACAAGAACAGTCCCTGACTATGACCTTTAAGTTAATGTCAATTGCTACAAACCAATCCATATCCATAAAATAGATAATAAATTAAGAACACCATAAAAATATCAGCTTTCGCACCAACATAACACTGCACTCTCTCTCTCTCTCAGGATCTGTGGGGAGTTTACTGTATAACTTATAAGCCAAATCAGAGACAATATTTAAAAACCAACAGCATTATTTTTAAGAAAATATTTTAGTAAACTAACTTTTAGGAAGAAGATTTTGTTTTCTAGCAGAGATGATATTGAGATATATCACACCAATATCAATAAAATAATTACTGGCTATGTACATTTCCAAAATGACTAAGTTAATGAAATATAACGTTCACTTACTGTTTTATATACCCTCATACATGTGACTTTATCTTGCATTGACAAGGAAAATGATTACTTTAGCTAATCCACCTTTTTCATCAATTTTTACAGTAAGACATACACATTAAATACATGCATTAGACTACCCTGAAATAAAGTTTACTTTGTAGTAAATTTTTAAAAGTTATGTTATTCCCTTTTTTGATCTATTATGCAAGGTTTTTACATTTCCCTCTCCTTTGGTCTTAGATATATTTAAAATGTCAAGTGTGATCTTCCCTGTTGTTGGTGAAAGAAATTATTGGTGAGTGTGTGTCTATTACAGCATTGTCTACAGGATAAAAACTCACAATAAGCAAAGGGTTGAAGTAGATGATATTTTAACAAAAACATCATTTGTCCCAAATGCTCAGTACACAGTGGAGTTAAAGAGGTATTAACTAAGAAGTTAAAAAAAAAAGCAATAAAACCTCTCCCTCTCAATTTTTCACTTTTTAGTCTTAACACATCACACTTTGACAAGTTCAATAGAGTCATCAAGTCAATTTAGAACAGACATATTTCTAATGAAGCACTGGGGTAGAGGAAAACACACACAAGCAGAACTCCATTCACCCGTGAAAAACAATGCATGTTTTCTTTACAGAGCATAAAAAACAAATGTAAAAGAGGGCTTTCTTCTCCCACATCCCCTTTCTTGAACTTAAAGGGAGCTAGCAGACGAATAGAACTTACTTTAGAGGAAATGTGACTGGGGGACTCCCAGCTGAGATCCTTTGATTTACCACACCAGGCACTATTCCTCCACCTAATAATTCCAGAAGCGCCCCAGACAGATACCACAGCTTCCTGCTGCTCCCTCTTCAAAGTCTACTGTGTAGTGAGAGCTGATCCCCTAGCTAAATAAGACAAGTTCTTGAGGAGCTAAGTTCTTCAAGCCATAGAGAAGGACAAGGCGAGCCTGCTCTCGCTCTCTCTCTCCCCCTCTGGTTTTAGCAGAAGAGAGAGAACTGCACTCCCCCTTATTTTAAATCCTGCTACTAACTCCAGTGACTCACTCCCTTAATAAAAACAAAACAATATAAAACAGGATGCCCCCAGAAAAATCGGTGTAACATTTGTTAGTCTCCAATCTTTGGATTTCTCACAAGATCACAACCAATAATAGGGCTTGACTTTTCCACCAATAAATTTTGTGGTTTTGCTGGTAATCCACAAACTCAATAATCCCCATTCCCGATAAAAAACAAAGATTTTCATTTCACAGAGACTTTGCATAGTATACTCACCAATTTGTGCCATTTTACTACACTTTTATAGTCTTTTTCAAGTAATGAATTTCAAGGCAACTTTCTTTAAGAATAAAACAAACATCTTCAGTAACTGTACACAAGTTAGTAACAGTTCTTTTCTGATGTCAAAGGATAACACATTATTTAAAGTAATACTGAAGAGTCATTCCTTGATGCATATGTATAATTCCCACAGTCTCACATCAGGACCATAATACACTTTTAGATATGTTTAAAATCTACTTTAATATCTAGCACATATTGTTTCCCTGTAATCCTGAATTAGAACATAAAATGAGATATATGCATGGATGAAGATACCTACACAAGATGTTCTATTCCATTCTTTAGAGGTTCTTATGCGATCCTCACTTCCTTAGGAAGATGTTCAAATATAGCAGAGTATTAAAAGTTACAGCTAACAAGTTTCCAATACTACAGTTCTTTACAGAAAAAATAAATCAAAACATGCTGAAATATCACTGAGCAAGAAGTGTGTAAGAACTCCTTAAAAGCAGGTGCTCACACAGTTACACAGGTGCAGGCAGTCAGAAATAAAAGTTTGTGTCACAAAAGTGCAATATATTCCTCTCGCATTATTAAATTAAATAAGTTCACAATACAACAGTTGGATAATACCACCCATATTGCACCCACATTCCAATTTCTTGTGTACTGATAGCTGCCAGATTTTAACATCACAGTGAAAAAAGACATACATATTACAATAAGCATAAATATTACTTATCAAGTCATGCTTCTCTTTTCCCTTCTTCTCGTGAATGACAAAAAGTGGTACCCAAAAAGGCAGATTCTTTAGCTGAAGTCCAACCAAACAAGCATACACCTGCAGATGCAAAATTTGGTTTGTAGATAATTAAGCAATTTCTTTTATTATTCGTATGGCTGCCGCTGTGCAGATCACAATAAATCCATACATTTCTGAAACCCTGTCTTCTTTGACTCAATCACATAGGAGGGAAATATTGAGCTTTTGCATTCATTCTAACTGCCCACAACATACTGCAATTATCTGACTCAAGTTATTTTTTTAGGTAGGATAACCGATAGACAGACATACACCAAGAAAGAGAGAACAAGAGAAACAGCATAAATTGTTGAATGTCTAACATCCGAACAGAAACATTTCTGTCAAGGCTTCATTTCAACTTCATGTAAATGTTTGTGTTTGCTGCAGTTTTCATATACAGATCAAACGAAAGGGTCAGATTCAGAGAGGATGTAAATGTCACTATAAACTGCATATTCATAAAACAACATAAAACATAAATTGGTACAATTTACTCCAACAGAACAAAGAGGCAAAGATGTAATAGGAAAGGCAAATAATTCAAGATTAATGACATATTGGGGTACAATACAAATAACAAGCAATCCTGTGGCACCTTAGAGATTAACAAATTTATTAGGTCATGAGCTCATGACCTAATAAATGTATTAGCCTCTAAGGGGCCCCAGGACTGCTTATTGTCTGCGAGGTAACAGACTAAAACAGCTACCCATGTAGGATACAATACAGACTAAAGAGTAGCAGCTTCCCTCCATCCCACAGTGCTCTGCTGCTGCAGTTTCCAACACCCTACGCTCCTGGGCCCTGCACCCCCCTTGGGATAGCCCTGTCACCTATACGCAACATGGCTCTGACCAGCTTTATTACACTCCCAGTCTTTGTTTTTCCCTTAGAAATATGTCAGCTATCCCTAGAGAGTTTTATCAACAAAACCCATGGAGCATCTACACACAAAATGCTTTTGTCAAAGACTCGATACTTCTGCTGACAGCGTTCTACCTTTCCGCAATGAGGAATAACGCTTTTGTCAACAACTTCTGTCAACAAAAAAGTTGTGTAGATGCTCCAGGTGGCCCTCTGTTGACAGAGATGGCTTCCAGTTCACCGGGCAGACCTCTTTGCTGAGCTTCTGGTTGGCTGTTCTGTCAAGAGAGCGGCCGGGCAGTCTGGCCTCTCTCTGTAGACAGAGCAGATTGCTCTTTCAATATACTTTTGTGTGTGGATATGATCTGTCAACAGAAGTTTTGCCGGGAAATCCCTTCTGACAGTGATTTCTGTTGATAGATTGCTGTAGTGTAGACATAGCTATCCTGTACTGCCCAGCCCTCTTCTAGACTAAGGTTACACTAGCGAGTTTTGTCAACAAGACCCTGGTTTTGTCAAAGAAACTGGTGGAACAAACCACACACAAAATGTGTTTTGTCGACAGTTTGTCAACAAAATTCAACACTTTCTCTGGCAGTGTTCTACATCTGGGCCACGAGGCATAACTTTACTGTTGAAAGATTGTCAACAAAAAAAACATGTGGATGCTCTGAGGAAGGGCGTCTCTCAACAGACAGGCATCCAGCTCTGTTAGTGTGTACTCCAACAAAACAAAGCAGCACAAATGTAGCACTTTAAAGACTAACAAAATGATTTATTTGGTGATGAGCTTTCATGGGACAGACCCACTTCATCAGATCCTATGGCAAATACAGAACTCAGGCCACCAGGTACTGGGGTTGGGGTGGGAGGTGGAGGGCCGCTGTTCCATTTCATCACTCTTCTGTGGTGGGTGTAGCTGTCCAACAGTCAGACACCAGGGAAAGGGGCTCTACAGCCTCCTGAAGAGGGCAGGGTGGAGGATGGAGGCTCCACAACCTCCCAGCAAGGGGTGGGTGCCAGGGTATGAAGAGGCCGCCCCATAGCAGAGCTCACCAGCAATGGAGGTGCCAGGGAAGGGGGCAGCCACCCAGCAGAGAAGCTCCCTGGCAGTAGGGGCTGCCACCTGGAGGCACTAGGCGCCCGGGTTCCCCTCCCCAAAATACAGGCCAATTAGCCCATTTTGTTCAAACGTCGCCTGCCAGACAGCTTATGTACGGGACAGTCCCGGGAAAAACAGGGCGGATGGTCACCCCCACTTAGGCCCAACCGCGCGCGGGTTTCCCGTTCGATACCGGGGTTACCGCTTGGCCAGCACAGCCAGGCCTCGGGGGAGCTTTACTGAGCAGAGCACGTCACACAGCGGGACGGGTGCGAGACAGGGAGCTTGTTTAGAGCAACACTGGAACCCGCCCGCAGCCAGAAGCGCCTCCCCGCGGACCTGGGGAACTTTTAACCGCCCCGCCCAGCGCCGCCTCTATGACTTCCCCTTCCCGCGCGGCGGCGAGTCACGCAGTCACGTGTCACGCCGACGCAAGAGCGAGGTCGTGCGCCGGACGAGAAGTCTCGGCGCGGGCCTCGGAGGACCTATCCCACAATCCCCGGCGCCGCAAAAGTCGGAGCGCGTTCGAAGGGGCGGGGCTGTGCAGCCTGCGACCGCCACAAGGAGCCGCCTTTCCGCGCGGGGTGAAAGGCGTTGTCCTCCGCCCCCCTCTTCCGGATCCTTTCCTCCTATCTACGCATGCGCCAGTAACGAGTGGTGGGCGGGGCCAGGTGAGGCGGGGGGTGTCGGACGGGCGCGGCGCTGGCGGGGCGGGGGGTATTGCAGGGCCCGGTCCCAAGCGGGGTTGTCAGCGGTCGGCCGCGCCGGGACCGGGGGGTGGCGAGTCAATAAGGCGCTGGCGGTCCCGTAGAGCACCCCCCAACCCTCCCCACCCCACAGGAGGCCCCTGGTCTGCGGCTGGGTAGCTTCGGCAGCGCCCACGAGCCTGGCTTCTGAGAGCCGGCGCGGCGTTGCGCTGGACAAGGTGCCAGATCTCGCACAGAGCGCTTAATCCGTCCTTGCAGCAGTGGCTCTCAAATTGAGACCTCTCGGTTTTAATGGGGTTGCCAGGTCTGGTATGGAATGGATGCGGGGGCAAAGCCTGAGCCACAAATCAAAGGGCTTCAGCTCTGGGCAATGGGGTTCAGACTTTGGTCTCAGCAGGGCACAGGTTACAGGCCCCCTCTCCGTTGCTGAAAGCCTTGGTTTGGGCCCTCTTCATGCGATTATGGGGCTCTGGCTTTAACCTTTATCCCAACCCCCAGTGTAGCAGGGCTCAGACAAACTCGGGCTTTAGTCTCCTCCCCCCCCCCCCCCCCCAGGTTGTCTAGTAATTTTTGTTGCCATAAGATAGTCAGGGTGTAATGAAAGGTGAAAACCTCTGATCTAAAGTAACTCCTCTACAGCTGTGAGCAAGGTGAACCCAGAACTACAGTATAGATCTATGTAGGCCACACCCCTGAGTAGGTTTGCCAGTTATGCTTGGATGTATTCCTGGAGGTTTCATAACATGATGTAATCTTTAAAGATTCATCTTTAGTTCCTGGAAACTGTAAAGCAGTCCAAGAAAGTTGGCAAGCGATGCGGTTATACCAGTCTGTACCCACTTGTAGACAGTTCCGCACAGAAAGGAGGAGCTGTCTCTTTAACTTAGCTCAGAGGCACACAAAGCGGGGATCACAGCGGCAATTGGCCTCCCTTCCCACTGACCTCCTGCGCAGCCACATTGCAGCTGGCCTCTGGGAAGTAAAGCCCATTAAATCAGATATTTCTCCTCTCCTCTAAGGAAGGACTGGAGCAGGGCAGGGGAGTTTGGGAAAGAACGAACCTAGTGAGGGAGAGAAAAACAAACCAAATATCCTGTAGATCCAGGGCTGGAGAAGGGGTGTGCTGCTCTGTGTTTCTCCTCTTCCATCTGCTGCTGTGTTTATAAATGCAGGGCCAGGGGGCTGTTTTCCTGAACCTCTCCTCTCTCTTTCTCTGGCTATGCCTACACAGAGGGAGCTATTTCAGGATACCGTGATGTCCCCAAATAGCTGCCCCTATCTATGCAACATGCCCGTTGTCTTGAAATGGTTTTCGTCATAATGGGCCCACTATTCAGGGATCCCCGTAGCCCTCATCGCAGGAGGAGAACAGGGATGCCTAGAAATAGGGCTTTATTTCAGCATGTGGCACCATTTAGACAATGCCATGTGCTGAAATAGCCTGTTCTAAAATCTACTGGAAATAAGCTATGCAATTTGTAAAATGTGTAGCTTATTTCAAGGTTAGGTTGTCATGTAGACAGTCTCTGTGAGCTCATGAGATTCTCTCTGTCTCCCAAGCCTTTGTAAAGGTTGGGGTGGGTGGAATGGGGACAGAGAGAATAAGAGTAGCCAGTGATCCCCAAAGCTTCCCAGCAGCTAGGATTGCACCAAACAAACAGCTTGGCTTTCGTTTGTGGAGTCCATATGCTTTTTAAAGGGGCCGGGCCAGAGACCGCCACTGCAAAGCAGCATGTGTGCTGCATCCGTTCACGTGCCTTCCCAGCACAGCCACTTTCCCTTTCTGCACTGCAACCTAGCTTCTGTTTCTTTTGTCACTTTTTATTATTATTATTATTATTATTATTATTTTATTTTCTCCAACTCAGTTTGTTTTTGCAGCGCAGGAGCACATTCTAAGCACTGCAAACAGCAGGGCAGGTCCCATGGTAACTGCTGACTTGTTTGCTGGGCTGTTCAGATGTCTGAAATGAGACATTGCAAGTGGTAAATGTGGGAGCCAATTCTGTTTAAAAATTCTGCAGGATATAGAATTTCATTGGGGGCCCCAATCGCAGGGGTGCTAGAACAATTTTTAGCGTGGGGGTTCTGAGAACATTTGAACCAAACTGGAAACGCTGTATGTAATAGAAACCATTTCAAAACCAGGAGGTGCTGCAGAACACCCCCCACCACAACTCACCCCCCACGCCTCTGGTTCCATCATCTGTGCACAGTCCTGAGTTTTTACTCTTTATCCTGGTACTAAATCAACTGCCCTCAAGTGTAGGTCCCCTGTGAAAAAGGCTATGTATACATCCAGTAGTAATCAAAACCTGAAACTTCAATATGCCCAAAGTGCTGCATCAACACAGATTAATTACAAGGGGAATATACAGAGTTAGGGCCCTGACTAGCATGCGTTATGTTTAGTTTGGCATTGCCAGCTCTCCTGATTTTTGCTGCATATCTCATGATATTTGATGTTTTTCTTAGAGGCACAGGTCCTGGAGTTAAGTGATTTCATGAGATTCTCAATTTTTTTTCCCCATTTAACTTCTAGGCCTCTCAGTTGCAGAGAAAAACCTTGAAAATACAAATTGAGTTCATGCTAAAAGCTGGGAAGCCAGAGAAACTTTTTTTAAATCCTCTTGGTCTCAGAGGGATAGCCCTGTTAATCTGTATCTACAAAAACAAAGAGGAGTCCTCTGGCATCGTAAAGCAGGGGTGCTCAAACGGGTGTGTATGTGAAATTTCATAAAGGCGGTGTAATGTCAGCCTCCCCACTCCATGGCCTCTGCTGCCGCCTCTGTGGTCTCCACTACCTCCCCCTTCACCTGATGACGTTCAGGATCGTTCTGTGTGTAAACAGTACTAATCTGTTTTTAATATATGTGTACATGTGCATATATAAATAAATGTATGACTGAGAGCTGGCCTATAAAATAAAAAATTTGGACATGAAAATTCATCTGAATTGTGATAAACTTTTGAAGTAAAAGAAAATAACTAGTTTAATATCACAAGATTTTAGGAAGCAATATTGGCTTCTTTTAAAATTCAACACAGTTTTGTTTTATTTTGTTTTTAACAGACCATCGTTTAGGATGTAGAAGCATCTTAAGAAATATGAAGTGGCTTTGTGTCATGTTGACAAAAAAAATAGGATGTCATCTCTGGGCGCTTTCAGCAGTGATTTCCAAACAAGGAAAAATATTTCCTTATCCCTACATCGACCATAGAATGTTGTCAGGTTACAAAACTGAAAATAACATCAAAGACTGTTATAGACTTCTTAAACTTCAGGAGGGGTGTTCCCTCAATGATGTAAGAAATTCATTTCGAAATCTTGCGAAACAATATCACCCAGACAGTGGTTCCATCACAGCTGATTCTGCAACGTTTAGGCAGATAGAAGAAGCATATAGAGCTGTGCTTTCTGATGTGGCCAAGAAAATGAAATCAATTGAAAGGGAAGAGGAAGAGGAAGACAAATTCAAATCCAAAGCACCACAACACAGGCAGTATTTAAGTTTTGAAGGTGTTGGTTTTGGGACTCCAAGTCAGAGAGAGAGACAGTACATGCAGTTTAGAGTAGACCGTGCAGCTGATCAGGTGATGGAATATCGAAAGCAGAAATTTGAGAGCCAGTATTCTATAAACACTATGATAGCTAAAGAGGTAAGGCAAAGTAAAAAGGTAAAAATAACTCAGGCAATTGAACGTTTGGTTGAGGACCTCATCCAGGAGTCAATGGCTAAAGGAGACTTTGATAACCTCAGTGGTAAAGGTAAACCGTTGCAAAAATTTTCACACTGTCCGCATATTGATCCTATGACTCACAACCTGAACAGAATTTTAATAGATAATGGATATCAACCAGAATGGATTCTGATGCAGAAAGAAATACGAGAAACTATTGAGGAACTAAGAAAGAACATAGTAACATCTCGGAATAAACTTGGAGAGCCAATGACACCAGGTGGAAAGAAACAATGGAGTCAGATTTGTGAACAATTAAGAGAAGATATCAAGAAACTAAACAAAAGAATTAATGACTTCAATTTAATTGTTCCCATTCTGAACAGGCAAATGGTTCATTTTAATGCGGACAAAGAAATTGCTCGAGCACAGAAAACTTACGAGACTCAGAAAAAACAAAATAGCATTGAAGTGGATACAAAAATAAATGAACAAGAAAATGGTAAAATGTTTATGCTTAAATCCAGCTTTTTGAAGTGGATAAATCTTAGATTGAAATAAAATAAAATTAATACATCAGTTTGAATGCGTTTAATACAATTTGTGATTCGAGAAAGACTTGTATCTCAGTCAAACCTGAGTTTATCACATTTGTTTACACATAACTCTCATGTGTTGTACCTGGGCTGTCCTTGCATTATCTGTTTCTGTGACATGGCAAAAGACTGAAGTTAGCTCTCAAGTTTTTCAGAGAGCAAGATTCTTGTCTATATTTGTAGTTCAGCCCTTCATAAAAATGAGCAGGCAGCACAAATAAGACTGACGTACACACACTCATATGAAATCCTACTAAACTAAAACTTATTGGTGGTAGGACATGCAATTGAGAGGTTTGCACTGCACTCTTTAATTTTGATGGAATAACTTTTCATATGCATCTGGCTACTAAGAAGGGAAATTCATGAGGTTACCTTTAGGGCCTTTCAATCTATAATGACCCTATTCATAGCTGAAATTGGTACATTTTTGAATTGCCTTATGATTAGCAAAGCCCAAAGCCAGAGTGCTGGAATTCATTATTTTAGTGTCTCAGGGAAGACATCACAAATGTTGTACTTACTTTAGATGTTGTTGTATGAATGCCTGGTTATTTATTATTAAAGAGTGTAAGTAACATCTAATTTCTTGTTTATAATGTAAAGTTCATACCTAGCAGACTTCTCTTTAAATATATGTCTGGCTTACAGCACAAAAAAGCTATTTCATGCAATAGTATTGAAGAGATTGTGACCTCTGTTTGTCCAGATGACCTATGGAGTTTGACTGGCATTGGTAATTAAACTAATAACAGTACAAACAAAATAATTGCTCACTTTTCAGCTGCAAACTGAATTGGTATGAACAGATTCCTTGTACAAGTTGAACGTCTCGTGTGGAATCCTTGCGACCTGACTGGTGCTGGACAAGAGAATTTGCTGGACCACAGGAGGTCAGCGTTTATTTAGCAGCATTACCAACACCTCCACTGCTTACTGGGCTCTTGGAAGACATTTAAGGGTAAATTACAGCTAATAACAGCACAGAACACTGAGCCTACGTCTACACTAGGGGAAAACTTCGAAATGGCCGTGCTGATGGCCAAATTGGAGAATACTAATGAGGCACTGAAATGAATATTCAGCACCTTATTAGCATGCCGCAAGCTGCGGCACTTCGAAAGTGCTGCATTTTGCTCACGCGTGGCTGATCTACACAGGGGTCCTTTTCAAAATTATCCTGCAAATGTCGAAAGCCCCTTATTCCTATCAATGCCGTGGCTGGCAGCATGCTAATGAGGCACTGAATATTCATTGCAGCGCCTCATTGGTATTCTTCGATTTGGCCATTAGCATGGCCATTTTGAAGTTTTTCCCTAGTGTAGACATAGCCTGAGAGTTAGGATTGATGGCGGCAAACATACTTTATTGGACCACAAGAAACTTGTCCATACCCATGATAAGCAGTTGTCCAGCTAACTAAAGTCATGCTGGATTATGAATGTTGCCGGGTGAGACAGTTCCAGATTAGAGAGGTTCAACCTGTACTGTAAATCAGCTCTTAAAGTGGTCATCAAAATGATTAGATACAAGGTTTGTTTTTGTCATGTACCCAGATAATGCTAATACAAACAAATTGTTTTGCTTGCAAAAATATAATCTCCCACATACATGGGCAAGGCTGATATAAGTGCCTGTTTTCTGAATAGTGCAGACCATAAAATCTGAAGAATAGCCTGCAATAATCAGCATTCTAAAGCACATGGCACTGTAATATCTAAGAAATGTATATGAATTACATAAACCCAAGAGAAAAGCCCCCAGGGAGCAGTAAATGGGCTTTTAATTTTGAGTTTGATGACAGTTCTCTGTTAATTCTGTCTTGTGGTAAAAAATGAAATTGATATTACTTCCACATACAAAGGCAGTGTCTACACTAGCCCCAAACTTCGAAATGGCCACGCAAATGGCCATTTCGAAGTTTACTAATGAAGAGCTGAAATGCATATTCAGCGCTTCATTAGCATGCGGGCAGCTGCAGCTTGAAATTGATGTGGCTCGCTGCCGCGTGGCTTGTCCCAACAGGGCTCCTTTTCGAAAGGACTCCGCCTACTTCGAAGTCCCCTTATTCCCATGAGCAGATGGGAATAAGGGGACTTCGAAGTAGGCGGGGTCCTTTCGAAAAGGAGCCGCGTCAATTTCGAAGCGCTGTAGCCGCCCGCTTGCTAATGAAGTGCTGAATATGCATTTCAGCGTTTCATTAGTAAACTTCGAAATGGCCATTTGCGTGGCTATTTTGAAGTTTGGGGCTAGTATAGATGTAGCCAAAGAGATGTTTGTCTAACTGTATGGAGAGTCTGTGAATAATTACTAGATGGAAGTGAGGGTAAGTGAGACCTAAAAATTCAAATGAAACTCAGTTTATATGCATCTAAATCCTGTTCCATTCACAATAGATCTTGGTCTCCAAAGTCCAAACCTCCCTGTCTGAGATACTACAAATAGGAATTTTTGGGTCCTGAAGGCTGTCATTGATCTTTGTTTGGATAGCATACAGAGGAGATTTTGAGGGAAAACAGGGAGCACTAGAGGGGAGAATGGAGGAGAAGCGAGAGGTGAGAACATTTGCCAAGTATGCCGTCTTGCAGGACACTGCTGGCACAACTAACAGAGTTGGGGGGGAAAAGCGTGTGCTTATTATTTGAAACTGTTTCCCTAAATGTTTGTGTGTTCACTTCCTAGATTCCCACAGCAATGCTTGGAGCAGCTGAAAGAGGGAGCAGTTCATGTGGCAAGTCCCTCATCTGCCCATGGTTGACATTAGCAGCACCACCTGGTATAAAAGTGGCCAGAAACATTGTTTGGGAGCGAGAAAAGCTCAAGAGATATGAGCACGCAGGGGAAGAAGAGCAGCAACAGCACTTGAGAACAGTGTGAATGAGGAAATCGTAGACTTATAACCTTAAAAGTCAGAGGGTCATTGTGATAATCTTGTCTGACTTCCTGCATGTGGCAGGCCACATTACCTCACCCATTCCTAAAATACATCTCTGACTTCTGGATGAATTACCGAAGTCCTCAAATTATGGTTTAAGGATGTCAAGTCACAGAGAAGTCACCATTTATTCTAGTTTAAATCTACCGGTGACCTATGACCCATGTTGCAGAGGAAGGTGAAAATCCCCCAGCATCTCAGCCATTCTGACCAGGTAGAAAATTCCTTCCCAATCCCAAATATGGTAGTCAGAACCTGAGCATGCAGGCAAGGGGCCAGTGCCATGGGTACTTTGGTGCTGGAGCACCCCTGGAGAAAAATTAGAGGTTGCTCTGCACCTACTGCCAGGGAAGCTCCTTGTCCTTCCACCACAGTCTCTCACCTGCTCACAGCCTTGCTGATCAGCTTCTCCTCCTCACTTCGCGCACCTCCCACCTACCTCTGAACAGCTTTCTCACAGCACAGAAGAGGCTCTGGCAGGGAGGCAGAGGAGCAGAGATTGGGTGTGCTAAGCGGAGGGGGAAAGAGACAGAGCAAGGGTGGGGAAAGGTGGTGGCAGGGGCTTGAAAGAAGTGGGTGAGGGGGCAGACTGGGTTGGGAGAGGTGGGATGGCAGTTTGCGGGAAGGGATGGAGTGGAGACGGAAGGGGTGGGGTGAGTCAGGGGAAGGAGCATGGCCCTGGTAGTAACTCAGTAGAAGAGTTTTCCCCATCTAGTGTCTGTCCTTACTAACTGTTAAGGAAAGATTTAACTCTCTCTCGCCCTCGCAGGTGTGGTGTTGGGTTTGACTCTAGGATCCCACAGAATTTCAAGTTCAGAGTCCAATCCACAAGTATCCTTTGTTGGGGTACCAAATTACAGCTCGAGCTGGGTGCCTCCAGGGAGGGACCCCGCCTCCCAAAAATCACTGACAATTATACTCTTTACAGTTCATAACACTGCCCATACCCCCATCCAAAGTCCAATCCCCTAATTTGAGTAGGGGTCTTTACTCTACCCCATTGGATGGTTTCATTGCTAAGAGGACAGTGTGTTGCTGGGTGTTTGACCTTCTTCAGGAGGCAGTTATCTCAGCTCCTTACATTCTTCTTTTATCTCCAATTTTGCAAACTTCCAATGAGCACGATATCGGGCAATTTTCACCGGTTCTGCAGCTGTTGTTTTCAACATTTCTCTCAGGTCAGCTTGACCTGGGCCTAAGGCTTCAACTACTTTAGCTACTAGTGCTAAGCTAAGAAAACAAACTCTTTAAACATGCACGTAAAGTGACATATAAATGATTTTCCCTTAACACTAACACCACTGGCTGCTTGGAGAAGATAAGAATATGGTTTGCAGGGGTGACACGGGGCAGGGGCACAAGGTGTCGTGTGTCTCCCAACCACTGTGGGAATGAGGGGCCATCCAGCAGCTGGCAGGGGTGCTAGCGGGGGGACCCTGACATCTGCAGAAGGGGTCTGGCCCCCCCCTGCACTTAACAGCTGCTTTGCTATCCTGGCTATATCCTCACACTCCCCAGCAGGATCAGAGCAACACAGTAGCAAGGGGAGAAAAGCAGGAGGGCTGCCTTAATCTGCTTCCCACCACCACTGCCAGTGAGTCAGGGGTTAGAGGCGGTACAGCGCTCTACTGCTGGCACTGACCCTGCTAGTCCCAGGGGCTGCCTCAGTTGAAGAGGCAGGGCAGAGGTAGAGTAAGGGTGAGGAGAAGTCAGACCTAGAGTGAGGAGGAGTGGGGGTGTTATCCCAGGTGGGGTTCCTCCAAACCAGTCACCACTGATGGTGTGAATTCAGATGGAAGTGCTGAGTGAATCCCAACAGTGGCAATACGTGTAAGGCAGTGTTCACTGTAAGCTGAGCACTTGGGCAGCCTCTCAGAAGAAATTTAAATGCTGCCGGTCCAGCTGATTATCAGAGCGCTCACAGCCTGCAAGAACCAGTATTGTATTTTTGTTGATGGTGCACATCCGTATACACCTTGGAGCCCACAATAAAATGTGTTCTGAACGTGGATGGAAAAAATTAAAGGGACCACTGCTGGAAGGGGAGCACCTATTATATGAGTTAATGCCAGAAGTGGTGTGGCACTTTACACATGAAGGTCAGGCAAGATTGTTGCTTTACTCCAGTAACGATTGTTATAATTTATTTATGCTCAGGTAGTGCCCAGAGACTCCAATCAGGATTGGATGCTGCACAAATATAAGGTGGAATTCCTGCTCTGAAAAGCTTGATGTAAGGCTGTTTCTACATTTGAATTGCACGGGCAGCCTCTCGTGCTGTGAGAACCCCATAGATCAGTGAAATTTTTGGTGGCAAATGAGGCATGGGGGAGGGGAGAATCAGCCTCTAACAAGATCTAGCTATAACAATAGGAGGGAGGGAGGATGAGGATAACAATGGTAAGAGTAGGTAGGTTTGTGAACACCGTCATGGGTTTAAGTCATTTAAACCTCAGTGGCAGGACTTGTGTGCAGAAGTGTTTGTAGGATCGGGGCTTGTCTCTTGTCTCCTTGCATTTTATGTTTATTTCCACTCGATTTGTCTATATGTCTTGCATTGCTCCTGCCTTTGTTTCATTCTTTGTTTTTCCATCCTCCCACTCTCTGTTCCTTTTGTGTAACTTTTTAAAATTCCTTCCCCTTCTTGGTTATTCCCTTCCTCTTTCTAATGTCTGCTTCTCTCATTTTTGACTGATCCTCCTCTGGATTCACCAGTCATTTGAAAGTGAACACTTGTTTTGTGAGACTTTGCCAGCTAACATCTCAAGCAGTGAATTTCATCCAAATTTATCGTTGTGCCTTAAGATCTCTCTAAAACCTGGTTCACAATTAAGTCCTTTATAATGGGCAATTCCCCGGCAACTCTTCTTTCTCGCGCTCTCTCTCTTTTTTTTTTCTTCAGTTTAAAGAAACTTTGACCAACTCCTGAGCACCCACAGAGAAAAATCAACACCCAGGCTCCCCTGTCAGGTCCTCTCATCCACTGGCACAGCCCCACTGATCATCTCCTGCCCATTGTGAACAGCTGTTTAATGGCATGTAATTCTCTGGTTCTCCTTATTCACCTTTTTTGTAAAGTGGCACTATATTTGTTCTTTTCCAGTCCTCCGAAATTACTCCCATATTCCATGACTTTTGAAGATAATTAATATTGGTTCCGACATCTCAGTCAGCTCCTTGAGCTAGGATGTATTTCAACAGTCTTTGATGACTTGAAGATATCTCACATGTCTGTCATTTTTAACATGTTCTTTTCCTATTGTAGGCTCTGATCTTACTTCATTTTCACTGGGCCTCATTAATCTGTATGTCCCATTGCTAATAAACTTTTTGGTGAAAATGGAAACAAAAAGGTAATTTAACAGCCCTATCACTTCCATATGTTCTGTTATTCTCTCCCCTCCCTTCATTAAATAATAGGCCTGTCCTGTCTTTGATCATTCTCTTGCTTCTAATGTATTTGTAGAATATTGTTACCCTTTATGTTATTCATTAGCTAGTTTATTTTCATTTTTTGCCTTGGTCTTTCTAATTTTTTCCCTATATACTTGTGTTGTGTGTTTTATATTCATCCTTTGTAATTTTACCTAATTGCCACAGACTCTTTTTTGAGTTTACATCTCATTGAGGAGCTCCTGGGCTCTTGGTTATAACTCAAAATGACCTGGACAAGCTGGTGAAATGGCCTGAGATAAATAGGATGAAGTTCAATAAGGACAAAGGCAAAGTACTCCACTGAGGAAAGCACAATCAGTTTTACACATACAAAATAGGAAGTGACTGCTTAGGAAGGAGTACGGGAGAAAGGGATCAAAAAGTCATAGTGAACCACAAGCTACATATGAGTCAACAGTGTGACACTTGCAAAAAGAGCAAAAATCATTCTGGGATGCATTAGCAGAAGTGTCATAAGCAAGACATGAAAAGTAATTTTTCTGCTCTACTCTGTGCTGATTAGGCCTCAACTGGAATATTGTATGCAGCTGTGGGCACCACATTTCAGGAAGGATGTGGGGAAATTGGAGAAGGTCCAGAGAATAGCAACAAAAATGATTAAAGGTCTAGCAAACATGACCTATGAGAAAGAATTAGGTTTGTTTAGTTTGGAGAAGTTTGAGAGGGAACATGACAACAGCTTTCAAGGGTGTCACAAGGAGGAGGGAGAAAAATTATTCTTCTTAACCTCTGAGGGTATGCCTACATGAGAGGCTTCCCCCTCACTCTGACCCCACCCCTCACAGTCCCAACCCCACTTCCCAAGGGTTCCTCTTGTGTGGGACACCTCCCTGCATACATAGAGCGACCATATCTCCCTGTCCCAAATATAGGAAGGGAGATATGGGGGGGAGGGGGAGGGGTGGCTTCTCCAAGCCCTGGGGAGCCAGGAAGAAGGCAGCAGTTGCCAGCCCTGCCCCAGAGCCCTGGGGAAGTGGCAGCTGCCAGTAATCCCCCTGGAGCCCCTGGGAAGCCATGACCGCCAGCCTCCCTGGGAGCCCTGGGGAAGTGGCAGCCCCCATTACTCCCTGAGTCTTGGGGAAACGGCAGCCCCCAGCCCTCCCCCAGAGCGCTGGGGAAGCAGCAGTTGCCCACACTTCCCCTGCTTCCCAGAGGCTCAGGGGAGTGTGGAGAGGTGGGATGGCCCAAATACAGGACAGTGAGTCCCTTTTGAAAAATATAAGTCAGGATGCCTTTTTGGCATCCCAAATATGGAACAGTCCTGCCCAATACAAGACAGAGGGTCACCCCACACATGCAGGAAATGCATCCTGAGAGTGCCTCCCCTCCATGACTGCCCACAGAGTGGTAGCTGTCAGGGGTGGCAAGCTTCCAGAGGGTAACTTCAACTTGCTTCTCCAGAGGGATGGTGGGCAACACCCAGTTGTCCTGTCTCCCGACGGTGGGAGCAAGCCAGGTGGAGAGCTCCAGGAAGGTGGCCTTCTGCATGCAAAAGTTCTGGAGCCACCACTGGTCCCCCCCACTGCCACATAACCAGCTGGTCCCCCCACTTGGAACTGGTGCGGTGCTTCCAGATCTGCCTTTACACCTGGGGGGGGCAGGCAGATGTAGGTACGATGTAGTGCGTCTTGCTGGGGCTCCTGGAAGGAGATGCTGACCTGTGACCCTGTCTGCTCTGGTTCTGGATGGCTGTTTTGTTGAGGAAGTAGCTGCGTGGTCTGGCTGCTCTCTATTGACAGAGCAGATCACAAGAGAATTCCACTCTGTGGTTTGGCCAGGATCTGACAAAAATGTCTGTGGACAAATTGCTCTAATCTAGATGTAGCCTGAGAGTAGGAAAAGAAGCAATGGGTTTAAATTGCAGCAAGGGAGTTTTAGGTTGGATGTTACGAAAATCTTCCTGTCACGATAGTTAAGCCCTGGAATAAATTGCCTTGGGAGGTTGTGAACTCTCCAGTGTTGGAGATATTAAGGAGTAGTTTATATTAACATCTGTCCTGCATGACCTAGATGGTTCTTGGTCCTGCCTTGAGTGCAGGGGACTGAACTTGACGACCTCTCAAGGTCCCTTCTAGTTTTAGTATTCTATCATTCCCATGGGATTTTCCCTGCCAATTTCCAGAGTTTGCTAAATTCTGGCCTCTTAAAATACATTATCTTTGCTGTGCTGTGTAATCTCCTACTATTTCCTAGAGTCATGAACTCTGCCATTTCATAATCACTTTTACCCAAGCTACTTTCCACTTTTAAATTCTCAACCAGTTCCTCCCTATTTGTCAAGATTATTTCTATAACAGTGTCTCCTCCACCATGTTTTTCTCCACCATCTGAAATTAAAAAAAACAAACTCACTCGAATATATTTTCAGAGCTGTCTGGATAATATGTGCCATGCTGTGCTATTTTCTTAATGGAAGTCTGGTAGCTGAAGTTCCTCATCACCACCAGTTCCTGTACTTTGGACAACCATGTTAGGCCTGGTCCTCTGGCTTAAATCCATTACATGGGACCGATGACATGGCACAGGTGCAGCTGAGAATAAACCCTGTAAATGGCCAGTCCAATATTTATCACAGTTATAAGGCTGTTTACAAGCAGTAAGGACTTTGAACATACACGCACTGTTTAAGCATCATATTTTATCCTGTTCAATATATGTAGCTTGTTGAAATAAATAGTTGTATGAAGGATTAAGTATAGAGCCAAGCCTTACTTGTTACAACCCAAATTACACTTCACATACACATATCTGAAAACAGAATTTGTCCCTAAATATTATATCCAAGTAAATACTGTGGGAATTCATGTTACAGGTAATTATAATAAAAGGATATCCTTTTGTCTCACGAGAATGCACTCCACTGTTCATGCTGCAGACAGAAAACAAAGGACACTTCCCACTTTATGAATCTACAGGTATTAAAAGCAACATAAAAAGGTAAAGGAAAAGAGTATTGCTGCCTTTTCTTCTTTACAGTGCACAAAGAAGGTCTGACATCTTTTTTTCTCCCCTTTCTTAATGATATGGTCCAGTCTCGGCTGCTGTGTTTTCTCTGGAAGATTGTGCATCTGACAAAGTGGGTCTTTGCTTCAGTAAACTCTTTTAGTCTATGAGGTGCCACATGTCTTCTCATCATTTTTGCAGATACAGACTAACACGGCTACCCCTCTGATTCTCGGGAAGATTGAATATTGATTAACATGACAGTTAGTAGGATGATGACATCATAAATAACATATATGCCAAGTCTTTGTAAATATAAAAGGAAATAATTTTTATTTGCTGTTTTGATAAGTTAATTTTATTTAACTCCAATATCCTATAAATGGTACATACATTCTTGTTAGTCCTGAGTCCTCCAAATCAGATTTGATAGTCCTGATATTCTAAAATTTATAAAAAGAGAAGTTATGGGATTATTAAAAAAAACCACCTTTACAGGCTTCTTTATACATCATAAAAAATAAAAAGGGCAGGTTACTTTGAGATGCCTGAGTGAAAGGCAATGTAGGAGTGTACCAAGGCCCAGCTGCCCTTGAGCTTGTGTCACAATTTCATCACAAGTCTCATGACAGTTTTTGTTTTTCTTAAAGTCTAGCTCACGAGTAATTCACTGACATGAAAGTATTGGCTTTTATTTAAAAAAATAGTTTCTAGTAGAGATGTAAAATCCCTACCATTTAACTGGCTAACCAAATTAAAGCAGGAGGCCATTCCTGAGCAACCCTGCCCACAGCATGCCTGGAACCTGGGTTGCTCCAGGGCAGCTGGAGCTTCCTTGCCTGCAGCGCAGCTGTGGGAGGGGAGGGGGTAGGCCAGCCAGAGCAGCCCCAGTTCCTGCTGCGCCAGGCATACTGCATGTGGGGACACTCCAGCTGGGTTGGAACAGCCCCCCATCTGCTGTAGCCCTGGGTGCGCCACAGGTAGCGACACTTGAATTGGGCCAGAATAAGATTTCAAAGTTTGTGGGGTCCTTTCAAAAAGGACCCCATGTAGATAAGCTGCATGTGATCAAAAGCGGCACTTTCAAAGTGTCGTGGCTGCCATTATGCTAATGAGGTACCACATATTCATTGCAGCGCCTCATTAACTTATCCTGAAGTGTCTCATTAGCATCCCCCTGTCAAAATGGGGGCGGGGCTAGTGAAGACGTAGCCCTGCACTCTTAACCCCTCATTTCTGGTCCCATCTGGAGCCCACGCTACCAACCTGGAGCCTGGCCCCGTGGATCCTAAGCCTTGTCCAATCTGGCAAAAGTGAGTGAGGGGGGAGGGGGAAGATGTAGCCAGTGGGGGCAGGGCCTTGGGGAAGGGATGAGGCAAGGTTGTTTTTTGCGCCATTAGAAGTTTGACAAGTATCAGAGAGGTAGCTGAGTCTGTATCTTCAAAAACTACAAGAAGTCCTCTGGCACCGTATAGATTAATAGATATTTTGGAGCATAAGCTTTCATGGGCAAAGACCTGCTTCATCAGATGCATGAGTGAGTGTTTCAGAAGAGGGTCTAAATTTATAGGCTCATGAAAAGGAGGGGATCCTAGTCAACAGGAGGGCCAGAGTTGACAAGGTTGGTTCAGTCATGGAGTATGTGGCCTATTATCAGCAGCTAATGTGGAGTTGTGAACATCAAGAGTGGAGAAACCGCTTTTGTAATTGGCAAGCCACTCCCAGTCTCTGTTCAATCCTTGGTTGATGGTGTCACATTTGCAAATAAATTGCAGTTCTGCAGTTTCTCTTTGGAGTCTAGTATCAGACAGGTATCCGTGTTAGTCTGTATCTTTGAGAACAAGAAGTCCTGTGGCACCTTATAGACTAACAGATATTTTGGAGCATAAGCTTTCGTGGGGAAAGACCCGCTTCGTTATGCATCTGATGAAGCGGGTCTTTGCCCACGAAAGCTTATGCTCCAAAATATCTGTTAGTCTATAAGGTGCCACAGGACTTCTCATTGTTCTTCAGAGTCTGTTTTTGAAGTTTTTTTTGTTGTAGGATGGCTACTTTTAAATGTGCTACTGAGCATCCAGGGAGGTTGATGTGTTCTCCTACAGGTTTTTTGTATGTTACCATTCCTGATATTCCTGCAGAGCTGCCATTCATTTGCAAATTTGACACCATCAGCCAAGGATTGAACAGAGGCTGGGAGTGGCTGGCCAATTACAAAAGCATTTTCTCAATCTCTTGAAGTTCACCCCTCCACATTAGCTACTGATAATGAGCCACCTCCTCCCTGACTGAACTGACCTGGTTTCTCCTCTCTTGATGTTCACAACTCTACATTAGCTGCTGCTAATGGGCCACATTCTCCATGACTGAACTGACCTTGTCAACTCTGGCCCGCCTCTTGACCGGGACTCCCTCCTTTTCATAAGCCTATAAATTTAGACCCTCCTCTGGAACCACCACTCGTGCATCTGATGAAGCAGGTCTTTGCCCACAAAAGCTTATGCTCCAAAATATCTGTTAGTGTATTAGAAAGTTGGCAATCCTACTCCTACAGGCCATAAAACTTCCTCAGAATAATTCCTAAAACACAGCTTTAAAAAAATCCAATCTGGATTTTAAAATTGTCAGGAATGGCAAATCCACCATGGCCCTTGATAAATTTTTCCAGTGGTCTACTCTCACTTTTAAAAATTTACACCTAATTTTCAGTCTGAATTTGTCTACTTTCAATTTCCAGCCATTGACTCATGTTATACTTTTCTCTCCAGATGGAAGAGCCTATTATGAAATAGTTCCCCATAGTGCACACGTGTTTACAGACTGTAATCATGTCACCCCTTACTTCCTTTTTGCTGGACTAAATAGATTGTGATTGTTGGACCTATCACCGTAGAGCAGGTTTTTAATGTTTAATCATTCTTGTGGCTCTTCTCTGAACCCTCCCCAAGTTATCAATGTCCTCCTTGAACTGCAGACACCAAAACAGGTCACAGGATTCCAACTGTGCTCAAGCAAGCACCAACTACAGACACAAAATAACCTGTTTGCTTCTATTTGTGATTCTCACATTTATGCCCTCCAGGGTCACACTAGTAGATCCCTACAAATCCACAGCGCAGTTTTGCAGATACGGGTACAAATTTTGTATCTAGACCCTTCCAAACCTGTGGATCTTTGCTTTATAGCAACATCCACAGATTATTTTTGCAGCTGCGGCTACAAATGTTGCATCTGGGCAAGGCCCTACACGTTCGCCCCTTTGGCTACAGCAACCTTCAGAGAGCCGGCACCCAGCTAATTAGCCACCACAAAGGCCAAGCCTTGTTCGGTGTCACTACTCCCCTCCCGGACCAAGCCATGGGTTGTCGGGGGTGCAAGCACACCTCTAGCCACTGTGCGGCAGGCTGGACCAGCCCCGGCCCCGCAGCAGTCTGAAGGGGGGCAGGGCACTGCTGCCTCGTGCAGCACAGGGGTAGGAGGGCAGTGACGCAGAGCCCGGGGGCTGACGCCACAGCCCCAGGGTGGAGTCAGGGGCAGCGCTTCAGCTACGCTCGAGCCCCAGCCCAGGGCCCGACAACTCTGCCTAACCCCAGCACCTCCTTCCTCCCCGCCTCGCCCGCTGTGACGTCTCCCTGCGGCTGCTGACTAGCAGAAGCGCCTGTCAGTCTCTTCTCCAGCCCCGCCTCCGGCCGGCCGGGCCACAGCAGCAGGAAGAGTCTCGAGCAGGACAGGGGTAGGTGCGGTGCCCGCGTCTCCCCTCGCAGCGGCGAGTCCCCCGCGAAGGGAGGCTGAGAGCCGGCTGCCGCCTCCCCCCGCGGTGGGGGCTGTTGCTGGGAGAGCGCCCCTCCCCTCTCCCCCGCCCGCTCTGAACCGCCCCCCGCCTGCTCCAGGTGCGGCAGGGGCCCCGCGCACGCGCCCTCCCAACGGCTCCGCACTCAGCGCGCGGGGCTGCGGGTGAACAGCTCTTGTCGCTCTCTGCGGCGGGGCTGCCCTTTCACACACCGCTCCCGCTTTTCCCCCGACTCCCTGGGATGGGGGGGGGAGCTGCCCCTTCCCCTCCCCTTCCCCGTGTGGGGGCCGCCTTTTCACTTGTCTGCCATGCTCCTCCCCCGCTTTCCTCATGCTGGGAAGTGGAAGCTCCAGTCCCTAAAAGTGTGGGGGAGGGGCTGGCACCCAAAATGTGGACCTCCCCCCCTCGCCTGCCCACTGTCCCTTCCTTGGAAGCAGTGTTCCTGCTAATCTCCATTCATGTGCAGAATCAGTTTTGTTAGGTGCACCCAGGCATGTGCCAGTGTGCACCACCAGGAGAAGCACAGACTAGCTGTGGGTGCTCTGGTAATCAGCTGAGCTGCACTCGGGCTCTCCTGTGTAGCTGCACAGGAGGGGAGTTTATGGAGAGCACTGCTCCAGAAGCCCTGCCCCTGCAGCACTCCTTCCTCCCAAGAGCATCCTCCCCTCCTGTCACTTAGCAGGTAAAAAGTGGTAGGTAGCCCTCTTTTTCCACATCCACGTGGAGAGAAGAAGAGGATGCCTGCCCCAGGCATGTTTGTAGTGGCCATTGATTTTTCTCTAGTGGCATCAGGCCAGTGCCATTCTCATTGCATCGGGATGCTGTTGGCCCTGTGCTCACTGCTTGATGTGAGGCACTGGAGTGCAAGTTGAATCACTGACTTGCTGTGTGGGTGAATCACTTGCTTCCTCTTCACCTCCATTTCCCCATCTGTAAAATTGGGATTTTGGTACTGACCAACAATTCTGAGACCTTTGTTATTACTTTGGGAAGAGGATGGAGCCCTGGGTTTGAACATCGCTTTGGTGTTTTGCAAGACAAATGACCTTATATCGTCATTTTATGGGTTTGTCTCTATATATGGTTACTACTGCCTAAATTTAGGCTCTTGGATGCAAGATATGTGTAGTAAAAATAGCTTTGCAGGGTTTTCATGTTGATGTATCTTCCATCATCTGTGCCTTTCTCATCCGCTCAGTTTAATAGCAGTCTGCAGGAATGCTCATGATACAAGTCATATTTTTCTGTCTGAAAATTCTTCACAGTAAAATCGTCCAAGGGTCTTTCAGAAAGACTTGCTGCTTAGTAGTTTAGTCACCAAAATTTAACTTTGTGTGTGTGTGTGTGTGTGTGTGTGTGTGTGTGTGTGTGTTTTAACTTTTACAAAACCTAATATTTTCATTTTTTGTTCTTAACTTCAGGTCTTAGCTTTGGTATGAATGTAAACTTTATAAAGTAATGTTTGCAACCCATATCTTGTGGCATTGTGTCACAGTGGGTGAGAACCTGATAATGAAAGTTTATGTAAAATAAGTGATCATAATGCATTACTTCAGGGTTCTCAAACTCTTTCATGATATAAGTATATATTTTTAACAGTCTTTAGCATGATGTTCTGTCCTTTTAAATGAAATTTTGGTTTTCATTTTTCCCCCCCTCCAAATGTTCTTTGTCATCTGAAAACCAGAGAGAGAGCTTAGCACTGTGCAGACACACCAAAACGTCCAGGTATCAAATGTATTGGATTTGCATTATTAACAAGCAGTCATGTAGCACCTTTGAGGTTAACAAATTTATTAGGTCATGACCATTTGGGGGAAAGACCCACTTATTCACGTGCTTGGAACAGGAAAACTATAGAATCCAGGGTTTATATAGCAAGGAGGGAAGAGAAGGGGGAAATAAGGAGGTTACCTTTCATTAGTAGGACTTTTCATTGTGTAGACTTGAAAAAATACAAAATAAAATGAAAAGACTAATAAGTAAAGTCTTCCTTTCTCTTGTTTGAATGGGAAACCCTGTAGCCTTTTGGACTGGATTTCAACTGGAATTCTTGCATTTTAGCCCCTTTTTAAGAGTTGTCTGTATTTCAAAGTTAATGCCAGTTAAGGTAGGATGTGAATTCAAAGTGCAGTAAGCTGTTCCCAGACATCTCCATGTGTGTACACTTTTATTCTGGAACAAGCATGCCTCATTCCAGTTTAGCATGACCCACAGTGATGCTCTTGTTCCAGAATAAGTGACCACACACAGGTTTGGTCAGGAACAACTTTGTGCAGATAAGTCTCAACCACACTACCTTAGTTTCTTCACCAGTCAAATGGCTAATTATTAATAAATTTAGATTGTGAGGCACATGTATATAATGTTTTATACATCTATGCATAAACAACTAAGGAAATATTGTTTAAACATTATATTTAACCTGAATTTGAAGATACATAGTTGAAGTCTCATAAATACAATTGTCATAGGAAAGTTTGAGGCTTCATATTTGCAGATCATTAGGTGTCCAAATAATGTTAGAAAAATTGGCTGTAGAAGGAGCTTAGAAAAATTGGCTGTAGAAGGAGCTTGTCTGCTGTATTGTTGAGAGTCTGAACTGGAGCCTGTCACCACAGGTTACAGTCATACCAAAGTCAATGCAGGTCTCCAAAGTAGACTTCCTATATAAATATTTTGCTTTATTTATTTTGAGTTCATGTGCAAACTGCTCATAATTGCTTGTTTATGTTGTGGTTCTGACAAGGTAGGAAAATTATGTTGGCCATTATGAGCTCTTACTGTAGAAAAATGCTACCTGCTGGTATTTTTATCAGATCTACTCATGTTAATTGCTGCACTATCCTTCTAGTGTGGAAGGTCAAGTTCAAACAAAACACATGTTTCAAAGCTTGTTCTGGGTATCAGAAATGCGTTGTGTAATAAATAAATTAATATGGTTTGGCAGCGGTTTGCTTTCCATTTCAGCTAGGAGGGCTCTTAAAAATCAGTTAGATTTTCAGGGAGGTAACAGCTTCCCTGATGTCATTATTTTGCCCATCATGTGGGTATGAAAATAGAATTCGATGTATGTGGATAGTTACTAAAATGCTGAGAGAAATTTTGTTTGAGCTTTCAGATTTCCCAATTGAGCCAAACATCCCTAATTTAATTTGCTCAATGTTTTGAATGTTGAAACGTTTAAGTATCTTTGGTTTTTTTTTTTGGCAAGGATACACTATATATATATTTCAGTCATCACCAATTTGCTTGATTTCTGACAAGTTTTCCCAGGCTTTATGATGTTGTTTTGAAATGAAATTATTTCATAATTATACATTTTTCTAATACCTTAGGATGGGAAAAGTACAGACTGATTTGTCCACTTAAGTGCTAGAAAAGAGGGAATTTTTGTGTTTTGTATTTCCATTTTGACTGAAGATTTTTTAAAAGGAAAAAAAGATTTAACCATTTATATCTTAAGAATTGTATGTTTTAATTATCCGAAAATCTGGCAAGTATCCCTTTTAATGAGGCAGTGACCTTTTAGCAAACCAGAACAGAAAGGAAACATTGATACTTCTTAGTGGGAGAGGAATCAGATTATTAAACTGGGTAATGATAATGTTATTTTAAGTCATAGTAACTGACATATTTGCCTCTAAAGAAAGATCTTTGTTTGGCTGCTGCATTGTATGCTGTTTTCCTTAACATATCTGCTATAGCAGTGGTTCTGAACCCTTTCCACTAGTGTGGATCTCCAGTCACCGCCCCCCCCAACCATTTGCAGGCGCCCCAGTAACCCCCCTCCAATCATTTGCGGATCCCCATCAAAGTCAGTTCTAGCCACTGTGTACGCTTAATTAAATGAAGAAGGAAACCATGACATAGATTTTCATACAGCAGTTAATAATACGATAGTAGACCCCCGACTTAATACGATTTCGACTTGTGTGATTCTTGGAATAATATGAGTCAAAATCAACAAGCCGTGCTGCAGCCCTGCACCCGCAGTGCTCACCCTTCTGCCTGGTTCCCCATGCCCTGCAGCTCTGGGGAGCCAAGAAGCTGACCTGTGCTGCTGTACCTGGCTCTGGGCTCCCTGCCACTCACAGGAGCAGGGAGTCAGGTACAGTCTGGACCAGGGGACCCAAAGGCAGCAAGGCCCCTCCCCTGACCTGGTCCCAATTACGCAAAATTTGACTTATGCATGGTTGCCTAAGAACGGAACCTATGTGTGAATCGGGGATCTACCGTATTGGAAGATACTTAATTTAAAAATAGTAATTGATTGTAAATTTGCAATTTATTTAAAACTTTTTTCAATGTTTTTTTTTATTTTTTTTTTTTTTCATGGGCCCTCTGCAATGCTCACATGGACCCCAGGGTGGGAACCACTGCACTCTATAGTACAATATCAGTTATATTACTTTTTCCTGAAATGTTTGAGTAATATTGGGCTTGGGGAAAAATATCACACAGTTCTAAAAACAAGAGAAAATAAGAATGCCCTTTTAAAAAATTAAGAACTTACCTTTGAGAAGATAAGTGGCTATGGCTAATAACTAAATGTTTTGCTTCTAGCCATGACCTTTTGGTGAAGAGAGTGCTTAATTTTCAGGAACTTCTAGAATTCAAAAGTAAATGTGACCAGTTTAGATCTTGACTTACTTTGTTTGATAGTTACTGAAAGTTGTAATTATGGTCAGAGAGATTATCATCTGTACCTGATTTTGAAATCACTATAGAGATCTTTCAAAAAAAAGCCCTTCCAGAGGATCTCTTCTGAAAGAACGTCTCTCAAAAGAGAGCATCCACACGCAAAATGGCAGATCAGAAGAGTGAGCTGCTCTTTTGAAAAAGAGCATACAGACCACCCCCTGCTCTTTTGAAAGAACGGGTGAGGGATCGAAAAATCAGGCCCCGTGAGGACTGTTCTTTTGAAAAGAAGGACCTGGGGAGAATCTACATGCATTTGCTTTCAAAGGAAGCTTTCAAAAGGGGTCACTCTTCCTGAAATGGGAAAGGAAGAGCAATTTCGAATGGAGTGCTACATTCTTTTGATTTACTTTTGAAAGAACCCTTTTTTTCTGTAGATGGTCCATAGGATCTTTCAAAAGAGCCCCCTTCTTTTGAAAGATTTTTCAAACGAACTTGCTAGTGTAGACGCAGCCATAGAGTATATGAGTTTATTTGCTAAATATTCCCCAGTATCTTTTTCTTTGCGAAATTGAATATGAAAATAATAAGTTTAATCAGTTTCACTGACAGTGCTGAGCGTTGTGAAACTGGCAGTCATGTCAAATTCTCTCCTTCAGTGAGAGCAGGATTTGAGGTACAGTGGAGACAAGCAGTGGAATATTTATGAGAAGGAGTTAGGAAAGCTGAGTAAGGAATAGAGTTGTGCTGACCCAGTTCTTATAGTAACAAGTTGATTGGGAAAGACTAAAGTAGCAGACAAGTACACTTATCCCTTGTTAAACGAGTACTTTATTTACAAGTACTTGCTTAAACGAGGGACACATTTACCTACGTTAGTTCACTCTGCGAGTGAACTTCCCCCGCTCATGTGAGCCTTACTCCAGTTCCTGCGGCTCTGACACTCCCCCACCAGCCCCGCTGCCCCAACCCGCTGCAGCTTGACACCCCTGCTACCTATACTCCCCCGTGGCCCCAAACCACGGCAGCCTGACGCACTTGGTGGCCCCAAGGCCAGACCCCCTTCACGGCAGCCTGTACCCCCCGCAGCCAGACCCCCCCCCACCGTGGCCGCCTGTACCCCCCACAGCCCTGTGGCCAGACCCACCCATCTCCCCCACAGCCTGAGGCTCCTGCGGCCTGACCCCCACCCCACCCCACCCCACCACCTGTAACCCCCATGGCCAGACCCCCCCACCTGCTTTCTGTAACTCCTGCAGCCCCGTGGCCAGACCTTCCAGCTGCCTGTAACCCCCATGGCCTGATCCCCGCTGGCCCTGTGGACCCAAACCGCAGCAGCCAGACCCCCCCCCCGCCACCTGACCCCCGTGGCCCTGCAGCCTGACCTCACCCCTGCTGGCCCCAAACCATGTCATCTTGAACCCCCCCAACCCACCACCAGATTTTAACTCTCCCTCCCGCTCACAGCCCCAAACTGCCCCTAGCCTTTAACCCTCCCCAACCCAAGGTTCACTCACTTTTCAAAAGCAGCACCACCTGCTGCCACTCCTTCCCGGAGTTGGGAGCCCTAGGAACCAATCAGAGACTTTTACATGTCATTTAATAGGAATTTAGTGTCCCTCTTATCAGTTTCTGCCCACCAGCAGAAAGTTGGGAACCAATTGTGCTCATATAGCGAGGGATGAGTGTATAGCAGCAAGGAGGCTCTGGTTTTGGGGTCTGGAGGAAGATGAATCACCTTGCTTCCAGCTCTCAGTTGGCTATATGAGGGACTACATATTTACCAGGCACTAAGCAGTAACAAGAGATTTAGGAGCAGTTCCTGTTGTCAAAAGCTTGATAACAATCTTAGTATTCTACTTTTCAGCAGTGTGTGTGCATGTGTGGGGAGGAGAATTGCTGTGCTTCTTACTAGAACAGTAATCATGGAGCTTACTGGTGGGTTCTTCTTTAATGCTGAACCTATGGCAGGTAGGTTCTAACTCCTCTGACAATGAGGTGTCTGGTGAGTTTCATATGCAAACCTATGCCATTTACTGTCATCTCAATGTCAGAATGAATTTAAAAGTCTTCCATTTGGGAAAACCTGACATTTATAGCACATTAATATTACTGGAAAGGTGTTGGATCATGCATTAGAAACCTTTGCTGAAGGTTAAATAAAGAAACAGTTGTATTATTTCCTAGCTTTCATATTTAAGCAGGTGAGAGATGGTAGCAGGGGACCTATCTATATGTGTTGCTACTAGCAGACACATTCTTGCATCATAAATATTAATATTGCATATCACCCACCTTCTAAAATCTACATGGCTACGTCTACACTAGCCCAGAACTTTGAAATGGCCGTGCAAATGGCCATTTCAAAGTTTACTAATGAAGCGCCGAAATACATATTCAGCGCCTCATTAGCGTGCCAGCAGCCACAGCACTTTGAAATTGATGCAGCTCATCCAGAGGGGGCTCCTTTTCAGTAGGACCCTGGCAACTTCAAAATCCCCTTATTCCTAACAGCACATGGGAATAATGGGATTTCAAAGTTGCCGGGGTCCTTTCAAAAAGGAGCCCCTTCTGGACAAGCCATGCAGCGATGAGCCGCATCAATTTCTAAGTGCTGCAGCTGCTGGCATTCTAATGAGGCGCTTAATAAGTATTTCAGCGCTTCATTAGTAAACTTCAAAATGGCCGTTTTCATGGCCATTTCGAAGTTTTGGGCTAGTGTAGACACAGCCTGTATGTATTAACACATACAGGCTACGTCTACACGTGCCCCAAACTTCGAAATGGCCATGCAAGTGGCCATTTCGAAGTTTACTAATGAAGCGCTGAAATACTTATTAAGCGCTTCATTAGCATGCGGGCGGCAGCGGCGCTTCGAAATTGATGCTCCTTGCCGCTGCGCGGCGCATCCAGACGGGGCTCCTTTTCGAAAGGATGCTGCCTACTTCGAAGTCCCCTTATTCCCATGAGCTCATGGGAATAAGGGGACTTTGAAGTAGGCGGCGTCCTTTCGAAAAGGAGCCCCGTCTGGACGCACCGTGCAGCGGCAAGGAGCGTCAATTTCGAAGCGCGGCTGCCGCCCGCATGCTAATGAAGTGCTGAATATGCATTTCAGCGCTTCATTAGTAAACTTCGAAACGGCCATTTGCATGGCCGTTTCAAAGTTTGGGGCATGTGTAGACACGGCCACAAACATCAAAGAAAATGAAGCAAATCTGGCAGGGACAGAAGAGTATACATTTCACTTGATCTATTGAAGTGTGGGCATACCTCTGGGAGCAAGTATAAAGAGTCACATAACTCTGCCTTTCATCCTTATGTCCTGTAGTACAGATATTTGTGTGGATCCTCCAACTGATGTACTTTGATTCTTGTTCTTTTTTGGTGAATGGTAGTTATTCTGGTAGGCTCTTGCATGCTATTTCTAGGCAAATGTTTATATTGCAGGCTACAGCTACATTAATGCAGAAGATCGACTTGTTCAGGGTCGATCTGGGGTTTCATTTCACACATGACCTCTGAACTCCCCATGAGAGGTGAGGAAAAAGGAAGGCTGAAGGGAGAAATGGTCCTGTCAACCTTCTGCCATGTAGACAGACATCGAAGTTGATCACAAATCGATTTTAGCTACGCTAAAATTGCATATTGGTAATCAACTTCTATGTCTACTATAGACATAGCCAACTGTGACTAGATTGAATATATTAGAGTCTCTCTGCATTGCCTCACTATACTATTTGTTTCTTAAGCACAACTCAGTGATACTTTCAGTAGTCTGTGGTTTTGTTCTACCCATTCATGCCATAATTCTTAGTCCTCCACAAAAGATAATCTGGTATAAAAGTGAATGTGTGTAAGTTATTCATTTTGCAGTCCTTTCCCTACATGCCTGATGGATCAGCCTTACACAGTGGTTTTCACACTTTTTTCTGGTGCTTCAGTTGAAGGAAATTGTTGATGTCCATGACCAGTGGAACTGGGAAGATGGGTTTGAGGCGAGGGAGAGGGCTCTGGGATGGGGCAGGGGAGCTGGTATGCAGGGTGGCCTTAACTGCAGCTATTCCCAGTCAGCAGTACAGCAGGAAGTACAGAGGAAGATTTCCAACCTGTCCTGGCACAGCCAACTGCACTGTACTCCAGAAGTGGCCAGCAAAATGTTTGGCTCCTACACAGAGTTATGCAAGCAGCTCCACGTGGCTCTCACCTGCAAGCATCGTCTCTTCCCTGCAGGGTCCTATTGGCTGGTTTGAGGTTAAAGAGTGTGTGGAGCCAGTGCTCAGGGCAGGGGCAGCAAGTGGAGCCCCATGGTACCCCTGTCTAGGAGCCACACATGCTGCTGGATACAGTGTGGTGTCAGAACAGGTAGGAACTAGCAGTGGTTTTCAGAGTGCAGGTCGCAGCCCAGCTTTATCTGGCCATAGGGTTCCATGGATGCTGGCAGGGTGACCCAGTGCCTTATATTCCGCAACCCAGTACTGGGTCGCAACCCAAAGTTTGAAAACCACTGGTCTAAAGTTGTTCCTTCATCTCTGTGCTTGTGCAGTAGCACAATACATTCTAAATTTTAGCACATACCATGCTGTTAGTTGAAATGTGTTACAAAACATTGCAGGTTTAGCAAAATATTTACACAGAAAATGTTCGGTTTTCCAATGTTCCATAGGTTTATGAGCTTCACCACAAAGATCCAGTAATAGCCAATGGTACTTTACACACCACTCTGAGCTCATGGAGAATGACTAGTGACTCAGCAATCAGAGTGAGAAACAGTTCAATATTCAAATCTCCTCCCTCCACCCCGTTCTACTAATGACACATAGTCATGATTTTAAAAAGGTGATCATTTAATTGCATTAACTGATAAGTGTAAAATTGTCAAATCTGTTATGTGATTGAAAAAGTCATCTTGTATAAGTAGAATTCAAAAATTCTGAACAAGGCTGCAAAGGGAGGTGGTTTGGCTTTCCCTAATGTGGTTTATTATTATTATTACATATCACAATTAAAAGATATGAGCTGAATTAATAGGCCATCCAAATGCTAGATAAAAGTCTATTAAGACCAGAGCTCAAACCTAGATTTTTCACAATACTGTTGGATTAGTAAGAAATTTAGGTTACTACATAAATAAAATATTCCCTTATGTAGGCCACAGTAGCAGCTTTGGGCAAATTTTGTAAATTCCTCTCACCAAGACCCCTTCTCTTAACAACTTTAATAATTAGGAATTTATTCCTAGGAAATATCAAAGTGACTGTGTGTTCTGGGTCAGAACTAAGATTATTCAACTCAACTGTTTCTGGGTCCTGATTACATATCAAAAAGTATGTAATAATATAAATTATATAAAGACAAGTAATTTTTATAGTGAAAACTGGATATGAAAGTGGCTCTAAAAAGACCTTTAACCATATTTGTGGAGTTGACCCAGGAGAAAGGAGGAAAAGATTTAAATTTCTAAGACACACACAATTTTGATTTTAAAGAGATGTCAAGAAAATAATGCAACTGAAAAGATGGGAGCAGGATTAGGGCAAAGCTCTGGATGAGTGGATCTCTGTTTGCTGATGTGCATGTACCTCTTCTGTTTCTAAAGCTCACTTTTTTATGTAAGTTACCAACAAGATGGCATTTGACAAGAGCCATCATATTTTTGGTACTAGGGAAGCACTCTGATGGAGTGTTAATGGGGAAGTGATAACATGCTTTCAGAGGTAGTGCTTGTGTCAAGGAATTGGATGGTTTGGGCAGGACATTGTTAAAGGTTTATCTTATAACAAAATGCCTGTTTGTTAAAGATCTTTTTTGTTAGGAGTTATACTCTGTATTGTACATTATTGGAAATGTGACCTATTCTCCTGATGTAGAAAGAATATGGACTATCTTTGCAATGGAAAAGTTTTCATACCAAGTATGTATATAAGAAAAGTGCATAAAATAGTATAGGTTCCTAGAAATTTGGTCTCCCATACAAGCCTACTCAGAGGAAGGTACTCCGGTCAGCAGGACAGAATTGTTTGTCAGGTTCTTGGAATGGTAATCACAACCTGAATAAGTAACATAGAGTGTAGTATAGTAACAGAGAGGTTAGTCTGTATTCTAATGAAACAAAACAGCAGTCATGTAGCACTTTAAAGACTAACAAAATTATTTATTAGGTGATGAGCTTTTGTGGGGCAGACCCACTTCTTCAGCTCTATAGCATTTCCAGTCCAGACTCAATTATATAATAGAGAGGCCCAAAAATTGCAATAAAAACTGACAGATCAAATACATGGAACTGAAGGAGGAAGGTGGGGGTTGTTAAGTATTTTGCCTGTGATAATTATGAACATCAGAGGAAGGAAAACACTGCTTGTAATCAAAACAAAAAAATCAGACTAGCACAGCTCCCTCTCTGTTACTATTCAACATGCTTCTAATCAGTATCAGAGAGGTAGCAGTGTTAGTCTGTAGTTTTGAGAACAAGAAGTCTTGTGACACCTTATAGACTAACAGATATTTTGGAGCATAAGCTTTTGTGGGCAAAGACCCGCTTCATCAGATGCATGAGTGGGGGGTGGGTAGTTTCAGAGGGATATTTAAAGAGTGGGGTCCCAGTAAGAGGGAGGGACAGAGCTGATAAGGTCTATTCAGCAAGGTGGAAATGGCCCAGTATCAACAGTACTTATCAAAAGAGTTAAAAGCAAGTCAGATCAGATTGGGGGTGTGAGCCTTTGTCAGAGTCTAAAGGGGAGCTCTTAGCACCCAGAGCAGAGAAACTGACTCTGTAAGCTGCGAGCCACTCCCAGTCTCTGTTTAATCCATGGTTAATGGAGTCAAATTTGCAAATAAATTGCAGCTCAAAGATTTCTCTCTCCATTTGATTTAAATTTTTTTTTTTTTCAGGATTGTCACCCTTAAATCTGCCACTGAGTGTCCAGGGAGATTGAAGTGTTCCCCCACAGATATTCTGTACATTACCGTTCCTGATCTCTGATTTATGTCCATTTATTCTTTTACGGAGAGACTGTCCAGTTTGGCCAATGTAAATTGCAGTGGGGCATTGCTGGCACATGGTGGCATATATTATATTAGTAGATGTGCAGGTAAAGGAGCCCCTGATGGTATAGTTGGCGTTAGGTCCTGTGATGATGTCACTGGTATAGATATGTGAGCAGAGTTGGTAGCGAGGACCGTTGCAGGGGCTGGTTCCAGGCCTAGAGTCACTGGTTTGTGATTTGTAGTGGCTGATGAGGATTTGTTTAAGGTTGGCAGGCTGTCTATAGGCGAGAACAGGCCTGCCTCCCAAGGTCTGTGAGAGTGAAAGATCATTGTTCAGGATGCGTTACAGATCACTGATGATGCGCTGGAGAGGCTTTAGTTGGGGACTGTATGTGATGGTCAGTGGTGTTCTCTTGTTTTCCTTGAGAGGCCTGTCTTGTAGCAGGTGGCTTCTGGGTACCCGTCTGGCTCTGTCAGTCTGTTTCCTGACTTCCTTAGGTGACTTGTAGTTTGAGGAAAGCTTGGTAAAGGTCTTGTAGATGTTTGTCTCTGTCTGATGGATCAGAGCAAATACGGTTGTACCTTAGTGCCTGGCTGTAAACAATAGATCATGTAGTATGCCCTGGATGGAAGCTGGAGGTGTGTAGATAAGCGTAGCGGTCTGTGGGTTTTTGGTATAGAGTGGTATTTATGTGACCGTTGCTTATCTGTACAGTAGTGTCCAGGAAGCGAATTTCTGGTGTGGACTGGTCCAGGCTAAGGTTGATGGTGGGGTGGAAACTGTTGAAATCATGGTGGAACTCTTCAAGAGCCTCCTTCCCATGGGTCCAGATGCTCTTGGGTCAAGGTCTGAAACCACCACCCCCACTCATGCACCTGATGAAGTGGGTCTTTGCCCACGAAAGCTTATGCTCCAAAATATGTTAGTCTATAAGGTGCCACAAGACTTCTTGTTCTCAAAGATACAGACTAACACGGATACCTCTCTGATACTAGACTCCAAAGAGGAACTGCAGAACTGCAATTTATTTGCAAATGTGACACCATCAACCAAGGATTGAACAGAGACTGGGAGTGGCTTGCCAATTACAAAAGCGGTTTCTCCTCTCTTGATGTTCACAACTCCACATTAGCTGCTGATAATGGGCCACATCCTCCATGACTGAATTGACCGTGTCAACTCTGGCCCTCCTGTTGACTAGGATGCCCTCCTTTTCATGAGCCTATAAATTTAGACCCTCTTCTGAAACACCCACTCATGCATCCTTGAAATGTGTGAGATAACTGCTGCCCTGTTCATACCAAATATTAATGTGTTGAATTTGAGTCTGAATACCAGTTCACAAATCTGCCCTAGAGTGTAATGTGTTAACATTTTATTATAATTTTGCCTTTTTAAAAAAATGCTGCATCTTTCTGCATGTACCATTATTTCGTAATTAATGGCTTCAGTACTATGCACAAAAGCATATGTAATTCATGGAGAAAGTGGGAAAAGATATTCTGAGAGGGAGGTCAGGGAAAGAGGAACTACAAGGAATTGAAATGAAGGTGGGGTGGAGAAGGAAAGACAGTGTAAGCCAATGCAGAGTTGTGGTAACAGGGAGGGAAACGACAGAGGGAGCTACTGGAAGAAATGGAAGGAATGATTCTTTAGGAATCCTGTAGGTAAGAATTGAAACTCAAGACTTGTATTCATTACTGCTGTTGTTTGAATTGCACAGTAGTCAGGTGGACGTTATATTTGGCTACCCAGTCCAAGGATTTACTTTAGTGATTTAAGATATCACCATAACCATTGATGGAAGTGCAGTGCTAGATTCAGAATTGGTTGTTTCTTCTATACATATTTAATCTACAAGATGTGTCCTTTAGTCATGTGTAGGTGGATACTGAGTATTTGATTTCAGTTTGTTTTGACCTTCAATGGGAGATTTTCTTGATAACAATGGAATTTAAAAACCTCTTCAGCAGTCTTTGCTGTACTTTAATACAGTTAATTGTTAATCATAATGTACAGTTAAACAATATTTATGGATTATTCAGTATAGAGTAAGAAATGATTAACTATAATATTAAAACAGAACTAGGTATCAGGAGTGCTTGCTGTGAGTTGCTAATATGCTATGCAAATTTTGTAAATTTGAACTTTTAACTCTAAGAAAAAAGCTAAAGCCAGGTATGCAGGCTTGTACAAGTTTAAACATAAGGAACATGCAAATGGAGGATATGTTATAAAGATTAGTGAATATGCATAGTGTAGTTCAAAAACTTTTATCGTTATTGGTCAGCCAATAAAATACTTCAGGCCCAATTATTTCACTTTAATTTACAACTATTTATAACTTTCTATTTAAGTACCCCCTGCTTTAACCTTCTTTTAAGATTCTTTAGTGCTACATCTCCCTCCTTGGTCTAGAAGGACTAAATTAGACACCCTTCAAATCTTGTTAGCACTATTGCTTAGCTGAATCATCAAGCTTATTCCCTTCTCTCTGTGATGTGAGTGAACTGTTCCCCAAACATCTTCAGTTCTGGAATACAGCTGATATTCCGGAATCTAAATGAATAGATGCTCTGATCTAAAGAACATACATGTAATTACTAGAACTTTTTAAATCCCACTGCATTTGATATATTCCTTTTTATAATCAGAAGAGTATTTGTAGTGGCTGAAAGATAGTTGTGCCTTTGCCTTCCAAGTGTAAAAATCATATTTATTTTTCCCGCTTATGCTGTATTGCTTGCTTTTTAATTTTTTGCATTTCTGTCAGGTGAGACAATGAAAATAGATTATCATGTGTAGCGTAATTCTTCGTTGGGTTGTAAGTTTTAGATTTTTTTTTAATTGTGCATATATTGCTGTTAGACTTAATTTGTAAAAGTTTGTTCTTACAAAACCAATATTTTAGTTCAAAACTGATTTGAGAAAAAGTGCTTTTTAAATGGAATTTTTTATATTGTCTGTCTCTTTTTTCCTTAAACTATTTAGGATTCAAGAGTTAATGAAAAATTCATGCAAGAGTATAGTTAAAGAAGAAAAATCTAACCATTAGAGAAATGGCGGGATTCCTAGACAATTTCCGATGGCCAGAGTGCGAGTGTATTGATTGGAGTGAAAGAAGAAATGCAGTTGCTTCGGTGGTTGCTGGTTTACTGGCAAGTATTCAGACTAGACACATGAATCCAGATTTGTCATCTTGTTTAATATATGTGGCATTAATCTTTGAAAATGAAATGTTCCTAAACCAAATTTTAAATTGCAGTGCTGTCATCTGAAACCAATATCTTCATATTTTACAAAGTTTTTTTTTAAAGCAAAATCTTTGCATTTTGCCTGGAGGTATATACCATGGTTGAATTTGATGCTCTGATACTACTTCCTTTTCTGGTATTGTGTTTCTTTTTAAAAGTATTAAATAAGTGGTAAGTACGTATTCAGTTTCATGGCTGTATCCCCATCCTACCTATCAAACCTAATGTAGTATTGAAAGTTAGACTCCTGCCTCTGATCAGCCCATGATGCCAGATGTTAGTGTCTACTTGTTGATTTTTCTGAAACCTTCATCCTTTCTCCCATGTTGGCCCTTACACTTGACAGATGCTCCCTACAAACATCCACAAAAGTAACCCATTATCCTCCCTCAGGTTTGTCCTTAAGACTCTTCTTTGCTGTGAGCAGGCCCACTGACAGGCAGGACAAAGGGGGCAATCCCCCAGGCCCCTTTGAAATTCCAGACAGCACTATGCCACCACTCTGTGTGTGGTGGGGGTGGCAAGTCTGACTGCTCTAAGCCCCGCCCCTGAGCCTGTGGCAGCTATTGTTGCCGCTGGCTGTGAGGCCTACAAAAAACTTGACAATGGCTAGAATGTTGGTGTGCTGAGATGACCGCCTATCGTGCTGACCCGTATTGTTTCCTCATGCTCTCCCCTTGGCTGATGGTGGGTATGTCTCTGCCTGTTGTCTGTCGTCTTATATTTGGCATCAGACGCTTGTTGGGGCAGGGTTGTTTTTTGTTTTAGTGTGTGGCTAGGTGATGTGCGTATCTGGCATAACAAGGAATAATTACAGCAAATTACATTTGATCGTGCTATACCTTACATATATTGGGAACATATCTTCAAGTTTTTAAGGCAACAAAGATAATCTAACCAGGCTTTTATCTTAAATTTTAATAGAAAATATATAACCAAATCCCAAATACTGCTTTGAAAATGTCAGAAGTTAATATTTTCAACTTCACTGGATTACAAACATACACACCAACCAACTTTTTAAAAGTGTATATTTGGGAAAAGAAGAAATTGTTAGTAATATTCATCAAATATTAAACACTCAGCATGTATTCTTTGTCTGTCTTCTTAACCATACAGCTTCATAATATGGTGTGATGGTCTCATTGTTTCTCTAGTTTTTCACAGGCTGGTGGATAATGATAGATGCTGCAGTAGTTTATCCTAAACCAGAACAAATGAACCATGCATTCCACACCTGTGGAGTGTTTTCTACATTAGCTTTTTTCATGTAAGTATGCTAATGATAATTTTATATTTAAAAAGATTCTTCCTGTAAATGAGTACATAGATGCATAATGTTAGAGTGGAAAACTTAACCAGCATTCTATATATTCTAAATTTGAACCATCAGCATCATTACTTATAGCTTGTCCACAGGTACATCCTTCATGTAACGCACAAAAGAAGGCAAGATTCTTGGTTGCTGCTTGCTTCTCTCTTAGGCCTTGTCTATATTAGGAGATCAAGCTGAATTTAAGCGTCTAAGATCAATTTATACAAACCCTCAGTCTACACCCCATGCTCAATAGGTTGATTTTAAGGGGTTCTAATGTCAATTTTTGTAATGCTGATTTCCCCAGGAGTAACTCCTATAAGTCAATTTTGCAATGTCAAGCTATACAAGTGCAGATGGCAGCATTAGTAAAATCAATTTTATTAGCCTCCAAAATGGTTCCATGAGGCCCCTTGATGTGTCCTTTCTGTCATCGCTTCACCTCTGTTGCTCTCCAGGTGAGCAGGAAGTAGGTGACAGGAAGCAGTGGTCATCAGCCTGGGAATTTTGATTATATTTCCTTTCCTCTCCGGCCAGCATGGTGAGCAGACATGTGGATCACATCTCTGCAGCACACCTAGCATGCCTGTAGCCATGAGTTTTCAGGATCGCACAAGGGCCCCAGCATGAAGTCATCAGGAGATCTTGGACCTCATCTCCATATGTGGGGGGAAGGAAACTATCTTCCCCCAGCTTAAAGCCAGCAAAAGATATGCTGATATTTGCTAAAACATCTCAAGGCATGATTCTGAAAGGCTATACCAGGGACGCTCAGCAATGCTGTGTAAAGATCAAGGAGTTGAGGCAGAGCTACCAGAAATGCAAACAAACGAATGGTTGGTCTGGAGCATCTCCCCAGAAATGACAATACTATGATGAGATTCATACTGTTCTGGGGACAGATGCAATCTCTCCTCCCAGAAGATGACTTGCTTACAGAGTGTACCTTGTGAGGACGATGAAGCATGTCCTAATTTGAAAGAGGTGGACAACAGCAGGGTCCAGTCGAGTGTAGAAGCAGAGCCTGAAAGCCAGGAGCTGTTTCTTGACTTGGAGCCCTTCTCCTTAACTCAGGAGGTGGCTTTGGAGAAAAACCCAGTCCTGGAGAGGGCACTTCCGGTAAGTATGCTTTTTTTCTACTGAAAACAGTATGTTGCAATTGTATGCCCATTTCCCTTAAAACAGCTTGTTAATATTTCTGGGGATGGAGCACTGGTCCTGTTTGGACGAAAAGCTGAAGTTCTGAGACAGGCTCTCCTGAATTCTCTTCACAAGAATTTGTGGTGAGACCTGACTTGTTCCTGCTTCCAGGGTAAGAAACCTTACTGTGCCAAGCCACCAGTGAGTGATCTGGAAGCATGGCCCCACAGAGCGTTCTTGCAAATTTTCCAAGATTGTACCCAGACAGAACGAGCCATCTTTCCTTATCCCTTTTTCTTATTCTGATGAGGCTGATGTCTCATTTGGCAACCTAGAGTGCACGGGAATTTTCGTGAGTCACTAATGATTTTTTGCTTGTGACCTACCCAGTGCAGAGCAAAACTCATGCCTCTCCTGGAGCAGCCACTTTAAAATCCAGGTGCTGCTTTAAGCAGCACATGCTTCAGCTAGTCCTCCCAGCCAACCCTGGTCCAGCAGGTGACTGGATCATCCCGATTCCTGTGCATGCCTTGAGTGACTTTTAATGATGTTTTAACTCTTGGAGCAGCTGCTTAAAATCCAGGCACTGCTTTCAGAATACTGTGATGCAGCCACCCAGTCGCTCCTGGGCCAGTGTCTGCTGGGACATCTCTCCCCTGCCCACCTCCCTGGCATTGCTCTAAGAAAGCGGGGCTTGGACAAGCGGCAGCATTTTTTCCCGTAAACAGAAGATAGCTTACCATGGTGTTGAAGGTAAACCTCAGCCGCTGAAGAGCTTAAATCATTATGATTGGAATCATGCTTTCTGCAGTCTTAAGAGTCACCAGAGTGACCTTGCAATTGCAGTATATTCATCCATAGAGCCATAGCCATTCATTCTGTCAGTATGGTCATAGTTCCAAGTAAAGATAAAAATGTTGCTATTGACAATACCATTAATATTTCTACATTTATTTTATCAGGACCTAACCTTGCTACACGACAGAGAGGCCCCAATCCTGCCCATAAGAGGTTGCCCCAAATATGGGGGGGAAAAGTACCAGCATGAAATACTGGAGAGTTATTTTGATGTTGTAACAAAGGAAAAAGGAGAGACGGCTCACTGGAGGAAAATCATGATGGACTGTCAAGTACAAGTGCATGCTTTATTGCTGTCCATAATGAACAGGCAGACAGTCACAATCAGCGACGTCTGCCTTAATTGAACCAGTGCTTGAGAAAACAAAGTCAGCGAACTCTGCACCACCACCAGCCACTCCAGCACATGCCCCCTTATGTACTACCCTATCCTTAATTACCTTCCCTTTCTGGGGACCCCATATCCCCAGGCCACTCCAGGCACTACTGTTATATGCCACCTTTACCCCATTCATGCTCCTCCCCTGGATGGGGCACTGCATCCCCCAGCCAGTCCAGGCACAAGCATTTTAAACCTTCCTTCCACCCACTCAGTCCACTCCCCTGCTCCTAGCTCTGCATCCCTCTGCCACTCTGTCCTATACCTCCTCCCTCCCAACATCCAAGCCCCTCTTCTCGTTGTGGACCCAAAATGAGGGGGAAGTCACAGAGAGCCCCGCACTTTAGCCCCACAGAGTCACCCCCCACCAGCAGAAAGCTAACCTACGACAATCTATGATCTTATGATCCTTACATTTTCCCTATACCCTCCACTCTGCCATTAGTGCCCCTAAATAAAAACATAGCTTAGAAAAAGAGTTTCTTTTACTGGATAACGTGCTTTGGGGTTGGGTGGGTGGTGATGGTTGTCATGCAGTTGGAGGGGGCTTTCATAAAGGGCAGGGAAACAGCTTGGGTAGAGGCGGGGACAATTAACACCCTTCACAGTCATTCACAAACTTGGTTTTTAAGGCATCCCTGATTTTCAATGCCATTTTCTGGGCTTTCCTGTTTTCTCTTGGGGTTGGTTGCTGATAATTTCTTGCCAGGATCTCTGCCTTTACCCTCCACGTAGGTATGAAACTCCCCTGCTCAACTCAAATGTTATGAAGAATACAGTAGGCCCCAATGACAAGGGTAGTGCTTTCTTCATTGAGATCTAAGCAGGTGACAAGGCACCTGAACCTGGATTTTAAGTATTGGCTTTTAAATGGCCAAAGGCACGTACTACCACCATTCTGCCCTGCTCAGCCTGGACTTAAAGAGCTCCTTACCAGAGTCCAGGGCGCCTGTATATGGCTTCATGAGCCAAGAGAACAAGGGGTAAGCAGGGTCACCCAGAATCACTACGGGCATTTCCACGCCCTGAATGTTAATTTTCTGGTCTGGGAAAAAAGTTTCAATCTGGAGCCTTTTAAAGAGACCAGAATTCCTAAAGATTCATGTGTCATGCATTCTTCCTGACCATGCCATGTTGATATTGGTGAAATGACCTTTGTGATCCACCACAGCCTGCAACACCATAGAGAAGTACAACTTGCGGTTAATGTACTCTGAGGTCTGGTGGTCGAGTGCCAGGATGGGGATGTGCATTCCATCTGTGGCCCCACCGCAGTTAGGGAACTCCATGGCATCAGATCCATCCACTATCTCCTGCACATTCCCCGGAGTCACTGTCTTTCATCGGAGAAGCTTATTGATTGCCTTGGTTACCTGGATGACAGCAGCCCCCACTGTAGATTTGCCCACTCCAAATTGATTGCTCACTGACTGGTAGCTATCTGGTGTTGCAAAGTTCCAAAGAGCAATTGCCACATCCTTCTCAGCTGTCAGAGCAGGTTTCATTCTGGTATTGCTGTGCTTCGGGGCAGGAGACAGCACTTGACAAAGTTCCTTGAAAATGGCCTTGTGTATGCGGGAGTTTCACAGCCACTGCTGCTCATTCCATGCCTACAAAATGATGCGCTCTCACCAGTCTGAGCTGGTTTTGTGGGTCCAGAGCCTGTGCTCCACACTGTGCAGTACTGCCAGCAACTCTGCCGTGCTTCTCTCCAGATCTTCACGTCCGTCAGTGCCTCCAGCAGCATGCGCTGATATTGCACGGGCAGTATGTTCAGAAGATAGCGCATCGCAGTGTGGAAACTGAGCCTAAAACACCGAAACAAACTTGGAAGTGACTTCGTATCCATGTTCATGTTTGTAATGGCAGATGGCAATCAATGTAAAGGTGTGCGAAAATGCTATGTGTTTTCAGTGGGAACTGAAGGAAATGCATTCTGGGATGATAACGTTGGAAACCCAGACCCACTTGTGGAAACTTTTTCCACAGGACACCTTCACAAAATTCCAAAATGCAATGGGTCTGCAGGAACTGTGGGATAGGTGTCCACAATGCCCTGCTTCCACAGTCGGACTTAGGCTACCTTGTGGGGACACGCTAAATCAACTTTCTGAGCAGTTTAGGACACTCATGCTTGACTTAATAATATTGAGTGTTAAAAGTCGACTTTAACAAATTTGACTTTATTCCCAAGTGTAGACATACCGTTAGATAGTTACATGATTGTTTTTTTTCTCTCAGTAGTCAAGTGCATTTCTTCTCTCTGCTGCTCTGAAGTTTTACCCTTAAAAATTATATACATCTTGGCTTATTATAAGGCATCCTCATTTCCATCTATAACAAGTGATCAGATTCCCAGAGCAAGACCTCTGCTATATTATGGAGTAGTTTATACTAAAGTGTATTATTCCAGATTCATCCAAGGTGTAACACACTGCTAAATTTTCTTTTTTGATGACTTTCTATTTTTGGGGTTGCATCAGAGATTAATTTGGACCATTTACAGTAATGAGTAGTTGGATGCCTCATGCTACTGTCTTCATCACAATCATTCCATAAACCTATTAGGGGATGTTAACTTCTAAAAATGCATTTCATTTAAATCAGGAATAGATTATAGATATTTCAGGGGCTTTTTTTGAAGGATACTTAAATGTGGCTCAGATCTTTGTTGTCCGGGACAACCTGCATTAAGAGGATGTCGTGGACTTCACGGAAGCTCTCTGTGGGTGTAGTGGTCTGCCTGTGTGGATGCAGTTGCAGTATCTAGTCTAAACAAATTACTTACAAACCATGTGGCTGGAAGGGAACAACCTGCCTCCTAATTTTCTCTTAATATTTTTCACATCTATATTAAAATCAAAGTTAAAGATGTTAATAATCATAATTTTCAAATGGCTTTTCTAGTGAAGTTTTAGACTCAAACTTGTGTATTTGGGTTTTCTTTTCATCCCAGGATAAATGCTGTATCAAATGCACAGGTGAGAGGAGATAGCTACAATGATGGATGTCTAGGAAGAACAGGTACGTGACTTATTTAATCAACATTAAAAGGGAAAACTACAGTTTGTAAAGAATTTCATGATTACCTCATAGAAATTACAAAGATGGTCCTTGCTTGTTAACCTCTGAAAAAATATTTTTCCCCATTTTTGAGACTTAGTACATGAATTCTACTAAAGATCAAATTCAGGGAATGCATATAGTTGGAAAAACTTGGATTGATCTGTACATTCTGCATGAGCCCCACCAGAGTGAAATCTCTATCCACAGCCTCATGGGATCATGAGGCTGCAGTAGAGCCACTTTTCGTCTTACTCCAGCTTGTGGTTTGGAAAAGTTGCTGCTGCCCCCTCCGTGCTGTCTCTGTGTAGCGGGAGGGGTGTCTGTGGAAACAACGGCCCTCTTTCCTGTTTCACCCAAGCATTTTCACTAGTTGCTGGGCTACCTCAAGTCACCAAAAAGCCCAACTAGTTGGGCTTGGAGAGTGTAGAAACTACCCTGCATGGCCATTCTGTTTCTGTTTGATCATGGTTTCTATAGGGTGGCAGGACTGCCATGGGGCTTGTGCGTATAGCTTTTAATTTCATTTTGTACACATTTCTCTGCATTTTTTACATACAGCAACATTTTTTTAAGAAAACAATCCAGCCTCACCTGCCCAGGTAGCCACTGACTGTTAATATTGGCTTGGACTGTACCTGTGTCTGTGCATGGAAGAAATCCGTTGCATATTCTTTCTACCACTTCCACAGAGTATTCTTTCTCCTTCAGAACTTGCGGAGGCTGTTCTTTATCTGGAGTCTGCCTGGGGTGGTGTGTGTGTGGAGACTGAGTGGACTCAGGGCTGTAGCCAGAGGGGACCCTGGAAAAGATAGCACAGCTACGGGTTCTCTTATTTCTTCTGTTGGAATTTCTCTCCCAACCCCCTAGAGTTCTCAGTGGCTGAGTGGAGTTGCTGGCAACATAGCTCCACTTGGAGATACACTACCAGGACACGGGGAATGCTCTTGAGGCCAGAGACGTAGTGGAGGCACAGGGCCAATCCACATATGGTCTTGGACTCCTGTGAATATATGGGGATCGCCAGATTTGGTGACAGACCTGTCACCTATTACAACAGAGAATGCAAATCCTGTCTTACTTCTCCCTGGTGGGATGATGGGTTCAGAACTCTGCACTGGTATCCAGGTGAAGACTTTTTCCCCCCATCACATCTTCCTTCCATGGGCTTTACTACAGGATGGTATGATCTTGGCCACTTTGAGTTATGATGCATTATTTCCTATTGATCACAAGACTATTTTTAATGCTTTTAATATATTCCTTTTAGGTGCTCGCATCTGGCTCTTTATTGGTTTCATGTTGATGTTTGGTTCACTCATTGCTTCAATGTGGATCCTTTTTGGAGCATATGTCACACAAAGTAAGGCTCCTTTCTTACATTTTAACAGGCGCGGGGACAATTCCAAAGCATCAGCAAAAAAACGACAAATACTGTGCAAAGTGACCTGCTCTAGTTTCTGCTGTTGATTTGATGGCAAACTACCTCCACTATACATGCACATCTTCTGCTGATGTTGTTGAGATTTTACAAGTCCAGAATATAAACACCTGATGAGTGAAGAACCATAGTGCTGCTCAGATCGCAAACCATAAATGAAATTCTCAACTTTTTACTGATGTTAGTGACTTACTGTGAAGAAGCTGTATACATGTAATGCCATGTAGTACACAGTCATAGCATCTTGGTGCTTGAACTTCTGTCTCTATGAAGATAAATCTCTCCATTCCTTTGGAACGTTGAATGTTGTTTTTTTAAAGCATAGAAAACCAGTAGTTGCTTCTCAAATATTATAGTGAAGTCACCATCTCTAAGCTATCAACCAATTCCCTTTTTAACTAATATGCTTATGGTCATTACTCAGGTGCATTGACTAACACTTAGGCATATGAATAAAAATTTCTGTATCAGCTAGAAGATGGGGAAACTCCGAACAGAACAAGTACTGGAATGTTTTGGGATTCTAATTGCAAATTTTTACTGCTTTTGTAGGATTTTGAACATTCCCATTTATTTGTTAGAAATTTCTTGTTCACTTCTTATATGGTCATCCATGTAACATATTGCATTGCAATGGTTATGGGTTTTTTTGCAATCACTTGTGTGATTGTAAAGTGAACAGTGACAGTTGCTATTTACCTCAGGTACTTATGTGGATTCATTATCATAGCATCTGAGTGCTTCACTTTCTTTAATTAATTTATCCGTGCAAGAACTTTGTCTTCCAACAATGTATGCTTGATTTATGTCAAGATGGTGACAGTTTGGAAAAAGTCTCAAATACATATTTCCACTATGAAGGTACTAAACTTAATATAACTTTTTCTTATTTTGTAGATAAAAATGTCTACCCAGGATTAGCTGTGTTTTTTCAAAATGCACTGATATTTTTTAGGTAAGTTATTTATCTCTTATGCCTAAGCATTTCAAATTTCTACCTTATTTTGCCTAGTTATGTTACAAAACAGATAACCTAACCTGGTTTTGTGCCATGATAAAGTCCATTTTTGTTTTACTCATTAAACACATTCGTCATCTTAGAGGAATATAAAGTTTGCTTGTTCTCATTCAGTTAAATGTTTTCAGTAAATGTTAAAGTGGACGCTAATGTTAATGCCTACATTTGGGCTCCTACATGCATATTTCAACATCACAGTAAATGGCCTGATTTTCCATTGACTGTAGTGTAGGCTCAGGCTCTGACAACCAACATTCATACCCATCCTTATCCCTTTCATACTTGAAAAAAATGAAATGTGGAGTTCTATCCTACTTTCTAAACCTGGTCTCATTGCATTGGAGCTTGTGAAATCCTTCTGACAACTTTGTTATTGAAAAGCATCTCTAAGATGGAATTTACATACCAAATCTTCCTCTATTCGGGTTATAAAAGTCAGCATGAGGTCTCACATCACTGTTCCTCCATGGAATTTTTCAAACTGAGGGGATGGCCAAGCTATATCTGGGCTACTCAAGTACAGATTCCTCTTTCCAAAAATGGCAGGTACCAAAACCCCATAATGACCAGATGTGGGGTAATCTGTCCCTATTAGAGCTCCTCTGGGTCTCTAATAGGCTAAAATACATCATTAATTATGACAACTTTGTATAGTTTTATTAGTATGTCCTAGTTTCTTTTTTTGAATCTTACTATTTCCTGTGCCTTAGTGACTTCCTGTGGCAATGAATTTGACAGTATAATTATACTGTGTGAAAACATACCATACCGGTTTTGAATTTCTCACCTCTTTTATTTAATCAAAAGTCTCATGTTTGTGCTATGAGACAGTGAAAAAAGCAGTTTCTGATCTACACACACTAAACCACATTCATCTCCATTCAAAGGTAAGCAATCCCCGTCTTTTCTTTCTCTCCTCAGATGAGATTTTTTCCCAGGTTTTTGATCATTTTCATTGCCTCTTTTGAACCTCTCTACTTAGGCAGCAACCTTTCGAGTGGAATGACCAGTACTTGTGATATTGATATTATGTAGAGATACCATAATGATTGCTGTATTACTTTCCATCCATTATTCATATAGTCTGACATTGCTTTTTTGACATCTGCTCATTGCAACTAACAATCTAAAGACACATTCAGGTTTCTTTTCCTGGGTTGATAGTTACTTCAGAGCCCTATCAAGAGTGGGAGTAGTTCAGTTTTTTCCCAGTCAGCGTGCATTACTTTGCATTTATCAACAATGAGTTTCATTTGCCATCATGTTGACCATTCATCAGGCTTGTTTGTTTTTCTGAAGTGCCTCTGTGTTCTCTGGCCTTGATTAACCTAAATAATTGTCATCTTGCTCAATGCTCACCTCTCTTTCCAGGTTGTTAAATTTTGAATAGCACAGATGTCTAAAGGTTCTGTACTAGATCCTAACAACTTTTTGTCATGTGGAAAACTCACCATATATTTCTACTCTTTTCTCTCTCCAGCTCAATTAGAGCCATGATAACGTGTGTTGTACTCTTGCTCCATGAACATTTAGGAGACTCTTCTGCAGGGTCCTTGCGCAAGCATATTTGGGCATCTAAATTGTCAGCCAGTTCTCCTTTACGGATAGTTTTATATATGGAGAGAATGCTAAAAGATTGAGGCACAAGTTTCCTTTGCAGAAATGATGCTGATTGGGCCCTATCATATGGTGATCTTTCAGATGCCTCAATCCATTTTTAATTTTCAAGCAGCTTGCCCATAATAGCTGCGAAGTCCACTGATCTTGAATTCTCTGAATCATTGCGAGAACTCTCTTCAAAAAATTAATACATTTATTCCCCTCCAGTTCTCAGAACAGTGGCTGTTTTACAAGAGATTTCATAGCATTGTTAACTAAACCCATTCATACTTAAATTTCCTCAGAACTTAGATGTACAGCCCTGAATCTCATGAGTTATTGCTCAAGCAGATCTTTAAGTATGCACAGAGTATTAAACATAAGGAAAAGTAGATCTGTGAATTAAAGATATTAAAAAGACAACTAAGATAAGTAGCATTTCTTTTCTTACATTATATAATAGAGGACAACAAACTCAAATTTTGCATTTAAAAACAAGTGACATTTTTCTACCTTTCATGTACCTTTCATGTACTCTTTTCTTACAGTACTCTGATCTACAAATTTGGAAGAACAGAAGAATTATGGGGATAATATCAAAGTTAATACTGATTCCATGCCCTTTACATTGTATGCTGTTGCTAGACATCTTTGGAGTTTTGTTTTACATTTTGCCAAATCCTCAAGATGTTGCATTCAAGGTTTTTATGCTAATGATTTTTTCTCTAAATTTGTGAAATTTTCAAAAATGCATTGTTTCTGTAATTAGTTCATTTTATTCATAAACCAGATTTGTGAATATGTACAGATTATAGGGCTGTATATGTATATATCTTAGAAAATGTTAATTTTTATTATTTCTGCAGACGAATGAACTTGCATCACAACATAGGATCTGATCCTGCAATATAACACAAGCTTCACCACATCAGATTTAACCCTCATTCATGTAACAGAAGCTTGAGTTGAACTACTTGAGCAAACAAGTTTGCAGGACCAAGCCCCTACTTGTGTCTGAGCAACTATTACTTTTAAAGCACTGGTGGGCTGTAGCTGATTTTAAAAGCTATGCAGCAGTACACAGTTGGTTACCTCAAAATAGAATTGAGCCCTTCGAAGTGTTTTAGCTAAACTTAAGGTTAGCAAAAAAGAAAAATTGTGATTACACACTGGGCTAGGACTGAGATTTTAAAATTTTTATACAAAGGTTTGAAAAAGTTAAACGTGAAATAGCTTCTGAATTATTTTGAAAAGGTGAAGAGTTTTAAACAAGGCCCTATAATAAAGGGACAATGTGAATGACAAAACTTACTTTCAATGCTGTCTTTATAGCACAAATACAATTTAATGTCATGATTCTTGTAAAAATTAAACACTCTTGCTAGTGTTCAGTAACATACCATTGCATTCAAGAAAAACCTTCACTGAGCCAAATCGGATAATTTGGATGTGAACACAAGAAGGACATTACCATTTTAAATTTACAGTGCAGCTTTTCTTCAGAGATCATTTTGTGATGAAATGTGGCACGATAGCCTTTCCTCATGTTTATGAAATTTTCTGTTTAGAGTGATGAAGTAGAAAGATACATTACTCCCATACTTATGACAAGAGAATGATGTCTTGAGCAGTAATTTGGGCTGAATTTTTGCTGAACTACCCAAGTGGGTGCTTGTTTCCACAACGGAAATGTGTTTTTCTTAGCTCTAATCTCAGTATGTGCTTAAGAGTTGAAATAGCTCTATTATTGGAGTCCAATGTGCTGTAATTAGAGAAGACAAAAAAGGGACAATCTGATGTTTTTGTCTGGGTTGGATGGTCTTCTCTGCCTTTTACCATTTTGGTTACAAGTTTGACATCCTTTATCATCAGTCCTACCTATAACTAAAACATTCAGCATAAAGTCAGGCTATCTTGTCTCTCACTGCTTTAATTTTTTCATGTTCCTAAGTTTGCTTCACAAACTATTAATGTAACTGACAACATGAAAAATATTCCACATACATAACAACTAGTTTTCCTGTTAGTTTGATTTCTTCTTACTTCTTTCTGGGGATCTTTCTAGTCGGCATAATATGAGGCAAATGTCATTGCTGAGAGTGTATCATTGCCTTCACTGTTACCTTCTGATCTGCTCTGTCCATTCACCTGTGTGAATTGTATAGCACTTCAGTGAAATACAATAAAGGATTCCTGAGACTAGTATCTTGTTTGTACACATCTTACATAAAAATTGACAATTTCCCTCCTTCACCCCCCCGAGGCTATTTAAAAATGTTAATACCCTGTTTCCTGGCTGAAAGGTAAGTCAGCCACTATTAAAACATGTTATTTTCCAGACCTCCTAGCTGCAAGCTTATAGGACCAAGTGGTTGCAGCATACCAGAACTGAAACTTTCTATGAGCCTGAGGCTATAAATCATAGTATTGTAAAGTGAAAGTATCTAGTCTATGAATGATTTAAATGGTACCTTGTAAATTTTTCAATTATATTTCAGCTGCAAGGAAGTATGTTTAGCTCCACTTGTGTATTCAAAAAGGCATTTTATATGTGTCCTAGCTAGGGAGATGGGAAAAGGGAAATGTTGCTTCTATAGCATCCTTCCCTGCTCTTAGTGAAACTCAGGTTTACACCTGAGACAGTTGTCTTGAATGTGGCTGTTGCAACTGAAGCTTAGGAAAAAGACAGAAGGCGCACTAGCCCTGGAGAGGCCCAAACAAGCTGTGTAGTGGTTTCTAACTACACTACCATACTCCAGCTATTGAGCTGAACCCTCTACCGCCAGTGGATGACTCTTTAACCCCTTTCCACTGCCCCATCTCAAGCACCACACTGCTTTAGGCACATCAAGATAGAGACATCTTAAAAGATGGATGGATGGAGACAGGTAATAGTGGTGTCTTGTTGGAGCCCGCAGGGGCTGGGATAAGTGATGTTCAACATAGTTAGAAATGGTCTGGAAAAGGGGTAAATACTGAAGTTTGCAGATACAAATGAAATTCAATATTGATAAATGCAAAGTAATGCACACTGGTATTTATAATCCAACTACACATACAAAATACTGGTTTAAATTAGCTGTTACGACTCCAAGATCAAGTTACTATAAATTTGAGAACCTACATTGTGCACTAATTTAAACCAGCAAGTGACTTGTGCTCCACCCTGCAGAAAGTGAAAATACCTGTCTCCATCACTGTAAAGCAAGAGAAAACTCCTTCCTTACCTCCCCCTGAATGGTGGTCAGTTAAATCCTGAGGGCAAGACCCACCCTGTAGAAAGAACTGCAGGTGGAAACCGTAGGGCTGCAGGTTGCCCATCACTGGCCTAGAGCTTGGATTGAATTGTTTGGAGTACAGTTTTTAATACAATCATAAAAATTAGACAAGCTGCATGCAGTGGTAATATACACATTTTTACTTGCGAGAAGACCAATCACTTAATGCCATTTACTTCCATATACTTGCTGACAGATCAGACAGACTCTAGAGTGGCTCTACTGAAGCTTCAGAAAACAAAGCAACATATAAGAGGTGATGGAGGGCTTTCATGTGTAATATGCTTCAAGGTTCTTAGATTAAATGGTGCACTGTGGCAATGCAGCATTGGTCTAGCTTCATTACATTGTGCCTCATTTCACACATCACACTTGGATGTGTCCTCCCTGTAGCTTACCAGTTTAAACTGCTGCACTTCTTCTCCCTGTCCGGGGTGCAGGAGAAGATCAATAGGATGGAGTAAATGCTGAGGACTACAGAAACATTTGGCAGTAAGGCAGGTTTCACTTGGACCCTAAACCTGTCTGAAGAGCTGCCTTTTTCAATAGCTAATTGTCAGGTAATCTCCCCCACAAGAAACTAGCCATTATTTTAATATTTAACAGGATTTTAGCAGGTATGTGTATGCTCTCTCTCTTTTAGGGGGCTGTGCTACATTGTAATGTAAAAGATGGAAACTTGTGTGCAGCTTGGCTGTTCCTCGATACTCCCAAGTTCACTGTGGCACTGAACGGTCCATATCTTGTTTTTAATCCTTAGATTGTAAACTGTTTGGGGATGTAGTTACCTGTGTTTGTACAGCACCTACCCCTTGGTCCATGACACTCTGGTAATACCAAGAGTGGATTGGCTCCACTGCTGAGAGAGATGAAAAGATGAGGAAATTAGAGAAACAAACCAAAAAGCTTGGCAAAGACTCTTACCTTATCAGTAAAACTTTAACAAAATCATGTAATTTACATTATATGGATCAGTCAGATTCATCTTTACATTGTCATAGCCTCCTTTCATTACATTTGACCTCCACACCATACATTGGCTTCCCATAGAATTTCAAATCAAATTCAAGGTCTTGAACCCAGCCTGACCCCACAATATACAAGACCACTGAAAGATGGTTTGCAAAAGAACTTCTCCAGCACAATAGAACTCTTTGCAGTAGCCAAACTGCATCTGAATGGATGACAGAACTCTCAGAAGCTGGTCCAAGATGCTGGAAAAAATTCCCTCCAAAGGATCATCAAACCTTTCCACTTTCCATTCACATACAAAGTGTCTTTGGTTGGTGTCGTCTTCTCAAACACGTAACATATTTCAAAACAAAACCATCCTACCAAAACAACACTACTGCACCTGCATCTTTCTTGCAGAAGAGGACAAGAAACCAACCAGCCTGTGACAGATGTGTAAATCCTATTACTTAAAGCAAGATTTGTAGGTGCTGGAAAAAAAAAAAACCACCAATGGCGAGCGTAGTTTAAAATTTATATAGAACTGAACGCATTTAGGATAAATGTTTGGCTTGTATAGGATTGATCTTCTATTCCCCAGGCAGCCACATTTGACATCCAAGATCTTGACTTCCTGAACAGGTGAGGGAACCATGGCTTTGGTCTTAGTGTCCACTAGTTGTGGATAAACCTTGTGTTGAACATCTTACTCATGCGCACTCCAACCAAGCCTCCTAGTGTAGTCAACATGGTTCCAAACCTGACAAGCTCAACTGAAAATGGGTGAAAGTAAGTACTGGGTTTCATATGGCCTGGGGTGGCCGGGCAAGATGTGGGAGAGCACAGCTCTGGGTCCCTGGAATGGGTATGGCCTCTTGTGGAAGGGTGAGGCTAGGGATGAGACCTCAGCCACACCTTCATGGCTGCCACTACTATGGCCCTGGGGCTGCCCCAAGGCTGGCAGCTGGAAGCTCTGGTGCTCCAGTGAAGACTTGAAAGGCCGGAGGCAGCTGCCCCTTTTGCATCAGTGGCACTGCTGGTAGGGTCTGGAACGACAGCACTTTAACGTCTGCTTTGTATGAGTTGTTCCTGGTGCTGGTGTCTTGTCAGTCCACCACACTGGCCTATTCACCTGTCTTGAATGACTTTCAAAAGGGTGCTCCAGGTAGCCAAACCTACTATATTTTAGTGTTTGCTACAAGCTTTAAGATTACATTTCACCTTAAAGGATGTGATGCCTGAAGAGAAATTGTCGGCGCTTCACAGTCATAGAAGGAATGAATGCCATTCTTGTGCAAGGATCAGAATGCTCAGGGAAGAAGTGTTTCAATTTGTCTTCCTCTGTCCTTCCATGAGGGTTCCTTAATAGGGGTGGGTGTGACTAAAGTGCTGGTTTCTCTTCTGCACATAAAATCTTTGTTTACTTTTTTTTTTGGTAAAGGCACTTCGCATGTTTTCTGGTGTCCATTTTCTTTCTATCACAAATACAGCACCACACTCAGAATAATTTCACATATGAAAATTTAAGTGCATCTTTTGAGCGCTAATTGTGTTACAGGATGCACTTTATGTAGAAGTAGAAGCAGAACAAAAGCCAAGATCAATAGTCATTCATGGTGCAATAACCCACTCCCCCTCACCGAAAAATCCTCTTTTAGTATTCTATCTTACCATAAAGTGCTACAGTCCACTAAGATTTGTTATAATTTGGACAAACTTAGTAACAATGACGTATTTCTGCGAAGATGTTGAAATGCAACCATTTTACTCCAATTACAATGTTGTCCTTTCCCTTCTCATTTAGTGTTCCTTTCCATTCACATTCAAACCTGTTATTTTAAAAGGCTGTCAGAGAAGGCAGTTCATATGGTGAATTCCACAGAAAACATTAAAAACCCACTCAGAGTTACACAATCTTCTCAGGAAGTCATGTTTCCCACAACTCAATTCACTGACAATGACGTTATCTTTCTAGAGCACAAAGGTGATGTCACAGGTACAGGTCCTTCTACCAGACCGTAATTAAGTTTTTTCACCTTCAGCGGATCTGTTGTCTGACCAAACGTTTGTGTTCAGAGGGTTTCTTTATTAGGGCTTCATAGCCTTCTGCACTGGAAACAGAGTCACAAGGGTCTCCTCAGCATAATTATTCTGCATCTCTTCAAAACCATGCATTTCAGGATCCATTAAATACTAGAAAAGGCAAAAAAAAATTATATACTTCACTATGCAGAACAAATGCCATAACAGATCACCCTCATGCTATGTAATTTAGCAACACGTGGAGCAGACAGTGACACCCATAGTTGAGGTTACCCAATACTTTTCCATTCTAAAATCCTATTCTCAGTTGTTTATAATTTTACTATACTTTAAGACTATGGTTACATTAATGAGTTTTGTTGAAAAAAACCTGGCTTTGTTGACAAAACTGGTGGAACATCCACACACAAAATGCATTTTCTTGACAGTTTGTCAACAAAACTCAGCACTTTTGCTGGCAGCATTCTGCCTCTCGGCCATGAGACATAACGCTGCTGTTGATAGATTTTGTTGATGCGCCTGTTTTGTCAAGAGAGCAGCCAGGCAGTCCAGCCGCCCTGTCAACAGCGGAGCGCTCTTCCAATTGGCTTTTCTGTGCGGCCACACTCTGCCAACAGATGTTTTGTCAAGAAATCTCTTCTAACAGTGACTTCTGCCAACAGATCACTGTAGTGTAACTGTAGCCAATATGTATCAGCATCAGGCTGATTGAGGGTTTAAAAATTAGCCATTTCCAAGATGATTACAGGAAAACATGTTTTGCACATGTTAAAATGTATGTTTTATTTCTGAATGCTTGAGAAGAGCCACTTGGCGCCAGATGTGCAGAAGTACTAAGCATTCATACCAGTAACTGAAGTCAATAGGCACTGTGCTCTCATTATATAATATGCTATACAAATGCCATATGTTCTGAAAAATCAGGCCCCCTGATGTCTTCAGCTGGGCTCCCAAAATTAGTGAACCCTCGACAATTTTGGCCTCACACTCTTTGTGCTCAAGCACTCCTACTGTAAAATGACTTTCTGACCGACTCTCATCAGGAATGTTGCAAAGCACTACAGATGCTATGGAGAAAGCTGCGTTTAAAGGTTGCGAAACCTGGGGCAATGCACAGAATGAGGATAACAAGAAATAGTGAATAACCGAACCCACAGAATGAGAAGCCCTGGAAAAATTCATGTTTGATCCTGTAGTTAGAGATTATAGCATCAGAATGTACGTGTACATGGGGGCTGAAGTACAGCTGCACAGGCAACTTTATTTCTGACTGTTCCCAAATGTTGAGGGCTTAACTTTATTAACATTGCGAAGTTTCTTGTAGTGGTCCCTCTAATTTCTTCTGTCCATGTCTGGAATAAATGCTGTTCTGTGCACCACCAATAGAAACAAATACTGCCCCCTGTGGGCGCTCTTCTAATAAGCTAGGTGGCACCTGAATCTCTCCCGGGTGTTTGTCCAAGCACTGAGCTTGCAGGGCTTTGTATTGCAGGGGGTTTTATGCATGCAAATACCTGCAAACTAAGTAGTAAGGCCTGTACCAATCAGACACGGACTTTCCAGTCACTAAGAATTTTGCCTGAAAATAGGACCACATGATCCGGCCTTAAAGTATTTTCATGTTAGAATCACCCAACTTTTGGAGACAGGAATAACTCAGACATTAATCTGGTATATCTAAGGTGACCATCTGTCCCCCTGTCAGGCGGGATGGTCTTGTATTTGGGATGCCAAAAAGGATCCCTACTTATTTTTTGTAGGGATTAATTGTCCCGTGTCTGAGCCTTCCCCAGCCGCTGACCTTTTCCAGCAGGTGCAGCTGCTGGCAGGAGTCACTTCCCTGAGCCTTGGGAGAGTGTGGGCAGCTGCCACATCCCTGCCGCTTCCCTGAGGCTCTGGGAGAGGCCTGGTGGCTGCTGCTTCCCTGGGGCTCCCAGGGAGGGTCAGCAGCTGCCATCTCCTTCCTGACTCCCCAGGGCTTTCTAGAGTCGGGAGGAGCCGCCCCTCCCCCCATACCTCCCTGGGAAAGGGAGTATGCCACATACTTCCCAATTTACTTTTCTGTTAAGGTTTACTGGGAACCTGTTGCTCACTGGAAGACAGCAGAAACATGTGAAGCAACTTTCATACCGAACCAGGGAATTTCCATTCTATTTCAAATCATCTGTTGGTATCAGTTGAGAAAACTTGGCAAGGCAAAATGAAAGTAAGTTCTATAGGGATTTTCCAGCCTTTGACTGTTTCATTAGTTTAGCCACATACTACAGAATGCCCTCCACATTAAAAGATCATTTTAATATAGAAGCTGCCTAACTTTCTTCCTCTCTATGTTCAAAGTTACCATTCATTTCACAACTGTATTTTGTTTACAGTGTATATGGAGCTATGTCATAATTAGGAGCAGGTGATCTTAAAAGCTGGCTCTGTTTAGAGGTCACCTTAAAAAAACCAAAGCTACTGTCAACTGTACTTTCAAAAATGTAACCATCACAGAACTTGATGCAGCTGCTAGGAAACAGAATAATTACATGTACACAATAATCAAATATAATCCTTGTGAGCACAGGCGCAAACTCAGGATTCATTTGATAAGGAAATACTATACTAGTGCAATGTTGGAATAAGTGCAATGACCTTTTAAAAAAAAGCCAAACTAACAAATCACGGCTCAAATGGGTATTTAGACCAGCAGTATAAGAAACTAACGTTTGTTCTTAAGTTCATTAGCTCACATTTGACTGTTACGTCATTTTCAGCAAAACAGTGTTCTGACTGGTTGTAGAAAGTTTCCATTTTGGCAGCCAGTTCACGAATCCATGGCATTAATGTTTCAAAAGCCTGTTTCTTTTCCCACTGTAGACACACTTGTCATGGAACACTTAACTTTCAAACATGACCGACTCGAATAATTTTTAAAAGCAAGACATACTATAAATGAGCCACCCGAGTCTGTCACTGAGAGGGTTCTGATATCACCTTACACATGGTATGTAAGTGTTCTAGATCTAGTTGGAACTGTTAGTTGCTGAATTAGTGAAAATATCCAATGACACATTCTTCATCGATGTTCTTCTCATTGAATTTGCAAAAATCAACATATAATGCAAGTCAACAGTGCAGATTATATGTTCATTAATCACCACATTCTATTAGTTAGAGTCATCTAATTTTCAGTTAGACATTCAAACTGGCTGATACCTCAACTGTTAAGACTGGGTGGTCACATACAGGAACTAGGCTGTAATACAGTTATTATATTTTATACACAGTATAAATCACTCTGGAAGTGCCATCAGGCTGTGCACCTGCCTCCGGAAATTCACCTCTGGATAACCCACGTGGCACAAAGAAAAGTGTCATGTATTTTACATCAGTAACTAAGATGGGAAAATGTTTAGAGGCGATTGGCAATGACAGGGCGGGGGGGGCACTAGGAGGCAGGAAGGATCTAGTGTCCTGCAGAGAGGGGGCAGGAGGGATGGGGGACCGGCACCCGGAACACACAGGCTGTGAGTCACTCACAGAGCTGAGGGAGGTCCTGCCTGGTCCTCCTGACCCCAGCTCCATGTCCCATCAGCTTGGCTGCATTCCCCTCCTGCTGGTGCCATGTGTGTCTGTGCCATTCTCCAGCCCCAGCACTGGCACATCACCCCTGGGGCTAGCACTGGGACAAGAGCAGCAGCAAGTAGTGCCAGCAGCAGAGGGATGTGATGGGGCTGATGGACACTGAGCCAGGCTCAAGAGTCTCAGCCTGTGGATTCAGGAGAGCTCTGGCCCCAATCTGGGTGGGCCTGGATGCTAAGTGGGTGGGCTGTGGCTTACCTCTGGCCATCTCTCTGTTTTACAATGATATATATGGGACAGTGACCAGGCTTACATGATTTTCTTTGGTCTCACGCCTATTCAGTATCACTTTGTACAGACAACTTGTGGAGTTTGGTACAGACAAAAATGCAACCAGACGCTCTAAGCGCACGTATGTAACTAGAACAGCGTACGCAACTTAATGACGAATAACAGTCTCCCACGACAAACTGAACATGTCACTATCACCAACACCAGACAAAAGGCCTAGAACAAGCAACAACTGTGAAGATCCTGAGAAAGACGTCTGAAACACTCAGAGTAAACGAGAACACCAGCTAAATTTTCAGGACAGTTTGAGTTGCATTAGATCTCTTTTTTCCTTAGAAGTCTGCTCTTGTGCCCCTGAAAATATCACAGTAGGAAGAGAGGATGCTCAGCAGCTCAAACAGCTGAACAGAAAAAAAAAAAATATATTGAGCAATTACACCAGGGCTAGTAAGGAAGCTCAGAAACCAAAAAGTTTCCTAGGGCTTGTCTTTCCTTCCAAGGGGACATGTAAATGAGCACAAGTGGTGAACTGCACTGAGATGCTGTGCTGCATATGCAGCACCTCTTTACCATAATTCTCACCGTGCAAAGTTCGAAGGTGCTACCTTTGAAGCGCCAGCCAGCAGTCTAGCTGCAGGCACTTCAAAGTACCCACGCTACTTTGAAGTTCCCTTACTCCCAAAACCCACTAGACTGCTTGTCGGTGCTTCCAAGTTAGAAACTTCGACATTTGCACAGTGAGAATTATGGTAATGAGGTGTTGCACATGCAGCACAATATCTCAGTGCTATTCACCGCTTGGGCTAGAGTAGACGAGCTCCTACTGTTACAACATGGCAGAGCATTTCAGTTAGTTTCTGTATTAATAAAGTTTTTACAGATGCAGCTGACAGGCAGGGACAAGAAACAATTTAAGATTATTTTATCATTACTTTTTTACCTCTGGCATTAATCTGATTCCTTTTTCACAAGTAGATTGTAAAGACCACAATAGCAAATAAGAATTTTAATGAATTCAAGAAATAATCAACTTGTGAATTTTTTTGCTAAACCTAAGACATGGGACAATATCAAATCTGCTTTCTGTAACTCAAGATGTTGAAAGGCTGGAATTTTCTCTAAAGAAGGAACTGTGCAACTTTCTGAAAAGCTTAAAAAATACACATAAAACCAAAGCCACTGACATATATTGACTTTGGTAACCTGTTCTAACGACCATCTTTTCACACACCCATAGCTGTAAGAGGAAGAAATGCACTAGGTCAGTTAACCTCTTGATTCTGTTTCTGTATCATTGTTATTACTAACTTGCCTGAAAACAGATTCCATTTTGCGAAGTATTAACCTGATTTTTGTTGTGTACTATCCAGTTGAAATCCTAATGACCTCCACAACAAAGGTTATAAACAATGATGGAGAGTACACACTAGGAAAGAGATGAGTTCTTACATAATCCCTTCCATAATATACTGTGTATTTTTAAAAAGTTAATATATATAGGTTATACTTATGTGTCTGCCCTACCCCCGCATCATCCTAATACCTAATTATATATAATTATTAAACTTATCTTTACAAAACCCTTTTGAGGTAGGAAATCATCATCTTCATTTTGCAGCTAAGAACTGTGGCACAGACAGATTAAGTGACTTGCCAAAGGTCATACAGGAAATCTACAGCAGGCTTGGAAACAAACCCAGATCCTGATCCAGTTCCTTAATCATAAAAACAGCCTACCGCAAAGGGTTGTTTTAATAGTAGAAATGTTTAACAAGAACAAAGAAACATACTTTACTAGCTCAATTGTAAGCAAAACTCAGTTGCAACATGGATGATGTCTCAAACCATAAATCTGAATTCATTCTCAGTGGGGGGCGGAAGCTGCCTCTTTAAGACTTAAGAGGAAGAACAGCTCACTCCTATTCCTCAGTACAGAGGTGCATGAGGTGCCAGAAAAAAAAAAAAAAGTCATACGCATCTTCTATCTTTCATCTGTGAATTGCAAGAAATCAACAAAACCAAAGCAAAGAAACTTTTCGTCTTTCCAGCCCTCAGAGAGTCTGATATTTGGTTTGCACTCTTACAACTGCATGTGCTCACCTGTAATTCAATACCCGATCCTTAAAGAGTCTGATACTTAACCCCCAATAAAACTACAAGTATGCTCATTCCTCGCTATACGAGCACAACTGGTTCCCAACTTTCTGCTCGTGGGTGAAAACTTGTAAGAGCGACATTAACTTCCCATTAAAATACACGTAAAAGTCTCTGATTGGTTCCCAGTACTCCTAACTCAGGGAAGGCGTGGCAGCATGTGGCGCTGCTTTCGAAAGGCAAGTGAACCTTGGGTTGGGGGCGGATTGCAGAGGGTTAAAGGCTCCGGGCAGTTTTGGAACCTTGAGCAGGAGGGAGGGTTAAAACCTGGTGGTGGCTCTGGTGGAGGAGGTGGCGGCTGCAGCAGCAGTACCTGGGGTGGGGGGTGGTGTAGCAGGCCAGGGGGTTCAAGACGGAGTCAGTGTTGGGAGCAGGCTGTTGGGGGGGCGCATGGGGAGTTGCCGCAGGGGGAGTGTTGGGAGCGGGCCGGGTGGGGCTGTGGGTCTCCCCACTCCCTGGCCAGGGACCCCGCGGGATGGCTCAGGTCCAGCTGTGGGTCTCACCGCCCCCCAGCCAGAGACCCGTGGCTGGCTCATATAAGCAGGGGAAGGTCACTCGCATAGTGAACAATGGTAAGTATGTGTGTCCCTTGTTTTAGCGAGTACTCATAAGTAAAGTACTCATTAAACAAGGGATGAGTGTAGCACATGACCTGCAATTTGATCTCAGTTCTGTAATGAACAATTGGTCTCTTTCAACTCTAATCAATTATACATATAAAAAGTGCCTCAGTAAAAAAAATTGGAACTAATTTATTCATATTACAATAGTTTCACTTTTTTCATATTATAAGAGTTTCACACACATGAATACCTCTGTATCTGTATGTAAGTACAGAATGAGAAAGAGAGATTCCAACTAAGTATAATGGCATAAACTGGAACAGCATTATAGCCATACTAGATTAACAAGCTGCACTGACGAATATGAAAAACAACAAGCTACACAGCATTTATGGAGTTTGGAAGTAAACTCAGAAAGGCAAATTTAACATTTTGTAGCATCATATGACCTGAACTACCCTATCCAATTTATTCCAGGTACACTGTTGCTTATCTTGCTTAACAGAAAGACAAAAAGCACATACCTCTCCAAAGTGTGGTGGAATTTTAAGAGGAACTTGAAACCAAGATTTAATGGCTTTATGAAATTTCTGAATTAAAAGAAAGCTGACAGTTGCTAAGATCGTCATAGTAACTATGACTCCAATGAATACCATTACAACAAATAAATCTGAAAAGAGGACAAAAAGAGGTTTTATCAATATGTAACACAGATCAAAAGCTTTTTCTTTTTACTCCATTGATAACAAGTTTAACAAGTCTTGATTAGTTTTCACATTAAAAAGTTACCAGTTTTCTCTGACATTTTAAATTGCATCATTATAATACAACCAGCACAGACTTCTTTTGTTTAACACAGTGATACAGAAGCTTTGCCTGTTGTGTACTGCAGTATAATGGCATAACTTATGGGTCATGCATAGCCTTTGCCAGACGTGGTAAACAGTATTTCAGGCAAATGTGACTCTTTTCCTAGAATTAAAGCTGAGACACATCAGTGACAGATACTATCAGAACACAAGATAAAACAATTCTCTCCAGCTTTAACCCAGGAGTAAATGTGAAATTTATCAAAAACTGTTGGGAAGAATAGGAGAAATACATCAATGGCTCGTGCATCATTCTGCGTCTCATGCTTCTCAGTTTTGTTTAAAATGAATCCTGCTACCTTAAGCCAAACAAGGTAGAAATTCACAGGCAGAGATCCAAATCCCATTAAGCAAAAGAAATATGATAATTGGTGTTTTTCCCCCTAGATAACTTGCATTGTTCTGTTAAACAGTGTTGCAGAATGAGATACCAGAACGGCAGAGGCTTCTCTCTCACATCCATCCCCCCCGCCTTGCTATGGCACTCTCACACTGAAACGTGTGCTTAACTTTAAGCATGAGAGTAGCCCCAGTGGTGCTACTGCAACATGTGCTTAGCCTAAGAACATATTTTAAGAGCATTGCAACGGTTACAGCCAGAGTGTTCAGCATCTTGCAGGATCACTTCCCTACAGTAGCACCTTGTCTGGCACATTGGTGCCAGGAGGGGAGAGAAAAAGGAGGATGTGAGCATGAAGCCTATAGGCCTAGAGATGATCCTCTAGGTCAGTGCATGAGACATGGCACAAAGGGCCAAATCTAAAACAGACCTTACAGAGTTTAAAACCACACATGCTCAGGAGATAGACAAACCAGATTCTACAGCTGTGGCTAACAGTATAGGTGGGGTAAAACTTTACCCACAGCTGCATTGTGCTTGCCTTCCCCAACCTTGTCTCACCCCTCTCTTACAATTTCTCTCCCCTAGACCCCTGCTCTCTTCACAAATTGGGTGAATGGAACAGGGTAAAGAGGGACATGGTGAGCCTGGGCGAATACTATCGTTTTCCTCTCAAACAAGTTTGACCCAAGGTGAAAAGGGGAGGTGAAAAAATAATTTTCCCTTAAAAGACCAAAACGATATAATTTCTTTAACAAGAAAAACCAAAATAGCCCAGTCAGCCAAAAAACTAAACCCAAAAATTCAGGATGGGGAAAGAGAGGCAGACACTCTGGTTTACTTTCTCTTATTTACTGAGCTGTTGAAAAACTCATATGAAAGTGAACGAGAATATGCTCGAGTTATTAAAAAATACTCTTTTAGAATTGAAGACAGGTAGCACGTGTGTGATGTCGTAAATCAAGGCAGCCAGCAATATATGACTTCAGTTTTATACCAGCTTCATCACAATAGAGGTAAAACAATTATTCATTAAAAAATATTTATACCACTAGCTGTAGTTTTCTGACAATGGGTGTCGCTTAACAGTCCAATTTTTTCTTTCCATAAATTCTCTTCGAGTACTGCTTGTATTTGAAAACAATACTCTGTCGTTTGGTCTAATTCCTGAAGTTTTAATTGGTTATTCTTGGTCTTAGTTAGCTAAAAAAGCAAAGATCTATGTTAGAGCAAAATAATATTATGATAAAAACATTTCTATTAGTAATTTTATTCAATATAATTAACCTGAAATCGTAAGCTTCCATTCAAAAGCTTCACAATATTCTTTTTCATAACTAACATTTATACAGTTTGCAAGAGAAGAAGCAGTGTAACAGTATAAACTTCATATTGCTGTGCATTTTAAATGAAAATTTTATTAAGTAGAGGTGCTCTTCTTGAAGAAACAAAATCTGGCTATTTACACTCCCCATCTATCACAGACATGATTGTTTATTTTGCGAATGCATGCAGGTTAATGTCAAATGTTAACGTACATGAAACACCCTTAAAACTTCTGCAAGTTTACAGTATTTCAGTATCTTGCATCAACGGTGATTTGGGATAGGGAACTGGAGTTATAAAAACAACAAGGAAAATGTCCTCAAAAATAAGCCTTTTCTTTTAGAATACCAGCCTAGAGACTGGGATGCCCAAAACCACTAATCTGGAGAGTGGAGACAGATGCAGGTATGACATGCATGTTTTGCATAAACCTCTTGATACTAGTGTCACTGCCACTAGACAGCAAGAATTGAATTAGACAAAATTCTGTCTCATGTAGATTGTAACTTTCAGCAGTTTCTCTCTTTGCTTACTCACAAGAATGGAGGTAGCAGGGAGAACCTTAGGGCAATGCTAAATGCATTTGTATGTACACAATCCTAATCTTTTTTCAGGGGTGGGTAGCTCAGTTCAGAACATGTATTTTACTAACACCGAAAGCTGTGGTCTAAGGACGGTATCATCTGCCTGTCAGCTAGAGGAACAGGAGTATGTTAAAAGCAGGTCAGAAAACTCCATTTGCTGAGAAAGCAAAGAGATGCTTTAACCTTGACATTCAAAACAGCCCACACTTACTCAGCTAAGCTTACTTGAAATGAAAAGGGTAAGTTGTTTGAAAGCCAGAGGCAGATAATTTCATAAAGCGCGGGGTGGGAGGAGAGAAATCGGTCATCAGTCTCTGTCCTTAGAGTAAAAAAAAAAACAAAAAAAAAACAACCTCCTCATTTGTGAGTAATTTATTCACTCCAAAGCCAGCTTGTCTAAACTGGGAATTTGCCTTGCTTATAGTCACTGGTGTCCCAGACAAAAGTATAACTAAACTAGTGACTTGGGCTACGTCTACACTAGCCCCCCAACTTTCAAAAAGAAAATGCTAATGAGACATATTGGGGCATGGTACTGAGGTGCTACCATGAATATGCAGAACCTCTTTAGCATAATGGCAGCTGCTGGGATTTGAAAGTGCCACTTTCGAACCGTGCACCGCCCTTGTAGATGGGGGCCTTTCAAATGGGCACCTCCCCCGCCAGTCTCTCAAAGCCCCTTATTCCTAAAACCAAATATGTAACCCACAATTCCCATTTCAGTGCTCCGCTCCGGCCACTGCTCTCCAATAACGGGAAGAGCGTGAATTTCCAAGCGGGAGCAGTGAGCCTTTAGCTGTGGGCTCATGCTGTATGACAGCCTGAGAAATGGCTTCTTCCTTTCTGTGCTATTAGCGCAGTGAGTGCATCCACCCATTCAAACAGCCCTGCAGGGAGTTTGCAGATCTCTCTGTACACTACTTATTTTTTTCTGGACTGCCTGGCGCCAGCCCCTGCCCTAGTGCACCATGTGGCAACAAGGCTGTGCTGGGAGTCGTGCTTGCATGACACGCTGAGAAACTTCTTCTCTGCAGTTTACATTTGTGTGTGAACCCCCTCCCCTCCCCCACAGGCGCCACACAGTCCAGGTCTTTCCCACACTCAGGCACAACACGTGGGTAGCCCCCAACCCAATAAAGGGATGTGCCCGCCGTTTGGGGCTGGCAATGCTGCCAGTCGCGTGGGAAAGAGAGGGCTTTGCTGCCGCTGTGGGGAAGTCTCCTCCAGTGGTTAAAGGGCTTGCTGCTGCCGCCACGGAAGGAACAACTCAACTGGTCATCCACTGGCCACCTCCCCCTTGGCCCACACTTGGGCTTGCAGCTGCCACCGGGGAAAAGTCTCCCCCGGCAGCAATAGGCTTGCTGCTGCCAGGGGGAGGACTACTTCAGCTGGTCATCCACTGACACCAGCCCCCTCTTCCCCCGGACCATACCTGGGCTTGCTGCAGCCGGCGGAAAACGCTTTAAGACTCTCCCCAGCATCAATATAGTGTACGGGGAAACCAAAAATTCTTTCTCCCAGGCCCCCATGTTATTTTCAAGGATCGCATTTCAGCAATAACGGGAGGTGGAATACTCAGTGGATGGCCAGTTGAGAACACAGTCGTTGCATGGAAGCCTTATAGTGCACTGGAAAGCCAAATACCCTTTCCATTAACAACGTAATGTGGGGGGGAAACCAAAATTCCTTTTTTCCAACATTTTCTTATCCTCTTCCTTCTCTCTTTTAAAAAGAGTCTGGGCCTCTGTATTATTCTCAGGGATCACATTTCAGCAATGAGGGGAGGTGGGATGGATGGCCAGTTGAAAATACAGTCTCTGCACCCGTGTTGGCAACGTAATGTGGGGGAAAACCAAAAATACTTTTGTCTAAATTTGGGTCTTTGCATTATTTCCAGGGATTGGCATATTTTCAGGGATCAGGAAGAGAATGAGGAAAATGCAATGGGGGAAGATGACGTCAAGCATGACAGTGAGCATACCCAGAATGCTATGGGGATGAGGGAAATGTGGGATAGCTTCCCACAATGCACTACTGCAACGGTCAATGTTAGCCAATGTGTGTGTGGATGCAATTACTCAACTTTGTGGGGAGCACGGTGGAAGTGAGGATGGTCAAATTCGAACTTATAAATTCGAGAATCAGAAAAATTGATATAAAAAAATTCAATTTAATCTCGTAGTGTAGATACAGCCTAAGACATCATTTGAACTGACCCAGCTCACCTCTCTTGAGACTGTACAAATGAGGTCTTGCAGCACTTTTGCACCTGTCTATATTAGGGCTGTGATTTGAACCAGCACAGCTACTTCAGTAACTGAACACAAGTGGCTGAAATCCCCAGTGCAAACAAGGCCTACAAGAAAAATCCCAGAGGTCCTAGGTAAAATTTTCAACAGTGACTTAAGAGCCCCATTTTCACAAGTGACTTGGGTTCCCAAATGCCTTCATCACTTTTGAAAAATCAGACTCCTAAGTCACTTAAGGGCTTTGGAAAACTTAACACACAGTTAATTTACACCAGGGAAGACATCTGAGCCCACATTCAATTAACTTTCTTTCAGTTCTGCTGGAAAAAGGTCATTGCTACAACGGTGGCCTCCACGTCTATCATTTTGCCAAAGAAAGGACAAAAATAAGAATTCTTACATGTCGTTCATTTGTTGATTTCTTCCAGTGGTACACATGATATAGTAAATTTTCTCTTTTGAAAGGTAACAAGAAGCGAAGTAATAGTGAATTAGATGTTGATGTCACATTTACTATAACAGGAGGTCCTATAGTAGCTGAAAATGAACAAAAATAGATGGAACATTTGACTTTTTAAAAATGAGCATGTTTCCTACTAGTTATGATCTGATACATAATATGAAACCACTGACCACAACAGCCTATTGTCTGAAAGAGATATAAAGCATTCAAATACATTTACTCCTTACCAATTTCAAATAGCTTCATAGGACTAAATATTTTCTTTAATTTGGCATTTTATGTGAATTTAAGTGATACAAAGAATCATCTCCTATCTATTTTACTTTGAAGAATTAAACTATAGTAGGCTCTATCTGCAGTTCACTCTGACTTTTGCATAGCCTTGTTGATATTAATCAGATTTAAATTTTTCCTTCAAAATGGCAGATCAGCTATCCAGCCTGGGTTTCCCATGTTGCCTCCCAGCAAAGGAACCTACTCTGTTCCAACAGAAAGGGCGTTGGACTTGGAGCCAGAGGATATGGATTCTGTTACTGGCTATGCTACTGATTTATTTTGTGATTTTGGGAAAATCATTTCACTCTATTCCTCAGTTTAATCCCCAGTGACACTTACCAACAAGTGTGAAGCACTGAGAACTACAGATAAACATATATGCTAAACATTGTATGTATTATTATTAATTTTGATTGGTAGTCTCTCTCACACACCCCTTGATCAGGCAATCAACTTCAGTGTGCCTGTCTTGAGCCCAAAGCCTATGAACACCTGGAGAAGGCTGCAAAAGGAAACTGACAAGGATGTTAAAGCCAGCTGCATCTGTGAACAGCTCCTGTATTTCAGAATAATGCTCCTGTTGTACGCTGGGGGTGCTGAGAATAAGGCAGCAAGAAAAAAAAGATTCTGGAGGAAGAAGGATGAGGAGACTGATGACACAAAGACGACAGGCTGGAGGCATGCAACGCGACAGACGGAGAACCCAAGCCTTGTCGACAACTAGGGATTTTATTTGTCCTGATTCTAGCCACAGGTGTGGCTACATTGCTATCATACCAGCATAGGCAGACAAAGCTGCTGTTTGTACTACAGCAGGTTACCTCTACCTCAAGCCAAACTTTGCCCCATCAGTGAGAATAACAGCTGTGCTTGTCTACCTTAGGAGTTTGCTCCAGCTACATCAGTGACTTGTCTCCAATTTCCAGGATTGGCGCAAACTCCCACTGTAGCCAAGGCTTGAAGAAAAGAAGTGGCTCTTATGTTCATATATTATATTTTAATTTTACCACTGAACATTGTGTTAGTCACCAAGTTTACAAGTTAACTGCTAAAATGGTGGGGAATCATTTTTTGGGGTGGGTCAAGGGCCAATGACCCACAGAAATATCAGTTGAGGACCACGCACAAGCAAGAAGCAAAAAAAAAAAAAAAAAAAAAAAACAAACCACCTCACGGACCTGGCCCCAAGTGAGAAGCAGGAAAAAGAAAGATATACACCTCACGCCCCTCAAGCTCCAGCCCCACAGCAGTGGAGGCATGTGGAGAGGTGCCAGGGCTCAGGGCTTACTCCCAGAGTTCGATTAGTGCCTCTGGAGGCCCAAGGACAGCAGATTATGTGAGGTTGCCTGGAGCTCTGGGGTTACAAAATCAATCTTTCAAGAGCCACAATGCACGTGAATACAAGACAGTCCTTAACAAAGAACGTCAAACTGTACTTTTCGTCACCCTTGCTTTAAGAACAGCGCACATACACAATGATTTGTACCAGTTAGAAAGTTAAGTTAACCCCTCTCTAGGCTTTACCCACCTCAGGTCCCAAATCCGCTCCCTATCCCAAGGCTTTATCCCACCCCACCCCAGCCTGCAAACCCACCCCCAGGCTTAACCCCTCTCAGCCCCAACCTCCACCCCCGCCCCCACGCTTAACCCCTCCAAGCTCCAAACTCCCCCTCATCCCCAGGATTAACTCGCCTCAGTACGTGCAGCTCCTCCGTGGCCACCATCTCCCCACTCCCATGGTCTCGGCCACCTCCTCTTCCTTCTCGGTGAGGCTGCGAGGCTCTGGCAAGGGCAGGCTCAGCCACCCTCCCCACCCAGTCTTCCTAAAGGCATAGACTTCTTCCACATGGGGCAGCTCCCTACCCTGCCGGCTTTCTCTTCCAGGGCTCCCTGCCGCAGCTGACTGCTCAGTGGCTCCAGAGGCTGCTGCCACTTCAACTGAATTCAGTTTTTTTGTTTGTTTTTTTTTTTTAACGGCGGGCAACTGAATTTAGCCTTTTGTTAAGTGGCGGCAGCCTCCAAATCTGCAAGAGGAGTCAGCAGAGAGTCAGCAGCATTTGGAGCCGCAAATGGCTCCTTAAAGAGGTGCATGCAGCTGCAGAGCTGCAGGCTGCCAACCCCTGGAATAGGGGATGCAGCAATGTGGTGGGAGTGGGGGGGTCAAGAAGTGGGGAGAGAGCAGGAGTGGACTGGGGTACCTATCCGGCACTGCTCTCCTCAGGGAAGGGTGTGGGTACAGGTATCTTTGCATGTCTGTACATGTCTCAGAGAAGTGACCCCTCCAGGCACCACCCCCTCTGTTGTGGAGTGGGAGGGTAAGAAAGCCCCCTTGTGGGAGCTGGGGGGAATGGGAGCCCCTAAGTCCCTTCCCAGGGTGGGTACTTGGAAAAGGGAGGCAGGGAGAAGTAGACACAGCTGGACAAGGCCCCCAAGACCGTTGCAGCTACCCAGGCGAGAGTAGAGGGATTTTTTTGTTTGTTTGTTTGCTTTTTTGAAATTTCTGTAATATAACTTTTTTGTTTTAACTTTCTGTAATGTAACTTTCTGTAACAGCCTTTTGAGCACATGGTGGCTTTCCTCATTGCAAATGTGTTGCTAGTGCAGGCGGCTGCTTGAGAATAACGATTCCAACCCTTTTCAAATTAAAAATGGCTTCTTCAGGCAAAAGAAGAAAAAGAAATTCAGAGGATGGCAGCTTGAATGAAAAATGAACAAATTACTACTTTTTTGTAGAGGTGAAATACAAGCCAGTTTGCCTGGTTTGTGGAAAAGCAACTTCGGTCAAAAAAAGAAAAGCCAAGGATGACACTCCAACAAAAAGCACATCAAATATGAAGACTATCTTGGACAGATGTGTGTGGACAAAATTAAAGAACTTCAAAAGGATTTGTCTATGGCACAAACAATGTTCACTACACTGCAAAAGGAAATGGACGGTGCTACACAAGCAAGTTATGCACTGAATGAATTTATTGCAAAAAATCCTTTAGCCTTATTCAGAAAGCAAATTTGTAAAGGAGTACCTGGTTATAGCTGCAGCTTTACAGGCACCAGAGAAACAGATTATTTGAGCGCATGAGCTTACCTTGCAAGACAACATCAGATACAATGTAGTATGAATCTGATGAAGTGGGTCTTTACCCATGAAAGCTCATCATCCAAAAAATCTGTTCGTCTATTAGAGGCCACTGGACTTCTCATTGTTTCTGCAGATACAGACTAACCCTGCAACTCCTCTGATACAATTCAGGATATGGAAACATTTCTGAAAGGTTCTGCAGCTGTCTTTGAGTTCTACTCTGTCTGTTGAAGACATAACAGACATAAGTTCTGCCCAGCTGGCTATTTTCCTGTGTGGAATCACTTCAGGTTTTTGAAACATGAGAGGGCATACTTCCTTTAGTACCAACGCAAGACACCCTCAGAGATGAAGACATGTCTGAGAAGGTTACATTGGCATTGCATGGACTTCAGTTATCCTTTGAAAAATTAAGTGGTCTTACTACTGATGGTGCTTAAGCTATGGTTGGATCTCAGAAGGGACTAGTTGCCCTACTCAAGAAAGAAATGGATGGTATTGGTCTTGATCCAAGTAAGCTGATTGCGTGCCACTGTCGACCACAGTATCAAGCATCAACTTTATCAAAAGTAGAGGATTAAACAGCTGCCTGTTTAAAGACCTACTGAAAGACATTGAAGCAGAATATGGCAATATAGTTCATTATTGGAAGTACGATGGATGAGCTGAGTTTGCTGATATGGTTTTATAAATTGAGGGAAGAAGTGAAACTTTTCATGGAGAAGGAAAAACCTGTGGCTGAGCTGAGCGACCACAAGTCGCTGTGTGACCTGCCATTCATGGTTGACACTAGTCAACACTTGTCGAAGCTCCATATGAAATTGCAAGGGCCTAAGCAGCTTTTTGCTAATGGTGCAAACGTCAAAACATTTGAAGCTAAACTGCAACATGTTGCCCTTTTCTAAGTGCATTTGCCACAATCGTATTTCCCAATACTTCGGGAACCAAAACCTGAATCAAAAGCCGAATACATCAGGGAGGCTGTGGCTACACTAGCCCCCGCCTTTGGGAAGGTGTATGCTAATGAGCCACACCGGCAGATGTTAATCAGGCACTACCATTAATATGCAGCACCGCATTAGCATAATGGCGTCCACGTGCATTTGGAAAGTGCCACTTTTGAAACTCACACTGCTCGTGTAGACGGGGGACTTTCGAAAGGACCCTCCTCCAGACTTTGAAAGCCCCTTCTTCCCATTTGGTTTTGGGAAGAAGGGGCTTTCTAAGTCTGGGGGGTCTTTTCAAAAGGCACCTGTCTACACGGGCAGTGTGAATTTAAAAGTGTCACTTTCAAAACGTGCGTGGCTACCATTATGCTAACGATGTGCTGCATATTCATGGCAGCACCTCGTTAGCACCTGCCGATGGGGCTCATTTGCATACCCCTTCTGAAAGGCAGGGGCTAGTGTAATCACAGTCGGAGTGTGCAAATTTACTTCGCAAATTTTGTGTCTGATTTCAAGACCTGAAATAAAAGGAGCTGGAATTAAACATTTTTTCCAGACAATTCAGTGTAGCAGTACTCGATATCCCTGAAGCCTTTTCAACATGAACTTACTGAAATGCAAAGCAATGATGAAGTAATGGCTAAATACCACAAGCTGCCTCTGCAGGAATTCTACAGACTCTATACAGGTGATGATTAATTTCCAAACTTGAGGCGACATGCTGAAAATTGAAACATTATTTGGCACCACATACTGCTCTAAGCAGCAATTTTCGAAACTTTTTCTTAAGAACTGCCTGCATACCAAATTAACAGACATGAACCCAGAAACCCAATTACAAAGAGCAACATCTTCAGTTCCAGTGAATATATGAAAGCTCAGCAAGGAAAAGCAAACTCAGTCATCACAACATACTAAATAAAAAAGTCCATTGCCCTAAAAAGGTGTTTGGGGGAGGTGTTCCTCAGTTCAGTGATGTGCTCCCCCCAACTTTTTAATTTTGCTTCTCAGTTGTGTGGCCCCCAACCAATTTTTCTGTGGGTCAGTGATACACAATCGAAAAAAGGTTTCTCACCCCTACCCTAGACTCTTAGCTTCATTCAAATGGATCTGTTCCTCTCACAATTATTTTGGAGAATGCTGATCCTCAAGTTAATACATTGAGCTATGAACTTTTTTTTTCTTACATCAAGCCCTACTACAGCCGCAACTCTAATCTCTCCTTTCACATGTTCTCTCTTCTGTGCATTTTGCCTGTAAGTTTCCCTTGGCAGGTAACTCTCCCTCCTCCACATTACCTTCCTCATTCGGCAGGGTATGAATCACACTTGAAGGGATGAGTTAAATGGCTGATTTGCATAAATCAGATTAACATCATCTGAGTTTACAGGAACTGATTTTAAGATTGGCTGCATGAGGTGCCACAAAAGAAAGCTGCTGCTGGCTTTCATAGGCCTACCTGAAAGTACTCTGAATACTGGAAGCACAAAGGAGATGAAATAGATGTATAATCAGGATTTCCCCACACCCCCCATTTTCAATTGAACTTCTCCTTTGTTTTGTGCTCCCTTTGAGCTAGCTGGATGCCCCATCCCCAGATAATTCATTTCCCAAGTTGGGCAATGGGAGGAAATAAGGAATGAATTTCTTCTACTCTAAACATTATTTCAGAATTAATTTCTGAACAAAAGAAGCCTATGACTGAATCTCACCTAGTCCAGAAGCCAGCCATAGCAAGGGAACTTCTATACGGTAAAACTAAATGCGTCCCAATTTTTGTCATTATGGCATATGCCCCCTTACCTGAGTAGCACAAGGAACACTAAATTTACTTGGCTAATACTGAGTTTGGATAACTGAAGGTCAGGAGCCATTCAGCAGGAGGGTGACCCCACCTCTCCCCTGGCCAGGGACTCCGACTTCTCACAGTCCTGGCTGCGTCTCTCTGCCCTGTCAGGACATTTCCCTCCTATAGGGATGGAGCAGCACTGCCTTTGTGGCAATGCAGGCAGCCCTCTCCAGTCAGGGGAGTGAGTGAGCACAGCAGCGAGAGCCAAACTGCAGAGGGCTCCCTGAATGGCCACATGATTCATTCAGCAACAGTGAGCTTGTCCTCATCCTGGCAGCCCTGGTCAGAGATACCTGCTCCATTAGCTGTGTGATACAGGCTGCTGGGGTCATGTATCTCATGCTGGGGGACGAGGAGAGGATTTAGACCCATGGAAATTCAGATAAATGGAAGTATATTGTATCAGTATTCCCTGTGTATCCCTGAGCCCTTTATACTACAGAACTAGGACATAACATAGGTACATTTTCAATTGTATATGCTTGGTGCAAAAATGTATTCAGGAGTTATCATAAAGTTAGATATGCAGAAAGGAGACAGAAAGCCACAGTAAAACAAAATTAAGTTATTGCTCTCCCAGGCTGTTCACTAACAAAATTAGTTGTCATTAGCAGATTCCCTCACTGGAAAGGAGGACAGCTGCTAAGCGTGTATGAGAAAATTGTTTTAACATCGTTACAGAAAAGTTTCTACAAGGAATAAAAGATTCTTGTTTCTACAAGATCTCTCTATGCACAGTCCGACAGAGCAGCATAAATGGAAATAAACTTTAAGAACAGATTCCTAGCACAACAAGTCCCATCACCTGTCTTTTGACTTCCTGTATACAATACAAAGTGAAGAAAACCAAAACCATATAACAATTACATGAAATATTTTCTACAGGGAGGTGAGAAGCTGACACCATAAGAGACTTACTGTCTCTGGCTGCTACAAATGTACTTGTTTCCACCCAGTCAGATTTCATTTCTCCTAGCTCAGCTCTAACATGTAAACTTATTGTCCAATGGCTTCCGATAGCTGGATATGTGAAATTGCATTCAGTCTTTGTAATGTTTGTGCAGTTAATTTCTTCCCACACAGGAGGAGCCTGTCTGCAATACAAAATGAAGAGAGCCTACATTAATGGAATCGCCTCACTGCTGCGTCTAGCCCAAATGAAAGAAATCTCTTTCTGAAATCTCATTCTTTACATTGAGCCAGTTTCTAAAGAGTCAACATTTGATATAAAAACACAATGGTCAAGCAGTTTTATTTTACTGCCATGCAATGCCTTCTCTCAAAGCCAATTAAAAATGTAACGAGGTAGACGAGAGACATCCTGTAAGCCCAGAAGCTCAGTGCCTGCAACTATTGCTCCTGAGCAAATTCTGGGTCAAAAAACAAACTTCTGCGCACCAATTCTGTAAAATACCTGCACGTTTTGTCAATAAAGGTGGAGGCTCCACGCTGGCAGTGACTGCATGGAGGTGGGAGATCACTCTGTAGCTCCCTCCGTGGAGACGGACTCAGCAGGGAGACTGTACTTGATCCTGATGCAGTGCAAGGGCCAGGCCTGCCACAGAAACACCAGGGATATGGCCTGGCTGTGTCTGGTGCCAAGTGCGGAGGGGTTTAGTCGGGGAGGATATAGGTTTGGGGTGAGAGGGTTCTGTGTGGGGCAATCGGGGTGAGGACAACCTGGGGAGGTTTGGGTCTGGATGGGATCTGGTTACACAAGAGCTTGTTGGAGGTTCTGGGAACAAGGGGAATGGGACTCTGCAGAATGAGGGTCTGACTGTGGGGTCCTTGGATGCAGGGGCTCATGGGGGTCCAGATGGCAGGGCAGAGGCTCATAAGGGTCAGGATTTGAGCACAGGGAAAGGAATTTGGCAGGGGTCCAGATGCAAGGGGAGTGATGCTCAGTGGGGAGATGGGAGTCTGGGTGCAGGTGGACTCCAGATGCAAGGGTTAAATCTTGGCATTGTGGGGGTTCAGGCGTGAGGGGTGTCTGGAAGCACAGGGTTTGGGCTGACAGGGGAGCAGTTCCCTATACTGTGACCCCCCTCACTATGCCTGAGGAGCAACGGGAGCAGGAAGTGAAGATGGTGGGAGGGAGTTTACTGCAGCCAAAGGGGGTTTCTGAGGATTGGTCTTACTCAGACCCAGACACACTTGCAGGGAAAGAGAAAATCCTTCCTTTCCCAGCCCCCACAAGGCCAGCACTAACAACTGAGCTCAGTCCAAGGTAAGAGGCACCTCTGCGGGTTGCTCTTCGAACCTGACAAAAATGTGCTTGCACTGCTGGGGAAGGGCATATGACTGCTTTGGCTGCTTCCCTTTGCTTCTCAGTCAGAAAGGCACTTTTCTGCAGGGAAGCAAAGAATTTTGCAGGCGACACGAATTCTGTGCACAGACGGTGGTGTAGAACTCCCCCAGAAGTAAACAATACATGGGACAAAGCAATCACTCCTAGCTGCTGCATCATCCTTTCACTACTTGGATGTGTGCGCCCTCAGCCACTTATGACTGAGCACCAAGTTTAAGTAGGTTTCCATCAGCAACATGGACAAGGTCAAATCTTGTGCTCAGAGCATAAGAATGGCCATACTTGGTCAGACCAAAGGTCTATCTAGTCACGATCCCATCTTCTGACAACGGCCAATGCCAGGGGATTCAGAGGGAATAAACACATCAGATAATTATCAGTGACCCATTCCCTGATGACAAATCCCAGCTTCTTCGCTATCCTTGTCCATCTTCATAGCCACTGATGGACCTATCCTTCATGAATGCATCCAGTTCTTAATTCCTGATATAATCTTGGCCTTCGCAACATCCTCTGACAAAAAGTTCCTCAGGTTGACTGTACTGTATACAGAAATATTTTCTTCTGTCTTTTTTCAGTGCATTGCCTATTAGTGCCTACAATGACCCCTAGTTCTTGTGTTAAGTGAAGGGGTAAAAAATACATCCTTATTTATGTCCTCAAAACCAGTCATGATTTTATAGCTGTCTATAATATTCTGCTTTTGGTATTCTTTTTCTTCCAAGGTGAAACTTCACAATCTAATTACTCCCTCCTCAAATGGCAAACGTTCCAGACCCCTAGTCATTTTTGTTGATATTTTCTGAATCTTTTCCTATGCGAATGTATCTTTTTTTGAGGTGGGGTGACTACATCTCTACACGGTATTGAAGATGTGGAAGCACCATGAATTTATCAGAGGCAATTTATTTTCTGTCTTATTATCGACACTAAAGTTTAAAATAAGAACACTGTGAGTATAAATAATTATGGGGGATTCAAGAGGAATATTGACAAAGCAGGTTTGGAACAAGAGTGAAAAAAACTGGAAAAAGGAAAGGACTTCGGTGTTTTCCTTGTTTATCAAAATAATTCAGTCCAAGAACTTGATTTTCCCTACTGTTTTCACATGTACTTAAAAACCTTTGTATTAAAAAGGTATTTTCTACATACAAGCTTATATTTTTCTATTTGAATGAAACTAGTTTAATATATTACAACCATTTACTCACTGAGTATACTGGACTGTATATAACACTGTGCCACTGTCCACTTCAACAGGTGCCCATCTCAATACATTCTGAAAATTATATGAGTGAATTGTCACATTCTGTGGTGCTGGTAGCTGGAGTGGATATTCTATAATAGAGAAAGAGAACAACAACACAGTAAATAAAATCTTTCAACACACAGGATATGTCTTCGATACCTGGAAGATCGATCTGGTCAGGGTCGCTCTTCTGGGGTTTGATTTCATGAGCCTAGTGGGGACCCGCAAAATCAAACTATTAGAGGTCCACATTTAACCCTTGTACTCCTCAATCTCATGAAGGGCGAGGGAGGCCATGTAAGTCAATTGTAGATAAGTTGATTCCAGCTCCACAACTGACTTTAAGGTCTAGTGAAGACCTGGCCACAGTAACTACAGACATGAAATCGCCTTTCCTCATCTCCAAAATTCATGGCCATGTATTTATATAGCCTTGCTACAAACTTGCCCTTTTCTCCCAACTACTGCAGGACAACAGACCTCCCCACACCCCATTTCCAAGAGTACTACACACCAATGTCCTATCTCTATTACCCATTATTAATATTTTCTGTATGATTGCCTAATACTAGATACAAGCTACAGTTCACAGTTAAATCCAATATCCTAAAGAAAGGCTTTGGCAGAGGAAACATTAGGAAAAAGAATTAAATCACTATTTTTAATAGGTAGAACTGACAGTACCACTCTGAAATACAGGTTACCCAACACTTCCAGTTACAGAACCCCGAATCAGTTGTTTATAACTTTGCCAAACGTTATTGTTTGGGCTGAAATTTTCCGCACTGGGTGTCTGGTTCAGGCAGAATTTTTTGGAAAATGTCAGGCAAAATGGTTCAGCCATTTTCGAAAGCAAGATTAGGAAACCATATGCTGCTTCACCCATGTTTAAACACACACACACCCACTTCATTGAGAAGCTCTAGCATAGGTTGACCTTCTGTAATCCATGATTCCCTTTCCCAGCAACACCCCAATCCAGTATCCTTGGCGACCCATGGGTGATCTGGGGGCTAGACCACTCAACTAGAAAAAAACTGGCACTAGGCTCTCTGTCTCCCTTCCACTACACGCCAGCAGCCCTACACTTCGCAACCCCTCACCCACTCTTCCAGAGTGCGGGAAACAGCTGATTTGTGGCATTCAAGCTCAGGGAGCGAGGGAGGAGCAGTGTGACAGGATGTGCTTGGGGAAGAGACGGGGCAACTGTGGAGCACCAGGGAGTCAGGAGCGGAGCTCTGAAACCAAGCAGCTGCAGAGGAGCCAGCAGTGACCTCCCCTGGTTCAGAAAATTCCCTGGTTTGGGACCAGTGAAAGTGTGCTGGACCACAGAGGTTCAAACTGGACCTCTGAACCATTTCAGTTTTCATATGCTGAGCAGAGACTAACTAGAATTCCGGAGCTAAAATATCTACTCCATGCACTGCGTATGCTCCATCCCATGGCTACCATGGTGGGGCCAGGCATCAGAAGTGAGGTGGGGGCGGGGACTGAGCTCTCACCTTTTTTGCTGGCACCTTGGCTACACAGAAAACGAAAGTGGCTGATTCAAATGTTCCGGGGGATTACAGCCAGACTGGGGATGGGGAGAGAGGATACTGGAATGAGGAGGCTGGTGAGGGAGAGACAGACAGTCAAGCAGGGAGAGACTGGGACAGGAACCTGGAGTATAGTGAGGAAGAAAAGAGAAAATGGGAGTAGGAGCCAAGGGGCACTGAGACTGGCGAGGCAAGAAGCTGGGGCTCAATACTAGTCTCATGCCGTGACAAAGCATCTTGCATAACCAGCTAATTCACTTATCCAACCATACAAGGGAAGTAGTTCTATAAGAGAGGAGTTGGCTCAAGAATGCAAGCAGTTTGAAAGACACATTCTAATTTTTTCCCAGGCTGTTACTGGAACAACAAAAGAGGAAGCAAACTAGTTCCTGTTTCATAACACCAGCAGCTTATCTCCAGTACAGCTGGGACTGACCCTGTGGTGACTGCTCCATGGGCAGTTGATCACTGTCCCACTGACTCCAGGACTCCACCGGAATGAGATGAGTAAGGGGAGTGAACAAGAGTGTTTTTCCCCATCAGCCTAGTGTAGCGTAGACCCAATGCTAAGTGGCTCTAAGTTACATCAACTTGACTTACTCTTCTAACCTAACTCAAATGGCACAACTTAGATCAACTTCTTCCTATTGCATATACCGGCCCTGAGTTCGCATACTGATAGGATGAAGCAAGACCATTATTCAGAAGCAGGGTTGTCCCAGCATTATTTTAAATCAGAAGCTTTAACTTGACCTCTTGCTATCTATCAACTGTCACTGCTATACAAGTCTTTTGAACTTCGTGAAAAGTAAGTTGGCTGTTATATTCAGGGTGAATAAAAACTGGTTTTTTTATTTATATTTTATTTTGTTATTTAAATGATAAAGGTTTTCTTTTCAAAAATAAACCTCTTTATATTGAAATCTGAATTTAATGCAAAAATAAGTCAGACTTAAATCTCTTAACACTTAAATAAAAGCTAAATATGCTGACTCCATGAACCTGTATTAAAAAATCCCCCTCTGAATTAGAGATGCAGGAGCAGCTTTTCCTATACCAAGAATCTAGGCAAAACATCTAACTTTTGAGGTCAAACTTTATAATTAGGGCATATTACCTATATACTGCACTAAGAATTTTATCCTTTGGGGGACCCAGGGTCTGTGCTACAGGGTGAAACAGAATGCCAAAGTCATAATAGGACGCCAGCCTCTGACTCACTCATAGGCTGTGTCTACACATGCCCAACGCTTTCGGAGGCACTTTGGAACAAACTGGGAATAAGCAAATTTCGAAGCGTGGAGTTCATTTCGAAGCATCCGCGTCCATACAGCCAGTCTGCATTTCAAAAGCAGGACTTTTGAAGTGTGACTAGTCACTATTATGCTGAATATGCATGTCAGTGCCTCATCAACCTGTTCCAAAGTGCCTCATTAACATGCCCCTTCTGAAAGGAAGGGGCATGTGTAGACATTGCCATACTGTTTTATAGCTTCTCTCTATCTCCGCCCTCATTATTTATGACACTACCCACCACAGAACTTATTCTGCTCATGAAAAAACACTAAAGTTTGTGTGCATAAATCATTTAGGGGTGTTTTATTTAGTAAATTGTGTATATTGTTTTATGTGTTTAATTAAATCTAATTTCTTCCCTAGTGTAGCTTGACACAAATCATGAGCAGAAAGTTAATTGTCTCGTATATAAGTAATGCATCATCTGCCATTTTCTAACATTCTAAATATGCACACTGTGAATCTGAAAATACTAAGCTATGCAATTGCTTTTGCATAGTGTTCCCTGCAAGAAAGCAATAACATATAACAAACTGAATATAATACTATTTAGTTGTATATCAACAGGTTTTAATGATTATTTCAGGGGTCTCAAACAGCCTGTGGACTATCTTCCTTCCAATGAGTTGCACAATCTGATCCATACATGGCTGCGGGCACATGAGTTCTTGCAGTTCTACTTTCCCCGCAAGCCTAGACCCTGCTCTGGCCCCACCCCAACTCTACCCTGCTGCTCTGCCCTGTTCATCCCACCACTGCAACCCTTCCACCAATCCCCCACTCTCGAGGGATGCAGCTTTGGGTATTACTGGTGGCCTGGAGCCGTGTGGGGGCAGAGCGACATAGCCTCTGCTCTACTTCACTGCCCTCTCCTGGGCCAGCCCACTCGCTCCACTTCATTGCAGCCAGCCCGAGTCCACCCAGGGTCCTGCGAGCTAACCAGAGCAGAGGGGACCATCCCATCCATAGGATAGCTGGGGCAGCTGCTCTGGGTCCCTAAATGCCCATGGCGGCTGCATGAAACCATCTTATGGCCGGGCTGGCTCTGCATACAACTCCCCTACAGGTAATGGTGCAGGTTAGCAGCCAGAAGCCACTCTATCACTGTTGGTGGCAGAGCTGTGGTTCCAGAGGGTGGATTAAGTCACCCAGGGTGACTGGCAGTGGCTACTGTGGGGAACCATGCACAGACTCCCACCCTGAGAGCCCTGCCAGAGCAGGGTTCCCACTGGCCCATTAGGAAGATTTGAGGACTGGCTTTAGCCCTAGGTAAATTAAGTTTGAGACCCCTGGGTTTTACCAATCAATGAAAATGCACCTTTGTTTATAAAGTAACTAGAGTACAAATGGAAAATCTGACTCAAAAACTGATGATTTAAACCAAGGCTTTCTCCTTCGTAATTTAAATCAGTGTTTTAAATGGCTAATTGCTTTGATTTAAATTTGCCATACTTCATTATAACAATCTTCTCATTTCCATGGAATTGATCATTCTATGTTCAAAATCTTCTTTTTAAAAACAAAACATGCTCCAAGTGTCCAGGGACAAAAGGTCATCTTGAAAAAAGAATGTCTGAAGAGAGTTCGATTTAATTTAGATTTCAAGAAGCAACAGACAGGAAACTGGGATTTACTATGTTTGTAATGTGTCAGCCCTACACTTTTTCTTATAATACCTTCAGGCCTGCTGTCGGGGCAGCAGGTGTTGGAAGGGGGACAATCACCCCAGGGCCTATGATTCAAAGGGACCCGGAGCTCCCAGCTGCCGCCACAGCTACTGCAGCAGGAGCGCCAGATGGAGCCCCAGCACTCCACACAGATCCAGCAGAGGTCGAGGGGTGGGGATGGCATGGTCAGGGCAGCACTAAGGGTTAACCACCTGAGAACCCACCCCTTCCAAGAGCACAGAGTCTGTCCCCCTAGCACCATCACCACACACCTTGCCTCATGGCTATCAGCCCCACTAAATACCTTTTCTTTCAGAAAAAGGAGCCCTTCCAAAAGAAAGAAAACTTATTTTCTAGCCTATAGAAACTTCTGATATAATTCAGTTACAATTAGAATAATTCCACCTGTTCACCACGGATAACACTAAAGATATTATATGAAAAATAGGAATAGTCCATTCTTAAGTGGACTTAAGAATAAAAAGAAAGATAGAAGGTTTGGGGTAACAATGGAGGTTGAGCTTAGATTTGAAGTAAGTACTCCACAACGTTCTCACACAGCAGCAAATCCATCAAAATAGAACAGTTGAATTTTAGTTCTTTATGTCACACAGATCATGCATTTGATCGTGAAGCAAAGTAATTTTGTCTTTGAAAAACAATACCTCTAAGTGCAATTATATTTAGGCATCGGAACAAAACAGAAATTCAGGAGTCAAAAAGCTATGCAACATAATTAAGCAGAATTCATTTTTTTAAATGTCAGTGATAATATAAATTTAAGCTTTTTTGAATGTTCAGTTTAAATTTTCATAATTGCAGCAAATTATGAGCGATGGTGTCAGGTAACAGCTTTTTAATGACTCTCATTGACTTTAAAAAAAGTGAAATCTGCTAAAAACTTTAAAACTGTTAAATTGTAAAAACATAAATTGGCAACGTCACACCAGAATATACAAAGTAAATATCCTGAAATCCAAGTAATTTTTTCTCAACCAGCATTTTTCCTGCTTTGCCTATATGTAAATGTAAATTATTATTGAGAGTTTTTTGTTGGTTTGTGTGTATATGTTGAAATCAATGTTTGACATTTACTGATAAAAATCTAATTCTTCCAACACTAAACATAGTAGATAATTTTCATTTTTTTGACATTTTGTTTTCTCAGAACTAGAATTTGTTCTCATGTAAACACTAACAAAGATTCAATAGCAATTCTTCATGTATCTAACTACTCACAAAAAACTTTTAAGCTGTAGTTTTGCAACTGTATACCAAGCTAAGGGGCAACATGACCAATTAATTGCAAAATGGACCACGATAATGGGTATCACTGAGCTCAGATGACTGACTTTAGTTATCTACTAAGATACCATTTTGTTTTTCAAATTTACAATCAGATCTGATTCTTCCTTCTCATGTTATTTGGACTAGCAAAACACAATACCTACATTTACTAGAAGTTTGTGTTTTACTGAAAAGGAACATCAATGACCACCTGCAGAGAGAAAGTGCAGAACTCTCTTTTATATTCAAATTCTACACATTAACATGTGGTTTGAACAGGACAGCAATTACCTGGCCCATTATAAAGACTGTTACATACTTTGCTTTATCTGACTCTTGACTCCACCCTGCCCCCATCCTACTGCCCCTCTGCTCTTCTGATTTGCTCACCTTGATTACACTTTTTCTGATTTGTCTACTTTGATAACAATTTTTGGTTCTCTGTGCCCTAAATATTGAGTCTGTTCTGGTATGGCTATGGTCTGAAGAAGTGGGTCTGTCCCACGAAAGGTCACCACCTAATAAATTATTTTTCTAGTCTTTAAAGTGCGACTGGACTGCCTTTTTGTTTTGATAGAATATAGACTAACACAGCTACTTCTCTGTTACTATTCTACATTTACTGCAGATAAGCAAAAGACATTATAACAGGGCAACATTATACAGAATTCCAGGACCTTGCTTACTTTTCGTTATAAAAGTGGCCATGTTGTCTTAGCACACCTCGATTTCTCTGGCCCCTAATTACTGTCAAATTTTAGTATCTGATAACTCACATATAAAAGATCATCAAAAACCCAAAGAACATATGATCACCAACACAGAACTGCATTTAACTTGAAAGATATTTTGTTCTGTTTACAACATTTTGATATTGTGAAGAATGAAACTGCAGTCAACTAGATTAAAAACTTCCCCAACTAATAAATTAACAGTAATTCTGCCAGCCAGATGAAAAAGATAAGGGGAGGGCCCACAGCATGATATTCAGATAAAAAAAAAATGCAGGGGAAAAAAAACCAATGGGACAGACTAAAATAGCTAAGTGCAAAACAAAGCAATGAATTTCATAGATAAGGCAAACACCATTTTAATGGCCTTTTGTGCATCTGTTTTGCATTCATCTGAGTCACATGTGAAATTTCACAAAAGTCACGTATACACTGTGCTGAAACACAAAATGTCAGATCAACCAGTTCCCTTTTCTTTCATTTCCTCTATCAATCTCACTATCAAAACACAGTTCTGTGTCTCAAAATGTACCCACAACTTAGTCCATTAGCATTTCATGTGAAGGAAAATTACATGTGGAAAGCATGAGACTGAGGGCAGGCAAACAGTAACATGCTCCTCTCACTTTCTGTCCCCATCCTTGAGTGTACTGGAAGACCTAACTGCAAGGCAAGAGTTGCAACAGGGGTTGCAGTCCCAGACATTGGGATAACCAGCACTGGGACAACTTCACCAGCAAGACTCACTCACTTCAACAAGTAAATTGTTTAGATAAATTGAAATCCAAAGAGATACAAAGATTAGCCCAAAAAATAAAATAAACAAGCAAAACACATTAGGCCTTTTCCCCTTTCTATTTACCCTAAAGGCCGGCTCTTCCATAGCCTTATAACAGCAGAGGGGTATTTCTAGGTTGATTTCATTTAATTCAACACCAAGCATCAGATTTAACAAATGCAATTATGCATGTCCCCACTAGGTGACCATGGCAGACAGGGCATATCCTCATTGCCAGGCAGGGGCAACTGGTGAAGAGGGGAGGGGCCATGTGACACTACACCCCCCAACCGGGGAAGGAACAGGACAAATACCCTCCCCCAGATAACACCCCTTCCCTGTTCCACCCTCACCTGACCTCCTTCCCTTCCCCCAAGGGATTCAGGGCTGAGGAGGGCAGAGAGAAATAGTAGGGTTAGCACCTGGGGCATGCCTCCTCCCTGCCTCCACAGGCAGTAGCAAGTGAAATAGAGCAATGCAGCCCTAGCTTGCTTTGCTCCCCTGGCCACATTGTTCCACTTCCTGCAGGTGAGTCCAGGGCAATCCTTCTCCTCCCCTGAGCAACATGGCCAGAGGAGTGCAATGACCCGGGACTCCTGCTCTACTTGGCCCACCATTGGTGGTGAGTGCAAAAGGGGCCAGACTGCTGCTGTGGGCACCAGAACCAACCCCACCCAGTCCCTGTGCCAGCAAGTCCCTTGCCCCTCCCACCCATGACGTTTGTGGGGACCACGTGCCCCCTTGCACACTCCCCCCGACCCAGCATCACCTATGAGCCAGAGTGCTCAGCTGTTAATGCTCTGATGAGCTCTTTGAAATTGAACTCCAATATGCATCAGCCAGGTGAACAGGAATACAGCCACAGGAATTTCTGACCATAGGGTCACCAACACAGCTGAGGAACATGGCCAGGGTTACAAACACATCAAGCATGGACTGTTCAGGAAATAATTAATCTGATTACTGGGATGAGGGGCAGGGCAGGGCTCTGCATGCAAGCTCTGAAGCAAGCAAAAGAAATGCCGATTCTGTACCAAAGTCAACCTAGGCATGGTGGCTAAGGGATGTGCAGCAATGCCACGTGAAAATAAAGGAGCTTAGACAAGCATCCACAGGGCAAAGCTGGTTTTGAGAGAGAGACAGGGGAGCCTGATGAAATGTACCAATAACACCCCACCACAATGTTTGCGTGCCATTATGCATTGGGACGCTAGCCCAGAATTCCAATCTGCTGCAGGGACTGTGGGATAGCTACCCACAGCGCATCAGTGGTGCTGGAACAATTTTAAAGTGGAGAGGGAGGGGGAGGGCTAAGAGCCATTGAACCAAACTGTAAATCCTCTATATAATGGAAACCATTTCAAGTTGGGAGTGCTGTAGCACCCGTGCACCCCTACTTCCAGCACCTAAGCAAAGCATCCATCTCGCCTTGAGTCGATGCAACCCCTGACAGCATACAGGTGACACACAAGGGCATATGCTTCCCAAAGGCTGAGGGTAGGAGATGCAAGGGACCAACCAGCACACAGCTGGGGAACTAACAGAGAGAGGTGGAGTCCCGTACCTCCAGCAGGGGTCCAGTCCTCTCCACCCCCATGCACTCACTGGCAGCAGCAGGGAAACCGGAGCAACAGCCCCAGCTCGTTGCTCTCCTCTGGCCATGTCTCGGGGGTGGGGGTGCAGGACCACCCCACACTCGCTAGTGGGAAGTGCAGAGATGCAGCTGGGGGAGCAGAGGGAGCTGGGTCCCCTTGATCTACTTGTCCCATCACTGCCAAGGAGTGTAGCAGGGATGAGGTGGGAGGGAAGACTCCTCCTGCAGCAGCTGATCCCACTAGTCCCCTGGGTCAGGTTGCTCAGGGGTGGAACAAGGGCAGCAAGAGGCCCAGCCTGGGACAGAGGTGGGTTGTCCAGCCCTACCCCAGGCTGCAAGGGGAGAAGGGTCATGTGGCCTGTGGCACCACCATCCCCTTTCACCAGTCACCTCTGCTTTTGACCATCAACTGGAAGCCAGTGACTCTGAATTAATATACACGGTGTTTACACAGCCCTTAATTTGAGGCATGAGTGTTACCACAGGCTTTATTCCACTAGTTCATGTGGAACACAATGGTCCATCTTAAAAGCCCTTTAGGTCAATGGGAGGGACTGGGCAGTGGGGGGACACTCATTACAAATTCAACCTAACGCTGACTACCTCGACCTAAGCTCCGAACGGAGACCAGCCCTGCCTGTATATTTATGACCCTTTCCCCACAGACAAGTGTAACCCACACACCTACGTGGGGTTCACTGTCCCAAGCTGTGGCACCTAGACCACAACCCAGAGAAAGAATAAGTGGCCTCTACAGCCTAAGCTGAGAGCCAGCTGGCCTTTAGCACAAGAGGTGGCAGCGCCTGCACAAAACTCCAGAGGTCCCAGGTTTGAGTCTGTCTAGGGGCAGTCACACAAGCCCTGGGGATTTTTATGACCAACAAAGTGCGCAGACGCCGGGGGGGAAGAGAGATGCCTGTCACGCAGTGGGATCTCAATATTCAAGAGGCTCCATGTTGAGAACCCTTGCGAACGTTGAATTTCACAAACATAGCTGCTGCCCGGAGCCCCAAGGAAAGCAGCGGCTGCTGGCGCTCCATGCCCTGGATGAAGTGGGGGCTTGCAAATATTTGAATCCGCAAACATCAAGTTCGGGAATGCTGGAACCCCACAGCAAATGTTAAAATTTGCAGCTAAGTTTGCTAGGCCCCCAGGGCCTTCCCCAAGGCCTAGACTGACAAATTCAGGGAGACCCTTGCTCCCCTTAACGCCTCCCCGGGATCACGCCAGCTCCAGGCGCAGGGAAACGCCTCCCCTGGGGCTTTCCTGATAATGCCCAGCTCACACCCCCCTGAGGCGCTCCCTGGCCCCCGCGCTGCGCGGGACTTCTGGGGTCACACCACGCAAAAAGGCGGCCCCCCGAGGGAGCGGATCCGTATCAGTCTCTGCCAACGCGCGGGGTGCGAGCGGTCACACGTGGCATAACCCGCCCCCCCCGCGTCCCTTCGGAGCCTCCCTCAGCCCATCCGCGAGGCAAGGAAGCGCCCCAGGCAGACGCCCCGAAGCCCTAGCCTCCCACTGACCACAGTCTCGTCCTGCCCCGCTAGCCGCAGAGGCCAGCGCCCCCCCGGCACCTACCTGCGCCACAGGCCCAGGGCAGGCGCATTAACAGCAGCTGCAGCAGCAGCCGGCAGCGGAGCAGCGCAGCGGCGGGGCGCGGCATAGCCGATGTCAGGGGGCTGCTGTTGCCGCGAGCTCCGAGCCCCAGCAGCGGGAGGGGCGCGGCGCAGCGCAGCGCAGCACAGCTGCCTCTCGCTGGGCCGCGCACGGAGCTCCTCGGCCCGCCCCTTCCCGGAGCGCCGGCCCACGTCCGGGCGGCGCCCCGTGGCAGGGGAACCGGCCCGGCCCGGCCCAGCCCAGTACCCCCGTGGCACGCAGGGGCCCCGCTGCTACAGCTCAGACGCACCCGGAGGCGCGGCGCGCGGAGCCCCAGGCTACGTGGAGGGAGTGGGACGCTAAAGGCGCGCCTAGGGCCGGCCGGGCTGGGCTGCTGCGGTGGAGGCGTTGGGGGCTGCTGCCGACCTTAGGTCGCACCCAGCAGGCGGCGAGCGAGAAGTTGCTGCCTTGCGGCATTTCCTGTCGCGCCCACTACCGTAGCCGCGGCGCCACCCCCGCTTGCCCGGCTGGGCCCCTAGGGCAGAACCTGCGCCCTGAACAAAGGCAGGCCCGAGGGTGCTGAGCCCTGGCGGGAGGTGACCCTGCAAGCGGGGAAGAGCACCGAGGCCTCTAGGTGCTGTTCTGTCAGTGTGTTGAATTTTGGTGGGGTCAGGCTAACCTGGCCTTAAAGATCCTGCTTTAATTGGTGGGGGTGCGGGTGGGGTACCGTACAAGTTAGCCACTTCCTGGTTTCCAGGCACGCAGCCATAGGTGCTGTAGCACCCCCGGCCTTGAAGGATTTTCCACTGTGGAGAGCAGAGGTGTACAAGGGGGGGCGGAGGCTTGGGGAGCTGTGAAATTCCATAAGGGGCCACGGCCCAATTCTCTGCTGGGTCTCAGGCTCATCCATCTCAAAAATGTTGAAATGTGTTCATGTCTGTGTATTCACATTCCCATTAATAAAATTTTGACATGCTACATTCTTATTCTTGCCCATGCCAAAATGGATTTTTTTCCTATGACCATAACCAAAATTTCCATCAGTTTGGATTACATTAGACAAGTTGGGGGAGGGGAGTGCTGCTAATTGCAGGGATGAAAAGTTGGCCCTGATGTAAAAAGTTTGTTCACGCCAGTGTAGAGGCTTTACAGTTTAGTTCAATGTCTCTCAGCTTCCATGGGCTGGGCCTCATACTCTATATGTCAGTGCTAGAACTAAACTCCAGCTCAGAAGGGAGGCTCAGCTCCACTGCATCTCTTTGTGTTAATGAAAGTGTGTGAATCATCTTTTTTTCTCTTGAGTTTACAGAAAAGTTCAGATAGGCTAAAATCCAGCATCAAAGCAGTGTAGTACAAGCAAATGGAAACAGAGAGGTTATAATGGAAGTCTGAACAGTAGATTCAACCACAAAACAGCATTTACCAGCTACTGTTTGATATCTCAGCATACATTATAACAGTGTAAACTGACAAGAGATTATGGATGAAGAATAACATTTTAGACCTCTGTCTTACAGTAACCACATCCAGTTCAGTGGAGGACATCGATGCCATTGCAGGACAGCTTTGAATGGGATGAGATTTTATTTTCCTTTAGCAAAAAAAAAAAAAAAATCACAATTTTGAACAGTCTGAACTATTATAACAGTCTCTGCTGGAATAGTGTGAATAGAAATGAGGAAGCCAAAAAGGGTCAATTAAACAGTTTCTTTAGCAGTTTTATAGTTATTCTAGGGTTATAATGACACCACACAGTAAAAGGTTACCGAGCAGCGTGCAGTATTTTACATACACTTGTGGTTTAAGTGAGAAAACCTTGCATCAGGTGGTTAAAAGTCCCTTAACTTTCACTGCCTGCTTCCAGCACACAGCAAACACGTGGTTATAGTCTAACCACATACCTTCACTAATGTTATTGATTACACACAAACAGTAAAGCAGGGTGCTCAAACCTTTTTTATACTTAACCAAACTATATACCCTGTCTATATAAGGGAAACCACTTCAAGATGGGCGGTGCAGCAGCCTCCTGTCCCCGTAGATCGCGTATCTATGATAGTAAATTTATACAAACCCTTGGTAGTGTTGAAAATCAGCATTCCTCCTAAATCGGACACTATATTGATAACTAACAACAATAAAAATACATTCACATGGCAGGAGTCTGTCTTTTGCAGACAATTTACTTTTGGCATCTTCATCAGTTTTAATAAAACCCTCTGATACTGCAAATGTCAGGTTTATAGGTATATCTGGTGAGCAAAGGAATGATGTTCTTCAGAACATACACCAACAAAAGTAGGCATGGCTTGATTAAGAGAAAAAAAAAAGTAGGGTTTTTCTGAGACTCAAGGCCAGTGATAGGTAATTAATTCACAGGGCACTCATCATTCACCTTGAATCATCTTTTGAAATATGTGCTAGCCACTGATGCTAAAGAATATGTTCCACCTTTTGTATAGCTGCAGTACTCTCCAATGGCTAGTCTTAATGTACAATACTACAGCTGTGATGCTGTAGCACTTTAGTGAAGATGCTACTAAAGCTTCTCCTGTCGGCATAGTTAATTCACCCATCCAAGAAGACAGTAACTATATCAATGGAAGAAGCTCTTCTGTTGACATACCGCTGTCTACAGGATAGGGTTAGATGAGTACAACTGTTTCTCAGGAAGTGAGGATTTTTCCTACCCATAAGCAACATATATTGTTACACGTCTGTAGTGTTGATCTGAACTGAGTACACTTCCCAGATGTGAAGAAGAGCTCTGTGTGAGCTGAAAAGCTGGTCTGAAGAAATGGGTCTATCCCACGAAAGCTTACCACCTAACAAATTATTTTGTTAGTCTTCAAAGTGCTACTGGACTGCTTTTTTATTTTGATAGTATATAGACTAACACGGCTCTCTCTCTGTTACTATTGAGCTGAAAAGCGTTCCTCTAAAACAACAAATACTCCTGTGGCACCTTATAGACTAACAGATATTTTGGAGTATAAGCTTTCGTGAGCAAAGACCCACTTCATCAGATGCATGGGTGGCAGGGTTTCAGATGAGGATTTAAAGAGGGAGTCTCAGTAAAAGGGAAGGCCAGAGCTGACAAGGTCTATTCAGTCAGGATGGATGCAGCCCATTATTGGCAGCTGATGAGGAGTTGTGAACATCGAGAGAGGAGAAATCAAGTCAGTTCAGTCACGGGGGTATGTGGCCCATTGTCAGTTGCTAATGTGGAGGTGTGAATATCAAGGCAGGAGAAACTGCTTTTGTAATGTCTTGTAGCAGGCCCTTAGGGCACCCGCACGGCCCCACAGTATGCCAACATTTTTATGGCTGATGTGGAACAACACTTCCTCAGCTCTCGTCTCCTTGTGCCCCTCCTCTACTTGCACTACATTGATGACATCTTCATCATCTGGACCCATGGGAAAAAAGCTCTTGAAGAATTCCATCATGATTTCAACAGTTTCCACCCCACCATCAACCTCAGCCTGGACCAGTCCACACAAGAGATCCACTTCCTGGACACTACTGTGCAAATAGGTAATAGTCACATAAGTACCACCCTATACTGAATACCCACAGACCACTATGCTTATCTACACGCCTCCAGCTTCCACCCAAAGTATACTACACAATCCATTGTATACAACCAGGCACTAAGGTACAACTGCATTTGCTCCAATCCCTCAAACAGAAAAACATCTACAAGACCTTTACCAAACTTTCCTGAAACTACAATACCCACCTAAGGAAGTGAAGAAAGAGTCAGACATGTACCCAGAAGCCACCTGCTGCAAGACAGGCCCAACAAGGAAAACAAGAGAACACCACTGGCCATCACATACAGCCCCCAGCTAAAGCCTCTCCAGTGCATCATCCATGATCTACAACCCATCCTGGAAAACGATCCTTCATTCTCACAGACCTTGGGAGGCAGGCCTGACCTCACCTACAGACAGCCTGCCAACCTTAAACAAATTCTCACCAGCAACTACAGACCACAACACAGTAACTCTAAACCTGGAACCAATCCCTGCAACAAACCTCACTGCCAACTCTGCTCACATATCTACACCAGCAATATCATCACAGGACCTAACACCAAGGTGCCAGGACAACATGCTTTGTGACAAGACTAGGAATCCTTACATCTGGTTTGGTTGATTTCCTAAATGTCTTCGTGTGTTCAACATAAAATGCTATCACTCTGCAGACATCTAGAGCATGTAGTCTCTATTCTGACACACCAGGATGCAGTTCAAGAAAGAGACTGGTAAGAAGAGGTCTTCACCCACATGAAATTGAAACACTGCTTTGGGAAAAATGCTGGGTGGGGTGCAAGTTGCATTTGGTTCTTATGGAAGGCTATGGTGGGGAAGGGGTCTGGAGTTCACGCTTTTAACTCAGATGCTCACTGAGCTGACGTAATAGCTAATGGGAATGTCACTTTTCATGAGCGGTGGAGTGGTGCACGTGCTCACAAGGGATGTGAATGGAGCGCCCATTAATGTGAAGAGGATCAGGTTGAGATTTGAAGCAAGAATTGGTGGTCTTAAATCCACCACCCCTCTGAGCCCTCCAGCAAACAGTCTTAGTAGGGTTAGCAGACAGAGAGCACCCCATCTCTCCTGGATGGAACGATGAGATGCCCACTAGGTGTGTCTTGGAGGACCATGCAAACTCCTGTTGTTTCAGGTGTAGCAGATACTCAAGAATGAACAGTATTGATGCTTGAAGCCAAGTTGTGTGGCACTGCCCACACCAGCATGAAAGGCTTTTTACTTAGCTAGGTAAGTAGGTCTGGTGGAGGATTTTCTGCTAGCATCTCCCTCACTGGTTCCACGCATTGACATTCCTTGGGATTTAACCATGAAGCTTCCACATGTGAAATGTAAAGGCTGAAGATCTGGATGAAGGAAGTGACTGTGGTCCAGTGTGATGAGATTGGAGAAGGATGGCAGGATGATCAGGGCTTTCACCGAGAGATCCAGAAAGGTGCTGTACCAACGCTGGCACGGCCCCACTGGTGCCAGCAAAATTACTTCCGTCCTACTCTACGGATCTCAAGTAGTACTTTGTGTACAAGCAGGACTGGCAGAAACACATACATGAGTTAACCTGAGTGGAGCAAGAACGCAGCTGAATCGTAGCCTAGATCATATTTTTTGGAAAAGAGCAGAACACCAAGCACTTTCTCTTGCTCCAGGTAGTGAATAAGTCTGTCTAGGGAAATTCCCATCTTTAGAAGATGGAATGCATGACATCTGCTTGTGTGGTCCAATCATGGTGGAAGAACTTCCTGCTGAGATAGTCTGCAAGTTTGTTCTGTATCCCTGGGAGATCAAGTGCTTCCAGTGTATGAGTGGGCTATATAGAAATCTCAGAACAGGAGGACTTTCTCGAAAAGAGGCAAGAACTGAACCCAGTCCTGCTTGTTTATGTAAAACGTGGTGGTGTTGGTTATCGCTGCCACACACTGCCCCTGCATTCCAGCCTGGAAGTCTGATGTGCCAGTCTCATTGCTCTGAACTCCTTTACGTTGATGTGGAGCAGGAGTTCGAACTGAGACTGTAGTCCCTACATTTGCAGACCTAGGTGTGCTCCCCAACCCAGAGCTGATGCATCTGTTACCAGGGTAAGGGAGGGGAGAGGAGTGTTGAAGGAGACTCATTGCAAACTGTGGAGGGTCCAGTCTCCACTGAAAACAGTGTGTCCAGGACATGCCCCAGAACGGTTAATACTAAATTAAGACTTTCAGACTGGGCAATAAGCTGAGACAAGCCACACCTGGAAAGGTCTGAGTCAGGCTGCCATGTATGCTGGGAGACAGAGGGACACCTTTGCAGTTGTGAAATGGTGTCACCTGAAAGTCTGGATGAGGAATGCCGGCACCTGGAATCTGGATTCCGGAAGGATTGCTCTCACTTGTTGAGAGACCAGCACCGCCTCAATACATTCTATCCATCGGGTAAATCCTAGTGTTGACTTGTCTATGTTGAGTAGGAGTCCCAATGTCAGGAACATGTCTGTGACTAAATGGACTTGTGACTCCAGCTGCTCCCTGGAGCACCCATTGTTTCAAATTGTCTAGGCACTTGTCTCTTGTAAAGAAAAACTGCTTCCAACAACATTCACTTGGTGAACACATGTGGGGCCAAATGGGAACATTGTGAACAGATAATGGTTGTGGCTGACCACAAACCTGAGAAAAAGTCTGTGTGTCAGTCAAATGGTGGTGTGAAAACAAACATCTGGGCACCACACTTCAAGAAAGATGTGGAGAAATTGGTGAAGGTCCAGAAAAGAGCAACAAGAAGAATTAACTGTCTAGAGAACATGAGCTGTGAGGGAAGGCTGAAAGAGCTGGGCCTGTTTAGTTTAGAAAAGAGAAGACTAAGAGGGGACACGATAGTGGTATTCAAATACTTCAAAGAAGGTTACAAGGAGGAGGGAGAAAAATTGTTCTCCTTGGCCTCTGAGGATAGGACAAGGAGCATGGGCTTAAAATTCTGCAAGAGAGGTTTAGTTTGGACATTAGGAAAAACTTCCTAACTGTTAGGGTGGTTAAACACTGGAATAAAGTTATCAAGGGAGGTTATAAAATTTCTATCACTGGAGATATTTAAGAGCAGGTTAGACAGACACCTATCGGGGTGGTCTAGATGGTGTTTGGTCCTGCCGAAAGGGCAGGGAACTGGACTCAATGACCTCCTGAGGTCCTTTCCAGTTCTAGTGTTCAATGATTCTATCATCATCCACACTGAGGGCGGAATTTCAACCTTACTATCAACTGGTTGAGTCCTTGCAAATCCAAAATGGGCCTGAAACTCCCTTTTGCTCTGAGAATTAGGAAATATTGGGATTAGAATCCCTTGCCCCCTAATTCTTCAGGCACCTCCTCCACTGTCATTAATGGTAATGAATAAGGAATTGCTCCTCTTAAAAGTGACAATGAAGAGGGGTGGTAAGGAGGGGAGGAGCAGAAGTGGAGAGAATCTACCTTACAAATGAGCCAGTAGCCTGATGTTATATGAAACCATGTACAGTAGATGTGGCATAGAGCATTCAGAAAATCTGGGAACTGATCCACGATGGAGGTGAGTATGCCACCCTCAGGTGTACCTTTAAAACATTTGTTTAGGCCCTGAAGTTGACTTTGAAGAGCCATGTCCCAAGCTGGAGAGTGGCTTATAAGGGATGCACCTATTATTCCTGCTGGTATTGTGGAATGACCCCTGTGTAGGGCAGGCTGGGTATGGTCTCTGCTGTTGCTAGAGCTTCAGCTGCAGCTTGAAAGGTTTTTTTCTGGGTTGCTGGTGTGTGCATGTCCAGGGACTTTGTAATTGCCCTTGACTCTTTAGGGTATAAAACCTCAAGTCTATCTGGTCTAAAACAGCCCTGCAGCCTCAAATAGAAGGTCCAACTTCTGGGGGAAGACCTGATGCTTGGAACCAAACTTACTCCTTATTGTGACCATCCCTGAGGAGATGCTCTGCCCTGCCAAGTCTGTCGAGTCTAGGGAGGCCTGCAGGGAAGTTCTGGCTACTGTCCTGACATCCTTACAAGTGCAGGGAACTCTGCCTTTGTGTTCATGAGGAGCAATTTGGACACAGTGTCCCAGGAGTTGAAATTGTATCTGCTGAGAAAAGGCTGCTGAATGGCCTCTGCTGCAGGCCCCATGGTGCATAGATTTTCCTCCCGCAGAGGTCCATACTCTTTGCCTCCTTGGCCTTTGGGGCCTGCACTTCCTGCCCTGGTGCTTCTTTTGTTTAATTGCCGAGACTATGAGGGATCATGGTTGTAAGTGCGAGGATGAAAATGGGCATCGCTTAGAGGGGGAAAAGTATTTTCTTTCTACTCCCCATTGTGGTGGGTGGGACAGATGCGGGGGGTCTGCCAAATGGTTTTGTTATTGGTCTGTACAGATTTTATAGCGGATGACTCTAGATAACTATAAATCTATTCTGGACGGGCCCTCTGGGCTTAGGTTATTGACCGTGGGAACCTCAGGTTTGGCCATTTCCTCAACCTGAAGGCCCATGTTTCAGGTGATGTGGCAAAAAAAAATGTCCTGATGTGTCTGTGGTCAATGCGGGGAGGACTGAAGTCGAGGTCCCTGCAACAGCCTTGTCAGATGATGCAGAAAATGTGGTCCTTTGGGTCTTGTAACTGTCCTGTTGGTTCTGGGCAGAATTAGGGTCCTCTGCTAGCCTGGCCTAGTTTGATGCATCCTGGGCTGTGGCGGCGAGGGGAAGGTTCTGTGGTCGGTCCCGCCAAGTCCTCTGAGGAATGCAGATGTGGGTTGGAAAGGGTAGCTTCAGTAGCCTGAGGGGTCGGTCTGATCCCTGGGAACCACAGGGGAAGGTGACTCAGAGCCACCAACCTGGAGGTGCGAAGTGGTAGTGGAAGGGGCACCCTGCGCCGGATAAGCCCAGACAGTCCATAAGGGCCATTGCGTGGGTGAAGGCCACTGTGAGGGCCAAGGAACTGGCACTTCTGGGCAGTGTTTACACCAACAGTGTGTGCTGTGCCTCAGTAAGCTCAGTCCCAAGGGTGATGACCACACTAGTGCCAATGAATCCTGTGCTGGTGGGGGGCTGGTTCTATGAGGAGGATGACACTGATCAGTGCCACCAGTGCTGGAGAAATGAATTGATGTTCTCTGAGTGCCAGATGCTCCTGGGCTGGTGCCAGAGACCTAGATCAGTGCTGGGATTAGTGCAAGTCCAGCGTCAAGCAGTATCACAAACATCATGCTGCCGCCAATCCTGTAGTTTCTAAAATCTAAAGGTGTATTTATAAAAAAGGAAAGAAAAATGAGTTACAGCTGGTTAAAGGAATGAACTACCTACCACAATGGCAAAGTTCTTGCATCAGGCTCAGCAGTGCTGAGAGGTGCCATAGGCCCTGGGGCAAGGTGGGAGGGGAGCCTGGCTCTGTAACCCGGAGAGGGTGTGTCCAGTGGTGGAGGAGGTGGGGCTACAGCATTCAGTCCTCAGCACCACCCTGACCACAGTGCTGCCCCTCCCTCATAGCTGAGTGCAGCAGGGCTGTTAAGGCAATTCAAAGGGCCCTGCAGCTCTAGGATCCTTTGAAATGCTAGACCCAGGGGCAATTACCCACCCTTGCCACCTCAGCCCCACCATCAGTGGGCCTGACCAGGCTTGTAGCCATGATGGAATAAACTGCTGACTTGTTAAATCGCTCATTGTTTCCAAATCATTGCAAGATCCTCAGTACTTTGGTTACAATGGTCCTGTTAGAATAAGTTCTTAGTCTAGAAGTTCGAGCAGGAAATAGGCAAAAATTGAAATGCCTCTAGGACCTTTTATCCCTTCTGCCAAGTGAAGGAAAACCCATTGTTCTTGTGGAAAATTATAGGCAACAAGATGTTGTCTGGAATCACATGGGCAAGTCACAAGTCTATGCATGCTTTACTTACTCATAGCTGAAGCTATCACCCATTGGGTATATCTTCATTACAGTGGGGGTCAGGGACTGATCCTCCTGGCATTGATTTATTGCATCACAGAAGATGCAATAAATAGGAGAAGGCTCATCCAGTAAGTGGAAAAAGTTCAGAGTGATCATGGCCACGGGCCCATAAAGAACTAAAAAGGTCATTACAACTTTTGAAAAGTTGGACATCAAAAGTATAACCAGGTATTTTGGCATTTTTACCTGTAATTGCAGGACAGAACAGAAGCATACCAATTATAGGTTATCACTTCCTTAATCAATTGATTTCTATCTTTCAAGGAAGATGGGAGTTTAAAAGAAAATATGGTTGCGTGGACAATTGTAGAAGCAAGGACTGGCCAATCCTTGGTGGGTTGCACAGAGTAAGGCTCACTCAGCCATGTTTCAGAGACAGATTACCTCAGTAACTTAGCTGGTCTCGTCTATCTAAGCACAAATTTCCGCGCTGTGAACCCAATCCTGCAAGATGCTGTTTGTGTGGGCACATGGGTTTGCCCTATATGGGGTGACTTGCAAGGGTGGTGGAACCGGTAGCAGCAGTATCAGATAAAACCAGGGTAATGCCACAACTGCATCTTTTGAAAAGTTTCAAATGATGTAACGTTCAACAGATATGCACCGCCGGCAAACCTCATCCTGAAAGATGCTACCATACAATGAATTTGGGAACACACCAAAACAGCCTGGAAAGAAACTGGAGACAAAACATTGGGAAAGAGGACAAGGCATCACCAAGACTGGATCACAGCAGACAGTCTGAGAAAAGTGAAGGAATGAAAGGACAGAAAATCAGCAGTCAACAACAGCAGAACAAGAGCAGCCAAAGTGGAAGCTCAGAGGCTGTATTCAGAAGCCAACAAAGAAGTTAAAAGGGCTGTAAAATGGGACAAGAAGAACTTTGTGGAAAACTTTGCACAACAAGCTGAACAAGCTGCAGACAGAGAAACTTGAAAGAGCGCTGTAGTATCACATGGAAGCTAGCTGGGTCACAGCATACAGTGGATCAGCCAGGAGGGGCGTGTGCTAACCAACCCAAGTGAGCAGCTCAGCAGATGGAAGGAACACTTTGAAGAGCTACTGAATCGCCCTGCCCACATGGAATCTCTCAAGTTATCACCTGAAAATATACCACTACAAATTAACAGCAACAGGCCTCCAAAAGAATCTGAAAAGCAGAAAAGCACCTGGTCTTGACAACATCCTTGCATCAGTCAGATTACAGGCTAGAATTTCACCAAAAAAAACCTCAGGCCCAATGTAAAAATCAGGATTAATCCAGATCAACCCTCACGTAAAAAAAAAAAAATCTAGAGAAAATTTCCCTCCCCTGCCTACAAATGTTTTTAAAAACAGAACCACCCAAAATAGAACATACCTTTTAAATGAGCTGCTGGAAGACTACAAGCAACAACAGCATTTCCAGTTTTTGGAGCTCATTTACAGTGAACTCAAAAATGACCAAAACTGCATGAGATATTGTTAGTAAACAAGAGACAAGAAAGGTGCCTATAAGCAGAGAGAGCCTGGAAATACAAATAATAGCTGTAAGGAAACAAAAATGATCTTCACCTTTCAAAAAAAATGTGTGCAAGTTTGAAAACAAATCATTCTGAATAAAAGATAAATATTGACACAAGCTGTTGTTCATTTGCACCTTACTTCCTTGCATCTGATTCAGGGTCAAAATCTTGTGTGTGTGTGTGTGTGTGTGTGTGTGTGTGTGTGTGTGTATTTTAAGCTTCTTCCTGGAATGTAACCGACATTTGTTGTTTGATATTGGCTGTTAGTCATCAAAAGTAGGTTACAGAAAAACTCTGTAGGTTAGTTAATGCTTTTAGGGCCTGTGGCACAGTTACTCAGTGAAGTTCATCTACTGGTTTCCTGAAGTGCATTCCCTCCCTCTAGAGCAGGGATTCCTAACCTATGGGTTGGACTCAAACATGGGTCACCATTACATTTTGTAAGGATTGCCAGCTGGGCGGCTCCAAGCCGCATGTGGCTCTTTAAGGAGCCATTTGCAGCTGCTGCTGCTTGCTGCTGCAGCTCCGAGTCCCTGCCCTGACATGCTGAAATGGAACTCAATTTCATTGGTTTGACAGCCGGCAGAAGGGATCTGGCTGTTAAACCAATTAAATTGAGTCCCATTTCAGTGTGGCATGGCAGGGAACTGCCTGCACTGCAGGTGGGGGAAGCTGTGTGGTGGAGATGGCAGCAGTGGCACTCATGTGAGGTAGGTGGGGGAGTGGTTTGGGGTTGTGAGGGGTTTAAGTCTGGGAGTGGGGGGCGAATCAAGATTTATAAAAGATTTTGTTCCCCAGGGGAGAACCTCCCCCACCCAGCTTTGAATTGCCTTGTGTCACAAAGTCTTACTGAATTGTCAAAATGGGTCACTGTCTCAAAAAGGTTGGGAACTGCTGCTCTAGAGTCAGGTCTACAATACAGATCTCTGCCAGCAAAGCTATGCCAGTCAGAGAGAGGCCCACGGAAGGGAGCGGGGGAGGGGGGGAAGAAGGTGTTCTGCTCATAAGAAGCATAAGGGATCTTTTTCAGGGGGAAAGGCAATACGCCACGTGTACTGAGAATACAGCAGGAATGCCGTTAGCATCTGCTTTATAAAGTCTCACACACACACCTGCAGATGGTGCATTGTTACCAGTCCATGGTGGCTCAAGTCAGTCTTAGCAGCCAGGCAAGGCTGGCTGAGTACGGAATTGGGGTTCCTGTGAGACTCCTTTGAGGCTTGGCTTGCACAGCTAAACCCAGAGTTCCATGGCAAGAGCTTCTCTTCTTACACATTTATGTTCCCATTTGAGTCTATGGTTTTTGCAGTATCATGCTGCAATCATCCACCCGTAGGAGATATTAATCTGTGTTTTTCAGAGTTATCCTTTCATGGTGATTGTCAGGCTGCCCATAATTGTCTCTCACTGTCTGTCTGTCTCCAGGGTTCATCAAATGTTGCTAATTCAATTCAGCATCAAGACGCAATGCACGTTTCCTGTTATCTTTAAAGTTTCTTCCTGTTGTCTTCAAAGTTTTCACTTCTTGATCACCTGGACATCAGTGATGGCTTTTGCTCACACATCCTTCACTCACACCAAAAAAGTGTAGAGTTACAGAAAAAACCAGTAATTAGTAGAAGACACAACTTAGTTTGTGATGCAGAAAAGGGATACAACTTAATTTGTAATGGTAACAGGGAGCAAAGCCTTACAATAAACATTATCTAAACATGAGTGACAGAGAGAAACAGAAGCTACAGAACTTATAAGAAAGTCATTATACATCATACTTAGTCTTATGACAAATACTAACTAAAATAACAAGAAGTCCTGTGGCACCTTATAGACTAACAGGTATTTTGGAGCATAAGCTTTCGTGGGCAAAGACCTGCTTCATCAGATGCATCTTTGTCCATGAAAGCTTGTGCTCCAGAATATCTGTTAGTCTATAAGGTGCCACGGGACGACTTGTTGTTTTTGAAGATACAGACTAACTCTGCTACCCCTCTGATACTAACTAAAATATATATATTTGCTACGAGGTGGCAAAGGGCACAACTGCCCTTTTAAACACCACGGCTGCACTGTGCTACAGCTCAATGTGTGGCTGGTGGGAGCGGGCAGGGAGGAGGCAGGGCTGACTGCCCCAAGCACTGGCCCTTCTGCCCTTGACCCTGCCCCTTTCAGGGTAAGGAGCCAGCTCCCCCTCCCACCTTGCTGCCAGACTTGAGGTGATTGTCAACCCTGCTGGTCAGAGATGTGAAGAGGACCAGCACAGCTGTTCTAGCAAGTGTTTTTAAGGTAGACACAGCTATACTGGTACCAATCTACTATCATTCTTTGAGGGGGTCAACCAGCATGTGGACAAGAGGAATCCAGTGAACATAGATGTTCAGAAAGTCTTTGGCAAGGTCCTATGCAAAGTCTCGTAAGCAAAGTAAACTGGCATAGTTAAAAGATGGGAAACAAAATGGTAGGAAAAAATGGTCAGGTTTCAGAATGGGGTCTTCCAAGGATTTGCACTGTGACCTGTACTGTTCAACATATTAATAAATGATCTGGAAAAAGGAGTAAAGAGGTGACTAAATTTGCAGATGATACAAAAATATTCAAGATAATTAAATCCAAAGCAGATTGGAAGGAGTCACAAAGTGATCAGAACTGCAAAATAATGCACATTAGAAAATATAATCCTAATTTATCTGTATAAACAATGGGGTCTGAATTAGCTCTTGTCACCCAAGGAAGATTTTGGGAGTCATTGTGGATAGTTCTCTGAAAACACCCACTCAAAATGCAAAGCAATTGAAAAAACTATCAGAATGTTGGGATCATTAGAAAGAGGTAGATAAGACAGGAAATATTTTATTGCCTCTCTCCATATACATTTATGGTGTACTCACATCATGAATGCTGCCCTATGTCAGAAAATATATTAGAATTGGAAAAGGTACCAAAAAAAGGGAAGCACAAATGGTTAGCAGTATGGAAAATTTGCAGTAGGTTCAAATTGCAGCTTCTGCATAGACAGAAGTCCCGAGCAGGGAAAGGATATGTGGGAGAAAATTCCATTTCTCTTTTCTCCATTCTTCTTTGCTTTGCCTGCTCGTATGTCCTGGACCAGAGGAGCATTTACACAGTATTCGTCTAGAGAAATACAGCATAAAAACTCCAGGCTCTCTTAGGGGAAAATACACATCAGCCTTCATTGGTCTTTATACATTCTGGCACAAAAACTGAATAAAACCCCCACTATTACTTCTAATTGTCCTAGTGATCTTCCCTGGTAGATTAACTTTTAGTTCTGTATTACTTCAGTAGTTCTAGTTTTTCTTTTACTGTAGATGCATGATGAAACAAGCCTCCCAGAAACAGAGAGGAAGTAGATCAGTTAGTCATAGCATGTTTAGTAAGAAGGAAGCTTTCAAATGCATATTCAGAAGTTTCAGACATCTGATAAGTAGATTGAAAAACCCTACATGTATTATAAATGAGCTTGTTTCCGTGATTTTTAGATATGTTCCTGTACATAACATTAATTTCTTATCATTTACTTTAAGGTGCTCAAATATTATGATAGTGGGTATTGCTTAAATACCTACATAGAAGTATAGGTTGAACCTCTCTCATCTGGCACCTTTGAGACCTGACCAGTGCCATACAAGAGAATTTGCCAGACTAGCACATTACCAACACTTCCACTACTTACTGGGCTCTTGGAAGACATTTTGGGGTAAATTAGGGCTAAATAATAGCAGAGAACACTGGAAGCCAGGACTGGCAGCTGAAAACAAACTTTGTGGGACCATGGGAAATTTGCCCACACCCACAATAAGTGATCATCTGGCTGGATTATGGATGTTGCTGATGAGAGAGTGCTGGATTAGAGATGTTCAACCTGTAGCTGTATTTAAGCAAAAGAAATAGCCCCAGAAGAATTAGAAAGACAATTTGAAGCAATGAGATTACTCTTGCTGAAGATGAGCTAGCCCCATTGACAGCGTCTAGGAGCACATGTAATTCCATGAGTAAATAAATGCTAGAACTGTAGGGATAATGTTATTTGATTAGTAAAAATGGTCAGAACCATCATTTCTGTGGTGTACCCCTCTGCAGCATGACCTCCTAGCTCTAAATCCTCCAGCTGGTAAAAATTTTGATAATACGGTGTCATCAGAAATGGGTTGAGTTGGTTATATTATTAAATACGCATTCTTTTTTTCCCCATAAACTACTTTAAAATAGTCTCTTAATTTTTACTTTTTAATAGTTTTTTATTTGCTTTATCCCCTGTCCCCACTAGTTAATCCCCTCCATTGAGCTGTGCAGTGTCAATTTGTACAAAGGCTTATTTTAACTTTTCATGTTTTTCTTAAATTTGTTATTTTTAATACACTTAATTTAAAAACACCTTTCCTACAAAAGTGTATTAACTACCCACAGTCCTTGCAGGATGACTGTTTTTTTACTGTAGATTTTTGTACATAGTTAACACATTGTTTTCCCCCCTGACCTCCCAGGATTTTTTTCCATTTGGTCTGTTTCTTTTCCCGTGACTCTGATCTGCTCTACATACTTTTTGCATCTACCCTGCCATGCTGTCTGAAGTATTTCACACCTACGAGTGCTTACCTTATTGCATAGTGCCAAAAACAGCACAGACCCCCAAGCTGTTGGTGTGTTCTATAATTGATTTCACTAGGCCAACAACAAATGTGAATTCCTAGATCACTATATTGGCTCGTTGGGCTCTCCCATCTATCTTGTCATGCCAGCAAGATGGCTTTAGTGATAAATGGTTATGTACATCAAAAAATAAAATCACAAAATATTCAGTTACAATTCCAGTTACAAGAGACCAGTCAGTCACTTACCACAGATCAATTGGTGTTCTCGATCTTACACCTAAGACAGCAATACTTGTAGCCCATCCTTCCATCAACTATCAAAAGGTATATTCACTAGAAAAACAGACAAGACTTACTCATAGTTTAAAGGCTGGATCTTGGGCCCACAGAGCTCAGGGCTTCCCTTCTGCCACCCTCAGCAGCAGCAGATGAAGTTCCCAGCCCCTTTGAAGTGCTGTGGTAGCGTTGCTCTCCTACTCAACATGGCTGTGTGAGCAGGGAGGGCATCCAGCACCACAGCTGGAGGGTGCTAAGGGCTGACTGCCCTGAACACTGCCCCCTCCAAGGCAGCTTGCTGAGCCCCTCTCCCACCTTGTCACAGGTAGCTTTTGGTCCTACAGGTTCTCCCTCACCCTGCCTATTTCTGGCCAGTTCTGCCCCTCACCTGAATACACCGTATCCTCGCTCCTTCCCTGCAGAGCAGGGGTGGCCAGCCACTTACGTACAAAGAGCCATGGAATACATATTTATTTTTATCTGTATCTCACAGAGCTGGAAGGGACCAGTCCTCTGCCCTCACAGCAGGACCTACCACCATCCCTGATATTTTTTTGAAAAAAGTCTAACCTGCCCCAGACCCTTGAAACACCCCCTCAGGGATTGAGCTCACAACTGTGGGTTTACAAAGGCAATGGGCTATCTACTGTGCCATCTACCTATCTAAATGGAATACACATATCTATAGATACATAGATAAAAATAATTATACGCTACATGGCTTAGTACCCTCCACCTCCCTCAGAGCAAGGCACCCCCAGCCTCCCATTCTAACCCAATCCCCCTCCCCTCCTCCACAAACAGGCACCCCAAGCTCCCCACTATAATCCAGTCTGCCACCTCTCCCCCAGAGCCAGGCATGTCTAGCCCCTCCCCCACAGTCTAACTCAATCCTCCCCTCCCCAAGCCAGGCACACACCCACTGCCTCACGGCACTAACTCGATGCTGGCTGCTCCCCAGAGCTGCCACTGCCACCAAGCACTTCTCTCAAACACTGGGGCGCATGCATGGAACAGCACGTGGTACTCCCAGCCCACGGCTCTGAGGAGGAGTCACATTTAACGGCCGAGAGAGCCAGAGGTGGCTCGAGAACCATGGGTTGGCCACCCCTGCTGTAAAGTTTTTTGACTGCCTCTACACATTGACCAGATGTTTTCGGAGAATGCTTCTCAATGACTCTGTGATCTCTTTCTTGAACGGTAACAGCCAGTTTAGACATGCCCCCATTGTGTATGTAGAGTTAGGATTATAGTTTAATCTGTGCCTTATTTTGAATATATCAACATTCAATTTTGTTTGCCATTTTGTTGCCCAGTCACCCAGTTTTGTGAGATTCCTGTGTAAGTCTTGCAGTCAGCATTGGTCTAAACTCTGTTGAATAGTTTCGTATGATCCACCAACTTCGTCACCCCACCGTTTCTCCTCCACTTTTTTTTGCTAGTTAATTTCCAAGCATGTTTAACAGAACCGGTCCCTATACAGATCTTTGGGGGACCCCCTGCCATTTACCTCTCTTCACTGTGAAAACAGACTGTTTATTCCCATCCTTTGTTTCCTACAGTTCATCAGTTATTGATCCATGAAAGAGCTTTCCTTATTATCATATAATATGTTTCGGGCCTTAAGAGCATTTGCTGTGGAACCTTGTCAAAAGCCGCGTGAAAGTCAAAGTATGTTATTCCCTCTGAGTCACCTTTGTCCACATGATTGCTGGTAAAGTGAAGTTACTCTCCTTGGTGCAGTAACTATTGTTCTTTGAGATGTGTGTCTCCATGGGGGCTCCACATCAGGTGCTGGGCTCATCCCAGCGCCGCCGTACAGAATATTTTCTAGAGCCGCAGTCAGCACAACCGCGCGTCTGTGCCTGCCGCCTCTTGCTGTTCGCACCCTTTCAGTGACACGCGCGGTCTGGCTCCAGCCAGTTCCTCGAGACTGCCCCAGAATCTGACAGATATGGAAGAGAGACTCAGGAGCAGGGAGGGTGGGTTGTGGAGCACCCTGGGGATGATAGTTACTGCACCAAGGTGAGTAACTTCACTTTCTTTTGCGAGTGGTCCACGTGGTGCTCCACATCAGGTGACTGCGTAGCAGTACCCTTGAACTGCGGAAGGAGGGCAGGAGTTTTACATGTTTATGGCACCCCTGATGCGAGAGAAGCGCCCCTGGTCCATCGGTGTTGGATCACGTCATGTTTCACAAACGTGTCAGTAGAAGACCAGGTAACTGCTCTGCAAATGTCGTGGAAGGGGACCCCCTGAAGGAAGGCCACTGATGCTGCCACAGCCCTGATTGAGTGTGCTCTCGGTGGTACTGGGAGTGGTATCCCTATGGAGGAGTAGCACCTCACTGTACATGAAGTTATTAATTTTGCTACTTGCTGGGACTATAATGGCTCACACTCAGACCGATCAGCGAGTGACATCAGCAGTCTATCAGTTTTTCTAAACGATTTAGTTCTGTCTACATAAAAAGCCAGTGCCCTCCACGTCAAGGGTGTGACGTGATGCTTCCTGAGGCGAGGTGTGTGGTTTAACCAGACAAGACAAGACAATGGGCTCATTTAGGTGAAAATCTGAACATACTTTAGGAATAAAAGTGGGATGATGCCTCAGAACCACGCCTTGTTGAAAATCACGTAAGGGGGTACCACCACAAAAGCTGAAATTTTGCTGACTCTGCACATTGAGGTAATGACAAGACGAAAAGCAACCTTCACAGTCATGATTTGTAGGGGTACCGTGGCTAATGGTTTGAAAAGTGGCACCGTAAGGGCACTAAGAACTGGGTCCAGATCCCACAGGGGAAGGGCAGGTCGATGAGGAGGGTACAAAATGGTGAGGCCCTTAAGGAATCTCTTAGTGGTGGGATCTGCATATACAGAGAATCCTTTGATGGGTTGAACAAAGGCAGTGAGGGCTGCAAGGTGCACTCTTAGTGACACCAGCAGCAGCCCAGAGATTTTTGAATGTAACATGTAATCAAGAATTATGTGCAAAGGAGCTTTTCAAGGCAATGTAAGGAACACCATGAAGCAAACCTGCACCATTTGGATAGGTAAGTGATTCAAGTATTCTGCCAGCAACTGTGTGTCAAGACCTCTTTAACTTGTGTTGAATAGAGGCATTCGGACACATTGTGCCAACTAGGAGCCACGCTGTAAGGTGAAGGATGTGTATCCAAGGATGAAGTAGGGATCCTTGGTCCTAGGACAGGAGGTTGGGAAGTGCTGGGAGTGGGTAGGGAGTGTATGGCAAAATGCGCTGAAGCAAAGGGAACCAGCGTTGGTGAGCCCAAGCAGGTGCTAATAGTATGACTGTGGATCCATCTGTCTGGATCTTGTGCAAGACCCTGGAGATGAACACCGTGGGAGGGAAGGCACAGAAAAGGGCCCCATTCCACTTGATAAGAAATGTGTCGCCCAGCGATTTGTTCCCTACTCCCACTCTGGAGTAGTAAGAACAGCACTTGTTGTTGTGCCAGGTGGTGAGGAGGTTCTACCACAGAAATGCCTCATTGTTGGAAGAGGAGATGGAGAACCCCATTGTGAAGCTCCCACTCATGGTCTGGAGCAAAGTGCCTGCTGAGGGAATCTGCTGTGGTGTTGTCTACACCATGTAAGTAAGATACCACGAGTGTGATGTTGTTCTGAATGCACCAAGTCCACAGTTGAATGGCTTCCAAACATAGGGATCACGATTGTGCTCTGCCCTGATGACTGATATAGTACATCGTCACGATGTTGTCGGTGTGTATCTTGACTGTGGTTTTGGAGATGTGCTCACGGAAATGTCAGCAGGCATTGAAGAACTGCTCTGAGCTCTAGCAGGTTGATGTGTGAGAAGACCCCTTTTGGTGACCAACAACCTTGGGGCGACCTGGTACCCATGTGAGCACCCCAACCTAGATGGAAAGCATCTGTGGTGATATGTACTGTAGGTTGTTGTTGGTGAAAGGATACACTGGACAACAGGTTTTCTCACTTCGTCCACCGTGTGAGAGAATGATGGACTTGCAGAGGAAGGAAAACTGACTTGTGCAAATTGTGCTTTGTGCGGTCACAGATGGAGCTTACCCAGTGATGTAAGGTGCAAATGTGAAGTCTGGCTTGTTGAACTGCATACATGGTAGCTGCCATATGGCCCCATCAATTTTAAGCACATGATTATCTGAATTGTGGGGCTGGTGGTAATGGCTTGTATTAGGTCTCGAATTACTTGAAATCTCTGCAGAGGCAGGTAGGCTCCAGCAGAAATGGTGTTGAGCCTGGCTCCTATGAATTCCAAGTCCTGCATGGGATAGATGGCAGATTTTTGATCAATAGGCTGAGGCAGTCGAACGTCCGCCTGGTGACAGCAACCATCTTGGAAGTCTCTGCTAGTGATTGGCCCTTGCTGAGGCAGTTGTTGACACAGGGAAATATGATGACTCACTCTCCACATAAATGGGCTGCAACTACTGCTAAGGTTTTGGAAAATACCCCGGGCAGGGTGGATAGGCCAAAGGGTAGCACCTGATATTGAAAATGTTCTGTGACCACTGTGAAGCGGAGGAACTGTCTGTGTGCTGGATAGATTGTCACATGAAAGTAGGTGTCCTGAAGGTTGAGGGCAGTGAACCAGTTGTTGTGTTCCAGTGGAAGCGAGCATCACCATCTTGAACCACCATTTTCGTGGGTATCGACACAGGCCCCAAAGGTCTAGTATCCATTTCCATCCATCTGTTCTCTTCTGCATGAGAAAGCAGCAGAGTAAAAACCCCTTTCTCTTGAATTCTTCTGGCACCCTCTCCACTACTCTGATGAGAAGGAGGTGTTTGACTTCTTCGCGGAGCAGCGTCTCGTGAGAGGGGTCCCTGAAGAGGGACGGGATAGATGGGGTGGTTGGTGGGATGGAAAGGAAGGGAATAGGTTAGCCTGATTATATGATCTCTAGAACCCACTTGTCGGTGGTGATGGAGGCCCATTGGGGGAAAAGGGGCCTCATGTGGTGGTGAAACTTGTGGGTAGTAGGACGGTCCAGAAAGGTGACACGGCTTCGCTGGGTCGCTGTCCTCGACTATACCATCAAACCTGCTGCCTAGCAGACTTCTGAGGTTGCATTCGATTCTTATTATTTCAGAGTTTTGGTGGTCTTTGCTGAGAACGGGACCGATCGCATCCCCATTGCTGATGTTGGAAAGAGTGTTTATGGTCCCAGTAGTCAAATCGTCTGTGATAGGAGTAAAACAGCACCATTGGTAAGGAGAAGTATACATTCCCAAAGCACGCAGGGGCGTACATGAGTCCTTGGTGGCATGTGGGATGGAATTGCTCTTCTCAGCAAATAACTTAGACCTGTGAAAAGGAAGGCAGCTCCTTTGGAACTCTTGACGATTCTACGTAGGAGGCCATTCTTATAACTACAGCACTTTGAGTTTTGGTGCTGCCGATCTTGGTGCTGACGACTCTGGAGACCGTGCCACAGTAGATATCTTTCCAGGCTTTGCGGTCAGCACCCATTTCGGTGCAGCAGACTCAGAGTCCTTCTTGTGGGACTTATCTGAGATTTTTGATCTGCTCTGTATGAATGCAGGCAGGGATCTCGTTGGCAACACCTGGTGGCACATGCGGCTGTGTCAGCTACATCTAGAGCAATCTGGACAGATGCTCTAGCAGAGGCATACCCCTCCTGCACTATAAATTTTAAAGTCGGCTGGTTTTGATGCAGACAAATAATTAATTAGTGGTGTCAGTTTAGAACAGTTGTCGAAGTCCTATTTGATAAATAAGCCAAGCAGGTGGCTATATGTAACAAGAGCATGGCAGAAGAGTAAATTTTTCTTCCAAAAAGGTCCAGCCTTTTTTGCATCCTTGTCAGGGTGAGGTGTTTTAAAGTGCAGTGTTTTTGATCTATGGTGAGCAGCACCCACCCTGAGAGAATTGAGTTGAGGATGGGTAATCAAAAATTCCATCCCTCCAGGGGAGGACAAAATATTTTTTGTCCATCTGTTTGTTGGATGGCTATGCAGATGCTGGGGTCTGCCAAATGTCCTCAGCAGCCTCCAATATGGCTTTGTCCACAGGGATAGCAGTCCTGGAACTTTGCACACATTCAAGTTTTTTCAGAAGACGGTGCAGTTCTTGTTCCACCTCAGGTATTTTGACCTCCTGACTGAGGGCAATGCATTTGAATAACTCATGAAATTGTGTATTATTACTGGGAGGAGAAACATCTATTGGTATGGCAGCCTCATCTGTAGAGGAGGACGATTGATCCATTGGGGAAGTGGCAACTTAAGCACTTAAAAAATGAAGCAACTACAGGAAGAGACATTGGAAAACAAAGACATTGAAGAATAATCCTCCTTCTAAACAAGGTAGAGATTTATAGTATATCAATCTTGACATACAGTAAACCCTTGAAATGTGCAAATTCGAGTTGCTCTTCTTAACTCACATTAATGTGAGTTAAACGCATCTGAAAGCTGCTCTGCGGCTGTCTCCCCTGGTGGGCTGGTCAGTTTCCCAGCTCCTGAAATCCAAGTTGCTTGGTTCCCGTCTCCCCTGACTTGGGCGAAATTTGAGTTACACAGGGGTGGATAGGAAAGGGCGTTGCTGAAGGCTGGAGGATATATTGGCAATGGGAGATTCAGCAAAATTCTTAACTTATGCCTCGGAAGACCATTTCAGCCATTGTGACCTCTTTCCCCTGGTTTAAAGGAAGTAGGATTTTTGTGAAGGAAGGGTGACTGCCCTGTCCTCGAGGTTTGGGTCTCTTTCCTTTTTCCCCTCTCCGCATTGGCCCAAGGTCCAAAGAAGCTCCCTGTAAGTAGGGTGTACTTCTTCCCTCACTTTCCCAACCTTCCTCGCCCTTTGGAAAGCTAGTTGTAGAGAGCAGCCTCTCTGGGGAGTTAAAGGGTTGTCCTGCTAGCTGTCCTGCCACTGTGCCCCTACTCACACTCACGAGAAAGTGCCCAGCCAGTCAGCTCTGCACCCAGCTGGCCCATCTTTCTGCTGATGCAAGGTCTCCTGCTCTCTGCTCCAGCTTGGTGGTGAAGTGTGGCAGCTGGGTTACTTTCAAGCGGGGGCCTTGTCCATTGACTCTGGCCCACAGTTGCAGTTGTGTGCGGGGACTCCATGACTCACCTCACTTCTCTTTTCTCTCTGCAGCAGTTTGGAAGAGAAAAGGGGACATGAAGACAGAAGCAGTGAAGAAAAGGCAGGAAACGTGAGTGGGAAGCAGAAGCCGGCGAGAAAGGAAGCACATGTGGTACACAAGAACCTCTGTGTAGCGAGGAGATGAGACTTCCAGCTATGCTGCATCCCCCTTGAGGTGTCAGTTAAAGGAGCTCCCTGTAAACAGGCCTCAAGGTCCATCCCTTTGTAACCCTGACAGACTGGGGTTGCTGGCCCCAGGGATAGAACCTGCAAGTACAGGGTCTAAAGCCCTGCACTCTACCACGTGAGCTAAAGGCCAGCTGCTCTCAGCTGAGGCTGGAGAGTAGAGACTTCACTCACCCCAGGCGAGGGCTCAGTGCCTCTGGCTATTACACCTTGCTACCAAAAATGCCTTTGGGATCCTCTAGGGCAGGGGTGTCACCCAGTTAGGGACTAAGGCACCAATAGAGTTCAAAGAGACCCGTATTCTATATTATATCTAGATAGGCGGATAAAGATAAATATATAATATATGGCTCAATGCCCTCCCCTTCCCCTACAGACAGGCACCTCTAGTCCCCTCACTCTAATTCCATGGCCTGCCCCTCCCTCAGAGCCAGGCATCCCCAGTCGCTCACTCAGACTCAGTACTGGTGATTAACCAGAGCTGTTGCTTCCGCCGCTGTTGCTGCCAAACACTTCTCCCGCCAAGAGCTGGGACACGTGCGCAGAGCAGCAGACAGCGCTCCCGGTGTGCAGCTCCGAGCAGGAGACGCATTTAGTTGCTCCAAGAGCTACATGCGGCTTGAGAGAGTCAGCTGGTCACCCCTGTACTAAAGGATTGACTGGCAGCGTGGTATTTTGAGAAGATCCAAGCTAATGCTGACCCGGTAATGGGGCTGGGGCCTTCGCAGGCAGAAGAATGTTTTGTCTTGTGAGCAGAGCTTTAAAGTATCTTCTCACGGTGCTGGATGTGCACAGCTGGGAAAGGTGGGGAGAGCAACACCTCTGTGATGCCAGAAGGGGAGAGGGCAGGGCCTCCAGTGGAAGGGGTAGTGCTGGGGACAGCTGCTCCACTGCCCCAGCCCAACTGTGGAGTGTCCCTACCCCCCAGCCCTGCCTGGAGGGCACGGAATGGTGCAGGGCTCCTGTATCCTCCCATCTGCAGACTCAAACCTGACACCTCTGAAGCTTAGTGTAGGAGCCTCTACAGTTTGAGCTAAAAGCCAGCTGGCTCTCAGCGCAGGCTGTAGAGGAAGCTCATTTGTTCTCTCTGCAAGTGGTCTAGGTGCCACTACACGGGACAGCGAACTTCACCACCAGGTGTGTGGGTTACACTTCCACCTCCCCAGCAAACACCCAAAGCCACCGGGAGCACGGTCCAGGGTGCTCTAACATCAATTTAAAAAGTGCCGCAGCTGCTGCAATAGCAGCAGCTATGAATCTCAGGCCCCTTTTTAATCACTGGGCCCTGGACAGTTGCACCACCGCATTGGTGGAACTGTGGACATGGGTGCTGATTGGGAGTCAAAGAACTGGAACACAATATAGGGGACTGTGTGATTTTTAAGTATCTTTCCAATATTTATGGAAATCAGGAGCACATCTCATAGCTGGTGGACGTGTCTATTTTCGGAGTTAGGCACCAGTTTTGGGGAGAATCTCTTCCCTTTCTTGGAGCCTACCTTGATCTTTGCATTGTTAGTGGGGGTTGCCTTAGGCACTCTCGGTCACAACCTTATTTTATACTCCTGGCTGTCCATCGTAAATGTCCTACCTGTAGCCAAAGAGCTTGTCTCAGAGAGAGCTGTTTGCCAGACCTTCTGAACCTTGAGGAAGCAGACTTGTTCGTGGTGGTGCTTCCCTCTTAAAAGCCTTCCTGGTGGGCCACAGTATTTCTGGCACTGCCTTGGGGAATAAAAGCGCACCAAATAACTAGCTGTCACAAGGAGACCTAAGGGAAAGAAATGTGATAGTATCACAAACTTCTAACATTTCTTTTTACCCATTCTGGTTTCTCTCAATCTTTGGGCACATCTTACTTATCTTGAATGGTTAGGATGTTTCCACTACACAGATTTGACATTACATCCACATTTGTCCACTAACATCACCAAAGCAGCATGCAAAGGCACCTTCAAAGTCTGAACTGGCACCCTGTCTGAAACATGCTTTTAAGGAGCCCATATTGGCAAGGTTGCTAATTAAAGGAAAAGTATTTTTGAACTCCCACAACAATATGAAAATGTAAAGATGCCAGAGTTTGTCTGTCTCTTTCAGATCTGGTATCCTTGAAACTACATATCACATGAAATTCTCAAATAGAGTCTCACACTCCAAGATATGATTGAACTCTGTGTTTAAAGTGATCTTTATCATCACTTTCAGGAAGGAAGATACCACTAGCATACATTTTTGATGATTCTATTTGCTATCTCAAAAATTCAGCTCTGTAAAATGTGTAAGATACCTATGCATTAATTCATGTGGGTCTGAGAGCATGCAGAAATAAATGTGGGAGTGCTGGAGGGTAGGGATTTCATAGACAGGGGGCTGCGGGTTATGCAGAATTATTTTATTGGCATGTGTATTGAAGTCTCTGAACGCCTAAGCTCCATCCAGCAAAATTTTTTGCAAATGTGCATAAGTATATGAAGACTAAACTGTTTTCCCAAAAAGTTGTTCACGGATACACCCACCTGTATAATTACACATGGTCAAGTGACCAGACTGGTCGGTTACAACAGTTCTAGACACCTAAGGGCTGGGCCCTACTATCTTAGTTTAGCTGTACAGCATGGGTATGTGTGTTTGTATGCCTGAATGAATACATACTGTAAAGTTATAATCTACTCCCTTAATTGTTTTTTAAGAAGGTAGCTATTTCACTCAGCAGGAGTGCTGAAATCAATTGTCAGACTGTTTTAGGTCATCTGCTCTCCTGCTATGAACATCAAGTTTCAAGATTGCTGTGTTGGAGTTTCGCAGTGTTTATAAAACCATGATGAGAAAAAGTTTGAGGCCTGACTCCAGATAGTGCCAAGTGCTGAGAAGAGGAAAAACATACCAATGTAAGGAGGGTGGGACTCTAGACCATTCATATGCGTCCACGTCATTTTCTGTTCCAGGGCTATGTTTAGACTAGAGAGTTTTGTTGGCAAAAAGGCCATTCTGTTGACAAAACTTGCAGAGCCGCCGATTCCCCAGGGCGTTGTGTTGACAGTAGATGGATAGAACGCAGAAATGTTGTTGACAGCTGTATTCCGCAGGTCACAAGGAGGAACGCTTCTGTTGACAGAGATCTGTTGACAAAAAAGACTGTTTGGATATAGAGAGAAGCCACAGGGGGGCAGGTGGGGAGGTGGCTTCTCTCTATAGAAGGGGCTTCTGGGACACTGGGCAGCCCTGTCTGCTGTGCTTCCACTTAGCTGTTTTGTGGAGATAGCGGCCAGACACTCCTGCTGCTGTCAGAGTGGATCACTCTTTTGATCCACTTGGTGGTCTGGCTGTGATCTGTTGACAGAAGTTTTGTCTGAAGATATCTTCTGACATGAACTTTTGCCAACAAATCGCTGTAATCTAGAAACAGCCCTGTTGCTTGTCATTGCAGCCATTAAAGCAGTTATAGATAGCACTATTTTGTGGTGTTCAAATAATCCTGGAATTTATGCAAGAGTTGAAAATTAGAATAATTTGCTTTCTACTGTCAGGATCTCAATCACTTAATTGAATGTGTTAGGCAAGCACTGAATAAATGGTCTAGTTTCTGATAAACTCTATTGGACATTTTATTTAAGACACCCCACAAATAGAGACCATCAAAATTTCACGGAAAGGTTTCCCAGGCATCACATCTGACTAAGCTCATTTACTTTTCCCATTTATCTTTAGAGCTAAGGCTAATGGATTAGGAGTGCAGAAGAGAACTCAGGGTTGGGGTAGGGGTGAGGGGTCTGGTGCATGGCCAGGGATAAAAGCTTTAGGGTGCAGGATGGGGAAAAGGGTGTGGGTCCCAGATGGGAGGTGCTTACCTCAGGCAGCTCCTGGAAGTGGGCCAGCCTGTCTGGCTCCTGGGCTCGGGGTGGCCAAGGGGATCTGCACACTGGCCAATGAAAGCTGCATAGTCAGTGCATGAGGTGGGGACAGCACGCAAAGACCTCCTTGCTGCCCCTGCACTTAAGAGCCAGACAAGATGGATGCGTCTGGAAACCATGAGGCGCCAGGACAAGCAGAGAGCCTGCCTTAGTCCTGCTGTGCTGCCAACTGGACTTTGGCCTATTAAAATTTTCCTGATTGCCTTTAATAGACGCAGGAAGAATGAGGCCAAATCTCAGAGGGCTGACAACTTTTTTGAACAGTTATTTTCTGGTAAAAATTGCCCAGTTTGCTTGCTAAAATTATGCATCTAAAACGATATGTACTCACTAAGCAAAAGTGGTCTAATTTTCCAGATGTACCGAGCACTCACTTCAGTGGGTACTCATTTGAAAAGTCAGACTGTTATGCTTAAGCGAGATCTTTTATGGGGGAAAAGGCAGTACGCTGCATTTTTGAGAATACAACAGTAGCATATGCTTTTTACACACACACACACACACACACACACACCAGGTACAATAGCGGGGGCCACTCAATGCTGAGAGCTCACTCCATCCAAGTCTTTAACTGCTAGGATGAATTGTCTGTTCACAGCGGGCAGCCAGAGTGGCTGATGGATGCCCCAGTAGTCTGCCCCTTGGAGGAAGCAAGACTCAATGCTCAGCTCTCAGCAATCTCTCTCTCTCTCTCTCTCTCTCTCTCTCTCACACACACACACACACACACACACACACACACACACACACACACACACACACACGAGTCTCGCCAACCCATGTTATAGTTACCATTCCAGAGCCTGGATCAATCTAGTAGCCAGCTGGACTGATCACGGAGCGGGAGCACGGCCTTGTCGGTCACGATCTGATGCTCTCCTGGAGTTGGTAGCAAGACGAACCCAAAGTCCTATGGCAAAGCACTCTGCTTTTATAATCCTTTCCTCCGTCGAGGTTTGCTGTGTCAGTCTATGACTGGTGTGTTATCTTTTGATACCAATCGTTCTCATAACATCTGCAAAAAGGTCATCCTGTAATCAATTGTCCTTAGGGGTGCCTGCTTCATGCTTTAGAGTTGTCAATCTGCCAATCCAATCACTTCTTGATCGGGGTACGCACTGATGGTACTTCTCTGACGCCGTGGAGTCTGTCTTCACCTACACTTTGCCCCTACTTTCTTGACCATCTGGCTCTGGGTATAACCTTTAGACCTTTATCTCAACACAGACATACCACTTTCACACATAAACAATTCTTACAAGGACTCTCAGAGAAAAGCAGAGTAAAAGGCATTGGCATTGTAAATCAAGCAATTCAGGCCTCAGCCTTCAACATCATCCTATAATCTTCATTAACATAGACACAGTACCAAACTGTTTCTTTCTTTCTTACCAAATTCACTAAGCTCTAAAACAGGAGACACATATTCAGTTGAAGAACGTATTCAATCAGTAAAATCAATGTGCTACATGTGTTAATGTTACCCTACATTGTTACCTTGTTAAGTTTAAAAATTCAAAGTTTAAAAGAGAACAGAAGAGAATAAAAAACTTTCAACTCCAACAAGACTCTTTTCATTTAGTGTCTACCTGGGATTTAGGCTGCTAATTTATGGAATTAAACTCTAAAATGCTGTGGTTAAAGTTTTGATCAGTGAAACAATGCACATTTTATTTGAAAGTTAGTTTAATTTGAAAGTTAGTTTTCAAGCACATGAAAAACTGCTCCATACACTTCTGTGATGTGATATGGGAAATAAGTTTAACAAACATTTTATATAACATCTAGAAATGTTTGAGAAAGCGAGCCCACCCTCTCTTTTACAAACAAACAGTCAATGTGACTTACTCTAAGTTATTCAGCAGGTCAATGGCAGTGAAGAAGTGTCCTAACTCCCAGTCCAATGGTCTATCCTTAGCTGTCACCTGCATAATTATTAAAAGCGTATATTCAGAACATTTATAGAACTATGATGTACTTTCTTTTTAGCCATTATCTAGACCAGTGTTTCTTAAACTATGTTCTTAACACTGGTGTCCGTGAACAATTCGCAGGTGTGCCACAAAGTTTGGAAAAATAATCTAAAGTATATATTTTCTGCCGTTAAAACCAGGTACAATATTACTTCATTGCTAAGTTCCCTGATTAAACTACTTCATTTTGGTTTTGCTGTATATGTTGCCGGCTTTTTTCTTTTTGGCCCGACAATTTTTGTAAAGAAAATTTTCGTAGGTATTCTGCATAAAAATATTGTTTGGTGTTCTGTGGTCTCAAAAAATTTAAGAAATGCTGATTCAAGCTACGTCTACACGTGAAGCCTACATCGAAGTAGCTTATTTCGATGTAGCGACATCGAAATAGGCTATTTCGATGAATAACGTCTACACGTACTCCAGGGCTGGCAACGTCGACGTTCAACATCAATGTTGCGCAGCACCACATCGAAATAGGCGCTGCGAGGGAACGTCTACACGCCAAAGCAGCACACATCGAAATAAGGGTGCCAGGCACAGCTGCAGACAGGGTCACAGGGCGGACTCAACAGCAAGCCGCTCCCTTAAAGGGCCCCTCCCAGACACAGTTGCACTAAACAACGCAAGAGCCACAGAGCCGACAACTGGTTGCAGACCCTGTGCATGCAGCATGGATCCCCAGCTGCAGCAGCAGCAGCCAGAAGCCCTAGGCTAAGGGCTGCTGCACACGGTGACCATAGAGCCCTGCAGGGGCTGGAGAGAGAGCATCTCTCAACCCCTCAGCTGATGGCCACCATGGCGGACCCCGCTATTTCGATGTTGCGGGACGCAGATCGTCTACACGTGCCCTACTTCGACGTTCAACTTCGAAGTAGGGCGCTATTCCCATCCCCTCATGTGGTTAGCGGCTTCGCCATCTCGCCGCCTAATGTTGATGTTAACATCGAAATAGCGCCCAACACGTGTAGCCATGACGGGCGCTATTTCGAAGTTAGTGCCGCTACTTTGGAGTAGCGTGCACGTGTAGACACGGCTTTAGACTGTGAAGATGAGGTTTACTGGCTGGATTGTTAAGCATCTTTAAGACATGAAGAGCACCATATATCATATATTGGTGACCAAGTCATTCAGAGTCTACAGTTAGCTAGCAACAGCAGTGTACACAGGAAAAAAAAAACAGGCACAAAGTTGGAAAAAGCCAACATGAAAGATCAATATTCCCAAATAGCATATTCATTTCTTCTCCCTTTTCCCTATTTATGAAAGTGTATTCACAAAACATTTCACAAATCTAAACTTAAGAGCCAGAGCTCATTATAACAGTCTTTATTCCATACACAGAACATCATTTACTTAACCTGCGTATTTTGCTGAACTACTGACTGGGACAAATATGCAGAGACCCACAATCAGAATAGGACCATGATGGCTTTTTCCCTTCAGTGTTGGTTACTGAAAACCAGAAGTCATAATATGGCTTCAGGCAGCTTGTGCGTCATAAATATACCTTCACACATGAGAAGTTTAAGCCTAGAAAGAAAATAGCCCTTTAGGGTTCAGAAAATGATTTCAAATGACAATGCCATTGTTTAATGTTTTTACAGCTTGCATGCCAACAGTTTTTCTTTCAAGCACCTCTACTCCTGTCTCTCTCATCTGTTACAGAATACGTGATAAAGGACACTGATGTATATAAACAACCAGTAAATAAATTTGCTAGTAGTATATATCATGAGAATGCTCAAAGGAAGCTTTGTTTGACAAGAGTCCCAAGAAGGGTACGTACTTAGAAAAGACTGATGTTTCTCAGTGGTGACCTAAAGAGATGGGCCAATAAATTGTTTCACTCTGTTTTTCCTCAGTTAAGCACCTGGAAGGCATAATAGCATAGCATACTAACAATTTCCTCAGATGAAGTGCAAACACTAATAAAGGATAAAATAAACACCTTAATTGATGTGATTACAAAAACTAACCAACCAAACATGACCATATTTTAGTTATTACATAGGGAATAACACCTATGCAGCCAGTCACCTCACACGTTTTTGCTGAGATTCTGTATGAATGACACATGAATTTGTGGCCACATGTTGGTTTAGAGTCTTATTATAGATTACGCCATCTGTCTAGTATTTTTGTTAGTTTCACAATGGTGGTAGAGACTTGAGGAATACCCTGGAGAGTAAGTGGCTCAGGAGCAGCTTTCTGCCATCAGTGCTTTCTGGTTCAGTGGCTATTGTGCACAAAATATTCAAGAACAGAGTGAATTTGAGGGTGGGCTTATTTGATAATTACTTCTATATGGGGAAAACGCAGTCGACATATAGTGTGCTGGGCACGTCTAGAAAACGAAAGCCCAACTTGTTAGCAAAAATACTCATTACCATGGGGGTGAGTAAAAGCATGCCTGCAGACCAGCTTCAGCCTGCCAAGACTTTCTCTGGCCCATGCAACTGATTAGCAGAACATGCATGCTTATAGCTAAGGGCATGGGTGCGTCTACACTAGTCCCGTCTTTCGAAAGCAAATCCACACACATAATGGCCTCTTTTGAAATTGTTTTCGGTGAAAAGGGGTTTGCATTTCGAAATCCCTCTTCCCATCAGATTTCAGGAAAAGTGACCTCTTTTGAAATTCATTTTCAAAATAGGGCATGTGTAGATGCTCCGAGGCTGCTATTTTGAAATAGCAGGTCCTCCATAGCAGTGGCCACCGGCAGCGTTGAGACACTTTAGCAAGCCCCAGAGGGGCTCTATGGTCTCCGGGCCCAACCCTGCATGGCCATGGAAGCTCCATGCTGGAAGATGAGAGTGCGCCCACAGCCTCAGGAGCACAAACTCTGCCTGGCACACGCTCCAGAACCACAGACACTGCAGCCACACAGCCCACCACCCAGATGGCAAGCACCCCACACTCCAGGGACCCTGAGGAGGCTCCCTCCATCCAGCCTCAGGGGTCACCAGAGGCAAGCCGGAGCCAGAAGAGGAGGGGCTCTTCCTGGACAGAGGCTGAGATTAAAGACCTTCTCAGTCTCTGAGCAGATAAGGACTTCCTGTTGCACAGCAGCGGGTGGCCGCAAAATGCTGCAGACTTCAATTGGTTGTCACTGGGGCTGTAGAAGCGGGGCCACCCCCAGCACACAGCCAATCAAGAAACATTGGAAATAAAGGAGCTGAGGCAGGCCTATAGCCAGGACAGGGCTGCCTGCAGGCAACTGGGGGCAGGGGCCACCCTGAGGTGCCTGTACTACCGTGAACTGGACCAGCTTCTTGGCCCAAAGATGCCCTCGAGCCAGTAACGGTGGTTGACATGGCTGGCTCCAACTCGGACCCCAACGCAGAGGTGCACGACTGGCCAGGACCATAAGGCCGGACCGGGGCTCTCCCGACTCGAAAGGGATGAGGGGACCAGACCACAACCAGTGGGCCCCCCACGGATACAGCCCCAGTGGCCACATGGGACTCCCTGGGGAGGTCGGATGAGCGATTGCAGTGTTGGGGGATGGTTGGGGCAATGTGGGGGGGAAGGGCAGGCGGGGCCCCTGGGACCGGCTGGCAGCACTGATGGGTCACCTCTCTTCTCCTTGTGTCTCCACGGCATCTTCCTCTGAGGGCCAGGCCAGTCCCATCCCGGATGCCAGCACTCCAGCCCCGCCATCTGATGGGACCGGGGAACTCCCGTCCCTGCTGCACAGGCTGCTGCTTGTCCAGCCTGGAGGAGGCCACAGCAGGCCACACTGCTGCCATATGGCAGCAGACAGCCATCCTCGGGGAGCGGCTCCTCAGGCAGTGGGAAGACCAGGCCTGGTGGCCAGGGGCAAGGCGGCCACAGCCCTCTGGTGCCTCGCTCCCCCTCATCATTACCCCTGCCACCCCCAAATTCACTGCCTTATCCCGGCACCCTCTCCCCAGTCGCCTGGGTCACACTGGGCCACTGGCTCATCGCCATGGGGAGCTCCCCTCCCCCTGCAGTCCCCCCCCCACCAGGGTGGTGCCCCCAGCCCCTGATGGGGCCTACCTCCCTGTCATCTCAGTCCCGTCCCAGCCCCAATGGGCTCCCGCACCAAGGGCTGATGGGACCCACCCGTGCCTGTGACCCCATCCACAGGAGCCTGCCCCCCATACATAGCTCTCCCCCATACCTAGCTCCCAGTTTTGACGACCTCACACCGCTTTTTGTTCAAGTGCACTTTATTTACGTGTTGTTCGTTGGGTGAGTGATAAGTAAACTGTTGTGTTGTGCACCCATGCCCCCTGTGTGTGTGTGGACTGTGGCGCGGGGTGGGTGTGTGGGGGTCAGTGATGCGGGGTGGATGTGGGCCAGAGGGAGGGCCAGGGAGGGTCCCAGTTGAAGGCCTCCTGGACCCTAACCTCATCCGTGTGTGCCTGCCGGCATGGAGCCATGGGTGGCTGCTTGTACCCAGGGCCACCATCCGCAGCCCACCCCAGCATGAAGTGGTCATGCTTACCCTCCACAACATTGTGCAGAGCACAGCAGGCTGTGACCACTCTGGGGACACTAGGGAGGCTGACATCCAGCCGCCTGTTCAGACATGGGATACGCCCCTTTAGGCAGCCGAAGGCCCACTCCCTGGTATTGCAGGCATCGTTGAGGTAGTGATTAAGAGTCCTGGCTGGTGGTGGTGTGCCCTGTGTAGGGGCCCATCAGACATAGCTGCAATGGGTACGCCCCATCAGCCACCTACCCATGGTGATATTGTGGTGGCCCCCATGGGGAGCTCCCTGGCAGGGATGTACGTCCCCTCCTCCAGACGGTGCCCCAGCCAGGAGTTCTGGAATACCCGTGCATCGTGGGCTCACCCAGACCAGCCAACACAGATGTTGCTGAACTGGCCCCTGGTGTCAACAAGGGCTTGCAGCACCACCAAGTGGTACCCCCTGTGGTTTACGTAGTGGCCTGCGCTGTGGTCAGGGGCACGGATCACTATGTGGGTGCCATCCAGGGTGCCAAAGCAGTTGAGAAACCCGACAGCCATGAATCCCACCATGGCGTCATCCAGGTCCCCGAGGCGGACAGCCCTCTGCAGGATCACATGGTTGATCGCCTGGACCACGTGTGTGGGCGGGCATTGAGATGTGGGCCTCCACAGTTGGGAGCCCATGGCCCTCCATGCCCCCCCTCCAGAGGCACACTCCCCCCGCCCTTGCCAGGGTGGGTGTGGTGCCCTGGCCTACCTTATTTTAAGGAGTATGGCTCCAACAGTGGCCTTGCCCAACCTGACTTGGTATCCCACCAAACGGTGGCTATGTGGAGGGGCCAGCTTCCACAGCACAATCCCAACTTGTTTCTTGACCAGGCGTGTGGGCTGCATGCAGGTGTGAGCCACTGGCACAGCTCCATGAATGTCTGCTTCAACATTTGGAAATTCTAGAGCCACCTTTTGTCATGCCACTGGCCCAGTACTACCCTCTCCCACTAGCCCCCACTGCTGGGGTGCTCCAGAGGCATTGTATAGGACAGGGAACAGGGTACGGCAGTTGCCCTATGGCTGAGGCCTGCAGGACCCTGGTTAAGGGGGCGGGGTTTGTGTTTGTGGCCTACAGGACTTCCACCATGGTCAGGATGACCATGGCCAGCCAGGGCCAACCGTGGGCGGAGGCATGAGCCTCGGGCAGCTGCTGGTGCTCCATGCACTACGACGTTCTCAGAGCATGGTCTCCGCAGCGTTGTCTGCTGCTCTGCAGTGCTGTGTGTGGAGGGTGGGTGTGTTTGAGTAGGGCCCTTTAAGGGGGCCACTAGCTGTGAAATCCAAAATGGCTTGTTGGCCATGTGACTGCATGCAGGGCATTTCCTGGCTTGTTCTTTTGGAAGGGCTCACGTTGCTGCATGGACTCTACCTTTGGAAAGACCTGGGGCCTCTTTCAAAATACCAGACCGGTACGGCAATCTGCTGTGTGTGTGTGGCCATGTTCTTTCAAAATCCCTTATATCGATTTAGATTTTCGACGTTCCACCTTTCGAGATTTGCATGTAGAGACACAGCCCATGTGTTCAACTGCTCCTCTCACCCCCTTGCTCCAGCTGTATCTGAGCTGCTCCTAGTATTCTGCTTGCTGGGTAGTGGGGAGGGACGCGGAGAGGTGATGTGGTTGGAGGGGAGAAGATAGTGCTGAAGTCAGGGTGTTCCCCTGCCCTTGTACCCCATTCTCTGCAGAGCATGGATCAGGAAGAGGGAGAGATAGTGGAGCTGCTCCAGCCTGAACCATGGATTATAAATGACTCACTCAGGAGCAAATCTCTTTCATACTTACCCACTCTGTTTCCTCTGTAGCTCTCAGCTCCACCCCTTTTGCTTGAGGGAGGCCCTGTGGCCCAGAGTTGGCTTGCAGCCAGAACTAAAATTTGTGGAGTGGCCCCTCTGAGAAAATTATTGCCCACTGCTGCACTAGCATTTCAGTTAGCTGCTCAATCTTTCACACAGACACAAGAAACAATGATTTTAACAGAAGACAAATGTTTTCAAATTCATTATTTTATGTAATAGTGCAAAGTAATACAATATTTTTATAATACACTCAAGTCATATGTAAACAAATATAGAAACAGGACTTTTGTTTATGGCAAGGGGAAATAGACTAGGGTAAGCAGTAACAAGTATTTGACTTTCAACTTCTCCCTTGTTGAGACTAGAAATTAGATCTCCACATTTACTGTAACTGTGCTTTTCTGTTCAGACCCTTGTTTAATATTTTTAGTGGACCTGAAAAAGCATCCCTCTTTACTGCCCTGTTTAAGCCCCCAAGCCAACATTGCCACAGCTTTGAAATATGGCTTGTTAATGTGCTGCTGCACAGCCAGCAGAGGGAGCTCAACACAGGCTTTCTGTGGTCCCATTAAAATGGTTGTTGTTAAGTGTCATTTTTCCCTTTTGCTTTTCAGAGCCTGAGAAAGAAAAACCTCGTTATGGTTTCCTGGAAACAACTGTCATTTTAAACTTTAAAAATTTCCTCCATCTTCTTCAGCTTCATCTCCAGCACCTTTGGATTGCAGGGAAGGTTGGCAGTGTGGGGACCAGGAAGCTTATTCCAGGTGCGAGTGAAGGATGTCACTGGGAGAGGAGGTCATTTTAAACTATGACTGGAGAGAAGATTAGAGTAGCAGTGGCAGTACTGTTGAAAATAGGGACAAGGGGGAAGCAGGAGCTGAAAGAAGCTTACTAGGATCTCCCCCTTCCTTTTCAGAGATGCACTACATGTCCTGAAAGCAGCAAGTGATCAGCAGAGATCAGCAGCAAGATGACATGTCACTATTGTCTGTACTTGAACTAGGAATGCTGAAGAATATGCAGAAAAAGATTATATATGCTTTTTAAAGAACAGGATTAGGATATTACTCATATAAAGTCTCAAGGACAAACTGGACAGTGTGTCTATGACAGCATGCATCCCCCATTAGATTAAGGTAGATGAAACTCTGGGGCCTCCATGATCTATCTGGCAGCTTGAATCAATTCTTCTAACCTACTAACCAATGCCTACAACCAGCAGTTTTGGCACTCTCAAATAGTCATCATCATGAAATAAATGTCCAGCTTCCCTACTTAACAGTGGAGATCTGTCCATCAAAAAGTCTTGGTCCATTTGCATCATTTGCTTGTACAGAGAAAACAGTGCTGGATGTTCCCTTCATTTACTGCCAAGATAACCAACAAACTCGGGAAGGAATGTGTAGGCTTGTTTACATCCATGTAAACTTGTAAAGGGACAATGGCACAGCTTGTCAGTTCTCTTGCCTGTTTGTGGTAAGGGGGGGATAGTGCTGGCTGTAATACTTTTGGGGGTTCCAGTATGGCCTCATTTATAGGAAGAGTCACACAGGAAGGTCGTGCTGACACCAGTCTACGGACACTCTCTTCACTACTTCACCATGAATGTCCCGAGAGAAAGCAATCTTCTTTAGCAGGTCTTCGTAGGCTCTGAGGTTACCCTGCAGAGGGCAGGATATTCCACACACCACAAAAGCTTATGCTCCAAAATATCTGTCAGTCTATAAGGTGCTACAGGGCTTCTTCTTCAAGGACAGTATATCCTGCCTTTTGTCTTGTTTCCTAGTAAAATGTATGTGGGACTTGGATCTCCTGGGAGGTCTGGCTCCTTTGAAGTATGCTCTCTATGCATCTTCCCTGGTACTGCTCCCCTGCCCTAACAGTCTCTACAATGTCCAGACCATCACTTTTGTGTGAGGCACAAGTCCCTACTGTCCACCCCCACAGTATCCAGAACTAACAGAGAACAACTAAGCAAAAATTACAAAAGAAACTTGTTCTAAAGATCTGCTAATTATCTGATGAGTAAACTGACCATATGCACAAGAAAAAAACACCCTGAAATGGGAGAGCGCTTGCAAATCAAGCCAAGGAGCTCTGACTACTGACCATGGGAGGCATGAATAAACAAAGGAAGGTGGGACCGGCTTTGTCCTTATGTCGCTGTGCAGTAGTGGATACAGGCACTGCATGGATAGACACTGTTAAGGTAAATATCTCTGGCGCCAGTGCTCTGGACATGCACACACTGAATGGAAATATGCAACCACTCCAAAAAGACAGATCATTAAAAGACGACTCCAGCACTGTGGAAAGATGTGTTTCTAATGCAATTCTGTAGTTTGCATACTTGCAGAAATATATACATATTTTAGCTTTTAAATTCAGATATAAGATGCTGAAATGGAGAGCAGGCAAAAAATTAGAACCCATGGGAAAGTTACAGTTCCTGCGACCCGAGAATCTTGTTACATCAGAGCCAGATGCTAATTTCCTTTTAGCTCAACAACGCCCACGACAGGAATCCTACTCCCAATCCACTTAACTACAAAGAATTTCTAACATTTAATAGGGGAGCGTACATATTCTCACTATTTTTAAATTAACAATTACAGGAATAGTAATCCAATCCAATCTCCTGCTGACTACGATATATTGGTAAGCCTCCTTATATTACATAATTTCCCTGGAAATGTTTTTCCTGATTCGACATTTTTTCTATTTCTAAATATTTAGTAATGTATTTGAGATGGCTCTGTTAAATGAAAACTATACTATTTCTCAACAGACGTTAGCAAGGAAGAGCTGTAAGAAACCATTTCCAAAAGACTTTCTAATGCAACTACAATTTACAAAAAGATCCACTACAGAGTAATAAAACTGGAAAACAATATAGCTGTCCTTAGCATCATATATTTGGAGACATCCTGGGCATGGATAAAATTACATGCCCAAAATTTTAAAATTGAAGTGACACACTTACGTAAGAGCAGACTGAATCTTATGCACTGGAACGCCACAGCTCCTGCTGGAGTCAATGGTAAGAAGAACTACTACCTTTTCACATCCTGGGGAGTGCATACCTTGCTACACCTCAGCTAGGGAAAGATGACCTGAGAAAAAAGTTGGCAAACCTTTGTGACAGCATGAACTTCCTCACCATTCAACTTTAATATATCACTCTGTCTGAAGTCTCTGGCATTCAAAGGAACTCTTCCAATTCCCTGAATTCCCATCTTCTCTACCTCTCCTGTCCTCCACATCACAGCAAAGTGAGAGCTGCCTAACTAAGAAAGGACAACCTGACAAGTTAAGAAAAATCATATATTTATGTTTTGCTTTACCATTTTAACCCAATATACCTAAAATACTGTATTTCTGTTGTCCAATAAATATTATACTGTTTTGAAAATGCTGTTGTGTGTCATTGCAAAACAGCTGCTGTTTGCATAGCTCCCAAATGGCTGTATCCAAGAGGTGCCCAAACTCCTCTGGACTTTCTGAAGGCCTGGTGAGGAAGGTGCTGAAGTCAGGGAACCAGTCTTGGAGTAGGAGGTCTCCTGTAAAAAGTGGAGGCACAGGATCTATCACTAAGAACACACTTACAGAAAGACTACACAGAACTCAACAACTCATGTTTAAAGCTGGGATTGGTCCCATAGAAGGGAACAAGCCCCATCCATCTGTAATCAATTAAGTTATTCAGACAAGGAGAGGAAACAAAGTGCCAGCATGGTGGGGAACAATAAGTAATCCTGGGATCAATAAAAGAGTTTGCCTCTGGGGACAGCGTGGGGAGGACCACTTGGGAAGACATAGTTGGAGCTGCCATTGGTTGATTTTGCTGGGATTGTATTTAATACTGTCTAGAGCCCAGGAAGAGCAGATTAATGATTTGGCTTGGGACTGTTCTCAAAGGAGTCTTCAAAAGAGGAGGCTGTAGAGAGCAAAAGTCCCAAGTATAAAAATTCAAAGAGCCTGATAAATCTACAGATAACTCATTTGTGCAGATGCGGATATAAATGTTTGCATCTAGAACCCTGCAAATGTGTGAATATTGGCTTTATACCTGCAGGGGTGGAGGTGGAGATGTAAGATACTACAGACTATTCCAACTGACTGGGAATTGGAGAACCAGTCAGGAATTTGGAACTTTATACTTGTGCCAACAAGCAAGCCCAGCCAGGGCATAACATCAAGAGACATATGAAGATCCTGCTCAGAAATCTGAGAAGGAGAAATTGCTTCAAGTTTCTTCTCTCTTCAGGGTTGCTGCACTGGTGAAAACCCGGCTATAAGTGGGTGCTAGAGAGCATGTGCTTCTGTGATACACAGAAGCGATGAATAGATCAGAATACAATGAATGTACTTCCAGAACTCCAATAGGATGACATTGCAGTATAAGTTCAATATATATAGGTACAACTCCTACTGAAGTCAGAGATGGTTGCCTAAGCTAGCCTTATGTCTTTAATTTTCAGAATGTTTTTCAGCCATCAACAGATTATGTAAATAATCACATTAAACGAAATCACCTTTGGAGAACATCTGCATTCCTCTCTTGAAAGAGGCATGCAAATAAGGGAAACTGAAAATGCAAATAAGGTGCAGATTTAGATATCTAGCAGCTAATCTGCATATTCTTTCAAAAGAAGAGAAGCAGTGTAGACCTGGCTCTTTTGAAAACAGACCCCATTTTCGAAGGAACCTTTATTGCCCCCCTCTTTTTTTTAAAAAAAGGAATAAGGGTTCTTTCAAAAGTGGGATTTATTTTCGAAAGAGCTGTGTCTACACCGCTTTTCTATTTTTGAAAGAACCTCTTTTGAAAGAATATGCAAATGAAGTGCCAGATATATAAATCTGCACCCTCATTTGCATTTTCAATTTCCCCTCATTTGCATGCCTTTTTTGAAAGAGGAATGCTAGTGTAGATGTAGCCTGAAATATCAACTGAAGTTTTGTGCTGAAAAGAGAAAAACAAAAGAAAGGAAAATGATCTACAAAAGTCCTCCAACACGAAGAATGTGTTCCAGACTTAAATTCTGAAGAAATAAACTATGGTTAAAAATTCTATGTTGAAAATAATTTTTTGGGGGGAAAAAGAGGCCCAAGGAGGCACATCTGTAGCACAAAGCATTAAAAGCTGCATAAGCAAGAGGAAAATGATGTAAAATGAACCAATTAAAATCTGTATGTCCAATACAGTTTTATAGCTTCTTTTATCTTCCAGCACTCTTACAAATCAAAAGTACAGATATTAAGTGATTTGCCAAAGGCCATACTAATTGATAAAACTCAGCTGAACCCAGGCAATTCTGATTCCAAGTTACTTATTCCAAAAAGAAACAACAAAAACAAAACAAAAAAAAATCCACATAAAACAAAACATGCTCTTCTCCAAGGTTACAGAGAGCTGCAGATGTTAAAGTCTCCCCAACCCACACTTGAATTTTTTTTTTTTTTTTTTTTTTTTGCTCTAAAGCAAGAGTTTGTCTCTATTACAACAATTAGGTAAATTAGGGACTTTTTAGATCTACTTTTAAAACATTTGGCACTGACTACTATCAAACACAGGAGACCTGCCAATGAATGGGGCTACTACTGTTATGGGGCAATTCTAATGAAACTCTTGGGACTAATCTCTCTGGACTGCCCATCAGTGGAGACTGAATGCACAAGTATCTTCCTAGATTCCTATAGTTTGAACCGCTCCACACCAACTGACCAAACAAACAATTCAAAAGTTCAAGGGATGCATGGTTATTTTCAATTTGCCTACAAAGTTAGGAAATAAATTTGCCAAAAAATTTCACAAGAGCATCGAAAAGAGGCGGCATTGGCGGGAGCTCAGGGGAATGGTAGAGAAGATAAAATATAAACATTTCTATTCTGCTTTAAGTGCCAAAAGGTAAAATGATTGTTTCTCAAACATAGAAATAGTTAGATGAAAATTCATATCATGTCCAAAACTGTATTTTCCTTTCTAACCAATCCTAAGCAATTCCAACCTCACTGTCACAGGACTAAGCAGAACTATATGGCATAAAGAAGACACTATGATATGAAACAACTATCCTGTTCAATAAGCAGTGCCTATTTGAAAGAAAAAAAAAGGAGTCGTATTCAGCTGGCTCCTCACCCTACCCTCCCCACCCAAACCCAAAAAACACTACCACCAAGCATTAAGAATTGAAGGATTGAGCTGGGAACACAGATTTTAAGTGATTAAACATTCAAATTTTGACAAACCTACAATCATCTGGAGCAAGTTATAAACTTATGACAACTGAAAAAGAGAATCCAAATTAACTTTCCCCATAAAACAGAAAACTATTTTTAAAACCCAATATGATCAATTAAAAGTAGAAAAATGATCCCCAAGACTGGAACAAATAATTTTCAAGTGTTACTGCTGCATGCACCATATTTTGTATAAACACGAACGCCTGATAAAGTAGAATTTGAGCTGGCAAAGTTTTTAAATGGTGAATATTCTTGCCATAGTTGATGGAGAAATTATAAATCATAATAGTAGTTGCAATGCAATCATAGTGCGAAAAGTAATTTACCCCAGCAACATATAAAAATCATTGCAGCATAGAGGAATTGTTTACACAGTGGTTCTCAAACTTTTTTTTTCTTTTTGCAGACTACTTGAAAATTGCTGAGGGTCTTGGTACACCACTTAATGCTCTTTCCAAATGTGTTTTTACCATTAGCTGACCTTTGCAAAGCCACACTGGATAAAAAGTGCTATGTAAAACACCTCTTAAGAATTAACTTTTTTGTTCTACAAATAAAAGGACAAAACTCATTTTAATATCTGTCTGTGTGGTGGGAAGGGGGGAGGGTGTCTCTCTCCCGTCACAGCAGCTACAGGGCTCAGGCTGGGATGAAGGGATGTCTCTCCCTGGAAGCTACAGACCTGGAGCTGGGGAAAGTCACCTCTTTCTCTGGCTGACACAGCCCTGCGTATCATATTTTTGCCCCTCATCTCCTCCTCTCATTCCACTGTTCCCACCCCACCTACTCCCTATTTTCACCCAAGGCTACCATCTCACCTTACATTTGCATCTTCTGTAGTGTCCATGTGTCTAATTAGTGGAGCAATGCCTGTGTGCCACTAATTAGGTGGACAGACCCTTCATTCTTGTGTATGTGGCTGCACAGATGCACACCTCAGAAAAAACTACCCAACACACCCTGAATGGAGACTATGGACCACTGGTGGCTCGTGAACCACAATTTGAGAACCTCTAATTTAAAATACAGCTGATTCAGCTACACCAATATCTAGAGATGTGTATGTGGCACCACAATATCAGAATCAGATGGATTCAGGTTTGTGGTTTTGGTGATCATTTGGCTCTATGGCAGGGATTTAAAGGACCTAATTCTCCAAAGCTATTTCCTGTTGATGACTATGTATTTGCCCTTCACTGATGCTGATCAGTAGAAATTCAGTTAAGAAAAAATTGGAAATATAAACGTGAGTTTCTTTCCTATGTTTGAACATAATATTTTTAAGTACATCTCAACTACGCATACAAATGTTACAGCTTATGGACATCCAGTTACTAACCAGACACAAGTATAAGCTCCTTAACTTACTTTGGCACTTAAATGCATAGTTGAATTTGCTTCATTCTTACAAGGCAGAAATTTTGCTTTTATGCACACCTAATATTGAAGATCACAATCTTATTCTGGATATAGTACTGGCTAGAATGATCAAGACAAAGTTGCCCAAACCTATTCTTACAACAAGCATCCATTCTCTCTTAACTTCTCCAGTTATCAGGATTCACATGGAAAATAGTACGAAGAGCATCAAACATCAACCAAAATGGTATCCAAGGAATATCCTTTTTCTAGAAGAGAAGAAGAAATATTTGTTCCTTGTTTTTAAATAACTCTGCAGTAGGAAAAGCAAAACTGGAAAGTTTAGGACTAAGAGAGTGTTGTTTTTAGTTATGCTGTTTCCTGGTCTAGTGTTTCTTCTAGCACTTTAGTTCCTGAAGTATCATCATCATTTGAATAATTTCCTGAATCTCGATTGCTTTGTTTAGAGTGTTTGTAGTCATCAGTTTGATTTGTTTCTTCTACAACAATACTCTCAATTATACAACAATTTTCTGTCGCCTCTTCTGAAGTTGACAGATATGGAATATTGAAAGGTTGTCTTCCAAAGAACTGGAGATAAGGGAGAATGGAAGAAGAGAAGAAAAACAAAACTGTTAGTTATAAGCTTAAATAGCTTGGTTAAAGCAGCTGCTTTGCAATCTTCTTCCCATTATATTCTGTGGTATGATGATGCTCTACTTTTAGCATAAAACTTGTTTTTAGGAATTAACTTAGATACAAAGAGTGCTTTGGTATGTAAATACAGGTGAGTATTATAAAATGTCTGTGTGTCTTCAAATTCGTGTAAATGGTAGATTCTTGATAACGTAAAGTCTTTAAATCATGATTTTAGGACTTCAGTAATTTAGCTAGAGAATGGGTCCATTACAGAAATGGGTGGTGAGGTTCTGTGGCCTGCAATGTGCAGGTCAGGCTAGATGATCATGATGGTTCCTTCTGGCCTTACAAGTCTATTGAGTCAATATGGCCACAAATAAATTTCTAATATTTTTATTGTACTAGTAAGCATTAGCCACTTACACAGTATGCTCAGCAAAATACAAAACACACATTATTATACCAACACCACAGTTACATACTTTACGATGCAGAAAAATAACTTCACTTATTTGGGGACAGGAAAATTATGGTCATAAGTAGGTGGGTACATTTTTGGTTTTAAACTGCCATGGATTAGCATTCACAGGTTTTTGCAATGGGAGAGAGAAGGTTCTGAGGACAATTTTGAAAGACAGTGGATGCTGGATTACAGAAAATTCCATCCAGCCTCATGCAGTACTTCAAACAGTGAACTGTTAACTTTATCCTAGACTCAAATGTTTAAAATCCCTTCCTCTGAAGGGGATACCTGAAATTTTGCCTTACAATTCAGTTTACAGATGATTTAATAATAGATATATTGTTTAACTTACAACTTGACTGATACCAAAGTTTCTGAAGCACTACGTACTGCATATGTTAAGGACATCACTGAGGCAGAAGGATACTGGGAATCAGGTACTCTGTCCAAGTAACATGCTGCCTTGCCAATATAAGAATGGTCTCATAGGCAATTGGAAAAGTACTGTGAAAGCTGGTTCTTGCTACACTTTAGCATTTGAATGCCCTGAACCAGAATGTCTACTTGAACATGTATAAACTGATTACAGTTTATAGGAACTTTCACCTAACTAGGGTGCTTCCAGATTCGTTTTGGTCAATAATCAGGGTCATCGGTGAAAATAATAAAGGTCATGAGTTCAGCTACTTCTCAAATTCCTCTGTAATTTCACAGTACAGTTAACTGTCGGGTTGACAAAACAACGGTAGTGGAGATATTACAAGGTAATTGCAGGGAGGCTGTGATACTGTCATCCTTACTTCTGCAATGCGGGTGGCGATGCTGCCTTCAGAACTGGGTGTTTAGGGAGCAACTGCTGCTTTCCTCACATCTGGTTCTGAAAGCAGTGTAGATGTTATGGTGGCAATAGCATGACCCCCTAAAATAATCTTACATCTCTCCTGGGACCCCACCTTTTGGGTCAGGATACCCAATTTGAGAAACATTGAGCTTCCCTGTAAAATCTGTATTGTACAGGGAAAAGTACACAGAAAACCAGATTTCAGTCTATGGCATGTTTTTTTACAGCCATAAATTTGGTAACGCTCATGCGGGAAATACTTAAGGGTAAGTGGTGCTTATGATTTGGAAGGAAAAGAAGAGCTTCCTTTTGTTCCATACATGCAGTCCTTAACAGTGACTCATGAACCTCACCTACTCCTTGTTTCATTCATTTACTGCAGCTTCAGTGGCCACAGAGTTATGGTTTGGGTTTAATGGGAGTGCCATTGGCACCCCATCCTTACAAGATATTTGTGTTCCATTGTTTCTGATGTTACAAGTGGATAGTGAGAGGATGTAAACACATTTCTTTCATCAAAACAGTTCCAGGACTGGGTAAATGGTGAAGTCAAAGAATTTAATCTCACCAACCCTGAAAGGGGAAAAAGGTTACTTGTAATGGGAATTTGAGATGGACTCTGCATATTCACATCCATAGGATATACTGACCGTGGATGTTCTTGGGGTTGTGCCAAGATGCTTGGGTGCCCCTCCTAAACTTCACATCAGCATTTGAGCATGTTCTAAGAGCAAGACTATAAAAAGGGACATGGTCCTGCCTGTCTCCTTCCACTGCTAGAGAGTACGGAATTAACTAGGACCCCACAGAAGGGGGAAGGTGGGCAAAGAATATGACTACATAGTATTCATATAGAAGAACTTTAGTTACAAGTAACCAGCATTCATTTTTAATTTGAGTTTCCAGTACACAGTCCTCCTCATGAGATGGTTAAATACTGCGTGCTATACTAAAGATGGAGGCACACGGTGTCCTAATTAAATAAAGCTTGAAATACTACTCTCAAACTGACCATCAGATCTAGATGCCAAACGTAAACCATGATGGTTAGTGGAAATGAGACATGAACTCCAAATGGCAGCTTTCATATTTCAGTAAGAGTAACATGCCTAAATTACCACACAGGGACCAGCCCCTCTAGCTGAAAGAGTTATGAGACCAGCAGGAGGAGAGGGAAGAGATCTTAACTCTACTTTATATGCTGTCTAGTGATTTAAACAACGACTATGCAGAAACAGCTCAACCCCCTAAAGTTTCCAGTATGGGAAATGAACAATTGGTGAAAAACCTAACTTCTTTAGTACAATCCGGATAACAATAAAACTACTACTTAATGATAATCTATGCTCACCCTTACGAGCATGAGATCCAGGGAAGATAAACAGTGTACTCACATGAAAATCTGAAATTACTTTAGGGATAAACTTTGCCCGAGGTCTAGGTACAATCTTGTTATTGGGGTTGGGGGAGAGAAAAAAAAGAGGGTTTATTATCAAAACATGCGGTTCCATAATTCTTCTAGAAAGGATGTAACTCCTATTTTAAATTTGTGTTATGGAGAGAGGGTTGAATGGGGGAAGATAGTGTTAATTTTAAGTTTAGATCCCATGGAGGAACTGGAGTTCCTATTGGCAGATACAATTCAATAAAACCTTTTAACAATCATATGAAAAAAACTGATTTCTCTTCAAAAGGTAAACGAAAAATTGCTATTACTGCCAAGTGGATTAATTGAGGAAACAGAAACTCAGATTTTAAGTGTAATAAGAGTCTAAATTTAGGGCTGTTGATTAATTGCTGTTAACTTACCCAATTAAGTCAACTGATTAAAATTAATTGCAATTAATTGCACTGTTAAATAATACAACACTGATTAAAATTTATTGTGTGTTTTGAATTTTTCCTAGATTTCTAAATATATTGATTTCTATTACAATACAAATTGTACAATGCTTATCTACTCTTTTTGATTACAAATATTTGTACCGTAAAAATGGTAAATAGTATCTTTCTGTTCATCTCACACAAATACTATAGTGCGAAAGATTTATCATAAAAGTGCAATTTATAAATGTAGTTTTTTTCGTTACATAATGAATTCAAAACCAAAACAATTGAGCCTACAATTGTTGTCAGTCCTACTTGTTGTTCAGCCCGTTGCTAAGACAACCACATTGACTTACATTGCCTGCTTCTAATTTACCTCATCTGAAAGTGAGAGCAGGTGTTCACATGACACTTCTGTAGCCATGGCTGCAAGTATTTACACGCCAGATATATTAAATGTTCACATGCCTTTTAATGCTTCAGCCACCATAGGATAGAATAGACACTATTCTTTTAGAACAATGACTGATATATATTACATGATGATATTCTAGTATTCTTTGATCCTTACCTCTATGTTTGAAGGGGGTTTGCATGATGGAAAAAATGCATATCTGATCCGCCTAGATATATAATATACACTGAAAATAAAAAGTGATGCCAAAGAGGAAAAGGCAATCAAGCCAATTACAAAGGCTAAAAATATAGTCGCAATTGAAGTTTTACCTTAAAAAAAAAAAAAAAAAAAGTTTAATTAGGTTTCGTGAAATATTCTATTACCAAGATTTCTAGATTTAATGATCATATACAAAGACTACATTATAAAAGCTTCATATTTACAGTATTTTACTTCTTGAAAGCATTATATGAACATGAATAAATCTTCTTAGCATCTCAACAGCTTATAGCATTTTACTGAAACAGAGGTTCACAGAAACAGCCACTGTGGGTCACAGCCAGGATCCACCTAGTCTACTTCCCTGCCTGATAGTGGCCAGTACAGATTCTTCAGAGTAAAATGCAGGCAGATGCGGGATAATCTGCTGCTGGTACAGGCGATTAATAGCTGAGATTGCTCTAACCTTTGAAGCATGAAGATTAATATCCTTTCCAAAATTTATCAGCAACAACTTTGGATATTCTTAATATCCAATCCCTTTTGGAAGCTGTTTAAATTCTAGCCTGCAATGAGTTTCTGTGACAACAAACCCCACCATACTTTAGTTTCCACGTTAGAGACACAAACATATTTTAAGAAAAACAAAATCACCTACTGAAGAAATACAACACTTAAAAATAAGTGTACGTGCACATGGAAATGGGTGTCAGAGTCTCACAGTTCTAGGTATCCCAAACACCTTGTCACAAGATCATATTCTGCTGTCTTTAATCAGGGTATTGTTTTCTCTCTAAGGCTTCGTCTTCTTACGTGCCTCAATTCTGCAAAGCTCTGCAGTAGCATGTTCATAAATTTAAGTAGGTACATAGACCATTAAAATAACTCGCAGGCCCCGCCCCTTTGTGGCAGTTACCAAGCGGGGAGCTTGTTGGCAGCTCCAGCCCCAAGGATCTGGTCAGGGCCAGGGGAACCCCGGGAGACCCAGGGCCAGAAGCCAGCCGGGACACAGAGGTCTGCCGGCAGCTCCAGCCCTAGGGACAGGCTGGGTCTGGAGGAAGCCTAGCAACTCTATGACCAGCAGCTGGCCAGGACGTTGAGCCCCGCCAGCAACTCCAACTATGGAAACTGAGCCGGGGGGAACTTGCTCAGGGCACAGAGCACTGCCAGCAGCTCCAGCCGTGGGGATCCGGCTGGGGATGGGGGAACCACAGCAGCCCCAGGGCTGGGAGCCAACAGGGGCGCACAGCTTCACTGGCAACTCCAGCTCTGGGGATGCAGTCAGGGCTGGGAGAACCCAGGCAGCCCCAGCCCTGGGGACATGGTCAGGACCAGGGGAACCCCAGAAGCCCTGGGGAGGGGAGCTGGCAGCTCCAGCCCCGGGGACTTGGGGGAACCCCGACAGCCCTGGGGCCAGAAGTTGGCAGGGGCGCGGAGCTCCGCCAGCAGCTCCAGTCCTGGGGACCTGGGCGAGGTGGGATGGACACATGGACAGACTTCTCTCTTTTTATAATAGTATGGACTGGTGCCAGAATGCTCATCACTTTGGAAGATCAAGTGGATTTTTGACAGGCAACAAGTGGATTTATGGAGTAAGATCCTACGTGTTTTAGTAAGAAATTGAGGGTGGAAGAATCCAGTTCTTAATTCCAAGTTCTGTAAGCATCAAAGAATAAGCAATCTTTTGACGAACCTTGGATTTACTACAAGGGTTTCATGCATTCTACTCTGGGACACACTCTTCCATCATTTTTCTCTCCTTCATCAGCTAGCTGCATTCTGAACATACATTCAAAGGCTACAAACATTAGTATTCTTCATACTATCTGTAGATAATCAAGACAATGCAGCCCACACTTTCCACTTCCAGATAAATAATGTAAAAACAAAACAATCTAACGGGGTATTATGTGCAAGACCAATGAAGCAATTTCTTTTTATGGAGCGTTGATAAGGCTTTACTTGGATCCTGACAACAGATGTAGGCTCTGTACTGCAGGGCGGAAAGAAATCCACAAAAGTTCAAAGAATAGTACGGTAAACAAGAATAAAAGGTATGTCATACAACAATAAAAGGAATTAAATACATATTGATTTAAAAAAAAAAAAAAGACCATATCTGGGGATTATAAATGCTAATATGTAATAAGTAAGATTTAGGTCAGAGATGGAGGAACGTAGAGTTTCTGTCTTAAAACTGAGAATTTAATCTGAATGTATGAAAACACTTCTCGACATAAGGTTAGTTAGAAATTCTACAAGCATCATAACTGGAGGTCCATACAGGACAAAAATAATCCCTGTGCCAGCCACCTGTATATGGATGGGATTTCACTCAGTATACACTTTGCCCCCTTTTTACCCATACAGTATCTTTTGTCCCACTCTATTCCAAGAGTTGCTTTAAGACTCAATGCAATAAACTTGAAAGTATCATTTAAAATACAATTCACACTAGTCTAATTTAATCTTAATTTGCATTTACTTGTATTTTCATGGAATACCTCATATAAGTAGGGTAAATTAAATTATGCTGATTTTAATGTCACATACACCACAGATACTTCAAAGTTAACAATATATGTGGAAGCATATCTTTCCAGGGATAACTCAATATTTTAGATTTAGGCATTTATTGCAGCCTAAATTATAAAAATTTCTGAACTGAGTTTCAATATATCCCAAATATATTTGGGCTCTTCATACCTTTGAGTGTTTTAAGACATATCACATCACTAAAATGACCATCTTTTTGGTATAATGGTGAAAAAGCTTGCACTTTCAAGCAGTATAAAGTCAAGGGTGTCAAGTCAGTGATTGTGAAAAATAACTGTTGTTCTTCTTTGATGTTCTCCTGAAAGAAAAATAAGAAATGCAAGTTTAAAAAAAGTGCAATATAGATTAAACTGTATTAACATTGTTGGCAATGCATTACTGAAAAAAATATTTGTATAATATTGGACAGCATTCATTCAAATTAAAATTTTGAATTTCAAAACCACATTTAGTATTAGTCTGCAGCTTGACCATTTTCGCTATTTTGAAAAGGTACTTGTAATAGTACACTTTAAATTTTGTGCTGTAAATATAACAGATTTCCTGGCATGTGTAAATAATTTGTTCTGATACGTTTTCAGATGTGCATTTTTAGTGTTTTCTTGTAAAACAAAGTTAAAGAGTTTATTAAACAAGTTTAAAAAGTCACATCAAAATGTCAACTATGAATTCATAAATGCAGAGAAATTAGCTCTAATCTTAGCTCTGAGTTAACTAGAAATGTCACACAAACTTGTATGTGAAATAATTCAACTAGAACTACAGTAGACCCCTGACTTACGCATAGGTTGCGTTCCTTGGTAACCACGTCTAAGTCAAATTTCACGTAAGTTGGGACCAGGTGGGGGATGGGCCTACCTGCCTCTGGATCCCCCAGTCCTGGCTGCACCTGGCTCCCTGCTCCTGTGAACAGTGGGGAGCCCAGAGCAAGGCACAGCAGCGCTGGTCAGTTTCCTGGCTCCCGGGAATGGAGACTGATTCCTGATTCCAAGCTCCCACCACTCATGATTTAGACTTGCATTATTGCAAGAAACACGTAAGTCAAAATTGTGTAAGTCAAGGGTCTACTGTATGTCAGCTTTCTTGTCCCTTTTTGGAGCAATCAATATAAGAGTTACAGCCCCCCCTCTTTTTTTTCCCCCCTCCAGAGTGGTCATAAAACTACCAATACAGAATTTCAGAAAGAGATTACTTAATTTTTATTCCAAGAGCTTGATCCTTCATCAGTGATGTCAATGGGAGCTTTACTACTGACTCCAAGGTGCACAGAGTCCTAAATAAATTGCTTCCAGAGAGCCACTCAGTCACTACTCAAGAAGTGATCCATCAGCAGCCATGCATGTAAGATTCCTAAAATGACTGTGCAGAGGTAACATCATGAAGGATAGCTACTATCAACCAAGCAATATTACTATCTTTTTGCTTACTTTATTATGTGAACTCTTGCTGAGATGTGTATGTTTTATGTGAGCTTTGCAGCATATACAAAGCTGTTTGTGAAATTAAATTTTAAGGGGGAAAGGTTTTTGTGTAACATTATTATACCTCTTTAATTAAAAGAAGTTTGAAAAAGATTTTCTACCTCAGCATCTGAAGAATTTTTCCAGTATAGAACTCGGTAAGATAAGTCATAAAGTTCACTCATGGACTTATTTTCAGACTCTCCTGGAGAAGTGAGCTTGATACGAAGTGAATCCTCAGTAGAGTTCACTGTTACGCTTGGAGGGCCAATTTCATCTTAAAACATTGCACACACAAAGTTAAAAATCTGTTAGCTAAAATATGTAAATAAAAATGTGATTAAACCCATAAGCACAAAGGTTGTCAGATTTATGGCTACAAATCTGGCTTTTACTTCTACCTTTAAAAAAATACACAAGGGAGATGAGAAAGGCACAATGATGAAAGCATTTAACCTAATGTTCCAGCATGACTATTGTATTTGTTGTTTTTGAGCTTTCAGTCACACTGTGAATGCTCTGAAGTTGTGAAATGCAGTATTTGACATTCTAATTTAATAGGGAGAGTTAATGAAAACATGAGAGTATTTTCATTCACATTGTTAGCACAAAAAGCCTGCATCAGCCACCAGATGGCGCGGTTAATCTCAGTTATTTTTTTCCTGTGCATTCTTTGAAGAAAGGCTGTATTATTGTTAGTTTCTGAGGTAAAGTATGTATTGTGTTGGAGGAGCTGTTGCAAACCCTCCTGCTGTTTGCACTGTCTTATTTCCTCTGGCTGAAGTCAACAGTTGGCACAGAGCTTCTTCCTGAAAACCACACTGATCTATAGTCCATGATTTCTGAAAGGGAGTTACATGCATGTTATTTGTGACCACCATTGTTCAAAGACTGGTGTATATAGCATAAAACAAACAAGTTGAACTAATATACCCAGACTCCATACCACCAATTTCTTCTCTAACGGGAAGCCTACATGAAAGCCCTCACATCTCCCACCCAGCAACAATTACAAACACTATGGGCAGTCTTTGTGCTGTTTAAACTGATCATGAAACAGTTCATTTTTTATACCCCCCGAGGCAAAAGTCAGCAAAGGTGCATTATGGAATTTCAGCCTTCAGTGAAAAGGTAAGAAATACCAAATCTTAGAGTAATGTTTTCTCAGCCTTCTCAAGCTGAAACTCCCTTACTCAAAGTAAAAAATAAACGTGGTTTGTTTTGCTAAAAAAAAAACCACATTAATTTGTGTGCTGATCAGTTGACAAAATAGAGGACATTGAAAAGTAAGGATTGCAAGAAGTATGAGAGCAAGATTTCCAGTGCCTTTCATAACTCTCTCTCCCTAGCTGACTTTCATAGCTTCCCTGGGAGTTGTAAACCACTAGTTAGGAAATACAACTTTAGAGCCTAAACTAGCGTACATGTCAGGATCAGATCTATAAGAAAAGTCCTTCTCCTGCATTTCCAGCACTCCACAACTGACTGGTTTTCCAGTTTTCCTCTCTCTCTGACACATTAGGAACTGACCCTGTATCCAAGGCAAATGCCAGATTAGAGGGACTCCTGGTAGGAGCTTGTATGTTAAGTCTTATATAGTAACATTAATAATGTAGTAATAGTGAGTGAATGAGTAAAGTTAAGGTATGCAAAAGCTGCAGAAGATGCTCTGTATCTCAGTTTTAATTAATTTGCTATGTCCAAGCCAGGTATGAAATCCTGGCTCCACCGAAATAAATGGAAAAATTTTCACTGGCTTCAGTGGTGGCACTTGCAGGATGGAAATTTCTGAGGCAGGCCAAGGTTTGTGCTAAAGACCCCCTGTCCACTGGGGCTGGTGGTTGGTGATCCCAGGCTGTCCTTGGAGTCTGTCCCTGGCTCCAGCTTGGCCATGTCCACGACCATGGCCGGGGGTGACGCTTCTTTGGGGCTGAGGAGGCGGTCAAGTTCTTTGATGTACGGGCAGCTGGTGGGTGCTGCCTCTGAGTCCGGCTGCGTTCCTGGCCTTGCAGTATCCCCGCCGGAGCCCCTTCAGCTTGAAATATACCTGGTCCACGGCGCAGGTGGGGTGGCCCTGGCTGGGGAGTGCCTTCGACAGCCACTCAAAAGCGGACGCATTCCTCCGCTGGACCCCTGTCTGGTGCAGGACCTCCTCATCCTCCCAAAAGGAGAAGAGGTCTTGGAGTTCGGCCTCTATCCAGGAGGGAGCCCTTGTTTGCCCAGGGCCTGACTGGGCTTGTGGGGAGGTCCTTCTAGGTGTCTCCATGAGGCTCCTACGGGAAGCAGGCACCTGGGGTGCTGGCCCTGGGTCCAGGGAGCATGATCATTTCCCTCAGCAGTCTCTTGATGAAGCGTGAAGCTTGGCAATGTGTGCTCCCTGCTACCAGCATGCTCTCAGCTTTCTGGCTAGGGGTTTGTGGGAGCTTGTGTCTTTAAATGCAGCTGGACACAGGAGCCATAGAGCTCCGCTTGCACCAGCAGCGGCGTCTCCACCCACCAGCTGATTGGACGACTCCCTTTCTCAAAACAGCCGTCCGCAGAGTTTCTACACTCTCTCTCTCTCTTTCCAAAGGGGTGCTCCTCCTACCACGGGAACAGAGAGGACTGACTTTGAAGGACCGGCACCGCTCTTTCAAAGTTCATTTCGAAAGGGTGTGGATTGTGTGTAGACACTCCACGGAGAATTTAGAAAGGGACAATTCTTTCAAAATTCCTTTTGAAAGTATTTGTGAGTGTAGATGAGGTCCCAATGTTTTTACACAGAAACTATTCACAGAAGTGAGAGAGCAATTAAAGATGAAAATGAATACACTGAATCCAGATGCAAATGATGTATAAACCAACTGAGAAATGAAGAATGGTGAAGAAAATACATCTACTTACTCACTATACAAGGATCCACTTTTATTTCATTAGACCAACGTGATTTATTATATCCATTCATAGCTTGTACACGGAGAAAATAAGTTCCAAAAGGGACTATGGCTGATGAGAAGTCACACTGTGCAGTACTGATGTTTTCACATCCAGATACAGTGATCCATTTATTTGAGTCGTCTTCAGGAAGACTCCTTAAATGTCCACTAGAATAAATGACAATTTGTGATCAGTATGAACTCTCTGCTCTAAATCAAACTGCATATTTTTTTCATTTAATTTACAATTGAATATGGCCATTGCTGATCATAGTTTCACAGCAAAAATATAGAATGAATGTGTGAACTCATGTAAAAAGATTTCTTCAAAATCCAAAGCTGTATCATACCATTCTCTCAACTATTCTGCTGACATACTCCAAGAATTCCATCAGAACGCTTTTCTATGGAATGCTCATTCTTAATTACAATGAAGAGTAGGGAAAAATATTAAATGCAACATTTTCAATGAAAATATGAACACTGATTAAGAAATTTAAATTTAGATGAGGGCAGCAACATCAGTACACTCACTGCACATACACCACATATTTTAAAATACACTTTTACAGCCTAATGATTAATAGCATTTGAAAAAATCTCAGCATACGCCTAATGTGGGCATGCTAAATTTCTTTGAAGACTAACATTTGCATTTTCTGATTTTTCACATGGTTAAGTTCTCAGCTACAATTCACCAATTTCCTTGATAGTACAATGGATTAGGAAATGTGAGTGTTTGCTTTATAGGATTAGTACCAGGTACACATTTTAGAAACCTAGATTGCAGGTGCTCAAAACTTCAGAGAGAAATTGAGTGCTGTGAAGGTCTATGATCAAAAACACTTATTATTCTTATAAAGCACCACATAGGTGACTGGATGATGTACATACTACCTCAATGAGAACACTGAGATACTTTTCTGAATATACTTCAGTTTCTGGAATACAGAAGTCCCTTGAGTTATGCAAGGGTTGTGTTCCCACATACCCTCACATAACTCGAACTTTGCGGAAGTCAGGGGCCGCTTTTTTCCCGGGCAGAACACATGTTCAGCAGCTGGGGAAGCAGAACGAGCATCTGGAGCTTCTTTTGAAAGGTAGGACCTGGGGTTGGGGTGGGGGGCAGTTGTGCAGGGTTAAGCCTGGCAGTGGGCTGGGGCTGTGGGAATGGTGAAGTGGATTAAGCCTGGGGTGGGTTAGAGCTGCTGAGAGGTTGGGATGGTGGAGTTGAGCAGGGGCTCTGCGGGAGGTGTAGCCAGAGCCCTGCGCAGGTCGAGGGAGGGGGGACCTGGGGTGGAGGGTGTTGAACTGGGGCTGTATGGGGCCGGGGGGCGGGCGGGATTTTGAGTTGCACATTTTGCAGGATTAATTATACTTAGGTTCAGAGGCCTAATCAAGGGCAATTTTGAATGGCCAAGTTTAAAACCTGCTTAGGAAGCAAAGCTTTAAAAACAATGTAACTTACCTGAGACACTGTACTATAAAGCTCACATTTTGATCATATTGATTATCCCAGGTTAGAAGAAACTTCATGTTCAAAGCATGAACTTTCACATTCACTGGATGAAGTAGCACATTCAGTGCTAAAATGCAAAGAAAAAAAATCACCAGTTATCATCAAGAAGTCTTAATTCACATACACTTATTTCCCCCACCCCACAGTAAAAAAATCTGAAAAGCATAATTTTAAATAAGTGTTTGAATAAAACAATATTCTTTGATTTGCCATCATAACAGTGGCCACACACAGCTGATTAAATCACAGGGGTACGTAGGTCTCAAAGAGTTCTGCAGGAAAATACCTGTTTTTAAATCAATATAGGATTATCAGACAGCCCAAAATATTAACGTAGGGAAAATATGTAGATAAATCAGTGCCAGTGAGAATCTGGCTGGAATAATGTATGAATACAAATTTACAAGTTACATATTCTGGAAGATCTGCAAGTAAAGAACACTATGGTGCAAGTGATGTTCTCTTCACAGAGTTAACTCAAATACTGGGCATTTTACATAGTGAAAAACTTAACACAAGTAAAGATCAGGAACAACAGACAATTCACTTCAAGCAAAATGTAAGTTGAAACTGAGATTAGCAATAAATATATTCTATATTACCATCTAAGTAGTAATTTGAGATACCAACCTTGCTTGACCTCTGTGACAACCAACAGAAATAACATACTTTGAACATACAATCATGAATTTCATTGTCAATTAATGAAACAGAGTAAGAAACCCCACACCAAACCAGTTTAAGACAGTATAATAAAAGGAATTTTTCTAAAGAGGTCAAAAAATTAAGAAAGGCAGAACTTGGTCTGTACTTGGACTGGCTACCAGTAAGGAATTTTTTTTTACATAATATTTGGAGGGATAGCACTGAACCAATATTCAACAGTGGTATTATGGGGCACTCTAGTGAAACTACATAAAACCAAATCCAGCCCCTTGCAGTCTTTAAAAGATTCACATACTTTTTTGAATGATGCTCTTTATTGGTACATCTAGCAGACCTCTTTAAAACCAGACAAGCTTCCAGGCAAAATTTATAAGCTGCAAAATATATCATTTAGAGTTGAACCATACCATGGCAATTTATGCAAGAAGAGAAAGGTTAATCTATTCAAATTCCAAATTAGATAACTGTATTAGAAACTCTTCTTATGAAGACAGATCACTAAATATTATTTCCTGGTCTCTTCTCTCTCACCAGAATGAAAGCTGCATTTATCAATACAAATTAAGTTTCATTTGTTCAGTAAGCTCTAGCTCAGATGTTGCATATTTCCTGAAAGTTCCATTGAACTAGGGTATTAGCATTAAGAGGATTCTTTTTTAAAAGAGAAAAGAATCACTTTTTTCTTTGACGTAGCAGAGTTGGTTACTGTTTTACTCCTGTTTTAACTGTTTATTTTGTAGTGCATTAAAATTATTTATTTTGGTTTCATCAGTTACTCGACACTTTTAAAATACATGTTTCAAGGACAAACCAGCTACTGGAAAAGAGGAGGGAATATTCTCTGGGGAAATTAATCCCACAACTATCTCTTAAAGGATTTTGGCTACCTCTTCTGAACCACCTGGAAGCAATTACACTCTGACTTGATTGTGGACCAGATGGACCACTACTTTAATTCAGTGCTGAAATTCCTATGTTCTTACATAAACAATATGAAAGTGTAAAATTATTCCAATGTGTGTTTTAGAAAAATAAATCATTTGGATAAAAGGATAAATACACTTTGCAAAAGAGTTCATGAACTGCAAGTAAATGCATTATAATTTCTGGAGCTTTAGAACAAAAAAAGTTAGGGACTGCACAAACCTTTAGCAAATTATCTTGGCAAAATCATGCATTTCAACGAAACCAATTCAGCTTTTCCACATACGCACAACAATACCTTACAGGAAGTGATCAAAGATTTATCCACAATCAAAGTTACTAATACAGGAATATTTGCTTTTGCACATACGAACACAACAGAACCAGGATAACTTAAGTGTAATGGTGGACACTGCTAACATTTGGATAACCAAAAAGCCTCCGTAGATGCTGGAAGATATTGAGCTGTCCATAACAAGGAGTTTGGATAACTGACGTTCAAATCATCAAGGTTACAGGGAAATCAGTTGACAAGCTGCTAATGTTGCACAATTCTACTATTTTGGCGCAATGGTTTTCAGACCTGTCAAGTTCTAAGATTTGATTATTGTGTTGAAAATAAATTATTCCTTACCTCTATCTGCAGTTTTAATACAGTGCACTGGACTGAAGGAACCAACTTTTCTTTCACGAGTTAGGCGTGCTCGAACCTTCAAACAGTAAGTAGTTGCAGGGGCCAGATCATAAATTTTCTCTCTGCGATTAACAGTTTTGATTTTTGGCTATAATACACAAACAGTTGTAAATAACATTAAGGGAGCTGTTCTTCCCTCAAACAGCCTCAACTTGGACAAAAAGTATTACTGTCGTAATGAATTATTTTTCTCCCACAGCACATACGACATTCGGATACACTCAGATGTTAAGGATACAGTAATATTTCATTCACATTACAGGAGCCCGTCACTATTTGCGAAGTATAGCAATTTTGCAGACGGCTCCTGCCTCCAAGCTCTGCCCCTTACTGCCATCACCTTATCCTACCCCCCACTATGCCCCTTCCCCTGGCCTTGGGGACAGAATGGTGGTGGTGGTGGGGAGGATGGACATGGCCACAGGGGCCCTGTTGTGGGGCAGTAGCAGCTGTCACATGCCCCCCAAAGGACAGGTGTTACCTGGGGCCATGGGTTGGGCAGTGGAGGCTGCAGGAGTCACCTTCTCCCCGCACTCAGCATATAGGCAGCAGGAGGAGCAGCCTGCTCCCCCGCAGCTGTGCTGTGCCACACTGCCCACCCAGTCTGCTGCACTCTGCTTCTCTGCAGGTGTGGGGGGGGACCCAGAGATACACTCTGCTTCCCACTGCTGTGGAGAAGTGAGAAGCAGTGGACCATCAGGGCAGCACGGTGCAGTACGTCAGGTTAGAGCAGACTGCCACTCCTGCCTCCCATGTGGCGAGTGCCAGGACTGGGGAGAGAAGGCAACCCCTGCTATGTACCCGGGCCCTTGCTCCCAAGTAATCTCTGGGCAGTGTTCCGGGGTGGGGGGGTGGGGCAGGGCATTAGCAGAAAGGGCAGATCGGGGTGGGGTGGGGAGGAGAGGTTGTGATACTAAACTGGTCAAGATAGTTGAGACTACAGCAGGCTGTGAAGAGCTTCAAAAGGGTCCCACAAAACTAGGTATTAGACAACAAAACGACAAGTGAATTTTAATGTTGATAAATGCGAAGTATTGCACATTGGAAAACAATATTCCTAACTATACAAACAAAATGGAGACTAATTTAGCCATTACCACTTGAGAGACTGTAGACTTTTTCCCCACAACAGGGCCTTGACAGAATTCTCCAGGCATGCAACAAGGGTGCCTATTACCATCTTTCCTGTTCTTGATCTCAATAGACTGGATTATGACAACTGATGGCCATCAATGGAGCATTCAATGGACACTTTTCAAACAGCTAGAGGACACTGATTTTGCTGATGATGTTGCCGTCCTTTCACTCCGACATGAAAGCATGGAAGAAAAGGTTGCAACACTAGACAAAACCGCCTCAATTACTGGACTAAACATCAACAAGGGAAAGACCAAGAGAGTGAGGATCAACCAGTCCAACACCACCTTCATCACACTGGGAGACGATGACCTGGAAGATATAGAACAGTTCACCTACTTGGGGACTACTATGGGCAGAGAGAGAGGAACAGACAAGCATAATCAGTGCCAGAACAGGGAGAACAACTGCTGCAGTCACGACTCTTTGTCCCATATGGAGAGTAGTAGGCATCCTTCAGTCTGCATAGACTATGGATCGCGCCCTTTAAAGTTTCAATTGAGGACTTCATTTACAGCGTCTATTGTGACTATAAAGACCCACACGAGAGTGACAGTCCTTGCTGCATCTCTTGCAGATGTGGTGGGTGGCTGGCAAGTCCTTATTGTGCTTTCTGTGCGCTCGCTTCTCCTCTGCTAGCTGTCTGATCCTCATCTCGCCCTTCTGAAGGCCCTTGTGTAATCCCTGCCTCCATCTGCTGCAGTCGTCTGCTATATCTTCCCAGTTGTCCAGCTCGATGTCTACCTCTCTGAGGTCTCTCTTGCAGACATCTTTGTAGCGCAACTGGGGGCGTCCGGGAGGTCTTTTTGCCAGAGGCTAGCTCACCATACAGGATGTCTTTTGGAATCCTTCCATCATTCATCCTGTGGACGTGGCCAAGCCAGCGGAGTCGACGCTGCCTGAGGAGGGTGTGCATGGTTGGGATTGCAGCTTGCTCGAGGACGGCGGTGTTGGTCACTCTGTCCTTCCATGATATTCCAAGGATGCGCCTGAGGCAGCGCAAGTGGAAGACGTTCAGCCTCTTTTCCTGGCAGGCATACAGGGTCCAAGTCTCGCTGCCATAAAGGAGGGTGCTGAGGATGCAGGCTCTGTAGACTTGCATTTTGGTGTGAGTGTACAGCTTGTTGTTATTCCACACTCTCTTGCTGAGTCTGGACGGAGTTGTGGCCGCTTTTCCTATCCTCCTGTTTAGCTCAGTGTCCAACGACAGGGTGTCAGTGATGGTGGACCCGAGGTAAACGAACACGTGGATAACCTCTAACGTATAGTTGTCAATGCTGATTGATGGGGATTCAGCAACATCCTGACCGAGTACGTTTGTCTTCTTTAGGCTGATGGTAAGCCCAAAGTCCTTGCACGCTTTGGAGAACCGATCCAGCAGTTTTTGAAGCTGGTCTTCTGTGTGAGACACTACAGCAGCATCATCTGCGAACAGCATGTCTCTGATGAGGACTTCTCGCACCTTAGACTTAGCTTTCAGCCTTGCAAGGTTAAACAATTTCCCATCAGATCTTGTGTGCAGCAAGATGCCCTCTGTTGAAGATCCAAAGGCATGCTTCAGGAGGAGTGCGAAGAAGATCCCAAACAATGTCGGAGCAAGCACGCATCCTTGTTTGACGCCGCTCCTGATTCTGAAAGCATCCAATAATGCGCCGTCATATTGGATGGTTCCTCTCATGTCTTCGTGGAACGACTGGATCATCTTGAGTAACCGTGGAGGACAGCCTATCTTGTGGAGCAGTTTGAACAGAGCATCCCTGCTGACCAAGTCAAAGGCCTCGGTCAGGTCGATGAAGGCTATGTAGAGTGGCTTTCTCTGCTCCCTGCACTTCTCCTGCAGCTGCCTTAGAGAGAAGACCATGTCAACGGTAGACCTCTCTGCGTGGAATCCACACTGCGATTCGGGGTACGCCCTCTCAGCAATCTTCTGGCGTCTGCCAAGGATGACGTGAGCGAACAGTTTACCAGTGACGCTTAGGAGGGAGATTCCACGGTAGTTGTTGCAGTCGCTTCTGTCTCCTTTGTTCTTATACAACGTTACAATATTAGCGTCCCACATATCCTGTGGAACCTCACCCTCTTTCCAGCACAGGCACAGTAGCTCATGTAGGGGTTCCAGGAGTGTGTCCACGGCACATTTGATTACCTCTGGTGGTATACCATCCTGACCAGGGGCCTTTCCTGCTGCAATGCTGTCGATGGCTCTCTTCAGTTCATCCACAGTCGGTTCTTGATCCAGTTCGTCCATTACTGGTAGGAGCTCAACGGCATCAAGGGCTGCGTCAACCACAACGTTCTCGCGTGAGTACAGCTCAGAGTAGTGCTCAACCCAGCGCTCCATCTGTTTGGCTTTGTCAGCAATGACTTCACCAGATTTGGATTTCAGAGGTGCCATCTTGTTCTGGGTGGGTCCTAATGCCTTCTTCATATCCTCGTACATTCCTCTGAGATTACCAAAGTCGGCACAGGTCTGGATGCTGCTGCATAGCTGGAGCCAGTGGTTGTTGGCACAGCGCCTGGCTGTCTGCTGTACTGTTCTTCTGGCCTCTCTAAGGGCTTGCTGGGTACTCTGGCTCGGTGAGCGTTTGTACTCCAGGAGTGCAGCACGCTTCTTTTCAATGACTGGAATCATCTCATCAGAGTTAGCCTCGAACCAGTCATTCGTGTTTCTAGCTCTTCCTCCAAACACCGACAAGGCCGTATTGTAAACTGCATCCCTCAGATGTTGCCATTTGGATGTCGCATCAGCGCCCCAGGGCCGCTGCGCAGATTTTCCTGGAGGGTCTCTCTGAACTTTTCAGCTTTCCCCAAGTTTGCCATCTTTCTGGCATCAATGCAGGGCCTTCCAGCAGGTTTAGAGCGGTACAGCTTCTTGGGTCTCAGCGTGAGCTTGGAGCAAACTAGCGAGTGATCTGTATCACAGTCAGCACTATGATAGCTGTACACACACAATATCTGTGAAGATGAAACACCACATCTTCAACACAAATGTGAAGAGTTTGCTCTTGTATGGATGCGAGACCTGGTGTACTAAAAAGTCTTCAAACCACCAGCTACAAATGTTCATAACCAGATCCCCGAGGTACATCCTTCACATGACATGGCAAGACTTTGTCACAAATAAACAGCTTTGGAACAAAACAGGTCAACAAACATTTGACATTCAAATCAAGAGAAGAAAGTGGGAGTGGCTAGGCCACACGCTGAGAAAAACCACCATCTAGTATAGTCTGTCTAGCTCTCCAACGGAACCCATAAGGAAAAGGCCGAAGAGGAAGATCTCAGACAACGTGAAGATCTACTGAGATTGAAGGACAACAACTGGAGTAGTCCTGAGGCAGTGAGAAGTTTTGTCCTGAGGCAGACTGAAGTCAAGAATACTTATAGATGACCTATGCTCCACCTGGAGCACAAGATTTTAAGTCAAGTGACTCAAGAGAGAGCTCTTGGAGTCATTTTAGATAGTTCTCCAAAAAACACTCAATGGGCAGCTGTCAAAAAAACAAATAATGTTAGGAATCATTAAGAAAGGATACAGAATAAGACACAGAATATTTTACTGCCTCTGTATAAATCCAGGGTATGCCCAAGTCTTGAATACTGCATAAGCATTTGGTGGTCTCAGCAAAAAAAGAGATATCTTGGTATTGGAAAAGCATCAGAAAAGGGCAACAAAATGATTAGGGGTTTGGAATTGGTGCCATATGAAAAGAGATTAAAAAGATTGGGACTTTTTGTTTTAGGATAATAGAGACTAAGGAGGGGGGATATGACAGAGGTCTATAAAACCATGACACATATGGAGAAAGTGAATTAGGAAAAGTTATTTACTTGTTCCCCTTATGTAAGAACTTGGAAGTCACCAAATGAAATTAATAGGTAGCAGGTTTAAAAACAAACAAAAGGAAGTATTTTTTCACGAAGAACATAACCTGTAGAACTCCTTCCCAGAGGATGTTGTGAAGACCAAGATTTTAACAAAGTTCAAAATAGAACTTGATAACTTCATGGAGAATAGGTTCATCAATACTTATTAGCCAGGATGGCTAGGAATACTGTCCTTTGCCTCTCTTTGTCAGAGACCGGAACTGGCGAGAAAGAAGAGGCAATCAATCACCTGATGATTATCTGTTCTGTTCACTCCCTCAGGGGCAGCTGGCATTGGCCACTGTCAGAGGACAGGATACTGGGCTAGACGGACCTTTGGTGCGAACCAATATGACTGTTCTTCTCTCTGAACAAAATAAACCGACTCCATGTTTTTGAATTGCTTTCTGTAATTATGCTGAAGTGAATTTAAACAGCTCCACATGTGACAGCATATAATCCAAGAAAGAGGTATATTTTCCTATGCTGTAGTATTTGTTGCTTGTCAAATAATACATATTTCCTCTCAACTCCTTATGTTCTGAGATGTAATTTCTTATGATAAGTTAAATTCTCTCCAACTTGCCTATACCAGGCAGACAAATGTATAACATTGTTTCTGTGCCACAGAGAAGGAAGACAAAAATGGGAGGAAAAGGTTATCTTACACTTTTCAGTGAAATAACTAATGACCTTAAAATATATAGAACCTTCCATCACCAATTCATATACCTCTGTTCAAAGGAACTGGAATTTTCCCTTCAGAAGTGGTAACATCTTGCATCCTTTCACCCTGAATCTTAGGCATGTTAGCTATAGAGCATCTGTGCTTCAATCTTCCAACATATACAATGTTAATGATACTTCTCTCCTCATCAAAGTCCTTTAAGATCCACTGAACAAAGAGTAGTGTTGTTATAGCTATGTTTGTCCCAGGAGACCAGAGGCCATATCTACACTTGTGAGCTTACAGTGGTACCAATGTACTATTACCACTGTAAGGTCATTCATGTAGTTGGTCTATGTCAACAGGAGAGAGCTCTCCAGCTGACATAGTCCTATGCACATTCCCATTTATCCCAATGAAACGTCACACACCTGAATGACATACATTTTGCCTGCATAAGTGGTAGTGCAGACACAGCTAAAGAGATAAGGTGGCTTAAGTAATCTTTCACTGAACTCCCTCCCTTCTGCTGGGCAGAGAGAGACGAGCTTTTAGGCTTGCACAGAGCTCTTCTTTAGGTCTTGGAAATATATTCTATGTCACAGTTAAATACAGTAGACCCTCAACTTACGCAGTTCTTGCAATAACGTGAGTCGAAATTATGAGTGGTGGGAGCCAGGAACTAGGCGGCAGCCTGGGTCCCAGCTCCACTCTGCTTGCAGGAGCCAGGAAACTGACCTGCGCTGCTGCACCTGGCTCTGGGTTCCTGTTGTTCACGGGAGCAGGGAGCCAGGCTCAGCCAGGGCCAGGGGACACGAAGGTGGTAGGGCCCCTCCCTCATCCTGTCCTGACTTAAGTGAAATTTGACTTAGGTGTGGTTGCCCAGGAATGCAACCTATGTGTAAGTCAGGAGTCTACTGTACAAGGCGAAAGACTGTTTAGCATCAGCAGTTAACACGTATTTCAAGGGACCATTCAAGGTGAAGTTTCCCAATAACAACAGTGCAGTCATAGAGGGGAAAGGAAGGGAACAAGAAATGCAGCCTGGGGAGTGGTTTCTGAATTATATCAACAGTCTTTGGAATCTCCACTACATGCATCTGATGAAGTAGTCTTTGCTCATGAAAGCTTATGCTCCAAAAAAATCTGTTAGTCTATACGGTGCCACAGAACTTCATTGTTTTTGCAGATACTACCACGGCTACCCGTCAGAAGTTTTTTCTAATGTCCAACCTAAACCTCCTTTGCTGTAGTTTCAGCCAATTGCTTATTGTCAGAGATGAAGGAGAACAACTTTTCCTCTCTCCTCCTTGTAGCACTTTTAGATATGTGAAAACTGCTATTATCTCCCATCTCAATCTTCTCTTTTCTAAGCTAACCAAGCCCAGTTCATTCAGTCTTCCTTCACAGCTCATGTTCTTGTTCATTCTTGTTGCTCTATTCTGGACCTTCTACAGATCCTTCTTGAAATGTGGTGCCCAGACCTGAACGCAACACTCCAGCTGAGGCCTAATCCACACAGAATAGAGCTAGTGTGTTGGATGCCACAGCCCCCCCCCCCCCTTTCCCCCTCCCACTCTCTCTCTCCCCTGCATTCTCCCCAACCCCTTCAACAGCTCAGAGCCTCCTCCTACACCCTGAACTCCTGATGTTTGGCTCCACCTCAGGGCGCACACAACCACCTGCAGCTCTCCAACCCCAATTTCATGAACATTCATGGGCCTCCAAATAACTTACATAGTCTGATGCAGTCCTCGGGCCAGAAACTTTGCCCATACCTGCTGTAAACTGTGTGAGGGAGATTCACATCCCAGAGATATTTTTATGTGACAAAGCTGAAGAACTGTTTTAGACTGAGGTGTCAGTAGAAGTGGTTTTGGAATAGCTCAATAAGTAACCAGGACCGGATGGCATTCATGCAAGAGTTCTGAAGGACCTCAAATATGAAACTGCAGAACTACTAACGGTGGTATATACACTAGGCACTTGAAGCAGCTTCTGTACCAAATGACTTGAGGATAGCTAATGTGACACCAAGTTTTAAAAAAGGGTCCAGTGACAATCCTGGAAATTACAAGCCTTTAAACCTAACTTCATTACTACGGAAACTGCTTGAAAATACAGTCAAGAATAGTATTATCAGAATGCCTCCAATTACAAGCCTTTGAAGATGGTCAAACATGTGGATAAGGGAGAGCCACTGGATTTCAGAAATCCTTTTGACAAGGTCTCTCACCAAAGGCTCTTAAGCAAAATAAGTGGTCATGGGATAAGAGGGATGGTCCTTTCCTGAATCAGTAACTGATTATAAGGTAGGAAACAAAAGATATGAATAAATGGTCAGTTTATGGAGGTGGATGGAGAGACATATATACTGAGGTCTCCCAGCAGTCTGCACTGGGATGGGTGTTCAACACATTCATAAATGACCTGGAAAAAGGGTTATAAACAGGGAAGTGGCAAAATCTCCACACAATACAAAACTGTTCAAGATAGTTAAATCCAAAGCAATGGCGAAGAGTTACATAGCGATCTCACAAAACTGTGTGACTGGGTAACAAAATGGCAAATGAAATTCAATGTTGATAATGTAAAGTTAAAGCACATTGGGAAAAGATTATCTCAACTACACATACAAAATTATGGGATCTAAATTTGCTTACAAAGGAGATCTTGGCATCAACATGGATAGTTCTCTGAAAACAACCAGTAAATCAAAACACAACAGAATGATAAGGAACTACTAAGACAGGGATAGATAAAAACAGAAAAATGTCATGATCTCACTACATAAATCCATGGCACACCCACATCCTGAATACCACATGCAAATTTGGTCACCACATCTCAAATATGATGTACTGGAACTTAGAAAAAAGGGTACAGAAGAGAGCAACAAAAATTACTAGGGGCATGGAACAGTTTTCACCTGAGGAGAGATTAAAAGGACTGGGATTTTTCATCTTGGAGAAGAGATGTCTAAATGGGGGATATGATAGAGGTCTATAAAATCTTGACTGGTGTGGAGATAGTAAATAACATTTGCTTATTCGCTTCTTCATACAACACTAGAACTAGGGTTCATCCAATGAAATTAACAGACAGCAGGCTTAGAACAACTGGAAATACTTCTTCATGCAATGCACAGTCTGCAAAGGCAAAAACCGTAGAACAGTTCTTAAAAAATTATATAAGTTCATGGAGGATAGGCCATAAGTTTATGACTGGATTAACACCATGTTCCGATTTTCCTAGCCTCCCTTTATCAGCGGGATGGTTCACACAACGATTGCCTGTTCTGTTCTGTTCCTCTGCAGCACTTGGCATTTGGCCACCGTGGGAAGACAGGACCCTGTGCTAGAGGGACCACTGGTCTGACCAAGCAGGGCCATTATGTTCTTAAGCTACTAATCACATGATGTGCTTAAGCAACGAAGCATGGATCACCTTAACGACATTAGCAAACGAACCAAAACTTTGAGCAAGAGAGTCTAAAAAACAAAAAAGTGCATTGATTTATAAAGAAAACGATGCACGCGACAAACTACAGACCAGAAATTAGGATAAATGTAAAATAATAAAAAGTGGGATTTCATTCTAGTAAGTGATTTGGCAACCAAAGTAAATCAGAACATTTTAAATTTAATTTAAAAAGTCAGTCCTTATCATACCTGTGTATTTGATGAGTTTTCCCAGAACACAGCATTGTAGGCAAAACTGATATCGTTTCTCCACATTTTTTGGTTTTGATTTTCTTCTGGAGGAGAAATGTAGATTTCCAACACTCCATCTCTGGATGCCAGCTGCACTCCTGGAGGACCAATTTTAGCTGCAAAAATTAAACAACATCAGAAACAACAACTTTTTACCACAAGTTACATATTTGAACAAATACACTACAAACGATTGCCCACAGTATTCAATTTGAAGTTCTTCAGGTAGAATCTAACAATACTATAACTGAATAAACTAAGTGTTATCTAGCACTGAAGATAGATAAAGTACTGGCTGTAACATTATCAAAAGACTCATGCCCATTCCAAGCTGGGTGTGCAACGGCACGTGCCCAGTCGTCAGAAGCTTTTTGCCCTAGCCAGTAGCCACAGGGTCGGTTGGGGGCCCCTTGGAACAGCGCCAGTGTGGTAACCAATATATGCACATGCCAGCCACCGCCCCCACCCCCCAGGCCTGACCCCCCGCTTAGTTCCTTCTTACCAGCTATTCCAACAGTGGGGAAGGCGGGAGGGTTTTGGAATGCACACGAACACTACATCTTGAAGAACGCCAGTTACAGAACAGGGAACTGTCTTGTCTTCTTCGAATGATTGCTCATATCCGTTCCAAGTTGGGTGAATGCAAGCCAATGCCTAGGAGGTGGGGTCAGAGCCCCAAAAGGAAAGCAGGACAGCCCTGCCCACTGCAGAGTCTTCCCTGTTCTGGGTAGGCACCTGCGCCATAGAGGATGCCTGCGCTCTAGTGGAATGAGCCCTAACCAGTGGGGGAGGGGGAACAGGAACCCCTGCGAGCTTGCATCTCTCCTAGAGGCACGTTACTGTCCAGGGGAAATCCACTGGAAGGAGACCAGAAGGCTCTTCATCCTATCAGCTACTGCCACAAACTGTGGCTGCGTCCTTCTAAAGGGTCTAGTCATATCCATATAGAAGGCCAGCGCCCTTCTAACATCCAAGGTATGAAAACATTGCTCCCTCAGGAAGGCATGAGACTAAGTGGAATACCAGCAGGGAAATGTCTTGGTTAACGTGAAACACAGACCACCTTAGGTAAAAACGCAGGGTGAGGTCTCAGCCTAACCTTATTCCTGTGAAACACTGTATACAAGGGATCCACTGACAGTACCCTCAACTCAGAAACCCTCCTGGCTGAGGTGATTGTCACCAAAAATGCTGTTCTGTAACTCAGACATCAGGGAGCAGGTAGCCAGGTGTTCAAAGGGGGCCCCGTAAGCTTGGCTAACGCCAAATTGAGGTCCCACAGGGGTAGTGGCGTCTGAACCTGGGGCTTGATTCTTTCTAAACCTTTCAGAAACCTTTTGACTATGGAGTCTGAGAACACAGATGATGTTCCATGACTGGGGTGAAAGGCTGAGATAGCAGCTAAGTGCATCTTAACTGAGCAGAGGGATGAGGCCTCCTGTACCAGACCTCACAGGTAATCTAAAATCATTGGGATGTGGGCTTGCGAGGGAGATAGTTCTCTGTGAGGCATCCACACTGAAACAAACAAGTCACTCTCGGGAAGGGTTTTCTACTATTTAACAATGCTTCCTCTACGGGATCCAAACAGGACAGCTCCTGGTCCCTCAGTCCCGGAGCATCCATGTCATGAGGTGCAGCCTCCCTTCTTGCTGTGTCAACAGGTCTGGAGGGATCAACAGGTGCAGGAGGGTGGAGTACCAGTGCTGATGGGCCCACATCGATGCCACCAAGATGATCAACGCCCCTTTTGGGCAACTCTAGAGGAGGACCTGTGGACTAGTGAAATTGGAGGGAATGCATACATCAAACTGCCCAACCAGGGAACACTGAAGGCATCAGGTCAGGACCCCAGGCTCTGATTGTGGCTGGAGCAAAATGTCTCACATTTCTCATTGATGTGGGAGGTGAACAGCTCTACCTGGGGATAACCCCTCTTCTGGAAAATAGGATGAATGACCTGCAGGTGGAGTGACCACTCGTGATCTATAAAGAACCTGCTAAGATGGTCCACTAGTGAATTGTGCATATCTGGCAGTTAATGGGATTGTAGCATGATGCTGTGTTGTATGCAGAAATCCCAGAGCATCATGGCCTCATGACGCAGGGGAGAGGAGAGTGCACCCCCATTTGTTTATATAGCACATTGCTGTTGTGTTGTCTGTACTAACTGACATGCAATGCCCCACCAGATTGGCTTTGAAAGTCACACATGGTAGTCTGATGGCCCTGAGCACTCTCACATTTATGTGGAGCCAAAGGTCTGAAATGCACCAAACAGCCTGAGTTCTTGGCTGTCCCAGGTACACTCCCCACTCCGGGTCTGAAGCATTCATTACTAGGGAAAGGGAGGGCTGCTGATGGGTGAAGGGAACTGCCATGAGGACAAACTGCTCGTCTAACCACCAGTGCAGGGTCGACGGAGTCCATGGTGGCATCGTAACCACTAAGTCTTAACTGTCTCTTACAGGGCAATATACCAATGCCAGCCAAAGCTGCAGGGGGTGCATTCTCAGCCTTGCATGCTGCACCATGAAGGTGCATGCTGCCATGTGACCCAGCAAATGCAGGCAGCACCTGGCTGTCATGGTGGGAACTGCCATGATATCTCCGATGATAGCCCCCGTGGTCCTGAACCTGTTGACAAGCAGAAATGCCCTGGCACACCTGGCGTCTAGTTGGGCTCCTATGAACTCTACTGATTGGGATGAGGGCAACACTGACATTGCCTCGTTGATCAAGAGAACGAGGCTTACAAAAGTTTGACATATCAACTGTGGGTGCTGAAGCACCTGCTCCCTGGAACAACCCCGGAACAACCAGTCGTCCAGATACGGGAACAACTGTACCCCTTGCCTGCGTAGGTGTGCTGCTACTACTGCCATGCATTTGGTGAAGACCTATAGGGGCCACAGACAGACTGAAAAGCAGCACTGTGGATGGATAATGGTTTCTGTCTGCCATGAACCTGAGGAACCTCCTGTGAAGAGAGTAGACTGAAATATGGAAATACACATCCGGTAAGTCGAGAGCTGCGAATCAATCCCCTGCTCCAGCTTTGGTAGCATGAGACCCAGGATATCATAAGAAACTTATGTTTTTTACAAACTCATTGAGACCTCTTAGGTCTACAATGGGTCTCAAGCCCTGCTTTGGTTTCAGAATTTGGAAACACCAGGAATAAAACCCCTGTTCCCTGAACCTGGGAGGAACTTCTATGGCCCCAGAACCCAGGAGGGATTGCAATTTCTGTCATAACACGATCTCGTGAGAGGAGTCCCTGAAGGGGGACAGGGAAGGGGGTTGGGAAGGGGGCTAAGAAGAAAACTGAATAGCGTATTCCCTCTCTACCATAAGCCGGACCCACTGGTGTGTGGTGATACTGCACCACATATAGTAAAAGGGGGATAAGGCAGAACGAAAAAAGTAGATATGCTGAAGAAGGTGAGACCGGGTTGACACACTCGACTGTGCCATCAAACTGAGGCTTAGGCCCCTGCAGGCCCTTTTGGTGAACCTGAGGCTGCTGGCCTGAATGGCGCCTGCCCATCCTGTTCCGCCTTCCACTACTATCTCTTTGCGGCTGCGGAAACTATCTTTGCTGTGGATGGGGGCTAAAATGCCTGCATTGGTTTGCAGATGTATTTAGGCCCAAGGAGCGCAGGGTGGCCCTAGAGTCTTTCAGGCTATGTAGCCTTTTATCTGTCTTGTCTGAACATAGGGTAGGGGCATCAAAGGGGAGGACCTGGATTGATTGTTGGACCTCATGTGGTAGGCCCAAAACCTGCAACCAAGCCCCCCTGTGCATTGCCACTCCGGAAGCCATAACCCTTGTGGCAGCAACTGCAGCATCCACTGCTGCCTGCCGGGCCACCCTTGAAACCAGTTTGTTCTCCTCCACCACCACTGTGAAGTCCTGCATGGCCTCAGATGGTACCAGTTCAGAGAACCTAGAAAGGGCACTGACTAGCATACCTGCTAACCAGAGCCTGATGATTAGCTGTTCTTAGTTGTAACCCTCCCTTTGAGTAAACCTTCCTCCCATAGAAGCCTAAGCACTTAGCGTCTCTATTTTTTCCAGGAGAGACCCTCGAACCCTTGGTGCTCTCTGTGGTTTGCAGTGTTCACTACCAGGGAGTTGGGTGCGGGGGTAAACAAATGCTTGTTGTTCTGAGATGGGACAAAGTACTGTCTCTCATTCGTACATGCCATAGGAAGGGTGGAAGCAGGGGTCTGCCAGACCTTTTTAGCTGTAGTGGCAATTGTTTTGATTATGGGCAGAGCCACCCTGTGGGACCTGTGGAGGACAAAATGTCTGTGACATGGTCTGTCTCATCTCAGACCTCCTCCACCAGCACCCCCAAGTTGTGGGCCACTCTCGTGAGGAGCTGCTGAAATGTTCTACCATCCCTCCAATACCAGTGAGGCCAATGAGCCTGCCATCACCTCATCAGGGGAGAAAGAGGATGATAGCCCTTGCATCTCCATTTAGAGGGGAAGGGCAGTCGGGTCTATTCAGGCAAGTGGGCCCCCATGATGGTGCTGTGCGTGGGATCAGCAAGGCCCTCGGCACCATTGATGTTACTCCCATGCTCTGGCCCTGCGCCTTGTGAAATGCCCACAGGGTCCAGAAGGTCCACTGTTGCATCACCTGCAAAGCCGGCGGCCAACCTGTAACGTCTGAACAATGGCTATGGTGCATACAATGGCTATGGTGCGACCTTCTCAAACTCCTGCTGCGTCCGAAGCTCAAGTAGAACGACTCCAATTCTGACACCAACTCAGAAGAAAATGACCACGGAGGGGCCACCGGTGTTGATGTCAAGTGTGCCAAGCATTGTGCCGGCGCTGGAGCATAGGGCACTTGAAACTGGCCCACTGTCACTCCCTGAGGGGTCAGCACTGGGGCACTCAGCACCGAGTACGGTGTTGACGTGAGTGCACAGGCTGGCACCGGTGTCACTTCCATCAGCCCCCATCGCTCAGTCTCAATGCTACGGTGCTGGGCCTCCATAGACAAGAGAAGGACCCAGGACCATCATCTGGAGAAGGCCTTGTGTGGCTCAAAATGCCTGCAGTGTTGAGGACAACTCCAGCCTCTGCGGGCTACTGCTCTGCATCAGCTTCAATGTACATGCCTCCTGCCCTTCGACAGTGCACACCAGAGCCTTGAACTTGAGGCCATCACATTTGCACATCCGCAACCGATGTCCATCATGACTCGTCTTCTTCGGTACTGGAGATTGACTCCTATGGCACTGAAAAGGCAACAGTGCCGGAGCCTGCTCCTGATGCCGAGAGTCCTTGGATGGCACCATGGTAGACAATGCCAGTGCACTGAGCAGGCTCCACTCTCCACTCCTGTTGGTGACTCCTGAGGCTTAAGGGCCACCTCCATTAGCAGGACTTTAAAGATGGGGTCCAAAGCCTTAAAGTTCTGGGCTTAAAGGCCTTACAAACTGAGCAGCGGTCACACAAGTGTCCTTCCTCCAAGCAAATCAGACAAGCTGAATGGGGGGGCGGTCACTCTTGCGCATGCATTTGCCACACTTGGCACAAATCTTAAAGCCTAGGGAGCCAGGCATTCCCCAGCACCAAGGTGCAGAGGGGGACGGAAAACCCTGCCTCAGCTATTAGTTAAGACACTAACAACTATCTATCAAACCCTAAAACTATTTACACTTCTTTGAGAACCATTTACTGTAGAACAGGTTACTAGATAACTATTTGAACAGAAAGAGCAAGAGCTCCAATAACTGGCAGTGTGGCGAGAAGGAACTGAATGAGGTCGGGGGGGGAGTTGGAACATAGTTATACTGTCATAGACTATTCCCCTTCTTGTACAGGAGAAAGCTATACTAGCATGAGCATTTTTATATTTCTGTAAGTGCACACGAGGGGTGGGGGTTGTGTGAGGGCAGAAAGGGTGTGTGCTGTTATAGTCAAGTATATTTAAAACAGCACAGCTTCTATTTTAACAAGGCTACAGGAAAGTTACTATATAAAGACCATTACTAAAAGCATAAAAAGGTAGCTGTTCTGTAAAACTGCAGGGCCAATAATAGGCAATACAGATCTGTACACAGTATTTTCTATTGTGGTATATCATAGTAATTTGAAAAATAATCCTGCTTAATAATAATGTACACATGCATTCCATACCTACTGAATGTGGTACAAAGGATAAACTAGTAGACCACGGAGATTTTTCTTCCCCTTTTTCAGCTCTTACACGCACATCATAGGAATCCAAGTACTCTGTTATTGCTGATGAGAAGTCGCATTCTGTGCCAGTAGCATTCTGACAGCCAGACATCTCTTTCCAGTCTGTTTCTTCTTCGTCGTCGTAAACTGACCTTCTGCAAGGGGGCAAGAAAAGGTTTCTATTAGTGATAAAAGATAAAATGTAAACCTTTTCTATTTTGATCAGCACCATTTGGTGGTCAAAATCAATTCACTTAGTCTCAGAATTCTAGAATATCTGTTGATTTAGCTTACTTTACGAATGCTAGGTTGAATTAATTGACCTGCTGGCAATTCAGCTTTTCAACACTCAACACAAAACAGCAGAAAAAATAAAGATAAATTTGGTAGTATAGTCAGGGTTTAATCCCAGAAACAATAATCCTGAAATTCGAGTGTATTTTAATCACCCCTCAGTACACTGATAGAATAGAGATCGCAAAAAGTGTTTGGAGACCTAAAATGACAAAAGAAAGGGGTGGTGCAAAAAAACTAACAGCTCTGAATACTAAAGCATATAGCTGAGGGGAGAGCAGACAGGAGGGAAGGAGAGAAATAGGGGAAAGTATACAGAATAGGAAATCAGAAAACAACAAATGGAAAAAGAAATAATACAATAAAACCAATTTTATTGAATAATTTTGTCCTACCAGAACAGCGCTTCTTGCCAAAAAAAGACCTGTCTCTGTAAAATAATTCAGACATTTGGAAATGACACAAATAGGAAAGGTGAATCACCTAATTAAAAGAGAAAACTGAGGAAAACCCATTAGAAATGTTAATACCCTTGTATAACCCCTATATTGCGTTTTTAATAGGACAGTGTTACTTGTTCCTGAAATAAACCTGTATTTTTGAAGCCATCTTTCTCCCACCCAAAAAATTGTTCTAATATATACAATGTCAGAAAAAGACTCAGTTAAGAGATGCTACTAAGCCAGACAAGTGCATTTATTTGTTGGGAAAGGGCTAACGAGAAACAGCTCCACATTAGAAAGAAGCACAAAGGAAAAAGAGAGCTAACTGAAAATAAGGATGAACATACAGTTTAATCAGATGACCAAAGTTTATAAACTGAGGCACACCAGCCTCTTTTGTATTTATAAAAGCCTTGACCAGCTAGTCAAAGTTCTGTACTGGGCAATATTCTCAATCTTCTGATTTTGTTTTTCCAATTCTGAGCCAAACATATGTATATAAGCAAATCAAAAAGGTATGGTCCTCAATGCAGCCATAGACCTAGCACAGCATACTGAAAAAGATGTGTGTGTTACTATTGAATGCATTCTTATAAATGATGTGCATGCCAGAAATGGGGAACGTTTACACAGCAATTATAGGATTTATTACAGGAACCATGCCACACCTCAGTTTAGGGCTGAACTGTCAGACACTAATTCTACTCTATGTCCCAAACACAAAGAGGTAAACCATAAGTTAGTGTCCTGTGCGCAATGGGACCCAAAATTTGGTGGTGTTTTCATGGTGAAATTCTCAAGTTTCTAGTATTCACTATTGTTCATTTTAATACCTTGAGAATATTCAAAGTCACCACATGTTGAGACCAATCTTCATGCTAATACTTTCTACCCATGTGTGGAACAAATTTTGGTATGTCCACCAAGGTGTGAATGTATGTGCACTACCACTAGAAACACATCCTGCAGCATTTGAATCTCTCCAGGGCACCCACTCAAGTGCTTAGTTTACAGAGAACACAAACACAGACCTAAAGATATACATATGGATACATAACTAGGGTCCTACAATATTCACTGTCCATTTTGGTCAATTTTCAGTCCCATGACATCAAATTGCAGGGTGGTATAGCTGTGGGGGTGTGTCCCCCAACTCGCAAAAGGGTTGGGAGAGTCACAAGGCTATAGAGGGGGTCACACCCTTCTGCTTCTGATTGGAGGTGCTGCCTTCAGAGCTGGGCAGCAGGAGAACAAGGGACAGCACAGATGCGAGGGTCACATGGTATGGGGGCATCACTTTTGGGAAAATGGCAGGGCCAGCATTAGCTGTGGGTGACCATCTAGGAACCCAAGATCAGCGGAACTCTGGAACCCTCACACAGCCAGCCTACTGCCCCATTAACTCCTGTATGGTGGTCCTGGAGCCAAGAAGGGGCAGGGCCGAAGGCAAGGGAGCCAGAACCTTTCAAGAAGTGTAAGGGAGGGAAGGGTCATGTCCCCTCTCTTCTAACATGACAATGATGTGGAGGCACAGGACAACAACTGCAAACTGCTGATAGTGAGTGAGCTGAGAATGGTGCAAGTCTTGCAGTTTGTGCGGGCAATGCTGTACTCTGTCCTCCAAACTACGTACACATTAAAAAATGGAGGGTCATCGCCCCTCAGCCATTCCTCTCCCCCTCATTCCAATGCCATTGCCTGAGGACACCCCAACCAGCACACCAGGCTCTAGCTGTTAGTTGGAGCAGGGCTGAGAGGGACAGGTTTTTCTCTCTCCTGCAGGGGCTGCTCCCAGGGCTGGCCCAGATCCACCTCCGGGAACCTGTAGCCATGCCTCACCCTGGCAGATTTCACATGGGGAGAGCAGACTTCATGGCTGTAAATTTAGTAGAGCCCTAAATCATCCCATCATCCAACTGTGACCTGAAGAGCTCCTTTATTCCAACTTGCAAAGGGCACATGGTTACGTTACAATAAATTCCAACAGGACTGGTAAACTCACTACAACCAACACACAAAATAAATTTGGTTTGGTCATGCTGTGGGGCAGTTAAGCCACTGGGGAGCAGCTTGGGCCCTGTGTAGGGGGCAGTTTGGGCTCCACATGGGAGATAGCTAAGCTGCCGGGGGTGGGGGAGTAGGGGTTGGGCCCCACTGGGGGGCAGCTTGGGCTTCACACAGGAGGCGGTTTAGGCCCCCCGTGTGAGGGGAGGGGTCCACTTTGGGGCTTGAGTTCTGTCACTTTTTTTTAAGGAAAAAAAATAAAAAAGCACTGGTTGGCATCTACTTTACCACTTACGTCAGCAAAACTTATGTTGCTTGGGGATGTGAAAAACATCAGTGGTAGTGTGCACAGGACTATGTCAGTAAGAGGGCTTCTGTGTACTACAAATACAACCCAATAAAGCCTCAAACTCCCAAAGCTATGTGAATTACAGAAGATTAGCACAATTTCAAATGGTAACATCAATGTTTTGAAACTCCTGTAACCAAAAGCTTCTCGATTCTACATGTTAAAAATGTGGCTACATGTTCAAACTACACACAGTGAAGAAAAGAGGAACATGAACCACTTTTTCTTGGCTCATCAGTGCACTCTTGTCTCTCCATACATTGTTAAAATAAGCACATCTCATAGAACTGGAAAGGACCTCAGGAGGTCATCGAGTCCAGTCTCCTGCCCTCTTGGCAGGACCAAGCAACGTCCCTGACAGATTTTTTTTTTTTTAAATCTATGTACCCCAAAACCCTAAATGGCCTCCTGAAGGATTGAACTCACCATTGCAGGCTAATGCTCAGACTACTGAGCTATCTACAATCAATAAATAAACCAAGCATGAAGGCAGGGAGTTGCGCTTTGTTTTTTCTTCCTTCTTACCTTCTGTGGAAATGGATGTAAACTAATTTTGTCTAATAGTAAAACAGTGAACTTACCGTTTGTACTGAGCTGAAAATGTCACATTGTAGTCACTCTCACTATCCCACTTCCATCTTAGAGTAAAATTTGTGTTTACAATATCCACTTGAACATTCTGAGGGCTTGCCAGATTCATTAGGCCTACAGAAATGTTGGGATAGAGAGAAGGGGAGAGATAGGAAGAGATTGTGGAAAATATTATTGTACACATATTTAAGGATATGTGACATCAGTTCCACAACAGTAATGTTTACATATTAAAAGTAAAACAGAACACAAAGTTTCATACAGTTAAAAACTATTCCAGTCCATTCAAACAGCGATGGCTTCGAAGCCAGTGTAAAGAGATGTTTCTCCTCTAAAGATGGCATTTGAGTTTTTACTCTTTTTATACAGGAGTTTCAAGACTTAGTGTTTGGAAGAATACACTGATTGTGAACACACATCAGCCAAAGTTCTTAAAAAACAAGTGCAACGTTAACCTTCAACACTTGGCTCTTTGCTACTAGCTCTAGGGCAAGGGTGTGCAACCAAAATAGCTAGAATAGACTTTGTTTCAAATTCAATTGCAAAAAAAAAAAAAAAAATCAGTACTTTAAGAGCCACAATGCATGTGAATACAAAACAGTCCTTAATAAGGACTGTTGGTAACCCTTATTTTAAAAACAGCATGCACACAATGATTTGTACCCATTAGAAATTTTAAGTTACTTGCATCCCTTGATTGCAGAACAAATGAGGAAAAGGAAAATGCTGTGCCTGGGGATAGTCTTTTAAGTAAGAAGGAACTATGTTCACATCAACCCTACTTACCGGTGTTTCTCAAACTTTTTTTTTAATTATTATTATTATTAAATAAAGTACCCCTTCTTAAAAAAAAGTGTAAGTGCCCCACTTTAACCCACTCTCCTCTCTCGTCCACCAGAGGCAGGCACCCCCCCCCCAACTGTAATCCAATGACACAATTTACTCAGCTGCAACTATCACTACATGCTTCTCCCTTGATCTCCTAGGGTGAGATGTGTGCACAGAGTGGTCCTGTGGCTCTGTGCATTTTGTTGCTCAAAGAGTCGCACGTGGCTCAGGTGCACATACCCCCCTCAGACTTCTCTCACGTCCCGGGGTTGGCAACCTGTCAGCAGAGCCGGGAGGCTGCCAGAGCTGTGATCTGTGATCAGGCCCTGCCCAGGGGCCTCCCATCAGGAGGGCACAGCACAGAGCCAGAGAGGAGTCAGAGGCAGCAGTGTCTGGAGCCGCAAATGACTCCTCAGAGAGCCACAGATGCCAACCCCTGCTCTAGTCTGCCCTTGCTGCCCTCTACTATTTTACATCTGTAAAATGGACAAAGAAGATTGAAGAGCTTTCTCCCTGCTACAGTATACTCCAAGATACAAAAAAAATCACAAAGATTTCTCCACACAGTGTAACCCTAGAACTCCATTGCTACAATCCAACATTTGCTCTTGCTCAAGAGTAGTGCTGGTAAATCTCCATAGAAAAAGCCTGGAGGTTAAAGGGTAAATGTGCATCAAGATACAAACAAGAATGTGCAGAGAGAAAATGGAAGATTCTGCAAACTTGGAAGATGAACTAATACACTGCATCTGTTTATCTGGGGAGGCAGGAAATGATGAGAATATAAGAATCAGGCTGGACCCCCCTCCCCTTTTTTTTTTTTTTTTTTTAAATTCTGAAGATAGGAAATGGTGGCAAGAAAAGGGAAGACAGTTATCGTACGCATAATCAGAGTGGAGATAGAGGACATGAAACTTGAAGATTCTTTTTTTTTTATACATCACACTTGAAAACTTCAGAAAGCATACTGTCCCACATTTTAATAAAATATCCGTCAAAAAAACAGAAGTAAAGAATGTTATCTAATTCTGTACTGCACAGCATACTTGGCACAAGAACACAATTCCTTCTCAGAACACAAGCCGTAGATGATTCCCAGTAAGCTGCTTCCATTTTCAGATATCAGGGGAAAAGTGCATAGTAGATGAGATACTTAAATATCTAATCTATTTTCAAAGCCAAATGTATTTCTGCTCTGAAGAGTAGTGTGTAAAAATGTCTCCTTCCCCAGCAGATCTGTTCTCCGTATGTATACAAAATTATGACCTAAACTTTGTAAAAAAGATCAGACATTATTTTTATTACTGTCTGCCCTGAAAAATACAATTCTGTGAAAAACAGTTATTTTCTTACTCATGTAACATTACAGTGATTAAGTGAAATTCCATTTTTAAGGCAACTTTTGCAACCCCACTGTCTTTGAATTACACAACCATCTGTGAAAGAAGTAGGGTGGCAGAGGTTTAACTAAAGATATTAATTGAAGACAGGGGGTCACAAGCGTTATGGGGCAGTAATTGGATTGAAGACTTATTACAGATTCAACCTTTCTCATCGGGCACTTCGGGACCTGACCAGTACTGGAGAGAATTTGCTGGACAACGGGCGGTCAGTATTGTCTAGCACATTACCAACACTTTCACTGCTTACTGGGCTCTTGGAAGACATTCAGGGTAAATTACAGCTAAACAACAACACAGAACACTGAGAGCCAGGTCTGGTGGCTGTAAACAAACTTCATGGGACCATAGGAAACTTGGCCACACTCATGATAAGTGGTCGCCTGACTGCCTAAATTCATGCTGGATTAAGGATATTCCTGGACAAGAGAGTTCCAGATGAGAAAGGTTCAACCTGTACTGGTAATGAACTGTGAGCAAAAAAAATGTAGCCTTGACTTTTGGTTTGGCTCCCAACCTGAGGCTGCAGGGATTGATGAAGAGGGGGAAACGTGAGAATGCTTGTCAACTGAGCAAGAATGTCGCCAAAGTAGTACAGCAGGAATCTCAAAAAATTTAAAGTCACTTTTCAGACTAGAACCGCATTTCAAGTTTTTAATGTGATATCAGTAATAAGCTTGGCTTAATACAAAAATATACTTTGTTGTAACAATTTTAAAATTTATTTTATCAAACATGTTTGTCTAATATAATAGTCTTAAGTTAAATCAAGTATCCGATATGAAAAATGTGCCAAATTCTGTAAAAAATAGGAATGGGGCAGGAGATAAGATTTCAAATGTTATCAGCAAAAAAGTGTTAGCTCCTGGGACCATAATTTCTGAGATCACAGGAGTTGTTGAGAAAGAAAAGCAGTGAAATTTCATGGAAATTTCTGCTCTGAAGAGTAGTGCAAAATTCTGCAAAATATTCAAACCTGCTTTTTGTTCCAATTAACCATAAACAGTACTTTAAAAAGCTGCTGTATGATAATCAGGAAGGAAGGAAAGGAGAAAATAACTTTCTTACTGATCAAACATCTTTCTGACAGCTCCAGCCAAACACGTGTTCTTATGTTAGCTGGACACCATGTTATGACAAAGACTTAAACAGTTAGAACAGAAATAACTGTATCTGAAAAGTGACAGGAAGTTTCCAGGGCCAGACAGCAGGGGTGTAAAATGCAAGGGCTATTTATGATTTGGGTAAAAAAAGCAACCACATGAATTTTAGCACATTGTTTTCTTCAACAAAAACACATTCACTAACACTGTGGAGGTTTTACTTTTAAAAAAAAAATAAAAGCACAGTCTGTCTTCACACAAGCAGATTAAAGCAGCTTACAAGAGAAACAACTTTAACGTTTTTAAATGATTATGTGAGAAATCTATCTTCTGACAGCACGATTTAAAGAGCTTGTCCTGATTTACTTTTCATTATCATTATCATTTTTCAAACATATTAAGAGCTCTCTCTTTTCTCCCTTTAATATTTACAACATTTTTATCAGCTATGGTGAAACTGACTGAAATCCTTAATCATGTAAACATTTAAACACATACTGCAATTGAATTCAAAACTAACTCAACTGGATACTCAGGCTTTGTCTTCCTCCCCAGTTCCCAATCTTTTCCAGACAGGGACCCATTCTGACAATTCAGGAAGACTTGGTGACCCAAGGCAATTCAAAATTGGGGGACGGAGGTGGGGGCAAGCAGAGCCCTAACTAGCTAATTTTTGCACCTGAGGCAAAACTATAAAATTGTGCCCCCTCACATTAATATATAAATAGTTATTCTGTAAAAAAGGGAAAATACATTAATAAAATAACACTATTTATTATACTTAATCTTAGTTGTGGTGGGGGAAAGACTCATTGTCAAACAGCTCCCCCCGTCCCCGACTTAAACCTCAAACTCAGAGGCTGGAGGGGTGGGTGGGGGAGTCAAACACAAAAATGAGCACTGAGAAATCAGCTACATAGAAGAGAAGGGTGGGAGGGTGAAAATTACTGCCAGAGACGATTAAGTGGCTTGCCTGGGATCACAAGGAATATCAAAGACACGGAAGCAGTCTGCATAATGCATAAGGCAGGGGTGTCCAACTTTTTTTTTCCACTGGTGGCCACCTGGTAATTTTTAAATGTTCCAGGGGCTGAACACAAAATAGCCCCAGGCCAACGCCACCTCCCCACCCCTGCCCCAGCCTTAAATCCCGCCCCCTGCAGCCCCAAACCGCCCCCATCCCCAAACTTCCCCTAGTCTTAGACACCCGCCCCCCATAGCCCTAAACCACCCCCAGCCTCAAATTCCCTCCCCCAAGTCCCCCACAGCCCTAAATGGCCCCAGTCTTAGACACCCCTCCTCCTCCTGCACCCTCTTTGGGGGGGGGGGGGGGGGCGCACAGCTGGGCAGCTCCCCGAGCCTTCCTGCTCCCAGCAGATAAGTCATTAGAACAAATTAACTCAAGTGTTAAGGTTTCAACACCTAGGCATAACATAATTGCTCTCTCTACTGACAGAGATAACTGCCAAGTCCAGTAGTTATCTCTATTGATTAGGGACAGAGAAGTAAGTCTGTGAGGGCAGCTCTCTCTATTCATTAGTGACAGAGAAGTGGGAGCAAAACTCATCACCTAACTGAAGACTAACAAAATAATTGAAGTGCTACCTGACTGCTTTTCTGTTTTTATCTATATTGATAGATATCTGCCTGAGGCAGCAGCATTAAGAAACTGCAAATGGCTTCTTTAACAGCCACTTGTAGCTGGGAACTGCCCAGCTGGTGACCCTTAACAAATGTAAAGGGAACCCATAGGTTGGGAATCCTTGGTGTACACGTTCAAGTTTGAAGCGCTACTGCAGCAGTGCTTTAACACGGCAGTGTGGTCATGGCAAGAGCACCGTGATAGCTCTTGCAGGGCTCTAGGTAAGTCTTCTCTGAATGAAATAGCTAACAGCACCAGGAGTGTGTTTACACTGATGCTTTACTGCACTCTGGGTGCATCTACAATAGCAGCTAGCTTCAAAGTTAGTCACTACTTCAAAGTAGCCATTAGAGAGTCTACACACATTTTCCCTTACTTCGAAGTTAGCTTCCTTACTTCATTTTTGGGAATGGAGTAGTATAAGTTCAAAGTACAGTGTGTGTAGGCTCTCAGCTTCAAAGTAAGCAACTTCCATGTTATTTTTGTAGTGTAGACACGATCTCTGGGTGTGTGTTTTCACAATTCTGAGCAAGTAAGTTACAGCACAGTAAAGTGCCATTGCAGACAAGTCCACATGTTGTGAAATTAAGCATGTACATCAATGGTTGCAACACTGGGAATCAGCTGGTTTTCCAGCAGAATCAGTAAGACCAACTATACGTAGTGCTGTCAAAAGAAAAAAAAGTTTGACCTTTCATTCACAAGCTACTCCCAAGGATTACTAAAAATTTAGTTGATACAAAACTCTAGACTGAAGTCTGATTTTCAAGTTGACAGTATCCTTTTGAGTTCAAAGAAACTGCCACTTACCTCACTCCAGAGGCGTGTATATATTTATACACATACACGCAAAGTCCCCAAACCATGCTTCTTAAATTCACCTCAAAGAAATCCTCAAATCACTTTTCATAACAAACATTTATATGAGTGTTCCCTTTTGAGCTCTCTAATGCAAACAAATTAATTCACTAGAAATTACAATCAGCCTAACACATGATGGGAAAGAAACTTCAGACAACCACAAGACACTGGTTTCACATCTAAAGTTATCTTATGTATATTTTCAGCCTCATCTCCGATTTGAAAGGTTATTTTATCTATTCAGATGATGACCGAACAGTTCATCTTTCTAAAAGAAAACGAAGACGACTTATAGTGTCACCAAATACAAGTGCAGCAGCAATCTCTAAGGCTACATTCACACTGTTTCCCCCCGGCCCCAAAATAATTTACAGCACCAAAGTTTGGAATTAGAGGTTATTTCGAATATTCTGTTACCCTCATATGACAAGGGGTAGTTTAACTGGAACAGTGCGCCTGAAACACCAGTGCTTTTTCAGGCGCTGTGAAAAGCCACAGCATTGCTATTTCAGGACACCTTTGTATACCTCAATGTAAACAAGGCCTAAGGGAGATCACCTTGTCTCCTAACATCAAGTTAAATGCACATCCTTTCAGGTAAATGCCAACTCTTTTGTCAAAGACCTGAGAATTCTTGTTTTTTCACTACAACACAAAAGTATATTCAAAGTTTTGCACTAAAATAAATTTAAGAAAAATTAACAGTATTTTGTGTGATCAAAGCTTTTTTATTTCAAACTCTGAGTTGTATCTGCCTTTATTAATATAAATTTTATGTTAATATTGTCATCAAGTGGAAGAATACTAAACTGTTCAGTGCCCCTGTACAAACACTAGCCGAGAGTTACTTTGCACTAACAAGGCTCTCCACAGCAGACCAAGTAAAACCTACAGACAAGAGCGCCAAATCACTAGAAGGAAAAAAGAAAGGTTACTCACCGTAGTAACGGTGGTTCTTCGAGATGTGTCCCTGTGGGTGCTCCACAATAGGTGTCGGGCTTGCCCGGCGCCGCAGATCGGATCTTCCAAGCAGTTTCTGCCGGACTGCGCATGTGCCGGTGCGCGCCGCTCCCTTGAGCGCTCCTGGCCACGTGCGCGATCCGGTCCCCGCCAGTTCCTTGACCAACCGCCTTGGATGCTCCTGCAAAACACTAAACAGAGATCCGAAGCGGGGAGGATGGGCGGGTAGTGGAGCACCCACGGGGACACATCTCGAAGAACCACCGTTACTACGGTGAGTAACCTTTCTTTCTTCTTCGAGTGTCCCCGTGGGTGCTCCACAATAGGTGACTACCCAGCAGTAACCCAAGATAGGAGGTGGGTAATCGGATTATGTGCAGCTTGTCCCCGAGAGGACCGCTGTCGAGAGACGAGTATCCTCTTGGAATATCCTGTGAAGGGCGTAATGTTTGGCGAAGGTGTCACAGGATGACCAGGTCGCCGCTCTGCAAATGTCTTTTAGCGCAACGCCCTTGAAAAAGGCTGTTGATGCCGCCACCGCCCTAGTGGAATGAGCCCTGGGAGTGGCCAGTAAAGGAGTCTTTTTGAGTTCGTAGCACATTTTTATGCAGGATACGATGTGCTTCGAGATTCTCTGTGAAGAGAGACCTTCTCCTTTCGATTTGGGAGCGAGAGAGACTAGGAGTCTATCCGTTTTCCGGAAGGACTTGGTCCTGTCTATATAGAAGGCTAGTGCCCTCCTCACGTCCAGGAGGTGTAGGCACGCCTCTTTGTTAGAGTTATGAGGCTTTGGATAAAACGAGGGTAAAACAATAGGTTCGTTAATGTGAAACTCAGAAGAAACTTTGGGAACAAAGGCTGGATGCAGCCGTATGGTTACCGCCTCCTTGGAAAAAACAGTGCAGGGTGGCGTTGCCGTAACTGCCGCAAGCTCGCTCACCCTGCGAGCTGATGTGATTGCGAGACGAAAGGTCGTCTTTATTGTAAGGAGGCGGAGGGAAACCGTGGCCAAGGGCTCAAACGGTGGTCCCGTTAGCACATTAAGCACCAGGTCCAAGTTCCACGAAGGTGGAAGCGGTTTCCGAGGGGGGTATAGGTTTACCAACCCTTTGAGGAACCTGGTAACCATGGGATGGGCGAACACCGTGTGCCCTTCCTCCTCGTGTCTGAACGCCGAAATGGCGGCAAGGTGGACCTTTAACGAGGATAGTGAGAGTCCTCCTCTCTTGAGGTCCAGTAAATACTCTAATATCACAGGTATAGGCACCGAAAGGGGGGCTAGCCGTTTGGTAGAACACCATGCCGTGAAGCGAGTCCATTTCTGCTTGTAGGTCTTCCTGGTGGAAGTCCTCCTGCTACTTTCTAGGACTTGCTGCACTTCCTCTGTGCATGCACTCTCTAGGGAGCTGAGCCATGGATTAACCACGCTTGTAGTCGCAGGCCTTGGGGGTGCGGATGCACTATGGACCCCTGGGCTTGCGTGAGCAGATCCGGCGCCACCGGAAGGGGCATCGGTGGACGGTCCGACATGCGCAGGAGTAGGGGGAACCATTGCTGTTGATCCCACGTTGGGACTATCAGGATCATTCGGGCTCCTTCCCTCCTGGCCTTCTGCAAGACTTTGTGGATCAGCACTGTGGGAGGAAAAGCGTAAAGCAGGGGGCCCCTCCACGAGATCGCCAACGCGTCCCCGAGGGACCCCCGTCCCAGTCCTGCCCTGGAGCAGAATCGTGGGCACTTCTTGTTGTGTTGAGTGGCAAACAGGTCTATCTGGGGAAAACCCCATGCGTGGAAAATCGGTCATAGCAGATCGGGACGGATCTGCCACTCGTGCGTGAGTGCAAAACGCCTGCTCAGCTGGTCTGCCTTCACATTGTGAGCGCCTGGTAAGTACGAGGCTTTCAAGATTATATTGTTGGCGATGCACCAGTTCCATAACCGGACTGCTTCCGCACATCAGGCACGGGACCGAGCTCCTCCTTGCCGATTTATATAAAACATGGTGGAGGTATTGTCTGTACTGATCCCGACAACTTTGCCTTGTATATGGTCTCGAAAGTGTCTGCAGGCGTTGAACACTGCTCTGAGCTCCAGTATATTTATGTGCAGTGACTGCTCCGTGGAGGACCACAGCCCTTGAGTCACCTCTTCGCCCATGTGTGCTCCCCACCCTATGAGGGAGGCATCTGTAGTAAGAAAAACCGATATTTGTGGTTGGTGGAAGGGTACCCCTGTTAGCAAGTTCTTGGGGTTTACCCACCATTGCAGGGATTTGCGCACCTCTGCTGTGGGCGACACCACCCTGTGAACGGTGTGTGCTGCCGGTTTGTATACGCTTGCCAGCCAGTGCTGCATGCTGCGCATGTGTAACCTGGCGTTCTGTACTACGAACGTCGTCGCTGCCATGTGGCCCAGCAGCTGTAAGCATGTCAGGACCGGCACCATAGGGCTGAAGGTGATGACCTGCACGAGGGAGCCGATGGCCCGAAAGCGAGTCTCTGGTAGATACACTCTCGCTGTAATAGAATTTATGCGTGCCCCTATGAACTCTATGTCCTGTGTGGGGTCTATCTTTGATTTTGCCAGATTGATAACCAGGCCGAGCGAAGAGAACGTGCCTGCTGTGACGCGTATCATGCGCAGTACCTCCTCCTTCGAGGCCCCTTTGAGTAGGCAGTCGTCCAGATACGGGAATATAAATACCCCGTCTGTGCAGGTAGGCTGACACCACTGCCAAGGTCTTGGTGAAGACTCGGGGGGCCGAGGAGAGGCCAAACGGTAGGACCTTGTATTGAAAATGTTCTTTGCCTACCATGAACCGGAGGAATCGCCGGTGAGCCGGATGCATAGTTATGTGAAAGTACGCGTCTTGTAAACCGAGGGCTGCGAACCAATCTCCATCGTCCAGTGCCATAAGGATGGAGGCGATTGTGATCATCCGAAAGCGTTGCTTGCGCAGGTACCGGTTGAGGCCTCAAAGATCTAAGATGGGCCTCCAGCCTCCTGTCTTTTTCTCTGTGAGGAAGTACCTCGAGTAGAACCCCTTTCCTTGCAGTTGCTCCGGCACTCTTTCCACTGCCCCTATGAGCATGAGATGGTCTACCTCCTGCTTGAGCCTCGCTACGTGGGAGGCCTCCTGGAGGTGGGGCCTGGGTGGAGGTCGTGGCGGTGGGAGCAACTGGAAGGGGATGGCGTACCCCGTGGCTATGATCTCCAGCACCCATTTGTCTGTGGTGATCCTTTGCCACTGGTCGTAGAATGGTCGGAGGCGATGGTGGAATAGCCGCTTCGGATGACCTTGTGTGATGGTAGTGATGGTGCAGCCCTGGATCTGTGTGTCAAACTTGTGGCCTTTGGCCCTGCCCCAAGGACGCACAGCTCTGTTGGGAACGTTGCCTGGGAGTTCTGTACTGCTGGTGCTGTTGATGTCGCCCTTGCTCGTAACCCCTGTGGTACTGGGGACGCTGTTGCTGGTACTGGTACCGTCTTTGTTGAGGGTAGTACTTTTTCTTTCTGTATGGAGGGGTGTAAATCCCCAGGGTCCTAAGTGTGGCTCTTGAATCTTTACTGGAATGAAGGACCGAGTCAGTTGATTCAGCAAACAGCTTCTGCGAGTCGAAGGGAAGATCGACTATCTTTGCCTGCAGATCCCTCGGTATACCCGAAGTCTGGAGACAGGACTCCCTTCGCATCACCACTGCCGTAGCTGTGGAGCGTGCTGCTGTGTCCGCAACATCCAGGGCGATCTGAACTCCCGTCCTCGAGGCCGCGTAGCCTTCTTGCACAATGGCCTTGAGCACCGGTTTCTTGTCCTCTGGAAGCGAGTCCATGAGGGAGGTTAACCTAGTGTAGTTGTCGAAATTATGGTTCGCTAAATGCGCTGCGTAATTTGCCATTCGCAACAGTAGAGTGGAGGAGGAGTAGACCTTTCTGCCGAACAGCTCTAGCTTCTTGGCATCTTTGTCTGTTCCCCCTCTCTTGAATTGAGATGTCTTTGATCTTTGTTGTGACGACTCCACCACCAAGGAATTTGGTTGTGGGTGGCTGAACAGGAACTCCATGCCCTTCGCCGGCACAAAGTATTTCTTATCCGCTCTCTTGTGGACAGGCGGAATAGTCGCAGGGGTCTGCCATATCATAGTGGCGGACTCCAAGATTGCTTCATCAAGCGGTATTGCTATTTTGGAGGAGGCCGGAGGTCTCAGATTTTTGAGGAGCTTATGGTGTTTCTCTTGCACCTCTGCTGTCTGGATGCCTTGCGTGAAGGCCACCCTCTTAAACAACTCTTGAAACTGTTTGAGATCATCCGGAGGATGGACGTTCCCCGGGGCCGTAGCCTCGTCCGGGGAGGAGAGCAAGGAACCACTAGGGTACACCTCTCTGGACCCTTCTGGTTCCTGTTGGCGATGGTACATCCTCTCGCTGGAAGCTTGCAAGGGAAAATCTCGGGGTTCCATAACCAGTTCCTGCTGAGATACTTGAGTGTCTGTCCCCGTTCGCGATTGCCCTCAGGGATACGGGACCGTCTGTGGGGATCTTTCCCTGGTAGATTGCCGGTGGTGTCTATGCCCTGCGTGATAGGGGCGACCATGGCAGCATGGGCACTGTTCTTGGGAAGGTGACCTAGACCACTCCCTTGGTGCATACCCTCTGCGTCTGGGGGAGCGAGATCGTCGAGAGATCTGGGACTCTGGAGAGAGCGATTTGTGATAGTATTCCAGCGGCTCAAACCCCAGGAAGGGTGAAGGTGGTCCCAGCCTCGCGATTGCCCTCAGGGATACGGGACCGTCTGTGGGGAACTTTCCCTGGTAGATTGCCGGTGGTGTCTATGCCCCGCGTGATAGGGGCGACCATGGCAGCATGGGCACTGTTCTTGGGAAGGTGACCTAGACCACTCCCTTGGTGCATACCCTCTGCGTCTGGGGGAGCGAGATCGTCGAGAGATCTGGGACTCTGGAGAGAGCGATTTGTGATAGTATTCCAGCGGCTCAAACCCCAGGAAGGGTGAAGGTGGTCCCAGCCAGGGCGAGGCTGGTTGTAAAAATGGAGACGGGGGCTCCGGGTAGGCTAGGGGGGACCCCTGCCTTCTGGTTGGAGTCTGCAGCATAAGCGGAGGGCTGAGAGAGAGCAACTCTGCAGCCCTGTCTGGAGAGGGGCTGCGGTGCCTTGTTTTGTGTGCAGCCTTCCCCCTCCCTTGAGGAGGTAGCTCCGCCCCCTGACGTGTAGGGGATCTCTGCCCCGTCCGCGCCGTGCTCGGCATGCTCATGGGTGGTGCCGCACGGGCGGTGTCCTATGGTGCGTGCAGGCTGCGTGCCTGCACGCTCTGCACTGCCAGTTCCCCGGTGGTTGGTGCCACTGCTTGCGGTGCCGCCAGTACCGGCGCTTGTTTAGCCGCCGCCCTGCCTGCGGTGCGGGGCGGCTGTTTGATTATCGGAGGCTGAGCCGCCTCCACGTGGCTCTCCATGCCGCCGCCGATCAGCTGCTGCTGCGGCTGGGGGCTGCGCGCTCCCCCGTCCCACTCGCTGTTGCTGCCGGCAGGGATCGGGCTGGGGAGGCTCTCCTCCGTTTTTGCGCTGATGGGGTGAGGGCGGCGGCTTTCCTTTTATGGGCCCCGGAGGGTCCCCCCTGCTGCGGCCGCTCCGGCACGTCTGGCTGGAGGGCCTTGTCGAAGAGCAGCATTTTAAGCCGCATCTCCCTGTCCTTCCTTGCTCTGGCTGTTAATTTTGCACAGAAGGAGCACTTCTGCGTGACATGGGACTCCCCCAGGCACCTTATGCAGAGACCGTGCCCATCAGACGCTGGCATTGCCTCTCGGCAGGACTCACATTTCTTGAATCCTGAGGAGGACATTGTTGGTGAGTCTTTCAGTTCTTAATGGGTACTTAGCACCTTCTCTGTGCTGTTTTTCCCCCTCTCCGATAGCCTGCCGCGGCAGGAGGGCTAATGGCCCTAGGCTCCTGGCCTCCGGTGCTCCGCTTGATACTAGGACTGGACTGAATTCCGTCCCACTTGTTGTTTTTTTTTTGAAAATAACAACTGGCTAACTTAACAGTAGCCTAAGAACTTGAAAACTTTAAAGAAAAAACAGTTAAAACCATTGTATACGCTAACTTGGCCGTAGCCTAGTCGGATTCTGTCTGCAGCCGACGGCGGTTAAGAGGAACTGGCGGGGACCGGATCGCGCACGTGGCCAGGAGTGCGCAAGGGAGCGGTGCGCACCGGCGCATGCGTGGTCTGGCAGAAACTGCTTGGAAGATCCGATCTGCGGCGCTGGGCGAGCCCGACACCTATTGTGGAGCACCCACGGGGACACTCGAAGAAGAACACGTTAGTCTCAGTCCTCAAACAGATTAATAATTCAGTGATGATTACCGCCCTGAACTACATACCTATCCACGATTGCAGGGATTACTTTAAATCCTCTTCATTTCCTCAATATATATTCAAATGTTCCCTTGTGATAAAAATGTTAGCCAGCCTTATGTAAAAGTGCCCCGGGAAACCCTTAATGAGCTTCAGCAAGGATCAAGATACTAGCATGATCCAGACATCACACCCCTGTAGTGTCCATTACCCACCATGCAGACAAGCTCTTGCTTGCACACAATTCAAAGCCCTCTTAGACCACATCTATCCCAGGAAAAAAAATATTCTTTTTTAACAACATGATAGCTGGCACATATCACTGCCACACTGTATAACATTAGTGCATTCCAGTATTGACTGTAAGCTGAGCACTTGAGCAACCACCCAGGAGAGTTTCAGGTGCCGCCCTACTGATTAATAGAGAGCCCACAGCCACCCGCATGGTTTCCTACTGTGTTGAACTGTACGTGCCGTGTACATAAGTACAATGTACATATAGGCATACAACAAAATTTATGCAGTCCATAGACGGAAAAATCTAGAGGGAACACTTGTGGAAACCAATCAATTTGCAGCTTTGTGCCTGGCTAAGGTGCACTGGGGAGTAGGGAGGGTGGTCAAAGAGTCTCCAATGGGGCTTGTGTTACTGATTTACATTGGACAGAAACAAGGTGAGTGAGGTCATTTCTTTTATTGGATCAATTTCCATTTGTGCGAGACAAGCTTCTGAGCTGAGCTTAAAAAAAAAAAAAAAAGTTTTTTACTTCAGGTCTGGGAAAGTTTAGAGTGACAGAGCAAAATATAAGAGGAAAAAGATTGCTCAGCAGTAGTCACATATTTGAAGGGACTGTTTAAGGTAAAGAGGACTAACAAGTCTCCAGCCCTAAGATGGAAAGGAACTAAGTAATTGATGGGCAAATGGAGGCCCATGGGCCACATGCGGCCCATCAGGGTTCTATGTGTGATCCACAAGACATTGTTTACTTTTCTCCACATTCTGGGCTGGCAGGTTCCATTGGCATAAGTTTTTTCCTAACCGTATTACCAAAGCGACATGCAAGTAAAGCAGAGGCATGTGAACAGATGTACGTCCCAATTGCAAACAATATTGACTATAACAGCCAAAGGACGGTTACAGTCCAGTTGGAACACCCTCCAAATTCTAGGTACACAAGCACAGTTGGTAAAACTACCCTATCCCACAAGACCACCTTGGCTACGATAAACTTGCAGTTCACTGAAATGAAAGAGGGCCACTCATGCGGCCCCCTCACTAGCCTAGGTCGCCCATCACCTAATGCTCCTGACTGTAGCCCATATGCAGTATCATGAACAATTACAACTCACGAGATGGTAATCGCACCCTGAAAGAAATCCTCCCTGAACTTCCTCTTCTGGCTTTCAAACCACACTCCACCGCCAAACTCATTAGAAGCAAGTGCTCAGCAGACCAGGATATACCAACTTAAAGCAGCACCAGTCCCTGCCAGAATAGATGCAAAACTTGCAGACATCTCTCTAGTCACAATGACCAAAAACCACAACACTTCTTTCAGGATCCAGGGGTCCCATGCATACTGTGTACATCATCCAGTGCACTAAATGCCTGAACAACAATGTAGGAGAAACCACACAATCATTATACTCTCGCATGAACTCACACAGAAAATATGACAAAAATACTGCATCACCCTGTGCGTGAACATTTTTCACAAAGTGATTTCTCCACGTTTGATCTCTGTCCTCATTTGCAAAGGAAAACTGCACAACCCCTTCAAAAGATGAGCCTTGTAGCTTAAATGTACAATTCTGCTGAACATGAAAACATTGGATTGTATAGAGATGCTGGATTTTATGGTTTACTACGATCAGTAACCTCCTAATCTACCCCGTCCAGGTGCCTTTCTCCTCTTTCTCTGATGACTGCCCCATCCTGTAATTAAATGCAACAGCAAGTACTTGTTGAAGAAAAGCTCTATGTATGTTTGACTTTCTCATCAAAATAAACAAGACCAATAAAAGATATTATGTTACGCATTTTGTGTCTCTGAGCCGGGCCGACACAAAATGAGTAGATTGATAAACTACACTCATCCCTCGCTTTACAAGCATAATACCGTCCCAACTTTCTGCTCATAGGCAGAAACTCTTAAGAGTGACACTAAATGCCTATTAAATTACATGTAAAAGTCTCTGATTGGTTCCTAGGGCTCCCAACTCTGGGAAGGAGCAGCATCAGGTGGCACTGCTTTTGAAAGGTGAGTGAACCTTTGGTTGGGGAGGGTTAAAGGCTGGGGGTAATTTGGGGCTGTAAGAGGGAGGGAGAGTTAAAATCTGGTGGTGGCTCAGGGCAGGGGTTCAGGCTGCCACGGTTTAGGGCTGGTGGGGGGGGGAGGGGTCGGGTGGCACAGGGGGTCTGGCTGTGGGCCTGTAAGGGGGTCTGGCTGCTGTGGTTTGGGGCTGTGGGGCTGGTGTGGGTCAGGCTGTGGTGGGGAGGGGAGGTCTGGCCACTGGGGTTACAGGTGGGGAGGGGTCTGGCTGCCGCGCATACAGGCGGCAGAGGCCTCAGGCTGTGGGGCTGCAGGGGGATACAGGCAACTACGGGGTGGGAGGGTATCTGGCCATGGGGGTTACAGGCGGCAGTGGGGTCTGGCCACTGGGGAGACAGGGGTGTTGGGCTGCAGGGCCATGGGGCGTACAGATGGCTGTGGGCTCAGGCTGCAGGGCTGCCAGTGGTATAGACAGCAGGAGGTGGTTTTCAGGCTGTGGGGCTGGTAAGAGGGTCTGGCTGCCACAGTTTAGGGCCGCAGGGGAATGTCAGGTGGCGGGGGTGGGTCTGGCCACAGGCTGCCAGGGTCATCAGGCTGCCACGGTTTGGGGCCATGGGGAGTTGGGCCAGCGTGGGGTCAGGCTGCAGTGGGTTGGAGTTGTGGGGCTGGAGCCACAGGGAAAGGGGTAAGGCTTGTATGAGTGGGGGGAAGTTCACTTGTGGAGTGAACTAAGGTAGGTAAGTGTGTCCCTCGTTTAAGCGAGTACTTGTAAATGAAGTTAATGAGGGATGAGTGTACTTTGCGTTGACCCAGCTAAGGAAATGTCTTCACTTAAATTTAGTTCCTGTTGATGTAAGTGCCTCTCTGTGCTGATATAGTAGTACTATCTCTCAGACTGCTTCTACACCTCCCATTGGAGGTGGCACGGTAATGAGGCAGTGCAAAGCTGGCTGATTTGGCACTAACGTGCATATTCAGTGCCTAATTAGAATAATGGCAGCCATGCAAGTTTCGAAGAGCAGCCTTTGAATTGCAGATTGACAGTGTAGATGGGGACAGCTTCTAAATAAGTGCCCCATTTCAATTATCCCTTACTCTGACCTACTTTTGTGGGAGCAAGGGAATGCCGAAGTGAGGTGCTTATTTCAAAGCTGCCCCCACGTACACTGTCAGTCTGCAATTTGAAATTTGTGCGACTGCCATTATGCTAATGAGGCACTGAATATGTACACTAGCACCTCATTAGCCTGCTTCAGATTGCCTCATTACCATGCCACCTCCGACGGGAAGTGGCATATACAGAAGCAGCCTCAAAGTGCGATAGAGTCACAGTCTACGTAGACATCACACTGTTTAAGTCTGCAGTTAACAGATTTCAGGATTGTCCTGCAGTGCCTCACTGGCAATACAATTAATAGAGGTACTCCTAGTGAAGACCTGCACCTACTGATGCTGTCTTTCCATTGTCCCAGTGAAGGGCTCAACACCCAGCTCTGCCCCAGGCCCCACTCTTTCCCTTCCCTCAAGGCCATATCTCCACCCCCACTCTGCCTCTTTCTGCCCTATTCTGCCCCCTTCCCTAAGCACCCTGTCTCTTTGTCCCTTTGCCCCTACCCCTCAGTGCACACACTCAGCAGGCAGTAAGGGGAAACACTGATCTGTGAAGCTGCCAGCTGGCACAAGGCACTTGGGAACATAGGAGGTCCACTGAGTACCAGTGCCATCCCATCCATTAGGCAGACGGGGACAACTCTCGTGTGTTTCGGGGAGCCCTTCACTTCAGAGGACGTGAGCTCCAAGACAGCCTGAGGTGTTACCAGGGGTCCTGTTGCCAGACTCAGCGAGTGACCTGGCCCAACCCACTCCACTATACCTTACTGACTCCTGAGTTTGCCCGGGGCAGGGAGTAGAAGCTGGAAAGAGAGCTGGCAGAGCCTGGGGTGGAGGTGGACACATTGTCACCTCTGTCAGGGACAATCTTGGGGTGGAGATTTGGGGCCCCCCACCCCGGCCATGTGCTCCAGCCTCACCCCTTCTCTGTTCATGATTCACTTATGCCACCCCTGCTCTACCTCTACCCAGTTCCTCCTGTGGAAGCACCACACCACTTCCAGCGAGTGCAGGGGCAGCCCCCGCGCTCCTCCAGCGTGGCACAGAGCCAGGGAAGAGGCAGGACCGCCCCATGCACTCGCCAGAAGCAGCACTGCGAGCGGAGGGGGGCCAACACTGCAGAGGTGCATGTGACCCCTGGGCATTCCCCATGTGTCTTCTCTGTCAGGCCCCGGGCCCCCTATGGCCAGCTCTGCTCAGCACCCCAGCAGCCAAAGCGTCTGCCTCTCCGCCCTCACCGCTAGCGTCGCACACGAGCGACTTAACGGCAGCGGTGCCCGTAGGCCAAGGGAAACTCAGTCCGACCCCTTAGTGGTGGCCGAAGTCAGTTTCCAAGTTAAGTGGGGCTAAGCCACCTTCAGGCCGCGGAGCAAAAGGCACCCCGGGGCGCAGGAAGCCGCGGCTGGAGCACAGCCTCGGGCTGGCCCCGCGTAGCCCCCGACCCCGGTGCTCCGGGGGCTGCTCCCGCCGGCCGGGCACATACGGCGGCGACCCGAGAGCTGGACCTGGGGGAGGGAAAGCGCTCCAGGGCCGCAGGCCGGACACGCAGCGCCCCCCCTTCCCCCACCGCCAGGCGGGCACAGAGCGGCCCGGCGGCCGCCACACGACCAAGCCCGCGGTCCCGGCGCAGCCGCCGCGCTCACCTGCACCGAGGGCGGCTGCCCCCAGCAGCACAAGTAACGGCCGCAAGTCCCCCGAGGGCGCCATCCTCGCGCCGGGGCTCTCGCGCCCGGGCCTCTGCTGCCGCCAGCGGCCGCGGCCCCGCTCCTCCGGCTCGCGGGATCACGGCGCAGCCGTCAGCCCCCAGGGCTCGAGCCGCTCACTGCGCATGCGCTTCCCGGCTTCGGCGCAACAGCCCCGCTTCCCAGAAACCAGCTCAGCGCGAGCGTCCGAAGCGAGCGGGGGTGGTCGGGGGTGACGTCACAGCCAGGGCCTCGGCCGGGACTCGCGGTGCCGCTGGCGCGCGATCTGCGTGGGGCAGATTGTGTGAGCAGCAAAGAGATAGAAGAGGAAGAGGGAGATGCTGCAGGGGCTCCAGGGTACCACAGTTCAGAGCCTGTTCAAGACATTACAGTGTAGTCAGTCTGTCAGCCAATCATGGATGACTCCAGTGAAGGGCAAGGATATGCACAGGTGTGCTTGTCCTTCCAATGTTAAAGAGGTAGCCTGGCCCATCCCTGAACTATCAAGACATAAGTATTGACTCTCCATTGTTCTGTTTGTGTGAGAAGAGATAGTGATGCAACAGAGGCAGGGAGGTAAAATCCCATTTAATAAGTTAACTGGTTAAATGGAGAGGGTAGCTAGGAGGGAGCTGCCAGAGTGCTGGAGCAGTCCTGCCCCCCATGTGCCCTGGGCCGTTGTGGACCAGTGCTGCTTTGGCTGCACTGAAGCAGTCCTGCCCAGAGCTCTTCTGGGCCAGGCACACAGCAGATGAGGGCTCCTTTGGCTGTGCTGGAGCACCATCCACATCTGCAGAATGTCTGATACTGCCGAAGAGAGAGAAGAGGACATGTTCAATGAAACCCCATAAACCAATACAGCATTGGATTGAGAACAATGGACCTGGATTTTGGGTAGCAGATAGAATAACCCTGACTAGGGCTCCAAAGGTGTGTCTGTATGAATTTGGTCCCGAATAGAGACAGGGAGTTTCTTAAGCAGATGGTGTAGTTTCTTTTGGTCTTCCCCAGTAGGATCTGAGGAAAAAGCTCCATAAAATGTGGAGGTTTAGCTGCCTCCTGTTTACAGTCTGACTTATTCATGATGACAAGAGCACCCTCTTTATCAGCTGGTTTAATTATAATGTCAGAGGTTTTGTGAGACTCTGGACAGCATTGTGTTCAACACAGCTGAGATTATATGTTACTTGTTTGCGCACAATGTTAGGTTGTGGAAGCATTGAATATAAAAGTCCAGACTGTCATTACGACCGCTGGGGGAGGCCACATAGAATTCTTCTCCTTTTGGTGTTGGTAGGTGGGGGGATCTAATGGGTCAGCCTGACGTTCACTGGTGTGTTGGAAGTATTCCCTCAGAGGGGGATGGTAAAAAAATGGTTCAGGGTCCCCACAAAGTTGTATCAAGTTCAAGGGAGCGGTGGGGCAGAAAGAAAGTCCCTGGGATAAGACAGACTCTACTGCCAGCTAAGTCTTTAGCTGGGAAGATTGACACTGCTAACTCTCTGGAACTTTTTCCCATATTCCTTATAGCAGTGTCCAACTGCAGGGGTGTGAAGCAAAGCGGTGATCTTGAGCTGAATCTCACAAGCTGGTGAGTACTGCTCCTGTTAGTGGCCTGGTAATGCTGTGAGAGTTCAGTGGATCAGGGACTGAACACTGCAGAGAATGCTCTGAGGGTTCAGGGTTTGTGTGTGGCTGTCACTACCTTTACAGAGTGAGCAAGGCCTAGAATGCAATGCTTGTCCTGCCAGAGGCTGGTGGTTTCAGGGAATTGATGCACAACAGCTACAGACAGGACTCCCTGATGCGAAAGGCAGGTAGGTGGGTGGTGGTGAGGTGCCTCGTAGTCCTGGCAGGGCCTTCCCTTCCAGGGCTAGTGCTCTACACAGCCAAGCACCAGCACACATCCACATCCACACCCACGAGGGGAGTGGCCATTCTGCAAAGGCGGTGGACTTCAGGGCCAGAAGCTGTGCGGGCCTTGGGTGCCATTTTAGGCAGAAGCTGCTTCCTCTGGTCTAGGAGAGTTGGCAGGCTGGAGAAGGGCAGAAGGTGGGCAGCACAGGCAGCAAGCGGTGAAGAGCACAGCAAGAGGAGCAGCTGTGTTATCAGCTGAAGAGAAGTGGTGCTTTGAAGAGGAAATCGCTGCTTCTCTCCAGCTGCCGGCTGTGCTACTGCCCCTGGCTCCACTGGAGTTCTTTGGCCTCGCGAGCACCCATTACTGCTATTTGGTGAGTGGGAGCTGGGCCTACAGCCTGTGGGAAGGCTGGTTGGTGGATGGGTCTGGGGGCTGCCAGAGCTGGTGCTGAGCCCATGGCGGGGGTGGGGGGTGGCCAGTGACTGGGGCTGCTGGAGCTGGTGCTGCACCCATCGGGGGGCACCAGCCGGGGGCTGCAGGTGGGGCCTGCTGGAGCTCTGGTGCTGAGCACCCAAAGGCAAGGAAGGGTACCCCTGGGGAAAGTCACAGCATGCTATGTGTTGCCTCATCACGCATTCATCCACTATGTCCTGCACACTGCTGAGAGTCAGATTCCTGCATGGCAGGAAATAATTAGTGGCCCTGGGTGCTTGCAAACCCACAGGAAGTGCTGCAGTTGTATGTTCTGCATCCGCAATGTCATGAGAACAGTGCAGAGCTTGATGCGTGCCACCCTTCTCTCAGAGATGAAAGGCAACGAAAGGTGCTGAGTGGGTTTGTAGGACTTAAACAAAATAAAACAGTGATGGCATTATGGGATGGAGAATAGTGCATGCTGGGAACTTGACTCTTAGCTCCCGGAGATCCATCCCACAATACACTGTGAAAAGTTCCTAAAAACGCATCAGGCCAGACAGCAGTGTGTGTAACACTGCAATACCTACCTATGGTCCCCTTCAGACACAGGCACTCCCGTGATGCAAGCAGTGATACACCGACTTTGATGGATTTATACCAATGTAAGAGCTGTCGCCCAAAGTTTGTAGTGTAGTGGCCTTAGAGGTGGGGGATTGCAAGACCCAAAACCAGAAGAATGGATGTCAGATTCAGAAAAATGTTAATAGCTGTGGAGTTTGAGGAGCTGCTGGAATGGAAAAGGAGGAGCTGAAGAGCCAATCCCACATATATGGGACAAAAGCTAGAAGAAGAATGTGTGCGTCTTTATAACTCACTTCATTCTTAGGTCCAATCTTGAGCAATCCCTTCTTGCAACCACTTCTAAGTGGCAAGGCTCTTTGGGAGCTTTCCAACCAGCGTATTCCAGACCATAGATATATACAATCACCATTGTTATTCGTAGTCATTTTTTTCTGTTATGGTATCAGGGTGCGGGCCTTGTTGTGTGGTGTATTGTATAAACACAGAAAAGAGACAATCTTGCCCTGAAAGCCTTACAATTTAATAACTCAAAGGTTATGGTTTCACTAGCAAGTTCTGCTGGCAAAACCCTGGTTTTGTCAACAAAACTCGTGGAGCGTGCACACACAAAATGCATTTTGGCAACAGTACCTGGACAAAACACAGCACTTTCGCTGGCAGCCTTCTGGCTCAAAGCTTTGAGGCAGAACGCTGCTGTCGAGAGATCAGTCTGTCAACAAAAAAGCTGGGTGGCCACTCTGAGGGGACCTCCTCTAGACAGACAGGGCATCCACAACAATGGGCAGCCCAGTCTGCTGTGCTTCCGGGTGCCTGTTTTGTTGAGAGAGCAGCCGGGTAGTCTGGCTGCTCTGTTGACAGGGCGTAGTGCTCTTCCCATTGGGTTTTGTGTGTGGTCACGCTACGTGGACACTTTTGTCAGAAAAACTCTCCCGACGGTGACTTGTGCTGACAGATTGCTGTAGCGCCACTGGAGCCAAAGTAGGGTCCTGTGGCACCTTATAGACTAACAGAAAAGTTTTGAGCATGAGCATTCGTGAGCGAAGACTCACTTCATCAGATGCATCTGATGAAGTGAGTCTTTGCTCACGAAAGCTCATGCTCAAAACTTTTCTGTTAGTCTATAAGGTGCCACAGGACCCTTCGTTGCTGTTACAGATCCAGACTAACACGGCTACCCCTCTGATGCTTGGAGCCAAAGGGTTAATCAACATGTAAAGGATGTGCCACTTTAACTATATGGATGTAGTGGGTGCAGTTGTACCTATATAAAAGGGTTATATGGATGTAGCTTATTCTCATATGGGAAGGGGAATGACTATGCCAGCTGTGGCAGATCACAGTCTGCAGTCAACAGGTGCCTGGGGGGAAGGGGAACATTTTGGGCACTGGAGGAACCCCTTTTTGTTCCCCTTGTAAGTTCCCAGAGAGTGCAGTCCTGCAGGCTTCATAGGCAGCTGGGGCTCATCAGGGGTCAGCCAGCATCAGGCTGGAGTGGAAGCACCTGAGACCAATAAAGTCCTTCAGGCTCTTCTATAAAAGGGTTTCCCCAGGCAGCAAGAGTGTGGTGCTCTGTGCCATGCTGTGCCTGGGGGGAAGAGCTCAGAAGGTAGTGGTGGGGTGAAAAGGCCCAGGGAAAAAGAGCTGTCATGGGGCAGGGGTAAAATCCTCCATTGGTTCCTTCCCTGCCTAGGTTCCCTGGGCTGGAGTCCATGGCAGTGGGTGGGACTGGGCTCCCCCCAACTCTCCCTGGTAGGGCTGACCAACTGGGGTATGGCCAGAACAGCTCCAGGCAGGAGGAGGAGGAGGGAACCTCCTCCACCCCAAATTTGGACTGGCCTGTGATAAACATGGCTTGGTAAAGGGAGACCGTTGCCTTCGGGAAGTCCCAGGGCAATGAGGGGGGGCCTCCTTGAGTCTCTGATGCCCACAAGGAGCTGCCTGGAAGTGCAGGACCCTTTAGGGGTGGTTGAGTGGTCTGTCACACAGCATAAGACACCTTTATCCATCTGCATGTACACTAGGGCTTTTAATGATACAAGAATTTTGGTAAAAATATGCATGCCTAAGTAAAAAGTTATGAATAAAACTTTTAAGAGTAGGCCAAAGAGACAAAAAAGAGGGGATTGGGGACATAGCAGCATACAAGTGAATGGAATTGGCTCAGTTTTGTTAGTTACAGGGTTTGTAATTAATTAATGGTTTTACTGGCCAAAGAAGGGCTGAGGAAGGGAGTAGGAAGGACAGGAGGAGGAAGAGAGAACCTTAGCTCTGCTTCACTGTGGTCAGCAGGCTAGGTGTTGTAGATATATGGGAGAGGTGAGTCTTAAGGAGGAATCTGAAGGAAGATAAGGTAGTGACTGATAGGTATATCTCCATATATTTAAAATCCAATCTCATAGAACTGGAAGGGATCTTGAGAGGTCAAATCCAGTCTCCTGCCCTCTTGGTAGGAACAATCACCTGACTGTTTTTTAAATTTATTTGCCCCAAATCCCTAAATGGCCTTCTTGAGGATTGAGCTCACAGCCTTGGGTTTACACGACTCAGTGCTCAAACTACGTTTTATCAAAGCATCTTTCCCCAATGCAGGGGTCAGCAACTATAAGAGCAAGAGATGTTTTTTTGTAACTCATTACTTCAAGAGCTGCAATGTGAATATGAAACAGTCCTTAATAAATAATGGCAAACCATACTTTTTGTAATCCTTATTTTAAGAACAGCACCCAGACTGTGATTTCTAATGCAATACATGTTTACTGCAGGACATTCACAAACTTTTTACATGTTCTCTAAAAGTTGCACTTTTTTTCTGTTGCTGGCAAATTTCTCATTGCAGATGAGACATAAAAGGAGCCCAGTCAAACTCAATATAAATGCAAAAAATTGGGTTCATTCAGTTTGAAATTCTATGTTTTCGTCTTCAGTTTTCCTTTTCGTTGTTTTGAAGCCATTCCAACCCCACATTAATTACTCCAACTTTATTTCATGTTTAACTTCAGTTTTCTTTCTTAAAATGCATGTGGCCCTTCACAGCAGGAATGCTGCAAGTTTCCTTTTCCTTTTCAAAATCAAGACTATTAGCAACATGATCAAAGCACAGATACAGTATCATATCCGCATATCAAAGGACGATTTAGCCAATGTGTCATGATCACGTATCATTTGCTATTTAGATATGAGTTGTTCATTTTTGGGCTTTTAGACATTCACTGTTTATGGAAAATAATCTGGAGGACCTTTTTATCTTACTTTGCAATTATAGCATTGGGAGCCACAAAGTCCTTAAAGACATACAAGCCGTTCCAGAACTGCAGGTTGCAGTCAGTCCCCTGCCCCAGTGCAAAGGGTGGCATGGGAGACAGCACAGAGTTATTTAAAGGGAAGTCTGATCAATAGATGGTAAAGGCTGGGAATTCTGGTAGAGTGTGTGGGAGACAGTGCCATGATACGTCACTAGACACAGACCCTAATTGTGGGTCACTTTTCAGTCTCTCCCTACATCTTGGGCAGCCTAAAGGGGACAAAGTCATGGTCGATTTGGATGGTAACAAAGGGCCCTTCTGCTTCCAGTTCTTGCACTCCCTATTGCAGAAGCTTGTCAAGAGCAGCTAGATGTGTGGCCAGAACACTTTGCCTTTGGCTATTCTGACATGCTTCATAGAGCCATATGCAATTGACAGCTTCTGGAAATTAAAAAAAAAAAAAAAAAAAATTAGGGGCCAACCTAGCTCCTACTGACCTCTAGAATTCTAGAGGTATAAATTTGATACCATTTTCTCCAGTCTGTACCAGTGTGGAGACATGGCTCAGATTTCAAACCACTTAAAGTCTTTAAAGATCCAGGCATTTTATGGATTATGTAGACCACCTAACTCCTACTCCTACGTGGTCAGTGCGCCTCCAGAGAGAAGCGGCTTTTGGTATAACAGAAATCAAAATTCTGAGATTGCAGTAGGCGCCTCAGATATTCTTACCAACTCACACTTTGTTTTGAAAGAGTGTTAAGAGTCTTTTATTGTTAATGTTCATTTTTTTTTAAAATCCCACTGGTGGATGTGATTAGACAGATGAAACTCAAATTTTCTTCCAACAAATTCACCCCAGTATGGCCCTTTGTAAGCCCTAGTCTACAGGAGGCTGAAGCTGACAGGTACAGTAAACTAGGGGCTGGCAATCCCCAGCACATGTACCAAGAGCCCCTGCCCTAACAGCAGCCCATGAGATGATTTTCAATGGGACATGAGGCAGGAGCTCAGACTTGCCCCTCCTCTCCATGCAGTGGGAGTGCAGAGATCTGCAGGCGCTGCGCTGCTCCTGCAGGTGCTCACTGTGGCAAGCAGAGCTGCTGTGGGCAGGTGGGGGTGCATGAGCCCTGCCCATGAGCTGGCCAGTGGAGTGGCGGGTAGGCTGGGCTTCGGGTGCAGGGCAGCGCAGAGCTTCTGGAAGTTGGGCCCTTCAGGCCAGGACTGGGGCGGGGCATAGCGAACTTCCCCTGCTGCACATGCCTGCCGCTCCCCCCACCATCTGCTCCCCTCCCCTCTGGGAGAAGGCAACTGACCCCTCTTCCTCCCACTGCTGCTATCTGCCCCGTCCCTTGGGACCAGGGACTGAGTCCTTCTGACACCGTGACTCTGCCATTTGCCCCTTCTTACCCCAGGCCCAGGCCTCCTCCCCTCACACCTGCCACCCGCTCCCTAGGGACAGGAATTGAGCCCCTCTGCCCAGCTCCATTTGTCCTGGGGATGGGATTTTTTTAATCCCTCTACCCCTGCCTCTGCCCAGTGTCTGGGATGAGGGCCAAGCCCTCTTGCTTTCTGCTTCTGCTCTGTCTTTCTACCTCACCAATCATTGCCACCATCCTTTGGGCAGGTGGTTATTTCTAGCAAGGGGCTTGGAGGTTCTGCTTCTCCAGGGCTGCCCAGTTCCTCCCCCTCAACTTACTTGCTCCCAGCATATGCCAACCCCACTTCTGCACGCCAGAGCTCTGCTTCCTGCCACTAGTCACAGCTAAAGGGTGAAGCTCTGCATCTTAATTTATTTATAAATGAAGCTGTTGTAAGTAGGACTATTAGTGACTTTAAAAAGTATATTAAAATTAAAGTATTTCTCAAGAAAAAATAAACCAAAAAGTAAAGAAAAAAATGGAGATTTGTGATCAAAGTACAAAACAAGGACATAACATGTCTGAGCTTTATTGGCACCTTTACCACAACTTCCTCTGTAACCTGGGGTTACCATATCTTTCTGTACTCAATAGACCAGGTGGTTGAGATAATCTTTTAAAAGAGCAACTTCTGTTGGTGAGAAAGACAGACTTAAGCTGGTCCAATAAAGGATGTGACCTCACCCATCTTGTCTCTTTAAAATCTGAGAACCGAGACAGATCCCACAACATTTCTGTACATTAGTTTTCTTTAATTAAAATAGAAATAATATTTAGCATTGCAAAAAAGGATGGAAAGGGCCAGTTTGTTAATGTTGGAAAATTCTCTCCTTCACAAATGTTGAAAAAGTGACTACTGAAAAATGATATCCTCGTATAAAATATTATCATTAAAGGTGACTGTAGTGCTTGGGGCTTCACTCAGACCAGTAAAGCGTTGTGTTAAAGACTGGCCTGTAATCCTGGGTGGTTCTGTGCTGTGTACAGTTTGGCTCAGAATCAGCATGCTACTCACAGACACCAGCGTGCTGCTTCCTGAGGGGGTTCGATCTCCATCCCCCCTTAAGGTGGCTAAAGGGCCCTCATTTGCTTGCCTGATGGCTTTGTTTACCATGCATGGAAATGTGCTTGTATTGTCCTAGGTCATAGCTAGTGATACAATCAAGCCTGTGAAACAACATTCCTGTGTCTAGGGCCGGGTTTACACTAGGGGAGAAAGTCAACCTAAGATACATATAGAATAGTGTAGCTGGAGTAGATTTACTTTAGGTTGAATTTCTCCACCATTCCGCAGGGGAGGTCAAAAGGAGAAACTCTTCAGTTGACTTCTTATTCCTCATGACTCCAAGGAGTATTGGGGGTGATGGTGGTGCCCTCAGCGTTCAATTTAGCAGGTCAATACTAAACCTGTTAAAATTGAACCCCAGAAGATTGACCTCTGGTGCATTGACCTGCTGGTAAGTGCAGACAAGTCATAGGACAAGCTAGTTTGAGGTGTAGTCTGCCAAACACATTTTAAGAACAAACTTCCAGCACACCTCTATTTCTTTATACACCACCCATACATACACCACACACTAATAGTAATGACCAGTCATGTTACCTATTTGCATATAACATCTTACACAACACGTCCTAGATAGAACTTACAACGATAGTCAGTGCAATGCATATGTCAGGCCTGGTGTGTCTTAGGGTTTGGTGTACCCTTGGCCAGCTGGTATTGAAAGGCTCCCAGAGTCACAACAGTCAACAACAGATTGTAGCAATAAAATAGCATAATCACAGGTCTCCACATACAGACCTTTGGCAATAAGTATCAATAATAAAATAGGTTGTGCAGATTACTCCTTTAAAACTACTTGGAAGGAAGTGGACATTTTTTTAAAATAAATCATGTGTAGCCAGTTTCCTACTAATAGCTATCCTTGAGTTATTTTTGTCAGCTTTTGGTCCTATTGCTATAACTGTATGGATAGTCAGCATCAAAACAATTCTAGAACAACTGTCTCCTTCATATGCAAACCAAACTAAGGAGAGATGTTAACATAGTTATACTGGAAGGTGTTAATGGCTGGATGGCCACCAGTTTTGGATGGTTTAGGTTCAACAAATCATGCATTTTGGCAACAAGTTAGATTAGATGACTCAGGTCCTTCTAATCCTACAGATTCTGTGAATAGCCCCTGTCAAGTAGACCTTTGATCTACAGACAGACAGTCACAAGCTTGGTTAAAGCCAGTGGTCTTACTAAGGAACTTTCAGGCTCATTGAAAGGAACAGTTAAGCCCTTCTGTGTGAAGAGATAGCTGGAAACCATAGAAACCAAAGGGCTACATGGTTAAGCCTCATCTTAAACTAAGCCAAACTTACCGCAGATTCAGGGAGTATGTTATTGGTTGTAGCTGTGTGTATGTGATTTATTGAAAGTTTGTTGAACCTGATGGGTTTCCATGAGTGAATCTCCAGCCAGCTCTCCCCCTCCTCATAGGCACTCCAGTCTCAGGGACCCCCCAGGAAAGACAAAATTGAAGAAAACCCTTAAACTTGCCCACTGAATTCCCTGCCACAGAGTGAGACACAATTCCTCCCAGGACAAGTGATCTCTTCTTTTCCATTAATATATCCTGAAAACAGATATGCAGGAGAATTTCTTTCCTCAGGCACAAAGGTTGTGTGGGAGTAAATAAACTAGTGACATCTTTTTTTATTTGAGATAAACCTTCAGTCTGTTGGGGAGTTTGGAACTTGGCACATATCTGAACTTTGTAGCTAGAGGGATGTGGCACACCTCAACAAATCTTGATACGTTTCCACTCCATCAAGAAATGTGAAATCAGTTGAATTCTTCCTGCTTGCAGGGGATTTGCTATGAAATTTTCACTCAGGTCTTTCTCCTACAGCTAGGAGATTCTTCTTTAACTCAAGGCGTGGATTTTTGTAGGAAAAAAATCCTGCATTGCATTTTTGCTGATTACTGTAATAATCCATTCAGAGCTGTCATTTAGGAGTCCTCTTGGTGTCTCAATGCCATCATGCTCTCACATGGCAACACCTGCTATTGATGCCTTCTAACATCCCTGGTTGGCTAGGAGACTCTGTCCCCTCCAGGCAAATGGTGAACTTGTCTGAGTTACCCATTCCTTTGTCACCTCTCATCTGCATTATAGCAGTGTACTATAGCCGGACATAAAGTATAGGAAATTCCAAATGCTACAGAACACTAATGTGTCTCCTCAACAGTATGGTCCACTGTGAGCACATCAAATGTATTCTTTGTTCTCGGGTCCTTCTTCCCTTAGACTGCTGAATCTAGGTTCAAGGTTTTGCGCCCTATCTTCAAGGTGCTCAATTGCCTGGGCCTAGCATATTTAAGAGATCATGTAAAGCTCCAAGATGAAGAACATTTTGGACAGCGCTGCTGCTCTGGAACAAAAGAACTGTAGTGGGCTTAAATTGCAGCTAGGGAGATATAGGTTGGACATTAGGAAAAATTGCCGGGGTGGTTGTAGAAGTTGTAGGTTTCTTTGTAGATGTTTTTGTAACTTTTTTTTTAATGTATCAGATTGTTAACCTGAAGCCAACCCCTTTTACCTAGGGGAGAGGTGATCCAAATTTGTATGGTCTCTACCCTTTGACCTGTCCAGGTCGGGTGACCCTTCCAGGAGCTGTAGTTCCTGCTGGCATAGTCCTCCAGGGCTTTGAAACAAACCAGCCACCTCACCACGACAAGGAATAAAAAAGTCGTCAAATCACAAGCTACAGACATTCATAAACAGATACCTGAGGCACATCCTTCCCATCAAATGGCAAGACTTTGTCACAAATGAGGAGCTTTGGGACAGAGCAGGACAAGAACCAGTTGACATTGAAATCCAGAGAAGAAAGTGGAGATAACTAGGCCACACTCTCAGAAAACCGTCATCCAGCACAGTCCATCAAGCTCTCACATGGAACCCGCAAGGAAAATGCAGAAGAGGAAGACCTTGGACATGTGGAGAAGGTCTACTGAGGTTGAAGGACAACAACTGGGTACTCCTGGAGCCAGCTAGAAGTTTTGTCCCAAGACAGAGTGAAGTGGAGGAGACTTGTAGATGACCTGTGCTCCATGCAGAGTACAAGGGTTTAGTAGTAGTAATAGTGGATGTAGAATCTCCATCATTGGAGATATTTAAGAACAGGTTGGATAAATATCTACCAGGCATGATATAGATGGTGCTTGGTCCTGCCCTGAGGGCAGAGGGCTGGATTTGATGACCCCTTGAGGTCCCTTCCAGTTCTGGCGTTCTATGATTCTATGGGTTCAGTCATAGAAATTCCCTTGAAACTGTCACTGGATGGGCTGGTCATACCACTAAGCCCACCTTCCTGCCCTCTGAGGCACCCCACTACCCTATCCTGCTGAGTCAGAAGTGCTGGTCTTCCCTAGCCACGGCACAGAAGGGGGAGCACAGCCTATACAGAACAACACAGACATTGAGAGCAGCCCAGCTCTGGGAAGGCTCAGTCACAGGGACTTGACACAATACCCAGGTGCATAGGATCAGTGGGACCAGAATACTAAATAAATTAGTCTTCCTATGCATAAGAGTTTTATACAAAACAAGCTCATAAGTTGGTCACTCCCTTTAATCAATGAAAGTGTTATGCACTGTTGTTGTCCTCCCCAGGTAACAATCATTTATATAGGACTTAATTAGAAACAAAAGTGAGTGCATCATATATAAAAAGTAGGATTTAAATGGTTGCAAGTGATAACAGACAGATCAAAGTAAGATACTAAACTAAATAAAGCAAAACGCAGCAGCTAGGCTTAATACTCTAACAAAGTTGTTACATATAATTCCTTACCCTAACAGGAGTTCTAATAATCTTTTCTCACAAACTAGGCAGCCTCCTAACTTGGGCACAGTCCTTCTCCCATTCAGTCTTAGATGTTTCCAGCAGACATCTGGTAGTAAGCTGGGAGCATTTTGGTGTCTGACATCTGCCAGCTCCCTTATTGTTTGGTTCCCTGCCTATAAATAAAGTTTGCCTAGGAAGGAAATCCTTTGTGTTCAGTCTTAACCAGTTGATACCCTCGTGGAAAAGTAGTCCAAAATTGGTTTCTAGTATCATGACCTGGCCACGTGTCTTGGCAGGCCCAACCATAGTCCAGGCTTACAGGAGAAGCAAGACTATTTGGAGATCATTGTCATGAGGCTGGGGTCATTAAGTTCCTTGAGTACTGTTAATGGCTTTCATCACCACATCTAAATACATAAATGGGTTTATAATTCATATTTCTAACTTCAAATTCAGGAATGATACATGCAACAAATAGTATATATACACTCAGGGGGTTACGGGCTTTCCAATGGTGGGTTACACAGCATGTTTTGCATTAGGCATATTCCAGTGAAGCATGTTCATTTCCAGAAAAATACAGGGGCACACCATCAGAAGCACTTTCTTCTACTAGATGAAGTCTCACCTGTGCAGGAATCAGAGCTTTTCCTGGGGACTGTCTGAGACCATGCAATGAACTACCACACAAACTAAGAACCATCAATAATTGTCTACTCCAAATGCAAAGTGCTCCTCTTATGCCTTGCACTCTCTAATAGAAACACATAGCAACATAAATATAAAATAACTCGAAACAAATAAAATACAAATCCTATCAAAGAAAATACTCCACTGCATACACTATTCTCCATGTGTGGAGAAAATGCAAGGAAAAGAACAAATCAGACATGCACTGAAGTTAGTGATGTCATGTGGAAGGTATGTTATGATGGTGAGGGTGGTATGAGACCTTATATCCAATAATATAGAATAGAAATGATAAAAGTCCTTTCAATCTCAGAAGTATCACAGATAAGGCGTTTCCATTCCACACTGCATGAGTGGGTGTGGGTTTACTACTGAGGCTACTAAGGGCGAATTCAACCTTCTAGGGGGCTAGTGTGCCCAAAGCCTGGTGACAGATAGGCCTTGTTGCAGGCTCAATATCTCAAGTAACAAGTTGCTGTGGACGATTTTTTTATTACAGGACAGTTCTCAAGTTGAACATGGTTGCTATAGGCTTTATTTTTGCCTGGCCTCAGAATCTTTGATTCACATGTCAAGATTTTAACATGAGATATTTCTCAGCCTGCCAGATCAGGGCAGCTCAAAAAGCTGTGATATCCAGATTTGTATTGCTGGAAATTGAACGGCATTTCCTCTCTGAAGTAATATCAAAAAGTTCAACAGGAAGTGAAATTCTTACTTTTAAAAATTATGTGACTTATAACACTGGAGGAACTAACGGAATGTAGAAAAAACAATTTATGCTTCCTGCATGCCCAGCCCCTGCTCGTATTGTAAATAGCAAAACATCTGTGAACTTCAAAGAAAACAGGTGCAGGATCACTGTTATGTGAGGAATCAAAATAAAATTGCATCTTTGCTGAATTTATTTCAGTGTGGCTGACAAATGTATGGGAAGGAAATTTATGTCTCAGATCGACTATTTTGAACGAAATAAGAGAGATAAAGAAAATGACTCATCCTGTTTATAAGTTTTTTTTATTGGTATATTATCTTATGTCCTTTTTCTGCAATTGTCTTTTGATGTCCCACTGCACCAGCACTGGGGAAAATGGCTATTTGTGTTGGTGATTTATTCCTAGTACATGTGGTTTTGAAAGATGTATCACCATTGTGGCCAACATTTCCCGTGAAGGTACGGCAGGTGTGCCCACAAAAAATACCTACATCCTCACCGGGACTGCAAAAAGCCTGCAGTATAAGGCTGCATTTCTGCCTTTGGTAGTGTGTGGGTAGACTGCTGTGCTCAGAGACAGCCCAAGTGATTTTACAAATGGGCACTTTTTCCCTTATATTGAAGGTGGGATGGAATCAAGTCAAGTTGTTGTTCAGACATAAATCTAATCAACTAGGAGTTCTTAACTTACTGAGTTTGATCCTCAAGACATGGGGGATGTACCCTCTCTCTGCAAGAAGCAGTTCAGAAGTCATTGTTTGGCTCATTTCAGAAGAGCCCTGACAGCCGTCACAACGGATCCTGAATACCATCTAGTAATGGTGGAATGGTTGTCATGCTTCATCCTGTTTCATTTTTTTTGCATTATATCTACATGGAAAGTGAAAAGTCACTGGACTCCATTTCCCCTTCAGACTCTAAATCCTGCAATGATTGCTTGCAGACAATACAGCCAGAACGATTCAATGTTTTAAATACAGTTTCCATTGACAATAAAATATATGAATAATTGAAATGTTTCTGTTTGGCTTTTGCTTTTAATCAGAATCTGATCCAGAGGTTAAATCACTTCTCCAGCGCCAGAGAGTCAGATGCCCAGTTCTCTATCCTTTGGAATATATTGTCTTAAAAAGTCGTGAAATAGATGCCTATGAAAATGAAAGGTGCATAGGGTCAATTTGTGCTGCATTTTCTTTCATCGGCTATGCCTCCTCTGTGTTCAAAGGTGTGAATGCAACCTGGTAGGCATAGCCACACCAGCTTTAATCTAGTCAGCATGCTAAAAGTAATAACAAAGAGGTAGCAATGAAGGCTTCAGCACAGCATAGGAATGTGAGCATGTATCCAGGGGAACCTGGTGGATGCACTGATGCCATGGTCTTCACTGCTGTGTTTTAGACATGTTAGCTAGGTTAAAGCTAGTTTGGGTATGCTGGCCCAAACTTCAATCACACCGCTGATGGAAATATAGCCATGCCTGTAACAACAGCAAATAGAAACTTAACTATGACCCTATTACAGATTTGATCCCAAATGACCATAGAAAAGATGATAGCACAGAATATTAGGGTAGCTTAACTATCATATAGGGACAGTTGGATGATTGAGACTATTTTTTCATCTTCAATGAGAACCAGTTTCACTGTAACCTCATTGCAGGTGCAGAGATGTCTATCTATTTTTAAAGAACCTAAGGTTGTTTTGATCCATTGCAATGAAAACTTGCCACTGAGAACAAGTCTTTCAAAACCAAGTGGTTTCCCTTCCCTTTTTTCACTCTCTTGACATACGTACATATTGCATGATAGTATCACAAGTTGTACATGTTCATATTTAGTATTCGCTTTATCTTGCCACTGATTTGCTGGAAGAGCTGTGTTTGTCAATCTGCAGAAGTGAGAAGAGAGGACTGAGTAAAGGAGAAGCCTGAACCGTGCTGTTTGTCCATTTCAGCGTCAGGGAAGAGGGACATGGGGGCAGGTCCTCATTTTTTTGTTTCAGCATTGTGCTCTGATACTTTGCCATTGACTTCACTGGGGCCAGGATATCACCCATGGTATCTAATTTGTCTTTTTGATACTAGTAGGAGTAGTAATTATTTTTATTAACAGAGCAGCAAGAAAGCCCAGCTCATGGACTAGAACCCCATTGTGTGAAGAGATGTACAAACAAAAACAAAAAGAGGGTCCCTGTCCCAAAGACCATGTGGACTAAGGATAGCACAGCAGGGTCATTCCTCTGCTGTACTTTCTTCAGATTATATCAAATTATTGACAAACTTCCTCTTTTATAAAAAGAAATGAGGTTATTTTAGTCGGAAGTGTAACTAAGAAATTTCTAGTATGCGGTATGTAGTTTGTCAGCTGAGCTAGTGGAATACTTAACTGTAAATTTTGAGGGAAAATTTGCTAAATTTTAACTTTTTCTGCTAAAGTGCAGAAGCAAGGAAGGAAGTCTTGACTTACATATGCATTTCATGTCACTCACTCAGCATAAACCACAATTAAAAGAAAATTTTCCCAAGTAAGCATGATTTTGTACAAGTTGTGACAATTTCCCCTGTCAGCCCCTGTGGGTCCCTGCACTTCCTGGTGGTTCTCTGTTGTGCCTCAGAGACTCACTGAGACCCCTTATCTGCCCAGGCCTTTCCAGAGGTAGGTGTCTCCACTTAGCGAGCCATCCTCATCATAGGCAAGTCCAGAATGGAGAGGATAAAACCAGTCCCTTGCAGGCCTGTGCCTGCTCCAGTGGAGTGACCCTCTGGGGAAGGGTGGGGGGAGTCCATAACCGCCCTCTACCCTGGACTCCGGTTCAGGGTCCCTTAAGAGAACAAGAGGCAGCCGGCAGGGCCTTCACCCCTGCCCCAGTGAAGCAACCTCATCCTGGGCCACTTCGCCCACCGCTTCCCCATGGTACCTTCTCGTTCTCGTTCTCGTTATCGTTCTCGTTCTCGTTCTCGTTCTCGTTCTCACCCCTGCCCCTGCTCTCCAGTGCACCTTCCAAAACCTTCCCCCCTTCTACCAGATGGGGAGCCTTTTATAGGGAGTGCAGGGCCTCAGCTGACCACAAAAGCTGATTAGACTCAGCTGTGGCTAATTCTTAATGAGCCCACCAGCTGCCTGCCTTAATTGGGTTTACTCCAGGAACAGGAATGCATCTCCCACCATTCGGTATACCTGCCTTCTTGCAGGCTCCTGTAGCCCACAGGCAGCAGTCTGCCACAAAGTTTATCATAATATTCATCTTCATGTGTCATTGGAAAAGTTTAAAAATTCCCCTTCATTATTTGCAAATTAAACATTGTAGCATCATACTAGAAAAATGTTTCAACCAGTGCAGTGTGCCTCAGGGTGTTTGCATGTGTCTGGGGGTGGAGAGAGTCGTAAAAGTCCATCACGGGATAGCCAAGTGCAATCTAAGTAAAGAAAATATTATTTATCCCATTCTCTGCATGCTTTAAGGCCAAGTATTGGCTCTCAGACTTGCAAAACATGCCCCCCATGTGAATTATACAGACTTGGTGTCACCACTGACACTTGTTGAGTTAATCTGAGGGGGTTGCAACAATTTGGACTTCAAATAATGGGTTGCCAACTTGAAAAAGTTGAGAAATATTGCATTAGAATACAATGCCTTAGCTCATTACATCTCCGCTCCACAGACGGCTACTGTACTGCTGTTAGTATAAAACAGGTTCATATACTTTCCATTTAAAAAACCTGGTAATTTAAATTGAGCCTGAAGTTGCCATGGTATTAACAGCCTAATCTTGGCTAGTAAATCATTAGGAAGACTCTCTCTAAAGAATAGCATCCATAGGCAAATTGCTGTAGACCTAAGGAGTTAGTGAATGTTACTTTGCTGAAGATGAAGCCATGTGTGGGATGCAGAACCTAGGTTATGCTATGGCCATATAACATGGAAGTTTTTCACCAGAGGTCATTTTTTTGAATTAAGGTTAACACATTCTAGACACAATTCTACACAGCCCTGAATTTTCAGTGTTGCTAGACAAGTGTAAAGCAGAATACAAACATAAGCCAAATAAAATTTCACAGTGCAACCCTGTAAACTTAGATTTTAGGAGCGAGAATTATTAAATAGCTGATATAGTAAACAGGAACCACCATTGCTTCTCCGAGTTACCTCTTTTTCTACCATGTACCTGATACTATAACTATGGGCTTTTATGTAAGGAATTAGAATTATGACTAGCTTGCAGAACCTGTATGGATGAAAATAGGTGACTTTAAATTTTCTTTCTTTTTTTTTTTTAAGTATTTTGACTGTTAAGAAAATGCTGTGATTGCATGTGAGCATCTGTAAATTTGTCAGCCAAAACAGCTTTCTAGTATATACCTGCTGCATGCAGTTACCTTGATTTAAACCACTGTGAGAGAGAGTGAAAAATTAAATGTTGCTTTTTCCAGGCAATGCTTCTCGCCCTAAGCATCATTTTATTCAAAGGATGGGGTAGCCCTGAGACTACTCTGATAACACCAATATAGAATGTTGCAAAAAGTCAGTAATCTCAGCCTTTTTCTGAGGGTTGATACTAAACTGGAGTGGTAGGTCAAGATAAGCAGATTTCTCCACTCTGGTTTCATACCTGAGCGGCAGGGCTGACAGGTACTAAGGGCTCCGGAGAAAGGTGGGAGTGGGACCTGGTGTCATGCTCCTGGACAGGTCGGGGACAAGGTGAGATCAAAGGCAGAAGAGGTGGGGCCAAGGGCAAACAGCCCTTCAGATCACAGTGCTGATGCCCCCAGCCCAGCTCCATCAGAGCTGCAGGGAGAAGCAGCATCATTTCAAAAAGTCCTGTGGCACCTTATAGACTAACATGTTTTGAAGCATGAGCTTTCGTGGGCAAAGACCCGCTTCATCAGATGCAATCCCAAGATCCCTTCTGGTCTCACATTTTTGATTCTGTGATTATCCCATCAGGTTAATTACCCAATTTGGATAGCTAATTAACACAAGAACCACTGGACAGAAGAGCATTGGGGAAGTGGGACAGGAAAGCAGGCTGATGGAGGGGCAGGCGAGCTAGTAGGACCTGATAAAAGGGAATTTGCCAGGGAGACACCCATCCACCCAATCTGATGAAGCGGGTCTTTGCCCAGGAAAGCTTATGCTCCAAAATATCTGTTAGTCTATAAGGTGCCACAGGACTTCTTGTTGTTATTGAAGGTACCTCCCTGATACTCATCATTTCAAAGGGGCCCACTACTGCTACTTTGGCAGGGGCAGGGGCAGGGGCAGGCGCAGGGGCAGTGGCTGGAGCTCCAAGCCCCTTTGAAATGCCAGGGTCTGGGGCAACTGCCCCATTTTGCTCCCCCCCACCACCAGTAGGCCCATATCTGAGCAGTATGGTGATCTGGCAAGGTGACTAAAGTTGGATAATTGATTTCCGTCTCATACTAGCCATACCGTGCTGCAGTGGCATCTTTGCATGACATTATATTGTGTTTCTTCTTTACTTTTTCATTTAGGAGCATCATATGTACTGAGTAGTGGACTTTGATGCTCACACAGGAGGTAGGTTCAATGGTCTAATTGTAGTTTAAAAGACAATCTCTATAGTCTCTCAAAAACAGAGACATTTTAGGCCAAGAAAAGCCTATGACAGTACAGTATAGTTATTTCCACAAATGAAACAACACATTTTTCTGAAGTAGTTGAAAAAGTAGTGTCCAAAGACCCGTCTTCCTCTTTCTTTCATGTGATACAGCTGCAGTTGAAATCAGCTGAAATGGGAGAGCTGAGAGTTCCTGTTTAAACAGGAGGAGGTTGGCATTCAAAAGTTGAGTGAGGAGCTCTTGCCACTCAGTACGCCTGGGCTCTCTGCTTTGTATGGACTGCTCAGAGATCTCCTCTTACGTAGATACCACCATACTGTTTATTTTGCTGTATTTTATTCAACCATCTTCTACATACTAGTGTAGTCACTTTATTTTACAGTGTTATCCAGCTTTACTACCCCTTCTCCTAAGGGAAGGGGCGGTGTCTGCCCTGCAAATTCCCTTTTATCAGGCCCTACTAGCTCACCTGCCCCCGCATCAGCCTGCTTTCCCGTCCCACTTCCCCACTGCTCCTTTATCCAGTGGTTCTTGTGTTAATTGGCTACCCAGATTGGGTAATTAACCTGATCAGATAACCAGAGAATCAAAAATGTGAGACCAGAAGGGATCTTGAGATGAGGTGCTCGTATGTCCCATTTTGGCTGGGACAGTCCCTTTTATAAGCCACATTTTGCTTGGTGAAAGGGGGCATGTGTCCTGTTTTCTCTGGCCAGCTCGATCAGTTGGCAAGAACAAGCAGGACAAAGGCCCACTTTGGCCAAAAAAGTGGGGCATGGCAGAATGTGTGGAGGGGATGGTGAGCAGCAGTGCTAGTCCCATGGGGGCGGAGGCAATGTTTGGGGAGGGGGGCAGGCTGGGCTCAAGGAGCAGTGACCACCAGCCCCAACCTTGTGGGGGCATCCAGTGCTTGTGTGTGCAGGAGCTCCGCCCCCTGCGGGGGGGATAGGGCGGAAGAAGGGACTAAGGCTAGTCCCCCTCATGGCGTCCTGTCTTCTGCTTCAGTCATATGGTCACCCTGCCTCAAGACATCATCAAGCCCCACCCCGCACTCAAGGAAGGACTATTTAATAACTAGACCATCCCTGACAGGTGTTTGTCTAACCTGTTCTTAAATATACTCAAAACAAAAAAAGCAGGCAAGTAGCACTTTGAAGACTAACAAAATAGTTTATTAGGTGATGAGCTTTCGTGGGACAGACCCACTTCTTCAGCCCATAGCCAGACCAGAACAGACTCAATATTTAAGGCACGGAGAACCAAAAACGGTAATCAAGTTTGACAAATCAGAAAAAAATTACCAAGGTGAGCCAATCAGAGAGTAGAGGGGCAGAAGGGGTTGGGGAGTCAAGAATTCACTTATCGTTTTGCTGGTCTTTTCTAGACCTTGAATATTTTTTGTTGCTCTGCTCTGGACTTTCTCCAGTTTGTTCACGTCTTTCCTGAAATGTGGCACCCACCACTGGATACAATACTCCAGCTGAGGCCTAATCAGTGCAGAGCAGAATTAGTTCTCATCCCTTGCTTACAACACTCCTACAAATACATACCAGAATGTTGGCTTGTGCTGCAGCAGCATTACACTGTTGACTCATTATTTAGCTTGTGCTCCATTCTAACACCATGTCCTTTTCTGCAGTACTCCTTCCTATGCAGTCATTTCCTATATTCTATGGCTGCATTTACACCAGTAAATACTTTTGAACTATTTTTCCAAAGGGGCTCTTTTGAAATATCAGCACACAAATATCTGCACATGAAATTAAATCAAAAGAACGCAGCGCTCCTTTCGAAAGCACTCTTCCACTTCCGTTTCAGGCAGAGCGCCTTCTTTCAAAAGCTCCACAGGCCCTTTTTTCCAAAAGAGCAGTCATCGCAGTGCCTGATTTTTGGATCCCTGACCTGTTCTTTTGAAAGAACGGGGGGCTGTGTAGATGCTCTCTTTCAAAAGAGCAGCTCACTCTTTTGATCCACTTTTATGCGTGTGGATGCTTTTGAAAGAAGTTGTTTCGGAAGAGATCTTCTGGAAGGACTCTTTTGAAAGATCGCTGTAGTGTAGACATGGCCCTAGCGTCCACTTTATTTCCTAAACAGAGTACTCTGCACTTGTCCTTATTGCTTCACAGCACTCTGTCACAATCTTCTGGTATACAATTTAGTGCTTGCTATGGTTAAAAGAATGGCAATGGATTTCTTATCGTTCAGGGCTTGCTGTAAGACCCATCTGTTTTTCTGGTTTGGCTGGGCTCTGAGTGTGGTGTTCAAATTATTACTTTTAAATAAATACTGCACAACTCTTACAAGCAGGCTCCTTTTTATATATTGAAATTTAAACAGCGAAAATGGATCTCTCTTCCTTAAATTACTGCTGCAACTAGGCACCTGCCAAGAGAACTAAAAAATTGCTGCCATAAGAGACAATGTCAAACTAATCATGTCTATCACCAAGCGATCCATTTCCAAATTCCTGAAATCAGTTTAGCTGACTGTGTAGTGTGCAAGCAGGGAAAAGGGAGAGGGGCTAAAACAGTAATATTTGTGTGAGACTTTCTTCTTACAAGCTGTAGAAGGTTGACTCTCAGTGAATATCACATGAATCAGACACTTTTGTCACGATATATTTTATTTATGTACACTAGGTATTATTCGTATCTCTAGAAACAGTATATTTATGAAATATATCATGCATATCTATCATAATCTGGATCAGTATTTAACAAAAATGTTATTCTTATGCGCATTTAGATTAAAAAAATACATACAAGAGAATTAGGTGCAAGGGTAATTGCTGTAAAAACATCCCTGAAACAAAATGCCTTTAATAAAAAGCCTTTCTTCCCTTCCTGCATTTGCTCAATATTTTGTTCATTAATATTTTTAAAAAGAGACAAATAAAAATTCTGTTACTAGATCTGTATGTTAAGCATAATATCATGTGATATGAAGAAATATCAAATTTCTGTATATTTGTGTAACCTTTCTGAATTAGTTCTCAAAAGATTATATTTATCCTATCCCTGTAATAAAAATGGGAATTTTGGCCATGAATTTTGCCACCGACACAACAAATTATGTTTTATTTATTTATAACTGGAAGATTTCTCAGGCATTGGTCAGGTCCTTGGAGTAGGGGGCAGAAGTGTGGTGGGGGCACAAGTCAGGGCAGGGGCTTGGGCATCATGTCGAGGTCTCATGGCAGGGGGCTGGTAGGGTGCAGGAGTCGAGGTTAGGAGGTGAGGAGAGGCCCAAGGCAGGGGTTGGGGGTGATGCAGGCTTCTCCCCAGGGCCAGCCCAGAGTGGGTGGGGGCCCCAGCAGCTCAGCTGGTGGGGGTTACACTGGCCAGCCAGCAGTTGCTCCCCAGGGCAGACCAGGGTGGCAGGGTGTGGGCTGTTGGCCTGCAGCTACGCCCTCTGGCTGGGGCACTTGCTTCCCCATTGTGGTCATTCTGGGGTATAACTGCCCCTAGTATCACACCCCTCCTTTTCAATTTGATGTGAAATAACTGCATTCCACATACAGCCCATTGTCTTGGCCCAACCAAACCTGCACCTAGCTTTAAGTTTTGATAAGAGGAAGCTGTATAGTAAATTTGGTAGTCTTAGCCTTTACCATTTAGAAGGAGTTCTAGAATGGACGGACAAAGGGACACACAGGAAGGGCTTGTCTACGCTTGTGCCCAACTTTGAAGGGGGCATGTTAGTCAGGGCGACAGGAGATTACTAATGAAGTGCTGCGGTGAATACGCAGCACTTCATTAGGTTAATTCTCCCCCACGGCAACTTCCAGCCATCAGCTACACACATGCCAGCACTTCTAAGTTTGATGCTTCAAAGATGCCGCAGGGGAGAATTAGCCTAATGAAGTGCTGCGTATTCACTGCAGCACTTCATTAGTAATCTCCCACAGTCCTGACTACCATGTCCCCTTTGAAGCTGGGGGCAAGTGTAGACCCAGCCCTAACGTTTCTAAAATATACAGTAGATATGCTCATGGCAATCCATTTTTGTGGAGGGAAAAAATTCACATTTTGCTGAATGAATATAATATAGTACATTCAGTTAACGTTGCAGCACCTGAAGGATTTGTCTCTACTACAGTAAGATCATACAATATGCCCCATATTATTTTCTTTGCCCATGCAGCAACTATCTTCTTCTTATGTACACAGCAATACAGCCTAGATACCAACCATTTATCGAGCACTTATTAAGCTATCTGGCCTAGCTGATTCATGGAGCTGAGTATAATATTTAACTCCATTTCCAGGATAGTCTTGTCATTGACTTTGGTAGTTTTGGATGAGGCCCAGTGTGATTTGCTATAAAAACTAGGGTCAGATCTCCAAAGGATGTAAACTATCGTAGCTCCATTGCCCCACTTAAAGCCTATAAGGAAGTATGGTCTATAACTGATTTCTCACATTTAAAACACATAGAAATCATTACCTGTTTTTATGGTGGTATCTAAACTATCAAGAATAACTACATTATTTTAGTGTCTTATATACATCAACCACAAAATATTACTCTTCTCACTATTAACCAGGTCTAACGTTTTCTTGGCAAGGAAAAGTTTCTTTTGAAAACTATGCTGCGTTGCTCACAATTCTGGTTGACATTAATAACAAATATATAATAAAATAAAAATAACCATTCTATATTTCGTACCATATAAGAAGTACCAAATTATGGTACAATATAACTATTGCCACAGGTCGTAAGTATGCCATTAAATGTGTCTAAAAACAGCAACCCACTTTGGGATTCACTAGTAAAAATGTTTCTCAGAGTTGAAAAATAAATATGATTCTGACAAAATTCTCTTTGCACATTTAAATCTAGAATTTTACCAAGTGTTTGCTGCTATCTTCTCAATATAAAGTCCTATTTAACTGTCTACAGTATTTGGCCATTTGTTTTCAGCCTGAATCAGGTATAAAGACTGAACTTGATCACTTTTTAAAAGCTGAACCTTCCTCTGCAATAGGAATCTCCTCTTGGTAGTCCGGAAGCTGCTCCTTTGTGTTGCTTGTCTCATTGCTATAGTTTTCAGATTCTTCTGAAATGACAGTTAGCTTGGCATAGGAATGATCCTCCTCTGGTGTCTGTGGTGAAAGAAACTGTGAACTGTAGGAAGGCTTGTTCAAAAACTGGAGGAAAAGAGGGGAAGTAAGAATCAAACTGTGCTCATCGCTTTTTTCCAGCATCAATTAGTTTTCTCTGCAATATTAAAAGACCTTTCACTGGTAACTCACAGCCTTTGGCTTCATCTACACTAGAAGAGGTCTAGCTATACTGGAAAACCCTACTAGATACATCTTATACGTTGGGCAGAAGACATATCTGGCCTGCCGATACATATAGGCAAAGGTAAAGAAGGTAAAGAAAGAGACAGGAATTGTTACTACAACCACCAACATTGACACTTAAAAGAGCAGTGACATTTATCCACACTGGAGTATGTTGTGGAAAAGAATACGTTGGAGTCTATAGTAACAGTGTAAATTCTGGCATAGCTCCCTTAGTGCAGCATATGCTAAGAGGAGTGCTACCAGGATGAGAAAATGTCTTCCTACTCCAGGTTAGTTATACTCCTAGAAGCCCTATTAAAAGTTCTGTCAACACAGCTCCATTTACCGGGGAGGGGTTACTACAGGATGTAGTTCTGTCATACCCCTGACTGACGTAGCTATGTTAATATGAATTTTAGTGTAGTCTAGTCCTCATGCAGTGTGGGGAAAAGGCTGTGGAATGAAGCCAACTGAATGGTCAATTGGTGCAAGTCACATTACTTCATCATTTACACACTCATTTGAATTATTGGCCAGTGTGGTCCAAAGTCTTTAGCAGCACATTAATCAACTTTTGCAGTTGATGAAGGATTTGAAATGAAAGTTGATCATAGAAATACTTTATCAAAAATGAACTCAAGTAACTAAAGATGACTTAGCTTAAATAGATCACACCATGTAGGTGCCAAGACTCATATCTATAATTTTGCAACGTATATACTTCACCTGGGTTCTTTCAGCTTGTGCGCCTAATAATCAGTGTTACTCCATATATTTGCTTCAGGCAGAACTCATGCAACAATAACACAATTAGTTAACAAACCAGGTTCATCTGTCAGAATGAGGAACTGCTGTCTGAAAGTTCACATGCATTAATAAGAAAAGTTGAAAGCTTTTGGGAGTCTTTGACAGGTAAGAGGCTCTCCTACAAATCTTACTTAATTATTTTATGTAGAATACAAACAGACAAACCTCCTTCAAATGTTGTGGAAAAGAATGTGTTGGGCAGAAGACGTATCTGGCCTGCTGATACATGTACGCGAAGGTAAAGAAACAGACAGGAATTGTTACTACAACCAACAACATTGATATTAAAAGAGCAGTGACAATTATCCACACTGGAGTTATACCTGCAAGAAACAAGAAGATAAATTCTTCTTAATTTGATTATTCTATATTATTTGTAATATACAAATTTCAGAATTTAGTTCTCATAAGTGAATAAAAGATTTTTTTCTCCACTTTTTCATTTTAACAATGCCTTTGTGAATGAAAAAATATATCATTTTGTTTCCAAATGGAAAAAGGTCACAGCTTTGTTTTCACGTCAAACCTACTCATGAAAATCTTATTAGGTAAGTTAAGCCTATGGCCACGATACGTAAATATTTACTGAAAGAAAAAAATTCTAGGTTTTATGCACAAAGTTGTCAGCACAAGTGATACTAACAAAGATTGACCAAGATATTACTGTATAATTTTTAAACTGTCTATGATTGTTAAGCAGCTGCTTATTAATTAGCCTGAGAGTGTACTTTTCCTTTTAAATGGAAACCCAAAGCTCTCTTCTAAGAGGAGGTCACCTGACTGATGGTGGCTCTAACCACCATAAATAGTTGTCCCCAAAGGTGAAAGTAAGCTGGTGTGCACCAGCGCACTGCTCTGCCAAGAAAGAGACATCTGGCTGGGGCACTTGGAGGCTCGAGGAAGGGTGGCACACTGCCAGCTGGGCTTCCAAGTCTTCCCGCTAAATAGCTGGCTGGCAGGGTCAATGTCCCCCACCAGTTTGGGACAGCTCCAACCATTTCGGGAGGCCAAATAATTTCCAAAGGTTTATATGTATGCTTTGGTTCCGTTTATGTCAATCAATGAACATTTTACAGTGTTTCATAACTAACCAGGATGTTTATAATGTATTGGTACGTTAGTTATTACCATTATCAGTTGTACTATCACAGACTTCTTCACTCAATTCCCCTGTTCTGTTAAATTCAGGAGAAATGCCTTGAACTCGAAGGCAATATATTGTCCAAGGGTCCAAACCAGATAATATTTCTGAATCATATTTAGCATCTGTTGTTTTAACCTATATCAAAGAAGAATATAGAAAATTCAAAGCCAAATGCAAGATCCAATAAATCAACAAACTAGAGCACTAGTTTCTAGCAACAACTTCATTTTGTAGTCTTTGCATTTACAGCTGTACTATGGATTGAGTTTACACAACATCTAGTGCCTGAAAAAACTAAAGTTTAAAATATCAAAACCAACAAGAAGTCCTGTGGCACCTCAAAGACTAATGCAAATGTTAGTCTTTGAGGTTCCACAGGACTCCTAATTGTTTTTGCTGAAACATACTAACATAGCTATCCCCCTGAAATTTTTAAATATCGACTGTTAAAACAGATTTGCAGTTTTCTATATCACTTACTTGACATGACTCAAAGAAAAGTTTGCTTTTAAGAATTACCTAAAAAAGACACTTTAAATATTCAAATTAATCAGCTGCCTTCACATTCATTTTTCTATTTTAAAATAGCCTATTGATGGTGAAAATAAAAACTGCCTTCAAAAACAAGAGCTGTAATAGGTTGAAATCCTAGCTCTTAAACAGGTTGACTGAACAAGACAGGGTCTCTAACTTTGCTCGGATTTACAGGAATTTTCCTTTCATTACACCTTGACAGAATTTTTCAGAGAAACACTATAATGGAAAGAGGGACTCTAAGGCAATTGTACAAACATGCACAGAATTCTAAGAAACACTATTTTTACAAAACCAAATAAGTATTCATGCAACACACTGTGGTTAGGATTACCTATGAAAACCACTCATATATTAGCTAATGTACAAATTGGCATTCTGCCAACTTAAAACAGCTGATTAATGAATAGACTGAACCTCTCTAGTCCGGCACCTTCGGGACCTCACCTGTGCCAAACCAGAAAATCTGCTGGACCACGGGAGGTCAATAGTGTCCAGTAGCATTACCAACACTTCCACTACTTCCTGGGCTCTTAGAAGACATTTAGGGGTAAATTAGAGCTAAATGACAGCACAGAACACTGAGGCTGTGGCTACCCTTGGCCAAAACTTCAAAATGGCCACACAAATGGCCATTTTGAAGATTACTAATGAGGCGCTGAATTGAATATTCAGTGCCTCATTAGCATTAGGACGCTTCCGGCCGCGGCACTTCGAAAGAGCCGCTTTCGAAAGTGCGTGGCTCAGCGCAGCTACACGGGGGTCCTTTTCGAAAGGACCCCGCACCTTTCGAAATCCCCTTATTCCTCTCAGCGCCTCATTAGTAATCATGGCCATTTCGAAGTTTTGGCCAAGTGTGGCCACAGCCTGAGAGCCTGGACTAGTGGCTGTAAACAAACTTTATGAGACCATGGAAAACTTGGCCACACCCAGGATAAGTGGTGTGAAAGTAGCAAGAATTATATTGTAAGAGAGAAATGAATTATACTGTAATAATAGTATAAGTTCAAGAACAGGAAAGAGAAGATTATGTTAATGTTGTCTGTAGGTATGCAGCGTGGATCAGAGTGGAGCCAGGTGTGTCTGGGATAAGAAAAAAAGGAACATTAGGTGTTAAACAGAGAGTAATTGAGATAACCAGGAAGATATGGATAGGAGGTTGCTGAGGCTTGATATGGAAATGAAGATACGTGACTAGTCTCATGGGAAATCTGTGAGTCCTGCCCCTTTTGTAATCTTGTTAATTTTGCTTTCTTTCATTTGTATAAATCAAGGGGTTTGAGCCCTGTATGGCACTCACATTTTCTGGGTGCATTAGCAAGCAGCTTTGCTAATAAACAGAATGGTCTGACAAATCTGTGAGTCCTGAGTCTGACTTTGACAGTGGTGGTCTGGCTAAGACCATGCCAGATTATGGATGTTGCCAAACAAGAGAGTTTCAGAGAAGAGAGGTTCAACCTGGACTTTGTGTGCGATTATACACAGCACTGACAGATGTGTTTGCTATTGGTCTTATGAGTAGAAATCCTACCACAAGAGATTGCCGCTCTGTCTATGCAACATCACAGTAGGTGACACCAGCTGAAAATGCTGTTACTGACATAGCTTACAGTAAACTAAGACATACGTTTTTTGTAGGTAATTCTTAGGAGATCTGGTTGCTATGTGGGAATAAATGTACTTGAACAAATTATCCAAGTACTAATTTTTAAAAAAGGATCTAATGAAATTTTCAGACACCTCTTGGAAGCTTCTTTAGTCTTTGAGGAAATCTCCCATGTTTTCACTTGAGTACTGGAAACAATATTACCAGTGACACCTCCCTTTTGGGTAACTTCCTTTTATTTGCAGTTTTCCGATGGTTGCTTGATCAGGTATGGACTTGCTGACTTACCCTGTAGACTAACTCTCTTTTTTTCCCCTTGCCTTCATCATTCGTGAGCTGAGGCTAAAATGGTGTTAGGCATGAGAAAACCCCTTTAATTCTGGATCTGGATACTAAATACTAGGCTGGGAATTTTGAAGGATACCTAATATGAATCAGTAGGCACCAAAGGTTTCACGTATACATCTTTTCTGTGTTGTACACAGATCAGATATATTCTCAATGACATTGAGAGAAAGAAAGACATTGCTCAGCTTGATTATCTTTTTCTGATTTGTCCTCCTTGATTTCTGTTTTTGGTTCTCTGTGCCTTAAATATTGAGTTTGTTCTGGTCTGGCTATGGTCTCAAGAAGTGGGTCTGTCCCACGAAAGCTCACCTAATAAACCGTTTTGCTAGTCTTTAAAGTGCTACTTGACTGCTTTTTGTTTTGATAGTGTATAGACTAGCACGGCTTCCTCTCTGTTACTATTGAGAGAAAGGTGTTTCTTGAATCAAAAACAACATTCTATGATACTAAAATTAACCTAGTATTTTTAATGTTTTGCTTTGTTTTGTTTTTAAATGTACATACTGTGATGGAGTCTGTGGCTACGTCTACACGTGCACGCTACATCGAAATAGTCTATTTCGATGAATAACGTCTACACGTCCTCCAGGGCTGGCAACGTCGACGTTCAACTTCGACGTTGGGCAGCACCACATCGAAATAGGCGCTGCAAGGGAACGTCTACACGCCAAAGTAGCACACATCGAAATAAGGGTGCCAGGAACAGCTGCAGACAGGGTCACAGGGCAGACTCAACAGCAAGCCGCACCCTTAAAGGACCCCTCCCAGACACAGTTGCACTAAACAACACAAGATCCACAGAGCCGACAACTGGTTGCAGACCCTGTGCATGCAGCATGGATCCCCAGCTGCGGCAGCAGCAGTCAGAAGCCCTGGGCTAAGGGCTGCTGCACACGATGACCATAGAGCCCCGCAGGGGCTGGAGAGAGAGCGTCTCTCAACCCCTCAGCTGATGGCCGCCATGGCGGACCCCGCTATTTCGATGGTGCGGGACACAGATCGTCTACACGTGCCCTACTTCGACATTCAACTTCGAAGTAGGGCGCTATTCCCATCCACTCATGGGGTTAGCGACTTCGACATCTCGCCATCCAACGTCGATTTCAACTTCGAAATAGCGCCCAACATGTGTAGCCGTGACGGGCGCTATTTCGAAGTTGGTGCCGCTACTTCGAAGTAGTGTGCACGTGTAGACACGGCCTGTGGGGCTGTGGAGCATGCCCAGCTCTGGGACAGAATGTCTCTCTGGTTCAGGGGAGGGTGACCATAGAGGAAGTGAAACAGTAAACAGATTGGCTACATCTACACTACAGAGATATTTCAAAATAAGCCCTTCCAGAAGATGTCTTACAAAAGAACTTCTTTCAAAAGAGTACATCCACACACAAAAAAAATGGATCAGAAGTGTGATCTGCTCTTTCAAAAAAGAGCGTCCACCCAGCCCCTGCTCTTTTGAAAGAGTGGGTCAGGAATTGAAAAATCAGACCTCATCAGGACTGCTTGCAGAGCGTCGACACACGTTTTCTTTTGAAAGAAGCTTTGAAAGGGGGCGGTCTCCCTGAAATGGGAAAGGAAGAGCGATTTTGAAAGGAGCGCCACATTCTTCTGATTTACTTTCGAAAGAACACTTTGTGTGAGCAGCCGCTCCATGCGATCTTCCGAAAGAGCCCCCTTCTTTTGAAAAATCTTTCAAAAGAACTTGCTAGTGTAGACACAGCCATTATGTCTGTTGACAGAGAAGTAGGTGAAGACAGGAGAGAGAACAACCTATGGCAGCAGCCATGTTAAATATCCAAAATCCAGCCTTTTTCAAGCCACTGCAGTGCAACACATCATTCTAGCAAAACTGGCTGAATCACAGGTGATTGGTTTTTAGATCGACTATACATCTTAGCTCTAGAGAGCACCTGTGTATGCACTTCTAAGTTACATTTTTGTGGTGTGCATGGATGCTATGGTGCTGATTGTAGCACATACTGTTGAAAAACTAAAAACACCAATGTGAAAAAGGAAGAGAGGTTCATAATTTAATCACTATTTCTAACTATGGAAGGATAGTTTATGCCCATTTACTAAATGATTACTAATTCCTTTCATTATACCAGGGCGCTAATGAATGCAGATTGTGACAATTATAAGTTCCTGATATCACGATAACATTCAGAGATCTTGTTTTTGCTTCAGCAGTTATGTCTCAGAACATTATTATTCAGTTGCATATCTAGAAATGCCTATTCAAAGCTAAATGTATAAAGCAGAGTCACAAAAGAGTCAACTGAACAAAACTTACCTCTTCACTATTAGTTTTTTTCCAGTATAGCACCCTATACATCCAAGAGCCATAATAAGTCTTTAAAGGCCACTTTTCCAATCCATGTACAGCGAAAGGACCTGTGAAATCTACATGCAAAGATCCAGATTCAGATTTCACTTTTACATCAGGTGGTCCAATGATTGCTAAATGAAAAGAGAAGAGAAAAAAATCACAAAAATGCAACCTCTAACCCTGTTCTCAGATTGATACCTTTTATCTGGCCTACAGTGTTACACCTAATCACTATCCTTATCTTATTTTCTTGAAGAAAACTCTTTCACTTCAAAGGCTCAAGGGTAAATAAACTCTTCATTCACTGATGTGTCATAAGGTGATTTTGTCTTTACACTTAGACTATTTTCCATTGCTGTATACCATGTAATTGTAACTGTGCTGGTCTCAACAACAGAAGTTGGCCCAAGAAAAGATAATACCTCACCCACTTGGGTCATTTGGTAGGGATATACAGATGAACACAGAGATGGGAGTGTCAGAACAGTGTTAATGAGCCTCATTAATACTGTTGTAACACTCACAACTCTATGTTCATGCATATATCCCTGCCATTTGAATCTTCCACTTCATGCATCTGAGGAAGTGAGCTGTAGTTTATGAAAGCTTACACCCTAATAAATTTTTAATCTTCAAGATGCCACATGACTCCTTGTTGGGTTTTATTTGAGAAACTGCGACTTTTGAATTGCTTCTGAATTTAGTAATTTTTACATTGTAGAATGTATTTTATATATTTGAAACTAGCTACTTTTACTTTATTTTTGTTCCATTAAATAATTTATTTTAATTAGTGCTTTAGGCCTCAGTTAGGTTGTGTCTAAAATGAACTGTTTCGTAAAGTTTCTCTTTGTTTCAGAGTACCACTTTATTGGTATGTCTACATAGCAAAGTTATTCTGAAATAACTTTGCTAGCATCTACACAACGCAACTTCTATTTCAAAATACTGGATGGTTTATTTTGAATTTGGTAAACCTCATTCTACAAGGAACAGCACCCAGGAATAAATATTTTGGAATAGGGGCTGTGTAGGGAATAAGGACTATTTTAATATAAGCCATGACTCTGTTTTGAAATAGGCTCTAGGTGTGTAGGCGCTGTATTTCGAAATAACTAAGTGATATTTCAAAATGCATTTTGTGTGTAGCAGCATACTTTAAACTCATCAGTACTTTAAAGCCTTTAGGAAAAAGATCATTCAAGAGTTATTGTATGGATACGGGAGTGAGTTTACAGACAGATGTCCAAATGAAGAGATCAAAGAACAATGATCACATCATCTTATGAATTTGGAATGAAATAGGGGAAATATACATCACAAACACTGCCCTGATGTAAATAAAAATTCCATTGGGAAAATTAGACTGGAAACTTCTCTGAAAACCCAGGCCAGGAAAGGTTAAGCTTTAAGTAAATCCAAAATAAGGCAGAGAAGTAAGGAAAACTAAGAATTGTTTCTAGCAGAGAGAAATGGAAGGAAGAGGCCTCTTGCATAGCTTCCCACTGATAGCTCTGGAGTGAAGAAATGGAAGCTTTGGCAGTCTGACAAAATTACTAATTGCTAATGGATGAAATAAATTGTGAGAATGAACAAGGGGAAGAATATTCATTGTCAAAAAACCTGCTTAGCCCAAACTCAAACAAGAGCATGCTGCCCAAGTTTTCTGCTTTCAGGAAGTGCTAAGTGCCAGGTTCACACAAGACAACAAACATCAGACATGGTACCTTAAAAATGTATGTGCGTGTATATGAGTAAAAATTTTTTTCCTTGAACATATCCAAAAATAGGGCAAGAGGGGGATTGCCAGACTGAGTAACAAGGAAGCAGATAAACTGATTTCAATATGTAGGATTCCTGAGATATAATGCTCTCCTGCTGTAAATTTGTATGCTATTTTTAGGGGGGAAAATACACGTGGTAAAATCCCTCAAAACAGGTCTCAGAATGGAAGAATACAGTCAGTAATTACCTATACGTATATAAGTGGTTTTACGGCATTTTCTGTACCCTGGGGGAATAGTGCACCACTGAGTGTGAACATAATTAATAAGCCGTGAATATTTTTACTGTTTTGCACAGAAAAAAGTTTCTGTTGGAAGGCTGCTGCAGTCCTGACTTTTGAACACCCACCCCCCACTCCCCACAGCATTGTAATGGTAAAACAAAGCAGCAGCTGCCTTGTCAGCTACAGAGCAGAAAGAACCTGCTTTTTTCACACAGCCTGTCTGGTGAATTAACGGGAAAATAAGGAGACAGACAGGATGGGGTTGCTGGGGGGACACACAGCGGCTCATGGGGGCTAGTGGGAGAGGGCAAACTGGGGCAGGGGATGAATGAAAATGGCCATGCAGGGCCACAGGGGTACAGGGAAAGCAGGTGTTGGACCAGAGAAGGGGACAAATGAAGTGACGTGTACTTCAGTGCAAAGACACGTGGGGCTGTAGGAACACATGGGGACAGCCTAGGGGTAGATGTGCCTGACAGAATAGGAGAGGCTAGGGATCAGCCAGGGTTGGCATGGTGGAATCCTTCCCAGCCCCCCCAAAAACCTGTTCCATATTTTCTTCACCCGTACACGAGGACCCTCCAAGTTCACTCCCAGGCTCCTTCCCAGCAGTTACTTTCCTCTCCCTCAGCTCTGCTATTACCCTTGACTTCTCCACGCCTTTGCACTGCTTCTGAGGCTTGTGGGAAATATAGTTCTGTATATTAGTTCAAATGAATTTTTACTCAGAGTTCTATATTAATATGCCTAATAAGGAATCAATTTCTCAAAAGATCTTAATCTTTTCTCTTGTCTGTATTTTTACAGACATAATTGTCAAAAGGTGCTTTGAAATAAATTACCAAAAATAATCGAAACTGGTGTGATTATACTGTGTTATTTTGAATATATATAAAGCATGTAAAATTTCACAGAATTTGAAAATATAATGTGCAAATTGTAATTTCTGGTGCAGAATTCCCCGAGGAGTACTTGTAGTTTAACTTCCCTCTTCCAAAAAGAATACCACATAGGAGTTGGATATTTCATACTTTCTTAAAAGAATTTGTAAATTTAGAACAATCTGTATTTTAATCTCTGCTTCTTCAGATTACAATCACTTTTATTTCCTTAACAGTTCACTATTCATGGGCAAAAGTTTCCTGTGTAGAGGAAGCCTTACTGTCATCCATTGGACTAAACGTGATGTTCACCCAATCTGACTCTTCATTCTTTGACTCAGCTCTGACTTGCAAGGTGAAGTCTCCATATATGATCAGAGAAGAGAAGTCACATTCTGTGTTGACGATGTTCTTGCACATAATATTCTCAGAAACACTGCTGTATAGGAGGGAAAAAAAAAAGAATCTGAGTCATATATTAGCAACAAGAAAATAACCTTCATTTCAGTGAAGCTGTTAAGTGGCCATACTCACTCACCAAGTGTTGACATTTCTAATTACCAATCACGCAAAAACTATTAGCTGAAAAAAAAACAAACAAACCAGAAAACCAGGAACACTGATGTGTCTCCATCTGGCAGACATACCTACGTAAAGGTGTATTAGACACTGGTAATATCAATCTATGGCTATGGCTACACGGTGCTCCCCCCAGCATCGCTGCCAGCAGAACTATGCAAAATGAGCTTCTCGGGATTGCAAACGGTGTGCCATTTGTATACTCCTGGGACTCATTACCATAGCCCCACAAGAGTTCGGCATCAGCAGAAGGGGGGGCCGGCACTGCAAAGGCCGTGCAGATGTGCCGCTGCCGCTAAACCCCACTCTGTTGCCAGTCTCTTATGCAGGGCTACGGTAATAAGTCTTGGGAGTATGCAAATGGCTCGCTATTTGCAATCCTGAGAAGCTCATTTTGCATAGCTCTGCTGGCAGCAGCGCTGGGGAGCGACTGCCGTGTAGACCCAGCCTATTAGTATAGCTATTATTTCTTTATCATAAAGGCAGAGCTTAAGGTGACCATTCGGCAAAATGCACACTGTTTCCCTCCGACTTGGCACCCACAAATCCTAATTAAGTGAACAGAAAATGTCTCATACCACAGCAAACTTCAACTATGCCTGAATTTTCAGTCTAATTCTCACCCTTTCACAAATGTCCTCAGCCTTCTGTAGAGTGCTTCCCCCAAATCCTTCCCTTTCCAGAAGATGGCTAATCTGGAGTGAAAAAAATGGGGATAATTCCTGACAAAATGAGGCCTCAGAGTAAACTCCTGAGAACCTCTGCTCTGAGTACAGAGGCAGCAGGAACATTCTTGCTGTATGTACTTCACTAGCCTTTTCTGTAGAAGGCCCTCACAAACAGATTGCTCTGGGGCAAAAGCAGAACCTGTTGCCCACATTAGAAATGTGGGGGAATACCTCGGTACTGAGCCTTTTGAAGCAGTAGTTTCCTATGACAGAGAATGTGCACTTACATGTAGCCAACAAAACACTGTTTCTCATTCCAGAAGAGTATGTGACAAACTAATGAATATTAAAAACTATAAAGCATGCCCTTTAATAAGTATCAAGTTCAAGAGAAGACGTCTAATGTGTATAAAGCAAAAGAAACGGACAGTCCACATTTGCGGAAAAAAGTCATGAGAACAGAATACAGTAAACTCTTTCATATCCAGCAACCCCAGGACTGGGAGGTTGCTGGATATTCAAGAATTCTGTATAATAGAGAGGTATTCCTAGCAATGTGTAACACTAAAGAAAAACAAGATTAGATATTAAGAAACAAACACAAATGTACGCAGAGTATTTTATTTACCACCAAGAGTAGCATTATACACTGCAAACTTATACTGTGCTTGCAGTATTTATCTATATTTACTTTCACTAGACTGTGCTTATGGAAAACATAACTAAAATTACTTATGATTAAAATGCCAGTTATTTGAGAGTTCTGGATGATAGAATGCTGGTTAAGAGAGAGTTTACTGTGCTATAGACTGTAAGGCTACATCTACACTTATGGCGAACTTGGAAATGGCCACACTAATGGCCAAATCAAAGAATACTAATAAGGTGCTGAAATGAATATTCAGCGCCTCATTAGCATGCCACCAGCCACGGCACTTCAAAAGCACTGCATTTCGCTCACCCGCAGCTCATAGGAATAAGGGGATTTTGATGTTTGCAGGGTCCTTTTGAAAAGGACCCCAGCGTAGGCGAGCTGCGGGTGAGTGAAACGTGGTGCTTTCGAAGTGCCACAGCTGGTGGTATGCTAATGAGGTGCTGAATATTCATGTCAGCATCTCATTAGTGTTCTTCAATTTGGCCATTAGCATGGCCATTTCCAAGTTTTTTGTAAACGTAGACACTGCTTAAGTGCACGCAAGACATATTGCAACGGTAAATAAATAAAGCTCTCAGACCTACCTTACATACCGGGCTGTATAAGTAATATTTTCTTTGTGAAAAGTAGGTGGATCCCACCGTAGACTGTTATTGAAATTAACTGAACTCATTCTTACATTTTTTGGTTCTGGTACTATTCCAAATGCTGAAAAACAAACAAACCAGTGTAGTATGTATTCTTCCAATGACTGATGTAAATAATAATAATAATAATAACAACCCTTTCTGAAAACTGCAAGAGAGACTAGAAGTATTTCCGGAAATACACATACTGTATTGCTAACTAGTAGGTTCCATGACTCTTGAGTTATTAACATATTTTTGAGTCTTTACAGATGAGTCAGAAATTATACCAGCCAAGCCAGTTACAAAGCACAGCTTAATTGTGCTTCAATTGGTTTCTTTAGAATTCGTTTTCTTTTTGTTTTTTAAACAATACAGTACTATCCACTAAAAACTGAAAGCAGGAAACGTATGTTTTCACATTACATCTGAATGCTTTAATGAAATACTCCCTAAGATTCAATTTCATTTTAAGCCACAGGACAGAAACCAAAGAATATGCATTCTCTTTAAGAAGAAAAACTAATTAGCAGTTTTATGTGCATATTTTTGATGTAAAGTTGCATGAAACTAATGTGTGAGAAGTACAACCTGTGAACCTGCACAAGACACAAAATAAATCTGAATACAGGAACTTCATTTCAAGCACAAGTTTCAAGTTTACTTCCTCAAATGAAACCTCTTCCTGTACCCATAACATTTCAATCAGAATGTCTACTGAATAGATTACGAGAACATCAGTAATTTATGAACATAAATTGGACCTAGAATTTTTGATTTAAAGACATTCTGGCTTTTCACCTTCCTTGGACCTTGCCAAATGAACCTGGGTGAAAACCTGGCCTAATGAAAGTAAATAGAAGTCCCATCAACACCAATGGGAACCAGATTTCATCTATGGTTATCAAAACGTTTCCTGATCTGCTACTTACTGATGATGTTTACACTACAAAGACTATACTGACACTGATTCATATTGCAAAGGCAGTATTCATGCCCAGAAGTTTTCCCGTCAGTGTAGGAACACCACTCCTGGGAAAACATAACCTGTATTGATGGAAGCAGTCTCCCACTGACAGAGCTGTGTCTATAGTGGGGTTTTGACAGCACAGCTATGTTGCTCACGGTGTAGATTTCCATGCCTCTAAACAAAGTTCCTATGTCAACATAACTTTTCAATGGAGACTGAGCTGAAGCTACAGTAAGTGGTCAGCTTTCAAAACTTTGTCTCTCTATTCCAGATTAGCAGTGCTGGAGAGCTGATGTATTCATCCACTGGAAATTGGGAGGTATGACCAACCATATGCTTTAAAACACTTTCTATGGACAACTCAAGAGTGGCACTGACTTCAAAACAAGTTACATCCAGTCATCTATGGGCCACCTATACTAGGGTCTTGTTGGAACTAGCACATTGCAAACTAATTTTTCAGCAATGGTGCAGTTTCAAAGACATGCTCCCTCTACACAAATACATTCCAGTTACATTGACATGCTCCCTCTACACAAATCATATGATCTTCCGCTGATCAATGAAGCTGGATGTGGACAGCCAAATTCTCCTTATTCATATCTTTTGCTTTCAGTAGAATTATACCAGCGTAACTAGAAGAAAATTTGATTCAATATTTAATTAATATGAAAGATCAGCCAAAGACCATTCTCTATCCCTAGTCATACATAATATAAACAACAGCCTAAGTTTTAGAGGAGTCAGAGGCAAGAGGTAAGGGAAGGTTCCCCCTCTGGAACCCCTTCATGGGAACTAAGGAGCGAGGCAGGGTGCCCTGATGGAAAGTGACAAGGGTTCAAGAGTCTCCTTTTGGAAGAAGAGCAGCAGAATGTGAACAGAGACTTTTCCTCCGATTCTGCTGATTCTCCAACCATCTTAGGAGGCCACACTGCCTTGTGGGTTATCCTGGGAAGGAGCAAGGCTAAGGGAGTAAACACTAACAGAAAATCGGGGGGGGGGAGTCCTAAGGCGGTTCTGTGCCAACTTCTGGCATTGACCCAGCAACTCCTACAGCTGAGCTGGTACCAGACATAGAGGTTATCCTCTCCTTTGGACTATATCAGTACAGCCGAGAGGGGGACACTGGTGTCTGGGCAGCCCAGGGTCCCAAAAAAAAAATCGCCCAGGGTCGTGCCTGGAGAGGTACTCCAGCGTCGCTTAGTGATCCCAAATGGAACTACAAAGGGTGCAATCCATAGTCTACATAGACTGAAGGATGCCTACTACCAATATGTAAACTCTAGAGTAAATGTAAAATAGATTGATATTTTGAAAATGGAAAGGTTCTGAACTGGCCAAGTGGCCCCAGCACAAGTGTTTTAAAGACAGGGATTTCTCAGGCCTGGGCCTTTGGGAACTCATGAAAATCAAGCAACTTGGTGGAGTACTGGGGAGGTCAGGAATGAAAGCAACATTACACTGAGTTGCAAGGATCAGTCATCTCCTGACACTGCTGCAACAACCAATGCATACAACATAAGCATTTTTTTCCTGACCATTGCCTTCTGTGTTCAATTGGCAGCAATGAGCAGAGAGCCAGGGGTATATGACAGGAGTAGGCAAGACAGTAGAAGTAATTCTGCCACTCAAGTGAGTACTAACAATGCCTTAGCTGGAGGGCTGTGCACAGGGCCAGGCACTCCATATCAGATCTGGGGAAGTCCAGAGGGAAGCAACAAATATGATGAAAGGTCTAGAAAACAAGATCTGTGAGGAAACATTGAAAAATGGGTTTTGCCTGGAGAAGGGAAAACTGTGGGTGGGGGCTAATAACAGTTTTCAGTTACACAGTTCTTGCAGGAGGAGGCAGGGCAAGGGCCTCAGAGCACTGGGGCTGGGGAACCATGGCCTTATTTCTTTGAAAAGTGGGTGGGCTAAGCCCTCCCACATGGCATTGTCTTTAAGGGGGGGATGCGGGGAGGAGCAAGCAGTGGGCAAGTTCCTGGGAGGAAAAGGTGGCATGGGAGCAGGGTCATGAACTGGTGCCCTCAGCCCCACTCTTAGGGAGCTTCTGCAGCTTCTGGGAGAAGGGTGAAAAATTGTCCTCCGTAAATGTTAAGGATAGGAATGAGCTGAAACTGCCAGAGGGAGTTTTAAGTTGGACATTAAGGCTATGTCTACACTAGCCCAAATCTTCGAAATGGCCATGCAAATGGTCATTTAGAAGATGACTAATGAGGCACTGAAATGCATATTCAGCACCTCATTAGCATGCTGCTGGCTGCTCTTCTCAACCACGCGGCTCGTCCAGACAGGCGTCCTTTTCGAAAGGACTCTGCCAGCTTCGAAATCCACTTATTCCTATCTGCTGATAGGAGCGGCAATTTTGAAGAGGCAGCTGGCGGCACACTAATGAGACGCTGAATATGCATTTCAGTGCCTAATTAGTAATCTTCTAAATGGCTATTAGCATGGCCATTTCGAAGATTTGGGCTAGTGTAGACATGGCCTAAGAAAATCTTCCTGTTAGACTGGATAAGCACTGAAATAAATTGCCCACAGAGTTTGTGGACTTCACACCATTTGAGATTTTTAGGAGGAGGTGTGGAACCCCTGTCAAGGATGGTCTCATATTGCTTAGCTTCCCGTGCAGAACACTGGACTAGAACCGTGTTTCTTAAACTACGTTGGGTAGAACACTGGTGATCTATGAACAACGTGTAGGTGTGCCGCGAGCATTTGGAATAAAGTTCAAAGTGTATATTTTCTGTTATTAAAACCAGATACAATTTTACTTTTTCATTTTTATGATACCTGATTGAACTACTTCATTTTGGTTTTTGCTGTGTGTTTCTGGTTTTTGGGGTGGGGGGGCAGGGAGTGTGACAACAACTTTCTGAAGACAATTTTCATAGATGTGCTGCATAAAAAATATTGTTTGGTGTTCCCTGGTCTCAAAAAGTTTAAGCAGCACTGGACTAGATGACCCACTGAGGCCACTTCCAGTTCCTACATATTTATGATTCTATAACCCCTTGTTTCTCAACCAGGAGTATGAGTACCCTTGCGGGTACACCGAAGTCTTCCTCAGGGGTGGGTGCATCAACTCATCTAGATATTTGCCTCATTTTACAACAGGCTACATAAATACACTACTACAGTCAGTACGGTCTGAATGGCATTTCTACCACCTCATATTTATTACGCTGAAATGGATGTAAACTATTACTGTTGGATTCATTTGTTTGATAATAAGATGGTAGAAAGTCTGCAGGCAAGTTTTTAGTAGTAGTCTTCTGTGATATTTCTGCAACTAATTTTTAAGTGAGGTGTCACTTGGTAATATGCAAATCTGACTTCTGAGAAGGTTACAGTAATCCAGAAAAGTTGAAATGCGCTTGTTTCCAAGACCTCAGATTACCTTACTTATGCCCAAATTTCTCAGCCTTCTTAGGGTACAGAGGAAAGTGGGGGCGCTTATGTTTTTTTAAAGGGGTACTTTATGAAAAGGGCTGTGAAACACTGCCATAACCAATCCCCTCCATGAACTACCCAGCCGACCGCCTCCACTGCCCCAGTGCCAAGAGGCAAGCTGGGGCCCTGGACGTGTTCAACACCATGTCCTTTGTTGGGAGCTCCGAGGACCGGAAGCAAACAACGCTGCCCCAAGTGGGCTGAGCCTACGCCCAGGGACAGAGGCCGGCGAAGCCGAGTGCAGCGGAGGCGCTGGCCAGACACGAAATGGCGAAGCGCTGGCGCCGGGGAGGTCCAGCAGCCCCCCTGGGCGGCACCGAAGTTCTTCACGGGACTTTGAAGCGTCCTCCCTCCCCGGGCGCTGCCTGCAGCCAGGGGTCCACCGCCGCCGCCACCACCGCCTGCCCGGCCCCGCTCACGTGCCGAGCCTCTAGGGGGCTCCCTGGGGAAGGGCCTCAGCTGGGGGCCAAGCGCGGCACACGTGCTCCCGGGGCCGGGGGGAAGCAGCCAGGCGAAACCACCGCCACCGCCACCCCCGCGGGACCGGGCGCGCCCGGACTCACCCGACCAGAGGAGGCAGCCGGCCAGCAGCGCCTGCAGACGCCGGGCCATGGCCAGGGCTCCCCCTTGGCTGCTCGCGGGGCGCCCGCCTGACTGCTGTCGCCCCGGCGCTCGGCCCCACCTCCGCACGGGGTTCAGCCCTGCCGGGGAAGAGCCGCCCCTCGCCCGGCCTGTTCCCGGTGAACTCTGTCCCTGCGCCGTGCGCAGCCGGAAAGGCACCGCCCGCAGCGCCCGGCAGAGCGCGAAGCAGGCGGGCGCAAACGGGGGCGAGGCAAAAGCTCCCTCCTGGCACGTGCCCGCTCCAGGCGGAGTGAGTGCCCAGCTCCGGCGGGGGAACCCCCCGCCAAGCTCCCCCAGGGCTGCGGGGGGAGGAACCCATTGCTCGCATGTCCTGACTGGGTGCCAGCCTTTCCCTCGGGATGGCCCAGGGTTTGGCACTCGCCAGCTAGTTCGCCCTTGGAGAGACACACACGCATCCCTCGCTACACCAGCACAGTTGGCTCCCAGGTTTCTGCTCGGGGGCGAAGACTTGTAAGAGGGACGCTAACTTCCCATTAACATGTGTGTAAAAGTCTCCCATTGGTTCCTAGGGCTCCTAACTCGGGGAAGGAGGGGCAGCATGTGGCGCTGCTTTGGAAAGGCAAATGAACCTCGAGGGGTGGGGGGTTGGGGAGGGTTAAAGGCTGGGGACAGTTTGGGGCCATGAGCAGCAGGGAGGGTTAAAACCTGGTGGTGCTTCCGGTGGAGGAGTTGACAACTTGTTCCTCCAGGCTGCACCAGCAATACCTGGGGGTGTATGGGGAGCTAGGGGCCGGGGGAGTGTTAGGAGTGGGTCAGGCTGGGCTGGAGGGTGTGCGTGTGCTGCGGAGCATGGCTGGAGGTGCTTGACTGCATGGCTGGAGCTGCCCCGCCATGTAGTGGGAGCCACTTTGACGTGTGCAAGCTGAAGGTACCGGTGGCTCCTCTGGACTGTGCCAGCAGTAAGTTCTTAACTTACCTGGGGAGGGGGTTAAGGGACCAGGCTGGGTGAGTGTTGAGAGTGGGCCAGGTTGTGGGGTGGGGGGGTCAGGCTGTGACTGGGAGTGGGTAAGGCTCATAGCAGGGAGAGTTGACTTGTCCAGTGAGTAAAAGTAAGCATATGTGTACCTTCTTTTCGTGAGTGCTTGTAAGTAAAGCGCTCATTTAATGAGGGATGAGTGTATCTCCTAGAGCTGGAGGATGGGACCTCAAGAAATCATGGAGTCCAGTTCCCTGCCCTCTTCACTGGACTTATCCCTGGCAGTGCCCCCCCTCTATTTTTTTGGAAATTTGTTGTCCCAGACCCCCTAAACAAGTACCTGAAGGTTTGAACTCACAACCATAGATTTATAAGGTTAACACTCAACCCACTGAGTGAGCTCTGCTCTCTCCTTTCCTTGGGCTAGGGTGTCTCCCCTTCTTGTAGTATTGCAAAGGTAGAGGGTGGGCATTTACAAGTAAAGGGAGCTGTTAAACAGGGCAGCTTTGTTAGTATAGGGCATAGGTTGAACCTCTCTAGTCTGGCACCCTTGGGACCTGTCCCCCGCCAAATGAAAATTTGCCAGATCACGGGATATCAGTATTGTCTAGTAGCATTACCAACACTTCCTCTGCTTACTGGACTCTTACAAAACATGTAAGGGTAAATTACAGTTACATAACACCACAGAACACTGGGAGCTGGGGCTGGTGGCTGGAAGCAAACTTTATGGGACCATGGGAAACTCAGCCACACCCATGATAAGTGAAACAAACTAGCAGTGGTCATCTAGCTAACTAAAATCATGCATGATTATGGATGTTGCCAGATGCTAGAGTTTCGGATTTGAGAGGTTCAACTTGTATGACTTTGTAGCTACTAAAGAGAAATGATACCTTCTTCCATGTACCCACTCCTGGAACAAATCTTGCTGGTGCAATAGCTTTTGGCTGTGTCAAAGTCAGACTCAGGACTCACAAATTTTTCAGACCATTCTGTTTATTAGCAAAGCTGCTCTGCTAATGCACCCAGAAAATGTGAGTGCCATACAGGGCTCAAACCCCTTGATTTATACAGATGAAAGAAAGCAAAATTAACAAGATTACAAAAGGGGCAGGACTCACATGTTTCCCATGAAACTAGTCACGTATCTTCATAGCCATATCAAGCCTCAGCAACCTCCTGTCCATATCTCCCTGTTTATCTCGATCACTTTCTATCTAACACCTAATGTTCCTTTTTTCCCTTATCCCAGACACCTGGCTCCACTCTGATCCATCCTGCATACCTACAGACAATATTAACATAATCTTCTCTTTCCTGTTCTTGAACTTATACTATTATTACAGTATAATTCATCTCTCTCTTACAATATAATTCTTTCTACTTTCACAGTTGCCAATAAAAGGGGAAATATAATTCTCTTTATGAATACAGTACAGTAAGGTCTCAGAGTACATGAACTCAGAGTATGTGATCCTGCTCTGAGGTGTCTGACCTTGATTCCTACCATAAACCCTGGAAATGTGCTTAACTCACTCCCCCCGGCTCTGGCTCTATACCTCTCCTGGCTCTGTATAGCCTCATCTCAGCCTCCCCCCACCCAAATCCCCAGCTCCACTCAGCACCTGTGCATAGCTCCTGCTCACCCCCACTACCTGCCTCTGGCTATAGCTCACCACTCCTTAGGTGTTACTCTGGCTTAACTTCCCTGTCCCTGGTTCAACCCCCCTGCTGGCTCACCACCCATGCATGGTTCTGGCTCATCCTCCATCCGGCTCACTACCCCTTGCTCTGGTTCAACCCCTTCCCCCTGTGCTCTGGTTCAACACCCGCCCCCTGGTGTGACCCTGGTTCAAATCCCCTGTGGCCTGGGTCACCCCCTCTCCAGCTCAGCTCAGCCCCTTGCCCCACTGTAGCCCTAACCCAACCCAGGCTTAGCCCCTGCTGCCAGGCTTAACACTGCCCCTCTACCCCAGAAATTACCTTTCTGCTGCTTTCCCAGCTGCAGAACATGTGTTCTGCTGGGGAAAAAGCCAGACCCCCACTTTTGTGAAATCTGGGTTATGTGAGGGTGCGTGGAATGGAACCTTTGGATAAGTCAGGAGTCAACTGTATATTCTTTCTTGAATCATCTGTGCTGCTCTTGGGATTTTTAGATACATTTACTATAATGACAACAAGTCCTGTGGCACCTTATACACTAACAGATATTTTGGAGCATAAGCTTTTGTGGGCAAAGACCCGCTTCGTCAGATGCATGAGTGAGGGTTCCAGAGGAGGATCTAAATTTATAGGCTCATGAAAAGGAGGGAGTCCCAGTCAAGGTGAGGGCCAGAGTTGACAAGGTCAGTTCAGTCAGGGAGGATGTGACCCATTATCAGCAACTAATGTTCACACCTCCACCTTAGCTACTGATAACAGGCCACCTCCTCCCTGACTGAACTGACCTGTTTGCTCCTCTCTTGATGTTCACAGTTCCACATCCTCCCTGACTGAGCAGACCTTGTCAGCTCTGGCCCTCCTCTTGACTGGGACTCCCTCCTTTTCATGAGCCTATAAATTTAGACCCTTCTCTGTGTCAAAGTTTGACTCAGACTCACAATTTATCAGACCACTCTGTTTTATTAGCAAAGCCGCTCTGCTAATACATTTAGAAGTGAGCCCCCCGAGTGGGGCTTGTGTCTCTTAATTTATACAGTTTTTTGGAGAACAAGTTACAGAGAAGTTACAGACAAAAGAAGAAAAAGATTTTAGTCACCACCCTTCGAGATCCCTGAGACCAGTCACATCTCTTCAATTACCTGCCACCCTTAACAATCTCCTTTAACAGCTTCCAGTTAACTTAACTAATTGCCCTTCACACCTTCCATTCTGATGCCTGCTTCTTAGACGTGCTGGCTCCATCTTAATTGCTTCTCCATTCAAAAGCTAACTGTCCCTACGTGTGCTCCCTCAGATACTTTGTAACATGTTTTGGCATGCCCTCTCATATACAATGTATCCAGCATGTCCCCTTATACAACGTTATACTTATACAATGTTATTTATACTTCCACAATCCCCCCTTTTGGTCAAGGCTACGCCCATGACCAACAACTTACTGGATTCCATACATCAATCGTTCTTTTTCATTACTTTCACTGGTGACATTTAACAACATTAGATTAGCACTCTGGTTTGATCCCAGGTTGAGAGGAAGTTTATCTTTCCATACCTGGTTCGCCATTCTCCAACCTTGTTTGAATAGTCCCATACACCATGGGACACGCTGTATTGGAGACAGCTGCTCCTCCCTAGATTCAGCCCTGTCCCATTACACACCCAGCACTAGTGGCCCTTTCCTTTCACCACACTTATAAGTTTAGGAACATATGTTTTTCCCAGCCCCCAAGTGTCATTTTCCTTCCATGTCCTTTTAAGTGGATAGGGTTCTCCAGCAAGCTCTGAGGAATTCAAAGGGATTGCCATGGTGGGGATACTAGCTTGTGAGTGAGCTGGGATGTGGCTGCAGACCCAGCAATTAGAAATGTTCAGGATCTGGGCTATCTGCACCTGTTGTTGGATGAAAGAATTGTCACTGTCACTCTGGATTCCCCACACCCTCAGGACACAGTAGCTGAGGATTAAGCTTCTCAAAGGACACATGTTCGAAGCAGGACCCTTTCTGGTTCCGACAACCCCTTTCGAGGGAACCGCAGTCACGGTTTTACGTCCACCAGGCAGCAGGCGCTAGGCTCACTACTGCTTCTTGTTTGTTGGGTCCTGCTGTCTGCTTACCCTCTGCTTCTGGCAACCCTTACGAGAGCGCAGATTGTAAGGTATTGCAGGCAGTTCCTCTTTGTCTTCTGGGGTTGAAGCTGGTTCTGCGTGGTCTTGCAGAGGTGCTTGGTCCCCTGGAGGTGGCGCTGGCTTACACTGTGAGGCGTGGATCCATGCAGCGATGCCGGATAATTTCACTGCTGTCTGGGTGGTGAGCAGTACCTGGTATGGACCCTTCCACCGGGGTTCCAAGGCGTGCTTCCGAAGGTGGTGCCGCAGGTAGACCCAATCACCAGGCTCAAGAGTGTGACAGGCAGCAGAGGTGGGTTCCGTCGGCCAGGCTGCTCGCACCTGCGAATGGAAGGAGCTCACAGCTTGCATTAACCCTTCGCAGTACTGGAGGAGCGTGCTGTGAGTTAGGTTTAGGTCTGGGACTGGGGTAATAGTAGCCATTGTTCGCATAGGGCATCCCATGATGATTTCAAATGGACTCAATTTGTGTCTCTGGGATGGGGATGACCGAATTTCCATAAGGGCCAGTGGTAAAGCAGCTGGCCAGTTTAACCCTGTGGAACTACAGATTTATGCCAGCTTATTTTTAAGCACACCATTTCGCCTTTCAACTGCCCCTGCACTCTGTGGATGGTAGGGGCAGTGCAACAGGTGGGTGACATGTAATACCTGGTTTAGATGTTGAACAATTTTTCCAGTAAAATATGTTCCCCGGTCACTAGACAAAGTGGCAGGAATTCCCTTGGTAGGGATAATGTGGTTTAACAGACATTTTGCAGCAGACAATGAATCAGCTTTGCGACAGGGAAAGGCTTCAATCCAACCCGAAAATAGACATATTATAACTAAAATGAATTCATATTTCTGACACTTTGGCATTTGTACAAAATCAAGTTGCCAGTGTAGGAAAGGTGCTTGAGGCAAACCCCGGAACCCTTGTGTTACTTTTACAGATTTGCCTACATTGTGGCTTTGACAAGTAACACAAGTGGCACAGTGGCGGGTTGCAAAGGAGCTGAAATGGGGAGACCACCACCCCACCTTACTCATAGCAGAGACCATCCCCTCCTTGCCGACATGCGAAACACCATGTAGCAGGGCGGCTAGAGACGGGTAGAGTGAGAGGGGGGGCTACAAAGGTACCGGTGGGCGATCGCCAAAGGGAATCAGAATGCAAAGAGCAACCCAAAGCACTCCAGGAGTCTTTCTCTGTTTCTGGGGCAGAATCCTGGAGCTGAGCGAGATGAGACAGGGATGGTGGCGTTACAGAGACAGAGAGGGGACCAAGAAACGCTTCTGGTGAAGGTTTTATAGTGGCGGCATGTTTTGCAGCAGCATCAGCAAGTGCATTACCTTTTGCCACCTCGGTGTCTGCCGCTGAGTGGCCAGTACACTAAACAATTGCCAAGGCAGACGGTAGTAAAACTGCATACAGGAGGGCGGCAATGTAGGGGCCATTCTTGATAGGGGTATCAGTAGAGGTAAGAAAACCTTGAGCCTGCCAGAGGGTGCCAAAGTCGTGCACAACCCCAAAGGCATACCGAGAATCAGTAAAAATAGTGGCAGAGAGCCCCTTGGCTAGAAAGCAGGCACGAGTTAGGGCAATCAGTTCAGCCACCTGGGCAGAGGTCACAGAGGGTAAAGGCGCAGCTTCTATGGTTTCAGAGAGAGAGACCACAGCGTACCCTGCAAGAAGGTGGCCTTGGTCATTTCTATAACAGGACCCATCAGTGAATAATACCAAGTCAGGGTTAGGGAGAGGTACATCTGAAAGGTCGGGGCGCGGGACAGTGATAGCAGCACTAGGTAAAGGAAGGAGGGTAGCAGGGTTTAACCGGGAGCAGCGCTTAATAGTGATATGTGAGGCTGAAAGCAGCAAAAGTTCATACCTAGTGAGGCGAGCAGAGGAGAGGTGAGCAGTGTTGCATTGCAGAAGGAGAGTTTCCACAGAATGGGGAACCATGAGAGTGAGAGGAGAGCGGAGGACAAGGGACTCAGACATCTCGACCAGGCGCGCTGCAGCAGCTACAGCACGTAGGCAAGGGGGTAAACCCTGGGCTACAGGGTCCAAGGTTGCAGAGAAATAAGCCACTGGGCGATTTCTGTCACCGTGCTCCTGAGTAAGAACCCCGAGGGCACAAGCAGATTGTTCGTGACAGAAAAGGGTAAAAGGCTTGTCATAGTTAGGTAACCCTAAGGCAGGGGCAGAGGCTAAATTCTGCTTAAGGGAGATGAAAGCAGCATTTGCTTCGAGTGGCCATGGCATGGGGTTAGGTACAGAGGATCGAGTGAGTTCTTGGAGTGGTTTAGCCAGAGAAGCATATTGGGGAATCCGTTGCCTACAGAACCCTGTCATGCCTAAGAATTTTCTGACCTGGCATGGAGAGCAAGGCTGGGGAAAGCTAAGGATGGCTTGTACCCGGGCTGGAGAGAGTGTACGGGAGCCCTGGGAGAGAAGGAAGCCTAGGTATGTGACAGAGGTTTGGCAGAGCTGCAATTTTGTGCGAGAAGCCTTATGACCCTTGTTCGCTAAAGCTGTGAGAAGTGTTAGTGAATCAGTTTCTGAGGCAGACAGAGAGGGGGAGCACAGGAGTAAGTCGTCCACATATTGGATCAGTGTGGATCCTGATGGGAAAACCAGATCAGCGAGATCCCTGGCTAGGGCTTGAGAAAAATAGGATGGACTCTCTGTATACCCCTGGGGAAGGGTAGTCCATGTATATTGCTGACCCTTGTAGGAGAAGGCAAAGAGATACTGGGATTCAGAGTGAACTGGGACAGAGAAGAAAGCGGAGCACAAATCTACAACAGTAAAGTGGGTTGCATTTGGAGGAATAGACGCTAGTATTGTAGCGGGGTTAGGAACCACTGGAAAAGAAGGTATGACAATACGGTTAATAGCTCGAAGGTCTTGAACAAATCGCCACGATTTGCCATCAGCCTTTTGAACTGGGAGGATAGGGGTGTTACAGGGGCTGGAACAAGGGACAATAATTCCTTGTTCTTTTAATGCAGATATAACTGGAGCAATCCCAGCCTCTGCCTCAGGATTCAAAGGATACTGAGACAGGCGAGGCAGAGGTTTGGAATTGTCTACAGTAATCCGAACTGGGTCAGTATTTAATCGGCCCACTTCAGATGGGTGAGATGGCCATAGGGAGGAAGGAACCTGAGAGATTAGGTGCTCTAGGGACGGAGTTAAGGGACAGCAAGGGACCGGAGTGGAGAGGGAAGTTTCAGACAGCAGGGAGGCTACAGAATCACATAAGGAAGACTGAGGGATTTGCAGATAGACACCATCTGGGGAGCAGTAAATAGAACAGCCAAGTTTGCATAGCAAGTCCCGTCCCAGAAGGTTTGCAGGGGTGGAATCAGAGAGGAGGAATGCGTGTTCCTCAGAGAGGGGACCGACCTGAACAGACAAAGGTTTTGAGAGGGGAAAAGAGGTAGGGATCCCTGTAATGCCAACAGCAGACACAGATTTTCCAGATCGGGGAACCACAGGCAAGTCAGTGGTGCGGATTGTAGAAAGAGAAGCTCCAGTATCAACAAGGAAAGGGAGAGAGAGATCATTTACAGTCAGGACACATTCTCCAGTAGGGGACAGAGGTAATAAGGGAGCTAAAACTTTCTGAGGTTCCCCAGCATCCCGTCATTGTTGGGGTCAAAAATAGGGTTGGGGATCAGCTGGAGGAACCAGCGGGGGGTTCACTTGATTTCCCATACAATTATTAGGTCGTCTTGGACACTCTCTTTTCCAGTGTCCAGGCTGTTTACAGTAGTTACAAACCCCAGTTAATCCAGCCCCCCGCCCCCTTCCGCGACCCCGTCCCTGTCCCCGGTGTGGTCTGCTTAGTCCTGAATAATGCTGTATCTGCAGAGCCATTAACTTTTGGGAGGACTGTTCCTCCTTTCCTTTTAAAGTGCGGTGGCAATGCTCTGCTACTGCCAGCAATTTGTCCATGGTTTCAGTCTGCCATCCCACACTTATTCGTTTTAACATGCTGCCTGTGGCAGGGAGAAGACCATCAACAAATGCATGTGCCAAGGCCCCCTGCCCATTTACATCAGGCTCTTGAATTCCTGAATGTTGTAGGAAAATATCAGTTAGCCGGGACCTATAGTCGCCTGGGCTTTCTCCTTGCCCTTGCTTACAGCAACGTGTTGCTGTCCAGTTTGTTTTAGGAGACCACACTTCGAGATCCCTGAGACCAGTCACATATCTTCAATTACCTGCCACCCTTAACAATCTCCTTTAACAGCTTCCAGTTAACTTAACTAATTTCCCTTCACACCTTCCATTCTGATGCCTGCTTCTTAGACGTGCTGGCTCCATCTTAATTGCTTCTCCATTCAAAAGCTAACTGTCCCTACGTGTGCTCCCTCAGATACTTTGTAACACGTTTTGGCATGCCCTCTCATATACAATGTATCCAGCATGTCCCCTTATACAACGTTATACTTATACAATGTTATTTATACTTCCACATCTGAAATGCCGCCATTCATGCATCTGACAAAGCAGGTCTTTGTCCACACAAGCTTATGCTCCAAAATATCTGTTAGTCTATAAGGCACCACAGGATTTCTTCAAAAACAACAATTTTTGAAGATGCAGACTAACTTGGTACCCCTCTGATACTGATAATGACAATATTACCTACGGCAGAATATATGAAAAAATACCTTTTCACAATCATACATTTTTAGCTATTCCTAACGGGTCAGACCCTGCAAGGTAGTGGTTCTTCACTAGGTGTTGGGGGCCCCTTGGGGAGTTGCAGGCAGATTTCAGGGGTCCCCTGTGCAGGGTTAGCATTAGGGTTGCTGGAGACTAGGGCAGAAAGCCAAAACCCTACTACAAGGGGCTGAAGTCGGCCTGAGCAGCCTAGCTTTATTCGGGGGGGCGGTGCTGTGGCATGGTGCCCCACCCATTTCCCTATTTGCTATCCCCTAACACTGCCCCTGAGTTTTATATGCAGAAAATCCAGTAGTTTGATCATAGGCAGGCCATGGAGATTTTATAACATGTTGGAGGAGGGAGCGCTCAGGAAGAGGAAGGCTGAGAAGCCCTGCTGTAAAGTACAGAGGATCTAAAGCTACCCCTGAAACCAATGGAAGAGTTAACAGTGCTCAGCACATACATCAGTATACATCCAGATCAGTGACTCTCAATGTAGGGATCTGTGTGCTGCTCCTGGGGGTATGCAGAGGTGTTCCCAGTGGTACATCAACTCATCTCAATATTTGCCTAGTTTTACAACAGGCTACATCAAAAGTTGGCTCTAGCAAAGTCTACAAACTAAAATTTCACACTGGCTGTGACTTGTTCGAACTGCTCTATACACTAACTACAATGTCCGTATATCAACTGATTTATTTTATAATTATATGGTAAAGATGAGAGAGTGAGCAAATTTTCAGTAACAGTGAGCTGTGACTGTTTTCCATTTTTATTTCTGATTTTATAAGCAAGTAGTTTTGACATGACATGAAACTTGGGGGTACATAGGTCAAATCAGACTATTGAGAGGAGCACAGTAGTGGGAAAATGTTAAAACAGCTCTAGGTACTCCCTCTCACTGTAGTGCAGGTGAAACCTCTCTGGTCCAAGACTCTCTGGCAGGACCATGGGTGTTGCAGGATCAGAGTCCCAGAGCAGAGAGTTCCAGTGGCTGGGAGTTGGGCTGGCTGGGAGTCTGGAGGCAGAGGGAGTAGGGGGAAGGGGCAGTGACTGTGATCCTGTCCAGGGAACCAGGAGCAGAGCCGGTTCAGTGGCCGAGGGGCTTGGAGTGGAACTGTGAGTGGAGCCAGTCCTCGGGCCTGAAGCCTGGTCAGGGGGCAATAAGCAAAGCAAGTCTGGTGGCCTAAGGGCTGTGAGTGGAGCCAGTCTGGCAGCCAGGGGCAGGGAGCCTAGTTAGGACCGGCTGTGGAGCCTTGTGGCTGGGCTTGACAACACCCTCACATTCCACCTAAATTGCATTAAAATAGTGCAATATCAGGGTGTTAAGAAGGAGGCTGTGTAGTAATAGCCTCCACTGTAATCAGATAAAGAAATGGATCTCAAGATGGTCACACAAAACTTAGTATAACAGCGTTTGTCTGGCAAGAAACTCTTCATCAGTAGCTGCAGTTGTGGAATCCTAATTCTCTCACTATGGTCCTCACTTTCCTATTCAACTAGAAATCCTGTGGCACCTTAAAGACTAACAGGTATTTTGGAGCATAAGCTTTTGTGGGCAAAGACCCGCTTCGTCAGATGGTTATGCTCCAAAATAGGTTAGTCTGTAAGATACCACAGGACTTCCTGTTTTTGAAGACACAGACTAACTCGGCTACCCCTCTGACACTTTCCTATTGTTTGTTTGATCTTGGTCTGGTTTTAGTTGTTTCCGGCTGCTGCATAATTAATTTTGCTAGGTGTAAATCAATTAAGGTGGTGGAGTATGATTGATTAGGTAATTCTGTTACACTATGTTAGGATTGGTTAGTAAAATATTAGCAAAATAATTGGTATAGCTCAGCAGAACTCAAGTTGCACTATATAAATCTGGATCCAAGAGGGAGACCAGTGGGATGAGGGACAGAGGATGGGCTGACCTAGAAGAAGAACTCACTTCCAAGATGCAGGGTAAGACCAGAACTGCCAAGAATCCTCTGCACGACCATGATGTGCAGCATTTAGAATCCAGATGAGACTGACCTTGCCTGGCCAACAAAGAAAGTTTGTGCCTGCCTTGCTCAGAATTGGTATGCTTAGTATGTATTTTTTGGTTGTTATAGTCAGTAAATAGAGAGTAAGAATATTACTGTGTAAGGCTTTTCACTGGTAAAAGGTCTTGCAAACCTGCAGGAAGTTATACCCTGAGCCCTAGGAATTGGGTAAGAATGGGTATTTACATTAACAGAGTTACACCTTGAGGTCTGGAAATGGCTAAAGGGTGTGTGTGTCTGTCTCTAGAGTGTGGGAGTGATGGAAAATTTTATGCGTGTAACACTCACTCCAGAAGGGGCAGAGCTAATGGAAGAAGGGGTAGAGCCCAGGGCATTTGGCCCTCAGCACCCTGGGGACCATGGTGCTGTCCTCCCCATCTTACTCCCCCCCTGCCCCCCCCCTTCTCTCCCAGCTACGCACAGTCAGAGCTGCACTGCTGTGGCAATTAAAAGGGGCCTAGAGCTCCAGCTGTCAATGCTGCTACAGCTCCAGGTTCTGTTGAAATCCTGGGACCTGGGGCAACTGCCGTCTGTGCCCTGACATTTGTAGGCCTGGCCCAAAGTCTCACCCATTCCCACCCCATACCGTCAGGCCTTCTTCACACCTAACTGCTTGCTGTTCCCTTTCCTGTCCCTGTCAAGGAGCTAGAGCAGGGATTCCCAATCTATGGGTCAGGACTCAAACGTTAGTCGTGATTAGATTTATTAAGGATTGTCAGCAGCTCAGAGCTGCATGTGGCTCTTAAAGAAGCCATTTGCAGCTCCTTAACGCTGCCACATCCAGCACTATGTGTATCAAGAGAGAAGGCATTACGCATTACAAAGAGTTTCTCCACTTTGATATTTGTAGCCATCCCAGTCAAGACACTTAATAGACTCTTGCAGTAATGAATTTTCACCCCCCACCTCCACACTTCCCTCCTTTTGCCCCCGCTTGTGTTCTGTGTAACTGATTTTGTCAGTTTTCATTTTTTGTTTGTATCTGCCCCTCAGCCCCTCCTGCCTCTGCGTGTGGGATTTAAGCTGGGGGAGTTGGGGGGAGCAGTTTGGCGATGAGGGTCTTTCCCCCATCACAACTCAGATCAAGTATAATAAAATAATTAACTATAATAAACATGTTTTTATTATTACTGTATTTCCCCTTTTTCCATGAAATAAGTATTATGAATCTATAAACATGAGGGGGCACAATTTTATATTCTTACCTCAGGTGCAAAATTAGCTAGTTATGGCACTGCTCCCCCCGCCACCATTTTTAAATTGCCTTAGGTCACCAAGTCTTCCTGAATTGTCAAAATGGGTCCCTGTCTGGAAAAGGTGGGGAACCACTGAGCTACAGCAAAGTGCAGAGCTCGCCTGCCCGCTGCCCAGTCTATCCAGAGCGAGCAATGTAGCAAACTGTACTTTTTCCCCTGGCTCCCTGACTTTGATAAAGGGGAACAGCAAATAATGAATCTGGGGGTGAGTTTCAGCCCCTCCCAACCTAGTACAGCCAAACGCTTATGTTGCTATAAGTTATTATAGGAGGCAGCCGTAGCCTGAATTTGGTGGTCCTAGCTCTTTCTGTTTAGGAGTTCTTGGACAAACAGATAACCTCTACAATGTATAGTAGATAATTCTCACACCTAGAATGTAATCTTACAGGGTTATACTCTGACATTCTGTTTAGCTTATATTTGTATTCTGCTTGACACTTGCCTAGCAACATAGAAAACTCATGGCTGAGCAGAATTGTGTTTAGAAAGTGTTTAATCTAATTAAAAAATGAGCTCTTTTGAAAAACTTCTATGTTATACGGCTACTGCACAACCAGCAGAGTAACATTCACTAAAATCATTACAAAACAAAAAGCAGTCAAGCAGCACTTTAAAGACTAGCAAAATAATTTATTAGGTGAGCTTTCATGGGACAGACCCACTTCTTCAGACCATAGCCAGACCAGAACAGACTCAATATAAGGCACAGAGAACCAAAAACAGTGAGTCTGTTCTGGTCTGGCTATGGTCTGAAGAAGGGGGTCTGTCCCATGAAAGCTCATCACCTAATAAATTATTTTGCTAGTCTTTAAAGTGCTACTTCACTGCTTTTTGTTTTGATAGTATATAGAGTAGCACGGCTCCCTCTCTGTTACTAAAATCATTATGTCTACAACAGCTTGCTGCTGGCTGCTACTCTTTAAAGAGAGCTTTTCTAAAGAGTTGCTAACAAAAATTTGGTTGTTAATAGTAGGGCAATTTCAGGGTCAGTGTAGATTTATGTTTTAAATGACAAGTATATGAGCATATGTTGTATATTAATGGCAGTACAGTACCCATCTATGGAGCAGAGATGCAGTGAGCCAGGGCATTGTATTTTAGTACATTTCTCAACTTTTTCAAGTCGACAACTTAGTCTAAAGTAAAAAATGTTGTGACCCCCTCACAGTGTGTCAGTGATGGTGCTAAATTTGCATAATTCTTGTGTGTGTTTCACAAGTTTGACATAGAATGCTTGACCTTGAAGAGAGAAAGCGTACGGAGAATGGGGAAGTAAGATTTGTTTTGCTTATGTTGCATTGGGCTGTCTCATGCTAGCCTTTTGTAATTTCTCCCACCCTCCTCCAAGGGATACGATGTACTAGGTGAAACGTTTTTTGAGCACTATGCTGCAATGTCTAATTTGCTAATAATGGGGATGTGTATTTATTTAAACGTTTCCAATGACATACAAAGATTCATAAGAAATTTCACCCATCTTACACTGTATAAATGCTTATTTTTACATGACAAATTTGGGGCCAATTCCATATAATTGTTTTCTTGTACACACAAAAAACAACTAGAAAGAAACCAACCATTATTGTCAGCTCTTGCAGCTACTGAAGTTGTAGTCAAGCTCCATGCTTGTAAACAGGAGCAGCTCTCCTCCCACTTCTGTCTATGCTCATTATGGGGCTTACATAATCTCCCAAGCATGGCCTACGCCCAGCTTGGCTGGTTTATGCTATTACCCTAGACAGAAAATCTGTAAACCTGCAAGTTGTTGCATCTGAAAAACATACAGTTGTAGCAACAGCTACCATCTCATGATCCTGGATTCTCTCTTTTATCACATTTGGCCAGTTCAGGTGCATGATCAGTAATTAGCAGTAACTTTTTCCCTTGGAGGTAGGACTGCTCATTTGGCAGCCACTCTTTTTCTATCACTGAGTATACTTGCTCATGGTCAAGGAGTTTCAGGCCGCTATATACTATCGTGTGCTCTTCTCCATTTATGTTTTGAGAAAGGATTGCCCCTTGTCCTATCTCCAGTGCATCTGTTTATAATACTAATTCCTTACTGAAGTTTGGCTTATACAACATTCGGTGCCTGTGACTCTTCACACTTAACTACCTTGAATAATTTTGTGTTATTTGCAATTTTTTCCACTTCACCGTTTCTTTCTTTTTCCAGATTATTAATGAACGTATTGGACAACACTGGTCCCAGCACATTTCTTTGGCAGGGATGCCACTGTTTACATCTCTCCATTATGAAAATTGACCATTTATTCCTACCCTTAGTTCTCTGTTGTTTAGCCAGTTACTGATCTGTGAGAAGACCTTCCCTCTCATCACATGACTGGCTGGCAATAGCTGCAAAGAGACCATAGTCACTGCTGGAGCACATGGTAATGGAAGCTTGGAACAGGAGCTGGGTATGTCAGCTCTACATCAGTCAAAAGCTTCCCTGTGATGACAAAATTCTCAATTACTAAGAGCTGGTGGCTTCCCAGTGGCACCAAGGGCCCAGAATGCAACAGTTATCTTTTTTTTCTTCAAACCTATCCACAAGATTAAATGGAGCATATATATAGTATCACTAAATATTCAAACACAGGAGTTATAAATTTTCAAAATTTTAATTTTTTTATTAAAAAAAACATTTACTACACCTCCAAAATATAATGTGTTAGCTGATAATTTTACAAAAACATAAAAAATTTACAAAAGGTGATAAGGTAATTAAAACAAACAAACAAACACACAGACGTGCACTTCCATTACCACTTAGGATTAATGAGTTGGATTTTATTAGCAGCTTGGACTATGGTCATAAAATATTGTGTCCAAACTTTCTGGCTCATACAGAGACCCTAGTTATTTCACTACAAAAAGGATTATTACATGTAGCACCATATATCCCATTTGAAATTCGTATTTTAACTTCTGATTATCATTTTTTTTAACCTATGGCATAAGCCTAAGTATGTTGTGCAGTATTTCTTAATACCTTATTACTATTGCAAACTGCTTTATCTGCCCTATAGTTACTTCCTACTGTTCCTGCTAGGTTTTATAAGCATTCTTATATTGGTACAGTGCTTGCAGATTCATCAAGTGAAATCCTGGCCCCAACGAAACATATGGCAAAACTTCCATCGACTAAGGCCATATCTACACTGTAAAATCATGTTGACTTCACATATGTCAGCATACAGCTTTTGCAATAATTACATTGCTTGGGTGTGTTCACACTTTATCCTTTGCACATCCTCACCAGACACACTCATGTTGATTGTGCTATCAGTGTGGGGCATTTTAGGATGGCTCTGAAAGCCAGTAACAGTCAAAATAAGCAATGCAATGTCTACATTGCATTTGTGCTGACCTAATACATCAGACTTGCTTCTATGCTGCTCGTGGGAGTGGCATTATTACAGCAGTGTTGCAGTGCACTTACCTAGGTGGAGGAGAAACTAAGTGTAGACACTTCCCTAAGTAAGTCAACATAAGCTACATGGTGGCAACATAACTCTGTAGTGTAGACCAAACCTCAAAACTGGACCAAGATTTCACCTTCAGTGTTTTGCAATCAAATGTGTTTTGTGGGAAAACAGGAATATTTTACATTTGGATTTTTAAGAGAGGCTGATCTTCCTGGTCTGAGCCCACCAGATGCGCTATGATCATCACTTAGCTAGCTGGTTCCTGTTTCATTACAGATGCAGTAAAATGGTAAAATTTATTTAAACTTTACCTATATAGCAGGAAAAACAGTTCAGAAATAATGTTAAAGGTTGTTTTATTCTATTCCCATAATTTTCACTTGATCATATTTCTCTGCATAAACTGCTTTTACATAGGATTAATTCATTTACAGGAATGCATCATTGTTTTCAATGGTTTAAACGTATTTCAAAGTAACCCCCAAAACAGAGGAAGCCTTACAGAGCCTGGGTGTGGAGATTACTTTGTGCTGAGACCACCATGTGGTAACATCATTATTTTTGTTTCTGGTGGTGAATTTTTGTTAAAGATTTACTATCAATTAATACTGAAAGTGGATTTGTCTCTGGACCACAAACTTTAATATATTGGCATATACTGTTTCTCTACATATTTACCTTCAGATCCGTGCATGGTTTTTAAATGTGTGAAATACTGCTAGTATTATACACTAAAAGGTTATTTGCACAACAGGTTTAGTTTGCTCTGAGGTGATGTATACCATTTGGTGCACAATACTTAAGACACTAGCTGTCTAGCAGCATCCATGTGGGACAGCTGAGACTTCTTTCAGTTTGCACCAACAGGATGGAGGCTTTGTGTGAACAAAGCATGTACTGTAACATTTTGGGTGAGTTAATGCAATTTGCAAACTCCAGTTTGACTGGACGAAACCCATCGTGCAGAGAATTTCTAAGCTACCAAAACAGTGTTTGTTAACGTGAGTCTGGCATGCTTTTATAATGTACCAACATATATGAAACTGTAAAAATTTAGATTAATCAGAAGCTGAAGTGTATGTTCAAAACAGAAGTAGACACAGCAGTCCCTCGAGTTATGCGAGGGTTCCGTTCCCACGCACCCTCACATAACTCAAATTTTGTGTAAATCAGGGAGGTGGCTTTTTTCCCCAGTGGAAATTACATTCTGCAGCCGGGAAGCAGCAGGAGCACCTGGAGCTCTTTTTTATAGGTAAGCCCTGGGGTTGGGGAGGGTTAAGCCTGGCAGTGGGCTGGGGCCATGGGAGGTAGGCAGGGGGTTAAGCCTGGGGTGAGTTAAGGCTGCGGTGGGGGGATGGAGTTCAGCCAGGGCCACATGGCCCTGCAGGGGGCTGAGCAGAAACCACATGGTGGGGGTGAGCTGGAGCCAAGCACAGGGGTCAGAGGGATGAGCCAGAGCCATTTGAACCAAGGTGTGGGGGGTCTGTACCGGGGCTGCAGGGGTGTTTGTACTGGAGCTGTGCGCAACCTGGAGGGGGGGAGCATTCTGAGTTGCACATTTCAAGGGATTACTGTACTCTGAAGCAAGGCTAAGTGTTTATTCATGTTTTATAAAGCGGTTCTTCCACCAATTTATCTCCTTATATATTCAGAATCTGAGGTATCACTTTCATCTGAGATACCAGGTGTTTGCCACTCATGTGGGATATTATGACAGTCTGGCTTCTTAACATACACTGGGTCAGTAAAACTTTTTGATGCAAGTGCACCAGCAGCAGAAGAATCTTGCAAGTCAGTTGCTTCATCCTGGTGGGAGATTAATGTTGCAGAATCGTCCCAGGTCTTGTCAGGGTCTCCCAGCTTCACAGAATATAAGTTTATGTTAAAGCAAGCACTATTACTTGACCCAGAAGTTAAGGAATTGTTTACTTCAGATGAAGGCGGAAAGAGCACTCTTCTTGTGCTTTCATCTTCTGTAACGACTGACTGATTCTCTTCAGGGTTTTCCGTGTCTGAACCCAGAAGTTCAGCTGCTTGACTGCTATTCTCTGCAGATGAGTAGTCTGTAGACTGCTGTGTGAAGGTATTTGATTTGGCATGGGAACTTGGAACTCTACGTGAGATCACACGTCTGGTATACTCACCAGAATTTTCATTATCACTTCCGCTATCATCGTCATAACTGTATTCCCACTCCTTTTTTTTAATCTCCTTATAGATGACTTGTACAGAGCACACTTTCTCATGAACAGGTTCATACACTGAGTAGTGAAACTTATTCATGATTTCCTAAAAAAATGAGAAACAAAAAAGCACACAGAAGAATCATACACTGATAGAAAGTAATCCTCTTATCTACTTCAACAACTGCTTTGCCACTTTGCACTTATACTAGTACATAATCAAAAATGTTCAGAAGTCAATAGATACCCCAGTATAAATATTTTGGCAATATCTCCAAAGCTCTGAGAATCCAGAAGTCTTTGTTCTCCTGCACTCAAACAAGAATGACATTAAACACCAAGGTTATATCTAGATTGCAGGCTTCTGTTGGGAGCCTGGAGGTCTCCTGATAGAAGTCAATCATTCTGGGAGTCCTCTTCTGACATCCTGCTAATCCTCGTTCTACGAGGTAAAAGGGAGGTGTTGGCAGAGGTGATTTTCCCAATATTTGGCCCTGCATAGATGGGCCAAATGTTGGGAAAGCCTCTCCTGACAGAACTATCGGCAGGAGATAATGCAAATGCTTTGCACAATTTATGTATCTTTTGCAGACAGATCTCTTCAGTCTAGACACAGTCCAACATAGAGAACTGGGTAGTCTCACAGAATTGCATATTGGTTCCAAATAAGATCAGAAAACAAATGACCTTATGCTTTTCACCAATGAAAACCCCACAGGAGAAAGCATTGTGTTTTCTAATATATTTTTGTGAGATTTTCTCTGTTGAACAGTACTAAATACATTTTGGGGATGGGGGGAAAGGTTTCTAACTATCTTTGCAGAGATAAATTTCCAGGGCTAAAACCTCTAAAAACATGGGGTCAGAGGGTTGTTCTGAAACTCTTCAATATCCTGCTTAACTAAAGCTTTCTAATTCCTTCCTGGACGTCAAGGATCAACTTCTAAAGCCCTTTTGATATTTGCCACCTGTGCAAAATCCTGGACCTATGTATAAATTCCTAGCTGTATAAATTCCCTAAAACATATTCTCTCAAAACAAACCTGAGAAATTATTTTAGTTAAAGTGTGTGAGGAAGGGTACAATGTATTTTACCAATTAATTTTCCTCTTTTCTACTAGTCTCACCATTAATCGTCAATCATAAATTTTGCCTTCATCTGTACGATCATTAGAGGCAGTTACTGTAATGTCCTGACAGGGGATGATGGCCCTGTCTACCTGGCCGATCACTGGAATAATTCTAAAGAGAGGTCTCCAGCTGGTTTGTGGGCACAAAAGAGGCCAAAGGTTGAGAAACCTGCGCATGAGCTCTGTTACAGCTCACTGACATAAGAATACACTGGTTAATGATGGAAGAAAGACTATGATAAGAGAGCACTGCTGAAGCTTGTCACATGGTGTTGGAGCTACTAGTTAGAGCACACTCCTGACAAAGCAGGCGTCTGTGGGTGATTGTAAATCCAGTTTATAACATCTGGCATACAAGGAAACTGAAGGCCAGACTTCTTTCAGAATCACAGAATCCTAGGGCTGGAAGGGACCTCAGGAGGTCATCTAGTCCAGCCCCCTGCTTCAAACAGGATCAACCCCATCTAAGTCATCCCAGCCAGGACCTTGTCAAGCTGAGACTTAAAAACCTCTAGGGATGGAGAATCCACCACCTCTCTTTTATGTATATGCATTTCAGTAAAGATGTTCTTTGCTTGGAAGATGGCTGTTGACGTTGTAGAAGAAGTTTAGGTTTCCTCAGGAATGTTATGTCCTGAAGACTTGTATGCCCCTCAGAACATCTTACCCATCTGCCCACAAAAGCCCTTCATGACTTGTCTCCTTCACACCTTGGATATAATTACACAAATACTATGTGAGGTTCTTATTCACTGTGTGGTAGATCTATAGTAAGATCTCTTTTCCACATTTAATCCAGAGTTTTGTTTTTGTTCTGAAGGTGCTGAATTTTTAGCGCCTCTTGGTCTCCTGCCATCTTGTGGCCGATGAAAAATACTAAGTACAGCTCTCAGAATTTTTCTCATGTTGGTGTTGGCTCTCTGGCCCTCCAGAATGACAAGCGAAGGAGATTTCTGGCATAATTGGCACATGACTTTCCTGACTGCTGAACTTTGAAGGCTGGCAGGCCATTTTAAGTTGATATGCCAATTTTAGGGTATATCCATACGCTATCAGAGAAGCACCATTCTCTAATGGGTATGCCATCAGACTGGGCTTTAGAAAACCTATTTTCTTTTTTTTTTTTTTTTTACCCCTCCGTTCCTGCACATCTTTGTAAACCTTGCATATTTAGAGGGCAAGCTCTTCAAGGTGTTTACAGATTTTGAAATTGTAACACCGTATCACAAAACCTATAGCCAAATCAGTAGAAAACAGAGACACTCTCAGGGCAGCTTTTCTTTTCTCGGGATGCTCTCTGCCTCTGTTAACAGGGTTTTTTTCTCTCTCTCTCTCAGCCCCTCCACCTGAGACAACATCTATGTTATTTGCCAGTGAAGCTACCTCCACTTCAATTTCCATAATCTTTGCATTTCTGAATCTCATCAAGAGTTCAGGCTTGCCTATATAGGTGCTTGTTTTTGCCTGGCAATGTCCATCAAAATCATATCCTTGAAGGAAGTAAAAGTGAAAAGGCATTTCCAATCTGACTTTGCAGGACAGGTAGTTGCCAGGGACATTTTGTTTCATTTTCTCAGAAACAGTGATAAATCTCTTTCTGTGAATGGCTGTCATAGTCCCTCTCCCCAAAACTCTCACCCTTTATGAAAATTGACTTTTCAGGATGCAGAACTCGAAGATGCTTTGTGCAAAACAGGACACGCAACATATAATTTTTAAAGTTACAATCTACTGAATCTGTATATCCCATTTTTATGCATGTATCACTCTTCCATATGAAGTTAGAAATATGAAGTGTGAATTTGTTTTAAACTCTAAATGTGGTAATAAAGGCCCTTAGTGATAGTTTAGGAGCTTCCTGGCTCAGTACTCAAACCAATGGCCTATGAATGGTTTTATTTTTCTTATAAGACTGGAGTGTCAGAGTGGGGATCAGCTGACAGCCATGTTGAATTATTCTGCGATGATGAGGGAGTGCCTGAGGGAAGGACCCCCTGGTTAGACTGAATAGCCACACAGGGCTTACATCCTGGGAGTGCACGGCCATAGTGAGATAGAGTGAGATGATCAAGTATGTTATCACCTGGGCAGGGAGCCCAGATCAGCTCCTAGAAAATGGAGACACGGGGAAATGACACCATAACTTCCATGAGGCACCATGGCAGGATATCTATATAAAAATATTTCATTTTTTTGAGTTTGGGATATTGATTTTTTGTTAAAGTTTTTCAGTGGAAAGCAGATAGTTATTTCCTGAAAAAAATGGTTTGTGAAATCTCGATTTTTCTACAAAAAACAGTTTTGTTGGAAAAAAAATTTTAATTATTACTTTTCATAGCTTCAAAAACTGTCCTCTGTTAACCATCACAGATCACCACATGACATAAACATATACATTCTACTGATGTTCCTGAACCTATATTTCATATTCTAGATACTCCAAAATTCTGTGTAAATCAACAATTTATTGGAAAAGCCCTGACTTTCCAGGCAAACATGGCAGTAATTATATATGAAATAATAGCTTACAAGCAGCTATGGATGTTAAACAAATGTTGGCTGGGGTAGTAGCAATATCTAGTAATCACACCAGTAAGTTACAAGTGATCTTTTGCTCTGCAACTGCACAAAAGTCACAAATGAGCAGAAGACCTTGATTTTAATCCATACCTTTATCAAACACCTACCCAAGTTAGTTTCAAGTCACCTAAAGGGTAGTAATTTTCTTTTTCAAGATCCAAATTTCTGAGTCAAGGTATAGTCAAGGTCCAGATTCCAGCAAAAACCACTAATAAAAGCAACAATTGTAATAATAAGTAAATAAACAGGTCCATTCAAAAGAGTCTGGCAATCTGGATTTGGCCCTGGTTGGCCTATTGACTGCTCCAAGCCCTGACCTATGTTATTGCAGAGCTAGCAAGAACAGTTTAGACAGACATTTAAAGTACATTTAGGCTGTGTCTACACTAGGAAATAAAGTTTAATGTATTAAAGTCAACTTCATAGCAGTAGAGTTTTTAAGTGAGTGATAAGTGTCCACACGTTTAGAAACTTAACATAGGCCGTGTCTACACTAGCCAAAAATTTCGAAATTGCCATGCAAATGGCCATTTCGAAGTTTACTAATGAAGCGCTGAAATGCATATTCAGCACCTCATTAGCATGCGGGCAGCCGCAGCACTTCGAAATTGACACGGCTCGCTGCCGCATGGCTCATCCAGACGGGGCTCCTTTTTGAAAGGACCCTGGCTACTTCGAAGTCCCCTTATTCCTATGAGCAGATGGGAATAAGGGGACTTCGAAGTAGCCAGGGTCCTTTTGAAAAGGAGCCGTGCGGCGGCAAGCTGCATCAATTTCGAAGTGCCGCGGCCGCCCGCATGCTAATGAGGTGCTGAATATGCATTTCAGCGCTTCATTAGTAAACTTCGAAATGGCCATTTGCATGGCCATTTCGAAGTTTGGGGCTAGTGTAGATGTAGCCATTATGGAAAATCTCTTCTGGAATAGCTTATTTTGAAATAACAGTGCTGCATAGACATACCCTTACAGCCCACCTATATCACTTGGAAGGCAGTAGCAGCCTATATCTAAAATGGATGGAATGTCTATTGCTTTGCAATTCACTTTTAAGGGAACTCTTCAACAAAAATATTTTTTGCTTAACTTTTATCTGATCAACAATACATCTTACTGCTTGCTGTTTAAATATTAAACACCTCTCTCTCACACACCAGATAAATTAAATATGAAAAAAGACATACCAAGACTTTTGGCCACGGTTTGTTTCTCAAGCCAATAAAACCACTTTTATACAGTACTCTTAGGAGAATGCTTAATACCAATGAAACAAGTCCACCAGTTAGGACTGGAATTATACTATAATCTGCAAATGGGGGGAAAAAAACATACACAGTAAAACCCAGTAGAGGCAGGAGAGATTTCCAACTTATTTTACATTACACACTTACTTGAGATTAAAAAGGATGATTCTGTTCACTGAAAACAACTGAAGAGCTATTTGTACAGCCAGAAGCATTAGCTAAAGATAAGGGACCTCCCATATTATTTATAGACCCAATCAAATGTCTATCAAAAGATACTCTGTCTCTTACTGGGATGTCCTGCCAGATCCTCTTTTCTGAAAATATATTAACAACTAGAAAACAACCACACTGACAACTTGACCTCCTTCCCGCCAAGCTTTAAAATATGATACCTGGTTGAGGGGTGGACTTAGTGGTTACGCATTTCAAGGCTGAAGAGATGGAATGATAGTTTAAGGATGCAGCCACAGCAACAGACACACAGTAATTTGTATTTGAAAGCAAGTTTCGGACCACATAGCTAAAGCTTTCTTCAGAGGTTTCGTTCTGAATAGGAATCTGCCATAAAACACAATGTGATAGTGAAACCTGTTTGTTTAACAAAAGTTGTCAAACACTGACTAAAAAAACCAAAACTTTGCATTTAATACCTATTTTACAATCCCATTATGACACGTACAGTCCCATTATCTTACAATCCCATTATGCAGTGGCAAGTATAACAGAGTTGTAAAGCGGGGTGGGGGGGCAGTATAACAAAGAGGAAGCTTTTTCTGTGTTCAAGAGAAGGTAAGTAGTAACTAGAGTTCAAGGACTGACCTCACACTTCTGTCCACCGGATTCACTTCAGTAAATGGGTATTACTACAGGCAACTCAATCTGACAAGTTCTAAGCTAACAAGAAGTTGATATACCATAAAATAGCACTTCCTCCATTCAACAGAAAAGCCAGCAGTCTTGTTTCTACATTCCTCTTCTCCTTCTTCAAATGCAGCTGTCTTCGCCATTGATTATTAAAGATTTTTAGACATGTCCTCTTCAATGGTTTTGAATACTGTTAATTACAGCTGTTATCACAGCCTAGCTGAACCGGGCTGGACCAGTTCTTAGCTGGGGGAACCTAGACACTGCAGAAAACGGTGTAACTCAATCACTCATATTTTGGTAATTAGATACCACTGTGGAAATACTACTTGTGGGCAGTCTTCCACTTCTCTCTGTGAGTCAGTAACGAATCCAGCCCACATTTTCATCTGGAGACAATTCTTATTGTTCATTATCTGTCCCAATCTGTTGTCATGTAATATTGAACAACTGTGTGGCTGAATGCACCCGTGTTCAGAACCTGACATGCCATTGTAACAACCTGTATGAAATAGTCCTTGTAGGGTATCATTTGAAAACTAACAATTGGTCAATAAAATGAACGTGAAATGTGAGTAGCAACACTGTATGTAAAGTTATAAGCATAAGCTGAAATTGGAATAAGGGGATGTCGAAGCTGCCGGGGTCCTTCAGAAAGGGAGCCCCGTCTGGACGAGCCGTGTCAATTTCCAAGTGCCGTGGCTGCCGGCATGTTAATGAGGCACTGAATATGTATTTCAGCACTTCATTAGTAAACTAATGCATGGCCATTTCGAAGTTTTGGGTTAGTGTGGACACAGCCAGAATGTCATAAACAGTCAAAAATCAATGGGAGAAGTCATCCCCGTACACACTTCACTCTAGTGATGCAAGTGACAGCGTAAATGTGTTATTTACTCTTCCAGTGAGTTCAAGGAAAGGCTCATTTAACATTGGGATGGGGAGCTACTAGAGGGCACTTTTAAAAAGGCACTTTTCATATATTCTAGCACATTTTACTTTTCTTATCAGAAGTATGTGATACCACAAGAACTGATATACCAGAACAAACCAAATGGTCTACCTCATCAGCTATGCTGTCTCTAGCAGTAGCCAATGTCAGAAGCTTTAAAGCAGTGTTTCTTGAACTATGTTCTGTAGAAAACTGATATTCTGTGAACAACTCACAGGGGTTCCACAGGCAGGGAAAAATAATTCAAAGTTTTACAATTAGACTATATTTTCTGTTACTAAAACCAGATACAACATTACTTCTTCATTGCTATGTTGGTGATTTCACAGCCCGAAGTTGCAACTAATTATTATACATTTTTTTAAAAATCTCTGTGAAATTCTCCATGAACTTCCTGGTTCACTTAAACAAAACAAAACAGCAGAAATATAGCACTCTAAAGACTAACAAGATGATTTATTCGGTGATGAGCTTTCCTGGGACAGACCCACTTCACGAAAGCTCATCACCGAATAAATCATTTCATTAGTCTTTACAGTGTTACATTTCTGCTGTTTTGTTTTGTTTTGTTTGAGTACAGACTAACACAGCTACCTCTCTGTTAGCGGTTCACTTACGGTACCCAAGTATGCATTGTTCTCTCACATTAAACAGTGTAGGGTAACGTTACTTCTGGCATGTCATGTCACATTCTGTCGAGCAAATACCAGGAGAATTCCAGAGAGGGCAAAAATGTGTCTTGAAGTAACTACTTTAAACCTGTTCAGAGCTGAATGTCCTTCCTAGTTAGAGCATCCACAAAAGAAATCTGTCCTTAATTGTTTAACTTTTGTTTGTAGAGTATGTTAGTAGATAATACGTATTCAGCTAATAATGCAAAATACATAATTGGACAAATAATTTTACAGTTCTTTTTTTTCAATTATCAACCAATTCTGCAACTGATTATACATTATTGAATTGCTAATTTATACAGACACTTGATTCTGATATTCGACCAGCTCAGGTTTGGTATTGTTTGTTTGTTTTAATTTTGAAGTGTTTTAGAACACGTGTATCTCACTGCTGCTTTTGCAGGGGAAGAAGAAAGAAGGGATGTTTTTATTCTCTCTCCTTGGCCATCAAAACAGCTTCTTCAAAGCTCTGATGATACACCATCCAATAATAAGCTGCTTGAGCAGACACACACAGGACAAGGCAACAGCCTTGCAAGGGAAGCAGTGAGTCATCCTGACACTGTACCAAGCCCCACAAGTTCAAGAAGTGAAAGGTTAGAGGGCATCCTTAAGCCTTGACCTCCCGGCAGAACTGCATGGCCAATTTCCTCTGTGTTTCGTGTGGCAGGCATGCAGCCAGCATGGGAAGCAGTCTTTCCCACAGATGTTGAGTATAAAAGAAATTACTCCCTGGGGACAGTTATATGTTCAGACTGTGATCAGAACAGGTTCGTTTTTCTCAGTGTATAACACGGGAATTATGGTTTAACTAAAGCACTGGATTCTAATAGCAGAACTAAAGATATTTGCATGTCCAGAGCTTACATGCTTGGGTTTCAGTCTTCCAGCTGATATTGCTGTGTACACATCTCTAATCTGGGAGTGGTCACAGTGCCTGGTGTGATTCCAAGTGACAGACTGCAATGGGTGGCACAGATTGCAGGATTCTCACACAACCACTGGCTATGTGTGGCTCAGTTGCATTGTGTCTTTGGTTCTTCTCCTGCCCAAACCTTGGCACTAGCCAGTCCAGCACTTTCTCTTTACTGGCAGGTAGCCTTCCTCTTTCCAGGCTTTGCAGCACACTGAGCTGCATTACCTCCGTCTCATTAATCATCCTGAGTCCCCAGTCATTGTACTCTCTCTCTCTCTTTTTGTCAGAGAGACAGCTGTTGTCCTTATTCCAGAGCACCAAAACCACCCTGTTTGTAATTCAGGTAGTTCCTCCACGACCACCTGTCAACTACTGGTACAGCTGGTTATAATCATGTGGCCTGTAAACCTACTCTGAAGTGCCATAATCTAGTAAATCATCTGCATTGTGGCAGGATTGAGTTCTTTGTGACTAAACTATGTGCATTATGTTGGTCCTGTGTTTCTACAGTGCTTTGCACAACAGGATGCTAGACTAGACCTTCTAGGTGTACAGTCATATAAATAATGATAGTAGGTGCCTACTCTTGAATGTATCCCTTTGAAGGGCATAGGCAGGTATTTTGGCTCAGTCTACTCCCTCTCAAATCTACCTCATCTACCCAACATCTACTTCATAGAGACACCGTCCTCCTTGCCCCTGAATGTTCCACAGCCTCCACTTTCCTCTCAGATGTTCTGTAGTCTCCATTCTGTGAAGTAAATTGGCACCATCACATTGTTGACTCGGGAGCTTGTGCACTGCTTCAATTTTCTCCCTCCCCGGCTCCAAGAACAGCATGAGGCCATTAACTGTCTCATCCCTACAAGCCCCACAGAGTAGGGAAACTTTACCAGAGAAGTAAAGTCTTGCTAACTGGCACCAGCTTTAAGACAGTAATTAACAGCAAATTAAAACATTTGAAACAAACCCTCCCAGCACTTAAAAATGTCTTCCCTGACCAAATAGTGAAGTTAAAGAAGACTAAATAGATAAGCTTAAAGTAGGGTCCATAAATAAATTATGCTAAACTTGGGAATTTTCAGACCCAGGGTGTTTTTTAGAAAATATGTCAAACAGGACCTTGAACTTAGGTCTTCCACATCATGGCTACATCTACATGAGCAGTGTCTGTCAACAAAACAGGGCTTTTGTCAACAAAACCCATGGAGCGTCTACATGGTTAAAATGCTCTTTTCGGGGTTTGTTGACAAAACCCAACTGTTCAGCTCACAGCATTATACCTCTCCCCATCAGGTATAGCACCTCTGTCGACAGTGTTTTGTCAACAGAGCACCCAGGTAGACAGTTCTGTTGACAGACAGGGATTCCAGTTCCCCAGGCAGCCCTGTTTGCAGAGCCTACGGTCAGCTGTTCTGTTGAGAGAGGGCAGGACAGGGTGGCTGCTCTCTGTAGACAGACTGGATTGCTCTTTAGAGGCACTTTTATGTGTAGATGTAGTCGGTCCCCAGCCTGTAACAATGCTTGGGATTCTTCTGCCCCAGGTGCAGGACTCTACACTTCTCCTTAATGATAAGCTCATAACTGAAGAAGGCTCCCATTTATCCTAGGTAATATAAAACCACTGTTGATAGTCTTATCCATACAAATATCCAGCAGAAGACACAACAGAACTAATCTTCACCAAGCTTCCTTACTGTGCAGGCCAATTTATATTTTATACTTTGTACATATTTTAAAAATCTTTAAACTACAAATTACTTACCTTTTCCTGTCTATCAAATGATTCCACTCTTATTGTATAATAAAGGTTCTGATACACATCAATTAAAGACTTTTCTTTTATATACGTGGCTGGAAGTTTTACTGTCACATTTATGCAGGCGGGACAAGCAGTAAGATTAACCAGTGGTGGACCCAAGTATGCTGTTTAAAGAAAAACAAAACCCCAATTTATAATTATATTTGACATCAGTCAAACTATCCATAAAAAGCAACTACATTCCTCTGTCTCTGGTGATTGGCTAATTAGTTGCCTATCAGAGCCTGAAATTATCAAAGATTCAGTGGAAATCCAAGATCCAAATTTTTTTGTTTCAAAGGGAATAAAATTAGAAAAAACCCTAAAATGACCCAAAAACTAGGAAATGGGGGAGGTTCAAAGAAGGGGGAGTTGAGCCAAAATAGCAGCATCCTTTGTTTCTCCAGCCCCTCAGAAGCCCTCGTGTATGAATTCTGTGCAACTGGGACTCTTTTGGTTTGGGTGGGACAGGAGCATGGGCTAACAGGGACGGAGTGAACATTGTTTTCTGTGGCAGCATCTTCTAGTTAAACACTTGAAATACCCATACTCCACATGGGAATACCTCTTGGATAATAGACAAATGGATTAGCTCTTGGCTGGGAACCACTAGCAGCAGAAAGCCAAAAGGGAGATGCACTCTTGCAGCTAACTCAGAGGTAGGATCTGAGGAACAGCATACTGAGCCTGGGCTTCTGTGTGAATACAGGTGGAACCTCTCTCATCCAGCATCCTCTGGACCTAATTGGTGCCAGATGAGAGAATTTGCTGGACTATAGGAGGTCAGTATTTTGTAGTACATTACCAACACTTACACTGCATACTGGACTCTTAGAAGACATTTAAAGGTAAACTACAGCTAAATAACAGCACAGAATATTGGGCACCAGGACTGGTGGCTGTAAACAAACTTTATGGGACCATGGGAAACTTGGCCACACACATGATAAGTGGTTGTCATCTGCCTAACTGAAATCATGCTGGATTATGGATGTTGCTGGACAAGAGAGTGTCAGATTAGAGAGGTTCAACCTGTACTTTTGCCCTCAAAATAATGCCAGAAAAACCTCAGGACATCCATTAATTTGGAGAGTCAATGCCCTGATTTTCAAAACTACGTGGTCATTTTCTTCACTCCACAACACAGCAGAATCTCCAAAGCCTGAACATCAAAGGTTTTTCACTTCACTTTGATCCTTCTGCAAGAGCTGTGTGTTAGTCCCTGACTGCACAATGCTTTGAAAAGATCTGAAATATGCTACATAAGTCGTAACAACTTGTGTTGTTCATTATTACAATAGCATTGCTAAAATAATTAAACATTTGAGAGATGGAGTTCTGATCTTCCTCCAAACAGGAGCATGTGTACACGATACTATCCAAGTGCTGCTTCCTGTCCTTTCCTGTGGTTTGCCTGCTGTTTAATTTATACAAAAACAACAATAAACTTTAGCCTAAGTTTCCACCTGAATTTGACTGTTCCCAAGGATTTTGAATGTAAGAGATATCTCTGCCTCAAATCCCTCTGCCAAGGAGGAAGGCTTCAACCCTTCATATCTTAGGAGCAAGCGTAAATGAGATATTTTAGAATAATGGATCAGAATAGCCCTGCATGTCTACTCAGGGTCATCTTAATTTAAACGCATACCAGAAAAAGAAAAAAGAAAAGAAAAGCAGTTGCCCTTCCTAAAACATTTACTCTGGCTCTTCACAAAACCGCTAATACTTTCCTGCAACTTTACAAAACAGTGAATGTAGATGTTGTATGGGAAAGATATTAGTGCACCCTCAACCGCATGAATGTACTCATAAATAAGGAAGCAGCTGGAGAACATTGTAACAGAATAAAGTTTTAATTTTTCTGATACCTATCTAAGAAAAATAGGTTTTGGGAATAATATAGTCTGAATACAAGGTACAATTTTCCACTTCCAGTTTTTTTTTTTTACACAATCTCATTGTAAGGCACTATGCCATCAGTCATCTGAGGAAAAGTGATTAATTATTTTTAAGTTTAGGGCTCTCTATTTCATCAAAAAATGGGTACTAATATTTGGACAGAAGAGGACAGGAACAAGGATGTGGTATGTGTCGGAAGCTATACAAATTGCAAGAAGGGCTGCACTATTTCCTGAAGGTCTGCACATTTATGATACGAAACAGCACAAGCACTACATTTAAAATTAATGGAGAAACTTCCCACTCATGAAAACATTACCATTGTTTCTTAGCATTACAATTACATTATGTCAGAGTATTTGAGCCCAGTTGACACTATTTCTGTAACCCTGTACCAAACAGTAGACACAGTAGACTCTGTGTTCAGTTTAACCTCTGGCTCCCCAATATAAATGGTCCTTATTTCAGGAGAAGAAAAAAGGAAATTAATGTGGAGACCTTGTGAATAGAACTGTAGGGAGAAGCAGCTTCTAGCAATATTAGACCAGCATTGCTAATGAACAACTGGTTTTTTCGTGAGGCACGCCAAAAAGAGGAGGGGGGGAATCCAGGTGACAACAAGAATGGAAGAAGATATTCCTCCATCCCTCACCTTTCGTTTTTACCTGTCAGTGGTTAACAAATTAACTATCACCTAAAAATAGATTATGCAATGTATAAATATAGTTATTCTTAAGAAAATCCTACTCTCAACTGCCAAAAGGATGCTACCCCCTTTATAAAAGTCTGTAATAAATTCACACAGAAGAAACTGAGTCTTATATATGAAGGAAACCTATTCTAACACTTGTTTTTCCTTCAAGACTGCCACTTCCTTCTGTTCATAAGAACTACTTGAGCAATGTATTTTGTATAGATTGCTTTCTGCTGGTTGTAAAATATTAAATATACACTAGATGATATGTTAGCTTACAACAGCTTACATAAACTAGTACACATGGGTGGTGGGTGAAGCTGCAGCTTGGAGAGGCAAGTTTCCCAGCCCATGGACCCAGACATGCTCCACCCCTGCTCTGCCCAGGTCACCCCCTCCCAACTACCCCACATCCTCTCCACTGTCTTCATTTTCTGCCTGCTCACCCGTTCAAGCCAAATCCCTGAACCCAATTGTAACAAATAACATTTGGAAAAAGCACTCCTAAAATTTCTTTCTGGAGACAATGGAGCATGTTTTCCCCTGAGTGCCAGGTTGTAAAGACTAGACATGCAGAAGGTACCTAATTAAAAGCACTAAATCTGGGAATAAAAATATCTGTCATGGGTTTTTTGATAGACCCTAAAGGTTGTCAGAGATTTATTTGTAAAAACTTTGTAGTAGAGCAAGTAAGGTGTCCTGTGGATTTCTAACCTGATTTCATATTTTTTGTTAAGCCTTCATAGCGTAATCATTCCAGATTACTACATATTTAAACTCACTGAAACAAAGACATTATTTTAAATTAACCAGTCAGAGCAGTTTAGTGTGTTGATGAGAAAGTTCATCGTTTTTTTGAAAAAGAGGACACTCATTTTGTATGATTTTCCTAACAAGACATGATTATAAAATTTAATTCTATGTTTAGATTAAAATATGTTTGCAAAGATTTCAGGCACATCAAAAGACTGTGTCTTAGTAAGCTACTTATTTTGGTGGAGGATTCTCTTAAAACTAGTTCATCAAATAGTCAGAAGGGGAAGCTCAGTTGTCCAGCTAGCTGTTAGAAAAGGAATGCTGTCCCTTTAAGCGGGTGAAAGGACAGTAGGGATGGATAGAAAAGACAGGAAGACTTTGTAACCACGGTTTTGTACTATAGTAATTAAAATGAAAATGTGTATTTTAGATCAGAGTGGTCTTTTGAAGAATTTGTTTCAAAACAAAATGTCTGCAGATCCAAGCATTTAAAGCTAAAGCTGAATCCTCAGATTGTGCATCTAAATATGCATGCATGGATTTTTTAAGAGATGTGATTTTATTATCTTCAGCCACAAACTAATGAAATATTTAAAAGCACATGTTAAATTAAGGTTCTGTACACATAGCAATGCACAACTATTTTTGTCAATAAATAGGGTAGGCACATGCAAGTCAAATGGTTTCATTACTACTAAAATGAATCTTTCACAGGGTCAGTGTTATGCTGATAGGTCGGGCAAGCTGGAAGGCTTTTAAGTTTTAAATTAACAGATCCACTTGGGGGAAAAAGTCACCAGTCTGCAAGTTTCAACAACCTGCTGTGGGCGTCTTCAGGAACTGTCAGAATGGGCACAGAAAGAGGGGAGAAGTTGAGCGCTAGGACTCAGGGGAGCCGCTGCCACCCTTTGCCTCTTGTACGCGCTGCTCATGTTAATATATCACCAACTAAATTACTCTGGAGTTACCTGCAGTACCATTAATAAAACACTGGTTATGTACAGCTGAAAATAAAAACAAGGAAATGAACACAAGTAATATAGATGAGTAAGAGAAAACTTACTGGACATATATGGTCTGAAATCTAATATAGATGAATTAAACAGTCCATGTTCTGTGAAGCTCTGTACCATTGCCATGTAGTTCTCATTATAGCCTTCATACTCCTTTGTCAGGTTACAGAACAGGCGTGTGATGTTTGAACATTCTTTAGCAATTTTCCATCCCTCTTTCGAACTACTTGCAGTTGAAAGAAAAAAAATATCAAGTGTTGTTTGAAAGGATCATCTGATTTGTGACAGTAGCTCTGGAAAGTAACATGAAAGCACACAGATGCATGGAATGAAGTGATCTCTGTTCTCACCTTAAAGAGTGTCAAAAACAATCATAACTGCATAGACCAGTAAACTCTGAATGTTTATTTATCACATACCCGCATGAGAAGTGGAAGAGAGGCAACTTTTTGACAAAGAAAACTGAACCCCCCCAAAAAATGTTAAACCACAAACAAACCAGAATGACTAAGGGACGAAAACAAAAAACTACATACATCACAAGGTTTGCACCAGTTCTCCCATTCATCTCAGCAACATAAAATAAACTTCCTGAAGTGGGACCCTACTCGCTCTTCTTCTCAAAGGGCTACGTTAATCCACTCACTCTACTAAGGTTACATAAGAACATAAGAACATAAGAATGGCCATACTGGGTCAGACCAAAGGTCCATCAAGCCCAGCATCCCATCTGCCGACGGTGGCCAATGCCAGGTGCCCCAGAGAAGGAGAACAGAAGACAATGATCAAGTGATTTATCTCCTGCCATCCATCTCCTGCCCTTGTTATGAAGGCTAGGGCACCATACTTTATCCCTGGCTAATAGCCATTTATGGACCTGACCTGCAAAAATTTATCAAGCTCTTTTTTAAACCCTAATAGAGTCCTGGCCTTCACAGCCTCCTCGGGCAAGGAGTTCCACAGGTTGACTGTGCGCTGTGTGAAGAAAAATTTCCTTTTATTAGTTTTGAACCTACTACCCATCAATTTCATTTGGTGTCCCCTAGTTCTTGTATTATGGGAAAAGGTAAATAATTTTTCTATATTCACTTTCTCCACACCATTCATGATTTTATATACCTCTATCATATCGCCCCTCAATCGCCTCTTTTCCAAACTGAAAAGTCCCAGTCTCTCTAGCCTCTCCCCATATGGGACCCTTTCCAAGCCCCTAATCATCTTAGTCGCCCTTTTCTGAACCTTTTCTAATGCCAATATATCTTTTTTGAGGTGAGGAGACCACATCTGCACACAGTACTCGAGATGTGGGCGTACCATAGTTTTATATAGGGGAAGTATGATATCTTTTGTCTTATTATCGATCCCTTTTTTAATAATTCCTAACATCCTATTTGCCTTACTAACTGCCGCTGCACACTGCGTGGATGTCTTCAGAGAACTATCCACTATAACTCCAAGATCCCTTTCCTGATCTGTCGTAGCTAAATTTGACCCCATCATGTAGTACGTGTAATTTGGGTTATTTTTTCCAACATGCATTACCTTACACTTACCCACATTAAATTTCATTTGCCATTTTGCTGCCCAATCACTCAGTTTGCTGAGATCTTTTTGTAGTTCTTCACAATCCCTTTTGCTTTTGACTGTCCTGAACAATCTCTTTATGGTCATGTGGGCTCCCTTCCTTGTCCATGTACTTTATGTGCGCGTGCATGCACACACACACACTTCTCAACAAAACTCCACCCAAAATCAAAACACCACCATAACAAAATCCTGAAACCAGCTTGATGTTTGCAGCCCCTCTCATTTTTCGCTCAGCTCGTACTGCTATGTCTACACTACATTCCTCTTTTGAAAGAGGAAAGCAAATGAGGGAATTGAAAATGCAAATGAAGCACTGACTTACAAATCTCATGCTTCATTTGCATAACCTCGTGTGATTGCTTTTTTGGGAGAGATTTTTCTAAAACAAAATGAGGTTTACAGGGTTCTTTCAAAAAAGTTTTTTTTCTGAAAGAACCCTGTCTACACTGCTTTTTCTGAAAAAATCTCTTCCGAAAAAGCAATCACATGAGATTATGCAAATGACGCACAAGATTTGTAAATTAGTGCTTCATTTGCATTTTCGATTTCCTTCATTTGCACTCCTCTTTCGGAAGAGGAATGCAGTGTAGATGTAGCCTGTGTTACACTCTACTTCTTGTAAATTCTTCACCTTTTCTGTTTAACATGTAAATTCACTGGGACAAAGGCTCCATTATTATGTGTTTTTACACTGTGTTTCATAATAGTGCTCCAACCTGAGATGGTCCCATACGTGCTACTGTATTACAATTAATAAACAGAAGTGAGGAGAACCCTTTCTTTACTTAAAGATGACCTGCAAAGGATTATTTTAAAAAACAGTTTTTCTTTGAAAGTTGTTTGCATATCTCCAGACAGCCTGAGATATAACAGCGTCTGGCATATAACACTGAGCACCCAGATGGAATCCAGTCAAATTCCTCCGCCCATGTCTAGGACCATACCATACTCATGGCCATGAAAATCTGGTGTCCCCCCCAGCCCAAATCTACCCATGAAATCTGTTTTTTGTGTGCTCATGGCCTATACTTCATAGATTTCATAGGGGGATACCATCGGTTCTCACTTTAGGGGTCCTGCCCAAATGGACGTTGTATTGGGATGGATCTCGAATAATATTCTCTCTAATCTTTTCCATCCATGGACAGAATAAATTTTTATGTGCACTGAGGCATGTGTGAATTGCACCACCAATAGACACTGAAAAACCTAACTATGGGCACACTACTAATCAGCTGTGCAGAAACTGAATTTCTCCTGAGCAAATGCACAAACTTACAGGGAACATTGGTCATAAGATTTTTGTTTTAGGTGGTGAGGGAGAACGTCATGGTATTGCCACCCTTACGTCTGCAGTGCCTTCGGAGCTGAGTGCTCAGAGAGTGGAGGCTGCTGGCCAGATTCCCAGCTCTGAAGCCAGTGCCCTGCTAGCAGCACAGAAGGGTGGTTATACCATACCTTCCAGCCTTACTTCTGTGGTGCTGTCTTCAGATCTGGGCAGCTGGAGAGTGGTGGCTGCAGACTCAGGGCCCAGCACTGTAGGCAGCAGCACAGAAGTAAGGGTGGAAATACCGTACCTTGCCATCCTTCTGCATTGTTGCTTGCAGTGGCTCTGAATTGAGATCTGGGCTCCAGGCCAGCAGACACCACTCTCCAGCTGCCCCCCTCTGAAGGCAGAGCCACTGCCACCAGCAATGCAGAAGTAAGGATATAATAACTTTGTGACCCACCTCCACAAGTCCTTTAATGATCAGGACCCTATAATTACAACATCATGAAATTTTGGATTTAAATAGCTGAAATAACGAAATTCACAATTTTAAAAATCCTATAACCAGGAAGTTGACCAAAATGGACCGTGAATTTGGCAGTGCCCTATTTGGAGTTTTGTAACCCTCGTTTGGTGTTGTTATAAGCCCACTGTACCAGCTTATGTGGGACTCTCAGCATATATGTTATCACTAGTTTGCAAAAGGTTTGGTTTAAAGCCCAATGTGATCTGCATACATGCACCATCACATATAATAGTGCCCAGCACCAGTAAGCTGGTCCGTCACACACCCAGAGGAATTATGGCCCAGTCTCTCAGTTAAGGTAGAGTACTTTGCACTGATGAAAGAAGAACAGAAAGTAACAAGAATTATCAACCAAATCTGAAGTTATTATTCCTTTGATAAACAAGGAATTCTACGTTTTTTCCACGTAGAATTTTGCTCTAGGAATTAACGTGTGCTTGTTCAAAATTGTTCAAATAGTTACTCATACCCTAAAACATAACTCATTCCCCTGTATGTATCTAATGAATGATAAATTTCAGAAAATCTGTTTGGAAAACAAAATAGTCAATAGAATAGGATGATTACTGAGTAAGAAAAAGTACAAATTCATGTAAAGTATGAAAGGAAACAAACCTGAAAGCTATGTAATTCACATAATAGTATGTTGGCATAGATGTATTACTCCCTGCTTCCCATGATAAAATGTGCTCGAAATTCTGAGAGTTCATTTTTAAATTCTTAGGTGGCTTTATAGAAGATATTTCTAAATTGAAAGAAAAAGTTGCTAAGGTTAACACGCATTCAAAAAGGAAAGGAAATGCAACATCATTATACGGTAATTCGACTTATCAAACAGTTAAATATCAAAGATAAAAAAAGACAAGACTGAAGATTAAGTTGTTTTAACTTGCATATTCATTGCACTGGCAGCACAAATGCATGGGATTTCCTGCCAGATATTATCCATATAGCTTTTTTATTCTTACATGGAAATGCATAGTGAAGTCAAAAATGCCAGATGGAAGTATGCACTTCTTTAAGCTATTTGGGGGGATTTTGCTTAAAATACAATAAAAAGTCTTACCTGGCAAGCCATGTGAAAAAGTGGTCAAAATGCTGAGGTATACTGGAAATGAAAATATGTACATATATACGTGGTTATTCATTAGAGAAATGGTACATGTGGGTTCTACAGTATTTGTCAATGATAAATTGGAGATCTTATTCATTTACACTTACTTATACTAATCTTGTTCTCTATTTCTATAATTATTTTCCTTTCAAATTCTACTATTTTTTCTTGATAACCCTGCACCTGAGTTACTTCCTTTCTATATTGTATGCTTCTCTATTACTATCCTTACGAAGGTGATCAGTGATGAACCAAGTGTTTCTAAAGTGCATATCACTGATACCTAAGCCAGTGGTTTTCAACCAGTGTGTCATGATGCACTGGTGTGCCGTGACAACTGTCCAGGTGTGCAATGAAATTTCATCTATTTCTCATCACCACTGCTTTTTGCAGAGCCACTGAGGGATGGGAAGGGGCTGACAACCCCACACCAGCTGGGGCTTGAGTCCCAGCTAGAGCAGGGTTTGTCAACTTCCCTCCGCAGTGACACTTCGCAGAGCCACTGCGAGGGGAAATGCTGACCGCACCGGAGCCTGTTCATGCCAGGAGGCAGCTGAAATGCCGCATCCTAGCCCACATGAGCTGGTGGGGAGCCCGCCCCCGTCCTGCTGTGGCAAGTGGGGAGGGAGCCTGTTGGAGCCAGAGCATGGTTTAAATACTTGCTCGACTAAAAAGTGGGCATGCCATGGAATTGTTTGTCTCACTGAAGTGTGCTGTGTTAGTGAAAAAGTTGGGAACCACTAATCTAAGCACTGACTAATAATTAAAGGAAGGCCCAGTAAGAGGAAATGTTCTCACAGCCTTCCTTGTTTCCAGTACGTATATGTGGGTCCTTTTTTTTCTTACTCTTCACGCCCCCCGCCCCCTTGCCATCTTCCCTTTCTTGCCTTCTTCCTTCTTTCGTCCAATCTTCCAGAATGTGGAATAGCATATTTTCCTGGGTCATTCAGATCCAAGTACACTGTCACTGAGGTTCACTCTGATCTCCCCTAGTAAGGTACTATATAGCCAGGTTCCTGCTGCTGAAAATAGTCTGTTCCTTAGATACAACAATCTTACCTTGAGTCAGCCTAGCTGAGAATTTCTTTTAGAGTACTGTCACAGAGGGCTGAGATTGCCTGAGGATGTTTTCTGAGGTAGTTCAGAGCCCAACCAAATAAGTACCTTGCTACTCAATGCCCAGGCCTTAAAAATTCAATCCAGAAAAGGATGCAGAACCAGCAGTACCTGAGAAATATTGTTGTGATTTGTGCCTTGGTGACTACATGTTAGGAATCTGGAAATATTGACACTTGTGAGTATGTAATTCACAACTTTAATTTACCTTAATTTCTACCTCCTCCTTTCCAAACTAAAATCTCAACGCTTTCTCTGATAACTCCTTGTGGGTGTTGAGCTGGTAGCTCAAATTCAGCATGGCTCAAACAGAGCTCTGAACTTTTCTGCAAGAGCCATCTGTATTTCTCCCTCTCTCAATCGCTTTGGCATTACCTTTTGGTCAGGCATGTCACCTGGGCATCCTCTTCTATCTGAATTTCTCCCTAGGTACCCTGTCCAGGCTATGCCTAAGTCTCGCAGACCTTACTCCATCACAGCTGTAAAATACGGCCTTTCCTTTCACCCACACCATCGAAACCCCCATCTGAACTCTCATCATTCAGTGTCTCGGCCAGAGAGGTCAACAGGGGAGCCTCATCCATTTGGCTCTCTGGTTACAGTTAACCAGCAGAGGCTGGGGCAGCCTCCCCGCCCTCTGCTGGCAGGGAGCTACTCCATGTCCATGGGGTGCACTGTGGGCAGCGGCACACCAGTGCAGCCGGGGCGACCCTTCTCTGAAGCAGACCCGGGAGCACTAAAGGCGGAGGGCACTCCAGCCCTGCCCCCCCGGCCGCTCCCCCCATTTTATCATTTAACCGGTTAAACTTAACATTCAACTGCTTAACTAATTCAATGGGATTTTACCTCCCTAGTCTCAAATGCTGCAACGTCCTTTACTCTGGCCTTGACAAAAGCAATCTCGTCCTGCTCACATCCACTCGGAATGCTGCTTCAAATATCATTCCCCCATACTGCTGCTTTGCCCATGTCACCCCTCTCTTCGCATCCCTTCTCTGGCTGCCTCTTTCAGAGCCCTTCCCAGTATATCCCCATCCCTCCCACCATCTCTTATTTACTACTGAGATGTCAACCCCCACCTCCATCTGGCCAATAAAGCCAACCTCCAAACCCCACTTGTTAAATTTTCAGATAAACACCTTTGCGCCTTCTCCTATCTCTCCCCTCACACTTGGGAATAGCTCCCCATAAACATCTACAAAGTTACCCTGTTGACCTTCTCCAGCTCTCTCCTTAAAACTCTCATTTACCATGATGCCTCCAAAAAAATCAACAGCGAGTTGGCTGCTGCTGTACTAATATCACTCCTATCATTTGACCAACACTGGTTCATTTTTGGATGCTCCTGCCTGTTGATATCCATCTGTTATATCTCCTGTCTTAGACCTAGTCTGTAAACAGGGCTTGTACAACCTTTTTACTTTGTTTATTCAGGACTTAGCAACTAGGTCCATTGCTAAGGCTTCTGTGCCCTGCAATAAATAACCTTTTAAAGCTTTTAACAAAAGTCAGAACAGGGAAGATTCTGAAAAGATGAAAGGCACCTCTAAGACAAAACCAGCTATGTGAACAGTCTATGAGAGAAATAATTTTTCTGACTTAGTAGTGAAAAAAACTGCATGATTACAATTCAGACAAAGGAGACACAAAATAAAGGGAAATGTTCCCAGAGGTCTAAAAACATTTTCTGAAATAGCAAATTACTTGTTACAGTTGAATAGACACACACTTAGCATTGTAATTGTCCATTTTAGTAATTGTCGAATTGTCCGCAGAATTGTCCATTTTAGTAATTCATAACATTTGACTGTACATGAGGAAAGACTTTCAATCTGATATTAAAAAACTGATACAAGAATTATTTCTTGGAAATATCCCAAATTCCTCTTATTAAAGCATAAATGAAGTGTCCCAATTACTCAAATTAAACAGTAAGATACCAGCATAGCTTCCTTAACACTGCAGACAAATGCAGAATTTATGGACACTGATGTTCTTCACCATCGTAACTAAATGCCTCATACATAATAAATTTATCCTCCCACTATCCTGGGAAACTAAACCACACAGATTAAATAATTTGATCAAGATCACACAGTAAATCTATGGTGGTGCCTGACAAAATATTTTCTTTAGAGTTTCAGTCTGTGACTTAACCATGAGACATCCTTCTCGCCCTTACCCATTTCTTTGCCCTGTGATTGCACAACATGTATTCATGACAAATCTGTGGTTAAAAAGTGTAAAAAAAAAAGAAAATCAAGGGAACTAAAACAATTTACTTCCTGCATCAGATTATCAGCCATTTTAGAAAAGTTCTGTCAAATGGGATGAACAACAAAACATTGCTTTACAAATATTTGTTATAACTTTCATAATATGTAGAATAACATAAAGTTATTATTTTAAACTTTGGGGCAGGAACTATAAGTTCACATGCATGTGTACAGCAGCCAGTATATTTTAGGTGCTTCTACTACACAAAGAAGGTATTATTACTGCCTTGATTGTGACACTGATCCACCTGTCAATGAAATAAATATGATGTTTTCAAGTAATTGCAGTGGGAATTGGATCAGGCTCTCCTACTTCAGTAAGAAGATACACAGTATTGTGAATACAAGTTATCTTTCATTTACAAACTAGTAACAAAAAATACAGACATAAAATGTATCAGTTTTGTACACTGTTTAGTCTCTTGTCCTGGATAGTTTTTTTTTTTTAAAAGTGCAACTTCGGCAAGCAAAGTGGGTGAAATTTCTGTTCCAAAGCTCAAGTACTGAGTTTCCTTATGGCAACAGAAACCTGGCAAGCCTTGACATTCCATCCTATCTGTCAGCCACATAACGCGTTTCCAGGAATGTCAGTATGTGTGTCACTATCAAAATGTAATACGTTTGCTGAGCCAACTGACGACTATTTTTGTTCAGAATATCACCAGGTTTATCCTCACTGGGTTTTGCAGTCTGTTACCATCCTACTACATAAGTTCTCAGATCTTCTGACTTTACAAACTATACCTGAGTTATGCAGACACAGTAAATACACCTGCGCAGGGGACCTGGATTCTATAGCTAATTTTCATGCAGCAATTTCATTAGTTGTGTGAGGAAAACTGCACCACTGGTGGATGAGTTGGACCACCTGCTATAACTGTGCGCACCAACTGCCACCCCCCACAAGTCAATACAACTCTCCCAGCACAGCCCCGCAGATGCCAATCCAGCACGATCACCCACACAACAAGGATGCATAATATGCAAAATACACAGGCTCCTGCCCTGCAGCATGCACCCCTTATTTACTACATACACAAATCATTACCAATATGGCAGCATAACTCCTTCCCAGAGATGACAACTCCGGCAGAACGTTAAATTACATCAGATTGTCACTCAGAAGCTTAGAACACCTGTTGAGTTAGTGTGAAGTGATCAAAACAGCTACCAGCAAGGATGGGCATTCTTTCTGTTCAGGCTATCACCTGGCTTAGTCATTACTGCTGCTGACCAAATCTTAAGTTTTGAGTCATTTCTGACCTTTTTTTAAAAGCACATGTGCAAATGCACACATACACACAAACCCTTTACAAACTACGCTTGTACAACAGTCAGCTTTCAGCCACAATTTTTGTGTAGTTCTGGCCTCATTCAGACAGCAAGAGAAGAAACAAACTGGAAGAGGCTAGATCTTGATTCAGGCTAGAGAGGAGGAATGGAAATACAAAGGGATAGGATCTATGAGTTTAATGTGGAATCTTCACTGCTAATTGTGTTGTTTTTGACTTGGAGTTAAATGGATCTGCCAAAGCAGTTTTCTGTTAAAATGGCAAATGAGCCAGATTTTTTCATGGTGTATGCTAGGGTATTAACTGCTGGACCCCTGCATATTCCATTGATTTAAAATCATAGAGCAATAACATACCAATTTAGGACAAGAAATGAAAAATCTTCTATCCATCTGGAACAACATGGGAATTTAGGGATACAGAATGCAAAAAGTTGTCCCAGAGTACCACTATTATAAAAAAAAAAAAAAAGGAACATGAAATTTTTACTGACCACTAACTTCCTGGACTGATTTTATGTCTTATTCAAAAGACAACACTTCTAATGGCATGGTTCCAATAATAGTATGTTGGTGCATTAGTTCAGTAATTACTCAGAAGGAAGTGTGTTACTCAATGAATGAGCATCACTTCTATTTCTTTTTACTGTATTATATAAGCAATTAAGTAACTTACCAAGTTGATAAAAACACCGTGATCCAATCAATTCTGCCATAATGATTTAAAAGAACATCCTGATTGTGAAATACCCATTTTAGTTCTGGATCTGCAATGATATCAAGCAAAATCAATGTCAGCAAATTAAATTACTGGATGATTGATGTAAAAGCACAACAGGGCTAATATCAGACCTTTAATATTGTGTGAGAACTTTTGGGTTTAAAAGGTACTTCTGTAATAAAGGAAAAATCCTATGAAACTAGAAAAAAGATTGCAGCATTTCAACTAAATGCAGGCAAATATTTTTGAAGAATTTGTGTAATCACTACAAGTTTACGGCCGTGTCTACACGAGCCCCAAACTTCGAAATGGCCACACAAATGGCCATTTAGAAGTTTACTAATGAAGCGCTGAAATGCATACTCAGCACTTCATTAGCACACGGGCGGCCGCGGCACTCTGAAATTGACGGCGCCGTGCGTCTCGTCCTGACAGGGCTCCTTTTCAAAAGGACCCCGCCTACTTCGAAGTCCAAGGGGCCATTTGCGTGGCCATTTCGAAGTTTGGGGCTCATGTAGACGTAGCCTACATGGAAATGGTGGAACAGACTGACAGTATCCTGCAATAGTATGAATGAACTTTATTACATTATGTTTAACATCTTCAGGGTCCACTGCATTAAAAACACAACTGGCTCTGTCTACATTACCACCTTCCTTTGAAGGAAGGATAGTAATTAGGGTGTTGGGAGTTTACTAATGAAGTGCTGCCGTGCATAAGCAGCACTTCATTAAGCAAATTCCCCCCTCCCCACGGCAACTTCAAAGTTTTAAACTTCGAAGTATCGGCACGCATCTAGCCACGGTGCACCCGCCGGTACTTCAAAGTGCCGGGACATCTTCGAAGTCCCCTTACCCCTCAAAATTTCAGAGTTGCCGCGGGGGGTGGGGGGGACTTTGTTTAATGAAGTGCCGCCTATGCACAGCAGCACTTCATTAGTAAACTCCTAACAACCGAATTACCATCCTTCCTCTGAAGGAAGGTGGTAGTGTAGACAAGCCCAACTGTGTCCACACAGAGGTCAAAGTGGAATGGTGCAATGCACTGATAAGAACTAACTGTGGTACTGGCTTGCATACGGCTGACTTTTTGCCGTGACAGACGCTTCGCTGCCTCTTTTGCATGGTGCGAAAAGGACAGCAATGTTAAAGCACGGCTGCAGAAGTGCTGCCAGATCCTCTCAGCAGGGCCACTGACAGTGGGAGCAAAAGGGGCAGTTACCCCAGGGCTTGGCAATTTTAAAAGGACCAGGGCTCCCAGCCACTGCAGCAACAGCTAGGAACCCTATATTTATGTATCTTCTCCTGGAGACAGGCCAATCTCTGGAACTTTTACAAACTTTAGGGGACTTTTTGGAACAGTACTGTGAACTAGATATCCTAGAAGTACCAGGGAAATGCAAATGACTCACTTGGCAATCCATTGTTTTCAGACTACCTACTAAGGCAGAGGTGGGCAATAAATGGCCCCTCAGCTGCCTGCAGCTGGCCAGGTTTACCCCTGGCATGCAGCCTGGTGCTTTATTTACCTGCGCATCTGCAGGTACAGCCACTTTCAGCTCCCTTTGGCCATGGTTTGTTAGTTAGCATGCATGCATGTTCTTTTATTGTTTTTAATGTTTTCTTTGTAATTTTTTTACCTTAAAAACAAAGCAGGCTGTAGCAATCATCCTATTATACAGGTTGAAACTCCCAAATCTGGCATTCTCCCATCTGGCAACATCCATCATCTGGCAGGATCATGGATCTCGCAGGATAAGAGAGTCCTGGGGCTGGGAGGAAGATGGACCAACCAGACCAGTGGCAGGGCAGCCAGAGCTGGTCCGGCAGCAAAGGGGTGGGGCCAGGAGCAGCCAGGGAGCCTGGGGCCTTGCAGCTGCAGCAAAAGACTGTCGCCCAGGGCCAGGAGCCCTGGTAAGCTGCAGCAGGGGCCATGCAGGAAGCCGCGGCCCTGGTAAGCCATAGCCAGGGCCAGGCTGAATGCCATGACCGGGGCCAGAAGCTGGTGGCCAGGGAGCCTATGGGGAGGCGGGGAGCCACAGGTGACAGTGGGGAGGGGTGCCCAGGAGCAGGGGCTGGAGGTCAGTCAAGGAGCAGAATAGACAACCCCTGGTACAGCAAAATCCCTGGTCTGGGACTGCTCAGGTCCTGAGGGTGCTGGACTAGGGAGGCTGAATCTCTTATTGTTTCTGAAGAGAAAGCATGCAGGTTCTGTATGGATAGCCTGCCTCTGCTGAGGATTACGCAGTGTAGGCAGGAAACTATGCAGTCTGAAAATACCTTAGTTATATGGGAGACTAACACATGTCTCCCTCCATCCAAGGACGGGGGGATCTGCAGGGCAACTGGGAGCCTAGATTGGCTACCCTTGTTGGGACATTGAGGAGAAATACTGGTTCAGATGTTCTGAATTGTGACAGATGGTGGCAGGGAGAACTATGCCACTTTACCCAACATAAAAAGATGAAAATTAAAAATTATTTGACTGCACATGAAATGCTATTAAAATATGTGGATATTGCAATGAATGTTTCTGGAAAGATGTGGAACATAAGGGGAAATTCAAGATGCACAACATTCTGAAGTCTATGATATTGCTGTTGGCATTAGATTTAATTATTCTACCATCTTAATATTGGCAAAATAATACATTCAGGAAGAAGCCTTAAATTCCAAACAGTGAACTAAATCCCACTTTTGCAACCTGAATATGCCTAGTACAGGGGTCTGCATGTGGCTGTTTAAGGATTTCTTTGTGGCTCCTAATGGTATAATTGCAAAGTTAAAAAAAAAACAAAAAAAACCCTCTGATTTTCAGTAAATGGTGAACGTCTAAAAACCCAACTATGAACAACTCATATCTAAATAGCAAACAATGTGATCTCAAAACATTGGATAACTCCTTTATATGTGCAGTGTACTGTGGGATATGATATTGTATCTGTGTTTTGATCATGTTGCTAATAGTCTTGATTTTGAAAACGAAAAGGAAACTTGCCAACAGGCATTTTAAGAAAGAAAAGTGAAATTAAACATAAAGTAAAATTGGCATAATTAAAGTGGGCTCAGGAGTGAAAGACAAGAAGATCGTGGTACAAACACACACGTAAAGTGAGGAAATAAAGTACATAAAATATCTGTGAATATCCTGCAGTAAAACAGGTATCACATTACAAATCATTGTGTCTGAGCTGTTCTTCAAACAGGGGTTACAAAAAGTCTAGTTTGACTTTGTTTATTAAGGACTGTCTTGTATTCACATGCGTTGTGGCTCTTGAATTACTGAGTTTTTACTAAATTAAAAGAAAAAAATGGCTCTTCTTGCTATTCTGGTTGCCAACCCCTGGCCTAGTAAGAAGTAGGCATCCTTCAGTCTATGTAGACTATGGATCGCACCCTTCGTAGTTCCATTTGGGATCACTAAGCGACGCTGGAGTACCTCTCCAGGCGCGACCCTGGGCAATTTTTGTTTCTGGGACCCTGGGCTGCCCAGACACCAGTGTCCCCCTCTCGGCTTTACTGATATAGTCCAAAGGAGAGGATAACCTCTATGTCTGGTACCAGCTCAGCTGTAGGAGTTGCTGGGTCAATGCCAGAAGTTGGCACAGAACCGCCTTAGGACTCCCCCCCCACCCCCGATTTTCTGTTAGTGTTTACTCCCTTAGCTTTGCTCCTTCCCAGGATAACCCACAAGGCAGTGTGGCCTCCTAAGATGGTTGGAGAATCAGCAGAATCAGAGGAAAAGTCTCTGTTCACATTCTGCTGCTCTTCTTCCAAAAGGAGACTCTTGAACCCTTGTCACTTTCCATCAGGGCACCGTGCCTCGCTCCTTAGTTCCCATGAAGGGGTTCCAGAGAGGGAACCTTCCCTTACCTCTTGCCTCTGACTCCCCTAAAACTTAGGCTGTAGTGTAAACCCAGCCTACGTCTGCATAAATTAGGTCACTCAGGAGTGTGACTGACCCAACCCCCCAAGTGACATAACTTACACCACTTAAGTGCTCATGTGACGGGAGAGCTGCCTCTGCATGCAGCTCCCGTGAGCAGAGCGCCGGGGCAGCAGCCCTGGAGAGATTCAGGTGGGGCCCAGCAGATTAGCAGAGCCCGCAGCCACCCACAGCGGGCAGCCTCTGTTAGCAGCGGAGATGCACATCCCTTGGTGCACCGAACAAAATGTATCCCTAGTCCACTCCCCTGCCCTCTTGGCAGGACCAAGCACCCTCCCTGGCATCTATTTGCCCCAACCCCTAAACAGCCTCCTCAGGGATTGAGCTCGCAGCCCTGGGTTTAGCAGGCCAATGCACAAACCCAGTTATCCCTCTTCCACCCCCCTCCCCAGAAGAGCGGCAGCAGAGCAGTGGCCACCCCCGCTATTCCTCCCTCCCCCGCACCGCCCTTATCCGGCTGGGGGCCCAGTCCCGGCAGCCCCTGGCCCGCGGCTCCGGCTGGGAGGAGGCTCCCCTCCCCCGCCGTACCCTCCCTGCCGCCCAGCCGCGCCAGGGGGCGCCGCCAGCACACGCGCGGGGCGGGATCGGGAGCCCGGCGCCAGCCCGTGCCGGGAAATCCGCTCGCCCCACACCGGCTCCCGCCCCCTGGCGCCCCGGTACCTGGCAGCGGAGCCGGGGCCCTGCTCGGCGGCTGCTCATGGCGACCCGAAAGCGAAAGCGCCCGAGCGGGCTGCGCGGGGCGGTGCAGCGCGGGGCGGGGCGCGGCGCATCCCCGGGCCCGGCCGCCAGGGGCGAGTCTCCGCGGGCTGCGCTGCCTTTGTCTCGCTGGGCCCAGCAGACGCTGCGGCAGAGTCGCCCGCTTCCCCGCGAGGAGCGAGGACAGTGACCGGGTGGGAGGAGCCCTGCGCATGCCACACACCCCTACCCCCTGGCCACGGCCTCCTGCGAGTACTGCCACCGAGAACCCCCCACCTGGCCTGTAGGGCCCCTCTGACCTCACCCCAACCCCCCAGCAGCACCCCTACAACACAATGTAACCCCCATAGACACCCACAGCCCCCCGGCCATGAAACCGTCCCAACAGATCCCTCCTGCCCCAACCACAAACTGCCCTCAGTGCCCCCAACAATCCCCTGACCACAGACCACAACTTGCCCAATAAATATCACCATATGCACCCCACCATATCCACACCAGCCCTTCAATGCCCCTGTAACTCTCATAAGAAAGGCCAGACTGGGTAGGACCAAAGGTCCATCTAGCCCAGTACCCTGTCTTCTGACAGTGGCCAATACCAGATGCCCCGGGGGAGTGAACAGAGCATGTAATCATGGAGTGATCCCTCTCCAGTCATCCATTTCTGGCCTCGGACAGAGGTTAGGGACACCATCCCTTCCCACCCTGGCTAATTGCCATTAATGGACCTAACCTCCACGGAATTATCTAGTTCTTTTTTGAACCCTGTCAAACTCCTGATCTTCTCATCTTCCCCAAACGCTTGCCCCACAGCCAGAAGCACCCCCTGGCCCTGGACACATCCTCCACCACTACACCCGCTTCACACTACACACCCCACCACGCTCAGCACCTCCATCTTGAATCCCACACACTTCTGCACTCTTCTCTCTGCTCCCCTTTAGTTAGACACTCAACTTCACTATCAAGTCTGAGGCCAGTTCTGCACTGGGGGAAAAATCAATTGAAGATATGCAAATCCAGCTATGAGAATTGTGGAGCCTGTGCTGACAACCCTTAAATCAGCTTATGCCACCATCCCCACAGCAGGAGGTCAAGAAGAGAAACTCTCCTTTCGACTCCCCTTACTCCTCCGACTGTAACGAGTACGAGATTCAATGGCCATACCCTGATCGTTTGATTTAGCTTGGCCCTACTACTCACATTCCACTGAGCCCCAGATCAACCACCAGTGTGTTGATCTTCCACTGAGTATTGATGTGTCCAATTTCTCAGAACCATAGTATAAATACTTAGTTGGACAGTAATCTCAGTGCATAAAAGCCAGCTTGACGTAGCTAGTGATGTTGCATCTTTGTTTGTGATAAGAAAACTACTGTTCTGTTTGATCTCTAATAGTCCTTCACTTCTTTTTTCAACTTTCCCCTTTTCACTGGTCATTTACTTGTTCTCAGACAGCATTTGTTTGCCTTTGTCGATTCCAAATGATACAGAGAAATACTTAAAATGTATGGTGGGAGAAGGTATGCCATTTCTATACTATGTTATTATATTTATGTATGTATAAACATCCATGTAATTCCAGTGTTTTTCTGCTACAATACTCTGGATATGCACCTGTGAGTGAAAAATACAGCAAGAAAAGTTATAACAACATGAATGTATACACCAGCTTGTTGGCTCTACATATGTCTACCTATATTAATGTATATTTCATTTTTTATTTATGTTTTTCTGTTTACATTCTCTTGTGAGCACAGTTCTATAGCTCAGACTCATGGGAATCATTAGTATACGTAAGGGCCAATGGATCAGATCTATTTCTTGTTCAGTTATGTAAAATCAAACAATGTATGCAGTTTAGAAACATTTTCTATTTCATGGTTTGGTCAGAGAGGAAAAACAATATGCAATATTTTGGGATGGAATTTCTAAATCCCTCCCAATTAGGGACATCAGAGTGTAATAAAAATATTTTTATAGCCTGAAGGTGATGCTGTTGCTCTAGGAAAAATGGTATCAAAGAAGAAATATTTGTGCTTTGGAAAATCACAAAAACTACTTGGGCTATAAATGTAACACAAAGTGATTTACACTATTGGACATAGTTTATCTCTAATCAAGTATCATTATGGGGGACTTTAGAATTTTCTTATCAAGGTTCAAATATTAAAGCTTCTTGCTTATTGTTTGGAAAGACATTATCAATCTCTCTTTAATTTATTCAGGCAACATTTTTACATGATCTGGTCACATGGGAGCACAATATTCATATGCTTTTCAAATATTTTCATGGAAGAAACGTGGGGTTATATATATGAGATTTCTGTGAAAAGCCTCAGTCGATGTCTTTGTCTGATATCTTGTGGTTTAAAAACCACACCAGGCAGCACCTAGAAGACAGGTAAAGGCTAGATTGTAGGAGTGACTGTAATATCTGAAACTTGGCTGCTTTCAGGTTTCATTGTAACATTTACATTTTGGTTCAAATCGACATGCACTTAAAATTTCAGAATTTTCCTCCAAACGGATATAGTGTCTGTCTCGAATTTCAATTCTTGAATCAAGGCTGGTGTGGAAGCACCATGTCCTTAATTCAAATACATTAGCCTCCAGAAGTGTCCCCTCTGTATCCCATAAAGCTACACGGTGACCCTCCAAGTATGGCCACTTCATTGTGCACTGCTGTCAAGTGTGCAGGAAGAAAGTCAAAGTAAGTCCGTGAAGTTTGGATTGAATTTGAATTTGAATTAAAATTTGAATTGGAATTTAGCAGCCCAGCCCTGCAAATAAAAAGTGCATCCATTATGAAAAAAATCCCTTTGCCCATTGCATGACACCGCATCGGTAGCCATCGCACTGCAGAGGTAGCAATTATCAGTAGCCCCGTACTGCAGTCATGAGCAATCAGGGTAGTAGTCTGACTAGCACTTCTCAGGCTCGCAAGAGAGCCCCAGCTTGGACTCACCAGGAGATTCTGGATCTCATTGCCATCTGGGGAGACCAACTGGTGGCAAAGAGACTTCCTGCAGCCCAGAGAAACGTGTTCATCTATGATCGGATGGCGTGTGAGATGGCAGCCTGAGGTTACTCCTGGGATTCTATGCAGTGTTGGGTGAAGTTTAAAGAACTCTGGCAGGCCTATCAAAAAGTCCAGGAAGCCAACCAGTGGTCAGGGGCAGCTCCATTGACCTGCTGCTATTATCAACAGTTCCACAAGCTTATGGGGAGTGACCCCACCATGGAGCCTGAATTGAATTATGACACTTGTGGAGGCCATGGTATGGAGTTTGGCGTAAGCCCGGAGGAAGAGGGCAATGGAGAGGAGGAAAGGAGCAATGAGCAGGGGACAGAGGAAGTTGTTCTAGATAGCCTGGAGCTCTTCACCATCAACCTGGAACCGTTTCCCTCCATGCTGGGACACTCTTTGGAAGTCCCCTCCCTGCCGGTCACCTCCATGCTGGTTCCCGATTCCCCTGGAGCAAGTGGTTCCAGTGAGTATTTATTCTGCATGCTAGAAGCAGGTTGTGGATGGGTACAGCTATAGAGTTGTGTATGGATACGGGTTTGCTAGTTGTGGTTCTGTGCTCCTCAGAACAGCGTGTTAATGTTTCTTGGGAGGAGCACTTCTCCTTTTTGGAGATTTCCTTGAAGGCCTCAGCCAGGCACTCCTGTATTTTTTTCATGAGATTCTTGATCAGACCTGACTTGTTGCGGCTTCCATGGTAACACACTTTGCCACGCCAGGTAACCAGATAGTGATCTGGTGTCATGGCACCACACAGCACTTCAGCAAATTTTCCAGACTTTTGGTCACGCAGCAGGAGTAGCTGTTCTTTCTCCGTATCTGTTAGTTTTAGGGGGGTGATGTCTTCTTTGGCAACCTGCTGAAGCACGGCAATTCACAACTCTTTGTTTTTTTTAAAAAACATGCTTTCTGCCCCTTTACATTGGCCTGTGGCAGCCGGTGAACACTCTGTTCCCCAACCCACAATGTGGTTTCCAACCAGCATTTCTTCTAATTTTTCATGCCCAGCCTCCCTCCACCCTCCCATGCCACACTGCTGCTGGGCGTTTCCCCTCCCAATCTCCCTTCCCACAACATCTCTTTTGATTTTGCAGGACTTCTGGATACCATGCGGCTGCTGGGCTCTGCTGGGCGTTTCCCCTACCATGTCTCTTACCAAGCACCATCCCCATGCACCATGCAGGGTATTCCTCTCCCATGTCCCTTTATATCCAGCCTTTCTCTGGATATTTTTTTTCTTTACATTATTTTTATTGGGCATTGAAGCCCCACCCACATGCAGCTGTCCATTTGTCACTGCCATGGGACACCGATGGTACTGATGCTTTGCAGACCTTTCCATTCCCACCAAAAGAGGACAATTCCGTACAATTTAACATGTCCACAAAGCAATGTGCTGGAGAAGTGATGGCAAGTGAGCTATTGTGAAGTGCACACTTAGGCTACATCTACACATGAATGCTACATCAAAATAGCCTATTTCGATGTAGCAACATCAAAATAGCCTATTTCGATGAATAACGTCTACACGTCCTCCAGGGCTGGTGCCGTTGACGTTCAATGTCGACGTTGGGCAGCACCACATTGAAGTAGGTGCTGTGAGGGAACATCTACACGCCTAAGTAGCACACATCGAAATAAGGGTGCCAGGAACAGCTGCAGACAGGGTCACAGGGCGGACTAGTGCTTCCGGGGCAACAGCTAGCTGCTCCCTTAAAGGGCCCCTCCCAGACACACAGCCTGCACAGCATGCGGTCTGCAGAGCCACAGGCACGCACACCTTGAGCGACACAGTCATGGACCCCCAGCAGCAGCAGCAGCAGCAGCCGCAGCAGCAGCCAGAGGTCCACCCAACCGCCCCTGTAGGAGCAGTGCTCGCCCTGCTCCATGTCATGCAGGAGGCAGCTGAGCACATCCTAGCCACAGAGGAGGAGCTTCCCGCAGGGGAGGCGGAAGCAACCCTCAACCCTGCAGCACCCCGCCCCCCCCCCGCCTCACACGCTGCTGGCTGTGGAGCTACCCCACCAGCACCGACTGGTGGGAGCGGCTGGTGCTCGGAGAGTGGGACGACGACCGCTGGCTCCAGAACTTTCGGATGAGCCGGCAGACATTTCTGGAGCTATGCCAGTGGCTCACCCCCGCACTGAGGCACCAGGACACCGCCATGCGGCGTGCCCTCAGTGTGGAGAAATGGGTTGGCATCACTGTCTGGAAGCTGGCCACTCCAGACAGCTACTGATCCGTGGGCCAGCAGTTTGGCGTCAGCAAGGCCACCGTCACGGCTGTCCTCATGGAGGTAAGGGGACCCATGGGGGGAGGGGGAGGTAGCCCTGGGATGGGAGGGGTGCCCTGGCAGGGGATTTGAAGGGAGGGGAGCCCTGGCAGGGGAGGGCAGGGGAGAGGAGGGGAGGGGGCCCTGGCAGGGGAGGGCCACACACCCTGCTCACCCCTCATTGGTGCTCTCCCATGTGCTTCCCCTGCAGGTCGTCTGCGCCATCAACGCCCTGCTCCTCCGCAGGCTCGTGAGGCTTGGGGACCCAGATGCCACCATCCCGGGCTTTGCCACCCTGGGCTTCCCCAATTGCTTCGGGGCTCTGGATGGGACCCACATCCCCATCCGCGCCCCGGAGCACAGTGGAGGACGCTACTTAAACAGGAAGGGCTACCACTCAGTGGTCCTCCAGGCCTTGGTGGACAGCCGGGGCCATTTCCTGGACATATATGTGGGCTGGCCTGGCAGCACCCACGACACCCGGGTATTCCGGAACTCAGGCCTGTGCCGCCGGCTGGAGGCGGGGACCTACATCCCCCAGCGGGAAATCCCTGTGGGGGACACCACCATGCCCCTCTGCGTCATCGCAGATGCGGCATACCCCCTCCGGCCCTAGCTCATGCACCCTTACACAGGCCACCTGTCAGCCAGCCAGGAGCGCTTCAACCAGTGCCTGAACCACGCGCGCCAGGTGATGGAGCGCACATTTGGCCGCCTCAAAGGGCGCTGGAGGTGTCTCCTCACCCGCCTTGATGCGGGCCCCACCAACATCCCCCAGATTGTGGGCACATGCAGCGCCTTCCACAACCTCGTCGAGAGCAAGGGGGAGGCCTTCTTTCAGGGCTGGGCTGTGGAGGCCGGCAGGGCCGATGTGCAGCCACCCGCTGCCCCCAGTCGCCAGGTGGACCCCAAAGAGACCTGGGTCTGGGAGGCCCTGAGGGCCCAGTTTGACAAGGCCACGGGGTGAATGCTGGCAGGCCCCCCACTGCACCTCCCCCATCCTCCACAACACTCCCTGCCCCTACGCCCACACCACAGAGCACCCAAGAGCACCCCCGCCACTTTTCTTGTAAATAAACACAGACATGTTTTTCATCAAACCAAAATATATATGTTGAACTCATTATTATATCATAACTATGTACAGCCAAAATAAATATTATATATATACGTATTATAAGATGAAAGGAAAAAAAAGGGGAAGACAAGGAAAGGGAGAACTATTTACATGGGGGGGCAGGTATCATCATAACAGAACAGAACAGGGGTCTAATACAAACTATTTACAAAAGATAGGTGAAGGGGATATATACAAAGGGGTAGGGGGGGGCCACGTCCTGGGCCCCACACCCCCTAATGTCCAGCGCTGGGGGTGGGCGGCCGCGACCCGCGCCTCGGCCACAGCCCCTGCCGGGGCTGGCTGGGGGCTGGGCGGACTGGGAGATAAGGCCGGCAGAAGGGCCCTTGGTGGCAGACGGTGGTGCAATGGCGGGTGGAGCAGCGGGTGGAGCAGGCAGGGAGGGCAGAGCGGCGGCCGGCATGGCATGGGGGGCCAGGTAGTCTGCGATGCACTCAAATGTGCGCATAAAGGCCCCCCATGCCTCCTGGCGCCAGGCCAGTGCCCACTCCTGGAGTTGGAGGCGCCGCTCCTCCACCTGCAGGCACTGCTCAGAGACCTCCAGCTGTCGACGGAGGGTTGCGAGTGGCTGGGGGTCCATCACCGTCCTCAGATGGTGCTGGCTCCGCCATCATCCCCGCCCTGGGGCCGGTCGGTGCTCCGCCGAGGGGCTGGCCTGGAGTGATGGCCCTGGTGGGCTCTCCGGGACCACTGACACCTCGCCGGTGCTCTCCGGTCCTTCCGATGGTGCAGCTGCGGAACACGGGGGGAAGAAGAGTGGAGACAGCCGTTAGTGTGGGTCCCGAGCCATGGCCCTTGTCCCCCCACCCCTCTGCTGCTGCTTCCCCATCCCCGTCCCCGGGAGATGCTGCTGCTGCTGCTGCTGCTGCTGGGTGTCCCACCCTCTCCCCCCGGGGGACCCTAGGTTCCGCTCCCCCCATCCCCAGGGATGGGGCATGGCACTGTCCTGCCTGGGGGGGCAGGGGCTGATGCACTCTTCTGAGGGACATGCCACTGCTGTCCTCGGGGCCATGGTCATCTGGGCATGTGGAGGCCCCTGGTCATACCTGTTACCCCCGCCCCTCAACCTGGGGGGTGTGCACCGGGGGGGGTACATACCTGATGGTCTGCTCCCACGGTCCGGGGACACCCTGTGGGCGGACGCCCTGCTGGAGCTCCGGGACGGGATGTGGATCCGGAGCCCCCCATCGCTGGAGGAGGATCCCCCCTCCTCCTCCTCCTCTGGTGCCCCAGGGGTGGGCTCCTGGGGGGACCCCTGGGGTGCAGGGCTTACCTCTGGGGCGAACTCCACCTCCGGGGCCTGCTGGGGTTCCTCAGCCGAGGTATCAAGAGTGGCCGGAGGGGAGGAGGTGTGCCGGGGGCCCAGGATGACCCTGAGCTCCCTGTAAAAGGGGCAAGTGACGGGGGCGGCCCCAGATCGGCTGGCCGCATCCCGGGCCTGGGCGTAACCCTGCCGCAGCTCCTTAACCTTACTCCGGACATGGTCAGGAGTGCGGGCAGGGTGACCCTGGGCGGCCAGGCCCTCGGCCAGCCGAGTGAACGCATCCGCATTCCGCCTCTTGCTCCCCATTACTTGGAGCACCTCCTCCTCACTCCAGAGCCCCAGCAGGTCCCGAAGCTCGGCCTCCGTCCAGGAGGGGCCCCGCTGACACTTCCCAGCCTGGTTGCTGGTCTGGGAGCCCTGGCTCCCCTTGGGGGGGTGCCCTGGGGGCGCTTAGGGGGATGGGGGGCGGCCATCGCAGCGGTGGGGGGTTGGTGTGGCTGCAGAGGAGCGTGCAGGCTGGCCGCGTGGCTGGGCTGCCACCTGCACGCTCTCTCAGCTTCCTGCACAGGAAGGCAGGGGGTGGGGACCTTTAAGGGGCCACTGCATGCGGCGACCATCGAGCTCAGGGGCTGGAGAGAGCGTCTCTCAACCCCTCAGCTGATGGCCGCCATGGAGGACCCCGCTATTTCGATGTTGCGGGACGTGCAACGGCTACACGTTCCCTACGTCGACATTGAACGTCGAAGTAGGGTGCTATTCCCATCTGCTGATGGGGATACCGACTTCGACGTCTTGCCGCCTTACGTTGATGTCAACTTCGAAATAGCGCCCGCCACGTGTGGCCGTGATGGGCGCTATTTTGAAGTTGGCGCGGCTACTTCGAAGTAGCCGGCACGTGTAGATGCGGCTTTACTGTCCGATCCTTAGTAACCCGTGTGTCCTTCAAGAGTAAACTTTCACTGATATTACGCACAGAGACCCATTCATTGCACTTCAAAGCACATTATGTCAATTGTATCTTAATATTGACCTTCATTTTCCAGACCCAGTGTCCAGTGTTGCAGAGAAAACCAGGAGATGCAGGAAATGCAAACAAGATCATATCCTGCAGAAAGTGCAAGACCCTCAGGCAGAACAGAACTTGACAAAGGATTCTGCTCAGTGGCATCACAGTACAGCTGAGTGGTGTCAGAGTCAAGTAAACTTTAATGGGAGACTGCTTGACCTGTAGCACCAGCAATTGTCCAAGATGAATGAGGCCGTGGCAAAGCAAACTGAGGTCGCGGAAGAGCTCATAATGGCTGTTACTAAGCAGACAGAGATCCTGCGCTCCCTGCTTCAGTTGCAGAGGGACTCCCAAGCCAGCAGGGCATCAGTCCTCTGGAGAGAGTCCCGGAGTCCCCTGAAGAGAGATCACACCCCCCCGCATCATTGCGGTTGCCACACGCGGGGAGGGACGACAAGGATACCTTGCCGCTCCAGCCCCAACGGTCACTGCAAGAGGCTATCCAAGCATCCTTGAGAAGGCTTCTTTTCCCAGCCACTTAAACCTCTCTGCCCCCCAAAATAAAATCATTCCTTTGAGCTCGGCGTGATTTCTTGTCCTGGAGGAGTAGGGAGGGGGAACACAAATCAAAACGGGTGCATGGGCGGAGGGTGAGTACCCTAGAAGGCACAACTGCCGAGTGATACTCCCTGGTCCATAGTGGATGCATGGCTGAGGGTATGAGGTGATTGGTGGGAGGGTAAGTTCTGCTGAAGGCACAGGTGGCCACTGAAATGCCCTTGTCCGCAGCAGATGCGCAGCTGAGAGAACCAGGCAGGGGAGGGGACGCTGAAGGCGCAGCACATTCTGTTTATTAACTTAATCCCCTTCCACCAAAAAAGAGCATTCATTCATTACGGCATGGTTGATTTATTGGCATTATGGCAGAGACATACATAGGTACCATGTGTGTTACAGATCAGTCATAAAGCTATTTTTTAAAGTGTCCCTTATGGCTGCACCCTGAGCATGGCTACTGGTGGATGACTGTGTAGACAGCTGCGAGTAAGCCCGCCTGTGGCCTCCGCTTCAGAATTCCTAGACGGGAAAGTCTCCCGCCTTGATTCACACATGTTGTACAAAATAGTGCATGCTGTAATAATGGTGGGGACATTAGCTTCAGAAACATCCAAACGGGTCAATAAACATCTGAGCCTCACTTTCAAATGTCCAAAGGCGCATTCCACAATTATTCTGCACTTATTCAATCTGTGATTAAAGTTTTCCTTGCTGGGGTACAGGGCTCCTGTGTAGGGTTCCGTCAGGCAGGGAAGCAGAGGGTAAGCAGGGTTGCCCAATATAGCAATGGGCATCTCCACATTGCCAATTTTGATTTTCTGATCAGGGAAAAAAAGTCGCACCCAGGAGCTTCTGGTACAGTCCTGAATTTCAGAATACGCTTGCGTCATGAACCCTCCCTGACCAGGCAATGCTGATGTTGGTAAAACAACCTTTGTGATCTACGAACCTCTGCATGACCATGGAGAAGTACCCCTTTCGATTAATATACTTGAGGTCAGGCGGCCTGGGGCCATGATGGGGATGTGCTGCCATCTATTGCCCCACTGCAGTTAGGAAAGCCTTGGGCAGCAAAGCCATTCACTATGGCCTGCACATCTCACAGGATCACAGTCTTCCTGAGGAGATGCCGACAGATTGCGTGGGCCACCTCCATCACCACGAACCCCACTGTAGATCTGCCCAACCCAAACTGATTTGCCTCTGACTGGTAACTGTTGGGGGTTGCAAACTTCCACAGTACAACTGCCGCTTGCTTCTGAACCGTTAAAGCCGGCCTCATTTTGGGGTTGGTGTGCTTCAGGCCAGGCGCCAGCACATCACAAAGCTCCATAAAGGTGGACCTGTGCACAAGAAAGTTCTGCACCCACTGCTGGTCGTCCCTGGACTCCAGAATGATGTGATCCCACCAGTGTGTGCTGCTCTCTCAAGTCCAAAACCACCACTCCACTGTCAGCAGTGCATTCAGGGCAGCCACCAGCTCTGTGTTCTTGGACTGCAGTTGGCACAATTGCTGTTCCAAAACACCATCCGTGTCATGACCACCAGCAGCAGCAGCAGCAGTAGGGTAGACAAGCATCACTGAGCTTTGGAATTGAAGGACAAATTGCGTGACAGCAACTGTGGTTGCCAAAATGATCTGTGCTAGGAGCTGGGTGTTCATGGATCCATGCTTGCACTGGAATGCTGCAGTTCTTTTTTCGTGTGGTTAGTGATGCACTGAATTCTGGGATAGTGCTTGGAATTCTGGAATTCCATCATGAAACACCCACTAGCAACCAGGGCTAAAGCACTGTGGGATAGGTACCCACAATGCAGTACTCATGCTGTCGAACTTACATGGGGCAATGGGGAAGTGGAGATTCAACACGGAGAAAAGGTGGGTTGAATTTCAAGAAGCTCCGTGGGCACTTTATTTGAATTCATAATATCAAGATTAAGAATTTGCATTAATTATATATCAAATTTATCTCATAATGTAGACGCAGCCTTAGTCAGAGTTTGAAATCATCCTTCAGTGAAGACATACCTTATGTGAGTTCTTTTGAAAATCCAGCTCCTGCTGTAAATGCAGAAAGCTAGAAAATCTGACCCTGCGCTCATTTGAAAATCTGGCTAAACATTTATAATGTATCTGTAAATAACAGCAAATATAAAATTAGAAACACAGTAAATCTAGCTCCTTTTGGCATTTCACAATAATGTGACACTCCAAATGGAATTTATTATAGAATCACTGCCCACTTAGGCTATGTCTACACTAGAGGATTTAGTTGACAGAACTGGTGTTCTGTTGACAAAACCCATGGAGCATCCACATTCCCAAGGTGTTCTGTTGACCATAAATGAACAGAATGTGGCACTTGTATCGACAGAGTTCTGTCGTTCCCCACTGAGGCAGAATGCCTCTCTCAACGGAGATCTGTAGCAGAAAGCCAGTCTGGACGGTCCAGGGGGGCCTTCTGTCAACAGACAGGGCTTTCGGGACACCAGGCTGCCCTGTCTGCTGTGCTTCTGGTTGGCTGTTTTGTCAAGAGGGCAGTTGGGAAGTCTGGTCACAGTCTGCCAACAGACAGATTGCTTTTTCAATCTCCTTTGCAGGCTGGCTGCAATCTGTTGACAGAAGTTTTGTGGGAAGGTACCTTCCAACAGTAACTTCTGTTGACAGATCACTCTAGCGTAGACATAGCCTATGGCTCTGATTCCACCAGGGTGCACCTACTTGACATTATGCAGGGTGGGTAGTGAACATTTATTATAAATATATCCATAAGTGTTGGCAGGATTGGGGGGGGGCGTAGGGAGACAAAAGTATTTACTTTTGCCTGCTACCTAATGCCACAACCCTGTCACATGATACTGAGGTGTCTGAAAACTCATTCTCTGTATGTATATTGATTGAGTCCAGACCTTAAAATATTACATTTTTAATAAAAATATATATTAGGCAAAAGCAATTTTTGTTTCAGTAAGACAAGGTTTCACAAATTACGTCCCCTTCCTGAAAACTGTTCTGTGTAGGTGGATTCCTGGGCTCATGTGCAGTAGCTTGCAAGAATGGAACCCAAATCGACACTTTGAATTCATTTTTATAAACTGTCACAACTTTAAGTTAAAATAATCCTCACATTTTGTGAGTTGGGCTAGTACAAGAATCTACAGTATGGTTCTACCAGGCACTGCAAGACAGACAGAGAATTGTTATAGAGCTTCAAACATGAATTATATTTGGTAAATGCCAACCTTGGATTTTTTTCCTATTAAACAGAAGCGATGCTGATAAAAATTGATTAATGTGGCTAGTAAAACTCAAAATACACCCCATGTGTTAATAGTAAGGTGCAGTTGTCCCAGTGATGTACCATACATTGTCAGATCCTCAATTGGTGTAAATTGGCACAGCTCTATTGTGCTGACAATAAGCTGGAAATCTGGCCCATTGTTTTCACTTATTGGAGTACAATGCACAAATAATAACATAGTTATGACACCTTGATCTAAATTTTGTATGGATTAACAGAACCCCAATGAAGTCATACAGAGTGTAAGCCAGTGAAGAATTTGGTCCTGGATATTTTGCACTTATCAGAAATTAAAAGCATATTGTAGAATATATAGTGTAGATGAGGATCACTAATAAGCTGCTGCTACAGCAGCTGAACTTTTGGGAACCACTCAGTTTTCCAAAATATGTGCAGGTGATATTAACATTTGGGAGTTTCTATGTGGTGACAGACAGGTCACAAGAATGAGGAAGGAAAGCAGCCTTGTAGAGTCTGTGCAGCCTCATATTTTAGACCAGTCTGAGACCAATATTTTAGACCAATTTGAGATCATAAATTTCACACTTTTCTCAGATAAGTTTAAACATAGGAACATCTCACAATACGTGTTACTCAAAATGGTGTATGCCTCTTGCCTCAGCTGGGATTTCACTGTCTGCAGTTTTTACATTCAGTTATGTCCCCAGGGACCAATCAATATTGATGGCAATTATTCTTAGTACACAGGCCAAATGAACCAAGTGTTTTCCTTCTTTTTCTTGGGTAAAGTGAAATACAGAAATACTGAAAAAAATCCTGTATGTAGTGAAGTGGGGTTACATAACTGCTACGGCTATTTTGCATCAAATTATTGTTGGCCACAGGTGAAGTTTAGTCCAGTAATGAGTCCATTACTTTAGCCTGTAGATAGGAATGCTGTGCGCTATTTATATAGAAGTACATTGCTTCTGTCTTCACAGCGGAGAATTAAAAAACTCACAAGCTCAATTGTTTCGAGCCTCACATTAAGGCTGTTGCCACAAGTTTTATTTATACATTTCTGTTTCTATGCTTTACCCTTCAGCTGGAGGCTGAAGATGTTTAGAACATAAGGAGCTTTGCTCCATATACAATAGGTCTGTATCTGAGAGGAAATGCAAGCAATGGTATTTTTTTTGTGGAGAATAAATTCCGAACCTTGCAGATCATCAAGGCTTCAATTTTACTTGTTCCAAGAGTCTTACTGAATTCCTTGAAATTACTCAGCTGAAAAACAATTCAGCAGGTGCACAAATGCTCTCAGGATCAGTGCCTTAAATATTTTTAAGTGCTAAGTTTTTCATTGCCCAATAATGGATTTGTCCATTTAATTAATTTGTAACAAAAGTTTAGGTTCTGACACCATGTTTAAATATATTTTTATTTATCAGTGACTGGCAAAATTCATGCATCTTTTAATTGTCTTTTTTTTATTTTTCCTCTACCTTTGTGATTCTTCCTGTCTGAGCTTTGTGACAAATTACTCATTACACAAGTATCACAAGACCATTATTGGCCTGAGGGGAAGTCCTCAGAACAAATGGAGTGCTAGCTGGCCTCATACTGGGGATAAAACAAAACTAAATGGAAATCATGGAGATGGGAGGAGAGAATGGGAATGGAAGTACACTATGAGGGTCCCATGTGAGAAGTGTTTTGTGGGTCCTGGATGGTAGGATATGGGTATGTGAAGGCGCATGACTACACTAGCGAGCTGAGAGTGGGCACACAGTGGTCTCCCATCCAGAGGATGGTTTAGGGCAGTTGCCACAGGCCCTGCACTTTGGGGGACCCTGTGGCAGTCACCTTGACCATAATACGGATAGGATCCAGGGGGACCCAGGGGAGCCTGGGGGATTACCGTGGGGCCTGGCACGGGGTGGGAGCAGGTTTTGACTCCCTCACATTCACTGGGGCAGCAGGAGCCAGAGACACCTGGCAGCCTACTGCATCCTGCCACCCATGTCTCAGCCTGCTGCGCTCTGCTTCACCATGGTGGTGCTCCAGCTTCTGCCACCACAGTGAGAGCAGGTGGGCCCAACTCTATGCTGCCACCCTACGCCAGCCACCTCCCCCCAGGTAATCCCCTGTTCAGGAGGGGAGCATCAGGAGGGGGTGGAGCAGGGACAGGAAGAGGTGGAGCCAGGCAGAGGGTTTCCCTGAGCCCTAAAGTAAGGGAAGGGGAGGAGTGCAGGCAGGGCAGAGCCTGTGGCAGGGGGTTTCCCTGAGCCCTAAAGTAAGGGAAGTGGGGGGAGGTTGCCTCAACCCTTTCCCCACCCCCTGGGATGGCCCTGGTGGCACAGCTGTATTGATACAGCTGCAGTGTAGTAAGATCACTTATACTGGTGAGAGGGAGAAAGGTGCGTGGTTGACATCATAACACCATCTCCATGAGGGCCAGTGGCTATGCTGGCAGGAGAAGCTTTCTTGTTGTCATAGCACCAGCACTTCTGTCTGTATAACTTACGTCTCAAAGGCGTGTGGGTTTTTTTCACACTTCTGAGTGATATAAGCACTAATGACAAAAGGGGCAGTTTAAACATGGCTGTATGAGCATCTTAATCTTGACAACATGATTGCCATGATCTCCAAGACGGCCTCACTGTTCTAATGCTTTCCCTTTGGCTTTGCTTTCCTTCCTGAGAATAATCACTTAATGGTATGTCAGAGTCTAGAAAATTACTGCTAATATTATAATAATGTAATTTGAAGCTCAGCTGGTCATAGCTGATCAGAGACCATGATTCTACATATAAGGATAATTTTCAGCGCACTGTGAGCAAGTATTTCAGTTAGGATAACTACAAGAAGTCTTGTGACACCTTATAGACTAACAAATATTTTGGAGCATCAACTTTCGTGGGCAAAGACCCGCTTCATTTAGATGCATCTGATGAAGCAGGTATTTGCCCACGAAAGCTTATGCTCCAAAATATGTTAGTCTATAAGGTGCCACAAGACTTCTTGTTGTTCTCAAAGCTACAGACTAACACGGCTACCTCTCTGATATATTTCAGTTAGGTCTGTCATGTGAAGCTAAAAGGGAAATGGAATTTAAATAGCAACTCAGGTAGACATTCATACTGAAAATACGAGATGGGACACTGAAGGGAATTAAGGGTAAGAGGATAATTTACTTCCCAGCACAACTCCTGCTTATAGCATAAGCCCACTTTGTTAAACACCTGTGAATCCAAATTCCCAATTAGCTGAAGTTTGGTTATGTTTCCTGACATTGCTCTGGTTTCAGTTCCACTCCTGAGGATCCTTAAGCTTCAGCCCTGTGGAACTTTTATAGGCTATGGCTGTGTCTACACCACAAAAATAATTTCAAAGTTGCTTACTTTGAAGTACAACTCCGAAGTAAGCAACTTGGAAGTAGAGCATGTACACACACCCTGCTTCAAAGTAGGGCACTAATCCATTCCTGGGAATGGAGTAAGGACTTCGAAGTTGGGCTCTCTAGTTTGAAGTTAACTTCGAAGTAAGGGAAAAATGTGTGTAGACTCTCTGCTGGCTACTTCAATGTAGTGCCTAACTTCAAAGTTAACTTCAAAGTTAGTTCCTAGTGTAGACACATCCTATATCTAGACTAGAAGGTTTTTGTCAGCAAAATCTGCAGAGGGTACAGATTCCCAAGGGCATTCTGTTGACAGTAAATTGACAGAACACAGCACTTTTATTGACAGCTGTACCACACTCGCCATAAGAAAGAACGTCTCTGTTGACAAAAAGCCCATCTGGACATTCTGTGGGGGCTCTCTGTCAGCGGAAAGGGCTTCTGGGACACTGGGCAACCCTGTCTGCTGTGCTTCCAGTTGGTCATTTTGCTGATAGAGTGACTGGGCAGCCTGGCCAATGCCTGTTGACAGAGAGGATTGCTCTTTTGAACCATCCTTTGGTCTGGTCGTGATGTGCCGACAGAAGTTTTGTCGGAAGATATCTTCTGACAAAGACTTCTGTCAACCAACTGCTCTAATCTACACATAGCCATACTCTTCAGGACAGAAGCTAAAAATCCCACAAAGCCCTGACTCTCAAAAGGAGTTAAGTTCCATTTCAGTTGTGCTTCTCTTTGGTGGTGTCCATGGGGCCAGAATTTTACAATGGGGTACTGCAGGATGGAGGCTTCCTGCTGGCCCCAGATTATCCAAACCCTTGACTTTGCAGAGGTTTCTCTGTCTCTCAATGTCTCTCAAAAGTTTTGTAAAACCTGGTTTCTCCGATACTTATCTAGATGGACATATGGACTCTTGTAGCATGAGTGAAATGGCTTATTTTTGTCTTTATTAATTTTTGCTAATGGGAGCTCTGCCTAGGTAAGGTAACAGCAATGTCTGGCCACACATCTGTAACTAAAACACTGACAAATCCTTCGTCTACTGGTACTAGTGACCAGCACTAAAACGCATGGAGATATTGCAAAATCTAATTCATAATCTGATACATATGCCAAAATTATGGGTCCAGTTTAGTCTTTGTGTCAGATGAGCAGCATTTTGTGCTATAGGTGTTCTTTGCCTTTGAAAAATAATGTGCAGGTTACTTGGGAAACAGGATTTGGAAATATATCTTATAAAGCGCCTATAATTTTTATTTTATTCCATAGCCACTTCTAATAAAGGGACCTGATTATGGTGGGAATATACTGTTAATTAGCATTAGACTTCTGCTTTTGATTAATGCTACTAATTAGTTTCTGTCCTTGACTTTTTCCAATTAAGACATACATGCCTTGGTGCTAAACACCTGGGTAGATTACCTAATTAGATGAAAGAAAGATGTGCACTGGTTTGCAGGTAATTATTTTAACTTTCAATACTTCTTTGGTACTCGAAGATTTACTTGGCATTGCTTTGGTCCTGAACTCAATTTTTTTTAAATAAAATGAAAATGTACGTGCTTCATTGAAATAATTGTGCTGGAGAGGAGGGGTGCAGTATGCAGGATGCTCTGGGGAGAAAGGGCTACTCCACCCCTCTCACCACAGAAGCTTAGGGCCAGGTGAGAAGTGCCTCTCCATGGCTGCTGCAGCTCTAGTGGACACGGCCAGGGGAGGAGTGCATGGCCTCTGGCTGGGCAGGTCCATGTTCATCTGTTCCCTGTGCTCTCCAGCCAGAGTGAAGAATGCAGCAAACTGCGCACTTTCCCTTCATTTCCCACTGAAGGGGAGCAGCCAGCAATGTCTCTGTATGAAGCGGGTGTGATAACTTCAGCCTCACCCCCCAACAGGCAAGTGGACTGTGTAGGAAGTTCAAGGCTGGGAAGTCCAGGATGGGGGGCATCCCCAGCCAGCCCCTTTCACCTCCCTGGGATTCAGTCTCTTTTCTGTAGGTGTTTATGAGAAACAATCCCATTCCAGGCGCATCCCATTTTCCTGGCACAACTAAACCCCAACCTTGCTTTAATTTAAAAGAGGAAGCTGTGTACCCAGTTTGGTGGTCCTAGCTCTTATACTTTAAGAGGAGTCCTTCAACAAACAAACAAACTCTCTCAAATAATAGATAAAACATACTAAGTCCTTTTGAGGGACTGTAGAATCTATTTTAGAGTTTGAGAAGAGAGCAGAACCTTGCACAAAAGTCAGGGCAGCTGGACATATACTTTTTTTTCTACAGATCGGTACAGTGGTCAGTTTCCAACTTCTGGTAGATATAGCAGGCCTCAGATAAACCCATCAGAAGGACCTAAGGTCAGTGGTTTTCAACCTGCAGGCTGTGGGCCTCTTGCAGTCCAATCACCATAAAGCTATGACCCATATGACCTCCTTGGAGTCATACAGTATATATATTTTATGGAGGCAGCTCACACAACACAGAGGGAGCTGTATGTGCAGCCCACACTGGTAAATAGTTCAGAACTGAGGGAGTAGAGGATTCATAAGACTGTGTGACTGTCTGGGAACGGAATTCATAAATAATGTTCCTCTGGGTGGGGACGTAGAGCCCAAGCTGCTAATGTCATTGATGCCAGGAACACCCAAAAGGAAGGAAAACCCCCTCTCTATTGTACCACACGATACTCTCCTTCCTGAAAGGAGCTGTGCCACTGTGGTCACCTTCTTCTCTGGCTCAATGACTGTTCCACAGGGAGGTGGGTGCAAGAGAGAGGCTCTGTAATCTAGTGGTTAGTGAACATACCTAGGCGGTGAAAGAGCCCTGGACAAATTCTCTCTCCCATCAGGCAGAAGGGAACTGAAGCTGGGTCTCCTACATCCCCGGTGAATGCTCTGTAGCTTTTCAACTAGTGGTTAATGTGCCTGGTACCATCACCACCTCCAGCTGGAATGGATGGGAGCAGAGGGCCCTGAGCAAACCTACTAGCTTGGGCCCCACGTGTGACTTTGGTGTTGTCCTGAAGTCACTTTCTTGGTGCTCTGGAACCACTCTGAATGAAGTCAGATAGGACTCAGGTGGAGTGTGTCCCACCTTAGGGCACACCAGAGTAAGCCTGGGTTTGCCCTCAGCTTGTTCAGCACCCATATTCACACCCTGAGCTCTCCCCAGTGACTCCACCTGAAGGGGTACCTGGGAAGCCTGACACACCTCCCAAAGGAGCCATGCACCTCAATTCCCAGTCAGCAGTTACTCTCAGCCAGCACTGGAAAACAGAAGGCTTACCGGTCAATAGGGTCACAGCACAGAGCAGAGCCTGCTAGCACAGGAATCAGGGAGTTACAGCAATGTCCATCTTTATGGGTAGAGGGAAGATCCAGGGCCCCCAAGTCCCAGCCAGGAGACCTACCAGCTGCTTACAGCCCAGCCCCGGTCACACCAGCTGTCATTCTTCTTCCTTTGTTTCTTTCTGAGGCAGGGGCGACACTTGGGGGGGCATGAGAGGGAACACGTCCCCCCAGATGCCATGGGCAGGAGGAGCATGGGGCCAGCCAGGAGCTGTGGGCAGGGGCAGAATCTGTGGGCAGCCCAGGAGCCTGGGAGTGGGGGGACCTGTCACCCTGAGCAGGAGTCCGGCTCGCGCCCCACACACAGAAGCAATGGCAGGGGAAGTGGAGCAACTCTGCTCTCCCAGCGTGTCATGCAGGGGAAGGAGTGGGGTTCTCCCTGCACTCACCAGTGGGCGGCAGGGCAACATGGCCAGGGGAGCAGAGCGAACTGGGACCATGCTGCTTTGCTTCTTCTGCTGCTTCCAGTGACTGCAGGGGAAATGGGAGCTGGACCCCCATTGCTAGCAACGAACCCTGCTAGGCCCCTGGGTCACATTGGTTGGGTGATAAGCCAGGGTGAGGGCTGAAACAAGGGTGGAGAGGGGCAGGACAAGGAGCAGAGAGGGGTTGTCACAGCCTTTCCCCGGGCTGGGGGTGGGGGTCATGGGTGTCACCCCTCAGCAGGCACCCCTATTTTGAGGCATACAGCTCACCTGGCCTCCACCTCTTGCTTCGTTCTCCAACACCTCTGGCTGATTCTAGTAAAGGATGGGCCACAGCCAACATTTGCCTAGATACAGAGTGTTGACTGTTCATGCCCCAAGAGCCAGTCACGACTGCCTTCTTGGACCTTCTGCAACCATCCGGCCCTCTTGTTCCACCCTTCAGGTACTCGAGTAACACATGGGGAAAATGAGGCACATATGCAGCATTCCAACAAATCTTTAAGAATGTTTCCACTTCATCTTTCCCCTTTTTGTGAACTGCTCTGAAGCTTAGGGTGATGATAGGCAACTTTTTACCTAAGGGAGGCAGCAGTGTGCTAACCCAGGCACTGAAGAACTTTTATCCTGAAAACTTTGGTTGCGAATGAGACCAATAGGATTTTGGTAGGAACTTTCCAGATGGCAGTGGAGCCTGACTGGGGACTTTGGGGTCTAAGCACCTTTGTGGCTCTGGGCTACCAGCTCCCCACTTAAAGTCAATGAGAGTTGGCCACCTGACTGCCCTTTGTGCACTTGAAAAATCTCCCTTTGTGTGTCCTACCTCATTTTTTTCTGGATTATCGAATAGATTCAGGATCACAGAGATATAATCACACATACAACTGAAGACATTACTTTAAATGCTTTGTTATCCGCCCATAAAGTAAATGGAAACTACGAATTCACAAAGTTAACAAGGTGATTCTATTGTAAGAAAGCTGTTGCCAAGAGAATACCACCATTCCACTGTGCAAAGACACGTGGGCTGGTGGCAGAGTAAGAGTAGTATTTCTATTCAGCCCACAACAGACACCTCTCAGGCAATACAGCTCCCAGCTGTAAACAGGCTGCAGGACTAACTAGCAATTCTTCAGCCAGGAAATGATTATCTGGAGGACAAATGGAACAAGCGTTTTTCTTAATTCTGAAAAGAAACTAACAAGTTTCCTGTTGTCTTTTGAATAGATAGCCTCAAAAAGGCAGATGCAGATCAAATCTCTGCTCCACTGAAGGCACCTAAGAAGCTCGGAGAAATTAAAGGTTCACTTAGACCTTTAACAAGATAACCCTTAATTGTGGTCTTTCTTTATCTAATCCACTGAGCTACTGGGAAGATCTGTAAACTTACAACATGCAGGGAGCTGCAGGGGAGTGCTATACAATTAAATGTTGATTTGCATATAAGTCTGCATTCATTCCAAAGCAACAGGTTTTGAAATAGTTGGAAGTACAAAGTATTGATGTTAAGTTGACAGTTGTGGAATACAGTATATTTACATAAAAGCAGTTGAAAATACTTGTAGAAACATTTTTCCTAACTGATGCCGCAGCTTAATTTTGTAAAGCAAAAGTAGAAATTAAACCAAAGCACTAAATTCCACATAGGTTACGTCTACACTAGCCCCTTCCTTTCAGAAGGGGCACGGTAATGAGCGAGTTGGGAAGATGTTAATGAGGGGCTGCTGTGAATATGCAGCGCCTCATTAGCATAATGGCAGCTGCACGTGATTCAAAAGCGCCACTTTCTAATTGCACACAGCCTGTGTAGCCAGGGGCTTTTTGAAAGGACCCCCCAGATTTCGAAAACCCTGTCTTCCTGTTTGGTTTTAGGAAGAAGGGCCTTCTGTAGTCTGGGGGGGTCCTTTCGAAAGACCCTGTCTACATGGGTGGTGTGAGGTTCAAAAGCGGCACATTCGAATTGCGCGAGGCCGCCATTATGCTAATGAGGTTCTGCCACATAGAAGGCACTATAGAAGTTCAAAGTATTATCATAATAATGTCATTGTAGTGGAACATCATGATTCTGCATATAAAATCAGAAAACTATCATTTTAACTGTTTGCATAAAGAACCCATTTTACATTAATAAACAGTGGAATGAAAATTTGGAGGGGATTAACATAAATGGTGGCATAGCGCTCTCTGAAGGGCTGAAGATTTACTACTCCCAGAGCTAGAAAAGAACAAACCAAACTTTACTTAAGTGCTGTCTTATCAAAATCTCCTTGCTTTTAAGTCTTGGTGAGACCAAATCTTACTCTAATCTGCATTTACGCTTGCAAATAGAGGGTGCCATCCAGCAGTTGGATCCACCTTCAGGACTGCGGTTGCAGGATTAGACCACCACTCTTCACAACATCTTTGTGAACCGCAAAGGTATGATGCTCATTTCACAGCCCAGGATACTGAGGCAGAGAAGTTAACAAACTTTTCCAAATTTGCAGAAGAGATCCCGTAGTAGATTTGGGCAGGACTGAACCTAGTCATTTTTTCAGACAGTGCAGAAATGCCATCCCTGCTGTGCCTGTGCGAAGGAAAAAGTCTGGTTGATCAGCTAAACCAAAATGACCAGCTAAGGAGAGTAGAACAAAAGCAGAAATTAGATGGCTTCATCCCCTAGAATAAGGAGTCCAGGGCAACTACCTTACTTACCCATCCTTAGAACCAGCCCTGGATTTGAGCCTGGAACTCAGGATTTCTCAGAGCATGTCTGTCTTGTGTTACATGAAGATAATACCGTTCTGGCAGTGTGACATAGTGGCTAGAGCACCAGTCCAGGACTTGAGACACTCTGCTTTGCCACTGGCTTGCTGAATGACCTTGGGCGAGTCTCATAGCTTCTCTGTGCCCCAGTTTCCCCTTCTGCAAAATGGGTGTAGTGGTAAGGACCTTCTTTGTAAAGCACTTTGAGACCTATAGCTGAAAGATGCTATACAAGAGCTAGGAATTATTATTTCAAATAGATCATTGGCCAGATTAGACCTATATTTGCAGCTGCAAACATGTTGATTCAATGGAAAACCTTTTCCTTTTCGCAGACAACTCAGCAGTTTCCAGTCAGAGGTGCTGAACTACCTCAGGTCCCAGTGGTAGCAACAGGTGCTCAGTAACTTGAAAAAGCGAGATGCTAAAAACCCTCTGTAGGAGTCCTCTTCCATACAATCCCCCATTGGGTGTCTGTGCTGTGACTGATCTTCTGGAGTTTGAGTGAGCACATGTGGTAGGGACGTGCTAAATTGAACTCACCAATGGCATCAGTACCCCTGCCCCTCGCTAGGAGTAAGGGAAGTTGATGGGAGTATTCATTCCCATCAACCGCCCACCGTGGTTGAGTGGAAGCTCGAATTGAGGCTGTTGACGACAGCTACATTAACATAGCTGGAGCTACATATCTTAATTGACCTTCATGTAGACCTGGCCTCCGAGAGCTGTCTGTGTTATGCCAGGTGCCTTCCAACAGCAGCCCGGGATCAGGAGGGCACAAAGCTGCCTTAAACTAACATATCCATCCCTGCTCAGGGGCTGTGAGTAGTTTGCTGCCCCTCTTAGATGTGCAGTACAGAATCCCATCTGTATCATCTCTATAAAAAGGAACCCATTATCCAGCGTCCCTACCTCCCTGCACAAAGCCACGGTAGCCTGGTACATATTGTTATTCCCTGCCCCGCTCTCACTTGGGACTAGCTCCCCTGAGCTGGCGTTGAACAAGGAGTTTAGCGCAGGTTGATAGTGGATGAAAATGAAACATTGCAGCCAAGGGACTCCACATTTACTTTAACTGTTTTCTGCACCGATCAAGATGCTCTAATTAGGTAGACAAGTGCCTAGACACGGAGCATCACTGATTCCAGTGGGGCTTTCTGTGGGCTCCAGGGTCTGCTCGCATGGAGCAACTGGCAGTATTCCGGTCAAGGAAGGATCTGGCAATTGTGTCATACAGAAAATAATCTAAAAGCAACAGCCTTAAGCCAAGAACTTAGTGCAACTTCTTATATCTTCTATTACAATTACACCAAGATGCCTCACCTGAGATTGGGGCCCCAGCATCCTAGTTGCTGTACATACGCACAGTGTGACACAGCTCTCGCCGAATACATCTTACAACCTGACTACACAAGACAGCAAAGGGTTCAAGAGGAACCATGTCACATGGCAAATCAGAGACAGATGTGGGACTAGACTCCAGGTCCCCTGACCCCTAGCTCAGTGCTATGTTCGCTAGATAACTATGCCTCTTTAAGAAACTTTGGAAAAAAACAAAACAAAAACCCTCGAAACAGCTACTTAGATCAATCATAATAACTGAGCCAAGAAGTGTTACCCTCTCAGTAGTTTATCACCCTGAGAGATGTCGCTCCTTGGAGCCCTTCCCCAGACTGACTTGGGTAGACAATTCCACCATTTTTTCACTTCAGCTCTGCTTAGATCACGTGTTCGTAAATAAATCTTAATGGGATGTGGGCAAGTCAAGTCTGGCCTAAAATTTAGGATTTTCAAAAAGAAATTGTATAAAACCTCTCTCTGATGGAACGGTTTGAATTAATTTTTAAAGTTCCGAAGGAAAGCAGAATTTTTTTTAACCAAATACACACAACCCTGCAGTGCTTGCAATATAATCATTTGTAACATCAGGTTGATGCATAGGAACCAAGTGTGAAGTCTTCTAGGCCGTGATCCTGCAATGAACACCTGCTTTCCAAGCTGGATGCATTGCTAGATGTAACAGCATGTGAAGAATAAACTGGATTTTTTTTCAACTCATTTCAATAGTAATCTATTATTAGAAATATGGAAATTTCCTTATTTTTAATATCATTTTGAAGCTGACAATCTTCTTTAAAGTCTTTACACTTTACCTTTAACAAATACATTGCAAGTATAGTTACCATGTAAAGGCCCAACAGTTTCTATAGTATTTCACCTGCCAAAAGCAGACACCTGCTTCCTGTAGCTGGGGGAAGCAGAAGAGTTTCTACACTCTGGTTAACTTTTACATGCAGCAAATAGTGACTCTGTTTCTTTCCATTTCACCTTTTAACTTTCCTAAAACTGAGTTTCTCTCTTCTTAAATCACTGGCTGGCTAGGATTTCTTTTCCTACTTAATCTGTTAATTGGGAGAGACTTTCTGTTGTGTGAACAGTCTGACAAGTCTGTCTACCTTTCCCCTTACAGAACAACAAGAAGTCTTGTGGCACCTTATAGATTAACAGATATTTTGGAGCATAAATTTGGATCAGTCCGTTAATGCCACATAACTTAGGTATAATTCAGTACCCTAGGAAGAAAAGAAAATGATTGTCTATAAAAGCGGGGAATGGATTTATGTAATCATCCAATCCATTCATAGAGGTAAGTTGTCAGAAATCTCTGTTCTTAAGGCTAATCGATTTTTTTCTGCTGTGTAATTTGTTAATTGTGTAAAATCTTGGAGGCGTATGACAGGTTTATTTGTCCGCAGTAAGGAAGTTCAGGCATTTTATGTCTCATTCTGCCTCCAGCATATGTAGGATCAACTCCTGTTTCCAACTGAAGCCAAAGGAAGTTTTTGCAATGGATTTCCATGGGATAAGCTGAATCCTATAAACAATACGTGAATCCTGTAACTGTTGCCTTTTTCCCTTGCCTGACAAAGACCAGGACCCTGCAAGGGCTTACGTATATGCTTAACTTTACTACCGTCAACGGTCTCATTAGGTCCTGCAACTTTTTCCATACTGGCATACTCTTGTGTCCAATTAGAGCTCCATTAACTTCAATGGGGATATACCCAGGCATATCAGATTACGGGATCAAGACAAAAGGAAAGGGGAAAGATCACTTTTCTTTTGAAATTTTTCTCTTTTCAGATAAGAAATATTTGTCTATCCCAACGTGTATTTTTATGAGGGGATTATCATGTTATTCTCTTCATCAGCTAACTGAATTCAAACAAAGCCGCTGCACTGCCACATCATCATCTGTGCACGAGCCAAGAAATACCCCGCAACGTGGGGGCACACTGTATTTGGTAGTGAGACAATTTCACACCAATTAGCTTAAAAACTTGAAAATACATTTTTTTGTTTGCATAATTGTTAAAAATGTGTAATATTCATAAATACATAGGTTTGATGAAACAAAGTAGTTGTACTTACGTGCCTGGGCTTAATTTGTGCTTTTGATTATTTACCTTCTAAAAAAATCTGGCATGCCTCGCCCCCACCCCTGCCCCAGAAAGGGCATCCTGCACCCCAGGGTAAGAGCCACTGCCCTAGTCAATAGCTCATTAAACCCAGCCTTGCTTCAGGTGGACGATGGGGGAAATAAACCCAGGTCTGGGGTCCTCGCACTAAGTCAGGGCCAGCAGCAGACAGAAACTGTTAGTGCAAATGAACCTAGTCTAGCAGTTCAGGGAGCCCAGGCTGGGAGGCAAACACTTCCAGGTATCACCCGGTAGCCCAGCAAACAGTCTGTCTCCTTGTTCAGGACTGGTACAGGCAGTTAGCCTGTGTTGGTGGAGAGGTGGGAGACTGCCACCCAGTAGGGGGGTGGCGGGCGGGGGGGCAGGCCCACCCACTCCGCTGCGTCCCAGCCCAGGGCCCTTGTCAGCGGCAGAGCGGTCTGCCTCATGGTTTAGCGGGGATCCACACCAGAACATGCTGCCCTGAGGACCTCTAGCAGTCCTCTGTATTCCCTGGGCCTCTTCCATTCCTCCCCCCCGCCCAGCGCATATCTGGGTGTCAGGTCAGTATCTCAGGGGTTCCAGGTGATTGGGGATCAGTTGGGGCCCTGGGCATCCCGGCCAGTCCACGGCCACTTGCAGGTCTCATGGTTTCAGCTGGACTTGGGGTACAGGCTGGGATTGAGGCCTCTCCTCTTGGTCAGGCTGATCTCTCAGCGGTTCCAGGGGACCCAGGACCAGCTGGTGTCCAGGGGTTCCTGGCCAGTCCTTGGCTGCTTGCAGGTCCAGCAGTCCCAGCCAGTCCTCAGTCTCCCAGGTAGGGAGCACTGGGTAGGCCTCTGCTTCCCCTGGAGGTTGGAGACAGACAGACCTCTCAGGCTGGGCTTTTATAGTTCAAGCCCTGCTTCCTGGCTTCCGGTCAGGTAACCATGAGGGGTTAACTTTGGTGGAAAATGGCTCCCGGAGGGGTTACTCTGCCTCTGGGCCAGTGGGCAGCCACTCGTCCCCAGTACAGCATGTGACATTAGTGTCTTCTGTGCCAAAACTTGGGACCCGTCACCGGGCAGACTCACCACCATGGTGCTCTGGCTGGTAGATGAGGGAATTAGCTGTTTTGCCCCATCTGGTGCCTCCTTCTGGCAGCGTGTTGTCCGCCACCACTCCCCACTCCAGTCTGTGCTCTGCTGAGGACCCACATCGCTCCCAGGGTCACCAGGCCCTTTTCAGGATACAGCCTTCTGGCAGTTCCCACTACAATCCCTTGCCCCCTTCCTGGGACCCTGGCAGTCCTTGTTCAGGCTGCCCACCAATATGGCCAGCTGCAGCCTCGATCTCGTCGCCTACATCAGCAGCGAGCCACAGCCTGTATTGGCCACAGTTGGTGTGACTAAGTTTGGTGGAAGGGACTCAGGCCTCCCACTTCTCTGAGTCCCAGCCCAGGGACCCTCTGGCAGCAGTCTTGTCCTGACCTCCTCTTCTTTCCCCTTCACTGCCTTACTGCCTGGGCCACTTCTTCTTTGACCCTTTGTCCCTTCTGGGCCTCTCTATCAGGGCCAGCAGCCTGGCAGCTATCAGGCTGGAGCCACTCACTAGTTCCCCCTTAGGGTGCCCAGTATAGCTCTACTGAGCTGGTTGCTCTTACTGGGAGCTGGTCCTGCACACAGCTCTCCTCCCCAGTCAGGATCAAACTGAATGAGGGAATGAGAGTTCCTTATAAGCGGAGCTGCCCCAGCAAGGTGCCATCTGATTGGCTCTCTATAGGAGCTTTTCACTCATTGGCTGAGGTGCTGCGCAGGCTCCCTCTTGCCTTCCTTAACCTCTTCCTTGCAGTAGTGGGGCACTCACTCCACAACAGGCTCGAAGGATCAGTTAAACAACAAACTTATTTCAGGGAATTTAGTTGTGTTTTACAATATGTTTTATAGTTGAAAATATAAGCATATAGTGCAAACATGTATGCTCATCAACATTAAGGGAAACAAAGCCATCAGACTAGCAAACTGGGAAGGAAACAGCCTGGGATCTGTGCCCCAGCCAGAGGAGGAAGCTTGCACTGGAAAAGTTCGCAGGTCTAGAAAAACAGGAGGGCTGAACTTCAAGCAATAAGCAATTGCATCAGCTGGTTGCATACTATATGACCGTCTTATAGAAATGTATAGAGTAATTTTTATTTAAGAAAGCCTATGACACACTGGTGATTAACATTACGGAACTGTGAAACGTATGCATTCATAGAATCTTAGAACACTAGAACTGAAAGAGATCTCAAGAGGTCATCGTCTAGTCCCCTGTGTCCATGGTAGGTCCAAGCACCACCTTCATCCCTGACATAATACTATGGCTACGTCTACACGTGAAGCCTACATCGAAGTAGCCTATTTCGATGTGGCGACATCGAAATAGGCTATTGCGATGAATAACGTCTACACGTCCTCCAGGGCTGCCAACGTCGATGTTCAACTTCGACGTTGCGCAGCACCACATCGAAATAGGTGCAGCGAGGGAACGTCTACACGCCACAGTAGCACACATCGAAATAAGGGTGCCAGGCACAGCTGCAGACAGGGTCACAGGGCGGACTCAACAGCCAGCCGCTCCCTTAAAGGGCCCCTCCCAGACACATTTGCACTAAACAGCACAAGATACACAGAGCCGACAACGAGTTGCAGACCCTGTGCATGCAGCATGAATCCCCCGCTGCAGCAGCAGCAGCCAGAAGCCCTGGGCTAAGGGCTGCTGCACACGGTGACCATAGAGCCCCACACGGGCTGGAGAGACAGCGTCTCTCAACCCCCCAGCTGATGGCTGCCATGGAGGACCCCACAATTTCGACGTTGCGGGACGCGGATCGTCTACACGGTCCCTACTTCGACGTTGAACGTCGAAGTAGGGCGCTATTCTGATCCCCTCATGAGGTTAGCGACTTCGACGTCTCGCCGCCTAACGTCGAAGTTAACTTCGAAATAGCGCCTGACGCGTGTAGCCGCGACGGGCGCTATTTCGAAGTTAGTGCCGCTACCTCGAAGTAGCGTGCACGTGTAGACACAGCTTATATGACTGCAGAAGGTCACCAACAAGGAATTACATGGGAAGATGTAGCCAAAAAGAGAACCTACTGCAGAAGGATATATAATGCAAGTTACAGCTATTTGGGCATATTTGCAGAATGAATGATGAATGAAAAATCAAGACCCTGGTATTTGGCACAGTGGACGGTTTGAATAGGAGAGGCAGACCCCTCAGAGAAGGCGTAAATGATATAGTAGACTGGGGCAGAGCTAGTCTACAGAAACTAAGCAACTCTGCACTAGACAGGAAAAGATGGAAGGAAATAGTGAGGGAGGCATCAGACACCGACAGGCACGGAGCCTATGGTTGTTGATAATGATGATGGCTATTTTATGATATTATGTTTAAGGCCTGTGGTCAAACAGGAAGAAACACATTCCTTCCAAGATAGAAGGCAGTAATTTGCTGTCTCCTATGTTGTTTCCTATGGTGGAATCAAAACAACAGGAGCCCCCTTTACACACAGAGGGATGGGAAGCCTACAAGAAGGGAAAAACTGCATCAGGCCAACCTGCCTCTTGAAACAAGGTCCCTGAATGTTGGGAGGATATAAGCAAACAGAAGCCATCTTTGGCATCTGTCCCTAGACAGATACAAGAGAGCAGAGGCCTTGCAAGCTGAGAAAGCTGGGCTTTTCAACCAAGGAGGGATGAAGTCTCTGGGAAGTGGATGTAGGTAAGAAACATGCTTGGTCAAAAATCTTTTATGTAGGGAGCCCGGGGAAGTAAGTGTCTTGTACTTCTGTGGAAGACCTTCACTGAGGGAAAGTCAGCCATGGTTGAGAAAAAGAAAGACTGGTGAGAGAAACACCGCAGAGCCTGGACCTTGCTAGATTACTTTTAGATGCATTTTTGCACTTAATGTCTTTTAACCATTTCTAACTTTATTCCTTTTATTTGGTACCAGTTATCTCCAGCATTTGATTTATTTTCACTATAACCAACTCAGTGCTGTGTTTGCAGAGATGGGTTTAGTTATCCCAGTTAAAACGCTGGCATGTGCTTTTGTCTCTTTAAAGGAACAAACAAAACGTCATATTTCTCTAGATATTGCAGAGGACTGGACATCATGGTTTAGAAGAAGTTCAGGGCCAGGTACACGTCACTTTTCTTATGTAAGCAAGGTTGGGGGAAGGCAGAATACATTGGCCACTGGATGTCAGAGTTGCTGATTCAAGGCTGTCTAGCACACATTCAGGGTGCCAACCTGCACGCTTGTAGGCTGGTTGTGAACATGCCAGGCTGGGAGCGACAGTGGCAAGGCATTGTGAAGCACCTGGGCTTGCATGGCCAGTGATGACACAACCCCTGACTGGTGTGGATTGCATCCCAAACCACGTGACAACACCCCCGCGTAACTTTTTATGCGCACACATTTTATCACAGCTTACTCAAATCAAACTTCTCTTACTTTACTGTGCCTCCCTGTATTTCTAAATTATTTTCCTTTTGTTTTTAGCCTAACTGCTAATTTCGCAAATTCCCAGGGCCCACAAAAGAAGTATTTTTCTCATCAGTTGTGGTTTAAGCTGGTCTTAGTAACTTCCATTTAGAGAAAAATGCACTTGTTTAACTTCTGAGGAAAGATGTAACTTTCAGTCTCAACCCTTGCTTCCTTCTGGGCTTAATCTACTCGAACTAGTCGGATTCTGTTACCTAGGACAGACTTGGAAGGGCAGGGATCCGGAAGAGGGAGACACACAGCAGAGCTGCTCCAGTCTGAAGCATGGATAAGTGGATCACTCAGGAGCGCTCAGCAGGGGAGGTGGCGGAAGACAACGGGGCAGTACACACTTCCCTTAAAGAGACAGAGGTTGGCTTCTCTCAGAAACTCACCCAGCATCAGCCAGCATACGCACTGTGTGCCATTGTCACACACATCCCATCTGTGCCACACACACATCGTCACTGTCACATATACACTGCAGCACACACTGATTTGGTGTCACAAAGTCTGTCTCACACACAGAGTGTTTCTCTTCACACTCACACACTCTCTTTGTCTCTCTGTGTAGTCCCCAGGCCCCGCCCCCATTCTGCCTGAAGCCCTGCCCCTTCCAGCGGGCTCCTAGCCGACTCACAACCAGTGCAAAAATTCATGGAGTGGCCCTTCTGTAAAAATTATTGACCACCCCATTCTACTATATCTTCAAAATCATAATCTGCTTGATCCCTGTGCTAGGTTTAGAGTTGGCCATTGAGCTGAAGGAGCCCTGATCAACACCTTCCCTGACCTTCCCATTGATAAATCTTATGGCTCTTGTTCAGCTTTGATCTCATGGGAGACATCAGTAGCTTTTGATATGATTGTGAATCAAGCCCCAGTGCTTCAGATCTGGGTTTTAAACACTTGCCTTTCAGCGGCTTGGACTGGAATGAAAACTAAACCTTTTGTACATTCTTGTGACAACAGCACTGTGCTGAAATGTCCTTTTTTGGACCAAAACTTAAGGGTGGTGGCCACACTAGGAAGTGACGTTGAGAGGGGCAATCCCTATTCATCACTTCGAAGCGAGCCACTTCGAAAGGAAGCGACTACACACAAAACACAGATCGATGTTGTGATCTGTGACATCAAAGAGACGCCCCATCATTTTGAAATGGAGCAGCTACACAGCCATGGGGCCGGCGGGGGGAGCCATAGACAGGTAGGGCTTGCCCAGCCACAGCCAGCATGCCAGCTTCTGCTGCTCAGTCAGGGACATGTCAGCTGGGAGCAGAGCTGCAAGGGAGTGGGGGAGAAGGGGCGCAGGTGGGGGCAGGGGAAGGGGGGGCCATGACAGAGGAGGGGACTGGGGAGGAAGAGGGGCTGGGGCAGAAGGGGTTCCAGGGAAGAGGAGGGTGCTGGGGAGGAAGTCAGGGGCAGCACCGGCCACCTGCCCCTACTTCAGGGAGCTCCACCAGCTGCTGGGACCCAGGAAGGCTGCACCACCCGAGGAGACCCTGGATACAGCCAGGCTGGAGGGGCAGGGCGAGGAACCCCAGCCAGGACCCTCAACGGCCCCCCTACTGGGCAGCCCCCAAAGAGGAGGGGGGCCCTCTGGCTGGAAGCTGAAGTCCAGGACCTGCTGGCTGACTGGGGGGATGAGGACATCCTGCTCAGGATGGAGGGGCAGAAGAGAAATGCAGATGCCTTCACCTGCCTCGCCAGCAACCTCGCTGCAAGGGGCCACCCTGTCCGAACCCCCAACCAGGTCCGTTCCAAAGTGAAGGAGCTGTGGCACGGCTATGCCCAAGCAAGGGACTCAGCTGTTACTAACAACTGGGGCCTGATCCCCTAGCTGGGCAAGGTCTTACCTAAGCCAAGTCCTCACGGAGCACAGAGGTACTTAGGCAATCTGGTGTACAGACTTTGTGGGCGGTCCCCATCTCTTGTTGTTTCGACTGGCAACAGCAGCATTCAGCCATCCTACCGAGCATTCCCGAATGGCAGTCTTAACGCCCTTAAGGTACTTTGTCCTCAAGCTCGCAATGAGTGACTGGCTGATAAGGTCTTTTATAGTTGTGGCTCGTAATTATATTCTGGGGTTTTCCCCTTACATAATGTCATTTTTTCGCTTACTGTACTAATTTTTGACTCGTTATTCTGGTTTTATGTCTTGCATGTTAATTACTCAACTTATTATTCCACTTTCTTGCTTTGTGTGTTAATTTTTGCCGTGATGGCAGTTTTCAGTTGGCTTGAAGGCTGGCACGATCACCTGCTCAGGCACCCTTATCCCCATTGGCTAGCCTCTGCTTACTTGCTTCACTTATTTGATATAAAATATAAAATTGTAACATCAGCAAGGATAAAAGCATCAGCTTAACTGGCAAAGTATTGATAGAATATGGCTTCCGTAGCTTGCGGTTGCACATACGTTTTATCATGTTTCCTGCCTGTCTGCAGCCTTGCTTGTTGCACAGTTTCCTGAAGCCTGAGGTCTGACTTAAAGCCTTTAACTAAATGGCTTAGTTGAGTTCGGGAGCCTTTCTAAATCTACCCTGACACGTGGGAGTCTTGTCTGGCCACCTTGTGCTCCTACGCCGGCCAGCACACTCCCAGCTTCCTGCAAGGGGTTTCTGTGTCCCTGCAGCTTTAAGGTACCCATAGCTGACAGCCATAGAGCGCTGGCTGCTGGTCAGGGTGTCTCTGTGCTCTGGGGAGGGGCCGGCTCTGTGGAGGATTTTTCATTTAGAAATGGCGGCCGGGGAGTGACTACACACGTTTCATTTTGAAATCAACATCGAAAGGAGGCATTATTTCCAGCGTGGGGGTGGAACAACGACTTTGAAATGAACGCCTTTTAATTTCAGAGTTGATTTTGAAATGAGCAATTTCTGTGTAGTCACTCTCTCACTCATTTCGAAATTGCTTTCGAAATGAACAGCTGGTGTGGCCACAGCCAAGGTGTTTTATTTTTGTTTTGTTTTGTTTTGTTTTTCTTTTTTAATTCAGGAAGGCATATGTGTGTGTGTCTCTCTCTCTCTGCCCATGGTGAAGGCTCTGGCTTGGGATGTGGGATACAGATACACATGCCTAACTAGAAAGTGGGAGACTCTCCTTTTCCCCTTCCCCACCTGACGACAATGTCATTGAAACAGTCTGTAAAAAGTTGTTGGTTTGATTAAATGAAAATGTATTTCAAATAAATTATATTTTGCCCAAAATATTCCAATTAATTTTGGAGCCAGCGACAGCCTAAGGCCTTGATTCTGCAACTGAATCGTCGTCTGGCAGCAAGGATCATCTGATGGGACCCAGACTGCTCCTCTTCATGCTTACTCGTCTCTATCATTAAAATGCAAAAGGGCTGACGGTGTGTGATGTGGCCATTGTGTAACAGTGCCATCATCTTCCTGATGTTGAGTCTCCAATCAATCAGCTGGCTGGCAGAGGGAGGTATAATGTACTAATGATTCTAGCCTTCTGGATTCATTTGTCATACAAGAGCAGTTCTGCATTCAGGAAACAGGGCATCACACTCTTCCGTTCTGAGGCTGTGTCTACACTAGCCCCAGAACTTCAGAAGAGGCATGCTAAGGAACCTAATTGAAATATGCTAATGAGGTGCTGCCATGAATCTGCAGCACCTCATTAGCATAATGGCAGCTGCCCCACTTCAAAAGTGCCGCTTTTGAGTGCATGCGGCTTGTCTACATGGGGTCCTTTTTGAAAGGACCCCCGCACGCTTTGAAATCAAATAGGAATAAGGGGATTTCGAAGTGTGCAGGGTCCTTTCAAAAAGGAACCCGTGTAGATGAGCCGTGCTCGATTGAAAGCAGTACCTCATTAGCATCTTTTAATTAGGTTCCTTATCATGCTCCTTTCAAAGTTCTGGGGCTAGTGTAGGTATAGCCTGAGTGTACAATATTGGTATGTGGTGGTCACTGTAAACTGTTACGGCTTTAGGAAGAAAAAGCACCACTCTGTTATTCTGGGGAGAGAAAGGAGTAGACTATTTGTGAAAAAGCTTTTCTGACCCTCTGCGTGATGTCTGAGTTGAATGTGCCTATTTAGATAGTTAGGATTTTGCAAAAACTGTCTCTGCATTACATGCTTGACTTATAATATTGACAGAAGGAACAAGCCACAACCAAAATCCCAGATCCCTTTGAATTTTGGAGAAGTTCAGATCTGGGCCTGAGCACAGCCCCCTTTCAAATGAAAGTTATGTTTCAAGCCTTTCATTTTGAATATTTATAGAATAATACTTCAAAAAATGCCCCTGTAGCTTCCGTGTGTGTGCAAAATTCTAGTAGCCTAACTTTTCTGTGATTCTGAAAGGAATAACTGTTGAAATAGCTTCACGGGTTTTTTTGGGTTGTCAGCTGTAACATGAGAGCTCTTTTTCTGGATACTCGGACACATGTTTTGAATTCATGGCACAAGAAATGTACAAACTGGAAGAATGGAGGCATTTCATGACTATAAGGGTGGAAGTTCCTTTGTCCCTACTGTGCTGTCTCATGTCCTAGTGTAGTTTTCGTTGTGTTGTTCCAGCTGGATTATGTCTCCTCCATCATTTCAGCTGCTAAGGAAATTCTTCAGCTGCAGATAGGCTTTTCCCTGTATCCAAGGCTTGAGCCAACTGGCAACTTAATCAGTACAAAAATGCATATTCCCTTAAAAGTTATTGGCCAACTAACCATGGCAGTGTTAGCGTACTGCATTCTCATTACCATACACAATAGAATTAAGAGTATATTGCCAAGGAGGTGTAAACACAATTTTGTGCACAAATCCCATGAACAATACTGGGAGATTTGTGCAGCACTCTGAAATTGTCCCCCTTAGTATGTGTAAGAGCATTAATGCCTCCAGGCTGAATGCATTATTGACTCTGAGTAAACAGTCCTTTTAAAGATTCTACCAAATGCATTGGCCAATAATGCACAGCAAATAGGTAGATAAAGAATTACACTGTGACAATTACAACAAAAGATGGAAGGAGAGGGTTACGTATAATGCATCATTAATGATCATGAGTTTCATGTTGCCTTTATACAGATACTGAGGAAGATAAGCCGAAGGACTGAAATTCTCTCTTTGCTGTGTTGCAGCAATGCTAGTTTCTTCATGTTTAAGGTTGAGATAAAGCTTTACTTTCACCCAATTTTGACTCTACTCTAATGTTGCCAGTTTGAAATACAACTACCTAACATATCAGAATCATGATCTAGTGTCAGAAATTGCTCTAGAAAATGTAAGGCAAATGACATAAGGTGCTTGTGAGATAAAAGATGTCCTAGAAGGGAGATAGTTTCACTTCTTGAACATTTTCCTAATTTATTTTGAACTCATTCAAATTAAAATAAATGAAAATTGATCTATCCATTCCACGTATGACTTGATACATGTTCCCATGCAGGGTGTCCTTCCATAGCTCTGATGGATGCTTACATGTAACAGAGGAGGAGAACCTGTAGTCAACTGAGTGTAATAGACAGGAAGGCTATTTTGGATAACTTCATAGACTTGGGGGAAAGAAAGAAGGAATTTGCTAGGCAAAAACCCCTCATTAACTTTCATTTTGGGGTGAATGACTCTCTCTTGCTTCAGCCAAAGAAGCCTTTAAGAGCTTGTTAAACTGTTCTTAACAAAAACAACTGTTAGCTTGAAAACTAAGGTTACACTTTCTGATGTTTGGTTGGTTTAGATTTTTTAAAGAAAGAATGAAAATATTCAGTCAGATACCAAAACAACTTTAACAATGCCCTCCGCGAGGCTCATTGAGAACAATCAGAAATTTTGATGCTACCTTATCCATTCCTCGTGCAACCTAACTAAGCAGTGATTGCACAAATTGGACTATCTTATTCCAAGTCATAGATTATTTGCATGACCTTCAGCTCCTTTATTACTATACATGTTCCCAATTCTTGATTAGCCAAATACTGTTCCAAGAGCAACCGTCTCCCACTGCCCATGAAGATTCCATGTGCTGCTGCTCAGTCATATGTCACAAGACACAAAGGTAGTGGACGGGACCAGTCCAAGTTGAGGTGATGCAGGTATGGCATTTGCGTGAGAAGAACAAAAGATAGCCAGAGATGAAGTCTCACATGTACTGTCTAAGATGTATATGTGGAATGAGGTATACAATCTAAGCTTTGTGCTTCATGTTGCCCATAGTCCATCTGCAAACTGTACAGACGCAGTATTTTCAAACTAAAGTTGTAGCCTATAAATGTGGATTTCTCAACCCTCTTAAAAACAGAGGAAGGGAATGTGGGAGCATATGGAAGATTTTAGTTATAGCTAACAATCAAGATAGAAATATGCAGTATTGTAACATGAAGAAGAGCTCTGTATAAGTGCAAAACCTATCTCTCTTGCCAACAGAAGCTGATCCAATAACAGCTTCCACCCAAAGAAAATCAGGGCTAGAAGAGACCTCCAGAAGTCATCTAGGCCACCCTTTGCTCAAAGCAGTACCAACCCCAACAAACTTGATGTGTCTTCTCCTCTGTGAGGAGTTTATGGATTCTCCTGGCTCTGTGTTTGGCTGGCTGTGGTGAGGTTGAACTTCATTCCAGCGAGGACTTGTCTATGTGCCTCAGCCCTAGGATGTTAGGTCATCTTGGTTAATTAAGGGTGGTTACCTAGAAAGCCCCATTACTTGCTATTTTTCCCTTTTGGTTGCACATGAAGAAACCACTCCTCAATTTTCCAAAGGACGGATGGATTGTCCCACATGCCAGTATCTTTTATTACACAAACCCCTGTGGGTGAGAGAAACAAGCTCTTGAGCCGCGCAGAGATCTTCTTCATTTCTGGGAAAGAGACTCACAGCTGAATGCAGGGTGGAACAGATTGTTTAGCAGAAGTTGTTAGTACATATTCTCAGGCAGCAGTTGTCAAATGAGATGGTCTGTGGCCCACTGAGCGGCCATGAGTCATTTCAGGGGGTCCGACACGCTCCGAGCCCTGAGTCCAGGTGCTTTGTGGGGCTGGAGCCCAAAGGAAGCCACATCCCTGAGTCCTGAGAGGCTGAAGCCCTGGCAGACACCACATCCTGAACTGTAGCACCCCAAGCTCCTGAAGTTGCTCTGTGAGACTGAAACCCCAAGACACCCCTGGGACAGAGGCCTGGAGCTGCCAAGTCTAGCAGAGCTAAACCCCAAGCCATCCTCCTGCCCCAGGATCAAAAATGGCATTGAGGTGTGTTCAACACCTCTGGAGATCAGACCTCAGGTGCAGTAGTGTTCCAGGGATTTCACAAGAACTTCCTGTCTGTTTTACAGTCTGTCACTGTACTAGACCCTTCCTCTTCTCAGTCAGCACAGCAGCAGAAAGTGCTCCTTCCATCTGCAGTAATTCTCTTTCAGCTTCACAGCCCAGTTATAATAAGACACTTCAAAGTGTATCTCAGTTCTTCGTTAAAAGCTAGAGGACATCAAAACAAGAAAGTGGTCCTGTAGCAGTCTAAAGACTAACCAAATAATTTATTTGGTGATGAGCTGTCATGAGACAGACCCACATCTTCAGACCACCATCTTACCAGAACAGACTCAATATGTAAAGCACAGAGGTCCAAAAATTCTTATCAAGGTTACAAAACAGAAAAATTGTTATAACAGTTTGACCGGTCTAGGAAGGGAAGCAAACTCTGCAAACTAATCTTGTTTGAAACCCTTTCCTCATTGGACAACTTATTGTTTATAATAAAGGACAAAGTAAAATGACCGAACTGCTGGTCACAATCCCCAGCTTTCCCTGGCCTCTCCCAAACAGGGAGAAGAGAATACATGCTTGCATCCAGTTTCCCCATCCTAATGTACCGTGCCCCAGCCAGGAGCCACCTTTCTTTCCCAGTTAACGCTTTACCCTGTCACAATTTAGCAGAAGTGAGCAGAAAGAAAGCACAGTGTGCTGGGATTCTGAATTTGAGTCTTCATGTTGTTGCAGTTTTTAAAAGATAGGAAAATGGAAGTTGTGACAGAGGAACTAAGAGGTTGGGAAAAATTTATAGTGATACAGTGTCTTCAGATTATTGTCAGGCATACCGCCTAGAAGAAAAAAAAACCTCAGGGGTCAGCTGTTCTTTATGTAACAATCTGAGGGTCTGATTCTGCAAACCTGGATGGCTCAATGGGACAATGGGTAGGGTTTCAGGACTGGGCTTTCCTAGACCCAAATAAGTGGAGGCTGTTTAGAATGTAAGCTGTACATAAGAACATAAGAATGGCCATACTGGGTCAGACCAAAGGTCCATCCAGCCCAGTATCCCGTCTGCCGACAGTAGCCAATACCAGGTGCCCCAGAGAAGGAGAACAAAAGACAATGATCAAGTGATTTATCTCCTGCCATCCATCTCCTGCCCTTGTACTGAAGGCTAGGGCACCATACTTTACCCCTGGCTAATAGCCATTTATGGACCTAACCTGCAAAAATTTATCGAGCTCTTTTTTAAACCCTAATAGAGTCCTGGCCTTCACAGCCTCCTCTGGCAAGGAGTTCCACAGGTTGACTGTGCGCTGTGTGAAGAAAAATTTCCTTTTATTAGTTTTGAACCTACTACCCATCAATTTCATTTGGTGTCCCCTAGTTCTTGTATTATGGGAAAAGGTAAATAATTTTTCTATATTCACTTTCTCCACACCATTCATGATTTTATATACCTCTATCATATCGCCCCTCAATCGCCTCTTTTCCAGACTGAAAAGTCCCAGTCTCTCTAGCCTCTCCCCATATGGGACCCGTTCCAAACCCCTAATCATCTTAGTCGCCCTTTTCTGAACCTTTTCTAATGCCAATATATCTTTTTTGAGGTGAGGAGACCACATCTGCATGCAGTACTCAAGATGTGGGCGTACCATAGTTTTATATAGGGGAAGTATGATATCTTTTGTCTTATTATCTATCCCTTTTTTAATAATTCCTAACATCCTATTTGCTTTACTAACTGCCGCTGCACACTGCGTGGATGTATTCAGAGAACTATCCACTATAACTCCAAGATCCCTTTCCTGATCTGTCGTAGCTAAATTTGACCCCATCATGTTGTACGTGTAATTTGGGTTATTTTTTCCAATGTGCATTACCTTGCACTTACGCACATAAAATTTCATTTGCCATTTTGCTGCCCAATCACTCAGTTTGCTGAGAGCTTTTTGTAGTTCTTCACAATCCCTTTTGGTTTTGACTGTCCTGAACAACTTGGTGTCATCTGCAAACATTGCCACCTCACTGCTTACCTCGTTTTCTAGATCATTGATGAACAAGTTGAACAGGATCGGTCCCAGGACTGACCCATGGGGAACACCACTAGTTACCCCCCTCCATTGTGAAAATTTACCACTTATTCCAACCCTTTGTTTTCTGTCTTTTAACCAATTCCCGATCCATGAAAGGATCTTTCCTCCTATCCCATGACCGCCTAATTTACATAAAAGCCTTTGGTGTGGGACCGTGTCAAAGGCTTTCTGGAAATCTAGGTATATTATGTCCACTGGGTGCCCCTTGTCCGCATGTTTATTAACCCCTTCAAAGAATTCTAATAGATTAGTTAGACACAACTTCCCTCTGCAGAAACCATGCTGACTTTTGCCCAACAATTTGTGCTCTTCTACGTGCCTTGCAATTTTATTCTTTACTATTGTTTCCACTAATTTGCCTGGTACTGATGTTAGATTATCGGTCTATAATTGCCAGGGTCTCCTCTAGAGCCTTTTTTAAATATTGGTGTTATATTGGCCGTCTTCCAGTCATTGGGTACCGAAGCGGATTTAAAGGATAGTTTACAAACCACTGTTGTTAACTCTGCAATTTCACATTTGAGTTCTTTCAGAACCCTTTGGTGAATACCATCTGGTCCTGGAGACTTGTTACTATTCAGCTTATCAATTAACTCCAAAACCTCCTCTAATGTCACTTCAATCTGGGAGAGTTCCTCAGATTTGTCACCTAAAAAGGCTGGCTCAGATTTAGGAACCTCTGTAACATCCTCAGCCGTGAAGACTGAAGCAAAGAAATCATTTAATCGCTCCGCAATGGCACTGTCTTCCTTGATCGCTCCTTTTATATCTTTATCGTCCAAGGGCCCCAGTGCTTTTTTAGCGGGCTTCCTGCTTCTAATGTATTTACAAAACATTTTACTATCATTTTTTGAATTTTTGGCTGGCTGTTCCTCAAAATCTTTTTTGGCTTTTCTTACTACATTATGACACTTAATTTGGGAGTGTTTGTGTTCCTCTCTATTTTCCTCACTAGGATTTGACTTCCACTTTTTAAAAGCTGCCCTTTTCTCTCTCACTGCCTTTTTAACATGGCTGTTAAGCCATGGTGGTTCTTTGTTAGGTCTCTCACTGTGTTTTTTTTATTTGTAAAGCCTACTGTTATTTCATATTTGTTTATTTCAGAGGTGCCCTATTCATCTGCCTGCTACCAGCAAGCTGGTTTCCAGAAACTGGCCTGGGTAACTATCATTTGTAGGTAGTGACACCCAGTGTATTTGGATTTGCTGAACACTCTACTGCTAGTCATAAAGCATTAGGATTCTTTTGTTTTGTTTTGCTTTGTTTTCAAAAAGTTGGGTAATAAAGTTAAACTACCTTTAGAAAAACATTCGGTGGGTCAAATAATTTTCGCTGGATTTTTTAATGCAGATTTCCTGCTGGAAATAAGCTATCAGTTGCAAAGGATATTTTGCTTTCTTTTCCTGTATGAAACTAATAAACTGTTTCTAATGATTTTCTAGTCTATTAAAAATATTGAAGTGCGCTCTCTCGTTTAAAGAGCCATATGAAATCCAGTGATGGAATATTAGGCTGTGGCTTGGTGCAGCCTGGCCAGAAGGCTTCAATGAATCTAGCATAAACAGAGGCAGCTGGTCACACAGCATGGTGTGGCGGGCCCATGAAACATAGCAGATGCAGCTTCAGCTGTTATTGGGTACAGAGCATCAGCGTCCGAGCCTGGGTCACATGAAGGACCCGTTTTAACTGTGACAGTACAGTGTCAAACTGCCATTCTTTTTTTTGAAGTCTGCCAGATCTTTGTAACGGCAAAACCCCAGCCTCCAGTTCACAGGCCAGGGGACAAAAAGATCATATATTTCAAGGATTATAAATTTCCTGTAGGCTTTGTGATTAGGAGAGAGCTCTGCTTTTAGAGTTTTAAGACTTCACTCTAATTCAAAAAATCCCACTAAGGAATTAATATACATACATTAAGAGTGAATAGACAACTTACAGTTTTAACACTATCTGTCCACACTACCAATGGATTCATGTAATGCGAAATGCCAAGCTTGGTATGCCAGACATGTACTATTTTACAGGAAATTGTCCGTCTTTTGGAAGGTCTGCTTGATTTTTTTAGGCAACCAAAAAACACAGGCTTTTCAGTACTATCTAATCTCCTCATTTGCTGTCACTTACAGCAGCTAAAGTGAACTGAACGCTCATCAGTACATTAGCCACTTGCATAAAATTCACCATTAGTGACAAGCAAAAAGTGTTTAGCTCATCAGTTTACTTACTGCAGCACAAAGACTGCCTGCTGATTTCCATAAACAAAGAGTAGATTTATAAAACTTATTTTTTTTTAAAATTGCCTGCCACCAGGATACCAGAACACCACTCTTTTTCGTGTAAGAATTTTAATCAAAGAGAACTAAATTTTAACCTAGCATGATGGAACTTTTAAACTTTTTTCCTCTATATGATCTCAAGCATAGGGTCGTAAGCTAAAATTTATTCATTCTGCAGGTGCTTTGCATGCTGAGTTTGCAGCAAGGTGCTATATGGGGTACGTACATTACCGTGGAGCAATGAAATATATCAGTTCTTTTCCTAAAATATTCGGAAGGGTTTTTCAAGAGCTAAATCATCAGTTTTTTCTTTGTCAAGAAGATAATCTTTGACTGAGTGAGCACACACCACAGAAAGGAAAGTAACACAAAACCCAAGAAGAAGCGTAAAGAAAAAGCATTATGATGGACCAGCAATAGATCTGCAACTTAAAAGGTGATTTCTTTAGATCTTTTTTGCATTCAAGAGACTGTGGTTCTATTTACTTAGGGATCAGTAGAAGGCATTTGTGAACCATTATGTACTGTGGCCTACAGCAGCATTGCTTCAGTACATCTGGGTGTCTATAGAAACAGTTGTAAGAAAGCAAAGAGGGTAGGATGCCTAGAGGATCCATTGAGAAGTGCACTGGTTCAGTTCATAGGCCTGTCATTTCGGAAGAACTGAGCACACGTTAAGTGGTATATTTGTTTTAGTGGGTCCCAACTTAGTCTCCTTTGCATATTCCTTTGTTGCACAAAACTGTCACATAATCTGCTTTGATTGGAGTTATGACAGAGTGAAGGTAGAATGACAGAGGTGCTGCCCACTAGGACTGGTGTTGCTGGCTGAACACTGTGGGGACATTTACAGGGGTGTGGGAACATTTTTTTCAAATGTGCTGAGAACTTTTCATTTCACAGCTCAGCGCCTCTGAAATTCAAACCATTAATTTTTTATTACAAGTATAGGCCAGCTATGCCATTTTTGCCATTCTATTTGAAACACCACCACCACTTATCATTTTATACTACAAAAGCCAGCTCTCACTGGATGTATTCATGTATTTGTGATCTACACTAAGAACTGTGCTTTTTATTTTTTGTTACACAAATGAATTCTTACTGAATGAATTTTCCTCCGCACATTAAATAAAACTCTGCCTAAAAGAGCGCCCGTTTCAAAGGGAAGTTAATGTATTAAAATTTTCCAGAGTGCCTAAGTCCCATTTTCCAGTGATTTAAGCATTTAGGAAGCTGAGTGCAACTGAGAAATCAGTGGGTTGTCTGCTCTGGAGAGTTGGTTCACATATTTCTGTTCTGGACATAGCCTCATTGATGCCAGTGGCAGTCTTCATGGCTTCAGGATTTGCTTGCACAACTCAGCTTGTTGGCTCAGGGCCATAGTTTCGCCAGCCATAGCCAACACTTTTGAGAGAGGTGAAATTCAGATCTCAAAAACCAAACTCCCACCCATACAATTCCATAGATCACACAAAACCTTCAATATTCTATGGACAATTATCTCAAATAGCGATGGGCAACCACGATGAGTAAGTGGGCCTTGCATCATCTCAGTGGGCTGCATGTGACCCACGTGCTCCCTCTCTCACCTCCTCTCCCAGGTGCCTCTAGCGCACTGTGACAATGGAGACCTGCACTTACCTGCTCCTCCCTCTCCCTGCCAGCACTTTCAGTGCACCATGAATCTGCTGATTTGTGCTCCGTCCCCTCTTTTCCCCTCCCTCCCAGAGCTTGAACAGGTGTGAACAGCTGATCCACACCATTCCATCTCTGGAAGGGAGGGGGAGGAGAGTGGGTGAAGGGCAAATCAACTGATTCATGGTGGAGGGTGGGGGAAGGAGTAGGACATTAGGGCTCCATTGCCCAAGTGCAGGAGAGGTGCATGGGGAATGGGGGCAGCTGGGGGGGTCCATGGGCAGCAGGCAGAGTTCCAGCAGACCACTTGGAGCCTGCAGGCCACAGGTTGCCCACCAATGATCTCAAATGAGATCCTGCCCCTCCGCTCACCTCTAGAAATGGCTTGCCAGAATGGGTGAAGGATAACAGTCATTATGGACCATGGGAGAAATTCGATGGTAAATTGTTGGGGCACTGAAATGGAAGGCAGTGTCTCGCACCGCACGTTAGCGCAACACTAGTGCCTTTTTACACCACCTGCCATCGTGTCATTGCAGATCCCCCCCAAGGCTTGCGTGACAACAGAGGTGGTGTGGCTCCCTCAGCAGGTAGGCACATCTCCTACAAACTTTCATTCACTGTCCTGGGGCTCAAGGATAGAAGCCGAACTGCTTCTCCCCAAAGACACATTGAGGGATTTGTGAAGAGCTCATAAAGAGCTAGGTCGGGGGAAGGAGTAGTGCCTTTATCAGATGCTCCTGATTCCTCCCTTCCCCCTCACCACGCTGACTGTCCCAGCTTCAGGGGAAAATAAGCTGTTCCACTGAGGTGAAACAAGATGGGGAGGAAAACAGCCCCAAGACAGCTCTCCTTGGTCCCTGTTGGGCAAAGCAGCCTTGTGGGTAGCCAATACCGGGGAGCAAAGACCTTTAAAATCACCCCTCCCCCACCTCGCTGTAGACGTCTGAGCCCAACCTCTTTGCTCAAGTGTCCTGTGGGAAGTGTCTGCTCTTTTTTTCGTTTGTTTCTGCTGTCAGGTCAAGTATTTATCGCAAGTAACCTTAGGGGAAGCTGATGGTTTGGGGGGCTGGGGGGGAGAAGTATTGTGTGCTGCTTTGAAGGGAGAATCCCTCTGTACCCCTTTGTAAGGCAGGTAACACTGTGTGCCTGTTATGGGCTCCCAAAGGGACACAGGCATGGCCTCCACTCTGAAGAGGGTTATGGAGGGCTGAATGAACCGTAGCAAGCAGGCACTTCCCAACCCTGGATCATCAGTGATTTCAGATTTGCGGTGCTGTAGCACATTGGGGTAGCACAATGGACCCTCCCCATTGAAGGTCAGGAGGGATTCCTAATCCACGGCAACATCAGGCCCCAAAAGCTCTTGTGTGAAGTTATTCTTATTTGTACAGCATGGCAGGCCTGCGTGGCACTTTGTGGGCAAACACAATGGGACGTCCCTGCTCCGACGAGCTTACTGTCTCTAGTGTATGTCCCAACCCTTTGCTGAGGGCCATAACTCTGCAGTGGTGGGGAGTGTAGGGCTTGAGGGGTCACAGAGAGCTTCCTGTGTGGCTTTCAGTGCAGGATGGGGGGCCACAGAGTGACCAGAATGACGTCCAGTGCCGGGAGAAGAAGGAGCGGTATGATGACGGTAACAGCAGAAGACCAGGAGGTGTTTCTTGATGTATATTCACTTCACACTCATCTTTTGCAATACCTCTTGTTTATAGTAAAAGTAAACACAGCAGGGATTGTGGATAGCATGAGCCACAAGGAGGGGAATGAAGTTGCATGGTACCATGAATAGGCCCATGACACCAGGGAGAACGATTGTTATATTTTGTCATTTTTTTCAGTATCTTTTGTTGTGTGAGAATTCCCTGGTTTCCTACTCTTCAGAACAGCCAATGAGAATTCTTTATGGGGATCCAGTATGGTCCTCGGGGAATGGGGAGAAATTGATCCCTATGGAGGTTTAGTGTATCACTGAATTGTTAGCAGCCCCATTTCAGTGCACTCAGTACTGTTGTCAAATTGCCTTGCACTGATGTGCACATTATAACTCCAAGCTGCCCTTTGCATCGTTGAAATATCTTGGCCTGTGTTTGCAGCTGCAGCTCTAAAACATTCAGGTGATTTCAATATCAGTGGATTATTAATTAGCAGACTAGAACACGAAGGCTTTTTACAAGAACTTTAATCAACGGCACAGAAAAAAAAACAACCTTGAAAAAACCCTGGCACTAACACGGAGTGTGCAAAGCAACTCATTCACTCAGCTTGTCTGTTACATTCCTTACCCCTTTCCTCCCCCACCCCTTCAGCGTTACTCTTGATTTTTGTTTGGCCTTTTCTGACTGTCAGCTACTCAGGACGGGGATCTGTTTTATTATGTGACTATAAAGCACCCAATACCTTTTGGGTTTCTAGGCTAATAACAAATACATGTCCCAGAGCCCTCTCTATGTACAAGGTCTTCTGAAATGTCGTGACTTGCTTTTTACCCACTATCTCTTTTTTAAGATTTCAGAAACTTCCCCTGGTTTATTTTCATTCTGAGTAAAACACACGGTGGAATTGGTTTAATTGTAAATTTTGGCAATGGCAAAGAGTTAAGTGGCTGTTTTGGCCACACCGTCTCCCCCCACCCCGTAGGACCGTCCCCACAGAATACTCTTTTGCAGTGCTTTGTCCTGTCTAGCCTTAAATGTAGCAAGTGATGGGACTTGCACTGAGGGATTTAGGCAGTAGATTAATGAGCTGCAAGACTCCACCTATGTTTAAATCATCGTACTTGGCCCCCTCTGTTTATACCTTGCTAGTCAATAAGACAGTGGAGCTTCAACAGTGTAACAACCTCTCATGTAGCCTTGTTAGCAAGCTAGAATTAAACTGATAAATTAACATCTGACGTGATAATAAGCAGCAAAGCTTTCGCCCCGATGCTAGCACAAGGTGCCTTTCCGCTCAAAACATCTGGTCCCTTGGTAAATTGTTACAGTTACCATTCCTGCCCACACCACTGCTCCCTGGAACATTACAGAGCCCTGCGCCCCACGGGCTGCTGTGGATCTGTTCTCAAGTTGTTGCGGTGCGCCTGCCGTATGATGACAATTAGAAGCAGTTAGTGTGCAGATGAGACTCGCGAGTGGCAGGTGGTGAGAATGGGACTCAATTAACTAACATGCACAAAATCCTTTGCTAATGAGGCTGGGCCACCCCTGATGAGCAAGAAAGCATGTGTCACTGACAGTAACAGAGGCTTTGAAACTGAGAGGGAGAAAAATTGGTCAACAGGTAGCATCAGCAGGAAAATAATCCTTTCCATCTCACTGTAGTCAGCTTAGAGGATGGATTTAAATGTATATGCACCAAAGGTCAGCAAATGATGCATTTGTTTAATGAAGAACTGGAAATAATTTCATTTCTTCTCTATACGTTTACTGCCATCTATTTTAGCTTTTCTTATCCCAGCTCACACTTTCAATTTAACTGCTCTTATCTGGCAACTAATAGGCTACATTGTAAAACAATATGTTGCTCGCAGGAAAAAATATGGATTGTATTGAAAGGTAAATGAGATCAGAAAGGTAATGAATGGCAAATAGACTTTGAAAATAGCTTGACTGTCAAATCCAGTTCTGTGAGAACAACACAAAGGCTTTTTTAATGATGTGGTAGTTAAGAGTCTGTTGCCAATTTACATGTTTTCATTCGTTTGTTTGTTTCTTAGTGGAAATAGTGTGCATTATTCATAGTAACTAATAATTTCTTTGCAGTGCCTCATAAATCAACAGTTTTGATTGGGATTGAACCTTGCTATAGAAGTTGTCATCATAACTGTAATTTCCCCATCCCTTAAATGCCATGTCTCTTTATTGTTGTTTATTTTGAGTGGCTAAAAAAGTAGGTTTCTCTTGCAAGCTTCTGCATTTTATTTTTGACTCTATGGCTTTAAATGGTTTGATGCAGGCATCTGAAATTTATCAGGCCCATGTTTCTTGCCTTCTATTGTTCACCCACCAAAGATGTTTTTAAACTCATCAAATTCTCTATGTTTGTGCTAAAATTCTACTAAACATGTTCTTTAGTTCATTCTTGAAAGTGTCTTGGGAAAGGGAACGAGACTGATCATGAAATGTAATGTGTAAGTATTATTACGTCCTGCCCCAAAGACCCCTAAAAGCTTTGATGATTATGTCCTTGGAGATTTATCGTGTATTTACATCGACCCGTTGTTGCAGCATCATTTCAGTGGCAATTATATATTTTGTTGAAACAAATTGTTATTGCTTTTATTGCTATGCCAGAAACAAGCAAAGCATACATTTATTCAAACCACAATAACCAGCAGCGATTTGTAAACTTAAATGACTGTAAATTAAACTGGTAATAAGCAGGAAGTCCAGGGATGACACCTCCCCTTTGTTGTCCATGCATTGTGTTCTGCCTGGGTATTATAAAGCACTCAGATCTGTGTCACGTTACAGCCCATATCTACCAGCATGCAATGCTTAGAAATAATGAGGTAAATCAAGGATGAAGCAGAGCCTTGACTAAATTTTGCTCTGTTCTCTTTGAAACCCTCAACATAATTTTCTCATGTGAAGGTCTGTCTAGATTTTGTGTGTTTTTTCAAGTTACAGAATTAACTATACTTAAAGGAGGAATGACCTCTCAAACAGAACAAACTCACTGGAGTATGTCAAAAGGCAGCAATTCAACGTTGTGCTTAAAAATGGAGACTTGGTTTCACCTGCTTCAAGTAATTCTGAAAGGGTTTCTGATTCCACCACAAGGACTGGCATGATCTGGAACTTTTCCCCTTTGTGTTTTGTTATGCAAGCAACTCCAAGTAATTTTTGCATGTTGTCCTGTTCAAGGAAGGCACAAAAATACGATTATTCTAGTTCCTTTGGAAACAGCAGCTCTGTAGATCTCTACATGTTGGACAATTTTACTGAGATTTTGTCAAGACATGGCTCTGATTCCCCTCTTGGTGGCATTTTATGTAATTTGAATCAGTACTAAACAATACTTTTTCATGGTCCTTGTGGGGGGTGCTTTCCTGTAGGAGGCGTTGTCTTTTGGTCAATCTGAGATCTGGATCATTTGCAGCCACTTAAAGAGTTGGGGTAGTGGTATCCTTAGTAGCTTGGAAAAATTACAACCCCAAGTCATTAAGTCCCCTTGTAAATTGAACTGTGTGTTGTATTTGTCATTTCTTACCCCCAACTGGTGTATAGTGTTGCTGACCAGCTCTTTAACAGCCTAGTGTTTTACCTCAGAGTTAGCTGTATTTGTGCGATGGATGAGGTGATTGTGTGTATGCACCTCATTTTAAAAAATTCTGAGCACTTATAGTTTGCACTGGCCACTAGTGGGATTTGTGAGCATTCTGCACTTTTGTAAGTCAGGACCTTGTGGCTGTGTCTGCGCTACAAAAAGAACTTCGAAGTTGAGAATCTACACGCACCCTACTTTGAAGTTAAACTTTGAAGTAGGGCATTACTCCATTCCTGAGAATGCAATAAGGCCTTTGAAGTCGGGCTCCCTACTTTGAAGTTAACTTTGAAGTAAGGGAAAAATGTGTGTGTAGACTCTCTGATGGCTACGTTGAAGTAGTGCCTAACTTCGAAGTTAACTTAGAATCATAGAAGAGTAGGACTGGAAGGGACCTCGAGAGGCCATCGAGTCCAGCCCCCTGCCCTCATGGCAGGACCAAGCACTTTCTAGACCATCCCTGAAAGCCATCTATCTAACCTCTTCTTAAATAGCTCCAGTGATGGAGATTCTACCACCTCCCTTGGCAATTTGTTCCAGTGTTTGATCACCCTGACAGTTAGGAACTTTTTCCTGATGTCCAACCTGAACCTCCCCTGCTGCAATTTAAGTCCATTGCCTCTTGTTCTATCCTCAGAGGCAAGGAAGAACAAGTTCCCTCCCTCTGCCTTATGACACCCTTTTAGATACCTGAAAACTGCTATCATGTCCTCCCTCAATCTTCTCTTTTCCAAACTAAACAAGCCCAGTTCTTTCAGCCTTTCTTCATAGGTCACGTTCTCTAGACCTTTGATCATTCTCGTTGCTCTCCTCTGGACCCTCTCCAATTTCTCCACATCCTTCTTCCTAGTATAGACACACCCTGTGTGTGTTTGTGAGGGAAAGAGAAAGTGTTGAGTATTTTTGCATCTTTGGCTTTTTGAGATTTAAAAAATTAAAACATACAATGCTTTGAGTTCACCCACTGCAGGGCCTATGGTGAAAAGATTTATGATGGATTTTTCACCCTAGTTCCATACTAGAGAATGAAAGTGCTAAAGATGGGTCTGAAACATAACCCCAAACCTTTTCTCCTTGGAGAAGTCTGGATGTAGATTGAGGTTTGAAATGTGCATCCATCTCCAGAAATATGTACTCATATAGCTTCAAAGTGAGCCTGGCTACACAGCATGCCGGCACTTCAAAGTTTGTAACTTTGAAGTTGCCGAGGGGAGAATTACCTAATGAGGTGCTGCATATTCATTGCAGCACTTCATTAGTATTTGCTGACCAGGCTGATTACTATGCTCCCTTCGAAGAAGGGCGCAAGCGTAGACATAGTCAGAGCGAGCTATCTGGGGGAAAACGAGTGCCCCACCATTAAAATATTAGCACATGTTGGTACTTGGGCTGACCGCTATCTCCTGCATAGGCCCAAATATAACAAGAGCTGGGGGCGTGGTGCTTTTGTCTTTCTGTGTGCAGAGCTGGCCCATCTAACAGAAAAAAAAAGGTAGTTCCTCATATAAGTCTGTTGCAAACCAATAAGAGTAGAGGGCAGAATGAGCAGAACGAGCCAGTGTTGGGAGAAAAAGAGAACTCCCCCAAGATGCTGTGTGAAGAATGCTACAAAGCTGCCATGGGAGGGTGGAAGGCTGTGCCTGGGTGCTGCCCCTCCTGAGAAATCTGGTGGCTACTTCTCCAAAAATGAAGCAAGACTCTCCTGGGGAAACAGGCCTGTTGCTTGCTATGTGGGAGAAGAGCGCTTGCAGAGAATCCTGGATAAAGTGCTGGATTGCTGTAGTGAGGCTGTATTGTGGCACAGCAAGCACAGTGCTCCAATAGATCTGTTTTCATAAGTGCTGTTGCTTCACCCCCAGACAACTTGCTTGAGATCTACAAGCTGCTGTGGGGGGATTCAGATGCACACTTTCCATTCACTTTGGCAGAGCGGTCCCTTTGTCTGCATTGAAATCCTCACCCTACGCCTTTGACACCCTCCAGGCCAACCCACTGGGATACGACAAGAATAGCTGGAAGTCATGCCCCTCTCTCTGCTGGATAGTGTCTGATCCTGTTGTGACACACTAAGCTTGAACTAGGGAACTTTTTCCGAAGGTCAGCCTTTCCTTTACAACAGAGATTCAATGTCCTTGGTGGGTGGCATATGTGCAATGGACCATGAGGCATTTTCATAGTGTTGAGATTAAAATAATTTCCCAAGCCAGGAGAAACATAATTTTAATTTATAGCCTATTTGTGGAGAATATTAATACACTATCTACTCCACCCACAGAGAGCTTATCACCCCTCTTCCACCCTCCCCCTGCGTGTTCTCTGAGCAAAGGGAAGAATAAGGCCACACACGTTTTTAAGGGGAGAAACGAGTGAATATTTGTTGAAGTGCTTTTTTTTTTTTTTTTAGAGGAAAGCTGAGAGAGACCTTTAGCTGTAGACACGGCAAGGGCTAGACATGCTAAAGCATAATTTAGAAGCTAAAAAGAGAAAATTGTATAATTAGCCCACTGGGATGAAAAGCAATGGGGCGGGGAGGGCAGGAGACTGGTGTGGCAAAGTAATCTTGGCTAAGAGCAAATAAAGACTAAAAGCGATTGAATGTTTTTAAAAAATCAAGTAGATACTAAAGAGAGAACCTAAATTTTAAGGACCAGATCTTCAGCTCCTGGAAGTCAGCAGAACCTCATTTATGTCAATGGAGCTATGCTGATCTGCACCAGTTGTGGAGCTGAGGCCAAATACCTGAAGAACTCTTGAGCATTGAAGTATGCTTTTTTTTTTTTAAGTGTGATTGGTATTGGATAGTGCAGGGCTATCCATAAATAGCTGTGAGGGGGTAATATGAAACAAGGTCAGTAGAAGAGAATTCTGGGAGCACATTTTAGCGGGCAAACCATACAGACAAATCTAAGCCTCTGGGGTTGTTTTCTTCCTTGTAGGTGAGCAGACTGAAGTTTACTATTTTGCAGTATAGTTGGCTTGGGTAAATATGGCCTTCATTTCTGATTTGGAAACCCTGCCCCTGCTTTCAAGGTGTACCCTAGCAATGCTTACACATGCTTACAAACTTACTTCTAGTGAGTTCATAGTTTGGACACTGGGCATTATGTTTTATAAAAGACTAAAAGCTTTCAGTAAATCCAGAAGAAAATGTAGAAAGAACGTGAGCTAAAGCTCACTTCTGTAAATGGAACTGAGTAACAAATTGTGAGAATTATGACTGTCTTTAATTGTACAGACTTCTACTCTTGCTGAGTGGAGGCGGGGTGAGGGTGTTAAGGCAGGTGAATTAGCTGCATCCATAACATACTAAAAATATGGTTGCCCGTATGCACTGTTCATTCCCTACACAGAAAGTTTAGGCTGTACCACATTTCTTTCCTGTGAGCGAGCTGTCAAGTTATCTTTGTTAGAAAGGGTATGGAGGTATTGTACTTAATTGCTATGATAATGCTCACTTTTGACAGCTACAATACCTGCTTCAATGTGGCTGCTAACAAAAAGTCAACCGTTAAGCATGTTTTCTTAAACAGTGACTGATAAGTTGTTATCTTTCAGCATCTCCGCTAATTAGACATCTTGAGTCAAAGTTAATTTGGTGGAAAACATTTCTCGACTTAATGACATTTATGGGCAATTAGGCACGTTGTAGAAAGGAATACACATTTACATTTCAGCCTATTTTCAGTGCTTAACAAGAATCCGCCTCTTTCTCCACTGGAGGTTTCTCACTCTCTGAGGAATATGTTCGATACAGACACCACGGGTCCTCTTGTTATTCTGGAAACCAGAATTGTTTGCATGAAACAAGCTACCATACAGTAATGAGGCACAGACAGAGATAAAATTAGGCACAATAAAATCCTAGATGGTAGTTTATGTTGTTTAGACCTTTAGCTGGTCATGACAAGGCTTAATTCCAAGGTAAAACTGAAAGATTCAAACCGAGGTTAGTTGTTAAGTTCGTACCCTCTCCTATTTTTCAGAACTGTCCATTGTTCCCCTGCAATGTCTTTACTGGCATTCAAGTACAGATTGAATTTCATATTTTTTTCTACATTTTCTGACTCTCCTTATAAAATTGTGGGCCTTTTTTCCTGGTGGAACACATTGGAACAGAGTTCCGGCAGCTTCTTTCCGTTAGAACACCAGAAAAATTTTCACTGCCAGCTCCCCAGCAGCATGGGGACTGGGGCAGGAGCTTCTTCCAGCCCCTCAGCAGTGGAGGGACTGAGGCAAAGCCCCCACTGGTCCCACAGCAGCATGGGGACCGGGGCAGGAGCCCCCGCCACCTTGTAGCAGTGCGGACTGGGGCAGGAGCCCCTGCTGGCCCCTCAGCAGTGCGGGGACCAGGGCATTAAAACTGAACCCCCTAACCTCTATCAGGAATCATCAGACTTGAGTTCCGGCACCTATTTTTCTAGAAAAAAATCTCTGTAAAAACACATCCTCTGTGGTCACACTTCACTTCTGAAACATAAACTGAACCCTCCTCCTCCTCCATCAGACCTGAGCTGAGCTTTTCTCAGGCAGCTGAAAATGAATTTGGATCAGTGCGTTTCAGTGACTGCTTGGGTTCATCCGATGCGTTTTTAAGCCACATAACTTTTGCTTTGGAGTCTTCGTTCTGGTTTTTATTGTGTTTTGGGCAACAACTTCTGAGGCTTACTTCCAAGTGTGATGTCCTTCCTTGATGATATTTTGGAATGAGGCAGCTTGGGAGGAAAGGGAATGGGAAATTCTGGCTACGTCTACACCATTTGCAGCAGTGCCAGGGCACAGAATACCTACGCTACCCACCCTCTTAGCATGGTTCTAAGTGACAGTATAGCTGGTGAGGCACTATTAAAGTGAGTAAAGAAATGTCTGAACCCTTTGCATATGTGCCTACCTGGCTCTTTGCTCAGCCAACCAGTTCTGCCCTTGTCCACTCCGCTCCTTCTAGAAGTTTGATGCCTTGCTGTCTCCTGCCGCCAAGGTCTTCCCTATCAGGAAAAGATCTGTACCTCACCTGCCACCAGTGTTCCCTGTAGGCTGAGAGCCTGGGCAGTCTCTCAGGAGAGATTCAGGTGCCTCCCGGCTGTTTAGCAGGGCACACGCAGCCACTCACCGTGGGCAGCATGTGTTTCTACTGGTGGTGCGCGTCCACAGATGCCTTCGTGCACATAATGTGATTTATTCCAGCCCTGGATGGAAAAAGTTAGAGGGAACGCCACCTGCCACCATCTAGGGTCTGCAGCAGAGATGTAGCCTCTGTAAATTTGCACCTGCATAGTGGGTGGTAGTTTGCCTGATTCTCCTCTCAGCTCCCCACAAGTGGACAGTTTGGGATTTTGGGCATCTAATCCTATGTAGCCCTCATGAAAGAGCCCTGTGTCATCATTAAGTTACTTGTAAATGTCCTGGAGGAGGACCAATCCTTGCTCTTCAGAGCCCCGGCGAAGGGCCTTCCAAATAGCCAGAGCAGGGGAACAGTCTACAGATTCCGCCTTCCACGGCTCTCTGTCAGGATTTGAACCTTTGTCTGTTGCCTTGGGGGAAAAAAGGAACAGAGAATCACTGTTTTTATAAAGTTATGGAGCCATGGCCAGATGTTGTGAATGCAGGCAACTTAGAAATGTTGCTAATAAGACTGATTTCAGGCCAGAAAGTCGAGTGGTTACAGAACTGTTGGCCTTGATGAATGCAGTCTGGTTACTCCGCTTACAAACTACATGGGTCAGTGTGGCTTGTGGCCTGTTACTTTGGCCTGGCAAGATCATGTTTCCTTAGCCAAGTGGAGGACTGAAAGAGAGTTCTCATTAGATGGTCAGGACACTAAGGCGCTCAGCTTCCTAGTATGTGCATGCAAACGATGGACATTTGTTTATGCTACACCACTGTTGGCCTGAGTACAGTTGTCTCACTGGTTGTCTATGTGAGAACATGCTTGTCTGACTGTTAGCCCATCCTGCCCCATACCTACTTGTTTTTCACCCACCTGTGGTGTATTTTTGTGAGCTTAGGCTGACTCTGAAATGACCTTGGATTGGGATGCAGCTAACAAGAAGCACTGGTGAGCACAGTCTGAGGTTCACTGGAACACAGGATTTATAATAATGTTTTCCACAAAAGTCACACAGACAGACACTTGAAAAATGCATCCCTCCAAATATTTTGTTGTTCCAGATAGGCAACATCTGTATGGACAAACAGAGCTATGGTGTGGTTCTTTTCTTTTTTTAAGTTCCAGGATGTTCAGATCCAAAGTTTAACTTCAGGCCAACTTCTAGTTTTGTTACAACACGCTTTAACAAAAGAATGAAAATAACCTGTTGAAACATGTTTGTAAATATATGGTTTAATGATCTGAGTTATTATGGCTTGCATGGATAAAAAAAAAAGCTGGAAAGCAGTTTTTTAACCTAAGTATCTGTACAGGTAAACTAGACTTCATCACTGGCATGTTTAAACAGGAGTATTGTATGGTGTATCCAGGAAATAACTCTGTCTCAGTATTATCAATGGGACTATCACAATTAATGTGCAAGAATTTAATTGCTTGTGATAGCCCCATTAATAACACTGACACTGTATTTGACTTTAACAAAGAGGCTTGAGCAGCATATGCCAGGATTATACAGGTGCTTAGTTACTAGAAAATGACAAAATGAAGCAAAACAACATTAATGAATTATTTTTAGTGATTAAACTGAGGACTCGTTTAAATGGGCATGCTTACCTGTGTTCTCTCTTGTAAGGTGAACAGTGGATATTTCTCAGTGTCCCTAGTGCGTTTAGCTCTCGTAACGCCTATGCCTCTGCACGTGTTTGTTCAGCTTAGTTATGTTTTATGTAAGTAGGTGGCGTGACATTATTTACTGACTGATGTAGTGCATTTTATACAACCAGGTTTATTTATAGCAGCTCTAACAAAATTTTAAAATGCCCTTGTCAATTTTTTAGTGACTCAGCCTGTTGACATCACCCTTTAGAATTCTGTTTTATTTTTCCTTTCCATGAAAAGTCTCTCTGACAAAACTTTGTTAGAATCTGAGGGGGTTGTGTCGTTTCTTCTTTGTTCAGGTAATGTAGAATGTATGTTCCCTTGGTGACAGACCTCTGCACTGAGTTAATCTTATCAAGACTGTGGTACAAGATTGCACGGTATTCAGGACTCTTGAGCTTGGATTTGAAAGACTATTTATTTCCCCCTTACGTTCCAAATGTTGTAGGAGTTTGTTGAAAGTTCTGTTTCAAATTCTGCAGACTTCGAGGGGAAGGAGAAGAAAGGGGATAAAGCAAATCTCTTTCTTCCTATAACCAAGTGACCAGTAAGCGGCGCTGTTTGATTGAGAGAAATGCGTAGTCAGTGATTGGCTAGAGAACAAACTGTTGGTGTTACTAAATGTCATTTATAAAATGGTACCCCAAAAGTAGGATGCTGAAAACTCAGTGCTCTAAAAGTACATTTAAAAAGTTCCATCACTAAGTGCAAACACTGGTAAGAAACAAAACATGTTTTGTTACCCTACAAACAAAACAAGTTTCAGAGTAAGCTGCTTTCTAAGCCATGACATTCTACAGAGAAGCAGTAACGTTTGAGACCTTCACACCTAGCATTTGTTGTGGGATGAGAGACCAGATAGTCCAGAATGTTTCTTATCTGTACGTCTGGGAAATACGAGCAGCTTGTCCTGGTTATGTGATGATGCAGATGCAGCCTTTCTGCAATTACATGTTACAATCAATTGGACTTTAAATCAGTTACCATGTAGTCAATTTAGCATTGGACTGACCCTATGAATGATGGATTATTTCACTGATGCTAATTTAGAAATTCCCAGGCACATGTTTTAGTTATTTAAGGGCCCCCATTTCACAGTAACTTTGGAAGGGGGGAGGCTCAACTACTAAAGCACACCATTTCTTGATTGAGACACTGCAACAAGGTTAGTCGGGGTCAGAGCCCTGGCCCTCAATCTTCTCTTCTCTCTAACAAATCATCCCAAGCTTCCATCCCTCCTTTGCTCCATCTTTTTTCTCTTCACTCTTTCCATCCTCTCGCTATGTAGTTGCCTCCCACAGAGAGGACTGGCAGTAAAATCTCCATTCTGCTAACTGTGCCTGGGGCTGGTCAAGTAGAGTATCAGACAGTGCTCTCAAGGACTACCCAACATCTGTTGGAAGTCCAGCTTTCTCTGCTTTTAGTGCCAGGGCTGTGTTGCTACGGTTGTCTACACTGCCAGATTTTGATGGTCACAGGTGCTTAACCCCTTGCCCAGGGAGGTAACCATGTTAGTCTGAAGCTGGACAAGTAACAAGCAGTCCTGTGGCATCTTAGAGACTAACAAATTTATTAGGTCATGAGCTTAATTAGGTCAAGAAGTGGGTCTCGCCCACAAAAGCTCATGACCTAATGAATTTGTTAGTCTCTAAGGTGCCCTCGTCCTGTGGAAGACAAAATTTTGCCATAGAAAGTGGTAGGATAAACAGCTTATTGTCAATTCTCCTGTCTACAACATCAATCCTGCTCATAGCATGTGGGAAACTTTTGTCAGCAGAAATGCTGATAAACCATGTTTATGCTTCCTGACTTGTAGGTTACATTTCTGATTCTGCTACAACCTTCTTAGCCAGTCACCCTCTCTAGCACCTCAGCTCCCTATCTGTAAAATGGGGGTATGGGTATCTTCTTTAGACAAGTGGCATGAGGTTCAATTCATTAATATTTGTAAGCTGGTAAGGAGCTCGTTAAATCATTTTTCTTTATTTGTTTGCTGTTTGTAATTCTGAGCATGCTCAGGTAGCAAGGTGACAGGCATGTAAAAAACCTAGTGAGATAGTGGAAGACTCACAAAATATACCTGAGAATTATAGCTTTAGTTTCAGACATGTAGGGAAAGGGGGGTTCTGTGGTAATGTGTCTAGACACCACAGTGACCGATGCCCTGTCAGTGACTGAGGCTTAGAGACAATCTATGTTGTCTATAAGGGCGGTTCTGATTTGTCGCTGGCACTGAAGAAGTTAAAACTCATAAGGTTATTCATGAATTCCACTTTTAAAAAACATGCCCCATTAAAATGCAGATTTAGTCTCCCTTTGCAAAGAACATAGTTATTTCTAATTCTGTATGGGAATCCTTTTTGTATTTGTATCTTTTGGGTAGAAGGTCCAGCTGCCTCTTGTGAGATTGCACATATCTCTTCAGATGTCAACAAATCACTGAAAACTGCCAGAAAGGGGGAAATGAAAGATAATTATTCAAACCGTGGAGAGCTACTTTGAAAGTGAATAGAATCTGTCAGATAGTCTTTTGAGAACAGCAGTTGGCTGTGTGGATTGGTTATATTAAATGGATATATCTGGAGGAAGTAATGTTATTTTAGATTTTGATCAGCTTAAATTGGGTTTTTTGCGGGGCAGGGGAAGCTAGGACACTGGAAAATATCATAGGAGATTAGCTGTGAAGGCGTTGTACGTAGGTACAAATATCAAAAGATCAGAGCTCTGCAAATAAAATGTAAACTTTACTATTTGCATAAAACTTTACATCCTCTACTATATTTTAAAAGAGCAATCTGTAATAAGGTCAGAGCGAGGTGGGAGTTTACTAAAATGTCTATTGTTTGGAGGTAATGAAACATACAGATATTCCCAAAAGAAACTTGGAGCAAAAAAGTCTACTTTTCTTACTGTTGCTTGGAGGCTGTAACATTACAGATGGCTCTGAAATTGTTTAACGAAGCCAGTCCTAAACTGCTTACTCCACTGCTTCGATAACAGCTATATAAATCTGGCTCTTGAGCTTCTGAATACATACACATGTGAGTAACTCTATGCATGTCCAGGGGGACTACTTGCATACCTACACTTACCTGCATGAATAAGAATTTGCAGGAACAGGGCATGAGTCAGTAAAATAAACAATATTCATGTCCTTTTCCCCTGTGGGAATAAAATGGTAGGCTAGGGAAAGAGAAGAGCCAAGAAAATGTTGTACCTCATTAGATGCCATTTGAAAGAAAACTTTCTAAACAACCATACAGCAACTATCGCACCAGGCAATGGTGTGACAGTGTCACCATTGTCATTGTAAAAGGGATATATGGGGAATCCTTTCATTGTGTAATATTTGCAGGGACAAGCTAAAGCAGTGCAACTAAATTTTAAACCAGCATGAGTCCACAAACACAAGTTGCATCGGTTTAAATAAATAGGTAAGTTAGGTTGGTGTAACTTCTCTGCATAGATATGCCAAGGAACCAGTGGTTTTCAAACTTCCAAGTAGATAATGTGGTCTGTTGCAGATCTCCATCATATACCTCTGAGTAGATTATCAATTCTTATTGTACAAAATGAGCTGTCCACCATTATAGGATTTGTCTCACGTACCCCTTGATGACATGTTATGGATACTAGTGGTAATCCAGTTTGAAAACTGCAGCCTTAGACTTTGGGGAGAGACTTACAGGGAATGGAGAAAACATGAAGGTAAGAAATGAAACTGGTCTGCAGCCAACACCTATCTAAGTTTTACAGGAACTCCCAGTTCTTTTTGAGCACCCGGTATTGTGTGCATTTTCACTGGGGCTACTTGCAATCATCTTTTCTTATACTCTTAATGTGTCAGCACACACCAGGTCACATCCAAAGAGGAAAAATCCTGCAAGAACATTCATTGATGTGTTTGGAAAGCTTGTTCCCTCGGGGAAAGATGCACAGTTTAACAGTCTGCTTCTTGGGATTGACTGGCCCATCTTTATTTTAGGGGAAGCTGTTGCTCATCCTGTTTTTCTTTCCACCTTTCCCCATTGGAATAAAACCACTTTGTGCTTTCCTTGTAAAACCCCAAAGAGGGCCTGGTACAGCAGCTAATGAAAGTAGTTCTTCGTTCTTCCTTCTAATGAAAAATGAATACTCCCTCCTTCTAGATCCTTGAATTCCACTTTCTTGCTCAGCTCTAGGTTGGTTTCTTATTCTTTCTCAGAGCACATTCATCAGACAACAAAAACAGCATCTATAGGAAAGCATCTCTAGCTGGGTCCACATGTGAGCACCCCTTCGAAAGGGCAAAAATCGTTATGTGGAGGTCAAAATAGTGGCTGTTGAAAGGGAGCGACTACACACTAATAGTGGACCGGCAGGTCAATCCCCCCTTTCAAAGAGCTGCCAGGGTCTTTTGAAGGGGAGCACCCCCACGGCTCCAAGCTCTCCTTCGAAAAAGGGAGGCAGGAAACACAGCAGATGGGGGTCCCATGGCTTACAAGCCCTTCCGGGGCCGCAGCCAGACACTCCCTTAAAGCGCCCCTCCCTCCACCCTCCACTCTGCACGAGCTGAGTGCTGCCCAGCTGTTCCCAGCCTGCAAAGCCCACTCGTGCTCCAGGATGGAGGCCCAGCATCAGCTCCTGCAGGAGGACACCCTCATCCTGGAGACAATGCTGTCAGTGCTCTGCACCATGGCTGCAGCTGCACCCCATCTACTCAGGTGGCTGGGCAGTCCCCCTGGGGCCACAGGGCCCCCTGCCTAGGACACTGCCAGGTTCCCCCCGGGTGTTCTGGTGCCTCTGGACTCACCCCAGCAGCACTGACTGGTGGGAGCGCCTGGTGCTGGGGGAGTGGGACGAGGAAAGGTGGCTGCGGAACTTCCGCATGTGGAGGCAGAGCTTCGAGGAGATCTGCCGCTGGCTCGCCCCCGCACTCCGGCACCAGGACACCTGCATGTGGCCCGCTCTCACCCTGGAGAAATGGGTTGTGATCACCATCTGGAAATTGTCCAACCTGGACTCCTACTGCTCTGTGGGACAACAGTTCGGGGTGGGCAAGGCCACCATTGGGACCAGACTGATGGAGGTAAGGCAGGCCTGGAGAGGGCAGCTGGGAAGGGCAGGGGGCAGGCTGGGGCTGGGTGCAGTGAGGAATGGCCCACCATACCCTCACAGGAGCACACATCCCCTTCCTCCCCATGCGGGTTGACAGTGCCATCAACATGATGCTGATGCACAGGGTTGGCCACCTGGGGGGATCTGGATGCCGCCATCATGGGCTTTGAGGACCTGGGCTTCCTGGGCTACGTCTACACGTGCACCCAACTTCGAAATAGCTTATTTCGATGTTGCGACATCGAAATAGGCTATTTCGATGAATAACGTCTACACGTCCTCCAGGGCTGGCAACGTCGATGTTCAACTTCGACGTTGCTCAGCCCAACATCGAAATAGGCACAGCGAGGGAACGTCTACACGGCAAAGTAGCACACATCGAAATAAGGGAGCCAGGCACAGCTGCAGACAGGGTCACGGGGCGGACTCAACAGCAAGTCGCTCCCTTAAAGGGCCCCTCCCAGACACACTTTCATTAAACAGTGCAAGATACACAGAGCCAACAACTAGTTGCAGACCCTGTATATGCAGCACGGACCCCCAGCTGCAGCAGCAGCAGCCAGAAGCCCTGGGCTAAGGGCTGCTGCCCACGGTGACCACAGAGCCCCGCAAGGGCTGGAGAGAGAGTATCTCTCAACCCCCCAGCTGATGGCCGCCATGGAGGACCCCGCTATTTCGATGTTGCGGGACGCGGATCGTCTACACGTCCCTACTTCGATGTTGAACGTCGAAGTAGGGCGCTATTCCCATCCGCTCATGGGGTTAGCGACTTCGACGTCTCGCCGCCTAACATCGATTTCAACTTCGAAATAGCGCCCAACACGTGTAGAAGTGACGGGCGCTATTTCGAAGTTGGTGCCGCTACTTCGAAGTAGCATGCACGTGTAGACGCAGCCCTGAAGTGCTTCAGCAACGTGGATGGCACACGTATCCCCATCCGCGCCCCAGCACACGGTGCCAGCCAGTACGACAACAGAAAGAGCTACCATTCAGTGGTCCTCCAGGCCCAGGCGGACACTAGGTTCACGGACATCCATGTGGGCTGGGCTGGTCATGCCCACGATGCCTGGGTCTTCCAGAACTCCAGGCTCTGCCGGTGCATAGGGGTCAGCACATTCATACCCCAGCAGGAGATCCCAGTGGTGGGGGACATCACAATGCTGCTTTGCATGGTGGCAGACGCGGCCTACCCCCTCCAGCTGTGGCTCCGGTGGCCATACACAGAACAGCTCGACCCCCACCTGGGAGTCATTCAACCAGTGCCTCAGCCATGTGTGCAAAGTCATGGAGCAGGTCTTCAGGCACCTTATGGGGCAGTGGAGATGCCTCCACACATGGCTGGAGGTCAGGGTCCTCAATGTGCCCCAGGTGGTGGATGCCTGTTATGTCCTCCATGACATTGTGGAGGGTAAGGGAGATACCTATGTGCCGGGGGGAGGAGGGGCAATGTGGCCAGCGCCAGCTACGAGCAGTGGGGCACCACACCCATTTGCCAGGCTCAGCAGGACGGCTTCCACATTAGCGAGGCCCTCAGGCAGGCCTTTGCAGGTGGCTGCCTGTGACCCGCATCCACTTCCACCTCCCCATGCACTTCTGCCACCCACCGCCCCCGCCACTACCACCCCCACCCCCCGCCGTGGCCCCCACCAGAACCGCACCAACATATCCACCACCCACCGTCCCTTCCCAAGGAGCGCAGCATGAGGGGGTGTATGGTAAATAAACATTTATCAACAACTGTACAGTGTGTGCAACAGGTGTGGGGGACATGGTCTGGAGGGGGGGTGGGAGGGTGCCTAACCGGGAGCGGGTATGGGTGGCTCTGAACCTAAAGGGGAGTGGAGGCACTCATTTCAGGGCTGGGGTGGTGGGCCGTGAGCCCCATCAGCCCCGGGACCCCCCCTGCCTCCCTGGGTGCAGGGTCCCCAGCAGGGCAGGAATGGGGTGGAGAGCACTGGCAGGTAAGGCTGGGGGAGGGGCTCACCAGGGGGGTGGGAGCAGGCTCAGTGGGAGCAGGCTTATGTGGGCGGGGGGGGGGGGCTGCTGTAGGGGCCAGGAGGTGGACAACATTGGCCACATGCTCCTGGGCTTTCGTGCCAATGCCATCCAATGTGTTCAGCAGCCTCTCCCATGCCACCCTCTGCCACTCCAATTCGGCTTCTGCAAGCCGCAGGTGCCGCTTGGCCACCTCGGCTTGGCAGTGGCTGGCTGGTTCCTCCTTGGCCTGTCGGGGGCCCTCCAGCTGTGGCCCCGATGGCACATGGCATGGTGTGACACCTAGCCACTCTTGACATCCACCGGTTGGCTCTCGGGGACCAGGGACAGTGCTGGGCTTTCCCGGACCACTGATCGGGCAGGTGTATGGAGAGGAGATAGTGTGTTGGTAACGTACTACAGCCTGGGGGGGGGTCTGGCTGTGGGTTGCCCCCCCAACCAGCATTCCCACTCCCCACTTCTGGGGCACCTGCCCCCCCACGGGCTGGGCATCCCATCTGATGCTGTGGGGGCCAGGGAGCTTCTCAGGTGGGTGGCCCTACCCAGTCTGTGGTGCATGGCCCCTGGATGCCGTCCAGCACTGACTGGCCGCTGCCCTGTGTACAGCTCATGGCACTGTCCATTGGGGTAGGTGCTGGCCATTGCTGGCAGGCCACCATGGGTGCTGAGTACCACGGCGGGCCAGCATGTGTGTGGCCCAGCACCACTGGTTCTATGTGTGGCTGGCTGACCAGTATGTCACCCCCACCCCACGGACCGGGGTGCGCACCCCATCACCTACATACCACAGAGTTCCTCGGTGACACCCGGGGAAGCCCAGCTCCCAGCTGAACAAGCAGGAGTGGATGTAGATTGTGAGGTCCCCCTCCTTGCCGGAGCACTCAGTGGTCACATCAACCTCCTGGTTCCCTGGTCCGGGCTGCTCCTCCACCTCTGGCTGTGACTAGTCCACTGATGTGTCTAGGACTGCCAGGGGTGGGGAGATGTGCCAGGGCCCCAGGATGCCTTGGAGCTCCCAGAAGTAGGGGCAGGTAGCTGGGGCTGCCCCAGAGTAGCTGACCGGCTCCCAGGCCCGGACACAGCCCTGAAACAGCTCCTTTACTTTACAGCATGCCTGTTCCATGATACGCTCAGGGTGGCCCCTTATGAGAGGGCCCTGGGCCAGGTGGGTGAAAGCTGTGGTGTTTTGCCACTTGACACCCATCTCATGGAAGACCTGCTCCTCTTTCCAGAGGCCCAGGAGGTCCCACATCTCCTGCTCTGTCCAGGAGGGGGCCTTTTTTTTTCCCCTCCCACTGAGAACTCTGGGAGCCCTGCAAAGGCTCAGAGCAGGGGGACCCTGGGGCTCACGCAGGGGCTGTGTGCTGTTCATTGTGGCCTGCTGTTTCTCCTGGGCGTTGCCCAGAGCATGCAGCTGGAGCTCATGCTGGGGCTGCTCCTAGCACATTTTCAACTTCCTGTCACGGGGTTCCTGTGTGTGTACTGCTTTAAGGTGGCCAGATGCAGGGATCATAGAGCCCCGCTGCAGCTGGCTAGAGTGGCCCCATGCTCCAGTTGACTGGCGCCATGGCGGACTCTCTTTCAAAACAGCGGCATGGGGAGTGTCTACACATGTACTCTTTCCATTTAGCTTTTTGAAAGGGGACAAGCTTCCTGATATGGGATCAGGGTTTGGATTTCTATGTCTGTGCCCTGTTCCTTCCATTTTCTTTTGAAAGAAGGCATTGTACATGTGGACGCGCCTCCTGTTCTTTCGAAACAGGGCCACGTATTTCGATGTTTTGTGCACATGTAGATACAGCTTCTGTATTCTGCTACTAACACGAGCAGAACTAATCAGAACCTTCTAGCAAATTACAATGAATTTCAGAATATTTGTGCCATCATATCGAAAACGCTGGATTAAACTGTCCACCAGTTTATGCCTATGTGCAACTCCATCAACTTTAATGGTTATACGGGGGGATATAAATGAGATTCCAATAGTCTACTATGTCAGCTCAACTAATCTGACATGCAACAGCTGTTTTCCAAGTAGCAATGTTTTCAAGCTTTGTAGTATATATCTGAAAGCCATTAACCTAGACCTCATATAAAAATTACCTTGGACTTTGAATATTTGCAGTTAATTTTCTAAATTGCCCAACAAATAGTTCTGTGTTAAAAACTTGATTTCATATCATCAATACTAATCAGCATTCCCTGCAAAATTATAGAGACGAAAGGACATTTCCATAATATCTATATTACTTACAAATCTGTCTAGGCAACCAAGCTCAAATACAGACCTACATCCAAATACCATGTTTTCCAAGAGTTAGGGATGTTTGATTCTCAGTGTCTGGTTCATGCCAGATGTATATGTGTAAGTTAAATTGGTATAACTGCTGTGAAATTGAAAATTCCCTCAAAGTTTGTGTGTGTTCAATTTTGGTTTAAGACCATGTCTAGTAATTACATTTTTATTTCTGACCCTCTGCTCTATAAAAGTATTTGTGCTCAGTTCTCGTTTTAAAAGGAGTGTGTGTGTGAGATAGAGAGAGAGGTTTGTGTATATATTGTCTTGGAAACTAGTGTAGAGCTGCATTATCGGCATCTGGAGAACCACAAGTTTAGTCGGACAAACACAGGAACAGATTGAGAAGTATCAGAGGGGTAACTGTGTTAGTCTGTATTCACAAAAACCACAAGAAGTCCTCTAGCACCTTATAGATTAAGGCTACATCTAGCCTACAGAGATCCTTCAAAAATTTTTCTGGAAGATCTCTTCCGAAAAAAACTTCTTTCAAAAGAGCATGTCCAAACACAAAAAAAAAAACCCAACAGATTGAAAGACTGATCCACTCTTTCGATAGAGAGCATCCACACAGTCCCCTTACTTTTGAAAGAATGGGCCAGGGATTGAAAAATCTGGCACTGTGAGGACTGTTCTTTTGAAAGAAGGGCACGCAAGGTGTCTACACATGCTATTTTTAGAAAGAATCTTTTGAAAGAAGGTGCTTATTCTGATCTGAGAGTGGAACATGGCTTCCAGAAGAAGAGCCACATTCTTTCAATTTTGGATCAAAAGAGTGCATTTTGTATGTAGACACTCTGCTTGTTCTGTTGAAAAGGGGCTAGATTTTCTGAAACAACTTGCTAGTGCAGACACAGCCTAACAGATTTTTTGGAGCATAAGCTTTCCTGGGCGAAGATCCGCTTCATTAGCTTATGCTCCAAAAAATCTATTAGTTTATAAGGTGCCATAGGACTTCTCCCTGTTTTTACAGGAACGGATTAACACACACACACATACACACTCCAGGTTCCTAGTTTGGTTTTGGTAATGAGAATTTTTGGACTGGACGCTGTCTATCTCAAATGGGTGCTTTGCTCTTTCAACACTTATATTAAAAAATTGCAAAGAGTAAATATAGAATTTTGTGACTTGTCATCTTCATCTCCCACTGGCCTGCAGGAAAGATGTAGACTACAGGCTAAACTATCCTTTGTATGGAAAAAAGAACCTAGTTGAGGATATCTTCTGATTTATGCCTACATAAAGAAGAAAAGATCTTGTCCTCAAATTAATACACCATTTTACGATGGTGGGATTTCTTTTTTTAAGAATGAGAGAAAGACAAAGGAAAATGCTCAAAAGAGAGAAGTTTTTTAAGAAATGAAAAATTGTTGTTCCTGGGCGATGTGTATATTCTTTGCTGACTTTTGCTACAGGATAATCTCTGAGACTCTGCAGTGAAGTATTTAAATCTCCATTTAAGACAGGAAAAGTATGAAGAACCAGCTGAAGGCATAGGCACCGCTTCTCTAAGAAGACAACTCTTTCTCTTACGTTACATGAAAAGTGTGATTCTAGATGCCGCTAATAATTCTGCCTTTAGTGGATAGCCTTTTTAATTAAAATTCATTTTTGCTGACAGACTGGCTTCTGTCATTCTAATTATTTTGTACCTGATCATGTTGATTTTAAAAACCCACGTTAATGATGCGTTTGGGTGTATTTTCATTTTAAAGTTATTAATCTGTGACTCAACGCCTTGTGGAATGGAATAGTGGTGAAAAACCATATAGGAAGAGACACCGGTAGATTTCAGTTCAGTGGCTGGAGAATTGTGCCCCAGAGTAAAGCTTGCGTTTTAGAATGGTATGTTGTTACTTTGTTAGGGGTCTGCTTAGATGCTCTGCTCTGAATTTGGGGGTCCCATTGCGTTAGGCATTGTACAGCAGAGGGACAGTATTATCTGGAAGCTTCAATCTACTAAAGCCACTTCACATAATGGAGCTACATTTTAGCTAACGCTAACCTATTTTGACTCCAAACCCATTGAGTGTGAGGTTACAATTCATCCATGGATTAACATTCTTTGCCCCTAAAAATTACATATATTTAAATGACTGCATTTTGTCACATGCAGAGACTCAGACTTGGGAATGCAAGCTGTATTTCCACATGAAGGCGAGGCAGCTACTCAACCTCGGAATACAACTGTGACGGGTATCTGTGTGCCTAAGGAAAATCACGGGTGGAAGTTTGTGGTCCTGAGTTCAATGCAGACAGCTAATAGTCGGGAGAAGATGCCCAGGAAATGTCACACATACGTGACAGAACTTTTTAGAGCTTAATGCATGACCGATTGTGGGTCCGCTACCAGTTCCAGCTGCTGTAATTTGGTTTCAGAGGAAAAGCTGCTGAACCAGTGCAAGGTCGGTGAAATGCTTGTTCCACAAGCTTGCATTAACGTGGAGCTGGTACTGTAGTAGGGAAAGTACCTTTTTCAGGCCCAGGAGAAGTCCCCTGCTCGCTAATGGAACTAAAAAATACATCAAACCTACTCAAGTTCTAATACAACCAAACAAAAGCCAAGGAATTCACTAGCATGACCAGCTCCAGTCCTAACCTCCCCTATAATGCTCTGTCATGGGATTTGAACAGCAAAACTGCCTATAAACCTATCAGTCCAATCCTGCTCTAATGGCTGGTTACATCTTCACCACAGAAACAACAGTCTTTATCAAACACCAGCGCAACACTCATGCTTCCTAGCATGGTACACTACATTGATCGCTGTGTGACTGCCAAAGCGACTTTCAGCCAGCTAGACGTTCAGCTGGATAAAACAGGAGTTATCTTAATTGTGAACGTTTAACAGGAGACTGCGTATTCCCACAAGTCAGTAAACATTCCCATGTCAGTGGTATTGTTCCTTTTAAAGGAGTCGCCTGTTTAGTTAGATCTATAATTCCCCTTCCTAAACTTTCTTTAAAAGATTCAGGAATACAAGCCCTGTATCCCCAAAGATAAATTGCCCTTTATAGAGAATGACATCTCTTCCATTGAGATGGCCCTTTTTTCTCGGGTTTGTTGTTTACCGCCTGAAGCAGCCATTCAGGTAGAGCGGGGCTGAGGGTGCCTTGTGAAAGCTAGGAAACTGAGACTGTGAGACTGTGGCAGACTTGGACATTCCCGTTGGCAAGGAGGAGAAAGAGCTGCTTGTTTCTGGGGCACCAGAAAAAAGGCTGGTGCAGGTGGTGATCCGTCAGTAAAACATTGTTGGAAGAAAAGCTTGCAGGTGCTGACTCTGAAAATGGATGTGTACTTCCTGGGTCTAGCACAAGCTAAGGAAGACTGCCAATACAAAACAGAACTGTACTGTTGCCTTAAGAGTGAATCAAAAAAGATGTTTCAAGGCTGTCGTCGGATCTGGATGGTTTGCCACAGAGGACAAAAAGTCTCCTGTAAAATTGGGTTTAAATAGTCCTATCTCACTTGTGCTCTTGGTGATCAGATTCAATTGTGCTGGTGTCCCCTGTGCAGTATGATATCATAGTTTCAGAGCAAGGCTTTATCTGGAGGTCACATTAGTTTGTCCTGTGGATGTAATCATTTTTTGTGTCACAGACAATGTTTTACTGTGAAGATATGGGCCAGATGGCTCAGCCACTTGCAGTCCAGTGCTAAACAGTGTCTTTATTGTTGGTGAATAAACAGAATGTATTGTCTGTTGTTCACGAAATTATAGTGTCCCTCACTGTTTAAAGATGAAATGTTAAATTATCACGGCAAAGTAAAGAATATGTAAAACAAGAGGTAAAAGGGTGTGGGCCCCAAATCTATCCCTGTTGTTGGCTGTTCTCTTGTCTTTATGAATATATAGAGAAATATCAGCAGTCATGCCACAGACATTATCCAGAGTCCCTCTGAGCCACCCACCCCCTTTAGTTCACTAATTGCATCTGCAGCTCTTGTTAATAGGTGCAGGGTGAGCCAAACAAAACCCACCCAGAAAAACCGGCCCGATATCTTTCTCTAATGGTCATTTTATACTGCTCTGAAGTGCTTCCAAAAGTTACCAAGTATTTTGTCTAAACAAGATAAAACCTTTTCAGAAATCTACAAACAGAAGCTCCCCCATTTTGTTTGGAGTGTTGCAGGAACTGGTAGTACCCCCCTCCCCCGCTCGCCTCACTCTCTAGCACCTACCTGCTTGTAGAATATGTATTGTGCATAAAAGTAAAGATGGAGACATCATTTTCTCTTTGGTTTAGCTAGTGTTCATTATTTTCTGAGTAGTCACACCTGCTCTCATAGTTTTGATGCTGTGGAAGGCGGGAGTACATATTTTTCTAAGAAAATATCATTTTTTCTGTTTAAGATTACCCCAGCTGTGGGTTCCTATACTGCAATGTCAGAAGTATATCTTTCCTCTCTTTAATTGCTACCAAAGCCAACCTTGACTGGCAAGGAGAAAGTCACTGACAGGTTTGGGTTCAGGCCAGACCTTCTCAGAGATTCTGTCAGCCAACTGTTTGGTGGTATGCAAATATATGCAAATTTGGGGACCCTGGATGAACACCTGCAGAAAGTGACCATCCCCACTTATGCTCTGCGCTACCTCCTATGTAAGTGGGGTTTTTGAAATGTGGCTTGGTCTCTTTCTGTCAGTTTATTATGTATTTGTCAGCAGAATGTTGGGCTGATAAAAACGGTACTGTTTGTCTCCAGGAGCTGCAAAGCTCCATGTGGAACTGCAAGTGCCAGGAATAGTGAGATGGTGGCTCCTGTCCAGTCCTTGTGAATCCTTCTTTCTGTCTCTAGTTTCAGCATCTGAACGCTTGTGGGATTGCCATGTCAAGGAAGGCCTTCTGTTTTCCTGGGAGTAAAGACAAAATCAGTGGAGTTGCACCAACACAAAAAAGCTCATTCTATCTCACAGCTGGAACTTTGGGCTTGTAGGAACACAGTTGATCACTGCATAAAATCTGCATCCGATTTGTACCAGCTAGGGAGAAATGAGAGGCACCTTCAGTACAAACAAAGCTATTGGACACATACTTTCTGCAGCTTGGAATTGTACAAAAAAGCCTGAGGGTTAGATCCCGCGCCCATTGAGATCAGTAGGATTTTTTCTGTCCGCTTCACTGGAAGTAGCCCCTAAATCTCACCAAGTGAGAAACAGAGTCCTTTCCCCATGTAGGTTGTAGCTCTGTATGCAATGCTCAAATATCAACTGTACTTGAAGGCAAGTTTTTAAGACTCCATTTTAAAAATAAAATGCAGCACATAGTGGAAGGGCTGATGCCATCAGGATCTCCACGTGCCAGTCCGAAGTTTGATGCACAATGCTTGCTTAAGGCAAAATACGTCATGATTATCAGTCTCTTCCTCTGGCAGAATTAACTTGTGCTGGGTTGTGATTAGATGTCATCAAGGGTAGGAACAAGTCTGATTCAAAGCCTGGATCCTAAAACTCCTGGACTTTGAGGCAATTAGGTAAAATCCAAAATACCTCTTAAGCCAATTTCCAGTTAACGAGGAGGATGTGTCACATCAAGATCTCTGTAGCAGGACTTTGGTTTTGGATTGCTAAACATGTCAGCCAGTGGCCAGTGTGTTCTGCTTCCCCAGTATGGGTTGAGATATTACACAGAAACTTGATACTTCCAGCTCCCACTGGATTGTCTGGCATTATCTGTGGTAGGGTCACAACCTGAAGGCTTAGTTTTAGTGGAAATGTTGTAAGACACCTTTGCTGCCAGCTTCAGCCTTCTTGATTTATACCAGTATAACAAACTTATGCCGGTGGCGCTGGAGTACTTGATCACGAGGTCAAACAAACTAATGTGCACCCAAAGCAATGCGTAGGAGCTTGTGGGCCTGATTATTGCCTCAGGTCGGAGAATCCTGAACAAGATATGTTGGCATGGAACTTGGATTTCTCTCAGAGGTTGCTTTATCAAGTCGCAACCAATGTAAAATGATAAAGAGGAATATTTAAAGGCTACTGGCTGGATCGCTGAAGCCATGACATTTACAGTTTACATGCTGGCTTGTTTACACCAGCTGAGGATCTGGCCCTGCATCATCAAAGATGAGTAAAGTGCTGAACTGATTATCTTTGAGAAATGGCCCAGTTGCTTGAACTTAAATTTCCAGTGGGTTTAGAAGTTCACTCCCTGTTGTTTTCTTTTGGAGGCTGAATAGCAAGTTGGACGTTGCTGAAAACTCTGTGGATCATCAATCAGAATGTAAAGCAGATGGGATTGTTTCTATGATTTTTCTCTGGTGGGAGGTCAGAAATGGGCTCACCGGCACTTGGGTACAGCTCCTAGTGTGGCAGCCAGAGTTCTACGGGCACCTGATTTTTTTTTCACCTTTTTGAGGGCTATGGCAGCACCAGTATATCCGTTCTGACTCCCACTGCAGGGCCACCTCCTATTTAAATGTGTTTGTTCTTTCTCTGGAAAGAGAAAAAAGAAAATGCGCTATCTATTTTTTTCTGACACTTTGGAGTCCAATGTAGCTGTTTTTAAGCAGCTTTAATGTCTTTTCACTGCTGCTGCTTGTAGGGTTGTGGCCACTCAGGCAGCAATAAGTTTGAAAAAATGACCCGTCTACACCCAAACAATAACAGAATCCCCCTTTTTATGTTGGCGACGCCCACTGCTTTCTGTTCATTGCAGGACTCCCCACGTAGACGCAACTGTTTGACCAGCCTGCTTCTGAACAACTTAATTAAGCAAAAGAAAAAGTGTCAGTTTCTGCCAACCTCACAAAAACAGAACTGTGGGGGTAAAAAGGGTACGCAGCATTAACCCACATTCCTGACCTGGCTAACTAAGGGAAAGCTTTGCTTTATAGCACTGCCAAGAATATTCTAACATAGGGCTGCCATTCAAAGTATTGAGACATATTGTTTGGTATATCACACCAAACACAATTACAGCTTCAGCAACTTGCTTCTTAGCTACTAGTATTGGAGTTACCCTGAAAATGACAAAATTGGATGACTGCAAGGTGTGTGTTTACACTTTCTCTCTCACATCCCTTTAACATAAGCCTATGAGGACAAACGTTTATTAAACTGTGTGAGAACTAGAGATCTTTTCACCCCGCTTTAGGAAGCAAAAGCACCATGGACAAGTAAGGGTGTTACGTATGCTCCTTGCTCAGAGCTGGATGACATTTGGTTCCTCGTTCTTCTCTAGATATGGAAATGCCCAGTTCACTACTCCTCAGGTGATAATTGCAGAACTGAACCTTGATTCCTGTCAAAAGCAAAACAGCAGGTAACTACTTCCTTTGTTTCAGAGAAATGTGGGTTAATCTTGGGTTAAACTTTGAAGGGCAGATTTTTGTACAGGTTGAACCTTTCTAGTCTGGCACATTCTTGTCCAGCAACATCCATGGTCTGGCAGGATTTTAGTTAGCCGTGGGTTTGGCCAAGTTTTCCATGGTCCCATAAAGTTTGCTTACTGCCATCAGTCCTGTTTCAGTATTCTCTGCTGTTATTCATCTCTCATTTAGCCCCAAGTGTCTTCTGGGAGCCCAGTAAGCAGTAGAAGTGCTGGTAATGCTGCTAGACAACATTGACCTCCCTTGGTTGGGCAAATTCCCTCGTTAGACACCAGTCAGTCCCAAGTGTACTGGACTAGAGAGGTACAACCTGTACCTTTCTCATGCTGGGTGGTGTCTTGATCCACAAGTTTTTCTACTGACTTCCACTTGGGTAGTAAGGTGCTATTAAACCTGAGTAAAATACCAGAATCTTGCCCAGAGTATTCATCGTATCCAAGCTTGCACCTCTGAGATAATGGCTGATTTGCCATTAAGTCCAGTAGGAGAAGAATCAGGCCTTCTGAGGAGGAGGTGATGATGCAGCTTTGGACTGTTTTGGCTAAACTCTGCCCTGAATTACACTCTTGCATCCCCCTGGGCCCTTTTTCTTTGTCTATATTAAAACAGCAACAACAACAAAAGCTAACATTGCCTCTTTTCCTTCAGAAACATTCCCAGAGTTCAGTTTTAGGTCCCAACCCTGCAAAGACTTGCACCAGAGAAGGGCAACGTAAGCTACTGAGTGGGCTGCATGAGTGGTCCTCCTTCATCTCAGTAGGCAGCTGGTCTCCTGGGACAGGAGAGTTCTGCTAACTGCAGTTGCCTACCTAGAATTTGTGGGGTGTGCTGATTGAACCACAGCAGCTCTTTGATTGGATGCAGAAGGGGCAGACAACTCTCATGGGCACTGTTGTGTGCAATCAACACACGCCTCACTTCATATGCCCTTGGTTTACTTGCATTCCACTTTAGTAATTCCAGTAAAAATAAAACCTACATGGACAGTCACTAGCAGAATTTGGCAACCCTGTGCACAGGCAGCAGCAAACATAATGTCTCATGGGCCATGCTTTGAAGCTTGATGGGCTGCATGAGGCCCACCACTGGTGTACACATTTACGTTCATGCTTGCTTTTACATGCTGGCTACATCGACACTAGAGAGTTTTGTAGACAAAACTGAGGTTTGGTCGACAGAACTCGCAGAGCATGTACACACAATGTGTTTTTTCTACAGAAACTGGGGACAAAAAAGCTGTGAAGATGTTCGGGGGGGAGGCTGTGTGTTGACAGAGCGGATCAAATGATCTACCCGTTTTTATGTGTAGACGTGATCTATCAACAGAAGTTTTGTTGGAACATCGCTTCTGACAGTAACTTTCACCGACAGATGTTTCTAGTGTAGACGTAGCCGCGGCGCCTAATGCCCCTGCAGTCAGCGGGACTATTCACAGTCCATATGTCACAAGCAGTCCTGTAGCACCTTAAAGACTACTAAATTTATTTATTAGGTAGTGAGCTTTTGTGGGTAAGACCTGCTTCCTCATATTATAGGAACTATAGTCCGTATAGTCCAGATTATTAGAACTATAGTCCATATAGTTAAACATGTAGTCCTTGCAGCACTGGGGCTTTATTTTGTAAAAAGTTAGGCTTGAACAGCTTATATTCAGCTACACTGCTCTATTTGTGCTTCTCCCTGCCTCAGCCTCCTACCCTCCTTTTTAACCTGTATTTTGCAGTAGGGAAGTTGATACTTTGGACAGTGACTTTGCATTTAAAAGTGATCAGTAACCATTAAAATAACTAACTTTAAAAAAAAAAAAAACCAAGCTGAGCTCCTGTTTTAGATGCTTTGTATGTCTTCCTGAAATCTTCCAGTTTTGTCACTTGTAATCTGTAAATTAAACATAATAAAATCCCCGTCTCAGAAATTAAATGTATAACACACCTGTGGTCTCCTGTAAACTTGTGTGGTATTTTTTTCCTTTGAATTTGTAGATTCAAGTAAATATGGGAAAACAAGGTATGTTACGGTGTGCTGCTCCCAGCGAGAAAGCACAGGTGTTGTGGGAAATGATACACTGGAGATGAAGCACAGCTTTAGAACAGCTCTAAAGAGCTTTAGAACTAGCCCCATGATATTCCATGGTATCGCAGCTACAAGATTTTGCACAGAGTACTTCTCTGTGTCTGCTTACAGCTGGTGCAGGATATGCTATAAAACAAATGTCAAGGTTCAATCAAAGACCATTTGGACCCAAATACATGGCAATGGATAGAAGATGTAACTTTACTTGTTTGCTTTAGTTTAGAATAACCTATTGCCTCTGTTATGTGTGCAGGCTTTTCATTGGATTAGTCGAAGGCCTGGGGTGTTTGGCTGACATCAAGGCTGTAAATGAATGTGAAATGACAACTGATCCAATATTAAAAGGAAAGAAATGAAAAATCTCTGACTGGTTCATTCTTTCAACACAACAGTACAGGAACCGGAGCCTTTATTGTGATTCATATTGGGGAGACTTCTTAACAAGGCCAAGCTTGATAGGTGGCTCTTGTTGGAAGAAATTTATGGCTTGGTACTTCCTCAGTAAGACTTCCCACGTTGAATTGTTGAACATTGCTGACCCTGATGCCCAACACAAGAGGGGTGGGGATTTACACAGATGTCTGGTAACTGTGGAAGGTGCAAAAATCCAGAAGAACAACCTGCATCACATCCATTGGAAGTGGCTGGTTAGCAAAGGTCAGGGGGAGGCCCGAGCCAGTGTGTGAGCCGCAGTGTTTTGGTGCAGTTTGTTTTTTGATTAGTGCAGTTCATGACCGGGCCATCCCACCTGAATAACAATCAGTCTGATTCACAGCAGGCCTGAAGAGGGCAAGGATGCCTTTGGAACTGCGCATATGGAGCCAAGCCCTGGGAAGTTTAGAACCTTCCCAAACCCAGATGGTTCTGTTTGACGCATTTGGCAAAGCCCCAGAAATAACCTATTATGAGATAGAATCATCAGGATCTTGCCCCCAGCTATATTTACGAAAACAAAAGCCATATGGAAAGCTAGTGCCACTGTGAATTAATAAACCTGGATAAAATGGAGATTTGCTGCTGCAGTCATTAAAAATGAGTGTCTGTAAATTTGCTTTTTTCTATGACAGTCACTTACCTAACTGTATCGCTTCTGTCTGGATACAGAAAAGTGCATCAAGCCTCCAACACTGCTGCCAGAGGGAAAAGCTACACTGGCAGTCCAGTGACAGGAGGGTAAGACTATTAGTCCTCAAAAGCAAGTATTTCCTAGGGTAATACATTCAGGCTGCATCTACACTAGCAAGTTCTTCTGAAAGATTTTTCAAAAGAAGGGGGCTCTTTCGAAAGATCTCATGGAGCGCCTACGCACACAAAGTGTTCTTTCGAAAGTAAATCGGAAGAATGTGGTGCTCTTTTCGAAATCGCTCTTCCTTTCCCGTGTCAGTAAGAGTGCCCCTTTTGAAAGCTTCTTTCAAAAGAAAATGTGTAGACATTCCACATGACCCTTCTTTCGAAAGAGCAGTCCTCATGGGGCCTCAGTTTTCAATCCCTGGCCTGTTCTTTTGAAAGAGTGGGGGCTGTGTGGATGCTCTCTTTTGAAAGAGCAGATCTCTCTTTTGATCCATTTTTTCTGTGTGTGGACGCTGTCTTTTTGAAAGAGATCTTCCATAAGAGCTTCTTTCAAAAGATCTCTGTAGCGTAGACGTAGCCTCAGTGATTGGCACAGAGAACTGGGGTTCCAACTCCCCTATATTGTTGTTCTCCAGTGCATGCCAGTCAAAATCTCCATCTTCCTGATGATTATTTTCTGTCTAAGTCTACCTGAGCCTACAACTGTACTAGTTGGAGTTCTTTAGTTAAGTGGCTCAGGGCTGGGCTGGGTCAGTAAACATCCAAGTGCTTCAGGGTGATCCTCTGACTCGCTGGCAGAGCGCCAGCAGCACAGCATGGTGTTAGGGTTCGCTGTGTTGCCAGAACTGCTGTTTTAGATGAGCTGTAAAACTGAAGCCCTGGCCATTGGGAGTAATTTAAGATCCCCTGGCACTTTTTTTTGGAAGAATAGGGATCTTAACTATCGTGTCCTGGCCAAATTCCAACTTGGGAGTGTAACAAGCTGTCTGCTTCTAGGATCCTGCACAGAAGCGCACAGTTGTTCTGCTGACTTAACCCTGACACGCAGACCAGCTGAGTTTGATGAGCCCCAACACAGGAGCTTGCAAAAAAATGGGTTGTGTTTCTGTTGGAGGCCGAGACCACTAGGGATAGAAAGGGAGAAAAATCCTATGAATGACTACTCTCGGCTGAGAATCAGGAGTATTGTTGTTTGATTATAAAAACTACATATTTTCAAGAAGGCAGTAAATTTCAGGGAGAAAATGTAATGGTGTGTGCATGTGCGAGAGAGAGAGAGAGAAATATGTGAGGAGCAAAGTAAGATGACTATCTACTTAAAAGATACCAGTGCCTTCTGTGTGCACCTTTTCCCCTCTCCTTTCAAATGGACACATCTTCCATTCTCTTTTTTACAGTTGTTAGGTTGCTCTCTACTTCAAAACAGGTGATGCATTTCAGTGAGGGCTTGTGTACAACTTTTTTTTTTACCCATCTTACTGCACTTCAAAGTCTTTCTGGGTGAACTGTTCCACGTAAATGTGAGTCAATTTATTATTACCTGCTCTAGGACCTGAAAAAACAACAGAATTTGTAATCCTGGGTATCCAAACATATGGAACAAGGGGACACTGGGCCAAACGATTAGAACAAATTATTTTCACAAATAGTTCATTTAACGTTCTTTGAAAATTGTATTTTAACTCTCTCCAGTCTCAGGAGTATTCATCACATTTCTCAATAGTATAATTTGTATAATCTGAAAATTACTTCCTAACAAAGGTAAAAATATCAACTTAAATGACAGGGGTTTTGATCATTTGTACGTTCCAGAGTATAATGAGCCTCTTTCTCCTGCATATTCATATTCCTGGGATTATTTAAAGACCTTTACTTGCGTGTTTGTCAGCAGTAAATAAAACCCTTCTGTAATCTATCAAACCACAGGGAACTAGCTTAGCTTGAACTATTTCCAGTATTCTTACTTTTCATACTATTGTGGGCCTGATCCAAAGTGCTTGGAAGTCAGTCATAGTCTTGCTATTTACTTTGGATCATCCCATGTCAGAATGAGTCACCAGATTCATTAATACTCATTTTTGAAACAAAAAATGAGAATTTATGGCAGCTACAAAGAGGAAGCTGCTAAAGACTCTTACTACAAGTGGAGTGCTTTCTGCTCTGGGCAGTCCCAATGCTCATGCCGTAGTAAGTGTAGTTAGGATCTGGCCCAAACATGGTAACTATTAATACAGACACAACAATGTGCATATGAGAAGTAGAGCAGAGTAACAAGGTTGCAGGAATATGAATATTTTCTGCTTGCATTGTCCGTTATTGTAAATTGAAAATTAGCTCCTCCTACTTAATATAGGGCTAGGGGCCGGAATCTGTGACTCTTACCAACGTTTAGCAGTAACTTTTGTGAAGAGTCATCCCACCAAATGTACAGTTCTGGCATTTCTCATGGAGTAAAGGATGGCCGTCATTTAAAATGCTGCAGAAGCACAGCTGCACTTCAGTGAACTGCTGCTGCCTATGCTGACGGGGAGTTCACTTGACAATACAGATAATCCATCCCTTTGAGGGGCGGCAGCTCTGGTGACAGGGGAATTATAGACTCAGTCCTGTCTACAGCAAGGTGTTAGGATGGTTTAACTGTCACTCAGAGGTGTGGATTTTTCATGTCCCTGAGTGACCTAATTATATTGATCTAATTTCCTAGCCTAGACCAGCCCTGAGATACTTATTGTGAGTAAAAGCAGCAGAATATGGTTCAATAATAACTCATCTGGGAGCCAAGTATCGGAGGGGTAGCCGTGTTTGTCTGGATCTGTAACAGCAACGAAGGGTCCTGTGGCACCTTACAGACTAACAGAAAAGTTTTGAGCATGAGCTTTCGTGAGCACAGACTCACTTCATCAGATGCTGGTCATAGAAATCTGGGAGCAAGTCTCTTAAATTCTGCTCTCTTTGGCTTTAAATTTTTAAGTGCTTTTCTGGTGAACAAAGCAAGTCCCCAGTGCACTTGACCTCAGCTGAATCAGGACAAAAAAGTTGACCCCACATAGGACTAAACATATAGTCAGAGTAAAGCCGCATTATTGTATGGGTGCATTTGATGGGCATGCAGCCACGAATGTCATAGAATTTGATACAGAAAACAATGTTTACTGATACCCAGGCCTACTCCTTCCCCTCCTTTCTTCTGCCCTCCCCCCAATAAAGGCTTTTGTTCCTCATTAATGATTTCTTAGCACTTGCTATAGAATATTTAGTGCCAGCCCAAAAAAAGACTCTGGAGGGAATGCTCAACTACCTACCTGTACAGAAGCCCCAAACAACCTCCCTCTAGTTCAGTAATAGCGAAAGTTGGAACACCTGCTGACTTTTGCATTGCACTTTTGAAAAGGTGAACCTTCCCATGGGATTGATTTGGACACTTAAGACATTTTAAAGGTAACTAGCGCTCTCAGATGGGACAGTTTAATATTAAAAGTTGCTATGTTGCATGCATCAAGTATAAGAGCACCTAGCTGCAGCAAGACAAAGGCTAGTATTATATCAGCTAAGACTCATTAAGTAGAGATACATGCTAAAACCCATGAAAGCTCATTACCTAATACATAAAATTCTTAGTCTTTAAGGTGCTACAGGACTTCTTATTTTCTGTGACGCTAGAAACTAACATGGATGTCACCCTGAGACTAAGTAGAGATACATAATTTTAGATGGTGTAGCAAAAATACCTCTTGCACGCTTCCCATGTGCTGTGTGTACAGGAAACCTCACACCAGCTCTGTTCAGCAGCCAAGTAGCATAATCCCCCGGCCATTTTAGAGATGGAGAACAGAAGGCAAGAGGTTATGGTCCAGATTTTTAATGTCAGTTAGGTGTTGTTCTGGTAAGTGTTGCAATGCCTACATTACTTAGGGTATGTCTACACTGCGCAGCTGTTCATAACAAGGCTATGCCAACATATCCCTGTCACTCAAAGTCAGCACGTGTGAATGCCGTTTGTTGGCACTTTTGACAACAAAATACTTCCACACCTAATGAGTGTTTTTCTCTTTGTTGCTCCAGTGAAAAATCCAGGGTTCACACATGCACTTGTTGCAGCAAAAGCTTGTTTGGGGACAGGGAGTGGGGTTTAAGCATCCATGAATGACAGAAGTTTTGCAGAACCAATGCCAGAGTAGACATAGTCCTAGAGTCTTATGACCTATTTTAAAAGGGACTTGAGCCAAGCCTACACTACAACTTTATATTGGCATAATTTCACTCCGGGTTATGAAAAATGCCCTGAGCAATGTAGTTATATCAATGTAGTCAATGTTATGTCGATAGGAGAGCTTCTCCCATCAATATAGCCACCACATCTCGGAGAGAGTGGATTAACTTGGCCAATGGAAAAAGTTTTCTTTTCAGCATTACTGGTGCAGAGATTAAGAAAATCTTAAACTAAATCATCTTGTCATTTATTCTTTTGGTGGGGGTGAAGGGTTTTGTACAAAATTTGGAGAAGCAGGCTGTATGACTCTTAAAAAAATGCAGCCTCAACCTAGTCATTACTTATGCAGGTGCAGATTTACTCTGAATTTAGCTGTGCCTTCACGCCTCCAAATCAAGCCCTGTTGAACTGGATCACTGTGTACTTTCTCCTACCCTGCCTGGCTACATACCCCTCCAGCACCATGGATCAATAAGTAGAAAGGGAACAGGGGGAAAAGGTCCTGGGGAAATACTATAAGTTTCCTCAGCATTTGGCTGTAGGCAAAAGAAACTTTGTAATTGTCCTTGGAGAGACATTTATCCTTGGAGGGAAGGGCTCTAGTGGTAGCATAGAGGAGAAGATAGGACAGTGATCTAGAAATGGGGGCTACAGATAAATGCGTGAAGGGGGTGAGCAGTGGAGAGCAGGGAAGTGAAGGAAGCAGTATAAATGTGTTGCATTTTAAAGTTGTATGTTTACAAGTAATCAACCAATGTATAGGTGAAATAGCTGAAGTATTCATTTTAATAGATAAAAATACCATTTGTAATTTATATCAAATTATAAATGACAAAATATTAATGAAAAATTAAAGTCTTGACCTTTGGCTTCCTACATTTGACACAATACAGATGGCACACAGACGCTGCACCTTCTACCCTTCAAACTGCTGGAGAAGTTTTTGGTATGGTTGTTGCATTCTCCCGTTGTGTGAAAAACCTTTTGAATATTCTTACCAGCTCCTCCTGTTTTCTCAAAGTCCCTCTTCTTGTTCTTGAGTTCTTTTCTCCCTGAAGCCTGTGTCCAAAGGCACAGACTGAGGTTAAGACCTTGTTCCATATTCTGTACCACTTAGCAGGATCCCTCTTCAGTACTCTAACCCTGAGCAGTAGATGATAATGTTTAGTAACCCGTCACACTGGTCCTTCAGCCTTTTGTTCTGTGAAATTGGCCATCCTCTTTTTGATGTGAGAGAATTCAGAATGTTTCATGACAATTATCAGCTTGCCTGGTAGTACAACAAGGTTAACGGAGCAAGGAGAGAAAGCTGTTTCTTCATGAGTACCGTCACATCTGAAATAACTAGACTCTTTTGAATCTTGTTTTACGATCCCTTCAGGGTTGAGTTAGTGCTTCATGCTGAGAGGCAGACAAACAAGAGCCAGGATCTTAACTGTGTAGTGGTCTTTTGGAAGAAGCTGTAAAACCAAGATCCTGTTTATGCTGATGGGATACATATAAACACCCTTATGGAGACCTAGATTGATAGACAGAGGAGTATCTTGGTACCATTAAGGACCTAAAATGTCTTCATTTTTCTGACAGGCCTGTATTCTTTGTTTCATCATTGTTGTGCTTGTATTTTGTAAATATTACCTTGGGCAGTGCAGGGAGGAAGAAGGCTTGAAAATCAGGGTGTCACACACTTTACTCACTCCTCACTGAGGGTCACAACCAGTTCCATACCCTGTTCCTCACATACAAACCCATGAGAGTCTTTAAGGACCTATGCCAGGATTTTAAAGATAGGTGATGGACAACTACATTTAGAAGCAGCTGTATTTACTGCATGGCTTTGCCTTCAATGCCCCTTGTAGAGACACTGGCAGTAAAGTGTCCTCAAAATGATAAAGGTAAGAGAATTACTCTGTAGTGGCCTTCATCCGTGAGGTGCAAGTGCTGCCTTCTTACCAGTGAAAAATGAACTCTGTCTGCACATCAAAGTACTTTTCTTTCCTCTCCAGCACTGCCTCCAACTTGTTTGGTTTACACTTGGGACAGTTATTCTGCTGCGTGGCGGACTACTGGGACGGTATAGGGGTCATTTGCTTCTTATGAGTGTGTGACTAGAGCTGGCTGAAAAAACAATAGGACATTTTCTCAAATGCTTTTGATTGTGAACTGTGTAAAATTTTGACTAGCATCCTTGTTGACATTGAAGCTAGAGCTTCTGCCATTTTTCCCTGTGGGTTTTATATAGCTATTTCGCTGAGCAGGACTCTGCATATGAAGACTATTAATGAAGCAGAGTGCTTACCTAACCCAACTTTTGAGTAATTAGCAAAACTCTCTAGGAGGGATTCTCTCAGCTCCTGCTTGGAACTGCCAGAGGGCCAGAACTTCTGTGGGTTATTCTGTTGAAGGCAGCAGAGGAGTCCAGTAGAACCAGCACTGAACATCCCTTTCTGTGATATGATCCATCAGTGTCACTAATATTGTCAGGCCATGGCAACCAGTGTTTTTCTTTGCCAAAGGCAGGCCTGGAGCCTGACTGGGATAGGTCCTGGTTTCTGGAGCATTTCATGCTTCTGGGCTTCTGATAAAGTGCCATGCTTGAGGAGGTAGTGGAGACACGTATTAGGACAGGGCTAAAGAATTGTTCTTTTGCCTTTGAGGATCAGTTTGCATGTGGGGACACGGACATTCCATGGTGATCTGCCTCTCTGGCTGCATGATGGGACCGATGTTGGATAGATTTTGAACTGGTGTGGCAGCCTTGCTTTCATTCTGGTGGGTGGGTGCTGCTTGGGTTTGAGGTCAGACACAAGGATTTTGTATTTTCTACTTCTATTGTTTTGAACAAGTCTGCTGATCATCATTTGGTTGCATCTAAGTTAGACGTCTGATAGATTCCATTTTGTTTCCTTTTTAGGGTGGCAAATGTTTTGTAAACTCTTGGTGCTGTAGATGATCAAGTTCTGACCCACTGTCTCTGCTTCAGCTTCCTCTTCCCCCGTCCCAGCTCCATGTTCCAACTGGTGTGTGTATTTAATTCCATTGATATAAACCCATGTTCATGTTGTGGCTATGGACATCTCTGTGCTACATTAAAAAATTAAATAAAGAGTCAGAACACTCAGTTGTCACACAGTTACCTTGTGGCCCAGTCATGACATGAGTCTATTTTGTAATGTGGATGAGGCTGCAAATTTATTTCATATTCAGGCTCAAACATTGAAAACTATTTCCAAATTTGGCTTAAAACGGAGCTGATGACGAATCCAATATCCTAGTTCTCATACTCTGGAACTTGACATAAGTCTAGGTCTGTCCAGCGTGTGTGGACTGTGTTGGTTACGAGTTGTTTGTCTGGGTGCTAGCTTCCACCTCAGAAATGGAGACTTTTCAGTGGGGCTCTAGACTCCTTGTGGTTTTTCTCTATAAGTAAGATACCAGAGTCCTTCTAAAAGTGCCTTTATTTAGAGAATTTGCTACGAATAAATGTAAAACGCCTCCCTTTCTTTTTCTCTTATGTTCATCTAGTTTTGAGTTGTGTTTACAGCACAATTTCTTCTCATGAGTATGAGTGTGTATATTAGATACATACCCACAGGCTGCTGACGTGCAGCAAATGGTCACCTAGGCAGAAGGGGAAATTCCAAGTAACTCCACTGAAGCCAAAGAAGTTTACTCAAGATTTAAAGGGCCCCAGCAGGATAGAATTTGATCTAGGAATACAAAGCTTCCAGATGATTTGATCCCAGAGATGGTGGCTAGTTCAGATTTAGAATCAGATCCTTCAGACACCTCAGCCATTGTATAACATTACTTGTGTGAGTAGAGTTATGCATGTGCTTGAACATGTGAAGGTTTAGGTCCTTAGGATGCTGTTTTTGGTCCTTCACGTCATGGTGAATAATAAACCTGGGAGTATGAAATGTAAACCTGCTCCCCATCCCCCATAAACTCATGAGCAAGTTAAGGGTCTGAGCCTTGGTATTGTGACGATCTGATTTTCAGAGCTGCTGAGGACTTGTAACTGCAACTGAAGAGTTAGCAAGAGCTGCAGGCATCTCTGAATATCAAGACCAAAGGAACTCAGAATAACATAGATTATGACTGCTGTTATTATAACAGGAAGATTAAAATAATCTGAATGTTTCACAGAGGCTGTTTGTTTATCCTACGTTAAAAAGAACTAAAACTTTGGACGTGTCACAAATGGGATGAATGGAAAATGCATTTCTTGTAAGGTGTCAAGCTTGGAACCTGCACTGGTACCTCTGGGGACAGATGAAAAATAGGACTATCGGTCACTATAACAGGTTTCTGTAGCTATCTGATTACAGCTATTCTGTTCTTGTTGACCTTTAGTGCTGTGTTTTTCGTTTTGTGGCTTTTTTTTTTACTTGAAAGAATTAAAAAGTACAGCTTCCATGAATAAATATAACTCTTAGCTTCATCTTATCAACCAAAAGCAATTTAGGGATAAATACAGTGAATGTTAACAAAAAGCAAAGAATGGAAAATTGTTTAAGTGGCCAAAGAAACTTTATCCCATTGTGATGCAAGCCAAGCTATGCCAGCTATATGTAAATGTATGCAGTGGTGTCTGTGCATGTGTCCACTTTGAAGTTGCCATCTGAATTTAATTCTGCCTTTGTGATTAAATCAGGCCATTACGTTTAATCTCACTTAATAGTAAGAAACGCTCTTTGTTGTTTTCTATAGGCAACATATTCTGCCCCTAACATATACAGCTTGGCATTCACACTTTACTATTAATCCCCGATGGCTGATAATTGCTTCATCTCCAAGTTCTCTGTCCAATTCACAAGGGAACTGATTGCAACTATTCTTCCCCTATACATTAATGCACTGTTTTGGTCTTACTTCTTTGGCTCAGTGAACCCTATCAAGCTGTCCACATTTTCTGGGCATGTGGGCGTATTGTAAGTTGTTAAATTAAATTCTGTGCTGACCCCCTAAACAGCAGAATCTATTAGCACTGCAAGTTAGCTGATTGACAAGTGGGGCTACTTTTCCGCTCAAAAACCTGACATAGAAAACAGGCTAAATAAGACTATTTGGTGTCTAGTGAAAATCGAAGGTCTTCTGCCTGCTGTCTTTCTACTTACATTTTCATTAGTACAGCAGGCTTAGTTGTATTATTATCATAGTGTTGCTTCATTAATCTTACATATGTCACTTGTGAAATTTTTGGAAGGGTGTGGGGAAGACCAAGACAGTAGCATTTATCTTTATTTTTCCTAAATCTAAAAGCAAATGTGGACATGTCTTTTAATATGCTCAGAAGAAGTTAAGGTTGCTACTGTTTTTCTCAGAAGACGGTTCTATTTCATAATTACTAGCTGCCACAATGTAGCCTCAGACTGCCCTTGCTTTCATAGAAATGTAAAAGAATTTACACAGATCCCTGCCGGGAGAACTACTTACACATAAAATGAAATTCTGAAGCAGAAGCACCAGCAGTTTGAAATGTGTTTTTAAATATCTCATTTACTTTCCTCTTCCTTTATCCAGAATTTCACATTAAAGCAGCTTTATTGACTTTTCTGCCAACAGGAAAATAGACTGACATAATTAAGAGACACAACTTCAGAAAAACATCATTAAGCTCCACAGTGAGGAAGATATAATTTTGTTCACTCCATAGCCACTGAGAATGGACATCAACTCCATATGATTAAATTACCATGTGATAGCTATTTATGTATCAGAGTGGCGGCTATCCATTTCTTTCTCATGATCTGGATTCTACATTGTGGTCACTTTAATAATACTTCTCCAGAACTTATCATCCAAAGATTTTAAAGTATTAAACAAATATTGATTAATTAAGCTTCACAATATCCCTGTGAGTGGAAGGAGGAGACAATGAACTAAAACAGCACATCAGCTATTTTATGAGGGATAACAGGAATATCCAAAGTTACAACGTTTTCGAATGCAACACTTTTCGATATAAACCTTCACGCTTCATGGTCTGAACCAGCTTCTAACTAATGAAGGATAAGACGTTCCACAAGGATCAATTGTCTCTCCATCCTATTTAACAGCTTCATGTAGCCATTAGATGAACTAGTTAGTAAAATAACATGGACTCAAGGCCAGCAATATGCAGATACCACATACGGCCATAGCACTACCACGAAGATGGCCCAGTGCTTGGATGAGGTGAGCTTATGGATAAAGAGCAGCTGGTTGGAGCTGACCCTGAGTGAGCAAGAAGACAGCTTGACAAGCAAAGGGAAAGTACCGTGAACTGTTTGAAAACACAGTGCAGTCACCTTTAGTGGAAGGCACATGCCCACGATTGGTGTAGTCAGTCAATAGGTTAGGAGTGCTGTTGGATTCTTTGCTAATGTTAAACTCCTATAGCAGTACCCACAATGCTTTCTACCATCTCTGGATGGCTAAGAGATTGCACCCCACCCGAGCAGACAGAACCACTGACCTGATTTATTCATGCCTTCCTTACCTCTTGTCTGCACTACAGCACACCTGGGCATGAAACCTTCAGCACTTGGGAAACTCCAACTTTATTGGTGAGGCCACATCTGGCGTATTGCATCCAGTTCTGGACCCCCAATATAGAAAGTATGTGGATGCATTGGAGAGGGTCCAGCGGAGAGCAACCAAAATGATGGCCTATGAGGAGAGACTGAGGGAGTTGGGCTTATTTAGTTTGCAAAAGGGATGAGTGAGGGGTGATTTGATAGCAGCCCTTAACTTCCTGAAGGGAGGCCCTAAAGATGAAGAGGGAAAGGTGTAGGTTAGATATTAGGAAAAACTTCTTCACCAGGCGGGTGGTGAAGCATTGGAATGCGTTGCCTAGAGAGGTGGTGGATTCTCCATCCCTTGAGGTTTTTAAGTCCTGGCTGGACAAGGTCCTGGCTGGGATGACTTAGTAGGGGTTGATCCTGCTTGAAGCAGGGGGCTGGACTAGATGACCTCCTGAGGTCCCTTCCAGCCTTATGATTCTGTGATTCTGAGAGAGGCTGTTCTCAGTAGTGGAAGGTAGCAGAACAAGGAGCAGTGGTCTCAAGTTACAGTGGGGGAGGTCTAGGTTAGATATTAGGAAAAACTATTTCACTAGGGTGTGTCTACACTAGCCCCCAACTTCAAAGGGAGCATGTTAAGTGGCATGTTGGGAGATTACCAATGAAGTGCTGCGGTGCACATGCACCACTTTGTTAAGCTAATTCTCCCCCAGTGGCAACTTTGAAGCGGCAAACTTTGAAGTGCCAGCTTGTGCGTAGCCGCGGCCCACCAATCGGTACTTCAAAGTGCCTGAGCTACTTCAAAGTTCCTTTACTCCTCAAAATTAAAGGGTAAATAGCAAAGGGACTTCAAAGTAGCCCGGGCACTTGGAAGTGTGAGCGGGTGAGCTGTGGCTACGTGCAATCTGGCACTTAGAAGTTTGCAGCTTCGAAGTTGCTGTGGGAGAGAATTAGCTTAATGAAGTGGTGCATTTGCACTGCAGCACTTCATTGGTAATCTCCCAACACCCCACTTACCATGCTCCCTTTGAAGTTGGGAGCTAGTGTAGATACAGCCTAGGAGAGTGGTGAAGCCCTGGAATGCGTTACCTAGAGAGGTGGTAGAATCTCCATCCTTAGGGGTGTTTAAGTCTCAGCTTGACAGAGTCCTGGCTGGGATGATTTAGTTAGGGTTGGCAGGGCTGGACTTGACCTCCTGAGGTCTCTTCCAGCACTAGGATTCTATGATTCTAACTAGTACAGCAGGCTGCAGCACATCTCATCAATACAGGCTAGTGTAAGCACTTCAGACCTGTCCTCCATTCTCTATGCTTGCTTCCCATGGAATACTGAGTCAGTTCAAAGTCTCAGTCCTTATCTGTAAGTTGCTCAATGGCCTGGTTCCAGAACACCTAAAAAGTAACCTAAAGGATGAAACCAAAGGGCCGCAGTCAGGAGGTAATGCTCATCTGTGCAGGAGACTGAGCTTTCTGGACTGAGACTATTAAATGAACTCCCCCCAAGAATTAAAGATCATCCTAACCCTCACCATCTTCTGCTCCACGTGCAAAGTGCCTTTCTTTGTGCTGCCTTCTCCCCTATAAACATAAAACAAAATGTACATTTAGAAGAACTCAGTAAGAAGTCATCACTGTGGAACCTTGCCCCCAGCAGGCCACCTCGTGTAAGTATTTTTTGAAGGGGACCAAAGCTGTTTTTAGGAAACATCCACCTGTAAGATTTAAAATAATTCTCTAGCATATTAATATGAGTGAACGTATATATACTGCCGGCCAGCCCCAGCAAAGTAAAGGTATCCTACTGCACAATAAAATACAATTTTAAAACAGTATTAAATAATCTCATTTCTCAGTTAAGAGCACGCTTGGAGTGTTTTGGGATATGATGTATTTCCTTCCTCTTCCCCTGCCCAGGCAGCCCCCAGGATTCCCTTCGCTCCAAACTAATAGGAAATTCACATGTGCAATAGAAAAGTATAATGCAATCTTTCGTCAGTGCGTGTAATCTAGAGCTGTACTAGATACTCTCAGCCCTGTCCTTTCACTTATTGCCTCATCTTCTCTTTACTCTTGGCCTTCTGTTTAGCATTAAATACTAGATCTGCCTCGGAAATATTCACTTTCTGATTTTCTGTTTTAGTGAGGTTTCCACAAGACTTGGTGCTCAATGAACTGTCTGAAATCAGTTACATTTATTAGCCACTCTCGAAAGAACAAAGCAGTGTGGCCAAACGAGTTATTAGTTTTAAAATACAGACTTGGTTCCGGAAGTTGTGTCTTGCCATACCCGTTCCCATGATCTGCTGCAGTTCCTGCAGTTTATGCTGAATGTTCCGTATTTCCATAAACATGAGGACACATATGCTCTGGAGCTGAATAATTTATTCAGAGTGAGTCTCTACCCAATGATTTTCAATAGTTCACTCCAAATCAGTGTCTATCAAATGTGGCACAGATGCTTGTTTGATCCCATTTCAACTGTCCCTTTTGCTAGTAGTAATCTGATTCCTGTGAGAGGTTTTAAGTAATTAATTAATTCATTTTCACTGCTAGGTTGCTGTACAGTGTCTTCGGTGAAAATCACGTTTATTTACATCATAAAGCAATCATGACCAAGCACACAATGCAATCTTGCTCATTACAGCTTACTAAATCGTGTCTTCAGCGGCTGGAGACCCCACTTTTAGGAACTTGATTCAGTATAATAAAAGATTTTGTCACTGTGGTTCCCAAGGGCTATTCTAAAGCAAATGATTGCCAAAGAGATCAATGAACTAATTCAAATCCTGGCTAATATTGTCTAGTGAAAGATTTCTATTGCAAGAAGCAGTCTGTGACTTCTGTATCCCAAAGTTGTTTGAATGAGGTTTAATAAATCAGTAATCTCTGTCTAGATACTTATATAATCTTCATTATTGGTCTGTCTGAGCTGTGTCCCATCATTTCTCTTAATGACGTTACCTTGGGTTAGATAATTCCTTATAAGTAGAGCCGGCAGAGGTCCTTGTTTTTAAGGTTGCCCGGCACTTGCCGCTGCAGGTTGAATAGAGGGAATATCAATTAAAAATTGCATCCATGTAGTGGTATTCTAACCAAAATGTCAACAGTGGTGATAATATCCATATTTCCTCAGGAGCTGGTGGGATTGATTGCCCTGGCCCCAGAAAACCGGGCTGGACCTGGAAGGTTCCTCCCAGAGGTGACACGTGGGGCAGCCTGGGCCCTGCTACTGACTGCTGGGGAACTGGCCAAAGCCCCAAGAAAGGGGACAAGTTTTGTTTAGAAACCCAAGAAAGGATCTGGGAATTTAAACAGGCCCAGGGTTGGGGCTGAAGCTTTGAAGAGGACCAACCATTCACTGAACAGGGTTCCCCCCTTCCCTGTCAGTAAAGGAGTAACCTGGCTGGAGATCTGGGGAACCATTGAACTGCTAAAGGCAAAGTATCTCCAGGGAGAAAGTTTAAAGGAAGTTCAGAAAGGGCTGAGAACTAGCCACAGAAGCAGGGCCACAGACACCAACAAGGGCACAGCGATAGGCCCTGTTGGATCCTTTCTACACCAAAGGGGTTCTACCATTTTAGACTACACGTGCCTCAGCCAGAAAGCTGAGTCATTAAAGACCAGCCCAACATAGGCAATGGCTGACAGAGCACACCGTGAGCAGGGGAACAGTGAGAGAACGCATTTGCTCCCAGCCGACAGGAGCTGCTCATGAGATGAGTTCACCTGGCCACATAATTAGGGCTGCTGACTTTGGGGGAAGGGCACTGGGGAGGGGAGAGGACAAATGGGGAAGCTGCGCCAGGGCCTAGCAATTTCAAAGGGTCTGGGGCTCCTGGCTGCCATTGCCACTACCACAGCAGGATCCAGAGCCCTGGGCCCCTTAAATCATTGCCATAGCCCTAGGCTGCATGGGCTGGGCCATGCTGAAGGGCTAGCTGGGGGAGGCTAGCCCCCACCCTGCCCCTTCAGGGGGCCTTGATCCAGAGTGCCCCCCGCAACCCGGCACAGGGGGCCTGCAAATTTGTTGGCTGCCCTGCACATAATGGTACAGTGTAATAGGTTTTTAAGCCAGAGACGTATCCAGCCTGCTGCACAATTTAGAGCAGTCTCTAGCATGCCCTACAGGCTAGCTCAGATTCAGTGTGCTTCGCCTTCACTATTACTTTAATTCGTCACTTACTGCAGTGGAGGAGGGGGAGGGCCGTTGTGCTTGTTATATGCCAGCCAGTGAACCTTTCCGACATAGGGTTTTTTTTTTTTCTCCCCAGGACCATTTCTCCCCAGTATAAGTTCCCTTTACTTGGCTAGGGCTCAGAAGAAAAACTGGGCTCTGTGCTTATTCTTTGGTGAGTAAACAAAGACATTTAGTATAGGGGCAATTACATCCTCATCCCAGCCCTACCCAATGCCTGCAAGTATTTAGTACCCACTCCTGCCCAGCAAAAATATAGATCTGTTCAAAGTTAATGATGCCACTTGTCTCCAAATTAGCCAAACATCCTGGCTAAGTCTACACTGGCCCCTCACTTTAGGAAGGGGCATGTAAATACACTGGATCAAAAATGCTTATAAGGTGATGTTATGAATACTCAGTACCTCATTTGCATAATGGTGGCCACTCACCACATCAAAAGTGCTGCTTTTGAAATGCAAACTAGCCAGGTAGATGGGGTTCCTTCGAAAGAAAGCCCTGCTTTCAAAAGCAACCTTCTTCCTAATATTTTGTTATTATGCAAATGAGGTGCTGAATATTCATATGAGCACCTCATTGGCATTTTCAATCTGCTGCATTTACATGCCCCTGAAAGCAGGGGGCCAGTGTATATGTAGCCCACTTGGCACTGCAAGAATTAGGAATAAAAGCTCAAGCATTTGAACATCAAATAGTTAACATTTTTTTCTCCAATCTTTTTCTTCTATGTTTTAAAACAATTCTCCCATCCATAAAGTGATGCCAACTGGTGCTGGTTTTGTGTTGTGAAATACAAATCTGGAGCTACAAAAAGACCCACCTGGTTCATTTTAAAGAGTTCATTTGAGTTTTATAACTCAGTGCTCTGGCCTATAGGCTATGTTTACTCTACAGAGTTTTGTCAACAAAACCGGCAGAGCCTCTACATACAAAATATATTTTGTCAAAAGTCTGGCAACAAAACCTGGAACTTCTGCTGACAGCATTCTGCCTCTTCGTGATGAGGAATAATGCCTTTGTTGACAGGTTCTGTTGACAAAAAAGCCGTGTAGACACTCAGGGGCAAGGTTGCCAACCGTCAGTAAATTTACGGACAGTTTGTAAAAAAATTAGCTGAAATTGGCTGTGTCCATAAAATCCATAAAAAAAAATTAGGTGTCTGTAAAAGTGCAATAAAATTTCAAAACCCAGCAATTATTCTATAGCAATTAAATTTATTCTGTGCTGCTTCAGCCTTTTTACTGCAGAGCAGCGGAAATTGGACGTTGTAGATGAGTATTGGCATCAAATTAGTAAAATTACCAGGCATGACAAGTAACCTCAACTTCCCTGTTTGACAAGCTTTGCAAAAAGAATCTTAGGACTGCCACATGCAACTGCAGAAGTGGAATGCATTTCCTCAGCTGTTAATCTTATCAAAACAAATATAAGACATAAACTCTCCGCTGCTATGCTTGAAGGATTAATAACTGTCAGAAATGGATCTGGGACAATTACTTCAGCGATGGTTAACAGCGTCAGTGTTCAGATGTACAATCACAAGATGGAAAACTTCCAGGACCATGAATAACTAAATGGAAGTGAGTTAAATAGCATATGGCTCTTGTAATGTATGAATGACAACGATTACTTTTTACTTTTGGCCATTTATGTCATCTTAATATAGTATAAAAATTAAGTCTGTAAAAAAATTTGTCCATAAACTTTTTCCATTTTGTCCATTACTGAAATTTCTGTGGGTTGGCAACCCTGCTTAGGGGGCCACTCCATTGACAGACACGGCTTCTGGTTCACTGGATATCCCTGTTTGCTGAGCTTCCAGTTGGCCATTCTGTCGAGAGACCGGCCAGGCAGTCTGGTTGCTCTCTGTCAACAGAGCGGATTGCTCTGAAGATCCGCTTTTCTGCGTGGACGTGATCTGTCGACAGAAGTTTTGCCAAATGATCTGTTGTCACAGTAACTTCTGTCGACAGATTGCTGTTGTGTAGATGTACCCCTATTCTTTTGGTTTATACTGCTGGGAACACACTTTGTTTCAAGTTATTTTAATTTGTGCATGTCTTGAAGAATTTTTGGAACACATTACTAGAAAGGCAGAGTTGTGCCAGGTTTTGCTGATGCTATGAATTACAACCTATTCCTTTCCTCTCTTTATACCAGTTTATTTTCTAAAATCTGTCATGAGGCTACAATGGAACCTGTGGCTCTGTCATTCACTCTTGCATAGAAGTCATGGAGAGAGGGAAGCTATTGCTTTCTATTGCCAACAAGTGAATATACAGGGACATTAAGGAAGTACTATCAATTTCTCTAGGAAGCTGCATGGGGCGAGTATATTTTTATCCGTGATCCAGCCCTATTTCAGCTAACCTATGTTCATCTTTGTGTGCTGTTCAGTTCCAGTGCCTGAGACCCTGGTCCGGTGTATATATAGAGAAAGAAAAGTAGATAGAGTGTGAGTGTGCTCAGTCATAGCTCAAACAAACATCTGGTTAGCCATATCTGAGATCAGAGACATGCTTTTTGGAAAGCCTGTACATGTTCTCATTAACCAATAGCCTAATGTCACAATCCTTAGTGTTTCCCTGAAAATGGAGCTATTTCCATCACCTCGACTGATTGCGCTATAGCACTTTTTTCAGAATAAAAGCTGTTGTTTTCTTACTCATAATTAATAACCCAGAAAATGGAGAAAATTATACAGCCTCTCTTTTGGGGAGTGCTTTGAGATCTTTGTGTAAAGAGAATATTATAACAGCTAAATGGTGTTATTTGAGTTACCTGACAAATGTTGGGTAAAATAGCGGGGGTTTTTTTTCTGCAAGCTTTACATACCTCAGTCCCATCAACTTCAAAATCAAAACCATATCAAAGCAACATCACAAAAACAAATACAGTTGGTGTTTCTAAAATTCTGCTGTGATGTGCTTTTACCAGAAGAAAGGTGATTAAGAGCTCTAGAAGCAGCTTTACAAAACAGTAACACATCTGGCTTTAGAGACAGATTTTAATTATTTTCATAGGGCCTGATACTGCAGTCTTTACTCTTGCAAATTCCCAATCCAGCCTGCAGACTCCTATTGCTTTGAATGTACTGTAATGTGTCTGTAACTCTCTGAGTAGTCTCCACCAGACTTGCAGACTAATACCACCCAAGTTATCCAACAGTCATCCTGACACAAAGGAAATACAGGAAGAATACTCAGAGGCCAATATGGTTCCATCAGGAACTCTTTAATGACCTGAAAAATCAAAACAGACTCCCATGAAAAGGAGAAACATGGATTAATTGCTCAGGAGGAGTATAAAAAAAAAAACAATGCAGACATGCAAGGACAAAATGAAAAAAAATCACAAAATGAATCACTCCTAACAAGGGATGTAAAAAAGAAAAAGAAGTGCTCCTGTAAATACCTTCCAAGTGAGGGGAAAACAAAGGAAAGCATAGGTCCTTTATTTAGTAGGAGAGGAGAGCTAATAACATCAAGAGACTGAGGTGTTTAATGTTTAGTTTGTTTCCATCTTCAATAAAAAGGTTATTGTGACCAGATATACAGCAAGACTAGTAGTAACAAAAAGAGGGAAGGAATACAAGCCAGAAGAGGGTAAGGAATATTTAGGTAAGTTAGGCTGGGCTTGAGCAAATTCATTCAAGGGTGCTGAAAGAACTAGCTGAAGCAATCTCAGAAACTTTAGCACTTATCTTGGAGACCTTATGGAGCACGACTGAGATCCCCTAGGGTTGAAAAAGGGCAACCCTAGTACCCATCTTTAAAAAGAGGGAACAAAGAGGACTTGGGGCATTCGACCAGTCAGCCTAACTTCGACACTTGGAAAGATATAATGTTCCTGTTGAACAATTAACTTACAAGCATCCAGAGTATAATACGATTATAAGGCATAAACAGCATGGATTTGTTAAGAACAAATCCTTGCCAGGCCAAACCGATTTCCTTCTTTGACTGGTTTATTAGCCAAAAGTGTAGGGGGAAACAATAGACACCATCTATCTTGTTTTCAGTAAGGCTTTAGACACATTGCAACACGACATACTCATAAGCAAACTAAGGAAATGGAATCTAGGGCAGGATTACAATTCAAACTGGAGACCTGGTCTGAATTCAATAAGATGAAATTCAATAAAGGAAGGGAAAAAATCAAAGGCATAGCTACAGAAGGGGGGATAACCATCTAGTTATGTGGTAGTACCATTGAAAAGGGATCTGGAGTTCTAGTGGATCATAAACTGAGTAAGTCAACGAAGTGATGCAGTTGTGAATAAAACCAATATCATTCCAGCAAATAATAACAGGAATGCTGTATGTAAAGACAGGGGAGGTAATTGTCCCTCACTACAGAGCACTGGTTAGGCTTCAGTGGGAGTACTGTGCCCAATTCTGTATGGCACAGAAGTTGCAGAGAATCTGGAGGAGAGCAACAAAAGCGAGAAAAGGTTTAGTAAACCTAACCAATCAGGAAATGTTAAAAAAAGACTGGGCATGTTTCATTTTGAGACAAGAAAGTTTGAGGGGGGCAGGGGCTTGGTAACCAACCTCACGCACCTAAAGCATTGTTAAAGAGAGGCCTGATCAGTCCTTTTCCATGTCCACAGAAGGCAGGACAAGAAGCAATGGGCTTAATCTGCAGCAAGGGAGATTTATGCGTAACATTAAGAAAAAAATCCACAGGAAGTTAAGCTCCAGACTTAGTTTCAAGGGAGGCTGTGGAATCCCAGTCATTGGAAGTTTCTAAGAACACATTGGACAAACATCTGTCAGGGCTGGACTAGGTTTACTTGTTCTCCTGCCTCAGTGCAAGGGACTGGACTTGGTGACTTCTGGAGTTTCCTATCAGCCCTGCATTTCTGTTATTCTATGATCTTTAGATGAGTAGGAATCCAGGTCTACCTTTGTTTATAGGAACAAATTCCTACTCATGTTTTCCAGGTCTTAACTTCATAAATAATTAAGTGTTAAAGCCTATTATTGTTATTATGTTAAAACATATTATGCCTTGGACATCAAGAAATAAGGACATTTTGATCATAATATTTGTAACTAGGTAATTATTGTCAACTGATTAAGAACATCTCATTCAGTCATTAACGAGAGGGCTGACAGGATGCAGGAAAGCTGTGGTTTTTTTTTTTTATTATAACAACTGTACATTTCCAAGTAAAAGGCTCTCACAGTGACAACACTACAGTTAAAATATGCTATTAAAATAAACTACACAGAACTGCAACAAAACAAGGAAACACATTCACAGATAAATGTGCATAAAACATCATAAACATTGCTTTTAGATGTATATTTAACTTTTATTAGTATACAGTCTGTTGAAGATTCATGTACTTTGCAGTATCTTTTAACTAATATACAAGCTAGCTAAGGAGAAACAGTCTACTTTCTATATTTTGCCTTTCTTTAAAAGCCAGTGTTTCCAAATTGACTTTGTCCATATTTAAAGACCTGCAGTAATTACACTGCCTCAGAAACCATCATGTTGATTACCAAAGCCTGGGGCAGGGCATCTTTTGCTTCCATCACATTGGGGTTCTATGCTATTTTTCTCTAACAGATGAAGTTAATTGATTATCCTCTCTGGTACTGCATATAGTCAGGAATGCATTCTTTGTTTTTTAGCACACTGAGATGCATATTTATGTTCAAGGTGTCATTAAGTTTGCAGGTAACAGTCAAATGACCACTCCAGAAATATAAGAATTATAAAAACCTTTTCCCGTTCTAAAACTTCAGATTCCTAAAGATGGAGGTCACTTCCACTTCAATGTTTCTATTATTCTAAATGATTGCAAGTAGGTAACAAGGTGGGTTTTGCTTAGGTTACTGAAAGAGAAAAGTAGTGTCTCCTTTTTAAACCAGTGCCTAGAAAATACCTTAAACTTTTATAACAAGGAGTCTTGTGGCACCTTAAAGATTAACATTTGGGCATAAGCTTTCATGAGCAACCCCCAAAAGTTGTGCCCAAAGAAATCTGTCAGTGTTTAAGGTGTTACTGGACTCATCTTTGTTTTTTGTGGCTAGAGATGGGCTTATACTTATAACACGTGTAGATTAAGACCCATTACTTTGCTAGCTCAGTCAGCCAGAGTGCAAACTCCTCTAGAGAGATTAAGTTAGGGTTACCATATTTGACCTTTCAAAAAGGAAGACACCCCTGAGAAGCAGTGTATCCTATCAGTATCTACCAACTCACCTTGTATCCACTATACTGTAATACATTAATACGGCGTGAATTGGCAGATACTGATACAGACACCCTAGGTGTGTCCTCTTTTTTGAATGTCCAAATAGGGTTACCCCAGATCAGATATTCTCCTAGCTACATAAAACACTGCAGCAGATGCTCCGTTAAATGGACCTTGCAGGCTTTGTTCTGCACATCTCCCACTCAGGTGTCACCCTGAGGCTGACCTCACCTGCCCCGTGGCATGGCTACAGGGGGCAATGCTGCAGCGGGGCGAATCCCGCGAGGGCCAGGCCAGTGCCCGACCCGGCCAGGAGCCTGGCGCCGGCAGCAGCGGCGAGCTAGGCCCACGCGAGTTCTCCCCGCCAGGGGGCTGGGCGCTCGCGCTCCTGCAGCAGAGCCGCCCCGCCAGGCCCGACGCGCCGCGCGCAGCAACGCAGGGAGGCGCCCGGCCCCGCCTTCCGTCCTCCGGGCGCACCGCAGCCCCCGCCGCGGTCCTGGGCCCGCGGCCCTCAGCAGTCCTCTGCGCTCCCGGCCCCGCGCCCCATGGCTGCCGCCGCCCCTCACTTGGAGAACTGGCTCTGCACGGCGGCCAGGCTGAGGCTGGAGGGGACGAAGTGGGCGAACTTGCAGATGGCGCAGGTGCACAGGCTGGCGCCTCCCGCCAAATGCAGCTGGCCGCACGGCTGCTCCTCCAGGGCCAGCGAGAGGTATTTGCTGGCCGGCCGCAGGCTGTCCGGGTGGTTCCCGTTCCCCGGGGCGAGCAGCACGGAGCTCGGCGCAGCGAAGAGGGGCAGCCCGGCCAGCAGCAGCCTGGGCCCGGAGCCGCTCATCTCGCCAATGATCCTCCTGAGCTCCTGCAGCGAGCTGCCCAGCAAGAGGATGTAGTTCCTGGCCAGGAGCAGCGTGGCGATCTTGGAGAGCTTCCTGCCTGGCGAGCTCTGGCAGTGGGCTGCGGAGTAGGGCATGATCACCTCCCGCAGCGCGTCCATGGCCAGGTTCAGGTCCTGCATCCTCTTCCTCTCCCGGCTGTTGATCTTGCGCCTCAGCTGCTGCTGCTCCTTCTTGGGCTCAGGCTTGCTGCTGCCGCCGCCGCCCTTGGCACTGCCCAGCCCTGGCTGCTGCTCCGGAGCGGGCTCCGGCTTCTCCTGCGCTGGCTTAGGGAGCAAGGTGGAGGAGGGCTGCCTGTAGCCAACCAGCTCATACAGGCCTGTCCCCAGCTGCACCTCCCCTGGCCGCTGCTGCCTCAACATGGTCCTCCCGCTGCTGTCAGACGAGGCTGCAAGTGGGCATAGCGAGGGCTGGGGGGGGGCCAGGCAGCCGCGTGCGCCAGAGCAGGGCTGCCCTTCGCACTAGACTCACGCTCCCTAAGGTGGCCACGGTGGGTGGGAAACATTTGCCGCGAAGCGCTTGTGGCTCAGGTCTGGGGAAGGGGATGATCCAGCCGGACCCCTTTAAACCCATTTCTCCCACTTTGGGCAGCGGGCAGCCAATGGGAGCGCGCAGCTGTGCAGAGCCGGGCTCTGATTGGTTGCCGCTTGCTGCGGGGAGCAAGAGTTGCACCGGCAAAACAAGAAGTTTATTGTAAGGTTTGCTCGGCAGCTCTGCAACCTAGGAACGCTGCCACCCCGGAGCCCGGGGGTGGGGAGGAGGTTCCTCTGTTTTGCCAGGCAGCTTCCTTTGTTATTTGAGACTCTATTTTCTCCCTATATTTTCCCCCTTCTCCTTTGGGCTCTGACTGCTTCCAAGAATTTTAATGTCTGCCAAGGGGTTGAAAGGAGAGTTTATTTCTAAACCGACTCTCCCTTTCAGACCACATAAAGCAGTGTCTGGTTTTCCTTTTTCTTTGCTTCTAAAGCTCTTTTTTAAAAAAGCTTTCTAGACTCCCACATTCTCCAATTCTTATCAGAGATGGGCCTTTCCCCCACAAAGTAAAGAGAGATGGGGCCGCCTACAAAATTTGGTTGGTGGATGAAATACCCCTCTTAGTTCTTAAATCTAGACTTTTTGCTCAGGCCCACCTCTGCTTACTGAATTAATGTTTAGTTTTGTATCTGTGTATTTCTTGGATATGTAGTGTTGTAGCTGTTTTCTGTCCTGGAATGTTAGGGAGGGAATGTGGGTGAAGTAATATCCTCATTACATGAATTTCTGTTGGTGAGATGGAAAAGCTTTCAAACTACACAAATCTCTTCTTCAAGCTGGAAAGCTTGTCTGTTTTTGAAATAGACAATTGAATAGCTAAGCAGTCTTGTCAGTTCTGAGTAAATATAGTCATATGAGTGACATTTCACATTTTTTAATATGGCATACTAGTCATGCTGTAGCCCCAGTTTAAGACTAGCAGTTTAACAACTGCATAATAACAGAAATAGGTAGATTTCACATATTCTACAAATCATCATAATTTATCATTGGTTTTAATCTGAGCAATATGTATGTAACCACTGAATCAGACACAGTACAGTACTGCACTGATTCTTTTTCATCTAAAATTTAATGTAATACTATGAACTTAGCTATTCCCCTACTAGGACGTGAGCTGTAGCGCACTGAACTTAACTGGAGTCTTTCCATTGATTTTTGTGATCTTGGGATCAAGCCTTTAACACTGATAAGAGAATGAAGGGAGAAAAAAGCAGTAGAATGCAATGATGCTGATGAAAAGAAGTATTCAATGGAAGAACACATCTGCTTTTTTAAAATGTGTACTTATTGGGCATAGGTTTTAAAGACACCCATTCACACCTGTTGAGACCCAGGCCAGATCATCAGTGGGCAAAGCTGATGAGCGTCTGGCAGTTATTCATCAACACGAAATGAGTTGATAGACTCAGTGAATGTTCCCTTACATTTTTTCCTGGTGTAAAATAAACAGCAGCAAGAGCACAACTTACGTGCTGGGAAAAGTAGTACAGCAGGCAAAGTCAAGGATACGTTTATGGACAAAGGCAGTCTGTGCTTCTCTCAGAAGTAGTAACAAAGTGGAAGTCCACTGTATGTAGGTACAGCAAGATAAACATGGAACACTGAGCGATGTGCAGATAGAGGGCTCTTGTAGGGGCCTTTTACTACAACTCTGCCACATCACTGAAAGACGGGTTGGGATAATTACCCTGCCATCAAAATTTGCCTCTGTCCTGCATAAAAGTACTTAAAGAACAAATGTTGCATGAGGAACAGATAACAGAGCTCCAAATGTACCCTCAGAATATCTGTGGGAAAAAAGAAGAGCTTTGGGCATCACTTCTGCTGCTGTTTCAAACTACCCAAATAAAACATTTCACTCTGGTGGCAGTCTGCTCAGCATGGTTTTCAGGCACAAAGTAAAATAATTTTCAGCAAAAGGCATGCCATACTTTTTGCCCCCAGGCTGTTGTTTCCCTCTTTGCTTTGGAGGAATTTTTTCTTAAATGGGAGAACTCATTAATAGCTCCTTCAGTCTCTCAGCCATCCCCTTTGTGAACCCCGACAGGGAAAGCACAGCTGAAGCACCCATCTATAGGGGCCCTGCTTTCAACAGTATTTTGAAAATAGAGGTAGTCTCCACGTTACTTCACCACTTCTCACAAAAATATTTCCATCAACCTAATATATTGCATCCAAACAAGAAGGTTTGTGCGCTATAGAAGGGTCGTAAGAAGGTATCAAAGAAGCTTCTACCTCCCGAGTCATGCTGTTAGTCTTGTTTGGGATGAACTGGCCATGGAATTAGTGCACCTGAACAGAAAACATGTCAAGATATTGACTTAGAGTCCATGTACTCAAATAATTGAAACTATGGTGACTCTTCCTCTAGGGTCATTTCCATCAGGAACATAGATTAAAGCCTATGCTATGTGATGCCTGTTGAAATGACTGTAGACTTCATAGGCTGAGTATTCTCAGGAGTTAATGTCTCTTCTCCTGTTCAGGTAGCATGGAGAGCATGGAATAGTTCCCTGGGACTGGAGCTCTTATATGGGGTTATATTGCCGGCACAGAGCTACAGAAAAGGCTCTGTGCCAGGTCTCTAGTAAGCCTGGCCATAGAGAGCATATCAGGGAAGGGTGGGTGATTGGTGTGTACCATGTTCCAGCTATTTTACAGGAGGCCATTGCAGCCAGAACATAAGTTAGAGGACTCCAAGGCTAACGTATCCCAGGGCTGAGCAAGCCCTGAGCTGTGCCAACAATCCCAGGAGTGTACAGTGACGCCATAAAGCTATTTCTATTGCTGCTTTGCTCCCTTACAGTTGCTCCACCAAGCCCAGGAATGGAGGAACAGGGAACCAATGGCTCTGATGTATAACAAATTCCTACTTTCTCCCATCTGATTCTCTGACCAAAGGAGCCATTGGCAGGAAGGGGGCAGAAATTAAATCCTTTTTCAGCTTGTGCCAACTGAAGCTGTGCAGGGAGAACATTCAGAATGTGCATAAGTTTCTTCCTTCCTCTCCTCCCCGGCTTCCTGTTTCCTAATTTTTCCTTTCCCCAATGATTTATTATTAATTATAATTATTGGTATTGTAGTAGAGCCCAGGGGTCCAAACTGAGTCAGGACCTTACTGTCCTAGTTCTATACAGGCACACAGATCCACATCCGTGCACTCCCCAGTCTCCTTTCTCTTCTTTTGAAAGCTAGTGGTGATAGTAATTCGATAGAACACACCAGGCTGAAAGCTGTAGAATTACTGCTCAAACTTCTTTCATAGAAAAAAGGCTGATAGTTTTTTTTCCCCCATGGAAAAAAAAACGTTTTAAAAATTCAATAGCTGTTGAATTTCAATTGGTGAAGTTGCACATCCCCTGCACTAGAGCCTAATGCTATGCTTGCTTCACACCATCTCCCACCAAGACATACTTGGTGTTTGTTTCTCGGTGTATGTTATTCAGGTAAAATACATATAGGCTATGATTACACTACAGCACTCTGTCAACAAAAATCACTGTTGGAGGAGATGTCCCAACAAAATTTCTGTTGACAGAGTGCGGCCACGCACAAAAGCCAGTCGGAAGAGCGTGCTGCTCTGTCAACAGAGCAGCCAGACTGCCCAGCTGCTCTCTCAAGACAGACACCCAGAAGCACAGCAGACAGGGCTGCCCATTGTTCTGGATGCCCTGTCTGTCGAGGGAAGGGCCCTCCAGAGTGTCCACACAGCTTTTTTGTCGAGAGAATCTGTCAGCAGCAGCATTATGCCTCATGGCCGAGAGGCAGAACGCTGCTGGTGAAAGTGCTGAGTTTTGTTGACAAACTGTCAACAGAAGGTATTTTGTGTGTGGATGTTCCACCAGTTTTGCCAACAAAACTGGGGTTTTGACGGCAAAACTCAATAGTGTACTGTAGCCATACTGTGTTAGTAAAAAAAAAAATGATCACTGGGGTTGGGGAGAAACCAAGCTGATGAAAGGACCCCAGAAGATCTTATTCCTATGCTAATCATTCAGCTACTATGCACAGTATGTAGCTAGTAAAGCAAAAGTGGGTTATTTCCCGTCTTTTTTCAGCTCAGAGCAATATGTTGCAGATCTGAAACAAGTTAATTTACAGATTTCAATAGCTAAAGGACTGACTTTTGAAAGTTCACAAAGCAGATTGTACTTTCCAGCAAACAGCCTCTGCAAACCCCATATTTAGTATTAGGACATCTGATTTTTTACATGAAGTTTCAGATTAACCCTTTCATTTTCAAGATGCATTCCTGTGAATACAAGAGTAATCCAATGAATCATTTGAAAATGATTTCCTGATTAGGTCACATCTATTATAGAGTTGTATTTTAATATGGTTGCTAAAAACAATAATTAGACGGAGAGCGTTTTTTAAAAAATTTGCTGCAGACATGTGTGCTTTAAAGCACACACAGATAGAAAGTTAAAAGCAAGAATATTTTACTCAGGCAATAATTAACTACATACTATTAATATGTAATGTTTTAACATATTCCAAATATATGTACAGGACTCTAGTTTCTCTTTCTCCTACTGAAATTCAATATGATTGAAATATAAAATGAATGAAAAATAAAGCTGGAAGTTCATTTTTCTTCATAAACCAACAGTTTAAAACTAGACCACAAAAAGTTCACTTTAAGTTCAACATAACTGGTAATAAAAATTACATTAGTATGTAAAATCATATCCAGTCTTTCTTAAAATAAAGAAATCCAGTGTGCTGTGAAATCACATCATGCATGTGTGCACAAAGACATACAAAATCAATTTCAAAGACTTGGCTTTCCTCACTAGAAAAATATGTATGGAGTCTCTCTTAAGTTGGTAGTGCAAGCCAAGTGCCATAGAGGTTACACTAATACAGTAAAAAGAGACAATTTGCTTGGAAGTCTGTGGCTAATTTTGAACACAATGCCCAATGTCATGGTCAGTTTTGTTGCAAAAAATTGGCAGTTTAACTCAGAGTCTCAGTCAGCCAGAAAAGATGTGAATGATTCTGGCTGAAACAGCTTTGCTTATTGGATGTTCCAAACTGTTAAAACAAGCCCTTTCATAGTGATACACAGCCAAGTGTGTTCAAAGAAATGAAGGGGTAAAAAACAAAGGTAGCTCTGAAGTCATTTCCCTGCACTGAATCCAGCCATCCGGTTTCACTCTTTTCCTATTGAATGTACAGAATGCAACAGGAAGAACAGGAATGAAAGAGAACAAACAGGCCGAATGTACTGGCAGAGAGACTAGAGAGACGGGGAAGGCAGAGGCAGCTAGCTGCTAAACTTCCATTCTTTGTTCTTAGAAAGGAATGAATGATTAATTAATTATAGAAATCCAAAAGGTAATAAATGTGCCTAGCTGAAGTTCATGGCCAAGTTCCTAGAACACCTGCATAAACAGTAAGCTTTGTAAATCAAAGTACATCTCTCCTTTTAAAGAGTAACAGAGAGATAGCTGTGTTAGTCTATATTCTATCAAAACAAAAAGGCAGTCCAGTAGCACTTTAAAGACTAACAAAATAATTTATTAGGTGGTGAGCTTTCGTGGGACAGACCCACTTCTTCTGAACGCTCACCACCTAGTAAATTATTTTGTTAGTCTTAAAAGTGCCTCTCCTTATGAAGAGAAGATGGGATATAGAGAATATAGGGAATGGTAGTGTACTGTTCAAAACTTCACCAGGTTTGCTTTCTGATGGCTTGAAATCCTTGTCATTTATCCCTGTCTGCTTTCTTTCTGAAATGTCGACACTGCAGGGTTTTTCAGAAACAACTCATTTCAGCATTCTAACACCTAAATAAGTTATTTCTGAAAAAAGAGTTCACACTGCAGGAGCATTTTGAAGTTGAGTGTTCACAGTAGAGAGCCTAGTTTTGAAATAAAAGCAATGATGGGATGCCTGCTTGAAGGCCAATTAAGTCATAATTACCCCGATTGGTATACACTGAGTCAATTTTGAAATTGAAAGTGGGGGAGGTCAGTGAAATTCACTCATTTTGGTGGACTTACTATTTTGAGTTAAATGTCCCGCTAATCCAGAATAACAAGCTTTGCAATGTGGACACAAGGGGTTGGGTTTTTTTCTGGAAAAAAGGGTTTTTTCCGAAACAACACCACCACCACCAAAACGTGTAGACAGGCCCTTAGAAGCAAAACCCCAGTCAGCTAAGAAAGAAAGCAGGTAGTTCAAAGTGCCTCAAGAGGGTGAGCTCAGGCTCTGACATGACTAGAGAATGTAATTTTACTAATACATCTAAAATCACCTCCCAAATCAATTTTTGTATTAAAATGATTTTTATTCATGAACGTTATGGAAACATGCATTTAATATGCAGGCAGGAAGCAAGCATACTATATCAATGTGCATTACAGTTAGGATTTTCAGTATATCTTTAGGGAATTAGGTGCCTAAATCCCATTAAAATTCATTGGGGTTCAATGCTTATCTCCTCTAGGTCCCTTTGAAAATTTTATCTTACAGCACTGTGGCCCATGATTTGGTGAGGTACTTAAAGAAGCTGCCAGCCTTTAAGCATTGTGAGTAATTCTATGGATATTGTTGCTTAAAGATGAGCACCTGGTTAAGTATCTTGCTGAACTGGAGCTTTAGAGAAGCAATGTCAAAAAGGCTTTTTTCCCACAGAAGGTTAATAAGTTTAAAAAAAAACAGTTCAGCTATGTAAAATAGTGGTATCTATGGAACCTACTGGAATAGTTAAAGCTTTGTAGTTGATGGAGTTAAATAAGGCCCGATGAGAGCTTAATTCTCTACCCCTCAGGTTCATAAACATGGAAGCTCCCAGATGGAGAGATGGATCCAAATTAGAACTTTTTGTTGTCTTGTTTAACTTTCAAAATCAAGCCCCTTCCTAACAGGATTGATTTTTCAGACTTTCTCTCCTTATGTGTCTGAACTGTTCTGTCTGAACTGATTTAATGTGAAGTTTTAATTGTTTAAATATCTAGAAACTTACAGTGGCAATTAGGCATTTAGGTAGTATAACTCACATGTAACTACAAAGAAAATAAATTATTGCTTCTGTTTTCCACCCCGTAACAGCATGGACATGATATACTTTGTATGGTATTAGAGTATTTCCAAGCTAGTGAAGCAGGGAGAAGAGATGCCTTCTCTTGTGCCGCCTGACTTGAAAGATTGGCGTCAGGATGGGAAAGTCAATTTAGCCTTCCCTGAAGTCATTAATCAATCCATCACTGCTTGCACCCAGGCTGGGCCTAGTACAATATCTCTGATTGTTTTTCCCTTGTCCTCAGAATGGCCCATTTTGCATGTAACCATTCACTGTAGGCCTGACACAGTGAAGTGCTGAGAACTCTCTGCTCCCTTCAAGATCAATGGGGATTTGAAATGAACAGCACCTTGCCAGATCAGTTCCTGTGTGAATTCCGTGTTTCATGAAAGAGAAAAAATTATAGCGCACCGTGTCTGTACTCAGTGCTAACAGCGCCACTCTGGCCATGTCCCACAGTCCTAATGTATGACAGTTCCGTGGCATTCCTGCCACGTCCTGAGCTTCAAATCATACAGGGGAAACTGTCTTCTCTGGGATGCTCTCAGAGGTCCTCTCTCCCCTGCAGTGCTACTATTGTTGTCAATGGGATTTCTAATGACTGAGGTACTGAGTGTGCAGTAGAATTTTTTTTTTTCAGCAGGAGAGATTGTGGCCCAATCTGGAAAGGTATCTAAAGTCAGGTCTACACTACCCCAGAAGATCGACCTGCTTGGGGTTGATCTTCTGGGGTTCAATTTCACACATCTAGTGGAGACATGCAGGGGTCACTGTTGACATCTGTACCCCTTGCAAGACGTGAGGAGTAAGGGAGGTCGACCAAAGAAATTCTTGCATTGACCTTCCCCAGAATAGACAGCCGAGTTAGCTGAGCACAGGTACATTGATTTTAGCTAGGCAATTGGCATAGCTAGAATTGCATATCTGCGGTTGACTTTCTTAGTCTAATGGAGGCATACCCTAAGTGTTGTTCCACTCACTGTTGCAAGGCATTAGTGACTTGGACAGCTGTGTCCCGTTTTCAAAAGTGACTTATATACTTAGGAATTATTTAGGCTTTTAAGGCACTTTTTAAAATAAACTCATCTAAATCTCTTAGGCCTTACAACAGTGAGGGCTCATCTACACTAGCCCCCTCCTTCAAAAGGGGCATTTAAATGAGCCCGAGCAGAGAATAGCAATAGCGTCTGCAGCACCTCATTGGCCTAATTCTCACCGCACAAACTTTGAAGTTGCAAACTTCAAAGCACTGGCAAGCCATGTAGCCACGAGCACGTTTGGAAGTTAAGGGCACTTGGAAGTTGCGTGGGCACGTCGAAGTGCCTGCAGCTATGTGGCTCGCCAGCGCTTTGAAGTTCGCAACTTAGGAGTTCACATGGCAAGAATTAGGTTAATGGGGTGCTGCATTTGCAGCACAACACCTCATTGCTATTCTCCACTCGGACTCATTTACACTCACCCTTCGAAGAGGGGGCGAGTGTAGAGAAGCCTTGAGAGAAGCAATGCCTAGGTCACCATTAGAAATGTGGTGCAGAGGTTTGTCCTATATACAGTCATTTTGTAATATGCCCAGACCCCGTCCAAGAACAGCAGTGGGACTACTGTAGGGAGAAAGATTTTGAGATAGCAGACCAGGTAAACCAAACCATTTTTAATAAAAATGTGATAAAAATCGTATTCCTTTCATGAACATGTGTACCAAGGAAGACTGTGAGAGTGTGAAAAATAAGGACTGCACCAAATTGCTAAAAGTCAACACCACCACATTGCTGCCAAGTGCATACTGGGGATTTCCTAATAGTTATCCTCCAGAATGCGATGTACAGCTCCCATTCCTTCCCAGAAGCTGAGGCTCTAAGACATGGTTTCCCAAACTTGGGGGTGTGAAGAAATTCCAGGGGGGGCTGCAAGGCAATCCAGCCCCCCCATCATTCCCTCCACCTGAAGAAAGAGCCAGCCTTTCCTTCTGGCTCTCAGCCCCTGGCATTTTACGTGGGTGACCTGGCACAGATGCTATAAAAAGCAGGCAGCCAGTGAAGACCCTTGTGGGGCTGGCTCCTTCTGCAAAGATGAGTGAGCGTGGCTTCTGTGGGGGTGGAGGCAAATGGAGTTAGATGGGGGGCTGGGGGTGGGGTAAGAATGGGGAGCTGGTGGTACCTGTCTTTGTGGGATGGGAGGGGCTCAGGCAGTTGGCCAGCTTGTGGGACTCATTGTGCTTGGGCAGCTGGCCCCAGCATTGCAGGGTTCAGGTGGCTTGAGCTGGCAGCTGGCCCTGGCAGCTTGGGGCTCGGGCAACTCAAGCTGGTGGGTGGGCAGCTGGCCCCAGCAGTGCAGGGCTCAGGCAGCTTGTGCTGGCAGGCAGGTGGCTGGCCCCAGCAATGTAGGGCTTGGGTGGCTGGCCCCGAGAGTGCGTGGGGCTTGGGAAGGCAGCTTGGATAGCTGGCCCGTGGCTGGGGCTAGCAACTGGTAGGTGGGCAGGTGGTCCCAGCAGCATGGGGCTCAGGCAGCCAGCAGGTGGGCAGGCAGCTGGCTGACCCCAGCGTCTCAGGGCTCGGGCTGGTGGCTCTGGCAGTGCAGGTCTCAGGTGGGCGGGTGGCTGTTGCAGTCAGTTCTGGTGGCTGGCATGGGGCTTACGTAGCTGGCCAGCTGGGGCTGTATCAGGAACCTTCAAGGGGCCAAGCAAAACTATATATGCTTATTTTTAATTTTAAATAACATTTTGTATCAATTTTTTGGTTTATTTTAAATTATGAATTGAGATTTTTGTTAAAAGTGAGGTTAGATGATGGTAAAGAAGAGGTGGAGGGGCGTGAGGGTTTCTCAAAAATCAAAAGGGAGGGCGTGATGCCAAAAATTTCGGGAACCACTACTCTAAGATGTGTCCTCACAATGAGACTGTGGCATGTTTGCATATGAGGCATATTAGTGACAGATACATTACTTACCAGTCTTCACAGGGATAAATATTACTTCACTAATTGATATTAGATATGAAACATAAGTACTGTTTGGTATTAATTAGCTATATATAATCATTCATGTAGACATTTTAGGGAGTAATAGGTAGTCTTTTTTTTTCTTTTTGTGATTTTCATTGTTTTGTCTGTGTATGTTTTCTCTCTCTGTCTCGCTCGCTCGCTCGCTGTCTCTCCAGATATAGATATATACAGTAAACTTTTTCATGTCCAGCAACTCTGGGACTGGAAGGCTGCCAGCTATTCAAATATTCTGGATAATAGAGAGGTATAACTAGCAATGCATAACACTCAAGAAAAACAAGATTAGATATTAAGAAATAAACAAAAATGTATGCAGAGTACTTTATTTACCAACAACAGTAGTATTGTACCCTGTAAAGTTATGCTGTAATTGCTGTATTTATTGGCATTTACTTTCACTCTATGGTATTTATGGAAAACATAACTAAAATTTACTTACCGTTAAAATGCCGGTTATTTGAGAGTGCTGGATGATAGAATGCCGGATATGAAAGAGTTTGCTATATTAGCGTATGTACCTATATAATTCATGTCCACATGCAGGCATTCTCTGTGTATATATTATGTGCACATACCAGAGAAAATAAGTATTTTATTTAAAAACCTGCTTTGTTTATTTGTTTGCTTGGTTTTGCACATCTCATTGCATTAGTTGGGCACTCAGTCTAGTAATACATGCAAAATGAAAATAGGGGTGTGTCTGCGTGTGTGTCTGCAAGGATAAGCTGATTTTTTTGTTTGTATATGGCATTATGTCTTGGTAGCTCCAGATGTTTTATGTTAATGATAAAATGAAAATTGACAGTGACAGGAAACTACTTCAAGGGAAGCTTTTTCCAGCATTGCAAAGAGCTGTCATTTTGCAACGTAGCAAAATAAAAAGCACATTAAACGTCTTCTCCTGAAGAGTTTTGGTTAGTTCTGCTGGAAGCAGAATTATTTTGGCTAAATTTACAATCGTGTATTACAAGAAGAGGAGCAGCATTTAGGGATTTAATTTTTTACGTGATTGATATGTGAAGCAAATAATACCAGCAGGACAGCAAAGCATAGCACACTACAAAAGCCTTACACAGAATATAGACTAATTTGATGTAATAATTAGTAGAAACTGCACACATAAAGCCCAGAAATCAACAGCAAAAATTAATTGCCTCTCCCATAGACAGTGAGATCAGTTCAGCCACAATCACTGAGGGCCACAATCAGTGGTTCCTCCAATTTTTTCCGTTCACATATGGAATAAATTTTATTCTGTGCACCGAGGCATGTGCAGATGTGTGCCCCCAATAGAAATACAGGCAGCCAGCTGTGGGCGCTCTGTAAATCAGCTGTGTGGCATTTGAATTTCTCCTGGGTGGCTGCCCAAGTGCTCAGTGTATAGGGGACTCTGGCCATGATACAGTAGATAGTGTGGTTTAGTTCTCATTGTATCCTACTTTAGGAAGTCTTCATTAAATGATAAACAGCAACATTTAGTTTTCCATCTACAGTAAACCTACTTGTTGCTTAAGCGTGTGGTGACTTTTGATAAAGGTGTCTGTAGTACGGTCACCTTTTGTGTGTATTTATAAATATAAATAAAAATCCAAGTGAATAAAAATTCTTGAGCCAGAAGACAGTGATTTACTAAATGTAAATGTGTTATATCAGAAAGTAGTTATCAGGGTGTGCTTGTGCAATAGGAGCTGTCCCAGGGAACAAGCTGATTCTGTCTTATTGGCCTGGGCTGCTGCTATCTGAAGGTGCAAGAGAAGATCTCAACAAGATGGCTTCAATCTTGGCCATTCTATGAAGGAGAAAATCTTTACCTGATGCCAGGAATTCAAGCACTTCATTCTCTTTTACATTTGTGGATGTTAAGGAAGACTTTTGATTCTGTTGAGAGAGAGTCACTTTGGCTGATCTTGAAATGTGCAGACCTCTCTGACAAGCTCTGTAGAATATTCCATCTTCTATATAGTCTCAGAAGTGTAGCCATGTTAATCTGTAGCTTCAAAATAACAACCAATCCAGTGGCACCTTAGAGACTAACAAATTCACTAGGTCATGAACTTTCGTGGGTAAAACCTGCTTCCTCATCAGTTTAAACCATCTTTTATATGGTCACTCCTCAAACTGCATTCTTGTAAATGGGAAAAGAACTGCGTTTTTTAACTTGCTCAGGTGTTTGCCCTGGATGTATTCTTCCCCAGGAGTTTTTGGTGTCATCACAGATTGTGTGCTTGATCCAGGCCTGCTGATGGGGTTGGGGGCAAAGAGGACAAGTCAAAGAGGCCAGTTGCCCCTAGGCCTCTGTTGGGGTGGCGGGGGGGCAGCACTGGAAGCTGGGCAGTGCTGAGGGCTGAAAACCCGAGGCTCCACCTCTTTTGCCCTTGAGCCCCACCCCTTCTGAGGCATGGAGCCAAGCCCTCCTCACACCTTGGCCTGGGACCCTCTGCTCCTCTTGGCACTGCTGGCTTGTGAAAGCAGGAGGGAAAATCCCCTGCAGAAGGCCTAAAACTTTCAGCATCAAAGGCACCCTGACTTGTAACACACCAGACTTGGTTTAGGACAGACCATCAATGAGGTGCATGAGAACTAACCATTCAACCATGTCAGTAGTAAAAAAAAGTTTTACACACATTCATTTTTTTAGAAAAATGAAAGGTTGTTCATACTTATGAGCATTTTAGTCCTTTATCTTGTCAACACTTATCTAGGTACCCAGAGATTGCATATTATTTAGGGCCTGATCCAAGTCATATAATGGAAGGATTTTCATTGACTTCAGCGGGTTGGGGTATATGTGTTGGGGGGAATGGAAGAAAGGGTTAATTTAAACACTTGACCTAAAAGTTAGGGTTTTACTTCATGTGTTACCAGAGCCAGGAGAATGGATATCCAATATCTGAAACTGACCCCTCCCTGAGATGTGATTTAGGTTTGTGTCTTTTGTTGATTCTTTTGTAGAGGTGCAGGAATTTTCTTACTCTGAACTCTTAAAATCTGAAGGTGTTCAGATCCAATGTCAAGTCTGGAATAATGAGTTTAAAAGTTTTGGTATTACCTCCTGAATTACATTAATGATAATGCATAACCATTTAAAAGTGTTACCTAGGAAAAAATCACAGGTTGACTCCTTTAATACAACGTTTTTTTTTTTCTCATAAATTGACTTGGAGAGTAAATCACATTTAACACAAAAAGGCCCCCTCATGCTGGTAGCAAACCTATGCTAGGGACAAACGTTTGTCAAGTGTGACAAACTTTTCAGAACTGTTGTAGCTGGCAAGTTCGACATATAGCTTCTCATTCTCCATTGTACACCATTGAGAGAATTAGACCGAAAAGAGAATCTCTGTATCAAAATCATAATATGCAGGTTATCTATGTCTACAGGGAGATAAAATAATAATTTGCTCACAAATTTGTCTAAGGTTTTTGTCCACAAGCACGGTTGCTGTCAATAGGAATCTGCCCATCAGCAGCATCCCTATGTGAGTCTGGCATTATTTCCTCAGAACAGGCATCCCATCTCAGCAAGATGCTAATTCTCTCCTCAAGCAGGCCAAGTGAAAACATACTGGAAACTGTGGAGAAAGTTTTAATTGCTGAAGATGAAGGGATGGCCATTGACGAGGGGCTTTGGTAAAGATTTTGCTGAGCGTCTTTTAAGATAGTGTGCAACCATCTTATTTAGTGACAGACAAGGATTTTTAAATGTCATGGAGTTTCTTTTATAAAGGCAGCCATTTTATATATCTTCAAGTTTTAATTTGTCCAGGTTTTGAAAACCTGTATTTAGTATATTACTTTCCCACGTAGGTGGAAAGAAATATAGTAGCAATGAGGTAAAAGGAGAAAAAGCCTACCTCTGATAAGGGCAAGAAAGAGGCTGCTGTGAGCTATTGGAGGCCCTATCAAAAGGTATTCATCCACAATCTACAGTGTATATTTTTTAGCATGATGTATGTCCCTGATCTGAAAGACTTATGCCTTTGTTTAACATTGGCTGTGTCTACACTAGCTCTCAACTTCGAAGGGAGCATGGTAAGTAAGGTGTTGGGAGATTACTAATGAAGTGCTGTGGTGCACATGCAGCATTTCATGAGGCTAATTCTTCCCCATGGCAACTTTGAAGCAGCAAACTTTTGAGGATTAAAGGGACTTTGAAGTAGCCCAGGAGCTTCGGAGTACCCAAGGGTTAGCTGAAGCTACAGCAAGCCGGCACTTCGAAGTTTGACGCTTCAAAGTTGCCGCAGGGGAGAATTAGCTTAATGAAGTGCTGCATGTGCACCGCAGCACTTCATTACTAATCTCCCAACACCTCACTTATCGTGCTCCCTTGGAAGTTGGGAGCTAGTGTAGACAGCCCTTGTGAGTAGTGCCCCTGAAGTCATGAGGCCGTACCCAGATCCTGAAGTTAAGCATGTGTATAAGTTTTTGCAGGATCAAAATCAAACTAAATGCAGGTGTATATTTACTGGGGCAGTTGGCAATCTCCTGTATTCTCTGGTATACAGTGAAGATGGCAGAATTCTCTTTCATCATATTATCTCCTGTTACATTTTATCAGAATCTAACATTGCCCTTTTGGATGTGAAAAGCGGGGACAGCAAATACTGGTTGAATACAAATGACCCAGCACAATGAATTTCTTCTCTCTGAGAAAAAACGCATTTTGAAATCTCATCAGTGCATAATTTCCTTATACAGTTTGTCAACTGTACTATATAAAGATGTAAATTTATCCAAACGAACAAAGAGAAATAACAATAGCTATTTAGGTAGTGTTTTAATGACTTTATGTAGATTTTTTTCCCACTGAGCAATCATGCCACTTTAAAAGTAATAATATTTGTGTTGGAGAGAAAAAAAGCCAAGGCGTAACAATATTAAAAATTTAGATTCTTTGTTGAAAAGCAATTGTGCTGCTGTTGGCAGTTGCAGGTGACAACCCTAACGAGTCCCCATAAGCAGATGAGACGTTTATAGGCTGTTAATAAACTGTAACCAATCAGTGAATGCTGGCTGATTGTGTTCAAGCTGTTTGGGGCCACAGGTCCTTGGGAGAGCTTGCACTTGCTCTGTCTTTATTTCAATATAGCAGAAACATTAAAGCATGTGGCAGACTCTTGATGTTTGTTATAGTGAATAGACATATGTCCCTCACGCTAGCAAGTAGAATATCTAATTAAGTTACACAATGATAGCTTATACCCAGGGGCAGTTGCGAACAAGACACTGTCACACTCTTAGGAATACAAACAAAATGAAAATTGGCTCTTAATACATTATAATGAACATATTTTCAACACATTAAACTTCATTTATCAACACATACAAAAAGGCTGAACTGATCGCTGCTAATATAATCTTACCTTTTTTTTAAAAAAAAGTGTTGGCTTGTATAGTGAGCATTAAGGACAATTTTGTTAATTAACTACTGATGTTTTTCCTCTTCAGCTGGCTCAAGAAAGGAAATCTTAATTGTGTATTTATTATGTCATTTTAAATCCAGCTACAGTGTGCAGCTCCTCAAGGCTTCTTGAAAGGACAGTATCATGGTTTTGTAGGATGTGTATGTTATTGATTGAAAAACATGTGTATGTGTCCCCCACTCACTTTCTCAAGACGAGTTTTACACCCTTTTACAAGAAAGAGAATACCATTCTAAACGTGAACAGTGGTTGTAATTATTGCCTGATTCTATGAATAATACAGTGCTGTCATGGATTTTGGAACCCGTTTTGCTGCTCGGTAATGAAGATTTGGTCTACTCACAGTTTGTAGTGAGAATATGTTAGTCAGGGGTGTGATTTTTTAAATGGTATAGTTCCTAGCATGGAGGCAGTTATACCTGTAAAAAGTTCTGTCTATTAGTATAAATTATTCCTCTGCCCATATGGTCATACGCACTTTACCAGGATAAATGCACCCACATTTAGGAGCTATGTTACTTTACCCGGGTATAGTTGAAGTGGTATAACCTTTGCTTGTAGGCAAAGCCTCAGAAGTAAAAACTCTAAGTGCTAAGGCTTTCTTTTCTTTCTTTCTTTCTTTCTTTCTTCTAATTGTTTATGAATATGTCCCACTATAGTCAATGTACAAACTACATCATAATACACTAAGTAAGTGAAGAGTGTCAGGATACCGAGAGGAGAGGGGAAGTGACGTATCTAACCTTCAGGGTCTTCCTTAAGCACAGACCTCTGACGAAGTCAGGTACTAGGGTTGCCTGAGGTTACCCACATGCTTAAGTTATGAAGCACTGTTCTGATACCAAGCAGACATGTAGCTTGCTTCCTCTTTCCAGAGCAATCACTTACATCTCATCTCCACCCAATTCAAACACTAGTGCCAAGAAGCACTCTGGAACAGGATTTTCTTCTTCCTTTGTCTGAGTCTATCCACAACTGGTCCTTAATTAACTAAGAGGTTATTATTTGGGGTTGGAACCTGCCATCTCTGTGCAGCCAGCCAAGACTTGCACTAGCATCAGTGCTAGAGAACTGCAGCCAAGAGCAGTTCAAGTCGTGAGGAGCTTTCATGGCACAGAGATAAGAATATCAGAGCCCTGTCTACTCTAGCACTTCTATCATGAATGGTGATGGTGTTGGTGTGTCTGCACCAGTGCTGAAAAATGCGTGCTGATTTTCCCTGTGGAAATGCACCCTACATGGCACAAAACTTCTGTGGTTTTGCGTTTGAAAAGAGACAGGGCTTGTTTTTAAAGGATATTGAGGGAATTTAGAACATTTTGGACATTTTTCTGGCTCCCTCACGCCGAGATTAACTAAAGGCAACCAGTGCTGCCTAATGGTACTACACAAAAACTTAATTTTTTAGGAGTGATTTTGTGTGTCTCAGTTTCTGGCGCTCATCTTCAGTCACCTTAAAGAGGACTGATTTTCAAAGGGCACATGCTTGGAGCTTCTGAAGATCACGGCTCAGGTGTCTGACATCCCATAGCCAGAAACTGGGGCACACATAATTATGTTGTGAAAAAATTGGCTCAAGTGATTTGCCTAGTATCCCCTATGCTCACCAGGGGCTATGTTCTCCTTTTTTGTTTTCCTGCAGTTTTCTGCAATTCTTGGCATGTCTTCTAATTTCTATCACAAATGAGGGAGGGGTCCTTTAGACCACAGCTTCCTTCACTGTACACCCTGGTTCATCTCCAGAGCATTGAATGAGGCAAGATTCCAAAAAACTAAAAGTGTAATGTACTTCAAGAGACTATCATAATACATATGTGCAAGAAGGCTGATTACAGTTGCTTAGGCAATCTTGTAGCTGGCTTTTCCTAACTTTTCAGAGCTTGACATTGCAGCCTTAACTTCCTGTTTACCATACATTTTAAAGCAATAGGTCATATTTTAATCAGGAAAATTATTTAGCACGTACTGTAAGTGAATCTAGGCAGCCTTCCTAACTAGGACTTGTTTCTTTGTTACATCTCTATTTGGTTCATTACCTGTTACAGTGCCGGTATCCCCAGCACCACAAAAGCAATGAGAAAATTTAGTAGCTTATAGTCTGTACTGTGCTTCCAAAAGATGCAGATGAGGGATGGGGAGAGTGGGAGGTAGGAGAGAAAGTGGCTTCAGGTCGCCTTGGCACCCTCAGGATTCTGGGGTACTCCATGTAACTGTATGGCAGCTGTCTGAAGGCAGCCTATGGGTGGTCCCATAATCCATTGCCGTCCAGAATTCCTATAGTGCCAAGTGATATGGCCTATGCTGTGTCCACACAAAAGAAACCTGAACACTGCGTAGCAGCTCTCTCTCTGTCTGTGTGTCTGTGATCACATGTGCATGTGTGGAGCAAAGGAAGGAAGAATCACTTCTAGACTTTACTAAACTGAAGTTGAAATACCAGAATCATGTAATTTTAGTTAGCACATTAAGATACTAGTTGTAGTTTAGTTGCACTAATATATCTTTTGCTACATTAACTACTTTATCTGGAATACTGTACAGGAAACTCTTTCATATGTGGCAGCTCTAGGACCAGGATGTTGCCACATATTCAGGCATTCTGGATAATAGAGAGATATTCCTAGCAATATATAACACTAAAGAAAAACAAGATTAGGTATTAAGAAGCAAACAAAAATGTATGCAGAGTATTTTATTTACCAACAACAGTAGTATTGTACACTGCAAACTTATACTGTATTTGCTATATTTATTTGTATTTACTTTCACTAGGCTGTACTCATGGAAAATGTGACTAAAATTTGCTCATGGTTAAAATGCCTGTTGTTTGAGAGTTCCAGAAATGAGAATGCTGGATATGAAAGAGTTTACTGTATACCGAATTTTTGCTCTGGTAATGAGGATATATTCTCTTTTGTTTCTTTAAACGTAGAGGAAAATTCCGCTTGGCTACATCAACATAACTCTATTGAAGTTAATGAGATACCACTGAAGTAATTGAGAGTAGAATGTGGCCCATGCTTTCTGATGGAGTGAAAATACATGATATTTCACGCGGACAAAGATATCCATATTTTACTAAAAATAGAATTTAACAATTGTGTTCTGCATCTGTAAAAATCTCAGACAGTCCTGACAAAGTGATTATTCTGTAGGCTGGTGATGTTTCATGACATTGATTGATCGATATTTTTTTTCCTGCTAATAGGATCAACACTGAGAATATATTAACCTAAAAGGCACACTTCTGGGTTTCAGGAAACACTCTGTGTATTGGGCCTGATCCAATTGTATTGGTTTTGGCAGGGGGGCTGCAATGATTGATGATAGCCAGAGTGTGGAGGGCTGCTTAGTTTGAGGGCTGCTTAGTTTGATTCCCTTGTCTTAGAGGTCTCTCCATGTGCATGACACTAGTCCCCTGCTAGGATAGGGACATGCATAAGAAGGGACAATGGAGCCGGGTGGCCCATCCAGATAACCCCTTTTAATGCATATGGTGATATCTGACCTGCCAGTTCAAGAAGAGAAGGCAAATGGCTGATGGGAAATTAATTCTCAGGAGTTTGTCAAGACATCTCCAACAAGTGAAGATAAATGGCAGAAAAAAACTTCAGAAGATAACCCAAGAATAGGGATGAATGAAAAAGAGAAACACTTGTTTTGCATTTACATCCATCTTTTTTTTTTTTTGGAGGGAGGAAGCTTGAGGTGAACTCTTTGCTTACAGAGGATATTGATTTATGTTTAATAACTTTGTGCTTTTCAGAACTCCAGATACCTCTGAACATCATGAAATTGTCAGGAAGGTTTGTGCAGTACATGAGTACACATTAATCTCCTTCAGTCTTTTTGTTCATACCATGTTAGTATTTACAAAATTCTGACTCCAAACTTGAATCCACCAAAGGCAATGGCAAAACTCCTATCATCTTCAGACATATAGTTGATATAACAAAAGGATTTTTGTTGTTTATTAGGTTTTCAGCCTGGAACAGTTAACTCTTTGTATAGTTTAATGTGCACAGCTTGAATGTCATCCTCCTTTTTACTTCCATTGCCACATTTATTGATTTCCTTTAACAATTACTATCAGAAACATTAAATACTTTAAAAGGTGTTTCTTTTATCAAACTAATTTCTGTTCTGGCTCCACATCCTTCATGGAACATAGGGACTGGAATTGTCAGCAATTGGAACCAGGTTTTCCAAAGAGTTCAGCTGCAGCTTCACGCATCTGAGTAGCCAGATTGTCAGTGATTTGGCTGCTGAACTCTGGATCTGGACTGAAATCTTCTGGGTGTTCTTTTGAGAACCTGGCCACCAACTCTGGCTCCAAAGTGCTGGCCCTGGGCTCTTTCAAAGACTTGGGCAGTGGGGTAGAGTTCCCCATCGCAGACTCCTAGGGAGATTTGCTTGTGAAAGACTTCTCCTGGGAGTAGAAACCTGGAAGCAGGTGTTGGAGTCTATAGATACTCTGGTTTCACAGCATTATTAGAGCTCAGCTGCAAGGGTTTGTGGGATTATGGGTATGAAGAAAAAGTCACCACCTCTTCTCTCTCTGTGTGTGATGCAGGGGTGTCAGTTGCTTTAGAGAAACATATTTGGGTATTATTTTTATTAATGGTAAAAAGAAAATTAGCATAAATAAATGTCCAGTACAGCAGCCTTTCATCTATGGAGACATGAGGTCAACTCCTGACTGTTTCGCAGCAAGGAAAATCAAATCCAAGTGTCCGTACCATAGTGATGTAGCAATATTCTGTGGCTTCCCTGTTGTAGGGCATAGAATCTTAGAACACTAGAGCTGGAAGGGACAGTGGGAGGTCTTTGAGTCCAGTCTCCTGCCCTGACGACAGGACCAAGTACAGTCTGAACCATTCCTGATAAGTATCTATCTAACCCACTCTTAAATATCTCCAACCTTGCTAGGCAATTTATTCCAGTGTTTAACCGCCCTGACAGTTAGGAAGTTTTTACTCACGTCCAACAAAAACCTCCCTTGCTGCTGTTTTAGCCCATTGCTCCTTGTTCTATCTTCAGAGGCCAAGGAGAACAATTTTTCTTCGTCTTCCTTGTAACTCTTTTAGGTATTTGAAAGCTTCTATCATGGTCCCTCTCAGTCTTCTCTTTTCCAAACTGAACAAGCCCAGTTCTTTCAGTCTTCTGTCATAGCTCACGTTCTCTAGACCTTTAATCCTTCTTGTTGCTCTTACCTGGACCCTCTCCAATTTCTCCACATCTTTCTTGAAATGTGGTGCCTAGAACTGAACACAGTACTCCGAGGCCTAATGAATGCACAGCAGAGTGGAAGAATGACTTCTCATGCCTTGCTTACAACACTCCTATTAATGCATCCCAGAATCATGTTTGTTTCTTTTGTATCAGTGTCACACTGCATCTCTTACTGCAGGGGCATGGCCAATGCTCTGATCATTATACAGATGCAAATCAGATTGAAATCCCACCAGAAATCTGGCTTCTCTGGTGTCTATGTGATCAGGCTCTCAAAAGGGGAATAAATCTGGAGTTCCTGTCTCCAAATCCTGCATGTAATAAATGGGGTAAAGTGTCACTGAGGAGAAGTTATTGTGCATTATTGTGATGGCTGCCAACAAAATGCTTTTTATTCAAAACCTACGTGCCTGTTCCTCATATAACCACAACATAATATGGCGCTAGTACAGTATAACTGACAGCCTTTGCTCAGCGTAGGTTATGAGGAAAGCATTGTAACTTTAAAATAAGGCTTGTGTTTTAAAAGCTGTCTGCTGGGATTAGGACAATTAATTTGAATGGGAATTGGGCATCTGAATTCCAGCTTTGAAAATCTAATTCTACATATTTAAGATTAATTAATAAAGAAATATAAAGAGAGAAAGAAACTAGATTTTAATTTAAAAATGCAGATATTTAATAAATGCTATTGTTTAATAGCAATATGGAGGCATGTTATTAGAACTTCCTACTCTTGAAACTGTTTGGCTTTTAACTGAGAAAAATCTACCCTGTGGCAGGCCAACTTTATGGGTGATCACTTACTTTTGGAGGTTTGGGGTGGGGGGGCGGAGGAGAGCAAGAACTGGTTTAGTTATCTAGTGGAGTTATCTTATACCTTAACTAGGAAATGACTCCCATTTTGTAAAATGCCAACAGTATTAACCCTCTCTGTGTGCGAGTGTCATTTAGAACAGTACTAATGTTAAGGTTCTTATTGCACTATACTGCTCTACGCAGTTAGTTTCAAATGTTCTTCCTATAAATGTAAGGGGGGGGGTGTTGTCATACACACGTATATATATTTTGCTCTTCAAGCTTAATCCCAAATGAACTGTTGGGAAGGGAGCCCTAGACCATGTTTCACGCCTGTATAAGCAGTTCCCCATAATCAGCAGCAAGCTATGCAGATGTATGGGTGGACATTGTCAGGTGTCCCTCGGGGCAACCAACTTCCCCGCTACTAGCCAAAAATAAAGGGGGAAGGGCTGGCGGACTTGTTTGAAACTGGAAACTCCCCCCACCTCTCAGCCCCAGCCTAGCCAGCCGTGCGAGGAGGTATTCTTGCAGCCATCTGTTGCCAGCTGAAATGCATTAGCACATTTAACAGCACAGTCTGTCTAACTCCCCTTCGGCCAGTGTGTGTGTGGGAGGGTGAAAGCCACTTTCGACTGTCCCCAAATTAGACTCTCCTCTGCTCCTGCCCCACCTTTAATGCATGTGCAGCGCCTAGCACCCTGTGCACTGTTCCCAGCCCATCTTGCAGTTTCCTAGGAAAGGTCCCTTTGCTGCTGGGGAGGAAATCTTTAATTCTTTCAGGTGAGCCCATCCAATGGATTGTCTGTTGCTCTCCGGTCCAGCTATTTCCCCTGCTCTTGATTGGCAAGAGGAGTTACCAAGGGGGTTCTCAACTGTAATTCTCTTCTACTTTAAGTGACAGTTATAGCTTGAGGTCTTGTTCTTTCTTTGAGCCCCCCTCTTCCCTTCCCCCCACCAGTGACTAATCACTAAGGAGACCGTGTTTATTTACCTTCATTGAATGTGGCAAGGGGGGTGTCAATGGTGAAAGCCTCAGAGGGGTAGCCCTGCTAGTCTGTATCTGCAAAAACAACAAGGAGTCCTGTGGCACCTTAGAGTGTGGGATTTATTTGGACATTGGCTTTTGTGGGAAAAGACCACTTTATCAGACGGATCGTGTGAGGAAGTGTTTTTTACCCCAGAAAGCTTATGCCCAAATAAATCTGTTGGTCACTCAGGCAATCCAGGACCCCTCCTTTTCACCATTTAAAGCTTTACGCCATGTGATAGTGGTGTCTGATTCTGTTTTCCCAGCCCTGCACCAACAGCTTGCACCGTGCAATCCACTGGGTGGGTAAATGTGCCTTTAGATTAAGTGATATCTCAGTGGTTTGAGCATTGGCCTGCTAAATCCAAGGTTGTGAGTCCAGTACTGGAGGAGGCCATTTAGGGGCTCTGGCGCAAACAGGTTTTTTAAAAAAATCAGGATAGGATGGTGCTTGGCCCTGGCAGGGGACTGAACTCTGTGACCTCCCGAGGTCCCGTCCAGCTTAATGAGATGCGTTGGGGTTCTGCTGCTGTAGCTAGTTGAGGAAGGCTGCCGGAGGGAGCATGACTGTGGCACAGGCTCACCCTGCCCTCCGCTGTTCAAACAGGGAAGCCGAGCGGGGGCTTTCAACTGAGCTGCAAACTCCATCCCCCATACGAGGCCTTCGGAGGTGCGGCCAGAGGGGCTCGGAAGAAAGCGGGGAGCGTGCCACTCCAGCGATGCCAGGGGCTGCCCGCCCTAGCCTCAGAAAGTGATCTTGACCCTTTCTGCAGGGCTTTCCCATAGGCTTTGGCCACAGGAGGGCCGGAGGAGAGCAGAGAGCGGTATGCCGTGAGACAACGCGGACGGGTTGGGGCTGGGGGGGGCGGTTTAAGGCATGATTAAAGTGGTCGAGATGAAGACCGATTCCCGTGAAACGTGGCAGGAGCTCTGGCAGCCCCACAGCCAGCCGCTTGCAGGGAGAGAGGCCTCTGCGGGACAAGGCCGTTTGCCGAGGGAGCCACCACCCGGCCCGGGGGGGGAGCCGGCTTGACCAGCGCTCAAGGTGCTTGCGCTGCCGTGGCGCAGTGTAGCCACCCAGGGGGAAACCCAGCAGCTGTCACGTGCAGCTGGAGGCCGGGAAGTCACCCTGCCTCCCTTTGCAATGGCCGGGGGGTTGGCTCGCTGATTCTGCCTGCCTGAGGTGGGATGGAATTTGCCTGGTGTTAATCCCACGCCCCCCCCCGCGCGCGCACACACACACACACCCAGCCACACACCCCGTAGCGATCCCTAAGGGGAGGCCTTTTGAGTTTGCAACTGAGGCAGAAGGCAGGAGAAATCTGGCGTTAGTTGCCACCTCCTGGCACGATTTCCCTACGCGATCCCCCTGTACACGTGAGAACGTGGTGGCTCCATGCGCAGGGGCTGGAACTAGGGGCCCGGGGCGGGGGTGCTACTGCACCCCTTAATCTGAAGTGGCTTCCCTTACGCACACTTTGCTTCAGCGGCTCTCCGCGCCCCACTAGAAGCATCGCTCCAGCCCCCCCGGCTCTATGTCCCGCGACTTTTCCAGGCGAGACTTTCCGCCGGCGGCTAAGCATGGAGAAGGGAAATGCAGAGCGAGCATTTAGGAATCCTGCATAGTTGTCCGAGTATTTGCTAACCCCCCGTCCCCTCGCTGCATAGCTTGCTGTTGGGGGACATACATGTGTGCGGCAAAGGTACCGCAACGTGTGCGTTGCAAGAGACGGATGTGGGCTCTGAGCTTACTGAAGCGAAGTCGCCAGTTTCTGGTGCATGTCACAACATTCAGTCTTTGTGTACGCCTGTCGTGTGTGTGCGCGCGCGCGCGCGAACTCAATGTTTGTGTACGCCGGGCAGTGTATGTGTGTGTGTCTGTGTGAATTCAGTCTGTGTGTACGCCTGATGGTGGGTGCGGGTGTGTGTGTGTGAATTCAGTCTGTGTACGCCTGGTGGGGTGTGGGTGTGGCCCGGGCACCGCGCATCGCAGTTCGCAGGCGCTTAGCTGGGTTGCTCCCGCCATTTGGTTTAAATTTGTGTACGCCTGGCAGAGCACGCCTGGCTTGTGGACGGCTGGCGGGGTGTGTGTGTGTGTGAATTCAGTCTTTGTGTCCGCTTGGCTCTGTGTGTGTGTGTCTGTGCGCGCGCGCATCTCTTATTCCGAGGCCGAAACAATGACGCCTGACTTTGAATATTCACAGCTAGCCAGCAACTCCCGCCCCACTGCAAACCCCGAGCCCGGCCATTTCAGCGGGAGGTGGGTTGACTTCCCGGCCTGTAGCCACACGGGACAGCTGCGGGGTTGCCCCTCCCCCCCCCCAGCGGTGGCTGTCAGTCTGTGGCCCCCCCAACACACAGCGCTCCCGCGCTTGGGCCCGGAAGGACGAACATTGTATTCCTGAGGGGATGAGCGTGGGCGGGACAGACCCCGGCGCCTGGTCTGAAGCAGCGGCTCCGGGTGCCTGGTCCGGGTGTCGCTGACAGTCCCAGCCTTGGCCTTGGCCGCTTGCCTTCGGGCAGGGTGTCAGCCGGCTGCGAGACGGCAGGGCTGTGCCTGAGCCCGGCTGGGGCGGGGTCGAGCTGCGGGAGGATGTCCGCTCCGCAGCTCCCCAGCCGGGTGATAAGCCCCAGGGGGGGCCGAGTCCCGGGTGCCACTGGCTGCTCCATGACGGCAGCACGCGCGGATGCTGCCAATGGCAGAGCGCCGCCCGGCCGGCTGCCCCGCGCTCTCCCGAGAGCCGGGCGCTCTGCGGCCCCAGCCCGCTTCCTTCCTTCGTCAGCCACTCCTCCGGGGCCACTGCCGCCCCGGCGCGCCTCCAGCCCCGGCGTCGCCCGCCCTCGCGCGCCCGGAGCCTGGCTCGTAATGGGCCAGCGGCCTCCGGGTCAGCACAAGCCGCGGTTTGACCGAACCGCCCGTCGCCCTTCTCCTCCCGTACTACAGCCCCTTCCATCCAGCGTGTGTGGCCGCAGAGCTACTGCGCAATCGCGTTATAGCGTTGGGGAAGCGGGGGTCCTGCGCGCGAGCGGATCCAGAGCTGGGGAGCTACAGCCACGTGTCTCTGTCTGTATAGAATATACCCCCGTCTGTAGAGCTCTGTGTGTGTGTTGCTGTCTATATAGAATCTCTCTCCCTATCTATCTAGACTATATCTCCAGCTGTGTATCGCTGGGTATATCTCTCTATCGATATAGAATCTCTCTCTCTCTATCTATATATATCTATGTAAAATATATCTCTATATATATCTCTCTATCACAGAGGGAGCCGTGTTAGTCTGTATCTTCGAGAACAGCAAGAAGTCCTGTGGCACCTTACGGACTAACATGTTTCGGAGCATAAGCTTTCGTGGGCAAGGACCCGCTTCATCAGATGCATGAGTGCACGAAGCAGGTCCTTGCCCACGAAAGCTTATGCTCCAAAATATCGGTTAGTCTATAACATGCCACAGGTCTTCTTGTTATATCTCTCTCTGTCCATCTATCTATATAGAATATATCTCTATGTATATATCTCTATGTGTATCTCTATCCTATATAGAATATATCTCTATCTATAGACCTATCTATAGAGAACATATCTCTGTATCTCTCTCTGTACATATCTCTATAGCCATATCTCTGTCCGTATCTACATCTATACACATGCATACACCCAGATATACTGTTGAATAGCCAGAGAGAGGTAGCCCTGTTGGTCTGTATCTTCACAAAGCAAACCAGCCGTCCTGTAGCACCTTCAAGACTAACAATCTAACATATTAGGTGATGAGCTTTCATGGGGCAGACCCACTTCGTCACACCTGGCTCTGCCCCACAAAAGCTCATCCCCTAATGAGGTATTTTGTTAGTCGCTAAAGTGATATATGCTGGGGTTATTAACGAGGTGCACGTTTTATCAATTCCCCTAATGGTAGGTCTGTTTTGAAAGCGAAACTGCGCGATAGTTACACCGTTTGGTAAAGATGAGTGCAGGGCACAAACTGGCTGTCCCTCCCCATACTATTAATGAGGTACACGTTTATTAATTCCCCCGAAATCTCTCTAGTCTGGGAGGCTGGGGATCTGCTGACCCTGGGGTTATTAGTGAGCTTCAGCAGGGTGCCTGAGCTCTCCCCTCAAGCCGCAGTTAGCAAACCGGGGGAATGTATCCCGAGGTTACACGCTCCCCATAAGGAGGGCCAGCCCGAGCCCCAGCAGTGTGGGAGGCGGGCTGCCTCCTGGCGTGTGTGGGTGTCACCCCCGTGACTCTGGCAGGAGGTAGGAAAGTGAGTTAGCCTAATGTGTGCGGGGCTGCCCTGTCGGTGCCATGGGAGCGCTTTGAAGCCTAGCAAAAGCGGCCGTTCCTCTGGTTCCTGGCTGGGAGGGGAGAGGTGGCGGGGGAGCGCTACGCGGGTTTGTTCGCCTCCCGGACCGGAGCAGCGTTTCCACCGACAAAACGCGGCGCGGAGAAGCTCCGCTTTCTCGGGCCGGGTTCGGCTCCCCAGCGCCCCGCCCCTTTCGACCCGCCCCCAGCTGCACTGGTTGCGCAAAGGCGAGAGCGCAGCCCCCACCGGCAGCTGCGCTCCCTCCTCTCCCCAGGCTCTCCGGGGAAACGGGTGCTGGGCCGGGGCCCGTAGCCGGAAAAGCCGGTGCCGCAGCCCCCCAACTTACAGCGGTTTCCATTGTGTAGAGGGTTTACAGTGTGGTTCCACGGCTGCCAGCCCCCGGCGGTGCTGTCCAATCCCCTTTAACACTGCAGCTCCCGGCGCCTGGCCCCGGGAAGCTTCGCCCCCGGCTCCCCGGCCAGGGTCACTCACAGCCCGCAGGTGCGTGGGGCTCCCGCGGGGCCCGTCCTCCCCACACGGATCAGAAAGGCACCGCGCGCCCAGTCCGCAACGGAGACCGCTCCCGGCGCACCTCCAGCGTTCGCATTGCCCGCCCGCGCCCTTGGGCAGCCGGGGGCACCCGCCCAGGCGCACTATGGGGAAAACCTGGGGGCCCTCGGAGGCGCAGGATTGTCCTGCTGAAGTCTGCTGCGATTCCACCCCCGCCCGCGTCCAGCTCGCCTGGCCCTTCTTCGGTGCCCCTGGCGCCTGGCAGCAGAGAAATCCCAGCCGGGCGCGCCAGGAACACAGATCCAGCCGTCCCTCGCTGCGCAGCGCACTTGGCAGGGTGGCTCCCGCCCTTTGGTTTAAATTGGGAGCGCAGTTAGGAGCCAACCAGTCTCCCGTACCGGCTGTCACTTCCTCCATCCTCCGCCCGAGCCTGCCTGCGGGGTCACAGGGGGTAGCAACCCGGGTCCGGCCCGACTCCGCCAAGAGCCCGGGCTTGTTTGGAACCGAGTTCTCGGAGCGCTCCGGGGGCGCGCTGCTCGTCCCGTTTGCTTCGGGGCGGGGGCTGAGCTGGCAGCTGAAACGGGGTGTTGGCCAAGGGCGGCACCTTCCCTGCCCGACACCTGGGTGCCGGTGAAGCTGGGAGGGAATGACCCTGGGGGCTGAATGTCACCGCGAGAAGCGACCCGCCGGGAGGGGGGTTGTCTGCTCCGGGCGGTAGCCGGGCTGAGAACGGAGCCCCGCCGCACTGAGCTGTAACAGTGCCCGGCTGGCCGCACCCAGCGCCGCGGTGTGTGTATCAAACCAAGAAGCCGCCGGCTGTGGCATGGCCCTTTCCCAGGAGGTGAGAGGCCGCCTGCTGGGCATCCAGGCGCGCCCATGGCCCGAAAGGCCCAGCCCCCCGCGGCGATGGAGAGTGTGTGCGCGCCAGGCTGAGCAGCTCAGCCCGGCCGGGGATAACCCCCTGGTGGCTGTAACCTAAGGCGGCAGGTAACACCTCTGACCTGAACAGGGGGCGGGGAGCTGGAGGGCAGCCGGCCTGTGCGGGGGGAGAGAGGGTGAGCCCGGGCTACTCCCTCCGGGAGACACCCCTGGGCTCCTCTCCCCAAGGCGGGTTGGGATGACCGCCCGTGCCCGCTGGGCTGACGCCTCTGCGCCGCGCTGGGCCGCTGCGGCCTAATAAACGTCCTGCCCCAGCTGGTGGGTGAGAGTCCCTTCTGGCTGCCGGGGGGTGGGTGCAGGGCCTGGGGACCCCCGATCCCGAGCGCACCCGCTGCCCGCGTCCTGTCCAAAGGCCCAATCCCCGGGGCTGCTTGAGTAGATCTCCGGGGGCCTCGGATCACGTCCCTCCCTGGGGCCGCAGAGTGACTCCGACAATGGTCTCTCGAAAAGCCCAGGCGGGTGCAGTGGCCAGGGCCGGGTTCCTCGCCAGGGAGACGGCGCCGCAGCCGGGGCAGGGTGTGCTGGGGGTGGTAGTGATTCTGGTGCAGGTGCTCCGGGTTTGGGTCTCCGGGGCGCCGAGAAACACACGAGCCCTCGGAGCTGGCCAGGGTGTCAGCCCCCTCCGGTGCGGGCCCGATCCTGCACGTTTGGCCCAAGTGAATCTAAAGCGAGCCCTGAACTTGGGGGAAGACAGAGAGGGAAGGAGGCCACGTGCGCGGCTCCTGGAAGAGCTGGGGAGTTAGGACCAGGGGTTGCCCCCGTGAGTTGGCCAGTTAACTTGCGCTTCTCTGCTGACTGAGTCCTTTAGCGGCTTCCTCCCTGACCCGGCCATTCGGTGGAACGGAGACCCGCGGAATTTAGGAGACAACTTTGACCTCTGGCAGCCAAGCTCAAAGGGACGATTCCTTAAGCATCTCACGTCGAGGCACTGGGAAGTTAGGGGAGACAGCCGGGCAGGGTGGCGGCCCTAGTGGAGCTAACTGCTGAGAGCTGCCTGGTGCATTCTCCACTACACGGGAATAAATGGCGGGATCCCCCCGTGGAGATAGACATTAAGCTGCAAACCACCTCCTGGGTGCTGCCGAGGTTTACTCGGTGCCTGACGCGTGCGAGACAAAGGGCGAAGTCCTGCCACCAAGGTGCATTTGGCCCATGACTTTTCAAGTGGGTCGGATGCTCCCCCGCTGCAGAGCGCGTGGATCCATTTAAGGCTCGCGCTGGTGGGCCGGGGTCCAGGTCGGTTCTCTGCCCGGCTGTATCACGCTCCTTTCAGCAGAACGCCCTCCCACGGGAGCTCCGACCACGACTGCTGCCAGGACGATGGGGGAGGGTGAGAGGTTTCCCAAAGTCCAATTTCCAGAAAACGAGGGGGGCTCATGTTGGAGTCCTACGTAAACCAGCCAGACCCGAGCGCAGGCTTGGCGGGTGGATAACCGAGGCAGTTGTAGGTTGCAGTGATGGTCACCCAAGGCTGTGGTGCGAAAGGGCTGCAAGGAGAAGGAACTGAGTAAAGGGAGGCGAGTCGAGCTAGTTCGCTGGCCACCGTCTCCAGGCCTGCTGGAAGACGCACGGAAGTCACTGACAAAAAAGCAGTCCAGTAGCACCTTAAAGACTAGCAAAATAGTTTATCAGGTGAGCTTTCGTGGGACAGACCCACTTCTTCAGACCATAGCCAGACCAGAACAGACCAGACTCAATATTTAAGGCACAGAGAACCAAAAACAGTAAGCAATGAGGACAAATCAGAAAAAGAGAATCAAGGTGAGCAAATCAGAGAGCACCAGAAAGCTCACCCCATAAACTATTTTGCTAGTTTTTAAAGTGCTCCTGGACTGCTTTGTGTTTTGACAGCGTATAGACTAGCACGGCTCCCTCTCTGTTACCATGGAAGTCACTGAGAATGGGCTTCATCTGCTCCGGGGCTCCCAGGCGCTCAGGGTTAGAAGGTCCCTGCAGCTTAGGACTCACTTCTGCACCTCTTGCCTCCCATTGAACCAGCGGCCTTTGGGGTGAGCCTGAAGCGCAGGAAGTGACCCCCCATGGTCTTGGTGACTCCCCCACCCAGCATGTCCTCAGCTAGGGATAGCTCGAACTTCTGTGGCGGAGTCTTCTCTCCCGACGCACCTGCCCAGAGCAGTGGCACAGGACCACTCCACCCCGTGTGGGAGCTGATTCTTCTTTGCACTCTCCCCTTACTCCCTGCCTATGCTAGTTCCTCACAACAATCAGGCGTCAAATCCACGAGTGTCACCGTCCTCTATGACTGAGAAGCTGCTGACCTTCTTCTTCTTCTTCTTCAGCAGCAGCAGCAGCGGAAGCAGCCATGGGCATACAATTAGCACATACATCCATCGGCATAACAAGTGGCTCTGCCAGTGACCCCTTTCCCAGCCCTTCTCTCCTTGCTGTATAAACCCCGGCTTCTATTTTTTCCTCCTCTAATCAGCTGAGGAAGTGGGTCTCACCCAGGAAAGCTCGTGTCCCGATCACCGGGTTAGTCTTCCAGGCGCTGCGGGACTGCTGGTGGTCTGGGAAAGCGCGGACTAACCGGGCCACCCCTCGGAGCCCAGCCATCACGGTATAACTAGTGGCCTTGCAGGTCAGCGTAGGGCACAGAGAGCGGTGTAAACGAGTCCTGGGGTGACACTTCGGTTTGCACGGACTTCGCAGGCGCCTTTCGTGCCGCCGGGCATCCCTGGGGGGGGCGGGGGTGGATGTACCCCTGGTGAGGCCCGATGGCTCTCGAGGCTGAAATGGTGCAGCGCACGTGTGGGAGGGGCTGGGGAGCACATCTAACCCGGCGCGCGTGGCAGCATATGGGGCGCCCGCCGCCCCCGCTGAGACTGTAACACTAGAAGCGAGTCTAGGCTTAATCTAGGGTAAATGTAATGAGCGGAGCCCGGCGGGGGCCTTGCCGGTGCAGAGCCAGCAGGGGAACATATGGGCACAGCATCGGGGCGACGGGACGGGGGACTTTAACGAGGCAGCTAATTTCATTGGCAGGTGAAGGGAGAGGCCCAGGCAGGAGCAGCCAGAGGGGAAGCGCGTGGCGGACCAGCTGGCGCCGGGCTGTGCCGGCCGGTCTTGGGGGAGCGGTGGAAGGGGGAGAGCGGGAGCGCCGCTGACCGGAAGGGAAGCGGGATTTGGCTCCACTCTCGCCCGTGGCGCCCTACAGCCGAGGCTGTGCCAGTGTTGGCAGGCCGGAAGCCAGCCTCCCCCAGCCGCAGGGACTAGGGGAGTGCTCGGGTGGGGCGGGGGTCACAGCACACGAGGGACAGGGACAACGGGGAGGGAGGCCGCAGGGCACCTGGTCAGCGAGCTCTCCCCCCTCCCCCCAGGGCCGGCGAGGGCTTTGGCCGTGTGCAGCCGGGTCCTGCAGCCCTGCAAGAAAATGGGGGCGGGGGGGCTGTTTGGTGGGATACAGGTGTCAGGGCCAGGCTATCCGGTCCCTCCTGGGGAGGGCGGCGGAGGGGTTCCCGCCGCTGGGGGAGATCCCTGTCCGAAGGCAGCCTGTCCTCGCTGGGCCTGGCCGGGCGCTCCGGCTGGAGGGGGCAGTTCCGCCAGTGCAGGTGGGCGCAAAGAGGAGCAGTGCTGCTCGTGTGGACGCGGGGTACTTCGGGTTTGTTCCACCCTCCCCTCCCCGAACCCGCCCGCAGTGAAGTCGCCCGCTCCAGGCTCCCGTGAACCAGCCCAGAGGACAACGTCGGGCTCCAGCACGTCTCTTCCCAGCTCGGGTGACGCTCCAAAGACTCAGGACGGGATTTCTTAGGCGCTGGGCTCTCCCGGGGCAGACCCACTGCCCCAGCCCTGCAGCACTTCCAGCTCCGCAGCCACGGGCGGTGGACTCCTGCTCCCGGAACGGCCCGAGTCCTGCGAGCTGCGCGCAACCCTCCCGCGGGCCGCCGGCTGGGGTGTGAAGGCAGCGCTCAGCAAGCTCTCAGCGGAGCCCTCCGCGGAGCCACCTGCCTCTGCACCTGACAGTCCGCCCCCGCTCCCGGAGCCCTTCACCGGGCGCTGCTGATCTACTCAGCCCGGGGTTCGCTGGCCCGGCTCCGGTTTAGCCACTGCCGCGGCCTGGCCGAGCTGAGGGCGCGTCCCCGGGGAGTCGGTATGTTTCAGAGCAGCGTTTGTTGAACCCAACCGCCTTCTTCCTGTGCAGCGACCAGAGCTGTTCCTACACGGCCCGGCCCGGCCGCAGCGCGCAGCCCGCTTCCCCGAGGAGATCCCGCCGCTCCTCGCTTCCCAGCGGGGCAAACCGAGGCACGGAGCGGGCCTAGGACCCGCGTCCCTTGCAGCTCCCACTCCGCCCACTGCACCCGCTGACTGCAAGGGCAGAGGGTCCGACTGTCGCGGGGGGGGGGGGGGGGACTTTTTTCGCTGTCGAGGCAGCTGAGTGACACCCCGGGGCCGCGGGAGCCGCGGGCTGGGAGGCCCGTGCCAAAGGATCTGGTGGTTGTCCTGTTCTGGGGTCGGGACGCGCAGTGACACGTCTCTGGCAACCCGGCCGGTGCATCCCTGGCACAACCTGGTGTCCGGTTGGGCTGGGCGTATGCAACGGAACCAGAGCTCGGCCTGCAGCAGAGCCGCTCGGGGCGGTCGAGGCGCCCGCACCCCCTCGCTTGGGGAGGGCGCCCCGCCAGCCACTCTGCTGCAGGGCGGATTTGTTCTTCGCCCCGGCGGCAGAGGCGCGAAGGTGCAACCCCCTTGGCAGGGGGACCGCGGGGCACCCCGCTCGTGCAACACTCAGAGCCCGGGGGGTCCGCAGCGTCTCGCACTGCCCCGTGCCCGACGCTGGGAAGTCACTTGGGCTCCGTGATCCGGCCCCTCCATTAGGGACCCGCTCCCCGGTCTCTCGGCCAGTGCGCCCCCAGCCCGTGCGCAGGGCCAAGCCAAGCCCCTCCGCGGCGGAGATGGCTTTGCAGCGGCTCTTTTCTTCCCACGGCCTTTGGGCGGGCGGGCGCGGCTCCCCGTCAGGATCAGCCCCCCCTGTGCCGCTGCCCTTGGTGTTTACATCCCGCCCGGGGCTGAGCTCAGACGGCCGCGATGGGGGTGAAACGCCCGAGCGCCAGAGGGATTTTGAACCCCAGCCACGGGCTGCGGCTCTGCTTTCCGCCTCTGCCAGCAGCCAAGCCCGCTGTTTGAGGGGGCACACTGGGGCAACACCCGCAAGGCGAGTGCCGAAGGGAGCCCTTCCTCAGCCGTGCCCGGCGAGCCGGGGAAACTCCTTGCCTGGACCCAGGCCAGGGCCGGGAGAAGGTGCCCTGGCCGCGTTCTGCCGCGCGTGGGAGGGAGGCTGGCGCGGTGCCTAAGCCGCGCGTGTGCGTGGCGCTCAGAGTTCCTCTGTGTTCCTAACCTGTGTAATGGGCACCGCGGGGGAAATGACCCCCCATGCGCCAATCGCCTGCTGCAAACCCACCGCCGCGTCACGCACGGGAGGGCCGCTGGCTCAGGGCAAGGCTAAGGGCAACAAAGCAATTATGAGCGGCGGGGGAGGGGGAGTCTCCGGGGGCTCCCCCCCCGACCGGCTTGGCCCTAAAGCCTCTTGGGGGACGAGGGCAATGCTACGGAGCCAGGGATTGGCTTCCGCGGGCCATCTTGGGTTTGAGAGGGGGGGGTCTCCCGGGCAGCGTAATCCTGGGCACGGGCATAATTAGCGCAGGAAAGACTGATCGCCTTTAGCACTGGCCGATATCCGCTCTCTGCCGGGTATGTTTCCGGAGCCCAGAAGGCCCGGCTGGGCCTCCGCTGTCTGCTCTCGCTCTGCCACTTATCCCACTGCCACATAAAATGCGCTGCCGGGTCAGCTTGTGGGTTGAAATCTGCGCCCGGTAGAAAAGTCTCGACGGATGGCAGTAACCCAGGTTATGCCGGCCCCAGGACGCAGTGGGAATTGGGCCCCGGTCTCCGACGGGGAGCAGGATCGGGCCCCTCGCTTTCTCATTGCACTGTGGGCAGAGAGTAGCTTCGCGCACTGCAGCCAGTTCCTGCCTGGTGTGTGTGGGGTTAAAAGCCACATCCGCGCGCAGGGGAGGGCGGCCAGTGGCTCTGGTTTCCCGGAGCGTGCGAGCGGCCACGTGGCGTCCGTGGGGCCAGGTTTGCCTGGGGAGGTGGCGATGGTATTAAGAGGGACGTTAAAGATCTCTCCCTAGTCCTGTCTCCCGTTACACCCCTAAGGCTGCCTGGAATTGCAGCCCAGCCACGGAGTTTACTTCTCTCCCGCGCAGGTTGGACGTCTCCCTCCTTGCCCGGGAGAAGAGGGGTCCTCTGGAAAAGCATCCCCAGGCAGCCGGGCCGGAGTCCCGCGTCCAAACAGCCCCCGGGGCCCTCCTAGTACATCCTTCAACGCGTTTCCTCGGGCTCTGCGCTCTTCCCAGCCCCACCCCGGCAGGGTTATGGGGCGTTCCCCTGCCCCCTTCCCAGGGCGGCTCGCTTTCTAGCGGGCTAAGCCTCCCCCGGGGCCAAATCACTTATCACCTTGAGCACCGATCTCCGCTTTCTATTCAATGTAAGCGCCTGCTGCGGGGTGGGCGAGATCCGCGCCTGAGCAACAGCGGCGTAAGGGGCTAAAACAGCTTGTGCGTATTCCTGAAACGCGTGGCGCGCCCCCCGGGATCGAACTCATGGTCTTGCGGGCGGGTATTGTAGCCCGGGAGCTCACGGAGGGCTCTTACGCCTCCCAGGGAGCTGCAGCGTCCCGCCTGTAGGCAGTAAGCCCCGCAGCCCTGCCCCTGGGAGGCGAAAAGGGCTGATGCGTGCTTGCAAAGCTGCAGCGCTCTCCCCGCCGCCTGACAACTTCCACCCCCCAATGTGCGGTGGGGGCTGCGGGAAAGTAGTCACAGCCTGGCTGGAAAGGTCCCAAAGAGCTGACTGCGCCTCGGTCCTGGGGCGCTTGGGGTCACCCCAGGAGCGCGTGTGTCGTTTTGAAAGGGCTCCGGCGCTTTTGGGGTGCAAGTCCGGGGGCGCTGGGCTGGGCTCGAAGCTCAGGCTGGGAAGACACGGAAGCGTTTGCACAAGTGGGAGCGAGAAAGTGCGGGGCGCGGGTGTGAAAGGCCAGCGCTAAAGAAAGCCTGGGCGCCGGTCATTAGAGAGGCGCGGTATGGGGAGGGGCGTGCGGTGGACCCCGGAAAGTGAAGCGAGGTGGCAGTACAGCGGAGAGCGCCGAGGGGGCGTTCAGGGGAAAAGGAGGGCCCGATCCGAGGCGAAGCGACCGCGGCGGGTTAATTACATGTACAACCAAAGCAAGATTGCTCCTCTGAAAAGCGCGTCCCCCCTCCCGGTTTCGGCTAGGAGGGGGAGTTAACTTTGTTTAGAGGGGAGCTCTACCGCGTCTTTTGGGGCGCAAATCAGCTCCGCATACGCGCCCTGTAGATCAACCAAACCTTTGTTTTGCAAGCGCTGGACTTTTAAAGCGCAGGAAAACGAAAATGTTGCTCTAATTTATCGTTGTGTCTGAACAGGGCCGGTTAAATAAACAAATAGAGAGAGACGCAGTGAGGGAAGAACGAGATTCCCCCGACTCATTTCACGTTCATTTTCTGTCTAACGTCCCCGATTCGGACCTATTTGAACAGTGCACATTACCACCAGGCTGCGTTTAATATTTCCTTTCTGGAAGCAATTCCCCAGCTTTGCTGGATGCTGAGGTTTGTTTAAGAACATCTTAAAAGTTCGGACCTCATAAACGGGGTGAACTGATAATTAATCTTGCAACTTAGAGAACTGAGGGGGAAACAGTTTTAAATGCAACCGTGCTAGGAGAAGAGGTTGGAGTATGGTATGAAAATGGTCTAAATCCTTTCCTCAAGGTTTTTGGTTTATTTATCTAGGATTCTTTTCCAGAAAGTAAAAAAGAAAAAAATAGAGTTTTCTTCTTCTGCACCTCGGGTTCAGCCTCTCCACTTCCCAGAACATAACTGAACGGAAAAATGCAATATACTTAAAAAGTCTTTTTTTTATTTAAAACCTCAACAGTGGATCATTCATTTTGTTTTTTTTTTTGCAACCAAATAAGTAATAAATATTATTTAGCAACTTTTTTTTTACAAAAATAAACAGATGATAAAATCTCTGCAACGGGCAGTAATAAGAAAAAGTGTTATTTCAGGAACAAGCCCAGGTTCTCAGAATTGCAACACAGGCAGTTTGGAATTCCTACATAGAAAGCTCACGAAAGAGTTTTGTGACTTTGTTAATAGTGGCAGAAAAGGTGTGGGGGGGAGTGTTACACTAAAACAAAAGAAAACAAAACAAAAAACTTTTTACCATTCGTAAGGTTTCCAGCACAAGTGCACTAACAGAAAGTTCAAGCGTAAGGGACTTGCATCATCACTGGACAGCGTATTTACAAATCCAAACACCGGCAAACTTTGCAGGCTACATTTACACCAAAAGCCTGCGCTCGCTGGTGGGAAGTGACCAGCCGAGTGCTTTATGTTTCTGTCGACACGAACGGGTCGAAAGGGCATCTGTAAAGAGAATCAAGACAAGCAAACACAAAACCCTATGCAGTTTTGGTTACTTCAGTCGAGGAGAAGCGTCTATAGCTATTTTCAACTCCTACCAAAGTTTAACGCGACGCACAGCTGTTCATGTTAAGAGTGCTCGGTGAGTTTACACGCGTGCTGCTCGCGAGCGGACCAAACACCCAGTGCTGCAGTCAGGCTGGCCTCCTGGCCCCGCTGGGAATGACGGAGGGGCGAGGAGCAGGTCGGCGTGGAGTCGTTTGCAGGAAAGGAATCGGTTTTTGTCCGTCTGTCTCTCTGGTGGGCTTCGGTGGCTGTCGCGTGCCCTGAGGCTGCGGCGGAACGTGCCTGGAGGGGTCCCGGGTGGGCTCGGGTGGGACCGAGGCGGGGAGGGGTGTTTAAAAAAACTCGAATGAGAGTGATGTGTCCTTGTAAGTCCTGCCTGTGCCTGTGCCTGTGCCTGTGCGGGAGGCCCCGGAGGAGTCTGCGTCCCGCTCCCGCACGTGGCCGCGTTTCCTCGGGGCAAGGAGCGGGAGATTTGCGCCCCGGTTGCCCCCCCCGGGGTTCGCCAGCTCCTGGAACCCTGCCCTGCCCCGGCGCACGGGCTCATTTGGTGTCGGTGGCTAGTCTGGGCAGGCTGGCCGCGCTCATGCTGGAGACGTGGTGGTGAGGCGGGGCGGGCACCTGGCACATGCTGCACGGGCAGGGCATCCCCCCCCAGTGCTGGAAGCTGCCGCCCAGCGGGGCCGAGGCGGCGGCCGGCGATTTGAGGAGCCCGTGCGGGGGCCGGATGGAGCTGACGGCGGAGAGGCCGGACCCGGGCAAGGAGGCGCTGGAGACGGCGGCGGCGGGGGGCAGGATGGGGTGGTGCACGGGGTGCGAGGCGGGGTGGCCCGGGAGCTGGGCGGAGTGGGCGGCCATGCCCCCCGGGCAGGCGGAGGGGTGGAAGCCGGCGTGGTGGCCGCCGTAAATCTCGCTGACCAGGCGCTTCATCTCCTCCAGCGAGTTGGTGAGCATGAGGATGTAGTTGCGGGCCAGGAGCAGCGTGGCGATCTTGGAGAGCTTGCGCACCGAGGGCCCGTGCGCGTAGGGCATCACCTCCCGCAGCCCGTCCATGGCGATGTTCAGGTCGTGCATCCGCTTGCGCTCCCGGCTGTTGATCTTCAGCCGCAGCTGCTGCAGCTCCGGCTCCGTCATCTGCTTCTTGTCCTTCTTGGAGGAGGCGGAGGAGGAGGAGGACGAGGAGGAGGAGGAGGAAGACTTGAAGCCCAGCTTGTCCACCACCACCACCCCGGCGGCGCTCATGGCGCTGCGCAGCTCGGCGCTCAGCTCGGGCGGGGAGTCGCTCTGCGTGGAGCTGGACACGGTGCCCCCCGAGAAGCCCCCGCCGCTGCCTTTACTCCTGGCCGAGAGGAAGAGCTCGTCGGGCTCCGGGGAGGACGGCCGGCTGGAGACCAGGCTGGCGTCGGAGTCCATGGCCCGGGCCGGGCGCCGCGCAGCGCCGCGCCGCGCACCAGGCTGCCTGCGAGGGGGAGAAACCGGACAGCTACCCCAGAGCAACGGGCCCAGCCCCTCCAGCCCCTGCCCCGCGCTCCGGGCCGCTTCCGGCGCGCACCGACTGCGGCCACGGCCCAGCTTGCTCCGCCCCAGCCCCAGCGCAGCGCGCCCGCCGGCTCCCAGGCACGCGTCCCCTCGCCCTCGCGCCCTGCCACAACCACAACCACGACCAACCCCCATCGCCTCCCGGGCCGCTTTCCAGCTCGCGCACCGCAGCCAAAGCGTCGTCAGCCGCGTCTCCCCGGAGAGCCCCTCGCCTCCTCCCCAGCCCCGCCCCAGGGGGCTCGCCTTGCCACGGCCGCCCGGATCCTCTCCAGGTGCTCACCGTCATCCGGCAGCAAAGCCCGGGCTCTCCGCCCTGCTCCGCACCCCGCCCAACGGCCCGAGCGCGGAGCAGCCCCCAGGTTCCCACGCTGCGCCCCGCACCCGGAGCAGCCGCTGCAAGAGGGGGAGGGATCCCGGAGAGGTGGCTGGAGGGGCCGATGTGGGGGCTTAGGGAAGGACTGCGAGGAATGAGTCCATTCCCGGGGCGGGGGGTTCCTAACCGGATCAGTACTCGCTTAAACGCTTACCCCCCGCTTCTGCCCTCTCCCGCAGCTCTCCCTCCCTCCCCTCTCTTGGGCGAATACCGGGGGCTTATTTCAGCCCAGACCGGCACCCCGCGATCGCAGTGGCAACGAGCACCGGCCGTGCTCACGGCTCCCTGGGCAGTGTGTGTGTGTGTGTGTGTGTGTGCGGGGGCGCGGGGGTCTGTCCCGTTGATTTATTTGGGGTTAGCGGCTGGGGGCTCCGGGCGAGGCTGGCGGCCGCCTGCCCTATAAAGTTAGCTCCCCGGAGCCAGGGAGTGGGCTTGTTTGGGAACTTACTGTTTGCCGAGAGCTCCCTGTGGCCGGGCGGGCCCGCTCCAGCGCCGCTGGCGGTTGTCACGGAGCACAATAATAATAAGCACCTTGCGGCGCCTCGGTGGCGTTTTTATAGGCACCTCGGCCAGCAGCGCCGGGCGAGAACAATGTTATTGTCCTGGAGGGGCCGCTGCACCAATAAGCAAAGTGCTGCCAGGGGGCCGGCGAACTGATGTCATCCCGGGTAATTCCGCTCAATGAAACTGACTCAGCCACGCTCCGCGGCCGGCTCCAGCCAATGGCGTTTGCTAGGAGGGGAGGCGGGGGGCTGGGGGGAGGGACCTTTGTCAAGTCTAGAATAAAACGTAACAATGGCAGCGTTCGGAACAGCTGGTGGAGGGACAAACAGACCAAACAAGCCTCCGTCCCAGCGTCACAATAGCCTCGGGAGGGGAATGGCCCCAAACTCCCGAGCCGCTCCGCTGGAGAGTTTTAATGCGTTTCCCAAACACTGCGCTCTTTCCCCGCAAATGTAAACACTCACGAGGCACAATGCAAGCCTGCCCGCCCGCACTTCACCACTTATCTCTCCTGGGCAGTTTCCCGCTGCGCGCGCACACATACACGGCCAGGGCAGGCCGAGATTTCAGCGGGGTTTCCACCCCAGATCCAACCTAAATCCCTTCCCAGCGGCGCTCGGCGCTGCGCCCCTCGGGTACGGCCGGCGAAGGAAGGGGGAGTCAGAAAAGTGCCCCCCCCCGTTTCTGCGCGCCAGGGGTGAGGGAGGAGCCGACGGGGCTGGAACCCTGGGATGGGCCAGGGCAGCGCGTAGTGCGGGATCGCTGTTTGAAAATCCCGCCTTCTAAAAATCCCGCGCAGGCGGGCGGCCCTCTGTCACCTCTGGCCTTGTGCGCAGCTTCTCCGCTGCACTCCTGGCTCGGGTAGTGCTGTTCGCCCTTTGCAGCAACAAGGAGGACAGGGGCAGCTTTTAACGGGACCCCTTGGGCAGGGGAGGACACAGCCCGCGGCGGCCGATCTCTGCCTGCACTCTGACTCCAGCTACTGGGACATTCATTTGAAGGGAGGGCGTAGTTTGCGCGGCTGGGGCGCGCCGCTTCCTAGCTAGGAACCGATTAATTTCTTGTGCCTCTGCAATGCTTAGAACAAGTATTCTCGGCCCTCGGGCAATCCGGTGCCTCTCTCTGCGCGGTTCCTTCCAGCTCCCGGCCTGGGTTAGCTTTTCCTTCCCTTTGCACAGACCGTCGGCCCCTCCTCCCGCGCCACCCTTGGGATGTTGTTTCTCCCGGGGTCTTTCCCAGCCGGCGGGCAGCCGTGCGCATCCGCCCCGTGTGCGCTGAAAACGCGCGGGGGTGTCGCCTGGGGCAGGGTTTCTTCGCGGTTCCCGGGACGATCCGCAAGCTGGCACAGCGGCAGGCTGGCTCCGGGGCCCCGCTTGCCTCCGGCCGGTTCCTAGGCATGGGTTTGTGCCCCGTGAGGGTGCGGAACACCCCCCGCTGTAGGGCTGGAGGAGGGGCGGCTTTACCTGGCCTGGAGCGCCGGAGAAAGCCCGGAGAAGCGCGTGCCTGGGGGCAGGGGCAGCGTTGGTGGGCGGTGTACCAAGGTGTGCGGGCTCATGTCTGCGCCAGTGGGGACGCGGGGGAAGGAGCGGCGCTGGGGCCCTCCATGTGCCTGGCCAGCCGGGGCAGGCGGATGCAGGGAGATGGTGCTGAGCTCGGGAGGGCCGCCCTGGAGGGGAGGTGGGACAAGCACGCACCCTTTGCCTGGCAGGAGCGGAAAGTGATGAATTCATGAGCCAGACACCCCCCCCCCCAGCCCTGCCTTGTGGAGGGGCGCTCCTTGGCGCTGATAGCGGGAGTGCCACCAGGCTGCAACAGCCCGTGCAAGGGCGTAAGACACGTAGCATTTCACCCCCGACAGCCTGGCTACCGGGTAGCCAGAGGCTGACCCAGCCACACTAGGAGAGGGCGCTGCACACCTCCCCAGGTTTTCAAGAGGCCCTGCAGAGAAATGTCCCCGATACGCTACAGCGCTCTGGCAGCAGGAGTAACTGTGGGAAGAGTTTTCCCGACAAAACTTCTGTGGACATTGCGGCCACACACGAAAGCCAAGCCTGAAAGTGCTGGGTTCTGTCGACAACGCAGCCGGCCTGCCCGGCTGCACTCTCGACAGAACAGGCAGCGGGAAGCACAGCAGACACGGCTGCCCCCAAGTATGTGTCAGCCTAAAGGTAGCTGGAGCTGCTCCCCAGTGAAACAGGAGAGGAGACCCACTACAACTGGCGTCTTACAGGAAGAACCGAAGACGCCCCCCCCCCGCCCCTCGGGTGGCCGAAAGCAGCTGGAACACCCAGCCCGTTGCTTAATGACCTTGTGGCTCTCAAGGGACGCGCGTCCTGGGCGGGTGTGAGGCCGCCGGCTGTAGCGGATAAACCCCAGTAACCCGAACGAACGCGATCTCCCCCCCAACCCGGGTTTAGAGCAACATCCGCCACCTAGCGGCTCCCGGAGAGAAGCTCCCGAACTTCTCCCAAACTTTGCCCGCGGGAGCTGCTGGCTGCGTGCTGAAGCAGGGGCGTTGGGGGTCGGCGAGAAGTCCTGGGCCCTGCCCGGCTTCCCGCGTAGCTCTCCTCCCTTCCCTTCGCCGCCGCAGGGATCCCACCACCCCGCCTCGTGGGGCGCTGCGCACCCCAGTTCCCCCCGGGGTTCTCTGCACAGAGCAACGTGAGTCCCCCGCCGCCGGGCAGGGGGCGCAGCTCGGTTTGCCCTTCGTGCCAGCCAAGCGGGTCCGGCCGCGACCACAGGCTGGAGGCTGTGGCGCGCAGACCAGCGAGGGCCCGCCAGGCCCAATCAGGGGGCTCCGAACCCAGACCGTGGGCTTCTTCGAGTGCGCGTCTGGGCCAATCCCTGCGCTGAGAACTGGGGGCGGGGCTCCAAGGCCACCGCCAAGTCACGGAGGTATTTTTCGAAATAACTTGACTTGTCCAGACGCCGCACACCCTATTTCGAAATATAGCGTCGAGGGGAGCGGCCTCTCTTGGCGGAGAGCTCTCGTGGAACATCCGATTGGGAACCGGAGCCGCTGTGCAGAGCTAGCCCGAGTGTGCGGCCTGCGGGGTGTGCGGGTGGGGTTGGAAAAGGAGGCAAGGAGAAGTCCAGCTTTGACAAGGAAATGACCCCGCGCCCCGCCCAGCCGGGACAAGGGCTCCAAACGCTGGAGCTGGGGCTGCTCAAGAACCCAACACACATTACCCCCCCCAACACACACGGAGTTATCAGTTGTGGTGGGGGTGTTACTAATCCAGTCGCCTGTCCAGAATTATTTTTTGGCATACACACAGGCAAGATCGTGGGGCAGAGCGCGGGTTAGGCTGGTGCTGCTGAGCCGGCACGGGGGGAGGCCGCGCCACTGCAGCAGGAGGGATGGCACGCATTGGGCGAGGTAGGACAGGGCACCAAGATTTTATTTCAGGCGGTTCCGCCCCAGAGGAATGAGGCGTGGCTATGAAAGACGCTGAGACCCTTAGGTAACATAAGTTCGAAGCTGGAAAAAAAAATCCAGGCTGAGCTCTGACTTCCCAGCACTCGGGCTCGTCTCAGGCGCCTTTTCTTCTTTTCGTATAAGGTCCTGGTTTTAAAATGGGCGGGACAGCCTCCCGTCAGCCCTTCCCACTCAGCCAATTTCCCCGTTGAGGCCGATCTGGGATTCTCCCTCAGCAAAGCTCTGGCCCGCACACAACAAACGCGGGGTGCACCGTGCGCAGTGCTCGGCGCTGTACAAATATATTTGCGTTCTGAACTGCGCCGCTCGGTAGGTCTCTCTCTAAGTTATCTGACATCCTTTGTGAAATAGCGGTACCGCACTGCAGTGCCTGACAGCCAGCACCGGCTTGCATGATTTGTAATTGCGGTACTGTACAACGGGTTGATGGGGTGATCCGGTTCTTTTGCAAAACGGAGAGCCCCGTCCGCTTTGGGAGTGACTCCGAACCCTCCCAGCGCGCCGCTATTGCCGTACTTAAGGAGAGTTCAACCCACCCTGGACCTTGAATGGGGTCTGAAAAGGTCCTAATAGTTCGTCGGAGCTTGCGGGGATGGTCCAGGTGATCTAACTTTGCCTGAGTTAAAACGCCACATCGGAAGAGGACCCCCTCACCAGCGTGGCTAGAGAAGGCTACATAACCTGGGAATCAAATTCCACGCTCCTGCGGTCTAGCTCCAGCTGGGGCCCGGTCCCACACAACCAGCTGCTCTTTCACTGTTGCGGTTGTAAGCACTCCTCGGACAAACCTCCTCCAAGCCTGCCCCCAGACTGAACTCCCGCTGGAAGCTGTTGCGGCAGCTTCCTCCGTTCGCAGCCCTTTGCCGCGGGGGCTTCTTGGCAGGTTGAGGTCCCTGGAGACAAAGGATGCCGGCCAAGAGTGAAGCCGCTTCTGGAGTCTTGCAAGTGCAGAAACATTTCTCTGCAGGGGCCTGGCGGCTGGGGCCGAGCTGGGAAAAGCGGGTCAAATGGCTAAACCCTGCTGGTTGGAGAATCTCCATCCTTGGAGATAACTGGGAGTAGGGTGAATAAATATCTCCCAGGGATGATCTAGACAGGGGCGGATGAAGAACAGGTGGGGGGCTCTGGGACAACAATCACAAGCCCCCCCATTAAAACATTAATTAACTTCATCATTTATGCTTTCAAATCAATTCACTCTCGTAACTACTCACGACGCGTAATACAATTCCAGCCAGGGTAATCTGGAAAGAAGAGTGACAGACAGCGCAGGGACCTGTTTAAAGGGAGTTAGGGAGCCTGGGAGCCCCTTTCGCCCTCCTGTTAATCCACGCCCGGATCTCGCGGGTGCTTGGCTGTGCCCTGAGGACAGGGGACTGGATGCGATGGCCTCTGGAGGTCCCTTCCAGCGCTCGTGTTGTGCGAGGCTGGGACGGAGCGCAGGGGCTGCTGGCCAGGGCAGACCTCGCCCCAGCCTGAGACCGGCTAGGCGCCGAGCGTCAGGCAGGGAGTGCGCCCAAGCAGGCGGCTGTGGGGGGCGCAGAAGCGCCCTGCAGCCCAGCGCAGCTAGTTGCTGGATCCCACAGCGCTAGAGCGGCGGGCGGGCAGTTTTCCGAGGTCGCCACTGCGCCTGGTTCTCTGGGCGGGCAAAGATCGGCCTTAACAGAACGGCGGAGCCCCGGGTTCCCAGCCGGGCGCCGGCGCCTGTCACTGGCTGGGCGCACCGGGCTGAGCTACCTTTCCAACTAGCCGGCAAACCCGCCGCCTCCCCACGCGCGCCTGGCTGGGGGCCCGTCCCCGGGGCCCCGAGAGCGTCTTTCTGCAGCCGGGCCTGGGTGCCAGCTTCCCGGCTCCGAAGTCGGGGGAGGCTCCGCGGGCTGACGCGGCGGTGGCGCTCGGGACGCGCTGTCCCGGCTTTGCAGATCAGATCAGAGCTGCAGCCGGAGCCGCCGGGTCTGGCCCGGGCCGCACGGGGGCGGCTTGTCCAGCAAACCCGCCCTTCGGCCCCCTCCGCACGGAGACCTGCCCGCGGAACAGCCAGGGCAGCGGCGTTCCGCCGGATCGGGTCCCTGCCCCATGCGCCCCCCGAGGCCCTGCGGGGAGAGCCGCGCGGGGGGCTCAGACAAGGCTCGCACTGGCCTTTCCCCCGCCCGCCGAGCCACAAACCGGCTTTCCGCTAGCCGGAGAGAAAGCCACGCGCGGGGTTCTGCGCCCCGAAAGCTGCGCGGGGGCTGGAAACACTTTTGGTGAGAGCCCGCAGTCAGCGCCGGGAGCTGCCAGGCGAGCTGCGGTACAACGCTTTCCTCCCCGCTGCCGTACGGGTGGGAAGGGGTAATTTCCTGGCCTCCCAGGCGCGGGGCAGGTTTCTTATCAGAAGCAGCTCTTAGCCAAACAGAGGGAGCTCCTGCAAGGCGGAGAGGGCTTGGATTCGATTTCCCACCAGTGAAATAGTCTCTGCTGCTTCCAGTTTGCTGTTTACAGCAAACACTTGCATATCCGGCAGCCCGGAGACTGGGAGGTTGCCGGATACTCAAATATTCTGGATAACAGAGAGGTGTTCCTACCAATGCATAACACTGAAGAAAACCAAGATTAGGTATTAAGAAACAAAAATGTGTGTAGAGTAATTCATTTACCAACAGCAGGAATATTGTACATTGCAAACTCATACTGTGCTTGCAGTATTTATTTGTATTTACTTTCACTGGACTGTTCTTCTGGACAATGTAACTAAAATTTACTTATGGCTAACATGCCGCTTATTTGAGACTTCTGGATGATAGAGTGCCAGATATGAAAGAGTTTACTGTACTTCGTGGCTAATAAAATAAAACGTGACAGGACTGAGTGTTTGTTTTGTGGGTTTTTTTGTTTGTTCGTTTGTTTGTTTTGTTAACCAATTCTTACAGTTTGCCCTCTCCAAATCCTGGGCTCAGTTCTGCCCTCCCTGAAGCTACTGAGGAAATTCACATAATCTTCCTCGAGAGCAAGCGTGGCACTCTAGAAAAGTAACTGACTAATTCATTTTCTATTTCAGTGGGGCTTAATGTTGCAAACTTCTGCTCTTTGGGGTGGTCCCACTGAATTCAGTAACAGGGTTATTCCAGGGGCCATTCACCCCAACTTGCATTTGACAGTAAAATGCACAACTGAACACACTATATTACTAGTGAATAATCAGCCTTTGAAGATCAGATCTACAGGCAACTAAGACAAGAATGGAGGCTGGGAGAATATCATGAAGCCAGCAGCAAAACAAGAATTCAAGGGATAGCCAGTTTTGTGCAGCTGCCATCATTTAGAAATGCCATTAGGTAGTTATTTTAAATATTTCAAATATGTATTAAGTTAACTCATTAAAGGCCTCAATCCCAACAGAGATATGCTGGGTGCTTCAGCCTTCCAGACACAAAATTAAGTCCCAGCCTCAAAGAGTTTACTTTCTATGACTGTTGTTTTTGGACCGAAGCACTGTGGCTAGGTCTACATTTGCTGTGGAAGATAGAACTTTTAGGTTCCAGGGTGCTGTTTTATGCATGCACGAAACGGCACATTCCAGGGTCAGTGTCAACCCTGGAACTCATTGCAAGCTGCAAGAATTAAAGAATTAAATTATCTTCATCAACGATTTAGATATTGGCACAGAAAGTACGCTTATTAAGTTTGCAGATGATACCAAGCTGGGAGGGGTTGCAACTGCTTTGGAGGATAGGGTCATAATTCAAAATGATCTGCTTAAATTGGAGAAATGGTCTGAGGTAAACAGGATGAAGTTTAATAAGGACAAATGCAAAGTGCTCCACTTGGGAAGGAACAATCAGTGTCACACATACAGAATGGGAAAGGACTGCCTAGGAATGAGTACAGCAGAAAGGGATCTAGGGGTTATAGTGGACCACAAGCTAAATATGAGTCAACAGTGTGATGCTGTTGCAAAAAAAGCAAACATGATTCTGGGATGCATTAACAGGTGTGTTGTGAACAAGACACAAGAAGTCATTCTTACACTCTGCTCTGCGCTGGTTAGGCCTCAGCTGGAGTATTGTGTCCAGTTCTGGGCACTGCAGTTCAAGAAAGATGTGGAGAAATTAGAGAGGGTCCAGAAAAGAGCAACAAGAATGATTAAAAGTCAAGAGAATGTGACCTATGAAGAAAGGCCGAAAGAATTGGGCTTGTTTAGTTTGGAAAAGAGAAGATTGACAGGCAACATGATAGTGGTTTTCAGGTATCTAAAAGGGAGTCATAAGGAGGAGGGAGAAAACTTGTTCTTTTTGGCCTCTGAAAATAGAACAAGAGGCAATGGACTTAAACTGCAGCAAAGGAAGTTTAGGTTAGGCATTAGGAAAAAGTTCCTAACGGTCAGGGTAGTCAAACACTGGAATAAATTGCCAAGGGAGGTTGTGGAATCTCCATCTCTGGAGATATTTAAGAACAGGTTGGACAGATGTCTATCAGTGACGGTTTAGACAGTACTTGGTCCTGCCATGAGGGCAGGGGCTCGACTCAATGGCCTCTCGAGTTCCCTTCCAGTCCTAGTATTCTATGATTCTATGTCGGCTGGAGAAGCGCTCCCGTCAGCATTCTGCAGTGGGGACAGGGACCAATGCTGATGGCTGCAAAATAGATTTTAGGTACACAGTTGGCTTACCTAAAATTGTGCAGCAGCTGTCAAAATTCTCGGTAAGTGTAGATGTAGCTTATGATTAAATACGTTGGTTTTCTGGATGCAGAGAATCAACCAGGCTTAATTTGTTGAACGTGGGATGAGAAGCCAGATATTCCTGATTTCTAGTGCTGGCTGGAGCAAGGATATATTGTGTGAACTTGGGCACAGTACCTAAGGTCCCACTTCTTCCTGAACATGGTGCTCAGCACAAGACCTACATATAACTTAAATCTCACATAATCTATTTTGAGCCTAGATTTTGTGCTTCTCATTTGCCTGTGGGTGAATTTCACTCCTGAAGATGATCTGCAAAGTTGAGGGGGGAAAGAAGGGGTCTGTGGGTCTGAACTAAAATGGAAAGACTCTTATTGACATCAGTGAGGTTTGGATCAGGCCGGTATGGGTTTGGAGCGTGCAGAGAAGGCCTGAACATTTTCCTTCTACCCCAGTTTCGTTTTTTGCTGTCCCCTGCCCCGGTCCCAATAGACCAGATCTGAATTTATCAGGTAGCCTTTACACCTGAAGAATTAGTATATTTATGACATCAGTGATATCAAGGAAGGGAAACCCTGGTTAACTGAGTGGGGAAATAATTTTTTATTCTCATGGTTTAAATAACAGTTCATTTTTGTTACTTATCGAGCATAAGTGCTTGCTAGAAATAGTCTGTGTCAAGGACTCTGCACACCTACACTGAAAGCGTGTCATAGCTTTGAATCCACATGGGAGGCACCTAAGGAGTCGCCCAATAAAACTGAGGAAAACCTATGTTGATATTCTTGGTATTTATAGGGTAAAAACAGCTGAGGGTGGGGGGAACCCTTTCCGTCCTATTTAAACAGAAAGATAGCTAAGAGTTAGAACATTTTAAACTAAATTAAAATTTCCTGGGGAAAGATTTGGAGTAGTACATACTGTAGCCTAGTATTTAGGATTCTAACTGGCCTGGATGAGACCCAGGGTCAAGTCCTTGAGTTAAAGCAAAATTTTTCATCTTAATTTAGGCTGAATCTGTGTCTCTCCCATCTCAGGCTAGGTTCCTAACCAATACGTTCCTTACTTCTCTTCCCAAATTGAAAAACACAAGTTTCAATCAGAAAATGAACCACTGCAACACAATTTCATTTCTACACGACCATTAGAACTAGTCTAGTTTAATTGCAGTGTAAAACAAAAGCACATTTCTAAATACAAAAACTTGCTGCAAAGAAGAGTTGTCATCTCCTGCCCCACTCTGGTTACCACACATCATCAACTACACTGTTGTCCACAACTCCATAGATTATTGCACCACTTCCACTGTAAGATTTGGACCACATTTTGCCCCCTTTACTCTTTTTTGACACTAATCTGCAGTTGATAGAGAGGTAGTGCCATTTACTTCAATTGGACAGTGAACTTGAATAAGGCAAAGGAGATTTGACCTATTGTTCTGAAAAGGCTTCTACCTAAGCCTCAAAGTTCAATTCAGTCTAAAACTTGCACTAAAAGATATTAGCTCAGAATAGGTTTCACTCTTTAATTTTCAGGTGGTGAGTGTGGGAGAGGAGGGGAATGTCCAGGTGTAATGCCTATGTAATTAAATGCACATCAGGGTAATTCTGATTCCTGTTTGTATAACTTCATGCAGTATAACATTTTTACCCTCTTACAATGGAAAACAATTTCATTTAAAAAGTTGCAACGGACAAGAAATCAGCCATAAAGAAAAAGGTTTAAAGCCTGTTACAAAGCAAAGGTTGGGAAACAATAGCTAGTTCCTTTCAATTAACGTTTTCTAGGTTTTATCAGCTTCTTCGCCTGTGTGCTAGTGCTGCTGGGTGATGATGCATCCTGAGCAAATTCACAAGAGGGGACGGAAATCGCTATAGAGCACAGTCCTGTAAGTGTTTTGTGCACAAGACTACTGTGGAAGTCAGTGGGAGTTCTGCATTCAGTAGATGAAATCCTGGTCCCATTCAAGTTAATGAGAATTTTGCCTCAACTTCACTAAGGCCAGGATTTCACCCAGAATGACTGATCCAAAGCCCATTGCAATTAATGGAAAGACTCCCATTGACTTCAAGGGGTTTTAGAGCTGGCCCAGGGTGTTTTCAGTTGTGGGGTCACAGTCTCTTTCAGGACTTTCATGTGACAAGAAGAGTCTATGCAGCATCTATCTTTATAGCTGTGCAAGCATTTTTAATTTAACCATCAGTGGGATGGCTAAGAACAATTCTGGAGGAATCTTTTGTGGCTATTAGCTAATTAGCTCTTATTGGCACTGTTCATTCTGGAGCTAAACTAAAGACTGTGTCCATATTATTTAGGATGTAAACTCTTTGGGGGCAGGGATCGTGTTCTGGGCTATGTTTGTACAGAACCCAAAGAATCTGTGCACTGAACATAAGGCAGTCCTCTTAGTACCCCTGGGATTTACATAATCAATCATTATAACAATAATAAATAACGTGTGAAATTCTCGCTCGTCTTTGCCATACAAGTACTCCTGGTGAATAATTCTGTTATGTTTGCTACTGGAAAATAACCTAAGGACATTCGCAGAAGCACCCACAGTGAAGCAACTGTTACAATTGTGTTGTAAACAAACTGGCAAAAGACAAGGAAACAAATTTAGGGCAAAAGCTCAATCCTTCCCAGTTGTACCTAGTTTTCTAGCATAAGCCATAGGGTCCGACATACTTGGCTATTTGGCTGGTGGAGTGTTGCTAGTTGGCCTGAACAATAAAAGTATTTTCAGGGGAATGAGGCTCGTTCACTTCAGAACTGGTTGGACACCACATGTAGAGGGAGTGGAACTTTCTTAAGTTCTCAGTGTGATATAACTATGCTCTTGTTTACGTAAGTACTAAGTACTTTGGAAACCCCAACCCAGGGTGTTTAATCTATCTTGTTAGGCTATATCTACACTTATTGGGAAGGTCAACAGCTGCTATGCAATTTTTAGTACGCCAATTGCATACCAAAAATTGACTTTGCGGCTATCGACTTCTGTGGCTGTCTTCACAGCAGAAGGTCAACAGGAGCGCTCCTCCTGTTGACCTTGCTTACTCCTCATAGCTTGCAAGGAGTTCTGGGGTTGACGTTGACCCTGGAACACACCGTTTTGCACATGTGTGAAATGGTGTCCCAGAAGATCGAACGTAAGAGGTCGATCTTTTGGAGTTAGTGTAGATGCAGCCTTTGTCTCAGATTCCTGCATCACCTGAACACAGCAGAATGAGTGAAGGATAAACAGAATTATGGACAGAGTGCTAAACTGAGAGCAGATGCAAAATTTATGTCATTTCACTGAAGTAAATTAATTGAGGGAAGGAGATGGCCTAGAGATTTTGTGTTTCCTGTTGGCCGATTAATTACAATTTTACCCTTCTTTTAAATTTACCCTTTTGCCTTATTATATATTATGCCTTTCCCATTTTATAACTACATTTTAACTGTACACTACAACGCATTTTTAAAGGCCGTCCTTAAAGACCGAAATAGATGAAGTTTCACAAAGTTCAAATTGATGAATAAATTGAGAAAGCAGTGTGTGTGTGCGTGCGTGTGTGTGTGTGTGACAGAGAGAGAGAGAGAGAGAGAGAGAGAGAGAGTGTGATTTTTCACATTACCACTCACTGGACACTGACTTTTCATCAGCCAATTGTTTTGTCCTTTTCCGTTGAACATTTCCAAGTTGCTTCCTGCACTCCATGAAAAGCTGCTTTAAAAATCTTTTGTTTTACCATATTTGCAATATATTCATATACTTGTTTCATTTAGCCTACATGTTTCTTGTATTCCTGTTCTGAACAGCGTCTAGTTCCCACCCCATGCATTTTTAGTTTGTTCAGTGGGATTGTGCGTTTCTTTTACCATACACCCATCTTTCAAATTACAACAGCAATTAATAATGTGCTCCTCATGACTGTTTCATTTGTAAACTTTACTTTAAATGTCTCGACTGACAGGATCTAGATGCTCCTAGCCGAGCTGTTCTCTAACATATGATAAAAACAGAAAAATAATGATCCTTGGTATTGCTACATTATATATTTGGCAAGATTTCTCTTAATTTGTCAAAATTTTGATGGGGAGGGGCTGTAGCTTTGTCATGTCATCCTGGGACTTGCATTAATGGAGTAACAGCTGAACTAAGCGTTCAGAATGAACATATCAAAGACCAGAGTCTGTATGACACCTTCTCTTGTATTCCATGATGTCAAAGGTTGCCGCAAATATATCCCTTGCTTTCTGGGTGGCATTGTTTAGGATAGTGGCCCCAGCAGATGGCCCAAAAACACACCTCGGCCTAGCAAAGAGGGACCACATGTGATGAAGCATAGATGTCTCATTAGCAAACAGGGGAGGGAGAGGGGGAAAGCAAGGATGAGAAAAAAAGATAAAAAGAATACACAAAGACATTTACATATTTACATTGTTTCTCCCTCATTTTAAATTCTCCTTTAGCTCAAGTGTCAGTGTGCTTGCTTTTCTCCTTCTGTTTGTATGTTTACTTGTGCTAAATAGATTATGATAATCAGGCACATAAATGCATGCAACTGTTATTATGGCATTTTAATCACAGAGTTTTTCACTGGAAGCCTTCATTAGAATTCTCATAATCTCACTTGTTAGTGTAACAAACAGTAATAAATGCCAAGGAACTTGGATTAAGCCAGAGACATTCAGACATTAAAGGAGGAATATGGAAATGTTGTCAAATCTCTGCATTATTTACTGAAATGTCACATAAACAGTTCAGGACTCTAAATATCTTACTCATTATAGGATAGGGAGCCGTGCAACCTGAAGACAGGAGTTACATTTTTTAGGGAGAACTGTAACCATATGTGGTTTTTAGATTCTTTCTAACTTTGCTGAAGTAACTGGATACTGAGGTACTTATTATTTATGTATTTTTATTTATAAAATCATTATCTGAAGTACTGAGCAGTGAAAGCTTTGCCCCCAGAAGACTGAACACCATATAAAATAATCTAATTCTTAACCTTTATGTGGCGCTTTTATGTTTTCAGAGTTCTGTGAAACTGATCATAATTGATCATAACTGTAACTGACCACACCCCAATCCAGCTCTAATTACAAAATTGATGACTGAAGTGCTCCTAACATTATTTTATGTTAAACATTATTTTGGAAAAGAGATAGCAGATAATTATCTGGTGTCTTTCTATAGGATCAGAGCCTGCTTTCCTTACCACATACAGATTCCAACTGACTTCAGCTGGGCTACTCAGGGAAGTCAAATAATGATTTGCTCCTTATTTTTCAACTACAGGGGAAGCAGGATTGGGTCCTCAGTCGGTGATGTGCTTCCATAAATCTTTTTATTGAATTACAGCACTTGTTTTGGACCCATCTATTAAAAATGTTAGAGAGGATAATGTTGCATCAACAAAAAAGATGAGTAATTGCTCTTTTTCAGGGAATTTTAGTTATACTTTTTTACTTCCCAACAGAGCCACATCTTGGCTCTGCTTCTGCATGTGAGTTGCCCAAATGGTGAGACTGACACTATGACTGTGAGCAAGGCAGGTGGCATTTGGTCCAACGGATTGAAGTGCCTTTAAAACATTTTTGCAGCTCATTGATTTAAAAATATTTTTCTTTAATTTCCCCCCATTTATGAAAAAAGGGGAAATCAAAGTAAAAAATAAGTATTAATGCAACAAAAAGTTACAAAATCAAACACACATCAGAAAGTCTATTACTTACATTTTTGACTACGTCATGGTAAGTCAGTCATTGCAATCTGTACGTTCAAAAATAGCAGGAAAAAAACCCTAGAGCTTTGAAATTTCATATGTTTTGCGTGTTTCATTTCAGGTCCTTCATGTTTGCCTTAGTGCTAGATTTTGCATGAGGGGTTCAAAATCTGATCTTGTCGAAGTCAGTGGCAAAACTCCTGTTGACCTGAAAGGACCAGAATTTGACCTCAAAGGATTAAGAAGAATCTAGCTCTTGTGGAGACTTCAGATAGGATAGAAGGATTAATTGAACCAATATTGGAAGTTAAATTTGATTCTCCCTTCTAAAGGGAAACAATTTAACAGGGTGCTTCGGATACCTTCTGTTTCAAATAAAATTCAGAAATAGAAATTCTTGCCCAAGGGTTTATAGTTGGATTTATTTCATTCTTCTGGTCAGGATAAACTCCTATCTTACAATAAAGAAGGACAAAAATCAATGTGGACTTTATACACAGTATAATTAGTTTATATAGTTTATAATCTCTTTCGACCGACACAGAGAAGAAGGAAAAAGATGGACTTGTTACAAGTGACAATCTTGCCACTGTGATACTGATGTTGCTGTAATAACCCTTTCAAAACCTATGTAACTCAAGGGGGAGTTAGTACTACCTCATAATTCAAGAACAGTGAGCTTCCTTTTTCATTTCAGCTGCTTACTGAAATTATGGGGGTAGAAACTTCAACCCCACATTTAATGATATTATATAGAATTCTATTATTCCACAACATGATGCTGTAAGCTTTGTGTTTATAGGCCTCCAAATTTTGTGTATAGGAATTTGCGTGATGTTGCTTTCTCATTATCTCTGTGCTATTATTTTATTCTCTTTTCCTTTGTATGGATTCTTTAAAACTAGCCCAAAGACAGTTTTTCAAAAATCTGTTGCTTTAGAGTAATACATTCTGCAGTTTGCAGAGTTTATTTGTAATTTAAAAAAATAAATCCTTTAGTTTTCACTACAGTAAAACATTGGAAAAAATTTTGTTCTTTTGCATACCGTGTTGAATTTATTATCTTGAGTTTCTTCCCTTTGATGGCCTCTCCTTCCCTTGACTTAAAGGGGAGTTTTCCTGGAAGTCTGAGTTAGGGTGTCAGGATTTTGCACAATGTAGTTTGTCACGGGAACGACTTTGTCAGTGCTGAGGATCCCTGCTGTGAGATTTTAAGCACATGCTCCTTTTGTGGGGCTCTAGGGAAACATTCACAAGTGAAAATGTAACTGCTTCACACAATGTCACTTATTTTGAAAGTTCTCTATGAAGCACGTGCCTGCCAGCACATCTATTATGTGAGAGAGATCCCATCATTCTTTGCCTAAACTCTTCATCCTCCAAATCCCTCTCATCATCTGCTTTTCACAGGGTAAGTAGGATTCTAGCTGCCCCAGGCAGATAATGAAGTTGGAAGCACCTGCTTTCCTGAGCAGAAGGCCCAGGACTGGAGAGTCTTCATAAAGCACCACAGCCTGGAACTCAGGGAAAAAGATGCATTCAGTTTTGATGCTGCATCATGTCTTTCCCCTTCCCTGCAGGGGGCACTGTGTGAAGAAATTAGCTTTTTTCTCTTCCCATTTCATTCCTCCTTTCTATGGCCATCTGCAGAAGAAAAGTGGGGAACAGGAGGAGACAGAAGATCCAAGCTGGTGAGGTAGAATGGCTGGGAAGAGACAAAGGTAAGAGGGGTTGGAGGGATGGAACAGAAGGCTCAGAGAATTTAATTATTTTAATTTAGGGACGAAAAGAGAAGCTGTTGGGTGTGATGGGAACTGGGAGGTCAGCAGGAAGGGAACAGGCAGGAGAAAAGGAAAGGGGTGGACAAGTGACCTTTCTGGGGATGGAGAACTAGGTGCAATAGAAGAGCAGAGGAAGGGACTGGGGCACCATAGGAGCAGGAGAGAGCAGAGGGGACAGCAGCAGGAGGAGGAGAAGGACCGTGATGGGGAAGGAGGGTGGTGGAGAGAAAGACCAGCAAAGACAAGACTCAGCTGCAGGAGAAAGGCAAAACAGAATAATGGGCTTGAGCGGCAGATGCTCCCATCAACTGTGAGTCTTCCCCTGCTCTGCACTGCAAATCTTACAGACGATTGGGTCCAGGCTTCATGTTCAATCTATTAGAATGATGTAATTCGTATCCAAAGCCAGGTTCTGCCTTGGAATGCTCCCCCTACCCTTAGGGGATGCGCACACCCAGTCTCTTTTTAAAAGAAATATTGGCACAGGGGAAGGAAAAGGGTTTAAGCAAAAGGATAAAAGCTGGGAAAGGCTGGCAAAGGACAGGCTGTGAGTCTGAGGGAAAATGCAGACACTGGAAAAGAGCGATGATAAGATCCACTGAGATAGGGACGAAAAAAAAAATGTTGCTCAAGAAGCGAAGGCAAAAAGTTCCAAGCACCACAGTAAGTCAGCTGGGATTTTCTAGTCTTTAAAAACTTCCTTATTCAAAATGTGATTGGCTCAGTTGACCCACCATTTGCACACCATGGTTTTCTCAGAAGCTGACAGGTGTGGAAATATAATATTGTGGTACTGGTGAAGTATTGCAGCTTTAAAAAGGGAAAATACCCCAGACAACACACACACACACACAGAGATTCGTCCGTGCAGCAGCTAGTACAGTGGGGCCAGGGGTGGGGCTAGTGTGTGATAGGTAATCCACGTACACTTTCATTAACACTATGCTCCTCTCAGCATTTTACGCTCTGTGAACTACAGCCTCATTTCAGTGACTCCAACAGAAGTCCAGTGTAATGCTGCTGAAGACAATGAAGTCTCAGCAGGTTCCCCTGGGTGTAGCTGAGCGTGGACATGGGCAGGGTTCCCTCTATTTTTTTCCAGTCCACATGTGGAATAAATTTTGTTCTGTGCCCACAGACATGTGTGGTTGCACACCACCAGTAGCAACACAAGCTGCCCACAGCAGGTGGCTGTGGGCACTCTGCTAATCGAGTCTTTCCAGACTCTCTCCTAGGTGGCTACCCAAATGCTCAGCTCGCAGGAAACACTGGAAGTGGGCCCTCCCTGTGTCCCAGTGACGCTGATGTGCCCCTAAAGCCCGCAAGAAAGTACTGAAAGCAGTTTTTGTCTCTAAATTCTAGGGAGGGAAAAACATTTCGAAACAAGCATGGTATGCAGTCCCGACTCAGGCCCGAGTTTGTCAGGGGAACTAAGCCTCTTATTTGAGGGATCCCACCTGTGCAACATGCACCCTGGAGTAAATGCAGGTACAAGTTAGATCAAATTCAACAGGGCCTGAAATTGTAGTGAAAATTACAGCAGGTGGAAGTGTGCAAAAGTACAGAATAACATAACTTTGCATTGATTTGGCAATCAGGGAACACACAAGCCAAGTGTGATTGGCTAAGGGCTAGGGTGAAACTTTGGGTGAGAAAAGCCCAGAGCTGCTCCACTCCCAGAGCAGACCAGAGGCTGAATGGTAACACAGTTCTTCCTCTGTTCCCATCTCACCAATGTTCTTACTAATTTTTCCATCCATGTGCAGAATAAATTTTATTTTACTTTATTATGTGCACCACCAATAGAAACAAATGCTGCTGGCTGCTGCCAGCTGTGGGTGCTCTGCTAATTAGCTGGGCTGCATTTAAATGTCTCCTGGGCGACCGTTTACAGAGAACACTGCATCTCACCCTGGGGGATGAGACAGTTTCTTCACGCCCTCACCACTGCCGCTGGCCAATGGGGTGGGGTTTGGAGCCATACCCTCTCCAGCTCCCCATGGAGCTTTCCTCTTCCTTCCTGCTTGCTCATAACAGCGTGTATTGGGCAAATGGCCTCTGCTGCCTCTGCTGCAGCCTGAGTCTCAAACTGACCATGAGCAGGCAGTGGGGAAAGGGTCTGAGGCTGTGGCTGCTCATTCACATAGTCAATTGGTTGCCTGGTTGCACACACAAATCCCAAGTGAGTTGGGTACACACAAGTACAATCATGAGCTCAAAGGGGAGTGACCATGTTTCATTTTTAAACCAGTTCAGAGCCGCCTATTGGTTGCCACAAGAACAATCAATTTTCCTGTCATAAAACTTCATCAGTGCCAGAACTTTGTCGCATTTATCCTGGACAGAGAATATTGCAGTATGCCAGCTGAGAGGTGAAATAAATTTGCAGAATTTTTTTCAAAGAAGATTTTCCAAGTGTATGTGAAGCTCAGATACAGTAAACTTTCATATCTGGCATTCTGTCACCTGGAACTCTCAAATAACCAGCATTGTAACCATAAGTACATTTTAGTTACAATACTACTGTTGGTGGTAAATAAAGTACTCTGCATAGATTTGTTTGTTTCTTAATAGCTAATCTTGTTTTTCTTGAGTGTTCTGCATTGATAAGTACAGTAGGGTCTCAACATGTGTGTTCAGAACCCTTGCGAATGTTAATTTTTCAGAATGGCGGGGCTTGGAGCCCTGGGAAGCGGCAGCTGTGGGTGCTCCCAGCCCCTCAGCCTTGGGGAAGCAGTGGCTGGTGATGCTCCCTACCTAGGGCACTGGGGAAGGTGTGGCAGCCTTCAGCGCTCTCTGCCCGGAGCCCTAGAGAAGCAAGGCCACTCGCAAATAATTGAATTCACGAATGTGGCGCTCATGAATGTCGAGACTCTGCTGTATACCTCTCTGTTATCCAGAATATTTGAATAACTGGCAAACGCCCAGTCCCAGGGCTGCTGGATATGAAAGAGTTTACTGTATATTGAGAACTCCTTAGCACACCTAGTGGAAAGGAGCCTTAAAGCGAGTAAAATACATGATGGCCCACTTTAAGGCAGGTTTACTCTGCTAGCCTGGTGCAAAGGGCCCATGGCATTAATGAGAATCAGGCTCACGACTGTACTTGTGTGCACCCAACTTACTTTGGATTTGTGTGCGCAGCTAGGCAACCAACTGACCATGTGAATGAGCAGAATACCTGATTTGCACATCCATTGCAGGCACTGATACATGTAAATTAGGTACATGCAAATATACATGTGTAAGTGCAGGCATCTAACTTTGAAAATCTAGCCCACATAGTCCAAACTAGTGTTATCAGGCAGCAAAGGCTATTTCAAACATCTTGTGGGACTAGGAATTGACTTATTAATTTGTATAATTTATTGTCAACCAAACTGTTTTGGGACTTACATTCACATATGGAAATATCTCTCTTGAGTCTGGAAACCACATTGAACCCTAGGACCGGGTTAGTGAAATCTTTAAACATGACTGACGACAAAGGATGCTCTGAAATGGCGAGGAAGAGATGTAATTTTGTGAAACCTCAGGCTGAGATTTCTGCAGCCTGTCAATCTTCACGGCACTGGCTCTGTTCAATATTCTTTTAGCTGGTGGAGTGTTCTTCACTTTTTTTAGTCAGGAGGCCTCTCTCTCTCTCTCTCTCTTTCTCTCTCCCTCTCTGCACTCAGTTTTCTTGTGCTTCCTGGGTGGTGGTGGAGTTGTGATGTCTTGAATACCAATAGTGAAGCTGAACATATGTGAACCTTTCCTAATCCTGCTAATCTTCCTTCAAAAACCTTTCTGAAAGTGTAGGCAACATCCAGATTAAAAAAAAAAAAAAAAGCTACTGAGCATTTTAATGACAAATAATCTTTGTAAAGGGGGAGGGGGCTGCTGCCTCAGCTGGAGATGGAGCTTATGAACTACAGCAGGTAGAAATAACTGCTGTATTACCTCATGTAATCTCCACTATTCAGGGTCAGATTAGGCCTGAATGCAAGACGAAATAGACTTCTCTTTTAAACAGGGGACTTTGTCCCCACAACGGCTATTAGGCAGTAATTAGTTGTGACACAGAATTACCAGCTGCACAATGGTAACTAGAGCCTTACAAGTTCTTTGAAAGTGGTTGGAGAAATTGAATAGATTCTACTTTCAATTTTAAAATTCTGTTCAGTTGTAAGAATTATTTATTTAAATGTTATACCTACCAGACAAGGGTCTGGTATCAGTATAAATACGGAAACCTCCTGTTCTGTAGCCTTCCTGCCTGCATGCAGCTTTTACCAAGCCTGACGAGACAACATCTTTATCTTTGGTCTCATTAGCTGCAATAGCATGGAGATGACTTTGTGGTTAGATTGACACTGTAGATGCTTTGAGACTTCCTAGCACCAGGAAAGGAAGATGAGTGCTAATGAAATCAGTTAACCTTGAGGTATGACTGATTGTGGCTGTCTGTTGCTTAACGAGGCAAGTAACTGAATAGCAAAGCATCTTCCTGCATGTACTTTCATACAAAACACAAGCACGCTACATTACCAGGCAGCATCCAGATAACATAGTTAGTAGGATTACCTCTTCAAGTGTGCCACAGACACTCTCCTGGAACCCCTGCATGAGCTACTGTGCCTGTGCTGGAGAGAGGGAGAGGTTCCACAGGACATGCGCGATGCTAACATCATAACCTTGTATAAAACAAAGGAGACGGAAGTGACTGCAACAATTACCATGGAATCTCCTTCCTAAGCATCACTGGTAAACTGTTCGTTTGCATCATCCTCGGCAGACTCCAGAAGATTGCTGAGAGGGTGTATCCTGAATCACAGTGAGGATTCCGTGCAGAGAGGTCTACTGTTGACATGGTCTTCTCTCTGAGGCAGCTGCAGGAGAAATGCAGGGAGCAGAGGAAGCCACTCTATATTGCCTGCATCGATCTGACCAAGGCCTTCGACTTGGTCAGCAGGGATGGACTGTTCAAACTGCTCCACAAGATAGGATGTCCGCCACAGTTACTCAGGATGATCCAGTCTTTCCAAGTAGACATGAGAGGAACCGTCCAATATGATGGCACATTATCGGATGCTTTGAACAACAGGAGCGGCGTCAAACAAGGATGCGTCCTTGCTCTGACATTGTTTGGGATCTTCTTCGCACTTCCCCTTAAGCACGCCTTTGGATCTTCAACAGAGGGCAACTTTTTGCACACAAGATCTGATGGGAAACTGTTTAATCTTGCAAGGTGAAAGCTAAATCTAAGGTGCGGGAAATCCCCATCAGAGATATGCTGTTCGCAGATGACGCTGCTGTCGTGTCACACACAGAAGACCAGCTTCAGAAGCTGCTGGATCGGTTCTCCAAAGCGTGCAAGGACTTTGGGCTTTCCATCAGCCTAAAGAACACAAATGTACTTGCTCAGGACGTTGCTGATTCTCCATCAATCAGCACTGACAACTTTACGTTATAGGTCGTCCACGAGTTCATTTACCTCAGGTCCACCATCACCGACACCCTGTCCTTGGAGACTAAGCTAAATAGGAGGATCGGTAAAGCAGACACAACTCTGTCCAGACTGAGTGAGAGTGTGGAATAACAACAAGCTGTACACTCACACCAAAATGCAAGTCTACAGAGCCTGCATCCTCAGCACCCTCCTTTACGGCAGCGAGACTTGGACCCTGTACGCCCGCCAGGAAAAGAGGCTGAACATCTTCCACTTGCGCTGCCTCAGGGGCATCCTTGGAATATCGTGGAAGGACAGAGTGTCCAACACTACCATCCTTGAGCAAGCTGGAATCCCAACTATGCACACCCTCCTCAGGCAGCGGCGGCTCCGCTGGCTTGGCCATGTCCACAGGATGAATGATGGAAGGATCCCAAAAGACATCCTGTATGGTGAGCTAGCCTCTGGCAAAAGACCTCCTGGACGCCCCCAGCTGAGCTACAAAGATGTTTGCAAGAGAGACCTCAGGGAAGTAGACATCAAGCCAGACAACTGGGAGGAGCTGGCAGACGATCGCAGCAGATGGAGGCAGGAACTATACAAGGGCCTTCAGAAGGGTGAGTTGAAGATCAGACAGCTAGCAAAGGAGAAGCGAACCCACACAAAGCACAGCAAGGACCTGCCAGACACCCATTACATATGCAACAGATGCAGCAAGGACTGTCACTCTCGTGTGGGTCTTCACAGTCACAGCCAACGCTGCAAATGAGGATGCCAAACAGAACTACGAAGGGCGCGTTCCATAGTCTATGTAGACTGAAGGATGCTACTACTACTACTAGGATTACCTCAGATGTACACTGATATAAGAATAGTTTGCTTGGTGTAGTTGATAGTTTTATATATACCTGCAACATTTAGGAGTTGGAAAACTAGTGTTTTCAGTAAAGTTAGCATAGGGCTTTTAAATCTCACTGCCTTTTGACAGTGTAATAATGACGTAAGGTTCTATCTTGCTGCTAAATCCTCAGTATAGTCAGGAACAGTAATAACTAGCTTACAGTGAGACCTCTGTGAAGCAGCTCTGTGTAAAATGTTTTTTTCAATTGGGAACATTAGCAAACAGTTTTCAGTATAGAATTTCTGTAGTAAAACATAGGCATCGTATATACGCAATAATAAAGTGATGGCACGCTTTCAAAACATTTCCTTTTAACCCATCAAGTCTTTGGATATGCCGCATGTTCAAAATCCCAAGGTCACAATGATATTAGAAGGAAAGGAGCTGGCTTGACTGTGGTCAGAGAGCTTGCCTCTTTTCTGAGTTTTCATCTTTCCTTTTGGAGCACTGTTCTCCGGTGTCTCTTCTGGAGACTGGAGGGTAGGCCAAAGCCCTTTGGAAGTCAGTGGAAAGACTCCCATTCACTTCAGTGGATCAGACCCTATGGTAATGACACAACTCAATGTCAATGGGAGAAAGAGCAGGTTTCCTTTAAGGCTGACCGTGATGATGGTTCATATAACTTATGGATGCCTCATATAACTGTTTGATGTTATTTCCAGTTTCTACCATTGAATTCCCATGGAAATCTGGAGATCTGGGGAGGAAGAAAGAGTTTTTAATACTCTATATTGGAGCTGTATTTAAAGAATAACAGTTTCAAAATTCAATTCTCATTATTAGAATTTACAAAGCACTCCCTGAAAACCTATACTAGTAATGTACACCAGTTAGCATTAGCTTATTACAGCCAGAAATACTGCTGTAACCTACACTTCAGGTGTGAGCTCTGTAAAAATAAATGACAGCGCTACAGAACTACATCTGCTAGGTAGCAAAGGAAAACATAATGGTGATCATGTTCTTGTGAGGAATGCAATGGCAGTTTTATTTCCATGATATAATTGCCTTATGATTTATATGTTCATCTGGCATACAGTGTACTTTGATATTTCACTAGCTTTACAGATATTCCAGCATCTGAACATGTCAAAGTCAACAAAAGAAGGGGTCAAAACCTGTGAGGTAACACATACAGCATTTGTTTCTTGTGATCTGTGGTTTGCCTAGAAGAGGGGTGCCCAAAGTGGGGATGGGCCCCACAGGGGTGTGCGTGCATGTGAAATTTCTTAAGGGGGCACAGCAAGATTAACTTCTGGGTCTGAGGCTCATCCATCTCATTAAAAATGTTGAAATATGTGACTGTTTTTATGTCTGTGCATTCACATTTATATACTCATTAATGGAGTATTCACATTCTAAAGACTTATTTTCTTACAGGTGCCAAAAGGGTTTTCTTTTGTCCTATGAACATAACCAAAAGTTGCATCAGTTGGGATTTCACTAGACAGGTTGTGGGGGTGCTGCTAATTGCAGGGACAAAAAGTGGGGCTCCACATAAAAAGTTTGCTTACCCATGTTCTAGATCATGTGGTCCAATAAAAGTCATTCACTGTGTTCAGCAGTCAGACTATATTAGTTTACAGTTCTAGCAAATATTGTAAATATTATATAATATTTGCATGTATCTATTGTATTTATAAGGAATATTACGTAAGTTTGCCGTTCTATCAAATATTGTAAATAGCTTTAAAGGTTTGATGCCATAAGCTATCCGTATGCCTACTGTCTCTTAATACATTATAGAGGCATTTTATATATTGTAGAGGTATTTCTTCTATAATAATAATGATTAAGGTTGGCATCAATTTCACACACGTGCACATGACCCAGTGTCCGGGGAAGTGCTGCCGAAATGAAAAGAGCATGTAAATAGTGAACTACACTCATCAAATGCAGAAACACCCCACATTTTACTTTTGAAAAACAGTAAGGTATTTTCCTTTAATCACTTCTGCAGCATTCCATATTCCTTGCTTTTTACTTATCATACATGATTAAAATTTGAACATCATTCCAATATTGCAAGTAAACAATGTAAAGCAAACACGGGATTCACCCACAGCTCTGGATCAAGTATACATCTCAATAATAGTTTTTCATGTTTCTTCAGAACATGTTGCAATAAGGAGTCTCTATAGTTAAATTAAAAAGAGGACCAAGTTTAATCCCCCTTTTACTTATGCTGAGGAGAGCCTTTCTCCATCGATAGCCCTACTGATTTCAAAGCCAAGTAAAACCTCTCGAAAGAAAGATGAACAATACTAGACATTAGCTGTCAAAATTCTACAATACTGGGTACTGTCATTTGTTAGTGTTTCACAGTAAGTTAATTATAATTAGGAATTTTGATGCATGCATGTATTAATGTAAGATATTTTTCATTCAGTATTAATTTCGGAATGTGCCTACATTTCACTGTGGTTTGAGCTGAAAGTGCTGTGAAGCTATTTAAGTTCTTCAAAGACAAAAGGGTTAAAAATAGATTTTTCAAGAATCATAAAATTTAAGTGCTCCTTGTCAGCACTGATTGTGAGGTGGACTGAGCCCATCGACATTAATGGGAGTTTTGCCATCCACTTCAATGGGAACAGGAATGGGCCCTTTCTTAGCTGAGAAGAAAGTCTTTTCTTTCAGCTAAAGTGTTTATTCAAATTAATGATCAATTTATTGGAGCACTTCCTGAGTCTCAGCATTCTCCACAATGTAGGCATGTTCTCAGGGCAAAACCTGACCTTGTGGCAACCTCTAGCCTAGAATTACCCACATTCTTCTTGAAATAGTTTGACTCTGAGAAGTCATTTCATAGAACTATATCACAGCTTGAACACAGAGACAAGCTTTCAAACTTAACCAGAGCTTGTGAGCTTGTCTTGCTCACCTAGAGAAGCTGGTCCAATAAAAGATATCAGCTCACACACCTGCTCTCTCTAATAGCCTGGGAATGACATGGCTACCTGAACACTGCATAAAGCAGTAACATGTTAAATTGCTAGATTCCTCCCCTTTCCCTCCACGCATATGACCGTTTTGTCTCATGCCTAAAGACATTTTGATTTAACTGTTAGCTACACTATTTCTGATCATTTAGGCAACATGAAACACCTTCAGAAAAACTTCCAGTTAGGTACAGTCTAATGTCATACATTTTAAGATAGCTAATAAGCAACATTGAGCACTTCTGTAGGAAGTCCCCTAGAAGAATCTCCATGCTTTTCTCAAACACCTCAAACCAGATTTTTAACTGGTGTAAATTAGTGTAGTATTTATTATTTATTAGTATGACCTAGCTTGATTTACACCAGCTGAAGCTCTGAACCTTAATTTACTGAGCCTTACAACTGAGGCACAAAAGGGGCAGTCACTTGCCAAGGACACCCAACAAACCAGTGGCGAAACTGGGATCTGAATTTCTTATTCTCCTCTCCGGTAGTGGTTTGGAATATTAAGGAAGTTGTGTCCTAAGTAACAACGGTACCAGTCTTGAGAGTGTTTAAGAGAGTTCCGTACTTGTTCCATGTGGCTGGAAGATGTAAGCATGGTGCAGGAGACTGTGCGTGTGTGCGTGCGTGTATGTAGAATCTTCCCGTCCATAGGATGAATCAGGGCAGCTGCCCAACCCCTGCTTTCAGGGAACTTGCAGTGGCTGCCACAGCTGCACGATGGATAAGAGGGACCTGGGTGATTCTGGTCCCTGCATGTGGCAGCAGCAAGGTTTGCCTCCCCCCCACAACACTCACCACACTGATGGAGGGAGCTCTAGCCTACTGCACTGCCCTTCCAGCCTGCTGCTCTCGGCTCCCCAGTGGCAGATTCCCCAGACTGCAAGCGAAAATACACAGACTCATTGCCTTAGGTAGTGGCAGTACACACAGGCCGACATCCTGGTGTGTGTGATTTAAGGACATTGTAGTATTAGATATCATAGAATAGTAGAATGCGAAGTTAGATAGGATGTGGAGAACTCATCTAATCTATCAACCCTCCTCTCCCCACCGCCTACTAAGACAGGACTAAGCAGGCCTAGAGACCATCCCTGACAGGTGCTTGCCTAACCCCATCTTAAAAGCCCCCCAGTGATGGAGATTCTACAGTCTCACTTGAAAGTCTATTCCAGAGTTTACCTACCTTTATAGTTAGAAACTTTCCCCTAACATCTAACCTAAACCTCCCTCACTGCAGATTAAGCCCATTTCTTCTTGTCTACAGTCACTGAACATGGAGAACAATTGACTACAGTTCTCTTTATAATACCAGCTCTTAACATTGGTTTCAGGGTGCACCAAAGATACACCTGAAATAGATCAATGATATTTTCATCCTCAGGACAAACTGCTTAAACTCCCTCAGCAATTTCCACCACAACTTCAGCCAGCACCATCTGTCTCTTAAACACTCTCTGGAGCACTCTCACGAGCATCAACTCCCTAGACGTGACACTCAGCTTCAACAGTGGAACCCAATAGGACAGCCATATAGAAGAAACCCCTGGATCAGCACACCTAGCTTCATAGATCTAAGAACTACACTGCGCGCACCAAGACATCTCTTTTCTATAGCTTGTCAGGCAGACGCCACAGCATATGCACCGAGGAGGAAGTTGAAGACACACCTTAACATACTCAAAACCACCTTCACCGAACTAGGTCATTCCACCAGAGAAGCAGATTGCATCATGGAACAGGCCACCTGCTTATCCCCAAGAGAACCTGCTTCAAACAAAGAAACCCTTCTGTGACCGCTCACCTCTCGTAGTCACCTACCACCCAACACTGGAACCCATATGGGGTATTACCAACAACTACAACACACAATCAATGGAATGCTCATCCTGAAAGTAATCCTTCCTGAAGCCCACTTTCTGTCCACCAAACAATTCCCCGACCTCTCCAAGCTCTTCATCAGAAGCACGCTTCCCACAGAAGGATTGATTCAAAGAGGCACCAAACCCTGACAGAACAAGAGATGCAAAGCCTGCAGCCCTATCTCCAGTGCTACAACGGTCAACACCTTTCAGGATGGATGGATCCTACACATACCTATCACAACATGTTGTGTGCCTCATGTGGTGCACTAAATGGCCAAATAACAACCATGTGTGGGTGAAATGAACTCACACAGGGAAAAGGTAAAAGGCAAAAACACCGTGGCACCAGTGGCTGGACACTTTTCACAAAGCAATCACTCTATATCTGACCTCTCAGTCCTCTTCCTCAAAGGAGACCTGAACAGAACTTTCAAAAGATGAGCATGAGAGCTTAAATTCATTACTTTGCTAGACATTACAACTTATGGACTGAATAGAGACATGGGGTTTATGGCTTATTACAATAATCTGTAACCCAATAACCCTCTCTTTTTTTGGTCCTATGTTTGCAGAGGTTTTAATGAGCCACTCTGCCTCGAATGGTCCCTTATGATACGTGCTAACTACTTATGCTAAACAATCTATTCCACCTTGCATTTTGCTGTGACACTGGGGCACCTTCTCCCAGATTTGAAGAAGCACCATGTGACATAAATCCTTGTTTCTCTCACCAACAGAAGCTGGACCAAAAAATAAAAAATAAGTATATTTCTTTACCTTGTCTCCCTAATGTGATATGCGCAACACTCCTGTTAATACACCCAAGAATGACATTAGCCCTCTATGCAACTGCACCACATTGTTGCCTCATATTAAATTTGTGATCCATTGTAACCGCTCACATCCATAATACTGCCTACCCATTTTGTAGCTGTTCATGTGATTGTTCCTTCTGAAGTGTGGTATTTTTCATGTGCCTTACCTGTATATACTGATAAAATCAGAGAAAAGGGCAATTAAAGTTCGTTCTACTCCCATCAAATGATGTAAAAACCCCTCCAGTGAACTAGAGTGAATGTTTCTAACCTGAGGAGCAGCTGTCCAATGGCTACTTCTGTATTAGCATATCTGGAAGGCAAGTACATGACTGGGCCAACAGAGGTGAATTTATTTCCTTACTAAAGTGGTGGCCAACCTGTCTGGGTGATGTGGCTTTCTCAGGCATACACATATTATTGATGTGATTAAGAAACTATAACATGAGCGGACTCTTCCACTCAGTGCCTCCAAAGGAAGCAAGGAAGAGTCTGACTCTCTTTGTTCCGTATGCTGAGACACAGGGTTGGCTTCTGCTTCTCCTGCACTTTACTTCATAGCTACCTGGCACATTAACATTTATCGCAGGGACCCAGTCACTGTCCTGTCTTTCATTTTAAACAAACTTTATTTTTCAGGAGATTGGATATTTGAAGTGAATCCATGTGCACAAGAAAGTTAAGAATGTGGCACTGACTATTAAGAACTTCAGTTGTCTCCAACATTTTCCTTTAATCCACCACGTGATAGAACATGATTAAATGCAACACCAAATCAACCCCTTCATTAATAACTGCCTTTTCCTTCATAATGCTCCTTTCCTCAGATCCCATTTGTAGTAACATTTTCCCCAGCATGGCTTTCCCTGGCACAGCCTTTAAACCAAGCAGAGCCTAAACCTAAAGTATCCATTTTACAAGTAGTAGCTGCTGGCTGCATCTTTCTCGTTTGCAGTTAAATGCAGCTATGTTTCCCCCTTTGCTGTTGCTGAAGAGATGGCATATCAGCTCATGCAGGCCAGGTAAAGCCGAACAGCATATCTGTGCTGTTCTGCCAGTGGATTCTCTGTGACCAGGCAGTGCCATTCTGTTTGTTTGTGAGAGGCCATTCCTTTTCTACATCACTTCAGCCTGATGGCTGGGTCACACTGTATTAAATTATTGGTAATCACTGTTATACAAAACTAGGTAAGAAAGGTGAACAAATATCCATGGGGAGTAGGGGGCAAACTGAGACCAACAAATAGATTTCAGGGGTGGGGTGGTGAAATATGGAATTGCACTTGAACTTTGGCTAGGCTGCCAAAATTGAGCATCTCTTCCACTTATTGCTGTCACCAGCCTCTTGGAGATACTCCTTTTTCACAGTCTTGCATGTTATGTTGCACCACAAGGCTCCTACCTCTATCAGAGGACACACAAAATGGCCACAAAATGACACTACATCAGTATATCATGGCACAGACCTTGACCTTCATTCTGGTGCCATATAGGGGCTGGAAATCTGCTGCAAGGCCTGACAGAGATTATTCATGGACCAGAATCAGTGCAGAATCAGCATAGGCATCCCCTGGCATAGGGATTTGGTAGCTAGGTCAATGTTTCTTAGACTTTTGCAGACCACAGACCACTAAACAATAATATTTTTTAATGCGGAACACCTATGAACATTTTCTTTAAAAAAATTGTTGTCTGCCTTCCACCCTGTTCCTCCACAAAAAAAAACAAACAAACAAACAAAAAAAGAAAAAAATCCCCAAAGCAACAGCAACATACATAGCAAAAACAAAAAGAAGTCATTTAATCAGGTGTCACAGCAATGAAGAAGTAACGTTGTATCTGGTTTTAATAAGGGAAAATATATACCACTGGTGTGTGATATCAAAAAAGTGCCAGACATTCACGGCATACTTGCGAGTTGTTCATGGTACACCAGTGTAATCCTTCTGCCTGAAGGAGTCATCGGCAACCATGGTCAGGTTCACCATATAGGGGTTCCTCTTCATTCATCTCACATAGAACCAGCTCGAGACCCCACCCAGTAGCCTGGGAAATTCACATAGCCCTGAGCGCCTCGGAGAGGCGATGCTTCCCCACTCGCAAGCAAAGAGTTCGAGTGTAGAAAAGGTACTGCTAATGAAAAAAGGGCGGATGAGTCACCTGGCATAAGCTTGGGAAAATACCACACCCAGAGTTCATAACCAACCCTCAAGTAACTGTCCCAGCTCAAATGGATTGAGCAGTGTCCTTGGCCTCTCAGGCTCACCAGTCCAATACTGTAAACAGCCAATCCACACACCCAAACTTTATCCATACCCCACTTCAAATGCCCCACTTACAACTCTGTCCAGTCTGTGCAGACCCTGATACATCACCCCAATCCATTCTCTTATTGAACCTGAGGCAGTACCCCTTTTACGCTGGGCCAGAGTTCCGCTTGCCCCTGCCAGCTGCCCCACCGGCTGCCTGCTGCTTCTCTTACCAGCCATCTGCCAGTCGCGCCTGCCGGCTGCCCACTGCTCCTCCTACCAGCCATCCGCTGGTCACCTGCTGCTGTCGTGTGGGTTTTGCTGTAGGCAAAACCCTATGATTCCAGCTCTCCATAGCTTTAGCTACAAGTAATTTCAGCTCATAGTGGCATTCAGCTCTGGGCCTAGCCACAGCATTTCAATATCCGCCAAGGTGGATTCTCACAGAATAACTATAGACCTATCATTAGGTCTCCCTTTAGACAGTGTGGGTGTGGGGGCAACCTAGTGAAACCAGCTTTACAGCTGTACAGCCAAAAAGGCTTCCAGCCAGCTGATTCAACTACTACCCCTCCCCTCCCTTTCACCTCACAATACTTAGATGGAGGGAGCCCTGTGCAATCCATATCTTACACAGAGGTGATGACTGCCCTGTACCCCCACAACAACTTCAAGCTTTGGTGAGACGCCACAATTCTTACACTGGGAGATAGCATAAATCGTGACTTTACAGTTTACAATAGACAAAATTGCTGTTTATGAAATTGTTGTTTACAATAGACAAAATTGTTGTTTACAATAGACAAACTTGTAAACATGTTGTTTACAATAGACAGAATTGCTTCACCTGCTCCCATCAGGCTTTGTTTACAAGGTATTACATATGCACACCTTTGCATTTTCATGCAAATGATCTCTGAAGGACACATTCCCCAAATCCTTCAGCAGTGTTGAGCTCCTGCTGGCACATTCCTTACACCAGCGTTCCATGGAGCGCAGTCTCAGAAACTCTGGGCTAGGTTATATTTTGGGAGTGGGAGGAGGTGTGGCAGTAACGCTGTGTGCTGCAACTGGGCTGGGCTGCAGACCAGCCCGTATGCAGTCATGGGGAGGCTGCTGTAAATTAGGTGCTTTAATGTGTGCCAAGGGCTAACTTAACCCCTAACGTAGGCAACATCCAAGAGGCACAAAGATGTCAGAAAATTGTCTTCACCCTTCTCTTGGGTTGCACTTTCTGTGTTGGGTGAGAGGCCCAGCCCTGAACCTAACCCCAGACCTTCAATTTTAAAGGGTGAGTATTGCCATCAGCCTGGGGAGTGAGTACCCCCTGTACGCCATGCTGTCTTGCTTGTTTAGGGGAAGCCCATCTCCTTTCAAACACTGAACAGTTCAGTAATGAATGGCTGTGTGAGTAAGAGGGAAGCAAGAGACACAACCCCTACGCAGTGAAAGTAAGACCTCAGGCAGATAGCGTTATCTTCCTGGATACCGCACTGAAGCGCAAAAGTTTCCAGGCTGAGAACTACCTGTAAACAAACATCTCTGACACACATACATAGTCATTCCGTTGAATTCACTTGTGCCCATCTGTTAAGATGGCATAAGGGCCACTCCCAAGTAGGTGAGAGGCTTGTCATAGAGCACAGATCCCAAGTAACCCAGGGTTTGTGCGGGCAGCCCGCTATCTCTTTTAAAGCACATCTCACCTCAGTGCCAGGCCTGCCACAGCTGCATCGCATTTATCTTCAAACTTGATTTCATGCGACCATGGTTTAAAATGCAAAACAGAAAGGAACAGGCAGCAGATTGGCTGGTCTGCCCTTGAGATGGCTTGCATTGAACTAGACACAAGGAATGTCCGTGAAGGCTAGGGCACCATACCTGTGTGAACAGCTGGAGGCATTCAGTGTGCTGTGGCCATAGGGACAAGGGAAAACTTAATTGCAATGCAGTGAATCCATTTGCCCTGGATACAGTATTCAGAACTATGTTGACAAAAAGGTGCAGCTGGGGGTATGTAATAACTGTTCACATATAGTAAAGGCAAACATTTAAAGAATGTGCAGGTGTCACTGGTCAGTGTGTGTTCCATGTCCCGCTTTGTGTCTGATCCACAGAGGACATGCATCCGTCGCATCCCCTGTGATGGAGCCTTGCTCAGGCTGCCGGCATTCATGGGCTAGCTAGGCAAAAATTATATTTAATATCATCTGAGTCCTGCTTGTGTTGATTTTACTGGATGCTGGAAACTTAGAATCATTCTAGTTGTATTGGTCCCAAGAAATCAAAATGACAAGAAGGGTGAGGACCAACTTTTTTTCAGTCCAGCCTCTGTTGCTGAGAGAGACAAGCTTTCAAGGTTATCCAGAGCTCTTCTTCAGGTCTGGGAAATGCACTCAGAGAGATCAGGTCCTCCCATAAAACACCTTTCAAGATCCATGGATCCACATATGCCTGTCACCACATAAGTCGTACTTCAGGGAGTGCATTAAGTCCTCCAGTAACAACTGTGCCAGGCAGTCACTACATTCCTGTATGAACTCACACAGGAAAATGATAAACGATGAAATGTTTCACAAGGTGCTCACTCTGTATCTGACTGCTCAGGCCTCATTCTCAAAGGAAAACTGCACACACCTTCAGACAATGAGCCTGGGAGCTTAGATTCATAACTTTGCTAGACATCAAAAATCATGGACTGAATAGAGATACTGGGTTTATGGCTTATTACAGCAATCTATAACCTACCAACAATTCACTGCTTATCCCCCAGTGACTGAAGTGTTATTGGCCGTGTCTACACTAGCCCCAAACTTCGAAATGGCCACACAAACGGCCATTTCGAAGTTTACTAATGAACTGCTGAAATGCATATTCAGCGCTTCATTAGCATGTGGGCGGCCGTGGCACTTCGAAATTGATGCCCCTCACCGCCGTATGGCTCATCCTGACGGGGCTCCTTTTCGAAAGGACCCCGCCTACTTCGAAGTGCCCTTATTCCCATCAGCTGATGGGAATATTCAGCTGATGGGAATAAGGGGACTTCGAAGTAGGCAGGGTCTTTTCGAAAAGGAGCCCTGTCGGGATGAGCCGCGTGGTGGCGAGGCACGTCAATTTCAAAGTGCCGCGGCCACCTGCATGCGAATGAAGCGCTGAATATGCATTTCAGCGCTTCATGAGTAAACTTCTAAATGGCCATTTGCGTGGCCATTTCGAAGTTTGGGGCTAGTGTAGACGTAGCCATTAACAGGCCACTTCACCTTTGAAATAATTATTTCAGCTAACCTGTTCCCCATTTTGCTGTGACACTGAGGTCTGTGCAGGTCTGAAGGCTTGTCTCTCTCACCAGCAGAAGTTGGCCCAATAAAAGGTATTACCTCACCCACCTTGTCCCTGGAAATTTCCACAAAGTTGAAACAGTAGCAACAAGATGTAAATGGATTTGAGTGTCCAGGATGTTGTTGTGTCAGGTTAGTGAAATATTAACACCTTTAGCTAAATCACAGCAGCTTTATGGGCAGCCCAGGCCTAGTTATGCTTGTACCTTTGGTGGCCCCTGGTTCAATCTGTGACATCAGCAAAGATGGTAGCTCTTAATTTTGTTTTTCTTGTCTGGACTCACCTTGACTAGTTGAGTCAGTGGGAAATAAGCACTTATAAGGTCTCTTAGGAGTGAGACTGTGGGCCGAAGCAGATTGGCGCAGTTGGGTGATGACATTAGAATCTAAAAGCACCTATTGTCAGAGAGTTGTTAGACATAAACACAAAATCAGGCTGTGTGTACACAATGAGATACATTCAATATTTAATAAATTTGAATATTCAACCTTGGTATTATGAATTCGAATAAAGCGTCCACAAAGCTTCTTGAAATTAAACCCACCATTTCTCTGTGTCAAATCTCCGTTTCCCCATTGCCCCATGCAAGTTCGATGGCGTGAGCAGTGCATTGTGGCTACCTATCCCACAGTGTCTTAACCCCGTTTGCTTGTGGGTGTTTCATGCTAGAATTCCAGAATTCCAAGCACTGTCTCAGACTTCACTGCTTCACTAACCACGTGGAAGAAAAAACTGGAGATTGCGCCATTTCCTGGTGCAGCATTTCAGCGCAAGCGTGGACCCACAAAAGCTCCAACTGATAGCTGGATCGTTTTGGCAACCACAGCAGCTGTTACCCAATTTGTCCTTCAATTCCAAAGCTCAGTGATGCTTGTCTATCTTACTGCTGCTGCTGCTGCTGCTGAGGACGGTTTGGAAGAGCAAATCTCCCAACTGCAGTCCAAGAACACAGAGCTGGTGGCTGCCCTGAATGCACTGCTGACAGTGGAGTGGTGGTTTTGGACTCGAGAGAGCAGCACACACTGGTGGGATCACATCATTCTGGAGTCCGGGGACGACCAGCAGTGGGTGCAGAACTTTCTCACGCACAGGTCCACCTTTATGGAGCTTTGTGATGTGCTGGCGCCTGGCCTGAAGCACAGCAACCCCAAAATGAGGCCGGCTTTAACGGTTCAGAAGCGAGCGGCAGTTGTACTGTGGAAGTTTGCAACCCCCAACAGTTACCAGTCAGAGGCAAGTCAGTTTGGGTTGGGCAGATCTACAGTGGGGTTCGTGGTGATGGAGGTGGTCCATGCAATCTGTCGGCATCTCCTCAGGAAGACTGTGACCCTGGGAGATGTGCAGGCCATAGTGGACGGCTTTGCTGCCCAGGGATTTCCTAACTGTGGTGGGGCAATAGATGGCAGCACATCCCCATCATGGCCCCGGGCCACCTGGCCTCGGAGTGTATTAATCGAAAGGGGTACTTCTCCATGGTCATTCAAGGGTTGGTAGGTCACAAAGGTTGTTTTACCAACATTAATGATGGCTGATAAGGGAGGGTTCATGACACAAGCATATTCTGAAATTCGGGACCATACCAAAAGCCCCTGGAGGGACTTATTTTCCCTGATCAGAAAATCACGATTGGCAATGTGGAGATGCCCATTGCTATACTGGGCAACCCTGCTTACCCTCTGCTTCCCTGCCTGATGGAACCCTCCACAGGACCCACAGAACCCCAGCAAGGAAAACTTTAATTACAGACTGAGCAGGTGTAGAATGATCGTGGAATGCACCTTTGGATGTTTGAAAGCGATGCTCAGATGTTTGTTGACTTGTTTGGATGTTTGTTAAGCTAATGTCCCCACTGTTCTTACAGCCTGCGCTATTTTGCACAACATGCGTGAATCAAGGCGGCAGACTTTCCCATCTATCTGGAATTCTGAGTGGAAGGAATAGGCCAGGCTTACTTGCAGCCATCTACACAGCCCTCCACCAGTGGCCACGCCCAGGCTGCAGCAATAAGGGATGCTTTAAAAAGCAGCTTTAAGGCTGATATGTAACACACGTGCTACCTATGTATTTCTCTGCCATAATGCCAATAAATCGTACCATGCCACAATGAATGAATGCTCTTACTTGGTGGGAGGGGGTTAAGTTGCAGTAAATAGAATGCATGTGGTGGGCAGCTGTGTCTTCCGCACCCACCACAACCCTCTCAGTTCCCTCAGCAGAGCATCTGCTGCGGACCAGGGAGTATCACTGGCCAGCTGTTCCTTCAGCAGCACTCACCCTCCCTGCCACCTGCCATTCTGATTTGTGTCACCTCCGCACTCCTGCAGGACAAGAAATCACACCGAGCTCAAAGGAATGATTTTATCCAGGGCGGGGCAGAGAGGTTTAAGTGGGGGAGAAAAGATGCCTTCACAAGTGTGCTTGAAGAACCTTTTGAAGTGGCCCTTGGGGATGGAGTGGCAGGGTAGCCTTGCTCTCCCTCCCCATGTGCAGGGACCATGACAATGGGGCGTGGGCGACCTCTCCTCAGGGGACTCCGGCCAGTGGGTATCAGCTGCTGTCCTGCTGGGTTGGGAGTACCTCTGCAGCGAAGCAGAGAGCACAGGACCTACGTCTGCTCAGTAACGGCCATTATGAGCTTTGCCATGACCTCAGTCTGCTTTGCCACAGCCTCATTCATCTTTGACAGCTGCTGCTGCTGGAGGTCAAGCATTCGCTCATTAAACTTTACTTGACTCTGACACCACTCAGCTGCACTGTGTTGGCTCTAAGCAATGTCCTTTGTCAGGTTCTTGTGCTCTGCCTCAGTATTTTCCATGTGCTGCAGGATCAGATCTTGTTTGCATTTCTTGCATCTTCTGGTTTTCTCTGCAATGCTGAGCACTGGGTCAGGAAAACAAAGGTCAAAATTAAAATACAATTGACATAATGTGCTTTGAAGTGCAAGAATGGCTTTCTGTGTGTAATATCAGTGAAAGTATACTTTTGAAGGACACACGGGTTACTAAGGATGGGACGGTAAGTGTGCATTTCACAATACTTCACTTGCCATCACTTCTCCAGCACATTGCTTTGTGGACATGTTAAATTGTAAGCAATTGTCCTCTTTTGGTGGGAATTGGAACGTCTGCAAAGCAGGGGCAGCCATCATGTGTCCTGGCTGGGTGTCCTGTGGCAATGAAAAATGGACAACTGCATGTGGGTGTTTGATGTACAATAAAAAATAATGTAAAGAAAAAAAATAATCCAAACAAAAGCTGGATGTAAAGGGACATGCGAGAGGGAAAGCACAGCAGAGGACTCCCCCGTGGGGTGTGGGGGATTCCTGAAAACTGAAAAGAAATGGTGCTTGGAAAGGGATATGGGAGGGGAAATGCCCAACAGATCCCGGCAGTTGCGTGGCACCGGCGAGTCCTGGAAAATGCAAAGAAATGGTAGAAAAGAAATGCTGGGGGAAGGGGACATGGGATGGAAAAGTACAGCATAGCCTGGCAGCAGCATGGCGCAGGGGAGTCATGAAAAATGAATAGAAATGCTGGTTGGAAAGGGACGTGGGGGAACCCCCTCAGAGTCTGCAAACCGCACTGTGGGGTGGGGAACGGAGTATCCACCGGCTGCTGCAGGCCAACGTAAATGGGCAGAAAGCATGCTAACAAAAAACAGATGCGAATTCCCATGCTTCTGCAGGTTTCCTAAGAAGACACATCATCCTGAAACTAACAGATACAGAGAAAGATCAGCTACTGCTGCCGTGAGACCAAAAGTCTGGAAAATTTGCTCAAGTGCTGTGTGGTGCCATGACACCAGATTGCTATCTGGTTGCCTGGCGTGGCAAAGTGTGTTACCGTGGAAGCCGCAACAAGTCAGGCCTGCCCAAGACCCTTGTGAAAAAAATACAGGAGTGCCTGGCTGAGGCCTTCAAGGAGATCTCCAAAAAGGAGAAGCGCTGCATCCCAGGAAACATTAACGCTGTTCTGAGGGGCACAGAAGCACAGCTAGAAAACCTGTACCCATACACAACTCTATAGCTGTACCCACCCCCAACTCGCTTCCAGCATGCAGAATACATGCTCACCCGAACTAGTTGGTCCAGGGGGCTTGGGGACCGGCGTGGAGGGGCCAGCTGCAGAGAGGAATGGTTCCATGTCGATGGTGAAGAGCTCCAGGTTGTCTGGAACAACTTCCTCTGTCCTCTACTTGTTGCTCCTTTCCTCCTCTCCATTGCCCTCTTCCTCTGGGCCTTTCTGCTCCTCCAGGCTCACCCCAAGCTGCATACCATGGCCTCCACAAGTGTCATAATTCAGTCTGGACTCCATGGTAGGGTCACTCCCCATAAGCATGTGCAGCTGTTGATAACAGCAGCAGGCTGTGGAGCCACCCCTGACCTCTGTTTGGCTTCCCGGACTTTTTGATAGGCTCGACAGAGTTCTTTAACCTTCACCTGGCACTGCATAGAGTCCCAGGAGTAACCTCGGTGGTCATCTCATACACCAGCTGACCATAGATGGACGCGTTTCTCTTGGCTGCCGGAAGTCTGTTTGCCACCGATTGGTCTCCCCAAATGGCAATGAGATCAGGAATCTCCTGGTGGACCAAGCCGGGGCTCTCTGGTGAGCCTGAAAAGTGCTAATCAGATCACTACCCTGTGTGCTCATGACTGCAGTACAGGGCTACCGATAATTGCTACTGACAAGGTACAATGGCTGCTGAAGCAGTACGACATGATGGGCAAAGGGATTATTTCATAATGGACGCTTTTTATATTTGTTGGTCTGGGCTGCTAAATTCCAATTTAAATTTTAATTCAAATTCAATCCAGATTTTGCAGGCTTACTTTCATCTTTTTTTCATCTGCACACCTGACAGCAGTGCGCAACGAAGCGGCCATACTTGGAGGGTCACTGCACAGCTTTGTGGGATACATACAGGACACTTCTGGAGGCTAACAAATTTGAATTAAAGACATCATGCTTCCACACTTGCCTTGATTCGAGATTTTAAATTCGAAACTGATGCTATACCCATTCCGTAATATCGATGTTTTGCAATTGGTATTACAGCTCAATAAATCGAGTTAACAGTATTATGCGTGAAGACAGTCATGTTTTAATATCAAGCTAACGCCTTGACATTTGAATTTATCTTGTAGTGCAGACATGGTCTCAGATCTGTCTATCTTTAGGGTAGCTCTGCCAGTCTAGTGTGGCTAGTCCTCCACTGAGAGCCCATCTGTCAACGTAAAGAGTTTTCTCTGTGTTCAGGTGAAACCGTTTGAGGTCATGACATGACAGCATCATGATGAGGCAGAGGTTTAATTCCAGCACCACTGTAATCAGTGAGCGTTTTGTTATTGACTTGACTGAAACCGGGCTAAAGCCCATAGTTGTATCCCCTGTCTAGTGGGGATTACTGCCTCTACACTGCATCAGTTTTGCCTGCTGGTCCTTTGCCATTGGAAAGCTCTCTGAAAACTGCAGCTCCTCTACAGTCTATGCACATGAACCCTTGAAGTGCCAGTGTCCAACAGAGCAGCAGACGATTCACTTATTTTCTCCTTGGAGGGGCAGCTTTGTGAGTCTGTAGCTTCATGAAAACCAAGCAGTCCTGTAGCGCCTTAGAGAATAACACGTCTATTTATTAGGTAATAAGCTTTCTGAAGTGGGTCTTACTCACAAAAGTGCATTTCCTAATAAATTAATGTATTAGTCTTTAAGGCGCAACAGGACCGTTTGTTTATTTTAGCCCATTCTTCAGACAATCAGGATGACTGGCTTCCTGCCAATACACAGGTATTACCATGAGTCAATGAAAATTCAGTTACCAAAATGACACTGCTCAGGATACTGCTCAGAACTGTTTAAAAGCTCATGTTTTTCTCTACACTGAGCACCATAAAAAGACCAGCAACAAGCCTGTGTACCTTCCAGGACTGACCTCAGTGTGAGTCAGAAGGAGAAAGCCAGGAGACGACTATAAAGTCTGAAATGTCTTGCAGCAGTTAAGAAATTAGATGTTAGAAAAATAAACTTCCGTATGCAAAAATGTGATTGAAATAGAACTACAGCAACCAACGTACGTAAACAATGAGACCGTCCTACAAATGCTGTAAGGGACAGATCTGTAAACTAGCTCAGCTCTGCTAAAGTTAAAGAAGCTGTACTCTTCTGTCTTGACTCCTATTTCTGATTCTTCTATTGCACACATCTCATCAGTTATCTGAGCTCCTTCTGTTAGCTCTTCAAACAATGCACCTAACATCTGTCATGGATTTGTGAGTTTCCAGAAGAGGATCTGGATCCCTACACACAGCATGGTCAATTTTTATAACTAAGTGTTGAAAAATAGCACATTTTTCGCTTGACTTATAGTCTTACTGATTTAGGCCTCTCCCATGGAACAGTCAAGGTCTCTAGGTAGTATGCCATCTAAAACTGCAACAGATACAAAAGAACTCCTTTGTGATTCATTTAAATCCATGGGCACTGGCCTGTGATCTAGAATTATAGAAACAGAATAATTTAATTTTAGAATTTAGTTCAGAGGAGCTGTGATGCTTCACACCCGCTCAGGATCGGGCCCATCCATTATGCTTTAGGATGGTAACTCTCCCTCTTGAACAAGCGACACCTCTTTTTCTGCACTTGCCTCGCCATATTGGATCGCTCGTGGAGCTTTTCCCATGCTTCAACCCATCCCTGTTTGCCCGAGATCACAATGATTTCAAGGTAACGATTTTTATTTGAGATCAAATTATTTCCAGAGTTACCTGTTTCTTGTTTTTTTCACACTGTTGAGTGACAATGAAATGAAAGAGGCGTTCAGCAGGCAGCTAATGCAAAACATGGTGCTATCAACCTCATTATTTTAATCAAATCCATGTGTTGATATTGACCTCCCTACCGTTGTCGGGAGGGTTTTATGTACCAAGGTTTTAAAGTTTCAGGCCAGATAATTGTGCCTTCCTGTACTCAGGTTTTTTCCACCAGGAAAAGAGAAAGTTAGCGGCCCACTTTTGTGTTCCTGCCACTTCCAGGCCCTCTCCCTGACCTCTGTTTGTTATCCATTCCCAGCAAAACAGATGAAATTCATTTTATTTTTAAAAGAGGAAAGTCTCTCAAGTCTACTGCTCTTATGCGTCACAAATTATGGTGCTTCTTCCCCTTTCTCTTTCTATTGCTGGCTTTTGCTTTCATTTATTTATCCTTATGTTCAAGCGAGGCAACGCACTGGCAGTACAAGATACATTTAAATGCTGTGAAAATTCAAGAACAGGCTTTTTCACGTAATATGCCTGTGCAATGAAAAGATCAAGCTGCATTCGTTTCTGTGCAAAATCCTCCCTCTCCTAGCCTGCATGTGCTCTTCCCAAAGCCGGCCCCCAAATGGGAGCCAAGAATCCTAATTTATTGGTGGGGTGCTTGCTCTGTTTTTGTTTTATCAGTAATTTACAATGCGGAATGCCCCCGTAGTCACCTTTCCCTCTTCTCAAGTAGGTGAACACAATGTAATTGTCTTGGTTGCAGAAAAAAGGATGCTTTCTCCAAGGCCCCATTAATTGGAAAACAGCACACAACTGACAGGAGTGGGGTGGGTGTGATTATCAGCACCAGATGAGAGCCATTAACAAAATGGAGAGTGTCATCTTCAGAGCACAAATATTTTCCCTAACTATAATACCCTCTTAAAGAGACCTGAAGTGGACACGCATTGTCACACGCACTTCCAACCGCACCACCAATCATTTTTTACTACTGCTAGGGGTTTCAGAGCCGAGAGAGCAAGAGCAGAGCAGCCTGAGAGATCTTAGCACTTAGGCCTATTGTACTTTATCCTTTAGACAAAGAAGCCATAAGCCTTTCTCGACACGTCTCTTAAGCTTTGTCAATAACTTAAAGTCTGAGTAATAATATTCGGCCTTCATCCAGGAATCTCAGAGAAGCGTTTCCAGGGTAGGGAAGATTTTTAGATTAACTCATTTGGGTTTAATTCTTTCGCGCCCGGCTTTCCCTTTTTGTTCAGCTCCCTGTGGAACAGAAGATGGGTTTGTAGCCCTGAATTGGTAGAATTGTTTCACATCATCAGCCTATTCATGCTCTCCCCTCCCCTGTTGTAAAACACAGGCTATTGCCAGTGGAACAGTGGTGGCATTGTGCGGCAGTACTATACCACCCAGATTTTACCTCAGCGCTCTCCGATCCTTTTTTTTTTGTTTTCAGTCAAAAGAAAGCATTTGCTCAGGGGAGGGGAGGGGGTGTTCCTATTGCTTCCACTAACATGGAGGTTAAAGGAAAGATTGATGGGAGAAAGTTCACCTAGAAAACCAGGATAAATTTCTTGCTGGCCAAGGCCAGTTGTTCCATTGTCCAGGGGCCATGTTTTTTGTTAATTATCTCTCACTCTCTCCTTTTATCGAGGAAACTGGCAGCAAAGCTTGGAGAAAGGAACAGGATATAGGGGTCAGGGGGTCCCATTTGGCCACCTAGGTATTCCATTTTAAATGCTAAGGGCTGGTTAAGCACAGGGTGAGTTTTGGTACTTTGGAGTTGAGGGACTGAGGACTATCAAAATAATAATTAATTTAATGCATTAATTTATACCTCAAACTCCCAGGCCTAACATTAAAAAAAATGCTGCAAAGGGACCTTTTCAAAAAAATGAGGGAAAGTTGCTTCAGACAAGACCATGTTGTCAAGGAAATAAACCTTCGTGAGAGTAGGCATTAAACACACAGCTGCTAGATTTGGCTGGGCCTTAGACACTGGTGGTAATGACAATGATTCTTCGTGGCAGCAAACCAGATCTAAACATAAATAGGACTGCATGAAAGGAAAGGAAACGGAACAAAACAGTTCCTTGGGTGCCACTGGCAAGAGGAATAACATCAATTTTGATTAAAAAGCAAAAGAATCCCCCTGTTTCCACACATTAGTAAAGGCATGCAAATTCATAACTCACCAACAATGTACCTTTGAAACGCAGCTGCACCCCACAAACAGGGTCTTTTTTCCACTCAGAGAAACAGCCCTATTTCAAGCGGAAAGAAAACAACTATTGAAAAAGCCACAAGAGACTGTAAAAGTAGGGAGGGGTGGAGGGGGTGGCGTTCCTTTTGGCAGATGCTGTAGATCAGCGTTCCTAATATAATGAAGCCTTCTCAGCTGGTTATGACTGAAGTGAATGGTTGTTACACCATCCCCAGAATTCGCAGGCAAGTTTCACGTGGACAGCTGGTAGCAATGTAGAAATGAGCTGGAAAAATACCATATGCAATTTTCATGTGTCGGATTCCTGCCTAGGGGCTTCAGATTGTTCCTCAGGATGGTATCAACAAACGCAACTACCCAAAGGGAAGCCATCTTCCATGAGGCCATTCCTTGAAGGGCTTCTCCTCACAGTTATGCTTTGAGAGGGAGGCACATGAATTCAGTGTGTCAAACAGCTCTGGCTGACCAGTGTAGTGACTTCAATCCAGAGCAACTGTCTGTTAGTTCCAGGAGCATCATAAAAAATGTGCTGGCCAAGAGTTCCTGACACACTTGCAGATAAATTGTATGTTGTGGGCAGCTGTGACCAGTTGGATATTTCAGCAATGACTTGTCTTGAATGTAAAATGAAATAGTTTAAAAACAGATAGCGTAGATGCAGCAGAACCTCCCTCTTGCTGTGGCGCTTGGAGTGCATGACTGACACAGGGGATGATAAAAATAAGTAACCAGATACCTACCTTCCCTCTCACCTGAGGCTCTCAGAGCACTTTACAGTGTCTAATCAATGAACACCCCCACCCCCGGCTCTTGCAAGGTAAATATGGGGCATTATCTAAGGGCAGCTTCAAACACAGGTTGGGTAGGGTATCACAGTGTGTGCCAAATTCAGATAGATACTGGCAGGAGAATCTACTGCAGACAAAAATAATATAATCAGATGACCTCCCTCTCTCAATACCCAAGACCAGTTCTCCTCATGTAGCCGACGTGCGGAAAGACAGGTGGCTTAAAAATCTTTCTACTGCCCTGATCTTAGCATTGCTTGTTATGTTTTCTTACCCTGTGCCATGCTGGAGCAGACTGGAGGCTGCTCTAACTCACGCCAGTCTAGAACAGCCACAAAGGACTACCACGCGGCTCAGAATCAATGTGGCATGAAGTGGGGAACAAGATTCCTTTGCCCTTTAATGCCCAGTTTTATTCTCTATTCTGCAGGCATGGCCCGTGGTGCACCAGCCTTGTGTTGTTTATGTCACGTGAGGCTCGCTTTTGTACCAAGAACAACAAGAAGTCCTGTGGCACCTTATAGACTAACAGACATTTTGGAGCATAAGCTTTCGTGGGCAAAGACCCGCTTCATCAGATGCATGAGTGGGGGGTGGTTTCAGACGGGTATTTAAAGAGTGGGGTCCCAGGAAGAGGGAGGGCTAGAGCTGAAAAGGTCTATTCAGTCAGGGTGGAAATGGCCCAGTATCAACAGTACTTATCAAAAGAGTTAAAAACAAGTTAGATCAGACAGGGGGATGTCAGCCATTGTCAGAGTCTAATGGGAAGATATTAACACCCAGGGCAGAGAAGATGCGAGCCAAAGACACAAAAGACACAAACAAATTTGGTCCCTCTGGGCTCAGCCATCAACCTTGGTATCGTGTGGAGTAAGGGACATTGGTGTATGTTCAAAGGGCCCTGATCTACACGAGGACAGAAAGTCGATTCTGATCTATTGATTCTAGCTACAGTAATGGCATAGCTAGAATTGAGTATCTGGGATCAACTTTGTTCCCTAGTGTAGACCAGGCCAAAAGTTAATGGAAGGACTCGAATGCGTCAGGTTCGCACACTCTGTCTCTTGCACTGTAAGTGCAAATATCTCAAATGCCTGCTGACAGAGAACTGGCACAGCAATCCAGAATGTATGATTTGATTCAAGATTTCGCACTCAGTCCCGAGGGTCTTACTAAGATAAAAACCCTCATTGACCTCAGTGGGTGTTTGACTGAAGCTGAAATTCAGTGTTGGGCTGTCTGCTTAATGGGTACACTAGTTCACTTCTTATGTCATTTTACAGTGTGGGAGATCGCCATCTCTAATTAAATGCCATACCATGCTATACATGGTCAGTAAATAGAAAGAGAACTTGAGCTTTTATAAATCCTACAGTCTTTTTTAAAAATAACTGTAAAAATGTTGTGCTGAACTCAATGGGATTTTTCCCCAAAACAGGAACCTCATGATTCGGCTCATGCTTTTTAAGGAAGATTTCATTTCTGAGCTTGCTTCTTAAACTTCACAAAAACATTTGTAGAATAAAATATTTGGGGACAGAGTTATCCCTCTTCATTTGATACAAATTGTTTTGAAAGAGGAAAGGGCAAAAACTTGGAAAGACTGTCAGAAAACAGTGATGTTTATTATCAGCAGACAGCACTATTATTACTACTTGCTTGCAAAAATAGCGATTGCCTGTTGGTAAGTCAGTGCTTTTGAGCCACTAAACTGATTGAAAACTTGTATATTTTCTTTCCGTACACTGGGGTGACTGTTGGATCTCCAACTTTGGGTAGATTATCTCTCTCAACACCTGGTAGCTCTTAATTAATCAAATCAGGAGTTTTGTTGTTGGCTGTATGGAGAAGAGAACTGTGGGGCCACTGTATAGGTCTAGGCCATATGACCTCCTAGATGTGCGAGATGCTTAGTCTAGTGCTAAACATGTAGTAGGTGCGCTATTGAAAATTCTGAACATAGCTACAGGCCCCCAACAAACAGATTTCATGACAAAGCCCTCACAGAAAGTACAATCACAGATCTGTTGAATGTGGGACAAATACGTACATGGGACACTCAGTTTGGAGATGGATATAGGGTCTCACCTAACATACACCAAAGTCAGTAGAAAGACTCCATCTGATGACACCAGAAACATTGGAGCAGGCCCACAGTTTACACGGAATTTCTAAAAACTATTTCTGGATTTTATTTAACACACACAATTTAGGACTAAAGCCTTCCAGCTGATGCATGTGTGCAGCTACTGTGGAAATCAGTGGGAGCGTCTCTTGCATCTCAGCAAAGACCAGTTCCTGGATCCTACACAAAGGCCAACCAAAAGAGTTGCATGCCAGGGAGCTGTTGGAGGTTGAACAAACACCTGCCTTGTGAACACTTTCTGGGGGTGCGAGACATGCCAGATTTTTTTAGAAGGTAAATCATCAAAAACACAAATTAAGCCCAGGTACGTAAGCACAACTACTTTGTTTCATCAAACCTCTGTATGTATTAATATTATACATTTTAACTATTACTGTAATATACAAACAGAATTTATTTTCAAGTTTTTAAGCTAATTATAGAAAAATTATCTCACTACAAAATACAGTGTACCGCCACGTTGCGGGGTATTTCTTGGCGCATGCACAGATGATGGTGTGGCAGCGCAGCAGCTTTGTTTGAATTCAGTTAACTGCTAATTGTTAGTGTGTCAGTTACAGTTTACTTCCACAGCAAAACTCCTCAACATCTCTGGGTAGTACTTGCGTATTTTTGTATGCCTACTGTCCTACTTGGGTGATAACGAAAGATTCAAAAATAAGAATATTGGCGTTCAAAAGGAGTTGTTATAGAAAGATTCTGAGAATAGGATGGATGCAGAAGGTCACCAATGAGGAATTACATAGGAAGATACAGCCGAAAGAGACCCTGCTGCAGAAGGTTATAAAACGGAAGCTACAACTACGTGGGCATATTTGCAGAATGAACGACGAACGAAAAATCAAGACCCTGGTATTTGGCATAATGGATGGTTCAAATAGGAGAGGCAGACCCCACAGAGAATGGATAGATGACGTAGTAGATTGGTGCAGAGCTAGTCTACAGAAACTAAGCCACTCCGCACTGGGTAGGGAAAGATGGAAGGAAATAGTGAGAGAGGCATCAGACACCAACAGGCCCTGAGCCCACGGTTATTGATGATGATTATACTGTCCTACTGTTTGTGATGAGTAATAACATAAAACTATTTTACATATATTTAATATGCAGTTAAAAGTGTATAGGCCCCCCCCCATTTCTATTTTTGATTTTTGATAAGGGGTGTGAGAATATATTTTGAGAACCAAAGGGGTGCAGGCTGCAGTAAAGGTTAAGAACCACTGGTCTAGACCATGCCCAATAGATGTCTGTCTAACCTGCTCTTAAATTTCTCCAGTGATGGAGATTCCACAACCTCCCTAGGTAATTTATTCCAGTGTTTAACCACCCTGACAGTTGGAAAGTTTTTCCTAATGTCCAACCTAAACCGCCCTTGCTGCAGTTTAAGCTTGTTGCTCCTAGCTAAATCCTACAACCTGGAAGCTTGCATTGGAACACATCACCTCACCAGCCTTTGCATAAATTAGCCAGTTCAGAGAGCAGCAAGTTCTCAAAGGCTTGAAGGAAATGTGACCCTCCACTTCTGACTGACCTTTGTTTCTTGCAGCCAGGAAAAAGCAGCGGAAGAAAGACAACCAGCATCTCTTTGGACCATCTTTACGTGGTCAAAGAGCTGCATTCTCCAGCCTTGATTATGGTAATGTGCCATACCTGAGGGTGAAAGCAAAGGCCACCAAGCTGCAGATACTATCAAATGTGACAGTTTATCTGACCTGGTGATGTGCTGTCATGGCCCTGTTGAGTAACACAGGGCAGCCAGTGCACATCACCGTGGCATTCCACTCGTTGCTCTGCTTCCCCCCACCCAGCACGGCATGCAAATTAAGGCAATGATACTGAGCTCCACAGTCCTCAGTGGACCGAACTGGTCTCTGTGACAATACCATAACCACTCTCATCAGGGATGCTGCAATCAGCAGCTTGGAGATTGAGCTTGCTAGCAGTAATGGGCCGGGCTTTCTTAGCTGCTAAATCATAGCCGTAGCATGGCCTCCCTCCTCATGATGGCCACAGATCTTGCCACGTTCAAATGAAGATGGAAGAACTATTGCATAGCAGTGGGTTTCTATCAATAACAAACCGAGGATAGCTTGGGTTCCTTATTCATCACCAAGCATGCTCCAACAATGTATACGAGGAAGAAGCAGAGACTCCTAATGAAGCCTTAAATTTTGTTAACAGATACTATAGTAACAGTCACATTTTAAATACCTAGCCAGCCAAGCAAACTGCATTGCACAATATTATTTGTGACTACCATGTGCTTTAAGACACTATCCAATGAGTCTGAGTCTTTTTTCCTCCTAGTCCATCTCTGAAAGGCATTTAACAGCGGATGCGAGGGAGTTCTGGGGTTTTGGCTTCCTCTTCATACTTATTCATCAGTGTAACAGGGCTGCAGGCCCATTAAATGACACTGGGTTCAGGTCTCCTGTTCCAGTCCAGGTGCTCCCAGTGGCGCCATTTCAGGAGGTGTTAGTGTCAGTGAGGAGAGGGGCAAGAGACGAGAGCTGCTAGACCATGGTTTCCCTAACTAGGGATGTGCCCCCTGGCAGGGATGAAGAAATTCCAAGGGGGCGTGAGGTGACACAGCCACCCCCCATCATTCCCTCTACCTGAAGAAAGAGCCAGCCTTTGCTTCTGTCTCTCAGCCCTTGCCATTTTACCTGGGTGACACAGCGCAGCCGCAATAAAAAGCAGGCAGCTGGTGAAGACCCTTGTGGAGCTGGCTGCCTCCTGCAAAGATAAGCGAGTGTGGGTTCTGTGGGGGGGGGAAGGAAAATGGGGTTAGATAGGGGGCTGGAGGTGCCTGGCTCGAGTGAGGGGGGCTGGGGGTGGGGTAAGAATGGGGAGCTGACGGTGCCTGCCTCTGTGGGATGGGAGGGGCTCGGGCAGTCAACCAGCTTGTGGGACTCACAGTGCTTGGGGAGCTGGCCCCAGCAGTGCAGGGCTCGGGCAGCTTGGGCTGGCAGGCAGGTGGCTGGCCCCAGCAATGTGGGGCTTGGGTGGCTGGCCCCAGCAGTGTGTGGGGCTCGGGCAGCTGGCTTGTGGCTGGGGCTGGCAACTGGTAGGCAGGCAGCTGGTCTCAGCAGTGTGGGGCTCAGGCAGCCAGCAGGTGGGCAGGCAGCTGGCCCAGGCAGCTGGCTAGCCCTGGTGGCTCGGGGTTCAGGCTGGTGGCTCTGGCAACACAGGTCTCAGGCAGGCGGGTGGCTGTCGCAGTCAGTTCTGGTGGCTGGCACGGGGCTCAGGCAGCTGGCCAGCTGGGGCTGTGCACCAAGCAGCTGCAAGGGGCCGAGAAAAACTATCTATGCTTATTTTTAATTTTAAATAACATTTTAGATCAAGTTTTTGTGAATTGAGTTTTTTGTTAACAGGGGAACTGGATGATGGTAAAGAAGAGGTGGGGAGGGGCGTGAGGGTTTCTCAAAAATCAACGGGGGGTTGTGGTGCTGAAAAGTTTGGGAACCCCTGTGCTAGAGAGAGGAGGCAGTCCCTAGCAGGAGGCTAAGGCAGGAGAGCAGAGAGAGGGATTTGCTGGATGATACTCCACAGCCAGAGTGCCAGGGCTGCAGGCAGGGGGGCAGCAGCAGAAGAACACGCCTGGTGGCTCTAAGCGGGACAGCCAGAGCCAAGGACCTGTGAGGGCTAATGGAAGGGGGCGCAGCAGCAAAGGGCCCTACTGCTGACATGTCTGTGGCCAGAGAACGTGACCCCACAAACAGTGAGGGCCAAGGCGAGTGAGAAATGCTCCCGTGGCAAGGGTGCTCCTGTAGAGAGGCTGTGGCTCTAGGGAGAGTGGGCCTGCGTGGCAGAAAGAAGGGCCGCGTTGGCTATCCTGGAGGCAGGATGGAGATGTAGCAGAGGACACTGGGGCATAGGGAGAACAAAGCTGGGTTTGGAGGACTACACGGCCGGGGCTGGGGGGCAGAGGGAGATGTGGATTGTGCTTTGGGCCTGTTGCTATTCACTGTTTGCCCTGTGTTTTGCTGCTAAACAACGTTGTTGGAGTACAGGGTAAGCTGGCATGGCGTTTCTGAGCACCCAGAAGGGAAACTGAAGCAAGAAGCCACATGCAGTGCTGCCCTCGTGCGCGGGGAGAGAGCCAGGGACATGGCCATCGGTTGACTATCAGGAACTAAGCACAGCATTCCCTTGTGTCGTCAGCCAACAGCAACTTCTTTCCTGGAGTAATTACCCACCCCATGGCGGTCAGAGGTTGTAAAAATTGCTCTGTAGCTTTCCGGGATGTGGTAGGTGCTTTCCAAACAGCAGACAGTTTGGCTCTTCCAAGGGGATCACTGTTTGAGAAATACACGGTTGCAATCCTGAGTTCAAACCTTAATTACTAGGAGTGAACTTTGGGGAAAATATCAAGTGCCTGGAGAAAGCATCATTACTTTGAGCTGGGTGAGTTTTAACAGCACTATTCCAGTAGCTGTCCTCGCTGATGTAAGCTGTGTATACGGCTTAAGAGAAGGGCCCTGATTACAGACGGCTTCCTCCTCCTTTCTGAAGTCAGCTCCAGTGTTCTTCCCTCGCCCCATGCCGTAAGCTTTTGACCCTTTTATCTTTCAAATCCTTTTATCTTCTTACATAAGGTGTCTTCACCAGCTTTATTTTCCAGTCTCAATGCCACAAAAAGTGAGGAAGCCCGATATGTAGATCTGACATATGTTGTAGTATTGCATCTGGAGCTGCTCTGTTGTCTACAAAGCTTTATCTATCACTTCCTTACACCCTCGTCTGGAGTTTCCCTTCCTTTCGGCTAATGTGATGGGGGGCCTGTTATTTTAAATTCTTTGTTAGTTTTTTCCCCTTCATAACGCTAACAAATCCATGCCATTTATACCACTTCCTTTCTCCTTTGCCTTGCTCTTACCCACGTCAACCCCAGTCCAGTAAAGCACTTTAAGCATGTGCTTAACTTTACATGGCTATTCCCTTCAGTGGGCCTACTCATACGAAACAGAGCTTTGTGCTTTGCTGGATTGGGGCCCTATTCTGTAAAGTTATATGGCTAGATCCTCTACTGCCATAAAGCAGCAAAGATCCATTGAACCCTTTGGAATTACACCAATTTCTACCAGGTTAGGTGCCAGTTCAGGCCCAAATACCCATGGGCCTAAACTCACATACAAGACTGATTTGAGTGATTTGTATTTGATTACCATCTTTTTACACACACACGCACACACACACACGCCCCTATATACAATAAAGGAAATTTGTCTTTCTTTGAAAGAACCAGAATTTGATCTCTTGGTATTTACTTTACAAAATCTTCATAATTGTCCAAAGTTTTGTCCCCTCAAACATACACAGCTGACTACTTCGGCCAATGGGAACTATGCATCGTGCAAATAAAATTAAGCTTGCTCGTAAGTCTTTGCAAGATCGGGGGATTAGTTTTCATAAAACAGGAAATGCTGAAGAAATTTTTTACTATTATTTATTGCTTCTGGAAGTGCTTGCAATGTCCTAGCTGCTGTACAAAGAAAGAAGGCACGGACCTGCCACAGTCCATGACAAACAACAGAGAAGGTAGAGGAAAAGGCAGAAACAAGAAGTTTGGTGGTAAGGAGGTGATTAGACATCCTGGTAATACACACTTCTAATTGCATAAATTTATGTATGAAGCAACACAGATTTGCACCAGCTGAGGAACCAGCTCAGAGAGGTATAATGACATATGGACAATTCCAAATTACCCTACCATTATAAACATTTCCACATTTTGCAAATTACATGAGACAAAAGAGGAGGATTGTCTCACAACATGGCAGAAAGCCAAAACATTGTCTTCATAGGATTGGTTATAATGGAATTGTGCCAATAGTTTCACCTCCTAAAGCAATGTGTTTATTTTATTATAAGAACACTTACGTGATAACAATTAACATTTTTACTAGCAAGCTTATTTAATGGTACAAAGTGATTTTGCAAATTGCTTCCTTTACTTTCCATACAAAATTACTTTATGGTTGGTATTTTCTAAATGGTATTTTAAATATAATTTTGCCTTTTCCGATCCGACGGCTGCATAGCAAGGCACAATAACAGACTGATTGATAAAAGGAATTGAAACACAAGCTAACATCTTGCCAGTTTGCTTTAAAAAACAAAACCAAAAACAACTGATACTGCTATATTATGTACATTTTAAAATAAGCATACAGGGAGATCTAAAAGGCTAACAGTCTGATTACAGCTTCAACCTCCTTTTATAAGATGATAAAGTACTCTGCAAATACTTCAGCTAAAAATGCCGTCCTCTCCGCCACTGCTTTTCTGCAGAAGAGAAGCAGTATATTTGCCTACGTACTTAAACCTATTTAGTATAACACTGAAGCTTGAGAAGGAAGTTTGCAGCTGCACTAGCTTCTATGCCTTTAGCCCACTTAAAACCCCCCATGTGATGTCCCCCCACAGCAGATAGCATTTAGCTAGGGTTAAACCACAGCTTTTGTGCACCAAAAGTACAGCAGTGAATAAAAATGACTAAGTGCAGCTGTAAATCTCTAGCAATATTATTCAGAGGGAGTGAACAAATCTATACTGCATCATAAATAGGAAAATCATCCAATCAAGAAGTCTTAAAGCATATTAGAACAGCTTCAAGCTCTCAGTGTGGGAGAGAAACCTACTATGTTATCCAAAGTGTTAAGGAGATTATCAATGGATTTCACTCCTGAATGCTTTTACATCACCCATCTCATTAGAATAAGTAATAAAGATGTTATAAATGACATCACAGAAAGCTGTGATTAACCAAAAAGGCTTGCTTAAATTATATTAATTTTCTACCTCCACATTCAACATCACTGTCTGAAATTCAGTCTTAGCTTTGATTCAACAGTTAAAAAGTTTTAGCATCAAATCAAACTAGCATTATTATTATGCAAAGCTTTTTCCTGAATTCTGCTTGGCTAAATAACCCCTATTAACATGCAGATTGAGGATTACCAGGTCTCCCAAAATAATAATTAAAAAAAATGTCTTTATAAACGATACTTTCTTCTCTTGCCTGTTGAACTACAACCACCAGAATACATTCCATAAACTGTCTCCTGTAACAGGATGAGGGTCCCATCGATGGCCCGGATGCAGTTCAGGAACCCCAAGGCAGTGAATCTGGCCACAGCTTCGTCAACGTCTCGAAGATAGATGGCCGTCCTGCAACAGGATAGTGCTGATGGCCATCACAACCTGCAGAGGGAGGCGACCAACCACACTCATCAGGGACCGAGGGAGGAACTTTCTGGGCCCCAGGGGAGTTCCCTTCCCCCACTCCCCTGAGCTCTCCAGGAGCCTCCCTTGTGAGGCTGGTCCCTGGCAGCAGGGCTGTGTGAGGGTGAGATGGCCCGGCACAGTTTCTTGGTGACAGGGCTTTTCCCCAACCCAACCCCACTTCCCGAGGGTTCCCCTTTAGCGGGACACCCTTCCCCCATGCAGGGATGGCAGCCCAAGGGTGCGTTATCTCCATGAGGCAGGTCCCAATGGTGAACTTCCCTACACCAAACTGGTTACCCACCAAGTGGCAGCTGTCAGGGGGTGGGAAGCTTGCACAGGGTGACTGCGACCTGACCTCCCTGGGCATGGTGGGCTGCAGCCAAGTGTCCTGTCTCCAGAGGGCAGGGGTGAGCCTGGCACAGAGGTCCAGGAAGGTTGTCTTCCACATTTGGAAGTTTTGGCGCCACTGCTGGTTGTCCATCTGCCCCATGACTAGCCGGTCCCACTAGACGGAACTGGTGCGGTGTGGAACTGGGAGTGGGGTGTGGGGGTTGGGTGCAGGTGTGAACATCCTGCAGCCAGGGCAAGGTCCTCGCAGGTGGTCACCGACTCATCCTCCATGAGGAAGAGGAGGACAGCTGTCAGGAAGTTCAGCAGCTGCTGCAGCTTCTTTGTGTGGGGCCACCACAAGCCCGGGGGCAGCTCCGGTGGCATGGCCCCCTGGGACCAGCTGTGTCACCTACAAAGCCATTATGCCATGCACTAACTGTGCTGCCCCTCGAGGTAGGCACACCCTAAGCAGAGGCAGAAAATGGATGTCTCGGGGGGGATGTCCCTTAAAAAGCATGTATCACCGTGGCTCCCAGAAGGAACTGATGACCTGCAACCCTGTCTGATGTGGTTCTGAGTGGCCATTTTGCTGACAGAGCAGCCGAGCAGTCCGGATGCTCTCTGTTGACAGAGCGGATCGCTCTTTCAATCCATCTTGTCGTCTGGATGCGATCTGTTGACAGAAGTTTTGTTGCAAGCTCTTCTCCGGCACAAACTTTTGCTGATAAATCCCTGTCATCTAGTCACAGCCCCTGAGGCAAATTATTTCATTAGGGAGTTGCTTGGCTCCTCCCTGTAAGAACCTGGCAGTTGCCATTGTTGAAGACAGATTCCTGGCCTAGATGTACCATGGCTCTGGTTCAGCATGCCAAGCTCTTTGTGCCCACTGGGGCTTTTTATAGGGAGAAGAAAAATGTTATCAATTCCAGCCGTGTCTACAAGTGCACGCTACTTCGAAGTAGCGACACTAACTTCGAAATAGCGCCCGTCACGGCTACATGCGTCAGGCACTATTTCGAAGTTAACTTTGATGTTAGGCGGCGAGACGTCGAAGTTGCTATCCTCATCAGGAGATGGGGATAGCGCCCTACTTCGACGTTCAACGTCGAAGTAGGGACCGTGTAGTCATTGCGCGTCCCGCAACTTCGAAATTGTGGGGTCCTCCATGGCGGCCATCAGCTGAGGGGTTGAGAGACGCTCTCTGCAGCCCCTCAGCTCAATGGTGGCCGCGTGGAGTGGCCCCTTAAAGGTCCCCTCCCCCTACCTTCCTGTGCAGGAAGCTGAGGGAACGTGCAGGCAGCAGCCCAGACACGCGGCCAGCCTGCATGTCCCTCAGCAGCCACGGGACCATCAATGGCCGCCCGGCAGCCCCCCCAGCGCCCCCAGGGGACCCCCCCAAGGGGAGCCAGGGCAGCCAGCCCAGCCAGGCGGGCAGCCAGGCTGGCAAGCGGCAGCGGGGCTCCTCCTGGACGGAGGCCGAGCTGCGGGACCTGCTGGGGCTCTGGAGCGAGGAGGAGGTGCTCCAGGTAATGGGGAGCAAGAGGCGGAACGCAGATGCGTTCGCTCGGCTGGCCGATGGCCTGGCTGCCCGGGGTCACCCTGCCCGCGCTCCGGACCATGTCCGGAGTAAGGTGAAGGAGCTGCGGCAGGGTTATGCCTGGGCCCGGGATGCGCCCGGCCGATCTGGGGCCGCTTCCGTCACTTGCCCCTTTTACAGGGAGCTCAGGGACATCCTGGGCCCCCGGCACACCTCCTCCCCTCCGGCCACCCTTGATACTTCGGCCGACGAGCCCCAGCAGGCCCTTCAGCCAGAGTCCGCCCCGGAGGTAAGCCCTGCACCCCAGGGCCCCCCCCCCCGGAGCCCACCCCCGGGCCATCGTGGCAGGAGGAGGAGGGGGGCTCCTTCTCCACAGAATCCGGGCTGCAGATCCTCCTCCTGCCATCCCGGAGCAGCAGCCGGGCCTCCGCCCCCCGGGGATCTCCGGACCGTGGGAGTGGACCAACAGGTATGTACCCTGCTCTGGTGTACACCCCTGGGCTTGAGGGGCGGGGGGTAATAGATATGTGTCCAGGGCCCCCCACATGCTCACATGGCCATGGCCCCAAGGACATCCATCCCTGGGGCAGGGGGGAGCGGAACCTCGAGGGGCCCCTGGGAGGAGGGGGTGGGAAACCCCGCAGCAGCAGCAGCAGCAACAGCAGCAGCAGCAGCATGTGGTGGAGTGGGGGGAGTGCAAAAGGGAGACTCAGGCTAGATATGAGCAACAAGAGCCGAATAGCTCCCAGGGGCAAAGGATGATCGTGGGGCTACAGCTGGCAGGTGACACCTCTGCCCTGAACAAAGAGGAGGGAGGAGCCGAGCTGGCTTTGAAATGGTGGGGGAGGGCGGGGGCCGCAGGTAGAGGCTAGGGGAAGGGAGAGCTGGAAGGCAGCCAGCCTGAGGAGGGGGAAAGCTGCATCCCAGAGGGGCACCCCTTGGGGTCTTCTTCCCTGGATGGGTTGGAAGGACTGTCTCTTCTGACAGCTGGTGCTGTCACTCCTGGGAGAAACTGGGCATCTGTGGCCTAAGAAACCTTTCCTGTCAGACCCTGCGGAGTGAAGTGAGAGTCGCTCCCACCAGGGGACGGGGTGCAGGGCAGGGGGACCCCTGAACCCCATCCATCACAGCAGCATCTCCCGGGGACGGGGATGGGGATGGGGAACCTGCAGCACAGGGCTGCGGGGACAAAGGCCACGGCTCGGGGCCCACACTAACGCCTGTCTCCATTCTTCTCCCCCCCTCCTCCTCTCCTGTGTCCCGCAGCTGCACCATCGGAAGGGCCGGAAGAGAGAGCCGGCGAGGCATCAGTGGTCCCGGAGACCCCTCCAGGGCCATCGCTCCAGGCAAGCCCCTTGGCCGAGGACCGACCGGCCCCACGGTGGGCTAGACGGCGGACCCCGCGCCACCACCAGCTGACGGCGGTGGACCCCCAGCTGCTGGCCATCCACCATCGGCAGCTGGAGGAGGCGGAGCAGCGCCTGTGGGTGGAGCAACGCCGCGTCGAACTGCAGGAGCGGGCGCTGGCCTGGCGCCAAGAGGCATGGGGGGCCTACATGGAGACTTTCAACCGCCTGGTGGACTACCTGGCCCCCCATGCCGCGCCAGCCGCCGCAGTGCCCGCCCTGCCTGCTCCACCCGCCGCACCACCAGCTGCTCTGCACGTCGCCGTCCCGTCCGCCATCGCCCCGCCACCCACCACCGAGGGCCACAGCGCCGAGGGACCCCTGGAGCCAGCTGAGACTCGCTGGGCATATCTTCCGGTCCGCCCCGCCCCCAGCCAGCCCTGGACAGGGCTGCGGCCACGGCGGGGCTCCCGGCCGCCCATGCCCAGTGCCGGACTTTAGGGGCGAGGGGCCCGGTACGTGGCCCCCCCTTGTATATAGTTGTGACTTATTAATTTGTGCCCCCCGTTTGCCCCGTCCCCCCCATGTAAATAGTTCTCCCCTTTATCATCCCTGGTTTTTTTTTTATTAGTGAACAAACTTTTTTATTACTATTGTTTTATTTGTACACATTACTTTTGTTCCACATGTTGTATATAGTTTGTTCTTGTTTTATTTATAGTTAAAAAAAAAAGTTCTAAAAGAAAAAGCAGTTTAAGTTCAGCCACAAGTGCGTGCTGTCATTTGTCCAGGAAAAGTGGGAGGTGGGTGCGGTTGGGTGCTCCATGGTGTGGGCGTTGGGGCAGGGAGTGTTGTGGAGGAAGGGGTGGGCAGTGGGGGGCCTGGCAGAGTTCACCCGTGGCCTCATCATTGAAGTAGGCCCGCAGGGCCTCCCGGACCCGGGTCCCTTCGGGGTCCACCTGCCGACTGGGGGCAGCGGGTGGCTGCACGTCACCCCTGCCGGCCTCCATAGCCCAGCCCTGGAAAAAGGCCTCCCCCTTGCTCTCCACCAAATTGTGCAGGGCGCAGCAGGCACCCACAATCAGGGGGATGTTGTTGGGGCCCGCATCCAGGCAGGTCAGGAGACATCTCCAGCATCCTTTCAGGCGGCCAAATGAGCGCTCCACCACCTGGCGTGTGTGGTTCAGGCACTGGTTGAAGCGCTCCTGGCTAGCGGAGAGATGGCCCATGTACGGGTGCATGAGCCAGGGCCGGAGGGGGTATGCCACATCTGCGATGACGCAGAGGGGCATGGTGGTGTCCCCCACAGGGATCTCCCACTGGGGAATGTAGGTCCCCGCCTCCAGCCAGCGGCACAGGCCCGAGTTCCGGAAAACCCGGGCGTCGTGGGTGCTGCCAGGCCAGCCCACATAAATGTCCTGGAAACGGCCCCAGCTGTCCACCAAGGCCTGGAGGACCACAGAATGGTAGCCCTTGCGATTGATGTAGCGTCCTCCACTGTGATGCGGGGCACGGATGGGGATGTGAGTCCCATCCAGAGCCCCGAAGCAACTGGGGAAGCCCAGGGTGGCAAAGGCTGCGATGGTGGCATCTGGGTTCCCCAGCCTCACGAGCCTGTGCAGGAGCATGGCGTTGATGGCACGCACAACCTGCAGGGAAAGCACATGGGACAGCACCAATGAGGGGTGAGCAGGGTGTGCGTGGCCCTGCCCTGCCCTGCCCTCCCCCGCCCTCCCCTCCCCTCCCCTCCCCCACCCTCCTCTGCCCGGGCCCCCCTCCCCTGCCCTGCCCTCCCCCCGTGGGTTCTCTTACCTCCATGAGGACAGCCCCGACGGTGGCCTTGCCGACACCAAACTGCTGCCCCACGGATCGGTAGCTGTCGGGAGTGGCCAGCTTCCAGACAGCGATGCCGACCCGTTTCTCCACAGGGAGGGAACGCCGCATGGCGGTGTCCTGGTGCCTGAGTGCGGGGGTGAGCCACTGGCACAGCTCCATAAATGTCTGCCGGCTCATCCTGAAGTTCCTGAGCCAGTGGTCGTCATCCCACTCCCCAAGCACCAGCCGCTCCCACCAGTCGGTGCTGGTGGGGTAGCTCCACAGCCACCGGCGTGTGAGGCAGGGGCGGGGGCGGGGTGCTGCAGGGTTGGGGGTTGAGCCCTGCTGCCCTGGGGGCAGCTCCTCCTCCGGTGTAGCAAGGAGGTGCTCAGCTGCCTCCCGCATGGCATGGATCAGGGTGAGCCCTGCTCCTGCCAGGAGGGCTGGGTGGACCTCTGGCTGCTGCTGCTGCTGCTGCTGGGGGTCCATGCCTGCGTCGCCCGGGGTCTGTGTGCCTATGGCTCCTCAGACCACGTGCTGTGCAGGCTGAGTGTGTCTGGGAGGGGCCCTTTAAGGGAGCGGCTAGCTGTTGCCCCGGAAGCGCTAGTCCGCCCTGTGACCCTGTCTGCAGCTGTGCCTGGCATCCCTATTTCGATGTGTGCTACTTTGGTGTGTAGACGTTCCCTCACAGCGCCTATTTCGATGTGGTGCTGCGCAACATCGAAGTTGAACATCGACGTTGCCGGCCCTGGAGGACGTGTGGACGTTATTTGCTACATCGAAATAAGCTATTTCGATGTAGGCTTCACGTGTATACGTAGCCTCCATGTAGTTAGCAAAAAAAGGCAGCAAAGATCAATTGTTCTTTCATTGTTTTTTTTTTAACCAGTAACTTTTCAAGTTAAGTTTGGGCCATAGGCAGTGCTCTTTTTGTGCCGGTACTTGCTGGTACTGAGTACTAGCACCTCGGCAGCCCCAGCCATGGGATTGGCTAGAGGGGGCAGAGAACTGGCTGAGTACTGGCTCCTACTTTTTTTTTGCTCAAGGCCCTGGGCACAGGGCTGTTGCATTTGTGAAGACTCTGTATCTTTCTTTCAGACTGTTTGTGAAGCTGTGCTCTAAATTTGCTCATTTGTAACCCAGCTCACAGAACTCCTTTTGAGCCCTGTCAGTCAGCAGATGTACAGGCAGAGGACGTGCTGAGGAACAGACACGCTGACTCCCATTTAGAAAGAGAAAATAAATAAATAAAACAGCAATGGCAAAAAACACGTCATCCCCGGGAGCGGAGCTAAGCACAGGGCTTTGTACCCAAGGGAAACTTTACTTCAATCATTTAGAATTAATGGCACGTCCCGAAGACCTTATCCTACAACTTCAACCCATCCCTCCGGTATGCTGAGAACACGCTGTTCCCATTGCCTTCCAGAGGAGCTGCGTGTGCTCACCACCTCTCTGGGTGTGACCTGGAGTTCTTGAAATGGGAGTTCTTCTAGTCACAGTGTTCTTTGAGGGAGTGTTTCTAGAGCACTTACAACCCCACACCTGGCCCGTGCCTGCCGACTCAGGCTAAGGGGCTGTTTAATTGCTGCAAAGACACTCAGGCTGGAGCGTGGGCTCTAGGATCCTGCTGCCTGGAAGGGTTCAGAGCCCAGGCTGCATCCTGAGCCTGAAAGTCCACACCACAACTGAATGGCCCCTCAATCCAAACCCCATGAACCTACATCAGCTGGCATGGGCCAGCTGAGGCTCTTTACTAGCAGTGTAGACACACCCTTCAGGGCCATTTCACCCCACAGACATGCCTATGTCACTCCCAACAGCACAACTGCAGTACAACTACAGCAGAAGTTGTACTGGTAGACCAGAAGGTTGAGAATCCAAACTAGCTTCCATTGAAGTCAGTGGAAAGGCTCCTGCATACTTCAGTATAAGGTGGATCAGGCCTTTAGTTCAGCTACGTTCTGTGGCTGCATCCCGATAATGCAACTCAATTAAATCTTTTCCTCGGTCACTACCACGTTATAATATAGTGGACTTTTGTAAGCTAAAGGGTGCTGAGTCCATTATCTTTACAAAGCAAGACCAGCTTTCAGTGATTTTAACCAAATTCTTGTCCATGCCATTTTTACTTGGTAGCATGAGTCAAAACAAATAGAGGGGAGGTTCAGGACGTGTAATTCCTTCATTAGTTCATAGGCTGTGCAGGGATAAGTGATGAGAGGTCAGGAAATCCAAAACTGGATGCTTTACAGAGGGAAGAAAAATGGGCCAACTCCTCAGCTGGTGGAAATGGAAATAGCCCATTTGAAGTCAATGGAATGGTGTCAATTTATACCAGCTCGAGAAGTGACCCAGACTACTTGTGGTGAGAATTGAAACCTGGTCACCCTCTTGCCAGATCTCTAAGAATCCAAAGGCAGAATCAGAATCTGGTATGAATTCCACAATCCCTGATGAAGAGTAAAGCCTGGCTGAATTTTCTGAGGTCAACCCCATGGCCCTTGAGAGGGGCAGAATGAGGTTCAAGTGCTGTGAGGAGCTATTATGAGTAAACCTCTTTATTATTTTTTATTTTGTTTCCCATAGTGTCCACAATGTGCGAGGAGGTTTCCAAACATAAAAGAATGCAAAAAGCCTGCCTGGAGTATATCAGTCTCTATCACAATTTTAGGATGCAATAATCAACAGTAAATCACAGTATACTAAAAAAAACCCAAACATTATTACCCCTCCTATTTCTGTTTAGAAATCAGAGCACTTGGCCTTCACTGCCACAATTAAATCAGGAGAGGCAGATTTTTACAACTGAATGCAGTCAATTTAATATTATTCTTCCAGCTGCCATAGTGACCGAGCAAACAACTGGCTTCTGCTTCTCTATGACATTCACAGAATATTTCTCACTATAGGAACTAAGTAGTAAATCCCAGCACAGGACAAATGGGTAGAACTTCTTTAGCCACTTCGTAATGAAGTCACGTTTAAAAAGGATGGGTGAAGTGTAAGCTTCTCAGGCTCTGTGTTTTTGCTTTCTTAATGGCCAGATCCCAAATGTTTCACCCTCTGAATAACACAGATATTTCAATGGATACATTTTGTGGACCTTTTATCTGTCTCTCTTTCCCCAAGTTTGAGTATTTAATGTGGTTCGTAAATAATTTGAAATTAGACTAGAAAAGAAATAAAGTCTAAAGAGTTTTCACCTATCAGTGTCCTCTTGCCACAAGTTATAGCTATTAAAAAGCAGATGGAGCTTCAGCTTTCTCAACTCACACCTCAGCCCCTAACAATGGACAGCTCCCTACAGCCCAAGAAGCTGACTACAGCCTGCAAAGAGTAGAACTCCTGGGAAATAGGATGGACTTAGACACAAAAGCTTTCTACGTTAGATAGCGCTAGTAAATAATTCATGCTGTGATAGGAGGATCAGAGACAACACCCCACATGCAGACTGTCTATTCTTTGTCTCTGTAGGTTGAATATGTACAAAGATGTTTTATATTGTAAAGCGAATCCTTCCCGTTCTATACCGTCTTTTCAATGTAGCCTTTCCCCTGGATAGCTTTTTTGTTAACCACCCTTGGACCTGGACTCTACGCTTTTTTTTTTCTTTCATGATACTTGAGTAAATGTTCAGGCTGGATGGCAGGTGTGATTTTTCCCCTCAAAAACTAGTAGTTCCAGCATGAGGATTAAAAACTCCAAGAGCAAATGAAAGGAATAACTGTCATAGACATATCTCTTGTCATAAGGGGGAATGTGCGACTGACGAATGACCCTGGAACTTTGAAACAGGAATCATGGTGCCCACATTCATGGATAACTATTCTAAAAGGTTCTCATGGGACCCTCAACTGTAGTGTCTGAGCACCTGAGCAGTAGAGCATTTGGTGCATGACCGAAATCTGTCATGTATGGTTTGCTCTCTCTGTCTCTCTCTCTCTCGTGCTCTTGCTGAAGGGAGACCTGTGTGCAGTGTGTGATTGACTTTGGAAGAGTTTTGATTGTGTTTTAAATATATAGGCCAATGTTGGTGTTACAGAAAGCAAGGTCAGAAAAATGAGCATTGCGCTTACAGTGCAAGGTGGCAAGGTGTGTGGTGGTCTTGCACCAGAGTGAGACCTGCACCTGAAAAAGCTCTTTCTCCTGCACAGATAAGCCCTCCTCTTACTATAGAAGGTTCTACAGTGATAGGATAGCACAGCCATCAACCACGGAATTCATCCTGCAAGTTTAGGTGAGTTTTTATATATGTCGGGCTCAGGCCATTGAGTAGCTTAAAGAAAAGACTCGGGCCAGTGACTGACTCCTGTACAGAAAATAGAGGGTGAGTTTTTCAAAACTGATAACCCAGACTGGCTATGTAAATTGTGTATTTGTACATGCAACTGCCAGATTTGCACATGCAGTGTCATCTTTGAAAATGTGTCCATATTAAAATTCGCAACTAGCTCTTGAATGCTTTTAGTATGAAAGCTACTATGCAGTTGTGTAATATTATTTTCCTCTAGTATCTGCATTCCATTGAATGGCACATGCCTAGTTAATTTAACGTGAAACAAAAGGGCAGGCCTTGTAGACGGTGAATTATTATGTATTGTTACACCCTGGGATTGGGGTTTGGGAGAACTCAGCAGTTTTCTAAATTAAATATCAAAAATATTTTAAAACTAATGTCACTTTTTTATAAGCCAGCTTTACCCTGCATTTGAATTTGCTACCAGACAAACAGGGCAATGCAATCTGTTCCCTCCATTTTGTTAATAGGCCATCATGCCATTCCAGAGATGGTAGTTAGCAACGTAAAGAGGCTGTGTTGTTTGTTTAACAGTCAAGTGACAAATTATTTAATTAGAACATAGGCCATTTGTCTCCACAGCTGCATTCATCATTCTAATTGCAAAGCAATCTTAATTTATTGCAGATATATTTCTCCCTAACACTAACATAGTAATTATATGCTTCTATTATGGCACTGCACCATGTGTAAAATTACTCATTCCTGCACATAGAGGATATCATCCTCCTCGCAAAATGGATAGACTTCGTTTTCCAGGAAAGTGGACAGTTATGTGCACATTTAAAAACTTAGAACTTCCCTGGAAACTTTTTCTAAACTTTACCCTTACACTTTTGATGAATGGAGTGTTTTTGGTTTGGTTTTGTTATGTTAGGTGAAGCACACAGTACTGTTTTGATATCTCCACCTACTGGAGAAATCACACCACACACTAAAATGAAACTACTAGCTTCTTAAGAATACTCATCTCCCCGCTATTCACTGAAGAAAAAATTCTTTTTACACCCCTCCTTAGTACGCCTGAAAGGAAGCAGGTAAACAACACTAAACACGTTTGTAGACAATTTTACTTAATAGATTACACAAGTGTGTCATTGATTGCAACTATCGTATATGATTATTATGTACGCCGGAAGGTATTGATTCTGTCTCCAGATGTGGGCCAGTACAGTAAACTCTTTCATATCCAGCATTCTGTTATCATGAACTCTCAAATACCCAGCATTTTAACCATAAGTAAATTTTAGTTATGTTTTCTAGAAGTACAGTACAGTGAAAGTAAATACAAATAAATACAGTAAATACAGTATAAGTTTGCAGTGTACAATACTGCTGCTGGTAAAGAAAGTATTCTGCATACATTTTTGTTTGTTTCTTAATATATAATCTTGTTCTTCTTTAGTGCTATGCATGGCTAGGAATACCTCTCTATTATCCAGAATATCTGAGTACCTGGCAACCTCCCAGTCTTGGAGCTGCTGGATACGAAAGAGTTTACTGTATGAGTGCAGTTTGAGCATAATGCGTCTGTAGGTAAAGTTCTACAATGACTAAAGGTAACAATTTTGATATTTTGGAAAGAAGGCCACACTAACAGGACCATTTTTAACAGAAGAAACAGCTGTGTTCTGATATCACTACTTACATGCAACAGAAGTGGTTACATTGCTCTATACTCTGTTTCCTAAGAGAGAGAGGAGCAGGACCTGTCTGGAAGTGAAACTAACTAGAAACAAAATCAGACTTCAGTAGAGGTGAAACTAAGTGAAGTCACTAGGATTTCTATATGTGGATTGCTTGCAGAAATTAACCACTCTCATTGAAGTAAATGGGATTTTAGCACTTGCTTATTACTCAGCACATGCTTAAGTCCTTAACATTCTGTTAGCTCTAATATCCTAAGACATTTTTGTTAACCACATAGATAAGTATATTTGTTCTTGTTTTTTATTGTATTTGGTTTTAACCAGCCTACAAGATTACTTGTATGAATAAAACAGGATTTGGCCTATAAAGTAATTTTAAATGGGCATGATAATATATCAACTCCGCAGATTTAATACTTCACTTTTCTTTTCAATCTCTTACACAATAGCAATTAATTAATTTAGTTTAAAATGCTAAGTTCCATGAAGTTTCTTTTGTAAGAAACATGCATTATTGCTTGATCATCAGCAGTGCCTCTATGCTGGTTAGTTAATTCTTCTTCAACCTGAACAACAGCAAATACTGAATTCCCATTTTCTCTACGTAGATGTACTCATGGAGTCAGTGATAGTAATATGCTACTAGTTTCTTATAAATACCAGCACAAAGATCATTCTGAAACCATTGCTGTATTTCTAATGTCACTACCACCCAGCATAAAAGACTTTTATTGTTATTACACCATTCTCAAAGCCGCATCTAATTGTATATTATGCATCTAGAGTGAGGGACAGGATGGATAAAATTCCCCCTGAGGTAATGCAGAACCAAGAGAAAGTGGGGAAAGGGCTTCGTATATAGGCCTTGTCCAGGCTTTCAGGTGGCAAACAGTCAGGGACTCCTTCAGCAATGCCTCCCTGCCAGACGCCAAATTCAAAATAGCAAATGCAGTTCTATTCTTTCCCCCCCGCCTTTTTTTTCAATGTGGAATACAAGGCCACTGCCAAAAACATATCCAGCACAATCAAACATCAGATGGTGACTCCTTTCCCACAGCTTGTGTGAGTGAAAACACTGAAATTATACCCATGTTTTAGTGGCGAATCCCCTGGTGTTCAAGCGAGGCAAGCCCAGCACAGGGCTCTTGTTCTCCTGCTTTTTGTTCCTGGACTTGCACTGTTTTTAGCACTGGACACCATTCAGCCTCCATTCAGTATTGTATGTCACTTCACATATGGTTCATCCGCTCCAAATGTGTGCATGTACCCAGAAAATGCAGCTTTTCATTATGTATTCTCTATGTAACAGAAAAGATTAAGATGTAAGCCTGCTGAATGCAGCAGGAATTAGTTGGACAGATGAATAAGGGAAAAATGAATCTAGAATGACGGCGGATTTAGTCTAATGATTGTGGGAGGGCGTTAAGAACTTGGTGGTAGGTTTCAGCCCTTTTAATCCCAGACTGTGTGTGTATTTTGGCAGGAGAAATGTTTCTTCAGAACTACATCTAGAGGGATACAGTAAAAATACTTTAAACCTGATACAGAAGAAAGCCATCAAAAATGTCATTCAAGGTATTGAATCCCTTTTTTTAAACCCTTTTTTGTTGCTTTTGTTGAAGACTTAACTTTTCAATAATCAGGTTTTTAAAAAAAAAAATAGTTTAACGAAAGCATAGAGACATCCTTCCTGCATTTATTTCATTCTGTTTTCCCCTCTCCAAATGTAATTTCCATGTCTGTCTACTAATGAGGGAAGCTTCCAGTGAAAACCTGAGCAACAACTTGAATCTAACAGAAAAAGAAAACTAATATGCCCTAAAGTTTTATTGTGCTCCTCATACACAGATAAAGCCATATCTATGTTCATAAGGTTGTGTAGAAGGTATTACAAATCCAGCCATTTCAAATGGAAGCTATGGAAGCTGGGAACTGTCATGACTTGAACAAACAGAAAGATCTCTGAGATCAACCATTTTTTTCATCTTACAGAAAATGAGAAGGGGGAAAAATCTTAACCTTCAATAAAAAAAAAATTGGAGTTCAGCTTACTTCCTACAAGACTTTTCACAGAGAGATACTTTTTTTCAGCCAATTTTGATTGAAAATCAACATTTACATCACAATAGAGATATTTCAAAAGTATAAACACAAAAGGCTGCAACTTCAGAGACTTCTTAGTCAGCTGTGTTATTTCTAGTATATTATCTCATAAGGACCACAGGAAAGAGATGTTTACTAATTCCAAAGATCAGTGGGTATTCTGCTAACTGCTCATTGCAAAAATATCAGCAGTTATGTCCTTTTGATAATTTCTGTTCACTATTTCAGTGCTCTGCACAATCATGAGAAAGCACTTAAAGTCTGAAGGATATAATTTATTGAGGTAATTCAGTTTTATTTTTTGTGAGTGTCTTCTATTGTTATAATGGTCTTTATAAAAATGAAGCTTTTTACATTACAAAAAGAAAGAGAGAGAGAAACTCGGTGGCAAACAATCATGATAAATAATTGTGCCTTCGGGTCAGCAATGCATGCATTCTGACACAGGCACATGGTGCCCTGGATAGCTTGAAGCATCTGTCTAGTTCCCTGTAAAAGCCCTTTTGTGTATCCATTCTACACCTTTTAAAAATTAAAAACTATTTCTTTTAGCGGTGTTTTCCATGTGCAAAGTTGAAGTTATGGAAAAGCCAACTTAAATTTTGGAGAAAGAATATTTATACTAAAAAATTAATATCACTAATAAAGTTGCCAGTTTTCATTCTGTGGATTAGTTTTGTTTAGCAGTTCAAGTAAGATATAATTTAAGGCCCAATTCTGAGATTTCCTGAGCACTTTCGTTTCTTTGTGGGTTTGATCCTTTGTTTTACTTTTAGATCCCAGTGCTGCACTATCAACCTGACAGTTCAAAGAGCCTGGGATAGGCTTAAATAAGAAATATTTTTAAATGGGGGTGGGGGACTTTCATATGCCTTCTACTTTTTGAGCCTTTATAGAACATGGTTTTGAGATTTTCTTTGCAAACATGGCAATGAGAAAATTATTTTTTCAGTACGAAAGCTGTAAGTCTCATGTAGTCACATGATTCCAGGGGCTGGGACTTTCAGGAAAACACGAAATATCACTCTGCTTGCAATGAAAGTATAAGCATTCACTAAACTGCTCTACATGCATCTGAACAATCCCACTGAAGTCAAGGCTTACTCATGTAAGAAGCTACTCATATATGTAAGCCTTTGTGGGATCATGTTATTAAACAGAAATAATTTTCCAGACTAATTGAAATATGATATACATATATGCATGAGTATACTGCACTGCACCATAGTTATCAGATCAAAATATTTTTCTTTCATTTTGCTAAATATCTGATTAACTTTTTTGGGAAAGTGGGAAGAAATTCTGTGAAAGAAAAAAGAAAGAAAGAACAACTGCACCTTTTCTCATGATATTTTTTACAATCAAAAACAAAGCATGTTCAGTAATAATCCCTTTTAAAAGATGCCTGGTACCTAACCAGTTACTGAGTGTAGAAAATAAATATAAGCTATTTACATATTTACAAGGATAATCAAGTTTCCAGTCATTTCAAACATATTACAACCTGTTAGAACTTATTCTGTGGGAGCCAAATCCCATACCTGTGAAAAGACTCATGGACTTTTATAGATCTTAGAAGGGATCTGGCATGGGTAGTTTAATTTTTAATTGCAAAAGATAGTTGCTATTCAAGTACATGATCAGTGCTGTCAAACTAAAATAGGGCACAGTATACTCTGGGACTACTCCTGAAATCCTTACCCACCCACCACTTCAGTGGAAGTTTTGCCTGAGTAATAACTGTAGGGCCAGGCCCTTTGCCAGTAAATCTCATGTAAACCACTCTATGAACTTTTTTCCTTTGGATCCAGTACAAGTTTCACAGTGGGACATATTTTTCACTTATTAGTATAACCAACTAATCTCAGATAATTCTCACTTTTCTTTTGCTGCTTTCACCATAGGAATCATGCTTATTTTGAAACTATTTACATCTAAGCAATAAGCTAGGTTTTTTTCAGTGAATTTAATTATATGCTAGAATCTAAATAGAAATTACAACATTCCAATAAACAAAACAAAAACGGTTTGAGCACAATGCAGGGATCATAATTTGCCTGTAGGAACAAAACAGGCATGCCCCATGCTTTGTCCTTGTGTATATTTAAGGTTATTGTCAGTGTCAGGGCTTCTAAAGTGTCTTTCTGTGATAAATACAGGGTTGGACCATGGAAAATCCAAAAACAAACTCACATTTGGAGGGGCAATAACTTTTTCCCAAGAGGGGAGGACTAGGCCTTTTGCCTATTATCTCAGACTTACTTCTGGTTCTGTACCTTTTCCAAGGGAACAGGGAAAGAAAGATCACCCACATCACACAACTACCTCAAGTATTACAGTAACAAACAAGCAACAGAGAATGTCTCATTGGGAATCAAAAAAAAGAAAACAGTTTGCTTCTAAAAGGCGGTGTTCCTCCCCAGGAAGACAATTCAATGCAAATGACTTGTGTATAGGACTCAGTACCTGAACGCTCACAATTGCCTTCCCTTTCAGCAAGATTGCAATGTTTTGCTGTGATTGTTATTATTTATATATTTGTACGACGGTGGCATCAAGGATCCCCAGTTAGACTCATGGGCCTATTGTGCAAACTAATATGCAATACACTGTGCAAACAAATATGAAGAAGTGGCATTGCAGTTTTGGATCCTGATCTCAAGCCCATGGAAGCAAAGGGAAAGATTCTTATTATTGACTTGAACAGCCTTTGGATCAAGTCAAAGATAAAGGTACAAATGACTGTAACAACACAAATGAGAGCAAGAAGAGGGGGAAGAAGAACAGAGGTAAGAATATTTGGTCACATAGATCAGCCCGGTCTATGACTTGATAGTTTTACAAACTTTTAAAGTTTTCTGATCAGCAAATCCATAGAAACAAAACAGAAAGCAGCAGCCTCACTGGCCATGCTCATAATCTACTTAGCCATTAGTGGCAGCGTTCCTTACAGCTGTTAGCAGAAGTGAGTCTTGCAGAGGCATCTGAAGGCAAGGCAGTGGTAATGTTGCTGTAGACTCTCAAATCAAGATTGGGCCCTCTTGTTTCCCCCTTTGGATAAACACAAAGAAATAGACAGCCCTGTTGCACAAAAGCTTACAGGCTACATCGACAAGCCAGGCAAAAGATGCCAGGGGCAGATGATGCCCAGAGCAGTGAAATGATTTGACCAAGGAGAGTGAGGAAAAGTACCTAGTTCTCGTGGTGCCTTAACTGGCATACTATCAACTAGCCCGTGCTGCCTCCTGAGGGAGATAATAATACAACACTTTCATCAAACATGAGACCAGATTCAGTCCTCAGATTCAGACACGTGATTTCTGTCTTCTGAGCGAGCTCAGCACATGAACTCTAACGGTAGAATTTGACCTGGGAAAATAAACGGTGCTTAAAATTTAGGCTCCTACATCATAAGAGAACAGACATTTCAACAGTGTAATCACCTCCAGATCCCACAGTGATTAATAGGAACTGCAAGGGCTCCCCACCTTTGACAGTCAGGTTTCCTTTCTGTAAGATCTAAACACCAATTAGGAGCCTAACTTTAGACAAGTGTCAGAGGCGTAGCCATGTTAGTCTGGATCCGTAAAAGCAACGAGGGGTCCTGTGGCACCTTACAGACTAACAGAAATGTATGAGCATGAGCTTTCGTGGGCAAAGACCCTGCATCAGACAAAGTGGGTCTTTGCCCAAGGAAAGCTCATGCTCATACATTTCTGTTAGTCTGTAAGGTGCCACAGGGCCCCTTGTTAACTTTAGACAGTTGATTTAGTACATCTTGCCATTGCTTTGTCCTTTATCTGTGTAGCATATACATTCGCTTTGGGCACGTGACAATTTCTCTGAGCAATTTTTTTTCCACTTTCTATTTTGTATTTTATTGTCAGGTGTAGAAGTATTTTTATATTAACCATATAGGTCCTGGTCCTCAGAAGGACGGATCATGCACAGCTCTGACACGAACCTCACAGGCTCAGGCTGATCTTGCAATATTCAAATGACTTGTCTCATTGGTAGGACTACTGCCATAGGTAAGGAACTGCAAGACTGGGCCAATGTGTTTTATTTTTGGTACTTGTTTATTCACATGAAGACTTGAAGACTACAGTGTTAAAGGTGGACTCATCAGAACATACAGGTATGATCCAGTTACTGTGCATACCTCTCTACCAATTGCCACTTAATATATTTAATCATAATAGAGACACTTAAATGATAGACCACCATGGGAAAGGTATGTGTACACCTTTAAAAATGAGCCATAAATGTACTTCAGAATAAAGCAGCAACAGGCCAAATTACTACTAGTGCGAGACATGAGGGCCTGATTCTACAACCTCAGCAAATGATAACTCCTTATTCACTGGAGTCAAGGGACCTTTGCAAAAGGGCCAGGAATGAAATCTTGGACTCTGCATCTGTGAGGCTGAGCTTTCACCCCAGCTGTAAAAATAAGGGCTGTAGGAATGGGTCTCACACCTGAAAACCCAACATCTACAAGATGACACTAGTCAGTGCAGACAGGACAGAAAACTGAAAGATGTGATTTGACCACTCATTCTGTGGGAGACGAATCCCACACCTGTGAAGAGACTTGTGAACTCCTACAGATCTGGGGTCTTGGAAGGAAAAAAAGTTCTTCATCTGATCCCTCTAGGATGACATCAGTCTGCTTTGGAATCAGAAGACAGGACATAAGTCTCTATGTTTGTAAGTCTGGCTCTTCTTAGCCCTTTTAATGGAACATTATCTAACATTTCATTTATAGCATCGGGCAGCCAGAGCTAATGAATGCATTGCTTCAAACACATAATGGACAAAATCTCAGGCCTGCTTTATGGAGAAAAAGGAAGCCACTGTTCAGGGAAAATGTGGCATATGCCACAAGAAATGGGTTAGTCAGTAGCACCTTGGCAGGTGCTTTATTTTCCCCAAAATATTCCTGTCGTATGAAATGGTTTGCAATTTTTTTGAAATGTGTGCTGTTTTGTAGGTGAATGAGCAGAGGGGGGACAGCGGACATGGGAATGAATTACCTCTCCTCCCTAGGCCGGGTTAGAGATCACTGAATGTCTGTAACAGAGAGCGTGCCATTTTGGTGGTATGCACTTGTGTACTTTCCTGGCCAAATAGGGGAGCACTCCTGAAAATTCAGTCTATCCCTCCGTGATCCTGCTGGGCCCAGGCCACCGGGTGGAGCGCTTACAGCCTTAAAACTCCAGTAACTCACCTCTATGACCACACAGAGTGAAATGGTCTCTTTTTTTTTTTTTAAACAAAAAGGCAACAGTGTGACTTTGTGCTTTGCAAAGCAAGAACTCGTGTCTGGCTGGGATGGCTGAGGGGCTTCTGCACCCTGAACAGGCAGACCCAGCAACCTATTCATTTGCTGTTTCCTGAGACTTGGGGGAACAACTTGGTAAGTTCATCGCTTTTTTTTTAAGTCCAATAGACACACAACTGTCAGCCAGGGAGATTCTTTATCTTCAGACTGTGCAAGTCTTTCCCAGCATTGATATGATTCCTACCCCATTAGCCCCCACCCCACAATACTTGGGGTGCATGTCAGCATAGACCTCCTGAGCATAGGGATGCCTTCTGCCACAGAACAACTATTTAAGTTCTAGCAATTGGCCCTCTAGAAGCATGCAGCCAATGGGGGGCAGCCTGCTGGGGCATGCATGTGAACATTTTTAGCTGCACTCATTGGTCAGCCAAGTTTTGGAACAGAGCAACAAATTCATTGGAGGAGATATTTTGTCCTGCATCCACTACTCCGGTAAATGAAACCAATAGACCAGCAGAAACAAACAGAGACCTGCTAAAGTATCACACTGAGTCTCGTGGAATTTCCAACCTTGTTTCATGAAGCTTCCACTGCTGTCTTAGAGTGAGGAACAAGAGCTGGCAGCTAGTTTGAATCCATTCAACATATGCCTGTCAAAATACCCCAGTTCCTGTGATGGGTACTGATAGCAAGCCGTGGAAGGAAATCCTGGGGAATCAGCTGCCTGGCCAACCAGGGGAGTGGCAAGTAAGAGTCGTTCCTGATGTCAGTTTCCACGGATGCAGTACATGGGCAGAGAGAGACAATGGGATGGGGACAGGGAACAAAGAAAGCCAGGGATACCAGCAGGGAGGGGAGAGAATTTTGCACCAAGGGTTTAGGGTGGTGGCTGTAGAGAAACCACCACAATACGAGGCTTTGGGGGAAGTGAGGAGTCACTTATGGACCTGTGCTTGGGCACGGAGGTTGGGGGGGCGGGCCGTGCAGGGGACAGAGGAGGGAAGCAGCATAGTGTGACTTAGAATGGATATTCTGGGGGTCTTTTTTCAGCCTGAACATCATTGAGCCTCCTATTTTGGATTTGTAAAATTTCAGGTATGAGCAACCGTGACTCCATTTTGTACATGTAATTTCTGCCACTTCAGCATCTGAGTACCCTACTGTACCCATAAAACAAGTCCAAAGCTATCCAAGGAACTGTGGGTGCAAATGACTGGGCACAAAACAAGATGGTTTGAAAAATCTTGTCCTTCATGGAGGTGGTTAAGAGGGAGGTGGCAGGAAATGCAGGCCCTTTCCGTGGTGCTAGAACAATTTGTGTAGTGGGGGTGTTGAGAGCCATTGAGCCAAGCTGTAGACCTTGTTGATGATGGAAACAACTTCAAGTTAGGGTGTGTGGTATCAGACCTCTCCTCTAATTCCAGCATCCCTGGTCACTTTGAATTTGTGTTCGCAGGCCTAGCTGAATAACGACTAGCAGTTGTACTGTATTCCAAGCTGGGACACTAGCAGGGCTACTCAGTGGTTTACGGTGTTAGGTCACTACTGAGAGGACATACTAGGCCCAAATGGGGAACAATCCAGATGTCCTAAGTAGCTTAGGAGATCAGACGACTCTTTATAGTCCAGCAACTTCTGAGACCACCCTCTTCATGAGCATGCCCTGCATTCATACAGAGACAGAGGCAAGTAGTAGGCTGGGCCCCAGACCCCATGTGATTCTCTTCTCTGCTTTCTACCTGGTTTAGAGGGTGACCTTAGGAAAAATATTTATCCATCCTGTTTAGAGGTATCCTTATTTTCAGATTACATTTGGGAAACTGAGGCACACAGAGGTTACACAGTTTGGTTAATATTACACAGGAAGCATGTTTCAGAGCTGTGAGCCACAACCAGGCCTCTTGACTCACCCACCATCTCTTGCATAACTTTCCTCCCTTTCTCTAAATCCCTGAGGATTATACTGATCTTCTTGTTTTTAGTCACAGGGTGGTTTTTAGCAATTATGTAGGAGAAAAAGATTTAAAACCCTAGTTGGCTTATTTAATATCAGGAGGAAGAAAAGTCCCAGAAGATTTGAGAACCTTGATACATTTCATTCTTTGAGGCTAGATAGAACAGAGTTAAAATGATTACAAGAATATTTCCCCTCTTTAATATTGAATCCTCTGTATTATAAATGTAGTACTTACTGAACTAATGAAGATCATTTCATGGTACCAAATAATTTAAGCACAATAAGACCCTGCACCATATTTAAAGCTGCTTTTATTATAGGCATTAACCAGTAGCATTTACTTAAGAAATAAGAATAGACTAGAAAAGCAGCTGCTTCCATAGCCTATGTCTTTAGCTGGCCACCGATAGAAAGCTTTGCTTCCATCAAATCACCCTCTTTTAAGGCTCAAGACTTTGTCTATCATACACCAGTTGTCACAGACCATAAAATCAGTTTTAAACTTTAAGTGCTCAAAATCACACAAGCCACTAAATCAGCTTTCTGTGTTATTTAATAACGGTTTATCTACAATAAGTACAGTTTTGTATTTACTAGTGTAATTGTCATTTTAATTGACACCGTCACTCGATCTGCTTATTCTTGTGATGAGATGGACAAACCTCTGACTAGACCAGGGCAAAAATGGGTCAGTGATCTCCCTCAGCACATGCCAACAATAGCAAACTGGAAGGATTGTGTGTGGGAGGCAGGGATAGCAAGCTTTAGAGCTGGACAGTCCAGCAGAGGGCCTTAGGTTTAAGGTAAAGAGGATCTAGGGCAGGGGTCAGCAACCACCACCATGCATGCTAATAGTGGCACATGAATCGATTTTCATTGACATGCGAGGTAGCGCTCAACCGCTCCCCACCTCCCCCATGCAGCCAGGAGTTTGCTCAAAGCCATTCCACCTGTGGATTAACAAAAGACCAGCTAAAGCTACCAACCACCACCTAAATGGTAAAGCTCTGCATCTTAATTTATTTATTAATGAAGCTGTTGTAAGTAGGACTATTAGTGACTTCAAAAAGTATCACCAGCTCTTGGACTGAGTGTAGAGGTCATAAGGTCAATTTTCGGCACTCCGTCTCCGAAAGGCTGCTGACCCCTGATCTAGAGAACTGGCTGAGCAGCCCAGATTGAAAGAAAAAAGCAGCAGACAAGCCTGGAAAGAAGGTTAGGCAGGTTTTATGTTGTCTTACTTCTTGTTGGGTTGTCAATGTTAATACCAAGAAAGAGAATGAATTTTGACCCTACACAGTGCTTATGGACTCTGTCTTAAAGCAGGTGGGAAAGTCACCTGCTCATAGCTCTTGAAGTGCTGGAGAAATGCCATCAAACAAAACAAAGTGGCAGTGTTGTGCCTTTGCATCTCCCACGAGTTCCCCTCAGTTTTGATTTCTTCAAGGCCATAGCAACATGGTGAGGGAGTGGACATGCCATCATGGTTAAACTGTAGCCAATTATTTCAAACAATCGCAACCCAGGACTCTACCCAAGCACTGTGTTCTTAAATCTGTAAGATTAAACAAATCTCTCTGTTGTCACTTGCAGGAGCCCTGGGTAAGCTGCTGTACTGAAGGTTTTCCTGTTAAAGTCCCACCTACACAAGAGCATTCTGCCATCTTGCCCTCTCTAAGAAACACTTGGGCAACAGTGGACTCAGCTCTTTCCCCCACTGACCTTCAACAGCAAGGAGATGCAGGGTCTGAAGCACAAGCTGTGGCACGAAGGGTGCCCCGTGTCTCTCATAACTCAGCGAGAGTGGCCTCAGCTCAAGCAGAGATGACCTAGCTTGTATCCTTTCAAGATACTACCCCCAGGAAAAAAGAACACTGACAGTACCTTCTGTGGAGGACCCTCAGCAAGCGTTCATCACAACCTGAGTGTAAGGGTGGAGAGAGGGACTGTCTTCCTCAGGGAGAAACTTTAGTTTTCACTCCCTTAATTCTGCTCCTTTTCTCTCAGTTTCCTTTCCAGTTCTCACGTGTCTTCCCCAATCACCCTCTCCCTGGCTGTTCGTTCCCTGCCTTCGGCAAAGGACATTGTGTCAGCCAGCAGCACCCAGCACCTGCTCTTCTTTCTGCCAACCCGCCAGCCTGGAAAGAGGGCAACGAGCAATGAGAGCCAGTGTGGTAGGAGAGAGCAGTCTGTGTGTTGCACTAGACAGATGATACCTGGCAAGCTTGAGAAGGTTTTAATCTGATCGGTTTTATAACTTCTTAAAACAAATCAGCCTCCTGAGACTCAGGGTGTCTGGGCACAGTGGGGCACCATGCGTTACCGGGGTGTGATTTCTAAAGCGCATGAATGGGCTGCATATTACAGTAGTTTGTCTACGCAGACCTAACTGACGCACACTGGAAGGTCCCAGTTCTCCTAATGTAACATTGTTACTAGTGCCTTTAGTATTGTTTCAAACAGCACTGCCTTAAAGTGAGCCAGGGACACTTTAATGCATACCAGCAGAGTCTACATGGGCATTGTGATGAGGTAATAAGGCCCAAACACCCTTTGCTGGAGGCCTCAGTGTCCTGCCACACCTGTCCCAAGAACGGAGCAGGAGAGGAGTCTACCAAGCAGCCAAGAATGGCTACCAGGGAAGCAGCCTATCAGGGCCCGGGGGTGGCGGGGGCGGGGGCGGGGGCGGGGGCGGGTTGTTTCATATAAAAGATGCCGGAGGACCACGCTGTCCATTCCTTGTTCGAGCCAGAACAGTACAGCTGGTGCTCTTGGATGGCCAAAGGAAACTGTAGCACCATGGACAGCTCAGTGTTGGCAGGGGCTGGGGCTGTGAGGTAGTGCTCCTGGCTGGCTGCTGGGCCTGAGCTTAGATGAGTCCTGAGGCCTGGATGAAGCTTTGGCAAAGGCTGGGACCCTGGGAAATTGGCACAGGGGACATAGTGGCACATGCCTGTCATTCTTTGGGTTCTTGAGTTGGGATCTGGAGCAGTGGCCAGCTGGGGTTCTCCAAGGCTCCCTACTTAGGTCACAGGGGAGCTGGCCTCCAATATGATTGCAACAAACCTCCAGAAGGGGATCTGAACTACTTAATGTCCCACAGAGAGTGAGAGAAAGCTGTGGCCAGAACAAAACCTGCATGTGAAGCCTCCTGGGAGGAAGCCCTGGGGGTGTGGCCCGATAACATTTAAAAATTGAAGACACTCCCAGTCAGAAGGGACACTTGCAAGAGGCGTTGTGCTAAGCCATTACACCAGGTAGCAGAAGTGGGGATACTTTGGACTGACCCCTATCAACAACAGATATGGCTGTGGAAGGGGAAATCTGCCTGTTGGTAGCAAGCCAGCAACACTGGGGGCAGGGATTGCTGTGCAGCTGGAGCATCTCCAGTGGACCCTGGTCTTGCTGATGCGGTTAATGGAGAACCTGCTGAGTCAACAGGTGGTTCAGTATGTGGCACAGCGATGGTGGCAGGAGAGCCACTCCAACTAGCAGGTGTGGATACTGACTTCGTTGGGTCACATCACACCCAAGAACCCAGCTGGAGATGGGTCTAGTGGTCAGTTGACTCTGGCCTTTCTCTGGGGTTCTGAGCAGTTGGAAAAGGTCTCAGCCTGGAACGAGTAAACTGGGGCAGCCTGCATCGTTCCTTTCTTAACCGGTGAAACACAGGCAGCTTACTGGGTGGTAAGTGACAAGCAGGAGAATTCCGAACCATTTGTGACTCTTGGATTGGCTAGCGGTGACCTGAGAGGCGCATACAGGCACACGCTCCAGGTGGAACCGTTCCCAGGAGGGGGGCATGACCACAGGTAATAGTGCAGAAGTTATAGGATCTGGTGACACCCTGGCTTTGTCAAGAGAGCAACTCAGTGGAGAAGGTTCTGGATCTGGTGGTTATAAATTTTGTTTTGAATGTCCTCGCTGGAAGGATGCAGAGCTGGGTAAGGCATTGCCATCTAGCCTCACTGGGAGAAGCAATCAAATGAGCTGAGATCTACTTTAGGCTGAAGGAGTGGAATGGCCAAAACAGACCGATATATTGGAAGGAGTGCACCAGAGGGTAGCCAAGGGGAAGCTTGTACAGGGTAAAAGCCAGAAGGCCTCTAGACTCTGGAATTACACTCTGATGCACAGGGGCCAGGGAACCCTCCAGCCTACAGGAAGTACTAGTGGGAAGGAGCTGAGAGACCCAAAAGTCTGTTACAGGTATGACCAACCCAGACATATTAAAAGGAAAACAAAAAACAGTCAAGTAGCACTTTAAAGGCTAGCAAAATAGTTTATTAGGTGAGCTTTCATGGGACGGACCCACTTCTTCAGACCATAGCCAGAAGAAGTGGGTGTGTCCCATGAAAGCTCACCCAATAAACTATTTTGCTAGTCTTTAAAGTGCTACTTGACTGCTTTTTGTTTTGATAGTGTATAGACTAGCACGGCTTCCTCTCTGTTAATATTAAAAGGAACTGTGTAGTAATAGACTGTGGCTACTTAAATTGTTACAGTTGGACCAGTCAGTTGAGGGCTTCTCCAGAGATCTGGATGGTCCCTCTGTGGGGAGTGAAAGTCTGGCTGGGAGGAACTGTAGTTAAGGTTCTGGTGGACTTGGGTTGCAGGAACACCTTGGGTTAGGAAGACCAACTAAGGGCAAGTAGCCTGGATTGACACCTCCTCTAGTCCACATCTCCTGTGAACATGGGGAGACCCAAGCCTATCCCACAGCACAAGCCGAGCTGGAGGTACAGGCCCAGAGAGCTCAACTTTGGGTCAAGGTAGTCCAACACCTGCCATGCACCGTAAACTTGGTAAAGGAATGGGTGGGTTACTCTGCCATCATATGGGAAAGACCAGGAACATGACCAAGAACTGAGCATGCCCAGGCCCAGCTGTGAAGAAAGCCATAGGGCTGGGAGTCAGAGTAATGGGACTTTGGGGAAGAGCCCAGGATGCCCAAGACATGAAAGAACAATGCTTGTCTTTGCAGGAAGCATTATCCCAGGTATAGAGGAGAAGACTGAGAAGGCCCAGTATAAAACTGTAGACACTGACCCAGAAACCAGGGCCCTGCAGCATCTACGGGAATCTATGTGGAGCCCTGGGTGCAGCAGGGTACCATGTGAACTCAGTCTAAAATACCCAAGCTGCGTCTACACGTGCACGCTACTTCGAAGTAGCGGCAGTAACTTCGAAATAGCGCCCGTCGCGGCTACACGTGTTGGGCGCTATTTCGAAGTTGAAATCGACGTTAGGCGGCGAGACGTCGAAGTCGCTAACCCCATGAGGGGATGGGAATAGCGCCCTACTTCGACGTTCAACATCGAAGTAGGGACGTGTAGACGATCCGCGTCCCGCAACATCGAAATAGCGGGGTCCTCCATGGCGGCCATCAGCTGGGGGGTTGAGAGATACTCTCTCTCCAGCCCTTGCGGGGCTCTGTGGTCACCGTGGGCAGCAGCCCTTAGCCCAGGGCTTCTGGCTGCTGCTGCTGCAGCTGGGGGTCCGTGCTGCATATACAGGGTCTGCAACTAGTTGTTGGCTCTGTGTATCTTGCACTGTTTAATGAAAGTGTGTCTGGGAGGTGCCCTTTAAGGGAGCGACTTGCTGTTGAGTCCGCCCCGTGACCCTGTCTGCAGCTGTGCCTGGCTCCCTTATTTCGATGTGTGCTACTTTGGCGTGTAGACGTTCCCTCGCAGCGCCTATTTCGATGTTGGGCTGAGCAACGTCGAAGTTGAACATCGACGTTGCCGGCCCTGGAGGACGTGTAGACGTTATTCATCGAAATAGGCTATTTCGATGTCGCTACTTCGAAATTAGCTATTTCGATGTAGCGTGCACGTGTAGACGTAGCCCCAGTGTGGTAACAAGCACAGAGGCCCAGAAAGAGTCATCCCAACACAGAGAGGCAAAAGAGAGAGGGCTGGGGTAGAGAACAAGCCCCTTGGACTGGGAAGGAGATAGTGCAGGCAGGATTTGTGAGCTCCCACCCAAGAGAGCATGACCTAGCAAAATGGCTGACGGCAGCCAAAAGGGAACTGGAGGACCTCAAGGTCAGGAATGAATAGCTGAGTGAAGATCCCCACCTGAGTGAGGATGAAAAACAGAGGCTGCTCCACATAATCTATGGTTAGGAGATGCAACTGGGCACTCAATGTACAAAGACCCTGAAACCCCAGAGAAGGAAGTGAGTCAAGGAACCACAAACATGTTCTTCAGGCAAGAAAGACCTGGGATCACAGGCCCTCAGAGATGAAGGAAAAAAACTGGGTAGAGGCTCTGTGGGGGGAGAGCTCTGCTTGAAAGGGACAAGAACTATCTCAAGGGACAAGACAGATCTCAAGGGCTGTCTACACTAGAGTGATCTGTCAACAGAAGTTACTGTTGGAAGATATCTTCTGCCAAAACTTCCATTGACAGGTTGCGGCCACACATGAAAGCAGATGGCTCTGTTGACAGAGAGCATCGGGACTGCCCAGCTGCTCTCTCAACAGAGCAGCCAACTGGAGGCACAGCACACAGGGCTGCCTAGTGTCCTGGAAGCCCTGTCTGTCGACAGAGGGCCCCCTAGAGCATCCACACTGGCTTTCTGTCAACATATTCTGTCGAGAGAGGTGTTCTGCCTCCTGGGGGAACAACAGAATGCTGCCAACGGAAGTGCTGCGTTATGTCGATTTACTGTTGACAGCACACATTTGTGATGTGGACGCTCTGTGAGTTTTGTCAGCAAAACACCAGTTTTGTCGACAAAACTCTCTAGTGTAGATGTAGCCAAGGACGACAAGGTTCACAGAAGGACCCTGATAAATTGGGGGCACACAGAGACTATAACCAATAGCCCTCCAGAGAGAGAAGTCTGGGAGGGAGAAGACCCTGCTAGATGGGGGAAATGAAGGAGTAAAAAGAGATTACCCTCTAAAGGATTGTAACTCCCATGCTGTTAGTGACAGAGTGAACTAGTCCCAGAGACCCCTTCCTGGAGGCCTCAGTGTCCTGCCACACCCTATCCAGGAAAGGAGCAGTAAAGAAGTTCTCCAAGCAGCCTAGAATGACTGCTGGGAAAGCAGCCTATCAGGTCCTAGAAGGGCCATATAAAAGGAGCTGCAGAGACACTTAGTTCCTTGCAGGAGCCAGGGAAGTGCAGTTGGTGCCCCTGGGATGGCCAAAGGGGATTGTGGCACCAGGGACAGTTCAGTGTTTGCAGGGACTGGAGTAGTGAGGAGAAGCTCCCGGCTGACTGCTGGACCTGAACTTAGATGAGCCTGAGGTAAGGGGGAAGTTTTAGCAAAGGCAGGGGCTGCAAAGAAGTGGCTTAGGGACTGGAAAGCAGGGTAAATAAAGGGACATGGTGGCATGTGACTTCTACTCTTAGGGTGCCTGGATTCCTAGGCTGGGACCTGGAGAAGTGGGTGGGTCTTCCCCCATAGGCCACTATGTAGGGGAAATAGCCTACATCTGAACAGCAGTAAAGCCCCAGAAGTGGGTATGAACCATTTAGTGGCCCAGCTGAAGAGCTGGAGCCAGAATAGACAGAAGGGGACGCCGTTGCCTCCAGTGAGAAAGCTTTGGGGGCACACCATGGCAGATTAGCTACTGGGCCTATAGGACCCATGTTCAGAGGGCCAAGGAAAAATGGGCAACGCCAATCCACTCTGTCCCTATGCCTCAGTCCCACTTCCCAGCAGGAGCATAGGCAGTCCCGACCCCATTTCCCTGGCAGGAGTACGAGGAGGAGGGCAGGAAGGGACTGTGGACAGAATGGCCTTCTCCCACTCAGGGCCCTACAAAACCACAATCTGCCTCTAGGAGGATGGCCTGATACCAGGGTCAGAACTAACTGAAGACCACAGACACACGTGACCAGAAAACACGTTTGTGAGGGGTGGTTGCCCCGATGCGGCAGACCAATTTAACATATAGCATGTTAGTGTGCTTTAGAAATGAAACCCTACTGGTGTGTAGACAAGAATTTAGAAGATGTACTGGGGCCTTTCTATTGCTTCCTTTGCAGAGGTAGTGTGACACAAACAGGTAGAACTGAACATGGGACCTCTGGAGCTTAGTGCATGCCCCTCTACCGCTTGACCTGAAATCCATTGGGCTCTTGGCTGAGGTTGTAGAGGAGACATGGTCTTTGTCTCAGTAACTGGTCTAAGTGTCATTACATGGGACAGTGAACGACACCTAGTAGTTGTACGGGTTACAGTCGCATAAGTTTTTAAACTTCCTTATGGGGGTTGGTCAGATGCACCCCAAGACATCTGCCACCAGCACTCTAGCCATCTCCCCTGCTGTTACTCATGAATCAGTAGACAAGCATGGCGATCTGTGAGGATGAAGAAAAGAATCAGCGTGTGGAGGATAAAAGATTAAGGTAAAGTTCTACCACTCCCATTGACAAAGTGATTTGTTAGAGGAACAATATTGCTGCCACAAAGCCCCCCAGAAGCATTCAAATTTGGTTCACCTCTAGAAGCAGACCTCCAGAATGGAGCCCTTGCCCAAAGGTGAGATGTGCTCCTACCCCAGTTGAGGGGGTAACACAATAACTGGTACTCAATTGTTTTGTAGCCTGCTTAGCTTTGCCTCAGGCCCACACAAGCAGAGGTTCCCTCTGAGTAGAAAGTTCTGTAATTTTACTAGGTGAGTCTCCACAATGGGCATGTCCACCCCACCCACCGCTGAGCAGGAATTTCCCTGGAATCGCAGCTTCGGGCTGCTGTGGGCTGTGTGTGGACTTGGGGCGGGAAGGCTGACTTGAGAGCAGGGAGACTCGCTTGTGCTGTCACTGACCTTCACGTTGGGTCCAGGTAGCAGAGAAAAGCAAGTGGACCCTATATAACGGCAGAGGGGACAAGAGCCAGGTCCATGGGATGGGACAGGGGAGGGAGGAGATTGTGACAAAGAGCCCAGGGGATGAGTGGGAGGCTGGGACTGGGACCTTGTAAAGTTAAGAGTAGGATTTGCCAGAACCAGGGTATGAAACCAGAGGAACTGAGAATGTGGAAGTGGATAAAGAGTCAAGGAAGGAAAAAGACAAGACTGGGACAGGAACTGGATGGGATGAGGCAAACAAAGGTCATGCTTGAGAAGAACAGGCTGAAGTCTGGGCCTAGTACAGCATGTTCCTCTGCAGAACCTGGCATGGCACCCAAGATTCCTGAGTCTGCTGTCAGCAAACGTCTGTGCAGACCATTGGCAAAATGGCCCACCCCACTCTGGTGGCCATCTGCTGCTGCTGTCAGTTACTGTGTTAGTTCAAGTGGCAGAGGTCTGTGTGGTGGTTCCAACCCTGCTGTTGACTCATGTGGGTGCCAATATATAATGCTACATGATGGAATTTCTGGAGAAAGTGGGTGTTTTGGTTTGCTTTGTAAAAAGCTAGAAAACTGCACACAACACACACTGAAAACATTATGAAGGTTGCAAAGCCAAGCACTCAAAAGCTAGTAAATGCCAGAATTAAGGTTGCTTATGCAACAATTTAGAAACAAATGAGTGAATCCATCCTGTGCACTGACTGTGGCAAGGCACCTGTGGCAAAATTATACGTGATCACGCAATTAAAGATATGGTTACTTGCAGAAGGGCTAGCCCAGTCCTCCCCACCATGTGGCTAGCCCCACATGGCACCGTGGAAGCGTGGACCATGCTGTATGCTATTTTGAAGTTGAAATCAATGTGAGGTGGCAAGACATCGAAATTGCTGTCCCCATCAGAAGATAGGAATTGTGCCCTACTTCAACGTTCAACATCAAAGCAGGGAATGCGTAGACAATCTGTGTCCCGCTACTTTGAAATAGCGGGGTCCTCCATGGCGGCAATCAGCTGAGGGATTGAGACGCACTGTGCAGCCCCTGCAGGGCTCTATGGTCACCGCCTGCAGCAGCCCTTAAAGCACCACAGACCCGGATATCCTATGGCAGGAAGCTGAGAACATGCAGGCAGCAGCACAGACACACGGCCACCCTATACACCCTCCATAGACCCTGATCCCGACCCATGGCAGCCAGCCAGCCAGCCAGCCCCCTATGTGCCCCCAGAACACACCCCCCAGTAGGGACTGAGGGGTCCCAGCCATCCAGCCGGGGGGGAAGAGGTGGTGGGGCCCCTCCTGGACAGACTCTGAAATCCAGGACCTTCTGGGGCTTTGGGGTGAGGAGGAGGTGCTCCAGGTAATGGAGAGCAAGCAGCACAAGGCAGACGCATTCGCCCAGCTGGCCAAGGGCCTGGCCACCCGGCGTTACCCTATCCACACTTTCTGACCATGTCAGGAATAAGGTGAAGGAGCTGCAGCAGGGCTACACCCAGGCCCACGACACAGCCAGCCAGTCTGTGGCCGCTCCTGCCACATGCCCCTATTTCAGGGAGCTCAGGGAGACCCTGGGCACCCAGTACACCACCTCCCCGCCGGCAACCCTTGACATCGCAGCCGAGGAGGAGCCCCAGCAGGCCTCAGAGCTGGAGTCCAGCCCGGAGGCCGGCCCTGCACCCCAGGGGCCCCCAGAGGATGCCCTGGGACAGTGGAGGAGGAGGAGGGCTCTAGCAACAGGGGGCTCCTGATTGACCTCCCCTCCCACAGCTCCAGCAGGGCATCTGCCTAACGGGCGTCCCCCAGCCGTGGGAGTGGACTGTCAGGTATGTACCCCACAGGTGCACACCCCCAGGTTAAGGGGCAGGCACAAGGGACACAACCAGAGCCCCCCCGAACACCCAGCTGACCCCGGCCCACCACGGCCCAGCCAGACCACAGCCCTGGGACAGCAGCAGCACAGCCCTCAGAGCCTGTCAGCACCCGCCCCTCAGGACAGCACCATGCCCCATCCCCGGGGGTAGGGGGGAGCAGAACCTCCGAAGGGGGTCACCCACAGGGACACCACACCCATGCTGAGGGACAGGGGATGGGGACCCACAGCAGGGGGTTGGGGGGGGCCTGAGCCACGGGTCAGCGCCCAGACTAACGTCTGTCCTCTCTCTTCCCCACTCTTTCCCGCTGCTGCACCATCCGAGGGCCATGACAGCGATGGCGCTGTGTCTGTCGTGCTGGACAGCCTGCCGGGGACCTCATGCCGTGGCAGCCAGGCGACTGAGCAGGGACCAGCCCCAAGAAGAGCCCGCCACCATCAGAGCCATCCGTGGGCGTCTGCTGACCCCCAGGTCCTCGCCACCCTCTGGCGCCAGGTGGAGGTGTTACAGCACCAGCTCCACTTGCAGGAGCGAGCGCTGGCCTGGCGCCAGGAGGCATGGGGGTCCTTCATGCGGACCTTCCAGCGGAGTGCCGGGACCCTGGAGCAGATCGCTGATCAGATGCCCCCCCGACCCACTGCTCCAGCCACCATCCCTCCCAGCCGCCCTCCTCCTGCCCTGGAGCCCACCGAGGAGGAGGACCGCAGGGCTCAGGAGCTGGCCTGGCCATATTTGCTGATCCTCCCAGCCCCCACCTGGCCTCAACGGGGCCTCAGGCCCAGGTGTGGGTTGCGCCCCCCCCACGTTGGGCACTGGACAGTAGTAAGGGGGCCAAGGACTGGGCCACTCAGGCTCCCCTCCTTTGTACATAGTTCTCCCCACATCATTGTAAATAGTTGTGTCCCACCCCCCCGCTTTAGTAGCTGTCCCCCCCATAGCGTACATAGTTCCGCGTTCCTGTTTAAAAATATTGCATCATTTTTGTTGGTTTAAATAATTTATTCAGGGTTATGTTAAAAAAAAGTGTTGTGTGCTCTTAGGACACAGTAGTGTGGGTGTGGGGGCAGCAGTGTATTGTGGGTGGTGGAGGGCAGTGTGTGGCCCACCAGAGAAGGCCATGCCGGCGCTCACCACACAGCCTGGTCGAAATGGGCCCGCAGGGCCTCTTGGACCTGGACCCCCTTGTGGTTGGGTTGGTGGCTCGGGGCGGCAGCTGGCTGGAGGGGAGGCCGTGCCAGCCTCCACAGCCCAGCCCTGCACGAAGGCCTCCCCCTTGCTCTCCACCACGTTGTGGAGTGTGCATCATGTGCCCACAACCTGGGGGATGTTGGGGAGCCCTGCATCCAGGCAGGTGAGGAGGCACCTCTAATAGCCTTTGAGGTGGCTGAAAGTCCACTTGACCACCTGGCGTGCATGGTTCAAGTGGATGTTGAACTGCTCCTGGGTGGCACTCAGGCAGCCCATGTAGGGCGCATAAGCCAGGGCTGGAGGGGGTAGGCTGCATCTGCCACAAGGCAGAGGGGGAATGAAGGTCCCTGCCTCCAGCCGGCAGCACAGGGCCAAGTTCCTAAAAATGCGGGCATCGTGGGTGCTGCCAGGCCAGCCAACATATATGTCCTGGAAGCGGCCCTGGCTGTCCACCATGGCCTGGAGGACCACCGAGTGGTAGCCCTTCTTGGTCAGGAAGCATCTTCCACTGTGCTCTAGGGCGTGGATGGCGATGTGGGTCCTGTCCAGTGCCCTGAAGCCGTTGGGGAACCCTATGCCAGCAAATCCCATGATGGCCACCTCCAGGTCACCGAGCTGCACAAACCTGTGGAGCTGCAGAGCGTTCAGTGCGCAGACCACCTGCAGGGGGAGGACATGAGCATCCATGAGAGCTGTGCAGGGTGTGCCTGGCCCCGCCCTCGAGCTGCCCCCTGGGGTTCCCCCCACCTCCCAGGCTCTCCCCCACTCCCGGGGTCCCCCCCTGGGCTCCCCCTGCCCCCAGGGTCCCCTCCCAGGCCTCCTTATTGCCATAACAACAGCCTCAACAGTGGCCTTGACCACACTGAACTGCTGTCCTATGGATCGGTAGCTGTCTGGAGTGGCCAGCTTCCAGACAGAGATGTCGACCCATTTCTCGATGGTGAGGGCACACCGCATAGGGGTGTCCTGGTGCCACAGGGCAGGGGTGAGCCACTGGCAGAGCTCGAAGAACGTCTGCAAGCTCATCCAGAAATTCCGGAGCCAGCGGTCATGGTCCCACTCCTCAAGCACCAGCTGCTCCCACCACGCCGTGCTGGTGGGGTACCTCCACAGCCGGCGGTGCGCCTGGCAGAGGGGGAGGGGGAGGGCCCCATGATGGTCTGGGGTGGCCCCTTCAGCCCCCGAGGAGGGCTCGTCAGCCTCCTGTGTGGCGCCAGGCAGGGCGGCTCCCGCCTTGGAGACAGCCCTGAGGACCTCTGGCACCTGCTGCTGCTGCTGTAGCTGCTGGGGGTCCATGCTGCGTGCAGGGGGTCTGCAAACTGTGACAGTTCTGCAGACCTCGTGCCATGTGGGCCAGGTGTGTCTGGGAGAGGCCCTTTAAAGGAGCGTCTTGCTGCATCCCAGGAAGGGCTAGTCCGCCCTGTGACCCGGTCCACAGGCTTTCCTTGCCCCCTTATTTTCATGGGGGCGGCTTTTGTGTGTAGATGCTCACCTGCGGGGCCCCTTTCAATGTAGCACATCACTATGCCGATGTTGAATGTCGACGGCACCAGCCCCAGAGGACGTGTGGGTGCTATGTGTCGAAGCAGCTTATTTCAATGTCGCTGCTTCGAAATAAGCTACTTGGACATAGCGTTCCAGTGGAGACATAGCGAATAATAGTCCAAGAATTGCTATTTGGTTGCTTAAAACTCATCTTAGATCTGACATCCGTCTTGCGCAATTGTTTAGATTGGGGGTGACCAACCTGAGGCTCTTGAGCCACCTGTGGCTCTTTGGCCAATGACATGAGGCTCCTGCTCAGAGCCACACACCTGGACTGCTCACCGCCACTCTGCACATGCATCCCACTGTCTGGAAGGGTTAGCACGTGGCAGCAGCGGTGGCTCCAGTGAGTCCCAGGCATAACAGGAATTGGGTTAGAGTGGGTGGGGGTGGGATCTGGGCGTCTCTGGCTGTGGGTGAGAGGAGGGGGATTGGGTTTGAGCTGGGGGGCTGGGAGTGCCTGGCTCCAGGGGAGGAGGAGGGCATTGAGCTGCATATTATATACTTATTTTATATAGCAATATCTCTGTATAGTTACAGAGATAACGATTGATCAATAGATAATAAGTGGCTCTTTGCACTCTAGCCACAGCTATTTTGGCTCTTGGTCTCTAACTGGTTGGCCACTCCTGATTTAGAATAGGTGAGTGTGTCCCATTGGAGTTGTAGCCTCTGGGCCCGATTCTTCACTGAGTTGCACTTCGATGAGGTTATTTGTCCAAGTGAAACAAATTTGTCAAGTGAAACAAATATCAACCATTTTGATTTGGCACCCTTTTATGCCCACTTTGCAGTGGTGTGTTCCAAGGGCAGGGCAATGGAAAATCAGACTGTCCCACGCTGGCTTCTGTTTGGGCCTGAATTTGGCCTGGTATGTTGTAAAAATTCCCAGGAATTTGGTGAGGGGCTATCTAACAATACTTTGCTTCTGCAAACCTGTTTGCATTACAGCTCTTTCCCCACATCTGCTAATAGCTTTAAAACAGCTCCGATAGTTCTCCAGTAAAGTTAATGTCACAAATTAACTGTGCCATTTGAATTTATTGTTGTAGTCATTAGCATAAATCTTGGGTTAGACCTTTAAGGAAATACACTGAGGTATCAATTCTTAATGTAACACAGCCCTGCAACAAGGATAAGAGTTAAGGTCATGACCTTATAACGGTCAACCAGCCTATTAGTTTAGCAATGTGGAACTCAAATGTCATTTCAACACCAGTTGGATGCTTGAATTTATTGCATAGGAAGCCCCTTATTTGAAAATGATACAATTCTCTGCCAGCTGCTGAAAGTCTCCTTTTTAAAAATAATAACTACAAATCTGCACTTAAAAAGTTAGCTATGTGTTCTTTAAATGCTAGCGTGACCTGTGCCAAGTAAGTGGGCTGAGCAGGTACTGTAAATAATTCAAAACTGTAGGCTTAAGTAAAAAACAAAAAAAAAGTCAAATTTCAATGATGATCCCATTAAATAATTTGATTCGAACTCTACCATGCACATTTTTCAGATTTTGTGGCCGTGTTTTACAGAGAATAAATTCAGTCTCTTCATTTTCCCCTGCTGTTAATTTGTGATATTCTGTGATAATTTTAGTTTTTAAAAAAAATCTGACCAAAAAAATCTTGCCTCATTCAGTCCCCTGAGAATGTTGGGTCGAGTTTTTTGATCCCTGTTGCTCATTGATTTGAGGGCTGATGTAGTGCAAGGGGTCCTTATTAGTGGCGTCTGTCACTGCTGTAATGTTTTTGTTATTTTTCCTCATTTGTTCGCTCTGACATCATGTCATTACAGAATGGTGCTGTTCAGGCCCTGCCTTGGCTGTTCGTTAGCGTGTGTTTAATGAGCAGCTTAATTGAGCTGTCTAGTAGGCCACCTGTCACCCTCCGGTCTTATTAACATACTAATGGCCTGACATTGTATTCTCTGACAGGCAACAGGGTTTACTGATTTGATGTCTGGACATGGCGATTTTATGCAGGAATGAGAGAGGATATTGGGAAGGAGGTTTAAAAACGCAAATTAACTCTTTGGTATCTATGTATTTATGGCTTCCTTGTAAAAGTTCAACACAGAGTAGTGCAGGAAAGCAGCCCTCCTTGGCAAGTCCCACTTTACCAGTGCAATTGCAGTGCATTTCTTCAGAAGAAAATATACTCAGTGAAAGAAGTGCAGGCTTTATTTCTATTACAGTAGCATTGTTGTTGCTACTTCAAAGGATAAATCTTCTTAAGTACAGAGGAAAGTTTTGTGACTAGTCTTTTCTCTACTGTGGCTAAACAAATGAAAGGCAAGAAATTTCCAGTTAAGGGATTTAAGTGCATTACATTGTTCCCACCTTTTAAATCCAGATGAAGACATTCAGAGCCAGTGAACACTGCGCTGAATTGTAAGTGTTCAAAGAAATGGCTTAAGTGCATGCAAGGTTAATAAAAACACTTGTTGTGGTTTTGGTTTTTCAGTAGCAGAGAGGTAGACCTTCTGTCACAAGAATTACTAGGCAGACAAGAGATCCAGATGGGATGGCTTACAGTCCAGCGCTTCAGCACATCCACATCACACTGCACAAACATACAGGCAACGTCTACACGAGCTGCTTTTGCCCGAAAAAACGTGGTGTGTCTACGTGGCAAATGCGCTTTGTCGACAGTGTGTTGACAAATCCTGGCACATCCGCCAAGTATAACACCTCTCTTGGCGGTGTTCCGTCGACAAAACAGCCGTGTAGAGACTCTGGGGCCCTGTGGTTGACAGACAGGGCTTCTGGTTCACTGGGCAGCACTGTTTTCTGAGCTTCCGGTCAGCTGTTCTGTTGAGAGAGGGCCCGGCAACGGAGTGGCTTGCTCTTTTGATCTGCTTTTATGTGTAGATGAGATCTGTCCACAGAAGTTTTGCCAGGAAATCCCTTCCGACACTGACTTCTGTCAAAAGAGACAGCTCACATAGACGTGGCCACACAGGGTCATGTCCTTTTGTATAAAAGGATGGTGGCTCCTACAAGAGGTTTGCACAGAACCTCTCCCAAGAGTTTGCACAGAACCTCTCCCACCATTGTCAGCACTCATCAGGAGCGTGCTGAAGACGGCTCATGAGGTAGAGCACAGCCTTATTTCAGCCCCCAGGCAGTTCTGTCGTTGACAGCATTGCCAGCAAGGGAGTCAGCCAAGAGATCAGACAGAAATAAGGAACCAGTCAGGGAGCCATCAATAGTCCCAGATGCCACTGCTAAAAAAAAAAAATACATTCCAGAGCTTGGCATTTTCACCCTGCATCTGCCAGGCATCCTCTTTATGTGCGCTCACAAGTGACTCTGGCACTAGAGCAGAGAGCAGTGCGGCAAAGGGAACTAACTATTGCACCAAAGGAGGAAAAAAAAATGCAAATTAGTATTAAAACCACCCCGGATAATACACATCTATGTATTGCCCCATACTTGTGTACCATTAAAAAAAAAAACAAAACAAAACACCCAAGCGTTGTTCTGTGATTATAACTGGTCAAATTTCAATTGAGTAGGAAGAAAATCAGAATCATTACAAAACTGAACCCTAGAAGATTTTTTTTTTATAAAGAAGAATGGTTTGTGCTGGTGAAGCTTATTCAATATCAAAATCTAAAACATCTGTGGTCCTAATGGCGCAGCATCTGGACATGATGTCTCTTGATCAAACTATGTATATTTATGGCTATTAAGGTCAGGGGATCACTATGACAAGGCAGTCTGACCTTCTGCCTTACGTAGAATTCTGCCCAGTGATTCCCATATCAAGTCTGGATTACAGGGGTGAGCAACTAGAGCAGGTTGTCATGGACGTGTTCCAGTGTCTGGGTGAGCCCGCAGCAGAGATGAGAATGGGAGTAGACTAGACTCAGTCTGGGTAAAAGTGCAGTGGTAGCAGTGGGAAAAGGAGGCAGCGGGGAGTATTTGGCTGAGATTATAGCAGTTCCGTTTGCTGAGTGTGTTCAGCTGTCCCATCTTTCAAAAGCTTGCAGCTTGACCACTGGTTAGACCTCCAGTTACTGCTGCACAAATAAAAAAGCTGCAATGACCAAAACTACACTTTTCCCTCTGTCTTCAGTAAGGAGATGTGTTTCCTTTTTCTCTTGGGAGCTGTGCTTTTTGCTTCCCCTTGATTGGATGCTTGCAATGCACTCTGCATGGAGTTGCTTGTCACATTGATTCAGAAGAGGAAGTTAGCACAAAATGCAGGAGCTTGTTAGCGAGCACATGATGTGAGGACACCACGATCTGTACTGGTTAGCCACAGGCTCACAGGTAGAATGCAAGGTGTAGTTTTTGATTTAAAGTCCTAAATGACCTGTCCCACCTATGAGATCTCACTTCTCGCCAGTGCTGTGTGGTCACAGCTGAGATCCATGGAAGGGAATGAGCCAGAGCAACTTCAATAGAGAAAAAGAACCAGTCGGCCGGTATTCTGAGCCTGCATCTAGACAGCGCTCTAAGCTCGAAATAAGATATGCAATTTGCACTACACGAATTGCTTAGCTTATTTCGGGTAGATTGCAAAATAGGTTATTGCACTGTCTAAATGGTGCTATGTGCTGAAATAAAGCCCTATTTCAAGGCATCCCTGTACTCCTTCTGTGATGAGGTGTACAGGGATACCAGAATAGCTTGCCCCTTATCTTGAAAACTGTATCAAGACAACGGGCGCATTGCATACATGCGGGCAGCTATTTTGGAACACCGCTGCATCCCAAAATAGTGACCGCTGTCGAGATATAGCCTGAGAGTCTCCGCAGTTCGGAATTCATGGCCCATTCCTTGGCCTGACACTAGCGTGAATCTCTTGGTCTTCAGAAGATGCTACAGAATTCATCTCTTTGAGCAAGTGTCTGAGGGCTTAGGAGTTGGTGGGTGAGGTTTCTTTTGAAAATGTGAGGGAAGGGAGATTTTACTTTGGTTTGTGTTTATGTTTGCTGTGTCAGTGAACCGGAGGGGAAGGCTCTGCTGTTTTATGGCCTCATTTTTTTCAAAGTACTTTAGTACTCCCTGCTTTCAATGGGATTCGTGAGTGCTTCACATTTGCTTCTGACTTATGGTGAAATACATATATCAATATTATAAAGGGCACCTGTAGTCTGGGATGAGGCATTTTGTGTGAATTAAATCTAAACATTTAAATTGAATTGAAATAAATCAGTAGCAGAGAGGGAGCCGCGCTAGTCTATACACTATCAGAGCAAAAAGCAGTCAAGTAGCGCTTTAAAGACTAGCAAAATAATTTATTAGGTGAGCTTTTGTGGGACAGACCCACTTCTTCAGTGGGTCTGTCCCACGAAAGCTCACCTAATAAACTATTTTGCTAGTCTTTAAAGTGGTACTTGACTGCTTTTTGTTTTGAAATAAATCAGTGTGATTTGAAAGTTTGTGTCCCCTTGAAATATTCGAACAAATATTGTTCAATGTATTTTCCACATAGCTCAGAGGTGATTTCCTAATTCATCCCATGGAGTTGTCATGTCAGGTCCACAAACTGGGGCTAATTTCACACTGATGTAGCTGAACTGAAATCAATGTCAATTATTTTGATTGAGTCAAGTCTGTAGAAAGTCAGTGCAAGTCAGCGGAGTTACTTTGGATTCATGCTGGTAAAAATGACAGTTGAGGTTAAGCATTTGTGACCAGTTTTTTACATGTTTATTGTCACTTCGCTTGTATGTCACTAAATAACAATAGTCTCCAAAACACGTCTATCAAAGTTCCGCTAGATAACAGGGGGATGTAAAAATGGCCCATAAATCAAGTGCCCTTTTCATTGCTGTTTGAAGCCTGGGGCTTTGCACCAGCCATTCCGAAAGCAGCGTTTATTCAATGCACTGCAATTTGACATGACTTTTGGAACCCATACGGGGAAAGCTGCACACCTTGAGATTTGCAGGAGCGGCAGTGAAAGAGCTGACTGTTGTGTACTGGCAGTTTGTGTTGGCAGTCTGTTAACTCTAAGCTGAAAGCAAGTGGATGCATGTACTAGTTTCCAGTTACAAGCCAAAGATCTCAATTCAGGCCTCATCGCTAAAAATGAAATTCTTCTCTGTTGGGCCCCAAAAGCCACATTTCAACTCTACCACCCTTCTGTCAATAGTCATTCAGTAAAACAGATCCCCCTCTGAGCAAGAATCTGCAAAGGAACATTGACTTTTAGTTAGTTTCCACCAGCATATATGCTTCTTCCTGTATTTATGTCTTCTGCACAACCTCATGCTTGTTAGCGGGACAATGCATAAGTGAATAAGCCCAGAGAGGCCTATTCATGGAAAAGGGAAACTTCAGAAATGCTTTTTTACAGAGTATTCATTTTTAGTATTTTACATATTCATGTAACTATGACATGCAGGGCAGCAAATATATTGTTATCTGCATTACATTAGCACCCAGAGGCCCCCTACCAAGTCTGAAGCTGCCAGAGTGTTAGATTCTATCCATACCTGCAGCTAGCGGCTGTCTCTGAGCCCCACAGCATTTACAGGTTAAGGCCTTAGTCCTGCAAACACATACAGCTCAGCTTAGCTTCACTTGCATGAGCAGTCACGTTGACTATCTTTTTCATTTTGAGACTACTCATGGGAGGAAGTTCAGCCCATGTGCTTACAGAACTGAGGCTTGAGTAGACAAGATGGGCAACCGGAAATGCTACTTTCCTCATTTTACAGACAAGGAACCAAGGTCCAGAGAGATTAAGTGACAAGCTTTGAGCTCAGCTTTCCAGAAATCACAGGCCAACAGCCTTAACCACAAGGCCAAACTCCTTCTCTGGATTTAGGGTTGTCTGTTTGTTAGAATGTTTTTATTTCATTAACGTTAAAAATAGTAGGGAGAGAATATGTAGAAGGGAGTGCCTCGATTCGCAGTATTGCCTTGATTCACACAAGGGTTCCATTCCCACACATAGCTCGAATTTCGTGTAAGTCGGGGGCAGCTTCATACCCCGGCGGAACGCATGTTCTGCAGCCAGGGGAGCAGCAGGGGCACCTGGAACTCCTTTTGATAGGCAAGACCTGGGGTTGGGTGGGGGGGCAGTTGGGGAGGGTTCAGTCTGGCAGTGGGTTGGGGACATGGGAGGGGGGCAGGGGGCTTAAGCCTGGGGTGGATTAGGGCTGCGGGGGGACGGGACGGGGAGGGTGGAGTTGACTCAGAGCCACATGTTAGGGGGGTGGTTGAGGCGGGAGGGGTTGAGCTAGAGCCACAAGCAGGGGTGGTGAGCTGGGCCATGGGGGGGTTGAAATGGGTCAGGGGGGTTGAACTGTGGCTGAGCATGGGGGGCTTGAATCGGGGCAGAGGGGTTGAGCCAGAACCATGCATGGAGCGGGGCGGGTTGAGCTGGAGCTGCGAGTGGGAGTGGTGAGCCAGAGCCGGGCGCAGAGCTGGGAGCCGGGGTGAGATAGAGCCATGAGCGGAGCTGGGGGTGGGGGTTGAACCGGGGCCTGGGGAAGCAAGATTTTGTGTTGCGCTTAACTTGTGTTAATGCTAGTTAAGCGCAACTCAAAATCGTGCCTTTCAAGGGTTTACTGTATATGTAAAGTAAGAGAGTACCTCACGGTCCTATGTAAAGGTGTTATAGGAATGACATGAGCATGAAGAACCCAATATATATTACATACGCATATGGGTGAGTGCACGCACACACCCACCCACACACATACATATATAATTACACCCCTTCTTTTACCTTACCTTGGCTCCCCGTGTTCTCACGCCAAGCCAGTCTATGTCTAAAATTTTCAGCTGTTTTGCGCAGACCAAGATACACTGAATGCTAGCGCATAGGTCAAGTTAAACTAGCAGCTGAATATGTGTCTCATTTTGGCAGAATGGCTCCCTTTCAGAAGAGCTAGGCTGTATTCTAACAACCAAAGAGGAGAACTTTCTAGCTTCTTTCTCCCAGAAAGAGCAGATAGGGATTCTGTTCCGATTGCTCCATTGTGCTCCAGATGCTAGTGATGAGTATCATATAAATGAACAGGGCTTTTTTTGTGCTGGTACGGGACTGACCACTGTGCCAATGCCTCTGCAGCCCCAGCCATGGGAACCTGGCTGGGTATTGGGGAAGACCCCTTCAGCCCTGCAGCTGGGGGCCAGCTGGGGCATAAAGGTCTGCCAGCTGCTTCAGCCTCAGGGATCCAGCCAGAGGGCAGGGGTCCCCAGCAGCCCTGAGTCAGGGAGCCAGCCGGGTCTTGGAGCCCAGCTGGCAGCCCCAGTTACAGGAACCCTGGGGGTGGGGGAGGAGCCAGCTGCATACCAGCTCCTCTTTTTTTGCCCCCCCCCCAAAAAAACCCACTGTAAATGGATATACAATTTTATTATAATTATCCCCAACCTCTGAACATTGAAACAAACTCTAAAACAAGTAATAACTCAGTTCTGTGACAGCTAAAGCTGTCTCAGGATACACCACACCAGCCTCAACTGCAAAAGCACAGAAACATAAAATCAAAGGAAAAGCATCCTGCATTTTTACCACTTTTGCCCTGGTCTACACTGATCTAACAAGCCCCATAAGGCTTTCATCCAGCTTCATCAAACTCTCACATTTGTCCAAAACCTTGAGCACAATCTCAGATGCACCTGTATCAACAGATCAGCACATCTGCCATACTACTCCATACGTTGGGAGAGTATTCTGCCCTGGCATGGCTGATGGCATTGTTAAGGTTTTTTTTATTAGGATGTAAATGGAGAGTGGGGGGAAGTGGGGGTTTATGTTGTTGCAATCACTTCCAACACAATATGAAGTTCTTTACGTATATTCTTAAAAATCTTTCTTACTCTTCTTTTTGATAAGAAAGTAGAGTTTCTTTTCCAACAAAAAAAATTAAAGAAGTTTCTCCTGAATTTGGAGAAAATTTAGCTCCAAAATGATGCGTTGGGCTGTTCAAGTGCTCCTTCCTTATTGTTTCCATTGCCATTAATGGAGCTGTATCTAGGTTCACAAGCTTGAAGAACTTGAGGAGTATTTGTGAGTACCATGTGGGCTTTACAAACCCTACAAAAATGAGTATGTACCATTAGCTGGTGAAGGAGACTAGATGTAGTCCTGATAGCCACATAATTGTATGGAAGAGGGTAAAGGAATGAAACAATTAAAACCGCAGTATAAGTTCTGTTTCTTCTTTATATTTTGAGTTACTCTCAGCCACTGGCTTTTTTATAAAAATGGGAGGAGCTGGTACTCAGCGAGCTCCCTGACCTCCCACCCCAGCCAATCCCATGACTGGGGTTGCGGAAGTGTCGGTACTCAGTACCCGCAAGTAGCAGCACAAAAAAACCCACTGCTCTCATCTGACCAAAGCTCTTTTTAATCCAGCAACCTGACACCTCAAAGAGAATAAAGAGAAATAAATTGAGTGAAAAGAGGAGTAAGATCATTCTCTTTTCTCTCAACTCTCTCCACTCACTAGCGAATCCATCCTCACTCATTTTCTCCATTGTTTCATTTTCTCTTGTTTTAAAAATAACTGTAATCGATGATTACACTTTTTACAATGGCCCAGTAAAGTCAATATAATCTTTACTTCTATACCAGAACCTACCTCTCATCTTAATATGACAAAGACAAGTTGATTGTCTCCTCTTGACACCCTTTTTGCCACCAATTTGAGCATCATGATCTCCACATGACAGCCATGAGCTGAAACTCTAGCAGCAGTGTTTTGTTTGACATCTGTTGCTCAGCAGGATACAACAGCATCCCAGGAGTGCCATGCACAGATCTAGAGGAAGAACCAATCATAAGTATGCTCCTGTCTGATTTTACTGTGGAGCAGTGTTTTAAAGGGATCTTTATGGTATGTGTGTTGCTTAGCCATTGCTCCTGCTACTAGATAGGAATAAGTTAGCCGTCAAGGCGCAGCTCTTTTGTTAATGTTAGACTGTAAGAAGATCCACGCTTTTCTCCCATTTGTAGGATCCTCCCTCTGTGCTCCATAATCTACTGAAACTTTTCCTATTGTCACATTGCAGACTGCATAAATCTGCCAGTCATAAGCGATAGTCCCATGCAGCATTAACATGCTCCGTCCCTTTAATAATAAACAATGTTTTCCTCCCTTCCTCCTTCCCTAGGGTATCAGTTACATGTTCGGCTTTACCCTCCTTTCTTCCACATGACCACCACTCTTCTTTTCATTTGTACTTTTTGAGGCATTGTTAAGGTAATTCTGCCTGATAGCATGTCTGTGCTGTAAGTCAACATGGCACCCTACCAAGTCGGAGGTGTTGGCTTGTGCACAGGATTTCAAAGCAGTTTTTGTAGTAAGTTACTATACTTTTCAGGGAACAGTCCATGGGAACATATGGCTCTGATTAACATGCATATGTAAGAGAACAGAAATTACTTCAGAACTTACCCACAGCCTCCACATTGTAACATACGCTAGAAAAGAGGGAGATGACGTCCAATCTTGCAGATCATCATTTTCAGACAAGTGTGAGGACTTCGGAATGTAATTATTAGACAGTGCATAGTGGCCATGTACTTATTTTTAGGAAAAATGGGCTATTTCTGTGATCTTTACTTGGAGTTCTAGTCTGTCATCATTTTCTACCTTGATCCTGGCTCACTCCCTGATTTGGTCATTTCAATGTGACAATTCAGAACTAAGAGACTACTTCATGTGAGTCAAGACAGTGGAAATCTCTTCCTCCATTTTTACTAACATTTTATTCAGGCAGATCACTCACCTGTGCATAACACAACATTCCTTTATATTTTCATAATACGTTTTTGCCCATATATGGTCAAGCTGTTGAGCCACTAAACAGTTTCTTGTCCAATTAGACCCTGAAAGTGACCAGGGAGATACCAGGAGGGGATGAGGTGATAAGCCAGTTGTTTGAGGGCTGTATTCCCTGTAAGCTGCGTGCTTGTGCAGCCACTCAGGAGAAATTCAGATGCTTCCCAACTGATTAGCAGAGTGCCCAGAGCTATGACGTGTGTTTCTGTTGGTGGTGAACATTCACACGTGCCTCAATGTACGTAAAAAAATTGTTCTGCACATGGATGGAAAAAAGTCTGCAAAATGGAGGGAAAAGATTAGACGGAACTTTGGTTGGGGGTATCTTTTTTCTAGGCTGCCCAGCATTTCAGGATGTAGGAAGATTTAGTTTTGTTTCGGGTGGAACTAACTGAACTTCCTGGCTTTGGCAGCTATGCTTTTAAAAGTTACAAAGTACAGCCCAGCTCCCAGCGGCCACTGCCATTTAAATCTTCATGTCAGCTGGCCCTGTTCTGGCTAGGGGTACACAATACAGTAATAAAAACAACAGTGCTCAGCTTCCGGTAATGCTTTCCCATACCTCACACCAGCAGAACTGCCTCTAGTAGTGCAACAGTGGGAAACACTGAAAAAAATGCTTGTGTAGACGAGGCCTTTGACTCCCTGAAATCCTTGGCCACTCTCCTGGGCTGTATTTGTCTGGTCATTATTAGGGGCAATCCTCAATGTTCAACATGCTTATTTACGGCCAGTTCCTTAGAATGGTACTTTTGGCTACTGTTCTTAGCTACTACTAATTCTGGGGGTCACTTGAGCCCATAGTATGTTCCAGGTTGAATACAAATTCTAGGATCTCCTGGGCCATCACTATTTAAAATGTGTTTCCAACAGGGATATCTCTAACGTACTTCCCTCTGTATTTTCTTACACACTTACATGAGAACACATTAAATGCGGTTTTGATCCAAATCCCATTGAAGCTAATGGAAGTCTTTTTATCAACTTCAGGTGTGCTTTGGATCTACACACTGGCTATGTCTTCATGGCAGAGCTTGATATCCTGAAACAGCTACTCCATGTCTTTGAAACACACCCATATTTCAAAATATTTTTCCAAAATGATAGGTGAGTTATTTCGGCATCCCTGTGCTCCTTGTTGCAGGAGGAGTAAGTGAGGCTTCAAAACAGTGCATTATTTAAAAATAAGAGATCTAATTTGCATAGTGTAAATTGCGTATCTTATTTCTGTTTTAGGGTGCTGTGTAGACGCAACCTCTGTGATCATGGAATGGATAATGACAGATTATGTAGCATAATTGTGTTTGTGTATAGATAGACAATAGTAGAATATATAGGTATTAGAGTTGTATTGCAAAATGCATTTTGAGTAGTTACATTTGATAAAATATCAACTATTACTAATATGAGTCTTAGAACAGAAACAATAAAGAAACTATTAGAATAAATTCCATAAACTCAGTGAAGTTACTTCAGTTAGCCTCAGACATAACTAATAAAATATTAGTATCAAAAGTGACTCTGGAGTGACTTTTGTAGGGGGGAAGAAGGAAGTGGAAGCGGTCAGGGATTTAAGCTATTTTAAAATGGAAGTTTGTTTGTTAACCAAAAATAATTTGTATGCTCCTTAAATGGCAGTGCTACTATCCAACAATATATTTAACAATGAGATCCAGCAGATCCTTAAAAGGCCTGAAAATTAATCTGTTGCTTTAGCCATAGCATCTGAGATGTTGTTGAAAAGCATGCCTTTTAAAATGGTCAGCTGAAGTAAGTTGTGTGGTTTCATAGAATGACTTGTTTGTTCTATCATTTAACTAACTCAGACGTCTTGGGGCTAACAAAATCAATGGCAAAACTTTCACCGATTTCAGTGGGGCCAGGATTTTCAACCTCAGTTCCCAGTGAGTTAAATCTGATTTTACATAGTGACCGCTTGTCCTAACATTAACTCACTGAAAACTTGAGAGTGAAATTCTGGCCCCATTTAAGTCAATGGGAGTTTTTCATTGACTTCACTGGGGACAAGATTTCACCCAGAATATTTTAATATGATTCTTCCTACTTTATGTATTCATTCTAGGCATGGGCCTAATTCACACTCCAACTCTCTGCAAATTTATAGAAGATCTGAATCCAGATTTGTATCTAAACTTTGCTGTTTGGGCCAGTCTCTAACACATCCATACACCCACTATGTCATACTTACCTGTTCCTGTTGGTTTCTCCAGTCAGAAGTATATAACCTGAGACTCTCAAAGCCCAGCCATTATCTATGCCTCCTTGCTCTCTCTTTTTCCCCATTTTGACACTAACCCACTAACCCAATGTTTGGTTCTATCTTTTTGCTGAAGTACTGTTTCTTTTGCCATTGATCTAATGGTTTACCTGAACATCTTCCACTGTCCATTGTCCTGTGCTCTGAATCTTCTTTTTATTTTTGGTACTGGTCTCATATATTCCTTTGCTAATTTCTTAGCCAATGTTTTAAGTTTTTGACCTGCTTACATGGTAGCATTCCATTCCCCCATTGTCCAGAACCTCGGATACACTCTGGGATGGGTAGCATTTATGATCAGCACAGCAATGAAGACCTTGCATAAAAGTCAATGCTGACAAAACCTTTTTGTCATGTTTTGGCAATGAATTAAAATACTCTTTTAAATGATTCTCTTTGCTTGCCCCTGAGCTCCAAGTAGAGTCCCTTTAAATGAAAAGAATAAATAGTTAACTAATTGTGTCCCGGAGTCCCAGATGTATTTTGTTCTGCCCCTGGGGTTCAGCATATCACACCTGAGAATATTAAAAATTTTGTCTGCATCTTCTTAGTCACACTGTGCCTTTAAGGATCATTGCTCTTTTTTTCCAGTTACGTGAGTTCAAAGCCCTTTATGTCCAATGTAAGGCGTTTAGCATTGAGACGAAAGACCATTTTAAAACCTATTATTTGCAGGTGCAGTTTCTTAATTAATAGATTGGAAGTCTTTTGTCAGCTGACCATTAATGGTTCATTTAACTACCTGTATTAGCCATTTCTGGTGAACTGCAAAGCTCTCCAAGTTCCTTTGTAAGCTCGACCAATAGAGGGGAAAAATGGTATTTATCCATTGTTCGACTATGCAATTAGTCTCTATTTAAATAGGAATGGAGACAATTATGCTCATCTACAGAACCAGAGAAATCTGCACAACTTGCTTCTGGGTTTCCTGGCTAGGTTTCTGGCTTCCCTGAAAGACAACACAACCAACGTATGCTCACAGGTGGGGATGAAGTATCTCTTGTATCCTTGTTTGTGGTACTTCTGGTGTCATTCTCCTTGCTAGAAAGCTAGCAGCTCGGCTGTCTCAAGCTTTTGCAGAGGCCATATTAAATGCTTCCCCAAGTCACCCCAGAGCTAAGGGTGCAGGATGATGATCTAGGAAAGGGGAGTGAGGTGTTCTGAAGGAGGGGCAGTATCTTGTGTGGACCATGTGTGGCGGTAAATGTCTGACTTGCTGTCATCTCTGGTTTGCAGTGGAAGCACAGAGGAGGACTTTGTCTCCTGTCTCGAGTTACAGGTTGCGTTTAAAGGCCAGCACAGTAAAGTTTTCTTTAGGACAGTGGAGACTGGCAGCCTTCTGGTGGGGAGTGAAGGGTTCAGTCATGACTCTGCAACTGAAGCTCAGAATATGGGGAAATGCACTGCCACACTGCCCTGGGGGTAGTCCAGGGCAGGCTCTCCAAATCAGTCTCCTGCCTGATTTACCTGTTGCCCCAGGGAGGGAGTCTTCTGGCACACTGGCACTGCTATGTTGCCTGTGCCTGCATCTTCTTAGTCACACTATGCCTTTAAGGATCATTGCTCATCTGGGGAGCAGAGGCAGATTCAAGGCACAACCCGTTCCTACCCAGCTCCCACACCACCTGTGTGCAAGTGGGACAGAGCAGCTCCACATTGGCTATTGCTCCTTCTGCTCTGCCAGCAACTGTAGGGGTAGTTGGCGCAAGGGAATAAGGGGATTTCCTATGCCGCCTTCTTCTCCCATGCTAAAGTGCCAGACCACAGTCTGTACCTAAGGGTTGGAGTCTTGGGGTTTGTCTGCATGGGACATTCAGTCGAGTTAATTCCATTGTCCATGCGTGCCATGTGTGCATGGAACGTACAGTTGTCTGTGTCTCCATACCTGAGCTGCAATAAGTCAGGCTGGCCTGTTTCTTACAGCTAAATCGTCCTTTAACAACAACAACAACAACAACAATCATTTTCCCCAATAACACTGTATCAAGATCAACCTGCTGACACAGTATGTTATATCCTCCTGTTCAACTTCCCCATTCCCATCCACCAGTTCTCTGCGACCAGTCTTTTTTCTTATGATGCTGATCATATAATCTTGCACTCAGCATGCCAGATGAGATGACCCTACCTCCAATTTAGGAGCTTAAAATTACCACTTCATACCAAAAAATTCTATATGGCTGTTTGCGCTAGTCACTCTTCCAGAGAATTCTTTAAAGCTCTTTTTATTAGCAGTTGCTGATTTTTACTTGGTACCCATTGTGACGACTGTAACCTTATTCCACTAGGAAATTCTATGCCTTACAGTTCCTGCAGGCAGGGTAAACTATTTCTGGGGTCATGGCTCAGATCTACGCATCTACAGCGAACTCTGGCTGAGGTCAGACGTTTAGTCTTCAGTGCGTCTGTAACTGAATGGACTTTACACTGACCCTGAGAGAGAAACCAGTGCCAAAAATGCTGCCTCCACTAACTAATAGTAACTTGTTCTGATCTTCAGACTGACCAGTCACCAGAGCAGCTGTCAAGGGCAAGTGGGGCAGATGGTCTTGATCCCTCTCCTGCTGACCATTTTGATGCCTTTGAGTGTGAGGGCTCTTGCTTACAAGTATTTTTTGGTTTCCTCCTGATTATAAGCTATCAAGGCAATAATAAGTCTTGGTGTATCTGCACCTACAAATGAGTAACAAAAAATAACTAAAAAGCCCCTGGGTGTTCACACCAGATCGGCAGTTGTACCAAGCACACAAAGTCCAAAATGTCCAATGATGACATATTGCTTTCTTATCTTCGTCATTTTCAAATCATCCCAGGGCAACACAAAAGGTACAGCACAGGAACATATTTTTGAGCTCTCACTCTGTTGCGAAATAGAGGTGGATTGTCTTAGCAGTGTCATAGGCTTGGTGGGACTGGTCACACAGGCTATTATTCAGGTTGCCCTACATTGCTCATTGAACACAGAGGAAACAAGACTTGGAACAGTGTGGAGGGTCAAGGGGAGCAGACTGGGATAAAGAGGTTGAAGGAGTGAAAACTGGAGCTGTAGGTGAGTAGGGAGAAGGAGACTCTGAAAGAGGGAACTGGGGTGAGGAGAGACTGGACCTGGTTAGGCAAGGAGACTGAGGCTGGGAGCTGGAAGGACTGGGACTAGCTGGACAAGAAGACTATTTCCTTCACGGGCTCCTAGGTGGGAAGGAGGGCACTGAAAACCAGTAAGTGGTGGAGAGGGGGAGGGACTGGGACTGGCTGGACAAGGAATCTGGGACTGTGAATCACAAGGGTGAGGAAAGGAGATGAGTGCGGGAGGGGAGGCCGACCTTATGAGGAAGCACAGTGTGTGAAGAAATGCTATTGTTTCAGCAAGGAGGCTGGGGACAGCGGGTGTGGCTGGGATTGGGATGAAAGGCCTGAGGAACATATCTTAGGGAGTCAGATTCTCGTCTGGCACAGCTCCCTTGGGCCACATCTACATAGGCAGCTTCCGTCAACAGCAGTGTCGACAGAGAAACTTTAGCAGTACCTCTGTCAATAGATCGCCTCTCCATACAAAAGTAGATGGAAAGAGCAATCCGCTCTGTCGACAGAGAGCAGCCCGACTGCCCTGCACACTCATGACAGAACAGCTGACCAGAGTCTCTGGAAACAGGGCTGCCCGAGGAACCAGAAGGCCTCTTTGTCGACCTAAGTGTCTACACAGGCACTCTGACAAAACACTGGCGACAGAGACACTATTCCTGATCGGGAACAAGGATGATGCTGCTGACCAAAAAAATGAGTTTTGTCAACAAACTCTCGACAGAGCGCTTTAACCGTGTAGACGCTCGGCGAGTTTTGTCGACAGAAGCCGCCTACATAGACATGGCCTAGGTGTCCCTGGCGCTATTCTGACTGGGACTAGCCTGAATCCAGAACTGGGTCTCATAGGCTTACTGGGCATGACCTGCGTACACATACTTGTGTAGCTGACTCCGATGATCTCCCAAAAGCTTGGATTGGTGAAACATGTTTTTTAAAGATGTTAACAAAACATCTATGCATGTCCACCCAGGCTTTATTAAACGACATGGGAGTGAAGATTAAGCCATAAAGGAATAGTAAAAGCTGGGGAAAAAAATCACAGAAATGAATATCATTACGTGCATCTGGTTTGCAATACAATTAAGATGAGGCCATAAGCCTTTAAGAAGGCTAGAAATTATACACAGAGTGAGGTGATTAAGAGAACACAAACAAATCTACACAAAGATCTGTAAAGTAACACACTGATTTCTCGTGAGTAGGGTATGTAATGTTGTTGGGTCCATGTGTAGCAGGAGAAAGCTTAATGGTCTACATGCTGAGATGGGAATGCTAGACTCCCTGAACCTAGAGGTTCAGTGCAGCAGGGTTAGGGTGACCATCCATCCTGTTTTTACCAAGACAATCCTTTATGTAAGCTGTCTCACAGGCGTCCCAACTTTTTTAGTAAAATAGACAAATTGTCCCATAATTTGCAGGGCTCCTGTTCCCTGGCCCCCTGTCTTGGGGTGGCAACCTTTCCTGCCAGGGACCTTCTCCACTGGGTGACTGCCCTGTTTCCCAGAGCTCTGTAGCTTGTAGAAACAGCTCCTGCTGCAGGGGAGCTCCTCTGTGGTGCAGCTGCCCCATTCCTAGGCACCCCCTGTAGTGGCCCCCACTGCCGGAGAGCTCCACAACAGGTCAGCCGCTTTGTTCCCTGGTGCCCTACATGTAGGGGAGGCAGCCCTTGTGCCAGAGAGCCCCTCCGTGGGTCGGCTGCCTCCCACGCCTCAGGGAGGCAGCTCCTGCTTCATTCCCTGCTCCCTCACCTGCCTGGTGGCTTTGGAACATCCCCCACCAGGAGTTCTGGAGCCCCCATTCTCCACTCTCCTTCATCCCTGGTGTCTTCCCACTGGAGGCTGCTGTGCCCCTATGCCTGGTATCTCCCCCTGGAGCAGCAGCCCCCACCACAAAGGACCTCTGACATGAGGCAGCAGCCCTGCCCCATCCCTGGAGACCCATGTCCTGTGTTTGCCATAGGGCAACGTGGGCACCCTAAGTAGGATGCACCAAGCCTTTCCTTCTCACAACATGGATATGCGAAGCATCATGCAGTTTACTGTTGTTCTTAAAACTCACAGCACTTTACAAGCATAGACCCCCAGCCTCTTGGCCCCACAGAGCATTTCAAGGAGCTGGCCAGGAGCTGCAGAGGGAGCCAGCCATAGCAACTCAAAGGCCAGTGCCAGTCGTGCCAATGAGATATGGTTGCTCAGCACCTCTCAGGAATGGGCTCTTTTCTAGTGCTCGTGAGATAGAAGTGCAGAATGACAGTTCTTTAGATGGCTTGTCTGCAGGGTTTACAAACACTCTGAGCCTGATTTTCTGTCAGAGTGAGGCGCCTTCGCACTGCCCTGACAGTGAATGTAACTTTTAAGCCACCTTAGTGTAACTGAGGATTTAAGATGACTGGCTGACTTAGGTGAGTTCAGGCCTGTGTTTTGGGAAATGCAGAAAGGGAGCAGAGCAGACCTGTAAAAAAACTGATTCTCAAATGCTGCTGTGGTCAGAGATAGAAGCCGGTGGAGAGTTTGAAAAGGCGGTAACTTGTTCTGAGTGGCTGTTGAGAAATGAGCTGCTGGGTAGAGGGCTTCAAGGGGAGGTAAGTGCTAGAGAAGAGATCACAGTAGTGAAGACAAGAAATGACTAAAGTTCACGCTGTGAATATGTCTGATGGGACTTTAAAAAACAAGGTTATATGCAGCACTGTGAATAGACCATACAGATCTTGTGGCAAAGTTTAGTGGTTCCCATCCTGGCGTCTGTGGCCCCCTGAGGGTAGGCACGGATATTGCAGGGGGTCTATGACAAAAAAAAGAGAGAGAAAAATGATCACAGAACACAAGTTTTAAATAAATTGCAAAGTTACAGTGAATTGCTGTCTGAAAATCTATTCTGTGGCACCTTTGTGTGAAATGAGCATGCATAGTTTTAATGTTAATTACTTACATTTCCTTTTTCATTTAACGAAGTGTATACATAGTGCCTTGAATTGGTTTTGATGGGTGTCCATGAGCGGTTTGGGGGATATGGGGTATGCACTAGTGAAAATGTTGGAAACCACTGCCATAGTTCATAACCACATAGCTAAGACCTGGTGCTCTTACTCTGGGTGAACTCTATTGGTCTGGATATGTGGCATCACAAACCACTGCCATAGTTCATAACCACAGGTCTAAGACCTAGTGTTCTTGGACAGAATTTCTTCCCCTTTATTCACTACCCCACATTAATTTGCTGTGAAGTCTGCCGTGTTCTGATGGAGGGCTATGCGTTAGTTGTTCTCTATGCACATAATTTGTAAACCAACTAGAAGACCCTTTAGGATAGAAGATGCTATGCAAACACTCAACTGCACAAAGATAATATTTTTCAATAGCTGCTGTTGCATAATGGAAAGTCAGGGGTCCTGGTGCTCTTCCAACTGGAAACAATTATTGTTTAATACTACCGGTGGTAACTGATCAACTATTTCAAAGCTTTGATCTGCAATATTTGTAAGAACTATTACTCTGGATGAACTCTATTGGTCTGGATATGTGGCATCACAAAGAAATGCCCAGATTTGATTCTAAAGAACGAGGCAGACAGATGGACGATAGCAGTTCTGTGTTCTGAATGGTGCTAGACTTTAGGGTCTGTCCTAAAAAAGCGTGTATTGAAATGCAGATAACTCTGAAACACTCAAGCTGCTGGACGCAAGAACTTCTATACTGATGTCTCTCTACAGTGATGGATCAAAGTTCGTGGCAATGACAAACGCCCATGCACCCTCATTTTCAGAATGGTCGATGAGTTCTATTGGCATTTCTTTCAACCGTCTAAATTGAGGCTGCTGCAACTGTCCATTTTGTCCTTATACCATGAATTGCTTTTTAACAAACCCTGGAGTAGAAGTTGTAGAAGTTGCTTTATCCAGGTTTTAAGCCTCAGGTGTTTCAAAATGTCCTAATTAGGAATCAGAGGTCTTGCTAAGGCACTCTGAACATGGCATTAGTTTATTCTCTTCTAATAGATCTCCTAACGTGACTGTTTCCAATAAAAGCTACCAACTGCAGTAGCCTGGCTGGTTAATAATGTTAATCATAGGGTTATGCTATGAGGAGTCCTTGATGGGGAAAAAAAAAGAAGCTTCCAATATGTTCGGCAATGTTATCCCTTGCTGAGAAGGCCTGGCAAGTGGCTCTTATGATAGGATGCTGAGCTACAATAGAGCATAAAACCATCAAAGGCAAGGAAGCCCAGGGGAGTGCAGACACAATCAACTTTTCAATTTCCAGCCAACCAGGCTTCCAAGTTAAGGAAGCTGATCTCCTCCAACATATCCCTTACAAAGCTGCCAAGTTACTAGGCAGTGCTCAGAGGGGATGGAGTGCAGACAGAGATCCCAAAAGCTTAAAACTACTGCATTACCTTGAATTTGCAATCAAGCTCAACTTATTTTTCCCTGAGTCAGTATCATTATTTATACGTGAGGCCAGACAGTTTTAGTTTAAATTAGTTAGAACTAAAAATAATTTGAATTTCTTTCTGATTTTATCTTTTCCCCACACAGGTGAATTACCTGCATCAAAATTTGATTTTGAAAAAGGCTGTGTCTACACTAGCCCCCTTCTTCGAAGGGGGCATGGTAATCAGCCTGAGCAGGGAATACTAATAAAGTGCTGTGATGGATATGCAGCACCTCGTTAGGCTAATTCTCCCCACGGCAACTTCAAAGTTGCAAACTTCGAAGCTCCAGCATGCCATGTAGCCACAGGCACTTTGAAGTATCCGTGCAACTTCATAGTTGCAAAGTTTGAAATGCCAGTATGCCATGTAGCCATGGCCACGTCGAAGTTGCAAACTTCAAAGTGCCAGCATGCCGTGTAGCCACGGGCACTTTGAAATACCGGCGCATCTTTGAAGTGCCCTTACTCAAAAGGACACTTTTGAGTTGCCACAAGGAGAGTTGGCCTAACGAGGTGCTGCAATATTCACCACAGCACTTTATTAGTATTCCCCGCTCAGGCTGATTACCATGCCCCCTTTGAAGAAGGGGGTTAGTGTAGACACAGCCATAGTGTACATCTGAGAGGATTTCTTGCTCATATGATCTTCAGCTTTCTTTCGTGCTTGTCCATTTTCCTCTTTTGTGCATATTAGAGGCCATGCTATGATGTGTTTACTCTTGCTGTTAAATCTCTTTGGGTATTGTATATGCATGGCCTATAAAAATAAGTGGCATTAAATGTTACCTTGAGAAGCAGAAATACTCTGAAGCCAAGACCAGCCTAATGAAATCAGCCTAAAGGCAATATCTGAAATGGTAAAGGAATAGGGTAGTGCTGCTTTATCAGCAATGACCAGGGCCTTCCACTGATTATTATTTTATTTATTGTTTGCATTATGGTAGCACATAGAAGTCCCAACCAAGACCTGGGCCTCATTGTGCCAGGGGTTGTACAAACACAGAGTAGAAGACAGTCCCTGCCCCTAAAGAGATGACAATTTAAATAGACAAGCGAGGCAACGGATGAGAGGGGAAATGGGTGGAGTGACTTGCCCAGGCTTACGTCGTAGGTTGGTAGCAGAGCTGGGACTGGAACAGACATTAGCTAGGAGATAACCATGCACATGAGCCACACATCAGAGCATATGCCCAGGCAGGTGTGACCGCAGATTTGCAGTGTGTGGCAGTGGGAGACTGAAAGGAGAGGCTGGGCTGGAAAAGATACATGCTCAGTGAGCCGAGAGAATGCAAGAAAGGCCATAACTAGGAAGGGACACGGCTGAACTGGAAATGAGATGGACAGCACTTCTGTTTCGATGTAGGTGAATGTCTCACTTACTCCTCTTGCTGTTCCGATAAAGCCTTCCTGCCCCCATTCTCAGGTGACCTGGTGTCCTGGTTTTAAAGGGACAGTCCCATCGTGAAGGCCTCCTGCAGGTGTCCCAACTTTTTCTTAAAAATTGGGAAATTTTCCCATATTTTCTGTCTCCCTCCAAACCCATCAATACTGGCAGGTCCTGCTGTTGGCCGGATTCCTGCTCACCAGCCACCTGCCCACCAGCGGTGAGTGGGGGGTGGCCCAGTGACAGGTGTGCACAGCTGCGGGCAGGGTGAAAGTGCAACACATGGGGCCAGCTGCTCCCCCTGCTGGTCTGTCAGCACAGCCCCTGCCGTGGGCCAGCTCTGGACCGGTATGGCCTGGCCCCTCACGCTGGCACTGGCTGCACTGGTTGGTGAGTGCAGGCAGGTGCCAGGTGATGCACAATTACATGTCATCTCTTTATGTGCTTCCCCTCTCCCTGTTCTCGCTCTGCTTCGTCCCCTTGCCCCCTCCCCACACTGCTGGTCCTCCACATCCCCCTCAGCAAAGCCTGTCCTGCTCCCAGCACTGCGTGGAGGACATCCCCTGAGCTCACCACCATTCTGGCCAGCAGGCTCCTTCCGTCCCCCTCTCGCACCCCAGGGGCGCTGGCCAGGAAAAGCCAAGTCCTGCATGTGCCACAGGCCTGCACAGCGCTGGCACAGTGAAGCTCTCCGCCCCTCAGCTAAACCCCGGAACAGCAGGAGGGAGGGGGGCAGTTTCCAATCTGTTCCCACCATGGACTGTCAGGCTCCACACTAGACTCTGGGACAGAGGCTTAGCACCCTCTTCACCCGCCTCCACTCCCAGCCCAGGATCCTGCTCTGTACCCAGTGGCGCCCTCCTCTGCTGAGCTGCCTCTCTGTGTTCCCTGCAAACCCCTGCAGTCGGGGTCTCTGGGCCCTTATGCACAATGCATCCTGACTGCTTAACCCCTTCTTACCCACGCTGTAGCCGGGGTAAAGGCGGCGGCTGGGTTATCGCGATGGCCAGCAGCAGTCTGGAGATGCCTTTGGATGCTGCAAGGGTAGGAAGGGATAAACTCTGCTAGATCATCCACTCCCGCGCTCCCCAGCAGCTGGAAGCAACGCCTGGCCCTTCCCTCCTGCACAGTGCCAAAAGGCCGCTCCTGGCCACGTTCTGGTGAGAATTCGGTCAGAAATCTGGAGCGCGTGGAAGTGACCCTGCATTTCACTGCCCACATGTTGCCTCAGGAAGATGCCATTCCAAGTACTCGGGGGAGGTGGGTCTGTCCTGGGAACCCAGCCAAGTGTGGAGGGCAGGGAGTGCCAGGCAGGAAGGGTTGAGGTCAGTCAGCCAGAGCCTGCCATGGGAGAGAGGTGTAGAAGGGTTTGTGTGTGTGTCACTCCCCACCCCCTCATTTGACCTCTAAAGCCTTAAAGATAAGAAGGTAAATAAAACCAATCCAGCTACACAGTATTGCTTTTTTAAGAGGGGGCTCTGTCAACTTGATGTTGACTTGAATGTTTGTACAATTGATTGCTGTTAAACTTGCTTGAATATATGTAATTTTACCAGGTGTCCTGTATTCAGCAGATGGAAATTTGGTCACCCCACCCCATTGTACCAGGCGCTGTACAAAAAACAACCAGAAGTCCTGTGGCACCTTATAGCCTAACAGATATCTAACAGACGAGTAACCGTGTTAGTCTTTATCTGCAAAAACAATGAGAAATCCCGTGGCACCTTATAGATATGTTAGATATCTGTTAGCCTATAAGGTGCCACAGGACTTCTCTTTGTTTTTGGAGGTATGGACTAACACGGCTATGCCTCTGATACTAGACATTGTACAGAGTCGTAATAAGAGAGTGTCCCTGCCCTCAAAGACTCACATCGTAAATAGACAAGCCAAAGGAGGAGTGAAAGGAAATATTGTTATTTCCACTTTACAGAGGGGAAATTGAGGCACTGAGAGATTGTGACGTGCCCTGCATCACAAAGGAAGTCAAGAAAATTCAGGACATTAACCCTGGTATTGAGTCCCAGGCCCTCACCTTAATAACAGGACCGTCCTTTCTCTCTGTCTTGGTGAGGCTCAGTTGTAAAAGGATGAGAAAGAAATGTGCATTCTCTGGGGTCTGGGAGGTGGGGAAAGAGCCAGAAGAATGGGGCACTGCCAGATTTAGAGGTGGGACCCAACTGATGGCAGTCGGAGTTCAGTCGTGACATGTATCCAATGGGTTGTCCATGCAACCAAGTAAGCACTGACTCTTTGGGGCTATTCTTTCAGTGTGTCATTTCTTTCCACGCCCACTTACAAACCAATGGCTGTGTTCTGTCAAGCACCCTTGAAGAATTAGGACTTAACCCTTGTGGGCATGAAACTTCGTTATAGCCACATCTCAGAGAAAGCAAAAGTGGGTTTCTCACTCCAGCGGGAAAACAAACTGTAGACATGTGCTCACAACACACTCTGTGGGTCTGCATTGTGACACAGGACTGGCTCTGATCTCTGTTACTAAATTAGATATTTTAGCTTCAGTGGGCTAGGTTCTCAGCTGGTGTCACTCAGCATAGCTCTGATTGCCACCGGCTGAAGAACTGGTTGGCCCAACATATTAGTCTTTTGGCCTCTTTCATGGATCATTTTCACAAGGGTAACTCTTTGAGTGGTAAGACACACTACCTATGTTCTGTGATATCTTCTGCCTGCCTGCTTCGACAGCATGATTGCTTTTGAATCGGCTTACCTCCAGGTCCTGCAGAGCTGAAAATAAGTCTACATTTAGCAGTACATGAGCCTGCAAAATAGCAACTTGAATATTTCATTTTAAATGAAGGGTTTGCAACTAGCTGTCACGTGGCTGCTGCCCAGGGGCAAGAGAAATGCAGGAGGCGCAGCATTCAGACTGCAGAACAGTAACTCTCACTAACATACGGTTAATCACACTGACTTCAGATAACAAAATCCAGCCTGATTGTATTTATAGGCTAATGATTGCTGCAACCCCCCTTAGGAAAATTAGGGGGAGTTGGTTTTGTGTTGTGCTTTCAGTGGTCTTGCACATATTGGCCCCAGCCTTCATTCTTTTTTGTGCATGTCTATCAGGTCTAAATGTTATTAGGCTAGGACAAAAACCTCAGGTAGCCTCTCCCTCCTCTACAATGGCAGCAGTTAGAAAAGCTAGACTCCTGCCGGGAGTAACAAGGCACCCTGTGAGGGGAAATAACCAAGGTCAATGGTGGGGACGCAGGCATCTGCAGACAAGCACTTGCCCCCCATTCTACACTCATGGTCATTGTTGCTTTCCACTGACCAGCTGCCTGCGATCCCTGGACCAAAAACAAAATGGGTAACACAGCCCCCATTCAACTGAGATTAAATGCCTGAAATGAGCCACACCTCTGAACAATTGCATCCTATAAGAGGGACAGCATTCAATAGCCATGGAGCCCCATTGATCAGGGTTATGAAAGAGGTGAAGTCCTGCATGAAAAAGGTTTCACACCGCCCCCTTAAACTAGCTCTGATTCTTCTGAGTCTCCCTTCTTTCATAGTCTGACTGTCCATTTCGCCCACATTGTCGTCAGTATCTATCCTATCCCGAGATTCAGGCATCTTATAAATTCACACATACGCACGGTAAGGCATCTTATTCCTCACTGAACGCATTAGGATAATTTTCTGTACAACTTTTCTACATTAACAATTTGTTACTATCATTCATACTGTGCAATCAGCTGTTAAATCCTCATTTATGTTAATTTGAATGTAAATGCACTGTTCAGTAAAACGTTAGATTGCCATGTTTACAAATATACTACAGGTATTTAGAAATTTAGAAGATACAAAACATACTGTTTAAGCTACTTGTGATGCCAGTTTAAATAACTTAACCCTATTTATCAGTTACTTAGCAATTCTTTTCACATACTGCTTCTTTTCTATACACAACCTTTGTCACCCAAGGCAAAAATGTGATATCTTTTTAAAAATAATTTAATAAGCAGTAAGCTATACTATATAATTTAATTATATCCCAGCAGTATGATTTAGCAGGAACACATATGTCAATATTAAAACAATTATTCTAAAATGGACCAACTATTTAAATCTAATTAGCCCAACAATTAGTTTCATGTTAAAATTTGCCTTCTTACATTAGCTACCCTTTCCATATCTCCATCTTGTGACAAAGAATGCATCTTATTTCTTCTACTTACTTTTTGCTAATGTATTTTCAACAGGAGTAAGTCACTTTGATGCATGAAGTCTATCATCAGTCAATATTAAAGCAACTATTCCCCATGTACACACCATAGCTCTGTTCAAAACAGATTCCATCTTCAGATGTATATGAAACCAAGTGGGAAGGGACTGCATTGCTGTCTGATAAATCATTGTCTTTTCTTCTGCAGCCCTTAGGTCAAGGCCACCCTGAGGTCCTAAGTCAAATGAGTTTGGTGATTCTAATGCTTCTGGTAAATAGCTGCCCATGTCACACACGGAAAAGTAACGTGCTTGCAATCCTCTAGCCCCCGAAATGAATAGTGTGAAATTGACAAGGAGGGTGACTGGCAGTGCCCCCTAGAAAGATTGTCTCTCTATGTAAAAGTGGAGCTCACTTGGAAGGTCATATGCAAATATTTGAGCTCAGGCTGCCTGTATTTTGGTTTGCCTCATGATAAATGAAGAACATCAAGTTCTAGTCATTTATGAATTTTGGTCATTTAAGTTGTCCTTTCCATGTGACAAAGAATCCTCGCAAGTGTAGATTTATCACACGGACTGTACCTCGTACTGCCATCATGGCTTCCTATTCTCTCACAACTACAGGATTTCAGTGTCAAAGGGAGCCAAAGTCTATATGCCTGAGAATCGGGTAATAGGCAAAATTACATTTCCAACAAATGTTATATAAGGCATGGGGAAAACTGTTGATTGCAGATAGCATTAGAAAGTATAGTTGAAAAGAGGACCTGTCAGTGTCCAATCAGATACACCAGAAATCTGTTTAACATGGGCGGGGCAGGGAGGCAGTGGGGTCATCCACCCATGAAAGCCCCTGCCCATCTGGGGTCTCCTGCCATCTGTATCTCATGAGCAGGCAGGCAGCAGACTCAGTGTCAGCCTGAAGATCCCGTCCTAGCCCCCAGAGCAGAGGGAGGCTGAGGGAAGGGAAGTGGATTGAACAACAAGGAAAGGGGTCGGGGAAAGCATGAGCAACGTGCGGACCATGGAGGAGGAGTGAGCCAGGGCAGGGCCTCGACAAAAGAGGTGGAGCAGAGGTGGGGCCTTTGGAGGAACAGGCAGAGCAAGTCTGGTTTTCAGAAATTAGAAAGTTGGCCACCTATTGGCTGTGGTATCTGGACGAGGGGCGGAGAATATGGTAAATAGCATGTGAAGTTTAATAACCGCACATGGTGGTAAATGTCCAGTTGTTAATGGTGCCTCTTGTTTAAGACAGTGTTCTTGTTCTTACTACTATTATGTAAGATGTACAGCTCATCTCAGGGAATAGGGAAAGGATCCAATGTGAATGTGCAGGGACCACGTGAATAAGATGCACTGGACCAGATCATGTTATGTTATCTTCAGAGCCAACCATGTCAAGGGGACTAGGAAGCAATTTCATTAATTGTTTTCTGAAAGCCTGGTCAGAATACAGCCATGCTGAATTTTGGTGGCCATTATTGCTTGAAAAGTTGGAAGATGTGATTTATTGGGATTGAAAAAAAAAATCTGGCAACTGAAATGTGGTGGTTTAAAAGTTTCTCCTCGTCGGTCTTCAAGAAGTTTAGCGAGTCTAAGTCTGTATTTACAATGGTGATAAGTTTGCAGCATACTTGGTGTCTTTTTGTCTGCTTTAATTCTATATTGTAATTTTTTTCAGATCTAAGCAAGAGAAAAATGTCTAGAAAGTTCTCTCACTCTCTTAGTCTTGAAAGTGGGCGCTGTCTATTGAGCTATGGAGAAACAAAATAGAAAACTGTGACCTCCCACAGCATTAGAAGAGTGGCAGCCTCAAGACCTAGGTCCCAGTTCATTCAATGGGGCACAAACAAGTAGACCAAATATTTGGCCTCAGTAGGACTCCACACGCACATAAAGATCCAACCAAGGATCCCACTTCAGGATCAGGCCCAACGCATGAGAGAAACTACTTATCAGAGAGGTTGCATTATTAGGCATAATGAGACTAACCTAAACAATGAAAAACATAAGCTGAATCTCACAGAACATTCCCTCACCCCAGAATCGTCTCAAAGATGGGAGCCATATTAATGGAATAATTTATAATTGGACTGAATAATATACGCAAGAACATACCAGAAGAAACAACTTTGCATTAGTAGTAGGATGGTCATAATGGCATATAATGTTTTTACCATCTCTATTTTATATTATTGTGTTCTGTTAGACTGACTCAGCATCAAGCATCAAAGTAAATATAGTTGGTGAAGTTATTTTTCAAACAATTAGGCTATAGTTATTGATATACAATAGGGTCTCAATATTTGTGAACCTAAGGTTCACGAATTCAATTATTCATAAGCAGACATGGGTGGCCACTTCCCCATAACTCTGGGCAGCAGTGCTGGCAGCCACTGCTTCCCGAGGGCTCCAGGTAGGAGTGCTGGCAGCCAGGGGCTGTCACATTTCCAAAATTTAACATTTGCGAGGGCTCTCAACACGGAACCCTTGCGAATGTTGAGACCCTTGTGTATATTAAATCTATTACTCATGGAATGATGTATCAATGAGATGGCACTAAATCTTTGCAAATTCGAATTCCGTCTGAAACATGTATACACTGCCTAAGTCTAGACCAGTGATTCCCAACCCGGGGTCCACAGACCCCTGGAGGTCTGTGAGAGTATTGCAGGTGGTCCATGGGGGTGGGGAGAAAGGGATAAATAAAAATGATCATAGAAAATAAGTTTTAAATAAATTGCAAAGTTACAATAAATTTTTATTTTTAAATTAATTCTCTTCCAATACTGTTATTAATTGCTGGCAGAAAATCTATGTTGTGGTTTCCTTTTTCATTTAATGAAGTGCAGATAGCATCTAAAATTGGATTGGATGGAGGGGAGGGGTCTGCGAACAGTTGGGGGAGGATTGGGAATCCACACTAGTGAAAAGGTTGGGGACCACTGGTCAAGAAGGTCACATGCCATCCCAATTCGAGCGCTGAGGGAGACAGCTGTTTTCTAATGTGAGAATATTTTGTAAAAATTTTACATTTGGAATAAACCTTTAAGTACTTTTATCAGACCCTCTCCTGTTTTTCATAAGTGGACAGATGACTGCAAACAAATGTGACTGATAAGCAGAATAGGAGTAAGGCAAGTGGGCTGAAATCTGCACAAAAAAGTTCAGCAGAACTGTTCCAAGTAACTGACTAAAATCCCTCCCTGTGCCTCCTATTAACACTGGGCCAGACCCTCAACTGAACTTATTTGTACTTTCAAATTTGTGAGTGATTTACTTAAAGGAACAGCAAATTTAAAAACAAAGGTTTTTTTGTATTATGAAAAAATTAGTCTTCTGGGCAATCTTCAAAGTGGTCACATTGTATAAAATCTTAATCCGCAGGGACTCGATTTTAGCTCCTCTCAGTGTGGAGGGTTTTTTTCCTCCGTTCACACACCTTGAGACAAAGGCGATAGTTGAGATGAGGGGCGGGAGAGGGAATAGTTTTTTTGTGCGGGATGCATAACAAATTTATTCCAAAGACAGCCTGAAATAGGCTTCAGAAAATGGATGGAGTGTCTTCTTGAAGAAAGGGCCTCTAAGTAAACTCCGCTGCCATTCAGAAGATTTGCTCTGACACTTAACAAGTGGTGCAGGAAGAAAGAAAAATCTGTTGTCAGGTTTGGGGTGTTTATCAGCTACCCTCTAGACACTTGACCTGATGCTGTGGACCCCCTAATCCGCTGATCTGCATGCTGCAAGTCTTGCAAGATTCAGGCCCACAACTGCTGATAAAATTGACTGGAGCACTTGTACTAATACACTGATCCCTCAGCACATTGTGTGCCACTCACCTACTCCCGCCTGTTTCCCCCTCCCTCCATGCAACTCCCCCTAAATTTAATTCTACTCACAAATTGTGAAATAAGTTGTTTGGGCTGGATTTGTCGAGTGAATTGTCCTACTAATGAAACAGTCTGTTCATTATACAGTGGTAGAAGGAAGATTTAGCGCTCCCATACCCCAAGACCCATGCAGGTTAACGTTTTTAGACTGACAATTGACAAAAGAATGAATAGCCCAACGCTGTCAAATCAGGCTTACAAACAGCTTGGCATACAAACAGTTACTGCTTGTGTGCATGTGGATTTAGGGTCCCCAGTCTTTTAATGGCACAGATTTGTAAGTACAAATCGGTCAGCCTTCAAACTGTTTGCAAAAGGAATAAAATGACCAAAAATTAGTTTGTTTTAGGCTTGTTCCTTCCCCTCTCCAGCAAGTAACACCATTAAAAAAGAGGAAATGGTGTGTTATGGCAGCATCTACTTTCACATTTTCTTGAGAGGAACGTAGCTAACTAACCTGTCTCAGCCATTCATAAACTATTGTGCCACACTTTCCTTTCAAAGACATACAAAATCCAATAGATTAATTCCACAATCTGAATCTTTGGAGCATTGATTTAAACTATTTAAGTATCTGCTGGTTAAAACTGTTTGCATTTTCTCCATTTTTAATTGTATTAATCATTAACTACATTTATTTAGATTTTTGAACTCTTCTTTTAGGTAATTATGTATGAAGTAGGTAAAAACAGTTTGATTTTCATGAGCTGGGTTGATTTTTCTTTTTTCTTTTTTTTGGACCAATGAATTGAATGATGCAGTGAGAGTACATGACGGGAAATTTTTACCAGTTTTATCACCAGAGGGGAACTTCCAAGCTCGATCCATATTATCACATCTTTTGTGTATTTATTATAGCTGGAGCAGAAATAATAGTAATATGTAATATCACACACAAACTAAAGCAAAAGCTAAAAAGTAGTCAGCCATTCAAGAAAACCAAAACCTAAAACCCTATGCCTGTTTGAAATAACTTGAGAATATTCTTCTGAGCAGATACAGATTTCAAAAGTGAATCTGTATTACAAAAAATTAATGTATGCAAACTGCACAAGGAAATACTGTTTCTTGTTATTTTAGAGCGTTCGTGGGGTTAGAATGTTTACTACGGGAAAGTTGGTTGTGACCCCCGTATTAAAATTTCCAAACACTTCCTCTTATCTTACAGAAATACACTAGTGCAAATCTAACAAGATGCTTTTGAAGGAAAGGAGCTCTGCAGTTATGAATGAATAGCTTGTTTTAAGTCAACACAATTATTTGATCAGTCTGCATTATATTAATATCCCAAGACAATTTACAACCAAGCGATGCAGAAGGTGGATTATCGGTAGCATCATCATAAAATTGGCAGTAGCTTGCCTAGATACAAAATATTCACACAGATTAAATGTGTTTCCTAGCCTGACCTGATATTATTTCAAATATATTGGATAGTGTGTAGAAGGTATTTAAATAGCTAAATGAAATTGCCATGAAATGTTACCGAAATGGGACAAAATCAAAGTACCCACCTTTACTACAAAATCTATTAATAATATAGGCTTGGATTTGGAAAGGGGCCTACTCATACATTTAACTCCCTAAAGTTCTGTTGAAAATCCATCCTCAAAATCTAATGTATGCTTCATCATCCATAGTAAAATAAAGTGTCTCACCTCACCCTGAGGGGGTGGATACATATGATTTTGCAGAGCTATACTTCAAGTGTTTATAAAATGGCCAGTTTTATTGGTGTTTAAAATATATTGATCAAAATTCTCAGTCTGGATGTATGTGGGTAATCACCATTGGCTTTCATGACAGCCACACACGTGCCTGGGCAAAATTTAGCCAATGATGTGATACGATGGCCCTGATACCCCACTGTATCGCACAACTTGTAAATTGATATAATGCCACTGATTTGCGTGTGCTTTGAGGGCTCAGTGCTAGATTACACTCATACAGATCCTCCCCTCCCAGAGGATCCTGGAACACTTTCTAGATCGTACCTAAATGTGTCTGCAGTGTTGTGTGTTGAGTGCACAATGTCAATCAGTTGTACCTCTTAATAGCTTTTACACTGAGGGCCCACTTGTGCTGTATCCTACATGAGGAGCTAGTGGAACAAGCATGTGACCTAGCATGAGGAGAAGAGGGAAAGGTGTTAATGGGAGGATGGCATTTTTAAGGGATAAAGCTGTGAAATGGATGGATTTGGGGTGAAGACAAGTATTTTACCCAAAGACAGTCACACATATAGTTGATTGAGGCAGAAATCCCCATCCCAGCAGTTCCCCCATGAGCTCTGGTGTTCAGCATCCCTGAAAATCAGACCCCAAGTGACTACATGGGTCCATCCAAAAACTGAGCGTCCCAAAATTAATGGACATGTCTGAAAACATGTGCCTGGGTGACTTGCCCTCAGAAAGCCTGTGGTGCATCTAGGACTAGAACCCAGGTTTCCCATATCCAGGCCATGCCTACCCTACAGAGAGCTTTTGAAAGAAGCCCTTCTGGAAGATCTCTTCCAAAAGAACTGCTTTCAAAAACCAGCTTCCACACACAAAAAAATCCTATCAAAAGAGTGATCTGCTCTTTTGAAAGACAGCACCCATACATCCCCTGCCCCTTCAAAAGCATGGGCCAGGTGAATGACGACTGTTCTTTTGGGGAAAAAAAAAAAAAGGTGCCTTAGGAGCATTTGCATGTTTTCTTTCGCAAGAAGCTTTCAAAGGGGGGCGCTTTGTCCTGAACGGGAAAGGAAGCGTGATTTCAACAGGAGCGCCGTGTTCTTCTGATTTACTTTCGAAAGAACACTTTGTGTGCGTAGCCGCTCCATGGGATCTTTCGAAAGAGCCCCCTTCTTTTGAAAAATCTTTTGAAAGAACTTGCTAGAGTAGACGCAGCCCCAGTGTTTTGCTTTAAACACAAGCTCATTCTTAAGTATATCATGCTAGAAGATTTACCTGGCATTGCTCACGTCCTTAACTCAATTAATGTTTTGTTTTTCGAAAAATAAAATGAAAACATACACACGATATTGAAATAATTTCTGGGGTTGGGTTGGGGAAGAGGGTCTCAGTATGGAGGCTACCCTGGGCAGAGCAGCTCCAGCCTTCTCTTACCACGGCAGCTTTTGAGGCCAGTTGAGAAGTGCCTCTCCCTGGCTGCTTCTGGGGGGAAGGGTGCATGCTCCCCAGCTGAGGAAGGTTCATCTGCCCTCTGAGCTCCACAGCTAGAGTGAGGAATGCAGTCAACTGTGGACTTCCCCATATCCCCTGACAAAGGGGAACAGCCAGCAATAGTCTCTTATGAATCAGGAGTCAGGGGGAGAGGGGGGGCTTCAGCCCCTCTGCCCTTTCTAAAGGGCAGCACTGCTGAGAGCTGTGGGCCCAGGGGCAAGGTGGGAGGGGAGCCCAGCTCTGTGCCACGGAAGGGGTGTGGCCAATGGCAGAAGGGGTGGGGCCTACAGCATTCAGCCCTCAGTGCCACCAGGACCACAGCCAACCCCACAGCTCTGTGTAGCCAGAGCCACACTGCCACGGCAATTCGAAGGTGCCTGGAATTCCAGCCACCACCACTGCTACTTCGGAGCTCTGGGCCCCTTTGAAAGGCTGGGCCTGGGGGCAACTGCTTCCTTTTCCCCTCTTCACATTGATGGGCCTGCTAAAAGGGATCTGGAAGGTGGAAGGCTTGGGGGTGGGGCATTCCTAGAGGAGGGAATGGGCACACCCTCAGACAGACCCTTTCACCTGCCTGGTGATTTTGTCCCATTTCTGTATGGTTTAATGAGAAACAATCCCAGTCCAGGATCATCTCATTTTCCTGGCACAATCAAACCCCAGCCTTGCTTTGAGTTACGAGAGAAGGAAGATTCCGTACCAAATATGGTGGTCCTAGCTCTTACGGTTGCAGAGCACTGGTTTAGGAGGAGCTCTTGAATAAACAGACACATTCACAGACTGACAAACTCTCTCAAAGAGATGGTACACATGGCATGAGACAACACAACTTCGGCCAATATAAAAGCACCAGTAGGAGTTTTTCAGATTGGGTTGAGATACTGTAAAGTGTAGATTTTGTCTAGTATCATGTTAATTAGCAAAAGTTGAATCTTTTTATATTCGAGAGTGCACTGCATCAAAGCAGCTCAATAACACTGACTCACTGGAATGCTTTGGAACTATTTCCCATATCAGCGTTGTTGGGCTTTTCATCATTACATTTCAAACATTCAAATCCTTTTGATGTATATTACCTTCCTATTCAGAGTTTCATGAGATCGGTAGATACCACTAGAAGATATATGTACAATTTGGATACTGTACTATTAAAACATTAGTGCAATAGATTTTCTTTTAAAACAGAAGGACAGTATAGTCCAATGTCACTACTTCATGGTTATTAGTGTGATGAAGAATGGAAAATATGAACTTTTATTCAGCCTCTGTTACAGGTCCATGAACAGAGGTTCAATAGTAATATTTAAAATTCAAAACATAAGAATAAGCAGCACTTCATTGCAGAGTTGAAAGATAATTGCACAATTAACTGCCTGGGGTCAATAATGCCAAAGCTGGATGCTTCTGACAGATCGGGATAATCAATGCAGCCTCTATATAAAAGACATGAAGGTAGCAATGGAAAATAAGATAGCGAGAATGTTTCAGTGTTCTAATGAACACCAGCCAAATCATTATTGATGTTTTACTTATTTTAAGTGTTCCTGTGCAAGTATGTACTTTGATTAAATGTAACTTTAGAATATTGCTGTAAGTTCAGTATTTATCCTGATCTAAGTGAGGACATTAATTTGGAAACTTAGCAACGTATTCCCATTTCAGTTTCAGCTTTTAAATGTGTAATTGCCATGAAAGCAAACAGGAATTCATGTCCTGGTTTCTTCAGGTGCTGAGAACCCAAGCTCCCAGTGACTTCAGGGGGGCCCCCAAGTTTGAAAACATTGGTGCAAGTGCATAAATTCCATGGCATCTAAATGAGGATATATGCCAATAAGTTCCTTGATTACCCCAACTTCATGGAGGAAAATGTGGATTTAAGGACTTGAGGGGAAAGAAGAGAATTCTACCACACATGCTATCCTGCATAATCAAGCTAGACTTTAGAGGATAAAGGAATACACACTGCATATTAAGCCTTGAAACTTTCCATGCAAAAATGACAAACGTAATCACAGTTTCACAAGATATTATACTTACTTCTCCATATCATGATTTCCTTTTACTCCCCTTTCCGTCTGCATCATATCAGCAGTCATCCCTTCGATGGATGGATTCTACCAGAGCCAATCTGATCAACAGACAAAGTCACCTTTAGAAGAGGGTAATGAAGGACATAAGGAGGTATTTCAGTAAGGCATCAAATACCATTGCACATGGGGAATTATTAATTACATCCCTGTCTTCTCTGATGTATCTTAGTTAGCATGTTAATTTATGACCTTTATGGCACAAAAAATGGGAGTAAGCTAATGAAACTTCCAGATGGCACAAAGTTCGGAGATACTGCCAATGTGGAGAAGAACTAGAATATCATATAAGAAAGTTTGCAGGACCTTGAAAACTGGCGTAAAAGAAATGGGATGAAATTTAATAGTGCAAAGTGCTTGATCACACACTTAATGACTAACAAGAAGAATTTTTGATATAAATTAAGGACTTATCCATTGGAGGTGACAGAAGAGGAGGTCCACCTGGGTTTATTGGTCAACCACAGGATGGCTGAGATACCAATGTAATACAGTCATAAAAAATCATAATACAGTTCTAGGATGCATCAGGCAAGGTATTTTCAGTAGAGTTAGGGAAGAGTTATTGCCATTATGCAAGGCACTGATGAGACCTGATTTAGTATGCTGTATATATTTCAGGTCTCCCAAGTTTACGAAAGATAACTTTAAACTGAAAGAAATGCAGGGAAGGAATACTACAAGTTGCAACTCCTAAAGCCAGCATTTTCTAGGCCAGCAACATCCTTCATCCAGCAGGACCAGGGATGCTCCTGGACCAGAGAACGGGGACAGGAGAGTAACCAGTTAGCAGCCTCATGGGGGTGGGCAGCAAGACCGTGGCCAGAGGTGGCATCCCCCAGCAGCCCTGTGGGGGCCAGGCTGGAGCACTGTCCTCCAGCAGCCCCAGGTGGGCCTGGAGTGCCAGGGCTGTGATGGCCAGCCACAGCTGGAGAGCCAGGGAGTCATGGTCAGAGGGCCAGCAGGGCCAGCCTGGGACTGGGGGGGCATTAAACTCCCTGGTCCAGCAAAATCCCTCATTTGGGACCACTGAGGTCCTCAGTGTGCTGGACCAGGGGGTGCAACGCATAGTATGATCAAAGGAATGGAGAATCTATCTTACAAGAGGAGACGTAAGGAACTTGGTTTCTTTAACCTAAGCAAAGGAAGGCTCAATGGTGGTATGCTCTCTAACCACACCAGAGGACTAAACACAGGGGAAAGTGGCAGGGAATAGGAGTTATTTAAGTTAAGGGCCAATGCTGGCACAAAAACAGACTTTGTGACATTGCACCCCATATTCTTTATGAAAATATGCTTGTGAAGGCCATAACTTGAATATGCTTTATGTGATATACTTCATGTAACACAGCATTAAAAAGTTGTAATCTGCTGAATGTGTATATTTCATTTACATGCAGGTATCAGTCCTGTATCTGAAGTTTGAAATATGAAGTATAAACCTGTTTATCTGGACACGTTAAGTGGGGGCCAGTGTTCCCTGTAAGATGAGCACTTGGGCGGCCATCCAGGAGAGATTCAGGTGCTGCCCAGCTGATCAGCAGAGTGCCCAGAATCATCCACAGTGGGCAGCTTTTGTTTGTGCTAGTGGTGCACCTCCATCCCGTGCCTTAGTTCATGTAACAAAAATTATTCTGTCCCTGGGGGGAAAAAATTACAGGGAACACTGGTGGCGCCCATTAGTAGTACTCAAAGAACTTATACTCAGGATGATGATCTGTGAATTGTCTTATTTTTCGTGTAAGGCAAGACTAGAGTTGGCCCTACCAAGATATACGGCTGAGTCACCTGATGCTGGAACCTATCTTGGACATTGTAGTTTTCCACTGAGGATGAGAAAAGTTTGAACTGAACACAAAGATTCTCATCTTGGGCAAAAATCTGTGTAGGTGGGGACCCCAAGCAATTTGGCTGCTTCTAGGTGCAAGGACACCCATGTTAACCATCTACGATGTCTGCTGAAACCACCTGTAACTGAACATTAAGAAGAATCAGGCCCAAACTGGGAAGCTTCCTAGGTTGTGAGAAAAGATTATTAGAACTACTGTTAGGGTAAGAACTTGCATGTTGCTATTTTTTTAAGAGTACTAAGCTGAGCTGTGCACTTTGTTTTATTTTGCATAGTAACTTACTTTGATTTGTCTGCTATTACTTTAAACTACTTAAATCCTACTTTTTATATTTAATACATTCATTTTTGTTTATTAATAAGTGCAGCGTAAATGTTGCCTGGGATGGACAACACATTTGTATATATCTCTCATTCATTGAGAAAGGGAGTGAACAATTTATAAGCTTGCTCTTTGTAAACTTTTATGTGGACTAAGATAGATTTATGTGGGGTTCTGTTGCCAGTGGGACTGAGCACCAGCTGCTGTGTCAAGTCCCTCTGACTGCGTTGCCCCAGAGCTGATCTGATCTCAATGTCTACGTTGCTCTGCTTTGGGCTGTGGCCTCTACCCCACCCTCATTGCTGAAGGAGGCCTGAGGTTCTGTCACAGGAGGACAGGGTGGTGGGGTGGCCCAGAACACAGGTAGGTGGGTTCAGTGGAATTTCAGCATGTCAAATGACAGTCTCAAGGGGATTTCTGTGACCAGCCCATAATGGATATTAACTGTCCATCAGTACGTACAGGCTTGAAATGAGATGAAGGTTTCTAACCATTAGAGGACTGAAGTTCTGAAACAGTCTTCCAAGAAGAGTATGATGGGAATGCTACCCTGTGTCAAGACTGCACATGATAACTTTATGGAAAGGATAGTACAATGAGATTTGCCCTACAGTGGCACATGGCCCTTCCAGGTCTGCTATGAGCAACTATCTCCAATGGATGGAGACGGGACACTACATTGGCAGGGATCTGAATTACTAGAGAATTCGTTCCTCGCTGTCTGACTGATGGGCATCACCCATATGGTTAGGGTCTAACTAATGCCATAGTGTGGTTCAGGGACTTTCTTCTCCAGGACAGACTGGCAGAGATGCTGGGGGATTTTATCCTCTTCTGCAATGTGGGGTATGGTCTGATTTCAGATTTGGTAGGTTGTAAATGCTGGCTTCTCTGTAAGTAGGTCTTCTTGAATCAAGATTTGAAAACTTAAGTAACTCAGAGCCTATGGACCTGCTAAAGGAGTAGGTGGCTGACATTCTGTGGCTTGCAGTTTGCAGGGGTCCGACTGGAGGATTATAATGGTGCCTTCAGGTCTTTTTCCCCACAAAATTGCTTAATACCCTATGTCTGATCCTCCACTGCCTTTCCTTTTGTCTAATCATTTATACCAGAAAAAATGGATACAAAATATTATCAACCTGAATTGGTGGCATTATTCACTTGCAACATTGCATATCTGTAAATGACTACCAAGGCAAGGTGGGAGAGAATCAGATCCCCTTCTCTTTGCAGGGCTGCTGGCCCAGCAATATAAAAAAAGACCAACTCTAAGCTTTCAGTTTGGATTCCCACCCCCCGCCCCGATTCAAACTGAGCAATCGCTTTGTGGAAGATCAGACGCAGGTGGCCCAGGTGCCTTTTAAAAAACAAAGTGCCACAGGGTGTGTAGAATGCTGTACAACCATTTCAGGAATCACCCGTCTCTTTGCAGCAGAATGTTTTGTGTCTGAGGCCAGGCCCACACTAGGAGGCAAAATTGATTTTAGATACGCAAATCCAACTATAAGAATTGTGTAGTTGGAGTCAACGTGTCTAAAATTGATTCTTGTCACTGTCCCCGCAGTGGGAGGTCAATGGGAGAAATTCTCCTTTTGACTTTCCTTACTCCTAATGACTGCCAGGAGCACAGAGGTCAATGGCAGCCATGTGACAGTTCAATTTAGCGTGGCCCTGCTAGGCATGCTAAATCAAACCCTGGAAGATCTTCCGATAAGCATAGACATACCCTAAGTCCTTACTCAAGATCTGACGTCTATGGGAGTTTTGCCTGGATAAGGCCATGTTGGGTCTAATGTCCCAGTGCTGACAGAAAGTGACGTGAATGCAAAATATTTTGTATAGCATCCCATCTACCAGACAACTGTCACAATCGGGCCATTAAAATAATCTTGGGAGAACATTCTGTGAAACAATTCAACATCAAGTGATCAAAAGGATTAATTTGGTGATGTTAAAATCAGAATAAGAGCACGTGATTCATTATTCATCAATTAGGGGTCTAATCCACACAGCTGATTAGGGCACATCGTTTCCTCAAATTAAACACCAAAGGGACATTTGAAAGCAGCCATATGGTTCTACTTCAAAAGTAGTTAGCTTACAAATTGAGTGCATTGACTACTCATGACTGTCGATGAAATGTGAATGAATACATCACATGTATTTGGGTAGTTGGGTTTTTTTGTTTCCGTTTTTTGTTTTCATTTTTTTGTTTGCTTGTTTTTTGTGAACAAGATCTAACAGAGCCACTTTCACTTGCTGTCAGAAGGAAAAGAAAGCTTCACATAGTCTTCTTTGTTTTGCCCGCCTGAAATCATGCTGGTGGTAGCTCTTGCTGGAGAACATGCTGGAACGGATGGTTCCTCCAGTTGGACTGGTTATGACACCCTTGGAATTTTTTGCTTTTTACTCTGCAGAGGAACATGGGAATTAATTATATTATTGTGGTTAAACAAAGCCAGAACTTTTCAAACATTTGTGAAACCACTGCTGAACCCTCTGGGAATGGGTTGGGGGATATGTTCTACATCTGACAATAGGAAAGCTTAGGGAGACACTACTCCAACTGAAGCCCCATTAGGTGGTTAGTAATAACGCAAAATGGGCGTGTGTCATAATCTATTTTACAGGACAAGGCTTAAGGGATAGGAACTATGAATGCTGAAAGAACAGCCTGAAATCCGATTCGCTTTATAAAAGCGTGTGCCTTTGAAGAGGTCTTTAGTGGGGAAATTTTGCTGATGTTACCACTCTGGCTGGAGTGCTAGATAGATTTAATAATTATTTAGACCTAGTGGATTGGGCTGAAGAAAGCCTATAACCTTGCCCTTGCTACCCTTTATGAAATGTGAATGGTAATGGAGAATTTGTTTTCATGGTTATTTTTAATTTAGAGCCTGAGACTCCCACTGGCTTCAGTGAGCCTTTGGCTGAAGCCCTTAATCTTTCAGAGGCAATGCTCGGGCAGATCCAAAACAAGAGGAACCTATCTTCAGGGCAGTCAATGGAGCAAGGACAGTTTTTACTAGCTGAGATTTTGGCTCAGAGTTTTCAGCCTCCACGCTGGAAATCCAAAACTGATTTTCAAAATATTAAATGGCATTTTGGCAAATTACCATCAAATGGGAACAATTTTATTTGCAGTTAAAGTCACAGTCCATTTTTCTTACTGAAAAATAATAACAAACAAGAAGATGTGCCTTTCAGACTGCAAGGTCTTTGGGACAGGTGCTATCTTTTACTAGGTGCTTGTACAAGGCACAATAAGGCCTCTGATAGGATGTACTGATCCAGAACACCAGCAGGACCATAAAGAGTTAATACAAAGGCCAATCACTTCCCCAGGATGACTAAATGGCTGCTTAGGTACAGCTGTGATAAAAAACTGCAACAAGCTGGCTGCTGGAGGGGCTGAGATTGACTGTGTAGGAATGCTGTAGCCTCCAGTACAGAAAAGTCACCAAGAGAGACCAACTACGTGGCAGAAAGAGCAAAGAAAGGTTGCCATGCCTGTAAAGACAATAGGTAGGAAGCAGTCCAGGGTGACTGCAGGAGACCTAAGCAAACAGACCTTGACTGCCTAACGCAGCGTATCTGGGTTGGGACCCAGAAGAGGCTCCAGATTTGTTGTGGCAGTCTCCACATGAGAATATCAGCCTTTATTTTTGTCCTGGTGTTAGGAACACAGGACCCTTAGGTGCAGTGCTCAAGGCAACCACCTTGCTCGCCTTGCCCCGAGGCTGGGCCTGGTTAGTGATTACAGAACCTTGGGTGTGAGACCTGTTTTTACCCGACAGGGAAGGGACTCAGATGATCCAATCAGAGGGCTGAAGCTGCGAAGAGAGCCTGGGCGCCAGAGGCCACATTTCTGAACTGATAGCAAAAGGGAAACTGAGGCAAGACTGCTGTTGCTAAACTCCTGACTGGGCAGGGGAAGGGGGCAGGAGAGTACATTAAAGGATGAAAGACCCCAGTCTGCTTGGCCCATGGGCAATTCCTCAATATAAATATTAAATAATAACAATCAATAATTTGTGAGAGAATAGAGGTCAGATCACTTCTCTTGCTGAATGAAAATGGCTCAAGTTCAGTCCTGGTGTAAAGGTGAGAAGTTCCAGTGAAGCAGATCTTAGGCTGGAAGCTTTTTGTCATAATTTTTCATTAGAAAATGCTGATTTGTTGAAATGAAGACAGTTTGATTTTGAAACAAAAAGCTTTGAAATTATCAGAATGCTCCATTTCAACATTTTCTACATGAAAATGTTCCAGTTGTCAGTCCAAAATGACTTTTCGTTTGAAATTTAAGTCAAATTATGGTTAAAGGATGTTAAAAACCCCAAAAGGTCAAAACTGAAACAAAAAATTAGGAACCACCTGGTCTGATTTTATTTTTTCAGAGAAGATGTTTGTTCTGCACACATTTTCTGGATTTCAACTTTTTATACCAGTTCATGATGAAATCTTGAACATTCTTGTGGCACAGTAGTTTCCGTCCAGCTCTACAATTATATCATTTGCATCATAGTTATTAAAAAAAAATCAGTGGAAGTCCTCTTTTTTATATACATGGGGAGATGAAACTAAAAATCAAGACACCTAAAATAGCTGAGAAATTGTCTGTGATAGAAGCTTTTTGAAACTACTTAACGGGAACTTAGACAGGAAAAGTGTGAATCAGAAAGCTAAAAGATGAAGGAAAAATTCCTTTTATAGAAGTAAAAAGCCCATCAGTTTCAGGAATCTGGAAATAGAATATTCTCCTGGGTGGTTTTCATTTCCATTAGACGTCATGGCATGTATTACAATTAATTCTGTACTCCAGAAGCCTTAAGTAAAAGGTTGTTTCAAATCCAGAATGGCATTCACTCAATTTAATTAATTTCCCATGCAGCTTGCATGGTAAAGGGGCAGCTGCTAATTGTGAGCCACTTCTGAAAGGTATATTAGTGAGACTACTGTGGTCAAAACAAAGAACAGGATTACTAATTCCTTTCTATTTCTCAACACTATGTAAATTACCATTTGTAGAATGATGTGAATATGTTATTTTTATGTGAATTTAGTGTATGGGGCAGGGATTTAATTGACAAATCTGGAGACTGAAATCTTCTGTTTACCCAAACAACAGGTACAGCACAGGTAACAGTCCCCTTGAATGCTTACAACATGCAAGTAAAATACATGGAATGTGGGTAGTACATTTTAATGAAAGCACTGTGCCTCTTTGTTTATAGTTAAGAGGCCAAGCATGCTAAAGCACAAAACGAAAAATTAAGTTTATGATAAGAATGCTATATTGTACATAAAATCTATACCATGAAATATCCAATAACACAATAACCCATTAAACAATGTATTTAACAAACAACAATGGGACAATAATTCCAGGAACTGGTTGCCATCAAAAATTCAAAATTAATCAGTACTGATGGTCTATGATATCTGAGACATTTCCCATTCTGCGCGTTTGGAAAATGGAGGTATTTCAGAACCAATGTCTGCGGAGCTGCTCCTATGCCTACAGGGAGTATGCAGCTGTGCAGGGCACCACTGGGACAGCAGGTCGGAGTGGGCTGGCTCCCACCAGTGCATGGGCTGAGCTGGCCCACGCCTGCTGTCCCTGTGCGCCCCACATTATGGTGATGTGTGCACTGGAAGGGGTTTGAGGACGTTTACCTGATTGCTGCCATAGGCCACCTGAGCTCAGCCCAAGGCTATGGACACACCTCTGCATGAAGGGTGTGCCTCTGGGACCCAGAAGGTCAGGACTAGTCTTCCCTAGCCATCCCTTTGCACCATCTGCTCATGCTGCCCTGGGCGCCAGAGGTAATTTAACGGGCCCAGCGCTCTCGGCCTAGGACTTTACCATGATAGCAGTGATGGCAGCCAGGAGCCCTGGACCCTTTTAAGTTGCTATGCCTGGATGTAGCTTCCCTTTTGCCACCTCCCCTCCCCACAATCAGCTGATTTGCCTGTGTCCACCTTTCTGCTCACTGGAGGTGGACCCACTCCTGGAGCTGAGCGGCAGCCTCCACAGCCAGTAGGTGAGGCATTTAATCCCTTCTCTGCTGGGCTCTCCCATGTCATATCTCATGTGGAGGAGTGGGGGAGAATGTAGCGGGCAGGAAGGAATAGGTCATGTGGGAGGACATATGCAGAAGGTGCATGTAGGGCCCCATAAATTCCAAAGGCGGCGCTGACTGTTTGGCAACAGCAAATGCTGACAGTTTGGTAGCAACCACATGTAATAGTGAGTACCAAATGCAAGTGCTGCGGCAGTTCCTGACCTTTGGGTGCTTGATTTCTCAACTCTAGCACTGTACCAGTGTTAGCATTTGCCTTTACATTACCTTTTCTTATCTTAGGTTTTGACAAATTTCTTTAGTAGTGCACCCTTAATTTGGGTATCTTTAAGGTCTTTACTCAGGAATCCTTAAGCAGTTATGACAACTTCAAACCCCAGCAAGGGCACATCATTCTACACTGTTCAGCCTCTATTGTGCACGTCTGAGCCGTCCACACTGAATAGTTTTTCTTCAGATTGCATAGCTTTAACGTCACCAGGGAGGACTGTAAAAACAAAACAGCGTTTGATTATAGCTTCAGCCATTTTTGGAACACAACGGCTTTGGAATACAACACGGTTATCTCAACTCATGGAGAAAGTGTCATTTGTTTTCTCACTTGCACCTTTCAAAGATCCACAAATTGGTTTTCTTCAAATTTTACAAAATACCATCTTACAACAGAAATGACAAAGGAAAAGTTTCAGCCCGAAGGAGTTTGCTTCAAAAATTAGGCAACAGAGTGAGCTTAGAATAGAATCTATTCTCAGTCTTAAATATTGTACAGTAAAATCTGTTTTAACCACCATTTTATCATCCAGAATTCTCAGGTAACTGGCGTTTAAGTTAAAGATAACTAAAATTTACTTTAAGTTTCATATAAGCACAGTACATGTATAGTGAAAGTCAAAATAAATACAGTATACAGTATTGTTTAAAGACTGAGTAAATTTAGTTACGTTTCCCACAAGTACAGTACAGCAAAAGTGAGTCAACAGTGTGCCCTTGTAGTCAAGAAGGCTAATGGCATATTGAGGTACATTAGAAGAAGCATTTGCAGCAGAGCTAGAGAAATTATTATTGCCCTCTATTTGGCATTGGTGAGGTCTCATCTGGAGTATTGTGTCTAGTTCTGGGTCCGCCACTATACAAAGGAAGTGGATGCATTGGAGCAGGCCCAGCAGAGGGCAGGCAACAAAAATTATTTGGGGGCTAGAGTAGAAGACCTATGAGGAGAGGCTGAGGGACTTGGGCTTATTTAGTTTGCAGAAGAGAAGAGTGAGGTGTGATTTGACAGCAGCCTTCAGCTTCCTGAAGGGGGGGCTCTAAAGAGGATGGAGAGAAGCTGTTCTCAGTAGTGATGGATGGCAGAACAAGGAGGAATGGTAGGAAGTTACAGAGGGAGAGGTGTAGGTTGGATATTTCCCCAGGAGTGTAGTGAATTACTGGAATTCTTTACCTAGAGAAGGGATAGAATCTCCATCCCTAGAGGTTTTTAAGTCCCAGCTTGACAAAGCCCTGGATGGGATGGTTTGGTTAGGGTTGATCCTGCTTCAGGAATGGGGCTGAACTAGTTGACTTCCTAAGGACCCTTCCAGCCCTTGGATTCTATTGAAGTACATACAAATAAATACAGTAAATACAGTATGGCCATAGTGCCAGCAGCTTGATACAAATGAGCAGTCTCAAAAATGCAAATTGAGGCTTATTTATTCACACAGATAATTTGCATATTTGCACAAGATCGCCCTGCTGGCAGAGGCTGCTGCTGGCAGAAAACAAGCAGTGTAGAGGTGGTTCTGCTGGCAAAAATACCCTAGTAGGTTTCATCCTCTTTTTATAGTGCTAAAAAATACCAAACTGCTTACACTGCTCCAGAACCCAGCCCCAGGGCTCCTCCCCACTCCCAGCCTCCTGTCCTGACTCCTGCCCTTCAACCTTGACTCCTGCCCTCCTGCACACACACCCAGCCCTAATTTCCAGCAGTCGACTCACCTACCCCAGTCCTCCCCCACAAACCCCGAGCCCCTTGCTCTGGCTCCTGCACCTCTCTCTCTCTCACACTACCGGCCCTCACACTAGCAGCCCTCATGCTGGAGGACAGCAAGATGAGGACAAGGCAGGCACTTCTACAGAGCAATAACCACTTAGTTGTAAGACATATTTTTAATTCAGTATATGGTTTAAATAGGGGTTCAGTCCACTTAACGTTATATCAAATGTTTGGACTGCACAATTCTAGTGGATTGCCATTGAACTCGCTTAACTCCCAGCAGTTTTACCAGGTGTCTCATATTTCACATAGGGAAATACGATCACCCTAAGCTTATCACAAATCATCCTGTCTGCCCTTGAAATCTGTGAATATATGACTCTATAAAAATTTTTCACACTGTCAGGGTGCTTAAATGTCAAAGGGTATCTTGATATTTGTCCTGATGCCTTTATATAATACAAATAAATGAAACAAAAATCATCTCTCGCTATGCTCCAAAATATCTGTTATTCTATAAGGTGCCACAGGACTTGTTTCTATTGATCATGACCTCCATTGCCATGTTATCTAAATGCCTCAGAGTCTTTAAAGTATTTGTATTCACAATGCCCCTTTGAGGGAAAATTTAACACATTTCTGCAGCTCAGGGACCCCATTCACCCATCAGTGGCCCAGGAGGACAGGTATATGTTGTGGCCCCTAAAGCAACAAAGTTTTGCAGATTCACCTCCCTGTCAGGGATGGGGTCCACTGAGATAAAACAACTTTAATCTCCAGCCAGGCTCCATAGGAGCTCTGCCGGCAGAGATTGCCCAGGGATGTGTTGAATTGGAGCTTTTCTGCAGGGAAGTTATATTGGTATAATTATACAGGTATAGTTAAACCAAAGCAATTAGACTACTATAACTCCCTGTTTGGACACTCTCACCAGGGAACAAAAGTAACTTTTTCTAGTTTAACTGCTTCCAAAGTGAAATAAGATAAAAGTTTTGGTCTACACTATTAGCTTATGGCAGTGTAACGATGTCTCCCGGGGCCAAGGGAAAGTGCACACGTCAGTACCATGTAGTTATACCAACCTAACCTGTAGTGTAGCTGGCATTACGTCAGTAGGAACACATCTCCCATCCACATAACTAATGCCTCTCAGGGGGGTGGCATACCTATTCCAACAAGAGACACTGTCCCATAGGTAGCATCTTAACTAAGCACTACAGCAATGCAGCTATACCACTGCATCTCCATAAGCATAGACAACCTAAGAGGGTCTACATGGGGATTTGTCAAAGCTCTGATTCAAATTTACTTCCTACTTCATACCATTATAACTTCCCATATAGACCAGTCCTTTGCTTGGGTTACACCCTCTCCCCAGCCAGTTCTATTCACTTGGGCTTAAGGCTACTTAGCGGCTTGGCCCCTTGGCCAAGAGATGGCTGTGGAGTCTATAGGTGACAGCTCAGTTTTCTAGGTGGAACTATTGCCACTGCGTGCATTCTCCCCTGGCTTACATCAACAGAGACTGAAGGCTTGGTTCACTCTGAAATATATCAGTGTGTTTCCAGTAACAGGTGCAGGGCAGATAGAGCTGCTACATTACTCTACCTTGAAGCCATCACACACTGAACGTTTATGGGCCAATATGAGAATTTTTTGATGAACATATTTGATAAACTGAAGGGATGTAGTGAGTGACACACCAGCATCCCCCTACGCAACAACATCTGCAGAACGATGCAAACGGAAAACCTGCAGTTCTACTTGGCTGATAGGGATTGGCGATCTTGGAGATGTTGTTTGCTAACTGATCTTGCTCATGTAGCAGAACAGAAGACTGGGAAGCAACTGTTAATGTTCAGCGTCCCCAGAAAAATAATCAACTGTCAATCAGTGGTTGAATCTAAGAGTGGATGGCAGCAAGGAGATTGCTCTTCCTACCATATGTCTTTTCTCCACGGTGGCATTTGTGAAGTATCAGTACTTGATTCCTTCCATTACCTGGCTTTAATTAACCCCCTAAATTCCCTTTGTGTAACGGGTGATGTCAGCTGTGTCTCTGAATAGAAGCCATCCCATCAATATTTTTCGGAACAAGCTCCTCCTGAATGGGCCCAGTGAGCCGGTGGGCTGTTTCCTCTTTAATCCTACATTTAATAGCACGAGCTGGAGACAATAGACAGCTCCTCCAGCCTCTTTAAGCCTGATTCCATTTGACATATCCAACCCTCTTTTGTCAGCCTCACAAGGACATTCCACCTCCATGTACTCCACACAAGATTCACTTCACAAGTGTCATTGAGATGAAACAGGCAGAGCGCTGGGACCTGCAACTCTAGGCCTCAGCCTCCAGGCCCAGCACTGACACTTCTCTCTCATGCCTTTGTGACTATATACCTTCAGTGAATAAACCCATTTTATTTTCTAGAGCACTTGTATGGCTATAGTCCTCAAAGCCAGGCAACCGAATGCTGTCGTGTACATTTCCTCCCCACCTTATACGCCTATAAGGACATGTTTTCATCAAAGTAGTAAAGGGATTATAAATTTTGTGATGGCAACAAGCTATTAGGAATTCAAATGTACTGAGGGAAAGAAAGGGGGACATTTATTTATCATAATTAAAATTAGAACAGGATATATTATTGCAAGTATGTATACGTATATTTAAAACTAGAAACAGTGCTCATGGCAATGTCTCACTCTTTGTTTTCTCCAGAGAGCTTTATTTTCTTCATCAAGAGATTTTTGCGGGTGGGAGAAGAAAGGGAATTATTTACTATTTCTAGTCATGCAAGGTGTTTGGATCTGATAGTCGTTTGCTGCCTTGTGGCCAATTTTACTATCCAAAAAGGAGAGGGAAAGGTTAATGAGGTCATTAATGCCAAGGATCTGTGCTTTAAATAAGGGAGACTTCACAAGCAAAAGCTGTGCGGGCTATTTCCTTTCATTTGTATTTACAGAGTTGGAGCCAGTCACACATTCATTAAATATTCCTTCAAATGCTCACTGCACATGGAATAAATGACTAATTAGGTTAGTTTTAAAAAGTCCTAGAATGTATATAACTGGCTAACTCTGAGTTGAAAAAGAACATCTTTTAATATATTTATTTACATGATCCTACCTATTTATTCTCTTTACATATGCAAAAAGGGAGAAAAAGATTAACCAAAAAGTAAACACCAAACATAGTATCTCAAAATCAGCAGGTTACTGATACTCCAAGAAGAGTTGAAAGGAAACCAATTTGACCATAAATAGAGGCTGTGTCTACACTACAAGCTTAAACTGATTTTATTAAAATCGATTTATCAACACTGGGTTTTATCAATTCGATTTTGAGCATCCTCACCTTCCCACGCGCTCATCGCAAAATTGACTTACTGCTGCCATACACAAGTCGCCAAAATCAACTGCTGCAACAGTGTATTGTGGGGATTTATCCCACAGTTCCCTGAGTCCCGTAGCATTCTGGCTTTTTTCACTGGTGCAGCCTGGGAAAAAAAGGCCCCGCAAGTGGCTGTGGGTATCTGATGACGACATCTTCCCACACTTCATTCCCTACATTTCCCTCATTCCCCTGCCATGTTAACCAGAGTCCCTTTTATCATCAGGAGGGATCTTGCTTGCCTGTATAAGAGATGCACTTTTTATAATTGTGGGGAGGGGAGGGGTAGTAAAGCGCTTAGGAAAGGTTAGAAAAAAGATTCGGGGTATCCCAACTGATATGTTTTCAAAATGGGACTCAAGCACTGGATCTTTGGACGCTTGGATCTGGATTTAGACCTCCTGGCATAGAAGATCCTCAGATCAATGCTTTTGTCTCAAAGGCCCAAGAGCTAGCCCAGGGCACCCAAAGGCGGGCTCCTCCTGGACTGGGCAAAAGGTGCAGACCTTCCTGGACCTGTGGGGCGAGGAGAATCTACTCCAAGACCCCAAGGTGAAGTGCCGTAATGCACAAGCCTACGCCAGATGGCCACCAACCTGGCAGAATGAGGCCACTGCCCACTGCAGCATGGAGAAAGTCCAGGCAAAAGGTGAAGGTGCTCCAGCAGGGCTACATCTGGCCCAGTAAGCTCGCCGACACTCCAGGGCAGGACTCACCACCTGCCCCTATTACCAGTGCGTCCAGGCTTGGATCTGGGTTTAGATCTCCTGGCAAAGGAGACCCTCAGAACAAGAATTTGCAACTGAAGTGTATGTGTAAGTAGAGACGGGCACTACACTGGAAAAACCTGGAAATGCCTGTGTAAGTAGTAGATGTGAGCACAACGTTGAAAAGGCAATGTATCAAAATCTGTTATGTCTCCATTGGTTGTGGAAAGCCTTACCTGGAGAACTGTGGTAATTGCAGTACTACTACATTGCCTTCCCCTGGGTAGCTAAAAGACCCCTGACTATAGCCAGCCCCTGAAAATTGTATCCACCAAAGGAGACTTCCCCCAGATGGATAAAAGACCCCTGACTATATCTGACACCAGAGACTTCCCCCCGGGAAGCTGCCAGCCCTCAAAAATCATGGCCGCTGAGGGAGACTTCCTCCAGGTGGCTGCAAGGCCCCTGAATAACTTCCAGCCGCTCAGTATCCTAGCCACTGAGGGATACTTCCCCCCGGTTGGCTCCGGGACCCTCCCCACATGCAAGCTGCCTGGCACCTTGCACAGCAGGTTCTTTTATTGGTTCAGGGTCAAGCTACATGATGCAGCTGGGCATGGGAAAGTTCCAGACTGCGTGGCGCCTCCAGAGGGAGGGGAGGAAGCGGATGTGGGGGTCAGGACAAAGTGTAAGCAGCTGAAAAGGAGTTTCTCATCCAAGCATGACCCTCCACCCACAGACTAGCTGCCACGTGGTATGGGGAGGCAGTGGCTGGCACCAGGCAGTGTAGAAAAAAAAAAAAGATGGCTAACAGAGGTAGACACAACTACAGGCCTTGCGGTCATGCTAATAGCAAAGAAAGAAAGAAAGAACGAACAATTTTTCAGTCTCTCATACAAGCATGACTTACAGCCATGGGCCTCCAGGCACAGAATTGAAATAGTCTTCCTGCTGTCTAACCTAAGAGCTGTGGAGATGGAAGAGGCCAGAGCAGAGCACTGAAGGGCATAGTGGGGCACACATGGGACATCCCTGGAGGCTAATGAATTTGATTTAAGATGGGCATTTGGTAAAAATCAGGCTAACTGACTTAAAATGGATATTATCTTGTAGTGTAGACATAGCCAGAGTTGCAAACAAAAAGCCTACTGACTAAACAAACAAAAAGGTAACTAAAATAGTTAGCCTATAGCTCTGTGGATATGGCTGAACTTTCAAAAGTGACTGGTAATTTGGGAAGTCCCCATTTCTAAGTGCTCAACTTGAAATAGCTTTAAAAGGAGCCCAATTTCAGGAGATCAGGTGCTCAGCACTTGCTGAAAATGAGGCCCCTATCAGGTGCCCCAGGTTGAATGACCAGAAAGGAGGGATCCAAAATTACTTGTGAAATTTTCAAAAATTACCAGTGTATTTATGAATATCCAGCCAATCTTCTTGTGTGGTCCTCTTTTTCAATAGCCTTCCTTAACGGTACTGGCAAACCTAAGAATCTCCGTCAAGGAAGTTTAAGCCAAAATAACGATGAGCACACCCTCAAATTAGGGGGCTAACAAGACACACGAGCCGCATCTACACTAGCCTGCTACTTCGAAGTAACAGACACAACAACATCGAAGCAGCGCGCATTACATCTACACACACTGCGCACTACTTTGACGTTGAAATCAACGGTCAGCGCGAAGACATCGAAACTGCTATCCCAATCAGGAAATGGGGATAGCGTGCTACTTCGACATCTAACATCGAAAAAGGATGCGTGTAGACGCTCTGTGTCCCACTACTTTGAAATAGCGGGGGTCTGCCATGGTGGCAATCAGCTGGGACTTGGAGACGTGCTGTTCAGCCCCCGCAGGGCTCTATGGTCTGTGCACACAGCAGTTCTTAAAGCCTCACGGACTTGGAAACCCCAAGGCAGGAAGCTGAGAGCGTGCAGGCAGCAGCCTCAACATGTGCTGCCCCTGAATCCTTCAGCATGACCCCCAGCACAGCCGAGAGCAGCATGGCCAGCACCCAGGTGGGTCAGGAGCCCCAGGGCTCTCTCCCCATTGAGCATGCCCAGGGCTTGCAGGGGTCCAACCAGGGGTTGGGTGGGGTGGGGAAAGAAGCAGGCCCCTTCCTGGACCGGTGCTGAGTTCCACAACCTGCTTGGGCTGTGGGGTAAGGAGGAGGTGCTCCGTGTAAGGGGGAGCAAGCGGCAGAATGTGGCTGTGTTTGCCCAGCTGGCCAAGGGCCTGACTGCCCAGGGTCACCCTGCCCACAATCCTGACCACATCAGGAGTAAGGTCAAGGAGTTGCAGCAGGGTTACGCCAGGGCTCGGGACTCAGCCAGCCGGTGAGGGAACACCCCCCGCTGTTTGCGCCTGTTACTAGGAGCTCAGGACCATCCCAGACCACTGGGACACCTCTTCCCCTGGCCATCCTCGACACCGGGGCTAAGGCTACCCTGCAGGCTGCAGGGCAGGAACCAGGACGGGAGGCCAGCCCTACACTCCCAGGGCCAGAGCTGGGCAGCGAGGCAGTAGGGTGGTCCAGCGAGGAGGGGGAGGTGGTCATCGACCTCCCCTCCTGCACCTCCAACCAGGCTTCTGCCCAACAGGCATCCCCCAACCTCGGTGGTGGACCCTCAGGTATGTACCCCACCGGGCATACACCCCCAAGCCATGGGGCAGGTGCACCATACACGACTGGGGGCACCCCACCCCCCCAGCAGACCCCGGCCCACCCACCTGAGCCCAGAGAGACCACAGCCCCAGGACAGCAGCACAGCTGCCAGTGTCCATCAGCACCCACTCCTGCTGACAATGCCATGCCCCACCTCTGGGAGAAGGGTGGTGGCTGGACCACACAAAGGGTACCCCCACAGGGCCACCAAACCCGCGGACGGTGAACAGGGGACAGGGACCCGGTGCTCACGGGAGAACAGTGGGCGTGGGCCATGGGGCAGGGCTTGGTACTCACAGCCTTTTTCTCCCTCCCCCTGTTTCTGCAGCCCCCTCCTCCGAGGGCCAGGAGAGTCTTGCTGCATTCATGGCCCTGGAGAGCCCCCTGGAGGCATTGGACGGTGGCCACTGAGAGGCACCACCAGCACCAGGCTGTGCACCACCAGCAGTGGCTCCAAAGGAAGCTGCATGTCACTGCCTCCAGCTGGCGCCAGGTGGAACTGGCGGAGCTGTGCCTCCGATGCGAGGAGGGGGAGGGGACCTCATAGCCACCTTCTTGGACCTGGCGGCCTTGTACCAGAAGCTTGTGGCCTGGCTGCCCCCTCCAGCCATCCGTCCTGCTACCCTGCCTGTTGCTCCTCCCACCGTGGCCCCACCTGCTAGCCCCCAGTAGAGGGGACTGCTGGGCCAGACCACTGGTCTAAGGCCGATCCCTGACTGTATCTCCCAGTGCTCCACACCAGGGACCCTAGACAAAGGGGGGGACATGGGACCCAGAGCCAATGGGGGATCATCTACTAATATAATATATGCCATCATGTGCCAGCAAAGCCCCACTGCAATTTACATTGGCCAAACTGGACAATGTCTATGTAAAAGAATAAATGGACAAAAAGCAGACATCAGGAATGGTAATATACAAAAACCTGCAGGACAACACTTCAGTCTCCCTGGACACTCAGTAACAGATTTAAAAGTAGCAGTCCTACAACAAAAAAATTTCAAAAATCAAACGGAGAGAGAAATTTCTGAGCTGCAATTCGTTTGCAAATTTGACTCCATCAACCAAAGATTAAACAGAGACTGGGAGTGGTAGGTCCATTACAAAAGCAGTTTTTCTGCTCTTGATGTTCACACCTCCACATTACAATCTGACAATGGGCCACACACCCCTGACTGATCTGACTTGTTTTCTCCTCTCCATGTATACTACTGATAATGGGCCATTTGCACCCTGACTGAATAAACCTGGTCAGCTCTGGCCCTCCAGTTCACTGAGACCTCCCCTTTAAATCCTCCTCTGAGCCACCCCTCCGCCCCACTCATGCAGCTGACGAAGTGGGTCTTTGCCCACGAAAGCTTATGCTCCAAAGTATTTGTTAGTCTATAAGGTGCCACAGGACTTCTTGTTGTTTTTGAAGATACAGACTAACACAGCTACCTCTCTGAGTACTGATATGTGACATCTTATACACAAAGCAGATATATGATTGTTTTAGCGAGGGCAGGAATAAAGGACCCAGTTCATACGCCTGCTTTGCGCATAAGACAGATATCAGTACTGATTGCCTCAACTCTTCAACCCGATTTTACAAGAGTAACTTTTTAGATCATTACTAATAAATATTTTCTAGGGTCTCAGACAAGCTCCTATATGTTGCGTTAACTTACAGAGTCAGTGATGCATAATATACAGCATGAATGAAATGCAGGACCCACTGAATTAGTGGCAAAACTCCCTTTGACTGAAAGATCGGTGAAATGAACTAAATACCTGTTATGAACCTCCCTGGACATTTCAGTACAGGAGAAATGAGATATTTTGGGAAGTCATATAAATAGATAACATTATTGGTAGTTATTAAACTCCACTTACGCACACATGGGTACTGGAACAATTTTATACGGGGGGCCAAGAGCCATTGAACCAAATTGTAAGCCCTGTATATAATGGAAGTCACATCAGTCTTTGGGGTGCTGCAACAACTATGCAAGTACAGAACCCAAGCATATTGCTTTATGTTCTCCAGCCATACCACCCTAGCTTGTGATCTCATCGCTTCCTACCATAAGCGCCATTCACCTAGTATCCCATTTTAATAAAGCCAAATGCAAAGTTGTATATGTAGGAGCAAGGGATACAGGCCGTAGCCCAGGATTCCATCCTGTAGGTATTCTACAAAGCAGCTCTGTTCTGAAACAAGATATTTTGAAATAGCTATTTCGCAATATCGTATTTTGAAATAACGCATCCCCACACAACATGAGGTTTGAAACAGAATTTCTGGGACCATAGCACTATTTCAAAATAGTGCCATTGGAGCCCATTATGGCTTATTTTGAAATAACACCATTCCAGGTCTAGTAGCATGAGGTTTACCGGAATCGAAATAACGCACGCACTATTTCGATTTTATTTCAGAAAAGTGTGTGCATTGTTTGGGTGGTGCCAAAATTAATTTTGAGATAACTGTTTATTTAAAAATAACTGTGCTGTGTAGACCCAGCCCTGGAAAGTCAGGACCCTGGAAAGGGTTTAGGAGTCATAGTGGAAAAGCAACTGAATGGGAACCCCTAATGACATGCTGTGGCAAAAAGCAATAATCCTGGGATGTATAAATATGGGAGTAGTAAGTTGGAGTATAGAGATGATTTCCCTCTGTTCTCCCACCGCATACATTGATTCACATACTTTAAGATCAGAAAAGCTTATCGTAATCATCTAGTCCATGGGCGTCCAACCTTTTGGCTTGCCTGTGCCTCATTGAGTGAAGAGGAATTGTCTTGGGCCACATATAAAATATGTAATATAGTTAATGTACATAAATCACATAATAATGTTAAAAGTTTATGATCTTGTGGGGCTGCATTACTAGCTGTCCAGGGCCGCATGCGGCCCGCGGGCTGCAGGTTGGACATGCTTGATCTAGTCTGACCCCCTGTGGATTTCTGTGGAAAAATCCTTTTGTCGACTTAACTATTGCCTCTTGGGCAGGTGGATTACTTATGCCAAAGTGAATCCCTTCTGTTGCTGCCAGTAGCATACACACTAAGGCACTACAACACCACACCTGCATTTCCACTCCAATGTTTCAAGTATAGATAAGTCCTCAATTTTCACTTATGGGTGCAGCGAATAGCTTGAAGTCATGATGCTGCTGTATCCCGAAGGTCAGATACCAGAAGGCGCAAAAAAAGCGCCCTACATTTATTGTTTTAAATAACTCATGATTTTTAAGTCATTCTCAAAAATGTTTTAAACATGATTCAGGACTTTTGAATACTTATGGATGTGAATACTGCCTGATGGAAACTCTCTTGGTGATTCAGAAGATGCCACATCCATTGTCTATGTCTAGCTGTGCTTTGTTTTCCTGTAGGTGAGAAATTCTGTATGTCTCTCATTTCCAGTGGAACTGAATAAGAGCTTTCCGCTGACCAGGACCAATCAGAGGTGGGGCCAATACAGCCATTTGGTCTATGCTTCAAGCTCAAAAGGGGCCTCAGTGCTAGATTTTTCCTCAATAATTAGCACATTTGCACAGAAAAAGCCTATACAAGTATTTGTTAAATGAAGTGCTCAAATTATGTCTCACTTTTGTTAGGTGGCTCATTTTGTTTTCATGTGGTATCATTTTTTATTTGGGCAAGGGGGGCTTCAAAAGCAGGAAGTGACCCGGGGCTCTCTGGACCTCTAAGCAGGCCTGCACCTGATTGTGTCAGTTAGATCTGTCATGTCATAAAAAGAAGCTTTGATGGGAAGTATTGGTATATGCAGCAGTACTACAGCAAACCTCTTCCCAGCAGGTACTGGTTGCAGTTTTAAAAAATCAAACTTTCTGCAGGAGAAGATCTTCTCTGCACCCCTGAGATGAAGGGGAACAGCAAGATGTTGATGCTGGATGTCTCCAGTGTCATCTGCATAGCGCTGAGGACCTGTCAAACTGGAAACGCTAAACGTTATCTGGCACTTCTCACAAAAGCAGGTGAAGTTAAATCTAGTGTCCCGCCTGGCTGAAATCCCAGTTAGATAGCAATTTTCTGCTGACCAAAATTCCCCCCGCCAAGTAAGAGACCCTTCCTGAACAATGGCATAGTACTGGCCATACAGTTACATATCCATGCAATTAAATATAGGTTGAATCTCTACTCTGGCACCCTCAGGACCTGACCAGAGCTGAATGAGAGAATTTGCTGAACCACAGGAGGTCAGTATTGTCTAGCACATTACCAACACGTGCACTGCTTAGTGGGCTCTTAGAAGACATTTAGGGGTAAATTATAGCCAAACAACAGCACAGAACACTGAGAGCCAGGACTGGTGGCTGCAAGCAAACTTTACGGGACCACAGGAAACTCGGCCACACCCATGATAAGTGGTTGTTTGGCTAACTAAAATCATGCTGGATTAAGGATGTTGCCAGATGAGATAGTGCCGTACTAGAGGTCCTGTATAAAGTTTTTTCATGTGCTTAGGGTTAAACAAAATACCCTTTCTAGTTTTTTTTACTGGTGTGTTGTCACTTCGGAAAAACTGAGATTCTTCCTCTCCAGGCTAACAGAGAATATTTGTGCCAACGAATTAACACATCTGAGCTCTAGAGCTCTCGTCTACGCCATGTGCGCTGCTGCAACTTGCAATCGCCCTGGGCAATAATTCAGTGCACCCACCCTAGCCATCCAGCTTCAGGTGCACACTCAGCAGTCCCTGGGGTCGCTGCTGGGCCTGTAGATGATTGCAGTTATTCTGCAAAGCCTGACCTTGCTGCCTGGGACAGGTGCATTCTCACTAAGCGGATGGCAGTCCATCTATTGATTTCAGCAGGGGAAGGACTGGACCTAACTAAATGTTCATGGGTTTTAAATAAAAGGTAAAAAAAATGCCAGTTTAATGTATGTATCTCCTTCCTGCAAGGCAATAAGGAGTCATGTTAAGGATGCTGCCATTGAGTTCCTGATTATGATCAGACTTGCCTCATGTTACCTAGATCCCACAGCAACTCTGGAACTAATTGTTCTAGGAAGCAGGGTCTTTAAAGTCTGTGCTGTGCTGTCCCAGGTATCTATATTGTTTAGTGAGGATCTTTACCTTTTTCACTTGGTAATGTCTTGGTTTGTGATAGGAACAGAAGAGAGAGATCAATTTGATGAATCCCAGATGTGTATATTTTAAATGGGAAAAGACCTCCGCTTTTCCTATGTACTATGCGTAACCTATTTATGCTGTTCAGTTATACAGCTAAATAAACAGATTCTCTGTCATTCCCTAGGCAACAGCACCTTGACCACAGCCAAAAAGGAACCAAAGTAATAAGCCATCATTAGCCTCACAAATCTCTCCCCTCTCACAAGCCGGGCCGGAGAGGCAGAGCTTTGCGTTGTGCCCTGAGGTTCAACAAACTAAGGCTCTTGGAACCAGGCAAGAGGAGTGAATTCCAAAGGCTGGGGCACTCGTGGAAAACAGCAAGGGGGCTCCAGCTCTAGGTTCTTACCTGAGCAATATGGTGTGGGGGACTGTCTCAGGAACACCAAAAGGCATTAGACCTGAAGTGGACACAATGCCTCCTAGAGAGCCCAATCCCGCCAAGGGCTGAAAGCCCCTGAGCCCGTATGAGTTAATTGCCCCGAGCCCCTCCTTGTTGGATCAGACCTAAAGCTCTAGGGGAATGCAATGGCAACACAGCTGCTACCCCAGGGAGCAGTGTCCATGCCCTTGTACACGTGGCCGGTTCTCTTAGTACAGGTGTGAGACCCTGGCCCTGCCTTTCGTCCCTGTCCACTCTGGCGCTGGCAGAGACCCAAGTGAGCCTCACATAGGCCCAACATCCTGAGCTATGGCCTAGGAGCCCAAAGTGTTACTGAGGGGGCAAGGTTCAAAGCTAGTTTAACCACCATGGTGCCCCCTGCTCATTACTGATGACCAGCTACACACAAGGCCAGTCCTCCAGAACAAACTGGATCAGTTTCAGGGCTTCTGTGGGTAGCACCAGCTGCCAAGAGGGCTAACATGGCAACCCAAGGGCACAGGGACTCCCCACCCATTTTCCCTCCTTTTCCCTGCCGTGCACCCACTCTTTTAGTGGGCAGGACAGAGGGCAGCATAGGAACTGACTGCGCTACTGAATGTCAGGAATCAGGGCCTGCAGCACGGCCAGTTTCCAGGCCACCGGACAAGCACAGCTGGCTGGCAGCAGGCTGCAGGGCTGGCTACCATTTTAGGGGTGGGAAGCCTCAGCAGGCAGACCAGCTCTTAAGCCAAGCAGCAGCAGTTTGGTGGATGCTCAAAGCATTTGCTGAAGACTATGCTAGTACTTGCTTGTTTCCAGCCTTGCTTCACTTTAGGTAATCCAGCTCAGTCCCTTGGCTCTGACATTGGGGGCTCCTATTCCTGGCCACTGACTCGTCTAACCATGAGGCATGACTGCACTCACATGTGTAAGCACCCACATCCCAATCTCTAAGGCTGAATGATACCCCTTGCAGTGGGGAGATGTTGCCAGGGCTAGCTATGGTGGCTTTAGGGCTGCTTTGCGCCAGTGGTGTAGCACAAAGCAACCAGAGTGCAGAATCTGCCTTTTAGTCTCTGTGCTCAGGAGCCCACAACTGTCAAGCTGGGCCCATCTCCTGCATGGGTAGGCAAAAAAGGGAGGTTCCCTATGCGCTCTTCTTCTTTGTGAAGGTGCACAGTGCTGGGTATATTACAAAATTTTTTGCTTATTAAATAAAATGGACCAACTTCTTAGCTCCTGTAGATTGGTCCAGCTGCTCTGAAATCAATTATGCTATCCTGATTTGCACCTGCTGGGATCTGTATTTTTATAGGGAGTATGTCATTTAAACTATTGTTTCACAACAAATCTTGAAGCTTCATTTATTTTCTGATGAGTATCTTGGGGAAATGAAGCACATTTGTAATACCATCTCTTTTTTCTTTTCCTGCTATAAAATTTAAGGAAATGGTACTGACTACAGGTCCCATTAATCAATGTCAAATTTCAGAGAGAAATCAAGGCAAACAGCACCCTCTAGAGATAAAACTGTGATCATTACAGCTCTCCTGGTGACCTTCAGAAATTAAAGCTACTGATGCTGCAACTCCCCTGAAGGTGTGGAATGCTGAAATAAATAATGTTTTGAAAGAATTACTTTGCTTATTCCCATATTTGATGATTGTTCAGTGATATAATGAAGATCTCTTATTGTCCATGCCTAGGCTTGTATTTTAAAAGCTTTACAAAATTATCTACTCTGGTTTGTTTAGACTCAATTCTTCTCTAATTAATAAGTTGACCCATTTATTATTGTTTCCATTAGCATCCTCAATGCACTGTTCCCACGTGATTATCAACTTGCCAGAGCAAGGACTGCCACTCTGAGCGCTTGTGCATCCCCCAACACAAGCAGCCCCACAACCCATGACTGAGCCTCCTGGACAGAACCCATAATAGAAGTAGGCACAATCCCTGCTTTGAGAGCTGACAATGACTTGATATAGTGCACAGAATGAAGTGCAAGAATAGTGTATGATTCAAGAGGTAATACATATTTTTATGTTATCTGGTCTTTATTTAAACATACATTAACTAAGAACAGATCAAATCCACTTAGACTACATACATATCTGTTGATGTGTATTTATTGTATGGGGTACTTTGCAATTAAAGTTACACCAATATATGGGTTCGAGAGAAAATATTTTTAAGTGTCAATGTTTTTTCAGGGACAGAGAGATAGCCTTGTTAGTCTGCATTCTATCAAAACAAAAAAGCATTCAGGTAGAACTTTAAAGACTAACAAAATAGTTTATTAGGTGATGAGCTTTCGTGGAACAAACCCATTTCTTCAGATCAATGTTTGTTCACTTTGTTTTTACTTGTTTCAGAACAAGTATGTAAGGTGCACATACACTGACAAAACAAAAACCAAAACACACCACCCCCCGGCAATAAAATAGTGTGATGTAATAAAATAACAGCCAAGCAACAAACACCTTGCAAAAGAAAAATCTCGATTGCTACCCCATTCTCTTCCAACACCCATCCCTAGAACTCTCACTCACAGCTGTGTTTTGTTTACCTAGAAGTAAATTCTTCCCATGGCATGGGAAATCCCCTGCCTGTCATTAATCCTCTAATTGAGTGCTCACATCATTTCATTTTCTGGCATAGCAGTTTAGCAAACTTTTCCAAGTGGCACACGCACTTTCCTCCTCTTCTGAGGCTCAGCATCTTTGCACAACCAAAGACAATTGTGGTCTGTATATGAAAGATTTAGATATCCCATGCATAAGTGAGATTTCACAAAAGGCTTAGTTCTACCCTAAAGGAGGGAAGCACTGGCAGACAGAATGCCTTCTGGAGTTCTGTGGGCTGCTGGGAAAGCCCACACGCTGCCACACCTCTTTGTAAACTACAGCATAGTTTCCCTGTATATTGGGACTGTTTTATAGCCCAGGGGAGTCTGTGTATTCCTGGGAGTTTATAAAAGGCATAGTCCCTTTACTTCCAGTGTCCCTCTAATGGGGCTTTCCCCTATAGCCTGGCATTTGCTTTGACACAATTGTTGTGTTTGACTCCAATGGGCACTCCAGAGCCTTCTGCTTGGGGAAAAAGTGGAGGAGTGTGTCTAGTTCTGGCACAAAACATAGGCACAGTGTTCGTAAACATCACTGGCCAGAATATTTAAAGGGCTCAGCCTCTAACAGTGGCTGTTGTTTTCACTGGATGTTACTTAGAGTTAAGTGTATTCAAAATCTGGTCATTTATATACAAATACAGTGAGATTTCACAAACCCCATAAGTTAATAAGAAAAAACACCTATTATATATGATCTCAACACATGCAACCAATTTTTGCCAAAGGGATATGGGACCCATCACACACTTCAGTGTGTTTTAGCCCCACAATGTTCTGTGAGGCAGGCACTGCTTGTAATCCCATTTTACAGATGGGGAACTGAGGCAGAGAGTGACTAAGCCTGTTTGCACACTACCGCAGAAGAGCAACCCGCTCAGGGTTAATTTCTGTGGCTTTGTTTCATGCAGGCATGAAATGGTGCATTTGGGGGTCAATGTTGGCCCCGGAATTCCTTGTGAACAGTGGGGATTAAGGAAGATCGATGGGAGAAACAGTCCTGTCACCCTTCATCTGTGAGGGCAGCCCTAGTAGTTGACCACTAATAGGTCAATTTTAGCTGCACTATTAGTGCAGCTAAAACTGCACATCAGCAGTCAACTGCTATTTCTAATGTAGACATAGACAAAGGAACTTTCTCAAGGAGACAGAACATGCATGGCACAGCAGGGGCTTGTACATAGGCCTCAAGTTTTTTTGCTAGTGCCCTAACCATTAGGCATCTCTATCTCCCTAAATGTACCTAGATATCAAGCAACTGACTGTTCTCAAAAATTTTCAAAGCAATTGTCACCAATACCCAATAAACATAAGCCAATTCCTTCACATTTTTGCCCCCAGCCCTAATCCTGACAAAGTCAAACAGTAAAACTGCACTGGTAAAGTTCAAGTGCCAGCTCAGATAACATTAACTGAGAATTAACTCTGACATCAGTCCCACTGATTTAAGGACTACTCACGTAATTAAGGGTTCATAGGATCAGGCCCATGTTGTTCAACTCCTTAAAACAGTCTGAAAATTATCCCTTTTCCTATTGTATGTACAATATCTTCAGTATATGGTACAACAAAGTCAGTCCAATTCCTGGGCCTCTGTTCTCTGGTCAGTCCATTAGGATCACTTAAGGGCTCCATTGCCCTCACTGGGACAAGGGGTGGCCTGGGGTGAACCCAGCCCCTGCCCACTCATGCCAGGTTCCAGCCCAGGGACCCTGTGCAGCTGCCAGTGGGAGGAGCTGGCTCCCTTCTTAGCCCTTTGCACAGCAGCTCTCCTCCCTCAGCCACTTCCCCAGACAACTCCCCCAGTACCCTCTCCAGGCTGTAGCAACCACAGGTCCCCACTCTTGATCTGTAGAAGCTCCCCTGCTCCCTCTGTGATCTCTGGTGTTCCTGCTGCGCTGCTCTGCTCTGCTCTGCTCTGCTCTGCTCTGCTCCTCTCGAGCCTGTTCTCTCTCACTGTTCCTGTCTCCTTGCATCTCTCTGCTCACCTCTCACTCACTCCTCATGCCCCCCCACCCACTGTGGAGGGTTTTAGAGGCCTCTCATTAGTCCACTCATTGGGGCCAGCTGGCTTTAATTAGGCTGAGCCATCTCCCACCCAGCTGCCTTGGATTGCCCTTAGGCCCTTCTGCTTGTTTGGGTTTCCTTCCCCCTGGCCCTGCCACAATGGGCAGCAATGCTACAAAGTACAAGAACATGCTCAGAGTTGAGAGGCATCGTGGTCAAGTGACACTGGCCTGTAAGTGAGGGGGCCCAGGTTCTATTTCTATCTTACCCTGAGGGTGTCTACACAGCAGCCTTACTTCGAAACGAGCCATTCTGGAAGAGCCTGAATAACTTATTTCAAAATAACTCGGAGAGACACAAACATACAGTTCAATATAGCACTTAACTATTTCAAAATACAGAGTCTATTTTGAAATAGCTATTTCAAAATTGGTGCTGTTAAGACAGGGAAGAGAGCTTATTTCAAACTAAGCCAGAGTGGGTGCCATGGCTCTATTTCAAACAGGCTCTACGGCTGCATCTACACTACAGTCCCCCTTCAAAAGGGGAATGCAAGTGAAGCTAAGTGAAAATGCAAATGAAGTGCTGATTTACAAATCTTGCACTTCATTTGCATAACCTCGTGCAATCTCGCTTCCAAAAGAGACTGCTTTTTGACACAAGAACAGCAGTGTAGACGAGGTTCTTTCAAACAGAAACCTGGTGTTCAAAAGGACCCTTCTTCCTGAAAAAAATTAGGACTAAGGGGGATTTCAAAATCAGTTGGGGTTTTTTTTCCCCCAAAAGAACCCCATCTACACTGCTGGTTTTGTGTCAAAAAGCAGTCTCTTTTGGAAGCGAGATCACGCGAGGTTATGCAAATGAAGCGTGAGATTTGTAAGTCAGCACTTCATTTGCATTTTCAAGTTGCCTCATTTGCATTCCCCTTAAGAAAGGGAACCGTAGTGTAGACGCAGCCATAGAGCCTGTTCGAAATAGAGCCATTGGACGCACCATGGCTTAGTTTGAAATAGGCTCTATTCCCTGTCTTAACAGCACCTAATTTTGAAACGGCTATTGCAAAATAGGCACTATTCCTTGTAGAATGAGGTTTGCCAATTTTGAAATAAGCCAACCACTATTTCAAAATTATTTCAAAATAGCAGTTGCATTGTGTAGACCCTCGGATAGTTATTTCAAAATAACTCTGCTGTGTAGACCTACCCTAACCTGCTCCATGACTTTTTCATTCTGAGTCTGTTTCCTTCCTGCTATCTGATCTTCCTGTTTAGTTTGCACACTTTTTGAGGCCAGGACTGTCTCTCACTCTTGTGACTGGGCAGTGTCTTGCAGAACAGGCCCCTTTTTTTGTTTGGGGGCACTGGTTGGTACTGTAATATACATAATTAAAATAGTAATTGGTAAGATAAATGTTTTCTGTAACCTCTTAATAATCTACATTTCTCCATATGAGGCAATCTCTTCTTCTTCAAAAGCCAATTTGCCAACAGCCATTGATAGTTGTGCATAAGTCATTTATAAACTGAGGTATAGTATGCCACTAGATGGCACTATTGTATGTTAAATAGTTATGTAATTTGGACATTAACATACACTACAGAAACTTCAGAAGAAGCATCTTGCGGGTGAGATCTGTGCCTGGGAAAACAAACATTCTGCTCAGGGAAACTTTTACATGCATCTCATTTGTGTGGCATTTTTAGCCCACTCAAAGCAAGACCTGAAAATACTGATACCTTGTTTTGTGACTACATCTGAATGTTATGGCTTGACGATTACCATTTCAAAGGCCAGCCATAGGCAACGCAGTGAGTTAAGCAAACAGTATCTTGAACCAAATATCTGGAATAATGGTGCTGTACTAAATGAACTGACATTTACCTACTAGAACGTGTCCTCCTGACTAACAATGCTCTCATTGTGGAGGAGGAGAAGTCAATATTATCTAAAAAGCTAGCTCTGCATCTGGTTGCTTGCATGAGTGTGGAGGGGCAGGAGGGTGTCTGAGATGAAACAGTGCTCGCACAAAGACCAAAATGACCAGACTGCTGTATGGTGCGGAGACATAAAGATGGAATAACTTTAATAACTGATTTAAAACTAGTACTACCTCTGTGTAGATAAAGCCTAAAATTAGAGCTGAAAAAGATTACTGGAAAAAAATTGCCCTGGATATTTCGGTTTGTTTACTTTGTGTATTGGATAGCACTTTGTGTCAGTTTCACTGCCTGACCTGCTGTCCATTTCCCCTGTAGTATGTGTGTGGGTGGGTCTTTCACAGCAGAGTAGAGGAAAACATTTGAGAAAACGGGAAATGAGTGTAAACATAAAAGTTGGGAAAGAGATTCTTTGGAAGATGTTTATATCTGACACTGTTTTAAACTCGTTTTTTTAAAAAGGAAGTTTAGGGTGTCCCTTTCAAATGCATAGAGTTTAAAAACCGTATGTCTGCCTTCCATATTAGAAGGTACAGAAGCGGGAAAAGGTATTTTCTTCTTCTCTTCTGCAGCTCTGCTGCATTTTCTCCTCAGAGAAGCAAACTTGTGGCAGCATTTAGAAGATGTAGGCGAGGGCCTTTAAAACTTCCACTGAGGCTGCTCCATGAATTATGCATAGGAGACCCTCTGACTCTGTGCCAAAATGTGAGGTTCTCTCTACATCCAGACTTTCTCCCCCACTAGCAGAACTGTGGCTCTCCTCTCTGGCGTGTGAATCTCTACTAATTAATTTGTATTCATTTTACTTGCACAACTACTGTTGGCAATGCAGATCATAAGGGAAAAAAACTTAGTACCACACCTGTCCCTGACTGACTCAGATACTGACCTTACTCAAGTAACAATCCTACCATTTCACAAAAGCGTTTTGCCCAAATAAGCATTGGAAAGATTAGACCCTTTGTTTTTAAATCTTCTCCTTTGTACCCTAATACCTCTACTACTTATCCTTTGCTAATGCCCAGCCAGAGAATTTTTGCCTCTTGCTCTGTTGTTATGGGGATTGCTTTGAGCGTGCATCCTTGTGACAACGAGCTCTGCTGATACATGTGTAGTCTTTCTAACCCATGCTACTACTCCGACTGACTACCCCGGGGGGGTGAGCCCTCCCCTTCAATAATACATGTTTGCAGGTTTGGGTCCTATGTGAATAAAAATGACACTGACTGTATGATATAGGTCTGTACTGCTACTTGGAAAATCAGCTCAGGTGCAAACAGCTGCCGCAGCTGAGAAGTGCTTGTTGGACGCATTCTGCTTGGGTATCTTAGGGAAAATTTGCACTTTGTTCCTACTGATTTCAGCAGGTCAACTAGGTCTTGGAAAGGGGCAATGAGTTTTGGGTGCTGACTTTCTTGGAGTGGCTTTCCAGTTCAAACCAACAGAGCCTAGTCCAAGACAGGAGAAAGCAGCAGAAGCATTGAGAGGGTCTTTGGGATTTCCACCCAGGTTAAACACAGTGGCGCTATCACAGCAGCATTGGAAGTTGTACGTACCTCACCTATACTAAAAGTATCCAGTGCTCTCCCCTGAGAGCTGCCATCCCAGCATTAGCAGACTGCATGGGGCAGAGAAGTGAGCTCTTTCTTGCCATTCTCCCAAAGCAGCTGCTCTGGGACAGTTTTACTTGGTCCAAAATATTTAAAAGTAAACTAGCTGTTCAGTGAGAACATGCCTGATGAGCAACATCTGTTTTGTTAACTTGAGGCAATTAAAGTTCAGGGCTCTGTGTTTGCTTTTGTATATTACAACCATGGCATGACACCTCTCACGTGTGATGGGGGACACACTTTCAAGATAAATACAGTGCTGCCAATCAGGAGTATGGACAGAGCTAATAAAGACAGGTACTTATCCTGCTGTGTTATTAATGAAATGGGTAGGCCTGGGCTGCCCTCCTGGTTGTCATAGAAACAGCCTGAGCTGTTGGCCTCTAGAAAACATAAGAGAGCAGCAAGTGCAAGACCACACATTCCACCCTGCCTGGTAGATTAACCAGCCTGTCAAAGAAGAGCAAAGCATCAGTGGGTAGGTAAGGTTTATGAAGTAGAAAGCTGCACAGAAAAGAGCTTCACAGACTATCTAGAAACGTGAGTACTTGTCTCTGTTTGGTCTTTTTTTTGAAAGTGCACTGCTGTGATGAAAGGAGCAGCATTTACTATCTTGTGCATTTTTAGCACAGGCAGTTTCTCTTATACCATAATTATTTCCCTGCCATTAACTGTCTCTTCAGACAGAAAGTTGGTATTTCAGATACAGTAAGCTCTTCCATATCCAGCATTCTATAATCTGGAGCTCTCAGATAACTGGCATTTTAGCTATGTTTTCCATTAAGTACAGCCTAGTGAAAGTAAATACAAATAAATACAACAGAGTATAAGTTTACAGTGTGCAATATTGCGGTTGTTGGTGAACAAAGTACTCTGCATACATTTGTTCGTGTTTCTTTTATAGCTAATATTTTTTTCCCTTAGTGTTATGCATTTCTAGGTACACCTCTCTATAATCCAGAATATTTGAATATCCATCAGTCTTCCAGTCCCGTGGCTGACTGATAGGAAAGAGTTTACTTCATGTTGTTTTGCTTTCACAGTGAATTGACGGCAAATTTTCAAGACAGGAGGCTTGTCTTTTATGTGCTCGTAAAATTAACTGGACACTTTTGGCTTACTATAGATAGTAAAATAAACAAATAATAAATCTAACAGTTAGTATGCTAAGGAATGATGTTACTATGGGAATAGTTGGGCCGATCCTGCAAACTTTCTTCACACAAGTATTCCATTAAAATCAATGGGAATATCTGTGCAAGTAATGGCTGACTAGAACAATAAAGGTTGAGTCCGCTGTGCATGATTTTCTACAGCTACAGCTGCCTTTTGAAAGGAAATGAAAGAGAACGATCAAGAAAACAGCACAGATGAACTGTGTTCCTTGATTTAACTTGTAAAACTATCGTCTAGTGATATATTATGCAATACGAGTTAACCATTCTGCTGCCGTTAGGCACTGCCATCCAAGCATCAGTGACAAGAAATGTATAAGTAAGAACAATAATGCAATATTCAAAGACATGATTAGAACTATACATAGTTCTCCTCTATAATTTCTCTGTCTATTTGGTAATTACCGTTTTTTTTGTCTTTCCCCGCCCCGTCTTTTAATATAGGCTTTGACCCAAAGAAAAGAAAATATTAAAAACACTTACATTTACTATATATATTTTAGTCAATAGAATCACCATTAATTTTTCAGACTTGGAAAATGTTTCCTGCTCAACTTAGTGTCTGCCAAGGGCAGAAAAGGCATAAAGGCATAGAAAAGGCATAAAGAAATAAAAATTAATTGCATGCAACCTTTTTGTCGTAAGGCCTGATCTTGCATACACGTGTAAGTGGTGTGGAAAAAAAATGATTAAGTTTTCTGTTGCTGGAATAAAATGACTGTGCTGTTTAAAGGCTAGAATTAGCCCAGTATGTTCTGTAGTCAAGACCTTCATGAACCCAATAAAAATGAAAGAAATTATCAAAAGTCAAGGTACCCAACCTGAGACACCTTAAAGGGCCTTGATTTTCAAAAAGTGCTGAAGCACCCATTCTCAGATCTACTCTTCCCACGTTTTTTCCCCACCAACAATATTACTTATGGGTGTAAATACACATGTATGCAGGATGATGTAAGATGTGACAAATGCAAGATGATATAGAATGTCTTATACGGATCACTCAAAATGAGAAGCAACCAAAATCACTCGTGACTTTTTTATATGATAGCCCTAGCCTAAATTTTCAAAAGAGGTCACCCCTAAGAGGCAGTGTACCTGCATCAGTATCTACCAAAACATGTTGTATTCATGTGTTATGATATATATACTACATTAATACAATGTGAGTTGGTAGATACTGATACAGACTCTGATACACTCGCTCTCAGGGGTGTCCTTTTTTTTTTATATGGTAACCCTAATTTTGGCTATTGTATAATTGAGAAACCAAGCATTTGACTATCAATATATTAGGCTTACTGAACAAAATCATTGAATGGAATACTACGCATGCAAGCATTCACAGATACACACACATTCATTCATGTATGCATTTTTATAATACTTTATTCTTTAAAACCACTTGGAAACAGAGAATCCTAAAACTACTGATTTTGTATGTCTTTGCTGTACATTTGCCAGTGTTACCAATATGAAAGTGCATCATACTTGTAAGGTGTATTTTTCTGAAAGACTGAACAAAATATTTTCACATCAGAGGCAAGTCTGGAAAGTTCTGAAATTGGTAGCTGATATATAAGAAAGACAAATATCTTTCCATGAAACATAACTTTTTTAAAAGATTTCTCTTTATGACAAACTCAGGGTTTGGTTACACAGCCCTCACATACCCTGAGTCAAAGAGTCTACTTATGGGAGTGAGGAAGACTCCACAAAAACATTCCACAGATATATTGGGTCAGACCAATGGCCTATCTAGTACAGCAGGGGTCAGCAACCCCCGGCAAGCATGCCAATAGTGGCACACAAGCCGATTTTCCTTGGCATATGAGGCGGGAGCTCAGCCCCACCTATCCTCTCCCATCCAGCCAGGAGCTTGCTCAGGGCCAGGCTGCCTGTGGATTAACAAAAGACCAACTAATGTTACCAACCACCACCTAAATGGTAAAACTCTGCATCTTTATTTCTTAATGAAGCTGTTGTTAGTAGGACTATTAGTGACTTTAAAAGTATCACTGGCTCTTGAACCGTACATAGAGGTCAAAAGGTCAAATTTCAGCACTCTGCCTGGGAAAGGTTGTGACTCTTGGGCCGTTTCTACACAAAAATTGTCAGGAAGAAGGGGCCTCCGGAAGAAGGACTTCCTTCTGGAAGCCCCCCCGGGGCCACGCTTCTACACGGCATTTTGGAGTCCGGAACAACGGTCTTCCGGACTCCAAATCATGTGATGTTATGCTAATGAGGCGTGGGGAATTTGCATCTGTGCCTCATTAGCATCTTTCGCTACGTGTATTAGCATGCCACTTCCTTCCTGTGTAGAAACGGCCTCGTAGTACAGTAACCTGTCTTCTGATAGTGGCTGGTGCTAGATGCTTCAAAGGGTGTGAGCACAGTAGGACAACTTATTGAATTATCTTCTAGCTGTCAGAGGTCTGAGGATATCCAGAGCATGAGGCTGCAACGTTAACCATCTTGGCTAATGGCCATTGAGGGACTTATCCTTAGCTAATTCTTTTTTGAACCCATGTTCACTTTCAGCCTCCACAACACCCTGACAACACATTCAACAGTTTAACTGTGTGTTATGTGAGGAAATACTTCCTAATGTATATTTTAAACCTGCTTTTTATTAATTTAATCAGGTGACCTTTGGTTTGTCTGTTATGCGAAGGGGTAAATAATGCTGGTGCAGTCACAGGATGCACTTCTATTCACACACACTCAAATGGGACTAGCTCCAGACCTGAACTGGGGAAACTAACTTTGCCTATGATGTTAGGTTTATACTGTCTTTAAGGAAGACCATAGAATTCACCAGGGCCTGAACTCTGCAGAGTTGAGTGAGAGAGAACCCCCTTCTACTCTCTTCAAACCTTGTGCACTGCTGCAGAGCTGGGAACAGTCTTGCTCTAACCAGCTGAAGCTCTCAGCGCCTGTGTGATAAGTATATATCATCACTCCCACTTATCTGGGACAATGCTTCCTTGTTCCTGTTAGGTTTGTTTTTTTACATGAATTTGCATCCCAGTTTTAAACATCCCAGATTCAAGTCTCTGACAGTGTTTTTTCTTTCCCCCACCCCAATATCAACAAAAACATCTAGTGGGAATGACAGGCTGCTATGATACCACATGCTTGACTAAACCAAGCACTAACAGTGTCAGTGACTGAACCAGAGGCATTCACTAGCTTGTGCTTTCAAAGGAATGCTAATTTGAGCCCTTCACATGCCCAAGCTTAAACAAGAACATCCATTTAATGGTAGCTAAGGCCCCAATCCTGCACACACACAGTCACACAGATACTTTAATTTTCTTGAATAGTCCCACTGGGGTCCATGGGACTACTTATATAAGTAAATTTGGGGCTACTCATGTGGGTGAAATTATGCACTTGCATCAGTGTTGGCAGGATCTGGGTATAAGGTTATAGTTTTATAATTTGTCTTTAAAAAAAAATTCTTCAACCTACCCATGAGTCTGCATCCCTATGCCCAGCATCATTCCTGCAAAAAACTGTTTGGCTACTCTACTTAGAAAGCAGCCTCAACTTACCAGGGCAAAATATGTTACATAAAATTTGAAGTTTAATAACAATAGTAGCAGATCATATTGTGCTCTTGAACTTGCAGCCTCAGAGCCTTTACACTATAGGTGTTAGTTATTATGTTACTGAATCAGAAGCTATTAGGGCTGGAGTTTTTCCATGTTTATCTGCAGTGTAACTAAAAACATACAGAAACAGACTAAATCAAAAACCTCTTAAGTCCCATTCTCCCTCATCATCCTCCATAGCAAACCCCTCATAGATTCCCCTACAATAAACTGGACTTTCTGGGCCAAACCCAAGTCTCTCCTGCTGCCGCAGAATGGATCCCACCATGGCTTCCTGGTAAGGACAGGTACCTCACCTGATATAAAGGCTTATAAAGTACCTAACTCTCATTTACAGTAAGGCTCCTTTACCCCTTTATGCAATAAAAATAAAATTTACACCTGTTCTAAGGTTTTCTTACACTGCCAGATTGGCTTTAGTGATGCTCTTATAATTAAGAACATAATTTGTCATCCCACTGAGTTCAATTAAGCTACTTATGTGTTTAACTTTAAGGACATGATTAGTCTTTGCAGGATGTCCTTGGAGATGTGGTTTTACAGAGTTACAGGCTAGGACTAAAAGTTACGTCCAGAAAACTTGATAGGTTTTCATGTAAATTTTAAGATAACTTTTACACTGTATGTAGTAGGAAGAGGAGGATGTTGTTCTTGTTTCTTCAAAAGCCAGAAAGATGCACATCAAAAACTTTCAGGTAGTCACAGTTTGAACATAAACAAAACAATCAAAATGAAATCCCAGTTTTTCTTTTAAATCATTTTTCTAGACAGTATTCAAAATAAAAATATCGAAAGGTAAATGCAAATCTGGAACCCTCATCCTTGATTAAGGCTAATTAACTTAAATGCTAAATGTTTGCTTTAGTCCCCCTTCTTCTCCTACTGTCTTATGATTTCTGTGCGAGAAGATTAGTAACTTGATAAATTTTCTTGGCAAGATATATTTAACTAATACAAACCAGTGATCCCCAGCCTGTGCTTTTTGAGCCTTTTCAGAGCACTGAATGTGTACAGCCCTGCAGAGATACAAAATGGGTATCCACACCCACATATGCAAAAAGGATCTGTGGATTTCCTCTTCCACATCTGTGGATGCAAATATCCACAGATATACAGTGGATATCAGCCAATTTGTAAGGTTCTAGACATGGGGGAGGTTGCACACGGGATCCCATGCAGCCCCAGCTCCTCCCCTCATGCTCATCGCCAGCCCAGTGCTGCTTCTGGTGAATGCAGAGGTGGCCCTGCCCCTCCCCCTGCACAGCCTGGCCGTGTCTACGCTAGCCGCAAACTTCGAAATGGCCACGCAAATGGCCATTTCGAAGTTTACTAATAAAGTGCTGAGATGCATATTCAGCGCTTCATTAGCATGCGGGCGGCCGTGACACTTCGAAATTGACGCGCCTCGCCGCTGCACGGCTCGTCCTGATGGGGCACCTTTTCAAAAGGACCCCGCCTCCTTCAAAGTCCCCTTATTCCCATCAGCTCACCCCATCCTCCTCCTCCCCCAAACCACACTCACTCACCTTTGCAGGAGGCAGCTAGTTCCATGTGGGCCTTTGCTGGCTGCCTGCTTTTTAAAGCATCTGCACCAGGTCGCCCATATGAAATGGCAGGGGCTGGGAGCCAGAAGCAAGGGCCAGCTCTTTCTTTGGGTGGGGGAATGATGGGGGGGGGGGGGCTGAGTCACCTCACGCCCACCCTGGAACTTCTTTGCACCCCACAGTTTGGGAAACCCTGGTCTACAATCTATATCATCCCTGGCAAGTGCTTGTCTAACCCGTTCTTAAAAATCTGCAATGATGGATATTCTACAACATCCCTAAAGAATTTATTGCAGTGTTTAAAACAACCTCCGTGATAGTTAGGAAGTTTTTCCTAATGTCCAACTTAAACCTCCATTGCTGTAATTTAAGCCCATTGCTTTCTGTCCTATCAGAAGTTAAGAAGAATACCTATGAATAGAGTGAGATATGGTCAGTCATCACAGAGATACAATTTTTTATGTCTTTGCTTTCATCCAGCACGCTTAACATTATTTTGATATAGGTCTAGTGTTCGTTTGGAGTTTTGCAGTGGGGGGTTTAAATTTCAGTATACTTTAGTCAGGCTCACAAGATTATATGGATTTAAGGGCCTCAGTGCGCTTTCACATAGTCACGTGTAAACACCAGTGATCAATGAAGATTTTTAATTAGTTTTTTCTTCTGAATAAAGAATGAAAGAAAGCGCCCCATGAAGAAATTAATTGTGTAGGCTTGAGGCCTCCATTGAATGGGATTAGTTTCCCTGAGACCACAGCATTCTTACACAACAGCCACAGACTATTACTTTGCTTTATTGATTTCCCTAATACACAGCAGATCCGCAATTAACAGAAAAAGTACTGGGTATGATCAAAGCAAATTAAGGTATTTAAAATAAGAAACAATAATTAAATAAACATAACCCCCCATTCCTCCCCCTTTTTTAACCAAAGGTGGTAAGAAGATATCCACAATGTCCTTTAAAATGCCAAAAAACCTGAAACAATATTAAAAATGCTTGGTTGGAAAAAAATCAAAGCAGAATCATTCTGATGGTCAGTTTGTGACCACTGTGACTACTAGCTAGCTTTTAAGTCAAATTTAGTTAATTTAAAATTATCCATTTAGAGCCAAATCTCCTGCTAGTGTATGCCTGCCAGACTCTTGAAGTCAGTTGTGTTGCTTCTGGTTATGACAGTGATTAATATGATCTATTGGATTGTGTCCATCTGAAAGTGAAAGTCCTGCAGCAGAGAACACAGCTTCTTTCCTACTTTTGGAAACTGATTGGTCCCATTACTGGAGCAGTTAGCAGACTTGCTGCCCCACTCCTATAATGCCAGCACTCTAAGGACTGAAGAGGAACTCCGGAGGAAAGTGCTGAGTCATATCTTTCCTCATGTTCTTGTGTGGAAACAGCAGTGCAATCCTGAGCAGTGAATGTGTATGGAACCTGATCTGAACTGACATAACAGTGCGTCAGTATCTGGGGTAATACTCTTCAAAGGAGCAATAAGCTAAGTCCAATACAGTAAGTAGTTCCCTGTGTTTTATGGTTATCTTCTTCTAGGCTTTGTCAACAGGCATTTCTGGAGCACAGGGAAAAAACTAGCCCCGAGACCCATTTACGTGCTCTGCGTATGTATAGTTTTCACCATGCACTGTTATAATACTGATTTCTAAACTCTGAAAGAATTGTATTTATTTTAGGTGATACCCAGTAAATCACAAATTCTCTTAGCATTAGATATCCTTAGAAGCAGAACGCTTGATTATATTCTGTTCTGAAATGAACATCTGCTCTGTTTCTCATTCAGCTGTCTCTCGTCAGAAATGTCATTTGTTTATTTTCTGATAATCTAGTTTGGGGAGTTATGGGGTGTGATTTAAAGGTAACAGACAGATTCCCCTGCCCCATCATGAGTCTTCAGAAGCCTTGGACCCACAGACCTCCAACAGTGTGGCACAGACCGTCACTCTCTGAGCTTGTGGCTAACGACATGAGTTCGCAACAGAAGGCGGCTCTTTACAAAGGGAAGGGTGATGGGCTGCTTGGTACAGGTGCTGAGTTCTGGGCATGCTCCAGGGGAAACCCAGTCTTTCCTGAATATCTCTCTTCCCCCGTCCTCAGGGAACTGGGCAGTTCTTGCCACATGGATTGCCCGCAGAGGGAGGGCCTGATCATTGGCACCAAGGAGTGGTTAAGAGGAACCTAGGCCCCATCTTTCTTCTCCCCCTCCACAAGTGGGTGTTGGGAAGTTCCTACACCATGGGGTGCCTTGGAGTAAGTGTATGCATGTGAACAGGCCACTGGGGATATGTGCTGCGTTTGGAGATTTATGTGGGGTGCTCAGCCTCTTTCTTGCTCTCTCCTCAGTCTTGTTCCAGCAGCACGAAGAGCCTAGCCTCACAATATTCAGTGGTTTTGGCTGGCTGTCCACATTCCCCTGAGGAGCATGAGAGAATAAAAAGGTTTTTTTTTGTTTTTTTTAAAAAGCATCTCATAGCTCAGCCAAAACACACTGAATTTCCTGAAGGGGAGTGGGGGAAAAAAAGAGAGAGACACCTCCCCGCCAAACAAAGGCATTTTGCACAATGGAGCAATGGCGGTATGAAAACTCCTCAAAGAAAAGATCAAAATAATCTTTCATAATGGAAAATATTTTGCAGCCTAAAGTTGGGGCTTCTTTCCAGATCCTCCAAAAGTACTTTAACAGTGTTCACTCATGACACAATTATAATGCAACCCCAAGGAAGTGAAATTTTAAAAATTATATTGATGCAATACTATGGATTATTTTTCATATATACAAAAGAGGGATACATTTATGTTGTAGCTGAGTTGATCCTATGCTGATGTAAATTAGCACAGCTACATTGAACATTTGCTGATTTTAGCTCAAGATCTGGTCCTAAGTTCTCACAACTGTAGCTTGCATACTTTGCATATTGTGGTTTAAATATTCAAAGTTGGCCTCTAATTTGCACCCCCAGCTTTTTAAACATGCAACTGATGTCATTTGGATACCTAAATACAATACATGATTGTGCCAAGTGTTCCTTACGAAACTTTATAGTTTTTGAAAGCATCTGCTCATTTTGCAGAGGTAGTCGAAATCCCAACAGAACAGTAAGAACCATAAGGAAAGAGATAGATAATAAGACAGAGAAATATCATAGTACATAGTATATAAATCAATGCTATGCATATGCCTTGAATGCTGCATGCAGTTCTGGTTTCCTTTTTTTTTTTTTTTTTTAATATCTATGTGAAAAACTATATTAGAACTGGAAAAATAACAGAATAGCAAAATAATTAAAGGGGGAGAATAAGAATACTGGGACTTTTCAGCATGGAAAAGAGGCAGATAAGAGGGGATATGATAGAGGTGTATAGAATCATGACTGGTGTGGAGAAAGTGAGTAAAAAAAAAAAAAGTGGTTTGCTGCTTCACATAAGACAAGAACCAGGGCTCAAACAATGAAATCAACAGGCAGCAGGTTTAAAACAAACCTAAGTACTACTTCATACGGTGCACAATCAACCGAGGGATCTCATTGCTGGGGATGTTGTGGAGGCCAACACAAAAAACAGATTTATAAAAAGAACTAGGTAAGCTCCTGAGGGATAGGCCCATAGATGCTATTAGCCAGGATGGTTAGGGATGCAACTTCCTAGTCCAAGTGTCCCTAGCCTCTGGTTGCCTTAAGATGGGAATGGACAACAGGGCATGGATGCCTCCTTGACTGCCTGTTCTGTCCATTCCCTCTGAAGTTCCTGATATTGGTCCCCATCAGAAGATGGGATATTGGGATCGATGGACCTTTGGTATGACCCACTATGGCTGTTCTTAGGTAGCTTTGTACCTCCTAGGGCAGCACAGGATACAGAGAAGGAAAATCAGAGCTAGGAAAGTTGCATGACCCTAGATCCACTGTTACTCACAGTAAATGTTCTCCTGCTGCAGGTAAAGCAGTGGACAGATCCTTGAAAGCCACCAGTCCTTCATCCTTCCTATGGCAGCTCCTAACGGTCCAGGCTGCCAGGGTATTTTATACACATAGTTGCATGGTCACACGGCAGTCTGCAGGCCGAGGTTTAGACTGAACTCTGTCACGGGAGCATAACTGCTTGGTCTGACAGGACTAGCAACAGAAATCCTCATCTCCAGCCTGACCAACATGTGATCTCTGAGGAAAGGGAGAAGGAGAAGCTGAGCTTCTGGGGGAGGATAGACCGGAGGGGTCACTCACAGTTTGGGGTTATGCCTTTGTCAGATAACCAGTTCCATAGACATGTCATTGGTGATTGTAACCTTCATCATATATTAGAGAATCCATTTTACAGCAGAGGCATGATACCTAGTGGACAGACTATGTCTGAGGCTATGGGTATACCTCAGAGTTGACACAAGTAACACCAGCAATCCTAAACTGTTCTCATTACATCTCTTGTGCAGGGTCACACAAAGCCCCTATAGTGGGTCCCTGTAGTGGGTGCTCAAGCATTAACAATGACAGCAGTGGACTGCAGGTAACTGTCTCGCTGTGCACCTTACCACCTTCTGCTGTTAGGAGCTGTAGGACAGTAAAGGGGATCACATGCCTTGAGGAACATAAGTGCCTTGTGAGTGCGGGCTCCATGTCCCTGATGCAGTTTTTTTAGTCCCATTATTCCATGGTCTTCTGATCACATGTTGTGCCATTTTGTAACCACTCCTCTTTACTCTGTGCTAGCTAGTGCTGCCGGGAAGGTTAGCTCCTGCACTTCTTTCTACTGTTGTGGTCGTGCGGGTGATCATGCAGTATATCATGAACTTTGAATCTGAATAGGAATTTATGGTGCTTGCCCGGATGTGCGCCATGGAAAGAAACAATGCTACAGTTTGTGCCACAGAATTAATAAACATTTGTTTTCAGGCTACTTAGTTAGGCTAAGGGTTTCCTGGTTGTACAGGTTCTTGTCTCCCTGAGCTGTGGGGGATTGTACAGAGACCCTGCATAGGCTGCTTCAGACTCTAGGCTTTGGACATGTGGTAATTTACACATCCAGTTGCTACGTGAATATTTCAAGTCTGGGCATGTATTGCAAAAAACCAGTGTTTGCAAGTGTTCACTGTGTGGTGTATTGAAGACTGTTTTGGAACTGCAAACTATCACTGTAAAATCAGGACAGGGATAGTGGTAGTGCTTCTGTGTCCTATTTGCAGACCAGGGCACGCCTTTCCCTGCTTCTGCTGCCTTCCCCCACCGCTGCCATCACTGAGGGAGCACAGCACACCACTTCTGGGAGGCTGACACTCACTTTCAGGGCCAGCCAGGGCATGGGGCCCCTGCTAATTGCAGGGATGAAAAGTGGGCCTCACATAAAAAGTTTGCTCCTACCTGGTCTAGGTAACCAGACAAAGGCGTGCCACTGCCCAAGAAAGGATGTCCAATATGAGGTGGCCAGTGCATCTGAGTGACCAGGAGCTTGGAACAGGGACCATTTAAAACCCAAACCCAGCCCCATGTGACTCAGTTAGAGCAAAGCCACAAAAGACTGACGTTCACCCAGAGAGGACTGGCTTAGGCTGTGACAGTCAGTCAATGAAAGAGAGGCAACAGCAAACAAAGTTAAAAAAGAAATAGAATAAACAAAACACACAAGAAGGCGAAAGGGATGGAGCAAAATGGAAAAATGCACAGAAGGGAAAAAAATACACCAAAGACAAGGCAACAAGAGGGAAAAAAAACTAGGCAGAAATAAAATAAGGCACGGAAACAGTTTGGAGGCATGTTGCAGAGGAACACGATGGGGAGGAACAGGGAGAATCCACAAGTACCAGTCTACTGCAAGCTGAAGATGGCAACATCAAACACTGATGAACCCCTGTTCAGCTAAATTGTCTGGCCACGAAAGAAATACTGAAATGCACTAGAATTTCACCTAATACTGGTAGGCTGGGACGTCAGAGTTTTTAGGTGTCTAACTCCCATGACAGTTAGCACCTAACTACCTTTGTGAATCATACACATCATAGTCTCATTTCATAATATGGGTCCCATTAGGAATGGGAGGATAGACTCAGACTTTGCTCCATATAACTCCCTAACATGATGAAGAAACAAAATATTAAGTCAAGAAGATAAATAGCAGCTAGGATCAAAGGCTTTAGGAATGTGGAGTTGCATATTTAGCAGGTAGGAAATGGCTGTTCACAAAAGCCAAAATCCTATCTCCAATGCCTAGTGCAAGTGACATAGTTGGAACACTCTCCCATGCTTTGTCTGTCTTGTCTATTTAAATTGTAGGCTCCTCTGTGGGAGGGACAGTCTCTTACTATGCATTTTCACAGCCAATGAGTGATCCAACAGATTGCTCTTTGGTTAAGGCTGCTCCAGACACTTTTATAAAGCTGATAAATAAGAATAAATTGGTTATCCCTGTCACTTAGCTATGTCGCCTTTAATCACTGCAAACAGGACAGCCTCACCCCAAGCAGATATGGTATCAAACAGACCTGAGGAAGTGGGTCTGTACCACAAAAGCTCAATTATTTTTATAGTCTTTAAAGTGCTGCATGACTGCTGTTTTGTTTTGTTAGAATACAGACTAACACAGACTACCTCTGTTACTGCCAAGCAGATATGTAGATACTTCCATTAAATTCAGTAGCTCCAGAATTAGGCCCAGATCCTGTGAAAACCTTGCTACTGTGTGCACCCGTATTCTTTCCATGATGTGCACTGGTAATGGGTGCACTGTAAAACCAGAGTTAATGAGGTAGTCTTTAAACAGGCCTCTCTGTACTCCCGTTCAAGCAGGAATTCCTTTTAGGAATAATTTGTGAAGTCCATAGGTGGGAACCATTACAAGTGGAGGAGCTCTGTGCAGACAAGCATGCCCAGTTCATATCTCATTCACTCTAGTTACTAAATGCTTGCAAAAGATTCTCTACATTGGTCTGGAGAGGGGCAAAATTGGGGTGGACAACTTCTACATCTCCAGGCCATCCCACTACTGAAAGAGTCTTTGGTCAGAAGTCCAAGGGCAGGACCTGCCTGGATGCGATACCAAGTATCTAGCCACCTCCACAGGATGAATGATGGAAGGATCCCAAAAGACATCCTGTATGGCGAGCTAGCCTCTGGCAAAAGACCTCCCGGACACCCCCAGCTGCGCTACAAAGATGTTTGCAAGAAAGACCTCAGGGAAGTAGACATCAGGCCGGACAGCTGGGAGGAGCTGGCAGACGATCACAGCAGATGGAGGCAGGAGCTATACAAGGGCCTTCAGAAGGGTGAGCTGAGGATCAGATAGCTAGCAAAGGAGAAGCGAGCCCACAGAAAGCACAGCAAGGACCTGCCAGACAGCCATTACATATGCAACAGATGCAGCAAGGACTGTCACTCTCGTGTGGGTCTTCACAGTCACAGCCAACGCTGCAAGTGAGGATGCCAAAAGGAACTATGAAGGGCGCATTCCATAGTCTACGTAGACTGAAGGATGCTACTACTGTACTAGTGTAGCAGTAGGATGTCACAATAATGGATAGCTCTGCCTCCAAACGGGACCCTACAAATACAGAATTGCCTCTTTCCTGAAGAAAATAGATGAATTCTTGAGGAACTATACTTCATAATGTATTGGGGAAGGGTGAAGTGTACCAAGAGTTGGACTGCTTGACCCAAATAAGACTGTATTTATCTATAGGTGAACCTTAGTTCAGAGGTAGGGTCAGAAGACACTAATGCCATTCCCAATTCTATTCCCATCAAATACTGGAGGCATAAATTAGGCCAGGTCTAGAAACTACTCTGATGCCTGTCTGCCATGGTTTCCTAGCATAGGAGACCAGAATGGCAGGGACATATTGTGTTCTGGTAGGGGTGAAGGTAACAAACTTCTCACTGGTACTGTCCTATCACAACCTGCCCTCACCTTGTAAACTTGGTTGTTTTCTCATCGCAATGGTTGTTCTGGGTGGCATAACTCTGAACCTGCTTACAGATGTCTTCTGTTCCTCTCCTGAGCTACGTCTACATGTGAAGCCTACATCGAAGTAGCTTATTTCTATGTAGCGACATCGAAATAGGCTATTTCGATGAATAACATCTACACGTCCTCCAGGGCTGGCAACGTCGACGTTCAACATCGACGTTGTGCAGCACCACATCGAAATAGGCGCTGCGAGGGAACGTCTACACGCCAAAGTAGCACACATCGAAATAAGGGTGCCAGGCACAGCTGCAGACAGGGTCACAGGGCAGACTCAACAGCAAGCCGCTTCCTTAAAGGGCCCCTCCCAGACACAGTTGCACTAAACACCACAAGATCCACAGAGCCGACAACTGGTTGCAGACCCTGTGCATGCAGCATGGATCCCCAGCTGCAGCAGCAGCAGCCAGAAGCCCTGAGCTAAGGGCTGCTGCACACAGTGACCATAGAGCCCCACAGGGGCTGGAGAGAGAGTGTCTCTCAACCCCTCAGCTGATGGCCACCATGGCGGACCCCGCTATTTCGATGTTGCGGGACGCGTATCGTCTACACGTGCCCTACTTTGACGTTCAACTTCGAAGTAGGGCGCTATTCCCATCCCCTCATAGGCGGTGAGACGTCGAAGCCGCTAACCCCAACGTCGATGTTAACATCGAAGTAGTGCCCAACCCGTGTAGCCGTGACGGGCGCTATTTCGAAGTTAGTGCCGCTACTTCGAAGTAGCGTGCACGTGTAGACACGGCTCTGTTGTTCTGTCCACTGAACTTACTTCCACAAGGCACAATTAAAAAAAAAAAAAGTTCTATGGAGAGGATGGTAGAAAGCAAACCTCAGTTTATACTATTTATACATTACTAGAGGCCAATCCCCTTGTTAACAGAAAGCCTGTTAATCTTGCACTGATTATATAGAGAAGTGAAGAAACAACACCATACAGGAAAAAAAACACACACACAGTTCATCGCTCACATAGTACGTTACACTACATTTCTGATTCCTGAGTCACTAGTAGTGAATATTTTTGTACCCTATTGGCTTCTACACCGAGATAAAGCTACATAGAGCCAGCCGTGTGAGAAGAGTCCCTTGTCAGCATTTATATAGAGGCCAACATAATTGAAGCTCTTTCCCTGTGACTCGATAATCATCCTGGTGAAAGCCAACCGCACTCGGAAGTGGATCCACTGCAAGTCAAATGACCTGCTGACATTGCCCCTGGTATCCAGCTGTATGCATGAGATTTATACAGTTTCTCCAGACTTGTTGCCAGTGAATATCTGGCAACGGAGTACATGTGTGGACACAGATCATAACAGTGGCATGCTCCTTCAGGATCAGCTCTTTAAGGCCATACCAGATGGAGTAGTCCCAGCCAACTGTTCTAGGGCATACTGTAACTGAATACCCTTCTGATCAGCCTCAGGAGCATCGGTTTCCTGACGCTGGCTGGAGCTGATGCCCTCACAGATGACTCTTACATTGGGAATTCTGTCCAACATTTGGAAGTTCAGTTTGTTCACCTCTTTGTTATGACCAGCCAAGACTGCCTGGTTTTTCCATCACCTCAGTGCTGATGCCATCTGGATACATATGTCAGTGACTATATCGTTGTAGTATAAGTCATCATCTACCCCTAGCTTCTCCGCATCACTGTTGCGGATGGATAACAGTCAGCTGTTGGTCTGCTCCATGCCTGCACACTGGTCTCCGTGGGGGGGGATCCCAGCTGGGCCCCTGCTCACTATGCTCGCCAACCCCCACTTCTCACCCCAAGGGGTCAGGGAGCCAGCCCCAGCTTTCTTGCTGGTCCTAGAGCTACATGGCCAGCTCTGCTCTGTGAGTGGAGGCACTCCTGGGGAGGAGGCACAGCTCCTACCAGTCTGCAAAGCCCTGCCCAGGGCTCTGTGTGTATCTGTCTGTGTGCGCGCATCTGTATCTGTCTCTGGTGCAGTCTGGGGTTTTCACAGCTGGCCCCGGGGCTTTTAATGGGCTGGCAGCTCCCTGCTCCAACAGCCTGGAGCCAGGTCCCATCTGCGAGACTAAAGGCCCCTCTCCACTTGGAGCCTGACTGCATTTCCAAGTCACTCTCCCCACCCGAACTCCAGCTGTGCTCTCTTGACTCAGGCATGCACATCTCTGGGGCACCTGGGCGGGGCACCATGGGCAGGTGCCTTGGCTGGGCTGCCCATTTTGCTTGTGGAAGGACGACGGACCTGGGTCATCAGCAGGAGGGAACAAACCTGTGACTTTAGGGGTAAAGCCAGGGTCTCTACTGCATAAGCTAAAAGTCAGCTGGCTCCCAGCTAGAGCTGTAGAGCAGAGACTTCACTCTCCCTTCTCAGCAGTCTCACTGCGTCTGGGGTTACACACAGAACCTCCCCGCACCTCTTCCTGTGCCTTCCAGCTCCTGGCTCCACACTGCCCTGACCCCTCTTCCCACCCCCAGTCCTGGCCCCTCACAGTATAGCTGCTCTCTGTTGGCTCTTTAGCCAACAAAATACTTGCACCCTCAGCGAGTAGTAGAGCTCTCCTGCCAACAAAGCACTGTTTGCACTGATACTTGTTGGCAAAACTTTTGTCTTGCATGGGTGGGGGCGTCATTTTAAACACTGCTGTTTAAAGTTTTGCTGTTCATTGGCCATTGCAGATAGAGTCTTACCCAGAGCATTATGTTTTCAAAGCACTGTAGAGATGCCAATTAACCTAGAACAGTTAGAGACACTATCAATGCAATTGGCAAAAGGGTTTGCTCCCACAGTCAGCCCGTCCATCCACCAAGACTCCTCCACTTCTGCCCACCACCACTCTTTCTGAAAGGAAAGTGCTGTTGGCTTACCTTTTGGACAGTCCCTTGTTTCGCTGAGTGGGATAATGTCTGATTCTGCAGGAGGCCGTGCAGCCTCCTGACACGGCTCAGAATTTTCCCAATCCTAAATCTAAAATAGATTTTCAGCAGCAACAAAAGAACCCTATAAACTAGTTTAAACTGCCCAAGCACTTGAACTACAGAACCTTTACATGGCCCAGTCTGAAAGTACATATCAGGCAAACAATTAAAATAAACTGAACTAATTCTGTATATCTCATATGAAAATGGACTGATTTTTACCTCTTGAAACAATTTTAAAGACTAAATATTATGCATGCATTTGGACAAGTGTTACTGTCAGGAACTATTGGATCAAACAGTTATTTCAAAGCAAAATCCCTACCAGAGTCTCTAAGCTCAGGAATACACCCATCTTCCTCACACAGTGTGGCTATACTTGGCTCCAGAATGAGTATGAGAGGGTGGTGTGGCAGGGTCAGTCTTGTTCCTGGGGCCCAGACCCTTTGTTCAGTCCACTGGCCCCACCGTAAGAACCCCATTACCCTTACTGGGTCAGCGGGGTGGGCTGGGGGAAACCCAGTCCCCACCCACTCATTTCTGGCTCCAGCCCAGTGACCCTAGATGGCTGTTACTGGCAAGGGCTGACTCCCTTCACCCTTGCCCCGGCAGCTCTTCTCCCCTGGGCCACTTCCCCAGACAATCCCCCCTGACCCCATACCTCCTTCAGGTAGTGGCAGCAAGTCCCCTTCCTTGATTGGCTCCACTGGCTGACCAGTTCTCCAGTCTCTGGTTGAGCCTCAGGGTCCCCTGGACTGGGGACAGCCCAGCCCCAGGTTACTGAGCCTCTTTTCCTCCTCTACTGCCTCTGTTGTTCCTCTGAGTATCCTTCCCTCTCCTCACTCACCTCCTGCACTCTCTCTTTAATGGCCATTTACAATTCCCGCCCCCCCCCGCCCCCTCCTTGCCCTGTGTGGGAAAAGGGTTTATAAAGGTAGCCCTGAGTGGGATCAGCTGGCCCTAACTGATATAGGACAGCCTAATCCTCAGCTGCTCCCACTCTGCCTGATTCTCAGCTCCAAATCTGCCCTGTTTTTTTTACTCTTGACTTGTCCTCACCCTGCTGCCCAAGAAGGGGGACCCCCGTGACCTTAGGAGCTGGTGTCCTATCTCGCTCCTCAGCACGGACAACAAGATCATTGCTAAAGCCATCTCCTGCCACTTGGGGTCCGTGCTGCAGGATGTGGTCCACCCCAACCAGACCTACACCATCCCAGGCCGCACCATCTTCCATAATCTGTACTTGGTCCAGGATCTCCTAGAGCTTGGGTGTAGGGATGGCCTGTCATTCGCCCTCCTGTCCCTGGACCAGGAGAAGGCATTTGACAGGGTGGACCACGGGTATCTCCTGGGCACCCTGCAGGCCTTTGGCTTCGGGCCCCACTTCGTCAGGTTTCTCCGGGTGCTGTATGCTGCCTCGGAGTACATGGTCAAGCTCAACTGGACCCTGACTACTCCGGTCAGCTTTGGACGAGGAGTACGACAAGGCTGCCCGCTCTCAGGACAGCTTTACGCTCTGGCCATTGAGCCCTTTCTCTGTCTCCTTCGTCAGCGGTTGACGGGATTGGTGCTTCGGGAGCTGAGAGTGCAGCTGCTCCTGTTGGCGTATGCTGATGACGTGCTGCTCGTGGTCCAGGACCCAGGAGACCTGGCACTGCTGGAGGCTTGCCAAGCTGTTTACTCGGCAGCCTCCTCCGCCCGGGTCAACTGGGTCAAGAGCTCTGGCCTGGTGGTCGGGGCTGGATGGCAGACGAGCCGCCTCCCACCTGCGCTTCAGGCCATCCGGTGGAGCACAGGTCCGCTGCTCTCTCAGCGTCTATTTATCTGCCATGCATCCCTCCCTGCTGGAAAACTGGCAAGGTTTAGGGAGCAGGGTGGCTGAGCGGTTGCAGAGGTGGACAGGACGGCTCCAGTGCCTCTCCATACGTGGGAGGGCACTGGTACTCAACCAGCTGATCCTGTCCATGCTCTGGCACCATCTCAACACCCTGGTCCCACCCCCAGAGTTCCTGGTCCAGCTCCAGAAGTCGGTTCTGGAGTGCTTTTGGCCAGGACTACACTGGGCCCCTGCAAGGATACTCCATCTCCCCCCGCAGGAGGGAGGGCAGGGTCTGATTTGCCTATGCACTCAGGTCCGTGTCTTCTGCCTCCGGGCCCTGCAGGGACTTCTCAACATCAACAGTGCAGATAGTCCGTCATGGAGTACGCTAGCTCACGCTTTCCTCCGCCGTTACCGAGGGCTCCGATATGACTGGCAGCTCGTTTATTTATCCCTGAGAGACCGTCTGCAAAGCCTTCGGAGCTGCTGGCCTTCTACCAGGACCTCCTCTGCACTGGGCGGCTGCTTGCAGCTTCCAGGTCCTTAGGGGCCGCCGCAGGGGAAGACCTCCTCGCAGAGCCTAAGCTACACAACCCCTACCTTCGTGTACAGGCGGCAGAGTCTCCCGCAGTGTGCCGGAGGTTGGTCCTAGGTGGAATCACCAGGGTCGGAGACCTCCTGGACTACGACCGGGGTGACTGGATGGAGGCCCTGGCGCTCACTTGGTGCATGGGCCTCTCCACCCTACACTCCCCCGGCGTGTACTCAAGGAGGTGAAGGCCTCCCTGCCACCTACTGCCCATGTTTACCTCAGTCGGGTCCTGCGAGAGGGTGTGCCCCACCCCCCTCTTACTCCTGGCCCTCCGGACCTCTCCGTGGGCCCCCGGCCTCATGACCCCACCTGCCCCCACTTTCTCACCATCCCAGCTGGCTGCACATTTTGCAGCCGGTCCCCTTCCGAACCACGCCTAGACATCTTTTGTACACACTCGTGCTTCACACGCTCCACTTCCCCACCCTCGTGTCCCGCCCCGACCACAAATGGCAGGACCTCCTAACATCTTTGGAGGGTGGGGAGCCCCAGTGGGCCAGCCTCTATTCCACCTTGGTTCTGTGGCCTGCCAGGGACATCAGCCAGAGCATCCTTCATGGAGTGGTGAGCACGGGCGTGTATCTGGCGCGGTTCACCCCTACCCTGGACACTTGTACCTTTTGCGGCATGAGGGAGACCCTGGCGCACATTTACGTCGAGTGCGCCAGCCTGCAGCCCCTCTTCTGGCTCCTCCAGAACCTCCTCTTGAGGTTCTGGCTGCATTTTTCCCCCACACCTCCTTATCCTCTCACACCCTATCCATGGCCCCACGAAGTCGTGGGACCTCCTCGTCAGCCTCCTCCTGGCCCTGGCCAAAATGGCCATTTACAAAACCAGGGAGAGGAGGCTGGCAGAGGGGGAGACCAGTGACTGTGGGGCCTACTTCCATTCCTCCCTCCGGTCACAAATCCGAGCAGAGTTCCTCTGGGCGGCGCCCACTGACTCCCTCGACACCTTTGAGGAGCGGTGGGCGCTGTCCGGGGTTCTTTGCTCCGTGTCCCCCTCCAGTTCCCTCATTTTGAACCTTTGACCCTCACTCCCATCCCTCTTTTTCTCTTGTTTGTCCCCCAAATTCATTTGGGGCTGGTTTCTCTTAGTAGGCCCCCCCCCCACTCACCGTGAGGGGGCTGCACCCACCCACTCTCCCTGGTCTCCAGTAAGTTTTTTACTCTTGTCTTTCCTCTCCTGGCCTCACCCTGCCACATATCCCCCTCCCTACCTCAACACCATAGGGTTGGGCTACGTGGGACGGCATTCAGTGTACCCGAGATAGCCCATCAGCATTCCCATGCTGGGCCCCAGCCCTATGCTGCACTTGTAAGTTGAATGGTTGCAGGGACAGGAACCGCCGGGTTATTCTTGCATTCCTGTCTTTGTTATGGTACGTCCATTGCAGGGACTCGTGATCTGTAACCAAGATAAACTTTTTTCCAAGGAGGTAGTACCTCATGCTCTCCATGGCCCACTTCACAGCAAGACACTTTTTCAATGATCACAGTTTCACTCTCTCAGGACGAGCTTGTGGCTCAGGTATAGGACAGGATGCTCTCCCCTTCCTGACCACTTGGAACAGTACTGCCCCCAAGCCAACTTCAGAGGTGTCTGTTTGCAGCAAGAATTCCTTCCCAAAATCTGGGCTGATGAGGAGCACATCACTGCATAGGGCTGCTTTCAGGTCGACAAATGCCTCCTCTGCCGCAGGTGTCCAATTCACCACCTCCAGCCACGGGCCCTTGTGAGATCTGTCAGTGGGCAAGCCCTGGAAGGAAAATGGGGAATAAACCTCTGATAATACCCCACTAGTCCAAGGAAAGCCTGGACCTGCTTTTTCCAGACCAGCCGGAGCCAATTCTGTATGGCTGCCGCCTTATTCAGTTGGGGCTTCCCTATTTCCCTTCCCACAATGCACCCCAGATATTTTGCTTCCGCCAGTCTTGTTGCACATTTTGCTGGATTTGCTGCGAGCCTAGCTCCCCTCAGGGTATGTGACACCGTCTCCGCTTTCTCCAGGTGCATGTCCCCGTTGGGACTATGGATGACGACATCGTCAAGGCAAGCTGCAGCATACACATGGTGTGGTTGTAGTAACTTATCCATTAGCCCTTGGAACGTGGTGGGAGCTCTGTGTAACCCAAATGGGAGGACAGTGTATTGATATAAGCCATCCAGGGTGGAAAAGGCTGATTTCTCCCTGGCTTCTTTGGGCAAGGGAATCTGCCAGTAGCCCTTGATTAGGTCCAGAGTGGACAGGAGGAAGTGAGCCTTTCCCAATCGATCAATCAACTCATCTATACGAGGCTTGGGGTACACATCAAACTTGGACACTTCATTTAGCTTTCTGAAATCGTTGCAGAACCGGAGGGCACCATTGGGCTTAAGCACCAAGACAGTGGGGCTGGACCATTGACTGTGGGATTCTTAAATTACACCCAGCTCCAGCATCTTCCTCACTTTCTCTTGGACCTTCTGCCACTTTGCCTCTAGGAGTCGGTAAGGCCCTACATACACCCTTACTCCAGGGTACATGACAATATGGTGTTCCACCTCAGTGGTTCATCCAGGGGGTATTGAGAACACATCTGAATATTGTTTCAGCATGTTGAGGACCTCCCTTCACTGGTCTGGGGTTAGCTCTGCGGAGATTCTTACTTGCTGCTCCTGGCCTTCTTCTGACCTCATCATCCCCAGGGAGGCCAGCTGCACGTCCTGGTCCCTCCAGGGTTTCGGTAAGTTAATATGGTAAAGCCGCTCTGTCTTTCGGCAGTCTGGCTGCCACATCTTGTCATTTACCTTCCCCAGGACCTCGACCACTTCATAGGGTCCCTGCCACGGGGCTAGGAGCTTGCTTTCTGCTGTCGGGACCAACGCCATCACCCAGTCTCCTACCCTGAGCTTCTGAACCCTTGCCTGCTGGTTATAGTAAGTTTGCTGGGCCTCTTGGGCCTGCTCCAAGTGTTCGCAGATGAGAGTAACCTTGGCGATCTGGTCCTTCTTCTGGAGGACATGCTCAATAATTTTGCGCCCTGGGTTTGGCTGCTTCTCCCACGTCTCTTTGGCAAGGTCCAGTATGCCTCAGGGTCTCCACCCATACACAACTCAAATGGAGAAAATCCAGTGGAGGCCTGAGGAACCTCCCAGATGGCAAACATCAGATGGGGAGCAGGGCATCCCAGTCTCTCCCATCCTGGCTCACTACCTTACAGATCATGCTCTTGAGGGGTGAAGTTGAACTGCTCAATGAGGCCATCTGTCTGTGGGTGGTACACCAATGTTCTCAGCGGCTGTATGTGGAGCAGTGTACACAACTTCTTCCTCAGCTGGGAGACAAAGGGTGTGCCTTGGTCAGCCTTGGGGACGCCTAAGCGGGCAAAAATCTGTAGTAACTTTCTCGCTATAGTCTTTGAATGGGTGTTACGCAGAGGCACTGCCTCTGGGTATTGGGTGGCATAGTCCAGGACTACTAATAGGTACTGGTGTCCTCGAACAGACTTCTCCAATGGGCCAACTAAGTCCATCATGAGCTGCTCAAACGGGACCTCAATAATAGGTAGGGGTATCAATGGGGCCCTCAGATGTGGCCAGGGCCCATGCACCTAGCACTCTGGGCAGGAGGTACAGTACCGCCAGACTTCTACATGTACCTCAGGCCAAAAGAACCTTCGCAGGATCCAGTCTAAGGTCTTCTTAACCCCTATGGCCAGGTCCATTACAGCCCTCCAATGTCTGTGGGGCACCAAGAGTTGTTCCACCACCTGTTCCTGAATATTTGCTACCCGGGACGGTAGGTCTCCCTTGATTATGTAGTATGGCCCAGAACCTCTTGCCCCTCCTTCCACAGGGACTCCATTTACCTCCACTGCTTCTTTACGTATGTTTTGATATATTGGGTCATTGGCTTGGTCCTGTGCAAAATTCATGCGGGAGGGCCTCACCTTCTCAAGTTCAAGGGAGTCTTCCTCCTCTTCAGGCCTAGGGGGTTCTGTGGTGCTGGGTCCAAGCTTGGACTCTCCCACCTCCTGTGCCCCCCTCTGTTGGGTCAGTTCTGTCTCTCCCCCAGCCAGGACTTGCATCAGGTTCACAGTCAGGATCTGGGTGCCTACGTGCTTGGCAGCCCTTCTCTCACAGTGGGATTTCAGGGGCTTCCTGGGTGCAGAGATCAGGTCCTGGGTGAACTCATGGAGACTGGCAGGTGCTTTTCTCCATTCTCCTCTCCTCTCTAGGCAGTAAGTTACCAAATCTGGGAAAATCCCACCCAATCACTACTGGATAGGGGAGCCTCAGCATCACCCCCACTGCCACTTTGCAGTGTTCCCCTGGACCTCTGTCTGCACAGGGATGACTGGGTAATAGTTCACGTCCCCATATACATAGGATACCCCTGTGCTCTTGGCATGGGACAGCTGGTCCTGACCCACTAGTTGCCCTGAGACTAGTGTGACTGCTCTTCCTAAGTCCACCAGGGGCTGTGGTATCCTCTCCATTCATCTTAACTAGCTGAGTATATGGGTGGGGGGCTTTCGCTACATCCACCATGTGTTTCAGACCACAGCACCTCCTGCTGTCCCCGAGGCCACACTGCCTGGGCTCCTCGATGTGGGGACACTGGGCTGCTATGTATCCTATTTCTCCACATGCATAACACTGATATCCCATACGCAGCAGCCACCTGTTCTTTGGGCTACCTGGCCTCACCTGCTGACTCTCCTTTCCTATATTCCCAGGTCCCTTCACAGCCTCTGAGTGCTCCCCCATCTCCTTCCTCCCACACCCTGTCCTGACCAAGGGGTCAGAGGGGTGTGCCTTAGGGGCAAGAGCTGCCCATTTGCGTGGCCGAGCTTCTTCCCTTGGGGGCCTTGAGAGGCTCCCGGTAGATAGCTGTCTCTCTACGAGTGTCACCATCGCCTCGTAGGGGGAAGGGTCATTCCAGCTAACCCACCCCTGCAGATCTGGTGGTAGCCCCTCCATATGCCAGTCCAGTAAAAAAATCTCCACAATCTTCTCTGGCATGTAGATTATGGGCTGTAGCCACCTTGGAGCCAGGTGGATTAGGTTGAACAGCTGGGACCTCAGTGTTTTTCCCTCCCGTTACCTCCCCTCCTGGAACTGCTGGGCTTTAATGGCAGAGGTCACCCCAGACCTGACCAGGATTTCAGTCTTCAACTGTGTGTGTTCTGCAGCTGCCTCCTCGGGCATGTCAAAGGTGGCCTACTGGGCCCCACCACACAGGAACGATGCCAGGATGCTGGCCCACTGGTCTCGGGGCCAAACTTCCCATATGGTGATCCTTTCAAAGTCTAAGAGGTAAGCCTCCATATCATCTTCTCCTGTCATTTTCTGGAGGTAGTGACAAGCCCTCAGGAGTCTGGTCCCATCTAAGCTGTACAGTTGGGCAGTCAGGGCTCTCAGCTGCAACACCACCTCCTCCAGGGTCGCTTGGTCATGGGCAGCCTGGCTCATCAGCAGCTCGTTAGTTTCTTGCTGCAGCCACAGGGCCTCCTGCTATGTAGCTGCATAAGCCCAGGTAGCTTCTTGCTGCACCATGGTACCTTGTAGGAGAGCCTTCACTACAGCCTCCATCATGTCTGTCTCACTGTGCTGAGGGGGGGGTTGTTTTGTTTATTTGTTTGTTCTGCTCTAGGTGGGTCTGCTGCAGGGTCTCACAGCAGCATGTATCCCACTTCCGGCGTCATACGTGGCAGGGTCAGTCTTGTTCCTGTGCCCCAGGTCCTCTGCCTACCATAGGAACCCCATTGCCCTTGCTGGGGCAGAGGAGTGATGTGGGGGGGAACCTAGTCCTCACCCACTCATTCTAGGTTCCAGCCCAGGGACTCTGGATTGCTGCTGCTGGTGAGGGCAGAGTCCCTTCACCCTTGCCCCTGCAGCTCTTCTCCCTGGGCCACTTCCCTAGACAATCCTGCCCTCTCCCCAAAGTATCTCCTTCAGGTAGTGGCAGCAAGTCCCCTTCCTTGATTGGAGAACTGGTCAGCCGGGGAGCCAGTCTCTGGTTGAGCCTCAGGGTCCCCTGGACTGGGGACAGCCCAGCCCCAGGTTACTGAGCCTCTTCTCCTCTACTGCCTCTGTTGTTCCGCTGACCTGACCTGACCTGACTCGACTCATCTTCCCCCCACCCCCGTCCTTGCCCTGCATGGGAAGAGGGTTTATAAAGGTAGCCCTGAGTGGGATGAGCTGGCCCTAACTGATATAGGGCAGCCAACTCCTCAGCTGCTCGCACTCTGCCTGATTCTCAGCTCCAGATCTGCCCTGTTTTTACTCTTGTCTTTCCTCCCCTGGCCTCACCCTGCCACAGTGCACAATTCTGGTATTCTGACCTGCCATGGAAAGATAGTGTTCAGCCCTCTTGCCAAGCCCAGATTTGAAAGTCAGGAAGCAATGGTTCTTTGAGCTCTATCCAGTCTTTCAAAGTACTAATTGAAAAGCTGAAATAACTATGTGGAATTCTCATAGTTTCTCATTTTACATGGCTATTGCTGATTCTGTCAAGGAAAATGTCATTTCTAATGGAAACACTGTACCATGGCAGAGACTTTTAAATAGCTGGGTTTCATTAATACTTAAATGAGGAGTTCCCACAAGAAAATGTCCCTGTTAGCCTGTGATGAATCCCTTCTTCCAAATGTGCCTGTGCTGCAAAGAGGAACGGGGCGCTCTATTCATTTTTTTTATCACCAAACCATTGTGTATTAACTGTAGCCAAGGAACGAGGGCAAAAAATACATATGAAAGATTTCAGTGGAAAAATGTACATTGTTTATGAAACTGTAGGGTGTATTTTGATAGTACAGTGGAATGTTCAACAAACTGTTATTTAAAAGAGGTGGTATTTAAAGACAGGCCTGTCAGTGTGTGGGCTCAGGTTCCTTCCTTGAGAAACTGGAGTACCTGACATTTAATGCAATCCTCTGCATTCCATGGATTACCAGAAGTACTTTAAGGATAAATTGTCTGTATTAGGGTAGTTAAGAAACATCCAGAGAGCGTGTGTGAGAGGAGGGGTGCATTTCAGAGCCAAGCTATAGTCTTCTAAGGCCACTTTATGCCATGTGGCCTTGGACACAATGGAGAATCCAGCCCAACCACAGAATCATCCTAATTGTCCCTTCAGGCTTGTGGTAGACTTTTAAAAGGGGCTGTCTCTGGATGTTCCTATGACCCCTTGCCAATACCTCATGACTTTTAAAAGTTCTCTAAAAATGAATCCAAACTAAGTGTCTTCATTCAAAGCTGTAAGACTGAAATTAATTGCAACAGTTTTCTGCAATTCCATATGACTACTTCCTTAGAGGTGTGAGGTGATTGTGTGTTTCAGGAAGGTGTAACTCACCATGTTATTAACACATCAGTAGGGCTGATTAGGGAATGGGTCATGTGAGAGCACAGAAATCATGTTAAATGCCCCCACTTTTTAATTTTTTTTTTAAATTTAAATGAAGAATCTTGTAAAAACAACAACAAAAAAAGACACCTGTGTAGCAGGGCATGTGCCACCATCCCAGCTCCACCTGCTGGCTATGTTGGGAATTAACTGGGATACCAGCACATTCTCCACAGGTGGTGTCTCACCACCAAGAGTTCTACAGTCTCTTTAAGTCAGATATATGTTGCTCCCCAAACCACATCTTCCCCTTTTGGGCACAGAGCTCCATCTATGTCCACTCAGTCCTTTCCTCCCCTTGCCCTGGGGCAAACAGCAGTTTTCAACTGATTCAGTTTCTGTAGCAGCCAGCTGCAGTCCATATGGGCCACTCCTAATAGCTAGTGGCAGCAAAAATGAGATGGAAGAGCTAGGCCCACACACCACTCCAGGCCCTGACCCAGGGACCCTCTAAGCAGAAGCTACATACTGCATCTTCTTCTACCTCTGCCATCCATTTCCCTGAGCCACTTCCCCATAGCCTGAGCTCCTTCTCTCCTCTTGTATCAGGGTGTGCATCTGTTTGTTTGCCTGCCTGCCTGCACTAGAGCTTCCTTAACTCAACCCAGCCTTCTCCCATACACTCCAGAAAAAGACTGCCTCTGGTACTGCTGAGCAGCCTTCTTTATATGGCCTTCCTTGGCCGTGACTGGCAGCTGCAACAAGCCTCTTCCTTAGTGGGTGTCTCAGTAAGTTCTCTCCCCCTCAGTTAATGTTCTGTGCAGCCTCTCTGGGAGCTGCTCTAATCCCTGTTACCAGTGTGGGGGCGGTTGCTCCACCACACCCTGAAGTCGTTGGCGGGTTCTGCACAGTCATACTTACCATGACTAAACCAAGTGAGGTCAGAGACTCAGTTTAGCTAAGCAGCAAAAGGTTCATTCAGGCCTGCCAATGGGGAAGAGGGAGGACAAAGCTTGCAATTGCCCCAGGGCCTGGTGATTCAAAGGAGCCTGGGGCTCACTGCTGAGCAGGGAAGAGATTCTGAACTGTGGATGGTGCTGGGGCCCAGTTTCCCTGCCCCCATCTCCTCTGGGAGCCTAGATTTGTGCCCTACCTCTCACCTTTCCCACAGGCCTGTGAGTCTGTTGGCTAGCCTGGGTCTGTATACCCAGCTGAACCCAAAAGATTGCCATCTATGCATACTCTTCTGATCCCTCATGTCCTGTGACCCTTTCTGTCAGGCTCTTGCTTGCTACTTTGCTTCTCCCTCTCCAGTCCCTTCGAACTTTGTTGATTTCCCCTTTATACCCCCCTCCGCTTTTTCATCTGCATGGGCCTCTTCTGAGCCTGTCTGATGCCTCATGATCACATTCCATTTCCAGCTCCTTCAGACTTCAGAGGGTCTTTCCTGCCTGTTGAGTTGTGACAGTTACCCTTATAACAGCCCTTCCACAGCACTAGTAATGATTCAAAAAAATGCAGCTAAGCCATTAGGCTTCTGTGTTCAGGTTTTATCACTGTTTTTTAACTAATTTCTTGCTATTTTTGCAGAAACGTTTGTTAAAAATTATCGAAAACCTTTCTCAATGCCTCCAAAGTATGCAGACAACAGAGTAGTTTGCATAGGAATTATGTAATGCACATTTCTTTGTTGATAATTAGAGCCTCAAATAGCAGAGAGTGAAGGTGAATTTAATACTTTGTGGACACTCAATAACCTACAACAGAAATTTCATTGCCTGCAAAGTGCTTGCCAAAAACACAGCAAAACTTAGTATACCACGCTTATTGCTATGCTTTTTTCTGAGTTGCAGGGAACAAGATATTTTTGAAGATAATTCTTTGTGCAATACCAAGACATGCAATACAGCTAGCTGGTTAGATTTGATAAGAATTTATCAAAAATTTGTTTTGCTTTTGTTTTTTATTTTGTTTTTGTCATGGCTATAATCTTTCAGAACTTACTTAAAAATCACTAAACTCCAATTGATTTTGGTTGGAGTTTGCAATTTAGGACAAACGCTGAGCTGCAGGCTCCTGTAGTACTTTAATTAAAATGTTGTTATATAAATTTGTATTGCTAACCTGATCTATGAATTTTGCTTGCAAAATGTTGTCTTCAAAACAGATAAATCCAGATCATTCTTGGCAATGTTCAAGTAGAATATCGTGGCATTTATGACACAATAGCAATATTGCATTGTTCTGATTTATTTTATCATCACATTAAGCCAAGGAAAAATAAAAAAAATTGAAGGTATGGTAGTATAATTCTCATTGTAATGCATGATTGGATTCTTAGATGTTTGAGGCCAACTTCATTGCTTGTGTAACTGCATAACATCAGGGGAGTTACAACATGGTGTATTTGACCTTTGAAGTTTAACATTAACTAAATGTTCAGGTGGCATTTCTGGTATGTTGTCACAAATAACACAGTGGAATTTGAATTGAATATTTAATTTCAGGAAGAAGCTGTCTGTTTCCTGAATTCAAGAGAAACTTGTTTTTCTAATGGTGAGTATGAAATTAAATCACTTTGTAATGAACTTATTTAGGTTTGCTCTACATTCGAACATACTTCTTCTTCCTTTCATGGCTGTGTAAAACCTGGGGCATTTGCTAGCCACCATGATTTCTATAAATATACTGTTGTGTAAGCAAACTTCAAAGAAATTAGTAAATTGAAATGTACCTCTTTTGTAAGCTATACATTTGGAATGCAATTGACAGAATACTGAAGCCATTCTATCAAGATGCAGTACAGTTTATAATTTGTAGTGCTTGTTTGCTAGAAAAAAGGGTGGTGAACTCAAGCCCCAAACCGCCCTCCCTCCTGCTCCCAGGTTTAACCCCCGCTCCCCGCCGGTGGCCTGAATCTGCATCCCCTCTCACCCCCAGGCAGCCTAACCCCCCGCAGCACCACATCGTCCCCAAGCTTCAACACCCCCCTGCAGTCCCAGCCCTCCAAGCCCTGCTTTAAATGAATGCCTTCCCCCTCCCACTCCCCCAGAGCCAGGCACCCCCAGCCCACCCTCTAACCCAGCGGTGTCCAAAAGCTCTTGCATGGATCACCACATCCCACCACCCACAGCCAAGCGCTGCCGCCTGCAGTCAGGCACCCTACCCCTCACCTCCTGCAAACCACTGGTGATTCAGCGGAGCCCTGCTGCCCAAGCTGCACGCCAGCCTCCTGAGCCTTAGTGGCCCCCCAACCTCCAGCCCTGGGGCCCCCTTACTCCTGCCAGGCCTTGGCCCCTGCTGGGCCGACACCAGCCCAGCCACCTCCAGCTGCGAGCTGTGAAGGCTGGTTCCAGCCCCATGCCAGACATGGCCCCAGCCACATGGGCAACAGCTCTGCCCCGACAGTAAGGCCCCAGAGCTGCAGATGTAGCCTGGGCCCTGAAGAGACCAGCTCCAGCCCTGGCCAGGCTGCCGGACACTGTGCTGGCCCCGGTCCCAGCCCGGAGGCTGACTATGGACTGGCTGGCCTGCCAGCACAGCCCCCACCTTGCAGGTGCCTGGTGGAGCCCCAGCTGGCCAGCCACCCAAGCTGCGTGCGCTCTGCCTGAGCTGCACGCCCCTTTGCCCCACTGTGCTGTCGGGATTGGGCACTGCAGCTCTAAACCCAATCCCCCACTCTTACCCCAGCCTCCTCCCTTCCCCCAGAGCCAGGTACTCCCAGCCCCCCCCTCCCCCCCACACCCAGTCCCACTCCTCTTCCCTGAGCTAGGCACCCCGAGCACACCTGCTCCAACTGTATATCCCAGTGACTCCCCGATGGAGTTGCTGATGGAGCCAGGGATGCAGAAGTCACGCTGGGCCACGGGGGCTGTGCTGGGCCGAGGCAGCATGTGCCACGCCAGGCTGCAGCCGCCTGGGTAGAGCTGCAGGAGCCTCGGCTGGGGAAACGGTAGTGACAGGAGCCACCTCCTCTGCTGCGGCCACGCTTGTGCCACAAATGGGATGTGTGCACAGAGCGGCAGGAGAGGCCCCACACGAGCGGCTCTCCTGAGCCACCCTTCTGCGCACCGCACACAGCTGGGAAGCATCTGGCTGCCTGCTGCTGCCTGCTGCAGCCTCTGCGCCAGCGTGGGGCGTGGGCTGTGCCATGTCAGCTGCCTGCCATCCCGCCCAGCCCCACTCTGCTCTCCCCGCTGGGATGTGCCGCCTCAAAAAAGCCCTGACCAAAAGCCCCGATCATTTTAAATGTCAACATGTCCTAGAATAACAGGGCTCCTTGTTGAGCTGTAAGGAGGGACTGAGACCAGAACAGCTACATTCAAAGCAGACTTATACAGTAGCAGGGGTCTGTCCTCTGAGGATCAACCACATACGAGAGTAGTCTAACAACCTACTAAATGCATTCTAAAGTATTCTGTTAGTAGGGAGCTACACAAGTGTTTGTGTATTAGAAAGCTGCCCTGTTTAATTAACTCAGGACTGGATTAGTCAGCGTCCTGTGTATTATTCATTAATTATATCAGTTGTCACTATATTACTATAAATTCGTGGTGAGTTGGTCCATCAACAGATATTAGCCAGGATGGGTAGGAATGGCGTCCCTACCCTCTGTTTCCCTGAAATAGGAAACGGTTGCCTGGAGAGGCATCACTCAGTGATTGTTCTGTTCACTCCCTCTGGGACATCTGGCATTGGCCACTGTTCTAAGAGAAGATACTGGGCTAGATGGACCTATGGTCTGACCTAATCTGGCCATTCTTACGTTATGTTTTATTTGTTTCTTGCAAGCTCCATTTTTATAAACAATCAGCTTTTGATTGTCCTTTGCTTTTTAATGCATTGGGCATGTATTCTTGTGCTGAAAGAGCAATTACACCTTCTAAGGGCTAAATTTGTGCCTTGGATTCACAGAAGATTCTTGCTGGCCTCAGTGGGAACCACATGCCTGGGTAAAATTTGATCCTAATTTCTTCTACTATAGAAGATTTCAAATTATTAAAACATATTCCCACCCATGTATCTTACCTCTCATCTTGAGACAGGGTATTACTTATTCCTAGCGGATGTACCTGGCATTACTTGGATGTTTTTTTAATGAATGAAAAAAATGTACCTGCTTTATCTCAATATTTGTATAGTTCAGAAAGGAAGGAAAATGAAGGCTGGAGTGGGGGTTCAAGGTGAGGAGGGGCAGGGAGTAGCTGGCTTAGGGCCGGGGTGAGGGTGAAGAAGTCATGGGAGGTGGAGGGTTCAGGGCAGGAGGTTCAGGACAGGGGTTTGGGAGTTGGTGGAGGCAGGAGCTTACCGGGCCAACCTGTGGCAATAAGGGTGGCACTGCTCCAATGGCGGTTCGTCCCAGAGGGCTGGGGTAGTGCTCTCCAGCCAGCAAGGGCCCAGGGCTGCATGCTTGTTGGGCGGGGGGCAGCACTTCGGGGGCTACCCCCAGACTTCAGTGGCCACTTCCATTCTGCAGCGTTTGCAGGTTGCTCTAGGTGCTGCCTAACCTCCCATGGCTGCTCCCAGCCTGCTGCATCCCCTCTGCGCCAGCAACCTGTAGGCTCTCTGGAAAGGAGCCAGGCTCTGGGGCTCCCCTCCCCTCCAGCACCTCCACCACGTTGCCTGCAGGCCTTCTGGGAGGGACCCGGCTCTGGGGAGTTGCTCCCTCTCCAACAGCCCACTGCATAGCCTGCAGACTCTCTGTGGGTGGTGTGGGAAAGGGGGCAAGCTCTGGATTTGGAGCAGGGAAGCTACATACACAGTCTGGTGGCAGCCAAGATGGCAGAGCCCCAGCCCTGCTGGACACTCTCTTGTTGCAGCAGCCATCTCCAGTGACCTCTCTCAGGATCCCACCCCTCCTTTCTGTGGCCCTCCCTTTCTCATTCCTCCTCCCTTTCCAAGTGATGGGAGACAGTCCCTTTCCTGCCACTTCCCATTTTCCACGAACAACTGATCCCTGGCCTTGGTTTAAGTAAAGGTAAGAGGAAGCTGCATACCAAATTTGGTGGTCCTAACTCTTGCGGTTTAGGAGGATGTATTGAACAAACAGACTCATGGATGCACGGACAGACTGAATCACAGACATACTCTAAAATACATAGTTAAATTAGTAGCACTATAATATTTATTTATACTGTGGTTGACATCAAAGGCCCCAATCCAAATCTAGTACCACTAAACCACAGGGCTGGGTGAAGATCTATGTGTCCCTACTAGCTCTTGTTTCTTCCCAATCCTCTGTACCCGAGGGGAGCTTGTGCAGGATGGAGAATTTACCACATTGTTGGTAGCACACATGGGCTGTGCCTACACTTGCAGTCCTCTTTGGAAAGAGGAATGCAAATGAGGGCAATCATAATGCAAATGAGGTGCTGATTTACATATATTGTGCTTCATTTGCATAATCTCTTTTCGGAAGAGATTCTTTCAAAAGAAAAAAGGCAGCGTAGACAGGGCTCTTTCAAAAATAAACCCCATCTTTGAAAGAACCCTTCCTCCTGAAACAAAATAGGAAGGATTCTTTCGAAGATGGGGTTTATTTTCGAATGAGCCATGTCTACACTGCTTTCTTTCGAAAGAATCTCTTACGAAAAGAGATTACGCAAATGAAGCATAAGATATGTAAATCAGTGCCTCATTTGCATTTTTATTCCCCTTATTTGCATTCCTCCTTTGAAAGAGGAATTCAAATGTAGACATAGCCATGATTTGTTAAATTGCTTTACTTTGCTAAAGTAGTATAAAGGAGGTGGAACATAACCATAGAATCTGTCCCTAAAATGTTACAAGGAAAGGGATAAGAAAATAATTTTGTTGCTAAGCTTATTACAAGAGAGTCATAGAACTGAACAGAAACTAGGAGGACAAAGACAATGGGTGACGTCAATGACAATTGCACAGAGGGTCATAACTGAGGAGTGGAATCACCAGTCTTTGGACACAGAAGTGTGAGGAACGAGTAGAACGTGAACTGTCTGGAGGAGGGCAGGGAGGGAGGGTTGGATTACAACACTTCTGGAGGGCCAGAGGACCATTAAAAATGGGATTCCAAATAAAACTGACTAGTTGATCTTATTGTTCTTTCTTGAGTCTTTAGTGTTGAGTTTGCAGTGTGGTTTTAACCATAATAAATGTGAAAGCCGCAGATCAATGTTGAAAAGATATCATTGCTGATTATTAAACAAAATAAACTAACTACATGTCTAAAGCTGAAGGGAGTATAACAAATAAGTTATAGTATATTCTGAAATAATGAAAAAGATAATTTTTCTGAAATAAAATATAGATCTTGATAAGTATTAGGACAGGATTCATATATATCTCAAAAGGCACAGGAAGTCAGTTTTTCAGATTCTTCAAGATTAAAGGTGTCACTGAAATACTAGTGAAAAGGAAGAGCAGAACATTAACTCAATTATCATAAAATTGAGACATTTTCCGTGCCATTCTCCTGAAAACATAGATGTCATGATCAAATGTTCTTTCTAATCTTTTCGATCTATGTGTGGATTTTTAATGCATGTGCAAAATACATTTTATGTGCACTGAGGCATGTGCCAATGTTCACCATCAGTAGAAGCAAAAATCCTAGCTGTGGGCACTCTGCTAATCAGCTGGGCAGCGTTTGAATCTCTCCTGAGCGGCCACACAAGCATACAGCTCACAGAGAACACTGGTCATGATCATTTGTCTCCACGTCAGACTCTTTAGCAACTCTGTCAGGTTCATTTGACTGCAATCTCCACTCATCTTCTACTTAACAATTATGTTCAGGAAAGAAACCGTTTCACACTTCGTTGATCATAATGGTGAAAAATTGTGGAAGTAAAATTAGTTGAATTCAAAATTGTGTGTTTTTTTTTAAAACACCCTGTGAGGGAGCAAGAGGATGCCAGGCAAGGCAGGGGTTAAACAGAGTCTCTTTGCCCAATTAGCTCCACCCTGGTTCACCTGCAGCCAGTGTCAGGCTTGGCGGCTGTATAAAAGAGAAGGAGCTAGGCCAGCTCAGGGCTGACCAGCCAAGAGGGAGAAGCTGGCTCTGGTACATATAGTGCCTGAGTCAGAGCTGCCACCAGGTAGGCTGCTGGAGGGAGGAGCCTCCCAACTCTTCCTGAGGCAGAGCTAGAGAGGGAGAAATCCCCAGAAACCTAGCCCCCTGCAGAGGGGCAGCTAGAGTCTGAGGGTGATGCCCCAAACTAAGATTACAGGCTTTAGGGGAGGGCTCCGGACCTACAACTCAGGCCTCTAGGCTCTGCCAGGGGCCTAGCCATTAGGCCACCCTCCCATCGGGGAATCACTTACAGACCCAGCTCCTCATTCAAGCAGTCCAGTAACAATCAAGTATGTTTTTAGCATATTTTGATGCGTTAAGTCTAAACTGTGCAACAAGTTAAATGCTGAAAAAGCAAACAAGTTAGTAAAAGTGCTCAGTATCTAAGGAGAGCTAACCTGTTAGCAGGCCAGAGGAGTTGATTGTGTTCTTCTGTTTTACTTACAAAATTGCAAGCTCTTCATTTTGGACACTGAGTGCCTTTTTACATCTGAAGAATAGGCTTATGAAGTGAATGTGTATGTCTTGTGTTCATAGAATCTTCCTGGACCGTTGCAGTTTTACTCAGAAGAAGAAGTGGTGATTTTCTTTTCAGGGTGGGCACAAATACAACATCCTGGCTGCATGATGCTGTCTGAATCCAATGCCTACACAGTACAGACGCTCCATGCCCTTCCCAGCACAGATAAAAGTAACAGTGTTGTAGTCAGTGAGGCAGTGCTTAAATGAATATAGACATGTCAGAACTTTAGGGTATGTACCCTACATGACACCCTACTTCCCCCATCAGTACCTCTGTGATCTACAGTGCTGCTCTTAAGTGTGTATTGTCCCCCGAATCCCACTCTTATTTTCAGAGTTTTTCATGGTGCTGAGGAAGGGCTCCACCAACAGGAAACACTGGGGCATTTCCCTGCAGCTTCCCCCTGACATTGCCTCCTCCCACTGCTGGGGAGTCTGGACACTCTACTGCTAAACACAGCAGCATAGACAGGAAGGGCACCGCTTGGGCAAGCGGAGAGGTGTACAGGGGACGTTCCCAAAGATTCTGTCATGTCTTTACTCATTTAAGCAGTGCCTCACTGCTTTCTATACCCAAGCTGGGGCACGTGCAGCATGTATACTCTACACACGGCCATACAGCCCAGGGGTTCTCCAACTTCCATTGCACCACAATCCCCTTCTGACAACAAAATCACTTCACAAACCCAGGAGAAGGAACCGAAGCCTGAGCTTACCCAAGCTCCTCCGCCCTGGGCAGGGGGCAGGGCTGGAAGGCTGAAGCCCAAGCCTGACTGTCTTGGGCACCGACACCAAATCTGAAGTTCAAGGGCTTCAATCACGTGGGGGGGGGCCTGTAACCAGAGCTCTGCCACCCAGGGCTGAAGCCCTCAGGCTTTGGCTTCAGCCTTGGGCAGTGGGGCTCAGGCTTCAACCCCCAGGAAGTCTAAGTCTGCCTGAGTGACTGCATTCAGAGGGGATCATGATAACTCACTTTGAAGCCCCAACCCACAGTCTTAGAACTGCTGATATAGACTATAGCCTGAGAGAAGAATGTTTGTAAGGGTTTGGTACACAACTGTAGGTGTAATGAGAGCTATAAAACAGTAAAGATTAAATTTGTTCTTTATAAACCTCCATGCCTTTATTGTTTCTATTAAATACATGCCTAGAAGCGTCAATGAAGGTAGGGAGGCTGTTGTGCTAGGCACTGTGCGCACACATGGTAACAGACCATCCCTCCTTGCCCTGAAGAGTTCACATGCTGAGGGGTAGCTTGTCAGAGCCCTTACTCAGCCACCCCATTTTACCTCCTTGCTCAGCTTGCAACAGTAGCTGCAGTGGCGGGCAGGGTATTAAAACTTCCTGGCAGCAAGCAACTGCACTGGAAGACAAGGCTGACTAGCAGGAGAAAGAAGTAGGAGAAAACCAGTCTTTGCCTCACCCTTGTCAGTCAGAGTCGCTGGCAAAGCGCAAGGGGGAAGGAAGTAAGATGTTCTATATAAGTGGGTGAAGCAATCAATGTATTCCTTCCTCAGTGGCAGGGCACAGCAGGTGTGAAATTCAGCTGAATCACAGTTTGGTTTTGGGCTGCACCAGGATCAGTGCAGCTATGTGTGGTCCCTGACCTGCTGTTGTGCTCTGTGTATGTGGAAAGCTTGTCCCTCTCACCAATAGAAGCTGGTCCGATAAAAGATATTATCTCACCCACCCTGTCTGTTCTCGAGCTTAGGGTGGATTGTAAAGCTGCAATGTAGCCTGGAATGCGTAAGGCAGATGATGACTGACAGCAAGTATTAACGATTCTGTGGATCCTGGTATAATAAAACTATTCTTATTCTTGTTAGGTAATGGCAAGTGATAAGAATCACTGAGTAAAAGACGACAAGATGCTTGGAAACGTGGTGCCAGGACCCTGCCATAAGCACTACTTCCTTTTGGTTGGCTTCCTTGGTTTCTGTCTTAACAGTTCTGCAAGAAGTCAGAAGAACAAGACTCTGATTTTCACCAAGGAAAACACAATTCGCAACTGCAGCTGTTCTGCTGAGATCCATGACTGTGACTACAGCTTGGCAAACCTCATGTGCAGTTGCAAAACCATCTTGCCTTATACAATAGACAGAGGCAGCTACCACAGTGACCTAACAGTTTGGTTCACAGATACAGCCGTGCTTGGAATGCTGTTGAACTTTACAGTCGTGCACTACCTGAAGCTTTCCCTCTGTGGCACCACTCCTCTACCAAAAGAGTACCTGGCTATTTTGGGATTAAAAAAACTACGAATAAACAGTGAAGTGAAGGGCCAGTTTTTGGAGCAAAATTTAACGATCTACAATAGCGGTGACAATGAAATGAGGGACAAGCTGAAAGTACTACGGAAAGACAAGCAAATGTTTTTGTATATTTCTGTCTTGGATACATCTCTTTTCAACAGGTTTTCTTTACTGAAGTCCTACAGTGTGGAAAATGTCTCAAGTATTACAGATCGCTTTCCAAGCCTGCCATATTCTGAGATGTTTTCCACTACTAGTAACAAAAGCTATGTTGTAACATTCATTTACTGAGACATGTTCAACAACTCCTGCAATCACAGAACCCTAGAAATGGAAGGGACATCAAAAGGTCAAGTGCAGTCCTCTGCCCTCACAGCAGGACCAAGCACTGTCCAGATTCTCTAGACCATCCCTGATGTCTCAACAGTAAGGGGCATGTTAACCTGTCAACAGAACAAGATATCAAACTTTCGCAAGTCTGTTCCGTTTGGCTCAGAAAGACACATAATTGTGGGTTAGTTTGTACTACACTCAAAATGACAACTACTCACAGAGGGTGTGTCTACACGTGCCGCTTCTTCTGGAAGCGGCACTCTAATGAGCTATCCGGAAGATGCTAATGAGGCATGGATGCAAATTTTCCATGCCTCTTTAGGCTATCAGCACCTGGTTCAGAGTCCGAAAGAAAATTTTGGGGAAGAAGGGGCTTCCAGGAGGAGGGTTTCCTTCCGGAAGATCCCCGTGGGCTGCACGTCTGCACGTGTACTTTGGAGTCTGAAAGAGCTTCTTCCAGACTTTGAACTGCATGCCAATATGCTAATGAGGCATGGAAAATTTGCATCCACATCTCATTAGCATCTTCCGGATTGCTCATTAGCATGCTGCTTCCACAAGAAGCAGCACATGTAGACGCAGCCAAAGTGTGTAGGTCAAAGTAGTTTGAACACAGAAGTAATTTTGTAACATGTTTCTTAGAGAACAGAGAAAATGTGAAACCATCCATTTTAAAAAATCATCTAACTAAGTTTTCAAAATGACTATTTTTGTATGGTAAAGATTGACATGTTGATTAACTTTGTTATGAAATCAGCATTGCCTGGGCATATGAAAACATGACAATGTATCTTTGGGTACAGAACTTACCTGACATTAAGAATCAACTACCTGACACTAAATTAATTTGTAATGTATTTTTACACATTTTGCTAAACGTAGTAAATACGTGGAAATGTATAATTAGTACGAAAAGTAGTGAGTTTGTCTAACTATATGTACTGGATCTCCTATCTTTTTACAGAAAAGTACACCACGGACTTTCTTGGGTTGTAGTGTGAAAGCTCACACCATACAGGCATATTATTTGCCTTAGAAAACCATTAGGAGAGTGTGTGATGAGTAGGGTTCCAGGTCTGCCATGGAGATCAAGGAAGTCATGGATTCCATGACTTTCTGCAACCTCTGTGACTTCTGCACTGGTCAGCGTGGCTGACCCCATGGCTGCCTAAGCAGCTGCCCCCCCGCAAGGGACAGCTGCTTAGGAGGCCCTGGGGACAGCTACACCAGCTGCTGCCTGAACCTGCTCTACAGCCAGCCACTCAGGTGGCTCTGGATGCTGCTAGACTTGCTCTGGGCCAGCCACATTGGCTGCTGCTTGGGCAGTCCTGGGGCAGCTGGCCCTGGGGACTGCCTGAGCAATGGTTGGAGTGGCTGCCGCAGAAACTGTTTGAGCAGCAGTCCTGGGGGTGGCTGCAACTGCAATGGGGTTGTAGCCCCAGGATTGGCCAGAGATGCTGGTTGGCAGCCCCTGGCAGTTGGTGCCACTGGTTATGGCAGGGCTGGGCAATAATTTTTGATGCGGGGGGAGGTACACTCCAAGAATTTGGTAAGTGGTCAAGGAACACACTTTTCCATGATATTTATGGAAGAGGTGTGGAGTCTGGGACACAGGTTGGGTGCAGAAGGGAACTTGGGTAAAGGATCTGGGAGGGAGTTTGGGTGGAAGAGGTTGTGACCTGGGGAAGGGGATTGGGTTGCAGGGTGTTGGAGAAGTTATGGATGCAGGAGTTGGGGTGCAGAGGGTTTGGGTTACATGGGATGGGGGTACAGGAGGGGAGGACAGAGGACTGGGAGGAGAGGTAGGGGCTGGGTTGCCAGAGGCAGGCTCTGTCCAGGAGACACTTTCTTGGGTGACTCCCAGACAGCAGACCAGGATATGAGGGGAGTAATGGTGTTAGCTGCAGTAATATGTGAATTTGTTTTCCCAGTTAAATGAAGTCTTATTTAAAAACAAACAAAGAAAAAAACTATAACAAAGAAATCAAGCAGAGTACTAGACAAAGAGCACAATATTCAGCTTGTGTAATCTGAAAAGGGAGGTGGTGATGTTGTAAGTGGCCAGAAGATAAGGAAATCCTTCCCTGAGAGAGATTTCAAAAATACTCAAAACTTGGCTGTCTTGTACATTCCAAACATTACAAGAACTAATAAGCCCTCTAAAAATAGCTGTTAACTTTTAATACCAGTAGCTGATATCTCCCATAGGCTACATCTACTCTAGCCAAAAACTTCGAAATGGCCATACAAATGGCCATTTCGAAGTTTACTAATGAAGCGGTGAAATACATATTCAGCACCTCATTAGGATGCAGGCGGCCGCAGCGCTTCGAAATTGACGCGGCTCGCCGCCGCGTGGCTCATCCAGACGGGGCTGCTTCTCAAAAGGACCTGGGCTACTTCGAAGTCCCCTTATTCCTATGAGCAGATGGGAATAAGGGGACTTTGAAGTAGATGGGGTCCTTTCGAGAAGGAGCCCCATCTGGACGAGCAGCGCGGTGGTGAGCCGCGTCAATTTTGAAGCGCCACAGCCGCCAGCATGCTAATGAGGCGCTGAATATGTATTTCAGTGCTTCATTAGTAAACTTTGAAATGGTGATTTGCATGGCCATTTCGAAGTTTTTGGCTAGTGTAGACATAGCCTTGGGCTCTAATTTCTATTTTTCTGATCTACATAGATTTACAGGCCATGCTCACATCATGACATCTTTAACAAGAAGCTCCTATTTTAAATTATGAAGATATGAGTTAGGCTCTGCAAATACAATGTTTTATCTACCTTTTTCTCTTTACTCTTCTGGTTTTTTAAGGCTCAGTTTAGGATGGTGGGGGGGTCAGTATTATTTTTTTTTTTGTGTGTGTGAAAATCAAAAGCACATATTCACTTTCTGGAAAACAGATTCCATCAAAAGTAAGGCACTTGGACCTGAATCTCCATTCCCTGTTCTCGCAGTCACTGGATCATGAGTCCTTACTCAATATTTAACTCAGTCATTACACAGGCAAACTCCCAGTGCAACAGGGAGGAAGGCTGGAGTATACAACCTGAGTGAAGAGACAGTAGGATGCTCAGAGTTTCGCCCACTTAGAAGGCACAGCTCTTCTTAGTCATTTCTAGTAGTGTTTGCCAGAGGTGCCATTTCAGGTTTTGGTGGTGAGGGGGCAACCAGTGCATGCCGTGATGGGGTGGAGGAGTGTGGGGGCAGAGTAATGCACAGAGGTTGGCAAACTGCGGACAGCGGCTTCAGCACCATTACTAACCATGCTCAGTAGAAGCCAAACAGGAAATGGGGGGGACCTGACCCTGTCTTCTCTTCTCCCTCTCTCCTCTTTCCAGGAGATACTAAGATACCTGAAGACTCTAGTTTTTTTAACAGATAACATATTAATTAGCTGACAGGAACATGGCATCAAATTTCTATATAAAAGAAAGAAAATTAAATAAATACTAGACCGGCTCAACTCTATTACTAACATATTCTGCCATCTAGTGGCAAGTCACTTAAGGGACGCTGGTTAGCCTTAACACTTTACTTTGTTACTAACTTTGCAGAGACTGTCAGGATGCCTGGGCTCTATCTCAGCTCTGGGAGAGGGGTGGTGTTTAGTGGATTAGAGCAGGGAGCAGATACATTTGGACTCTATATAACAACACCAGAATGGCCACCCTGAGTTAGACCAATGGTCCATCTAGCTCAGTATCCTGTCTTCCAACAATGACCAATTCCAGGTGCTTTTGAAGGAATGAACAGAAGAGGCAATCATCAAATGAGCTATTCCCTATCACCCATTCCCAGCTTCTGGAAAACAGAAGCTACAGACACCACCAATGGACCTATCCTCATTTAACTTATTTTTGTTCTGATTGGAACCCTGTTACAGTTTGGCCTTTCCACCATCCCCTGGCAAATTTCATCGTGGGAGCTTCTTGTGCCATGTTAGTGAAGGAAAATATAACATATTCTTATTCTATTTTTCCAGACCATTCTTGATTGTCGAGATCTGTAACCTATCCCCCCACCCCTTTTGCCATTTCTTTTGCTTGCTGAGAAGTCCCTGTCTTTTTAATGCCTCCTCATATGGAAGCTGTTCCTTATCCCTATTCGTTTCTGTTGCCCTTTCTGTACCTTTTCCACAGCCAATATCTTTTTTAAGATGGGATGACCATGTACGTATGCACTATAAAGACGTGGGCGTAACATGACTTTATATAGAAGCATTATATTTTCTGTCTTATCTATCCTTTTCCTAATGATTTCCAATATTCTGTTAGCTTTTTAGACTGCCACTGCATCTTGAGCAGATATTTCAGGAAACTAGTCACAATAACAGTTATTTTTAGACTCCATTACTTTTGTATGTATAGTTGGGATTATATTTTTCCATATGAATTACTTTGCATTTATCAACATTGACTTCCATCTGCCATTGTGTTGCCCATTTACCCAGTTTTGTGAGATCCCTTTGTAACTCTTTGTAATTAGACTTCAATATTGTGAGTAATTTTGCATCATCTGCAAATTTTGCCACCTCACTGCTCATCCCTTTTTCAAGACCATTTATGAGTAAATTGTTTTCTTGCTCACCTAATGATTCTTCAGTTACTTGAATTACAAGCCTTTAGTTATCTTAAATCATTCAGTTTCCTTCTGTTTATAAACAAACTCCCTGTCCCAAAGCAAAGCTGGGAGATGCACAGAAGTAGGGCATGCGAAGACCTCAAGTTGACTGGGTGTGGGGTTTTAAACTTTACCAGGGGTGTGGGGGAGGAGGGCTACAGATACAGAGTTTACTGTAATAAATTATTTGTGACTATACTGTGAGGCCATCTAGTAAAAAGGTGTTGGATAACAAATTAATTCAATAGTACCATAACATCTTTTAAAATGGAAACATGCAATACTGAAATATCTGAGTGCTGGCAGGAAAGCTAGTATGGAAATAGGAAAGCATGTAAGTCTTTCAGATACTGTAACTTAAAACCAAGCTGTATTTCGTTTTGCTCACAATAATGATCTAAATAAAGGTCAGGTAATATAAACCTCAACTCTAGTTGGAATAACCTCTGCAGTCGTCATGCCCCTCTTCTGTAGGGCAACCATATCTCTCTGTCCCAAATACAAGATGGAGAGATATGTGGGGGAGGGGCAGCTCCTCCAGGCTGCACCAAACCTCAGGGAGCTGGCGCTCCCACCTCCCCCAGCCCTGGGGAAGCAGCAGCTGGGGGAAAGTGGCAGCCATGGTACTCCTGGCCCTGGAGAAGTGGCAGCCATGGTACTCCTGGCCCTGAGTCCCAGGGAAGCAGAGGCAGCAGGCCCTCCCTGCTTGGACCCCAGGAAAGTGGCAGCCACAGGTGCTCTCTGCCCCAGAGAAGTGGCAGCCATGGGCGCTCCTGGCCCCGAGCCTCAGGGAAGCAGTGGCAATGGGTGCTCTCCACCCCAAAACCCAAGGGAAGCACTCCCCAGAGCCCCAGGGAAGTGGTCCCGGCCCCATCCCCAGCAGGCCTAAATATGGGACAATATGTTCTTTGAAAAAAAAGTAGGGATGTCTTTTTGGCATCCCAAATACAGGACCATCCCATCTAATATAAGACAGATTGTTACTCTACTCTTGTGGAAACACTCAAGACTTGAAAGTCTGCAGTGCTTGACCAACTTGCTCCCTATCCTGCTGCTTCAAAAGACTGCCACCTTAAAAGCTGTTGCCTAGCAGGCCTCTAGCGTATCACATGAAGACACCATGTAAGGTACAAACTCTTTAATGGACCTGTTGCCTCCTTCTTAAGGTGGCACAGTGGCAGTTCGTGCCCGGTATGCAACGCTGGCCCAATAACACACCGAGAGTGGAAGAAGAATCTTTATTTGGCATGCCAAGTAAGGTGCAGGGGGATCTCTCCTCAAAGCCTGCACACCTTGCAACAAGCAGTGTGCAATACTTATACCTCTCTCCTCCTTTGTTCACCCCCTCCCAACAAACCAGGGGAGAGTTTCTCATAATTCCCTTATCCACTCCCCCAGCTCAAACTGAATTCTTACTGGTCTTATGCCATTCCGCTCTGGTAATTCCCTATTGAGCAGGAGGTCAAGTACCAATAGATTATTAACAAAAAGTAAATTACAGGAAGGTAGAGTTATTCGGTCGTATAGAACATGAACAGGATCTCATTAACAAAACAATACTGAAAATTAAGGATTCACTAACAATGCTAAATTCAATATCGAACCTTATGAGAACATCAATAAGCATTCATTTACAAAACAATGTCTCTATGAGATCAGAATATAATAACGTTTCCCCTGCCAACAGACCTATCATGTCAAAAGGTGAAAAAGGGAGGATTTGAGCCATATACAAGCACAACTACATCTGGCACCGTCTAGTAGCAAATATATAACTGTGAAAAAAAAACATTGCAATCCAGGTACCATGGCTAAGAAATTGTAAAGCACTTTCCATGCTTTAATGCTAGTTGACTAGTTACCAAGTGGCTGTCATAAACTCGTTAAAATTATCTCGTACTTCCCGTTGGCTGGGGCACCCCTTAAAATAAAAATGGGGCATTAAGGCAAGGGCTGTGGAGTGGTTTCCTGCCACTCCGTGCCGACTGACCCTACTATGCACGTAAACTAGCCCAGGAGCTAGTCACGTAGCGCCTCTCCGCTCGCCCGCTGCCCTGACAATTGAATGACTCGGGAACTTTAAGCTACAACGGGTGTGGGGGGCAAACGAGACCCAGAAGGGGAGAGAAACAAAGCGAACCGCCGCAGGAGCACGGCGGCTGCATTGTGCCCGGCCACGGCGGACACGCAGCTGACACTGACCACGCGCAGGCTCCCCTCTACCACGTGCACGCGCCCTCCCCTAGCCCGAGTGAGGCGAGGCACGCGCTACTCAGCGCCAAAAACCCGCAAAATCCCGTCCCCCGCCCACCCCGCACGTGACGGGCAGCTCCGCAACAACCAATGGCCGCCAGATTTCCACCCTCCTCAGAGCGCTTCCGCCAGCGCCCTCCTCTGGTAATGGAACCGCGGCCGCGCCTGCAGTCACGTGTTCGGCCTGTCCCTGGGTTCCACCCCTCGCACAAGATGGCGGCGGCCCAGCAGCCGCGAGCGGGCTTTCTAGGCGCTCGACCTCTATGGTTGCGTGAGGCACGCTAGCCCGGCGCGGCGCTCTATGGTACAGCGAGCGGTCCTTCCCCTGAGCGGCTGGCGGAGGTGCTGGGCGGGCCGGCAGGTGGCGCTGTGGCTCCCCGGTTATCATGCTCCCGGGAGGGGGAGCCGGGGCTGGGCCGCGGCGCGCTACGGCTGTGCGAGGCTCGGGGCTGCGCGGTGCCGGGCCCGGCGGGGGGATGTTCCGCAAGGCGCGGCGGGTGAACGTGCGGAAGCGGAACGACTCGGAGGAGGAGGACGAGGAGCGGGACGAGGAGCCGCAGGAGCCGCTGGTGGGGGCGGACGGGCCCGTGGAGGCCGCCATGGCCCCGGCTGCCCCGCTCCTGCCGCTCCCCACCGGCTGCGTCCCCCTCGTTCCCGCCCTGACGGGCTACGGGGTGGGCAGCGGCCTAGGCCTGGGCCTCGGGCCTGGCTTGGCCGCGCCTCCGCCGCCTCCCACCCCGCCGCAGCCACAGCAGCAACTGCAGGGGAACGGGCTGCCGGGGGCCGGGCGGGCCAAGGAGAGGAAGCGGCTGCGGGAGAACAAAGAGGCGCCACGGGCCAGTCTGCTCAGCTTCCAGGACGAGGAGGAGGGTGAGCGGGGCCGGGCAGCGCTGGGCGGGCCCTTGGCTGCGCGTAGCCGGCCCCGGGAGGCCCCTCGTGGCTCGTACTCGGCTCTGGCAGCGCTGCACGCGGGGAAAGCGGTGCGAGCGGCGCGGGGCCTGCGGGATTACTGCGGCCAGGCCGGGCAGGCTCCCGTGCTGTGCTGGGGCCGCGGGTGGCACTGAACTTTACCTACGGTTTGTGTTAGGGCAAAATGCTGTCTTGAACGTTACGTCCAGTAAAGACCTGGTGGAAAGGAAACGTAGCATATGAAGGGGAGGGGGCGGTCGCAGTGAGTCTCATGATGTTCAGCTAATAAAAACGAATGCTACGGTGTCTTCAATTTTTTATTTAAAAATTATACCGAAAATGCTTGTCAAGGTTTTCTTGTTTGCCTTCTGTTTTTGAACCTTTAAGATGCAATGTGGGGGACTTATCTTTATGCTTTACTCTGCAACCAGGTTAGCCAGGAATATTTTTCTGTTAAAATGAAAGATGAGATTGTCATGTATCGTTAATGAGAAGTCCTGTGGCCCCTTATAGACTAACAGATTTATTGGAGCATAAGCTTTCATGGGCAAAGCCCCACTTCCTTGGATGCATGATGATGCTTGATGTATCTGAAGAAGTAGGTCTGTCCCAGGAAAGCTCATCGCAAAATAAATCATTTTGTTAGTCTTTAAAGTGCTGTGTGACTGCTGTTTTGTTTTGCTAGAAAACAGACTAACACAACTACCTTTCTGTTACTGTCCAAGTAATCTGTTAGTCTGTAAGGGGACACAGAACTTCTCATTGTTTTTGCAGGTACAGACTAACACTGCTATCCCCCTGAAACCTGTTATCATGTATTGCTGTGATTCCAGGAGCTCTGGCTATAAGAAAAACACCTATCATCATAAAGCTTATGGTAACATAAGTTCACAGCCCTGAAAACATACACAGTTGCAGCGCGTACTTGTCTAAATTTTGGAATTTAGATGTGGGATACTTTTGCTACTAACTCTTCTATGAAGTTGTGCTGTGCACTCTACATGGAATAAACTTGACAGATCGTAAATATTTTTGTTAATTGTAACTGGGCAACCTCAGGTCACTTAATGTTTTTTATTTTCTTTATTAAAGAAACTGAAGAAGTTTTTAAAGTGAAAAAATCAAGTTATAGCAAAAAGATAGTGAAACTACTGAAGAAAGAATACAAAGAAGATCTTGAAAAATCAAAGGTTAAAACGGAGGTCAATTCTCTATCAGATGGTAATTGCAAAATGATTAGTAATATTAACTGAAATTAAATACCATTAATAAAAATAACTTGTGTTAAATAAGTAGTGGCACTTGTATAGGAAGTCTGAGCATTTTAATGTTTTGAGTGTTTTATAGAGTCAGAATTGTCTGTGTAAGCATGAAAATAATATTCATAAACACCTTTTTGGCAAAGATGTACACTTACTAGGAAGCTACACAGTGAATCCTTATTAGAGGTGGGATTAAAACTAAGTGTTTCTGTACTCCCAAAATGATGACTTAACAATGAGCATGGGGAGGTGAGGCATATATTGAGATGACAACAGGCTGGAGGAAGGGTTAGGCAAAATGCTGTCCAACTTTAAGTTAAAACTCCTTAGAAGTTTGAATGGAACCTAGGGTTCCTGAGTTTTACTATATCTACTCTCAGCTAATAACTGATGTCTACTGGCAAAGTGTGTGCTTCATCTCTCTCTAATACCATGGTGTCCAACCAGTTCTGAAGCAGTAGCCACACTATTCTGAAAATAAATATATTGTTCAAGCCAACTAGCCATGCTCAGTGGCTAAATAGCCACTCGTGGCTAGTGTCGTTGGTCACCACTGCCGTAATAGCTGGCACATGGAGGATGGCAACCTACCATTGCTATCAGTTACTGTTCACTTAGGTGGGAGAGGTCTGTGATGTGAAAGTTCATGTCCTGCTGATGAATTGTGTTGCTTAGTATGGTTTCATATGACAGAATTTTTATTTTTTCAGTTTACTATTTTTTTAAAAAGTAGGAAATTATGAATTAAAAAATCCCTTTAAAGGGATTTATGAAGGGATTATTTATGAAGTCAAGCACTCAAAAATGAGTGCCAGAATGAAGGTTGCTAGAACAATCTTCATTTGGCCGCTGTGTGTATGTTATGATAGTTTTAATTTTGTAATTAAATACTAACTCCCCTCCCTCCCAGCCCCCTGGGATCCCTGTCTTGCTTTGTGCACAATAAATTTGTTGCTCAGGGAGTCAATTATGATTGTGTAGGTAATAAGTCTGTTGTCTTTGGGCCCTCCGCTTAACTAGTGGTAGAAAATGGAGTGGGGTATGCTATTTGCAGGACCTTGGGCAAGCCTAGATCTGCTTGTCCCAAGGTGGGACATAGTGAATGTGGCAGATGCAAGGAGAAAGATTACTTGGTTGAATTGAACTGCAAAGAACTGGGTTCCATCCCAGCCTCTGCCATAAGGTACCTGTGTGGTGTTGGGGCAAGTCACCTAAACCTGACTTTCCACAAATGACTATGGCAACGTTCCTAATTTTCTTGGTGCTCATCTTGAGAAGTTGGGGTTGGATTTGCAGAAATGTTGAGTGCACTCACATGCAACTAAGTCCATGAGAGATCAGTGCTCTCAATAAAGAACTATGAAATGTTAAATTTTCTGAAATTCAGCCCATAGGCATCTCCCGTTGGGCACCCAAAATCAGTGTGCATTTCTGACAATGCCTTTGGGCCTGTTTGTAGAATGGAAGTAAGGTTGGGTTACCTCACAAGAGTGTAGTGAATATGAATGTATGTTTATGAAGCACTCAGTGAGTGAGTGCCATTGAAAAGTCTCTGTTGAAATTCATAGTTGTCTTCAAAGCAATGTTTGAGTGATGTGCAGTAAATCAGGTCTGGGGCCACACAATAATTTATGAGAATAAATATTTGTTCATTCACTGGGTATTGTACATCTTGGGCAGTTAGTGAGGCAAGGTTCCTGTGCCGCCCCCCCACCCCCCCCAAAAAAAAATCTGGCATTTCCTGACTCTCAAATGCTTGACTTAATGATGTCTTGAGTGCATTAGTCTTCGTTTCTGAGAGTGGTCAAACTGTTTAGTGTGTATTTGAGAAAATTGCCATGCTTGAATTGAAGCCACAACATGTGGTGTTCCACTTTTAAGTTCAGTAGTTAAAAATTAATATGATTGTAGCTTGCTTTTGATTGCTGGCGTAAACTTAAAGAATGCATATGTGGTCGTATTCTTTAAAAGTGTTTTTAAAAAAAAATCAAAAAAAGAAACTGAAATGTATGCTTTTCCTTTAAAGCTGAACAGCCCATAGAGAAAACAGGACAGGTTAAGGATGCAAACCAAGAAGATGGTACTGCAAACAGTGAACAAGGTGAAGAAGAGATGGAAGTTGAAAGTGAAAAGGAAGAAGAAAAGCCTAAAACTGGGGGAGCTTTTTCAAGCGCTTTATCGTCTCTGAATGTTCTTCGTCCAGGTTTGCAGTTTATAGTAGATTTAGTGTGGTGGGTTTGGAAACGTCTCTACCACTTGGAATGTCAGCAGTATGGTCTCTGCCTGCGCGCACTCAGCACCTTTTATACTCTCGACTAATAGAGACTAGAAGGCTGTGTCTACGCTAGCTCCCAACTTCGAAGGGAGCACGGTAAGTGGGGTGTTGGGAGATTACCAATGAAGTGCTGCGGTGCATATGCCCCACTTCATTAAGCTAATTCTCCCCAGCTGCCACTTCAAAGTGACAAACTTCCAAGTGCCGGCTTTTGAGGAGTAAAGGGACACGCAAGCCAGCACTTGGAAGTTTGTCACTTTGAAGTGGCAGCTGGGGAGAATTAGCTTAATGAAGTGGTGCATATGCACCGCAGCACTTCATTGGTAATCTCCCAACACCCTACTTACCGTGCTCCCTTCGAAGTTGGGAGCTAGTGTAGACACAGCTGAAATGAAAGTAAATAGAACTGTCTACTTTCCAAAGTTTATCCATATTCTTCTGGTCCTGTGGAAGAATGTAATTACATAATATTTTAGAAAAACTGTGAAAAGTGAACTGATTACTTAAAGAGCTAAAATAGGACTCTTTTAATTACCACAATATCAAATAGAATTTTATACATGTATAGGCAGTAAAAAAAGCAGTGTTCCAGGACAACTGTTTACTGCTACTCTCCTTTGTACTGAATGGCAGTCCATGGCTAATGAGAGCTGTGATTGCCTAATATCGGAGGAGGCACAGGTAAATAAAAGAGGTTGGGGTCATCTAGAGACTAACCCTGGCATACCAGATCTGGCCCATGGGCTGCTGTTTGCCCGCTCTTGTCTTTGTGCTGTATGTTGAAAACAAAGGCTATAACAAAATGTTTGTTTTTTTTTAAATATTTATGTGAATTCCTTCAGGGACCATGTTCTTGGGATAAAATCTTAGAATAAATCGAAATAAAGCATCTTTCAATCTTACGAAAATTGAATCTTTAAGAAAACTAAATATCTCTTTTACTTACAGTATTTGGATTTTTTCCTCAACCTCTGGAATATTGACTGCTCTCAAAATCCATCTCTGTTTTTTGATAATCTGGTAATTCAAGTAACTTAACTTGTGATGCAGGTTGGCATGATCCTTAATTTAGACCCCCAAAAATGTTTTTACGCTTTTGACTGCCTATTTGAGTGTCTTGAATACTGTTAATTTTTTATTCTATTCAATCAAGTTTTGTTGAGACCATAGGAGCCAGAGAAATCAATTTAAAATATTCTTTATGGATTTAATAGCTAACTGACTTACACATAAGGACACTCTTTGTCTGGGGAGCAGGATTGTTGGCTCCATGCACATAATCCACAGACAAACATGATATTGAAGGGCTCAACCTTAAACATGAAGTAAAGGAGAAAGATCTTTTATACTTGTATCTAGTTGGGGGGGAACTCTTCAGTCAATGCACCAGAATAATTTTGCTTTGATTTTAGAAGAAATAGCAAACTGATACAGTGGGTACACTTAAGATAACTTAGTGTCTAAATATATTACTGGTTCTAGCGTATTCCTCATTTTAAGTGAAGGGACTATCTTAATCTGTAATCTTGACAACTGGAGGAATTAGTACTTTAATTATTTTTACTGAAAAGAGGTGGCTGAACTTTCCGGACAAAAACTCTTCCTTAAAATACTGTAACTTAAGTACTTACAGAAAACAAAGACTGCTCTTAAAGAGTTTTCAGTCATGTCTGACTTCTTGTTTTCCTTATTCACCCATCTTTTCCTTCCTATCTTTGTCCTACTTATCACATTCTATGATGATCTCACTTTTTTAAGGGACTAACTTACTTAGACTTAGGTCCGCCTGTGCATCTGGGCACATTGGGCAACAAGTGTCTTGAGCAAAATGCATGAAGAGCTGGGAGCAGCAGCAGGGCACGGGAGGGGGGATCCAGTCACTGCACCACTCCAGACTCCATTAAGAAGCTACCCTTTCTCTGGGAGCACTTCCTTAGGGGGACTTCTCTCGCATGAACTCAGTCAACCTTCCCTGCTATGTGAGTCAAGGGAAGCAGAGCTGGAATGCCATTGCTGCTTCTGTTGGGAGAAGGATGCTAACCAGGACTTCCTGCTCCATACCAATGAGGGAGGCAGAACAGGACCTCCTGTTGGAATGGGTCCAGACTCTGAGGTCCCAATCTTGTTTAGCAGTACTGTAGTACAAATAATAGAATTCTAGACTGAGAAATCTTAGATTGCTTTTTTATTATAAGGTTAGTACCATTTTGGCTCCCTTAGTAATAAGGAAAACATACGCAAGGAAGAAGAGCTGCAACAAACAATAGCTGCAACAAACAATAGCTTGTGGCTGTGGAATATCTTTCAGGGCTTGCCTATCAGACTAGTTTTGCTTTGTATTCTTTCCTCCTAGTTTTCTGAACAGAGAGGGAAAAATAATTGCCCTTTATGTCCCTGGAATGTATTTAAAAAGGCCTAAAACACACACACACACTTGGTGGAAAGAAGGAGAGGAAGAGTGCTTAAGTCACTGAATGAATTTTCTGTTTGATTCATACGTTTCTGTTTCTGAGGTTATGCGTCTGCGGTACCATTATTTTCAGCTGGTGTGGCAGTAGACAAATAGCAAAGAGTCATACTGAGTTTGGATGCAGTGGTTGGCTGTTTAAACTTGTAAATATGTGTTTCCAGGAGAAATCCCAGATGCTGCTTTTATTCATGCCGCTAGAAAAAAGCGTCAAATGGCTCGAGAACTTGGGGACTTTACACCTATCGATAATGAACCGGGCAAAGGCCGCCTTGTTCGCGAAGATGAAAATGATGCCAGTGATGATGAAGATGATGATGAGAAGAGAAGAATCGTGTTTTCAGTGAAGGAAAAATCCCAGAGGCAAAAGATTGCAGAGGAAATAGGTAAATGTTTTTTTGGGAGAATGGTAGTATATTTAATAAATATAGAAACTATTTTTGTTGTAGGTTATTCACCCTGACCTTTATAAGTTCTTAAAATGTTCTCCACGGTAAGTATAAGCTAATTAAAATTATGCTTGTTAAATGCACAAATGTAATGTTACATTATTCTTTTGTTTACTAGCTAATGTGTAAAATGAATGTACAATGGATCGTCTAGTTATTGAAGATTAGCAAGGTTTTACTACATAGGCATGTAATAAGGATTAGAAGATGTTTTTACTTACTGGTTACATAATTCATATGAATTTGGAATAAAATACTCTCGGTATAAATTCATTATGTGCATTTATCTTATCTGTTTTCTTTGTGTACTCAGGTATTGAGGGAAGTGATGACGAAGCTCTTGTAGCTGGGGAACAGGATGAAGAACTCAGTCGATGGGAACAGGAACAGATACGAAAAGGAATTAACATACCTCAGGCATGTATTCAATTAGTTCAAAGATGCTATATTCTTTTGGAAAAGATACAAGATTTTTAGCTATTCAAAACATAAATTGGCTAAAATGTCCCCAAGCGCTAAATTGCGTTATGCTGGTTGGTATAATTTGATCTGATGAGAGTAATGGTGTAACTTTAATTTTTCACGTTATCTTGCTCCTGCTTTCCATCCATTGCAGAAGGTGAATGAGCATTATGGTAGTATTGATCAGCACTTTCTGGCTAATTACCTGGCATAAGTAATGACACTCTGAAGTTAGCTTTGTTTTCTATTCTTCTTGTCCAGAAGTTGTTAGTCATGCATGCGTGTCCTGATGCTGCTGCCACTGAAGTCATTGGCAAAGCTCCCACTGATTTCAGTAGGAGCAATATTGAGTCCCTGTCAGCAAGTCATTATGGCTGTTTCTACACATGCCGCTTAGAATGCCACTTTCAGAGCAAATAAACAGTCCAAAATATGCTAATGAGGTGTGGATGCAAATTCCTGGTGCCTCATTAGCATAAGGTGGCGTGATTGGAGTCCAAAAGACATTCTCCCAGACTCCAAAACAATGTGTAGAAGCACGGCCCCCAGGGGGTCTTCTGGAAGGAAGTCCTTCTTCCAGAGGCTCTGTCTAAGGGGCCTCTGGGAGGAGGGCTTCCTTCTGGAAGACACCCCCTTCCCCCACCCAGGGGCTGCGCTTCTGCATGTTGTTTTGAAGTTTGGAAGAACATCTTCTGGACTCCAAATCACATGACCTTATGCCAATGAGGCACCAGGAATTTGTATCTGTACCTCATTAGCATATTTCAGGCTGTTTCTTCGAAAGTGGCGTGTGTAGAAACAGCCCCTGAGAAAATTTAAAGGCTTGGTGATCATACATGTTCATCGCAGATGCACTGTTTTCTGAGTCTAGTTGTGACTAGAGCTAGGGGAAATGTTTTGGCTAAAAAATGCAGATTTATATCAAATGGAAAAAAATTCTTTCATATCAGATTTACAACTCTTGGTGGAGGTATGGGACTAAAAAAACCTCAATCTAAACATTTAATATTGACCTTTTAAAACAAAACATTTTGATTTTTTTTATTCAGATTTTCATTTTAAAATATACTATTTTTTTTTAAACTAAATTTCCTTTTGAATTGAACAAAAACAGTGTGACTCTTTTTTTTTTTTTATAAGGTCAGCAAACTTATTTATCTAGCTCTTTCTGTGATCTCTTTGGAAGACTCAGTACCTTTTTAGGATCATACCTTGTGGTAGCTTCAATTAGTGGTCTTCCAGCAGTATTTAAGTAGCTGGCCCTGTATTACAAGGTGACACTAGTTGGCCTTGCAAGCTTTTTCCTAAAGTTAAAAAATGTTTGTAACAGCTTTCATGGTATGTTGTTAAGATGTGTATATAGTAGTGATTAGTATAGCCCAGGACAGTGCTTTTTACTATTTTTTTGAAATGGGGGCCATTTTGAAGTTTTCACAATGTGAGAGCCCCTTCCTTGAGGCTCTGCCTTGCTTACTCCTCTCCTCCTACCCCCATTCACTCTCTTCTACCTTCACTTATTTTCACCAGGCTGGGACAGAAGGGGATGTGGGCTCTGGGCTGTGACTGAGAGGTTTGCAGTGTGGAATAGAGCTCTGGGCTAAGCCTCGGTCAGGGTTTTGGCGTGCAGGAGAGGTGAAGGGGTGCAAGCTCTGGGAGGGAACTTGGGTGCAGGAGAAGACTCGGGGTTAGGGCAGTTTTGGGGTACAGGATGCTGGCTCTGGGAGCAGGCTAGGGCTTGGAGTGCAGGAGGGAGTATGGGGGGCTGGCTCTCAGAGGAGGCTGCAGGGAGAGGCATGGCGCCATGCTGCTCCTGGAGGGGGCCAACAAACCCCAGGGGGCACATGACTTGTAGGGCCAATACCTGTAGAGAGAGGCAGCACATCACCTTCCACTGACACAGGGCTGCACAGGCACGCTGGCCACTTCAAAGAATGGCGCAGGGCCAGGGCAGGCCTTAGTAGCAACCTTTCTAGGCCACCAAGTATTGTGATCGATTAGGGAGTCACACTTCAGGTCCATGGGAGCTGCCCCTGGCTCTGAGGCCTTGCAGTGAAGAGCACTGGCCTAGGATATTTAGTAAATGGGTGGTGCAGGCTTGGTAGAACTAGAACTCATGTCATGTAGTATGCCCAGAGCTGTTACTACAAATAATGACTATCCAAAGAAAATCCCCATGGAAGAGATTCCTTCTCTTAATTACTGTACACCATAATTCTGTGAACATATCTTGTCTCTGTTTTAATATGTCATTAGGAGGGTTTGAAAAATGATTCATTTTAGTAACTGTTGTGATTTGAATAACTATGCATATAAAACTAAATTACAATGTTTTTAAAAGGTGGAGTGTCATTAGTATTTTGAATTACATGTCTTATTTCTATAGGTTCAAGCAAGTCAGCCTACTGAAGTGAATAATCTATACTACCAGAATTCTTACCAGACAATGCCTTATGGTTCATCGTATGGCATTCCTTACACTTACGCTGCTTATGGATCATCAGAGACCAAGTCTCAAAAAACAGATAATACAGTTCCTTTCAAAACTCCCAGTAATGAGATGACTCCTGTTACTATTGATTTGGTAAAGAAACAGCTTAAAGACAGGTAGGGCAGACCATCTTTTTTAGACTTAAAAGACTTGTCCTCTAGCTTTCTATTCCCTCAGGCATCTTTTAATCTCGAGCAAATGCAGAATTTCATCACTGGAAAACGACTGACTTTGCACATCTTTTTTTTTTAAAAAAAAGGAAGATCAAAAAATTGTTCAAAAGCCTTGGATTTCTTCTGTGGAAGTGAAGCTTTTAAAAAGTGGCAGTTTGATCTCTCTGAAGACAGAGATCTGAGTTGCATCTTCTGGACACTTGAAAAAATCTTGTCAAGAATTGAAAGGAAAGTGAGCTGTTTAGCTTACGAAGTAACGTTTTTATAAAGAGTGTAGATCAGTTTTTTTTTCTTCTTGAATACACTATCTTACATCTTAGGCTGAAGTTTTTTTTATTTTTTTTGTTTTGGGGTGTGTGTGTGTTTTTTGAGAACTTACACGTTGTAATCTGCTTGTTAGGAATCAAAAACAATAAGAGATACTTAAAATGAAGAGTCCATGCTTTTCTAGTGTCTTCAAAACTGGTTTGTATGCCCCTTGTCTTAATAACTTTCCATTAGCTGAAATGACTCTAGTCAGTGCAGTATAAAAAGGCTGTATTAGAGTCTATATTTCTTGCTAGATGTAGCATAATGGTTTAGCTTTTAATTTCTTAAGGCTCAGTCTTACAAGCACCTTCGGCTCCTGTTGTATTAACAGGACTAGACTGTACTCAGCGTTTCACATTCTAGCTCATCATAACTTAAGTAACCTCCATGCTGGTAAGAACAGGAGAAGGCACTGACAAACTACAGATCATGAATGTATCTTGGAAAATATTTTCCTTATACAGATTTGATACTTCCACACACTCTCATTCTGAAAGATTTTAATACCTCAACCGTGTGCATGAAAGATTTTTTCGATGTAAATTTGTTATCTATCCATTGTCCCTCAGGTTGGACTCAATGAAAGAATTGCACAAAGCCAATCAGCAGCAACATGAGAAACATCAACAAAACCGAGAGGACTCTACCAAGGCAATTGAACGATTAGAAGGGTCTTCTGGGGGTATTGGTGAACGGTATAAATTTTTGCAAGAAATGCGAGGGTATGTCCAAGACTTGCTTGAGTGTTTCAGTGAAAAGGTAAGGATGCAAAAACATTAATCTCTTTTCAATAAAAGAAAAGTAGGGAAGCTTAGTAGGTGCCAAACACATGCCTCCTTATACTTAAAGAGAGCATACTCAACGGAAGGTTTGGTTTTAGAAGGGATGCACAAACACTTTCATCATGCTAAACTAGTAAAGACAGGTCTCATTTTTACAAAATAACAGGTCTCTATACTTCCAGTTGGAATGTAAGTGCATACTTGGCTGAAATTTGTTTTTGGAATGTTCAAGAATTTAGTTATTTTTATATTTACTCAGATATTTCCATATACACAGATTGGATGCTATGTTAGCGGATAAAGCTAGTATTCACTCTCAGTGAACTGTTAGGCTACATCTACACTAGAGGGTTTTATCGACAAAACTGGTGTTTTTTCAACAAAACCCAGGGAGCATCCAGAGTCCCAACGCATTCTGTTGACAGTAAATCGGCAGAACGCAGTGCTTTTGTCAGCAGCCTTATCCAGCTCCTTGTGAGGAATAATGCCTCTGTTAACATAGATCTGTGGACAGAGAGCCTGTCTGGACGTTCCATGGCGGGGGCGCTCTGTCTACAGACAGGGCTTCTGGGACACTGAGCAGCTCTGTCTGCTGTGCTTCCTGTTGGCCGTTTTGCCAATAGAGTGGCCGGGCATTCTGGCCACTCTATTTCAGAGCAGATCCCTCTTGGGATCCGTTTGCCAATTTGGCCGTGATCTGTTGACAGTAGTTTTGTTGGAAAATATCTTCTGATAGTTCTGTTGACTGATCACTCGAATCTAGACATAGCTACAGATTGCATCTCAACCTTACCTCAGTGGAACACTAAATGCTTTCAGTAAAGTCAGTGATTGACACATAATACGTTTCTGCTTTTGCTATAAATTTTCTACTAGTAAACAGCTTAAAATATTTGGCAGTGTTTAGGTCTCTGTTTGGCTGGAAAAAGTTTCACAATTGTTTTAGTTAGCTAAAGATTTTAGAAGTTTTATAGGGTTTTGGGTGTTTTTAGACTATTTGTTGTATACTTCTAACTTGGAAGAATTAATTTTATCTTCCATTTAAGATAGTGGAAATATCCTTTATACTTCTGTAAACATTAAGATTAATAATTTGTATGGAAATTTAATCTTTACTGTAGTTAAATTCATTAAAAAGATCAGGTGCTAACGATCTTATGGGTCTGTGTACATTACACAAGTGAATTGTGATAGAGGGGAGAGCCTAGATGCAGCTTTTATCGCTCTTTTCCTTAAAGTGATGTCCATTTTATATGTAATAGAAAACTGTTTATTACAGAGATTTAGGTAAGCCAGTAGAACTGGCTATTTAGGAAGAAGAAAGGTGGTAGCATTCTTTATATCTGAAGGCTTCTCTTCACATCTGCTAAACATTCAGATTGATAAAGCAGTTGATTCTTACTGTATTGATATTAGCTGCTTTCTGTTGCTGGTAGAGCTCTTTAGAAAATCCCCCATCTGTACTGTGAATCTCCCCAGCTATGTGTCAACCTGAATAGCTCTGAACAACTTCTGTGTAAGCACTTAATACACTTGAGAACTCTCTTACTTCTTTCTGAATGGAACAAAGCCAGTTGAGACCTCATCATCTAATCTTTTTAATATTATCACACAAACCAATGATCAACTAGTGAGGATAAAACAAACTAGAGGGACTAAGTAACTTCCTTGGCTCTCAAAACTGAGGTGTGTGTGGAAGGTAGACTTTTTTTTTTCTTCATTTGATCCACAAACCCTACTAAATGCTGCTTCACTGAAAAAAACACATTTTTGAACCTGTAGCATTGGAGCTAACTATAGATAATGAAGGTGACAGCTTATTACTGCCTCATTTGTTGTGTCTAAAGTAAAATCCAGATAAAATACAAACTTGACTTCTCTTCTCAGACCTTATCTGTAGTAAAAATTACACCAGTTTAAAGGTGTGATTTTTTTCCTTTTCTTTTTTAAGTTTTTTGTTAAGTAACTGCAAAGTGCAGTGTGGACATCGTGTTTTAAAGCAGATTTATTTAAAACATATTCCTGGTGGTTTGCAGTTTAAATCAGTCTTACAAATTGCACCTTCTTCACCTTCAGTTCTGAATATATACAAGACCTTAGCCTGGTCTGCGCTAAAAAACTGACTGACAGGTAATGGACCAAAAGTGGTTCTGGTACTATAACAATTCAGTTCTTTTTAACATTAATTTGGGGGTTCTTTTGCATGTAATTATTTGGCAAAAACGGATCAGTTTCTTGCAATAGCTGGAGGTACTTGAGACCTGAATTTTAAATCGGTACCTTTGTCATTGTCTGCTCTCATCTCTCTGGATGTTCTGTAGTTGACTTGTTGGGAGGGAAGCCTTAACTTTAAAATTTGCCAAACCCTGCAGCTATATAAGCAATGCTTTCAGTAAGTTACCAAAAATTACTTGTAAACTAAGTCCTTGATTCTACAGTTGACTGAACCCAAGCATATTCTAGCATCCATGCAGAGCGATTTTGGCTTCAGTTGGAGTCCAGAGGGATACACACATAGTGAGATGTAAATATGGGGCCTAATACAGACAGTTTGACTGATCTTTAAATGCAAAGGAAATCTTAAGTATTTGAAAGGTTCTGTGTATTCTCTAATTATATGGCCACAGATTTTGCCCTAGTATCCACCCTTTAAAAAACAAAAAACTAATGTGTTACTTCTAAGACTGGAAGCCCATCATAAAATATAACCGTGAGGCATCATACAATAATAGAGGAGCAGTCACACATCAGAATTTTCATATTGGGTTGTTAGAACTTCTTTCATTTTATTTAAATGAAATTGCAGCAATAGAATTTCCAGTTTGAATCTGGAGATGCAGAATTTAGATTCAGATTGTTCTAGGCCTGAGGTATCTTATGTTAGCTTAAATTTATTGTACACATCAGTCTTTTTACCACCCTACTGTATAAACTTCACAGAATATACTACTGACACACATTATTCTAGAACGCTACAGTTAGTCAGTTTTCATGTTAATGCGGGCATTACAGGGAAACTTTGCTTGGAAGACCACAGATGAGTTTGACTATGGTTTTTTTTCCAGAAGGAGATTAAGCAAAGAGTTGTAGAACATCTTGTTGTGTTGTAAACTTACTCCTGGAATAACAAGAGCATTTTAGTTGTACAAAATTGATCTTGTCTCCTATTTGTTCTTCTGCCTCCTTAATTCTCCCCATCCCCTGCACATATCTTTCCAAATTGTTTACAGGTTTTTTAGCGTATTTTAAAGTATCAAAAAATTTTAGCACTGTGTGAATGGTATTACACATCACTGAGATGCAGCTTAGGCTGTTACAAGTAGAAAACTAGAACTGTAAGGAACCTCAGGAAGTCATCAACTACAGTCCTCTGCTCTTGTGGCATGACTAGGCCCATGCATGACAGCTGTTTCTTTAAACTGTTCTTTAAAATCTCCGGTGATGGCAGTTCCACAGCTTCCCTAGGCATTTTATTCCAATGCTTAACTGCCTGAACAATTAGGAAGTTTTTCATAATGTCCAGCCTAAACCTCCTTTGCTGCAGTATAAACCCATTGCTGCTTGTCTTATCTGAGGTTGACGAGAATATATTTTTTTTCTCCCTTTTCCTTGTCATAGCCTTTCAGGTGCTTGAAAGCTGCTAGCACGTTCCCATTCAGACTAAACAAACCAAATTCTTTTCAATATTCCCTCATAGGTCATGTTCTCTAGAACTTCTAATCATTTTTTGTTGCTCCTCTTTGGGGATTCTCTAGCTTGTCCACATCTTTCCTGAAATGTGGTACCCAGAACTGGACACAGCACCCTCCCTTCCAAAACCCTCAAACCCCTGTCTGCTTCCAGGCAGCCCTCTCCCATACTGAACCTCTAATTTTTGGCCTCATGCCAGAGCCAAGGGAGAGCCACAAAATCTATAGTCTTGCCTTGCCTTGCCTTGCTTTCCCTGCCCACCCCTAAGTGGTTCTGGGGTTCGTGTGCAAACAGAAAGGGGGGCACATCTTTTTCTTTGTGTGGTTTTTTTTTGTTTGTTTTTTATCTGGGGACCATGTCAGTGAGGTAGATTTTTTTTTTTTTTTCTCTTTTTGCTTCTCACTTGTGTGGCCCTTGACTGATTTGTGTGTGATCCCGATCCCTGACCTCCCAAAAAGTTCCCCGCTCCTGCCTTACAGTTTGACTGTGAACCACTAATAACTATTCTCTGGGAATGGTTTTTCCAACTGGTTTATATACCTGTCTCGGTTGTATTTCTTTAGTTTGTTTATGATAAGGTCATGCAAGACCATATCAAAGCCTTAGTAAATTCAAGATATACTATATCTGCAGCTTCATCTCTGTCCACAAGGCTTATTAACCTGTCATAGAAAGCTATCAGGCTGGTTTGATGTGATTTGTCCTTGACAAATCCGTGATAATTCTCACTTATCACATTATCTTGTAGATGTTTGCTAATTGCTTAATTATTTGCTCCATTTTTCAAGGTATTGAAGTTGACCAGACTGGTCTAAAATTCCCAGGCTGTCTTTATTTTCCCTTTATAGATTAGTACTGTATTTGCCCCTTTCCAGTTTCCTCTCCTGGGAACCTCTCCAGTCTCAATAACTTTTCGGAAGAGGTAATGATGCAGATACCACCTCAGTCATCTCCTTGAGCATTCTAGGATGTATTTCATCAGGCCCTCTGCCCTGAGGGTATCTAACTTGCCAAATAATTTTTAATTGATTGTTTCCCTATTTTAGTCTTCCCTCTTACTTTATTTCACTGGCATTCACTATGTAGACAAATACATAGTGGGTGGGTGGTTGGTTGGTTGGTCAATCCCGCCATGAGTTCAGAGGACTGGACTTGACTTGATCCCTTCCAGTCCTATAATTCTAAATTAGACATTCAGTTTCTACTAATATTTTTCAGTGAAAACTGAAATAAAATGTCATTTAGCACTTCTTCGGTTTCCACATTTTTTGTTGTTTCACTCATTGAGTTATATCTTTGATTTCGTCTTGTTTGTAGAAATATATTCTTGCTATCATTTATGCCTATAGTTAGTTTTAATGTCATGTTTGTGCTATGACCTTTCTAATTTTGTCCCTACATATTTATTGGTTTATATTAATCCTTAGTAATTTGACCTAGTTTCCACTGTTTATAGGACTCTTGAGTTTCAAATCCTGATGAAGTGACTGGTAAGGGCCAAATCCTGCATTGTCTTCCATGGATAATTCCATTGATCTTTTGCCAAAACCACTTGTTTAACTATTGCTTACATAGCTAAAAGTTTGTAGAATTATGCCCTAATATTATTTTGGTTTTAAACACAGGGGCTGGGTCTACACTTGCCCCCAACTTCGAAGGGGGGCTGAAAATCAGGGTGATGGGAGATTACTAATGAAGTGCTGCAGTGAATATGCAGCATTTCATTAGGCTAATTCTCCCCCAGCAGCAACTTCCCATTACCCTGATTACCATGCCCCCTTCCAAGTTGAAGGCAAGTGTAGACAAGCCCAGGGAGAATTCTAGGCAGAATATAATTCCTTGTCCTGGCTAAACTTCAGATCAAGTTAACTTTTTACATTGTATGCAGTGCAGTGCTATAGGATGTGGATTGATCATAGATGATCAGAATCCTTACTGTGCATCTCATTCAGTTGATGGCATTTCCCATAGCAGATTGCCCCTCAAATGCATGCTGCCATTAGGAGTTACCTAATTTGATTTGGAGTGCCACCTGCTGTTTTGGTGTAATCCCTTCCTGCAAGAACTGAGGTGGTCCCTTATTCTAAGGCTATGTATACACTAGCCCAAGGGTTGATCTTCTGGGTTTAGATTTTGTGCATCTAGTAGGGATGTGCAAAATTGACCTTTTGGGTTGCAGTTGATCCCTGTACTCCTCATGAGACATACGGGGTAAGGGAGGTTGACAGGAGAAACTTTTCCATTGACCTTGTTCATTAGGGATGGCCAAGTAAGCAGAGCGCAGATAAGTCGATTCTAGCTGCACAGTTACTGTAGCTAGAATTCCATATCTGCAGTTGACTTATTTATCCAGTGTCAACATAGGCTAAGACTGTTGTCTTCATGCTGCTTAGTTTGTGAGTTTTTAAAGGGTCACAAAATGAGGAATGGTTTTCAGCCATACTACCACAATTAGCACAACATTGTTTTTGGCTCTCTTAGACGATAAAGCCATTGACCATAATACCTTGCTTTTATTATATTGATGCTGAGAAGATGTGGAAGGGTGAAACAGTTCGTGGACTTCATCTGTAGTTAGTTAAATTGTTTTGTAATACTAATATATTACCATAGCACGTTTTGGAAATATTTGCAGATAAAAACTGATTCAAATGGAATGAAATACTGTCCACAAACCCTCAGCACATGGGTTTTTTCTGTATTGTTTGAGAAAAGAAAAACAATTAACTAAATGATTATGGATTAAAGGATTAAATACATACTCATTTTAAAACAACTATAACAATTCAGTAGGTGGTGAGATCCATCAGGATTGATCACCAGTTACAATATTGTGAATGTAAAGAATACAAACTCCTAAACTTATTTGGGCCTCAGAAAGCATCTCTTTTTAATATATTCAAACACTTGTGCATAAGTTCAGCTTTTTCTGTTGATTTTCAGACACTAATTAGAGAGACCACTGGGGACATTTTAAACGTACTTTTTAACTATTCAGTTAAAATTTGTACAATAACTATTCACAGGAAGAAGCTATTCTCTTTATAAACGCAAACTACCGTAAAGTTAGTATTGGTACTTTACTCTTCTATTAACATTCCTGTTCGACTGCATCAGTTTTTGAAAAGGAGCCTTGTAAAGCTGAGTTCAGAATGTAACTCTAGAATATCTTTAAGCCTTTTTATATCCATTTTTAATTAGTTGAGGGAACTGTTCTGACCTGTTGGTTCTGATGTTTTAGACAAAGAATGCGAATGTTTAGTGCTGACATTTTTTCTTTTTTACCTTACTATTGAGGAAAACTTGACTTGTAGTTTCTTTGGGTACCTTCAGTCGCCAATTCAGCTAGAGTAACCCTAGTGTTAAGCTTTGTTGCTGTTGTTTTCCAAAGGCTGACAAGTTCTAGATTAGTTCACGAAACAGTTTTCTGAAGCCTTTCCTCATTTAAAAAAAAAAAAAATCTTGGATTTTAGGTACTAATAAAATGCTTGATATGGCTAATGCAAATTTTTTCTGTTCTTTGTATCTCAGAGGTAAGGAGAACTTACTGTAAGTGTGTTGATGGCAGATATTAAAATTACAGAATGTGTCCTACCAAATATACCGAGAATTATTGTCTGTTCTATTTGACAATAATAGAAGTGGTGGATTCTCCATCCCTTGAGGTTGAGTCCCGGCTGGACAAGGTCCTGGCTGGGATGACTTCATGGGGGTTGATCCTGCTTGAAGCAGGGGGCTGGACTAGATGACCTTCCGAGGTCCCTTCCAGCCCTATGATTCTGTGATTCTGTGTCCAGTTTTAATTCCTTGGTGCCTGGAACTGGGATCATGCAGTATAAACTCTGAGGCTGTGAATTTAACTTAACACAGTAAATTCTAGTTGCAGTAAAGGAACTTTACTTCTGAACTAATTGTGTAACAGAAATACATTAGTCACTGATTAAAATGTAGCAGATTGTCACAGACTTAAACTCTAGCCCTGCAAAGATTTACCTAAGTACATTGCTTTCCTGATATGACTGGTACCACTGAAGTGAAAATTATGCCCTTGAGTAATCTTTTTCTCGATTGCAGCATCAGTTGGCATACACAGTAGTGTGTGGATGCTGTTTCAATGATAAAGTTCACTAGTGATAAAATTCACACTATCAGTCATTGGCATTGGTTGAATACTTTCTGTATGTGTTTTTGTTTCTGCACTGCTTATTGTCAGAAGCGTACTTTCTCAGTTAACTAATTCTGATTCAGCATCTAAGGTCTACTGTTGTAAAAGTGAGTTCTGCTATTTGTAAACATTAGCACAAAGCACTGTTTGAAAGTGCATGTGCTTAAGACAGTCCCACAGATACTTTTCTGGTATTTATATCCTATTTCTGCATCTCTTTAAATCAGCATTTAACTTAGGCTATGTCTAGACTAGAGGGATTTGTCGGCCGAAGTTCTTTTTGGAAGATAATTTCCGACAAAACTTTGTCGATAGGTCATGGCCAGACCACAGGGCAGATCGAAAGAGTAATCTGTTCTATTGACAGAGAGCGGCTGGACTGCCCCGGCTGCTCTATCAGCAAAACAGACAACAGGAAGCACAGCAGACAGGGTTGCCTGGTGTCCTGGAAGCCCTTTCTGTCGACAGAAGGTGCGCCGGATTGTCCAGACCAGCTTTTTGTTGACAGATCTGTGAACAGACATGTTCTTTGAGGCAAGAGGGGTACAGCTGTTGACAAAATGCTACGTCCTGTCGACAGAGTTCCCTTGGGAATCTGGATGTTTGACAGGGTTGTCAACAAATCCCTCTTGTCTAGACATAGCCTTACTGTTTAGGTTTTTCACGCTGCTACTGAGTCATGAAAACTACTTGTACAACTTTTGTATTATAACTGAAAGCCATTATTATGAACTGTCAAATGCATGTATTGGCTCCAGAGATACCAGCTGGAAAAAGAAAACAACTGATGTGTCTAAAAAGCACAACAGCCTACGTTGTGTCTTCGAATAGTATGGTACCCCAGACAATTAAGCACCCGAAGAGTTTGATATTACGTAGTGTGTTATATTTTTACAGGTGCCCCTGATTAATGAACTCGAGTCAGCAATGCATCAGCTGTACAAACAGCGAGCTTCCCGCCTTGTCCAAAGACGACAAGATGATATTAAAGATGAATCTTCGGAGTTTTCAAGCCATTCAAGTCAGTCCATCTTGAAGGTTTTTATTATTCATTAAACACCCTTGTTTACTTAGTATGGTTTAATTTAAAAATAAATACAGCAGAGCATTATTGGCTCAAAACTTATTTTTTTGTGATGAGTAGAAACAAATTCAGATTTCATCAGATCTTTTAAGTTTAAATACTTAATCATTCTAACTCTTGAGACTTCCTCTCTTCTGTCTGCTAGTTTTTATATTATTCCCCCCTCTTTCCTGCCATTGAGGATATTTGAGAGTAGTGATGTTTGGCATGAACCTTTCTCCTTATATCAGACTCTTTTGACTTACTTGAATTAATTTAGATACAAAATTCATGATACAGCTGTTGATTTCCAAACAGGATTTTTTAAATGTTGGTAATTTGAAGATTTTGAGAGAGCATATTTTGTCAACAATTTTTTTAAGTTTCACTGGTATAAATTTCAGGTACGTTAAAAAGAAAAAGCATTTCAAAATGAAGAAGATTGAAGGATGGTTACTTTATTTTTTAAGTTGTAACATTCAGATACTAATTTTGTAAATTATTTGTAGTAGTATGCACAACAGCTGCTTTTTGAGATCACTGCTCCAGAAATGGAGGGGAAAAAAATTAAATTTACTGGTATCTCCCTTCTCATAATCACCGTTACTTATGTAAAAATAAAATGAGTTATCTGTTTTTTGCAGAACTTATCTACCAGTTCCTTGGGAAAATTTTATATTATGTACTAATGACATGAAGTAAATTATTACTTGGGTGATTTTGAAAACTTCCTGAAATTGGTACACCTGTTTTCTGCTTTTAAGGAGATTTTCTATTTCAAAAGTGTTCATTGCCCTCAGCTTTTTTTAACATGTAGAAAACATGTCCTGTGAGTAATGAAAATTCAGCTTGGTGCCATCTTTCTGATACTGACACCCATACGTGTTACCCATCCATCTATTTTAAGAGCAGTCAAAATTAGATTTTGTACTTAATTACAAAGCAGCATTCTCATGCCCATTGCTGGTCTATGATGAAGTAATATTCTGCATATGCATACGACCTTATGAACTTTAAAGTCACCCAGGTGATGTGGGCGGTATACAAGCTCTGAAAGCTTACTTGAGCATGGGCCTTGTGTTGGTGGTCACATTTACCCTGGGTGCATTGCTTTGAGTTCTGTGATATGCCAAGTATGCTCTGAGAAAATTACTTAGGGAGCCAAGCATGGGGCATGTTGGATTATAATGAGTTTTTTGGGAGCGGGAGGTGTCTGAACTACCATCAGATGGATGGGATTTAAAGAGGAAGTCTTATCTGAAGCAAGGGAGCCCTGGGGACATATTTTAGAAAATAGATATACATAGATTTTCCCAACTCTTGAAATTGTTCTGTCCTGTCCTCAACACTTGTTACTGGTCTTGGTGCAAGTTTTTCAGTCAGAGATTCAAAAACACATCAACTCAACAATCTGTTCTCTCTACTTCTAAAACCAAAATGTTGGAATGGATTTGAACAGATTCCCCAAATGGGTACTTCACTCTCTTGTTATAATCTGTAATGCAATTTTGACAGATGTAATTTATCCGATTACAGCTACACCCATGCCCTAAAGCCCTCTTTTTCTGAGAGATTTTACCTAATCTTAAATAGAAACATCAAGCCAAATCATCATTAGGTGATGAATTTGGTATCCAGGTTTGGTAAGAATCTTTGTGTAGTTTGAGACTATTTTTGAAATCTTTTGATGTTTATATTCTAGTGAGTATATCTGGTATCAAGCAACACTTGTGAGTATTAATTTCACAAGTTGCATAAGATGAAGGCTTTACTGTGTTAATTCCAGTCCCTGGCTTATCAGTGGATTCACTAATTAGCTAAATTTGATTCTGCTCTTAATCAGAATGATCTGTCATTGAATTGCTGGCTTTTAAAAAGGGGGGAAAATTAGGCTTAGCTGGTTTTGATATGTATCTGAAACTCCAAAAAAAATTAGGGAACTTGATTTTGTTCCAGGGAACCAGACTAGATGAATATGAGTCTGAAATGTGGAATCTTTGCTACTGGGCTGCTTTTCTTTTCCGTCCCCCTCTTCTCTTTTCTTACTATTTTTTTGTAAATGTTTCATTTCAAATGCTATATTTATAGAAGCAGTAAAGTTTTTTTTTTCATTTTTGTTGTACCAAGCAGTTTAAATACTTGCAATTTTAGGCCACTGAAGTTGGGTCTGCACTTGCCACCAGCTTCGAAGGGGGCATGTTAATCAGGGCGAGGGGAGATTACTAAGTGCTGCGGTGAGGAGTGGAGGTACTTTGAAGAGCTGACGGCTACACACTTGCTGGCGCTTTGAAGTTGTCGTGGGGGAGAATTAACCTAATGAAGTGCTGCATATTCACCACAGCACTTCATTAGTAATCTCCTGTCGGCCTGATTACCACACCCCCTTCAAAGTAGGGGCAAGTTTAGACAAGCCCTGAGCGTTGATAACTAGTGAGCATCAGTATTGGAGGGCAAGATTGAAGTGTGATGGAAGGTAGGTTTGTATTAGAATAAATTTGGAGTATCATCAATATGAGATTCCAGCTTCCATCAATACTACTCTCTACCTCTGGTAGCTACAGGTGTGTGCATGCGCGCATGTGTGTTCAGCTGCTTCAAAATACAACTGGACAAAACACTGTTTCTTATTGTAGATGAAAATCTTTTAATTTCAGTCAATGTATTCTTGCAGATAAAGCACTCATGGCACCAAATCTTGATTCTTTTGGACGAGACCGAGCACTCTATCAAGAGCATGTAAAACGGCGGACTGCAGAAAGGGAGGCTAGAAGGTAGGATACTGAGATTTCCGAAGTGTTTTTATTGAGGTAGTTTCCATACAGTTCCCAGGAAATCCCTGCATGATGTGATACGTAAGAAAGTGCTGTACTCACCCTGCACAACTTAGAAACTATTTGATTTGTGTAGGAATGGAGAGAACATTTCAATTAAATGACAAGAATGTATATTTGATTAGTTCTGCTTCCAAAATAAACTCTCGATTCTTCCTAATCCCTCTGTTCAGGCACCTCATGCCTCAGCTCATGTGCTAGCCAAAGGACATCCTCAAAGAAATATTCAGTCTTAGTAACTGGAAGCAGTCAATTAGATGGTGCTTGCTAATGTTGTTGAACGCCTGAGCTGCTGCAGTACTTATTGGTTTTGCCTTTCCCCCAGCTCCCATGGTGAGGGGTGGAGAGGCTGTCTTTACTCTGGCTCCCCTGGAGCTAGGAGCAGGACCAGCTGGCTAAAACTGGTCATTTGTACAAAAATATTATGATTTATAGCGTAACTGTATTGCTGACTAACAGAACCCGTCGCAGGCAAGCAAGAGAACAAACTGGAAAGATGGCAGATCACTTTGAAGGCCTTTCTAGTGATGATGAAGAAACTTCAACAGATATTACTAACTTCAACATGGAACAAGGTTAGAAAAGTCACTTGCTTAAGTAACTGAACAGAGACATCCTTAAAAAAAAAAAAAAAATGTTTTTTTTTCTAGACTCAGAATGACAACAGAATCGCAACAGTGACTTGAGGGGTGGGGGTGTGTGTTATATAGCGCTTGAGGGGGACAATATCAGCTGTTAAAACTAAGTTTAATAGACCTATTTTAAATCACGTACAAACTCAATATACTTCTGTGGAGATACTCTACCTAAAATAGAGGAATTGCTTTCTCTTCCCTTCTTGCCAAACAAACTTGCATAGTTGAGCGTGGCAACATACCTTCTTCCTCAAGTCACCATGCAGTTTTAAACAAATTCAGAGCTCTATTTTCTTTGCAAGTCTGAGTAGTTTCAGTGTTATGAAACAAATGTAATAACAAAGAATAAGTTTTTAAGTTCATGTAGATTTTGGCAGTTCATTGTTGTACACTTGAATTCCACATCCAAGATAATTTTTAGAAGGTAGTTTGTGGCACACTGTTCTGTTAGAATTTTGAAGTTGCAAACTGTGGTGGATGAAGAATGTCTTGTCTGAAGTTTGGCATAAGTGTATTGACAATTTTCTTAGGGCTGTGTTGATTATAACCGTTTAAATTATTTTCCTTGCATACATGTAACTAAAGGGGATGGTTATGGCTATGCCACCTCTCCCTTTTGGAAGGGGCATGTACGTTACGGCCATTCAAAAAGGCAGATGATGCAGCTATATGACTATTCAGTGCTTCATATGCATAACCATCACCTGGCCCATTAAAAGTATTGATTTCAAACTAAAAATAGCCATGTAGCTGGGATTCGTTTGAAAAGGTGTCCCGATTTTGAAAGAACCCTTTTTCCCAAATGTTTTACGTGCCTGTAGCCATGGCTGTAGTGTTATGACTAAGCCCTGTTAGTCTATAACCCTAAAATTTCCATTATTTCAATTGGCTGTAGTTTCTCTAAAACTATCAGTACATAAGAGGAATCTGAGTTTTATAAATATAAACATCCACATTTTTTGCAGGTACACGTAAAAATTTGGTTAAAACCAATATTTACATCAACTGTCTTGTTAAAAACTTTGACTGAACTGCTATGTGTAACTTGGCTTCATTGTGTGCTTCTGAGAGATTTAAAAGCATATACTGTGCCTGCCTCTGTATTATTAGACTGTTGGTGTGTATTCATATCATACACACTATAGATTCATTTTGGATCGCAAAATGTACAAATGGTGTAGAAACACAACTGTGTTTGTAATTGCATTTAAAGATCTGAGACACTTTACATTCTTTATTTATCTAACACAGTTGTGGGAACACGGTGTAAAAGATACAGCTATTGGTGTTGCACTTTGTACTGAAGATCTACAGGAAGGGCACTTTGAAATTTTTTCCTTGATGCTGTAACTTTAAACATTGTTTACAACAAAGAGAACTAGAGCTGCAGGAAGAGGGAATGACTAAAAGCAAGAAAACATGATAGCATAAGAAGAGGGATGAGAGTGAGTGAAAGGAAAAAGCAGGAACTCAGACAGCTACTTAGCTAGTAAACTGCTATTAGTACAAAAAAAATTCTAGTTATAATGTTAGTTAAATGTGATATGTATAAACATTATCAGCAGTTCGGTATTCTCTAATATCCCAATGTCCAAATCCACACTTTCTGGAATACTTATTTGACTGGCTGGTGTTCAGGATACCCCATCACTTTTGGAACATGGCACATGATTTTTTTTTCATACTTATGTATTATTCTTACAGTCTCACTTCCAGCTGCTACTGAAATAAAACTGGTGGTTCTACAAAACCTTATTAGATCTTAATCTAAAACATTTTACATTGTAAAACTATATACCAAATAAACAGTGTATGGATGCTCTCTGTGTTGCAGTGTGTGGAAAGAACAGAGAAGCGAAAACTGTTTTTTGGTTTCATAAATTTCAAACCTGAGTGTTTTGTAATTTGATTGGGTAAACCACCTAATAATGGGAGCTCTTGTTACTTAATTCTCTAAACTTTTTTCCCCTAGATCGCATTTTGAAGGAGTCCAGCAAAATTTTTGAAGATGTACTAGAAAGTTTTTACTCAATTGACTGCATTAAATCACAGTTTGAAGCCTGGCGTTCCAAGTATTTCTCCTCTTACAAGGACGCTTATATTGGCCTCTGTTTACCAAAGCTCTTTAATCCTTTAATAAGACTTCAGCTCCTTACCTGGACTCCTTTGGAGGTAAGATACAGTTATTCAAATTAATTGAGTTGTTGTTCAGTAGAGTGTTGCTTTTTCAGAATGAAGGTGAACTACCTTCCTGATTTTTGAGTGTACCACTCTCAGGTGTCGAGCCTCAAGCTATCAGGATTTATAAGACTGTAAGCGCTTTAGAGCAGGGTCCAGGTTTTTGTTCCACACGTGTGTGTTCTTATCACCTCTTGCACAATGTGTACCTTTTCCATGGTTAGGGCTTCCAGGTGGTATGGTGATATAATTGATAAACTTCTTTTATGGAATCGTGTGATTCTTGCTCAGTCTGGGCTCCAGGGTGCTGTCCCCTGTGCTTACCACAGCAGAGCTGACTTAAGTTCAACTCCTGCAATTCTTTTTCCTTTGGGAGCATTGACAGTGGTACTGAGTAACCAAATAGGCTTCATAGAGTATTTATTTAGAACAAAAGCTCTTGAGAGAACCAATCTTAAAACAGTTTAAATTTGTTTGCTGTTGAGCGTACACCTTCAGAATAAAATGAGCTATTTTATTTTCCAGTTAAGCACATTGGTATTTTGAAACCATGCTAGATAGCTTTCCAGTTACGATTTATAGTGACGTAGCTATTCATTTCACTTTTGTTAGAATATATAAACAGAACTAATACCAGGAAGGGGAAAGGAGGTTATAAATATTGGGGTACACCTATTAACTGTCTATATAGAGAGGAATTACAAATATAATAGTGTGGTGATAGCAGGTTTAATCATTTATGTTCCATAATGTACAAAACAGGCATCTAAGAGATTAACATTGATATAAAATGTCTTCTTCAAATCAGGTTTTTGTAGTTAGTGTGGTATCACTAGCCTATTCCATATTAGAGTTTTATACAGAGGGGTAGCCAGTGATTTGTAGGCCATGAACATGAGAGAGCAAAATACTTTTCATTTAAGATTTTGACATCCATGGGATATTTAAGTGTTTTACAAATAAATATCTATCCTATGTACATCTTTTTGAACTAAGTGTATAGTATCATTCTATTAATAGGGAAATTTGGGGCAGAGTGACTTACCCTCAGTTGTGTCCAATCAGTTGCAAAAATGGGTAGGACCTGAGTGTTTTGTGCTTAACTAAGGTGTTTTGGACCAGATAGAGAGACAACTAGAAATCTGCATTGACTTCTGTATGATTTAGGCTACATCTACACTCGTTAAATTCAACCACAGATACACAGTTCTAGCTATGGTAATTACATAGCTAAAATCGACACATCTGCGCTCAGTTAACTTGGCTGTACTGGGGAAGGTCGAGGGGGAGTTTTGACTGCAACCCCAGAGAGGTTGATTTTGTGCTTCTGTACTAGATGTGCAACATTGAACCTTGGAAGATTGACCCTGAGCAGGTTGGTCTTCTGGGTTAATACGGACATAGGCTTAGGTATCGTTGTATAAGAACAAAGGAGACAGAAGCGACTGCAACAACTACCGTGGAATCTCCCTCCTAAGCGTCACTGGTAAACTGTTCGCTCGCGTCATCCTTGGCAGACTCCAGAAGATTGCCGAGAGGGCGCACCCCGAATCGCAGTGCGGATTCCGCGCAGAGAGGTCTACCGTTGATATGGTCTTCTCTCTAAGGCAGCTGCAGGAGAAGTGCAGGGAGCAGAGAAAGCCACTCTACATAGCCTTCATCGACTTGACCAAGGCTTTTGACTTGGTCAGCAGGGATGGTCTGTTCAAACTGCTCCGCAAGATAGGCTGTCCTCCACGGTTACTGAAGATGATCCATTCGTTCCACGAAAACATGAGAGGAACCATCCAATATGACGGCGCATTATCGGATGCTTTCAGAATCAGGAGCGGTGTCAAACAAGGATGCGTGCTTGCTCCGACATTGTTTAGGATCTTCGCACTCCTCCTGAAGCATGCCTTTGGATCTTCAACAGAGGGCATCTTGCTGCACACAAGATCCGATGGGAAACTATTTAACCTTGCAAGGCTGACAGCTAAGTCTAAGGTGCGAGAAGTCCTCATCAGAGACATGCTGTTCGCAGACGATGCTGCTGTAGTGTCTCACACAGAAGACCAGCTTCAAAAACTGCTGGATCGGTTCTCCAAAGCGTGCAAGGACTTTGGGCTTACCATCAGCGTAAAGAACACACACGTACTCGGTCAGGATGTTGCTGAATCCCCATCAATCAGCATTGACAACTATACGTTAGAGGTTGTCCACGAGTTTGTTTACCTAGGGTCCACCATCACTGACACCCTGTCGTTGGACACTGAGCTAAATAGGAGGATCGGAAAAGCGGCCACAACTCTGTCCAGACTCAGCAAGAGAGCGTGGAATAACAACAAGCTGTACACTCACACCAAAATGCAAGTCTACAGAGCCTGCATCCTCAGCACCCTCCTTTATGGCAGCGAGACTTGGACCCTGTATGCCCGCCAGGAAAAGAGGCTGAACGTCTTCCACTTGCGCTGCCTCAGACGCGTCCTTGGAATATCATGGAAGGACAGAGTGACCAACACTGCCGTCCTCAAGCAAGCTGGAATCCCAACCATGCACACCCTCCTCAGGCAGCGTCGACTCCGCTGGCTTGGCCACGTCCACAGGATGAACGATGGAAGGATTCCAAAAGACATCCTGTATGGTGAGCTAGCCTCTGGCAAAAGACCTCCCGGACGCCCCCAGTTGCGTTACAAAGATGTCTGCAAGAGAGACCTCAGAGAGGTAGACATCGAGCTGGACAACTGGGAAGATCTAGCAGACGACCGCAGCAGATGGAGGCAGGGGTTACACAAGGGCCTTCAGAAGGGCGAGATGAGGATCAGACAGCTAGCAGAGGAGAAGCGAGCGCACAGAAAGCACGATAAGGACTTGCCAGACACCCACTACATCTGCAAGAGATGCAGCAAGGACTGTCACTCTCGTGTGGGTCTTCATAGTCACAACAGACGCTGTAAATGAAGTCCTCAGTTGAAACTTTAAAGGGCGCGATCCATAGTCTATGCAGACTGAAGGATGCCTACTAAGGCTTAGGTACCTTTTGAAAATCCCATTAGATGCCTAAACACCTCTTAAAAATCTGGCTTTGTCTAATAGCTATTGTGCCCAATGCTTTTAGAATATACTTGAACCTCCGTGCTGCTGGTATACCTGATCCAGGAACACTCATGATACAGACCCAGGCAGGGGGAAGGAGAAAGCAGCTTTGCACACTGCCACAAGTGCATCCCACAGCTGCAGGAATGGCAGTGCAGTAATGTGATTCTCCTGAGGTTTTTCCCCACCGTTCCCATAGTAGTGGTGGGATGAGGAGAACCATGGAGCCACGTATGCCAAGTAAGTGCCCATTTCCCCCCTCACACACTCCCACCCTCCGTGGTCTGAAAAATTCCTAAATTTACCAGGTCCTGTTTCACAGGATTGCTGAATTAAAGGTTCACATGTATATAGCACACTTGTCACGTAATTCCAAAACTATTGTTTCTTTTAAAAAAAAACTTGGGCCTTTTCAGGTATATTGTGCTGATGTTTTAGAATGGTTAAATAAGTCATTCAGGCTCTCTTTAAAACTATTGGCCACATCTTTAAATATATGGCAATAACATCTGCCCTATTCATTTTAATAGGGCAAGTGTCAAGATTTTGAGACTATGTTGTGGTTTGAATCATTGCTATTTTATGGCTGTGAAGAACAGGAGCAAGAGAAGGATGATGCTGATATTTCTCTATTACCTACCATAGTAGAAAGAGTTGTTCTTCCGAAATTAACAGGTATAACTTAAAATATGCTATTTTGTAACTTTTACAAATATTCAACCATGATAAATAAAGGCAAAAACAACTCTTATGTGACTTAACTGTCCTTAATACTTACTTGTTGAGCACCTGTAAAGAGAACTATGTAGTAATTCTTAATTTTTAATAGTGCTTGCTGAAAGTATATGGGACCCCTTTTCTACAACACAGACATCTAGGATGGTAGCAGTTACACAGAAACTAGTAAATGGATATCCTTCAGTGGTAAATGCAGAAAACAAAAACACACAGGTAAATTTTTTTTTCTCATTCTTTTTTGGGAATCTGTTCTATAGAAATTCTGCGGCATAATAATAAACATATTATACAGAGAGGAAGGAGAAGCATCTTACAACTAATGGATATTCCAGTGCCCAATTCTGTAGTAGTAAAGATTCACTAGAGTAGCTGGTGAAGGTAAATCAAGAAGGGAGCTAAGTCATTTGAGTTGTGCATAATGTACAGTAAGACTTTTCATAGGGAAATAAAAAGGTACCAAACCTGTTTATGGGATTATAATTTCTCTTTAGGGTTCAGATGGAAACATCATTCTTTGTTTTCATAGGGTATAGTGTTGCTGGAACCTTCGTTAGATTGATGCCACATAAATTAATTTTGCATGTCTTATGAGACAAAGAACTTGCCTCTGACAACTTAGATACTTTGGGTATGTGCTTACAGTATAGTAGTTAATGGAGTATGAATGCAAACCTAGCAATAATAGGAGATAATTCCCCGCAGAATGGGTTGGTTGAGTGTGTAAGGCCTTACTCCTGCAAATTAAGAATTTTTTTAAGTGAAGCACAGGCGTAGTCATGTTGATTTAAATTCTCCTTTAACTGAAGTCCAGTATTTTGATATACTTGTTAATTGTAGCTATTCCCAATATTTTACTTCAGTAGGATTACTCAAACACTTGAAGTTAAGCATATATATATATTTTATATACAACATATATACTTCGCTGAATTGGGGTCTAAAACACTTTGCTTTTTTAATTTTTAAAGAGATCTTTAATTTAGCTAACAACCAAAGCAGAACTGCAAGTATTTTAAATATTTTCTTGTCATCGCTTTTCAGACATTTTTGAAGGCCCTGTTACTGAGAATGAGAAGAACACTAGATGATGATGTATTCATGCCATTGTACCCCAAAAAGTAAGTTGCTGTGAAATGTGTGAAGCAACCATAAATATCTTGATTGGCAGTACCAGTTCTCCCCTGTCTTACATATGGCAGCTGAGGTTTTTCATAGCTCTGGGATGATTGTTAGGTTTGAGTTATAGCAGTTTTTTTCCAAGTTTAATAACCCATACTGTATGAATGTAATGAGGTGAAAATGGTGACAAATTAGTTACAACTTAAGAATATTTACTGTAGCCTATACTTGATTTATGAAAATAAGTATAATCCATAAATGAAAATTTTGGGTTACTACTTATTTATTTAGCGAATTCTTTTATTTTTCAGCATTTTAGAAAACAAGAACTCTGGCCCTTATTTGTTTTTCCAGCGCCAGTTTTGGTCCTCAGTTAAGGTAAGCCAGTAAAGATATCTGATGAAGCTTTAAGCCAGGTACTTAATACAATAAAATATAGTTAAATATTTGAAAATTACTTAAAAAGTATATGGTGGATGGGAGGCTGTAGGAAAATTTAGAAAAAAAAAAAAATCTGTAGACTAATGAAACCATTATTCGTCTTCGAGTGGTCCCCGTGGGTGCTCCACATTAGGTGTCAGGCTCGCCCGGCGCCGCAGATTGGAATTCTTCCAGCAGTTTCTCCTGGATCACGCATGCGCTGGCGCGCGCCGCTCCCCACACACCCCCGGCCATGTGTGCGATCCGGTCCCCGCCAGTTCCTTCTCAACCGCCATCGGCTGCAGACGGAATCCGCTCAGGCTAAGGCCAGAGTCAGATAAGAGAGCTGTTTTTCGTGTAATTTGTTGTTTTTGTCACTAAAAAAAAAAAAGGAAAAGAAAACAAGGACAAAGAATATCAGCAAAAAAAAAAAAAAAAAAAGAGGAACGAAGGAGAGAGGAGTGGACAAGAAGGCAACTTAGGCTGCCCGCTGCCCCACAGGCCGGTGATCGCTATTTGGGGTGAAAAGGCACTGATTACGCGCTAACTACCCTATTAACAGTAAAGGACTCACCACGATGGTCTCCTCAGGTTTTAAAAAGTGTGAGTCATGCCGCGAGGCTATGCCGGCCTCCGATGGGCATAGTGAATGCATCCGCTGCTTGGGGGAATCACACGTTACCCAGAAGTGTTCTCACTGTGCTAAGCTCACAGCCAGGGCCAGGAAAGACAGAGAGATGAGGCTTAAAATGCTCTTGTTTGATAAGGCTCTCCAGCTGGAACCGCCGGAGAAGCTTCACCCAGAAGGGCCCTCTGGGTTGCATAAGAGGAAGGCAGCCTCTCTGACCCCCTCGGTGCAGAAAAGGAGGAAACTCTCCCCGGCTCGATCCTTGCCGGTGAGTTCAGTGAGCAGGACGAGCGGCACGCAGAGACCCCAGACGCGAGCTCAGGGAAGCGGCGGTGCAGCAGCGCACGTGGCAGAGGCTGAGCCTCCGATTACACAACAGCCGGCACGCAGGGCGTCAAGAGTGCCAGCGAGGCAAGCACCAGAATCGGCGGCACTGGCCCCCGCGGCACCAACGGCGCAGGGACACCAGGCACGGAGCCTACAGGCACCGGAGGAAACTACCTGCGCGGCACCGCAGCTGAGAGTGCCGAGCGCGGCGCTGACAGCGGGGCCGACATCCCTGGCACGGGAGGGGGCGGTGCCAGCCCCGCAGGGTAGGGGCAAGGCTAAAGCAAAGACCCGGCACCGCAGCCCATCTCCGGACAGGGCTGCGCTGCCTTTAGCACCAAGCCCTCCCCCCGTGATACACACACCGCACCGAAGGCCCACAACTCCACCGGCTTATCCAGAACCTCCCTCTCCGTTCCTCCAACCAATGTCACCATGGCTTGGGCCACCTTCACCATTTCTGGGAATGGATCCCCTGGAGTACTATCACAAGCCAGTTTCGCCTCTATCTGTGTTGTCGCGGAGGTCTCGCTCTCCCAGACATCGGGGGTACACTCTCCGTGCGTGGTCCAGGTCTCCATCCCTGGGCCCTTGCCCATGCTGCTATGGTCGTCCTCATCATGCTGAACACAGACACCGCAGACCTACATCCAGGGGCAGGTCCCCCCCTGCTGCTCAATACCCCAGTGTACACTCTCGATCTGGGGCGGAAACACAGTTGTCTCAAGGGGAGTTAGTTTTAGAACCCCGGGACTTTCCTTCACAATCCTCCAGGGAGCAAGTGTATCATTGACCACAGGAGCCTGAGAGTTTGAGGGAGGTTTACCCCAGTGGTTCCTCCTCATCCTCCCCAGATGGGGCCATGGTCCCCGGGGATGTCTCCCCCCCCGGATGACCTTAAACAATTTCAAGAACTATTCAAAAGAGTGGCTTTCACGCAAAATATTCAAATGGCAGAGGTGCAGGAGAAACATCACAAACTCCTGAAAAATTTGAGACCCCCGGCTTCATCCAAAATTGCTATTCCGCTGGACGAAGCCATTATGGAGTCAGCCACTACCATATGGGAGACTCCGGCCTCTATCCCGCCTACGAACAAGAGAGCGGATAAGAAGTATTTCATCCAGGCAAAGAGCATGGAGTTCCTTTTTGGTCACCCTCAACCAAATTCTTCGGTGGTCGAATCGTCCCAGCAGACGTCAAAGGCCTCTCAGTACAAATGGGGGGGATCGGACAAAGAGGCTAAGATGCTAGAGCTGTTTGGCAGGAAGGTATATTCCTCCTCTACCCTGCTATTGAGAGTGGCAGATTACGCGGCACACCTAGCAAACCACAACTTTGATAATTACTCCAGGCTTACTCCCCTCATGGATTCACTCCCGGAAGACAAGAAGCCAGTGTTAAAGGCGATTGTTCAAGAGGGCTATGCAGCATTGCGGACGGGAGTACAGATTGCCCTGGACGTGGCGGACACGGCGGCACGTTCAACAGCTACAGCAGTGGTCATGCGTAGAGGATCCTGGCTCCAGACGTCTGGTATCCCCAGAGACCTGCAAGCGAAGATCATGGATCTTCCCTTTGATACACAAAAGCTGTTTGCAGACTCCACCGACTCGGTCCTCCATTCCAGTAAGGACTCGAGAGCCACACTTAGAACCTTGGGCATTTATACTCCCGCATACAGGAAGAAAAAATTTTACCCTCAGCAAAGACGCTACGCTTATCAACCACAGCGTGCTCAATATCAACGAGGCTACGACCAGGGGTGCCATCAACAGCAGCAGCAGTACAGAACTCCAAGGTGACGTTCTCAACAAAGCCGTACGCCTTCGGGGCAGGCCCAAAGGCAACAAGTTTGACGGGTATGTTGGGGGCTGCACTATCTATACCATCGCTCAATGCCACTCTCATCTCATGTTCCATCATCGCCTCAGACCGTTCCACTCCCAATGGCAAAACATCACCACAGACAAATGGGTGCTGGAGATCATAGTCACGGGTTACACGATCCCCTTCCAGTCACTCCCAACAACGAAGCCTTCTGCCAGGCCTCACCTCAGAGACGCTGCCCACGAGGCAAGGCTCAAGCAGGAGGTGGATCACTTTATGTTCATAGGGGCGGTGGAAAGAGTGCTGGAAAAATTCCAGGGGAAAGGTTTTTATTCACGCTACTTCCTAACAGAGAAGAAAACAGGAGGCTGGAGGGCCATCTTAGATCTTCAGGGCCTCAACCGTTACTTGCGCAAGCAGCGTTTTCGGATGATCACAGTTGCCTCTATACTCACAGCACTGGACAATGGAGACTGGTTTGCAGCCCTCGACTTACAAGATCCTGACTTTCGTATAACAATCCACCCGGCACACAGACGCTTCTTCCGCTTCACAGTCGGCAAGGAGCACTTCCAGTACAGGGTTCTTCCGTTCGGCCTTTCTTCGGCTCCCAGAGTCTTTACCAAAACCCTGGCAGTGGTGTCAGCCTACCTGCACAGACAGGGGGTGTTTATTTTCCTATATCTGGACGACTGCCTGCTGAAGGCGGCCTCGAAGGCAGAGGTCTTACGCATGATACGTGTCACAGCTGACACGTTTTCTTCACTGGGCCTAGTTATCAACCTCGCAAAGTCAAAGACTGAACCCACACAAGATATAGAGTTCATAGGGGCACGCATAAACTCTTTCACAGCAAGAGTATACCTGCCCAACACCCGCTTCCACACCATCAGTGCGCTGGTGCAGGTCATCACATACAGCCCCACGGTGCTGGTCTTAACGTGCCTACAGCTGTTGGGCCACATGGCGGCAGCGACGTTTGTGGTACAGAATGCCAGGTTACACATGCGAAGCCTGCAGCATTGGCTGGCAAGCGTTTACAAACTGGCATCCCATACTGTCCACAGGGTGGTGTTGCCCACGACAGAGGTGCGCAGATCCCTGGCGTGGTGGGAAAATCCCAAGAATCTGCTAGTGGGGGTGCCCTTTCACCAACCACAAATTTTTATTTTTCTTACTACCGACGCCTCCCGCATAGGATGGGGAGCGCACATTGGCGACAAGGTGATGCAAGGGCTGTGGTCCCCTGCAAAACAGACACTGCACATAAACATACTGGAGCTCAGAGCAGTGTTCAATGCCTGCAAACATTTTCAAGATTACCTGCACGGCAAAGTAGTCGGGATCAATACCGACAATACCTCCACTATGTTTTACATCAATCAACAAGGAGGAGCACGATCCCGTGCTCTATGTGCGGAAGCAGTCCGATTGTGGAACTGGTGCATCGCCAACAACATAATGTTGAAAGTCTCGTACTTGCCGGGCGCTCACAATGCGAAAGCAAATCAGCTGAACAGGCGCTTCGCACTCATGCACGAATGGCAGATCCGCTCCGATCTGCTACGGCGCATTTTTCATACATGGGGGTTTCCCCAGATCGATCTGTTTGCCACCCAGTACAACAAGAAGTGTCCCCAGTACTGCTCCAGGGCAGGAGTGGGACGGGGGTTCCTGGGGGACGCATTCATGATTTCATGGAGGGGCCCTCTACTTTACGTGTTTCCCCCCACAGTGCTTATCCACAAGGTTCTGCAGAAAACCAGAAGGGACAGAGCTCGCATGATACTCATAGTCCCAACTTGGGATCGGCAGCAATGGTTTCCCTTGCTTCTGCGCATGTCGGACTGCCCACCGCTTCCTCTACCAGTGGCGCCGGACTTACTCACGCAGGCTCAGGGGTCCATAGTGCACCCGCACCCTCAGGGTCTGCGTCTGCAAGCATGGTTAATCTGTGGCTCCTTAGAGAGCATGTGTACGGAGGGAGTACAAGTAGTCCTGGAATGTAGCTGAAGGACCTCCACCAGGAGGACTTACAAGCAGAAATGGACTTGATTTACAGCCTGGTGTTCCGCCAAGCAGTTAGCTCCCCTTGATGTTCCTATACCTGTAATACTAGAATACTTATTGGACCTCAGAAGAGGCAGGCTTTCTCTATCCTCGCTAAAGGTCCACCTCACTGCTATATCAGCCTTTCGGCATAGAGGAAGGGCCCACTGTATTTGCCCATCCTATCGTCACAAGGTTCTTGAAGGGGTTGGTAAACCTGTACCCCCCTCAGAAACCGCTTCCACCATCGTGGAGTCTGGACTTGGTGCTCAGCACGCTATCGGGTCCACCTTTCAAACCATTAGCCACAGTTCCCCTCCGTCTCCTTACGATGAAAACCACCTTCCTCCTTGCGATTACGTCAGCCTGTAGGGTGAGCGAGCTCACAGCAGTGATGGCAACGCTGCTGTGCACAGTATTCTCAAAGGAGGCGGTAACCTTAAGGTTGCACCCAGCCTTTGTTCCAAAAGTTTCTTCGGAGTTCCATCTTAATGAACCAATAGTTTTACCCTCGTTTTACCCGAAGCCTCACAGCTCCAGCAAGGAGGCACGCCTGCATCTCCTGGATGTGAGGAGGGCGTTGCCCTGCTACATAGACAGAACTAAGTCCTTCTGGAAAACGGACAGACTTCTAGTCTCTCTCGCTCCCAGGTCAAAAGGAGAGGGTCTCTCTTCACAGAGAGTCTCAAAGCACATTGTGTCCTGTATAAAAATGTGCTACGAACTTCGAAAGACTTCTTTGCTGGCCCCGCCTAGGGCTCACTCCACCAGGGCAGTGTCAGCGTCAACATCCTTCTTCAAGGGCATCGCGTTAAAAGACATCTGTAGAGCAGCGACCTGGTCATCCTACGACACCTTCGCCAAGCATTATGCCCTACATCAGGTATTCGAAGAGGATACCTGTCTGTCAACAGCAGTCCTCTCGGGGGCAAGCTGCACATGAACCGATTACCCACCTCCTTACTTGGGTTACTGCTGGGTAGTCACCTATTGTGGAGCACCCACGGGGACCACTCGAAGAAGAAAGAAGTTACTCACCTGTAGTAACGATGGTTCTTCGAGATGTGTCCCCGTGGGTACTCCACCAGCCGCCCATCCTCCCCGCTTCGGATCTCTGTCTAGTGTTTTGCAGGAGCATTCGAGGCAGTTGGTCAAGGAACTGGTGGGGACCGGATCGCGCGCACGGGGAGCGGCGTGTGCTGGCGCATGCGTGATCCAGGAGAAACTGCTGGAAGAATTCTGATCTGCGGCGCCGGGCGAGCCCGACACCTATTGTGGAGCACCCACGGGGACACATCTCGAAGAACCATCGTTACCACAGGTGAGTAACTTCTCTTTTTCAATATTTTAAGTGGGGAATATAAATACAGATATAGTGAACATTTGTAATTTTAAGATGCTTGATTGTAACTACTCTAAGGTTTAAAGGAAATTAAAATCTCATCCCCCTTTAACACTATCTCTTATACAAAGGGCCGAGCAGAGAGCACTTTAACAGATCATTTTGTAAAGGGCAACTATTTTAAAATGATATACAGTAGGGTCACAACGTTCGTGAGGGTTTGGTGTTGAGGACCCTCGCAAATGTTGAATTCTGTGAATATGGTGAAGCTGGCGCTCCCTGCCTGGTGGCCTGGCTGGCGGCCTGCCCTGCCCTGGAGTCCTGGCGAGGTGGCTGCTCGAGAATAATTGAATTCACCAACGTTAAGTTCGAGAATGTAGGGACCTTGCTGTATTACATATTTCACATACAAAGCAAATCAGTCTTGATAGTTCAACTGAAAAGAAAATTTGAGACAAAGTCTAAGAGTGTGCCATCAAAATACAAATTGTCTGGCTGAAATGAAAGATCTGGATGGGGACAAAGGACAGAACAGCTACTTTAGTTGTGTTTATTTTTAAATTTTAAAAAAGTAGGAAACATCCACCTCATGCACAAGTGACACTTCAATTTATCCCTTATTCTGGAATTCTGGAACAATTGTAATCTTGGTTTACTTTGTTTACTTGAGGCTGGGGGGTAGAAAGGAGATGCAGGAAACACCTGATCTTCAAATGTGCATAGTGATAATTTGGCTCTTTTTCTTTCGAGACTGTTGTAATAAGATAACTGTCACTTGCCCTTTAATTTGAAATGAAGTATATGAGTTCAACATATGAACCAAAGGAGTGAGCACATAGGTTGGAGTTTAATACAAGCTTTACAAACTTCTGCAAACAGTAGTAGTTGGTCTAGGATTTTCCAGTGGTGGATGCAGGGACTCACTTGGGGAGAAAAGGAATTGTTTATCCACCTTTTGAGTATGTTTGAAAATATGTTTGTATGCATAACAAGGTTTGTAATATTTTGGCAACAGTTATTTCAAATTAAAAGTAAGCTACTTGCCTTCATTACACTTTTTTCTTTTGTGGTGGGGGTGTGTGTGTGTGTATTAGAGGGGAATACTGGCTCTCTATTCTCAAACATTAAAGTGATTTTTAAAAAAAAAAAAAAGATCATGACTGATCATATGTTCATGATGGTCTTGCTTGTATTTTTAAAGTAAATTCAACCAATTCTTGAAAGCAGTTTTCCTTAGTAACTTTCTCACTTCTTTAAGGTGTGGTAGGAAAATGTTATTTTACAGAGGGACAAAGTGGCACAGAGTAATTGACTTTACAAAGTCATAGAAGTCTGTGTGGGTGTGTCCACGTAACAAAGATATTTACGAATAACGGTTGCTATTCACCACAGAAAGCTTGGGAATTTACTTGTCTATACTAAAATGATGTATTGCAAAGTGAACTGTGTAAGTTACTAACCATTTGATCCACTCAGCCATATCTACATCTTCATCCACATTATTTACAAATTTGATGCCATTAATTTAGGCTAGACTAAATATATTAACTGGCTACCACATTACAAGGTCAGTTTCCCTGCCTTTTGGTATTTTCACTTTTACATCACATACTATGAATGATGCATCCAAATTTATTTGGTGGTCCTTCTGATTCATTAGGTGGTCCTACTGATGACGGGTCATTTTCTTTCCTTTCTTTTTCTGCTTGTTCCTGCTTACATGTACCCTAGATTCTGTTATTTCCACCCATCTGATGAAGTGGGTTTTACCCATGAAAGCTCATAATCTAATAAATTTGTTAGTCTCTAAGGAGCCATGGGACTGCTTGTTTCCCAGTAAGTAGTTTTCCTTATGATGATTAATTCGTGCACCTAGGCCCAGCATCATCTTCCACTGTTTCCACTGGACACACTTTTTCTTCAAAATATTTCCCGATAGGATCTGTTTTATACTCAGACACCATGACATTTTTTCTCTGGCAAGTGTGGAGGAATGTAGGAAGCTGTGTGCGTGTGCTGCATGTCTTCCTTTTGTCTTTCTAGTCCACGTTGCTGTTCCTTTCTGTGATGCCTCTGTCTTTTCTTATATATTGTCTCTCTGTCTTAAGACAGTGTCTTAACTCCTCTGCCATGCTTGGCCAAGGACTATCACCACATAAGTACAGAACAAAAACAGACCTATCCAGCTTGTCTTTCTTTGCATGTGGTACTTGTTAGTTGGCTGAGAAACAGAAATTGAAAGCCCAGAACTTTCTAGAAAAAGAGCTAATAGTTAGGCTGGACAGTCTAGAGCCATTTAATATATTTTTGTGAGACTGCATGTGTATTTATAGCATGTCAGTGATGAGAATTAATTGTAACTTATTTTTAAATGAAAAATTTAGAAATTTATTGATATTTTTGAAATAAACTAGTAAAAAATTAGCAGCAGGGCTAATGTTTGAATGTTTGAATAAAACATCTGAATAAATGTTTTATTCAAATCAGTTTCAGTAATTGCTTATGCTTTACCTCCAGATATTCAACACCTCCATTATCTCTGTTTTCAGTTACTAGGAAACTTTCTCCAGTGGTATGGAATCCTTTCAAACAAAACTTTACAGGAGCTATCGATAGATGGCCTCTTAAATAGATATATCCTTATGGCTTTTCAGAATTCTGAGTGTGGTGAGGACAGCATTAAGAAAGCTCAAAGTGTAAGTAAAACAGAACAAAATCAAGTAAAATAGTTTTTATGTGGCTTTATTTTCTAACTCATGAACTTCCAATCAAGTAAGATGTATATTTGGAGCCTTATTGTGAGACTATTCAGCTTCCCAAGTTTAGCCTAAGACTTCCTGTGGTGTTGCCCATAGTAGTTTACTAATAAGTTACTATGCTTTCGTGGCAGACAACTTTATATAAAATACACATTTATATTAAATTAGAATTCTTATTCTATCCTGGATATTGTTAGTAACGTTTTAAGGTATAGATTAGTATGGAGACCTACCATCTTAATTCCAATGTTAGTCTTTATATTTTGTTACAGTAACTTCACAGTGTATACCTTATGTTCTTCTTCGAGTGATTGCTCATGTCCGTTCCAATTTGGGTGTGTGCTGGGTGCATGCCCAGTTGCCGGAAGCTTTTTGCCATAGCCGGTAGCCCTAGGTTCGGTGCAGCGCCCCCTGGAGTGGTGCCTGCATGGCCGCCCATATATGCATCGCCTGCCCTGCCCCCTGCTCAGTTCCTTCTCACCGTGCTGTGGGCTGTTGAGCCTTCACTGGTCGCCTTTATTGTTTTAATTAGTTGTAAATAGTTTAGGTAGTTGTCTTTCATAGGTAAATAGTTCTGCTTAGCACTTAGTGAGCCGAGGTGGGACTTTAACCCCACTTGGTGCCAGGGGATGCCTGGCTCCCTGGGGTTTAAAGCCTGCTCAAAATGTGGCAAACAAATGCCCAAAAGCGACCTGCATAGGGCTTGCCTGAGTTGCCTTGGTGAGGCACACCTCTGGGAACGCTGCTCTATTTGCAGGGCCTTCAAGTCTAGGAATTTGAAAGACAGAGCTCAATGGCTGACAGTTCTACTAATGGAATCAGCCTTGCACCTGGACATTTCCCCAGTGGGAACTCAGAGCGCTGCATCGTTGATGCAGAGCGCTCCAGCACCGTTTGAGCTGTTGGAAAGCTCCTGGTGCCGAGAGCAGGACTCGGTGCCTGGCACCTGTTGCCTCTGGGCGCCATAAGAGCTGATCCCTGGTGCCTCACAAGAAGAGGAGATGAGACTGGGGTTGATCCCAGGAGAGGAGCTGGTGACGGCAAGCCTCGAGAGAGTCCGCCAGATCACACCATGACCGGGGTCATGAAGTGCGGGTGTTGACTCCAGCGCGAGGCAGGAGCCTGTGTTCTCCCAGACTGCCCTCGACGCCGAAGGCCTTTAGCGCAGCACAAGGCCTCCTGCAGATCACAATGCCACTGTAGACACTGCACCGGGGAACCTTCATCACCCCAGATACAGGCGTCTGAACAGTCTCTGGGGGCCCCGGCACAGTTCCTGACGCCGGTGAGGCCCCTGCAAATGGTTGCCTCTCTCGGTGCCTCGCAGCAGATGGTGCAGGGCACACATGCACTGATAGGAGCCTCGGGACCCTCGGCATCGCCGCGGTCATTTGCCATCAGCATCGGACTCCTTTTACTCCAGTTCAAGTCGGAGTGTGAGTACAAGATCATCCTGATGCAGCTGGCATTGACACCAGCCCCAATGCCCCTTGGAGGGGGTGTGGCAAATGCCCACCCTGAAGGTGCCCTGCAATGGCCCTTCTGGACCCGTGGGCAATCCATGAGGCGCAGGGGCGAGCTGTGGGAGTCCCAGCTAGGGTGCCCAGCACTCCCCAGGTGCCGAGATCGGCACCGACCGCTGCATTGGGAGCCCCTTAGGGAGCAGGAGTCATCATCAGCACCGATGCAAATGTGGGCACTCCCCCCTGCAGGCACTGGGACCTGTGTTGCGGTGGGCACCGGCACCAACAGAACCGATGCCACCCCAGGTGCTGAGTGGACCCGTCATGGCGGCACCTTATCATATGCCACTAGGGGGCCCTTCACCCCAGGCACCGAGCATGGCACTGCAAACCACGGTGACAGGGACTCAAATGGAGGTGCCTGAATCCCCCGCATCTATGGGCTTGGAGGGCATGATGCCCTCATCCTCCCCAGATGAGGCATTGCCTGGATCCTCTGCATTCCTGGTAATGGAGGATGGAGTGTACCAGCAGTTATTGAGAATGGTGGCCCAGAGTCTGGGAGTACAGGCGGAAGAGGTCAGAGATGAAATAGACCCTGTTACAAACATTCTCTCAATGTCTGGACCTGCCAGGGTGGCACTGCCCATTATAAAGACAGTTGCTAACACAGCAAAGACAGTGTGGCAGACCCCAGCCTCAGTCTTGCCCATGGCTAGGAAGAACAAATGCTGGTATTTCGTCCCAGCCCAGGGCAGTGAACATCTGTTTACCTATCCACCCTCCCCCGACTCCCTGGTCATGGATGCTGTGAACAACAGAGAGAGATGGGATACAGGGGCCCTCCCCTAAAAACAAGGAGGACAAATGCTTAGACCTGTATGGTTGGAAAGTCTATTCTAGAGTTGGCCTCCAACTGAGATTGCCTAACCAGCAGGCCATGGTTAGCAGATATGCGCATAATACAGCCACCTCCATGGACTATTTTGCTGAGTTACTCCCCCCAGAGACCCGGTCGGACTTAAGGCACTGGTAGAGGAGCAGAGCCTCATATCTAGAGCAGCGCTACATGCCGCACTAGACGCAGCGGATGCGGCCACCAGCGTCATGGCCTCGGGTATAGCCATGAAAAGAGGGGCTTGGCTTCAGGTCTCAGGACTCTCGCAGGAAATGCAGCAGTCCATACAGGACCTTCCCTTTGAGGTATCCTCCCTATTTTCAGAAAAAAATAAGAGGCTTCATAGTATGAAGGACTCACTGACCACCCTATGCTCACTGGGTCTTTATACACCGGCGACCCAGAGGAGACGCTTCACCCTGAGACCCCAGTTCAGGCAGTTCCCACAACAATAAAGGGACAGGAACAGGAGAAGGGGCCACCATAATACAAGACATCAGGGCCACCAGACACAAGCAGAGCCACCAAAAACACTAGTTTTGATGGGGCAGTCAGGAGCGACACACAAGCCATCCCCACAGTTCCAGCTCAGTATTTGTATTTTCATCCCACCTATCCCCATTCTACCATGCGTGGTGCAGCATAACGTCAGACCAGTGGGTCCTCCACATGGTAGAAAAGGGATATGCTATCCAATTTTCTTCCTACCCCCCCCCCCCCCCCTTCCGCTCCCCTTCCCTGTCCCTCTTCAGGGACCCCTCTCACGAGACAGTTCTCAGACAGAAGGTAAAGGCCCTCCTACAAAAGGGAGCTATAGAGGAAGTTCCCCAGGAATTCAGGGGGCAGGGGGTTTTATTCCTGTGATTTCCTAATCGTGAAAGGGGGATTACAGCCAATCTTGGACCTACAAAACCTAAATACATTTGTGAAAAAGATCGTTTCATATGATATCCCTGGGCATAATTATCCCAACGCTGGAACGAGGGGTCTGGTTTGTCGCTCTCAATTTTACAGGCCATGTATTTCCATATAGTAGTCTATCCACCTCACAGGAGGTTCCTCTGGTTTGTGCTAGGGAAGGACCATTATCAGTTCACAGTCCTTCCATTTGGCCTCTCCTCGGCCCCTAGAGTCTTTACCAAATGTATGTCAGTAGTGGCGGCCTTCCTACGCAGGCAGGGGGTGTGCCTCTTCCCCTACCTAGACAATTGGCTGATCCGACCTGGGTCGCAGCAACAAGTGGCGCGACACATGCAGCTGATTTGAGAGACTTTCGACGCACTGGGCCTCCTCGTGAACGAGGCAAAGTCTGTGCTAGTCCCAACTCAGGTCCTGGAGTTTGTGGGTGCCCAAATAGATGCAGAGCAAGCCAGGGCCTTCCTGCCCCAGAACAGGGCCCAAGCCATGGTGTCTTGCATCCAAGGCCTGATCAGATTCCCAACCGCAACAACCAGGGGATGCCTCAGGCTGTTGGGCCACATGGCAGCATGCACATTCATAGTCCAGCATGCCAGGTTGTGAATGTACCCCTCCCAGCTATGGCTAGCTTCGATATACAGGCATGTCAGGGACAATATAGACAAGTTTAGTGACAGTTCCCCCCAAGAGTGTTAAGGGTATTACACTGGTGGCTAGAAGCCCGGTTTGTCTGCATGGGAGTGCCCTTCAATCCCCTGCAACCCTCCCTCTCCCTGGTCACAGGTGTCTCGGACCTGGGCTGGGGAGCATACTTGGGGGACCGCCAGACTCAGGCCCTGTGGAACAAATCTAACGCTCAGCTCCACATAAACGTGCAGGAGCTAGAGCGGTTCGGCTGGCATGCGAAGTGTTTCAGAGCGAACTGAAAGGGCAGTGTGTCACAGTCAGCACAGACAATACTACGGCGATGTACTATATAAACAAATGGGGGTGCACGCTTGTCGCCCCTGTGTCTTGAGGCCCTCGCGCTCTGGGACTTCTGCATCCAGCACCAGATTCTCCTGCGGGTGTTCTACCTGCCTGAGGCTCTCAATTCCCTAGTGGATTGCCTCAGCAGGTCCTTCATGGACCACGAGTGGTCATTGCACACGGAAGTACTGAGTTCAATTTTCCAGAGGTGGGGACGTCCCCAGGTAGACCTCTTCACCACTCATTTCAACACCAAGTGCAGGACATTCTGCTGTTACCAGACCCTAAAGCCCAGGCTCTTGGGCAGACGCCTTCAGCATCTGTTGGTCAGGACCCTTGCTTTACGCCTTCCCACCAATACCGCTCATCCACCGAACACTGCTGAAAATTCAGTCAGACCAAGCGTCAGTTATCCTGGTGGCCCCAGCTTGGGCTTGGCAACACTGGTACTCGACCCTCTTGGAGATGTCCGTTTACAACCCGGACCTGCTGACACAGGAGGAGGGGAGACTGCGGCACCCCAATCTCCAGGCGCTGCATCTCACAGCATGGAGGCCCCATGGCTGAGACCGGTCAAGCTGGCCTGCTCCAAACCTGTCAGGGAAGTATTGTTGAACAGCAGGAAGCCCTCTACAAGGGTAACAAACATAGCCAAATGGAAGAAGTTTACCCTATGGGCCACTCAAAGGGGGTTATCCCCAGGGAAGGCCCCAATACCTTGTATCCTAGACTACTTGGTGGCCCTAAGCCAGACAGGGCTGTCACTATCCTCCCTGAAAGTACACTTGGCAGCTATTTCAGCTTTTCACCCAGAGTCTGGGATGTCATTGGTCTTCTCAGACCCAGTGGTGAAAAGGTTCATGAAGGGAATGGAAAGGGTCAAACTGCAGGTTTGTGCCCCTCCCCCCCCCCCCCCGCCAACATGAGACCTTAATTTGGTTTCGTCAAAGCTTATGGCTCCCCCATTTGAAGCCCTCGCCACCTGTTCCATGTTATTCCTTAGTTACGAGACAGCATTCCTGGTGGCCATTACCTCAGCCAGAAGAGTGGCAGAGCTCAGGGCCCTGACGGTGGACCCACTTTATACGGTGTTCCACAAGGATACGGTCAGGCTGAGACCCCACTTGGCGTTTCTGCCTTAGGTGGTCTCCCCCTTCCACATTAACCAAGACGTTACCTTACCAGTGTTCTATCCAAAGCCCCATGCCTCCCCTAGGGAGCAGAGCTTACACACTTTGGATGTCCGGAGGGCACTAGCTTTCTATATAGGCAGGACCAAACCCTTGCGGAAGTCGCAACAGTTGTTTGTTGCAGTGGCAGACAGGATGAAGGGGAACCCAGTCTCCTTTCAGCATGTCTCCTCCTGGATAGTGGCCTGTATCAGAGAGTACTACAAACGGGTGGAGGTTCCCCCTCCCCCAATCAGGGCTCACTCCACCAGGGCACAGGCCTCCTCTGCAGCGTACTTGGCCAGGGTCCCTATCCAGGACATCTGCAGGGCGGCCACTTGGTCCTCCATTCACACGTTCTCAGCGCGTTACGCAGTAACACAGCATGTACAGGAAGATGCTGCGGTGGGCAGGATTGTCCTGCACTCCTTCATGGGCTCTGACCCCACCTCCTAAGCATTGGCTTGCATTCACCCAAATTGGAGTGCACACAAGCAATCCCTCAAAGAGGAAAAGACAGTTGCCTGTTCCATAACTGGTGTTCCTGGAGCTGTGTTGCTCATGTCCATTCCAAAACCTTCTCATCTGTCGGAGTAGCTGGCAAGCAGGAACTGAGCGGGGGTGGTGGAGGGGGTCAGGCGGTGCATATGTGGGCGGCCATCCAGGCACCATTCCAGGGGCGCCGCACCAACTCTAGGGCTACTGGCTAGGGAAAAAAGCTTCTGGCAACTGGGCATGTGCCGGCGCTTGCCCACATTGGAATGGACATGAGCAACACATCTCGAAGAATACCAGTTACAGAACAGGTAGCTGTCTTTTTTTTTTTTTTTAGTTCTTTTTAGTAAAAAGGGTGGCAACTTGCTAACTTTCTAAAATATCTCAGACCTTAGATACTGTTTTTTCTTGCCTTTCTGTTTTAACATGGTTTTCCCCCCCACCCCCATCATCTCTAGGTAATCGCTTGCTTTCCTAAACAGTGGTTCACTAATCTGAAAGGAGACAAAACTATTTCCCAGCTAGAGAACTTCTGTAGATACCTTGTTCATCTGGCTGATACAATTTACAGAAACAACATTGGATGCTCTGATGTGGAAAAAAGAAATGCAAGGTAATATATTTTGAATTATTTAATGCAGTGGCAGCTCATGCCACTGAAATATACAACTCATACAGCACATGGTTCAACAGACATCTCCATGTATATATTTTACCTTAGGGAGGAGTTCCTCCTTTTTCAAAGTTTAAGTGGGATCTTTAATATGATTACTGCTCCCATTGTGTGGTTGTGCGCTAAACAATTATTTTAAAAGTGACATGTTGGCATTTTGTTTGGTTTTGTTAGTTTCTTGACAAATATGCTACTGTTGCAGATAACTGCTTACCATGCAAATTCCCACAACTGCTAGCAGTAACGATTTTTGTAATACAAATTGTGCTCTTGCAATGATCTTAAACACACCGGTACTACCCACCAAAAAAGTCTTAGATTATCAGATGATATTGTTCAGCCTTCTGCAGGAGAATCGCTGTACCGAAGAGCTTCGTAGAATTAGACATTAGATGCCATAAGTGGCTAGAAGATGTGAATTGGAAGAGAAGAGAGATTCCAGTAGAAGAATGAGTCTCTCTTGATAGTCTTCCTAGCTTATAGATATTTTCTTCTACGCTAGCTATTTGGGAAGCTTTCACTGGAACTGTGGATTTAATAATGAAAGTATAGATGGATACTGAGCCAAAATTTCTTGATCCACCTTTCCAATTAATTTAGTCTTCTGTGTTGTGTGCTGATAACTTTAAGGATATGAAAGTATACACTAAATCACAAACTTTCCTGGTAACAGTTGTGCAGTTGGCCACAAATGTGTATTTAATTTTATCTTGCCACATTACGTAAGTGTTCCTTCCCTTTGCAATGTAACCGTGCATCTAGACTCCTCCCTCCCATTCTATATGAGGAAATATTAGATTCTCTTCAAAGCAAAAAAAATCATAAATTGTGCCACGAGGGAAACAAAACAACATAATCCATATTTATATGCGTGTGAGTTTTTGATAGTCCCCAATTAGGGTAGATTTTTGGATTTCTGTAATCCATGAAAATTTCTTTGGATAGTTAATTTCATAACTTCATCTTTGTTCATTTTGTGAGAGATGCATGTACAGATAGATATTTTAATTTCCTGTAAGGATTGTACCTCCTAGATTGTTAGTTGTTTACTCTGAATGTGGTGGTATCATTCAGTCCTGGTCAATATATTATAAATGCGTAGCAGTATTTTTCTCGCGAAATGCAAAAAAAACTGCTTAATTTTTACATTTTATTTTATATTTTTGACTCAAGCAGTGTTTGTTTAATGGAACTGTTAATATACCATGTGACTCGGCAGTTCATCCTCAGACTATGCTGTGTCCAAATAAGCAATACGTATGCAGCTTGTCTGCCATTTTTGTTTCTAGAATTGCTACCCCCAAAATAGATTTTCTTGTTTTCATACCTAGAAACGCACTGATTTTAATCAGCAAAATTAAAAAAAAAAAAAAAAAAAAAAAATCCAACAACCTGACCAACTGGCTATGAGTAGAAAAAAGAATAAACAGTGAAATGTTTCTAAGATATTTGACTTATGTTAGGTTTTCTTTTCCAAGCATATTAACTTACCTTTTTCTCCTTTGTTTAGGGAGCAAATAAAACAGACTGTAAAGCTTCTAGCAAGCATTCGAGCATTGGACCATGCTGTAGCAGTTGCAAATGACCATAATGTGAAAGAGTTAAGGGTTTTAATTGAAGGGAAATAATTTTAGATGACTCATTTGGAGCTTTAAAACCATTCCTGATGTGTAATTTATGTACATATGTAAAGTTTCTTAAACTGTAAAGTATTGATCCTTGTTTTAATACAAAGTGCTGCATTCTTGCATACATGATCTTTAATAAGTATTGATTTCTTTAAGAAAAGAAAAGGAATCCAGGAATACCATCTTTCCAGCAGTCACTTTCCTTAAAATTTCTCAGCATATTGTTTACAAAATACTTTGTACCCCATGATAACTAGTCATCTACTCAGTTAACTATCCCATGGTTAACTGAAGTATGTATAATATATAATGTGTAATAACACAGTATGCTTATATTTATACCATCCTGTTACTTTCACACTGGATATATACTGGTCTTCTGCTGTTGAAATAAGCTTTTCAGTTGCTGAAATTTACTTCAATAAACTGACTGCATTATTGGTCAAAAGGGCTGGCAAAAGAGTCAAATATGAAAATAATTTGACTTAAGTAATTAAGGAAGCTTCCAAATAGCACCTGACATTACAGAGCAGTTGTGCTACACTCAGATGAAACAGCTTAACTTTACACCTTTTATTCAGAGTTAATATGGATTTTTCTTCAAACTGTTTTTAAAAACAATCATCATAGTTTTTAATTCATACAGTAGTCTGGTGGCTTAAACGTGTGGTAAGCATATGTTTTAAGGTAAATGGCAACTTTGTAGTATGCCCCTCCTTCCCCCCAAAATTACTCCTCTTGAAGGGGGTAGCGTTGCACTTGTGGGTCTTGGACCCTCATCCCTTGAACAGTTCAGCTAAATCTGCTCTTTGTGTTCTTTTTGCATAACTTATTATATCTTTGATTTAGATGTGAAATATATTTGTGCTCACATAGGTATTTCTAGAGGTATAAAAGCCAAAGAAGGGTAAATATATATTTCCTATGAGCCAATATAATCACACAATCCAAAAAGTTTAACACTCCTGTTGAGTAAACCTATTTAAAAAATGAGCTAACTTTCAAAACAAGATGACCTTTTAGATTTGAGCTGTTTTTTGTCAGAACACTAGTGATATCTTGGAGTGCCAGGAACACTAACTTGCAGTCACTGTCTTGGCCAAGCTATTTCCAGGTGTGCCCTATGTTAGTTGGGAATTGTAGCAATAAATTGGCATACTGAGTAATATTAGAATCATTGTATTTTATGCTCATCTCATGTGGTATAAATGAGTATTAAAATGTACAATTTGTAATACGCACACATAATTTGGAACCCAAATAGTTGTTTTCTGAACCTGGACTGGTGGAGCACATTCAGAGTATCTGCTTTTAAGAATCCTTTCAATAAAATTGTCATGGAGCTGTGTCAATGAATCCTGTGGAAGCTTTTTGTTCCTTTGGAGAAGGGGTAAAGGAAGCAGCCTGCGTGCTTGCTGACTCATTCTTTAAACAAATAATGAAGGAAAAACCTCAAATGGAAAGATGATTGTGAAATGTGCCAAAGCCATATTGTCTTGGGGTGGGATCTCATTAGATTTTTTCCCCCAAAGTAAGCCGTTAGGCTTCCAGTATGTGGGTTAGAGACTGAAAATAATGCTGGGACTACTACCAGAAATGCTGGTGATTTAGTAGATGTTATTTTGTTGTCTGTTTTAATTATAGAAGGTATGGGTCAAACATTTCAAGAGGGTGAGAAGATTTTTTTCAAATATTCTCAAGGCATTCATTTATTTTTCAGGAGACATTCCAGTTGTCAGATTGAACTTTGAAAATATGAAAACTTAACTTGTATTAAGATCAAAATCTACCTTTTATAGTGGACTTTGGGTTTCAATCTTAGTTATAGAGAGGCTCTGTTTCCTAGTTATACACCCCTGCAGGAAGAATCATAGTCCTGTAGTTCCAGAATCCAGAGTTATCTGGAAAAGGAATTCTGGCAAATTCTAAAATCTCCACCATGGGCTAGAATGTACAACTCCAGAAGCACCATGAGGAAACCTAGGCAATTATCTGGCAGGCAGCCTCCATATATATTACAAACCAACTAACCAAGCAAAAAAACCCAAACAGTTGTATGAGCCATGGTTGGTGGACTAACGCATTTTATGGGGGAGGCAGTAAGAATCAGTGGAGCCCTATCAGAGCCTGATACTTCTAATGGAAGACAAGATATGTAGGAACAGCTTGATTCTATTATGCCATATGTTCTTTGAAGCTGCACTGTTTTGGCCTTGCTCTGCTGTCCAATTATGTCCCCCTCCACAGTGCACAAATGTTGCGGAGGGAAATCTTTACTGCCATGGGGGCAGAAGTATCATACAATGCTTTTTGCACTTAGGTTTCCCTGAGAGGACACGTGCTTCACAGTGCAACTAGTCTCCCAGACTCTTTCCTTCTGATTGTCTTTATCGTCCCTGTAGCTATATTTCTACTGAGGAGGTGTCCACTTTTTGCCTACTCTCCAATGACTTGCCTCCCGTCTGTACCATATAGCAGCAAAATGTTTTACTTTTTAAAAAATGAAAATGCAGACTTGCCGTTATTGTTATTTCACTGATTTAAATCTGTGTACTATAGTATTCAGGCAGGACACTTTCAGGACAATTATTTTAGAAAGCTGCTGCTATTTACTAAGCTACAAAAAATAACATCCTGCATTAATTTGGGTTGTCAGTAGGCCTGTAAATATATTAAAAATTACTTGTTTTGTTACTACACTGTGTTCCCTGTATGATGAGCACTTGGGCAGCCACCCAGGAGAGATTTAAATATCGGCCGGCAGATTAATGGAGTCCCACAGCTGGCAGCATGTGTTTCTATTGGTTGTGCACATCTGCATTTGCTATGGTGCAGATAATTTATTCTGCACATAGTTGGGAAAAAATAGAGGGAACATTGCACACAAGCAACTGCTCTTTATTATGGTACTGTGATTTCAGATTATAAAATGGCAGTTTATTGATAGTGGCTGCTTTTTTTTTGAGAACTAGCAAGTAACAGCTGGTTACCTAGTTAATTTACATCTTTAATGAACATCAGTGTGTGGCTGCAGTCCATCAAAGGGAAGACAAAAGGCATAGAGGTAATTTTAACCTCATTTCTTAAGATGTATGTAGAAGTGAAATACTTAAAATTTTGGCAGACTTTAAATTTACCTAGTGAAGGGTGTGGGGGCACAAAAAGTACTATTTCCGATTTCTATTGCTAGGGGATACAGAGAAACTGCATTTTTACATTGCTTTTTCATAATTTACATGAAGATTGATAATGGTAAAACGTATTGCCAAATGCAAAACAACTGAAAGCTGAATGAATCATTTAAAGGCTGCTTAGTAACAGGATTATCCATCTGCCCCCATCTTGCTAGTTATCATAATTGCTACATTCTGATGGCTGTCCACTGCCTGGTGAGGCCTCTGAAGTCAGTGCTAGGCAATTTCCTATTATCCATGTTACATTTACCACCATCATTGTAGCACAGCAAATAATTAATGGCGAGGGACCTTCCTTTTCCTACCTTAAGGAGGATTTTTTTTTGAGATTAGAGTTGCTGTATCTGCAGGACAAGTGCAGAAGCTCCTAAGGTGCTGATTTCTGTTGATAAATAAGGTATTTACATTTGTACTGCAAATGATTTGAGCTTTATAAATACATAGGTACCAACTCATCAAGAAAGAAAGAACCTTAGTTGTTTAAAAGCATTGCTTTATTAGACACAGTATTTCATGTAGCATTTGTTTCATGGTACTTTATGCACTGGCTCTTGATGCAAGAATCATTTCACTCAGCACTGCTATGCAGCTATCTGTAGAGTGTGAGATAATTGCACAGTACCAGAGTTTAGGTCTGGACAAAGTATTTTGTTAAAATTGCTAGCCAGACTTATGGTCCAATGCAAGTACATACCAAATAGGCATTTCTCCAGAAGAACCTGCATTCCCAAGCTTTTGTATAAAGACTAACTTCATTTAACTATATAATGTTCCATGAATTGAGACCAGTGATAAATGAGTGGGAGGGAATACAACAGATTTGTCTTTATAACTATACATTTTTACTAAAGTGCATTTCAGCCTTCCCTCTCTATGTATCCCACCACTAACTGACCTCAGGGAGGACAGGTCTCAAAGGAAATTGTAAATGTGCTTGCAGCATGATCCAAACAAAGCTCTCTGAATTCAGTCTTTCCCTTGACTTCAGCGTGCTTTAAAGCAGGTCCTGGAAGCCCACTCTGGATATGAGGGCTTCATTTTCACTAGGAAGCATGTGAAAACTTTCCATCACCCATTAGTAAGCCTAAGATTATGGTATGGAAATCACAGAATCTATGACAATTTCCTATTCAGCCCCTGTATGGAGCAACTGGAGCTCCCAACCAACATGGGCAGTGACTGGGGACCAGCTACAGATGAAGCAGTGGTGAGTGCTGGATGCTTTCCAAATTTTCAGTAACCCTATGTGACTGAAACATCATGAGATCTTTACAAATAAATAGGGGGTGCCTCCAGCTAGTCTTCTCGACTCTGAAATTGTAGAGTTCTGCTGTTTCGCTTGGGGTTGCCAATTTAAAATGGAGATATTCCTAGCGATGACATGATAGATATTTTTAAGTCCTGGAGGCCTGGCAACCAGTGTCACCCTGAAAGCTTTTTCCAGCAACTGAAGTGGTCAAAGTTGGTGCCTGTTTTTCTTAAGGAAAGCAAATTGTCCCTTAATCCCAGTAACTGGGTTTTAAAACTGGCATGAGCTGTGAAGTAGTAGTCAGTTTTGTTGTAGTAGGCCAGAAAATGATTAGGGGATTGGAATGACTGCTATAGGAAGAGAAAAAATAAGAACTGGACTTGTCAGTTTAGAAAAGGGGAGAGTAAGGGGTATTAGGATAGAGGTCTATACAATCCTGACTGGTGTGGAGAAAAAATTTCATTTACTAGTTCCCAGAACACAAGAACTAGGGGCCAGTTTAAAACAAACAAAACAGTATTTTTTCACACTCCTTGCCAGAGGACAGTGTGAAACCAAGACTTTAACAGACTTTATTTAAAAAAAAAACCTGAATAAATTTATAGAGAGAGGTCCATCAATGGCTACTAGCCAGGATGTCAAGTATTGGAGGGGTAGCCATGTTAGTCTGGATCTGTAACAGCAATGAAGGGTCCTGTGGCACCTTATAGACTAACAGAGCTCACGAAAGCTCATGCTCAAAACTTTTCTGTTAGTCTATAAGGTACCACAGGACCCTTCATTGCTGTAGCCAGGATGGTGTACCTCCCTCTTATTTGTCAGAGACTGGAAATAGGGTTACCATATTTGACCTTTCAAAAGAAGAGGATACCCCTAAAAGGGAGTCTGTTATCTACCTACTCACCTTGGCCTTGTCTACACTGACAAAAAACTTCAGCATGGCTGTGCTAATGGCCATTTCAAAGTTTTTGGTAAGTGTAGGCAGCCTCAGGGAATGTTGTCCACAAAGGGGTTGTTCTGTCGACGCAAGCTGCTCGGGTAGAAGTAGCCAGTTGACTTCATTGCACGTGCTGTATCTGGTACTGGCCTACGTGGGCAGACCGCTTATTGACCCAGTCTGGCCGCTCTTCTGTTCGTGTTCAGGCTCCACTGGGTGGGGGGATTCCCAGGTCTAGAGGCCTGAACCTCCTAGCCCCGACCCTACGTCACTACCTTACACACATTTACCTGGCGCCCTCCCCGACCTGTCCCAGCCGTCAGCCACGGGGCGGCGCCCACACTCTGGCCCCTGGCTGAGGCGCGGGGTTGGTACTGGAGCCCGGGGAACTCCCACACCCCAAGCGCGCAAGGGTAGGGTGGGAGGGGGGGTCTCACGCGCCCCTTCCTCTTGTACGTGACGGCGACGGCACCCACCTCCCGCGTCTAGCGGCACGCGCCGCCCTACGACCCGCTCCCAACTTCCGGCTCGGGCGGCGCAATGCGGAAGAGGGGGGTCGGGCCAGAGCGGAAGTGAGGTAGCCGCTGTAGCCGGCAGCGGCAGGAGGCGCCGCTCGGAGGTGGCGGCGAAGCTGGTGAGGGGGCCGGGGCCTGCGGGAAAGGCGCCGCTGTCACTGCGGGCCGGGGCGGGGGAGGCTGCGCGGCTCAGCCCGGGTTCGACCGTCCCCGCCTGCGGCTCGGGGGTGGCGTCCTCGCAGCTGTAGAAGATGGAGGAGTTTTGAGCACCAGTGACTCCCGCACGGCCAGTCAGTCAGTCTGCCTGGGGGGTGTTTGGGCTTGTCTGTCCGTCCATCCCCGGGCGAGGGGCAGGACTGGCTGTCTCCCCGCTGTCGGGTGCGGCAGGCCCTGGCTGCCTTGGGGGAGGCTCTGGGTCCTTCCCTACTCCGGCAGCTTGAGCTGTTGTCAGCGCAACGCCCGCGGGCATTAGTCGAGGGAGCCCCGAGGGGGCCGGGCCTGGGGTGACCTCGCCCGTGTCCAGTCTCTTCCCCAGCCCGCCGCTCCGGTGCCTCTGCCCCTAAGGGGAATAACCCGAGCTTGGGCTGCCGCTGCTGCCCGATATCCCATCCAAACATGGCAGAGGGCTCTGTGATGAGACAGGTAAAAATCGGACCCCAAGGGAACTGAGAGATGGAGAGTCTCCGAGGGTACTGCTAGAATAAATGTTACCCATCCCTTTTAAAAAGATCTTACCCTGCTGGTAACACCACCTTAGATTGCTAAGATTAGTTTTTATTTTACCTTTTTGCTTTCTGCATGTTTTCACTTTGCTTTTTGTTTTTGTAGTTTTGATTGATTAAAATTGGCCTAATGACTCTGTGTCCACGTTTGTTTATAGTTTCCTTTTAGCCAGTCTTACCTTGTGATTTCTAGTCAATTTCCCTAGCCCAAGGTGTGATGGGGTTCAGGGGTCCCCGTGCACTGCACCCCGTCCGCTGGCAGGAGTGACTCTCACTCAGCAGGTACAACAGGAGGTTTATTAGGCAACAGATGCCCAGTTTCTCCCAGAAGCGACAGTACAGCAGTTACAGGCAGTCCTTCCAACCCGTCCTGGGGAGAAGACCCCGAGGGGTGCCCCTCTGGGGTATAGCTTTCCCCCTCCTCGGGCTGGCTGCCTTCCAGCTCCTCTTCCCCCCAGCCTCTAACTGCCACCCCCGATTCAAAAACCCCGCTCGGCTCCTTCCTCCTCTTTGTTCAGGGCAGAGGTGTTACCTGCCAGTTGTAGCGCCAGGGTCATCCTTAGCCACTGGGAGCTGCTCTGCTTGCCTCTCATATCCAGCCTGACTCTCACATGCACTCCCCCCACTCCATCACACAAGGTTCTAATGATTTGAGTCACAGTAGGTGCTGTAGGGGAAGGGTTTAAATCCAAACCAAAATAACAACAAACTCCACTGCATCCATTAAAGCAATAATAGTTCCAAAAACATTTGTCACTGTATTTTTAAATAAATAGATTTGGGGCTTATGCTATTGGACAGTGTCCTTTTGGTCATAGTCTCTAAAAATGGTATCTGTCTCAGCTCCCAGTCTCCTGCATTCATCATTAGGTTATCACTCTTTGTTCTCTGTGCTTCAATCAACGACTCCTTTTTATCGAAGAAATCATAGGCTGTTAAATAACTACAATTGTTTTGTTAACTTTGTGAAATTTGTAAATGACCTCTCTTTAAAATTCCTTATATTCTAAAAACTAGTTCATGGTAGGGTTTGTCTATAAATATCCCTTGAGTCCTTTTTTGCACAAACTGAGCTTTAGCTTAAATCATTTAGCCCTTGTTTGGGTTCTAGCTGTCTTCATGACATTTCATGTCTTCACACTTCTCTCCCTTCTTCCTTCCCCCGTTAGATATTCTCTTAAAATAGCTCTGAGTGAGGGTGAAAGTTGGGCCTGGTTTGTGGCGAGAACCTTAGAGGTACAGGAAATTGATACTAACATGGTCTTTTCTTGGATAGGGCTGCCTCTGGTAAAGGAAAAAATGGCTTTCAGCAAAGGATTTCGTGTTTATCACAAATTGGATCCACCTCCATTCAGTGTGGTGGTAGAAACCAGAAATAAGGAGGAGTGCCTCATGTTTGAGTCTGGAGTTGTGGCTGTCCTCTGTAAGTCAATATGTTTTAAGTACAATGTGAAAAGTTGATTGGCATGAAAATACATTGTGACACATATTTTTATTTTTACTTATAGACAATGATATGTTTATCAATTAACCTTCATTTTCCATAGCTTGATTATTTTCTTTTATACAATAACTAGTGTTCAGTTTAATCTGCTATAAAATGAATAAAATTGCAAGGTTTTTCTACCTGCTTAAGAGAGTTCTACAGTTTCAGTTATTTTACTGTCAAAGTTTGTTGTCTGGCAGCCTTCATTTGTCCTCGATTAAATTAATCTAATTACTGCTAGTTTATATTTTTATACTGTGTTGAAAGATTCCTCTTCATCTGAGTACCTCACATAGTTATTTTCCCAACTGAATTTCCTCACAAAAATTCCATATCTCTCATTTCTATTTTCTGAATTTTTCTCGGATCTCTTACAATGGTTTTCTTTTTTAACCTTCAGTTATGTACGTATTATTGCTTTGTCTTGTTATTTTTTAGAATAGTATATTTTCATTTCTATTCTTGAGGCGTATTAAGAAATCACCAACATGTAGATATACAGTACATCTTGTATTACAAGTACAAAATTTTTGAAGGTATTTTTACAAAAGTCATCTTAATAAATATTCAGTGAAGACTGTGTAAAATGATCAATGTAATTTTCACATGAAAATACTCCCTTTTTTAAAATCATTTAATGTCTCACGTGCATTTGGCATTAGCAGAACAACATTTGATAGCTGCTGTTGTAGTTCTGTAAGCCATTTCAAGGCCTCCTCTGTGAAGTAGTGGATTCATTTTCGATTGCATAATTGGGGCACTGAATTATGATGCATTCAGTGGTTTGGATGTTTTTACCACAATTCCATGAAGGTGAGTCTTTTATTTGGACTTGCGCATCAAGTAGTTGTATCTTCTGTGGTTTGTTCAGGTGCAATTCAATGTGGTCCAAAGTCTGCATGGCAGGTTAAAACCAGGAAGATGGATTGTTTGGTCAGTAACAGTGTGCTTGTTTGCAATGGTTGGTAGGATCCAGGTATCTTGCTCTTTCCTATCTTGATCCAGAGACATGAGGTGGTCACAAGTTTTCATGATTTCAGGTATTTTTGGAGTATGTTATCCATTACCTGCTGGCTGGGAAGTTCTGGGTAGTTCTGGCACTTTTAAGCTTGCATGGTGTGGCTTTATCTCAGTGGACGATTGGAGATTTGATATTTGCTTAAATAGAAAGTCATAACAGAGGTGCTGATTTTAGAGTTCCTGTGATGATTAACAAGGTCTGATTCAGCTGCCTAACCACCAGTTGGATATGGAATCTTCTTGTCCATGCCTATGCATGGTAAGTCGGGGCCAAGACCAATTTTTGTAGCACCAGGACAGTTGATTGCCAACTTGTTTCCTCTAACTTCTGAATAATGTTGGTGTGAGTCTTTGCTTTACAGGCAGTATATTTAAGATGGTCATGAAAGGTGAGGGTGTGGTGAAGAATGATGCTGAGATATGTTTGCTGTGGGTCATAGTGCACAGTTGTACCACAGAACTCAAAAAATCAGTGTTCTGTGCGATGCAGTTGTCAAGGTGGAAAGCAGAGATTTCTTGTTTGCTTGGATTTGGTGTCAGCTGCACTTGCCTACAAGATCTTAAGGTCAGAGGTAATGGTCACTTGAAATTGTTTAAAGCTATGGGCTTAAACTTTGAGTGCCAGATCCTCAGCATACATAAACTTCTGGACTATTGTTTGATACATCACTCAAATATTCATTGAAGAGTGTTGGAGCAAGTACAGAGCCTTGTGGTAACCCATTATTCAAAGAGAGCAACTTGCTGCTTTGACCTGTGAGGCATGCATTTATCCTTCAGCTGTGAAGGTATTTAGCAGTCTGAAAATCCTCACACAGGGGATCTCTTTAGCCAGCTTCAGTAGCAGACAACCCTTCCACATTTTCCTATGCTGCTGACTGATGAAATTTAGTACTGGTCTTGGGTTTTCTTTGGAATCTAGCTTTGATGTTTGAAGTGAAAGCCAGGACATGCTCACAGCAACTTCTGTATGGTTGAAAACCAGCTTGCAGTTTGGATTGGCTAGTATCCACAGTGGGCCTGATTTTAATGTAGAATTATACGTTCTGTCACCTGGTAAATGGCCCTCAAGAGGGAGATAAGCCTTTAACTAAAAGAGTGATCTGCAGGTGTAACGGGCTTTATTAGTGAAATAATCTCATCTTTTCTCCACACACAGGAGATTTCATTGGTCTCCAGGATGTTGGTGGAAAGCCGCATCATCTTTTTCTAAGTCAGTGGACTCAGGATAGATACCATCTTTTTCATAGTGCTTTTCTTGGTTGCTTTGATTTCCTTAACTGTGAATGTTCCAGACTGTTGAAATATTGGTGTGGATGTGGATGTCCTCTGCAGAAGTTGATGCTGGACTTGGCTGCAATCCTATTTATTCACTGGCTGTTTTGGTGTCCACAGAAATTTAGCAGCAAGGGCATTGGCTTTCACCTGCAGCCTAATGTTTAACATGTGTGGATTGGCAGCCTCTAAGAGCCTCAGCAAGTTCCAGACATGCCTACGTGAATGTGTGAAGTATAGACCTATGCATTTCAAGCCACTGTTTCTGCCTTCCTGCATCCAATGATGCCAGGACGACTTTTTGGTCAGTAATGCTGTGCTTGTTTGGAATGGTGGATGTGTTTGTGAAGCAGCTCTTGTCTCTGGAGTCCAGCAAGGTGTGCATGATTAGTTATGCCCCCAAGGGACATTCTTTTTTGCCCTGGAGATTAGGAGTTCAGTAAAATTGTCAGAAGGCTTTTTCATTGGGGCATTGTGGAAGATTTGTGTTGTCCATGGTCAAGAGTGAAAGCAGTTCAATCTGCTGCTTTACATTTCAGCACAATGCTGCTTTTGAGTAGCAAACTGGGATTTGAATGCCAGTATTTTTCAGTACTGGTCTCTGCTAGCTGTTTAGGAAGTCCTTCAAGGCCATCTGTGGTGCAGGTATTGATGTTCCTATATCATCTTTAGAGAGAAATGACTACAGGTCAGGGCAGTATCATCTGCCTCATCTTGCAGAGGGGAAAGAGATGCATTGTATTGCATTAAAAAGGAGTGTATAATTTGCTGATACTCAGCATATCAGTTCGTCATCTGCAGAGGTGTTTCTGTATTTCCCTGTTGCATGTGGCAGCTTAAAATTGCCCATAGATACAGCAGGATGCTGCATGTTGTAAGGAGCTGATTGAGGCCACTGTACACTGGCTTCTTTCAAGTATCAGGGGGGTAGCCGTGTTAGTCTGGATCTGTAGCAGCAAGGGATCTGTGGCTTCTTTCAGTGTCTATTTAACTGTTTCAAAAGTTAAATAATTAAATAAAACACTAAACATAAAATAATTCATCTCTGCAGCAGTCATTGTTGCCATTTTAATTTCAGCTCAGTACTACCAAGCTTTCTATATGCTGAAGGAATACTTAGGTTGATTTCAGATTTTATTAAATAATTTCAGACAGTCAAATCAACTGTTTATCGCTGAGTACTATTACAAATTGACAAAAATAATATGAAGTTTCCCTTCTCTGGTAGATGGTGGTATAGTATGATTAGCCTTTTTAGTGTTTCTCAGAAAGCGATTCCTGCTTGTCTGTAAGTCAGTTTTTACATTTAACAATGTGTGTATGAGCTGACAGGAAAAAAGACATAAGGTAGAGCAAGCTTTGCTACTTTAGGAACTTGTCTCTTCATAACTTCCCAGTAAGCGCAAAGATCCAGTGAATCTGGGATGGGCTCATTCTGAGAGCTGTGCAGGAAACCTGAGAGTGTTCAAACCGTTCTGGTGAGAGGTCCTAGCTTGCTGTACTGATCAATGTCTTGTTACATGGCAGGAGTCTGCCTGGGAGCTGCAACTTCCAACATGAAACTGACACAGGATGGAACTGAGTTCTGAGAAATTGCTCTTTAAATCCCTGCTGATGGCCCACTCCCCTACACCTGCACTCCCCGGTGGCCATAACTCCCTGCAACTCCTTCCCCATGCCTATTGGTCTCTTACCTCCAGCAAGTGTGTGTAGCTCAGGCATGCAGCTGTCCTGCCCACCTGCTGCTGTGGCCCTACTGCTGGGGATAGCCTGGATTCCATGTTCCTGTTTTAATGGCAGCTCTGTCCGTGTTCTGGTTAACATGGGTTTCAGAGAGCCCTGCAGAGGGTAGAAAATCCTCCTTTGCTCATTGCAGGCAACTGAGCAGTGGAGAGAGCCTCTCACTCACTCCCTTGGCTGATTCATTATCGAGATGCAGGGAGGGAAATCGCCTTCCTGACTGGATAACTGCTGATCTCTGCAGTGCATAAATACGTCATGAGAACTGTCGCATATGTTTTTTATATATATATATATATAATATAATTTTTTATTATGGGATATAATTATCTAGCAGCCTCCAACTAAAATGTGACTACAGGTGCTGTAGAGACGCGGACATTTACTGCTAAAGCTGTGAGAGTAGTGGTTTTCAACTGGGTCTGAAGACTAAGATGTCTAAAGGATCCACACTTCCATTTGAAGATTTTTAGAGGTTCATGAACAGGAAGAAAGGTTGAACCCCATTGTCATAGAGCAATGGTTCTCAGCCAGGGATCTGCCCCTGAAACCCTGAGCCCTAGCCTAGTCCCTACCTCTAGAAGGCAGAAGACCTGGTGCTGCCCTTCCATCTCCTCAGCTGGATCCTGGAGTTTGTTGAGATGGAAGGAGTCAAGAGAAAAACTTTGAGAACTTCTGTCTTAAGGGATCTTAGAGAGAGTGTGTTTGTGGGCTCCCCGAAGAGCGATACATGTGAGTGCGATAGCCTCATGGTAAGAAAGGACTAGAAAGTGACACTGACTAGAAACACGGTACTGTTAAATGCACAAAGTAAATGTTATATCTAATCTTTCAGTGACAATAACTTTGTTACTAGGACTTTCAAACAATGAGACATTAATTACAATTAATTGAACTGTTAAATACTAATAATATCATTTATTTCAATATCTTTAGATGTTTTCTCCATTTTCAAATACAGATTATACTTGTCTGGTCTAGCATCCTTGGAACCTGACTGGTGCAAAACCAGAGAATTTGCCAAATTAAGGGAGGTCAGCCAGAGTCCAAGGGCTCCAATGGCAGCCTGGGCTTCTGGCCCAGCTGCTGCTGCCTGAGGGTCACAGCTGCTGAATCCTCTGCTGCTATACCACCAACTGTGGTCCCAGCCTGGGGTAGTGAGGGGCACAAGGGAGATGAAAGGAGTGCAGAGGAAACTTGGCCCCACGCACAATAAGCAGATATCTGGCTAACTTAAACCATGCCAGGCCACTGGTGTTGCCAGACTAGCGAGAATCAGCCTATATATTGATTTCAGTTATAACCCAGGATGAAAAGTACACTCATCCCTCGTTAAACGAGAACTTCACTTATGAATACTCGCTTAAATGAGGGACTGATTTACTTACCTTAGTTCACTCTACGAGTGAACTCCCCCTGGCTCGTACAAGGCTAGTCCCCGCCTAATGGCTCCAACCTGCCCTAGTCTGACTCCCCCCTCCCCACAGCCCCTACTCACGGCAGCCTAACCCCCACCCCACCTCTGCCAGCCTGCAACAGCCTGACACCCCCACCCCACCCCGCAGTGCCTGCCCGCGGCAGCTTGACACCCCCACTGGCCCTGCGGCAGCCTAACTCCTACTCTCTGCCAGCCCCACAGCAGCTTGACACCCCACCTCCCCGCTGGCCCCACGGCAGTCTGACCCCCCGCTTCCCCTCTACACCAGCTGGATAGACCTAACCCCCTGCAGCCTGACACCGCCCCCCCCCCCCCCCCCGGCTGGACCACACATCCATCCTTCAGCAGTGTGAACCCCCCAACCACCCCACGGACCCAACTGGTCACCAGGTTTTAACCCTCCCTCCCACTCATGGCCCTAAACTGCCTCCAGCCTTTAAACTCCCTGCCCCCACAAACCGAAGGTTCACTTACCTTCCAAAAGCAGCGCCACCTGCTGCCACTCTTTCTCTGAGCTCTAAAAACCAATCAGAGACTTTTATGTGTATTCTAGTGAGAATTTCATGTCCCTCTTATGAGTTTTCACCTACAAGCACAAAGTTGGGAGCCAATTGTGCTTGTACAGCGAGGGGTGAGTGTATACAGTGCTCACTTGATATTTTTATTACCAATATCTGCACCGTAAAAAACAAAAGAAATAGTATTTTTCAGTTGACCTAATACAAGTATTGTAGTGCAACCTCTTTATCATGAAAGTTGAACTTACAAATGTGCTATTAAGTGGGGAAAAAAAACTGTGTTCAGAAGTCAAACAGTGGAAAGCTTTAGAGCCTACAAGTCCACTCAGTCCTTTGTCTTGTTCAGCCATTTTTTCATACAAACCAGTTTGTTTACATTTGCAGGAGTTAATGCTGCCTGCTTCTTATTTATAGTATCACCTGAAAATGAGAACAGTTGGTTGCATGACATTGTGGTTGCTGGAGTCAAAAGATATTTGTGCCAGGTGCACTAAGGATTCATATGGCCCGTCATTCTTCAACCACCATTCCAAAACATCTGTGCACGTACTATGATGGGTTTTGCTTGATAAGAGTCCAAAGCAATCAGACCAAAATCTATTTGTAAATTTCAATTTCATGATAGAGATTGCATTATTGTATCAGTATGGAATACAATTTTTTTCATGATTGTTATGGTGCAAGTATTTGTAATAAAAATAACGTAAAGCAAGCACTTTGTATTCTGTGTTGTAATTAAAATCAGTATATTTGAAAATATAGGGAGAAAAACCCATCCAAAATATTTAATAAATTTCAATTTGCATTCTGTTGTCTATAACTGTTATTAAACCTGCAATTAATTAAGATTAATGTTGTGAGTTAACTGTGTGATTTAACGGTGATTAATCAGCAGTTCTAGTTGTTACAAGTAGTACATAAACACTTAATACATAACTTTTGAACTGCTTTCCTTTTTGTTATGCACCAATGACTGTTCGGAAACCTTCCTTTTTTAGTTCTCTCCTTCCACTGTATTTATTGAATGTGTTGTCTTACATTACACAGTCAATGCAAATACAATTTATATTGAACATCATAGTCATTGTATGAAATTTTAATGTTAGAGGCTTTTCAGTTGGGCACTCTGTGCTGTCTTTTTTTAAACCCTCTCAGGTCGCATTTTAAAGATAACTAGGATGGAGAAAGTTAGTACTTCACCTCTTCCTTCCCAAATGGGAGGAGTGTGGACTTCTGCTAAATTGGCATTCAAAGGAGCCCAAGAGGTTTGCATACCTTCTTCTGGTCCAAGTTCAGATTTCATTTAAAAAGCTGTGTGTTCTGGAAGGTGCAGTATGAGGCTTGCAGTATTGGAGGTTATAAATTTCTTCTAAAAGTCAGTACATTTTATTTGAATGTGCAGCATATTGCTGCATATGCCCAAGATTTGTGGTAGTTAATGTAGTTGTGGACCACATAAAACTTCATTCCCTGCTTCTCTGCATTTTTAATCCCACCTACAATCATGTATTCATGTCTAGTGTATCATAATTTGGAATTTGAGGAAAACCCTTTTCTACAATTTATTCCATGGTGTTTCCTGTTACGAATTCTACAAAAAGATACATTGTCTGCAGCACCCAGCAAATAATGTGTGTTTTCTGTCATTCGAGCTGATTCTGTACTGGATTTAAAAGGAGATGTGCTTTTGATTTGGCTGCACCTACTAGCTGTTTTGGCTACACTTGCCGGTAGCTGAGGCATCTTTTCTACAGACAATCTTGCAATGAAAGAGACAGTTGTTTCTTCTTTCTCTCTTGCATGTATTGTTTGTGGAACACCTGGAGGCTTCTGGATTGGAATGAAGAGCTTTTGCTTGTTCCTTTCTTGTGGTGGGAGATTTGGAGTATTAGTGTGTTACGTAACTTCCCCAAATGTGTAGAGAGCATAATTAGAGATGTTTCTGAAAAATTCAAGAAATATGTATTTTGAGAGACTGATGACTTGTAGATAAAAAGGCTTCAGAAGAGACAAAGGAGAGCTTAGGCCTGGAATTAGATTTTAGTTCTCTTCTGTTCTCAGTTAAAGTTCTGGTCTTTACTTCCAAGACTTCAAACTATTTTGATCCAGCAACGGTCGTGGCCATCTCTATCCGTGGTCAGCCTCAACCGGTGCACTTTCCTTGGACAAGGTGCTTACAAAACCCATGATAAAGAGCTCAAAAGATTAAACATTCTTAGTCAAGGGTCTCAACTGTAGAAAGATTTTCAGGAATATATCGGACTAAGTGATGCTCTTCGCAGCAGGCTGTAAGGTTCTTTTCAAAAAAGTGTTTGCAGCATAGCCAGGATAATTATAGAGGACTTCTAAAAAATTTTCCAGTAGATATTCTGTTAATCAGGAAGATTAGAAGAGGTCTAGGTAACTAGTCATGCAGTTTTATTGTAGGAGGGAGGCTCAGATATTACTGTGTTTATATATTGAACAGAATCCTGGAGAGGAAGAAAGATGGAGTTAATTCTTAAATTGAGAGAGAATTTCAAATTATTAGGAACCAAACAAGACTATTAAAATTATTTAATCAGGACAAGTGACCTAATGCAACAGTGACAACTGAAAAAACCTTCAGATTCAAAATCTATATCTGGCAACGTCATTGATCCAGATCCTTTTTGTGTATATACAGTTTAGAGGGATTAAATTATAGATACAGCCAAGAGCAAGAGAAATACTTAACATTAATGGATTTTCTCCTTGGACTAAGTAGAACTATTCAGAAAGGAGAAAAATGTTTCTTGAAGGGATGAATTAAATAAGCCATACAGGTGATGAGTCTATGTACTGCAAAGTTATGAATGACGTAAATATTTTTCTTGTGACTTTGGTAGCTCATGTTAGAGCTTCTAAATCAGTTAATGGATTCTGTTGTTGGTTTGCTTGGGAATGGTGCTTAGACTTAGACTCTGTTGCTTATGTTATACAAGATTAATTCAAAGTTTGGGAATGTGGACTTGAGATCGTTTAGTCCGTTTTGTTTTTGCTCCCGTTTTTCCTGATGTCTTTGTCTTATGAATAGAGCTTAAACATGAAAACAAATCACTAGTAAGTGTGGAATTTGAGTAGCTTTCTCAAACGTCTTTTTTAAATGGAATAGAATGTTAATATGTGGTAGTAATTGCTGTTCCCAGCTGTTTGTCTTAAGTTGTTCCTTATGGATGGTATGGCAATTATAAACAAACAAAATTTTAAATATTTGGTTGTACGTCAGCTGCACTCTATCCTATCTCCTTTGAAACGTTTTTTTGTGAATTCATTTTTGTTCTTCACTGTATGATGTCTTTATACCGCTATTTTCTTTAATTTTATGTTACATGCAGTCTGCTTTTTTGCATGTGTGAAGCATTTTAAATACAAGCTGTATGAAAGACATTAAAATCCAGATGTATGGAAAATATAGTGAGAATTAATGTTTCATGGCTAAACTCTTTGGCGAGAAAATGGCTGTTGAGGTTGCATACAGCTCTTCTGTCGTGACCCTTGTATGGATTTATTATAGTTAAGTTTGGCAAAATGCAATTTTTATTTTTCTTATAATTTTGTTGTATAATGTTTTTAAGACTTTTTTCATTTTTTGTCAATTTAAATTTTCACAGGTGCACGAAACTGGGGGTGGAGTAATTATGATCATAGATATTAAAATTCAAAAAGTTTAAGCTTTATAGCTTTTAAAACACAGTCATGTCAGAAAGTACAAAATAAACCATATTAAATCAAAGTTCTTAAATTGTCAAGCAGCATTTTTATTACCTTGCCTATCTGTAAATTTTGATTATCATTGGTAGAAATTTTATTTTTGTTGTTGGTTAGTATGTGTACTGTGAAAGTGACATTTACCAGTAAAATTCAAATCCTTTCCAGGCCTTATTATGGTGCAGTATTACATGATCCTGTGTCAGGTCTGAAGTTTGTTGCTGATTTCTTAGATACCACAAATGTGCAGTGTCTTTTAATATTTTTGTTATGGTTTTCTACTTAGATTAAATTTGTCAATGTTTCAGGGTATTTATCTTAAATATTTTATATACATTTATTTTTCTTTAAGGTATGCCTTCTAACTTCATAGGCATCCACGTGATAATACTTTTCAACTAGCAATTCAGATTTGCTTAGGTACAATGGAGAGGATAAAGCATTAACAATAAATGTAATTTTGGTTGGCTGTATGTTTCTTCATGCAGTCTGACAACCAGACCAAGAAATCACCACTGCTGAAAGATTGTTTTTGTTGGCTGTGATAATATAGTGTACAAATTACGTGGCTGATCTACATTTTCACTTGTGTGGTTGTGCTCACCCCTCCCACCCCCCACTAAAAGTACCAATATTTGAAGAATTTAAGTTTTCCAAATTCAACTGTGAACTTGCAGTGGTATATTCAAGCAGATATCTCTTTTAACACACTCGTCTCTAAGGTGTCTTTATTCAGAAATCCAGTGTTTTTACTGTTTTACAGTAGTTGAATATAATTGGTAGGTTCTGAAAAATATCTGCCTTTTTATCACTCATTAATATCTTTGCTTTGCTCCTTCTCCCCACAGTCTTGAAATGTGAATGGGCTATTGTATCCTTTAAATGTCTCGGCAATGATAATATAACCATGATTTACTGAACTAAGAAAACAAAACTAAAATCATGCCCAATTAGTTCAAAAGTAAAGGTAGACAAAGCTGTATTTCTTAATGAAACCCATCCTATCAATTTAAGAGGAACAATGTTGCCTAGTCTTGTGACATTTTTCTTGCTTTTCTTCCTTCAGTCCTTTAATTATATAAGGACCTCAGCTGCAATTAAAAATCATGTGTGTTTAGCCCTCATATTTACAAAGACCCTTTTGAAAACAAATTCTAAAGGCTCAAAATTCAGAAGATGCAAAGCATAAACCTTATAATTATTAAGTCTCTCATGAATTTTTGTTGTCTATCACACCATTTTTGAACGTTTTGAAATTGTAATACCTTGAGTTTTGCCAGTCACTTAAATAGGAAGAGTACTTGGTACTAAATGAACTAGATGCAAAGGTCAGAGTTAGATATGCTTGTTGAGCCACCCCCCTCATGCACTCCCTTCTTTCCCCAAATATCATAGTAAATTAGAAGTAGATTCTTCCTTTGTTCTGGATCTTGGATCACAACTGACCAAAAAGAAAAACAAACAAACCCAAAAACAAAACAGTTGGGGGGACCCACACAAGTGAGAAAGCAACAAACAAACACTGGTCACCGCTTTAAAAACGAAAAAGGAGACTTTGAGATATAGTAAACCTTCAAGTTACATGGGGGTTGCGTTATTGCAATTCCTGCGTAACTCAAATTTTCACGCAAGCCGGTGGGGAGAGCCTGTTTCCCAGCTCCCCTGGGCTTGCAGGAGCTGGGAAACTGACCAGCCACCAGGGATGGTCAGTTTCCTGGCTCCCAGAGTGGCAGGGAGCTGGGAACCAGAGGCCAGCCTGGTTTCCTTCTCCCTGCTGCTTGTGGGACCAGGAAAACAGTCGGCTCATGGTTGGTCAGTTTTCTGGTTCCACCAGCGAAGGGCAGCCAGGAACCAGGTTGCTGCTTGGTTTCCAGCTGCTCTCCGCTTGTGGGACTGGGAAACAGAACAGCCCGCCAGGGCTAGTCAGGTCCCTGGCTGTTTCTCCCTGTTTTTCTCCAGTGGCGCAGCTGTCAGCCTGACAGCCTCTTAGCTCTGGGGTGGGACCAAAAAATGAAGAATTCAGTGTGGGAGGGGGCTGTCAGGAAGTAGGCTTGGGGTGTGGGGTATCGTCAGAAGGGATGGTACAAGACATGGGGGAGTTGGTGGGGATTGAGTGGGAGGGGATTCAGGAGTGGGCTGGGCTTGGGGGCAGGGGTCTGCGCAGGCAGGGAGGAGGTTTGAGCAGGAGGGGGCTGCAGGAGCATGCTGGGGATGTGGAGTATGGGTGGGTGGAAGGATGCAGGAGAGTTTGGGATACAGGGTCTGGAAGGGAGGGATCAGGGTGGAGCGAGGGGTCTGGGAGGGAAGGGCAGGAGTAGGGTATGGAGTCGGAGTGGGAGGGAGAGTGCAGGAAAAGGGTAGGGAAAGTACCTGGAAGGAGATGAAAGGTAGACCATTTAAAGTCTCTGGGTGGAGAATAAAGTTGCAAGGCGGTGGGGGTGGAGGGGAGTTGTCATGATGATAATCATCTAGTGTAGCCCCTGAGATCAGGAGGGGGTTGCTGTGGTATTTTTTTTCCTAAACAAATAATAGAAATATGTGAAACAAAACACCTGGTAATCATGGGGGGCGGGTCTCTAACCAGCCAGGCCATCTGTTGGTCTGCTAATACTGCAAAACACAAACATTCCCGTAAATTCTTGCAATTTATTGCACACCTTTTTGTATCACAAGGTAGAGTAATAAAACCAGGACAGTAGTCATTGGTTGTGAATCTGAACATAGGAGACAATTTGGATGAAAATTACCATTAAATAGGAGATTTATTGATTTGTGAGGAAAGAAAAGTGTATGTGAACAGCAAAATAAGGGCAATAGACTTAAAGGGTGGTGGTGATGGTATGAGAGAAAGGCAGACTTTAACAAGCTCAGAGAACTCATAGGGAAGGGATAAATAGAATTCAGGACAGCTTGCACGTCCTCAAAGGATATGACTACATAAGAGGGGTTTTCTGGCAAAGCAGGACTTTTTGTTGGAAAAACTCTCAGAGCATCTACATGCAAAATGCTCTTTGTCGACACTTTGAGAATACCCAGCAGATCCACTGGCAGCATTATACCTCTCCCTGTTCAGGTATAATGACCCTGTCAACAGTTGGCTATCGAGAAAACAGCCATGCAGATGCTCCACAGACAGGGCTTCTGGTTCACTGGGTAGCCCTGTTTACAGAGCTTGTGGTTGGCTGCTCTGTTGAGAGAGGGCCTGGTAGTCTGGCTGCCCTCTGTCGACAGAGCAGATTGCATCTACACATAAAAGCAGACTTAAAAAACAATCTGTCAACAGGAGTTTTGCTGGGAAATCCCTGCCGGCAGTCACTTTTCAACAGATGCTTCTTGTGTAGACATAGCCAACGAGTGTTAGATGCATGACAGAACAGTATCCTAATTGAAATAGGCCACTATGGCTGTAAAAGAGGTGTGTAATGGTCAGAAAATCAAAAAGAAGCAACAAAAAGCGGAAACATGAGCATATTGGTAAGGAGAAATATAAAGGACTAGCCTGAGCATGTAGGGATAAAATCAAAAAAACTAAAACAAAGAATGAGTTGCACTTAGCAAAGGATATATAAAAAGCACTAAGAGGTTCTATAAATATGTCAGCAGCAAGCAGAACTGCTGGCAGAATTGCTAGGCTTTTGAGCAATGTTGGGGGGGCAGCTCAGGACCCCCAGAAGGGACAGTGCCTCAGAATGAAGGGACTGGGTTGCCTTTCAGCACTGTTTCGCCTGTGCCACCCAGGGGTCTGGCAGTGGTTCAAAGTGTCTGGGGCTCTGGCTGCAGCCAGCAGCCCCAAGCTCATTTAAATTACCGGTCTCCAAGGCCTTTGCAAGAGAAAAATTGATAAAAGTGCAGGTCCACTATTAAATGGAAAAAGGAGCAGTAACAGACAACCTCAAAAAGACTGAAGAGTTTTAATGTCCTTTTTGCTTCAGTCTTCTGTAAAAACCTTAATTGTGACCAGATGCTTAAAACACTGAATATTAACAAAGGGGAAGGAGCAGGTTAAAGTTGTGTGTTCAGGTGGTCAGGACCCGCTAGCATTCATCCTAGGGTACTTAAAGAACTAGCTGAAGCAATCTTGGAACTGTAGAGGGCCAGAGAAGGACGAACCTAGTACTTATCTTTAAAAAGCAGAACAATGCAGATCTGAGGAATTGTGAATCATTCAAACCTAGAATGTAACTGGGACTTAATTTCCTTGTTTAACAAGGTTGCTGATCTGATGGAGAACGAGTAGAAGTAATGTATCTTGATTTTTCTTCTAGAAGATTTTTATTTGCCACCGTCCCACATGATGATCATATACACAATCTAGGAAGATATGGTCTAAATGAAGGTACTGTAAAGTGGGTGCATAACTGGTTGTAAGACTGAACTCAAAGCCCAGTTATAATGGGTTTCCTGTCAAACTGGGAGGAAATGTCAACTATTATCCCACAAGAGCCTGTCCTAGTTCTGGTACTAGTCAGCATTTTGGTAGCGACCTGGATAATGGTATGGAAAGTATTCTTATGTAATCTCTGAATGACACAAATCTGGGGAGGGGTGCTTGTGTGTGTGCAGAAGAGGTTAAGATTAAAATCTGAAACAACGTTGACAAATTGGGGAACTGGTGTGAAATCAAAAAGTCAGCAAAGACAAGTGCAAAGTACTAGAGTTGGGAAGAAAAAATTGAATGCACAAATACAGAATCAAGAGCCTGCGCAGCAGCAGTCCTTCTGAAAAGAATCTGGTGATTATTGCGGATCACAGATTGACTGAGTCAGCAATGTGAAACAGTGACAAAAAAGATAATGCGCTGGGATGTATAAACAGGAGTGTAATATGTAAGACATGGGAAGTAATTTTCCTTCTCTGTTTGGTGCTGGTGAGGCCTCTGTTGGAGTTTTGTATTCAGTTTGAGCACCATATGTCAAAGAGGTGGACAAATTGGAGAGTCCAGAGAAGAGTAACAGATACTATAAAACGTTTAGAAAACCTGATGGGTGAGAAGGTTAAAATATTTTATGTTCTTGAGAAAGGAACTACAAGGGGGACATGGTAAGTCTTCAAATACGTTAAGAATTGTTATAAAGAGAACAGTGATGAATTGTTGTCCATATCCACTGAAGGCTAGACAAGTAGTCAATTTTAATGCCTGTCATGGGAGAATTAGGTTACCTATATTAGGAATATTTATCTAACTACAGTTAAATACTGGACTAGCTCAAAGGGCGGTTGTGGAATCCCTGTCAGAAATTTGAGTCTGTTGGCCTTACTTTTCTGCCAGATGCTAATTTTGTTTTTTCCTGCTTTTTCTGTTGTAGGTAATCAGAAAATAACAGTTAATCTAGCTGATGATAGCTTGAGAGAGGGTGATTTTTGGCTGGTGCTTGAAAGGCCGTAGTATTTCAATAATTCTGTTTCCCCACCCCCCAGCCCCACTTTGCATCTTGGTTCAAGACAGACCTTTCTACAAATCTTAGAATTTGGAAGTGTCCAAAAGCAGGACTATTTTAAGCACCAGCTTCCTAAAGCTTTGTAAAGGTAGCAGGCATGCTGTGCATCTTCACATAGCAAAACAAATACAATAAATTTTTAATTCTCAAAGGGCAGAATGGCTACTATTTTAAAATGTCACTAAATGCTTCTAGGATTGCTGATGAATAGAGATATAATTGAGTTAACATTGTAACTTTCGAAGAGCTTCAGATATCTTAAGCATTATTGCTATATTTTGTTAAATTTCCAGTTCAGAATGGAACTATTTTCAGAGCCAGGAATCAAAAGTTGCTGTTTTTCAGAATAGTGATTGTCATCTTTTTTTTTTTTTAATAGCATCTGCAGAGAAAGAAGCAATCAAGAGTGCATACTCCAAAGTAATGGATGCATATGGACTATTAGGTGTTTTAAGGTTGAATCTGGGTGAGTAAACAAAGTGAGAGGAAAAAACATTATTTTTAATTTGAGACAGCCTCTCTGGCCCTGTAAGTAACCTTCAGGGCAAGGATTACCACCTTTAGTCTCAGAAGAGTTAGTAGTGTTTAATCTGTATTTGCAAAAACAATGAGAGGTCCTGTTGCACTTTAAGAGCTAACAGATTTATTTGGACATAAGCTTTGTAGGTTTAAAAAAAAAAAGTCAGTGTTAGTATTGTGCCTAGTATGTTGTATTACCAGAAACAAAGAATAAATAAAAATGGCTTCCACTTTTGCAACCTCTCTTGCTTTCAATACTCTCCTCCCTGTTTGTACTGCCTTGATTTCTCTGGGAGAACAGGAGCACTCTTAAATTAGTGGTGCGTGTGTATGTGTGTTCAAGGGTCACTGTGCTGCCTCTGCATTCATTTTTTCACTGTTTAATGAATAAAGTTAATCCTGAACTCAAAACTAGATATAATATATAGTTTTATAGTGTGTAAAATTATCATATAGCTATGTCAAAATCTTCATGTAAAAGAGAATATCAAAAGAATTGCCTTGATTAAAAATTAAGAGTAAGTTTTCCAGAGCTAGAAAACTAAGCATGGTGGATGTAACCACTGGCTGTATTGAAACATCAAAATCAGGTTTAGGACTGTGTGTGTGAGGGCAAGGGGGATTAGAAGTCTTAAAATCACTAAATGATTTCACATTTTATCTTTCAAATATTTGTAATTAGAATTCATCATTCAACTGTGTTTCTGGTTTTACAGGAGACACTTTGTTACGTTATCTGGTTCTTGTCACGGGATGCATGTCTGTGGGAAAGATTCAAGAATCTGAGGTTTTTCGTGTTACTTCCACTGAATTCATATCATTACGAAATGACCCTTCAGATGAAGACCGTATCTCAGAAGTGCGCAAAGTTTTGAACTCAGGAAACTTTTATTTTGCATGGTCTGCTACTGGGGTCAGTTTAGATCTTAGTCTTAATGCTCACCGTAGCATGCAAGAACAGACCACTGACAATAGATTTTTCTGGTGAGTAGCTAGTCTGTTTTGCCAGGCCTGATGTAATGCATGTAAAGTATTCATGTACATACTAATCTACAGCACATTTTGATCACTGGCTTTGGCCTGCAAATCTAGACTGTTAAAATTATGCTTCTATATAATTCCATGTGGCTTTATTTCAGATTCCTATCAAAGTGAGCATGAACATTTTCCACAATAAAACTGAGAAACCATTTGTTCTGTTATCTTTACTGACATGTGATACATTGGAGCAGGGGCTGGTGTCAGCCAGCACAGAAAAAATAGCATGTGTACAGACAGTTGTGAACTCCCTGAAAGGGCTATTTGAATGGGTAGATGCACACACTCAGTTAACAGCACAGAAAGGAAGAAAAGCCATTTCACAGGCTGCCATAAACTAACATGAGCCCACAGCTAAAGGCTTGCTGCTCCTGCTTGGAAATTCATGCTCTGCCTGTTCCTGAAGGGCAGGGGCCGGAGCATAGCAGTGAGAGGGGCACTGTGGGTTTCATAGGGGACAACTCTGGAAGCTCATAAATTAAATTTTAAGATGTGGCATTCCACACTGGCCTTTAATTGAACCTCTGAATTCGAGATTGATGCTATACCCGTCAGATAACTGCAATTTTGTAATCTTGAGATTACTGCACCCAAAATCGAGCTAATGGTCTTTACAGCGAAGAGAGTCATGGGGTAAAATCAAGCTAACTGAATTAAATTTGAATTTCTTGTAGTGTAGATGCAACCCCAGTGTCTACGTGACATAACCACTATTTCGAAATAAATTTGAAGTAGTGGCCATCTTATTTTGAAATTGATAAACCTCATTTCACAAGGAATAGCGCCTATTTTTAAAAAGCTATTTCAAAATAGGTGCTGTTTTGATAGGGAATAGCACGTATTTCAAAATAAGCCAAAGTGCAGCCACTAGCTCTATTTCAAAGTAGGCACTATGGCTATGTCTACACTACAGAGATCTTTCAAAGAAGCTTCTTTCGAAAGAGTGCGTCCACACACGAAAGAGTGGATCAAAAGAGTGATCTGCTCTTGTGAAAGAGAGCATTCGCACAGCCCCACTCTTTCAAAAGAACAGGCCAGGGAACGAAAATGAAGACTGTTCTTACGAAAGAGGGGCCCTGTGGAGCATCTACAAATGTTTTCTTTCAAAAGAAGCTTTCGAAAGGGGTTACTCTTCCTGAAAGAGGAAAGGAAGAGCAATTTCAAAAGGAGCACCACATTCTTTCGATTTACTTTTGAAAGAATGCTCTTTGTTTGTAGACGCTGCATGGGCTCTTTCAAAAGAGCCCCCTTCTTTAGAAAAATCTTTAGAAAGAACTTGCTAGTGTAGATGCAGTCTGTGTTTAAGTGATTTATTTTGAAATAGTAAAGTTATTTCAAAATGCATTTTTGTGTGTAGCAGCATTGTTTCGAAATTAACTATTCTGGAATCGCTTATTTCAGAATAAGACTCCTGTGTAGACACACCCTGTAAATGTTTGTAGCATATTTGTGATGCTTTAATTGTAACTTTTCTTTTTAAATGAAAGATATAGGATTTATGGATTTTACATAAAAATTTAAAAAATTTATCCAGCCCTGCACAACCAATAATTTAACTCCTGGGGTTACACTTCATAATCACACTGCTTTTATAGTCACAGTATTTGCAAGTCATTAATTTTACTTAATCTCTTCAATTTATTTTGTATGGTCTTGGTAGCAGTAACTTCCCTCTCATTTGTGTAGAAATGTGTGCGTACAATTCACTTGAAATAAATCTGTACTCCCTTGAAGAAAAGTGTATAACTTAAATGTATCCAATATATTCAAAACCTGATGCCTACGTTTGTAAAATACTTCGTATAAGGTAAAATAAAATACTTCGTTTGGATCAATTAATTTAATCAGTTTTATTTAGATGTAGTGTTCACTAATCTATAGTAAACTGACAACTGTTCTGGAAAACAAGTACTGTTAAGTTTAATTTGTACAAAACTGACATGCTTCAAAAACTGATGTCACTCTTAGAGTTTGTAGAATTATTCTTGCAGTACAGAATCTCTGATATGGTAACAAGTCCCAGGGTTTTAAAAGAAGGCTTTTGGGGTGGGAAGTTTTTCCCAAGGAACTGATTAAAGGAATAGGCACAAATTTGTCACAGTCCAAATTCAGTCCTGATTAGCCATGTACCAATTGATTATTGGGTGACCTATATGAAATGAGTCGGTGAGTTACATGTGATGTAAAAAATAGCCCCATAGTTGGGGTTCTGGTTTTATTTTCTTAGAGACCGGTTTTCCAAGTAGGTTCTGAAACACATTACTAGGAAGAAATAAGGGAAGCTGCTGTAATAGAAGATTCTAGGGTTGTCTGTTTTTATGTTCATTAAAATTCACTAGATGCAGTTTTGTCTTACGGACATCTAAGTTGCTGTCTATTGCTTTTTCTCTGTCAAATCTGTTTAAATAGGAACTGTGGATGAAACTGTGTACGTTACGGAAAGCTTTCCACTTCAAATCCCTTATATTGAGTGTGGAATTTCAGAAATAAGAGAGCAATTATCTAAACAAAATAAGCTGTTTTATTTTTCGATGTTTTTAATCTGAATCACTTCTATTTCTGATAGGAACCAATCACTACATTTGCATTTTAAGCACTATGGTGTAAACTGTGATGACTGGTTATTGCGTCTCATGTGTGGAGGAGTGGAGATCAGAACAATTTATGCAGCTCACAAACAGGCAAAAGCTTGTCTCATTTCACGATTAAGCTGTGAACGAGCTGGAACCAGGTTTAATGTACGGGGAACGAATGATGATGGTCATGTTGCTAATTTTGTTGAAACAGAACAGGTATGTTGTACATTTGATTAACTCATTATTTGATAATGTCATCTCACAATGGAAATAAACTAAATCATTGTAAGTTCCTTGAAATCTAAGAACTTACAGTATTCAATATTTAGTATTGAACTTTAGTATTCAATATTCACTCACTACACAACTGAATAATTTTTTTCTGTAAGTTCCTTGAAATCTAAGAACTTACAGAAAAAAATTATTCAGTTGTGTAGTGAGTAAATATTGAATACTAATAGAGAAATCAAAGCTTCTTCACGAACTTTAAAAGAGCCTTATGTGAAGTCCTAAGGATCAACTTGAAAGGAGTCCTGGAAAATACTTAAATCATCAGCTTCAATATTTGGTCTGTTTTTATAGTATTCTTGAGTGGGGCTCTGTGTAAGAGACAGAAAGCCTATGTCTACACTACAGCAATCTTTTGAAAGACACTTTTGTGGAAGATCTCTTCTGAAAAAACTTCTTTCGAAAGAGCTCATCCAAACCCAAAAAAGCAAATCAAAAGACTGAGCTGCTCTTTCGATAGTGTCCACACAGCCCCCCGCTCTTTTGCAAGAACAGGCCAGGGATTGAAAAATCTGGTGCCATGAGGAATGCTCTTCCAAAAAAAAGGGACCACCAAGTGTCTACACATGCCTTTTTTCTTACTACTACTACTACTACTACTGAATACTGTTTTTATTAAAGTTGTATTTTCTTAGCCAGGGGACAACAGAATATATGCTGTTTTTAAAAATCCATGCTGTTTCTACTGCTTACGTCATGACGTGTGCAATATGCTTAGATTCATTGTGTTCGGATAACTCAAGAAAGATTGGTTTGTTTCTGTGGCCTCCCTCACCCTGCAGTAAAATTAGTGCTTTTTCTCAACAGGTGATATTCCTAGATGACAGTGTCTCTTCCTTCATACAAATTCGTGGATCTGTTCCATTATTTTGGGAGCAACCTGGTCTCCAGGTAGATAATTGATAAGATCAAGATTGAGGCCCTGTTGCATTGTTACCCTTTTGGGCTGAATTCCCTGGATGAGACTCTTTTTTGGGACTCAGACTTTTAACTGGCCGAAGAAATTGTAGTTGAAGATACTACTTCATGCAGGATCTGAGCTCTCTCTCTCTAATGCTTAGTTTCTTTTGGCCTGGAAGTTTTGAATTCTTCAATTTTACCTTAATGATTGCTTCTTAAAATAGGTTGTTCTGGATTACACAAGTGGAGAGACTACTCTTGATTTAGTTCTAAATAATACTAAGCTGTCTATGCAACTATCTCAGAGCAGTAGCTGTGTTAGTCTGTATCTTCACAAAACAAAAAAAGCAGTGCAGTAGCACTGTGAGCCGATGCCCAGGTGCCAGCTAACAGTCCGGTGGGGCAAAGGGGGTGATGCCACACCAGCAGCTACGCTAAGCAGCCAAGGCAGGCTGGGTTCTTTGGTTTGCGTTTAGTTCGGGTACAGCAGCAAGAGGAAAAATTACACTTACAGAGGCTTGAACAGTTACTTTTTATTTATACAAAGATAGAAACAATTTAACTAAGACAAATGATTAAAGTACAAGTTAGTACTCGCAGTTTTTAAATGGGAAACAACACAATTTAACTTAAGAAAAGTTTTAGACAAACTAGCTGGCTTAAACTAATATAATTAATGTGTACGCAAGAAAGGCATGTTGCAGGTGTGATTTTCACCATTGCCTCTTAGACCTGGTGGAACCAGTGTCTTTCCCTCAATTCCTGTAGGAAAGAAGTGTAATACAGGTGTAATTCTTACCCCTGCCTCCTAGATCCAGTGTGACCCAGAATCTTTCTCTCAATCCCTCGGGAAGAAGTAGATACGAACCAGGCATCCCCAGTCTCGGGAGTTAATTCCAGACCTGACCAGCAGGTGTAGATGATTGAAACTCGAAGGGGGGGTGGTCTGCCAAGCCCCTTTATACCTCTTTTGTCACGTACGCTTCTTCCTGGTCTCAAGTGGCCAATTGGGAGGAATGTTTTGAACCCCAGGTTTTCCAGGGAAGGTGCAAGGCTCAATTTGCACCTGTGAATTGTGGACAATTGGGCACCTTTGGAGGTGATGGGCAGGGTTCCCCGTCCTCCCTGGGGAAGTGATCAAGGTGTGTCAATTACCGAGATCAGCCAGAAGGGCGGCCATTAGCTAGCCCATTCACTGTCTGGTTACAAGCACTTTAAAGACTAACAAAATAATTTATTAGGTGATGAGTTTCATGGGACAGACCCACTTCTTCAGATCTGGAATTTTAAGTAAACTTAAATTCTCATTGTGCGAGTTTACTTCTATCAGAATTTCCAGATTGAAAGAAGTGGGTCTGTCAGACGAAAGCTCATCACCAAATAAATCATTTTGTGAGTCTTTAAAGTGCTACAAGACAGCTTTTTTGTTGTGTGCAAGAAGTGACTATGGGCGAGACCCTAAGTAATAGTGACTTTTTTGGTATAATTAAGTCCAGCATTCTTGGTAGAGTAATTGTGTGGGGGGAGGGAAATTATTATTGCGCCACTAAAATGAAAAAGGATGACAGTTAAAATCCTTGGATGCAACATGGCAGCAACATAAGTATACTGTAACAGAGTCTTAGAAGGCTTGTGTATCCCTAAACATAACAGCCAGAGTAAGGGTTACTCACCAAAGTTCAAGAGGTTGAATCAAAAGTATCTTCTTTGGAAAACAAGCGTTAATAGAAAGGAAGAAGCACGTGTAGAAAGAATAGTGTATGATAGAAATAGAATTAAGAGATCTTGGAGAGCAGATGGGCAAACGAACAAAAAGTTCCAGTATATAATTAAATGTACTCTTTTGTCAAAGGTGGGATCCCACCGTGTCAGAATGTCAAGGGGATTTGAAGCAAATGCACCGGCTTTTGACAGGTGAAATAGTGGCTTGCATTTTTGTTAATATGTTAGGTAAGGGGAGATAAGGGTTCTGGGGTGGAACCAGGGATGAGGGACTCGGAGGGTTGGAGGGGACTCAAGCCGCAGGCAAGGGGGTTGGCATGCAGAAGGGGGTTTGGGCTCTGACTGGGCAGCACTTACCTCTGGTGGCTCATGGAAGAAACTTATATGTCTGGCTTCTAAGAGGAGAGATGGCTAGGGTCTCTGCATGCTGCCCGCACCTGCAGGTCCTGTTTCCATAACTCCCATTGGCTGCAGATCCTAGCCAGTTGGAGCTGCTGGGGTTGGGGACTGTGCATAGACCACACATTACTGCCCCTCTAGCATCCCTTATGTCTGGGAGACAGACATGCTGGCTGCTTTCGAGACGTGCATGGAACCCCGGCAGGAACCTGTCCTAGTCCCATTATGCCACCAACCTGACTTTTAGCAGCACGATCGGCAGTTTTGTTTGGAACACCCAGGATCCTTTTTTGACTGATCATTCTGGTTGAAAACTGGGTACCTGTCAACCCTAGCCAAACTAAAATGTAAGCTGTACCCTAGTGCTCATTCATACGGGGTTGATTTAAGAGAATATGCTGATTATGTTAGGTTTTTTACTCGTCAAAAGGTGAGCGAGGATTTGTTTTCTTTTGCCAACAGGCATTTCCGAACTCTTAAAAACTTATACGGCAAGCAAATTATCGTAAACTTACTTGGGGCAAAAGAAGGGGAGCACATGCTTAGCAAAGCCTTCCAGGTAAGTATTACGATTGCCCGTGCATGTTCTCAGAATTGGCTTATGTGTTAGGCTGGTGTTAGAGAATGAAACAGACATGTCACACACGGGAATGACTGGTTATTGTTGAAATAAATCTGTACCCAGTTGGCTTAGTACAGGATCCTAAAAGCTTGCTGAGGCTTTTCTTAGGATATATACAATAAAATGGATTTTAAAGTAGCTCTAATGCCAATCAGTATATCTGAGCATGTTAACCAAAATAAGCATTCTTTTGGAAAAGTCGTAACAGTAATATGACAGCTTGTTGATGAGAAATAATTGTAAATTATCTTCCCTTACTACTGCTTTATATCTAAAGGAAATAATTTCTGCATTCCTATGTTGGTATGTAGGCAACAGACGTTTTGGTATTTAATAAAAAGTGTGCTTCGGGCAAACAATTTTTTCTCCAGAATACTACTCTAGTAATTCCTGGATGTATTTCTAGACTGTAGAGAAAAGGACTTCTTCAAAGTGATATGAATACATCAGTTGAGGCCTTAAAAATAAGTTTGTCGTTCAATTGAAATTTAAACTTTAACATTTATCTATATAATGAGCATTTTAGATGTAACTGGCCAGCCAGTCTCAAGATTTTTTGCTATTGAGTTATATAAATGAATAAAGATTCTCCTGGATTCTAATTAATTAAAGAGCCATAACATCAATCTAGTTTTTCATGGTATCTTTTTCACAGTGGTGATAATTTTCATTTCAGTAATTTTCTAATTATTTTACTTTATTTACAAATTAATTGTATTACCAGTTTAGACTATGAAATCACCTATAAGATGCTTAGTAGTCAGAGAGGTGGCCATGTTCAGTTATGACTATAAAATATATTTAAACTTAAAATAATATAAAAAACATAGAAGAAAAACCTCATCTGAAAATATCAGTATTGTGTATTTGGGGTACAGAAAAAATTATTGAAAATGTATTGAGTTATTTTCAATCTAATTTTAATATGGGATGATTTTAATGCAGTATAAAATTTATTTTCATCATCCTTTTCTGCTTAATACTCTTAGGCTGTGTCTACCCTGCAAAAATAACTTCAAAGTTTCTTACTTTGAAGTTGAGCGTCTACACACAACCTACTTCGAAGTTAAACTTGGAAGTAGGACACTACTCCATTCCTGAGAATGGAGTAAGTATTTTGAAGTTAGGCTCCCTACTTGGAAGTCAACTTTGAAGTAAGGGAAAATGAGTGTAGGCTCTCTGCTGGCTACTTCAAAGTAGTGCCTAACTTTGAAATTAGTTCCTAGTGTAGATGCACCCTTTGAGAACTTTAAGGAATGCAGGAGCTGCCTTAGTAGAACAGGCAAATGATCAGTCTAGTCTGATGCCTTATAGTATCAATGCCACATGTTTCAGGGAGCAGCATAAAATTTTAAAATTTACCTGATTGAATAGAGTGATCTGAGAAAATGTGTTCTTGGACTCTATTGGGCTGCATCTACACTAGCCCCTTCCTTTCCGAAGGGGCATGGTAATGAGTCATATCGGCAGATGGTAATGAACCACTGCCATGAAGATGCAGTACCTCGTTAGCATAATGACAGCTGCATGCAGTTCGAAAGCGCTGCTTTTGAATCGCACGCTGCCCGTGTAGACGGGCCTTTCGAAAGGACTCCCTGGACTTTGAAATCCCACTTCTTCCCAAAACCAAATAGGAAAAAGGGGCTTTAGAAGTCTGGGGAGTCCTGTCAAAAGGCCCCTGTCTACACGGGTGGCGTGCGATTTGAAAGCAGCGCTTTCGAACCATGTGCGGAAGGCATTATGCTAATGAGATCTTACATATTCATGGCAGCACCTCATTAGCATCTGCCATTGTGGCTCATTACCATGTCCCTTCTGAAAGGAAGGAGGCAGTGTAGACATCTCCTTGGTGTTTTGTGGGTGCCTTACATAAGGAGAGTTCTGTTAATCTTTTTATTTTATCTAGGTTTCTCCTGATTACAGATGCCCTTCGTTTAAATATCCATTGTTTACTAGCATACATTCTTATTGACTTAAGAATCATAGGTGTTGAATTCTAAATAAATTTAAAAAGGAAACCCAAATTTTCTTCTGATAAAAACCATTATTTACATAAGATGGTAACTGTAGTGCTCATTCACTACTTCTACTGCTGGACTTGTATATTGAGAGTGCTGGAAATTGATAGCCCATTTAATTAGTATACTGCCACCAGCTGTGATCTCAAATGGACATTTCAGTTAAACCTGTGGCAATTATGTTTTCACTTGTAATAAAATCATGTTATCTTCTACTGCTTTTACCAGATTGAGTTATGGGATGATTTCTAACATTCCAAACTTCTGAACAACTTCACACAGACAACTTAGTTGTCTCTCTTTTCCAGGCTAAATGATCCATCTCTATAATCCTGATGTATAAGTTATTCCGTATCACCTAATGATCTGTGTTGCTCTTCTCTACTTTTTCCAACTGTAATATATTATTTTGAGGTGGGGTGACCAGAACTGCATGCAGAATACAAAGAGAGGACGTGCATGGATTTATATAGTGGCATGGTATTTTCTGTCTTATTAACTATCTCTTTCATAATGGTTGCTAATATTCTTTTTTTGAATGCCACAGCACGTTCCTGGCCAATATAGTTAACTAAGTTGCAATGGCAAAGTTAAATTTTGCTCTTGGTTAAACCTGTAAACTCCATTATAGCAATAAATTTTGTCCAAACATAACTTGAGGTCACAATTTGGCTTGCAATCTCTTTATTCATTAGTGGTGATATGTAGGCAGGAGGGAACCCATTATGACTTTGAGACTTTATGATGAATTAGCAGGACTGGTACGTTGTTTTAAAAAAAGCCATTCTTTTACTTGTAAAGAAAACAAATTTGCTCTGAAGTTATTGAGACAAACAGGAATTCCTCCATAATGCTACATAAAAAGCCACTTTTCAGAGTAGACTGATAATGCAAGATCACAAATAAGAAACTATGTATAGAATTGAGCTGCAAGTGATTTGGGTTAGTATTTAATGAAGTATGTCTCAGTTTATTAGAAAAAGTAACAATAAAGGTACAGAAAAAAATGGAGTTAACAGTCTTAAGGTGGCATATTTGGCTTCTACTAACCTAATAGCCTGTTTGTTGGTTAATATATTTATACTTTTTCTTTCTTTCCTGATATCAGAGCCATTTGAAAGCCTCTGAACATGCTATTGATATCAAAATGGTGAACTTTGACTATCATCAAATGGTTAAAGGTGGCAAGGCAGAAAAACTACACAGCGTGCTTAAACCTCAAGTCCAAAAATTCTTAGAATGTGGATTTTTTTATTTCGATGGAAAGGAAGTTCAAAGGTTTGAATATACAGATTCTGTAACTTTCCTTGGTTCAGAATTTGATCGTAATTAATTTTTTTCATTCTTCTAATAATCACACATGAAATAAATATATTTCTAGTTGTTTGTGTGAAAACAGACTCTATTCATTTTTCTAAGATGCTGGCCTGAGACTAGAACAGGGGTCAGCAACCTTTTTGAGGCGGAGTGCTGAAATTTGACCTTTTGACCTCTATGCTGGTGGGAATGCCAGTGATACTTTTAAAAGTCCCTGATAGTCCTACTTACAACAGCTTTATTCATAAATAAATTTAGATGCAGAGCTTTACTGTTTAGGTTTTTTGTTAATTCACAAGTGGCATGGCTTTGAAAGAGCTCTCAGCTGCATGGGGGAGGTGAGGTGGGGCTGAGTTCCTGCCTTGCATGCCAATGAAAATTGGCTCATGTGCCACTCTTGGCACCTGTGCTGGGGTTGCTGACTCCTGGACTAGAATATGGAACAGTTATTTTGTGTTTATGTATAAATATATATGCCATGTCTTTCTTTTTTCTGAATAATCTCTAAAAGTGTCTAAAGCCATACTGGTGTTCAAAGAGGCTTACTTTATACTCAAGATCTTGTTTTGCACTTGACATTTTGGCTTATTTAATTAAATCTTCCTTGTTCCTTGTAAGAGTAAGGAAGTAATTTTTGATGGGGAAAGCAGTACCAGTTTTTTCTTTTGCTGGTACTAACATTGTTTAAGTTATCTGTGGTGATGGAACACAGTACTTTTACCGGCTGTCAGCCAATGGGACTTTGGGGTATGTCTCTGCTTACCAGTAGATCAACCTGGTCAGGGTCAATCTTCCAGGAGTGGATTGCGCATGCCTAGTGGGAAGGCACAAAATCAGACTGAGGGGTCCACAGTTGACCCCTGTACTCCTCCTCACAAGGAGTCAGGGAGGTCAGGACCTCTCCTGTCGACCTCCCTCAGTGAGGGCGGCCAGGTAAGTCGGTCATAGATACATCGATTCCTGCTTTGCACTTGTCATAGCTGGAATTGTGTATCTATGATGGAGTTGAAGGTGTAGTGTAGATCTGGCCTAATTCTCCTAAATTGTTTCTGAACCTCTTTCCTCCATGTGGTCGCAAAAAACTGTCCATAAAATGGGCATTATTTTTCCTCAGTCATATATTCTATAGTGTACTCCAACATGCTATCACATTTTAACATATTGTTAGATTTAGGGTCATATAATTTTGCAAGAGCTTCTTGCTTAGAAACCATAATTTTAGCTTTTGAGAGACAACTAGAATTAGAACTCTAAATTCTGTTGTATGGGTAAAACTAATGTGTTAGGCTGTCCTCTTGGAGGAATGAACAGCCCTATTCTCTCTTTCTGTCCTGGCAAATTAGACTTACTAATACTCTTTTTAAACTACAGTAGAAGTAAATATGTATTTTCACTGTAAGTGTTCATTCTGGCATAATTAGAAGATGGAAAGCAAAATTAAAACCCATTTTAGCAATGTTTGTTCTAGGAGGACTATAGGCATTCAGTTGCTCCTGAGGTACATTTTTTCAGTTTTACCAAACTATTGTTTTGGTTTTAACTTCTATTAAAGATTAAAAAAATTAATACTTTTTAAATAACTATTAAGATTCTGACAAATAGAGGGCAAGGGAATGCAACAGATTAAATTATGATTTGCAGGATGTACGCAACATATTTATGTAAAGTCTATTTCCCTTATTTGTTTTCTCTCTTCTCAATCGATAAATGGTTAGTCTAGTAATGACACCATGTACTTAATTTTTCTTCTTTGTGTCGACCATATTTCAGTAGCTGATTTTTTTCCTCAAAAGGTTATGTTCAAATAATGTATTTGATACAATTTTATTACATTTGAAGTTTTATTTTAATTTCAGCAAATCAAGGCACTTTTCTAATGTTTGTTTTTTAAATAAATAATTTGCTTTAATTATAGAAATACTCAAAAAAGAAATGCTGTATTTCCTGAGGTGTCTAGATAGTTCATTCCAGCATTACTCTGTAAACAAGGACCACAGCAAGAAATTGAAGGAAAACTTTGATTTAGTGGAAAAAAATTGTCAAACCTTTGGACAAAAGAAGTCTTGTTGCTATTGGTGGATATAGTTCTCTATAGCTACCAACATTATCAATGTGTTTTTATAACAATAATATTGCAGTTGCAGTGCCTTGGTTTACTAATCTCTGAGATTTTGCTGTCCTCTGTTGATGCTCTTTGTTTTACTGAGTTATTTCAGTCTTTCTCTTTATTTTGTTGTACTTGACACAGATATCAAAGTGGTACTATCAGGACAAACTGCTTGGACTGCCTGGATAGAACAAATAGTGTGCAGGCATTCTTTGGCTTAGAGGTAGGAAAATAATGTAGAGTCTAGATATAGAACTTCTAACCAAAGACTGATTGTTTTTGATGCTTCTGTAATGCTTGACTAACTTACCAAAATTGTCAGTGGTCAGAATTATTTACCATATGTTCCAGATTGGGTGAGATTTGTAGTATGGCTTGTAGTAAAACATCTTAGCAGCTCACAATTTTTAGTACAAAAGTTATGAGAGAGACAAATTTTAAAGAAAGTATATTTTGGTCATACTACTAAAATATTCACCTTCCTTGTATGCCCATCTTTTTTTCCTTTCAGCTTCAGGGTTGCAACTCCAGAGCAGGAGTGTGGCAATCACACACCAAAGCACTTTACCCATAGCACTTGCTGTGAGTGAAACAAAGGGCAGATCTGCAGTAGGGGGAAAGTTGATCCAAGCTACACAATTTGAGTTATGCTAGTAGTATAACTCCAGTTGACATAGCTTAGATCTACTTAACGGCAGGGGCCACACTGCTCTGGGTCAATGGAAGAGACTCCCTTTACTCATTTCATTGTGGTGGATTACTGGAGTGAACATCTGAGTGATTAGAGGTCATTTTAGTGAGTCTTCACTAGACCCACTAAACTGACCATCAGTAGAGCCATCACCACAGCATTGATCCTGGCTGTAGTGGAAACAAGTGATAAGATTCCTCAAACTGAATTTCCAGTGAGCACTGTGGCTTAAGTTCTTTGCGGCACATACTACCATTCTGAGGGTTACCAGGACTGATCTCCAGGAAACATCAGTCCATGAATTTTGTATTACGTAGAGAATGTTACATTTGGGGACTCAGCTGTGCCCCAAACCCCTTTTTGTGAATGCACTCTAGAAATCGAGCTTATTCTGGAGCACAATTTGACAGGAATCGGATTTAATTATAAAAGTTTCTAATTCCTGAGGATATAGTACAAAGCTTGAATACATGAACTGAATGTGAAACCTGATGAAGTGGTGTCTTTGAGTTTGCAGACAGCATGAAACAATAGCTTTCAGAGATTTGGATTGCTCCATTCATCTTAATAAATAGTAAATTCTGAATCCTAAACCTGAAAACTTGCAGCTTGTTTTAAAATGGAAAAGTGTGGACACAGTAAAACTATAAAAATAAGCAAGACTACTGTACTTATGATAGTCCTTTTTCTTCTAATTCAGTAAACCCTCAGATTTTAACATGAAGGTTCTGCAGAGTTTTCAGTGGAAAGCTGTAGAATCCAGTGACAAGGCACTGCAAGCGGCACACAGCACCTAGAGGCACAGGGCATTCCTGTCAAAAACTGGACGCCTGGCAACCCTATCTGAGACTTAGCTGAGACTGATAGGCAGAATGTAAAATAAACTCTATTTAGATACTAATGAATTAAAGACGTCGAAAGTGAAAATAGGATTGATATTACCATGGCATTTTAGATTAAAACAATTAATCTAAATTATATCTAGGATATAACTATAGCTAAGCTATACCTATATCTAACTAGCTATTTCTGGTCTGACTTTTATTAAATAAAACCAAAAACAAAAATGAAAATAAACACCCCTAAATTCTTCTGCTAATGTACATTCTGTGCTGTGTAAAAGTTCAGTATGACAGTGTTATTTTCTCCAGAACACAGAGTTAAATTTCTTTTTTTGGTAGTGAGGAAGTGACCAATATATATTTTAATGTATTCACTTAATGAGTCGTCTTGTAAATGTTCTCTTTAACTCTGGCAGATGTTAACAAAGCAACTGGAAGTTTTAGGTTTAGCTGAGAAGCCTCAGTTGGTTACTCGCTTCCAGGAAGTTTTCCGGTCCATGTGGTCCGTGAATGGTGACTCTGTCAGTAAAATATATGCAGGAACTGGAGCTCTTGAAGGAAAGGCTAAGGTAAAAGCACTTTTTTTCATTATCATTTAGCAGCATTCAAAGTGAGTGTTTCATTTTACCATAAATGTAAGTAATATGAGGGATTTCCTTTCTCAAACGTACATTTATAAAATGTAAGGGTGTGATCTAGAAAAGATAAAATCGAATTAATTTTTTAAAAAAGTCCTGCTTAACAAAACATCTTTTCCCAGTTCCAATTTTCCCTCTGTTACTGGTTTAGAGACTAGAGAGAGTCAGAGAAGTCCCCTCATCAATTTGCATTAGTGTCAGAAGATACATGTTAATTTCACACTAGTTTCTTTGCACAGCTTTTAATCTCTGGACCCTTTTTTTCAACTGCATTAATTTTATCCAGCGTATACACTTTCACTTGACTATATTGTTAAATAAACTAATCATTCGTGTGTCTCCTCTGATTGGTCTTGGTTTAATTCTTCTGTTTACCGTGTTAATTTGGCTGGATCATGGTTCACGACTCATGTTGTCCTTCAGAAAACAAAAAAGCAGTCTACTAGCATTTTACAGGCTAACAAAATAATTTAATCACCTAAAAAAATTATCTTGTTAGTCTTTAAAGTGCTACTGGACTGCTCTTTTTTTCATAGTATGTAGACTAGCACAGTTTTCTCTCTGTTACTGTTGTCCTTCAGCTGCTTGTTACTAGTTGCCTGGTTACTGGGAGTGGGGAAAAACAACCAAAAAACTCTTTTCTCAAGTTATTTGCCCTGTGATAAGCAATTCCATGCTGTTTCTCAGCGTATTGTTTGTTTTGTTTCATCAGCTTGTTTTGTCTCAGTTAACACACAGCTTGTTTAGCTCACCTAATGCTGTTTTTTCTTTTTGCAAATAGTTCTTATTTTGATCGTTTCTTTTTCTTATCTGGTGATATACAGGAGATATGTCACTATTAAGCTATACATCTCTCTTACTTCCTCCAGTGTGTCCTTCTTCACTCTTTTGCAGTTATTGTACAAGAACACTTTTTTGGCATGGCAGTAGTTAAATAGTAGGTCAGTTTCTGCCTTTGGATTGGTACATGCTAGGCCAATTGATTTTGGAATTCTTTGTTTTCCTCTGAGCAGCATTTGGCCTGGTAGCCTGTCCTGACCTTTCTTTTTAGACCTTATTTAGTTCATCAATTAACTTGATGCTTCCCTGTCATGTTTTGATCATTTAGCATTACATTCACATTGCTGGTGTCTGTATATGCACATTTGTGACTTCCTTTAAGTTACAAATATTTCTTGTACCACAGTTAATCGTATGTCCTAGTATAAAGGTACTTTTTGGCCAGGTACAGCTCATTCTACCTGGAAAAGCTCCATCTATTCTAAAAGAAATAGTAATACTCAAAAGCCATGCAATATATGACATTATTTTTGGTAGCACATCTAGTTCCCTCTTGAAATGTCAACTGTTCCCTTGGTGTATTAATACTGTATATCTAAAATATTGCTGGTACATGTCTTCCTTAATTTCTCAAAGCTTGTTTGTAATCCATATAGTTGTCACTTATATGAAATTTGGTTTGTCAAGGGCCAACAGTGCTTAAAAGTTTTTTTTAAAAACCCACATTTGAGATGAAAGGCATAAATATACAGTATATTTATATATCAAGGAATCATACTTTAAGGACTATGATATTCATTAAAATCTAATACCTTAACTACTCTTTCTTTTGCTTTCTCTGGGTTCCTTTCCATTAATTACCTGAAATATGAATGGTGAGTGTGGATTCTTTTTAGATAATGTCATACATTCTGTATGTTGTCTGATAGAAAGGAAACAGCATCTTATAAAAAAAAAAAAAAAAAGTGGTAAAATAGTGAAACAACTTTACCACGTGAACACTTCGTCACTTTAAAAAAAAACATACGTACTGGTTAACTTGCTTGGAACCTTGACATCAGTATAGCTTTTTTGTGTTATGTTTCACAGACCTAAATAGTGGGATGATTTTCAGCTTTCTTAAAAGTTTTACTTTTAACTAATAGTGTGCAATGAAGTGTCCTTTACAAAACAATTCAAGCCACAAATTGCAATTCTGCAGAGAATATAATCCCATCAATGAAGGAATGTGGTCTACAAGCAGTACTGACTGTGTGTACACCACTGAATGAAATGTCAAGCATCCATGATGTGACTATATCGTCCTCCCATGTCAGCTGACATTTCTTTGGCAATGGGGCAGTTTAATTTTGAGGTGGGTATTCAGACTCAGGTTTCCGGCCTGAGCCTCAGTTGTCTATGTTGCAGTTAAACAGACTCATAGTTGAAGCTATTTCTTTTTAAACATAGATATTTCCTAACATTGTGAATGGATGTATTCAGATATAAATACCACACACCTACACATACAAACAGTATGTGCAGAATAATATTTTGGTTTCATGTGCTTGTTCACCTCCCACTATTTGAAGAATGTCCCAAAATTCCATAGCATCCTCTCAACTTTTCACTGTGTGAATTATTCTTGAAGACCAAGAACTTTGAAAAAACGAATGTTCCTCTCTGCTCTTTTACTGGTCTGATTTGTTTTCTAAATGTGCCTAGACATCTCAGCACTGTTTATGACTTTGCAGAAGCAAAAAAATGGCATAATGCAGACCTGTTGCAGAAAACCAGAAGATAGTTATGTTACCTTTTTAAAGTAAATCAACTCACTGCAAGATTATAAAAATTAAGACATTAATATTTTAAAATATGTGAATGTTGCCAGTGTTTTATGTCAGTTTTTTCCAGCATAAAATATTTTATAATATTCATCCCTAACAGGCTGGAAAGCTGAAGGATGGAGCTCGTTCTGTCACCAGAACAATTCAGAATAACTTTTTTGATAGCTCCAAGCAGGAGGCCATTGATGTGTTGTTATTGGGGAATACCCTAAACAGTGATTTAGCAGATAAAGCACGGGCTCTCTTAACTACCGGAAGTTTACGTGGTATGTGCATTTCAAGATTTTACTCTATATGATAACTATTGGTGCTATTAAAATTATGCAGATTCTGTTTCTAAGCATTATTTAAAAATAAAAAATGTTAGATCATCTGTTTATTTAAAAATATAGATTCCTGTGCTTTACGAATATTACCAGGCTAACCTGAACTAATTGTTTGTGTGCTGTTTATATGGTGTGGCTAGCTATGTATATGGGATGATACAAGAGAGAAATATTTATAAACATCATTTTTAGAAACTAACTAGTGTCAGACAAGTCCCGTGCTTTTAATAGATAGTTCATGGATATAATATTTTTGCTCAAACTTTGTATAGTAATTAAAAATCCAAATTACATATCTAATTTGAGAAACCAAAATTCTTGGTTTATTAAACTTTCCACTTTGTTTTTGTTTGTGATCTGAATCTCTTCTTGAGTTTACATCAGATCATAATCAGAGTGATGGGAATTCTCAGTATGAAAATAATTCCCAATGATATTTGTTAAATGCTTTGGAAAACGCCTCTTGTTATAGTCGTTATTTCAGAATATTAGTGTTTATCACAATGTCAATTTTCTAAGGCAGTTACTTAAACAATTAGAAATAATGCAAAGATGAGGGGAAAATTAAAGTTACAAATCTGGTTCTACAGAGTGAACCTCTGTGGTCTGGCATAATTTTAATTAGGCGGATGTCCACTTATCATGGATGTGGTCAAGACTCCTGTGGTTCCATAAAGTTTTGTTTACAGCCACCTGTCCTGGATCTCAGTGTTCTGTGCTGTTGTTTATCTTTAATTTATAATCCTTTTCATATCTCATAGCTGTTAGTCTGGGAGGTTTCCGAATCTTCAGATATTCTGGATAATAGAGAGGTGTACCTAGCAATGCATAACACTGAAGAAAAACAAGATTAGCTATAAAGAAACAAAATATATGCAAAGTAATTTTTTTACCAACAGTAGTACTGTACGCTGTAAACTTGTACTATATTTGTTGCATTCATTTGTGTTTACTTTCACTATGCAATACTTATGGAAAATATAACTAAAATTTACTTATAGTTAAAATGCTGGTTATTTGGGAGTTCCAGATGATAGAATGCTGAATGTGAAAGAGTTTACTGTACCCCTAAACGTCTTCAGTGTAGAGTTAGACAATATTGACCTCAGGTGTGGCAAATTCTCTGGTTCGGCACCAGTAAGGTCCCAAGGGTGCCAGACTAGAGAGGTTCAACCTGTGTTTACTGCTTTAAGCCTTGAAAGTTTTCACCATTCACCTGCCCCTATTTTGCCTGTGTTAACGCACAGCAGACTTCTGTGCAGCTGAGGAATGTTAGATGAGCCAAAGAAGGCAATTCAGTGTCACTCTGAAAGGGACAGAATGTTGTTCTGTATTAATTTTGCTCACTTTTTCCTCAATCGTGCTGCTGAGTACAAGGTGGCAGTTCAGTGTACATAGATGCTGTTAGCCCAAGAAACAAGAGTCCATGTTAGTCAAATATGGATATTTTGGAATGACCGAGTGGCATATTAACAATAGGTTTACCTGGCTATCAAGCAAATAGATTCACTAGGGATATGAGCACTAGTTAATGACTGTTGTGAAGCTTTTTAAACATCTAGAGATAAGTGTTATTTCAGAGCATATTATCTCATAGCACTGCAATTTTTGAAGCATACCTGTTGTTGTTTCTAATTTCTTCTTGTTTTCTTCTTGCCGCATCCATAGTTTCAGAGCAATCATTGCAATCAGGTAAGGTATGGTAAATTAAACCATAAACATCTAAGCAATTGTTGTTCTTCCCTAGCTTTCTTTTGGGTTCCTTCTTAAGAATTCACTCACTCTCAGTGAAATTTAAGCAAGAAACCAAATTTGCTTTGCCTTCAGATTTCTTGGACTCTGCACTTTTGTACCACAAAGTTTGGACTAATTTGGTATAATATGGGAGAAGTTGATAAGGAGAGGGGAAATAAATTTGTGCAGGGGTATGACGACAAATTAAATAGATATGTCCTTCAAGTCACAAAGGGAATTTTTGTTGTTTTTAGATACAACCAATATTTCAACGAGGATAAGGAGTAGTATACAATAGCAGTATCATTACAACAGTCACAATTTTAAGTACTGTGATTTAAGCTATCTTCTTTTATTGGTTTTGTTTTTTGCACGTAATTAGTTAAGTTCAAAATGTCATAGGTAGGGTCTGTTGATTAATTTCAATTCATGCAATTAACTCAAAAAATCATGATTATGCCCAGTTTTAATCATTGTTAAAAACAGAATACCAATGACATTTATATTAAATAGTTTTGATATTCTACATTTTCATATATGTAGATTTTAATTTTAACACAGTGAAGTGTTTATTTTTATTGCAGTTATTTGCACTGAACAAATCGAAAAAGTGTCTTTCAATTCTCATTTTCACTGTAGGGCAATTTCTTTATCATGAAAGTGCAACTTACAAATGTAGGTTTCATTTTTGTTACACGACTGCACTCTAAAACCAAAGAATGTGAAACTTCACAGCTTACAAGTGCACTGAATGCTGCTAGTTGCTCAGCCAGTTGCTTAGAGAAACAATTTGTTTACATTTATTGGAGAGAATGCTGTCCACTTCTTATGTACAAGGTCACCTGAAAGTGAGAACAGGTGTTTGCATGGTGCTTGTGTAGTCTGACACCGGTCAGCTATGGGTATTTTTCTACAGTGTAGATGTACACTTAATGTTCAGTTTTAGTACGCTATATTCTCCAGTCAAGTGCTTGATACAGAAACAGTCTCCAGTAGTTCCAAAGCTAATCCATTTACTCGTGTAACACATTTGCATTAATGATGCATGATGGGTCATTCAGTTGTATATGACCTTATCCCAACTCCCACCTCCAGATCTTTAAGAACCTTAGAAAATTACATTTTAAAAATCCACACTAAAAGATTGTTAGGTTACAAAGTCAAGCATGCAACATCTAGGAAATGCAAAAATTTAATAGATAGTCATGCAATTGCTACTATAGCTAAAGTACAGAATAAAGACTTACCTAGTGCTGCAGCTGTTGTATTGTCAAAATCTCCATTGGGTTGGCCTGAGAGAGAACTATATAAACGCGCCCATGTCCTCTAATTTAAATGACCAAATACCTTGACTCATGGATGTGATGGTGCACGTAAATTAACAGGTTATGATATTTTTAAAATGTTCTTGTGGATTGTGAAAATAAAACAAGTTTGCAACATTGAGGAGAGGGAAGAGGAAATGCACAATAGTATATCTACTTATGTAGGTGCAGGGAATAGAAAGGTTGGATTCTAACTTGAATTTTTCAAAAACCCTTAGATCATAATTGTTTTACAATGATTTGCTAATATGATATCTTTGAACTTTATTTTTGCGGCTTTCTCATTTTTATCTGAAAGCAATTTCCCACTGTTGTACAAACAGTATAAGGTTAATCAAGCTGTGCCATTCTTAATCTGTTGTATATATTATGGGATAATTTAGAGCACTTGCAATCTGCTTGTTGTGCAATGCACTATCTCCCTCTAATTCCATTTTTAAACAAATTACTCACCTGCAGAGATGTTACATTTTTTGTTGGACATTTTAAAAATGTGTACAATATCTGGACCTTATTTTACAGGACTCCAAATGTACTTAGCTCCTGGGTGAGGAGAGCTTATAGAATTAAACAGAGAGAGGTCAGAAGAGACCCATTTGCTTTCTTGAGGGTATTGATAGAAAGAGTTGGGCAAATTTTTTTATCAAATGTTTTTTCTGAACAGAAGATTAGTAGATTAGATGATATCAAAACATTTTGAAGACTCAGATTGCTTTCATCAAATTGTTTTGGTTGGGGGCCAGGAGCTAAAACAATTTTCCAAAAAGTAAAAATATTTTTTCATTTTTTTTTAAATGTTTTTGTTCAGGCTGACTTTTTGTTAGTTTAAAAAATTCCTTTAATTTTGTTTGTAAATCAAAGTTTTAAGATATTTCTTCAGTTTTTCCCAAGTGAAAATTTAGTTTGACCCCTCCGACCTATTTTTTGTTTTGTTTTGTTTTTACTTTTTAAGTGCCAGCAAACCAAAAGCATTTGTGATTCACAGAGCCCTCTGAACAGATGCTGCAAGGCACCCTATTCAACACTTTGTCTGCTGGATGGTGGCTGTTCCCTGAGGCTTTAGCCAGTGAAGGTTACAGGGATAATGGTTTGGAAGGAACCCAGCATAACCCTAAAGAGAACTTGAGAATTTATTGCTCTTCAGATTAAACTGTTCAAACAAAACATAAATGTTAAGCTTTTCCTGCTTAACTAGTTGGGTATGTAAACAGATTGCAATTGGTACTTTATACATGTACTCCCCACCTCCACCCCCAGCTTCCTGTTAGCTTTGTGAGGTTTTTTATTAATGCTCATTGCAGCCACTTAACTTTTTTGTTTAGTATGTTTTGAATGAGACCACTAAAACCCTCTCCTGTCCATCTAAAATATGAAGTCTGAGTCATTGGTAATGTATTATTCAAATGAATGGATAGGCTATCATTTTGCAGTTTTAAATATTTTATTACATTAAATGTTGGCTTTTGCATTTGTGATCTCACCCACTTGGATCACAGGAGTCTGACTTCCCTAATTCATTAGGGGTGGCATAAACGTCAATTACTCCTTAAACTCTTCACGTTAGAGTTCATTGCTAGCCTTTTATAGATCCAAAACACACACAGGCCGTGTCTACATGTGCCCCAAACTTCGAAATGGCCACGCAAATGGCCATTTCGAAGTTTACTAATGAAGCGCTGAAATGCATGCGGGCGGCAGCAGCGCTTCGAAATTGACGTGGCTTGCCGCCGCGCGGCGCATCCAGACGGGGCTCCTTTTCGAAAGCCACCTACTTCGAAGTCCCCTTATTCCCATGAGCGTGGCCATTTCGAAGTTTGGGGCACGTGTAGACGTAGCCCTAGTGATTTACTGCTTAGCAAAATATGTGAAGTCTAAATTAAATATTTTAAAAATATTTTTGTGCATATAATCTAAAATATCTCTGCAATATACACTGCAGTTAAATTTCTTTTTGTGTGTGTGATGTAATTTGAAACATAGCTTCTGGGTTCATGGAGTAATGGAGTAAAAGGCACTTGTATTGACAGGAAAAGGAGATAAGTGGAACTAGGGAGCTATGAAAGAAAATGAGTTTGAATTTTTGGGAATTAAAGGCAAAATCTCACATTTTGTTTCACTTTTCACTTATTTTAATTTAGGGAAATAGTCATAGTTTACAAGTCCTTCTGGTTTTAAATATTATTGATTTGATGCCGTAAGAAAATACGCTAAAAAGGGCTCCTTGCAAAATCAAGGGCTAAATCATAATATTTAATTTTTACTTCTAAAATACTGCATGGTATCAGAGCACTGCTTTTTTAAAACTAGAATAGCTGCATTAAATAAGGATACAAATGTGAATTGAATAGATGTGAGAGAGAATTGTGGTACTTCTCCAAAACATAGCCACTAATTACCACTCGCAGTAGATTTGTGCAGATGTTCAGAATACGGCCGTGTATACTGTGGTGGGTTCCTTTGGTTGTGTCTTATTCTTTGGGGTTTGGCTACACCCATGTCTCTGCTAGGCTTTTTGGGGTTGATTGGCTTCCTTTCAGAGAGGGGTTCAGATCCTTTGCTTGGCTTCTCCTTATTGGGACTTGGATGCTTCTCTGGCATCTGCTGAGTTCCTTGACTTAGCTTTTCTTCTAGGCTTCAGGTTTGGCTCCCCCTTGGTGGGTTCAGACATCTTTGGTTCTATTCCTCCTTCTGGTTTCTTGGCTTCCAAGGCCTGGGTTGGTAAAAGGAAATCAGTGGTGTTCTCTCAAGTACTACCCAGTTGTGGTATCCAGAGGAGATGTCCTTTAGGTACATTGGGCACATCTTGCATAAAGGTGATCATCCTTTTCCTCTCAATGTTTAATCAGCAGTGAAATAAAACTCCAATGTTGGTTTACACGCAATTGGCACTTTGAAGATGTTCTTCCATAAGGGTTAGAAATTTACTGAGATTTCTCCGTCCCTCCCCTACTGCCTCTCATTTTGAAGCCCGAGATTCTGGAACAGAGATGGCAGCTAAAAAATAAAGTGCTTGCTTGCCAAACTGTCATGAGGCAGGCTAGTCTGATGTCTGAGTAAAATAAATTGTGATCAGTTGCCCAGTGTTTAACAATGCAGTACAAGGCTAAGGGAAAAATACAAGGAAGCTGGTTTTGTTTTTTGTAATCTTGACAGCACACATGTACCAAAATGATGGTGTTACTAATGTGTAAAATAACTGTTAGTTGGTAAAAGCTTAATGTATAAGACTAATAACCTGTTGCATTTTTTCTCAACATGGTTAAAGGAAAACTGAAATATTAACGTAAAACTATTTAGATCTTTAATGTAATAGGGAGAGCTATAGTTCACTCATTTATAATAAAATATCTAAGTAGGAAGCTGGCACATTATAGATATATCTAAGAAGCTTAGTTCCCCAGTACTATAGTAGCAAAGCATCTCATTGTTATGCTATCAGGAGTGGCTCACGACCAGGAGTGCCACCCTCAGGGAGACTGTCAAAACCAGGCAGACACCCCAAACTGGCTGTATGTTCTAAAGTTACATTTCCCTAATTCAGTAACAAGTGTGAACTTTTCCCCAATTCAGTAACAAGTATGAACTCCTGAACAGTTTTACCTTGAAGTCACAGACAATCCCCATTGGCGTTTGAGCACATCTTGCCACCCAGGCAAGCTGGCCCATGAGACAGATAGTCACTTTACACCAAAAATCACAGTAATGTTGTTCTTACTCCCAGTCCTAAAGGATCCCAGGTCTTTCAACAAAGACACTATGGGGAGCTCTTGATTATGTTTAGGATTCTTTGCCCCTCAGGCTATGTCCACATGACAGCTTAAACTCAAAAGAAGCTATGCAATTTACGCTACATGGATTGTATAGCTTATTTCGAGTCAATTTTGAAATAGGCTATTTCAGCATTTGATGAGGTTTACAGGAATGTTGAAGGAGCATGCCCATTATTTCAAAAAAAAATTTGAAATGATGGGCACCTTGCATAGATGTGGGGCAGCTATTTTGGGATACTACAGTATCCCGAAATAGCTCCCGCCATGTAGACATAGCCTCAGAGTCAAGACAGCATGTAGATCCCAGTTGTTTCTTGTTGGGGATCTTTATACCCTTCTCCTCGGAATCTAAGTTGATGGGACAAGTTCAAGTGCAGGTCTTCCCCTCCTGGAGAGAGTGAAGAATATAATCCCAAGGTCTCATTTGTCTTTAATGAGCCATTTTGTTTACAAGAGGAGCGCTTTACCTTAGTTAATGCTGCTTTTTCATTTTGTTGAGTTTATGCAATTAAGAAGGTTTGCAAAGAAAATACTGTGGGAGACAGATATTACAAGTAGGATTAACTATGCGGCATACTACAAACATTCCATGAAGTTTAAATACATTCCTTTTACACTGTTGTTTGTTTTAACTACACTAACCCACAGGTAAGCAAACCTGGTTTCCAGCTGTGTGTGTGTCAGTGTTAAGTGGGGCGTTGAGACTTTGTGCGAGCTGGCGTCTGATCTTTCTAGTAAAACACTCGCAGTCTTTGTTTTTATTCTCACAGTACCCCGTAAGGTAGAGTATTCTTACGCATATTTTACACATGGGGAACTGAGGCATACAGTGTGTCTTGTGGAGTGGGAAATGGAAACCAAGGCTATGTCTACACTTGCATTCCTCTTTTGACAGAGGTATGCAAATGGAGTAAATCAAAAATGCAGATTAGGCCCAAATTTGCATACCAGACACCTCATTTGCATAATATTTTAAAATAGCTTCTTTCGAAAGAAGAAAACCAGTGTGGACACTGCTCTTTCGAAAGTAAACCCCATCTTCAAAAGAATCCTTCTTCCATTTTTTTATGGGAAGAAGGATTCTTTCAAAGATGGGGTTTGCTTTGAAACAGCAGTGTCTGCATTGGTTTTCTTCTTTCAAAAGAAGCTATTTTGAAATTAGAATATGCAAATGAGGTGTCTGGTATGCAAATTTATACCTCGTTTGCATTTTTATTTGCTTCATTTGCATACATCTTTCGAAAGGGGAATGCAAGTGTAGACACAGCCCAAATGTTTTAAGTTCTGGTCTAGTACCCTACCTAATGGTGAATCTCTCCACATCTGATACAGATTTGGACTTTTCTCTGACTGTGAATTGTAAGTGTATAACCAAAATAAATCTTAGTTTATCTTACCTGTCATTCTATTTGTGATGGGGTTCGGGGTCCCGAAGCACTGCACCCCGTCCGCAGGCAGGAGTGACTCTCACTCAGCAGGTAGAACAGGAAGTTTATTATGCAACAGAGGCACAGCTCAGTACAGAGGTGTCAGTACAGCTGGCAGAGACAGTCATTCCAACCCATCCTGGGGAGAGGTGCCCGAGGGGTGCCCCTCCTCTGGGGTGTAGCTTCCCCCTAGCCAGGCTGGTTGCCTTCCAGCTCTCTCCCCTGCTAGCTTCTAACTGTCGCCTCTGATTCAAACCCAGCTCGGCTCCTCCCTGCTCCTTGTTCAGATCAGAAGTGTTACCTGCCAGCTTACGTTACAGCCCCAGGGGGTCATCCTTAGCTGCTGTGAGCTGCTCTGCCTGTCTCATACACATCCAGCCTGAGTCTCGCGTGCACTCCTCCCACTCAGTCACACTATTTGTATAGATTTGTTTATTTAAACTCTCTACATTTAATCAGGTTAGCTTTGAGTGAAACAAATTTCAGTGCTGGTGGGAATTCTGCAATTTTACTATGGCTTTTGTGCCCATTTAAATGGGAATGAATTTCATTAATCAGCAAAATCAGAGATCAGAGGGGTAGCCGTGTTAGTCTGGATCTGTAACAGCAATGAAGGGTACTGTGGCACCTTATAGACTAACAGAAAAGTTTTGAGCATCAGCTTGAGTGAGCACAGACTCACTTCAGACCAGCATCTAATGAAGTGAGTCTGTGCTCATGAAAGCTCATGCTCAAAACTTTTCTGTTAATCTGTAAGGTGCCACAGGACCCTTCGTTGCTGTCACAAAATGAGAGAGGCCTTCATATTGAGATGAATCATTAAAAATGATGGTTTTCACTGACAGAAACCATTCACAGATCAGAGGTGATGCAACAGTGATAGATATTTCTAAAATTGTTGAGAAAATCACATTTTCTTAGAATTTAATTTTTAACTTTTCTAAAACTAAATTACTTCAATTTTCTTTTGTCTGCATCCCACCACAACAAATAACATTTTCCATTGTAAAATACATCACTTTTCTCAATACACTTTAATTTGCATTCAAAGCTGATAATTTTCTTCATTCTTTATGCATAATGGTGCATGCTTTATCTGCATTTTCTTTAAGAGAAAGGTGTCTTGGATTTTGCTATGTTGAATTTTGTGAAATTTTGCTATTAAAACATTTTAAACCTTTTTTTATAGCATCTGTAAAAGTACTGAAGGGGATGTGTGAGAATTTTTATAAGTATTCAAAGCCAAAAAAAATTCGAGTTTGTGTTGGAACATGGAATGTCAATGGTGGGAAGCAATTTCGAAGCATTGCTTTTAAAAATCACACACTCACTGACTGGCTTTTAGATGCACCAAAGTTAGCTGGTATCCAGGAATTCCAAGGTAGGAAATAGTTTCTCTTGATTTGCTTGAAACCTTTGATCATTAGAAATAAAAATTGATATATAAGGTCTGATAAAGATAAATGTTAAGAACAAACAGCATTTTTAATATTTAAATGCAGATCGAAGAAGCAAACCTATTGACATATTTGCCATTGGATTTGAAGAAATGGTAGAGTTAAATGCAGGAAACATTGTGAATGCAAGGTAAGTAGTATTATTACATACAAATATTTGATGCAAGTGTTAAGTTTCCAGTTTTAGAAAATACTACATTAAAATTTAAGTATAGTATTTCATAACAATTGTGGTTAAGTTCATATAACTGGTCGCTGTACCAGTTGCCTCTGCCAACTCTCCCAAAGGCAGTTAACTTCCCCCCAGAGAAAACTGAAAAGCAGTGACTTCTGGGACCATGTTCAATATACTTTCATATCCAAATTGCCAGTATGAGAACATAGCAAGTATTGTACCTTCACAAGTCTTAAGACTATTTCTTCCTATGGTGCTACTGAGACACTTTATCCTGATTTTTTTTTTTTTGAGTCTTTGTACATTGAGCATGTGGAAGCACTGTCTGAGGGGGGCCAGGGACAATAGGCAAGGATGATGTGTCAGCTGTTCTATTTTATTTAAGGAAGCACACTTCTCCAGCCTTGCTGTTTTTCACCACTACAGGGAGCAGAAGACATTCTTGCCTTAGGCTATTCCTACTTTGTATTTAACTATTTTATTCTTGGTATCTAGTTTCCCTAGCGTAGATTAGTATGAAATTCTATTTTTCCAAATTCTCTCATGGTTCTCCCAAATACAACACTAAGACGCTGATCATCAACATGGATGCTTAATTTTTAAGAACGCGTTATGCCCACCTTAGTCGTAGAATCAGATACATATGATCACTGTCTTGGATGCATGAGCAACTCATGATCAGTTTCATGATAGACTGATAAGTAAAGTGAGAACTGGGACTGATAGCAGCCATTAGCAACAGCAGCAAGCCTGTTCTGTTCTCTTGGTCTTCCCTTGGAACTGGAAGAAATTGCTCTTTGACTCACTCAGGTGGTAATGTTTCTCGGTGTAATGTTGGTCTCACTATAACACCGAACATTCCTTCTGGAAATAGGTTTCTGAGCATCCATCATGATCGTGTTATTCTGAGAAGTCTTCCAGACCGCAGCACTTGCTGCTTTCTGAGACTCTTGGAGTTGACACATCATTTCTATCACCATCTGCACATGAGACTTCTGCAGCACTGGGGAATTTAACTGCACGCCCCGATAGAGAGGCTGAAAAGGAGATTCACTGCCATGATGCAAGTGTTGCAGCAGTTGAACAGATGGTAGTCTGGGGACAGTATTCTCTGAGGACAGTCTTCATCTTTCCACCTATGATTCTAGACTATCTGCTTCTCCTGAAGTTTCAAAGACTTTTTGCCCTTTTCTTGAATGTCCACCAAACTACTATATCTGCTTGCCATCAGTATGTTAAAAAGATTTTTTTTTCATGTTTCAACTGTCAGATTCTTAAGAGCTATTTAGTTGCCTTTCCTCCTGCAAGGGAATTTTCCACTTTCTGGGAGTAGAAACTAGTTCTAAAAAGGCAGTAGAAGCTCACCAGAACACTTTTCCTTGAAGACAGCTTCCATTTGTTGCCATTACCTTAGCAAGGAGAGTTAGTGAACTAAGAGCTCTGATAGCCAGTCTACTATTCATCTTTGTAGGTTACAAAGATGAAGAGGTATCTTCTCTCACTCTACTTAGTCATTCCCATGCTATGTTCTTTACAGCCACTCACAGCTTTTATCACGAAAACACAAAATCTTTTGGAAAGTTAAACTGGTAACTTTCACCAGGTGAGAGAAGATAACCAGGGAGAATTTACCTCAGTCCAGAAACTGTACAAGTGAATCAAGAAGCGTGTAAACTCTTTTACAATATTAATAGAATGTCAGTGCCTGTAGGATTAAGGTTCCATTGGACATGGGCATTGCTACGTCCAGGGTTTTTTAATCCGCATTCCAACACTTGAAGTTTGTTAGGGCAGCAAGTTGAAGGAGCTCAAAATATGACTTCAACATGTGGTGCCAGAGTCCATATTTCACTAACCTCCTTGCCCACCATTCATGAGAAAATGCACAGCTCTCTACTGTCCCACTGGTGGGAAAGTATAAAAGCCTGTAAGTGCATGTTTGTAAAAAAAAAAAAAAAAAAAAAAAATTTACCAGTAACTGCTGCATTTTGAGGGCTGCCTCTGTGCATTCTGGCCCATCGTCACTTCTAGCATCGTGAATGGTGATTCAGGAGAAGGAGCTAAGGCAGTTTGGGTGTGAGTTATGTTTGACTAGGGTATCTGATGGAAGATGACAGGCAGAAGGGATTGTCTCTTCCTCAATGGATATGGCTTACAAGAATGTCCCACGTGATCTCTCCCAAGAACATTATAATCTCTATTTCTGTTCTGTCAGCTACTACAGCATTCATGTGTTCCATCTGGAATGAGAGCTGAGGCTTTTGGTTGCATATAGGTAAAGATTTCCAGTCAGTGCCTGGAGGTGTGGCTGAGGTCACAATTGGACTTGATGCTCTGCACTCACTGTTGCAAATTGTTGGACAGTGATTACCCAGTACAATTTCTGTTGCTATGATTTATTTAGTCCTTTCTTATACCATTGAGAGCTGACAAATAAAAAGTGTCGTCATTGTGCAGGTTCAGAATGTGCCTTATCATTCAGTTTAGACTAAGTGAGATATATTTGATACAACACTGTTCTGTGGCAATAACTGTTAAACAGTGACTTGTACACAGCCTCTGGCTTCTCCAGAAGTTCAAAACTGACATGGTCTTCAAAAATTGAGATTCTAACATCTTTGTGGCCATCTTGCTAAAGAAGGACTTTAGTGAGGATAAATCAACTGTCCAGTCCTTGAGATTCTCCTAGCTCTTTTAGTGGAAGATCGTGTTCCTTCAGATATCAAAGCTAGCTTCCACTTATACAGTTTCCATCTCATTAAAAAAGCTCCCAGAAAGCTCCTTCCAAACAGTTTCACGTTTCAGACTCTTCCTGCTGTGAGACTGCTCAAGAGCCTACAGAATTTAGTTCCACTCCACAGCTACTGCGTTTCTCCATACCTAGGGCGATCACATCTCCCTGTCCCAAATATGGGACAGGAAGATATTGGGGGGAGGGGCAGGTCCTCCTGTCTCCACCAACCCCTTGGGAGCCAGGAGGGAGGCAGCAGCCATCAGCCTGACCTGGGAGTCTGAGGAAGCAGCAGCAGCCGCCAGCCCACTTGCCTCAGGAGCCTTGGGGAAGCAACAGCCACCCACACTCCCCCAATTCCCTGAGGCTCGAGGAAGTAACTCCCACCAGCAGCTGCACGTACACAGCTGCTGGCAGAAAAGGTCAGCAGCATTGGGTTCACATATGGGACAGTTAGTCCCTTTATTTAAAAAAAAAAAAAAAAAAAAAAAAAGTAGGGACACCTTTTTAGCATCCCAAATCGGGACTGTCCCACCTAATACAGGACAGATGATCACCTTGGCCATACCTTTTCAGGGATCCTTTCCAGAGAAATGGTGATGTTACTTCTCTGATCAAATACGGAGTAATTAGAGCTCACAGTATTTTAATTTTAATTCTTTTTGCCCCCTTGTCATAGAAAAGGGAATTAAAAGGCTTCTAATTCTTTAGACTGAAATCTAAATTAATGTGCAAATGTTGATTTTTGGTTTTTTCTTTAAATATTGTGATGCTGACTGCTGGTATCCATTTTACAAATTCATAAGACTTCACCTTATTCTCTCTCTCCTACCCCTCGCATGGGGATGGGTACAAGACCTAGCTTGGTTTTTTCCATCTGCAAAATCTGTTTCCATGCCATTCCCTCTATGAACGCCCTGTTCAAGTCCCGCTTGACACCAGCAACCTCCTTTGATCTGGTTGGACTTGCATTTTGCCACCCCCTCACTCTGTACAAATTATAGTCATAAATGTCTTCCACTTTAACCACCCTAACATCTAATCCATCTTCCAATCCATTCCTGACTTCCCCTCAGTTCCCACATCAAGTTAAATTCCTTGTCTGGCCCTTCAGGACTATTGACAGTCTCACTTTCGTTTACTAATTTGTTTGTTTTTTTTGAGGATCTTGTATGAAAGGTAATTTAAATACAACAGACTGGATATGTAGGTTTCTTGTTTAAACTGCCTTTTTATCACACTGGTAGCACAACCAATCAGAAGCTGTGGGCTGCTGAACTACAGAAAACCATTTCAAGAGATTACAAATATGTGCTGCTAGCTTCTGAGCAGTTGGTAGGCGTCTGTCTCTTTGTATTCATCAGACCCCAGCATGCTCCTTTTATCAGGTCAGTGAAAAAACCTGTGCTCAAAACTGGAATGCTTGCCAGATTGCTTTATGCTGCAAAATCCCAACACAAGCGGATTGCAGATTTTGTGTCTGTGTGCGCGCGCGTGCATGCATAGCTTGACCCCAGCGCTTAAGAAAAGCTGTTGCATTTTCTGTTAAAATTAATTGCCTAAATTCTGTAATCTTAGATTTGCTAAACTTGTACCTTGCCTGCAAGACTTGAAAAGCATCCAAATGTACTGCCTTATCTGCTCAAAAACAGTTGATGTCTGTGTTGCAATGTGATATCCGCATTGCTGAGGATGACACAATGTTAACTTCCAACACTCTGTTATTTTGTACTTCTCTGGTTTCTCTCAGTGACCCTTAGAACTCTCTTTGAATGTCACTTATGGCTGCTAAAATTTATGTCATTGATTTTAGGTTTAATAGTAAACATTGAAATTATTTGTTTTAGGGATGTTGCTGTTGATACTGTAAAGACTGGTATGGGAGGAGCTACTGGTAATAAAGGTGCGGTAGCAATTCGAATGTTGTTTCATACGTCCAGTCTCTGCTTTGTCTGCAGTCACTTTGCTGCAGGGCAATCACAAGTCAAAGAGAGAAATGAAGACTTCATAGAAATAGCCCGAAAACTCAGTTTCCCTATGGTAAGCAACAATACTGTTCAGATTCTATAGTAAAAGAAAAATTAAACCCTTAAGGCTATTAGGGCAGCTGCTGAAAGTGCGTAATAGTTAAATTTTTAAAATGAGTCAAACAAAGATAATCTGTTAACAGTCAGAGCCTTACTCATAAACATTGTGTGCTCTGCCTTGTAGTCATATGGAAATTTTAACTTAATATGTATTTAAACTCCTTTATTTTAAATTTACATATTTGCAAACTCGAACAATTTGAAAAATGTTTTGTTTAATTCTAAGTGTATTGAAAAGTCCAAACTATTACTGCAAAATAACTGTGCCTACTATCTTAGGATTCGTATCATACCCAAATTAGTGCTCGTCTTCACTTCTGTGAAGATTGACCACTTAGGGTCGATCTTCCAGAGTTTGATTGTGTGCGTCTGGTAAAGACGTGTGAAACTGAGCTCTCTGGGGTCAGCAATCAACTCCTGTACTACTACTCTTGGCGAGGAATAAGGGTGGTCAACAGGAGAAACATTCCTGTCAACCTCCCTTAGTGAAGAGAGTCAAATTGATTTCTGATACATTGTTTCTAGTTATGCAATTGTGCCATAGCTAGAATTGCATATCTGAAATACACTTATTTCCGTAATCTAGACCAAGCATTAGCCGTCACTAGTTTTCCTTGGCATTGTTTGAAGAGTGTTTTTTCCTTCAGTTTTTTCATACTTCAGTCATACAAGATGGTCATATTACAGTTCCTTTGCAAGGTGCTCAAATATTTAATGTCTCCTGTGAGTTTCCAATACCTAAATCAGATTGTTTTTAAGCTGAAGCAGACTAAATTGGAGGAAAAAAAAAAAATCAAACCCCAAAAAGAGAGGTACAAAAGAGACTTACCATGGACTGTGGTTCAAAGGAACATGTCATACCTAAAGATCTTTCATAACTGAAAAGTCTACAATTTAACCTGAACAGCGCAGCAGCGTTTCTCTCAGGGTATCATTTTAGTGTGCCACACGGTCCCAGAGAAGTGGCTCTTTGTCCTCATTTAAAAACCTTTCTGGGAGGCAGAGGACTGGTTTCTCATTACAGTACCTTTTTGAAACCAGAGCAGAAGATAAAATCAGTTAGAATCTAATTCTGACGACTCTTGCATAAAAATGATACTGTCATCTCATGAAATATTTCTTCTCTCATTAATGTGCTGCACATGAGACTGTTCTGCTAGTTATCATATGATTCCATCCAGATTATTGTTATCCATAAATGTCTTTTCCCCCCCCCCCACCAGAAAACATACATGCAGATAGAAATTAGATTTTTTTTTAAGAAAAAAAATTGAAAAGGCTCATAAGTATAACTAACACAGCTACAGGTAGATTTTTGCCACAAGATTGTTTTTACAGTACAAGCCATGTTGTCCGGCATTCAGCTAACCGGCACTCTCAGCTAACCAGCATCTGCTCTGCTGCCAGCCACCTGGCCAGAACGGCAGAGCAGGGCCATCTGCTGGCTGCTGGAGGGTGGGCAGAGTGGGGCCAGCTGGCGTGGGAGCAGTGGCCCCAATCACCTATCCAGAAAATTTGATTATTGTGCAACCCCCTATTCCCTAGGGTTGCCAGATAATCAAACTTTTACTTTAATAGCAGCATGTGTATTTACTGTTTTTCAGGGAAGGCTCCTCTTTTCCCATGACTATATATTTTGGTGTGGTGATTTTAATTATCGTATAGATCTTCCAAACGAGGATGTGAAAGAGTTAATTCGCCAGCAGAACTGGGATTCCCTTATTGCTGGAGATCAACTTGTCAACCAGAAAAATGCTGGGCAGGTAACTCTTAAATGAATGGTGCATTTAATGTCTTTTATTTTCATATTGTAACTCTTTTACTTAAAGCCACTTCATGGGAGTGCTTGCGAAAGATTGGTTCTGCATGGCATTGTTAATGTGTCACTTTTGTCCGGTCACCATTGTGGAGTAGGGTGAAATGGGGGGGGGGGGGTGTCAGCTGGAAGCTTGTATCCATTGCTCTGAAGAAATTGTTAGTAGTATGACTACAATGACTAGCTTTGAGAGTGAGATTTGGCTGCCCTTACAAAAGAGAAACAGCACAGTTGTCCTGCGAGTACAATGTTTGGAGCCTGTGGAAGAGAAAATGTTAAAGGTGATCAAGTGCAGTTGCCACTGCACTGGATTTTTAAAAAAGCATAGTAAAGTCTTCTTGGTAACATCACTTGTCACATTCATCTTATGTTAATAGAAAAGTGATAGCAAATATATTCAAGATTGACAAGATCAAAAAGACAACCGGTAGCTTTGAATTGAGTTACATCTTTATTTAGGAACCAGAAGATTTCGCTGCCTTTGTTGTAGCAAGGCTTCTGACATAACTTTTACCATCGTGTCATAATTAAAGGGACCTAGTGAGATAAAAATTGTACCATGTGAAAGTGTTTTATCCCAATTAAGTATCATCATCACATACTATAGTTGATATATTAGCAACAAGTGTATTTTCTATTTTTTTAATTTACTTTGTGCAACTCGCAACCCTTTTTGTTTATAGGTAGTTCTCCTTCCCTAGGGTTAGCTTATTATTACAAAACAATAATACAAAACAAAAGGAATACTACAAAAACAAAAATTTATCAAGGAAGTTCAGAGGTAGGCAAAGTAGCTGAAATTTCTTTAATTTAAGAAAACCCCCTAGATTTCCAGTTGTGTCCCCTCAAAACAAGAAAATCATGCTCAGACTGTGTTTTGAGGTCAGCCTTTGACTGGTACAGGGGTGGCCAACCCGCAGCTCTCAAGCCGCATACAGCTCTCTGAACCTTTTAAATGCAGCTCATCAGAGCCACGCACCGGGAGTGCCGCACCTGCTCTGTGCATGTGCCCCACCACGTGGTGGGTGAAGCATGTGGCAGTGGTGGCTTCTCCTCCTCAGATCTGCGCACTGCGTGTGCCGCCGCCTGCTCATTGCATGTACCCCGCTGCTTGGTAAGAGAAGCGCGTGGTGGCAGCCAGTGTGTTGCCATCATTTATTTAGAGTGAGGGTGGGAGACTGGATGGGGTGCCCAGCTCTGGAGGACGGGGAGGATATTCATTTATAGTACTGGGGGAGGCTGGAGGAACCTGGCTGTTGGGGAGGGTATTGAGCCATGTATTATATATTCTATACGTGATCTATATTGTTTTACGTATCTATAGATAGATAAAATATAAATAAATAGTAATATATGGCTGTTTGTGATCTATCTACTGCTATTTGGGCTCTTTGTCTCCAACTGGTTGGCCACCCCTGGGCTAGGGGATCAAAATAAGATTCATCTCTCTTGGTTCCTTTAATTTCATTGAGAATGACAAATGCAAAACCAAGTTCAAAGTAGCAGCTGGCTCACAGTTCTTGCTTATGTAGCATATACTTCACCAGTGAGAGACCTTCTCTGCCTTTTAAGGAAGTGGACTATAATTGGTCTTATTTTTTGGATGGGAGAATTTCCAAAGTGCCTAAGAGAGTTAGTGATCTTTCATAGGATCTGCATTCCTAAATTCCATAGGTACTCTTGACAAATTTCACAGCATCATCCTTCTCTCATATTTATACACTGACCAATAATACAGCAGTATTATCATCTTTTGTACTTCTCTTCTGTCTCTCTTCCCTTAAGGCATTTTTAAGATTCTCTTTGGTTTTAGTGACTTGATGGGATGCATATTCAGTTCAGGCACACACTTACAGTGGAAGCATTTCTACTTAGAAATACAGAAGTTGCTACGGTGGGCTAGCCCAATCAGTATCTAATCCTCGTGTTTGTATGTTGCAGGCAAAGTGCACCAGAAGTATGTGCTTTAGAACAAAACATGCTAAAGCACTCCACATTATCCTATGTAGACCATCCTGATGCACTAGTCCACACTGAGGTACTTGTATTTAAAACAGGGCTATATTAATGCCAGCTTATGTACCTTTTAGATGGTGCCAGCAGAGTCTACATGACCAGTTAAAATGCAGTACATTAGCGATTTTACAAATTGCACCCCTCAGTACACTTTGCTGCATCATATACACAAGCGTTTAGATGATGGCTGATGAAGGATGCATTCAAAAGTTAGAATATGAAGGTGGATTCATTTTCTTCTGAGATGTGCTTGGGCTCTGTCTTTTCCAACTATTGATAGAAGATAGAATTTTGATTATTTTCAGGAAGTTTTCCACAATTTATTTCCCATTTTTGTCTTTTAGTATAACTCAAAATTTCTTTGTTTATCCAGATCTTTAGAGGATTTTTAGAGGGAAAGATAACTTTTGCACCTACATACAAATATGACTTGTTTTCTGATGACTATGACACCAGTGAAAAATGTCGCACACCAGCATGGACGGATCGTATTCTTTGGAGAAGAAGAAAATGGCCATTTGACCGATCAGGTTTGAAAGTTTACTTCAGTTGAATTCAATATCAGCTTAAATTACTTTAGGGTGCATCTATACTGGGAGCTAACTTCGAAGTTAACATCAAAGTTAGGCACTAGTTCGAAGTACCTAACAGAGTCTACATGCATTTTTCCTTACTTTGAAGTTAACTTAGAACTAGGGAGGCTAACTTTGAAGTCCTTACTCCATTCCTGGGAATGGAGTGGTGCCCTGCTTCAAAGTTTAACTTGGAGGTAGGGTGTGTGTAGATTCTCAGCTTCACAGTTGCACTTCGAAGTAGGCAACTTCGAAGTTATTTTTGTAATGTAGACACAGCCTTACAGTAGCTTTCCAGTAGTATTTTAATTCCTAAGATATTTCATAATTACCACTGACTTAACACCAGAAAAAAAATTGCTCATTTTATTTGATAATTTCAACAAGAAAGCATATGTAACCATCATTCTTCCTTATGTCTCAATTTTGGTTTTGTGTGCAGTGTTACAATGTTGCATGGCAGTAGTCAAAATTCAATTGCAGTTACTGAATTTCTGTAAAGTAGAAAGAGGAGCCTCCAATTTTCCCTATCTTATTTTCAGTTTGATTTACGATTTAGATTCTTTTGTTTTTGGTACCCTGTCCATAGAGTCATTCAGTTTTTGTTTTCTTTTATGCTATTGTAGCTGAAGATCTGGATCTACTGAATGCTAGTTTTCAAGATGAAAGTAATATCCTTTATACTTGGAATCCTGGTACTTTGTTGCACTATGGGAGAGCAGAGCTGAAAACATCTGATCATAGGTTTAAACTTTACTTTCTATGTTACATTTTAACCACATAAAATGTAATGTTTTTGTTTTATTATTGTGCTCCTCAGTCACTCAGATGTTTTCTAACTTTTCGTATGTATATTTTTTAAGGCCTGTTGTTGCATTGATTGACATAGATATATTTGAAGTTGATGCAGAAGAGAGGCAGAAAATTTATAAGGAGGTGATTGCGGTGCAGGGGCCACCTGATGGCACTGTAATGGTTTCCATCAAAAGCTCTTCGTCAGAAGAAAACTATTTTGATGATAACTTGATTGATGAACTTATTCAGAAGTTTGCAGCCTATGGTGAAGTTATTCTTATAAGGTTAGAATATGTCTATTTACATGTTTTTAACAATATTCCTTATTATTTATCAACTTTCCTATTAACTTTCTGAATTGATTTTCTTAGGGAGGAAATTAGAATTTAATTAAAAATACAAAAATGGCATATTAAAACTTTTTTTACTAGTTAAATAAAATTTAGCAAACCATTGTTGGTATTTAAACCGGTTAACTAACTTAAATAAAGGAATCTATAGATAATAATTTGAACTCTTTGCTACTAGTTACAATGTACTTGAAGATTTTTTAGTGCCCTAGTAGATTTCATTCTTTTGTCTACTTTTTATTCATAGAGTGAAAGAAGAAAACAAGCTGCTGCTTTTTCAACTCTTAGTATTCTCAGTTGTCAGGGAACTAGATACTGAGCTGTACTAGATGAATAAACTGAAATGAAGACAATATTCTCTGTATCTGCAGAAGAGTCTACTAGTGTCAATAGTGGGCTTGGTTCTTGGGTTCAGGTGCTTAGCTAGTGAGATCCACCAGTTCAATTACCTGACTTGCTTTAAAATTTCAGCAACAAACATACTCTGCTTTATATTTTATTCAAAGAACATTATTTTAATATTATAGTATATTTAGGATTTAACGTAGGTTTTAACTATTTCAGACTATTTCTGTTTAAAAATGATTTAAATAACATTAAAACAATCATGATTTTTTTAATCCGACTCCCAGAATAGTGTCCCCATTGTAGTCACATGAAGCGTCTTGTAGGACTAGAGCTGTAGATGGATCCTGCAAGGTGCTGAGAAATCTCCCATTAATTTAGGAGGAGTTAAATTAATTCGCCACCTTGCAGGTTCAGGTTCTTGTGTCTTCCCTTCTTTCTGATACAGTCTTATTTGTTCACACATGGTGTAAAGCCCAAGAGATAGATAAGGAAAAAGACTGTTGATGAGTCAATAGTAACAAAGCAAAGAATATTACGTCAAATATATTGTACTCTGAGGGATAATATGATTTCACATTTGCCACAGCACTATTTAACTATGAGTACTTTAGGAAGGTATCTAATTATGTCCCACTGAAGTGTTCCCTAAGATGGAAAGAGTGGTTGTACTGTATGCTTCTCATATGTACTATGTTTTGTCTTCTGGCTTATAGGAATGACAGATCATGGAAACTAGGAACTAAACAAGTAGACTTATTTTTAAAATGGAAATTGTTTTGTTTTATTTTGCCTTAGGTTTTTTATTGCTTCATTTAATTATTAAGATAAGATGTTTAAAATGTTTATAAGATAGTCAATAGATGATAAATAACTATGTTCAATCATATTTTGTCATTTCAACATTGTCAATGTATTTGAAGGTTTGTAGAAGACAAAATATGGGTAACTTTTTTGGAAGAAAGCTCCGCTTTGAGCGCTCTGAACCTGAATGGTACCGAGGTAAAGTAAAAATTACTGAAATTATTTGTAGTAGACTAAATTTTGATTCCTTAAGTACTTACTATGTGGTTTTCAGATTTTCTAGATAAATGTTTGTTTATCACTCAATATGTAGGTCCATAACATATACTCTTCTGAATTTAGATTAGAAAGGCTAAGGCACAAAATGAGCTCAAACTAGCTACAAGCATAAAGGGAAACAAGAAGGCTTTTTACAAATACATTGGTAACAAGAGGAAGACTAAGGCGAGGGTAGGGCCATTGGTCAGTCAGGAGGGAGGAACAGTAACAGGGAATTTGGAAATGGCAGAAATGTTTAATGATTTCTTTGTTTCGGTCTTCACTGAGAAATCTGAAGGAATGCCTGACATAGAGAGTGCTAGTGAAAAAGGGGTAGGCTTAGAAGTTGAAATAAGAAAAAAACAAATTAAAATTTACTTAGAAAAATTAGATGTCTGCAAATCACCAGGACCTGATGAAATGCATCCTAGAATCCTCAAGGAGCTGATAGAAGAGGTATCTGAACCTTTAGCAATCATTTTTGGTAAATCATGGGAGACGGGAGAGATTCCAGAAGACTGGAAAAGGTCAAATATAGTACCCATTTATAAAAAGGGGAACAAGAACAACCCAGGAAACTACAGGCCAGTCAGCTTAACTTCTGTGCCAGGAAAGATAATGGAGCAGGTAATTAAAGAAATCATCTGCAAGCATTTGGAAGGTGGTAAGGTGCTAGGGAACAGCCAGCATGGCTTTGTTAAAAACAGATCATGTCAAACCAATCTAATAGCTTTCTTTGATAGAATAACGAGTCTTGTGGATAAGGGAGAAGCGGTGGATGTGGTATACCTAGACTTCAGTAAAGCATTTGACACAGTCTCACATAATATACTTATCGATAAACTGTGCAAATACAACTTAGATGGGGCTACTATAAGGTGGGTGAACAACTGGCTGGATAACCGTACACAGAGAGTAGTTATTAATGGTTTTCAATCCGGCTGGAAAAGTATAACTAGTGGGGTTCCGCAGGGGTCTGTTTTAGTACTGGTTCTGTTCAATATCTTCATTAACGATTTAGATATTGACATAGAAAGTACACGTATTAAGTTTGCAGATGATATCAAGCTGGGAGGGGTTGCAACTTCTTTGGAGGATAGGGTCATAATTCAAAAGGATCTGGATAAACTGGAGAAATGGGCTGAGGTAAACAGGATGAAGTTTAATAAGGACAAATGCAAAGTGCTCCGCTTAGGACGGAACAATCAGTGTCACACATACAGAATGGGAAAGGACTGCCTAGGAATGAGTACAGCAGAAAGGGATCTGGGGGTTATAGTGGACCACAAGCTAAATATGAGTCAACCGTGTGATGCTGTTGCGAAAAAGGCAAACATGATTCTAGGATGCATTAACAGGTGTGTCGTGAACAAGACACGAGAAGTCATTCTCCCACTCTACTCTGCGCTGGTTAGGCCTCAGCTGGAGTATTGTGTCCAGTTCTGGGCACCGCAGTTCAGGAAGGATGTGGAGAAATTGGAGAGGGTCCAGAGGACAGCAACGAGAATGATCAAAGGTCTAGAGAACATGACCTATGAAGAAAGGCTGAAAGAATTGGACTTGTTTAGTTTGGAAAAGAGAAGATTGACGGGGGACGTGATAGCAATTTTCAGGTATTTAAAAGGGTGTCATAAGGCAGAGGAAGGGAACTTGTTCTTCCTTGCCTCTGAGGATAGAACAAGAGGCAATGGACTGAAATTGCAGCAGGGGAGGTTCAGGTTGGACATTAGGAAAAAGTTCCTAACTGTCAGGGTGATCAAACACTGGAACGAATTGCCAAGGGAGGTGGTAGAATCTCCATCACTGGAGCTATTTAAGAAGAGGTTAGATAGATGGCTTTCAGGGATGGTCTAGAAAATGCTTGGTCCTGCCATGAGGGCAGGGGGCTGGACTCGATGGCCTCTCGAGGTCCCTTCCAGTGCTACTCTTCTATGATTCTATGAATTTCATTTCACTATCAGCAATTTTATGTTTCTTCCAAAATTAAATGAAAAATAATTATCTCAACTGTGGATGATCTTGGAAAGAGTTTTTAAAAAACTGGTAAGCTGCACTATGCAAATAAGCAACAATAAGGTACAATTACTGCTAAACATTTCAGTATGTACTTAAAACCCATTGAAGTAAGTGGGATATAAATACATGCTGAATGCTTTGCTTAATAGGTATGAAATTAAGCCCAGACTTCCAATTCTTTGCTGAATTGGATCCTTAGTATATATATGGGGCCCAATATATTCCTAGCAAAAGTTGGCAGAACTCAACTGAAGTCATTATCACCAGTGTTTAGTAATTTAAGCTGCTAAACTAGTTGTAAAAGTGACTGTATCTAAGTCCTGGCCTATGCCAGGATACAGTCTATCCCAGATACGCAATTATAGCTACACCATTAGTGTAGCTAGAATCAATGTATCAGGATCGACTTTGTTCCCTGGTGTAGATTGGGGCTGTTTGGGCTCGTCAGTATCCCTTATTCCATGTACTAGCATGGAGTACCCAGGGTCAACAGCCGAGCTCAAAGAGAGTGATTTTGCTGTGTCTTCACATATGTGGCAGAATCGAACTCTGGAAGATGTATTGCAGTGTGCCAAATGTGGTTAAGTATAGACATACCCTTAATGCAGGCCAAATTGGTGAGGTTCTTTGGCTTGAGTTAAGGAGGATGTCAGGTCCTCTGACCTTAAAATCTATTATGTCTTCATTGCTATTAATATTTTTCTGCAAATGAATTCCCTTTTTTATGGTTATAAGGATTCCGAAAAGAATTGTGCAGGGTTTTGTTTTTGTTTTTTTTAACATTTTATGGTGATACTTGGTGATTATTTGTTTAAAAAACAAACTTACATGCGCTGAGCCTACATTGTGAACTAGTCTCTCATTTATTGTAGAGTATATTAGTCCAGAATTTAGCACTCTGGTGCATAGGTGCAAGAACTAGGAGTGGGGAAGTGAGAGGTGCTGCAATACCCCATGAGTTGAAGTAGCTTTCATTATATATTGAGTTTACAGTTTGGTTCATTGGCTTTCAGCACCTGCACTCTATAAATTGTGCCAGGACCCCTGCTCCTGTGGTGAAATCCTGAGCCTGTTGAAGGCTTTGGGAGTTTTGCCATTGATGTCACCGGGATAAGGATTTTACCTGTGGTTCACAGTAACCTCTGTTCAGGTTTGTAATTGGCTAGACCCCTAATAAGACTTTGATCTTTTAATAGTCTGCCTATGAAGATCACATTGCACCTTTGAAGTAACTGCGGCTCCACACAGGGAAGGAGTTCAATTCATGGGTTGGATTGCAGGATTGAATCCTAACATTATATCAGTCCAGATCGCAGAATCACTACAATGTGCTTAGCTGATGATTAAGGCTTGGCTGTCATGATAAAAAAGAAAGTAACGCTTTTGTCAGAGGAAAGAAGGAAAAAGTAATTTTATTTTTTTTAAAATGAAGATGTTTGTTTACTTTTCATTAGAAAAATATTAAATTGTAGTAATTAATGCTTACAAAGCAAGTGAAGATGTCAATGTCAAAAAGAAATCAAATCCATCCAATTCTTGGAACACTCTTGTGCCATAGTAGGTAGATCTGAAAGAAAAGGATCATGTCTTTTCATAAAAAGCCTCCAAAATCATTGTTCTGCCACAGGAATACTAAAAACAGTCCTTCTCATAATATTCTATATAGCAGAATGTGCTTTCTGTATTTTTACTTTTTTAAATGTAGATCCCTGATTTCTTTAAGTGCTTTGTTTTTAATTTTTGTACTTTGAGTATCTTTATCATATGGAAATTCAGCTTTTAGGAAGGATCCTAAATGTTAACTTGAAAAACTCAGACTGGATCAGAAGTTTGGAAGAGGAGATGAATCTAGAAAAGATGGCTGGATTGCCTTCATCAACCAGCTCCACTTTGCTTTGTGAAGATGCTGAGGTTTCTGCAGACTATGATATGGAAGGTCTGTTGAGTGTAATTAACTTTTTGCCGTACTGGACCTACTGTCTAACTTATACATAATTTAAACAATTTATTTTTACTTTATGTCAAATATTCCAAAGGTGATATATTAAAAAATCAGAAAATCTCCTGCAACATATGCCTAGCTTGTACAGCATTCCTGCTCTGCTCAAATGGGGTGAGAGAATCGTGCTAATCAGTCTCTGAAAAGAGAGAGTTAAAACCTTCTACAATACACGGGGATATAAATACCTCTCCCTTCCCCAAGTCCATATGGTGGGTCAGTGCCCTCGGCCAGTCTGGCCATTTCGGTTTCTCCCTTTCATTGTGCTCAGGTTGCCCTCTCTCATAACCTAAATGCAGTAGGGACACATAAAGGAGACCTTTGCTCTTTTTCCTGATGTCTAGACAAAGATCCTCTACATTGTTACAGTGAGCACATTGTGGTAACTCAGGAAAAGACTTGTTCTGGCCAAGAAGATGCGAGAGAGGAAGAGCTCAGGTCACTGTACTGATCTCCTGAAGTGTCACTCAAGATACAAGAAAGAAAATAAGTCAGTCAGGATTGCCAGTTTTTGAATGTACTTTTGAAGAAGGTAGAAGTTATCCGTGTCATCTTAGATTTCTCATACTGTTCGAATAAGTGTTTCACGTCAAGAAGAGCCTACCACAGGTGCTCTCCTCATCTGCAGTCAGATGGTCTAGCTGACTGTCAGTTATGTACACTGTCTATAATTTATTTTTCTGGCAACTCAAAAGTAATACAATTTTTTTGTTCCTGGTGTTCAATGCAGATATTTTACCAGTGACTTGGATGTGAATCTTGAACAGTAAAAGAGTTTGATCTCCATTTTTCTTTCAGTAATTGGTGTGTTAGTTTTTAGACTCTTTGTTTCAAAACAATAAGTTTAATTTCCAGACCTGTGAAGTAGTTTAACAAATTCTACTGTCTTTGTGGATTTATATCTTTGCTGGTTTCCTGAACAAAGGTCCATTCTGTTGCTTGACACCCAGTAGACACAATGGGAGATATTAGTGTGTTTGGGGGGAGACTGTTAAAATACTAATACAAAGAACAATGAATTTCTGCACCCCAGTGTCTCCATCAGTTCTGATACGTAAGGGCTATTTTCTTCATCTGCATTTTCTAGAGGCGGTTAAAGCTGCAGTACAGCTTGTGCTGGTTACACTCTCTTCTCTGGCTTGCTGCCAGATTCTCTGCCTCCATGGTGCCTCTTAAGTGGCAGTTCACTTTGCATCTGCCTGTTCTTTAACAGCATTATTTTTTGTTTTGGTTTTGTTGGAGCAAAATGAGCAACTTCTTCCTTTCTCATGTATTGCATATTGAGTAATGGGGTTGCCTCAGCTGCTGGGATTCAGCATTACAGGACTTTCTGCCAGTATTTAACCCACACCCCTACGTGGCAGGGCTGTCTTGCAAACACCAGGCTAAATCAGTGTGTTCCATGTTGAAGGCAGCTTTTATGGGCTCTTTGAAGGGCAAATTGTGCCCTGCTTATTCTAGGACAGCCAGTCCTCTCATTACTAGGGTTTGGGGCCCTGAGTCAGAGGAGCATATTGGGTCTCCTCTTGCCCCCAAGGAGTCATGACTTCAGTGCAAAGAAGCCTGATACAGGAACATAGATAAAAGAGAGAATCCAAGGACAAGGTAGACTTCAGCCAGCCAATTCAACTGGTAAATCCTGGGGCACTAAGAGGGGGGCATATCCAAAGGGCTCAAGGTTTTGCCTAAAGTGAGCCACAAAAGACCATGCCCTGGGGGCACTGCTTATGAAGTGGGCCAAAAACTCCAAAAAGAGCAAAACTAAAGGGTATAAGAAAGCTGAGAGGAACTTGTCCTCAGACACTTGTATATCTATTGAGGAAGGGGAGCACTCAGATTTATGTTGTGAGCCAAACCTGGAATGATGCAGCAAAGGTTTTGTTTTTCTGTTTGCCCTGAAATGTCTGAATCCATGTGGAAAAAGGTGTACTAGCAATCCATATCCAGCTAGTGCAGGTGCTTGAGGACAAGCCTCATTGTAAAGGCTTGTCTTCCAGATCTTTGCCTGAGTGTAGAATCTCACAGCACCAGTTCTTTGAGGATGTGATGAAGCGAATAGAAAAACATAACTGTAAGATTTAAGAGTAAAATTGCCATCACAGACATACCAAAGGTCGATGTTGCTGGAGCATTTATAGCAAAAAATGGTAATCCCATGTGAAAGGGATTTCTTTCACAAAAATCCAACTGATAGGTGAAAACAATTCTCCTGTGGGATTTTGTGGCTTTGCTGGCCACCCTTGCGTGGGCTATGCTTTGCAAGAGCCACAGTGTTCTGGCTGGAAAGCTGTGAAGGTCCGAAACTATCCTGACTTCGTCTGTTTGAAAAAAAATCCCCAACAAAAGCCTTTGTGTCACAGAAGTCAATGGATGCAGAGGGATTTCCAGCCCGGGTCATCGTGTCCAGCACAACATTCAGACGCCAGATCTGACATCACCTCTGGAATGTTGAAGCACTCTCCAGAGAAATTCTGTAGTCCTCTAAATTCATAGGCTCTCTCTTCAGGAAAAATTGGAGAAGATTATAGTAGAAAGTGTTCCTAAACAAAAAGTCCTTCTCTTCCACACCCATCATTTTAAGGAAGGACTGCAAAGACGGCACTGGATGAAAACACACCTTTCTTTCATCCTGATAGAAATACCAGAGGGAAAACAACAGGCCTGTTGGGAGAACATCAGAGCCAAGGATCAGATGGAAAATGCAGTGGTGGTTTATCTCTAATTTTGTCCATCTAAATCTAGGAGGCAGAATTAGCCACTTGTAGGAAAAATGGTACCTATCAACCATAGACCAGTGGTTTCAAGAAATATTGAGTTGCAGATACTGCCATGAACTAATGCCCTGCCCCATCCCAGTTTCATCCAGTCTATCTTAAGTGACCCCATCAGACTTGAGGTGATATGGCAAATTTTGCATCTCCTGGACATAGACGGAATAGAAATTGTTCCCTTAAAAGGAAGAGTCGTAGGACTATGCCCTAGTTTTTTGATTATCTAGAAACACTGGAAATTGTGGGAAATGAAGGCCAGAGCTATAGTGGATCTCAACAATGGATGAAGAAAACAAGATGCTAAGTGGAGAATCTAGCTTCAGCAGCAGTATCCTTACTTGTTTTGGTGGACCTAGTATATGCCTATGTATACATTCCCTATAGGTCCATGCATCCTTAGACTGAGATTTGCACACTCCACTACCAGTACCAAACACAACTGTTTGGTCTTTTGTCAGCCTTGATGCTTCACCAGATGCTAGTGGTGGTAATAGCCAGATTCAGGTTTCAAGGCAGTCAGCCTTTATTCCTTTTGGGTAACAGCTTAATCAGAGCTCCAACACAACCAATAGCACACTGGGCCACAGTCATAAAATTATAGGGCTAGAAGAGCTCTCAGGAAGTCATTAAGTCCAACACCCTGCCCAAAGCAGGAACAACCCCAGCAATACTGGATCTGGTTCAAGCACATTGTTTCATGATAATCCATCAGGAATATTCCTGAATTCTTTTCACGAGATAGTTCATAGGGAATGGAAATAGACACTTTGTAGCAGAGATTGCTGGCCAGATTCCAGGAAATCTGGATCTTGACATCCATCTTGGTAAAGTGCCCAAGGCCAGCTCGGTGTCCCCAGTTAATGGTCCTTGTGGTTTTATGTGTAAGATTCATCCCAGAGGCAGGTTCTCATATGAGATGTCTCCAGGCCCTTTTCTTAAAAGTATGGAACCATTCACTGGAACAAATGCAAAGTCAGATACTGGTTCCAAATCAGTTCAGTACTTAAACTGTTTTTCCTTTTCTGTAGCTTTGATAAAATGTTAAAAGGACAAATTGTGTTTAAATCTGGACAGTGATTGTGTTACATGAACATTGACTCCTTTGTAGATCGAATAAATTGGCCCATTAGCACAAACTGCCTCGTGGGAGATCATCATCCCATTGTTATGGATGGAGGTAAAGAACCACACTGAAGAGCTGTAGCAGATTCTGGCTCTTTAAGGAACATTGAAGTACATAGAATTGACCAGAATATTTGCTTTCTTGTTCATCTGTTTTCATCCAAAGTGCTAGGGACTCAGGATATCCAAACTATGGCTAACCAGATTGGATCCATGCAGAATCTACAAGATCTGTGGTGGCCCCGTGGAAAACAGGGGGTGTACGGCACAGATTGTGCTGCAGTTTGGAACTGCCTCTGAAGACAGGAGGGAGTAGTCCTTATTTATCAGAACTGTAGAAGTGTTTCTAGGAGAAAGAAAATGATTGGGTAAAAGCTTTACCAGAACAGAATATTGTACTTTCTAAAATTATTTCACATTACACTTTAACATAAAATTGTCCCTTTTACAAGGAAAACATGATTCATAACAACGCCCCACAAATACTACAGAATTGGTAACTCACCTCTCTACAGAACAGCTATGTCTACACGTGAAGCCTACATCGAAGTAGCTTATTTTGATGTAGCGACATCGAAATAGGCTATTTCGATGAATAACGTCTACATGTCCTCCAGGGCTGGCAACGTTGATGTTCAACATCGACATTGCGCAGCACCACATCAAAATAGGCGTTGCGAGGGAACGTCTACACGCCAAAGTAGCACACATCGAAATAAGGGTGCCAGGCACAGCTGCAGACAGGGTCACAGGGCGGACTCAACAGCAAGCCGCTCCCTTAAAGGGCCCCTCCCAGACACAGTTGCACTAAACAACACAAGATCCACAGAGCCAACAACTGGTTGCAGACCCTGTGCATGCAGCATGGATCCCCAGCTGCCGCAGCAGCAGCCAGAAGGCCTGGGCTAAGGGCTGCTGCACACGGTGACCATAGAGCCCCGCAGAGGCTGGAGAGAGCGCGTCTCTCAACCCCTCAGCTGATGGCTACCATGGCGGACCCCGCTATTTCGATGTTGCAGGATGCGGATTGTCTACACGTGCCCTACTTCGACGTTCAACTTCAAAGTAGGGCGCTATTCCCATCCCCTCATGGGGTTAGCGGCTTCGACGTCTCGCCGCCTAACGTCGATGTTAACATCGAAATAGCGCCCAACACATGTAGCCGTGACGGGCGCTATTTTGAAGTTAGTGCCGCTACTTCGAAGTAGCATGCACGTGTAGACACGGCTAACATCTCAGACGACTGGAAAAAAAAAAAAAAAGTCCTGTCAAACCAAGGAGCTAATGGCATCAAGGATTTTTAACTTAGAATGTTCAGTTTGGTGTTTCTTTTTTCAAAATAGTTAACCATGGACTTAGGCAACTTCTCAGAATGCAGCAGCTGTAGTAGCAAATAAGGGTTGTGTCTATACTAGGAACAAACTTCGAAGCTAACTTTGAAATTAGGCACTACTTCAAAGTAGCCACCAGAGAGTCTACACACGTTTGCCCTTACTTCGAAGTTAACTTTGAAGTAGGGAGCCCAACTGCGAAGTCCTTACTCCATTCCTGGGAATGGAGTAGTGCCCTACCTTAAAGTACGGTGTGTGTAGACTCTCATCTTCAAAGCTGCTTACTTCAAAGTTCTTTTTGTAGTTTAGACACAGCCAAGATGTTGTGCCCAAACCAGTTGTAGCTTTATAGGTTAAAAATACTACCTCAAATTCCACCCAGAAATTAAAGAAAAGGAAGTGTGGATCGCTGAGTACAGATATGAGTTCTCTACTTGAAGCGTTGCTTAATAAGGAGAAATCTGTGTTCTGTGTCAGTTTCCTACTTCCTGTGAAGCTCTATGTAGAATATGCTGGTGAAAAGATTGATACGCTCAAACAAAGTTGAGTAAGACTTCGGACACCTGTGGCAATGTCCCATAGGAACATTTGTAAGAGACTCTGGAACATTTTAACAATGGAAGGCGTACAGGGATCTTTGTGTAGCTGTACCTTAAGAAAGGCAAAATAATGTTATGATCTTGATTTTTCTATCTTTAAATATATCTGAAAATATTTCCCACTATTCAGTGAATTTTTTTAATTCCCAACTAGGACTGAAACCTCATTTGTTCATTTGAGTGAAAATTATTCATTTGTTTTGGGACGGGCACTCCTATTTTTTAAGGAGTCCTTTGCAATAGAGAAATATCTATTTCCTGGTTAAGTATGTGTTTCACAGTTGGCTTCTGGGTCCTTTAAATACATAACTAATTAAAATTTCTATTGAAGAAATCTTTTTATTTTATGAGCAGAATCTGTTTTTCTCTGATGGCCTTCTGAAAAGATAGGCTTTGTACAAGATCAAGATTCCAATACTGAGGTTTTCCTTTTGTGCGTAGTGTTTTCCATATGGTGCCCTTTCCAGCTGCTCTGTTTATGCGTATATTCTTCATATGACCAATGGTATAAGAACTGTATAGGAAGGATTGTTCAGTAGTTAGTTAGTTCTTTGAAATGTAGGATTTTGATGATGTCATTGTGAAAAGAAGAAATCACAATACGTAATTTCTGTGCCTAAAGTCAGTACGGATGGGACAAGCATTTGCAGATCCTTTTATAGGCTTTTTTCTGTTTTCTAGGTGATATTGATGACTATAGTGCTGAAGTGGAAGAAATTTTTCCTCAACATCTACAGCCAGGCACAAGTTCTGGTCTTGGAACTTCACCAGGCTCTTCACCTCGTTCCAGTCCCTGCCAGTCACCCACGTTGTCAGACGGACCACTACCGACCCTTCCAGTGAGACCAAGTCGAGCACCTACAAGAACTCCTGGAACACCCATATCCTCACAAAGTAAGTATCGTATTATGTAAGAGAGGTTATTGTATCTCATTCTAATAATGAACAATTGGACCTTGAAGAATATAGTACGTATTAGAGTAGTTTCTAGGTGTTTTATCAGAGTTATATATTACTCTAGGTCAAATTGTAACTAACTAGAATAAGTGAAGTAATCTGTTTTATGCTTTCAGTGAATAACCTGTGACATGGTGTATCAGTGTAATTCTCATTCATTTTAACCACACTAATTAGATGCGTCTCCAATCTATGGAGAATGGATTTGTACTAGTCTGTTATAATGCAAGATTGGCATGACTAACTTGAGCTGGAACGAGAAGGAGGCTTGGTGTTTCGGTTTAAACACAGTCTTATCTTAATGGTAAGAATGGGACACAGACAAGAAAAGTAAGAGGAGATGGTAGGATTGATTCTCCCGTCTCATACCTCTTCAGTATACAGCCTGCAGTAACTCAACTCCAGCTGTGTTGTTCACATAGCTGGATTTGTCTAGCTTAAGCCAACTTTCTGTTGTTGTGTAGGTGTTCTCAAGGTGCCACATGACAATGCAAAAATTGCTGGTACTGTCAGAGACCTCTACTTACCCAAAAAAAACCAAAACACATAACCAAAACCTTTGCCATTTTACTTGATTTTTTTTAATAAGCTCATTAAATTAAATAAACATTGCTTTTTCCTGTTCAGGTTCTCCAGTTGATTTTCAGCCAATTACTCAACAGAAAGAGTCTACTCAGAGCTTGGAGCCTAAACGTCCTCCACCCCCTCGCCCAGTAGCACCACCCACACGGCCTGCTCCACCACAAAGACCACCCCCACCATCAGGTAACGGAGTGATGAATACCATACAGTGGACAATATTTTGATTAACAGTTTTACTTAAGTCTGTGATTCTTTTTTCTTTTGGCCAGTTGACTTACCTTTTCTTTAAAAATGTATTTAATACATTCCACTACATTTTTTAAAAATTTAGTTTTTCAACTAGATTTTACATATTTCAGCTACTTTATTATATTTACATTTCAATGTACAGCTGTGCTAATTCTTTTGAGTTAGGAATATAATCTTCCTATGAATGTTTGTATTGAACTTTTTCATTATATATGACATTTTAACTGATTCTTCGTCTTTTGGTTTCACTAATCTGATTCAAATGTTGATGTTCCCTAATATTTGAGTAAGTATGATTACTAGATTAAAAATACATGTTCAAAGTTAATCATTTTAGGGAAAAGTTTATCTAGATAAATTTAAGTGTGAGCAGTGGAGCATTAAAAGAAACTACATGTTGGAAGGGTGTGTGTGAACAATGTAATAATTAACCAGAATAACTCTTCATTTTGTTAACTTTTTTTTTTACACAACACTTTTTTTCTTTAATGCTGCATTCATCCCTTGTATACAATAAGGGAGTAGGAGTCCTGCACCTGCTAGAAAAGAATTTGGAGGTAATTCGATTACTTTGAAACATTACTAAAACTTCTATGGCTATCAGTATAATAATACATTTTTCCTGAGAATATTTTTAATCCAGAACTTTACAAAAGCAGAAATTAATGAGTCATGGCATACATTCAATTACTTAAAAACAAATCATTCTTTGAAAAGGCAATATATTTTTCTTTCTGAGAACCCTTAAATGTTGTTTTCTCTCTAGAATTTTAATTTAATCTTTATAGTCGGGAAGTTCAAGACAGCAGCTGCTTACTAATTCCTGATGAGTATGAAAATGGCATACTATAGTCATACCTGTTAAAACTGTTCCAGGCTTTCACAATTTAAACTTAGTCAATATTCACCACACACTTTTTTAAAAAATAAAAGCTATCTTAACTTTTTTTTGCCTCAGAGCATTGTGGTTAATTGATAGTCACGCAGGTAGGTAGTAACATTTTACAGATTAAAACTGGTTCATCCACAATACCTGCTCTTGTGGTGTTAACGCAGAAATAAACAGAACAATTTTACTTTTATATTAGTTTTTTTAAATTGTAAACCAAACTTAATTGAAACTAAAGACAATAGTCATAAGAGTGAAATGTGCACAAGTTGCATGAAACGTTTTAAAGAACATCATAATAGAAGCTCAAACTAAGTGGGAGGGGGAAAAGGTAGAAGTACCAAAAAGAGACACTAGGTCTGAGAAGAGTAGAAAGGAGCACAAACTCTAGCAAGTGAAGTATAATAGTATAATTAGTAGGCATCCTTCAATTTGCATAGACTATGGATTGCACCCTTTATGGTTTCAATTGAGGACTTCATTTACAGCGTCTACTGTGACTATGAAGACCCGCACGAGAGTGACAGTCCTTGCTGCATCTCTTGCAGATGTGGTGGGTGTCTGGCAAGTCCTTAGTGTGCTTTCTGTGCGCTCGCTTCTCCTCTGCTAGCTGTCTGATCCTCATCTCGCCCTTCTGAAGGCCCTTGTGTAACCCCTGCCTCCATCTGCTGCGGTCGTCTGCTAGTTCTTCCCAGGTGTCCAGCTCGATGTCTACCTCTCTGAGGTCTCTCTTGCAGACATCTTTGTAGTGCAACTGGGGGCGTCCGGGAGGTCTTTTGCCAGAGGCTAGCTCACCATACAGGATGTCTTTTGGAATCCTTCCATCATTCATCCTGTGGACGTGGCCAAGCCAGTGGAGCCAACGCTGCCTGAGGAGGGTGTGCATGGTTGGGATTCCAGCTGCTTGAGGACGGCGGTGTTGGTCACTCTGTCCTTCCATGATATTCCAAGGATGCGCCTGAGGCAGCACAAGTGGAAGATGTTCAGCCTCTTTCTCTGGCGGGCATACAGGGTCCAAGTCTTGCTGCCATAAAGGAGGGTGCTGAGGATGCAGGCTCTGTAGACTTGCATTTTGGTGTGAGTTTACACTATTTTTTTTCTATAAAAAATAGTATTATTATGCAGGCCCGAAGAGCAATTAGCAAAATACACAAAATCTAACAGCAAGATATTTTAAATATATCAGAAGGAGGAAGCCTTACAAGCAATCAGTGGGGCCACTGAGTGATTGAGATGCTAAAGGATCATTTAAGATATAAGAGCCACTGCAAAGAAGCTAAATTAATTCTCTCAATTGGTCTTCACTACAGAGGATTTGAAGGAAATTCACAAACCTGAATCTTCTTTTTCCAGAGACAGATTGGAAACTGTTCCAGATTAATGTATCAGTAGAGGAGATTTTGGTACAAATACATACATTAAACTGTCAGAATTCACCAGGACCAGGTTGCATTAACCCAAAAGTTCTTAACTATTCAATTATGAAATCACAACATTGCTAACTGGGGTATGTAACCTATCACTTAAACCAGCTTCTGTACCAAATGACTGGAGAATAGCTAATGTAATGCTGATTTTTTTTTTTTCTTAAAGGCTTCAGAAGCAATCCTGGCAATTACGTATTAGTAAACATAGCTTTAATATCAAGCAAATTGGTGAAAACCATGGAAAAGAACAGAAATATCGGACACCTAAATGTACACAATATGCAGAGGAAAAGTCAGTATGGCTTTTGTAAATGGAAATCATGCTTCATTGATCTGTCTAACTCTTTGAGGGTGCCAAAAAACCTGTAGACAAGAGTGATCTTTTGGATTTAGTGTCCTTCAGCTTTCAAAAATCCTTGACAAGGTCCCTCATCTAAGGCTTTTAAGCAAAATAAGCAGTCCTGGGATAAAAAAGGAAGGCCCTCTTGTAGATCTGCAATTGGCTAAAAGGTAGAAAATAAAGGGTATAAATGTATGGTCTGTTTTCACAGTGGAGAGATGTAAAGAGAGAGGGGCCCCCCAAGACTCTCTGTTGGGGTGAGTGTTGTTCAACATATTAATGATCTGGAAAAAGGAGTAAACAGTGAGAGGTTAAAGTATGCAGATTCAAAGTTATTCAGAATGGTTAGGTCCAAAGCAACCTGAGAAATTAAAGAAATCTTACTAAAGGAGGTGACTGGCAAAGAATGGCAAGATGGAATTCAGTGGTGATAAATGCAAAGAAATCCACAGTGAAAAACATGAGCCCAACTATACATTTATAAAATGATGGTGTCTAAATTAGCTGTTACCGCTGAAGGAAAAGATCTTGCAGTCATGGATAGTTTTCAGAAAACATCTGCTGAATATGCAGCAGCAGTCAAAAAAGATACCAAAGTGTTAATAAATGGATAGCTAAGACAGTAAATATCACCATGCCACTATGTAAGTCCGTGGTACACCAATCTTGAATACTGTAAGCAATTCTTGTCATCCTATCTGGAATTGGAAAAGATACGGAGAAAATCAGGAGAAAGAGTTATAATAGTCAAATAGGTAAAATAGTCAATAGTCAAACAGTCAATCCGAGCAGAGATTAAGAAGACTGGGACTGTTCAATTTAGAAGAGGGATGAATTGTGGGGATATGACAGATCTGTAATATGGTGGTGTGAAGAAAGTGTGAGTAGGGAAGTGTTTATCATTTCACACAACACAAGAACTAAGGCATGTCCAATTAAATGAATAGGCAGTAAGTCTAAAACAAGTATTTCCTCACACAGTGCGTATTGTTGTATGAGGTACATGCAATTTGTGTAACTTGTTGCCGGGGAATCCTGGGAAGGCCAGAAGTAGAACTGGGTTCAGAAAAGAATTAGATAGGTTCATGGGGCATAAAACTGTCATGCCTAATAGGCATGATTGTCAGGTACACAACCCTAGCCTCTGATACACGCAGGCTGGGACTGAACAAGGTGCTTGATCATTTGATAACTGCTCTGTTCTGTTTTTTCGTCTGTGAAGCATCTGACACTGTCCACTATCAGACGACAGGATGCTGGGCTAGGTGGACCCTTGATCTGAAACAGTCTAGCGACTATGTTCTTATGAAGATGGCTGTGCATATATAAGTATGCCTAAACTTGATTTCAGGTCTCCAGATGTAAAATAGTGAATTGGAAGAGAATTCTGGGTATTCTTACATGCATAAACATACCATATGTCACAGCCGTTTTCAAGTGTCCTGTAACTGTTAATTCCAGAAGAGATTTGTGAATGACAGTTAAAGTTAACATGTACCTGCAGGCAAGAAAGTACATGTTTCAGAAAAATAAAACTGCAGACTTTTGGGAAGTTCTGCAAAACAGGATAAATGTTGTATGCAGAACATAAGTCACAGCCCTGGGTTTAGCAGGCCAATGTGCAAACCACTGAGCTATGTGCACACACATCTCTTCTGTATGTGTGTTTACAGATATATTCTTCACAATCATCTTTACATGTATATTTTAAAGTAGAAAAGTGTAGAACACAAACCATTTCACTCAATTTCTGAAGTTTGGATAGGTAATAGAAAGTATTTATTGTGCATCCAACAAGTTGATGATAAGATAAACTGGCTTCATTTTAAATTCCAATTTTAGAAAACAGCTAATGTTGCACTTTCTGCATCATATTAAATATATGTTTAGCTTCTGTCATATGTCATTATCAAGTACTTGTCTGTGCGGTGTTAGAATCCTGTCTAGCCTCACTTTAGCCTAAGCTGTGAAAATACTATTGTCTCTCAGTGAACAGTGTGAATTATTTGACTCTTTTGTAGCTAATAAATAAAATTGTCATAATGTCTTTCATTTCCCATCCTAGCCTTACATTCTTTCCACCTTACTTGTCCTTCTCTGCTTCCCACTTCCTTTGCTGCTCTATACACTTCTAGTAGGCATCCTCTCTGCATCTTTCCCTCAGTCCTTCCCTATGTTTTCAGGCAGTTCCTCCTTTATTCCATCATTACTAATCCCTCGACACTTCTCCTTGAACTGATGCTCTGTCTCATCTTGTTTATTTCATGTTATTTAGATTGAAAGCTGTTTGGATCTGACCTATGCTTGTGAAGCATGGTGGAGATAATACTACATAGTATTAAAAAAAAATTGCAACCCATAGTATACAATATCAAGTAGTGACCCTATTGCATAGGTCTAGGAACGCTGACGTGAGTTAAAGATATCATTATAAATTGATGTACTGGTATGCCTGAAAGTTGAACCCTTACCATCATTTTGAACACTTGAAAGACTCCTAGTTGGTCTGTAGGCTTTCCCAGAATGTAATCAGATCTTGTATCTGCATTAGGAGTAGGTTAGAACACAATCGGTTTTTTGTTTTTTATTTTTCTGCTTCAAGATATTTGCAAATGAATGTTTTTTGGTTGATGGGGCAAGCTATTAGCTTCAAATTTTTTTGGATTTCAGAGCAAGGTGCTGGAACTGGGGGGTTCTTCAGCACCCCTTGTCTTGAATTGATTCCCATCATATGTAGCGGGGTACAGTTTGGTTCAGAGTTTCTCAGCACACACCCCAATACATATTGTTCCTATTCATTTGAGCTCAGGGTTAAGTTAACATATTTTGTAGAGCCTTACATATTTATGATTTAGAGAAACATCAAATAATTTCTTACAGAATGTGAAGTTAATGATTGTAACTTACTGCCTTCCACACTCCCTTTCTGAAAGTGTGGAGAAGACAAGCAAAGGACAGAATTGGTAGCTGAGTGGCAATGAGGTGTTCCAGGAAGCCTTCTTGTGGTCCTCAATCATGCCCTACTTCCTACCAGTGCTCCCTCAAAAAAAAAAAAAAAAATCATTGCCTTTGCACAGAATGAAGATTAGTAGCCGTGCCAGGGCAATGAGCATCTCTGTACTTAAAACTCTGAAAACCAAGTAATATAGAGTTAAATAACACTAGTCCCAGCCTTGGCATTAACAATGCTCATTTTGAGTGAGTCTCCACTCTGTTCCTGGCAAACTTTTGTGTCACCCTGTCCTTCAAGATGCTATGCAACACTCTGGGAATACAGCATGTGGGGATGAACGAGAAACCTTCAGGGTTTGTCTTCTCTAAGGCAAAAGTTATACACAGGGCAGTCTTAGTGAAGAAGAATAAAATTGTCAGACACAAGTGAAAATAATTGGTTGAGCAAAAGTCATCATGGTTTCTGTAAAGGGAAAGCATGCCTTACTAGTCTACTAGAATTCTTTCAGGGGGTCAATGAGCATGTGGACAGTGAGAATCCAGCTGATAAAGTGTATTTCCAGAAAGCCTTTCACAAGGTCCCTCATTAGAGGCTCCTAAGTAATTTGTCATAGAATAAGAGGAAAGGTTCTGTCATGGACTAATAACTGGTTGAAAGACAGGAAACAAAGGGTAGGAATAAAAAGTAACTTTTCAGAATGGAGAGTGGTAACTAGTGGTGCCTACCATGGGTTTATACTGAGACCAGTCCTTTTCAACCTATTTATAAATGATCTGGACAAAGGGGCAACAAAATGAGGTGGCAAAATTTGCAGGTGATACTAAACTGCTGCAGATAGTTTAAAAACAAAGCAGATTTTGAAGACCTTCAAAAAGATCCAGAGATATGGCAACAAAATGGCAAATGAAATTGAATGTTAGAAATGTGAAGTAATGCACATTGGAAAAATAATCCCAATTGTACATACAAAATCATGGGGATCAATTTATCTACAACTGCTCAAGATAGATCTTGGAGTCATTATGGATAATTCTGTAAAAAAACATCAATATGCAGCAGCAGTCAAAAAAGCAAACTATGTTAGGAATCATTAAAAAAGGAACAGAGAATAAGATAGAATATCATGGCTGTGTCTACACTAGCCTAAAACTTTGAAATGGCCATGCAAACGGCCATTTCGAAGTTTACTAATGAAGTGCTGAAATACATATTCAGCGCCTCATTAGAATGCCGGCAACCACAGCACTTCGAAATTGACACAGCTTGTCCAGGTGGAGCTCCTTTGAATTCCTATGGAATAAGGGGATTTTGAAGTTGCTGGGGTCCTTTTGAAAAGGAGCCCCATCTGGATGAGCTGCGCAGCCACAAGCTGTGTCAATTTCGAAGCGCCACGGCTGCCGGCATTCTAATGAGGCACTGAATATGTATTTCAGAGCTTCATTACTAAATTTCGAAATGGCCATTTGCATGGCCATTTCAAAGTTTAGGGCTAGTATAGACACAGCCCATATTGCCTCTATATAAATCCATGGTCATCCATCCATCCATCCTTGAATACTGCATACAGATGTGGTTGCCTTGTCTCAAAAAGGTACAGTGGCATTGGAAATGGTTCAGAAAAGGGCAACAAAAATGATTACAGGTTTGGAATGAGTGCCATCTGAAGAGAAATTAAAAAGACTGGGACTTTTCATCTTAGTGAAGAGGAGACTAAGGGGGATTGTGATAGAGGTATATAAAATCCTGAGTGCTGTGGAGAAAGTAAATAAGGAAAAGTTATTTACTTGTTCCTATAACATAAGAACTAGGAGTCACCAAATGAAATTAATGGGTAGCAAGTTTTAAAAAACATTTTTTTTGTCTTCACACACTGCATGATGGAAGGCCTGTGGAACTTCCTGCCAGAGGATGTTGTGAAGACCAGGACTTCAACAGGGTTCAAAAAAGAACTAGGTAACTTCATGGAGGTTAGGTCCATCAAATGGCTGTTAGCCAGGATGGGTAGGAATGGTGTCCCCCTAACCTCTGTTTGTCAGATGCTAGAAATGGATGACAGGAGAGGGGTCACTCAATGATTACATGCTCTGTTCACTGCCTCTGGGGCATCTGGCATCGGCCATTGTCAGAAGACAGGATACTGGGCTAGATGGTCCTTTTGTCTGAGCCAGTATGGTTGTTCTTAGCTGCCTCTGCCTGGCTTGTACTTGACCACTGAGATGTGCTAATTGAAAGGACTACATAAGAGCTAGGTAATAGCAATATTATTACTCTGCACAAACCACTCTATAGGTCCCATATGATGATATCCTTTCCTCGAACTATATCTTAAGGATTACATCTGGAACTTCACCAGCAGTGTTCCTCTAGGTTTTTCCATTAATTCCATTCATGGGTGGAGTAAATTTTATGCACACCAAAGCATGTGCAGATGTGCCCCACCAATAGAAACACATGCTGCTGGCTGTGGACAGGATGCCAATCAGCTGAGTGGCGCCAGAATCTCTCCTGGATAGCGGCCCAAGCACTCAGCTTACAGGGAACGCTTTTCACTGGCACTTGTGTCTATCATACAGTACAATGTTTTGTACTACCAGACTGCTACAAACACTCAGTAGGAAGAGGATATTATATGCCTCTATTTTCACAATCCAAATACTCAGAACAAAAGCAAGAGTTCCCTCATACATCCAGGCACTGCCACACCCCTACTCATATTTTAGTGGTAACAGTGGGAGCTTATTGCAAGATACAGCTGTGGGTAACACAGTGCATCCAAATGAATGAAAGAGTACTGTTTTGAAGGACACCATATACCTGGTAAAATAGCACGTGTACTTCAGTTATTCCTCATGTTTGCTTAGTACAAAGCGGCCTGAGCAGGAACATTGGGCTCATCTACACAGAGAAATTGAACAGCAGAACTATGCAACTGTTACACCAATATATTCGCCTGTGTGGATACTTTATTCTAGAGTAAAAGTGACTTTATTGTCGCATAAATAATCCCACATACTATAGCAGTGTAATGTAATTAAAAGTATTTTGGAAGAATACAAGTTTCTGACAGTCAACTTTAATTGTACCTCAACAAAATTGCTTAGACATTGAATACAGCAGAAATTTAAATTCTCTTTATCAAAAATGTAAAACTGTAATACTTCTAAGCAGTAACTGAATGGTATTTCCAATTAGTGTGACTTTGTGCTGCTGCAAGTGGTAAGAATGAAATATGGTTAGGCCATTTATAAATTCCTTGAATATAAAAGCTCTTTTGTATGTTACACCCTGTATGTTTCTGCCTCTTTTCAGTCTGTTGCTTTTCTTATGCAATGTACAGCTTCTGTTCTTTCTCTGAAAAGGTCTTGGAGCTCCTCCCAGTCCTGGGGTAGCTAGGAGAGAAATAGAAGGTAACACAATGATTTTTGCATGGTAGAAATGGATCTTTAGTATATGAATGACATTAATGTCCTCACTGGTGAAAGAGACACTTGCTGTTTGTCAGTCAATTTGTTGTGTAACTCCTAAACTTCCATCCTTCAATAGTATATTTTTCCAGACTCTTCTGTTTTGTTGCTTGCAACTTTACATTGTGAAGCGTAAATCAGAATTAACTCATGAAAGAGTAAGTGAAAAATTAAATTGTACTAATGAAAACTTTTTCACAATTTAATCTCAATTGTTTAAAATAATTCAGGGGGATGTGTCTGTGTGCGGGAATGGGTTAAGGTTAAATCTTTTAAATAAATGTTCATAGGTGTCTGATATAGGCAGGAGACTTAGCCTGACTATAGAAATAAAGAATATTTTATCTGTGACTAAAGGAGTGCCCTGGCAAGATTTTTTTTTCTTTTAAATAGAACTAAATGTCATATGTACTTTGAAGGGAGTATTTCAGCTATTCAGTATGCTGAAAATAGTGTTGCTGCAGTGGGAGGGGTTAGCCATTCTGAGTATGTCCGTTATCTTGAATGGGATCATACTGAGGACAGCTAGTCCCTCCCCAGCTTGTGCTGCCATGGTCTTTAGGGTTGTAGTTGAGTTGGAACTATCATGGGTATGTCTACTCAACCTGGAAATTACACCTTCCAGCTCTAATGTAGATACTATAAGGCCATGTCTACATCAGAGAGCTTAGAGAAGCACAGCTATTTCACTGCTGTAAAATTTGCCATGAAGCCTCTCTATGCTGTTGAGAGAGAGCTTTCCTGTCCACATAATTAAACCATTCCCAATGAGTGGTTATAGCTTCTTCCATGGACACGTTTCCCACCTGCACAGTGTTGTCCCCACCAACGCTTCTGTCAGTATAACTCACGTTGCCTGGGGGGGCGGAGTTCCATATTCCTGAGTGGCATAAGTTTTATCAACAAGTGCTAGTGTAGACCTAGCCTTTGGGAGCAGAATTATCTGCTAATTAGAGCAAATTAAACCAAGCAAGAGCTGCCTGTCTTTTCACTGGACATTTGTTTTGGGGCATTCATCAAGTTCTTCTTCGAGGACTTGCTGATATTTATTCAAGTTAGGTTTGTGCACACTGTGTGCACGACTATGGGAGCATTTTGCCCTAGCTGCTACCCATCAGGTCATTTGTAGAGCCCTCCTGGAGTGGCACCAGTGCAGTGCCTTATGTATGATCTTGGTGACCTGACCACCCCTGAGTTCCTTCTTAGTGGTAGCAGCCATGGTAAAACTTTTGGTCAGTCACGTACACAGCATGCCTACACCTAACTTGAACAGCTATGAGCAACACATCTCGAAGATCAACAGTTGCAATGGTGAGTAACCATTTTTTACCACAGCCGACATTCTGACTGGGAACTTCATGATTGATAGGCAGTAGATCTGTAACTAGTGAGCCTCTTTCTTTCCTGAGCCATTCAGAGTTTTATTTTTGTGTCAGCTGGAAGTAATTTTTTTTTGTACATACCTTGCTCGTGATTTGAGTGCTGCAATCAAGGCCGATTGTCAGAATCATCACAAATGTCCCCTAATTGTTAAAATGTTGTGTCCAATAATAGGAGGATGTTACAGCCAATAACCTGTACATAAGTTTCTTAACTCCCTGAACAATATACAATTTCAGACAGGCTTTGAGACCATGTTTTTGAGTAAGCTCCTTTCCTAAAACTTGCTCTTTTTGAAGACCCTGCTGCCAAAGTTATTATCGAGTATGCTATACAGTAGGACAACTTCCCTCTCAGAGGAAGTCTTAATCCTAATATCAGTAACATAGGCAATATCTGCAGAAAGAGATCTCTCTCAAAGCTTTTTTAATCACTAATGCACTCCTGTTGTTCCCATTTCTGTTAGTGATAACATACCATTATTGCATAATGTCAATTTGCACCTGATCTGTCAATGAAAATCTCATTTGTGACTGATTTTTCTTCATGCTTCAAAGTTCCAAAAAGTCCTGGAACACAAAGAAAAGATAACTTAGGTAATACGGATCAATGTTTTGCATGAATTATATTACAGAAAATTTCAACTTAGAAATGTGTCCTAAATGAATGATCTCTGATGGCTTTGTTGCAGTTCGTAATCAGCCTCCACCTCCAGCTGGATTCACTACTACAGGAACTTCTGCATATAGTGCAGCCAGACCGGTAGGCGTTCAAACTTTACATTACTTTTCCTTCTGAAGTTTTTATGCTGTTTTACTTTGTTGATGTTTTTTTCTTAGGAATTATGGTGTAGATGAGAGATCTGTAAAACCGAGTAGAGGTTGAGCTTCTCTCGTCTAGTGCCCTCAGGACCTAACTGGGGCTGTTCGTGAGAATTTGCCAGACAGCGGGAGGTCATATTGCCTAGCAGCATTACCAACACTTCCACTGTCTACTGGGCTCTGAGGGGTAGATTACACCTAAATAACAGCACAGAAGACTGAGAGACAGGACTGGTGTTTGGCAACAGACTTCATGGGGCCAGGGGAAACACAGCCACATCCATGATAGATGGTCACCTGGCTAACTAAAATCATGCCAGATTATGAAGTTTTCTTTGTCAAATAAGTGTGATTACAGTTTATGGCCACTGTGACAGGACTTGGCTGTTCAGTCCCATTCACCAGGAGCAAATACATTTTCCAAGACTTGCACATGGGGCAAAACGTAAAGGCTTTAGAGTCTGTGGCAAAGGCAGACTTCACAGCTGTGAGGGAGTGGTGGGATCAGTATTAGAATGGTAAAGGCCCTTCATGAGCTGAAAAGAGGCTACCTCAGGTCAGCTAGGGATGCCTGAGCTCAGTTAAGAGCTGCCTGTGACCTTTTAAAAGCTCCTCTTTTGGGGAGAGAAGTGGTGAGATGAGAGACAACTTGTAGAGGGGATAAAAGGCTCCTGGGTGAGGAAAGCTTCTGTCCTCCCAGCAACCAGGCAAACTGCCTTGTGTAGGGAAGAACCAGCACCCACATGGCAGCATGCCAGAGAGAGGGCAGGGAAAAGATATCCCCTTGTTTTTATGTGAAATTGGTTGGTTGGGCTGAAGAGTACTACTCCTTGAACTTACTCTGAAGCCCACCTTGTAAATATCAGGGGAGTGGGGAGAACCCCAGCGAAGATCAGAACCTCTCTTTAATAGAACTAATTCACTTCAGGTTCCTCCACCTCCACCACCTCGCCCTACCAAAAAGGGAAAACCCCAAGTCCAGTAAGGCAAAGGAGGTGCCTTGTCACAACATATACCTTTTACTGAAAAGACTACTAAGAAGAAATGACTGTCTGCAAATATCAGAGACAATTGTTTGAAGCTTTGCTGGTGCTTTTCACAAAATATCCTAGGAGGGCCCTGCATAGTATTTATTTATAGTATGTCCTGAGACACTAATTAGGGCATTTCTGCATGGTAGGATAATGTACATTGTGGTAGTGTGACTTGTAAAGCACACTCACAATTTGTGCATTAAATGGTTCATGTAGAGTCTGTTCATGTGCACTAGTGAATTTTTAGGTAGTATTGTTTTAAGCAGGGCTATGTTAAGCGTATTGAAGAACTGGTAGTATATTAATGCACTTCAGACATCACACATTACTCTACTGTGCAGATATGATCTTAGTGTGCATAAGTTTTGTGGGAAGCACTGAAGGGGACTGTTGCCTTTACAGTGAATAGGCTAACTTTGTTCTTTAGCTCCATAGTTTTCTTCCATTGTCAGTATAGGACATGAATTCAATAGCCTGCTACCACGTAAGATCTTGTGAACATAAGAATGGCCATGCTGGGTCAGACTAAAGGTCCATCTAGGCCAGTGTTCTGTGTCAACAAGGGCCAGTGAGTAGCGGGATGAACAGAACAGGCAATCATCAAATGATCCATCCCTGGCCCATATTCCCAGCTTTTGGCAAATAGCAGACAGAGACGCCATCCCAGTCTATCCTGTTTAATAGCCATTGCTCTTCAGTCAGAATCCTGCCTTCTAGGCAAGTGGTGATTAGTTCTGAGATCTCTTCAATCCACATGGCTTGATTGCCTAGCTGCTGATCAGGAGAACGATGTATAAGCATCTTTGCCATTGAGGCCAACTCTTTGTTAGCTGCAAGGTTGAATCAGAGTCATCTACCCTCAACAAAACCAGAAATGTGGACACCGCATTATGGACCATCTTCGTACCTCCTAAGCTAGCAAGAAGGCAAAGACCTTGCCAATAGAAAGCAGAGATTATTTTATATCTACAGTTGTTCTTGGACCACTCCTACTGAAACAGCCTTCCTGCTGCCTCAGACCTCACTGACTTACTAGTCAAGTAAGGATATTGAGTTACTTTTTCAGCAATCTGGCCTTCGTTATTCAACCACAAATGGTGAGCTGGCTGTTTTTCATTTCTGAGGAAACAGACACAGTTTGAGACATGGGAATACACTCGTCCCTCATTTAACGAGTACTTTACTTACAAGTACTCACTAAAATGAGTGACGGACACACTTACCATTGTTCACTATGCAAGTGAACTTCCCCCTGCTTATATGAACCAGCCATGGGTCACTGGCCAGGGCATGGGAATACCTGCCGCCCCGTGGCTAGCTCAGCTACAGCTGTGGGGTCCCTGGCTCGTTTCTTGTGAATGAACCCCATCTACATGGCTGTTTTGACTTTTGAAAACAGCTCTTCCAGAAGCTAGATACTGTGGGAGTATGCAAATGAGTCATGAGATATTTAAATCTGGAGATCATTTGCATTTCCAATTGGCCGTATTTGCATGCCCCTTCTGAAGGGGAGGGGCAGCGTAGACGTATCTAGAGTGGTTTTTAGTCTTCATTTCAGTCTTCATTTCTAGTCTCTTCTATCCCAGTTCAGAGGAGCTTGTATGGGCTTATTAAGGAAAACAATTTTCTTTTACAGATCTTGGAGCTATCATCTTAAACATCCAAAGGAAAAAGTGAACGTGATTTTCTGGATAGGTTTTATTCTGATCATTTGTTTTTCAAAAACTACCTTTGGGATTTTAGGGTGTGGGTTTCTGTTTTGCCATTTGGCAGTCAAAAGGAAAAAAGCTCTGCATAGTTGGTTTTCTATTTTGATTTGTGTGTTTTTTATGCTTGGTAACTTAAAGCATTTAAGAAATCATGAAGTGAATTTAACCCCACTATACTGTACCATGACCATTCAATCTAGTACAGTAAACTCTTCCATATCCGCCATGCAGTCATCTGGAATTCTCAAATAACTGGCATTATAACATGTACATTTTAGCTATGTTTCCCCATAAGTACAGTATATTTGCTGTATTTATTTGTATTTATTTTCACTAAAGTGTAAGTTTACACTGTACAATACTGCTGTTATTGGTAAATAAAGTCCTCTGCATATATTTTTGTTTCTTAATATCTAATCTTGTTTTTCTTCAGTGTTATGCATTGCTAGATATACCTCTCTATTATCCAGAATATTTCACTATCCAGCAACCTCCTGGTCCCAGGGCTGCCTGATATGAAAGAGTTTATTGTAAATTTTTTAAATCTAGTAAATGTATTAGGCTATGAAGGCCTCTTTTTTTTTTTTTTTTTAAAGACACAGTATGAAGAATTATGCATGCAGGTTTTGTTCCAAAAAAATCCATGAGCATTTTTCACTGCTGTTAAATCTCACAGTGGAATTGGCAACCATGGATAAACTGGGGATGGAAAACCTTTGGTTTACAGGATCATTTGTTTTCTTCTGGTATCCATTTGTGGCAGTATGACTCATATACCACGCAGTTTATAATTTGTGTTCATTCAGATTAAATTCCTATTTGGAATTAGTTTCATATTGCACCTTCAATATGGTATTCTGCAAGGTCATCAAAAAAGGAGGCAATCCAATATCTAGGATATTTACTGCCACTATTTGGTTAAGCCAGAATGAATTTTTGCCTGGAGAGAGTGTACCCACATGTGAGATTTACAAACATGGGTTCTAAAGAATGTCTCATGTCAAATGAGCATAACATCTTCTGTACTACAAATCGCAGGTTTTCAGGGCATGGAATGCATTATGAGTTTGTAAAGGGCTCCATAAACTTTTATAGTGTTATGTAAATGACTTGCATGAAGGCCTGTTAGGCCTTTTCCATCCCAAGTACAGTAAACCCTTGAAATACGTGCCATCGAGTTGTGTGTGTCTTGGGTCAATGTGAATGCTGCCCCTGACAGGAGCGGGAAACCTGTTTCCCTGCTGCCGTCAGAGACTGCAGCCTGACTCTTGGCTGCCACCCCAGACAGGAGTGGTTTCCCAGTCCTGGGAGTGGCAGGGAGCTGGGAACCAGGCAGAAGCCTGACTTCCCTTCACTTGCAGAGCCAGGCTGCCCCTGGTTCCCAACTCACCTCCACTGTCTGGAGCCAGGAAACTGACTGAGGCTGCTGCCCTAGTCAGTTTCCTGGCTCTGCAAAGGGAGGGGAGCTGGGAGCCAGGCTGCTGCCTGGTTCCCAACTGCTTGTGGGACCCAGGAAATTGATCAATTCATGTCTGGTCTGTTTCCCAGGTCCCCCAAATGGCAGGGGGCTGGGAACTAAGCGGCAACCTGGTTCATACTGGCCTGTTCTGGTGGAGACTGGAAAACTGACCAGCCAGGAGCACATGCTGGTCAGTTTCCCAAGTCTCGCAGCAGGGAGACAGGAACCAGGCTTCACCCTGGTTCCCAGCTCCTAGGCACTCTAGGATCCAGGAAACTGACTAGCCCTGATAGGCTTGTCAGTTTCCTGGCTCCTGCAAGCCCAAGAGAGCCAGGAACCAGACAGCAGCCTGGTTCCTGTCTCCCCACGACTTGTGCAAAAATTTGAGTTATGTGGGGGTTGCAGGAACATAATCCCCACGTAACTTGAGGGTTTGCTGTATCTTTTGATTCCAGAAAATGGTGATTCTTCATTTCTGTCCTCTCTTGCTTCAGAGTAGAAACAACCTCTGAGTTGTTTTCAGCTCCACCAAATTTTTGTTGAGAATTCACCAATTCTGAAAAAACTACTACTGCTTTCATACATTTATTGAGACTCCAGCTTCCTTGGGTAAAAGATCATCTTCCTGGTATGTTTCTAGAATTCTGAGAACAGTAGGGCTTCCGGTCTATGTCTGGGGGCCCTTGACACTGCTGCAATACAAAAAAAAAAACAAAAACTCATTGCCAGTCATTCAGCAGGAGATAACTTCCACTCCAGAAGTGCAGCTAAAGTGTTTTATTCTCACCAATTATTATTTCAGACTGTTCCACCCCGAGTAGGAGTTATAAGCGCACCACTAAGCAACGTCCGTCCATCTGTGGGGAGACTAACACCGGAAACCCACACCAAGCCAGCTGAACCAGCAAGAGGTAAGAACAGATCGAAAGGTTTTATGGTAGTGAATGTTTAAAATAGAGAGAGAGGCAGTTCTAACAAAATGAAGTTTCAAAAGCACAAGTGATTTAGGAGTACACGAACAATTGACTTTCAAAGTGACCACTGTCAGCCTCCATCTTAAAGTAACAAAACTGTCTTAAATCTGTATTGTATTGTATTTGGAGTGTGAAGCTGTGCAACACTGATTCTGTGTGTGGTGTCTATGGATTCTTCACTATAGGTGTGTTTGAGTTGTTCCAGGCCACAGGCTGGAAATTTTTCCAGCAGCGACCGGGTGGGCCACCTACACATCACAGCTGTCTCGTAGGTTTTGTGCCTTAATGTATCGTGTGCATAGCCTGACCCGCTTCAGTTCTTTCTCTACCACCCTTGGTTGCAGGTGACACCACACAATGCTGTCCTCCTTGTGTCTAAATGACAAGTTAGAGTTTCTAGTTAGTTTAGTTATTCAAAATCCCCTAAATAGTTAAGCTGTGTCTTGGTGGGAGAGAGAGCTCAGTGGTTTGAGCATTGGCCTGCTTAAACCCAGGGTTATGAGCTCAGTCCTTGAGGAGGCTATTTAGGGATCTGGGGCAATTAGATTTAAAAAAAAGGGATGGTGCTTGGTCCTGCTAACAGGTCAGGGGACTAGACTTGATGAACTCCCAAGGTCCCTCCCAGTTCTTTGGGATGTGTATCTCTTGCTATATATAATTAATCCCTCAGTAGTAATGTGCAGAGCATCCAGGCTGCAATCTTCAGGAATCCCAAAGGAGCTACAAGTTAAGGTGGAGGCCCTACCCTTTGATAGGAACCCATTGTTCTCTTCAAAAACAGATGAGGTCCTTCACACTCTTGGGCCACACTCCGTACACCACAAGCCAAGTGTGGTCACTACATGCCATACCAGGGACCCAGAGAACCTACTTTCCATCGCCAGCCACAGAGGCACTTTGACTCTGACAGATCCAAACAAAAATCACAAAGAAGGAGACCATCTCAGAGCCAGGCATCATCCAACCAGCTACCTAAGCAGCAGTTTTGAAGGCTTGGTGGACATCCCCAACTCAAAACCAACCAAGTGCTGTCACAAAACCAACAAACCTTTGGCCATCATTTATGCCCATAAAACCATGCCTGAGTGTCCATAACAATGGACCAGTTGGTACTGGAAATTGTACAGGCAGGATATACCATACCCTTCCTTACTGTGCCTTATACCTCCCCGCTTCCCCGTGCCTCTTTAGGGGCCCCTCTCATGAGCAACTTTCACAACAAGAGGTAACTCACCTCCAACTTAATGCCAGGTGAGCCAGTGTTGACCCCACACGGAGGGAAGGGCTTCTACTCCAACCATTTCCTCATGCAGAAGAAGAGTTGGGGGGGGGGTCTGTCTAGCACCTTCAAAAACTGAACAAACTCCTACAGAAACAAAGGTTCAAGTGCTTACCCTCACTACCATCATTCCAGCACTAAACAAGGGGGACTGGTTTGCAGCCCTTGACCTTCAAGGTGCATGTTTTCTAGGCCCACAAGGATTTTCTCAGATTCACAGTTAAGCCACAACCGCTGCTAGTATCGAATTCTACCCTTTGGCCTCTGTATAGCTTCCCGAGTTTTCTCCAAAACACTCGAAGTAGTAGTCACACCTGAGATGACAGGATTATGACCTTCCCCTGTCAAGACAATTGTCTTATAAAGAGCTCTACAAACACCAAGACGACAAACATTGTTCACAAAACTGGGAGCTCTTCCAAACACTGGACTTCTGATAAACAAAAGTCCACCCTTGAGCTAACTCGGTGCATGGAGTTTATCGGACCCCTATTAGACTCCGCCCAGGCCAAAGCATTTCTGCCACAACGGATCACCACACTAGCCATGCTCATAAACACCGTGACTGTCCCCACACTTAAATACTGATGTGCCTCAAAATCCCGGGACACAGGGTGGTGACTGCGTATGTGGTCAAATATGTCAGACTCCACATGTGCTGTCTACAGAGGTTTGCGATGGCATACGTACCCACAATGCACAGTCTAAACAGATGAGTTGCAGTGCTGAACAACATCTTAGCCTACATACAATGGTGAACAGTCCCAACAAATATCTTTTCAGGCATTCCTTTTTTACCAGAAAACCCCTTCTACAGACACTACAACACACATGTTGCTCCTTGGCTGGGGTGCTCATCTCCAACAACACACAGCGCAGAGCAGGTGGGCACTCTGAGACCCACCTTCACATCAACCTCCTAGAACTCAGAGTGGTATGCCAGGCATGCCAACACTTCTGCGCACTCATACGGAACAGAACAATACACATACTTACTGACAACATGACATGCATGTTTTACATCAACAGGCAAGGTGGAGCCCAATCTCATTCCCTGTGTACAGAAGCTATCCATTTGTGGAACTGGTACTCCTACCCCAATAAACTACAGCCTCTTTCTTATTGAGAATACAGAACACCATCGTAGACACCAGCGGGGTCCATAGCTGCTATGGGGCCTGGATCTGTGCCCTGGAAGGGCAGGCCAAAGGCAGAAGGGGCAAGGCCTATGGTATCTGGTCTTCAGCGCTGCGGTTCTGGGCATGCTCCCCTGCCCCCAACCCACTCTCTCTCCCTCGCTCCTTCTTAGCTTCAAAGAGCTCTGGAGCTCCTGCCACCACTACTTCCAAAGTAGTAGCAGCAGTGGTGGGAAATGCCGGGCCCCAGGGCAACTGCCCTCTTTGCCCCCTCCAGGGGGCCTAGCAGGCATATTAAGTCTCCACTGTTCAGAGGACTGGAAGTGGGTGATACATGACATCCTAATCACCATCTTCTGCAAATGGGGACAGCCACAAATAAACCTGTTGGCATCCCTAAAGAACTACAAATGTACCCTCTCCTGTTTCAGAGCAGGACTAGCACAGGGGTTTGTCTGGTACTCTTTCCTAACCCCTGGAACGAAAAGCTACTCTGTGCGTTCCCACCAATATGTGATCCCTTGAGTAATCGACAAAACATGCACAGACAATGCACACATCGTTCTGAGCATCCTGACATGGCCCAGACAGACATGGTTCCCTTACCCCTCTCGCCTTGCACTGTCTTCTGCAACCTCTCCCATAGTGTCTGGGCCTTCCCTCACAGAACAAAGACCCGTTGCTGCATCTGCAACCGGAGACATTTCACCTCAAAGCATGGCTCCTCTGTGGTTCCAAGAGGAGGTGGTAACCTGGTCAGAGCATGAAACATATTCTCTTAAACCACAGATGATCCATAAGAAGAAACACTGTTAAAAGTGGAAAAGATTTTTCATCTGGTGCCTGGACAAAAAAGTTAACCTGAATGAAGCACCCAGCTACTCACTCTGAACTACCTTTGTGAAGTGAGAGAGTCAGGTATAGCCCTGGCCTCATTTAAGGTCCACCTGGAGGCCATACCCACATTTCATGAACACAGTGATCTCTCTTCCATCTAAGCATGTCCACTCACCAGAGGGTTCCTGGAGGATATTCAGAATGTGTACCCTCCAATCAGACAGGCCATCCCAACGTGGGATCTTAAACCAAATCCTCGAAACCCTCACCCAGACACCCTTCAAACCTGTAGCCACTTGCTGACTATCACATTTATCCATCACTGCTAGTAGCTATAACTTTGGTCAGAAAAGTCAGTGAGATCAGAGCACTCATGGCTGAGTCTCTGTATGCTATGTTCACTAAGGATACAGTCATAATACAACCACACCAAGTCTTCTTACCAAAGGTAGCCACCTCCTTGTACATCAGTCAACCTATACATTTTTTAGTTTTCTACCTGAAACCTCGCCAGGACCAGCAGGAAGCAACCCTGCACTCTTTGGCATCCAGTGAGTGGTGAGTGGCCTTCTGCATAGACAGAACAAATTTATTTTGGAAATCACAGCTGCTATTCACATCTATAGCAGAATGTTCAAAGGGAACAGTGATCGCAACACAATGCTTATCCAAGTGGATCTCCACATGTATACACACTGCTATACTCCCCAGGATAAAACACCCCTTTCTAACCTAAGAGCTCACTCCACCCAAGCCATGGCATTATTGATAGCCTTCTACCTAGGTCTCCCCTTAGAAAATATCTGTGGAGTGGGTATATGGACCTCAGAGTGCAGTTTCACAAAACATGAAATCACGTCCAGGCCCATTCTGGATGCATCAGTTGGTCCAGCAGTGCTATCCTCCACTCTCAATATGGTAATCCAAATCCCACCTTCCACATGGTGGGGGCTGCTTGATAGTCACCTACAGGGGAGCTCCCACAGGTGACACCACTCAAAGAAGAAATAATAGTTACGCATCTTGTGCACACATGCATGATATGTTAAGTCACGAATGCCAAGAGACACCTATGGTTTGTTCCTGGCCCAACCAACCACTGCTGGAAAAATCTCTGATCTTTGGTGCCAGGATGGCCAGAGACCTTCAGTGGAGCACTCCTAGGGACACACATGTCGAAGAACCAGTGTTAGTGCACAAGTTGAGTAACTTCTTTTTGTGTTTGACCTTGGTTATCTAGATGCTTATTTTATTAATCATTTTATGGAGAAAACATCCTGAATATGTTTCTAATGATTTACATTTTAAAATGTATTTGTAGGGTCGCCTTTGCTTCCTGAACCACTGAAGCCTCAGACCATAGTTCCTATTCAACCCACTACTCAGCCACCATCGGTTCAAAAAATGCAGGAGCCTCTTATACCGATGACCTTGCATACATCTCAGGCAACTCCACAGACTCTGGAAGCACCACCACAGCCACCTCCCCGGAGCAGGTCATCCCACAGCTTGCCTTCAGTATCTGTTCCTGCACAACAGCAAGTGAGTGTGCATTTGGATATTTTAGTATTGTACTTTAACATGATAGAGCACAGGGAAGCCCCAAGAACACAAAAAGTGCCATTAATGATTAAACTTCTGATACCTAAACTGACTAGCACAACACAGCAGAAAGATAACACTTAGATAATTCAGTATTGTCCGTATATACTGAATACGCAAACCTTGAATATCATTTTTTTAATTTCTTGAACATTTTTAATGTTGATGAAATTATCTACATATAAATTGAATGTTCTTACATCTTGTCATGTAACAGAAGAATTGTAATCATGTACCTTATGTTTAAAAAAAAAAAAAGGGGGGGGGGCGGTTCCAAAACAATGCATTTCACAAAAACACAAATTCTAGCTTACAATCTAGACAACTCCATGAGAAATTTCTTAGGAAAAAGCATCTATATAAATCTTGCACAGAAATACGTGGAGTTTCATACTGGAACTAATTATTTTCAAGGTGGGAATGCTGAATGTACTTTTAACTCATGTACATTTATTACATGGTGTTCATTAAAATGTACAATCTACCAAAATAACTTGAAATTTAAATTCAGTAGCATTGAATGCTCTGTTCTGTGTGTTAGCTGAAGTATTAGTAAAAAAACAAATCCTTTGTTTATGAAAAGCAACAGTTTTTAGACATTTATTTTAAAAATGTATACATTGTAAAGGAGTTTTGGATTGAAAATATTAAGTTGAAGTGCAAATCTTTTGAAGGTCTATGGGCTGGAGCCCATCCTCTGATGAATGGTTATGAGCTATCATTCATCTGAAAAGCTACAACCTGGGCTGGCTAATGGGGTCGCTGTGCTTCCAGAAGGTCCAAGGCCTCAGGTGGAAGGGGTGGGGCTGCCTGGGGCTCCAATCCCTGCCTTGGTAAGAGCAATGGCAGCCTGAATCCCCAGGCCCTTGTAAATCGCTGAGCCCTTGGGCCATTGCCACCCCCTCATCAGAACCCCTGCTGACAGCTCTGGTTCTCCTTACAAAATAAACTGCTCTAAAATATTTTGTGTGTAAAATTACGTTTTCTGATGGGATGTGAAATTTAGATGTTACAGGCCTTCTCTAACAAAATACCTATGTGAATGGACCTCCGTACCAACAGTTTTCAGGCTCAGGACCTTGGTGTTGTACATTTATTCATAATTAGAAGTTGACAGTGAAGAAACGAGTGCTTGGAAAAAGTCTTGAAAAATAATCATAGTCTGCCACATACCATGTGCTAACATCAAAGTAATATCTGGCTTAAGTTATCCAGGTCGTTGAGTCTTCGTGATCAAATCTATAAAGTCTGTTGTTCCAGTTGTAGTTCTACTTGAGCAAAATTTGAAAATCGAATATACAGGTTGTTAAGCCCACTGATATTCTCCTATCTGTTGTATGTATCCATAATTTTAGGCATGTTTTTCTTCACATGTACTACAGTATTTAGAACATTTTGGATAATAGGGTTTATTGAGCTGGAGGGGTACCTTGCATTTTCCCTCTAATATTTTCCTTTGATGTCTTGTTTTTGTTTTCCTTTCACAAGCAGGAGCAACCATCAGGGTAACAGGTATCTGACTACTTACCAATCTTGTATGTGATCTCCATCTCTTCTAGCAGAAAAGATGTATGAGTCGTCTTCTGCTTCATACATCTGCAGCCTCATCCACATTTAAAAATTACTTGTCCACATACTAAAATAACTGTCATGCCATAAAGTTTGCTTTTTCCTTTCTAAGTAGATGAATGTTTACAGGAGTCTCTTAGCTGTATTTGCACTTAGCACTACAGTGAAAATTTGACTTCAGCATCTTTTATGAACCAATTAAAGCTTTATACAGCTTGTTTATTTTGTAAAACAAAATGGGCTTTAGAAGTAATATGTACCATCACTTCAAATTTAGTCTCAATGCAGCTTTCTGGAAGTTCCATCATGAGAAACATATTTTACTTTTTCAAAATCTAATCAGTAGAGTAGCTGTCATCCTTGGAAGTAAAATATGTAATCCTCGCCTCAGTATAAAAAATGCAGTCTTTATGTGTCAATCACCATAAAAAATTTGTTATAAAGAACATTCGGACCAACACTTCTTAATATATCTAGTTAAAATTAAAAAGTAATTGTGTTGTAGTAGTTTTTGGACTTCATACATTTAAATTACTTGCTTGATCAATATGGGACTCAAGCAAACTAGTTGACTTACATTCCTTTTTATAAATAACAAGCAGTCGTGTAGCACCTGAAAGAGTAACATATTTATTAAGTAATGAGCTTTTGTGGGTCAGACCCACTTCAGGTTCCATCAAATTCCCCTCTGAGACTATTCATTTTATAGTTACTTTACCTTTTTTCTATATTCCTCATGAAAATTATTATATGTATATAAAGTCTAATGTTATATTTTTTCCAAGTTACTCCTGCAATTTATGCATAGTGTAGCTCAAGATGCATTATTATTTATTAACAAACTGATACCTGCATTAGGCCAGATCTAAATTAGAAACATTTGCAGAGAGAGTAATGTCAGCTGAGCTGGGCGATTTGCCAGCACAGATACTTTGCAGACAAAATTTCTAGTCTAAAAGTGTTTGGTTTTGCTGGTACAACTTATTTTGATTGCTGCATATTAAGTATGTATGCTTTATAAACAATCCTCAGGAGTCAGAACAGCCTGAAAGTAATTACAGTAAATAAATAACATTGAGGTGGTAAGATAAACTATAGTTTCTTTGTAAGCTAAATTTTAGTTGAGAGTTGCAATTACTGTCCTAGTTCAACAAAACTTTAACAAAAGAATTTTCGTGTTGAAAATTCCAAATTAAGGCTGACATAGCTATATTAAAGCTGATAGAGTTGCCTATGAATTTGAGAATATCAACAATTATTTTACCTTAGACATCATTTGTTTACTTTAGCTAATTGTGGAGCATAAAACTACCTATCATAAGCAAAATGATTAACAAACCTCATATTTGCAAAAGCAACGAGGGGCCCTGTGGCACCTTACAGACTAACAGAAATGTATGAGCATAAGCTTTCGTGGGCAAAGACCCACTTCGTCAGATGCAGACCTGCATCTGACGAAGTGGGTCTTTGCCCACGAAAGCTTATGCTCATACATTTCTGTTAGTCTGTAAGGTGCCACAGGGCCCCTCGTTGCTTTTGCAAATCCAGACTAACACGGCTACCCCTCTGATACTTAAATCTCATATTTGAACATTTTAAAATAGTGTTAGAGAAAACATGAAAATTATACTTGTAAATACTTGGTCACTCAAGATTATAAAAACAAGAATTTCTTAAGTTTTTAAAAGATGAGAAAGTTGCATGGAGAAAATTATTATTCTCCTTTGGTCATATTCTAAACAATGATATTGTGCAATTTAAAAAAAATGTATGTGGGCAGGGTTTGAAAGGCTGGTGATCATCACTTTGTATGCAAAGAACCAAGTGCCTTAATTTAGGCTTTTTTTAAAGTAAAGTATATACTAATAACACTAATTTTTCACTCATTGTGATACTTAAATATTGTGTAATATCACCCATTTTATAAACTATGAATAAACAATGACCCCAATGCACTTAAAACCTTTTTATGCTGTTATCAGTTGTTTAGAATATACCATATTTGCCCGAGTTCTTCAAACGCTAAAGTGTAAGTTTTATCATTTATTAAATGTGGCATACAGTAGTGCTTTGATTCAGATAGTTGCATGAAATGTATTCAAGTTGCATCAGTAAATAAGAAAATTTTATATTTAGAATAACTAAAGGTACATCTTTGTGCACTTAGCAAATAGGCTTTTTAAAAGAATGTTGTCTAGAAAACAGTCGTTGTGTACATTGTATGCATTATAATTACATTACATAAAGGCTTTTGTTTAAGCCGCAAAACTTCTGTTCTTGCTATAGGAACAATGAGAAATGGGAAAAAGTCAGGATCTTAAAAGTGAACTGAAATGCTTCTACTGACCACCTTGTTTTCTTTACAGATTAAAGCAAATGAAGTCAATGCCATTAAACTTGAAACACAGTTAAACAATGACCCTTTTGAAGATCTGTCATTTAATCTGCTTGCTGCATCAAAGGTTCAGACATCTGTTCGAACGTCACCTGTTCCAACTTCAAACCAACAGGAGTTGATTTGGTTGCCTTCTGCAATACAAAGCAATGTCAACACTTTGAATACTGTAAATTGCATGTCAGCAATGTCTCCTGTTCCAACCTACAGCAGATCCCGGGAACATGTACGCAGCTCTCCAAATTTATTGGTTACGAGACTGAACAGCACAAATCCTTTCACTGGAAGAACTGTTAATGCTGGAAATCCATTTAGAACTGAAACCCAAGAACCTGAAGTAACTTCACAGCTTTTAATACAAAGGCCTGCTGCTTATAACCCTCTCCCTTCTCTAAATCCTCCAAATCCTAATAGAGTCAAGCCTACTTTCTCTGTCAGTGCTTTTGAAGACAATTTTTGTTTGCAAAGTAAATCTTCAATAGTGCAAAATGCAAAACCAAAAGGATGGATAACATTTGAGGAAGAGGACTTCAGTATAAAACTAAAGACATCCTCTGAATTTGTGACAGGATTCGAGAGAGTCAGTTCAAAGAAACCTACTGGTTTTCCAGATTTAGTGGGCACTGAACCAGATATATTTCCTGGCTCAGACTTTACCTTTGATAATGACTGGAATTCTACTGATTCCTTCTATATGCTGCCAGCAAGAAGACTGCCTGCACCTCCTATACCATCAAGAATAACCCCCTCCATATCCCCAGCAGATCATATTGCCTTGACACATAAAGTGTCACCCACACAAGATTTTACAGAAAGATAGACATTCTAAAATACAAGAGATTTTAAGTTTGTAGATGTATCCCAAAGAATAATTGGGCATTGAGGTTATTCTGTGTGCAGTAATTTATTGTCTGATGCACTGAATCTTAACTCTATTCATAGCAACCACTGTTCATGTACATATTTTGAATGTGTATATATGGTAGTGCACAAAAGAATTGTCCACAATTACTTTACATTTAGGTGTAATTATATTGAAAGGGTTAGTTAATAATTGTAATAGAATGTGCAACACTTTCAGAAATTAGTTTTTTCTTATGAAGCACTTTTGTTTCTGTTCTTCTCAGAGGAATTTCAGAATGCTCAAGAGATTTCCAGCTGTTAAACCCCAACAGTCCTCTTTTACTGTCTTGTAACTGATATTTATAAGTATTTACCAAAGAGCAGCCAAAGTTGAATCAGAATATTGAATGTGGACAGGTACTATTTAGAAAGTAATTTATATCCGAGGTTATGGAGATTTGTAAGGCTTAATTATATTTAAATTTAGGCACAAACTAAAATAGTTACTTTCAAAATACAAACAAGACCTCATATTAATATAGTAAATATTAAATTGTTGAATTTTTGTGTCAAGTAATTGCCACCCTAGACAACCATAAATATTATTGTGGCGTATTTATTAATGTAAACTTAGAATAACTATTTAGTATTTAGTTTCATTTATTCATCACTCTCTCAAAGGCTTTTTTCCCAGAAATTGGAAACTACTCATATTACAAAAAAAGCCTTTCCATTCTCCCTTAAAAATAAATTTGTCATCATTTTTGGCTTTGATTTTTAAAAAGAGATTACCCCCATAGAGAACAACATATTTCAGTTACTTTATCTCTTACTATCTCATTTTGGTGTCCCAGTCATCCCAGAAATGTGTTTTGTCTTCCAATAAGATCTGGGTGAGGAAATGAGAAATTATGCTGAGACTTAAGGAGTGTGTTTTGGGCACCATTTTCCCAGTTTTGTCTGTTTTTACTGACTGCTGTTTTTGAGACCTTGCCATCAGAAGAGAAAGCAGAAGAGCAGCAACTGTCTGAGCTGAACAGTACTGTTCTGTCAGCCTTCTGAACATGCTAAATCAGCTTTCTCCCCTCCCAAAGAAACTATAAACGCCACTTGTGTAATGCTGCTTTGAAGTCAGTGGAGGCTACATCTTTTTTGCGTAGGATACTGTTGACGTGCAATTGATCATGTGTCCATGGTTTTCTGAAGTTCACAGTATTTGCATAAAATGTGGTATTTTGGTATCTTCATGCAATTTAAAATAACAGATTTATTTAGTAACACTTACATATGCTAAAGAAAAAGTAATGTTCCTTGCCATTCACAGTATCTTTTATAACATGACTTTTATATAAAAGTTGTATACATTCATCAAAAATTGAACGCATCAAAATGTTATGAAAGATAATGGCAATGAGCTACTATACAGACATGCACTTGCTGGCTTATCAGCAAATTATGCTAGTTTTGCGACATTTGTAAGTGAATCATAGTTGGCTAGCATTGTGTTTATAGCAGCAAAAGAACACGATAATGATATTATGCCTATATTCTCCAATATTATCAAAATAGTCCATACAGAAGTAATCAGCTCTTCCTTGAACAGTATAATTAGGAGATGCTGTTGGATATAAGTTACTGTAGTGAGTTTTATATTGTGCTTTTTCTGTCAGGTAATTAAAAAGTTCTTGTAAATTTTAAACACAGTACCTGTGATAAACTTTGTGCTTCGGTATGTGAATTGACTAGCTTAAACTGTGGCTATTAAAATCTGTGTGATTGGTGGTTTCGGTATACGGTTTTATATTAGCAAAACAATTTTGTTTTGGAAACTTTGCTTGTGCAAATTGCAGTTCTGTGATAAGTATGTTCCTTGATGAATATTTAATTACAGTGCTTACAAACCGCTATCTAAAATGTACTCAATATGCAGCACCTCAACACTTGTATGGTAATAAGGAGTTTGACAAAATACTGCACAAAAGAGGCTAAGAGATATGTAATGAATAGCTAGCCACTCTAATGTCTATTACTGGACATAATTACTAGCAAAAATACTAAAATACTGCGAATTTAAATTAAAAATGCTAAACATATTTTCATGGTGTTCCCCATACTAAATTGCTCTGTAATGTCTAATTATATTGATTGTGGCACACAATATATGACTGTATAGTTTACAAAACTGCAGTATTAAAACTTGGTGTCATTCAGCATTTCGTACCTATGCTGTGAAATGCAGAGATGTGTTGAAGTAAATACGCCTGTCTTTAAGAAGTTTATCTTAATTCATTCTTATTTTAGGTATTTACATGATACCTCATAATGTGTTTATTCTCAAAAATACCCCCTGGAGGTAGGAAACTACTGTTATTTCCACTTCACAATTGGAGAGCAGCAGCACAGATAGTAAATGATTCTACCAAGGTCACACAGGAAGCCTGAGGCAAAGCAGAGTTGGATCTTGGACCAGATCTACGCTACAGTCATATTGGTGTAACAGCATTGCTCGCTGGTGTGATGAACTACCTTGATGAAATAAGTCCTCCCATTGGCATAGTAGCATCTTCCTTAAAGCACTTAAAGTGGCACAGCTGTCCTGTGGTCTTGCTGCACTCGAGGACAAGTCTCTTTTGTCCACAGTCCCAAGCTAGCATCCAAACCACAGGGCTATTCTTCCTCTCCTAAATTAAAGGGTAATACTGACCACAGAGACCCAAGATCCCTTCTGCTGCTGCTGCTGCTTTTTAGCTGAACCAAAGGATAAGCAGCTTCCATTGCTGCTGTTTCCTCTACTTGTCAATCAACAGAAACACACTGTCCTCACTAAATGACCCCTTTGCCATCAAATCATACTTCCATTATATTACATTTCCCATTCAAAGTGACTTGATAACTTCCAAGCCTCCTTTCTGGACTTTACTGCTAAAACTTATAGTTATTTTCTCAGAATCTTAGTCACAGTACTTTTTACGTGTGGCTAATTGTCACAGTAATATGGGAAATTGCTTTTTATTACATCTCTTAACAGAGATTTGGAAGAATAATGTAAGTGCCCAAATTTGTAATCATCTTGGACCAGACAGGTACATTTTCTCAGTTTTTGTATAGTATGTCAGAGGTGCAGCTATTTTAGTGTGGAGCATATTAGAAGTAAATATTTTTGCCTTCAGGATCCTCTATTCACAGTGAATGGGCATTGAGTCCGGTTGTAGCCAGCCTGAGGCTGGCTGCTGGGCAATCACTCTGGTTAGCTGTAGCCCTTGCTGGTGTGTTTTGGGATAGGAGATGTGCTGTATCTTTAGGCCAGGGTTATATTCCTTCCTCTGTTCTGATGCAACATCTCACCTTTGCCCATTATTGGCAGAGTAACAGTCACTTTATAATACATGCCTGGAAAGAGAGAGTCCTGAAATTACCCTCTTGAATACTACCCGTAGCACGCTGTCTGGGTTTCCTTCTGCCGTTTTAAGAAGTAGCAACTCCATTGCTAATCCATCCTTGGCAATAGTCACTGCTTTTCAAGTACCATCTCCTGCCCAGAGAACATATCAGTGAACAAGATGTTGGCAGGCAGATAAATAGTGGCAAGTTTTTAAAGTGCTTATAATGCAAATACTAAAGTCTAAAAAAAAAAAAATGGGTGAACTAAAGTGCCTTGTATTGAATGAGAATATTGATACAATAGGCATCACAGAAGCTTGGTGGAATGAGAATAATCAATGGGATACAGTAATATAGAGTACAAAATATAGTGGAATTAGAGAAACAGGTCATGCTGGTGGGGGAGTGGCACTGTATGGGGAGGAAAGAAAGAATAGAGTCAAATGAAGTAAAAATGAACCTAACTTTTCCCTAGAATTTCTATGGCTAGTAATTCCATGCTTTAATAAAACTATAGCTACAGGGATATATTACTGACCAGGATGATGATACTTCTGAAATGCTAAGGGAGATTAGAGAGGCTATAAAAATAAAAAAACCTCAATAATAATGGAGGATTTCAACTATCCCACCACAACAGGAAAGGCAATTTTTGATTTAGCCCCAATTGGGGCACACGATCTGGTCCAAGAGTTGTATAGCTAGACTACTTGGAAATAGTGGCAATAACATAGTTAAATTTAACATCCTTGTGGCAGGAAAAATATCACAGCATCCCAACACTTTGTGTGCGTCTACACTAGCCAGCTACTTTGAAGTAGCTGGCACAACGTCGAAATAGTACGCATCCCGTCTACACATGCCATGAGCTATTTCGACGTTGAAATCGACGTTAGGCGGTGAGACGTCAAAATCGCTATTCTTATCCGAAGATGGGAATAACACCCTACTTCGATGCTCAATGTCGAAGTAGGGCGTGTGTAGACGATCCGTGTCCCGCTACGTCAAAATAGTGGGGTCCTCCATGGCGGCCATCAGCTGAGGGGTTGAGAAATGCTCTGTCCAGCCCCTGTGGGGCTCTATGGTCACTGCATGCAGCAGCCCTTAGCCCAGGGCTTCTGGTGGCGGTGGCGGCTGCTGCTGCTGCTGCAGCTGGGGGTCCATGCTGTGCGCACGGTATCTGCAACTGGTTGTTGGCTCTGTGCATCTTGTGCTGTGGAGGGCAAGTGTGTCTCGGAGGGGCCCTTTAAGGGAGTGGCTTGGGGCTTTGCTGGCCCCTTATTTCAACGGGGAGTGCTTGTGTGTGTGGACGCTCTGCATCTCCTTCCGGGGCGGCTCCTTTCGACACTCCCCATCACTACTTCTACGCCGAACATCAAAGGCACCAGCCCTGGAAGATGTATAGATGGTACGTGTCAAAGTAGCCTATTTTGATGTTCTTACTCCAAATGAGCAGAATAAGGGGACTTCGAAGTAGGCAGGGTCCTTTCAAAAAGGAGCCCCGTCGGGACGAGCTGCGCGGCGGGGAGCCACGTCAATTTCCAAGTGCCGCGGCCGCCCGCATGCTAATGAAGCGCTGAATATGCATTTCAGCACTTCATTAGTAAACTTCGAAATGGCCATTTCGAAGTTTGGGGCTAGTGTAGACGTAGCCACAGTGCGAGCTTCTTGTGGTGTTAGTAAAGTAATAAATAACTGTTTTCCACACCATTCATGATTTTCTAGGCCTCTGACATATCCCTCCCATTTCACTCCCTTTAGTTATTCCTCTTCCAAACTGAAAAGTCTGTCTTGTTCATTTCTCCTCATATGAAAACTGTTCCTTACCCTCTAATCCTTCCTGTTGCCCTTTCAGTACCTTTTCCAAATCTAATGTCTTTTTTCTGATAGGTGACCAGTATGTGGGCATGCCATTACATTATACAGAGCCAGTATATTTTCTGTCTCATTATCTAATCCTTTCCTAATGATTTCCAAAATTCTGTTAGCTTTTCCGTTTTCAGACTGCCCCTGCACACTGAGCTTTTTTTTCCAGGGATCTACCCATTTCCACAATGATTCCAAAATCTTTTTCTGGAGTGGTAAACAACTATATTAGACCCCATAAATTTTGTACATATAACTGGGATAATAGTTTTTCAGGTGCACTGCTTTGCATTTATCAACACTGACTTCCATCTGGCCTTGGGTTGCCCAATAACCCAGTTTTGTGACATCTTTTTGTAACTCTTGCAATCAGCTTTAGCCTTTACTATTTTTAGTAATTTTGCAGCATTTGCAAAGTTTATCACTTCACTGTTTACCCATAATAATAATTAATTTAAATAATCGAAATAATTTATCAAGTTTAAAACCATTGGTCCAAATGCAAATCTGTGCAGCACACTATTACAAATCCCAGCCGCACATTGCTAGCTTCCCCCCACTCTTTAAGTGCAGTACTTGGCAACGTTTTCATGACCATGTTAACAAACCTTCAATAATTTGAAGCTTTGTGTTATTCATAATCACTTTGCCACTCTGTTTAAAACAAATGCCCTGTGCAAGCAGCTCAAAACCTGTTCAGCCTGACGACTGCCTCTGCCCGGAGGCAGACCAAGAACTTTTAAGCAAACCTCAACTATGAACTCCAGACGTTTAGACTTTGGCGGGAGGCCAAATACCAAATACGGGCCCTCCCCGTAATTAAATAAATAGCACCAAAGGCGGGAGACGGGGCTCTTTGGGGCAGCCGCCCCGTGGTGGAGCAGAAATTGCGGTTGCAGCCGCCCAGAGGCTCCCTGGGGCCTGTCCAGCGGCCATGCCCCTGAAGAAGGGTGGCGCGGCCTGGGGAGCCCCCCGGGCAGCACGTGGCAGCGTACGGGCGGGGGGTGCAGGGCCCAGCCAGGGGACGGGGCAGAAGATGCGGGACGGGGGCTGGCGCCCAGCCCACGCGCGGGCATTACAAGGCCCCGGCCGCCGCCGCCGCTGGGGGGTGTCTACGCGCGCCGCCTTTCCCTTCCCTTCCCTTCCCCTCCGGGGGGCGGTGCCGGGGCCCCAGCGCGCATGCGTCCAGGGTCGGGCCGGGCCCGATTGGCTGCGGCCTGACGGGAGCGAAGCGGCGCCCCTCCCCCGAACCACGCCGCGGCGCTTGGTCTCCAGGGACGCGGCGGTGGTTGAGGCCCGGCCCGGCCCGGCCCGGCCCTTCTGGGGAGCGCTGGGATCGGACTCGAGCTCCGGGACGGGTGAGGCGGTTGCGGCGAAGGGGAGCCACGGCCCAGGCTCTCGCCCCTCCCCCCCCCCCAGCACCCCCCCCCCGCGCACCACCGGACAGGCCCCACAGAGGCCCTCGCACCTCTGCGCACAGCCCCTCCCCCTCCCCGCTTGAGCCCTGTGTCCGCGTTTGGGTGCGAGTGGTTCACTGGCTAACAGGTCGCTGGTAGGGGCTGGAGCAGCCCCCTGCCGTCATCCCGGTCCGGCCTTCCTCCCACAGCGTGGTGGGGATCAGGGCTGCTTCCCAGGCTCCCTCCCCCACTTACCAGCGAACCAGTTACATCCCTAATCTGTATCCACATCCGCACGTGCAGAAGCCTGGCGCGGATATCCACCTCCGCGGAAGCAGCTTCCTGCTGTATATCTGCAGGTAGCCGCATGTTTGTGGGGATCTAGATACGAAAAATTATAGCCATGTCCATATCTGCGATAGTGACCTGTGAATAGCTGCACTGACGTCTGCGGGTGCGGATACCCGTGGATATAAAATGGATGGATGTCTGGTGATTTGCAGGACTCCACACGTCACTGTTTGGTCAGGACAAGATTTCTATGTTTCTCATTCTACTTCTGTTTACAGCTCAAGGGAAGTTGCTTGTCTCCTGTGGGGAGCATCCCATTGCTGGGTTCTCGGTGCTTGTGCCTGGTGATCTCTTCCTCTCTCTAATATGACAGGAAATTGGAGCCAACAACTTCCATTTCTTTCCAGTCCCTGCAGAGATGGTTCAGCTCCATGTGAAGCGTGGTGATGAGAGCCAGTTCCTGTTGGAAACAACATGCAGCATCTCCTTGGAAGACTTAACAAAGCAAGTTGCCAGGATCTACAATAGCAGGCTCAAAGTGCAGCGTATTTGCTCAGGTACTAGCCCGATCCATGTCATAGAATCACAGAGTTGTAAGGGACCTCAAGAGGTCATTGAGTCCAGCCCCTGGCCCCAAGCTGGATCAGCCCAACTAAGTCACCCCAGCCGCGACTATGTGAAGCCGGGATGGATGGAGATTCCACCACCTCCCTAGGCAACATATTCCAGTTCTTCACCAACCTCCTGGTGAAGTAGTTTTTCCTAATATCCAATCTACTCTCCTTTTGTAACTTCAGACCATTACCCCTCGTTCTGTGCTCTGTCACCACTGAGAACAGTTTCTGTCCATCCACTTTAGAGCACCCCTTCAGGAAGTTGAAGGCTGCTATTAAATCACCCCTCAGTCTTCTCTTCTGTAAACTAAATAAGCCCAGATCTCTCAGCCTCTCCTCATAGGTCATGTACTCCAGCCCCTTAATCATTTTCATTGCCCTCCGCTAAACCTGCTTCAGCACGTTTACATCCTTTCTGTACTGGGGGACGCAAAACTGGACACAATGCTCCAGATATGGCTTCACGCATGTCAAATAGAGGGGAACAACAACGTCTCTGGATCTGCTCAAAATGCTTCTCCTAATGCACCCCAATATACTATTAGCCTTCTTAGCTAGAAGGGCACACTGTTTACTCATATCCAGCCTTTCATCCATTATAATCCCTAAGTCTCTTTCTGCTGTACTGCTGCTTAGCCAGTTGGTTCCCACCCTGTAACAGTGCTTGGGATTCTTCTGTCCCATGTGCAGGATGCTACACTTCTCCTTGTTGAACCACCTCAGATTTCTTTTGTCCCAATCCTCCAATTTTCCTGATCACTCTGGATCCTATCTCTACCCTCCAGTGTATCTACCTCTCCCCCAGCTTGGTGTTGTCCACAAACTTGCTGAGGGTGCAATCCAATCCCTCATCCAGGTCATTAATAAAGATGCTGAACAACACCGGCCCCTGAACCAAGCCTTGGGGCACTCCACTTGAAACTGACTGCCATCCAGATATTGAGCCATTGACCAATACCCATTGGGTCCGACCGTCAAGTCAGCTTTCTATCCATCTTATAGTCCATCGATCTAATCCATACTTCCTTAACTTATGGGCAAGAAGTTGTGGGAGAATGTAGCAAAAGCTTTACTGAAGTCAAGGTATATCACATCCACTGAATTCCCTATGTCCACAGAGCCAGTTACCTCATCATAGAAGCTGATCAGATTGTTCAGACACGACTGGCCCTTGATGAATACGTGTTGACTACTTTTGATCATTTTCCCCTCCTCCAAGTGTTCCAAAATGGATTCTTTGAGGACCCCCTCCATTATTTTCCCAGGGGATTGAGGTAAGGCTGACCAGTCTATAGTTCCCTGGATTGTCCTTCTTTCCTTTTTTTAAAGACGACCACTACATTTGCCTTTCTCCAGTCATCCGGGACCTCTCCCGATCTGTGCAAGAGTCTTCAAAGATAATGGCCAAAGGCTTGGCAATGACATCTGCCAATTCCCTCAGTACCATGGGGTGCTCTAAATCCAGACCCATGGATTTGTGTGCATCTGGTTTTTCTAAGTAGCTCTTAACTCATTCCTTCCACCACCAAAAGCTGCTCTCCACCTTCCTGCACTGTACTGCACTGTCTAGCGCCATAATGTAGAAGCTTTCCTTGCCTGTGAAGACTGAGACAAAAAAAAAATTGAGTATTTCAGCCTTTCTTATGTCATCTGTCACTAGGTTAGTACTCTCATCCAGTAACGGCCCCACACTTTCCCTGATAACCCTTTTATTGTTAACATGCCTGTAGAAACCCTTCTTGTTACCTGTCACATCCCCTGCCAGCTGCAATTCCAATTGTGCTTTGGCTGTCCTGATTACTGCCTGGCATTTTCCAGCCTTATAGTTATGCTCCTCCTTACTCATCTGTCCAAGTTTCCACTTCTTATATGCCTTCTTTTTGAGTTTAAGCTGACCAAGGATTTCCCTGTTAAGTCAAGCTGGTTGCCTACCATATTTGGGTTTCTTACTATGCAGCGGGAAGGTTTGTTCTTGTGCCTTCAGCAAGACTTCTTTAAAATATTGCCATTTCTCCTGAACTCCTTTCCCGTTCATCTTTGTTTCCCAGGGGATTCTGCCCATCAGCTCTCCCAGAGAGTTGAAGTCTGCTCTTTTGAAATAAGGGTCTGTATAATCCTGCTCACCTTTCTTCCTTTTGTAAGGATCGTGAAATCTACCATCTTGTGATCACTTCAGCTCAGGTTGCCACCCACGTCTATTTCTCCTACTAGTTCTTCCCTATTTGTGAGGAGCAGGTCAAGTTGTGCATGGCCCCTGGTTGGTTCCATCAGCACTTGTACCAGGTAGTTTTCCTGAACATTCTCCAAAAACTTCCTGGATAGTCTGTGTGCTGCTGTATTGGGCTCCCAACAAATGTCTGGATAATTAAAGTCTCCCATGAGGACCAGGGCTTGTGATTTGGAAGCGTCTCTTAGCTGTCTGAAGAAATCTGATCTACCTCTTCTCCCTGATCTGGCGATCTATGGCAGACACCAACTACAACATCACCTGTATTGCTTCCACCTCTAAGCTTAACCCAAAGACACTCAACTGGCTTTTCTCCCTCCTTATACTGGAGCTCTGAGCAATCAAAATGCTCCCTAACATAGAGTGCAACTCCTCCTCCTTTTCTACATATACCATGCAAGTGACCAGGAAATTCTGTTTGTTGTGTGTTAGTGGCCCTGCAGCATCTAAAGATAGGGTGACCGTCCATCCCATCTTCGGGATGCCAAAAAGGCACCCCAGCTTATTTTAAAAACGGGACTAATTGTCCCGTATCTGCTGTGCAGGCGCAGCTGCCTGCTGGAGAGCACGTACTCTGCGTCAGTACATGCTCTCCAACTGAGGGAGCTGGCGGATTAGCTGGAGGAGGGGGACCACCATGGCTGTGCCATCCCTGCCCCTTCCCTGAGCCCCCACATCCCATATGTGACCATGGGAGATATAGTCGTCCTATCTAAAAGCCTTATATAGCAAACTCTTTCATATCTGGCATTTTATCATCTGGAACTTTCAAATAACCAGCATTTTAACCACAAGTAAATTTTACTTACATTTTCCATAAATACAATGTAATGAAAGTAAATACAAAGAAATACAGAAAACGCAGTATAAGTTTACAGTGTACAGTACCCCGTTGTTGATAAAGTACTCTGCATACATTTTTGTTTGTTCCTTAATAACTAACCTTGTTTTTCTTTAGTGTTATGCATCCCTAGGTATACCTCTCTATTATCCGGAATATTTAACTATCCAGTAACCTCCCGGTCTTGGGGCTGCGGGATATGAGAGAATTTACTGTAGTGCAGTAGACAAGTACCATTATCTTCCTCTCATGGTTGGAGAACTCAGGCACAGGGTAAGGAGACCTGGGCCATACAGGAAGCCAATGGCAGAACTGGGAACTGACTAGAGCTGGTCAAAAATTTTCATCCGAATGATTGTCAAACAAAAATATACGCTATTGTAAAACTGAAATTTTGGGCAGGAAAATATTGACTTTTGCTGAAAATCAAAATGAGGAGTTGTATTTTCTCCATAACTTTGGGAGCTGGAGAGGCAGTTTCTTTGACCTCAGACCTTGCGCTTCCTTTTGTTACAAGAGTTCTTTTTTCTTTTTTTGTGATGTTTCATCCTGACATAGGGGAATGCTTTGCTTTCAAAAACAAATCAATTTTCAAGGCAGCTCAAAAATTGAGCCTGGGTCTCCTAAGCACCTGCACATCAAGCAGTCCTTTTTCTTTGAAGTTGAAGGAGAAATTAGCCACAAAAAGCAATTCATATTGCAGCCATCTTAGCCAAGGAGAGAGGAACAAGCAGGTTTCATGTATCTTTGCCACCTATGTTCCTGAATGAGTAGTAAACGGCAATTACATGCTGTCCTCAATTCTATATTCCGGATCAACAGATGTACCCATTCGTATAAGTTTTTGTTAGTTGGTGTAATCAAGATTTGTTGCATTCTGTTGTCAGTCGAAGGTCTGTGTTGCTTTTTGCGTATTTCAAAGTAGGTTTAACCTGTTAATTTATTTTAACTTATGCTGCTGTGATGCCTCATATTGCAAAAGCTCTTCTGTTCTTAAAAGTTCCCAGGCCTGACTTAATGCAGAGACAGCATTTCAGTATAAATCTTGGGGTATTGTAATGCAATTGTATTTTCCAGAAGCTTGAAATGTCGAAGTTGGGAAAACTAAATTTAAAAATTTTGGAGTTTTAGCTTCTCTTCCTTCATAGGTTATAGATAGCAGGGTGTGTGTGTGTGTGTGTGTGTGTATTTTTAAACTGTATATCACAAAGTATGGTTGTGCCATTATTCAAATGTTTCACTGCTCAAAAATGTGAAATTAAATAAAGATTTTGGAATTATCAGTAGAAAAATGTGGTGGCAGCAAACAGCAGGTGGCACTAATGTACAAATGCTTACACAATTTCCTCTGCAGCTCTTTAAAGCTGAAGCCTAGCAATGAAGAGTTGAGCTTTCATCTAAAATGTTTTTTAATGGGGTACAGGTTGAAACTCTGAAGTTGTCAGATGAGAAAATGTCAGACATCCATTGTCCAGCAGGACTGTGGATCTTGCAAGACCTGAGGGTCCCGGGGCTGGGAGGCGGAGGGGCCAGCTAAACCAGTGGTAGGAGCCCACAGCAGGGCAAAACAGCCACAGCTGGTTTAGTCGTGGGGGAACCAACAGTGGCCAGGGAGCCAAGGCTGGTAAGCTGGCGGCCCAGGCTTATGGTGGCTCATTGCAGGGGCCAGGCAGGCACGTGTGGCCTAGGGAAGCTGGCAAGTGGCAGCTCATCCCTGGGACTGGGCAGGAATCTGCAACCCTGGGAAGCCCTCGTACAGGGACCATCAGCTTGCGGCAGCTCATCCTTAGGGCTAGTCAGGAAGCCATGTCCCTAGGAAGTTGCAGGTGGGGCTGTGTGCAAAGGCACAGCCCTGGAAAGCCACAGCTGCGTCTGGGCAGGAAGCTGCAGCCCAGGGAAGCTGTGGTTGGGGAGGAGCGGATGAGGGTAGGAGCCAGTGGCTGGGGAGCCTGCAGGGATGGGGGAGTCAGGAAGCCACTGGTGACAGCAGGGACGGCAACCTAGGAGTAAGTGATGATGCCAGCAAGGGGGCAAAATTGACTTCCCCTGGGCTGGCAAAATCCCTAGTCTGGGACCCCTCAGGTCCCCAGGGTACTGGACCAGAGAGGTTGAACCTGTATCATGAAAAAATTGGTAGGTGTCTGTTGTTCAAATTAAGTGCCTTTGATGCAGCATTGCTTCTATACTCTAACCTTGTTTTTTTAGAAATTGAGGAGCTGGCAGAACATGGTGTCTTCTTGCCTCCTAGTATGCAAGGACTGACAGATGAACAGATTGAAGATTTGAAATTAAAGGATGAATGGGCAGATAAATGTGTACCAAGTGGTGGAAGTGTCTTTAAAAATGATGAAATTGGACGAAGAAATGGACATGGTAAACACATCTTAAGAATGTTTAACTAAGACATGATTTCATGAGGAACTTGAAATTATTTGATATTTTGACTTAGTATATAGTTTGTGCCAAATTGCATCTGATAGCTAGTTCATTTCCTATAAATAATGCTAAAGTTTATAAATGGAGATTTTTAAAGGCTGTTTAAGTATTATTGGGCAGCAGTTTAAATCCATAGAAACTCCATATTTGGCTGTAATCTTATAATAAATTAAACTTGCTACATCTGGGCTACTCTTTTTCCTTTGGTAAAACAATAATAAGCTTGCAATAGGAAGGAAGATTAGTGTCGATGGTATTGAACTAGAAAACGTAGAGAAGTTATACTGGGGTGCAACATAACATGATCTAGACTGTAAGAAGGGAATAGCAACTAGAATAGCGAAAGGAAGAGCGAGTTTGAAGGTGATGGATAAGATCTGGAAAAGCAAAGCAATTAGCTTAAGAACGAAGCTGTGCGTCTTTGAAAACGTGTCTATTCATTAGCATGTTGTACGGATGTGAGACGGGTGATAACGAAAGATTCGAAAAGAAGAATATTGGCATTTGAAAGGAGTTGTTATAGAAAGATTCTGAGAATAGGATGGATGCAGAAGGTCAATGATGAGGAATTATATAGGAAGATAGAGCCGAAAGAGACCCTGCTGCAGAAGGTTATAAAACAGAAGCTACAACTATATGGACATATATTTGCAGAATGAACGATGAACAAAAAATCAAGACCCGAGTATTCGGCATAATGAATGGTTCAAATAGGAGAGGCAGACCCCACAGAGAATGGATAGATGATGTAGTAGATTGGTGCAGAGCTAGTCTACAGAAACTAAGCCACTCCGCACTGGGTAGGGAAAGATGGAAGGAAATAGTGAGAGAGGCATCAGACACCAACAGGCCCTGAGCCCACGGTTATTGATGATGATGATGAAAGTCAAGTACTCAAAAATTAGGACGTTTCAGAATTAAAATTGACTGTGCAACAATTTATGCAGCCTCTGCACATAGTTGTTAATAACACAATCACGTACTGTTTTTTTCCAGATGACCCCAGCCTCATTTAGTGAATAGGTTGTTATTTAAGACTTCTTTTTCTCCTTGTTCATTAAATGGCCTGAGGCCTTATTTAACCTTCTCTCCCTCTCTCCTTTTCACTCACCTGTCTTCACTGAAATTAGGCAGTTTCCTCCTCTTCTTTACTGCCAATGCCCGAGCAGTGTAATCATTGAGATCATAGAAGAGAGAGTTTCCTTGCTCTCAGTTTCTGTGCTCAATATCACTAATTCCTCTTAGTAGAAGGAAGGTGCAGTGCCCCTTTAGTTTTTATTTTTATTTTTTCAAGTTACATTCACCTTATCAAAAACAACAAGGCATCTAATGAAGTAGTTTCCAGCCCATGAAAACTTATGCCCACATAAATTTATAAGTCTTTCAGATGCTACAGGACTCTGTTGTTTTGGCTGAAACAGACTATCACACCTACCCATCTGACCACTTGTATTCATGTAACCACATTTATTATTCAAGGTCCAGAAATTTAAAGCTCTAGTTTCCATAAAAGCATAGTTCAGAATTTTACACAGTAGAGAATGATAGAAAAAAAAAAGGTGTAATATGAGCCAGAGGTTATACAAGAGAGTCAAGCTCTAGGTGATGTTTGTGAGGACTCTACCTTTTGGATTTATTTGAAGTTACGTTCAGTCGATTAAGACCATTTAAAAGGCAAAGCCCAATCAAAGTGACCTTCTGGGTGCCTGTCAAAATCTTGCCTTTGATTGTAATTTTTTTGCTTTGTTTTTTGTTTACTGTAAAGAAACTTGATTATGAATTCATAGACTTACAAATAGAGTGAAAATAAGTAGCATGAGTTCTGTATTCATGATTTAGTAGTGTTTAAAGAAACTTGCTTACAGTAGGTAAGAGATTGCATTTTTAAGCAGATATTTATAGCAAGGAATGTTAATATAGTGTATTAAATGATGCATATATTGTTTTCAAGCTCCAAATGAGAAAATGAAAGAAGTTTTAAAAAAGACAGTAGAGGAAGCTAAAGCACTGATCTCTAAGGTAAGATTTGAAAGTAACACTTAATCTTTCTGTTTTTCAGAAACAATGAATTTGTTTGAATGCAAAAGATAGTAATTTCCAGCAGCAGTGTGAAATAATTTGAATAGTCTGATAAAATCTGAAATCCTTATCAATTTTGTTAATAACTTGAGGCAAGATGTTATAACGAGATATAGATACTAAACTCTTGAGTTGATGCTGGCATCTCAACTTTGCAATAAATAATTAAACCACACTTCATTCCATCCACATGCTCTTAATTTTTATTTGTTATTGATACATTCTTAGTGTAAATGTCAGATTTTTCTGATGAAAAATAAACTACAATTAGAAATGTTGACAAAACCCTGCAGCCTAGACATACCCTCAATGTATGGATTTTAAAAGAATTTCAAAAGCCAAGGTGTTTAAGGAAAAGTGTTTGGCTAAAAGTGATTGTTGCGTTTGTGCTTCTATAGCCGTGTCTACATGTGCACGTTACTTCGAAGTTAACTTCGACGTTAGGCGGCGAGACGTCGAAGTCGCTAACCCCATGAGGGGATAGGAATAGCGCCCTACTTCGATGTTCAACGTAGAAGTAGGGACCGTGTAGTCGTTGCGCGTCCCGCAACTTCGAAATAGCGGGGTCCGCCATGGCGACCATCAGCTGAGGGGTTGAGAGACGCTCTATGGTCACCGTGGGCAGCAGCCCTTAGCCCAGGGCTTCTGGCTGCTTCTGCGGCAGCTGGGGATCCATGCTGCAGGCACAGGGTCTGCAACCAGTTGTCAGCTCTGTGTATTTTGTGTTGTTTAGTGCAACTGTGTCTGGGAGGGGCCCTTTAAGGGAGCGGCTTGCTGTTGAGTCCACCCTGTGACCCTGTCTGCAGCTGTGCCTGGCACCCTTATTTCGATGTGTGCTACTTTGGCATGTAGACGTTCCCTCGCAGCGCCTATTTCGATGTGGTGCCGCGCAGCGTCGAAGTTGAACATCGACGTTGCCAGCCCTGGAGGACGTGTAGACGTTATTCATCGATGTTGCTACATCGAAATAAGCTATTTCGATGTAGGCTTCACGTGTAGACGTAGCCTATGTCAAACAAGTAGCATATCGACAAAACATAGACAGATATTCGTAGAGTGGAATTGAGTAACGTCTGCCTCAGTCCTGCAAACATGTGCACGTCCCTAGTTTCATTGAACTCAGTTGACTACATGTGATTCAATTTAAGCATGTGGATAAGCCTTGGAAGGATCATGGCCTAAACCAGGTAGGATATGGAAAAGTGGGAACACAGTACTGGAAGAGATTTCTCAGCCATCAAAACCAATCTTCTGTTATTACAGATCATCCAATTTCAACTACTTTAATAGTTACTCAGTTATATGATGCACTGTATTACTGACCAAAAGGTATTTAATCTACACATTTCTAAATGTAGTTAATTTTTCGTCAGACTGAACAGGGCCATCCCCCACAGCACCCTTGAACAAGTCTGGGCCCCTCATACCCTCAACCCCGCTTCCTGAGGGTCCCTCGTTGGCGGGACACTCCCTCCCTCCCCCATGTAGAGACCACAGCCTGAGAGTGAGTTACCTCCACAAGGAGGTCCATGATGGCCTTCCCCACACCAAATTGTTTGTCCAGCGAGTGGTAGCTGTCGGAGGTGGTGAGATTCCAGCAGGCAGTTGCAACCTGCTTCACCACAGGGATGATGGGCCGCAGCTGGTTGTCATGTCTCCCGCGGGCAGGGGTGAGCCAGGCACAGAGCTCTAAGAAGGGGGCCTTCTGCATGCAGAGGTTTTGGAGCCACAGCTAGTCATCCCACTGCTCCATAACCAGCTGGTCCCACCAGTCCGAACTGGCGTGGTGCCTCCAAAGCTGCCTGTCCACCCTGGGGTGCAGTTGCAAGTGTGTAGTCCTGCAGCCAGGACAACAACCCCAAAAATGATCTCAGGGTCACTCTTGCTGAGGAATAGGAAGGCAGCTGTCCGAAAGTTCAGAACAAGCTGCAGCATGCCCATTTGGGGACATTGCAAGCTGAGGTGCAGCTCCAACTGCATGGTATCCAGGGCCCAGCTGTATCACCCGGAAATGCAGGGCAAGCACAGCAGGCACTGCGAGGGCTTTGCTGTCCCTTGCAGGGTTAGGCAAGCCTGCAGCTGGGGCAGGGAACTGCCTCTTGGAAGGAACTGGTGGCCTGCAATTCTGGCTCACATGGTTCCAGGTGGCCCTTTTGTCAAGAGAGCGCTCAGGATGTCTGGCCGCTCTCTGTCAGGAAAGCGGATCTCTCGCTTGATGCACTTTGGTGTCTGGACATGGTCTATCAACAGAAATTTTGTTGCAAGATGGCTTCTGACAAAGCTTCTGTCAACAAAACCCTCCAGTCTAGACATAGCCTGACAGAAGAATGTTGCAAACTATGAGGATTTATAGTCCTGTTTTTTAACCCCATTAGATTTAAAATGAACATTCTAATTGATGTGGATTTTAGGTTGGGATATATTCTAGATGTATAGTGGTATTAATGATGCACTATTTCTTCAGATTTGGATTTTTTTGGCTTCTGTTGCCAAGTCATATGCGATAGCAGCAAGCCACGGGTATCACTTAACTTACCAACTGCTGCTTGCAGCTAGAGCCTGCTCATAACCCACTCTGTCCTCTGTGCATCATCTTCCCACGTGTCATAATGGTTTGCCAGGACTCTATGGGATTTGGGGCACCAATTCGAGAGAAGATGGCTGGAGAGCCATCAGTAACCTGGTAGTCTTCTGTGCAATGACTATATGAAGGCACGCTTTTGCACCGAGACAGAAATATAGCGTGTCCTTGCAAAGAACCTTCCAGATAAAATACTTGTTTGTGAGCAGTTTAATTATTCATGATAGACTCTTCACCTGTCTGTCTCTTTCATCCTTCAACTGAGTCTTTTTTTTTTTTTAAAGCTTAGTAGTATTAAACTAGAACTTGGAACTGGTCTCATAGTCTATGACTAAGAGTTTGTGGTTTGACTCCCTGTCATTTTCATTTTGGTTTCTTATTGTGATGTCTCTGGTGTTTTGGGTTCCATGACTGCATCACTTGACATTGGTCCATCCTGGTTGATTAAAGCGGATGATGTAACTATAATTCGATTGATGACAGGGATCATTAGTATTCCACTGAGCAAGGATGGTTGTCCATTTGCAAACATGCGAAGTTTCTACTCAGAAAATTACTACTTGTCAGTTGATTTTTGCCAATTGCTGTCTAGTCTCCTATCTCCCCATTTTCTGTGATTTGATTTGGAAAACATGCTAGTCAAAGTTTAGGCACTACTGGCATGTTACATAAGTTCCAATTTGCATTCAGCAGTTCCCTCATGGTTGTGACCCTGCTTGTGTGTGCCACGAATGATGATCTGCTGGTTTTAAATTAGTGCCATTTGGCTGTTCTGGTTATGTTGATCATTTCAGCAGCTCATATGTATGAAGCCATTGCACACTGTTATTTCTAAATAAGAGGTAGATTATTAGTAAATTGCTGAGATGAAATTTTGTATCCCTTGCTCAATTGTCCCCTGCAAATGTGGTCTCTGCTCTAAAGGAATGCCAGCATGAAATTTGCTGCTTGATACTGTATTTTCATTTTCTGACCAGAACTATTACATAGCATTGCTGTATTTTTTACCCTGGAGCAGGGGTTGGCAACCTGTAGCTCTTTAAGGAGCCCCTTGTGTCTCCAAGTGTGCTGCTGCTGACTCCACTTGCGGCTCTGGAGGCTACCAGTGCTTAAACAAAGCCTGCCGTTAAAGTGGACTTCAGTTTTTTTTGTTCAAGCAGCAGCAGCCTCCAGAGCTGCAAGTGGAGTCAGCGGTGGCAGGGAGCCCCGGAAGTGAAAGCCTGCAAGGTAGGGCACAACCTGCACACGGGGGAGGGAGACCTGTGGGGAGGTGCGGCCGAGCCTGCCCTGCCGGAGTCACGCTGGGGAAGAGGAGGAGGAGACCAGGCAGCTGCCAGCGGGCAGAGGGAGGGTGAGCGGATTCTGACTCCCAGTCACACGGGAGCTGCTGTCCAATCCGAAGGGCTGCTCGAACCTCCTGCGAAGCTCAAACCAGCGCAAGCAGGGCTGGACTGCATGGCTTGTTGCGGTTGTGTCGAGACCAGGGTGCACACCCAGCACAGTGACTCCCTCCCACCTCCAGGCACTGCAGGGGGTCTGCCCACACCCTGGGCTTTCAGCTTTTCCCACTGGGGGGATGGGAGGGCTTTTTTGGGGCTGATGGGGTTAAGCCTGGGGATGAGGGTCAGTTTGTGGCCTGGGGGGTAAAGTTTGGGGATAAAAGGGTGGTCTTGGGAGCTGAAGCGGGTAAAGTCTGGGGATGGGGGTAGCTTAACTTTTTAACTGTTACAAATCATGTGTGCACTGTTCTTAAAAGAGGGGTAACAAAAAGTGCCATCTGACATTATTTATTAAGGACTGTCTCATATTCACGTGCTTTGTGACATTTGAAGTACTAACTTAGTAACTGAAAATGAAAAAAATGGCTCTTCTCCCTGTTTTGGCTGCAGACACCTGCTCTGGAGGATGCTGGATTTCAGTAGTGTGTTGAAATTGGTTATATATTGTATTTTTGTGAAGTGCTTTGCATTTTTGGATGAAAGATGAAAACGTGGGTTTTTTTTAATTTGCATATACCTTATTTATAGCCAAGCGCCTAAAAGTATAGTCAGCTTACTTGGGGTTTGGAGGTTATTTGTTTTCAAATTATCACTCCATAATGATGAAAATGAACCTATATGATATTTTTCTTGCCAAGTTTGGCCTTACAGATTGGGAAGTAATGTATTGGACTTGACAGCTAATGAGTCTAATAATGTTCACAAGAAGGCATCATTCTTTTAGTCTCCTTTTTCAATAACTCCCTGAGCTGAAAACTTTGGCAAGACAAAGTTCATAGTAAAATATAAAAGTATGTTTCAGCTGCAGCTTCTGTTCAATGATTATTCCAGTTACATATTGTGTCTTATGTTGGAGCTGTGTCAGTCCCAGGATGTTAGAGAGACAAAGTGAGTGAGGTAATTTTTTTTACTGGAACAACTTTTGTTGATGAGAGAGACAAGCTTTCAAGTTTACACGGAGCTCTTTGACTAACAAAAGTTAGTCCAATTAAAAAAAAATTACATAGAATCATAGAATCGTAGTGCTGGAAGGGACCTCAGGAGATCATCCAGTCCAGCTCCCTGCTTCAGTCAGGATCAACCCCAACTAAGTCATCCCAGCAAGGACCTTGTCAAACCGGGACTTAAAAACCTCTAGGGATGGAGATTCCATCACTTCTGTAGACAGCACATTCCAGTGCTTCACCACGCTCCTGGTGAAGTAGTTTTTCCTAATATCCAAGCTACTCCTCCCCTTCTGTAACTTCAGACCATTACCCCTTGTTCTGCCATCTGTCATCAATGAGTTCTCTCTCCATCCTCTTTAGAGCACCCCTTCAGGAAGTTGAAGGCTGCTATTAAATCACCCCTCAGTCTTCTCTTGTATAAACTAAAGAAGCCCAGATCGCTCCATCTCTCCTCATAGGTCATGTGCTCCAGCCCCTTAATCATTTTCATTGCCCTCTGCTGAATCTGCTCCAGCACATCCACATCCTTCTTATACTGGGGAGCCCAAAACTGGACACAGTATTCCAGATGTGGCCTCACCAGTGCCAAGTAGAGGGGAGCAACCACATCATCCACCTTGACTCTGTGTTCCAGTCATATGGCAATTAAGTGTCTGTGCTGTATTAAGTGCTAAGCATTGATGTAAGAGCAGATCCCATTTGTGTTTTGCTCAGTCTTGTCTTTCATTTGCATGTGCTTTTTTACTTTGTCTCAAGTCTGTAGGGCCACTTCTGTAGCCCTTATCTGACTTTTGATACTTATTAACTTTTGTCCATGAATCACAGTTAGTCAAAATAAGAGATTTCCTGATTCAGTTTCTACAATTATTGGCAGGCTTATTTGAATGCCTTTGTTCCATAGATAACTACAACAGAAATGTTGTTATTTAATTGTATGATGGATTACATTTAACACTATTGAATGGCTGTTTGGGATTTCAGTTCTTTGCCAGTACAAGCAAATAGAATAACAAGAGAAGAGTTTACTGCTTTATGCAGCTGCTTCATGAATCATGATAAAAAGAACTAAATGTGATTTGCTGTGGCATAAAGTTTCGCTTTGACCAAGTGGCCTCATTTCAGTATCACGCTGTTTAACACGAAGTGATTTCAAAACAGATGCTTTCCTCCTAACTTAATTACTTTGTTTAAATTGTAACAGTACTCCTGTTTGTATCTTAGAAACAAGTTCAAGCTAATGTATGTGTTAATATGGAGATGGTGAAAGATGCACTGGACCAGCTCCGAGGTGCTGTAATGATTGTTTATCCGATGGGATTGCCTCCACATGATCCAATTAGAATGGAGTTTGAAGATAAAGAAGACTTGTCGGGAACTCATGTATGTAATAATATATTTGGCTTATGTACAGTGCTTGGGTTCAATTTATGCTCTTGGAAGGAAAAGGAGAATTTTTCCATTTATATGTGTCAGTGGCTATTGGATTTCTTGTATGTATTCTTATTTCTTGTGGTTTCTCAATATATTTGAAAAAGTACATGGAGCATCAATAAATTAATTGAAAATAAGATGAACAAACATATATTCAGTTGAACACCCTCCATACAAATCTGAGCTTACGTGGTTTTATTTGGCTGTCCATTTTAAATATCTGCTATCCTTATAATACCACTTGTGAGAAATAAACATTTTGATGGAGAAATGTGGAAGGTGATACTGTGGTTTTGGCCCCTCCAACATATGAATTGAGATCAGAGGAAGAAAAATATAGCAGTAACTTTTATTTTAATAAGGATAAGAGTGTAAATCCAAGAGAATTTGAAATATTTATTGTCCTTTCTGTTACTCTCAGACAGGAATTCTCTTATAAATTGATTATGGAAGGTTGTTGCAGAAGTCTCTGTATATACAAAAATTACCAGTGTCCTATTTTTTCTCGCGAACTGTAATTATCACAGGCTGGACTTGAGGTTATTGAAGAGTCTGAAGCACAATTGTGGTGGGCAGCAAAGGAGTTAAAAAGAACTAACAAACTTTCAGACTTTGTGGGCAAAAATGAGAAAACTAAAATCATTGTGAAGATACAGAAAGTGAGTATTACTGTCAGTTTCTGTGTATGATTCAACAATGAGTTTTTTATAGCAGAGCATTTCAAATAGATTTAGAAAATGGACTTGGCTGATTTTAGGTTGGGTGTCTTTAATGTGATAAATTGAGATTGACTTGAAGATTTCAAATTGTCTGGTTTTTATTAATTCCTTTAGTCAGCAGTGAAATCCTGCACATATCCTTGAATATACTTTTGAATAGCTGGGTGCTACTTTTAAAATGCATTTTGTGTGTGGTTATTTTGAAATAGGACTGTCATGTAGACATAGCCCTAGAGAGGATCCCCTAACAGTTTCTGTGAGCGTTGTGTGACTTTCAGTGTGTGTGTGTGTGTGTGTGTGTGTGAGCGAGAGAGAGAGAATATGGTAAGTTTAATTTTTCCTATTTTTATACCCATTGTCCCTCTTTTAGAAAAAAAAGAGAAAAAGAAAGAAAGAAAGAAAGAGAGAAACTATTTGTGCTTGGGACTTCACCAGTACCATGATGTCTCTAGAAGTATGGCTGAAAAAAAAGCCCAGAGGGTTCAAAACTTGCCTATCTGTTGATGAGACTTTTTTGCTCAATGACAGTCATTTAAGCTGCCTTTTTTGTCTTGGTGAGGGGCACATCCCTCATAGATGCTCAGTATGTTGCTCTTCCGAGAGGCCACACAAGTTGAGAGAGCCTGTCTTAAACTCTTTTTCTTCCAGAGTATTCAGGGAGAGCTTCCTCAGACACAGAGAAGAGGGCTTGATATATCTATGAAGGAATAGTCCATCAATGGCTATTAGCCAGGATGGGCAGGGATGGTGTTCCTAGGCTCCGTTTGGCAGAAGCTGGGAATGGGCAACAGTGAATGGATCACTTGATGATTGCCTCTTCTGTTCATTCCCTCTGGGACACCTGGCATTGGTCACTATTGGAAGATAGGATATTGGGCTGGATGGATTCTTGGTCTGACTATTACGTCCATTCTTATGAACAGTCTTCCTCAGACAGTGCTACTCTGAGCTGTGGCTCAACTCCAGCTTGATTCAAAGAGCTCAAACCCGTCAGTGATCAAGACTTCAGAGCAGCTAATTCCTCCTCTACCCCAGTCATGTGAAAGGCACAGGCAAGAAAAATGAGTACAGGACTACAGGTCACCTTTCTCACCTTGCCTAGTAAAATCTGGCAAAGAGATTTTCAGATTACTCACCCAAAAGGCAATGTATAGCCCAGATTGGGTCCTTTGATGTCTTAGCAAAATCTGGTCACCAAGTAAACATGGTACCCTCTCATATGGCAGTTCACTTGGTACCAACTTCTCAGTACCAAACTATCCATATCCCTCTCTCTCTCTGAGTAGCATCAGTTCATGAAAGTGCCAAACAGCACAGACCCACAAAGTTGATGTCACAAGACTCCAAACATCTCAATTTATCTGCCAGGAAGATTTATTCTTTATTGAGTCATCTGAGATGTTATGTCAAAATCTGATTTTTCATTTAAAGAAGGTAACAAGATTTATAGAGAAACTCTCTCAAGAATATAGGGAAGAACTGAAATGTATTGTCTGAAGAACAGTTTATAGCAGTGGTGTCTAAAAGAAATTTAACAATCACCACAGCTCTCCTGCCCCCACCCCAAGCCAGGTGCCCTCTCCACCACTTCTCTCCCGCCCCCACCCCCGCCGACTGCTGGAGATTCACCAGAGCCACTGCCTGAGCCACACTCTGCCACCCTGCGCAAGCTGTCACATGGCCCAAGCAAGCCACAAGAAGACCCACTTCTGCCACCATGCACTAGGCACGTGCGCGGAGGGGCACTCCACGTGCGCAGCTCTAACAAGCTGCTTCGTCACACCACAGTGTCCAATTCACCACATATGCAAATGCACAGCATATTGGACACAGTGAGTTTATAGCTTGAACATCTCTGTAGGGTGAATTAAGTGTTTCGAGTCTGGCAGCATTCTAAGTAGCCACTTTAGCTGTCGTGCCCAGGGGTTCATGACTCCAGTCTTCAGGGCTACCAAAATAAGTTTCAGCTAATATAAATGAAAGTTTTGAAAGTTGTGATCTGTTCAGTATGTGTATAGCAGTCAGGTTCCTGGCCTTGGGACAGTCTCCATAACAGAGCTGCCTCAGAGCTGCAGGTCCCCAGGAACAGTAGCACAAAGACATTAACTAGAATGTCAATTTCATATATTTTGAATAGTAACAGAGAGGAAGCTGTGCTAGTCTATATACTATCAAAACAAAAAAGCAGTCCAGTAGCACTTCAAAGACTAACAGAATAATTTATTAGGTGATGAGCTTTCGTGGGACAGACCCACTTCCTCAGATCATAGCCATACCAGAACCGACTCAATATTTAAGGCACAGAGAACCAAAAATAGTAATCAAGGTTGACAAATCAGAAAAATATTATTAAGATGAGCAAATCAGAGAGTAGAGGGGCAGGGGTGGGGGGGAATCAAGAATTAGATTAAGCCAAGTATGCAAAAGAGTCCCTATAATGACCTAAAAAATTCCCATCCCAGTTCAAACCACGTTAATGTGTCGAATTTGAATATAAAAGAGAGTTCAACAGCCTCTCTTTCCAAAGTACTGGTCTGGCTATGGTCTGAAGAAGTGGGTCTGTCCCACAAAAGCTCACCTAATAAATTATTAGTCTTTAAAATGCTACTTGATTGCTTTTTTGTTTTAAATCCAGGGTTGTGATCATATTTGTAGGATTATACCTTTAGTATTCTACATGTTAACATCCTGGGCAAACACTTTCAAAAATGAGTACCTAAAATTAGGCACCTAAATCGATATTTTGGGACTTCAGTAAGCAACCCACCTTTTGAAAGTTCTGAGCAGTCATCAGTTGTCATTGAAGTAGTCTGTTTTCTCATTTGTTATGCAGGCTTATTTCTGGGGTATGCAGATATATTGTTTGATACTATTGAATTTCATACATAAATGTTATATGAGCATTTCTGTCATATTTAATATCTGACGAACTGATTAAAGATTAAATCTAAGTTTTAATTACTTTTTGTGAATTCAAGTATTTTTCAGCATCTGAGTAGAATGTTATTAGCCAAACTGATCGAACATGGATAAACTAGTCTTTGAATTTAAAATTTAACATAATGATTTGGGAGAGAAGCCCATCATGTACTTCACAAATTTAGATACTGAGTTTGTTATGCGTATGAGGACAATAATGAAACATCTGCTGAGAATGTTAGGATTGTGGGAAAAATAGAACTTAAAAAAACACATCTTTAAAAAATTTTATTATTGCATTTATGTTGCAACCTTAAGAATTACAGCTCTCATCCTGCACCATTAAAGCCAATGACTGCTTTACCAGTGATGTCAGTGAGTATAGAATCAAGCTGTCTGTTTCTAAGTATTATAGTAGAAATTTTAATTATTTTAAGTTAATAATAAAATAGGAGGGGATTATAATTATTAAGCTCAGTACTCCCATTGATTATAATATAACAGATTGGGCCTCAGATGTAGAGGAATGTTTTTCAGTTTAAATTAAACTTTAATGTTGATTCTTTTGTGTTTATAGAAAGCCATGAGCTTTGAGATGATGTACTGTTTGAGGAAATTGTTTTGCCATCTTTGTTTAGCACTTCAAGATTCTGATTTACTTTTTTTTTTTTTTTTTTTTACTGAGCATACCATGTGAATAAATGTTATCAATTAACTTTCAGAAAGGACAAGGAGCCCCATCACGTGAACCTGTGATTAGTAATGAAGAACAAAAACAGATGATGCTGTACTATTACAGGAAACAGGAGGAGCTAAAGGTAACAAGTGATTTTACAAATAGAGTGAAGCAAATATAACTATTTTCAATTATTTCACAAAAGCTTTCTTTGTTAATTTTATTTTGCAGAAATTAGAAGAAAATGATGACGACTCCTATTTAAATTCAGAATGGGCAGACAGTCATGCTTTGAAAAGACAGTTTCACGGTGTAAAAGATATTAAGTGGGGACCAAGATGAAGCTCTCCTATCAGCTGTTTTCTCTTTAGAAATAATGACCTATCCTTGTTATGTAAGCACCCTGTTAATATTTGTGATAAATGTTTAAATTTCCAGTTTCATAGTAGAGATTCAGTTTAAAAATGAATTTAATATTAACTTTAATTTTTAATGGAAACATCACATTTCTAATAACTCTCTAAAGAAAGACTTGTCTGTAGTGTGGCTGTGTAAATCCCATACTGTAAATTTTCATAATTCTGTTTTAAAGATTTTTGAAACCAGAATATTTAAATCTTAAAATATTTTGCAGACAGTATTCATAGCTAATAAAAACTAATTAGATGATTGTGCTGATAGCCTTGATGTTTTTTTTTAATTTCAGAAATCAGTTTTCAAGTGTGCCATCTTGAATTGATGTGAATTCAGTGGCCTTAGCTCTTCATATCTTAACAAGGTTCATTTTAAGCTTTTTAAATGAATGGATTTTGTTAGCAATTATTAAAACAAGCTGATTTTGTTTGAACACTGATGCAATGGAACTTGTTTGCTTCAGTTTCGTTCCCTGTATCATAGGAGAGGAAGGGACTTTGAGAGGTCATCAAGTCTAGTCCCCTGCACTCACATCAGGACCAGTCCCCATCCCTGACAGATCTCCTTTTCTTTTCTTTTTAAATCTAACTTGCCCCAGACCCTTGAAAGGTGCCTCTCAAGGATTGAGCTCGCAACCCTGGGTTTACAAAGTCAACGTGCTAACTGCTGTGCTATCTCCCCCCTTCCTTACACTTCTTTTTATTTTAAATCTGCAAACAAGGCGCTATGCCCAGTTAATACTGTTTTTGTTTTCATCATTTTCATGTGTGGGCTGTAAGAAATCCAGATGTTAATGAATCACTTCTAACTATTGAGACAACAGTTGTTCCCATCTAAAAGTGAGTTTTATAAAATTGTAAGTACTTTTCAGATAGTAAAACAAGATGTGCTTTGGAAATAGTTACAGTGATTGTATCAGAGACACATTTTCTTTCAACAGAATTACTTTCTCATTTATAATAAAAGTAGCCAGTTACAGTGGAAACACAGTTATAAGCTTGAGTTTAGCCCATCCCTGAAATCCACATGAATAGTTCCGACTCTCAAAGTTCATAGCACTAAATCTGTGCTCAAGATGAAGTTTATTCTTTCAGATTTTAGGTAAACCGAACATGGGGCTTCTGAATTATGGCACCGTTCAGACAGATGTTATTGCACATTCCCTTTTTGCCACATGGTAGCAGAAAAGGATAAAACTTAGTTTCCTGAATTCTAGCTGTAATCTTGTTCCCAGTACCAAAGATTATTTGACTGCAATCAAATTTGAAAATGTAATAACTTTTTCATTAGGAAACCTGCTGTGGCTCATTGGCTCTGACAAACTTAGAAGGTCAAATGATGGTTGAAGAGCTGTTCTTTCCTTTTTAAATGCCAAATTTAAAAGGAAGTCTTTCTCCTTAACTTTCAACGTATACATCATTAAGAAGCCTTACTGTAATTTTAGAAGATTTTTTTTCACCAAAACTAGCTTAACCCACTTTAAAAGAAAGTGGTCTCTTCAGGAACCAGTTTTAACTGAGAGATCCTAAATATCATATCTGGAGAGCAACATAACGTATGATCTAGACTGAAAGAAGGGAATAGCGACTAGAATAGCGAGAGCAAGAGCGAGTTTGAAGGCGATGGATAAGATCTGGGAAAGCAAAGCAATTAGCTTAAGAACAAAGCTGGGCATCTTGAAAACGTGTATTCAGCATGTTGTACAGATGTGAGACATAGGTAGTAATGAAAGATTCAAAAAGAATAATATTGGCATTTGAAAGGAGTTGTTATATAAAGATTCTGAGAATAGGATGGATGCAGAAGGCCACCAATGAGGAATGATATAGGAAGATACAGCCAAAAGAGAACCTGCTGCAGAAGGTTATAAAACGGAAGCTACAGCTATTTGGGCATATTTGCAGAATGGACGACAAATGAAAAATCAAGACCCTGGTATTCGACATAATGGATGGTTCGAATAGGAGAGGCAGACCCCACAGAGAATGGATAGACGATGTAGTAGATTGGTGCGGAGCTAGTCTACAGAAACTAGGCCACTCCGCATTGGACGGGGAAAGATGGAAGGAAATAGTGAGAGAGGCATCAGCCACCAATGGGCACTGAGCCCACGGTTATTGATGATGATGACATATGTATTTAATGTACCAGCAAAATGGAATATAGAATACTCCCTTATAATAGTACCATAGTCAATAATAAAAATCCTGTGGTAGATTCTCAATTCCTTGTTCCGTTTGTGGGTTTGTTTGTTTTTTTTCTTTTCTGTATACCAAAATGATGTAGTGATGAAGCTAGAATGTTTAATTCTTGCACGATGGAGTCCATGTTACAGTCAGATATACTTTATCAAAACTTTGTGGCTTTAAAATAGAATAAGAGAGAAAATCAGATTGATTGGATTAGTCTACTCAATGGGAAACTGTTAAAGGGTATGATACATCTTTTTGGTGTCTCTCCAGTCTCCTGCTAGCCCTGCTGCTTTTCTGCACAGCTTCTTAAAATGCTCAATTCCGCGGTCTCATGGTGGTTCTGTATGAGGTGTGTTAAGGGAAGAGGAGCACTGACAAAAGCCTGGAGATCAGGAAGGAGGATGCCAGCAGAGCAAAGGAAATATAGAAAGGGATATGGGTGCAGCAGAGTAGGGGACATTTGACATACCTTAGAGGCTCCCCCACCTTCACGAGCCTTATAAAACCCCTCCGAGCCTACCCCCCAACACACGTCACAAGTTATAATACTTATTTATACTTGTGCATATTAAAAACAAGTCTCTCCATACACTGTAGGCACCGTGACATATTTTAATGAATACAACAAAATTATTATCTAGGTGTATCTAAAGTGCAGCAGTATAATTAAATATAAATCTGTACTAGCAAACTGAATACTAAAGTTTACTCTCCCTCTTATATCAGTTCTCTATCCTTATCGTTTCCATTTATTTCAAATGCCTGGAGAAAAGGAAGAGCTTTGTGGCGTGTCATTATGTTTATCTTACTCGGGCTCTTTTGGTCAGGGTGAAATTAAAGCCTTCTTCATCACCCAACATAGTTGTGAGTCTTACTAAAACCTAATAACTTCCTTACAAACCTAAATAGGAGCTCTAGGAGACTGATAGTACTGGACATGCCTGTGTGTCTGATCATCCATTTTAGCTTGTTGGAGGCTAACTGGTCCCCTAAGGCTTGCAGTAGTTGAGGCCTGCATCCCCGCAGGAATTATCCCCAAACCCATGAGGATGTGGAGGCATGTGTTTTGTAGTATCTAACTGACATATTACAAAACCAGAAAGGACTACTAACTTCGTAAGTGGCTGCTGAATATACCTGGGGAGAGTCCTGTTTCAGTATGCTCAACCTAAGGTCTCAAGGAGTACATTTCTGTGATTTTTTTTTACAGCCATCAGGGTTTCTAGAAGAGGTTCCCATGTCATAAAGGAGTGTCTTCTCACACAACTTTCACCAAATTAATTTAATTGGGTTTGTTAAAGCAGTGCAGCTTTTAGGGTGGGGGCCCAAACATCAGTTTAGATTTGTATATTCAACAAGGCTAAACCACTACAAGACAGGCTTAAAAAGAAAGGAAAGTCTGCACACATTGTCGTACTAGTTTTTAATTAATTGATACAAAAATCACACCTCTAAACTGTTGCAACTTTTGATTTTAGCCTGCTGTGTATTGATCAGCACTTCTCTGATCTGAAAATCTGAAGAAGTCGGTCTTTAAACTCATCATATAATACATAAATTTGTTAGTCTTTAAGATACTACAGGACTGCTTGTTTTTGGTGAAGCTACAGACTAACAAGGATACCCCCTCTGAGATATTTGAAAATCAGTTTTACTTTGGTTCTGTGCTCCCAGTTTCAATATATTGGGCTTCAGTTTACATTTGTTACCATGTTTCTCTCCTCCCTCCCCCAGGATCTCTGTGCTGGTTTAAACACATGGACACTATAATAAAAACACTGGAGAGAGGCAGCTAAAAATCTTCTGACCTGCAAAACCCTGCCCATTCAGCCAGCTACTTGGCTTTGCCACATGTTCAGAAGTTGACAGATCTGAGATCTATTGGATGAAGAAGGAAATGAATTCCAGTTTTGGTAACTCCACACAAAAGACACGTAGCTGCCATGGCCCAGACATGCCATTCTGGGAACTGATTGAATATTTGCAGTAAGACAGAAAAGGGATTTTCCATATGCATTACTACACTATTTATTTAATATTCCATTACATATTCTCATCGGAGGTGGGGGAAACTGATAAGACTACATCAAAATGTTGATTGAGTTCACATAACTGGAACATAACATAGCACTTGTGCTACTTAATAGATTGTTAACGGTCTTTCTATTAGACGATCAGAAGTTGCATTTTTAAAAAGAGTTCTTCAGTCTCACATAGAGTTCAATTAAACATTAGTGGAAGTTGTTTGGCTCAAGGGGACACTTTGCCTTATGGCCTTTAAATCTCAGAATTCAAAATTTATTGTCTTTTAATTGTTTTAGAACAATTAATTAGGAAGTCTTAACACACTCCAAAAATGCAGTTGGTTACAAAATAGTTCCTAATTTCTCATTTCTTCAAATGAATAGCTGTGATAGGACAGAACTCATTCAATAGATCCTAACAAGTCATCGCACTAAAAACTTAGGATACATAAGTAGTTCTAGGAAGAATGATAATCCGGAGAGTGAGAATGAGTGAGAGTGCAGCATTGGTGTCGACACTTGGGATAACCTTGCCCAAGACCAGCCCCACTGGAGAGATGTAATATGTGAGGGGGTGGTGCAATATGAGAGGTCCTGCCACAGTGTAGCCGAGGAGAGGCGGAGAAGCAAATAGCGTCAAAAACTATTCCAGGCCTTTCCAACAGCTACCAACACCCACCCCTTCTACGATAAGATCTGTGGCTCCAGAATCGGGCTGGTCAGTCATCAACAGACTCACAAAAAGGAGGGTGACATGAAGACGTCCTGCTCGTTATCAAGTGACTGCCAAGAACTAGAAAGAGCATAGGGCAGGAAAGCAGGAAGTTCAAAAGTTGTCGCCATATTTAATTCCTTAGTGTCAATAGGATCACAAGCCACAACAATTTGGGTACAGTCATAACCCATAGCGTCAGTTCTTCCAAGAAATTTATTTCCCTTGTTTTGATAGTTTTAACCTAAAGTACATTTTTCTAAAAAAATAAGAATTGAATTTGTAAATGAATAATTCACCGCGTAATCTTAAAGTTTGTTTTCTGACAGTATTTTAGATGTATGCATAGTATGTATTAAAGCTACATTTTTTGTTTTAAACGGTAGCCCCATTGAAAATGATGTAATTTGAGAATTCTGTAAAGTTTTTGTACATTGTACATGTATCCAGAAGAACATAATAACACACAGACAATGCTAGGGAGTATGGATTTGCTCTGAACTAATTCCTCAGAAAGATTGTCTATACTTTGTGGTAAAAAGAAGCTTTTGTTAGTTTGATTGTCATAATTACATTGAGATCAGTGTTCCTGGCAGGATGTTTCACAGATGTTTTGGATCAGTCTGAATGGATGCCTGAAAACAGGCAACTGAATCCATTCTGACAACTGGAGCTTTCATCTTAGATTAACGTTATTTTGAATTGTTTGTGCTTTAAGTTTCCAGGCCTATAAATAACTGAAGTCATTGTTGGCTTAGAGCCATTTCCTTAATTTCTGTGGTACCATGAAAGTCTAATAGAGGAAGAGGCAACATCACCCAAAAAAGTCTCAAAATATGAATCCCCATACAATAAAATAGTATCTGCACTTAGCACATTTCTGCATTTAAATTCAAGATTGTACAGTTACTTGGGGTGCTTATGATTACACGTTTTCATTAGTACTGCTAGATTCCTTTTTTCCCCAAAAAACACTTTGTGGGTAGGGGTTAACAAAATACTGTCAACTTGAAGTCTAAGGATGTTTTTAAAATGAGAAGTGATTTCAAGCAATATACACATCCCCTTTCTAATTTCTGTGATTTTTTACAAGTGTATTTTTTCTTTCGTTGTGTTAGTTTGTCTGGTCTTCCATGTTGCTTTGTGCAAACATTATAGAAATAACATGGGAAATTGACAGTTGGCACAATGGTAGATTACACCATCATCAGCCTTGGTAAAAATAAATGTAATCCAAACTGTGCATTAAAATAAATTAGTTTTATTTTTTGGTTTTGCTGCTTTCTCTAATTACTCTCCCTCTCAAGTAGTTGACTTTAATTGTGGGTTTGCTTAGTGACCTAATGGAAACTTTGTCTTTGCTGCCATTTGAGAGATCTGGGTTTGATTAGTCCCAGTCACTTGCTTCTGAGGACAGGACACATGGCACAGACAATGAATTCAGCCCCTAAGGAGATGTGAGCAGTGGCTGTACTTGCTGAGTGGTGCAGACAAGTTCTGAAGGGAGCCGTGACAAATTCTACTTTTCCAAAACATTGTGGCTATGATGTTTGGTATGAAAAGTGAAGAAATGAGAAGATCTTCAGGTTCTTGCAAGGGCACAAGGGTCTTAAAGAATCAAAATGCAGGTGTTAAAATGATCCTGAAATATTGTAACTTGCACTACTCTATTGACTTGACAGGTAATTCCCATTCATTCTGTCAGATGTTGGGTGAAAACAGAATCCAAGTCTCATCTCAGACTAGTTTATAGGGATGTAATTACACTGACTTAAGTGGAAGTGAGAAGAGAATTAGGCACACTGTCTCTGAACACGCAGTGTTTATTTTCAGGAGAGGTAAATCTGGGCAGATCTCCAAGAGTAGAAATGAAGTAGAAATTCTCCAGAGCTCCCACTTCCTGTCCACAGCAGGATGCTGCAGGTATAATGAATAGGCTAAAACATATTTTTTTTTAAATCTTCAGTAAATTTAAACAAAATCAGTGTGTTGGGGTTTCACCTCCTTATCTCTTTCAAGGACTTACTTATTCTCACATTGTACTGAAACAAATACATACAGTACAGTAATTACAATGTTTTGAACTTAGAGGAAGTTTATAGCAAAAATAGGAAATTTGGCACTTCCTTAAAATGCTGCAGCAATTTTTTTTATATATTCCAAGAATTGTGAGAGAGATTTTCAGCAGACGATGAGTAATAAAAGCCAAATGTAATTACACATTTAAAAATTCCTAGTTACGATATTTTTGGGGGGACTTCTGAATTTTCATCAAAAGAGAAATTTTTATTCAAGGTACTAGTTTTGAATTTTTTTGCAGGGCTTTGTCTCTCCTGAAAAGCGTTTTGGAACCTGAGTGTGTTGTGCTGAACTGGTGTGGAAACATAACCTACAAAATTTAAGAATTAATCTTGCAGTGCTTCCACGCTGCAGTGATGCCTTTAGCTTTTGGAACTTGCTGTTTGTGATTTTAATAAATTCCATCTAACCCTTTTTCTGTAATTGTTCACAGGTATTTGCTGTTGCGTTTAGTCTTAAATCACAGATTGGATGGGTAGCGTGAATGTCAACTTGAATGCGTGGGATTTAATTCTGCCCTGTTTCATACTCTGTGCTAACCAACTGGAGTCACGGGGATTGTGAGGGCAATAACTGAAGTCACAATTTGGCTCATAGCCTGTAAGGAGTGGAACATTCTGTCATTCTCTCTCTGTGCTTGATCACAATTTGTTTACCCTCCAGGGACTTCCTTGTTTCCTAAGGATTAAAGAGGAGTTGCTAGGAGCTCTATGCTGGGAGAACAGTGGCTGATAACAGCGTGGCCCAGAGCAGGACTTGCTTAGAATGAATACCAACCCACGTTTCCTCCACGACCCAGCATTCCCTCAATTTCCTTGTGGTACAACCTACTTATCACTCACTGTTCCTTTTGACCCTTTCCTCCCCTGCTTGGAACTAGCCGTGAGGTGGCGTGCACGAAGTCAAACAGAGCAGAAACAAAGGAGCACATTCTTGTGTACTTTATTTAAAAAGACAAACTAGACGAGCTGCCATAATAAGCTGAATGAACTATTTTGCATGTGCAGTGATCTAGATAATCGTAAAAATACAGGTATTAAGATCAAATAGTCACAGGCATTTGGATCAGAATGTGCAATCAGTCACATATACCTGTGGTTGTTACAACTGAGTATATGTGCAGTCATTTCTTACAGCCGCAGGTGTGTGCATTGGAAAGGTGCAACCATCATGAAATACATGCGTGGGGTAAGTGTGTGCATTAGGATGCTAGTATAATAAAACACAGGCCTCAGTTGCTGCTGGCATGGCTAGTCATTTAATGTACTTTATTTTAATTAGATCTTTGGGATATCCTTTTCATGGGGCAACATAGCTCACCGTAAGCAGGGTCATGGATATTGGGCTAGTAATGGGCCTTGTCTCCTAGGGTTTTGTGCACGTTGGAGAACACTGGACCCAGTTCTTGTAAGGGGTTATGGGGCGTTCGAGTGGTTTAAATTTAGCTGGAAATATTTTTTTGCACTGAGTTAGAATTTCAGCTTCCTGGCAGTCGTGCTGTTGAAGCCTGCCGTGTTCCATGTGGAAAACCAGCAGACGTGACTGCCCAGTCCAGAATTCGCCAGAGGCAGTGGGCAGCTTCTCACTGAGATCAGTTGGAGTGCCTTTGAAAGAGGGCCTGTGAGAACCCTAGAGAATCTACATTACATAGAGTGACCGTCCATCCTGTTTTGGCAGGAGAGCCCTGTATTTCAGACACCAGGAAGGCGTCCTGACTGATTTTAACAAGAGGACAAATTGTCCCGTATTCATGCCTTCCCCCAGGTCGGCGCAGTCGTAGCTACAAGTAGCAGGTGCTGGCTGGAAAGCACATATAGGACGTACTGGCTGGCCAGGTGTGCGGGCAGCAGCGGGAGAGGGAATCATCAGGGGCCATGCCACAGGGTGTGGGTAGTGTGTCCCCTCCACCGGCCTTTCTTGCTGCCCCCTCCAACCAGGGAGATCCCCATACACACACACACCGCCAAGACAGGGCTGGCAGTTCCATTCCCAGTGCCACACAGCTCGGGGAAGCCAGAAGCCTCACCCATGGGGCCTGCAGCCCCGTTCCTGGCTCCCCATGGTGTGAAGCAGCCAGGAGCCACGTGTGTGGGGCTGTAACCCCATTCCTGGTGCCTCATGGTGTGGAGCAGCTGCAGAGCGCCCCAGCTACAGGGCAGAAGCTCCCACAGGTCAAATGCCCCTGGAGCTTGGGAGCTCCCCTGCAGGATAGCAGCCCCAGTTGCCAGCAGCAGGGAGGCAGATAGTTCCCAGCACCCTGCAGTGTGGAACAGCCGGGGCGCTCTTCGGTGTGAGGTAGCAGTGTAGGAGCCCTCTCCTCCCAGGGGCAGCAGCCCCATTGTGTAGGGCAGCCAGGGAGCCCCCATGCTTGGGTCAGCCCACCCCACCCCCCACCAGCCAGCCCCCTTCCCTGCTGGCCTGCATTCCTGGTGCCCCATGGCTAGGCAGCCAATCCTACAACCAGGAAGGACCGCCCCCCCCCCCACTGACCTGCAGGCTGCAGCCTTCATCCCCAGAGTCCCCTGCCCCCACTGGGACGTTGCAGGCCCTATGCCCTGAGTTACCACCACAGGACAGGAGCTCCCCTGTCCAGTGCCCCACTGCAGGGCAACAGCTGGGAGTGGCTGGGCTTAATCCTGCATTCCCTGTGTGCTCCCCATGGAGAAGAAGCCTTTGGAGCCCTCGGATCGGAGTCAGGACCAGATGAACCTCCTGTGGGCCTGGAGCCCAAACATTTATGTGGGCCTGTAGGAGGCCAATGGAGCATGGCGCAGGACCAAGAAGCAGGCCCTGCTAAAGAGCAGCACCCATTTACCTATAACTATACATCGTTGATTTTTTTAAAAAATGTAGTCAGTCTTTTTAATGGGTGCTCAGAAAATGTAATGTTATTTTGGATGTTTGTATGGCATAGGGCTTTGCCATTTGACCTCACTGCAGGCCAAGCAATTTTACCAGGGCCGTGTCTACACGAGCCCCAAACTTCGAAATGGCCACGCAAATGGCCATTTCAAAGTTTACTAATGAAGCGCTGAAGTGCATATTCAGCGCTTCATTAGCATGCGGGCGGCTGCGGCGCTTCGAAATTGACACGGCTTCCCGGCGCCCGTCTCGTCCCGACGGGGCTCCTTTTAGAAAGGACCCCACCTACTTCGAAGTCCCCTTATTCCCATGAGCAGATGCCCTGGGAAAATGGGGAGGCAGTTGGCCTTAGGGAAGCGATTCCAAGTGATTTCTTTCCTGGATTTTATATGCTTGGTGGTGGCACCTACTGACTGATTTCAGGGAAAAATGAACTCAGGCAAACTTTCCTGTCTCTGGGAACTGCAGAGACAGGGTCGAGCAGTGTTCATTTGACTAGCCAGCCCCCATTACCTGCATTCGAAGTGCTAGGGTGGGGAATCAGCTGCGACATTGGACGGTTTCAGGGTTGGACAACTGTTGTACACGTACTAGCTGAATGGCTTTTGATGAAAGGCCTGAGTTTCCAAAGGATTTGTTTCCCCACCTCTCTCAAGCCTGGCACAAGGCTTTTGGGTAATAAACTTTCAGTTCCTGGGTGGCCTGGTTATTCCAAAGTGGCTTTTAAAACAGGTCTGTGCAAACTTTGAACAAAACCTTCTAGTTAATATTTTGTTTATTGCAGTTAAATGAAATGTGTTCAAATGCAAATGTCAGGCGCATAAACATATGTGATGCCTTCAAGACACATACAGTCAGCCAAGTAACTTGCAAGTTCTCTTTTGTTGTTATTTCTTCTTATGCAGTTCCACTGAGAAGCAGCATGGGTTGTACAGCCGGGACTTCATCTTGTTATTAACGATGGCAGATCTCTTGGGTGACGCTGGCGACCTGTGCCACACAGGTTAATTGCGTCTGTGCCTGTAGCCTGCAAACAAAGTAGATGTTGGCTATAGTATTTCTACTTATTTTTTTAGCTTCTGCACCTCATAGATGGCTAAAGCGTCAATTGCTTTTTCACCTCTGGTAAAACGGAATGGGAATTGTACTGCGAATGGCTCTCCAGATGTAGACCATTTAGTGTTTAGTTATCCTAGGCTGTTATTCACTATAACAAATGTAAGTTGTGTTAAAGCATCAGTTACACTTGGTCCTCATTTATTGCCAGTTTCTTATGCCAAATGTTTTCAGCATAGTGGAGCTGACACAATCTGCTCACTGCAGCTTGGCGATATCAAAACAATCAGAAAAAAAACGATGGACTCAAAGCTGCCTAAACGTCTCCAGTTGTGAAGCTGAACGCAAACACTGCAGGACAGGCTGAAGCACTCTACTCCAGCACTCTCTTGTGCAGCACCATCCATTTTCCAGCATGCTTTTAGTTAGCTGGATGACTACTGATCGTGAATCTGGCCAAGTTTCGTGTGGTCCCATAAAGCTTGTTTACAGCCACCAGACCTGGCTCTCAGTGTTCTGTGCTGTTATTTAGCTGTAATTTGGCCCTAAATGGCTTCTAAGAGCCCAGTAAGCAGTGGAAGTGTTGGTAATGTGCGAGACAATACTGACCTCCTGCGGTCTGGCAAATTGTCTGATTTCGCTCTGGTCAGGTTCCGAAGGTGCCAGACGAAAGAGGGTCAACCTGTACTGGAAAGCAAATACGAGACTCATTGATACTTCGCTCAATCTCCTGTCTTTGAAAATTTAGATTTTTTTTTTAAAAAATTAAGTACCAAGTTGAGCTCAAATTATAAAGAAGAAAGGGAAACGTCTCTCAAGTGATTCACAGGTTCCAATCCTAAACAAACAAAAAATTAAAAAACAAAACAAAATCCTTCTTCTTCTTCTATTCCAGGCAGCCCTGCTTTGTCTCCTCCCACCAGCTTTGTCATGCCGACTTAAAATGAACGTATTCCTCTCCTGTGCCATTTAAATTCTCAAACGCATATTTGTACGGAAGCCCCCTGTCAGGCTGCAGCCCGAAGGAGACAGCGGTGCCTTATGGAAGAGTTGCTATTCCAGAGCCACAAAAGTTCTTTTACTGTTTGGGATTTGGGGCATTATCACAATATAAATATTCACAGCTAATCTGACAGAGGCCCTACCCCCATCCTGCCTGAGCTGCCTCACAACCTCCCTGGGAGACTGGGACGTGTTCTCCTCATTTTGCTGAGGATAACTGGGAAGCACAAAGACTCTGCAACTCGTGCTAGAGGGAGTTGACCCCAAGCCTTCCAAACTCTAGGATCCAGTCAGAAAAGCTGGATTTTTTTTTTCTAGTCCTTCGAATGCTGCCAATTCCGTCTGTCTCCAGGGAAATACTAGGCCTTATGGTGTTCCCTTACATGTTAAATAGGATTGCTGTAATCCCATGCTTGTAAACACAGTTGAACAAACCATACCCGCAAACAAGTCCAGCATATAAAGAAGCAATAGGCCCCCTTTGCTCCCAAGTCACGTACTTGTCCCTCAGTCCTGTATTCAGCGATGCGCTTGGGTTTCTAGCTCCTTGCTATGCCCTCATGGTGACATGTGGTGGTTGCCCTAAGGAAGCTGTAGCACTCTGAGACACGTGCAGTCAAAAGCGGATAGAACCACTTCTTAAAATTAGTGACAGCAAATACCTGGGTCTCCCATGGAGCCCTAAATAACACTGAGTGCATTGTCGCCTTTCACAGGCTTTGTTGACCAATGCACTACAACTCGGTTATAATCTCAATACGCCTATTTCTGTCCTTTAGGATTTAGCCCCTGGACTTTTATTTTTAGTTGCGGGGGGGAGAATTGGTAGGTTAAATGTGGGAGAAGGCAGGACTTGGTCTGGCATTTCCTCAAGGAGTGGTGGAGGTAATGGTGGAGAAAGCTGGACGAGCCAGTCAGGAGAGAGGGAGGGCAAAGTATATGTTGGCAAGCTAAGTAGCAGGGGCAGGAAGAGAATCCTGGAGAGGCCAAACCTGCAGGTGGCAGGTAAAGGGACTGCTGGGGAGAAGAGGTGGTTAGGATTAGAGACGCAGCTAGCAAGGGGAGTGGTCTGGAACAGGGGCTAGAGAGCCTGGCACAGGGGCAAGGACTACACCTGTGTTAATGTCACTTCAGAAAACGAGTAGCACAGAGGTAGCCAAGTTAGTCTGCAGCTTCAAAAACAATAAGAAGTCCTGTGGCACCTTACAGACTAATATTTTGGAGCATAAGCTTTTGTGGCCAAAGACCCGCTCGTGCCTCTGACGAAGCGGATCTTTGGCCACGAAAGTTTATGCTCCAAAATATCTGTTAGTCTATAAGGTGCCACAGGACTTCTTGTTGTTTCAGGAAAGAGGTAGATGAGGCGGAGGGTTTGTGTAAGGACAGGTCATCAGTGTTGTAGGTGTCTATCTTTGGTGTCAAAGTAGCTCTTTTGCTGTTGAGGTTGCAAATGAAGGCTTTGAAGTAACCTTTTTGCTGACTAATATGCAGCTACCTGTTTGGCTTTGAATGGCGTACTAACAGCTTTTATCAGCACATCATATTTGCCAAGATGTGGCCAACTCTGCACTCCGTTTGTATATTGTACCTCGAAGCAGAGCCCATGCCATCATGTGTTTGGAGAGTGCCTTCCAATTTGTATTTGCCACTACAAATTAATTATAAGAGGAACATGATGCTGATCTTGCTGGCACCTAGAAGCTACCACTTGGCATGCATCACCCTTCTAAAGAAACCAAGGACCTAACATGCTGTTATTTTTCACACTAGTTCAGTAACACAGCTAAAAGAGTGAAATAAATGGGGCCCCAGGGGCCAAAGACTTGGTGTTAACCCACTGGGCAACAAACCCCAGGAGTTTCTCAATAAACCTAGTTTAAACTTTTCTGATAGCTTAACTTGCCTGGATACTTGTAACAAACATTGATTGTTCTTGGCTAAACTTTGAGCAATAGCTGATACCAGAACTACACATGAACTGCCCAAAACGCTCACGTTCCTCCTTGGAAAGAATGTCTGAATTGAAAGCTCAGCCGCCTTACCAGAAGTTATGGAGGAAATCAGGTCCGCTAAAGCCATTACAAGCAAGGAAGAAGAAATCATTAGCCCTCACTTGATAGCAGGAACAGAGCAGAGGCTTGGCAGGTTAGAAGAAATAAAGCCACCACTGAATCTGGCCTTTGGTAAGGCATTAACTACACACAACGATGAAGCTAAGCTCTTGTTGAACCAACCTGCCTTGTAGCCACTTTAAAATGACCACTGCTGACCTCACATGGCCTTTGTCAGGTAATGTATTGGCTTTCTTTGGCTGCTGACATCTTGGATGTTACCTTCTCAGGAATGACCACGGCTGACACCTGAGCTGTGGAGAGACTGGAATAGTTAGTATTCAATGCACAAAACAGCCTTAAGTAGGAAAATGTGGGGGCTAAAGTCGACTGCATAAGGCCAAAATAAAAGGGACAACATTTGGCAGTGTTACCAGAGCTCCTTTAAAAATAACATTACTTATGCTGATGCTAAGTAAATGGCTGGGTTCAAGGACTAAGTCCAATTCTTTAAAATGCGGTTGAATGCAGTCATGAACAGAGCCCAGCAAAGCGTTGTAGGGAAAAAAAGTCAAAGCATGAGAGGTTGGGTAGTATGTTCCACTGTCATGAAAAATCTGATTGGGGGTGAGAGGGGAGTTATTTCTCAAATGGCCTACATTACATTACACCTGTGGAAAGAAAGAGTGGGATGCTCCAACTCTCCAGTGGGAGAAGGGCTCCAAAAAGATAGGGAGGATGCTTTGAGGCAGTCTTTTTATGCCTTGCAATACACCAGGAAAGGACAGTGGAAGCACACTGGCCAGATTCACAACTAGTATAAATCAGCAAAACTCTGCTAAGTCCGTGCCCTTTCACTGACAGATAAAGCAGCTGAGCATTTGGCCTCCCATCTACACTTTAACCTGTTCCTGGGACCTGGTTTTAGGCCAGCGTCAACAAACAACAAAGAAAACATACAGCTGGATCTGAGTGCTGTCCTCACACATAGCTGGCCACAGGGTTTCCCTGCAGATTCACCTCTCTCTTAGGCCAGGTTTCTGCTTGAAACTATTATTGATAGAGTACTGCCTTAATAGTGAGAGGTGTAAAAATATTTTTGTATGGGCAAAACTACTACTGGCAGACAGCGTTATGCTGGCAAAAAATGATTATTTCGTTTGAGAAAGTTGTATGTTAGCCTAGCAAAAACACTTTTTTGCCAGCATCATGTGCGTCTACACTAGGAGATTTTGCTGATCTGGCTATACAGAACAGCTGTACGCTCAGAGAAGGGACAACAGCAAAATCTTATCTCATTAGCCAAAAAAGGAAAAAAGAAAACCTCTTTCACTTTGCAGTTGACCTTGAAAAGACCAAATAATTCACTAAATCTTTTACATGCTAAAAACCATTAAACAACTATATTTGCTATTGTAGTTTTTTTGCTATGAACGGGAAGCTCTCAAGTCCCAGTTAGCCAAAAAAAAAAAAAACTTAGTGCTCACTCAAATTTATATGAACTTGCAAGCTCACTGCCTCAATGTGCACAATTTGGAAAAAGGGCCTGACTAAAGGAAGTGGGTTAATACCATCCTTTCCCAGTGCTTTAGTCCATATTCCTTCCCTTAAGAAGACTGTGATGGGCATTCAGATCTGCCGGGTCAGGATATGATTGCTGCTGTCAGTTGAGCAAGTCCCGCTCTGGTTTTTTTCTAATTTTTTTCCCCAAGCTCAATTTTGAGTTTAAAAACAGCCATATTATTTTCTTCCAAAGGACTCAGATTCCTACATTGTACATTGGGGGGGCGGGGGGTGGGGCTGAAAAGGGACAGCACAGCGACCTCGCAAGTATTACCAATGGGAAGTGACATTTTTCCTCCCTTTGTTCTGCTGAGGCTCTACAGACTGCAGTTGAAATACTGGAGACCTTTTACTTAGAGGCCGGAAGGCTGCATTTGCAGTATAGATAAGTTGCTGATTTAATTTTCTCTGCGATTGAACTAAATGAAATATGATTAGTTCATGAACAAGTGTGACCTAGTGATTGTGACCCTTCCTAAACAGCCTCATGGCGAATAACTTGAAATCAAATCATCGGGCTCTAAAAATATGCTTTGAAATAAATTTTAGCAAAAAAAGTAACTGAAGGCAAAGAAATGGCCACTGTGCTCCCAAAAATACTGAACTAACGTGCTACCAGTTCGGGGGGGTGGGGGGGTGGGAATTACATTGTCGCTTACAGAATTAAAATGTTGTTTACCTCAGAGAGAGACAAATGTAACAAGGGACTATGTCCCAGGTAAGTGCTTCGTGGCACTTTTATTTTTATCCCTTTCTCAACGTGACACCAAAGTGGCTGATTCTGGTTTGCACTCCTTACTCATGCATATCTGATCTTTACATGGTGCGGTTTTTTTTTTTTTTTTTAAGTAGAGGGGCATATATGCCTGCGGCCTACATAGGGTGACCATATTCCACCAGGCTAAATAAGGGGCACCCTGGGGGTGGGAGGGGGTGTCTCGGCTAAAATAGCACAGATGGTCACACTGTGTGAGGCAATGGCTGCACCTTTCTTCCCATCCAGACCTCTCCTGAATCCCATCCACCCATTTCTGCACCTTATCTCCCACCCAAACCCTAGCACATTCCTGTGGCCTCCAGCCCAGCCAGACCCCACACACCCACCCCTGGCCCACTGGGGCTGGGGAGACAAACAAGCCTGCAGCAGATTCTTCAAGGCTCGGTGCTGTGGACTCCAGAAGGGCTCTGACCCAAGCCCCACAGGGCTCCAGGCCGGGGGTGGAGGGGTGACGCCAGCCCTGTGGAATGTCCTGGGGGTGGGGGGGGCTCAGCTCCACGCAGTACAAGGCTCTGTGACATGGTGAGGGCTAGGGAGGGTAGTTGGTTTCCCCCTCGCGCCACACAGGGCTCTGGCCTCAGGGCTGCAGCTAGGGCTTCCTTGGTAGGGCTCCAGCCTCAGCTCCACCCCAGTCCTGTGGCAGGACAGTGGGACTGGGGCTCCGGCTCTGCAAGAGGTCCAGGGTGGCCTCGGCCCTGCACCATACAAGGCTCCAGCCCTGACCCCGGGATTGGCGGGAGGGGGCAGGCTCTGCCCTGCGCTGTGCAGGGTTCTGACTCTACCCCAGCCCTGCTGCGGGGACTGGGGGGAGAGGGGGCTCCAGCGATGGCCCCAGCCCTGCACTGCAATGGCCCCAGCTCTCCAGCTCTAGCCCCCACTTTCCCATCCCCCCCAGCTCCGTGCCCAGTGCAACCACGCACCTGAGCAAGGCTGGGGCTGGCAGTGGCGTCCCAGTGGTACAGCAGGCAGGAAGGTACATTTTTAAAATGGTGATGGCTGGAAAAAAAGCCCTGCGAGTCTCCAGCCAGCAGTGGCAAAGGTCACCAGGCAGGGCCAAATACGGGACAATTAGGCCCATTTAAAAAATAAGTAGGGCTGCCTATTTGGGCCTCTAAGCACAGGACTGTCCCACTCAATACTGGATGGATGGTAACCCTACGCCTGCATCCAGGAAAAAAGAGCCACACTGTGAAGCTCCTCACACCTTCCTCTTGTGGCCGTCCTAGTGGTAGGAGTGGGCCTACTTCTGCAGCAGAGCTTCAGCAGACGTTAGGGATGCACACGCTGGGCCCCTCTGCACGAGCATTAAGTTGGGGTTTGGCTAACAAAGGCCTTGTTAGTGTTAGGCAGGTAAACAAGTGTGTCTACTTAGGGCTGTATGCAAAAAAAAAAAAAAAAAAAAGGCGGAAGTGTGGAAGCCCTTGAAGTTAAGCCATAGGGAAGGAAACTGCGTTATCCATTTGCTTAGCGCTATGGTTAGCGAAACCCCACCTCAGTACTCACGCAGGGTGCGTGCGCATCTAGACCGTGAGTCCCTAATGCATGCTGAAGCTTTACCCCTCAAGTAGTCCCACTGCTTTCACTAGGACGGCAACTAGACTGAGGGCGTGGCTGCACTTAATGAGGGATCTGGTAAAGACAGGCAAAATGGATCTCACTGAGGTCCGCAGTCAACTCCTGTACTCTGCTCACACAAAGGGCAAGGGAGGTCGATGGGAAAAACGCTCCTGTCAACCTCCCTCAGTGAGGGCAGACCTTACATTCTACTGCAGATAGGTTGATTCTAGCTATACAAGTGCTGTAGCTAGAACTGGAGCTCTGCAATCGACTGTAAGGTCTAGTGTAGACTAAGCCTAGGTGCTATTCAGTATGCATAGCAGCATCACAATTTGGCTCTTTTTTTTCTGCATACAGGCAGGAGGCAGATATGCCCCTTGCCCTGAAAAAAAATCCACTTAAGATGTGCACGAATAAGAACCCTAACCCTGTATTATGCTGCTTCATTATGTTGCTGTCAGCGGATTATGTTCTTCACTTGTATACAAGAATTCATTTTTTACTAGTCAATAAAACGATGCAACTATAAATACTTGCAGAATTTCTCCCTTACTGGATTACATAGCCAAGGGTTTGAAACAGTTCTTTTATTATTTATATATATATATATATATATATATTTACTTTACAAATAATTATATATCGTTACAAATGTCCCTTCACAGAAGGTACATTAAAAATAAAAAGCTTGTGTCATCCAAAATAAACACTTTGTTGTTCATTAATAAAAAATGGACTGATATTTCTAGTAGGAGACATATCCAAACCACTGTTCATCCAAATTTCTTGCATTATCTGTTCTCGGCGTTCTATCCTTTCTGCCAGTTCAGCTGCTTCGGTTGCATTATAACCTGAGTATGAAGTCCTACAGAATCCTGTCAGTTCAGTTGGTAAGTCTGAATCCGAAGAATCTTCTTCTTCTGCATCATCACTGTGATCATCTGCTTTGTCGTTTTCCAGCACTAAGTGGTCTTTCATTCTGTGCAGTTTTTGGAAGTCGTTAGTGCATGACACATGTACCACCAATGCGCACAGCGTGATGACTAAGCCAACGCACACACTGGACACAAACAGGAGGGCAGCTCTTTCGGGGTGGTCTAAAATTCAAAACAAAACCCCAGACTTAAAACCCTCACAAATGAAAGTGAAGAGCAGATACAAAAGTCAGCAACCATTTCCAAAGAACCCTATGCGATGATGGGTAAGTTTGGCATTTTGGGGCACATCTTCTGGCACCGTGAAACAAAAAGGTTGTGTACTGGTCAATACTGCCTAGTCAATTTCTTTAATTACTGTGTAAAAAAAGACTTGCCCCCTAAATGTGTTAGGATTGTCTACACTAGGATTTTAATTTGCATTTAGGTGACTTAGGTTGAATTTGTAATGAATCAGTCCCCACTACAGTGGTCATTCAATTTTAAGGGCTCCTAAGGTCAACTTTTGTGCTCCTACTTTTCACGAGAAGTAACATCAAATTCGACCTTGCATAGTGGACCTTTTGGTTGTGCAGACGGAGTGCTGCGAAATTTGACATTCTTGGCCTCCTGATGAGTCCCACAGTGCCCCAATGTGACCATTCTGGCCACCACATAGATCTCCACTGCTCTCCAAGTGTGCAGGAAGCAGTGTGGGAAAATTTGAATTAATTTCCTGTTTGGCCAGTGTGGCAAGCAGAGCGGGTGTAACAGTGAAACCAATACGGTTTCTCTAACCATTTTGAGAGGCCTATAGCTTGTCTGCAGCCAGACTACAGAGCAGCAGCCAATAACTGTGAAGTTACAAGTCACATACTCACATTTCATCTACATTCCAGTACAATAGTGTCACATCAGGCTGTTAAGAAAAAGACCGCATCCTAATGCCACCCATTGTTAAATGGATCTCAAGATGGGTAAAGAAAACTTAATTAACAGCATTTCATCTGGCAGGCAACAACTTATCAATAGCTGAGGTGGAACCACCATTCTCTGATTATTGTCTTCACTTTTCTGCTGTTTTCTGTATAATCTCTGTCTGGTTTGTAATTGCTCCTGTCTGCTGTATAATTAATTTTGTTAGGTGTAAATCAATTAAAGTGGTCGGTCATGATTGGTTAGGTAATTCTGTTACCGTAGGTTACGATTGGTTTAGTAAATTGTACTAAAATAATCGGTCAAGGTACAGCTAAGCAGGAGTCAAGTTTCACTACTTAAAACTGGGGTCCAAGAAGGCAAAAAGGAAGAACAGAACATTGAGAGGGAAAAGAAGAACAGAACATCAATCAGGAAGGAAAGAAACAGAACATCAAGCAGGAGGGAAGAAGGAACACCTTAAGAAGGACTCACCCCCCAAGACCCCCCAAGACCCTGAGTTGCAGCAACTAGCATCCAGAGAGTGACTTTGTCTGTCCCAACAGTGGAAGTCTGCCTGCCTTAGCAGGATTGGTGAGCATGATACTGTGTGCTTAGCATGTATTCTACTTTCTTGGTAATTGTAAATAAAGAGAGAATAAGAATAGTACAGTGTAAGGCTTTTACAGTGGCACAGATCCTGCATACCTGCAGGAAATTATGCCATGAGCCTAGGAATTGGGTAAGCATGGGAGTTTAAATTTACAGGGTCACACCTTGGCCGTTTCTACACAGGCCGCTTCCTTCGGAAGTGGCATGCTAATACATGGAGCGAAAGATACTAATGGGGCGTGGATTCAAATTCCCTGTGCCTCATTAGCATAATGTCACATGATTTGGAGTCCGGAAGTCTGTTCTTCTGGACTCCAAAATGCTGTGTACAAGCATGGCACCTTCTTCCCAAAAATTTTTGGGAAGAAGGGGCCTCCGGAAGAAGGACTTCCTTCCGGAAGCCCCCCTGGGGCCTTGCTTCTATACGGCGTTTTGGAGTTCAGAAGAACAGTCTTCCGGACTCCAAATCACATGACGTTATGCTAATGAGGTGCAGGGAATTTGCACCCGAGCCTCATTAGCATCTTTTGCTAAGTGTATTAGCATGCCACTTCCAAAGGAAGTGGCCTGTGTAGAAATGGCCCTTGAGCTGTATGGATTGGGTAAAGGTGTGTCTGTCCTTGAGTGTGGAAGGGATGAGAAATTTGTACTGGTAACACAGACAACACTCCTCAGCAGCACATCTGGCCATGAATTCTCAGGGTTGCAGACGAGCTCCAGCATGGCGTGTGCAGGAGGTTGCTGGGGGTTGAGGGGGATGACTCTTTGTGGGTGGAACTACAAGGCAGCAGAAGTAATACAGACAAACACGTCCAAAGATGTCACAGGGAATGGAGAAAAAAGGGTACTCAAGGCATGCCCGGCAGAGCCACAGGAAAATAAAGGAGCTAACTAGACAAAGGAAGCAGATGGGCATTCTGGATCATTCTCACAAACGTGCCACTTCTATGAGCAGCTGCATGGAGCCCTGGGGGGTTGGGGACACAACCACTGTTTCCAAACAGTCTACGGACACCTCTGAAAAATTCCTCAGGAAGCCTCTGACAAAAACAAGGAAGACGTGGAGGATGAGGAAGAGGAGCACAATAGTCAGCAGGTGACTGAAGCAGCTAGTCTTGCAGACAGTCAGCAGCTGATTGTAACGTTGGATCTGATCCCCTCATCCCAGCATGTTTTGTAGCTGGCCCTGGCGGCGGGGAGGGCACTCCTGGTGAGTACTCATTACTAATGCTCCAAGTGGGCTAAAGCAACTGGGTGTGATCTGTTGGGGCGGCCTGCTCTGCTTGCCACCATACTGGCTAAACAGGAAATGAAATTCATACTTTCCTGGGCCATTTCCTGCACACCTGGAGAGCAGCAGAGCCCACATTGGGGCACTCCCAGAGGCCAAGGACATTGAATTTCACAGCATGCCATCTGCACGATCCTAAGGTCAACCATGCAAGTTCAGATTTGGCATTGCTCCTCAGGCGTGACAAAATCAACCTTAGGAGCCCTTAAAGTTGGTGGAATGGACCCTCTCGTGTGGACTGATTGCTTAACAAATTTGCCTAAGGCAGCTAAATTCAACCTAATCTCCTAGGGTTTGTCTACACTCCCACCTTCCTTCGAAGGAAGGATGGTAATTAGGGTGTTAGGAGCTCACTAATGAAGTGCTGCCGTGCGTAGGCGGCACTTCATTAAACAAATCCGCCCCCGCTGCCCCGCGGCAACTTTGATGTTTTAAACTTTGAAGTGCCGGCGCGCGTCTAGCCGCGGCTCACCCGAAGGGAGGTGGTGCAGTGTAGACAAGCCCCTCGTGTAAACCGGGTCTAAATTTAGTCTCTAGAAAGCAGGTTATGATTTTGGTTTATATGTAGCCATTTGTTTCTTCTGTTCTTACTCATTATCACGTACATCTCTGATTATTTAATAACAAACATACTCTGATTCTCACTGTAACTACATGTAAGTGCTGGGGTGTTATGAAAAATGCTGGTGCTATTTTGAATGCATATACTTGCTTTGGGAATAGCAAGTCTGGTAATGCTGTGAGTGTGCACAGGTGTTATGTTCTGTCTGCCTAATTTTTTTTTCCTGAATTTTCAGTTAGCTGGTAATATTGTTGTTATGAGCTGGGTGATACCTTGTTATGGGTCGCGTTCAAACCCCATTTAACATAACTGGAAGCGTAAGCCCCACCAAACGCAAAAAGTGAGCATGAACCCATGCAAAAGTTTTTGGATGGGTACGGTTTTGGGGTGTGTGCGTGTGCGTGTGTACGTGTGTGTGTGTGTGAGAGAGAGAGAGAGCGAGAGAGAGAGTCGTAGCTAATCCACTGCCCTGACAGGCTGTAGCAAACCAAGGAATCCTGCAGTCCTAGCACTGTCTACGCAGGGGTTTAGGTCAGTGCTAGGTTTAACTATGGTTCATATTTAATTATGCCACTTGAGAGTGGATTTTTCACACCTTTGAGGGATGTAGCTGGGTCAATCTAACTTTTCAATGTAAACCACTTCTAAGAATGAGAGAAAAACTCAAGGAGCAGCTGAAAGCTGCAGGTGGCTCACTCTGGAAGAAACCTCAAAAGAGGTTATTGGGTTATGGGCACAGGCTAAAATAACATTCTTAGTGCTGGGAACTTGCTACTTAACCCTTTCTTGTATTCAGATACATGGGACTTTGTACATTCTTTGTAAATAAAACTGGATCAAAGAAATACCAGTCACCAATTTTTACTTCTAACTGGAATATCTAGATATTCCACGGGGCCCCCAACTTTGATGTAAAAGGGACAACATTGTCTTATATTTATTTCCCTAAATACTATTTTGTAGGGTTGCTGAGTTCACCAGAATTCTCACACGGCAAATGGTGAACACAGACTGAACACCCAGCTATCCCATCTTAAAGACCTAGCTAAAAGCTGATCTGTGTGGCACTTAATCTGCAAGGAGGCTGTGTCCCTTTGGGATTTGCCTGGATGAGTGATGGCGGTAGCAGTGAGTCAGAATTCCTGCTGTGTGCCATGCTAGAGGTGGCTGAATTTTAATAGTACTTTGACAATCCTTATGTATATAGACCAAAGTTTTCTAAAATGGATGCCTAAGGATAGGCTCCCAAATAAATGCCTAATTTTCAACAGTGCTGAGCACCGAGCACATCTCGTTGAAATGACTCATTTAAAAAATCTTGGCTGCAACTTCTAATAGAGTTTGAGATCCTTCAGAATGGAAAATATTACATAAACATCAGTGGCTATGTTCTGACTGGCTCATCCTCCCAACAGTGTGGTAATACTCTATAAGCAGCACAACTATTAGAAGTAACAGGATTACTAAACATAAGAAGAGAGGAGAAAACACAATATTTTCCTACCTCTAATGTAAGCAAATGTAGCCAAAGAGTTGCTAATAATAATTCCATCTTTCTTTAGAAGCCTTGATTCCCTGGGATCAATGTTTATATCTGCAATGTGAACAATGCAAGACAAATTCAATTAGACTGTTATGCTTGATAATGCTACCAAATTCTGATCTTCTTACAAGTAACTTTAAAACTAAGAGGTCATCTAACTCAATCCCTTTCAATCAGACCCTAAATGAATCACTTCCCAAAACAATCTCTGCAGTACCCTAGAAATGGCAGAGATAAAAGATGTGTGCTCGCGACACCATTCACCTTCTCTACTGTTCACAGAATTACATTTAAGCATTACCCAGATACGGTTGTTCAGGCTGAAACAATCATATACTCACTCTTACTGTTTACACCTCTTGACACCCGTTAAGAAAGAGGTACAACAGTTACAGATAACCAGGCCCGTTGCTGGGGGTTGGGGTGGTGGTCATAAAAGGCAGCAGTTGCCCCAGGGCCTGGCATTTCAAAGAGGTCGAGAGCTCTGTCTGCCACCACTGCTACTTTGGTAGCAGCAGCGGCAGGAGCTCCTGGCCTCTTTGAAATGCTGCAGCAGCTCTGCCGTGCCACTGAACATGGCTCTGGAGGAATGGGGTGGGGGCAGTGCTGCAATAAGGGCGGCATAAAAGCTGTCTGCCCTTGGCACTGCCCCTTCTACCTTGGCCATGGCCCTTCTGGGGGAACAGAGCCCGGACCCTCCTCCCACCTAGCCCCAGGGCTTGCAGCAGCTGTCGGCCCCGCTTTGGCTGTGCCAATCTCCCCATCATGGAAATGTCAAAATGCACTATATTTAAAGTTCTGTTTGAAGTGACTTCAGTGGGTTATCTAAAGAGCGCAGCGCATAGCATGTAGTGAAAGGGGCTGGCTAGCAGATAAATATTTTTATGTACGGTTTCTCTTCTACTTGTTCCAATATACGTTGAATAAATTAACAGACAAGAATGAAATGTATTAAGGCAATAATATTATAAGGTACAGGGCTACTTCCCAGGCAATGAAAATGGCCCGACTGAGGAGCAGGCACAGCTGAGGGGAACAGCAATGAAAATTACCAGTACAAGTGTTGCCACTCTGATTCTCGAGGAAACCTCGTGTGTGTACATGCCTCATTGATGAAGGTTTCTTTTTTCAGAAATTTTTTAGCTCTTCATACAAACAACACATCATTTACCTTGTCTGGTTTGAACATGCAGGTTCAGTGACTTCCCACACTTTAAGGCACCCCTTTAAATATTCAGAAGCACTGGCTATGAACTACACTGCCCATTCGGCATCTGTGTTCTGGAGTAGACAGAATTCCAGGCTGCGCCTCTGTAAAAGGTGGCCATAACGAGGCAGTGATTGGCACACTATGGTCCTGGAGGAGAAGGGTAGCTCCTCACTTTCTAGAACCACTGAGCACCTCTTGAGTCTCAGCAGGTTGTTCAGAAGGAACAGGTGTGGGAAGTATGCCATCACTCCTCACGAGCATCACCTCTTAAATTGAGGACAAAATCTTGCAATCCCTGCTTGAGCCAACATCTCATACATTTTTACAGGCATTTGACTCAAGAAAAGGACTGCTGGATTTGCTCCACAACATCCTTAATATCCGGTCCTAGAACCTCATGCTTGTTCCTGAATGCATTTCTCATTGTGAAGTGCCCATGTCACAGTATCATCAGAACTCTAATTGTACAGAACTCATTCTGTTGAGGATAAAACATCTTTTTTGCACCTTTCAGTGGTCAGAACCAGTTTTAACACATGATTTCACTGTTTCCCCCACTTTACTCCAACACAGCTATGTCCATCTGTGATCAGACACATTTCTTATTATGACTGAAAGACAAATGATGGCAATAAACCGTAAAAATTACCATATTCACCATTGTTCGGCTTCAGAGAAGGCTTTAGATCAGAAATCATTGGATCAACTGCAGTAAGTATGATCTTGGGAACTAAAAAGAAAAAAGAAAAATTGCACACTGTCAGCAATAAGAATATCACATTATCTGAGCTGCTATCATAATCACATTGAAAATAAGAAAAAAATCACTGTACATGATCGCCCAGAATAATGCCAATCAACAGCTTTATGGTAACTGTAACGCAAAAGACCAGTGATTTAATTTCCTGTTGGATTGTTTACTAAAGAACATTTAGACAAAACTCTAGCCGTGCAACTCCATTCACAAAGGCAGACCATTGTGCCCGCATGCAGCTCAAGTGCAGTCAATGTGCCCACACCAGGGTGCTGGACTGGGCTGAAGTAGTAGGGCCAGAGTTTGTGCTTCCAGAGCCACGGTTACCTAAGAGCTAAATTCCACTTGTTAATAATAAAAGATGAAGCAAATGGAGATCAGATGTTTTCTTTCTTTCAGGGGCAAAAGCTTGCTTTTTTCTGCTGCTCTTATGTTCCTGCTTGTAGCCAAAAATACAGGATGATTGTTAAATCCCTTAATTCCAGGTGAGAGCAAGGGTTTGGCTTGCTGCCAAAGATCTGTCTCATGGGGCATAGTTTCCATAAGAAATAACTATCTAATAACTAGATCCAGCTTTCTGGACCATAGGGAAAGGCCAGTAGCAGCAAATATTGAGGCATGCTTTTGATAGACCTTAAATTGTGCCAACCGCTTCTTTTGATGAGAATTCATCAAGGCTGTAAAGGTCAGTTAAGAAATGTTTGAACCTCTTTGGGATGAGCTCAGTAACTTTCCCGAGCAGGAGTTTTTGTTCTGTTTCAAGTGGTGGACTCTACAAGTATTCAAGTGTGGGTGTGCATGCACTCCATGTACCAGAAAACCTGTATTCTTCCACAGACCAGTCACACCTGCACTGGAAGTTATTTCAGCTTAGGCTATGTTTACACGAGATTATAAAGTTGATTTCAAGGGAGTAAGGTTGATTTTATAATGCACCTGTCGTCACTACAGATTCCATTAGGTTGATTTTAAGGGGTCCTAAGGCTGAATTTTCTACTCTAGCTTTTTCACAAGCAGTAACACCAAATTCAAATTTACAAGGTCAACTTAATGCTAGTGTAGACACAGCATTGTTTAATTTGATTTTATTGGCCTCCAGAAGTATCCCACAATTCCCCCACTGTGTCTGTTCTGACCATCACTTTCATCTGTGCTGCTCTCCAAGTGAGCAACTCTCTGGCTGCCCCCAAGGGGCAGGCCCTGGAAAGGTGGTGTGAAAATGTATTTGGAAGTTTGTTTTCAATGGGAGCATGGAGTGAGGGCACTGCACTCTGGGATGATGACATGAGACACCCACAGCCACTTACAGTGCATTTCTTCCCATAACACACTGGCACAAAAATCCAGAATACAACTGGGCTGCAGGAACTGTGGGATAGGTATCCACAATGCACTGCTGACAAAGTCAAACTTAGCAAAGGTAATGCAGATACACTATGTCGAGTTACTAAATGTGTGTGGACACTCACCATCAACTTTATAAAATCTAGTGGTATAAAGTCGACTTTAATAAACTTGACTTAATTTCCTAGTATAGACACAGCATTAGCTACAGCCCACTGGGGTGCCAATATTTCACCTGGGTGGCACAGCTAGATTGATTGAAATTTGAAGTCTAGACAAAGCCTTAGTTTGAGTGGCCAGAGAACTGTTTCCTTTTTAATTAACTTCTTTTTTCATTTGGTGCATTTCAGTTAATTTAATTTGGAAGCTTTTACAGTCTTCTTACGGGGATTAAAATGATCTAAAAGGAAGGCACATTATATACCTGTTCAGAGCTCACCAGTCCTGCATTAGATGAATGGGCCCTTCAACTATCCTGATCTTGGCACCTATTCTCTGTCCTACACAAAGACAGATCCATGGAGTTTCACACACATTCGGAAAACTGAAGACATTTCAGGTATGGAACAAATATTTGCCAATAAACTGTGTAAAAGGAGACTGACAGGAACAGATGATGGTCCATTCCGAGGGGTTAAAGGAAAGGACTGTTTTATTCTGAAAATAACTGTAAAAATGGCACCTGTTGCTGACCAGCCTTTCTCCCTCTGTGTGGGCTCAGAGTCGTATTTCTTCCTTTTCCTGATAAATTTTAAACTTAGTCTTAGTACTTTTGACTCCTGAAATACCATGAAGCCAGTGTGGATATGGGAGAGTAATTTGGCCTCTATTTTGACTTGTGCATCATCAGACTTGTTAACTGAGTTCCAGTGGCAGAATCTTTATTGCTGATGTGTGAGCCAGAGAAGGAAGAGTTTGATTTTCAAATTGTAGGCTGAATTTGGAAGGTTGGCAGGGGTTTAAAAAAAAATCTGTGTTCATTTGTAATAGCTGGTCTGGAAATAATTGAAAGACACTAAACAAAGAACAACATGATCCTGTTTTTATGAATTCAGATGCCAAAGTCCAAGCACATTTTAAATGAGATCAGGCAAGATATTCTCAGGATAACAAAGGCCTTGTGGTCTCAATTACCACAAAGGATGCATTTGTAGGGTGTATTTTTATATGTTTCTTTTAAGGAGACTGTCAGGTGTTGTGAAAAAATATGGAACATATTCTATGGGAAAGACCTAGCACCGCTAAGACAGAAAACATATTATGTCAGTGTGAAGATCAGATTAAGATTTTGTGACAGCATAAATCCTTTCTTAAAATTTTAAGAACTGTTAAGCAATCTTCAACAGTCATGTTGTCAGAAAATGTAAAGCTTGAGTCACTGTTTTGGGAATATTTGGGAAAAACTGAGCTGTAAAACCAGTGCCATGTATACTACCATTTGATCATTCCTTGTGTACAGGTCAAGGAGCTCTCCATGAGCGATCTGTGGTTTCTCTTAGTTGGGAGCCTTGATCTTTCTGAAATAACAAAGTAATTCACTGCCCAAGTCCTACCTCTGGCTCGCTCGCTCACTCAACTCTACGTAGGGAGGGAAGAAGGATAATATTTTTTCACAATTCTTTTTGTCATCACAAGCATTGTAGCCCTCATTCAGCAAAGTATTTATGCAGGCCCTGATTCAGCAAAGTGCATATGTACTTGCTTACATCAGCACTTATCCAGCCCAGTATTATGGGCATGTTTAACTTTAGGCTTGTGCGCAGGTGTTTTGCTATAATGGGTCATGAAAATGTTGAAGGGTTTTTGATCAAAGGTGTCATAAAATATAATTTAATTATTACTACAACACAAGCACATGGAGGAAAAGCCAGTTTCCTCTCTTTTCATATTGGAGCAAGCACACCAGTGTCATAAAGCTTGTGACACACTAGTGCCAATGAAGCTTGCGACACATCAAAAGTCCTGTCCGTGGTTGCAGTAACACCAATAAACCTTGCACTTATTCTCCAAAAATAGGGAAGACCATCAAGCTCCCACTGCTTAGCCAAGCATCCAGCAAATCAGTTCTAGAATTTCTTCCTGATGGTTTCATAAATGTCTCCATTTCACTCATTGTACGAGTAAGGTCTCGGTCTTGGCTTCATTGGACTTTGCTGAAAGGCGAGGTTCTGTAGCTGGGCTCTCTAATCTGTCCTGTCTCCACAAAACAGTTGCCAAGATGAAACTCCAGCTCTTCCTTTGTGAAACCTCCAGTTGACCCTCTGAAGAAAACTTCTCTCCTTCACCTTGCGGCAATCACATCAGTTTGCCACTTACCTAAAGAATGGTCATTTCTCCGGAAAAGCCTCATGTCCAGTTTTCACTTCTGACAATGGGGCCTCCGCATTACCTCCTGCTTTTGTTCCTAAAGTCAACTCATCTCTATCATATGGCTTCTCCACACTGCCGCTTTACAGCACTGTAACCTTTTTTTGCTCAGAAGTGTGAAAAGCGCTGCCCCCCGCCACACACCAACTGCAGAAGGTTACAGTGCTGTGAAGTGCCAGTGCAAACTGGCTGTTAGCTACTCCCCTCACAGAGGTGGTTTATCTAGAGTTCTGGGAGAAGTCTGCTTGCAGTCCTGCTGTGACCCCACTTCTGCGTTAAAGCGTTATATTTAGCAGTGTAGACAAAGGCTATGCCTACAATATGAGACAAATTCGAATTTAAGGCAGCTAGTGCGATATTACGTCACTGTCTTAGCTGCAAATACCATTAGCTTGATTTAGGGAGCACTAATATCGATATCATAACATCATCGAAACCACAGCTGACTGTAGTGTCAAGTTTGAATTTAGAAGTCCAAATGAAGGCCGGTATGGAAGTACCACGTCTTAAAATCGAATTCTTTAGCCTCCAGAGGTGTCCCATATGTAACCCACAATGCCCTTCAGTGCTCTGCTCTGGCCGCTTCCATTGCCGGTGCTCTCCAGGTGCACAGGAATTAGGTAACAGGAAGCCCACGAATTTGAATTCAGCACCAGGAAACCTGTAGCTGTGGGGTCTTGCTTGCATGAGAGGCTGAGAAACGTCTCTCTTTCTTTGCTCTCGGTGCCGTCAGTGCATCTACCCATTAAAAATAGCCCCAACACAGAATTCATGGTTCTGTCTCAACCTCTGCTAGCTGAGCACTGTATTTTTTTCTGCCGTCTCTCACCACGTGGCAGATAGGCTGTTGGCAGGGTTGTGCTTGGATAAGAAGCTGAGAAACTCCTTTTCTGTAGTTTATATTTGTGCAGAGCCCCCCTCTGTCCCCCACAGGTGCCACACAGTCAGAGTCTTCCAGCCCAATGGAAGGACGTGCAGACCATGCTGCCAGGCAGCACCATGTCTTGGCTTGCGCACGGTGAGGGCTCCAAGAGCAGGAAAGATGTTCAGATGGTGGCTGTTGCTGGTGGGAAGTTTCCCCCGGCAGCTAACATTTTTGGGGGCTAGCAACCGCCGGGGCACCATTTCAACTGGCCCTTGAGCCACGGACCCTCCTGCCCCCTGCCCAAAATATTTTCAAGGACCATGTCAACTGGTCCTTACTCCTCTGATCAACCCAAGGGATAAGGGAGTCTGGCACCCTAACAGTAAATCAGGGCTGGCCCCTCACCTGACCACCACCGCTTGTTGAAATTTGGCAAGCCATGGCATCCACCATGTTGGACAACTCCGTGTAATTTAGTGGGAAGCCAAAAATCTTTTTCCTAACCTTTTCTATCCTCTGCCTTCAAGCTTTGGCCCCCTTAACACAGGGAAGAGTGTGTGGATGGCCTGTTGAGAAGACACAGACTGCTGGGTGATTCCAGGGCACAGAAGCTGTGTAATGGACTGGGAAGCCAAAAACCCTGCCTCACAAGATCTTTTTTCCAAACCTTTACTATCCAACTCTTTCGTCAAGCTTTGCATTGTCTCTGTATTATTTTCAGGGATGAGATGTAATCAAGGGAGGGGGGACAGTGGCTGGAGGGCGAGCTGAGAAGACTCAGACACCTGCTGCTTTTTGTAAAATCCTCAATAATTCAGTTACAGCTACAGTTATAAAAAGCAATTCAAGTTATAGAAGCAAGAGATTTCAGTTAACTTGGTGCTCTTTGTTGATGCCATTCCCTACTTTTCTTTCCTTCCTCCTGGAATAATGGCCAGTTGCTTTGCACAGGAGGGGAATGAGGGCAATGCAATGTGGGAAGATGACATCACATACCCACAACCACTTGCAGGGCATTTTTTTCCTATGCTGCACCAGCAAAAATACCCAGAACACTATGGGGCTGCGGGAACTGTGGGATAGGTTCCCACAATGCACTGCAGCAACAGTCGATGTTTGGCAATTGAGTGTGGCAGCAATAAGTCAACTTTGTGGGGAGCCGGTGGGGAGGTGAGGATACTCCAATTTGAATTTATAAAACCCAGTGTTACAAAATCAATTTTAATAAATTCAAATTTGTCTCATAGTGTAGACATAGCTGAAGCTTTTTGGATTGACTATACAGCAGCCACAAAGGTGTTTCCCACTGTGGGCAGACAGACACAGTGTGGCCAAGGCAACATGGTTGGCTGCTCTGGATAGCCAACTGAGCACAAATGTGCCTGACCCCTTGGAGAAGTAGCTTCGATCAGCCTAGTTCCATTGTTCAGTGACATGTCGTTCCCACTGCCGTGGAAATACTCCTGTCACTATAGGCAGTGTCCACACTATGGAGTCATGCCAATATAGCTATGGAGCTGTAGCTGTGCCACTGAACTGTAGATGAGGTCATGGGTTAAGTTAGTACACTGGACCTGAAGCACTCCATAGCTGTGTCTACACGTGCAAGCTACTTCGAAGTAGCGGCACTAACTTCGAAATAGCACCCGTCACGGCTACACGCGCCGGGTGCTATTTCGAAGTTAACTTCGACATTAGGCGGCGAGACGTCGAAGTCGCTAACCCCATGAGGGGATAGGAATAGCGCCCTACTTCGACGTTCAACATCGAAGTAGGGACCGTGTAGTTGTTGCGCGTCCCGCAACTTCGAAATAGCGGGGTCCGCCATGGTGGCCATAAGCTGAGGGGTTGAGAGACGCTCTCTCTCCAGCCCCTGCGGGGCTCTATGGTCACCGTGGGCAGCAGCCCTTAGCCCAGGGCTTCTGGCTGCTGCTGCGGCAGCTGGGGATCCATGCTGCAGGCACAGGGTCTGCAACCAGTTGTCGGCTCTGTGGATCTTGTGTTGTTTAGTGCAAGTGTGTCTGGGAGGGGCCCTTTAAGGGAGCGGCTTGCTGTTGAGTCCGCCCTGTGACCCTGTCTGCAGCTGTGCCTGGCACCCTTATTTCGATGTGTGCTACTTTGGCGTGTAGACGTTCCCTCGCAGCGCCTATTTCGATGTGGTGCCGCGCAACGTCGAAGTTGAACATCGACGTTGCCAGCCCTGGAGGACGTGTAGACGTTACTCACCGAAATAGCCTATTTCGATGTTGCTACATCGAAATAAGCTATTTCGATGGCTTCACGTGTAGTCGTAGCCCATTTGAGCTAGCTTAGACTGAGTGACAGAGCACACTGCAAAATAACTCTTGAGCTACACAGAATGGTTGGATTTGCAGAGGATGAAGTGGAACTATGACATCCCCCACAGCATTACTGCTGTACCACCATTAGCACGTGAGCTTCAGACAACCCAGGCTCTGATAGGGTAAGCTGCAGATTTTGGGGTGTAGATAGGAGTTGAGATGAGTGCAAAGCTCACACTAAAGATGTAGCTAAGATGAACCCTGTCTATGCACAGAGACTGTTTCTTGTTTTAAAAGGCTGCTTCTCTGAAAATTTGGTACAACTGCTAAATAAAAAAAAAAACTTTTTAAAAGAAGGCTGTTAATTGCTACCTTTTGCCACAGGTTCCCAACGGGAGGAAACCCTAGTGCTCAGAGCCCAGTCAGACCCGTAGGATAAGAAACCAGTAAAAACAGAGTAGCACACCTGGGCCTCAGCCAAACAGTGGAAGAATCAAAAGAGCCAGCCCTGAAAAGACTTACAGGCCCAAACTCTGTGCTGCCAAACTGAACAGAACTGGTAGCACATCACACTGGCAAGGAATGCCTAGATTCTGATAAAGGCAGCTTACTGTCTATGTTAAAATCTGAACCTTGACGGAGAGAAACCACAAGATCACAGACGAGAAGAAATTCTGATGCAGAAGTGGACTTGTGATTGAGTAAGCTGCCTTCATTAGAATCTAGACATTCCTTGCCAGTGTGGCAAGTATCACAGAGGGAGCCATGTTAGTCTGTATCTTCGAGAACAACAAGACGTCCTGTGGCACCTTATAGACTAACAGATATTCTGGAGCACAAGCTTTCATGGGCAAAGATGCATCTGATGAAGCGGGTCTTTGCCCACGAAAGCTTATGCTCCAAAATATCTGTTAGTCTATAAGGTGCCACAGGACGTCTTGTTGATCTTGCCAGCGTGATGTGCTACCTGTTCAGTTCAGTTTGGCTGCAGAGGCAATTGCTTTAGCAAAGTAAAATTTGATTTACTGCCATAATCAGAAATTTCTGGAGAGGTCTGCTTTAAAAATCAGCTTCCTTCCTTGTGTGTGGAATGTCAAGAATTCCAAAACGCTTCTTTTCTCATGGCTACTAGATGATCCGTAAAATAAATAGAGCTGAAAATCACGTGCTAATGCTTCAGATTGCACAGTATGGTAGTATTTGGCAGAAAACAAAACAAAAAACTGCAAATGTGCCAGTAAAACAGAAAAATGTTATCTACTACCTGGTTTATGTGTCTTTGCAAAACCACTACAGTGATTAATAGTATAAGTTATCTTACCACACACACACTCCTCAGCCCATAAATAAAGAGCAAGGTGTCATAATTATTGGTAGTACAATTAAAGGGAATTCCAATAATTCACTTTTATAAATGCAAAATTTACTGTCTAAGTACATTCTGTTTTAGCCCCTGGCAAACCTCCAGCTCCTTCTTCATGAAAATAAATAGCAATCCCTCTCACCTGAAAAGCAGTATATGAGGATACACTCTAAAAAGCTCTAAATCTAAAACACACAGGCTGCATCTACACTACAAAATAACTTTGAAGTTGCTTACATCAAAGTATAACTTCAAAGTAGAGCATCTGCACACAAAATGCTCCCTCCCTTACTTTGAAGTAGGCTTTCCCCTACTTTGAAGTTAAGCGTCTACACACAGTTAGCCCCTGCTTGGAAGTAAGAGGCCAGGAGATGATGCGGGCATAGGGTTGCATGGCCGACAAGACCTTCCGAGCTTGCAGCCAGCCAACCCCTTAATGGGCCCCTCCCAACACTCCCACCCTGCCCATACTCAAGGCTGCCAGGTTGTGGAGAGCAACAGAGCACGTGCAGGGGAGAACAGCCAGAGACCATACTAGCTCACACCCTCCCCAAGGACAATGCCCTCTCCACCCTGCTCAGCCTGCTGGCCATGCTGCTCACCCTGCTATGCCAGCAGTGCGGCCAGGTTGCCTGCACAGGACCCGGCCTCCAGGCCCTGGCCACGACCCTGCGGCCCCTCACCCAGCCCCCCTGCCCAAGCCAGTGCCAGTGGGCCTTCTCCACCAGCACCAACTGGTGGGACCGTCTGGTGCTGGAGGACTGTGATGATGAGCAGTGGCTGAGGAACTTCTGCATGATCTGCCCAACATACGAGGACCTCTGCCACTGGCTCGCCCTAGTCCTCCAGCACCGGGACACCAGCATGCAGCCAGCGCACTGTGGCCATTGGCCACCCCCGACAGCCACAGGTTCGTCGGCCACCACTTCGGAGCTGGCAAGGCCACCATCGGAGCAGTACTGTTCGGGGTACATCCAGCCCCCACCATGGGCCCATCCTGGGGAGGGGGCAACTGGGAAAGGGAAAGGGGACCCCTGGTGAGGGGGCCAGAGGACCTCCTGGTCAGACTGGGAGGTGGCAGGGTGCCTCCCAGTCAGGTGTTCATGGACATCTCCTCCTGCCCCCCCACAGGTCGTCCGAGCCATCAACTGTGCTCCGGCGACGCGTCATGTCCCTGGGGGACCTGGATGCCACCCTTGCCAGGTTCACAGAGCCTGGGCTTCCCCAGTTGTCCTGGAGCTCTGAATGGGACACGTGGCAATCTGGGCTCTGGACCACAGCAGGGGCACATACATTAACAGGAAGGGGCACCACTTGGTGATACTCCAGGCCCTGGTGGACACAAGGGGCTGTTTCCTGGACGTGCGCGTGGGGTGGCTGGGCAGGGACCATGATGCTCGGGTGTTCTGGAATTCATGGCTGGGACTCCGGATGCAGGCGGGCATGTATGTCCCCCCCAACGGGAGCTCCCACTTGGGGATATCACGATGCCCCCCTGCATTGTAGCTGATGCCATGTACCCACTGCACCCGTAGCTCATGGGGCCCTATACCAGACGCACCACACCAGCCCAGGACACCTTTAATGGTCACCTCAACCATGCCGGGACACAGTAGAGCAAGAGTTCGGGAGGCTGAAGGGGAGGTTTTGCAGCCTCCTCACCAGGCTGGATGTCAGCCTCACGAACATCCCTTCAGTACTCACTGCCTGCTGTACCCTCCATAACCTTGTGGAGGGCTGCCAGGAGCCCTTTATCCAGGGCTGGGCTGCAGACCCAGGGGCTGGCTATGATCAGCCAGCCGCTACCCCATGCCATGAGGCACAGAGGGACGGAGTCAGGATCCAGAAGGCCCTATGCCAGGCCTTCACACAGAGCCTGCCCTGATCCCCCCAGCCACATTCCACAACACACGCCACGCCACCCCACCCCCACCCCTCATGCTGCCTCCCAACTACTCTCCCACCAAGCACCAGGAACACAGGGTTAAGGTAGGAACAACAAACTACACAAAACACAATGAAACGTGGTTACCTATTTAGTGTGCACGGGGGAACAGTAGGCAGGGGGAGGCAGGGAGCCTAGGTGGGGGCACTGAACTGGGAAGGGAGCTGGGATGGGAGGACTGAACTGGGAGGTGGCCTATGTGGGGGTACTGAACTGGGAGGAGTGGCTGGGACAGGAGAAGGGTCAGTTGCCCAGAGGGGTGGGGGGCCAGGAGATAGGTCAGCCGTGGCCGCCCCTATTCCCCTGAGTCTGGGGCCCCGTGGAGCTGCAACAGGGCCGGTACCCCAGGGAAGTGGGTCTGGGGTAGAAGTGCCGCGGGCTCAGCCTCCGCAGGGTGTGTGGGGGTCCATTGGGGCTGGGTCAGGGGCACCCGCCTCGGCCAGCAGCCACCGAGCCAGCTCGAGGTGCTTGGCTGGTGCCAGGTCCGCCACGCGGTGGGCAGCTGTGGGAGAGGCAGCTGCGAGCCAGGCTGGTGAGGCGGTGGGAGGCTGGGCAAGGTGGGCAGCCAAGGCGTGGGCCACCGTGTCCACGCTGATGGCCAGCCTCACCCACACCTCCTGTTCCATCATCAGCCAGTCCTGGACCACCCCAGTCATCTCCGACACAACCACCCGGTTGACAGCTGCCTCCTCATCCCTCCAGTGTTGTCTACGGGAGGCCCAGCCGCAGCCATGGGGTGATGTGGGTTGGGGCAATGGGGCGGCCTGCCGTCCCCCTGCGACTGTGGCCCGCTCTGAAGTGTTGTGGCAGCTGACTGGCACAGGACCTGTGGAGACACAAGGGGATGTGGGATGGCCCATAAGTGCTGGCTCCCAACCCCAGGAGGGACTGGGTCCCCCGCTCCATTGCTCTCTGCCCCGATCCCCCGCCGCCCGATGGCACGTGAGATCCCGGATGCCCAGAGGTTCCCGCTTGGCAAGGGTTGGCCCATGTTCCCTCCCCCTCCCTGGTTCCCAGGCATGTGGGCTGTTCCCAGGGGTCCCCATCCCTGGCCCTTGTGATGTCCTGCTTGCCTCGTACATACCGGCTGCAACCTCCCAGGGCTTGGGCTTGGCTCGGCTCGACAGTGCCTGGCTGGGTGTCCCAGAGGGGAGGAAGATGATGAAGGTCCCATTGCCAGAGCCCTCATCATCACCCTCGGTCTCGGTGGGCCAGTCCCCGCGCGGGAGGCTGGTGGTGCTGGAGGGGACCGTCTCCTCGCTGCTGTCTGGGAGGGCGGGTGGGACCGGCGGTGTCCATGAGGTGCTCCGGGGTGGCCGCCTCCCTTGGCCCCAGGAGCCTGTGCAGCTCTCTATAGTGGGGGCAGCGCATGGGCTGTGTCCCCAACCAGCGGACAGCATCATGAGCTTTGCAATATGCCTGCCTCAGCTCCTTCACCCTTATCCTGACGCTGCTGCTAGTGAGGTCAGGGTGGCCTCGGGCAGTGAGGCTGCTGGCCAGCTGGTGGCAGGGCTCAGCATTGTGCTGGTGGGTGCTCGTTTGCCAAATGATCTCCTCCTCCCCCACAGAGTGAGGAGGTCCTTCAGCTTGTCCTCTGTCCAGGAGGGTCCCCTCCTGGCACGGCTCTTGCCTGGGCCCAGTGAGCCCGTGGGCCCCTTGTCTGGGGCACCCAGAGGGATATGGGGGTCACGGCATGGTGCCGTGGTGGCCAGGGGATGCAGAGGTGGGCTGGTGCTTCATGCAGGGGCACTCCGAGGGAGAGCTCGTGCTGCCCCTGCTTGTGGCACACTCTCAGCTTCCTGCCTGGGGCTGCCAGGGAGCTGCTTCCTTAAAAGCAGCCGATAGGGACCATAGGCTACGTCTACACATGAAGCCTACATCGAAGTAGCTTATTTCGATGTAGCGACATCGAAATAGGCTATTTCGATGAATAGCATCTACACGTCCTCCAGGGCTGGCAACGTCGACGTTCAACTTTGACGTTGGGCAGCACCACATCGAAATAGGCACTGCGAGGGAACGTCTACACGCCAAAGTAGCACACATCGAAATAAGGGTGCCAGGCACAGCTGCAGACAGGGTCACAGGGCGGACTCAACAGCAAGCCGCTCCCTTAAAGGGCCCCTCCCAGACACAGTTGCACTAAACAACACAAGAGCCACAGAGCCGACAACTGGTTGCAGACCCTGTGCATGCAGCATGGATCCCCAGCTGCAGCAGCAGCAGCCAGAAGCCCTGGGCTAAGGGCTGCTGCATGCGGTGACCATAGAGCCCCGCAGGGGCTGGAGAGAGAGCATCTCTCAACCCCTCAGCTGATGGCCGCCATGGCAGACGCCGCTATTTCGATGTTGCGGGACGCGGATCGGCTACACGTGCCCTACTTCGATGTTCAACTTCGAAGTAGGGTGCTATTCCCATCCCCTCATGGGGTTAGCGGCTTCAATGTCTCACCGCCTAACGTCGATGTTAACATCGAAATAGTGCCCAACACGTGTAGCCGTGACGGGCACTATTTCGAAGTTAGTGCCACTACTTCGAAGTAGCGTGCACGTGTAGACACGGCTATAGAGCCCTGCCTGGGCTGGCCAGACTGTCTCTGTCCTCCAGGGGAGCCGCCTCCTTGGCGGACTCCTTACTTCAAAGTAGGGAGTGTAGAGCATCTACACACACTTAACTTCGAAGTTAAACTTCAAAGTAAGCCACTACTTTGTTCCCAGGAAAGGAGTAGTGACTTTGAAGTTAGCCTCCCTTACTTCAAAGTTAACTTCAAAGTAAGGAAAAGTGTGTGCAGCTGATCTGTAGGCTACTTCAAAGTAGCCCCTTATTTCAAAGTTAACTTCAAAGTAAGTTCGTAGTGTAGAGGCAGCGACGTTGAAAAGTCCCCTATTGTGACTGTGAGGAACCTGCCTTCCAGATAATCCACCAATTATTATACTTTCTACAATCTTCAGATATACGACACTGTACAACTAAAATAAGAATCAATCCCAAAATGGCTACTAATTGCCAACCATGCACATAAACTCCAAGTAGTGCTATTGGGGCCTCTCCCACAGAAAGACATGCTAGAGATAGATTCAGAAAACTCCACAATGTTTCCCCATTGTGTTAATTCAGCATATTCTTCATGGCGGGGTGGGGGAGGAATTTGCAGCTGCACCACAGGGAAGGGTCAGGATGCACAGCTTTCCAGCCTATGAAGCCCAAGAATCTCTGGTGAGACTGCCAAGAGTTAACACCTCATTTCCATTAACAGCACAGATTGCTGCTTCCTGTTGTACAAGTGTTTTACATTAGTACTTGGGCAAGGTGGTAAGAAAGAGCACTGGGGAAGTTAATGATACTAGTGAAATTTCAGTAGTATAGCAATAGGGCCTGATCCAAAACTCCCTGAAGAACTCATATAGGAAAGGAACTCAATAAGACAGACACCTATTGACTTGAATCAAGCCATACTACGCACACTGAAGCCAGCTACATCCCTTCCGGCTGCCATTACCCAGCTGCCAAAATGCAGAGCCCCAGTTCTTTCGTGCTCAGGTGCAATGACTTGGGTGGACTTCTAGGGGGCATGAAACATGCTCCCTCTCTGTGTCAAAATTACAAACTCATTTATGAACTTACAACTTTTAAATCCTGTCTTTGCTCCCTATTTACCTGAACCTGGGCCTCCAGGATGCTGCTAAGAAAGCGAAATAATTTAGCAAGAACCTTGTCAATCTTGCCCTGAGGGAAAAATTCCTTCCTAATCCCCAAACCTGGCAAATGGTTCAACAATTCAAACTGTACCTCCACAACAGGAAGCAGCAACAACAGCAGAGTTGTTGCTGCACACTGTGAGGAAAAAGGGGAAATGTAAAAGAGACAATGCTGGTTAGCAACCCCGACCTGTGTCACTGTCCCCTTGGCAAGAGGAGGGTCCAGGCCTCCCCTCAGTGGCTCAGGGTTCCCTAGGTGGCTCTTAGATCATCCTGGCTCTGGCTTCTGACCTGGCCAGGAGCAGGGCTTAGGGTGAGGGGGAAGGGAGGAGCAGTAGGTGTGGCTCCATGGCAGTGGGAGGTGTGGGGGGCCCCAAAGTTCTTTGTCCCTAGCTCCCCAGTAAATCTTAATCTATCTCTGTCTTCACAGGTACAGCTACTCTGGGGCACCCCTGTAGAACTTTAGTGAAGATGCTACTACACCAACAGGACAGCTTCGTTCATTCCCCTCTGAGAGAGGTGGTGGCTATGTTGACAGGAGAAGCTTTCCTGTTGACAGGAGAAGCACTGTTTACACCAGGAGGGGGTGGGGGAAGGCCAGTGTAACTACGTTCCTCACGGGGGAGGATTTTTCATAGGCTAAACCTCCTAAAACCAACATTCTTTGGTCTGGCAACATCCCTCGTCCTGCTGGACAAGGGATGTACCTGAACCAGATGGCTGGGGCAGGAGGGCAAGACAAGCTGGCCTCCTGGCAGCCCCGGGGGAGGCCAGGGCCAGAATGCTGGTGTTCACCCAGCAGCCAAACAGAGCGGAGGCTGGGGTTGAGGTGTTGGCATCTGCACACAGATTCATGGAGCCAAAGCTAGAACCAGAGTGGGGTGCTGGTGTTCCCAGCAACCATGCTGAGCTGAGGCCAGGAAGCCGGTGTCCCCTGGTTGCCCCTTGCAGAGCCAGAGAGGGGAGCCCGCTTCGGCAGCAGGCCACATCTGCAGAGCCAGGGAGCTGTGGCAGGCCAGAGGGAGAAATGCGGGGGAGGCCAAGGTTGGGGAGACATTAATCTCCTCTAGTCTGGCAAAATCCCTCATTTGGGAACCCTGAGGTCCCAAGGGTGCCGGACCAGAGAGTGCATTTGTCAAGCACATTTTAATTACCACAATTTATGTCATGTAGATTTCTCTGTGATTGAGCCTGTATCTCAGATATTTTGCTAAGTAAATACACCTGCTAATAGGGAGGCACATTTAAGAATCCAGCTCTTGGCACTGTGCATCCATCTATTTAAACAAATCTATATTTATGCTCTGCAAATAGAATGAGGTCTTCACAATTATTACGTATTTGCTCTTACCACAGGCATAGCTGACATTAAGATATTTTTTCACTCCAGGCAGGCATGGACTTCCAAAATCATTGCTGTTGACAATAACTTTACACCTTTGTTTCCCATAACACCTCTTTGATAATACTTCTAAAGCTGTGTAGGACAAACAATCTGAAAGAAAAAAAACTGAAATGATGATTATATACTTATGTTATCATAGACAGTATCTACTACTTGTTTAATTTATGAACCTGAACCTGCCATCCATATTCAGACAAAATTCCCATTAATTTCAGTAGATGTTTTCCTTGAGTAGGGCTGCAGAATTATGTATAGGGTTTTTCATTGAATATAAACTTACCTTGCTAACTTCTACATTTGCCTTGCATTTATTAGGACCAGTGGTTTGTATATTCACTTTGCAGGTAAAAAATGTGCTCTCAGTTTCAGTAACATGCCACCTACAGTAATTTTATAAAAATAAACTCATTCATCTGTATTCTACATTGAAGATGAAGTTAACTGAATAGGAAAGTTCATATGCAGTACCCACCTGCTTTAATCTACTTCAGAAAAGATACATTACAAGTTTTTAATTTCTCACATGCACTAAACACAAATCCAACAAGAAAAACACATTTTTGTCTTTTTTTAAATATAAAACCTTTTGAAATTGCAAGACAAGAGAAGATAATTGTTTTCTGGATCGCTCTGCTTCCAACAAATGTTATTTTATTTCCTTTGTGGGTTTCCATGATTTCTTTTTTGAGTCTGTAGCTGAGGACTTTAAAGAGGTAAGAAATATATTTCAATCTTTTTGATCACAAATGCCAAATAAATAAGGCAGTTAACATTTTTCTTCTTCATTTCCATCTTGGTTGGTTAGTGCTACTTTAGAAAAACATGCTAAGGATCACAAGGGCTACGTCTACACGTGCACCCAACTTCGAAATAGTTTATTTCGATGTTGCGACATCGAAATAGTCTATTTCGATGAATAACGTCTACACGTCCTCCAGGGCTGGCAACGTCGATGTTCAACTTCGACGTTGCTCAGCCCAACATCGAAATAGGCACAGCGAGGGAACGTCTACACGGCAAAGTAGCACACATCGAAATAAGGGAGCCAGGCACAGCTGCAGACAGGGTCCCGGGGCGGACTCAACAGCAAGTCGCTCCCTTAAAGGGCCCCTCCCAGACACACTTTCATTAAACAGTGCAAGATACACAGAGCCAACAACTAGTTGCAGACCCTGTATATGCAGCACGGACCCCCAGCTGCAGCAGCAGCAGCCAGAAGCCCTGGGCAAAGGGCTGCTGCCCACGGTGACCACAGAGCCCCGCAAGGGCTGGAGAGAGAGTATCTCTCAACCCCCCAGCTGATGGCCGCCATGGAGGACCCCGCTATTTCGATGTTGCGGGACGCGGATCGTCTACACGTCCCTACTTCGATGTTGAACGTCGAAGTAGGGCGCTATTCCCATCCGCTCATGGGGTTAGCGACTTCGACGTCTCGCCGCCTAACGTCGATTTCAACTTCGAAATAGCGCCCAACACGTGTAGACGTGACGGGCGCTATTTCGAAGTTACTGCCGCTACTTCAAAGTAGCGTGCACGTGTAGACGCAGCCAAGATGTTTAAATAGGATTCACAACAGATTTGACACAAGGCAAAAATCATTCACTTTTGAAAAGAAAATGGAGATTTAATATTGAGTCAAAATTTGAAGTCCAAACACTGAATATATCGGTAATTTATAGATTTAATTCTTTTATACACCGACCAAACTTACACAACTATCAAAACAAAAAAGCAGTCAAGTAGCACTTTAAAGACTGAAAAAATAATTTATTAGGTGAGCTTTTGTGGGACAGACCCACTTCTTCAGACCATAGACATACCAGAACAGACTCAATACTTAGTCTGTTCTGGTATGGCTGTGGTCTGAAGAAATGGGTCCATCCCACGAAAGCTCACCTAATAAATTATTTTGTTAATCTTTAAAGTGCTACTTGACTGCTTTTTTGTTTTGATAATATATAGACTAGCACAGCTCCCTCTTGGTTATTATTTAACAACTAGGAGTAATTTGTATTCCCGACTAGCCAGTCTGAAGATACCACATTTGTTTATTTGTTTTTGGCAAATGGCCTAGTGACTGGTAATTTTGAGAAACATATTCTTTGAAAGCAATACTTAGCTGTAAGGAAAAGCTGGTGATTCCCCAAACTGAAGCACTATACTTTTGATGGGACTCAGAAAACTATAAGAAAAAATACTTTAATTTACAAAATCCTCTGTCCACATTACATGTCTGTCACAGCACAATTTTATGAACTCGGGGCTGACAAAGAAAAAAAAAGAAGAGTTTTGATTCAGTGACTCAGTTTTGTTAGTCTCCATTTGGTGTTCTTGAACCTTAGAGTAGCTTTTGCAGACATTTTTGGTACTCCCAGGCAACAAAATATTTTATCTTGGCAAGTATGAAAGAAACAAAAGAATGTTCTGTAGAGGAGATATCAGATCAATACAGGACGTGCTCATGATAATAATACTGCTCTTGCAAGTTTAATTATATTTTCCGCACCCTCTCTTGCTTTGTTTTCAACCTTCCTTATATGAATGGTATTTTATAAGAGGCTCAAGCTGTTGGTTGCTTGTTTCATTCAAGTAGAATGACATAATTAATACGTTTAATTTCAGGTTTTTTAGGTGTTGGTTCATGTTGCTGTTCAATTAATGGCTTCTTTTAGTCCATGTTCATGTTGACTTTGGGTTAGGCTCCTGTACCTGAGCCATTCTTGGCACATCAAATAGATGGATAGGCTCTTGGCAGCTAAATGTTCTGGAGGAAATTCCAAAATCTACCTGGTTTTATGTTGGGTGGGTCCATTCCAACCTCTCATGCTAATTATTTGTCCTTTTTTCTTTTGCAGGAAGGTGTAGTTTTTCTATGCTTAACATGCTAAGTGTTACAACCAAAGAAAATTATTTAATTGCCCTCTGTAGGCTATCCAGTGTTTAACAGCTAAACAGTGCAGTTCAAAATATTCTACATCTTCATGCACACTTTTTATGCGTGCTTGTTATTGTTCTAATAATTCCTGCACAGCTAGGACACTGGCACTTGTGGTTCAGTTGGTGGTAACCCTTTACATTTACTATTAAAAAGTACTTTTTCAAGAACAGCTTCAAATATGCCCCTGCAATTTTGCTCATGAAAACTTCCCAAAGCAGAAATTACTCAGATAAATCAAAGAGATTGCTGAACCAGGTGAGCTGCATATGAAAGCTGCTGTTCTCACATTCAAATTCAGGTTTCTGAATGCATAGAATGGCAGTGCAAATTATGGGACTGGGTAGAGACATCTTTGAAAATTTGCCCTAGGTGAGTGAGTGAGTCCATCCTTTTCTTGACTGAAGCACCAGTTTGTAGTTGGTGCCTAGCTATTCTTCTTTCACCATATTCCACACTGCATCTTGGTTGTCTCACCTGTTTCCTCACTATCTCCAGTGTCCATTCTGAGCCTTTTCTCTCTTGTGTTCTTCCACCCTCTATCCCACCCCCACATATTTCTAGCTGTGGTTCTACCTTCTGTCCTTCATTCTTGATTTTGTTCTTTACCTTATTTTTTTTCACACTAATCCTTTCATTCCTCTTTGTCCTCCTCTTATCTTCAAGTTCCCTCACTTCCTTCATCCAATTTTCCCTCTCTCTCTGCTGCCACTGCTGTATGTTGTCTCTGGGGTGTTGTTTCACTATCAAAAAAAGATATATTTTTGCCTCAGGGTAGCTAACCTGCATAAGCGATCCTGAAAAAAAAATAGAGACCAGGTACTTTAACTTTACCAATAATCTAGATGAGATCAATTCTATATCCCCAGTGGGGTTACTTTCTACCTCATGGTAAAACTGAAGTACTTTGACCACACTATGCATTTACTTCAGGCTAGCTCTTGTATTTGTGACCCTAGATACCCTTTGTTTTCATATCATATGTACTATTGCAATACTATTTGTGCCAAATATGCCTTGTGAGGTGCCACATGAAAGATACATGCTGATTAGCAATATAATTTTACAATGCATATGTTAACATGATATATAAAGTTAAGAATTCACTCTGTGTGATGTTACTGGAACATGTTTAATATCAGACAGCTTAGCTTAGGTAAACGGTGATAAATAGGTCTGTCTTAGACAAAGAAATGTGGGTTTACCTCAATTTACAAATTAAAAATAATAATAGACACTGTTATTGAGCTATACCAGCAGGGTTTAACCTGATCTTGAACTCAAGAGACAGAGAACGAACTCAGCTCTTGCACCCCAGACAGACAGAGGGATCTTTTTGGGCAGAGGGAGACTCCATCTTTATCCTTCACATTAGGAGACAATGAAACCAAGGATTTCTCTGTGATAGATCCTGGCCAGTAAATGTCTGGAAAGGAAATGTCTGTGTGTAAGAGAAATCATTAAGAGCAAAATGCTATTTTGCTAGATTAAGTTTTAGTCTTCTAGATGTGTGTTTTCACTTTTATTTGCTTGTTTTACTGCTACATTTATCCCTTATACCTGGTGTCACTTAATACAAGTTCATTCGTTAATAAACTTGTCTTCCTTTCTTTATCAATCATCAGTGCTGGGTAAGTTCCCTAAGGTTTGTGCTGCCAAAAAGCCAACAGACTGGATGGTTTTATTGTCTCTGTAAAGGCAGCAAACTCAAGGTTTTCTCTGACAGGGACTGGCTCCTACAGTTGGACAATTTTCGGGCAAATTTAGGACTAGAAAGGTCCTCAGGTGGGTGGCAAGGAGTAGTCAAGTTGGCAAACTTGCATGTGAGACTACTGAGCTGCTGGGAGACTGATGGGATCAGAGTGCTGGACCAAAGCTGCTCCGTCACAAGTCTCCCAGGATTATAAGGCAAATGGTAACCAAACCCCTAACTGGCCTGTCTGAACCCCCCAAATGTCACAGCATTAGATACCCTGAAGTAAAAAAAAAACATACCTTTCTAAGGAGTGAAAACAAAGCCTCTCTTTCCCTGAATCACCAGTGCTACAGGGTTCTTTGTCACAAACATTACGAGGACCATCCTCCTCATCTGGCACCACTTAAGGGAGGGGAAGAATAAGCACAGCTTAAAGGAGGTTTGACATAAGAGAAGTAATCCCAGAAGAAACGTATTAATGGGAAGAATTCAGGTGAGTCTGGGTGGCAGGGTGTACCAACCCTGTACTGGCCTGAGGGGTAGGGGCCAGGCTTACTTGCTGGAGAAGGCCCTTCCCCAATGGTCCTGTTGAGTGCGTGCCAGCTGCAGCCCCACTACAAAGACCAGAGAAGCCAGCCAGCTGGGGCTGGCCAGCAGGGGAGAAAGATGTCCTGCCCTAACTAGGCAGTGGCAACAGTAGCAGCAGCAGCAACCCTGGGGCAACAGCAGCCTGGGGATCAAGCCTGAAGAACAGCAGTGGGCAGAGGAGCAGCAGCCTATGCCTCTAGATAGGGTAGGAAGTAGCTCAGGAGCAGGGAGCCAGAAGACAGCCTGGTGAGCTCAGCGTGTTTTGGAGGATTCCCCGCTGAACTAGCGGGTGCGAGCAACCTGCACCACCCACAGAGCCCTGTGCTGTGGCCTGATGGAGAGGGAGGGCCTGGGATCCCCTATCCCCACCCCTGTGACCTTAAAAAAGGGGGAGCCTGACCTGCTACAGGAGCGACTAGGCTACTGAGGCCTGACTGCCCTGAGAGAGAGCGTTACTGCCAGGGCCACAAGGCCGGACTGCCCCAGAGGTTGGGCCTGGACTGTAGAGTAAGCTGCTAGGGACTACGGGTGAGTGGCTGGTGTGGGGTGTAAGCCCTCAGAAGAAGGGTTGGACAGGAGGCCCTGTCACAGTTAGTCACAGTAAATGCAATTTATCATATTACCATGTCAATGATGGTAGATGTGTATAAATAAATCTGTTCACAGGTCATTCACATGGAAAATTTAATAAAGTGAAACAGTCCAAAACATTTCTCCCTGATCTGATCTGAATATCATATTTGAAAATTTAATTTTAGGACACCATTATTTAATCAGAAAATAAGTCAACTTTCCTTCAGTAATAGAAAGCAGAGAATAATGCACTTTTCAAATGGGAGAGATTAATTCATGATTGTGCAACCTTATGGTCTTTCTGGCTACAATGGGTTACGTAGATTCTATTCTGCAAACAGGACCTGTTTTCCAGTCAAAGCACATTATTTCCAAAAGTGTTGTTAATTAGTTTTGGTGTTTTTGAGGATCCGGTTCAGCAAGAAATTTAAACAGTTCTTAACTTTAAGCATATGAAGGAATAGTTCCATGAACAAAATGGAACTAAAATGAGTACTTAAAAATAAGCATATGTGTAAGAGCTTTCCTGAACAAAGTTGAATTTAAGCATACACTAAGGTTTGAATGTAAGCACAAGTTATTTTTTTTGAATGCCTTAATTTTTAAATAGGTATGTGTTTTTCACAGTTTGCTGAACCAGTATCTACATGTTTGAAATTAATTGCAGATTGATGGATCTGGAAGCTGAAGTCTTCCATCAACAGAATTTACAGAATTGAGAAAGTATCAGTATAATCATCCCCACACTGCCAGTTTACTTCACCCCAATCTGAAGGAGCCCTCTCAAGGGAAAGAAGATAATTAATTCTCCATGCCTTGCTGTTGAGATTGTCAACTATGTGCGAATAGTGTTGGTGGTGGGTTTTTTAAAGTGGACATTTAGCTGAGTGAAACTGGACTATGGGAACTCAAAAAGGATTTTAATGTATCTGTAAAACATCACCACTGACCCTAGTCATTTAACAGATTAGTAAATCTTGTTTCCGGAGGAAGGTCTCTTTCAGCTAGTCATTAGCTTTAGTCTGAAATGTTTTGGCATGCAAATTACACCTAGCCACTGTAGCCATAAATTGTTCAGGATTTAATTAGTGGCAATTCCTCTTCTGCTGTCCTAAAGCTTCTCAAATTTCAGCCTGTATGCTCTTTCCTCCAAATGAAAAACTTGCAGTTCAATGGAATGGCCACAGCTGGCTCTAATGGCAATTTTAGCCAAGCCTGTGAAAGGAAGTTCTTCGTTCCAGTACTTTCCCAAACGTTACTAACTGCTGTCCAATACTAACCCACTGCTGTGCTCAGGACTGGCCTAATGATTATGAGAGTTAATGAGATGGGTTTTTTGGGGATGCACCTCAAACATAGGTGTATTTCACTTTGAGCATAAGCTTTTTGCGGGCATGAACTGTTTTTTTGTTTTTTGCTTTTCCTGTTTGCACAGCCCCATAGATTTCTGGTTTATGACTGGGGCTGCTAGGGATTACGATAATACAAATATTAATTAACACATGTGTTCATGGGACAGAAGGTCCTCACCAACTTCCTACTGCAGAAGCAAAGCCATGTGGTTTGTTCCTTTCCAGAGTGGTCATTGATTTTCATGTATTGGTTCTCAAGGCTGTCTCTTCAACTAAAAGAGTTAGTCAGCACTTATAATTTTAAATAAATTGAAAACAGAAATTTCACACTATCAAATCAGAATGGCTCTTGCTTTGCAGAGCCCAAAGGTGATTCTGGGGACAGGAACTGACAGGAGGAAATATTGCAATTCTTGAGCTCATTAATGCTGAAAATTCAAAAAGGATACAAACATGTGCAGTTTATGCAGGAGCATATTAAATGAGGCCCAGTTTGTGCATCAGAAAATGCTCAGTGGTGTTGCTAACTGTAGCAAACACATGTAATACATTTGTGTTCATGAACTATATTCCTGATACCTTTCAGATCCAAGTACATGAGTGAACAAAGCACTGAATCGGGCTAAAAATATCACTGATGGCGAAACCATCCCTTGCTTTGGAAGAAAGTACAGAACCCAAAGTCTTTGAAAGACTGATCTCTCTCTTTGGAGAAAAACATAGGTTATGTGGTACACGTAGGTACCAATGACATAGGGAAGGGTAGGAGAGATGTCCTGGAAGCCAAATTTAGGCTGCTAGGAAGGAGACAAATCCAGGACCTCTATGGTGGCATTCTCAGAAGTGCTTCCAGTTCCACACGCAGGGCCAGGTAGACAGGCAGAGCTTTAGAGTTTCAATGCGTGGATGAGACGATGGTGTAGGAAGGAAGGGTTTAGATTTATTAGGAACTGGGGACACTTTTGGGGTAGGGGGAGCCTATACAGGAACGATGGGCTCCACCTAAAACAAGGTGGATCCAGACTGCTGGCATCAAACATTAAAAAGGTCGTAGAGCAGTTTTTAAACTAAGAGATGGGGGAAAGCCGATTGGTGCAGGGGAGCACGTGGATGGGACAGAGACTTCTGTTAGACGAGACTCCATTGATAGAGATTCCCTAGAACTCAGTCAGAAAGAGAAGATGGGATATGGTAAAGTATGGGCCAGATCAGATGAGAAACAGTCACATATAAAAAAAAATCCAACTCATCAGTGAAGGGCAGACATATAGATAGTTTTTTAAAGCGCTTTTACACAAATGCTAGAAGTCTGTCTAATAAGATGGGTGAACTAGAGTACCTCATATCAAAGGAGGACATTGATATAATAGGCATCTCAGAAACCTGGTGGAATGAGGACAATCAGTGGGACACAATCATACCGGGATATAAAATATATCGGAAAGACAGAACGGGTCGTGCGGGTGGTGGAGTGGTACTTTATGTGAAAGATAATAGAGACTCAAATGAAGTAAAAATCCTAAATGAATCAAATTGTTCCTTCCATAGAGTCATTATGGATAGCAATTCCTTCCTCTAATAGGACTATGGCACTAGGAATATATTATTGACCACCTAACCAGGACAGTGATAGTGATGCTGAGATGTTAAGGGGGATTAGAGAGGCTATCAAAATAAAAAATTCAGTAATAATAGGGGATTTCAATTATCCCCATATTGATTGGGTACATGTCACCTCAGGATGGGATTCAGAGATAAAATTTCTTGATGCCTTAAATGACTGCTTCTTGGAACAGCTGGTGTAGGAAGCTCTCCCACAAGGGGAGAGTCAATTCTCAATCTAGTACTGACTGGAACGCAGGATCTGGTCCAAGAAGTAACTATTACAAGACCACTTGGAAATAGTGACCATAATATAATAACATTTAATATTCCTGTGTTGGGAAGAACACTGCAGCAGTCCAACACTCTGGCATTTAATTTCAAAAAGGGGAATTATACAAAAATGAGGAGGTTAGTTAAACAGAAATTAAAAGGTAGAGTAACTAAAGTAAAATCCCTGCAGGCTGCATGGAAACTTTTCAAGGTCACCATATTAGAGGCCCAACTTAAATGTATACCCCAAATTAAAAAACACAGTAAGAGACCTAAAAAAGAGCCACCATGGCTTAACAACCATGTAAAAGAGGCAGTGAGAGATAAAAAGGCATCCTTTAAAAAGTAGAAGTGAAATCCTAGTGAGGAGAATAGACAGGAACATAAACACTGCCAAATTAAGTGTAAAAATGTAAGAAGAAAAGCCAAAAAAGATTTTGAGGAACAGTTAGCCATAAATTCAAAAACAATAGGAAAATGGTTTTTAAGTACATTAGAAGCAGGAAGCCCGCTAAAAAAGCAGTGGGACCCCTGGACAATAGAGATATAAAAGGAGCAATCAAGGAAAATGATGGCATTGCAGAGAAACTAAATGATTTCTTTGCTTCAGTCTTCATGGCTGAGGATATTACAGAGGTTCCCAAATCTGAGCCATCCTTTGTAGGTGGCAAATCTGAGGAACTGTCCCAGATTAAAGTGTCAGTAGTAGAGGTTTTGGAACTAACTGACAAGCTAAACAGTAACAAGTCTCCCGGACCAGATGGCATTCACCCAAGGGTTCTGAAAGAACTCAAATGTGAAACTGCAGAGCTATTAATGGTGGTTTGTAACCTATCCTTTAAATCAGCTTCGGTACCCAATGACTGGAAGATAGCTAATATAACGCCAATATTTAAAAAGGGCTTTAAAGGAGACCCTGGCAATTACAGACCAGTAAGTCTAACGTCAGTACCGGGCAAATTAGTAGAAACAATAGTAAAGAATAAAATTGTCAGACACGTAGAAGAACATGATTTGTTGGGCAAAAGTCAGCATGGTTTCTGTAGAGGGAAGTCGTGTCTTACTAATCTATTAGAGTTCTTCGAAGGGGTTAACAAACATGTAGACAGGGCGGATCCAGTGGACATAATATACTTAGATTTCCAGAAAGCCTTTGACAAGGTCCCTCACCAAAGGCTCTTATGTAAATTAGGTGGTCATGGGATAGGAGGAAAGATCCTTTCGTGGATTGGAAACTGGTTAAAAGACAGGAAACAAATGGTTGAAATAAGTGGTAAATTTTCACAATGGAGGAGGGTAACTAGTGGTGTGCCCCAAGGGTCAGTCCTGGCACCGATCCTGTTCAACTTGTTCATCAATGATCTAGAGAAAGGGGTAAGCAGTGAGGTGGCAAAGTTTGCAGATGATACCCAGCTGTTCAGGATAGTCAAAACCAAAGTAGATTGTGAAGAACTTCAAAAAGATCACAGCAAACTGAGCGATTGGGCAGCAAAATGGCAAATGAAATTTAATGTGGGTAAGTGTAAGGTAATGCACATTGGGAAAAATAACCCCAATTGTACATACAATGTGATGGGGGCAAATTTAGCTAAAACAGATCAGGAAAGGGATCTTGGAATTATAGTGGATAGTTCTCTGAAAACATCCACACAGTGTGCAGTGGCAGTCAGTAAAGCAAATAGGATGTTAGGAATTATTAAAAAAGGGATAGAGAATAAGACAAAGAATATCATACTTCCCCTATATAAAACTATGGTACACCCACATCTTGAGTACTGCGTGCAGATGTGGTCTCCTCATCTCAAAAAAGATATACTGGCATTAGAAAAAGTTCAGAAAAGGGCAACTAAAATGATTAAGGGTTTGGAAAGGGTCCCATAGGAGAAGAGGCTAGAGAGACTGGGACTTTTCAGTCTAGAAAAGAGGAGATTGAGGGGTGATATGATAGAGGTATATAAAATCATGAATGGTGTGGAGAAAGTGAATACAGAAAAGTTATTTAGTTGTTCCCATAATATAAGAACTAGAGGACACCAAATGAAATTAATGGGTAGTAGGTTCAAAACTAATAAAAGAAAATTTTTCTTCACACAGCGCACAGTCAACCTGTGGAACTCCTTGCCGGAGGAGGCTGTGAAGGCCAGCACTCTAACAGCATTTAAAAAAGAGCTTGATAAATTTTTGGAGGTTAGGTCCATAAATGGCTATTAGCCAAGGATAAAGCCTTTAGTCAAAGGCTGGAGGCAGATGGCAGGAGACAAATCGCTTGATCATTGTCTTCGGTCACCTCCTTTGGGGCACCTGGCACTGGCCACTGTCGGCAGACAGGATACTGGGCTGGATGGACCTTTGGTCTGACCCAGTATGGCCGTTTTTATGTTCTTATGTGCTTGTGCAGACAACCTTTGACTCGGACAGGATTATCTCACATTTTGATTCTATGTTCAGAATCCAGCCCTTACACATTTAGTAAAATTTGCATCAAATCTCACTCTTCAGCTCACACACAGACATTCGTCGGCACACGTGTGCAAGACAGAATGTGGAGTTCCTCCTTCTTTGGAAGGTGGGGGGTGGGAATAATAGAGTAGTGATAAAGTAGAACGTGTTTCCAGCAAAACTTCTCAAATGCTTATTGCTGCACTTTGCAGAATTCAGCTCTATATGTGCACAGATTGCATATCTTATTCTAAACTACAGGACACAGAATATATTTGTAAATAGTCCAGAAAGATAAACTTCCATTTAAAACACCAACACCCCCTACAAAGAACATACATTATTAAACTTATGCTTGCAACATAAGAATCTGAACATACATGATACAACTATGTGTGCCCAGGTCTGCAGACAACTTGAAACAATTGCTCTGAGGGGTGAGAGAAGTTTTAGATATGTAACCCTTTTGCACTCCTTTCTGGGTAACTTGGGAGAAGGCAGCGCTCAGTTGTGTGTCTATGCGCCTGATGGGTTCAATGATAAAGGAGATCCTGAGTGTCCCAGTGGTGATGTTGGATAGTTGGGAATCCCCTTTCCACCCCTGATTTCTAAAGCTCTGTAAAATGGTGGCCCCTCCACCTGGCTGCCCCCTGTACACACTTAATGGTGTGCCTAGGGTATTTGCAGGAAACTCACTTCAGTTATAATCTAGATTTAACTCCCAAACAGCAATTTTGAGTAGTATATGTCTAACTGACCACATAAGAATCAACTCACACCTTTACTTAGCAACTTAAGGGGACAGGGTTACAGAGTAGGCATAACAAGTGGGGTTCCACAGGGGTCTGTTTTGGGACCAGTTCTATTCAATATCTTCATCAACGATTTAGATATTTGCATAAAGAGTACGCTTAGTAAGTTTGCAGATGATACCAAGCTGGGAGGGATTGTAACTGCTTTGAAGGATAGGCTCATAATTCAAAATGAGCTAGACAAACTGGAGAAACAGTCTGAGGTAAGCAGGATGAAGTTTAATAAGGACTTATAAAAGTACTCCACTTAGGAAAAAACAATCAGCTTCATACATATAGAATGGGAAACAACTGCCTAGGAAGGAGTACTGCAGAAAGGGACTCGGGGTCATGGTGGACAACAAGCTAAATATGAGTCAACAGTGTGATGCTGTTGCAAAAAAGCAAACATGATTCTGGGATGTATTAACAGGAGTGTCAAGAGCAAGACACGAGAAGTCATTCTTCCACTCTACTCAGCGCTCATTAGGCCTCATTTGGAGAACCGTGTCCAGTCCTGGGCCCCACATTTCGAGAAAGATGTGGGGAAATTGGAGAAGGTCCAGAGAAGAGCAACAAGAACGATGGAAGATCTAGAGAACATGAGCTATGAGGGAAGAGTGAAAGAACTGGGCTGGTTTAGTTTAGAAAAGAGAAGACTTAGAGGTTGACATGATAGCAGATTTCAAGTACCTAAAAGAGGGTCACAAGAAGGAGAGAGAAAAATTTTCTCCTTGGTCTCTGAAGATAGGACGTGGAGCAATGGCCTTAAACTGCAGCAAGAGAGGTTTAAGTTGGACATTAGGAAAAACTTCCTAACTGTCAGGGCGGTTAAATACTGGAATAAGTTACCTAGGGAGGTTGTAGAATCTCTATTGCTGGCGATATTTAGGAGCAGGTTAGATAGACACCTATTGGGGATGGTCTAGATGGGCAAGTGAACTGGACTCAATGACTCAAGAGGGCAGGGAACCGGACTCAATGACCTCTTGAGGTCCCTTCCAGTTCTAGTGTTCTATGATTCTATGAATGAAATGAATTTTCAATATACGTAGAAATGAATCAAACGTAACTAGCATGTACACTACCATCAGTTCTCCCACCCCAGAATGTACACTCTGTAGTTATAGAAGTTCAGGTTACTGGCTTGCGTTGGTGTGTGGATGTTGTTCACTGGATGCAGACAGCTTGATGAGGGTTCTGTGTGTCAGTCCAGGCAAAGCAACAAGCAGACCAGCCCTTCTGACCTGTAGCTGGCCTCTGCAGCACTCTAACAGGCACAGATAAAGTTCCTTCCTTGCAGGGTCTCTCATCAGCAGGCTGCAGCTCCCCAGAGCAGTTCCTGGCTGGGAGAAAGCTTCACACTTGCCTTGAAGCAGTCTGTTCCATCAGCCTTAACTCTCCAATCACAGGAGACCATCACCTTCTTTTTCAGCCTTGCCAAAAAGCCCCCTTTCCTTCCCAAAGCCTCATGGGAGCTATAGTCTCTACAGCCAGATTACCACACACAGCAACAGCTAGAGGCTCCCACATACAGAGGGGCCTACAAATATTATCACTGTTAACTATTTTACTCCTAATCATTTCAGCACAAACTTCTGCACAGTAGCTGGATACGACTGTTGGGGTGAGAAGTAAAAAATTCAGTATACACCGCTTCTCTTCCAAATGTAAAGTCAACTCCAGGAGCCGAAAAAAGGAAGGGAAAGAGACGTATCCCTTCCCCACATCAAAAGTTTGCCCTGATTTTTGGCGGCAAATTTATACCTATTGTACTGCATGGGCTACACAAAACTGCATAGGTCAGAGATGAACAGCTTAGACTAGAGACTGGGCTGCATGAGGGGCCCTTCTACTCAGTGAGCCACCAGACTGTCGTGAGCAAAATGGTCTCTGAGGCTCGGGTAGTTTTGCTAACTGCACCTGTGCACCTAGAATTTGCAGGGTGTGCCGACTGGATCATAACAGTGTTTTTATTGGCCACATAAAGAAGTGCCAGGGTTTCACAGGCAACCACCAGACACTTCACATGCCCTTGCTTTATTTGCATGTCACTTGAGTAATACCGATCGAAAAAAAAAACAAACATACATGGGTGGAAACCAGCATAATCTGGAAACTCCACGCTTGAGCAATGGTAAACAGGCCACACATATCTACCCTGATGGGCCTGCATGTGGCCCTTGGGCCACAGGTTGCCCACTACTAGCATAGGCACTAGGAAGTTGTCGTCATATTTCCGATCTCATGCTCTTCTGAGAGTGCAGTAATTCACATGCAAACTCCAGCACAATGGAGACATGGTGCAGATCTATGCTACTCCTAAGGTCTAACCTTTACCAGCTGCCTATGGCAAAATCAGCATCAAGATTGATTTCACTAGCTGCTGACAGCAAACAATGTCACTGATGGTGCAAGCAAGTTCTTTTTCTATCTATATCTGCTGCCAGGAGGAAGCATAAACCAAAGCACCTACTAGGGCTATGTCTACACTACAAGATAAATTCGAACTTAAAGCAATTAGCTCAATACTACCATGTGACTGTCTTCATTGTAAATACCATTAGCTCAATTTAGGGAGCACTAATATTGGTATCATAATATCATTGGAACCTACTGGGTGTCGCATCAAGTTTGAAATTAAGAGTTTGAATAAAGGCCAGGTATTAAAATTGAATTTATTAGCTTCCAGAGGTGTCCCATATGTAACTCACAATGCCCCTCAGTGCTCTACTCTGACCACTGCTCTCTAGGTGCACAGGAATTAGGTAACAGGAAGACCATGAATTTCAAATCGAGACCAGGAAGCCCACGACTGTGGGCTCATGTTTGTATGAGAGCCTGAGAAATGTCTAGCTTTCTTTGCTATTAGCACTGTCAGTGCACCTACCCATTACAAATAGCCCCAGCACAGAGTTTGTGGTTTTGTCTCTAGACTTGTTATTTTTTTCTGTGCTGCCTGGTACCAGCTGCTGCCCCACTGCACCATGTGGCAACAAGGCTGTTGTGGGGGTTGTGCTTACATAAGAGGCCGAGAAACTTCTTCTCAGTGCTTTACATTTGTGTGTGAACCCCATCCCTTCCCCACAGGCACCACACAGTTGGGGGTCTTTCCCACACTCAACCACATCACCTGACCAGCCCCTGATCCAATAAAAGGACGTGTCTGCCATTCGGTGCTGACCATGCTGTCAGGCAGCACCATGTCCTGGCTTGAACGCAATTAGGGCTCCAAGGGTGGGAAAGATTTTCAGGGGCTTGCAGATGCCAGGGGCAAGTCTTCCCTGGCGGCTCAGATTTTTGGGGACTTTCTGCACTGGGGGGAAGTCTCCCTTGGCAGCTAAGATTTTCAGGGTCTTTCTTCTTCATGGGGGGACTACGTCAACTGGCCCCTCACAAAACCCCTAAGTCCCATGCCCCAACAAGGACCCTGGGGATAGCTGCTGCTGAGGGGAAGTCTTCCATGCAGGCTAAAATTTTTGGGTCATTTCTGCGCCGGGGGAAGTCTCCACCAGCGGCTAAGATTTTCAGGGACTTTCTGCTGCATGGGGGGATTATTTCAACTGAGCCCCCACCAAAAATATTTTTGGGGCATTTCTGCTGCCAAGGGGAAGTCTCCCCTGATGGCTAAGATTTTCGGGGCATTGCTGCCACCCCCATGTTGGTAATTTCTGTATCGTGCAGAGGGAAGACAAAAATATTTTTACCTATCCTTTTTTATCATCTTTATTCTAACTCTGGACTCCTTCACACAGGGAAGAGTGGGTGGAGGGTCAGTTGAGAATACAGACTGTGCACAGAAGCTGTATAATGAACTGGGAAGCCAAATACCCTCCCCTCAGCAACTCTCTTTTTTCCAAGTCTTCACTACGTACTCTTGCTCCATGCTTTTCATTGTCCCCACGTTATTTTCAGGGATCAGATGCAATCAAGAGAGGGGCAACAGTGAGAGGATGGCCAGCTGAGAAGACACACACCAGCTGATTTTTATAAAATCCTTGATAATTCAGTTACAGCTGCAGTTGTTAAAAGCAAAACAGTTATGGAACAAAGCAATTTCTGTTAACTTGGTGATCTTTGTTGATGCCCTACTTTTCCTTCTCTCTGACCGGATAAATGGACTTTTGCTTAACACGGGAGGGAATGAGGGCAATGCAATGTGGGAAGATGATGTCAAATACCAGTGAAAATACCCAGAATGCTACAGGGATAAGGGAACTGTGGGATAAGTTCCTACAATGCACTAGTGTAACAGTCAATGTTTGGCGATTGAGTGTGGCAGCAATAAGTTGACTTTGTGAGGAGCCCATCGGGAGGTGAGGATATTCAAGTTTATAAAATACAGGCTTTACAAAATCGATAATAATACATTTTGAATTTATATTATAATGAAGACGTAGCCTAAGTTAGTACAGGAGGCTGTTGGAAGAAATCACTCTTAAATTTTTAGTCATTGGAGGAAGTAGTTTTAATCCCACAAAATCTCATGCTGGTGACCTCCTAGTGAAAGTCAATTCATTAATGAAATGCCTTATGGAACATCTGGTATCTGTATAGTTGAGTTTGCAGCCTGGGTTTACTGCAAGAGCAGTTACCCAGGTGCTCTCTCCTCAGAAAGTGCAAATCATGACCTTATAAATCGAAGTGGACCTGTCTGGAAAATAAACACGTAGGAGAGTGGATTGGTTTTCTTTCTCCTAGTAGCTCTGTTTGGATTGCACTGACAGTATTTTTTGAAGGAAAACATATTGAAATACATGTATAATTAACTGAAAGCAAGAAACAATATCTTTTAGAACTCGGCATGCACAAACTGATTCTAGTGAAAGGAAACTGACCCCTAATTTTTGCCAGACTCTCAAACTGTTTGTGAGGTTCAAAAAGTTTACTTATTAACTTCTCTTCTTTCCCTCTCCAGTACCCACTGCCCCTGAGGGGGGCAGAAGGGGATTCAAAAATGGCTGTTGCTCTCTTCCTGCCTTCAAATCCCATAGTATGACTAATCTCCCTCCTGTACAGTTATCTCTTTTACTTTTTCACAGCTTTTCCATGAAACAATCTGGTCGTAGGCATATAGCAATTCCTACAGTGTCTATACTAGACGCTGAGAATTCTGTATTTTCCCCTATCTGTTCACAATGAAAAATGCTACAAGAGTGCTGCATGTGCATATGTACGTAAATAATTAGTTACTAGATTACCAGTAGATGGTCCTCAAAAATAGGTAGCACAGCTTCTAGGTTTTGTAGGAGCAATAAGACTTGTATACTATAAATTTCTTCCCTTTACATAGCTCTGTACATCAGCTCTTGACAAGTAGACTTTCTTATCTTTTTAATTTGTGGCAAAACAGTGAAAGTTTTCCTTAATACCCTGAAAGATCCCTGAATTGCTGGCATTTAAATGTTTAGCAATTTCCTAGATTCTGGTTGCACTGAACTGTTCATAATTTCTGGAAATTAAAAGTACATAATTACAACTGTGCATGTGTGTTCCTTGAGCTGCCTGCAGTGAGATGTGCTTTTACTTTTTTGGGCATGTTCTCATCTAGGCACAAAGGGCTACATGTGGCAATCCCTCACACCAAGACGATAACCTATGTCTTACTTGGTAGGCCATGAGCTTATCGGTGATTATTAATGAATAAATGATTTAGGGCCAAGTTTTTCCCTTAGGAACATGCACACAACTCCCACTTACCACAGTTGGGAACTGAGCAAACATATCCAAGGACATAATTTTGATGTTAGTGCTTCAGGAAATGTATGTGTCTGATCAATAAGGGAGAAGAGATGTCATTTGTGTAAAACTACATTTTAGTATCTCAACTTGAGCATTTCAGGTGGCGTCTATCTATTATGCACCCACCTTTCTTTCAGGTAGTTTAATGTGCTGAGTAATTTATGAATTTAGGAGTGTTTGTTGACCTGAAGCTTCTTTGCACTCTCTATGGTAACCTATGCTTTGGCACAATGCTTTATTTTCCTTTGGTTAATAAATTTCCCTCTATTACATCTTGTTCCCTTTCACATGTTACTAGGAATAATAACTTAAAAAAACAAGTTTAGAAAAGACAATGCAGTACGAACAAACTGCTACAAACCCCGGGACTGGTTGAATCCAATTAGAGTAACTTAAAAACACCTGGTCTCATGAATCGTTAAGCAAAATTGTGCCTCACCAAATTGAGCTCCTCAAGTTCTCAGTTCAGTTATGCCTCTTTCTATATACATATTTGCCATATATTTTAGAAAACATGTTGAAGATCATTAAATGCATTTGCTCAGACATTTTTCTCCTGTCAAGATACTTATGCCACCGTAGTGCCTGACCTCCTCACTATCACAAATGAATTGCCATAACACACCTGTAATACAGGGAAGTATTAGCTTAAATTTACAGGTGGGGAGCCAAAGAAAAGGACAGATTTAATGATTTGCCAAGGTCACACAAACATGCTTTTCTCATATCCCAGTGTCTTACCTACTAGACCATCCTTCCTGCCCATTGTTGCCTGCATCTTTATAGGGCCTACTTCTATGCTCCTTGTACCCCAGAAGTTCTTACTGAAATCAGTAAAAAATTTGGGTTGCCAGGAATGCAGGACTGAGCTGCTAAGCGATAAGTATTCTTATATTGCTTTTCATAAAAAAAAATTAAGGGCCTGCTATTGCTCCATCCAAGATCCAGGATAGGACTCTTGATTTAAATGGGAGCAGGTTTGTAATTAGTAGTTTACAGTGTTATAAACATAGCTGCGAACGTGATTATTAATTATTATTAACAGCAGTACCTACTGTTCTTGTGTTCCTGTTTTCTTTTGGCTTCGGGAGAACAGTACCAAAGCCACAACATTTTCCCTTTTTATCCTTTTTAGGGTATTCACGTATGAGACTGTTTGCTCCAGTTGTGATTGTAATTCTGTTTCTTTACTGCCTTCACAAAATATGATTTATCTTTCTTCAGTCAGTTCAGATGTTTTGTTATGTTTGCAAACACAACAGATATAATCACATGTACAGCAGACATTCATGCACATTTCTAAATCAAGATGTCTGTCTGGGTTTTTTACCATGCATCTCATCATGGTCCCTTTATATCTAAATATAGGTTGAATCTCTCTCGTCTGGCACCCTCGGGACCTGATCAATGCTGGGCGAGAGAATTTGCTGGACCACGGGAGGTCAGTATTGTCTAGCAGCATCACCAACACTTCCACTGCTTACTGAGCTCTTAGAAAACATTTAGGGTAAATTACACCTAATTAACACCACAGAACACTAAGAACCAGGACTAGTGACTGTCAGCAAACTTTATGTGAGCATGGGAAACTTGGCCACACCCATGATAAGCGGTCACCCAGCTAACTAAAATCATGCCGGATTACAGATGTTGCTGGACAAGAGAGTTCTGGTTTAGAGAGTTTCAACCTTCACTTCAGTCAGTGTGGAGTTTGCACAGTCCAGCTTGAAGCAAAAATATTTGTTTTTCTTTTCCTTTCTGAATACAATGTACAAATATATTTGGGGTATTTTGTCCTTTCTGCCGGTGATTAATTTGTGCCAGGGCTTTCTAGGGCTGAGCCCCACACCTCGAAGCTTGGCAGTTCATAGCCCTGGCACTTCTGGGCCTGCTGCATTAGTTATGAATGTAAAGACAAACAAAAAAAATATCACTTGAGCTCCAGCACTCCTTTGATTTCCAATTAAGCACTGATTTCCTCCTTCATGTGTGAACTGACTGCGCTCTTGAACACTTGCAGGGGAGGATTTTCAAAAGCACTCAATGGTAACTTAACGCTGCTCCTGGTGAAGTCAATGGGACCATAACCGTCAAGAGGCAGTGTTTGGTCAATGCTTCCGATGTCCCACTGAAGAAGTATGGGATTTAGTGATATATAAACACTAGGATTCAAGGCATAAGCCAACATCTCATTAATGGAAGCTAGGAAGAAACCTTTCCCATGGGCTGATCATTCCATAATGGCCTTGGGCAGGGTTTCTTAAAGCAGTTGATGCTAGTGAGTGGTGGAGACAGTATACTGGACTTTGAAGGACCACGGGTGTAATCCAGTACAGTAATCCCCCTGTATGCATGATTTCAATTTGTGCTTAACTGACATTAATGCAGATTAAGTGCAAATTGAAAGTGCTACAGCCCCCCACCTGAGGAGAAGCTGTGCCTATGTCTGGGGGAGCCTGGAGGGCACAGAGCTACTGCAGTGCAGTTTCTTCCAGCTGGGAGAAACCGCTCCACTGCCTCTGTCTGCCTGCTTATCTTCCCCAGCTGCCGCCTGGTTCCTGTCTCCCCTGACTTGCGCAAAATTTGAGTTATGTGGGGCTTGCAAGGAACACAACCGTCGCGTAACTTGGAAGTCTGCTGCATATCAATTCCTGCATTCCTTTGCTAAAGGCATAGGAAACCATGTTTACCAGTGCAGCTTAATTTTGAGCATTTCCATCAAGTCAGCTGGGGCTAAATCCTCAGAGGTCCTGACCACCTGCCATGCCGGTGTTAATAGTGCGTTTGGAGCTGGCCCTCAGACAAGCTCGTTCCATGAAGTGGCAGTGCAGACTTGATGTAGAGACTCAGCAACTCAAAGTATCAGAACAATAACATCTTACACTTTGGAACAAGAACAACTTTAGATGTTATTTTCATCCTACAGGGCCGGGAAAACTAAATAATAACAGAACATTCAGCATGGCCTAGATGATTCTTAACTTGCATTTACGTATGAGAGAGCACATCTTTTGCACCGGTTTTTAACTATTCAGATTTAAAGTACTTTTTCTGGGTTGCATTTGAATCAAGCCTCTGCAAATCAGTCAATTGGTTTTACAAATAGTTCATGGAACGGGAAGAATTTAGATCAGTCCCAGTTCTAAGGTGCTTCTTGTAATGAGTTACTTATCAACTGCAGTCCATGGGATGCAAGGTCACTGAAACCTAGAAGAAATTCAGTTAATTCAACACCACTGGCGCTTTTGCCTTATTATTGAACGACCACTTGAGGTTGAAATCCAGGCTCCATTGGAATCAGCTGAAGTTTTGCCATTGACTTCATTGCGGGCAGAATTTCATCCCAGGTAATTTCTTCCCCAAGCTAAACTACAAAAGCCCTGGTGTCTTCACTATGAGGCAAAGAAAATAATTATAGTGTTCAAAGGTTTTTGTACTGATCTGCACAAAAGGGTCAACAGAGATAACAGGTGTGAATTACAATTGATTTAATTGTGATGCAAATCAATGTGCAGGCGCTCTTATTTTGGAATAAGACCAGCAAAAATTAATTGAACTAATATAATTTTGTTACTATTTTTTAAGTAAATTGACTGTAGCCAATTTTTGTTCCACTGTTTGCATAGCCACAAATTGTGTGCACTGTCACAACAAAATCAGTTTTAGGAAATCAATTTCATTACATTGGTGCATGTTTGCAATGTAGACTGGGATCACCAGATGTTTTGCTGTCTTGACACTGCAGTACAAGGTGTATTATCTGGCACCTCTGGGGAATGGGAGTCACCAGATAATCAAATGTACCAGTTATCTGAGTGTGTCGGTTATCCTATTGGTAGATCACATGGCTTTTACTGTATCGTAAATAATTATTTCTTCCCAGAATCCCAGACTGCATGGTGGACACCATTTTGAAGAGCAAAATGGCATCCTCCGCACATTCCCTCATGTGCGCTGCTGGTTTATATTACCAGAAGATCTGAATCATTTGCATAAAAATAATCATAAGCTTTGATCTGCTTTATTGGTATTGACCTTTTGACTGAGCTTTCATATAAGCATTGAATATAATTTTCAGCTAATGTACTGCTTAGTAGTATACAAAAAGCTAAATAGAAACATTGGCTTTCAGACAAATGGCTTTGTAGAATAATTTATTGATCCTTTCTTAATGTTGTATCATATTTCTCATGAGTGGATGAAATTCACCTCTGTGCAGAAGGCCAGCACCAATTCTGTGCATTAATTAAGTCCCACTGAGTCCATCAATACAGGGCTTCAGTGGGACTTGAGTGGTGTACAGATCATGTGTTGATCCTCAGGGTGAAATTCTGCCCAAACATCTTGAACGTCACCCACTGAATATCTCTCATTTATTCAATGGTTTGTACTAGCTTTATGCACTCACACAGCTACAGTTTTAAGATCATCTACCTTAAAGGCAGATGCAGTAATACGCTCTAAACGGTCTATTTCCTGCTATGCATCAGCTGAGTTTGTTACTGACCAGTTACCTGTTATTCATAGTAACACCCACAGCTTGCCTTTCTTCTACACATTTGAAAAGGGTAGAGCTCCTGCCTGAAGGAGTTAACAGTCAGAGGACAAATATAATTAGTAGTAGTAGTAGTAGTAGCATTCTTCAGTCTACGTAGACTATGGAACGTGCCCTTCGTAGTTCTGTTTGGCATCCTCACTTGCAGCGTCGGCTGTGACTGTGAAGACCCACACGAGAGTGACAGTCCTTGCTGCATCTGTTGCATATGTAATGGGTGTCTGGCAGGTCCTTGCTGTGCTTTCTGTGGGCTCGCTTCTCCTTTGCTAGCTGTCTGATCCTCAACTCACCCTTCTGAAGGCCCTTGTATAGTTCCTGCCTCCATCTGCTGCGATCATCTGCCAGCTCCTCCCAGCTGTCTGGCTTGATGTCTACTTCCCTGAGGTCTCTCTTGCAAACATCTTTGAAGCGCAGCTGGGGGCGCCGGGAGGTCTTTTGCCAGAGGCTAGCTCGCCATACAGGATGTCTTTTGGGATCCTTCCATCATTCATCCTGTGGATGTGGCCAAGCCGGCGGAGTCGACGCTGCCTGAGGAGGGTGTGCATCATTGGGATTCCAGCTTGCTCAAGGACGGTAGTGTTGGACACTCTGTCCTTCCACGATATTCCAAGGATGCGCCTGAGGCAGCGTTAAGTGGAAGACGTTCAGCCTCTTTTTCTGGCGGACGTACAGGGTCCAAGTCTCGCTGCCGTAAAGGAGGGTGCTGAGGATGCAGGCTCTGTAGACTTACATTTTGGTGTGAGTGTACAGCTTGTTGTTATTCCACACTCCCTCGTTGAGTCTGGACAGAGTTGTGGCTGCTTTACCGATCCTCCTATTTAGCTCAGTCTCCAAGGACAGGGTGTCAGTGATGGTGGACCCGAGGTAAACGAACTCATGGACGACCTCTAACGTATAGTTGTCAATGCTGATTGATGGAGAAACAGCAACGTCCTGAGCAAGTACATTTGTCTTCTTTAGGCTGATGGAGAGCCCAAAGTCCTTGCACGCTTTGGAGAACCGATCCAGCAGCTTCTGAAGCTGGTCTTCTGTGTGTAACACGACAGCAGCATCATCTGCAAACAGCATCTCTCTGATGAGGACTTCCCGCACCTTAGATTTAGCTTTCAGCCTTGCAAGATTAAACAGTTTCCCGTCAGATCTTGTGTGCAAAAAGATGCCCTCTGTTGAAGATCCAAAGGCGTGTTTAAGGAAGAGTGCGAAAAAGATCCTGAACAATGTCGGAGCAAGGACGCATCCTTTTTTGACGCCGCTCCTGATGCTGAAAGCATCCGATAATGTGCCATCGTGTTGGACGGTTCCTCTCATGTCTTCGTGGAACGACTGGATCATCTTGAGTAACCGTGGCGGACATCCTATCTTGTGGAGCGGTTTGAACAGTCCATCCCTGCTGACCAAGTCGAAGGCCTTGGTCAGGTCGATGCAGGCAATATAGAGTGGCTTCCTCTGCTCCCTGCATTTCTCCTGCAGCTGCCTCAGAGGGAAGATCATGTCAATGGTAGATCTCTCTGCACGGAATCCACACTGTGATTCGGGATACACCCTCTCAGCAATCTTCTGGAGTCTGCCGAGGATGACGCGAGCGAACAGTTTACCAGTGGTGCTTAGGAGGGAGATTCCATGGTAATTGTTGCAGTCGCTTCTGTCTCCTTTGTTCTTATACAAGGTTATGATGTTAGCGTCGCGCATGCCCTGTGGAACCTCTCCCTCTCTCCAGCACAGACACAGTAGCTCATGTAGGGGTTCCAGGCGGGTGTCTGTGGCACACTTGATTACCTCTGGTGCTATACCATCCTGGCCTGGGGCCTTTCCTGCTGCAATGCTGTCGATGGCTTTCTTCAGTTCACCCACAGTTGGTTCCTGGTCCAGTTCGTCCATTACTGGTAAGAGTTAGGCGGCATTGATGGCTGCATCAACCACAATGTTCTCGCGTGAGTATGGCTCGGAGTAGTGCTCCATCCAGCGCTCCAGCTGTTTGGCTTTGACAGTGATGACTTCACCAGATTTGGATTTCAGAGGTGCCATCTTGTTCTGGGTGGGTTCTAATGCCTTCTTGATGCTCTCGTACATTCCCCTGAGGTTACCAAAGTCAGTACTGGTCTGGATGCTGCTGTATAGCTCGAGCCAGTAGTTGTTGGCACAGCGCCTGGCCGTCTGCTGTACTGTTCTTCTGGCTGCTCTGAGCGCTTGCAGGGTACTCTGGCTCGGTGAGCGTTTGTACTCCAGGAGCGCAGCGCGCTTTTTTTCGATGGCTGGAATCATCTCATCGGAGTTAGCTTCGAACAAATCATTTGTGTTTCTAGCTCTTCTTCCAAACACCCACAAGGCCGTATCGTACATTGTATCCCTCAGATGCTGCCATCTGGATGTCACATCAGCATCCCCAGGGTTGCTGCGCAGATTCTCCTCCAGGGTCGCTCTGAACTTTTCAGCTCTCTCTGACTTAGCTGTCTTTCTGGCATTGATGTGGGGCCTTCCAGTCGGTTTAGAGTGGTGCAGCTTCTTGGGAATCACCTTGAGTTTGGAGCAAAGTAAAGAGTGATCTGTATCGCAGTCAGCACTATGATAGCTGTGTGTCAGAAGGACGTTTTTGATGTTATCACGTCTAGCGATGACCACGTCTAGTTGATGCCAGTGTTTTGAGCGTGGGTGTCTCCATGACACTGTGCTGTAGCTTGGTTTGGAAAAATGTGTTTGTGATGCACAGATTGTGGTACGTGCAAAGTTCGAGAAGACGCTGACCATTTTCATTCATTTTTCCCACACCAAAGTGGCCTAAGCACGAAGGCCACGAGTCACGATCAGCTCCAACTCTCATATTGAAGTCACCCAGAATGTACAGTTGTTCGTGAGCAGGTATTTGCACTATGGCAGCCCTAAGCATGTCATAAAACTTGTCTTTTACTTCTGGTGCAGCGTACAGGGTTGGGGTGTAAGTGCTGATCAGGTGGACAGGACCGGCGCGAGTTTGAAGTAAGAAAATTATTTATTGGTATTATAGCAGCATCTATTAACCCCTCTTATGAACCAGGACCCATCCTTCTTAGGAGCTTTACAGACACAGGACAAAGACATTACAGTCTAAGTGTAAGTCAAGAGACAACAGTGAATACACACAGACAAGGAGCATCAGGTGAGGATAAGACAAGCATGATATGCAGCTGTCACAGCACTTCACCACTCTCAAAAGGCGATAGATGTTAAAAGGAAAAGGGAGAGCAAGGAGGGGTATTTACTACAAGTTAATTAGATTCACAGCAGACATCAGAGGTAGAACTTTTAAAATTATTGCGAGACCTTTTTCTAGCCAAGTGTTGTACCTCAGCTACGTTTCTGATCTATTTTTTGTTTTTCAGCCTAGACACTGTGTTTTAAAAACGCTAGTTCTTGTTCATAGATGAGTCAGGTGTGATTCCAAAGATCAGTGGCTCTTGCATATCAACTTTTCTATTTGTTTTCTATATTTCCACAGCTCTTTGAAGAGGTCTGTACAAACACACTGAAACTTACCAAACTGAGGGATATGGCCCACTCCTGTAGAGCAGACATCCTTCTGGTGTGCTGATCTGCCATATGTGGCAGAATAGATAGTAAGAAACTTTGATTCCTTACAGTGGAGTTTCAGTTCTTCATTTTCACATGCTGATTTGGTTTTGTGTTCAGCTAAAAGAGAAACCAATCAAAATGTTACATTCTAAGGTGGACCATTTAGACTCAGCTGGACTGTTAATAGCTAATTAACAAAATGTATAATGATCCCATTACAATCAGTCTACTCTCTTTGCTTCTCTAAAGGGCACCACCACATTCTCTGCTGATTTCAAATGCACACGTCACTGCTGAACGGCTTGGCTCACACATTAGTAATACAGATGGTCCGCATCACTTGGCACCATAGCACACAGCTGAAGTGAGCGCCAAAGAATGCTCGGTACTGTAATACAAGAGCGGCTGGATTTCGAATGTTGGTCTCAGCCATAGCCATTTAACTCCAGTGAAGGCAATGGGTTTGCACAGGCATGACTGAAAGCAGAGGTTAGCCCATGTCATTTAATATCTTTCAAAATGGACCCAGCAAACAAGAAAAGGGTTATGCAGCTCGAAAAGGGGGAAAGGGAAACCTTATTGTTATCAGGGATGTTCACATAAACTACTAAGATTAGACTGGAGAAGGGTAAGCATCACTTCCATTCATAAAAAAAAAAAAAGTTAATTATTTCATTTGAAATATAAGAGACACAAATTGGCTTTCTTCTAGTTCCCCACACAAGAGCATACAGAAAGTTGTCACTTTCAAAAATTCTTTGCATTAGCTTACTGACAACATGAAAGCTCTGTGAAGCAAACAAAAAATGTTCTGACCTGGGGAGCTAACAGCCTAAACTAAGTATGGGCAAGATATGGCCCATGGGCTGGATTCAGCCCTCCAAGCATTTTGGTCCGGACTGCAACCCGCCCCATGCCTGTGGAGCAGGGAGAGCTTTGCATGCTACCCCAGCCCCCAGCAAAATCTCTCAGCACATATCGGGCAGAAACAAGCCAATGGCAGCTGAGAGATTGTTGGGGGCAGGGGCAGTACAGAACTATTTCTGAGCTCCCATTGGTTGGTTTAAGGCCAACAGGAGATGAGAGATTTTGCTGGGGGTGGGCCAGTGCAAAAAGCCCTGCCCCCCAATGCACAGAGCCACATGGAACAGCCACTGAGCTGGAGCCGTTGACAAGCTGGGAAGCCTGTCTGGAAATGCTTCTGGCCAGGAGCTGCTTAGGTAAGGCCTCTTGGCTAAATCCTGCCTCTGGTACCACACCTCAGCTCCCACCCGGAACTTGTACTCCCTCCTACAGCCCCCCCACCCCCCAGGCCAGAATCCTCTCCTGTACCTGGACCCTGCACTCCAATACCCTGCCCCAGGTCACAACCCTCAAATTCCCTCTCAAACCCCACAACCCTCTTCTGCACCCCAATCCCCTATCCCAAGTTCCCTTGTGCATCCAACCTCCATTCCAGACCCCAAACCCCCTCTATAGAAAAGTGTGGCTCTTGACCACTTACAAAAATTTCAGAGTAGCCTCCCATCAAAAATTATTGCCCACCCCCGGCTTAAAATTATGTTCTGTGTTTGTACAGCACCTAGCACCTTGGTCCATGACTGAAGTTCCTAGAAGCCAGTTGCCTAGGACAAGAATATAATGAAGACGATTGTATCTATACCATGTTAATAAAGAAAAAAATAACATTCCTAATGAGGCTAAAAGCTACATCATGATAAAATTAAAGAATCTGGGAAAGCACTTGAGCACTTGGTTGAAGTCATCGGGTACATCTACACAGGGATAAGACTCATGGCACAGCTGAAGTTGGCCCAGACCAGCTAACTCGGGGTTGCAGAGGTAGGGCTGTATACCTAAAAGGTACAGTGTAAACATTTGGGCTCAAGCTGAAGTCTGAAGTCTAGGACCTTCCTTCCTTGCAGTGTTTCAGAGCTCAGGTTTCAGCCTAGCTATGTCTAAACTACAGGCTTCTGTCAGGAGACTGGAGGTTTCTCAGCAGAAGTCTGCTGCTTTGGTAGTGTTCTGTTGATACCCCTGTCTTCCTCGTTCCATGAAGAGAACGTATGTCTCAGCAGAGGAGGTTTTCCTGACATTTGGCCTTGTGTGAATGGGCCAAGTGTCGGGAAAACATCTCCTGACACTGCTGTCAGCAAGAGGTAGGCAAGGCGGTGTGCAATTTGTGTACTTTTTACTGACAGTTCTCGGCAATCTAGACACAGCCAGCCTGAGCCCAAACAGCTACACAGCAATTTTTCAGCCCCAGTGCCTGAGTCAGCTGCCTTGGGCTAATGTCAGGTTTTTTATCCAAGTGGAGACCTACCCAAAGGGGCTTAACCATGTGCTTGAAGTTATGCAGACACAGGAGATTTTCTAAATATAGGGATGTTTTCAGAAATCAGGCATAACAAAGCTTGTTAATATTACACTGAGAAATCTAAATCTTATGTTGAGCTAGGTTAGATTGTTTGCACTCATCTTGAAGCCTATTGCCTGAAGTAATTCGACACACAGGAAACTCCATTAAATATACTTCTACGTAGCTTTTGTAAAAGTGAAATCACAAAGTCCATCATACCTATGAAATATCTGTGTATAGGAGATTAAAAATATCAAGTGACTTTAAAAAACAAACCACTTTGATCCATAAAATGAAAGAGCTTTTTAATGACCTAGACCTAAGTATAATACCCAGGATACATAAAAATATAACAGATAGAAATCCTAGGAAGTAAATTAGCAGGCATGTATTTATTTTTCTGAAGATAGACCCACCTATTAATATTGGTGACAGGAGTCAGTGTTTTTGGTGCTCTTTCAAAGTAAGCGAATCCTTATCAAGAGATTCGTGTCCTTGACTTTTAAGTCCTACACACCCAATTCAGTCTCTCTTCACCTGTATCTTTCTGTGTTGTCCCCCTATCCTCACCTTGTTGCCAGTCTTGATGTCCTGTTTCTTTGCTCCTTCCACATTCCCCATTATGCTTCCATGATACTCCCCCTGTATGTGGAATATCTTCTCTGAGTAGCAAAGTCACTATCTTCATAAAAGGTAAATGCTTTCTTGAAGATCTAGTTCCACTATACAGAAAATTAACCAGCATGTAATGGCTGCATACGGGGGAGTTGGCATTCACTTATATTTACTAAGACAAAACTTTAAAAAAAAACAAAAACAAAAAACAAAACCTAACAGCCTGATTGCTGTTTCCCTGTTCTCCACCTCTTATATTTGTCTCACGTTTGTACAATGTGTGTCCTTTGAGGCAACGGCTATCCCTTTACATTTGTTGTCAGAACCTATCCTATATTTCTACTGAAATATAAATAGTTTATTATGTACATTTATTCTTACATGTCCACTGACAACAAATCCCTGTTATGTACAAAAACTGTGATAGCTGAACTTCAAAAGAGTCTGAGATTTTGTTCCAGCTATCTAGGCATTTTTTCCCACACTCATCACCATGGTTTCTAGCCTTTTGACATCTCTATGTTTAAGCCAAAGCACTTTTTGGGAAAAAATGTCATAATTTTCCTCTCTAAAGTATAAACTTTTCCATATTTTTTTAAAACTTCATGTCTTAGATTCTGACAAACTGTATTAGCAGTTACATTGGGAGCAAGCATATGCATATTACAAACAAGATGGAAAGCTAAGATAAAGTAGAAATACAATTTGTTATTAATCTTTAAATCTGAAAACTTCATGTGGATTTATGCAGAGCTTTCTGCACTGGCATTATAACCAAAACAAATGAAACTACAAAAATGAACTTGCTTGTTGTAGAAATTACTTACTAGGTTTGCATTTAAAGGAGACAAGGAGGTATTTAGTGGTTCCTGGACATAGATCAGGTCCAAAAACCCGACTATTGACAAGGAGTTGGCAGGCTCTCTGGTTCTGGCATTCATCCAGTACTTTCTAGAACAATGGGCAAAAAGGATAGTCTTGAAAACAAGATATGAAGCTGTATAGCAACCAAACCTCTTAGCTGTATTTACATGAGATAAATCATCCACTGGCATTTGGTTATTTTCACACATGCATTTTTTAACAGGAATAAAACTGTGTTTGTGCTGGTCTTTAACTGCTAGTTGAAAATCCTGGGTTGAGCATTTTAAACACAAGTTCGATTCAAACTAAGAACTTGATGCAGCAAAATACTTAAGCACATAATGAATTTTAAGCACAAGTAGACTAAATAGGTACTACTTGTGTCCTTAGAATTAGGCATATGCTGAAATATCCTCCTCAACCAGGGTCTAAATTAATTTCAGTTGTGAGCTGGTTAGTCAATGTAGATGTAACCAAACTACCTTACCTTTATTTGAACAAACCAGGCCTTTATCTATCCCAATTTGTTTTACTAACAATTTTCTGCTACTCTTATCATGTTGATTCACCAAGTAATCAGTAATTGGAAGTGTGAAAGGCGTAAGAAGGCTTGCAATCTTATAACCTTGTTGTCAACTTGACCTGCTCTGAAAAGGGCGAGAGAACATGATAGATGGCAAGGCAGAAGCTTGTTTAAAGTAACATTCACAGTTTGCTGTCCCTGCTGCAGGAGCTGTTATCAGTGGTAACAGTTGTGGGAAATATTAAGGAAAAAAGTAAAGTATAAACACTGACAAAGATGGTTTTGAATCCAATTTTAATATAATTCTGCCAAACCAGATCATATCTGAAAATAGTTTGCGTGTAAGGCTATGTCTACACTACAGATATCTTTTGAAATAAGCCATTCCGGAAGTTCTCTTCTGAAAGAGCTTCTTTTGAAAGAGGGCATTCACACACAAAAAAGTGGATCAAAAGAATGATCTGCTCTTTCAAAAGAGAGTGTCCACACAGCCCCCCTGCTCTTTCAAAAGAATGGACCAGGGATTGCTCGTTCAAAAAAAGAGCCTGAGGAGCATCTACACACATTTTCTTTCAAAAGAAGATTTTGAAAGAAGGCGCTCTTCCTGAAATGGGAAAGGAAGAGTAATTTTGAAAGGAGAACTGTATTCCTTCTATTTATTTTCAAAAGAACACTTTGTGTGTGTAGACACTCTGTAGGACCTTTCAAAAGAGCCCCCTTCTTTTGAAAAATCTTTCGAAATAACTTGCTAGTGTAGATGCAGCCTTATAAGTGTTTAAAGCAAGTTAAACCAAATTTAAGCAGCAGTTTGTTTCAAACAAACACAATAAAGCATTTCTTCCCACAGTACACAGTCAGCCTGTGTAACTCTTTGCCGGAAGATGGTGTGAAGTCAAGACTATGACAGGGTTCAAAGAAGAACTAGATAAATTTATGGACGATAGATCCTGCAACAACTATTAGCCAGGATGGGCAGGGCTGCTGTCCCTAGCCTGTTTGCCAGAAGTTGGAAATGGGCAACACCAGATGAATCACTTGATGATTATCTGTTCTGTTCCTTCCCCCTGGACACCTGGCACTGGCTCCAGTCAGAAGACAAGATACTGGGGTCAAGGAAACTTTGCTCTGACTCAGCATGCCCATTCTTATGTAATTAAAACTCAAATTTCAAACAGGGTAAAAAACCCCTAATGTTGACATAGATGTTTAAATATTATTTCTGAGTCATCTCTACTATCTCCGTGCTTTCTTATGCTTGAAAACATCAAGCCGTGATACTGAGTACATTCTCTTTAGGTAGTCAATTTTAATCCAGTTCAAGCATTAGTCACTGAAAAGAACTACTATCTGATAGTTGTAGGTGCCACTGTAAAAGGTGTTGGCCATTAATGTCTAGTTTCTAGTCAGAAGGAGCAAAATTTACCCCTGGCATAGCTCTACTAATTTCAATGGATTTACGCTGGGATGAATTTAAACCAGGTGTTTAAATATTAACAATCACATTAACTGACATTTGTTTCCACTTTCAAAAAACATGCCAATAGCCGAACAATCACCAGCCTTGGACACAGCCCCTCCAGAACAGAAGTAATGCACATTGGCAGCATATTATAATGATCCTGTAAAGTTCAGGCCCCCTTTGTTCCTCGTTTATGGGTAAAAAAAGAGTTAAATCTAACACTTCTCAAGCTCATTACATTGCTATAACATTTTTAAGGGAAAAAAATGACTGAGAACTCAGTTCTTCTTTCACAACATTTCAAGTCATATCTATAATCATCACTACCATCCTGGCAAAGCTACATTGGTTGTTCACAAAGTAGTCAGTTAAACAAAATCAGGAAATATTTAGCTCTTGAACAAGAGGGCATAACTGAGTTGTACTGCATCTGTTTACACCCAAGCTGAACCATCATCCATAACTCTCTTTATAATGGTATCTCTCACGTTTTGCACCGACTCAGCTATGCAAAAACATCCAGCCACTTATATTATCAACATAATAATATTAGACAAAATTATTAGTCAGGTTATTAACATATTGCCTTTGTCCTTTCACTAGGAGGCTACTGTACAAAATGCCAGCTATTCTTTCCCCTCTCTGTAAGATAATACCATGCTTGATTATGCAGATCTGAAACTCTGTTCCACAGAGAGGAATAGAATGAGATCATCATGGTTCTTTTCCAAGAATTCACTCTACAGAGTGTGTCTTTTCTATCTGACAGAATCAGAGCTCTCTGGGATGCAAATCCAAACACTTATCTTTCTGAACAGTAAAAAATAAACTTTTACAGATATTTTCTATTATTCTACAGTGCAGTTGTCAGCTGAGATGTGCAGTGTACTCAAGAAAATGTGTCTATGGAAACCTCACAGAGACTCTCGGGACTCAAAAACTCAAATTAATCATGGGTGTCACTTCAATAAAGTCAGTGAAATGACACCAAGGATGCATTTGGCCCCACGTTTTTTAGTGGACAGCTGTACTTTCACATGGCCCAAAGGTCATTCATAGAATATCTTCAGATGTTAGCTGCAGTACAGCATGTAGAAGCTACATTATTAAAACTCTGTGTCACAATACTGTTTCTGATAGAAGGATGTGACACCAAATCACTTATTAATACCATTATTAATGGGTGGAATGGAGATTCCTTGCTGACTTGAAGCAATGTAACAGCTATAAGTATTAAGGCCTTGATTTTTCAAAGCACCCCCGTTTACAGAGCTCTTAAACACATCTTTACTTTAGGCATATGTTTAAATCCCATTGAGCTCCCATTGACAATGGCTTGCTGAAGCACAACCTGACCTATTAACAGCCAAGCGCTTGTTTCATCCATTCACAGAGTGGATTTCCTAAGCTTATGTATAGAAATTTCCATGACATCAAATAATTTATGAACTTGCAGTGTAAGCCACACTCTATTATATATGTGAAGCAACCCTTAGGCTATTACTGGTAAACCTCCTTATTCTTGTCAAATTTCTATTAAAATACATTGTTGTGGCCAAAGGATTTTGCTCAGCCTTGCCATGCTAGTGATCCAGGTTCAAGTCCTGTTTTCTGACACACTGGGTGAGCAAGCAACAAACCAAAGTCATTCAGAGTATAGTGTTATTTAAGTTAAGAGACTTTACAGCAAAGATGAATTTGGCTCATTATATTCAGCTGTTGAGGGATGGGGTGCCTCATGTCAGGGACCCTTGTGACCAATTAAAGCTATTCTGAGCAGATCTGCTTGGCTAGAAGGATGGATTTTGCAGGGCCTTGAAAAAGGGAGTTTAAAGGTGGAAAAATGGGGAGGATAGGTTAGAAGGAACCCTGAAAATATTTTAAAAGTCTAAAGGAATAATAAAAGCTATTTACCTGATATCTTGATGGTCTACTGAGTGCTTCCAAGTGTTATATACCAGCTGAGACATTGTGGAATTCACTTAAAATTGTGAAGACTTGGCATTTTCAAAGACTATGGTCACAAAACTGAAATCTGATTTAAAAACATTCTGCATTTAAAAAAAAAATCTATAATATGTGATACCTGAAAAGTGGTAGATGCCACACAGTTTAAGGAGTCTTTCATTGCAGTTTCACGTTGCTGTGTACTACACATTTGGTAATCTTGCCCATAAAATGCTGATTGGACACTTATAGTTGAATGTCGAGGACACTGCAGGCTCAAACGGTCGCCATCACAGGCATACACAGTGTGGTTTTGCAGAAGTTTGGTTAGGTAACCTAGAAAATATTCAACTATGTTAATTTTATACAAGCAATGACAAACTCTTCAGGTAATATGAAAACCGTGACATAGTATGGAAAGGGCATAAAATCAGGATTGCAAGCATGGCCATACCACACAACACTGTGAGCTTATCAGTCTTTACAATCTAGCCAGCAACTGAACTCAAAAAGTATCTGGATGCTACAGGTAATCTTGTTGGTGATTCAGTAGGTGGCACTCTTTCCACTGAGGCATTACTAAACCGGTGCTCCAGTAGGGGGCACTTTGCAGATGCTATTTTTCAGATAAGGTTTGAAGATATGTTGGAGCAATTTGTGATCATTAAAGAACCTAAGGCACTTTCTCAAAATCCAAAGTTATTCCTCAGACTTCTGGTCTATTCTCTGCACCCCCAGGCAGTTTCAATTGCATAAGGTATTCTTTATTTCCTGTGCTAAACTGAGGTGTCATCTATTAAATGGTTGCTGTGTGTCATTCAAGTGATAGATAAAGTGATTCTCCCTATATAATTTGCATATCAGTCTAATGGGTAACTGTTAGATGTTATTAATTGTTTGCAGTGTTGTAGTTGGATTGATCCCAAGATATCAGAGAAACCTAGGTGGGTGAGGTAATATCTCTTGTTGAACCATTTCATGTTGGTAGAGGTACAAGCTTCCAAACTACATAGAGCTCTTTGTCAGGTCCTTCCACCAACAGAACTTGGTCCAGTAACAGGTATTACAGTAAAGTCTTTCCTATCCAGCAGCCCCAGGACCGGGAGGTTGCGAGACATTCAAATATTCTGGATAACAGAGAGGTATTCCTAGCAACGCATAACAATAAAGAAAAACAAGATTGATATTGAGAAACAAACAAAAATGTATGCAGAGTGCTTCATTTACCAACAACAGCAATATTGTACACTGTAAACATACAGTATTTGCTGTATTTATTTGTATTTACTTTCACTAGACTGTACTTATAGAAAACATAACCAAAAATTTACTTATGGTTAAAATGCCAGTTATTTGAGTGTTCCAGATGACAGAATGCCAGATATGAAATAGCTTACTGTACCTTGCTCACCTTCCTTCTCTCAGACATTAATAAAAGTTGGATATACTCGTCTGACGCACATGTAATTTTGTGTTTGCTAGCATGTAACTATGACAGAGAAAGCAATGGAAATTCATATGCTACTATTATAACAGCTGCATTTATCATGTGATTGCAGGTTATATGAATGACCATGTTCCCTGATGTCTTCAAATGCAGAATTCCTGTATTTATAAACCTTCCTTATCACACATATATGAAAGGTAATGTGTGTTCAGCACTTAGCACCCCTAAGTATTTTTTCTTTTCACATTTAAAGAAAGAAAATGTCATAAAATTAGGAGAATAATTCAATTAATTGTCCAAGAAATTAGAACCACAGTTGTTTTTTCAAAGAGTTGTTTAATGCCCAAATTGCTACATTTAAAAATTATCTCTAATTATCTTCTGTTTTAATTATCCATTCTTAACACACCCTTATGTTGATGTATATACAACAATGGTATTTAAAGGAGCAATGATAGGTTATAAGCCTAACAATTGAACTTTATCTTTATATGTCCATGAAATTCTACATATTTGCTCCCCAAAACGTCAACACCTACAACTCTGTAACAATGCTTGAAAAGAAAACTGCAACGTTATTCATGAGTGAGCGCCTCCATGAGTTATTTGTTATAAACCGTGAGAAACAGAATTTTAAAGATCAAGCTAAATAACAAAACAGAGTTATTTTAATTCTTCAGTATACAAGTCAATTCTCTACAACTTTTAAGACATTTCAAGGGAAGAAGAGGAAATCCCTTATCATAATAAAGTAGATAGCCTAGAAAACAATCAATTATGTTACATTTAATACGGGGGAAAAGAGAAGCCCCAGGCCGTAACTGTTGACCACTGCATGTTAGTACAGTCTGATATATCTTTCCAAATTTAGATTCTTTTTGTTATTAAAATTAAGGTTGGTTGTCTATAGAGGATGTACAGATTTGGTGAGTTTAGGCCACTTTGAGCAGCTAAACTCACTTCATTAGTATCCTGCCATGTCCTTAGTTTTGTTGATTTGTGTGAAAGGCCTTGTTTACATGGGAGAAACTCCTGTAAAATAAGCCAGGAGTGAATAGAAAGCTCAACATCTGCTTTGTACTAACTAACTGTCCAAGTGGACACATTTATTCTGTGCTAAAAATAAATCACACCTCTACATTTAATTTCCCTGCACACAGATTTCATAAAGGAATAGATGGCTTACAGAAAGAGATATGGGACCCTACATTTCCAGGTCACTGCTTCAAATCTAACGTAGACTAATAGCCAGCAAAAGTCATTGCTATTTGCTGGCTGTCTGGTGGCTTGTGTGAAAAGATGTGGTACTCTTCATCTAAATCCTAATGGATAGACATGTGACTCTAAAACCTTTGTTGGCAATGTCAGCATACCAGCCAAGGGCTGCACGGACATGGAGATTCAACTACCCTTTCATTCCTAGAGTCTAGGAAAGGGCTGATTGCATGGGGGGATGGGGGAGAGGACTGTCTTTTCTGTAAGGTAAACAGAGGGCCTGAGTTTGTCAGGCTGTCTGTCTGTCATCTCCCATAGCAACAGAAACATGGGGTGAAATCCTGACCCTGGTAAAGTCAATGGGAGCTCAGGCATTTACTTCAGAAAGCCTAGGATTTCACACCACCTTGCAGTCCCTCAGTCGTGTGGGCTCCCCTTCTGAAGTCAGCGAAGCTGCTCACATGAAAAATGGTCTCTACATTCTCTTGGAAAATGTTCGCTTTAAACAAGAACTTTTCTCTGCTCAGTCTGTACAAAAATAAAGTACCTTCACTGCCAGAGACACATCTCTGTGGGCTCAATGCCAAAAAGTGCTGAGGCCCTGCTGAGAGGTGCTGGGCTGGTACTGAGGATAGGCCAAATTCTCATTTACATTACGGCTTCCTTGCCCCACACTAATATTATAAAGGCATCTTAAATGTAAGTTACTGATACTTAGAGTACTTTTTATATTACCAGTGTGGTGTAAAGGAGCCTTAGTGTAAACAAGTATCTGACCCACTATGCCTCATAGGTGCTCAATGCCATGAAAACTTTGGTCCTGTAACTGTAATCATGTCAATCCTTTGGGTTTTAAGTTACTTGGAACTGAATGTGCTGTGTACAAAACAGCCCACTATTCTCTAAAGAATATCAGCGATGGTGTGATTTGGATGAGTTCCCTGGCCTCTTAACTGTGACTTTGATCCTGCAAATTCCTAATCCAGTATCTAAGCACTTTCCTGCAACAATGACAAATATTCCGTTCTAAAAATGTTGCTTTAAAAATCTGCTCGGGTTTTCTATAAGCAGGTGCATTTCTCACAGAAAATAATGTTTGAAGGACTGATATAAAAGAAGGAAAGAAAGAAAGAAAGAAAGAAATAAATCATGCTCTCCAGCCTTCCAAGTGGCCTTTAAAATCCCTGTATACTTCCACACAATAAAAGATAAAAATAGTTATGGAAGTTGGCTGCTAACCTTTGATAAGAAATGTGGTGACATACTGGTATCTGGATTGCTCCACTCACATGGTAGACTATGCAGATGTGTGTATTTTTACTATTACACAGAGTACTACACTCACAGCCTTGCACCTCTGAAAGCACCGTATGAGACTGAATGTCTTGCCTTGTGTGAGGGGCGGTGCACAGCAGCTCTGGCAAGGGAAGGTGACTCACCAGAGAGCCACAATTATTTTCCTGCTTCTCCTTAGCTCCAGTAGGAAATAAGTCACTGCCCTGCTAGTGCAGCATACTTCCGCCTGCTGCTGATCAGTTCCGCTGATGTGTGCCTGGGGCGGGGGTTGGTGAACATGGATCTGTGTGCACTTTCTAGCCACTTGCTCGTGGAGGGGAATAGCATTCCCATGAAAGATCGTCTCCCACCCTGTGCACAGAATGGTGATCCTGGCAGGCCATGCAGACAGTAGCAGTTTCTAATTGCTTCCTTCAGCTTCCCCAGGAAGTGTGACTCCATCACACCTCTCATGCAGGCTGTACCTTAATGACACAGTGTGCTTCCATATTGTTTAACATGGAGATATACGTATCTCAGAGAGCTGGATGGGACCTCGAGAGGTCATCGAGTCCAGTCCCCTGCCCTCACAGCAGGACCTATCTCCAACCCTGACAGATTTTTTTTTTTTAATTTAACCTGCCCTAGACTCTTGGAAAGGTCCCCCTCAAGGATTGAGCTCACAGCCCTGCATTTAAAAGGCCAATTTTACATTGGTGTTTCCCAAACTGTGGAACATGTACCACTGGTGGTATGTGAAAGTATTTCAAGGGATACACAGCAAAAAATAACTTTCTAAAAATCAGGAGATAAACACTGGGATGGCATTCGGTACACCAGTAAGGCTGAAGTCATGAAAGGGGTATGCACATGTTTTAAGTGTGGTAAACTCTGGTTTACATAATCCTGTGCAGAGACCAATCTTCTGGAAGACAGCTATTCCAGCAATATCAGATTAGAAAAAAATCCTTCCCTCTCTAAATAATAACAGCTGGGATTATTCAGAGAGAAAACATTCTACCAGTTGAATAGACTTGCCAACCTTCACAATGTGTGTTTACTTTTCTGTTACTCTCTGGGCTGGGACAAAGAAGGTGAGCTACTGGTCAGTTTCATGTTGCTTTATGGTTATGCTGTTTTTCTTTGGGTTCTGATACAGACTCTGCAGTATTGTCTGCATTATTACAAACATTATAGTGGAATGTTTGTCTTACAAGATGTCTTTTATGCTATTTTTTGTTTAATATGGTGCGATATTTCTATTGGTTTTGTTTTCTATAAAAATACATATTATAAACACATCTAAATAAGAAGCCACATAGCTGACCTCACAGGGACAGTGTTGTAAAACCCAAGTATTGTCATGCTTCCAAAATTATGGCATAAAAAAATCCAGATTTTAAACAATAATAAATGTTGGCAAATGTTTATTTGACTCCTGGATTTGCAGCCATCAGGGTCCATATTTTCAAGGTTTTTTTCCTAAAACATTAGGGCTCTAAACCTCCTGCCCCCCACCCCCATCACCACGACCACACACACACTCAGAGGAAAGTAGAGATGCCTATGCAGAAACATGACTACAACAGTTGGGCTTCAAGGAAAATCACAGAATACCAGAACTGGAAGGAACCTCAAGAAGTCATCAAGTCCAGCCCCCTGCGTTCATGGCAGGACCAAGCACCATCTAGACCAGAGGTCAGCAACCCCCGGCATGGATGCCAAGAGCGGCACACAAGCTGATTTTCATCAGCATGCCACGTGGGAGCTTATCCCCACTCCTCCCCCACCCCCATGCTGCCAGGAGCTTGCTCAAAGCCATGCCAGTCGTGAATTAGCAAAACAGCTAATGTTACTAACCACCTCCTAAACAGTACAACTCTTCATCTTTATTTATTTATGAATGAAGCCGTTGTAAGTACGACTATTAGTGACTTTAAAAAGTATCAGTGGCATTTGAACCATACATAGAAGTCAAAAGGTCAAATTTCAGCACTCCACCAAAGAAAGGTGTCTGACTCCTGATCTAGACCATCCCTGCCAAATGTCTGTCTAACTTGCCCTCAGAAGCCTCCAGTGATGGTGATTCCACAGCTTTCCTAGGTAATTTATTCCAGTGCTTAACCACCCTGACAGTTAGAAAGTTTTTCCTAATGTCCAACCTAAACTTCCCTGGCTCTATCAGCTCCTTGGGTATTTTAGGATGCATTTGATCAGGTCTGGGAGACTTGAAGACATCTAACCTTTCTAAGTAATTTTAACCTGTTCTTTTCCTATTTTAACTTAGGAACCTACCTCATTTTCTCCAGCATTCATTATGCTAGGCATCCAATCACTACCAACCTTCTCAGAACAAAGAAGTCATTAAGTACCTCTACCATTTCCACATTTGCTGTTATTTTTTCCTCTGTTCATTGAGTAATTGGCCTACCCTGTCTTTGGTCTTCCTCTTGCCTTCAGTATATTTGTAGAATGTTTTCTTAGCTTTTATGTCATTAGCTAGGTTGAACTCACTGTGTGCCATCACTTTTCTAATTTTGCCCCTACTAATTTGTGTTACTTATTCATTCATCCTTTGTGCTTTGACCTGCTTTCTGGTTTTTGAAGGAAATTCCAAATACTGCAGGACTTTGGATAAACTAATGAGAATTGGCAACACTGCAGTGACCTATGGATATCTGTATGTCATCATACTGAAACATAACCACAGGTTGAACCTCTCTAACCCGGCACCCTCAGGACCTGACTGGTGCTGGACAAGAGAATTTGCCGGATCATGGGAGGTCAATATTGCCTAGCACATTACCAACACTTCCACTGCTTACTGGGCCCTTAGAAGACATTTAAGGCTAAATTACAGCTAAATAACAGCACAGAACACTGAAAGCCAGGACTGGTAGCTGGAAGCAAACTTTAATGGACCATGGGAAACTTGGCTACACCCATGATAAATTGTCATCCAGTGCAATTAAATCATGCTGGATTATGGATATTGCCAAAAGAGAGAGTTATGGATTAGAGAAGTTTGACCTGTAGGACTTTTTTCCAGTGACTCAAAGCATACAGTTATAGGCATCATATGGGTTACACTATGTACAGTAATCCCGTGAACTACACAAGGATTGCATTCCACTCAACCCTCGTGTACCTTGAAATTTACATAAATAAGATGGGGGGGATGGGTTGGAGCCCTGGAAGAGGACAGGGGTTAAGCCTGGGGTGGTTTAGGGCTGCAGGGAATGGGTGGGTGGGAGGGTGCAGGTCAGCTGGGCATGTAGAGGTTTGGGGCGGGGCTTGAACCCAGCCAGGGGTGGTGGGTTCGGGGGTTGGCCATGGAGCCCTGCACACATGGAGGTTGAAGCCAGAGCCCCACGTGCCAGGGGGTGTGAGCTGGGGGGGGTTGAACGGGGTGAACCAGGGCAGGGGGGTAGCTGTGAGGGGTGTAGAACCTCGTGCCTGCAGCGGCTGACAGATGGAGCCCTGTGCACTCAGGCGGCTGGAAGCCCAGCGCATGCGGGGTCGGGGGGGCCAGCTGCGGACAGGGGACATTGAGCCATGCGGAGGGGGGATCGAATGGGGGTGAACTGGGGCGGGGGTGGGTTGAGCTGGCAGCGGGGTTAGAACCCCTGTGCATGCCAGTAGCGGCTGACAGGCCGATCCTCACGCATGGGGGATGAGCTGGAGCTGTGGGCAGGAGGTTGAGCCAGGCGGGAGGGTTGAATGGGGAGTGCATAAGGGCAGGGAGGTTGAGTGGGGGTGTGTTGAATCCCTGCGCATGGGTTGAAGCCAGAGCCCCATGCACAGGGGTGTGAGCTGGGGCTGTGGGGAGGGTTGAGACAGGCGGTGGAGGGGTTACACGGGGGTGCACCGGGGCGGGGTGCTTGAGCATGGGGAGAGGGGTTTGGAGCTCAGCACGTGCGGAGCCAGCTGCACGGGGCGAGGGGTGAGCTGGGGCCACATGAGGGTTGGTGGGGTTGGGTCTGCAGTGGTTGGGGCCTGGGCGTGGGTGGGGGAGTTGGAGCATGGGGGTTGGAGCCGGGTCTGCGGGGGTTGGAAGAGAGCTTCAGGCGTGAAACTGGAGCCACCCGCTGGGGAGGTCAGCCATGGCGTGTGGTGGGGTGAGGTGGGGCCACGGCAACAGGGGATTTGGCGGGGGTTGAGCTGGTGGCAGGGTTTAACGGGGGTGAACTGGCATGACTGACAAGCAGCTCTGCTCTGGGAAGCAGGGGTAGGGGGTTTTAGCGCACCTGGCTGCCCGTTGCTGCAGGCAGCTAGGCAGGCTGAGAGCCCTGCAGCTTCGTGTTTTGCGAAACTCATGTTAAAGCAACGTGAATCCACGTAAAGCGGGGGGTTGCTGTATGAATTGGGGGTCAGCCACATAAAAGCAGGGTCATGTACTCTGGATTCGCATACTCTGAGACCTTACTGTATAAAGTAACCAAGCAGCCTGCACAATTCTACTCAGAAGTTAAGCCTTAATCATAGCATCATGCATTGATTTCCAGGTTCAAAGACTGTGTAGGTCAGAAGGAATCATTGTGATCAACCCGTCTGTGCAACACAAATCAGTTATTCAATTCAGCTTTTTACTAGGGCTCAAGAGTCACATGTAAAATCCAATCCTTTCTTTCAGACTTAAATGGTTTAGTTGTAGTGACAAAGAACTCAGACTAAAATTCGCTGCATGGATAAAGCATGAAATATATGTAGACTGAACTAGAGTATTCTGTTACATAAGAACATAAGAACGGCCATACTGGGTCAGACCAAAGGTCCATCTAGCCCAGTATCCTGTCTGCCGACAGTAGCCAATGCCAGGTGCCCCAGAGGAGGTGAACCGAAGACAATGATCAAGCGATTCGTCTCCTGCCATCCATCTCCCGCCTTCGACAAAAGGCTAGGCACCATACCTTACCTCTTGCTAATAGCCATCTATGGACCTGACCTCCAAATATTTATTGAGCTCTTTCGTAAACTCTGTTAGAGTCCTGGCCTTCACAGCATCCTCTGGTAAGGAGTTCCACAGGCTGACTGTGCACTGTGTGAAGAAAAACTTTTTTTTATTAGTTTTGAACCTGCTACCCATTAATTTCATTTGGTGTCCTCTAGTTCTTATATTATGGGAATAAGTAAATAACTTTTCTGTATTCACTTTCTCCACACAATTCATGATTTTATATACCTCTATCATATCGCCCCTCAGTCTCCTCTTTTCTAGACTGAAAAGTCCCAGTCTCTCTAGCCTCTCCTCATATGGGACCCATTCCAAACCCTTAATCATTTTAGTTGCCCTTTTCTGAACCTTTTCTAACACCAATATATCTTTTTTGAGATGAGGAGACCACATCTGCACGCAGTACTCAAGATGTGGGTGTACCATAGTTTTATATAGGGGAAGCAAGATATTCTTTGTCTTATTTTCTATCCCTTTTTTAATTATTCCTAACATCCTATTTGCTTTACTGACTGCCGCTGCACACTGTGTGGATGTTTTCAGAGAACTATCCACTATAATTCCAAGATCCCTTTCTTGATCTGTTTTAGCTAAATTTGCCCCCATCATATTGTATGTATAATTGGGGTTATTTTTCCCAGTGTGCATTACCTTACACCTACCCACATTAAATTTCATTTGCCATTTTGCTGCCCAATCACTCAGCTGCTGTGATCTTTTTGAAGTTCTTCACAGTCTGCTTTGGTTTTGATTATCCTGAACAGTTTGGTGTCATCTGCAAACTTTGCCACCTCACTGCTTACCCCTTTCTCTAGATCATTGATGAATAAGTTGAACAAGATTGGTCCCAGGCCTGGCCCTTGGGGAACGCCACTAGTTACCACCTTCCACTGTGAAAATTTACCATTTATTCCTACCCTTTGTTTCCTGTCTTTTAACCAGTTCCCAATCCATGAAAGGATCTTTCCTCCTATCCCATGACCACCTAATTTACATAACAGCCTTTGGTGAGGGACCTTGTCAAAGGCTTTCTGGAAATCTAAGTATACTATGTCTACTGGATCCCCCCTGTCCGCATGCTTGTTAACCCCTTCAAAGAACTCTAATAGATGAGTAAGACACAACTTCCCTTTACAGAAACCATGTTGACTTTTGCTCAACAAATCATGTTCCTCTACGTGTCTGACAACTTTATTATTTACTATTGTTTCTACTAATGTGCCCAGTACTGTTGTTATTATTCTTATATTACTGTTAATAATTATTATTATTGTGGTGACTAGGAGCTCTAGTCATGAACCCTGATCCCCATCATGCTACATGTTGTACAAACAGAACAAAAAAAGATGATCTTTGCCGTACAAGGTTTACAATCTAAGTATATGATTACAAGCAATGGCTGGATGCAGATAGATGATGCAGCATAAATAAACCAGGACACAGTACTGACTGGAATAATCATCTGTGGTCTTAGCATAACAGCAGTCTACACACTGTCCAGTTTTTCTGTAGGCATCACTGCACAGGAGAGTTTAAGAGGGGATTTGTGGATATCTGTGGGAAGCGCTCTGAAGCAAGGACTGCATAGGGCAAAACACAAAGGCGCTTGTTTGAAAATATAACAAGTTGGCAGTGGAGGCTGCTGTTATGAGCCATATGCAGCGGGCTGACAGCCTTGCCAGGCCCCTGTACAAGGCAGGGGTGGGTGGGGTGGGTCCGCTTCACGCCTCCAGACGGGGTGTCAGACATCCAGTCTGTCAGACAGCCCCCTATGGCTGTCTAGCTGTCAGTTCAAGCTCCGCATGGCTCAGGTCAGGTGAGGCTCTGAGACTTTCTGGGTATGGAAGCAAGAGCGTGACGGGGGCGGGAGGAGGCCACAGCAGCTGTTGCAGCACCCAGGCTTGGCCTGGGGAGCAGGTAGGAACCAGGGTGACCTGGCCAGGGCTGGGAGTAACTGTAACTGATTTGTGTTACACAGACCGGTTGATTACAATGGTTCCTTCTGATCTACACAGTCTTTGTACCTATAAATCAATGCATGATGGTATGATTAAGGCTCAACTTCTGAGTAGAATTGTACAGGCTGCTAGGTCACTTTGTACAGTAAGGTCTCTGAGCTTGTGGCGGGGTGGGGCCCCAGCGGAAGGGTGGAACTGGGGCTCAGCAGCTCTCAGCACCATGGCATGTCACCCCCTCAGCCCTCAGGGCTGCCTTGAGTGTGGCACACAGCGCTCCGGGGGGTGATTTAAAAGGGTCCAGGGCTCTGACTGCTGCTGCAGGAGCAGCAGGAGCTCCAGGCCCTTTTGAATTGCTGGCCCCAGAGCAACCGCCCACTTTGTCCCCGACCCCCATTGGCAGGCCTGGCTGCGTGGAGGCGAGCGTTGACACCATGATGGTGAATGAGGAGATGGATGCGGGGACTGACTGTTAAGGGTCTTTCCTTACTGAAGGCAGCGTGGAATTGCTCCATTTGTGTGTGTGTGTAAGAGAGAGAGACAGACTGGTGGTGAAAAGGACAAGTTATATTACGCTTGGTGCCACTGAGAAGGGAGAGCGAATGGAGGGATTCAAAGAGAAGTGAGACACGGTCAAAGCAGGGGTCAAGGGAAATCAACAAAAGGTGGCAGAAGATGGCTTTGAACGGGAGGGGTGGAGGTACACACTGAAACTTAAATGCACTATGTATGGGGAAGGGATGGAGTCAGAGGGAGTTGGAGGATGCTGGGGTGTCGGAGGAAATCAGGATGGGTGCCCTGCAAGGGGGAAGCTGGTGCTGGGGGGAGGAGGTGCCAGTGAGAGGAAGGGTAGTCAGAGCAGGTGCTCTGCAAAGGGAGAAGGGGACAGTCAGGGTGCCAGGAATAGGAGTGGGAGCCGGGTGGCACTCTGATTGGCATGTGATTTGGAGGAGGGAGACAGCTGGCATTAGCATGGGCAGAAAGGGGATTTGAGCCAAGGCATAGTTACTCCCAGCCCTGGCCTGGTCACCCTGGTTCCTTCCTGCTCCCCAGGCTAAGCCTAGGTGCTGAAACAGCTGCTGTAGACTCCTTCCCCCCGATCACACTCTTGCTTCCATACCCAGCAGTCTCAGAGCCTCACCTGACCTGAGCCATGCGGAGCTTGAACTGACTGCTAGACAGACATAGGGGGATGTCTGACAGACTGGCCTGCAGTCTATTGAGGACTGTGTTGGAACTGCAAGCTATCACTGTAGGAGTGTGGGGAACGAACAAAGGGTTGCTGGTCCTGCTCTGTAAAAGTGGCATGTGTGATCTGGGACTAGGAATAAGTCTGCAGCCAGACAGCCTAGAGGAAGTGGGTAAGTTGGTCTAGGGAGCAGCCTGCTTCAGTTTTGGGATCTGTGACAGGGTCAGGCCAGAGGGCTAGCTGAGAAGGGGAGAGAGGCGACACCTGGCTAATGAACAGTGGGGCTACATCAGGACAGTGAGGAAGAGTTGACCTGAGGAAGCAGCAAAGGAGGGGCTGCTACAAAACAATTCAGACCAGCTGAGCTCACTTGAGGTCACCACAGGACTATTTAAAAGGCGGCCCGTGCTAGGGGTAGGGGAGGAGAGTGGAAGAGGTGGTTGGAGAGGTGAGAACAGAGAAGGTGGCTGTGGCAGTGAGTTAGGGATCAGAGACAGAACATCAGTGTTGCCAGAGGCAGCGGGAAGGTGAAGAGTTCCCCCAAAGAGTGTTTGGACTACCCTCCCTGCAGGTGAACAGGGTGGGAGCTCTACCCAGCCCACTTCAGCCCAGGCACATTGGGTGAAACTGTGGCTAGAGCATGTGAGGCTCAAGCCAACTGCAGGATGGTGAGCAGAACAAGGGGTCTGGAGCCCAGGAGTAAGGCTGACTCTTACCGCAGGTCTCATGGGTGACCTGAATTCTAAGATCTAAAGCAGTGTTATGTTTTTTGTAAGTGGTATTTTTTTTGACTTTGTGTATCATATAACTAGTCAAGATTTTAGTTTGGATAGGAGACAGTTCTGGAGTAGAGAGGTACATTTGCAAGCTGTCAGAATAGAGATGGTAGTTAAATTTGTGTTTACAGACAGACTATCAAGAAGAGCATGGCTAATAATGCCAAAGGCAGGGGGCTTGCTGGGAAGAATGAAAGTGGGATTCTGGGTCTGAGCTTTATTTAGGAAGAGCTCATTAGAGATTTGGCAAGTTGGCCCCTCACTGTCACTTACTGGGAAGGGGATGTACCGTTGATCTACCATAAGGACAATCCCAGCCAAACCCCGCAACCTTGCTTAAATTATCTCCAGATCTGAAGAAGTGGCTCTGCTCCATGAAAGCTCATCACCTAATAAATTATTTTGTTAGTCTTTAGAGTGCTACATGACTGCTGGTTTGTTTTGTTAGAATGCAGACTAACAGGGCTACCTCTCTGTTGCTTAAACAGAGTGAAGATTGCAAACAGGTCTTAATTTAAAATAATGTTCTTAGAATGCTGTAGCAGTTAATTTTTAAAAAAACTTTGAAAGTCAGGAAACTCAGGGAGAACTTAGTTTTTAAGTTCAAAAGTCTGGAAATTGGAATGTAGCAGTTTGCAACTATAAACATCAGCAAGTCTGGAAATGCTCAGTTAAGAGTCCACTGCATCATAAAATAACACACATACTGTAACTGACGATACAAAGCTCTAGGGTTCATCATTTTTTTTCTTATCCAGAACAACATTGTTCCTATTGGGATTAATTCACCCCTGTGTAGGTGGCCAGCATAAGCCTGTGCACCACTTACATCTCCTACAATAAGGGTAAAGGGGCACATAAGCTTTGCGCACTGGTCCTGCACTGGGGAGCATTTCACTCTTGGTGCAGAATGACTTTCAGCACAAAATCATGAGTTCTGAAAATATCTTTCACATATTAAAAGCAGTCTGTGTAGTAACAGTATATTTTTTATCAAGAATGCAGTCTCCAAACATTTATTTTTAGAGCCTGAGTATGAAAGGCCCACAGCACTTAGCAGTTCTCTTAATCAGGCCTTATCTACCTTTAATTATATTGGCTATAGTTCTAATAGTTCAATTTAGCTTCATTTGCTTGGTAATTTGTTCTCAATTTTTTAAGAGATGCTAATTGATTTCAGGTCAAAAGAAACTGGAAAATCACATATATTATTTCTGGAGTCCCAAAAAGCTAATCCATTTTTACACATCTCCATCAACCCCTGCAGTTTTTCCATGAATTGTGCCAGCAGTCAGTAATAATTGTAAGGGCATGACTGATAGAAGAGAAGAACTCTCCTTGTGATGATTAAGGCCTGGTCTACACTCAGAGATGAAGTCGCATTTAAGGCTCTATGGTCAATTTTAAAATCTCTCCATCTACACCACAGAGCTCAACATCAATTCTAAGCAGCTATAATGCTGACTTCTTCACTGATGACTTCACAACGAAGTTACTTGAAAAACTGAATTTGCAATATTGAGCTAAAACAATGCATTAACCATGGTTAAAATCAATTTTATTAGCCCTGGAAACTGTTTCACAACGCCCCTTGAGGTGTCCTTTCTGGTCATTGCCCTGCCCCTGCTGCTTTCCAGGCGAGCAGGAGCTTGGGGACTGGAAGTGGTGGTTATCAGCCCAGGAATTTTTATTACATTTCTTTTCCTCTCTGGCCAGCGTGGTGAGCAGACGTGTGGATCACATCTCTGCAGCACACCTTGGAACCTAGCATGCCTTGGAGGCATAAGGGCCCCAGCATGGAACCATCAGGGGTTCTTGGATCTCATTTCAGTGTGAGGTGAAGAAGTGATTGTGAGCCAGCTGAAATCCAGCAAAGGAATGCTGATATTTATGCAAAAATATCATGAGGCATGATCCAGAAATGTTACAACAGGGACACTCAGCAGTGCTGCGTGAATGTCAAGGAGCTACACCAGAACTACCAGAAATCTGACCATTGTCTGTGTGGCTCTGGGTCACCTCCCCAGAAATGCTAATACTATGATGAACTGCGGGCTGTTCTGGCAACTGATGCAACCTCTCCCCCCACAAGTGGCACTGACACCTGTGGTCGTGGGAGGAATGCTGACATGCATGCTGCTGAGGAAGTGGTGCAGCAGGGTGCGCACCAGCTTAGAATTAGACCCTGAAAGCCAGGAGCCTTTTATCAAGGAGGCAACAGATCCCATCCTCATCTCCTTAACTAAGAAGGCAGCTTCAGAGGCCACCTGGATCCTGAAGAAGGCACTTCTACTAAGCATACATTTTTCTGCTGATAATAGCACCTTGCAATCATGTCATGGAGGGTCTGTACCCCTTTCCCTTAGAACAGCTTGTTAATGTGCCTGGGGATGGAGCGCTGATTCTGCTTGGACAAAAAGCTGAAGCTCTTAGACAGGCACTTGTGGATTTTCATCACAAGAGTTTTGGGGAGACCTGACTTGTTCCTGCTTCCAGGGTAAGACACTATACCATGCCAAGTCACCAGTAAGTAATCTGGAATCATGGTACCACAGAGCATTTTTGCAAATTTTCCAACATGGCAACAGGATAGACTGAGCAATCTTTCCTTATCCCTTTTCCTTAGTGTAAGCAGGCTGATGTCTCATTTGGCAACCTAGAATGCATGGGAAGTTTCATGAGTCACTAATGATTTTTTGCCTGGGAACTCTCCTGCAGCCACTTTAAAATCCAGGGCATGTGTGCAATCACACACGCAGCAGCCCTCCTACTTCCCCCCTTCAGGGCTGGCAGGTGATCAGACCTTCCCATGGTTCATGTGGGTGCCCCCAGTGACTTTTAATGATTTTTTAACTGATAGTGCAGCCGCTTTGAAATTTAAAATCCAGGCACTGCTTTCAGCAGCATATGCTCACTCCCTCACGGTCCAGAGTCCCTGGGATATGCTGAGCCATCCCTACACACTGTGCCACTCCTATCCCATGTCCCAGCACTGCTTTAAGAGAGTGTTTTTTTCCCATAAACCGAAGACAGTTTATCATAGTGTTGACCATAAACCTCTTTCGTGGAAGAGCTCAAAGTGTTCTGCTTGGAATCATGCATTCTTCTGTCTTAAAAGTAACAAGAGTGACCTTGCAGTTGTAATATGTTCTTCCATAGAGACAGGCAGCCATTATTTCTCTCACTATGGTCATTGTTCCAAGTAAAGATAAAAATGTTGCTATTGTTAATGAATATTTCTAAATTTGCTTTATCAGCAAATGATCCTGGAAAATGAAAAAGACCGCATAGTTCAGCATATAACTGGCTGCCTATGATGTGCAGGAAGAAGAAGAGCAGGAATGATTGCTTGGAGAACTATATCCAAGCAACAGAGAGATAGCTGTGTTAGTCTTTATTCTATCAAAACAAAAAGGCAGTCCAGTAGCACTTTAAAGACTAACATAATAATAATCACCTAACAAATTATTTTGTTAGTCTTTAAAGTGCTACCGGACTATCTTTTTGTTTTTATATCCAAGCAGTTGCAAAAGAAAAACCTGATATTCGTGATTGGAGGAAGCAAATGAAGGAGGCACAGGAACAAATGCGTGAATCAGTCATGTCCTTTATGGGCAAGCAAACAGAGTTACTGAATTTGGTGATAGAGAAATCACAATTGGACAGATCCATTCTGAGCAGGCAGCTCCATTCAGAGCAGCCCACTTCAGCCCAGGGACATTGGGTAAAAATGTGGCTAGAGCATGTGAGGCTCAAGCCAACTGCAGGATGGTGAGCAGAGCAAGGGGTCTGGAGCCCAGGAGTAAGGCTGACTCTTACCACAGGTCTCATGGGTGACCTGAATTCTGAGATCTAAAGCAGTGTTATGTTTTTTGTAAGTGGTATTTTTTTTTGACTTTGTGTATCATCTGAGTATAACTAGTCAAGATTTTAGTTTGGATAGAAGGAGACAGTTCCGGAGTAGAGAGGTACATTTGCAAGCTGTCAGAATAAAGATGGTAGTTAAATTTGTGTTTATAGACAGGCTATCAAGAAGAGCATGGCTAATAATGCCAAAGGCAGGGGGCTTGCTGGGAAGAATGGAAGTGGGATGCTGGGTTTGAGCTTTATTTAAGAAGAGCTCATTAGAGATTTGGCAAGTTGGCTCCTCATTGTCACTTACTGGGAAGGGGATGTGCCTTTGATCCACCATAAGGACAATCCCAGCCAAAACCCCACAACCTTGCTTAAATTATCTCCAGATCTGAAGAAGTGGGTCTGCTCCACGAAAGCTCATCACCTAATAAACTATTTCGTTAGTCTTTAGAGTGCTACATGACTGCTGGTTTGTTTTGTTAGAATACAGACTAACAGGTTGCTTAAATAGAGTGAAGACTGTAAACAGATCTTAACTTAAAATAAGATCTAAAGCAGTGTTATGTTTTTTGTAAGTAGTATTTTTTGTTTGACTTTGTGTATCATCTGAGTATAACTAGTCAAGATTTTAGTTTGGATAGAAGGAGACAATTCTGGAGAAGAGAGGTACCTTGGCAAGTTGTCAGAATAGAGATAGTAGTTAAATTTATGTTTACAGATAAAATTGCCAGAGAACAGGTTTGGAGGAAGAAGGAAAAGGGACCAAGATTAGAGTCTGTGGAACCCCCACAGAGAACTGGCGGGTGGATGAGGAGGATCTTTTGGAATGATTGCTTGGAGAACTATATCCAGGGAACAGAGAGAGAGCTGTGTTAGTCTTTATTCTATAAAAACAAAAAGGCAGTCCAGTAGCACTTTAAAGACTAACAATAATAATCACCAAATAAATTATTTTGTTAGTCTTTAAAGTGCTATTGGACTGCCTTTTTGTTTTTATATCCAAGCAGTTGCAAAAGAAAAACCTGATATTCGTGACTGGAGGAAGCAAATGAAGGGGGCACAGGAATGAATGCGTGAATCAGTCATATCCTTTATGGGCAAGCAGACAGAGTTACTAGATTCAGTGATAGAGAAATCACAATTGGGCAGATCCATTCTGAGCAGGCAAATGGAATTATTTACCTCACTGACAGGGTCATTGATCTATGCACACACACCTGCACAAATGCCCCACTACATACCCGCCATCCATACACATTACCTTCCCATTTTAGAGGCACAGCATCCCCAGGCCACTCCAGGCACCACTGATACATGCCACCCTTACCCCATTCATTCTCCTCCCCTGGGCGGAGGCCTGCATCCCATATCCACTCATTTTAGACCTCCCTCAACTCAGTCGGTCCACTCCCCTGCTCCTGGCTTGGTATCTCCCATCCAATCGATTTTCTTCCGCCTTCCATACCGCATCCCTCCACTTGTCGGGGACCCAGAACAAGGGGAGGAAGCCCACACAGAGCCCTGCTTCCTAGCCCCAAAACATCAACACCCACCAGACGGCTAACCTTTGACTAACCATGATCTTATTATCCTTTTTTTCCCCTATAGTCCCCACTCTTCCATTAGTGCCCCCTAAATTAAAACATTTTGGAAAAGAGTTTGGTTTATTGGTTAACATGCTTTAGGGTTTGGTGGGTGGGATGGTTGTCTTGCAGTATATCAGTGGTTTCATAAAAGGCAAGGAAACAGCATGTTTGGGTGGTGTATGCCAGTTAATGCGCTTCATGCTCATTCCCAAACATGTTTTTCAAGGCATCCTTGATTTTCTGGGCTTTGCTGTTTTCACTTGGGGTAGGCGGCGATAATTTCTTGATAGGATCTCTGCCTTGGTCCCCCACGCAGGCATGAGACTCCCCCTGCCCAACCTTGCCTCGCAAATGTTATGAAGAATACAGCAGGCCCCAATGACCATGGCAGTGTTCACTTCATTGAGGTCTAAGCAGGTCACAAGGCACTTAAACCTCACTTTTTAGTGGCCAAAGGCACATTCTACCACCATTTGGCACCTGCCCGGCCTGTAGTTAAAGAGCTCTTCACTGGAGTCCAGGGCGCCTGTGTAGGCCTTCATGAGCCAAGGCAACAAGGGGTAAGCAGGGTCACCCAAAATTACTATGGGCATTTCCAGGCCTCAATGTTAATTTTCTGGTCTGTGAAGAAAATACCACTCTGGGGCCTTCTAAACAGACCCGAACTTCTAAAGATTTGCATATTGTGCACCCTTCCCAACTACCCCATGATGATATTGGTGAAACATTTGCAATCCACCAATGCCTGCACACCTTGCAGTTAATGTATTCTGAGGCCTGGTGGTCTGGTGCCAGGATGGGTATGTGCATATCATCTATGGCCCCACTGCAGTTAGGGAACCCCATAGCTGCAATTCCATCCACTACCTCCTGCATATTCCCCAGTCACTGTCTTTTGCAGGGGAAGCATGTTGATTGCCTTGGCTACCTGTGTAACAACAGTCCCCACTGTAGATTTGTCAACTCCAAATTGATTGTCCACTGATCAGTAGCATTCTGGTGTTGCAAACTTCCAAAGAGCAATTGCCGTGTGCTTCTCAGGTGTGAAAGCAGGTCTTATTCTGGTGTTGCTGCACTTCAAGATTGGCGAGAGCACTTCAAAAAGTTCCTCGAAAGTGGCCTTACTCATGTGAAAGTTTTGCCGCTGCTGCTGGTCATCCCACGACTGCAAAATAATGTGATCCCACCAGTCTGTGTTGTTTTCACAGCTCCAGAACCTTCGCTCCATACTGTACAGTGACTCCAGTGCTGCCAGAAACACCACGGTTCTTCTCTCCAGAGATTCATGTCCCTTGGTGGCCCTAGCAATAATGAGCTCATTCTGCCTGGGCATTACGTTCAGAAGATACTGCACCGCAGTGTGTGAATTGAGCATAAACACTGCATCAAACTTTGAAATGTATTGAGATCCATGTTAGTGTCTATAATGGCAGCTGGCAGTCAAGATGAAAAGCATGCAAAAATGCAATTTTTTTTTCCAGGAGGAAAGCAGGGGTGAGGAAAATGCATTCTGGGATGGCGACATCAGAAAACCAGAAATACTTGTGGTGACTTTTTTCCCCCATAAGACATCAGCACAAAATCCTAAAATGCAACAGGGGGAGGGGTGGAATTGTGGGGAAGGTGCACAGAATGTACTGCATACACAGTCGGACCCAGGCACCCTTGTGGGGACAAACGAAATCAACTTTCTTAGCTGGTCAGGATGATTGACCTCTATTTTATAAAATCTAGGGCGCATCTACACTAGGAACTAACTTCGAAGTTAACTTCAAAGTTAGGCACTACGTCAAAGTATCCAGCAGAGAGTCTACACACATTTTCCCTTACTTTGAAGTTAACTTTCAGTTAACTTCAAAGTAGGGAGCCCAACTTCGAAGTCCTTTCTCCATTCCCTAATTTGAGTTACCATAAAGCAAAGGATTTAAGGTGAAATTTTAAGTGGGGGAATTATTCAAAGGGGAGAAAGAGGAGGAAAGAGCCATATCAAGAGTAGCACCAATGAAGGATTCTCCACCTGTGAAGCTAAGAGAGAGGAAAACAATAGTGGAGGAGATGAGGGAAACAGATAGACAAACATAGATGGGTAACATGAAACATGTCCATGGAAAGGCAATATGAATGATTTAGAAAAGATTATGAGGTGAAGTTGTTGCTGCTCGGAGTGAGAAAGTCATCTGGCTGCAGAGTTTTGGACACCTGAATTTTGAAGAAGAGGAATTTAGGAAGAATGTGAAAGAAGGAATGTGCTCAAGACATTGGAGGGCTGATTTTCAGACTGAGATTATGTGTTCAAGCATGTGACAGTTTACTGTAGGCACTAACATACTGTGTGTATAAGCCAAAGACTTCAGTGTGTGCTGGATAGCTTTATGGATAGTTGTTTTTTAGCTCTCTGGGCATGAAAATCCCTGCTTTTGTGCATGCACACACTTGTCGTACATAAGCAAAGTGGGTGGCAACTGGCGCAAACTGAACCTAGCATGTGATCTTGGTCTGAAAATGAAGAGGGAAATAAAGTTTGGGTAAGAGATGTTGTCAAGATTTCTGCCCATTGAAATAAAGTTCAGGTTCTGGTAAGGACAACAATGTCTTCATATATATACATACAAAGCCTAGCATGTTGTAGGTTCTGCTGCCATAGAAATAATAAATATTAATAACTATAATGAATTATAATGGTCAGGCACACAGGGGAACAGAGCGTGCTATGAAAAACCTCCTCCTAGAATGAAAAAGAAACAGTTATAGGAGTAAATGCAAGAAGAGAGTGCTGGAGATGGCAGCCGTGCATCCAGGAATAAAAGAAAGCTTTGTCTAGTACAGGTTTGGCAGGTAAAATGGGAATGTTCCTCTCATCAGCTGTTTCCAGGAAAAAAAATTAGCAGCAGCAAACAGAAAGGGCCTGATTCATCTCTCACTTATATTAGCAAACAGCATAGAGCCGTGTTACACTGGTGTAGGTGGGAAGATGAGAACAGAGTGAGACTCTATATCTGCACATTAACTCTTTTGATTGTGATGTACTGTATGTAGCGAGGGACCTTCCTTCCCATAGACTGCAAGTTAGCCTATAATCTTCACAAAGGGGCCTCTCAGCTAAGAAACAATCACGGTAACTCTATTAGTTCACAACCCAGGTATTCTTTCAGCTCTTTCTGTACATATAGAGGGTTCTCTTTAGTATTAATAATTAGGAGAGAAGAGAAAGTCCTCGAGGAAAATCATTATTTGCGGGAATTCAGAACAACCTGATTTGTCTGTTCTATAGTTTGGTTCTTCTCTCCCAACCCCCAAACCCACCCCTGCCAAATTCCGAAAAGCAGTTTTCCAGAATATGTAGTTCAAGTCTCTCAAAAAAGTTCTAGCCTAATAGTTTTATTCAATGGCAATCTTTGGAAAGGGATCTCGTCTATTCCACACTCTGAGCAGCATTGAGCATAATGCCAATGCTTCAGATACATGAGGGTCCCTTTTGCTAGATTTTATATTTGCATATGCTCACCAGCTTCACTTAAATTCTTTCATTTCCTGAGATTTTCAGATATGACTCTTCTCCCGCCCCTCCATAGCTTGCAACACGGAGCTGTCAGTTCTCCAAGAATCATCTGTGGTCACTTGCAGTTCCGTCTGTGAATTTTTTAAGCAGTAATAGTTGCCCAGCAACATTTCCTTTATTGATATGAAGGGTCACAGGATGGAATCTTGGCCCATTTGAAGTCAACGTCAAAACTCCCATTGACTTCACAGGGCCCAGGATTTCTTTCATTTTGTTTTCACTGTGGATTATGAACATTTCTGGAATGCCCAAAGTGTCCTGCAGAGCAGTGTGGGTTGGAGATTCTCATTCCCACAGAGTCAGTATGAGAGGCTGTGGTGTCATGCAAGGGAAAGAGTGCTTGTACAATGGTCTTATTTTTAATTTTGGGCATTGTGCCAGCAGTTCATCATCATCAATAACCGTGGGCTCAGTGCCTGTTGGTGTCTGATGCCTCTCTCACTATTTCCTTCCATCTTTCCCTACCCAGTGCAGAGTGGCTTAGTTTCTGTAGACTAGCTCTCCATCAATCTACTACATCATCTATCCATTCTCTGTGGGGTCTGCCTCTCCTATTTGAACCATCCATTATGCCAAATACTAGGGTCTTGATTTTTTGTTCGTCGTTCATTCTGCAAATATGTCCAAATAGTTGTTGCTTCCGTTTTATAACCTTCTGCAGCAGGTTCTCTTTTGGCTCTATCTTCCTATATAACTCCTCATTGGTGACCTTCTGCATCCATCTTATTCTCAGAATCTTTCTATAACAAATCCTTTCGAAATGCCAATATTCTTCTTTTCAAATCTTTCGTTATCACCCATGTCTCACAACCGTACAACATGCTGCTGAATACACACGTTTTCAAGACACCCAGCTTCATTCTTAAGCTAATTGCTTTGCTTTTCCAAATCTTATCCATTGCCTTCAAACTCGCTCTTGCTTTCGCTATTCTAGTCGCTATTTCCTTCTTACAGTCTAGATCATATGTTATGTTGCTCCCCAGATATGTGAACTTCTCTACATTTTCCAGTTCAATACCATCCACACTGATCTTCCTTCCTATTTCCTTATCTCCAAATACCATTGTTTTTGTTTTATCAATGTTCATAATCAGTCCATACTGCTTCTCTTCTTCATTTAATACCCGCACCGTTTTTGCTAACTTCTCCTCATCTTCCTCAATGATAACTATATCATCCGCAAACCTCAATTCTTTTGTTAATTCTTTTCCTGTGCACAGATATCCCTTCTACCTCTTCCTAGATCTTATCCATCACTCTGTCCAGGTGTGCGATGAAGATACTTGGCGATATTGGATCTCCTTGTCTCGTACCTCTACTTGTTTTAAACCAACTTCCCAACTCCCCACGTGTTCTCACCACTGCTCCACATTATCACTGATATCTTTCAACAACCATATTAGTCTGCTATCCACTCTGTATGACTCCAACACCGCCCAAGTCACTTTCTGATCTATACTGTCATAGCCAGCAGTTGGTGTTATCTTTAACCCTTTGTAATAGGCAGATGGCCACTTTGAAAGCCCAGTGGTAAACTCTTCTCAGAGATCTAGGCCAGAGCTCAGCAGAGTTACAACCTCAATGAGAGCTGGAAGAGCAGGCCATTCATAAGCAAATCAGTGTCTTACCATAGGCTCAGCAACCCAAGCAGACTCTGGAGATGAAGACTATACTTACTAGGTACACTAAACTATTTTATCAATGTATATTTTTCTAAAGTAAAATACTTCCTTTCCTTTATCTCTTGAACATGTCTTTTGGACCATAATTATCTGACATATTATAACCCTGGTTACATGTCAAACTTCAGTGGCCAAATTCCCCATAAGTGTGACTATTCTGAAGCCAAAATAGAATATCCAATGGATTTACACAATGAATGAACTTGCCTCAAAACCTTGATCTTACCCTCAAGTATATGAGGGCAGTAGCTCTGGCTAGAACCCTAGTAAATAAAAGATGAGAGAAAGACATAGTTGTTGACGTCATCTTCTGAAGACTGAGGAAGGTGGCAATCATGCCCAGGAAATATTTATTTGAAATTTTTTGTTTGTGAATTTGAACCTCCGTGCAATCTTGGGGTGGGGGGATGTCGATCTATCAAGAAACACAATGCAGGGCTGCATATACCATTGTGAACCAAATCCTATGGGACTTGAGCAGTTATTGTGTATATCTGACCCTCTAAAATTCACAAGACATAGAATCAATTGAGTTAGAGATGCTCATCACCTAGTCTGTCTCCTTAGAAGGACAACCTACAGTAGTCCAACAGACAAGAGGTCACAGAATCATAGAACACAAGAACTGGAAGGGACCCAAGAGATCATTAAGCCCAGTCTCCTAGCCTCACGGCAGGACCAGCCACCACGTAGACCATCCCCGATAGCTGTCTATCTAACTTGTTCTTAAATATCTCCAGTGATGGAGATTCCACAACCTACCTAGGCAATTTATTCCAGTGTTTAACCACCCTGACAGGAAGTTTTTCCTAATGTCCAACCTAAACCTCTCTAGCTAAAGTTTAAGCCCATCGCTTCTTGTCCTATCCTCAGAGGCCAAGGAGAACAATTTTCCCCCTCCTCTCTCCCTCTTTTAAGTACTTGAAAACCCCTATCATGTCCCCTCTAAGTCTTCTCTTTTCTATACTAAACAAACGCAGTTCTTTCAGTCTTCCCCCATAGCTCATGTTGCTCTTCTCTGGACCTTATCCAGTTTCTCCACATCTTTCTTGAAATGTAGTGCCTAGAACTAGGCACAATATTCCAACTGAGGCCTAATGAGTGCTGAGTAGAGCAGAAGAATGACTTCCCATGTCTTGCTCTCAATACTCCTGTTAATGCATCCCAGAATCATGTTTGCTTTTTTTGCAACAGCATCACTCTATTGCCTTATATTTAGCTTGGGCTCCATTCTGCTCCCTAAATCCCTTTCCACAGTATTCCTTCCTAGACAGTTGCTTCCCACTTCGTATGTATGTAGACTGTTCCTTCCTAAGTGGAGTACTTTGCATTTGTCCTTATTAAAGTTTATCCCGTTTACTTCAGACCATTTCTCCAGTTTGTCCAGATCATTTTGAATTCTCACCCTATCCTCCAAAGCAGTTGCAACCCCTTTCAGCTTGGTATCATCTGCAAACTTACGAAGTATACCCTCTATGCCAATATCTAAATTGTTGATGAAGATATTGAATCGAACTGGTCCCAAAACAGTTCAAAATCTCCCATAGAACCCCACTTGTTATGCCCTTCCAGCATGACTCCAAACCATTAATAATGACTCTCTGAGAATGGTTATCCAAACATTTATGCACCCACCTTATAGTAGTCCCATCTAAATTGTGTTTGCCTAGTTTATTGATAAGATGATCATGCGAGCCCATATCAAATGCCTTACTAAAATCTAGGTATACCACATCCACTGCTTCTCCCTTATCCACAAGATTTGTTATCCTGTCAAAGAAAGCTATCAGAGTGGTCTGGCATGATTTGCTCTTCACAAATCCATGCTGACTGTTACCTATTACCTTATTTTCTTCAAAATGTTTGCAGATGTATTCCTTAATTACTTCCTTCATTATCTTTCCCAGCACAGAAATTAAATTGACTGGTCTGTAGTTTCCTGGGTTGTTCTTTTTTCCCTGTTTTTACATGGGCACTATATTTGCCCTTTTCCCGTCTTCTGGAATCTCTCACGACTTCCACGACTTTTCAAAGTAGATAGCTAAAGATTCTGATATCTGCTCTATCAACTCTCTGAGTATTCTAGGATTCATCAGGCCCCGGTAACATGCAGACATCTAATTTTTCTAAGTAATTTTTAACATGTTCTTTTTTCATTTTATCCTCTAAACCTACCCCCTTCCCATTAGCATTCACCATGTTAGACATTTCTCCATCAGACAGACTTCTTGGTGAAGACCAAAACAAAGGAGTTATTAAACAACTCTGCCATTTCCAAGTGTCCTGATATTGCTTCTCCCTTCTTACTAAGCAGTGGACCTACCCCGTCCTTGGTCTTCCTCTCACTTCTAATATATTTATAGACTATCTTCTTGTTACCCTTTATATCCGTAGCGAGTTTGAGCTCATGTTGTACCTTTGCTTTTCTAATCTTGCCCCTACAGACACACATTGTTTGCTTATATTCATCCTTTGTAATTTCTCCTAATTTCCACTTTTTATATGACTCCTTTTTGATTTTGAAATCATGCAAGATCTCCTGACTAAGCCAGGGTGGTCTTTTACCATATGTTCCATCCTTCCTATGTATTGGAACAGTTTGCTTTTGGGCTCTTAATAATGTCCCTTTGAAAAACTGTTAACTGCCTTCAGTTGTTTTTCATCTTAGTTTTGCTTCCCATGGGATCTTACCTTCCAGCTCTCTGTGTTTACCAAAATCTGTCTTCCTGAAATCCATTGTCTCTATTTTGCTGTTCACCTTTCACCATTTCTTAGCATCATGAACTCTATGATTTCATAGTCACTTTCTCCCAAGCTACCTTCCACTTTCAAATACTCAACCAGTTCCTCCCTACTTATTAAAATGAAATCTAGAACTGCTTCCCGGCCAGTAGCTTTTTCCACCACCTGAAATAATTGCCTTTAATGCAGTCCAAGAACTTTCTGGATAGTCTGTGCCTCACTCTGTTTGCCTCCCAACATATGTCTGGGTAGCTGAAGTCCCCCATCGCCACCAAATCCTGACCTTTGGATGATTTTGTTGGTTGCTTTGAAAAAGCCTCATCCACCTCTTCTACCTGAGTAGGTGGTCTATAGTGGACCCCTAGCATGACATCACCCGTGTTTTTATCCCTTTTACCCTAATCCGGACACTTTCAATGCATCTGTCTCCTGCATCCATCTCCACCTCAGTCCAGGTTTTTTATTTAGTCCAGCACATTTTTAATATATAAGGCAACACCTCCTTCCTGTTGAACCTGCCTATTGTTCCTGAGTAAGCTGTACCCTTCTATACCAGTTTTCCAATTGTGTTTATTATCCCACCAAGTCTCTATGATACCAAATATGTCATAGTTGTATTTATTCATTAGGTCTTCAAGTTCTCCCTGCTTATTACCCATACTTTGTACATTTGTATATAGGCATCTAAGACATTGATTTGCTTTTGCCTCCCAGTTCTGCGTAGTCCCTCTTTTTCTCTGCAGTTATAGCCCGTGATCCCCAGCTCACGTCCCCATATAGCCCAGGTCAGTTAACGCTACACTAGATCAAGGCCAAAAAGCTATCTACATGGCTAGCTTACTTTTATTAGCACAGCAATTGGCTTCAATTTTTTTTTATTCAGCTTTAAGTTGGCTAAACTGAAAGACCAAAATTCTTCTGTGGTCCAAAAATGCAAAGTGATTCTGAAAATCTAACTCTTGTCTTCCAGCATGTGAACAAAGAAAACAAAGATAAATTAAAAAAATAAATATTCTTTGGTTCTTTAGAGCCCTGATCCAAAGCCCACTGAAGTCCTTGGGACTTCAATGGGTTTTGCATCAGGCTTTATGTTACAACCTATGTTTTAAAATTAATTGTAAATTAGTGTTCAAACAGTGCTCGTATTCTTCTCATTGCCAAAAGCCGCACAATGGACCTTTTAAACAACTCTCTTAAAATCCAAAGAAATTCAGATGAAGTGACTCACAATGCTGTACAAATAAGCCACAACCATGCCTACTGTGCCTCTTTAGCACCTTTTAAGGCAATACAGTATTTTCTCCTTGGTGACAAAGAAAAATGTTTTAATCATAATTGTTGATTGGTTGGAAGATAGAAAAAATTGATAGTTTGTGACTAATTAAAGTGCCTTTTCTGCCTTGGGCAGTGGTTGGTTATAAACCTAGAGAATACTACTGAGAAATCTGAAACATATGGCAGAAGAAAGGGGATTAGTATTTCTTTGGCATTAGTACCCGCTTTTCTTAGTAAAGCTGAGGTCACCTAAAAGTCCTATCCCACTGAGAAGTTTATCAGCTTGAACTGTAGCATAAGGGCAGAGGATACTAATCAACAAAAATGTTTTATGAAATTTACTTCCCTTTTGATGTACAAAATATGCAGTTTGTTGGGTGCTAAAATTATGCCCATTGTAACAAAAGACAGAAATAAAGCAAGTTCTTGCCTCAAGGAGCTAATGGCATAAAAGGCAGACTCAAAATATTGAGATGGGCCTGACACAAACACCTACATCTAACTATACTCTCACATTGGACAAAGAACTCTGTTTCACAGAACCAAATCCCACAACCTCAGACCAGCTCAGAGTAGCCTCTGAAGTTTGTGTCCCTTTCTTACTGACTTGGAACAAATGTTTTCTTTTAAATATAGCAACCAACATTTACACTGAACCATTTCATACAATACTACGAAATTACACCTCTTTACAATCTCTCAATATTTTGGTTGAGTTCCAAGCATTGCTAACCACAATGAGACAACAGAATTGACTCCGTGGATTTACATGGGACTGTATATCCCACTAACATCGTAAGTCAATGAAACAAGTGCTGAATCACTGTGGCCATCGAAAGTCCCACCGCTTTATTAAAAGCCCTAACTAAAATGACATTCACTTGCTCTCTTTGTAGCTAGTAAGATCTGGATTGTGTTAATTAATAGAAATTAAAGGAAATTTATTGTGCAGGAGGATGCATGGTTATCTGATGTTTCTTGAGTATTTTTGTTTACTTTTCAGACTCCATTTGCCTTTCACTGTTGGGGCAGAAGGCCAAGCCTGATCTGTTAAAGCACTGATTATTTCTCCACGGGCTTTTCTTGAAAAAACTGAGGTCTCTGTGAGTGGACTATGACAAAAAGGGTTGGAGCTATCAAAACTACAGACTGCTTTGCCTCTCCTGCCCCCAAACCAGTTCTCCAACCCAGGCATAAAATTCCATGGTTACTCTCTTTGGATGTCTGTGCATCTTGTGGTTCCATTAAGATTCTTTTGGTTTTCTGTGACAGACTTACTTCTTGGAGGCAACATAAAATAAATGGTCAAAACAAAAAGCAGTCAAGTAGCACTTTAAAGACTAGCAAAATAGTTTATTAGGTGAGCTTTCGTGGGACAGACCCACTTCTTCAGTGGGTCTGTCCCACGAAAGCTCACCTAATAAACTATTTTGCTGGTCTTTAAAGTGCTACTTGACTGCTTTTTGTTTTGATAGTGTATAGACTAGCGCGGCTCCCTCTCTGTTACTATAAAATAAATGGGTTTTCAAAAGAGATCTAGCTGAAGAGAGGATAGTTGATTGATTAAGTGGGGTAAAGAGGTCATTCTACATAAGTGGACCATCTTGAAGATGACAAGAAAAAGGAGATACAACAGGAAAAATCTGAAAGTGTAGACAAGAGCTTCTGTCTATCTCTGATTTGTTATCACGTTGATTTTTGGGCTCCCTTTTGATTATTGTTTACTTCTTTGGAAGCCCCAAACCACCTGTTATTGTTTGTAAAACTTGTTATTACTGCTACTCAAAATGATAAAAATAATAAAGGTTTGAGGTTGTTAAAATTCATTTTGAACTTACAGGCCAATTTTTTCTTAACTAATATATGCAGTTGAAACTGAATTTGGCCTTCAGAATAATTGTAGGTAATTGGAAATGAAAACAGAAGCATACCTGAAAAGAAAATAGAAGGTAGAATAAGAACAGAAGCCATTCCATCTTTTCTTCTTTTAACCAATGAAGCAATCATCTCAGAGCTGTCATGGGTAGCATTTTGACTAGAAGATCAATCGTGTTATTTTACCCAGATTATTCACCGACATTACTGAAAAAGCCAGATATTTGTAATCATCCAAAGAATGCTGAAAGACCTGAAATGGGATTACATTCTATTATGCCCATCCAAGTCCAGGATTTGTTTTGGAAATCATTCTTATGTTTCTTCCTAACCTTCAGATGAGATTAATAGTATTCACTGGGCACCTCAGGCAGATATGATGTCAGACAATGTGCAGAAATACTTCAGTTGTTGCGGGACTGAGCTTTGAATGTTAATCTTTGTGATTCTAGCCACAACCCAAATCTGGTGTTTTAGATCAGACTCTGCATTTGCTTGCAAACTCATGGCATTCAGTTCCCAGTATTTAAATGTCTGAGTGGGATTTCACTAAAAAAAAAGTCCTTATGATAGCAGGCGTGAGAACAAATATTTACTATGATGAAGTTCATAGTACATACAGAATGCAGCCTACTTCTATCAAACAATAGTTACAGAAGCATAGACTATGTAGTTCTAGGTAGTGCACAGAACATGTAGGCAAAGGCTTCCTACAGTGCTGCAGCTGGTGCTCTTACTCTGGGTGAAAGTCTTCTCCCAGTGGAATCAGACCACGGTCTTATCCAGGAGGCATGTGTGAGCTAAGTTCTAGCTCAGGTAGAGATGGTGCTAGCAAGAGCTCTCCCATTCACAACAGGCTTTAATGGGTTGACATGGTAAATTGTGTCTCCTGTCACTTTCTGAGACAGCATATCTTATAATTAACTGCCCCACCTTCCTTAGTATCTTTAATGGGCCTGGCCATGAAGCCATCAGTTTTGACTCTAGAGTGAGAAGCAGCAGGATGGACCTAAACTCTCTCCTGTGGCTCCGTTAGTCGTTGGCTCATTCTTGGTCCTCTTGGGCCTGCAGCAAGTTTTCCCAGAGAAAATGCCCCTGACCTCTCCAAATCCTTTTGTAGATAAATTATGAATTGGATACACTTGGTTTAATTGCTGTCTGCTCTTCCAACTTCTCCTGGAGAAGGTCCAGAATCCCATGGGGCTGTCTCCCATACAGAAGCTCAAATGATGGAAGCTTGACGCACCTCGGCTACGTCTACACGTGAAGCCAACATCGAAATAGCTTATTTCGATGTAGCAACATCAAAATAGGCTATTTCGATGAATAACGTCTACACGTCCTCCAGGGCTGGCAACGTCGATGTTCAACTTCGACGTTGCGCGGCACCACATCGAAATAGGCGCTGCGAGGGAACGTCTACACGCCAAAGTAGCACACATCGAAATAAGGGTGCCAGGCACAGCTGCAGACAGGGTCACAGGGCGGACTCAACAGCAAGCCGCTCCCTTAAAGGGCCCCTCCCAGACACAGTTGCACTAAACAACACAAGATCCACAGAGCCGACAACTGGTTGCAGACCCTGTGCCTGCAGCATGGATCCGCAGCTGCCGCAGCAGCAGCCAGAAGCCCTGGGCTAAGGGCTGCTGCCCACGGTGACCATAGAGCCCCGCAGGGGCTGGACAGAGAGCATCTCTCAACCCCCCAGCTGATGGCCGCCATGGAGGACCCGGCAATTTCGACGTTGCGGGACGCGGATCGTCTACATGGTCCCTACTTCGACGTTCAACGTCGAAGTAGGGCGCTATTCTGATCCCCTCATGAGGTTAGCGACTTTGACGTCTCGCCGCCTAACATCGAAGTTAACTTCGAAATAGCGCCTGACGCGTGTAGCCACGACGGGTGCTATTTCAAAGTTAGTGCCGCTACTTCGAAGTAGCGTGCACGTGTAGACACAGCTCTCATGAACAGCAAAAGAAGGGGTGGGAACAACCTATCCCAAAGCCGTAGGTCTGGCTATGGCTTTGGGATAGGTTGTCCTCACTCCTTCAGTATCCCCTTCTCGGCTTAAGTGAAGTGCTCCACTAGCTCATCTGTCTGAGGGTAAAAGACTGATATATTTATGGTCTTAATCTTTAAGAAGTCACATAGCTGCATCATCACTTTTGATGGTAGGTTGTTTCCCTAATTGGTTACGCTCTCCTTTGGTACTCCAACCCTGGGTGAATAGCTTCAGAAGCTCAGGGACGAGGTGTGTGACCATACTGGCTCAAAAGGGGTTGACCTCGGGATACTGTTCACTGTTAGTGGAATGAACTGGTACCCCGTTGTCATCTTCTCAAATGGTCCCCCCCGATACCAGCACTCTTTCAAACGGGTCCCCACCATGGCAAGGGGGACAAGCAGGGCTTTCAGGGGTATTGTGGACCTGGGTCAGGTGCCACTCAGGGCATGACACATAATCTCTGATTTCTCCATGTTTCTCTAGTCAGTAAAATCTAAAGGTTACCTGACTGAGGGTTTTCTCTGGCTCTACAAGTCCCCGCACAGGGTGTTGTATGTGCCAGCTCTTTCTATTGTTGGAACTTCTTTGGGACCAGGAGCTGTGCACGTATTTCTCCTTTTTCGGCATCCTGGGCCATCCAGCACAGTCTCTCCCCTCAAAGGGGGGGGGCCATTTCCCTGTTCACCACGGTGAGGTGCTCATATAGCCAGCTCAGTCTCTGGCCCTGCTTCTGCACATGTATGAAATCTCTCCTGGCATCAGCAAATCCAAGTTTTGACAATGGGGGGAGGGGATGGGCTTCTGCCTACTTTGTGGCGGTTCCTGTTGGGACAGGCTCTCTTGGTGTCCTCTTTGTCCCTGACTCAACATAGGTTACCTGGCCCCAGCAACTCAGGTTCCCTCACTGGAGGTCTTCTTCCCTCAACAGATCATTATTCCAGGATTTTATAATCCCTTAAAATCTTTGAGGTCTTGCACCAGGTAAGTCAGCGCAGAGGCTACCCAATGCACACGTTTCTTGAGTGTTCACCTGTCATGAGCTGAGCTTCCCACATGGGGCATGAGCATATCTCCCTGGGACATAGAGTAGACAGATAGTGTCTACGTTGTCTCCCAGCCTGGGTAGGTGTACTGGGGCCAACAGATGATTACACTCAGAATCTGTCAGCACAGCCTGGCTACTACATTAGCCTGCACAGGAATTACCATTTTGTCTGGCCTTTCTTTCTGATCTGGCTATCTGCCATTCAGACTTGCTCATAAGAAGGAGGGTGTGGGCGGGGCGGGGGGGGCTCATTCTATCTCTTCTCAGCATTGGTGGCATGGTGTCCCCATGGGTTATCCCTTCAGGGTTGGGTTTCTCCATGAGATACTCATCCCCCTGGACTCAGAATCCCAGGGGCCCATCCAAGCTGTGACTTGGTTCCAAGTCAGGGTAAAACCCAGAGTTCACTAGAGCACTCTCCCTTCATTAGTCTCTGGATCTGCTGGGCAGGAAACCCCTATATTTAGGGCCTTCTGGTCACCCTCCAACTCCTGTCATCCCGTCTACATCCAGAAAATGTTCTGCCAATGGACCTGCATCAGCCAAGGTCCCACTGGTGTCATTACACCCTTTCCCAGCTGCTGGTTGGGAGAATCTGTGTAAATTGCTCCAACTCTACTTTTTCATCTGTCTGCTTCCCAGTTTGCTTTTTGGGTTGAAGCCACCCCCAGCAGTGTTCCTTATGACACTGGCCCATTGCCTGCAGCCAGGCACCCTTGGAAAATCTTTCCCAGTAGAACCTTTGCCAATGGGTTTCAGTAGTGGTATCAGAAACATGTGAGATGGCTGCCTTGACCTTGGTATTGTCTTGGGCCTTTGTCATGTCAAGGCTGTATTAAGCAACCTGGACTAGTCCTGTAAAGTACGGAGATAGCAGCCTCGCCCAGTGTCCTGGGGGCCATCAAGCTACAGTAGTGACCCGCTTGAAAATGAATAGGAATGCTTCGGGGGCCTCCTCTGGTCCATCTTTGTGAGATTCACTGAGGAGCCAGCAGTGGCCACAAGATCTGGGGTCTCTGCTCCCAGGGGTCCTGCAGGCTCCTTTGGGTGGCAAGAGGTAGCAACTTTCTGAACCAAGCATTGCTGCTGCTTTTGCATACACAGTTCCTGGATGAGCTGTTGTTGTTGTTGGGCTACCTGCTGGTGGTAAGGGGTAGCCATCTATTGGAACAGCTTGATCTGCTGCTGCAGAACCTGCTGGGTCACCTGCTGTTGTCCATCAGCCATTTCAGCAGTTTGCCAATCTCCATATCACTTTTCCCCTCTCTCAGTCTCACTGTCATGCTGCCCACATTCTCCACCAGTTGTGAACAGGTCTGCTACCCCACATCTTGTAGTGGCTGCAGTAGGAGGGGTAGGGAAATGCAGGCTCTTCCACTCCACTGCATTCCAATCTAAGGCCCTGAAAGGCCTGTCCAGCATCTTTCATCTTGAGTTCCTTAAGTCAGCCTTCCTAGGCCACTTCCTACTTCCCTCTTTCCCAAAGTGTTGCAAGCTTGTCCTTGAAAATTGCCTGCCCATCTCCAACCCATAAGAGCTGCCACTCTCCAATGTGCCTTCTCCCAGTCTGGATCTGGCATGTCCTCCTCAAGAGCTCTCAGGGTGAGTCCATCTCCCTGCCTTGTCTGCCTCCCATGGAGTGGATCAGTTCCCTGTAAATTCTACCTCTAATGCAGCATACTTAGCAAGGGCAGAGAGATGGGGCTTCCTGAGCTCAGAAATGCTCTTTAACCTTCTGCCATACAGTGAGGAATTTATGCACCCTGTCATAAGGGAAAGCTGATAAAAAGTCAAAGGTGGGGATTTTTTTAAAATAAACCCCTACCAATGTTCCCGCTAATCTTTTCCATAGGGTGTGGATTTTTTCCATCCATGTGTAGAATAGATTTTTTTATGTGCACCGGGGCATGCGCAAACATGTACCACTAACAGAAACACAAAACCTAGCTATGGGCACTCTTCTAATCCGCTGGGCAGCATTTGAGTTTCTCCTGAGCACCTGCACAAGCGCTCAGCTTACAGGGAACACTGAACTCCACCCTCCCTATTTTGCCTAAAATGTATTTTTTTTTTTTGCTATATATTTCCATTGTATAAGTCAACACGGTTCTATGCTCCAAACCTTTGCAGACTAGGGGATAAATACATCCTACTAACAAAAGAATAAACAATTTCCAGGCCAGTACTAACAGCACAATTTAATGTATTTAAAAAGGGAACAAGAAAGGGTAAATTTTCTAGGAACTGACTAAAGCAAGTCATAAGAATGACAGGAGAAGGCCTCAGAGAGAAACAGCCCAATTTAGGGCTGCTGAAGTAGAGCTCTGATGCTAGAGGCATGGAGCAAAAAGCTCAGTGAACCAGGAAAGTATGCCACCTGATAATCTTAGTGTAAAAGCTCAAGATCTGTGATGAGGAAAAAAGCTTAAGCAACTTTCCTTCCAACTCCGTGCATAACACTAATCTGTCACTACTGGATCCTACAGTGCAGTACAGTACGGTACAGAACACTTGAATGATCCCTTGACTCTTTCAATTTCTTTTGTTGTGAGATGGTTTTCAAAAGGAAATGCTCTCCCGGACACATGGAGATTTTGCTATTAGATTCACCTTAAGACTTGTCCCTTCTCCAAAAAGTAAACATGCATGTGAGTTATAAAACACTCTGACCCAGCTCCTTAGCTGATGCAAATCAGCAGAGTCTCTTTTAATATCTGTCGCTGAGATTGTTTTGTTTTTCACGAAGTCTTTGTGGCAGCAGTGTTCTGTCCCTTTAAAAAATGCAGATTTGTTTTCACATAAACTCAACAAGACTTATGAAAATCAACTGGGTGCTGTTGTTGAGAAAGAAGGGAAAGCATAAGGAAAGTCAGCAACTTTAGAAGCTCAATGTTTTTGTTTTCAGTTGCATAGCCTCCAACTCCTTAACAGGTGTGTTAGTTTTAAGCAGATTTGGGATACCATTTAAAGGTTTCACCTTACTTATTGTGGACTTCTGACAGCTTTTGGCCTGCACTTCCTGATGTAAATTTCACTAATTCAGAACTGGTGAAAAAACCTTGGATTGTTCTGGATTTTTTTTTTCTTTATCACCGAAGCTTACATCTCTGTATTAAGAAAAAAAATGTGGGCAGATTGTAGTGCCTAAACATTTTACCACATTCTGGTGGTAATAGGCTGGAATTTAAGAGAGGCTCTTCTACATTTTATTTACACAGTTGTCTGTATGGCATATTTTTAGCATCGGATTCTGGGTTTAAATAGGAAAATTGCTTTGGTTCATTTAATTTATTTTACTTATTTTTATTTATTTGCATTCTTTTCTCTGAACAATGAAATACTAACCACATAACTATTTTTAAAATGTAACTTGGAGTTTCTTGTCTAAATAACTTTATTTCTAGTTTCAATAGCCTTTTGTGGGAGGATTCAGTTGCTATTAGAAATGGAAAATATGACCTCTCTTTATCTTTTTTTCTTTGTTATAGACATACTAACTCCATAACTACTACTGGGAGTCAAGCCACAAAACACTTAAGAGTAAGATAACAAGTATTTAAAAACTTTGTACATGTGAAAGGAGTCAAAGGGTAGTAATGTAAAATATAAATCTGTACTTTCGTTCTTTACAATTTACAGGACTAGAATTTTCACTTTTATTCATTTTGAAACAATTTGAGAAAATATACATGTTCAGCCTCTGTTCAATCAGCTACCAGCATTTTTAAACAGTGGTAACATTAACTATATTTATAATATATTAATATTATTTATGAAGTATTAACTTTGTCTCAGTGCACCAGATTAACTTTCAGAAAGTTGTACTCTGCTTTTTAATTGTGAGGTTTACCTTTTGCCAGAGGGGAAAATACTGGTTTACAGTCTGATAAAGTTGCAACTCTGAGTTGAATACTAAGCATATGATTAAATATGCAAAGGCAAGCAGCTGATCTTTTAAGTAGTTTCACAAAAACCATGAAATATCCTATCTCATGTAACAGAAATTGTTATCTTCAGTAGAAACGATGTCCCTTCTTTCTGCAGAAAATAAGCAGCATTAGTACAGTTTCCACACCTATTTAAATTTTGCATTATGAAATATTTCTCTTGCATTACCAGACACACATCATTTTGATGGGAGATTGGTGTGTCCGCTGGTCTCAGAAGTGGCCTTGTGTTCTCTCGTGACTCATGGACTGACCCAATGTGCAAAGAAGTCAGTGGGAGTCTTTCATTGACTCCCATGAACTTTGGCACAGTCCCTTTGCTAACTATCAAATTGTGTTCTCACAGTTTTATTTGAAAAGAGATTGATGGTACTGAATGGCTGAAGTTGTCACAATGCTTCCCACGCCACTTCTCTGGAACTCTTAACTAACTCCTTCCTATGTCCTCTTCTGTAAGTAGCTTGACAGCACTGGGTCTGAATCACGCTCATATTAATGTTTTTGGTGTACGCCTAACAGTTTGTCAGGATGGGCATTATCTTGCTTGATCCCCCAGAGTCATGGGTCTCTCCTTTTATCTAGTCTATGGTAGGTAGGTAACCGGTGTTCTCCTTTTGACTAATTTTTGCCCCTTGCCTAAGCTTGGGCTTTTTACATATAACATCTGTGCCTGAAGGCTGAAACTGACCCTGAACATTTCATTTCCAAAGCAACTGTAACAGAAGTTTCCAGGGTTCCAAAGTCATCCCTTATGACCTGAATAGCTAAAATGTAAATCAGGCAATTTAGCCAAAGCAAAATGCCCCAGGCTTTTCATCTATGTGTCTGTGTATCCACCTACCATTATACCTTTAGACCACACCAGAGCATGCACCCTAATCCCCAGCATGCACCCTTGTGAGGAACTACTCCTGGACAGATGTTCTATTCCTGCACCTCTCCAAGACATTCACCTAACTACACCGAGAGGTACACAAAAAACAAACAAACAAAAAGAAAACCAGCAAGCAGCCCTGTACCTCCTGCAAGACTAACAATTGTATTTATTAGGGGATGAGCTCTACCCACCAAAGCTCATTACCTATAAATAACATTGCTAGTCTTCAAGGTGCTACAAGACTGCTTGTTGGTTTGTGGGGGGTTGTGAAGCTACAGACTAACAGGGCTACCCCTCTGAGACTGCTCGTAGGGGGAGGCAGCCTCACCCTATGCCCCGAACCCTAAAGAGGAGCCCTTGCTGGGCACACGCCCTGCCCTAGCCCTGTGCACGTACCCTGCTGAGAGCTGGGCGCCTGGCCCCCTGCTGGTGAGCCAGCGCCGGCCGGGGGCGGTCTTGAGGAGCCCTCCTAGGCACACAGCCCGGCCCTAGCCACGCACGCTGCTCTCTGGGCAGACGGGCTGTCCCCTCACCCGCCTCCCTGCTCGTGAGGTGCCCACCTGCTGTTGCGCCGCCCCGCGCCCGCCGGGCTCTGCGCTCCCGTACCTGAGAAGTCTGCCAGCGCCTGGCTCTCCTTGGTCCCCACCAGGACGACGCAGCAGAGCAGGTTGAGCAGCAGCCCGGGCTCGCCCTGTCTCCGGCTCGGGGGCTGCCCCGCGTCCCCTTCACTCATGGTGCGGGGGGGAGGTCTTCGCAGCCCGGCCGAGTCACGTGCTGAGCCCGGCCCCCCGCTGGCAGCGCATCCTCTCCCCAGCCAGCGCCCGGCCGTGGCGGGAGCGGAGCGCGCTGCCCAGGGCGCCCGCGGCAGGAGGGAGGCGCCCGGACCCGGGCCGCGCCTTGGCGCGCTTCGCCCCCACAGGCAGCGCCGGCGAGCTCCGCTGGGGCGCAGCGCCCTGTGTGCCTGTGCGTGTGTGTGTGCGCGCGGGGAAGGGACGCGCCTCTCCCCCGGCCACGGGACTCAGCCTCCACGGGCCCCCCGCCCCTCTCTCCACCCCCGGCCGGGCATTGCTAGGGCCCGGCGCCTCCCTCCCGCCTGGCGCACGCCGCTTCTTCCTGGGCACTGTGCGGCGCGGCGCGGCGCGGCGCGGCGGCCCCGCTTCGCCCTTTCCCGGTGGTACGCGGCCCCGGAGGGTCCCCCCAGCCCCTGGGCGCGCCAGCCAGAGCCGCCCTCGCCCGCCCCCTTTCCCCCAGGGTGGTGGACGGGACCAGCAGCCGAGCGGAATCTGCCAGGGCTATTGGGCTGCTCCAGCAGATGGCTGCGCTGTCAGGCTGTGGCCGGGGGAAACGCAGCCCCTCTGCCGATTTGCTCCCGGGATCAAGACCGAGGACGGGAGGCGCTCAGCCGCGGGAGCGAGAAACAGCTCTACCGCGCGGGATAAAATGGGCGTCTGGTTTCTCGCCAAATTTAGTCCCTGCTCGCAAGAGCTCTTTGCAAACGTTTAATTGCGTCATGTAATGCCCAGTTTCTCGGGTAGGGTTTTGTGCCCAGCCTTTTGTCCCGTGAAAGTTTTACATGCATCTGGGGGAAATAGCGGGGATGCAGTCTCCTTTGCAACGGGGGAAACAAACACCTTAATGGAAAGTAAGGGATCCCCAAACTACTCTTGGCTTTATCTAATGCTTGACTCCCCCCGCCCTTCTGCCCCTCTACTCTCTGATTTGCTCACCTTGATAATATTTTTCTGATTTCTCAACCTTGATTACTATTTTTGGTTCTGTCAAAACAAAAAGCAGTCAAGTAGCACTTTAAAGACTAACAAAATAATTTATTAGGTGATGAGCTTTTGTGGGACAGACCCACTTCTTCAGACCATAGCCATTTGTCCTCCTTGATTACTGTTTTTGGTTCTCTGTGTCTTAAATATTGAGTCTGTTCTGGTCTTTCTATGGTCTGAAGAAGTGGGTCTGTCCCACGAAAGCTCACCTAATAAACTATTTTGCTCGTCTTTAGAGTGCTACTTGACTGCTTTTTTGTTTTGATAGTATATAGACTAGCAGGGCTCCCTCTCTGTTACTATTTTTGGTTCTCTGTGCCTTAAATATTGAGTCTGTTCTGGTCTGGCTATGATCTGAAGAAGTGGGCCTGTCCCACGAAAGCTCATCACCTAATAAATTTTTTTGTTAGTCTTTAAAGTGCTACTGGACTGCTTTTTTTGTTGTGATACTCTTTCCATGTTCTACATTGCCTTCAACTGTTCTTTCTGCTTCTTTTAAGCCCATCAGTATAGGACATGGCTGAAAATGGCTTGGTCTGTCTGCATCTTCTGCCAACATTATCGAGGGACTAAGGCTGGGTCTACACTAAACAGTTTTGTTGACAGAAGGGGGCCTTCTGTTGACATAACTCAGGGAGCGTCTACATGCTTAAAGCATTATGTTGACAGAACTCTGCATTTTCTTTGACAGTATTATCCTTCAAAAATTTGAGGCATAACAATCTCTCGACGTAGTACTGTCGACAGCAGTGCAGTGTAGACACTTCTGTCCACAGAGAGGGCTTCCAGTTGCCGGGCAGCCCTCTTTGCAGAGCTGCCATTCCGCTTTCTGGCACCAGAGGGCAGGGCAGTCTGGCAGTTCTCTGTCGACAGAGCAAGTTGTGTGTAGCTGCAATCTGTTGCCGGAGGTTCTGTTAGGATTTTGCTGTCAACAGTAACTTATGTTGACAGATGCTTCTAGTGTAGACATAGCCTAAGTAATTATTAAGGGAAAATACTAGCTCCTCAGCTCCTTTAAGACTTGCAACCATGAAAGAGAAAAGAAGCAAAATTGGAAATAGGGCAAGGAAGCATCTACAATCAACACCCTGCACTGATTTTTTTGTTTAGTTTTGTTTTAAAGACAAATGTGAAAGTAGGAAAGCATGAGCTAACAATTTGGACTATGTCTACACTAGAAGTATCTGTATACAGAAGTTACTGTCAGAAGAGATGTTCCGACAAAACATCTGTCAGCAGATCACGTCTATACATAAAAACAGGTCAATCTTTTGAGCTACTCCATCGCAAAAGGGCCCTCTGGAGCATCTTCACAGTTTTTTTATTGATGCTCCATGAGTTTTGTAATCAAAACCCAGTTTTATCTACAAAACTCTCTAGTGTAGATGTAGCCTTATAGTTTAGCATGTACAGTCACATTCTATACCATGGGTGTCCAACCTTTTAGCTTGCCTGGGCTGCATTGAGTGAAGAGGAATTGTCTTGGGCCGTATATAAAATATATAATATAGTTAATGTATATAAATCACATCATAATGTTAAAAGTTTACGATATTGTGGGGCCGCATTACTAGCTGTCCAGGGCTGCGTGCGGGCCGCAGGTTGGACATGCCTGTTCTACACCTTATTTATTAGATGACATTGGTAAGTACGTAATGTAACCTGGAAGTTTGCAAAGCCCCCGACAGGGCAACTATTTTGCTTCAGGAGGTGTTAGGAATATATCAGTAGGGACTCAGCGCAGTTCTGTGTGATCAAGCATTACATACAAGCCAGCATGATTGTTGTCTGCACATTATAGATATAAGCACAAGCAATACCTTTAGAACATCCCAGTTATCTACCTGTATTCTGAGAGGCTATGGTTACACTACACTGTTCTGTCAACAGAATTCACTATCAGAAGAGATTTTCCAACAAAACTTATGTTGACAGAGTGCAGCCACACACAAAAGCCAATTGGGAGAGTGCTCCACCCTGTTGAGAGAGTGGCTGGAGTGCCCGACCACTCTCAAGAAAACAGGCACCTGGTCACACAGCAGACAGGGCTGCCCATTGTTCTTGATGCCCTTTCTGTCGAGAGAAGTCCCTCCTAGGGCGTCCACATAGCTTTTTTGTTGACAGAATCTGTTGACAGCAGCGTTACGCCTCATGGCTGAGAGGCAGAACAGTGCTGGCAGAGATGCTGAGTTTTATTGACAAATTGTCAACAAAACACATTTTGTGTGTGAAAACAAAAAAGCAGTCAAGTAACACTTCAAAGACTAACAAAATAATTTATTAGATGAGCTTTCGTGGGACAGAACCACTTCTTTAGACCATAGCCAGACCAGAACAGATTCAATATTTAAGGCACAGAGAACCAAAAACAGTAATCAAGGAGGACAAATCAGAAAAAAATGATCAAGGTGAGCAAATCAGAGAGTAGAGGGGTATCGGGGGGGGGAGAAGGTCAAGAATTAGATTGAGTCAAGCATGCAAACGAGCCCCTATAGTGACTCAGAAAATTCCCATCCCGGTTCAAACCATGTGTTAATGTGCTGAATTTGAATATAAAAGACAGCTCAGCTGTCTCCCTTTGAATAGTGTTGTGAAAATTTTTCTTCAGTAACATCCAAACTCTTGAGTCATTAACATTAATGGCCTACTCCATTAAAATGTTGACTAACCGATTGATTACTGTTTTTGGTTCTCTGTTATTAATAACAGACTGTTATTGAGTCTGTTCTGGTCTGGCTATGGTCTGAAGAAGTGCGTCTGTCCCACGAAAGCTCACCTAATAAATTATTTTGTTAGTCTTTAAAGTGCTATTTGGCTGCTTTTTTGTTTTGATAGTATATAGACTAGCACGGCTCCCTCTCTGTTACTGTTCATTTTGTGTGTGGACATTCCACCAGTTTTGTCAACTAAACCAGGGTTTTGTTGGTAAAACTTGCAAGCGTAACCATAGCCAGAGAGTATTGAGTTAATCAAGGAGAGGTCAGAGCTGGCCAAATTCCTCCTTGCTATTGCTCTATGGCAATTATGGGACATGGGCCTCTGGGAATGGGGGCGGGGCTGCTGCCCCATGTCAGGGCTCCTGGTTGATGGGAGCTGCTGCTCCAGATTGAGGCACTGTGGATGGAGGGCTCTGCAGCCTTCTGATGAGGGATGAGGTGGGAGCAGAGGATGGGGGCTCCACAACCTACAGTCAGGGGGGTCCTGAGAATAGGGGCTTTGCAGCTTCCTGAAAATGGGGACAGGGAATGTGGCAGCCGCCCCATGAAGGAGCTTCCACCTAACAGGAGCTGCCTCCCCAAGGTAGGGATGCTGGGAAACGAGGCATTCCCCTCACAGAAGGGATCTCTGAAAGCAGGGGCTGCCTTCCCTAGGTATGGGATGCCAGGCAATGAGGCAGCCGCCCTGTGGCAGAACTCACTAGAAGTGGGGGCTGCCACCATGGGGTGCTGGGGAGTGGGGCAGCTGCTCCATGGAGAAGCTCCCCTGGAGCAGGAGCTACTGCCCCAAGGCACAGGGCATTGGGCAGCCACCCAATGGAGGAGGTCTCCGGCAGTGGGGGTTGCAGCCCCAAGACACCGAGTCACCAAGGAACAGGACCCCTTCAAAATATAGGACAATTTTCCCAATTTCTTAAAAAAGTCAGGATGCCTGTGAGACAGTTTAAATAAGGGACTGTCCCAGTAAAAGCAGGACCGATGGTTACCCTACTGTTAGGTTGTAAAGATGACTGGTAAAATGTCTCTCCCAGGATAGCCCTTGCTACACTCTATTATCTAAGCCTTTTATAACTAATTCTACAAAGCGCACAGGTGTCATAATGACCCCTACTGGATCTTCACTTTTCCTAACCTTCAATCAACTGTTATGACCAGCAGCATCTAGACTCACAGCTGTCTATCTACATATCTTTTTTCATTCTCAGTTATTTACTTTTTCCTCCCACTCTTTCCATTCTGATTGGCAAAACTGCCAATAGTTATGACCTTGCTTCTGACAGTTTGTCTCCAAACTAGCACTGAATGATGTGGTGTTCTGTTTCATTAATCCATATAGGCAGAGTGGACATAATATGATTGCAATTAGTTTGATAACATTCTGGGGTATATACATCCCTCATGTCTAGGACAACAGTAATAGATGGTACCAAACTATGACCACAGATCATGTCCTAATCCAACACCTTGGCTATGGCCACATTAATCTCTCCTTTCGGAGAGGGCATGGTAATGAGGCACTTCAGCGATGCTAATGAGGTGCTATCATGAATATGCAGAGCCTCATTAGCATAATGGTGGCCTCACGTGCTTTGAAAGTGACACTTTCGGAATGCACACTGCCCAGGTAGCCGGGGACCTTTCAAAATGACCCCCGATTTTGAAAGACCCTTCTTCCCAAAATCAAATGGGAAGAAGGGGCTTTTGAAATCAGGCAGTCCTTTTGAAAGGCCCAGGGCTACATGGGCAGCATGCGTTTCAAAAGCAGCACTTTCAAAGCATGCGTGGCTGTCATTCTGCTAATGAGGCGCTCAAAATTGTGTGGCCACAGCCCTGGAGTTTGGACCAGATGCAAATTTCCCAGCTCTGATATACTCTGAAGTGGACCAAGCTGACTGGCTTGAATTTTGTCAGTTTGTTTTTGGTTCTGAAAAATACATATCCTAATTTCATACCTCAGGGCCACCTGTGATAGGTAAATCCTTTCTTTTTGTCTGGAAGGCTGTGTTTTAAATACGACAGCTGCTGAGAAGTTTGGAATGTTATAAGTCAGTGTTTCCCAAAGGGTATGCCACAGAAACCCGGGGTTCCGCAAAGTGAAATGAGGGGTTCAGCAAGAAAATTCCATTACAATAACATTTTATGGTTTAAAATAATAATTCATATTTAAGCATTTATGAATTTTATTAAAACAATTTTCATTTGTGTTTGCTATGATACGGGTCCTTGTGTAATGCCAGCTTAGCCAGAGAGTAGGGACAATGATGTCACTACTCAGCGCTGTGCGTGCAGTCAGTCAGTGGTGTGATGGCCTGTTATATACCACCTTAAATCCCCATACTCAGTCTATTAAATCTGTTAAATTAAATGTGATTTTTATTTTTAAATACACTCACCCCTCGCTCTATGAGCATGACTGGTTCCCAACTTTGTGCTCATGGGCGAAAACTTGTAAGAGGGACACTAAATTCTCATGAAAATGCACGTAAAAATCTCTGACTGATTCCTAGAGCTCGGTGAAGGAGTGGCAGCAGGTGGTACTGCTTTTGGACGGTAAGTGACCCTTGGGTTTACGGGTTGGAAAAGGTTAAAGGCTGGGGGCAGTTTGGGGCCATGAGGGGGAGGGGGGGTTAAAACCTGGTGGCCGGTTGGGTCCGTGGGGTAGGTGACGGGGGGCTCAGGCTGCTGAAGGTTGAGTGTGTGGTCTGGTGGGGGGTGGGGTGTCAGGCTGCGGCAGGTTAGGTCTACCAGGCTGGTGGGGAGGGGAGGTGGGGGTCAGGCTGCAGGGCTGGCGGGGGATGGTGGGGGTTAAGGCTGTTGCGGGTTGGGGCCATGGGGCTGGCATCTGGGGAGGGGGGCAGGTTGCCACGGGGGTGGTCTGTGGGGCTGGGGAGGGGGTCAGGCTGCTGTAGGGCTGGTGGGGGGGAAGTCAGGCTGCCACGGATCTGGTGAGAGGGAGGGGTCAGGCTGCCACGGGGTCAGGCTGCCACATATAGGCACTGCGGGGCCGGCGGGGGGGTCAGGCTGCTGTGGGCCGGTGGGTGGTGGGGGGAGTCAGGCTGCCACAGGTAGGGGCTACGGGGCTGGCGGGGGCTCAGACTAGGGCAGGTTGGAGCCACAGGGAGGGAATTAGCCTTGTATTAGTGGGGGCGGTTCACTTGTAGAGTGAACTAAAGTAAGTAAATGTGTTGCTCGTTTAAGCGAGTACTGGTCAGTGAAGTACTCGTTTAACAAGGGATAAGCGTATGTGCAGTTAAACTAAAGGTTGATCTCATGGCCTTGTTTAGCATTTATTTATTATTTATATTTATTTGTGCTATACTTCTTCAGCTCCATATATCAGACTCTTAGTAGAGGTCTGCAAAATTCTTTCGAGTTTAAAGAAGTTCTGTGGCCAAATAAAATTGGGAAATACTGTTATAAATAATCTCAAGGAAGGTGACAAGTGGGAGAAGGCAAGACAAGGTAGTCAAAGATGTACGATAATTTCATATCTGTTACAGGGCTGTGCAACCTATCATTTGGATTTCACCACCAGATGTGTTTGTGGGAATCCATCTGCCTTTCTGTCTGGATAGATGAACAGATGCACATATAAGCCCTTGTACAGGAAAGCATCCCTATTCTGGATAACATTTAAGACCATGAAGACAATGGGATTTAAGCACATGCTTAAAGTTAAGCATGTATTTAAGTCTCTTTCCTGAATCGGGGACATAATATGTTAGTGTTTATCTCTAATCTTTTTAATAGGACTACATTACTATTGACTATATGTCAAAGGACTTCAGATCCTACACTGAGAGGTGGCAATAAAAAACCATAACTTGAGTAGTTACAGAGTAATATTTATGGAATGGTGACAAGTATCACAGAGGTAGCCGTGTTAGTCTGTAGCTTCAAGAACAACAGGAAGTCTTGTGGCACCTTATAGACTAACAGATATTGTGGAGCCTAAGCTTTCATGGGCAAAGACCCACTTCATCAGATGCACAAGTGGGGGAGGTGGTTTCGGAGGTGTATTCAAAGAGTGGGTCCCAGAAAGAGGGAGGACCAGAGCTGACATTTCCACCTTGCTGAATAGACCTTGTCAGCTCTGGCCCTCACTCTTACTGGGACCCCACTCTTTAAATACACCTCTGAAACCACCTCCCCCCCTTGTGCACCTGATGAAGCGGGTCTTTGCCCACGAAAGCTTAGGCTCCAAAATATGTTAGTCTGTAAGGTGCCACAAGACTTGTTGTTATTTACGGAGTGTACTCTCATTTACTCAAATCAGATTACTCTCTTTTGCACTAGTGAGAACAGAAATAATTTCATAATGTCAGAAATGTGGGAAACTTGCTGTTTGCATGGAGTTACCATTGGAAGTCTCTGAGTGGCAAGGCAAGAAACATACAGTATAAATTAACTACATTTCATTAGTTTTCCCTGAACCACTGCCAGCCTGCTAATTTGAAACTCATATTATAGTTTACTACATGGAAACTCAAATAAAGTTAGAAAAGAAGCCTATGTGGATTAATAGTAGAGGATGCTTGAGTCAGTTAATAAATATTAGATTATTATTGAAAAATTCACAACCAGGCAGATTTATAGTACCATGACAGTGACACCACATTTATTGCATTGGAGGGACTTTAATTCTAAAGTCTCTATTTTTAGGCACATGCAACTCTTTTCCCCTCAAAAAATTCTCATAGAGCTGAATCTTTTCATGCTTCTTTTCAGCTGCAAAAGATAAATTTTTGAAGTAGAGTTTTGGTAATCTTCTGTTTGGTTATTTTAGAAAATCCTGAGCATAAAAAATCCTAAGGTTTTCCCACCACTTAAGACATTTTAAACACTTTATTTTCTCCCACTCTGACACAAATGAAATCTACAAGAGAGTTCTAACAAGTGGGCTGCCATCCTCAGTTGGGTTTCTATGGCAATGAATGGCAGACCAGTTGAAACAAAGTAAGTGCTTTGAAATAATTACTATATGGTGCTTATTTTAAATAATTTGCCTCATTTTTGCTGATTCAACCCTAATTTCTATGGAAACAACAAGAAAAGTAATCAGTAACAGAGAAATTGCTTGTGAATTTCAGCTGTGGCTGTTTTCTGAATGTTACGAGTTCTATTTTTCATATAGTGCAATAGTTTGACTTTGGATACAACATGCCAAATCCTGCGTGTTCTGCTCAAAAAAACTTCTTATTGACTTTAGTGGATCTTGGCCCAATGTGTTTAAAACGGGGAAAAAAAAATCTTACCACTCCCCTTCCCTACGCCTTTACAGGATGAATGATCTGTCTGATGTGAGAAAAGACAACATTGACTAGCACACTGGTTTTCAACCTATGGTCGACACACTGCTGAGAGTCCACAAACAATGTCTAAGATTTCTGAAGAAATCTGCACTTCTATTCAAAAGTCTTCAGGGCTCTGCAAATAAAAAAAGGTTGGAAACCACTGATCTAACAAATTCTGCCCTTTGTGTATAAAGTATTTCCCTGCAAACTCAGCTTCCTGCCCAGCTAATCAGAACTTCCTAATGACCATGCCCCCATGTAAGAAAGTGGTAAAACAGGGTGTGTGTGTTCATATCAGTCAGTTAAACCAATCAGCTTCTCTTTGGTTCCCCTCTAAATTCCATCTTTACTTCCTCATTGTAGGGAACAGAAAATTCACCTTCCTACTGACTGGCATGCTGCCAATGTCATTGACAGCTTTCCTGTAACTGGATTTTTTTCTTGATAGCCCTCGCAGAATGCAAAGTACTATACAAACACACAAAAAGGGCATATCCACTCTCCCAAAGAGCTTTACACTCCAAAAATCCTAAACAAGACAAAAAGGCAGAAAGAAAGGTATAAAACATAGATCTAGAGACCTGCTGGTACCCAGCACATTTGAAAATCAGCCTGCTTGTTCGTGTTTGCTTTTGTCATTACGTGTATACATGCACTGATATTCTTTCCTTTTGGACCACAAGGGTTCAATGATGAATTTTGAGGAGTTAGTCGGTTTATAAAAATTAAAATGTCCCAGGCTTAATGGTAATTTAATATTATTCTATTAAAATAAAGTGGGTGAGGGTTCAGTACTTGTGCAAGCCTACTCTTTCTCCTTTTCCTTTGTAAACCAACAAGTGTGTTGAAGGTGCCAAGGGGCAGACAGGTTTATTCTATGAACCACAAATTATAATTGGTTCATCTTATACTGCTTCCTGCTCTTCCATGCTTGCTCACTTTGTTTGCTGGTTCCCTGTCATCTTCCTTTCCTGTCCTGATCTTTTCCTTGGTTTGTGTTTTCTGAGCAAGCAGCCCAGTTTCCAAACCCTTCTGAGTGCTGGCTTGAAATCCATTGCTATTGGCACAGCGAGGTTCATTGTTTTTATATTGGCATGGCTCAAGTGTGACAGTGAAGAAGACAAATCTCCATAAGTCACAGTATAAAAGGCAGTTCTTTAGCTATTTAGAAAAGTGCTGCTCCATTTGAAATTACAAAAAGATGGGGGTGTTTCGGAATAAACCAAATGGTGGTTTACCTAAGTAGTTGCAGCTGCTAATCTCCATCAATATCCAAAAACCCAGTCCGTGCATTGGCTCAGCAGTGAAGATGCATTTAAGGTGTAATCAAAGGCTGACACTCCCAAAGGGTGAAATTTGCCCAGTTTATGGGCCCACAAAAGACATTATGAATGACATGAGCCATTGTCAAGGCCAAGGGCTGTCTCAAGGGGTGAGGGCTGAGGCAACCCCCACCCAGTGGCCCAGATGTGGGGCCCTGGGCAACCCACCCTGAGCCCCAGGCCCCTCTCCTTCACAGCTCCTTGCCCCCTCCATGACCAACCAGGCCAGGGATTACCTGGGACAGTGCATGGTGGCAGCTGTAGCTGCAGGGACTCACCTCCCCTCAACCCACCTCCTGTACTCACCATGGCTACGTCTACACGTGAAGCCAACATCGAAATAGGCTATTTCGATTAATAACGTCTACACATCCTCCAGGGCTGGCAACGTCGATGTTCAACTTCGATGTTGCGCGGCACCACATCGAAATAGGCGCTGTGAGGGTACGTCTACGCGCCAAAGTAGCACACATCGAAATAAGGGTGCCAGGCACAGCTGCAGACAGGGTCACAGGGCGGACTCAACAGCAAGCCGCTCCCTTAAAGGGCCCCTCCCAGACACAGTTGCACTAAACAACACAAGAGCCACAGAGCCGACAACTGGTTGCAGACCCTGTGCATGCAGCATGGATCCCCAGCTGCTGCAGCAGCAGCCAGAAGCCCTGGGCTAAGGGCTGCTGCCCACGGTGACCATAGAGCCCCGCAGGGGCTGGAGAGAGAGCATCTCTCAACCCCCCAGCTGATGGCCGCCATGGAGGACCCGGCAATTTCGACGTTGCGGGACGCGGATCGTCTACACGGTCCCTACTTCGACGTTGAACGTCCAAGTAGGGCGCTATTCTGATCCCCTCATGAGGTTAGCGACTTCGACGTCTCACCGCCTAACGTCGAAGTTAACTTCGAAATAGCGCCTGACGCGTGTAGCCGCAACAGGCGCTATTTCGAAGTTAGTGCCGCTACTTCGAAGTAGCGTGCACGTGTAGACACAGCTCATGTGCCATGAGTGGTAGCATCCTCTGCTTGGTGCCTTTCCAACCCAGTGAGACCCTCTTCTTTGCGGGTGGTAGGGGCCACTTCCCAATGCCACAGAGAAGCAGGGCTCTGCAGGCCAGGAGTGCACAGCACAGCTGCTGACACAGACTACATGGTGAGCCCAGAGGAGAAAGGCAGTGGGAGGTGACCCCCTGCTGCTGCCATAGGATAGCTGAGGCAGCTATTGTGGGGTCTCCAAAAGTGTGGGGTCTGGGGCAGCTACTGCACCTCATCCTATGGGATGGGATACTTCTGTCATGATTTGATAAATTACTCCTAACTGGAAGCAGGGCAGGGCTGAGATCATCTCAGGCATGACACTCAGAAGCATCAACCTCTTACAGGTCTTCTTGGAATTGCAGATGCTCAGAACCTCTACAAATCTGCACCTAGGTGATGGATGTGGGCCTCCTAATAAGTAGCCACTTTTTAAAATGTCAGTTTTAATACAAGGGCTTAACTGGTGCTTGTGTAGAGCCCTGTCATGGGAGTGATTTTCACCCCCATAGCCGTGTCTACACATGATAGCTACTTCGAAGTAGCTGCGCCAACTTCGAAATAGCGCCCGCCACATCTACACAGGGCGAGCGCTATTTTGAAGTTGACATTGACGTACGGCGGTGAGACGTCGAAGTCGCTATCCCCATCAGGGGATGGGAATAGCGCCCTATTTCGACGTTGAACGTCGAAGTAGGGCATATGTAGCCGATCCGCGTCCCGCAACATCGAAACAGCGGGGTCCGCCATGGCGGCCATCAGCTGAGGGGTTGAGAGACACTCTCTCCAGCCCCTGAGCTCTATGGTCGCCGCGTGCAATGGCCCCTTAAAGCTCCCCGCCCCCTGCCTTCCTGTGCAGGAAGCTGAGAGCGCGTGCAGGCAGCAGCACTAACACGCAGCTAGCCTTCACGCCTCCCTGCAGCCCCAAGACACCCCCCCGCTGTGATGGCCGCCCGCCAGCCCCCCCAAGCGCCCCCAGGGCAACCCCCCCCAAGGGGAGCCAGGGCTCCGAGCCTGGAAGCCAGCCTGGGAAAAGGCAGCGGGGCCCCTCCTGGACAGAGGCCGAGCTGCGGGACCTGCTGGGGCTCTGGAGCGAGGAGGAGGTGCTCCAGTTAACGGGGAGCAAGAGGCGGAATGCGGATGCGTTCGCTCGGCTGGCTGAGGGCCTGGCTGCCCGGGGTCACCCTGCCTGCACTCCTGACCACGTCAGGAGTAAGGTTAAGGAGCTGCGGCAGGGTTACGCCCAGGCCCGGGATGCAGCCAGCCGATCTGGGGCCGCCCCCGCCACTTGCCCCTTTTACAGGGAGCTCAGGTCCATCCTGGGCCCCCGGTACACCTCCTCCCCCCCGGCCACTCTTGACAGCTCAGCCGACAAGCCCCAGCAGGCCCCAGAGGCAGAGTCCACCCTGGAGGCAAGCCCTGCACCCCAGGCCCCCCCCCAGGAGCCCACCCCTGGGACACTGGTGGAGGAGGAGGGGGAATCCTCCTCCAGCGACGGGGGACTGCGGATCGTCCTGCCATCCCGGAGCTCCAGCAGGGCGTCCGCCCAGAGGGTGTCCCCCGACCGTGGGAGCAGACCATCAGGTATGTACCCCCCTGGTGCACACCCCCGGGGTTGAGGGGCGGGGACAAGAGACATGACCAGGGCCCTCCACATGCTCAGATGACCATGGCCCCAAGGACAGCAGTGGCATGTCCCTCAGAAGAGTGCATCAGCCCCTGCCCCCCCAGCAGGACAGTGGTATGCCCCATCCCTGGAGATGGGGGGAGCGGAACCTAGGGTCCTCCTGGGGGGGCGTGGAACACCCATCAGCAGCAGCAGCATCTCCCAGGGACTGGGATGGGGAACCAGCAGCAGAGGGGTGGGGGGACAAGGGCCATGGCTCGGGGCCCACACTAATGGCTGTCTCCACTCTTCTTCCCCGCCTCCTGTGTTCCGCAGCTGCACCATCAGAGGGCCCGGAGAGCGCCGGCAAGGTGTCAGTGGTCCCGGAGAGCCCTCCGGGGCCATCCCAGCAGGCCAGCCCCTCGGCGGAGCACCAGCCAGCCCCAGGGTGGGGCCGACGGTGGAGCCACCACCATCCGAGGACAGCGACGGACCCCCAGCTGCTTGTGACCCTCCGGCGTCAGCTGGAGGTGTCGGAGCGGCGCCTGTGGGTGGATGAGCAGCGGCTGGAATTGCAGGAGTGGGAGCTGGCCTGGCGCCAGGAGGCATGCGGGGCCTTTATGAGCACTTTTGAGTGCATAGTGGACTACCTGGCCCCCCATGCCACGCCGCCCGCCACTCTGCCCGCCGCTCCACCCGCTGCTCCGACCGCCATCCCACCACCATCCGCCACCCCAGGGCCTTCCGCCGAGGGGGACCTGGGGCCTGCTGACACACGCCGGCCATACCTGCCGGTTCGCCCGGCCCCCAGCCAGCCTCGGCCAGGGCTGAGGCCGAGGCGAGGGTCACACCCCCCAACCCCAGGCGCCAGACAGTAGGGGGTGCGGGGCCCAGGACATGGCCCTCCCTTTGTACATATCCCCCATCATATAATATTTGTGTATATAGTTTGTGTTAGACCCCTGTTCTTTTATGGTACCTGCCCGCCCATGTAAATAGTTCCCCCCTTTTGTTCTCACTATATATATATATAGTTAGTATTTTAATATAGGAGAAATCACTGTTTTGTTTTGATTTCAAAAACAACAGGTCTATTTTTATTTGCAATTAAAGTGGAGGGGGTGCTCTTGGGTGCTCTGTGGTGTGGGCGTGGGGGCAGGGAGTGTTGTGGAGGATGGGGGGTGCAGTGGGGGGACTGCCAGTGTTCACCCTGCGGCCTGGTCAAAATGGGCCCGCAGGGCCTCCCAGACCCAGATCCCCTCGGGGTCCACCTGGCGACTGGGGGCAGCAGGTGGCTGCATGTCAGCCCTGCCGGCCTCCATAGCCCAGCCCTGAAAGAAGGCCTCTCCCTTGCTCTCGACCAGGTTGTAGAATGCGCTGCACGCACCCACAATCTGGGGGATGTTGGTGGGGCCTGCATCCAGGCGGGTGAGGAGACACCTCCAGCGCCCTTTGAGGCGGCCAAAAGTGTGCTCAACCACCTGGCGTGCATGGTTCAGGCGCGTGTTGAAGCGCTTCTGGCTGGCTGTGAGATGGGCCATGTAAGGGTGCATGAGCCAGGGCCGGAGGGGGTATACCGCATCTGCGATGACGCAGAGGGGCATGGTGGTGTCCTCCACAGGGATCTCCCACTGGGGGATGTAGGTCCCCACCTCCAGCCGGCGGCACAGGCCCGAATTCCTGAACACCCGAGCATCATGGGTGCTGCCAGGCCACCCAACATAAATGTCCAGGAAATGGCCCCGGCTGTCCACCAAGGCCTGGAGGACCACAGAATGGTAGCCCTTCCTGTTGAGGAAGCGTCCTCCGCTGTGCTCTGGAGCATGGATGGGGATATGGGTCCCATCCAGGGCCCCGAAGCAATTTGGGAAGCCCAGGCTGGCAAACCCTGCAATGGCGGCATCTGGGTCTCCAAGCCGTACGAGCCTGTGGAGGAGCAGGGCATTGATGGCGTGGACGACCTGCAGGGGAAGGACATGGGAGAGCACCAGTGAGGGGTATGCAGGGTGTGTCTGGCCCTGCCCCCCCCAGGGCTCCCTCCATCCCCAGGACTCCCTCCACCCCCAGGGCTCCCCCCCACCGTGGGTCCTCTTACCTCCACGAGGACAGCCCCGACGGTGGCCTTGCCAACACCAAACTGCTGCCCCATGGATTGGTAGCTGTCTGGAGTGGCCAGCTTCCAGACAGCGATGCCAACCCGTTTCTCCACGCTGAGGGCACGCCGCATGGAGGTGTCCTGGTGCCTCAGTGTGGGGGTGAGCCACTGGCAGAGCTTCAGGAATGTCTGCCGGCTCATGCGAAAGTTCTGGAGCCAGCGGTTGTTGTCCCACTCACCAAGCACCAGCCGCTCCCACCAGTCGGTGCTCGTGGGGTAGCTCCACAGCCAGTGGCGTGTGCAGTGGGGGGGTTGGGGGGGCGGAGGACAGCAGGGTCTGGGGCTGCTTCCTCCTTCCCTGGGGGCAGCTCATCTTCTTCTGTGACTAAAAGGTGATCAGCTGCCTCCTGCATAGCATTGAGCAAGGCAAGCACTGCTCCTGCAAGGGCAGCTGTGTGGACCTCTGGCTGCTGCTGCTGCTGCTGCTGCTGGGGGTCCCTACTGCTTCGATGGGTGTGCGTGCCTGTGGCTGTGCAGACTGCGTGCTGTGCAGGCTGAGTGTGTCTGGGAGGGGCCCTTTAAGGGAGTGGCTAGCTGTTGCCCCAGAAGTGCTAGTCTGCCCTGTGACCCTGTTTGCAGCTGTTCCTGGCACCCTTATTTCGATGTGGGCCACTTTGGCGTGTAGACGCTCCTCTGCAGCGCCTACTTTGATGTGGTGCTGCCCAACGTCGATGTTGAACGTCGACGGCACCAGCCCTAGAGGACGTGTAGACGCTATTCATCGAAATAGCTTATTTCGATGTCGCTACATTGAAATAAGCTATTTCGATGTAGCATACACGTGTAGACGTAGGTCATGCTACAGGAGGTGGAGAATTTATTCAGAAGTCCAGATGGGCATGATGGAAAGGAGGGTAGTGCAGGTATAAGTGGAGAAAGACAGTGATGGAGGAACATGAGCAGTAAAGGAGAAGGACTGAACAAGGTAAGCAACATTTGGCTACCTCTCTACTCACTATTAAATTACTAGGGAGATTAGCATGAATTATGCCACTCACCCATGCACCAGACTCTCATGATTTCCTGCTTCTTTAAAACTGAAGAAATAGGATACTCTTTCTTACACTTTTGCATTGTTTCTATCAAGGAATATATATCCCCCCCCACGCTACACCTCAGCATCTATCAAAAACCCCTTGGGCGTACTCCTCCAGACCTTAGACAGTCATATTCATAATGCCTGTTGACTAAGCCACAGAGACTTTAAGCAAACACAGTCTTAACTTTAAGCACTAGAACCTAGTGGGATTTACAGACAGGACTGGAATTAACACTAAAGCCGTGTCTACACGTGCACGCTACTTCAAAGTAGCGGCACTAACTTCGAAATAGCGCCCGTCACGGCTACACGTGTCAGGCACTATTTCGAAGTTAACTTCGACGTTAGGTGGCGAGACGTCGAAGCCGCTAACCCCATGAGGGGATAGGAATAGTGCCCTACTTCGACGTTCAACATCGAAGTAGGGACTGTGTAGTCGTTGCGCATCCCGCAACGTCGAAATTGCGGGGTCCTCCATGGCGGCCATCAGCTGAGGGGTTGAGAGACGCTCTCTCTCCAGCCCCTGCGGGGCTCTATGGTCACCGTGTGCAGCAGCCCTTAGCCCAGGGCTTCTGGCTGCTGCTGCTGCAGCTGGGGATCCATGCTGCATGCACAGGGTCTGCAACCAGTTGTCGGCTCTGTGGCTCTTGTGTTGTTTAGTGCAACTGTGTCTGGGAGGGGCCCTTTAAGGGAGCGGCTTGCTGTTGAGTCCGCCCTGTGACCCTGTCTGCAGCTGTGCCTGACACCCTTATTTCGATGTGTGCTACTGTGGCATGTAGATGTTCCCTCGCAGTGCCTATTTCGATGTGGTGCTGCGCAACGTCGATGTTGAACGTCGACATTGCCAGCCCTGGAGGACGTGTAGACGTTATTCATCGAAATAGCCTATTTCGATGTCACTACATCGAAATAAGCTATTTCGATATAGTGTTCACGTGTAGACGTAGCCTAACTAAGCATCTTTAGGGTCGGGGCCTTAAACAGGAGTTTTAACTACCACAGCACTACAAGATCTGCCTCCTGATTGTCGCTCAACAAACAGAACATTGGAAGAGGGTTACAATCACTTTAGTCAAAATCTTGGCACCTCAGTCATGTGTAGAGACTAGTGTACCATGTCATTGATTCATTGAAACCACTGGAGACGTAGTAATTTACACCCATTAAGGATCCCCGTTGTAGTCCTGTACCCACTTAAGTCCATGGTACTCAGTCATCCTCAGTTAGATCAGCATGAAACAGATGAATAAAAATACTGTACTTTTTCTTGAGATATTTCTAAAGCAAATATACATGATAGCCAAGTTAGTAAGGAGAGGGGAAACAGAGAAGCAAAGGGTGAGTTGGCTCTTATTCATAAATATGTGCATCGTCTATATTTTTATATTCTACCCTATTACTGCCATCGCAGGAATTCATAAAGCCTCCTTTAGAAGTGATTTTGTGTTCTGAACACCATGCATGCATGATAATTTAACCTTTTCAAATTTAATAAATCTCAAGGAAACAGATTTGCCATAAAGAGATTAAAATTTGTGCCAAAATACCAAAAGGCGCTCTCAGATATATATTTGAGAAATCCATTGCTTTTAATTGTATTTTAGTCCTGTTGATGTACTGTGGAGGAAACTAGCTGGGCATACATTATGTGTGATAATGTGTTCTTTACAAATGTTAAGATTCTTAACATAAACTTTGAGGTATTCTGAGAGCATTTCTACTCACATTGCCCATTTGTGAGATGAACTTTAGAGGAAGGAATGTTGAAAGGAATATTCCTAATTGCTTCACAGTGTGAATGAACCAAATAGTCCTTCACAGACTTTTCAGGAAAAATCCATTCTTCTTCGCATGAGTTTCTAAAGTTGGGAGCAGTATGTCAATTTTTTAATGTGGTACGGTGGCTATTTTTAAGCAATAAGCACTTGTGTTATATTCTGGGAACACTGTAGTTCTGCAATAGTGTCTTCTTTTATAAAATGCCCAGGACACAAGCTGTTCTGATTATATCTGGATTATTTTCAAAAATTAACATTGAATGTATGATTAACTATTATTATTTTTGTGTCTAGGAGGCCCAGCCATGGACCAGCACCCCATTTTGTTTGGTGCTGAACAAATACAGAACAAAAAGGTGATGTGCTTGTCCCAAAGAATTTACATTCTCAATACAATACCATAGATGACAGTTTGATAGGGTGAGATAGGGGAGCACAAGGAAACAATATTAGACAATATTAGTCAACATGATCATCATCGGTAACTGAATCTAGAACAAATGTTGGAAATTCAAAGGTACATCCTCACCTGTATTCTTTCATAACAAATTATTGTACATTATTTTTACCATCAGATTGTGTATGTTTCTTGATCCTGGACGTATGCTGCTAACTACCTCATGTTTTTGTTCTCTCTCCTGCAGAGCTATCATGTTCCCAACCCTAGCAGCTCAAAAATCATTTTTGGATGATAACCCAGCACTGGCAATTTCAGCTTCTGCCCTTACACATCTTTTCCCCCTAGAAAAAAAAAAGGAGAGGGCAAGGGGAAATAAAAGGACTGAAACAGAAGTAGGAGATCATCTATTTTAATAGGTTGCACAATAACTTAAATATATTAAATGTATTAAATAGCTTAATATCTTAAAATAACATTTGTTGTAAAGCTGAATGTAGTGTGCATATGAACAGGTTGTATGAACGGAGCCTGAACAACAGCTGTCACCAGACAAAAGTGAAATACTTATGAGTCAGAAGTCTTTTTTTTTTTTTGCCAGTAGCAGCATGCTACCATATATTCTTGTATAGTGTGTTAACGCTGGTATAACCCTGGGCCGGGGGAGGGAAGGCATTGTTTGGAAGAATCTAATTTGTACTGCTAATGTAGTAAAGAATTTTTAGTATTCAGCATATTTTCTTCTTATTATTATTGTTATTTCAGACTCTCGGCAATGAGTTCATTCCTTCAAACTGTTTTGTTTCATGCTAGGGAAACCTGTAGTCCCCAGCTCTTAACGAAACCAAGATAAAAACCTGGAAAACAAAGAAATCTAGTCACCCTAACTATGATGTTTCCCGTGTCTGATGGGTCCCAAGAATACAAGTGGTATAACTCTTTTATTATTAGATTTTACATTTCTAATGGTTTGCATTTTTATAATGGCTTTCATGCAGCTAGATCTGAAAGTGCACTATAAAAGCATTAACAAATGGACATTCGTATTGTGGGGAGATCACTGCAAGTAGCACTGACGTGGCTGATGTCTGGGACTGAATGTGGTGACTGACTGGCACAAAGCATAACTATATAAAATAGTCCAGGCCAGGAAATAAACAGTATAGTAAAACTTCTTTAATCTGGCACGTCCGGGACTGGACAGGTGCCAGATTACCAAATTTTCGAACTATTGGACGTCACCACCCCGCGCCCAGCTGCAGCTCACGACCCCATGTCCCCAGCTTCTTCACCACCCCATGTTCCTCTCACTTCTTCACCACCCCACACTCCTCTCGCTTCACAGGGTGACCAACTGACCCATATTGGGCAAGACTGTCCTGTATATCTTATTTTTTAAAAGGGACTAATTGTCCTGTATTTAGGTCCTTGGGGGCTGGGGGTGAGGGTGGGAGTGCCCACTGCTGCTGGTTCCCCAGGGCTCGGGGCATGAAGTGTCAGCTGCCTCCAGTTCCCTGGGGCTGGGGGCCTGAAGCACCAGCTGCCTCTGTTGCCCCAGGGCTGTGTGTCAGGAGCACCTGCTGCAGCCAATTCCCTGGGCTTGGGACCCACAGCACCTCCTGCCGCAGCATTCCTGGGGCTGCGGGGCTGGGAGCACCCACGGCCGCTGCTTTCCCAGAGTTTGGGGCCCAGAGCGCTCATGGCTGCTGCTTTCTCAGGGCTGGGAGCGCCCGCACCTGCCGCTTCCCCTGGGATTCAGGGACCAGAGCACCCATGGCTGCTGCTTTCCCAGGGCTCCGGGCCAGGAGAGCTCGCAGCTACCATTTCTCTGGGGCCCAGAGAGACTGGTGCCGCCACCCCGCATTCCCCTTGCAGCCCTAACCCACCCCAGACTTAACCCCTCTGCCCCCCTGCCATGGCCCAACCCACCACCCAAACCCCCTGACTTATGAGAATTTTGAGGCATGTGTATCTTGGGGGACTTCTGTGTGCCAGACCATCACTTTTTGCCAGATTATGTCCATAAATGAGACTATTTTTGCAAGATGCTGAACAAATCAGGATTTCCAGAACCTCAGAGGCTGGATGAAAGGAATTTTACTGTACATCCAACAGAACCACAGGGGGAATATTAGTTTAACAGCAGCTTCACCAATGGTGAACACTGGGAAGTGTGGGGAAGGATGCCCAAATGGGGGAATTACAGGGGTGGGAATCCTCAAAAGATCGGAAGTTTTATCAGAGCTGTGTCTTATCAACATTATTATAAGGATCAGAATGCTGGTGGGATGACAGAATATGATGTCAGTAAATTGTTGACCTTTCACACCAGAAGCCTTCAGAGGATCTTTCGTATTTTTGGCTGAGAATAATTTCAAATCAGGACCTGCCTGCACAGTGCAAGCAAGATGACGTGGCCACCGTCAGTATGAAAAGACGCTGGAGATGGATTGGGTGCGTGCTCAGGAAAGATGGAAGTTCTGTCACAAAAACTGCTGTGCACTGGAATCCTTATGGGAAGCAGAAAAAACGACGAACCAAAACAACATGGCATCGGACCATTGAAGCAGACATGAAGACCACAAATCACGCTTGTGGCTCTGTGGAGAGGCTGGCCAGTGACAGATGGAAGTGGAGGACATTTGTTGTTGCCTTACATGCCAGTAGGTATAAAGGACAATGATGATGATGATGAGGATAGAGGGGTAATGAAATCTGAGAACCAAAAACTGGAGAAGATAAGTCCCTGGGAAGTAACAACAGAAAAGAGGAAAATCCCAGGAGAGACAAAAATGCAGCCATGTGCAGTAAATTGGGATGGAGGGAAGCCCATGGGTGGAAATGCCTAAATCCCTTGGGTTTCTTTAGAGGCTCACATATGAAAGTGAGGAGGTTATTAGAACAAAGGGATATTTACAGGACAGGGAGATTGTGAATATGCCCCCCTCATTCTCATGTGGTTGTATTTATGATTATAGAGGTTCCAATTCCTCAATTTAGGGCCCAATTCCGCTGCCCTCAGTCTTGCTGAGTTGTCCAGTTGAAATTAGCAGGACTTCTTGAGGCATAAAGCAGTACTCGGATCAGCCTAGCCTTTAGGGATTAAGGTTAAAGCCGCCTGTACAAAAAGTCCCTGTGATGAAATACCAGACACACATTTTTGCCATAACCTTTCCTGTGAGGATGGCCCAGCATTGCTCACTGAAGAAGAATGAAACAAACTGACACTGACACCCACTGGATTCCGCGGCTTTTGTTGTTGTTGGCTTAGCCAATACCCAGAAGGCAGGAGTTGCCCTTGTGCTATACACACACCCACACACCCACATAGAACTGCAAGGGACCTCGGGAGGTCATCGAGTCCAGTCCTGTTCTCCCAGGCTGTGCCTGCTTTTGGGGACCCAGCTCCTAAAACGCCCTGTCATTGCTGACCCGGGTGCCAGCGTCCGATGGTCTTTTAACATCACGCCTGTCCGCGAGAGCGGCTCTGCCAGAACATACAGCAATCGGCTTCCCCTTGCTGTCAGGCTGATGGACCTCGGCTCGGACGCCTAGGGCAGCCGGGGGTGGCGGGCTCATTCCCTGCGTGCCCGGGTAGATGCGCTGGGTGGAAGGCGGTTGTCAGCGAGTCGGAGCCTTGGGCTGGAGGGCCAAGAGCGTAGGGAGGGCAGGGGCACGGGCACGGGCACGGGCACGGGCACGTGCTCCCCGCGCTTCCCGGGGCTGGGAGGCGGCGGGGGACTAGCTCAGCCGGGGCTGGCCGGCTCCCGGCCCAGGCTCTGTCGGGCTGCAGTTTCCAGCGGAGCCAGCAGGCAGGGGACGCGGGCCGCTTCCGGGAGCCGAGCCGAGGCCGGGCCAGACGGCCGCCATGGGCGCCCGCAAGCGAAAGAGCCCGGCGCCGAGCCCGGGGGAGGCCAAGCGGGCGTGCGGCGCGGCGCGGGAGTTCACAGGCACCCACTTCAAGGCGCTGCTGCGGGACACCGCGGCCGCGATCCAGGGTGAGCGGAGCGGGGCGGAGCTCGGCTGGGCTCGCACGTGCTTCCCGGGGAGCCTGCTGCGGCTGCCAGGGCGCCCCGAGTTCTCGCCGCATTCGCCCCGGGCCCGGAACGATTTCCCCGGCGTCGCTGCTGCCCGTTCACCGCGGTCTCTTCCCCCAGACGGGCGGGGGGCTTTAGCCCCCCCCCCCAAAGCGGGGAGCTTGCTTAGAGCACGTGCCCCAGCCAGGGATGAGTTACTGTTACATTTCCGGTGTGGGTCGCTCGCTGTTAGCTTCACAGCGCTTTGCATTTTCCCTCCCGCCAGCCTGAGATGTAGCTGGGGACATTGGGTGTTTTCTGTAGGACATAGGACCCCGACTTAGGCGGCGGTTGAATTCTTGTGCAACCGCCTAAGTCAAATTTCCCGCAATTCCAGGCAGCCAGGAAACTGACCAGACCAGCTGTGTTGATCAGTTTCCTGTCTCCTATGAGCAGTGACCAGCTGAGAGCCTGGCTCTGGGCTGCCTCCTGCTCACAGGTCAGGGGAAGCTGACCAGTGCTGATTCTCTGGTCAGTTTCCCTGCTCCTCTCAGAGGCTGCAGAGTGACTCTTGGCTCTGCCACCCCACTTCTCTCAGGGGCTCATGCTGTCACCCTGGACAGGAGTGGTTTCCCCACTCCTGTGGCCTCTGCTCCTGTCGGGGGCAGCAGCCCAGAGTCAGGCTCTCAGCCGCTACTGCTGACATAAGTGTGAAACTGACCAGGGCAGCAACCCTGGTCAGCTTCCCTGGCCTGTGTGTATGGCAGCGAAGAGACAGACTGCCACCGGACAGAAGCTGGGAAACCACTCCTGTCATGGGCAGCAGCCTGACTCTTGCCCCCCCTGCACCTTCACAGGAGTGGGGTGGGGAAGCCTCTCCTGTGGGCAGGCAGCCCAGTCAATTGCTGTCCCTGACAGGAGCTGGGAAACTGACCAGGGCAGCAGCACAACTGGAGTGCCAGTGCGTTGAGGTCTACTGTATACAAGTATTTCTGTGCCTTATGCAAAAAGAAACCTTAGACAAATCCCATGCTTTTCAGGACATTGGGTTACACACATTCTCCAAGCTTGCTTCTCAGCTGCCATGTGACCCAAGTCCTCCTGTTTCAGATTAAGTGTTTGTGTGTCATTGCTAATCATTGAGTCCAAGTTCTCCTAGGTCTTTCCCTCTTTCTTGTTGGATTTTCTCTGGCAGTTCTGGTTCCAGGACCAGATCAGAAAGGAGGAGAGTTGGTCGAAGAGTAGCTTTCCTTCACCACAAAAAACAAACAAAAAAAAAAAAAACCCTATTCTCTAAAACTATTTTGCTAAAATGGTAGGAAGTAGTTTAGTTTCCAGGGTGGAAATATTATTGGATAAATTCTGTCCTTTGTGAGGCTTTACTAAGTGAAATGCAGTTGGCTGCACTGTGTGCTTGTAACTCTCCCGTTTCATAGTACTGGAGGTACAGGTTACGTTTCTTTCATCCGGTGCCCCGGGGACATGATCTGTCTCCAGTGAGGGCATTTGCTAGATCAGCAGTGGGTTCCAGCCCTGCCCCACCTCCCTCCAATCCTAGCAGCCTCCTTACCTGCAGCTGTCTCCTGCTGTGCTGATGCCGCAGGCCCTGATGGTGCAGTCCTGGCCAGGGTCCTGGCAGAAGGCCCGACCAGGGAGCCAGCTCCAGCCCCAGGTGTGCTGCAGTCTCTGGCCCTGGCTGGGGAGCAGGCACAAACCATTGCTTGCTCCAGCTGGGGAGCCTGCACAGGGAGCCAGGCAGCTGGCTCCAGCCCTGGGCGGGGAACCAGCACAGGGAGCTGACAGATGCTCCTGCTGGGGAGCCAGCACCAGGAACACATGCCCTGGCCTCCCTTGCAAAGTACTGCCAACTCCCTTGTCAGCGAGCTCCTGCTGCCCTTCTTATAGCAGTCTCTCATCTTAGGCTCTCTGATCAGTATTGTCCATGATCCTGTCACATGATGGATGTTGCCGGGTAAGAGAATTCCAGTTTTGAGAGGTGCAACCTGTAGTTTTGGATTGGCAGTAGTATGCATAGTACATGGGTAAATATATAGCAGGAAAAAAAGCATTGACAAGTAGATGCTGGTCTAAGTTTATTCCCACATTAAGTGTTGGGTACTCCATACGAGAACTTTCTCCCATGAATCCTGGCAAACTATAGTGCAGTATGCAGAGTTTGTGAAACTGGAATAAAGGTTATAGCTTTCATGGGGAAAGCATGTTTTTGATGACATGTAAATACTTATGTTCTTTCAGGTTTAGAAAACTTTGTCTCCACAGCCAAGAGCTTACCATCTACTGAACTATATGATGTAGTGGAGGGATATATAAAAATTTCTGTGGAGTGCGCTGAAATTTTCAGACTTTTGGATGGTGAAAGAAGGCCTGAAAGTGAAGTAAGTTGTCCACATGGATTGCATTTGTAACGGACAGCAGAGTGTACACTGAATAGAATATTTAGTTATCTGTTGTATGATTTATAGAATTGAGAATTTATATGGGATCTGAGGAGCAGAAAAATTGATTACGTTTGTTATAAATGTAAAGGCATCCTGCGAAGGCTCTTCCATGTGCTAAGCCTAATGCGTTCTGAACAGTCCCATTAAAGTCCATCTCTGTAGCACTGGGACCTTTGAATTTTGTTAAGAAATGCCTTTATGAAACCCCAGAACAATAGGAACCACATGAAGTCCTGTGGCGCTTTACAGACTAACCCATATTTTGGAGCATAAGCTTTTGTGGGCAAAGACTTTTATTCATGACCAATAGAAATGTTTGTACACGTGCACACACAGAGATCCAATAAAAGCATCTGGCTTTAGATAAATAAAGCATTTTTTTTGCAGTGTTTGGTGTTCACATGTCTCAGCAATAAGAACCAGAACCAGAACTTACTCTCTGGTCTGAGAGAAATGCAAAACATAAACTGTATCAGTAATGAGCAGTAAACTGGATTTATAGATTTCTTACTGCACGTTATTAAAGGTATTATTAGTAATTTAGGTAAAGAAGTGTTTGTTTACCACTCATTAAAGTTGATAGAACCCTTTTAATTTTCAGTAAACAGTCTCTGTAGTAAAATACCCTCTCTGTCTACATAACAGCAAAGCTATGTATACATTGCATCTGCTTTGTCAACTGCTGGCTGTGTAGATAGTCTCCTACCTATAATAAGACACAGAGTTTGTAATTTGTAAGTCCCTGAAGGTGCAGTCAGGTTGTGTGCATACTTAGTGTTTCATTGTTTCGTGCACGATTGGGGCCAACGTATAGTTTTTGAGCTTTGATGATTTTAGAGTAGAACCTCAGAGTTACAAATGCCTCAGTAGCGGAGATTGTTCATAACTGTGAACCAAATGGCATGGTTGTTCTACTAAAAGTTTACAGCTGACCACTGACAGTACAGCTTTGAAACATTACTATGCAGGAGCAAAATGCTGCTTTTAGCTATCTTAATTTAAATGAAACAAGCACAGAAACAGTTTCTTTACCTTGCCAAATCCTTTTTAGAACTTTTCCTTTGCTTTCGTAGTTTATATTTAACATGGTACTGTGCTATAGTTATAGTATTTGCTTTTTCTTTTATCTTTGCTCCCTGATTGTGTACAGTAAGCCCTCTAAATGTGAGAGTGTGAGTTGCGCTTAACTCAAATCCCCCCCCCCCCCCAGTCCCGGTTCAACCCCTCCTGCCCCCCACAGCCCTGGTTCAAACCCCTGTGGCCTGGCTCACCCCTTCACCCACGGAGATCCTGCTCTTCTCCCCCACATTCTCCCCACATGTCTCCAACAACCCACCCGCAAGACTGCATGGCCCTGGCTCAACTCGACCCCCTTGCCCCCGCAGCCGTAACCCACCACAAGCTTAACCCGCCTGCTGTCCTCTCATGGCCCCAACCCACCACCAGGCTTAACTCTCGCCAACTGCCCCCCCAACCCAGGACTTACCTTTCAAAAGGAGCCAGGTGTTCCTGCTGCTTCTCCAGCTGCAGAACTTGCCTTCCACTGGGGGAAAAAAGCTGTGCCATGACTTAACGCAAAATTCACGTTATGTGAAGGAGCATGGGCATGCAACCCTCGCATAACTCAAAGGACTATTGTATTTCCATTTCCAAATGAGCTGTGTGCTTGACTGGTCAGTCTGAAACTCTGGTGTTACATGGTTTTACAGAGTATTATTTTCCATTACACTCCATCCACGTGAGCATCCTAATGTCGTTTCCTTTTTTGAATTGTGTTGTGTATATTGTGGCCTGGGTCTTAAGCTATATTGCTTGCAGCTACTTTATAATATAGCAAGTGTATGAGTAATTCAAATGATTCCCTCTGATGTACTTTGTCTTGTCTTTACAAACACTGAATTTCATGACTTCTGCAGCTGGAACCAAGAAGGGTTACCACCATGTAGCCAGCCACATCTCCGCTGCTTAGTGGTGGGCCAGAGACCGTGTGGAAGCCTCTGTCCCAGCATATTATGGCAGTTTAACTCTGTGAAGGAGAATCAGTGTGTCACCTTGAGTTTCACATTCGGAAGCATTTCCTCTTGTTGCACATTTATTCATTGTTTAGGAGGTTTTACTGTTCTGATCTTCGTAGTATATTTGCTTGTGTAGGGACATTTGAGGATAGTTTGGCAACAGTATTTTAAAATATCTCTGACTTTTGCAGATGCTGTTAATCTTTCAAGCTTTGGAAGCCATCTTGTTGCGAACCGCAAGTGACCTGTCCCATTTTTCTGTTGTGGGGCTGAACATAGTAAAGAAGCTAATTAATAACTATATGAAATTAATCTATGCTGCTTTGTATTCTGAAAGTCACAGGTAAGTCTACTGCACACTAGAGTGAGAACCTCTGTTGGTTTCTCCGATATAGTCCCAATATGCTGTCTTGGGCCACATCTTGCAAAAAGCGAAGTATCTGCTGAACTGTTTGCAATGTGAGGAGTCCCACTGACTTTAGTGGGACTGTTCACAGTGCATGGACTTAGGCACGTACATATAAGTGTGTGCAGGATGAGAGTTTTGGAATACTTCAAGTACTAGTGCTGCAGTTGACTTTAGCTAAGGTCATAATTTTGCATTCGCTTCCTTTGCTTATTTTGTCTGCCCTAACCACCTCCTCCACCTGTTGCTCACCAAAGCTGAGCATAATACCTTGGTGATGGCAAGAAATGTTGTCCGACTTTGCTTCTTTTTCCTACTCTGCTCGCAAAATGTCATCGTGTTTGTAATAGAATTTCTCCATTAGCCCAACTTTTCTCTCAATCTTTTTCTGTCTCTTAAATGTATCAACTATTTTTGATTGAATTTATTTCTTAATTTATTTATAACCTGAGTCCAAAGGAAGTACTCCAACTATTTCTTCTGCTTTGTCCCTCCAGGGTAGTTGAGTTTGGGTGGGGGGATCTTACCTTACTGTGTCATTTGGATGAGGAAGGTGCCTATGGGTTCTGGGGCCCTATCTGTGGCATTAAGATTTTACTTCACCGACCTTTTCTCTCTAATATCCTGGGACAAGCCTGGCTCCAACAACACTACAAACCAATTATTGAACCCTTATAATAATGATCCCAAAATACAGCTATAGGACAAATCTTTCAAGATGTTGCCTAAGAGAAGCTGCCCTGCTGAATTTCAAACGGGGTGTTTTTTTCTTTTAGAAGCTAAATTAGCCAAATGGAAAGGCCAAAGGTTTTGGCAGTCATAAAACAATTATTGTTATGTCAGTTGCACTAGTGGGTTATAGAATATAATGATTCCAATAATTGGTTGAGAATGCACGCTCTCAGGTGAAGCATGTTGATGTGGCATATGGAGGCAAAATCTCTGCTTTGTTTACACTCCTGAGGATTTTTTTTATGAATGATAACATTTCAGTATCGGAATTTCAGGGCTTGGTCCTGCAGCCATTAATAATGGCGTGTCTTCACACATGGTTAAAGGCTGCAGAATTCAGTTTTGAAGTTAATGGCAAAATCACGTTGATGTCAGTTGATATATGAATTGGAGCCTTCGTTTCTGGCTCTCTCCCGATTAGTCTGGATAATCTGCATTCAGCCGCTGAGTATATTTGTGGGTGTACGCGGAGTTAATGGAAATATTGTTGATGTAAATTCCCTTTTGCTTACTCCCTATGCATAGTACCTCTAACCTTTGCCTTTATTTACTCAGGTAGACTTCCACTGCAGTCAGTGAATAAGGACTGAGTATAATATTGAATGAAAACTGAGTAGGGACCTCAGAGTTTGTTCAAGTGACAGGACGCAGCTCATTACAAAGAAAATAATAATAAGCAATAATAATACAAAAATTATATAGAAAAGAATTAAGATGCTGAACTTATGTTGGTGTTTAATTTTACCGTCAGGGCAATTTGAAAGACAGTTCAGCACATGCAAGCTCAAGACCTTGATCTGAGAATCATACTTTCAAAAACAGGTGATAGGAATATCAGATTGACCGGAATTCTGTGTGGATGAGTCAAAAGTCACGTGCATTTTGCCTAGATTAATGAGAGTGGTTTACTTTGTAACGATGCTGGCTGTTGCTTTCCTTAGTAGGCTGAGGCTCTCATGGACTGAGAGTGCTTTGCATGTAATAGGAATGCAGGATCAGATCGTTAAGCTTTCCTGACTCTACTTGCTTTCTTACTCTCCGGGTATGTCTATACAGCAAAGTTATTTGAAAATAACAGCCCTTATTTCAAAATAACTTTCCTAGCATTTATACAATACAATCACTATTTTGAAATAATTCAAAATAGTAGTTGGCTTATTTTGAAATAGGCAAACCTCATTCCATGAGGACCAGCACCTATTTCAATGTATAGTGAAATAGATATTTTGAAATAGAGGCTGTTTAGACAGGAAATAGAGCCTATTTTGAAATAAGCATAGTGCATCCAATGGCTCTATTTTGAAATAGGCTGTGTGTGTGTGTGTGTAGATGCTGTGTTTTGAAACAGGTAAGTGCTACTTAGAAATCATTTTTGTGCGTAGCAGCCGTATTTCAAAATTAGCTATTTTGGAATAGCTTATTTCAAAATAAGGCCGAGGTATAAATTCTCACATAACATGTGCAAGGATTTGTTTGTGTGATTATCATTTCTGCAATAACACACATTCATTTCTGCTCCTCCCCTCCCTTTTTTCACGTAGGTTGACTCGAACATGCCTCACTTTGTTGTCTGCCATGGTGGCACAGGGGCCAGATTCTGCAAGGGATGTCTATAGCCATTTTGATTTTAATAATAAATTCCTCCCTGGATTAGTGAAGAAAAGGGATAAGAAGGTAAGTAAGCAAAGTATCTGCAGGGGTCAGATGAGCTGGTCTGGAGGTATCTTCAGTTTCCTTTTCCTAATTCTTAAAGTAAACTTGCTTGTGCTATTCCACTGTATTTTCATCCACAATTACTTCCCCTTCCCTTCCTTCCCCTTTTGTCTGATTGTTTATAATAGGCCCTAGTGCTGATCTATGAAGAATTTTCCATTCACTTAAATGGGAAACACTTAGGGCAGTGTTACCCAAAGTGTGTCCCATGAAATAGTTTTGATGCTAGTAATATTTTTCCTTCTAAAATATTAAATATGAAATCATGTGTGTTTCAAAAATACTGGAGTATTTAAATAGTATTTGGGTTGTAGATATATTAATATTTATAATGCATTCGTAATAGTATTGCTGTAATGTGACTCTTGCCAAAAAAATCAGAGTTGAGTTGGATTGTTTTGGCACAAATTGCGTTCAGAGAAATCGTGTGATGCTGCACCTGAACCAAGTCTCAAGCATCCTTGCTAATACGAAGTGGATTTGTGATCAAAAGATGCAAAAACGCTCTTCCCATTTAAAAAAACTATCAAATGTTATTTATTTTTATTTTCCAGTAGTTTTCTCAAAAATACATTTATAAAACTACAACGTTTAAAAATATTTTCCCATACCTAATTAGTTTTGCATTTCTTTTTCATGAAAATGTTCTTTAGGCTTTAAGGAAGAACAGTCCTTTGAACAATATTGTCCTTTCTGTATTTGTGCAAAAAGAAAAAGGCACTAAATAGCCATCTTTCGGCTGTTATATTGATGTTTTGTTTTGGGTTTGTGCTTAAATTGTTATACTTAGTTATAGGGTTGCTGACCATACTGTCAGAAGGACATTAGTTGTTCATTCAAATGATTTTCTCTTTTTTTGTTTTTGTTTTTTGTAATTTAAAGACATATAAAAAAAAAGAACTCCTTTAAATCTACTTTTGAGCATCGCATGCAGCAATTTTTCGGCATGAAATTCTTTGCTCCCCTCCCACCCCCCACCAGCATTTATGAGTTCTGTCAATATATTTCAAGCTCAAAAGTGTTTCATGGCCAAATTATTTGGGGAAATGCTGACTTAGTTATCATGCATATTTCTAAGTGTCTGTCATGGGAGATTTTGTGTAATGCAGTCCTAGTACCTATAGGAGCTGCTCATTCATTTCCATGCCAGGCATATTTTCTGCCACTCTGTTGGAGTGGAGTGCCTGAAAATTACAATGCCATGGGGAAAACTGGTTATATTTTGTTTCCATAGTATCAGGTGGCCTAGTTTGCTTTGAAACTGCAGTATGGTTTTCATGTGGTTTGGTGGCTCCAGAACTGCCGTTAGACAAGACATTTTAAGGCTAGAAGTTGTCCACTTCTAAAATTAACAGGTTAAATCCTGGCCCTGTAGAAGTCAGTGGAAGTTTTGCCATCAGTTTCAGAGGGACCAGTCTTTCACCCAGCATTTTTGAAAATACTGCATTTGGTTTGGAAATTGTAATCAATGGTGGGCTTGAGTGAGACATAGCAGCTGTGTTGTGTCTATACTAGCAAGTTATTTCAAAAGATTTTTCGAAAGATCCTGTGGAACGTCTACATACAAAAAGCATTTTTTCAAGAGGTAATCGAAAGAATGCGCCACTCCATTCGAAATTGCTCTTCCTTCCCCATATCAGGAAGAGCCCCCCCACCCCCTTTTGAAAGCTTATTTAGAAAGAAAACATGAGTAGATGCTCCGCAGGCCCTTTTTTTTTGAAAGAGCAGTCCTCATGGCACCTGATTTTTCGATCCCTGGCCCATTCTTTCCAAAGAGTGGGGGCTGTGTGGACTGAGAGAGCTTTGCATGTAATAGGAATGCAGGATCAGATTGTTAAGCTTTCCTGACTCTGCTTGCTTTCTTACTCTCCGGGTATGTCTATACAGCAAAGTTATTTGAAAATAACAGCCCTTATTTCAAAATAACTTTCCTAGCATTTACGCAATGCAGTCGCTATTTTGAAATAATTCAAAATAGTAGTTGGCTTATTTTGAAATAGGCAAACCTCATTCTATGAGGACCAGCACCTATTTCAATGTATAGTGAAATAGATATTTTGAAATAGAGGCTGTTTAGACAGGGAATAGAGCCTATTTTGAAATAAGCATAGTGCATCCAATGGCTCTATTTTGAAATAGGCTGTGTGTGTGTAGATGCTGTGTTTTGAAACAGGTAAGTGCTACTTAGAAATCATTTTTGTGCGTAACAGCCGTATTTCAAAATTAGCTATTTTGGAATAGCTTATTTCAAAATAAGGCTGAGGTATAAATTCTCACATAACATGTGCAAGGATTTTGAAAGAGCAGTCCTCATGGCACCTGATTTTTTGATCCCAGGCCTGTTCTTTCGAAAGAGTGGGGGCTGTGTGGACACACTCTTCTGATCCGCTTTTTTGCGCGTAGAAACAATCTTTCGAAAAGTTCTTTCAGAAGAGATGTTCCAGAAGGTCTTCTTTTGAAAGATCTCTGTAGTGTAGATGTAGTTGTGATGTTTTAGCCTAACCCATGGAATAACCCACAGCCACAGCCACAGCCACACCCATCAGTGTCTGAAACTGTCTGGAGAGGTCACAAAACCTGCACAGAATTGTCTGGAAAGGTCACAAAAGCTGCAAAACCGATAACAAACTATGATGCAGCATATAACATACTAGCCATGTTGCTGAACTCTCTACATCCATGCAGAAACTCTAGCTATCTTGGTAGGAATGTCACTCCAACACAGTCCCAGAGTTGCTGGGGTGCAAGGCCCCTGCCATCCCTACTCCTCCACGAGGCGCCTAAGCAGGACCATGGAGGGAATAAGCAGAGACATGCCTTCATTCTTGCAGAGGCTCAGCCGTTGTCAACATCATGCCCTTGGCAGGACTCCTTAGGGAGGACAGGCAGTATAAAAGCTAGCTGTCCTCCTCTTGGGAGAATACTTCTTCTGTTTCTCCCTCCAAGTGTGAGCACAGGTGAATCAAGCCAACATTTAAAAAGACTATCTCCATGCTAAAGACAGAAGTGTGTAGCATATGCAGGCGTGATTTTTTCTAACATACATTATGGATAGATTGGATACTAATAAAGTTCTAGGCCCCATAGTGTGAGAGGGACAACTTAATAAAGTGAGTTATTTAGAGATGGTAAAAAATTTATTTTTCTGCTTAAATTGGGTTTCTGCCTTTTCTGGTGATGAAGGAGACCTTGAAAGGTTGGTTTAGTAGAAGACTGGTGGAGGTCTATATTAGATTGTCAGGAGCGTCAAGTGTGGTGTTCCCTGGGTTTGCCATAGGATCTACCTTTGTGAACTCTCACATCTTAATTAAAGGGCTTGGGTGTTAAATTAATCTCCTGGATAGAGATTTAACAACGTGTTCATTAGTCGTGGGAATATATTAGATATTATTAACTAAAAAAGATTCTCAAACAGTGCCTGAAAGTTCCTCCTCTTCTCACTTGTTCATTCCACTGCGCTATGATGTCATCATTTCATTAGTTCTTCAGTTGAATTAGTCTCTCTCAGGGTGGGCCAGAATTGAATTCGTAATGGTAAAAATCAAACAGAAAACTCCCAAACTTTTTGACAAAATCTTTCGTGCCCCCCCCCCCCCCCCCCGCCAATTTCTTTTCTTTTCCCCTTTTTAGAAGTCACTTTTAAAGGGACAGTTGCTTCACTTTGTACTCCAGTAATTATATTTTATTGGCTGGCTTTCAACATATAGTGTAAATGACTTATATTAACCCAGCTCTCACCCTTCCTAGACTATGGTACCTGTCTCAAGTGTCTGCCGTGTGCACCCCGAGTTTCAGCGCACAAAAAACTTACCAAATCAGACGTAAAAATACAAAAATGTCACAGCACATGGTAATAGAAAAATTGCTTATTTTCTCATTATTACCATATAATTATAAAACAACCCATTTGGAATATAAATAGTATACTTACATTTAAGTATATGTATATATAGAACAATATAAATACTTCATTGTGTATGAAATTTTAGTTTGTACTGAATAGTGACTGAGAGATAGCTGTGTTAGTCTATATACTATCAAAATAAAAAAAGCAGTCCAGTAGCACTTCAGAGACTAACAAAATAATTTATTAGGTGTTGAGCTTTTGTGGGATAGACCCAAGAAGTGGGTCTATCCCACAAAAGCTCACCAACTAATGAATTATTTTGTTAGTCTTTAAAGTGCTACTGGACTGCTTTTTTGTTTTGATAGTTTGTATTGACTTTGTTAGTGCATTTTATGTAGCCTATTGTAAATCTGGGCAAATATGTAGAACTGATGTACATCCTGGAAGACCTTTTAGTTCCATTGGGGTACATGTACCCTGGCTGAGAAACACTGCACTAACAAGCTAGAGATTTCGTTTCCCAAGTGGAAGGTGATTAATTAATTATTTAAAAATCATCCTAATTCACAGTCAGACCCCGTAGTCTTTATGCAGACGGAATTCCATCAGTTTCCTTGGTATTGCCTGTACACCTCAGACCTGAGCAACAGCACCCTTGTTAGTCTGGGCCTTGCCTTGACTTTTGAAATAGCCAGAGTTCCCAAATAACGAAACAATCTTTTGGGGGTTTAGTAATATATGCAACTGGGGATTAGGGTCTGAGCACCTAAGCACTTATCATTTGTGACTTAGCCCAGGTATTCAAAGCTGAAAAATTACTGAACTGACCAGCCTTCCTAACTAGATGTTAAAATATGAAAGTAATCTCCACAGGTTAATAGACTGTGGTTGACAAACTCATGAAGTTTTTCAAATGAATATGCTGGGGGGGTGTTGATATAAAACATGCCTACTCAACTTACTGCATATTTTATGATAACCAACTGCTTCTCTAATAATTTAACAATTATGTCCTGTGTAGATGCTAAAAGTGTCTTTCAATTTTCTTTTAGGGGAAACCAGATGTTCGTATGGCATACATTCAGTTTGCTCTTTCCTTTTTAATTGCTGGTGACAACACAATCCTAGTACAAGTGCTAGAGTTAAAAGGTATTTCACAATTACTCTATTTGTTAAGAGTAGCTTTTAGACATAACATTTAAGCATGTGAACCAAATAGACATTGATGAGACAAAAAGAAAATTCAGTTTTAAACATTGATTTTAAATAAGCTTATACTTTCCACAGCACAAGGATTTTTAGCTAATTTAGGGTTGGCTTATGTGCGCACTTGGCACACCAAGAACCAGATTCAGTGCTCATTTAACGTAATGGGCCTAATCCTGTTGATCGTATTGGGCTTTGGATCAGGCCTTATAGATAATCTCATTGACTTCAATGATTGTAGGCTCTTTGGGGCTAAGGGAGTCATTAATTATATGTTTTCACAGAACCTAGCACCATGGGACTCTGACCTGACTGACCTATGTCTAGATGCCAGCTCACTATAAATACTAAATAATAACAAGCAAGCTAACTAGCTGGCTAATATTTCTTACAAAGGTATTTCACAAAAAGCAATGTCACAGCCGTTTGTTTACAATTACATTATCTATTCACCATGCATAGTAATACTGGTACTTTTGTTCCTCTTTAAATACAACGTGAGTGACCCGACACTGGGGACAAAACAAGTATAAAGACAATTTCATATTCGAATGCTGCAAGTCTTCAGATCATGACTCTAACATTTAAAATACGTTCTTAGATTTCATTCCAGATATTGTTAGGAGTGGATTAAAGGAAGATAGAGTTTCTACTATCAGTCTTCTGCTTTCCACACTGGGAACAAAGGTATAGTGTGCCCAAGAAATGGCTTTGTCCCTTGCTTTCTGTTTGTCTTCCTGCGGAAGACAGCTTTGCAATGCATTCCCAAAGAATATACACCTATTTATTGTTCTAGCATTGTGCTGCAAAGGCTCAGCAGAATTTCTGTTCCTGAACTTGTTCCTCAGAGATTTTTAAGTTGGCTGTAGTATTGTCTCAGTGCTAAAGCTTGTAACATGATGTAGTTAAGTAGAATTTTAAGTGAACTGGCCATGCTGCTGAATTTAAAAGATACTTAACTGCTTCCTTGTAACATTTCACACGCACCCCATCCCATTTACCCCATGGGAAGTGGAGTGCTGTAGTTTCAAAAAGTTTTTACTATTCCTTTGAAAATCTAGCTGTTCAGCGCACTCTCGTTTTCAGAAAGAGCAGAGGTTTTATTATTTTTTCCCTTTGGAGGGGCTGTTGGGACAAATAGGGTGCAAAGAATTGTTCTTGTTTGTGGGGGTGAAGCACCTCTACCATAGGGTTCCAATTAAAGACATAGTTTTGATAGGGTACTGTGACACCCTGATTAAAGATAGCTGGTACGAGCTAGATCAGTTTGCAGTTGGCGCTGGGAGTCTCCTGATTTGGGCTAGTGAAGTAGTCAGCTAGACACAGCTGTTTCTTGATAGAGAAGAGAAAAATAATGGTTTTTATAATGAAGGTTTCCAGTAAAAACTCAGGGCAACATTCAGGAAAGCTGCTACAGGGAGGATTATTTTCCACGTAAACCCACTGAAAGAGAACGGAGCAGTTGGTTCTGTTATGGGATGTCCTGTTGTCTGGTTCTAATAAGGGATGGGGAAAGCATGTTAAGTTACATCTGCTATGGAACCGTGATAGCATAAGCTGTCATTGAGATTTGCTTTAGATTTAGTTGTCTTCAGCTGCTTTAGTGTATCCCCTTTTGTATCAGCAGTTTCCACATTCTGAGTTGAATTGCCCCAGCTGTCCCTCTTCCATATGGAGGAAACTGAATGGGAAAGGGTGACTGGCAACACAAATGAAAACTGTCCTTTTGGTTAACATAATGTTCAAGTTTAAAAGCGCTAGGGGATTGGGATTGCAAAATCAGGCCATAGAAATCAGGGAGTTCCAAAAATGGAATTTTCTCCTGCATCGTTGGCTTGTCTGTATTGCATATCTTGTTCTGGTGTGTATCAGAGTTGCATTAATAACATAATACACAGGGTTTAAAGTTTAACAAGGAAAATAGGAATAAAAAAATGTAACCAAGAAAATATTACAGGGAAAACATTAATTTTTGTAATTACCTTGCCAGCTCTTATGTGGTTAACGCTGTATTTACAGTAGGTTTTTACATTTACTTGAGGTGCAAGGTTGTGGGGTCTTGTTTTTTTGCAGTGGGGCGAAGGTACCTGGAACAGTTTGTTGTGTGAAATTTATATGCACCTCAGATTTTTCCCATAGAACTTATAAATTTCTTGAACAGCAGCTAGCAACAAGCCTCAGCTATCCAAGTCTTGCTTAAGCAAAGCTCTTGGTTGTCCAAAACTCAGACATGTCCCCTGAAGGTCCGACTGAAACTCAGGTCCTGCTGAGCTGCAGAGCACACTGATTCTGCAAAGCTTATATCTTAGCCTGGCGCTAACCAGTTGCCATTGCTAATGTCCTGTTGGGTGCATACATTGAGTTACTTGGGTAACAAGTATCAGAGAGGGAGCCGTGTGAGTCTATATCCACAAAAACAACGAGAAGTCCTGTGGGACCTTATAGACTAACAGATTTATTGGCGCATAAGTTTTCATGGGCAAAGACCCGCTTCATCAGATGTGAGGTGTTTTGGGTAACAGCTGTCACCAGTTTCCCCCAGTGGATTTTGTCACTCCTGTATTCAAAGCAAAGCTTCCAATATACACAAACTCCATGTATAGCTAACACCCCTTACTCTTCAGATTCCACAGCTAGCAAGGTCTGCCAGTTCTCCTAGCAGCTTTCCAGTTCCTTGTGTGGCACGAATGGGGTTTTTAGCATTCCAAAGGTGCTGGGAGAGCTTTATTCCACACTGCGGCTCTCATTTGGTAGACACTTAGTATGCTAAGGGCTTAAAATAGATTGAAAAAAGAAAGGCTGCCAAGAAGGAAGGGGAGCTGTGGGAGGGTGCTGCTTCCCCAGCCAAGGACAAAGTGAGAAACACTTGTGTTTGAGTGGAAGAGAGTAAGATGTGTGAAAGCAATACAAGTGCAAGGTCTGATGGAGACAGTTCTGGTCCATTTCTTGGTAGTTTGCAATGTATGAAAGACTTCTCTTCTTATTTTCAGGTGGTTCAAAATAAAAGTATCAGTAAGACGCAGAAGGTGCGGTTTTTTACTGTGGAAGTGTTAAACCACATTGCTTCTCTTTACCGTTGGAACGGGATTACTGATGTCAGCACGGACGGTGTCAAGGTCTGTTAACTTTTTTGTAAGATGTTTCTCGTAACTTCCTATCCCTTACCTCTTCCCTCACTGTCCTTGTTTGAGTCTGTGCAGCCCGCACACGGCGATATAGGCTGGTTGGGCAAGGGCTAGGGGTCAGCAGCCCCTGGCACAGGTGCCAGGAGCGGCGAGTGATCCAGTTCTCATCAGCATGCGAGGTGGGAGCTCAGCACCGCCCTTCCTGCCCCATGCAGCCAGGAGCTTGCTCCAAGCCAGGCCGCCTGGGGGTTGACAAAAGACCCGCTAATGCTACCAACCACCACCTAAATGGTAGAACTCTGCATCTTAGTTTATTTATTAATGAAGCTGTTGTAAGTAGGACTATTGGCGACTTTGAAAATTATCACTGGCACTTGAACCAACCATAGAAGTCAAAAGGTCAAATTTCAGCACTCCTCCTTGGAAAGACTGATGACCCCTGGGCTAGGATTAGGTCTGTCTGCATTTATCCTCCCAGGAAGAGGAGAGGGCCATGCTGTGAACTGCTTCAAAGAAACCAGCATACCGCTTGCCTGGACTGGAGATGACTGCAGCTTAAGTCCTAGGAAGACTGGCAATAGGTCAGCTCTTCTTTGCTGACTGTCTGAAAGGCTGGAGGGGCCTCTACTTCGATGGCACACTGTGGGAGGCTCTCTTTTCTCTCCACCAATTTCAGGTGCACCAGAGCAGAGTTGGTAGCCAGGGCGAAGTGGTCCTGTTGGGATAACCAAGGGAGTGGGTGGGTGCAGCCCACCAGGGAGAGTGCTGCCTTTGGGACATGCTGACACTTCAGCATTCTTCTGTTTGACTGCCAGGTAGGACTTACTCCCCGCTGCAGGACAAGGGGAAGGGATGGCTCAGTGGCTTGAGCATTAGCCTGCTAAATCCAGGGTTGTGAGGTCAATACTTGAGGAGGCCATTTAGGGTTCTAGGGACAAATAGATTATTTTTTAGGAGGGAGGGGTAGCTCAGTGGTTGGCACATTGGCCTGCTAAACCCAGGGTTGTGAGCTCAGTCCTTGAGGGGACCGTTTAGGGATCTGGGGCAAACAGATTAAAATAAAAGGGGTGGTGCTTGGTCCTGCCAAGGAGGCAGGGGACTGGACTTGATAACCTCCCGAGGTCCCTTCCAGCTCTGTGAGATGTGTGGGTATGTGATGTGTAAGATGGACTAGGAGAGATCAAAGACTATTATGTGCAGCACCTCTCTAAACATACTTCCTCTATACCCAGTTTCCGAACACCGGACTGGGCTGCCTCTGTGAAATAATGCCCCAGAATAAAGAGCAGCCTTATCCCAGGGACTGGTTCTACTCTTGCTTTCACCAGCAAATGAGTTAAGAATCATCCCTCTGAAACCTACTGCCTGCTAGCACTGCTTTGCTGCTTGCCTAGGTCACTTTGCGTTTACTCTGCATAACAAGAATGGCACATGCTGTTATCTTTTAATTCCACTTTTACATAATGGAAATATCTGAGATGTGATATTTCTAAAATTGTCTTTGAGCCTTGTGTAAAGCCTGTGTAGCTGAAAGAAAGGCTCCCATTGCTTTTGATGGGCTTTGTATGGGGCCTTTATATCCGTATCCTTAGATTTTAAAAGACCAGCTGTCTCCATGAAAATGTCTACCATTTAGACAGGCTCTCTCTTTGTCAGCTCCTGTGTTGATACCTACTGTATATGCAGTTCACATTTTATGGAGCCTGTAAAGTGGCAAGCGCCTGCTTCCATGAAGTCTTAAATAATGAGTCACACTCACCCACCCACGAACCCACATAGGACAATACATGCATTCCAAGGGTGAATTATTCACACTGTTGCAATATAAATCAAGCTGCTGCTTTGCCAGTAGGTTGTGTGATTTCCCAACGACAACTTGCAGTAAATTTGCAGAAGTCTTAAAATGTGCTACCTCTAAAGAGTTAAATAACCAGTCTTTGCCCTGGTAAGTTTTGCTGGTCTGTTTTCTCATTTTTGTGCAACATTGTTAAGGGAATTCATGCTTTTTTCCTCCCTGAAGACTTGGTATATGCAAGACCTTGCTATGTAGCCACCTTTCAAGTACTGTCACAAAATTGTTTTATGTATGGCCAATATTTTGACCTATAATAGGCTCAAGGAACATGCTATTTGTTTTGTATGATTCGTGCTGATAATATATGTGTGATTTCAGTGATAGCTTTCTTGATTTTTAGTAGTAAGACTGAGAAGTGAACATTTCAAATTAATTTTTAAATCTTAATTTTTATGGTACCATTTTTGGCCATAATCCCTTGATAAAAGAGACAAAATTACATATCTATTTAGCTTCATATTTCAATTTGTTAATCTGGCTTTGTCCTCATTACTGTTCCTATTTCTTGTGAAAAAGCCCTAGGTGGCAATACCCTATAATTAATAAAAACTCCCTCAAGTTAGCAATTTGAGTTCTATGAATAGAAGGAATCCTGTATTATAGAATGTCTTTCATACACAGGTTAAAACTTGCCTTGTTAACGTAACCAAAAACTAACGTGAATAAAATGGGAGCTGTGTATAAATCCAGCGGTATAAAATATACATAAATGTGAATTTGTTATAAGTTTTTTTTTCATTAAGATAACAATTAAAGTGCTTATTTTTCATAATTCTTGTGTGTTTTGTAGGTAACTCAAGATCCTGAAGAGGCAGGAAAAGTCATGGTGAGAGAACTGGTTCATAACTTCTTAATGGACCTCTGTTGTTCTTTGAAACATGGCATTAATTTCTACGATCGAAGCCTTGGCACATCTGGCAGGTAAATGAGGAAGGTCTTTTATGTCTATCTTTATGGAGGTTTTTGGGCAACTGGCTTCCAGTCTCTATTTCACAGATTTTTTGACAGCCAGAAGGGCACCATGCTTATAATCTAGTTTGGTCACCTGCATAACACAGGCTGCAGAATTTCACACCAAAATTTCTGGACTGAGCTCAATAAATAGTCATAGGTTTTAGAAAGATATCCAACTTGCATTAAAATATTTCAAGTAATGGATAGTCTGCCACATGAGTTAGGCATCTTTTCCAATAGATAATTACCCTTCTTGATGTGTCTTGTTTCCAATTTGAATTGTTTAAGCTTCACTTTCCATTGTAAATTTGCCTGCTAGATTGGAGACCCCTGTAAGGTGTCCTTTCCAGATCTCAACTCATTCATGTTAACATAAATTAACAAAGCTGAAATCGCTAATGTAGACCTTGCCATGCTTACATGTCTGGTTTTACTTACTGCTTAGAGAGCTACATATACGTAACCTTGTATCCCTAAATGTAATGTGAGTTTTGTTATTGACTTCTGTGGCACCAGAATCTGGTTCATAGCACTTAATCAGGGTATTCATATTTTCCCAGTCACTGTTAAGCTTACTGGATAAAATACTTATGCACCCAGTTTGTGACCAGCAGGGAAAATTACTTAAACTTTTATTTTTCCATAGAAAGAGGCAGGTACAATGATGTAGTACTTCAATGTTAAACAAACTGATTGTCTGAAGTCTGTTTATAACTCTTACATTCATGCAAACTGTTCCTTGCTTTGGGGTAAAGTTTATGAGCTAGCTTTGCTCAAGGTCACTTAGAGGAAGTTGTCTGCGGTGCCATGATCTGTGCTTTTTTTGTGCTTGTACTGAGTAGCAGCACCTCCACGGCCCCAGCCAAGGGATTGATTGGGGGTGGGGAGCCAGCTGAGTACCACCTCTTCTTTTTTTTTTTTTTTTTTAATAAAAAAGGCACTGGCCATGACTGAACAAATTTTAAAATTAAAACCAGATTGAAAAACAACCTATCTTCACAAAGGGTCCCCAGGGTTCAAATGTTTTCTAGTTTAAATGTAATGCTATAATTCTAGTTGTTCAAGTCTCTGACATTTGGTTAGAATATTTTTGGGCTATCAGTGGTACTGCATTGATGAGGGGTGTGTTTTAACTGCCGCACATCAAGTAACAGATCTTTAGCTGCATTCTGTTTTAAGTTACATCAGTATAAATCGAGTGACTCTGCTAATGACAGTGGAGTCAATTGGGTTTGCATCAGCACAAATGGGGGTAGAGCATAATTTGACCTCTTGCATTATAACATCATTCATACTGGAGTTACTGAACTAGCAGAGTACTCAGAATATTAAAATTGTGATTCCCCCTCATGTATCATTAACAGAGGAGGAAATTTGGTGCTTCTGCGCTTCTTGCTGAGTTTAAAAACTGCAACAGAAGATGAGATGGTTGCTGATCTTATGGTGAATATTCTTAAAGTGTGCCCAGATTTACTGAATAAATATTTTAAGGAAACCCAGTATTCCTTCATTCCAAGAGTGAAGTCAACCTGGTTAGACAATATCAAATTGCTAAGAAAGGTAAGAGGAATATGAAAAATTCATGCTTTCTGTGTATAGAAAAGCCCAGTATTGATGGGGTTTTTTTTCTTTTTTTAAGATAAGCTTTCTTTTTTTTAAACAGGTACTATAATATTTTTTTGATTGTGTAATAGAAACGGTAGAAGAGTCAAATGCTCATGGCCTAGTTAAAGCCACTTAGGAAGAAAATTCAGTGCTACATTGGGTTGGTCATCTATATTCACCTGTTATAGCTGGATATTGCATCACACTCTAAGTACCGTTGGTACTGGACAAAATATCTCTCTCGAGGGATGCCATGCAGTACATGGGCCTAGTGGGTTATGTTGCGTAAATAATTTTTTTGTGGAGATAATGTTTGAAGTTTGACTAAGGATCTGACTTCTTATTTGAAAGAAACAGTACTTTGATGTCGGAGGAGACTGTGCCTTAGCTGAGGCTCCATGGATGACGATGTAGTTTGCTCCCAGCTGTGTACACGTACTATTTAATCCTTTCACTATAAAGGCAACAAGACATTTAACTGTAAATAATCAATTGATTTTTAAAAATCAAACCAGATCCAAATACCCAGCTACAAAGAAGTTAAACTGTTATGGTTTAAATGAGTTAAACAGGAAGGACATAAGAGTTCTGAAATACCTGCAGTAATTGATTTTATGTTAGGAAAGACGAGACAGAATGCTGTACAATAAATGTGGAAGATGGTAAAGAGAAAAGTAACGTTCTGTTTTCTGTAGCGGCTGAGTAAAATGAGCTGTGGCTTGGAGCCATGGCAGCTATGAGAAGGGAAGATTAATAGTGTGTGAGAACATCTCATGGCAAAAGGCCATTCTGGGTGTAGAAAGAGGTACAAACATTTAGCTGAATTGGGAAAGAAGAAGTTGGCATTACAGTCTGAGAGAGAAATTCCAGTGGAGATTTGGCTTTTCAAGACACCACAGCACATGGCTAGTGAATCCCTTTGTCCTTTTTGTATATGCGTCCATCTTTTTTATCTTAAAATAGCTGAATGACGTACACAGTGCTACCTATTGAGTAAAGCAAGGGTTCCAAGGATAACAGACAAATTTTCCTCTGGTCTCCGATACAAGTGAGCGTAAAGTTGATATGTGTTCTGTGGGAGGTACTGCTTCTTGTTAGCAATGACCATTATAGAATGACTATGTATGTATGCTCTGTGGTTAACTTTTGAGTGCCGTTCTTGTTGCTTGGAACCTGATATTTAGTATCCTTATTAGTAACCTCTGACCCTAATATTATCAAAACAAAAAAGCAGTAAAGTAGCACTTTAAAGACTAACAAAATAATTTATTAGGTGAGATTTCGTGGGACAGACCCACTTTTTCAGACCATAGCCAGACCAGAACAGACTCAATATATAAGGCACAGAGAACCAAAAACAGTAATCGAGGTTGACAAATCAGAAAAAAAAAATGATCAAGGTGAGCAAATCAGAGAGTAGAGGGGTGGGGCTGGGGGGGTCAAGAATTAGATGAAGCCAAGTTTGCAAAAAAGCCCCATGGCTTTCTCTCTGTTACTGACCCTACTATTGTATTTGTAATGTGTTCTGTAGAATTGGCTGAAGTCTGCATGACTGAATCAGTCTTGGTTAAAACTTTCCTATTTTTATTTCAGATCTATGAGGCTCAACCAGAGATTTCCAGCTCTTTTAAAACAACAGAGTTCATTCCTCTCCCTAAATTGCTTTCTATGGTGATGGTAACAACAGTTCCTGTGGTCTGCAATAAAACTGTGTTCACCCAAGGATTAAATGTAAGAGTGTTTTATTGTCTCATTGCGGCTTTTCCCAAACAGCCTGTTTTAAGAGAAGGGTATGAATAGTGATCAGCCACCTAACTTCTAAAATAAATTATCAGATTTTGTGCTGAGTGCTCCAAATAGTGTCCCCAGTGCAAGAAAATGTTTAAGACCCACTGGCTGCTGCTTTCATAACTCATGTTTCTTCTTTTATGGCATAGAGAAAGAACACAGTTTCTCTCTAACAACCCACATTTTCAGAAAAAAATGTCTTGTTTAAGGCTGCATCGTATACTCCAAGATAAATACAGGTTGAATCTCCCCAGTCTGGCACTCTTGGGATCTCACCAGTCCTGAACCAGGGAATTAGCTGTGCCAGGGGAGGTCAGTGCTGGCTGTCCTTGGGGCTCTGCTTTGGTGGCAGCAGAGGGGCTGGCATTGATGGAGGGAAGCATGAGGTACCTGGGAGAAGCGGTGCATTGGCTGCAAAGCCCTGCTGCCTTGGACCCGGAGCAAATCCCCACAACCTGCATTCATGGCCACTTCCACCAACTGTACCTCATCCCTGTTCTCTCCTTCCCTCCCTGAGATTGAGTGGTGCAAATCTACTAAGTAGAACCCCCCCTACCCCCAACTTGCGCAGAGGTTGTGTTCTTGGCAACCTCCACGTAAGTTGAATTTTCACGTAACTCAGGATCTGGGAAACTGACCAGCACATCACTGGTCAGTTTCCTGGCTTCTGCCAATGGGAGGGAGCCAGGCGTGGCTGCCCACCCGGCTTCTCCCTGCTGGGAGAAGTCATGCTGCGCAGACAGCTGCAGAGCAGCTTCCAGTTGCGCTTAACTCACGTTGATGCAAATTAAGTGCAACTCGAAATCGCGCATTTCAGGGGTTTACTGTATTTGCAATGCTCTGGAAGAATTGGGAGGACAGAGGGGAGTTGCTGAGCAGAAGGCCCCAGCCTTTCCCCATGACTGCTCCAGTGCAGGAGCACCCGCAGTGATGCCAGACCACTGATGTTGCTGGACAAGGAAAGTTCTGATCGTAGAGATTCAACTTGTAGTTTGTTTACAACAGCTATGGAACAAGTACTGTAACTTTGATAATTCACTTTGTTTTTGTTTTAGCTACCCAGCAAAACAGTGAAGCACACCACCTTGTCCCTTATGGCGACTATTTTGAGAAGATCACTGAAAAATATCGAGCACTGTTTGAATGAGGAAATATGGCAGAAGTCAGAAATCTACACTCCATTGATGATGCAAGAATTTGTCCAACTGTACAGAGAAGCCCTTAGCAAGGTATAAATTAGAAGAAGGTACAAAAAGCAGTAGGGGCCTAGAATTACACACTGGCGGTAGATAACGTTGCCAGTGCATGAGGACACCCTACTCTGAAAGCTGTTTTGTGGTCATTTCTTTTAAGTGCTAATAACTGGTGCTGTAGTGCTACATGGCTTCCAATAAGTCTGGTCAGTGGAATGCCAATGCAATTCTGTTCTAAGATGAATGCAGAACATTGGCAAGTGGTGTGCTAGTACCGAGGGAAACTATTAAAATTAAGAGCTGTTTTTTAGTAACTTGGGGCCAAATTCTACTCTAATTTAAAATAAATTGCAGTCAATGGAGGTTTACATCCAGGTAATTGAGAGCAGAATTTGGCCTTTGGTTTGAAAATGTTTGTTGTATTGAAATACAGACAGGCAAAAAATGGTAAGCACTTGGTAACTTTTCATGGCAGTTTTTTTGAGAAGACATTTTTCTTTTCATATGTTTATGCTCTACAGAGCTGAAAATAAAAATCTGATTTCCTTTTGTATTCAGATGGCATAATATAAGTTCTCCTTTTCAGTGGGTTAGGAATATTTGCATTATTACGGCATTGTCCAGCATTGAAAAGCTGTTATTTTTGTCTCATGTAAATTTTGCCTTTAGCTTTTACCTGACATGAACAGCATAGTGGCGGTCTGGCAGTCACTTCTAAAACAACAGAGAGCACACCATGATGGGGATAAAGCCACTGAGGAGGAAATGACTGAAATCACAGAAACGGATGAACAGCATGGTAGGAAAATATTTGTGCCCTGTCTAGGTGGCATCTCCCATCCTGAAAGAAACTCTTGCGTGGTTCCTAACAATACAAAACTTGCAACTGAATTTTGTGAGCAATGAAGCAGTTGATATTTTAAGGCTACGTCTACGCTAGCCCCTCCACCCCAGCTTTTGAAAGGGGGGTGCTAATGAGATCCTGTGGGATGTTCTAATGAGGTGCTGAAAGGAATATGCAGCACCTCATTAGCATAATGGCAGCCGCAGCACTTTGAAAGTGCCACTTTTGGTCGTTAACTGCTCATCTATATGGGGTCCTTTTCGAAAGGACCCTGCACATTTTGAAATCCCCTTATTCCTATTTGATTATACTATTTATTTATAGTATTGATTTATATATTATACTATTGATTTATATTATTCCTATTTGATTGTAGGAATAAGGGGATTTCGAAGTGTGCGGGGTCCTTTTGAAAGGGACCTTGAGCCATTCACGATTGAAAGCAGCACTTTTGAAGTGTCGTGGCTGCCATTATGCTAATGAGGTGCTGCATATTCATTACAGTGCCTCATTAGCATATTCTGAAGGGTCTTATTAGCATCCCCCTTTGTGTAGACATAGTCTAAGTGTCAGTATTCTCACTAGTCTCTGATTTAGCACCTGTTAAAACAAAAGAGGACAGTTCACATCAAAAGAGCAGTTGTTTCAGGCTCTCTGCAAACTCAGACAGGCTTTGCTGCCTCATTTACTTGCAGGTTATGTTTTCAAGGTGCTTCCTTTGTAGCCATTACAGCTGCCGATTTCATTTTTTAAAACTTGAAAACTGAGAGTGTGGCAGATAGTTGTGGGGTCTGTCCTCATCTTCCCTTCTAGTCTTTCATACTTGTTTGGCTGATGGAGGGTGTTCCACACTTTGGAAAATGCTGGTCGGAGGGAGGCGGGGATGGAGGTGGTTGTAAAGAATTTTTTGGCTATATTTACTCTCTATTTATTTACTTAGACTATCAGTTGTACAACAGTTGGCCTTTATACAGCCTTACATCTTATATGTTAAGCTGCCTGTAAACCAGAAAAAATAGTTTAGGCTGCTGAAATGCCATTTGCCTAAAATTAGATGGCTTTTGTACATGTGTGATGTGTTTCTGTTGTACTTGTGCATGTCTTCCAGAGAATGGTCTCTTTCGAAGGCTTTACATGTGGAGATTATTTAAAAAAAAACAAAAGCAGGGGAGAGAGAAACCTTACCTGAAATACATGGTGATAAATTTCCAGTATATACTTTACAATCAGCACCAATGTACCCAATGTCAGCATTGAAAAGCAGCAATACTGGATGGCTGGATTCTTCACTATTTCACATTGAATATGAAAGACCAGGGATATGTTTAGTTTTGTATTTGCATACCATTCTCATAGCAAATATGTCAATAACAGCGCAAGTCAATAATTAGTTGATAATGTAGCAAAAACATCCTCATAAGTTAATAATTACATCAAACAGTGTTTTAACATCACGTGTTACACAGAGCCACAGGAGACATGTTAAAGAGCCATTTGTAACTCGAGAGCCACAGCCTGAGTGTCATTGGGTAAGAGTGTTGCGAGATTGTGCTTTTCCTTTGTCTAAAAGAAAAATAAACTAATCCTGAATATGTTAATTCTCTATTTGTGTTCAGGCTCAGACGATGCAGAGACCACTCTTCTGAAAGCGGTGTTACTTCAGGTCATATGCCTTTGTCAGAAGGTTGTTCCGCACTTGGTAGCTCAGAGCAACTTTGATTTTAGCAAACTACTAAAAGGTATGTTAAGGATATTTAAATGTTCCTCATCTGGCTAATAAGAACATTAAAAGTAAGAGAGGTTGGTTGATTGCTTTTCTACTTAGCACCGGTTGAACTTCTCTAATCCAGAGCACTCTCATCTGGCAAGATTTTAGTTGGCTGGGCTGGATGACCACTTATTATGGGTGTGGCCAAGTTTCCTGTGGTCGCATAAAGTTTGTTTGCAGCCACCAGTCCTGGCTTTCAATGTTCTGTGCTGTTAATTAGCTGTAATTTACCCCTAACTGTCTTCTAAGAGCCCAGTAAGCAGTGGAAGTGTTGGTAATGTGCTGGCAAATTCTCTTATCTGGTACCGGTCAGGTCTTAAGGGTGCCAGACGAGAGAGGTTTAACCTGTAAAAAGAACAGAAGTGTTCTCAAAAGAGTAACCTGTTTTAGACTCTATTGCATTACCGTTTAGTTTTGCTCTCTGTGCAGGACTGGGCACTTTACAACAAATGCAAAATGACAAGATCCGTGATCCAAGGATTTAGCTTTAAAACTGTATATATTAAGGCTTACAGGGGCTCACTGTCTTGAGTGGTTCATGACCATGAGTGACAGCCTCTGGGCAGACTGTCAGAAGAGCAGAACAAACTGGTGCAATGTTCTTTAATTAGATTTCCCCAACCCAATAACAAGTGTGAACTCCTCAATCAATGTAGGCGTGTTACCGTGGAGCCAGAGGCAGTCCTCTTAGGCACTCCAGTTTATCTTGCCACCCAGACTGTCTGGACTTAATGACAGATTGTCACAACAAAAATGAAAAGCATTCAAGTTGCTCCTAGTCCCAAAAGACCAAGCACTCTGGCTCAGTTTGTACCTCAGATCTAACACCAGTGACAATGCTGGTAGCCAGTCCTGTAGTAACTAACTATGGATTTATTAATTAGAAGGGAACATGAGAGGGTTATTTACAAGTTAAAGCAGGCAGCCTATAAGCACAAAGAGTTGCAGTGTATGGTTCCAAATGATGACAGACATGAAGTGATCTGTCCACTTGATGTCTATTAGGGTTTGCTTAGGTTGTTCCTAGGGATTGGGGGAGGGATAGCAAAGTGGTTAGGATACAGTAAACCCTCAAGTTACCTGGGGGTTGTGTTCCTGCATCCCCCACATAACTTGAATTTTTGCACAAGTCGGGGGGAGATGGGAACCAGGCTGCCACTTGGTTCTCAGCTCCCCTCTGCTTGCGGACCTGGGAAACTGAACAGCCCACCAGGGCTGGTCAGTTTCTTGGCTGCTTCTCCCTGTCTTCCCCCAGCAGCACGGCTGTCAAGTTGACAGCCACGCGGCTGCGAGAAGGCAGGGAGAATGGGCTGCAGGGCAGCGTCAAGTTGTGCTTAACTCACATATGTCGAGGGTTTACTGTATGGGCTTCGTATACCCTGGGGTGTGAGCTCAGTCCTTGAGGGGGCCTTTCTAGGTTCTGGGGCAGAATAGATTTGAAAAAAAAAAAAAACCTGTCGGGGATGGTGATAGGCCTTGCTGTGAGAGCAGGGGACTGGACCCGATGACCTCTTGAGGTCCCTTCCAGTTCTATGAGATTGGTATATCTCTGCTTCTGTTTCTTAGCTCCTGCCCATGTAAGAGTCCAAACAGCAAAGACAGAACCATTTCTTCTTGAGAGCATCCTTATATGCTCTTTCCCAGAGTTCAAACTGATGGGAGGAGAGCTGCTGAGCGTAACTTCTTCATGCATGGATGAGACAATCCACAAAATTTCTGTCTTAGAATGGTCTGGGTTGCCTTCCTTTGCTGGGTGGGGAACCTCTGTTCCTGCTGAGGCTCACAAGTTCATAGCAGGCATTTTTAAATTATAAAACAAAACTTTCATATTACTTTATAGCATAGCATACAGACATTGCTAGTCAGATTAATGCGTGCAGCAACTTAGAAGCATTTTACAGAGTCTAAACACATTCTTATGAGTCTAACACCTATCCTGAATAATACTCAAAATTTAGGTGAGCTGGTGTGGTTGTCAGTACTCAGCTAATATTTTCAGACTTGGCAAGAGCTGGCCCCAGGTCTACTAGCATCACAACAGGAAAATGATATTTTTTCTTAAATTCCATATCTGGTTTGTCACATCCTATTTTTAAATTTTAAAAATCATCTTCTAATTTACTTCTTGATGTTGTTTACAGATTTCTTTTTAAAACAAAAATCTTGAATTTACAGGAAGGGCCTGGCCAGATTCACCAAGAGGGGAGGGGAGGGATGGGTCACAGAATTATTATGGTGGGCGCTTGCAGTATTGCCACCCTTACTACTGCATGGCCACCAGCAGCGGCAGAGAAGTTAGGGTAGCATGGCGTGGTACTGCCACTCTTACTTCTGTTCTGCTGTTAGGGCGCACCCTTCCGAGCTGCACGCCTGCTCTCTGGTCACCCAGCTCTGAAGGCAGTGCAGAGGTAAGTAACTCCCTCAGGCTCCTGGGACTATCCCAACCTAAATAATTCATTGTAGAACCCTTCATGTTTGCAACATTTCAACCTCTTAAAGGGACAGGGTAATTCATCAGAGGCTTAAAAATTACTTACCGATGCAGAGGTTTCTTCTGTAAGATTTCCATAGTTACCCTTTTTTCTTTTGCTGTTCTGAATTTCATTCATGCTCCCTGCAGTCCAAGGGAAGAGGAGTGGAATTCTGTAAGGGGTTGCTTCTCAGGGAAGATCATAAAATGAGCAATAGTTAACAGTAATGTGAGATAATTTGAGTTTGTCTCCTATGTAACAGTTGTTCAAAGAAGCTATGTCTACATTAGCCACTTCCTTTCAGAAGGGGCATGGTAATGAGGGAGTTTGGAAGATGCTAATGAGGCGATGACATGAATATGCAGTGCCTCATTAGCATAATGGCAGCTGCGCGGTTTGAAAGTGCCGCTTTTGAAATGCACATCGCCCATGTAGACAGGAGCCTTTCGAAAGGACTCCCTGGACTTTGAAAACTCCTTCTTCCTAAAACCAAATGGGAAGCAGGGGCTTTCAAAATCAGGGTCTTTTCAAAAGGCCTCCAGCTACACGGGTGGTGTGCATTCCAAAAGCAGCAGTTTCAAATCGTGTGCGGCTGCCGTTATGCTAATGAGGTGCTGCATATTCATGTCAGTGCCTCATTAGCCTCTTCTGAACTCCCTCAGTACCATGCCCCTTCCAGAAGCGTTTCTTTGTGTACCAAACTAAATAGGAAAGTAAGTTTTCTATGCCCTATAAAGCTAGAATAATTCTCTGTACCATGTGCAGTCTCTTGTAAGGTGTATGAGAGTAGGAGTTATGTAAATTAAGGGTTTGTCAAGAAAAGGCGAGCACAGAGTCTTGAGTTAATTCGTGCCATTCCTATCCCTCTTTTACCCCAGTCAGCGCACACTGTAGTTTATTCTGTGGCTGGCTCACAAAATCACGCATCCTGCATGTTCTAGTGTTTCTTACAGCATAATGGATTGATTTAAAAAAAACCCAAAACCATAAGGAGGGATCTGCATCTTGATCAGGCAATGACCCCGTGGTGTTGTATTTAGTTACAGTGTGACAGAAGGAATAAAACTTTAGCACCACACATTTCTTGGCAGCAAAGAGCATTCAACATTAGTCACAGCTCTCCCATCCTCCTGCAGAGAATTGAGCAGTCTGCTTCTGAGACTGAAGACTGGCAGTCTGGTTTTGACATGTTTGTTTAACAGCTGATCCCATTTTGATTGTTTAGCTTTGCTGCTGGTGTAACTTGAGGGTTTTGTTAGTTCTGTTATCTTTTTGTAAGGCACTGTTCCGTACGCCAATTACACAGTAGAAGAAAAGAGAATACCCCAGAGAAAAAGAGATGATAAAGCATGGAGTTAAAATACGGGGCAGCTCCCACAGCGTGGAATGTATTAGCAGTACATTTGTTGTCAGCGAACCAATGTCAGCATCACTAGTTTTGTGAATTATATGGATACAATTTGATCTCTGGTGAATTGAGGAATATAATGTATCCCTCTGCAGTCTGGTTTTTTTGCATTAGATGAAAGTACCAGTGGTTGCATACAAATGATAAAAAAGCTACTTTAGGTGAGATGCAAGCCCAAAGCTCACTGGTGATCACAAATATCTCCTAGATCTTTTTAAAACAATATGGGTATTAGTCCGATTAGTAGGTATATGTTGAACCTCTATAGTACAGTACCTTCAGGATCTGACTGCTGCCAAACAAGAGAATTTGCCAGGCTGTGGGAGGCTAGTATTGTCTAGCACATCACCAGCACTTCCACTACTTACTGGGCTCTCAGAAGACACTTAGAGGTAAATTACAGCTAAGGAGCAGCACAGAACACTAAGGCTATGTCTACACTATGAGATAAATTCAAGTTTCTTAATATAGATTTTGTAACACTGGGTTTTATAAATTTGAATCTGACTATCTTCACCTGCCCACCTGCTCCTCACAAGGTTGACTCAAATGGCAAACAACTGTTACACTAGTGCATTGTGGAAACCTATCCCACAGTTCTCTCATCCCTGTAGCATTCTGGATATTTTTGCTGGTATTTGACATCATCTTCCCACATTGCATTGCCCTCATTCCCCTCCCGTGGTAAGCAAACAGTTATTTTTCCAGGAAGAAGGAAGGAAAAGTAGGGCATCAACAAAGATCGCCAAATTAACAGGAGTCTCTTCTGTAACTGAGCTGCTTTTTAAAACTGTAGCTTAACTGAATTATCAAAGATTTTTATAAAAATCAACAGGTGTGTGTCTTCTCAGCTGGCCATCCTCTCACTGTCCCTGCACCCTTGATTGCATCTGATCTCTGACAATAATACAAGGACAATGAGAAGCATGAAGAAGGAGTAGATAGTAAGGATTCGAAAGAAGAGAGTTGCTGAGGAAAGGGTTTTTGGGTTCCCAGTCCACTATACAGATTCTGTGCACAGTCTGTGTTCTCAACTGGCCCTCCACCCACTCTTCCCTGTGCGAAGGGCTCCAGAGTTAGAAGACAGAGGATAGAAGAGGCTAGGAAAAATGATTTTTGTCATCTTACTGCACTACACAGAAATTACCAACATGGGAGATGGGGCTTGCCAAAGTTCATTGCCATTGTGGGGCGGTTTGGGGATTAGGAGGTTAGATGGCCAGTTGACGTGGTCCCCAAAAATCTGTTTTGGCTCGAGGGCCACTTGAACTGTTCACCCCCGGTTGCAAGGCCCCCGCAATTTGTAGCCGCCTGGGGAGACCTCCCCCATAGCGACAGAAAGGCACCAAAAATGTTAGCTAGCTCCCTGGCTTCTTGTGGGCGGTGGGGGAGGTGTCAGTGGGGGGCCAGTTGAAGTAGTCCCTGTTGGCAGCTGCAAGCCCCCCGCAGTTCATAGCCGCTGGGGGAGAGTTCCACCCCACAGCAGAAAGGCCCCGAAAATATTTTTGGTGGGGCGCCAGTTGAAGCAGTCCCCTTGGTGGCAACAGGGCCCCAAAAATATTTCCCGCCCTTGGAGCCCTAAACATGCACAAGCCAGGACACGGTGCTGCCTGGCAGCCTGGCCAACACTGAACAGCAGGCATGTCCTTTGGTTGGGTCCGGGGCTAGCCATGTGACGCGTGGCACCTGTGGGGGAGGGAGAGTGGTATGCTCACAAATGTAAACCGTTGAGAAGAAGTTTCTCAGCATCTTATGCAAGCACAACCCCCACAACAGCCTTGTTGCCAAGTGGGGCAGCGGCTGGCGCCAGACAGTGCAGAAAAAAATACCAATGTGTAGAGAGAGAACCACGAACTCCCTGCAGGGGCTATTTGTAATGGGTAGATGCGCTCCCAGCATTAGTAGAAAAGGAAGACATTGTATGATGCCCTCTCGTACAAACATGAGCCCACAGCCACAGTCTTCCTGGTCATGATTTGAAATTCACATTCTTCCTGTAACCTAATCCCTTCACACCTGGAGAGTAGCAGCCAGAGCAGAGCACTGAGGGGCATTGAGGGTTACATATAGGACACCTCTAGAGGCTAATAAATTCGATTTTAAGATATGGCGCTTCCATACCAGCCTTTATTCAAACTTTTAAATTCAAACTTGATGCTACACCCAGCAAGTACCGACAGTATTGTAATGTAGATATTAGTGATCCCTAAATTGAGCTAAGGGTATTTACAGTGAAGACAGTGACATGGTAATATCGAGTTAACTGCCTTAAATTCAAACATTTCTCATAGTGTAGACATAGCCTAAAAGCCAGGACTGGTGGCTGGAAACAAACTATACGTGATCACAGGAAACTTGGCCACACCCACGATAAGTGTCGCCCAACTAACTAAAATCATGCTGGATGATGGATGTTGCCAGGTGAGAGAGGTTCAACCTGTAATAATATTGCTGTTTTCCAACCTCAGGTATTGTCACCGAAAAAGGCCTCCGACAGGAAATCCCTCCTGTTCTACAGCACCACGTACTGAAAGTGGCTCTGGAACTGCCAGCAAATAAATTTGCCTGGTTCAGAGTACAGGTAGGAGAATTTCAGAGGTGTTCATCAATTTCTTTTGCCAGTTGCCCTCATGTCATTGGTAGTGCCCTTTTTCAGTGCCTGTCCTTTCATTTTGGTGTCCATTTCCGTTTGGCGAGAGCTCATCTCTTGCAAACAGGCATTGTGCTCAATATCAGATCTGCAGCCCCAGCCTAGAACCTGTGCCCATGGGACTAGAAATTCCCTCCTCTCATAGGATGGGTGGGATGGGGCAACCTACAATCTACTGCTCCCAGAGGCAAGAGTGAGAATCTGCTGGCTACCATGAGATGGAAGGGAGATGAGCAGGATATTAGAATGCTGCTTCTAATCACCTGATGGAGAACAACCTTCTGCAAGGTGCCTCCTTGCTTATGGCACATGGATGCTTTCACATTTACTCTCTCTCTCTCTCTCTCTCTCTCTCTCTCTCTCTCTCACTCAATCTCTCTTTCTCTCTCTCCATTTACTGTGGGCATATGTCAGAGGGGAGCCTCCTACAGATGGCTGGAGAAAGGGGTTGAACCTACCTTGTGACAGCTGACAGTGGAGAAAAGCAGTGACTCTGGGATGCCCTGGTTGGAACCCTTCATAATAGCAGATCCCTATTCTCTATGGCTGTGTGAATGAGAAAGAGACCTAAGAGGGAGCAGGAAAGATCTCTGAAACTTGCAAATTTTTTTTTTTTTTCCTCCTTGCTAGCTTCACCAGCAGTGTAATCAGGCCCACCGATGGCAAGGGGACAACTAACCCAGGCCATTCAAAGGGGCTGGGGCTCTTCCAGTGGGGGTTGGAGCCCTGGGATCCTTTGAATCACTGCTGGAGTGCTGAAGCACTGCACCGGTTATTCTGCCTGGCTCAGGCTGCACGAATGAAGGCACTGTGGTCCAGGCAGCACTGAGGGCTGGCTGACATGGCCCTGTCCCTTCTGCCTGAGGCTCCGCCTCTACGGGGATGCAGAGCTGGCCCTTCCCGACTTTGCCTCAGGGCCTGCAGTGGCTGTTGGCTCCGCTGAGTGTAATTTTTCTGTTTTGCATGCTGCTTATTTAGGGAAATGCTTAAAGGAAAGGTCAGAAAGTCGCATTCAACTATGATGTTAAGGGCTTTTGTATTTTGCACGTTGGATTGGTCAAAAATGGGACAAGCAGTAAAGTTCTGCAATATGTGATAAATGATACCTGTCCAAACAAATGCAACTTGCACTGATTTTCTGTTCTACCAGGTCTAAATTCAGCCTTGGGCCAAGTGAATTTATTTCCCCATCAGTGTCAGTATGACGTCAGGGTTATTGGTGAAGGGTATGGTGAGGAGACTGCTCTCTTTGACCCTTCTATTAGTTGGTTTTCATGTTGGACACACTCCTTCCACCACTTGAAGGCTATTACACTCCTCTTGCTCACTTGCTAATTGCAAAATTTGTTCAAATAATGCTACGTCCGGTTGGCCAGACCAAACAAACCGAGGCCTGCAAAACAGTTCTTGCCGTCCTGCTGCCTGTCCGGTGTTATCACACAAGGGGGATTTAAACCCATTGTTCTTTTAGGATGTTTCAGAAGCAGAGAAGGTTCATGGTGAAAGATCAGTATTTTATTTACTGATGAAAATGTTTGTGACATGTAACCATTCACAACTGAAAACATCAACAAAACAATTGATCATCAAGGTAAGTGTTTTTGTGTCATCCAATACCTAAACACGTTTATATAGTTTGCGTCAACAGTGGTGGGTTGACCTTGACCACGCTAAGATTGCTTCTTGGGTTTCAAGAAGTCTGTAATGTCATTTGATTGTAACTGTTCACTCCCTCCTGTGTGGAGCGTGGTTCGCAATTAGTCTCTTCTGCTCATGTGAAACAGTCCCAGTGTTATCCCAGTGTAATCTAGCAATGAAGGTTGTATAGCTTTTTAAAAACAAATTGAAAAAAAATCTACATTTTAGCACCTAAATAGAAGATCCTTGATTTTCAGACATGTCGAGGGCCCAAAGATCCCATTGAAGTCAATGGCACCTGCAGGGGTTTGGTGCCTCTGAAAATCAACACACTTCTAGTTAGATCCTTCCATATGGTTTTAGGAGCCTAAATTGAAGAATTCCGTCGTATGTTTTCCTGGGTCTTGACTCTACAGTCAGATCCATGCAAGTGAATGGTTGGGTCCACGCATAGCTCGAGTGACTCTACTGTCTTCCGGATGGTTCCAGGACCTAGCCCCCAGGGACACCCTTGTAACTTTGTTCACAGACCATAGTGACATAGATTTTAAAAGTTAAATCTGGTCTGTGGTTGCTGTTGTAAGGTTTAATCACAGGTTGCATTTCAAAAGCTGGAGGATAACCACTTTTATCAGAGAAATTTGGTAAGGAGTTCTGTTGTAAGGCTCATGTCAGCCCCAGAGATGTTGACGAGTCTGCTGCCTACCAGTACACTTTTCTTGGCATGATTTTGATGCTAACATTGGCTGCCGTTGTCAGGGAAACAAGATGCCAGATCACCGATGAATTTTTAAGGTCTTTAAAATCCAGGGCCCGCTGAAGCCAGTAAGAATCTTTACACTCAGTTCAGTGGCCTTTTGATTGTAAAGTTTGCATAGTACCACCATGTCTGGGCTAGGGAGGTTCAATTCAAAATGTTTCAGAGGCGTAAAGGCAGTGAACCTGCTCTGACCAAAGCCAATGGCAGAATTCCCATAGACGTGGCAGGGTTAGGAAAAGAGCTGGAATTTGGTGGCATTTCTGTTACAGTTAATCTTAGCAGCTATATAGGGAAAGCTTGGCTCCAAAATATGCAGTTCTTAATAGTGATGGGTAAGTTCCCCTTGTATGAACCCTTGGTGCTTAAGCATATTTAAATATAAAAAAGCAATAGGGTATATTTTTTGTAGTACAGGTTGAACCTCTCTGGTCTGGCAACATCTGTAATCTGGCATGATTTTAATTAGCCAGATGACCACTTATCAGGGGGGTGGCCAAGTTTCCTGTGGTCACATTAAGTTTGTTTACAGTCACCAGTCCTGGCTCTCAATGTTCTGTGCTGTAATTTAGCTGTAATTTACCCCTAAATGTCTCCTACAAGCCCAGTAAGCAGTGAAAGTGTTGGTAACGAGGCTAGACAATATTGACCTCCCGTGGTCTGGCAAATTCTCTTGTTTTGCACCGGTCAGGTCCCAAGGGTGCCAGACTAGAGAGGTTCGACCTGTAAATTGTGTTGCTGAGCAGAAATGTGGGCTGCCTGATTCATTTTCTCCTTTCAGTGTGTTCTGTTTTCTTTGAAAGGGAGACATAAGCAGGGAGAGGTCAATACAGCTGTGACAGTTCTGATGGGGTTTTAAAAATTATCTTTTTAAATAAAAGCGATGTTAATGAGTCCTTTTTAGTATTTTTTCAGCATAATGGAGTATAATTTGCAGGCACGTTTTCGAATTTTACATTCTGTTCCTTCCTCTTTTACGAAGGCTGAAAGTACAGTTCTTTTTTGAGAATCTGCCACAAGCAGTTAATTATTTAAGAGTGAATCATTTTTTGATGAATTGTCATGTCAGAATCATGTAATCAGAGATGCTATTTTTGTATCTGCGGGTATCGTACACAGAGTGAAAGCTGAACAAACAGCCCTGAAAGAGACCTGCTTTCAGCATTTTGAAAAAAAGACAAAGCTCATGAAACTATAAAGAAGCTTGTTGTTTGATTTTTGGTGTTCTCTTTTTCTCGGTAACTTTAGTTAGTTTATTTATGACATGGTTGCCTGTGCTGCTATTTCAAACAACAAAGATCTGATTTTTTATTTCACTGAACATCTGTTTAGTTTTTTCAACTTTAGTGGAATTATGACTTGTTACCAGAGTTTCTGTACTGCTTTCACTATGTTGGCTTCAGCTGATCTAGTGAAAGTAGTACAAGCCATAGCATGATGCAGTTATAAAGGAGCCTTGTTCTTATAGCTGGTTATGCGTCATTTTTGTGAATACTGGTTGAACCTCTCTTGTCCAGCACCCTCGGGACTGGGCTGGTGCTGGACGAGAGAATTTGCCAGACCGCAGGAGGTCAATATTGCCTCGCACATTACGAACAGTTCCACTGCTTACTGGGCTCTGAGAAGACATTTAGGGGTAAATTACAGCTAAATAACAGCACAGAACACTGAGAGCCAGGACTGATGGCTGGAAACAAACTTGAAGGGACCATTGGAAACTTTGCCAAACATCCATAATAAGTGGTCATCTGGCTAACTAAAGTCATGCTGGATCCAGATGTTGCCGGACAAGAAAGTGTCAGACTAGAGAGGCTTAACCTGTAACCTATAATGGTATAAGGCACCTTCTCAGTGGTAAAACCCTCTCCCCATCAGGTGCTTTACTGATTTAATCATCTTGGTAAAATCCATACCCATAACTGAAACAGTTTAGTCACTACAAAAAGTGGCCTAAGTTACTTTTGATTTGTATTGGTGTGAGATTGCAGTCAGGCTGTCATTTACCCAGAACTCTGCTCCCTTGATGTTACAAGCACCCCAGTACCGCAAGCAATTTACCTTGTGAATAACTTGACATACATTAGTAGTTTCATGTTATTCAACTGAGTTAGTCATGTGTATTATTATAATTGCTTGCGTAGCTGTTTGCAAGATCACGACTGAAAATGCATGGATCCACGACAATGGACTAAGAACAGATTAGAGTTATACCTGAGTTCTCTATAAAGCTAGCAAAAAAAAAAAAAAAGGGGGTGTATTGGGAAAACTTTTGGTGGAGAAGATGGCCGTTCAGCAGAGGGGGCAGCTTGAACAAAGACATAGAACTTGATTCTCTTGTACATCAAGGCCACTTCATGCAGCTTTGTTAATGTAGAGTGGGAGTAAATAATATTTACATCCACTCTGAGGCCCTTTTGTGGAACAAGGGTGGTACAACACAATCTTTATATATGTAAGAATCCTGCCAGTTTGTTAAAAGTTTGAGAGGGGGAGATGTTTCTATCCAACAATTTGTTGGTACTTTATTTTTAATAAAAGAAATAAAAATTAAAGTGGCTGTACAAAAATCTATAAATATACAATATTTATTTTCTCTGCATGCTGCTTTTCCGGCTAGGTCTTACATGACAGTGGAGTATTTGAGCACACATGGAAGGAGCTTGTACTGTGGCTGGAACACTTGGATAATACAATAGAAGGCACAAAGGAAGCAGTGATTCAGTTTTTGGAGAGGGTAATTGTTCAAATTAATTAAATAAAGAATGTCAAGAATAGCATTAGTGGGAGGCTAATTACTTTGCTGTTATTGAGGAAAATCCTTTCAAAAGATGGCAAATGAATTCTAAGAAAGACAATGATTAAATCCTTTTACACGGAATTCATATTTGCTGTCCTTGGTGAAAAGGTGGATGAAAAGGTTGGGAGGGGAACTGAGTTCCCATAGGATATATTCTTACCAAAGCAGCGTTGGCATGAGGAGAAAAGACTGCTAATAAAAGGTGGGATTTTCCAAAGAGGTTAAATTTATTAGGCATCTGTCTCTTTCGACTCCCTTGAAAATCCTGGACAAAATTAACTAATTCCAATAAGATCTAACCTGTTAAAGAAAGGATCTCTTTCCCTGCTGGCCTTTTCTGGATGTGGAATTTCCATGCCCTTCCATTTGTTTCACTTACTAGCCCTATAATTATCATGTTATGTATAGCACTGCGCTGAGTGCCCATATTGTGGTGCTGTGGCTGACTTTTTTCTTGGTTTGCAGATTTTAATGAAGTTGGTGACAAACCCCTATCCATACACAGATAAAGCAGCAGACCTTGTCCAGGAAGCCAGTATGCTCCAAGTCACCTTGTTTAAACAAGACTCGGATAGTGTCAGCATACCTATCTCTCACATTGATGGTATGTGATGATCCCAAAGTAATGTCTGCACCATCAAATCTTGCGATCCTTAATCAGGCAAGCCTGCTGCTGATGCCTAGAGAAATCTTGCCTGAGGAAGGAACTGCAGGGTTAGGCCTTTTAATTACATTTAGTTCTGTAAGTAAAAACTAAGCCACCAGGAGGTCTTCTTCCACCGGAAGGTAACCTATGACACAGCTTTACTGTCTTAAAATTTTGAGTAAAATGTTACTTTTGATCTGCTTTATTGTCCCATGGTATCAGTTTTTAATAAAAGTCAATCCATTGCAGTCATGCTTCCTTTCAAACCATAGGGGCGGGACCAGCTCCCCACCTGCATGCATGAGCAAGGGACAAGGGTTACTCCGGAGTCCAGCTCACGTCTCGAGCTCATACACAATGGGCAGCTGGAGTCTTGCAGCTTATGCTCTTTGGGCCAAATCCTTGACCCATTGTCTGCAGAGTCAAAATTCAGGGCTCAGGATTTGTCTGTCTGAGCAAACAGATCTGGGAGTGTTAGTTCCACGTTGGGAATTCAGGGTTCAGGAGAATGCAAGTGGCATGCATCCCCAGTCTTTTTTGTTGCTAGTGTAGTATGCGCTCCCCTGCCTCTGTCTTATTCAGAAGTGCTCTGATTGCAGATGTTTTGTTGTGATGCCTTCGTCCTCCACAGCTGGTGGTATTTCCCCTTTCTCCACCCTTCTCTTATTGGAGCACTGGCTTTGAAAGCCATCTCCAGTGTCAACATGCTGAGTGCCATCTATTTTACCCTCATTAGGAGCCAGATGTACCTGCCTTTCACCCCTTGTCTGACTTGTATTTTTAGTAACAAGCAGTCCTGTGGTATCTTAGAGACTAAGAAATGTATTAGGTTATGAGCTTTCATGGGTAAAACCCACTTTGTTGGAAGAAAATGAATATTTTCCTATCCATTTTTCATGGGAAGAAGTGGGTTTTACCCACAAAAGCTCAGGACTTAATAAATCAGTTAGTTTCTCAGATGCCACAGGACTGCTTGTTATCTGTGAAGCTACAGACTAACACAACTACCCCTCTGAGACTAATGTACTCTTTGTCTGTGTCTACATGAGAGGCTTTTCCTGGAAAAACTGTGCTTTTGTCGGGAAAAAGTGGGACTGTCTACACGCAAAAAATGCTTTGATGATAGTTTGTCGCTAAAACCCGGCACATCCATCGGATGGGTATACTTCTCCCTGTTGAGGTATAATGCCTCTCTCAACAGTGTTCTGTCAACAAAACAGTCGTTGTGTAGACGCTCCGAGGCTGTTTTGTCCACAGAGAGGGCTTCTGATTTCCCAGGCAGCCCTGTTTGCAGAGCTTCCCATCAGCCATTCTGTCAAGAGAGAGCTGCACAGTCTGGCTGCTCTCTGTCGACGGAGCAGATTGCTGTTTCAGTCTACTTTTATGTGTAGATGCGATCTAACAGAAGCTTTGCTGGGAAATCCCTTCTGACAGTGACTTCTGTCAACAGAGGCTTTTTGTGAAGATGTAGCCTTCGTGTATATTCAAAGAGACATCTAATTGCAACAGGGTTGTTGTACCCCCAAACCTGAATGAAGTTGTTCCCTTTCACCTGCATACAGCACTAATATTGGATGCTCCCTTTATTTTTTCTGAAGTTACTCGGGCCTTCAAATGTCCTCTTATTTCCTTTGTGTTTGCACCTAGAAGTATCTGCGTGAGCTTAGAACTCTGATTTTTCTTTCATTTGCAACTAGATGTCCTGGATATGGTTGATGTCCTTGTGGAGGGCAGAGAAGGCCTGGATGAAGAAATTGGATTCAGTTTAAATGAAGACATGATTCAACAGACTTTTCCATTCAGTGCTCTTGTCCCGGCAGCATTAGAAGCCAGGAATAAGTTGTTGCTGCTGACTGAAAATGAAATGGGTACTTACCGTGTTTGTATATGTCCCTGAAAGTGGCTAAAAAGATTCACGCTCTATATGGAAGGGGAGGGGAGTATTTTATATCATCGTCATGCAGTGGTTCCTTTGGTTATTGTGTGTGAAAATTTAGTGAGCCATATTGTACCCCTGCTCCTGCAAGAAACACACATCCAAGGGATCCTAGCACAGAGACACATTAAAGGGTGCAATATGCCTCTACTCTCTCCTGACCCCAGGAAAGCCACAGTGGAGTTCAGAGGGTGATGATTGCTCTCCACAATGCTAGTCCACCACATCCAACTCTGTGGAACAGCTTCACTGGTCATGTCAGAACTAAAGAACCCACCTGTCCTCTGATGCTGTGGAACCCACAGCACTGGCTGTGCAGAGAGCCAGAGAAGAGAGCCCCGGTGAGCACAGCTCTGGTGGCAAAGGGCTGGGAACCAGGACAGAGGCAGAGTGCCTCAGCATACAGAGCCCTGCCTTGAGAAGCCCCCAAGAGTCTTGCATTTATAAACCTTTTTTCCTTGTTTCTTTTGTGAGAGAGGAGTGCATGCCCTCCTCTCTTCCTTCTGAAGTAAGAACATGTGCACAATTTACCAAGAAAACTCCTGGAGTTCCTCTCCTTTTATCCAACACGGCCATGTAGGAAAGAATATTACTCACGTTAACGTATGGCCTTTTGGAAAACGAAGAAAACAAAACATCCCCTCTGCCCCATCCCCAGAAAAGCTCATTTTGGGGGTGGTGGGGGGACAGGATTCTGTGGGTTCACATCCTAGAAGCACCCTGTTGATGCTTAGTGACAACTATGTCACAATAGTTGGGACTGGAAAATGGAACTCTTGAGTGAATAGAGCTGAACGGATTGAAAGGATTGTATTTGGTTTAACAAATCGTGGAAAACTCTCTCATTGAAACCACTTAGTTGGATCTGGAGAAGCTGGTGGTGTAGTGAGAGTTACGTGTGTTTTTATCCCAGTTCTTACTCGTCAGAGAACCTCCATCTCAAATCTGTTGTTTGCTTTTGTAGGAGGAAGTATCGTGGAGTATCTTGTTGCTGTTTTCACTGATGTCCTGCACACTCAGAGAGATCCCCTAGCCCTCTGTCTGATGTTTCAGCTGTTTGATAAAGAACTTCAGTCACTCGACATATCTCAGTATCCCCAGCTCTACCAGTTTAACCAATACTATAGTCTCTGGATACCACAGCAAGCAAAGGAGGCCATGGTAAGAGTGCATAAAATCATTTGATTGCTAGCTTTAGGGTTGCTAAAAGACTGGTAGATTGCAGAATGCTTCAATTTCTACGGTGTAATACATCTAGGCTTTTCTCTTCTGAATCCTCGTTTTCTGTGGTATTGCAGTATCTCTGCTGGATAGAAGGGTATTGGAAATTTTTAAATGAGAAGCAAATACTTTTTAGCTGGTGCAGGGTTGAACTGTTAAGTGCATCCTTACTTACTTTTACATTAGCAGCACCTTCTTACCAAATCGCAAGAATGACATGTACACAAACATTTTTAGCAAGTGGCAGGAAAGTTTCTTGCATCCACCAGTTGCTTGAGTTTAAAAAATGAAGGAAAGGGCTGTAAAACCCTGGTAATAGCCATGTTATTATCTGTCTATGGTATTTATGTTGCCTGCACTGCAGTAGTATCTGAGCACATCACACTCTTTAATGTCCTTATCCTCATAAGCTTCCTGGAAGGAAGGGAACTGTCTATTTTAGAGCTGGCACACAGGGAAACTAAGGCAGTTGCCAAAGGTCACACGGGAAGTCTTTGGTGTAGCAGAGATGTAAAGCTGGTCACCATAGTCTTCGGTCGGTGCCCTAACCATGGGGCAATCTTTCTTCCCCAGAAACAGCTTCACTGCAGCACCGATCATGGCATGAGCAGATGAGCCAGGACCCTGTGAATAGAATGCCTGCACTCTCAGGCAGCCATGTGGTGCCAGCTATGAGCACCAGGCTGCTGCTAGTTCAGATCCTGCTAAAAACAGAATTTTGTGTTTTGCTTCTGAAGAGGATTTATTGTTTATTTGACAGGCGTTAGTTAGAGCTATTGCTGTTGTAACACTGCTGTCCAGCAGTGCTTATAATTGTAATTTGTAATGAATTATTTCAGATTTCTTTCAGAGTAGGCAAGGGTAGGTGTGAGTGTCCCTTCTTCTAATGGGGAGGCGGGGGATGAGAAGCGTCTCTGCATGGGCAAAAAGGAGAAGGTTGTGAGCACTCTGCATCTCCTCCCAGCCCGAAAGGCTGATTGTGCAGAGCTAGATGGGAGCGAGTTAAGAGCGCATAGTCCATCCACGATGGAAGCTGCAGGGTTGCTCCCTCAGCCAGCCAGAGAGCATGTGAGGGGCACTTCACTAGACGCCTTTGGCCAGCTCTGATCTGAACGCTCCGGTAACCGTGCAGAAGTACTGCGCTATGCCCTGCAGTTGTAGGGCTGGGCCGTGGTAGTGAGGGCTCTGGACATCCACAGGTATCCACTGCATAGCTACAGCTGTGGATGCGGCTATTCATGTCTCATTTTTGGGGTAGCATGCAGAGACAAATTTTTTATCAGTGCAGGGCTCTACTGATGCAGGGTGAAGCTCTTTATCCAGCACTGTCTTGTCCAGCAACATCCGTAATCCATTTTGACTTTAGTTAGCCAGATGACCACTTATCGTGGGAATGGCCTAGTTTCCTGTGGTCCCACAAAGCTTGTTTACAGCCACCTGTCCTGGCTCTCAGTGTTCTGTGCTGTTATTTTGCTGTAACGTACCCCTAAATGTCTTCTAGGAGCCCCGTAAGCAGTGGAAGTATTGGTAATGCTGCTAGGCAATATTGACCTCCCGTGGTCCAGCAAATTCTTTAGTTTGGCACCGATCAGGTCCCAAGGTTGCCTGATGAGAGAGGTTCAGCCTGTAGTATGGGTCTGTGTTTGGTTACGTCTTATTTCAATGGGAATTGCCCCATTTGAGGTTGGAGCACAGACTGGCCCTAAGAGTTTGAAACACACATTAGCCGTGTCTACACGTGCACGCTACTTCGAAGTAGCGGCACTAACTTCAAAATAGTGCCCGTCACGGCTACACGCGCCGGGCGCTGTTTCGAAGTTAACTTCGACGTTAGGCGGCGAGACGTCGAAGTCGCTAACCCCATGAGGGGATAGGAATAGCGCCCTACTTCGACGTTCAACGTCGAAGTAGGGACCGTGTAGTCGTTGCGCGTCCCGCAACTTCGAAATAGCGGGGTCCGCCATGGCGGCCATCAGCTGAGGGGTTGAGAGATGCTCTCTCTCCAGCCCCTGCGGGGCTCTATGGTCACCGTGGGCAGCAGCCCTTAGCCCAGGGCTTCTGGCTGCTGCTGCGGCAGCTGGGGATCCATGCTGCAGGCACAGGGTCTGCAACCAGTTGTCGGCTCTGTGGATCTTGTGTTGTTTAGTGCAAGTGTGTCTGGGAGGGGCCCTTTAAGGGAGCGGCTTGCTGTTGAGTCCGCCCTGTGACCCTGTCTGCAGCTGTGCCTGGCACCCTTATTTCGATGTGTGCTACTTTGGCGTGTAGACGTTCCCTCGCAGCGCCTATTTCAATGTGGTGCCGCGCAACGTCAAAGTTGAACATCGACGTTGCCAGCCCTGGAGGACGTGTAGACGTTACTCATCGAAATAGCCTATTTCGATGTTGCTACATCGAAATAAGCTATTTCGATGTTGGCTTCACGTGTAGACGTAGCCATTCTCACGTTTTCCCCCCTCTCTTTGTTAATTCTATTTTAAACAGTTCAAACAAGCTGAATGCATAAGCGGGGAGCCCATCCTGCCACCAGGCCCTTCGTTTGCCTCCTTGCTGAAGAACACCTTTGAGAGAGGCAGTGCTGTCCTCGCGGAAGACAGCATGCAAGCAAAGCTCAGAGAGGCAGCTTCCCAGCTCCAGCTTCAGCATCTTCTACTAGCTGCCAAGCACGTGCTGCTGTACCTCAGAACCACAGTGGAGAACTTTGGCAGTGTAAGGAATACATTCTCTCAACACCGGGTACAGAGTACAGCACGTTGACCGGGGGTACGCATACAGTTTGGTCAAGTAGCCTCTGTGTGTGTACCCCCCGCGTGGAATTAGGGAACAGTTTGAGGAATCCAGACCAGATTGTAAACAAGTGATAATTTTATCCCTTGTTATGGAGAGTGTCTGCCTTTGCAATGAGATACTTTGTGAATGCCTGTGTTACATACACGGTAAATGAACTGCACCTTTCTTTCTGTCTCTTGTCTTGCTATTAAGACCTGTCTGGAGGGTGTGGTTTAGTTGTGATTGGGAGGGAGAGCTCAGTGGTTTGAACATTGGCCTTCTAAACCCAGGGTTGTGAGATCATTCCCTGAGGAAGCCATTTAAGGCAGATAGATTAAAAAAATCTGTCAGGGATGGTGATAGGTCCTGCTGTGAGGGGACAGGACTCAACGACCTCCGAAGGTCCCTTCCAGTTCTATGAGATCGGTATATCTCCATATTATTAAATTCTTTGACCTGAATTATGTTGGAAGCACATCTGATGATTCCTGTTGCCCTTATAATACATGAATATTGTGTTAACCCCCTCCCAGCGAGACATTTATCAGGATCAGGCCCCTATTGTACAGGGTCCCTGCCCCAAAGAGCTTACAGTCTAAGAAGATATTATTTTAATCAGGTGGTTCTTGCATAATTTTCTTCCCAGCCTCCTCCCCTTTTTCCCTCATCCTCCATTGTGTTTATTTTCACAGCTCAGTAAAAGTGTTGGTCCTTGCATTCTCGGTCTCTACATGGACTTGCTGAGCACCTTGTTGTGCCGATGTGATCAGATGGAGATGGACAGCCAGCAGAAACAAGAAAAGGGCCAAAGTGAATCTGATCTCTTTATGGACTTAGAGTGTGTGGCCACCGTGGAGTCTGCAAATGACAAGGTGTACAAATAGGCTTGGCTGAATTTATTTTTTTAAATAATTTTAACAGATAATATCAGTGTTTATTGTTAAGCATTTTTTCAATTTTTCTTGATTTACATTTTCACAAGTGTGCAAAATTATGGAACTGAAATTGTCACACAAGAATTTTTTAATGACAGCAGAGACTGAGAATCAAAAACTCAAAGCTTTAAAGCCCTTGTAAAACACAAAATGTCAACATCACATTCCAAAGTATACAAGTAAATATCTCTAAATCCGACCCTGAGAAGTTCTTAAACAGCCCTTTTTTCTTTTTTTTTTCACTTTGCCTATTTGTAAATTTCAGTTATCGTCAGTGGAAATATTTATTGTTGATTTCTATGTATATGGTGAGGTCAAGTTTTAGCCACAATTACTGATAAATATCTGATCCTGCCAGGCTTAAGTATAAGCTCCATGGTGCGCACTTAATGAATGCTGGCATGTAGTTGTCACGATTAAATGGGACTCTAAAAAGTCTTTCATCAGTTTTGGGGAACTGTTTACTGAGGCAAAACAGACAAACATTTCTGGAGTGTAAACTATATTAACTAATTGTCAGTTGTCGTTGAAATAAATTTTTAGTGTGCAGCCCGGAGCTGACCTATATTCTTACTGATAAACTCGGTCTGATAGAGGTAGAAGAAAAAAAGGGGGCTTCAATGAAATGTACAGTCTGTGGCACGTGAGGGTTTGGTTCTTCCTGGTATTTAGTTGTGTTAGGTTGTTTAATTAGGATTAAAGGTGATGCCTGTCTGATAGGAAACTTGTTGGAGGCCTGTGCAAGACCTGCACACCAAGTGGAAGCACTACTGTAGCTTTCTGCCTGGTTTGTGGAGGAGTGCGGGTGGGTTGTTTCCACGTGGACGGTGGACTTCATACATCGTATTGCTGCAGAGGGGTCTTTGTGTGAAGCACAGATAGGTCAGTGTAGATATTTGCTGTTGAAGGAGGCTTCAGAGAGGGATCAAAGGATCTATGACTGCCCAGTGTCACTAAGCCAGTGGCTCTCAACTGGGAGTATGCAGAGGTCTTCTGGGGGGTACATCAACTCATCTAAATATGTGCCTAGTTTTACAACAGGTTCCATAAAAGGACTGTTGAAATCGTTGCAAACTAAAACTTCACATCCACAATGACTTGTTTATAGTGATCTATATACTAAGTACAATGTATTTCAGATGATGAATTTTGTAATTATGTGGCAAAAACGAGGTCAGCAATTTTTCAGTAACAGCGGGCTGGGATGCTTTTGTGTTTTCATGTCCGATTTTGTAAGGGAGTAGTTTTTAAGTGAGATGGAACATGGGGGTACACAAGACAAATCAGACTCCTGAAAGGGGTGCAGTAGCCTGGAAAGGTTGAGAGCCATTGCTGGTCTAAACTACCACAAAGGAGTGTGGCCAGGCAGCTGCCTCCACCATTTTAGCCCATAGAATAGTGCCTGTGAAAGAGCTGCCCTGCAGACCTACACCTCACCTGCATGTTATTTCTCAGTTCCTTGCTTTAGCCCCTTGCACGAAGCTGTGTTGCCCATGTTTAGAATGTCACCTGTGACATCTCCCCTGTGACATCTCATTAAACTGATGGAGATGTACAAAGTTACATTCTGCAATAGGAAAAGTGATGCCTTCTCCCTCTCCTGAGGAACTCTGCTTTAGGACTAAGTCATTCTAATGTCCATGTAAAATTTTGCCACAGACTGTGGAAGATTGAGTCAAGGTTGTCTGAGTGAACAAATGGAGAAAGCATTCTACTTCATCCCAGAACCAGCAGAAGAGAAATTGAGATGAATAATTTTGAGATGTTTTTTAATGTTTAGAATCTCTTTTTTAACCACAGAGCAAAAACTTTTCCCTCCCATACCTTAAACATTGAGGTAAACATGATTGTAATCCCCCCATATTTCATTAATCGTTTTGTCTTTTGACAAGTATGACAATTTAATGTCCAGACTGCAGGTTTTGAGGTTTCAGTAAATGTGCACCATGGATAGAAGCAGATGAATGATTTTAAATTGTTATCTTTTTGTGATCTCTTTGTAACTGTGTACGTTGCAGATGCTAGAAGATATGCTTGTGTTGATCTTCAGACATCCTGTATTGGAGACCTGGTTCTTGGCTTTAGAGCAGCATTCTCTTCCCCAACACAACTTAAACCCTGTCATGGTGAAGCTTCTGTCAGCTCATCTAAATAATGGCATCCTTCAGTTGCTGAAGGTGAGTGCTCCAATGTTGCAAAATATAAAGCTCACAGACTTGTTATCTAAGTACTTTGAAGCCATCACTACAAGTGTCTTGAAAGAGTTACGTGCTGGAAGAAAAGAAAAGAACAAGTTATCTCCCCAAAAGTCCCCGCAGTTGGAGTCTCTGCAGCAGTTACATGTTTACATGGATGCAGCCCACTTAAAAGAAGTCACACTAGCCATGCTCCAGCTTCCGAAGGCAAGCCTGACCACTCCGACATCTGTAAATTCCCCTAAAAAGGAGAAACATTTGAGCTTCTATGGGAAGACACTGGTGCAGCTCCTCACAGAAAGCTATCAAAGACAGACGGTTCAAAGTGAGCAGTTCTTGTCAACCGAGCACGTGAAAGGGATGGGGACTCTGCTGCCGACATCGAACAGTGAGGATCTGGAAAAGGTTTTCCTTCACGCTCTTAAGAGAGAGCCCCTCTTTGCCCAGGCAGTTCATGTCGATGTACACGTTTACTGCCTTAACCACGTGACTGAGACTTCCCTTGCCATTGTGGCTTTGCTGATCCAGCATTGTAGAACTCATCTGCTGCAGTTTGAACTGTGGTGTCTGAACTGTGCAACTGGAAAGTACCTCAGGAAGAATATGGATGTTTTTCTTCCTCTGATTAATGTGTATTTGCAGAGTAGAAAGCAGTATGACTTTACGCGGCCATCAAAAGGTAATACCAACATTAGTGATTTTATCTGGGGATTTTTTTACTATTCTTACCAGAATGCTGAGATAAAATGTTGTGTTTGTGCATTGGGAAGGCTTGAATGAAAGTTTCAGTGGCTTATGGTCTGGGACTTGTTAGATTCAGCGCCGAACTAGCTCCCGTCCCAGCATACTGTTAGCTGTGTGGACAAGTGACAATTTAAAAGTCCATTATCTTGTGAATCTTTAGTGCTAAAATCAATACTTGTTGTCACCTGGACAGCTGGGATTGTTCACTTCTATTAAGCAATTACAAGAATTCCTCTTTTCTGTGTAGCCTTGTCTTGATGTTACCGTCAATTTTAAAATGAAGCTAGCTTTCCTTCCATGTTGAGTATTAACTGTTCAGCGGTTAGGAAGTAAAAAGTGCCATCTACAGCAAGTACTGAGAATGTTGTTGCCTCTCGTGTAAATACACATTTTAAAAGCATTTTAAAACATGTAGTATTTGCTAAACTATCATGGCTCCAAAGTTGTATTGATATAACATTCCAAGGCCAAGTTTTGTTTGCCCATTAGCTTAGTGGTACTTATGCGCATGGCTCTTGAGTTGCATGTGGCTCTTACCAGCATAGGTGCAGCTCTTGCTAATCTGTTGGTTATGCTTCTTGTTCTGCTTGATCTCATGCAGATCAAGTAGTAAAGTACTGATGAACAGGAGCTGGCCTCCTTCAGGATGGACACAAGAGGCAGCACAGACATGGTATTGTAAGCAGATAGCCTGGAGCTCTCCCCCTGTTTCTTCAAAGCCACGGTTAGGAAGGAGAGAGAGAAGAGAAACTTTTCGTTGCTCCTGCCTCACACGAGTGGTGAAGAAATAGATGCACCTTCTCTTGGATCAGACAGAGGGCAGGGGATGGCATGTACTTGAATATGAAGTATAAGGATACTATACAGAAATCTCAGGCTAGCACCATGAGCAGGGTGGATAAAAATCAATGACTGGGAAACATTTAAAATATTTCTACTTATTTATAAACATTGAAATGAAATGTGTTTTTGATTTTAAAAATAACCTTTAAGTTGAGTTGAAAATTGACAACCTATCTTAAGGTCTAAGCTTAGTATAATCTGTTAAATAATTTAAATAAAGCAGTGCACGTTTGCTGTCAAAGTTTTAAAGAACATCAGACCATTGAACTGGTGGAAGCCATTGGTGAGCACTTGCAACCAGAGGCAGTGAAGGGCAAATCAGCTTTTGATAGCAGTAGCCTCTATTGCAGGCATAGAGAGAATATTTTCTTCATTTCATTCAACTTAAAAAATGGCTTGGGGAGTTGAAATACCATTAACAACTTCTTTTCTTTTTCCAATTTTTGAATGAAAACTAAGAGAGAGGAGGTGAGCTACTAGTTCTAAAATCTTGAATGGCATGGGGACCAAAAAGCAGTTTCTCAGTTCCCCATCTACAGATAATAGCTTAACATTATACTATTCTTTGATTTAAAAAAACAGGTAGTTTAGAAAAAAAACTTTCTTTGATAAACTCAACTTTTTCTCAGTCTATCTGGCACATTTAGGATAATTGTATTTAACTAAAAATAGAAATGAAAACACCATTTTTGACATTTTTAACTTATTTCTACATTTTTTCTTGAATGGAGCTTGACAGAAGCCACGGATAAAAATAATCATCTTGGAACTATGAAATACATTGTTCATCAGGTTCTAACACAATAAATTATAAAAATTAATAATCTGAATAAATGTATGTTATGCTATATAGTCACCTAAGTGAGTGTGTAAACATATGGGGTATTGCCCTTATTAGCAATAAGTAGTAATTAGTTTTTACAATCAGTTATGTTTAGTTGCAAATCAGCATGTTCTAATGGTTACTAACTAATGAAAATCAACTTTTCTTTGAGGAAATACCTAAAAAGTACACATGCAAAATGCAATTAAAATGATTTAACTGAAGGGCCTCGTCTACATGGGCAGCTTCTGTCTACAAAACTGGGCTTTTGTTGACAAAAATCACTCAGCGTCTACATGGCTAAAGCGCTCTGTCAAAGTTAGACTCAAGACTCACAATTTGTCAGACCACTCTGTTTATTAGCAAAGCTGCTCTGCTAATACATTTAGAAAAGTGAGTCCCCTCCCAGGGCTCAGGTCTCTTAATTTATACAGATCAAGAAGGCAAGTTAATAGACAAAGAAAAAAAAAGGAAAAAAACAGACACACACCCACCCCATATAGTCCCTGAGACCAGTCACGTATTTTCATTTCCATATCACCCTTAGCAATCCCCTGCCAATGACTCCCTGGTTACCTTAATTAATTACTGTCTAGCACCTACTGCTCTGGTTTCTGCTTTCCCAGGCACACCTGGCTCCATCCAAACCCACCCTACATTCCTACACACAGTATCAACATAACTTCCCCTTCTTGAGCTCAGAAGTAACATTGTATCATAGTGTGATTTAATTTCTTTTTACAATGTAACTCTTTTATGTACAATGTCACATCTTATACTTCCACAGCTCTGTCAAGAGTTTGTCAGCAAAACTCAGCTGTTCAGCCAGCGGTGTCATACCTCTCCCTGATCAGGTATAACGCCTCTGTCAACAGTGTTTTGTCAACAGAGCGCCCGTGTAAACGTTTATGTCAACAGACAGGGCTTGAGGTTCCCCGGGCAGCCCTGTTTGCAGAGGTTTTGGTCAGCGGTTCTGTTGAGAGGGCAGGGCAGTCTGGCTGCTCTCTGTCGACAGAGCGGCTTGCTCTTTTCATCCGCTTTTGTGTGTAGGCGAGATCTGTCAACAGGGGTACTGCCGAGGTTCCTCTGTTGACAGTGGCTGCTTGTGTAGCTGTAGTCAAGGTTTCCTGGTTGCTGATTTAAATAAGGATGAAAATCAGTGATGTAAATCACTTTGATTAAATCAGTCCACCTTAGCCATGAGGTTTCATTGCCATTTTTGCATTGTGTTGTTGCCTTCACTAAGTGAGAGATGTGTTTCTTGACAAGGCAGTGCAGTCACATCGATCGCTCATTTTGTTTTGTGGCTTTCTGCTATTCTTTTGGATGGGAAAGTGGCCCTGCCCCCTCTTTGAGCTCCTATCTCGTGACAGAGTTAACTTCAGAGCTGTCCAAGTTACAGTAGCAGCACTTTCCCAAAGGCAACCTTTAAATGACAGCACAACACAAGAATAAGAAGTGTGCTGGTGACTACTGTCCATTAGCAAGAATCCCAGCAACAGTGGGTCATTTGCCTCTGTGACGGAGTACGCTCTAGTTCAGGAGTAGGCAATAAGTGGCCCACAGGCCAAACGTGGTGGGCCGCTGGACGCATTATTTACCTGCAGGTCTGCAGGCTGCTCGAAGCTCCTGTTGGCTGCGGATAACTGTTCCCAGCCAGCGGTAGCTGTGGGCAATGGTATCCCAGTCACCGCTGCTTCTGCAGTTCCCGTTGCAATCCACTCCCAAGGGGAGCTGCGAGCGGCTGTACCTGAGAACACGGAGGTAAAGTGCGCATCTGGCAGCCCCTCGGGGGCTAAGCAGATCTGATCTGCGGGCTGCTTATTGCCCACTTCTGCTCTGGCTCAGCCAGAATATGGACTTCAAGAAGGAACTTTTTAGTGAAATTCTCTGGTCAGGGTTGTGCAGGACATTGGATTGGTTGATTGCAGTGATCCCTTCTGGACTCAATCTATGAACGTATCTGTACCATGAATGGAGCAGCTGATAATGATCATAGGAGACATTGTATGTTTATTCTTTAACATTAATATTTCTGTAGTGCCTCAAGTGCCACAAGGAGGTTGGGCCAAATGGACTCAAATAGAACAGGACTAGCTGCCATTGCCCGGTGCCCTTCTTGAGCAAGCCAAATCATAACACCTCTGAAATTCTCTCTAGCTAATTGTCTGTTTAGAGTCATCCCTATGTATCCAGTGCTTGGGTGTGATGAAATTATTTCTATCCGTGAAAAGCCTCATGGAGTATTGTAGTTTGTCTATTTCAGTAGAATTTTATCTCTCGTGTTTAAAAAAAGAAAAGAAGTCCTTGCTCTGTGTCTGGAAAAATAAATTTTCAAATATAAATCAATACAGCGAAGGCTTCCTGAATCTAAGGCAGCTCTAGTGGCTCTGTTGGTGTCCTCCACCTTCCCGGCCAAGAGCAGAATTAAATTAACAAAAGTCTGGCCATTCACTGGCATTTCAGAAAATTAGGTGCTGCAGTTAAACTAATTAGGATCACACCTGTTTCATTCTTCTACTGATAAGGAAGGTTGCAGGTGGCAGCAGAAGGAGCTGTAGCTCTTGATGAGGGGAAGGATGCAGGTGTCTGGAAGAATAGTAACAGAGAGTAGTCAGTATCCTAGCAAAACAAACCAGCAATCCTGTAGCACCTTAAAGGCTAACAATGTATTAAGTGATGAGGTTTCCTGGGGCAGACCCACTTCTTCAAAGGTGGACATAGTGCTGTACAGGAAATGGTGCTGTACAGGAAATGGTGCTGTAAGTGAATTGGCATGACGATTATATAACAGAGAGATACAGACAAAAACTTGAAATGAAAACTGACATATCAGATACATAGGACAGAAGTGGGGGCAAAGGAGGGGAGGAGACGAGAGAGAAAATTACTTACTGCAAGTGTAAATTGTTAGGTGACTTGCCTGAGATCACCACAAATATCGAAGATCAGGAAGCTGTCTTTGTAATGCTTAAGGTAATTACCATCTCTATTAAGACAAGTGTCTGGAAGTGGTATAAAATAAGGGAGAATCCTCAGCAGCTGCCAGCGGAGGCTGGGAGGAGCAGAGCGGCAGAGCATATAGGAGGTTCAGGAGTGATGTTGCTTGGTGAAAGGCCACCAGAGAAAGAACGTTTGCTCCATTCCATTGCCCAGAGAGCAGTGGCAGGGTCAAGTTCATCAGACACCTGCTAGCTGAGAACTGATATGAAGGAAGAAGCCCATCAAAGCCCAGTGTCAGCACCTCGGTAAGAATCCCAGCAGTTACCACTACTTTATCCTGCTGATCAGAGCTGAGCTTCTCATCAGGCTGTTGCCTCAGATACCTGCAACTAGTCACTTTAATCCTCTGGCTAGTAGGTGTTTGAAAGCTATACCAGACATTTAACAGAGCATTTGTCTTCCAAACGCTTTATAGATGTGTTAACGGCCCCACGCTGTGAGCTTTCTCACGACAGACCCATCGTTCTGTCATTAGAATGAACGCATGCAGCAGTTTGAGTTGAGAGCACCACCAGACAGATTACGTATGTCTCTTTGCTCTCTTTCTTCCTACAGTCTCCTCAGCTATTGTACCTGTCTTGAGGGGAGCGTTGTGGAAAGAACTGTCAAAAAACATTCTAGATACAGAAGCATCCCAAGAACTCACATCCTTGAAGCTGCAAGTTTTTTCCAAGCTGGTACAGTCTTCAGAAATTGAAGCATTAACCAGCCTAATTGACCAGTTGCCTGGAATTCTTGAGAGAGCAGAAAATCATGAGAGGTAGGCAAGTCCTGTTTCCAGATTTTGCCTTTTCTTTAATAAAACACTTGGAATTGTCATTTTGTTGCATAAAAGATTGTTATAGACACTGTACATATATGCACACCTGCTGTCTAAAGTGATCATCCATGCTTCAAAGAACCTACAGTGTAATTGTGATAGTGCTTTTAAACCTGGGTGTCCCTTAATTTAGGAATATCATGTAAAAATATCTTGAAAAAATCTCAGTAGTCCTCCAAATTTTAAATGAAACATTCCCTGTTCACAAAGATGAACAGTGGATCAGTATCAAGAATTTTAAACCAGGTGTTAGAGGTATACACCTATCTCATAGAGCTGGAAGGAACCTTTGTCATCAAGGCCAGTCCCCTGCCCTTACTGCAGGACCTATGACCATCCCTGACAGATTTTTTTTAAATCTGTTCGCCTCAGATCCCTAAATGGCCCCCTCAAGGGTTGAGCTCACAACCCTGGGTTTAGCAGGTCAATGCTCAAGCCACTGAGCTACTTCTCCCATTTGTTCCATTTAATTTCACTGGTGTGCTTTAGCGCCTCCTGAACCGGGAGACATGCTCTGCCATGCTATACGCAGTTTAAGGCTACAGCGGTGTCATCTATCTTGCTGGGAAAGGCAGCCACAGGACAGATGGCTATATGAGTGTTTTTTAAACTTTGTGGAACTTTTGAGCCATTTTTAAAGTTAACATTCAATAGCATAATAAGCATATTGGCAAAAATACGTAAGGACTTATTCCTTAAGATCTGTAAGTACTTAGCTGGAACGAGTAAAAATACTTTTTGGCCAGTATATTTTCACAGGCTATGCTCCTGGGCATGTGATCAAAAGAATTTTTTCAATCCCTTTTGCTAAGCTGATGGTGGCAGGTTTTATAACATGTGCAACAGTACTCATCTCTGGGGGAACAGAAGGGAAGTACTGGCCATGTAAATTCCTGAATGACCGATGTATTACGCAGTCATCGGATGCTGTAGAAGATAGTGATTCTTTGGTCATTGGTGCTTAGGAGTCTGTGCATAAAATCAAGTGCTTACAAATACTTGGGGAAAATTGGTAAAATGTACACAATGAAAAATGTTCTTCTAACGTGTGAATTTTTGGCAGTTGGATCGTGGCAGATTCTGTATCGAGAGTGCTGGAAAGTTCTGCTGAGCAGTTGCTGTCCTGGAAGAAAAGCCTCTTGGCAGCCTGTATGAAGTGGTTAATCAACACATACAACATAAGTAAAGAACAAGAAAGCAGCCAAGGAACAGAGCATGCCATGCTGTTGAGACTGGAAGAGTTATTGGTGAGACTCCTTTCCATTTGCTTTAATCGAAACCCACGGTGTCCAATACGCATCCTGTTCCCCACGTGTGGCAAACAGGAGACCTCAATGTGGCCAAATGGAGCGCCCTCCACCTGCTCTGCACACGCGCCCCACCGCTGGGTGGGACAAGTGTGCGGCAGCCACGGTGGAGGCAGCTCCTCCTGCAGCTCCAGGCTGTGGGCTCCGGTGGCCACGACGGGCTGTCACACGGCTCCTGCTACGTCTCGCTCGTGAGCACGGTGGCATCTCCAGCCGTGACTTCCATGGTGCACCATGGTGAGTCATTTCGGGGGAGGGGTGCTTGCCTGGGGCGAGGCAGGGGACGAGTGGGGCTGTGGCAATTGTGAAATTTCTTTTGGACATGACTGAGCTAAACCTTCGTTATAGGGACTTTTCTTATAGCAGTAGAATGTTTGTTGTGCTTTTAGATTTCTGTATTATATAGATGAATTTGTTGGGCTTGTCTTGATTTCTTTGCTGTTTTGTGTGTGGCTTGTACAGTATGTAATTAGCTTTGCAAGATCCTGGTAGAGAACAATTTGGGGTCTTGTTGCGAGAGGTGCTGGACACCTGCAATTACCACGGAACTCAATGGGTTTTTGAGGCGTTTGGTGCGTCACAATGTCAGTACTTTTTTAAAAAATGTTTTTTAAAAAGTGAGTGAGAAAATGCTGTAAAAGTAGAAGTGTCCGTACAAAGTGTGTGAATCTGCTTCCACTGAATTCAAGAACAGTCTTGCGTCTGGCTTCAGTGGCAGCCTGTGGTCGATGCTTGTGCATCTCAGATTTTCTTTAGGTGTGTAAAGAATATGGGATCAGGCCCTAACTAGTAAAAGCAAAGGCGGCTTTTACAGGCACAGGCTGAACCTCTGTAGTCTGGCAGTCTCTCATATGGCAACATCCGTGATCCGGCCCAGTTTTAATTCGCCTGATGACTATTTACCATGGATGTGTCCAAGTTTCCCATGGTCCCATAAAGTTTGTTTGCAGCCACCAGTCCTGGCTTTCAGGGTTCTGTGCTGTTATATGGCTGTAATTTACCCCTAAATTAGGGGGACAGTGTTTCCCTAGGCCAAATATGGGACACCCTGCTGGGAGGGCGGGGTAATGACACCTTCCTGGCACCTGAAATATGGGACTGTCCCAGCCAAAGTGGGGGTGGTCACGTTACTCAGGTGGCGGCTGCCTTGTGGGGGAGGGCTGCCACCCTTCTGGGGAGGGGGTGTGCTCCCTGATTGCAGGGGGCAGATGCAGCTCCCGGCCTCGGGGCACTGGGAACAGGACTGCAGCCCCACCGGCGACGCTTCCGGCTTCCCCAAGATGCAGAGAGCCAGGAACAGGGCAGCAGCCGCACCGGTGCTCCCCCCAGGCTGTGGGGAGCCAGGAACCAGGTGGCAGCTGCGCTAATCCAGCTTCCCCAAGCCACGGGGAGCTGGGAGCCAGGCGGTCGCCACACCTCCTGACTGCAGGAGAAGGGCAGCTCAGCAGGGAGCCATAATCCAGGACAATTAGCCCTTTTGTTAAAGTAAATCAGGATGCCTTCCAGGTGCCCGAAATACGGGGCTGTCCCAGCTAAAACAGGACGAGTGGTCACTTTGCCCTAAATATCTGCTGAGAGCCCTGTAAGCCGTGAAACTATTGATAATGTGTTAGACAATTTTGACCTCCTGTGGTCCAGCAAATACTCTTCTCTGGCACGGGTCAGGTTCCAAGGGCTCAGCCTGTACTGCAGTAACTGCTCCTCTAATCCCTTCTGGTCTCTTTGCGTACACGCCCTCTCCAGCTGTCACCTGGCTCTTGGGATGTAAATACACAATTTTCCAACTCTTAGAAAGGACCTTGGTACTAAGGGTTATTACTTTCATGGGCTTAATTGGCACCTTACAGCATCAGCCTGTTCTTTTGGGTCCCGGAGGGAAGGAATAGGTGAGAGGTTCTGCTATTTGCAAAGTACTTAGGCAAGGAGACATGCAGCTTAAAACAGAAGGTGCCGTTAGTATTTGAAGTTCTGGGTTGTGAAAATTCCTTTGTAGCTGAAGGTGGAAAACCCTGTATTCTTCCCCTGCCACCTCTGACATGGAGTTTCTTTCTAGGAAAAAATTGGCTGCAGATGCCATGTTGTCCTAAATTAACATCTCTTGTTTTCACCAAAGTGTGTTTTGCTTTTTCACGGTCACATTTCTGGGGAAATAGCCCTTAACCCAATAAAGTGTCTTTGAAATTCTGGGTTTATCTAAAATAACAGCGTAGACTGTGGCTCCACTCGCACTTTTGTTGCTAAACCTTTTGCTGAAAAAGTGAAAAAAACCATGCCCTGACCCAACAAAAGTGCCGATGTGGAGGGTGTCGCGTGGACAGGACATAGCTATCTCCACGGCTGTCATAGCTTCTGACATAGCTATCACCACTTGGTAGGAGTGGCATAATTATGCCAGCAGGAGCTTTCTGCCATGGACATAAAGCAGCTGCAGAGGAGACCTTACAGCAGCACAGTTGCAGCAGTACAGATGTTTCAGTGTAAGGCGTGTGGTGCAAACAGCCTCTGATCATTGCTTGAGAAAAATGGGAAGCCATGTGAGTACCACGCAGTAGAAAAAAGCCACGAAGGCTTGACATAAGCAGAACAGTTGTATTTTTGCTTTTGGTCATTTTTAAAGCCCTGAAACGGGTTGGACTTTGCATACCGTGGCTCCAAAGCGTGCAACAGACAATGCAGGTCCTGATGTGCTGTGAAAACTTGGGTCTGCTTCATAATGAATGTTACATATCGCTCCTCGTTGTTTACCGCCCACACAGAATTCTGTTAATGAAGTGGTTCCGGCTGACTGGCACAGTTTTGTGAAGATGGGACTTAAGTAAGTAAATTGGTATTGCTGGTGAGATGAGGCAAAGATGGGGTAGGCACGCTGTAATGCTCAATGCGCTGCTTGCTGTCAGTTAGGGCCCAATCCTAGAGTGTACTAAGCGCATCCTAAAAAGTGCTAAGTGCCCTCAACTCCTACAGAAATCGCTGGGACTTGAGAATGCCAGTCACTTTTTAGGATTAGCTCCATAGACGGGCTCAGTCTCCATTCACTTCAGTACAGTGCCAGTGACTTCATGTACAACTGAGAGCAAACTTGGTCTTCAGTTAGTGTAATATAACAAATTCCTTTAACTGCTCCTGCTTTTTTAGTTAAACTGGTGTAACTCAATGATTTTAATGAAAGATATTCCTGACGTGAGGTCATAATCAGGCACTTTCCCTTTACCAATGAATCAAAGAGATAAGAAGCAATAGTATGGGGGAGGCTTAGCTTACGGAGAGAGAGAAATGTCAGGCTGAGGGATTGGTATCGAATGAAGGTTTTAATATGAAACGTGAAATGCTAATCTTTACTAAAGCCTGTGCGGCTGAATGCTGACTGACTGTGAATAGGCCTTTCTTCTGAAGTTTAATATGTGGCTAGTTCACAAACTGAATGAGATACTGGCCAATGCTTTTTTACGTTTCATTGCTTTCTTCACTGTGTTTCACTGTTTTAAATAGCACGTCTGCCATTGGTTGAAATCTGAGTTTCCTTTGATTGTGTGTTGTTTTGAAGGTACCGCTACAGAGATCGTGGATTTCTGAAAACTCTCAATGCTGCTGTGCAATTGTTGTACACCAAAGAGAGCCCTCTTAGTCAGAGATTAATCAAGCCCTCCGTGCTTTACATGATGATCACGCAGCACTCTTTATTTTTGTCAGCAATGCTGAGGTCAAGAGAGGAAGATAACACGAACATTCACACAAGAGGTGACTCTTTCTTTTCCTTGGTTATATATAGTAACAGTCTTTTTTTGGTGTCGTTTTCCAGCCATCCAGTTACCTACCCGTCTACATATTTACCAAGCTATTAAAATAAGTCCCTGATTGTTATTAGCATTTCATTTCGAAGCCTTTCTGCTCTTTTCTACTTGAATTTCAATGTCATATTTTTCCTTACATATGCCAGTTTCAAGCCTTTAATCTTGAAAACCGTTCTGTTGATGTTATTTCATATGGCTGAGGACCTGGGGTGAAATCCTGGTTTCAGTGACGTCATTGGCTGTTTAATATTGATTTCAGTAGGACCAGAATTTTGTTCTTCAAATAGATTGCATCAAGGAGATAATATTTGGCTAAGTATTTATTAAACAACTTGTTTACATAAGAGACATTAACTTGAAAATAAGTATCGGTGCTGATAGAGAATATTTAATATAGCTCTTTGCTGGCTGTATATACATTTTTAAGCTCATGTATTTGACAGAACAATCACCCAATGAGGAATCTAGTTCAGTCTTAACCTGAAAGAGGTAGCAATGGTTGATGGCTAGAGTATTGGGCTGGGAGTTAGGAGATCTGGGTTCTGGTCTTGACATTGCAGCTGAGTTGCTGTGACCTTAGGTAAATTATTTACCTGCAATTCAATTTCTCCAACTGTAAAAGGGAGATGACAAGTAGCTGCCTTGTATAAGGTGCTTTGGAATCTATAGCTAAATACAGTAAACTCTGTTTTATCCGATATTTGTTCAGCTGGAACTCTCAAATAACCGGCACCAACATATCGCTTTCCCTTCTGCAGGCAGAATTGAGTGTGTGAGTAACACCTGCTCAGCGCTGCCCTGCCTCCCTCCAAGCTGCCAGAGGGGCTTCCAGCCCCAGGGATGCTAGCTTCCCTTGGCCCCTGCTGGCGGAGTACCATGCCCCTGCCAGCTCTCCATCCCATGGCTGCTGGCACAGCTCTGCACCGCTGCTGGAGTTCCCCCAGCCCTGGGGCTGCTGGAGTTCACCGTGGAGTTCCCTGAGCCCAGGCTGGCTCCCTGGGACTGCTGGAGTTGCCAGTGTTCCCATAACCCGGGGGCTTCCGGTGACACTCCGCGCCCCGACTGGCTCCCAGCCCCTGGGATGGAGCTGCCGTTGTTCCCCTGACCCTAGCCAGCTCCCAGCCCTGGGGTTGGTGGGATCCCCACCTCTCCACCGGGGATCCCTCAGCTTTGTCTCTCCCCAGCTGCCTGTGTCTCTCCCAGCTGCTCTTTATTAATGGGCATATTTGAACATCCAGCAACCTCCCAAACCTGGGGTTACCAAATATGGAAGAGTCTATTGCATTGATAGAATTTCATAATCATCTCATATGTAAGTGGAACAGACTGATGACAAATTTGTATTCCCCAACACCAGTAAACATGAGCAAAATAGTAATAATAATAAATAATAAGAATCTAGGCAAACGTTTAAAGTTTTTAAATGCCTGACAAGATGAGAAAGTTCCATTGAAGCAGTAGGAGGAAGGGATTGCTTGTATTTTTCATGAAAGCATATCCATTATTCCATGTGCTTGTCAGTTGGACTGTATTTCCATAGGGCAAGGAGAAAGGCTCTGTCAAAGGATCTGCCCTAAATAATTCAGAAATTAATTGTCATGAGTTCCTTCATCTTTACCTCTGTCTTTCTCCAACTCTAATGAAGAGATTGTTACTACAGTCAACTCTCTTGTATCTGGTATTCTTTCAACCAGAACTCTCAGATAACTGGCACAAACGCACCACTTGTCTGAGAGCAAAACTGAGTGGAAGTCACTCCCAGTCATCACTGCCAGAGTTTCCCGCGCCAGGTCCTCCGCTCCAAGCTGCTGGCGCACACCCACCCCCCCCGGCAGCCCATCTGGATTCCCGGCCCCGGCACTTCCGGTGTTCCCTCAGCCCCGGCTGGCTCCCCGGCCTTGAGCTTCTTGTGCCCTTCCATGCTCCGGCCGGTGCCCTGGCACTACCAGTGCTCCCCCGACTCCAGCCTGGGATCCCACAGCTTTGTCTCTCCCTGGCTGCCTGTGCCTCCCCAGCTGCTGTCTGTTAACTGGCGGATTTGAATATCCAGCAACCTCCCAGTCCCACGGTTGGCAGATATGAAAGAGTTTACTGTATTTTGCTTTGATTTACAGTGTGGCTTGGTGGGTAGGGGAGAAAGGGACAATCTTTTGCCTTATGCAAGGCAATGGAACTCAAAACATGTGGGTCCAATTCCCAGCTTTGCCACAGACTACCTATTTGTCCTTGAGCAAGTTTGTCCTTAATTTATTTGGGCCATAGCTCTCTATCTGTAAAACTGGGGTGGTAATACTACTGTGTGCGACAGGGTGAATTCACCCAAGTTTCGTATGTGAGCAGATCCTGCAGTGAGGGAATCTGCGTAAATACCTAGATAAGATGGCAAATACCAAGATGGCTTCTAGAAAGGGTGTTCCAGTTGACGCTGTTGTGTCGTAGTTGGACTACAGCACTGATGGAGGAATGTTCTGCCAATGTTCACAGAATCATGGAATCATGGAATACTAGAACTGGAAGGGACCTCGGGAGGTCATTGAGTCCTGTCCCCTACCCACGTGACAGGGCCCAAATGGATTAGCTATTTATGTAGGGTTGACCTTGCTTTGGGTAGGTGGCTGCACTCAATGAAATTATATAATATAATTCTATAATTCTGTATAATTATATAGAAATTATATAATTTCTATAATTATCCAACCCGCTCTTCAATATCTCCCATGACTGAGATTCCACAACCTCCCTGGGCAATTCATTCCAGTGTTTAACCACCCTGATAGGAAGTTTATCCTAATGTCCAACCTAAACCTCCCTTTCTGCAATTAAAGCCCATTGCTTCTTGTCCTACCTTCAGAGGTTGAGGAGAATAAAACTATAAATACAATTTCCTATTTGTTTCAGAAGCACTAGTGGATGTATTGTCCACTATAGTGAAACTCAGTCCCTCGGTCTGTGACAGCAGCCACTTTTCTGTGTTACTGGGATCCTACGGTGCAACACTGAGTGATGTTGGTAAGTGTATTGGACTGTTAAGGGTATTTTTCATTAGATCTATTTTTAAAATTCTTAATGTGTGTCTCACTGATTTTTTTTTTTTAAGATCAGAAAATATTACTGCTTCTTCAGTTATATGAGAAGAATGATCTGAGTCTTATAAACTTCAGGTAAGTTGATTGCCACATGTTTTTTTTGCTAGTCTGTGTGCTGTATGTGCAATCTCAAAGTGTTAATACACCTCTGGAACCTTATGTTTTAATTGAGGCCCAAAACTCAAAATGGAATTAAATTCATGATGGTGTAAGGTGCCAGATAAATAGACCCTGGCTGCTATTCACAGGGCAGGTACAGAGCAGACCGCAGCATTTCAGCTCTCCCTCATGCCCCTAGGAGGGTGCAGAGAGGGCCACATTGGTGGTGAAAGGATTGCCTCATCTCCAAGTGCATTTAGTCTTAGGTCTCTGGCTCAGCCAGGCCGCTGTGCGCTTAGCCCTTCTAGTGGCTCTGCTGCGTCAAGTGTTTTGCTGTTTGTTTACTCTGTTTTAAATGTACTTTCCCGTCATTTCGACCACCTGTGTAAGCGTTGCTAATGAAGTGCATATAAAATGTAAATTCTACTGATGTCCAGCCCCACTCCCTTCCCATCTCCCAGCAAAATTAAGGGCTTGTCTACTCTTGAACCATTACAGTGGCACAGCTGCAGTGCTTCAGTGTAGAGGCGCCTACACTGACAGGAGAGATTTTCCTGTTGCTGTAGTTAATTTGTCTCCCTGAGAGACAGTAGCTACTTCAATAGAAAAGCAGTGAAGTAACACTTTAAAGACTAACAAAATAGTTTATTAGGTGATGAGCTTTCGTGGGACAGACCCACTTCTTCAGACCATAGCCATACCAGAACAGACTCAATATTTAACACACAGAGAGTGAAAAATAGGAATCAAGGAGGACAAATCAGAAAAAAATGATCAAGGTGAGCAAATCAGGGAGTTGAGGGGTATGGGGGGGAAGGTCAAGAATTAGATTTAGCCAATATATAGCTCGTTTGCACACTTGGCTTAATCTAATTCTTGACCTTTCCCCATCCCCCCCATACTCTCTACTCTCTGATTTGATCGCCTTGATCATTTTTTTCTGATTTGTCCTCCTTGATTATTGTTTTTGTTTCTCTGTGCCTTAAATATTGAGTCTGTTCTGGTCTGGCTATGGTCTGAAGAAGTGGGTCTGTCCCACGAAAGCTCATCACCTAATAAACCATTTTGTTAGTCTTTAAAGTTCTACTTGGCTGCTTTTTTTGTTTTGATAGTGTAGAGACTAGCACGGCTTCCTCTCTGTTACTACTTCAATAGAAGAATTATTCTCTCAACCTAGTGCTGTTTGACAAGTGGGTTAGGGTGGTTTAACTATATTGCTCAGGGCTATGGATTTTTCACACACCTGTGAGGTGCCTGGGTAAACCTAACTTTTTAGTGTTGAGCAGGCCAAATATTCTTCTTTGTCACTCACTCAACCCCAACCCCTCCCACAGAAAAGCCTATTCTCTCAGAAAAGCTTTGTAGCCTATTGCGAGGACAGGCATATTTGAACTCCGGTAAAATAAAGGCATAAGTTAATTCCAGTGTCAAGGATCTTTATTAGTCTCTTCCTGCCTCTCAGCTGCTGGGTGCAGAGTGTGGCCTCTAAGCTACCTAGTCCTGTAAGCCACCTATGTCTTCATAGGTTTGACACAGCACTTTAAGGTGGTACTCTGAAATAAACTGGTAGCCAGACACTTAGCTAGGCATGGTCCCTAACTGGCATGCAGAGAATACAGACCAATCCAAGGAACATGTTTGAGAGTGGGAATAGGAGTCATGGTCAGTCATTGGTGGGAGCCTGTATAGTTTGTAAGTGATTAGGGACATTGTCCTTATTGTCTTTCTATTTCATGCAAACTCATTGTCGGCACTACCCACATAGTAAACCGGATTTGAATGGAGAGAGTGGAAGGGCTTTGTGTAGAAGGTCATGGAGGCATTTTGGTGCTGGCTTGTAAAACTAACTGAACTCCCAAGATATTCTAGGGCTTGCGTTGTTAGATCAAGTCTTGGTCAGTGTGTGAGAAAGGCCATGGTGTGTGGACACTGGCCGTCAATAAATCAGTCTTCTGAGGCATGTGCATACTTGGATTCGTAGTCTAGGAAGTGGTGAAAGGGGCACCAGGCTGAATTTTGAAAGTCTTGGGATGGATGAGAAAGGTGTTGCCAGGGAAACAGATTCTCATTGCAAGTTCACACAGGATAATAAGCACAAGTGAGGGGAACATTTAAATATAGTCATTTATATCCCTTGTAAATCGAATCCATCTCTGTAACTGCCCATCTCTCCATGCTAATTATCTGTGCAGTAAGGGCTTACTTTTAACCATATTTTAAGGATACTGTTGTGGGGACCAGCAGCTGTGGAACATCACAAGACTTGCAAGAGTCTGGGGAAGTCACTGTGGCAGCAGCCAAGCATGGAGGAAATTTTGTGCCTGCTAGATAAAGAAAAGATGATGAAGACTATCCTACATTTCCCTCAGCATCGCCGTCTCCTGCCCCCAGAGGTGCTTTGGATCAGCTATTAATTATTCTCTTTTTATGTGGAAAAGCCTCTTTCCATTTAGTAATTCATTAATCATGCTGTCCTTAATGCAATATATTCCACTGTTTAAATTCAGAGATACTTTTAGCTTAACAAAGCAGTAATTAAAGCTGTGCAACAACACCATTGAATTTAATGAGGTTGCCAGAGTAAAGCAGAGATCACCATTTGGCAGCTGATGACTCGCCACATTTGACAGTCTATCCCTCATCTGTACCTTAGTTCAGCTTCACTGGGTTCTCTGGTTTAGTCTCTCACATAGTTTGCTAACTCTGCCCACATTAGTCAAGGACAGACATGCTGGAACTATGGCAGCAGTAGCCAAGTTTAAACACAAGAGTGGTTAGCATGACTCTATACCTAATATTTTCAGGGCTTTAACATAAGCTGCCAGGGTGGTGTTGTCCAGGCATTGTGAAATCAAGTTGTATCTCTCTGTTTTGGGTTTTGTTTCAGGAAGGACAAGTACCATTGTATAGAGACAAAAGCGTGAGAGATCTTGATGATCTCTATGACCCCTGTTTTCTGCTTCAGCTTTTCAGTGAATTGACCAGACCAGGTAAAGTACATATTCATCTCATGTGTTTAGCCAAGCTGTCAGGAGCTGCAAAAGTGTATCTGAAGGAAGAATTCAGTATTATCACCGTTTCCGAGAGGAGAGAGAGTAGGATTTTTGCATGATTTAACCTGTCTATTGTGGTGTTTAATCAGCAGTGGAGGTGTTTTAAAAACCCCCGTCATTGTATCATGTTTGCATTTCCAGACAATGCAAAATTTAGATTATATCTCATGTGTGTGTGCTAGTAACCACTTACTCAGTATTGCTTGTCTAATGTAATATCATGCATCAGAGAGGTAGCCGTGTTAGTCTGTAGCTTTGAGAACAACAAGAAGTCCTGTGGCACCAAATAGATCTGTTAGTCTATAAGGTGCCACAAGACATCTTGTTGTTCTTGTAATATCTTGCTGTTTGTCTTCACACCCAGCTGCTATACTGCCCAAGGGGCTTAGTCTCTTTTGTTTTTAAAATGCTTAAAGATCAAAGTGAGACAATCATCACAATGGATTTACCAACCACTTCTTTCCCCTGTCCATCAGGATGTTCTTGTCTAGGTAAACTCTAGATTGCTACAGCTTGGTTTTTCTTTGCTATAGCAATAGCATTGCAAACAAATGGCAAGCTGATAATATAATTGCTTTGAATAAAAAGTGCGGATGAGGAGAGAGAAGAAATAAATACACATTTAAAAAGTGCAGCACCCATGTAGGTAGGGTTGGGGGTGCTTTTTAGAGTTGGCATTGCAGATTAACCAATATGCTTTGGACAGTAATAAACACATAGCCTGTCATCCAGTGTATATTTAAATTAAAAAAAAAAAAAGCTATAGAGATTGAGGATGCGCTGTGTCTTCTAACAGGATGAGTGTTAGATGACCTAGTGCCTCGTATTTTTGGCTATTATTGACTTCAGGGTGGGATTTAAAAAGTGCCTGTCTGACGAAAGATCCCCAGTCCCAATGTGCTCCTAAGTCATTTAAGCCACCTTCGAAAATCTGACTCCACTGTTTTTGTGCATGCTCGCTGCACTTTTTGTGTAGCATCTTGTGAAGAGACGTTATTTAGCGCATGGATACATAAACATACGAAGGATTAGTGCATGCTCTGTAAAGGCCTTGAACTGCGCAAATACCCAGTTCTTTCTAACTTTAGATCTGATAAGCATCTTATCAAAAACTTTCCTCCTGTGGCGCCCAAGGTTCTTTAAACAAACTGGATGTCAAACATACATTTAACTTTTTTTTTCCTGCAGCTTGTTATTTCACATTGCATTGTTGATTGCAGTTTCCAAGAGCAGCTTGGTTGAAATTGTTTCCATGACGTGTTCAGTGGAAGAGAAGTTTCTAGATAACTCCTCCCTGGAGCTACACAGATTATACCCTTGAAATAAGGAAACAGGATTTCATTATGCGGCATGAACATGAGAACTTAGCATTTGTTGTTCGTACATGACATATGTAGTGCCCAGAGACTCCACTTGGAGCTGGGGCTCTGTTGCGTTAGGGGCTACGCATTGGCATAGAGAAAGGCACAGCCCCTACTCGAAAGAGCTGCTGGCCTCACATTTGTACTTTAGGAGAGCGCTCTGGAGCAGCAGGTACAAGCGCAAGGATAGCGAACCTGTCATCAATGGCTTGAGGTCATCCTTCTGAGGTATATGTATTAAACACACCAGGAAAAGTTCCTGTCCTTGGGCTGTGCTGGTATCAGACTACTCAGCCAAGTGGAGAGACAGCCACTGTGCCCCAGGAAGAAGGCAGGGAGCAGACTGTAAATCTCAGTGTGGTACCTTTGCTCCAGTAGGAAAGGGAATGCTTCCAGCTATCTGGCAGCTCATGTAGTGCTGAGGAAGAGCCAAAGTTTCTCCAGCCCCCCCACAGCCGGTAACCAGAGTAGCCTGACCCACAGGTGCCAGTGTGGTATGGTGGATTGAACATAGCCAGGAGGCTCATGGAGAAGTATGCAAGAACAGTTAGCACTGAGAACAGTGGCTGGATCTCTCCAACAGCCGGTTTCAAAATGCATTTCCAGGGGTGCTGTTGCTCAGGTTGTGTCTCAGTCATGTGGCACAGAGCTGGCGAGGGTGCCGTGAAGGGAGGGGAAGATTCTGTCAATGGCTGTCCCACCTTCAGCAGAGCTGCATGGGGAAATGCCAGCCGAGAGCTCGCAATAAGTGTTCTGGCAGCTGAGGAGGAAATGGGCCCAGCATGTGAGGTAGAGACATAGCTAATCTGTGAATCTTTATGTGTGGGGGGAAATGGGGGTGTGAATAGCCATGGCAGATCTATACCTTCAATTATCAAGGCCTAGGAACTTTGGTTGAGGGGATTGGAACTGGTAAACATTCACGAAGCTTTTATAGGGGTTATAACTTATGTGGATGTTACCTAAGTAAAAGAAAAAAAATTGTTATTCAACTGAAAAAATATTCCTGTGCTGCTATTTCTCATTGAAGATTAGTATCAACAACAAGCCTGGACTGTTTACACCAAGTTGGTGTGGAGTTATGAGTTGATGGATATGCTGTCACTTTTCCAAAAACTCCTTAAAAATGGCTTGGTTAACCTCCGAATCCCTTAAAAAAGAAAAAAATCAGCCGCAGGCAGGGAGGAAGCAGGTAAGAGAAAAGTTATGCAGAAGGTAGCTTTGTTCAGAGCGTGAAAGGGATATAAGGTGCGTTTAAATGAGAATGTGCCCACCATGCTAAAGTCTCAGATGTGCCTGTATCATAAATCAAATTAGTAACCTAGATTCTCTGACCCTGGCTAGTGGCTTAAGCTGGAGGATCCATGCCTTATTCTGGTGTTCACTTCAGTAAAAGAAGCTTATCTCAGAGGTGCTTTTTCCCTACAGGTGAAATTGATTAAACATTGAGCTCCATAGAGTCTTCCTAGATTTTACTCACAACTTTACATGGTCTTCTGCTGATAGCAATAGCCTTCCCAAATAATGAGCGCTGGATTGTGCCCTGGCTCTCTTAAGTATGCAAGAGGCACAGAAGCTCCCCTCGTGCAGCCTTGGGGCACAGATTGTGTCCCCGCGGTGTAAGAACTGGTTCCTCTGTACTCTGTGAGGTGTATGACAGTCCAAAATGAGCAGGGCCGTGGTCCAGACTACCTGCCCCCTCAGCACTCCATACACATGTCAGCAGAGCCTCCCAAAGCTCCCCCTTGAGCAAAACAGCTCCATGCTAACTCTAACTCATAGCTGAGCCGTAAAGGAAAAACTGCCTGGAATGTGCTCCTGTGAGTCCATCATTCCAAAAATGACAGCTGTACAGCAGACTGCAAAGAATTAAATCTAACTAAGACGAGTTAAAACTGTAAGACCTCCTCATTTTGGGGGTGCTTTTGCCCCTAAACACTGGTCACCTGACTCTGTATACTTATTGCACAAGGCTATAATTCCCAGTGAGGGAGCTGAGGCCCACTTCACAACCCACTGAAGTCAGTGGTGATCGAGAGAAGAGGAGAGGTATCAATGAGTAGTGAAGGGGTGGCCGAGAGTTGTTTTATTACTTGAATTATTCCATTCTTTAAATTCGCCCATAGCCTCATCTCCCTTACAGTTGCTGTTTGTCAAGCTAAAAACATGGGCTGAGCAACCCACCCTGCCTGATCCCAGACCTAGCTAACTTCCTCCTTCCTAGAGCACTCTTTGTGATGTCCTTGAAGATGAGCTCTGGGGTATCAGAGCACACAAGGAACTGGCCAACATGGCTTCAGGATAACTAAAATTTCCTATGTAACTATGTCTCCTCCTTAATATGTCTTCCTATGTAAGTATGTCTGGCTAGTGGAGTGTTCACCATGCATTGCTAGAGTTTTCCAGTTTTGTAGTTCATCTTTCAGAAATCAGGCTTCCATGTGGAATATGGAGAATTGCATTGCCACAAGTCCTTCATCGTTGTTGCTTTTACAAATGTTAACTTATTTCCTTTCTGCAGAATGTGTAGTGGCATGCCACAAATTTGTGGAAGTGAATGCTTTGGGCCTAACAGTAGCTGCCCTTAGCAGCTATGATTCCAGTGTGCGAGCAGCAGCATACTACGTACTGGGTTCCTTTCACTCTCACCTGGAAGGAGCTCGCTTTCGAGAACAGAGACAGGTATGAATGCACTAGATTTAACTTGGCACTGACATTAGAACCTGCCTTGGAAAGCGCACTAGGGTGGATTAATTCCAGGAAGGGACTCATTCACCAGCCCTAATTTCCACTTGGCCTTCAATGGATGGGCAAGCTAGTCTTTCAAGCCCTAGGTCAGTATTTAGTAGTATTACTAGTCTGTCACCAAAGTGCAATTGTGTTTCTCATGCACTTTCACTTGTCCCAGAATTAGCAATTCCCATCTATAGAATTGTGTACGTCAGAGTTGGTTGAATTCATATGTATTTTTAAAGATCTGTTTGTCTCCTTTCCTATTCTGTTTTCTTCTGTCTCTGTTTATCATGATTAGAATCAACAAGCTGTAAAAGAAATAACCCACTCAAAATTCTTAGAACAGTCATTCTGCTGAAATTATGACTTGGTTTGTTACCTGTAAAATACAATTAAGACCTGTTTTCCCAGACTCTTGCTGAGGAACGTCCTGCTGTATTATCTGACGATGAGTAATAGTAGAGCTTTCTTTTCTTTGTTCTTGTGCTACAGCTGCTCTACCTTATGGATGTTGTGCAAAATGGAATCAGACAACCGAATCTCCGGTTTACTTTTTCTTTGACCCTCTTCATTGCTAAGGTGGCGCAGCAAATGCTGAAGCCAGGTATTGTAGATTAAGTTGTGTGTTCTGTAGTTTGACACCTGGGGTTACAGCAGGAAAAGCAATAATGCACAGGTTGATTAGTTTCCGTGATAGTGCAGAATCAAAGCATATTGGTAAACATGACAACCTTGAGATGTGCTGTAGCAAAGTTGCTGCTCCAGCATTTCCCCTGTAAGCCAGATGTAGTGATGCTGCAACTCTACTTCATTTCCTACACTGTGCTTTGACCAGCTCCAGGTATGGGAGTGGCCTAGCCTGACCCCTCTCTGGAGTTCAGCTCCTTCCAGTGCTCTGGAGACTCTTGCAGGAGTTCCAATAAAAAGGTATAGCCCAGCCGACCATCTCTGCTTCACAGGCTCACATCAGTGGCTATAGGTTTTGAGGGATAGGCTCCTGTGTCTCAAACAACCCCACTGGCCAGGGCTAGCACGCTCCTCTCTTCACTCAGGGCAGAGGTGGTGCTAGGCCACTGGAGCCTTACGCAGTAATATTCTCCTCTCCCAACACACACGTATACTGGGAAAGCAGATGGGGGTTCCCATGAGCCACTCGGAACCCTAGGCATTTGCTTAGTCTGTTCGTGCCTATTGCTGGCTCTGCTCTGAGTTCAGGCATACATCTATGCATATCTCATGGAGCTGGAAGGGACCTTGGAAGGTCAGTGAGTCCAGTCCCCTGCCCTTGCAGCAGGTCCAAGCACCCTCCCTGAGGGATTTTTTTTTTTTAAATCTATTTGCCCCCAACCCCTAAATGGCCTCCTCGAGGATTGAACTCACAACCGTCCATTTACAATGCCATTGCACAAACCTGGTTCCTGTCTTCAGGCAGGCTCCTTGGCACCCTCAGGACAGCCTGTTAGCTGTGTTTCCCTGATGAAGCGGGGTTAGACTGACTAAGCCTCAGAATGCTGTTTAACCCTTTGCAGTCAGAGACAGAGTTAATGCACCCTGTCATGATCCCTTCAAATGTTCTAAGGAAAAACCTTCTTTAGAATCTAAGTCTTACACACTGGAGGATTGGAAGGTGTTATACTGTGTGTACAAGTGGTTGCCGGTTCAGGCCCTGTCTAATCTGTTGCAGAGAAGGTGGGTATTCTCTTCACAAATTTTGGGCTCAGTAAGTGCGGGGTGGTGGAAATTAGTGGCCTGTATTATGCAGGAGATTGAACAAGAAGGTGCAATGGTACTTTTTTGGACTTAGCATCTCTGCGTGCACGTCTGATTATAGTCAGGTCTACACGAGACCTTAAAGTTGATTGTCGATGTGCAATTCCAGCTATGACAAGTTCATGGCTAGAATGGACTTATCTATGGTCAACGTACCTGCCCGTCTTCACTGAGGGAGGCCAATGGAAGAAACTCTTCTGCCAACCTCCTTTACTCCTGGCAAGATTGAGGAGTACAGGGGTTGATGGTCGACCCCAGTAGGTTGATTTCACGTGTCTCCACTAGGTGTGAAATCGAACGTGGGAAGATCGACCCTGACCAGACTAGTCTACCGGATAGCGTAGATGTACCTTAGAAATGTGAATAGCCTGATGTCTGTGCAAGCCCAGTGAAACATTTACATACCTAAATCCAGGCATTAATATGTGTAACTCCAGATTTGGGCATAATAAAAAAGTTAAATATAGAGCATGGTCTTAGTTCTCCATGTTTACAGCCAAAAATATCAGAAAAAAAAACCCTTCCCTTGTGTTGCTCTTCCATTTGATTCCTTATTGTAATTGCCACAAAAATATTAATGTGACCGTGAGTGGGAACAGAGGTAATCTGTAGTATTGCAGATGGCATCAGAGGTGCCCATGAGACAACCACTTCTTAAGCTATGGTTCACAGGATAGAAAATACTGGAGAATCTCTGCCCTCAGTTTAACAACTGTATAAAATGTAAAAACGCTGCCTAGTGTTTCAGCGATGTGATTCTTCAATACTGATGCTTTGCTGTAAACTACAAAGGATGATTGTATTGTCTAGAGTTTGTCTGCTGTTCTGAAATTGCTTTTCCAGTAATGCTCTTCATTGTGCTTAGTATTCTGTAATTTTTGTGAGATTTCCTGGGGCTTATTTGCAAATATCACTAAGGGATTTGCTTCTAACTCTACCATAGATTTTTATTTCCGAGTGAATAATAACTTGGGAAATATTGAGAACTGACCAGTGTTAAATATTCATATGATCATCTACTTGGTGCATTCTCTGGTTGTGTATTTGTGTTTTAGGGAAAATTAGGGATGATCAACCATACCTTCATTGTTACTGCATGGGAACATCATACTTGCCACACAGTGAAATATTTCTGACACCTACTGAGGCAGTATAAAGTATAGATCCCACTTCATGAGTGAGGTTCTGTGTGTGTATACTTAAGTTTGCTTCCTTAGCAATAACCACTTGAATCTGTTCACAGAGGAGCACATGTACATAAAGATAAATAAATTCCTTCTGTCGCATCAGTATTTGGACTTGAAGAAAGTACCGGGGTTTTATCAACTTTTCTACAGCTTTGACTTAGAGGTAATGTGAGAGTCCTGTCCTGTGTATTTCATAAACCGTTAATGAGCTATATAATGCCTTGCATAGCAAGTGTTGTGAGTTGAGGGTGTTCGTGTCGTGCAATCAACCAGAAAATTCCCAGATATTTTCTGCTCGACATTTGTTACTTATTGGCATTTTTGTTTTATTTTTATTTTCATATAAATATTTATTATTTGTATTGTGGCAGTGCCTTGTGGGCCCAGTCAGGGATCAAGGTCCCATTAAGATATTGTAGAAATGGCAGCCTTTTAAATTTTGTGTCTGATTTAGATTTGCACGATTGACTTCATTATTCTTGAAGAAATCTGCCTGTTGTTGCTTTTCATAATGGTAAACACTCAAAAGAGGAAGTCAAGAGAAGCGGATGCTGCCACTTGTAGAAAACCATAATGTTTGTGCTGAGACATTTCCCAGCATTCTTTTCCTAGAAATCAGTGACGGTGGTATTTTTCTGTTGGTTTCCAGCACAAAACGGAACGTGACTGGATTCTTGGGCTCCTTGAAGAAGGACTGCGAGATAAGCACTGCTATGAGCTGTATGAGTATCAGAGGGTTTTCCACATCATTTTGTGCTTCTTCAACAGCCCATTGTGTGATGAAGCCTCTCAGGTACTTAAAAGAGAAAAAAATTAAAATGTCAAGCAAAGGAGGCACATGTAGATGCTCTTCTTTAAAACCTAGGAGAGTTTGGGGTGAGGGGGCACGACATGAGAATATCCACTTCCATCTCTCTGCCTGGGCGCTGTTTCATTTTAATTACTCTAATATAGATGTCTCAGAACTAGAAAGTCTGCTGTCCTTTGGTCATTCTGAAGAACTTGAAATGCATCGTTACAGTGTTTGCCTTTGTGTGATTAAATACCTTCCACCATTTTTTCTAAATAGTTCATTTTTTTTAATTCCATTATTGTATTTACTTCAGCATGAGTGGGCCTTTTAACAGCTGTCTGTATTAGCTATCCCTCCAAAATACATTTTAGAAACATTTTTGTTGACTTATGTCACAAAATGTATCATACTTGGCAGTCCCAGTAGAAGAATGTCATAAGTAATGCAATAATTTACTATATATTTGAGTTTGTGTGTCTCTCTCTGTCTGTTAAAGAACTCTTCCAAAATGGCAAGAGCTAGAACCACCAAATTTAGGTCACAGCTTTCTCTTACCATAACTTACAAGAAGGTCAGGGTTTGGTTGTGCCTGGAGTATCGGATGTGCCTGGAATGGGATTGCTTCTCTTAAAAGCCTACAGAAAAGAGGCAGGATCACCAGATGGTTGAAAAGGGGCTGGCTGAGGGAGCCGACTTGCCCTAGTCCCGGACTGCCTCAGCCCCAGCGCCCTGTGCGGAAGGCAGTGGTGGGGGCTGGAGCTCCCCCATTTCTCCCCAGTTAATATGGAGACATTGCTGGTTGTACCCCTTCTTCAGGGGACGAGGGGAAAGTGCACAGTTTGCTGCATTCTTCACTGTGGCTGGGGAGCTGCAGTAGCCATGAACATGTATTTCTCACCCGGCCCCAAGCCGCTGTGGTGAGAGAGGCCTGGAACAGCCCTCTCTCCTGGGGCAGTCTGCTTACTGAGTCCCTCATCCCCAGTGCCACCACAGAGCAATAATTTCAATGAAACATGTTTGTTTTCATTTTATTTTCCGAAAATAAAACAAAAATTAATTGAGTTAAGGACCCGAGCAATTCCAGATAAATCTTCTAGTAATAAATATTTAGAGCTCCTGTTACATTGCAATCCAGGCACTTAGCAAAATCTCTAAACACTGTGCAACAATGAACACGTTGTGCCCCACAACAATGATGATGGGAAGGTAGGCATCATTGTCATTGTATAGATGGGGAAGCTTGAGAGGTACTGAAAATAAGTGGCTTGCCTCTGGTTACGTACCAAATGCTCAGCGTACAAGCTCTGTCTCATGGCTCCCAATTCAGAGAGAGAAATCTCTGAGCTGCAATTTATTTGCAAATTTGACTCCATCAACCAAGGATTAAACAGAGACTGGGAGTTGTTGGCCCCTTACAAAAGCAGCTTCTCTGCCGTGGGTGTTAACAGTTCCACATTAGACTCTGACAACGGGTCATATCCCCCTGTCTGATTGACTTGTTTTTACCTCTTTTGCTACATACTGCTGATACTGGGCCTTTTCCACCTTGACTGAATAGACCTTGTCAGCTCTGGCCCTCCCTTTTACTGGGACCCCACTCTTTAAATACCCCTCTGGAACCACCCCACTCATGCATCTGATGAAGCGGGTCTTTGCCCACGAAAGCTTATGCTCCAAAATATCTGTTAGTCTATAAGGTTCCACAGGACTTCTTGTTGTTCTCGAAGATACAGACTAACACGGCTCCCTCTCTGATACCTGGCTCCCAATTGTGAGCTTTAACTTCTAGTCAGACTTCCTTTCCATGGCCATATTCAGCAAAGTGCTTGAGCGTGTACCTAGCCTTCAGTAGTCCCAATGACATGTGCTTTAATGTTGCTTATCTGTTTTAAGTTCAGCAAAGAACAGGTGCATGTCAGTGATATCCTCGGAACCGAGGGGCTCAGGCTGATGTCTGTGTAGCAGTTTATATGGTGCAGTTTGACACACGCCCTGTCCTGTCATTGTTTTCCTTTTGAATAAAAGCTTACCAAACAATCGGATTGCTGTTCCGTCATTCCTAAGTGTTTATCCTAGTGCACTAGCCCATAGTGCTAGACTATGGAAATTAAAGTGTGTTTTTGTTTTCTGTTTCAGAGTCACATTTTGGAAATACTGCAAAATGCTGCATGTATCACGAAAGCTGCCTATGAACTGATACGGGACCATAGCCTCTTAACTTGGATAGTATACATTTTGGAGAAAAGGTACATAGAAGAGGGACATTAGCCTACCAAGAAATAGCTGTACTCTGTGGCTCGTGCTACACTCTCCCCTAGAGCTGGCACCTTGATGCAAATGAGCAGTCTCGAAAATGCAAAATGGCCAATCATTTGCATATCCAATAAGTTCATTTGCATATTTGCAGCAGAAAACAAGCAGCGAAGACTTGGTTCTGCTGGCAGAAAACCCCTTTGTTGCCAGCCCCCTATCCCTGGGAAAAAACATGAATGTGAATATGCAAATGAGATACGTGAATATGCAACTAAGCTGCCATTTTGCTCTTTCAAGACTGCTCATGTGCCTCAAGCTGCCAGCACTGGGGTGTGTGCAGCGCTAGCCTGTGTACATAAAGGGAACGTTTGTGCAGTTGAAAATAAAAGTGTTTATTGACCCATCTGTGTGTGTGACAGCGAGAGACTTACACAGGAGTATCCTGTCAGTACTTGTGCTGCTTCCACACACGTGTGTGATCCTTAGGGTGGAAGAACTTGTTAAAACTTAAAACCTTTCTTAGGGCTGTGTTGTTTAAATCTTGTGGGTTGCTTTGTTAGAAGTTCCTAAGAAAGTTGTTATCGAGATGACAGATTAAGAATAGTGCATTAGGTGTTCTCTTCTTCAAATGTTGCTTCAGCATCCAATCCTGCAATGGTCTCTGCAGGGCTGTTAATTTGATGCTGTACTCCCAACTGGCTGTCTCACTCGCTCACTCACCCATACCTTTCACAGAGATAATTCTCTCCAGGTACAGACAAGGAATCTGGAAAATCCGTGCTAAATACAGACTGAGCATGCTCCCAGCTTCCGCACCTGGATTGATTTACAGGACATAAACCCTGCAGGTTTTTCCAAGTGCCCAGAGCAGGGCATAAGTATTTAAGTTCCTTTTGGGCACCTTTCTTCACACCTGTCTGGAAGTAGAAGCATGGATTTGGCCCAACCTGCACAATGCTTATTTTGTGCTTAGATTAGAAAGCATCTTCCTTGTTTATGATCAGGCAATAGGGGGATTCTAATTATGTGGGATAGGTACTGACCTCTGAGATAATAATAGACATAAGAAACGTTTTGTTATGTTAATAACTTGCAGGCAACTGACTGATCAAAGTGTCAATATCTACAATATAGCTTTTAATGGAAAAAGACAGACGACCTGTCCTAAAGAACTTCAACTCACTTAAAGATTGGTGGTCTTTCCTATTCGTGTGAGACTGAGGCTAAATCACTCTTTCTCAGTGAGAGGTTTTCCATTAGCTAGGTATAACAAAGGGATTTCAGAGCAGTATGTCTTTGTTTTGGAAGAACAAGTGATTGATTTTTCTTTTAATTAAAATAGCCAAGTAATCTTGTCTCTTGTTCTGTACTGGAAAGCATAGCACCATAGAAATATGACTTTAAGGTTCCTTCCGGTCCTGTCAAGTCCGGTCCCCTGCAACAGGATTGGACCAAGTAAACCTAGACCACCTGTGACAGATGTTTGTTCGTTTGTTTTTAAAAGCTTCCAGTGAGAGAGGGATTCCACGACCTCCCTTAGAAGCCTGTTCGAGAGCTCGACTACCCTTAGTTTTTTCCTTAATATCTAAACTAAATCTTCCTTGCTGCAGATTAAGCCCATTGCTGCTTCTCCTGCCTGCAGGGGAAATGGAACTCATTTGATCCCCAGCCCTTTTTTAACAGCCCTTAACATACTAGAAGACTTTTATCAGGTTCCCCCGTCACTCTTCTTTTCTCAAGAACAGACAGGCCCAGTTGTTCAAACTTTCCTGATCGTGCAGGTTATCGTTTTTATTGCTGTCCTCTGAACTCTCACCTAAATTGTTGCACCCTGGGCTGGATATAGTGCTCCAGCTAAGGCCTCACCAGCACTGAGTAGCATTGGGAATATTGCCTTCTGTGCTGTACAGACAGCATTCCTGTTAATCCACCCCAGCATCCTCTTGGGCTTTTTACAGCTGCAGTGCATTGACAGCTCTTATGTAATGAATGGTCTACAGTAATCCTCAGATCCTTTTCAGCAGTAGTACTGCCTAGATAACAGCAAGAAGTCCTGTGACACCTTATGGACTAACAGATATTTTGGAGCATAAGCTTTCGTGGGCAAAGACCCGCTTCATCAGATGCATGAGTGGGCACCAAATATTCCAAAATATCGGTTAGTCTATAAGCTGCCACAGGCCTTCTTGTTGTTCTTGAAGATACAGACTAACACGGCTACCTCTCTGATACGGCCTAGATGGTTATTCTCCATTTTGTAGTTGGGCATCTGATTTTTCCCTAAGGAGCGAAGTACTTTGCATTTGTCTTCATTGAATTTCACCTTGTTGAATTCAGACCAGTTCTCCAATTTGTCAAGGTCATTTGAATTCCAATCCTATCCTCCAATGTGCTTGCAACCCCTCCCAGCTTGGTGTAATCTGCAAGTGAAAAATCCTTCACCCAAACCGTAATAGAAACTCATGTTTTAAACAGTAATTGATCTCAAACGAATGGTAGCTGTTGTATAGTTTGCAATTTTATGAATTGCTTTGCAAAATTATTCAGATTTAATGCAACATATGGCTGAGTCAAAAATTAATGGTTTTATTTAGGACCTTTGCCAGATAGCTCTGTTACTTACCCATCATCATCAATCATCATCATAAAGAATAATAATAACAATGTAGAGCTCTTGAAAGAGTTACAAAAGAGACCGCTATCCCAATTATACGGGGAAACTGCAGCACAGGTGACAAAGTGACTTGTCTGCAGTCAGTCTGCAGGCCACTGAATAGAAGCTAGGTCTCCAGAGTCCCAGCGCAATGCTGTATCCATTAGGCTACACTGTCACATGCAAAGTTGTGGTTTTTAATTAATATTGCGTGCAAACAGGAAAAGTTGGACATTCTCAGTGTACGGGTGAAGCCTGGCAATAGAGGCCGCTGTCTTGCTATGAGTTCTACTTGGGTAAAATCTGAGCTCACTAGGAGCTCCATGGACATGAGCTCTGCCTGCATGTTCAGGGCCCCAACCGTTAACATGTGGCTCCTAGAACTGGCCATTGCCCGGGTCAGGTTGTGCATTTCCCAAAGGGATGTTCGTTTGTCTTTCAGGTTTCTGGAAGACAAGGTGCTAACCAAAGTCATCTCCTTAGTCCATACGCTGTGGATAACAAATTTAGGAAACAAAGCAATGTCACTTCAAACTCCTTGCAGAAAAGAGCCACAAGAGAGCCAGAAGTTCCTTCCTCTTCAGCTAATAAATGAGTTTCTGTATGTTTTGGTTATACTTGTTAAACACATTCGGTAAGTTTCTTCTCCTCAGGTTTCCAGGTTTATGCGATCACATTGTTATTCAGTTTGTCATACGTTAGACCAACACAAATTCATTGAATCTCTGATAAATTGGCTCTTTCCCTTAATTTTAAATGGGGATAAATGAACCCTGGTGCAGATACTTGTGCAGAAAGATTTTGCTATTAAATCTATTAACAATGAAGCGGTGACTCTAAGGTGACTCACGTTCTAAGTACTTGACAGGTAGTTGTAAAAAATGGAAAGTTATCTGGTGTGTCTTTTTCCTGCTAGGTCTGAGCCAGCATCCCTCCTTTCAGTGCTCTGTTGGGCCTCCTCTCTGAAGTGCCTCAAGCTCACCCTGCCTCAGCAATGACTCCCATCTGGCCAGTGATTGGCGCAGTCTGTTGAGTCCCTACTTGATGTTTGGGCCCAGATCCATAAAGATATTTAGATAGCTAACTTCCGCTGAAATCAATGGGAGCTAGGTGCTTAAATCCTGCTGAGGATGAAGGAGTTGGTGTCAGCCTTCTTAAGACCCCACGGCTGGTTTTGCACGCACTATCTAATGCAGGCTTGGTTGGAAAGGATTGTTTCCATCACATTTCCATAGCTGCTGTCTCCTGGGGCAGGTCTGCCCATCTCAGCAGGCACTGGCTGGTCTCCTCTTGCCCCTTCATATTACAGTTTCCTCTCTTTCCATCTCCTTATTTGTTTTTTCACTAGTATTCTTTTCCCCTCTGAATATTGGTCCCAGCTAGTCAGGCACATTCAATCAGAGCAAATTCTCTTATCTCCTTTTCTAACCTTTCTCCTAGAATGGAACCCCACCCAGGAAGTCCATGGGGGCAAATCAGGGTCAGGCAAAGTGTTAGAGGGAGGACGAGGCTAACAAGGGTAATGTTTGGAAAATGACAAAATGTTTCACGTACCTGAGTCAATTCTGAAAATGTTACTAAGATTTTTTTTTTCCAGCTCTGGCATGTACTCCCCTGAGATTGTCCACCTGTGTGCTGGCAGCTGGCGGTGGGCTAGGTGCAAATTTCATTGGCTTTGGCCTGGCTACAGTCGGCCTGACTGATAAATGAGGATTTGTTGCTATTATTGCTCATTTTCTTTCTGTGTTTAGATCATAAGCCCTTAGGGAGAGGGACTGTCGCTGTACAGCATCTAACCACAGCAGGGCACTGATCTCAGCCTCTAGTTTCAACCATACAAATAAAGAGTAGTTATACTAATGGCTCCGCTTTTTAAGGCTGACGCAAGGGGATTTAGCACCATACTCAGTGGCTCATCAGTGACAGTGGAGTGACTGACTTACTTAGTTGGCTTTGAAAAATCTTAGCCAATAATAGTAACTGTGCGAGGTGTAGAATACAGCTGTAATAAAAAGATAGTCCCTTTCCCAAAGGATTTGCTTCCCCTCTTGTCTTTTGACATTTGTGCTGAGAGAACAGCTAAACCAGGGTCATGGTGGGCAAGGGAAGAAGACAAGGAAACCAGTGATGTTTGGTACAATATGCTGTGGTCTTGTTCCACTAAAGCTGTGACGGGCGTCTGTCACCTCAGGAAGAAATAACGTCTTTGGTTTTCCTTCTTGAAGTTTAAAAAAATCATGTAAAATAAATACTTTTCTGTATGACTGTGTGTTGTCTGGCTTTTACGGTTCCCTTCTCAGGCTTCAGTTAATCTGGAGAGCAAAATTGTGTGTGGTGGTGTGGGGTTTTTTTTTTTGTTTTTTTGTTTTTTTTGCCTGTCTGCCCATCAGTCACTAATAGAGGGAAACAGCAGAAATTCAGTCAAGATGAGATTAAATGTCTCTTACATACTTAGAAGCTAAATTTAAAAAATCGGAGGACTTTGAATAGCCACGTATTTAGCGCTGTGGGGTTGGTTTGTTTGTTTATTTGTTTGTTGTAACATAAAGAAAAATTTATTTTATGACTTTTTTAAAAAATTTCCTTTTTCTTTTTGCAATAGAACCAACTTAGATTTTGCTGCACTCACCCAGTTTTTCAGTACGTTCAGTTCTGTGCTAGGATACCGAGCTACTGTTGTTGAGGCTTTCAGACAAATGGGCAGATTTACTGTGAATGAGAATCTCCTTTCGAACAAAGATGTGCTGATGCTGTTGTATAAATGGAGCATCATTGAAAAAAATCTGCAGCTCCAAGAAGATGTGCAAACCACTGCTCAAAAATACCAAGTCAAAGAGTTGCTTAGTAAGTATTAAAAATGTGAGTTTAAAAGTGGTATTGGTTGCAGTGATTTTCAGCTCTGTTTAAACAGATAAAAGAGGACGCTGAGAGCTTGTAGGAACCCATGTTTCCAAAGGAAACCAGTTTTAAAGTAAGAAGAACCAGTAATAAATAAAATATTGTAACTTCGTAAAAATACATTTTGTATTTTCATATGAAATTAAATGCAGGTTTAAAAAATGTTATGGGGATGTACTCATCAGTTTGCCAGAATAAACTAAAAGTGTTAAAAATACTCTGTTTGTTCAGAATGCCGTAAGTACTGTGGTAGATTTTGTGGACAATATTTTCTGAGGTTTTGGCAGCCTGCTTTTATCTGTTGCACATTCCATTTGTGAATGAAGGCGTTGCAACAGAATAATATCTGATCAAGAAGCCAGGAGGATAGTCAGGTGGAATGACGAAATTATGACCCAAACAATTTTGCTTGATGGTCTCCGTTTAATCAGTTTGTCCCATTTTGAATAACTGGCATATATACCTTTCAAGAATCTTACATCATAATTATTCCTATATTAGTATTAAACTAACTTATTTTATAAAAACTTTGGGGTATATTTCTTTTGCTTTCATGGCAGGACACTGAGGAATTATCTTAATAAAAAGAGAAGACAACACTATGTATAAATATATGCATTTTTTCAACATTTTAAAAGAACAACTGCAGACTAAGACATTATCCAAAATGTATGTTTTGTAATACATAATATTTTTGTGATTTTAAAAGAAAACAGAAAAACAAAATGCCGATGGAAACGTGGTAAACAAACATACATTGGTCTGCTCTGTTTGCAGACAAAGCCTTGCAGTGCTGTGAGAATATCTAAGATGCTAAAAGAGGAATTTGTTTTGAAACTGAATATAAACAGTTATTTTCATTGTCCATGCTGAGAGAAATACAGAAAGTAGGAACAGAGTGAAACGCAAATTAGACTTCTTTCCCATTGTTTCCATTTCAATAATGTATAAAGATATTCAGCAGGGGGAAGTTATATGTTATCACTTAACAAAGTATATATGATACATTAAAAGCCCATCAAATTTTACAAGATGTCAGAAATCTTTTGTTTTTGGTATTCCTAGGGATTCTCTGTATTTGCCTGTGTCATGTCATTAACATATGTATAATTTGAGTATTGTAAATTGTTTGTATTTCTATTCTAACATCCATTTCTATAGCTGAAGATCAATTATTATGTCCAGTTTTATTCTCCAGGTTTTTACAGTATACAAGGCTGTCTCAAAAATTCACTTTGATGTGAAATGTTGCTGTTAAAATCATCTGTGGGGATCGATACTAATTTTTTTGTAGTAATCAAAATCTCAGAATAGTTGACATTTCTCATGATGGTCCAGATTTTTAAAAATTACCATTGCTAACAATAGCCCATGCAGTACTGATGCAGTAGAATAAATGCATTGCCGCTCTTTACAAGCTTTACCGCTTTGGTAATATGACTAGCGATGAACTGAACTGAAAGTTTCACATAACCTCACATAAAAATATAAGCTTTCACTAGATTGGGGACAGTCTACATTCTGTGGACCTGGGGCCCACTGTAATCAATGGAAAGACACCCAGTAGCTTCACTGAGCTTTGGGTCAAAACCCTAGAGAAACAGTTGCACCCTTTGCAGTTTGAGGTTTTAATTTAGCAAGGTATTTAAAGCATGTAACTAACTTCTAAGCACACAGATACTTTCGTTCACTTACTTTGGGTTGTTGAATCAGGCCAGAAGCACGTACCTTGCAATCTCCTGGCAGCTGTAATTACACAAGGCCGTTCTCCCCGCATTATTGCTTTATAGTGACAAGAGGTGTTTTTGGAGAGCTTCTGATTTTTTTTCTCATTTACAGAAAATATTAAAGAAAAGACCAAAGCCCAGGTCCCATTTTGGTCTTCATCTCGCCAGGGTCGGAAAAAGGATGTGATAGAAAGAGAGCAAGAAACTGACTTAGAGCTGAAAGTTTCAAACTTAGAGAAATGCAGAGACCATCTGGAGTCCATATTGGTTCACTGGGAGCCTGTGCATCCAGCCCTGTTTGCTAAACTTCCAGAGGAACAGCCTGAATTGACTGAACCAGAGAATGAAACTGTCAGTCTTACGTGCGCGATTGCTTACATAGTAACCAAATGGCTAGTGAAGTCCATGGTTGATCAGAACCTCAATATACAAAATATATTTTTGACTCTTGAGTGGCTGAACAGTAAAATTCTACCACACCCTGGGGAAGTGCAGGAAATTCTTAGGGATGCCACCTTGAAAAGCAGTATCTTTAAGCTTTACAACAGAATCTGGGAAGCCAGTGAAGAGAAGCCATTGAACACTGAAGTGCTCTGGTTGTTTAGTACAATCATGTTTCACCTTATGGATGCCCAGGGGCTGACAAACATCAGGTTTCATGAGGTGGTGAAAACGTTCTGCCTGTCAGCAATGAAGGAGCAGGATGAGATCAAGAAAGGTAATTTGTCCCTTTTTTGTTTGCATTCAGTAACAAGGCACAGGTGCAAATGACTGTAGTTGTGTTGTTAAATGTTTTTCATTCATCAAATGTTTTTTAAACCTGTCTTTGCTCAATGGATGTTCATTCATTCAGAAAGTTAAGTCCTTCCCAAGAAAATGCCTGTAGGTCATTCATTAATATAAAATGTGGTCTTCACCTCCCAAAAATATTTGATATAACAATAGACCCAGTCCCCAGAAAAAGCTGTTGCCTGTAATGAAATTTGGTTTGCTGAATTATATACATGGGTAGCACAAGTTGTGTGGGGAAAATATTCATGCAGCAAGAGTCTCATTATTGGTCCTGATTTGCCAGACACCAGTTCTGTCCATTGGTGGATAAAAGTTTCTGCAAAGGGCATAAATAGACGTAATCAAAGAAACTGGAGAGTTCCGCTAGAAAGAAGGTATTTTCTGTTAGAGGTGCAGAGTGAATGGTCTGAGATGAGCACAGATGATTAGATTTCCAATGCAAGAAAAGGGTTAGCAATCTCTAGCTTACAAAAAAACTGTTTTTGATGGAAAATGTGGATAAAATAGATTTTTCCGTGTGATTCTGATTCCTTTTTTCTCCCTTTTGTTTCACAGCTTCTTGCGTGTTCCTGGCTTCGGTTTATATTGGGGACATTTGGCTTGGAGCACAGGAACCAGATATGTTTATTAGCCATGTCAAATTGATCTGTAGTGGTACAGGTGCTAAACTAAATGGTGATGACAAGCAAGCAGAAGAGACCATGGTGTCTCTTTGCAGAGACCTTTATTTAGCTATTTTGGGAGATTAATTCTCTATTGTGACTCATACGCTTAAATGTCAAAACCTATGTCATCACTGCTGATAACCATGAAATCCTCTTTGAATTGTACCATGTACAACACAAACTTGTTTTCCATACACTTGTACAGACTCAAAAAAGAGAGCATGAGTTAAAAGAATTCTATACACAGAGAATCTCACAGTACAACATTCAAGCACCATTTGCTCTTTTATAGACAAGGGCAAGGTGGGACACTGGAGTTATTATGTAATTTATATTACAAACTTTTTTTTTTTTTACTTTCATAATATACTAAAAAAGAAAAATGGCTGATTATTGTAGTGCCTTCAAATTCATTTTCTTTTCCCCACTGTACAGAACACAAGTCATAGTCGTCATAACCAAGGAGGAGACATAACTATGGTGAAGACATATCTTCTAACATCTTTTAAGAAATGTGAGATGGTCTTCTGTGTACTTATATGTGTCCTAACCCCTGCATTTCCAGAGAGAGGGGATGCATGTTTCTGAAGCAGACCAAACTTTAGCATCATAAAGGAAGGGAAAAAAATGTGAACTTAAGTTTCCTCGTAACAGCATCATGCGCTAGGTTACTGCTAACTGGGACAGTCTAAGGACTCATATTTCAATAGGATAATCATTGGTCTTTCTGCCTATTTTCTCTGTAAAAGCACAGTTCTGTGGTACTAATTCAATTATGTTAAATCCAATAATTGCTTTCTTTTTTAAAAAAAAAATAGTATAATTGACCAAAATAAGACCTCAGTGAATTTGTTGTTTATTAGTTAAAATTGTACTCTGTTGCATGTTGTCCATGAAAGCTACTTTACGATTTCTTGTATAAGACCCAAAAGGGGCAATTTAATGTATCATTTCAGATATATGAACATGCAGATACTGCATTTCAAGCTTTGAAATGTAAAACAGGGCTTATTATAATGCCTCATATGTGCTATGCACAGGTCCAGTGTATAGATTTCTAATTGGAAGTAAGGTCAGAGAGGCATACTCCATTTAATGTTTATATGATCAGTTTTTAAGACAAGTGTAACATATCATGTTTCCATCATAGTGCAGAATTATATTTTATGTTAATATATTCCGAAATATTTATTTTTTGTAGCTTTTATTCATGGTATCAATCTATTTAATGATGATTATTTGAAAAATACAGAATCATTCTTTTAGCTTGGTCAGTGAAAATGTCTTATTGCAAAGGGCCCATCATAGAGGTTGTACTGTCACGCAATTTAGGCCTAAAGCTGGACATCCTTTAAAAAGATAGTAACAGAGAGTAAGCTGTGCTAGTCTATACACTATCAAAACAAAAAGCAGTCAAGTAGCACTTTAAAGACTAGCAAAATAGTTTATTAGGTGAGCTTTCATGGGACAGACCCACTTCTTCAGACCATAGCCAGACCAGAACAGACTCAATATTTAAGGCACAGAGAACCAAAAACAGTAAGCAAGGAGGACAAATCAGAAAAAGATAATCAAGGTGAGCAAATCCGAGAGTGGAGGGGTGCGGGGGAAGATCAAGAATTAGATTGAATCAAGTATGCAGACGAGCCCCTATAGTGACTCAGAAAGTTCCCATCACAATTTAAACCATGTGTTAATGTTCCGAATTTGAATATAAATGTCAGTTTGTCCACTTCCCTTTCTACAAAGGAGCGATAATTTCCTTTTTAGAAAGAGAAGTAGAGGAACTGACATTTATATTCAAATTTGGCACATTAACACATGGTTTAAATCGTGATGGGAACTTTCTGAGTCACTATAGGGGCTCGTCTGCATACTTGGCTCAATCTAATTCTTGATCTTCCCCCGCACCCCTCCACTCTCGGATTTGCTCACCTTGATTATCTTTTTCTGATTTGTCCTCCTTGCTTACTGTTTTTGGTTCTTTGTGTCTTAAATATTGAGTCTGTTCTGGTCTTGCTATGGTCTGAAGAAGTGGGTCTGTTCCATGAAAGCTCACCTAATAAACTATTTTGCTAGTCTTTAAAGTGCTACTTGACTGCTTTTTCCTTTAAAAAGATGTGTCAGGGAGTCTACGTCTACACGTGAACACTACATCGAAATAGGCTATTTCGATGAATAACGTCTACACGTCCTCCAGGGCTGGCAACGTCGATGTTCAACATCGACGTTGCGCAGCACCACATCGAAATAGGCGCTGCGAGGGAATGTCTACACGCCACAGTAGCACACATCGAAATTAGGGTGCCAGGCACAGCTGCAGACAGGGTCACAGGGCGGACTCAACAGCAAGCCTCTCCCTTAAAGGGCCCCTCCCAGACACAGTTGCACTAAACAACACAAGATCCACAGAGCCGACAACTGGTTGCAGACCCTGTGCATGCAGCATGGATCCCCAGCTGCAGCAGCAGCAGCCAGAAGCCCTGGGCTAAGGGCTGCTGCACACGGTGACCATAGAGCCCCGCAGGGGCTGGAGAGAGTGCGTCTCTCAACCCCTCAGCTGATGGCCGCCATGGAGGACCCCGCAATTTTGATGTTGCGGGACACGCAATGACTACACGGTCCCTACTTCGACGTTGAACGTTGAAGTAGGGCACTATTCCTATCCCCTCATGGAGTTAGCGGCTTCGACGTCTCGCTGCTTAACGTCGATGTTAACATCGAAATAGCGCCCAACACGTGTAGCCGTGACGGGCGCTATTTCGAAGTTAGTGCCGCTACTTCGAAGTAGCGTGCACATGTAGACACGGCTGGAATGTGATAGGAGGGCATATGGGGCAGTGCAGGTTGACGCTACTCCAATTCCTCCTCTGACTGCAGAGCAGCCAAGCCCAAAGCAGAGGGGAAGGAGAGGTTAGTGGATTACAGACCACACGTCAGAAACTTAAAAGGGCCTAGTTCTTTGTAGGCAGAACAAGGCACAATTAATGTCAAGAGAGGATGGCTTAGTGTCACCAAAAGAGCTGTGGGTTTTGACAGAATAAAGACAAATGAGTTGATTGGCTGAAATGAAATTTGGATACAATTTGGGGTGGAATTTGGGATGTAGCCACAGTTGAACCTTGTCCTTGTGCAAGACTATGTAGGGGTGGTTTGCCATCATGGCCACCAACTCACTGACCCATCTGGTCAAAGGGATAGCTCCAAGGAATGCCACTTGCATGGGAAGGTGAGAAATGGTAAAGATTTCCATAATTTCAAAGGGTGCTCCCATGAGAACCAGGAGGACAAAGTTAAGATCCTAGTGGCGCATGGGTTTGACAGCCAGTGGGAAGGTTCTGCTCTAGTCTTTCCTGAAATATACCATTGTAGGGCATCACAAATAACAGGCAGTCCTGTGACACCTTATGGTGCGTATGCACAGCCAAGTTATTTCGGAAAAACAGGCTCTATTCCAAAACAACTTTGCTAGCATCTACAAAATGGTAAACCTCATTCTACGAGAAATAGTGCCTATTCCAAAATAGATATTTCGGAAGAGGGGCTGTGTGGACAGAGAATAGGGGCTATTTCAAAATAAGCTATAAGCATCCCAGGGCTCTATTCCGAAATAGGTAATAAAAATAAGCATCCCAGGGCTCTATTCTGAAATAGGCCATATGTGTCTGGACTTTCTATTTCAAAATAGGTGAGCACTATTTTGAAACACCTTTTGTGCATCGATGTGTGATTTTGAAATAAGCTCTTCCAGAAAATTTCTTCTGGAATAGCTTGTTTCAAACTAATGATGCTGTGTAGACATAGCCGTAGAGACTAATAATTTTATTTAGTCATGAGCTTTCATGGGTAAAACCCATTTCCTCAGAAAAAAAAATAATGGAGAGGAAAAGCAGAATCCAGGGTTTATGTACTATGGGGTAGGGGGAAGGGGGAGAAAAGGGGTTACCTGTCACAGGTAGGATCCTGCAGGAAACTAGACAGGATGTGTCCCATTCCTGTGAATGTCAAAGGTGGGGAAAATGTCCATAAGATAGTTAGTTAAGATCTCCATTGGGGCCAAGAGTAAACATGTCAAATTTGTACATGAATTCCAGTTCAGATGTCTCCCTCTGTAATCATGTGGCAAAATTATTTTGTAGAAGAATGACTACTTTGTGTGATGATAGTGCCCCTTCACTCAAGGAAGGAAGGTACTAAGTGCTACCAGGTGCACATGGAGAGAGCTGAGAGTTAAGCCTGATGTTTTCAAATTGAGGAAGTAAGGTCAATGGTATGGTGACGGTGGTGGGCCCCTTCCCGAAAGCAACTCCATTTCAACTGATAGCACAGTCTGGCAGACTCTTTCCAGCTCTGATGAAAGATCTGCTTGACCAGGGATGAACAAGCATGCTTTGTCTTAAGACACATCAAAACACCAGGCCATGTGGTGAAAGTAGCCCAGTTAGGGATATCAGAGTTTGCCTCAGCTTTGTGTGAGAAAATCCTGGAATAACCAGAGCCTGACTGGCTGTCTGACGGAGAGCTTCAGGAGATCTGTGAGCCAAGCTGCTGTGCCTAGCTGGTTGCTATGAGAATGATCGCCCATCCCAGGCAACTTTCCAGAGAACTTGAGGTAAGAGAAAGGCATATTGCAGGTCACCTGTCCAAGGAGCAGGAGTACATCCTCCTGGGAGCTCCTGCTTATCCCTTGCCCCTTGAGCTGCACATGGGAGGTTTCTCCCGTTTGTGATGCAAACATATCCCTCTGGGCAATGTAGCCCGCTGTACAAAAGTCTGTCAGGACTGCAAAAATATGGTTGCTGTTCATTGTTTCTCTAGTCTCCTGCTCAGTGTGTGCTAGAGAATTCTGAGCATCTGGGAGGCATCTGGCTTGGATGGTCACCTGTGGTTTGGATGCACCAATTCCACTGCCAGACTGATGTGGAGCAGAGGTAGTGAGACCTGCCCCCAGTCCTGCCTGTTGATGCAGACCACCGTGGTGGTTACGTTTAAGGTGACACAATATCCCGTTTTCAAAGGGGCAGTCCCGTGCTTGAGCCTTCCTGCAGGCCTCCCTGCTTTTTCTTAAAAATGGGCAAATTTTCCTATATGTTCTGTCTCTTCTCCCCTCCACCATCAGAACTGGTCCTGCCATTGAGCATGTCCCTGTTCACCAGCTGCCCACCCACCAGCGATGACTGGGGAGGGACCTAGAGCCTGACGATGTGGGTGGGTGGGTGTGCAAAGCTGGTAGAGGGGCCAGATGGAAGACCTGGGGCTGGCTGCTCCCCCTGCTGGCCATCTCATTCAGCAGGGCTCTCCCCTCCTGCCACATCCTGCTTTTGGTTAGCACTGACTGTGCACGGTGAGCGTCCCTGGCTGGTCACATGTCGCTTTTGCTGCCCACCCATTGGCCCTTTGCATGCTCCCCTTCTTCCTGTGCTCTCCCTCATTTGCCGCTGTACACCACCCCAACCCCACTGCTCCTCCATATCCTCATAGCCGGGGTGCATCCCACTCTTAGTGCTGAGCAGAGAACTTAACTGGCCCTTACTCATAGCACTCAGCTCCCCGACAGACTGGTTGACAAGGTCCTTCCTTCCTTCCCTACTGCCTCTTGCTGGACTGGGGCCCCAGGAAATCCCAAGACCCTCCGATTCAGGGCACCAGCCAGGAGCCAAGCCAGAGGTCCACACAGCACTGGAATGGGGACACCACTCTGCTCCTCAGTTCATCTCTTGAATGGCTGCGAGGAGGAACACTACCCCATCTGTGCATGCCACAAACCTGCAAACTCAACAGCAGCATCTGCGGCGGGGGCTTAGCACCCTTGTCATTCTGCCCCCTCTCCTGTGTTCTTTCCTATCCTAGGGAGCACAGGGCTGCTCTGTCCCCTAGGAACCCTCCCTTCCTCAGCCACCTCTCTAGGTTCACAGTAGCTCCTATAGTCAGGTTTCCTGGAGCACAGCACATCCTTAGGTCTTCACCCCTTCCTGCCAACCCTGGAGCTGGGTTTCACTGGTGCTCAGCAGCAGCCTGGAGGTTTCAGGTGCCTTCTGATGTTGAAGGGACAAGCGGCTTCCAAGAAACAAACAACCCTTGACCTGTAGCTGGAAGTCAGGGTGTCAGTGGCCCAAACTGGGAAGCAGGCCCATGGTCATTTACAAGGGGTTCTGGTGGCTGTTCACAGTATGATGGGTAGGCAGCAGGCAACGGGTCCAAAGGGCTTTCAGAAGTATTCTAAGGTACTCTTTATAGTATCACCAACCCCCATGAGATGTGAGATGTTTTTAAAGGTTGTGCTATCTGTTCCTTCTCTCTGATTTTGGAACTGCCTTTGTCCCCATCTCCTCAGTATGCGTGGGAGGAATGGTTAGTGTTGCTAATTCCCATAGTTGTAGTGTGTGACAATTTGGTGACCTGCGTGATGGTGTAAAGCTTCAAGCTTCTCTCCAAACCCCACAATTCTCATTAATTAATTGTGCCCCCCCATCCTAGCAATTAATTAGCTAATTCTTATATCATTATTGCTCCCTAGTCTCCATGTCATCTTGTCCTTACCAGCATCACCCCTGCCCATCCTGCAGCCTCAGGAGTTCCTCACCCCTCTCTCTCAGGCCTCTTTTCCCCACTTCTTAAGCCTGAGCGTGGTACAACTTCAGTGGGGCTTCTCCCACCTTTTCCGGCCCATGCCTGGTATTCAGAGACAGGAGGAAGAGAAACAAAGGCCAAACTGACCTGTGATTTGGCAGAGGAAGGAGGCAGTGAAGCCATCCTAAGCTGCAGGGCTCTTTCTGGTTCCTCCTCCCTAACCCTGTCCTGCTCCCTCTGATTCCACCAAACCAAAACCCTGTCTGGCTCCTGAGAGGAGGAGGAAGAGCTATGCTCATCTTCCGCAGCAGCTCTCCTCGGCTGCTCTTCCTCAGGGAGCGGGAAAGTTGGAGGGGATTTTCCTCTAGGCAGGGCTGAAATTCACCTGAGGACTGGAGCTTCTCATGTCATCATCAGATGAAATTCAGCCCTGGACAAAGTCATACGAATTGTGATGAAATCCCAAGAGCTGGCGGTAATGAAAACAGGCAGAAGTAAACGACTGCAAAGTTTTCATCCTAACACCAGTGTAGCAATCGTGGCAGTGTTTTCGTGTCAACGTTGTCCTCCTGGTCACTACTTTGGTGCCGAAGAAAATTAGAAATTAGTTTGTACAATATTTCAGAGGGCAAACCTGTGGCTTCTGGGCCACGACTAGTGTCATTTACAAATACATTTCAGTTTGTTCGTGGTAAGAAGTGCTGCCTTTGAGCATCTGGCTAAACAAAGTAGGTAAGCATTTTTTATAGTAACCATGTATTTTTCAATATTAAACAAAGTAAACAAAACCCATTCTGCTATAATTGACAGAATAGCCAAGTTTGAAGCTCGTGGAGCCGGATGCAAATCTCTGCTCCACAGTCACAAGGCTTTTAAACTCAGCTCTTAAACTGTCCTCAGCAAAGTGGCCAAAAATGCAATCTGCTAAGAAGAGGTGGGCAACAAGAAGATGAGCTGAGGACAGGAGCTTGAGGAAATAAGAGTGACCAAAACTGGTCATGCTGGAGCTCATTAGGCATAAGTGTTGCAGGAAAAAATATTTAAATCTAAGCAATCCAATACGACTTATGTTTGTTTTTTTTTTCAAATTTCACACCCCACAAGCCCATGGTCCTGATCCTCCAAGATTTACGCTTCTGATTTCTATGCACACAAACAGTCCAGCTGAAGCCAATATCCAGTGCGTAAAGGTAAGTACAATACATAACGTTTTGCAGGTTTGGAATCTATTTTGATACAAGATTTTTGGTACCAGTGGCTCTCAATCACGGGTATACAGAGATCCTCCATAGGTAATCAACTCATCTAAATATCTGCTTCATTTACAATAGGCCACATGAAATGAACTAGTTAATTGATTACAAACTGACATTCCCTACATTGACTTGTTTATATGACTCTCTACACTGACATGCTAGTACAAAATTGATATTCCAATTGATCTAGTTTATAATTATATGGTAAAAATGAGAAAGCAGTTTTTCAGTAATGGAGTGCTGTGTCACTTCAGTTTTCCTATGTCTGATGTTGTAAGCAAGTAGTTTTTTAAGTGAGGTGATACTTGGCATACAAGAAACAAATCAGACTTCACACAACAGAAGAGTTGCTTCAGATTTACACCCATATAACTGACAGCCGAATTACTCATTGACTATTTTTCAAGTTCATACTTCTAGATGAGTAATTGTACCATGATCAACATTTGCAAGATCTACGATTATTCAGCATAGCTGATAATCAGCACGTCTAGCTAGATGCCTAAATATTTTGAGAAACCTAGATCATTAGGCAACTACGTTTGAATTTTAGCCTGAGTTTTTAAAAATATTTTTGTTCTCTTTCTAAGGGCTAAGCCAATTTCACTTCATACAGCAGTTAACATGTCACAAGGGGATTCTTGTGCCTGGCTTTTAAGGAATCCATTTCCAGTTCTATTTCAAGACGAGCTACTTTTACGAAGGCCCATTTGATCTGGAAGGGAGTGATGTATTTCAGTAGTGATCAAGTCTAAGTCTGGACTGCTGAGATCATCACAATGCAGCCGCTCAGCATTGGAGCTTCTTCCTTCCAGATGTTCTCTCCTGTTACCTGCAAGCAGCTGTCTGTAATGTATGGAAAGAAAAATTGTGTTGTAGAGCACTTTGGCTGCTGAGCTCGTATAAGTAGAGTTTAAAAAATTTATAAATTATAGATAGATGACTATTTCTCTAACATAAAAGGCATTGCACTCAGCATAAGGGAACTGTTTTGGCCCTCAGTAAGATGGACAAAGATGAATGTATTACTGGACGGCAAGCAGGCCTGCTGACAATGGGGGCAAAGAGGACAACTGCTCTGGGGTCCAGTGATTCAAAAGGAGACCTGAGCCCTTTAAATCACTGCCAGAGTGGTGAGGGCTGGCTGTCCTATCCCTGCTCCTTTTGGGATTGTGGAGCCAACCCCCAGGAACCCAGCAATTCTATTGCACATCCAGTCCACCTGTAAGTTAGAAAAGTTCCTTGTGACATTTCATTCAGTATGGGCAAACAGAAGGAAGAGCCTCCAACTACAGGTTGTACCTGCCTCATCCAGCGCCCTTGGGACTTGAGTGGTCCCACATGGTGGGATTTACCAGACGAGTGGAGGTCAGGGGGGATTCTTGGAGGGGGAGTCCTGTGCCTCAGGGCTCCCAGTGGCGGGGCTGCTGGGGTTTTCCCAACTGCACTCTTCTCCAGCAACATCCATTGTCCTGCCAGACAAGCGGTGTCGCCAAATAAGAGCGTGCATGTAGGACAAGGAAATTTGAACCTGGGCTATCAAAAGGGATAACATCTCAAAACTGAGGAAAATTATGAACAGAATTGATTAGGAAAAGTTTAGATGGAAATAATAGGGCTGAAAACGAGGAGCTCTTTAAGAAAAGCTTATTAGATATTTAAAACCATGATTCCATATTCAAGAGGATGACTTTGGTTAAAAGCTCGTCCGAGTTCAGTGGCAAAACAAAGACAGGAGTAAGAAAAAAAATAACTGCAATAAGGAAAATACATATTAATCAATATAAATTAGAAATTATAAAGTGTAAAAATATCAATGATTTGTTAAAGACAACTGGGAATTGTCCCTGGCAGGCACAGGTAAGTACATTAATAAGGAACACCTGTTAGGAAAAAAAGAAATACAAGCAATGGTTTAGTACCTTAATTTGGTCAACACAGTGAAATTGTTGACAATGGTGCAGAAAAGGCAGAAGTTTTCATTAAATATTTCTGCTCTATATTTGGAAAGAAGCAGGATGATATATTTGGAGATCAGGAAACAGGAAGGAAGATCAGTATGGACGGAATTGAACTAGAGAATGTAGAGAAGTTCACTTATCTGGGGAGCAACATAAAATATGATCTAGACTGTAAGAAGGAAATAGCAACTAGAATAGCAAAAGCAAGAGCAAGTTTGAAGGCGATAGATAAGATCTGGAAAAACAAAGTGATTAGCTTAGGAGCAAAGCTGAGCATCTTGTAAATGTGTGTATTCAGCAGCATGTTGTATGGATGTGAGACATAGGTGATAACAAAAGATTCAGAGAGAAGGATATTGGTATTCGACAGGAGTTATTACAGAAATATCCTGAGAATAGGATGGATGCAGAAGGTCACCAACAAGGAATTATACAAGAAGATACAGCCAAAAGAGAACCCAATGCAGAAGGTTATGCGTATTCGGCTATTCGGGCACATTTGCAGAATGAATGATAAATGAAAAATCAAGACCCTGGTATTTGGCATAGTGGACGGTTCGAATAGGACAGGCAGACCCCACAGAGAATGGCTAGATGATACAGTAGATTGGTGCAGAACTAGTCTGAAGAAACTAAGCAACTGAACAGGGAAAGATAGAAGGAAATAGTGAGGGAGGCTTCAAACGCCAATGGGTGCTGAGCCCACGGTGGTTGATGCTGATGCTGATGAGAATGATGTGTTCATATCACATGAGGTCGATGAAGTGTTTTCCAATACTTAGTAAGTAAGGAGGTTGTTAGTAGGGCTAAACATTTTAAAATCACCAGTCTCAAATAACCTTCACCCAGGAGTCCTAAAAGAGTTGGCTGAAGAAAATCATGGCTTGCTGATGTTAAATACGTATTGGTGAAATTTCAAAAGTCTGAAAAAGTGCTAATGTGCCAAACTTGATTTCAGTGTTTCATGAGATTATAAATTTGGTTGGTAAAGTTAATTGTATAAATACATTAAATAGATCAATGGCTAATTGATAGATTGTGGGTGTTTCTACAGGGGTTCCACAGAGAAAGATAGTAGGCTTGCTTTTCAATGTTTTCATTCATGATCTGGGAATAAGTATAAAATTTGTAGATGATACAAAGAATGGAGGAATGGTAGATAATAGGGACTGAGCAATCTGGTCTATTGGTAAACTGATTTCATTCGAACAACTTGCTTCTTTAATACAATGAAATGCAAAGCTATACATCTTAGGAGCAAAAACTAAGGCAGTGCCTCTTGCAAGGGTGTTAGGAGTCAGAAGGGAAAGTAACTCTATAGCCGTGTCTACACGTGCACGCTACTTTGAAGTAGCGGCGCTAACTTCGAAATAGCGCCCGTCATGGCTACATGTGTTGGGCGCTATTTCGATGTTAACATCGACGTTAGGCGGCGAGACGTCGAAGCCGCTAACCCCATGAGGGGATGGGGATAGCGCCCTACTTCGACGTTCAATGTTGAAGTAGGGACCGTGTAGTCGTTGCGCGTCCCGCAACATCGAAATTGTGGGGTCCTCCATGGCGGCCATCAGCTGGAGGGTTGAGAGACGCTGTCTCTCCAGCCCATGCAGGGCTCTATGGTCACCATGTGCAGCAGCCCTTAGCCCAGGGCTTCTGGCTGCTGCTGCTGCAGCAGGGGATTCATGCTGCATGCACAGGGTCTGCAACTCGTTGTCGGCTCTGTGTATCTTGTGCTGTTTAGTGCAAGTGTGTCTGGGAGGGGCCCTTTAAGGGAGCGGCTTGCTGTTGAGTCCGCCCTGTGACCCTGTCTGCAGCTGTGCCTGGCACCCTTATTTCGATGTGTGCTACTGTGGCGTGTAGACGTTCCCTCGCTGCGCCTATTTCGATGTGCTGCTGCACAACGTCGATGTTGAACATCGACGTTGCCAGCCCTGGAGGACGTGTAGATGTTATTCATCGAAATAGCCTATTTCGATGTCGGCTTCACGTGTAGACGTAGCCTATATGAACACCCATTGTGATGCTGTGGGAAAAAGAACTAGTGTGAGCCTTTGGGGTATAAAGTGGGGGTAATGAATAGGAGTGTGTGTGTGTTTGTGTTTGAAGATGATTTTACCTCTGTATATGGAATTGGCATGGCTGATACCAGAATACTGCAGACAGTTCCAGTATTCACATTTTAAAAGAATATTGAAAGATTGGAAAGTGTGCAGAAAAGAGGCACAAACCATTATTCAAGGGCTAGAAAAAAGCTTTACAGAGAAATTCTTAAAAAATGTCAGCCCCATCTAGTTATCAGAAACATGATTGAGAGGTGACTCAATTAGAATGTATAAATAAATTCCTTTACAGACAAAAAACAACAACCAAACAGCTACAAAAGGACCGTCTAACCTACCAGAGAAAGGCATAACAGGAAGCTGGCTAGAAGGTAAAGCCAGACAAATTCCAATTAGCTATGAATGCTTAGCGGTGAGGGTGATCGCCCAGTGGGTCAAATTACCAATGGAAGTGGTGGAGTCTCTACCTTTTGAGGTCTTAAAATCAAGACTAGATGCCTCTCTGGGAGATATACTTTGAGCCAAATACAGGTCAGACTAGACCAGAGGTCAGCCATCCCTGGCTCTGGAGCCGCATGCAGCTCCTAAAGGAGTCACTTACAGCTGCGGATGCTGACGCTGCTGACTCCTCTTGCGGCTCCCTGCCCTGCCATGGTTGAAATAATGGAATGAAATGTAACTGGTTTAAGGGCTGGCAGGGTGGCAGGGGTGATCCGGCTGTTAAACCAATTACATTTTGTTCCATTATTTCAGCGTGGCAGGGCAGAGAGCCACCTGTGCTGCAGGTGAGGTAAGTGCTCAGGAGAGCAGAGGAAGGGGCGGCGGAGTCTGCCCTGCCGAGTAGGAGGTGGGGAGACAATGGGGGCAGGCAGCTGAGGAACTGCTGCAGCCCACCTAGGTGGACGAGCTCGTCGGCTGAAGCAGGTTAATCCTGGGGATGTGGGTGCAGATTTGGGGGGCTGAGGCAGAGGTAAATCCTAGAGATGGGGGGCAGGTTTGGGGCTAAGAGGGCTTAAACCCTGGGGGCGTGGGGGCAGTTTGGGCTGAGAAGGGCTAATAAAGCTGGAGATGGAGCAGGGGGAGGTTGGGGCTGAGAGGGGGTAAGCCTGGGGATCGGGGGCAGGTTTGCAGGATGAAAGTAAAGCTTTGGGATGGGGACAAATTTGGGGGCTGAGGTGGGCAAAGCCTGGAGAGGGGTTAACTTCACTTTCTAACTGGTACAAATCATTGTGTGTGTGCGCTGTTCTTAAAGCAAGGGTGACCAAAAGTACAGTCTGATGTTCTTTGTTAAGGACTGTCTCGTATTCACGTGCACTGCGACTCTTGAAGGATTGATTTTGTAACTGAATTTGAAAAAATGGCTCTTCTCACTCTTTCGGTTGAGGACCACTGGCCTAGACTATCTGATAGTGCCTTTTGGCCACAAACTCTACAGCCTGAGCTGGTCTGGCTGGCTACATGGTTTCAGTTTGACTAGTTATAGCAGGGGTGAGCAAAGTGTGGGGGGTAGGCCCCCCTGGGAGGGCATGAAATCTCAACAGAGGGATGCAGAGTGATTGGCAGCTATGTCTCAGGCTCATCCATCTCATTAAAATGTTGACATATGTTACTATTTTTGTGTGCGTTGTGGCAGGGTCCATGTAACTCCTGGGCCCCAGTCCTCTGTTCAGGCCACAGTCCCATAGTGTGAAGCCTGGTTGCCCACTGGAGGTTCAGGCTTTGGTTCCAAGTCCCAAAGCGCAGCAGGTAAGAGCCCCACCTGGTTTGAACAGACTCAGTCCTCAGTCCCCTCAACCTTTGGCTGGGCCTTCAGGTTACCTGTGGGAGCCACTCCTCACCCCTGCTGTCTCTGGGGTAAGTATCTGATATCGGAACCACTCTCCAACTCCCTCCTGGCTTGTTTGAATCTCCAACACCCTTCCCCCGGCCCTCCTGGGAAAGGTTTGTAAAGGCAGCCTTAAGTGGGATCATCTGGCCCCAAATGATTTAGGGCAGCCTCTTCCCCATTTGCTCCCCCTCTGCCTGATTGCCAGGGCTGTGTTGAGCTGCTCTTTTTTCTTGTAAGTTGCTCCCCTGGTCTCACCCTGTCACAATGCATAGTCACATATATATATCAGTTCATAAAGTTTTATATTCTGCATACTTATTTTCTTACATGTGCTGAAGGGGGGCTTTTTTCATATGATCATAACTGAATTTCCTGACAGTGCGGATTACATTAGACAGGGTGGGGTGGGTTGGGGCTGATAATTGCAGGGATGAAAAGTGGAACCCAAAGTCAAAAGTTTGCCCACCCTTGGGTTATAGCATGTGTAATTCCAGAGACACACTGTTCTCAGCCTGCCGCTCATGTGGAAAAAATTAAGGAAAGGGACCTGGGTTAAGGATATGGCTCTACCAGGAAGAAGATTCAGATTTGAGTTACTGTTTACTGGCTTGTCTGAAGGACAGGGAGGAAAGGACTGAAAATGTTAGAAACCAAATATTAGGGATACAACAGACTGGCCAGGCCCCTGGCAAGGCAGCGAGGGGGCTGGCTCCGCGCTCCCTGGAAGGGTTGGGCAGCAGGCAGAAAGGGTGATGCCTGTGGCAGAGCTGCCCCCTCCAGGAACATGGTTTTGGGGTTGGATTGAGATTCCTGAAAGAAGGGATTGGCCTTAAATTTGTGTGACATTTCTCTTCCCAGGTTGATATATATGTGTAAATAAGACAAGTCACTCTTAACATGTGCCCAGATGCTGTATCACTGATTTCACCTCCACTGGGAAACCAGCCTGTAGGGCCCTGGATATATGTTACTGCTAAGCAGAATGAAAGCAAACTTTCTGTATTAATTAGATGCTTAGCCCCTTATTGTCCAACTGACAGCAGCCAGTAAACCCTACACCCGTGTGAAGATTTCCACTGCCTGCAGCCATTCAGATAAAGGGCAGTGCCACACTCATCCAAGTGCAGTACAAAAGAGCTTTTTCTGCTACGTTTTCCCCTATCTAATGGCTGCTTTTGTTTGTTTGTTTGTTTTGAAGCACAAGGTCTAGCAGCAGCAGCAGCAGCAGGAGAATCTTTGTGCCTAGTCTTGTTGTTTTTGAAGATACAGACTAACACAGCTACTTCTCTGATCTGTTACCAGCTCTTGAGATAGTTGCTGTTTCTCCTAAAACCCAAGATGCCAGAATGATGGATTAGGTGAGAATCTCAGCTGCCAATAAAAAAAACAAACAAACAAAAGCAATCACACAAAAGTAAATTTCTAGCTTACGCAGTTGTAGAGAAAAGCTTGAAAACCTGAACGAAAAGGCTTAAAAGCTAGAAAGCAAATACAAGGAACGGGAATTTAGAGATTGTGTAATATTTCATGATTTTTGTGAACTGATGCAAGATTTTTGAATACATGTGGGTTGGGAATATTATAGCCATAAGGTTTAATGTACGCCCCTGTTACACTTTCACCTGGCCACAGCAGTCCCCACTTCTCAACACATACACTGACATGGTACAATCTTGCAAAAGTACTTTACCCATCGCTTTTAGATGCATTCTCTTCATCTTTGGGCCATGGCCTACTATAAAATGTTAAAGCCAATAGCTACATCTACATTACAGAGTTTTGTCGAGGAAACTTGCGGAGCATCTACACACAAAATGTGTTTGGTCAACAGAAACTGTTGACAAAAAGGCCGTGTAGACACTCCACGGGTCCTTTTGTCGACAGAGCGGATGAAAAGATCGATCCCTTATGTGTCGAAGTGATCTGTTGACGGATGCTTCTAGTGTAGATGTAGCCAATGAGTATTAACCTCTAGGAAAGTTTAACAGATGAACTGTGATGAGCTACTCAGTTCTTAGACAACATGAGTGAGCTACATGCCCCAAACCTAAAAGTTCTGAACTATGGAGAATATATAAAAGTTGGTCTCATTTTCTAACACCCCAACTACAGACTTTATGATCTAGTACCAAGAAAGCAAAGTTTGTTGCACACTCGATTCTCACCGCTCACTAATTTTGCACGGTTGGTTTTCTGTCTATGAATCAAACTGATTTCTCTTTAGGTTATTCCTATGCCTGCTCTGCCTGGGCAGTTTTGTTTTATATCTTCTCAGGCAATATCATCGGAGACTGATGCTGTGCTAATGGTAGGGTGACTGTTCAAATGCATCTCCTGACAATCATTTCACAAAATAGAGCCATATGAATCACTTGTTAACACACATTAGGAAGACTCATGTGCTATACTGGATTCTGGCATAAAAGCAGGTTGTTACAGCCTTTAAAAGGATGTAGTGTTTAGTGGATACCAAGGTGTTACCAAGTCTGCGATAGAAGGAAACAGGGCTTTTTTTCTGGCAGTATGTGCTGGTGCTGCATACTGGCACCTCCTCACCAGGGTTCCCACGGCTGGGCTGCTGGGGGGACTCAGAGCGCCTCAGCTGCTCCTGCTGCAGGGCTGCTGGAGCCCCCTGCCCCTGCAGCAGCACAGGGCCAGGAGCTGGAGCCCCTGCCGTCCCACAGCAGTACGGGGTCAGGAGGCTGTCATGGAGCTGAGAGTCAGAGCCCCTGCAGTAGAGCATGGCTGAGAGATGCAGCCCTGACTTGCCCAGCAGTAGCAGGGGCTGGGAGCTGCAGCCCCACCCCCACCCCTCTGGCAGCCCCAGCTGTGGGAACCTGGCAGAGAGGCAAGGAGCCATACCGGCTCCTCATTTATTTATTTATTTATTTATTTATTTATTTTAACAAAAAAGGGCACTGCAAGGAACGCTGAAATGATTTGTGCTCCTTGGGGAAGAAAAGACTCTCAAGTGAACTCAAGAGTATTTAAAAGTCAGAGGGAAGGAGGAGAAATCAATTAAATCCTTTAGGTTTTATTAGTGGAAAAAGAATTTTCCTGGAAAGGGCTTTCAAAAAAGCAGTGAGCATTTTATCAAGTTAGGAAATGAGGGTTAAAGAGAGAACCTGAGAAAAACTACTTCATGTCCAGGATAATAAATGAGAGCATACATACGGGAGTCATACATTATTTGGGGGACATCACTGAAGCACACAGTAAGAATGGGTTCAAGAGACCCACCTCTGTTTTACTTCTGGACAAGGAAAGAACTGGAGCACATGAGGAAACAGCATGACAGCAGGGGGCAGGTAAATCAGTAAAGGGCAGATGGGTTGGGCTGGACAGCCTCTCCTATTCCTAAACTTTCTTATGGTATATTCTAACATCTAGAAAAACAATATGCAAGATGAATGTAAAACTCTAAGTAAACAATCTATCACCCACTGTTCCTTTCAGTTATTGATCCCTATGGTTTCTACAAAATGCCTTGGGGCGTAATTGGTTACCACAACACTTTCAGTGGGTTGTATCAGGAATACCGGTTACACCAGAGATTAATATGGCAATATTTACACTATTACACTATTGTAATACTGCACAATACATGTCCTCTGTGTTCTCTCTCAATGGCACCCTATAAAAGCTTAGCTAATGTTTAGTTTTTTCTGTGCAAGACTTGCAAGGACTCAGTTGCAAAGAGGAATCTCTCTTTCCTGGGAAGCTATTACTTGTGTACTATTTTCTCCTGCCAGTTCTTAAGGCACAGTAAATTAAAGGGAACTTGCCTCTGTAACCATGTAATTTTATGTAGATTTCCACGTGTTTCTCGTATTATTGTCTTGTTTGGAAATTAGTTTGCCTCCTGCTTTGTGGGTCCTTTAGGAAAGCTGCCTTGCTGTGTTGGCGTTACCTTTTATTAATGTGCCAGAGAACTTTGGGGGCTGAATTATTAGACTGTATTATTACTCCTTTTGCTACTATGTTATACTATTGTTTTTCTCTGTTGGTTTGTGACCTTATCTTGAACCTCTTTCTGCCTAAGTGTTGGGCTGAACTTTTTGCCTTTTGATTATCTTGGGAAGGCTTTGCCCAATGCTTTTCCTAATTTATCCATGTTTGCACATAGTTGTTTGTCCAAAGAAACCAGCAGCAAGCAAAGTAAACTACCTGTGGACTGTGTCAAACAAAAACCTTAGGCAAAGTTCAGAATCGCTGGTAACGTTAGGTCTGTGATCCCTCTAAACAAAGCAGTGCTATGTCTCAATGGGCATTGCTTCCTTTGGTCAGGCTTTGTCACTAGCAAGGTTTGTATTATTAGACTGTTGTAAAAAAGAGCAGCCATGTCCTTTTCCACAGTTTAGTGTTATTTCAGGAGATTGGGTAACACATTTTCTGATATTCCTATGTCACAGTCCCAGAGGTTAGAGATGGAAATAGATCAGTTAGAATTTACAGAGGGAGAAGTGTAGGTTGGATATTAGGAAAAACTATTTCACCAGGAGAGTGGTGAAGCACTGGAATGCGTTACCTAGGCTGTGTCTACACAGGCACAAATCTTTGAAACAGCCATGCTAATGGCCATTTTGGAGATTACTAATGAGGCGCTGAATTGAATATTCAGAGCCTCATAAGCATTAGGATGCTTCCGGCCCCGGTGCTTTGAAAGTGCTGCTTTTGAACACCCGCAGCTTGGCATGGCTACATGGGGGTCCTTTTTGAGAGGACCCCGCACATTTTGAAATCCCCTTATTCCCTTCTGAATGTTATTCAGCTGATCGGAATAAGGGGATTTTGAAAGGTGCGGGGTCCTTTCAAAAAGGATCCCCATGTAGCCACACCAAGCCGTGGGCATTCGAAAGTGGCACTTTCGAAGTGCCGCAGCCAGAAGCATCCTTTGCTAATGAAGTGATGAATATTCAATTCAGGGCCTCATTAGCAATCTTCAAAATGGCCATTAGCATGGCTATTTCGAAGATATGCGCCCATGTAGACACAGCCCTAGAGAGGTGGTGGAATCTCCATCTCTAGAGGTTTTTAAGTCCTGGCTTGACAGAGTCCTGGCTGGGATGATTTAGTAAGGGTTGATCCTGCTTTAGGAGGGGGGCTGACTAGATGACCTCCTAAGGTCCCTTCCAGCCCTAGAATTCTATGAGTCTATGATTCACCTAGTCCACCTACTTTCCCTGAAAAGCTGATTCCTCCTTTGTCAAGGCTAGTTTTACACAACTCAGATGATGAACTGCATAAAGTTAACACAAGTCAGTTTGTGATCTCTCTCAGTGTATCCTGATATGCCATACAGACTTGTGAGACTGAAGAAGCCGTGCCTTGTTGTGTTACTCACTGAACCTCTCTTACACCAAGAAGTACCTTGTTCTTTAAACAGTCCCATTGCAATGGGGCTTCTCATACCTGAAGAATTACCCAAAGTGAGCAAGACTGACAAAAGCAGGGCCTTTCAGCGTTAGAGGCTAATAATGAGTGGATTTAGCATTTAGTTTTCTACGCTCTGTGCAAGAAAACCCCATTTGAAATGCAGCCTCTCATTCCTTGCTGACCTGGACTGTGAGTACTAGAGAGGCAACCTACTCAGCTCCAGTTGTTTTGGGCACGTGCTTCAAGTAACTTCACAGCAACTCCAGCAACTGATTATAGACTGTCTTTAACTGCTGCAAGAGGGAATCCTATCCAGCAGTCCTGGCCTTAGGGCAAGATGAGCAAGGTAGGTGCCTTGGACCTCGTGCTTTCAGGGCCTCATGTTCCAATGACTATAGCATTCATTGTCCACCAGCCAGGCCCCACTGTCAGGGTGCCACCTTGCACCCCACCCACCAGCCAAGTCCCACTGGACCAGCTCTGCTATCCAGGCCTGCTCAGCCTGTAGGATGATAGCTGAGATGCAAGCTTTGAGGTTGAGAAGGGATACGGAAACAAAAGAAATGGAGGAGTTTTCGGGTCTGTGCTAGGATGTAGGAAACAAAACAAAGTAAATTGGGCCAGAACTTAAGCCACTGAATTAACAGAGCTCCATGGATTTCAGGGCAGCTGTAGTGATTTAAACAAGCTGATGATCTGGCCTATTTATCTATCTAAAGCCAGAAGAAGACTACTGTAATTACCTAGTCTGATGTTCTGCATAACATAGGAAATAAAATTTTACCCAGTTGCTAGGACTGAACCCAACTAAGTTGTGGGTGAACTAAAACAAGTGATGAGGAATTTACCACATCTCTTGCTAAGTTGTTCCGATGATTAATTATCCTCACTTAAAAATATGTGCAGTGTTTCCAGTTTGCATGTCTAGCTCCACCTTTCAGCCATTAGATTTGGTTACATCTACTGTTGAGGCAGCTGTACTGGCAAGGTTGTGCTTCCTAGTAACCCAGTAATACCAGCTTGCGCAAGTGCAGCAAGCTATCCTGATAAAAGTAAGTATTGCTAGTGTATGTGTAGCTACACAAGGGACTGCTGTAGGCAACAAGAAGGCTCTTTAATCTAGTAGAGATCTTTTCACTATGTATGTGCACACAGATCATCAAATCACCCCCTTAATTTTCTATTTGATAAACTAGACTAAGTTTTGTAAATTTCTCACAGTCAGACAGGTTTTCCTGACCTAAAATCATTCCTGTAGCTCCTTCCTGAACCTTCTTCAGTTTTTCAAAAGCCTTCCTAAAGTATCTGTTCTAAACTTGGCACAATATGCTAGTAGTGGTCTAAGCAATGCCCTATGCAGAGGTAACATCACCTTTGTATTCCTGCTCAACAGACTCCTCTTTGTCCATTCAGTTATTGCAGAAATTTATTCACAACATCACAGTTGTTTGACCACCATGACTCCCAAGTCTTTCTCAGAGACACTGCTTTCCAGGATATAGTCCTCTATCATGTACCTGCATTTTTGCTTATTAAAATGCAAATTATATGATAGCACCCAGCTCACCAAGCAACCCAGATAGCTCAGAATAAGTTGACTGTTCTCTTTGTTAGTTCCCGTTCTTTGTCTCATCTGTAAACTTTATCAGTGGTGCTTTTATATTTTCTTACAAATTATTGATAAAGATAAAAGTAACGCTGGGCTTATAACTGATCCCTTCCATAGGTCACCCCTCAAGTCTAAGACAACACTAATAGGAGATGGTACCAAACTATGACCACAGATCATGTCCTAATCCAACACCTGGGCTATGGCCACATTAACGTCTCCTTTCGGAGGGGACATGGTAATGAGGCACTTTAGCAGATGCTAATTAGGTGCCATCATGAATATGCAGCACCTCATTAGCATAATGACAGCCATGCATGTTTCAAAAGTGCCACTCTTGAAACCCATGCCGCCCATGTAGCCAGGGGCCTTTCGAAATGACCCCCGATTTTGAAAGTCCCTTCTTCCAAAAATCAAATGAGAAGAAGGGGCTTTCAAAATCAGGGGTCATTTCGAAAGGCCCCCAGCTACACAGGCAGCATGTGTTTCAAAAGCAGTGCCTTCGAAGTGTGCGCAGCCACCATTACGCTAATGAGATGCTGCACATTCATGGCAGTGCCTCATTAGCATCTGCTGAAGTGCCTCACTACTATACCCCCTCCGAAAGGACAGGCTAGTGTGGCCGCAGCCCAGTGTTCTGTTCTATGGTGGAGAGTTACCTCAGCTCTTCAGTGGGGCGGGGGCAAGTTAAGGCGAGCCACTCACACTTGTAAACACGCTCCTGCCGTACCATGCCTTGGTGATTGAATGTATTGGTTCAAACCGGGTGTGCAAAGACTGAGGAGATATAAAGGCTGAGGTCAAACAGAATCAGGATCTTTCTTCTGATTCACCAAATGAACGGGCCCTTTGGTCCCAACCCCTGCCAAAGGTTTGGAAAGGAGTTTGGCCTACCAGATTGATCATGTGGCTGACGTTTAGCAAGCATGTCGGAAGACGTGCTAGTTTTTTGTATGTTGCCTCTGTAATGGTTTTGCTGTATGAAAAAATGTAGTTTGCTTTGGAAGAGCTGCGGGTGAGGGGTGGCTTGTAACTTCTGGTGTGCACTGGTCATTGTCCTCAGAGAGAAAGCACAGAGAAGGTGGTGGCCTTCTGCCAGACTGACATGCTCAGAATGTCAGAGAGTGTATTGAGGGGCTGTACAGCTTTTATAATCCCAGTCTGAAGGAAATGGGCCAAGGTTCCCAGCTCAGAGACAAGTGACAACTAGTGACCTGAGGTGGTGCCACAGAGGTGGAATAGAAGTACAATTACTCTGATACTGTGAACTCATTACTTGCCAATTATAATATGATTCAGACATACCACTTTGTACTTCATCTGCTGCATAACAGCCTTACTTACTTGCGTGTTGTTGAACCGGATCGGGACATGTAGAGCAATATAAGGAACAGAAACAACACAAAAGCAGCAAGTCCAACCCAAAAGGCAATGACAATTGAATCTGTTAATAAAGAAAAAAAAAAAAAGCATGCAGCATCAATGATACAGTGTCAGATAAAAATGTGTAGATAAAACAGGTTATTTGTACCATTTATACCATTTAAGTAATTAGATTTCACGCCACCACTGAACAGTATTATTCTCTTTATTCAAGATGAGGAAGTTGAGGCTCAAAATGACTAAGTGACTATCCAGTGTCTCATAGAAAGTCACTGCATGGTAGAGCTTTATAAATAAAGTAACCCTAATTCTAGCCCGTAACTCTGATCACTAGGATGACTGCCAGCACTACATCTATATTTGAGGAAGCAATATTGCACTTACAAGAGGCGTGAGAATTGTATCCGTTGTCAGTTTACACAACTCAGTTCTTACCACAGAATTGCAGGATACCTGTGTATGCACACGTTATTTCAAAGGAAAACTGCACCCATATTGCTCAACAGTCTGTAAGACAAATTCTGTTCTCAGATGCATGAATACAACACCTGTTGAACTCAGTGGGAGGTCTCCAAAGCTATTCAAAGGATGGAATGTGGCCCATGCAACTTTTGCCAGCCAGCAGTTTTAAAATTGACTTTTTGGTGTCTCAGGGTGGCAAGAACAGCTTGCTGAAAGGTGTTGTCATTTGTGAACCTAGCAATGTGTCAATCCAGTAGAAAAATCTGTGCAGTAGCTCTGAAGTAACCCAGGCCATGCTTTACCATTGTGTAACCCCAGGGCACTGAGACCACTGAAATGGAGAACGAAGTCTGTGCTACCACCTTAGCTAAGGGCCAGATGGCTTTTAGCTGATCTGTAGAACAACTTCAATCTCCCTTTCAGCAGTCTCAGTGCCTTAGGGTTAGCTGCTTCCCTCAGCTAAGAAAGCATGTTTGGAGCTTCAGAGACTTCCCAGGATTTTTTCTTGGATGAGCCCCCACTTGTAATGCTGATGGAAAAAGGTGTCCCAACTCATTTTCTAAAAGGGACTAATCGTCCCGTAGTTGCTGCTCAGGCGCTGGCCTGAGAGCGCAGTACGTGCTCTCCGCAACAGAGGGAGCCAGTAGGTTAGTCTGCTTTCCCCTTTGTGGAGGCTTGCCCTGTCGCTGTTGCTTCTCTGAGGCTCAGGGTTGGCGGGGGGGAGAGAGCGCCACATCTCGCCCTGTATTTGCTGCTTCCCTGAGTGCTGTCCCCCACCACCCCTGCCCTATATGTGGCCTTGGGAGATATGGTCACCCTACGATGGGCCCAGATCAGGAGCAGGCGAGCTTAAACCTGGGGCCTTAAGCGCTAAAGCCATGAGCCTCTGTCGCACCAGCTAAGAGCCAACTACCTCTTACCTAAGGCAGTAGAGCAGACTTTGCTTTCCCTTTCAGTGGTCCCAGTGCCTCTGGATTACAAGGGTGAGTGTGTTTAGTATTTAGCTGGTATTTCTAGGACTGTCTGTTCTTTTCTGAGGTCAATGTGGAATTATTCTACCTGGGATTAATACCATGCAGCACCCGAAGCAGAACATTCATGTAGTGCAGTGAATTTATAAGAAGATGTACACATAATGAGGTAAAAAATAAGGGTCATGGAATCAACAGGCAAATATTGGCTAAGAGAAAATAAATGTTTACCTCAAAGAACGAAATACACTGATGTTCTCTGAAATGGGGTCAATATGCAGGATTGCCTGCACCTACCCAAAACCTCTGGAATGTATCAGCATTTGAAGTCACTGATTAAATTGTCAGGGGTTGCCATTTTATTCCTGGTTAAATGAAAAGTCTAAAACTAAAGCTGCGGGGGGTGGGAGGGGGGACGCTGGGCTGGGCTTCCTGGCCCTGGCCTGAGGTGCAGGGGTGGGGTGGGATGCCTTCCATGGCCCCAGCCTGAACTGCAAGGTGGGGGGCAGACTGGGACACCTTCCTCAGTCCTGGCCTGAGCTGTAGGATCTGGGATGGGACAGGACACTTTTCCAAGTCCCAGATTGAGTTCTGGGGTGGGGGCTAGGGTGAGGATGTCTCAGTCAGAGCTCCACTTTGGGGGTGGGAGAGCAGGCTGGGGTTTCTGACCCCAGCATCTGTTGAAGACGGGTAGTCCCAGTGGGGGTTGATGCAGGGGCAGGCAGGGCTCCCTCTGTCTAGTGCTGTAGTAAGAGGAAGCTGCACATCACATTTGGTCATCCTAGCGCTCACAGATTAGGAGAGGTTCTTGGACAATGGACTCACAGACAGATGCAATCCAATATAGATATAATGTTAGCCGTGGAACTCATTGGAACCAACCGAGATGCTGCTATTGATATATGTAGTCTAGAAAAATAAGATTGCTCCAGATCCTCAAGTGATGTTTGGAACCCTTGGACAAGAAATTAAACAGCAGACACTTCCTGACTGTTTTCAGACATTCAAAAATATGGATATTCTTCTTTTCTGTAGCAATAAACTTTTTTCTAACAGTAGATACAAGACTTCTGTATTACTATATTTAACTATGGCCTTTTGTAACTTGCTTATAGTTTCAGCCTAGTTTATTATTGTCTTATTTTAAAAAAAGGGTAAAATTGCCCATTGCTATTCAAAAAATATTTTGTAGTAGTAATTCACTGAAGTGATGCATCGTTCCTTTTGCCTGCATGGCTTGATTCAGAGGGAGAAGAGCTTCAGTGGGAAAAACTCCACACCATAATGTGGTGAACAAAAGATGCCATTTTACTTAATTTGGCAGCAGAAAGAAGTTGCCCGTTCCCTTTTTTTTGCTATGCTTGCTTTGTTTAAGTTGGAAATTCAGGTTTAGGCTACTCTAGAACACTGGTGACTAGAAAACTGGTGACATTATGATTATCTCATAAGAAACTGAGGCTCAGTTGCAACAATACACTCAAGTATGTGTTTAATTAATCCCTCATATGAGGCCTGTTGGCTCTAAAAGGGGTGGTCTACAATCCAATTCTTGCAGATCTAGCAATGCAAAGGGGACTTAGTTTATGGCAGCAGTTGGGGTTCCTTTAATCTAAGGCAGGGAGGTACAAAGTGTGGGGTAGGCTTCTTTGGGGGGGCACGAAATTTCATAAGGGGGGGGCACAGCACAACTGGCTGTTGGGTCTCGGACTCATCCACCTCATTAAAATGTTGAAATATGTTCCTATTTTTATGTGTGTGTATTCACATTTATAGACCACTTAATTCTACATACTTTCATCCCTGGTTAAACAGTACTTCATTTACAAGTACTCACTTAAACGAGGGACACATTTACCTACCTTAGTTTACTCTACGAGTGAACTTCACCCGCTCATACGAGCCTTACCCCCCTCCCCGCGGTTCCAACCCCCCTTGTCTAACTCCCCCCCCCCCCCCCGCCAGCTCCGCAGTCTCAACCCGCTGCAGCCTGACCCCCCTGCTGGCCCTGCAGCCTAACACCCCACTGCCACCTGCACTCCCCACGGCCCCACAGCCTGACCCCCCCGCCAGCCCCACAGCCCCCACCTGGTGCAGCCTGACCCACTCTTGGCCCTGCAGCCTGACACCCCACTGCTGCTGCACTCCTCATGGCCCAGCAGCCTGAAACTGTGGCAGCTGGATACCCCTGCCGGCCCCACAGCCAGACCCCACCCCCCCACTGCCTGTACCCCCAGCAGCTCCACAGCCTGAGCCCATGGCCACCTGTATGCCCCGCAGCACGGCAACCTGACACCCCTGCCAGCCCCGTGGCCAGACTCACCCACCGCTTGTACCCCTCCGCAGCCAGACCCGCCCCCCACCGCCTGTAACACACGCACCAGACCCCCTCTGCAGCTGCCTGTAACCCCCTTGGCCAGACCCCTCCGATCTGTAACCCCTGCATACAAACCCGCCCCAAACTGCGGCAGCCAGACTCCCTTCACGGCCCTAACCCCTACCGGTCCCAAACCATGGCAGCCTGAATCCTCCCTACTGCGCACAGCCCCAGACTACCCCCAGCCTTTAATCCTCCCCAACCCAAGGTTCACTCACCTTTCAAAAGCAGCACCACCTGCTGCCACTCCTTCCCGGAGTTGGGAGCCCTAGGAACCAATCAGAGACTTTTAAATGTCATTTAATAGGAATTTAGTGTCCCGCTTACGAGTTTCTGCCTATGAGCAAAAAGCTGGGAACGAATTGTGCTCATATAGCGAGGGATGAGTGTATTTTCTTACACGTGCTGAAAGGATGTTTTTTTTTCATATGAACATAACCAAAATTTCCATTGGTTTGGATTCCATTATATAGCCTGGGAGGGCGGCGGGGGGCTGCTATTTGCAGGGACGAAAAGTGGGGCCCAATGTAAAAAAGTTTGCTTACCCGTGGTCTAAGGTACTCCTCAACTCTGCCCACCCCTCCAGCATTAGAACAGGAATAATTCCAAGGCAGGGCTGCAGCACAATGGGGCCTTGAGGACCATTATCTGCCATCAAGTTAGCAGCTAGTGCAAATCAGGGCAACTGCACCAGTGGTTCAGCAAGGGGCCCCCGCTCTCAGGCCCTAAGCTCTCAGCACCTAAGCTGTTGGTTCTCTTGAGTGGCGATATCCATCCCTCCCTTCACTTTGTTACTGCAATGGCAGGATGCTTACAACACACTTGTTTGTTTTTTTCTTTAAGGATGATAAACAGGTGTAATTGCTACACGTGTTAAGTTAGCACACAGCACTTCCTATGCAAGCCTATTTACTCTTAAAGTAAAAAAGCGTGACAGAGAAAACATTAAAAACAATAAGAACTTTACACACATACTAACATGTTTACCGGAGTTCACCTGAGCATGCAGTGTTAGGACTAGCACTTTTGGTGCCTTACGCAGTTCACCCTGGATAGGCCCATCTACCTGTGGGGGGGTTGCACTCAGGGCTGCAGGGGCAGGAGCTATGTGGGGGTGGGCCTAGAGCTGCAGGGGGCAGAGGCAGGGCAGTTGCGCAGGGAGGCAGCAGAGGTTGGGCCCTCTACGCTCACATGTGGTGGTAGAAAGTGGAGCAACCTGGCCTCAGCCTGCTCTGCTCAACCAGCTCCCAGCCACATCTCTCAGGGAAGGGGGTTTGAGAGAACTTACCAGTGGCAGGAAGCGGAGCCATGAGCCTAGGGCTGAGTTGATTTGCTCCCTGCCACCACTGGTGGGGCCGGGGGGCTTGACCCCTGCTGCTGGCACCGGGACACAAGTTAGTGCCCCAGGCTGGAAGGGGACTTGGGAGATGGGGTGGAATACGGGTGGGGAGGAGGTAGACCAGTGGCAGACTGTGTGTGTGGGGGGGGGGGGATGTTCTGGCCCTGCACCTCCCAGTGATGGTCTTCTTGGGTACTGCTTGTGGGAAGTCCAGCCAGGCAGTGGGACTAGCCACCAGAGCCAGGGCTGCTGCATATGCAGCACAGCTGCTCAAGACAGCAGGAAATTTGGGGCAATTTTATGCCCCAGATTTCATGGTACCCTATATTCTGCATATAGGTAAGGACAGCCTTGCTAACATGGATTCTGGCAGGATCAGTCCCTCCAGCTCAGAACAAACAAGCAGCCTTTCCAAATCAGCCCTAAGGTTTGGGACTGTCTGTGGACCCCAGGGTCCTGCCCATTTGCTGGATTTGGGATGAAGGACTTCAGCCAGTTTAAAATGAGCCTCTTTATCCAAAAAAAAAAAATCTCTATTTTTCTTTTATTCCCTGGAGAATCTGGCTTTAACTGGTATATACAAATCTGCCAGAAGTGGGGTGGGGCAGGGTAGGGAGGAATGGATTCAATGGACTAATAACAGAGGATATACATTACCATCCCCCTCCCTACTAAAGAAGGTGCATATAATTCCACAATAAACATACATTTGGCATTTTACTATGGCATTTTTAATACAATGTACCCAAAGGTATTAAACCTAATTCATTAACGTTTAAATTAATTCAGTAACGTTCACTTAGGATATACAGTAGCAATATATTGTCAGTCTGTCACAGCGGCTTTCTATCCTGTACCAAGGCAAGTTACTCGTCAGCAGCAGTCTGTAAGATCAGGAAGGGCTGAAAACTGATGAAAAGTCACCTCTGCCATAGCCCTTCCCAGGCACCCCAAGCATTGCTCTTCTCCAGCTGGAGGACAAGCCCAGGATTTTTCAGATTTACAGTTTCAATGTTAGCAATTACTTTGCACGACAAAGACTGTTCCTTGTATTGCTGTTTCACAAATAAGCAAAAAGTCTTTCAAGATTATCATTTACTCCTTATAAACAAAGTCATTGATGATAATCTGACAAGTTGTTTTAATCTTTTATATTGTACTTTTATATTTCAAAATTTCTTTTCTAACGGTAAGTTAAACAGGAACCAGTAATTAATAATCTTTTTGGCACTTACCATAGATTCCACTTGTGCATACATATTGGTTTTAAATTCATTTCTGATTAATTTAGCCTTTGACTTCCATTGAATGAAGAAGCTAAGGAATGAATTCGGTGTATCATGTTAAGTAATAGTTTAATGTTATATTAGAAATTCCATTTTGAGGGTAATAAGCGTTAATTTTCTGCAAGTGGAGTTAATATAATCAGATAAAGTGAATGACGTTATTTTTTCATCAACTAACAATAGCAATATATCAAAATATCAAAAGGTAAAGGAATTCACTTCTGTGGCCATATTGTATATATGACTCATACAACCACTCGGTCTTAGGGTTTTTACAGCATCTAATGACGGCCATTACAATGCATTATTTTTGTAATGGTGATAAACAAGAATATGATTAGAGAGAAATGATAAAGAAAAGAAGTAAGAAAAAAGCATGTGCATTCAACTTCTTCTTTTTACTGGCTAATCAAAATGTAACCTTGCTAAGATCTAAAAACTTACATCACTTTTAATGTAAGGCTGATATTCCATGAGGAAAAGAACTATTACTGACAAATAACTTACACAATGTAACGAAAAGTTTTTTTGTTACTCTATCATGCAAACAGGAGCACACCAAACTACTGATCAGGTTTTTACAATAGACTTCTATGTAGTAAATTATTTCCAGTTAGCTGAGGTTAATAGCAATATCTCTTTTGAATGTATATATTTTTCCAGAAAATGAAATAATATAGGAGCATTAATATCAACTGCCAATAGAACCCAATCAGTGTTGACTTTGGAAATACAGATGGTCATCTGTACAAATTATATATGTATAATCAAGCAGTAGCCTATGTTACAGAGAAATTATTAAGGGAGATTATTCAACCTATTTTATTCACACACTAGATCAGTAATTGCTACTTACTGTGCAATACTTACATTTATTAGCCTTCAACTTTGTTTCATCTACGGAAACTGGATCCAAATAATCCCAGTAATATTCATAAGACCAATAATACTCAGATGAGTTTGTGCTGATTGCCATTTCAATAGTGCACTTAAATCAGCTCAGAACTCCACTCTAATTCTCTTTCATTTTCCACAACACTTCAGGGTCCTCATATGGAGATTGCATAACTGATGCCTGTGTAAATCATTCCCAAAGTCCTCATAACCTGAAACTCAAGGACTGCCTAGAAATCAGAGCCTTTTAACAGAATGGACGGCCAGGCTCTCACAGACCCCTAATAATACCAACCTTAAAAATGTAGTCCTGTCTTGCGGATGGGCAAGTATGTATTAGTTGATTTCCACCCTGCTTTGTACTGGCCTGGATGTCAAGTAAACAGTCATAGAATGGACAAAGCCAAACTGATATTCTCAATGAGTAACTAGTAACTTTGAAGCGCTCAGCACGAAACAGGTATTCTCAACCCACTGAAAAAACCTTTACCAAAAATTAATGACTCTGTGATGCATATTGTGACATGGCATTTTGTATGTTTTATGAAAATATGTTTGTTATATAAATGACATAAATGAAATATGCTGTGTGCCCATGTAAGATATCATTGGATGGCTTATGTTTTACTGAATATGATTATCCAATAGGTACGCAGGTATCTTTTTTGTAGATGAAGTTAAGCATATTGACCTGTGTATGGAGACTTTACATTTGCTGCTTGGGTCACTTCCACTGCTGACATTTCAGGGACTACAATGGAAAAGCCAGACAAGGCTTGATGGCTCATCAGCGAGTACTGTGACCTGTGAAACAACATGGCCTTCCTTGGAACCTTCCATAACACTTCACCTGATACTAACCAACGCCTTAGTCTTATGAACAAGAGTGTGGGGGAATCAAAGGTTTCTCACCTGATGGAAATTCCACATAAGGCAGCAAAGGAAAACTGTGATTGTCTTCAGCTGGGTTTGCCTCTGTCTTCCCACCCCAAATAGACACTTGAAAACATCTGGAGGGAAAAAAGGTTTGCAACTAGAAGGAAGGGGAGTGCTGGATCTATGCCAAAAAGCACACCCTGGCCTGTGATGCACTTTACCTGAAATAAACTCTAGGATGAGAAATTGTAATTTATAAGCAGGTTTTTAATGAATCTACCTCAGACTGGTTGTGCTTTGTATTATATGCTTAGTAATTTGCTTTGTTCCGCTTGCCACCTCTTTAAGTGCTTAACCTTATTTTACTGCTTAAATGTTTATTAAACTGCTTAAATGTATTTTTGATTTATAATACAACCCAGTTTAGGTAATTTCTAAGTAGGGAGTGAGAGAGACTGCGCATACTTTTCTTCACACTGAGGAAGGAGGCAAACTTCATAGAGCATTGGATTTATATCCAAAGGGGAATGGACACCTGGGGGCGGTAGTAAGTCCCTTAAGGTGTCCTCCCAGAGCTGATCTTGGTGTTTGTATCTTCTGCAACTGGCTGTGGCCCTGCCCAAGAACTTTGTGGGAGGAAGCCTTTGTGCCTGGCTCAGCAAAACAGAGTTTAAGGGGTGGGGTAGATTCAAGCTGTCAGAATAGGCTGGTTCAATGGTACCTCAGCACCTTAACTGGCATGCCAGGCAGTCCCAAACTGTCACACATATTTCCTAGAGGGTCTGATAAATACTCCTTAAATAAAAACAGTACTCGAATAGCTGGTTATTTTGCATCTAATATTTTAAGTTATTTAACAACAGCCATCCCCAACAAAAACAAATGATGTAAAAATTGACCTCAGACAGGATCTAATTAGGATCTTGTATTCAGGATCTCTGATAAAATCTCTAAAACAGACCAAATGCAGAGGAGCGTTTGTTGTCAATCTGAAATGGGAATCACAAATTAGAAGGCAGATTAGTTAACATTAGGGCTTTTTTTTGTGGCAGTGCATGCTGGTACTGTGTACCAGTACCTCCTCGCTAGAGTTCCCCCGGCTGGGGCTGCTGGCAGGCCTCAGCACCCCAACCAGCTCCCAGCCATGGGGCTGCCAGAGTCCCCTCTGGCCACGCAGTAGCGTGGGGGCCAGGAGGTTGCCATGGGGCTGGGAGCCAGAGCCTGCACCACCCCCGCAGCAGCATGGAGGCCAGGAGGCTGCCACGGGCCCAGGAGCCAGAGCTCCCCTGCCCCCGCAGGAACACGGGAACTGGGAGGCTGCTGTTGGACAGGGAACTGGAGCCCCTGCTTGCCTCAAAGCAGCATGGGCCAAGAACTGGAGCCCCCACTGCCCCTCTGGTAGCCCCAGTTGTGGGAACTGGGTGAGGCAAGGAGCCATACTGGCTTCTCTTTTTTTACAAAAAAAGGCACTGGTTAAAATTAAATCTGTTGGTTTCAAAAAGTACTACACCTGCTTATTTATCTTATGTATTTATCTGAGCCTCATCTTCATAGGAGTTAAATATCTTTAACACGTTCATCTTCAACGAACACTATACTATAGTCTAGTATATGTGATACCCTATGTGACACCCTATATACTATGTGATACCCTAGCCCCAACTCATAAAGGTATTTAAGCTCCTAACACCCATTGAAATTAATTGGAGTTAGATGCCTAGAGTGTCTAAAGTAGGGATGGAGAACCTTTTTTGGTGGGAATCAGGCAGGTCACTTGCACAATGTCATGAGAAGGATTAAAATGTACCTGAGAGCTTCATGGAGATGCGCACGGAGGACCAGCGCTCCAACCCTAGACACATTAACAAGCTGTCCTGGGGCCCCCGGGAGATGTAGGTACAGCACCCACCACAGATCACACCCAATTGTCTTAACTCATTTGTAGCATGATTAAAAATGAGAATTCACCAGAAGTGCTCTCCACGCCACCAGGGTCCAGCTGCAAAATGAGGGAATGAGATGCAACATTACAAAAAGTTCCTGGCTATCTGTGAGATTAACTGCTCCCTTCACCTGCTTACCATTGTCCTCCTCCTCCTCATCCACCATGTCCTCCTTGCTGTTGCCAGTGGCCTCCTGAGGAATCTCTTTGGAGGTATCCACAGGCTGTCTGGGGACAATGCTTGGGTCACTCTAGAACGCAATGCAGCTGCTCATAGACGCAGCAAGTTTGCAGTGATGACCCAGAACATCCATTTGCTTCCTTTGTTGTATGGCACACCTGCCTGAGCTCCTTTATTTTCATGTGAAACTGCTGGATGTCCCTGGTGTACCCTTTCTCCTCCATGCTTGTGAGATCTTGGGGTATATGCCTGCATTTCTTTTGCTGCTTTGTAGTTTTCCCGGCACAGATTCATCCCCTCTCCTCACTCCAGCAATGAAGTCCTGGATCTCCTGTGCACTCCATGCTAGAACTCATCTAAAAACCTGAGAATTCATGTCTAGATGTGCTGCCTGCTCTGCTCACCATACTGGCCAAACAGGAAATGACATTCACATTCCTGGGTTGCTTCCTGCACACGTGGAGAGCAGCAAAGCTGAAAGCGATGGCCAGCGTGGTCACATTGAAGTTGGTGTTACTTGTCATGAAAAGCAGTAGTGAAAAAGTGGACTTTAGGAGCTCTTAAAGTCAACAGAATGAACCCAGTAGTGTGGACTGATTCTTCACATATTCAACCTAAGCCACCTGAATTCGAATTAATCTTCTAGTGTAGACTAAGCTTTAGAATGGGGAGCTAGGAGCCTTGTACTTGAAGGTGGAGAGTTGGGAAAGATGTTGGTGTGACAGCATTACTGTTGTTTATCCCATGCTAATATCTGACATGGAACAAATTACCAGGGTGAAACATCCCTCCTAAAAAAACCATCACAATCCCACACCTTGTTCCTTTCCAAAGCTATCAATCATTCCAGCTTACTAGAATCATAAACACTAGAACTGGAAGGGACCTCAAGAGGTCAACAAGTCCCATTCCCTGCACTCATGGAAGGATGAAGCACCATCTATATCATCCCTTTTAGATATTTATCCAACCTGTTCTTAAATATCTCTGGTGATGGAGATTCTACAACCACTGTAGTCTATCCTTCTGCCTTGCTTCCCCTTTACCAACTCTATATGTAGGCTCTTCACAGTGGCTCCTGTTGCTAGCAGTTGATTGTGGCAGAAGGTGGGGTGTCCTACAGCCTTTGCAGCTATATATTACATGCTGGAATATCTTCCAGTTCCTGCTTAACCTGGCAAAGTGAGGAGCGAGTCCCATCTGGCCATGCTCTAGGTGCTTAGTTCAGTGACAGGCCCCCTTTGGCTCCTGAAGTGAGCTGGGTTCCCTTCGCTAATGTGGGCCACAAACTCCTTAGGCTAGTTGAGGGAGGGATGAGTTCTGTGCCTCATCCCACTAACGTCAGCCTGTAAGCTGCTGAAATCAGCCCAGAGTGAGGCAGGCTGGCATAGGCACAGGAAGTAAAGGTGTAAGGGGTGATTTAGGCCCTGCATTCCAGATGCTGCTCCTGCATCCCTGAGGCTCCACATCTGGCCCTACCTGTGGCGCTAGTCTTCACTGCCATACCCCATTTGCATCTTCCTCCCTCACCCCTCTCCAGCCCCAGCCCCAAGGGAAGGTGAGCAATGTTCCCTATAGGCTGAGCACTTGGGCTGCCACCCAGCTGATTAGCAGAGCCCCCCCAGTCGCACACAGCAAGCAGTGTATGTCTATTGGTGGTGAACATGTGCATGTACCTTGGCACACAGAACAACACTTATTTGGTCTGTGGATGGAAAAAACAGGCACACTTGTGTGATGGGCAAAGACCAGGGTAAGGGGGGGGATGCGACTGAGCACCGTCACATCAAAAACTATTCGAGCGCCCCCACAGCTCTCCCTCGGCAGGTTTCAATCACCTCCGCTCCCACAACAGAGCGGATGGGAAAGGCAGAGCCTGTCCCAGCCAGCCCACGGGGCTGGAAATCCAGCGCCCCGCGCACACTGGAAACACGCGTGGCGAGGTCAAAGGGCGCTCAGCCCCGGGAAGCAGCATTGCAGGGGCTTCCCGCCACCACAGGGGGCGCGCGGGGGTCCACGTGACCCGCAGGCGTTTGCTTTTGGCTTCGCTTCGCCCCGCCCCCAGCACCCCCTCCAGCCGGACCGCGACGCGTCGCTTCTCCCTTCCCCGCCCTTCCGAGAAGGGAAATAGGGGCGGGGTTCTCGCGGCAGGGCTCCTCTTTGGCTCCGCCCCCTCGCGGGAGGGCGGGTTCTGCTCATCCGCTTCCGGGCGCGGGCGGTTTGAAATCGGGGGGATGGCGGGCGCGCGCCACGGGCTGCCGGGCGCGGGGCAGGACGCGGCCCTGTCGCTGCTGGAGGCGGAGAGCAGCCGGGACGCGGCGGCGGCGTGCGGCGAGGAGCTGCCCATGGTGTTCCTGTGCGGCGGCTGCAAGCGGCCCGTGGGGGACACGCTGGGCTGGGTGGCCAACGACGAGGAGAGCGGCAGCATCCTGCTGCGCAGTGAGTGCCCTCGGAGGGGAGGGGCGAGAACCCCGGCCTGGCCCCGCCCCTGGGCGCGCCCCGCCCGTGACCGTTAGTGACGTAGCGCCCCGTCTGTCTGTTGCAGGCGCCTCCCCTAGCGTGGCGGTGGACAAGGAGCAGAAGCTCTCCAGCCGGCCCGGCGAGTGCGGCTGGTGAGTGTGCGCGGGGCGGGCCTGGACACTGCGGAGCGCCGAGGGGCGGAGGCCCGCGCCTGCGCAGAGCTTCCTCCGTGTGCGGGGCGGGGTAGCTGAGTGGGTGGCGCATGGGCCTGCTGAGCCCAGGGCTGTAAGTTCCACCCGGGGTGGGGGGGGGCACTCGGGGGTCTGGGGCACATCGATGTAAAAAGAAATCTGTCGGGCACGGTGATCAGTGCTGCCGTGCGCGCCGGGGACTGGGCTCCGTGGCTGCTCAGGGTCCCTTCCAGCTGATCCTCCCCCCTGCCCGTGGGCCGTGTCTGCTGAGCGCTTGTTTTGACACCCGGGGCAGGGCTGGGGCAGCCGCTGGCAGCAGAATGGATCTCGCCAATCCCAAGGGTTCGGCGCAGTGACGTAAACGGCGACGGAGAAAAGGAAGCAAACATGTCCGGTTCATCATCGTGAAAGCCCTGCAGACCTCAGTTTGGAAGCAAACGTGCCCATAAAGACCTGAATAGGACAAGTGGAGAGGCTCTTGCCTAACCTGACACAAGTCTTTTAAGCACAGCTTGGGAGGGAGCTATGAATGACCTTAGCCAAAACACCAGTTTGGAGGGCAGTCTAAAGTATTGTTCTCCATAGGCTGGTAATAAGCCTTGCTAAGATCATGGGTAGGGATTCATTGGCTGTATGTCTGAAATACAAATGAAACAAAGATATACATGACTACATATCATTTCTGTACTGAGTGGATGCATTTTTCTAACATGATTTAAACCCTCGATACAATGGGCTAAAGCAGGGAGGGGTGTCCTTTAAAACTGAAAGCCTCTTATATTGGAGGGTTTACATCAAGGGTTTGCTCCTCTGGCTCCCAGCCATCTAAGCTCTGTAGCTCCTCTGGCACCCAGCCGCTGCTGTGCCCGCTCCCCCTCTGCCGCTGGCATCTCAGCCATGTGAGGCAGGAAGTACGCACGACCGAGTGGTGGCAGCTGTCCAAGCCATGGCCAGGGACCCCAGGCCTGCGGCTGCAGAGATGACGGGGAGACAGCAGCTCTCCAAGTCACTGCCAGACTGTCCTCCATGGCTGTAGCAGTCTCAGCCGTGGCGGGGGGACTGATGGTTTCCCTGGTGAGTCACCATTTACTGTATTGTAGAGTACAGTTCTGTACTCTACTTTATGTGAGGTGGAGGCTAGCAGATGTTCGTTATTACTGATGTCTGGTAAAATGAGGTCCACTATATTTAGGGTTTACTGTACTCTGTTTTAAGACTAGAAGTGAATGAAACAGAATAAATTTAAATGTTTTCTAAATAATCAGTTTGTTTATTTTCTTATAGCATGATAGAAACTTTGTTCTGTTCTGGTTGTTCGTTGACCCTTGGGAATATCTACAGATGCACCCCAAAACATCTTGACTATAAGCGAGATTTGTTTTGCTTCAGTGTTGACTCAATTGACAGGTAAGGGTGAGACCTACTGGTTCAAGTTGTCATATAAATATGCAAATTAATTTTTGCCTTTTAGTTTGTGTGCTGGACAGCTTGGGTTCATTACTAACGCTTTTAGCAATCGGATATTTGTGCAAAAGTTGTGATAGGGAGAGGTTGTGGGAGAGTGTTTGGAAAAGTTTATGGGTTACCACTTTAATCTCCTTTTTGTTCACGAATGGTATTCTGTTAATGCAGGGGCAAGCAAAATACAACTTGCAGGCTACCTTTGGCCTGTGACAGCCCTCTGGGCTGTCAGTGTCCTAAAGTCATGCAGAATTCTAAATGTTATCAGGTGAGTGTGCGGGACTAGAGAGGGTCAGCCTGTACCGTAGCTATATCAACACCCAAATGACTAGCAACATCCATAATCCTGGATGATTTTGGTCAGTCAGATCACCACTTATCATGTGTGTGGCCAAGTTTCCTGTGGTCCAGTAAAGTTTGTTTAAAGTCTCCAGTTCTGGCTCTCAGTGTTCTGTGCTTTTATTTAGCTGTAATTTACCTCTCAATGTCTAAGAGCCCAGTAAGCCATGGACATGTTGGTAACTCTACTAGAGAATATTGACCTCCTGCGGTCTGGCATATTCTCTCATTTGGCACTGGTGAGGTCCCAAGAGTTCCATATTAGAAATGGTCAACCTGTATTTGAAACACATTTTTAATTATACTAAATAATTGATTTAAAACATTCTTCAGTAATTAAATCCCAGAATAAGCTGTTTAACAGGTGGACCTCTCAATGTCGTTTTGCATTTGTAATTTTAATCCTTAAGGCTAGATTACTGTTCATAGGTTGGTAACTATTAAAACATGGTGATTTGCACCTAAATATAGCCTTTGCAGTAAACTTTTTTGCTAACCAGGAGGATGCACTTTCTACAATTAACTAGTTATATAACTTAATATACATTGATATGTAGTTTTTTACATGTGATTTAGACACTTTGTGAAAATTCAGGTTCAGTTAACATGTGCAAAATAGCTTTTTGAATTCTGTTAGCTAAGCAAAATACCTTAAACACTAAGGCTGTGTCTACACTATAGAGGTCTTTTGAAAGAAGCGCTTCTGGAAGATCTCTTCTGAAAGATCTTCTTTCGAAAGAGTACGTTCACACACAAAAAAGCAGATCAAAAGAGTGAGTTGCTCTTTCAAAAGCGCATCCAAATGGTCCCCACTCGTTCAAAAGAACGAGCCAGGGTTTGAAAAATCAGGAGTCATAAGGACTGCTCTTTCAAAAAAAGGGCCCTGCAGAGCATCTACACACATTTTCTTTCAAAATAAGCTTTTGAAAGAAGGTGCTTTTCCTCACATAGGAAAGGAAGAGTGATTTTTTTTTAAAGGAGTGCCACGTTCTTTCAATTTACTTTCAAGAACGCTTTCTGTGTGTAGATGCTCCACAGGATCTTTTGAAAAACCCCCCTTCTTTCAAAAGAACTTGCTTATGTAGATGCAGACTAAGTAATTTTTTAAAAAAAATAAGTTTTGCATTTACAGCTGACTTAGAAAAGAAAGATAGTATTAGCTGTAGTTAGTGAATTGCACTGGTTCTAATTAGGATATCCTTCGTGAGTTTAGCGCTAGCAGTTCTTCAGTTGCTTGCACATGTCCATTTCCTTATAGGTGCGCACATACACCAAGCCCTATTGCTGGAAATTTTTCCTGTAGCTGTATATGTGGGTCCTGCCAGTAATACAGTGGCCCTTTTGGAGCCCTCCTGAGGCACGTTTATGCTATTATTTAGGAGGTGAGAGCACCCCCAACTCCCAGCATCATACATGGAGACTTGGGTACTAAGCCTTAGGAGGAAGCTCCCACAGGTCTTTGTAGACACTGAGAAACCTATAGAGCAGGAGTCTGCAAATGAAATAGTGATAAGAGCTATTTTTTCAAATTCAGTTACAATAATCCATACTTCAAGAGCTACAACACGTGAATATGACAGTCCTTAATAAATAACATCAGACCGTACTTTGTTGCCTCTTCTTTAACAACACTGCTCCCCCTGTCTCCTTCTTTGCTGCTTGGCTTCAGCAAGGGCAGGCTCAGCCACCCCTCCCCACAGCTGTGCTGCAGGCTTAGACTTCCCCTGCGTGCAGCATGGGCGGCTTCCTGCCCAGCTCGATTTCTCTTCTAGGTCTTCCTCCCTGGCTTTGGCTTTCTCTTCCAGGGCTCCCTGCTGCTGCTGACTCCTCCGCGGTTCTGGAGTTCGCCATTGCTTAAACAAAAAAACTGAATGCATTTGGTTTAATGGCAGGCAACTGACTTCTGGTTTTTTGTTTATGCAGAGGTGGCTTCCAGAGCCACAAGAGGAGTCAGCAGCAGGAGGGCTTGGAGCCGCAAGTGGCTCCTTAAAGAGCTGCAGGTTGCTGACCCGTGCTAGAGGCTCTGCAATCTTTCCTATTGCCTTCTCCAGACAAGACACTAATGACATAAAGGGCCTGCCCTCAGCAAAGTGACACCAAATCCTCATAGGCCTCAAGAAAGTGAGCAGCCTCGATGTTGAATATCCAAGCAGAAGTAGTCAATGAGGTTGCAGTTTCCTGGAATCCTTTAATGTAGCTCTACCTTGGCATGGTGTCATCATGAAACTGATCAAGGCACTGTGTGAAACTCTAACTCCCTCCCAATGAGGATGAAATGCACAAGTATTTTGAACAGTCAAAGTTCTGAATTCTTTTTTTTTGACTTACCTTCCACTGCGATCCTGTTATGGCTGCCAACAAGGACCACCAGCAAAAGAGTTCCAGCTTTCATGATTCATTGGAATGGAGGGAATATTCTGCAGGGGGTCTTTCTCTCTGATTAGAGAACCAATGAGTCTTGCTAAGTTTTTGAGTTTAATATGTGGGAGTCCGTGATTAAATTCAAGCCCTTTACACAGAGGACTCCATGCAGGAATTTTCCTCCCTTGTCAAGAAGTGGAATTTTGAGGCTTACACTGACTCTGCAGCCAGATCAGTGGCTACTTTGGTGACAATGTAGAGGAGAATGTTGTTGGCCTCTTGGGGACTACCTAACAAGGTGGAACAAAAGATTCAGGACCACATGTCTGAGGGACTGTAGCTGTTTGTGGAGCAAATGGATGACAGGCTGCATTGCTTCAAGAACTCAAAAGCAACATTGAAATTACTGGCATTCTCAACCTTGCTTGCACAGTCAAGAAAGCAGTACAGGCCCCAAGAGAGGCCTAGCCACCTAATAGGCAGGACCAACAGAGGAGCTAAAATATGAGGTTTAGATACAGACCTCCTCCCCTGTCCTCAACAGCAGGTCCCACTCAATCTGGACCCAGACATTTGGGCTTGTCAAAACACTAATTTTCATGAGACGTTCCACGTTGGCGCTGCATTGAATCATGCTATTTTCCAATCACCTTTCCTACTTGGAATCTCTTGCCCATGCAAGCAAACTCAAAATATTTATCTAGTGTCCTACAACAAAGGTGAAAATATTTTTAACTATAGAAATGCCTTCCAAGATGCCTGGGCTCAGCTCATGTTACACCTCTGCATCCTCAACACAATAGAATTGGGTTACATCCAATTTCTGTCTTCCCGACTACCCCTTAACAGTGTACTATGCCATTGTTCAAAAGGCTAGAGAAGATGTTGGCTTTGGCTGGGCAGTTTTGCAGTCAGCCTGTTCTTGAAGTCCAGTTCCCCTCCTATGCAACTGCTTGTGAGTCATCTATAGGGGCATGAAAATGGGCAAGCAGGCAAAGAAGAAAAACTGATTAGTAATCTTTCCGTAATTGTTGTTTTTCAAGATGTGTTGCACATATCCATTTCAAGACCCACCCTCTGTCCCATTTTTGGAGGTGCCTGTCAAGAAGAAACTGAAAGGGAATGGTGTTGGCAGGGTCCTTTATACCAGTGCCATATATGAATGCAACACCAGATGGCACTAGATTTGATATGGTGGATACTAGTAGGGGAAAAGTATCCAGTAACTATGCTCAGGATGCACATGCACCTAAGTGGAAATGGACATTTGTGACACATGGCAAAGAACAGTTATGGAAAGATTAGTAGCCATCTTATCTCATTCTCCCATGCCTATGAAAACAAAAAAGCAGTCCAGTAGCACTTTAAAGACTAACAAAATTATGTGTTAGGTAATGAGCTTTTGTGGGACAGACCCACTTCTTCAGATCACTTCTTTGAAAGCTTGTCACCTAATGAATCATTTTGTTAGTCTTTAAAGTGCTACTGGACTGCTTTTTTGTTTTCATAGTATATGGACTAGCCCGGCTATCTCTGTTACAATTCTCTCATACTTTTTATTCATAGATTGGAAGAGGAAAATGGTTTTTGGTCATTGGTTTTTCAGCTTCCAATTAGTTTCTAAATTTTGAATGAGTCAGTCGTTGAACTGAAATGAAGAAAATGTTCTTTGCACTTTCAGGAAAGGCTACTGTTAAAGATGGTTTAGCACTTCAGTAGACTCTGTTCCCAAGTACTTAACCAGTGACTTCTCCCAATTTACTTGTTTGACGTTCTTTAAAACTTTACAGCAACCATGTACTACTTACTATTATTTTAGAGTATTTTAATATAAAGCATAGTAAGCTGAGATTTTAGCATAAGCTGTCATAATTTAATTTAAATGTTTTTACTTAAAATATACCAGTGTGACTTAATTCTTATTTTAAAAATCAATATTTTACTCACATTGATTAATGGCATGAGTTGTTTTGATCATTGCAGTGCTTCACTCTGTTAGTTTCATAGAGCGCTACTTTTGTGTAATTGGTCCTCTAAGCTGAAATTTCCGTGTTTTGTATTGTTACTGACAATCATGTGAACTATAACTCTACTGTATTAGTTACATCCTAGGATCATCAGAAAAACAAGCTATAACTGATGATGAACCTTTAACTCTTGAAAGTCGTGCTGGCTTAGAAGAGGCACTAGAAAGGGTAATAATTTGTTTAATTCAGTTAACTACTATTTAGGAAGGTCAGAGAAGATTAGACATGCTGATCTTATTTTATGCATATTACCATGTTTCATTTTTATACAGTTAACTATAGCCTATTATGTGTGTAGTTCAGAATTTCCCTCTAGATACAACTTTGACAAACAAAAAACCATTTCACTAATGCATTTTTGGAGTTCTGACCAGCTTGGTTTGAAGCCATAAAGTGAAATAATTTCTTCTGGTCTTGGTTTGCTAAGGATTCTGTAGAAAGCAATTCAACATTAAATCACTCTCCTATGTAAGCAAACATGAAATATTTTTCCAGTATCATACAACAAAGGTGAAAATATTTTTAACTATGGAAATGACTTTTCGAGCCTATTGTCTGTGCCCTTATTACTCCATAACCCTGCAGTCAGGACAGTACTTAAGATGACAAATTAATGAACCTCTGAGAGAAGTGAAATTTGTATTACAAAAGTGAACCCAGTGAAACTTTCAGCTCAGAATCAGATAATTCTGTGGTGGCCATGGTGCTACGTTAAGTTGTCAGAATTAACTACAGCTCCGAACATTTATGTAAACTCTTCAGTGACTATAGTTTGGAAAGATTGAAAATAGAAATGCAATGGATCTCCTGTGGTCAGTACTAGTTATATAGCCATCATTGAACTAGCATTATGGTGCTCCCTTTTGTCCTGTAAATTCATATGTCTGTGAACTAATTTTTCTGATTTAACAGGCAGAAACCATACTGAAAGCACTGGAGGCAAGACTGTCTATAGTTGAATCAAGTTTTGCATCACATCATAACAGCTGAAAGAAACTTCATGTATGTAGCTTATTATTGGGACTGGTACATGCAAAGCTTACTTTCATAATCTCTAGAATCTGGAGCGTGGCAAAAAACTTCCAGCGAATAGTGCAAAAACTGCATCAGTCTTTCTAATGCAATAACACTGAGTTGTGGGATGATGTACGTAAAGTTAAAATGTTCCCTTCTGCTAACATTCATGCCACCTTTATATTTGGTGTCTTTTTTGTCATCCTTTCCAGGCTCTGGAGATTTTTCTGAAGGAGTAGTCAGCTTCTCCTGGAGCTGACTAGTGCTATTTGGATTTCATCTCCTCATAGTATTAACTTGGTCTGTTGCCCTTCTGGTGATATCTGAGAGTCATCTAGAATTATCTGCTGAACTGACATGTGTTCAATTTTCTAAAACTAAAGTAACAAGCCAGCCCTGAACTTTCTTGGAAAAATAATTGGATTGTTTATCTGTGTTTTTACAGCCTTCCCTTGACCCGTACTGCTAAGCATTGAGCAGTAGGATTCAAATGTAGCTGGTTTTGTGTTCTAGCCTTGGTCAGAATTTATTAACTTTCTTTACTGGAGACTTTAAAAACCTTTGTATCTTGGAAAAAATTCAGTTATTGTGGAGCTTAAATTATGAAAAATCCTTCAGCCTTGTTTGAACAAATTTAAAATGTATGCTTAATTATAAGCTAAACTCAATACATTTAGTTGAGTGATCTAGTCTGAGTTAACTTGTTGTGAGAAATGTAATTTTTTTTTTTTGTTTAAAGGATTGTCTTCTATAATATCCTGGAAAACTTCAAATTTTGTAAACTGGTTTATGAAACAAAAATACTTGAGTAATGTAAATATTTAAAGTATTGTCAGTACATTTCTAATAAAAATAATGAAACTAAATCAATGATTTACTGTCTGTCTTATTTCAGGACTTGATGCACTTTCTGTCCCTTGAAGCTTTATGCAAATATTCAAGCTAGGTAGTGGTAGTTAACACACATTTGTCAGCAGGCAGTGGCATATTCTGTTCATAACCAGTCAACAAAAGCAGGCCATGCTCTTTTATGTTTTTTTTTATTCAGATAATGCCAACGTATTTGTAAAAATGTCTCTGATAAATTGTATATGGATTATAATTGAGTTACACCTAATTTGTGGCTGCATTGTTCAATGTGCACCTCCAGTTAACTGCTTCACTGAAATTATTAGATGAATAGGAATTGCTATACAACTTCTCCAAATCTGAGTACAATTTATTTTCCTTCAGCGTTAGCCTTGTCAGATGTTTATCTTCTGACAGCAACGGTTTTACTTTTCCCTTTCCCTTTTAAATACTTTCTTCAAATATTCTCCTCAACTATTGTGGCTCCATAATGATTATTTTTGTCCCTCCTCAATATTACTTTGTTGAAGTTGAATGTCTTGCCAGATAATCTTAGGTGCTGCTTCAGGTGCTTTTCTATTCATGTTCTGTTGTTCGTGGACATAGCACAATGCATTTTGAATTCCATAGGCCATTGCTGTGGCCTTGCGGGTCTTTGTCCCTCGTACCTGATGGCTAGGGCCCTACCAAATTCATGGTCCATTTTGCTGAATTTCATCGGTGTAAGATTTTTAAAACGGCAAATGTTATGATTTAAGCTATTTAAATCTGAAATTTTCAGTGTTTTAACTGTATAGCTCCTAACCCAAAAAGAGTTATGGGCGGGGGTAGCGGAAATCACAAGGTTATTGTAGCGGGGAGTTGTGATTTTGCCACCTTTAATTCTGTATTGTTGAGCCTGCAGTCAGCAGCTGCCACTCTGGTAGCATAGGTGGTAATACTTCAAACCTCCCTAAAATAACCCTGCAATTCCCTCTTTGGGTCAGGTCTCCCAAACTGAGAAGTGCTGGCCTCTTCCGTGAAATCTCTGTAGTGTAAAGTAAAAGCACACAAGATCAGATTGTGTTGCCTATTGTCTAAAGACATTTTTCTGTTTAGGTGTATAATAAATGTTTTAGTAAATAGAACACTCAAACTTACAATATTGTATTTGTGAGTTAAGACCCATATATATGGCCTAAGTATACTTTGTTCTGTCTCTTCGGTACGGTGGACATTGACTTCTTGAATTTCTTTCAGAAGTACACTTCTAGAATCTTCTATGCTTGGCAGCCCTGAAAAGAGTGTACAGTTGACACAGAAGAGATTTCAGTTTAGGCATGTTTAATTTTGATGTTCATCATCAGAATAAGTGCATCTAAGAGTAGCTATGCCAATAGAAAAACTTCTTTACAAGATAAAAATTATATGTGCAAATAGCATGGCTGAGAGCCACATACTGTGGCATCTTTCCACATGATAAGCTCACTGGGGGCTGCTCTCCCCTCAACTCTAGCTACTCTTCTAGTTCTGGTGGAGCATGTTTCTCCAAAAGAGATCCTGGAGTTCAACCACAGCTTTTTGATGTCAAGATGGAACTAATTCAGGGAAGTTCTATGGTCTGTATTACGTAGAAGGTCAGGCTGGATGATCCCAATGTCCTTTATGGCCTTAAAATCTATGAATATTATGTGCTCAAATGTTGGGATGGCACCCGCACCAAGATCTTAAACATCCACATCTACAGGATGGTTTGGAAGGCTCTGGTGGCCCAGAGCAGTCTGGGGAATTAGGGATTAGGCAGTCAGGGTGACAGGAGCTGTGGGAGAACTGAGCAAGGCCTACAGCAGCCTGCTCCCACTGCGCTCTGCTTCACTGTGGTGTCTGGAGAAGTGCAGTGCTCTGGCCCTGACCACTCCACTGCCCGGTACACTGCAGGGTTTGGGGGAAGAGAGGGGTGCCAGCTGGTGTTGGGGTGCGCCTCTTCCTGTTGCCAGTGTAGCTGGCTGGGAGATAGGCAGCAGAGCAGGCTGCTGGTTGCTCTGGTTCCTGCCACTGTGGTGGTGGGGGGCCCAAATCCTGCTGTTTCCCAGCAATCCCTCACCCTCGTCTTGCATAGTACGGGGAGGAGGCTTTGGGAATGGGGTGCAATGGTGGAGGGAGGGGGAGGGGGAGGAGCAGGGCCAGGGGTTCAGGGAAAGGTGCAGTGGCGCTTGGTTTGGGGGCAGGGCAGGGGCAGGAAGAGACAGGGATTGCCCCAGGCCCTACACCCCACCTAGGGCTAGCCCTGCTTGGTATTTGGTGTTTTCTAATCTAGATACATCTTGGCTCTAGAGGCAGTTCCATTTTGTTTTTTAACTCTAAATAATCCTTTCCAGGTTTCTTCTCTGAGGCCATGATTTTAAATAATGGATGTTTGTTAGCCTTCAAAATCAATATTTAGGCGCACGGATATAGAGCCTGATTTGTTGAGGTGCTGAAAACCCAGCAAATCCAAATTGATTCCAGGGGTGCTGGTAAGTGCTCAACGCTTTGGAAAATGTTTTTATTTGTGTAGGTGCCTAAAAATGCATGTTAAAGCCTAACTTTAGGCAACCATTACTAAAAATCTTGACCTTAATGTTTTCACTTGGTAATAGTGTGACCAACTCAATATCATTCTTGTTTATGTTCCTGTAGTTTTCCAGACTTCTTGGGACCAATACGTCTGCTCTGAGAGAGGTTCAAACTGGGAAATGACTTCAAGATCTCTCCCATAATACACATTTCCTCTGTGACAGTTGTTCCCACTTCTGATATTTCCTACTTGGAACACAAGGGGGCATATTCCACCATCTTTTAATTATTCCCCTTAATAGTCTCTCAAGCTTTTTGCTGTCTGTTCCCTGAAGTAGATTGTACAGTTGACCTGCTTTTGACTGTAGGTATTAGCTCATCAAACTTGCAGCAAAATCCAAAGTGATAACAGCATGACTTATTTAACATTTGTTTCTAGAGCTGTTAACATTTCAACTTAAGAATTCCATAAGAGATTTTTTTCTTTGCAGAGCTAATGAGGATTTCTTTTCTCTCAGCAAATTATTCTGTTTGTTCATGACTCAGGTCTACTCTATACAGAACTGCTTTTCTTCCTTTCTTTTCTCTTTTTTTGCTCCTTGATGGTTTGTGGGGTTTATTTGGGGATTGCCAACAGCCCTGCTTTGTTATTAACTAGGCAGGGGATTCAAGGTTTGCTAAATGAATACCATTTAGATTCCAATACTACTATGAGCCACAAAGGAGAATCCCCTGGAATTTCATCTAATATTAACCCTGGGAGTTCCTTATGCAGGGGTATGCTATTATTTCTTTGATGGCTTCTCTAAAGAACATTAACAGGCATACTGAAGGTTTTTCTAATGCGTAAAGTGAAACACCACTATATTTTGCTTCAAATGTGTAAGATGTTACAGCAGCAAAAAAGCACGCATTAGAGCTCTGCATTAAATAAAAATGGTTTACCCCTTTTTGCAAACAGAAGTAGGATGAGGTAGAAAACATGAAGACTTGCCTGATAAGGATTTTAAGGCTAACCTGTAATCTAGTATTCTCTGGCAAAGTTAATGTTCTATGTAGAAAATGAAGCCCACAACTTAATCCTTGAATGACAACACTGTATAACATAAACCATGGATTAATTAACGGTTCTGATTGGATGGCAAATCTTGACTAGCTCTCTGAATGACTGTATTCCTTACAGAGCTAACACATCTACCCTCAACGTGTATGTGTTGTTTAAAATATCTTGGAATGTGGTGACTTCAGACAATAAAAAATTAGACTGTATGACTAATTGCTCCTCATTGCTCACACTTAAATTGTTTTCTGCATTTGTCAAACCACCCATTTCTGTGAATGGGGCTAGCTTTAGTCTTTACAGCTCCAAGAGATAGGTACTCGTGAAGGCCATGGATTTAAGCTGGAATCCTTGCAAATCAATGGCTGCCTTAAACAATGTCTGGGTTTTGATTATTGCCTTTTAGGCTTTACATACATAAATATCTAAGCTGGGTCAGGACAACATGGCATTTCTTAAAGCAGTCCAATACTGATTAGAAAGAGGGGTAAGCTTATGTAGCTTTAGAGTAGAAAAGGAATTAGCAAACAGTGAAGGAGATTTTTCTGATATTTACTTTCTTAGATTTATGTGCTTATCAGAATTAATCTCTTTTTAAAGACTGTGGAAACCTCACTGAAAATGCATACATACGATTTAGGATCCCTACCCACATAAATCCCTTATTGTAATGAACTGCTAAATTTCAGGGGCTATAACTGTTTTTTGTCCTTGGCTATTACAGGGATTCCTTAGATCTTATTGGGTTTCTATACAATTATCCTGAGGACCCAGTATTTGCAAAGTCTGAGTACCTGAGGCTATCTTTAGACTCAGAACTTACAATCAGCATTCCAGTCTAGTGAGGTGCGTTTGATTTCCATGTTAGTAAACCCATAAGAAACAAAGCAAATTTCTTTCTAAAGGCTCTATTTAGAATAAGTGATGCATGCTGAGTCATCTTGTGGAAGATAGTTGGACCATGTTTCCCTGGGGCTGCTAGCCACTCTCCTTGGCAGAGATGTGCCTAGCTGTTTTTATATTTGTAATTATCTGTCTTTGCTGCCTTGAGTTACAGATTACCACATGAGGGTGAGTTCTGGCTAACCAGTCTCCACCTCTTCAGTTAACTGAGGTCTGATGCAACAGAATACATACATGAACAGAGCAGTTTGTTGGAAGGATTTATTTAAAATAAAACACCCAAAGATCCTCTTGCATGAATTTCCGATAATATGCAAGTTTCAAAAGTAGTGGTAGAGTGGCTTGATTTCACCTCAAGCTCCTGAGCTTTGGTCCAGATTTGGATTGTTTTGGTTCATGTTTTGTGCCTTGCAGCTTCACTCTTCCTTACGTCCGTCACGGATCTCGTTGGCCTTTTCTCACTTCAGTGGCCATATTGTTTACCAGCATTCTTCATACACTTTAGCAGATTAGGTATTACATTAAATAGGTAGCCACTTAGGACACTGTTGAAATCAATAAGGCTGTGTGCTCCAGAGCACTCCGTCAACAGAAGTTTCTGTTAGAAGAGAGACCCTGATAAAACTTCTATCAACAGATCACAGCCAGACTGCCAAGTGGAGTGAAAGCGATTCTCTGTGTCGACAGGGGCTGGGCAGTCCAGACGTGCTCTCAACAAAAAAGCCAGCCGGAAGCACAGCAGACAGGACTGCCTGATGTCCCAGAAGCGCTGTCTGTTGACAAAAATCCTCCTGGAGCATCCAGATTGGCTTTCTGGTGACAGAATCTGTCGAGAATGGCGTTCTGCCACAGGGGGAGTGGCGAAATGTTGTTGACAGAAATGCCGTGTTCTGTTGATTTACTGTTGACAGAACGCCTTGGGAATGTGGAAGCTATGTAGGGGAGGGGCTCATTTGTGTAGGGTCCTGTAGGCTGCATCTATGCAGCCCCCTCCCTTCCAGAAAGGGCATGGTAATGAGCAAAGGGGAATATTCAAATAAGGTGCAGATTTAAATATCATGCCTCATCGGCAAAGTCCAATGAGATTTCACTTCTGGAAGAGCTCCTTCTGGAAGCTACAAAGCTGCATAGAGGGGACCCTTCCAGAAGGAACCCCCTCTTCCAAAAGCCTTGTTATTCTTCAAAACCCTCATTTGAATATTCCCCTTTGCTCATTACCATGCCCCTTCTGGAAGGGAGTAGGCTGTATAGACACAGCTATAAAGTGTAAGGATGTCCCTGGTATCACAGATATGACATCAGTAACAATAGGTAAACAGGCTGGAAATAGTTGTAGAAAAGAAGACAAACATGACTGTTATCTGGCATGGCCATATCAGCAGATAGAAACATCAAAAAGAAACAAGAGGCAATGGTGCCATATGAAGGAGTCGACCAAGAAGCAGAGCGATTGTGGAAAACTAGAACAGAGATGATCCCCGTGGTTACTGGGGCAGTTGCAATGATCCCTACTGTGACATTATAGGATTTTGAGATGAACATGCAAAATATTGGAACCACTGTTCCATATTTGCACCAAATCTTGGGCAAAGTGGGCCAAGTGAGGTGTCCATTGCAAACTTATGAGTTGCTGATTCTGTTTATAGTGTTCATGTGTATCACTTTTATATCTGAAGTTATAAGTATGGGCTCTTGTATTTGAAATTTAGTTTCTGGAAGACCTGAACAGGAGGCTTGGCAACCTAGTGTGAAATGGTTACTAGTCAGGTGAAATACTACTTAACAGACAGCCTTATTGGATTCCTATCAACATCTGAAGAATTTGGCTGGGAACATGAAATCCAACAGATAAGCAATGGGTGATTGCCTAAAAGGACTTGGACAGGTGGCCTGCTCATGTGAGAGGCCCAATCTCAGACATGTTTACACAGCGTAAGAACAATGGAATTCCATCTATGTGGGCAAAAGTATAAAGGGGACCCTGAGAGCTCCTTTATTTGTCTTCATTCCAGCTCATCACTTCAGAAGCATCTTTGCTATGAACTTGGGCATGGAAGGATGGACGACCCATCCTAACAAAGGATGTATTCCAGAGACTTTTAAGATAGCAGTCTACTCTGTCTCTGCTGCAAGCCTGCATCAAGAACTTTGTGATTGGTATATGTAATTTGATTGCTTTAACAATTTTACTCCCAACCTTTCTTTCTTCTTGCATTAATAATAACCCTTTAGATTTTAGATTCTAAAGAATTGGCATAGTGTGTTCTTTTGTGTAAGATCTGAGGTATACATTGACCTGGGAATGTGGCTAGTTCTTTGGGACAGGAAGAACCTACATGGATTGAGTGAGATTAGTTTTCATAACCTCTCATCTGTGGTATTGAGGGATACTCATTGTGGGACAATAGGAGGTGGCGTGTATAAGGGAGTTGCTCATCTGACTTTTTGCTGGCCAATAAGACAACAGAAGTGCTCTTTGTGACTGGTTTGGTGCCTTATAATGGAGGACTGCCCCGGTCTTGGGCTGTAAGTAACCCTGTTTTAAGCAATTCATCCTGATTTAGCCCACTCAGTGGTGCCCTGAAAAACTGCCCATATACCTACAGGTATGAATGAGCACCTAAAAAACATATGAGGAGGACAAGATGTCATGATTGTGACCTTCAGAAGATAGCAGTGCTCTTAGGTACTGTGAAAAAGTTAAGGAAAGACAAAGGCAAAAGTATACCTGAGCACCTTAAAATGCAGGAATTTTATGGAGGGTTTAACAAGACTTCCAACTACCCAAACCTATAATCAGTTTGTGATCGTGGCTTTTGATGTCCCAGGGACAAATTTTAGTAGCTTTCCTCTTTTTATTCCTGAAGATCGTGTATGTGGTGAAGGTTATTTGTTGTGATGTGGCGATAATATTGAATAATGTGGTTTTAGGTTCAGTAAATATATGGTAAGGGTTCTTTCCACACACATCTCATATTAATGTACCTAGTGTTAGCAACACTGTGTGGAACCTGACAAAGTAAAATATTTTTATTTCCAGATTTTCCTAAAATTACTCTGGCAAGAGAGAGAAAAAAAGAAATCTGCTATTAATTATTACATAGCATGAGATTCAGAAATGTTGTTTCCCAGACAGCAGGGACACGTGAATTGTGTCAGAAGGACAAACTTAAATGGCACTAAAGGGTAAACAAAACTCTTTGCAGGTTTGCAAGTTATTCAGATATTTGTATTTCTCTCTAATATACAGTTGTCTGTTTCCCTGTCTTGTTAACATTGCCGACTATACCTTGCTGTCCATGTAAATGACTTATGGATTTCTAATGCATTCAAATCCATGAAGCCAGATTCTCAGCAGACTCATTTTGCCTGTTCAGAAGCAGCTGTGAATCAGGCCCATTGTATCTTGGGCCTGATGCATTGCCCATTAAAGCCAATGCTCATGACACTGCTTCGGTTGTCTGGTGGAGTTTGTTTTTTGTCAACTGAAATTATAAGAAAGCTTGATGGAAAGCCTCCATCTGATCAGAAAGAGCTGGTGGATTGCTTCCCAACTTTTTCGGTCTCCTAGGTTGATGCTTGACTTAGCTGGAATAAATGGAAGCATAAAATGGATGTCCACATGACGTGCTTCACTTAAACCTTTGTACTCCAAGTGGAACATAGATCATCTACAGATCTCCTCCACTTCATTCTGTCTTGGGACAAAACATCTGGCTGACTCTAGTTGTTGTCCTTTGATCTCAGTAGATCTTCTCCACCTTGTCCAAGGTCTTCCTTTTTTGCATGTTCCTTGTGGGTCTCATATGAGAGCTTGACGGACTATGCTGAATGACGGTTTTCTGAGAGTTTGGCCTAGTTATCTCCACTTTCTTCTCTTGATTTGAATGTCAAGTGGTTCTTGCCCTGCTCTGTTCCAAAGCTCCTCATTTGTGACAAAGTCTTGCTATTTGATATGAAGGATGCGCCTCATACACCTGTTTTATGAATGTTTGAAGCTTGTGATTTGAAGTCTTGAGTACATCAAGTCTTGCATTCATACAAGAGCGCACTCTTCACATTTGTGTTGAAGATCTCCTGTTTCATCTTCACAATATTATGTGTGATCTTCATCTGGGACGGAGTCTTTAGTGCAGCTGTTGCTTTTCCTATCCTGGCATTGATATCCTTGTCCAACCAGTCCAACAGCAGCATCATCACACTGGGAGGGGATGACCCGGAAGATGTAGGGCAGTTCACCTACTTGGGGAATATTGTCAGCAGAGGTGGAGGAACAAACAAGGATATCATAAAGTGGATACTAGCAAGAAAATAAATCAAATACACATATATGCATGTACAGGTGTATAGTCATCAATCTATATTAGAAGATGAGCGATATATCTATTAACTGACATGTAGGCCAGGAGGATGAAATAACGCAGCTACAACAGCACTGCATGTAACAGGGTAGACTCACGTTTCAAACATGGGTACCTAAAATTAAACTCTGATCCTCCAGTCTAAATCCTGGTTTGGCAGGATTTAAAAGTGGACTGGCTTGCAAAGGGGTCAAGCACTCATAGCCCCCTCCTTTGCTTTTCTCCACGTCAGCTCTTTTGCTTGATCTCTTGCATTTTGACCAGTTTAAATAGTGCAGCCAGGTGGATGGATTTTACTTTCTCTTTGCAGTCACTTTCTCTTTCAAATTCTGGTGCTGTTGAGCACTTTAGCCTGCTATGTAACCCACTTTGTGCTTCTGTTGAAACTTATGGCAGTTTTCAATGGAGGCAGGATTAGGTACCATACTGCAGGCCCACCAACAGGGAAGGCAAGGGGGGCTATTGTGCAGGAGCCTGTGCGTTTCAAAGGGGCCCAGAGCTCCCAGCAGCCACTACCGCTGCTACTGGGCCCCTTTGAAATGTCGCAGAAGTGCCACTCCATGCAACTCTGAGGGCTGAGGGGAGGGCCCAGTACTGTGCTCTGGGCAGTGCTAAAGGCTGACTGCCCTCAGCCCCACCTCTTCTTCATAAGGCTGCACCCTTTTGGAGGGTGTAGAGTAGGGCAGACCCCCTATACCTTGCCCCTGGGTCCATGATGGCTGTCAGTCCTGCTGTATGTCTGTTTCTACTCTGTTGAAGTGAACTCCCAAAGTGTCACTCATGCAATCATTGGATCCATTTTGGTGTCCAGCAACAACAGATTTTCTTTTTCTTCCTTTCTGTTATAAGAAAACTCAAAGCAAAAGAACCAGAGCATAGGGGTTAAGAGTCACTGGAGATCACGTAAAGGCGATACAACACGTCAGTGAGCAGAAACACCACTCTGAGGCACAATCTCTCGTCCTGTCTTCCAGGATTTCCCTTTTACAGCCATTCTGTCTGAAACCTTTCCAGGAAAGAAATGGCAAAGATGGCATCCTTTGGCTGTTTGGATTTTTAAATTAGAGGTCTTTCCTGCTCTTTGCAGCCAAATGCTCGCAGAGTTTGTACATGGAACATTTATATCAGAATGAAGCAGCAGCAAGGCTGTTTAAAAAGTTATTCTCTTACTTCATGCCTTTATATTCATTTACAGCAGTTCTCAGTACCCTTCCTTAGAGGTGTGACAAGAAAGTGTCAGTTACTGCATTGTGATACTGCCCAAGAAATGGAGCTGCACACGGTAAAGCCAGGCTATTGATGTAGATTTGCAGCAAGGGTGGGATCACAGTTGCTTGGATCTCCTGTTAACAGCTCATAGAAGCCCATTTGCAGCATTTCTCAAATGTTGAGGAGGGCCAGGTTGTGGGAACTGGGCCAGAGTTTGGTCCCAATAAAGTCAAAGGGAATTTTGACATTTATTTAAATGGATTCTGCCTGTGTCCCTTCATCTCTGGGCAAAGAGGTTGCTCCCAATCATGGGAATGGTCTTCCATCCATTTCATCAGAGACAGAGTTGGGTCCTATATTAGTTTCCCGCTAGTCATGGTGAGTGCACAGAGATTTGTTGCTATCTTCTTCAAAGATAGCCACTTGCCTCTCCTCCCGCTCAGAGGTAAAAGATTGTGGGCAGGCCAGTAGTGAGGCAAGACAGCCTTGATGTACGAGACAGGGATGCAGCAGATCTAGATTCTGTTTCCAGATCTACCATCAGCTTCCTCTGTGACCGTGGGGCAAGTCATGTCACTTTCTGCCCCACAGCTGTAAAATGGGGATAATAGTACTTCTTCTTCGAGTGGTCCCCGTGGGTGCTCCACAGTAGGTGTCGGGCTCGCCCCGGCGCCGCAACTCGGAAAATCTTCAGCAGTCTCCGTCGGGTCGCGCATGCGCCGATGCGCGTCGGCTCTTTGCGCGCTTACGGTCACGTGCACGATCCGGTCCCCGCCAGTTCCTTCTCAACCGCTAACGGCTGCAGATGGAATCCTCTCCGGCTCCAACGCCTGAGACAGATAAATCTTATTTTTTTCTCGTGTTAATAGTTTTTAACAGTTCATAGTTAGCAGTTCTATAGTTGTTATAGTTAGTTACTCTGTTAAAAGTTGTTAAAAGCTAAAGACTATCTTAAAACCGCAGCGGCCGCCTCTGGGCGGGCCCGCTGTTTTTGTTTGTCGGCCTTCAAAGGCCAACGGTTATTAACATCACCTAACAGACTGTTAAGTGTGCTATTAGCACCTAAGGACTCAGAGTTAAGTTTTAACAATTCCATCCCCCGGCTTTAAGAAGTGTGAATCTTGCTGGGAGGCCATGCCTGCTTTGGATGGCCATAGCAGATGCATGCGGTGCCTCGGGGAGACGCACATTGCCCAGAAGTGCTCCCATTGTTCCAAGTTGACTAATAGAGCTAGAAAAGATAGAGAAATGAGGCTGAAGATGCTGCTAGTTGACAAAGCACTTCAGCCTGCCTCATCGGAGGCAACGCATGCGGAGGACTCTTCAGGATCGCACAAGAGGAAGGCTGCCTCTTTGACATCCTCTGCGCAGAAGAAAAGAAGAGGCTCACCTACTCGATCCCTGCCCCTTACTGTTGGGAGCAGGACGAGTGTAACAAAGGGCCCGCGCACACTGGCTTCCTCCACTGGTAAAGCTGTGGCGCATTCAACCACTCAAGGCCCTGCAGCTACGGGGAGATGGCACCGAGAGCTGTGCGGGCACTAGTCAGTCCGGCACCGGCTACTGTGGCACCGATCGAGACTTCCCCGGAGGCACCGGAGACGACGGCACCAAGGACATCGGCACCGGGGACGACGGCACTGGGAGCAGTGGAAATCAGCATGACATCTGCTCCGGTACCAAGTTCACCGATAAGACCACCTGAGAGGGTAAAGGCTAAAATGAAGACCAGGCACCGCAGCCCCTCTCCTGAGGTAATTGCGCTGCCTCTGTCACCACGATCACCACCGGAGATTCGACGGGCAGCAACACCTTCAGCCTGCCACAGACGTCCTTCTCCTTTTCTTCGGAGTCCATCCCAGGGGTCTGCACGCTTTTCTCCATCATCTAGCAGAGATCCCTACGAGTCTTCTCACAGAGGCTCTCCTCGTACGTCGGTATCATCTCGGAGGTCTCGACATTCCAGGCACCGCCCTTACATCCTTGGGTCATGGTCCAGGTCTCCATCGCCGGGCCCCTGTCCCTGTTGGTACGACCGCCATCATTATGCGGGGCGTCAGCATAGGAGGTCGACGTCTCACTATGGATCCCTGTCGACCACCCCTCAACGCCACAGTGTTCTGCTTCCACCTGGGGGAACACCACAAGTTCCCCAATCAGAGGCTGGGTCTAAAGGCATTGAACCCACCTCGAAATTCCACAAAGGCAATCACATCAATACAGCCAGGATCCAGACGAATTGGAGGAGAGACACCATAGTGATGCCTCTTCATCCTCGCCAGACGAGTCCATGGTCCCTGGAGACATTTCTCCCCCAGATGACCTGAAACAGTTCCAGGAGCTGTTCAAACGAGTAGCTCAATTCCAAGATATTCAAGTGGCGGAGGTGCAGGAGAAACACCACAGACTCCTTAAAAACCTCAGGCCTCCATCTTCTTCTAAAATTGCTATTCCTCTGGACGATGCAATCATGGAGGCAGCCACTGATATATGGCAGACTCCAGCATCCGCTCCTACCACCAACAAAAGAGCAGACAAAAAGTACTTCATCCCTGCGAAAGGTATGGAATTTCTATTTAGTCATCCACAGCCAAACTCGCTAGTGGTTGAATCGTCCCAACACAGGTCCAAATCGTCCCAGTACAAATCTGGGGGATTGGACAAGGACATAAAGAAGCTGGATCTTCTGAGTAGAAAAGCCTACTCCTCCTCTACTCTGTTGCTCCGCATGGCTAACTATGCCGCTCATTTGTCAAATCACAATTTCGACAACTATTCCAAGCTTACTGCCCTCATGGACTTCCTTCCAGAGGATAAAAGGCCAATTCTTAAGGCAATTGTGCAAGAGGGCTACGCGGCTTCTCGAGCGGGCGTGCAGATTGCACTGGATGTGGCGGACACAGCGGCCCGCGCCGTGGCCACTGCAGTGGTAATGCGGAGAGAGTCATGGCTTCACACATCCGGCATTCCAAAGGAGTTACAGGTCAAAATTGCAGACTTCCTCTTCGACAAAATAAAATTGTTTGCTGAATCGACCGACTCAGTCCTACACTCGAGCAAAGATTCCAGAGCGACACTTTGGACTTTGGGGATATATACCCCACCATTCAGAAGGAAGAAATTTTATCCTCAGCAACGCCGTTATGGTTACCAACAACAACGTACCCAATTTCAACGGGGGTATGATCAGGGACGTCATCAACAAACACATTATAAGAGGCCTAGGCGCCGGCCTCAGCAGGGCAACGCCTCCGCAGGGCAAAGTGCAAGACAGCAAGTTTGACGGGTATGTCGAGGGCCGCGAAGCCAAGACCGTACCTCAGTGCCAATCTCAGTACGTGTTCCATCACCGACTCAAGCCATTTTACCCACAATGGAAAAGCATCACGTTGGACAAGTGGGTTTTGGAGATTGTAAACATGGGATACACGATCCCCTTCCAGTCTTTACCTCCACCAAATCCTCCCACCGCACCCCTTCTCAGAGACCCCTCTCACCTACCGGAATTAAGGCAGGAGGTGGACCACCTCCATTCACAGGGGTGGTGGAGAGGGTACTGGAACAATTTCAAGGCAAAGGGTTCTACTCCAGGTATTTCCTGACGGAAAAGAAGACAGGAGGGTGGAGACCCATTTTGGATCTACGCGCACTGAACCAGTACCTACGCAAACAGCGCTTCAAAATGACTATGATGGCTTCAATAATCACGGCACTAGACCATGGCGATTGGTTTGCAGCCCTCGACTTACAGGATGTGTATTTTCATATCGCAATTCATCCAGCCCACAGGCGTTTCCTCCGGTTCCTTGTGGGCACAGATCATTTCCAGTACAGAGTCCTCCCATTCGGACTCTCTTCAGCACCCAGAGTCTTCACCAAGACCTTAGCGGTGGTGTCGGCATACCTACACAGACAGGTAGTTTTCATTTTCCCGTACCTGGACGATTGCCTGCTAAAGGGAACTTCCTGGGCGGAGGTATTATGGATGATACACATCACCACAAAAACATTTACCTCACTGGGCCTCATCGTCAATTTCTCGAAGTCAAAGACCAACCCCACACAAAATAGAGTTTATAGGGGCTCGGATAGACTGTCACGTCAAGGGTGTATTTACCCGAGGCTCGTTTTTGTGCCATCGAATCTCTCGTACAACTACTAACGTACAGCCCCACTGTTCCAGTTCTCACGTGCTTACAACTGTTGGGGCATATGGCAACCACCACGTTTGTGGTGCAAAACGCCAGGCTGCATATGCGAGGATTGCAGCATTGGTTGGCAACCGTATACAAACCCTCAATCCACACCGTCCACAAGAGGGTGTCACTTACAACAGAGGCACGAAGCTCGCTAACATGGTGGGGAAACCCCAAGAATCTCCTAACAGGGGTGCCCTTCTGCCAACTGCAAATTACTGTATTCATTACAACAGATGCCTCCCATATGGGATGGGGGGCTCACATGGACAACAAAACCACTCAAGGATTATGGTCCCCCACAGAGAAGACACTGCACATAAACATATTAGAGCTCAGGGCAGTGTTCAATGCGTGCAGGCATTTTCACAATTATCTGCGCGGAAAAATAGTCGGCGTGAATACCGACAACACCACCACCATGTTCTATATAAACTGACGGGGGAGCCAGGTCTCGTACGCTTTGTGCGGAGGCAGTCCGACTCTGGAACTGGTGCATCGCCAACAATATAATCATAAAGGCTTCATACCCACCGGGGTTCCACAACGTCAAGGCGGACCAACTCAGCAGACACTTTGCGCCCACTCACGAGTGGCAGATCCGTTCAGACCTACTTCACCAGGTGTTCCGCAGATGGGGTTTTCCCCAAATCGACTTGTTCGCCACCCGAGAAAACAAGAAATGTCCCCAATACTGCTCCAGAGCGGGCATGGGACAGGAGTCTTTGGGGGACGCCTTCATGATCCCATGGAAGGGCCCTCTACTTTATGCGTTCCCTCCCACGACACTTATACACAAGGTCTTGGAGAAGGCCAGAAGGGAGAAAGCACGCACGATACTCATAGTCCCAACCTGGGACCGGCAACAGTGGTTCCCATTGCTCTTGCGCATGGCTCAACATCGGCCATTTCCCCTACCAACAGTACCGGACATTCTCACTCAGGCTCGGGGGTCAATACTGCACCCGCACCCGAAGAGACTTCGGCTACAAGCATGGCTAATCCATGGCTAAGCGCCTTAGAGACTACATGCTCAGAGGGAGTACAACAAGTCCTTGAATGTAGTCGGAGAACTTCCACCAGAAAGACTTATCAGCACAAATGGTTGCGTTTTTCCGAATGGTGTTCCTCCAGGCAACTAATACCCCAGGACGCCACCATACCTATGATTCTGGATTATTTGCTACATCTCAAACAAAACGGACTTTCGCTATCCTCTATAAAGGTGCATCTGGCGGCTATATCAGCGTTTCGGCATGAAGAGGATGGATCAACCACATTTGCCCATCCTGTTGTCTCGCGTTTCCTAAAGGGGTTGGTGAATCTGTACCCCCCTCGGAAACCAATACAGCCATCATGGAGTTTAGACCTAGTTCTACACACCCTCTCGGGACCACCCTTTGAACCATTGTCTACGGTCCCCCTTCGACTACTTACTATTAAAACGACTTTCCTCCTGGCAATCACGTCAGCTCGCAGAGTGAGCGAACTCGCGGCCATAATGTCCACACCATCCTGCATGATCTTCTCAAAAGAAGCGGTGGTCTTACGATTACACCCAGCCTTCGTTCTGAAGGTCTCTTCAGACTTTCATATCAACGAACCAATAGTGCTGCCCTCGTTCTATCCTAAGCCTCACAACTCAAATGAAGAGGCACGGTTGCACTTACTTGACGTAAGAAGGGCACTGGCCTTCTACATCGATAGAACTAAACCTTTCCGGAAAACGGACAGATTACTGGTGTCCATTGCATCCAGGTCAAAAGGAGAAGCACTATCTTCACAGAGGATTTCAAATCACATTGTGTCTTGCATAAGACTGTGTTACGAGATTTGCAAGACTCCTCTGCCAGTTCCGCCAAGAGCCCACTCTACTAGGGCAATGGCGGCGTCAACGGCCTTCTTCAAAGGCAGCGCGCTGAGAGATATCTGCAGAGTGGCGATGTGGTCTTCCTATGACACCTTCGCCAAGCCCTACGCCATGCACAGGATGCTTGATGAGGATACACGCCTGTCGACAGCAGTCCTTTCATGGGCAAGCTGCGCATAAATCGGGTACCCACCTTTTTCGGGGGGGGTTACTGCTGGGTAGTCACCTACTGTGGAGCACCCACGGGGACCACTCAAAGAAGAAAGAGAAGTTACTCACCTGTGTAGTAACGATGGTTCTTCGAGATGTGTCCCCGTGGGTGCTCCACTACCCACCCGTTCCTCCCCACTTCGGAGCTCTATTTGTGTGTTTTTCAGGGGCGTCCGAAGCAGTTGATCAGGAACTGGCGGGGACCGGATCGCGCACGTGACCGTAAGCGCGCGAAGAGCCGACGCGCATCGGCGCATGCGCGACCCGATGGAGACTGCTGAAGATTTTCCGAGCTGCGGCGCCGGGGCGAGCCCAACGCCTACTGTGGAGCACCCACGGGGACACATCTCGAAGAACCATCGTTACTACACAGGTGAGTAACTTCTCTTTACTTGGCTCACAGAAATTTTGTAATGTTAAATTCACAATTGTCTGATACAATGGTGATGAACATCATGGAAAAATCTAAATAATAAAGACAATATCATTACAAGTGATATGAGGACCAATTAAATAAAATACAATGGAAAACTAAAGCATTGACCTAACTTTCTCAATTCAACAGCAAAGGTATTTTGTAAAATGCCGTATAGTGGATCCTTCTTTCACTCAGTAAGTCAATCTTGACATTTTTGTCAATCAATCTAGTTTAGTGAGGGTATCTTACAAGTAGCATCTAATTTTTCATACTAGTCAAAACTACAGGACGTAAGTAATTTTGCACAGCAAACCCCAACAATTTCCAGCAATTTTCTTGAAGCAGAACTACTTTTATTTCCTCCTCAGACTTTCTAGTCTACAACTGCTAAAGCCCAGTGTAACGCAAATCAATTATTTTTACAAAGGCTGGCTTGTAAGTCTCTCAAAAGAAGGCAGGAGGGGTCATCAGCCTTTAAAGGTTCATATCTGTCTTTGGAAAATGTGAAGTTCCTGTTAGCTGAAACAGCTGGTTTAATCAATAAGCTAAATAAACAATGCTCATCTGGAAAGAATTAAACAACCCATCAAGCAGATGGGGGTGAAGAGCTGTGCATTTGGTATTACTGTGTGAGCTAGAATGTTCTGCAGACAGTCAGAGAAGTTCCCTGACCCCATTTGTTCATTAAGATTACATAGAGGCTCCTGTTATTTGTCTTCCTTCACGTTGACTTCAGCTGCTTGAAATAAACAGCCTGCTTTTACGCGCGTGCGCGCTCTCTCTCTCTCTCACACACCACACCACACCACACCCACACACACACACACACACACACACACACACACACACACACACACAAAAAATCTTCTTTCAGAATATGCAGACATCTCACCACTGTTTTTAATTCACACTGGGAGCAAAGCCAGGTTAGTTACAACGTTGTTGCAAATTATTTGGTAAGTTAACAGTCACGGTCAACAATTGTTTTTTCAACACACTTAAATCAACAGGACGACTGGGGAGTAAAGGTTTGTCTACACAGGAAAACATACTTGTATAGCCACTGTGGAATATTATTCCACAATAGTTACTCTGAAATAGCTGCCCTCTACGTATGCTGTATTCCAGAATAAAAGTAAATTTGTGTCTGACTAATTATCCTGATTTGACAGCACTAATTATTGAAGAACAAAGTGATTTTATTCCATCATAGTTTGTTCTGCAATGGCAATTCTGGTCAATTTCCTCATGCAGACAAATCCTAAGGCTCTGCAGATGCAGACTTGCTCCAGCCACACGCTTTGTTGGTACTTTCAGCCCAAAGGATTTCCCACTTGAGCTAGGACAAAGAAGAATGCTTTGTTAATTATTTTGGAGGGTTATTTTCATAGTTAGAGCTGGCTTTGTTTGGATTAAGAATCTGAGTATGCACTAGGCCTCTGGGATTGTTGCTTATTTATATATTCTGAGTGTTTTAAATTATTTCAGTGCATTGATTCCAGGTTATTTGTTTGTTTGTTCATTTGTTTTTTTGCATTTTTCAAATAAATTAATACTTGACTCTTTTTTTCCACTTCATGTTTGTTTTCTGTGCAGTGCCTCTGTCAGAATCCGGATAACAAAATCTAAGGTCCTTGATCCCTCAATGAATTTTGTTTGGTAAATCCCACTGTCACGTAAGAATGGGGCCATACTGGGGTCAGACCAAAGGTCCATCTAGCCCAGTATCCTATTTTCTGACAGGGGCCAATGCCATGTGCCGCAGGAGGAATGAACAGAATAGACCCTAATAAATTATTTTGTTAGTCTTTAAAGTGCTACTTTACTGCTTTTTTGCTTTTTTTAGAATAGACAATGGTTAAGTGATCCATCCTCTGTCACCCATTCCCAGTTCCTAGCAAATAAAGGCTGGTGATGGCATCCATTCCAGTCCTGGCTGATAGATGGTGCTATCCTCCATGAACTTATCTAATTCTTTTTCGAGCCCTGTGAAGAAATACATCCTTTTGTCATGTGGTGACCCCTTGCTGTTGTGTCATGAGAAGGAGCAAATAGCACTTCCTTATTTACTTTTTCCACACCAGTCATCATTGCGGTGGATTCTTGCCACATGACTAGCGTGGATACTTTCTCCATACTAGCCACTCCTACTCCTCCTCAGTGGAATCTATGTGGGTGCAGGAGTCCAGCCGTGTGGAGTTCATTGAAAAATCTTTTAAGTAACAGACATTAAAGTACAGCTGGAGCCTCATCTTAGTCCTGTTGACGATAATAGATTTACCATTGATTTCACTATAAACAAGTTAGGCCTGGCATAAGGTCTGAATAAATCTGGGCCTTGAAAAAACAGCTGAAAGGGGATTCCTGGCCAAACAATACTAAAGTTAATAATAATAATGAGTCTTTATCAAACACAGTATAATCTTAGTGCTCTTAAATATATACTGTGTAAATGCTGGAAAGTTTGGGTCACAAAAACTGGACAGTTAAGTGTTGTCATTAGTTCTTCTTAGCAATAGAGAACTCTGTAAGGATTCAGCTGGAAGTTACATATAGACTCTTGGGAAGCAACCCACTAGAACAGAAGCATTGCGATAAAGAGAATGCAGTGAGTCCTAAAGCCATAAGACCAGATTCTCAGTTGGTGTAGATGGACATAGTTCCACTGACTTTGAAGCTGCTTTGATGGTCAGCTATTTGGTCCATGATGGGTAAGTAACTGATCTGAAACAAAAAACCACAGGGAGATGAGCTACACTTAAAACTTAATCAACCTAATTATAGTGATCGGCTATGGTGCTGTAGCTATGCTGCCATAGTCCTCTTAGCATAGACATGGCCTTAGTTATGAGAAAATCAGAAAAATATAGTAAAGAGAGGGCTCAGAGAAAGTCTGCACATTCAACTGTCTCTGCTGCAGAATTCATTTTCTTTTTTGATTCATGCCTACAGGCTGAAAATCAAATACAAATATCAGAGGTTCATGTTGCTCTGTAGTTAGCTTCTTTTAGTTCTCAAATGCTAACAAAAATAAAAATGGGAGGGGGGAAAACAACAGTTGTTAGAAAGTGCTCTGTGATTACATGTAAACCCATTTCATTCAAATATTATTTTCCTTTCAAACCTCTGAAGCTTTTCTCCTTAGGGCAATATCATTAGCATGTAATTAAGGCACCAGGTCTGTGACATTTTCTTGCACGTTTTATTGGGTGAGTTCTTGGAGTTTATTTTTTTCTTGCAGCCTAAGGTTAAACAGTTACTTTAATTAGTCCTTTCTTTCATGGTTCTATTTATATGTCATGTAAAGAACAAGACACAGTAAAACCTTCTTGCTGTTCACCATAAAAGTCTTTCTTTCTCTTTAGAGTCAATTACAAACATACCCTTGCAGCAATATTCTATTTATTGTTCTCTTGGGAAAACTTCTACCTGAAGTCCTTATAGGCCATGGATACACTAGCACCCCCTTTCAAAAGGGGGATGCTAATGAGGCGCTTCTATGCATATGCAGCACCTCATTAGCATAATAGCATCTGCATGCGTTTCAAAAGTGCTGCTTTCGAAACGCGTGCCACCGGTGTAGACAGGGGCCTTTGGAAAAGACCCCCTGGATTTCAAAAGCCACTTCTTCCCAAAACCAGAGGGGAAGAAGGGGCTTTCGAAGTCCGGGGGTTCTTTTGAAAGGCCCCTGCCTACACCGGCCATACGTGTTTCAAAAGCAGCACTTTTGAAACGTGTGCGGTTGCCATTATGCTAAGGAGGTGCTGCATATGCATGGTAGCATCTGCCGAAGTGGCTTATTAGCACCCCCCTTTTGAAAGTGGGGGTGCTAGCGTAGCCACAGCCATACTGTACAAAGCTGAAGAAGAAAGCTAGTGTACACCAATCAGAACTTTTAAAAACCTCTGATCATGGATGTTGGGGTTTTTTCTGCCATGTTGTATCAACATGAGTTTGAATATCAACTATTTTGTTTTTGTTTGCTTTTGCTTGTTTTTTGTAAATCAGTTACCAAGATTATTCTGAAATCCATGAACGACACAAAATGATGGTGGAGCAGTGTTAGGGTTATACAGCACAGTAAAAAACAGACACTATCAAATAGTAAAGAGCTGAATAATACAGGCAACTAATGGCAAGTGGTTCAACAGCCTACTTAATGTTTTCCATTGGAACATCTCGTTTTTGAGAAGCAACCTAGCTAGGAATCTGGACTGTTTCTTTTTACTGGCCTCTGTGCTTCTCTGTCTGCCCGGGGCATGTAATTAATAGAAGCCTAGAGGCTCCCCCATAAAGGCCTTCATTCATCTAATGGATTGAAGGTAGAGCAACTGATGATGCAGAGCAATCCAGCTGGAAAAACAATCACAAAACAATCAAAGGGATCCTCAGGCTAAGTAACATAGGGGGGCACAGCCCCACCCACTCTTTAGCCTCTAACAAAAAGAAAAGAGAAGGGGCTGTTTGAATCTCAAAGACCTCCTCACTGGACTAAGAAGAAACACTCCACTATTATTCTTTTTCTTTCAGTACTTTGGGTTACTTGCTCTTTTGGGATCATTGTATTAGGATACATTTTCTCCCCCTTTACACACAGTACACAGTCACTGCTTCACTAGGGAGAACTGCAGAGAAGGCAAAGTAATTGAATGCTACATATTTAAAAAGAGGAACATTCTCAAAGAATGGATAAGTTCCTGTTTATTACAGACTGAAGGGCGCACAACATGAAGACTTTCTGTGTTGCCTTTCTGAGCTGTCACCCATTCCTTCCTTCTTTGGCTCTAGTGCCCAAAACATGGCAGGAAAATCAACATTGATATAAGAAATCCTGCCAGATCTGGTGGGATGAGGGCTTGGGTGCACTAGGAAACTGCATACAAAGAAATAATAACCACAGGCTTGGTTATGTCAGTCAGAAGTATGACAAACCACTGTCCCTAGTGACAGAGCTATGCTGATAAAACCCACAGCTATCAATGGTTCTGTCAGCATAGTCTAATACCAGCAGACAACCTTCTGTTGTTATATGCTATAGCATCGGTAGGGGGCTATCACTCTGTTGGCACAGGCCTTGTGATTGACGTAGCTTGAGGTCTGTTCTCTATAACCCAGAACACGTACAACCACAGTAACAGACAGCATCTAAACTCCTTCTTCTATTCAGGCTCCCCCAACTGTCCTTTCCCCCACTACAAAATGCAGTCTGCAAGATTTTCTTTCCACTCCACTATAGCTCTTCTCATTACATTTCAGTATGTTTAATGTCAATTGCATCAGCCAATCAGCACAGAGATACTGTAGAGTTGCTGTATATGCTCATATCTCAGTCATACAATTCCCTGGACTCATTCTACGTCTACACTACAGCGATCTTTCCAAAGAAGTTCTGGAAGAGCTCTTCCGAAAAAAACTCCTGTCAAAAGAGCGCGTCCACATAGGAAAAAAAGCAAGTCAAAAAATCAGTCTGCTCTTTCGATAGCGTGTGTCTACACAACCCCTGCTCTTTGGAAACAGCGGGCCGGGGATTGAAAAATCTGGTGCCAGGAGGACTGCTCCTTCAAAAAAAGGGCCCCTGGGACTCCTACACACTTTTTTTTTCTCCCCAAAAGAAGCTTTTGAAAGAAAGCACTCTTCCTGATCCGGAAGCAGAAGAGGGCTTCTGGAAGAAGAGTCATGTGCTTTCGATTTTGGATCAAAAAAGCGTATTTTGTGTGTAGCTGTTCCATGTGTTCTTTTGAAAAAGGGCCAGACTTTCCAAAAGAATTTGCTCATGTAGGTGCAGCCAAAGTGTTTGGGCTCTGTGTTGTATAATTGTTATATGGTTACTTCTTTAAATATATAGTGCACAAAAGCCTGTATCTTTATTGAAGGTTCTTCTTAGCCAATCAGAGTGAAGATATTTGCCAAACATTGACCATTTATTTCTAAGTCACTTGTTGTTAATTAAGCATCTCTTTTCTCTGACTGACCACTGACCTGAGAACTCCAGGCACATATGGCACCAGCAAACTTGTCCCTCTGAAGTCTTTCCCACACTGTCACTTCCCTGCATTCCTGAGATTTATTGTAAAAGGGCAGTACCTTTAGCTGGAGAAAGGGAGCACTAAAGCCTCTTCCAAGAGCTACAACTGGGATTAACTGAGATTGGTAAGTGCTGTGAACCTATGAAGACCAGGTCACTTTTATTCAGGAGCTGTTGTGTGTTTGAGGCTTTGAATTCCAAAGGAACCAGTAGGCACCAGGGATAAAGCCTATTAACTGTATTAATACACAACATAATGTAAGCAAATAATACAGAATTACATAGACCTAGTTCATGCATCTACTAATTCACAGTGATAGTATAGTAATGGCTAAACCCAGTACACCTCTACTGCTTTTAACTCTGTTCCTTCAATTAAGATTGAAGCGGGGACAGCAGCAGATCCTGGAGCAGGTTGAAACAGTATCTCGGTCTTTCCTAGGCTGATGGTCAAACTAAAGAGGTGAGTGGCATCGGCAAACTTGTTGACGATGAGCTGGAGATCAGATTCCTTGTGTGCCATAAGCGCACAGTCGTCAGCAAAAAGAGCTTCAAGGATGAGCCTCTCAAGCGTCTTGGTTTTAGCATTCAGACGATGAAGGTCGCAAAGTGACCCATCAAGTCTGTATTTTATGTAGACTCCATGGTAGGTCCCTAACTGCGTGGCTGAAGACACATGTGAAAAAGAGGTTGAATAACACTGGGGCCAGCATGCACCCTTGCTTCACACCATTGGATATCTCAAATGGATCTGAGGACTCACCATTTGAAAGAACAATGCCAGTCATGTCCTTATGGAACAGGCGTATGAGGTTAACGAATCTTCTTGGGCAGCCAAGTTTTGACAGGATAATCCACAGGGCTTCTCTGTTGATGATGTCAAATGCCTTGGTCAGGTCTATAAAGACAGCGTACAGATCCAAGTTCTGGTCTGTGCATTTTTTCTGGACCTGATAAACAGCAAAGATCATGTCAATGGTGCTGCGGCCTGAGCGAAACCCACGCTGTGCCTCTGGTAGGTTCTCCTCTGAGATGCTGGTGATCAGATGGTTGAGGATGACATACGAATGGAGGAGTCAAGAATCCCTAAGCAATTCATCTATGGTGAAGTCCTCCAGAGCAAAAGGAATCAAGGTGGGCCTTGCAAGAGGTGTAAAGACTGCGTGAAGGCCAACATTGCTCATGCTGGTTTAAAACCAGATCGGTTAGAGTAGCATGCAAAAGATTGAACAGGCTGGCGTGCTGTCGTACGACACGCATATGACAACTTTGAAGAGCAGCGACGTGTACGCCTTATTGATGCTTGTGAGAGGAAGAAAGCAACAGCAGCAGCCACATCAACAGAGCCAGGACATTTCCCTTACTCCCGCTGCGAACGCCCATGCCGTTCAAAGCCTGGACTCCTCAGCCACATGCAAGTCCACAACTGATGAGCCTGTGCAAGCTCAAGACGTCATCGTTGGACATGACGGACTACCTACTACTACTAAACCCAGTACAATATGCAAGATACTCTATCTGGGTGATATGAATCTACATGAGTTTATTTTGTAAATCATACACAGTTTTACTGCTAGCAAACCTACAGTTGTTACATAATGCATTTGTCTGTAAGAACAGGTTTCAGCTCCTAGTTGCAGTGAATAAGGTAAGGGGAATACTTTATCTCATCCCTTCCACTGATTATCTCTTTTTCACCCATATTTATACTTCAGTCGGTACCTATTTTCCTGGACTGCACCTCGGCATCGGAGAAGTGGACATGCCCAGAGAGGTGGACGTGTCTTGGACAACACAGCCTATCCCTTGTTCTCCTGGCTACAGGGCCAGCCTGGACCACAGTAATAAGAAGCTCAACAGCAGGCTGAGCATGTGCTGCATGGGGTTCAGCTCATGGGAATAAGGGGACTTCGAAGTAGGCGGGATCCTTTCGAAAAGGAGCCCCGTCGGGACGAGCCGTGCGGCGGCGAGGCGCGTCAATTTCGAAGTGCTGCGGCCGCCCGCTTGCTAATGAAGCGCCATTCGAAGTGGCCATTTCGAAGTTTGGGGCTAGTGTAGACACGGCCGTTGAGGGGCAACACAAAGTAAGTTACATCAAGTAAGAGGTGGAATAATGTTTTGAGCGTGTTACTCATTGTCATATTTAATTCAAAACATCCTGCTCCATTTTTAATTTATCTGGAGCTGCGGCAGAATTTCCAGTCTGCTGCCCTGGAGTTTCATGGAATGTAGGTCACATTTGCCAAGGCCTTGTCTATCTGAAATGAGTTAGCTTTTTCCTAACAGACAGATGAATATATGACAAATAGCGCCCCGGCTGGCAGTTTTAGCAGAGACTAGTAACTCCGCATGACCAGCCTAAGCTCTTACCCTAGAATCTGGTCTCTGTCTTTAGATCAGTTATGAGGTACTTTCTCAAAGCCTGCTTTCATTGCCACAGCCTGTACTATATTTGTTCTGGGGACAAAGACAGGTCTGCAGTCTCCAGGGTATTGTCTGGCAACATTCACAAGTAACTAGTTTCCATTTTCATTCTACTAAAGAGCATCATTAGGATGTGCTCCCTGCCAGTCATTCCTTATAGTATTCAGCCACTTACAACCATTATGCCTTTAGCAAATACACTGTTTACTCCCATGCACATTTTCTTCAGGTTTAGTTAACACAGGTTTCTACTTCCAGTGATAAGATGAGATGTGAACTATCTCTGTTGTTTTTTCTTCAGTTTATATATATTTTTCCTTTTCCCCTGACATTTCACATCCCCCTCATCCCTCTGATGCACTTATTCACGTACAATGTGATTAAAACAGACAACTGAACTTTGAATCTCATCTGTAACTAGGGTCTGGACCAGGGAAGAGAAGTCACCAGTGCAGGGATGAGCTATCTAGGGCGCCAGATGACCTCTGTGTGACCCTGATTTGCAATCAACACTTTGGAGCTTTCAAATCACATCAGACTGGAGTGCTGTAAAATCTGTCATTTTGTTGCTTATCCTGAACCCACGGTACAGTGTCAGCAGCACAAAGGGCTTGTGCTTCTGTGACTCCCACCTGGTTTAGCATCATGGGAACCGTGACTAATGCAGCACTGGGAGCCAGCAGGGTTGGGAGCCACCCGAGGGGCTGCCTGTTGAGAGGCAGGAGTTTTAAACCCAACAGACTGGCTGTCTTGTGATTTTTAACACAACAAGTTAGCAACTGAAAAGCAAATGGTTGGGCGTGGCCTGTTGACTTAGAAGGGCTTTTCCTTGTCACGAAGATGGGGATGTCACTTTGATTTTTAGGCTTAGCTCCTCATTTCTTGAGGATCATGCTGGCTTTTAGATTTGCAGGGGAGGGAAGCTAATGAAGTGAGAGAGGAAATAAGAACCTGTAAGTTACCTTCTCCAGATGCAAGAAGGGGAACATTGGACGTAAGTTCTTATACACCCTCCTCACCATAATATCTGACAGGTCAGGAGAGCTGATGACTTTTAAAAGCAGACTCATGGGACATTGCCCAGGGCTGTTCCTCCCTGGACAGATTTAAAAACCCAGGGACTGTACACAAGCTCAGCCAGATAAAGTGCTGTGACTTCATCTGAACATCAGGCATAGCAAAGGAGCTATGACATACTGAAGGGGAGCACATTCAATTAAATTCATTTTTGGCGTGGGACACCTCCTACATGTGAAGTCAGCAGCAAAACTCCTTCCCGTGAATCAGGTCGGGCCCAGAAACTCTCACTGTTAACAAGTTGGCCATTATTACGACATAGTTTCAGCACAGATTGTGCAAATAAAATTTGAACTGGAACACAAAGATATGCATTTATTTCATGCAGACACGGAGGATTCTTCTACTCCGCTTCGTCAAAATTGTATCAGCAAAGCTGAAGCTTTAGGTGCAACCAGAAGTCAGCACCATGTTGAAGAAGAGGCTGCAATAGCTGCTTGAGACTTGCAGTTTCAGGATTCAAGTGGTTTTCTGGAATAGTTCTAATAATGGCCAGTAACCAAAATGCACCATCCTAAATCTAGGCTATGTCCATAGGTGCATTTTTGTGTATCTGGCTCTGTGCATCTGTAACCCCAGAGGTACTGAGACCACTGACAAAAGAGAGTGAAGTGTGTGCTCTACAGTCTTGGGTTTTAGCTCATGGGGTAGTGCACATGTCTTTAGCCCCCTAAATTTGCAGGTTCATTCCCTCCTGCTGACAGCCCAGGTTTGTCCACCTTAAAAGTGGGTACTTGAGTGGGACAAATAAAACAAGGGACAGGAACATGTATTTTATAAAGCTTACCTGCTTTGTATGCAAAACTAGTTCCAGAACCAGGACTTATACATTCTAGACAGGTCAGACACAGAAAACCAGCCTACCATATGGGGCCAAATGTTGGAAAAACCCCCTCTGCCGCCATATCACTTCTTTCGTGTGGAACAAGGAAGACCAGGATGTCAACAGGAGGCTCTGAACATGGCAGACTTCTGTCAAGACACCGCTGGTCTCCCAACAGAAGCCTGCAGTTTAGACATAGCCAAACTTCGCTTGTGATTCACTATGACCCCTAGATCCCTTCCTACATTTCTCGTTTCCTAGACTGTCACTTCCCATTTTGTATGTGTGAAACGGATTGTTTCTCCCTAGAGCTGCATCTACATTACCGCGATTTTTCAAAAGACATTCTTCTGGAAGATCTCTTCTGAAAAAACTTCTTTTGAAAGAACGTGTCCACGCACAAAAAAGCGGATGAAAAAATTGATCCACTCTTTCCATAGTGTTCACACAGTCCCTGCTGTTTTGAAAGAACAGGCCACAGAGTGAAAAATCCAGTGCCATGATGACTGCTCTCTTGAAAAAAGGGCCCAGGGAACATTTACCTGTTATTTTCAGAAAGATTTTTTCAGAAAAAGGTGCTCTTCCTCGTTTGGAAGAGAAAGAGGGCCTCTGGAAAAAGTGCTGCGTGCTTTCTGTTTAGATCAAAAGAGTGCATTTTGTGTGTAGAGATGATCCATGGGTTCTTTCAGAAAGGGCCTGGGTTTTTTTTTTTTGAAAGAACTTGCTAGTGTAGACCTAACCTAAGTGGAGTATTTTGGATTTGCCCTTATTGAATTTCTTCCTATTTACTTCAGACCATTTGTCCAGTTTGCCCAGATCATTTCCAATTATAATCCTATCCTCTGAAGCATTTGCAATGCCTTCCAGCTTGGCGTTATCCATCCCTAGAGGTTTTTAAATCTTGGCTTTTCTAAGTCCTGACTGGGATATTAATTGGGTCTGGTCCTGCTTTGAGCAGGGGATTGGACTTGATGACCTTCAGAGGTCTCTTCCAACCTTATGATTCTATAATCCCCTGCAATCTTTATAAGTGTGTTCTCTACACCATCTACATTGATGATGAAGATATTGAACAGAACCAGTCCTAAAACCCAATCCCTGCAGAACCCCACTCATCATGCCCTTCCAGCATAACTAGGAACCATTTATAAATACACTCTGAGAACAGCTATTCCACCATTTATGCACCAACCTTATAGAAGCCCTATGCTGGTTGTATTTCCCTAATTTAATAATGAGAAAGTCATGCGAGGCTATCAAGTGCTTTACCGAAGCCTTGGTACACCACATCTGCTGCTTCTCCCTTATCCACAAGGCTTGTTATCTTATCAAAGATATCTTGTTATCTTACCTCATCATATTGGGTTGGTTTGGTATGATTTGTTTTTCTCAAATCCATACAGGCTGTTACTTATCACCTTATTATATTTTAGGTGTATTCAAATGACATCCTTAATTATTTTCTGCATTTTTTTTCTGATGCAGAAGTTAAGCTGACTGGTATGTAGTTCTCTGGGTTATCTTTATTTCCCTTTTTTTGTAGATGGGCACTATATTTGCCCTTTTCCAGTCTTCTGGAATCTCTCCTGCCTTCCAAGACTTTTCAAAGATAATAGCTATTTGCTCAAGTATCTTCTCATTCAGCTCCTTGAGTATTCTAGACTTTCCCTGGACCTCAATTTTAATTTTACTACTGCCTGATCTTTGAATAATTCTTATGCTAGCAATGATACAACAAAATATGGTTAGGTTGCAATACTGTCAGGTGACATTTCAGGAAATCAGGCACCTACCATTTAACAGATGCTTTCAACTACAGTGCAACATATTTCCAAAATTGTTAAAATAAATACCATCAATGTGACTATTGAGGTTTAGACGACAGATTACACCTTTGAGATACGTCATAGCATTGGTCTTATTCTTTGCAACATGTATATGAACTATAAAAAACTCCACATCTGTGTTCTTGTGTTATATAGTGAAAAGGACCTTCTCATCATAGGTTACAAGCTGATATTTTTCGGTAGATGTCTGCCAAAATAGATCAAACTTAGTGGCAAATTGACATGTTGTATAGTATGAAAAAGATTGAAGAACTCTTTGTGTGATTCTTGCCCTTGAATAGCCTCATTTTTGGTTTCATGTTCTTCCTGTTTCAACGGGAAAAGTTATGGGAAGCTGAATTTTTCTGCCTATGATGTGAATATTAGAAGTCATGCAAATACCATGAATGCAAAAATTGATTATTTGCTTGCCAAAACACATACCCTGAGCTTGCAGAAAAATAAATTCCAAAATCGGGAAGCGATACTGATAGCCTTTATATTCCGTAGTGCCATACTTAATAGTCGCTATGGCCCAAACATTTAGATTTTTATGTCCGTTGGAAAGACTTCTGTAAGCAACTGGGCCTTACGCTAGTAAGATTAATTCATTTACCCTACCTCGCAGTGATTTTTACATGCAAATCTGTAAAGTTCTAAGTATTAATAAATGTAAAATATTCGTGGTATTTGTACATGTATTTGTTAAACATCAAATGTAATGGTGCAGGATATCAATAAATGCATCAGGATATTGTCTGACATTTTCTGAAAAAAACAAAAACAAAACAAAGTGTAACCCACACACTGACGGGGTGTGGTTCATTCTCCTATATATTGGCACCTAGACCACTTACACAGAAAAAGAATGTCTCCTCTACAACCATAGCTCTGTGGCAGCTGTTTTTTCCTTATATGGTAGATATAGGCTCATGCACTAAGCTTGAGAAGTCCCAGGTTTGGTTCTGCCTGTTGGTATTACAGAAGTTCCCCTCAAGACTGAGGATGAAGCAGAGAAAACAGTTACGTGTTACTTTAATGTATTTCCATATTTTATCCTGGAAAAAACAACTATGCCCTTTCCTTTGAGTGGGAGAACCAGGGCTGTGCCTCTCCCTCTTTTTATAATCCTTTAATTATCATGTTCCAGAGTTGAATGTATGGAGATACCCATCACATAGAACTGGAAGAAAACTGGGGAGGTTATCACGTCCAGTCTTCTGGCCTCTTAGCAGGACCATGCACCATCCCTGACAGATTTTTTTCCCCCTAATCTCTTTGCCCCAGACCCCTACATGGCCTTCTCCAGCACTGAGCTCACAACCCTAGGTTTAGCAGGCGAATGCTCAAACAACTGAGGTATCCCTCCCCCCTTTTTATAGGTGTGCAAAAAAGCACTGATTGAATGCAACCTACATAGCCCTTTGTCAAGCCATTCATCACTGGCAGGTGAGAACTATTTGAGAGACCAGTAAAGCATTAGTAACATCGAATGCTGCCAGTAAGTCAGTGCCTGTGAAAGGACTCACGCCAGAGTCCTAGAAAACCAGTTTGACAAACGTAAAAGACCTGGTGTAGTGTCAGCCCCTAATGAGTTCTTTCTGTTTCTGTGGTCCTCATCATGGTATTGTCTGAGAGCCTCACACTATGCCTCTTTCACGGGGAAGCGCTGTGCTCAGTTAATAGCTGGCCAAATGAAGCACAAAAAAATTCAGCAAGATGTCCGAGATCACCGGTGAAGTCCCTGACAGAACTGAGAATTAAGCCCAAATCTCCCGATGCTTTAAGACCATCCTCTTCTTCCTAACAATGGCAAGGGACATTAACACTTTTTGGTGGGGCGAACTTGCCCCACACTGGAGGTGAAGCTGTTAAGCCAGTACTCCTGGCAGCAGGGGTGATGCGTGGGGGTGGGCAGAAAGATTCCTATGCCCTCAAACCCCCAATGCCATGGGATCCGGCGCCATGGACAATTCATCCTGGGGGCTAGTTGGGGCCCGGTACAGGGTTCATCATTCACTGGCCACGTCACTAGGGGTAGGGGGTTTGGTGGAAGGCGTGGGACCAATGCCGCACTCACTGGTGGCAGCAGGAAGCAGAGTGATGCAGCTGGGAGCCCAGGGGAGTGGATTAGTCTGGGCCCAGCGCGCACCACTTCCCATCACTGCCAGTGAGCGCAAGGGCAGGCCTGACCCCGGCTGTCAGCACCAGGCCCCCACTAAGTCCCCAAGGCCATATTGCTCAGGGAAGAGGACTTGGGGAAGGAGGTACTGGGGTAGGGACAGGAAGTTAAGTGGGGAGGGATCTGAGCAGAGGCAGGGGCTTGGGAGAAGCAGGCATGGGGTCGCAGGCTTGGAGGAAGAGAGGGAGGGAGCAGGGCAAAGGCAGGAAGAGGGAGGGCCTGGGATGGAGGTGAGTTTGTCCTGGGCTCCGCAACCTGGTATGGGCAGCCCTACCCCAGGCTGGGGGAGTCATCTGGAGGAAGCATGGTGGGGGGGGCAGTCACATGGTCAGTACCCCCTCAATTCTCTTCCCAGCAGTCACTACTGCCTGGCAGTGCAACCCAGGACCCCGCACCCTCCCACCGCCCCTGCGGGGCATGCTCCAACAATGCTTCAGCATGCAAAGCAGCAGCCAGGAGCCAACGGAACCCCAGACCATGGGGACCAGAGGCACTGAGACCCAGGCAGAGAGACAGTTATCTGTGGACACCCCAGGGATGGCACAGCAGCCAGGAGCAGTGCTGGTTGAGGAACCCAGAGACCCCCAAAATGTTCACATTGCAGCGGTGAGGAGCATGGTAAGAAGAAGGCCGGGGGTACTAGACAGTGGACTGACTACAGAGCAGGATCTTAAGTCAATGAGTTTCAATCTGAGCCCTGCTGGCTCAGTGGTGGACAAACTAGCCACTGCCAGGCCCGTCTGGGTCTGGTTGGAGAGAGAGGCTCTGGGTCACACCAACCCCAGTTGCTGCCTCTTTCCCTGCCCACCTCCCCTGCCCAAGTGGAGGCCTACTTCTGATCTGACCATTTGGCTGTATAGCCCTTCTTAGCAGGGGGACCTTACTGACCAGCCATTAGGTAGCACCACTGTGCTGAAGAGGTCAGCTATACTGACTTGGCCACCGGGCCATACGGCCTAAATGAGAAGGCAACCATATTGCTCTGGCCCATGGGCTGTGCTGCTTCGATGGCAAGGGCAACTGTATTGACTGGCCATTGAGCTACACTGCCCTCAGGCCAAGGGAAAGCAGGTGGACTGACCCACCTTGCCTTGCCCCAAAGGAGAATGAGAAGTAGCGTTCTTGAGATAAGCTGGTGAGAGAGAATTAGAATACGGTGAGATTCTGACCTGTGAACCAATATGGCCACATTTTTCACACGTGATTAGTGATGTTGGGCTCTTTGGTTGCCTGACTTGAAATAACTTTAAGGGTTGTGATCTTCAGAAGGTGGGTGCCCAGCACTTTCTGAAAACCTGCCTTCTTTAAGGTATGTTTCTTTGCTTGCTTAAGTTGGGAGACGTGAAAGCAGGACTTTTCTTCTGTATTGGAACACTTCAACGCTGTATTAAGTCAATGTTCAGCTGTAAGCAGCAGCGCCAATAGCCTTGCTGGGCCCCTAGGTAAGGCCGGAAGGGGACCCACTCCATGTGCCCAGAAAAGGTGGGCCTCGGGGGGCGGGGGGGGGGCAGGGGGCATCTTGCCCTCCTTCCCTAGCCCTCCGTACTGCCTGGAATGCACAGTGCAGTGCTTCAGCAGTAATTTAAAGGGCCAAAAGCTCTGGCCCCCTTCCCCTGTCCTCTCCAAATGGCAACCCTATGAGATGATCAATTCTCAATAACCACTAAAGGTCATAGGTGCCAACTGAATGGGTGCTCCAGCCAGGGAGCAGCCACCGGGAAAAATGAGTGGGTGCAGAGAACCCACCAGCGGCCAACCTGCCCTGCCGCCCACTCACCCTATGACCTTGCATGCTGGCAGCCCTGCACTTACCAATTCCTTCCCCTCCCTCCCAGGGCTTCTGGAGCACTTTAAACAGCTGATTTATGGCATTCAAGCTCTGGCAGGGAGGGAGAGGAGTGGGGCCAGGGTGCTCTGAGGAAAAGAGGCAGGGCAGGGGCAGAGTGGGGGCAGAAAGAGGCAGGAGAGAGGTGAGAGCTTGGGGGAAGGATTGGAGTGAGAGTAGGGCCTGGAGCAGAGCTGGGAGAGTCAGGCATCACCCAGCAAGGAGAGAAGCTGGCCCTGTGCTAAAGGCAGCTACCTAAGTCAGTGATACTCAACTTTTCCATAATGGGACCCTTCCTTCACACCAGCACCCCCACTAAGGGGTCTCCAATTTTGCACCATGTGAAGGGCAAGGGGTTTGTGACTCCCGCCCCTTGCTAGCTTTCATGACCTCTAGGTTGAGAATCCTGGCCTGTACTATCACACTGAAGGCATGGTACCTTACCCTGAAATACCTGGCAAGGGCTTCTGTGAGACACAGGACACAGAAAAAGGTGAGCAATTGTCCCCGTGAGCCAATATCTCATAGCAAAGTTGCTGGCTTTCTCTGAATGGAGAAGCTTGTACTAGCACAGGACTAATATGTTTCCTGTCTACCTATGATGACTGGGGAAAACATGCACGAGCAGCAGCTAAGCTAAGAGCCTTTCAGGGTGCAGTACTTCACATTCCATGCTGAACTATTCCTGTGAGGCTTGGATGTAATCAAGCTGAGGGGGGTTTGGAATGTCTCATAGCAGATGGAAGTGCATTTGATAGGTAACCTGGCTGGCTTCCCAGTCTAATCTGCCCCAGTGGAAAAGAGTGGGCTTTATGTGTATGTATGCTGCACTTACTTGAAGGCTTTTTATGTGAACACTGATTTTTTTTCTGACTAATATAAAGTGGCCTGTTATAAGTCTGTTTCTATAAAGATTAGAATTGTTGTCCAACGCCTCCACTCAGTCCAGTACAATGCAGATGTAAATTCTATAACTTTCACTCATTCCTGGTTTCAAGTCCTCCAACTTCCTGTAAACTTTGTAGCAGTAGCTTTGTTTTATAGATTTAGCTTTGTTCTATATTAGTTATATTTTGTTTCATAAGCTTTGTTTTAGAGCAGCTGCTGGGTCTCTATTAAGTGTTATAAGTTAGTAAGAAATTGTTTATAGATACCATAAGTCTGTAAGAAAGCCTGGTTGTTGCTTTGTAAAAGAAATTGCTTTCTCTGAAGTGAGCTTTCCTTTGTGTGAGTGAGGAGAGTGTGTCTGTGGGTGTGTGCACAATGGAATCAGCCCCCAAAGCCAGCCTGTCTGGACGACCAGCTGCCAGCAGCACCTGGATGGCCAGAGAATAATTGGAGCTGAGCCCTGCAACAGAGCCCACCTAAGAAGGCGAAAGAGGCCCCATCATGAGAAGATCAAAATCCCATCTGCTGTTAGCTGATGACTCATGGGCATGCCTAATCCTGGGACAGTGGTGATGACTCATTGTCATACAGTACCCTGGGGCAGTGGGACGGGACAAGAGCTATTGGACTGAGGCATATAAAAAGATGGGTGCAAAGCTACAGGAGCTCCTGCCATCACCACTCTGCAGTAGTTTGTCTGAGATGGCAAGGGGGGTGGGGGGGAGCAGGAGGAGGTCTCTGGGCCTCCTCACGCTGGGGTGAATGGTGCTGACTGCTCCTGAATGCTAAGCTGAGACTGAAGGAAGCTTAGAAGTGGGTCGTACAATCAGCTCGTTGCCCCAGATTCATGATTGCACCCACACTGGCCCCTCTATATGCCTTAGCTTCCTCCGCTGTCCCTATGCAACTCTTCACCTGCATGAGGTCACCTGCGTAAGTGTATAAGTGCAGGAGGGTATGAGTGTGTGTGGGTGTGTGATTGGAAGCTAGTTCCCTTTTTTCCTTTAATCCAATAGTGGCATTCAATAAAATACATACAAATGTAACCCTGGAGTGGTCTTTAGTGTAAAATAAGGGAACAAGAATTACCAGCCAGTCAGGGTTACGCATATCACAGAAGCATTTTCAGATAATCTTTTCTGATTCATTTTATTCAGCATCTGATGAAGTGCTGTGAAATCTATAGTGTGTTGTGCACCCATGGCTCTAATTATTCTCCTGGTTATATTTGGTTCTTCTTTAGAGAGGAATAAATATGTGCTCACTAGACAGATCTGTTGTATGCAGCACTCCTGGACAGGCTGAAGCAAGATGTAGCACACAACTTGAGTAATACAACAGCGATCAATGAAAAGAGTTTTAAAAAGCACTCTATCTGTATTAAATGCAATACAGCTCCATACAAGCTGCTGTATCTTTCTTTGTAGCTAATTCAGGAAAAGCTATTGCAGGCTTCATGGCTTAAGCGCTTTCCCCAGAGAAGTTAAGGAATACTTGTGAGGTCAAGTTTGTGCTTTGCCACACAGTAGATAAAATCCCTTTTCCGTGAACATAAGTATGTGGTTCAATCTTTTATCTGAACGTTCTGTCTACCTGGTAGTTCCACGAATGGTGCTTCATTCACTACAGCTATTGTGGACACAAAGATCATTAACCCAACTGAGGATCCTGAGAGCCAAAGATTAAGCGACTGGCTTAAAGTCACACAGAAAATCTGTAGGAAAACCCGGAACTGAACTTTGGTTCCCAGACTAGCTCCTTAACCACAAGGCCACTTTTACCTGCTACAGATGAAGTATAGTGAAAGAGGCAAATGTTTTGTCCCAACATAAACGTATCCAACAACGATGGGTGAGGCTTCTAGGGTGCCCACATCACAGGAAGCATCTAACATGAGACTTATGTGCTGTGGACCCTCTGCATTGGGATGAATTTCAGCCTGAAAGAAAAGGACCAGAGAGAAGTTCATGAGGGGAAGTAAGGATTAAATGAAGGCCACTGAGAAGATAGAAGTGAGAGTAACAAGGAGGAGACATACAATGGACGACCATGAGGATTGCCCTCCCTGTGGTACAATAAAAAAGGACATCCCTGATTTGGGGATAGTGAGCACTGAGCTTAGAGCAGGGGTGTCCAACATGTGGCCTGTGGGCCAGAATCCAGCCCGTGGAGACTTTCAATCTGGCCTGCAGAGCTGGCAGCGATGACGTTTTTAAAAGGTGGTTGTGCAGCTCTTGGGGCTCGGTGCAGCTTGGTATGTCTCTCAAGGCTCCAGTGGCGGGGCTCCGGCGAGTCACCAAGGGTGGGGTGTAGGGTGCCTGGCTGAGAGGAAAATTTAAGTCTGGGGGCGGCTTGGGGCTGCCAGGGTGTGTGTGTTAAGCATGGGGGGGGTGATAGTTTGGGGCTGTGAGGGGTTAAGCCTGAGGATGTGGGGGCGGGGGGGCGCATTTCGGGCTATTTTGTATTCGGCCCTTGGAACATGTTCAAAAATTGCCATGTGACCCCCCAGTGAAAAAAGATTGGACACCCCTTGGTTAGAGCGAACAGGAGATAACTGCTGGGAGAGTGGGCAGGGGCCTTCAAGGGCCTGCAGGCAGCTGTGGACCTTCTCATTGCTCTCAGTGGCTTGTTGGTCAGGGAGGAAGGAGCAGTAGTTACTTAACGGCTTCTGCTGGAGAATAGCTGGGAGGGAGGAGGAGCGTCACCACAGCGGAGGAGGAAGGTGAGGCCACCCAGCAGAATCCCAAGAGGTGACTTGAGTGACAAAAAAATGGGAGTTTTAATGGCCCGAGAAGACTAAGTGATCACAGGACAGCTACTCCCCCAAATAAGGGATGATGCTGAGAAAATCTGACCTTACAGCAACCCTGGCTACTACCAGTTGGGTCCACCAAAAATGCTGCAAAGGCAGATGCAGAAAGAGGAGCCTTCAACTAAGCAATATTTGTATCAAGGTGGCTGCTTGAGCCAGGCACAAAATTCACATGCAGATCTTGGCTGATATTTTAAAAACTGCCCCCATCTTCTGGTTTTGTGTGGATTTTAATTTAGACTAGCTCTACACGGTCTCTTGTCTATGCACTGTACTGAAGTAACACATACAGTGCACTAGGGAAGAAGCATAGTGGCCATTCAGAAGCACTAATAATTTTTTAAACAAAAAGCAGTCAAGTAGCACTTTAAAGACTAGCAAAATAATTTATTAGGTGGTGAGCTTTTGTGGGACAGACCGACTTCTTCAGACCATAGCCAGACCAGACCAGACTCAATATTTAAGGCACAGAGAACCAAAAACAGTAATCAAGGAGGACGAATCAGAAAAAATGATCAAGGTGAGCAAATTAGAGAGTAGAGGGGTATAAGGGGCAGGGTGGAAGGTCAAGAATTAGATTAAACCAAGTATGCAAACGAGCTATATATTGAATTAATCTAATTCTTGACCTTCTCCGCCCCCATACGCCTCAACTCTCTGATTTGCTCACCTTGATAATTTTTTTCTGATTTGTCCTCCTTGATTCCTATTTTTCTTTCTCTGTGCCTTAAATATTGAGTCTGTTCTGGTCTGGCTATGGTCGGAAGAGGTGGGTCTGTCCCACAAAAGCTCACCTAATAAATTATTTTATTAGTCTTTAAAGTGTTACTTGACTGCTTTTCTATTGAAGTAGCTACTGTCTCTCAGGGAGACAGATTAACTACAGCAACGGGATCAGAGAGTGGAGGGTGGGGGGGAAGGTCAAGAATTAGGTTAAGTCAAGTATGCAGACGAGCCCCTATAGTGACTCAGAAAATTCCCATCCCGGTTCAAACCATGTGTTAATGTGCCGAATTTGAATATAAAAGACAGCTCGGCTGTTTTCCTTTGAATAGTGGTGCAAAAATTTTTTTCAGTAACATGCATACTCTTAAGTCATTAACAGAATGCCCCATTCCATTAAAATGTTGACTAACTGGTTTGTGGATCGGGAGTGTTTTGATGTCTGTTTTGTGCCCATTGACCCTTTGTCTAAGGGAGTTAGAAGTCTGTCCAATATACAAAGCATCTGGGCATTGTTGGCAGATGATGGCATATATAATGTTAGTTGAGGAGCATGAGGAAGTGCTCGTGATTCTGTGAATAACCTGGTTCTGTCCAGTGACGGTATTTCCAGAGAAGATATGTGGACAAAGCTGGCAGCAGGCTTTGTTGCAAGGAACGGTTCCAGGACTGGTATTCCTGGGGTTTGCCTGCACACTTGGCTTAATCTAACTCTTGACCTTCCCCCACCACCGCTCCACTCTCTGATTTGCTCACCTTGATCATTTTTTTTCTGATTTGTCCTCCTTGATTACTGGTTTTGGTTCTCTGTGCCTTAAATATTGAGTCTGGTCTGGTCTGGCTATGGTCTGAAGAAGTGGGTCTGTCCCACAAAAGCTCATCACCTAATAAATTATTTTGCTAGTCTTTAAAGTGCTACTTGACTGCTTTTTGTTTTGATAGCATATAGACTAGCACGGCTCCCTCTCTGTTACTATTCAACACGCAAGGCACTGCATTTAGCCGTTTGGAATGGAGATCCGTCAACTACATGAAAAAACTTGCCCAGATCCAGACAGACGTCATCTTTCTCTCCAAATGCAAGAAAAAGGACATTGTACCCAAGGGACTGACAGTGAAAAACCCATTACAATCAACATACTACGCTGACTACAGCGAGCATCTATGCAACATGCTCTCTAAGAAACTGAGGAACCACTTGATCAAAAACCTTTACAATAAACAAAAGATGATCAAAAATGAACTCTCTGAACTTGAAATTATCATCAACAAACAGGCATCCATGCAAGACCCCACAGTACGAGGCTTTACCAGTGCTAGACAAGAAATTTATAAAAACATACTTCTACTTTCTACAAAAAAGAAAAGAGAATAAATTTTCTACATTACTTCACACCTCAGGATACTTCAACCACAATAACAACAGCTCAACTAACAATATTGTTAACCTTTCCAGCTACCAACTCAGCCCAGCAGAGGAGTCTGTCTTATCTCGGGGTCTTTCCTTCTGCCCTACTTCCTCCATGAACTTAATACAATTATGTGGTGACCTTGAAGCCTTCTTTCGCCGCCTCTGTCTAAAGGAATTTTTCCAGCACACCTCTGAACAACAGTCTGACTCTCTCGACCCCCCTCCCCCCCGCAACCAACAACAAAAGAAGAAGAACTCAATGTGGACTCCTCCTGAGGGTCGTAGTGAAAGCCTGGATTTCTATGTACAATGCTTCCGCAACCATGCTCAGGCTGACATTATACACAAACAAGGCCAAATGAGACACAATCTCAACTATGCTGAACGCTATGCTGTCCACAGTTTCAAAAATAACCCAGACATCATAATCAAACCAGCTGACAAAGGGGTGCTGTTGTCATCATGAATAAGTCAGACTATGAACAGGAGGCAGCCAGACAGCTCTCCAACACCACATTTTACAGACCTCTCTGCGCTGATCCCACTTTGGAATTCCAAAGGAAATTACAACAACTACTTAAGGAACTCCCTGCTGCTACTTGGGACCTCATTCACTCAGGCACACTATCTGAGCCGCAGCCTGGATTATTCTATTTACTTCCCAAAATCCACAAACCTGGAAACCCTGGATGCCCTGTCATTTCGAGTATTGGCACCCTTAGCACTGGACTACCCAGTTATGTGGACTCCCTCCTCAAACCCTATGCCACCAACGCTCCCAGCTATATCTGAGATACCACCGACTTCCTGAGGAAATTACAAAACATCGGAAAAGTTCCTGATAACGCCATCCTTGCCACAATGTATGTAGAGGCTCTGTACACTAATATTCCACATAAAGACAGATTACAAGCTATCAGGAATACCATCCCTGATGTCACCACAGCCAATCTGGTGTCTGCCCTCTGCAGCTTTGTTCTCACACACAATTATTTCCGATTTGGGGACAATTTATACCTTCAGATTAGTGGAGCTGCTATGGGCACCCTCATGGCCCCGCAATATGCTAATATATTTATGGCTGACCTGGAACAATGATTCCTCAGCTCTCGTCCCCTATTACCCCTCCTCTACTTAAGATACATTGATGACATCTTTATGATTTGGACCCATGGTATAGAGACTCAAGAAGAATTCCACAGAGACTTTAACGATCTGCACCCCACCATCAATTTATGCCTCGATTACTCCATGCAAGAGGTACATTTCCTGGACACTACAGTACTAATCAAGGGTGGCCTGATCAGTACCACACTGTACTGAAAACCCACTGATCGCTGTACTTACCTACACCCTTCTGGCTTCTATACTGCACACATAACGAGATCCATTGTTTACAGTCAAGCTCTTAGATACAATCACATTTGCTCTGATCCAATTGACAGAGACCAGAAACTACAAGATCTTTACCAAATATTCATAAACCTGAATTATCCACCAGGAGAAGTAAAGAAACAAATCGACAGGGCCAGACGAATACCCAGAGACCAGCTACTCCAAGATTGGTCCAAAAGAGCCAAGAAGAGAACACTACTGGTCATCACCTACAGCCCCCAACTCAAACCACTGCAACGAATTATTAAAGACCTACAACCTATCCTTAATAAGGATGCCACACTCCAGAAGGCCGTAGGTGACATGCGTGTTCTCTCCTACAAACAACCTCCCAACCTTATGAGAATCCTCACCAACAGCCACAGTTTATGCCCCAGGAATACCAGTCCTGGAACCTTTCCTTGCAAGAAAGCCTGCTGCCAGTTTTGTCCACATATCTTCTCTGGAAGTACCATCACTGGACCTTACCAGGTTATTCACAGAATCACGGGCACTTTCTCATGCTCCTCTACTAACATCATATATGCTATCATCTGCCAACAATGCCCAGATGCTTTGTATATTGGACAGACTTCTAACTCCCTTAGACAAAGGGCTAATGGGCATAAAACAGACATCAAAACACTCCCGATCCACAAACCAGTTAGTCAACATTTTAATGGAGTGGACCATTCTGTTAATGACTTAAGAGTATGCATGTTACTGAAAAAAAATTTTTGCACCATTATTCAAAGGGAAACAGCTGAGCTGTCTTTTATATTCAAATTCGGCACATTAACACATGGTTTGAACCGGGATGGGAATTTTCTGAGTCACTATAGGGGCTCGTCTGCATACTTGGCTTAATCTAATTCTTGACACCTCCCCCACCCCTCCACTCTCTGATTTGCTCACCTTGATCATTTTTTCCTGATTTGTCCTCCTTGATTACTGTTTTTGGTTCTCTGTGCCTTAAATATTGAGTCTGTTCTGCTATGGCTATGGTTTGAAGAAGTGGGTCTATCCTATGAAAGCTCACCTAATAAATTATTTGCTAGTCTTTAAAGTGCTACTTGACTGCTTTTTCTTTTGATAGCATATAGGCTAGCACAGCTCCCTCTCTGCTACTAATAATTTTTTGGATGAGAAGTCCAAATTTCTTAGAACTACCTGGGGAATTTTCTAAATAAGAAATAATACTTTGCACTTATGTACCAAAGGACTTTCCTTCCGAGGTCCATAGCAGATAGACTGACACGAGCCATGTATTTCTCACCAGCCCTGAGGCAACTGTGAGATAGGTTTTCTCCCTCATTTTATAGGTGAGGAAGCTGCAGCACAGAGTGACTTGTACAAGGCCACACGGGTAGACTGAAAAAGCAATTAGCTGCGCCCGCTTTCTCAATCTGGTGCGTCAGCCAGAAGACCAGAGGTGGGCAAAATACAGCCCTTTGGATGGATCCAGCCTGCCAAACATTTCCCTCCAGCCTGCCTTGAGCCCTTCAGGATGCTAAAAGTCCCATGGCACAGATGGGTGCTGCTGCTGCTGCTTCCAGGTGTGTCTGGCTGCTGCTATTGGGTGTGTCTCTTCATGCACTCCCCCCGCATCCCAACCCCACAATCTTCACAGCTCCCACTGGCCAGAAACCAGCCAGCGACAGCCACCGGGGCAGTCCTGGTAGGTGTGGACAACATGGAGAATGGCTGCTCCCCTCCCTTCAAGGGGCACACAGAGATATGTTTGCCCGCCGCAGCTGACCACTTCAAGTGGTGTGGGGCCATCATGTTAGCATGCAGGGCGCCTGCCTGCCTGAGTGCTGTACTGGTGCCATTGGACCTCACACCCTCTTCTGCACCCCAACCTCCTGCCCCAGGTCAGAATCCCGTCCTGCACCCCCAACTCCCTCCCAGACCCCAGGCCCTCTCCATTAATACAATCAAAAAGTGCAACTTTCCCAAAAGTCTTGGAGCGTTCTACACCCACCCTCCAAAAATTACCACCCACCCCTCCATAAGACCATTCTTCCTCCTGCTAGAGACAGGGAACTTAACTGCTCCAGCTGGAATGTGACAACTGCATCAGGGACCCTGCTCCTCCACACAGGTCCAAAATGTGAAATGTGTATGTGAAAGATAATATAGAATCAAATGAAATAAAAATCCTAAATGAATCAAAATGTTCCATAGAATCACTATGGATAGCAATTCCTTCCTCTGATGGGAATCTAGCACTAGGGATATATTATCGACCACCTGACCAGGACAGTGATAGTGATGCTGAAATGCTTAGGGAGATTAGAGAGGCTATCAAAATAAAAAACTCACTAATAATGGGGGATTTCAATTATCCCCATACTGACTGGGTATATGTCACCTCAGGAAAGGATTCAGAGAGAAAATTTCTTGATGCCTTAAATGACTGCTTCTTGGAGCAGCTGGTACAGGAGCCCACAAGGGGAGAGGCAATTCTTGATTTAGTACTGAGTGGAACACAGGATCTGGTCCATGAGGTAACAATTACAGGACAGCTTGGAAATAGTGACCATAACATAATAACATTTAATATTCCTGTGTTGGGAAGAACACCGCAACAGTCCAACACTCTGGCATTTAATTTCAAAAAGGGGAATTACACAAAAATGAGGAGGTTAGTTAAGCAGAAATTAAAAGGTAGAGTAACTAGAGTAAAATCCCTGCAAGCTGCGTGGAAACTTTTCAAAGATACCATATTAGAGGCCCAACTTAAATGTATACCCCAAATTAAAAAACACAGTAAGAGACCTAAAAAAGAGCCACCATGGCTTAACAATCATGTAAAAGAGGCAGTGAGAGATAAAAAGGCATCTTTTAAAAAGTGGAAGTCAAATCCTAGTGATCAAAATAGAAAGGAACATAAACACTGCCAAATTAAGTGTAAAAATGTAAGAAGAAAAGCCAAAAAAGATTTTGAGGAACAGTTAGCCATAAATTCAAAAAACAATAGTAACATGTTTTTTAAGTACATTAGAAGCAGGAAGCCTGCTAAAAAAGCAGTGGGGCCCCTGGATGATAGAGACATAAAAGGAGCAATCAAGGAAGATAGTGCCATTGCGGAAAAACTAAATGATTTCTTTGCTTCAGTCTTCACAGCTGAGGATGTTAGAGAGATTCCCAAATCTGAGCCGTCCTTTATAGGTGACAAATCTGAGGAACTGTCCCAAATTGGAGTGTCATTAGAGGAGGTTTTGGAACTAATTGATAAGCTAAACAGTCACAAGTCTCCAGAACTGGATGGTATTCACCCAAGGGTTCTGAAAGAACTCAAATGTGAAATTGCAGAACTATTAACTGTAGTTTGTAACCTATCCTTTAAATCAGCTTCGATACCCAATGATTGGAAGACAGCTAATATAACACCAATATTTAAAAAGGGCTGTAAAGGAGACCCTAGCAATTATAGACTGATAAGTCTAACGTCAGTACTGGGCAAATTAGTAGAAACAATAGTAAAGAATAAAATGGTCAGACATGTAGAGGAACATGATTTGTTGAGCAAAAGTCAACATGGTTTCTGTAAAGGGAAGTTGTGTCTTACTCATCTATTAGAGTTCTTTGAAGGGGTTAACAAGCATGCGGACAGGGGGGATCCAGTAGACATAGTATACTTGGATTTCCAGAAAGCCTTTGACACGGTCCCTCACCAAAGGCTGTTATGTAAATTAGGTGGTCATGGGATATGAGGAAAGACCCTTTCATGGACTGGGAACTGGTTAAAAGACAGGAAACAAAGGGTAGGAATAAATGGTAAATTTTCACAATGGAAGGGGGTAACTAGTGGCGTTCTCCAAGGGCCGGGCCTGGGACCAATGTTGTTCAACTTATTTGTCAATGATCTAGAGAAAGGGGTAAGCAGTGAGATGGCAAAGTTTGCAGATGACACCAAACTGTTCAGGACAGCCAAAACCAAAGCAGACTGTGAAGAACTTTAAGAAGATCTCAGCAAACTGAGTGATTGGGCAGCAAAATGGCAAATGAAATTTAATGTGGGTAAGTGTAAGGTAATGCACATTGGGAAAAATAACCCCAGTTGCACATACAATGTGATGGGGGCAAATTTAGATACAACAGATCAGGAAAGGGATCTTGGAATTATGGTGGATAGTTCTCTGAAAACATCTACGCAGTGTGCAGCGGCAGTCAGTAAAGCAAATAGGATATTAGGAATAATTAAAAAAGGGATAGAAAATAAGACGAAGAATATCTTACTTCCCCTATATAAAACTATGGTACGCCCACATCTTGAGTACTGCATTCAGATGTGGTCTCCTCACCTGAAAAAAGATATATTGGCGTTAGAAAAGGTTCAGAAAAGGGCAACTAAAATGATTAAGGGTTTGGAACGGGTCCCATATGAGGAGAGGCTAGAGAGACTGGGACTTTTCAGTCTAGAAAAGAGGAGACTGAGGGGCGTTATGATAGCGGTATATAAAATCATGAATGGTGTGGAGAAAGTGAATACAGAAAAGTTATTTACTTGTTCCCATAATATAAGAACTAGAGGACCTCAAATGAAATTAATGGGTAGTAGGTTCAAAACTAATAAAAGAAAGTTTTTCTTCCCACAGCGCACAGTCAGCCTGTGGAACTCCTTACCAGAGGACGCTGTGAAGGCCAGGACTCTAACAGAGCTCGACAAATATTTGGAGGTTAGGTCCATAGATGGCTGTTAGCAAGGGGTAAGGTATGGTGCCTAGCCTTTTGTCAAAGGCGGGCAATGGATGGCAGGAGACAAATAGCTTGATCATTGTCATCGGTTCACTTCCTCTGGGGCACCTGGCATTGGCTACTGTCAGCAGACAGGATACTGGGCTAGACGGACCTTTGGTCTGACCCAGTATGGCCATTTTTATGTTCTTATGTTCTTATGACTTAGGACTGGTCTATAGGACAGATGCATAGTTGTGCTGCTGCAGCTGTCCTACTATACAAGAACGGTGCAGCAATTTTTATAGTGGCAGGTGCTGAGAGCCATTGAATCAAGCTGTAAATCCTATATATAATGGAAATCATTTCAAGCTGGGCGTGAGACAGTACCCCAGGCCTCCTTGTTCTAGCATCTACGTCACTGTAGTGCTTCAGTGTAGACAATACCTACACTGTTGGGAAGGGTTCTCCCATTGGCACAATTAATCCACCTCCCTGAAAGATTTCTTCCATCAACCTAGGATTGTTTAGATTGGCTTAACTATGGCACTCAGGCTTTTTTCCCATTCCTGGGTGATGTAGCTGGGTTAACATAACATAGAGTAAACCTGGCCCAAAGATTATTGGTGGGTTAAACGTCAGTTTCAAAGAGCTCTTTCTCTTATCCTTAAGTTCTCATTACCCATAAGCTCATCAGATAGTAAAATTGTCTCGTTTTTCAACAGGAAACCTACTGACACACACCAGAAGCACCACACCACTTAATGGTAGTTTCCATCCCACCTATCTCCATCATTCTTCACATAGTATTTTGTAACCAATCCTTAGGGATGGAGGATATACTATTTTTTTTTCTTATTTTCACTGGCGTTCTCCTTGCTCTCATTTTCTTTTCCCACTTCTGGTGACACTGTTCGCTATGTGTGATGGGCACAGAAACGTACTGCTACCATGTGTGGAAGATGTAGCAAAAGGTGAGAGAAAGTGACACCAGTCATCAACAGTTTCACGGCATAAAGGATAATGCTACAGCTACATAAAACAGATGGGAGTTCAAGAAATATACCAGCTTCTTGTCTGGAGATTGCCGGAGGCCCCAGGCAAAGCACTGGCAGGAAACAGGCATCTGCTTGTTGGAACTTTGCGCAGACAGGGGCTTACAATTTCACTAGTGGAAACAGAGCACGTTCATTCAGTGGGAACAAGTGCAATTTTTCCCATGCATATATGTGCTTGAGAGAAAATGCATCCAACCAGACCTGCCCATTTGCCAGCGTCAATCTAATGTGGTTTGGGTGAGTGCGCTGCAACTCCATGCACAAAAGACCCTGGGTAAAATCTCAGTCTGCCCACTCATGTACACTAGTCTGCTCATTTTATTGCTGAATCCTCTCCTGAAAGCACAGTTTTTAGTTCTGCCTCATTTGCAGACAGCTCCAAATACACACCATGTTTGCAAAACTAAAATGTCTGATGTGCATGAAGCTAAACGTAAATAAAGAATTAATATATTTTTTTTAAAAAAGGTCAACAGCAGATGGCCCAAAAGGACAAAGCTGAATTTAAGGATTAAGAAGACCATAATAAAAGCTGTCATTACAAGTTGTCATGATTCATGAGTTATTTATTAGTGCTGAACAAACATTGTTCCCTTTAGATACCAAATGTCAAATGTTTTAATACGCAGAACCCAAGTTTTCCTCTCCCAGCTGTTCCCACTTCAGGTTGCCAGCTGTATTATCTCATCATTTCAGAGCTGCCAAGAAGCCTAGTGTTAGCACGCCACATTACTCATATCATATTTCCTAAAGAGGACCGATCAGACCAGAGCATTGTAATAATTGAACCTACTACCATTACCTAGTATTATGCACATTACTGTTGATTCTAAAATCTCTGTAGTAGATGGTAAGTACTTGCTTGATAGTTACTGAAATAATTCCAGAATAAATTTCTCTAGTGCTTACAAAACGTGCCTGCGATCAGAGTTGGCTCCTTTGATATAGTGGTTGCTTTTTGAAGATCCTGAAGCTCACAGAAAACATTAAATGACTGGTAGGCCAAATATTTCTAATTTCACAAAGGGTTTCTCCATCTTTGAAATTTTACCTTTTTTGTGGGGAAGGGTGCCAGAGATTAAGCACAGTCTTTGTTGTTTCCTTTACTCATCCAGTTACAGCTGTAATTTAAATCTTATTCTGATTTGTTTTCCTAAAGTGATTTAGACTAAAAAAATCAGTTGCTTTACTTGCTCTGTTGATCTGCTTGCTCATACGCAGCTCTTCTGCATGTGCAAAATGTGAAAGGTTTCCAAAGTGTTTTGTAGTATCATTCAACAGCAGTGATTGCGCTGATGACGACAGTCGTGGGAGAAAGTGACATAAGCTCTGTATTGTAACTTGACCATAAATTAAAAGTCTCCATCTGTCATGCATGTGTGGCCCCTACTAATGTAAAGGATAAAGCTTTCTTTGCTGTAATTGGCAAGTCAGGATTCTGGCCAGCTGTACATGCACACGGTTCAGCAAGGATCAGGGAAAGCAGATGGAGACAGTTATAACCAGCATTCTCTGACTTTGATACCTTTTTGTATATATTTCATTAATGCATCATGAAGATGGAATAAAAGAGGATGTCCAAATGAGAAGTATTTAAATTCAAACCCCTTTGCATCACACAAGTTTGTATTTCTGTTAAAGAGACAATAGTAAGGTTAATATGTGCAAAATCAGACTTCCTTTAAATTTCTCCTCTTTCCCCCAACAGCAGCAGGCTATATCTGAAAAAATATACCAGGTTTAAAGAGTGAAGGCTACAATGACTTGACAGCTGAAGGTGTGCAAAATTCTGAATGTCTGAATAGTCTGACTGGTCTTCTCTGGAGTCAGATCTTTGTTTCAGGTGTCAAAACTTTGAACTCAACTGCCAAACTATAGAAGAACCTGGCTTTGGGCACTGGCAAGGGATTTTATCAAGAAAAGAGCCTTCAGGAAAACAAAGGCAACACAAGAAGCATGAATGCTATGTCACATATTTACTCAGACAATAGTTCCATCACCTATAGCTTGTCGTGTATGGGGTGCCCAGTGCATCACCATGGGTTTTAAAATTGTTGCGGGAATTATTTTGGAGACTAATATATGATTTTTCCCAAATATCAAAGGAACTTGCAAAAAACAAAAATAAAGTTTTATGCAATGCCACATTTTAGTCATGGCACTTAATTTTAATTATATGTACTTCAGTTATGCGGAGAGTGCTTATCCCAGAGTTCGAACTGATTTATGCTATATCTAATTTAAAACTGGTAAAAAAATTGTTTGAGATTTTATGCATTTTTAAAGTTTTTTTCAATAGCTGTTACAAAAAATGAAAGGTTTGTTTTTCATTTTTTACCTCCCTCCCCTCTTTTGGTTCACTGAAACATGGTAGTGAGGAAAAATGGGAGAGAAATGCTGGAAAAAAAGAAACAGAAAAATGTTCCACTTTTGTTTTTGAGGGACTGAAACGTTTGGTTTCAAGAATACATAGTTTTTTTTATTTTGTCTGCTGAAAAATTGGAAAATTTCAAATGACAGACATTTTTTCAAAATAATTCAAAAAGCCATTTTCGGTCAAAGCATTCCAGCAAAATATTTCTGACCAACTCTACAAGCTTGCTACATTTTCTGAAAGTCAGCAGCTTTGGCTATTTCAGAGCAGAAGAGGGAGTGGAAGGCAGTGATTCCTGATAGATAAGGCACTAAGGTGGGGCTCAGGAAATCTTGATACTGTTCTCATCTCTGCCACTGACCTGCCTTGTGCCTCTGGGCAAGTCTCCTTTCCTCTAAGAGCAGACCAAAAGGGATCAAGTTGGCGTATGGAACCAAGAAGGGCTTTTAACTGGGTTACATGACTATAGAACTTTCTCTATTCACAGTGCACACTTGCTGCAGTTTTAAAATAGCCTACAGAAATATCTGTTTGCCATTGCTTTGGGCTGTTTTCAAAACGCTGATGATATTTCATTTAAAGCTTCCGGTTCGTCCCTCTCACGAGGGACTCCAGACAAAGGCATTTTGGTCTTTTCATAGTAACTGAAGTAAACCTTTCCTCTTATTTGAAATTCCCTTTTACGGAGTCTTCATTCTTAGCTTGGAATTCACTGTTGCAATAGGTAGCTTTTTCACAAGGCTATAAATGCACTGACATCCAGGCCCACTGACAGGGAGGGGAGGGTGAAGGGGGCAGTTGCCCCATGGCCGAGCCTTTCAAAGGGACCCAGAGCTAAAGTAGCAGCGGCAACTGCCAGAACTCCAGCTCTCTTTGGAATGCCGTGGAGTTCTGTGCCACCGCTCCACATACGGCTCCGAGGCAGATGTGGGCGGGAAGCAGGGCCGAATTCCTAAGCCATGTCCCTTCCACCCTTGGCCATGCCCCTTCCGGGGCCTGCAGCGGTTGTCGGCTTCATTGCTGGCATCTCATGTTATATGAGTAAATTCTGAGGCTGCATGATAGGAAGTGATGAGCCGGCAGCATCATGATAGATGTTAGCAAAGGGTGGGGGATGCGTTTTGCAAGCACAAGACACAAGGTTGGTGACAGGAGGGGAAGAGTCTGGTTCAACTTCTGTGAAATCCTGTCAAGTGTAAGTACTGGAAGGTTTGAGAGGTTCTCAAACCATCAACTCATCAAGCACCTATGGCTTTGTCTAGATTGAAGAGATCCGTTGGCAAAAGACCCGCAAATTGCTCAACTCATTTGCATATCAGTTCTGTCAGGAGAGGCTTTCCTGACATTTGACCTGTGCAAGTGGGGCCAAATGTCAGGAAAACCCCATTTGCTAATATCTCCCCTCTTCCTTGTGGAACGTGGATTACCAGGATGTCAGCAGAAGGCTCCCGGAGGGGCAGACTTCTATCGGGAGACCTCCGGGCTCTCAACAGAAGCCTGAAATCTAGACAGAGCTTATGAGACAATAAGGAGGAACTGGAACTTTTTGATGATTCAAATCAGCCTTCAAAGATCTGAAATCAATGAGCCCCAGATGCCTAAATATATTTGAGGCTACAGACCTATCAATCCACAGAAGACTCCGTTACGAAATGAAAAACAATGTAAAAGTTGGAGAATCATCAAAGTGGCATAATGTTAAGTGGTCTGGAAACATTCCTCAAAAGCTCTCATTTCTGGTAGGTTTCATTAGAATGGATATGAAAGAATGAAAAGAGTCATTTCCTGCCATTTTCTAATTTTCTCATATCCATTGTCTCTTCAGTATTGTTCTCCTTTTGTAACATCTTACACTGAGACAGTAGTACAGCTAATATTTCAGAAATAAAAGTGTGATATTAAAATAACATGTTGTAATTAGAAAGTAAAACTGGAAAGCATTCTTAAAAGTTGCAATTTTGACAATTATGAGGAAGTTTTAACACTGACCAAAATTAAAAAAGGTGGCTGGACAGAGGATGCGGGAGACAGACAAAATATTTTCAGTGAAAAATTTTGTGCCATTTGGTCCTACTGAGTTAAAAAAAGCTGAAAATCAAAACTTCAACAAAAATTTCTGATGTAATTTTAATATTCAGTTGAAAAAAGGGATATATTTTTCCTGAAAATGTTTACCAAAATTTCATTCTGTTTTTCATCCAGCTTTTTTATGTATTACATGATTTTTGAATATTGGAAATCCTTCCTTTCTTCCTTCTTGGTTAGTAAATTTGGAGTGAGTAACCAGTCATCTTGAAGGGTAGTATAGGAAGTTATCTTCTGCTTCAGTGTTTTGAGTAATGATCAGACAACTTCAATAGAAAACTTCAGTTATTATCTTTTGGATTCCATAGACTTGTGATCCACACCTGCAAACAATGTGATCCAGGGAAGAATCACAGGATTTGAAAATTTAAAAAAAAAAAAGTTTCTTCCTGATAAACTACAGAAACAGCTCTAATACCTTCCAAATCAAGCAGAAGAGTTTTATAGCACCAACTCTACTGTCTTTCACAGAAGGCAGTGTCACACATACACACAAGTGAGTTTCTTATGTTCTCGCTCTTGCAACATCAGGCCTTATCTCCAAGGAGACCATTTGAGTTTGAGTGCTTCCAGGATCACATGACAGGACCTGGGTCCACGGTCATAGAAATATGTAGATAATGATCAAGGATGTGGACTGTTTTTCATAGGTCTTGTTGCAGCTGTTCATCTCTTTTCAGCTGTCCACAAGACAACAGGCACCTGTATTTCTTCAGCTGACAAATGGTTGCAGTCTATAACACATCCTATAATTTATAGACCTTTGCCATTCCCCAGCTGTTGTTGTAAAATAGGTGCTCTAGACTTCAGAAGGTGACTTCTGAAAACACTCTTAAAATCGTTTTAAAGTAACTTTTTAGTCAAAAAGAAACGAATTAGATCAGAGGCAGAAATAAAAACTGTGATATGAAAATCTTTGGGTTCCCAACCTTAGTAACCACGTGAATTTAATTATGTGTAGTTAGGCCTCAGCCACTCTTCTGTGGTTGATTTCAGCTGTCCATCATATGTCTCCACACAGCTCTTCCAAACTGCATACCAGTTGCTTTATTTACAGTCTATGGGAGGGTCACTTGCTTGCCATATTAGGAAGTAAGAAAGGTTATTCTCAGGGATGCTTCTCTGTAGATCCATATTTAAAATTTCACCAGGAGACCTACCTGGCACTGACCAGGTGCTTCGGGTCAGGGGGCTGGTGGTATGGGAGGGCGCAGGAGTCAGGAAAGGGCCTTGGAGATGTGTGGAGGGCAGGACAGGAGGCTGGGGGTGTGGAGAGTTAGGGTTGGAGGATGAGGTGTGGTTCAGGGTGGGATGTCCCTTCCAGTGGGGTTTTTCTGCCCCTCTAGCCAGCAGGAGCTTTTCTCTCTTCCCCAGCATCCCCTCCTCCAGCTGGCAGGGGCCTTCTGTCTCCTCCTTGTCCCTTACCCAGCTGGCAAGGGCCTTCTCTCCTCCCCAGCCCACAGCACTCTGTCAGGGGCTTTCTCTTCCGCTCCACCCTTTCCCTGTCCAGCAGGGGCCTTCTTTCCTCCTGCCCCCACGTCACCCTGTCACTCCCAAGAGGACTCTTCTCTCCCCCTGTTCCCTTCTGTTAGTTGGCAGGTGCTGGGAGGCGGGAAGAGAGGGTTTGGAATAGCGGGGCTACTAAGCTGGTCTGGTGGTAAGCAAGATGGAAGACCACCCCCCCAGCCCTTCTGGCCACCTTCTTGGTGGTGCAGCGGCCTCCGGTGGCCATACTCGGTATTGCATCCCTCCAGTCTGTGCCCTCCCTTTCACATCCCTCTTATCTCTGCCCCCTCTCTTTCTATGCTATGGAAAACAATGCCATTCCTGGTACTTTTCATTTTCCTGGCACAACCAAACCTTGACCTTGTTTTAAGTTAGGATAAGAGGAAGCTACATACCAAATGTGATGGTCCTAGCTCTTGTGATTTAAAGGAGTTCTTGAATAACACAACAAGAAATCCTGTGACACCTTATAGACTAACATATTTTGGAGCATAACCTATCATGGGCAAAGACTCACTTCGTCAGATGAAGTGGGTCTTTGCCCACAAAAACGTATGCTCCAAAATATCTGTTAGTCTATAAGGTGCCACAGGACTTCGTGTTATTATTTAAGGTACAGACTAACTCGGCTACCTCTCTGATGCTTGAACAGACTCACATTCACGTGGACTCGCAGACAGATAGACTCACTCTAATGTGTGTGTGTGTGTGTGTGTATTTATTTAGTTACGGGTGCAATGTGCTTGGCATGTCAGTTTTTCTTCCCTGTAAAAGGTATGACTCACCTGCCTGCCTAGCAATGAGACTTGAAAAAACCCTACTGTCCAAGTAAGGAGCAAAATGTCTCAAGGCACACAACAGTGATCCCTCTGGATTATAAAGAGTAGCAATAATAGGGTGCTAAGGGAGGCCCATCCATTTCTCAGCAGAAAGAGGCTCCTGGGCTCCCTAGCGGACTTTGTTCATATCACAAAGTGCATTCAAGACTGGTGAAGAAGCTGAGTCAAATGTTTCTTATTTTGCACACATCTGTGTATTTAGATGTCTTGTGACACGTAAAGTAAAGAATGACTGTTTTCTAAACCTTCCTGCAAAGTTTGTGGCCATTAGCTTCAATATCCCTGATCTCTAGGGAGGTTGCAGTGAAGTTACTCAAGAGTCTTGCCCTAGTGTCAGGGTGTAGGGAAGTTGTACTGCAGGTCCCACTTCCAAGAAGAGCTACTAGATAGAGAGTCTATGCCCAGGGAATGAGCCTAAAGGCCAAAGAAGGGAACAGCATTTTAAGCATACCAAGGCCTGCCAACAGAGTGGAGTGCGGGGAGAAGGAGGCAAAAGGGGCAGCTGACACAGGTATCAGGGATTCAAAAGGGCCCATGGTTCCCAGCCACTGCTGTCACCGTTACTGCAGCAGCGGCAGTAGCCAGAGCCTTGGGCCATTTAAATGGCCAATGGAGCAGCACCCAGTGTGCTCTAGGCAGCTCTGAGGGCTGCCGGAAGGGGTGGTACAGTACGCTTGGGCAGGGCAGAGGTCTGCCTTTCCCAATCCCACCCCTTCCAGCCAAGACTCCGCCCTATCCAGGAGTGTGGAGCAGGACCCCACACCCCTTGCTCAGGGGCTTGGCCAATCTATTGGCCTCCCTGAGCATACTCAAACCAACAGGGGGGAGCAGTGTGGGTCACAAAGAGGCAAGCCAGTGTGTGGCCAGCCAGTCATCTTCAGTGAGGTCTGAATCAATTACCCACACACAAAAGCATCAAACAAAAATTAGGATTTGCCCTGGAATAAACAAGTCTTTCCTTTCGTAATCTAACTCTGCTTCGTGATGGATTATTCAGAGCCCCCACAGTACTGTGACTGTGGAATTTTTGTTCTGTATCTGATATGTTTGAAAAAGTCCCCCAGTATAAGAGTTAAACTATTCTCCTGCATTAAACAGACAAACAAACAAGCAAACACGAACTCATGTTTTTGGATGCCAGAGCTAGCACTGGGAGGACTGTGAAAAGAAATGTGCCTAAATTTTTTAAGTTAAACTCTTTTGTTTGCATGACCAAATGTTAGTCACATCTACATGGAGGTACATTTATAAATAATCAACCAAAAGTTAATTAACAATTAATAGATTCATGACTAATAGGCATTTTAATAACTTGCTGATTAACAGAATACAAGTGAACAGCTTGTTTAGAACTATGGCTTTCACTGATGTGCTTTTACACTAATGCTACTATTCAGATCTGTCTTGCGCTTGTAACATCTCATACTCATTTTAACCATTTATAATGTCTTTATAAATGAAGAGTTAATATAAAGTGTGATCCAAATAATTACAAGAGATATGTGCAACTCTGTTTTAAATGGCCTCAAAATTAAGATTTCCTAAAAACAGAGAGAAGAAAGCAAATCTGTTGTCTCCCAACCTTCGGTCTTTCACCAAAACTTCACCAACTCCCCATTCTCCGGACTGCTTCGCTGAAAAGCCCCATGAATTTTGTTCAAAACTCCTCTGTGTATGATAACATCTAATATTGATTCATGTTATCTAAACAGTCTGGCTGGTGTCTGAGTAACTCCAAGGCTTTTTTAATGTTTATCTCTGAAGTTGAAAAGTTTAATTAAAGCTGAGAGCACAATGCTTGTGGAAAAGCCTGAGCTTTAAGCTGTTATATTTTCAAACCCCATACTGCCTTAACCTCTTGGAAAACGCATTTCACGAATATACTGTTTTCCTTTCACCAAAGCTGGGGAGTAAAGGTTATAAAAGGCTACTTTGGAGTTAAATAAAATATTTTGCTCGTATAGTCTGATGGTTTATGGGCTTTTAGGTAAATGAATCAGCATGTCTTCAGCTTAATGCCTCTATTCTCAGTTTAAATCAGTGGTTTTCAGCCAGTATGCTGTGAAAGCTGCCCAAGTGTGTTGTGAAATTTTGCCAATTTCCCTTCGCAGTGGCTCTTTGCAAGACCATGCAGGACCCTGTTCATGCCACCCAGACTCCAGAATGACCTCTTCTACAACATGGATTGCATTTATGCTCCAGATGGACGACCTAAGCTTCAGGTATTGAAACTACGTCATGATCCGCCACTTGTAGGCCATTTCAGGACCTGGAGTCTGGTCACAAGTAGCTTTTGGTGGTCTGACCTATGATTTTACATCAAGAATTATATAAGATTATATAACCTTTGCACCCATACCAAACACCCACGACCAAGAGCCCCAGTCTCAGGCAGCCTCTCCTCATTTGGGCGTTTGACAGTGTTCAGTCAACAAAACAACTGTGTAGGCACTCTGGGACCCTTCTGTTGACAGACAGGGCTTCCACTTCACCAGGTAGCTCTGTTTGCAGAGCTTCCAGCTGGCCATTCTATTGAGAGAGGGCCAGGCTGCCTGGCTGCTCTCTGTCAACAGAGCAGATTGCTCTTTCAATCTGCATTTATGTATAGACACAATCTGTCGACCGAAGTTTCGCTGGGCAATCCCTTCCGACAGCGGTTTCTGTCAACAGAGGTTTCTCTCGTAGGTGTAGCCAGAGAGGTATAACGCTGCTGGTGGATGTGCCAGGTTTTGTTGACAAACTGTCAACAAAGCACATTTTGTGTGTAGACACTCTGTTGTTTTTCCTGACAAAAGTCCAGTTTTGCCGGGAAAAGCCTCTTGTGTAGACGCAGCCTGTGGGTTTATTCACACTGAAATAAAAAAGGAAGCAAAATGCCAAGAATGGGATGGTCCAAAAATTCAGGAGACTTGTCACAAATTAGATTAGACATCACATTTTCATCCAGTTGTTTCTTCAGTGTACACACTCAAGAATTATAGTTTTTTTGCAGGTGCTGACAAAGTAACACCTGCATTAGCAACAGCTGTCTCTCCGCGACAGTCACCAATAGACTCCTCTGAAATTAACAGAATTAAATTATCCCATAGTTCACTTTCTTTTTTAAACTTCTTGCTTTTGACAATGCTCTTCAACATACCTCAGCGTGATCATTGACCTCAGTGCTGAAGCATCCTCTATGTTCCCATCTTTCATTTTTCTTGAATGTTTCTAATCACTCATTTTCTTGGTATTCATGGCATTTTCACCCCGTTTACCTTTTTTACATTCAGTTCAAAATCAGTGCTTCACTAAACAGATGCAAAGACATAGACAACCAGGGTCTCCACCTGAGACAATCATAGCACAATACTAATGTTGTTTGATTTTTATGACCTCCACTGTGTGTGTGTGTGTGTGTTCTGTTTTTTATAGTGTGGAACTGCTTGTATCTCAGAACTGCAGGACACAACAGTTGTGTAAAGCATTAGTGTTTAACAAGAACACTCACCCTTGAAAAATTGAGTGGATTGATAAATGGGTGTCAATGAATAAAAACTAAATCCTTTTTTAAAAGAAAGGTGATTTGTTGGGGAAAATCAGTAAAAACGAATATGCAGATACAACATATTTTGGAGGGACGTTCAAGATAGAGTGGCCCTTTGTCCTTGAGCCTGTTTTTTTTATTTTTATAAAAATGTGTTCTGGCCATGTAAAGCTGTAAAGCCAACAAGCAGACTTAAACCTGCTTCCTCTGGAACTTAGTGCATGAGCATAAAGCCACTTGGCTATCAACAGAGACTATTGAGCAGATTTGTTATTTTCTGTATAAGTGGCCTCAGTGCCGCTAGATGGGCCAGTACACCACACCCAGGAGGTGTGTGGGTTACAAAGGCACCTTAAAATGAAAGTCAGTTACACATAAAACACTTTATGCTCATGGGTGGAGTCCCTCTTGGAGAAGGCTAGCACCCAGCTCTGCCCATGCATCCACGCTGCAGCAGGAGCCTTAAGACTCCCCTGTCTTCCCTGCTGCCAGAGTCATGAGCTCTCCCCACTTGGCCAGAAGAGCCCCAGGCCAGCTAGAGCCCACGGCACCTCCTGCCCTGCAGCAGCTAGAGAAGCCCTGGCTCAGCTGAAGCCTTGACCCACACCCCATGATGAGAGGGCCCCAGGCCAGTCAGAGCCCCTGTCACACTGCTGCTCCCCAGACCCCAAGCCGTCCTTTGGGGAACGTCCTTGCCAATTCTCTTCCAGAAGAATAACCTGAGCTTTTGGTATGTGGCATGCAGATTCCAGGGCTGTTGAGGAGGCAGTATGTGTTACTCAGCTTCAGAGATTATTGATGAGCCCAGGAAGCTGGGTAACACGTATGGCCTCTTCAGCCAACTGGAACCTGAATGGGGCATAATAATAAAAAAAAACCTCTGCAACCAAAACCACATCTGACTTCCACTGGCACGAAATGTGCTGGGGTGCCCGAGCCGCTCCTGGCCTATTATATACACTGCCTATGTTTAGGCCTTCTTTATACTGCCTTTACCTCACAATTGATTGTAAATACAGGAAGTGCCCAGCTTACAAGCAGGTTGTGTTCCGAAAGTTCATTTGCAAGTCAGTTTTTCTGGAACTCTGAACTCATTTTCCCAAGGAAACATAGTTACATGTGGTGGTTATGTTCCCAGGCTAGCCCACAAAAGCCTACTTAACCCATAATGTAGCTGAAAGACTGTGTATTTGCAAAGAAAAATAGTAGAAAATAATGCCATTGCAATATGAGTAATTAAACAGAACAGAAAAACAATAAAATTAACTAAGGAGTAACTTAACATTGAATGCAGCTGCTTTAGGAAAGGAAGGTTTGGTGAAAAGGGGCTGGTGCAGAGCCCACGTAGGAGGAACCAGCTGGGGATATAGCTAGGGGTTGCCTGAGATGGTGCTGAGCCCCTGGGGTAGAGATTATCTGTGAGCAGGGCTGGAGGCAGCTGGAGCTCATACTGAGCCCACGGGTTGGGCCTGCCTTCAATCCTATGGCCTGTGCTCATGCCACTCACCACTATCTGTGCCTCTTGCCTGCTCTCCTGAGGATGAGGGTGAGCGTTTGCATGCGCAAACATTCGTAACTGGGGGAGTGCCTTTGTGTTTCCTGTTCATGCAACATGCATGTCATATCTTCAAGCTCTGCATAACGTCTGCACCGACAGCTATCTTTCTATGGTTTTTGTCTGTGTCTGGAAAGTCAGTTACATATTGATTACGTTACATTCCCCAAAACTTTCCAAATTTATTATCCATAATAATAATATGTCATGATAATGCATATGGAATAAATCATTCCACTATGCAGTCATGCTTTCCAGGGACTCAGTCCTGTAGTCAGACAAAAACTGATTGCAGCCAGACTTTAGGCAATTAAATGGCATAACACACGGAAACCACATTCCCAAAGAAATACATACAGTACTGTTGGAAGTATGCAGATGAGATCTGTTTTAAATATATGCATTTTCAAGAGGAAGATTGGTGTAAGGCTACAATTTCAAACAGGTTCAAAAGGTGCCCATGAAATATTTTTATCTATATGCAACCTCTCTATTAATGGCAGGTGACCACCAGAATGGCCAGGTTCACTTACTAGGGGTTTCTGTGAATAAAGTAACCAACTGGCTGGAGCCCACACCCACGCCACTGGTTGCCCGGCTGGTTGCTTGTCCACTCTGCTCCACCAACTGCCCCTTCCCAGCCACTCACCCACTGCATTGTGGGTTTTGCTCAAGGCAAAACCCAGTGATTCCAGCTCTCTGTGACTTAAGCTGTGGGCCTAGCCACAAGAATCTCAGCATCCACCAGGATGGATTCTCACAAAATAACTACAGACTCCAGCATTTGTCTGGGCTTTAGAGCTGTCTTTGAGCAGCGGAGGAAAGGGCTAGTCAAATCAGACTTAGGGCTGAATGGCCAAAAGGCTGCCAGCAAGATGGTTCAACTAGTGGGCCTTTCCTTCTTCTACTTCACAGGCCTCTGTTGAGTGCAGTCCTGTGGGTTCTTCATCTTACACATCGATGATGACTGCCCTGTACCCCCCACAGTAATTTCAAGCATTGGTGATATTCCACAATTCCAACACTGGGCAATAGCTTAATCTGTGACTTTACAACAACAAGTTGTTTGCAATAGGCAAAACTCCCTTGCTTTTTCCTGCTACCCAGCAGCCTTTGCAAACAAGCAACTATTTACATATACACACCCCATCTCTAAAGAACACATTTCCCAAATTCCTTCAGTAGGATTGAAGAGCTCCTGCCACATTCCTTATATCCATATTCAATTTATATGTGTATTGTCACTGTCTAATGATGTGCAGTTTTGGATTTTCTTCTGTCTGCTCACAATATCTGCAATGTAACAGAGAGGTAGCCATGTTAGTCTGTACTCCAGCAAAACAAAACAGCAGCAACACAGCACTTTAATTTGACACATTAACAGGTAGTATGAAGAGACACCAATTACCTCACGCATTACAAGGACCGCTTCCCTTCCTTTGATGCTTGTAATTACCTCAGGCAGGATACTTAATATCCCCCATCCCTCTGCCACATACTTCAGTCCTATGTACTTGATTTGTTAGTTTTTATTGCAATCTTTTCTGGTCCTCTGTACTTATATATGTCAGTCTGTATTGGAAATGAGATTGATCTGATGAAGTGGGTCTGTCCCATGAAAGCTCATCATGAATATGTCATATTGCTAGTCTTAAAGTGCTACAATGTCTGAAAGGATCAAGCTGTGCATGTTGAAAATGCATAATAATATAAAGTGAACCTGGACTCACTAAAGTCAATGGGAGTTTTGCCTTTGACTTCAGTGGGGCCAAGATTTCAACCATAAAGTTTAGAAAACATGAAAGCTTTTTATAGACTAGGAGGTGTTTTTCTTTCTCCTGCAGTGCTATAAAATTTCTCTTTACTTTTTGATTTGCCTCTATTTATGTTTTTAAAAAGATATTGCATTTCTTCAATAGCTAAGAAATGTTCCAAAATGAAAGAGTCTATAAAATGCCTGGTCTAGTAATGACCTGTAATTATAAGTTTGCTCGTAGGGGATTGTCATTACACCAGAGGCTAATGGGTAGCTTATTTTGAGAAGTAGACCCTGGTCAAATTTCCCAACTTAGAGCACATACAAAATAACCAAATGGCTACTTTCCAGCTCCTAGAAATTAATGTTAGTCAGCTTTCTTGAAGTGAAAGAAAAGGGTTTGTAAATTAGCTTTACCACCAACTTCCTTCAGTACATCCTCTTATAGTTTCATTCATTTTTCAGCATCTTCCTTGAAGATGGCAAACCCAAAACCAGTTGCTGCTGATGGTCTTCAACTTGGAAGGATGTTTGTTGTTCTAGCTGTGGCACAAGTCTGCGACCTGCTCAGGAGGGAACAATCAAGTGGGTTTCCTGGGTGAAGAGGAGAAAGTGGGCCAATCAGCCACCTCTCTAAGATGTTTGTACACAACTGTCAGAAGTCTGGGGAACAAACAGGAAGAATTAGAGGCCCTGGCACAGTCAAAGAAGTATGAGGCGATTGGAGTAACGGAGACTTGGTGGGATGATGTGCATAACTGGAGCACGGTTATGGAAGATTATAAACTGTTTAGGAGGGACAGACAGGGGAGAAAAGGAGGACGAGTTGCGCTCTATGTAAGGGAGCAGTATGAGTGCTCAGAGCACCAGTATAAGGAGAGAGACAATTCAGTTGAGTGTCTTTGGGTTAAGGTTACAGGCAGAAGTAACCAAGGTGATGTTGTAGTTGGTGTCTGCTATAGACTGCCAGATCAGGGAGATGAGGTGGATGAGGATTTCTTCAGACAGCTAAGTGAAGCTTCCAAATCACAGGCCCAGGTTCTCGTGGGAGACTTCAATCATCTGGAAATTTGTTGGGAGACCAACACAGAAGGACACAGGCAATCCAGGAAGTTTTTGGAGAATGTAGATGATAACTTCTTGGTACAAGTGCTGAAGGAACCCACCAAGGGCTAGCACAACTTGATCTAATGCTCACAAACAGGGAAGAACTAATAGGAGAAATAGAAGTGGGTGGAAACCTGGGCGGCAGTGACCATGAGATAGTAGATTTCAGGATCTGGACAAAAGGAAGAAAGGTGAGCAGTAACATACAGGCCCTTGATTTCAAAACAGCAGACTTCAACTCCCTGAGAGAACTAATGAGCAGGATCCCTGGGGAAACGAAGATGAAGGGGAAAAGACTTCAAATGAACTGGCAGTATTTTAAAGAAGTCTTACTGAAGGCACAGGAACAAACCATCCCACTGATTAGTAAGAAGCCTGGCAGAAGTCTGCAGTTTAGGCACAGCCATAGTATAAATGAGAATCACGCCCTAATCCTCTCCGTAGAAAATCACTTTCTGTATCGAAATTGCTTGATTTACTATATATATATATATAAGCTTCCTATTTTGTCACTTTTGACATTGTATTATTAACTCCTACCAGAAGGTACAAATAGCAAGCTACCTTGAAGGTTATCTTCTGTAGTATGGTTCCTTTTCAAGACTGCAATAGGATTTAGCATATACATGTATCTGTCTGTCTCTATATGTATCTATCAGTATGCTAAATAAAAATAAGTAATGCCAATAAAATAAATCAAGTGTGTGTTATGTATATGAAAATATATATGGATTTAGTTGGTTTGAAAGAACTATCAACTTGCTTGTGCGCCACCCTGCCTAAAAACGGATTTTATTATTTATTTAGTTACTAACATAACACACATTATTTGGATTTCCACTGCTTACAGAGAGCCTTTCCCTGCCTGTGAAGCCTGAGTGGGCTTTACCTTTTTGTTTTATTTGCCAGAACAAATGAACTCATGTGTGAGCACGTGCATGTGCGCACACACACACACACACACACACACACACACGCTCATGTGCGCGCACGCACGCACACACACATACAGAGCCTCCTCCTTCTCTCATTAAACACCAAACATTAGTGTTGTTATTTTTTTAAATTACACATTATTTCTGAGTGAGTCTAAGTATCCAGTAGATTAGGGAAAGGTGCTCCTTCTCACAGAGGTATGGCTGGACCTGAGCCACTTCTAAAACTTGCTGTGAGAAAGACTGTACATAACTGGAGAGGATATAGGAATTTAACAGTGAGCTCTTGTGCCTGCCACAGAACTGTAATCCTGAAGGGAAGCCCTGCCCTGTGAGGACAGAAGGGACTCAGTTGGGATCACAGCTTCATGGCCTTTCACTGACTTCCTTCCATGGCATGTTCCTCTATCTGCATAGTACATTTCATCCAGACATGTTCTCCACTGGGAACTTTTCTAATACAACCAGGCTCCTAGGTGACTTGTGGTAGCACTCAGGAGGTGCACAGCCTCACTATGCTACTAGCAACATTTTATTTACTACAGTAGAACCCCGATTATCTTTCCTAAATGTGACCAAAAGATGGTCGGCTAATGGAAATATTGGATAATATACAATACTAATGAAAAAACAGGCACAAATATCTATGAACTCAGTGCATCACTAATTCCAATGAAAACACAATACGATCATTCTTTAAAATTCTTTTATTTCTCATGTTGGATGAAATGGACTGTCAAATAACTGAAGGTTGGATAATCAGGTTTCCTCTGTAATTGGGGTACCAACACATGTCTTCCATCCCTCTGGATGGGCCTCTCAGCACTCCTGCCCTTGCAGACACCGGTTGTCCCTGATCATGCTTAAAAATCCTCCACGGAATGGATGTCAAGTGGCTGGATTGCATTCTTGTTACAAAGGTTGAGTGTGATGTGTAACAGCATGCCCAAGCACAATCTAGAAAAAAGATTGGTCCAAAACCTGTTGAAGTCAATGGGAATCTTTCCACTGATTTCAATGAGCTTTTAATCAGGTCCATGATGAAGAGCAGAAATCATCTAGGTATGCTGGAATAGCATGCTTGCTTTCTGTGAAGGCTGCATGATTTATTGGCCAAAAGCGCTATCCTTGCTGCAACACTCTGAGTATCTCACTGCGGAGCAGCAAAATAAGAGGCTGCTTCCTTGACAGAGATGTGTAGGGGACATCAAAAAGTTTCATTTCAGTCAGAGCCTTGGCAGAGTTTTCAACACACGCCATGTCTAAGTGCTAACACTCTGGCTTAAAGCCAGCTAAGCAAAGAGTAAATCTTTCCTACAAAAGACATCTCTGGACTGGTGTTTGAATCATAGTGAGCAAAATGCCAATTTCAACTGCAGGAGAAAATGAAAATAAATGTGTGATGTAATGTATTTAGTGGCCTCATTCCCCCTGGAGTTCTTAGAGCAGGACATAGCAGATCATTTCACTTCAAAATAAGGTGGGGTCTTGGAGAGTCATCTAGCTGGGTGCGCCGCAGGAGTTGGATTGACTTGAGTAACAGCATGAGGAGAGGATGATTTCATAGTCATCTGGCTGCTTTATTCAGCAGGGCACTTGATTACAGTGGCTCTAGCACATTATCACCTCATATAGTTCCCTGTCACAGCCTATTCTGAGCCTTGTGTCCACAGGTCCAGTGATCTTGGACAGACGTTTAACAGTCCTTGGGAGAACCCCTACAGTTTATCAGTCCCCACTAGGGTCACACTCTTTCACTAAGCTCAGCCACCTGGCTCCATCTTCTCCAGGGATCAAACCTCAGACCCATTGGAAACCTGCTACCTGCTGTATGCGCCTTTTTGCAAGCCCACCTGAGGTGGCCAGTGGAGGGAAACTTGGCTATGCAAAGGGAGCAATGCACCCCCCAACTCCTTTAGCCCAGAGTGCCTCTCAGCCAGCCATGTAAAAGCAGAATTTATTAGGTGGCTGTCACACATCACAGAAAGCCCTTAGAAAGCAGACAATTATACCCTATCTGGGTCATTCCCAGAGCCCTTTAATCCCCCTTTAGTACTATTTTAGACGTGTCTGCCCTGCTTTCAGCAGCCCACTCTTATCATCTTTCCCTGGCCTCACCTCAGTTCCTTGTGCTTCCTCCTGGGTGGCAAACACTACCACTGGCCTTCTTCCTTAGCAATGTGTTCTCAGTCAGCTGGCTTGTTGGCCCATCCATGGTTCTCAGTTGCTAGGTGTCAAATATCTGGGCAACTGGAGCGGGCATTGTCTTCTCAGATTCTCCATGGTAATGGGAGACCAGGCCCTCAGAGGTAGGCATCAGTTACGCTTGGGTTTCTGGCTCTCTGCAAAGAGCAAACCACCTTTTCCCTACCACATAGTTAATTGTGCACCACCCTGGGGACACTGAGGCAGGCACAATTGTCATACAAAACATTAGGAAGAATTCCCACTCCACCACACTCGGATGGGCAGACCTGAAATGAAGCAGGGACACTCCTTCACACCAGAGCTAGTGGTTGATCTTTCTTTTCCCCACACGGTTTCCCATCCAAGGGCTGACAACTCGACTGCGCATCAGCACTAAGGGAGGTAGAGCTGCTGCTTCCTTGAAATGGGCCACACCCTGCTATATTACAGAATCATAAAAATGTATGGCTGAAGCAACAGATAGCAGTATGCACCGTAGGCTATTGGCTGTGGCACACGGGAAGGTTGACATCAACATTACAGGGAACTGAGGTTACTCATCCACCAGGGACACAAAGGACTCCATAAAAATCACATATAAACTACAGCAGTCCAGAAAGGAGTGTCAGGAGCTTCGGCACTCAAACGGGAGAATCGTCTCCTTGCTGTCACCTGATGACCGGAAGGGACATTTCGAGCAATTTCATCGCCATTCCTGTGCAATGAACATCATCAGTGAAACCTGCAAGTACATGGGAGAAGGGAAGGGTAGTAATTAGGAAACAATTTTCACCCTAATGTAGAGAAATGTGACAACAGCAGAGATCCAGAAGGGTTTTGGCCTCGGACAATGGCTCCAGAGTTCTTTCCTTGCTGCAAAGGAAAGGGAGAAGGATGTTCTTCATTGCCCCAAAAAAGCATGCTGTTGAAAGCTGTTATTAGAGCCTGGTCAATCTCATCACTGGGTTCAAATGTCCCAGCTGCTTCCAATTGCATCAGGCTGAATTGTAGCAAAGACATTTGTGAGGCCAAGAATAAAACATTTGCAAAGCATTAAGCTGTCTCTTCATTGTAGGACCTGGCTTCCTTTGTCCTTACCAAGCTTCATTCAAAACTGTAATTAAAGAACCTTAGGAGGGAGATAGTTCTTCCAGGGGGCAAGGTCCCCTTGTTATTTGCAGTGATTGAAGTCTGCAACAGTTGATTCCACACCTTGCGTCACCCATGACTGCAGTTTTGCTATGCTGCTGTGAACTGGTACATGCAACTTAGCGGAGAACAAATTTTCACATCAAGACCACATGAAAGCGTGTCAGGACAAGCCTATGAAGATGCCATAAGCATGTCATTACTGTAACAAAACAATGTCAGGGCAGCATGCCAGGAAACAGCACTGGGGTATCAGATATAAAAGCGAAGGGGAAATTTTAAGTTTAAATATATTCAGAGGCAGATGCAGACAAGATGTTTTGGATCCAGGCAGCACAGCAGGATTGCACCAAAAAGCAGCAGGGAATCTGTGGAAGTGCAGGAGGCTATGGTAGAGACACGATTCTTGGGCCTGGTCTATACTACCCAACTCGGTCAGCAAAAATCATCTTTGATCACCAGAATAGGGGATGTTTTTACACTGGCTCCTCCCACTGACCATATATGAAGATGTACATATCTCATAGAGCTGGAAGGGACCTTGAGAGGTTATTGAGTCCAGTCCCCTGCCCTCTTGGTAGGAGCAAGCACCATCCCTGATAGACTTTATTTTTAACCTATTTGTCCCAGACTGCTAACTGGCCACTTTAAGGACCGAGCTCATAATGGTAGCTCTACAAGGTCCCTGCTCAAATCACTGAGCTAGCCCTTCCGCCCATGTAACTCCCCTGCTACACCAAGGTAACAAACCCACCTCAATGAGCTGCCAAGAGCTTTTGGTGACATAGTTAGAGGGACACAGCAGCAATGTACACACTGAGTTTGGTTATGTCATCCTAACTGGCCTCCAGGAGGAGTCCCCCAGAACCCGTTTTGTCCCCTGTGGTCAGTAGTTTGAACTCCGCTGACCATAAGGTATACAGGTCTGGGTCTCTCCCCTGCTTAAAGGGATTTCTCCAAGTCTTCTTCCTGTTTCTTTGGCGTGCAGACTTCATACATCATCTTCCCATGCCACCCTTCTGCAGCAGACACTATCCCACATGGTGCACGCCAGAACTGCTCGTTCATGAGAACATAAGAATGGCCATTACTGGGTCAGACCATAGGTCCATCTAGCCCAGCATCCCGTCAAGATCTCTTTTCCAATTAGGTGTAGCTAAATTAGCCCCCATCATATTGAATGTATACCTGGGGTTATTTTTTCCAATGTGCATTACTTTACACTTATCCACATTACATTTCATTTGCCATTTTGTTGCCCAGTCACTCAGTTTGATGAGATCTTTTTGAAGTTCTTCACAGTCTGCTTTAGTATCGTTACAATTGATACTATTTAGTATCGTTCACAAACTTTACCACCTCACTACTTACCCCTTTCTCTACATCATTTATGAATAAGTTGAATAGGATTGGTCCTAGGACTGACCCTTGGGGAACACCACTCGTTACCCTCCTCCATTTAGAAAATTTACCATTCATTCCTACCCTTTGTTTCCTGTGTTTTAACTAGTTCTCAATCCATGAAAGGATCTTCCCTCTTAACCCATGATAACCTATTTCACACAAGAGCCTTTGGTGAGGGACTTTGTCAAAGGCTTTCTGGAAATCTAAGTATACTATATCTATTGGATTCCCCCTTGTCTGCAAGTTTGTTAACCCCCTTCAAAGAATTCTAATATATAAGTAAGACACGATTTCCCTTTACAGAAACCATGTTGACTTGTGCCCAACAAATTATGTTCTTCTATGTGTCTGACAATTTTATTCTTTACTATTGTTTCAACTAATTTGCCCAGTACTGATGTTAGACTTACCAGTATGTAATTGCCAGGGTCGCCTGTAGAGCCCTTTTAAAATATTGGCATTATGTTGACTGTCTTCCAGTCCTTGGGTACAGAAGCTGATTTAAAGGATAGGTTACAAATCACAGGTGATTCCACAATTTCACATTTGAGTTCTTTCAGAACTCTTGGGTGAACGCCATCAGTCCCTGCGATTTGTTACTGTTAAGTTTTTCTATTTGTTCCAAAACCTCCTGTAATGACACTTCAATCCAGGACAGTTCTTCAGATTCATCACCCACAAAGGGTAGTGCAGGTTTGGGCATCTCCTTAACATTCTCAGCCATGAAGACTGAAGCAAAGAAATCATGTAGTCTCTCTGCAATGATTTTATCATCTTGATTGCTCCTTTTGTATCTTGATCATCTAGAGGCCCCACTAGTTGTTTAGCAGGCTTCTTGCTTCTAATGTACTTAAAAACATATTTCTATTACTTTTTGAGTTTTTGGCTAGCTGTTCCTCAAAATCTTTTTTGGCTTTTCTTATTACATTTTTACACTTAATTTGTCAGTGTTTATTTTCCTTCTTATATATGTCACGAGGATTAGACATCCACTTTTTAAAAGATGCCTTTTTATCTCTCGTTGCTTCTTCTACATGGTTGTTAAGCCATGGTGGCTCCTTTTTAGGTCTCTTACTATGTTTTTTAATTTGGGGTATACATTTAAATTGGGCCTCTATTATGGTGTCCTTGAAAATTTTCCAGGCAGGTTGCAGGGATTTTACTCTAGTCACTGTACCTTTTAATTTCTGTTTAACTAACCTCCTCATTTTTGTGTAATTCCCCTTTTTGAAATTAAATGCCAGAGCGTTGGACAGCCAAGGTGTTCTCACCACAGGAATGTTAAATGTTATATTATGATCACTATTCCCAAGTGGTCCTGTAATAGTTACCTCCTGGACCAGACCCTGTGTTCCACTCAGTACTAAATTGAGAATTGCCTCCCCCCTGGTGGGTTACTGTACTAGCTGCTCCAAGGAGGAGTCATTTAAGACATCAAGAAGCTTTATCTCTGCATCTTGTCCTGAGGTGACAAGCACCCAGTCAATATGGAGATAACTGAAAACCCCTGTTACTGAGCTTTTATTTTGATAGCCTGTCTAACCTCCCTTAACATTTCAAAGTCACTATCACTGTCCTGGTCAGGCGAATGATAATATATCCCTACTGCTATATTCTTATTAGAGAAAGGAATTACTATCCATAGTGATTCTATGGAACATTTTGATTCATTTAAGGTTTTTACTTCGTTTGAGTCTACAATATCTTTCACGTGCAGGGCCACTCCGCCACCTGCACGACCTATTCTGTCCTTCCAATATATTTTATACCCCAGTATGATTGTGTCCCACTGATTATCCTCACTCCACCAGGTTTCTGTGATGCCTATTCTGTCAATCTCCCCCTTTAATACGAGGTGCTCTAGTTCACCCACCTTATCAGTTAGACTCCTGGCATTTGTGTAGAAGCACTTTAAAAAATTGCCGCTGTTTATTTGTCTGCCCTTCCCTGATGTATCAGATTCCTTTACATGTGAGTGTTTCCTGCCTGATCTGGTGTGTATTATATCATCTCCCCTCCTCTCTTTCTGACTAACACCTAGAGAATCTGAGTCAATGCAGTGTCCTCTCAGAGAAGTCTCCATCTGATCCACGTGCTCATCCGCACCCATCGGCTTTCCCCCCCATCTCTTAGTTTAAAAACTGCTCTACAACCTTTTTTATGTTTAGTGCCAGTTGTCTGGATCCACCTTGGTTTAGGTGGAGCCCATCCGTCCTGTATCGGCTCCCCTATCCCAAAAGTGCCCCCGGTTCCTAATAAAATTAAACCCCTCCTCCCTACACCATCGTCTCATCTGCACATTGAGACTCTCAAGTTCTACCTCCCTGCCTGGCCCTGTGCATGGAACAAGAAGCGTTTCTGAGAAGGCCCACATAGAGGTCCTGGATTTCAGTCTCTTTCCTAGCAGATTAAATTTGGCCTCTAGGACATCTCTCCTACCCCTTCCTATGTCATTGGTACCTACATGTACCACAACCACCGGCTCCTCCCCAGCACCACATGTAAGTCTGTCTAGATGCCTCGAGAGATCTGCAACCTTTGCACCAAGCAGGCAAGTCACCATACAGTTCTCCTGGTCATCACAAACCCAACCATCTATGTTTCTAATGATCGAATCACCCACTACTAACACCCGCCTCTTCCTAACAACTGGTGCTCCCTCCCCCAGAGAGGTATCCTCAGTGCGAGAGGATACCAGAACATCCTTTGGAAGAAGGGTCCCAACTATGGGATGAATTCCCTCTGCTTCCATTGACCGCTGTCTTCCCCTGAGCCTTTCATCCTCCTTAACAGCATTGAGGCTGTCAGACTGGAGGTGGGACAGTACTACAGCGTCCCGGAAAGCCTCATCAACAAATCTCTCTGCCTCCCTTAGCTCCTCCAGTTCAGCCAGCCTGGCATCCAAAACCCGAACGCCATCTCTGAGGGTCAGGAGCTCCTTGCACTGAGTGCACCCATACGCCACCCATCCATAGGGCAAGTAATCATACATGTTATACTCAACACAATAAAAATGATAGCCCCCACTCTGCTGCTGGGCTTCTGCCTGCATTCTCTCCTAAGGATACATTTGATTATATACAGGGCTTTTATTTAAATGTTTGGGATATAGTTTTATAAAGTTTTACATCTAAAGGTGGTCAGAAGAGCCTCTAAGAGCCCCCTCTAAACTCCCCTCTCAAAACTCCATCCTGTTAGCAAACACCCTGGTTGCTTACTAGCAGGGTTTATAAAGCTCTGGCCTTTCTGATAGTCCCTCCCTCTGGCTCCTATTGGCTTCCTCTGGCTGCGGCTATGGTTGGACAAATGAGCAGAGAGATTTTGATTTCAAATCCTAATAAAGGCTCACAGCTTCCAACTGCCAGCCTGAGCACACAGCCTTTCAAACAAACAAACACAGCTCAGCACTCAAAACTCCAAACAAAGACAAACTCAAGCCCCGAACCCCCAAACAAACACCCACACGCTCCAGACAGCCGCTTACCCCAAGATGCTGTAAATTGATCCCTCCTTCACCAGGACAGCCCCTCTCAAAACTCCCTCCTGTTGGCAAACACCCTGTTCACAAGCAGGGAGAGGAGGCTGTACAGTTGCAGCCTCACTCTTGCCATAGTAGGAACTTTGATATCCGTGAGCTGATTGCTAGTTGCAGGCAGGAGCAAGGACACAAGAGGGACAGTGTTGTGCTCCGATCAAGGAGCTGAGGCAGCTGTACCAGAAGACAAGGGAGGCTGGCCATGGCACTGGTGTGGCACTAGTGATGTACCACATAAGGGGCTCCACGAAGCACCCCACCTCCATCTCCAACAGCACTCTGGATACCATGAGGGGACTGGAGGTAGCAGCCAGCAGACTCGAGCCCAGTAACAAAATGCTGCGTGAGGAAGTGGAGCTGGAGGATTTTATGGATTTCTCTTGTGGGGGGCCAGTCCTGTGTCTGTTGATGCTAAGAGGTGTTCTGTCAGGGACGGACGTAAGTAGTTTGAGCAGCCAGAGAAAAATATCAATTTTAATCTGAAATCTAGAAACAGTCTGCTACTTTTCCTGCCCATTTCCCAAGTTTATGTTGCTGCTGTTGCTGTATACATTTTCTCAGCTGAGCAGCGGACTTCAGAGGGGATTTCTTCACAGGGAGGACAGCCCTTTGAATATCAAGCTCTCCTAACTAAATCAAGTAGACCATTTAAACCAGGCGTGTCCAGCCTGCGGCCCGTGGGCCACATGCGGCCCTGGACAGCTAGTAATGTGGCCTCACAAGATCGTAAACTTTTAACATTATTATGTGGTTTATATACATTAACTATATTATATATTTTGTACGCGGCCCAAGACTATCTTCACTCAATGCGGCCCAGGCAAGCCAAAAGGTTGTACACCCATTATTTAAACTGTATGCTACTTAGTCTCATCTTCCAGCCTGCAGTGATACTTCCAGCTGATTTAAACATGATGAGTTATCCTGATGATGAAACCAATTCCTAATATCAGATGGGAAGGCCGTTAAGACTATTTACTGCTTTCGATCTGCAAAGCTCAGCTGAAACTAGACTGAAGTATTTCTTCTGTCATCATGGTGCATGAGAACGTTGGGTATACTATCTTGGCAATGTACGAAATGGTGCAGCCCTTACATAAATGTTGAGTTTTTCTTTTGAAGAAGAAAGATCTTCACTAAAAGGCAATTCATGTTAGAAACTCTTTACAGAAGGGAAAAATAATCCATGGTCCCTAACTGAACTCCACATCTTTTCTACTTTTCCCATTTTGCAGTTGGTAACTCAGGCTAGAGTTGCTGAACAATGAGAAACATAGGCAATCTAATATTGCCTTTAAAGCAATCTTGTTCCATGGGCTAGATAGACAACTTACAAAACTGGGTTATTGTAATTCCTCAGATGAGCGCACATATGTGTTTATGGACAGGAGAATTTTGATGAAGTAATTGGTTTTCCATTTGCAAGAGCAAAGTAAATTGACCAACATGGTTTATTCTTGCTGCTCGGTTTTTGGTGTTTTAAAAGAAGCATCATCCCGTTTAATGCAAAAAAGATATTGTTCTGTAAGCAAATAAGTCTGAAAGCAACTGTTAAATGAGAATGCACCATCCATTACCCGTACTGATTTTTAACAGATTAAATAGCTGAGAGATTTCTTTTTAAAAAAGGCTGGGGAGAAGGATAGTGAGAAATGCAGCTACTGGATGACTGAACTATTTCACAAAATCATATAGATTTTGGTGGACTGTGTTGGTTTAAAAAACCCTTACAAATTTTTAAAAAATAAAATCATTTTGTTTGGATATTTTAAAACAAAAAACATGGGGCCCCTTTTTTTGAAGTTACCTTGAATTTTATTTAAAAAAAAAAGAAAAGTAGAAAACTCTAAATAAAAACAAAATATTTAATCTGACCCAAAAGGCAAAACCTTTTTACTTGTCAATTCACCAAAATAAATGAATAAATAAATACGTTGTTTTCAGGTTGACCCAAAACTAATTTTTTCCCCAGTTTTTCAAAATTGCCAGTGAACTGAGAAGTTCATCATTTATACAGATCTGTTTGGACTTTTATTTAATTTATTTTGATTTTTCAGTCTGAAGAAAGTTAACCACCCTTTCCACACAAACAGACTATCTTGCCTTTGTCAACGTCAAATTTATCAGGGTGTTGCCTGTTCACCTAGCTTTCTTAGGTCCCTCTGAAGTTCCTCAGAGTCCTCTGATCACACAGGCAGTTATCTTGACTAACCCTAAAGCATTTTGTGTTATTTGACCATTTTGCCACCTTACTTCATTGCTTGCACCTTTTTCAATAGCTTTCTACTCTAGTTATGATGAAAGCTGACCATTCATTCCTACTCTTTCATATATATATATATCACTTAGCCAGTTTCTAATCCTTTCTTAACAGCCTCTGATGAGGGACTTTGCCAAAGGCTCTTTGCACATCCAAATAAATTATACCAACTGTTTCCCTTTAGCCACTACTTTGCTGACATTTACATTTTTTTCTTTATTACAGAGATGATTTTGCCTAACACAAGCCATGCTGTTTGGTCCCTGTCATATCATACACGTTCTGCCATTCTGTTTTTAACGAAAATTTCAGTTTGCTTGCATAAAAAAGCTCACAAGCTTATAGCTTAAAAAAAAAAAGGTACCAACTTTTTTATCCTTCAGCACAGATATCAATGAGAGATGACTTCATGGGAATTGAAGGTGTCTAGCATTTCCTTGCTAGAGTACTTAGAATCTTGAAGGATCAGGTCTTCTGACTAGCATTGGACAACTGGTGTGCAACTCACAGTATAACACTGTGGACAGATAAATTGGGTGCTGGAATAACTTACAGATTCATGAGAAATGCCTCAGTGAGGTCATCATGGTGATTGATGCCTCTGATCAAGATATTCAATCTTATTTTCCCTCAGAAATGATGTTCAGTTCTGTGCAGACACTGCCTAACGCTACAGCTTTGCCAGTTCCCCTTCCAGTGTTCTTTCCTCCACTTATCTCCTTCTTTTGACTCCAGACCTATTCTGCTAATCTTATTCATAGCAGAACTTTAGCCTCCACAAAGTCTCACTTAAACAAACAAAAAAAAATCAGACTTCTAACAGAATAAGATACTACTCAGTAGAAGCATATAACAATGTGACCTTCCATCCGCTCTTAGCTACAGTATAGCTTTGTCTTATCCAAGACTCAAGATCTTCTGAGTAAAAATTCATTTGCCCATGTCTTTGACTTTCTCTTTTACTTGGGGAGCGGAGCAGCATGGGCTGGGCCTGGGGCTGTGGCTGTGGCGAAGTGGAATGACCAGGCTGAGAAATGATGATGGAGGAGAGCAGGCTGCTGGGTCACTCCACTTCCCACAGCTCTCACCGCCACAATGAGTATGGGGGGGAGTGACCCCTCCCGTTGCCCCACGCCAGCCCCTCATGTAAACCCCCAGGTTGCCCTGCCAGCCCAGCCCTTCCCCCAATACTAACATCAATAGGGGGACTGTCCCGTTCATAGAACGGTTGGATTGGCTACCACGAGGCTTCCCAAAGTGCAGTACTCAGGGTAGTAGCCCTGAACTGTTCCATGGATAGGAAGTCTCGACTCCGGTCAAAGATGTGCTATGGAACTCACCTAAAGGCTACAGAAGTTAACAGGAGTCTTTCCATTGTTTGCACCACGCTTGAGTCAGGTCTTACAACACTATCTTTTTTTGGACATCTTCTGGTGGTGAAAGAGATTGGATTTTGTTTTCTACAGAGTTCTTCTTTGGCCTCGAAAGCTCATTTCGCTCTCTGACAGAAGTTAATCCAATAAAACAGATTACCTCATCCAATTTGTCTCTCCAATATCCTGGGACCAAAACAGCTGCAACAACATGGCAAACAGCCATCTATTCTGCTGGTTATAGACTCATGGGGGATTTTCTTCATTATGCCAAGGACTTTGAAAATTAATATAGTAAAACTATTTTAAGGCAAAATTAAGTTTTGCCCAGTGAAGCTCCAAAAACCAGACTTCTACAGGTGTAGTCCATGATACTACATTATAAACAAAATAGAAACAAAAACAATACAGCAGTGTTTTGCTCAATTCCACTAGTAACTAGCTTTTGATATAGTAAATTAAAAAACATTAAATTCACCCCATGAAGAAACTATCATGAGTCCTATGCACCACATCAGCCCTCAAAAGAGAGCTCAAGTGGAATTTAAGTGATGTTAGGCCAGAGGTCAGCAACCAACATAGTGAGAAGAGAATTTTTTTTTCAAATTCAGTTACAAAATCCATACTTGAAGACTCACAATGCATGTGAATATGAGACAGTCCTTAATAAATAACATCAAACTGTACTTTCTGTAACCTCTCTTTTAAGAACAGGGCACACACAATGATTTGTACCAGGTAGAAAGTTTAAGTTACTTTCACCCCTGGGTTGGAGAGCAAATGAGGACAAAGAAAACACTGTGCCTGGGGATAACCTCTTAAACAGGAAGGAGCAATGTTCTCATCCACTCTCCACGTCCTCCCCGATTCCCAGGCTCCATCCCCCTCAACCCCAAACCTGCACCCCCCATCTCCAGGCTTTACCTGCCTCAGCCCTGAGCCCCCAAACCTCCCCTCCCCTTCAGGCTTTATTTCCCCATCCCAAAAAGCCAACCACCCCCCAAGCTTAACCTCTCTCAGCCTCAAACCCATCCTCAGATTAACCTGCCTCAGCCTTAAACTGGCCCAGGGACTAACCCATCCGTGGCACTAGGGAGCCTAAACTGGGTGACCGCATGCACCCAGCAGAAAGAAGGCTGGTGTGGAGGTTTTCCGCTGGCAGGGGTGAGCCGAGCCATGCCCACCAGAGCAGCATGGCCAATCGGGTAACAGGTCAGGGAGCCACAAGAGGAGTCGGGGTGGCAGCCAGTGGAGCTGCAAATGACTCCTTAAAGAGCCACCTGCAGCTCCAGAGCTGCAGGTTGCCCACCCCTGTGACAAGTCTTGTGCTGACCCTGTGCTCGGTAGGGGGAGAGAGTGTGAATTTCGTCAAAAATCAAGACTGCACATACCAAAGGTAACTCTTATGCGTATGCATTGTTACATAGACTTTCCCTTTTAATCACATTTTTCTTAGCTACAAATGGGGTTTTATGGTTGGAAAAATAGTTGTAGAACAAAAATTTAATGTTTGACAATAGTACTGTGTGTTATCAGATAAACATTAAAGGCCCTAGATGAAATCAATGACAATTTTGCCATTCACTTCAGTGGGGCAAGGATTTCATTTCTGTCGTATTGTATACAAGTACATTGAACCTTAGCTGAATTTTGAGGAATTAACAACTCAACAGTAACTGTCTTTAACAAAGAAAGTTTGTATTTACATACAAATATATTGGATTATGGCGAATGTTAATTTTTTTCCATATTGCTGCACATCTTTTGTCTAATAGACCAAACTTTCTCGTGGGTAAATGTACTATAGACATTGAATTTGCACCAGGGAGGAAATAAGGCCAATGAGTATGACACAGCTGTTGTGAAAACTTACCATGATGCCATAGTGGGCAGTTGTGGGAGAGGCCAAACCAACATGTTATAGGACATAAATGGTACTGCTTTGGAAAGTCACCTGAACTAAATGAAGTTTCTTGGTTCCTATTTTAAAGTTCCACGGAACACATATTAGAAAAAAAATCATAATCATAATCATAATCACATTCATTAGCACAGTTCAAATGAGTTAGCTATTGGATGTACAAATGACCTGAACTGCATTCACCTGCATGTAATTTAAACATATGTAATTGGATTAAAACAAGTGTCCGCCGTGGTAGCTGTGTTAGTTTGTAGCTTTGAGAACAACAAAAAGTCTTGTGGCACCTTATAGACTAACTGATATTTTGGAGCATAATAAGCTTTCGTGGGCAAAGACTTTGCCCACGAAAGCTTATGCTCCAAAATATCTTAGTCTATAAGGTGCCACAAGACTTTTTGTTGTTGGATTAAAACATTTACTGTACTAGAGTGACCAGGTTTTAAAGATTTATTAACACAGTAACAGATTTTTGTCTCCATTATTTTATATGCAGATACATTTAGTACCGTTTGCTTTTTCCAGATGGAATATAGGAATTCCCATAACAGATCATACCAGTAGTCCATCAGTCCAGTATCCTATTTGACAGAGTCCAATACCACACGCTTCAGCACAAGATGCATGGAACAAAGTAGTAGATAATTTTGAAATATCCTGTCCATAAGACAAGCTTCTTTCCAATGTCAAGGAGAAGCTGCAGCTCAAAGTTAGCTGATGATCTAACACATGAAGATTTATGTCACATCTAAAAAGACTTAAATCTTACCTCATGTAACTCTGAGCATTCAAATTATCCATATAAATATCTAGTACTTTTATTTTTTACTTCCCATTAAAAAATTGCTCATGAAAAATGTAGTCTCTTTTCAACTAGAGGAATAGGTCCTACAGTCATGAAAGAGACAGAAAGTATATATAGTGATTGCTATGAAAAAGTCAACATTTGCCAACAGATACCACCCATGGTGAACCCACATTTACTACAGCTATCTCCTGTTCTAAATGCCAGAGAAACAGTCGTATTCTCAAGATACCACTTTGTGGTGACTGTTGGCAAGTAGTGCTTTTTTCAGAGGGATTGCTGTAATGCGGGTCTGTGAAATTTTTAGTAAAGGAATTCGGTTCCTATATTTTATCTAGTTACAGTTCATTTCCTTTATATTTTTACAGCAGAGCAATTAATATTTCAAAGGGATTTTATCTCTATAGCTATTGCATTTCAGTAAGTAATGTATAGAAAAGGAAATGGTTTCCAGAAGTCTTTATTAACATCCCAAAGAAAACAAATGATAATTAGGAATAACATTAGCTTGTTGAAATTCTACCAACAAAAGTATGTGGTGTTCTCCTTTTCGTCAATAAATTACAGCTGTTTCAGTGCTTCCAAACAAAAAGAGCTGTTAAAATAAAGTGAGCAATATTAGCACAAACAATATACAGAACATACTTCCAAATACGGACTGAATATCACAGACATTCTCCTCTTTTTCCCTCAATTAGACATTCATTGCAAATTTTACAGGCTTGATTCTGACCATTCATTCATGTTATTCCTGATACAGACCTTTGTGAGCAGAATGAAACCCAACATTTTCAAGCTTTGTTCTTCAAGCAATTTAGAAAAGAGGCAGGTCCTCATTTTTAATGTAATTGAAAACAGGCAGCCTGCCCCTAATGAGGAGTCCTTTTGCATTACTAGGGGAAAATCAGAGAGGAAAAACATTTTGGAACTCAGGGCTACGACTTGTTTATATTGTCTTGAAATTTATATTGTTCTTTTGCTAGTGCTATAAACGAACTATGTTTAAAAATATGCAATATAAAATCTTTGCCTGATGGAATACCCTGGAAGGGAAATGGAAGGGTAAATAGTATCGGTCCAAAAAAGGTGGCTCGTAAACTAATATTTTAATTTAAAACAAATTTAAGGTCACAAAATGACTGTAAAGCTAATATTGACATAACTTGGCTTCTTAGGCTCTCTCTCTCAGCCAGAAAATTCCCTTTTTGTGTCCATTTCTGTCCACCAGCAGGGCTCTCAGCAAGAAACTGATCTGCTTTGGTTAAAGTGTTACATAAAAATCCATTCATAAGAGTTCAAACAGAAAGCAGCTGTTCCCAGGCACAGCGCTGCTTGGAGAAGGGGTGCTGGTGTTGGTCGTGAAGGAAAAACCCCTCCCCTGTGCTTTCATGTCAAAGGCCTCTGCTCGTTAGCACAAACAGCATTAGAAATGAGCTAGCAAGTAAGTGGGTAACTTTCTGCCACTGAAAACTTATTGTTCAGATAACAAGGCCTGTGTAGAAGTCAAGAGAAAGGGATTGTCATTTTGGTGGAACTACTGTTATGACACAAATGTCCTGTTATTCCAGAACAAGTCTTGCAATGTGGACACAAGAGGATTTTTGTTTCCAGAAAAAGAATTTTCTCAAAAAACAAAAAACCTGAACAACTCAGTGTAGACACGCCCTCAGGGAACGTTGTGAAAGTCACATGCTGTCAAAAGAAAAGCATCTTTTATGACACCCAGCAGCTAGCAAATCATAGGCCTGATTCTATGAGGTGCTGCATCTCCTTAACTGCCACTGAAGGCAATGAGAATTGAGGGTACTTAGAATCTCATGGGATAAGGCTCCAAAGTTGAGACAAGAAAATATCTTTTATTCTGGTGTACTAGAGGACAGATAATCTGTCATTGGATGGAGGAGCTGTTCTGGAGGAGCTTCTCCCACCTCCTTTTGCCTGAACAGGATTCAGGTTGATGTAATGTCAATTCTGGAGGCTTACAAGCCTGAGGGGCCAACTCTGGAAGGACCATTCCTCTCCCCTCAGAGTTCAGCAGTGTCGGGTGGGGAGAGGAGGCTAAGAGGGACGAGAAGCTGCATCAGGACGGATCAGGACTGGCAGAGGCTACAGGAGGGAAGTGAATGGCCGCCCCAATGAGTCCTAAAAATCATATACAGATAGCGCTAGGTTTTGCACATTTGTATATAGTTACTAAACTCGGCTATTTGAAACCCAAACGTGCGCTTGCAATTTGCACATATTCTTAATATTGCATGGAGAGTAAAGACCCAACACAGATGTAGCCAGTACACATGACTGATTAAAAGAGACAAAATCAGATTTTCCACAGTCAAGAGTCCAGTACTTGTTCCTTAAAGCAGCAGGCAGAGACAGAATGTTTTACCAAACTTTTTCTAGCCTTTGTTAGTATTTTCACTAGCATGGTGGCTCTCAAACTGTGGGTGGGGTCCAAAGTGGGTCACTGCTTCATTTTAATGGGGTTGCCAAGGTTGGCTTAGACTTGACAGGGTGAAATCTGAAACCCAAGCCCCACCACCAAAGTCATGACCTCAGACCTGGGTAGGGTAGGGGTGCATTTACAGGGTCTTTTCCTGGGTTGGAAGCCCTTGGGCTTCAGCTGTGGAGTCCCCGCCTGGGGCAGTGGAGTTCAGGCTTTTGTCCTCCCATCTAGGTGGTGGCACGTGGGCAGGCTCAGGCTTCAATTCCTGCAGTCCCCCACCCCCAGGGTCACGTAGTAATTTTTGTTGTCAGAAGGGGGGTCACGGTGCAATGAAGTTTGAGAACCCGTCTGCACTGGTAAAATGAATGAAGGTGTAAGAATTGCGCTGTTAGACTTACATGGAAAGTTTTCTACAAAGTCGCTCTGCTGAAGTCGTGTGATCCCTCTTCCTTAAATAACTGTACAAAAGGAAATCCTACATTTTTTTTCAGCGATGCCCTGAGTAACTGTTATCCTGATCTTTTCTGTCCATAATCCGAAGCCTTTGGTAATTAGCAAACAGGATAAACGTGGATGAGAAATCCTCACTTCAGTCAGCTTCTGAGGAAATTGGCTTCTGACAAAGAACTTCATATGTACTGAAAAGAAACAGTGTAACAACAAACAGAGCAGCGTGAGCAACTATTAGCAGTGGGGGAGGGCTGGGGGCTGTGAACCCGAGGAGGAGTGGGACTGCAAGCGCCGTGGTCCACCGGATCCCCTCCTGCCATGGGGTTGGGGCCCACATTAGGGCTGAGAGCAGGGAGAGGTATGGATGGGCAGGGGCTGCAGCGGGGTCAAGGTGGGCAGGGGAGCAGGGGCTGTGGTGGGTGGGCAGGACTGTGTTTTGTCAACAAAATCCTTGAATCTAGACATAGCCATGAGGAGGATCACTGAAAATCTCACTTGTCATGGAAGAAATTTCTATCAGTCCCAAAGGATCGGACGCATTACCTCCCAGGTTAGTGACTATTATAGAACTTGCCTAAGTACATTCTTATCAAGTAAATTAAAAATCATTAAACAGAAGAGTATATTAGTTAAAACCAACCGGCTACCACGCTGTTACCTCATTCCTTCCTCTCCAGATTTTTACTGATGCTCAGACGAGTGAGAACGGAAGGGACTGCAACCCTGCAAACATCTATACACTTGCTTTACCGCGGCCATCCCACCCATAGGATGAGGTGGTGCAGCCGCCCCAGGCCTTGTGCTTTTGGGGACCCCACTGAACCCCCCTCCAGCTGTCCCATGGATGGGAGGGGGAGGATTACATGGGGCGGGGGAATTGGAGGCAGGGGAAGGAAGTGGCAGCAGCAGCCACAGGGGATAACGTCCCCTTTGCTCCCCACCCCAGTTCTCACCATGCAGCACTCCGCCACGCAGAGCCAGCTGCTGAGTTCCGCTTCTCTGCAGGTGGCTGGGACGCCTCCAGCCACCCATGGAGAAGCAGGGTTGTGTGGGCCAGGAGGGTGCGATGGAGTGCCACATAGTGAGTGGGGGCAGCGGGGGCGGAGGTGGCAGGGAGTTGAACCCTTGCAGTTGCTGCTGCTGCCGCCTGCCACCAACACCCTGCCCCAGGTAATCCCCATCCAGGCTGGTTGGGCTAGGCCAGGATAGGGAAGGAACAAGGCCTGCAGCACGGGTGAGTTGATTGGGGTCCCTCGCCTAGGACACTAGAAGGGTTGCCCCAGGCCCTGCCTCCCTTCAGGATGGGCCTGTTACACCTTCCAAATGCATAGTAGATATTTATACATGGATGTTTGTATTTGCAATTAGAAAGTATGTGGGTCTTTAGGCAAGGTGCTCTGAAAACCCTACAAATGTTGGAATATTTGTTTAAATGTTGTCCTGGTAACTGCACTTAAACCCTTTTGATTTCACAGAGGCTTTTGTCCATTGTCAAAATCTGTTTCTACTTGAGTTGTACAGTGTTGGGGTTTACAGTATTGTACTGACACTATGAGTCTTCTCATCCCAAGTCATGGAGTTCTGCATGGGTCTCCCTTGATTTTGAAGATTAATTTAGACTTTGTAGATAGACCATGAGACCTGGCAGATCTCATTGATATGTGTTCTTGTGGAGCCTAAACCTGTGAGCCAGTGTGAGTTTCCAATGACAAAGAGTTGTACTGGGCCCTGAAGAAGTATGGGGAATAAACAGGGGGAACTAGAAATACTACTGAATAATCAGAAATGCAACATAATTCACATCACAGAAACTTGGAGGAATAGTTCCTGTGACTGGAATATTGGCATAGAAGTATACAACCTGTTCAGGAAGGACAGGCTGGAAAAAAAGAGAAGTGTTGCTCTGTATGTCAAAGATATATATACTTGCACTGAGGTTAAGATAAAAGCGGGAGTCAGGAAATTTCTGAGTTTTTTTAAAAAAAAGTGTGTGAAGCCATGATAGATGTCTACTATAGACCTCTAAACCCCAGTTAGGAAGAAGTAGGTGAGACTTTTTAAAAACTACTAACAAACTCACCCAAACACCTGCTGGGAAAATGGAGCACGGCACAGATTATCCAGCAGGTTCTTGGAATGCACTGAAGACAACTTTTGGTTATAAAAACGTGGAGAAAGAACCAAGGGAGGAGACTACTCTAGGTTTGATTCGGACAAAGAAAGAGGAACTAGCTGAGAATCAGAAGGTGCAAGGCAGCTTGGGTGAAAGCAATCATGAGTTAACAGTGTTCATGAGTCTAAGAAAGGTAGGAAGGGAAAAGTGGGAACAAAGACAATGGACCTCAAGAAGAAAGACTTTAGAAAACTTGGAGAACTGATAAGTAAGATCCCATGGGAAGCAAGTCCAGAGCCATGTCTACACAGCTCTGCCCTTCTGGAAGGGGCATGCTAATGAACAAGAGTGAAAATTCAAATGAGGCATGGATCTACATATCTCATGCCTCATTTGCATACTGTCATGCAATCTTACTTCTGGAAGAGCCTTTTCTGGAAACAAAAATAGCTGTGTAGGAGGGATTCTTTAAGGATTCTTCTGGAAGGGGGAGTTTCATCCTATTCGAAATAACTGTGCTGTGTAGCTCTATCATAAGCGATCTTTTTTTACCTGAAACTTTTAAAAATGAGTACAAGAACAGGAAACTATATAAAACTGCAAAGAATGAATACAAAAATTACAAATGCATGTAGGAACAAACCTAGAAATGCCAAGTCATAAAACAAGATTAAACAAGCTAGGGATATAAAGTGTAACAAGAAATCATTTTACAAATACATGGGAAGCAAGAGGAAGACCAGAGAAAAGCTAGGCTCATTACTAAATAAGGAGGTAAAGACAGTAACAGAAAATGCAGCAATTGGTGAAGTGTTAAATTCCTTTTTTGATTCAGTGTTCACCAAAAAAAAGCTAGCAGTGCCTGTAAGACCAGCATAGAGAATATCAATGGTAAGGTAGACTCTAAGGTTAAAATAGGAAAGTAAGTTAAACACTACTTAGATGTCTTCAAGTTGGCAGGGCCGGTTCAAATAAATCTAGAGTACTTAAGGAACTATCAGCAGAGGTCTTTGGGCCACTAACAATTATCTTTGAGAACTCATGGAGAATGGAAAATGTCCAGAGGACTGAGAAAGGGGAAATATAGTGCCTATCTATAGAAAAGGGAATAAGGAAATCCAAAGATCTTATATAACAGTCAGCTTGACTTCTGCACCTGGCAAGATAGTGGAGAAACTAATCAAATGAGGAGAAGCCAATATATCTCGACTATAGTAATGCTTTTGATCCTGTCCCACAAACAAACTCATCGTCTCAAACCAGGGAAATGTAGCCGAGACACACCAACTATGAAATGTGTGCACAAAAATGTATTAAGAGTATTTATTAATGGCCCACAGTTCAGCTGAAAGGGCATATTGAGGTTTACCACAGAGATCTGTCCTTGGTACAGTTCTATTCAGTATGTTCATAAATTATTTGGATAATTAATGGCACAGATACAAAATGGGAAATGACTGCCTGGAAAGGAGTACTGAAGAAGAGATTCTGGGGATTATAGTGGATCACAAATTAAATGTGTCAACAATGTAACATTTTTGTGACAAAAGAAGCAAATGTCATTCTGCAGTATATCAGGAATGATGTTAGCAAGACACAAGTAGTAATTCTTTCACTCTACTCAGCACTGATAAGCCTCTGCAGGAGTTCTGTGTTCAGTTCTGGGCACCAGATTTCAGGAAAGGCGTGGACAAGATGAGAGAAAGTCCAGAGGAGAGCAACAAATGTGATTAAAGGTTTAGAAAATATGATTTATGAGAAAAAACTGAACAAAAAAAGATTGACTGGGGGACATGATAGCAGTCTTCAAGCACATACAAAATTATTATAACAAGGAGAATGATAAATTGTTCTGCTTAACCACTGTGGACAGGACATGCAGTATGGGGCTTAAATTACAGCAAGAGAAATGTAGGTTAGACATTAAGAAATACTTCCTAACTGGGAGGACAGTTAAGCACTGAACCAAACTACCTAGGGAGGTCATGGAATCTCAATCATTGGAGATTTTCAAGAGCAGGTTAGACAAACACTGCTCAGGGATGGTCGTGAGAGTACTTATTCCTGCCTCAGTGAGGGAACTGAAGTAGATGAACTATGAGGTCCCCTGCCCACCCCCCCGCAGGTCCACATTTCTATGAATCAATAGATTAAAAGTTTGTGTGTTTAAATATATGCAAATAGACTGATTCTGACCTTTTACCAGTTTAACACTGGGGTAATCCTTGGATAAACAGAAATCAGCCTAAATTTTATTTAACAACTATAGGCATCTCCTTGCTTATACAAACGTTGATTTATTGATGGTCACAGTGTGGATTCTGCACTATTATACATTACCTGTGCGATAAGGAATTCTGGACTGCAGCTTATATGAATGGACAATTTTAGTGCCTGTCATCAGCGGCAGTGGATGATTTAGATGCTGTACTAACCCTATATGAAAAAAAAAGATATTTTTTATATTTGTGAAGCTGCATCAAACTGTGATGTGCAAAACCAAAGGGGACTGAAAATTTGTAGTTAAAATACATGTACAACTGAGGGAAATTTTTTTGCTTTCTAAATTAATAGTACATGGGATCAGAGTTATTATGTGTTCAGTTTTTGATGGGCACACCCAGTCAAAAAGGGACCCTGGCAGCTCTGGGCAGCACCCCCGATCAAGCCTTAAAAGACTGGTCAACCATCCAGCAGGTCTAAAGCAGGCTCCCAGTGTGCTGTGCCTCTGCACAGCTCTCAAAAAGCATGTGGCATGTCCCCCTGCAGCTCCTACACATTGGAGTAACCAGGAGGTTCTACACACTGCCCCCCCCCACCCAAGTGCTGGCTCTGCAGGTACCATTGGCTGAGACCTACAGCCAATGGGAGCTACAGGGTTGGCACCTGTGGATGGAGCAGCATGCAGAGCTGTTTGGCCACACCCTCTGCATAGGAGACAGAGTGGGCACATGCTGCTACTTGCAGCACCACCAGGAGATGGACCCACTTTGCCCCACCACACTCCATCCCAACCCCTGCCCTAGCCCTAATCCCCTCCCACCCTCCAAACCCCTCAGTCCTAATCCTGAACACCTGCCTGCACCCAAGCCCCCCAGCCCCAGCCCAGAGCCTGCACCCCCAGCCAGAATCTCACCTCTCCCACATACCAACCCCCAACACAATCCTGAGCACTCTCCTACTCTCTGAACCCCTCAGCTGCAGCCCAGAAAGAGGTTGTATGCCAAAACCCCCTCATCCCCAGCCCCACTCCAGGGTCTGCACCTCTTAGCCAGAGTCCTACACTCCGGCCTCCTGCCCCAGCCTGGAACTTCCTCCTGTACCTTGAACCCCTCATTTCTGGCTCTACCCCAGAGCCCACACCCACCGCTAGAGCCCTCAACCCCTTCCGCTTCCCAAGCCCAAGCCACCCAGGTGAAAATAAGTGAGTGAATGTGGGGAGAGCAAGCAACAGTGGGAGAGAGGGATGGAGTGAATGTGGAGCAGGGCTCAGAGGAGGGGCGGGGCAGGGGCGCGGTAAGGGTGTTCGGTTTTGTGCAAGTAGAAAGTTGGCAACTCTCAGTGGGAAGTTCCCATTTGTCTGCTAATTCCCAAACAGACAGCACATCCATGTGGTAAGCGCGTATTTTTGAGTCACTGCAGGTACTGTGGAAGGAAGGAAGCCCAGTTCAGCTGGTTTGTATAACACTGGACTTGGTATTTATAGTCAATAATAAAAATGCCTGTCAAATTAATTCCTCTCACCCACCACTAAACATTTCCAGATGAATATGGACAATGTGTTCACGAGACCACTGCTGAATATTAGTGGGCTGATTCTGATAAGACCATAAGAATAACCATATAGGATCTGGCCAGTAGTTTATTTAACTCACAGTCCTGTTACTGATTTAATTGCAGTATCAAATGCCTCAAGGGCAGTTAAAAATATAAATAACCTTGCCGTGACCTATGGTGGAAAAACATACTTGTAAGGGAAGCTGCCTCCTGGCTCCATTAAGTGTTTAACCAGTGCCCTGAATCACAAGTGTTTAGAGTCCTTATGTTTTTCTGTCACTGGATATTCTCAGTATCCATATAAATGTCTGATCCTTTTCAGAATCTTGGCACCAGTAATATCCATGTTAGAGAGTTCCCTGAGGTAATTATTTGTTGTGTAGAAAAGTACTTCCATTTATCAGCTTTAATTTTTTGCCCCTCAATTTCATTAGATTGTCTTCTTGTTTTTGTATGAGGAGAAGCAGGTCAGGAGCACCAGATTTCTTTTCTATATATCATTTACTCACCTCTCATCACTGGAATTCAGGAGTAACTCTGTTTCTAACAGTGGAATTATACTATTGCAAATCTGTTGTGAAAGAGATCAGAATAGGGGCTCTCGGATGGGAGTTCAGGTCTGCTCAACATTCTCTTCAATCTCTGCTTTGGACAGCAAGTCTCTCATTGGTTTGGAGTGTTAGTCCACATTCTTCATGGATCAGAACCGAGTTTTCCCGAGTGAGGTTTATGCATCTATGCAACCAGCCTAAACAGACTGAGGAAAAGAGAGGGCACATTTTCGCCTGGTTACTCTACACAATACTAAAACGTAAACACATCCCATGGAGGAGAATCAAAGGCCAATTTGTGTTAGAAGACAGTTTTAGATATTGGCAACATCAGTCTTCAGATGTCAACCAGGTATTTACAGAGGTTCTGGAAAAGTTTGAAAGTACACTACAAATATGCATTGGGAGTGGAATAATGTTGTGATAAATCGTTTTATAGGCGGTTCCAAACACTTTAAATAGTCACTTTGTGCTACTAAACCAGAACATTAATGACTCTAATCTTGATTTAATATTCTCAAAAGGGGCTTTAAAAACAGAACTCGGATAGAGTAGTCAGGCACCAAGCTTTTAGTTCAGAATTCTATGGCCCTAATGGGGTAAAGAAGCCACCAAGAGGATTGTAAAAAGAAAGGCAAAATACTGAAATAGATGAATAACTTTCAAAAGTTGGCTGCAGAAATGTATGAATATGGCATTGTCTAACTCTAAACTTTTTATTTAACTGTTAATGAAATCTTTTCAAAATACAACTTAAAAAAAAGCAAAAACAGGTATGTTTTCCATATACTGTGGCAAGTCTCTCCTCGCTCCTGGGCTCTGGGCCTCTGTTTAGTCCACTAACCCCACAGCCAGAATACCATTGCCCTCCTTGAGATGGTGGGGTGGCGGGAGGGAGATGGTGGTCTCAGGGCAACCCAGACCCCACCCACTCATTCCAGGTTCTGGCCCAGGGACCCTGTGTGGCTGCTAGTGGTGGGGGAAGGCTCTCCTTGTTATGAACAGCACAGGTCTTCCCTGGGCCGCTACCCCAGAGGATTCCTTCCCCCCCGTACCTCCTCCAGGTAGTGGCAGTGGCAGCAGCGGCAGCAGCAGCCTGTTCCCCCTCCTGGTTTTGGCTCCTCTTGTGTGACCAGCCTGCTTGGCCTTACACCAAATCTCAGGGCCTCCTGGGCAGGGGCAGGGGCCTGCCCAGGAGTCCCTGAGATTTGATATAAGGCCAAGCAGGCTGATCACACAGGAGGAGCCAAAACCAGGAGGGGGAATAGGCTGCAGCTGAGCACTCCTCTTCTCCTCCTCTGGTGGCTCTAGAAAAACCCAACCCAACCCTACCCCACCCCACCCCTCCTCACTGGGCAAAGGTTCTTTTAAAAGCAGGCTTAAGTGGGACCAGCTGGTCCCAGTTAGTCCAGGGCGGCTTCCTCCCCAGCTGCTCACACTCTGCCTGTTTGCCTGCCCTGATTTTCCCTCTTGTTCTAACCCCCTCTCAGCTTTACCTTGTCACATATCCCCCTCCCCAGCTCAACACCACGGGGCTGGGCTACCTGGGACGGCATACAGTGTACTCGAGACAGGCCATCGGCATTCCCATGCTGGGCCCCGGCCTTATGCTGCACTCTAAAGTGGAACGGCTGCAAGGACAGGAACCATCGGGTTATTCTTGCATTCCTATCTTTGTTTCTGTGCATCCATTGTAGGGGTGCGTGGTCCATGATAAGGCTAAACTTCTGTCCGAGGAGGTAGTATCTTAAGCTTTCCACTGCTCATTTCACCGCAAGACACTCCTTCTTGAGGATGGCATAATTCTGCTCTCTGGGAAGGAGCTTGCGGCTCTGGTATAGGATGGGGTGTTTTTCTTCTCCAACCATTTGGGACAGCACAGCTCCCAAGCCCACATCAGAGGCATTAGTAGTAAGAATTCCTTTTCAAAATCTGGGACGGTAAGGACTGGGTTACTACCCAGGGCTGTCTTTAAATCCAGAAATGCCTCCTCTGCCCCTGGAGTCTAGTTCACCATGTCAGGGCCACGGGCTTTCATGAGGTCTGTCAGGGGGCATGCTCTAGATGCAAAGTGGGGGATGAACCACCGATAATATCCCACAAGTCCCAAGAATACCCAGACTTATTTCTTCCAGAGTGGTCGAGGACACTTTGGTATCGCCTCTACCTTTTTTAGTTGGGGTTTCGCTACGCCCCGGCCTCCAATGTACCCCAAATATCTCGCTTCCGTTAGCCCTATTGCACATTTTGTCAGGTTTGCTGTGAGGCCACCTTCCCTCAGGGTGTTTAACACTGCCTCTACCTTCTTCAGGTGGGTGTCCCACTCTGGGCTATGGATAACAACGTCATCAAGATAAGCTACAGCATAGGCGCTGTGTGGTCGTAATAACTTATCCATTAGACGTTGGAATGTTGCAGGGGCTCCATGTAACCCAAATGGGAGGACAGTGTACTGGTATAGGCCTTCTGGGGTGGAAAAGGCTGTCTTTTCCCTGGCGTCCTTGGCTAGGGGAATCTGCCAGTATCCCTTGGTCAGGTCGAGGGTAGACAGGAAGCGGGCCTTTCCCAAACGATCTATCAGTTCATCAATACAGGGCATGGGGGACACATCAAATTTGGACACTTCGTTTAGCTTTCTGAAATCGTTACAAAACAAGAGGTTGCTGTCTGGCATAGGTACTAAGCTGATCGGGCTGGACCACTGGCTATGAGACTCCTCGATAATGCCCAGTTCCAGCATCTTCTGCACCTCTCTTTGGACCTCCTCTTGTTTCACCTCTGGGAGCCTGTAAGGCCTCACATGCACCCTAACCCTAGGTCAGTGACAATGTGGTGTTCCACTTCTGTGGTTTGTCCAGGGTTTGCTGAAAACGCATCTGCGAGTCGTTTCAACATGTTGAGGACCTCCTTCTGTTGGTCGGTGTTTAGGTCTGGGGAGATTCCCACCTGTCTCTCCTGGTCTTCCTCTGGCACCAACATGATCAGGGCAGCCAGCTGCTCTTCCGGGTCCTGCCAAGGTTTTAGTAAGTTAATATGGTAGACCTGCTCAGGCTTCTAACGACCTGGTTGTCATACCTTGTAGTTTACCTCCCCTATGGCCTCAATTACCTCATAGGGGCCCTGCCACTGGGCGAGGAGCTTGCTGTTAGCCGTTGGGACCAATACCATCACCCAGTCCCCTACTTTTTAAACCTCCAGATGGCCGCCTGTCGGTTACAGTATGCCTGCTGGGTTTCTTGGGCCTGTTCCAAGTGCTCCCAGATGATGGGTGTAACCTTGGCAATCCGGTCCTTCATCTGAAGGACGTACTCAGTGATATTGAGCCCATGGTTCGGCTGCTCCTCCCAGGTCTCTTTGGCAAGGTCCAGGATAACTTGGGGGTTCTGCCCATTCAATAGCTCAAATGGAGAAAACCCTGTGGAGGCCTGAGGTACCTCCCAGATGGCGAACATTAGGTATGGGAGCAGGGCATCCCAGTCTCTCCCATCCCAACTCACTACTTTGCAAATCATGCTTTTGAGGGTGCGATTGAATCGTTCAACAAGGCCATCTGTCTGTGGATGGTATACCGACGTCTTCAGGGCCCGGATGTGGAGCAATGCACACAAATCTTTCATCAGTCTGGAGATGAAGAGTGTACCTTGGTCCATTAATATCTCCTGGGGGATTCCGACTCTGGCAAAGATCTGTACTAGCTCCCTCGCAATGGACTTTGACTGAGCATTCCACAGGGGTACCGCCTCTGGGTATCGGGTGGTGTATCCGCTCAAAGGGGACCTCAATAATGGGTAAGGGCACCAACGGAGCTCTCAGATGCGGTTGCGGTCCATGCAGCTGGCACTCAGGGCAGGAGGCACAGAAACGCCGGACTTCTACATATATCTCAGGCCAAAAGAACATCTGCAAGATCTGGTTTAGGGTCTTCTCAACCCTGAGGTGACCCCCAAACAGATGGCTATGGGTTAAGTCCATCACTGCCTTCTGATGTCTCAAGTGTGTGGAAGTATAAGATGTGACATTGTACATAAAAGAGTTACATTGTAAAAAGAAATTAAATCACACTATGATACAATGTTACTTCTGAGCTCAAGAGGGAAAGTTATGTTGATACTGTGTGTAGGAATGTAGGGTGGGTTTGGATGGAGCCAGGTGTGCCTGGGAAAGCAGAAACCAGAGCAGTAGGTGCTAGACAGTAATTAATTAAGGTAACCAGGGAGTCATTGGCAGGGGATTGCTAAGGGTGATATGGAAATGAAGATACGTGACTGGTCTCAGGGACTATATGGGGTGTGTGTGTGTCTGTTTTTTTCCTTTTTTTCCTTTGTCTATTAACTTGCCTTCTTGATCTGTATAAATTAAGATACCTGAGCCCTGGGAGGGGACTCACTTTTCTAAATGTATTAGCAGAGCAGCTTTGCTAATAAACAGAGTGGTCTGACAAATTGTGAGTCTTGAGTCTAACTTTGACAAGTGCAACTCAAAATCATTTCAAGGGTTTACTGTACATGGGGAGTCATCATCAAGCAGGATTGTTTCCAGTTGGGTCCCCAGGATCACTTCTTGGCCTTAGACTATGTAATATGTTTATTGATGACCTGGAAGATCACATAAAACCAAAACTCATAACATCTGTGGATGATTCACAAAATGGGAAAGTAGTCATTGGTAAAGCAGACAGATCACTGTTTCAGATATATCTAGATCACTTGGTAAATAGGCAGCAAGCAAACAATATATATTTTAATATGGCAAAATGGAAATGTATACGTGTCTAGAAATGTCAGCCATACTTACTGAACAGGGAGCTCTACCCAGGGAAGCAGGGACTAAAAAGATTTGGAGTTGCGGGGTGGATGATCAGAAATGATCATTGAGGGGTGGTGATATTGGGTGGCATAAGCAAGGGAATCTTGAGTAAGAGCAGGGAGATTATTTTACCACTGTATTAGGCATGGGTAAGACCATTGCTCATATACTGTGTCCAGTTAAGATGCTCACAATTCTGGAAGGATGTTGCTGCATAGGACAGGGTTCAGGGAAGAGCCATGAGAACGATTAAAAGATTGAAAAACATTCCAAATAGTGATAGACTCAAGGAGCTTAATTTCCTTAGCATAGCAAAAAGAGGGGTAAGCAGTGACTTGATTAGAACCTATAGTACCTACCCGGGGAAAAAATATTTAATGATATGCTCATCAATCTAGCAGACAAAGGTATAACACAATTCAATAGATGGAAGTTGAAGCTGGACAAATTCAGACTGGAAATAACCTGTAAATTTTTGAGGATGAGTGTAATTAACCATTAACTAAAACCTTATGTGATCTTCAAATAATTGTGGCTGCATTGTGGACAAGACATGAAAATCACAGAAAAGTAGTAATGGATCTTTATTAATAGCAGTAATTTGGAACAGCCACTGCAGCCTTATTTATTTAAGGGGGAAATGTTGGGACAATTATAAACGCTCAATATGCAACCATATTGTAGTAGGTTCAAAACTAATAAAAGGAAATTTTTCTTCACACAGCGCACAGTCAACCTGTGGAACTCCTTGCCCAAGGAGGCTGTGAAGGCCAGGACTCTATTAGGGTTTAAAAAAGAGCTTGATAAATTTTTGCAGGTTAGGTCCATAAATGGCTATTAGCCAGGGATAAAGTATGGTGCCCCTAGCCTTCAGAACAAGGGCAAGAGATGGATGGCAGGAGATAAATCACTTGATCATTGTCTTCTGTTCTCCTTCTCTGGGGCACCTGGCATTGGCCACCGTCGGCAGATGGGATGCTGGGCTGGATGGACCTTTGGTCTGACCCAGTATGGCCATTCTTATGTTCTTATGTAACCAGAAAGGGGTGAGTGGGAAAGGCACCCAAGGAGCAAAGCCTTACTGGGTGGAAGAAAAATTACTAAAAAAAGAAAAAAAACCCAAAAAACCCCCCCAAAATCAAAAAATTAGAGGGTAGGGCCCTGCAATGAGCATCTTCCTGCCACTTCCTGACTTCCTGCCATCTTTGAGCTGCTGCCCTTCAGAGTTGGGTGCTTGGAAATCACTAGCAGCTGGGCCAGCATCCATTGCTGAAGGGACTGCTGCCACCAGCAGCAGAACTGAAACAAGTGTGACAATGTGGAGGTGGTGGTTGCTGGGCTCTACCTCCTCTACCAATTTGTTTCATCATTTTTCCATTCCTCACCCCCAGTTTGTACCCTGGGCAGGTATCCCACTTGCTCTGTTTTATGGTTCTGCCCCAAACTCTCCAACATCATTTAATGTATTTATGCAGGGGGATGGGGAAGGAAGTATGCATTGCAAAGTTCAAAATACACACAAAATTGTGGACTGTGCAAAGTAAGCTAACTTAAAAAAATTATAGCGGAAGTTTAATACTGCAGAATCTGCAATATCGCAAATGTAGCAAGACCTTACCCCCAAAACAATCTGCAAAGGGTTGAGGTGGATTCTTGATCACTGCAATTTTTCCATCAAGTTTGGATGTTCTTCTAAAAGATATGTTCGGAGACCTACCAAGGGGGAGTTGAGGATATTCTGTTGCTTGTATTTACATGAGGGTAGATTAGATGATCAAAACATTTCCTTCTGGCCTTAGAATCTATCAAAGAAGACCTAGATTACTGAACCCAGAATGAGACAAATGAAGTGAGAGATGGGAGCTCTGTAGGAAAGCCAGTTTGGAGTAGTTATGTCCCAGAATGGCGGCAGCATTATATTTACCTTATCGCTGTTGTGTTTGGTTGATCAGGGCAGTCAGAGAAGGAAACCAGTCCCAGAATCCCACTTAGATAAGGGACTGGGAGAAAATCACACCTGATTTCCTCCGGCCAAACTGGTTCACACTGGAAGGAAAGAACATCAATTCCCAGGAGGAGTCTGGAGCCCCGACTAGCAAGAGCTCTTGTTGAATAGAACGGTGGCAGGAAAAATTCTGCCCCAGACTTCCTGTGTCTAGGAATTATTTGGGAGAAATTCTGTGTTCACAGACTCTGCTTGTTCTGTAGGAAGTCATACTAAGTACTCATAATGGTCCCTTCTGGCCTTAGAATCTGACTCTAGATGACTTTAAACCAGTTTAAGACTCTCTTAAATTCAACATTCAATTACCACATTAAGTTGACCGCTTTAAGGGCATGTCTGATATTGGTCTGCACTCGTGTAACTTGATCAATTTAAAATACTAGTAAAGATACTTTTGTTAGGGGAATGATTTTTTTAACTGCTATAGTTATATTGAGGTGGAACATCTGGGGTGGACACATTCATGCTGACATAACAGCGCCTTGTACCAGTGTAGCTTCTGTCCCCTCCTGTACACAAATACACAATTCTGGTATTAGCATCTTTATATCAGTATAATGGTATACATACTTGGGCTATGTCTACTCTACAGAGATCTTTTGAAAGAAGCACTTCTGGAAGATCTCTTCGGAAAGAACTTCTTTGGAAAGTGTGAGTCCACACACAACAAAGTGGATCAAAAGAGTGATCTGCTCTTTCGAAAGAGAGCGTCCACACAGCCCCTGCTCTTTTGAAAGAACAGGCCAGGGAATGAAAAATCAGGTGCCATGAGGACTGCTCTTTTGGGGAAAAAAACAGCCTGTGGAGTGTCTACACGCATTTTCTTTCGAAAGAAGCTTTTGAAACAGGGGTGCTCTTCCTGAAGCAGGAAAGGAAGAGTGATTTCAAAAGGAGCACCTTGTTCTTTTGACTTACTTTCAAAACAACGCTTTTTTGTATGCAGGTGCCCCACAGGATCTTTCGAAAGAGCCCCCTTCTTTCGAAAAATCTTTCGAAAGAACTTGCTAGGGTAGATGCAGCCTGGGAGGGCTGTACTGCATTGACTCAATTTGGTTTAAGCAGTACAGCTTTACAGCTGAGTAGACTAGGCTGTAAGTATACTAGTACAGCTTTTCTCATCTACACAAACCATAACCAAAACCAAACAAAACAAACCTACAAACCCAAACCACAAAGCCTTAAGTCTTATTTTGCCATCAGTGGTCAGACACCTTCCCACACCAATTAGTTATGAGCTCACCTGGCAGCACTGCAGTAAACAGGTTAGCACACTGGTGGGCAGGCTGAGGCCCACAGGCCCATTGGGATTCTACCTCTGGCCCACGCACCCCCTTGCCTCTCATGCACAAGCACACTGGAGCCCTGCATTTACTTACTCCTCCTCCACCCTCCCAGCACTTTCGGAGCACTATGAGTCACCTGATTTGTGCTCCATTCCCACACCTCCCTTCCCTCCCAGAGCTTGAATGCCGCAAATCAGCTGGATTTCAGTCTCACAGCCCCCTGAGATGAAGGCAGGGGGCACTCATGTGGCCCACTCCCTACTGTTGGTTGTCCATCGCTGGGTTAGCAGCATATGGGCCCAGGCAGCTTCAGGATGCCAGTAACAGCTGTGTTCTTGGTGCCTTTGTGATGCACAAGAACAAGATATCAGCTAAAATCACCACTGCTTGTGGAAAGTAGTGCTAATATTCCATGTCGTTACGCTGTAGTCTTCCCATACAGCAGGGTCGACACTTTTTTTCTTTAGCTTCAGTCAACAGAATCGTATTGACCTGGCAGTGTGGCTGGGCCTTTTGGGGGTCAGAAGAACATTATGTATAGTGAAAAACATTTTGAAATATCTTCTAACATCACTGGGCCTAGGTGCTGATTGTGAACTAGAGAACTGGAATGCAAAAAAGAGGATGTGTGAGTTCTTTTTTTCAGCCTCTTGATAACCTGCGTGGAGGATCAGAAGCACAGTCTGTGATTGGTTGAGGAATTTGACTGCAGTGTCATGCACCAGTCTTGGGACTATCTGCTCTCCTTTTTTGCAGCCTGCTCTGACTTTGGCATTTTCCAGCCACCTCAGGTCACAACATCTGTCTGCTTTTATCAGCCGCTTCTGGTGAGGTAACTTTGAGGCACGTCCTCTCCATGCCTGATGCTGAGGAGGAGAAAGAAAAGGACTAGGGAGGACATGATCAGCCAGTGAATGAAGGGCTTGAAGGACCCATATGACCAATACTAGAGAGCAGAAATGAGAGGACAAGAGAAAAGCCCAGTAGGACAAGGAGATGGAAATGCACCAAGACCAAATGGCAGCAAACCTAAATGCTGAAGACCCCAATTGACTTACAAGTCCAAAAACCACGGACTTTGCAGTCCATGGAGAACTGTGCGTCACTGCTTCTTGCAGCTATCCCTCCCTTTCAAAAATCAAAGGCCGATGGTTTCCAACACGTGGGTCGTGACCCAGTACTGGCTCACAGAACCTCAGGGGCACTAGGTCACCGTGCATAGGGTGCCCAAGTGACCACTGAGGGTTTTAAGGCAGGTTTCCTGCCTGTCCCAGCACTGCAGACCATACTGTAGCCCAGAAGCAGCCAGCAGCAAGTCTGGTTCCTAGGCAAGGGGGCCTTGAGACTGCACTCTGTCCCCACCCTGAGCACTGGCTCCACACTCTCATTGGACATGAACTGGCCAATGGGAGCTGGGTGGGTGGAGCCTGCAGGCAAGAACAGCATGCAGAGTGGCTTGTGTGCCTGCCCCTCGGAGCCAGAACTCCTGCTGGCCAGGATGCTGCACAGTACATGGTGCCAGGAGAGGCAGCAGGACAGGCCCACTGCACCACTCCCCAGGAGCCACCAGAGGTAAGTCTGTGTCCTAACCCCATGCCCCAGTCCCCTGCCCCATCTCTGATCCCTTGCCCCAAACTCAGAGCTCCCTTCTATACCTCAGACACCTCCTCTCCAGCCCCACACCAGAGCCTGCCCTATAGTCAAAAGATAGAGTTGCTGGATTGCAGCTATCCACAATTTTCTTTAACTAGGTCATGAGAAGAAATGTTTGAAAACTGCTGCCACAGGCCGCATTGTTCCCCCAACCGCTCCACACTGGGGACCCTAAGGAAATCCACAACTTCACAAGTACTGGTCAGTGAGAACTGTGGGTGGTGCCTGTGTAGCCACAACACATTACATTTATGCACCGAAATGGACAGAAATATTTACAGCCTTTCCCGTTTTGCAGTTACACGCCATTAACTTACATTCACATTTCGTATTACATTGCCCGTGTTCTTTCCACGCTGTTTTTCTGCTCTGATTTTTCATCTCAATACTTTTAGCTTTGGAGAATGAAATGACCATTATTAGTTAACAACACATATTCCAGAAGGCATGCCCACGCTCAAAACGAACGGTCTTGGAAGTGGACAGTTAGCACGACATAATTCATAGCTTTAAGGAAACGTTTATAAATGTACCACAAGCATCACCCAGTTCCTGAGCGCACCCAGTGCTCCAGATCTAGGGTGCAATTCAGCACAGAACAGTACTGTGACTGTGAGAGGGGGTTTGAGGACAGGCAGCCTAGCGCTTAGAACACTTGGCTTTTGGACCCCTGTTTGGTTGAGAAGATTCTCCCTTCAAGGGCAGGGGAGCAGTGAGAAGGACTCAGGTCCTTCCTTCCCACCAGGCCCCAGCCCAGAGCACTATGTGCATCAACTCCTGAACAGGCAGAGCCTTCCAAGCAGGGAGTCTATACATACTGCCCTGTCCTACTTCCTGCCAGTGCCTGTTCCATTTGAGACATAGTCCCTCTAGTCCAGGTCACGGGGTGGCTTGTGTCCCATAGCAGCCTCTCATGGATCTTGGGCAGAGCCCGGGCACAGTCCCAGGCTCCTTCAGGCAGGGCAGCCACACAGTGGTGAGGCCAGGTCCTGTGATGCCCTTGTGCTTTGCCCACTCATTTACCTCAGATGCTAGAGCAGGCGTGTCCAACCCACAGCCCGCGGGCCGCATGCAGCCCTGGACAGCTAGTAATGCGGCCCCACAAGATCGTAAACTTTTAACATTATTATGTGATTTATATACATTAACTATATTATATATTTTATATGTGGCCCAAGACAATTCTTCTTCACTCAATGCGGCCCAGGCAAGCCAAAAGGTTGGACACCCATGTGCTAGAGGCTCCTGTGTCTCCTCCACAGCGTCCCTTGGCTGCAGAGATAGTAGCTTCTCCCAGGTGGCTGCCTGGGCTGGCAGGCTAATGCTGCTTCCCCTCAGGTAAGAGAGCCCCTTCCCCCTGCCTCTTCACAACTCAGACCCATTCTGAGCCAAGTTCGCCCCTCCCAGCCCCCAGCACTGGCTGCAGGTATAATGGGGCAAAGCTAATGAGATCAAAAATTCTCTTTAACTCCTACTGTGCTTTTTTCATCGCAGTGCTCTTCCAAAGACTTCCTCAGCTCTGCAGCTCCAACCTGAACCCTTGTAATGGCCCTTGTGTCTGGCTGTTTGAAACGACAGGCCTAGGAGCAACTGCCACACTTACCCACCTCTCCACCTGCAGCCCCACCTTCCAACCCAGTCAGCGGGCCTGCTTGTTGGACACCCTGGCTCTATATTGTTTCAGGGCCTGTAAAATAAACATGCATTAAAATGGAGTCAGTCTGGCAAACAGTTTGGGATTCCTGCCCTAGAGAATTCAGGGCCCTTGTTTGCCCATATTTAAAGAAACCAAACTTCCAAGTCTAAAATAAGTTACACATTATGGGTCAGATCCTGTTGCATGTGAAGTCAATGGGAGGTTTCCTATTGATTTCAACAGAAGTAAGATCAGAGCACTTCTTGCCAAAAAAACAAGCAAGTTCTGGAATAACCTAAGTATACTCCCGTGTAGGCCAGGAGGCATCAGGCCACACTGCAAATCTTTAAGGCTGGCTCTGTGCACTTTGAGGGTCTCCCCTGCTAACAGTGATGACATGCTCTGCTCCCATCCTTGGAAAAAATGTGCTTGAAGGTGTATTAATTCCAGGAACGCCTAATGTGCTTAACATCAGCTGTTTGCATAGCTTCCCTAATTAACCCGAGTACCAGAAAGACCACTGTGGGGTTGGCGTACCCAAGCCTTGCATACACTGACCCTTCCACATGTAAGTTTGTTGGCTCTATATCTTAACATTCGTGGAGCACTGAGAAGGCTACAGGTCAATTGCCACTCCCTACAAAATACCACACTATAAGGTTAACTGCTTTGCGGTGTGTTGGACAGCACACTGTTTTTCATTTCTGGGAGACAAGCAGAGGAGTTGTCTCCTTTCCAAATAATGCCGCAGCACATAAATTAACTGTAAGAGCAGAGCATTTGGCAAACAGAATCCCCCATAGCAAGGAAATAAACACACTGGCCTGTAGCCTCCATGTTTATCAGAACCAGAAGAAACATTTAGTATGCACGGGAGTCCCTACAAAGCAATTATTGCTGAATGAAACATAAGAGCTAGCCAGAGCTAAGGGATGGTGGCTGGAGGCGGAGGGGTGGGTGTGTGTGTTAATCTTCATTTAATGATTTTTAGAAAGACTGATGCAATTTCAGTAGTCTTCAGTCACCAGGGATTACACTGGACTGGAACAGCACTGGAATGCTGTTCCAACTCTTTAATAAGAAAGGAGATTGTACGAGGCTTAGAAAATCTAATCATGCTGCCTTTGACTGGTTTTTAAGCATTTGTTGGGGAATTGGTTTCACAGGCAAAATAATAGAGAAGGGCACGTCTTGGTTGGCCGTTGTTATATTTGTGACGTTTTCTGACTGGCTCTCATGCCCCACCTAAAGAAGGTTAGGAGAGGAAAAATGGAACAGTGACAACTTCAGGAGTAGATATACATTATGTATAGTGCATTGGATCTTTATGGGGTTACAGTGCCATGAAGACTTCCCTTAGCCCACTCACCTTACTGAAAAAATATATTTTATACTTAGCCCATCTCTGTTGATAACAGTGATCTGACACTTTTTAAAGGTCTCTATTTAGCTATCAATGCCAATTCAGGAAGGTCAGATACAGTTTCATCATTCCATCAACCCTGAATTTCTCTGTCAATGAGATCATCAAACAACAAGAACTTGAGTCACTGAAAATAGGACTGAACATCTATGTAATTTTCCCTATTCCCTCTTGATTTCTTTGCTAAACAGCATATTGTATTATATTAGACTGAAAGAATTTCCTTCTTTCCTCCTCCAAGGTACTATTTCTTTTTTAAAAAGCCCTACATTCAAATTGCACAACTAACTGATGATATTTTTACACCTATGTGTCGCACCTATCAAGTTCAGGAAAACATTGGGCTGTGAAACAGAAGTAATAAAATGCAGAGGAAATCTAAAGGCATCATACAGGCACTGAAGCACCACCAAGGAATATTAAAAGTTCTCAAAACTAACAAAAAATAAGTAGAGACAGCTACTTTTGCTGGAGGATGCTACTTATTGATTTGCAAAGCAACATGCTGGTGAAGCAGGGAATACCATCCCTATACTTAATGCACAAGGTCTCTGGGTAGCAGAAACAACTTAATGCAGACAGCTGAATTTACTTTATAATCTTTACAGTCAGATAACAATACATTGTTATGTTACCGCTGTGGGGAGATGCAGAGGCTGTGTCTACATAATAGATAGGAGGGTTGCAGATGTCAGTTGTATGTTGACGTGGTTATTAGGATGTTTACTGTATGAATATGTTGACTTAATTTAACAGTGGACAGTATGGAAAAGCAATTGGGAAGATCAGATAGGCCACAGAAGAAAACCCTTCTGGGTTGTTATAGAACAATGGAAGAGCCCTTGGCTTTAAGGAGTCTGATCCCAATCCCCACTGACCAGGTTTTGACAAGCAGGGCCAAAGCCTGGGAACTGACAAGACCAAAAGCACTCTGGCTGGATTAAAAGGGACACTCACATGCAGTCAAAAGGGAAGGTTCTTGCTGAGGACCAGTGTGGGGCAAACCATACATATCATAGCCACTGGCCTGTCTGCAGCAGATAGATTTTCCCCCTCTGATGCTTTGAGCTGGTGTTCTGTCTCTCCGCATCCTTTCACTGGCTCTCCTTTCTTTATACCATCAATCATCAGCTAACTGCCTTCTCTTTCAAGGCCTTGCATGGCCAACCCTCACCCTACCAATTGTCTCTCATTCACTATAGAGATCTCAACCTCCATCTCTAATCAACACATTATTCCAGCCTCCGTCATTCACTTGTTATGTTTTCAAACCATTTTTGCCCATGATGCTTCTTCGTGTACCCAGGAATGTGAGTCACTTTGTTACCCTCCTGCCTCCAGCATGGGGGAGTTTTGCCTCTGTGGCTGGATGTCCACTCCCTAACACCATCAGCCTTTCAGCCACTTCAGCACTCTCTCCGGCCTGTGCCAGCCCTCACTTTGCCTTGCACGTTAGCAAGAGATGCACCCCTTTCCCATGTCCTTTGACACATTAATCTGTGATAGCCAACTCGGCACCAGCTACTCACTGAAATTCCAGACCCTCTGTACCCAAAGGCACAGTTTACTTCAGCTTTAGCTTAAGCCACTGCTCCTGTGTAGCACAGCACACTTGTGCGTTCCTCTCATAAAAGTAGCGTTATTTAGAAAGAGGAAAGATTTAACCAGAAATGAAAGAAAGTGATGCAAACATATGGCTGCTATAGAAAACAAAGCCCAAGCCTGAGTCTCTGCTTACGAACAGCTATCCTTTCTACCTAATAAATCAGGTTTTCCCCCTAAAGCTCAGTCTGTTATAGAGCTGGCTATTTTAAAAGTACCAGGATCCAAATGTTCATGAAAACATTTCTACTCCACAGGGGTTTTCCTCAGTGAATGGATACAGTGTACTTCTCCCTCTCTTTATTCTACTTGTAGCCCTTCTGCCAGTCGGAGTTGGCAGTAACGAGGGCCGGGTTCAGCACCTAGGAGTTTCTTTTCAACCATACAACACAAAACCAGATTGAACCGCCACCCATTGACCTGGGACAATTACACACCACCTCCAGAACACCTCTAAGAGGCAATTCTTCCCCTCTTGCAAGCACAGAGTCTGAGTGTAGAAAACAACCTCTAATAAAAGGAGGGAAGTAACTCAGCATTAATTGGGGAAAATACTGCAACTAGGGTTTCTAAACTTAAACCATGAGTGAAAGACCCACAACAAGTAAGTTGGGCAATGACCTTTTCCTTCAAGTTCTTAAATCTAGCAACCCACAATTCCCTTTAATGTGCCCAATTCTTCTCTGAACCCCACTGAAAGTTGTTGTCTTTGGTCAGTACAGTCCCAGAGTTCAGAAGTTCATCTGCATAGTTCATGTCCCACTGTGGATTTCAGGGCTGGGTTAGGGTGGGATCTTGCATGCTCTGTTACTTGGGCTCTCATTTGCCAGCCGATTGCTATGTCCCTTTGAGGAACGGTTCTCCTGCCCTCAACACCAGCCACTTTACTGACCATGCCTCTCTGCCAGCTGCCCTTCCAGATGTGCTGCTCCACCAGCTGCCCTAGTAGCCACCCTTCTGCAGGAATTATCCTGCTAGTCACAACTTTCCAACAGAAATCCAGCTAGCTGCTTGCTACACCTCTTCACCAACCACCCTGTTGGTTGTCTTCAGCACCCTTCACTTAACACCTGCTGAGTTCAGCTTTCAGTCACTTCAGCAGTTAGTAGGGGAACCTCACTGATGGGGCACACTAGACAATCTCTTTGTGCCAGAAACACTATCCCAACATAAATCTAATCCTTAGACTGAAGTATCTGCCGCATGTAACAAGAGTTTCAATTTAATCTAATTAAATCTTTTATTATACTTTGAAAAGAGGAATGGTCTAATGGCGGCTATGACCCTTAAACAGGACCCATACCTATACCTCATCCCCTCAGCTCACTAAGCCTTGGAACCATATTCCCTGCCTAGCGAGCGTCATTTAGTGGAGGGCAAGTCCATCCATCAGGGTATGCCTAGTACAGTTCTGCTTCCCTGGCGTCACACAACAAGAATAACAATTCTTTTTTATTCCCACTCCAGTAACAAGTAGACTGGGGCTCCAACATCAGCCAAAAGTGACCCTTTGGGCCAGAAAGCTCATCATGCTGAGCATCTAGGCAGGGTGTTCATGCAAATGAGATCAGCCCCTGATGTCCTCTTCCACCGCTCACCACTAGATGTCCAGGAAGAGCCCGTTCAGATTTCACTTATATACTGAAAGCAACCTTAAGTTTTTGTTCAAGAAAAGGTGAACTCAGGTTTTATTAAGTCCCCTTTTACCTTGAAGTAGTTTGGATTGTTTCCTGCAGCCTCCAATGGTTTCACATTCAGAGTCAAAGACAAAGCTAAATAATTGAGCCTTACACAGTGCATTGCCAGCTAAACATGCCAGAGAGCCCTAGCAGGGCTGGGCGGGGAATGAGGGCCAGAGCATTATTTCTCCTGAAGTTCCTGCATGGCTGGAGTGCAGTGGCTGTAGGTGGGGGCTGGCTGCAGTGGCAAGCTGCAGCTGGAGAACCAGGGATCCATGGCCAGAGGGCCACCAGAGGACAAACAGGGACCAGGGAGCATTAATCTCTCCTGGTCCAGTAAAATCCATTGTTTGGGACCACTGAGTTCCCCAGAGTGCCAGATCAGAGAGGTGCAACCTGTATTCAAGGAACTTAATGGCCTGGTACTTGGGACAATGATCTGTGAATAGCCCTGCTTTTTCTGTAAGCCTGAACTAGGATTGGTCTTGCCCATACATGTGACTAATTCACCTGATGCTGGAACCCATTTTGGATGCTGTACTTTCCACTCAGTGCGAGAAAAGTTTGAACTGAACACAAAGGAAACCAAATGACAGGGGCTGCTGCCAGATGCCAGGACACCCCTGTTTACCACCCCAGATGACTTCAGGAAACATCTAAGGCTGAACCAGGAGAAGGATCAGGCTCAAGCTGAGAGGCTTTGAAGTTTATGAGGGAAGATTATTAGAACTACCGTTAATGTAAGAAATTGCATGTAATGAGTTTCCTGGAGTATCAGGCTTAGTTGGCAAGTTTTGTTTTATTTTATTTTGCTCTAGTAACATACTTTGATTTTTTCTGGTGTCACTTGCAACCCCTTAAATGCTACTTTTTATGTTTAATAAAATCACTTTTGTTTATTAATAAAACCAGTGTAAATAAATGATACCGGGGTGTGATGGGGGAAAGCTGTGCATCTCTCCCTTTGATTGATAAATGGGACGAATGGTTTATGCACTTACTGTGTATTAAAATTTATGCAGAGGAAGATGGCTTTATCTGTGGTTCCGGTCCTCCTGGAGCTGTGCGCCTGGGTGCTATGGTAAGTCCTTCTGATGGAGCACTCCCAGAGCTGAGCAGATCTCAGTGTCTGTGTTGCTTTGCTGTGGGGCTGTGTGATCCCAACCATATGCCAATGCTGGAGGAGATGGCAGCTCTGGCTCAGCAGGACAGGGTGATGGGGCACCCCAAAGGGCAAGTGGGCAAGCTCAATGATACTCAATCAAAACATCTTGGCTATGTCTACACACAAGCCAAAAACTTCAAAATAGTCATGCAAATACATAGTCAGAGCCTCATTAGCATGCGGGCGGCCGTGGCACTTTGAAATTGACGCGGCTCGCCGCCGCGCGGCTCATCCAGATGGGGCTCCTTTTCGAAAGGACCCCGCCTACTTCAAAGTCCCCTTATTCCCATCTGCTCATAGGGTTTTTGGATAGTGTAGACACAGCCCTTATCTATTTGGTCAAATTTTTAATGGGAAATTATTGAAAGATTTTTTAAGTAGTGTCAAACTATTTTGTTTCAACACCAGTATTTTTTTCATATTGTGTTATAAGATATAGAATAACATAATTTGTTAAGGATTTTATTAGTCAAAATTCTAACATTAAAATGAACTATCACAACCCAATTAAACCAAAATATTTCAATAAGCTTAAAATGAAATATTTTGCAATAGGATGCTGGTGGGTTAAATTACAGGAATCCTCTTGGAGTCGTTCCCCTGGTGTGCTGATCAGTCCACTGACACCCACCTTCCCTTCCCACCAGCCTGTCCTGCTGGGACAGAAGCTCTCGTCTCCTCCAGCAAAGACACAGAGTTGAGGTAACTGTCCCCCTGCAGAGCAACACAGAGGCTGAACCATTTCAGCTCTAGAAGGGCTAAGTTATAAGGGCCCAGCACCCCAGAAACCAGTCCCCAAAGGGACCAACTCCCCAAATAAATCCTTCTCTTATCCTGTGTAAAAGAGAGTAATGCACAGTAGTTGCTCTCCTCCCTCCCTTGCCCCAAGTAACAATTATTTACACTGGGCTTAATAATAAACAAATGTGCTTTATTAAGTATAAAAAGTAGGCTTTAAGTGGTTGCAAGTGAAAACAGTCAGATCAAAATAAGTCACTAAGTTAAAATAAACAAAAATGCCAGTTAATCCTAATCCACAAAGAAACTTGTTTCATGCAAATTATTACCCTAAATAGTTGTTCTGAACAGCTCTTTCACAAGGTGGGCAGACTCCTAGCTTGGGTCCGATCCTTCTCCTTGTTCAGTCTTAGATGTTTCCAACAGGCATCTTGGGTGTTAAAAGAGGGGTCTCTGGGCATCTGGCCACTCCCCTGTTACTTGGTTCCCTCTCTTTTATCTGTTTTCCCCAAGGTGGGAATTCTTTGCGCTCAGTTCAAAAATTTCTTACCTTGGGTGGAAAAGCATCAGATCCAAAATGGGTTTCAGCCTCAGGTGGCCTGGCTGCATGTCTTTCTAGGGCCAGCCACAGTTTGGGTTTACAATACAAACAAAACTATTCACAGGTCATTGGTTTGAATACCGAGTCATTAAGGTCCTAAAGTTTCCCTAATGGTCCTCATTAGCACATTTAGAATTAAAACCAGAATCATATTTCACATTTCTAACTTCACATATGAGACTGATGCATGCACAAAAATAGGATCTACAGCTTCAGCAGATTGCAATGTTAAAATTGATATGTCACATGATACATTTTGCATAAAGCATCTTTGAGTTATGCATATTTATAAGCCAATTTTCATAAAGCAAGGGGGACCCAGTGACAATGACATTTTGCACACAAAAAAAGTGGTGGTGGTGGCAGGGGTGGAGGGCAGAGCACAGAAGATTACTACTATTCATACAGATTACTACTATTCATACAGACGCAACGTGACATGAAATTTTAAAATTTTGGATTTTCCTATGGTTGGCAATTCCATGTTCATGGAATTCCTGCCATGAGGGCAGGGAGCTGGACTCGATGACCTCTCAAGTCACCCTTCCAGTCCTAGTGTTCTATGATTCTATGTTGAAGCAACTTTAAAATTTAGATTCTTTTATGTTCCCCTTATAGTATAGAAAATAGACTAACGTACTTTATTCACAATTTAGGAGACTTGGTGTTGAAAAGATCAGTGCTACTGAGTAGCTGCAAGAGTCTAAGGAATTGAAGCAATTTGCATTCCTCATAATTCAATTGCTGAACATTTTATGAGTGTGATGAGTACAATTCGTGGATTAACTGGTTAATTTAGGTTCCCAGGAAAATGCGCCAGACACCCCTGAAATCATATAACCTTTGGCAATTCTGTCTCCTAGGCTTTCCAACAAATACTAAACATACTTGTGGGGCATAGAATATGTAATACAATTTGTGGTCCTAGATCAGGAAGTGTCACAGGCCCTTACACACAGCAGTAAGGGACAAGAAATCAGGGTGGGGCGGGGGCATACAAGAAGTTTATTCTCCCTTGCACAGCTCAATTACTGATCTCAGGAGCAGCACCCTGTGTGGTAGAGTGCAGGGACGGCTGCCTTGGTGCACCCCAAAAAGGTGGATGAGAAGGTGGCAGGGCCACAGCCTTGTCTCCCCTGCACTCTTGGACTAGGCAGCGAAGGAGCAGGGTACGCCAGCTGAAAAGCCTGATATAGGCTATACACCAGATTGCGCTGAGTGGATTGTGAGCCTCTCAGACCAGAGGGGTCTGACACAGCACAGTATAGACCATACATTTACCAGCCTTTCAAGTCAATGGGTATAAGAGGCCAGGGGAGACTAAGCCTCCAATACAACCTTTGGAGTGCGCTGTCGCAGAAAGGGTGGATGCCCCAGCCATGGCCCACCCACACTCCACTCCAAGCCCCTACTCCTCCTCATCCTCTTTACCCTGAAGCCCCACCTTTCCTCCACCTCATCCTGCCACTGCTCCACCTACAAGGGAGCCTCATGGGAAGGGGCAAGGATGCATCAGCAACAGCAGGAGGCTTTCGGGGGGGGATACTAAGAGATGTGAGCAGTGAGCGGAGATGCCTCAGAGAAGGGCCAAACATGCATGAGTGAGGGAGGTCTTGTGGTGAACCGAAGAGAGAGGCGGGGGCGGAGCTTTGGGGGGACAGGAGGTGGAGTACAGCAGGCCTCATGGCGGGGCCATAGCTGAGGCACACGCAGGCTTCCCAATGGAGGAGTTACCTGCCCGTACCAGCCTTTACAATTCTAGGAACGCCATGGTCTTTGCCCAGACGTGTGAGACCAGACAAGACACAGGACAGCGTGGGCGAGAGGGGAGCATGAGGATGGCTGACGAAGGGATGGAAGGAGGAGGGGTTGCCTGAAGAGAGAGGGTTTTATGACCTAATAGAACAAAATGGGACAATTCTTTATCCATCTATGCTGATGCTTTGTGTGTCCTGTCGTTCAGCCCGTCCATTCTGCTGGGAAACAAGAATAACAATACACAGATATCTATAGAAACCTTGGTAAATCTCAGATGTATGGTGCTCTGTTAGCACCAGTATCATCGTTTATTGTTATTAGCATGGTAAGAAATCCATCACCTAGCAACCGAACCGTAATTCTCCTCGTCCTCCTCCAATCTCCCAAGTACACACCCTCAGTGCAGCTTTTCAGCAATGTATTCAGCGGGAGCAAGTTTGCAGCTCATGACCTATGCTGTCCTGGACAGCCACAGCTGGTGCCACTTCACTCCCTTCCTCCCACCCCCCACACACATTGTCATCTTCTTTCAGCTCTTTCTTTCCCTTTTCCCCTCCACATCGCCGCTCCTCCAGTTCCTGCTTCTTCTCCCTTGGAGCCCAAGCAATCATGCATTGCTGTTCATGGCCCCCAGTTCCCAACCCTTTGAGTGGGTGGGTGGAGGGACTGTGACATCAGTAGTTATTCAGCCAATCCCCACCCACAACAGCTGTACACAGGCTAGCTGTAGCAGTGCTGGACCTAGGATACTGGCAATACAGGCTGGGTGAAGGAATGGCCTTTTTTCAGGCAACTTCTGATGGTACGAGAGACAAGATTGTGAACAGAAATTGGTCTAGTAAAAGATACCCACCTTATCTCCAATACAACAGCCAACATTTAAACCTGTTAGATAAACTGCCTTAAAATTTTTTAACCAAAGAAATCTTTGGTTTGAATTTTTAAGGATTATTAATTCTAAATTTTTAATTTCATAAATTTTAATAATTAAATACATAAGATCTTTATGTTATATTTATTTTAGATTACAAAAACATCTGCAAAAAACATTCCTGAGGGGACTCCTCCCTCACCTAAATCCAATCAGGCCTTTAGGAGTAATAGCTGCCTCCATATACGTGCAGTGCATCCAGCCCAGCAGCTGGACATCATTTTTATAAGCTAGGAAAAAGATTTGTCTTTATTTTATATAATTGCACTGGGATACTCAAATTGCTCATGCTGATTTTGGCAGGTCCATTAGCTAGCATGGTAGTTTAGACATATGCAAGGACAATGACCTGACCCTACCCTACAGGAGCTCACAATATATCATCACCATCAACAACCATGGGTTCAATGCCCTCTGATGCCTCCCTCACTATTTCCTTCCATCTTTTCCTGTCCAGTGTGGAGTGGCTTAGTTTCTGTGGACTAGCTCCACATCAATCTATTATATCATCTACCCATTCTCTGTGGGATCTGCCTCTCTATTCAAACCCTCCATTATGCCGAATACCAGGGTCTTGATTTTTTATTTGTTGTTCATTCTGCAGATATAGCTGAATAGCTGTAACTTCTGTTGTGTAACTTTCTTCAGTAGGTTCTCTTTTGGCTGTATCTTCCTATATAGTTCCTCGTTGGTGACCTTCTTCATCCATTGTATTCTCAGGATTTTTCTATAACTCCTCTTGAACCCCAATATCCTTCCCTTCAAATCTTTGGTTGTCACCCATGTCTCACATCCATACAACTTTCTGCTGAATACACATGTTTTCAAGACACTCAGACTTGAGATTGGCATGGAACCCCTAGAGGCTTCATAGTGGAGTTTCACAAGATATATTAAACAGATAAACTATCAAATAATGACAAGTGACCATGGTAAAGGGAGAGAAGGAAGGAAAGGAGACATCAAAAGACATGGGTAAAGAGAAAACTATTCTTTATTCTATATATGGTCACAGTTCCTTGGATCTGTTTAGTTAGGTGTCTGTTATCTATTAATTCTTATATTTAACCTAGTCTGCTTCTCAACAAAAAAGCAGTCAAGTAGCACTTTAAAGACTAACAAAATAATTTATTAGGTGATGAGCTTTCGTGGGACAGACCCACTTCTTCAAACCATAGCCATACCAGAACAGACTCAATATTTAAGGCACAGTAATCAAGGTGGACAAATCAGAAAAAATATGATCAAGGTGAGCAAATCAAAGAGTAGAGGGGCAGAAGGGGGTGGGGGAGAGGAAAGAATTAGATTAAGCCTAGTATGCAAACAAGCCCTATAATGACTCAGAACATGCCCATCCCGATTCAAACCATGTGTTAGTGTCAATTTTGAATATAAAAGAGAGTTTGGCAGCCTCTCTTTCAAGAGTGTTGTGAAAATTCCTCTTCAGGAACACGCAGACTCTTAAGTCATTAACAGAATGGCCCACTCCATTAAAATGCCAGCTAACAGGTTTGTGGATCAGGAGTGTTTTTATGTTTGTTTTGTGCCCATTAACTCTTTGTCTAAGGGAGTTTGAAGTCTGTCCAATATACAAAGCATCTGGGCATTGTTGGCACATGATGGCAGATATGATGTTAGTTGAGGAACATGAGAATGTGCCCATGATTCTGTGAATAACCTGGTTACGTCCAGTGATGGTATCTCCAGAATAGATATGTGGACAAAGCTGGTAGCGGGCTTTGTTGCAAGGAAAAGTCCTAGGACTGGTCTTCCTGCGGTATAGGCTGTGGCTGTTGGTGAGAATCCTCAAGGTTGGGAGGTTGTAGTCTGTTTCTTGTTTTATTTTTTTAGGGGCAGGAAAAATTAGGTTCTCTTAGCCCAGGCCAGGTCAGAATTTGGAGAAGTTTGGATTTTGATCTGACTCAGAATCCAAATGATGAAATCCAGACCGCTTTCTATGGGTAGATCCTGAGGTGTAAATCACCTTTGTTCCATCAAAGTCAGTTGAAAGAGTAACTGACTCTCTTGTGAAATAATGGGCATCATTTTGTGGCCAGAATCTCAACCTGCGTACATGGGGGTCATACCATTCGCTTTAGTAGAGCAACACCAGCTGACGATCTCTTGTTGTTACTTTAATTTTTTTAAATGATCACAAACATGCAGATGTACATTTCTCATAGAGCTGGAAGGGACCTTGAGAGGTCATCAAGTCCAGTCCCCTGCACTGACAGCAGGACCTACCACCATCCCTCCCAGTTTTTTGTTTTTTGTTTTAAATCTAACCTGCTCCAAAACCTTGAGAGGCCCCCTCAAGGATTGCGCACACAGCACTGAATTTAACAGGCTAATGCTCTAACCACAAATCCCTCCAAAGCCCAATGCTAGAGGCAATGTATCTACAGTCTAAAAGAAGAGTCCTGCTCTCCTGCTTGTTCCAAAATACTGGTGGCAACCTGAACGTGGACTCTTCTACTTTTTGGGAGAAAGGGGTTATTGCTTGGGAAGGGCAACTCACCTTCATTAAACCAGCATGGTCCCTGTAACCTCTCTGATGATGTGTGGGGGCTGACACTTGACAGAAGAGTAATGCATCACATGGACTTTTATTGCACAGTAAAACCCATGCTGTGCCCTTACATAGTCATTTAAAGGAGGATTGTTGGAAATCACCATTCCATGCATGTCCAGCCAGCCCCCATGTAAAGGGCAGTGAGGAGCAGTCATGCATTGCAAATGTTTCTTGGGCCCAATACTATGAGGCAAACCCATCCTTTCTGCCACACAAAAGATCTCTGAGGGGACGAGGGCCAGGGAACACTCACAGAGCTACTGCTGTATCTGCCCTTTGTGAAAAACGTATGTGGGGAAAGATGTGTTTTATCCTTTCCAAGAAATTTTTTCTTCCCTTTTTACAATTATCCTGGTCACATGCAGAAAAACAGGATTTTCGCTGCATTTGCATATCTATATTTTCTATGTTCTTATTTGTATGACATCCACCAGTCTTAAAGACATTACAGCTGTGCAGTGCATCTTTGGTTAGAAGCTACACTTGGTTAGTGGCTACACTTTAAAATCTTGTGTGCTGCCCTAGCAATGTCCAGGTCCTCACTGCAATTTTTCATCCCCACTTTCTGCATTAAAGTTACTGTTCCTCACTCCTCACCCTTACAACCCAGAACAGACTAACTCCCATCAGTGTTTATTCTTATCCCTTGTCACTGTTATACCACCCTCAGGGTCTTAGTTCCACTCAAGCCAGAGAACTAACCCCATCACTCCACAAACTCACCTCCCTATCTCTTTTCTTCTCATGCAACTCTCTAGCTGTGGCCACACTGGCCCCTCCTTTTGGCGGGGCAATGGTAATGTGGCCCTTTGGGATATGCTAATGAGGTACTGCCATGAATATGCAGCATCTCTTTAGCATGAGTAGTGGCCACGTGCGCTTCGAAACTGCTGGTTTCAAAACACAGCTGCCCGTGTAGCTGGGGGAGCCTTTTGAAATGGACCCCTGATTTAGAAAGCCCCTTATTGCTATCTGGTTTTGGGAATAAGGGGCTTTTGAAATCAGGGGGTCATTTCGAAAGGCTCCCCCAGCTACATGGGTGGCTGCATTTCAAAACCAGCAGTTTCGAAGTGCGCATGGCCAGTATTATGCTAATGAGGAACCTCATGTTCACGGCCGTGCCTTATTAGCATATCCCAAAGTGCCATATTACCGTAGTTCCTCTGAAAGGAGAGGCCAGTGTGGCCACAGACTCTGTGATTGAGACCCCTTCCTTTAGTCTCTCTGCCATGCTTCCATCCACTCCTCCAAGTCACAACTCAAAAGAGACTTTTCCCAGAGCAACTATAAACCCTAGGCTGTGTCTACACTTGCATTCCTCTTTTGAAAGAGGTATGCAAATGAGGGAAATTGCAAATGCAAATGAGGTGCAGATTTACATATCTGGCACCTCATTTGCATGTTCTTCTTTTGAAAGAGCTTCTTCCAAAAGAAGAATAGCACTATAGACGCAGCTTTTTCAAAAGTAAACCATATCTTCAAAAGAATCCTTCCTCCATATTTTTAGGGGAAGAAGAGTTCTTTTGAAGATGGGGTTTACTTTTGAAAAGAGCTGCGTCTACACTGCTTTTCTTCTTTCGAAAGAAGAATATGCAAATGAGGTACCAGATATGTAAATCTATACCTCATTTGCATTTTAAATTTCCCTCATTTGCATACCTTTCAAAAGAGAAATGCAAGTATACACACAGCCCTAGGGTCTCTACTGATGGGGGAAAAACATAATGGCTCCATCTTCACTCAGAGAACTCTTCAAAATAGCCATGCAAATGGCCATTTCAAAGATCACTAATGAGGTGCTGAAATGCATATTCAGCACCTCATTAGCCTGCCTACAGCCACTGCTCTTCAAAAGTGCCATGTTTCGCTTCCACGTGGCTCATCCAGATGGGGGTCCTTTTCAAAAGGACCCCACCAACTTTGAAATCCCCTTATTCCTACACCCCCTTATTCCTATTCGGTGCCCAAAAGAAACATCTGCTGATAGGAATAAGGGGATTTCAAAGTTGGCGGGGTCCTTTCAAAAAGGAACCCCCATCCAGATGAGCCACACAGCAGCGAAACGCAGCTATTTTGAAGAGCCACAGCCGGCGGCATGTTAATGAGGTGCTGAATATGCATTTCAGCGCCTCGTTATTAATCTTGGAAATGGCCGTTTGCATGGCCATTTCAAAGATTTCTCTTAGTGTAGACACAGCCTAGGAGTTCAAGATTATGCTTTAATTAAAGAGCTTGTCCTGTGATGAAACAAACTTAGAAACCCTAGCTTCAGCATGCAGGGAGATCATTAGCACACTCTCACTAGCGGATTACAGTAATACATGCCAAAAAATACCATACAGCCCACAGATCCTTTGCATCATTAACTTTACGATAGTGCCACTGTATCCATTACTTTGTCTTTGAAAGAACACAAATACACATTATCCTTCCACCTAGTTATGTGAACATAGCTGCTACCAACATGCTGCCATGTGGGACCCAGGAAGGACCAAGATGCCAGCAAGTCTGCTCTTATGTTTAATCTCTCTCTCTCACGCACGTTCACATCCTCCCTCCATCCTCACTGTATAGTTTTGGAGAGACCGATTTTACTCTGAAAACAGATTTAGTTAAAATTCTCCAGGATTTATTAAGAAGGAAGCTTCACATAAAGCATTTTAAAGAGTATTTCAAGGAAGTCCATGACCCTTGAATTAGAGTCAGAGTATAATCTTCTATGGCTACGTCTACACGTGTCCCAAACTTCGAAATAGCCACACAAATGGCCATTTTGAAGTTTAATAATGAAGCGCTGAAATGCATATTCAGAGCTTCATTAGCATGGGGGCGGCAGCGGCACTTCGAAATTGACGTGGCTTGCCGCCGCGCGTCTCGTCCAGACGGGGCTCCTTTTTGAAAGGACCCCACCTACTTTGAAGTCCCCTTATTCCATGAGCTGATGGGAATAAGGGGACTTCGAAGTAGGCAGGGTCCTTTCGAAAAGGAGCCCCGTCTGGATGAGACGCGCGGCGGCAAGCCACGTCAATTTCCAAGTACCGCTGCCACCCACATGGTAAGGAAGCGCTGAATATGCATTTCAGCGCTTCATTATTAAACTTCGAAATGGCCTTTTGCGTGGCTATTTCAAAGTTTGGGACACGTGTAGACACGGCCTATGAGTACAGTATACTCTGCACTTCTACATGGGAAGCACAACTAATTGGTTTTATAATCTGGCTGTACAGTGAGGATTTGTTTTTTCCACACAAAGGCTGTGTCTACGCAAGCATTGTGCTTTCGAAAGAGGCACGCAAATGAGGGAAATTGAAAATGCAAATGGGGGCAGATTTACATATCTGGTGCATCATTTGCATATTCTTTCATAAGAGCTTCTTTCAAAAGAAGAAAAGCAGTGTAGATGCAGCTCTTTTGAAGGTAAACCTGGTTTCCAAAAGAACCTTATGCCTGATTCTGGGATACGCATCTCCCAACCTTTATCTTGTAGAAGGTTCTACACCTACTCCTTATTGCCATGTCCAAGTCACAATCTTCTGTTTGTGACACTGAAATACTCTCCATGGCAAGTCACTGTAATCTCACAAACAGTGGACTAGGCTTCAACTTGCTTACATACAGGTTGGATGAGTTCTCAGGAAACGAGAATATTGTCATAGGCATAAATGAAGGGAGAAACTCTTTCTTCCCTTCCCCATCCTGTTGAAGATATGAGCATTAGCTGTTTACTCAAGGCCTGATCTCAAAGGGTGCTGAAGTCAGTAGGCTTTGGAGGTATCTGGTCCTTCCCCAGATCTAGTCTGAAATCCAAAAGGCAAGGATACAGCCTTCCCTAAAGTAACACTAAGGCCATGTCTACACTAGCCCCAGAACTTTGAAAGGGGCATGATAATGAACCTAATTGAAATATGCTAATGAGGTGCTGCCATGAATCTGCAGCACCTCATTAGTATAATGGCAGCAGTGGCACTTCGAAAGCGCCGCTTTCGATCGCACACAGCTCGTCTACATGGGGTCCTTTTCGAAAGGACCTCACGCACTTCTAACTCCCTTTATTCCGATTTGGAAAAGGACCCCGTGTAGACAAGCTGCGCACAATCGAAAGCAGCACTTTCGAAGTGCCACAGCCGCCATTATGCTAATGCAGCGCTGCATGTTCTTGGCAGCACCTCATTAGCATCTTTCGATTTGGTTCATTATCATGCCCCTTTCAAAGTTCTGGGGCTAGAATAGACACAACGTAAAACTGCTGGTCACCTTGATCTCATTTACACACAACTATGTAGCAAGCACCATCCCCTGCCTAAATCATAACTACAGGCACCAGCCAGCCTACCTACTAAATCGGGCCAGAGCAGTAGCATCTCTCATCTCCCCACCTGCAGCCAGGGAATTTAGTTTTCTCCTGAGAAGAATCTGAACTCCAAAGCTTGATGTGAACCTACTTTTGTATTGCCAGGAACCGAGATTAGAATTTAACTTCCAAATTGACTTATTTCCTGGCAGCCTCAGCCTGAGCAAATGTCGCCCCATCCCCCTCTGTAAAAGTAAATCTGACTGATGACCTGCAGGAGTGGGAATGCTCTAGATGTGCACTGAGGGTGTATGAAAAGCAGATGAATCCGCTCTCCACTGCAGCAGTCTCTGAGCAGCTGCACCTACAGTCTGAAGCCGTAGCTACACTTGCCCCCCTCCTTTCTGAAGGGGCATGCTCAAGAGCCACTTCAGCAGGTGCCAATGGGGCGCCCCGTACATGCAGCACCTCATTAGCATAATGGCGGCTGTGCACAATTTGAAAGGTCAAAACCCACGCCGCCCGTGTAGACAGGGGCCTTTCAAAAGGAACCCCAGACTTCGAAAGCCCCTTCTTCCCATTTGGCCCCCATCGACACTGTCAGCCTGCAATCTGCATGCCCCGTCAGAAAGGAGGGGGCTAGTGTAGCCATGGGCTGAGAGCCAATGGGCAAAGTCAGGGTGCTGAATAAACGCATCCAAAGGCTCCATGACTACGTCAGGCAAACATTTTATAACCTGAGGTTTCTGATGTAAATTAGCCCACGGGACTCAGAAAAGAACTAGATAAATTCAATCAATGGCCGTTAGCCAGGATGGGTGGGAACAGTGTCCCTAGCCTCTGTTTGTCAAAGGTGGAAAATGGATGACAGGAGAGGGATCACTCTGTGATTACCTGTTTTGTTCACTCCCTCTCAGGCATCTGGCATTGGCCACTGTCAGCAGAAAGGACACTGGGTGAGATGGACCTTTGGTCTGACTCAGTGTGGCCGTTCTTATGTTCTATTTATGTTCTTATCACTGGAACTGGCGGCATGGTCAGCTATTAGATTATTTAGCCAACCAGTGAAAAGATACAAAAGACTCCAGTCCAAATAAATTCAAGGATGCAAAGTTTAAATACTATTGAAGTCGTTACTGAATTAGCCTTATGCTGCTGAAGACCCCGGGCCTCATTCAGCTCATGCAGCTCCTTTGTTTTGGCTCTGTTAAGATAAAGATCTATACATCCAATGAATACAACCCTTGGATAACTTCCCACTGGGGGAAATTCTTCTGCAGTAGAGTCAGTCTCCACTATATCTACATGACAGCTTTGCAAGTAAAGGGGCATGGTGAGAACACTGCTGAGCTCTGACTTTGCTGAACTCTGGTTGCTAGAAAGGCCCATTGGGGTATGTACATACAGGCACAAGTTAGAGCAGTTCCAAGGCTTCTCAAAATTGCATGGAAGCTGAATCAGCCACTAGCCAATACCTACTAAAGGAAATGTAAAGGGGATATGAAACAACCTTTGTCTCCTACCTCTTTTGGGACTGCACCAAGCTCAATTGGAATCTAGTGATGAAACTCGCCCTTTGGCTTTACTTGGCAAAAGCTTTCATGGTTCAGAAGAATGCTTAAAATGTAGATGTTTATCCAAACTCCTAGAACAGGGGTCAGCAACCCTTCCAAGGCAGTGTGCCGAAATTTGACCTTTTGACCTCTGTGCAGCTTGAGTGCTGGTGATATTTCTTAAGGTAACTCTTAGTCCTACTTACAACAGCTTCATTTAAAAATAAATTAAGATGCAGAGCATTGCCATTTAGGTGGTGGTTGGGGGCATTAGCTGGTCTTTTTTTAATCCACAGGAGGCATGGCTTTGAACAAGCATAGACCTGCCCGTGGCTTGTGACTACTTTGGCCCTGATCCTCAAGGTATTAGGTGTCTAAATATCTTTGAGGCTCTGGGCCTTCAGGCTTTCTTTATTCTTATACTGGGGTGTCAAATAGAATTATGTTACCTAGCTGAATTTTAACAAAGAGAATGATCAAATTGGAAGTTGGCTTAAATTCTGTGCTAATTGCCACTGGCTACGGTAGAGCTGAACCATGTGTCAATCAGTGCAATTTGTTTCAGTTTGATAATGTAGATCCTTTTCCTGTGCTTAAAGTGGTCTTTAAAAAGTAGCATGGTCTGTAATAAACTGGAGGCAGCAGTGACTGTAGTGCATCACTCAGTGACCCAGCTTGTTGGGGACTTTTCCACTAGGTCTGCAAACCCTTTCATTTTAAGCACAATTTTTTCCCACCATCTACACATCAAATTCCTTCCCTTGTGCACAACCTAAGTAAACACATTTTGAACAGAGGACCTCTGTGGGTAATGGAATTCCCAGTTCAAGTCATTCTCCAACCTCTATTATAGCCTCAAAACACCTTTAATTTTAATGGCATCCAAACTCCCACACCTCACACATAGAAGATTTTTCATTGGTGGAACTTCATAATTTCTCCTCCATTGATCACATCCTTTCCCTGCCCTAAATCCACCCACCTGCCCCATTCAGCATTGTTTCATAGTAGACAAGGCACAAGCTGCCTCTGCATTCCCAGAATAGTGGCTCCACATATTTTTGCTGCCTATAGCACCCTGTGCACCAAGGCAGGGCTAGGCAAGATTTGTCCCTACGACCGAGCAATTGGTAATAAAGTGAGCAATATGACCCAGTGACAGAGCATTATCCACAACGTGATCAGTAACTGGGAAAGTTCAATCCCCAAAGGAAAAGCAGAGCCATCTTAACCAAACTTTTTAACGGTCAAGAAAACCTCAACTTGAGAGACAAATCCTATAAAATGTTCTTTTCCTTCTTTCCATCTATTGTTGTGACTCTGCTGCTGTGGACGTAATGGATTTCTCTGTTAAAGACGCCAATCTTTTGCCCCATGTTAGTAACCAGGTGAAAGCAGAAGTTGTATCTTCTGACAGTTTTATAATATGCATAAAGATGGATCCAGCTGTGCCTTTGATTTATGTAGGCACAACCAAGCCTGCCATAGACTGGGTTAAAATTATTTTTTTCCACTTAGCACACAGAAAATAAGTGCAAACCAGAAAGAGCTACTTCTCCCCTTTACTAATAAAGTCATCAGCCAGCAGCGATGGCAGAGCAGCAGGTTGTATCCTTATGTCATTTACACTCAGCAATAAATGAAAGGGTTTTTTTTCCCCCTCTCCTTCAAATGTCTGCTAACTTTTCTCTACTGGCCTCCATCTTCCTCCCCCCGGCACTGCTGATACTGTTAACATGAGGGGTGACTCTTGGTGACTTACTGACGAGCACACACACTACGCCATCTGCTGAAAGCACGGTTCTGCTCCAGAAAGAGTCTGTAAAAACAGCCCTTTCTTACTCATCAGCTTGACTCCTTTGTGTATTCAGAGTCATGGGTGTGACTTCATGGACAATTAATTTTTTATTCCCATTGTACATGCAGAGCTAACAGCTAACTGTGTGAGCCGGTGGGAGACCCCACGGAACTGTGTGGCTCACTGATGTCAAGAGGGTTCTTGCATGTATTTGGACTGAGGGGCCATTATTACCGTTGCTAACGCAGGAAGTGGAAAGAATTCAACTGGGCTTTCAGATTCTCAGCCTGAGTTTAGAGTGGCTACAAGAAAGCCCTTGTAAACAAGGCAGAGTCCCTATGGAAAATTGAGATATGAGAAACTTCCTTGCCACAATGCCTATTTTAGTGACTGCACATAGCCACTGTGTCCAATACGCTTGCCACTCACCACATGTGGCAAACAGGACACCAAGGTGTGGCAAATACAGCTCTTGAGCAGCATGTTGCTCTTGGGACCTTTAAACACAGCTCCTCCTGACAGCCACACACGGGGAGTGCTGTCTGCCTGCTCCATGCATGCACCCCACTGCTTGGTGGGAGAACCATGTGATGGCGGCACAGGCGGACCGGGCAGTGAATCCATCAGTGGCTCTGGTTTGTCACCACATTATATTAGAATGGAAGGGCTGGGGGAGCCGGGCTCTGGGGGAGGGCATTTATTTAGAGGCAGGCAGGGAATGCAGCAAATGTAGAAAGATGACAACCACAAGTGTGGTGATCTTGGAATTCCTATTGGACACCTCTGACTAGGGTCTAATCTGATATTCTCAACTCTAGTACTGATGACCACAAAACAGACCAATAGCGTTCAGCTCACAACGAACTGGACCTTGCCTCCAGTTCAGTCTCCAACTTCAGCTCAAATGAGTCAGGAACTCTGCCTGTTTGAAGAACCAACCCACCCCCAGTCAGCCAAAAGCTAACATTACCAACCACCTAACAACAGAAGAGAGACCCACACTTACTACTTTCTTCTCTCATTTTCGAATGCAGTTGAGAACACTAACAGCTGTGTAAGTTAGAATGCTGGTTACAACCGCATCATCTTAAAAAATTAAAATAAAAGCTTGTTTTGTATTTGCTGAATGCCTAAGTTACTAACTAAGGATTACGTCATGTGTGCTGTGATTAAGAAGCTAAGACTTAAGCCACGAGTAAAAAGCCTGGAGATTTTAGCAGTGGCCACAGGGTTCAAAGTAAAATCTAATTAATCCATAAATCACAGCAAATGGGTGGCTTCTACTGGGCCAAGTGATTTAAGCAATTTTTTTGGAGTGGCTGACTTCTTGCTAGCAAAGCATACTGCGCGAATGCACAATTTCACTTCTGCAAAACGGTTTTGCACAATTGTTCTTCTAACTTGGTCTTTGGAATGTGGCAATGGATAAGCGTGAGTGAGTGAGAAGCTGGGTGAGTTATGATGAAGGCCCTAACTACAACACTAGTATGCAATGACTGTCCCATGTCCATTAAAATGTTCTCTGGAAGAGTTTAGTCCCATATACTTTTCATGGGACAGCTAGAATTCCAGGCTTCTATTTCCTGAGCTGTTAAAGGGACACTGCACCTATTGTCTTCAAACCAATATACTGATCCTTCCAATGAAAATGTTACTTCTCAGTAAACTCTTTCCAACACCCACTGAAGCTATTTAGGAGTCTATCTATAGACTGCAGCGGTTATTGGATCATATGCAGTAAGATCAACTCAGAAATATATTTGAAAACCCATTTGATCTAATCAATTGAAAATTCATACTTCTCAAACGAGCAAAAGATCATATCCAATTTTCCCTTAACATGTCCGGGGGACCAAGAGAGAGGAAGTTGTTCATCTTACATATAAGTGGACATTGCTGCACCATCTATATTATTACCTGCCCACTCACACACAAGCCCCTGAATTAAAAGAACGCTATAAAGGTTGTCAGATCTAGCACTCAAATGTTAGGAAATGAGAATTAAGACTGCCTGTACTGCCTCAGTCCCCTGGTATACATTACAGTAGTCCTTTAATTACATGACCACACCCAATTTTTTCACAACACCCTTGCCTCATTCATAATTTGACATTCAAATACAAATTTTAAAATATCTTGAATTAATCATTCTGGTATTGCTTTGACAGCTTCAACTTTAATCCAGACAGCTTTCTTTATTCCTTCTGTCTGGGGCATACCATTGCCAAAGCAAGCAAGCCAAACCAGAGAGGCAAATTAATTCTGAGTCATATTCTGCATTCTATCCTTCCAGCCTTCGGCATTGTGGTGATTGTTTGTATCTAAATAATTGAATCCATAAAATTAGAAGGTTTTTTAAAACTAAATATGTGAAAGATTAGATTGCTTTGAGTCCATCTCCCCCCCGCCAAGCCCCAGTTTGCCATTCATCATAAAGACAATTCTGTGTAATGAAAACACGTCCATGGAAAGATGTGCAAATGATAACCCATTTGTCTGTCAAATCAAATGCTTAAGAAGCTCTGTCACAGAAAAAACGTTACAAATAATATGCTCATTTACTGCTGAGGGAGCAAGTTCCTCTCACTGAAAGCAGAGAACATTAAATTGAACAAGCTCCCTGCACTCTTCTGAATTATCCTTACTGAGCCTTCAGTGTGAAAGAAAGAAAACAAAAGCAGGGGGGTTTAAAGGACATAGGAGTCACTTTATGATTTGCCACACATTGTTATATTACCATATACTATTAAATACACACACACACACACTTATTTATTTTATTCAAAAGAACTATAGTAACATTTTTCACAGAAAAACAGGTGTTTGTGGTGTACTCAGCAGTTCCTTTGTGCTCTGGAGTTGGGGGAGGGAAAACTGACCAGAAGAGGAAAGCAAATATTGAAGAAAATGAAGTCACATGGTCAAATTCACCACTGATGTTAAGAAAAAGTAACTCATTTGAAATCAATGTAATTGTGCTTGATTCTTGAATATGGCCCAGAGATTTATTAGTTAGGAGCAGCATAATATGTAAAGTTTTGTGGCTAAGAAAGAAAGAAAGATTTGCTCCTACATCAGAGCTCCATTCAGCACAGCCAATAAGGGGCCGTGGGAGGTTTTGTTTGTCAAAGAGCTAGTTACACCTCCCTGATCCTAACTTACAGCTCTGGCCCATGTGCCAGGAAGCAGCAGTAAGATGTGCCATTGACATAAGGCTTTATTGGTCCCCATGTTAAGTGGAGGCCTGACATACTGGAACTATGATCTGCCCAGAGCCCCTGATGGGGGAGCAGGGTGAGATGGGAGAAGCCACCCAGGGCTGGATGATTTAAAAGGGCACAGGGCTCCCAGCTGCCACTGCCAAATTGGCAACGGCAACAGCTGGAGACCCAGGCCCTTTAAATTGCCCTCCAAGCCCAGCTGGCATGTGCCCAGAAGCACTGATGGGCTGCTGGGGGGATGCTAGCCCCCACCTCTACCCCTTCTGGTTGGGAGTGCCCCTCCTCCCAGGCCCACCCCAGGCTGTCCTCAGCCATGACTCTTCCCTCCCCTTTTCCACCACAAAAGAGCCCCCATACCAAGCACAGGCACAGACCTAGCTGTCTGTTGGGAATCCCAATGCAGATTATCTTAGTAGTGAACAGGGGCTATAACCTCTGGCTTGCAGATTTTTCTTATGCCACATTGCATAAGTACAGAATGCCAAGCGTGGATGTATGGAAGCCATGTTCGCTTTAACAGCAGCATCTTCTTAAGCACTTATGTTCCATTGTATTCGAACTCATTCCTGGGAGAAAGCGAAGACCAAGTCCCTTAGAAACAGATGCTAAACAGCCTTCTCTCCCTTGTTGAATAAGTCTGAAATTTATTGTTATAGACGAGGCAAATCTGGACAAAAAGTTACCCTACCATATTTTTTCAGCTATGATGATACAAGTTCACTACAGACTTGACAAAAAGCCCTTCAAGTCAAAGGCAAGTTTTCAGCTGATCTCAAAGGGCTTTGCATCAGGCCCTACAACAAAAGTACTGTGGGAATAACCACCAAAGAAACACTCAAAACATAATGCTAAAGTTCAATAGGCAGCTGGTGCTAACTTTAAGTATGTGAATAGTGCCACTGACTGGACATCCATGACTCCATGCTCACAGTAGATGCTGATCCAGAAAATAAGCATTTTGACGTATGTTTACGTTTATATCAAGACTACCTCTGCCCTGTAAGGTAAGCATGTGCTTAACTGCTTCTCAATTGGATCAGGGCCTATTGTCATCAGTCAGCTGCAGGACTTAAAGCAACAGCTTTCGATAGGTGAAGCTAATGTGATAATCATCTAGATAGCATCATTTTTTGTGTGTGTAGTGTAAGCACATTTACATACATATGCTGCTAAGTGGCCTTGCACACAAAGTCAGAATTCCAGGGAGATCTCATGTAAAAGCACGTATGTTTAATAATGACAGCTAATACACCTTTTGCTAAAGAGTGAGAAAATGGATCAATTTTTTTTCCCTGGAATTTACACTACTGTAAGCCTAACGTTCTTTTGTGGTCACTGCAGACTGATGATAAACAGCTGCTGGCTAAGTTAGATATATATTGATGGTTACTATTGTAATACTCATATATTCTGTATAAATATAATAAAATAATAGAAGATTTAACGTTTTTGTTTTCATTATGATACTTACATATAGTTACTCTGAGTTCACAAAAATACACTTCTCCTTTCTGCCTTCCCCGACCTCCTACTGGGTTTCAAGAAAACCCTGAGTTTATAGTTCAAGTTAGTGTTTGCAACGTATTTAGTGCACAACTCTGAATCTTGCAAGGGATTCTTCTCACTACGCTGGACTTGAATGCAAGAATTTCCATGGTCTTAGTGTAATTTTTTGAATGATACCTAACGGTTTACACAAATGGCAGTGATAAAATAGACCCAAAGGATGCACAGATGCTTCATGCAAATAAAACAGGGCACTCAAACACCAAAATGGATAAAAAAGCTTTTAGTTTTTTTAAAAATAGCATCTGAACTATTGGGGGAATATTATGTAGCTATATATATTCTAGTCCTGATCTGACACTCCCCGAGTCTTGAACAGCAGACCTGGGCTCCCTATACTAACCTACCACAAAACTTCAGCAGTGCCTGAAGGTCTCATCCCTAGGGGTAATATGGAATATCTTCCTCTATGTCCATTCAGGTCCTGCTTCTCTGCTGGCATTGCCAGCAAGGGCTCCAAATGTGGGGATTACTATTGGGAAACGGCAATCTATCTCATCATCAGCTGCACTAACCATTACCTCATGTCATACAGGCCCTCAAGCAGGAGTAGTAACTGAGGAGGCAGTGTGGCCTAGAGAACAGGGCATTGGGTTGGGTGTCAGGACATCAGATTTCAACCCTTGGCTCTGTCATGAAGGTACCATGTGACTGTGGGCAACTCACTTCACCTCTCTGTGCTCCTATTTCCCCTCCCGCCCTTTGTCCATTCAATTTAGACCAAAAGCTCTTCACAGTGGGTAATGTCTCTTACTATGCTTTTGGACAGAGTCCAAGACAATGGGTCCAAATAACTATTGGGACTATAGCACTACAGTAATACAAATGACTGTAATTACATAGATTCAAACTGATGATCTTGAGATGCAGGTCCCCACTTTTCATTACCAACCCCCTGAGCCAATTGTTTTTGCAGTTATTTTTCTGCCTGGCCTCTTAAAAAGTCTGTAGAACCCATTGACTACAGGTGTGCAGGGGAAGGGGAAGCACATTCATATCTGGTGGCTGTCGGCCACTGCCCAGGTTAGTGCTAAAAGTCATCAAACAGTCTTGTTCGTACAACTTGTATTCAAGTACAGTACAGACAAACCACAGAATAGTCTTTGGTTAAACCTTCTAAGTTTATAGCAAGTGGATTGAAAAAACATAACCAAAAATGTTACCCCTTTATTTCAGTGTATTCTTTACTTAGAAAAGGAATGCCAGAATGTAGACCACATTGCCTGTTTGGAAAGTTAATCTTCACAGCTCAGAATACAATTAAATTTTTGGTACCAATTGCATTACCATCCTTCCAGTGTAAAATGGCACTGGTGTGTCCTTTCAAACTCTAAAATTTACTGCAGTTTCTCAGAGAAGCCTTCCTGCATGTTCAATGCTATTTTGCTAAAACAAAGGCTAATGCAATTCTCCCATTATGTCTTCCACAGAATACGAATACAAAAATCAGAGATGACTACATTATTTAAATGACCATGTTGCAGTTCTGACTACTGTTTTCATCATCATCCCCTTGCAGACCTGTCCTATGAGATGAGCAAGAAAATATCAATTTGACCAAATAAGTTTGAAAATAATGTTTCTTTTCTGGAACATCTTCTATAAAATGAACATTTTCTTTAAGAAAAAAAAAGATTAAACTATTAGCTAGTTTGTAAGATTAAAATTAAAATCTGCTTTGACAATCAAAGCCTTCACTTGCTCTGAATGTCTAGAACTCATGCTTTTATTCCAAGTTCCCATTGATCTGCTTTTCCCTCTTGCTGAAGCTTGTTCTTGAATTAGAAGCATACCTCTTGTTCTCAGCAACGCAATTACTAATGTTTTTCCTCTTCTTGAGCCACATGAACAATAGCTGTGTCAGTATGATACAAGACCAACTGTAGTCTCCATCACAGTTCCTGGATGGGACCAGCAGTCATGGCAGCAAAAAGACAAGGGCAAGTTTATCAATGCGTTAAAAATGGTGAATGCTGCTCTTCTTTTGATGCTAAAAATATTAAGGTAATGTAATAGCATCTCCTTATATAGCTTGTCAGTAGATCTGTTAAGACATTTCACTGTATAGTCCAACAAATGAATGTCACCACTGCTAAATTTTCTTAACAGCTTAAGGGAAGCCTTCTTTTTTCAATGTCAAAGACTACAACCCATCAAAACATTACAAGCAGACCTTTGATTTGCCAAGCAGGCTGCTATAATATATAGGGAGACCAATGTGCCTGCAGTTTTCTCTTCTATAACATATGAAGCCCTATAATGTAGCACTGCAAATCCAAGCTGCCAAGAGCAGCAGATTAACACTGGCCATTCACAGCATCAACTGCGTTAAATGAAATCTGCACCGGATTCATTTGTTGCAACTGAGGGATTCTTGTTTCTAGCGGTTTGTCAGTGGTTGACTGCATTGTCTGACTCCTTTTCCGTAACATCTGTCCAATCCCCATCATGGGGAATCTGCCTCTGCTTTTAACACAGTTAGGGCTCCCCAAAGGATTGGAGAGATTATTTGAAGTTGGCTGAGTAGGAGACACGGCTTCTTCACTCAGGGGACTTGACTTTTCTTCATACGTGAAAGAGAGTTGAGTGCCATGAACTGGAGTTTTTACAGGAGATGGGCTTCCAGGCTGGAGAAGTGGAGATAGTGTCCTTTCGCTTGAACTCTTATAAGCAAAGTTCACTGGGGAACTTAAAATTCTATACTGATGAGAAGGAGATATCTGGTCTATTTGGTCCTCTCTATCAACAGATTCAAAAGAATGCACAATATTCAGAACCAAAGGCGCATCCTTTGTCTGACTTCTGTTGCCTGTAGACTCTTGCTGAGGAGAATCTTGCCTCTTGAGGAGTCTAGGGGTCCTTGGAAGAGGCGGCTGGATTTCAAGATATTCCAGAGAGCAGGAGGTGACACAACCTGTCTTGGTTGCCATGGGTTCATGGTAAGGGCTTAAGCCACCAGTAGAATCTACAAAGCAAAACAAAAAATAAAAAATAAAAGTGAATGACATTCTCTGATACTTGCTGTAGTCTACGGCAGAGGGTATCTGATCTCACATTCCACAGAAGTTTTAGCTGGCACAGTGGATGCGGTGTAGAAACCAGATGGCCTTGCAAGATATATTCAGTGCAGGGATCCAGAAGTTAATGTTTTGATTTTTGTTCTGTACTTCCATGGTTTTTTTTTTTCTGTGGGTTTCCTATCTGCCAGTGAAATCAGTACGAGGAAGAGTACTGAAACCATAAGAAGAGGGCTTGAAATACACAACATTTTGATGTCTTTAATAATTTTATATTTCCTTATTTCCTTAAAGGTTTCTTTATTTAAATCTTTTAGAGAATTGCATGGTTCTTAGCAGGGACTGAAAACTTTATCCTGAGATACATGTAATAAAAACTAAGTTAATCTTGAAATATTTACTCCCATTGGACAAAATCCGTCCTAGAGTTCACAGGTGTAAATACAGAGTTCTGCAGAATTACAGCTGGCAGCACACTTTTGTTCATTGACTTCACTGAGAGTTTTGCCTGCAAAAGGAGTGGAACCAGATGATCTTCTTGTTTTTTTCTAAAATGTTCACATCTCCCTACACCAGACCAACTGAAACTAGAACCAATGTAAGAGAAAACACATTTTTGGTGTGTTTGCGAAAAGCAAACCACAGAGGCTCGTTAGCTGGGTTCCCCTTGATTTAAAGGAGAGAGGCCTGGCAATAAAGCACTCTCCTGAGGATTCTCTAGCTTTCAAGTATCTTTGGTGAAATAGTTCATATTTGCTGACCTCCAGGACACACTGCAAAGCTTATCACTATTTCCTTGGCACTTTTGGAAGAAAGAAGTCTGGGCAGGAGCTGAGATGTGTGGGTAGGTGGAGAATGTTCATTAGCTGGATTCCTCTGGGCTGCACTGAGGGGTTTTTAATCAGACTGTTTTCAAAAGGTTGTCAAAATATTTGTCTAGGGAGAAGAAAATTTTCGTTCTAGTCAAAATTTGAAAACATTTCAGGTGTTCATTTCAAAAAAGAGGAAAAGGGAAAAAAAGAAAAATGGGAAAATATTTTATTTGCCAAAAATATCCATTACAAATTTTAACAAAAGTCAAATTTGAAATGTTTCATGGAAAGTATAAACCCAGTTCTGACCAGCCCTACGGATTACTGTCACCTAACGGCAGGTAATACCATGGTCTGCCAAAGCCTTTTACAGGACTAAGAAAGCAAGCAAGAAACCTTAATAATCAAATGACTATAACATCAGAATACTGGGAAATGTATGCTAAACGCAGGTTTAAATTTGTGTGTCTCCACAAACCTCTGGGACTAACCTCCCGCAAATACATTATTCACTCTCTTCTCTCACTGCCACTCCCCCACAGTCTTTACTTCACATACACACTATCCCGTTTCCCCTACTTGCTGCTCTTCTCTTCAATTCCTTTGTCTTGTCAGAGCCTGCAGTGCTCCCCCTCCCACCCACCAGTTCTGGCTCGCCTCCCCTCCAGCATGACTAATAGGTTTCTGGCTTTCAGCTCTGTTCAGAGGTATTTTGCTTTCTCCCTTTGTTTTTGTTTGGAGGTTTTATTGTGATTTGGGTTTTCCCTCTCCTTTCCTGTTGGTTGGCTGTTTATTTTTCCTTTCTCATAGAGATCACAGACTCCTAGAACACTAGACATGGAAGGAACCTTGTGAGGTCATCAAGTCCAGTTCCCTGCCCCCACAGCAGGACTCAGCACTCACACAAGCTTCCCCCGTCTTCTGCAGCTGCTCCTGGTTACCAGAAATCTCTCTCTCTCTCCCTGTCTCAGTGGTTGCTTTCCTTTCTCCCTTTTACTTCACTGTATTTCAGGCTTAGCAGAAAGAAATCTCTTTGTCAGGTTCACTCCTCTGCTGACCAAACCAGCAGGATGCTGGGGAAGCTGCTGTTGTTTTTAAAGTGCTGGTACAAAGTAAATGTGTGAAAAATCACCTGTGCGCACAGCGGAAGGAAGGCTTTAAACAAAGCCATGGCAACTCTATCACGTGGCAAATTAGAAGAGATACAAAACCCAGAATGCACAATTATCCAAAATTCTCATTCTCCCTTTAGGAAATTGTGGTTAAGACATGGGGTTTTTTTTGTTTTTGTTTTTTAAATCCTCTTTTATTTACAACTTCCCTCAGTGGTTTGAGCACTGGCCTGCTAAACCCAGGGTTATGAGTTCAATCCTTGAGGAGGCCATTTAGTGGTCTGGGGCAAATAGATTTAAAAAAAAAAAAAAGGGTCAGGGACCTCCTTGGTCCTGCCAGGAGGGCAGGTGACTGGACGCAATTTGACCTCCTGAGGTCCCTTCCAGCTCTATAAGATGTGTATCTTCTGCATGTGGTAGATAGCACGCACACAAACTCACACGACTCTTTTACTAACCCTTCTCAGGAACACTGGTCTTAATGATTTTTCGATCTTTCAGCAGCACCTTGGTGTTCTGTAACTGTGCAATAAGGCAAGAGGAGGGCTGTCTGTAGGAAGGTGAGTGTTTCTCTGTTTTCTTTGGGTGTGGACGATGAAGAAGCTCCCCTTTCTTTTCTTGTTCTTTTTGCTTTTTGTCCTTCAAGTTATAAAACAAACACAAATAGTTTGGTTAATTTTAGAAAGTTTAAGTGTCCAAAGAAAACACTGACATAAAGATACCACTTACTTATCTGTAGTCAAAGATTAACCAGGAGTGCATCTGGCTATTTGAAATAACTAAATTCTCCATGTGGTATTTCCTTCTGATCTGATACATATGATTTCGTGGCTCTCCTCTATGATGAAACTCTCACAGTGTGCAAGTTGCTTTTACAAACTTCTACAAAAATTTTTACAAACAAACAAAAAGAAAAACCCCTCCTTCACAGGCCACTCAATCCAGGGAAAACTTGCTGAAGTAGAACAAGCAGATTTAGTCCCTTTCATATCCGAAATTTGCCCCCAAACTTAAACCTAAAAAAGACCTTTGATTTCAACATACAGGTTCAACCCCTTAAATCCAGCACTCGCTCGTCCAGCAACATCCACTGTTGGGCAGGACCACGGATGTTGCAGAACGAGAAAGCGCAAGGGCTAAGGCTTGACCTGCACTAGCAGGGCAGGGGCTGGGGCCAGAGCAGTGGCTGGCAGCCTGGCCCAGGCCAGAGCTGCAGTCACCACCGGCCTTGCTGCAGAGGGGGAGGGAAGGCAAAGCCACCCTGAGTGAGCACAGGGCTTGGGCTCTGACTTAAGGTCCTACCTGCCCAGCACTCCCTCCATACCCCTGCAGGAGTGCTGGGTGAGGGGGGAAGGGCGGGGAGAAGCCAGCGGGCCCCGGTGCTGGGGACACAGCTATGAGCAGCAGGGCTCCTGCCGGAAAGTGGCATTGCCAAGCAGCCAGCCCGATTCTTGCAGGGCTGGGAAGCTGTGGAGCTGGCGCAAGTTTGGCCAGTGAACCGTGGGGCTAAGAGGCAGTGGTGGAGCCAGAGGGAAGGTGGGTGGGGTCAGCTGGACGGGTAACCGCCAGAAAGCCACTGGGGGAGCAGTGGACCGTGCAGCTGGGGAGCCAGCGTGGCCAGGGAGCTACCCACAAAGATGGCTGGGGAGCAGTGGGGCTGCGGCTGCCAGGGTGAGGAAACCTCAGTTGGGGCCAGGAAGCCAGCATCTGCAGACATGGAAGCCGGCGCCCCTGGTAGCCCTCAGGGCATTGACCTCCACTGGCTCAGCATAATCCCTCGCCTGGGACTGCTCAGGTTGTGCTGGTGCCAGGCCAGGGAGGTTCAACATGAATTATACTTCCTCTGACATTTTAAAAGGCGAGCTACGGGGCTTTAAAGAAGTTTAAACTCCCAAATCATTTATACTCTGTCTGGGCCAAGACCTCAAGAATATGGACCCAGTCCTGCAGATCCAGAGCCTGATACTCTCTGGTCTTGCACGTGACATACACCTGTGAACAAACAAGTTTAACAGGATGTAAAATACTGCCATTCATTTTGGCAACATTTTATAGCTGCTATGCAAGATGAATGACAGTCAAGAATTAAGCCTGTAGGTGCCAATCCTGCAATAAACTCTGTGCCTGACTGGTGCTCAATGCATGGCTGGAGCTTTGCTCTTTAAACATGACAAATTAGTACACTTTAAAACAAATGATTTTACACCAACTTACAGTGGGGAAGAAAAGCACAGACTGAGGCTTAGGACCCAGAAGATAAGTAAAAAGGCCCTAGTAGTCAAAGTTTTATTTTAAAACAAATGAATTAGTATTTTTTTTAAATGCAAGGGGCTTGATTCTGCAAGGCACAGACTAGCTCTACTCCCTTGATTTTAGCAAAGCTGCAGATTCTATTTTAATTCAGAAAATCAGCCACCAGATTTGCAATTCACATTTAGATTGAGTTGCTAGACTGCAAGAATCTTACAGTTTCCTAGGAAGATTGTGCCTGGTGCACTTTTGGACAGGTCTGTTCTTTTTCTGGAGAGGAGCAGGGGAAGGTGTTGGGGGGAAAAAAAAAAAAGAGACGTGTGCTGTTTGTAGAGTGACATACTTCACACTGCTGTAAACTGCTTTTTGATCACATTCCATTGAAAAGTCTGTGAAACTGCAAATTTTTTTTTGACACAAGTGCTTCAGAGCTCTTTCCCCCGTAAGTCTTTACATTCACATTTTGATATATAAAATATTTACTAAAAATGATCCATCTTAAGATTTTGCTACAAAAAAAAAAGTCAGTGGTATCAGCCGACCACTCTCTTCATTGCTATCCCTACAGTAACAAATCAGTACACACTTGTAACAGAGGAAAATCAGTTTGGATCAAGAGACAGAAGCTAGTTTCAAAGCTTCTCTAGGGACTCTTATAACAAAACTTTTGAGACCAGCACACTAGAAAACACATTAGGAAAACAGGTGGGCAATGTCCATTTTAATAATTCCTATGGCTCAGGTACATCGCTGTTGCCATTCATGGACCATGAGAAGAAACCCTCAAAATTTTTCCCTGTGCTCGCTACCCTTTGAACATTGAAAGGTTAAATATTCCTGAGGAAGGGCGTCAGGGACCCACAAAAGAACAGCACCCTTTAGGCTTTATGATTTTCTATAAAACCTATAATAGGCATTTTTAGGGCTGGGAAAGAGATCTTCCTTAGTATCTAAAGCATCTTTGGAAATCTCTACAGAGCAACAAAACCTCTCACACACACAGGCTGTGGAGTAGGTGTAAATGATCAGATTAACTCATGTGGTTTTAGCTGCCCAGCTCTCATTTTGTCCATTCTGTCAATCCTTTGAAGCAGATATCCTGCTGCATGTCTGCGAAATACCATGCACACACAAAACCCTGTATAAATAATAGATCATAAAAATAAAGCCACTGGTAGCTGTACAGTTAATTCAATGACAGTTAATTCCACGTACAGTTAATTCCATATGTTGAATAGCTACATGAGACTCCAACTCTGACGCTAAGACTTCCAGAAGCATTTTTAAAAGGTACTTGTGAGGAGAGAGTGGTAAAATACCAACACAAAAAGGTCATGGAGATTATAAACAGTTCTTTGGTATTTTGAAGAAAGGATGTGCCTTTCAGTTGATATAATATCAGCGAGAACATTACAATAACACAATTATTTTTAATCTAGTGGTACAAAACACAGAGCTAAACCAGAACTCTGTCCTTCTCTGAAATATATTCCTAGTGACACTGACATTATATTACATTCATGCTGCTATAATGTTTTCATGGAGCAGTAACACAGCTGTATTGTACAGACTCAAGTGCCCCTGTGAAAAGGAAATCCACATATCCTGTGCTATCAGGGAGTTACTTCTCCCTGGCTAGATGCTGGAAATGGCCTTTTAATTATTTTTAAAATTTACTACACTATTTCCTCTAAAAGGAAAAAAATGCTGAATCCTTGGGTGCCAAATGCCATTATATTTGAAAAGGAAAGGAAGATTTCCTGCAGAGGAGCTATAAATGTTCAGCCTTCATCACACTGTGTACATCCAGCTCACACAATGAAAGAGCTGTATCTGTAAACTAGACTTGGGAATATTTGGCATTACCTCATTCTATGCTATTTCCTGTCCTGACCTCAACCCCCAAATCTACCCTAATCCCAGCAATAGATTGAAAAGGAAGATAACTGGTGTTTATATTGGCTTTGCCTATTGTTATGATAGGACCACAGCGCCAGCTTTTTGCGCTAGAATTCCTTTAGTTCCCTCCAAACCTGAGTCTGATCCTGGCAGCAACTTTGTGTGGGCAGCACCACACCTAATCCAGCCTCCACAGATCCTGCATGTGGAGCACCCTTACTTTGGTGCTATTGTTCCCAATACCCTGCTTCTTCCTAACACCTCTTCTTTCTTCCCGGCTCACCTGGTCTGAATATGAAACAAGCCTTTAAAATACCCCATATGGGTAGGGAACCTGTCCCCAGGAGCTCTTCACACACTAGTTCACAGCACTGTCAGAGACACAACTGCAAAGCAGGCTGCTGACTTCCCCCTCCTGCGATACCTTTGGGGAAGGGGACTTGCCATGCTAACAGCCACAGTCCTATAATGATACTTCCAGGGCAGCCACAACCACAGTCAGGTTCCATTTGCATTTTGTACAATGCTAAAGTGATGCAGGAGAATTTCAGCCAGGTGCTGCAGAACCTTAGCAGATGTCTGCCTGGCATCTCCATGGTAACACGGCTACATCATTTGTCTGGGGACTGGTGCGCCCATGTTCCTCTTTGGAGCTGAAAGGCAGACACAGGGATGCTCATACTTGCAGCTCTGGTGGAAGGACACAGTCAAATTGGGAGACCCCAAACAGCCTAATACAGGTTAGTTTGTAAGTAAACCTTTCCTTCTCGAGAGGATAGGGGGATGGGTACTGGGGATTTCCCAGAGAATCTGAAGACACGCAAAGGATGTCTCCATCATGAAGCATTTGTTAAGAGTATGTACAGAAACTGGTTTAGTTATACGCATGGTGAAAGTAAGCTGGTGTGTCCAGGTGTGACACTATGGTGAGAGACTAGCTGGCTTGGGGTGGGGCTCCAGACGCTGCCAGCATCCTACGTGGTGCAGCCACAGCACACCCAGGCTCCCACCCCAGTGCTTGAGCCATCTGGCAATGCAGTGTCTGCTACACCAGCCAACTTTGGGGATCTGGTGGACAGGCAGCACAGTCCCTCAGGCCTCGAACAGCCACGGTGTTCTAGCAGCTGGGCAGCACGATCCCCACTGCCCTGGCCAACCTCGGCGATCTGGTGGCCAGGCAGCATGGTGGCTGCACTACCAGCCCGGCCCCTCAAAAAAAGTCCCTGCCTGGAGCTTCCCACAAACACTGCCCTGACTCCTGCACCCCACATATCCCCAACCCTCTGCCCTGAGACCCTGCCTTGAGAACCCCGCTCCCAAACTCCTGCAGGCAGCTGGTGGGGGGGGGGGCGGGGCACCACTCACTCCATCCCCTGGGGCAAGTGGGAGGGCTTCGGTTCTGTCCCCCAGCTCCACGAGGCACACAGGTGGACACTCTGGCTCCCACACTGGAGACATCTCCAGCCAGGTACTCTCTCATCCTGGAACGTCCCTGATCCAGTTGCCAGATAAAAGAGTACCAGATTTGAGAGATGTACTACCAAAACAGGCAACCACTGCAGCATTGTCATCCCCTCTTAATGTTTCTTATAGAAGTTATAATCCATTCGCTGGTTGCAGCTGGCTTTTGGGGCAGCAGAAGCAAATGAGCTTCCATTTTAAAAATATCAAACAAAACAACGTGTGTGTTTCAACCTTTGCACTATTTGCTAAGTAAGTTTCTTTCACGTGTACAGAAATATAAGTGTACATTCTTATACAATTCATTATACTACACACACACACACACACACACACACACACACACACACACACAATAAGCTAACTGCTAAATTCCATCTCAGAAACACACTAGTGGCTCTCAGTGATTGTACTGAGAACCCATGTGTGCATAGAGAAGAATTTGGCTCTAAAGAGCCTGCAGGCACATCTTCAAATATAATTGCTCAATCTATTGACAGCTGATATGTTTTAAATAAAGTATGCACTCTTTAAATAAATAAAATGCTCTGAGAATGCCATATGGCTTGCAATTCAACTTGTCTAGTAAATACGCAAATGTGTTTAAAAAATAAAACAAAAAAACCCCAAACCAGCCACAATATAAATGTGCCCATGTAATTTTGCCTTTGGAAACCCTTTTTGATAATACTCTGACCCTCGCCATTGAATATGGTCTGAAAAGCATTGTTTTGAAAGAGGTGATCTTTTGGGACTCCTGTAATTTATTTTATGATTATTAGCTGAAACCTGCACAATGCTTGTATTATTGGACCTCCCCAGCCCCATGCTTTTAGAAAGCTGGCTTACGAATACGAATCTGCATAACTCAAAGATGCTTTAGACTAAACACTTCAGGGGTGTCTACACTAGGACCTAACGTCAAAGTTAACTTCTAAGTTAGGTGCTACTTTGAAGTAGCTAGCAGAGAATCCACACACATTTTCCCTTACTTTGAAGTTAACTTCTAAGTAGGGAGCCCAACTTTGAAGTCCTTACTCCATTCCCAGGAATGGAATAGTGCCTTCCTTCGAAGTTTAACTTGAAAGTACAGTGTGTGTAGATATGCAGCTTCGAAGTTGTAAGCAACTTTGAAGACATTTTTGTAGTGTAGACATAGCCTTCATTAACACATCATGTTGTATGCTGAAGTGTATAACCTGTTTTTGAGCATGTATTATTTTTGTATGTGAAGTTACACATATGAAGTGTAAATCTGTTTATAATTCTTACTGTGTTAATGAGGGCCACTACTGATGCTCTGGAAGCTTAATGGCTTAGCAATCACGTCAAATACCTGTGAATAGTCCTGTTTGTCCTGTAAGCCTAGATTGTGGTTGGGTCATAGAAAGACATGTGGCCAGGCCACCTCATTGTGAAGCCCACTGTGCATCTGATGCTTTTTCATTCAAGGTGAGAAACATTTGAACCAAGCACAAAGAATTCCCAGCTTGAGCAAAAGGGATTGTGGGGAGGAGACAATAGAAACAGTTGCCAGGAGACACCTTATTATCTAAGATGCCTGCTGGAAACATCTAACCCTGATTGGAGGAAGGATCAGGCCCAAGCTATGAGGCTGCCTACCTTGTGAAAGATGTTCAGAATAACTGCTTAGGGTAAGAATGTGCATGTAACAACTATAGTATAGTAGTACATCAGAATTAGCTGGCTTTCTTTTACTTTAACTAAGTAACTCTCTTTGATCTCTTTTATACTTAAATCCTATATAAACATTTTTTGTTTATTATCAAGCCTAGTCTAAATAATTATTGCTGGAGGTGGGGCAACCCCTGTACATATTTCTCTTTGATTGATAAAGAGGGCTGCCCTTATGAGCGCTCTCTCTCTCTCTCTCTCTCTCTCTGTAAAACTTTTGCACAGAGTAAGACAGATTTGTCTGCAGTATTGTCCCCTTTTGGTGGTTGGTTTCCTGGGTGCTGAGCCCTTATAGCTAAGCCCTCCCAGAGCTGAACTAGTTCGGCATCTGTGTTGCTCTGAAAGTGGGTTGGTTAGCCCATCTCTGTGCCTTTGCTGAGGGTGACCAGAGCTTCTGGCCCAGCAGGTTGTTCTTGTGATGGTGGGAAGCCCCAGCGACTAGGAAGGTCAATGTCAGTGGCTTGATCAGCACACAAGGGGACAACTCCAAGGGGATTTTTGTGATTCAACCTGTCACAGCTTGCACAGCTGTAATTTCCTCCCTTTGGCAAATAAAAGAAAATGAAATCCTAAAATCAAAGGGCATCCATTAACTGAAATGGATTTCTATAATAAAGCCCAGGAAAGAAGCATGGAGACAGGCAATACAAGAAGCAACACCTGCTATCTAATTAATGGAAAGTATCTTTATGATTATTGATTGGGGGACCACTGAGCGCAGGCACTCCCATCAGCCAGCACCCTAGTATACATGACCCATATCTTCTATTTCCAGACAGGTGAAAGCTAGTAGACTGCAGAACAAAATAAAACCAATGAGAGGCTTAATTTACCAATTCTTGTGAAATGCTTGGAGAGAATTAGCCAGAGGAGTTGGCAGAAGAGCTGAAGTGTTCTTTCCTTTTTCGTTTTGTCCCTGAGAAAATTTCATAGAGCCCCAAGCAGTTTGTATTATGGCATAATGTATATAGAGGAGGAACATATCAGCTACTGTGACTAGCAGTTGTTATAAACTCATCAATGTTAGGAGTATTCTTAAAGTCAAAGTGATGGGTTCACAATACATCCCTGGACAAATGCAATTTGTTGCCTATAACATTTGCACCCCAATTAATAATTTTTCAATGTCACAGAGACACATTTAGGTTTACATGTTGGGGGTTTTATTCTGACCTTTAAAGGATCAATTGTTCTGGGTAAGGAGATCGATCTCTTCATTTTTAACGAAGATGCTCAACCCTTCCTGGCAATTCTTTTGAAATGTATGATTTGGTAAGTTTTGTCTCTTGTAAGAAAGTTTTCCCATTTCGCTGGGCTTGGAATTATTTCTGTTTCCTTCCCAAAGCCAGAAACCCATCAATTTTAATTCCAATCAGTGGGAAATCCTTAAATTCAGTCCCGTATCAAAGTATCATCATAAAAAGTTTCTACCTCATAAGCATCTTGGTTCACCTTGTATTTTTCTATCTGGTATAGATGGTTCTTATAACAAACATTTTCATGAACATCACACTTCTGTTGAAGAGAAAAAAAATAATGTGAGGTAACTAGAATCAACAAAACTGATAAAAAAAAACAAACAAACCCTAACTATCTGTTGGGCCAAATTCACTGTGACTTTCAGCGGAGTGGCATCGGTTTACAACAATGATTGATTTTGCCCATTATATTTAAATATCATTCAGGCTGATCTGCAAAGGGCCAGCAAGACATCATTGTTAAAACACACGAATGCTCTAATATAACTATGCTCTGAGGAGGAGTGAAGGATCCACAGCCATTCATCAGACACGGAATCTGAGATAAAACAAACTAGCTCTGCAGTGGACAACCTGCAGCCCATGGGCCACATACAGATTGTCAGGGTTAGCCCCTGGCAGGCCGCCAGACAGGTTATTTGCCTCGCATCCTCTGACATAGCCGCCCGCAGCTCCCATTGGCTGCAGCTCGCTGTTCCTGGCCCATGCGGGCTGCAGAAAGCACAGAAGGCTGCAGAGACTTGCTGGCTGCTGCTTTCCACGCCTCGTATCGGCTGGGAACGGCAAGCCATGGCCAACATGAGCAGCATGCAGCTGTACCTGCAGACATGCAGGTAAATGAAGCATCTGGCAGCTCACCTCGGGCTAACCCTGGCAAACTGCATCCCGGCTTTGCTTATGTGCATCTGACAAGCTATTATCTCCCATGCTTGGGAATCTTTACCTGAATTAATGTTACCTATCTACCAGCACTCTCTCCTTTTCACTATTCATGTTATAAGAACAGTGAGTCTAAGGACTTATACTTCACTCAAAGACTCAATCAAATGTTAGCGTGGGGGAAATCTTTTGTGTATTGTAGTGCACCCTTTTTACACTATTATTATAATTGTTGTTGTTTTAAAGAATCTGTATCAAGCAATACTTACTCTCAGGCCTGACAAATAGCGCTCTAGTTTCTTATTAAGCAGAAAGTAGATGGCAAGAGTGTGGCTTGCCCTGTTAGAGAGGACAGTGTTGATTACGTCGCTATTCTTGTAGCCAAGCTTTTCGGTCATATGGAGCAGCACACTTTGGCTGAGGTCTTCTAGGTGAATTCTGTGCAAGGAGAGACAGAACCAGTTATTTATGCAAACCTCCAGATGAGACATCAGAGTGCAGGTTAGCAACTAGGACACCCGCAGAGCATGCACTAGAGAGCTGAAGGCCATTACATAGCTAAGTAATGCAAACATGGCTAGCTCTATGTTCCTGGGTGGGTCACTACCATTCAAAAAGCAGCCAAAAATTATTTTAGCGAGAAAGAACACCTTTGGATACTTTAACTCAGCACACCTTCTGTACGCAAAATTTCAGGTGTAGCCTACTCTGTGGCTTCCAGCCCTACAGACAGTGATCTAATTTTTTTTTTTTTTATCCGTGGGCAACATAAATTTTGTCCAGTGCACCAAGGCATGAGTGGAGGTGCACCACCAGTAAAAGCACACGCTGCCGGCTGTGGGAGGCTGTGGGCTCTCTGCTGATCAGCTGGGCAGCACCTGAATCTCCCCTGCGTGGCCACCCAAGGGCTCAGCTTATGGGGAACACTGCCTACCACCCTTTTCGGAGTTCTCTTCAGATCTGACAGACTACAAAAAGGTAAAGACTAGTTACTGCTTGGACGGTAGGCTGCCAACGAACAGGTACAGTATGCACGTCAGGAACAAGGTACAGTAGGCACGACACTGATAATTACATAAGTGGAACTCTTTCCTCTGAATCAGTGTTAAGGGATACCGCAGTGCTGCAGACAGCACAGTTTGCTTAAGACATAAAACCCAAGGTTTTGACCAGTATAGTCATTAAGCATCACACAGCTCCTTTTCAAGAGGGGCTAACAATCCAACTCGCTAGCTGCACTCAACTCACCTACATGTTTCTGTTCCTTCCACTACATGCAGTGCTCTTCTTCATCTGCTACTGACAATTTTGGCTTGGTGTCTCTCCTCGCACTCAGCAGCTAGCCCAAGCGTTTCACCTCATGGACAGTTGTACTTCAACAGCAGGTGAAGCGAGCAGTGTGTAGCATTTCCATGGCAGTGTGTTAAAGACATAAAAGCACTGGAAGTTGGAAGGTGCTGTGCAGAGGTAAACTGAACATGAAGCGTGCGTGCACTTGGGCACACTCTCACTAGTGGATTTATCGAAGTTGGGGAATGACGTGCAGGAGTTTTGTGTGGTTATAACCGTGCGTTTAAGAGGCCATTACAAGGCCAAAATTTCCCAAGAGCTCATTTAGGCTTCTAAATGAACTGGCCAGACTTCCAATGGGCCCAGCACTCAGTGGCTCCCATCACTTTCAAAAAGAAGAGATATTCCTTATTCCTGATAGCTATTATAGCCACTTATTTAGGTGCCTAACTTAGGGCTGCTGGGTGCTAAGCTTTTAGAAGAATTCTGACTTCTATTTTTAATATCAGAGAGGGAGCCGTGTTAGTCTGTATCTTCCAGAACAACAGGAAGTCCTGTGGCACCTTACAGACTAACACAACCCATTTCCCACCTCATTCCCGAGTGCTGCTATGTTCACTGTCTGTTTCATTCAGCAGTTACTGCACATGAGATGCAGCTGGCCACAGCAGGACTCTACAGAATATTCAAAAGCTAGTCTGATAAATCTTGACTAACAAATGTTTAGCTTTTTTCCATTTGCTTATTAACATTCCTTTTTTACCAAGGGACTGCTCTGAGGCTTTTGAAAAGAGAAAGTTAATAGGCAAATTTGACAAGAAATCCTGTGATGCCTTATACACTAACAGATTTATTGGAGCATAAGCTTTCATGGGCAAACAGCCTCCTCATCAGATGTAAAATGATGCTTGATGCATCTGATGAAGTGGGGCTTTGCCCACAAAAGCTTATGCTCCAATAAATCTGTTAGTCTATAAGGTGCCACAGGACACCTCGCTGTTTTTGTGGATACAGACTAATACAGCTACCTCTTTGACAACAGGCAAATTATATCTGCTGTATGGTAACAGTCAGTCAGTCTTCTAAACAGCAAAGAGAATCCAGGCAACTGCTGTTTGGAGTATTGTAAAATACAATATTTTTTGTCTCCAGAGAATTTCTTTAATGAAAGATAGCAGGGAAAATGATTTTGTCACAAATCTCCTGAAGCTCACTTTTATATCCTCCCTCCCTCCACTTTTCTACCAGCTCCCAATCTAAAGAGCCTTTAGTGATGCCCATAAAAGGGCAGAAGGGGTATGCAAGAATGTAATACACTGATTTTTGCTAGTTCCATAAAAATAGCAGTTGGTATGACAGTGAAGGTTTCTTGGCAGTTCAATGGTGGATAAGACATTAGGGTGTATATCCTGCTCACACGCGCTGGCATACTTTCAGAGAAATTCTTTCAAAGTTGGCTTTAAATGCGTTACTCCATATTTATACCAATTTAAATGACAGCAAAATACAGCCCTAAACATTAAATATCAAGAGGATTTTTCTCATTGCACTATAGTATAACAAACTGTAGGCAGGGCAAGTTTGGGACTTAAGCTAGTTAAAAACCAAAAGGCACTATAAACCACTCCCCCTCCTGCAAACATAGAAATGCAATAATCTACATTACTTTGATCTTATAAAGCTTTGCTGACCTCAGCATGAAATGTGGGTAAAAATATACAGCAGTCTAATTTCCTCATTTTCACGCAGGCAAATGATGAGAAGATTTGATTTTGTACATATAATAGAACCCCAGAGTTATGAATGCCTTGGGAATGGAGGCTATTTGTAACTGAACAAAACACGGCTGTTCTTTCAAAAGTTTACAGCTGAACATTGACTCAATACAGCTTTGAAACTTTACTATGAAAAATTAAAATGTGCTCTCTCTCTTGCTTTCTTTGCAGTTTATGTTTAACATAGTACTGTTTGGTATTTACTACTACTTTTTTTTTTTTTTTTTTTTTTTGCGGGGGTGAGGGAGGAGGATGTGTCTGCTGCGGCTGCCTGATTGCATACTTCAGATTGCAAATAAGGCACAGAGATGGCTGGTCAGCTCCTATCTCTGAGGCTCTACTGTAATAATTACTGCAAGGATGACTCTTTTTTTAAAAAGGGTTATCTTTTTAAACTAGATCATATAGAATACTTCTACAACCTGCTAGTTCTTCCAATCTTTCTTTACATTTTAAAAATTATTATTATACCATCTGATGAGAAAATCTAATTATCCTTAAAGTATGAAAGTTCCACATTGATTTTACTTAAGAAACGTGTAAATTTAAGGGCTGTAAAAGACACTTATTTTCCTCTAACAGACAACCTCCCCATCTACCTACCCATCTCACTCCATATTTCAGGACTCTGTCTTTCATTTTTTCTGGTAGGTAGAGATCCTTTGCCTTTAAGACAGAATGATTAATGGGCTCCTGGTAAATAAAGGACATCACATTGCTCTTTTCTTTAGCATATTAGACTCCAGGTTCCTTTATAAGACATCTAAATAACGACACATAAAATCCAGTTGCGAGTGGACTTCTGATACAATCTGACAAAATGCAACACAAGTGCTGTCCAGGTATTTTGTTTTTTTAATTTTCTATACACTTAAAAAGTGCACCTCCAGATGGAAAAGAGCTTGTAATGAAATTTCAAACCTTCTTTGTGTTGTTTCTAACAGAGATAAGACTAGAAGTGAGAGTATTAAGTTACCCACACAGTTCTCAGTTACAGTTCCATTTGCCTAGCATATGTCAAGTGTAGTAGACTGATGAGACTCATGACAGTGATTTAATTAGCATAATGAGTCAGTTTACCCTTATTTTCCCTTTCTTTAACACAAAATGTTCACATGTACCATACTTCAGTACAGTTCAAAGCCCCAACGTACCAGGATTCCTCAAATCCGTAATGTGTGTTTTGTTTTAGCTCAGACTTGCTATCAGAATAAGAATGCGGAGACAATGACTCATTCTCTGCCACATCCCTTGTAAACCAGCCATTCTTATATTCCTTTTTTATATTCCATCCATGTATGTAGCCAATCACATTTCCCTGCACCACAAGGCTGTGTTCCCCTGTATGCCAGCCTAATGATTCATTGTTTCACCAGCTCTCTCTTATGAACTTCCTTTCCAGAATAAAGAACCTGTGTCTCTCTCTCCAGTTCTCTCCTCCCACATTTTGAGAGCTAAAAGCTGCTCTTCTCTTTGTGATTCTAGGTTTGCAATCCCTGGGTACACAGTCCACAGTTGGTGCTGAATTGTGTATTACACAAAAGCTATTGCATTTTGATGAGTGGCTACAACCACAAAGGGGATTTTGACTCAGGATTACAACACCTAATGTTTAGATGCCCTGCCACATGAAACAATCCATAGGCCTCAGGTAAGGCCCCAAGCTTCCTATAGAATGCATGCACCTAACAATGGGATTCACAAAAGCCCTCATGCTCAGCTGCATAACCTAGGCAGTAGGAAATGCTGAGAAGGAGGACATGGTCTGAACCCCTCAAAAAGCAGGTAGGTACCTAATTGTGGGTTAGCCGGATATGCCTGTCTCTACTCAGGATTCTTAGCCATGATCCTTTCCTGGTCCCTAAACCAGATCTGCTCTTTTCCACAAAAATAAGGAGGTGCCCGCTGTAACCGTCACTCAGACTGTTACAGAGCCAGATTCAAACCTCCCTTTGGTCCCCCCCAGCCTGGTCTGGAATAAAAGACTTGAACCAGGGTCTCACAGCCCCCAGGTCAGGAGATCTAACCCAGTGAATGCTTAAGTATCTTGTATAAAAGTCAAACCACGTAAGCAAGAGCATGCGGCCCCAGAATATCATAAAGCTCACCAGGGAGAGGTGCGGGGAGAGATGTAGGTTCAAATCCCTGTTTCATATCAGGAGGAGCAGGACTGTGAATCTATAGCTCTCTCATTACGGGTAAGCACATAAACCACAGCACTATAAGGCCCAATGCAAAGGGGAAAGAAGGAGGGACATACACCACCAACTCTTCCTCTGACTTCATGCTTTGCGTGGAGTCCAATCTGACAGACAGCCTTGGAGAACAGCTACTGCATTTGCCAATATGAACTGGGCAAGAGCCAGACACAGCAGCGCCCGAGTGAGCAACTCAGCAGTGTCAAGATATAGCTGGTACTGTGCATGTTCACTGGCTGAAACTTAGGTGCCATAGGATATTAGGTGCCAACGGCATAAGCAGATTAATTCCACACACGCACACACACACGCACACTCTCTCTCTCTCCCCCTGCCCTGAGGGGCCGCATCCCCCACTTTGTGCAGCCATGCCTTAGTGGATCTAGCCCTAAGTGTACCGAAGATTGCATTTTTTTTTTTCTTGGCTGCTTATAAACTTAACCGTGAGATCTGCCATCCAGCTGAACCTGGTCACAGATCTCTCTGTCTGTTGCGATGTTCAAGATCAATACTCACCTAAGAAAGATGATCTAACTTTGATCCTCTCCACAGTAATGTATTTATTGCAGACTCTGATCTGGAGTTTTAGAAAGGCAGAAACTTCCTAGGGACTGTAACATCACATCAATGGCAAACAAAGGGGTGCCCAAGACTGATGAGCAATGTGCTGCTCCCATCAATTCTAATGAGACTGAGGAGCCAACTAAGCATGTAGAGGTTGAACATCTCTAGTCCAGCCCCCTCGGGACCTGACTGATGCCGAACAAGAGAATTTACCAGACCAGGGGAGGTCAGTACTGTCTAGCAGCACTACCAACACTTCCATGGCTTACTAGGCTCTTAGAAGACATTTAGGGTAAATTAGAGCTAAATAAACAGCACAGAATACAGAGAGCCAGGACTGATGGCTTTAAAGAAACTTTATGAGACCTCGGGAAACTTGACCACCCCCATGATAAATGGTCGTCTGTCTAACTAAAATCATGCAGGATTACAGACATTACCAGGTGAGAGTGTGATGGATCAGAAAGCTTCAGCCTGTAGTCTTCACCTTGGGTCTCCACGCAAAAGCATGGCATCTCTCTGCTATTTTAAGGAAGTAATTTTGAATTTTGCACTAAGACCATTCTCAAAACTTTTATCAGCTCTCATTTATTTCAGGCCCAGTCCTGAAATAAGCACAGACAGCCCTTATTCATGTACATATGCTCAGTGAGTTCAATGAGACTTTTCTATAAGAGTAAGGATGTGCAGGATCAAACCTTCAATGGTTTAATGTATTCTCATATTTCCAAAGTGTTGTATCCATTACAATACCTGTTTGGATATGTGACATTATGCAGTGCTTTCCCAGGGTAATTCTCATTAAGCCAACGATTTGCTAAAGCTTGCTGGATGTTTGGTCTCTTTGCAGGATCTGGTTCCAGCAGAGATTGTAGAAAGTTTATGGCCGCTGTGAAGATATTAAGAAAAGACAATAGCTGCGTCACATGCTTTACAACTTAACTTAGCAACTGAGTTACTATGGTAAGTAACCGTGCCAAAAATATACTACCAAGCAACCGTTTTCTTTATGATGTGCTCTAATGTCCCTCAGAAAATGATCTGATAAGAAGTTTATCCACATGTGACACAAATAATGTTTGGTCATAAATGAGAAGAGGGAAATTATCTGTATGTGCTCTGAAGGTAACCTTCATGATTCCAGGGGAAAAGAAAAACAGCATAATGAAAGGCATTTGTTCCAATTAGACCCAGCCCCAGGCCAGACAATACTGTTCTAGACAGGAGGATCAAAACATGCACCAGGATCTGATTTTAACTTTTTTAAAAAGGTTGAGGGAAAATGCTTGAAACGAATGTAGTTTAAAGACTTCCCCATGCAATGTATTTCAGGAGCAAATTGTCTGGGACAAACAGTAATAGCTATATACACAAGCCCATTGAAATCATCAGGAATTTTTGGTCCAATATTTAACATAACGAGAGGACACAGGCCCAGATCAATAAAACACTTAAGCACATACTTGAGTCCTATTTATTTCAATAGGACCTAAGCACATCATTTAAGTGCCTTCTTGAACTCAGGCCTTAATGTTACACCATTTCTTCATTATTTAAACACTCCCCCTCTGACAACATAAGGATTTCTCCCTTATACATCTCTTCAAGAAATTCGGCAGAAGTAGAGCGTCACAGGTGAAAGATGCAATCCAAAAAGAGCACTTCAAGCTCCTGGTGAAGGGCTCAGCAGACTCAGCTCCCACTAACTTCCCATTAAACACCAGCACTCAGTATCTTGCAGCATCAGGTCCAGAGGACCAAATCTGTTTCTCCATTAAAATGGTACATCCCTGCTCAAAATCAATGACAGGCCACTCTGACCCAATTAAAATAGAGCAGTAAACTTAGGGGGCTCGTTTCTGTTTGCACATATGCACCTCTGTATTGACTGCAACAGAATGACAAGGGAGTATCTTAGTGCAGAACTGGGTTTATGTTTTGTCTCCTTTCCTGTGGAGTATTCCATCAAAGAATCTCAAAGCACTTTACAAACATTCATTGACATCATACCTCTGAGGTGGCTAGCTACAAGGAGAGATAACGTGTCTGGCACAAGGCGCACAGGAAAACCTTATCTGAGCTGGAAACTTATCTCTGTTTTGACTAGTTTTATATTTTAATCTCCAGATCATCATGGCTAAATCCTGCCTTCTGCTTGTGCAATCCTAAGGAATTAACTAAGCTCTCTACAATTCTTCATAGAACCTACAAAGAAACCTAATCCTGGAGGGTTTGTTTTTTTTAAGGTTTTGCAGATGGGATCATGAAAATGCTGCTGTCAGCTTCACCTGTGCAGAAATTAGACACGTCCTATGCACAACAAAAACCACCACATGTAATAGTTTGGTTGGCACACATGAGAAAAAATAGTCAGCTGAGATGCCAAAAGAATTCTGGATGAACTCCATAGCAAAAATACCAAAAGCAATGTACTCTCACCCTGCCTGTAGATGTTAGTTTTGGTGCATTGGCTACCACCCACTTGTTTCATGCCATTTTTGTCTTTTACGACTGAATCTGTGAACTACAGTAGCAATGGCATATTCTCTTCACTTTCATCCCAAAATGCTCTACATGGAAAGCTATTTACACAGTAATCAATGGGCACCTCAGGATCCAGAAACACAAAAGACAGGACTTCTTTATTCCCATACCCTCCCCAGTGCAAGGAAAGCAGCATATTTGCTCTCTAGGCTGGGATGTAACAATTTGAAAAGGGCATAAATGTTAACCAAAAACCAAGTGCACTAACATTTAAAAGGCTCAGTACGTTGTTATCCAGTCCCCTCCTTTAAGCAACTCATTGGTCCTTCGTGTACGCTCAGCTCGGGAAGTCAACAGGAAGTATGGTCTATGGCGGATCAGAAAGAAGAAATGCGTGCCTTGAGCAGATCAGTTGGCAAAGTGTGATGGAAGTGGGAATTTTCTGCCATAGACAGGAAGGCCTCGCCATCTGCAGATCTGCATTTTCACTTATTTGCACGCAGTCTTCATTATGGCACCAAAAAGAAAAGCGAGTGATGCAGTGAACAGGTGAAGAAGGGAAAACAGATGGTGACATTAAGCCAGAAAATTGAATTACAGGTACTGGGAAAGCTGGCACTGAGGCTTTAGTTGCTGGACTGTATGACATGAATGAGTCTACTGTGCACTATATTTTAAAAAGGGAGCAAAACATAAGGGACACGGATACGGCAATGCTGCCATACCAGGAAATGTTAAAGGATTTAAGGAGCAAGATTAAACAGCTTCCCATCACACTGCTCCTTTGTGAACCCACCCGTTAGCCCGTCCCTCCCAGAGGAACATGAGGTATTTCAGGTAATAGGAAGAGGTCACTCAGGCCTTAGTAGAACCAACCCATATCAATGTAGGATCCAGAAAGAAAATGGAAATCCCAACCACTGACCAGCTGAAACCAAAGAGTGGGAAGCTCCAGCAGGAGGAACATGTGAACTCAGCAGGGCTCTCCAGGGGGAGGATATTGCTGCAAACAATGGCTCAAGGGAGCACTGTGTTAGGACCTGAGCCAGACGAAAAACAGGAAGCTCTCACCTGGGACTGACAGAGAAGGAACAGAGAAAAGGAAACATTGATTGTTCCTCCAGCAGGATGACTCAAGGGAGCACTGGTTCAGGCTATGACTTAAGCTTTGCTTCTCTCTGACAAGCAAAGGACTTCCCAAGACTGGATTCCAGCTGTTGGATAAACTCTGCTTTGTTTAAGAAAGGCTGCCTGAATAAGGAATACAACCATTCTTCTGTCTGGGCACTGAGAAGCCATATTACTTGTAGTGGTCAGACTCAATCTGCTTTCTGTGTTTTAGAGAATCCCAAATGTGAGTATTTGCCTGGTGAGATTATGCACAGAGTGGCTGTCTGTCCTACTGACCGTATGTAATAAGTGAAGGCTACTTCATGCCATTGAGCCAATTATTAAAACTTCATTAGCAATTCTAACAGCTCATTTTCTATTTTACAGCAGTTGCTTAATGGCACATATGGTTGCACGTTCCTGAGACACTGTTTGATAGGCGTCAAAATCAGTGTGAGGCTGCTGTCAAGCTCTTTACCAATGGAAACTCTGCTCATCTAAGAACAGCAGCAGGATGGCTCTGCTGTCTGAGCAGCAAAATAAAAAAGGCTTCTTAGAATGAAGCCTGAACACCAACTTCAAATTCTGGCCCATTATTGCCATATAGTTGGTTTGGGTGCTCAGGGTCACTGAAAATTTTATCCTTTGCATAAAAGATTGTTACTTCTTTTACAAATTGCAGTGGCTACTTGTTTGAGATTACTGACTTTGTGAAATTATATACTGATACAACATATACGGCACAGTTAAAGACCATCTTCTGCAAATAATTTCTCCTCAGCCCTCTATGTGTGTCAGAAAAATATGGCAAACAGTTATATGGCTAAAGAAAAAAGGGCTGTTTACCTAGAGTTTACAAATGCAGCAATTTCCCCAAGCAGAGGAGCAAAATAGCTATTGCCTACTGACACAAGGCATAATAGTGACAAGAACAAATGTCATCTTAAATCAGGGTTTGCCAAATCAGTGAATGTGCAGGTCCGCTGCCTTAAATCAAGAACTGAGACATACCTTTATGTTCAATAGGGCAAAGGCTAACAGCTTTAAGTGTGTCCCATTAATCTTCTAGCTCTGAAACCTCAAACTACTGTAACTCCCCCGGATAAATACAATGTTACTTTCGCTATAGAGAATAATAGCAGGTAGCTACAAATTACACAAAGATGTATTTTTGGAAGAATTATGATCTTTACAGTGAAAAAGAATAATAGGCAAAGCCCATTGGTGCAAGTACAGTAGAAACTACCCAATAAGAAACAGACCTGTATTGACCGAGGCATCTCTAAATCCTGGGTTTGTACAGTGTGGACACCAAATCTCAGTCCCACTGAGGTCAGTAAGAGTTTTGCCATTGTTGTCAAGAGGAGCATGATTTGGGACCTCAGCAAGTACAATATGAAGCAGTTATTATAATCTTAGTAATAACACATATACTCAGTGGAGCTTTTGAAAGTGGACCAGGAGATAAAAATGGTAATTTGACGCCATAGAAACCTATCAGGAAAGCTCTTGAATGGAAATAACAAAGACTAAGTTTATCAGATGTCTACAGAGACGTGCGGCATCCCAGGTCACTCGTAAAACACTAGCACATGATTCCCCAGAAGAAAAGGAGTGCCTCATGCAGGTACTAAATGAACAAGAAGCAACTCTGATAGACTTCAAAGGCAGCCTTCTTTAGTTCTCCTAAGTCACAGTCTGGGATTTAGGGGTGGAAAGCCTGGATGGAAGGGATTTAGTATTAGTAAACAGCAATAATGTTGACTACTTCTACTAAATAGCAATAGTTTGAGGGATTCTCGGGGCTCTTTCAGACACACAGAAATCTCCATAGGAGAAAAACTCCTTAAATTGCCATTGTGAATGCAAAGTAAAGACTTGTGTCCAACTGTAATGGCACAGCTGCTTTCATGTGCCATCAGGACACTACCTGTGCTGATGGCAGGGCTTCTCCCAAGGATGCAGGTAGTTTACCTTCCTGAGAGGTGTGGATTTTTCACATGCCTGAACAATGTTGTTATGCTAATTTAACTTCCTAGTGTAGACCAGGCCTCAGTGAAATTCACATAAACACCTTCACCAACATGTATCTGACTGGAAGTTTTCATGTTCACAACCAGCTGCACACTATGAAGGAACAAGTACAACTACATTCAAAAAAGCAAGACACATTCACACATTCTGCATATTCAGAGAGTTCCTGTCCCATTCGCCATTTTTACAGTCAAACTCCTTCCGATAACCTGCACAGGATTCCTCCTCACCCAGCCGCAGCATCAGACGCCAACGTTTGCTCAGCAACTGATACCCACTGACGATTCCCAGCTGCCCATCTTTACACACTACCCACTATTCAGCAACAATCCAGTACTGCTCCCTTTTGGTACGGTCACCACCTCTCCCTACCTAGTCCTAACTCCCACATGCAGAGTGCTGATCCCCCAGTTTAGAAGTCAACGCTCCCAACCCCCACCATAACATTCCCATGTTGAGAGCTGGTGAATGGTCAGCGACTCCTCCTAGCCTCCACCTTCTTCCTTGACAACCAAATATGGGCTGCTCCTGACACAAATATGTAAAAGGATGACTGAAACAGAGAAGGCAAGTTGGGAGCACCTCCTCTTTGTCTCTGAAATCTCAAGAACAAGGGGGCCATCAGTGAAATTTAAAGGCTGTTAATTGAGAACTGATAAAATGCCTTTATTAAGGGCATATTTAAACTGCAGAACTCATGGTCACAGGAGGCTGAAAAAGTTAAAATTCTGTCTCAGAATACATCTGTGTATGGAGAAGAGGAAGAAAGATCAAATTCTGCACAGGCAAATAAAGCCTAAGTTAAAAAAAACACAAACCCAAAACAACAAGACGTCCTGTGGCACCTTACAGACTAACAGATATTTTGGAGCATAAGCTTTCGTGGGCAAAGACCCGCTTCGTCAGATGCATGAGTGCATGAAGCGGGTCCTTGCCCACGAAAGCTTATGCTCCAAAATATTTGTTAATCTGTATCTTCAAAAACAAGAAGTCCTGTGGCACCTTATAGACTAACATAGCCACCCCCTCATAAAAAAAACCCCAGGCATTTGACACATGCTGACAAAATTTGTCTTGAAGTTTAGAAATGATTCTGTTGCAAATGGCAATGATTTACTACAGAAACCGTTATTATTCTTAATAATAATAAACATCATATATTTAGAAATCATTTTGTAAGCTAACTCAGTTGAATCATTTGAAAATGAAAAAGAAACCAAACATAACAGAAAAAGCAGAGCAAATGCATAAATTCTCCACAATTTTGCAGTATCTACGACTACATGCTCATACCTCAGGTTCACTGCAACATTGTCCCTCTCTAACTTTTGTTCAAAAAGCAAAGCAATATGGTATTGTGACAGATGCAAATCTTTCTTCAACTATAATGAAAAATATGTCTTTAACAGTTATGCTGGTGAAAATTCTTGAAATCCACAGCTAAATGCAATAGTTCTACCTGAACGTGAACAGATTCGGGGATGCTCTGTTGATTACCTGTGGACAATTGGGTAGGGAAAGGATTCATTTCTTTGTCCACCATTTTCTGATACAAAGCTCTCAGACTGAATGGCTCCACAGTGAAAGGTAAAGTCCCAGTCAACATTGCATACATATTCACTCCACTGAAAAAGAGAAGCAGAGAAGACACAGTTAAGGAAGTAAAAGTACGCCATGAGGAGTGGGGCAAGGCATGTAGGAAAGCATAAACTTGGCAGTAATCTGCCACAGTTGCACTTCAATGTTTGAAAACAGTAAAAATAACATGCAACTTCCATTTCTGTGGAGTCTGTAAAACCTCTGCATGCGTAAGGCCCACTCATGTCAGGGGAGTTTCACATAAAGGCGCCAATCCACAGAGATGCCAGTGGAAAGTCTCCCAATGACTTTGATTGACTTTGGATCAAACCTGTAATGCAGCTATAGAAGAAGAGCTGAATAATTCTTAGCCTGAACTCCCCAAAGCTGGCCAGTTTACTGAGGAAAACTTGGTTATGTTTCTGCTCTTTCTCCTTACTCCTAAAAGGGCCTTCAAACTGAATTCCCTTCAAGAATTTACATTTTCCATTTTGGTGGGAATCTCAGTAACTCACGTGCACAGTATAGAAACAAAGTCAGTGCATTATAAAGTGCCATACCCCATAATAGTAGTGTGGCCAGATACAGGGAAGACTAGGAGGTAACTGTATTTATTTCTTTAAAAAAAATTGGCATGGGATACTTTTGCTGGTAAAAGTTAAGAGATTAGAAGAATGACAGTCTTCTGATTGTCTGCATCCCAGTCACAGTAAGAGCCCCTGCATTCCATAGTGCTTGTAACATCATCCCTGATGTGGACAGGTGAACCTCTGCCGGAGTGAAATTTTAAATAGCTGTCTGACACATTAGCTTCACATCTCCTCAGAGCGGAGACTACAAATTAGGCTCCATCATGTAAGGTTCTAAAAAGTGGTTAGGTGTAAAGAGACAGAACTGGATGAAATTCAGCAGTGCTGCACTGAAGTCAATGAAGTTGTGGAAGAAATTAATCTGACCCATTGTATATAAGCATACATGTGACTTTTCTTATTGCTATGTATATCTATGGTCTATTCCTCTTAGCAGTAATAATATCTAGATAGTACTTTATTTTTCAAAGGGATATCAAAAGTTATCTAGTAAATGCTCACAATTCTCTTGCCAGGCTTGTAAGTTTTATTATCTCCAGGTAACTGACAGTCCCAGAGAGGGTAAATGGTTCACCTGAGGCTGCACAGCCCGTCAGTAGCAGAGCAGGACTAAAACTCTAGACTTCTAGCCCTCAGGAACATAATACCTTATCCATGTTTGATCTTATGTCACCCCCTCCCCTGCCCTTCCTGCTCTTAGATTACAACTGTGTTTATGTGCTACCAGGAAAAGAAACAAGTGTCCATATATGCAGCTGACATCACATAGGGGCCTAGAGGAGGGCACTGAGAGGAGTGCAGTCCAAGCCTCTCCAGTAATGCAGACACATCCATCTGCTCTAAAACATCTTTCATATTTCCCTACCTCAGCTAATGGAGTCTTTTGTCTGCACTGCATGGACATTAAAAACCTTACAGTACTTCTTTTATGAGGAAAAAGCTTGTCCAAGTTTCCTCAGCTGAAATTTCTTCTCCCTTTTCTTTAAATGGTGATCAGGGTAGCTTCCAGCCTTCAGGCCAGAGCTGACTGTACATAATACAGGGATTCAGTGGGAGAGTTCAGAAATCCTTGGGTACAAAAGGAACTCCATACTATAGATTCTATGTCCTTCAGTGTAGAAGCCACATCTTTCCTCTGTATTTGGAAAGTTCCTAGTGTATTTTCAGCTCCTCCAAATCTAAACAATAAATATAATTGAGTCTTTTATTTTAGCCTAGATGCGCCCCCCCCATGCCATAAAGCAGTGGGTCATGCTGCTCTGAGAGAGTTTGCTCAGTCATATTAAACTTTAATGTTTCTGAGCTACGGTAAAAAAACTAAATATAAAAATTAGCTGTTAAAAGCTAAATAACTCACATGGACCAAACGTCTATTTTGGGACCATATTTTTTCCTTGCAAGAAGTTCTGGAGCTGCATAGGCAGGGCTGCCACACTGTGTGCTGAATGGATCAGAGTAACCCATGATATCTGCACAGTTGCTCAAGCCAAAGTCTGTGAATATGAAAGAAATAATAAATAAATACACACACGCAGGACTTCCTTAAAAATTAAAGACAATGAGGTAGTATTTCTAGGTAATCTAGTGCCATAATAAGAAATCACCCGGAAAAAGAAACTTCCAAGAATTTGTTACTTTTATGGATTGTCACGCAATTTTTTCATTAATTGGACAAACAAAACTTTGGCTACATTCTGTTGTCAGGTGCACACTTGCAACCAACCACTTGATTTCAATGTGTTGCAGAGAGTAGGATTTAGTCTGTGTGTGCATGCGTACAGGGCAGAAAAGGACCTGAAGACTGTCACATATTTTATATAATTGCAAAATGTTGCTAAAAGGCAAAGTCTACATTTACAGCTCCAAACTTTTCCCCTAAATCATGTCGATGTGCCATCAACCTTAACAAGAGGTTTTGCTTTCTAGGGCTGTGGTGGTAATATATCAGCAGAAGGTGACAGAGTCAGCACTCTGGCTCTGAAATGGCAAATGGGGGAAAACATGGAAGGGAAAAGAATGTGGGTGGTTTTTTACTAGTTTTTTTAATTCTTTTCCTGTGGTTGAAGTAATGCATCTGTAGCCTTCAGCCATGCCTGATGGATCCATGTAAAGTCTTCATTTCCATTTGTATGTATTCTGGGAATTTGTAAGAAGCCTCAGTCAAATGAAAACATTCAAAGACATCTGGATGTCAGGGTGATTTAAATGAAATCGTTTAGACAGGAAAACTAAAAAGTGCCTAGGAAAAATAAAAGTTGTACAGATTACTATGTGAGCTGAAGTGTCTAGTGAAGGCATATGGATACCCTCTACCTGACTATGTGGAAGAAAACAAGCACAAAAGGCATGTACACAGTGGTACATCTGAACACCCAAAATGTTCTGGAAGGAATCTGCAGGAGCACATTGTTAAAACTGAAGGCAGTGTTAGGAATATCTCCTTGTCATTGATGGACTCCTACTCTGTCTGGATACTGATAAATCACCCCTGCCAGAGACCACTTATCCCTGGAGCTTATACAAATACTTCTGCATTTTTTTCTTGTTGTTATTATTTTGTGCATGGCTTGAACCAGACTAAAGGAAAATATTTTTGAAGAAGCTCTTTGTTAAAATACTGGCAGTAGATGCAGAGGGCTTTTAAATAAAGATTTACTTTTGCTCTTAATAAGAAAATGTTACTGGCACTAACACGGTTAAGTGTAATGCCGGTACTGTCTTTATTCAGTATCTTTTGTAACCTTTGCTGATTGCAAAATTAAGACCAAAGATAAAAAGTAAATGTTATGACATGGAAACTCCCTCACTCTTTCTGTTAATGCTGAACCAGGGAACCATCAGAATACACTTCTATGCTGTAACACCCTTTGGGAACACAATACCGAGCCAAGCATATGTAGTACTGATTAAACGAGGAGCATAGTGAAGGGAATGTTACTAATTAACAAGGCCGTGAGTATTCTTACACATGTAATATAAAAACTTACGGATTAATTGAGCTGTTGTGCAAGCAGGCAGAGCTGCAGCAACTTCAGTGGAATTGCATCCACTTACACCAGAGGTACGTTTGGTCCATTATTTCTTGAACGGAAAGCCAAGCTGTTGTCCCAAAATGCCCCAAGACCCAAGACTAGCACTATGATTGTGTCTTTATCAGATAGCTGTGATCAAGGGCTGCTGGCTACAGAGAAGCACATGGTTTCACAAAGACCTCAGAAATCCTGAAGTGTTTTCAGATCTGAGTCTTAGCAAGAAGCAGGAAGCAGAGACATGTAATGCAATAAAAGGAATGAATATAAGAAAGCATAAACAATGAATCTAATACAAATCACTAAAAACTTATTTTAAAATCATCTTGATACACAAAAAAGCATCAACATAGTCAGGAAACATCATTTTGGCAGTCTGAGGTAGAACAGGACTCCTGGAATTAAGATCCCATTTCTATGTACAAATAAGCAGAGGCGTCTGTCACAGAGGTAAGTTGTAGTAAGTTCCTTGGGGCAGGGACTGTCTTTGTTTGTGTTTTGTATAAAGCTAAACACACTTGCACGTTATATAATTCTTAGGCTGATCAAAGTTAAAACTTTTTTTTTTTTGGTTAATTGAAGAGCCACAAAAAGTTCCTTGTTTACTCATGCAGTACAACGGGAACTGAATTCCCCCAAGGCCTATTCCACACCAGATCACAGTCCCCAAACCAAACAGCTTAATACAGAAGAGTCTCTCTTATCCCGGGGTCTCTCCTTCTGTCCCACTTCCTCCACAAACTTAATACAATTCTGTGGTGACCTTGAAGCCTTCTTTCGCTGCCTCTGTCTAAAGAAATTCTTCCAACACACCTGTGAACAACAGTGTCTCTCGACCCCCTGCTACCAACACCGAAAGAAGGAGAACTCTGTGTGGACTCCCCCAATGGTCATAGTGAAAGACTGGATTTCTAAGGAAAATGCTTCCACAACCGTGCTCAGACCGACATTATATGCAAAAAATACCAAATGAGACACAATCTCAACTATGCTGAACGCTGTACTGTCCAGAGTCTCAAAAATAACCCAGACATTATAATCAAACCAGCTGACAAAGTGGGTGTTGTTGTTACCATGAGTAAGTCAGACTATGAACAGGAGGCAGCCAGACAACTCTCCAACACCAAACCTTACAGACCTTTCTCCTCTGATCCCACTTTGGAATTCCAAAAGAAATTAAAACAACTACTTAAGGAACTCCCTGCTGCTACTCGGGACCTTATTCACTCAGACACACCATCAGAGCCGCAGCCTGGATTATTCTATTTACTTCCCAAAATCCACAAACCTGGAAACCCCGGATGCCCTGTCATTTTGAGTATTGGCACACTTACCACTGGACTATCCACTTATGTGGACTCCTTTCTCAAGCCCTATTCCACCAACACTCCCAGCTATCTCCGAGATACCACTGACTTCCTGCGGAAATTACAGAACATCGGAAAAGATCCTGACAACACCATCCTTGCCACTATGGATGGAGAGGCTCTGTGTACACTAATATTCCACATGAAGATGGATTACAAGCTATCAGGAATGCCATCCCTGATGTCACCACAGCCAATCTGGTGTCTGCCCTCTGCAGCTTTGTTCTCACACACAATTACTTACGATTTGGGGACAATTTATACTTCCAGATGAGAGGAACTGCTATGGGCACCCGCATGGCCCCACAATATGCTAATATATTTATGACTGACCTGGAAAAACGATTCCTCAGCTGTCGTCCCCTATTACCCCTCCTCTACTTATGATACACTGATGACATCTTCATGATTTGGACCCATGGTATAGAGACTCTAGAAGAATTCCACAGAGACTTTAACAACCTGCACCCCACCATCAACTTATGCCTTGACTACTCCATGTGACAGATACATTTCCTGGACACTACAGCACAAATCAAGGATGGCCTGATCAGTACCACACTCTACCAGAAACCCACGGATCGCTATACTTACCCACACCCTTCTAGCTTCCATCCTGCACACACAACTAGATCCACTGTTTACAGTCAAGCCCTTAGGTACAATCGCATTTGCTCTCATCCCACGGACAGAAACTGAAAACTACAGGATCTCTACTAAATATTCATAAACCCAAATTACCCACCAGGAGAAATGAAAAACAAATTGATAGGGCCAGACAAATACCCAGAGACCAGCTACTCCAAGATAGGCTCAAAAAAGCCAAGAACAGAACACCACTGGTCATTACCTACAGCCCCCAACTCAAACCACTGCAACACACTATTAAAGACCTACAACCTACCCTTAATCAGGATGCCACACTCCAGAAGACCCTAGGTGACAGGCCTGTTCTCTTCTACAGACAACCTCCCAACCTTATGAAGATTCTCACGAACAACCACAGTCCATACCACAAGAACACCAATCCTGGAACTTTTCCTTGCAGCAAGGCCCATTGCCAACTTTGCCCACATATCTATTCTGGAGATACCATCACTGGACCTAACCAGGTTATTCACAGAATCACGGGCACATTCTCATGTTCCTCAACCAACATCATATATGCCATCATGTGCCAACAATGCCCAGATGCTTTGTATATTGGACAGACTTCATATTCTCTTAGACAAAGAATTAATGGGCATAAAACAGACATAAAAAACACTCCTGATCCACAAACCGGTCAGCCAACACTTTAATGGTGTGGACCATTCTGTTAATGACCTGAAAGTCTATGTTTTATTGAAGAGGAATTTTCACAGCAGTTTGGAAGGAGAGGCTGCTGAACTCTGTTTTATATTCAAATTCAACACTTTAACATGTGGTTTGAACCAGGATGGGAATTTTCTAGCTCATCATAGGGGCTCTTTTGCATACTTTGCTTTATCTACTCTCTGATTTACTCACCTTGATAATATTTTTCTGATTTGTCAACCTTGATTACTATTTTTGGTTCTCTGTGCCTCAAATATTGAGTCTGTTCTGGTATGGCTATGATCTGAAGAAGGGGGTCTGTCCCATGAAAGCTTATCACCTAATAAAGAGAAGTTACTCACAGTAGTAACGGTGGTTCTTTGAGATGTGTCCCCGTGGGTGCTCCATGTTAGGTGTCGGGCTCGCCCCAGCGCCGCAGGTTGGATCTTCCAAGCAGTTTCTGCTGGACCGCACATGCGCCGGTGCAGGCCGGTCCCTTGAGCACTCCTGGCCACGTGCGCGATCCGGTCCCTGCCAGTTCCTTGACCAACCGCCTCAGATGCTCCTGCAAAACACTAAACAGGGATCCGAAGCGGGGAGGATGGGCGGGTGGTGGAGCACCCACGGGAACACATCTCAAAGAACCTCTATTACTACTGTGAGTAACTTCTCTTTCTTCTTCGAGTGTCCCCGTGGGTGCTCCACGTTAGGTGACTACCCAGCAGTAACCCAAAATAGGAGGTGGGTAATCGGATCATGTGCAGCTTGTCCCCGAGAGGACCGCTGTCGAGAGACAGGTATCCTCTTGGAATACCCTGTGTAGGGCATAATGCTTGGCGAAGGTGTCATAGGATGACCATGTCGCCGCTCTGCAGATGTCTTTTAGCTCAATGCCCTTGAAAAAGGCTGTTGATGCCGCCACCGCCCTAGTGGAGTGAGCCCTGGGCGTGGCCAATAAAGAAGTCTTTTTGAGTTCGTAGCACATTTTTATGCAGGATACGATGTGCTTCGAGATTCTCTGCGAAGAGAGATCTTCTCCTTTTGATTTGGGAGCGAGAGAGACTAGGGGTCTATCCGTTTTCCGGAAGGACTTAGTCCTGTCTATATAGAAAGCCAGCGCCCTCCTCACGTCCAGGAGGTGTAGGCGCGCCTCTTTGTTGGAGTTATGAGGCTTTGGATAACGAGAGTAAAACTATAGGTTCGTTAATATGAAACTCTGAAGAAACTTTGGGAACAAAGGCTGGATGCAGCCACAAGGTTACCGCCTCCTTGGAAATTACTGTGCAGGGTGGCTTTGCCATGACTGCCGCAAGCTCGCTCACCCTGCGAGCTGACGTGATTGCAAAAAGGAAGGTCGTCTTTATTGTAAGGAGACTGAGGGAAACCGTGGCTAAGGGTTCAAACGGTGGTCCCGTTAGCGCATTAAGCACCAGGTCCAAGCTCCACGAAGGTGGAAGTGGTTTCCAAGGTGGGTATAGGTTTACCAGCCCTTTGAGGAACCTGGTAACCATGGGATCAGCAAACACCGTGTGCCCTTCCTCTTCATGTCTGAAAGCCGATATAGCGGCAAGGTGGACCCTTCAACGAGGATAGGGAGAGTCCGCCTCTCTTGAGGTCAAGTAAATACTCTAGTATTACAGGTATATGCGCAGCAAGGGGGGGCTAATTGCTTGGTAGAACACCATGCAGTGAATCGAGCCCATTTTTGCTTATAGGGCTTCCTGGTGGAAGTCCTCCTGCTACTTTCTAGGACTTGTTGCACTCCCTCCGTACGCGTGCTCTCTAGGGAGCTGAGCCATGGATTAACCATGCTTGCAGTCGCAGGCCTTGGGGGTGTGGATGCACTATGGACCCCTGGGCTGTGTGAGCAGATCCGGCGCCACCGGGAGGGGCATCGGTGGACGGTCCGACATGCGCAGGAGTAAGGCGAACCATTGCTGTCGATCCCACGTTGGGACTACTGGGATCATTCGGGCTCTCTCTCTCCTGGCTTTCTGTAAGACTTTGTGGATAAGCACTGTGGGAGTAAAGGCATAGAGCAGGGGGCCCCTCCACGACATCGCGAATGCGTCCCCCAGTGGTCCCCGTCCCAGTCCTGCCCTGGAGCCGTACTGTGGGCACTTCTTGTTGTGCTGAGTGGCAAACAGGTCTACCTGGGGAAAACCCCATGCGTGAAAAAATCGGTCGTAGCAGATCGGAACGGATCTGCCACTCGTGTGTGAGTGTGAAGCACCTGCTCAGCTGGTCTGCCTTCACATTTGTGAGCGCCTGGTAAATACGACGCTTTCAAGGTTATATTGTTGGCGATGCACCAGTTCCACAATCAGACTGCTTACGCACATAAGGCACGGGACCGAGCTCCTCCTTGTCGATTTATATAAAACATGGTGGAGGTATTGGCTGCGTCTACACGTGCACGCTACTTCGAAGTAGCGGCAGTAACTTCGAAATAGCGCCCGTCACGTCTACACGTGTTGGGCGCTATTTCGAAGTTGAAATCGACGTTAGGCGGCGAGACGTCGAAGTTGCTAACCCCATGAGCGGATGGGAATAGCGCCCTACTTCGACGTTCAACATCGAAGTAGGGACGTGTAGACGATCCGCGTCCCGCAACATCGAAATAGCGGGGTCCTCCATGGCGGCCATCAGCTGGGGGGTTGAGAGATACTCTCTCTCCAGCCCTTGCGGGGCTCTGTGGTCACCGTGGGCAGCAGCCCTTAGCCCAGGGCTTCTGGCTGCTTCTGCGGCAGCTGGGGGTCCGTGCTGCATATACAGGGTCTGCAACTAGTTGTTGGCTCTGTGTATCTTGCACTGTTTAATGAAAGTGTGTCTGGGAGGGGCCCTTTAAGGGAGCGACTTGCTGTTGAGTCCGCCCCGTGACCCTGTCTGCAGCTGTGCCTGGCTCCCTTATTTCGATGTGTGCTACTTTGCCGTGTAGACGTTCCCTCGCTGTGCCTATTTCGATGTTGGGCTGAGCAACGTCGAAGTTGAATATCGACGTTGCCAGCCCTGGAGGACGTGTAGACGTTATTCATCGAAATAGCCTATTTCAATGTCGCAACATCGAAATAAGCTATTTCGAAGTTGGGTGCACGTGTAGACGTAGCCATTGTCTGTACTGATCCCGACTACTTGCCTTGTATATGGTCTCGAAAGTGTTTGCAGGCGTTGAACACTGCTCTGAGCTCCAGTATATTTATGTGCAGTGACTGTTCCGTGGAGGACCACAGTCTTTGCATCACCTTTTCGCCCCTGTGTGCTCCTCACCCTATGTGGGAGGCGTCGGTAGTGAGAAAAACAGATATCTGTGGTTGGTGAAAGGGCACCCCTGTTAGCATGTTCTTGGGGTTCACCCACCATTGCAGGGATCTGCACACCTCCGTCGTGGGCGACACCACCCTGTGGACAGTGTGTGCTGCCGGTTTGTAGACGCTCGCCAGCCAGTGCTGCATGCTGCGCCTATGCAATCGGGCATTCTGTACCACAAACGTTGCTGCTGCCATGTGGCCCAGCAGCTGTAAGCACGTCAGAACCGGCACCGTAGGACTGAAGGTGATGACTTGCACGAGGGAACCAATGGCGTGAAAGCAGGCATCTGGTAGATAAACCCTTGCTGTGATGGAGTTTATATGTGCCCCTATGAACTCCATGTCCTGTGCGGGGTCTATCTTTGATTTTGCCAGATTGATGACCAGGCCCAGCGAAGACAACGTGTCTGCTGTGACGCGTATCATGCGAAGTACCTCCTCCTTTGAGGCCCCTTTCAGTAGGCAGTCTTTTTTTTTTTTTCTTTCAGATATGGGAATATAAACACCCCCTGTCTGTGCAGGTAGGCTGACACCACTGCCAAGGTCTTGGTGAAGACTCTGGGGGCCGAGGAGAGGCCGAACGGCAGAACCTTGTACTGAAAATGTTCTTTGCCTACCATAACCTGGAGAAAACGCCTGTGAGCCGGGTGAATAGTTATGTGGAAATACGCGTCTTGTAAGTCGAGGGCTGCAAACCAATCTCCATCGTCCAGTGCCATAAGTATAGAGGCGACTGTGATCATCCGAAAGCGTTGCTTGCGCAAGTACCGGTTGAGGCCTCGAAGATCTAGGCTGGGCCTCCAGCCTCCTGTCTTTTTCTCTGTGAGGAAGTATCTTGAAAAGAACCCTTTCCCTCGGAGTTGCTCCGGCACTCTTTCCACTGCCCCTATAAGCATAAGATGGCCTACCTCCTGCTTGAGTCTCGCTTCGTGGGAGGCGACCTTTAGGTGGGGTCTGGGTGGAGGTCGTGGTGGTGGGAGCGACTGGAAGGGAATCGCGTAACCCGTGGCCATGATCTCCAGTACGCATTTGTCTGTGGTGATCTTTTGCCACTGGTCGTAGAATGGTCGGAGGCGATGGTGGAACAGTAGCTTCGGATGACATTGCGCAATGGTAGCAATAGTGCAGCCCTCGATCTGTGTGTCAAACTTGTGGCCTTTGGCCCTGCCCCGAGGACGCACAGCTCTGTTGAGAACGTCGCCTGGGAGTTCTGTACTGTTGGTGCTGTTGATGTCGCCCTTGCTTGTAGCCCCTGTGGTACTGGGGACGCTGTGGTTGATACTGCAAACAGCTTCTGCGTGTCAAAGGGGAGATCAACGATCTTTGCCTGCATATCCCTCGGGATACCCGATGTCTGGAGCCAGGACTCCCTGCTCATGACCACTGCCGTAGCTGTTGATTGTGCTGCCGTATCCACTACGACTAGGGCGATCTGAACTCCCGTCCTCGAGGCCGCATAGCCTTCTTGCACGATAGCCTTGAGCACCGGCTTCTTGTCCTCTGGAAGCGAGTCCAGGAGGGAGGTTAAGCTAGAGTAGTTGTCGAAATTGTGGTTCGCTAGATGCGCTGCGTAATTCGCCACTCTCAACAGTAGGGTGGAGGAGGAGTAGACCTTTCTGCCGAACAGCTCTAATTTCTTGGCATCTTTGTCCATTCCCCCTGTTTCGAACTGAGATGTTTTTGATCTCTGTTGAGACGATTCTACCACCAGAGAATTTGGTTGCGGGTGGCTGAATAGGAACTCCATGCCCTTCGCCGGCACGAAGTATTTCTTGTCCGCTCTCTTGTGGACAGGCGGAATAGTCGCAGGGGTCTGCCATATCATGGTGGTGGACTCCAAAATTGCTTCGTCAAGCGGTATGGCTACTTTAGAGGAGGCCAGAGGACTCAGATTTTTAAGGAGCTTATGGTGTTTCTCTTGCACCTCTGCTGTCTGGATGCCTTGCGAGAAGGCCACCCTTTTAAAACAGCTCTTGGAACTGTTTGAGATCGTCCGGAGGATGGACGTCCCCCGGGGCCGTAGCCTCATCCGGGGAGGACAATGAGGAACCGCTAGGGTACACCTCTCTGGACCCCTCCGGGTTCTGTTGACGGTGGTACATCCGCTCGCTAGAAGCTTGCGAGGGAAAATCCCGGGGTTCCAGAACCAACTCCCCCTGAGATATCTGAGTCTCTGTCCCCGTTCGCGATTGCCCTCGGGGATACGGGACCGTCTGTGGGGATCTCTCCCTGGTAGTATGCCTATGGTGTCTATGCCCCGCATGATAGGGGCGACCATGGCAACACGGGCACTGCTCCTGGGATGGTGACCTGGACCACTCCCTTGGTGCATACCCCCTACGTCTGGGGGAGCGAGATCTTCTGGAGACCTGGGACACTGGAGAGGCCGATTTGTGATAGTACTCAAGTGACTCAAAGCCCAAGAAGGGCGAAGGTGGTCCAAGCCATGGGGAGGCTGGCTGTAGAAATGGAGATGAGGGCTCCGGATAGGCTAGGGGTGACTCCTGCCTTCTTGTTGGAGTCCGCAGCACGAGCGGAGGGCTCAGAGAAAGCAGCTCTGCAGCCCTGTATGGAGAGGGACTGCGGTGCCGTGTTTTCTGTGCTGCCTTTCCCCTCCCCTGTGGGGGTGGCTCCGCCCCCTGACGCGTCGGGGATCTCGACCCCCGTAGTCTGCACCGCGCTCGGCACGCTCCTCAGCGGTGCTGCGCGGATGGTCTCCCCCAGTGCCTGCAGGCCGCGTGCCTGTGCGCTCTGCACCGCAGGTTCCCCGGGGGTCGGTGCCGCTGTTTGCAGTGCCGCCGGTTCTGGCGCTTGCTTGGCCGCCACCCTGCTCTCGGTGCGGGGCGGCTGTTTGATCATCGGAGGCTCAACCTCCGCCACGTGCTTCTCCGTGCCGCCGCCGATCAGCTGTAGCTACGGCTGGGGGCTGTGCGCTCCACCCGTCCCGCTCGCTGTTGCTGCTGGCAGGGATTGGGTTGGGGAGATTTTCCTCCGTTTTTGCGCTGATGGGGTTAGGGACGCGGCTTTCCTTTTATGGGCCCCGGAGGGTCCCTCCTGCTGCGGCCGCTCCGGCACGTCTGGCTGGAGGGCCTTGTCGAACAGCAGCATTTTCAGCCGCATTTCCCTGTCCTTCCTTGCTCTGGCTGTTAACTTGGCGCAGAAGGAACATTTCTGAGTGACATGGGATTCCCCCAAGCACCTTATGCACTGACTGTGCCCATCAGACGCTGGCATCGCGGCACGACTCACACTTCTTGAATCCTGAAGAGGACATTGTGGTGAGTCTTTGAGTTGTTAATAGGGTACTTAGCACCTTCTCTGTGCTTGTTCCCCTCTCAGATAAAGCCTGCCGTGGCAGGAGGGCTAATGGCTCTAGGCTCCCGGCCTCCGGTGCTCGGCTTGTTACTAGGATTGGAAGCTTTGAATTCCTTTCCTTTCTTTGTTTTTTTTTTTTTTGTTTGTTTTTTGAAAACAACAGCTGACTAACTTAATCTAAGACTGAAGAAACTTTAAAACAATTAAAAACGTTAAATACACTAACTCTGGCCGTAGCCTGAGCAGATTCTGTCTGCAGCTGATGGTGGTTAAAGAGAAACTGGCGGGGACCGGATCGCGCACATAGCCGGGAGCACGCAAGGGAGTGGCACGCACCGGCACATGCGCGGTCCAGCAGAAACTGCTTGGAAGATCCGACCTGCGGCGCCGAGGCGAGCCCGACACCTAACGTGGAGCACCCACGGGGACAGTCGAAGAAGAAATTATTTTGTTAGTCTTTTAAGTGCTACTGGACTGCTTTTTTGTTTTGATATCTTAATACAAGTTATCTTAGTAGCTGAACATCTCTGCATGCAACAAAGTGGTTAATTCTCCAAATCATATTCTCTTCCACTCAGAAGTCACCGCTGGGAAGCATCCACACAATGACAGCCTCTGCCGAGAGACCTTTCAGACTTAGAGAGAGAGAAAATATTTCATTCTCCCATAAAATACAAATGAAACAGTTTGGAGGGGAGCAGAGAGGGGAACAGGCCCACTGAGGCCATCTTGTGCTGCACAAGCCAAAAGATGGCTAGCAGAGAATTTTCCCACAACACGGAAGAGTTCTCTGCTTGCAGAAGGCTGGCAGAAACAGCTGGCTTCCCGCTGCTCCCATTAATGGAAATGTGGGGGCATGCCTGGGGCAGAACCGGGAGGAGGCAAGGCACAGATCTCCACTTCACTCAATCCTCCACTAGCGGGAAGTCAGAGTATGTCTATGCCCTAACTTGCATCAGGGTGGGCGGGGGAAGCCTGAATGAGGGAGCTGCTTCCAGTTCCCCTTGGATCCCCCTTCTCCACCCTGCCTAAATGTAGCTCCAGTGCAATGACATATCAAAGCCATAAGGCAGCTGTTCTTAACCTTCTCCCCCCATTCATGGATCCTAAAAAAAACTTCCAATGCAGGTGCAGATCCCTTTGAAAATCTTTAGCACAGGGGTTTGCAAACCACAGGTTAAAAAGCACTAACTACCATGGGAATTTCAGAACAACATTTTGTCTCAGTGTTGTGACAAGTAAGACAATTTCCTGCAAAATCCAGAGCAAAGCTTGTGGAATTAAGTTTCCATGTTGTAGGAGCCTGCAGTACTAAAAATGTGTTGTGAGATTGTAAGTAACTGGTCTAGGACACAGGACTAATCCAAACCTTGGGAACTGTTATGAGCTTCAAAGGACTCTTAAATAATGGATTAAGACAACAATGAGCTGTTAGTTGAGTAGGTTTCCTAGGAAATACTTGGGAGGAGGGAAATAAATGCCCACCTCCTGACTTGATCTTTTGAGTTTCACCATGGGGCTGGGACCATTGTCTACAAATCACCTATTCCCAGGATCAAAAGACCCAAAAGATATAAAGGAGTAACTCCCAGATTCATGGGAGTGCTTGTTCTGATTAAAAGGAGTTATGAGTGGGTCACCACAGGAAAACCCTGGGTAGGGTCTGAAGGACTGTTCACCAGCCAGAGCCCTTGTCGGAGGGAGGGGATGATCTCTGGTACATTTATTAGTATGTGTGTAAGTATCTTTCTGCTTTTAATTCATTTTCTCTGTAGGGCCTTTACTTGGAGTGTAAATGTGCTTGATTAGAAGAGCTGGGTGGTAAATAAACATGGCAACTACACTCTACTGCCTCAGAAGAGAAAAAAAAACAGTCTGGCTTGGGTGCCTGACTTTGCTGGGTAATTCATAGTGAAGGCAGAGAAATCAGCAGCCTGGAAACACACTCATCAAGAGGAAGAGACATATGTCTCCACCCAAGAGAGTCAACAGCCAGAGAGATAGAAGTTTGAGAGTGAATGCTCTTCCTGGACCATAGAGCAGAATGTGAGTGCTGTTGACCAGAACTGTGATCTGTCACCAAGGTATCAGGACCTACCACTACAGATGTCATATGAAGCATTGTTCAGAGGTGATGCATTAGCCAACAAATTGGTGAATATCTGTTTTAAATTGCTTTGACCAACAGTGGCCTTCTTAAGAAAATTTAATCTGAGGATTACCTTAGAGAATAGGAGAATCTGAAACAATAGGTTTCAGAGGATTTCTGATAAAATGTGTCTCTTTGGACTGTAAATCTGCTTTTATTTTCAGTCTGATTTCTAAGTTCTTTACATTCTGTAGCATATAGAGTTGGACAATGGGATTTAATTACTTATAAAAAAACACAATCTGCTTCTGTTAGATTCTATCAGTTGGGAGGGCTAGAGGACAATTTATTTTAAAGCTAGCTAGTCTAAGAAAGATCTAAACATCTCCTTCCTTATCCTTCCCACACCACCCACTGTGAAAAGACCTTACTTACACAACAGAAGTAATTAAGACTATGGAAACAGTATGGAAACATTTTGTTTTGTTTTGGCACACCACTTTTATATTGTCTATGAATCATCTGACTGTGTCTGTATTTGGATGTCAAGTGTACACACTGTTAGGTAATCAAATACTGAATAACAAGAAAGAGAAATTGTTTAAATCTATTAAGTGTTCTCATTACAGTGTTACAGACCATCTGGTCTCACTTCACTACTAAATTGAAATAATGGGTGGTATCCATCATTACTGATGAATGATTCATGGTAACATATCAATATCCTCTTAACCTGCAATTCAGGCAATGCAACATTTTGTTTTGCTATTGTCTTTCCAGACAAAAGAGTCATGAGCATTTTTCAATACTCCCAATTCCTAAGTGGATTTTGGATATTTTAGAATACATTAGCAATACTTTCTTGTTTGCACAGAGATGTGTATAGATGTACTAGCTCACCTTTTGACCTAAGTTTAGTCAACACTTTTCATCATGTATGACAGGATGAAACCATTCTGTCAAAAGAGAGTGAAAGAAAGAATCTAGCCTCTTTGAAGGAAACCACGATACTGCGGCTAACTAGTGTGTAGGTAGGCAATAAATATAAACAGATGTTCTTTAATAAGGGGCATATTTTCCTTTTACTGCCCACACGAACATTAATAGGAGTTACACAGAAGCAGTGTCAGAAGAATATACTCAGAGCTGATTAATCCACAATGTCTGCAGGATTTGAATGAATTGAGCACTGCAGGCAATGGGTACCTTAATACAATCAGGAATCCATTGTTGATTTAATTTTTTAAAACAAGCTTCTAAATCAAATTTCTCATCTGATCATGGAAATGAGTTTACCATCTGTAAACAGATGACCACATGTTGCCAGCTGCTGTGTGCGTGCACAGCTCCTGATGACTTCAGCAGAAGCATGTGCATCTGGGGGGCAGAATCCAGCACTTAATAAATATGGAACTAATAGGGTAAGACACATTATTTTGTGGGGTCATTTTTGCAATCCTTGCTCTGGCAATGCTCCCACTGATTTAAATATGAGCTTTGCCTAAGGAAAGGTTGCAAGATTGGGCCTTTAACAAATAAATCTTGAATTCCCTGGAACGTTTCTCACAGGATGCTTTTAGAAACAGCTTGGATGTGATTTGCACTCTCTCAGCATCTCTCTGTAACACAATTATGTGTTGTCGCACGGAAGATGGTGAAGACTCAAAGACTCCCTTTTATATACTTGCACAGATTTCAGTGACTGGAAATACTAAAAGGGTTTCATACCAATAAGTTTGATATTGTTGTCTTCATCTAGCAACAGATTTTCTATCTTCAAGTCTCTGAAAGAAATAAAATAATCTGAATGAGCAGCTGAAAAGATAAAGCAACTTTTTGTCATTCTCAACTGTTTCTTTAAAAGATTCAGAAACTATAACAGATATTATGAATTGTGGAAGCAGCGGACATAGCTCCATGGTCAAACCCGAGCTTAGTTTTACACATAAAAGCATTTTGTTATATATAAAAGAATACAACGTCTTCTCTCCACAATTATAACCCTTGCCCATTACCCTTAGATAGCTACATCTCATTTCCTCACTGTCTGATAGCCTGTAGACACAAAGATTCGGAGACGCTGTCATATACTTAACAACCAGGTAGACCAACAGCCAGCAACTCCTGGCATGGGTACGAAGAGTGGCACGGGAACAGATTTTCATCTGCATGCAAGGCAGGAGCTCAGCCTCACCCCTCCTCCCCCATGCTGCCAGAAGTTTGCTCAAAGCCATGTCATCTATGGGTTAACCAAAGACCAGCTAATGCTACCAACCAACACTTAAATGGTAAAGCTCTGCATCTTAATTTATTTATTAATGAAGCTGTTGTAAGTAGGACTATTAGAATCACTGGGACTCGGAATGTACGTAGACGTCGAAACCTCAAATTTCGGCACTCCTCCTCAGAAAGGCTGCTGACCCCTGAGGCAATAGTAGCCTATAGGAATTAACAGGAGCAAAGCACCAGGAGAAAAAGTTGATCTGGTATAAAATAAGCAGAACCAAACAGAATTTCAAGCAGTAAAGTGAACTGATGAGTACTACACAATACTACACCTCTAAACAGGAAGAGAAATGATGTGGACTTAAAAAGAGGCTTTAGGATCAAGACACCATATTATTGAGAAAGAGGTAAGATTTTTAAAAAAGATGAAAGAATTGGTAGATTAGCTGGTAGCTGAAAATCAGTGAAAAGTAGGTACAACGCCCACAGAAGGAATAAGAAAGCCACGAAGGCAATTAGAATAATGAGATAAATGAGTGAAAGAACAGAAAGACTAAAAATACATACAACTAAAAACATGCAAACATAATAAAGTTTAAGAAAAATCAAAACAGATAAAGTGTCAGAAAGAGACAGAAAAATAAAGTAATCAGGCTGTACCATAGAAAGTAGTCGGACCTGATTAATCCATGCTGTTTACCCATATGTCTGTGTTCTCAGCTGATTTACCAGTAAGTGATAACTGATCTAGTTGTTCATATATACCACTGATTGGTTAATATGAAAATTTTCAGAAGCGCAACACTGTGAACTAGGTCAGTATGCTTCCACTTAGGGCTTCTCTACATCTCAAACATCAGGGGGTTTTCTGCTGGAACACTGGCGTTCTGGCACCCTTTTTTCCCATTGCCACCATTTTGGCAGGCAGTTGGGCTATGCTCCCCATTTGGGGCAGTGGGGTGGGTGGCGAAATGCGGCTCAGTAGAGCTACACATATTGAGTGCCCCTCCCCCCGCTTCGCGCATATGCGGTTCCACCTGGGAGCCGCATGGCTCCTGCCACCTGCCACTGTGGCCCAGCACAGTGCATGCTGCCTCAGCACCTGCAGCTGGATGCAGCCTAGGGACCCGGCAAGACCTTGGGGTATGGTGCAGCACCTGTGGCTCGGCCCGGCCCAGGAGGCCTGGTGCAGCCCCAGAGGCCAGGAGTGATGTTTTCATCCCCAGCTCCATCACCAGCTCTGGTGAGCTGGGTTGAATTAGAGGGTGGGGTGGACTGGAGTTACCTAATTCTGTGGGAGAAAGAGGGCATTGACTTAGAGCTGGCAGGGAGGCTGGGGGTGCCTGGTTCTGCCTGGCTCTGGAGATGCCTGGCTCTGGGGTGGAGGGAGGTCATTGATATAGAGCTGGGGGGGTGTCTTGGGAGGGGCCTGGTTCTAGGGGAGGGCCTTGATTTGGAGCTGGAGGTAGCTGGCTCTGGGGAACCGGGAGGGCTTTCAGTTGGGAGGTGCTGGGGGTACCTGTCTCTGAGGAACCAGGGGTGGTTCAGTCCCCATGTGAGGCAGTTAAGATGCCTGTGGGGTACATCTCGGGCCTTGCAAAGGAGTGGCTTAGCTACCTGGGGTGGAGGCAGCTTAGGCCCCACACAGGGGGGTTGGGGCTTGAGTTTTATCACCTTTTTTTCTAGAAAAAAAGCACTGTGCAACACTAATGTTTCAAGTCTAGACCCTCCCAACTTTCTACACCAACAATAAGAGTTCTCCCGTCACCGTAGGAAATCCACTTCCCCAAGAGGTAGTTGTGAAGTCAATGGAAGAATTCTTCTATTCATTTACCACAGTCTACATGGGGACTTAGGTCGGCTTAAATACATCTCTCAGTAACGTTGCTGAGTCAAACAAATTGCTTAGAGCAGAGCGGCTCTCATTTAGTGAAGAACTCAGCAATCTGACAGTGGAAATGATTATTGCCTCTTTTCTACCTGAGAACGGTTCTGTTTCTTGTTATTCATTCTTTGTCATAAAGAACCAAAACCAAAACAGGTAAAATAAGAAACCAAAGCAACGCCCAGCTCCTAATTAAATCAAGCCATACTTTCACCATCCTTTTGACTTCCAGGGATGTGGACTGTGTGTGTGAATGGGTAAGCCCACTCTGTGTACACGGATCCCATTCAAAATGTGTGCAGGAGGTGCACACATATATGCAGGAATTCCGTCTTTTGACAACGAAATAGCAAATCTAGAGAGGGGGCAGTTTGAAGAATATTTTAAAGGATCATTGCCAATGTGGTAGTAACTGTGGTAAACCCTCTTTCTTTATATTTCAAAAGGGGCAGTTCCCAAAAAGGATTTCTTCATGAATATTCCATTTTAGATTATTACAAGTGTACCTTTTTATTTTTTAAAAGAAAACTAATTTGGATTTTGTGTTTTACTCAGTTCAGACCATGATCACAGACAGGCCAGTGTTTACTTTCTTTCTGGCCATTCATAAAGTCTCTTGATTGGGCAACAGCACAATCTTGCCTAGGTTCACAGCTCTGCAGGAAGCCATTAATCAAAAAAGGCCCCTCACGAGAATTTAAAAAGTTTCAACTTCTATCTAGTTGTGTAACATTCCACACTCCACACTCTCTCTTTTTGGCACAGACTCTATAAACAGTCAAGTGCCTCCACACTTAAGTCTTCTTGAGTTCCTTGATAGCTTGTTATCTCAAGGTATCAAACTCATTTGTAAGGCATAGGGCAAACACTTTACCAGTGTGTATTACAAGACACAAACATTTGTGGTTTTCTGTTAGGCTGAATCATTGGTAATTAATTCAAGGTTCTGCAGTAAGCTATCATAGGCAAGAGTTAAAATGAAGCTGTTATTCTCTACTACAGAAAAACCTTAAATTACAATGTCCAGGTAGAAACACCTTTCTAAGTCTCTTTATACAGCACCTTGACAAGGGGCTCCTTTACGCCAGTGGTTTTCAACCAGTGTGCCGCGAGAACTGTCTAAGTGTGCCACAGAAATGTCATCAATTTCCCTTCCCCCCACCACTTTGCAAAGCCAAGAGGGGGCAGGAATTGATGAAATATCACGGCACAGTTAGATGATGACGCCACACTAGCAGGGCTGCTGGATTCCCAGCTGGTGTGGAGTTGGTCAATTTCACCTCACAGAGGCTTTGCAAAGGGGCTGCAGAGGGAAATGGATGATGCGCCAGCTGGGACTCGGGCAGCCTTGCTGCTTGAGCCCCCAGCTGGTGAAGGTCGTCAATTCCCCATCCCCTCAGCTGGAAAAATGGGTGTGCCATAGAATTGTTTGTCTCATTGAAATGTGCCACATTATTGAAAAGGTTGGGAACCACTGCTTTATTCAGAGATTTTAAAAGCAAAGGGACTAGTAGCTCATCTAGTCTGACTACCTAGATTCAAATTTTTCAGCCCCATTTCAAATGGTGCTCCTTTTGCTTGTTATGTGAATGTGGTAAATATTACACACCAGAAACCAAATTTGACGTCCCATTATTTCCACTGTTTGCTTCACAGCCACTCTGGCATTTAAACAGCACCTTCACTGCTGGGCAACACAGCCCATACCTAGGCCACCACAAGTCCCTACTACAGGTTGAACCTCTCTCATCCAGCACGCTTTTGTCTGGCAACAACCGTAGTCTGGCATGTTTGAAGTTAGCCAGATGACCACTTATTATGACCACTTACTATGGACCAAATTTCGCTGTGGTCCCATAAAATTTGTTTACAGCCTCCAGTCCTGGCTCTCAGAGTTCTGAGCTGTTATTTAGCTGTAATTTACCCCTAAATATCTTCCAAGAGCCCGGTAAGCCATGGAAGTGTTGGTAATGCTGCTAGACAATACTGATCTCCTGTGGTCTGGCAAATTCCCTCATGTGGCACCTAACACATCCTGAGAGCGCCGTACTAGAGAGGTTCAACTTGTACTATACCACTAATAATAAACATTAAGAGGCTGATTATTATTCACTTAGCGATACTGCCCTATTGCCCTCAGTGGGGTAAAAGCCATGTAACTAGTAGCAGACCTTGCCTCCCTTAAGGTCAGAACTCCTTCAGGAAATGGGAGGAAGGGAGGATTCTACAGTCACATAATGAATTGAAGTCAGTGGGGTTTTATGTAAGGACATGCGGATCAAGCTTAGTAAATGCATGTATGAACTTAAAAGCAACAGCAAAACGACCCTCTCAAAACCATCTAACTTATTATCTACCAGCAAGTGAACTTTGCCTCCAATTAGCTAGATGTTTCCCATCAAGGAAATTATGTCTAATGTATTGCAAAAGGAAGCAGGTGACACCAAGGAGGCTTGTCTACACTACATCCCTTTGGCTGGAAAGTGTCCCACCATTGCTTATGCTAGATCAATGTTAGCATTAAACAGAGGTCAAGGCACCCGCCAGCATTCATACCACACAGAGCTGCTCTGAGCTGGGTTAGATAACATGGTGCTGAAGGCTCCAAGCAGTCTCTGGCATTTGACCTCTGATGCTTCAAATGGAGCTGCAGCAGTGTTAGTAATGATGGAAAATTTTTCAGGAAAAAAAGTCACACAGCCAGTGTGGGACCCTTTCCCAGCAGACAGAGCACTTACATCATAGAATGTTTAGTGAATGAACAGGTCACTGCCATGGGAGAGGGGAAGTTGACCCACTGCACAGCATTCTATTTGTCTCGTTTTGATCAGAGCTGCCTTCGTGCCTTGCTGGGGCTCACTGTGCAAGAACAGGATTGAACTGTTGTTGCACTGAAGCTTCTGTATTGTTAACTTTTGCACTGCTTGGGCTGTAATTGGCTTCTTTTGAGTGAATGCATGCATCCAAATTGTACCTTCAGCTGAGAAAGTTCATGATCATTCATTTATAAGAGAGACAGGAGGAAAACTTATTCTTTTGTTTTACAGAAAATAAAATAAAAACACATTTAATCTACTCATACCAAGATTGCTTTTAAAATGGTCAAGCCACATAACACATATACAACTTACACACAAACAGAGAAACCAATCTGGCCCTGACTGAAATCAATGCAAACACCCAGCATGTGTAAAGTTAAACACATGCATAACTTTGCAAGATCCAGGTCCTAGGTCACTGTTGCAAATTTTACAACTCTTGCAATTCTGGCCTGAGTTTCAGACCATTTACTGTATTCCTTAAAGTCCAGGATCCTGGAGTGATGGCATAAGATTACAGAAATATATCAGTTTTCATGTTTTGGTTTGTTTTTTTAAAAAAAAAGCAAGCTTCCAGCCTTCATGAGTGAAAAGCTTGAAAACATGAATTGGGGGCATCTGAAATCAGGAGATGAAGTAAAAGAACCCAACATTCTTTTTTAAAATCTTCTGATTTTGAAGGGTTTGAGTGCTGGCAGTACTGCTAGTTACTAAGGTCTAGGAATGATAAGACTTTCAAGCACAGCCTAAGCTCTCTTATTGCATTTTCCTAAGCTGTGAAACTACTACAGACACACTGTTGTTCCATTTGTTTGTTTGATGCACAACTTTAGGGCCCACTTTTGAAACACTTATTCTAGCCAGCAGTCCACGTCCTGAGCTGGGCTGCTTTTAAAATAAACTTATAAATATCCACTGCCATTGCAAATGTCACATAGCAGAACTCAGGCTTCTTTTGCATTTTATTTTTACGATAGGTTTGGGGAGGGGAGTCCATGTATTAGCTAGAAGCCAATGTTCGTTATCAGGCAGCTGGAAAAGAGCAGTGATCATGGATGCATCATACGCTACATTCTCTATCACAACCAATTCAACACTAATCCATAAACCCTGAGCCATTTTATAGCTACGAGATGTAGTAGAGGCAAAATAAGCAGCAGATTGCATGGATGTGTGTGTTATAATGCTTATGCACCTTGCAAAGAGGCCATTTTTGTTATCAAATCCTTGATTTAATGCAACCCCATTTAACAGACCTTGGAAATATTGGATACTGTCTGACAGCTGTGTCCCACCCCTGCCAAATAAATGCTGGAGACTCACCAGAGCTGCCAAAGCGACCACTGAACTGAGCGCACCAAGAGCCGTGAGAGGTGGAAGGAGCCAACTCCCTTCCCAGTAATTGGGTGAGGGAGATGGGGGAGTGAGGCAAAGAATGGGGCAAGCGGAGGGAAGGGAAGAGGGAGGCAGAGGACAGGAGTGAGTGTTGGGCTGGGAAGGTCAGTGCATAGTCATGCAGTATAACCATTCAGGTCAAATGGACTTTTAGCATTAACGATCAGCCCTTCCCCCCATGAGTCCGTTAAACTGAGGGCGGACTGTAATATCCACTGGGCCCAGTGACATTGAACTCAACATGGCAGTATCAAAGCAAGTGAAAGGGGAATTTAAAACAATGTTTAGTTTGTCAGTGACACTGTGCTCCAACAGAGAATGACAAATGGTAACTTTGACATATTTCATAAAATAGAAAGACAAACCAGCTTTGCATTTCAAAAGGAGACATTCTTCTCTCGTGCAAAGATCTGTCATAAATACTTAACCAGCCACTAGACTTCTTACACTGCAAATTAATAGGATGAAAGTTACCAAAACTAACACATCAATTACAGGGCGTCAAGGCACGAATCTTATGATGTCCTAAATGACTAAATCCTACAACAATACCTTCATTCTTCTCAATGTGCTTTTTTGGGAGGGCAGTGGATGGAATTAAACATAGAAACTTCTCTACCTCCATCCATATGCATTTCTCTTTTCTTAAACAGTTCTGATTTTTTTAATTGCACGACTCTAACAGAATGGATGAATATATTTCCATGAAGAAAAAAAGATTGAAAAAAACAGGGATACAGAACACTTTCTCTGATCCCAGTACATTTTTAAATTCCTTTCTTTGACATTCTGACAGTAATTGCACTGAATAGGATTGAATTTTGTTAAAATTACTTTAAAAGGGTTGCTGAGAATTTCCTGTGGGATGCTGTTGCAAGCACCCAGGCTTTCACTGCATTTTCTTTGTTGTCCTTACACTCCCAAAGGGCTTAATGTTCATCCTGGTTTCTGACAGCATGAAGGCCTGTGTAAACACCCTCTGAAAAGAGAAAGGTTCACAATCTACTGCCATTTGGGTTTGTTTTCTTCTGTCAGAGCAAAAGGTAAAGATTCCTCTCTGAGTCATGGTTGAGCTTGCTACTTGTACAATTTTACCAACCAACCAGCTTGCCTCATCATAAACACAATCCACGTCTCTTTTTTTTACAACAGTTATATTTAGGGTCTATCTTACCTTGTAATCCCACTGTGGCTACAGTGCTCTCAGTGGTGGCTACACGGTCAGGAAAAGATAGTCCCTGCACTCAGGAATTTACAATTTCTATCCTTCATAGCCTCAGAAGGGTGTAGGAAGGCATGTGTCTGGAGCAAATTGTGTCACTTAGAATACAGTACATGCTTTCATATCCAGCAGCCTCAGGACTGGAAGGTTACTGGATATTCACATATTCTGGACAATAGAAAGGTGTACCTAGCAAAGCATAATACTCGAAAAAAGCAAGATGAGATATTAAGAAACAAAACAAAAATGTATGCAGAGTACTTTATCTACCAACAATATTACTATTGTCCACTGTAAACGTATCCTGTATTTGCTGTATTTATTTGTATTTACTTTCATTAGACTGTACTTATGGAAAATGTAACTAAAATTTACTTATGGTTAAAATGCCAGTTATTTCAGAGTTATGGATAAGAGAATGCCTGATATGAAAGTGTTTACTGTATATCATATGATCACACATGAGCCATTTAGATATCTCTAAAACAATTGAGGCTGCTTGTATCAGAGGGGTAGCTGTGTTAGTCTGTAGCTTCAAGAACAACAAGAAGTCTTGTGGCACCTTATAGACTATCAGATATTTTGGAGCATAAGCTTTCGTGGGCAAAGACCCACTTCATCAGATGCATGAGTGGGGGGGGAGGTTTCAGAGGGGTATTTAAGGAATGGGGTCCCAGAAAAAGGGAGGGCCAGAGCTGACAAGGTCTATTCAGTGAGGTGAAAATGTCCCATTATCAATAGTAGGTATTCAAAAGAGGAAAAAACAAGTCAGATCAGACAGGGGATGTGAGCCTTTGTCAGAGTCTAATGAGGAGATCTTATCACCCAGGGCAGAGAAGCTGCCTTTGTAAGCTGTGAGGCACTCCCAGTCTCTGTTTAATCCTTGGTTAATGGAGTCAAATTTGCAAATAAATTGCAGCTCAGAGATTTTTCTCTCCATTTGATTTTTGAAATTTCTTTGTTTCAGGACTGCCACCCATAAATCTGTCACTGAGTGTCCAGGGAGATTGAAGTGTTCCCCCACAGGCTTCTGTACATTACCGTTCCTGATGTCTGATTTATGTCCTTTTATCCTTTTACGGAGAGACTGTCCAGTTTGGCCAATGTAAATTGCAGTGGGGCATTGCTGGCACATGATGGCATATATTATATTAGTAGATGTGCAGGTAAAGGAGCCCCTGATGGTGTGGTTGATGTTGGGTCCTGTGAGGATGTCACTGGTGTAGATATGTGAGCAGAGTTGGCAGCGAGGACCGTTGCATGGGCTGGTTCCAGGCCTAGAGCCACTGGTTTGTGATTTGTAGTGGTTGATGAGGATTCGTTTAAGGTTGGCAGGCTGTCTGTCGGGGAGGACAGGCCTGCCTCCCAAGGTCTGTGAGAGTGAAAGATCATTGTTCAGGAGGGGTTGCAGATCACTGATGATGTGTTGGAGAGGCCTTAGGTGGGGGCTGTATGTGATGGTCAGTGGTGTTCTCTTTTTTCCTTGCGAGGCCTGTCTTGTAGCAGGTGGCTTCTGGGTACCCATCTGGCTCTATCAATCTGTTTCCTCACTTCCTTAGGTGGGTATTGTAGTTTGAGGAAAGCTTGGTAAAGGTCTTGTAGATGTTTGTCTCTGTCTGATGTATCAGAGTAAATACGGTTGTACCTTAGTGCCTGGCTGTAAACACTGGATCGTGTAGTATGCCCTGGATGGAAGCTGGACACGTGTAGATAAGCATAGCGGTCTGTGGGTTTTTGGTATAGGGTGTTATTTATGCGGCCATCACTTATCTGCACAGTAGTGTCCAGGAAGTGAATCTCTTGTGCGGACTGGTCCAAGCTAAGGTTGATGGTGGGGTGGAAACTGTTGAAATCACGGTGGAACTCTTCAAGAGCCTCCTTCCCATGGGTCCAGATGATGAAGATGTCATCAATGTAGCGCAGGTAGAAGAGGGGCGCTAGGGGATGAGAACCGAGAAAGCGTTGTTCCAGGTCAGCCATAAAAATGTTGTTATACTGTGGGGCCACGCGGGTTTCCATAGCAGTGCCACTGATTTGAAGGTATAATTTGCCCTCAGATCTGAAATAGTTGTGGGTGAGGACAAAGTCACAAAGCTCTGCCACCATTTGTGCCTCAGTCTCATCAGGGATAACGTTCCTAACAGCTTGGAGTCCATCTTCATGTGGGATATTGGTGTAAAGGGCCTCTACATCCCTGGTGGCCAGGATGGTGTTTTCAGGAAGGTCACCAATGGATTGTAGTTTCCTGAGGAAGTTGGTGGTATCTTGAAGAAAGCTGGGGGTGCTGGTAGCATAGGGTCTAAGTAGAGAGTCCACATATCCAAACAATCCTGTGGTGAGGGTGCCAATGCCTGAGATGATGGGTGTCCGGGATTCCCAGGTTTATGGATCCTGGGTAGCAGGTAGAACAAACCTGGTTTAGGTTCAAGGGGTGTGTTTGTGTAAATCTCTTCTTGTGTTTTTGTAGGGAGGGTCTTGAGCAGATGCTGTAGTTTTTGTGTATTCCTCAGTGGGATCCTCAGACAGAGGCCTGTAGAATGTGGTATTGGAGAGTTGCCTGGCAGCCTCCTTTTGGTAGTCTGTCCTATTCATGATGACAACAGCGCCCCCCTTGTCGGCCTCTTGGATGACAACGTCAGAGTTGTTTCTGAGGCTGTTGATGGTGTTGCATTGTGCACGGCTGAGTTTATGGGGTAAGTGATGCTGCTTTTCCACAATTTCTGCCTGTGCACGCTGGCAGAAGCATTCTATGTATAGGTCCAGTTTGTCATTTGACCATCGGGGGAGTCCACGAGGAATTATTTTTCTTGTACCGTAGGTGGGAGGATACCTGTGGGTCAGTGAGCTCTTCCGTGTCATGTTGTATTCCTTGAGTCGTAGACAGCGAAGGAAGGCTTCCAGATCACCACAGAACTGTATCAAGTTTGTGGGGGTGGTGGGGTAGAGAGTCCTCCAGAAAGGGCAGATTCTTCTGCCGGGCTGAGTGTGTAGTTGGATAGATGGACAATATTGCTGGGTGAGTTAGGGGTACTGCTATTGTAGCCCCATGTGGAAAGTAGGAGTTTAGATGGTTTATAGTCCTTTTTCTTCTGTAGAGAAGAGAAATGTGTGTTGTAAATCTCCTGTCTTGTTCTAGTAAAGTCCAGCCATGTGGAGGATTGTGTGGAAGATTGTTCATTTATGAGGGTTTCCAGATTAGAGAGCTCTTTGTTGATGTTTTCCTGTTTGCTGTACAAGACACTGATCAGGTGGTTCCTCAGTTTCTTAGAGAGTGTGTGGCACAATCTTTCACTGTAATCTGTGTAGTATGTTGATTTCAGTGGGTTTTCACCTTCAGTCCTTTTGGTATGATGCTCTTCTCTTTGCATTTGGAGAGGAAGATGATATCTGTCTGTATCTGTGAAAATGTTTTCATGAGGTTGATGGATTTCCACTCATTACGGCTAAATGTAATGCCTTGCATTGTGGTAAGTATCAGAGAGGTAGCCGTGTTAGTCTGTAGCTTCGAAAACAAAAAGTCTTGTGGCATCTTATAGACTAACAGATATTTTGGAGCATAAGCTTGTGGGGGCAAAGACCCACTTCATCAGATGCATGAGTTGAGGGATAGTTTCAGCTGAATTATAAATTGCTTGCAGGTCACCCTACTCTCAAAAGGAACATTTCCTTTGAGTTCAGGGTCTGATCCCAAGATGAGAGTGATTTCTTTCCATACCAACCCTTTACCATAACGAGCAGGGCTGGGTAAATAATAACCCTCAGATAGCTTAGCTGGTTTTTATTATAATATTTCAAATAAATTACTTAGCTCACCTTCTTCCTCCCCTCTTTCCCCCAGTTTATGATACTGGGAAAACAATTTGTGAGCCTATTCAGTGAATTAATTTAGCTGACAAATTTGGTGAACTTTGTAGAACAGAATATTCAATAATTTACTTGTTTTCTTTAAATACCCATTTCAATTCAAGGGGATGAATGATCAAGAGAACCAATTCTGAAAGGGACACCAACAATGTCAGCCCACATTAGACCCAACTGGCTGTGCTTTCTTTATCAAACAGGAAATGTGAACACCCACAGATCACAGAATAGACATGAGTACTGTTATTCTTGAAACAGTTTTAAAAATAACAACAAGAGAATATTGTCATTGCATTCAGGGTCAGAATGAATCAGACTTCTGTACTGATTCTCTCTTTTTTATGCTATTGACTGAGCAGTCTATTTTCAGCACTTCCATAGCCCACAATCCAAAAGGCTGAAGGACAACCTCAAAGGCAGCTATTAGCACTTCTCTTTCTTAAGCAAACAGAGATTCAATTAAACAAAATTCTAATTACCCTTCCAGTAGATTTTCTTGTCACTTTATGGAACTCCATATATCACACTGATAGCAAAAGACAAGATATTGAAAGGTGAAGCCTCAATAGAAAATACTAACAACTATACTGACTGCAGTCTTGTCAGGTTGCATAGGTAAAGCAGGTTTGGGTCACGACCTGGATAGGAGACTTCCAACAAACATCATCCTCATCATCATCAACCATGGGCTCAGTGCCCGTTGGTGTCTGATGGCTCTCACTATTTCCCTTCATCTTTCCCTGTCCAGAGTCGAGTGGCTTAGTTTCTGTAGACTAGCTCCACACCAATCTACTAGATCATCGACCCATTCTCTGTGGGGTCTGCCTCTCCTATTTGAGCCGTCTATTATGCCGAATACCAGGGTCTTTATTTTTCGTTCATTGTTCATTCTGCAAATGTGCCCAAATAGGTCTAACTTTGCTCTCTTTTGGCTACATCTTCCTATATAATTCCTCGCTGGTGACCTTCTGCATCCATCCTACTCTCAGGATCTTTGTATAACAACTCCTCTTGAACACCAATATCCTTCTCTTCGAAACTTTTGTTATCACCCATGTCTCACATCTGTACAATATGCTGCTGAATCCAAGGAACAGTTACAGCATTATCATGGTACTACTAAAGTAGTTACTTCTAGGTAAATACTAGAATTCCAAGGGTCAGAAACCTTTCTGAGGCAGAGTGCCAAAATCTGTCCTTTGGACCTCTGTGTATGGTCTGAGTGCCAGTGGTACTTCTAAAAGTCATTAGTAGTCCTACTTACAAGAGCTTCATTCATAAATAAACTAAGATGCAGACGTTTACTGTTTAGATGGTGGTCATTAGCTGGTCTTTTGTTAACCACAGGTGGCATGGCTGTGAGCAAGCTCCTAGTTGCATGGGGCAGGAGGGGCAGTGCTGAGTTCCTGCCTCATGGGCCAACGAAAAATCAGCTCGCATGTCATTCTTGGCACCCACGCTGGAGGTTGCTGACCCCGGACTAGGCCCGTGCTCAGCAACCTTTATCTCCTTGTGGCACACTTTAGCACTCGCTATAATTTCATGGTACACCCAATATATATATAACCCAATCACCTTCCCCAGAGCCAGGCAACCCCAGCGCTTCCCTCTCCCTCCACTCTAACTCGATGCCAGCGACTCACCAGAACCACCGACACTGCTGCCACCACTGCCACTATGGAGACATGCTTCTCCCACCAAGCAGCGGGGTGTATGCAAATAGTGGTGAATGGCATTCTTGGTGCTCGGCTCTGAAGCACAATAAGCGCTGCTTCGTGGCACACCAGCGTGCCCTGACACACTGGTTGTGGACCACTGTACTAGACTGGTATCAGAGGACAGATCAGGCCCCACCAGTATCTGCACACCAACGCACAGAGCTCAGCCGCTGACGTAGATGGGAATTCAAGCGGTTCCAGTGCAGCTCCCCTACTTTCCCAAGCCCCTGTTTTACATTCCCGCTGCAGAAGAGTCCTCTTTTTCCAGCCTCTTGAAACTGGTGTGGAAAAGTTAGTATCTCCAAGTCGTATCTCCCTTCTTTTGGGGCACTGCAGAGAGATAGTGCATAGCAGGCTGGCGCTCTCTGATGTGTACTGGTGAGAAGCTGAGAGAGCAGAGATGAGGCCAGAGCCATCACAGGGCCTCTGCATGGACAATATTGGCCTCCTACGAATGCATGAGATCAGCCACATTTTGGAGCAGGAGGAGAACACAAGGGAGACGAGAAGACATGAGGGACACATTACCCCCTGACCCCCACAAAAAAAAAAGATGAATCAGGAGTCTCAGTGAGGAAATTCTTGAGCTTTCCTCCACCCAACCACCCGCACCCGAGACTTCTTCCCTTACAGGGCACAACAGTGGCCTCAGTGTAGTGTTGAGGGACATTGTACTGCCTCAGTTCTGGTCTTTGCTTTTAAGAAAGTAAGAACCAGACCACTAGAGGCATTTTTCCCAAGGGCGAGGATAATGTTGTAGGCCAGGGCTCTGTTTCAACTTGAGTGAGTACATTCCCTTTACCTAGTTGTTGCAATGGAATCAGTTGCAAAAGTAATTTCCCCCACACTTATTTATTTACAGTAGTGCTAGAAACCCCAGCTGAGATCTGCTCCCATTGTGCCAAATACTGTACGTACACACACACACACACACACACACACACACACACACACACACACACCAGAAGGTACTTCCTGCCCCAAAGAGACTGCAACACAAAGAGACAGGACAGACAGGTCTGATGGATAACTGAGACACAGACAAACTAGGGCAAAAAAATCCTAGTAGGAACCCATGTACCTTGGAGGACCTGGACCTAAGTGACTTGCCCATGGTCATACAGGAGATATGAGACTCAACCACGAATTGAACCCCTATATGTATATATTTAACAAGATCATCCTTCCTTCTGTCAGGATTTTTTAACATCCTTGGACATAATCGTCCCCGTGGGCCAGGGATTACATGCCTTTGGCTGTGTAAAATCAGTGCAGACACATGAATTCTAAAGTGTCACAGGCTGCCATTTAGCAGCATTACCAAAGCTCACTTTTTGTCAGTTAGCTCCCCTGGTAACCTGAACTCATGAATAATTCATAATCAGGTATTTGAATTCTAGGCCTCTGATTGGGCGAAGGTGAGACCTTCTAGCACCTTCTGAGCTCAGGAGGACCTAACTGAAAAGCACGAAACAAATCATGAATATTCAAATAGAACGATGAATTATGTATGAGGCCCCTGCATATAAGCAGGTGCCTCCGGGCATTCTGAGGCCCTGGGGAGTGCAGGCAAGGACTCTGTGCCCCTGCATAGGAAGGCGTTGGCTGCTTATCTGCAGTGTCTGCCGAGCCCTTAGGTCAGCCCCAAGTGGCAAAGAAAGCTGAATCACCCCGGAGCTGATCAAATCACTGAAGCGCTGTTGCAACACCTGCGGCGCTGACTGGCTTGAGCGGCGCCAGCGCACACAAGCTGCAGCACTCCCAAGAGGCGCCAGTGGCAAGTGGTCTCTGTGGGGCGGCGGCCAGGTGGCGAACTGGCCCGCCGCAAGGCGGGTACTGTGCATCTGGCTGCCTAACCCAGAGGCCGCCCTCTTTAACACCTCCGCGATTACGTCACCCGCGCCGCCATATTGACTACCAGCTACTTCACTTACCTGGATACAACATTCACCGGACTGGACTTCTCACCTTTCTCCAAGACACATAACTTATCTACCTGGACTGACACTGCATATACACAAACTCACCTGGGACATCAGGGCCCCCAGTGGGGGAGCAGGGGTCACGCCCCTACGGTGCGCTAAACCTGACGGGGTTAGTACAGGACCCAAGGGCCTGACCCTCAGGGCCAGGCCTATTTGCCCAGGCAAACTACACGGCACATTTAATTACTAAATTCATTAATTAATTAACATTATTATTATTGTTGTTATTATTAAGCATTATTACGTATATATTTCTAGTGAAAGTTTCCCTAACTAGGCAGGTTTTATCCCATACCTTTTATACCTATGTTTCTCTATACATAATTGTGGGTGAAGGCATAGCCTCCCCGCCTCCCATATTCCGTTGACCCTCTGTGTCCCGTGAAGAACCAAAGGGTCTCTCGGGAACACATTACTATTGGACCCATAGAGAGTTACGGGAGGTCTCCCACAGATTAAGAGGAGTAACCTCGACCGGCTCCAGGGCCAATCTTTTGGGGCAGGCCAGCACCCTGCCCCCGGCTGGAAGCGGGGAGTAGCACCCCTGCTCCACCTATCAAGTCTTTGGAAGGGATTTAAAATATCCTTATTCCTTCTACCTTCCCCTCCTTAATAATTTACCGTTTTTTGCCTTCTGGTCAAATAAAAATTATAAATCCATCTAGGAAACACGCCAAGGAAACAATGTATATAGTAAGTCTGTAGTTGTTAAGTTTTTAGTACAAATAGTCTGTTACTTGATAGCGTTATCTTAATAAACTAGTTACTTTGTTTTCTTCCATCACTGCCTTGTCCTTGGTCTCGCTCCTCTGTGCCAGCCACTTTCCACTAGGAGGCTTGGGCGGGGTCTAGTGTATACTGGGGTGGAGCTCTCCTGCCTGGGCTTGCAGCAGGGAACTGACCGGGTCCTGGGATCTGTGCTAAGGAGGCTCAAGATCTCCTTGTAACGGCTTCATTTAAATTACCAACTTTTAATATGTCTGCCGAGAGAAGCCCAGCACCTTCCTGACAGCGTTCTGCTAATACACCTCAATTTTTGCAATGTTCTGGCCAACTCTGGATCTCTCCTGAGAAGAGATGTGACACAGATGAAAATGTGCAAAGTTCTGTTCTTCTCAATTACGTGGAAGTTCTTGGAAGCAACCCAATTTAATGGAGTGAGCAGAGAAGTAGGAACCAGGAACTACCGTGCTCTAATTTAGTTCTAACAACCGGCTCAAGGAGAGACATTGGGCAAGTCAGCCGATCTTCTGCGTTGGGAGTTTTTCCTATCTTAAAGTGAGCCTGTCCCTACATACCTCCAGGGATGGCTGAAAGGCAAATTACATTTGTTCAGCATTTTGAAGATGCAAAATGCTGGATAAATTTCACCAATGCACATGCATAACTTTCAGTGTGAAAACCAATGAGATTACTTGTGATTATTTAAATTACACACCCATACTTAAGAACTCTGCTGGGTCTCAAGTGGACAGACGTTCACTGTCTAGGGTAAGAAGAAAACCAAGTCTAGCCACATACCCGAACAGGAAGTTTCATATCAAAGGTTTTTGTAAAAAAATAAATATCATTTAAATGCTTCTGGACAAATTCTCAAAAGGCAGCTCTGTCTACCTTACCTGTGAACGACCCCAGCACGATGAAGATGCTCCACAGCTAGAATAAGCTGCCTGATGTATTTACGTGCTTCATGCTCTTCCAGTCTTTTTTTCTCATAGATCTTGTGCATTAGGTTGCCCCCCGGGCACAGCTCCATGACCAGGTAGTAGCTGTTTTCAGTTTCCAATATGTCCAGCAGCTGAGCTATATTGGGATGTCGGATCATTTGCTGGATCTGCCCCTCTCGTCTCAGATTCTTGGTGACGTAGGTGTCTTTCTTGGCTCTCTTCTTGTCAATAACTTTCACTGCCACCTGATAAGAAACAAAGGAGACATGGGTAACCTCAGACATAGTGATGATTTATTGGCTCTGACCTTGTGCAAATAACCTCCAAATAACTCAAGGGCTATAAGTACAAACTGATAAGCTGGCTGGGGCACAGCAGCCCCTCCCAGAGAAATAAATAGCTGGTCTCCCCTACCCACACCCCCAGAGAGACCTAACTGCTTTCCCAGCCCTTTTAATGGAAAGGTAGGCAAAAGCTGTTGCTAAGATATGGCTATCAAAGGGGAAAAGGCACTTTGTTAAAGAAACGTGACTGCTTAGTCTGAGCACACTGTACTTCAGTCTTTTTCTTGTCTATTTACTAAAAAGTTTTTGATGATATAGACGCAACCATGAATGTGACCTTGATAAGTGTCCTTGACATGTTTATGGCATCGGGCTTAGGTTTCAAGGTGTCACAATTCTAGCACAGGTTTCTTAAAAATGTTAACCAAAGAAAACTGGTCAGCTACTACAAAAAATGTAAGAGAGAGCACCGCTTCCAGCCTCTGATGAACCTTGACATTCTCTTTAAAAATATTCTCCTAAAACCACTCCCTCAATTACTTCCACAAACAAAAGCATTCGATTCCTTCTATGATGCCATTGTTTTTACATTGGTAGGCACTGGTTCTATTTATTGTGTTGGCGGGTTCATTAAACAGTTTGTAGTAAAAACACAATCATCCCTTTAGTTGCCTTGTGTGTTTAGCTATTCATTTAATTCCTAAGCTTTCACGTTTAGACATGGTGCTGCAGATTTCCAAGTCATCAGTACCAGCAGTCAATGATTAAACAACATATGTCAACTGAACAACAAAGAGCTATGCTTAGTCCTTCCCTCATGTTCTACACTTCCTCTGCAACGAGTCCTTTTAACTCATGTTCTGAAATCAAGGCGCTCGCTATCCATTGCTGTCACAACACTTGTCAATTTTCCAGAAACTGGGGGGTGGGGGGGAGGTTGTGTTATTCCATGACATTTTTTTGTGTAGTTTACTTAAAAGTTTCCTGTCTACACAGGGCCAAATTCAGGCAGGCATGTGGAATGTGGCTTTCTACCACCAAAGAGTCACACACAGCTGCTCCAAACAGCATTACTGTGTCCCTACCTCTGAGCCACAAGCAACTCCATGTGTACTACTCTTGCCTCATGTAGTCCTACTGGCTACGTCTACACTACAGCAGTCCTTCGAAAGCATGCCCACACACAAAGGAAATTGAAAAAAATTAATCTGCTCTTTCAATAGACAGTGTCCACACAGCCTGTGCTCTTTCAAAAGGAGAGACTGGGGATCAAAAATCCAGCACCGTGAGGTACAAAAGGGCCCCTGGGTCATCTACACACTTTTTTTCTGAAAGAATCTTTCACAAACAGGTGCTGTTCCTCCTCTGGGAGAGCAAGAGGGCCACCAGAAAAAGCACGCATTCTTCTGCTTTAGTATCAAAAGAACACAGTTTGCATGTAGATGCTCTGCAGGATTTTTCAAAAAAGCCCCAGCTTTTTCAAAAAAACTTGCTAGTGTAGACGTAGGCAATAAGAGCAGGATAAAAAAAAAAAAAAATCAATGCAGGATAAGTATCTGAGTTTTATTGGATCAGTCATAAATCCAGAGAGTTATAAGAGTGAAAACTATCTTTTTCCCACCCCCAGCTTACCAGCAACTATGTCCATCCCTCCTTCTGGATGATGATCTAGCCATAGTAATTCATGCTTTGAACTGCCTGCCAACTAAACCACTGTAACTCATGGAAGCTGGGACTAATGATTAAGGCAACAAGTAAACTATAACATGTATAGATCACATAAAATCACTGGAAACAAAGACAAGAACATATCCTCTAGTTGCTCCCAGTGTCAAATCAAAGCACTAGTATAAATAGACAAACAGGCTCGGGCCCTCCGCTCAAGTCACCTCTCTGTTCACAAGCTACCTAGACAGCTGCGTTCCTCTGAGATGAGGCAACTAACCAGCTCACCATGAACAAAGCGAAGGTCTCAAGAACTGAAACTAACTACATTTAGTCAAGGGTTTTCATTTGTGATGCCAACTGCTGGAAGAGATACGGATAAGCCAAAGACCCACCATTGTCAAGAGTATGTTTAAAGACATGCAAAGACGTGCCTGTACTAGCCAAAGACAAGGAATTACAACAAGATGGCACAAATCAGAAATATTTACTGTACCTGAAAAAGACAAAAATTAAAGTCCATTACGGACAACTATGCAAAACTTAAATTACTGTATTTGGCTCTCGCGTACAATGATGTGACAGTCCAGAAATGCCTAGGATATAGTATAACCTTGTTTTTCTGGATTGGCATATGGCTTATAGTTTGAGTGGAAAAGAGTTTCCTGACTTGCTTTTTTTTTTTTTTTTTTACTGAAGAGATTATTGTGAGTCTTCCAGGGATCAAAGACTTGACACTCGAGGGTCAGGGGACTCAGAGCTTGGAATGTGCCTACTGTTGACCTGCAAAGAGACAGTAGGCCTGCAGAGGCCTGTGAGTCACTTGCTTGTGCTGACCATGGCCAATGAAGTTAAGGAAGTGATCCACAGCAGGACCAGACAAGGCCTCCTCACATGAAGGCCAGGTGGTAGTGAGGTGACTCACACAACCCTGACCACCCTAACAAGCATCACAATGGCTAACGTCTAACAGCAGATAGAATAAGGGGATTTCAAAGTTGCCGGGGTCCTTTTGAAAAGGAGCCCCATCTGGACGAGCCGCGCGGCTGCGAGCCATGGCAATTGCAAAGTGCTGAGGCTGCCGGCACGCTAATGAGGCGCTGAATATGTATTTTCAGCACTTCATTAGTAAACTTCGAAATGGGCATTTGCATGGCCATTTTGAAGTTTTGGGATAACGTAGAAACACAGCCATTGTGTTACAAACATTTCAGCAAATGCTTTCTACTTGCTATTGCTCTCACTTGCTTGCACAAACAGCATCTTGCCTGGAGCTCCAGAAAATATTACACAGCACACGTTACTTTCACATTAAGAGTGGGTGGTGGTAAGGTATAAGGGGAGCTATTTGTAATGATTGCAAAAGGAATGCCTTATTGTTACAATTTTTTTTCCTCAGCATACTAGAACATATGTGGCAGAAACCACAGGGGCTTTCACACTATATAATAAGGATGGATATAAAATAAGTGTTTATTTTAACTCTGAAGAAAAAATACGAACAGAAATTTGGTACACTCTGCCTTATTGAGGAAGAGCTGTAAGCCCATTTCTTGACGACAATGGCTTGTAGTTTAGTTTTCAATCTGTGCTATGATACACACATGCTTTGAATTTTTAGAGAAGAATAATGTCTGGGAAGCTACATTCCTGACTAGTCAAATGAAAGAAAAATTCATTTTATTATATGGTAAGGTAACAAGGAAATCGGCTATTAACTACTTTTAAAAGCTGGTGGTGATTCACTAAGAAATAAGCATATCCTCTACCTAATGAGAAAAGAGCAACAACACAGAGACTGCGCTACTGTAAACTATTTCAAACAGTAAGCTAGGAGAGTTACTCAGCTAAGGACAAACAAATTCATGAATATAGAAAGATTATCTGCTGATTTGTATCATACCAACAAGAAACAACATCTGCAGAAAACGAAAAGATGCTGCATTTTTCTTAATTGACGGATGTAAAGTATTAACCACGTGAAACATAAATCTATTGTCTGAGCCACATTGTGAGTCATCTCTCACCCATAACAGTAAGTCATCCCTAATTCATTCTGTATAAAGACACATTGCTGAGCACATGTACCTCTCCCACATTCACAATATTTGCTGTGGGGGGGCAGGGAAAATCATGTGAATGTGGGATTCCCAACTTGGTTATATCCTTTCACTTTCATCTAGGAATCCGGGCCCTGATCCTGCACCACTAAAGTCAACTGGACCTTTGCCACTGCCTTCAGCAGGTGCTGGATCAGACCATCTATCCAAACAGCAATAGGGTTGTTTTGAAATTCAGCCCTTCATTCTGGCTACATTTCTCCACATTTAATTCCTATCAGCTCCATCCCATCTGCACTAGTTGTCCCTCTTGTATATGGCCTGTGATGAAAAGTGTAAGAGCCGTGGCTGATGTAGAGGAGACGACAAAGGCATTGAGCACTTTTCTTTAAGCAATAACCCCACAGAGGTGAGAGAAAAAGAGAAAGACATAAATTGAGAATAAGGATGAATTAGCTTTCACTGAAGTAACATTAGCAGAAATGAAACCAGCAACTGAGAGAGGGGAGGGAAAAAAATAAGAAAAGAACTGACCATATTGGTTACTCAGAAAGCTGTGTTTGAATAAGCCTCCACACACTTAAGAATAAAAGATGAAAATACACACCTACTCTGGCATCATCTGGATATTCTCCTATTATGGATGTAAAATCCCATTTAATTAGTTACCTGGTTAAACATTAAGTTTAACCAGTTAAGCAATCAAATGGGGAGCCCACAGCGCCCCCTCCTGCTGCAGATGTGAGCTGCTCTGGTCAGGCTGAAGTGTTTCCCCACTTACAGTGGCAGCCTCCAGCCCGCACCAATTAACTGTAACCAGTAAACCTCCTCTGTTTAGGGCGTAGATTCCCAAACTCAGGGGCGTGAACAAATTCGGGGGGCGGGGCGCGAAGTTACCCAGCTGCCCCGTCAATCCCCCACCCCACCCCAAGAAAGAGCCCGTGCTGGTGTTACCTCCTGCAAAAATGGAGGTAGCACCAGCATCTCTGGAAGCGCGTTCACTGTGCTCCCTCCACAAATGACATCAAAACATTTATGAAAAAAAATCCAACTTTGGAAACATCAGACACAACCTTAGAAGACTCACATTTAGTCTTTTCTGACATTTTCATCACTCGCTGAAAGTGAAGGTTTCCAAGACCACTGTAAAGAGGATGTGAAGAACAAAACTGTGTTTCATCTGGACTGCCTTGCTGATGAATTCATCCGCTATTTTCCAGACCTTTTCTGGCAACCCCATTCATAAATTGATATGCAGTCCATTCGATGCTGATGTTGATTCATTGCCAGAAATATTGCAAGAACAAGCACTCGAAATAAAATATGATTCGAGGGCAAAAGACAATTTTGAAAACTCAAACTTGGAGGAATTTTGGATAAAATATTTCCCAATGTACTCAAAAGTTGGAGAATTGCTATGTATTAGTCTTCCACTTTCATCAACATACCTCTGTGAAAAAAGCTTTTCAAGTTCAGTCACATTAAAAACGAAATGAAGAAATTGACTGGATGTCAAAAACAAGTTGCATTGTGCACTTTCATCTTTCAAACCCAGGATTTCCCAACTCATGAAGAAGATGCAGCATCATCCCTCACATTAAATTAGTTTTGTTTTTGCTACTTCTGATGTTAAATTACATTTTTAATAAATTTTTGGGCCAAGAAAACCTATTTGTGCTTATTTTTAATATGAAACAAAAATTTTATACCAAGATTTTGTGTTTATTTTAAATTACAAATTTAATTTTTTGTTGTTGTTGTTGATGGGGGGTTGGATGATGGTAAAGAAGAGGTGGGGAAGGTGTGAGTGTTTCTCAAAAAACAAAAAGGGAACGTGATGCCAAAAAGTTTGGGAAGCACTGGGCTAGGGTAAAGCTGACTGGTTAACCAGTTAACATCTCTATTTCCTATACAAGTTTGTCATAGCTCTTCCATCTCTCATTCAGTTCTAGCCCATTCCTTGTTTTCATTGCCCCTTTTCATGATGCCCGTTTCTCCTGAGTTGCTCTCCTTCCTGTGTTTCCTCATTTCCTGAAAGAAAGCTGCCTATTGGGGCAGGGGCTGTGCAAGGATCTCCTCCCATGAGGGTGTGTTTTGATATTTTATAGAAGGAGTATAAATGTTTCTCTCCTCCAACCCTGCCCCATCCATATATTGCACTATGTGAAAGACAACTGAAGGACCAAGCTCTGCTCTCAGTTAAATGAAGGAGAATCTGGAACAATCCCATTTGCTACAATGGGGTTAATTCATTTTTACTGAAGTAAAAGTAAGTAGAATATGACTGCATATTTGCCATCCATTTTCCATCCCCACGCTGCAAACCTCACCCAATCATCAACAAAAAAAGCATTTGCCCCAGATATTACTTAAATATCTAACAAATTTAAGGTTTTAAAATTTAACCATGTCAAGACTTTTTGTTTTATTTTATTTTCTCTCCCAATCCTTATACTGGAAGCTCTCCAAGACAGAGATTCTCTCTGTGTTCTCTGCATAGTGCCTCGCACAATGGTGCCCTGCTCAGAGTCCTTAGCCTGTACTACAGTAGAAACTGCAATAAATAAAGCAAGAGAATTTAAAGTGAACTGGTAGAAACAATAGCTCTTGCCATTCCACACTTCTTTTCTTTAAATTTTTGCCATGTAAATAAACAAATGGATTTATGTTGCTGTGAGTTTCAAGATACAGAGATGAGTAACAGACCATATTTAGTGTTCAGTTTCCCAAAATTACACTGTTAGGCTCAATTGCTCTCCTGAAGTTTGTACGGTGCAGTGACACATCAAATGAGCAAGCTCTGCTTATCTGGATTGTGCCAATAAAATACTGTGTTGAGCATGTACTGAATGAAGATTGCATGTAGTGGCAGTGGAGGGGGACAAATTAATCCCTAGCCCAACTGGTTCTATTGAACTTAATGGAATTATGTCAGGGACAAACTTGACCCAAAAGTTCTTTGTTAGAAACGCTCCTCCTTGGTGAGAGCTGTACACTGTGTAAGAGTTGCAGTAACCTAGCACTGAGTATGTCTTAAATGGAAGGGCCACTCTTACCCAGGCCACAGCTAGGCTCAGTCTCTCACCCCCTTCCCCCACGCCCTGGGGCTTTGCTAAGGGCCTCTGTAGGAGGGAGCTCCCCCTGGGGCTCCCTCCCCTGCTCTTTCTGAGCTGGAGTTGGTCTGCCTCCCCCTCAGGTTTCTGCTCTTCTTCCTATTTCTTCCCCAACCATCTCTTCCCCTCTCCTCCCATCCTCCCACTCTCACCTCACCTACATTGCAACTGTGGAGGGTTTTTTAAAAGGCCTTCATTAAGCCAGCAGTGGAGCCAGCTGGCCTCAATCTGCCCCTCTACTGCCTCCCAGCTGCTACTGATTGACCTTCTGCCTTCCGCTTCCTATTTAGTGGGCCTGTTCGCCTTCTTTGGGCTGTTCTCCCACCCTGAAGGGGCTCTCTGACGTGACCCTGCCATACCTCACAGCTTCGTATGCATCCAATGCTGCACACTCAAAGCAGCAGCAGCTTTTCTTTCCTGCCTCCTATCCAGTGTTCCCTGTAAGCTGGGCACTTGGGCAGCCACCCAGGAGAGGTCCGAGCACTGTCCAGCAGATTAATGCACAGCCCAAAGCCACCTACAATGGGCAGCATGTTTCTCTGTTGCTGGTGCACTTCTGCACGTCTTGGTGTGCATAAAATGTACTCACCCCTTGAATGGAAACATTTAGGGGAAACACTGCTCCCAACCTAGCCTCCCCCAGTGCGAGATGCTCCTGGTAAAATGCTATGCCTGGGGAATGCCTTATCCTACAGACAGGCCTCTGATCTCCCCTACTCTGGCATTCCACATGCAGTGCCCAGTTGCTCAAAACGTTTTGCCCCTACATCAGAACATCTCATCTCGGGCCAGTACAGAGTCCAACAAAAGAGAGTCTTATCCTGGGCCACTCTCTCTGATTCCTGAATGAAATCCCAGCACAGAATTTCCTGGGCTGGGAGGGAAGCATGCTGCCCAGAGAGAGGGTACTGTTCTCTGACACCAACCCAACAGCAGAGCTTTTATATAGCATTGGAGAAGAGGAATTTCCATGTGCTCACCGGATGCATGTGAGGAAGCCATTCCCTCTGCCCCTTTTCTGGGCATACTAGCCACTGTTATATCCAGCTGTTACTTGCTTCCTTCCTCTTGAATCAAACAGTGATTAGGAAAATTTATGTGCCAAACTTAGTGCTTTTATTATGGAAGACAGATATTTTCTAGGCCAATACTAATTCACAGAGGCAGGTAGGTATTTTCCTTACTGTTCCATGCTAACATGAAAGCACAATAGCTCTGTTAGACATGGGATTCAGTCTTCAGATGGATTTTTCTTTAGGTCAGTTCTGTCTACACAACACATGATGCTAGGATCTTGCTGCTAGAAAAAAACAAATCTGTATTCTTTAAGCCTAAACCACATCCCTATTTCAACAAGAATCTGAGTCATGGCATCTTTGAAATGTCTTGCTGGTGGGAAACTAAATGTTGGATGCCATCACAAAGTAGGATGCTAACAAAAAAGGGTTTGTTTGTGTATTTAAAAGAGACAAGCCAATGCAGAGTTGATCTTCAAATACAAACAACATTGCTAGAAGTCACTACTATTTTTAGCACCAAAAGCTCTGTCTGGGATGATTTTACATGATAAGCCTCAAAGACTTGCTGAGTTAAGACATGCTGGCTGTGTCGACACTAGAACCCCCCTTGTGAAAGGGAGGTGCTAATGAGACACTTTGGAATATGCTAATGAGGCACTGCAATGAATATGCAGTGCCTCATTAGCATAACGGCAGCCGCAGGACTTCGAAAGTGCCGCTTTTGATCGTGCTTGGCTCATCTACATGGGATCCTTTTCGAGAGGACCCCGCACACTTAGAAATGTCGAAAAGGACCCCGTGAAAAGGAGCTGTGCACATCATTATGCTATCCTGAACATCCCGGTGTCTCATTAGCATCCCCCTTTCGAAAAGGAGGTGCTAGTGTAGACATAGCTTCTATCTTTCTTCCCTAAAAAATAAGTAGAACCTCTTATAAAATATTTCAGTGGCTGGTCAGCAACACACAGTACTAGCATATGGGAAAACGAGGCTTGATTGTCAGACAGGAAGATATAATTGACAGCAGTAGAAGCAAACTTCACTGGTTGCGGAACACAATATCTTTGGAGGGACGGGCCATAGAGCTGGGCTCAGAGTATAGTGGATAGGGTCCTGAGATGAGATGCCTGAGAGTCTACCAAAAGAAAAAACAGGTGCCATCTTAGGCCCTGATCCTGTAAAAGTGCAGACATGCCTTTGAGGGACAGGGACCTTGCAAACTAAAGATAAATTTGAAAGAATCAAAGTCCAATCCTGATCTCTTTTACTATACCAGGGCTCCCACAGAATTAAGAGAAGGCCTACTTTAGTAAGGGCCAATTAGGCAATGTAGGATTTGATACTAAGTAAGAAATACAACATAAGAGAAGAAACTTCAGGGACGACATAAATGGGCTGACATAGATGTAACATGGCATGCCTGGATGGCTTATCAGAAGCAGCAATTGGACCTTGGTCTCCTAGATCTTAAACCTCTACTATCTGCCATTTGTTCTAGCAGACTGCTTAGGCTCAGTAAGTGTCTTTAGTTATGTGCTGCTCAGTTTCCTCTTTCAGAGGAAAAGGCAGACATGCAGATTCAAGGGTTTTTTCAAACAAACCCATTACTGTAATTGACCAACATTGCCAATGTTTCAATAAAAAAAGAAAAATCCTTTCAGATAAGGTGCCAAGATCTCAACAGTGTACATCCGGCTGTGTCTGCTCTGTTCTCAAGAGATGGAATTCAGACTTGCGGTATCAAGGCAAGATTTCTTGCCCCAGGACCCCAGTTCAGTAAGGTATTTAATGACATGCCTAACTTTAAGCAGATAAAAAGCCTCAGAGGAGTAGCCCAAGTTAGTCTGTACCTTCACAAATAGTAAGCATCCCTGTGGCACCATAGGGACTAACAAATGTATTAGGTCATGAGCTTTTGTGAACCCAATGAAATCAGTAAGAACACGCCTGGACTTGAAGTCAGGCATGTGCTCAAATACGCTGGGGTTTATAGCACCCAGTTCATAAAGTATTAGTGACTATTTGTGTCTGTAGGTTTTAAAGTGGAATATTTTGTGAATCCCCTTACTCAAGTTTTCTACGGGATTTTTCAACCATTACACATAGCATCATGTCTTCCCTAACAAGCATCCTTAATAAACATGTTTATGTTTTTAGCATCTGTCCCTTTACGACTGCTGAGGAAATTACAGACATTCTTTAGAAGTATCAAGCTAGCCAACTCCTCATTCTCCCTATTGACAAGCTAGCTGTTTTGTTCAAGGAAATCAGAGATAAGATAGGCCCATAGCAATCACCAAAAGCAGACTTGTCCACAAGTATAAACACTTGCCTGTTTTGTCTCCAATCTGATGGACTAACAAATATCTTGGAATGTGTGGATCTAATGCAGGAGCACTGAGTTGCAACATTTTGGTACCAGATAGCTAGTGTATGGCCTGGTAAACTAAAAAGCAGTATTTTGCACTGCTACACTACAAACCTGGGTAGGAGAGGCATGAAGTGACTCTCCCCTGACAAGTACGACTCCAACAGTTATGGAAAAGAGCCATGCCATCTTAAACAGAGAGAAGCCAATTCCATCGACCTCTCAGTGTCTCCTGGTCAACCAATGAATGCGGTGGCACTAATGGTGTCTTCAGTGGCACAAGCAAACTTTTACCTGTCAGATATCTAAGGCTTTATACACAAGTAAAGCAGGATTAGGCAGAGATGAACAGAGGTAGAGAAGGGAGAAGGCCAGAGACCAAGACAAATGACAGTGTAGACTGTGCAAGAAATCCTTACAAGCCAGTCAGAACCAGCCTTAAAGTTTGGATCAGGTAGAGTGAGGAGTAAATATATACTTGAATGTCTGAAACAACATGATCTGCCAGGCAATTTGAAGTGTTCATCAAATATAGCTCTCCAGATATTGAATATTTTTCAAAGGATTTCACCCCCCACCCACATAGCGAACGTAAAGCTCACATTGCTATAATATTCTCTGTCACTCAGCAAGAAAGCTAGTTGGGCCATAAAGTATAATCAAGTCAGAAGAAAGGAATTTTCAGGAGCTGTTACACAGATGAATGGAGAATGACATGTGATCCCTATGACAGACGGAAAACTTGTTAAGGCAAGTGTGGTCCCTATTCTGTGCTGACCAAACTGGTGGCTACAAGACTGGTCGGGGGAAAGCCAGAGTGACACTTACAAAACAGAGGTCTTCCTGAGCTAAACATGGCCCTTTTAAGTTGTTAAGAACATAAAACAGCTATGTCTAAAATACTGCAAAGCGTCATTTATGCCTGGGTCACAAATGAACCGTACCCTATGCAGCTGTTTCTGATAAAATATAACTTGCCTTTTTAATGCTGACAATTTTGTCTGTCACAGTGAGATGGATGAGGCTCTCAGATTACATCTGGGAAAACAAAAATGGGAGAACGGATACCAGATAATAATGCTCCGTTAACAGAAACCCTCAAATGAGGGTCCCAGTTTATTAATCTTCTAACATCCACATTCATGAACTTGTAATCTGTTACATATTAACCTGCCCCAGTTTCACATTTCAGTGATGAAATGTGTAACTAGGAATGCAGACAAGTCAGTGTCCTTCATGTAAATTGCTTTGATACTGATGTACCTTTGTAGTTTTGCTAGAGGAAAACTTCAACTTACTGGAGCAACAAATGCTTCTGCTTTTAACTTGAGTGACAGTAAATTTACAGATGTTGAGAACCAAGAGAAGAGGTATTTCAGGGCAGTGCAATGATTACATATTTTGTCTCTCAGAGGCCCATGGTTACCACACACAGAACACGGAAGATTTATATAAGAAAAGAATACAACAGGCAACTCTTAGGGTGCATCTACTCTACAAAAATAACTTCAAAGTTCCTTACTTTGAAGTAAACCTTCGAAGAAGAGCATCTACACACACCCTATTTCGAAGTTGAACTTCAAAGTAGGGCACTACTCCATTCCTGGGAATGGAGTAAGGCCTTCAAAGTTGGGCTTCCTACTTCAAAGTAAGGGAGAACGTGTGTAGCCTCTCTGCTGGCTACTTCGAAGTAGTGCTTAGCTTCCAGGTTAACTTTGACGTTAGTTCCTAGTGTAGATGCGCCCCTTGTGTATTATTCTTTGCTATTCTCTTCATTTGGAGACCTTTTCCAAAGGAGTAAGATTTCTGATTCTATACTAAAAAAAAGAACAGCATTTTTATTTTGCTGTTTCTATAACACAGTGACTACTCAGTTTTAGACAGACTATTACAGTTCGCTTGTTACAGGATGGTTTGGAACAACAGGTAAAAGTGGCTACTTTAGAAATTTTACATCATATCCCCAAATAATGAAGATAAAAGCTGTACACCAGCATTTCCCAAAGTGTGGTCCATGGCCCAGTACCGGTCCTTGGAAAAAGAGTACTGGTCCTTAGAAAATATACAAATTATCACTATGTATATATGTTGTTACTGTGTATAAACAATAAACAGTGAAAATTTATTCATTTTTCTATATGTGTTTATATTTTTGGGTCACAAAAGTACTGAAAAAAAACGGGTCCCAACTATATAAAGTTTGGGAAACTCTGATATACACTATTACCTTCCACTTCCTTGCATTTGGGATAACCACATACTCATGGCAGACTGATTTAAATTACCAAAAAAAAAAAAAAAGGATTTAAATCAAGTTACCTAGAAAGCTACGACTGACTAGCCACATCTACACAAGTGGCTTTTCCTAGCAAAACGAGGCTTTTGCTGGAAAAAAACGGGGAGCGTCTACAAGGCAAATGTACTTTGTCAACAAAACCCAGCACATCCTCTGACAGTGTTATACCTCTCCCCATTCAGGTATAACACCCTTCTCAACAGTGTTCTGTTGACAAAACAGCTGTGTAGACACTCTGGGGCCCTTGTGTTGACAGAGAGGGCTTCCAGATCACCAAGCAGCCCTGTTTAAGGAGCTTCCAGTCAGCTGTTCTGTCAAGAGAGGGCCAGGCAGTCTGGCTGCTCTCTGTTGACAGAGCAATTTGCTCTGTAGATCTGCTTTTATGTGTAGATGTGATTTGTTGACAGTTTTGCCAGGAAATCCCTTCCGACAGTTACGTCTCTCAGCAGAGGCTTCTCATGTAGATGTGGCCACTGCGTTTAATTTTAGAGTACGTCCCCTTGAACTCACTGGTATTTCTGTTTTTTGGAGAAAACAAGTCGGCTATGGCTACAATGTAGCCGTAACTCAAAATAATTTATGTAAATATTTCACATTAACTTATTTCAAACTTGGTGCCGTCCACATGGAACTGAAATTCAAAATAACTGGCTATTTCGAAGTTTCCATTAGCTCTCGCATGAGGGGTACTGGAACTGGAACACCGGGCTCAAAATAGTGCTGCTATTTCGAGTGCAGTGTTTAGCTGCGGAGTTGCTCTTTCGGGACACATTTGTATCCTGAAATAGGAACTATATTGTAGCCATAGCCACACAGAATGGTGTACCCTTAGGAAAGCAGATTTAGGCTGAAGTAAAATAAGGAATAGATTTATGGCATCACCATTATGGTCTGTGGCAGCCATGATGTTCCAAAATAAGCGCATGTATTTATTACGTACTATAAAATAAAGAAATGACAGCGGCAACTGGCAACTCTACATTCCTCTTAATTCAGCTTTCTGTTCTGTATACTTAAGTTATAGATTATAAACCTAGTTAATTACACCAACCATAAGGATTAGCTAAACTAAACTTTTTTTCTAGCTACATCCAAGGCACAGCTTGAGAATTTATCAAAATCACACATACTAAGGCAGAGAGAGAGTCTTGAAGAATTGAAAAGTGAATTAAAGTTACTAACCCGTTGATTCACTCATCCACATCCATGTCCTCATCCACATTTTTTCTCAATAAGCAATTTTCCTGAAGATATTTCATTCTTGCAGCTAGACCCTGAATCTTCTTCTCGCACTGCTTACATACGACAAATTTTCCTTTTTCATGCAGGGAACAAATTTCTACAAAATATTCCTAGAGAGGATGTCTCTTATGCCCAGAAGCCATGACAGCTTTTCTGTGTCAAAAGTGTGTGTTGGAGGAGGCGGGGGAGGAGGACGGGGGGGAATATAGCAAGCTGTATATGCTGAATCATACTTTTTTTCTTTCCAGTCCCACTCCACTGTTCCTTTCCATGCTGCCTCCATCTTTCCTATACATTGTCTCTGTCTTTAAGAGAGTGGCTAAGTCTGTATTAGACCTTTAAGTTGATTGTAGATATGCATTTTCAGCTACAGCAATTGTGCAGTTACCTACAATTGACTTACCTGGTTGTCCTCACTGAGGGAGGTTGACAAGAGAAACTCTCCCATTGACCTCCCTTACTCCTCGCAAGATTGAGGAGTACAGAGGTCAACTGTTGAACCCTGATAGTTCGATTTTGCACATCCCCACTAGGCGTTCGAAATCCAACCCCAGAAAATCCACCCTGACTAGACTGATGCTGGGTAGTGAAGACATTCTCCAGTGTCTTAAATGACTCCTCTGTCATGTTTGACCAAGATCTACCACCTCATAAGCACAGAACAAAAACAATTCTATCCAGCTTATTTCTTTCTTTGTACTTGTTACTTTTTAGTGTTCTAAGAAAAAGAAATTGAAAGCCCAGAACTTTCAAGAAGCAAGAGCTTGTATTTAGGCTGGACAGACTAGAACCACGGATTCATTTTTAAGAGACTAAGTCCAGGTATAGCATGTTTGTGATGAAATTTAATTGTAAACATTATTTTTAAATGATAAATTTAAAAAAATCTGATTTTATTTTTTTAAATCATTGATTTTTATCCACCCTCACCACACAACTCTCAAATGACAAAGGCAAGGGAAGTAACTGAGTTGTTTTATGTCTTCAGAAATTTATGATGATAAACAGTAGCATCCCACCACTCACCAGTGTAAAAACAACAAAAGTATAACTTCAAGAGCATATACTAGGCAGGGATGAAAAAGGCCTATTCTGAGACAGAGAAAGCAGGATACATTTTAATTAACAAGACATTTACAGGGAACACAGGCCTCCAAAAGCAGGCACACAGCTTTACACGTCATTAAAAGTGTTAAAAATACAAAGCTTTCAAGAACACATACAAGACCCCAGATGTGAGAATCACACAAAGAACTTACACCTGGTATCAATTTAAATCTAAACACTGGCTGTTCCCCACCCTCTGCCCCATTTGCCACCAATAACAAAAATTATGATGGTATATATGAAAAGCAAGCACTACCGACATGCATTGTTAGCAATGCCTCTAAAACTGCTGAATGTAAACTTGAAAGCAGATTATCTCAATAGGATAAGCAACTGCCACATGTGCATGAGTTCAGATCGTTGCAGAACATGTGAGAGCTACAGCTGAAAAATATTAAAAACAAGTTTCCTGGAAGACTGATTGGAATAGGGAGCAGCCTCTCTGACTATTAAAGGCCATTTAACATATTCCAAACATGAAACCCAGAACAACGGGGGCTAGAGGGAAGAGTTCAACTTTGTACTCCTTTGTAACCTGTTAAATCCATTGCAGATGAATCTACTGCAAGCAGGTAATTACGTAAGAAATAATGAACAGGTGATTGCACATCAGCAGCATAGCGTTTATCCCGCCTTATGTTAAAATCCTTAAATGCTCCATAGCATGTGTTATGCCACGTTGTGCTGATGAAATGCCAAATCCTACAGTCCTCATGCAAACAAAACTCCTAGTGAAGTCACTACAACCTTGATTTAAAATCCTTCAAACTGTATTATAAATAAGATTACTTGATAAAGTATTTTACATTTACGTAGTAAAAGAGAAGTAGCTGTGTTAATCTTTAGTGCCACACGACTGCTGGTTTGTTTACTTTGTTAGAATACAGACCAACAAAATAATTTATTAGGTGATGAACTTTCGTGGGGCAGACCCACTTCCTCAGATCCGGAAATATAATATTTTCCATAGAGACTGACAGTGTTATAATACAGAGATCCAAAAAAAAAAAAAAAAAAAAATTGAAATAAAAACTGACAAATCAGATACACAGAACACTGCCCCCCTTCAGTTCTGTGTATCTGATTTGTCAGTTTTTATTTCAATTTTTTTTTTTGGAGCTCTGTATTATAACACTGTCAGTCCTGTACTGGAAATGTTATATCTCCAGACTTGAGGAAGTGGGTCTGTCCCACGGAAGTTCATCACCTAATAAATTATTTTGTTAGTCTTTAAAGTGCTACATGATGCTGTTACATTTACATAGGCAGTATAATAATCTTAATAATTACATACAAGAAAACAATATTAAAAGTATATTACAACTGTAAAATCGAACACTAAAAAAACCTAAGCAGAATTAAGATTGTCAGTGAACCTTAATTTGGTCACCTTGCACATCTGCATTATCTTAAATTACACGATCACACAGAATTTGCTCCACGGGACCTCTGCTTCATTCTGTGCACAGAATGGCACTTAAAGAGAAACTGTTCATTATTTTGTTTTAACCTCAAATTTAATGTATATGTGACCCAATACCACAAATCTTGCTCCGAAGAAAACAAAAATAATTTCCTCGTTGGCTTTTCTGTTGTGCTCATCACTGTAGTATCTGAGTGGTTCACAATCATTTATGTCAGGTACATAATTCTGTGCCATCCCCCCCATCAAATTTCAAGTTCCTGCTCCAAAGAGGGGGGCACTTTTCAAAGAATATTCGCCATAATTTATTAACATGGCTGTGGCAAGCTACTGGGAGTTGAGAGACACTGTGTTACCTCCCTCAGCCTCCATCAGTGGGAGCTTTGCTACCCCTAACATATGTGTGAACCGCCTGACACACCAACTTCTCTGCCATACGAACAAACTCTTCATGGCTCTCCCACCTGAAACCCTGCCTAGCAGATAACCATTAATGAACTCCAGCCTTTGATGGTAAATAGTCTCAGAGGGACAGACGTTATTCTGCAGTGTCACAAATAACAAACAGTCCTGTAGCACCTTAAAGCCTAAGAAATGAATTAGGTCATGAGTTTTCATGGGTAAAACCCACTTCCTCAGATTATAATCTGAAATGGGTTTACCCACAAAAGATCATGACCTAATAAATTTGTTAGGTTTTAAGATGCTACAGGACTGCTTGTTACTTGTCCCACCTTTGAGTCCTTCGGAGAGGACTGAGCAAAGCAGGGCTCTTATGAGAGCGCAACAACAAAAGGTTAAGTTTGCTGGTCTTTCAAAGAGGCAAACTATGAGTTGTTGTCTTGGCTGGAATTAACAACCACCTCAGTTCAATCAAGCACTGGATTGGCCGAGTTAAAAAGTTGAACAAGAATAAAAAAAAGGAGGTTGTTATAAATGAATTCAAATACACACGGTAAAGACAGAAAGGATTACCAAAAAAACCCCAACAAATGTAAAATACACTTGCTAATGGATAATACCTACGCTTAACAAGCTACAGTCTTTGGTTCAAGCTGGTTTCCTTACCAATCTTCCTTTTCCAGAGATGGCTGACTAGCTTTAACCCAGGAGCCCCACAGGGATTCCCAAGGTGCTAGTTTTCCATGTCTTCTCAGGTGAAGGATAACTTAGGGAATCACCTCCCATTGCATAGTTCAGTGAACTTCTGAAGTATATTCTTCTGACATGTCTCCCCAGATACAGGTTCTTCCCTGGATGGGTGTGGATGCCATGCTGCCTGGTGTAAATGCTGTGCTGTGTTCTCCCCCACTGGTGAGCTAGTGTACAGTAGGCAGTCAGGCCAGGTGATGCTCACTGCCAAACATCAGTGAGGCAGTTCCCTCTGGACACAGAGATGCTGTTAGGGTCATAATAGGGAAAACAACATTCTCCCCCAGCTCTGTCCTCAGAAGCAGATGAACCATTTTGGCTTAAAATTTCTCCTCAAAACATTAGCCTCAGGCAGACACACACCATGAAAAATGTCATCACGAACAGGTAAAGCACTGGTCCCCAAACTTCACAGAGTCATGCTGGATGATTTAGTTGGGGTTGATGCTGCTTTAGACAGGGTCTGGATTAGATGACCTCCGAAGTTCCCTTTCAGCCCTAGGATTCTATGATTGTATGATTCTATAATTCTTAACAAAATTCCTGGCCAAACCGAGGAAATAACTGCCAGAAAATAATGTAAAGGCCAAAACTATTAACAGGGTAAAAAAAGAATTAGGCAAGTTCCAGAAGGATAGGCCACGGATGGCTATTAGACATACTGGTCAGAAACGCACCTTCATGCTCTGGGTGTCCTAAACCTCTGACTACCAGAAGCTGGGAGTGGACAACAGGAGCTGGATCACTCAGTACTTACCATGTCATGTTCATTCCCTCTGAAACACCCAACACCAGTCATTATCGGAAGATAGGATACTGTGTTAAATGGACCACTGGTCAGACCCAGAACAGTCATTCTTATGTTCTTCTGTCTGTTTCAGCTAGAAAACGACTGGCTGCATTATACAGACTCTTCAAGTGTTCAGGACTGGACGGGGGTGCTGGTGCAGGTAGGTGATATGAGACAGAGACTTACCCTCACATTATACTAAATCTCCCTACATTTTAAGTATCCCCACACACTGAAATGTAAATGAATGTTAATATAGCAACCTATGTTTTTCAGTCACAATAAATTCTTGGCACATGATTTCCTTGTCTGGCCTAGAACAGCCACACAATCTGCAGTGTAACTGCCTCTCTGACCGAATATCATTTCGGCTCTATGGCAGCCAAATAAGGCTTCTGACTCACCACCAACCAAGATGATTTGGAATTGTACTATTCCCTATTTGCTTTTTTCAATCATTCATAAGCACTTCAAAAGGTAAAGCAGGTCATGAAGCTCAAAAGAGAATGTACTTGCTACAGTAGCATGTAATTTTGTTAACTGTATGCAGAATAATCAGTCACTGACAGATGACAAATTCCCCAGGACCAGCTATGCAGGTGCTTTTTGCAAATACTTGCTTCATTCAAGGAGTACCTGCTGAGGGTTAATAGGAATTTCCAGCTCTCCGCAGAGTGCTTGTTCTTCCCACGTATCCCACCCCTGCATTTCTAGGAGTCTAAAATACACAATTTAGCACCTGTTTGCTACAAAAATGTATTCTAAAAACAGAACTTCCAGTGAAAAGGCTATTTCTAAAATTAGTCATTTTACCTCTATGGCAGAACCTAGCACACTATATTTTTAGTAGCTACTTCCCACTAAATAGTTGGCATTGTCATGCAAAACACTTGATTACCAGGACCTAAAAATGCATCTTTTACAATCAACAGTAACTCTAAAGCAGTGGTTCCCAAACTTTTTGAGACAGTGGCCCATTTTGACAATTCAGTAAGACTTTGTGACCCAGGGCAATTCCAAACCTGGGAGGGGAGGGAGAGAGGGAGGGAGAGAGGAGGTTCTCCCTGGGAAACTTTTTTTTTTTTTTTTAATATATCTTGATTGGCCCCCATCCCCAGGCTTAAACCCCTCGCAGCCCCAAAATGCCCCCCACCTACCTCACACGAGCACCACTGCTGCCACCCGTTGCTCTTTCTCCAGGCCTTTGCCTCCTCTGCACAGCTCCCTTCTGCCCTTCTACTCTCTTCCCCCATCTGTAGCATGGGAAGATTCCTGCCCTGCCCTGCTGAAATGGGACTCATTTTAATTGGTTCAATGGCTGGATTCCTCCTGCCAACTGAATGGAGTTCCAGTTCAACACTGCATGGCAGGGATTGGAAGCCAGAAGAGTCAGCGGCAGGAGCTGCAAATGGCTCCTTAAAAAGCTACATGCGACTCAGGGCCACCCAGCTGGAAACCTGTAGAAAATCTAATGGCAACCCATGTTTGGCTCCTGATGCATAGGCTGGGAATCCCTGTTCTAAAAAAACTGATAAATAGATTTTTCAGTGGGTGAGGAATCAAGTCACTCAAATTTCTTCAACTACTAGTGCCAAGACCTACCTATCCCAGAATGAAATTAAATGTAATGTCAGTTCAAATTTCTTTATATAACCTTCAAATCCAAAACCTTATTTAGCCCTAATATAGTGTTATTATATGATACAGATGCTTTCATATAATTTATTAGAATACATAATAGATCATCCAATCTCCTCAATCTATAGAAAGTACAGTCTCACTCAATCACTTTCAAAGGGGCATAGCTCTTCTGTCTACAGTAATGCCATAAAGAATAGTAACTTTGCAAATCTACTGAATTTGAGAATACCTGAGAAAATGTGAGTTTCCCATCATTCACTGAATTACAATATAGCTAACAATTACATCACCATAATTTTAAGAATAAATCTAAATGAGCATGCTACTAACAGACTGCTTTCTCCAAACTGAGAATTTGAGATTATCCAAATTAACCTTCAAATCCAAAACTAAGATTATCCAAACTGAGCAATCTTACAAATCAACACTTTCCCCCAAACTTTTCAGACCGTAGGCTGTATTATTTTCATCTAACAGCAATGGAAAAAAATATCAATTCAATAGTTTCATATACTCAGCAAAAACGCATTTATTTGCATTAAGCATAACCAGTCTTTTTTTGCCCAAAAGCAGAAAAGAAATCACATGCCTATTAATATAGGAATCTTAAACCACAAAAAGTATGGTAAATGATTTGACCTAAAACCCTCAAAAAGTAAAGACATTCACAGCTAAAGCTGTAAAATCTAATCTAAATTTACCCTGTTGTGCCTAAGTATTTGCAAGTAGCATGGGACAAATTCCAGTTTATTTCTCTCACAGCTGTAGTCCCATTAATTTCAGCAAGACAACTCCATGGAATAGGATAACTAAGATTTGACCCAAAGTACACAATACATGATAGGCTGCCTGAAGATCTCTAAAACACCCAGTGATAATGAGGAGAGGTAACAGCACTCACTCAGTATAGCCTTGATCTTATGCTATAAAACCCAATGCATCTGAGTTTAGCTAAGGACTAATTAATACAAAAATGTAATGTCTGAGTACATAAATTTATGAAACAATAATATGTATTAACTCCTCCAGAGTTGTTAGGATCTACCACATCATACCTCCTTGGGCACCTTAATTTACTTGTAATTTTGAATGAGTGTAATGGGCTCAGGTTGTGCCAATGCAGCCACTAAGTACTAGCACTAAAACTTCACCATTGTATGGCATTTTTACTGAAATTAAGTCTGTGCCCTTGCCTGCTTAACAAAACAAAAATTAATTGTCAATTTCTTTTTCCAAAATACATAAAGGCATTAATCGGCATCATGAATAACAGGCCTGAAAAATATCAGTTTAGAAAAAAAAGGCAGCAAAAACCACGATCCTGCAAACTAGTCCACATGGGAAGACCTTCAGTCCAGCATTCAGCCAGTCTGAAGTCAGTGGGACTCCACCTGCAAAGCACGTCTGCCCACACAGATCAGCTTACTGTGTGTGTTGAGCCCTGCATGATTTTTTTTAAATCTACATGAGCTAAAAAGTGTTACACAATGGTCTTTGGGCTCAGTGGGAGTGCTCTGTGCTGCCAAACAGAACACCTGCATTTGAATCCAGACTCCAGACCCAGCTCAACATTGCCTCTTAGCTGTATGATGAAATTAATAAGGTGTCATGCTTATTAAACATTTCTTGCTAAGCAATGAGAAATGCAATTTGGAGGGGCAAAGGGAAATCAAGAAAGTAACTGTCACATAAAGGCTAGTCTTACGTGCCTAAAGAGAGCTCCTATTAACTTCACTGTGGCTTTGGCTGGCTGATCTGCGTAAGGAGTACAATACTGAGCCCTTAGGCTATGTCTACACTAAGCTAAGTAATTCAACTGCAGACACACAATTCTAGCTATGGCAATTGTGTGTAGCTAGAATCAATGCATCCGCACTTGGTTTACTTGGCCTTCCCTACTGAAGAAGGTCAATGGGAGAGTTTCTCCCATCAACCTCCCTTACTACCCACATCTCGAGAGGAGTACAGGGGTTGACTGCAATCCTTGAGAGGTCAATTTTATAAGCAGGTCGATCTTCCAAGCTAGTGTAGACATAGCCTTAATCATTTAGGGCAACATTCTGGTATCTTATGTTGAATAGGACTACTCCTCAACTTGTCCCACTGCAGTCATTGACAATTCCCAAGGAATTAAACAATATAAAGTTGGCAGAGTCCAGCCCTAAAGGATTAAGGCTTCTAGAAAGAAAAAAATTAACCAGTCTTCTAGTATATTACAGTGCACATAGGAATGGACACTGACATAATAAGAAACTACTTATTATATAAAACTTCACTATTTACTGACCTATTCCTCTCGGCGTTATTCCCTTCACTCTTATTTCTCCTCCCCAGGGCCCTCCCAATTTCATTCATGCAGGTGCTTTCTTTAACCTCCTTCCCAAAACCTCACACACAGAACGAAGGAGTCCAGGAAATCAAGTGTTTGTCTTCCCCACCTCATGCTCTAGTCAGGGCTTCAGGGCCTGTTGTGAGCTCTGTGTAAGATGGCTGAAAGGTACATCAGAAGTTCAGTAGAGTACATACAAGAGAGTTGAACGTCCACCAGCTCCATGCCAGGGCTGAAGTTCAGTTCTGGCATCATGTGTGCACCTGAAAGGGAACGCTGTTGCAGCTTTTTGCTTCCAGGGCAAACAGTAAATATAAAAGAACTGACATAGATAAAATTAAGCCTTTTGGTCCAGAGAAGTTCAGGTAACTATTTTATTATTTCAGCCAGAAACAAGTTGAAACGACAAATATCCTAGGAATTTTCCCTGTATTTCGAACTCCAGTATTCCAAAACATACTCAAATTCTCACCAGAACAAACATTCCAATTACTTGGGCAAAGGTTCACATGACTTTTGGACAGCGTCTTTACAGGCTTCCTTGATAGAAGTCAGCCCAGGTGCGGAATGCCAGAGGAGCAGAATGCTCAGCCTCTAAAGAAAGATGCACCGTGAACATTGAACATCAGTACTTCTGTCTAATCCGAAGGCAGCACTGATTGGCTCAAAAGAAACTCATGTCTAGTTTTGGGCTGCAGGAGAGATGCTGGTCCCAGAAGACAACTTGCAGTCTCGAGGTGTAGAGGCCTGACAGGTGCAAAAAAAAAAAAAAAAGGAAAAATTCGGAGGCCACTGATATACTCGAGAAGGGTGAGGAGGAATTAACAGGGAGGTTGTGACAGAATATACTTGGCCCCTTAGGGGACAGGACAGAACATGCTTAAGATACCACCACCATGTCTTCCTATGCTGTGGTTTATCCAGAAGCTACAGGAGTTAAACAAATAGGCTTGCAGAAAGGTAGGTCTTCTAATCATCAGTTAGAAACTACAGGCTTCACTCTGTGACCGCTGAAGTCAGCAACAAAAACTCTCAATGACTTCCATAGTGCAGGATCAGCCCATCTATGACTTGCTCACCTGTGCAGGGGATCTCAGGAAGTAACATGCCTGTCCACAGATGAGGACACTAGCCCAGGTAACTGAAAAGGGTAGTTCTCCTACACATTCACTGTTTGTTTCTTTTGTTATAAGTACTCTTATTCAAGACAACAGAGAAACTGTGAGACTAGAAGCTGAGGCAAGGAGGCCAACAGTGGGTCTTTTTTTGGGGTGGGGGGAAGGGGTTGTTTAACAGACTGAAGTACTAACAGTCCAGAAAAAGGGAGGTGGGAGGGAAATGCAGTGTAGGGTTTTGTTTTGTTTTTTTTCAAGCAAAGGATTAGAAGTATTTGTTACTGAAGCCCAAGCACAGGCTTGATAACAGAGGAAAGCAAGGGAGGACTTTTTTGCACTCCTACAACATAGTAATCACTAACCCTATTATTGTTCCCTTTGTGAGTTTCAGGAACATTGCACATTAAATTTCAGCCCGTAAATTTCTTCTACAGCTAGAGTTAAAAACTTGAGTACAGACATTTATAATGGAATTATGAAAATCTTAACGATAGCTGCATTTATAGTACCACTATAATTAGAGTACATTATACTTTTGTCACTTGCTTACCGTGATCTGACTGGTTAAAATAAGCTGTCAAACCTGTTCTGAACAACTGTAGAGAAAACGCTTTTGGATTTTTTTTTCACTCATTTTATTATTGTTTGCATTTGTTTGCATTACTGCAGCACTAAGACGCACCCAGAGAGATTGGGCCCCATTCAAACGTAGTAAAACAGTTTTATCCCCAAAAGAGCATAACATTTCAATAGAGAGTCAAAGCTCCCTGACTGTTGTTTCTGTAACCATATTCACTTTATCAAGATTCATTGTATGCAAAGGCCCAATACACCTTTGGTCTCTTGGAATTACACCAGGGATTAATTTAGTTCATTAGGTTCAATGAGGTTTTAGTAATCATGAAGTGCTCTGCATTAGACCAGTCTGGGTGTTCTCCACTGACAAGCTGGCTAGAAAAGAAGCATAAATTTATGGGCTTAAACTAGTGATGTTAACAGTTTCTTTAACTGGTAAGTATTAGGCTTACCAGTTAACTCAGTTGGGGGCCAGCCCCCCTAGGCCAGCACAGCCGCAGATGCAGCAGGGTGGCTGGCAAGACACAGACAATGTCAGGGACCTTGGTAGAACCTCACTGCCGCAGCTGTGGTGAGGCTGGGGGGTAGGTCCTAGCTTAAAACAGTTAACCAGTTAAGTGCTATTGTTTAACCAGTTAACTGTATTAACATCCCTATCTCAAACAAGGGCAGAGAAATTACACTGCTCTTTGTCAGCATGCCCTAATTGGTCTTCCACCAATGCTCCTAGTACTGACTAGCCAAGTAGTTACCATTCTTTCTAATATTTGTGACCTCATGTTTGACTGCTGCAGGAACTGGAATTGGAAAAAAGTACAGAGAAGGGCAATAAAAATTATTCAGTATATGGAACAGCTTCCTTAGGAGAAAAGATTTAAAAAAACTAGTGCTGTTCTGCTTGGAAAAGCTAAAACTAACGAGAGACATGATGGAGGCATATAAAGTCATGAATAGCGTGGAGAAAATAAATATGGAAGTGTTATTTATGCCTTCAAATAACACAAGAACCAGGGCTCCTCCAATGAAACTTGTAGGCCACCTGCTTAAAAACAAACCAACGGATGTACTTCTTCACATAACACACAATCAACCTGTGGAATTTCCTGCCAGAGAATGTTGCAAAGTCCAAAACCATAACCGGGTTCAAAAAAGAATTGGACAAGATCCCAGAGCATCGGCCCATCAGTGGCTATTAGCTAATATAGCCAGGAACTCAACCCTACTGCTCAGGACCAACTGGTAAGGTACAACAGGGAGGGAACCAGCCACCTGACTCCCCTGCCGAGCCCAAGGAAGGCCAGGGCTCGACCTCTCAACACAAGACCTCACCGACCTCTCAACACAAGACCTCACCTCCGCTCTGCCCTGCCCTTAAGCAGCATCCACCTCCTTCTGCTGTCCCAAACAATGTAGCCTGGGGGAACAATGGAGCTGAGAGCTGCACCAGTAGTGGGGGAAGCGGCGAGTGGCTTCCCCCACACTCACCAGCAGTGGTGGGGCAAGCAGAGCAACACAGATCCAGCCCACTCTGCTTCCCCTGCCACAAGACTCCTCTTCCCACCAATAGAGGGCAGGGACACTCCTGCCCGTCCGCCGTGTAACGTGGATGGAGGAGCAGAGTGAGCTAGGGCCACATTGTTTTGCTTGCCTCACTGCAGGCGATGAGTTCGAGGGGGATGGGGGCCCCGTGGCAGGCACCAGGCACCTACACTGTTCCCCCCACCAGCTACCAGCCAGCCCCTTGCCTCCACTGGCACCTAAAGGGGCACAGCCCCTTTAGGTTGTCACTTATGCCCTTTTGGGTGTTCTTGAACCTTAGACTGCAAGGAGCTGGAACGGGATGACAGAGGGCGGCTCTCTCTCAATAATTGCCCTGTTCTCTTCACTTACTCTGAAGCACAACCCCAGCCACAGCCAGAGGACAGAATACTGAGCTACACAGAGTCCACACACCACTGGTGAGACACATGCATATGGTCTTATCCTTTCAAGAATTCACTAAAACCCTGGGCTACGTCTACACGTGCAGCCAACATCGAAATAGTCTATTTCGATGAATAACGTCTACACATCCTCCAGGGCCGGCAACATCGATGTTCAACTTCGACGTTGCTCAGCCCAACATCGAAATAGGCGCAGCGAGGGAACGTCTACACGTCAAAGTAGCACACATCGAAATAGGGATGCCAGGCACAGCTGCAGACAGGGTCACAGGGCAGACTCAACAGCCAGCCGCTCCCTTAAAGGGCCCCTCCCAGACACAGTTGCACTAAACAACACAAGATACACAGAGCTGACAACTGGTTGCAGACCCTGTGCCTGCAGCATAGATCCCCAGCTGCCGCAGAAGCAGCCAGAAGCCCTGGGCTAAGGGCTGCTGCCCACGGTGACCATAGAGCCCCGCAGGGGCTGGAGAGAGAGCATCTCTCAACCCCCCAGCTGATGGCCGCCATGGAGGACCCAGCAATTTCGACGTTGCGGGATGCGGATCGTCTACACGGTCCCTACTTCGACGTTGAACGTCGAAGTAGGGCGCTATTCCTATCTCCTCATGAGGTTAGCGACTTCGACGTCTTGCCACCTAACGTCGAAGTTAACTTCGAAATAGCGCCCGACGCGTGTAGACGCAACGGGCGCTATTTCGAAGTTGGTGCCGCTACTTCGAAGTAGCGTGCACGTGTAGACGCAGCTCTGGTGTCCCATACATTCCCCACTTGCGACAGGGACACTACAGTGTGGCGATTGGCTCTGGGGCTGCATGCAGCTCTTGGAGCCTGTAAATGCAGCTCCGCCAAGACACACACATGGGTACCGCCCACCCGCTACGTGCACGCATACCTCTGTTTGGTGGGGCGAGCACATGGAGGCAGCAGTGGCAGCAGATACTGCCAGCTTGGGCCGTGGCTCAGCTCCTGCCAGCACGGCCACAGCTCAGGCCGTGGCTTGGGCCCCGGCATGGTGCCTGCCAGCACAGCCCCTCCCAGCGTGACCACAGCTCCTGTGACTCCTGAGGTGGCAGTGGCGGCTCTGGTGAGTCACTGTGTTCCATTTGTGAGGGGTAGGCCAGGGGAACCTGGCTCTAGGGGAGGGCACTGTTAGAGCAGGGGCAGGCTGTGGGAGAGGGTGAGGGTATTGTTGGGGAGGCTGTGGGTGCCTGGCTCTGAGTCAAGGGGAGCTGTGGTGAATACAGGAGGATGACAACCCCAAATGTGGCAATCCTTCAATTACTGTTGGACACCACTGCACTCAAAGGTTCTGTAGAAGACAATGATAAACAAACAGTAGCGACTCTGCAAGATGATTTTATGTCTTATTAACGTCTGCTCAAAAATGAAATTTGTCACACTTTCAACACCTTTGAGTGTGTGACAATGTCAACAACTTCTAATCAGAAACAGCCAACCCACAAAAGCCCAAGCTCTCCTTTCAATAAACAAATAGTATCAGTTTATCTTGCTTGCAGACATACCATATTACAGGGTGACTAATATGCCACAGTTTATGTTCTTTACCACAATGTTTAAAGAACATTTATAACTAAAAGCAAAGGGGACAGATAGAGAATGCAGTCATCTGTATTTCAATACTGAGAATAACAAAATTTATAGTTAGCAAAAACTGAGTTTATTAACAAACTGATAATACTATTTTTGTGTCTGAATGTTGGCATAGCTACCCAAATTAGTCATAAACTTCAGTATACTACAATTCAGATTTTTCTTTATACTGTCCAATAAAATCATGTTAATTTTCTCCTCACAACACGATGATTTTTCATTCTGCACATTCAGTATTAATAAAAGATGTCCATGTAATATCTCTGCAGAAACACATACCCATGTATCTAAATGGTAGCACATGGGCATAATGCCTAACCAGTGAGTCTCAATCTTGTTAGGAGAACTACCTCTGGCAGAAAAGACATTCTAATCAATTGCTGGCTTTTCAATCACTGAGAACTTTCAGTCCCAGTTTGAGTATCTCTCTGCTCAGATAGCCAGGAACTATGACATCAGGGATGTGGGGGGGGGGGGGGGGGAGTGTGGCAGACCCTGATCTGGACTGCCAACACAAAACTAATTTCAGAGGCAACCGATCCCTGGAACCCCCTCAGAAACAAATGCAGTCTACAGGAGAGCTGTGTGCAACATGCCAGCAACGAAAAAAAAGAGGGGGAAATTGTTTAAAGAGGCGGGGGCGGGGGAGAAAGGTGAACTGAGACAAGAAGAGCTGCCCTCCAAACTCAAATGAAAGAGTGCATTCTCTTTGTGCTCATGGGACAGCTGCCCACAAGGTGGCAAGGGAAAACCATCCAGGGGTAGCATAGCGGGCAAGGAGGTGGGGTGTAAAATGTAGATAGGTGCAGTAACACTGCAGTATCACAATTGTAAATGGGAGCCTTGGGGCCCTAACTACAGTGGTAAAGCAATACTTCCTGCCAGACAAGGGATCCGATTAAAAAGGATCTGCTCCTAAAGCGACCTGCCCCTAGGAGCACACTAGGAGATTGGGGGTGGATAGTGGGGAGCCGGCTGGGTACGGAGGGTATACACAGGCGCTGAACGAGAGATCCGGACGGTGCTGCAGCACCCCCTGGCTTGCAGCAGCTTCCATTATATTCGGGATTTCCAGTTTGGTTCAATGGCTCTCAGCACTACCACTGTAACAATTGTTCCAGAAGCCCCGGAATGGGGCTGCAGAGAAGGGAACTGCCCCTCGGCCATGGTGGGTGTGGCTGGGGTGCATGGGGGGAGGGAGCGGGCCGCGGGGGGAGGGGACGTACAGAGGGAGAAGGAAGCGGGAACAAGCCTGAGAGTATGCAAGGCAAAGGAGCGGGGGTCGTCGGAGAGAGGAAGAGGCCCCCGGGGAGCGGGGTCGGGGGATGCGTAGCAGTGGGGGGAGCAACCCCCGGAGAACCGGTCCAGGGGTGCATGGCGGGGGGCAAGGGTCGGGGGTACACGGTGGAGGGAGAAGCTGCGGGGTCGGTGAATGCATGACGGGGCTGTGCATAGCGGGAGTGGAAGGCTGCAGGGTCGGGGGGGCGTATGGTGGAGGAAGGCGGTCGGGGGCTGCAGGGCAAGGGGACCTGGGGTGTCTGTCGGAGTGCGGGGCTGGGGGATGCGGAGTGGAGGGTGCAGAGTAGAGGGCGCTGGGGTGCGGGGCGGGGAGATGCAGTGTGGAAGGTGAAGAGCAGGGGCAAGGCGGGGTGCAGAGCAGGGTCGCTGGGGTGCGGGGCGGGGGGATGAGGGGTGGAGGATGCAGAGCAGGGCCGGGGGGGTGGATGCTGGGTACAGCGCAGGGTCGCTGGGGTGCAGGGCGGGGAGATGCGGGGTAGAGTGTGCAGAGTAGGGGGCGCAGGGGGGTCGATACCTTCTCTCCGGTGAGCACGTGCAGCCCCTCGCGCACTTTGGCGAAGGAGCCCTCCCCTAGCTTCCTGCCGATCAGGTAGCTGCCGACGCGCTTGGTGTGCTGGAACTCGCGCAGCCGCTCCCGGGCCCCCGCCCCGCTGAGCCAGGCAGCCGGGAACGTCCCTTCCGACCCGGGGGCCGCCGGGCGCGCCTCCCCGCCAGCGCCGAAGCCCGCCGCCGGCGGCTCGCCGAGCAGCCCGTCCCCGGCCGCGGCCGGCATCCTCCTGCCCTGCCCGGCCTCCCGCCGCTACTGCCGCTGCCGCCGCCGGGGAGCTCGTCTCAGCATGGGGAGCGGCGGGACGGGCGGGCGGGGCGCTGCTCAGGCGCCTTCTGCAGGCCGGGAGGAAAGTTCCCGGGACCGGAGCCGCAGGGAGGTGGCACCGCGAGTCCCGCACGAGCCTCTTCGGAGGGCGCGGCTTGCGCCCAGCCCGGCAGCTCCCGGAGGCGGGCGGCGCCGACACACGCGGCGCATCACGTTGAGGCGCGAGCCGGAGCCAGCTCCCGCGGCTCGATTGTCTCCGGGCCCCGTGCAGCCCGGCTCCCCATTGGGCTGCCTCTCGCTCCCCTCCGCCCCTCTGCGCGCGCGCGCCTCGCACCGCCCCCCCAGCGGTGCCTCTCGCTCGCCCGCTCTGCTGCGGGGGGCCAAGCCTGGCTCCCTTTGAATGGGCGGGCATTTAATCCCCTCGCACGCGGCGGGGCCAGCTGGGATCGAACCTTAGCCCGGCCGCGTGAATATTTGCAAGCCCGGGTGCCCCTCCTCTGCTGGGGCGCAGCTTGCCCCCACCCCCCAGTCTCCTCCACCGGAGAGAAAAGCCACCTGAAATCCACAGCCCTGCATCTCCTGCTCACCTATAGCGATCTCATAGAGCTGGAAGGACCTTCAGAGGTTATCAAGTTCTGTCCCTGCCCTTGCAGCAGGACCTATCACCACCCGACAGTTTCTTTTTTTAAATCTATTTGCCCGAGCTCCCTGAATGGCCCCCTCAAGGATTGAACTCACAAGCCTGTGCTTAGCAGGCCAATGTTCAAACTAAAGAATTATTTCTTCGCCGCCCGCCCCCCATACAGCCATTCTGAGGGAGGCTTTGTTTTGACAGGGGTGTGTGTGGTTTTGTTTTTTCAGGTCTTTGTCATGCTTGATAACATGTTGATGCTCCTCTGCTTTCCCCCACTTTCTGCTTTGGAACACTTCGGAGGGGCTTTTGTTTTTTATTTCTCTTCCATTTGCTTGTTGGTGAAATGTGCTCCAGAGCTGAGATCCTGCCAGCTCTGCCAGCAAGTGGGTGAATCCCTTTTCCCCCTCTCCTCACGCTGTTAATAAATCCAGGGAGTGGCAATGCAGTTCCTGTGCAGCTTTTCTACATACCACTCTTTCAGGACAAATGATTTTATTTACAAGAGGGTTCCCCATTTTTAAGTTCTTTACACCAGTTTTGTTTTTTACATTATTTCCAAATTCCATTTTACAGTGTAACTTTACTTGGTATCACTTCTTGCAAATCAACTGTATCCTAAAATGATGTAAAGTGCTTCATAATGTTCCTGCAGAATTATATAAAAAGAGGGGAGATAAAAATGGAGGTATAGGTTCTGACTGCCCCTTTGCCCTGAAAATATGTTCCTTTCAATGCAGATCTTCCTCATGCCAGGCAAAGAGAGAAGAAATCATACCATTCCCTTCTCCTACACAGTCTCTTTCATACAAAGTGCAGGTATTTATAGAGGCAATCAGGGACATACACAAGGGAGAATCATAGAATTAGGGATTTAAAAGACCTAGTGGCTCATGAATGCACTGAGGTCCTGAATGGTAAACAAAGCATCTCTCAACTTATATTGAACTCCTTGGGCATTGAGGATGCTAGTGAGTATCACACTCAGATACTGAATTCCTATACATAAAATCCCCTTCCTTGAGCTGGCTCAGAAAACCACGAAGTGCTTCTCATTGAAATTCCTCCCTAAAATATACCTCTGCCGTGGCACCCACAAGAAAGAAGTCAAAAATGTTTCTCTTTTTACAGTTTAAAAATCAAAACAATTTGGTTCCACCATGTACACACTAACCCTTACTAGGTAACTGAATAACCTTTTTGTTGTTACCCCAACATTTCTTCCAGTCCATTTACACCCTGCTTTACCTAACACCTTGTGTTATGTGCCTAAAATTGATTTGTAAGCTCTTTGGGGCAGTTTCATATTTGTCCTCTGAGGCAATTTAACACACTATTAAATACTGTGAAATAATGAATACTAAGAAAGTCCTCCCACTGTTTGTGCATGGTAGAGACATTCCTCCCAACAGAGGATGCATCAGATATTATTATATGATTGGTGAAAAGGTAAGTTTTCAGCTGACATTTCAAATGAGATGGAAAAGTAATGAAAGGAAATGTGGGTGGGAATTGAATAGAAGGCTCTGACAACAATAGTACTTATTTTGGTGGTTTCCTTTTGGTTTTACAATATGCACTCATGCCCTGTTCTGTACAGTATTACAATACACCCAAACAGAAAATAACCAAATAACACACCAACTCTCAACTCCCACCCCTTTTCCAGAACTTTATCTTTCCCTCTAGGAAAAGCCTGCGAGAACAAATGACTCTTTCAGCTTGTCCTGAAGTTTAACACTTTCAGGCTCTGACATGTTAAACCAGGGAAATACCACTGGTGATGATGCTTCACCAAGATTAAGTCTGCTTCTGCCTCCTTTCATTTAAACCAAGAGAGACCATATATTGAATGTAGCAATTAGCTCAGCTGTGGTGGTATGAAATGGGAGCAAGTCTATGGTTAGTCTACACTACAGAATATTGAACTAAGGTACACACCTCCAGCTATGTGAGTAGCGTAGCTGGAACTGACGTACCTTAGACTGAGTTACTGTGGCATTCCCCCTGCAGGAGATTAATGGGAGAGGCTCCCCTTAGGCAATGTCCACATTATGCGAAAGATCAACCTGCTCAGGGTCAATATTCTGGGGTTTGATTTTGTGTGCCTGGTAGGAATGCACAAAATTGACCTATCAGGGGTTGGCAGTCGACCCCTGTACTCCTCACTATTGCGAGGAGTAAGAGAGGTTGATGGGAGAAATTCTCCTGTCAACTTTACTCAGTGAGGATGACCAGGTAAGGCAATTGCAGATAAGTCAATTCTACTCTGCAATTGCCATAGCTAGAATTGCTTATCTGCAATCGACTTACCTGTCAATTGTAGACCAAGCCTTATGCTTCTTGTTCCAGTGGAGTACCAAAGCCAACAAAAGCACCATCAGTGGTCAGTTCAACAGGTCTTTACTCGACCTGCTAAACTGACCTCAAGGAGATCAATCTCTACAGTGCAGATCTTGCCATATGTGTAGACAAGGCCTATGTGATAATTCAGACAGCGCCTGTGCAAGATCAGCAGACAGGGAATAGAGATAAAGTCCATGGAACAGACAGCAGCAAGTTCATGGAGGATTTTAAAAACCAGAAAGGTTGATATTCTTTGACCATGCAAATAATTTGGTCCTCACCAGATTTCCACCTTCAAACAAACCATCCACCAGGACTAGTTCCTCCTGGCCCTAGCAACTCACTTGGAGTTGATAAACTCTCCCCTGCCCTCCTCCAAAGATAACCTTCAGCTACAAATCTTGTGGTTAAACCCTGTGTTGGAGCAGAAAGCACAAAGGCATGAGGACCACCCACTTTACTCACACTAGAGCCGCGTCTACACGTGCATGCTACTTCGAAGTAGCGGCACTAACTTCGAAATAGCGCCCGTCGCGGCTACACGCGTCGGGCGCTATTTCGAAGTTAACTTCGACGTTAGGCGACGAGACGTCGAAGTTGCTAACCTCATGAGGGGATAGGAATAGCGCCCTACTTCGACGTTCAACGTCGAATTAGGGACCGTGTAGTCGTTGCGCGTCCCGCAACGTCGAAATTGCCGGGTCCTCCATGGCGGCCATCAGCTGGGGGGTTGAGAGACGCTCTCTCCAGCCCCTCAGCTCACTGGTGGCCGCATGGAGCGGCCCCTTAAAGGTCCCCTCCCCCTCCCTTCCTGTGCAGGAAGCTGAGGGATCGTGCAGGCAACAGCCTGCACACGCGGCCAGCCTGCACCTACCTCAGCCCCCCACCCAGCTGCGATGGCTGCCCGGCAGCCCCCCCAGCGCCCCCAGGGGACCCCCCCCAAGGGGAGCCAGGGCTCACAGCCCAGCCAGAAGGGCAGCCAGGCTGGGAAGCGGCAGCGGGGCCCCTCCTGGACGGAGGCCGAGCTGCGGGACCTGCTGGGGCTCTGGAGCGAGGAGGAGGTGCTCCAGGTAATGGGGAGCAAGAGGCGGAACGCGGATGCGTTCACTTGGCTGGCCGACGGCCTGACTGCCCGGGGTCACCCTGCCCGCACTCCTGACCACGTCAGGAGTAAGGTGAAGGAGCTGCGGCAGGGTTACTCCCGGGCCCGGGATGCGGGCAGCCGATCTGGGGCCACCCCCGTCACTTGCCCCTTTTACAGGGAGCTCAGGGACATCCTAGGCCCCCGGCACACCTCCTCCCCTCCGGCCACCCTTGACACCTCGGCCGACGAGCCCCAGCAGGCCCTGCAGACGGAGTCCGCCCCGGAGGCAAGCCCCGCACCCCGGGGGCCCCCCCCGGAGGCCACCCCCGGGACATCGCGGCAGGAGGAGGAGGAGGAGGAGGAGGGGGGCTCCTCCTCCGCAGAATCCGGGCTGCAGATCCTCCTCCTGCCATCCCGGAGCAGCAGCAGGGCCTCCGCCCTCCAGGGATCTCCGGACCGTGGGAGTGGACCGACAGGTAGGTACCCCCCTCTGGTGGACACCCCTGGGCTTGAGGGGTGGGGGTAATAGATATGTGTCCAGGGCCCCCCACATGCTCACATGGCCATGGCCCCAAGGACACCAGGGCCATGGCCCTCACAGCACTGCATCAGCTCCTGCCCCCCGCCCCACCCCGCATGACAGTGCCATGCCCCATCCCCAGGCCAGGGGGAAGCGGAACCTCGAGGGGCCCCCGGGAGGAGGGGGTGGGACACCCCACATCAGCAGCATGTGATGGAGTGGGGGGAGTGCAAAAGGGAGACTCAGGCTACATATGAACAACAAGAGCCGAATAGCTCCCAGGGGCAAAGGAGGATCCTGGGGCTACAGCTGGCAGGTGACACCTCTGCCCTGAACAAACAGGAGGGAGGAGCCGAGCTGGCTTGGAATTGGGGGGCGAGGGCGGGGGCCACAGGTAGAGGCTAGGGGAAGGGAGAGCTGGAAGGCAGCCAGCCTGAGGGGGAAAGCTGCATCCCAGAGGGGCACCCCTTGGGGTCTTCTCCCTACGAGGGGTTGGAAGGACTGTCTCTTCCGACAGCTGGTGCTGTCACTCCTGGGAGAAACTGGGCATCTGTGGCCTAAGAAACCTCTCCTGCTGTCAGACCCTGCGGGGTGAAGTGAGAGTCGCTCCCACCAGGGGACGGGGTGCAGGGCAGGGGGACTCCTGAACCCCATCCATCATAGCAGCATCTCCCGGGGACGGGGATGGGGAACCTGCAGCACAGGGCTGGGGGGACAAAGGCCACGGCTCAGGGCCCACACTAACGCCTGTCTCCATTCTTCTTCCCCCCCTCCTCTCCTATGTCCTGCACCTGCACCATCAGAAGGACTGGAAGAGAGAGCCGGCGAGGCATCAGTCGTCCCGGAGAGCCCTCCGGGATCATCGCTCCAGGGCAGCCCCTCGGCCGAGGACCGACCGGCCCCATGGCGGGCTAGACGGCGGACCCCGCGCCACCAACAGCCGACGGCGACGGACCCCCAGCTGCTGGCCATCCACCGTCGGCAGCTGGAGGTCACGGAGCAGCACCTGCAGCTGCAGGAGCAGGCGCTGGCCTGGCCCCAGGAGGCATGGGGGGCCTACATGGAGACATTTAACCGCTTGGTGGACTACCTGGCCCCCCATGCCGCGCCGGCCGCCGCATCGCCCGCCCTGCCTGCTCCAGCAGCCCCACCACCAGCTGCTCCACCCGTCGCCGTCCCGTCCGCCGTCGCCCCGCCACCCACCGCCGAGGGCCGGAGCGCCGAGGGACCCCTGGGGCCACCTGAGACTCGCCGGCCATCCTACCTTCCGGTCCAGCCCGCCCCCACCCAGCCCCGGACAGGGCTGCGACCGCGGCGGGGCTCCCGGCCACCAACGCCCAGTGCCGGGCTATAGGGGCGAGGGGCCCAGGACGTGGCCCCCCCCCTGTATATAGTTGGACCCTGTTATTTATTTGCTGCCCCCCATTTGCCCCGTCCCCCCATGTAAATAGTTCTCCCCTTTATCCTCCCTGGTTTTCTTTTTATTATTCAGGACAATTGTTTCTTTGTATTGTTTTATTTTTGTACATATTACTTTTTTTCAACATGTTTGTACATAGTTTGTTTTTGGTTCAAATATTTACGGTTCCAAAAAAAAGGTTCTGAAACAAAAAAAGAAGTTTAAGTTCAGCCACAAGTTCGTGCTGTCATTTGTCCAGGACAAGTGAGAGGTGGTTGCGGTGGGGTGCTCCATGGTGTAGGCGTTGGGGCAGGAGTGTGGTGGAGGAAGGGGAGGGCAGTAGGGGGCCTGGGCAGAGTTCACCCCGCAGCCTCTTCATCAAAGTGGGCCCACAGGGCCTCCCGGACCTGGGTCCCCTCAGGGTCCACCTTCTGACTGGGGGCAGCAGGTGGCTGGACGTCTGCCCTGCCGGCCTCCGCAGCCCAGCCCTGGAAAAAGGTGTCCCCCTTGCTCTCCACCAAATTGTGCAGGGCGCAGCTGGCACCCACAGTCTGGGGGATGTTGTTGGGGCCTGCATCCAGGCGGGTCAGGAGACATCTCCAGTGTCCCTTCAGGCAGCCAAATGAGCGCTCCACCACCTGGCGCGCATGGTTCAGGCGCTCGTTGAAGCGCTCCTGGCTAGCAGAGAGATGGCCCGTGTAGGGGTGCATGAGCCACGGCCGGAGGGGGTACACCGCATCTGCGATGACGCAGAAGGGCATGGTGGTGTCCCCCAGAGGGATCTCCAGCTGGGGGATGTAGGTCTCCGCCTCCAGCCAGCGGCACAGGCCCGAGTTCTGGAAAACCCGGGCGTCGTGGGTGCTGCCAGGCCAGCCCACATAAATGTCCTGGAAACGTCCCCGGCTGTCCACCAAGGCCTGGAGGATGACAGAATGGTAGCCCTTGCGATTCAGGTATCGTCCTCCACTGTGATGCGGGGCGCGGATGGGGATGTGAGTCCCATCCAGAGCCCCGAAGCAGTTGGGGAAGCCCAGGGTGGCAAAGGCCGCGATGGTGGCATCTGGGTCCCCCAGCCTCACGAGCCTGTGCAGGAGCATGGCGTTGATGGCACGCACAACCTGCAGAGAAAGCACATGGGACAGCACCAATGAGGGGTGAGCAGGGTGTGCGTGGCCCTGCCCTGCCCTGCCCTCCTCTGCCCTCCCCTGCCCTGGCCTCCCCTCCCCTCCCCTGCCCTCCTCTGCCCGGGCCCCCCTCCCCTGCCCTGCCCTCCCCCCACGGGTTCTCTTACCTCCATGAAGACAGCCCTGATGGTGGCCTTGCCGACACCAAACTGCTGTCCCACGGATCGGTAGCTGTCGGGAGTGGCCAGCTTCCAGACAGCGATGCCGACCCGTTTCTGCACTGTGAGGGCACGCCGCATGGCAGTGTCCTGGTGCCTGAGTGCAGGGGTGAGCCACTGGCACAGCTCCAGGAATGTCTGCCGGCTCATCCTGAAGTTCCTGAGCCAGCGGTCGTCGTCCCACTCCCCAAGCACCAGCCGCTCCCACCAGTCGGTGCTGGTGGGGTAGCTCCACAGCCGCCGGCGTGTGAGGCGGGGGGGCGGGGGCGGGGTGCTGCAGGGTTAGGGGTTGAGCCCTGCTGCCCTGGGGGCATCTCCTTCTGTGTGGCAAGGAGGTGCTCAGCTGCCTCCCGCATGGCATGGAGCAGGGCAAGCCCTGCTCCTGCCGGGAGGGCTGGGTGGACCTCTGGCTGCTGCTGCTGCTGCTGCTGCTGCTGCTGCTGCTGGGGGTCCATGACTGCGGCGCCCGGGGTCTGTGTGCCTATGGCTCCTCAGACCGCGTGCTGTGCAGGCTGCGTGTGTCTGGGAGGGGCCCTTTAAGGGAGCGGCTAGCTGTTGCCCCGGAAGCGCTAGTCCGCCCAGTGACCCTGTCTGCAGCTGTGCCTGGCATCCCTATTTCGATGTGTGCTACTTTGGCATGTAGATGTTCCCTCGCTGCGCCTATTTCGATGTTGGGCTGCGCAACGTCGAAGTTGAACATCGACGTTGCCGGCCCTGGAGGACGTGTAGACGCTATTCATCGAAATAGGCTATTTCGATGTCGCTACTTCGAAATTAGCTACTTCGATGTAGCGTGCACGTGTAGACGTAGCCTAGAAGTGTTTAGCCCTGCTTGCTCCACCATTAGAAACAGTCGGTCAGAAGGAGGGATGTTTTCCATGACTCCTGCCAGGTCTACATTAGACACTAATGCAGTATAGCAATGCTGGCTGGAGCTCTGCTTTGTGATGACATTTTTGTATTGGCAAAAGCCTTAGTGTGGATGTGGTTATGCTGGCACAGTGCTTTTGGCACATAACTCATGTTATGTGAGCTGCTGTTATAAGCTATACCAGCAAAAGCGCTCTAGTGTTCCCAAGGTTAGACAAGGCCTTGGGACTTGTTGTCTTCAGGGAAGTGGCCTTAAGAAACTGCTTCCCAGCTGACACTAGGCATTATGAGAGCTACCCACTTACCTGAATATCTCAGGAGTACAGCCAACCAAATAACTGATTGTTTGATTTGCAGGCAGTTCTGGGAAAAAAAAACAAGTCCAGTTTGGGTCAAACTGAAGCCTCTCTGAATGTTCAGTGAATTGAAATTTCAGAAAAATTGCATTTTTTGGTACATGTTTCAGACATTTTAACACAGGCAAAGGCAATGAAGAGCTACACACACAGACCTGGTGGAGCATAAATAACCTCCCTCCTGACTTTTAGCCCAGTGGTTAGAATACTTGCCTGAGTTACCACAGACCAATGCTAGAGCAGGAACCAGAAGCTAGATCTTATGCCTACCAAATGAATATCCTTAGTACTAGGCCAGAGCATATTCTTCCTCAGTTCTGTAAATGGCACCTAAATCTCTTGTGACTCTAACCTAAAAAATCAAAACATTTTGTTTTGGAAATGCCTCAACATTTCCGATTTTTGTCTTGTTTTGATTGAAACATTTTGCTAAAATCAACAAGCAATTGCAAAGTATTTCTTTCATTTTACCTGAATCTGCATTTAGGGGCTGAGGGGTGCGGGAAGTCAGCCAAAAAGAAAATTAGCCCAGGCTTAATCAGGAACTCAACAGATGGCACACATCTGACCAATGGGGGACACTCTGAGGGAGGAGCACATGCTGCTGTGTTTATATACACAAAGATATATGTGGACAGCTAACACAAATGTAGTTTTGATCACTGTGGATAGAGAGTTCAATAGATGTTAAATCTATGCAGTCATTTAAACTTTCAAAAATACTTATTTAAAATGGATGTTGCAGAGACAATGAGAGGACCCCTGAAAGAGGTTGGTGACTGTGCCAAAGTGTTATTAAACTTGGTTGACTTAAAAGAGCATAAGTCTCTTTTTAAGCAGGTAAGCCTCTCACCTCTCTCTGGTTTTTATCCTGTCTATCAGTGCCCATCAGGTTGCAGCCAGGAATGAAGGGGATTGCTGGGATCCAAGTCTGCATTTACCTCTGTCAGTGCTTTAATTTAACTTCAACTCCTGTGAGCTTCAGTCTGAGCTGTAGTTGTCCTAGGTAATGACATTTTCTGATTAACTGTTGAAATTACTAATGAATCACAGGTACCACCCTAGTCAGAGGTTGAAAAAGCTGTAATCAGATACTAAATATAAGTAAGAGCCAGGTTTCATCCACAAATGCAAGGAACTTCACTTAGTCAGACAGTGTTGTTCTTCACCAGCTTTGTTATCGTAAAGTCTTGGGCTACGTCTACACTACAGCAATCTTTCGAAAGACGTGCTTCCAGAAGATCTCTTCCAAAAATAGCCTTTTGAAAGAGCGTGTCCACACACAAAAAGTGGATTGAAAGATCAATCTGTTCTTTCAACAGAGAGTGTCCATACAGCCCTCTGCTCTTTCGAAATAAAGGGCTAGGGATCAAAAAAGCCGGTGCCATGCGGACTGCTCTTTCGAAAAAAGGGCTTGTGGAGCATCTTCACATGTTTTTGTTTAAGTAAGCTTTCAAAAGAAGGCACTCTTTCTGATCCTGGAGCAGAAGAGGGCTTCCAGCAGAAGATCCACATTCTTTCCATTTCAGATCAAAAAAGCGCATTTTGTGTGTAGACATGCTGCATGTTCTTTTGAAAAAGGGCCTGGTTTTCTGAAAGAGCTTGCTAATGTAGACTCAGTCTTGCTGTTCACTATGCCTCAGCCAGTACTATGAGATCTTTGTAACAGCTAGGAACAAGTCAGCCATTTGGGCATCGGTCCAGCAAAAGGAACTGCATTGGTCAGACCTCTCTACAGGGTCAAAACTCATGACAGCCTCAGCACAAAGTTTTATCGTTAATCTCATAGCTACTTCTTTTTGTTACGCTTATAAAGCAGCATTCAAAGCATTTTTATGTAGCGGCTGCAGCAGTAAGCTGGATGCCTATATTCTATTTCCAACCCTACCATTGGGTCTTTATGACTTGGGCTAAAATAGGTAGCCCATCTGTGCCTCAGGCTATGTCTACACTGCAATATAAGCCCAGGCTTAGAGCCAGGCATCACCCCATACCTCCCCACTTCTGTCTACACAGAGGTCTGTCTGATTTATGTCCAGGCCCCAACACACCGCAGGATGGGTAGATCCAAATGTGGATTCTGCTAGGACTAACGCCCAAACTCTATTATTTTGCAGTGTGGATGTAGCTTGGTCCTATGCCCCCTGAATCAAGTCTAACAACGCTATCCCACAATCACACCCGCAGAACTGAGAACACAAAAGGAAGAGACAGCATGTGTGCCAAAGCCTGGTACATTTCTAGCTCCATGTGTGTTTTATTATACAGGAATGGGATGGATTTCCAGATTATGCGCCAATGCACAAGTTACTGACATCTACAGGCAGAAGCAGGTATCTACTAATGACCGGTTACTTTGGCAGCCCCCACCTCTGACCCCCATGAAATCCAAAATAGAAACAGGGAAATGTAAAAATTTTTATTAGAAATAGCACTTTCTTGTTACAATGTACTGAGGAGTTAAAAAATAAGAACCTTATCTTGCCCTCCCTGTTAATATGCTACTCCATACTAACACAACACTGCGATGAGCTAGCTGTGAACACTGAACGGTATGGAAGGGAGGAGGTTGACACGAGTCCATTTATATATGTAGATTGTTTAAGCTAAACAGAGTCCCGGCATGACAAAATCATTTGTCCAAGATTAGCTGGGGAGTTGTATATAGCCCAAAAATATGCTGGGGGCGGGGTGTTGCTGAGGAGTTTTTTTGCAAGTCTACATTAGCGCATGTGTTTGCATGCAGTCATAAAAGGCTCTGTGAGAAGCCATGGGGAGAAGTTGATCCATGTTGATGCTAATGGAACAACCGGCTGATTCCTCCAGGAATTGTACTCCAATCCTGGTTGCTGGCAGCTGCAAACATATTCCCCTAGCAGGAACTCCAGATGGGTGATCACATTTTAGGAATGGGTGTATTCTCCATGGCCACTGCAGTTGCTGACCAAAGCTCTCCACTCACAGTTGTGCTGTTCAGTCACCAGAAGTTTGAATACTTCAGTGGCACACATGGCTGGCTTGCCACCAGAAGCTGAGGAATAAAGTCTCTCTTTGCCAGTCAAGAGCCACAATAATTGTGTCCTTAAACATATGGAATGCCTGAAATAATAGAGAAAGCTTATGTAGTACGCCACAACCACCCACCTACCCCAGAGCCCAGAGTGGTTTGCAATTTTTAAACAAATATGTGATATTTAACTCCGCATTCTCTTTTCATTGTGAATAACCCAGTTGTGTTCACAGTGTCCCTGGGTTCTGAAGCATTCTGCTCCCAATACACTGAAGTTCAGTTTGCAAAGTATTTTTTTTTCTGAGATTCTACAAGGATTGGGTTGTTGGTTTTTTGTTTGGTTTGGTTTTCTTCCTGTGCCCTTGCACTCAACCATTTGTAAATAACTGAGACAGTAATGCTCTGTTTTATGTCTGCTTGCAGGCACCCCTAGCTCTACTGCCCATTGTACCCAGAGGATCACACATACATGAAGCCTGGGTCTCCAAACAGTTTTGGACCAATCCAAGAGAAATACTTTCCATGATGTATTTCTGGTTGACAATCTGAATAGGGCCAACAAACATGTGAAATACCAAACAGAAGGGTTCATGGCAAGGGGAGAAGCAAGTAGAGAGGCGCGGGCAGACTCCAAAGCCTGAGGACAGAATTGCAGCATTGGGAACTGACACACACACGTTGCTGTTGCAGGAACATCAGTTGAGGGAGAACATAGTGCAGCAGAAAGACTGGGTTGAATAGCTGTTTTTGCTAATGGACATAAGAGTACAGGTGTAACCACCCACAGGCAGACTTGACCCTGAGATCTATGGAGCTTAGTACAGGAGCCCCTACAGTCTGAGCCACTCAGCTAAGGCAAGAAACCTCCTTTGTTCTCTCTCTAAGTGATCTAGGTGCCACTACATGGGTCAGTGAACCACACCCCTAGGTGTGTGGATTACACAGGCTCCAGCTGCACCTGACTGTAGCCTGAGCTGCCTCCACAGTACCCTGTGATGTATGCCCAGAAGCCTTTGGTTAGTTCCATGTTTTGGTGGCCCGTGTCACTGGGATTTAACGTGAGCAGGACAGGGTATATCTACTCCCAGGATATTTCTACTCCTGCAGTGATTTCTGCCCCCCACCTACTTCTAGCCCTATGGGGCCCCCTTCCTCACTATATGCATCCACCCCTGCACAGAGCCCCTCCCTTGTGCAGCCCATGACCCCTGCTGCAGGCCTCCACACCCATGCAGCAGTGGTAAGTGCACACTAAACACACAGAAGAAAGGGAAAGAAGAACATGCAAGAGTACACACTCAAAACTTGGGGATTTGTGGACAGCATTGCTTGCTCTATTCACTGTTTGGTTTATGTATTTTATTTTATAGAAATAGCAAAGCTGCTTTTTTACTCTTGTTTCAGTGTTCTAGTGGCAGCTGGCCTGCCTGGTAATAAATTAATAGGGTTATTTTTGAAAACTAAAAGCTTTTATGTTATTAAGAAAATGTATTACCATATCTCCATCACATCTTATCATACGTATTTTGAATAATGAAAACAAACAAAGGAACGGCACAACTAGCGAGTTGTACTCAAACACAATATCTCAGTACCTCTATGTGCATCAGTCAATAATGTAAGTGCACAGTTCCCCCAACATCATTGCAGTAATAGTCATACCATTTAACATAAAAAAATTAAGACAGTCAGTACCCCCTTATTGACTATGTACAGTGAGAGTTTCCCTTCCCATTTCATTGTGTGATGTGCCAATACCTCATTTTCTGTAAACATGGTTGTTCAAAAACATTAACAACCATAATATTTTCCCTGTTCCATCAGACCATTCAAATCCATAGGATGGGACTGACGTCTGTTGCCTGGGTGCACCCTGTTCCAGTTGTAATTGGTGTACTTTCTGGCGAAAGGTACTGATTCAGCAATTCACTAGTGTCATAACGCAATTCAAGGACAAATGGCTCATTCTTGGCTTCACAAAGATTGCACAGAGCACAGCAAGCAAAAATAATGCAGACAGTACTGATTAACATTGGAATCCCAATGAGATTTCTATCTGCCAAACATAGACTCAACCATTCTACACCTGCTGAAAGTGTAATTAGACTTTCTTTTGCCACAGCCTTAGAGATCAGGATGTGGTTTCAAAGGGAAAGGCAAAAGAGGGTAAATGGGATACTCAGAATAACAACTCCATGTATGACCATGTTGTTTGGTGGGAATAATGTTCCTACCCTATCAATGAATGTGAACTTTGAACCAAGGGAAAACATAGGCATCAGGAACCTTTCCAGTGCAGTCCATTCTAGCATCCTTAAATCATCCACAATGGCCTGAATGATAATTGAGTACCTTTTGTGGTTCATGTACAATAAACCCTCGAATTATGCAGGGGTTGCATTTCTGTAACCCTCGCCTAGCTCAAATTTTTGTACAAGTCAAGGGGAGATGGGAATCAGGCTGAAGCCTGGTTCCTGTCTCCATTGGTCTTGCAGGAGCCAGGAAACTGACCACCCAACAGGTCTGGTCTGTTTCCTGGCTTCCAGAGTGGTAGGGGCAGCTTGGTTCCATCTTCCCACCGCTTGCTGCTTGCAGGACCTGGGAAACTGACCAGCACAAGTGGCAAGGAACTTGGAATCGGGCAGCAGTCTAGCTCCCAGCTCCCCTCCACTTGCAGAGAGGGTAAACTGAGCATGGCAGCCAGGAGAGGGGAGCTGGGAACCAGGGGCAGCCTGGCTCCCAGCTCCCCTCTGCTCCTTGGAGCCAGGAAACAAACCAGATCTGTTGCCCTGCTCAGTTTCCTAGCTCTGCAAGCTGCCACCTGATTCCCAGCTTCCCGCCACTCTGGAGACCAGGAAACTGCTCCTGTCAGGGGGCAGTTGCATTAACCAGGACATGAACAACTTGACTGCATGTATGTCGAGGGTTTACTGTTCTCATTTGCTTCCTGAGGAAGGAAAACTATGGGCACATGAATCCCCTCCATTGCCCTGGGGTAGTTTGAAAAACCCAACCTCTCAAAACCAGCAAAAGCCCAAGGAAGGGAAGTTCTTCAAAATGGTGACTCCTCCATCTGGATGGCTCTGGTTGCTGGCAATGTTCATGCCCAAAATGATGGAATAGAATGTGTTGGTTCTGCCACATTGAACCACAAACAACAGGCTATGGTGCCACATTTGGGTCTGCATACTGCTGGGGGGATGCTGAAGCCCCACTGTGGAGTGCAGGCTTGAAAATACCTATCCTAGAGTTACCAAAGAGTGTGGACACTCAAGCCCCCAGTCTGTAGATTCAAATTCCTTAACACTGAGCGTACACTGCAGTGTAGATATGCCTTCACATTCCCAAGATATCATGAATAGCGCTTACTTCCTTTTCTAATGTGCTTTGAGATCTGAGAGTGAAGGAACTACATACCTAAATCCCTTTGAGAATCTCAGCCTGGGAGTGGAGGCAGTAAAATCCTGCCTAGGCCTATAGAAATGTAACCATTGACCTCAATGGGATTAAGATGTTAACCCAAGTATTATTAAAGAGACACTCATGTCACTTTATTTCTTGATTCCTTTTCCCATTTACAAGGGGGCAGAGGTACCCACGTTCTTCTTCACTCCTTCAAGTCCATGGCATGAGGTCATAGATCTTGAAGTTCCAATTTGTTGCTCTTCATACTTTTCTTGATAAGAGTGTTTCCGTGTGTGTGTGCATGCGCACGCGTGTATGTGATGAGTGTTTCTGTGTGTGAGTGTGTGTGCGCCTGCATGTTTGTGTGTGTGTGTGTGTACCCTCTTCCTCCCATGCTTTTTCTTTGATGGCCATTGTTTTCCCATTTTTAATCGTACGTTCAGCCTTCCTGAAACATTCTTTCTCCAGTATCAGAGAGGAAGCTGTGTTAGTCTGTATCTTCAAGAACAAGAAGAAGTCCTGTGGCACCTTATAGACTAATAGATATTTTGGAGCATAAGCTTTCGTGCATCAAGACCCACTTTGTCAGATGCATCTGACGAAGAGGGTCTTTACCCACGAAAGCTTATGTTCCAAAATATCTGTTAGTCTATAAGGTGCCACAGGACTTCTTGTTACTCTTTCTCCAGCCTTTCTATCACTGAGAATACCAAGCTCATTTTCCTTTCTCAATTCTTCTATGCACTATCTGTTTATCCTCCACTTGCCATCAATTCCCCTCAGTACACTAGAGACATAGTCAAATTAACTTTTACTAAAATTGCTAACATATAATTAAAAGAGGCAAGAAATTCAAGTCCAGTTGTCATTGTTTATGTTCTCTTCTATTTTTCAGCATAGACAATGAAAATCAATAAAGACATTTTTTAATTTTTCTTTCAACTTCTCAGTGCCATACTGTTTGGGTTTCAAACAGTGCAGGGGAAATGTTTATTTGTTTTGGAACAACAGTTTTCTTGAATTGTAAAAACAGTTCTGGAACTCTTTTTGTTTGGGCTTAGGTTTTATAAAACCTTGTTTTTACAGCATTTAAATTCTGATCTCTGGTCAAAGTTTAAGTTGATAGACTCCTCAACTTATTGGCACTTCCTCAGTGACATACTAAGTACATGGTGTAGAACCAGAGTTATTTTTGATCCACATACTCTGCCTAAAGGAGACAGAAATGTAGAATTTAGCTCTTTTGGTACTTTAGTGACATGCAATATTAGATAATGGAATCACTGTATGATCATAGAGCAATGCCTGCAAGGGAGGGAGAGCTCATAGGTTAGCTCATTGTGTTGGTAAACCCAGGGTTATGAATTCAATCCTTGAGGGACCCTCTAAAGGTTCTGAAGCAGGTTAGGTTTTTGGTTTTGTTTTTTAAATGTGTCAGGGATGGTGAAAGGTCCTGCTGTGAGTGCAGGCGACTGGACTCAGTGACCTCTTGAGGTCCCTTCCAGCTCTCTGAGATATTTATGTATCGTTCCTCTGATGCCTGCTAAGATGTATTTATAAAGAGTCAGTTTGAAATACCCTTGTTCAAAGCTATGTCTACATTAGAGAGTTTGTTGACAAAACTCATGGAGCAACCACACTGAAAATGTGTTCTGTTGACAGTAAATTGACAGAATGCAGCACTTTTCGTCGACAGCCTTCTGCCTCTCCCCACAAGGCAGAACGCTTTTCTCAACAGATTTTATTGACAACAAAACCCATATGGACATTCTAGGATGGGCCTTTTGTCAACAGGTAAGTTCTCCGTGGCACCGGCCAGCTGGCCAGGGGGAACCCTATCCACCACATTCACAGCTCTATACTCTCTGTATCTGGCCACTCTTAAATGCTCAGGGAGCTCTGGAAATGTTGTGGCAGGAAGTGGAGATTGTGAAAGCAGCAGAGGCATGACCTACACTCCCGCACGCCCTTGCAGTCACTGAGACCTGAGCTTTCCACAATGGCCAAAAGCCAGCCACCCTGAGACCTTCCAGGGCCCTCAGGGGACCAGTCTGAGGAGTCCTAGGACCCACTCCAGGGCAGCAAACACTGGGCCCCATCCTGGACCCATCCGGAGCTGCAGGACCTCCTGAGCCTCTGGGCTGAGCAGGCCATTCTCCTCGACCCCTCTGCAAAGAGGCACAACACTCTGGGGTATGCCTGCTTTGCTGCAGCCCTGACTGACTGAGGACATCCTGCCCGCACCCTGGAGCAAGTGCAGGCCAAGGTCAAGGAGCTGAGGCAGGGGAACATCCAGGCCTGGGACACATGGCACAGGTCAGGGGCAGGACTGGCCACCTTCCCCTTCTATGCTGAGCTCCACCAGCTCTTGGAGGATGAGGACAGTGCCCTCAGCACAGCAGCCATTGATGTGGCCAAGGAGGCCCCTCCCACTGCCACCAGAGCTAAAGCAGGAGCAGCCACGCACCCTGCCAGGGTCAGAGCTGGAGCCCAATTCCAGCCAGGGCATGCTGGTCATCGCCGACACTGGGCCCCTCCTGTGAGGTGATGTCCAGGGCATCTCCAGACCTCTTGGAGGGACCCTCTGGTGAGTACTCTATGGGACACACACTCGGGCGTATGGGGTGCAGGGGGCACAGACAGGGCATGCAGCGAACCCCATCCTGCAATATCCTATTAGTAAATTCAGGCTTAAGTGAGCATTTAGGACAGGGCTGGGCAATAATTTTTGATGGGAGGAGCACTCCAAGAATTCGGAAAGTGGTTGGTAACTGCACTCTTCCGTGATAGTAATGGGGGTGAATGCAGGGTTTGTGATGTAAATTGGGTGCAGAAAGGAGCTTGGAGTAAGGCAACGGGGTGCAGGAAGGGGTGTGGTGTCTGGGAAGGAGTTTGCATGAAGGAAGTGGCTGTGACCTGGGGCAGGAGACTGGGTGCAGGGAAGGAGTATGGGTGCAGGAAGTGGGGCAGAGGGTTTGGGTTATGTGGAGAATAAGTGGAGGAAGGGGGAGTTCATGGGCTGGATCCAGTGGCTTGGTGGAGCCGGATTCAGCCCACAGACTGTTTTTTTGCCAGCCCTTATTTAAAGTCACATTATAATTTTAATCAGATTATAGACCTTGAAATTAAAACTCAATCTTGTTCTAAGATATGATAATTCATTTTGGTGCTTTGAAACCGAATACATTTTCTCTGCCTCTTCCTTTGTCTACAGATAGACTTGCCGCACAATTATTGTTCAATCTTATTTGCAAGTCACGGTTAACCTGCTGCAGTCTTGTATTTTTCAATGCAGTTCTCCCAGCTACTCAAACAACAAGAAAAATTTGGAGAAGAAGGATTCAATTATGAAGTGCACATTTGATTTTCAGATGTGAACATTTCTGCAGACACATAGGACTTTGCATACTTTGAAACCATATTTTACAAGTGACACTGGCTTATTAACAAAGAATGTAAGGGAAAGTTTAAAATATAAATCATTTCCATGTGTTTCATATAACTGCTAAAATAGTTTAATTTAAATGAGATTTGGTCTATTCAGTTTGTGTTCCTAATAAATTATAGTTAACAAACATGATTGTGGGGGACTATTATTAATTACTTTTATAACACAGGAATGCGTGGTGCTTTGAAAATATAAAGTTAAATATGGGGCCATATCCTGACTTCTTTATTGACGAGATTATCCTTACTGGTTTTGTGCAAGCAGAAGGGGAAAGTTTTGGCCTCCATTCCCTGTAGTTTTGCAAACCATCAGAGGATGAAAGAAGGAGCAGGCAGAGACATAGCTGACCAGCCGTGGAAATACAGTATATTTTAAAAAATGGTTTGATGAAGGAGACACACCACACAGGAAGGAAGCTGTGCCGAGCATGTAGGGTGTCTACTAGTCACATGATAGAAGGCATGAAAAGAAGAGCAGAGGAAGCAAACAAATGAGATGTCCAAGGGTGTGTAACAGCTTCTCAGGGTGGGCCACAGTGATCTGGTGTTCCTCTTGAAGATGTTAGGAGAGCATAAATCTATCCACCACATTCCCAAGAGACTTTGGCTACGTCTACACTAGCCAAAAACTTTGAAATGGCCATGCAAATGGCCATTTCGAAGTTTACTAATGAAGCGCTGAAATACATATTCAGCGCCTCATTAGCATGTGGGCAGCAGCGGCACTTCGAAATTGATGCGGCTTGCTGCCGCACAGCTCATACAGATGGGGCTCCTTTTCGAAAGGACCCCGCCTACTTCGAAGTCCCCTTATTCCCATCTGCTCATAGGAATAAGGGGACTTCGAAGTAGGCAGGGTCCTTTAGAAAAGGAGCCCCGTCTAGACAAGCCACTCGGTGGCGAGCCACGTCAATTTCAAAGTGCCGCAGCCTCCCGCATGCTAATGAGGTGCTGAATATGTATTTGAGCGCCTCATTAGAATGCCAGCAGCTGCGGCACTTCGAAATTGACATGGCTCGCTGCCAGGCAGCTTGTCCAGATGGGGCTCCTTTTCGAAAGGACCCCGGCAACTTCGAAATCTCTTTATTCCTATCTGCTGATATATGCACAGATATATGCTCAGCTGCCGGCATTCTAATGAGGCACTGAATATGTATTTCAGCGCTTCATTAGTAAACTTCGAAATGGCCATTTGCATGGCCATTTCGAAGTTTTGGCCTAGTATAGACATAGCCATGGTTTGCTATTTAGAGATCACCATCACCAACAACCATGGGCTAAGTGCCTGTTGGTGTCTGATGGCTCTCTCACTATTTCCTTCCATTTTTCCCTGTCCAGTGCCGAGTGGCTTAGTTTCTGTACACTAGTTCCGCACCAGTCTATTATATCATCTACTGACTCTCTGTGGGGTCTGCCTCTCCTATGCAAACTTTCCATTATGCCAGCTACCAGGGTCTTGTCTTTTAGCTCATTGCTTATTCTGCAGATATGCTCAAATAGCTGTAACTTTTATAACCTTCTGTAGTATGTTCTCTTTCAGCTGTTATCTTCCTATATAATTCCTCGTTGGTAACCTTCTACATCCATCCTATTCTCAGGATGTTTGTATAACAACTCCTCTTGAATATCAATATCTTTCTCTTCAAATCTTTTGTTATCATCCATGTCTCCCATCTGTACAACATGCTGCTGAATACACACATTATCAAGATGCTAAACTTTGTTCCTAAGTTCCTTTGTACCTAAGTTCCTAAGCTTTGCGATCTTATCCATTGCTTTAAAGATCGCTCTCGCTTTTGCCATTAGTCACTGTTTACTTCTTATAGTCTAGATCATATGTCACGCTGCTCCGCAGATACATGAACTTCTCTATATTCTCTAGTTCAATCCCATCTACAAGGATCTTCCTTCCTATTTCCTTATCTCCAGATACCATTGTTTTCATTTTATCAATGTTCATAATGAGTCCATATCACTTCCCTTCCTTGTTTATCACCTGCACCATTTTTGCTAGCTTCTCTTCATCTTCCTCGATGATAAATAGATCATCCATAAACCTCAGGTTAATTCTCATCCATGCACTGATATCCCTTCTACCTCTTCCTTGGTCTTGTCCATTGCTCTCTCTAGGTGTGTGATGAAGATAAAAGGCAATGTTGTATCTTATTTAGATATGAGTTTTTCATTTTGGGATTTTAGATATTGACCATCTATCAAAAATCATCAGGAGGAATATATTTTACTTTGCAATTATAGCATCAGGAGCCACAACCAAGTCCTTAAAGAGCTGCATGTGGCTCTGGAGCTGCAGGTTGAAAGCCCCTGTTCTAGGAGGAATCAAAATTCTTGGCTAACTGCAATCAGCACCAGGACAACTAACATACCTACCAAAATGGTTGTGAAAAAGCTGTAAGGTGAAAGGATTTTATTTTAAAATATATTTATCAGACACCCTGAGGACATGTACATAGTTTAAAAATAAGATACATAATGTACTGACCAAAGTCGGTCTTAAACACATCCCCTCTCCCCGCAAAAAAGCAGCTAAATATTAGCATTTCTGCCAGCTCCTTAGGCAAAGTCCTGAGAAAACAGATGGGCCTTACACTGTGACCTAGTGGTCCAGAGATCAATGGGAGAAGTAAGTTCCAGAGCTGAGTATCCCCCAGGAAGAAAGAATTGCTTCCAGTCTGCATATTTTCAGATGCCGGGCACATCAACAAAAGCACCCTGACTGGTCTCAGCTGTCATGACTGTCCAAAATGGGAGAGACAGTTCCTTAGGTAAATAGAACACAAACTACATAGGGGATCTTCAGTCAAAATCAGCACCCAATATTGCTCCCAGAACCAAGCAAGAAGTCAAAATACAGTTTGGAGGAAAATCATAATGTACTCTCTGTGGATAGTGTTACTAAATAAACAAGATACAGTAAACCCTTGATTTAACAGACTAACAGGGAGAAAGGGGGGCCCGTCAATGCTGAAAGTCTCTTATATCCGAAAGGTCATACTGTATGACGATACACTGTCCTTCCCAGCCCACCATTCACTCCAGTCCTCTGCCTCCCCCTTACAGTCTTCCCATCCTATCCCATTCTTCCCCTCGCACCAGCATCTCCCTCTCAACCGTTACCAGCAGAGAAGTTGCATGCTGGCCTGGCTCCTTCCACATACTTCCTAAGCAGTCCTCCAGCCCCGACAGCCCTAGCTGCAGCAGCTGCTCCAGCGAGTCACTGGCATTTTGGGGGTAGGGAGGAGGGGCGGTAGACAGCATCTGTTGTTTCCAAAGTTTTTTAAATCAGGGTCTGTTAAATTGAGGCTTTATTGTATCTGCATTCTGCACTGTATGCAGTGGTGCTCCTGGGTTCCTTCATTTAGATGCAAGCTTGATATAGCTGAAAGTTTTCCCCAGTACAGAAATCCTTCTTAATGTATCACTTTTTTACAATAGCTCAGAAACACAGTATAAAGCACTTTTTCCCAGGGCTTCTTGGCATCCTGCTCAGAGTTGGTAATGGTCAAGTTACATTTTGGTCTGCACAGGAATCTTTTAATGTTTTATGATTTTCTTTTATATACAGCCACCAGTCTACTCTAACTGTAGTTTTCTGGCATCAGTGACGAAGACTGCCACACTGTGGCAGCAGCAAGACTGTGAACCTACTCAGAATTTCACTACAGCACGATCTGGCCAAAACCACACATTAACATCACTCTTTGAGGCTTACTCAGCAGAATATTTACACTCATCTGTGCTCCATCTCTCTTTGTTTTTTTTTAAATTATTATATTCACTGAAGTAGTAGCCATGAATGTTATTCTCTGCAGAGATCCAGAAACTCTCAAATACTGTAATTATCCCATTCTGTTTTTAGAGAAACCAATGGCACTAGAAATTAAAAACTATGGGACAATAAGCAATTTAGAATGCTTGGCCACTGTTGCTACCCCCCTACCCATTGCTGGCTAAGGAGCCCATTCACACCGTTTTGTTAGAGTATCTCTCTTTTTTACAGGAAAGAGATCTAACCTCGTCTCCCTTTTTGTCTCCAATGCAGCTGCTGGGCCCTCTCTCGTGCATATGGCACAAGAGCAGGATTTCCTTTGAACACTCTTAGCAGAGAGGAGAAAAGAGTCACCAAGTGTTAGCAGCATGGAAGTTGAATGGACATTAAAATGGATGGCAGAAAACTGGACTCAGCAGAATCAATAACCATTTCTTCAATGGCTGGGTACACAGCTGCAACGGGGGACATTCACCTGTCTGATCTTACTTGTTTTTTTCTCTTTTGATACATACTACTGAAAATGGGCCATTTCCACCCTGACTGAATAGACCTTGTCAGCTCTGGCCCTCCCTTTTACTGGGACTCCACTCTTTAAGTACCCCTCTGAAACCCGCTCCGCCCCCCACATTCTTGCATCTGATGAAGCAGGTCTTTGCCCACAAAAGCTTATGCTCCAAAATACCTGTTAGTCTATAAGGTGCCACAGGACGTCTTTGTGTTTTCGAAGATACAGACTAACACGGCTACCTCTCCGATATAGTTGCAGCAGCAGCAACCAATTCAGCAGATGGCAGTACAGCAGCAGTGACAATGGAAAACAGCTGGTACAGCAAGCGGCTGCCCCAAGGTCAGGCTGTAGTGCTAAATATTCTACAGAGACATAAGTACTATCTAATGTATCTTGCTGGCCACCTAAACAGGGGCAATCTACCAGGCTTCATATGTGATAGGGTATCCCAGGCTTGGAAGTTACCGTTGCTATTCTCTGGACTTCCAAACATCAATGAAGAAATGCATTGAGCTGTTTTTATAAACAGAAATATCTGCTTAGAGCCTATCCCTGTGTGCCAGCCCAGGAACTATAAGATAAGAATTTCAGAAGCACCTAATTCCCCCTTTTTAAAAGTGATCAGCACTTCAGATCTGCTCTCATGGAAAATCAATACGAGTGAGGCTCCTAAGTACCTAACTTTTGAAAATGAGGCTTAGACTTATAAGTGACTAAGGTACTTTTGAAATTTTTTACCACATATGCTGTGTTGGTGCTTCCTGATACCTGAATGTGCAATAGTGATTATGGTGGGATAATGGTTCACATGAATTATTTCCATGCAGAGGAAGCATCAAGCAGGCAAACAACACCTTGGAAAGTGAAGGAAACTATGTTAACAGATCCTTCCTCAGCCAAACTAGAGTTGAGGCTAGAAATAACTACTGCTCTTATGGTAAGAGAACACCTGCTGCCTGAGCAGAAAGCCCAAACTCTACGGCTACGTCTACACGTGAAGCCTACATCGAAGTAGCCTATTTTGATGTGGCGACATCGAAATAGGCTATTTCGATGAATAACGTCTACATGTCCTCCAGGGCTGGCAACGTCGATGTTCAACATCGACGTTGTGCAGCACCACATCGAAATAGGTGCTGCGAGGGAACGTCTACACGCCAAAGGAGCACACATCGAAATAAGGGTGCCAGGCACAGCTGCACACAGGGTCACAGGGCGGACTCAACAGCAAGCCTCTCCCTTAAAGGGCCCCTCCCAGACACAGTTGCACTAAACAACACAAGATCCACAGAGCCGACAACTGGTTGCAGACCCTGTGCATGCAGCATGGATCCCCAGCTGCAGCAGCAGCAGCCAGAAGCCCTGGGCTAAGGGCTGCTGCACACGGTGACCATAGAGCCCCGCAGGGGCTGGAGAGAGAGCGTCTCTCAACCCCTCAGCTGATGGCCGCCATGGCGGACCCCCCTATTTCAAAGTTGCGGGACGCGCAACGACTACACGGTCCCTACTTCGACGTTGAACGTCGAAGTAGGGCACTATTCCCATCCCCTCATGGGGTTAGCAGCTTCGACGTCTTGCCACCTAATGTCGATGTTAACATCGAAATAGCGCCCAACACGTGTAGCCGTGACGGGCGCTATTTCAAAGTTAGTGCCGCTACTTCAAAGTAGTGTGCACGTGTAGACACGGCCTACAATTAATGGCAAACTTTTTCACTTTGTTTTTAGCCCTAGTAGGATAATTACATTAAATAAACCACCTTACCGAAACAGAGTGTGAAAAGCTTACCACTTCTCATGGAAAAATGCTGGAAATTGAAGAACCCCAAAAAATACCTGAGTCAGAGGTCATAGCAGCCTTTAAAGTTCCATGGTGCTTACCCCAAAAACTGATGGGTTCAGTAAGTCCTCCAGGACCCTTCCCCATATTTCGCTAATGCTGCTCTGTGGCATGTCTTCCTTTAGCATTCTGTTGCAGCCACTCAGTCCATGCAAGATGCCTCATATTACCACTAGCTAGCACTGCTGGCCACATGCATTCAACAATTACCAGGGTTCCCAAAATCATGGGATCAGCTTAAAAAGCATGAGTTTTTTTAAAATTATAAATGTTGGCTTGTTTTTATATGATTTCTGGATTTCATAACAGGGGGAAAGGGGTGCCTGTTAATGCTGAAAGTCTCTTATATCTGAAAAGTCATACTGTATGACGGTGCACTGTCCTTCCCAGCCCATCACTCACTCCTGTCCTCTGCCTCCCCCTTGCATTCTCCCCATCCTATCCCATTCTTCTCCTCACACCAACATCTCCCTCTCCCCATTACCAGCAGAGGAGTTGCATGCTGGCCTGGCTCCTTCCACATACTTCCTAAGCAGTCCTCCAGCCCCAGCAGCCCTAGCTGCAGCAGCTGCTCTAGCGAGTCACTGGAACTATGGTGGTGCTGGTACTGTTACTGGGGAGGCTGTCTCTGCCTCCCCTTAGCTACAGGGATGAGGTTGGGAGAGGAAGGAGGTGCAGAGTGGAAGGAGGTTTGCTGTTCCCCAGTGTGCTCCGAGGCTGCCAGCCCCGTCCTGGCTCCCACTTCCTGGGGGTGACTGTGCTAGTGCTCAGGGCAGTCTGGGCTGGAGGGGCACTGGTGGGTCACCACCCTGGGACGCAGCAATTGCTGCCCCTACCTCACCCCTCACTTCCTATTCCACCAGTGCAGGAGCAGCAGCGCGGGGGCTGTGGGAGGGGGAGCGATGCTGCGTGGGTCTGTGGTGCAGCCCTTCTGGCAGGACATGTGAACAGAAGGACTGAGTGCGTCCTGAGGACAGATGGGTGCAGGATCACCAGGGTGTGAGGCTGGGAGGAGTCTTAATTCCAGCTGATGAGCAGGCTTAAAGTTTCCTCTCCAGGTTCATGTCCATTAATGTTATTTTTATCACTATATTTTGTGTGCGAGATCTATAAATACATAAAAATAAATATATTTGTACATACTTGTATTTTATCCACAGCTATTTTGGCTCTTGACCGCTAACTGGTTTACCACCTGTGCTTCAAATCTATCATTTGAATGGTTTTGATGCAGAGTGCTGAGAGGAAAATATGGAGAGTTTTTTTGTTAAAAAGGGGGACGGGAAGGGGGAGGAGGGGAAACCTAGCATTTTACCTAGCTCAGGGGTTTGCATCCTGCGTCTCTTTAAGGACTTCTTTGTGGGTCCCATAGTTATAATTACAAAGTAAAAAAAAAAAAAAACCTCCTGATGATCAGTGGTGAATGCCTGAAAGCATACTAGTGCAATCATATCTAAATAGCAAACAATATGTGATCTTGAAACCTTGGATAACTCCCCCTTTAATATGTGCAGGGCATTGTGAAATACGATACCAAATCTATTGCTATTAAAGTCTTAATTTTGAAAAGGAAAAGGAAGCTTGCGGCATTCCTGCTGTGAAGGGCACCATGCATTTTTAAAAAGAAAGTTGAAATTAAACGTGAAGTAAAATTGGCATAATTAAAGTAGAGTTGGAATGGCTTCAAAAGAGAGGGAAACTGAAGACGAAAACAGAATTTCAAACTGAATGGATCCAATCCTTTGCATTTATATCGAGTTCAGCTGGGCTCCCTTTATGTTTCATTTGCAATGAGAATTTTGCCAACAACAAAAAATGCAACCTTGAGAGGCGTTTTCTCAAAAAAACAAACTACTTTTGCCAAACAGTATCCAGCTGGAGATGGCAGAAAAAAAGCCGAGGAGGGGCTGCTACACAAAGCAAACTAAGAACACATTCAATAAATGGGTGAAATCATCATGTAGCATAATTGTGGCTACTTCTGTGGCAATTCAACAAATAGCAAAATGAGGAAAACTGTTCATGGATGGCGAATATATGAGAGTGCTTTATCCAAGCATCAGAGCAGCTGCACAGTGATTTCAAAAACAAAATTGTTCAGAATCTAGTGTGCTCCAGACAGAGAGAGAGATTGAGAGAGAGAGAAGGTTCATGAGTGAAAGTCAGGAAAATAGCACTACCAATGCACATGTAAAGTGTGAGGAAATAGAATATGTAAAAAGTTTGTGAACGTCCTGCAGTAAACATGTATCACATGACAAATCATTGGGTGCATGCTATTCTTAAAATGGGGTTAGAACAAGTATGGTTTGACATTATTTATTAAGGACCGTCTCATATTCACATGCACTGCGGCTCTTGAAGTACTGAGTTTTTACTGAATTTGCAAAGAAATGGCTTCTTGCTATTTTGGTTGTTGACCCCTGGCCTAGCTTGGTAAAATTAGGTTTGGAGAATGTGTTAAGGATAGTAAGCAGATACAGCCTGGTTCTGACTTGCCGCCAGCAGTAGGGTAAAGATATATGATTTAAGCCCCCAGCTACAGAGGGGAGATATGCAGAACACTGGTCCAACTGACACAGCTATTCCAAGATTTCAATCTCATATACCTGGTATATATGCATCCATACAGCAGGCTCCACACTGCTGAATACCTGAAAAATGGATTTGCATTTAAATACATTGTTTAAATTTTATTTTAAATGTATTTAACAAAAATCATCATGGTAATGTACAAGAAGTATGGTTTATATCAAAAGAGATTATATAAAGGCTTTCTTGTGTGTCCCCCACTTTCTTGCTTTCAGTCTTCCTCTGGTCAGTGGTCTCTGCAGACCACTGTCAGTGATCAAGTGACATGCTTTTGCTGTAGGCATGTTGGGCTGCAGGAATAATTCTGTTGGCAGCAGTACATTCCCAGCCAGCCACAAAACACTCGAGCCCCCACTGCCTTTTCTCTAGTGGCCCTCTCTTTGATGATGCCCCATTTATCTTCCTGGTCCTCACACCTGAGCATTTTTTCAATGTTTTTTTAATTTTTTAAAAAATGAATAGGTTGCATTTTACTCTCCTCCCTTTCACAAAGAACAATATAACGTGAAAAAACAGGAAGCTTTTAACGTGAATATGAGAGTCACTACCCATATGGACAGAATGTGGACACGGGGACACAGAAATGTGGTTATGGCATACATTTTTGCAGGCACTTTCCTATTTCCCTTACATTTCTGACATATAATGCATATCAGGCCAACCAATATTGTAATGGCTCTAATACAGTCTACTCTCTCATGACATGAGAAGTTTTAGAATCACTCCTTTTTCTAAAGAAAATGTGTCCAAAGTGACTGTGCTGATTACAGTTTACTACATGTATGAATGGTTGCTTAAGAAGAGGGGACTAGTATTTGGCCTTTCCTTATTATTAATCTCATCCAACTCTATAGATGCCAAACATTTCCTACTCTTAATTCTCACGCTTCTCTCTAGATTATAAAGCCTTCAGTTCTGAAGCTGAGTTGTCATGTGTCGGTTAAGGGGAGGGAATAGTTCAGTGGCTAGAGCACTGCCCTTGTAAACCCAGAGTTGTGAGCTCAATCATTGAGGACGGGGAGCTTTCGAAGGTCTAAGGCAGGCTAGATTTAAAAGAAAATAATCATATACAGTGCTAAACCCAAGGTGAGTGTTTAAAAATAAATTAATTGAATTGCCATTTCACTATTTTCCAGTTCCAACTTCATTTCATACACAATTTCTTGGTGTCTGAGGGAGATTAAGGTAAGCTGGAGCCTGCCACTATTTTGCCATAATTAACTGCTTCCATCTTGAAAGACAGGGCTAAGAAGGGTCAGGTGTCAGCTTCCTGAGACTTTAAACTATTAATGAGTGCTATTGGAGCAGCTAGCCCTGTAACTCAGGGGTGAGCAAACTTGTTACATCTCTGAAATTAGCAGGCCCTCACCAACCTGTCTAGTGCAATCCAAACCAATGGAAATTTTGTTAGGTTCATATGAAAAAAACCCACTTCCAGTACCTGTAACAAAGTAAGTCTGGAGAATGTAAAAACTTAATTAATCAGTAAATAAATGTGAATATACAGACGGAAAAACAGAAAAGTATTTTAACATTCGTAATGAGATGGGTGAACCTGAGAACAAGCAGCCAGTCGTGCTGCACCCCTCTTATGAAATGTTGTGCCTCCTCGAGAGGGTCTGGCCCCACTTGGCACAGGAGTTGGTCCAAGAGACGAATATTGCTGAACAATTCAGTAACAGTACTTGCAATGTCATTACTTTTAACATCCCTGTGGGTGGCTGTAGAGGGAAATACCGGTGACCTAACACAGTAGCATTTAACTTCTAATAGGGGAAAAATACAAAAATGGGGATGCTACTGTCAAGTGACTGGATTTGTATATTGGATATGGAAGCCATTGTATGTGCCCAGTGTCTCCACTGGCACCAAATATTGGGCTAGGGGGGCCATGTGAGGTGTCTAACGAAAGCTGATGATGCCTTGAATCTATGTACATTAATCACATGTCTGTATCATGTTGATAGGTAAAGTCATAGATTTTAGCCATGTAGTTGTAATAGCAATGCTTTAGTGCAAAGGTTCACAATGGGAGGTGTGATTGCCACTCCAGCCAGAATGAATGGACTCCGAACAAAGGCGCAGTTGAATCCACATCCCAGAGGCTTGGGACTTGTCAATGGAAGGCAGACCACTGGTCAGGTGACCTGGACTGAGGCAAAGGAACAGACCCATTTCAGAAATTTCAGACTGTCTCCTGGGATTTGTCCAATGTCATTTTGTCGCAACAGCTCACCTGAGTCAGGTGGGGATGGACCCTCAAGAGATTATGGGAAGGGGAAAGGGCTTGGGCCCTGGACACAAAGGGTGATGTGGACTTAACAGCGTCAATCTTGCATCTCTTGTCTTTTGGTTCCTGTGCCTGTCTCCAGCATGTGGATCTCAGCAGGCTGGATCAACAATGCTCAAGTAACTGAAACTATGTGACCTAAAACGGACTTTCAGAGACTTTTAAGAATCAGCAAATAACATCACTGGTCTGAGTCAATAACAGAAATTGATGTATGTAAAGTATTGCTTTAACAATTCTTTCTAACCTTGTTCTTTATTTTTTTATTAATAAATCTTTAGGTATTTAGATCTAAAGGACTGGTGAGTGTGGTGATCTGAGTAAGATCCAAGTATATAGTGACCTGGACCCTTTGGAGCCCGAAAGAATCTGTGTGGGGTTAGGTGAAACAGGCTTAAAAGCCTCTCACCTGAAATTGGGGGATGTTGGTCTGAGCTGGTACAGCAGCTGGGAAGTCTGTGGGTTTGCTTGTGTGGCTTCTGGCTGGTCAGGAGGCTTGCAGATGTGCTGTTGTGGCTGGTTGAATTTGCCTTAATGAGAGCGAAATCCCAGCCTGGGGCTGTAAGAAGCCCAGGTTTTAAGCAAAGGTACCCTGGACTGATTTCTCTAGCTGTGCCCAGAAACCCCGTTGTATTACAGATAGTTAAATGGAAATTAAAAGAACAGTCTCAAGACTATGAATTGCCTGCAAAGCTGCATGGCAACTTGTTTAAAAATACCATAATAAAGGCTCTAACTTTACACTGAACAAAAAAAAACAAACAAACAGAGAAGCTGTCCAAAAACTAGTAGCAGGGATGAACAATATGTAAAAGACGCATTGAGGGATAAAAATGCATCCTTTCAACACCAGACCCATCAGGCTTTTCCTGTCCTAAACCTCCTGTCTTGTCAGCACCAGACCCCTCAGGGTTTTCCCTCACAGTGCCTCATGCTATCAGCACCAGCCATCTGAGGGTTTTGCCGCTCAGTGCCTCTTGTCCACTGAGCTCGAGGCATCTGCAGTGTTTACTGTCCAGAGCATCCTGCCCTTTCACTGACAGCTACTTCAGGCTTTTCCCACCCATCGCCTCCTGCCCAGTCAGACCATCCACCTGAGGCTTTTCCTGCCCAGAGCCTGCTGCTGTCAGCATGTGCTGGTTGAAGCTTTTCCCACCCAGTATATCCTGCCCTGTCAGCAGAAGACACCTGAGATTTTCCTGTCCGGCACCTGCTGCGCTGTCAGAACCAGCCGTATAAGGCTTTTGTCTCCCAGTGCCTCTTGCCCAGTCACCACCATCCTATGGAGGGTTTTCCCACACAGCAGCTCCTGTCCAGTCAGCACCAGCTACTGAGGCTTCTCCCACCTAGTGAGCTCAAGGCATATGAGGGTCTTCCCACCTAGCACCTCCTGCCTTGTCAGCAATACCCCCCCAGAGGCTTTTCCTGCCCAGCTCCTCTTGCCCAGTGAGCTCAAGGTACCTGAGGGTTTTACTGACCAGAGCCTCCTGTCCTTTCTGTGCCAGCCCCCAAACTCCAGGCTTTTCCTACCGAAAACCTCTTTCACAGTAAGCACCAGTTGCCTGAGGCTTCCCCCACATCCCACCCAATACCATCTGCCCAGTCAGTTCCAGCCCCTTCAGGCTTTTCCCACCCAGCACCTCCAGTCCAGTGAGCTTGAGGCATCAGACAGTTTTACCATCCAGAACATCCTGCCCAGTCAGCACCAGCTGCCGGAGCTTCTCCTGCCCAGCACATTCTGGTCTGTCAGTACCAGCCTCATGAGGCTTTTCTCGTCCAGCTCACAAGCGCCTGCCTAACCATTTCGTCTTTGTCCAGGACTCATTATGGACCCCACCTGCAAACTGGATACACCCCTGTCTGCAAACTGTTTCAGCCTGAATCTCATTCGCTGTTATGCCCAGCTCCACCCAGCACTCCATCTCAGTCCCAGGACCTCACCAAAACTGTCGTCTCATCACTCTGACATCCCCCATCATGCTCCACCATTCTTTGCACTCTTGCCAGTAATGAGACCCTAAACAGCCATAATCAGAGCTACTGGCATCGCTTTTCGGCAAGTAGAAGATCTGAGGATCACCTGGTTCTAGTACAGCCCTTCTTATCTCAAGTCCCACTTTCCCTCACCGGGCACTCACTGCTAGCCAAAGAGCCCACTGCCTCTCCTCCTTCCGTCCTACCTGTCAACACCTTTCCAGTGAGTGTAAGCCACCTCCTGGCCTACCCACCCAGCACCTCCTGTCTAATCAGTACAAGCTGCGTCCTGCCCATCCCACTCAGTGCCTCCTGATCAATCAGCATGAACTGCCTCCTGCCTTTCCTGCCCAGTGCCTCCTGACAATCAGGATAAGCTCCTGCCCTTCTCACTTACCACCTCCTGACCAATCAGCATGAGCCACCTCCTGCCCAACCCACCCTGTGCTTCCTGCCCAGCACCTCCTGCCCCATCAATGTGAGCAGCCTTCTGCCCTTTCCGCCTGGGAGTTTCCCGCCCAATCAGCATGAGCCATCTCCTGTCCAACCTGCCCAATCAACGTGAGCTGCTGCAGTGGTTTTTCCTGCTGGCACTTTGTGCCCAGTCTACGTGGGGTGCCTCAGAGCTGCCTGCCTCACCCATGCTCCTCAGCCAGAGGCTCATCAGAGATTGCCCTTCAAATTTGATTCAGTTGCTCATAGCACTGAGTATCTGCCCTGTGGGGTCCCCAACTGGAAAACCCTTGGGTCAACCCTCCCACTATATATATCTCCCATTCACTGCACCCCTTCAGCCAGAAGGACCTTGATCACTGTAAGAAGGAGCCTCCACCAACCTCAGGGCCTCTGAGGACCAGCTGGTTCTGGCACAACCAATGGCCAAAGCAACTCAAGAGCTGCTCAGCCCCATGTACACTAATTACGAATAGGATAAGGTTGTTCCACAAATCGCTTAGTAAACTCCCTCTTCTAGCCTGGCGAGCACACAGACCACACCTTTAGGAAGGGCAAAGTCTTGGTTCTGCCACCTTCCCCTTCAGGTCAGAGGTCTTGGGGATCCACACGTGCTGCAGAATAACTGTCACATGAACAGTAGAGGCACCATGCGTCCTGGTCACTTTTCATGCAGGTTTGGCTTTCTTGTGACATGTTCGGCAGGAGAAGCAGAAACATGGGAGCCCAGAACAGGGAATTTTTTTTTTTTTGCATAGTTCGCATCTGTATTGAAACCAATCTGTTCCTTTCTGCTGGTTAGCTTTTTATTGCTACAGACCACTCTGGTGCTAGGGTTATTTATTTATTTCTTCCTTCCTTCTGTGGAAGCACATAAAAACAGGACCTCCGTGTGCTAACTAATTCTATAGCACACACATATACAGTCACACACACAAAAGTCTCTGCCCCAAAGTTTTTACAGTCTAAACAATCTGTTATCCAGTTCCATACCTACTCCCTTAAAAAGGTTTCCCTCTATTTTAAATAATTATTTCTTTGAGCCATAAATGCAGGTCTTCCAATATTCTTAAACAGTATTATGCACAAAAGGATATTTAGTAGACCATGCAGCCTTGCTACCAGCTACAAAGCAAAGAAGCTAGTAAGCAGGATTTGGGACATGTACATGTGCTGATTTTAATAATTTTAATGTGCAGTAGAAATAGAGTTTTTTCCAGTTTAAGCATAAGACAAATATTAGACAGGAAATAAAAGATTTTGTTAAGAGGGTGTGAAATATAGCTCCTAAAGTGCATAATAGGATAAAGAAGATACACCTGTTGCCTAGACTTGAATTCTATGTACTACTCTTATTGGCTGTGTCTACACCACAAAAATAACTTCGAAGTTGCTTACTTCAAAGTACAACTTTGAAGTAAGCAGCTTTGAAGCTGAGCATCTCCACACACCCCACTTCAAAGATAATCTTCGAAGTAGGGCACTACTCTATTCCCGGGAATGGAGTACGGACTTTGAAGTTGGGCTCCCTACTTTGAAGTTAACTTCGAAGTAAGGGAAAATGTGTGTAGACTCTCTGCTGGCTACTTCGATGTAGTGCCTAACTTCGAAGTTAGTTCCTAGTGTAGCCACACCCACTGTATAATAACATCACTTATTGGATTACAGTACTAATGTCGCTCCAGGATTCTGCATCAGATGGCTTTGCATTTGCAATGACTCATAGTTCAGATTTCAATTTCAAGTTTTAAGTATATTTGCTTTTCTTTCAGGCCTGTTAGGATCTCTCTCATGACAGGTTCATAGCCGCTACTTTTCTCTTTTCTTAAAATACCACAACCCAGCATGGTAGTGTGTGTTGGAGGTAACATGGTTCGAACAGGAAAAGAGGAAGGCTAAGATCATTATATGTTCACTATTTACTTCTCCCAGTCCTGTGCAAAGAAATCCTTGGTCATCAACAGATTGCTTTCAGCTAGTTAAGGAATGCTAGCACAGCACAGAAAAGAAAACACCAGTTCTCAAGAAATGTCATAGAAATTGCTCCATGATGTTACAGAAGAAACAATTGGCTGAACATTATCCACACAGCTTCTAAAAAGGAGTGGGAAGGCTTTTGAAATACACAATAGCATGGCATGAAGAGCTACGGATTATAAAGCAGAGCTGTAGTATAATGCAGTTAAAGGCACATTCAATGAGTAAGCAGTCAGTTCGGGTCTGCAGCATTCAGAAAATACAGTAGATGCAGGAAACCTATCAAAAAGTGGCTGGAGCCACTGAATGATTGAGTTGCTAACAGAGCACACAGGGAGTGTTGCAGAGAAGCAACAGGTAACCGCTTCAATTCAAAACCCCCCCTCTCTCTTCCCATTGGCTCACCTGTCCATGTGCCAACAGAGAACCCACTATCTCTAGGTATAATCCTTTACAGGCTTTCATTCTTGACAGGTCTTCACTGCAGAATCTATATGGGATGTTGCCACACCTAAGCCATTCTTTGTAGGTGACATTTCTGAGGAATTGTCCCAGACTGATGTTTCAACTGTAAATTGATTTTTTAAAAAAGACAATTCTCTTAGTTACACGCCACTACGCCCAACTTTAGTACCGGGCAAATTGATTGAAATGATATCGAAGAACAGAAATATCAATCATAAAGATGAATACAATATGTGTGGAAAGCCCCCACGTGGCTTTTGTAAAATGAAATCATGCCTCATCATGCTATTAGAATTTTATTAGAACTGAGCTTACCAACAATCATGTGGACAAAGGTGAGTCATAGGAAATAATGTACTTCAACTTTCACACCTCCACATTAGCTACTGATAATGGGCTACATCCTCCCTGACTGAACTGACCTGATTTCTTCTCTCTTGATGTTCACAACTCCACATTAACTGCTGATAATGGGTCACATCCTCCATGACTGAACAGACCTTGTTAGCTCTGGCCTTCCCCTTGACTGAGTCTCCCTCTTTAAACTCTCCTCTGGAATGCTCCCACTCATGCATCTGATGAAGCGGGTCTTTGCCCACAAAAGCTTATGTTCCCAAATATCTGTCAGTCTATAAGGTGCCACAGGACTTCTTGTTGTTTTTGAAGATACAGACTAACTCGGCTACCCCCTGATACTTATCTGCTTTCTTGGTAATTGTAAATAAATAGAGAATAAGAATATTACCATGTAAGGCTTTTACAGTGGCACAGATCCCGCACACTCGCAGGGAATTATGCACTGAGGCCTAGGAATTGGGTAACAGTGGGGTTTTAAATTAACAGGGCCATGTCTTGAGCCCTACAGATTAGGTAAAGCTGTGTGTGCATCCCTGAGTGTGGAAGGGATAAAGAAAGTTGTACAGGTAACACGGGGGTGGCCAGTCTGTGTTTCTTGAGCCGCCTGTGGCTCTTTGAGCCATTAAACGTGACTCCTCCTCAGAGCCATGCGCCACTTGGCGTGAGTAGCACATGGCAGCAGCAGTGGCAGCTCTGATGAGTCACCGGCATCGAGTTAGAGAGGGGAGGAGAACTGGGGGTTCCTGGCTTTGCGGGAGGGGTGTGGGATTGGGTTAGAGTGGGGGCGGGGCTAAGGTTGCTTGGGTCTGGTTGAGGAGAGGGGGATTAGGTTAGAGCAGGAGGCTGGGGGTGCCTGGCTCAGGGGGAGGGGAAGAGCATTGAGCCAATTATTATATATTTATTTTTATCTATCTATCTATCCATTGATAGATCGATCAATAGATAGATAATACATGGTTCTTTGGACTCTATCCACATAGTTCTTGTGGCTCTTTGCACTCTATCCATGGCTTTTTGCCCCTAACTGGTTGGCCACCCCTGGGTTATATACTCAAAGTTCAGAAAGAAAGTTAATTTCCTTGCATTAGATGCAAAGTCCCCATGTTTACAAATATTGTACAAACATACATTTGCTATGAGTCAGTGACCCTACGCAATTTTTTTCTTCATTTTAAAGTAAAAGGGCATAGTACAGAATAACATCCTTATTTGTGATTGGCTGCATTACCACAGTAATGACTGCATATTAATACAATCCAAACAATGGGTTATGCAAATTAGTATTAGTATTTAGTTGCCTAGCAACTTGCAGAGTGGGTACAGAAAACAAAATATTGCTATACTATCGCTGCAGTGAGATCTCAAAAGACGAAACACTGCAAAATAAAAAGACAAAATATATAAATATTACTCATTTTAAAATGTAAACAAAATCCTGAAAAATCCAGATTAAGACTACATTTTCATTAGAGACCGAAGTGGAGGATCGGGGGAGCTGGATACTTTAGGTGACAGGAAAAGGAATTATTGAGCCTTTCACTTCCACCAAATACCTGCTCAAATACAATGCAGGAGTCCTGTTCTGCACTTCATGAATATTCAAAATTTGTATTTTAATATAGGGATCTGTTTAGCATAAGCAATACTCAATCAGACCCCAGTTACCAGTTACCAAAAACTAGTACTTATTTAATGCCTATTTGGTGGTACATGTGATCTTGTTTCAAGTGTCCTCAAGGAAACTTTCTAAATCACTAAGCACTTAGGAGTCCATGTCTCACTGAAAGTCAGTGGGATTGAGTGCTATAAGCAAAGTTTCTCCAAAGGCATTTTGGTACCTAAAGATGGAGATAGGTGGCTAGTGGGATTTTCAACTGCAAATAAGCAGGTTAGACACATCGCTCATATTGAAAGGCACGTCTTAAAATTCCACTTGGCACTTAAATACATCTTTAGGTGCTTTGAAAATCTGAACTTATGTTTCTTTTGAAAATGTAACTTAGGTACCTATAGCCGTGTCTACACGTGCACACTACTTCGAAGTAGCGGCACTAACTTCGAAATAGCGCCCGTCACGGCTACACGTGTTGGGCGCTATTTCGATGTTAACATCGACGTTAGGCGGCGAGACGTCGAAGCCGCTAACCCCATGAAGGGATGGGAATAGCGCCCTACTTCGACGTTCAACGTCGAAGTAGGGACCGTGTAGTCGTTGCGCGTCTCGCAACTTCGAAATAGCGGGGTCCGCCATGGTGGCCATCAGCTGAGGGGTTGAGACACGCTCTCTCTCCAGCCCCTGCGGGGCTCTATGGTCACCGTGTGCAGCAGCCCTTAGCCCAGGGCTTCTGGCTGCTGCTGCTGCAGCTGGGGATCCATGCTGCATGCACAGGATCTGCAACCAGTTGTCGGCTCTGTGGATCTTGTGTTGTTTAGTGCAACTGTGTCTGGGAGGGGCCCTTTAAGGGAGCGGCTTGCTGTTGAGTCCGCCCTGTGACCCTGTCTGCAGCTGTGCCTGGCACCCTTATTTCGATGTGTGCTACTTTGGCGTGTAGCCATTTCCTCGAAGCACCTATTTTGATGTGGTGCTGCGCAACGTCGATGTTCAACATCGACGTTGCCAGCCCTGGAGGACGTGTAGACGTTATTCATCGAAATAGCCTATTTCGATGTCGCCACATCGAAATACGCTACTTCGATGTAGGCTTCACGTGTAGACGTAGCCTTTGTGACCCAGCAGCTTTGAAAAAATTATCCTCAAAACAATTCCAGTATAATTGGCACCCTACTGACAATCTCACAAAAGTCCCAGAGACTACCATCTCACCTGTGCTTATAGGCCTTCTAAGTGAGATGTATGGTACACTAGAAGGAAGTGTGAACTTCTGTGGATCATTTTCGAGTTTTCCTGTGGAAAAATATGGGCTGTCATTGTATAGTAAGGTCTTTTCTGTCACCCTGAATGAACAAGTCAATTCACATGCACATAATACGTATTATTTAAAGTTAAGTCCATCTGCGCATATTTTGTAAGAGGCTACATCACTAATTCAAAAATTCACCTCAGGAGCACACGATCACTTTGACATGCCTATTTCCAGTTAATGAAACTTGAAGTTACATCCTACCCACTGAGGTGAAAATATACCCCTAAGTCTTATATTGCTGGGTGTAGTCTGCTGTGGGGAGCGAACTCTCTACTTTTGAGCCACCAAGTAGCCAATCTGCATCACTATGTCTCTGGGGGTTGCCTGACATGGGGAATCAGTGGGGTGACAGGAGATGTGAGTGTGGGGCAGTGATCAGGGCAGAATAACAGACTGCCCCCAGCCCTCGTCAGGATGGGCAGCAAAGAGTCTCTCATTCAGGCTTGTACTCAGGCTCAGCAGCCAAAAAAGCAGTTTGCAGACCTTTGATCAGGTCATAGCAGGAGAGAGTTTGGGGGCTCAGGCCTGCACGCAGCATGAACAGCAAAAGAGTTGGGCCTCCCAGACCTGGTGTATGGCCAACAAACACAGGCTTCTTGCCTAAGAGAGGAGGAAACTGCTGTCCACAAATTATGGTGGGGAAGGCACAAGCCCACCCAGTCCCCTGTATCCTGGCACAGGACTCTGGTAGTGGCAGAATAGGGGATCCTGACCAAAACATGCTAACTCACCCACCAGACACACTGAAGCCAGATAAGGTTCATCTACCTCTGGGCTGCTTCCTAACTCCCCCACATGGTGTATCTGGCTCTGCAGAGGGATGTAACTGAAAGTTGTGAATTTACATATACAAAAATTGGCAAACAAAAAAGTAAAGTTCCCACAGATCCTCACAAGGACCAGAGGAGTAGTGCTATACCTTGGGGACATGAGACCATACTTTCAAATCTGACCACTGTTTCTTGTGCCACCTGGAAATTCTCATGCTCAGGGTGCACATTTATAAAACAGGTTATACTTCTGTTCCAGTTCAAAAACTTATATTTTTGCAGATACAAAATTTCAATCTAAAATAATTTAAAAACTTTAGTTTTTGTTTTTGTTGTGTAATCAAGAGCCATCTGCTGGTCACAAGGGGGAATTGCCTCAACAGACAGGAGTGGAAAATAAAGTTTAAAGCAGGGGTTCCCAAACTTTTGGCATCATGCCCCCTTTTTGATTTTTGAGAAACCCTCACACCTCCTCTACCTCTTCCTTACCATCCTCCAACCCTCCTTTTAACAAAAAAATCAATTTGTAATTTAAACTTTAAAATAAACAGCATCTTGGTATAAATATTTTATTTAAATTTAAAAATAAGCACAAATAGGGATTTTTTTTGGCCCCAAAATTTATTACAAATGTAATTTAACATCAGAAGTAGCAGAAACAAAACAAATTTAATGTGAAGGATGATGCTGCATTGTCTTCACGAGTTAGGAAATCTTAGGTCTGAAAGACGAAAGTGCACAACGCAACTTGTTTTTGACATCCAGTCGATTTCTTTGTTTCGTTTTTAATGTGACTAATCTTGAAAAGCTTTTTTCACAGAGGTATGTTGATGAAAGTGGAAGACTAATACATAGCAATTCTTCTCCAACTTTTGAGTACATTGGGAAATATTTTATGCAAAATTCCTCCAAGCTTGAGTTTTCAAAATTATCTTTTACACTTGAATCATATTTTATTTCGAGTGCTTGTTCCTACAATACTTCTGGCAATGAATCAACATCAGCACTGAATGGACTGCGTGCTAATTTATGAATGGGGTTGCCAGAAAAGTTATCTGAAAAATAGCAGATGAATTTGTCAGCAAGGCAGTCCAGATGAAACACAATTTTGTTCTTCACATCCTCTTTACAACGTTTTTCGAAACCTTCATTTTCAGCGAGCGATAAAAATGTCGGAAAAGACAAATAGTTGGGTTACTGAGCTTATGTTTGACGTTTTCAAAGCTGGATTTTACCGTAAATGCTTTGATGGCATTTGGGGAGGGGAAGCAGCACACATGCTTCCTGAGACGCCGGCTCTGGCATGCAGCTGTGGGACTTCCCTCTCACACTGCACGAAGCCAGTGTTACCTCCATTTTTGCAGACGGTAATGCCAGTGCGGGCTCTTTCTTGGGGTGAGGTGAGGGTTAATGGGGGAGCTGGCGCCCCCCCCCCAGAATTTGTTCATGCCCCCTCAGAGGGGCACACCCCCCAGTTTGGGAACCTACCTTAGTTTACAAAAACTTAATGCTGAAAAGTTAAACTAATGTAATGACAAGAATAAATTGTGCCATGGTTGTTTCCCTGTTGAAATCAAAGCAAATTTAAAATCCCTTTCATGGCAGTTAATCTGGAAAGTGAAACTTCTGAAAATCTGACATTTTATGCTGTCACTCTGATGCTGCAACAGATCAAGTCAACTTAAATTATCCAACATAGTAGTTCAATTGGCCCTTTATGTCCATAATACACTCCTTTTATTTATATTGTGTGCAGAGCTAGCAACAAACTTTGCCAGGCCCTGGATAAGGAGCAGGGTGTTCAGCTTTGGGCCCGCAGAAGGGGCGGGGCCTGGGGCGGAAGGAGTCGGGTTGGGACCTAACTTCCCCTATTCAGCCCTCAGAACCACCTGGCCAATGCCACATGGGGCTCCAGAAGCAATTCAAATGGCCTGGGCTCCAGCAGCTGCAGTTCCAACTCACTTTACCCTTCCCACTCCACCATCATCAGCTGTGGGTATAAGTTCCCACCAGGAATATTTGCACTGACTTAGGTGGCGCATTGTGGGCTACTGATACCCCAAAGTCTTCTGTCAGTCCCGGGCAGCGGGGCTCTAAGTGTCAGTCTGGAGGGAATTTTACTGTCAGCCACTGCTGGTGGGGCTCCAGCCATCAGTTCCTGGCAGCTGACTGCCAGCTCAGTCAATGAAGTGTCAATACTGCATCAACCCACAGGCAATGCCTTCCCAAACTACCTGGGTTGCCCCATCCACATTTCATCCCTACCCCTCTGCCTCCCATTCAGTGCAGCTCCCTCCGTGTCCTGGGGCCGCCTGGGTTTCAGCCCTGTTGAGGCTGGGGCTGTGCCACCACCCATCCCAGGGACCACCCACCCATCTTCCGGAGCTGGGGGGCCACCCATGCTCTCTGTGCTCCGGGGAAGACTGGGGCCGTCCACCACACACCTGCTTTGTGCTCCTAGGACTGGGGAAGGCTGGGGCTGTGCACCTGCCACCCTCCTTGTGCTCGGGAGGGAAGGCTGGGGCTGCGTACCTCCCACTGAGTGGGTGATCTGCCACTAGAATGAGAGGGACATAGCTCCTGTAGGGGCACTGGGAACCCTTGTGTTGATCTAATTACATCAACTTAAGTGCCATGTGTCTCACAGGCCGTGTCTACACTAGCCAAAAACTTCGAATTTGCCATGCAAACGCCCATTTCGAAGTTTACTAATGAAGCGCTGAAATACATATTCAGCTTCTCATTAGCATGTGGGCAGCCGCGGCACTTTGAAATTGGCGCGGCTCGCTGCTGTGCGGCTTGCCCAGACGGGGCTCCTTTTCGAAAGGACCCTGCCTACTTCGAAGTCCCCTTATTCCCATCTGCTCATAGGAATAAGGGGACTTCAAAGTAGGCGGGGTCCTTTCGAAAAGGAGCCCCGTCTGGGAGAGCCGCGTCAATTTCTATGTGCTGCGGCTGCCCGCATGCTAATGAGGTGCTGAATATGTATTTCAGTGCTTCATTAGTGTCGACAACAAAGCGCGCAAGAGCCGGTCCCATGTACCGAGCTCCACCTCCCGAGTCCCGTTACCTCGCAGGCCCCTCGAGAGGATCAGATACCGGCGCTAATACTGGGTCGGTAATCTGTGCCACCATTGCGTACAGTTCCCCTTTTGGTGAAATCTTTCTAGTAAAAAACAAATGTATGGCCAACTAGACCAAATGACAGGTGGGTGTGTGGTTAAAAAAAAACCGAATACTATGCCGAATTTAGAGGTATACACAGATGCTTGCTGTTGTACATGTAAAATATTAGAGAGGATGTCAGGTGGACTCTACAACTCACTATGCTTACAATGTGTCCAAAGACAAATGACGACTGCCCAGGCAAGCCAGTTAAAATTAACTATATAGTTTATTTTCCTTATTATTTAAATCCTATAGCCCTTGAGTTTGTTGTACACGCATTAACAAAGTCACACTAAGTGACACATGATTACACTAAGTTACAACTGATACTTACATAAGACAAAACTTGAGGTGCTGGCATGCTGCCATTTATTGTGTCGAAGTAACAATGTTTAAAACCAGACTTTACTTGATAGCTAACCCTTGGAGTAACTAACCCCTGAGGATGTGAAATTGGTTCAAGGCCCTGCTACCTACTGAACCTTTTGATTAAGTGATTAGATCAAGTTGGGCACTACTTCCACTTGATACTATTCAAAGAATTAGTTTGAGGGGGTGCTACTCCTTCCCGAAACTATTAAGTTATATAATTTTAGTTTGGGTACAATAAAACATTGACTATCCTAACTTATGCCTAACAATACTAAAAAACTTATCTTATCCCAAACAATACTGATTATTCTATACTTATACCTAACAATACTAAATATCCTCTACTTATCTCCCTTTATACTAACACTATTAACAGAAATTTTCTTGAAGTTAAGGAATTATGAAATCTTTGTAAAGTATTGAAATATAATAATTGGACACAAATTGGTAGTAAAGGATAGAGGGAAACTGGGCCGTAATTCTTTTGCTGCAGGACCAGTTCCCTTGACGGAAACAGTGGGGCTCCACCACCTCCCACGCTAACTGGGGCACAGTACCTCCCTGAAGGGAGGCCAGTTCGACCACTAGTCAGCGGGGGCAGGAGCCACCCACTGCAAATCACGTCCGGTTTCTTAACGTCCTTTTCAGTGATTTAAAAATGGCGAGCGGAGACAAAGCTCGCCGCCGCACACCAAATGTCAGCTCTCTGAATGGTGGGCGGAGACAAAGCTCGACGCCGCACGCCAAGTGATTTTCAGCTAGCAGGCAGAAGCAAAGCTCAGCACTCTCATGTGATTTCAGTTCCTTTCTCTTCTCCCCTCTTCTTCTTTCTTCTCCTCTTCTCTCTTCCCTTGTATCCAACTCCACTCCTCAACTCCAACTGCGACCCCAACTGCCCTGACCCTTGTATGGGCCCTCTTTTATAGAGCTTTCTCATTAATATTCATGAGGCCCAAAGTTCTAAGTGGACCTGGTTGAGGACTCCAGTCCTGTGGTCCTCTGGACTTCTGAATGTTCCAGGTATATTACATAGGTATGAGTTCATCCATGATTTCACAGGTAAGTTCATACCGTAATGGCACTAATACTCAGGCATGATTGAATTATAAGTGACCGCTGGGGGCTCCAACCGGGGCTCCAACCGGTCATTCCCTCAATGTAAGTGAATGGACATGTGGTGGTTTGAAAAGTAAACCCATTTCTAATAACATTTTTGAGGTAAAAACTTCATGATTTGCCTGTGATAAATGCAGCCACACATAGGAGGTGACCCTGCAATACACCCCGAGGGCGGGGATGTCAAAAAACCCTACCAAGAGATTTTTAACATGCCCCTGCGGCCTCGGCTGAGGGTGGCAAGGTCCCTCCATCCTAGGCACGCGCCCATCCAGCAAAACATGGAGCACCTCACTTTCTTGCCAATTTCCCTATACATGTCCGTTTTCTTAGATTGATAAACAGGAATATTTTGATTTGGTTATTATCTCTAATTATTAATTATTTACATTATTTATAACTACCTTGGTTCCATCTTAAATATGAATAAATAACTTGAGGCTCTACCTCCTGATTATTTACATTATTGATCATTATTTCATTTGCATTATCTTTTTCCTTAGGTTTACAACATGTAATTAGGCAATTTACAAAACACTTACACAATAGAAAAATCAAACCAAATCCCAAGACAACTAACATAATCATGATTATTCCTTTTAAAATTTGAGCACCTAAATAACCCAATGGACTGGTTATCCAAGACCAAATATCCCATTTTCCTGGTTCCAGCAGTGGTGGTTCCAGCAGAATGTAAGCAATTTCCATAATGTGTTCCGCTCTTTTAATCACTTTATCCTGATTGTCTGGGATAAACACACAACACTCTTCCTTTATAAGCACACACACACCTCCCTTTGCCACCAAAATCATGTCTAACGCAATTCTATTTTGTATCACAGCCTTCCTTATCGTTAGATTCACCGTTTAACAAAGGTGGTCTTGGTGAATGGGTTATAAATTGATCTGATAAGGGCATCAGGATGAGCAGAACGCCTGCCTCTGAGCTGTCTGGCAACATCGTGCATACCCAGCAATTAGACATGTTTAACTCTTTAACAACCAAGGTTGATGTCCTTATATAAACATTACTCAAATCCCAATGGTCCATCAGCCCCGATGGCAGCAGAACAATTAAAATCTAAAACAATGATTAATCATGATTAGTGTAAAAGATTCCTTTCTTTACAAATAATTAACGATAGCTAACTATGATTAATTAACACACAGTCAATCACCTCTTCTATTTAACCAATTATGATGAATCACGACCTTGGGATCCTTCAAGTGATACGTACCGGGGTATGCTCCCGGGGTATCAATTTCTGCTTTGAATGGTTTAGAATGTCCTTCCCCAGGTAGCAAAACCCCCACTTTATCTCCGTGATTATATAGCGGTTTCCACTGTTTCTTGATTATAGGCTGGATATCTGGCCACCTCGATATGGCCCTATTAATGTTTAAAAGTGCTTCATCCAAATAATTGTGCCATCCCTTATAATCTGAATTTAAATTTAATATTCTCAGTTGGGTTTTTAGCACTCCTATCTTGCATTCTACTACACCATTGCCTTCCGGATGATACGGCATGTGAAAATGCCAGTTGGTGTTCCAAGATTTAATTAGTTTCGGCGATTTCCTTTGAATTAAAGGGAGACCCATTGTCTGATTGAATTTCCACAGGTATTGTCCAATTAGATGCGCACTTAATTAATAATCTTTTAATGTCCTTCACTGTTGTTCTTTTCGTGGGGGCCACCCACACTTGTCGAGACCCCAAATCTACCACAACTAATGCCTTAGGGTATAATTTGGCACGTGGCAAAGGGCCCATAATGTCCACTTGCCAGGTGGCTCCCGGTGCAAAATTGCTCAGGTTGTATGCATGTTTTTCAAATTTCTTTCGATTTAATGTTTTGTTGGAATTGCACATGACGCACCTCCAAGAGGTGGATGTCCAATCCTTCCGCGTTACATAAGGATCACCTCCTTCTCTTTCCCACAATTGTCTACATACTTCTGGTCCCCAGTGACCCCATAAATTGTGGTACCAATTCGCTATTTGTTAAGGGTCACATTTAGGGATTTTTATTTCAGTAAAATCAATTTGGGTACCAATTTCACCCTGTTCTTGTAAATGGCCATCCAGTAAAGTATGTAGAGGATTGCTGGTTGGCTTATGGGAAGGGCAGTGCACTAAGAACCATGGACGCACTCTAATGTTTATCAATTGAAAATTTTGGTCCCAAATTTCTTTGTACGCGGTCGGTTTCGCCTGATTGTTCAGAATTTTGAGCACGTACTCTGAGTCGGCACCCAAAATGGGGGCTTCGATCAAATGTTTCTCATTGGCATGTTGGACCGCATAGAGTATTCCTCTAACCTCTGCCTCTTGTGCCGATGTTTGTGGAGCCTCGCACATGATCTTTAAATAATTGCATTTGGCACAAAAGATACCCGCTTTTGGAAATTTGTTAGTTGACCCATCTGAGAACAGCCAAGACTCCTGTTCAGTAGTTTGAATTATTAGGGCCAACGGTTTATGTTCCAGAGGTAAGGGAGTGTCTATGAGAGTCCAAGATGCCCAATGAGTTTTGGCTTCATACAATAACCTATTCCATATATTGACCTCGCCACCGAACTCCAGAGGATAATTACTCGAGCCAGTAGAGGGAGCTAGCTACAGGTCCCTTCACTGATCCATGGCATGTGTTCCATGGCAATGCCTCTTTTAGCCCTAATAAGAGCTTCCCATAAGAGCCATAATTCAGTTGTCCCGCATGCAATTTCCAGACAACCCGCCCAGCAGCACAATTGTCCTGCGTGACTTCTACTATCAACTGATCAAAAGAGAAATTAATACATATCATGATTGGTTTTGTAGTATCTATTCTAATCAACTTTTGCGGATTTTTCAGTGATTGCAAGATCATATTATAGGCCACCAGCTGTGCTGGGGTCCATGTTACCTGATTATGTTTTTTTTAATTTTCATTGAATAAGATTCAGATTAGGAGCCATCTGTGTAGGTATTAAAACCCTGTGATAATTAAGAAAACCTAACACCTCCTGCACTTCAGTTTTGTTTTTTGGAGGGTTGGCAAGCCAATTGTCAATTTTTTTCTTTATCTATAATCGTTCCCCAATGGGTAGCATTGACCACTATTCCAAGAAAATTAAATTCAGTCATAGGCTTAATTTGGGACTTTAGCTCATTTATTTTCCAGTTATCGCTAATTAGTTGCCTTCTGACCTGTTCTGTAAATTTTTGAACCATTAATTTATTCTCTCCAATGATGGCAATGTCATCTACATAATAGAGTAGCTGACATCCATCAGGAATTACTCATTTTTCCAGTGTCCTTGCTAATCATTGGGTTGCAATGGCAGGGGAATTCTTACATCCCTGGGGGAGTACCTTCCACCGGAATAGACGCCCATCAAATTGAAAATTCATGATACCTTCGGGATCGCTCAAAGGTATTTGGTAAAACGTATCTTTTAGATCAAATGAACAGCCCCACTGGTATCTTTTATTGCTTAAAACTTCCTCAATATGAGGATGATCACACTTAATGCAGTACACAGCTGGGCTGATATGCTCATTTGCATGCCAATAATCAATCGCCATTCTGAATTTTCTATCCTCTGGGGTGGACCCCGGTTTTGGGATTCCCCAGGCGCTAGAAATATAGTGACATGGCCATATTCTTTCAATTTTACCTACTTTGGCCAATTCATCTAACAGGGTGTTAATATACTCAACTGCCCCCTCTCCCTTTGTAGGGATCACATTTAATTTCCACTGTTGATTAGAATTTACAATAGGTTGATGTGCATCATGATTATATTCAGTACTGCCCGCCACTTCTACTGGCAAGGCTGCCAATGTCTTCTGCAAATCAAATTCCTTAATTGTATCAATGGAAATCAAAATTTTGAACCAATGATTGCCTTTAATCGTTTGAATTCACCTCCTGGTAATTTAAGATTAAATTTAACCAGTGGTGCTTCCCTCATTTCATTGATGCTTTGAACCCAAAGCTTCGTTCCTGTTGATCTGTGTGCCACCTCGGGTTTGATGACGTTCATCTGTGCCCTCGTGTCCATTAGAAACATATGTTTTCTATATTTTTCATCAATTAATTGAACAATAAGGGTGACTGTCATGATTTATAGTGGCTGCTTGATCAAAAACGTCAACATTCAGTCCATAATTAGATCCTTTGGCCTGGGCTTTTTGCCCAGGCCTCATTCATTTTTTTGTATTTTCTTGATGGTATTAAAACAGAACAGCTCGGGTTTCCATCCCCGATCAATGGCTACCTTTTCCAATGATTTATTAGGTATCTTTGCTAATTCTGTTCTATCACCCCCACGATTTGTTAAAAAGTTAATCAAAGCATTTCTATATTTTGAATATAATGGTATTACTTTCTTATTTTGAACCTGATTTTGACTAAATTTCTGATAATTCTGCTTAAACTTTGATTGTTCTTTGGTTGGTTCAGTGGAGTACACTTGATTAGGGGGTTTTGAGGTTCATTCCTGAGAGGTTTTATGAAACTTGTTTTGATTGAAATTGGAGCCTCTAAAACCCGATTTAAAATCTGTTGGTAAATCACTCTCCACATCAAACAGGGACCCTTTCGCATGATTCTCCACTGAATGCAGCCATAATTTGATTGAAGGGTCCTTATTGTTGAAAAATCCTCCCCTGAGGTGATTGATGTGTCCCTGGCCATGGGCTGTGGTGTTTGTGTGACTGTCCTGCATCCTTTCCAAATAGCCTTAAAAACCAAGCATCCCAAATAAAAAATCTGCTTTACCAGCGGTGATGACATATTTCCCCATCAAACCGCATCAAAAGTAAACAGAAACTAAAAAGAATTTACCACAAAAAACATGTTTAATTTAGTGTATGGAAATGCTCAATATAGGTGTATAGGAATGGCCGTTGGCCAGAGACAGTTGTTATTAATATTCATTAACTTTATTAATATTCATAGGTTGTAGTTTAAAATTCTGTAATGTGATAGGCTAGTTTTGGATGCCTAATAAATATGCATGAGGGAGTGCATCCTGGTTGCTGGGGCAATGGAGGCGCAGACCTGACAGCCTGTGGTACTCAACCAGGTCCGCCCTAGCTCCATAAATTCAGGAGCGCACCCCGCAGTCAGTCAGTCGGCCGGAGATCGTCGACGGCATGGGACCAAAGAAGAAGAAGAACTGGACTGTGATAAGAGCTGGACATTGATTAGAGCTGAAATCACGAAGAGGCGGAAGAGCCAGAAGCAGACCTGCGTGTCAGTCTACGCACCCCAGCCATCGAGGGCCGTAGAAGACCAGAAGAGGACCAGCGAGAAGAGCTCCAGTCCATTACGTACCAACAAAAGGTTCCGGCATTTTATCCGGAGGGCTTCTCTGGCAGAACCCGCCGCCGCCACAAGCGGCGCTCTGCACAGAGAAGTTGCAGCAGCGGTCCTGCCCTTTCCGCCATTGACCACCGCCTCTGGCCGGCGGCGGAAATAAAGGCCGTCACTCTCAGGAGGGTCTTTTGTGGTACCAAGCTGGCTTTTTCCCTCCTGTCTTTTTCCTCTCTTTCTGTCTGGCCTGCTGCGGCAGCCGTAAAAGCGCGCCTGTGAGGGCCATCTTTTCACAGCTTGCGTTAAGACCTGTAGCCCCGGCGGCCGGATACAGATCAGGAGAGAGAGGTACCAAAAGCCTGTTAGGCCCAAAGCTAGAGTTAGGTGAATAATGAGTAACTGGATGTGTGTGTTTTATTGTTTATGTTGCTTGTTTGCATGTTGTTATTTATGTTAAATAGTTTAGATGGACATAGGGTTTGTATTCTTTTTACTTTGCTTGTTATTCCTATTGGCTGTGTTAAAGTTTATAGTGTTTTATTTTTATTTTATTGTTAGAAGACCTAAAAATACAATTGAGGTTTAGGTAGACTGGGACTGCCCCAGATCTTATATGCGAGCTCAAATTTTGTAACCCAGTCCTTCTAGATTTAAATGTAAAGCACAGGAGGCTAGTCCTTATAGCCTAGCCTAAGGATATGCATGCCTAATGGAAGATTGATTTGAGGAGGTATTACTAAGTTATAATTGTATTGTTAACAGAGCTATTAGCTTCCCCCTGTAGTCAGGAGGGTAGAGCGACTAGGGAAAACCCTTACTTGGGAAAACCCTAGTAAATTAAAACCCTCTTTGGGTATTTTAAGGTGCACCAATAAAGGGTGGTACCAATTGTTTGGGATAACCTGTAACCAGGAAAACCCATTAACTATAAGGGCTCTCCCCTGTCTGGCCAACAGGGCAACCCAGTAAAATATAATTAACAAGTACAAAGCCTAGACAGGCAAATTATAAATAGATAATAAGTAAGATCTGCTCCCCTCAGTAATTCGGCCTTGGGTTAGAGCGACTGGCGGAACCTATAGTGGGAAGAAGCCAGAATATTATAAAATAATTTTTAGCTCTGTATTTAATTATATTCCTTCTTTCAGCACGCAAGAAGAGAGCATCATGTCTGCTCCAGGAACCACAGTGAGTAGATGGTGGGGTTAGACAAAGTTGCTAATTATTGCAAAAGTTACACAATTCCTAGGCTAAGTGCCTTGTAACACTAATAATTCTGTGCTAAAATCTAGAAAGGTAAGGGACTAGTTAGGTTTGTAAGTGTTAGGCTACTTAAGAAACAAGTTCATTTTCAACACCCTTTATCCTTTAATAATTCCCTACTTTGTTTTAAACTTTAACTCATTTGTCTGTCATTCTTCCTTGGGTGACACATTAATAGCAGCGCCAATCACACACCCTGAAATACCCCATTGTGATTAGGTCATTGTGTACATCCGAGCAGGGCTGCGGGGTAAAACCCTGGGAGTTGCCTAGCTAGGTGCTCCTGTGTGATTGAATTGTCATTCTTACATCATTCACGCACTCGATACTTATAAGGATCCCCACTAACGCCAGCTGATATTGCCATCTCTGTAATAGGGATTCGAGTAAAATTGGTTATGTAAACAAAAAAGAGTGGATCTTCCGCTTGGTCTTTCGTCAAGCCCACAGGCTCTCCCTCCACAGGCCTTCAATTAAGTACGCTTATGCCTGCTACCACCCTTATTAAGTCTCATGTAGAATGGATGGTATTTGGTGCTACCGTAAGAGCCTGCCAGGAGTTTTTTAATATCAACATGGCTAAACTAGGTAAGGCTATGGGCCACAGTCGGTTACTAATTACGGCCTGTGTGGACCCATCCCCAGACCTCCAGCTGGGATTCCTGGCCAAGTAAAGAGCCTCCTGCTTACTAACCCACTCTTGGCCGAATTCTAGGATGAGCTGGCCCATCTATACCATAGTGGGCTCATTCGCTCTCCTTTTTGTATCTTCCACCAGAGCTTTCAGCTCTGTTGGAGTTACATCTCTCCTAGTGGTGGTGGCAGTTATATTGCCCTGCGCGTCACTGACAGTCTTGGTCACCACTACAGGACAAGCCTCTGCAGTCTCATGGACCTGCATGGGGGTGGATTCTCTATCATGATTGTTATAAATTAAATCATGATCAGTATGTCCAACCTCCCTCAAGGCCACTTCTAGTACTGATTCTAATCTGGTAAATTCATTCAATATTTCTATTGAGGCCTGGTACAAAGTCTGTTTAATTTTCCTTGATTCACATTTAGTTTTCCCAAACAGTCCTTTCTTCCCTGTGGCTAATAACAGTTCTTTCCAGTGGCAAATAAGATCTTGCCCCCGTGATCCAGGGCTTAAAAGAACAGGGGTCTTGGTAAAGTCCACATCTAGATGAGTATATCTCAATAAGTTTTTAATTTCTTGTAAATCATGTTTCAAGGTACCCTTCGCTGGGTGTTTCTCAATTTTGACAGATGGTCTGGGTGTAGACATAGCCACAGAGATTGAGTTATTAGGTTGGTGTAGAGAGCAATATTAATCAACAACTGCAACACTGTAATGTAGACAATGTAAGCTGTCTTACATAGACCTAACTGTAGCATAGACCACATAGGTAGACTGCTACCTCCAAATCCCCACAGTGCTCCAACTAGGACAGCAATATGCCCACATAGGCTACGTCTACATTAGCCCCTTCCTTTCGTAATGAGCAAGTTAGGAAGATGCTAATGAGGTGCTGCTATGAATATGCAGTGTCTCATTAGCATAATAGCAGTGCGGCAATTCAAAAGTGCCACTTTCGAATTGCATGCCACCCTGTAGGTGGGAGCCTTTAGAAAGCACCTTCTTCCTAAAACCGAATAGGAAGAAGGGGATTTCAAAGTCCAGGGGGGTCCTTTTGAAAGGCCCTGTCTACACGGGCGGCGCGCAATTCGAAAGTGGCGCTTTTGAATCGCATGTGGCTGCCATTATGCTAATGAAGTGCTACATATTCATAGCTGTGCCTCGTTAGCATCTTCCCAACTGTCTCATTACCGTGACCCTTCCGAAAGGAAGGGGGCTAGTGTAGACGTCGCCATACAGTCCACTGTAGTGTTGGAGCCTATATATTATTTTATATGACAAAAACAGAGGAGACTCATTGTCAATTATTCTTTTTTTTACCAGTGATGATAAACTTACTGTGTACATTGAGAAAGCTCTTACAGATGTCTGCTCCCTTTTTATCGACGAAAGAGAGATGGGACAGCAAGCTTTGCAGTTGAAAAATCTCACATTAAAACATCACAGATCTCGGGACTGTCTGCAAAAAACAACTTCACTGATTTCATTCACAGTAATGGTGAATAGGGAAAGAGACACTCTGTAGGGTAGCCAGATTCACGGATTAGAACCCAGAGCTTTAAGAAGAACTAAATACTTGGAAGGGAACTTGAAAGCAGATTGAAAGCTAGTGCTGTTCACATAGCATAAGTACAGTTTACTCACATTTATCTGCTCCACTAACCAAACAGTCAACTGCATTCTGCACTAGCTGAAGCTTTCAAGCGGCCTTCAAAACAGCTCCAAAACACTGTGTTGCAGTAGAATTCCAACCTGCCAGTGTCAAGGCATGAATGGCTGAAGGATGGTCAGCATCAGTAAAGAAATGTTCTGCAAGGTGTAGATAAAGACCATGAGAAAGCTGAATCCCTCTCTCATAGAGCGGCTGCTACTAGGGGTCTGATTCACCACTGCCTTGCACCTTGTCTATTTATTTAAACACAAGGATACTGTTTTAGAGACACATTGCACAGATGTAAATAACCACATAACGCACAAAGAAGTAGAGAACCAGGCCCGACATATTTAGAATTATTATTTGAAAACACATGCAATAATATTTGTTAGTAAACAGTACAAATCACAGTAATGTATAAAACAGTGCATGCAAACTGATTCTGACATTCACTTCTGTAGATAGGATTTCAGGAAATCCTGCTCAAGAACTTTAGACCCCACACATTACACCAGTAAATGAGAATATGACAGTGATAACAATGCCTCAAGTGACAACTGCTCTTTATCAAAAAATTCATCAGAGTAACAATCAAAGGCAGATATGGAGAATCAAGGAAAAAACTGTGGAAAATTACATTTTTATTATTATCATCAATCATATTATTTGTCACTAATGACTTACAATGTTCATAATGATTAGACAGAAACTAATGAAAGCTTAGGTTGCTCAGAAACTTGCAAGATTAAGACCTAATAATGTTACATTTGAAAAAAAAAGATAACTGTACATAATAATATATCTGTCAGTGCTAATGTAAACTGAAGATCAGTTATGGCAGAAAGTTGCATTACGGTAGAAAATAACAGCATAGATGCTAGAGGCAGAGAAACATTTCAGAAATAAACAAGCTTTAGTAAAGAATTTGATCCTACAGCTGCTGATGAAATAAGTCAAAGTTGGCAGAAATTTTTCCGTTATATCCCATAACTGTGATTTATGTGCAGTGTACTCACTCCCAGGTATCTATACATCTTTTCTTCAGCATAGCTATCCCCCTGTGATTAACATTAGCATGCAGACTGGCACTGTGTTAAAAAAATCACATACAGGAGTGAATAGGAAAAAAAAGTGAAAATCCTAAGCTTTCAATGCACAAATGAAAACTACCAAACTAAAGGAAAAAAGTGAAAACTATAAAATATATGGCATTAAAGCCATGTAAAATGTCAGTAGCCATATTAGATTTCAAGCTCTTTGAGCTATTTGTATAATATAATATAATATAATATAATATAATATAATACAGGACTCAATGGACTCCAACCTGATTATGGTCTTATTTGCTACCATAATTAGGGATGCAAAAGGTTAACTGGTTAACCAGTTACTTGGTAAACATTAGCCTTACCAGCATGCTTACCTGGTAACCAGTTAACTGGAATGTTGGGCCTGATGGGAGCAGCCCCCTGGCTGTTTTGCAGTGGCCTGACTGGAGCAGCCCCCCAGGCTTGGCCAAAGCAGCCCACCCAGCCACACTGCAGTGAGACTGGCTGGCAGGACCTCAGGTGCAGTGCAGTGGGCCAGCCAGCTGCCTAGGCTAGAGCAGCCCCAGCCTGAAGAAACTTCCACCACAGTACCCCAGTTGCTCTGTACCAGCCCTTAGTTAACTGGTTAAGTGATGTAATTTTAATCATTTAACCAGTTAACTTTTTAAATAGGCATTTATATCCCTAACCACAATATAAATATTAAATAATAATAAAACTGTCATGAGCTTTTTACAGGCAGGCTGGGTCATAAGTAATGCAAACATTCCACACACATGCAGATAAAACCTTTATGCTCTTCTATATAATCATGTATTCTGTTGCACTGTAATGTATATGACACACTAGCCATGTTCTCCAGACCTGAAGAAGAGGTCTGTGAAGATCAAAATATTGTCCCTTTGATGACCAGAAGTTAGTCTCATAAAAGTTATTAGGTCCTCGAGGATCCGGACAACTAGAGCGGGGAGTCTCGCAATCCGGTCGCGTTAACCGGGCAGCTCAGAGCGGGCCGTAAGAGGTTAACAATTCCCCGCGACAGGGTTGACAGCTGACCTCAGAGAGATTGATTTTGCATGTTTTTACTAGACCAGGTCAATCTTTGTGGAAGTGAAGACAAGCCCTCAGAGATGCAGTATGGGCTCTTGAGGCCAGAGTGGCTGAAATGGAACAGCTTAAGGAGACAGAGAAGTACACATATGAGACTTCCAGGGACACAACAGAAGGCAACTGAACTTTTACAAGCTGTATAAATGCTTATATAAAAATTCTGGAAGTCTAAATACTAAGATATGTGAACTAGAGTGATGGGCATTAAGTGAGAATACTGATATAATACTCATCATGGAAACTTGGTGGGACAATAATAAACAATGGGACATGGTAACAAAAGGGTACAAAATATATATTTATTTAATGGCCCGTAATGAACCATAAAGTTCAGCTATATGCACCTGTTGGACCAGATCAATCTTTAAGACTAAATCAAGAATTTCCTTTCCCTTGTGAGTTCCAGGACTAGCTGCTCCAAGAAGCGGTCATTATATGTGTCTAGAAATTTATTTAATGGGAAGAAGGATTCTTTCAAAGATGGGGTTTACTTTTGAAAGAGCAGCATCTATGCTGGTTTTCTTCTTGTCATGCTTAAAACATCCCTGTGGACATAATCGCCCCCGTGAGTCAGGGACAGCATGCTTTTGGTGGGACAGATCTCTGTGAGGAAAAATCTCCTCAGACACATGAAGCCTCAAATTGTCATAGCTTGCCAGCACTTCATGAATCGTGATTTGCATGCAGTGCTCTGATTGGGTGGGTCTGGAGAGTTTCCAGAACCTTCCACCCAAGTGAGGACCTGTTAAAAGACTGTGCCTGCATGCTAATTCCTTCATAAATATTCATGAGGACGTTCTATAAAAGCAGGGCTCCCAGCCCATTCTGTGGCCCTTGACGGGAAGGTGTGGTTCCTCAGAACGTCCGCCAGTCCCCAGGCTAGCCTGAAAAGGCGAATGTCGGGGATTTTTATCTCTAGGACATTATCGCCCCCATGCATCTGGGGAAACAAGCCTCTGGCTGTGTTAAAATCAATGCAGGTACATGGAAAATCTAAAGTCTCATAGGCTGCCATTTAGCAGCTCCCCCCCAACGGTCACTCTGAGTCAATGGGTTTCCCCGGTAACCTGAACTCATGAATAATTCATGATGGCAGGTTTGAAATTGAGTACTCCGATTGGCCAGGCGCTAGGTTTTCTAGCACCTTCGGCCAAGAGGAGGACCTGTTTGAAAACACCTGTGTAGAATTTTGGATATTATAATTAGGTTATGAATAACCATGAGATCTCTCTATAAATTCTGGGCTGTCAGCTCAGTCTGCGGCCCTTGGGGATTCAGATGAGAACTCTGATACCCAGCAGAGGAGAGCGTTGGCTGCACTGCGGTGTCCACTGTTCCTTAGGCTAGCTCACCTGAGCAAAGAGCTGAGATCACTGCGGCGCCTGCCCCTCAGGCAGCGCCGCCCTTGAGCTGAAAAGCACCACAGCTGCAGCAGCTTACCTCAGGAGCCTGCCAACAGTGAAGCGGCGCCAGCGCTCCAGCGCCTGACTGAACCCGAGCAGCGTGCTTGCATCGAGGAGCAACAAGTGGGCTTCTCAGCATACCTGCTGGGTGGCGAACTGGCCAGTGGCTCTGGCCATGGGTACTGCGTACCCAGTGGGGAAACCAGAAGCTCACCAACGTCGCATCATCATCATTGCTCCTCCGGCCATTCCACCGCCTGCGCGCCGCCTCCATTTTAAGGCAACCACTCACCTGGACAGGACCACACCGGATTGGACAACCACCTACGACAATATACGTAACATACCTACCAACCCGTGGCACAGCCCCGGGGCAATTACACACCGAATGTGACACTCTTACTTACCTAAAAAGACATTTTACTACAGTGGGCACCAGGACCCCTAATTGGGGGACAGAGGGTCGCAACCTCTGTCATGCCGTCTCTCGGCAGGGGGAGGGCAGAACCCGGGGGCCTGACCCCTTAGGGCCGGGCTTAAGAAGCCCAAAAATCCCCAACTAGGGGCACACTTGTTTACATATTAATTATAATTAGTTGTAGTTTTAGCATTATTAATATAGAGTTATTGGGAATACTAGTTAAAATAGAGCTAATAGAATTATTAATTGAATAGAGCTACCACAGAAAAGGACTTGACTTGTTGCTGTGGGGTATAAATAAAACTTCCTTATTCCCCTTTCCCTTCATCCTTTCCCCATAGTTATCCCGATAGGGGTCGAAGACCCCCGGGAAAGGGCTGGGGTTTAAGGGGGCTGACTTTGGGCAGAATTCCCGGCAGCCCCCACCGCCAGCCAATTGGGCTGGGAGTAACGCCCTGGCCCAGATTCCCTTTTCCTTTCCCTTTTCCCCAACCTACTAATCACACTTTTTCCTCTGTGGAAAAATAAAGTTGTGTATACAGGAGAACTTCATGGATTATAAGTCAAAAATTGTAAGTGTTAAATTTAGTTAAATTAGCAATAGTAATATAGACTAGTTCATGTTTGTTTTCTATTGCTTTTTATTAATAAATCATTGATTAGTTTTACCTTTTACTCTGTGCCTGAGCCTCGCTCTCTGTCCTGACCACTACCTGCTAGGGGGATAGGGTGCGACCCTAAGTGCGCTTGCATTGCCCAGTAGTGACTACATTCTTCTCCTGCTCGAGTGGGTTGGTTGGACACCCCCCCCGCCCTGGGAACCGTGGGTCCTGGCGGCCGGCTCGCCCGCACTACTTCGGTCACCTAAGCGGGGAAAAACCACCAGACGCTGACAGCGAAGAGCGAAGAAAGAGCTGAACGCCTCTCAGAAGGATTCTTAAATTATCATAGAGCCTTGATTCCCACCAGATACACTCCTACCCTAGGAGTTTTACAAGCAAAATTGAAAAAGAATCGCAACTTGATGTGGAGTGGGGCTCAATTAACGGGTTATAAATTGTTGTTGCATTCCTTATTAACACCGTCGAAATTAGGCCGAATCGATCATAGCTCCCCGGTATTGATCGACTTCGAGCTTAATTTCGACCAAGTTATAATCAGGGTGGAACAGAACGGTCATGTAGTAGGTAGATCGATTAAAAAATTACAAAGTAGTCAGGTCCGATACAGCATCTATGAGAAGATGCTACTCGCGTTGGAGGCGGCAATGCCTTGGAACTACCTCCATGGGACAGTAAGAGGCCCACTTGTTACTTCCCTCTACTGGCTCACGGAAGGGCACCCACTGGAGTTCGGCGGCGAGGATTTGACTTGGTCTAAATTGTTATATTTGGCAAAGTCCAATTGGTCATCATGGACCCTGGTAAACACTCCTCTCCCTGCGGAGTTAAAACCCTCTGCTATTGTCATCAGGACGGATAGTCACGGTCCGTGGTTATATTCTGATGGCAGTACCAATCAGTTAGTCAAGGCCGGGATGTTCTGTGCCAAATGCAATTATCTAAAAATCGTGACAGAGGCACAGGACACCTCTGCCCAAGTGGCAGAGGTGAGGGGAGTTTACCTTGCTGTCCAGCACGCAGTTGAGAAACACGCCACTAAGACTCCAGCGTTAGGAACTGACAGCAAGTACACGATTAAAATCCTGGTTGGTGAGGGATCACCACAAAAATATAAAGAAATCTGGTCCCAAATTAAAACAATGATAAACAAATCAAAATCGCGTCTGTGGTTCGTAAAGCACTGCCCTTCCCATCGACCCGATTCGGACCCACTACATTCGTTCCTTGATTCCCACCTACAAAGCTATGGTGGGCACCTAACCCAAGAAAATTTAGATCAGGCTGAGGTGTGTATTGGCACCAGAACCAAAAAAGCTAATTCGGATGATTTTGGCTCGCTGGCTGCCACTGGGGACCACGGGTTTGTCAAAAGCTTTGGAGATCGGAATCAGATAGCCCTGATATAACTTTTAAAATTTGGAAAGATGTTACACAGAAATGTCTGGAATGCAACACAAACAAAAGATTAAATCAAATTAGGTATCAGAAAGACTTGCTGGGTCCACAATACTTTAGACCTGGGGCTACCTGGCAGGTGGACCTTATGGGACCCCTGCCAGGGGTGAAATTATTTCGAAAGGCTTTAGTTATTGTGGACCTAGGGACTCATAAGAACATAAGAATGGCCATAGTGGGTCAGACCAAAGGTCCATCCAGCCCAGTATCCCGTCTGCCGACAGTGGCCAATGCCGGGTGCCCCAGAGAAGGAGAACAGAAGGCAATGATAAAGTGATTTATCTCCTGCCATCCATCTCCTGCCCTTGTACTGAGGGCTAGGGCACCATACTTTACCCCGGGCTAATAGCCATTTTTGGACCTAACCTGCAAAAATTTATCGAGCTCTTTTTTAAACCCTAATAGAGTCCTGGCCTTCACAGCCTCCTCCGGCAAGGAGTTCCACAGGTTGACTGTGCGCTGTGTGAAGAAAAATTTCCTTTTATTAGTTTTGAACCTACTACCCATCAATTTCATTTGGTGTCCCCTAGTTCTTGTATTATGGGAAAAGGTAAATAATTTTTCTATATTCACTTTCTCCACACCATTCATGATTTTATATAGCTCTATCATATCGCCCCTCAATCACCTCTTTTCCACACTGAAAAGTCCCCGTCTCTCTAGCCTTTCCCCATATGGGACCCGTTCCAAACCCCTAATCCTCTTGGTTGCCCTTTTCTGAACCTTTTCTAATGCCAATATATTTTTTTGAGGTGAGGAGACCACATCTGCACACAGTACTCAAGATGTGGGCGTACCATAGTTTTATATAGGGGAAGTATGATATCTTTTGTCTTATTATCTATCCCTTTTTTAATAATTCCATGGTGACTCGTCAAGTATGGGCAGCTCCGACAAAAAGAACAACTGCTAGAGACATTGAACAACTTTTAATCAAGTGTGCTGCTAATTGGGGAGTTCCCTGTGAAATCCAATCTGATAATGGCCCCCCGTTTAATTCAACCATATTGGACAAGTTATCAAGGGAATGGAACGCACGTTGGCACTTTCATCTACCCTATCACCCCCAAGCCAACGGGGTTGTGGAGAGAAAAATTGGGACAATCAAGGAACAACTATGAATTATAAACACTAATCATGACTACAAAGGCTGGCATAATCATTTAGACAAAGTATTGTTAAATATTAATAGGGCTGTATCAAGATGGCCCGACATCCAGCCTAAAGTCAGAGATCAATGGACACCTGTATTCAATCACAGAGATAAAGTGTGGGTCATGCTGCCAGGGGAAGGACATAAATTACCAATCAAAGCAGAAATTGATTACCCTGGCAGCTACCCCAATACCTATCATTTAATCAACCCAAAAATCATTGTTCACCATAACTGGATTAATCGCCGCGGACAATAATTAAGTTTTAACTAATCCGTCCAATCATTGTTCTAGATCCTCCTGATCATAATACCTCTTACGCAGCCAGACCATTGGGATCTTAATAATGTCTACATCAAAACGTCAACCACCATAGCAAAGGAGCTAAATTTAACCAAATGTTGGATTTGCACTGTACTTCCAGACAGCTCGGATGCTGGAGTACCACTTTTTCCTTACCCACTCATCGAACAATTAATTACATTTTCCCCAAGACCCCCCTCAATGAACGTTAAAGAGATAATCAAGGCTGGAGATCATCTGTTCACATGGGCTGACGCCCTCCTTAATAATTCAGAGTATTTTATTTTTAGGCCCAGAATGGGTAACTGGTGCTGGAGGTGCAACGGCACGGATATTTATAAAACTTTGCATACTAAAATTGGGAGTCTTCATCAAGGGGTTAAAAGGGAAGAGATCATCACTGAGAAAACTGGTGTGAAGGCGGTGCCTGTGGGACACAGCGAATGTACAAATTATGTTTTATCAGATGGGGTAGTTATGTTAAATCAATGGCAGCAAAATGTAAATTATCATTGGACATGGTTAAAATCAGAGAATAACCCCCAAGACAGATCTAAATGTGAATATGTAACCACGGCAGGGCTGTATCGCTGCAACATCACGAAGCGAGTTCCGTTTTCCAGATATTACCAACAATATGCCACTACCTATATGAAAAATCATTGTTCTCAACCCATCGTGGCATTGACAGGACATTACTTTATTTGTGGGAACAGGGCCTATAAACAGCTGCCCCCTGCATGGAAAGGGACATGCTACTTAGGTTATGTTCTCCCCGCCATAAAAGTTCATAACAAATTACCCACCGGCAAGATTAGAAATGTTAGAGATGCACCTGATCCTGAAATCATGAAAACACCCCCAATTTATTACGATCAATTGATTGGCTGGGGTTTCTTACCGCCTTCCGGGGTTGTCTGCGTGGGAAAAGTAATCATGAAATTGCAATCAATACTAGAAATTATGGCTAATGAAATGGGTCAAGCCCTCCTAGAATTAGCAGAGGAACAACGAGAAATCAGGAAAGCGGTCATACAAAACCAAAATCGCATTGGACGTGATTTTGGCTGCTAAAGGAGGAGTTTGCGCCCTAGTGGGAGAAGAGTGCTGTGTTTATATACCTGACAATTACGAATCAATTAAGGATAGAGCCAAGAAAATCATGGAAGTAGCATATGTCCCTCCCCAACCTCCCTCTATACTATTAAATCCATCAAAATGGGACCTGTGGTCCTGGCTGACTAAGCCCTTGGGCTATATCGGAGGACAAATTTTACAAGGTTTTTTAACTATTATAGTAATCGTTGTTATTGGAATATTTGTGTTTTTTGGTAAACGTTTAATCATGCACTTAATGCCCTGTTGTAAATCACTGATGAAAAAACGAGAGTCAAAGATAGAGGTAGAAATCATTGAATATAAAAATCAAAAGCCGTGTCTACACGTGCACGCTACTTCGAAGTAGCGGCACTAACTTCGAAACAGCGCCTGTCACGGCTACCCGTGTTGGGCGCTATTTCAATGTTAACTTCGACATTAGGCGGCGAGACGTCGAAGCCGCTAACCCCATGAGGGGATGGGAATAGCGCCCTACTTCGACGTTCAGCGTCGAAGTAGGGAACGTGTAGTCGTTGCGTGTCCTGCAACTTCGAAATTGCGGGGTCCTCCATGGCGGCCATCAGCTGAGGGGTTGAGAGACGCTCTCTGCAGCCCCTCAGCTCAATGGTGGCCACGTGGAGCGGCACCTTAAAGGTCCCCACCCCCTCCCTTTCTGTGCAGGAAGCTGAGAGCGCATGCAGGCAGCAGCAATAACACGTGGCTCGCCTGCACGCTCCTCCGCAGCCACCCCCACCCCCACCCAACGCGATGGCCACCCGGCAGCCCCCCCAGCGCCCTGAGGGAACCCCCCCGAAGGGGAGCCAGGGTAGCCAGGGCAGCCAGGGCAGCCAGGGCAGGAGCCAGGCCGGGAAGCGGCAGCGGGGCCCCTCCTGGACGGAGGCCGAGCTTCGTGACCTGCTGGGGCTCTGGAGCGAGGAGGAGATGCTCCAGGTAATGGGGAGCAAGAGGCGGAACGCGGATGCGTTCGCTCGGCTGGCCGAGGGCCTGGCTGCCCGGGGTCACCCTGCCCGCACTCCTGACCATGTCCGGAGTAAAGTCAAGGAGCTGCGGCAGGGTTATGCCCGGGCTCGGGATGCGGCCGGCCGATCTGGGGCCACCCCCGTCACTTGCCCCTTTTACAGGGAGCTCAAGGACATCCTGGGCCCCCGGCACACCTCCTCCCCTCTGGCCACGCTTGACAACTCGGCTGAGGAGCCCCAGCAGGCCCCAGAGCTGGAGTCCGCCCTGGAGGCAAGCCCCGCACCCCGGGGACCCCCCCTGGAGCCCACCCCCGGGGCACCGGAGCAGAAGGAGGAGGAGGAGGGGGACTCCTCCTCCACTGAGATGGGGCTCCAGATCCTCCTCCTGCCATCGAGGAGCAGCAGCCAGGCGTCCGCCCCCCGGGTGTCCCCCGACCGTGGGAGTGGACCTACAGGTATGTACCTCCCCTGGTGTACACCCCCGGGGTTGAGGGGTGGGGGTAATAGATATGTGGCCAGGGCCCTCCACATGCCCAGATGACCATGGCCCCAAAGACAGCAGTGGCATGTCCCTCACAGGAGTGCATCAGCCCCTTCCCCGCCCCCAGTACGACAGTGCCATGCCCCATCCCCAGGGCAGGGGTGAGCGGAACCTCTAGGGTCCCCCGGGAGGAGGGGGTGGGACACCCAGCAGAAGCAGCAGCAGCAGCATGTGACGGAGTGGGGGGAGTGCAAATGCGAGACTCAGGCTACATATGAGAAACAAGCTGAATAGCTCCCAGGGGCTAAGGATGATCCTGGGGCTACAACTGGCAGGTTACACCTCTGCCCTGAACAAAGAGGAGGGAGGAGCTGAGCTGGCTTTGAATTGGGAGCCACAGTTAGAGGCTAGGGGAAGGGAGAGCTGGAAGGCAGCCAGCCTGAGGAGGGGGAAAGCTACACCCCAGAGGGGCACCCCTCGGGGTCTTCTCCCCAGGACGGGTTGGAAGGACTGTCTCTGACTGCTGTACTGTCACTCCTGGGAGAAACTGGGCATCTGTTGCCTAAGAAACCTCTCCTGTCAGACCTGCTGTGTGAAGTGAGAGTCACTCCTGCCAGGGGACGGGGTGCAGTGCAGGGGGACCCTTGAACCCCATCACAGCAGCATCTCCCAGGGACGGGGATGGGGAACCTGCAGCAGAGGGTGGGGGGACAAGGGCCACGGCTCGGGGCCCACACTAACGCCTGTCTCCACTCTTCTTCCCCTCCTCCTGTGTTCCGCAGCTGCACCATCCGAAGGACCGGAGAGCGCTGGTGAGGCGTCAGTGGTCCCAGAATCCCCTCCGGGGCCATCACTCCAGGCCAGCCCCTCGGCTGAGGACCGACTGGCCCCACGGTGGGCAAGACGGTGGACCCCCAGCTGCTGGCCCTCCACCACCGGCAGGTGGAGGTCGCGAAGCAGCGGCTGCGGGTGGAGGAACGCCGGCTCCACCTGCAGGAGCAGGCGCTGGCCTGGCGCCAAGACGCATGGGGGGCCTACATGGAGACCTTCAACCGCATAGCGGATTACCTGGCGCCCCATGCCGCGCCGTCCGCCGCTGCGCCCGCCCTGCGTGCTCCACCCGCCACGCCACCCGCTGCTCCTGTCGCCGCGCCGTCCGCCGTTGCCTCGCCACCCGCCACCGAAGGCTGTTCCGCCGAGGGAGACCTGGGGCCAGCTGACACTCGCCGGCCATATCTACCAGTCCGCCCGGCCCCCAGCCAACCCCGGACAGGGCTGCGGCCGAGGCAGGGTCCCGGCTGCCCACCCCCAGTGCTGGACTATAGGGGCGTGGGGCCCAGGACGTGTCCCCCCTTGTATATATTCCCCCCACTGTTTTGTTTTCCGGGCTTGTATATAGTTTGTATTTATTTATTTGTGACCCCCATTTGCACAGTCTGATCCTTCCCCCCCACATGTAAATAGTTCTCCCCTTCCTTGTAATCCCTGCTTTTTTTTGTTAATATATACATACATATTTAATATTAAGTTAGTTAGAAGTTCCTATATATAGTTAGTATTAGTTAGAACAGAGTTCCAAGTAAACAAGTTTGATTTCACAAACAAGTGTCTGCTTTTATTTGTCCAGGAAAAGTGCGGGGGGGTGTGCTGTTGGGTGCTCCGTGGTGTGGGCGTAGGGGCAGGGAGTGTTGTGGAGGATGCGGGGGGCAGTGGGGGGCCTGGCAGTGTTCACCCCGCGGCCTCATCGAAATAGGCCCACAGGGCCTCCCGGACCCGGGTCCCTTCGGGGTCCACCTGGTGACTGGGGGCAGTGGGTGGCTGCACATCGGCCCTGCCGGCCTCCACAGCCCAGCCCTGAAAGAAGGCCTCCCCCTTGCTCTCCACCAGATTGTGTAGGGCGCTGCACGCACCCACAATCTGGGGGATGTTGGTGGGGCCGGCATCCAGGCGGGTGAGGAGACATCTCCAGCGCCCTTTGAGGCGGCCAAATGAGTGCTCCACCCCCTGGCGCACATGGTTCAGGCGCTGGTTGAAGCGCTCCTGGCTGGCAGACAGATGGCCTGTGTACGGGTGCATGAGCCAGGGCCGGAGGGGGTATGCCGCATCTGCGATGACGCAGAGGGGCATGGTGGTGTCCCCCACAGGGATCTCCCGCTGGGGGATGTAGGTCCCCGCCTCCAGCCGGTGGCACAGGCCCGAGTTCCGGAATACCCGGGCGTCGTGGGTGCTGCCAGGCCAGCCCACATAAATGTCCTGGAAACGGCCCCAGCTATCCACCAAGGCCTGGAGGACCACTGAGTGGTAGCCCTTCCAGTTGATGTACCATCCTCCACTGTGCTCCGGGGCGCAGATGGGGATGTGAGTCCCATCCAGAGCCCCGAAGCAATTTGGGAAGCCCAGGGTGGCAAAGCCCGTGATGGTGGCATCTGGGTCCCCCAGCCTCACGAGCCTGTGGAGGAGCATGGCGTTGATGGCGCAGACGGCCTGCAGGGGAAGCACATGGGAGAGCACCAATGAGGGGTGAGCAGGGTGCGTGTGGCCCTCCCCTGCCAGGGCCCCCCTGCCCTGCCAGGGCTGCCTCCCCCCGCTCCCCCCGTGGGTCCTCTTACCTCCATGAGGACAGCCCCGACGGTGGCCTTGCCGATGCCACACTGCTGGCCCACGGATCGGTAGCTGTCTGGAGTGGCCAGCTTCCAGACAGCGATGCCGACCCGTTTCTCCACAGGGAGGGCACGCCGCATGGCAGTGTCCTGGTGCCTGAGTGCAGGGGTGAGCCACTGGCATAGCTCCATAAATGTCTGCTGGCTCATCCGAAAGTTCCTGAGCCAGCGGTCGTCGTCCCACTCCTCAAGCACCAGCTGCTCCCACCAGTCGGTGCTGGTGGGGTAGCTCCACAGCCGCCGGCGTATGAGGCAGCGGGGGGGTCGGGGTGCTGCAGGGTTGGGGGTTGCGTCCTCCTCCCCTGCGGGCATCTCCTCCTCTGTGGCAATGAGGTGCTCAGCTGCCTCCTGCATGGCATGGAGCAGGGTGAGCACTGCTCCTGCAGGGGCAGCTGGGTGGACCTCTGGCTGCTGCTGCTGCTGCTGCTGGGGGTCCATGACTGCGTCGCCCGAGGTGTGCGTGCCTATGGCTCTGCAAACCGCGTGCTGTGCAGGCTGAGTGTGTCTGGAAGGGGCCCTTTAAGGGAGCGGCTAGCTGTTGCCCCGGAAGTGCTAGTCCGCCCTGTGACCTTGTCTGCAGCTGTGCCTGGCACCCTTATTTCGATGTGTGCTACTTTGGCGTGTAGACGTTCCCTCGCTGCGCCTACTTCGATGTGGTGCTGCGCAACGTCGATAACATCGACGTTGCCAGCCCTGGAGAACGTGTAGACGTTATTCATCGAAATAGCCTATTTCGATGTCTCCACATCGAAATAGGCTACTTCGATGTAGGCTTCACGTGTAGACGTAGCTAAAGAGTTACAATTGGACTATAACTTATAAATAATTTATTTGTAAATATTGTAATTATGTAAATTTGATTATGTAACATGTTTTCAATTTACCTGGAAAATCAAAGGACTTAGGGTGATCCGCAATTGGCATTTAATTGGCTTAATGGAACCCCTTGAGTTCCCAATCTCCATGTTACCTGCGAGGCCAGAGAGCTTCCCCTTCCCCACGTGGCCGCGGGGGCATGTCAGGGATTTTTATCCCTAGGACATAATCGACCCTGTGTGTCAGGGGAAACAAGCCTCTGGCACTGTAAAATCAATGCAGGTACATGGAAAATCTAAAGTCTCATAAGCTGACATTTAGCAGCCCCCCTTCAACGGTCACTCTGAGGCACCTGGTTTCCCTGGTAACCTGAACTCATGAATGATTCATGAAGCCAGGTTCAAAATGGAGTCCTCCAATTGGCCGAAGGGGAAGGGTTTCCAGAACCTTCAGCCGAAAGGAGGACCTGGTTGAAAACCTCGGCATAGAATCATGAATATTATAATGAGCTCATAAATAATCATGATGACTTTCTATAAATTCTGAGCTCTCAGCTCAGCCTCTGGCCCTTGGGTACTGTGGACAGGGATTCTACAGACTCTATATGGGAGAGCGCTGGCTGAAAAGCGTCCGCTGATCCCAAGGCTAGCTCAATAGAGAGCAAAGAGCTGATCTCACTGCGGCGTCTGCCCCTTGAGTGGCACCGCCCAGAGCTGAACACTGCAGCGCAGCTCGCCTCAGGGGCAGCTAAGCTGTGAAGTGGCGCCGTCACTCAAGCGCCTCTCCAAACCCCAGCACCGCGCTTGCTTCCAGGCGCTGGAAGTGGGCCTTCAGGTGTACTCACCGGGTGGCGAACTGGCCTGTGGCTTCGCCCACAAGTACTGCGTACCCGGTGAGGAAACCGGAGGTCCCCAACGTCATCGCATCAACGCCGCTCCTCTGGCCACACCACCGCCTGCACGCTGCTGGGACTGACATCCACCGTCTATGACTCACCGGATTGGACAACCTACCCGAATTAGACTACAACCGGATTGGACTACAACTGCCGTCAGGACACATAACCTTTACTAGGCCCGTGGCAGAAGCCTGGGCCTCATACACTAAGACAGACAGACATACCTTACCTGGAGACATTTCAGTGGGCACCAGGACCCCTAGTAGGGGAGCAGAAGGTCACGACTTCTGCTGTGCCGTCTTCCGGCAGGGGAAGGGCAGAGCCTGGGGGTATGACCCCCAAGGGCCGGACCTAAAAAAGACCATAAGAAATTAGACACACTTGATTAAATTTGTTCATTATAGTTAGTTTATTATTATAGTGTTTGTAATTGAATAGTTATAATTATAAGGAAAAAGTAATTAGTTAAGATAAAAGTTTAACTTGGTGCCAAAGAGGCATCAATACCCTTTACCTATCTCCTTTTACCTTCCTTTAATTTTCTCCCGAGTGGGCCAGAGGCCCCGGGAAAGGGCTGGGGTTAAAAGGGGGCTGACTTCGGCTGAGACCCAGCAGCCGCCACCACCAGCCACTTGGGCCGGGTGTAGCGCCCTGGCCCAGATCCCCTTACCTTCCCTCTTCCCTTTATCTGCTAATCAGATTTTTCCTTTCCGGTAAAATAAAAACAAGTATACAGGAGACCGTCACGAAGTATAATTTAACAATTGTAAGTTAGAGAATAGTTATAGTAGTTGATATAGTAATTAATATGAGTAGATTAATGTGTATGTTTTATTATTGTTGCTGTGTGTTTGCTTGTTGTCTTTTTTGTTAATAAATTATTTACTAGTAGTACCCTTTATTCTGTGCCTGGGTCTCCCTCCTGCTGTCCGGACCTCTACTTCCCAGGGAAACAGAGTCTAAACCTCAGCACTTACATTGCACCAGAAGTTACTGCGTTTATCCTCCCGCTCGGTGGGTTGGTGGGATTCCCCCTCCAAGGACCCTGGGTTTTGGCCCCGGCTCACCCGCATCTTATTGGCCATCTCTCGCAGGAAGAAACCACCGGGCGCTGACAGTGACCTTTCCACCAGACAGGACATACCAAACAGGACAAGTATCTCCATTCACAGGCCTGTGCTTGGCACAGAGCCACAGCTATCACACTTCACGCCAGTCAGTGGCATCGGGACCCTCAGTGGGGGAGTGAAGCTGATCACCTCGCCGTGTCCCTGCCGGGCAGGGTAGGGGCAGTACCCGGGGGCCTGACCCCAAGGCTGGGCCTTACTGGCCTCTGGCTGGACTAAATCTAGAAAAAGAGACATTTAATAAGCTTGTCCATTTTACAACTGTTATTATTGTATTTAATTGTTAGTTATAGAGATATTTATAAGATATTTTTAAAACAGGGTATTTTAATGACATTTAATTAGTTAATTTATCTGAACTGTTAGTATTATTATAATTGTTAAAAGAAGATAGGATACACCTGTTAAATTATCTTAAATGTTAGTTGTTAACAATATTTAATCACAAAGAAATTAGTAGTCACTTACCAGCCACATATATATGCACTAAGGTGAAGGCGTGGCCTCCCTTTTTCCTTGATATATTTTTGGGTCCAATAGAGAGGAAAATCCTCCTTCAGGACCATAATTGATATACGGATCAGGCTAGCAACCTGATCCTGGTAGGGGTGAGAGGGGTAGCATCCTCCCCCCTCCTTTGGATAAGAAAAGGGTACACATATATTTATATATTTAATATTTATCTATTTATCATACTTCTTTAACTTTCTTTAACTATCACGCCACTTTAGTGTCATCATGAACACTGTGGCTCTCATCCAGGTAAGTGGGTACTGTTGTTAAGCAAACTAGTGAAATACCGTTCTATCTGCTTTTCAATTAATAAATCTACTGTAAGTGTTTTCAAAGAAAAAAGTCTGCTCGTCTGTCTCGTTGTTCCTCCTGGCTCCTGCTTGTCCAGCGGGGTTCGGTGGGGACCGTGTCAACCGAGCGTGCACCCCGTCATAAGTCCGCGGGGGTGGGTCCTGGGACCTTAGGTGAGGAAGGCCTAGCGCTACTGTAGTATTTGCGGTCCTGCTAGAGAGCCTCCCTCTGCATTGCATCACTTCTTTTGAGCGAAGCTCTTTCGAAATAAGAATACGCAAATGAGGTGCCAAATATGCAAATATGCACCTCATTTGTGTACCTCTTTTGAAAGAGGAATGCAAATGTAGATGCGCCCTTAGGAGTGGACATGTTCTGTTGACAAAGGTTCTGTCAGGAAATGTGTCCCAATAGTAACTTCTGTCAACAGAACTCTACAGTGTAGACCCAGCCCAGGAGTATAGCAGTAGGAGCATACTAGTGATCACCTAGCTGAGATGGTAACATTGCCTGTGAATGTTCAGGGATATTAGGGAGACTATGAAAATAAAGAATGAAATAATAATAGGGGATTTCTATTATCATCATATCAATTGGGTACATGTAACTCCAGGAAGGGGTGGAGAGAAAATTTCTGAACACATATAGGCTACGTCTACACCAGCACACTACGTCAAAGCAGCCTATTCTGAAGTAAGGACATTGAAATAGGCTACTTCGATGTGTATCATCTACACGTCCTCCAGGGTTGGTGCCGTCGATGTTCCACGTTGAAGTAGCGACGGGGAACATTGAAAGGAGCTGCCCTGGAAGGAAACGTGGAGCATCCACATACACAAGCGCTCCCTGTTGAAATAAGGGGCCAGCAAAGCCCCAAGCCACTCCCTTAAAGGGCCCCTCCCAGACACACTTGCCCTGCACAGCACGAGATCCACAGAGCCGACAACCAGTTGCAGACCCTGTGCACGCAGCGTGGACCCCCAGCTGCAGCAGCAGCAGCCAGAAGCCCTTGGCTAAGGGCTGCTGCATGCGGTGACCATAGAGCCCCGCAGGGGCTGGACAGAGCGTCTCTCAACCCCTCAGCTGATGGCCGCCATGGAGGACCCCACTATTTCAAAGTAGCGGGACACGGATCATCTACACACGCCCTACTCCGAGGTTGAATGTCGAAGTAGGACGCGATTCTCATCTTCGGATGGGAATAGTGATTTCGACATCTCACCGCCTAACGTCGATTTCAATGTTGAAATAGCACACAGCGCGTGTAGACGCGATGCGTACTATTTCGACACTGTGCTGGCTACTTTGAAGTAGCTGGCTAGTGTAGACACACTCATAATGACCACTTCGTGGAGCAGCTAGTCCTGGAACTCACAAGGGAAAGGAAATTCTTGACTTAATCTTTAAGATTGATCTGGTCCAACAGGTGCATATAGCTGAACTTTACAGTATTAGTGATCATAATGTAATTAAATTTAATATCCTGTAGAGGAAATAATATTAAAAAACCCACCTGTGATGGGTATGCATACCTTGCACTGGGTCAGAAAGCATCAAAACCCTGAGGGCAGAGGAAGTCCTGCCCCTCCAGCCAGACTGGGGACACTCCGAGATCTGGGGCAGTATAAAAGGCTGCAGCTTAGCTCAGTCTAGGCTGGATGCTGGAGAGGAAGGACTTGCTACCAGAGCTCCAGAGGTAACCCAGCCAGAGACCCAGGCAGTGGGAGTCAGAGACCCAGAAGACTGCAGTGAACCTCCAGAGCTGGTGGAGCTGCAGGGGAAGGGAGATGGGTGAGGCAGAGTCTGAGGACCCTAATGTGGATCACTGCAATGCCAGTACTGGTAGGAAGTAACCCAGGGAAGGTCTGTAAGTCTTTTCTCTCACCCGTGTAAACTCAGTGTGCTGCAATGGGATTCCCTGCTGAGCAAATGCTGGATCGTTTCCCCACTGCCAGGGCCCTAGATTGGGGCATGGTGGAATAAGGAGGACCTGGGCTGCACCACCTGGGCTGTGGCCCCCACCCTTTGAACTCTGGCCATTAGGATGTACTGCCCAAATCCTAGAGCTATGCAACTGATTCCAGTCATTTGGCCTCCTGTCATGGAGTGGCACACTGATTTAAGCTGCCTCCAGAGCAGCAACAAGCAGTGTCCACACTCACACATTCCCCTCTCCCTTTAACTTCATGAGACACGGTGTGCATGTGTCCTGAAACCAACACAATAGCATTTAACTTTAAATGAAGACATTTTTGGATAGAAAATAAATGGAACAATTATAAGGGTTAAATGCCCAAAGGCTTCATGAAGTTTATTTAAAAAAAACCTAACAGAGGCACAGACTAAGGCTATGTCTACACTACAGAGATCTTTCAAAAGAAGCCTTTGCAGAAGATCTCTTCCAAAAGAACTTCTTTTGAAAGTGTGCGTCCGCACACAAAAAAGCAGATCAAAAGAGTGAGCTGCTCTTTCGAAAGAAAACGTCCACACAGCTCCTGCTATTTTGAAAGAACAGACGAGGGATCGAAAAATCATGCCCCATGAGAACTGCTCTTTCAAAAAAAAGGGCCTGTGAGGCGTCTACACTCGTTTTCTTTTGAAAGAAGCTTTTGAAAGGGAGTGATCTTCCTGAAAGAGAAAAGGAAGCGTCATTTGTAAAGTAGTGCCACATTCTTTCAATTTACTTTTGAAAGAATGCTTTTTGTGTCTAGACGCTCCACGGGATCTTTCAAAAGAGCCCCCATCTTTTGCAAATTGGTTGAAAGAACTTGCTAGTGCAGACACAGGCTAAATGTCTACCCAAATCAGAATAGATAATGAGAGGACCAAAAAAATGCAATTATGGGGAAAGAGCAGAATGATAGAGGCCACAGAGGCAAAAGACATCCTCTGAAATTTGGAAGTCAAAACCTAGTATAACAAGGTAGTCCAAGAAAGAATTTGAAGAGCACTCACTAAGGGCACAAAAACTAACAGCAAATTATTTAAGTGCATGAAAAGCAGGAAGTCTGACAAAATCAGTGAAACCATTAGATGACTGAGGTTTTAAAGGAGGACTCAAGGAAAATGAGGCTATTGCCAAAAGCCAAAATGAATTTGTTGCATTGGTCTTTGCTGCACACTACGTGAGGAAGATCCCCACACCCAAGCCATTAATTTTAGTTGACAAATCTGAAGTACTGTCCCAGAGAGATCTGAAAAAACAACAGAAGATTTTAAAACAAATTGATCAACTGAACAACAGTAAGTTACCAGGACTAGATGGTAACCATCAAAAATTCTGACAGAATTCAAATCTGAAATTGCAAAATTACTAACAGTAATATGCAATCTGTCATTTAAATCAGCCTCTGTACCGGATGACAAGAATGTAGCTAATGCAATGCTGATTTTTAAAAAAAGGCTCCAGAGGTTATCTTGCAATTACAGGCCAGTAAGTCTAACTTCTCATGGTGGCCCATAATGCTGCCTGCCAAACTCTGTCAAAGGCCTTTTTGAAGTCCACAAAAACATGGTACAGGTGCTGTTAGTGCTGCAGATATTTCTCGCAGAGAATTCTCAGGTTGAATATTTGTTCGGTGGTACTCCGCCCTGCCCTAAAGCCGGCTTGTTCCTCAGCAATAATCATCTCAGCTTGGGGCTTCAACCCGTTCAACATTACTTTTAGTAAGACTTTATTTGGGTGGCTAATGAGGCTTATCGTACAATAGTTTCAGCACTGTTGGAGGTTGCCCTTTTTGGGAAGTGCGATCACTAGCGACTGGGTCCATGACGTAGGCCATTTTCCCGTCTGCCAGATCTTATTGCATATGTTGGTAAGGGCACTGATCATGGCTTCTCCCCCTGCTTGTATCAATTCTGCTGGGATATTGTCCACTCCAGCTGACTTTCCTTTCTTCAGTGATCGCACTGCTGCCTCTACTTCTTCCCGAAGGATTGGGAGGCTGTCCTCTTTGGTAGCATATGGACATTTCAGTATTTCTGGGTCGCTATCGACCTCATCATTGTACAGCTCAGAACAGTATTCTGTCCACCTGCCAAGGATCTCTTTCTCTTCAGTGAGGCAGTTCCCTGCCTTGTTCTGGATTATGGAAACTCTAGGTTGTCTAATATTTGTCAGCTCTCTTACTGTCTGGTATGCCTTCTTGCTGTTATTTTTGTTAAGGCTGTCTTCTATTTCCTTGCACTGGTCTTCTACCCAATTCTGTTTTACCGCCTTCATGCCTTTCCTGATGGTCTTGTTGATTTCTCTGTATTTCTCAGTCCCACCAGCTTCACCTTTCTTCTTTTTCAGTTCTCGTCCAGTTCAGTTCAGTTTTCCGTCCGAGTTGTTGTACACCTGTATGACAATGCCACCAGAGCAGTATTCCACAACGGTACCATTGGAAGTTGGTTCAGAATGACAGTGGGCGTCCGTCAGGGTTGTCTGCTCTCCCCCATGCTTTTCAACATCTTTCTGGAGTGCATCATGATTGATGCCTTGGAAGACCATGAAGGAACTGTCAGCATAGGGGGCAGAATAATCACCAACCTTTGCTTCACTGACGATATAGACGGATTAGCTGGAGGAGAAGAGGAACTTGCCAGCTTGGTAGAATGGCTGGATACCACCTCAAAAGCCTATCGAATGGAGATAAATGCAGAAAAGACAAAACTGATGACCAATAACACCAATGGCATCAGTAGGGATATAATGGTGAATGGACAAGCTCTTCAATGTGTGTCCAGCTTCAACTACTTAGGTGCAATCGTGTCAGATGAGGGGTCCAGACCAGAAGTCCTCTCCAGAATAGCGCAAACAACAGCAGTGCTTGCAAAACTTAGACCCATCTGGAGGGACAAGAACATCAGTCTGAGATCGAAAGTAAGACTGACGCGCTCACTGGTCATCTCAGTGTTCCTGTACGCTTGCAAAACGTGGACCCTTACAGCAGAACTGCAGAAAAAGATCCAAAGCATGGAGATGAGATGCTATAGGAGGCTTTTGGGCATCTCTTACATTGAGCATGTCACGAACGAAGAACTACGACATAGGATCAGGCATGTCATAAGCCCACATGACGACCTGCTCACTGTGGTGCAGAAGCGCAAGCTCAGATGGTACGGCCACGTCATCAGATCATCAGGCCTTTCAAAGACCATCTTGCAAGGCACAGTACCTGGTGGTAGAAGGAAAGGCAAGCAAAAGAAGAGATGGGAAGATAACATCAAAGAGTGGACAAACCTGAATGCGAGCGAGTCACAGAGAGCCGCACAGGACAGGATGAGGTGGAGTGAGTTGATCAGGAAGTCATCTGCGGTGCCCCAACGACCCTCAAAAGGGGTTATGGGATAGAGATGATGAGAGAGATGAAGCCTAACTTCAGTACTTGGCAAATTTGCTGACATTAAGCTTACTGACCTGTAATTGCTGAAATCACAGAATTATCAGATACATAGATGAAATCACTGAACTATCAGATAGATAGATGAATGCAATATGTTGGGGAAGAGTCAACATGACTTTCTTAACAGGAGACCATGAAGCAATCTATTATAGTTATTTGAGGGTGACAAGCATGTGGACTACTGTGATGCAGCTGATTCAATGTACTTGGACTGTCAGAAAACTTTTGTCAAGGTTCTTCATGAAAGGCTCTTAAGTAAAGAAGGCAATCATGTGATAGGAGAGAAATGTGACAGCATCCTAAGGGTACAACCTGGGACCGTACCACTGTAACCCCTTAACTTTGCATCCTGGGCTGTCTTAATGCTTTGCTGGTGACAAGCAGTAAACCTTTCCAGGCACTATGATGACTCACCATGTGGCGCTGCACACTCAGCTAGGTCGCATGAATGCTCACAGAGTCACTCTTGAATCCCTCAGAGAAAGGCATCAGTAGAAACTGCCCCCCAGCCTCAGCATCCAGCCTTGTACCTCAGGAATAGACTGCCTTGCACTGCTCAAGAATATTGGTTCACCACTTCACTAATGGAAAGTGGACATATACCAGACTTTTAAAAACTTGAGCAAATTACAAGACATGGGATGTTGTGAAGGCCAAAAGCGTAACTATTTCAATAAACAATTAGGAAAGCTCCCAGATAATAGGTGCGCTAAAGTTTATTAGCCAAGATGGTGAGGGCCATAAAACCATGCTGCAGGTGTCTCTAAATCTCTGACTGCCAGAAGATAGGACTGAATAATAGGGGATGGATCACTTAAAATTGCCTGTTCTGTTTTTTCCCCTCAGAAGGACCTGACATTGATCACTGTCAAGGACAGGATACTAAGCTAGACAGACCAGTATGGCCATTTTTATATTCTTTACCCTTCCTTTTCTCTCCCCAGGCTGGTGTTGGACTAACTCCTTCACAGTCTGATTCTGACCCAGGCCTAAGAACATGAAGGTATTTCCATAACTGACCTGAACAGACACCGATAGTTGGGTCCCATTGGGCTTTGGACAGGTTGCAAGTTCCTAGCACCCAGTGTCTATCTGAAAACCGCAAGAATTGAGAATCAACCATTACACTTAGTCTGTGTCTACACGAGCACCCCACTTTCAAAAGAGGGTTGCTAACGAGACACTTTGGGATATGCTAATGAGGCACTGCAGTGAATATGCAGCACCTCATTAGCATAATGGCAGCCATGACATTTCAAAAGTGCCACTTTTGATCGCATGCAGCTTGTCTACACAGGGTCTTTTTCGAAAGGACCCCGCACATTTCAAAATCCCCTTATTCCTATTTGGTTGCGTGTGATCGAAAGCAGCACTTTCAAAGTGCTGTGGCTGCCATTATGCTAATGAAGTGCTGCGTATTCATTGCAGTGCCTCATTAGCATATCCTATAGTGCCTCATTAGCACCCCCCCTTTGAAAAGGGGGTGCTAGTGTAGACGTAGCCTTAATAGTTTGTTTTAATTGGTAAACACCTCTTTGTCCTGTGCCCTTCAAATGTACATTCCCCTGAATTCTACACCTACTTAACAGGTGAATAAACTTCTATCCCTCAAACTCTGTACAGGCAAGATGGGTGTTCTGAGATAATATCGTTTACAGGACCAACTTCCTCTGATGAAAATACAAGCTTTTGACATTACACAGCTCTTTTCTTCAGGGGTAGGAAAAATTTGTATAGTCAGGATAATAGTTTACAATCCAAAAGAGCAATGGGTATGCAAGGGTGTCAGAGAATCAGTACTGCTCAGTCAACGATTCAAAAATCATGAGTGAGTCCCTCTACCCCCAAATGATGAAACTGACTTAAAAATCACTGGCTTTAAAATTATATAAAAATAATTGTGTTTTTATTTTCCTTTTGGTTTCTGAGCTTTCAGGGTGCTGAGTCAACTTTTCTTCTATGAAGGCTATAAAGTTGCTTAGGGCAGATCTACACTAAAGTGGAAGGTCGAATTAAGGTACACAACTCCAGCTGTGTTAATTATATAGCTGGAGTCAACATACCTTAATTCAGGCTTCCGCACCAGCTCTACTGGAGGAAGTCAACAGGAGTGAACATTCCCCTTGACTTTCCCTACTCCTAATGAGGGGCAGGAGTATTGATGTGGGTGCCCTGTGAGTTTGATTTAGTGAGTCCCTATCAAGCGTGCTAAGCTGAACTCTGGAAGATCAACCACAGCAGTGTCAATCTTTGAGGAAGTGTAGACACAGCCTTAGAGAAAGCTGACATCTTCTTATAATACATAGACTCCTTCATCTGGGGCTTTAGGAAAACACAAAATATTGTGGAACTCACCATACAATTATGACAATTAACACACCAGAGCATCATGGTGAAAAAGGAGGCCCCTCATTAAAATTAATATCAGGGGACAGGAAGAACATCCCAGTATGTCTCTGAATAAACACTGAGTTCTCTAATACTCTGGTTGTCATTCAATTTGCTTGGGAAGTCTACAAAACCATTGAAGAGAAAATTTCAGTGAATCCAGGATACAGTATGAGTGAGAGGGCAGAGGGGACTCTAACTTTGTACCAGATATCTACTAACCTTAGCCCCTGAGAAAGCCCCCAAATGCAACATAGCTTGAGTGTGAGATATGATGAAGTCCAAAGCTGGGAGCAAGGCAACTTTTGTGGCACGGAGTTTGTTTATAAAGAGAGGCAGGGTAATTAAGAAAAAACTTGTCATTAAAGTAAACTAAGGATCATTACAAATAAGTAGTCCTACAGCACCTTAAAGACTAACAAATGTATGACTTAATGAGCTTTCCGTGGGTAAGACCCACTTCCTCAAATTATTGGTCATTAGGTGATCCTGAAAGCATTGCAAGGTACTCAAAAGATAGGAAACAAAAGGTAGGAGTAACTTGTGAGAATCAAGAGAAGTAACCAATGTTGTCCCTAAGGGGTCTAGTGCTGTTCAACATATTCATAAAATGATCTGGAAAAAAGGATGAACAGTGAGGTGGTAGAATTTGTAGATGATACAAATTTATTCAAGATAGATAGTTAAGTTCATAGCAGTCTACAAAGAATGACAAAGAGATTTCACAAAACTGGGTGATTGGGCAACACAAGGGCAGATTAAATTCAGTGTTGATAAATGCAAAGTTTATGCACATGGCAAAATATAAACCCAAATATACACACAAAATGATGGGATCTAAATTAGCTGAATCCATCATTTAAGAAATTTTAGAATAATTGTTGACAGTTGTCTCAAATTATCTGTTTCATGTCTAGTGGCAATCAGAAAGATAACAATACTGGAACTCATTAGAAAAAGTGGACAGTAAAATATAAAATATGCCTCATTATAAATCCCTGGTACATCTGTATACTGAATATTGGGGGCAGATTTGGTCACCCCCATCTCAAAAAAGTTATAATGGATTTGGAAAAGATACAGAGAAAGGCAACAGAAATTATTAGGAGTATTGAACATAGTCCATATGAGGAGAAATTAAAAATACTGGGACTTTTCAGCTCAGAAAAGCAATGAATAAGGAGATGACATGACAGAGGTCTATAAAATTATGTACAATATAGAGAAATTGAATAATGAATGTTGCTTACTACCACACACAATACAAGAATTAGCAGTCACAAATGAATTTAATAAGCAGCAGATTTAAAACAAACGAAAGGACTTCTTCGCAGTCAACCTGTGGAACTCCTTGCCAGAGGATGTTGTAAAGGTTAAGATTGTAACAGGGTTTAAGAAAGAACTGCATAAATTCATGGAGAACAGGTCCTTCAATGGCTGTTAGCCAGGATGGGCAAGGATCCAACACCACACCTGTGTCTACACTTGACCAAAATTTCGAAAGGGCTATGCTAATGGCCAAAATGGAGAATACTAATGAGGCAGTGAAATGAATATTCGGCACCTTATTAGTATGCTGCTGGTCACAGCACTTCAAATATGCCATATTTCGATCGTGTGTGGCTCAGCTACATGGGGCCCTTTTCGAAATGACCCCGAAAACATCAAATCATATCCTATAAGGGATCCTTTAGTTTGACCCAACATGACCATTCTGATGTTCCTACATGGAAGTTCTGAACCCAGATGTATCCGCCCTGCTGTAACCCATTAGACCCCCACTGCCGAGACAGAAACCAGTTCTTATGTAGTCTCTCTCCTCTCTTCACAGTTAATAGCAAAGGAAGAATATATATATTAAAATGTTAATGTAATAGTGTCCCTTACATGGCTTGACCCAAGATGACAGAGCATTTTATTACAGCTGAGTGGGTCCAATATTTGTCTTTCTTTTGTAGTGTAATTAGAAGACTCAGGGCACCTGGGAGCTATCTGCCAAGAAACTAGTTTCCTCAAGTGCTTAAGTAGTCTCCACAATCATGCCTAAAGGCCAGATTCGACCCGCTCCCCGCCCCAAATCTGAAAGGTCTCCTTGGATTTAAATCGCTATTGAAATACAGCTTTTGCTCACAAGGCAGTTCTCAGGAATAGGCAGCTACAGAAGGGGTCTCTCAACCTCCTTTGGGAAACCCAAACGTGCACCTCTCTCGCTGACACGGGCCACGCTCAAGGAGCGGGTCTGCCCCAGGAAAGCTCATCTCCTAATACGTCATACTGTTAGTATTTAAGGGGCTACAGGACCGCTGGTCTGTTTTGTGCTGATAGATACACGCGGCTACCTCACTGCTCACCTTACAGCCCCTTCAGCAATTGCTTTGCGCGCCTCCGGCCCAGGCCCAGGCCCAGAGCTTCCCCAAGCATTAAAACCCCTTGGCACCAAGCAGCTGGCTGCCACCTGCCTCGGGGCGCTACCAGTCTCCGGAGCTCGAAGCCAGCTGCCGGGCCTCGCAGTGGGGCGCCCGCCTCCCCTCGCTGGGGCAGGGCTCTGCCCCAACGGACAATGTCCCTGCGGGGAGGGGAGCTTTATCCCCATTCACTCCCCCCTTCCCGGGGACGCTGATGACATGGCGCGAGGCTCAGCCAGGACAGTAACACCAGAGGGGGGGGGGCGGCGGCGGCGGCGGCGGCGGCGGAGGAGAGGTCACGTGGAGCCCCTGCCGCCGCCGCCGCCGCGCGCGCTCTCTCCGGTGGGTGGCGCGGGGTCTGGAGGCCTGCGCGATCCCAGGGTGCTGTGCGCGGCGTGGGCTCCCTCCGCCATCCCGCTGGGAGAGACGGTCTGTGCTGGGCCCTGCCAGCGAGACGCTGCCGCCGCCGCCTGCGCGCAGAGCTCTGCCGCCGCCGCCGAACGGACATGTTAGCGCGGAGCCCCTGAGCGGGACCGAGCCGCCTCCGCCCCCACCGCCCCCGCGGGCACCCGCACCAGCGCCGCCAACATGGAGGCCGTGAACGCCTTCAACCAGGAGGTGGGAGCCGGGGAGCGCGGGGGAGGGTGGGCCCGGCTCGCCAGGGAATCGGCGCTGGGGGGCCACGAAGCCGCCATCGTGGCCTCCCCGCCTCGCCCCAGGGCGAGGCTCGGCCCAGCCCAGTGGAGGCCTCCGCGGAGACCGAAGTATTGAAGCGCTCGGGCCGCGGCCTCCCTTCAGCCCCGAGCTGTCCGGGCCCCGGGCTTGAGGGAGGCCGGTCGGCCCCGCGCTCCCCCACCACAGGAGCCGCTAGCACCGCCTTACGCGGAGCATACCCCCGCCGCCCGCCTTCGCGGCGCAGGCCGCCCCGGAGCGCAGCCGGGCTCCGGGTAGTTTCCAGCGCAGGCGCCTCCTTCCCGGCCAGGGCTGGGGGAGGAAGCGGACACGTGAACGGGCGGCAAATGGCACGGGCTGGTCAGCGGCAAACGGAGGGGCTGCCCGCGATCGTAGCCGTGTGCGGGTCTGGGCAGTGTAGGGGAAGGGATCAGGCGACAAGACCCGCAATGGAGCATGTGGCGGGTAGGGAGCAGCAGGGAGCAGTTTCCTTTCATGAGGCATGGAAGGCCCTTGTCCCCTCCCCTTTCCCTCACTTTTTTTTTTTTTTCTGGCTCCTGGTTGCAACTCTGCCGGATCAGAGAACTCTCTAACTAGGCGGTAATAAACCAGCAGTTGTGTTTTCCAAATTGGGTATCAAAAAAAGTCAGATCCTGATGTCTGAAGCTTATTACTCTCTATCTAACTTAAAATGACTCTTGCTGGCGAGAACTTAAAAGTTTTGCTGCATGAGTTGCTCTTGGAAATCATTTAGGACTGCACAACATGTTCAATTTAGTGTGTGTTCGTTGCAAGTAATCTGTGAAATCTAACCATATCTTAAATGTAAGGGTTGCAAGGCCTATTCCAGAGTGTTTAATGCAGTTTGAAGGGTAGGTTGTTGTGAGTGGTTACAGACCAGAAACAGAAAAAATGGCAGACTGCTGTCATGTGATAAAGTCATGCTGTGTAAAGTCCATTCCTTGCATCTGCTTGTCAGTGTATCACAATGAACACAATTACATACTTACTTATTCTCTGCTAAATAGTTGACTTTGTATTTTGTCTGTATAGCCATGGTGTCCAACTTGCTAGCCATTAGCCACGTGTGGCTCTTTGGCAGATTGAATGTGGGTGGCTAGTTGGCTTGATCAGTCCATGTATTTTTAGAATAATGTGGCTGGTTCACTATACTAGTCAGAACTGTTTGGATATCACAGCTGTATACTTTGATTTTTCTATTCTGTCTATCAGGTTTTTAGATTTTTGAAATTACACAGATCACTCCACATTTAAGAGTGAATGTTTGTTGTGAAATTTAATCTTAACCATTCCTTATTTTGACACACTACCCATTTCTGCATTTCAGGTAAGTGGTGGTGTTTGTTAAACAAAAATGCATAAAATTAAATAAGTGGAGTTAATTACACATACAATGTGCTTTCTGCTTATCTTGCATAGAACAGAAATAGCCTTTTTGTCCGACAGTGCTTGCTACCTCATTCATCTCATTACATAGCTTCCCTGTGCAGCTTAACTTTACTGGTATTAGACAAAATACTAGTCACACAACTATACATTTTTTTCTTTTCCTAACAGAAATGATTAAAGTAAGTGTTTATTTAGGTAACAATCAATATCACTTGTTGTTTTAAGTAATTTTATTCTGATGTGTTCAAAACGGTATGTCTTAACATATCTGGGTGCCCAAGATATAGTAAAGGTACGATAACTGACTCTCTCAGTATTTTCTTCCTGGTACAGAATCAAAAAGAGTACTTGAAACCACGGTAACTGTGCAGAATTTCCATTTGATAACTCATGTGAAGACTAAATTGTATTAAAATGTCCAGTTGACATTTTAGTATGATTTCTCTCACAAATGGCTTATTCGCTCTGGTTCCAATCTGCAATCACTTGTGAATTTGCTTAACTTTGTGCTCAGTTGAATTTACTCATCTGTTGAGTGCAACTGTTTCCTGACTTTACTGCAATGCTCACAAGAAATTGGCTTATATATTTGAAAACTAAATATAAAAAACCTCAACTCTTAATGCCTTCTCTGAACTTCCCAGTTCTTTCCTCTGTATGTGGTATTGAAAACTGATTTGGGAAAACACTAAATTTTCTACAGCAACAAGCATGTTTTTGCTAAACAAATAGTTATTCTGCCTACTGTATTTTTGCTGAAATTTTGAGCAGATGCTGTCAACTGGTAAGATTTGGTAGTCCTGTAAGGTAGTGTATTTGTCACGAGGTAACTGTTTTGAACAGTGTAATGCTGAAACAGTGAATTAGAATTTGATGTACATTATTAAAGTACAGTTTTGAATTATTAAATACAGTAGTGAGTATTGCTAATATGTAAAATATTTAAGTGCAAAAGGTTACTAATACGTGTATTGAGAAAACTAGTATATCGAAAAGATGACCTTGACAACAATGTCAAAAAAAACAGTAATACGTCTTTTCCAATGTTCACTTTGGTCATATGTTGGTTTGGTCTTTCACATTTGAATTAAAAAAAAGTTGACTTAGCAATTGCAAAAAAATGGGGACCAGAAGAGTTTTAAAGCTATGTCTGTACTAGAAATGCTCCAGTGGCATTGCTGCACAGACAGGAGGTGTTTTTTGTTTGCTATAGTTAATCTACCTTCCCAGCTGACTAGATCCATGGTGTCCAGCTGGTTCTGAGGTAGTAGTCACTGTAGTGTGTGCTGCTATAGTGAACTAGCCATATTTTTCTGAAAATATATTTAGTGTTCAAGCCAGCTAGCTATATTCAACCAGCCAGATAGCCACATGGCTTGTAGCTAGCTTGTTGGACACCACAGAGCTAGATTGATGGAAGAATTGTTCCATTGGCTTAATGCTGTCTACACAGGTTAGATTGGCTTAATTACTTCACTCAAGGATGTGTATTTTTTCCACAACTGAAGCCATGTTGCAGTCCTGCCCTCGCCTTTTAGTATAGACCTGGGGGACTATGTTTTTGTGCAGGTTGAACTTTTCTAATTCATTTCTCTCTTATCTGGGAAACTCTGTAATCTGGCATGATTTTAGTTAGCCAGATGTCCATTAATCATAGGTGTGGCAAAGCTTCCTGTGGTCCCATAAAATTTATTTACAGCCACCAGTTCTGGTTCTCAGTGTTCTGTGCCATTATTTAGCTGTAATTTACCACTAAATGTCTTCTAAGAACCCGGTAAGTGGTGGAAGTGTTAGTAATGTTCTAGAAAATATTGCCCTCCCGTTGTCCAGCAAATTCTCTCATCTGGCACTGGTCAGGTCCTGAGGGTGCCAGATGAGAGAGGTTTGATTTGTACTCAACTTTGCCAATGAAAGTAATATGAGTCGTCAAAACGATAATTGTGCTATGTAATTTTATGATTTTGTTGAGAATAAAGTAGTGTCATCACTAACTTTTTGGGAGTCAAGGCAGTGATAAATATGCTGCTCTAACTCTGTCACCTCTCCTGTCCCAAAATGAAAAGAGAGGATACTTTTGTGGACTTTTGTCTGCAACTGTATCTCTGTCTTTTCTTTACTCATGGACAGTTAACTAGACAATTGAATTTTGATCTAGTATAACAGTCTTACATTAATGGTAGATCTCATTTTGCAGCGTTAATGTACTTCTCTCTTCCTCCTACCCCCCAGTCTCTGCCCTTGTCACTCACCTGTTACCAGCTGAACTTCTGCTGTGTCGACAGACATGGAAATCAACTGTGGATAAAGTGATTTTAGTGACACAATTGTTGTAGCTAAGATTGCATAATTGGCAGTTGACTTCTATGTCTAGTATAGCTATAGCCTAAGATGATTGGAGAAGCTCACCTATTTGAGATGCTGCTCAGTTTCCTACAGTATTGTAGTGGAGGAGCAGCTCTGGTAAAGTTAAGATTGTGATGATTTTTGAGTGCTAATAAATCCGCACATGTACTTGTGTTTGCCTGACTTTTCCTGCTCTTCCATTTGGTTCACTACGCCCCCCTCACATCCCCAGGAAGTCATTGGAGCAAGAGGTTCCAAGATACAGCATCCCTGAAAAAATGTTTTTTATTAAAGGATTCAGTTTCTACCAGCATTTTTTGTGGATGTCTGGCTTCATAGAATGGCAAGGGGAGGGTGAACTGGAAATGGTGAGAGGGGCTATATGATGGGGGTCCTTAAAGTTACTGTAACCATTGTGTAATAAAACTCAACTTTATGGGACATATACAATTCATGAACCTTCTTTCCAATGTTCAGTGTTAGAAGTTATACACTCCAATTATCTAGGAATATGACCATTATTCCCATTATGTGATAACAAAATGGAGTGGGGGAGGGACCTGAGGCCTCACGTATCAGAGGTGTGGTGTGATGGAGGAAAGAGGGGACTGGGATCTGGGACTCAGAAAACCTTGACTTTCCTAGTCCTACCACTGTCCTGCTGATAGCCATGTTAAAATGGCTAGCTGGTTAAACACTAGCAGTTAATTACCTGTGTTAAATTGGGACACATTTCCTTGCCTGCAGCTGTGGTGTCCTGCCAGCCCCTCTGTAGCTGGATGCTGCCAGAGTTTACCAGAAAAGGCTGGTTAACATCCTTCCTTGCTAGGTGGGGTTGGCCAAGTTACTTCATTGCTCTTATAAGTTTTCCCATCTGTACAACAGGGGTGATGATGTCTCCCTCTTTGATAAAGTAATCTTGAGCTATTACTGATAAGTGCCGTGTAAGAACTAGATGCTATCCTTACCTGGTCACAGTAGCATCTCTGTTGTATGCCTGACAACTGAAATTGCCTGAATGAACATCTGCTACCAATGACACATTTTTCTGTTTAAAAATACCTAGGAAATTTGCTGACAAAGAAAAACTAAGAGTGTTAAGATTGTGCAGTGGCCTATTGTGCCTTGCAAGAAGGTCAAGTTCAGCAAAACTCAAATATGCGAAAACCAGTAAGTTTAAAGTATTTCAAACTCAGCCTTCTGAGAAGCAGGAAGTGAGGAATACCCCTGGAAAACCTTAACTCTCCCCTTGGTACTGGGAATTATCCACATGCACTTCAGCTGCATGAAGTATAAATGGACTGAATGGTGGAAGGATTAGTTAGAGCAGTTGAGAAGAACTCTGTGATTGTGATATGAGAGGACTTTGAAGGCTGTCAGTGAAAGGGAAAGATACGCATGTATGCTTCGAGAGATCCAGTATTCATTTCAGAGTTGAGCTGAGCAGGGCACAGGTTGATGGGAAATGAGTGTGATCTGTGGGTTTAATGAATGTAGTGTCAGATGACATCTTGGGCATAAGGATGAAGAGCAGTGTTCCCTGTAAGCTGTGCTCTTATGCAGCCACTCAGTTTCAGGTGCTACCCAGCTGATTCGCAGAGCACCAACAGCTTAGTTTGTGTTTCTCCTGATGGTGCAAATTCTCATATGCCTCAGCGCACATAATGATTTATCCCACACGTGGATAGAAGAAAATCCACACATGGATGGAAAAGATGATAGGGAACATTGGTGAAGAGGTTATAAATTTTATTTCGTTCTGTTGGTGGGGTAGGCTGTGTCTGAAGGCACAGCAAATGGCGGTATCTGTGTTCAGTACAGTGCAAAAGAATGCATTGATGTGTTGTAGGCATATTGGGGCATCACTCAAAGGCAAAGTTTAAGGTTACGTAGGCGTGTTCTGTAAGTCTGTATTTCCCAATTTTGTTTGAAGTACATGGGCTCTTTATTTTCTGGTTTTTAGATGTTTGTTTTTGCCAAAGTTGGCATTATGAGAACACATAATACACCAAGAAGCAACTTTATTTCCACGTTAACAAAGTTTTTGGCAGTGATATGGTCTCCCAGTCCAGGGGTCTGCAGCCGGAATAGCGAGAAGACATTTTTTTCAAATTCATTTACAAAACCCATACTTCAAGAGCCACAGTGCAAATGAATACGAGACAGTCCTTAATAAATAACATCAAACTGTACTTTTTGTTACTCCTATTTTAGGAACAGGGCACACACAGAGTTGTTACCCCTGTCTCCAGGCTTTATCCCCAATCCTGCAAACCTGCCCTCCATTGCCAAGCTTGACCCTTCTGAACCCCAACCGCCTCCCCATCCCCAGGCTTAACCCCCCCTTGAGCCCAAAACCAATCCCCCAGTCCCCAGCATCAACTTGCCTCCGCGCACACAGCTCTGCTGCAGCTGCCGCCTCCCCCCTGCTGCTCCCTGCCGCTGCCTCCTTGGCGTGCTTGTGTGGCTCCAGCAGGGGCAGGCTTAGCTGCCCCCTCCCTCAGCTCTCCTGCCAGTTTAGACTTTCCCGGAGTGGGGAGGCTCCCTGCCCAGCCAGCTTTCTCTTGCAGGGCTGGCTCCCTGCAACGGCTGACTGCTCAGCAGCTCTGGAGGCTGCTACCTCTGAAACAAAAAAAACTTAAATTCAGTTGGTTTAACGGTGGGCAACTGAATTTAGTTTTTTGTTTAAGCGATGGCAGCCTCCGGAGCCACAAGAGGAGTGAGCAGCAGCAGCACTTGGAGCTGTAAGCGACTCCTAAGAGAGCAACATGTGGCTCTGGAGCTGCAGGTTGCTGGCCCCTGCCCCAATCCTATTTAGCTTATTCTGAGTGAGCCTGCCTAGTAGTTAGTGAGCTGGTGTAGTGATTTAGGGAAATTGATGCGGGCCTAGTTATTTTATGCTATTGTATGGAAGCACTAGAGAGGAACAGTTTCCTGTCTGTGATGTAGGAGGAAAGGTGAACATTGTTTTTCTCTCCTCGCCATCTTGGTTCAAAAGACAATTGAAGCTCGTGCTTTTTTGTCCAGGCAGAAAGAATGTTTTCCAGGTCTGCAGGGGCAGTAAAGTGAAACAGACTAGGGGTTTGTATTGCATCTCAGTGCAGGCTATCTGTTTGTGAATTGCAGAGTACCCCAAAGAATATCTTAATGTGAGCTATGTTCCATAGCAGTGTCCACCCAGGGCGGTTAAGGTGCAGCTAGGTGGGTGCTGAAATTCTTGCCCTGTAATCTATGCCGTGGAAAAGCGTAGGCATGGCTTTGGATCAAGCCAGTGCTGTGCTCCAGATATCCTTTAGGGTTGTTCTGAGTACATAAGCAGCAGCTATGAAGATAGTTTGGGAGTGGGGGAAGGTGCATGGGAAGAAAAGGAGTAGAGAGATGCACTGTTAGAAGGATGTGGCACTTGCAGTGCATCAACATTTTGGATAAAGCTTGGTCCTTTATTTGCTTTACTCTAAGTACTGAGATCATTACAGCAGCAGCAAATTCATCCTCAGGGAGTAAGGAACATGGCTTGCTCTGCTTTAATGTATGAATGTTAATGGGTCTGGTTAGCTGGCCTTTACTGTGTCAGTCTGGAGCAGCCCTGGTCTTGGAGGGGCAGTGAACAGGCGGTGGGACCCTGTGGCTGGGCCAGGTGACAGGCCCTAATTTAAAACTGGTTAACCATTTTAACATCCCTACTTTAGTGTCTGATTAAGTAACTGATGTTAATGTGAGGAATTTCATCTTTAATTTGAAATTTGAAGATTTGACGTCAGACGCTGGCCTCGTCAGTGGTTTGAGCTCCTTAAAGCAGTTTGCCCAAACCTTCACAGCTTCATGTTTATAAATGATGTTGAATGCTGGTTGAAGCTACTGTACCTGAATAGGGTTCTGTTTTGATAGAATTGCAAAATGTATAATTATTCCTCACATTTGTTGTTTGTTTTTCAAAATACAAAGGGGGGTGTGTGTGGTAATACTTTGTTTTAAAGATCATGCCCATCCCAAAATATGTTTTTCTTGTCTCTGAAAACTTCAGTATTAAAACTTTGTGTTTACCACTGTTCTTTGTCCTAACTTTATATGGGTTATTAAATATTATTCTCTCTCTCTCTCTCCATTGTCAGAATGTTAAAATGTTAACTGTCATTTCTGGAATTGTTCTCCGTTTCCTTACCCTTTGATAGCAGGTTGTGGTTGATGTGTACTTATCTGTGGGAGAAAAACACTTCCAAAATCATCTTTGTTCTCCTTCCTTGATCAGTTGCTTTAAAATTAAACTTCTTTGTGCTAGAGAAGGTGATTTGGATCTTTTGGGTAAGTGGCAGTACACGTGGACTGTAGGAAACCTTTTTTTAGGGAAATTTTCTTCCACATGTTTATTAGAAAACTTAGTCACTCAGTATTCTTTGATAATCTGGTGAAGATACTTATGTCCGACTGTGTATTCTTGGTCCTAGACAAAGGAAGATTTAGTAGCCAGTAGTGAATAATGAAGTTGGAGGTAGAGGATTCAAAGACAATATCATATTTCTAGTGGTGGCCAACTGCTGTTGTTTAAGGCCTTTTCCATGCTGCGAAGTTGTCAACAGAAGTCACACTGGTTTAATCAAACTGTTGTATGTCAGCACTATGCTCCTTATGCTGGTAGAGCTCATCTACACTGGCAGCTCTTACATCATCGCAAAGAAAAGTGCATTGTGGGTTGCATGCATACTGTACAACTGGCCATGTGCTTTTGGAAGAGGTTGTGATGCTTTATGGGGCATCACATAATGCAGTTTTTTCAATTGTATGGCTCCATGAGCATCCTACTAGATTGGCCCCTGATTTTCTGGTGGGGTTCACGAGAGAAATATGTGACAATGGAGTGTATGTGTGCAGGGGAGAGACAAACCACGTGGCTGTGTCCACACTTGCATTCCTCTTTCAAAAGAGGCATGCAAATGGGGGGAATTGGAAATGCAAATGAGGAGCAGATTTACATATCTTGTGCCTCATTTGCATATTATTTTGAAAGAGCTTCTTTTGAAAGAAGAAAATCAATGTAGACGCTGCTCTTTTGAAAGTAAACCCCATCTTCAAAAGAATCCTTCTTTCCTATAAAAAAAAGGGGGGAAGAAGGATTCTTTCGAAGATGAGGTTTACTTTCGAAAGAGCAGTGCCTACACTGGTTTTCTTCTTTCGAAATAAGAATATGCAAATGAGGTGGCAGATATGTAAGTCGGTATCTCATTTGCATTTTCGATTTCCCTCATTGGCATGCCTCTTTCAAAAGAGGAGTGCAAGCGTAGACACAGCCTATGTGTGTTGGCGGAGAGTGTATCAATATTCTGTCTGAATTTAAAGACAGCAGCGTGAGCAGTCTATCCACCTTCCCTCCCTTCAGCAAGCAGCCTGTTGCCTACCTGCTAGTGAGAACAACATTCCACATTAATAGATCTGATTTAGCTCATAGTTATTCAACCGTCTCCTTAGCTTCTCCGTGAGCTCCTGTGTGGAGGAATAGCAAAGCTTCCCAAACTTTGCAAGGGGAGGTGTGCATGTCAGCTGAGAAAACAGTGAACAGAGCTGTCATGGCAGGCGTTGTGAGATGCTGGAGAAGGCAGTTATATCAACAATGGCAGTCTCTACACTGACGAATTTGTCACTTTAACTTTGCTGCAAACATCTTTGTGTCTAGTTTCATTTTATTGTCAAAGCTGAAGAGTTTTATTACCAAAAGTGACATTGCAGCATGTGTATCTCCGCTATTTTTTTCAACAAAAGCTGCTTTTTGCCAGCAAAAGTGCAGTGTAGACAAGGTCTAATTACAGTGTAAACTTAGTGTATTCAGTAGCAGAGAGAAGCTGACAGAATTCTTAAATTTCATGCTCTTCTTGGCATCTGCTATGCACAGGGATGGACTTTTTCCTTGGAGCTCTAAGATCAGATCATGGGTTTAAAAAAAAAAAAAAAATCATCATTTGTCTCACAGCACATCTCCTCAGCTGCTTCCAAATATACAATCTCAAAATAAATTACAGAATGAAATTAATTCAAATCTTGTATACTTTGCTGCTAGAGAAAATTTGTTGGTTCCTTTTCAAGCGTTGGATGTGAGCCTGGAGAGCTTTTGTGCTGAGTTAGGAAAAACTTGGTAGGTTATTTAATACATCCTCCTGCCACCACAAGATTATTCCAGGCCTTATTTTGTACATATTTATATTTGCAAGTCAGTCAATGTGACTGTTGCCTGTTTGGCATTACCTATTAAAATCCAGTGATGTCCATAATTTGGTTACTCTTCATTGTTTAGTTGTATCTTTTAGCCTGGAAAATGAGGTGGTAACTTTTTTCCGTCTGTTTTCTGAGCATCTAATTTGTGAATATTTTACTCAACACTGTATTTGCTAACAGTTTTTAAGTACACAGGATTGCGTATGAATTTAAGTACTCTATATTCAGCAGGCTTATGGTTAGTACGCGATTTAACACTGCTTTCATTTTACTACAGTAGGTTGCAGAAATAGCGAAAAAGAAAAGCAGGGCTTTAATTTCACTTGTCTGTAAAAGGCTCTCATGCTTGCTATTACTCTTACTGCACCTGACTCTCAAATTTACAAAAGTTTTGGAATTTCCTTTTAAAACTCTAATTTGGGGATAGTATTTGTAAGCGTGTACAAGATAAACATCACAGCGTCGTCCTGTTCTTGTTACTAGTATCAACATTAACTGGTAAGTGAAAGGTTAGAGAAACGTTCCGCTTCTTATTTCATGTATTTGACAGCATTTGTATATAGTCAGTTTTCCCTATTGTGCAAAATGCCCCCACAGGAAAAAAGAGAAAAATCTTTAAAAGTATATATATTTATATTTTAAAAATAAAATCAGCAGAACTCAGGAGCAAGTGTATATAAAACCTCAGCCCCCTGTGGACTTCAGGCTGACAGTATCCCTTGTAAAATAAAATTGTTTCATTTTATGTCTTTTTATCTTGTAACTCATTTCCCATCAACATCCTAGGTGACTGGGATGACTGTTTTTGTGGTGCGGGGGACAGTACTCAGTTCCCTCCCCACTGCCTCAACTTGATTTGTCAGACTGAGGATCTGTGATTCTAAGCAACCACAAGGAGAAGGGAAGAAATGGAATATGTTTAGAAGGAGTTTGTCTCCACTTCTCATTTCTTTAGTCTGACAGACCCGACCTTTTTTAAGCTCAAGATCACTTTTTGGATTCAAGGGCAATCCAGGTTCTATCTCAAACCCAAACATCTTTGTTGTGCCTCCTTTCCACTCCTTCTTTGAGGCTCTCACCCCCATTGTCGCTCACTTTCATCATTCTGGGACGGGGGTTTGAGTGCATGGGTGGTGGGTGCTGCAGGTTCTGGTCCCAGGCTAAGGTGTTCAAAGTGTGGGAGGGGCTCTTGGCTGAACCTAGGGCAGGGAGTTGGGGTGCAGGAGCAGATTCAGGGTGCAGACTTTTGGAGGGAGATTGGGTCCTGAGGGCTTAGGGCAGGCAGCTTGGGGGGCAAACAGTTTGAGTGCAGGAGATGGTTCAGGACTGGGACAGGGGGTTGGGATGTGGGTTCTGACTGGGCGCCACTTACCTTCAGCAGTGGTGCAGTGGAGCCCAAGGTAGGCTCACCTCTGCTCTGGCCCTGCACTGTTCCTAGAAGCAGCCAGCAAGCTCCCTGTATCCTGAGCCCTGTCATGTCCCTTCTGTGCTCTGTGAATATGGGGTACAGGGATGTGGGGGAGGATATATCTTCCTCTCCCTCCCCTGCCGTGCACAGCAAGCAGGGGGCTGCAGGCAGGGGGCTGATCCAAGGCCGAGGGTAGGAGCAGCATGGCAGTGGGGAAAAGGGGCAGCTGAAGTGTGGCACTTGAGAGGAGGGATGTAAAGTCCCATTTACTTAGTTAACTGGTTAAATGGAGGGCCTGGGAGTACGGCAGGCTGTGAGAGCCCCGCTTGCAGCGCTCCCAGTCCCGTTCCATTCTGGCTGGAGTGCCTCTGTCAGTTAAAGGCCCCGCAGGGCTGGAGAAGCCCCTGCGCATGGCAGTCGGGGGGGGGGCAGACAATCCTCATCTACTAGTTGATGACCACTAGTTTACAAGATCAGTAGGGGGGTTGAGAAACAACTACAGAACCTCAGGTGTGATCCCCTTATGCTTGGCAACAGTGCTGAGTGAGGAAGGAGAAAAAAATCAACTGGTTTTGGTCTAATTTCCTGGGAGGGAGAATTGTAGGGGAAAACCCCTGTTGTGAGAGTCAATTCAAAATGCGTTCTAAAATTTTAAATTAGCATCTTTTTGGCTAATTACATCTAATATATATTGCCATAATATAAAGCCTGGGGTTTTTACATGGTTATCCAAGTGCTGTTTCTTAAACTGATTAAGTTGAAGTTTTAAGACACTTGTCAACTTGAGAAATTTGATATGTCTTCTAGGAAATTTTATTGAAATGATGCTCTTCTCTACTGGTTTTGTGATGATACAGCTTTTCTGCACATACCCTCATTTGGATTCAGTATATGGAAAAGGCAAGGACCCTTACCATAACACATTCCTGTTGTAAAAGTGAAATTTTACACCAAAACAAATTGAAAGGAGTACTAACAATGTTGCTAAACACACACAGTTTGCTTTTTTCCTTCAAAGCATAGTTTTACCACATTTTTATTTAACTTCCTCTGTTTAGCAATTGCAATTAATTCTAAAATTGCACGTCACCATCTTTACTTTAATGGGGTATGATAAGATTATTCAGAAAGTAAATGGAGTTTTGTTTGTCCCATTGCAAGGGATAGTTACAAATTCAGTGCAGCTTTTTAGAAATTAAACAATATAGTTTGACTTCATTAATTTAGTCTTGCATTTAAATGTGACCCATACATGCCCACCTCCAGTTTCCCCATGTATGTACAGGTTGAACGATTCTTGTCCAGCACCTTTGAGACATGACCGGTGCCAAACCAGAGAATTTGCTAGACCACGAGAGGTCAGTAGTGTCTAGCACATTACCCACACCTCCACTGCTTACTGGACTCTTAAAAGATTTTTAGGAGTAAATTACAGCTAAACAGCAGCGCAGAACACTGAGAGCCAGCATGGTCTCTATAAACAAACTTTATGGGACCACAGGAAAACTTGGGCACATGCATGGTAAGTGGTCATCTAGTTAACATGACACGTGGTCATCTGGTCATGCCAGATTACAGATGTTGCCAGACTAGAGAGATTCAACCTGCACTTTCAAAATCCCTTTTGGGAATACTTCTTGTACTGTCCTCATTGCTTTCACTCTGTTCAGGCTGTGCTCAGGAAGTGCTATCTGTAACAACAGAGGCAGTATTCTTAATTCCTCTGCCCAGCCCTGTTGTCTTCAAGGCCCTTGTTCATTTCTTTTTCTCTTGGATTGTTTTACCAGGCCCCGACTTCTGCTTCTCAAGCTCCTTAGATAATGGCCCCCACGCTACCAGCTCCTACCTCATAACTTGCTTCCCATTTCCCACCTGGTGGGTGCTAGCCTGCTCATTAGATCTTTCTCTGGCTCTTGTCTTATGTCGGTTTATGGAAGCAGTCTCCTGACCTTCAGGTTTGGTTCCTGGGTCCATGGCTGCCTTCTTCACTCCCTGAGTTCCCTGTTCTTTTCTATTACATTCCTGGAATAACTGCTGTTCCCCCAGGGCCTGGCTCCCTTCCCCTTGCAAAGCCAGGAAACTGACCATGGCTGGTTAGTTTCCCAGGTCCCACAAGTGGTAGGGGGTGAGAACCAGGCTGCCCCCTGGTTCAGGGCTCTTCCCCACTCTGGGAGACAGGTTCCTGCAAGCCCAGGGGAGCCAGTAACCAGGCGGCAGCGTGGTTCCCATCTCCCCACTGACTTATGAAAAAAATAGAGTTATGCGGCGGTTGCAGGAACCGCATGACTTGAGGGTTTACTGTGCCTTGAATTTGCCCATGTGAAACAGTACAGTTTAGTTCTGGTGTGAAGCAGCTGTGGGTTGCATTGCCCCTTTCTTCTGTACCTGTTTCTACTAACCTGAATAGTGGTTATCTCTAGGGTTTCACTGTCTTGAGTGCATAACCTTGACTTCCCAGAATGCTCAAGTTCTGCTGTGTGGGCAGTGACAGAAATCTACTGTGATTTGATTGTGTTTGGGGTGGAGAGAAATTGGCACAGAAGTAGCGAAGCAACACAGGAGAGCAGATGCTTGAACTTCCTCTCCTTAGTATGTTGTTTACTTTTATAGTTTTGTTCAAGTCACTTAGGGCTTGTCTGCGCTTACAGTGATGCAGTGTCACAACTGCAGCAGTTATCAAAGATGCTACCAATGCCAATGAAGGAGAGCTGCTCCCATTGGCATAGATATTTGAATTCTCTGAGAGGCAGCAGTAGTTAATGGTAGATGTTCTCCTATCAAAATAGCACTGTGTATACCAGGATTAGTGATGTAGCTGTGTTGCAGTTCATGTCTCCCAATATAATTATCTTGCTGATGTAAATTTGTAGTGTAGACCCAGCCTTAATCTCTTAATACTACACTGCTTTTTTGCGTAATGTTCTTGGCCTTGAAGAGGAAGAGTACTGTGGTAGAGTACTGTGCATCTATATGTTAAATACCTTGACACTAAGAGAAAATGGTTACATTAACTTCATAACCTTTCCTATATTGAATGCCGTTAAGTTTTAGAGATGTGAGCTGTGGATCCACATTTGAATGTTATGTAGATTTTTGTTTGTGTAGCAATTTTAATCTCTGCTTTATTACACATAGGGAATACAGTGTGTCTTCCCCAAATTTCCAGATGATTTCGAGTACTAATGAATTTTCTTAGACTTTACAAACCTGTTAGTTGATAATTAATTTTAAAGTAGGTTTTTAAAGAAATTTAACAGTCAAGCCTTGTTTTTCCTTGAATGGTAGTGTTAATGGTTGCAACAGAAGTTTGGGCTTAGATTATATTTGGAGAAATTAGATCATCAGGCTCTTGTAGTGTGCCTCACATTGGTCATCCAAAGTCACTAGTTAGTTTTGAAAATCTTGGCTCTGATTTCTGAGGAACTTAAAAATATGATTTCCCCTTTGAGTAATATTAGCATGAGGAGTAGTTCAATATATGAAAATTTCCAAAGCAATTGATGCAGTTTGTTTCTGTGGTAGTATTTCACCCTTATTATCACAGAAATGTTAAACAGAAGTATTTATCATGTATGCTGCTTTGTATGTATGTAGCAGGGTGATCCAGAGGTGGAATTGGTTTGTGATGGTCTCAATAGTGAAAAGCTTGCACTCACAGGAAAACCACTTGGGACACCACAGAGCTGTGTAGAATTGTAAAATGCAAGATTAACTGATGAGACTCAGTTAGTTCTCTTGTTTTTAGAGTGTTTCCCTGAAATGGTTTAATGTTTGGGAATTAATGAACTAATGGGTACCCAGTTTCATAACTGGTAAGTCAGACGTAGATGAAATCTTCTCACAACTGCTGCTAAACTCATGGATGGGACATTAAAAAACAGCACCAACAAAAAGATGTTTGATTTTTTTACAACTTGGGGTAGTGGCTTTAGAGTCCACGATTTACATTCTGAAGTATCTAATCTGTTGATTTTTAGGCCTTATTATAAAACAAGCTTGATTGCATGACAGTTGGAAAGAACCTGCGTTAACTTTTGGGATGATTTGCTTGTCTTGAGAATTTGTTTTAATGTTTGTTTTCTCTGTTTAGCTTTTCTCACTCATGGAGATGAAACCTCCTATCTCCCGAGCAAAGATGATTCTCATTACTAAAGCTGCCATTAAAGCTATTAAGGTAAAGAAAAATCAATATAGAGCACAAATTCAGACTATAATGGGAGCTTTATTTTTAAATTTTACTTAATTTCTAAAAATGCATATATTTTACATTATTTTTAAATTTTATAGCTTGGTAAAGATTTTATTTTTAGTGTGTTTTCCAAAGGAAAACAGATGAAAATTCTTTGTCTTGAGTTATGCTGCCAGTATCTCTGCAAAACCAACACCAATTTGCTTTTAAGAAAATTTCACTTTCTTTTGCTGTGATTTACAGTCATCTTATGACTTCTATCTGATAAAATGTGATAGCATGTAACTACATTGCATTGCATCAAATTTAACATTCTTTAAGAGAAAAAGTAACTGTAGGCAGTACTTCTGTGACGTCATTTATATGTGAGATGCTTCCAATGGTAAGGTTGGTTTTCTTCATGCAAACTTCTAAAGGAATGTTTGTGACAAAATTCATCACACTAGTGGTGCCTAGAATATATCTGTAGTAGTGACTAAAACATATTTGTTTTCCTAATTGTTAATATGTAAAAAGAACTTCAACACCTCTGAAATCATATATCACTCTGAATCAGATTAAATAGATTATACTTCTTTTTCAGCTCTACAAGCATGTAGTCCAGATAGTAGAGAAGTTTATCAAAAAGGTAGGTGCTTTTATAGTATTTATAATTACTTTGTGGAATACTGGGCACTTAAAAATCCACAGTTTTTTTTAATTAGTAATATAATGCGACAGGTATTACTGAAGGTTGGTTACTGTACTAAAAATATCAGCAAAACTTTTATTGTGGGTTTTTCCCCCCCTTTGTGTGTTTGACAGCAATTTGCACGTAGCCAATTGTTTGTTTTACACAGCAGCTGGAGCTTGCAAAAAGTGTAATTGTAAAATCACAGAAATTGAGACTTAAAGATAGAAATCTGCATTTCAAACACTAATTTTCTAAATTAATTTTCTCTTTACTTATCAATGTTATGATTGCTGTTTCCAGAGAATTTGTTACATACCTTGGTGTCTGGAATTTAGAAAAATAAGTTAAATACATCCCCATCCACAAAAGTAGACCAACAGGCAGCTTCAGTTAGATTCCTTTAGACAAACAGGAAGAAATAGAAGTATATGCTAAATGAAAAAGGGCAGCATCAGAAGTTTAAACTTCTCAAGCATCCAATTAATGCCAGGTTAATGGAGGGAGACTGAAAAGTCAGCGAGAACTAGCTTGATGCGATAGTGGTTGTCTATATTGGAAAGTAAGAGAAGTTATATACAGGTGCCAAACCCTGCTTCTTAAGGAGGCAAAGGAGACAGTGAGTATATGCTACATAAAGGCACACAAACATCTTTCCTCTGTGTCCTGGGTCCCAGAATATCTTCTCCTCCCCTGTCAATTTTAGTTAAAGAAACATTAGAGAACACAATGTTCATGTAATATATGGATATCATCTGGATTTCTGCTTTTGCTCATTTAAACAGTTTGCATTTCACAGTACCTACTGTTTGTGGTCTTATTTTCTCCAAGTTATTCCAACTTTATTATATAAAACAGAACGCATTTTTGCATCATTAAGATCAGTATCTCATGCATTATCTTAATCCATTTCACTCTCCACATGGTCCTCCCTAAATTAATATAAAATTGATTTGAATAGAAGAAACAAAGTGCTGCATTATGTGTATAAATAGGCTTGCTTCAGTTGACTTTTTCTCCCTGAATGTTGCCTTTCAGTTGCTTGCAAGTCGTATGCAGCTGTTGTTCTTGATTAATCACATTTTAAGTATTTGCTTCATGTAAGTGCTTTTATTCAATTTTAAATTGTATCACCATGCCAATCTTTCTCAAAGATAAATATTTTAGAGGTACTCATCACTAGCATGTTTTACTGTTGGAGTAGGTAGTGTTAGACATAACTGCTTGTGCAGCCAAAAAGAGAAGTGCTAATAGTAGAATTCCAGTTTTCTATTGGGGCCTGCAGGAAAATGTCAAGTACACGTTGCGGGGTGTTTGTAGACATTCCAAAACCAATTGGGGTATAAAAGGATTACTCTGTCAGTACTGTGTATGGTACTCTGCAGTAATTGGGAACTATCTGTCTTTTCAGTGCAAACCGGAATATAAAGTCCCTGGATTATATGTTATTGACTCTATTGTTCGTCAGTCTCGTCACCAGTTTGGAACAGACAAAGATGTCTTTGGGCCAAGATTCTCTAAAAATATAACTGCCACATTCCAGTATTTATATCTCTGTCCATCGGAAGACAAGGTATTGCTGAAACTTCTTGAATGCTGTGCACTACTGAATATTTGTGTTCCTGCTTATGTGAAATCTAATTTAGTGGCAATCTACATTGTCTGCAACTCCATGGTCATATTTGTGTGCATACTGGCAATATTAGAAGTAATACTGCAGTGGAGGTCCTGATGATGAAAATTCTTTAATTTATTCTCTGTTCTTTATATTCATGCCTTTGTCCACTTTGAGACCATACCAGAACTATTTCCTTTTCAGGGATCCTTCTCAGGAGGGACTTGTTGGAATTAACTGGATTGGTAGCTGAAGGAAATGCAGATATTTTTACCTTTTTCCCCCCTCAGAACTTTGTTCTAGCATTTTTTTCCACTTTCACACCCTTTTTTGTCAGATTTTCCCGCTTCACTTTTTCATTTTTATAGTGTCACCTGTTTATTGACTCTTTACCTTTTCCTTTTGGGATTCTTCCAAAGGCCGCATGATTCACCTGACCAGCTGTATGACTGGATGCAACTCTTAATCGTCTATTATTGCTATTCTTTTGGTTTGCCAGAGGAGTGTGCTACAGGCTGGTTTTCTGTATCCAAAAACACACAAAAAAAAGAGTTCATTGCTGTGGATCCTGGTAACCCGTGCAACAAGGGATCAAGCTTTGTCTGAAACTTGAGCATGCTCCTTCAAGACCACTGAAACACTCATCCCTTTTTATGTACAGAACTAAATTTAGGCTTATGCATTAAGAATACTTTTTGTTCTCTATTAATACTTTCTGTTGTTTGAACAGAGTAAGATAGTTCGTGTCTTGAACCTTTGGCAGAAAAATGGAGTGTTTAAAATAGAGATCATTCAGCCGCTCCTGGATATGGCAGCAGGAGCTAGTAGTGCAGTCCCCATGGCAGAAAATGCTACAAATAATGAAGGTAAGGATGTTGGTACAAATTGTAAATTAACAGTTATGGAACCAAGTTTTTATTACTATTGGGTACGCTAAGGTAAAGGTACTTCATATTTCATAAACCAAATTTATTAGCATGCTTGAAAATTCACTTTACTACAAAAATTATTTAGAACAGTCTGAACTTCTGAATAAAAGTTGGTGTTTGTATTTTTATACATATACATATACAATTCAAATATGACCTAATAAGTCTTTGGGTTTTTCCATACAACTAAGTGTGTATAGACCTACTAGGTATTGATAGTAATGTTCCCACCAAAATAACTTCCTTCTTAATTTTTTTTTTTGTTGTATCTGAGAGACTTTTTTTACTTCTAGAGGTGTAATTTCCATCTGGCTCAGTGAAGTATGAAATATCTCAAAATGGAGAAATATGTCATAAAGTAAATAAGATTATCATCTGCAAATCATATCATTAGTCGCTAGTATTTGTGTAACAGAAAAATGTTGAGGTGAGGTTATTTTGACTGACAACACTTTGGTGCAAGCCATAAAATGAAAGGAAAATAATTATGTAATACCCTACCTGTTCTCCACGCTCTGATTCCCCTTCTCAGTCTTCTCTGTACTGTCTCCTTCCACCATTTGTAACACACATCTCCATCATCCTGAATAACCAGTTCTTACTTGTTCCTTCCGTCTCATTCCAGTTCTTGTATATAAATATAGGGCTGGTTTTGAATAATTATGCAATATTGTACATGGTTTAAACCTTGTACAGGTGAGATATGGTGTCAACTCATAAGATATTTAGGAAGACGTGGCACCTATTATCACTTTTCCTAAACAAACAAAGCAGATCTCATAGACATCACTTGCTGTGTCTACTAACTCACAACCTTGCAAAACCTCACTGTGACTATATCTAGTTTGCAGGCACTTCCAACAGAAGTCTGCTGCTCTAGTAGCCTTCTGCCAAGATCCCAGTTACCTTTGTTGCATGAGGAAGAAGGGATGTGTTGACAGAAGGGGTTTTCCCAATATTTGACCCTGTGTGGATGTGGCAAATGTCAAGAGAGCCTCTCCTGATAGAACTGTCTGCAGGAGATATGCAAATGCATTGCAGAATTGGCATATCTTTTGCTGACAGATCTCTTCAATCTAGACATAGCCTGTGAGATGCACCAAGTGGTTTGTATTTTTTTTCTTTTCCTCAACTACAAGTGGTAACTAACAGACCCAGTGCCTATCTCTTGAGTTAGTGTTGTAATCGTATTGATGTTTGCAGGCTTGCACAAGTATAAGAGAAGAAATAATTTAGCCTTGCAGTAAAGACTTCTATTAATGCATTATATGGAATACTATCCAGCTCAGTCATAGCACTGCAGAGACATTACAATGTCCTGACTACATCAGCCTAAGTGCTATGGCTCTCATGGAGCTGGAGTTATTACGTCAATGTAGTAGGTGACTTAGATTGATGCAAGAAACGTTGTTGTATAGACAAGGCTTTAGTAAGTTTTCCAGACCTGAAGAAGAGCTCTCCATAAGTCTGAAAGCTTCTCATCTATAGAAGTTGCTCCAATAAAAGATTACCACAGGAGCCTTGTGTCTCAGATATTACAAAGCAGGTATATTTGTGTCATTTTTTCCACTTACAGTTGGTATGGAAATATCTTTACTGTATTTAATTTTGTGTTGCACCATAATCCAAGAATATACAGCAATGTGGCAACATTCGCAAATTCAGTTATTTCCGAGTGGCTCATTGTCCCCTGCGCTGTTGCTTCTAGGCGGCATGAGGCACAATAGCTACCTGTGCAGCACTGCTCTTGCTGCTGCATGGCAGGAGGCATTGTAGCTACCCACGCAGTGTGAAACACAGTAGCTGTCCAGGCAGCGCTACTGTTGCCGTCGTGAGGCATGCGGCACTGTAGTTGCCGTGCGGTGTGAGACGCTCTTAGCTGCCCACGCAGCACTGGGATTGCTGCTGCATGGCGTAAGGCACTGTAGCCTCCCATGCAGCATCAGGCATTGTAGTTGCCTGTGCGGAGCGTTAGCCACCCATGCAGTGTGTTCAGATATTTGCAAAATTCAGCATTCTTTGAGGGTTCTCAACGCTGAACCCTTGTGAATATTGCGACCCTATTGTACTAGAATTCTCACCTTTTTTTTTTTTTTTTGGGATACTTAAGTGCCAAGGACAGCACTAAAACAACTAAAATCCTAAACACAGCTTTTGCAGAAAACTGTCTTAATTCCTATGCACATATTAAAATATATTTAACTGATCACAAGAGGTTTAATAAACCTAAGTGAACTTGTGTCCTTTCCTAAAAATAGTAATAAAATTTTTGAATTAGAGAACTTAATCTTCTGTATGAGAAGTTTGACTTCTACTGCTGCTGGTTCTGCATCTGTGTAAGAAATATGTACTGGGGATGTAAAATAACATTTAATTGTTAACTTGTTAAATATTGAGTTTAACTGGTTAATTGAGTGAATGGAGGGGGCATGGACAGGGTTACAACATTTCTATATTACAACATTTTTTGCACCAACATAAGTCATCTACTACACTGCAGCCAGCTGGGGCTGGTGTGGGTGGGCTTCTCTGTGCGCCATGGGCTGGGCTTGAGGAACCCCCCACTCGTTAACTGTAACTAGTACGTCTCATCTGTTTAGGGTGTGGCTCACTGGTTAAATGGCCAACTGTTAACATCCTTAATATATACGAGAAAAAGAGTTGCTCATAAGAAATAGATAAAATGAGATTTTGAAAGAAACTAATCACTTGAACAAATGGCTGATAATCATAACAGATCTTGTAATAGTTCTTGTGTGTCTCTTTCTTGGATGATTCATGAAAGGTATATTGATTCACCATAAATAAACCATTGCATACAAAGCTAAAATAATTTATTGAATGAAAATTATTTAAGTTAAAACTTGTATTTCGCAAATGGATGTGATTTTTATAAGTATATTAATATGAAATGTTGGGTGCTTTTTCAGTGGGCAAACTTGCATTTTCAGCTTTTCCAAAAATGCTCATTCCATCAAATTTTCACTCATTGTACTACCTTCTAGGAGGTCCACTGTTCATTTTCAGTTATTGAATACAGAGCATGTAGTTCTGGGTAGTAAATGTGGTAGCTAAAGGAATGTTAGAGCATGTTGTCAGAGCTGGTTCACAGTGATAGAAACCAGAATATAAAAGGATTGATTTGTTTGAATTTAATGATATCAGGAATTATTTTGAAGGGGATGGGTAAATGTGCAACATGAATTACCTCTTCATTGGAAGGTAGGATAACAAATGTGGACAGTTAATATCTTAAACTGTAGTTGATTGGTTTTCAAAGTTGTAATTCTCTTTCAGGTTCACCACCCCCTCCAGCAAAGGTTGTATCTGAGCCCACGCAAGTCACTGCTAATTCGGTACCTACTGTGTCCCAGTTGCCTAGTTCAGATGCCTTTGCTGCTGTAGCTCAGTTATTTCAGACAACGCAAGGACAACAGGTAAGCTACCCGTATTTCAGTTGTAACTGTAATTTCCACACAAATCACCTTAGTTAAAGCAGTTGCTTCTACAAAACTTGATACAAATTCAATAACAATACTGTACAATTCCCATCCCCTCTTTTAAATAAAACCTATAAAATACGGAATATAAGAGTTCATGTACCTTATTATAGCATTCAGTGGTGTTTATGTATAAAACATCCAATAATGCCAATATTTTTGTGGAAATTCACTGATCCCTAATAACTTTAACTGTTAAAACCATCCATACAGTTAAATGATGAACGTATAGCTGACTCATGACATCAATAATGAAAAGTGTATTGAACTTACTATCCACAACCCTTACACTTTGCTGTATTTTGTTTAGCACCCTTCATCAAACATTTGCAGAGCGAGCAGGATCACTCCATGTTCCCTTGCTACCGAAGTACTAGAAGATGACCGTGGATCATAAAAAGTTGCTGTACTTAGATTATTAAATTAAATTTTATATTCAAAACAAGCTCTAAGAATTCATTTCCAGCATTCTTCCATTCTTAATGCTGATATCTTTTTAGACAAAGATGCTTTGGAAAATCAGGTTAACTTTTTCTTGATGGCACCGTATTTCCTTTACTATAGAGACCGCCTTTCTCCATTGGATTTTTGCTTTTGACTGAATTGCTCAGTTTGTAAATCCTTCTCTGAATTACATCAAACAGAACTTCAAGCCTTGATTTACAGAAGTACTCGCTGTGTTCTTACTGGTCTCTCATATTTGTCATGACTGACAAATGTGCATATTTCTATATGGCTTTCAGATAAATTTCTGTTAAGATAAAATAGATAAATTGTGAGTAGGGCATTGTTCTCTTTGTCCTGTCTTACTAATTTTGAGGGAGATAGAGTGGAAAAAACTAAACTGGTGGGGTTGGAGGGAGAAGCTGTCCTTTTAGGAGGAACGTAATTAGTTGCCTCAGGGGAGGACGAGCAAGGCCACAGATATCAAGAGTGTCTTTTTGAATCTCAAAAAGACAACAGTGTGCCAACAGTGCCCTGATACTATGTATATTGGACAGACTGGGCAAAACCTTCTCCAGAGAATAAATGGACACAAAGCAGACATCAAGAAGCTCAATGCACATAAACCTGTCAGTGAGCACTTCAGTGGAGTGGACCAGTCTGTTAAAGACTTGAGAATTTGTGTCCTGGAACACAAAGAATTTAACAACAGATTTAGAGAGAGAGATTTGTGAGTTAGATACAAATTGACACATTAACATGTGGTATAGACACCTCAATTACCTCATGCATTACAAGGACTGCTTCTCTTCCTTTGATGCTTGTAGTTATCTCAGACAGGACAATTAACATCCCCCCACCTCTCATTCCCTTCCCTCAGTCCTATTTGATTTGTCAGTTTTTATTGCTTTTTTGGTCCTCTGTAAATGTCAGTCTGTATTGAAAATGAAATTGATCTGATAAAGTGGCTCTCCCACGAAAGCTCATTACCAAATAAACCATTTTGTTAGTCTTTTAAAGTGGTACATTTCTGCTGCTTTGTTTTTTTTTTTTTTTTTTTTGAATCTCCTTCTGCTTCCTTGTGACTTCCCATGCGACAAATCCATTGCTGGTGCCCATCTAATCATCAAGAGTAAACAAATGACTGTTATAACCACCCACAAGTATGTTCTCCTCCTCCTAAAACTGATCTCCTTTCTCACACATCTTGTGTAACTTAATTTGGTTAATAAGAGTTTAAAAATATTTTTCAAATTAAAAAATTCATTTGATATCTGTTCTGTTAAGCTTCAGCAGATTCTTCAGACTTTTCAGCAGCCTCCAAAACCCCAATCTCCAGTGATAGATAATACTGTGATGGCTCAGGTTCAGGCTATTACTGCTCAGTTGAAAACTACAACAACACAACCACCAGAACAAAAAGCTGCTTTCCAACCACCTGAGCAAAAAACTTCTTTTGATAAGGTACGTCCTTTATTTCCCTTTACATTCAGAAGGATTATTTTAACATGGTAACTCTAACGATAGATGAATATATAGGAATTTTTAATTTCACTTTTGAGGTGTTGTAAGTGCAGAGCCACAGTTTTGCTGTGTGTCTGTGCATGGCCCCAGAACTGTTGATTCTCTGAAAATCTCTGGTTGTTGGATCCAAATGGACTTTACCTTGAGCTTTGAAATATTTCAGGGAATGTTTTGTGTCAGGAGGAGGTGTGAATCCAACCCAAAACTTCCAATCACTAGAACAAAAAAATCAGAACTCCCTCCAATACCATGACTTCCAAATCATTGGCTGGTTTTCTTCTTTTCCTGTATTTAAGACAGTCTGTTTGTTTTTCAAAAATTGAATAAATCTGGTTTTGAACAGTTATATCTAATCCTTTAAGTAAACCTTATTTTTCTTTGCTTCTTGACTAAACATAATTTTTTGCTTTTAGTTTCCAGAGTTGCTGAAAATGTATTGAGACATGCATGTCCTTTATTAAGGTTGCACCTCCTAAAACTGGCACTTCCTGGTCTGGCAGCATCCCTGGTCCATCAGGACCAGGAATGCTTCTGGACCAGAGAGCTGAGCAGGAGGGCAAACCAGAGCTGGGTCTCAACAGCCATGCAGGGCTGGAGTGCTAGGCAGCTTCGTGCAGAGCTGTGGTTGCGGTGCCTGCGTGCTCTGGCAGCCTGTGTCCTCTGGCAAATTGCAGCTGGTAGGCTGGGGAGCCCGTAGTGGGGAGCCGCAGCCAGAGGACAGCTGCAACCAGTGACTCAGGTCTTGAAGGTGCTGGACCAGGGAGGTGCAACCTGTAGAAATTATTTCAGTTGTTCTATATAAAATATGGAGGAAAATGGAGTTGGCTCAGTATAACTTCTTTCAGAAGCTGCTAGATCGATTTGACTATGATGATGAGCCAGAAGCAGTGGAAGAATCAAAGAAAGAGGATTCAAGTCCGTCTCCTTCCATTTCTCAACCACCATTGTAAGTTTTGTGATGTGTAGTAAAATCAAACTAACAAGACTCATATGGATACAAGAAAGCTGCACTTAAAACTCTTTAAGTTTAGATAATTGTTGGACTACATTTTTGTTTGGCATGTCACAGAAAAGGGTGAAGAATCTGTTCTGTATGCAATTTAACAGCTCATCTAGTTAGAGGTGCAAGATTTCAATTCTGTGTGGTGTGGTTTTTTTTTTTTTTTTCCAGTGGATGGGCTCAGTGAGCTGAGTATTGGCCTTGTAAACCCAGGGTTGTGAGTTCAATCCTTGAGGGGCCCATTTAGGGGTCTGAAGCAAAGAAAAAATATCTGGCAGGGTGGTGGTGTAGGTCCTGCTGTGAGCATAGGGGACTGGAGTGTACGAACTCTAAAGGTCCCTGCCAGCTCTATGAGACAGGTATAATCTCCATTTTTGCAGGGAGGGATAAGTTCAGTGGTTAGAGCACTGGCCTGCCAAAATAAACCCAGGATTGTGAGCTCAATCCTTGAGGAGGGCATTTAGGGATTGGGGCAAATAGCTATCAGGGATGGTGCTTGGTCCTGCCAAGAGAGCAGGGGACTGGACTAGATGACCTCCAGAGGTCCCTTCTAGTTCTAGGTGATGTGTATCTCCAATTATATTTAAATTTCAGGGTGTTTTGTTAATAAAATTGAGTGCTTTGCTGGTGAGGAAAGAAACAGAATTGCTAAAAAAAAATTGAATTTGCAATCGTAACCACTCAGTCAAGTGCATCTTTAATTCATGTGCAATCTCTTTTTGGCCCTTTGTGCATATGCATTATGGTAGACTTTATGGGATTACATATTTTTTTCCAGTGGGGCTACTGCCTCATTCGGTGCAAAGGATTCATGATGCTCAATGAATGAGTAGTTATTAAGCAGCTAAAAAAACTGAGTATGTGGCCTCGTGTCTTATTTGTCACACACCACCCCAGTTCTTCAGTGAGTGCAGAACTGTTAAATTTCCTACTGAGTTATTTTTAATGGTGTTCATCTCCATGGCATCTGCTTATTTCCCAAACAATAATGGATTTCCCTTCACAACACCTTTTTTGAAGTAAATTTGTGGTAGTATCCCCATTTTACAAGTGGGAAGTAAGGCATATTAAAACTAAGACCAAAAGTATCCTCCAATTTTGGGTGTACCATTTGAGGCCATAGTAGGCCTGGTTATTTTCATTACACTTAATATGTTTGGAGGACATTAAATGTTTTTAAAACACAGCTCCCACTGCCTCCAGTTGTAGTTGAGTGTGCAACATTTCTGGAAACAAGACTTCAGCTGTCTCAGGTTGGACAGACAGAAAACGGGGAACTCGCACTGAAAAGTTTGGTGTACGTAACTTGTCCTGCATCACAAAGGAAATCTATTGCAGAGTCATGGCTAAGAGTCGAATCTTTTTACAGTTTCATTTGCTAAACGCCTTCTAACTTCTGCAACAAAAGAGACAAAGGTTTTATAAACACCCAGGTCACTTTGGAAATGTGGTTAATTTCCTGAGCACTGTCTGTTTTTGTGTACTGAATAAGGCAGGGGTGAGCAAACTTTTTATGTCTGGCCCCACTTTTCCTCCTTTCAGTTAGCAGCTCCCCCCCCCGCCCCAACACACCCCCAACCTCAGAGAGGACCACAAAAGGGGATGCAGGGGACTGAAGGGATGCCACAAAGAGGGGAGGGGTTAGTGGGGTGGGTAGCTTGAAGTGGGGAGGTCACTCAGGGCCCAGTGAACAGGGGGATTCCAGGGGCTTACCTGCATCACCACCTCCATCTTGTAGGTGTTGTCCTTGCTGCTGTGCTGGCCATGGAACATGGTGCCACTGTAGAGCAGGGAGATGGTGACCCTTGGTTTTGCTGTGTTAATGGGTGGCAGCAGCACCATCCTGCACTGCCCCCACCCACCTCCCGGGCGGTAGCACTTGCTCTGCACTGACATCTTGGGAGGCGGGGAGATCCCTGGTGCCAGTGTGCTATGAGGGCCAGATGTCACATTACCAAGCTGCGAGTTTGCTGGCTGCCCTCATTGCTTGACACACGGGCTCCCAGCAACACCTCCACGCATTCTGATTGGTCAAGTGGGAGCTGTGGCGGACAGGACACCATTACCATTGGTCACCATGCTCCCTTGGCAATAGTGGCAGCGGAGGCTGTGGGGGGTGTAGGGAGGAGGCTGGGGGAACCAGCCTGTGCTACAGAGGAGGCAACAGAAACCGCAGGAGAGGGAGGCTGATGACGCTGAGCCCCCCTTATAGAATTTCACACCCTCCCCTCGAGGGGGTGTGTCCCCTACTTTGTGCACCGCTGGAATAATAAGGCGTCAAAAGGCGCTTCTCCGATTCCAGCATGACACCCATCCCTCTTCTCCCTCCATTCTCCTTCTGCCACATTTCAGGTCCTGTTCCAAAGCATGTGGGATAGTAGCATTTCTCAACAAAACATTTTGTGAGAATTTTTTTAACTTGAGCTAAATGTTTTTATAACCTCATTCTCAACCATCGGCCTTTTTTGCTGAAGCGTGAGTGGAGTGATTGTCTGGAACAGACATCTGGCATGAAAAATCTCAGCTTGAATGATAAAATTCTGGCAAAGTTACGATTGAAAATGGGATCTTTATAAAGCCTAGTTTTAGGTAGCCTTAGCTAAAGAAATCACCTCCAGCTCTACATGTAATGGGATGATTGGTTTTTATGGAATATTCAGCTAAATTTTATCTAAATTTGAAATATGTATGAGGTTTTTAATTGTAAAAACAGAATGTTTACACATTAACATTGCCTTGTCTAGTGGATTTCCAGGAGAAGGTATGCAACCACCAGTATATCCACAGCTCCCAAATATAGACCCATTTCAACCAAGACTGATGGGAATGCAGCAAGATGCAATGCATCACCAGGTAGCTTTGAATTATTTTTGAGATTTATTTCCTTTGTGAAATTTATTTTTATTAACATATGAAGATTAGACATCTTAAATATGGGATTATTTAACATTTTTGATGCGTGGAGCTAGAAGGAACCTGGTTAAATAGGAAGAAATAACATTAGTATATACCATTAGTTATGATAAACTATACTCATCTGTAATTTCATATGTGCTCCCATTCACTCCAGTTGCAATACTTTAACGTATTTGCAGCGTCAGAGCCTTGTCAGTACCATGAAGTAGTGCAACTTAGTTCTAAATATCTTCTGTGTGGCTTGTTAATGTATTTTACATGTTGTAATGATATTGCATGCAAAATTTTTCAGTTTTGCTTTAAAAGGGGACACACAACTAGGGAGATATTTGAACACAAATAGCTCATGTATATATGTGGTATGTTGTTTTTTTTTTTTTTAACAGAACTTGCAATGCTGCTCTGAGCAAAATGTGCAGATTTCCATTATTGTTATTGTTGAAGTAGTAATATTTCGCTGAGACTGTGAAATGCGTGTTCTCTCTCCCTCCCACAGGTCCCATTACCTCCTAATGGACAAATGCCAGGTTTTGGACTTCTGCCTACCCCCCAGTTTCCTCCTATTACTCAGCCTGTGATACCAGCAACCCCAGCTGTACAGCAAACTTTCCAATCTCCTTTCCCAGTACAGAGTGAACCACATATACAGAAAACACATCAACAGGTGAGGACTCTTGACATCAATACAATGTTATGCTCCCAGTCTTTTAAAAGCACTGGCAAACAATCTGTCAAACTGTTGATGGTAACCATGCCCACAGATGCTCGTGGAGGTAGCTCACTTGATAGAAGCTTAGGTGCCACAGAGCATCAGTAGACATTGCACCAAAAGTCTTCTGCCTCTGTGTAGCAGAAACAACACCTGCTTTTTGCCAGCTTCGGTTTGGGAAAAGCCTTAGATCTGGATCTTATAGTCAGTTCATCTCTTCTCATTTCTCCCTCCTGGCCCAACGAGCTGTGAGAATATTTTCTCTCCTCAAAGTGTTTGCATTGGTATCATGCTGACTCTAATTTTGGAGGTAATCTATAGGACTGAGCTCATTTTAAAAATAACAAGGTATTTGAAATAGAGGGGTATTCAAAAATTCCAAGATGTTCCCCTTAAAATGAAAAAAATAGGGAAGGGATAGTTCCTTATCTCAGATTTGTTGGAGGATATTATGGATTCTGTGTGGCTGGTGCCCTCTAATTGGTCAGTGAGCAAATGCTCACATAAATTTACATGAAGTTCCTTGACAGAGGAAGTCAAAATTTTGCCATGTCCAAAACAGATTGTAAAACTTGCTCCTTAAAATACTTTTTGAGAAGCAATTTCCTTCAAGAATTTAAGTCTTTTAACTTGAATGTTCTCTGAAAGAAGTTTGTTTGCATTTTCTGCCGCCTTGCATGTACTTATAATCTATGTAGTCCCTCCAGAACTTCCTTTTATAAAACTAGTAAATCATCTAAATGGAGATTACAAAAAGAGGGTCTGTAATACATACCATATTTTCTCCATTTATGATGCAGCTTGTGATTCTAAAAAACTTTCTTTATGCTCTTTATTCTGCTCCACAATTGAATCATAGAACACTAGAACTGGAAGGAACCTTGACAGATCATTGTCTAGTCCCCTGCCTTCGCAGCAAGACCAAGCACTGTCTAGACCATCCCTAATAGGTGCTTATCAAAACCACTCTTAAATATCTCCAGTGGTGGGGATTTCACATAATCAGGGTATACATTCAGTTTCAGTCATGGGACAAGTTGTGAAGATAGAATATGGCCATGTCTACACTACAAAAATAACTTAGAAGTTGCTTACTTTGAAGTAACAGACTTCAGAGTTGAGCATCTACACACACCCTAAGGGTACTACTCCATTCCCAGGAATGCAGTAAGGACTTTGAAGTTGGTCTCCCTTACTTCGAAGTTAACTTCGTAACCACGTAAGGGAAAACGTGAGTTAACGTCAGAGTTGGTTCCTAGTGTAGATGCACCCTATATCTAATGAAGGCTTTTATAGCACAAGAAGTTAATTGTTGAGGCCTGGAACATGAATGAGATTTCTATACACAAAGACAAAAATGACGGCTTTTTTCAGGCTAAGAACTTTAAGGGATACTGTGGTGAATGCTACTAACAAACCTTTCTTTCAGTGAACAGAAAGATTACTTGTTAGGATTCACTGAGTAGCGAGAGGATTGATTTGAACTCTGCCTCCCTATCAGGACCAGCTTGAGAAGGTTTCTGTCAGGTTGGGCTAAATCCATTTGGGACCTGTGTCATTTGGACATTGTGCAATGTGGCTACCTCATTTTTATGTCCTTTGTCCAAATTTCATGTCCCTAATTTGCTGCTTCTCTTCAGCCCAGGCAAATGGGCACATCTTTAGGACACGGTTCATTACCAGCTGTAGGCAGTTCCACTGGCTTCACTCCTGAAGAGGCAGATTGGTATTTAAGGTTCACCTTGGCTCCCAAAAAATAATGATGTGGATTAGTCCCAGTCCCGGTCAAGTTTCCTGTAAATTCTGACAGTAAAATGCAGCACTGTAGATTAGTTCAGGACATCCAGCAAGGGGGCTGTTTAAGTTGTATAAATGTTTATTTTAAAAAAAAAAAAAAAAGCACCATGTTTGCTTGTTTCCATTATATCATGTTTCTGATACCTGTGAATATGGAGATCACCTCCATTTTCAGTACCTGCACCCCGCACCATGCCCCCGCCTTTTGGGGGGGAGTTGTGTGTCTTTTTTCAGGGGGGCCACTTCATGTATGTTCTCAAGATGGTGGTGGTCATGTTTCGTGTTCCTCATAGAAGAGGGTATATGGTGTTCAGTCGCTTGGATGACAAGCACCTCAGATTTTGGAGCAGACAAGGTGATTTAGAACTTCTGGAGAATGCTTCAGATTCTTCAACACTCCTTTATGATCATCTGACACAAGTGCACTGTACCATTTTTGTGGGGCTTAACCTACACAGAGCTCAGGTTCTGCACACACATTGAAAGTGTCTTTCTTCCTGCAGACTTAAAGTGTAAACTCTTTGGAATGGGACTGTCCTTTCTGTTCATTATTTTTATAATGCCAAGACTGGGCATCCTAGGTGCTACAATTTTATATAAAATAATAAAAATACAGTGACAAATCAAAATTGGTTTAGAGCCTGCATTCAAACCCTTACAACAACTATTTCACAAGCCATTCATTCGTCTGGGATTGATCACTTACTGCCCACGTTCAGGTTGAAGGCCCATCCTTTACATTATTTTTGGCACAGGTATTTCTTCTGTCAGTAGGATCAGTGCCTGATCTCTCCTCAGAGATCATTTTGGTCACTGAAGTCTTTTAATCCCTGAGAAGGTGAAACAAATCTACAAAAACAATGAAGGAAGACTTTTTTTGAATTCCTAGTATCTGGTTTGCTGGGGGTGCCTACCTGGCCAAGTGCGTGTGGGGATGGGGAATGGGTGGGGGCAGTTCCCATGCGAATTCACGAGGCACAGTCATTCTTTTGGTTTATAGACAATTGGGAAAGCTGTGGTGCCTAATAGTTGCTTTCTCTGTGATTTAGGGCGACACCTACCCTGTCTCTTTTGAGAACGTCTTTTGGATTCTGTGTTGGGCAGAAGGTCTGAATTTAGCAGTCTCCACCTTTATATGTTCAGGCAAAATTTAGATTTCAGCTTAAGTGTACGGGGTGAGAAAACAGAACTTTTAGAATGCCTCAGTCTTCTAAAAAGCTGGGGGCTCTGCTGATCAGTTTACTTGCTCTGAGAGCTCATAATAGGGACATAAATATCAGTTAGTGTAGTGAACTGGTTAAAAAATTAAAATTATATAGTTTAACTGGCTAACAGTTGGTGGGCTGGCGCAGGGAAGTTGGATTGGTATTCTGCTGGGTCTGTGGAGCAGACATGGTGGAGGCTATTCCTTGCTAACCTGCCCACTGTGAAGGCAGCTGTGGCCAGGGTTCTACCTGCTGTCTGGGTCTCTGCCAGCCCAGTGCAGCCAGAGTTGCTCTGGGTATGGCACAGCTGGCCATCTGCCAGGCTTGGGGAATGTCTGGTTAACTGGTTACCTGGTAAGTCTAAATCTTACTGGGTAATAGGTTAACATTTTACATTCCTAATCCGTAAGTTGGATCTTTGCTACACCTGTATTTCTGAAAGACGGCTGGCTTCATTCAGTTGGCCAGACAAGACGAACGTTTTTTTTATCTTTGAAGATTCATGTGGCTGGGTATTTTTGAGAGAGTGTGGCTGCTTGATAATATTTGATCTCCCATTTTGTGGAAATGACACTTTGCCCTCCTTGTAGGTCTCTCTCACCAGAGACCTGATAGTAGAAAAAGTCTGAGACATGGAATCTGGAAGGACGGTGGAATGTTGGGAAGCATGGAACAGAATGTGGTGGAGCCATGCTCTCTGTTTTTAATGGGGAGGGGTAGAGACAGAGTAGAGGGAGTCTTACATTATCATTTCATTATCATCTACAAACCCCATTATGTCACCTACCACCTCTACCCTATCTGCCCTCCTCTATAGACTTTGCTTAAGGGAGAGTCCCACACTGAGCCTCACAACTCCGAAAACATTTCAGAGCAAAGTTCCCTTCTTGCAGACTGTGAGGGGCAGGGGCTTTGTCCAGATTAACAGTAGGCAATATTTTTTGTTAGAAACCACTCTGAGACTTTATGTGGTCAAGGGCTTTACTCTTCCATGAGATTCATGGAGGGTTTAGAATGGAGGCTGGGTGCAGAAGTGATCTCAGGGTAGGGGATTGGCATGAAGGAGGGGATATGGGAGTCTGGAGAGGAATTTGGGTGAAGACGGTGGTTATGAACTGGGGCAGGGGATTGGGATGCAGGGAAATGGGAGAGGGTTGTGACCTGGGTGCCGGAGCAGGGGCAGAGGTGGGGGTGCCAGAGGCAGGCTTTGGCCAGGAGGGGGACTTACCTATATGGCTGCTGGCCAACAGAACAGCAGGCCCCTTAGGCAGACTCGCAGTTCCTAGCCAGTGGGGATTGCAAGGTTGTGCTGGGTGCAGAGGCAGTGCAAGAAGCTTCCCCCTCCAACCCACACCCTTCCCCAAACCTGCCGTGGCTCTCAGAGAAGCACATGGCCCCTGGAGTTGGCTGCTCTGAGCAGTGAGCTGGGGTGCAGCAAGCCAGGGGCTTATCTAAGGGACCTGCTGGGCTGCTGTCTGGGAGCCATGCAGGTAAGCACCTCTTGTCTAGAACCTGATTCTGGCACCCAAGCCCCTTCCTTATTCCTTCCCCAGTCCTCTGTCCCATACCCCCTACAAACACCCAGCTCATACCCTTCTCCCAGACCCTGCACCCCAATTCCCCCCACCCCCGATCTGGACACCAGTCAGAAAAGTACAGGGCCCTCAGTGCCAGGCCATTCTAAGCGAGCTGGGGCAGAGCAGGCAGGGAGCATGCCCCAGGCTCCCACTGGGGTGCAGGCTGGACCCAGTCTCTGCTGTTGTCTGACTGTGAGTTGGAACAGTCCTCCTCCTCCTTCATGGCTTCTTCCTCTGGGCAGATTTTCCCTTTTTACGACCATCCCTCCAGGCAGAGCAAGTCTTGCAGATGTATCTCTGTTGTTGTTGAACAGTCCCAGAAAGGCTCAGTAGTCTTCCCCCCTGCCAGAATGATGGCATGTCCCTGCATGCGTATCTGACTTTTTCCGGGGATTTAATCTTTTAGTGCTCAGTTGGAAGACAGTGTTCAAACAAAATCTAATACCTAAATGGAGAACTTGAATTGGCAGCTAGTGGAAATAGTTTTACTGTTTTGGAACACATTAACAAGCCAGCTGTTTTGTTCAGATCAGGGTCTGCCCCATGAAAGCTCATCACCTAATAAATTATTTTGTTAGTGTTTAAAGTGCTATATGACTGCTGGTTTGTTCTGTTAGAATACAGACTAACATGGATTTGTCTCCGTTGCTATGGAACACATCGTGAGACGCAGACTAGGTGATTTTGAGTGTTACTTGAAACAATAAATTTGAGAAAAAACAAGCATGTTTTTTTTTTTTTTAGCTTGACAGTCATTCATTACTAGTACCCCATTCTCACTGTGGAAATATTTATATCTAATAATGTGTTGGAATTAACAATCTTGAAGAAAAATCAATGAATTAAAAATTGAAGATGAGTTTTGTATGACTTATTTTTAAAATGTTGTCATTGTAATAGTATTTATCACTAATGCATATTTTTGCACTGGTGAATAAAACAGTAAAATCTGTGTTTTGGACAAAATATCGTTTATATGGTTTTTAGTCTAGATATTTGTGAATTGAATGCAACTTGTTCAGTAGACTTAGTGAGTCTAGTCACACTGGATTAAAATTAATATTTGCAATAATGACAGTATTTTAACTTGTGGGACATTTTAGGATATGGAGGTGGAACAGCAGCCCTGTGTTCAGGAAGTTAAACGACATGTTTCTGATACTAGAAAATCAAGGTCTAAATCAGCATCAAGGTAAGTTCATGTATTTTAAGAAGGAAAATATATACATTCTAATTTTTTTTATATATAGATAGAGATATAGATATAATAAAAATATAACTTTAGCATATATCATCAAAAGGATTCAAAGTGTTTTGCTGAGTGTTTCTATGTTGAGGAGTGATGGGCCCCATGGTTAGTTTGGTAGCCTGGAACTCTGTAATCCTGGCTTTAATTCCCCGCTCTTCCTGGTTGATCTTAAACAGTCACTAAGGGCATCTCAAAACTGGGAAATTTATGGTTATAATTTTACTACTTTAGGCATAGTAGCATAAATCCCTGTGTGGAAACACTCAAGAATAAGAGAATGCACAAAGGGTGTGTGGATAACTATACTAATAAATTTACTGGTGTCGACATGTGCTTAGTATCCTTACATCTCACTTCTCCATGAATAAAATGAACTCCTTACCTCACAGCATAGGTTGTATTGGTACGTACATTTAAAGAGTGTGAAGCTTTTAGATATTACTGTAATTAGGAGGAGGGCAAATAAATAGCTGCAGTAGTGTTATACTTGCATTTCTGAAAGCAGCTTGAATACTGCTTGAATGACATGAGAACCATTCAGCACCATTGATATCATTTCTCCTGACCTGGTAGAAGTGAAGAATAACTTCTTGATTTGCTGTTACTGGAATAATCTTAAATAGGCAGAATGTAGTTATTTAATTTGATCAGGATTTTAGAGTTGACAGCCGTACTTTTACAAAAAGATCCATGGGATCTTGAGTATTTTGTGGGCAGTAGGTTTTGCCTATCAGAAAGACAGCATGTGCTAACAGAATCCTGAGGTGCTAGTTCCGTGCTGCCAAAACGCCACGAACTAAATGATCAGGGCTACCACTTTGCAGCACTTTACTTGGGGTTTTTTTTGGAGGGTTACTGTATCTAGGTTCACTTAGCTTTAGGTTATAGTGTGAAGTAGTGTAGTATTGTTTGCTTGTTCATAAGGTGTATGTGGGCTTCAAGCACAGCTGTCAGTAGGCTTTCCCTTATTGGTGCCTGTGGGGTCAGTCTAAGCAAGCCCTGAAGTCTTGCCTTCATGGGGCTGCATGTGGACTGACCTGACAGATGCTGCTAGGGGCAACAGCCTTCTGACGACTGCATATAGCACATCCATACCAACTTGAAATGGACATGGGCAGCGCACCTCAAACAACAGTTATGAAGCTAGGTTACAGTCTTCTTGACTGATATTTCCATTAATTGTTTAGTCTTTGTGAGAAAACTTGCCCTCACTTTTAGCTGTGTACATATTCTGTGATATATTCAATTTTGGATTTTGTGCCATAATGCAAGAGTAACACCAAAGAGATAGAGGATATTAGAAATTGAAAAATGGCTGACGTATACTCACAGATGGAATAATAAATTATAACAAATGTGTAGTATAGATAAAATGTGTAATTGCTTAAGTTTACTATATGCATACTTATTAAGGATATGTTATTTTATAAATGTCCAGCGTGTACACACACTGAAGCTTGATTTGATGGTTCAAAAAAATTAGTTGTTGAACTTTCACTTCTGAGTCAAATACGGGTTGTGCCTCTCTGGTCGGCACCCTTGGGAGCTGACTGGTCCTGAACAAGGGAATCTGCTGGACCAAAGGAGGTCAGTGCTGGCTCCTGTGCTACCACCAGCTACCAGGCTCTGCTCCAGTGGCACTAGAGGAGTTGACCTAGTGGAGACTGGGGGAGGGAAGCTCAGGGGAAGAGTCAGGGTGGCTGCAGAGTCCCAGGAACACAGCCTCACAGGAGAGCACTGAACACTATGGCAGCCAGGCTGCTCTGCTGGCCTCTACCCTGGGGGTGTGCTCCACAGTCCTGCTACCTTTTCCCTCAAGTGTTCCCTGGCCCCAGTCTTCCCCTGCCTTCCCTGAGCTTGAACATCACAAGCAAGCTATTTGAGTTGCTCCACAAGCTCTGTGACAATGGAAGAGGAGCTGCTAAGAGCAAGTCCAGCTTTTCCCCATGAGTCCAGGATGCTGGACCAAAGATCATGCCAGACTATGGCAAGCTGCATGATAGAGGTCGAACTTGAATACGTTTATACTGTGTGTTTAGACAACACATCATCTGCTAATATTTTTATTTAAAACTAGATCTCCGAAAAGGAGGCGCTCGAGGTCTGGATCTCGGTCTCGAAGGTCACGTCATCGTCGCTCTCGTTCCCGATCCCGGGATAGACGCCGACACTCTCCTAGATCTCGGTCGCAGGAAAGGCGTGAACGAGAAAAAGAGAGAGAACGCAGGTCAAAAGGGCTTCCTCAAATCAAAACAGAAACTGTCAGTGGTCAGTGTTCTCTTTTGCTTATTTTACTTTCAAAGGAAAGGCAGCTTCTTTACGTATTTGTTCTTATTACAGTACCATTTCTTAGGTGCTGAACATTTTCTCTGTAAGCAGGTTAATTTTATAAAAGAAAAAAGTGAGGACATTTCTTGTAGCAGTTTTGAGTTCTGGGAGGCTGAAGAAATTATTACAATTCCAGACAAATGTTATACCCAAAACAGTTGAAATTTCATTCATGGAATTTAGCTTCTAAAATGCTTAAGTAGACAAAATATCAGTGACATGTTTGAGAGACCTGTGGACAAATTACAAATGAGTGCAAAATCACTTCTGAACATTCTCAGGGGACCCAAATATTTGGAAATCTAATGATGCCTTCCCCACTTGACCTCATTGCATGTTGTCTGATCCGTATGATAGATTGTGGTAGGCAGAGGAGATTGGGAAGAGAGGAGATTGCTTTAAGTGTTGCTCTTAGTTTGAACTAGTAAGTTACAGAAAGATACCAAAAGTAAGTTTGGATGTTTTTCTAAGAGTTGCTCTAGGAATTACTTTGGGGAGGTTCTGTGATCTGAGTTACACAGGATGTGGGACTAGATGTTCATGATTGTCCCTCTCATTCGTGGAAACCTTTGACTGATGTGAAACCTCAGACAATGCACTTTCAATAAGTGCTAGTGTCATAGAGCCCTCATTGCGGGAAAGCCATCCCTATGCTGCTTGAGATTCTTATGTTACCAGCATCACCTGTGCTGACTTCTTAGTGCCAAGGGTGATTTAGATTTGAAGTGGTTGCTATTCGCTTTTGGCAGTGCTGCTCTCTGATCTGTGATGGAGTTAGGCCTGGGCTGTGAGGAGACATTGAGCTTCCTTTGAGATTTTCTATCAAATATAGGAAGAACTTCAAGGAGAGAGAGAGAGAGAGAGAGAGAGAAAAAAACCGAAGACCTGGATTTGATGATAGTGTGGGAGGAGAGAATGCCCTTGAACTACAGGTGCATCTTCAGTTGTGCCAAGTGTTTCTGTCTCTCTTGGTGTCACCAGTTCCTCAGATGAAGACTGGGTCTCCTAAAGATCAGGGGAACTTTCTTGTGTCAGGATTGTTGCCTCTTCCTATACAGGACCCATCTAAAAGTCCAGATGAAAGGATGAGTCTCCTCCATGTCAGTCTGTGTTCAGGATTGCCTTGGGTAGACTTGGGCTACCTGGGTTGGGATGCACCTGCCTGGGTGCACCTAGGAAGAAACAATCCCAAATCATAATGAGAGTCTTCTCTCGTCCTATTCCAAAGCTGTTTGTGTGAATTCCTGCCATCTCCATTTCAAGTCTGCACTTCATCTTGGTCTTTGGCCTCTCCCAAGATCTCTTGGTTTCTCACAATACGTCTGCCCCGAATTGTTGAGCAGCTTGGTTCCTCTTATCTGCTGCTCAGCACTCTAGTTCTGTCTGAATCTGAATGTGCATGGAGTATGATACTGAACCTTGTGGCGTCGTCTGCAATTCTAGACAAAAGCTATGGAGGTTTCTTCTACATCTTCCCTGGGGGTGTAAAGGTAGTTCCTGTAATCACATTAGACAAAATAAGAGACCTTGATCTTGGTCCTCTGATATTTGTGGGTAAAGGCTGAAGCAGAATTACTTTGCCTATTAATAAGGGACTTCTTGAGTAGCCAGACACATTTGGGGAGCAGACTTTCAAATGTCTTTATTAGAGGGAAAAAATCTGTTAAGTGCCTAAGGTATTTAAGTGCTTCTTTTCTAAGCACTCTCCTTTCTTTGACTGTTGCCCCGGAAGATCCAAGGCCTCTAGGGTTGGCCTTTCTGCACCTGCTTGCAGGGGAGGGAAAAAAGATAAATACTGAGAGTCCCTCTGCCATACTTTTGAAGTGGTGATTGTGGAATCCAGTATTTTGAACTACCTCTGCTCCCTTTTCAACCTAAAGAACAAAGTTTTAAGTGCCATAAATTTAAACACACGTCTTATCTACACATCCCTGACACTGTTTCTTTGTGACTTCTTTCCAAGGTGTCTCATTCTTTAAAAAGCCAAAAAACTGTAGTCCATAAGTGTTTCTGTCTACTAACCAGAGAAGGGAACAAGTTAAGAGGGAGGGGACTGTCCTCCGTTCTAACTCATTTGTCCCTGTTTGCTGGAAGCGAGTCTTCTCTTATGCTGGCCAGATACCGCTTTGCAAGCAAGATCTTTCATGAATATATTGTCACCTCCATGGCATCTGCCAGCCTGCAACTGAAGTCTGAAGCACTGGGAGTCAAAATTTGTCTTCCTTGGAGTGTATTCACCATAATTTGATGAGAAATTCACAAGCTGTGCTGAGAGCAGTAAAAAATATTTTTGCCTTTTCTCACATGAATTTTAAAATTCCAGTTCAATTAATAATATATTTATAATTTTAAAATCTGTGCAAATATTCTAACAATGGTTGTGCTGTAGTCATTGTTTTTAAATGGCACTTACAGTACCTTGCATGCAGGTCCTGACAAATACAAGAAAAGGAAGCTACTTTTAAATATTTTCGTTTCAAAAGATACATATTTTGCAGTATTGTTAGTACTTGAATTTTAAATTTTTCTTTAACAAAAAATGCAATTTAACTTTAAGGGCCATTTTAATGCAAGCCTTTATATTACAAAAGTAAAATTTAAAAGTGTCAGACTGTTTTTCTTTTAGTTTGTAGTACTACACTCTGGGTAGGACAGCTAGACAAAAGAACAACTCAACAGGATGTTGGAAGTCTTTTAGAGGAGTTTGGCCCGATTGAGTCTATAAATGTAAGTATAAGTAGTGAAATACAAGCAAAAGCCACTATATGCCTGGGTTATAAAAAGGCTGTTTGTTTATAAACAACTCATGTATTTAAAATAACTTTTTAGTGTTCGTTCCCAAGATTAGCGCTTGCCTTTTGCTCTGTACAATCATCTTTTTTGAACTATTGCTACTCTTTAATATGTGGAAAATATGAAATGTTTGTTACAAGAGACTTGCTTTTAAAAGTACCACTGTTCTTGGGGTTAACCAGAAGGGTACCACAGTTTCATGAACACCACCCTTTGTCTGACAAGACCAAAATGACAGATACTGAATGAGGAGCTTAGCTATAGGTTAATCACTGCACAGCTGGTGTTTTTCCATTCTCCTGCTCTTAAGTTTGGTTGTGTGGAGACCACTTGATGCAGAAATTTTTATGATATTTTGCTAGTACACTCTTCTCCTCACTTCCTCTAATCTTACAGCGATGTGTCTTAATTTTTTATTCTTGGGCTATAGCTTATGCTCCTACTAGCAGTAAAATTTAAAAAATAAAACAAAAAAGCAAAACTCTGATTTTGACTACAGCTTCTCTCTGCTACCTCTGATTTTCTCCAAACAAATTAGAGGAAGCTTTGCAAAACTAGATTTTAAAAAGGCTTTCTTAATGGTTGAATCACTGAAGAGTAAACTGAAAGCAGAGGTGTAGCTGGCAATTTGCAGTTTTTAGAAAAAAATGGAACAAAATGCTAAAATATTGGAGGAATGCTTGTCCTACAAATTTGTTAGAGATGCTATGATCTTGGAGGTAGCTTATGTATATGCTGTTATCTGCCACTTTCAGGATGGAGTATTTTCATCAGCATGTTCTGTCACATGGAATCTACAATCATAAGCACTTGCCCCCTTGTTTACCAGGCTACACTATTTCTAAATAGAAATTTTAGATGGATAAATATTAGTCTGTTTTGATATTAGTTTAATATATATTAGATCTGTTTATGCTCTTTAACTCACCCAGAGTACTCCCTGGCATGCAATACAGTTGTTCTAGCCTACTTCTGTTTAATTATCCGTTGGTTACCTTTTGTTTTTACTAAATGTAGCAGCTTAAATAATGTACCTGTACATGTTTAACAGATGATCCCGCCTAGAGGATGTGCCTATATTGTAATGGTTCACAGACAGGATGCTTACCGTGCCCTACAGAAATTGAGCCGAGGCAACTTCAAAGTTAATCAGAAATCTATTAAGGTACTCCTTTTGAAAATGTTCTTGATTAACCAGTTTTAATACTTAACATTAATCTTTAGATTTAATATTTTATATATAGCATGGTGTTTGGTAACTTACGTGGACACACTACTCAGTTTGGTTGCTTATGAGCAATTTGTACATTGGAGCAAGTGGAATTTGGATCCTTTCTCCTCTTCCAGATCAAGAGTTTATCTTATGCTGGCAAAAGGGAGCCTGTCTAAATTCACTTTGTCTTATAACCATTGTGGGGAAACCCTCAAAAAATAGAGTATTAAATAAAGTGAAGCTAACTCGGTAGTTGTGGTCTTTCTTCTGAATCAGTGTTGAATCAAAACACAAAGCAGTCAAGTAGCACTTTAAAGACTAGCAAAATAGTTTATTAGGTGAGCTTTCGTGGGACAGACCCACTTCTTCGGACAAGAAGTGGGTCTGTCCCACGAAAGCTCACCTAATAAACTATTTTGCTAGTCTTTAAAGTGCTACTTGGACTGCTTTTTGTTTTGATAGTGTATAGACTAGCACTGCTTCCTCTCTGTTAGTATTGAATCAGTGATACAATATCATTTTAGGGTCTTTTGTGGTGTTAAGAGGTTGTCTTCTTGAATAAAACCAGTTGAAAGTGCTGACTATATGGTATAATTTAAAATAAAACCGTATACCATCTTTTACGTATTATGCAGGTGAATTAGCAAACAGACAAAGTCAAAATGCAGCTGGGCTCTTACTCTGTCTTTTTTCCTTTTAAGATTGCATGGGCTTTAAATAAAGGAATTAAACCAGACTACAAGCAGTATTGGGATGTAGAATTAGGTGTTACCTATATACCATGGGACAAAGTGAAGCCTGAAGACCTTGAAAGTTTTTGTGAAGGAGGAATGCTGGACAATGAGACACTTAGCCCAGGTAAAATATGCAGATTTTCAAAAAGTAATCTTCATATTAATTATTTTGGGGAGGGTTTAAGTAGAACTGTGAATGGTTTGTCTCCAGAGAAATGTTATAGTTTTGAACATGTTGATACTGATTATGTAGAAATGTTGTTTGTCTTGAGCTAAACTGAAGCCATAGACGTGTGTGTGTGTGTGTGTGTGTGCGCGCGCGCATGTACTGAAAATGCAAGTTTGTTTACAATAAGAAAATAGTTACCACTATTGTGGTAAACTGGTTAACAGGAATTACCAAATTATGACTCAATACAAGTGGTAATCGTCATTTTTATTACTATTATGGTGCAAGAAGTGCATAAAACAACCATGTAAGCAAGACTTATTTTAAAGTTGGAAATTATTGTCTGTTTCTGTGATTTGGAATATTAGACTATTGTTGATTTTAACAGTTTAGCCATTGATGTGTGTGAGAAATGTCAGTGGCTAATCCATATTACTTCAGCATTCTTAGCTAGCTTTTGTTAATTTTTTTAAGTTCATTAAAGCATCTATTTGGAATAAAAAAGCTACATTAAAATGAGTGGTGGTAAATGAAAGACTATTCATAATCTTGGGATAAACATTGCATTGTTCACTCACATCTTTCTATTTCTAGTACCCTAAGTCATTTCAGCCCTTTTGTATCAACTCTCAATCACTGTTTCAGTCTCAGCTAAGTGCAGTGTTTCTGTCAATGGCAGACAATTGCTGCTTTGCAGTAATCAAGAATGGCATTCTAAATATCTTTATTTTTTTTCTTTTTGAGTTTAATCTCTGGATTCCATGTAGGTTTTACCTCATCTCTCTTGCTTTTTCTTCTTTCTAAGAAAGCCTTGACTGGCAGTAATATCCTTCCACCCCCTCTATGCCTGTTCTTGGGGTGACCATCTGTCCCTTATTTGGGGGACGGTCCTGTGTTTGGGACACCAAAAAGGCATCCCAACTTATTTTTAAAAAGGGACTAATTGTCCTGTATTTGGGCCCCTCTCCCACTGACCTTTTCCGCCAGCAACTGTGAAGGCGCAGCTGCTGGTGGGAGTCACTTCCCTGAGCCTCAGGGAATTAGGGAGAGTGTGGGCAGTTGCTGTGTCCCTGCTGCTTCCCTGGGACTCTGGGGAGGGGCTGGTGGCTGCTGCTTCCCCGGAGCTCCTGGAGAGGGCCGGCCGCTGCCCCCTCCTTCCTGGCTCCCCAGGGCTTGGTGGAGCCAGCAGGAGGCACCCTCCCCACCCATATCTCCCTGTCCCGTATTTGGAACAGGGAAATATGGTTCCTGTACCCATTCCCATATGTCCTCACTCCACTATAAAACAAGTTTGGAACTATAGCTAATGCTCAACTAGTATTGGTGGCCTGGCGTTCTTCTCTTTTTTGTTTTGCCCGGGTGGTGTGTTTTACCTCACGGTAGTGGTACAATATTAGTGCACCCAGCATACTGATTATCAGAAGGAAAAGCTGCATTTGCCTCATGCTGGAATAACTAATTATGACTCCTGAGCTTGGTCCAAGCATAGTCCTGCTGTTTTCATTATTATTGCTAATGTGCTTCAGAAACCTTTGCAGAAGTGCAACAGCAGTTCTGAAGGCAAAGGTCTGAATCACATCATCTGTTAAAAGAATTCTTCCAACAGTCATTTTTGTTTTACTTGTCATGTGTAGCAGTTACTTGTAGAATTGGTATTTTTAGTGGTCTTTGGGTTGTATTTTTGAAACACCTTTAAATATATATTTTACAGAGATAGCTAGCTGATTTCAACATAATTTTCATCCTGGCTTTACTTAGCAGCAATTGATAGTAACTAAATATTCATACTCTTTCAAATGACCTGGCTTGCGTGTGTTTCTTGCAGAGTGGAAAGGAATTCCTAAGAAATCTGAAAATGAAGTAGCTCAAAATGGAGGTGCAGAAACTACACAAAATGAACCAGTGTCACCTATCCCTAAAGCATTACCTGTTCCAATTCCTGTTCCCATACCGGCACCTATAACAGTACCTCCTCCACAAGTGAGTTTGTTTTCTTTTCTCTCCATGTACTGCTGGATAGCTGCAACTAGAAGCATATTTAAATCATAGTTTAGTGTGTCCGTTCATAAATGAATTCTAGAGATGGGAAAACAGAGTCACAGAATAACTCTTTAAATTTGGTATGCCTGTCTGCAGATTGGTAGGTCTGGCAGTGCATGGCGCACATAATTTTCATCCAGCTCCTATCTGATACCAACTAATTGCTTGAATCTCCCCCTCATCCCCCCAAAAAAAGTTCAACTTCAGCCAAGTCCTACCTCCCACCCTGAGCATACGTTAGCCACAAACAACTGGTCTGATCTTAGCTGCTGAACTAAGTCTAAATGATGGCAACACAAGAACTTAAGAAATCATAGAATATGGAGATGAAGTGCAAGCCCATTCGTGTGACATTAATTTGACTAATATGAGGGATCAAAAATGGAAAAGAATGAATTCCAAATGCAATACTGGGCTATGACCAACAGTGACAGACTTTTTAAATATTTTAGTGGATAGTGTGCTTGAGTATATCAGTGATTCAAGCAAAAAATATTATTCTACTACCTTGTTTTTCATTTGCTTAAGTTTTTGGCCAATAAAAGTTAGTTCATGAATTCTCTTAACCAAATTGATTGTAACCTTTCAGGCTGTTAGTTCATCACAGATTTGTTAGCTTGTTCTATATGTTTTTATAAACTTAATTGTTCATGCTACTAGCTTAAAAATAATATATCCCTTATAGAATTTGGACAAAAACTAGTTTTCTGTACTTTTATTGAGGTAGCCTTTGAGTAATTCACTTAAAAGTTGAGAAAAATCCATTGTTATGGTGCAGTAATGTTTCTTCTTTGAGTAGTGTCCCTATGAAATCTCTACTTTTGAGTGCACATGCCTTTAATTGGAGACTTTCATTAACAGTGTCAGTTCAGCACTTGTATGCACCCTATGCAATCTCATGCCTCACTGAAAGACTATAGAAGGGCTGCCTGAGTAAAACACCCTCACTTCTTTCTTATCTGTCTTGACCTGAGATTAGAGGTGTAGGAATTCTGCACTTGTGTTGCATGGGGAGCCATAGAAAAATTCTCTCAGAATTATGAGACCAAGCTTTAGTGTGTCCACTTTGAGGGTGCCTTGCTGGGTTTTTCTCCATAGTTATTGGTTGGTTAGAGTAGTGTCTATGAGAAATTGAAAGGATATTTTTATTCCTCTGTCCTCCCTCTGGAGAGACTTCTTTTTCTTGGAAAAAATATGTCTGGTTCACTAGAGTTCAAACTGAATATTAAGAGATTCAGATGTAATTAAGATACACATCTCCTAGAACTGGAAAGGACCTTGAGAGGTCATTTAGTCCAGTCCTCTGCCCTCTTGGCAGGACCAAGCACCATCCCTGACATCTATTTGCCCCAATCCCTAAGTGGGCTCCTCAAGGATTGAACTGACAACCCTGTGTTTAGCAGGCTAATGCTCAAACCACTAAGCTATCCTTTCCTCCCTGCCTGGAAGCTGTCCCTGTTAGTGATGACCAGTTGAAGTTCATTTGCTGCAGTCTGAGGTGCACATCCCTCAGAAGGATAACTTCTGTGTGGCCTTGAAGTCTAGATCAGGAAAGAAATGGGAGATGAAGCTGAGGCTACTAAGACCAGAGCAGTCCTTTTGCTCTTCACCCTCATACGCTAGTCTCTTGGCAGCTGTAGCACTCCTTTGACCTCAGCTCAGCTTTACTCAGCAAGGGAGAGACTCTAGACACCAACTTGAAGAGTCCCAGGAAGAGGCACTGTGACTCCATTCATAAGGAGCCTGCTCCAGAAGACTTTGCTTTTCTATTCTCAGAAGCTTGGACCTCTTGTCCTGATACAGAGACAAAGGACTCTCCTGGTACTGGCCGTCCTGAAAAGCTCTGCTTTTCTTCCAAGTGCAGACACATCTTCGATCAAGTTTCAGTACCATTAGGCATGATAAAAGCAGGAACAATAATAATTCCTCCAAACTGATGCTGTCCGGCTCAGCTTTACTGCCAGTACCTCCCTCCATGGATTTCTCCCCGTGTGTCACCTAACCTTGTTGACACCCACCTCTGCATTCTGTGTCTTCTGTGCTGCGTATCATTAGTAACAGTCATTTTGATACCACAAGAATTTAAATACTCAAGTGACTTATTAATTGCAAATGAACCAGAGTCTTCACTGCTGCAGGTACTGAGTCCCTCTTCTTACCAGGACCAATTTGTTCATCGGATTCCTGTCTGTCTTCAATACCACTTAACTTATCCTTTTTGCCTGGGCTTGCTCCACTGGATGATGTAGAGGATGATATTGGAGACCTACTGTCAATCTCCCCTGTCCTGCTTCAGGGATCTCCTACCCATCCATATAGGAACTCATCTTTTGACACCCACAAAGAGAGGGAGGAATTTTGGATAAAATATGGCAGATGATGGGAACAGTTTTGGATGTTGCCACCCATCCACTATGGCTCCTCACAATGGGCATCCTGGGAACACTGGGCAGCTTTCCAAGGTGCCCAATTTTACCATCCCCCCAGCCCAAAATGAGAAACAGTCAGTCCACTCCACCCAAATCCATTCCTCAAGAGAAGACATTTAAAGAACATGAAGCCAGGACAGAAAAGGAGACTGCCTCTCAAACTACCATATCTTTTTTGTCTCTGGGTATGTTTACATTAACAGGAAGATCAGCATGGTTGGGGTTGATCTTCTGGAGTTTGTTTTCATGTGCCTAGTGGAGACGTGTGAAATCAGACTATCTGGGATTGGCAGTCGATCCCTGTACTTTACAATATAACAAGGAGTAATGGGGGTTGACAGGAAAAATTCCCCCATCAACCTCCCTCTAAGGAAGGCCAGTTAAGTTGATTGTAGATGAGTTGATTTTAGCTGGCGATTGCCATAACTAGCTGGAGGTTGTGATCAGTTTTTCCTGTAAACTGAGCTGCCCAGGAAAGATTCAGGTGCCACCCAACTGATTAGCAGAGCATCCACTGCTTCCCACAATGGACAGCATGGGTTTCTAGCGGAGATGCTTATCTACACATACCTTGGTACACATAACAAAAAGTATTCAGCCTATGGGTGGAAAAAAATTAGAGGGAACATTGTGATGTGTAATGCTTACCAGGGGCAGCTTAAGGCAGTGCTCAGCAACCTTTATCACCTCATGGTGCACTTCCACACTTGTTATAATTCCGTGGCAAATCCAATATGTATAACCCAATCCCCTCCCCCAGAGCCAGGCACCCCCAGCCTCCCACCTGTGCTCTAACATGATTCCTGCAGCTCACCAGAGCTGATGCCACCCCAGAACTGCCACTGCCGCCACACACTGCTCCCACCCAGCAGGGGGCGCATGTGCAGAGCAGTGGACAGCACTCCCGACGCGTGACTGAGGCACGCTGGTGCTGCTTTGCAGCACGCTGGCTGTGGAACGCTGGTGTATGGGAGGCGGGGAAGAGGAGGTGGCTCCATGGAGGTGCTCATCTTCAGGCACAGCCTCCCGCAGCTTCCACTGGCCACAGTTCCTGGGCATTGGCAACTGTGGGGACAGAGCTTCCTGGTCCTTGTTGGGACACAGCTCCAGCTGAAGTGGGGGTAGAGGGCAGCATGTGGAACCACCCGTAGGAAGGGCTGGCCCAGAACATAAGATTTTAGGGGTAAGCGGGGGCCCAGGCTCTTGCCCCTAAAGCTTCTTTCTTAATCTAGTGCTGCTGCTCGTTCTGGGGGCGGTGGAGGGGCACCTTGGCTGTGGCAGCTTGCTGCTTCTGGAGCCAGGGGAGAGAAGCCTTTCCCTTGGACACGGTAGCTCTGTGGGCAGCAGCTCTAAGCCCCTGTACAAGGTTTATTAGGCAGCTGCACAGCTTAGAGGGAACCTTGGCCATTACCACTTTCAGTCGCTTTGGGACACTTATGCACCAGTAGTATTTTCAAAGGTTCTGGCTGTGATCACGGCTTACCATCAAGAGACAATATTGGTATTCCCATATTTCGACGATTACGAATTCAAGGATTACGAAGGAGTGCTTTTGTGTACTCAGAGGGCCTTTTCTCTGTTCCTGCAAGTGGATTTTCAAATCTGTGTTTTAAAAACGCACATTAATCCCCTCAAAACAGATCATAGGGATTTGTGAACAGGGCAGGGCCTGTGTTCCCATAGACAAATAACTAACTGTTAAATCTAGTCAAGACCTGAGTTCCCTGTGAGCTGCGCAGCTGCACAACAACCTATTTAGCCCCATGCTGCAGGTACTCAGGGAACCTGGCAGGGGAGGGATGTCCTTCCTTCAACTAGGGGAGGAGTCTCCTGAACCCAGCCTGAGCCCAGACCTGCCACAGATGGGATGCCATTATCACAGCCCCAACCTGCTGTCCCTGTCCCCAACTCTGCCATGTCTGTGATGCCCCTCTCTTCAGCTCTGGCCCACCCACAGGAGTGGCACCCATTCTGTGGCCTGAGCCCTGGTGCTGTCTTCCAGTCCAGGTGCTGCTCGGGGGAATCCTCTCTCTCTTTCTCCCCCCCACTCCCTTCTGTACCCCCAGAGCACTTTCCTTCACTTGGCTACTCCTGGGGAAATTCTGCATCACTGTGTATGTGAACAATTCATGGCCCCCACAGATTTCATTTGTTTCCTGCAGAAAAATGTTTTCTGATGGAGGAGTAAAGGAGAAACCACAGGGACTGGTCATAAGTCCACCCCAGCAGTGCAGAGGGTTAGAGTAGATTAAAAGCGAGCAAACTTTTTATGTCGGGCCCCACATTTTGTCACTGAAATTGGCAGCTCCCTCTTCCCCCACCTGTCCAGTGCTCCAGAAGTGAAACCAGTGGTTGTCTCCTGTAAATTGTGCACCATGCTCTCTTGGCAATGGCAGGGGCGAGGAGGGGAGCAAGTGGAGGCTGCAGCGGGGAGGCTGGTTGTGCTGTGCCCTGGTTATGCCTTCTGAGGGGGTGCACCCCTGTTGTAAGCTGTGCTTTTGTGCAGCTGCTCAAGAGAGATGCAGTTGCTGCCCAGCTGATTAGCAGATCCCCCAGCTAGATTTGAGTTTCTGCGGGTGGCTGTGAGCCGATGCCCAGGTGCCAGCTAAAGGTCCGGTGGGGCAAAGGGGGTGATGCCGCACCAGCAGCTACGCTAAGCAGCCAGGGCAGGCTGGGTTCTTTGGTTTGCGTTTAGTTCGGGCACAGCAGCAAGAGGAAAAATTACACTTAGAGAGGCTTTAACAGTTACTTTTTATTTATACAAAGATAGAAACAATTTAACTAAGACAAATGATCAAAGTACCACAATTGTGAATTTTTGCTTATGACTTTACTAACAGTTAATAGGAAACCGCTGGCAGCGATTTTACAACAGAAATGGCTGCCGCGTGTAAAAGGGGGTTTTAAACTGACCGCTCAATTTTATGAATGAAACCAAGATGGCCGCCGAGTGAGTGACAGGATAATGATTTTTCTCGTGGTTACTAATGTTTACAGAAGGTAATTGCTGACCACAGCTTGCCAATTAAGGTAAGGTAAGGACCCCCTGTTGTTTGATAGACAAGATAATGATTTTCTACAGTTCTATGTAGAAGATAGTGGCCGATCACAGTTTTCTAATAGATCAAAGGGGTAAACGGGTTTTAAAGATAAGACAAGGGCTTTCTGCGGTTTGATTGACAGGCTAATGGTTTTTAGCAGTTTGTAGCCTAAAACAGTTAGTACCCACGGTTTTTAAAGGGGAAACAACACAATTTAACTTAAGAAAAGTTTTAGACAAACTAGCTAGCTTAAACTAATACAAGTAGTGTGTACACAAGAAAGGCACGTTGCAGGTGTGATTTTCACCCCTGCCTCTTAGACCTGGTGGAACCAGAGTCTTTCCCTCAATTCCTATAGGAAAGAAGTGTAATACAGGTGTAATTCTTACCCCTGCCTCATAGATCCGGTGTGGCCCAGAATCTTTCTCTCAATCCCTCGGGAAGAAGTAGATACGAACCAGTCGTCCCCAGTCTCGGGAGTCAATTCCAGACCTGGCCAGCAGGTGTAGGTGATTGGAACTCAAAGGGGGGTGGGCTGCCAAACCCCTTTATACCCCTTTTGTCACGTAGGCTTCTTCCTGGTCTCAAGTGGCCAATCGGGAGGAATGTGTCTGAACCCCAGGTTTCCCAGGGAAGGTGCAAGGCTCAATTTGCACCTGTGAATTGTGGACAATTGGGCACCTTTGGAGGTGATGGGCGGAGATTCCCCGTTCTTCCTGGGGCAGTGATCAGGCGTGTCAATTACCGAGATCAGCCAAAAGTGGGGCCATCAGCTAGCCCATTCGCTGTCTGGTTTCTGTGTATAGTAGAGAGGCTGGGCGAGACAGCACACCTGCGTTCCCAGGACATCAAAGGCTACCTGTCTCCCTCTCTGTCTGTCTCTCTGTCTCTCCCAGTGGGGGGGAGAAGAAGAAAAGCCCAAATGGGGGGTTCATGTCTGGCTACAGTGGCACGTGTTCACATGTGTGTCAGTGCACAGGAAAAAGTTCATTGTGCCCATGGATGGGGAAGAAAACTGTTCCCAGATGGAAAAGATTAGCGGGAATATTGCTAATAACCAGTGCTTAATTTGAGCCAGGGCTTGCCAGGAGTGAACCTCGGCACCTCTAGCCTGGGCCAGAAGCCATACTGAAGAACAACATGCGCAACAGACACAGGCCGCACCTGCCCGAGGAACAAACTTCCTCGAAACTTTCCTGTCCTTGCTGGCCCTGGCTCAGAGCCTCTGTCCCCCTCCCCCAGTCACTAATGCTGTAACATCATGAAACCCTGTTCGGAACAGGAGTACTCAGCCATCCCCTCACTGCCTGGCCTACACTTGTCTGACCCCCAGCAACCGAAGTGGCTCCCCCGCCCCCCCCGCCCCGCCAAAATTTCACACAGCTCCTCTTTGTACACCCCTGGAGTAGATGACCCTCACCCCCTTCTAATCATATGGTTCTCTGATTCATATGTTCTTTTTGTCAAGTTTTAATGTGTCTTACTAGTTGGTGTCTGCTATTTAATAATAGTATTTGGAAACTCACTGTTTTGAAATGGATTACTTACCTGAATTGAAAAAACGTTCCACACTAGGTGGAGTCTAGCCTTTCTTGCCTGAGTGTCAAACATTTATAAAAGATCAAAGGCCACAATCAGTGCTTTGAAACAGATTGTTTGCCTTTTTCTAGGAAGCAGATACCACTCAAAAATCTACCATCAACCAGTAACAACTTGTAGCCTTCCAAATGACTCATTAGAGATATTTTTACGTCTCCCGGTTAATGAGGCGTTTTTTTAAATCTTCAGTATGTCTTGTTAGTATCATAGCTGATGTTATTTGGAATTGGGAGACAAAAATGCTCTCCTGGTACTACTTGGTGTACTGCATCTGAGAGGGTTTTGTTTTGCTTTTCTTATGTTTCAGATATAGTTTTAATAGTGAAAGTAAGGCATTAAATTAAAACTTAAGAAGGAGGACAAACCTATCACACACAAACATCAGAAGTTCATTTTATTTTATGTTCAGATAATACACATTCACCAGATGTAAAAGCACCACGCTTACTTTTTTACTAATGAGTGGGATGTTGATTTATGTGAAAAACATCAGTGCATATGTTCACATTCACTAGCAGGAAATACAGAAAACACCATTATTTTTTTAAAAAAAAAAAGGGGGGGGGGAGGCATGTGGGCAGGGGCAGTGTTCTCAATAAGCTGAGCACTTGACTGGCCACCCAGAGAAATTCAAATGCCATCCAGCTGATTTGCCAAACACTCACGGTTGGCATCATGTTTCTACTGGTCTTGCACATCTGCACATGCCTTCATGCACATAACAAAACTTATTCCACACCAACATGGAAAAAAAATACAGGGAATGCTCAAGGGGTGGGGGTTGAAATGTACGAAATGCAGCAAAAGTAATACACAGCACACAGGAAATGTAAATTAAAACTAAATTTATAACATTTTAAAACCGGAAATAATGTTATGAAATATTTTAGGCATAGTCTAAACTTAAATGAAAATCAAGTCCATTCTGAAAAACAAAGTTCTATATTAAAAAGTTATTCTGAGACTGGTGGGGGAGCTGTATGTTCCTTTCAATCTCCATATCAAATTTGCTTATTTTGTGGCAAAAAGAAATCTTTTCTGATAGATAGCTTTTGCAGACTCTACCAAGGCTCGGGGAACTGAGCTACGTCTTCCAGTTTCATGTTTAAAGAGTAACAAAATGTATTCAGTGCACACATTTTATCTTCAGTTATCCATACCCAGCTCAGTTGTCTTCAGTTTTGTTGCATAGGTTTGAGTAGACTTATAATTTGGACTTAATAAAATAGTTTGTGCTCCCAGATGTTGACACTGGATGATGGGGGATGGCGGTTATTCAGGGATCCCTGTTTTCTTAATTCTCTCAGAAGCATCTGGCATTGGCCACTGTCAGAAGACAGGATGTTGTGGTAAATGGACCCAGTGTGGTGGTTCTTACATTCTAAGGAATACAGTTCAGTTAAATGAGCAGCTCCAGTGCTATTAGAAATAAGAAGTACCTTCTTTTTGGCCACTCGTCTTTGACTAAATGCATACAAAGGATAGATTTGCTTCATAAATATGGATACAATTTTGTCATAATAAAATTAAAATGTGTGGTATAATCCTGGGAAAATTGTATAAAAGTCAGGGTATAGTAACATTAGGACTGTAGCCCTGCTTGTAATGGCTGACAGCCGGTGGCAAAGAAGTCATCTGGGCATGGGTCATCTGTTAAAGTCTTGGAACCTGTGACCACATCATATCCAAATTCATTAAGTGTTGTTTTTATCTGGTGGTCACTTTTCTGAGCAGAACTGCAATTTAATGTCATGGTGTTCTGTGTGTTCTCCAGTGTTTGAGTAAAATCACAGCCATCTGTGATCCATTTTAGTTTTGACAATAAATTTGTTTTTTTGTCTTGCCTATCAAAGTAAGCACAGCACACTGTTTCTCACCAAATGCTCGTAGTTTAGAGGCTAACCCTTTTTTTGTTCCTTCCTTCCTTCCTCCGTAGGTTCCACCACATCCATCTGGTCCTCCTGTAGTTGGTGCACTTCAGCCACCTACTTTCACAGCTCCTTTAGGGATTCCTCCTCCTGGGTTTGCTCCTGGTGTGCCGCCACCACCACCACCTCCATTTTTACGACCTGGATTCAATCCAATGCATTTGCCCCCAGGTATATTAAGTGCTTTCAGAGAATGTAGTTTGATTTAAATGTACAACCACATAAAGTGTCTGCATAAAGCTGCTGAATTTAAATATAAAGGTAAATAGTGGTTAAAATTTGTCAATTTGTTTGTTCATTTAGGTTTTCTTCCCCCTGGACCACCACCTCCTATAACTCCTCCAGTATCTGTTCCTCACACTCCAGCAATAAGTATCCCAAATTGTAAGTGTGTGTGTGTGTGTGTACATTGATGAGGGGGAACCGTAAAATTTGACTATAGAGAGAAGGGATTAGCTATATGCAAGAAAAAATTACATCTAACTTTTCTTATTAATGTAATTGTTCCTCAGCTACTGTAGCTAGTGTAAGTGAAGACACTACAAAAGACTTGTCTATTGGAAATCCCATTCCAACTGTGGTTTCTGGATCGAGAGGGAATGCTGAGACTAGTGATGGTTCTAAAATATTTCCGAGTGTTCCACCACCAGTAGCACCTACTAACATACCTCCTCCTGTCACCCAACCTATACCACTTCTTGGTAAGTTCATTTGTTATTTGATGCATGTTTTTCAAGTTGACCTCAGTTTCTTTACATTTGTTAAAAGCCCTTTTTTCTTCTATGTGCTTCTTTCCTTGCCATCTATTTAAAATGTATGGGAAACTGAAGCATTTCAGAGTAAGTTGTGTATTAAAAGTTCTGCCTCTTTTAGCTTCAACTCAGGCTTTTTTATACCTTTTTGGCTTGGTCTAGATTAGAACAAGAGTTTAAATTTTGTCTTTTCTTGCTTCCCAAGTGGAGACCCTATGTTGTTAATCTGCTTATAAATCTTGGATAAAGTTTTAGACTGACTGACTGACTCCATCTGATGCTTAGTCTGTTCCAGAAAAGGCGTATCCTCATTCAAATAAAAATAATTACTAAATTAAGTCTTCTGTGGCTGGGGTGCACGAAGTGGGGGGATGCAAAACTTTTTATGGGGGGGGTGTAGCAAAGTCACACTCCCTACAACTGGAGTGTCAACAGGAGACAGCTGGCTGTGCAGGAGGGAGTGCAGGCAAGGCATGTGCCCCAGCCGTTCTCTCTCACAATGGGACACTCCCCTGCATGCCAGGAGGGCACATAAGCCACTGCAGTCTCCCTTTAACGTGGTACCCAATCCCTCTTCTGCTACATGCATGGAGAAAGCCCACCATGCGGTCTGTCCCTTTGAGTCCTCCAGCTGCCTTTGCTGGACTATGCAACTGCCTCCTTTTCCTCCTGCCCTGCTGTGGCCACCGCTGCCCCCCATGCACCCTCCGCCTCCAAGGGAGCACAGTGTATCACTTCAGGAGACCACTGCTCGCTTTCAGGGCCATCTGGGGGGCTCTGCTAATTACAGGGATGAAAAGGGGGGTGCTGGGTAAAAAGTTTGCTTACCCCTCTTCTATGGCATCCTGGTGTTTGGTACTATGACACGCATGATCTGTGACATAAGTTTGAATTTTGTGTGCATGAAGAAAACTGTACTGATCCATTGAAGGAATACTGTTCTCTTGAAAATAAATTTTAAAAAAAATCTGAGCACTTGTTACACTATTTTGTCCACATAAATAGTAATTTTATATTAATATATGCATGTATATGATCTTGACCCAGCTCTGCTGTATGCAGAGCTTTAGTAACTGCCTGCGGTACATGCTCTCTTAGATGTTAAACTTTATTAAATATTTACATTATAGGTGAAGAAACTTGAAGACTAGAGTTGTACATACCAAAGTTGGTTTACTTATTTTTTTTAACTAAATTCCCTGTAAAATCCAAGGGTGTGTGAAGAATGTCTTTCACGTACCCCTTCCTTATTTCTGTCATTACGGGTCATTGTACTAAATGTGCACTCAAAATTCTGCTCTAATATTGGATTGCAGCAAGTTATCTTGATTTTTGACCTTTACAAAGATGATTTTGGCATGAATTATATAAAAGGATAAGTGTATTTAATATAATGTTCAGAAATTTGAGTGCGTTAAAGAAGTAGAAGAACATGGATTCTACTCTGAAATAGCTTATAGTGAACATGATGTCCAAGATATTTAACAGATTTGATATTTTTTTTGGTGGAGGCCCCGCCATTTGATAGCTCAAAAATTTGAGAGAACTTGAAGAGACCAGATTTTTCAGAAAGTGCTCAGCACACACCCTCTGAAGATCAGGCTGGTTTACCATGCCTCAGAGTTGGCGCTCCAAATCGTTATGTACGTATGAAAACATTGGCTAGTATGACAAGTGAGGATAACAAACTGTAGGGAAAGTGTGGCTTTAGAATGAATGATAGTTGTTAATAATCAAATCACTTGGTTATTCAGTCAAGGCATGTGGACATCTTGATGGCTTGATTACTTTTTTTAGTAATTGATTCAGTAAAAAACCCACACACACTTTCTTTAATCTGCTTGGCAATGTTACAATAAGAGTGTATAATCTAGGACTTGTACCCAAAACTATTATATTTATTAAAGTTGAAGTATTTCCCAAGTTGCTATTTGATTTTGTATGTAAGGGATTTTTTTTGGTGAAGTGAAAACCAACTTCATGAAGAAAAATAAATTCAAGTAACAAAATGAATTCAAGTGATTTAAAACATAACATTTTGAGTCTTTTTAACTGCTGTGCTTACATGTGAAAGAACTTAGAGAAACTGACTCTGAAAGAAATTAGAAAATGTTTTTCTCCCTGATTTTCTGTTTGTTAATGTCCTACATTAACAGTACTTTGCAAACAGGAAAAAGTGCTACAGGTTGAACCTCTCTCATTTGGCACCCTTGGGACCTGATCAGTGCCGAACGAGAGAATTTGCCAGACAATGGAAGGTCAGTATTTTCCAGCATGTTACTAACACTTCCACTGCTTACTGGGCTCTTAGAAGACATTTGGGGTAAATTACAGCCAAATAACAGCACCGAACGCTGAGAGCCAAGACTGGTGGCTGTAAACAAACTTTATGGGACCATGGGAATCTTGGTCACAACCATGGTAAGTGGTTGTCTGGCTGACTAAAATGATACTGGATTACGGAGTTTGCCAGACGAGAGAGCTCTGGATTAGAGGTTCAGACTGTACCAACCATACAATCAGATTAGTGTATCCCAGTATTCTAAATTTACTGACTGCTGACAACTTAGAACTTTGTAACATGCAGATGAGAGACCAAAAACATCACAGGACCAGTACAAGTATGACATGTTGAATTTCTAGAGGGTTGTGTTCACTGCTGTGAGAGAGAACCGGAACTGGTCACTTGTTCACTGAACCAAGCAAGAGACTGGTTGGGAGGCAGAAATTGTTCCCCACTTATGATAGTAAACTGGAATACCTTGTATAACTCTTCTTGAGTTATCAACATGGGAATGATATTAGGACATAATACGACAGCCTGTATACAATCACCTGCAATTAGTTATCCATTGCCAGGGAGAGAAACAGGCGATGGGCATCAAACAATTTAGACAATGGAACCTTTCATTTTTGAATTCAAGGTGTAGCTGTTTGGATAGATGCTGACAAGTACCATATTAAACCCTGTCCAGGTTCTCTGGGGCCATGATGTAGGGATGAGGGAAATGTGGAAGGAAATAGATGGAAAGAGTCTCAATCTTTCATGAGCAGCATGAAGTGCTTCCTGGAGAGCTGGGGGGTGATCTGAGAAAAAAAAGAGTGGGGAAGCAAATGATCTTCAATACTGTGGACAGCATAGAAGAATATTTTTCAACCAGCTGGATTTAAGGAAAGAAGATGGTCCTGACAAAGATGCTCATGAGTCTATCCCTAGTAATCTTGCCTGGGAACACTGTAAATGTTGTCTGTATAAAGGCAGGTGTTTTCTGCTAATATTTTTGTAACCTAAAATGAATCTTGGTTTGGTTTGGTTTACAGTAATACATGTTTTCTGGATATAAAAAATTCTAAATAGATTAATTACTGTAAGCTTCCACATACTGTTTTATGGTGAAATCATAGTTGTATTTTCTTGGTCACACCAGTCACCTAACCAGTTCACACCTTGAAGTATAGTTCCCTTTTCAAACAACAGTTTCGGTACTTCTAGTCGCATGGTGTCTGACTCTTTTGTATAATAATTCCTGAAAGGCCCTGTTTGTGCACTGGTCATCTCCATAAAGAACTGAGCTACTTGAAGATCTTTGGACTTAATATTTAACAAGAGAGTTCACTTTCAGCTGCACAGATTTCATGTAAAGATACAAAAAAGTAGTTTTGGAATTAAAAATTATGCACTGCTTAAGTCTCATAGCTGTGTGTCATTATACCAGTGTGGGCAAATCCTGATAATTCAGCATTAAAAGAAAGAAATACCTTTTTGGTGTGGGGGTCTGTCTGAAAGCAGTTTTTTTAACAGCTGTAACAACCAAACACTTTTAATATAATTCTCTTATTTCTGTGTGATGTATTGCAAGAGGTGGGGCCAGCTTAGAACATTCATGACTCTTTGGCTAGTGCAGTAGCTAGGTGGTTAAATATATCTGCCTTTTGCAAAAGATCTTTTTTTGACTGGAACGTGCAAAGCACTGTTCTCTTAATGTTGGGGAAATAGTTTTATTTTTTACAACCATCTGAGGGCTGCTTTAATTCAAGGGACATGCCTGATCTCTTCTCCTTTCATTAGCATAGTCTCATATGAGCAAGACTGTAGAAATACACCTTCACTTGAATATTTTAGGTCTCAACCAAATTATTCATAACATAACTTGGGATGTGATGTCATAAGTTTTAGACTCTGCCAGACATCATCGATCTGCCTCCTGCAAGACGTGGTGGTCTTGGTGGTACTACTTAGCACTGAACAAAAGCTGTCTCTTCTGCAGGCGTGTTGCTATTGAACATTTGTGTGAGAGTGATGTGAAAAGGCTCTGACCTGTCTCTTTTTATGCTAATTGAAATACTGTGTGACACTTGGTACAAGTAGAAATGTTCTGGTGACCTATCAGAATTCCAGCTCTGGAACATGCATTCTAGCCTAAAAGGAATTGCCTCCTATTTCCTTTGGGCTTTCTGTATGTAACTTCCTGACACTATTAAATGTGTGAGGTGTGTATCTTCTCTCACCCTCTCCCAACCTTCAGTGAAGTGCATGCCTGTTAGTGTAATTTGTGTTAACAGGGAAAAATAAAGTAAACCTCTGAGAAAAGATCCCACATTTTTGAGCAAATTAGAAGCAATTAATATGTATTACAAAGTGGGAATTAGGGAAGGAATTCCAAGGGCTATTTTTAAAATTTACACTGTGCTGGTGACTGCTGTATTGCTAGAGTTTTTTGTAATAACCCATTGTTATATCTAGTTTTGGCTACCAATATGTGAATAATTGTTTTGATTTTATAAAACATTTGTTAGTGAAATGAAAGCATGTAATGTAACAGATTTAAGACAGAGTTCTGTTACAGGAATGGTCTTTGAGAGTTCTCTCCCCTTTACTATCCTTCTCATTTGGCCACTCATTTTATGACGACTACATTAATGGGGAAAAATAAAATTTGTTGTAACCAACATTTTTTTTTAAAAAAAGCTGAAGTTAGGCTCTGAAATGTGTGTTTGGGCACCTTAAAAATAAGCATTTTCAAAAGTGCTGAACAATCACCAACTCCCATTGGCTGACTAGAAATTCAGGCTAGTTATTTTGGTGCCTCAATATGGATATGCAGGCGTCTTTTAATCTTGGCCTGTGTTAATCTGTGCTACACAAAACTGGGAGAAACAAGACTACTTGGTTTCAGACATACTCAATCTTCAAAACACAAAAAGCTATTCCAAATGTTATTGTTCATAAAGTAATAATGAAGGAAATAGTGACTTTGGGAGGAAATGACTAACTTAATGAGTTTAGAAATTTTTGTTGTACAACCATAGTTTCAGGGATTTCATGACAGTATTTAATTTTTCAATTTTGTGGGGCACGGGTATGAAGATCCTATCAGATTTGCCATAGTAAGGAAACTTTTTGAAATTTTAGCAGTAATCTCCATTTTAAATATTTGACTGACGTTCTATCAATGTCCCAGAATTTTGAATCTCAATATTTCTGTCATCCTAAAAGATCTCCAGGGTTATGCTTTGGACAAAAATGGTTGTTTTAGGCAAGCTACGTATTGTTCCTGTTTTTCTAAGAAAAGCACATTAGAAAGCCCTTTAATGATTGTTACATTGGACTTTGGACTGAATATTGTCCAGAGGATGGTGGGTTTTTTTTTTAAAAAACAAGTGTATAGCTCAGCTACTTCAGAATTACATATGCTAAAAGGAACAGGAGAATATGTGAAAGTGCTGGGAGAAGATGAGCAAAAGTGAAATTACATTGGCTTAGAAATCTATATGTATCATTCATTTCAAATAGTAAAAGTGAAGCTATTTTAGAATATTATATCTGCCAGCACCATGAATTAAAGCTGCTTATACAAAATAAGCTGAGGCATAATTCATGTATGAATGGAGTGTCATAATAACCTCTTTTGACAGAGGTTGAATCTCTCTTGCCCAGCACCATTGGGAGTTTGACATACCACAAGAGGTCAATAGTATCTTGCAGCATTAGCAACACTTTCATTGCTTTTACTGGGCTCTTAGAAGGTAAATTTACAGTTAAATAATATCACAGAACACTGAGAGCCAGGATTGGTAGCTGTAAACAAAGTTTGAGATCACGGGAAACTTGGCCACACCCTCAGTGGTGGTCTGGCTAACTAAAATCATGCTGGATTATGGATGATGCTGGAAGGTGCCTGTCACCTTTTGTATATTTTTCTGGTGAAAGTCATGAATGGATTATAAACTGTGGAAGTCATTTATATTTTTTGTCCATCTGTGTTGCATGAATGAACCCTGACTTCTCACATATTCCTTATATAACAATAGCATTTAATGTCTGTTATGAATACAGGCTATATTCCAAGTAACAGATGCTGACTGAAGCATGTTTCAAACCCACGTGGAGAGTTATAAATGGGTATATGCAATTAAAACCAATTAACAAAAAGTGTGCAATAAAACTGTGTAGTTAAGCTTTTTTCACCATTGTCTGTAGTCATGTATGGGCATGTAAATTTTACTCCAGAGCAGGCACTCTACATCGTTACTGCTGAATGCTTCTTAGTGAGTGTGTGTGGCAGGGGTATTTTTTTAAATCACGTGTTGCTCATAAGGTCAGGTGCCTTTAGTGGGCGTTTTGGTGATACTTTTCACTTATGATTATAAATGGTTTTGGATTAAAATCCTGTATCTATTCTAAATGATTATAAAAGTAAATCATACTGAAAGTTGCATGTGCAATTGGAGTAGGGGTTTTATTTAGCATTTGTCAACAAACTTAGATATGTAATTTATGGACTTTGGACTTGGAGTAAAATTAGTTTATCAGTATATTAAAGAAATTATAATGCATAACACTGCGTGGGACAAGGCTAAAAAAAGTCTGAGATGCTCCATTTACAGTAAAATCCATTCAACTGCTCTGGGATTTGCTTATCCAAGCTGAAAACAAAGGAACTTGTTTAACTTTTTGTGTTCTTGTACTGTGCAGAGACTGTAGGTGGGACAGACACCCCTGCATTTTCAGTGTACAGAGGAAAAAAACAATTTTATTAAATTATTTAGCAAACAACACTTCAAAAAGTAAATTAAAATGTTTCTTGTCTCTCATGATTCTGTTATAAAGTTTTGATGTACACTCACCTGTCCTGTAGCAAATAAAAACCGAGACATATACCTGCTCTTTTAAACTCAGTACATATCAGATTTAGATTGTTTTTGTCACATTTATTATCTATACGGTAACTTTGCCTCACAGTATAAACAATCAGCCATTGACTACACAGAGACCAGTTTCGTGGCTCTTTGCAATAATTTGTAACAAACCACTGCCTGCTAATCCTTAATTGTGCTCCTCCCTGTAAGTGGTCCTCAAGAAATGCTCAGTGAGGCTTTAGAACTTCTCCTTTCCACCAATAGAAGTTGGTCCAATAAAAGATGTTACTTCCCCTACTTTGACCCTCAGGTATTTAAGAAGAGTAAAATATGTATTAATATGCACTATGTGCTGAGCATTACACAAATATGAGAAAATGGAGTCTCATGAGCTTCTAGTTTGTTCACAGAAACAGTTTACCAGATCAAAACAGGCACAGTTACAAGGACGGTATGGTGAAGAGATTTATCAGAATATCCTTCTTTAGGAGACAATAAAAAACACAACCCAAGCTAGTCTTTCTTGGGGGTTTCTTTACTTAGAATATCACAGTACCAAATTGTATGAAAGTATTTGCTTGGAAAGGAAGGCCAGAAGATGGATGAGCATAACACAGGGGTCAGTGCAACAGCTGAGCTCTCTTTGTTCCTCTCAGACTGTTGATACATAGAGCCATTAATATTCATGCAAAAGCAAGGAAGATACTGAAGTGTTAGAGGACCCAATGAATTTAATCTAAATGTTATCAATGGAAAAAAGACTGTGGCTACTGAGAGATGAGTGTGTGTTCTTGGTAGAGTATTGCATACTGATCACCATTAAATCTCATGTTTACCTAAGGGCTGGAGGGGAGAGGGGTGGAGGGAGAGAAGAGTAAACTTAGTCAGACGGTCAGTGAACTGAGTAGATGCTGTCCCTGAGATGAGATGTGAAACAGGAGAGAGGGGTCACTTGATTACTTTTTCGCCTCTGCTTGCAACAGTGGCTTTATTCTGTAGTGGTACACTAATACACAAATTTAATGCTTGACTTTTGGTTAAGGTTTTGGGTTTTTTCCCTCCCCTGAAAGAGAAGTGTCAAACATATGTAAGTTGCATTGTTAGCTTTGTGTGTTACTCAGTTTAGGGTCTACATTGCATAGCTTTTAGTGAGGAGGCTGTGTTGACACAGCCCTGTCACTAAAAGTCAACGTCTTTGAATGTTGTTTGTTGGCAAATAATTCTAGAAGAGCTCTCCTGCGGACACAACAATATTTGCACTTGCCACAGCAAAATTTTGTTTGAGTGAGCCGTGTGAGCATTAAGCACCTAGGAAGAGCAAAAGTTCTGTCCATCAATTGCAAGTGTAGACACAGCCTAACTTTTCTGTGACAGGTTTTATTCATTGTGACAGAAGTTTAAAAATGAAATAGTTAATGAGATTGATTTAAGATCAATTTACATTTGTCATGCTGATTGAAATCAGGCCAATATTCTGGTTAAATTTGAGTCCTTGCTCTTTAAAGTAAAAATATTTGTGTAAACTATTCTAGTGCATTTTGGATCAGTTTCTAACTGGAAAGTGAAGTGTTTTTCAGACAAACTTCTCCATCTAGAAAATAAGAATGACTGACTGAAATTTTATAGAGCTGGCTTTATAGCTAGAATATAAAAATCTAAATAACGCACAAGCCTTATCCACTGTAAACTAATGGCACAGAGCAAGATAAACTCACACAACATGTTTTAAACACTTATCTGTTAGTGTTCTTGCAGTCTGCTCATTGTGTTTTTGACTTCCAGATGTGAAGTGTATACATATAAAGAAGCTCAGGACTGAGCCTTCTCTAGTGCCATGTTTTCCAGTTCAATACTTTTCCTTATATCTGATCACAGCATGCAAAGACAGCCCAGATTTAAAAGTGAAAAAAACCTGTTCATGGAGACTGTCTTCTGTAAAGCAATTTAATGGTTAAAATGTCAGCTGTCTACTCTCATCTCCCCTTACCCCATGCAGCACCCCCATCTCAGGAAGTTATTTGATACCTGCTTGCCCCTCCCTCAGACTCTCTCCCTGCCACCTCAATTCTAACTATTTTCACATGGGTGTGAATTTACCTTCTCTCCTGCTGCCTTAACTACAGTTTTCAGGATGGCTAATGAGGAAGGTGCTGCAGCAGTTATGGAATAGGTAGAGTATATTGCTGGCAAGGTGAAGGTGTGGCCAAATTAGTGCAGGAAGGTAGGGACAAGAAACAGCTCATTTTTGTTTCTCTTCTGTGCAGTAGCAGCTGCTAGTCTTTGAAGATAGACAACTGTGTGAAAACAAGACAAGTGCCTGACAACTTTAGTATTATTTTTAATGCAAATGTATCCATACAGCTGCTGTTTAAAAATGCTGTGTTTATTTAGTATTGAGTATATGGCAGATGCGTATTTGAGACTTAAACTGAGTATGCAAAATTCAAATGTTATGCAAGCTGTTCTAATATGTCCAGATTTCCTAACCCCACTAATGGGCTTTATGGGGTAATTTTCATAAGATTTTGAGGTATGGTCTTTTCATAATGTTTACTTTTTTGGTTTGCAGGTACTCAAGGGGTTACACCACCTGCGCCTGTGATTCCGCTACAGACACCATCTACTGGCCTCCTTGGTGCACGGCCTGGTTTAATACCGCTCCAGCGACCTCCAGGAATGCCACCACCACATCTACAACGGTTTCCCCTGATGCCACCTCGGCACATGCCTCCCCCTATGATGCACAGAGGTCCACCTCCAGGACCAGGGAATTTTGGAATGCCTCCACCGGGAATGAAAAACCCTTTCCCACCTCCTGGTCACTTCGTCAGGCCTGGTGGGATGCCTGGAGTTGGAGGATCAGGTGGGGCTGAAGAAAATAGAGATGGAAGGCAGTTTAGGAATGATAGGCAGACGTTCACTCCTAATAGAGACCAGGAAAGATTTGGAAGGAGGTCTTTTGGAAACCGGGTAGAAAATGATCGTGAGCGCTATGGTAACCGCAATGATGATAGAGATCATGAGCGACCTGGTAATCGCGAAAGGAGAGAATGGGGACGAAGAAGCCCTGAACATGATAGACATAGAGACTTGGAGGAGAGAAATAGACGGTCCAGTGGACACAGAGACCGAGAGAGAGATTCTAGAGATAGGGAGCCTCGTAGAGACAAGGAAGAAAATCGAGGAAAGGAAAAACTTGAGCTGACAGACAGGGTAGATGATGACAAAAACCATGAATCTTACAGTGGTAAAATGGAAAATGCAGACATTATTTCAGAACTTAACAAAGGGGAGTCTGAACCCATAAGCGTAAAACCTGGTGAAGAGTTAACATCTGAGGCTACCTCATCTGTTGAGCAAGCCGAAAAGGATACCAGCTCAGTTGTAGAGGCTCCTCGCTAGAGACTGGAATTTGTCAAAAACATGACAGTGACATTTATTGGAGTGTAGAGCTTTAGAGTTGTACAGTATGGCTGTATTATATTTGCTTCTGCTATATCACAGCCCCTCAGTAGTTTGTGGGGAATTGTAAGCAATTTGATTGCTTCCCTTCTATTTAAAACAGCAACAACATAACAAAATACTGAAGATGACTATTACCCATTTTTGCTGTAACTTTTTTAAAGTTTTGACTTTAAAAAGTTTACAAATCAGAAGTAGAAGTGCTTTCTATTTTTTTTTTTTAATTTAAGAAAAGGTAACGGTGAAAGCTCCTCAAAACAATAGGGATGTGTTTTTAATAAACTCTATTTTCGTAACAAACTTTAATGTGTGCTATTCTTCCTACACTGCACTGAAGTGGAAAAGGATTGTTCAACATCTTAAAGTTTGAACTGTTAATGCTGTACCGGAGTCTAAATTAGACTGTTTTGTTTATAATTGTTAAAAAGAAATACATCTGTTTGTGTAGCTATTCACAAAAGTAAATTTTTATTTGTAATAGTTATCTTGATTTTTAGATTGCTGCATTTTAATGATCTACTTGACCATACTAGGTAAAGGTTAGTGGTTTTAAAATGTTATTTGAAAAGGTAATTGTTTGTGTTTGCAATGCAATCAAGATTTTATTTTTTTCTCCAATTGGTTCTATAGTGTTGCCCTAATTAACCTTAAAAATACTTACTGACGAAGCAGACTACTTCAGACATCATCTGCTCTGCTTTCAATGTTATGTTAAGATTGTGTGTGGTGGGGTGGAGAAACACGTTTTGCATCTTTTGTATTTGTAATTCATTAATGCTTTTTGGAAAGGTGGGGGTGGAAGGGAGATCAGAAACCAAATCACCCATTTAAAATGCTAACCTATTTTTTTTTAAGTGAGGGTGGGAAGTGGTGGTGGGGAGTATTCAAGAATTTTATAAAATGCTGTCTGTTCCTTCACACAAGTTTAGCCAATTGTCTGTTTATATTAAAATTACTGCTCTTGTACTTGAGCAAGAGATAGACTTCAACTTTTTCCCCATGTGGTGGTGTAGCTATCAAATGAATGAAAAAATACCCATTCCTGTATTTGTGTAAATTTAACTGTTCTCTCACCAGCTGACAGATTATTTGTAAAATAAACTACAAAAGGGCAAGTAGTTAAGTCGAATAGCCCTTTTGATGCAAACAATTTAGAGCCTGCCAACATTCATCTGAAGCAAACCACGGACCACCAAAGAATCCTGCATCTGGAAGCTTTCTCCCTGTGCATAAGGCTTTTACACAGGGCTCCACCTGAGGCCTGATGTACCACAAAATGTAGTGGAAAAATGTATTAATCTTGACTATGTTCAGAAGTGTTTTCCCCTGAGAGCAGCTGTGTTCTGCATTTTAAAGTTTTTTTTTTCCCCCCTTATGTGAAGGGCAGATGCTTTGACATCAATTTTTTATAGCTGGGTTTGGTGTCTTTTTTTTTTTGTGAGGGGTGGCAGGGGGAATAAAGAGAAAAATATGGAGGGAAGAGGCTATTTTGTTGCAGTAGCAGAATAAAGAAGAAAAAACTGTTTACATACTTGTAATGAACTCAAAGTCCGTGTGTTAAAACTTGTGTATCCTTAATGTTTGTTCCAAGCTAGCTGCTGGGCCTGTTTTTATAGACAAGTGTTAAATACCTATCTTAGCAACTGTCAGCTCTGAGGGAAGTCAGTTTTTGGATATATCTATCAAAAGAACTGGAGATAAGCATGAAGCAGGTGGAAAGCTGATGTGTTACTGGAGGAGTATCCCCCTATGGTCCCAAACCTATCCACTTAAGAAGCAGATTGTCAACCATTACAGGCACTTAAACTGCAATGCTGCTGAACACCACTCATTGACCCTGCCTGTAAAATTAAGTTGTGAAATCTGTACATTTTGGGTGAGGCTACTTTCATTATTTAACTGCTTCCTCCTTTTCAGCTAACTTGTGAAATTTAGGCTGTCAGTACAGTTACTCAAATCAGTGCAACCAGGCAAAGCTGAGACTATTGATTTGCCCTGCCCCCATGAACTCAAGCAACAGGTATGGGTCATTACCTTGGAAAAAATATTTTTATAATAAATTGACTATGCCTAGTAGTGCTTCATCTATGTATATGCTGTTAGTTGATCAGTTTTTTTTGTATTTCAATAGTTATGCCAGCTGATAGTTATTTTGCAAATAAACATCTGGCCATTTGCATAAGAGCCAGTTATTCAAGAACTAGTCTGATAATGCTGGAGGGGGTAGTGAGGGATGGTGCTGTGCACATTTCCCTGCTCTAAGGACTCAATCCAGTGCTGCAGCACTGCATTGCTTCATGTGAAGTTGGCCTTTTCAGTAAGCCAACTTCAAGTTTGTTTTAAAAAACCACCACCACCAAAATTGGGCACCTGGGTCTAAATGGCTTTAGCGGGGGGGGAAAGGGTACCACTGCATACTTTGGTTCAGATGCATTAAGCATAAAATGTTAAGCTCTGCAAGATTCACCTATAGCTTCAATATGTTTTCAAAAGTCCAACATGCAGAGTAACAGAGCCTAAACAATTGCTAATGAACAAGACATGCTATTGAAAGTGCTATTCCCTTTGGCATCATAAAGGAACCTGCCAGCTGTGCAAACATTTCCATACCTCACTTATGTATAAGTTTTTGAAAGGGAGATAGCAGGGAACACTGAACCCTTGAAATGCAAGTATAATCTACATGAATGATTACCTAGGGAGTCTTACTAGAACTTCAGATGGCAAGAGCACCCTGTGTACCAACTCAGGTGCATTGCCATTTTACCCAGATGTCCTGGGTTGCTGATGGGTAAAGTCTTTCCCAGTCAACCTAAATAGTCTGAGGTATATTTTGGTAGATGGCTTGTTAGAGATCCATACCTACATAGTGTTCCTGCATAATTCCAGATAGCAGGTAAGGCTTCCCCTGTAGCTTGCCCTTATCACCACCTTCAACTGAAGCAGCAACAGCATAGGCACTGCTGAGACAGTATTAGTTGTTTTATTCCCTCCCCCAATCCCAAAAGGGCAACTATTTTTCTCCTTAGGTTGCATATTCAGGGATTGTGTTGTCAGAGGCCACACTGAAGTTCTACCTTCATTGCCAGCTTAACAGCTATAGAAATGATCACCCTTCAGAACTGTTGCAAGTGAACAGTCAAGTGTAACTCATGCCCAACATTTGGTTCAATAATTGCCTGTTAAATGTGCTTTTATAAAAAAAGCTAGAGCAGTAAGTTTTCAGGGATGAGTTAAATGGTCTTGAGTCAACTATAAAAGTTGATACATAAGGAACACTTCATATAGATTCATGACCAAAAGCTGCTAAGCACTGAAAAAAAAAAAAAGACTACCAGAGCAGCTGTTACTCTGGTATCTATTTCACTTATTACAACATTCACTCAGAGGCCTTAACTTTGCACAGTTTTAGGCACTGAAAGCAAATGCATGCAAGAAAGTTGATATTAACCCTATCCTTGCTTGTGTGTCAAGGACAGATTACTTTAGAACAGACTGACAGGAAACTTACAATGTTGCCATCATTTTAATTGTAATACACATGGTACAAAGTTGAATGCACCTTTATACTGTTAACACATAACATAGCAGTAAGATTAAAGATAGCATTTTCTCCCTCCCCAAAAGGCCAAGATGTGATACTTTCAGGGAAATGTACATTGTTACAGCCTACTCATTTCCCCCTTAATTATTTTAGATCTTAGCTATTCCAATAACACCACATGCCAGACGGCCACCAGCATTGCCAGTTTTTAAGCTCTCCTCATTTCCCCCTTTGCCCAAGTCATCTTCTTTCTCATGGACCTAAACAAGGGCAGGGGGAAGAGAGGGGAAAAAGGATTAGGTCAATCCATGTTAAATAGCAAAACATTTCAACCTTCAGCTATGCAAGTTAACGTTGCAGCATTCCTTCCACTAAGACAAGCTAAGTGTTAGCAGTCTAGTTAACATTGAGAGAGAAGAAAAATTACTTGTACTTCCCCTGTGTTGGAGGAGACGAGTACAGTGCATCAGGACAGTTTAAGCAAAGTGAGCAAGGTTCCAATATGCAGCACCAAGTGCAGCTGACTTGACAACCATACTATGCTCACTCAACAGTCTAGGCTAGCCATAAGCACAAGACTCCCATTCTTATCTGGGAGTTGTTCCCAGCAAGTTAGACAACCCACATTTAGAAAAAAAGTCTTAATCCTGGTGCCATTACCCAGAAATGGAGTGTTTGTTAAGCTACTGAAAACTGGACTGTCCTCCTTGCAACAACTAGTAATAGGTTACAGCACCTGTAGCTAGTGCCTCTACCATAAACTGATCTAATGAATGGTCAGTCATTTCTTTGCTTGGTCCAACACTGATACAAGCCACTACAGTGGTATTTACACTGCATTCACAATCCCATGAGAATTGAACCATGCCAGTTACCTGGCATGGTACACCTCCTGAAACTGGGGACTCTTACAACTCAATGCACAGTCAGATCCAGAATATCAAATTAATGCTGTTAACACTTTAAACTAGCTCCTAACGATCAGTTTAACTATTAGGTCAGTATTTTGACCCCCTGTGGGTGGAGTGCCTCTGTCAAATCCTTGCCTGACTCAGGTTACCTGACCAAAGCCAGTTTCCTGAATGCCACACTTAAATACTAGGAGCAATGAGAGACCCCAGGAGTGACACTTGGCATGACATCAGTGAAGAGTATCAGGGAGCTTCAGAATCCAGGCTGCCAGAAGCCATCTGTCAGGCAGAAAGGCACCACTTGCTGAAGTTGTTGTCCACACATTATGAAATGTGTTAGGTGACAGAATTCAGGACTACAGATACGCCGCTGAAGAGCTGAATTTTTAGCCTCATTTTAGAGAGGTGGGATCAAGATTTTTCTAGTCCTCCTGCACAAGTAGCTTTTAACTGTCACTTTAAAGCTGGCTTCCCCTCATACATGATGGATGCAAGATATGTGCAACCCACACATTGTTTGCCATGTCTTGTTTTCAAAGAGGCTGTGGCTCAAACCTGAAAAAACTCATTTTGTGGGAAAAGCCACACTGCAAATGTTAAATACCCATCAACTTAGATGATTGTATATGTAAGCCATGCTGTAAGAACTTCCAGCCACAACTATGGCTGTATTATAAGCGTTCATACTCCTGCAAAAATTCAGGTAACTTCATGAAACCAAAAGATGCAAAAACACGCTACAGCAGTCTCAAGTCAGGATGCTCTTTAAAAAAAAAAAAGTGGTACCAGTGTTTACTGTTGCAACATTTCTGCTTTTACCAGCAAGAATCTATGAAAAGATTCTGAAACCCCAGCAAGTTTTCTGAACTGTACAATTAGTTTAAGGTACTCAAATGCTAGTGTTGCCATTTAGACAGTCTTCAGATATAAAGCATGAACACTGTTCAATTGATATTACAGGGTGTGTTTACAAAAGCCAACTGATTCAGCTTGTGAGGTTTGGGGTCCGTCCTCCCCCCCACCCCCATCAAAATAATAGAATCTGTATAATGTGTCCATTAGACCAGATTCCAGTTTCACAACAAGATACTTACCACCATAGTGCGTCCAATAATGGACTGTGGTCCCATAAGAGAAATTAAAGAGTCTTTAATACACACTTCTGCTACACCATGTTTATTAGCAGTCACATTACCAAGATCTCCAACATGCCTAGAGTACACAGAAATAGAAGTCATGAATCTTGAGAAATTAAAGTCTCAGTCATGTCAGTACAAAGCACAATTCTCCATTTACTGACTGGCATGGTGTTAAGACTCCTAGTTTCTTGTTTATTAAACAACTTGTGATTTGTACTGGGTTTTGAACTTAAGTAGCAAGTAAAGCATGCCCTCTAGCCCTATTCTCTTCCCAATTTAAGTCTTCATAGTATTTTAAACAATGGCACATCTATTGATAGGAGAGATCTTCCAATAAATAGGGAAGGGAACTTCAGTTTGACTTCAGTCCTAGGCAGAGCTCTAGAAGCCACAAAAGGAGAGTTACTGAAAAAGCTGGGAAAAGAAACAGGGCTTAACCAGAACAGATAGTATTAAAATCTCTGCCAAACTCACTTGCTCGTAAAGTTGATCTGCCCACAATATACTGAAAATTAAGTGAACAAGTATACAGAGCTCTAAAGCTGACTTAGACACTAGAAATACGTTAAAGGCCAAGGTATTTTAGCCATATTTTTAAGGACCTTTATGCAGTACCACATGGTGCTTGCTGTGAATAGCTATTGAATCAAAGCAAGTGGCCAAGTGACAGGGAAAAAAAAAAAAAAAAAAAAAAATAGATAAGTAGAAAATGTCAGATTATAAAATAAAAGAGGAAGCCTATTTGCTATTCTTATGAAGTGACCTCTGGCATTTTCCCCCAGCTCTGTTTCACAGCATGGCCTTCTCCCTAGTATGTCTCTCCCCCCCACCCCCACCCCCCCCAAAAAAAACACCACCACACCTCTCATTCACAACAACTGGGGCATGCATCCAATCAATGGGTAGGGTGATGTTACATTTGTTTTTGTTCTTTCACATCCAGGATTTTTCCAAAAGAATCAGGATTCCCAGAGAATGTGGGATACCCTTAATATAATTTACATTAGTAATTTAAATAAATTCACTATGTCCAAATATCAATGCAGATTGTTAGTGTTTGGCTGTATTTTGTTTATCATAGCAGCATCATTGCCTGTATTTTCTTTTGTAACATCTGTATTTTACAAACTGCAAAATAAACTATAAGGAAGACATCAAGACTTCTTGCTTATTCTAGTTACCCAGGAATGTAAAAGTCTAGATGTCTATATGTTGATAGACTTTGGAGGCAGATGAATCATCACTTCTGACTAGTTCATCTAGTCTGATATTCTGACAGCCACCAAAACCAGAAGTTTTTTTTTTTTTTTTAAAAAAAAAAAAGAATACTTGTGTCAATAGTCAACACTTCCCTTCCCTCTTTCTTCTGAATCCACTAGTTTTGATAGTTTAGAGGCCATGCAATTTTCCTTTAAAAACCTACTATGACAGTCCCCCCTCCACCCCCAAGTCACATCTAGCAGGCTTAAGTGATCCTTTAAAAAGAAAAGCCCATTGACACCAAAGGAAGGCTTAAAAGCATAATGCTTTAGATACTCCAGTTCTGTAAGCTTTTCAGAAGAGTCTTACAGTTATTAAGGCATTGTTCAGGCTCCTACAGCCAACACAAGTGCTGGTTAATCAGACCTGCTTCTGCCAGACGTATGGCTTAATTTTTAAAGTGTTAGTAAAAGCCACTATGTTTAGTTTTGCTCTAATGCAAAAGTGGAGTCAAATAACCAGCCAAGCTATTTCAGACCATTACAGGCATGCTTATGATACCACTATATTTTCTGGAAGTTGATTTGGGACACTTCTAGAAGTTCTGATTAAACAGTTGGTATGAGTGATATTTACTATTAACCTTACACATTTGATCAATATTAACTACACAAGAAATCCACACGTCAGATCCCATTATATTGAATCTATTTAATTATAGCACTGTAGCTAGCGTCAGAAGCATTTAATCTTGTCACTTGTGACTGCCAACACTAGTGAACATCTTCACTTTTCTGCTTCATTCCACTTGCCACCATTCCAGAGATTGAGGACCACCCCCCCTCCAGTCACAATTCCGATTAGCAGGTGGTGCTCACATGCCAGATGCTCAGCCTTTTGTCAGTTCTTCACAAAGGACATCATGAACTTCAACAATTTCTTCAGAATTTGGAAGGAACAACCTTGGCTCAAGTTGGTGGTGTTATGCACACAGAGCTATTGAACAACTACACAGACCTTTAGTTATGAGCCATAAAAGTTAACTGCAACTGTCACTTCCCGTGTTTTTTCATAAGGATACAGGAGTTCACTTATGCCTTTTCTAAGCTAGAAGTTGACATAAGCCAGTTCAGGTGCACCTTGCAACTACAGATTGAACTTCTCTAATTTGATGCACACTGATCCAGCAACACTTGGGGTCCACCATGATTTTACTTACTATGTATGTGGCCAATAGTCCTATGATCCCTTAAAGTTTGCTTACAGCCATTAGTCCTGGCTCTCAGCGTTCCATGCTGTTAATCTCTCATTTACCTGTAAGCGTTTAAGAGCTCAGTAACCAGTAGAAGTGTTGGTAATGCTGCTAGACAAGATAACCTCCCATGATTTGGCACTGGTCAGAGCCTGAGGGTACCAGGCTACACTGGTTCAACCTGTACATCATAATACTTGAATTGACTGACATGGGATAGAGTCCTTAGCAGATCTGTGTCAGTGCAGAGCCCCCATGTATTGTACAAGCCACCCTGATAGCTGTCAGACATTCTTGCATGTGAGTTCTCTTAATCCACAGCATGCTTCTTTACCAGTGTCCTCTCAACACCCCTCTCTAGATATTCCCAATCATGGTTCACCCTGCACTCTTGCTGTCTGTGGGGACTGGAGCAGACCCACAGTAGATCTCCCTCCTGCTTACTGAAGGGTGGGCAGGTGGGTGTTTTCCAGCTCCTGTAACAGGCACTTGGCATTGGTGGAGCCAGGTTTCAGTTTCTGATCTACAGCTGAACTGTACTCATGGAAGGCCAATGGCAGACTGAACTTATCATCAGTTTCAGAAGGACAGTTGATGATACAGAAGCTGGTGTTGACATCAGCTTCTCTATTAAAGATACATAAAATCAAAAAAAATTCTCACCTCTCTTCATCCTGTGGTCCACCATGGTTTTTGCCATAAGGATTGAAGTGAGCACCTGCACTGATGCACCCTGTAACAAGTTACAGTCTTCAACATAAAATTGTTACAGAACTGAGGATTTCCACCCCCCAGATGCATAATTTAAAGATCTCTTGCCTGGCAAGAGATCTTACACAAGTTCAATATAGGAAACAGTTGCACAAATGAGGTGACACTTTCTACCCAAAGGAGATTATTGCCCTGAACACCCATGAGTTTATTCACAAGAGGCTTTCTTGAATTTCCCCAGCCCTTGATACCTGGCTGGACAAAAGCCTTCCTCAGACCGACTTACACAGATATGGAAAACAAGTTAGAAAGTCTAGCTATCTGGTAGTGAGTGCAGAACAGTTGAACATTCATGTTTGAGCTAGCTGACCTTAAATTCTGTTCTATTTCTTTACCTAGTTTCAGTTTTAAAGCTACAGTTAAGCACAACAGTAGCTCAGAGGCAGTGGACATATATGATTGTTTTCTCAACATGAGATACTGCTATCAGCAACTTGCTTAAGATCTTCATTTTCTATTGCTTTTCTTGGAGTATACAGAAACTGAATAGACACAAGTTTCAGTATGCAAATAACTAGTTTTCTAGGACTACATGACATTAAAACCAATCATGATGTCAAGTTATAAGCTTTTAAAGTATCAGAATACAGTTCAGCTACAGCAAGAGAGCCCAGACAAGAGCCCTACCATTTGTGTTGTCTCCAAATTCGTGAACATGGAAGCCATGTTTTCCTTCAGTCAAGCCTCGAATACATCCCGAGATTTCTACTGGTCCAGTATCCTTCAAACAGAAGTTACTTTCCTGTTAATCTGTAACAATTAATTCAGACTTGTAGAGTTTAAGGGATCAAATAAGGCCTCAACTGAAGCATTTAGTCATAGTGAGGCCATGCCTTGCAGTCTCCAGTTCACAACACTTCGTAGTTGATGACAAAGTTTTAGTTATCATCTGGCCACTTAGTTAAAAAAAGGAAAACTTGTATAGAATGAGATAAATAAAACTTGTATATAATAATCCCTTGTACAACTGCTGTTCAGGAAAGTTTGAGTACTTTGAGGATCCTATCAAAAGCTATGGGCCTTTTAAATTGAAGTGTGCGCACTCCCTTGAAAGCATGAAATTAAGGCACTCCTTTTCCACTCTGCATCTTAGAGTACGAATACTGCGATTTTTCTCTTATGCTTAGGATGGATATAATCTTAAAATTTTACTAACCTGCCTAAGAGATGGAAACAGATGATTCAAAGGTTGACATTCTCTAAATATCCAGAATAAACTGATTTATCTGCTGGAGAATTTAGGGTACACCCACCAGCTGCATTTGGTAACTATGATTGAAGGCAAGAGTTAAGCAGTATGCTGTCCAATGAAGATTTCCATGGTATTGAATACTGCTTAATTGCTTGAAAATATTGCGTAGGTTTGAAGAGAGTCTGAAAGTTTAAGAGCTTTACTTTGCTAACCCCCCCCTCCCCGGCACACCTCACCAGACTGGACACCAGATAAACCTACCCCTACTTTTCTCTGACTACAGTGGATTGAGCAGCTACTGTACCTTGAAAAGCTAGCACACATTGTAAGGGACCATTTATACTTAATCTGTTCCACCTTGCAATTTGCTGCCACCTTTCTCAGGCCTGCAGAGAGGCAAGTGGTCTGAAAGCTTCTCTTACCACCAGAGGGGGGTTCAATGAAAGGTTACATCACACAACTCATTGTACTAAAGAGATGTTATGAAACTACATTGTGCAAGCCCAGTTAAGTGGCTGTTTACCATTACTGCTTGAGCAAGGATCCAAGACACAGAAAGCTGTTTACTTGTACCAAGTCTAAACCACTAGACTAGTTCCACCTGTCAGACAACTTCACAGCCAACTAAATGATCTACAACTAGTGTAATTAGTTAAGCTTTAATAACGCAGCTAAAGGGCCATGTTCTTAAGTTCAAGTGCCATCGTATTACTAATACGAGTGCACACAAGCCAAAATGATTCCTACAGTCGTAATCTCTTTCCCTGAAACTTCTTTGCCGTAGGATAGCTACTTTTAAACCTGCTACTGTGTGGCCTGGGAGACTGAAGTGCAAAAATTTCAGGACCAGACTCCAAAGAGAAATTTCTGAGCTACAATTCATCTGCAAATTCGATGCCCTCAGCTCAGGCTTAAACAAAGACTGCGAATGGCTGGCTAAATACAAAAGCCGCTTCCCCTCCCTTGGTGTTCACACCTCCAGATCAACTGCTGGTAGTAAGCCTCACCCTTGCTGACTGAGCTAACCTTGCTATCCCCACCCTTGCTCTGGCTTATTTACACCTCACCCTGCAGACTTCCAAGACCAGCATCTGATGAAGTGAGTCTGTGCTCACGAAAGCTCACGCTCAAAACTTTTCTGTTAGTCTATAAGGTGCCACAGCACCCCTCGTTGCTGTTCCAGATCTCTGTGGCCCTTCACAACGTAGGAAAGGATTGTCCTTTGGACCTGCATTTTCCAAAATACAGTCTGTGGCCAGGTACCCATCCTCAGAAGAGGGAGAGGAAAGAAAAAAGGACTAGCCAATAATTGCACACATTAATCCAGTACATTTAGTATTTTTCCCTATGTAATTAAGATAGGTTAGGCACTTAAGAGATCTTGATTATAAAATACTTATGTACTAATTGTGAACAAGCAGTGAAGAGTTACTGATTTTGTTCCATTTATTCTTTTTATACACATGTATATTTTTAGGCTGCAAAAGAGGTACTGAAGAAGGTGGGGGGGGAGGCCGCTGGCACGAGCCAGACAACTCCACCCCAATCTTGAGAGCCGCGTGAGCCTCTCCCACGAGGCTTTGCGACGGGGGGGGGCGGGGGGGGGGGCGGGCCGCACCTCCCAGCGCTTATTGTAGAGCAAACGCGGGGGCGGACCCCCAGCGCAGCCAGGCAGACGAGGCGGCCCATTCCGCAGCCTGACTCCCACAGCGCCGCCGGCCCCGCCCCCCGTGACTCAGCACTTCTGCGCCCCCCCCCCCAGTCAAACCTCCACCTCACCGAGCCCCTCCCCCATCAACCCCGCGCCCCCCTTCAGGGCTTGGCCCCGGGACTACACAACCCCCTGCCGGGCCGGGCGGATCCAAGGGTCTCCCCCACCTGCGGCCAAGCCCAGGCCTGACCTGCTTGAAGTTGATGACGCCACACACGGGGCCGTCCCCGCGCAGCACGCACACGGCCTTCACCGTCGACATGGTCCCCCTACTGAACCGCACACAACGCCAACAGCCCTGAACCTGCCCTCCCACCCCTGCGGCACCCTCTTATAGCGGCTCCGTCGCGGCGCAGCCAATCACAACGCTCGTCCCCACGGCTCTTCCAGCCCCTGGGGAGGCTCAACCAATGCAAAGGACCGAATCCTCAACCCGAATCCACCAATCAGGTGAAGGAACGCTGTTACCCCCCCCCCCCCCGCCCCCGCATCAGCAGGCGGCCAGCGACCACTGCGCCCGCCAGCTTTCTCAGGGGGGCGGGAGAGGTTCACGCGGGGCCAGAGCTGGGGGCGTTCCTCCGTCTAGCCCCGCCCCCACTCCGACCCCTGACTTCAGGATCGTGCTCTCCCGCCCTGTAGCAGGAGGCGATGCCTAGTCCCAACCACGTGGGGCGGCGGGGGCTGGCTAAGCCTGTGATCTTCCACAGTGATAAGTGGTAGGAGCTGTTTTCTGAAGCGTTTGCAAAGAGAACGTCAGATTCTCGGGGCTTCCTACAAAACAAGAAGCCACGTGTTTATTTCTGGGTGCTTTGTAAAATACTACCTCTGCAGTAGCGCTGTGGTCTTCCATCCCCGTCCGCCTGTGGAAATGGGGCTAAACTGGAGTGATCCCATGTAGACGAGGTTAAAACAAGTAGTCTGTTCACTGATACTTTCACAATCTGACTCACCTGGTCAGACCCATCTACCCCTGGAGCTGATTTTATTGTTATCCTTATGTAGGCACATGTCATGCTGCTTCCCATCACACCACGGACATAGCTGGGCACACTTCATCCAGCATCTAGACTCATCTGCTTAGAGTTCTATTGTTTCCAGGTCTTTTCATGTGTCCTCTTGGGCTGGGAAACAGTCTGTGAAGTCAGAGGACACTGATGGTTTGCTTCCCCTTCCTTCAAATTTCCATAGGTTGGGAAGTCTTTGTTCAGTTCTCCTCCTCCCCTGGTACTCCAATAGGCTGTGGAAAAGTTCAAAATTCAGTATCAAGGCTAGCATCAAGTAGCATGGTCATGTATCTGGGCAGAACCAAGCATAGTCCAGGAGATAGGAAAAACAAGACTATTCACAGATCATTGTCTTGCATAGTGGGCCATTAAGTTGTCCGAGTACTGCTAACAGCCTTCACTAGCTCATCTAGATATTTAAATGGGTTTATACTTCATAATACTAACTTCACATACAAGAAATGATACATTCACACAAATGTCATGTACACATTCAGGGATTAGAAGGGCTTCAAGGATAAGTTACATGGCCCATTTTTCACAAAGTATCTTCAAATTCAGCATATTCATATTCAAAAACATATTTCCATCAAAATAGGGGGGTGTAACACCGCACTCTCCACTTGACAGTGCCTCCCACCTGCACAAACCCACTCACCAATGCCTTGCCCCCAGGCCCAGATGGGACAGTGTTGAGCCAGTGAAGTCACAGGGGCAAGGACAGTGGAAGGAGCACAGAGCAGCCCTGTCCCCCAGAACCCCATCCAGTTCTACTTACCTGGCAGTAATGCTTACAATGGAGGAGGTGTTTCTGCAAGGGAGCTGCCTCCAGCTTCTCCAGCTCCCCACTTCCTGAGAGTGTCAGGGAAAGGGGGGTCCTGTCCCGGGGAAGCTTAAAGCTGGAGGGCCACCAACCTGGAGCAGCGGCAGCTAAGGGCTCCTATTGGGCTCCTGCTGCCTGCTGGTGATGGGGGCAGAGAGGACTCCTCAGCCAGAAGAAAGGAGAAAGCAGCAAGTCAGGGAAGCAGTGGAGAGGAGGCAGTAGGTACAGCCAGCAGTGTAGAGAGAAGCCATAGCTGGCCAGGGGAGAGAAGCAAATGTTGGTGGGGAGAAGCAGAGGACTGTAGAGAAACTAGCCGTTCCTGTCACAGCACAAGTGAGTGAGCTGGGCCAAGACCCCTTTTGAGTGTAGTCCAGTGCCAGCAGTGACATTGTAAATCCAGTAATGTTTATCTGCACATAAATCATGAATTTCATTTTGTATTAAAAGGTAAACACATGTTTAAAGTTGCCTTAGCGCAGCACCGTTCTGCATGTCAGATAGTTATTCAGCCCAGGGAAGGAATTTGCCAACTCATTGAGAAGCCATTAATACCACAACCTGAGGCCAATCACTCTGGCGTTGTCTTCCAATTGCTGGAATAATGTTATTACTGAACCTGGGCACACAGGTGAGGCAAATATGACAAAAGATGAGGGTTGGGGGGGAAGCTTCTCAGTTATCCTGAATCACGTGGTCCTGAGAGAGGGTTTGTCAACACTGGCAAGTTACTGCATTTTGTTTTTTTACTCGGGGATGTAGAAAAAACACCTTGAGTGCTGCAAGTTACAAAACTGCAAAGTGTTACTGTAAACAGGCTCCCAGAGCTCTTGGGAGTGGAGTTCACTCCAGCTGCTTTGACCACATTGCTGTGTTCAAGTGCAGCCATGGCAGCATTTTAAACTTGGAAGCATAAACAAAGTTCCTTGCAGGAGGATTAACCATTGCCACAAATTCGAGAAATGTGCAGGAGAGAGTGAGCAGAACAGCCTCTGCCCAGCTTCCAGCTTGGACTGTTGGCAAATCCGAGACTCGGGGAGAGTGAGATCAGATCAGGAAGTCCATCTCAGTCTCTGGATTGTTGTTTTCAAAGATTTGTAACTCTCAAGTGCTTCAGAATAAAGTGACTGTGGTTTAAAAAAAATTCCTCTATTCAGACTGTGTTCCTTGCCTTCCTGCTACATTATCCCAGAAGCAGTTAATGCAGGAACCTGTGCACCACATATTAAGAGGAGCTCTGAAGGATTGTGTTTAAGGCTAGGTCTACACTAACATTTTTGTGGGTCGGGGTGGGAAAATCTTGCCCCTGACCAAAATAAGTTTCAGTGACAAAAGCACCAATGTGGACAGTGCTATGCTGATGAGAAATGTTCTCCCACCAAGATAGATATCACCACTCATTGGGGGAGGTTAAGTGATGGCAACCGGAGACCTCTCATCAGCATGGAACAGCTACATGGGAGGCCTCAGATGCTGATTTTGAGACCAAGGGCAGAAGGGCAATGATGCCTACATCGCTAGGAAGGGCATCACACAAGCGGTCTAAGACCGCATGTCTTCTGTGTTTTAGCTCTCTTAAATTCAGACCTCTTCCTGCACATCATAACTCCAAACAAATGTTCAAACTAGCCTGAATAGTCCTTCTGTCCTTCCGGGTTAGTGAATTCTTTCTCTGACAGATCCTGTCTCAGGGCTTCCTTTGAAGGAACTTACGCTGCCCTGTTGTATCTTGTCCATATCTCTAACCCTAGACTTCTCTTAGCCAGAGAACTTAATCTCACCTGCTATCTCTCCCTTGAAGTCCTTCAACCTACTTATTAAAGCTAAGCTCCACCACCTCTAGCCCAGAGCCAAACAGCTACTTTCCTTACCAGGTGCAAAACGTAATTGAGTGCATTCACTAGTCTTGCAGAAAGTGGTTGGTGAGCCAAATATCAAAAGACCCTTTTTGAGAGGCCAATAAGAAAATCAGTGGGGTTAATCCTATTTCAGCATGTAGGTCATTGCCATATTGTTTACAGTATTTTCTATCACTGTTGTTTTTCAGGCATTACAAAATACACACAAGCATTTTGGCTTACGTATGTACTCTTTTATAAGAATGTTATACAAGATGGTGAGGGCAGAAGCAACGTGCTTCCATCCCCTGTATACATTGCTTATTCACTTTTTGATCACAAAGAAGCCTGATAACTTCAGCACAGGCAAAGTAAGTAGCCACAGCTTCACTACTGATCATATCTTGGGTAACATTTCAGTTATAAACAAAGCCAGAAAGATAGAGAAGGAAACAAGAAAAAGGTCGGATGGGCATTGCTAACTCTGAGGAAAGCTACAATAAGAGAGAAGTGTGACACATACATACTGACAGGGAAATACAATGCGTTCTCTGATAATTCAGGCACCTGAGCCTCTTTGTTTTAGTTTATACTCAGAGGGCTCTGCACACTGTCTGTAGGAACCCTGACCGCAAGAAAGCATTTCAGAGTGAGCTAAAGTCAGGATGAGGTTGAAGCAGAAGTAGGAGGGATGGGGGCAGGGGTGTGAGGGAGACATGGCAGGGAAAGACAAGCCTTCCCCCATTTTGCACCTCTGAGGAGGCCTATATTGTTCCCTTTGCAGCACAGGCTCAAGTTAGCATTGATCAGAGGGGTTACGCACACTGCATAAATTCACTCTTTCTTAACTCGTTGTTTGAATGGTTAATTTCTACCATTTAAATTGTTAATGTGTGGAACAATTTTTATAGTAGGGGTGCTGACAGCTGTTGTACCAACCTGGAAATTCTTAATATACAGTAGACCCCTGGATTACGTGAGGGTTGCATTCTCACAACCCCTTTGTAAGTCAGATTTCCCACACAATGCGGGGGGTGGAGGTGGGGGGGGGGTGGAGCCGGGAAACTGACAAGGGCACCAGTCCTGGTCAGTTTTCTGGCTCCAGGGCTTCATCACTGGTCAGTTTCCTGGCTCCAGCTGATGGGGAGTGGCTGATTCCCAGATCCCCATCACTCTGGGAGGTAGGCACATCTTCTCCCCGGCTTCCCCCAGCTGGGAGAAGCTGTGCCACGTAGACAGCTGCGGCATGGCTTCTCTCAGCTGGGTGAAGCTGGGGAGAAGCCACACCTCCACAGCTACCTGCCCAGCTTCCCCCAGCTGGGGGAGCTGGGTGGGCAGACAGACACAAAGCGGCTTTGAGTCGCGCTTAACTTGCGTTAATGCAAGTTAAATGCAACTTGAAGTCGTGCATTTCGGGGGGTTTACTGTAATAGAAACTATTTCAAGCCAGGGTGTGCTGCAGCAACCCTTGAATCCCTCATTCCAACACCTATGGAACCACAGAACTTTTGCTTATAAATTCTAGACAAATCTTAAATGTCATGCCAAACAAAATAAAAGTCCCTCTAAACAACTGTGAAAATATAGGCTATATAAAATACAAAAAGACCCTGCAGCACATGTTCTGGTTGAGATTTGACATGAACAAGAAATTAAGAAGGTCAAAGTTATGGTTCCCACAGCAGCCCTAACCCTGGTCACTAGTGCAAATGTAGAGTATTTTCTATTTGTGGCAACTCTTCTGGCTTAATAGAGAAGTGTAATATGGCTGATGTGTGAATCATAATTTTGAACTTCTTGAATCTGCATGTATTCTCTTGTGACATTACTGGAACTCCGCCATGAAGCCCCAAGGGGTTCCATGCCAGTCCCAAGTCTGGATAAAGGAGGAGGTTTGGTCAGATGAGTGATGATGCACTGATCGTAAGACGACAATATGAATGAAATCTGGTGCCATTATGACTAACTGATAAAAGATGCCGGCTCGGACATCATCTGGATAAACAAGGTCCACGATATCAATTGAGTGATCGGGATTGGGTTGATAAATTGGATACCGAAAGAAAATTGCAACTAACACATATACCATCGATTGGAATGTGGAATGTCCAAACACTGTGGGCAAGCGAGAAGATAGAACTGCTTCAAAAGGAGATGGAGAGATACTGATGCGATACTCTTGGACTGGCAGAGATGCTTTGGATGGCATCAGGAGATATGTGCAGTTGCAAAGTCATTTGGTCAGGGAATGAAAAGAAGCATGAGGCAGCAGTCAGATTCCTTCTTAGCAAAAGAGCTAAAGGAGCATTGTTAGGATACAAACCAGTGAGTGCGAGAATGATGGTAGCGAGATTCTAAGCAAAAGTGTTCAACATCTCAGTCATTTGGGTGTATGCACCCACGTCGGACAGTACGGAGGAAGAGATTGGCTATTCTATAAAGACTTGACAAAGATGCTGGAGGAGATACCAAAGGGAGATGTGTTGATCATCAGAGGAGATTGGAATGCGAAGGTTGGAACAGATAACGAAGGTTAAGAGAGAGTCATGGGAAGGTTTGGATATGGAGAAACTTTCCAAGGAGCGGATACAGACTTGGACCACAGTCCAGTGATCATGAACATCAAGATGAAACTCAAGAGAAAGTATAAGACCGTTTAAGAAAAGAAGAGATGTGGCGAGGCTAGGCGAGGAAGAAATAGGGATGCATACAGAGCAGTGCTCGAAGAGATCAGGAATGTGGGCACAGAGAAAGACCTAGATAAGAGAGTTGCAGGGACAGCCACTGCAATAGAAGAGGCAAATGAGCAGACAGTTCCAGAAGAAGAGATCAATAAGAAGTGGATTATGCAGGAGACACTGAAGTTGATGTAAGAGAAGAGAGCGTTCAAAATCAGAAGGGATATTCCAAAAGGACAGAACAGCAATATAAAGTGAAATGCAATGAGGTAAGAAAAGTGGCCAGAATGGATAAGGTGAAATGATTAAAGGAGCATTGTGAAGATATAGAGAGGTAAGACCAAAGAGGTGTACAAGATGATTAGGAATATTAATCGTAAGTGGCAGCCGAAGCAGATGGCAATCAAAGACGAGAACAACGAGGTGCTCATGAACAAGGAAACGGTTGTGCAGCAATGGATGAGATATTGCACCAATCTGTACAAAGCACAGTTGGACCCAAATGTCTCAGTGAGACTGACTGAAGAGCATTGAACTGACTGACCGTTGAGCATTAAGAATGAGACCAATATTTTGAAGGAAGAAGTATAAAGAGCAGTGAAATGACTAAAGAACAACAAGAGCCTTGGAAATGATAAGATCATGGGAGAGATGATCAAATATGGCAGAGAAAGTATGGTTCAGGAAATACACTGACTGTGTAATATAGAGCAGAAAGAAGGGAAGGCACTTAAGGAATGGACAAGATCCATGCTAGTGACATAGCCTTAGATGGATCTTGGAACTCCAGGTACCATGCCAAAGGCAGGTTGTAGCCCTGTGGTTTGGTCAGGGCAGCTGGCAGGTTGGTCTGGCCAGTCTGGATGTCTGGCATGGGCCTTTCAGCTCCTGCTCACAAGGGCCCAGCCAGAAGACTCCACTTTGTTTGGAGGCAACTTTTTAATAAGGCCCAGGCCCCGCCTCTGGCATTCCTGATTATGAACATTGATAAAACAAAAACAATGGTATTTGGAAATAAGGAAATAGGAAGGAAGATCAGTGCAGACAGAATCAAACTAGAGACCATAGAGAAGTTCATGTATCTGGAGAGAAAAATGATGTATGATGAAGGAAATAGTGACTAGAATAGCAAAAGCAAGAGCAAGTTTCAAGGCAATGTATAAGAACTGTAAAAACAAAGTGATTACCTTAGGAATGAAGTTGAGCATCTTGAAAATGTTTGTATTCAGCAGCATGTTGTACAGATGTGAGACGTGGTGATAAGGAACAATTTGAAGAGAAGGATATTGGCATTCAAGAGGAGTTGTTATAGAAAGATCCTGAGAATAGGATGGATGCAGGTCACCAACGAGGAATTATACAGGAAGATACAGCTGAAAGAGAATCTACTGCAGAAAGTTATACAGTGCAAGTTACAGCTATTTGGGCATATCTACAGAATGACTGATGAACCAAAAGTCAAGACCCTAGTATTTGGCAGAATGGACAGTTCAAACAGGAGAGGCAGACCCCACCCAGAATGGATAGATGATATAGCAGATTGGTGCGGAGCTAGTCTACAGAAACTAAGCCACTCCGCACTGGACAGGGAAAGATGGAAAGAAATAGTGAGGAAGACATTATGGTTGTTGATGATGATGACGAATCAGGAGAGATCTTGGAGTCATTCTGGATAGCTCTATGAAAACACCCACACAGTGTGCAGTGACAGTCAAAAAGCAAACAGAATGTTAGGAATCATCAAAAAAGGGATAGAGAATAAGATGGCGAATACCCTATTGCTCTTATATAAAACCCTGGCATGCCTGCATCTTGAATACTGTGTGCAGATGTGGTCTCCTCATCTCAAAAAAGATCTATTGGCATTAGAAAAGGTTCAGAAAAGGGCAACTAAAATGATTAGGGGTTTGGAACGGGTCCCAAATGAAGAGAGATGAAAGAGACTAGGGCTCTTCAGCTTAGAAAAGAGGAGAGTAAAGGGGGATATAATAGAGGTATATAAAATGCTGAGTGCTGTGGAGAAAGTAAATAAGGAAAAGTTTATTTACTTGTTCCCATAACATAAGAACTAGAGGACACCAAATGAAATTAATGGGCAGCAAGATTAAAACAAACAAAGGGAAGTTCTTCTTCACACAACACACAGTCAATCTGTGAAACTCCTTGCCAGAGGAAGCTGTAAAGGCTAGTACTATAACAGGGTTTAAAAGAGAGCTAGAAAAATTCACAGCAGATAGGTCCATTAATGGCTATTAGCCAGGATGGGTAAGGAATGGTGTCCATTGCCTCTGTTTGTCAGAGGCTGGAGATGGATGGCAGGAGAGAGAGAGCGCTTGATCATTACCTATTCAGTTCACTTCCTGTGGGGCATCTGGCATTGGCCACTGTCATCAGACAGGACACTGGGCTGGATGGACCTTTGGTCTGACCCAGTGTGGTCGTTCTTGTGTTCTTATCCCCTGCCCCAAAGAGTTTATAATCTGCACAAAGTGTGGGTGGAAAAGGAGGCACAGAGAAGAGAAAACACTTACATATGACCACACAGCTGGTCCAGTAGAAATAGAGAAAGAGCAGGAAATAGAGCCAATTTTTTTCTGAATCTCAACCCACTCCCAATGCCCATTCCATTAGATTATTCTTGGTCTTACTCCTGGTATAGTGGAGTTCCACACAGCCCCCTCTCAGGCCTGTGATATACAAGCCTCAGTTTAATCTAGCTACATGCTGACAAGTGCTTGTGGCAAGCTCTACACTGGTCTACCATAAAGAGATATTAAAGATTTAACAGTGAGCATGAAAGAGTTATCAGTGTTAAGACTTTTATTACTGAACAGTCATTAAAGATTAGTCGTTTCACACGCTCACAAAGGCTCTGTCTACATGTGCACAGTATTTCAAAAAGAACGTCCCTCTTTCAAAAGAACAGAGGGAGCGTCTACACGTGCCATGCACTCTTTCGATTGGAAATCAGAGGAGCGCAGGTCAGACATCGAATGCTGGACCCTGATCCCATAGTGGCAAGAGCACCCCCTGTAGAAAAACAACGTCTAAGGCACGTGTAGATGTTTCATGGCCCACTCTTTCAAAAGAAGAGTCCTCCACGACGGTGCCCAGCCAGAGTGTGGAGAAGCCCTGCCCTGCAGAGCGGAGCTCTATGACCCATGCGACTGGCCGCTCTTAAAGCCTCACGGACCCAGAAATCCCATGGCAGGAAGCTGAGCCCAGGCAATCTGCAAGCACATGAGCTCCTAACAGCAAGCCTGCTCAGCTACCCCCGACAACAACCCAGGCCACATGGCCGCACCTGGCAGCCCCCTGAGCCCCAGGGCCCTGCCTCTGAGCCCTCACAGGGATCCCAGGAGCCTGTCCCGGAAAAGAAGAAAAGGGGATCCTCCTGGATGGACCCCAACTTAGACACCTCCTGGGCCTCTGGAAGGAGGAGGAGGTCCTCCGGGTGATGGGGGTCAAGAGGAGGAACGCTGCCCCCTTCACCCACCTGGCCTGTGGAGTGACCAGCCAATGCCACCCGGGGCAGACCCCAGAGCAAGTCTGGAGCAAAGTTAAGGAGCTCTGGCAGGGCTATGCCCGCGTCCAGGACGAGGCCAGGCAACCAGGGGCAGGTCTCTTCACCAGCCCCTACTATCAGGAGCTCTGCTCCACCCTGGGACCCTGGGACGCCCAGCTGCCCACGCCCAGTGCTCCTGACCAGCCCAAGCTGGAGGAGCTGGAGGAACAAGGACCAGCCAGCCCAAGCCAGGGGGCAGACACCACCCGGGAGTGGTACAGAGATGAGGGCGACCTCATCATAGACATTCCCTTGAGGTTGTCCAGCCAGGCCACGGGGAGCCAGGTGTCGCCAGAGATTGTCATGGGTATGGTGGTGGTGGTGGTACACGTGGTGGGAGGTTGGATACGTGGGGGGGAAAGTGAGGGGTGGCCATCGGGGGGTGGTCAGTGCGGCCCAGGCTTACCCCAGCAAGGCTTACCTGGAGGTCCTCCCAGATCCGGACCCCGTCACAGTTCGCCTGGCAACTGGGTGACAGTGGCTGGCTGCTTGAACCCCACAGCGGCCTCAGCCGCCCATCCCTGCTTTTAGGGACCCCCTTTACCCTCCACAATGCTGTGGAGGATGCAGCAGGAGCCCACCACTTGTGGGACATTGCGCACCCCCATCTCGAGGCAAGCAAGGAGGCACCACCACTGCCCTTTGAGGCACCCGAAGGCCTGCTTGGCCACATGCTGGGTTTGGTTGAGGAAGGTGTTGAAGGCCTCCCGGCTGGGGTCAAGGTGACCAGTATAGAACCACATCAGCCACGGCAGTAGGGGGTATGACGCATCCGCAACCATATATAGCAGCATGGTGCTGTCCCCAGTGGCATCTCCCGCTGGGGGATGAAGGTGCCGGCTTCCATACGCTGGCACAGGCCAAAATTGCAGAAGATCCTAGCATTGTGGGTTTGCCACGACCAGCCCACAAAGATGTCCATGAACTGGCCTTTGTGGTCCACCAGGGCCTGGAAGATCACCGAGTGGTAGCCCTTCCATTTGATATAGTGGCTGGTGCAGTGTGGTGGGGTGTGGATGGGGATGCGCGTTCCATCCAGGGCACCGAAGCAGTTCGGGAACCCCCACAAGGAGAAACCCCCGACGATGGCGTCCAGGTCCCCGATGCAGACAACCCGAAGCAGGAGCATGGCATTTATGGCATGGACAACACTGCATGGGAGGGAGGCCATGCACTCTCATGAGGGTGTGGCAGGGCAGACAGAGCTGCAGGACCTCCTAGGCCTCTGCAAGGAGGAGGAGGTCCTCCATGAGATGGGGGTGAAGCAGCGCAATGCCTCATCCTTTGGCCACCTGGCTAGGGCCTCCTCACCAGGGACCACCCGGAGCTTACTGCAGAACAGGTACACTTGAAGGTGAAGGAGCTGTGGCAGGGCTATGCCAGGACCAGGAACCAGGCCAGCTGCTCTGGCGTAGCCCCAGTCACCTGCCCCTACTTCCAGGAGCTCTGGGGCATCCTGGGGCCCTGGAACAGCTCCCCACCCCTGGTGCTCCTGGACATATCTGCTGATGAGCTGCAGCCAGAGGCGGAGGGGCAGCCAGGACCAGGGACCCAGGAGGGTGAGGGCACAACCGAGTGGCTGAGCAAGGAGGGGGACCTTGCCATCTACATCACCTCCCACTTGTCCAGCTGTGCGACTGGTAGCTGGGCATCCCTGGACACCGCCAAGGGACTCTCTGGTACAAACATGGTGGAGTGCGCACCTGCTTTGTAGAGTGGGGGGGTGACACACTGGCCAGCTGGCCGCACACAGGACAAGTGGTCCCGGGCCACACACATGCCAGCCCACTATGGTATGTGCCACCCTGTGGTAGCCCACCAGCAATACCCAGCACCCACCCCCAGCAGACAGAGCCGCAAGCTGCACACAGGGTGACAGCTAATCAGTGCTGGACAGCACCCAGGGGCCACGCACCATGGGCTGGGAAGGCCCACCTGCGTGAGAGATCCCCGGACACATCGCCATCGGAAAGGATGCCCAGCCTATTGAGGGTGGGTGCCTCAGGAGGGGTTGGTCTCCTGTGGGGGAGCAGGGGCCTCAGGAGGGGGATTGGTGCCCCATGGGGGTGTGGGGGCCCCATAGGGGGGCCTCAGGGCAGTGGGCCGCAGCCAGACCTCCCCTCCATCTGACCACATTACTGACATGCTGTCCCTCTCTCCATACAGCTGCACCATCTGTGGGCTGGGAGAGCCCAGCACCATCGCTAGTCCCCAAGAGCCCCCCAGCAGATGTTGGAGGCAGCCAGGCACCAGCCCACACCATGTGCCACTGGGGCCACAGCCAGAGGGCCCCTTGCTGGGCCAAGGAGGACCCAGCCAGCCAGCACCAGGCTGAGGTGGATGAGCAGCACCTGCGGCTCATGGAGGCCGAGCTGAAGTAGCGGAGGGCAGCATGGGAGAGACTGCCGCACACTCTGGAGGGCATTGGCCAGACGTTCCAGGAGCATGCAGCCAGTGTTGCCCACCTCCTGCCCCCACACCCCGGCAGCCCGCCTCACTGAGCCTCCTCCCACCGCCCCTGCTGAGTCTGCTCCCATTGCCCCTGCTGAGCTCCCCCCCACCTTACTTGCCGGTGCTCCCTGCACCCTCTCCTCCCTGCTGGGGACCCTGCACCTAGGGAGTCAGGGGATCCAGGGGCCAAGGGGGCTCGCGACCCACCACCCTGGCCCCAGAATGAGCCCCCCTTCCAAGTTCAGGGCCCCCCGCCCCCCTCCACACCTCATCCCCCCACCTGTACATAGTTCAACATACTGTCCCGTTCTTGATAAATGTTTATTTACCATACACCTCCTCGTGCTGTGCTCATCAGGGAGGAATGGCGGGTGGTGGATGTGTAGGTGCAGTGCTGGTGGGAGTGGTGGTGGTGGTGGAGATGGTGGGTGGCAGATGTGCAGTGGGTGTGGGTGCAGGTCACAGACGGCCATCTGCAAAGGCCAGCCTGAGGGCCTCCCTAATGTGGTGGCTGTCCCAGTGGGCCTGGCAGATGGGAGCAGTGCCCAGCTGCTCATAGCCAGAGCCAGCTGCAGGGCCCCCCCGTCCCCCTTTGCCTCCACAACACTGTGGAGGATGCACCAACTGGAGCACCCCGACCTCCAACCATGTGTGAAGGTCCCCTCACTGCACCACTCTACAATGTTGCGGGCATGGTTGAAGCACTGGTTGAACGCCTCCTGGGTAGGGTCGAGGTGTCCTGCGTATGGTCGCATGAACCACGGCTGCACGGGATATGCCACATCTGCCACCATGCAGAGCGGTAGGGTGACATCCTCTCCCACTGGGATCTCCCGCTGGGGGATGAACGTGATGGCCTCCATGCGCCGGCAGAGCCCGGAGTTCCGGAAGACCCAGACATCGTGCGTGTGGCTGGCCCAGCCCATGTAGATGACTGTGACACGGCCCCTAGCATCCACCAGGGCCTGGAGCACCACTGAACGGTAGCCCTGCCTGTTGATGTACTGGCTGGTGCTGCGTGGCGGGACACGGATGGGGATGTGCGTGCCATCCAAAGCGCCGATGCAGTTCGGGAAGCCCAGGTGGTATCTGGATCTGCCAGGTGGACGACCCTGTAAAGCAGCATTGCGTTGAAGGCTCAGACGACCTGCATGGGGGAGAGGGGGACACGTGCTCTAGTGCAGGTGGGGCGGGCTGTCTCTCCCCCATCCCTGTCGTGCCCCCTGCTTCATCCGCCGCACCCCAGCGCTGTCCTGCCCCCTGCCCCAGCCACATCCTGCCCCCTGCAGCTGGGGGTTCCCCTCTCCCCAGCCGCCCCCCACACCTGTGGGGGACACGTGACCTGGCCCTGCCGTACCTCCATAATTACTGCCCCAATGTGGCCTTGCCTACCCCGAACTGTTGTCCCACAAAGTGGTAGGAGTCAAGGGTGGCCAGTTTCCATATAGTGACTGCGACCTGTTTCTCCAGGGTGAGAGCGGGTCACATGCAGGTGTCCTGGTGCCGGAGTGCGGGGGCGAGCCAGTGGCAGATCTCCTCGAAGCTCTGCCTCCACATGCGGAAGTTCCGCAGCCACCTTTCCTCGTCCCACTCCCCCAGCACCAGGCGCTCCCACCAGTCAGTGCTGCTGGGGTGGGTCCAGAGGCACCGGGGCACCTGGGGAAGGGTTCATGGTCCCAGGGGACTGCCCAGCCACCCAAGTAGATGGGGTGCAGCTGTGGCCATGGTGCAGAGCACTGACAGCAGGGTCTGCAGTATGACAGTGTCCTCCTGCAGTTGCTGCTGCTGTGCCTCCATCTTGAAGCGTGAGTGGGCTTTGCCAGGCTGGGAACAGCTGGGCAGCACTCAGCTCATGCGGAGTGGAGGGTGGCGTGAGGGGCCTTTTAAGGGAGTGGCTGGCTGTGGCCCTGGAAGGGCTTTTCCGCCCTGGGACCCTGTCTGCTGTGTTTCCTGCCTCCATTCTTTCGAAGGAGGGCTTGGAGCCATGCGGATGCTCCCCTTCAAAAGACCGCGGCAGCACTTTGAAAGGGCAGATCGACCTGTTGATCCACTAATGACACGTGGTCTCTCCCTTTCAACGGCCGCTATTTCGACCACTGAACTTCTATTTTCGCCCCTTCAAAAGGGAGCTCACTTGTAGAACCAGCTCTTCAGATCTGAAGAAATGGGTCTGTCCCAAGGAAGCTCATCAGCCAATAAATTATTTTGTTAGTCTTAAAGTGCTACATGACCGCATTTTTGTTTTGATAGAATACAGACTAAAATGGCTCTCTCTCTATTACTATTCAACATGTAAATGTAGCAATGACACTGCATTAGATTCTCTTTGAAGGATATTGCTAATGGCCTGTTAATGATAGTGAAGAAGCAACTGCCTTATTCTTGTCCATGTAGCCCCAAGTACTAATAATGTTTAGGAAATAAGCCTGCAGGATGGTCTACTTTTCCTTAATGACTTTAAAAACTGTCAAGAGAAGCCTGGATTTGTATAAAGATATCGACGACTTGATGCTTTTTAATCTCATATCTTCTGGGACACAAGACACCTCACATGTGAATTGCAGGTGGCCCACTGAAGCAAGTTAGGGGATAAAGGGGAACAACAAGAAGTCCTGTGGCACCTTATAGACTGTCAGCTATTTTGGAGCGTAAGCTTTTGTGGGCAAAGAACTGCTTTGTCAGATGCATGAGTTTTGGGGGGGCGGTTTCAGAGGATAAAGGGATAAAGGGGGCCTTCACTCCCTTCATGAATCTCCTGCCTCCCCATAAGCGGCAGTGGGAGGGGGGCGCATTCCAATAGTTTGAAAACCTCTGTACTAAATAAAATACGTTGTCTGCCACTACATGACATTTCTTGCACGCCTCCTGATGAGCACTTGCCAACTCGAACCCCCATTTAAAAACCACTGAATTTAATAGAATTATGTGTTTGTCCACAAAATAAAGGACAAAGGAGAACCAGGTCACATAATTCATTTGAATTTTCAAATACTTGACAAAATCTCTCTGAAGAGACCATTAAGGATACTGAGCAGTCACAGAATAATGAGAGACAGTGCTCTGTCATAAAAGAAGGTGAGTTAAGTAAATTGATGGAACATGAAGGCCGTGTCTACACTAGCCCCCATCTTTCAGATGGGGCATGTTAATGAGGGATTTCAGCAGATGCTAATGAGGCGCTGCCATGAATATGCAGTGCCTCATTACCATAATGGGGGCCACACGTGCTTCGAAAGCGCCCCTTTTGAAACGCATGCTGCCCGGGTAGCTGGGGGCCTTTCGAAATGACCCCCTGCTTTTGAAAGCCCCTTCTTCCCAAAACCCAATGGGAAGAAGAAGCTTTTGAAATTAGTGAGTCCTTTCAAAAGGACCCCAGCTACTTGGGCGGCATGTTTTTCAAAAGCATCACTTTCAAATCACATGTGGCTGCCATTATGCTAATGAGGTGTTGCATATTCATGGAAGCTCCTTATTAGCATCTTCTGAAACCCCTCACTACCATGCCCCCTCCAAAAGGAGGCGGGTAGTGTGGCCACAGCCAAAGAGTACATGTTTGTAAAGCCTCCCAATGGCTTCCCTATACTACTGTAATCCAAATAATAAGTAGGACTAGATCTGAGAAATGCAGCAGGCAGATAGTCTAATAAGTGTCTAATAGTTATTATGTAATTATTACTTAGTAGATGCATAACAAACTATTTTAGATAGGAAATTATCATGGAAGATCAGTAGAGTCCTCCATTATGCCTTCGCTATGCCAGGCAATCTATCACTCACTCAGTGTACAAGTGAGAATCCATGTCTCTCCTGATCTACGTAATCTGATAATGATTTGGTTTCATAACAATGGCAAAATTAGGTGTGAAAAATTCCCAGTGGAAAGTGAAGCAGAGTTAGCATCAGTACTGTTGGGTAGGAATAAAGTGCCCCTTTGTCCACTCTTGAAACATCTAGAGTTTGTGAAAACTCTAACCCTTTGCCTGGCCCATTTATGTATATATTCTGGAACTGACTGCAGTAATACTCTTGGGCTTGCCTCCCCATCGAGTAAAAGCCCATTTTTATTATACTCCTGAGCTTGCAGATGCTGCGAGGTACAGAATGGGTATACAAATTCCAACAGTAGCTCCTGCATAGTTCTGGAATCCCCGTTGTTGAAACAGCGCAGTGTGCTCTGGCATACTGCCGGCCGCGAGCACGCGCTGGGGCAGCACTCCGTGACTTGTCGTGCAACTCTTCTAAGACTACAGCATCCACTGTGGACTTCCCAACTTCAAATCATTTTTCTGCTGGTGACTATAGCCAAGGTTCACAAGGCCATTGTCCTGCCTTTTCCATAGCAAATGGAGTACTTGTCCTGGTGGTCTCATCATGCTACAGTGTCAGATCATCCCTCCGCAGAGATGCGGAAAAGTTTCCTCCCTCATTCTGAAGACACTGCTGCTCATCCTAGGTCGGCGGCGTCCAGTAGGAATTCGAAGATCGCCATGCTTGTGGTTGTCATCTTTCCGTATTTGCCAGAGCCCCTTGCCCTGCCCTCCGGCTCTAAACAAATGCCCTCCCTGAGAGCAAGGCACTCCCAGCCCCCTCCCTTAAACATATGCTCTCCCCCTCTCTCAGGATCAGGCTGCCCCAACCCCCCATTCTAATTTAATGCCAGCAACTCACCAGAGTTACCACTGGGGCTGCCACCACACACTTCTCTCACCAAGCAGTGAGGTACATGCAGAGAGCAGACAGATGGCACTCCCTGCGGTGCAGCTTTCAGGAGGAGCCGAATTTAAAGGCTCCAAGAGCCGCATGTGGCTCCAGAGCCTTATGTGCCACAACACAGTGTCCTGTTCGCCACATATTTTGAATGGTGAACATATTGGACACTGGGGTCTACATCTTGAAAACTGCACAGTCTCAATAGTACACGACTGTGGTCTGAAGTCAAAAGTAGCATTTGAAAATAAGATTTATCAGCTGAAGTTCAGCTGTCTCTCCCAGGAGCAGCGAGTGCACAACAGTTGTTTATAATAATCCAACAAAGCACTAATAATCTTATTCTTCAGCACTTTGCAGCTATTGCTGGAACATCCTCCACCAGCTGATCCCAGCTGCTGTCTCAGATTCCTGTCAGCTTCTTTACAAGAATTCCTACAGCAGGAACATTTCTTACCAAGCAAAGAGTGAAAGCCGGATGTGTATCCAGCCTTAATTTTGAGAACAAGACTAGAAAAGGGCACTGGTCCACAGCAAAAAAATTGAGTTTCCCAGGGAATGAGAGGACTTCAGTCTCTTTGCTCACTCTTCCTCAGGGTTCCCAGAAGCCATTGCTTCATGTCGCCATGTCAGTTACTGTAGCAGAGGAACTCAGAAAGCAGTGCAATTATAATGGGTGCTCTAGCGTGAAAGTACGGATGTGAGGCAAATTTTTAACTGAAGTGGCATGGCTAGTAAGAGGGTAATGCACTAGTGGCATTTCTATCGGTACTATCCCATAAGGCCTGGTTTTTGTGGGTGAGGGGTGGAGGGAGGCTCTCTCACTGAGCTGAATCCATCCCTTGCTGCTTCAGTAGCAGAGTGAGAATCAGTCCCCTTCCACAGGCTAACTATTTCACAGATAATCTAATAGGGATAGAATTTAACAAGCTTCCTAAAGGATTATAATCTATATGGATTACAGAAATAGCTAGATTATAGTAAATAAATATAACAATACAATCATATATATATAGTAATATAATACATCCTAACCACTTTGATGACTATTTCATGAGTCTATTTCACCATGGAACAGAGAGGAAAGAAGGATGAGAGTTCCAGTGAATCTCTGGTCTTGGAATAACATGGTAGGAAAGTAAGGTCGTTAGTACGTGAAACAGCTTCAGGGGATTAGATGGATGTGTATCTGAGAGGCAATGGGTAACAGGAAAGTTATGTCTGTAAATCCAAAAAAGAATCCATACACTCTGTAAAGAACTGTACTATAAGATAATTTCCATTTAACAAAGCAGAAGACATTAGAGAATTGGACCAGGGCAGGAGGGAAACTCTAGCTTTGTTCCAGAACCTGGTAAACTATAGTTAAGATTTTGTGTGGTAAGCAGAAGCAGGTCTCATGTTAGCTCATGGGCTGCAAACATGTGCATCCAACTTCCCTCTTATCTAATGCTCAGTCATCTTGTCCCCAAACTGCAGTGCTCTTCATCCATTGATTTTATACGGGCAATACAATTAAAAGGCTATACCAAAAGGTATTATGAGTGGTAACATGTGGTCAGCTCATAGAACTGCATTTTGTTATATGAGTAAGTCAAATGTGTTATGGTATATTCTCACAGCAAATATGGTATATTCTTCACAAAACAAACTAGCAGTCCTGTAGCACTTTTAAGACTAATGATTGTAGCCAGACAAAGTCTCCCCCTTACAAGCCAGCTTGCTCGCTGCCTCCCACCCCCACTGGGAAGCACACAGGGCACGGAAATGGCTGCTGACAGCACAGTCTTTGATGCCCCTCATTGAGGCCCAGATGTGCTAGCTTATCGTGACCCTGAGAAACAGAAAGTACAGATAAAAGGCTAACAGGCCAAACTGTCAACAAGGGCGGGGGGAACCTCAGGAAATCACCCCAGCTGGCATTGATGGATTTGATGCACACACACATACCATCCCAGAAGAGGAAGTCTCCGCCTACACAAAAAGAATGTCCTGTACACCTAAATTGCTTATCTCCTGTCTTACAAGTGCAAATTAAGTAAGAAATGCCCTTGTAACAAACTGGCGTCACAAAAGACAGACCAGTATGATTGATCTAGCACCATAGATAAGAAAGAGAATACGTAACCTAAGGGGTATAAAAGGTGGGCCCAGCAGAACTCTAACTTTGAGTGCATTCCACCAACTACCTGCTGGTCGGGTCAGGTGATTGCCTCCCAAGGTCCGCAGCTGGGGATGCCCAAGCTCGTATTCGTCTTTCCGCAGAATTGAGTGACCGATCTGGCTTGGCTACGCTGGTATCGAGAGACGCAGAGAGGGTAAGATATACCCATGCTAGGTCTCCTTTCTTTTTGTGCACAGCTAAAGAATTAGAGCTCTGTAACTAGATGTCATTGTATCAAGATATTGTGTTAGATGGTAACAGATATCTTTGTATTGGATTGTAACGTAACTTGTTAACACCTGTACTTTGCTAGCATATAAGAAGTAGACAATAGCCTTTTGTAACCACACGCTTATAACTGTAGCTTAATAAACTTGTAACCAGTTAAGATCTAAGCCTGACTGCTTTTACCCTTTTGTCACTACAACACAGCCGGCACAACAAAAAGAACTTTAACCGTTTGGTTACCACAGCCTGGCTGAAGGTGAGAGTGCTAGGAGCTCCCTGATCTCACAGAAAAGAAAACTGGGTTGTTTAGGACCCAGGGGAATCCGTCAGCCTGTCTTGGCTGCTTGCAGCAACAAGCTCCCTGCTCTCGCAGTTTTAAACTCAGATGATAACAATGGCATAGTTGGTACCACACCGTACATTACCCGGCCACCGGCTAACAATGATGTAATTTATTAGGTGATGAGCTTTCGTGGGGCAGACCCAGTTCTTCAGATCACTCATCAGGATTTTCCAGATCTGAAGAAGTGGGTCTGTCTCAAAAAGCTCATCACCTAATAAATTATACACTCATCTCTCCTTAAACAAGTACTTTACCTATGAGTACTTGCAAAACGAGGGACACATATACTTACGTTTGTTCACTGGACGAGTGAACTTCCCCTGCTAATATGAGACTAAATCCCTCCCCGTGGTTCCAACCTGCCACCGTCTGAACCCTTGCCAGCCCTGCAGACCCACCCCCACTGGCCCCACACCCCCAACCTACCGCAGCCTGAACCCCGCTGCCAGCCCCGTAGACCCCAAACCACCGTAGCCTGAACCCTCCCCCACTCGCCTGTCCCCCCACGGACCCAACCAGCCACCAGGTTTTAACTCTCCCTCCTGCTCATGGCCCCAAACTGCCCCCAGCCTTTAATCCTCCACAAGCCCCAAACCCAAGGCTTTCAAAAGCAGCACCACATGCTGCCACTCCTTTGCTGAGTTAGGAACACTAGGAACCAATCAGAGACTTTTACATGTATTTTAATGAGAATTTAATGTCCCTCTTACGAGTTTTCACCCACAAGCAGAAAGTTCGGAACCAATTGTACTTGTATAGCGCGGGATGAGTGTGAGTGTATTGTTAGTCTTTAAAATGCTACAGGACTGCTTTTATTTGCTTTATGTTACAGTATGATAACCACAAGGTGGCACCATTAGCTCAGTGACTGCAATGAGCCTCATGAATGTAGTCATTTGGTGAATATTTTAATTTGTAAGGTTATTCTTCTCAAAATTTCTGGAGATATAAAATATATGTCACCAAAGAAAAACTTGCAACCACCATTTAACTATACAACATTCCTATATTCTCACCTCCTCAATGAACCCTACAAAACAGAGTCTTATGCCGCTGATTAATAGCCAATTTTTCAAAAATTGTCACTGGCTTTATATTGGTTTAGTACTTTGAGACACTTCATGTCTAATTTTCAGAGCCACTGGGCAACTGCAGCTCCTTTTGACTTGAATTAGGGCCAGTTAGGGGCTCTGCGCTTGTTGGCTTTAGGTTCTGGTGAACCTTTGGTGAAGTGTCGAATGCAAGGGGATAATGTACTACACGCAGCCTTATACACATCTCATAGAGCTGGGAGGGACCTTGAGATGTCAACAAGCCCAAGCCCAGTCCCCTGCCCTCTTGTCAGGGCCAAGCATGATTCTCCCCTGCCTTTTTTTTTTAAACCCCAGGTCCCTCAATGCCGCCCCTCCCCCAAGGAAATCATAAAGACAGGTTACTCACCGTAGTAACGGTGGTTCTTCGAGATGTGTCCCCGTGGGTGCTCCACAATAGGTGTTGGGCTCGCCCGGCGCCGCAGATCGGATCTTCCAAGCAGTTTCTGCCAGACCGCGCATGCGCCGGCGCGCGCCGCTCCCTTGCGCGCTCCTGGCCACGTGCGCGATCCGGTCCCCGCCAGTTCCTTGACCAACCGCCTCGGATGCTCCTGCAAAACACTAAACAGAGATCCGAAGCGGGGAGGATGGGCGGGTAGTGGAGCACCCACGGGGACACATCTCGAAGAACCACCGTTACTACGGTGAGTAACCTGTCTTTCTTCTTCGAGTGTCCCCGTGGGTGCTCCACAATAGGTGACTACCCAGCAGTAACCCAAGATAGGAGGTGGGTAATCGGATTATGTGCAGCTTGTCCCCGAGAGGACCGCTGTCGAGAGACGGGTATCCTCTTGGAATACCCTGTGAAGGGCGTAATGTTTGGTGAAGGTGTCATAGGATGACCAGGTCGCCGCTCTGCAAATGTCTTTTAGCGCAACGCCCTTGAAAAAGGCTGTTGATGCCGCCACCGCCCTAGTGGAATGAGCCCTGGGAGTGGCCAGTAAAGGAGTCTTTTTGAGTTCGTAGCACATTTTTATGCAGGATACGATGTGCTTTGAGATTCTCTGTGAAGAGAGACCTTCTCCTTTCGATTTGGGAGTGAGAGAGACTAGGAGTCTATCCGTTTTCCGGAAGGACTTCGTCCTGTCTATATAGAAGGCTAGTGCCCTCCTCACGTCCAGGAGGTGTAGGCGCGCCTCTTTGTTAGAGTTATGAGGCTTTGGATAAAACGAGGGTAAAACAATAGGTTCGTTAATGTGAAACTCAGAAGAAACTTTGGGAACAAAGGCTGGATGCAGCCGTATGGTTACCGCCTCCTTGGAAAAAACAGTGCAGGGTGGCATTGCCATAACTGCCGCAAGCTCGCTCACCCTGCGAGCTGACGTGATTGCGAGAAGAAAGGTCGTCTTTATCGTAAGGAGGCGGAGGGAAACTGTGGCCAAGGGCTCGAACGGTGGTCCCGTTAGCACATTAAGCACCAGGTCCAAGTTCCACGAAGGTGGAAGCGGTTTCCGAGGGGGGTATAGGTTTACCAACCCTTTGAGGAACCTGGTAACCATGGGATGGGCGAACACCGTGTGCCCTTCCTCTTCGTGTCTGAATGCTGAAATGGCGGCAAGGTGGACCTTTAACTAGGATAGTGAGAGTCCTCCTCTCTTGAGGTCCAGTAAATACTCTAATATCACAGGTATAGGCACCGTAAGGGGGGCTAGCCGTTTGGTAGAACACCATGCCGTGAAGCGAGTCCATTTCTGCTTGTAGGTCTTCCTGGTGGAAGTCCTCCTGCTACTTTCTAGGACTTGCTGCACTTCCTCCGTACATGTGCTCTCTAGGGAGCTGAGCCATGGATTAACCACGCTTGTAGTCGCAGGCCTTGGGGGTGCGGATGCACTATGGACCCCTGGGCTTGCGTGAGCAGATCCGGCGCCACCAGAAGGGGCATCGGTGGACGGTCCGACATGCGCAGGAGTAGGGGGAACCATTGTTGTCAATCTCACGTTGGGACTATCAGGATCATTTGGGCTCCTTCCCTCCTGGCTTTCTGCAAGACTTTGTGGATCAGCACTGTGGGAGGAAAAGCGTAAAGCAGGGGGCCCCTCCACGAGATCGCCAACGCGTCCCCCAGGGACCCCCATCCCAGTCCTGCCCTGGAGCAGAATCGTGGGCACTTCTTGTTGTGTTGAGTGGCAAACAGGTCTATCTGGGGAAAACCCCATGCGTGGAAAATCGGTCGTAGCAGATCGGGATGGATCTGCCACTTGTGCGTGAGTGCAAAACGCCTGCTCAGCTGGTCTGCCTTCACATTGTGAGCGCCTGGTAAGTACGAGGCTTTCAAGATTATATTGTTGGCGATGCACCAGTTCCATAACCGGACTGCTTCCGCGCAGAAGGCACGGGACTGAGCTCCTCCTTGCCGATTTATATAAAACATGGTGGAGGTATTGTCTGCACTGATCCCAACAACTTTGCCTTGTATATGGTCTTGAAAGTGTCTGCAGGCGTTGAACACTGCTCTGAGCTCCAGTATATTTATGTGCAGTGACTGCTCCGTGGAGGACCACAGCCCTTGAGTCACCTCTTCGCCCATGTGTGCTCCCCACCCTATGAGTCAGTTGATTCAGCAAACAGCTTCTGCAAGTCGAAGGGAAGATCGACTATCTTTGCCTGCAGATCCCTCGGTATACCCGAAGTCTGGAGCCAGGACTCCCTTCGCATGACCACTGCTGTAGCTGTGGAACGTGCTGCTGTGTCCGCAACATCCAGGGCGATCTGAACTCCCGTCCTCGAGGCCGCGTAGCCTTCTTGCACGATGGCCTTGAGCACCGGTTTCTTGTCCTCTGGAAGCGAGTCCATGAGGGAGGTTAACCTAGTGTAGTTGTCGAAATTATGGTTCGCTAAATGCGCTGCGTAATTTGCCATTCGCAACAGTAGAGTGGAGGAGGAGTAGACCTTTCTGCCGAACAGCTCTAGCTTCTTGGCGTCTTTGTCTGTTCCCCCTGTCTTGAATTGAGATGTCTTTGATCTTTGTTGCGACGACTCCGCCACCAAGGAATTTGGTTGTGGGTGGCTGAACAGGAACTCCATGCCCTTCGCTGGCACAAAGTATTTCTTATCCGCTCTCTTGTGGACAGGCGGAATAGTCGCAGGGGTCTGCCATATCATAGTGGCGGACTCCAAGATTGCTTCATCAAGCGGTATTGCTATTTTGGAGGAGGCCGGAGGTCTCAGATTTTTGAGGAGCTTATGGTGTTTCTCTTGCACCTCTGCTGTCTGGATGCCTTGCGTGAAAGCCACCCTCTTAAACAGCTCTTGAAACTGTTTGAGATCGTCCGGAGGATGGACATCCCCCAGGGCCGTAGCCTCGTCCGGGGAGGAGAGCGAGGAACCACTAGGGTACGCCTCTCTGGACCCTTCCGGTTCCTGTTGGTGATGGTACATCCTCTCACTGGAAGCTTGCAAGGGAAAATCTCGGGGTTGCATAACCAGTTCCCCCTGAGATACTTGAGTCTCTGTCCCCGTTCGCGATTGCCCTCGGGGATACGGGACCGTCTGTGGGGATCTTTCCCTGGTAGATTGCCGGTGGTGTCTATGCCCCGCGTGATAGGGGCGACCATGGCGGTATAGACACTGTTCTTGGGAAGGTGACCTAGACCACTCCCTTGGTGCATACCCTCTGCGTCTGGGGGAGCGAGATTGTCGAGAGATCTGGGACACTGGAGAGAGCGATTTGTGATAGTATTCCAGCGGCTCAAACCCCAGAAAGGGTGAAGGTGGTCCCAGCCAGGGCGAGGCTGGTTGTAAAAATGGAGACGGGGGCTCCGGGTAGGCTAGGGGGGACCCCCTGCCTTCTGGTTGGAGTCTGCAGCATAAGCAGAGGGCTGAGAGAAAGCAACTCTGCAGCCCTGTCTGGAGAGGGGCTGCGGTGCCTCGTTTTGTGTGCAGCCTTCCCCCTCCCTTGAGGAGGTAACTCCGCCCCCTGACGTGTAGGGGATCTTGGCCCCGTCTGCGCCGTGCTTGGCACGCTCATGGGCGGTGCTGCACAGGCGGTGTCCTCCGGTGCCTGCAGGCTGCGTGCCTGCGCGCTCTGCACCGCCAGTTCCCCGGGGGTCGGTGCCACTGCTTGTGGTGCCGCCGGTACCGGCGCTTGTTTAGCCGCCGCCCTGCCTGTGGTGTGGGGAGGCTGTTTGATTATCGGAGGCTGAGCCGCCTCCACGTGGCTCTCCGTGCTGCTGCCGATCAGCTGTTGCTGCGGCTGGGGGCTGCGCGCTCCTCCCGTCCCGCTCGCTGTTGCTGCCGGCAGGGATCGGGCTGGGGAGGCTTTCCTCTGTTTTTGCGCTGATGGGGTGAGGGAGGCAGCTTTCCTTTTATGGGCCCCGGAGGGTCCCTCCTTCTGCGGCCGCTCCGGCACGTCTGGCTGGAGGGCCTTGTCGAAGAGCAGCATTTTAAGCCGCATCTCCCTGTCCTTCCTTGCTCTGGCTGTTAATTTTGCACAGAAGGAGCATTTCTGCGTGACATGGGACTCCCTCAGGCACCTTATGCAGAGACTGTGCCCATCAGACGCTGGCATTGCCTCTCGGCAGGACTCACATTTCTTAAATCCTGAAGAGGACATTGTTGGTGAGTCTTTCAGTTGTTAATGGGTACTTAGCACCTTCTCTGTGCTGTTTTTCCCCCTCTCCAATGGCCTGCCACGGCAGGAGGGCTAATGGCCCTAGGCTCCTGGCCTCCGGTGCTCCGCTTGTTACTAGGACTGGACTGAATGCCGTCCCGCTTGTTGTTTTTTTTTGTTTTTTTTTTTGAAAATAACAACTGGCTAACTTAACAGTAGCCTAAGAACTTGAAAACTTTAAAGAAAAACAGTTAAAACCATTGTATACGCTAACTTGGCCGTAGCCTAGTCGGATTCCGTCTGCAGCCGACGGCGGTTAAGAGGAACTGGTGGGGACCGGATCGCGCACGTGGCCAGGAGTGTGCAAGGGAGCGGCGTGCGCCAGCGCATGCGCGGTCCGGCAGAAACTGCTTGGAAGATCCGATCTGCGGCGCCGGGCGAGCCCGACACCTATTGTGGAGCACCCACGGGGACACTCGAAGAAGAACCCTGGGTTTAGCAGGCCAATGCCCAAACCACTGAGCTATGATCTGTTCTCATTGTCTGATGCCCCAGAAACCTCTCTGATTAAACCAATATGTAGCAAATTCACATTAATTTATTTATATTCCCATCACCAACAGAGTCTTGTGTAGCCAAGTATTTAAGACTTTGTAGACAAGATCAGGGAGGGGGAGGACCAGATGTTACCTTGTCCTTGAACTCACCAAGCAGTCTGGGCTCAACTAGCCCAGGGGCTCCTCCCCATGGCCTTCCCGTGTTCCCTCACATGCCCCTCCACTGATGGCTATCTGGTTCACTGCTCTTCTAGACTGATCAGCTAATTAGCTGAACAACCCCAGATGCTCAATACATGTTAGCTCCCAGATATCCAAATACAGGGACTGCTTCCAAATGTGTCAGCTGAGCTGTGCCTTGGCTGACGTCCAGAAAGGTCAGGTGAATTCAAGTTAAAGAAAACCTGAGTGAACTTTTTCCCCGGGCTGTCTTGCTGTATTGAAAGTCTGTTATTGTTACTTTTGTTACTTTGCATTAGAATAGTGCCAGAGACCCCAATCAGAACTGGCCCTTCTTGGCGCAGGGACTGATGTTCCATGGGAGCAGTAGTGGGAGGATATGCCCTACCTGCCTCGCCCTCCCCCCACCACGCACACAGTGTGCACCTGTATAAGGTTTAAGCAGATAATCTAGATGCAAGCGTTTGGCTGAGACTGGGGCTTGCATAAGAGCTAGTTGGCTGAGACACAACTTTGGTAAGATGGCAGTAATGCTAGAAGGCTGGAGGAAACAGAGGAAATTATGTTGCCCACTCAACTCAATAACAGGGAGCTTAGATTGCATTCTTTACTTGGATTTGCAGGTTAGAGACCCTGACAGAATTGTTGGCTGTTTAATGATGCTCTCAGTGGAGGAGCCCAACTTGTGAAACACATATGGTATGAGCATTGGTCTGCTAAGCCCAGGCTTGTGAGCTCAATCCTTGAGGGGGCCAGTTAGGGATGTGGGGCAAATAGATTTAAAACAAAAAATCTGTCAGGGATGGTGCTTGGTCCTGCTGTGAGAGCAGGGGGCTGGACTCAATGACCTCTGAAGGTCCCTTCCAGTCTTGTGCGACAGATATAGTTCCGTCTATTCCTCCCTCTGCAGGACAGCAGAGGTAGGGGACTGTGCCTGAGAATCCATTCACAAGCAGTAAAGGGATTAAACATTTCTAGTCAGGAAGATACCAGAAAGGCCTCTGAGTTAGTGCAAAATGATTGCTCTGATTTCTGTAAGGACAAGGACTGGGCTAGTGAATTCTAGTGTTCTGAAAAATAAATGAAAAAAGGGCTAGATCTGTAAGGAGTTCCTGGAAACCCAGAGTAATGAGAAGGACATAGCTACATTGCCACAGCAACAGACCAGAGAATATCTTATGACTCAGAGCCCCGGGTCAGCTCCTGTTTCCGATGTACGCTAGGGGGCGAGTAAGCTGTGCCTTGCCCCTCTGCATTATGTCAGCTCTGCTGGCTAACGAATTGATAGGTGGAGAAAAGGACCTACCCACTCTCCATCTGTGTCTACTCATTTCTCCCCAGAATATACAGGATGGAGACTGAGTAGAAGACTGTGGGAACAGCACTCTCCCTTCTGGACAGACAGGTGATGTAGGCAGTCTGTACAGATGAGTGATAGAGGCTCACACCCCCTGATTTTCCTGAATCAACATATAAATAAATTTACAACTGAGCCCAGTGGGTGAAAATTCACTCCTGTGCCGCGGGGCCAGCACAGGCGTGTGCCTATTTAAATCTCACTTATGGCGTACTGGGAGGACTCTTGTGTCACACAGGCCTTGTACTACCCCTCTGCCCACAGGCCTTTGGGATGAAATCCACCCCTGTGCAGAGGGCCAGCACGTGCAGGTTACAGGGCTGTTTAAAAATGGCATGATGTACTAGGATGTGCACTGAATGAAGGGACAGAGAAAACTGAATCTGACCCTGATCCCAGGAGGCCTAACAAAACCTTCCCAACACACCCTGTGGTATATGGTGATGAGCAGCACAGTGGAATAGCTACCCACAGTGCACTGCTCTGTGGAGATGCAAGAGCTGCTACTGAGGATGCCTTCCACCAACACAGGATTTGTAGTCTGAGTGGGCAAGAGCAGTTTAATTGCAGCTGTGGCTGTATGATCAATTTAAAATTGTAGTGTAGACAGGGCATAGATCCATAACTGACCATGCTGACAGACTGAATTGCGCCCTTTTAAAAATAAAAAGAGTTTAAAACCTTACATTTTATTTAATTGGCAAACATGTTTATGGTGCACATAACTGTAGAATCTCAGCACCTCTCACACTAAGGAATTATGCTTCAGAGTACCCCTGGGAGGTTGGTGAGTATTACTTCCATGTTTCCTTAGTGTATGGGGGAACTAAAGTACAGAGGTCAATCCACAGAGGAAGTCTGTGATGGGGACAGGATTAAATCTTTGAACTCCTGAATGGAAGAGTTGTAGATCTGTCCCCATAGATCATCCTTCACCTTTTATTTCCCCTTCTGCATATAAACAATGTCTTTTCCTTCACATAGAGGAGTTTATCTTGAAAGTATCCAGCTTTCTTGAAATCTATTTCTCAGAATGGTATTTAGATGTTACAGGCTATGCTGATGCACCACATGAAAACAGCATTTACACACAGCAAATATTGTTTTTACTTCCCTAAAAATGCTGCATTACACCTCAGTACTGACCTTTACTATCTCTTCTATATCAATAATGATTGTCTTCTGAAAGGAGAAAGCCAGCCATGCAGAATGTGGGCCACTTCCTGCAGTGGTTTTGTGATGTGTCCACAAGGGCAAATGTCCCCTATGGGATGAGGTTGACAACAATAAATGCATTTCCGCTAGTGACCTAAATTCAATCTGAACCCAGGTTTCCAGAAACAAAAGGTTGATGCGTTAACCCATTTAACCCTTAGCATCAGATGTGTAGGGATAAGCAATGACAAAAACAAAACAAATTTTGTTTTAAATAATGTATCTTTATCTATAAATTAATAATAAAGTTCACCATATCCCTTTAATACCATAACATAACAACATAACCTGGGACTAGGAGCAAGGACCATACAGTCCCTAAGCCTCTATACATTACATTAGCCATCAACCCCTCCCTTTCCCTCTAGGAAACCCTTGCTTTTGCTTTTTACTGAAAGCACCCTGTCTGCATGCATAGCATTTCAGGCTTATGACTGGCACTGTGTTTTTTAAAACGTAGCACAAACTATGGTGGATTCTAATTCATCCAATACGTACTTCCCTTTTGTATAACCCTAGACCAACTTCTATTATGATTTCTAATATCTGAAAGTTATGGAGAGAAATGTTGGGAGAGAAAACTAGAGTGTGCTTTTTAATTCTTATAAAAAAGACTAGGGAAGATTTTGAAAGGACAGTATGAGAATATGATTGCTATTTGGCAGGCTCAAAAATTGGGATTGTTTCTCCTACACAGGTTATTCAGCAAGGGCACCTTGCTTATATGTAGAATCTTTTGGTTTTTAAAATAACCTGAATTCCTCTTAATTAAGAAGCAGAGAATACAAAGGTTTTTTTTTTTTTGGTTTTTTTTTTTGTTCCCTCGGCCATGATAAACCCAGAAGGCAATCAGCTTTAGGGTTGGGTGCAAAGTTATTTTAAGGCACAGCAAAAATAATATGAATTGGCAAAATTAACACCCATGCAGAAGACTAGCACATGGCAAGTCCCACTTAAATCCATTTTTGAGGGCCTGCCTGGATTTAAGTGACGTGCAGCCCTTGTGCTGGGCTGTTAACCACAAGGGTTAATTTCACTGTATATGGATACAACATCATGTCCTTCATTTGATGCTCCTCACATTTTAAAATTATTTTTAAAAAGATTATTTTCTTATTGTTCTTTCAATTAGTGCCCCTTCGCCCCCCAGACAGAAACTTGAAACAGATTTCTTTGCTAAAATGATCTCCCCTCTTCTATCTCTGAGTTGCAGTGGTTTGTTTATTGGAGGTTAAGGCTACTAGATATGTCTTCTATCAGAAAAAGACTATTAAAGCATGTATTTGGGAGAGCAACAAAATGCCACACTTATAAATAATAGATTTTACAAATGGATAGAAGAAAGACTGAAAAGAGAAAGTACATCAGATTTTACTTTTACTTGCCATGAGCAATGCCTCATTAAACAAATATAATCTCTTAGGTTTACAGTCACTGATCTAGCGTGCTCACATAAAATTCTCATCTGTCTGGGTATGCTTTGAAAATCTTTTTTTTTTCTTTTCTTGGAGAGCTATGTACTGCTGGCCCATACACCAATTAAAAGGTTGTACACTCATCCCTCGTTAAACGAGTACTTTACTTATGAGTACTCGCTTAAATGAGGGACACATATACTTACCTTTGCTGACTGGATGAATGAACTCCCCGCACTAATACGAGCCTAACACCTGCACCCTTGGCTCCAACCTCCTGCAGCCTGATCCTCCAACCAGCCCCGCAGACCCTAAACTGCTGCAGCCTGACCCCCACCGCTGGCCCCGTGCACCTAAATCACCACAGTCTTAACCTCACCTGCCAGCCCCCAGACCCTAAACTGCCACAGCCTTAATCCCCTCACTTGCCCCACAGACCCAACCTACAGCAGCCTGAACCCCCACACCCATCCCCCCCAAGAACCTAACCTGCCACTAGGTTTTAACTCTCTCTCCTGCTCATGGTCCCAAACTGCCCCCCACCTTTAACCCTCCTCAACCCCGCCCCCCCAGCTCAAGGTTCACTTATCTTTCCAAAGCAGCACCACATGCTGCCCCTCCTTCCCCGAGTTAGGAGCACTAGGAACCAACTGGAGACTTTTGCCTGTATTTTAATGGGAATTTAGCGTCCCTCTTACAAGTTTTTGCCTACGAGCAGAAAGTTGGGAACCAATTGTGCTCGTATAGTGAGGGATGAGTGTACTTATCAACAGTGACTTTTGTTTTTCTTATTCATAAGTTGTTCACCAACTAGCCTTAATGAAAGGTTGTAAAGATTTCTTAATTTGCAAAAAGTAAACCATCTTACATTATCTGAGCACAGGTTTCCTTAGGTTATGCAAATGGCATTTAGCAAGTGGAATTTTCTGTTTTTTCTCTCATTTTGCTTCCTTTTACATTTATTTTAATGAAACAAAGATTTTTATTCACACAGTTACTGTGAGCCAAAAGTAGCAATTAGTACTGAGGAGGTAGAACAGACGTACAGGAGGAAGATGAGGGATACAACAAACTTACAAGCATGCAATAACAGTCTGGATGTTTAAACACAGTGACATAACTTGATAGACAGAGTAACTAAAACTGTTAGTTGATTTATGGATTTCACGCAGTATATGCTGAGGCCGCAGCAAATCAGATAATGGAACAGGATTTAGATAGAGAGATAGTGAGATGAATAAATGAGATACTGCAATCAGATCTGCTCAAAGATCTGATCACACATATCCCACTGAAGAATATATCTAGCATAGCTATAACAGCTCCCTCCCATTACTGTAGTATCTAAGCAATGTATCACTCCATTGTGTGTTTATTCTAGCTACATCCCTGTGCAGAAGGGTGCAATTATTTTAGTTTACACCTGGAGACTGAGGCACAGAGAGACTCAGTGGCTTGCCTGAAAGTACAACACAGGATGTTTATCACAGAACTGAGAACTGAAATCCATTCCCAAGGCCTCAGGCCAGGGCACACTAATCATGGGCCCCACCTTTCTTCCAACATTTGAGCCTTTCAAGTGTGGAATACCTTCTATTCCCTCCCCATGTCATCAGTAGATGTTGCAGGCACTTAGCACCTTGTAGGATCACGGGCTACTTAAAGACATAAAGTGCTTTTTTGCTTGCAGCACTGATTCATTTTAAAAGTTACCCGTTATGTATTAATGTCCTTTAGTCTCAAAAGCTCATTAAGTAAAAATTGTTACCTGAGTTGCCTGTGAAAAGCATCTGAATTGAGAAATGATGTTAGTTTCTTCAGAATTTTATGTAGAAAAATTAAAGGGAAGCTGTCACCTTAAAAGTCACAGTTTTGTATGAAAATTTTTACTTATCACTGTAACAATTAACATCTAAGTTTACTGCAACTGGAAGAAAGCAGAAAAAATGCTTCATTTGCTTTGTCAATTCACTTTCTACATGTGACAGCACCTTCTGTGCAGTCAAGTTCATTATTTCCACTGTAGCTAGGCAGTTCCATCTGTTGTGTGGGTCTTTCACACAGCAATGGGAACAGGAAAAAAACTGGAGAAAGGAAATACAATGAGAAGTGCTGTGGCACCTTATAACAGATTTTTTGGAGCAGAAGCTTATGTGGGCAAAAACCTGCTTCATCACATGCATGTCATCTGACGAAGTGGATCTTCACCCATGAAAGGTTACATTCCAAAAAATCTGTTAGTCTATAAGGTGCCACAGGACTTCTTGTCGTTTTTGCAAATACAGACTAACATGGCTACCCTTCTGAGTAAGGAAATGTGAATGTACAATGACAAAAATTAGTGGAAGAACTATAGGGCAGGCATTGCACCTAAAACTATATCTTCTTCTTGTCTAAAATAATTTTCTTATAGTGAAATGTGAACAGGACAGTCATTTGCAGGAATGTTTGGTCCCTTCCTCAAACTTAAGGTTTCTCACACCCATGAACAGCTAAACCACAGCTGTTCAATTTTCCACTACCTGCATACCTGAAGCAGAGTTAATGCATTCTAGAAGGCTTTATTCCTAAGGCGGACAGCCATCATGTGTCTCAGCACTATTGCAGGTGTGCAGGAAGCAGAGAATAAACAGGCTTTCTTTGGAGATTTGGATTCAGCGGGCTTATAATTGTTAGAGAAGAGGTAGACCTGCTAGGTCATATTTTTACAATCCTCTGCCAACACAGGATTGTTGCCCTTACAGTTGCAAAATTGCATACCTTCAAATGGCTGCTTTTCTTGACAACTGCTTCCTCTAACAAAGATATTCCATATTAGAAAGCTAAGCTTCTTTGTAATGGCTTTAGTAATCTTTGCTCAATTTCATACCATTACTTTTAGGCCTGGCCTACACTTCAAAAATTAGATTAACATAGGTATGTCTCTCAAGACTATGAAAATGTGCTCTGAGCACCATAGTTAGGGGCAGATAAATTCTTTCAGGCTATGTCTACACTAGAGCATGAAGTCAACTTTCAAGCACTTACTTGATTTTACAATGTGACTGTCTTCACTGCAAATACCATTAGGTTGATTTTAAAGGGCACTAAGATCGACTTTCTCACCTCACTCTCCCAATGTGGTGTAACATCAAGTTCAAATTTACAAGGTCTAATTAACGCTATTGTGGAAACAGTGTTACTTTAAATTGCTTTTATCAGCCTCCTGAAGTATCCCGCAAGGCCCCGATTGCGTCCATTCTGGCCACTTTCAACTCTGCTGCTCTCCAGGGCTGCGTCTACACGTGCACGCTACTTCGAAGTAGCGGCAGTAACTTCGAAATAGCGCCCGTCACGTCTACACATGTTGGGCGCTATTTCGAAGTTGAAATCGACGTTAGGCGGCGAGACGTCGAAGTCGCTAACCCCATGAGCAGATGGGAATAGCGCCCTACTTCGACGTTCAACATCGAAGTAGGGACGTGTAGACGATCCGCGTCCCGCAACATCGAAATAGCGGGGTCCTCCATGGCGGCCATCAGCTGGGGGGTTGAGAGATACTCTCTCTCCAGCCCTTGCGGGGCTCTGTGGTCACCGTGGGCAGCAGCCCTTAGCCCAGGGCTTCTGGCTGCTGCTGCTGCAGCTGGGGGTCCGTGCTGCATATACAGGGTCTGCAACTAGTTGTTGGCTCTGTGTATCTTGCACTGTTTAATGAAAGTGTGTCTGGGAGGGGCCCTTTAAGGGAGCGACTTGCTGTTGAGTCCGCCCCGTGACCCTGTCTGCAGCTGTGCCTGGCTCCCTTATTTCGATGTGTGCTACTTTGGCGTGTAGACGTTCCCTCGCTGTGCCTATTTCGATGTTGGGCTGAGCAACGTCGAAGTTGAACATCGACGTTGCCAGCCCTGGAGGACGTGTAGACGTTATTCATCGAAATAGCCTATTTCGATGTCGCAACATCGAAATAAGCTATTTCGAAGTTGGGTGCACGTGTAGACGTAGCCCAGGTGTTCACGTAGCAGGAAATAGGAAACTCAGCAATTTGAACTCATTTTCTTTCTGGCCAGAGTAGTGATTGCATCTAGCCATGATTTCTCACGGTCACAAAAGAGTTCCAGCATGGAATCCTCAGGAGATCCAGGATCTCATTTGTGTGTGTGGGGGGCGGGGGCTGATGAATTTTGCTGAGTAAACACCAGGGACACTCAGCAGTGCTGGGTGAAAAATCAAGCCCCCTGCTCTCTCAACACATGGCTGCTGTGCTGTGCAGACCACGTCTGTAGACAGTGGCACGTCCTGCCCAGCGCAGGATTTCAGTGCTTGAGAGAGCAACATAATCATAAAGAGTTTGCAGCTCATCTTAAAAGCTTCAACCTCTGGCATTTACAACAGCCACCCACAAACATTTTATGGGGCTGGGCCCCCGAAGGCACCATGTGCCTGGGGGCTAGCACCCGACCACCACACAACATGACCGCTGGGCTGTGTGGACTACGCCTGCAGACACAGGCATTTCCTGCCCTGTGTAGAGTTTCAGTGCTAGAGAGGGCATAGGGCATCAGTGCTGAGGGGAGGGGTAGCTCAGTGGTTTGCACACTAGCCTGCTAAACACAGTGTCATGAGCTTAATCTTTGAAGAGGCCAGTAAGGGATTTGGGAGAAACAGATTAAAAAAATCTGTGAGGCGGTGATGGGTCCTGCTGTGAGTGCAGGGGACTGGACTCAGTGATCTCTGATGGTCCCTTCCAGTTCTGTGAGATAGGTGCAGGATAGGGCTGTTTCCCTACAGAGGATTTAGCAGGAAAGACCAAGGAAAGTGGTGTGTACCCTCAGTCTCAACTGACCCTTCCTCCCTTTTGTGGACCCACATGTCCTTCTTCTGGTTGCTAACTACTCCATGGCCTTTATGGCGCACCACAGAGAATCATCTGTATAACTGACAGAGTGCATTTCCAACATGTAAGCAACAAAACCATAAAGAGTTTGCAGGGTGAAGGCTTCCTCCTTGCGAGAAACTTGTTTTCTCCACTTCATATTTTACAGAGGATGCCCCCCCGGCTCCAGGCACCATGAACCTGGTGGTCTAGCCCCCTCCCTGCCACATGAGGCTAGCATGTTTTATGGGGACTGCTCCCCCACCCAGGCACCATGCACCTGGTGGGCTAGTCCTCTTCCCTCCACCATTAGGCTAGCCCCTATGCCACCACACCACATGGCAGATGGGCAGTGCGGACCATGCCTGTAGACAGCACCATGTTCTGTCCTGCATCGGGCTTCACTGCTTGAGAGGGCTTATCCTCATTGGGGTGGAAGCAGAACGAGACTGGGGACATACAGAGTACTCTCCCTTCCCAAATCACATGGCTCGGTGGAAAATTTCCTATGACAGAATGGAGCTTTTGGGGTCTCCCTCTCCCCTCTCACATGCAGGCAGTTGCTCATGCTAGGGCTTCTTTACTAGAAGAGGCAAGGGAATCCCTTCATTCTTTCCTCAACTCTTCTGTCTTGTAATGCTTCTTTAACTTTTCCTTCACTTCTTGAGCCACTACTACTTCTGACAGGGTAATGGCTCCTTCCAGCGGCCAGGAGACACCAGCGCCCTCTGGGATTCTTTCCTTCTCTTCTGTTTAGTCTTGGGGATTCATAATGAGTCTGGAGTTACTACTTCTAACAGTCTCCTCGCCTCATGTTGGAGATGTCAATGCAATGGCCTCCCTAGAATGTTCTTCACTTCTATGTGGTGATATTCACAGATTTCTCTCTCTCTCTACTTCAAACCTGGCTCCTTCAGCCAGATACACTACCACTTTTTCATTGCATTTTCTTTCCTTGCAAATACTATGAAGTCTTTCCTTAGTTACATGGATCCTGTCTGGTGTATTTTCACTGTTGGAAGAGACCATAGCCATACCAGAACAGACTAGTCTGACTCTCTCGACCACCTCTACCAACACCAAAAGAAGAACTCTGTGTGTGGACTCTCCCTGACGGTCATAGTGAAAGTCTGGACTTCTACATACAGTGCTTCTGCAACTGAGCTCAGACTGACATTATACGCAAACAATACCAAATGAGACACAATCTCAACTATGCTGAACGCTGTGCTGGCCAGAGTCTCAACAATAACCCCAGACATTGTAATCAAACCAGCTGACAAAGCGGGTGCTGTTGTCATCATGAATAAATCAGACTATGAGCAGGAGGCAGCCAGACAACTCTCCAACACCACATTTTACAGACCTCTCTCTGTTGATCCCACTTTGGAATTCCAAAAGAAATTACGACGACTACTTGAAGAACTCCCTGCTGCTACTCAAGACCTTATTCACTCAGACACACCATCTGAGCCCCAACCTGGATTATTCTATTTACTTCCCAAAATCCACAAACCTGGAAACCCCGGACACCCTATCATTTCAGGTACTGGCACCCTTACCACCGGACTATCCAGTTACTTGGACTCCCTCCTCCTGTATGCCACCAACACTCCCAGCTATGTCCGAGATACCAGACTTCCTGAGGAAATTACCAAACATTGGAAAAGTTTCTGACAACACCATCCTTGCCACCATGGATGTAGAGGCTCTGTACACTAATATTCTACATGAAGATGGATTACAAGCTATCAGAAATACCATCCCTGATGTCACCACAGCCAATCTGGTGTCTGACCTCTGCAACTTTGTTCTCACACACAATTATTTCTGATTTGGGGACAATTTACACCTCTAGATTAGTGGAACTGCTATGGGCACCCGGAATGGCCCTATGACATGCTAATATATTCATGGCTGACCTGGAACTATGATTCCTCAGCTCTTGTCCCTTATTACCTCTCCTCTACTTACGATACATTGCTGACATCTTTATGATTTGGACCCATGGTATAGAGACTCCAGAAGAACTCCACAGAGACTTTAATGAACTGCATCCCACCATCAACTTATGCCTCAACTATTCCACGCGAGAGATACATTTCCTGGACACTACAGTACAAATCAAAGATGGCCTGATCAGTACCACAATATCGGAAACTTACTGATCGCTATACTTAACCTACACGCTTCTAGCTTCCATCCTGCTCACACAACTACATCCACTGTTTATAGTCAAGCCCTTAGGTACAATTGCATTTGCTCCAATCCTACTGACAGAGATCAAAAATGACAAGATCTTTACCAAATATTCATAAACCTGAATTACCCACCAGGAGAAATAAAAAAACAAGTCGACAGGGTCAGACGAACACCCAGAGACCAGCTACTCCAAAATAGGCCCCAAAAAAGCCAAGAACAGAACACCACTAGTCATTACCTACAGCCACCAACTCAAACCCCTGCACAGCATTACTAAGGACCTACAACCCATCCTTAATCAGGATGCTACACTCCAGAAGGCCCTTGGCGACAGGCCTGTTCTCTCCTACAGACAACCTCCCAAACTTATGAGGATTCTCACCCACAACCACAGTTTATATCGCAGGAACACCAGTCCTGGAACTTTTCCTTGCAACAAAGCCCATTGCCAGCTTTGTCCACATATCTATTCTGGAGATACCATCACTGGACCTAAGTAGGTTATTCACAGAATCATAGGCACATTCTTATGTTCCTCAACTAACATCATATATGCCATCATGTGCCAACAATGCCCAGATGCCTTGTATATTGGACAGACTTCAAACTCTCTTAGACAAAGAATTAATGGGCACAAAACAGACACAAAAACACTCCTGATCCCCAAACCGGTCAGCCAGCATGTTAATGGAGTGGGCCATTCTGTTAATGACCTGAAGGTTTGTGTCTTACTGAAGAGGAATTTTCACACTATTTTGGAAAGAGAGGCTTCTGAACTCTCTTTTATGTTCAAATTCGACACATTAACATGTGGTTTGAACCGGGATGGGAATTTTTTAGGTCATTATAGGTGCTCTTTTGTGTACTCAGATTAATCTAATTATTGACTCCCCCCCACCCCTTCTGCCTCTCTACTCTTTGATTTGCTCACCTTGATCATATTTTTCTGATTTGTCAACCTTGATTACTATTTTTGGTTCTCTGTGCCTTAAATATTGAGTTTGTTCTGGTATGGCTATGATCTGAGGAAGTGGGTCTGTCCCATGAAAGCTCATCGCCTAATAAATTATTCAGTTAGTCTTTAAAGTGCTACTGGACTGCTTTGTTGTTTTGACAGTATATAGACTAGCATGGCTTTCTCTCTGTTATCATAAAAGCTAGTGCTACAAACTCAACTTTAATAAATTCAACTTTATTTTGTTATGCAGCTTCAGTGAGCTAGCTACTGCCTCTCAGAAAGGTGATTTTACTACAGGGACAAACACCTCCCATCTGTGTTACAGTTACAGTGTAGATATGGCCTTACCTTAGATCACCAAACAGATTAGTCAGATTCTCAGGTGGAGAGTAAAAGAGCTTTTTCAAATACACCACTAGTGGAATCTGGCTGCAGAACCGGTTTTACAGAAGATCATTCCCAGGCACTGGAAGTCCTATGGTGATATAAAGGCTTTTATGCCAGCAGATAGGGTGCGCGCATATATATAAGGGAGATTCATTATACTTAGAATAATTCAGCATGGCCAAGGAGCAACTTGCCGTACAAATCTTCGGTTACAGTTTTGGCCAACTGAATCTTTGCAGCTAAACTTCTGTAAAACAGCTGCTATCAGGGATCAGCCCAATCCTGGGACTGTGGAGTACAAAGGTGACATTTTCATAAGCTACTTTTCACCAACCTCCTACTCAGCACGTCCCTAACTGTTTTACCAGCCAGAGTGGAAAACCTTTTTGGTTATCCACAAAAGCAACCAAGGGGTGGGAAGAGGTGGAGTGGAACAGTTCAGTTCCACCCTGGAAATTGGCACCTAGAGTGACCATCATGCAAGCCCACCCCTAGAACAGGCTCTGATTCCGACTTCCAGTGTTTGCAAGATCGGACCTTTTTTGATGTTCTCTGTTTTAATGATTTGAGAGATTCCCCTCTCATTCCTTTGCTGAATGTAGCCACGCTATACAGTGATTAATATTTTAAGTCATATACATGTTGTGTGCTATTAGGTATTTAGCTGTTCTAATCTTTCCTTATAAGTACAGCTGGTCACATCTTTTCATTCAAAATATTTTGCTATGAAAACCAGAAATTCTCAAAATGGAAACTTCTGTGGTAAATTGTTAGAAATAAGATTTTTGATGTTTTCAAAAAACAAAAACCAAACTAAACCAAAAAAAAAAGGAATTAAAAACTACAAAAGTAAAACCCAGACTGAAGGTTTTTAATTTTTGTCAGCTGAAATTTTCAGTTTTTCAATAAAAAGCTGAAAACTTTTGACATAAAATGATGATGAAAACACGACCTTTTTGGTTTTGTTGAAATTTTTCCTGGGAACAAAAGGTATTTCCTGATTTGCTCTACTAATAAGTCAGTTCCCCCAGCATTTTAATTCTTTTCATTTTTGTTATTTGCATCTGTCCCCATTTGCCAACATTCTGGGTTCAAGTGCTGAGCACAGTGCACAGTATTTAAGACACAGCCTACCAACGTCACACGCAAAATTGCAGGGTATCATCTCACCAGTACATATTCCTCTGTATGCAGCTTTAAACTGCACCGGATTCTTTTGCTACCTTACCACATTATGAGCTATTATCAAATATACTGCACATTAGCCCCACTAGGTATTTTCTTTTTAATATTTTTATTTTCCAGGTGTCTCCAAAGGGGACCCAGGAATGATAATGGATAGTAAATGATACAGGAGCCTGCAATGTGATGTGACTGACTTTGTGCATGGGGGAATAGAGACAATGAGCAGGAAGGCAGGGTGGCACATGGCATTTGGGATTGTCTATCTCTAAGTCTTGCCTTGGTTTCATCTTGTATCTTGTTTAATGCTGAGTGATCTTTTTTGGATACGTGTATATTTAATGTTACGTTTTGCTGGTCAGGAGAGTGGCTTCATGTCATAAGCAGTGTTCCGGTGCCCTATATTGTGTTCCTCCTGTCTTCTTTAAAGTGCCTATCAAACATTAGCCTCTCGTTTTTGACTCTCCCACAACCTTTGGGCCATTTTGTTTTTTTATGGCTGCATCTACACTACAGTAATCCTTCGAAAGAAGTTCTCTGGAAGAGATATGCTGAAAAAAGGTCTTTCAAAAGATTGCATCCACACACACAAAAGTGAATCGAAAGATCAGTCTGCTTTTTCAGTAGAGAGTGTCCATAGAGCCCCTCTTCTTTCCAAAGAACAGGCCAGGGATCGAAAAATCCGGTGCCATGAAGACTGCTCTTTTGAAAGAAGGGCCGGTGGAGCATCTACACATGCTTTTTTCCAAAAGAATCTTGCAGAAAAAGGTGCACTTCCTCATCTGGGAGAGGGCTGCTGGAAAAAAGGCCGTGTTTTTTCGATTTCCGATCAAAAGAGTATATTTTGTGTGGAGGTGCTCTGTGGGTTTTTTCAAAAAAGGCCCAGCTTTCCTGGGGGCCGGGGGCTTGATAGTGTAGATGCAGCCTATGGTTTTTGTTTTGTTTTTTTTTGGTGGGGGCTGGGGGGGCTGTTAGCTGGTGGCCGGGTAATGTGCAGTGAGGTACCAACTATGCCCTTGTTACCATCTGAGTCTTTAACTGCTAGAGCGCAGGGCTCCTTCGCAGCGGGCAGCCTGGGCCAGGCTGACGGATGCCCCAGGGTCCTAAACACCTGAGTCTTTTACTGCTAGAGCAGGGAGCTCCGTCGCAGCGGGCAGCCAGGATTGGCTGACGGGCGCCCCAGGAGTCTGCCCCGTGGAGGCGGCACGACTCTACGCTGGGCTGTTAGCACTCTCACCTATGGCCAGGCTGTGGTAACCAAATGCTTAAAGTTCTTTTGATTGTGCCGGCTGTGTTGCAGTGACAGAGAGCAACAGCAATCAGGCTTAGACCTTAACTAGTTACAAGTTTATTAAGCTACAGTTATAAGTGTGCGGTTACAAAAGGCTATTGTCTACTTCTTATATGCGAGCAGAGTACAGGTGTTAACAGGTTACGTTACAATCCAATATGACATCTTAACAGAACAGAATCTATCTATAGAGCTCTATTTCTTTAACTGTGTACACCAAAAGGAGACCTTAATGTGGGTACATCTTACCCTCCTTGCGTCTCTCGATACCAGCGTAGCCAAGCCAGGATCGGTCACTCAATTCCACAGAAAGACGAATACGAGGTTGGGCGTCCCCAGTTGCGGACCTCGGGAGGCAATCACCTGACCCAACCAGCAGGTAGTTGGTGGGAATGCACTCAGAGTCAGAGTGCTGCTGGGCCCATCTTTATACCCCCTGGGTCACGTATTCTCTTTCTTATCTATGGTGCCAGATCATACTGGTCTGTCTTTTGTGACGCCAGTTTTTACAAGGACAATTCTTACTTAATTTTCACTTGTAAGACAGGAGATAAAGAATTTGGGAGTACAGGACATTCTTTTACAAGGGCGGAGATTTCTCTTCTGGGATAACTGTGTGGGTGCATCACTCCATTAATGCCAGCCAAGGGCAGTTCTCTGAGGCCCTTCATTAACGGTTAGCCTGCTGGCTCTCTATCTGTTTTCTGTTTCTCAGGGTCACGATGAGCCAGCACATCTGGGCCCCTTTAGGAAGGCATCAAAGACTGTGCTGTTTAACTGCTGTTCAGTGCCCTGTGTGCTCTGAGGCACCTTAGAGGGGAGGCAAAAGCTGGTCTGTAGTGGGGAGATTTTGCTGGCTACAGGGGCGCAATATTCTCCCTTGTGAAAGAGAAGCCAGCATAACCTGGAGCAGTTTAAAACATACTGGGTCAAATTCACTCCCTCCTTGCTCCAGCACAGGAAATGTTAAAATCACTGATCTCCCCTGGTAGGTTTGCTGAGGGAGGCAGCTACCAATTCCACTATAGTCTCCATGGAAGTTCTGTCAATGGTCACTGCTCAGTTATGGCCATGTGCCTTTCCAGGCTAAAGTGGTGCTGGCCAGGAAGGGGAGATTACGTAGATTTCTACCACCATAACTTTTGCACAGAAGACTTGTGCTGATGGGGACCTTCTCCGACAGTCTTTACTAGCTCAGCCGCATAGTAAACTTGGGCCAGTGTCACCTTCCTTCATCTTGTCAGCCTCATTTCCTTCTGTCTGACATTTTCCGAAATCACAAATCTAAGTGAAATTTATTATCAGTCATTAAACTAAAGGCCAGCTTGTGTGACATGTAAAGGCTTAAAAGTTGCAGTCCATCAGTGGCTATTAGCCAGCATGGGCAGGGATGGGGTGTCCCTAGCCTCTGTTTGCCAAAAGCTGGGCAGTGACAGGGGATAGATGGCTTGATGATTGCCTCTTCTTCATTCCCTCTGGAGCCCTTGGCATTGGATTGGGTCAGAAGACAGGATATTGGGCCAGCTGGACCTTTAGTCTGACCCTGTATGGCTGTTGCTGTGGTGTGTACAGATAGATGGACATCACCAATAATTTAAAACCATGTAGAGAGCTGAAGACCTGATTTTACATTATGTGACTAAGAGTGAGCTCTAAAAACACACAGGATGCAATTTGAGCAAACTTGTAATTATTTAATTTTTTAGAAATGTTTTGAAAGAATCACAACTGATTGAATTTCCTAATCTGGGGTCATATAATGCTATCAATTTTTTTAAAAAAGAAATTCCCCACTGGAATCAACAGGAAATTTTGCCTAAAAATCAAAGCCATGAGAAGATTCCCTGTAAGTTATTTCTTGTTGATGAAATACACTGTAAAAAATATTTACCTCAAATGCTTAGTGCAGTAATGTCATGTAAAAACCTGCCATTAATCAATCAACTGAGGTTTTATGATCTGATTTCATTAAAAAGCAGCATACTGACTGTCAGAGTATATTTGAGATTTTATATTTAAAAAAATGGTTCTATTTGGTATGGTATATTAGAAAATAAAATACGTATATTATGCACAAATATTTGTTAAGTATTAAAGTAAATATTTAATTGGTAAATTCCAAAATAATAGTGGTAACAACAATAATTTATTTGGAATCGCCAGTCTTCTTATTTGAAGGGGGAACTCTATTTTTGTATTTATTTTCAAATATCTGTATGTAAATTAATTATTATTGTTAAATACTTCCTTTGAAGAAACAAAATTTATTGACTGATTTTAAAATGTACATACCTAGATCTCAATAATTAATGAAAACATACATTATACCAATTGGGCTAATGGCTAAAGTTAGGTAATCTACCCTAACCTTATGACACAAAAGCTGTTCAGTTAACTTTCAGATACTGTACTAGTTTAATTTCCATTAAAACATTTAAGTGTGCTGAATATAATATTATAGCAGCTGACAATTAATGGCTGAGATGCCACTGAAGAAAATCAGTTTAATTCTTTTTGTTATTATTATTGGATTGAGTCTAAAAATAATTCAGATTACTTTTTGTGCTTGGATAATTCAAAGAGATTAATTTTAAGAAACTGAAATTTGGCATGTATATCATCCTGAGTGAAGAATTTATATTTTGCCAAGTCTGGAAAAGAATTGCAAGATGTGACAAATGAGGGAAACTAGCATGATTTGTTTGCACAGTACATTTTGTGCACATTGAGTGAATGTATCCAAGGCAGATGCCTTAGCATTTATTTATTTGTGTTGTACTTGGAAATAATGGAGTCTAGTGAAAAAACAGAAATCTATGAATCAACCCACCAAACAAAAATAACCCCCAAAAATTCCTTTTATTCAGAGCTAATTTCAGCTACATGACCAGTGAGAGTTATTTGATTTGGTCATCTCAGAAATCTACTCACATGACTCCTTTATAGATTAGATTATAGTATAATCAGCCAGTAAACCAACAGACAGAAGCATTATATTATTAGTAACAGAGAGAAAGCCGTGCTAGTCTATATACTATCAAAGCAAAAAAGCAGTAAAGTAGCACTTTAAAGACTAACAAAATAATTTATTAGGTGAGCTTTGGTGGGACAGACCCACTTCTTCAGACCATAGCCAGACCAGAACAGACTCAATATTTAAGGCATGAAAGCTCACCTAATAAATTATTATGTTAGTCTTTAAAGTGCAACTTTACTGCTCTTTTGTTTTGATATTATATTATTAGAATAATTCACTGGGTGAACAGACCAAGAAGCAGAGATTTCAAGATCTGGCAACTACTGAAGGCTTATAGGCATTTATTTGATTATTAACTAGCTAGATGTCACAATCTGGCAGCTACACAATTACAATAAGCACAATTTTATTAGATCCAACATGTCAATAAAACATAATTAAATGAATGGCTCTGGTTCTTGTTTCTAAAATGTGGCATCTATAACCCCATTTTGATATGTTCAGGCAGGCCAAGGCTATGAACATAACAATCTGCAATCTTAAATTGTCTCCTCACTCTTCCTCCTTCACGATTAATAAGTGGTATAGTGTGTCTCAAAGTTTGCCATGTAAATTTTAAAGAACGCCTTTATTTTAAGGAATGGAATAATTTCGTTTCTTTTGATAGCTGGGAGGAAGGAGACACCAAAATATTTTAAAGATGTGAAAATAGGTTTTAGAAACCATTTGTGTCGTTTATTGGAAGTCATTCATAAAGAAGAAAGTCTAAAGATGAATTAGTTACTTAACCTTATTATTATGACTACAAACACGAGTATGGGAAGCAGGATCAGACCCTTAATTTGAAATCATTATATATCATTTAAAATTAACTGAGCAGTAGGACGGCTGAGGGCAGTGCTCCCTGTAAAGTGAATGCTTGGTTGGCTGCCCAGGAAAAAGTCTGGGGCTGTCAAGCTGATTAGCAGAGAGCCCACAACCACCAGCATGTTTTTCTACTGGTGGTGCACATGTGCACATGCCTTGGTGTGCCTAACAAAATTTATTCTTGCCTTGGATGGAAAAATTAGAGGGAACCACTGATTGAGGGTGAGGTGTTGAGAGATGATTTTATACCTTGTAACTGTAATGTCTTTCAAAGAGCGAGAGAGCTGCAGCCATGCAGCTCTGTGACATGGTTAGGTCATCTTAACTTTTTAATGTAGATCTGTAACAGGACTTTTGCAGCATAGGTGGTGGTGATGGGAATCACACTCTTAACAAACATAGCTATGCCTGCATAACTTTTAAGTGTAGACCCAGCCTTCCTTTTAACTGTTTCTTACAAAACCACATGAAAGCCAAACAGTGTCTGTTGGGATGGGTCTGTTCCTAGTAGGGTTGCTTAGGGCCGGTGCACAGGGAAGAAAAGCAAAAAAGCAGTCAAGTAGCACTTTAAAGACTAACAAAATAATTTATTAGGTGAGCTTTGGTGGGACAGACCCACTTCTTCAGACCATAGCCAGACGAGAACAGACTCAATATTTAAGGCATAGAGAACCCTAAACAGTAATCAAAGTTGACAAATCAGAAAACAATTACCAAGGTGAGCAAATCAGAGAGCAGGAGGGGGGTGAGAGAGAGATTACATTAAGCCAAATATGCCAAAGAGCCCCTATAATGTCCCAGAAAATGTGCATCCCTCAAACCAGGTGTTAATGTGTCAAATTTGAATATGAAAGAGAGTTCAGCAGTTTCTCTTTCCACAGCAGAGTGAAAATTCTTCTTCAATAAGAGGCAAACTCTTCAGTCATTAACAGAATGGCCCACTCCATTAAAATGTAGACTAACTGGTTTGTGGATCAGGAATGTTTTGATGTCTGTTTTGTGCCCATTAACTCTTTGTCTGAGAGAGGTTGAAGAAAAGGATCAAAGAGGGAAGAAAAGGATCACATCAGAATCATTCTTCTTCTGAAAGGTGCCTTGGCGGACGTGCACATTCTACAGGTTTTTCAGATTTTCCAGCATTAATAAAGAAATTCACAGAGCTTTCAAATAAAAGTCTTCTTAAAGCAGTTTTTCCCTATTTGGCACTGGCTGAGCCTCCTCCCTCGCTCCCGCCCGCTGCGGCTGCTCTCGGCACGCAAACAAGGCTGTTCCGCGCTCCTCTTCATACCTGCATCAGACGTGACACGTTCTGACTGTCGTAACTTTATGGCTGTGGCGCCCGGACGCAGGGGGGCACCCAGCCTGTATTACCCCACCTGCCCCGCGCCGCCCACGTGTCACAGGCTGGGGTTGTGCCCGGCTCCCAGGTGGGGTAGGGCTCCCCGCAAGCGGCCAATCCCGCAGCCTCTCGGCACCGCGCGCTCTAACTTCACCACCCCCCTCCCCGCGCCCTTGGCTGCGACTTGCTCCACGGGCAGGTCGGCGGCGGCCGCTTTTCTGATGGGCTCCCCCCGCGTTCGGACTCGGCTAGGCACGTGGTTGGCGACGAAGCCCCTCGCGTCTGGGGACCAGGCCATTGCCCAGAGGGGCCGGGCCCCGCCTCCCCACCTGAGCGCCGCGTGCGCTATTGTCACCCACCGTTCCAACTCCGAACGCCCCGCTGTTCGCTACCGGCTGCCTTCATTGGCCCGCCGGGTCGGACTGAGCGGCTGGGCAGCCAATGGCATCTGGTCTCCAAGGAGCCAGTTGGCCCCGCCCCTCGCAGCGCCTGCCGTAACAATATGGCAGCAGCTGCTATTGGTGGGGGCGCGTTCTGAGTGGCGGTGGCAACCGCAGCAGCTGCTGCTCGGGTTCCGTCCCCAGCTGGCTGCAGGCCCGCAGGTCGGAGCCATGGCAGGTAGGGCGGGCTGGGGCACCGCGCGGGATGCACTGGGGCGGGAGGGGAGCTGCCAGCTCCAGCCGCCGCTCTCCGGGTCCTAGCGCGGTCGGGCGCGGGGTGACACCGTGCCGGGCATTGTGTGCTTCCCCGAGCTGAGCTCGGCGGCTGCGGCAGCGTTTGGGGGGAGCGCAGCGGCAAGGGGCCCGGTGCTGAATGAAGGGGCCGAAGGACGCCTGGGTTGGGTGCAGCAGGGGAGGCTCTTTTATCTGTGGCTCCCTAGGGAGGGAAGATCGCTCGGTGTGTGTGTTGGGGGGTGGGGGCTCTCGGCTCCAATGCATTGCCGAGCCGAGGGTTAGGAGGCGGTGCGGATTGCGGTGCGAGTGGCTTGCTCGTAACCTCGGGGCTGTCGCGCGGAGGCACGATGCGGACCGGAGCCGGCAGGTAAATGTTTGCCACAGCGACAATGGGCTCGGAGGTTTCCTTGCTCGCAGACTGGTATTGGCACAGATGGAGCTGAGTGAGCAGCAGTGTGGAAGGGAAATGTTTTAACTCCCCGCGCCCCATAATTCCCTCCACTCATTTACATCTGAATTGCTTAAAGATCAAAGCCAGCATCTTGTTAGGGGTTATGTGATGTGGCGGGGTACGCCCTTTATGTGTGTGGGGCTCCGGAGTGTGCGCCCCAGGCATTCTGCATAAGGAGGACTTTACCACTCCAATCACCATTCCACTTACTCATTATGCTGCTGCAAGCTGCCGCTGCCGTCCTGCTGGCCTGCTTTTGTTTACAGACTTCTGCTGGGGCATAATCAAGGAATAGCGTTGCTGTTGAGATCACCTTAACTCGGTCCTCAGAAATGGTTGACGGGTTGGTAAGAGATTGCTTACTAGTTGTCAGTTTCTAAGCTCCCTTTTGAGAAAGGATGATGCAAGGGTATGCATGTGTATTTTTCAGTGAGCTTCCTGCCTTGATCTTGAAGATTTTGGACCATTTATAAAAAGTCTTATATGGGGATCTGCACTGGATTTAAGTAACAGAGGGAGCCCAGACAAGTTTCAGGATTCAAACTTTCCTAATGACTGTTTAAAAAAAAACTTATCAGACCTCTGACTATCTTGCTATATATTGTCTTTGCAATTTTTTCTGTCTGCCTATGCAATCGGGTACAATACTAATCTGTAGATCTAAAAATAGCTCTAATGTAAAGAGCTTGACATTTATTGTATTAATTTCCTTTGTGATTTTACTTGTCCATGAATAGTCTAAATCCTCTACTCAATGTATCCTCTAAAATCCTGTACGTTAAACATTGTAATAACTTAAGTGTTCGGTACTTTAATTACTACAAGTAAATGCTAAAATAATGCGGTTAAATGTATACTTTAAGTCACTCAGCTTAACAGATATTGAACAGTGAATGTCTGCTGCAGTGCACAGATTGTTATATATTTAGTTTCCAATGTATAACTTGGAAAACCATACATGGATTACTCCTTTGAGGGATGTGTTAGTAGAAAAGTGGAATTATGCACATGACTGGGGAGCAGAGAGCAGGAAGGATGGTGGAATAGAACTCTGGGTGTAAAAATTCATCAGAAAAACTGTAGAGAACCTAAGAAAGCCAGGATTCTAAAAGCAGGCTGAGCTTCACTTGTAATGCCTCTCTCTTTCTCCACAAAATAATAAGTGCACAGAATTTATATATTTCAACATTACACATATTACGCCCTGATATGGCAAACATTTTAAGAATGTGCTTACATTTAAATGTGGTGAATATTCCATTGACATCTATGGAACTCTTCACTGTGTGTAAACCTAAGCATGCATTTAATATATATGTCTTCACTGGATCAAGATCTAAATAAGTGAAAATTACTTAAATTATTACTTTCAGAGGATGCTTGTGCAACCCATAGGTTATTGAGCGCTTCCTTATGCATGTAATCTCAGCCTTAAATGGAACTGTCTGCATAAATATAATCTTGAGATTGCACAAGAGAGTCTTTAATTTCTCTGAGAAACTGAAGTGCCTTGTTTTGCATAAGGTCACAAAGAATTCAGGAATGAAAACTGATGGAGAAGAATTGGCCTTTTGCTTATTGTAGACCCCCTGCCCGCTGTTATTTCAGCTCTGTCAGAGTTTTCATCTTCATTACCAAATTGGAAAATGGATATTGAATAGTTTTCAAGTAGTTCTTTATGTTCGAAATACTAAAACTGTAAATTCAGATAATTAGGAAAAACTCAGCTCTGTTGAGTGATTAACTCTGCTGCCTAATCTGTGATAAGAGCACCTCTTTTACTTCCTGAATTACTGAAAAGCTTCTGCCAATTTGAATAGCACTTCAACAGTGTGATAGAATTTATTGAACAAGGGCAAATGTGGCTTAGTTTCATCTTAACTGTATGGGGTCCTGTCTAGTGGCAAGTTGCTTGCTGGCTAAACAGTGGCAGGAGTCTCTGTTCTGTCCCTGTCCTTGTTAGTATTGATGTAAAACCACAGTCTGCTCTCCCCCTAGATTGCTGCTCTTATCATACTACAGAGGGCACTTGGGCTCATTAGGAGGCAGTATAGTCTGGTGGATAGGTTTTTGTCTGCTTAGATCAGAAGTTTTGAGCTGCAGAGACTCTCTCTCTTATTTAATGTTTGTGTTGTCCCTAATATAACGGGGCCCTCATCTCAGTAGCAGCTTCGGCAACTACTCAGTAATATTTGGATTGTCTGTGTATGATTTTAAGAACAAAGGTTTACTTTGCTAGGAGAAAGACCACTACATCAGCACTTTGGAGGAAGGAGGAACCTTCTTTTAAAAAAAATGTGATGAGAGCAAATATTTCCCATCAGTTGTGGTCTATAGAAGAGGAGGAATTTTATGCACAGGACTTGTCTCTCATGTGGTTCCTCTAGTCCTGTCAAAAGTGCAGGAATTCTTGTGGGCAGCATGGCTCAAGGAAAGTTGAGGGACCAATGTAGGGTAAGGAATTCAGTAGAATTCAGCATCCATGGTCATGGTGTTTAATGCCTTCTTCAACAATATAACTTGCTCTCATGGTCTTTCATTACTCTGGTCTTGTATGACTGTTCTTGAGTGATGTCTTTGTGTGCATCATTAAGGGCCATACTCTGGCATCCTTACTTGGTCATTACCAGGCAAAACTCACCTTATCCTTAATGAAAATATAACTAAGGGCTTCAGAATCTGGCTGTGCGTGCATTCAAACAGTGCTATCTGAGGTTTGGATTAAAATAATCTGACAACCTGCCTCTTCAAGAAGTCTTTTTGGGGTTCACCGATCTCTTAGAATAGATTTCGTAAATTCTGCTTAATCTCTTGAATGACCCAGCTCTATGTTCCATTTTTGGAAGGGGGAGATGTGAATAATTTACTGTACACTTTTTCTGAAGTGTTCAGAATAATTTGTTGTGGCTATAGAGCACAGCCATTCAGTAACCCTGAGTGCAGAATAAGCTTCAATCATGCTACATGATATCTGGTTCAAGAGATCACTACTTACGGAGAGTAAAAGGAAGCACTTGATACTGGATTTAACAGCTGTTCATTGCAGTATCTGCTGACTGATAAGCTACGCCACACATAATGTCAATTATTCAAGAACTAGGTGCTTCAGCTACAGCAGTGAGCATGGTATACGTAACTAGGTGATAAACTACTTGATTTTTAGTAATAGAATTCAAAGTTATGGTTTCCACAGCAACTATTACTCATGCCCTCTTGCACATGTGTAATATTTTCCATTTCTTATTTAGCTTTTTGTGCTTTTGCAAGATCATTTACTCCCCCATGCTCACATTTTGCTCTTATTCCTCCCACTCTCCTTTCTAGCACCTTCCTTACTCATTTTGTTGCTCTCTGTCTCCTCCTCCCACTCTGAGCCTTGTGTCTTCTTTTGTGCTGCCTCCTACTCTCAATACAGTAGGTGCCTACATGCCTTAGGAAAAATTGCAAGTTGTTCAAGTGCCTTTTGTCTTCCTTCAGTTCCTTTCATTATCATTGTATACATCTGTTCCCAGCTGTGCTCACAATGTGCTCGGCACTGTACAAATGCATAGAAAGAAACAGTCCTTGCCGTGAAAGTTTTACAATCTGAAAATAAGACAAAGAGCCAGTGAATGAGTAAAACCCCTTCCTCACCAGTGGTGTCTTCAGGCTTTCCTGTTCTTGAACTGTTGTCTTGTACCTTTTGTCTGAGTTAATTATGTCGTCTTTGGGGCAGGAAATATGGTCTTTTTTTTGTCAAGTATTTGTCATGTGCGCTTAGGAAATTGTATAAATATTCCCATGTGTTGTGTGAAGCTCAATGCATACATATTATATGTCTGGGAGACTGTTTCCAGAGCTTCTAAACTTGAATTTGGGATGCGATTGCAATTTTAATTCTTAGTTATGCTAATATATTTAGTTCTCCTGTTTTTTTTTTTTTTTTTTTTTTTTTAAAAAAAAAACTCTTAAATAATTTGCAGTAAGCAATACATGAGAAATACACATGCATTTGTCTGAATATGCACAAACCAGAAGTGGGCAAGCGGGTTTTTAGTCTTTCAAACAAAAATTCACTCCTGTGTTGAAACCAAGCCTTTTGGGGATTGACATTTTTCATATCACTGAAAAATAAAAGCATAGAATGAGTGCCATCTCAACCCTAACTATAATACAAATTAATGAAATAAGTGCATTCTAGCAAGAAAGAATACAATTTAGAAAGCCTGATGTGGACCAAAAGGTAGCCAGCTAAGTAAACTTCAGATGAAGGATTCCCCTTTATTGCTCAGGAATCATTTCCAAAAAGGAATTGAACTAGAAATGTCTTCTGTTCAAAATCAGTAGGGCTGTCTATTGAGCTAAAGCAGTGATTCTCAAGCTTCTTGGCATCACGCCCCCCCGCCCCCTTTTTTGATTTTTGAGAAACCCTATGTCCTCCTACCTCTTCTTTACTATCACCCAACCCCGCTTTAACCAAAAAAAAAAAATCAATTCCCAATTTAAAACAAACACAAAAGCTTGATATAAAAATGGTGTAACTTAAAATTAAAAATAAACACAAATAGTTTTTGTTGGCCCCTTGTGCATGCCTGGTGCAGCCCCAGCTGGCCAGCTGCCTGAGCCCCGTGCCAGTCTCCAGAGCTGCCCATGCCAGCTGCCTGCCTGCACCCCTGTGCTGCCAGACCCACCTGTCCGAGTCAGCTGAGCCCCACACTACCAGGACCATCCGCTCATCAGCCCCTGGGGCCAGCTGCTGGGGCCCCATGCTGCTGAGGCATCCTGCCCTCCTGCATGCCATGCTGCCAGGGCCAGCCACCCGCTGCCAGCCCAAGCTGCTCTAGCCCCACGCTGCTGAGGCCAGCCACCCAGCAGCCCACCCACCAGCTGCCCAAGCCCCATGCTGCTGGATCCAGTAGCCAGCCCGCCAGCCATAGCTGCCCAAACCCATGATGCTGGGGCCAGCCACCCAAACCCCATGAACCCTGTCAGCCCCCTGTGCCTGAGCCTCTCCTCTCCCTCAAAGCCAGGCATCCCCAGGCCCCCACTCTCAAGTCATCCCCCTCCCCTGAGCCAGGCATCCCCCAAACCCCTCCATCCTTTTCCTCCCCCCCTTCTGCTCCCCAACCCACAGTCACTCACTCTTCTTTGCAGAAGGCAGCTAGCTCCACGTGGGTCTTCTCCAGCTGCCTACTTTTATAGCGTCTGCGCCAGATTGCCCATGTAAAATGGCAGGGGATGAGAGCTGGAAGCAAAGGCCAGCTCTTTCTTTGGGTGGGGGAAATGATGGGGGGGCTGGGTTGCCTTGCGCCACCCCCTCTTGGAATTTGTTCATCCCCTACTTCAGCAGGGCATGCCCCCCAGTTTGGGAAACCACGAGCTAAAAGATAACTTGATTTTTCTGTTAGTAGTAGTAGTACTCTTAGAAGGCTGTAAGCAAGGGGGCTTCTTTGTAGAAAAGGTAAGTGTTTAACAGTCCTTTTTAATGGAAATTTTTCGCCAAAGGGTTGAGTAGCACCTTAGCTGATATAACTAACCATTCTACCAAAGTATTTCAAGTCGGTTGCTTTCGAAACAGAGGTGTCCATGCTGCGTATACGCACTCTCCATGTTCCAAGAGGAGTTCTTAACACCTGAAGTCAGAGGCACTTTATTAGCTTCATTGAAAACACAAGAATTGGTATTAGCAGCAATTCTATGAAGTGATTTGCCGATTTCCTGGGGACTGCTTGGGAGGAAGGCTTCCTTGAATATTGCTATCTTAGATACAAGGTTGCTACAAGCTGGGTTGCCTCAGGGATCTGGATTCTATTTTTGTTAGTAACCTTCCAGGTCAGTGAGTGTTTGTTCCCGCCCCCCCCCCCCCACCCCGGCTTTTCTATGCATATGTATTCTGTTGATGTACTTGTATATTACAGCATGCGATCCGCTTCCAGATTGTCAGCAGTCTACATTTTTAGCATTATTCTTTTCCAGGGCATGGATTTTTAAATGAAATTTAAACCCAAATAATCATCTTTGATATGCTGCCAAGATAATAGAAGCAAATGGCCTCACTGATTAAAACAGCATCTGGTAACATCTTGAAGTAGGCTGACCAGTTTAAATATCTTGGACTCTTGACTAGGTGTCTTTGAGCAAAATATACGGATTATATTTCCCACAACGATGGGCCCAAATTTAACTGCATTGTGCAGATTAAGAATCTGAATTTATTTGCAAGGCAGCAGGTAATAGCTATTATCTGTCTTACATAGTAGGGATGTTGCATGTTTGGTGAGATAGCAGAGGCCAGTAGTGGTAACCACCTGGGAGAAGAGCCAAAGATAATGTTTACATGGATCTTACTCTAATGTTTACTTTCTTGTGTATTCAGAACCCAACACTGTACCCACTGCAGTCAAGGTAGTTGGTGTAGCATTTCTGAATAATGGTGCTGATGTTGGTAGATATTTTTTTTTAATCTTGGCACCAGCGCTTCTAGGTTTGATTCTTTCCATTGCAGTCTTCAAGTACATCATTTTCTCTTCCCTCTCCATTAATTTTAAAGGCCTCAAGCCAAATCTTATGAGGCAGACTGTTGGGGCTGTAGCCTGAGATGGTTAGAACAAGATACCTACTCCATTTGTATTTTTTTAAAAAGAAACATCTCTTAAGCATAAATGCCATGACTGAGGAGTGGAGGGAAGTGAAGGACTCATCACACTTCCAGGGGCAGATCCTCCACTTCTGGTGTTAATTTGTCACTGACATTTTATGCAGCTGTGTCTTCCTGAAATAAAAAATTGAAGAAGAGTAGTAAAAAGTCATTTGGTAAGGCTCAGAGGATATTGGGTTCAAATGCTTTATAAAGATATAAAACTCTAAGGAGAGGAAAACAGTTGCTGTCTCAAGTAGAACAGTAACAGCGAGATAGCTGTGTTAGTCTAGATGCTCTCAAAACAAAAAAGCAGTCTAGTAGCACTTGAAAGTCTAGCAAAATAATTTATTAGGTGGTGAGCTTTCGTGGGACAGACCTACTTCTTCAGACCAACTATAGAACCGAATTTTAAAAGAAAAGAGACGCAAAATGTGGGACAGGTTGCATACATTTATCTAAAGATCTCCAAGAACTGCAGACATCCCAGATTATCAGACTACTTTCCTTGTCTGTTTCAGAAAGCAAGCAAATCTCTTGCCTATAGACAGCACAGTTCTCAGATATTGATAAAGCAAGCTTTTAAATCCCCAACGTACTACTTCAAAGCATAATATCCATGCCTCCCCGAGGTTTTCATGGGTATCAACTTTGAAGTTTGAAAACCAAACCATTCTAAGTTAGTAGTATTTATTCTGTCTTCAATTATAGTTGTTTGCTTATAACGTTCAGTACAACTTTCTTCTCTTTTCACTCAGCAACTGAAAATAGTTATAGAAATGTTGTATCAAGCAAAATTAGAACGTCATTACTGAAATACTGTCATGAATTTTAAAGATTGTTTTTCTGCCATTATTTATATCTCGTTGAGCAATCAATGGTTATTGGCAATTCTATTTTACTTCAAGTAATCACATTACTTACTGAAGGACAAGGATTTCCCCCCCGCCATATGACTTAATTTAATGCAAAGTAGTTCTCGTACACATTAAATTGATTATTCAAAGGATATCTTAGTAAGGCAATAGATTTTGGCAGAAAGGCGCAACAATAAAGTGGAGAAATGTATTATCTGAAAATCTTCACTCAAATCTGACCATGTAAACTGTCTTTCTAAAATTCAGGTGTCGCAAGAAGTCTCTCTTTTTACTTTCTCATAATTATGTTAACTCAGAAACATTGTTCTGATTCTCCTTATGGGTCAATAAGTCCATGGAAAGAATGAGTTGAAAAGGAGAGGCTAATACAGCCTGAAATCCATTGTTTGGCATGTTTTTAGTTAGCTGGATGTCTGCTTGTAATGGGTGTGATCAAGTTTCCCATGGGCCCATGAAGTTTGTTTCCAGCCACCACTCCTGGCTGTCAATATTCTGCGCTGTTTAGACATTTTGGCATAATTTAGAGCTAAGACCCTGGTCGCAGTGGAAACGTTGGTAGTGCTGCTAGACAATATCGACCTCCCGTGGTTCAGCAAATTCTCTGGTATGGTACTGGTGAAGTCACAAAGGGGCCAGACTTGAGAGATTCAACCTCTATTTGAAATTTCTGGGAGCTCTTTGCAGCCTGTGTTTCTAGCTGAAATGAATTGTGGTTGTTGCCTTTTCTACCCAGATATGGCAGTTTGGGTAGCCTGTGCATTTCCATGGTGTTCCCTCAGTTCACTTCTCTGTGTCTCTGCCATCTGCTTTGTTTCACCTGTCCACTACAGTCTGATGGTACTTCGTCCTAGATCTACCAGAACGCTCATAATTCATGGAGTAAATGATACTCCACCACTTTGTTTGTAGAAAGAGCCCTCATTGTTACCCTTTCAGACATGACATTACTTCAGTAGAACGTTGTGCATGAATCAGTCTCTGATGCAATTTTTTTTTTCTACATTTCCCTGTTTTGCCTTTTCTCCTATTAAAGTAGTTTTCTTTTGAGGTTAACTTGCCTTAAAAGTGATCGGAAGTGAATTGATTTCCTAGATTGCGATACCACTTTGTAGGCTTTGGAATCTCAAGGTCTGGAATGTTTTAATTCTTCTTTTTTTTTTTTTTTTTCTTAATTCTCATCCACCTGTGCCTGGATATAGCTGAGCTCTTCTCTCTTCTCTTCTCCAGCCCCCCAGCCTGGCCTTAATGCTGATCTGTGGAGTCCCCTCTGTGCTTCCCTTTACATAATAGCCTGAAGTTTTTGACCTGGTGTCTGGGCATTGTTTGCACTAACAATAACAAGCAGTCCTTTGGCACCTTAGAGACTAATAGATTTATTAGGTCATGAGCTTTTATGGGTAAGACCCACTTCAAATGAAAAAGTGAAGAACTGGGTCTTGCCTATGAAAGTTCACGATATAATAAATTTGTTAGTTTAAGGCACTAGAAGACTGCCCATTATTTGTGAAGCTGCAGACTATCTCCATTACCAATTGGAAAAAACTCATTTACAGGTGCGTCACGACCCCTACCCCCAAAAAAAGATTTTCTCAGAGTGTAAATGGCTGGTTTTTGGCAGGAGTGCTCTCCTGTGGACAGTGTGAATCCTGCTTGTTGTGGGTAGAAGTATTGGTTGGCAATTGCCAACAGTGTTTACATTGCCCTATTTTGAGTGACACAGCCCCGTGGCTAAAAGCTGTGTAGTGTAGACAAAGCCTTAGGCCAGCGGTGTGCAAAAGGAATTGAATGGATCTCCACATGCCATCCCCCACCCCAAGATTACTCATGGGAACTGCCACGTGAGTGCCCCGGGGCTGGAGCTGCATTGCTGAGTGGGGCCGCTGGAGTGCGTGGCTCAGAGCGCCTCCATCACCATGTGCTTGTGCCACATGTGGTGAATAGGGAACGTATTGGACACCGTGGCCTTAGGCAGTCTTCCATTGAGTCTTCTAAGCTAATGGGAATAACTGGCAACTAGTGTGTTAAAAATACTGTTGTAAGGTTGGAGAAAATCTAGTTTAGCACCATCATTCCTTTTGAGGATTCTGCTGCAACCTGCTAGCAGAAACTTTAAAGGGATCCAGTCTTATTAAAAACCGTATACAGTTCCACGTTGATCTTACAGAGGAGTCCTGCTCCACTTTGCAAGTAGAAACTTGTTTCTCAACAGTCAGCCTTGCAGAAACAGTCTGAGGCTTGAAAGTGAAGCTGCACACATTCTGTTTTTTGTAGCATCACCAGCAATATTCTGCAGTTGAAGTTGTGCACCCTCCCCCACATTATAGTGATGCAGCCTTAATACCTTCTTTGGGATTGCACAGGGCATAGTAAATGTGCAATGAAAGACAAAAGGGCCCTATGGAAGGAATTTGTCAATGGGTAGGCAGGAAGAGAGTCTCAGTCACTGCCTGTCTGTAGGACTGACGGGAGTATCATAGTAAAATCGCTGGTTAAAGTAATGGGCTATACTTTGATATCAACAGGAAGTAGGTCTGCTGAGTGAAAAGATGCTTTTTTAAATAGTAACTCTTCAAACCAGAACCACACAGCAAGGAGGCGGAGTTCTCAACCTTATGCAATATGCACACACCCTGATATTATCCTCCTCTTGAGGGTTTTTCTTGTAGGGGAAAGAGAAACCTCAGCCTATATGTGGCTTTTTCTAGCATTTAGCCTTACCTGTTAGTGTCTTCTGATTTAGGGGTTGTCTTTACTGCATTATTAGCTCAAGCTATAGTTTGGGGTTTGCCCCAACCTGATTCTTATGCCCACACAAACATCTATAGCTCTAATGAAGTGGTTCTTTAAGCTTGAGTTAGCTGGCTGGGCAGAGTGGATGGGTTGAAGCTTGTGTCTTGAGTCTAGAGCTTGTTAATGTATGGAGAATGCATCAGCACAGTTAAATTTATCAGATGGTAATCCAGTTGCTGAGTTCAGTCACATTCTATAGCTTTTTTTTTTTTTTTTGCAGCATGGTGATACTTCCTTGAGTAGAGTAACTCAAGCTAGCTGTTGGAATAAAGACAAGCTCCCTAGGAGATGCTTATTTTATCTTCCTCAGTCTGAACAAAAAAAAAGACACACCTGGTCTGGGTTCCCAGGACAGTCAGCACAATAGTTCTGTATCTCCTATTGCAACACACTCTTCACAAACGTCGGGTGCTGTTTTATCAAATGTATAAAGAAACAAGCTACCACGTTTTGGAAAGTCAGGTTTAGGAACAAAAAGTTACACCAGTACAACTCAAATGCCCTGGAGGAATAAATGAGGGTTAAGTAGCTTTCTTAGATTTCTGTTCCTAGGAAATAAAAAGGCCGAAGTTACAGGTCCAGTTAGATATTTTCCTCACAATATGGACAGATATGAAATGAGGCAATCAGTTGGATGGGATAATCAAGTTTTGGGTACTCTTCTTGCCACTTCAGATTTTAAGGTAAGTTTGGAATGTCTGGAGGTGTGATAAGTGAAAGTGAAGGAAGGATCTGGAGAAATTTGAATGAGACAGGTCGAGAGCGGGCTGAAATGTTGGGTCATATATAGAAATAGCTATAATATGCACAGGAGAAGCACCAAAATGCTGAGAGCCAATCAGTTGGGAGACTGGAGAAAGGAGGGTGGAGTGGAGCAAAGAGAGCACTGGAAAACATTAGGAGAGTCATTGCCAGTCGCAAAAGGGAATGGTTAGACCAGTGGTTCCCAACCTTTTCCAGACAGGGACCCATTTCAACACTTCAGGAAGACAAGGCAATTTGAAAACTGGGGTGGGGTGGGAAGAGCAGTGCCATAACTAGCTAAATTTGTTCCTGAGGCAAGAATATAAAATTGTGCCCCCTCATGGTTATATATTCGCGGTAGCTATTTCATAGACAAGGGGGAAAATACATTAATAATCATAAAACAATAACACGGTTTACTATAGCTAATTATTATTTTTAGTTGATCTGAGCTGTGGTGGGGGAAAGAACCTCATTCCCCCCGGCTCCCTCAGTTTAAACTGGCTGGGGGAAGCCACACTCAAGGGCTGGGAGAGTTGGGGGGTTGCGGGGGAGTCACACTTGGGCTGGGGGAGTTATACCCAAGGTCTGGGGGGCTTGAAGGGTCACGCTCAAAGGCTGGAGGGGCTGGGTGAGTCAAACTCAGGGGCTGGGGGAGTTGGGGGCCAGGAGGAGTCACACTCAAAGGCTGGAGGGGCTGGGTGAGTCATACTCAGGGGCTGGGGGAGATACAAAACAAAAAATGAAAACTGACAAATCAGCTACATAAAAAAGAAGCAAGGGGGGCAAAAGGGGGAAGGAGGGGGGGACAAGAATTACTCACTGAAAGAGTCTGGTAAGTGGCTTGCCTAGGATGGCTACAAATATCAAAGGTGGAGAAGCTGTCTTTGTAATTCATAATTACTTCTATATTGATAGAAATAGCTGCTGGAAGTGGCAGCTTTGAGGAGCTGCAGATGGCTTATTTAAGAGCCACATGCAGCTCCTGGTGACCCTTAACAAATCTAATAGCAACCCATGTTTGGGTCCTGACCCATAGGTTGAGAATCCCTGGGTTAGCCTAATATGCAAAACCGAAAGAGCAAGATCTCTGAGGCTGGGTCTAACTCTGACAGTGGTCATGAACATTGTCGGGGTTTTTAGGATCTGTAGGTCACAAAGGATAGTGCACAGGGGTTCTGTGAGATTACAAAGTACATGAAGGAGGACCGACATAAGACTGCGAAAGTTGTGGCAGTCAGCCTGGGAGCAAACAAGGTTTTTCTGTGTGTGTTAGGAACCAGTCTGAGACTTCAACCGTGAAGACTTTGCTGAGAAGAGAATGAGACCACAACAAGTGAAAGAAGATGAAAGGGGGATTTTTGAGGAAGAGCTGATGTGGTGGGACATCTGGTGAGATTGGGGAAGGCATGAGACACAGTACGTATGTGGCTATTGGTGTGGCACACAGAACAGTGGGTGAGTGGTTGGCAGGCAGGATGACATAAGAAGAGAGGGAATAGGGTCTTGCATGAATTACTTTTATTTATTGGAAGGCTGGTGTTTGCGCCCAAAAGACGTAGAAAATTGTGGAAGGAGCAGTGTGGAGTGCTGACAGAATTGCAACTGCAAAAGGGATGGTTACGAGGACTTCCTTTGAGAAATCTGACGGGGTGGGAAAAGGAAAAATGTGAACTTTTTCTATGCTTCCAGAGAGGTCAGACAGGGTAGAAGAGGAATAGGAAGCTTGTTGCAAAGTAAAGGTTAGTGCAGTGAGTAAGTAGGAGCACATACTATTGAGTTACAGTAGCTCAGGGAGAGGATTTATACAGAGGCCAAGTCTATGCTAGACCTAAAAGTTGATCCTACATATGCAATTCCAGCTATGACAATTGCATAGCTGGAATTGATGTATCTATGATTAACGTTATCTGGACATCCTCACAGAGGGAGGTTGACGGGAGAAACTCACCTGTCAACCTCCCTTACTCCTCACGATAATGAGGAGTATCAGGGCTGACTGTTGAGCCCTGATAGTTTGATTTCATACATCCCCACGAAGCGCACAAAATCGAACCCTGGAAGATTGACCCTAACCAGGTTGATCTCCTGGTAAGTATAAATGTACCCAGAATCTAAGGATGTTTTCAGATTTTTGTGGCTTACCTGGTGACTAGAGAGATGCCAACAGTCGTTTTGGGGATGTGATTTCAGTGCGTCATTGTAGCAGTGAGGGAGGAAGCTTCAATCGGAGAGTGAAGGAGGTGATCTGGTTAAGAGCAGGAGAGTACAGATAGGTAACCATGCTGGAAGATAAGCCTGGAGTGATAAAGATTGGAGTTTTCCAGGTAGTTGGTCAGGGTGGTGGCATTTAGTGGAACCTCTGGAACAGGAGTAAACTCTTCTTGAGGAAAGTTGTTTCACGAGGAGATGATCATATGGCACACGGTGACACTTTTGTGGGGCAGGCCCACTAGGCAGCCAGTGGAGACAATAAAAGTGATAAAAGTGTTCTACTCCCAGCCAGACGCATCACTTAACAAAAGGGATCTCACTTTCTGCGCCAGCTTCTGTTTCAGAGCTGTTGTGTAGCTCTGTATCTGATCTTGAAAGGACAAAAGTATGGAGTATTACAGTGCCATCTGCCTGCAAGAGAGAGAGAAGCCAGTGTAATGGGGTGGGGGTGGGGGTGGGGGAAGAGGCATCCAACCAACTCACTGTCTGACCATCCAACAGATCCTCCACTTCTAAACTTTGCTGACAGTCAGGAACACATTCTCTCAGCTGGAAAGGCTGATAGTTGCACATATATAGGATAAGATGGAGAGAGATGACTGTCCTCTCCATCTTAAAAACACTTCATTTCATGCCTCCTAATAGCTCCATAAACATAATGAACAAGATAAGAGGAGGGAGAACTTGGAGGAAGCCCGCAGATGAGAACCTATGAGCAAGAAAGCAGTTGATTGAAGGAGAGAGAATGAAACCACCTTAAAGCAGCCTCATGTATTCTTCCTCAGACCCATAAGGTAATCAGTGGTTTTAAAGAAAACTGATGGGTGGAGGAGCACTTGGTCCTTATTTGTTGTCCTGAGGAGCTCATCACTCGCATAGTGAGGTTTGGTACCAAAGTGATACAGGCTGTGGAGTTTTGAGTTCCCTATGGTCACTGAGAATTGTCACCACAATCTTCTGCTTTCTTCAGAAATGATAGATTGCTGAAGAAATCATCACTTGGTGCTGACAAAATTCTTTGTTTTGTTCGGTTTGGTCCGGCATGGTTTCCATGGACTTTGCTACATTTGCTATTTATTACATATATTTGTGTTTTAACGAAAGGCATTCTTCTGACCTGTTCATCATCTTCTCCTGCATCTTAGATGAATTTAGAGTTGAATTGTATGGGGGAACAGAAGAACTCCAAGTGACTTTAGTGGACTCAAGATTTCACCAATTATCCTCAGTCTCTGGAATCTCTCTTATTTCTGTGTTCATAGGCTATGAGCCTTGAAAGATAGGAATGTGAAGTCATTGCAGTATCTAACAGAAGAAATTGGGAGTGAGTAAAGAAACACCAACAAATACACATACTTGCTAATATAACTAAATGGATACATAAAGATTAGACAAGTAAACTTGTTTTTTGTGCAGTTTCTTTCTTGAGGCTTGCTGAAGTATGTAGATCCCTTTTTAAAAATTACGTGGACAATTGCCCTTAATTAATTTTTATGTTTAACATCAGTTGGGTTGAACTAATTTAGGATTAAAGTGGCAGTGTAGGCAGTTTCAGCATAAACTGATTGGTTTGCATCACTTTTTAATGTAGCTTTCTTAAACTACTAATGAAAAATCTATAATTAATTAACAGAATGTTTAGTTAAATATACATTAAGCCTAAAATAGCTTCCAAGAGTCCTTATTAGATCATTTTATTTCTTCTTTGCTGGAGAAAAGGCGCAAATAGCGATTAATAAGATTTCCATGCCTATCTGCTATATATTTCTCTTTGGATGGCATTTTGTATGGGCAAGAAAGACTGTTATAAATGTGTTGTCTTTGGTAGCAATTATTGCTGCATGCAGTTGTGCTTTCTAATTCAGAGCAAAGCTGGCTAGTGAGTAATGATTGTTGACAGTTGACAACATTGGAGGTCTCTTCATTGGATTCATATTCCAGTCGTGAATTGCTGCTAAATTCAAATGATTGATAATTTTAGTGGTGGGGCTTATACTCGAATATTTTATTTCACCTATTCTTACATCGCATTAGGCTGTTGAAGGTCTTACTTAAACCCAGACGACAAGGAAATGTTGCATTTTGACTGACTTCTTTTCAACATGTGTTTTCTTGCTCAACCACACAGTATCCTGGTTAAAAGTATTACACTGAATGGGATATTTAACCTTTGTAGCTATTTGGAAATCTCTGCTACAGTAAGGCTTTGTCTATGCTGCCAGTTAAGGTCCTCCACTCCCAAAGACATAAAGTTTGCCACTGCAAGTGGCAGTATGAATGGCTCACCTGTCGTATGATGAGCGTGGAAGTATTTTTGTCCACAAAAGTGTCAACAAACAACATTTACGTTGCAAGACTTCTAGTGACATGACTGTATTGCTAAAGCTCTGTAGTGTAGACAAAGCCATAGGAAGAAAAAATACTGGCTTATTCAACTCGGTTTACTATGTGGTTTTCAATAACCATTGTAGCTGCATAAGTGCAAATGTTTAGTCTAGACTTGTAAAGCTGTTTGAACCCTCCTCAGATGGAGGTATGCTGCACTGATGAAAATTGGTCGATAGGAGGCTTGACTTGTCTATCTTGGGTTGTTGTCCTGGTACCACTGGCTGTAACTGGGGCAAATACCCACTGTAGACTAGTTCTCAGCTGTGAATTTCCTTACTACTTGTGTCTAGTAATAAGACCATTAATGCTACTGCAACAGTTTTTTGTGGTTTAAATTTCTTATTAACGGTGGCATTAAAAATAATAAAAATATCTTCAATGCAAGAGTCTGAGATGTTGCCTGTGGCTTTCAGAGTGTTTGAGTTTTTTGTCCGGCTCTCTGCAGTGGGGCTTCTGGCAGGGCTTCCCACCTCAGGCTGTGCTCCCCACAGTGGGTTTCCCTGACCTGGCTTCCCACCCTGGGGCTGCCCCTTGGGCTCCCTGCTAATAACAGGGCTCTGCTGTACCTGCACAGTTAGAGCTCTCTTTCCAGGTGCTCTTTGGTCCAGCAACATCTGTGGGTCTGCCAGACCAGAGATGTTGCCAGACGAGAGTGTGCTGGATGGGGGAGTTTCAACATCTGACTTAATTTCTACTTTTGGAAGTTCAGAATTCATCATCATCAATAACCATGGGCTCAGCATCCGTTGGTGTCTGATGCGTCTCTCAGAATTGCCACTACTTAAATTCCTTCCTGGATACATGGTATCACTCTGAATCCAAACATGCCTACTGGGTAGAGGGACTTGGAATGATTTATAAATAGCGGTCTCAGCATAGAAATGCAACCTATGTAAACAGGCTTGTCAATATGGTGAGGTGATGTTCTCTTTGAGGGTGTGACTTCTAAAGCACACTAATAAGCGGAGCCCTGTCGGGATACAAAATTTGTATCCACAGCTGCAAAAATGACCTGCAAATGCAGATAGCTGTGGCTATAAAGTCAATATCCTAAATTTGGAGGCTTCTCGGTGCAAAATTTATATCCGTGTCAGCAAAAAATGACCTGCAGCTATTCTGATTTTGAAGATATCCCGGATTGGCAGGGCTCTACTGTTAAGTTGTACATTAATTTGTGTAGAACAGGAGTGGGCAAGATACAGCCCATGGGATAGACCTGGCCTGCCTAACACTTGGATCCTGCCTGCAGGCTGCATCTGGCCTTCATACTATTTATATCCCACTGCTGGAGTAGTGGGTGTGTGTGTAGGGGGGGGAAGGGGCCCTGGGCCTTTTAAATAGCTGCGGGAACCCCAGGCAGCAACCAGGCAGTGCAGTAGAGGTGGGGGCCAGGAGGCCTTTAAATAGCAGCAATTTAAACAGCTCCAGGCTCATGGGTCACAGCTCCCCTCTGTGCCCCTCCCCCCCACTGCTGTGCTGCCTAGATGCCTCCTGGGGTTCCTGCAGCTATTTAAAATGCCTGCAGCCCCTGGCCTCCATCCCTACCTGGGAGTGGGATATAAATAGTAAGTGGACCAGAGGCAGCCCATGGGCGGGATCCGGGCCATGGGTCATATATTGCCCACCCCTGCAATAGATGGTGACTAATTTAATTAATAAGAAATTAGCGGAGGGGTCCCCTGGCAAAAATTATTGCCCACCCCTTATGTAGAACCAAAAGCAGTCAAGTAGCACTTTAAAGACCAGCAAAATAGTTTATTAGGTGAGCTTTCGTGGGACAGACCCACTTCTTCAGACCAGAACAGACTCAATAGTTAAGGCACAGAGAACCAAAAACAGTAAGCAAGGAGGACAAATCAGAAAAAGATAATCAAGGTGAGCAAATCAGAGAGTGGAGGAGTGCGGGGGGAGGTCAAGAATTGGATTAAGCCAAGTATGCAGACGAGCCCCGACAGTGACTCAGAAAGTTCCCATCTCGGTTTAAACCATGTGTTAATGTGCCAAATTTGAATATGAAAGCCAGCTCAGCTGCTTCCCTTTGAAGAACGGTGTGATAATTCCTTTTCAGTAACACACATACCCTTAGGTCATTGACAGAATGCCCCATTCCATTACAATGTTGGCTAACTGGTTTGTGGATCTGGAGTGTTCTGATGTCTGTTTTGTGCCCGTTGACCCTTTGTCTAAGGGAGTTAGAAGTCTGTCCAATATACAAAGCATCTGGGCATTGTTGGCAGATGATGGCATATATGATGATAGTAGATGAGCATGAGAAAGTGCCGGTGATTCTGTGAGTAACCTGGTTAGGTCCAGTGATGGTATTTCCAGAGGAGATATGTGGACAAAGCTGGCAGTGGCCTTTGTTGCAGGGAAAGGTTCCAGGACTGGTATTCCTGGGGTACAGACTGTGGTTACGTCTACACGTGAACGCTACATCGAAATAGCTTATTTTGATGTAGCGACATCGAAACAGGCTATTTCGATGAATAATGTCTACACGTCCTCCAGGGCTGGTGCCGTCGATGTTTAACGTCGACGTTGGGCAGCACCACATCGAAGTAGGCGCTGTGAGGGAACGTCTACACGCCAAAGTAGCACACATCGAAATAAGGGTGCCAGGAACAGCTGCAGACAGGGTCACAGGGCAGACTAGCACTTCCGGGGTAACAGCTAGCCGGTCCCTTAAAGGGCCCCTTCCAGACACACTCAGCCTGCACAGCACGTGGTCTGCAGAGCCACAGGCACGCACACCTCGAGCGACGCAGTCATGGACCCCCAACAGCAGCAGCATCAGCCACAGCCAGAGGTCCACACAGCTGCCCCTGTAGGAGCAGTGCTCGCCCTGCTCAATGCCATGCAGGAGGCAGCTGATCACATCCTAGCCACAGAGAAGGAAGCAACCCCCAACCCTGCAGCACGCCGCTGGCTGTGGAGCTACCCCACGAGCACTGACTGGTGGGAGCGGCTGGTGCTCAGCGAGTGGGATGATGACCGCTGGCTCAGGAACTTTCGCATGAGCCGGCAGACATTTCTGGAGCTATGCCAGTGGCTCACCCCCGCACTGAGGCACTAGGACACCTTCATGCGGCATGCCCTCAGTGTGGAGAAACGGGTCGGCATCGCTGTCTGGAAGCTGGCCACTCCAGACAGCTACCGATCCTTGGGCCAGCAGTTTGGTATCGGCAAGACCACCGTCGGGGCTGTCCTCATGGAGGTAAGAGGACCCACGGGGGGAGGGGGAGGCAGCCCTGGCAGGGGAGGCGAGGGGAGGGGGGCCCTGGCAGGGGAGGGCCACACACACACACCCTGCACACCCCTCACTGGTGCTCTCACATGTGCTTCCCCTGCAGGTCGTCTGCGCCATCAACACCCTGCTCCTCCACAGGCTGGTGAGGCATGGGGACCCGGATGCCGCCATTACTGGCTTTGCCACCCTGGGCTTCCCAAATTGCTTCGGGGCTCTGGATGGGACCCACATCCCCATCCGCGCCCTGGAGCACAGTGGCGGATGCTACCTAAACTGGAAGGGCTACCACTCAGTAGTCCTCCAGGCCTTGGTGGACAGCCGGGGCCGCTTCCTGGACATATATGTGGGCTGGCCTGGCAGCACCCACGACGCCCGGGTATTCCGGAATTTGGGCCTGTGTTGCCGGCTGGAGGCGGGGACCTACATCCCCCAGCGGGAGATCCCTGTGGGGGACACCACCATGCCCCTCTGCGTCATTGCAGACGTGGCATGCCCCCTCCGGCCCTGGCTCATGCACCCTTACACGGGCCATCTGTCAGCCAGCCAGGAGCGCTTCAACATGCGCCTGAACCATGCGCGCCAGGTGGTGGAGCGCACATTTGGCCACCTCAAGGGGCGCTGGAGGTGTCTCCTCACCCGCCTTGATGCGGGCCTCACCAACATCCCCCAGATTGTGGGCGCGTGCAGCGCCCTCCACAACCTCGTCGAGAGCAAGGGGGAGGCCTTCTTTCAGGGCTGGGCTGTGGAGGCCGGCGGGGCCGATGTGCAGCCACCCGCTGCCCCCAGTCGCCAGGTGGACCCCAAAGGGACCCGGGTCCGGGAGGCCCTGGGGGCCCAGCTTGATGAGGCTGCGGGGTGAACGCTGACAGGTCCCCCACTGTACCCCCCCATCCTCCACAACACTCCCTGCCCCTACGCCCACACCACAGAGCACCCAAGAGCACACTCCCCTCCCCCCCGTTTTCTTGTAAATAAAAACAGACATGTTTTTCGTCAAACCAGAATATATATGTTGAACTCTTCTTCTTATATTATAACTATGTACAACCAAAATAAATATTTTATATATATATAATATATATTATAAGATGAAAGGAAAAAAAGGAGAAGACAAGGAAGGGGAGAGCTATTTACATGGGGGGGTAGGTATCATCATAACATAACAGAACAGGGGTCTAATACAAATTATTTACAAAGCATAGGTGAGGGGGATATATACAAAGGGGGGGGTCATGTCCTGGGCCCCACACCCCCAATGTCCAGTGCTGGGGGTGGGTGGCCGCCACCTGTGCCTTGGCCGCAGCCCACGCCGGGGCTGGCTGGGGGCCAGGCGGACCGGGAGATAAGGCCAGTGGGTGTCAGCTGGTCCCAAGTCCCCCTCGGCAGATGGGCCCTTGGTGGCAGACTGCGGTGCGACAGCGGGTGGAGCGGTGGGTGGAGCAGGCAGGGCGGGCAGAGTGGCGGCCGGCGCGGCATGGGGGGCCAGGTAGTCTGCAATGCGCTCAAAAGTGCGCATAAAGGCCCCCCATGCCTCCTGGCGCCAGGCCAGCGCCCGCTCTTGAAGCTGGAGGTGCCGCTCTTCCACCTGCAGATGCTGCTCGGAGATCTCCAGCTGCCGATGAAGGATGGCCAGCACCTGGGGGTCCGTCGCCGTCCAGGGCTGGTGCTGGCTCTGCCGTCGTCCCTGCCCTGGGGCCGGTCGGTGCTCCGCCAAGGGGCTGGCCTGGAGTGATGGCACCGGTGGGCTCTCTGGGACCACTGACACCTCGCCGGCGCTCTCCGGTCCTTCCGATGGTGCAGCTGCGGAACACGGGGGGAAGAAGAGTGGAGACAGCCGTTAGTGTGGGCCCCGAGCTGTGGCCCTTGTCCCCCACCCCTCTGCTGCTGGTTCCCCATCCCCAGGAGATGCTGCTGCTGCTGATGGGTGTCCCACTCCCTTTCCCCGGGGGACCCTAGGTTCCGCTCCCCCCATCCTCAGGGATGGGGCATGGCACGGTCGTGCTGGGGGGGCAGGGGCTGATGCACTCTTCTGAGGGACATGCCACTGCTGTCCTCTCGGGCCATGGCCATCTGAGCATGGGGAGGGCCCTGGTCATATCTGTTATCCCCGCCCCTCAACCCCGGGGGTGTGCACCGGGGAGGTACATACCTGATGGTCCACTCCCACGGTTGGGGGACACCCGGTGGGCAGACGCCCTGCTGGAGCTCCATGATGGCAGGATTATTTGGAGCCCCCCGTCACTGGAGGAGGACTCCCCCTCCTCCTCCGGTGCCCCAGGGGTGGGCTCCTGGGGGGGCCCCTGGGGTGCGGGGCTTGCCTTCGGGGCCTGCTGGGGCTTGTTGGCTGAGGTATCAAGAGTGGCCGGAGGGGAGGAGGTGTGCCGGGGGCCCAGGATGTCCCTGAGCTCCCTGTAAAAGGGGCAAGTGACGGGGGCGGCCCCAGATCGGCCGGCTACATCCTGGGCCCGGGCGTAACCCTGCCGCAGCTCCTTCACCTTACTCCTGACGTGGTCAGGAGTGCGGGCAGGGTGTCGCCAGGTGGCCAGGCCCTCGGCCAGCCGAGCGAACGCATCCGCATTCCTCCTCTTGCTCCCCATTACCTGGAGCACCTCCTCCTCACTCCAGAGCCCCAGCAGGTCCCGAAGCTCGGCCTCCATCCAGGAGGGGCCCCGCTGCCGCTTCCCAGCCTGGCTGCCGGGCTGGGAGCCCTGGTTCCCCTTGGGGGGGTGTGTGCCCTGGGGGCGCTTTGGGGGTTGGGGGGGCGGCCATCGCAGCAGTGGGGGGTTGTTGTGGCTGCAGAGGAGCGTGCAGGGTGGCCGCGTGGCTGGGCTGCCGCCTGCATGCTCTCTCAGCTTCCTGCACAGGAAGGCAGGGGGCGGGGACCTTTAAGGGGCTGCTGCACGCAGTGACCATCGAGCTCGGGAGCTGGAGAGAGCGTCTCTCAACCCCTCAGCTGATGGCCGCCATGGCGGACCCTGCTATTTTGATGTTGCGGGACGTTGAACGTCGAAGTAGGGCGCTATTCCCATCTCCTGATGGGGATAGTGACTTCGACGTCTTGCTGCCTTACGTCTATGTCAACTTCGAAATAGCGCCCGCCACGTGTAGCTGTGACGGGCACTATTTCGAAGTTGGCGCGGCTACTTCGAAGTAGCCGGCACGTGTAGACGCGGCTTGTGGCTGTTAGTGAGGATCCTCATAAGGTTGGGAGGTTGTCTGTAGGAGAGAACAGACATGTCACCCAGGGCCTTCTGGAGTGTGGCATCGTGATCAAGGATAGGTTGTAGGTCTTTAATAATTCATTGCAGTGGTCTGAGTTGGGGGCTGTAGGTAATGATCAGTGGTGTTCTGTTCTTGGCTTTTTTGGGCCTATCGACATGTAGATCTTAGGTAGAACCTGGTGGTGCACTTCAGTGAGCTTTATCAAAGCACTCTAGGGAACCTGTAGTGTGCGCCAGGAGGATCTGCAGCCGGTTAACTTGTGTTAGAAATCTCTCCTCCCTTCAAACCCTGCCCCCATATAAGAAGCATTATCCCACTGCGCTCACAGGCACTGTGTGTATGGCTGCAGTGGTGGAGAGATGCACTAACATTATCTTGTGACAGGGTGAAGTTATTTAGAGTGTTGGTAGCGGTGATGTGAACATTCATGTTCACTCTGTGCTACATAAGTAGAATATTGTGCCTGTGCTTATTATGGTGATTTCCAGCAGTTTTGTCAGGATTGTGGCCCTGTTATGCCAGGTGCTGTCCAAATATATAGGAATACAAAATCCTTGGCCTGGAGAGTCTGCTATGATTTAGTGGTGGTCTTGTGCCTCTCTTGCACAGTGTCAGGAGTTGACAGTGGCTGAGTCCTGTTTTGGTAAAACTCCTTTGAGTCCCTTGGCACTTTAGTTTAGTTTACCTGTCCTCATGAGCCTTCTTCCTCTTGAAACGGGTGTGTGTGTGTGTGTGTGTGGGTTCCCCTTAAGAATTACTGACATTCAAATGCTGACTTGCACTTCTCGCTTAGTGAAGTTACTGCATGTCTTTACACCAGAGTGATCCTCTTTCCATTACCCTGCCTGGATTTCAGAGTTTGCATTTCCTTTCAGCTTTTGTGTATGTAAATCCAGCCTTGGCACCAAAAACCCATCAGGCACACGATATACAAAGGTGAAGCAGTCTATCCACTCATCCAGGGAAGACCAGTTCAATGTTGAGTTTGGATATGTCACATCAAGACTGAAATGATCTGAACCATTTAAGGCCTCAACATGATTGTGGTGGGCCATGCAAGACTTGTTGGGGACAGAGTGCACCCGAAGCGCATGTGTGGAGAGCCTTATGAGCTCATTAATTTTATTACTCACTTCTGCTCTCTTGGACCTAACATAATTTAATATCCTGGTCGTTCGGTCTACATGCCAAAAAAAAAAAAAAAGACAAGCATTACTCTGTGTGTGTGTTGGTTAAAAAAAAAAAAAAATCCACATCCCTGAATAGCCCATTGGAGCCAGTAATTCTGCCACCGACCGAGCTACTGCCTCTCTTGGAGGCATCTTACGTAAGCCGATGGAAGGTGTAAGGTGTCTGCACTGAAGCACTGCAACAACGTTGCTGTAGCATTACATAAGAACATAAGAATGGCCATACTGGGTCAGACCAAAGGTCCATCCAGCCCAGTATCCCGTCTGCCGACAGTGGCCAATGCCAGGTGCCCCAGAGAAGGAGAACAGAAGACAATGCTCAAGTGATTTATCTCCTGCCATCTTTCTCCTGCACCTGTACTGAAGGCTAGGGCACCATACTTTACCCTTGGGTAATAGCCATTTATGGACCTAACCTGCAAATATTTATCGAGCTCTTTTTTAAACCCTAAGAATAGACAAGTCCTCTGTCAAACTAGTGACAATGCCTATGCCTGGCTGACCAGGATTGTTAAAAACTGTGCTTGTGCTTCCCACCCACAACCGTACTCGCAATATAATCTAGACTTAGATTTATAGGGATAATGTAAAATATTTGAGTAGCTGCACTTTTTTGTTAGTGGAAATGTGCATGGGCTCTTAAATTTAGCTGTTTCTTGGTGCACCTTCCAAGACAGCCATTCTTAGAGTCAGAGTCTGGATGGGAGAAATGAATATACAGTGGAATCTTTATTAGCTGCACTGACTTCCTATTGGGTTATTTTGATTTCTGATCTAACTGGTAGAATAGATGATTTTGCTATTTTTGTTTTAGCTGTCAGGAAGTAATTTGGCTCTTGCATAAATGCAGCCTACATCTGTGGGAAAGCAAAGGGCCTGTGATGAATAACGTTTACTTAATAAAAATGGGAAAACTGCTGCAATATCCTTTCCGGGAAAGAAAACTCTAAATAGTGGGGGGAAGTTGTTAGGGGGAAAGGGAACACAGCAGTTGACTTGTGTGATGGGTGGGTTTCTTGGAAGTAATGTGAATGAAGGTATTCTGAAATGACAAAAGAGCTGCTGTACCGTGGTTTCCATTTATAATGTTATAATACAGGAAGTGTGTATAACCAAGCAGACATTGTAAAAACACCGAGCTCCGAGTCTAAGGGCTGAGGTGAAGCCAAACTGCCATTGAGCCACCCTGAGGAGAATCTACACTCATTAAATGGCTTTATTCAGGTTATGAAGCTGTACAAGAAGGGACTGTGTATTGAGTCTGCCTCAGATTCAACCTTTTTTCTGATGTTTTCCTTTTGGGGTTGGAGGCCTGAGTTGTAATGTGTTATATTCTTGCCTATGCGGAGCTGAACGCTTACCGAGCCTATGAGGTCAGGGTAATTGCAATGAACAGTTCTCCTAAATCACTTGGATTGGATTGTTGCTGGATGAGTTCCTTCTTTTATGACTTGGTTTGTATTGTTTTGTTTACTGTTCCCTTTATATTCCACTGCCTGGTAAGCAGCATCTCTGTTCATCAGACCCGGTCTTAGCTTGGGCAGCATGGGACCTGCCTGAGGCCCTGAGTGTTGGTTTTCCAGCAAACGATTCTCCTACATTGCATACTGCCCCGCATGCCACTCACTTCAAACTCTTCTTACCACCGCAAATGTGTAAGTTGTGTAGTGGGTTTGTGTGGAATTCTTCGTGTGCACAGGTGCACCACAGTGGGCAAAAGAAACTTATTAGCTACGAGGAGGGAGCTAGGAGAGCAGGTCTGTTCGTGGGGGCTTCTGTATCAGGCCAACAAGGTACAGGTCTCATTGTGTTTTCTGTATCTTTGGCTTAATATCACCAAGCAGGATTTTGTTTTAATCAGCGCCTACCAAGAAATCTGGATTCTTTGTGACCCATGAGAAGGCCGTTACGTTTTCCTTTTCAGGGTGACAGTGTCCTTTTGCATTTCTTCCTGTTCCAAAGAGTTGAAAAACACTTTCAGATCTGCACTAAGGGGAAAGTTTGCACCCTGCTTAAAACAATCATGGACTTGTGGGTGGGGCCCAGAAAAGGGGTGTGTCTGTGTGTCTGGGGTGGGAAACAACCCTTCTCCAAATTGCAGAGCTGTTTCATCTCCCCCCTCCCCCTTACTTTTGGCAGTGCAGAAGGTATGGTCTAGAGCAGGAGGGTTAAGAGGTGGTTCATGCTTGGTACCTCCCTGCCAGTGGAACAGGAATGAATACCACAGTGAACAGAAGCCTCCTGGGATGCAGATCCCACTGGGGGATCCATAGAACAGCAGCTTAGTGCAATTCCAAATGCCCAGTCTTAAAAAGAGCCACAGTTTGCTCTCCAAACACACACCTCCTTATTGTATCAGAGAGCTTAACTGCAGTAGTCTGCACAAATGAACAAGGGAGCACAAGAGAAATCAGACCGTTTCAGGATGCATATGGGGTGCCCTGGTGGGTGCTGTGAGGTATCCAGACGACAATCCAGGGGAGGGAACTGATAGCAGCAGGATGAATGGTCTCTAAGCCACTTGGTTTGCAACTTGGTTAGTAAAAGTCCTGGTCAGGCCAAGAACAGGCCTGTTTGTGGAAGCAAAGCAAATTCCAGTATAGTTCTCCAGAGATTTTCATTGGAAAACGTGACAGTGAATAGTACTCTTACAGGTCTGTCCAGTCAATTTTACACCTTCCGTCTTTATGTCTTGTTCTCACACCAGTGCAGTAAACCAGGAGAAAGGAACCAAGTCATCCTGCTTTCCTCCCCTGTGTTCCTCAGTGGTCAAGGAGGCTTTACTTACCGGGCTGGGTGAGCTTTGTGTTAGGCTTCAGTCTCTCTATCAAACAGAGCAGGCTTTTCTCAAGGGCCAGTTGTGCCAGAATCTGGAGAGCTGATTTGTAGCATTGTAGTTGAGTGCAAGTCTTTGAAGAGGGCTTGATTAGTGGATTCAATTTCCTAGTAGCTAAAACTTCCTCTTTCCATATGTTCTGTTTCAATTCTTGGGACCAGTTCCAATGCTGGTGCAAGGAAAAGGGTATGTATCTGAAGAAAACTACACATAATCAGCATCCCTGACAGCAGCAGACCTGTCGTCTTGAGGACGGATGAAAGCCTCAGTGACTTGGCAGGTAGGTACGTATATATCCAATGTCTTCAGTTCCTTTTGATTCTCAAGCTTTCCTGTTATCTGAGAAAGCAGCAGAAACTTTAATAACGACCAAGATTTTAATGTCTTAAATGGAATCTGATTGTGGTACTACAAACATTAATGTGGGTATTATATAAACCTCTAAATTCAGTATTGTTTCTTTACCGATGAATTGACACCCCTCTGAATGACAGGATGGACTTATCAGACTTGGAATTGTTTTAATTAAGGAGCCATGCTGTATTTTCCAGGCTAAAAATTCGCATACATAGTTTCATTTTGGTGTAATTTATATGCAATATTCCTCTTTTCGTGCAACCTAATTCCCTAGCATAGCAAGGAGAAAGCTATGGAGGCTCTCTGACTTGAGAACACAAATGATCAATCCGAAGCACACACAGTCATACGCATTTCCTATTTGTGTCATAGCATTTGCCTCACTGAGGAAGGCAAGCATCACTTCACTGATGCAGTTATAAATCTTGTGAGACACAGGAATTAAAAATTGGACCCACAGGCATCCAGTTTGTCTTTCAGCAGAGTTTTTTTCCAAACTGTAGTGCCTTTCTCGCCTAAAAACTTTTAAAATTTATCTTCTTGGCAGTTACTTTTCGTCTTTTATGTTGCTGATTCTATAACCTTAATGAGGGGGTTGGTGAGCTAAGAGGTGTGTGTTAGAAGAAATTTCCTGACTTGTCAATTTATTCTTTTCCTTAGGGTCTTAAAGACTCTGTTCTGACTCTGTGTACTGCCAAGAATAATATTTCTTTTTCAATGTGTTTTGAGATTTTGTTTATTTTCTAGAAGGTTTTTTCCCACCTGAAGTCCAGATATTGTTAGTAAGTCATTGCTGATTTATTTTTAGTTCTAGTTTGTTGTTTGAGGCTTTGTGCATTAACAAACACATAGTTTGTGGCTTCGTAGAAGCACACCATTTGGGTCAGAATGCAGACAACAAGGGTCTCTTCACTCTTACTAACTGGGAGCAGTGCAAGCTCTTACGAATGGCAGGTAACTCCATTTGCGTTCTCTAGCTTTACATTGGACTTCCCTAGTTACAGACAGGGGCGGAACTCGGAGTTACCTTTCACTCAGGATAGCTTGTGCTACTCCCAACTACTGAGCGTGGAGAGTCCTTTTCTTCTGCTTCCTGGCCCAAATCAAGAACTCAAACTCCAGCATCTTGTGGACATCCAAAACGTGTGGTTTCTTCACTGCCATAAAACCTGTCTACAGGCCAGCTTGTTATGTCATGAATTCCCTTTGCTCTAAGGATGGACCCACACTTCTGAAGGACAATAAAGCCATCAATTTTCACTAGAAAGAACATTTTTAAAGATATTCTTAACCGTAACTTTACCGTTGCAGATGAAATCCTTGAGCGAATCCCCCAACAATGTCATAGGGATGAGCTTGGAGGACTCCCCCTGCCCGCAATTTGCATGAGGTACATTGATACCATTAAGCAAATGGAGAACAACAGCTCAGCAGGTCCAGATGGGATCCCAGCTGAAAAGTTTAAAGATAGTAGACCAGAGCTAATTCAGCAGTTTTGTGTGCTCATCCTTAAAATCTGAGTAAAGGAGGAGACACCCAGTGAAATGAGGGATGCCCCAATTGTCACGCCCTTCAAGAAAGGGGGGTAAAGTGGACAGTGGAAACTACTGCGGTGCCTCTTGCAAAGAAGAGTGTCGGGAGCAAAACCATCCACTGCATGTGGCTTTCATTGATCTAACTAAAGCCTTTGTTTCAGTGAATCCCTGTGCACTCTGGACTGTACTCTCAAAGACTGGATGTTCTGATAAATATATCAGTGACTTAAAGTTGCTTCACAACAACGTAAAAGCAACTGTTTTTAGTGCTACCGGCTCCCAGAGTGAATCTTTCACATTACTAAAAGGAGTCAAACAGGGTGGCATCATCTTCCCAACCGTGTTTGTGGTTTTTATTGCTGCCATCCTTTGCCTAATGGCTGGGTAGCTCCCAGTTGGCATTGAAACCATTTATAGAATGGATTCAAAGCTGTTCAGGCTTAGCAGGCTGAAAGTTAAGAGCAAAATTTCCACCACATCTGTCATGGAACTTCATTACGCTGATGCCAAAGCAGTTTTTGCCTGCTCTGTGAAAGGTCTTCAAACTATTCTGAATATGTTTTGCTTATGCTTAAACGTCTTGGTCTCATGCTTAACATCAAGAAGAACTAAGTGCTCCATCATTCCCCTCCAAATGAAGTACCATACGCTTCATCTTTTAAAATCAATTGAGAAGTACTGGAGAATGTGAACCATTTCCTCTACCTTGGAAGTCATTTCTCATCCAAGACAGATAGCTGTGCCAGTGCAGCCCTTGGTCGTTTATGGCACAGGGTTTTTGAAGATCGTGACATTTGAACAGACACCAGACTTCCTGTTTATCAAGCCGTTATTCTCCCAACATTGTTGTATGGGTCTGAAACCTGGATAACCTATAGGCATCACTTGAAAGTCTTTGAGAGGCATCACCACAACTGCCTCTGCAAGATCGTGAAGATCAAATGGGAAGACAGACATACCAACATTAGTGTTCTGGTAGAGGCAAAGACCACTATTGAGGTAACCATCATCCATCAGCAACTCATGTTATCCAGATGCCAGACCATTGCCTTCCAAAGTAGGTCCTTTTCTCTCAGCTGAAAGAAGAGTACTGTAATGTAGGAGGATAATGGAAGTATTACGAGGACTTGATGAAGGATAACTTAAGAGCAATATTGACTCACTTAGGATCACTCAAAGCAGAGAGAAGTAATACACAACATTCCTCGGGATTTTGAATGTTCCTGCTGACAAACTGAGGAAGACAAGAGGTGCGGGAGGATGGAGAGACCGGCTTCTACTTATGGTCAAATAGCTTCTTGCTGTACCCGGAAAAATCTGTCTTCTCTAACTGAACTTATGGTTCAAGCTCAAGTCTTATCAGCCACCTGACGATCCACAACTTCTACGGAAACAAAAAATCAGTCCTGTAGCACTTTAAAGACTAACAAAATAATTTATTAGGTGATGAGCTTTCATGAGGCAGAACCACTTCTTTGCATCTGGAAATAGCGCTGAAAATGCACTGGCAGGATGAATATATAATGGAGACAGGAAACAAACAAAACAACTGAATGAAAACTGACAAATCAGCTAGTGGGAGTGCATTTTCAGCACTATTTCCAAATCAGAAGTGGGTCTGTCCCATGAAAGCTTGTCACCTAATACATTATTTTGTTAGTCTTTAAAGTGCTACAGGATGATTTTTGGTTTTTTTGGTTTTTGTTTTTGTGGAGATACAGACTAACATGGCTACCTCTCTCTGCGACTACTGCCATGGGTGATCTTACTCAGCAGCGAGAGATTGCCACCATCACTCCATTTACGAAGGATCAGCAGGTCTCCTATCCGAGGAAAAAGTAACATAACTAAGTAAAACCTCCCAGTACAATTTTGCATTCAGGCTTTAAGCATGCACAGGGCAAGCTTAGACTCAAATGTTAGAGAGAGAAGTTGAAATAATGGGTCAACTTCCTCTCCTTCCCCATTTCCCCTATATCGTACTGGTCACTGCTCTGCTAGTGTTATAACAATAAAGGTATGAATTCTGAGAACTTCATTCCCAGACTTCATGCATTGCCTGTGTCGAGTCCAGCATTCAGTGTAAACTGAGGTCTTTTGTCTGTGTTGCAGTGTGAGTACAGAAGAAGTATTTATATCCCTAGGGGGTTTGATGCAAATGCAAAATCTTTTCTTGACACCTTTCTTCATTCCCATAAGTATTTTAAAGCTGCCATCAGATTGTGGGAGGAATTGTTTTTTGAGACACTAGCTCTGTGTAAGAGGAGGTGTCTGAAGTTGTTTGTACTTCAAGGGAAGACTCTGTACCTTCTTCCTGTAGTCCCTTTTAAAGATCAGCTTTTGTCCTTTTTGTTTCCAGGAAGCTGCAGGCTTTTCCTGTTCTTCATATCACAAACTACAGGATGAGAGGCAATTATTTTTGTATTATTATGGTGGCAAATCCTGATGATGGTCAGACATTGCTGCCAATCAAATATTTGACAGGATGGTGAAGGCTAGCTGGTCTCATACTTTCTTTGTGATCTTAGTAAGTAAGTGTGAAACTGGATGACTGTATCTGCTGTGCCACCTTAATCCCATACTTTCTGTGAGCTTGGCTGTGTTGACAGTTGTTGGACTGGGGAGATACTACATTGTGCAAATGTTCACAACTGTATGCTTGGAGCTTTGGAAAGGCCCAGTCTAGAGGCCTTTCTTAATAGTCACAGGTAGTATTGTTGGTCGCTTTTGGAGGGGTGAGGAAAAACGCACAGAGTAGGTCTCCGATGGGATTCATTTGCTCTTTCTTATTTTATATTTAAACTCCTATCTGACCTTACCAGGAGATCTACTTTTTCTTTCACCTCTGCCTTTTGCACTCAAAACCTCTCTCCCACTTTCCATCAGGACACACTATGTTCTGTCAGTATTCTGTCATGGATATTTTTTTTCCAACCTTAATGGAGAGTAAGAAGAGTGATGCATTTTCCTGTCTTGCACAATCACTGATTGAGTTAAATGCTGCCAGAATAGCGCATCTCCTTTCTCATCCCTCTGAAGGCGACTGTCATGTTAAGAGAATGTGTAGTGCCAGAATTCAGTGTGTTTTCTTTCTGTGCATCTGTAACACATGAAGAAATATGCTAGCTGTTGCAGTTTGTTTTATTTTTTGTAACTTGTTACTGGTGTGTAGACAGTGAAGATATGGCAAAATTGATAGGCCTGAGTGCTCCAAGTTATCAGATTTTTCCTGATTTAGTGAGAGCTCAAAATTAAAGCTGTATTATGCAATATAAGACTAAAGCCCAAATACAGTCTTAGTATAACAGTACAGTTGCATTGCGATCAATGGGATTACAGTCACTTACCAAAAAGCTTAATGTATCCCTGATTTTTATTTTCTTTGAAGTTATGTATAATTGTGTCATTTTTCAAAAGATGCTCTTCTTTGTATTTTCCTTAATGGTTGATAGGAGAAGAGCACTTCTGTCCTTTTTAAGCTCCATTTGAAGAGACTCTTATCAATTTTCCACTAACCTTTGCCAGTGTTTTCAGTATTTATATGTTACTTCACTTAAATCAGGTAGGTAAGAACAGGAAGGAGAAAGGCTTTTAAACAGTAGAAACAATACAATTCAAGAGATGAAAGAATTGCACTTAGCAAAGAAAAATACTGGTATGTGTAGCTTTTGACTAAGAATAAATGTTCAAAGTGAACTGGAATGTTATTTTTTAAATATGCATAAGGGTATTAAAGAACCATAATTGTTATCATTCATACATAGACTTAAACTAAAATTTAATTTACAGTAATAGCTGAACACTGTCCTCTCCTTTAAAACTCTTTTTAAGTTTGTCCAGGCATGTGTCTCTGCTCTCAGTTTACTCCTCACTGGAGGTTTGTCATCTTGCTGTCTCTTATAGCTCCTTCTCTTGGTACCACTTTGTGCAGCACCCCAGATGCCTAGAAGAGACTCCTTGAAGTATGCCAAGTTCTTTCTGTGTTCACCTGCCAGAAACAGATAAAATCCCCATTTTCCCTTATTATATATTGCAGTCATTCCTGAATAACGTAGTTGAGCTTGGAGCCCCATAATGCTACTCTAGGCACTTAGATAGTCCCTGCTCCAAAGAAATTAGTTTGGATAGATAGGGTGAAGAGTGAGAGGGGATGAAGGGAGATAATGACTTGCTCAAGACCATAGTAGATCAAAGACCAGAGCTAGGAATAGAGTCCAAGCTTTCCAAATTGCGTGCTGATGTCTTATTTGCAGGACCACACTGTTTCTCATGATTCACTCTAACTGTGAAACCCCACTGGCAAAATGCTTCATCCCCCTCTAGTGGTAGGTCCATTCAAAAGATAACGGCCTTCTTCTGGTACCAGTTACTCCATTAACTCAAATGTTAGGGGACTGTGCTATGAGTCTAAGATCCCCATCCTGGTTATGACTTGGTGGGGGAGAGGGTGAATAAGATCCCATTTGATGGAATACCTTTTGCTTTTTTAATTAAAAACAGATGGTGGAATTAAAAAAAATCACATTTAAAAGTGCATCATTGTTGCAAAGTCAAGCCTTCAAAATTAAGGCCTGCATTAAGATTGCCTGTGTATATGCCTTAGGAAGTAGTCTTGTTATGATCTGATCAATACAGTTTTCCTGACCACCCGGTTCCTTTAACATAGGCTTTTATGTTTTTTTCTGAATAAATATTACGTTTTAAATTTTATTTATATTTGTGTATTAGAGGTTGAACCTCTCTAGTCCAGCACCCCTGGGACCTGACCAGTGCTGAATGAGAGCATTTGCCAGACCAGGGGCGGTCAGTATTGTCTGGCAGCATTACCAACACTTTTACTGCTTACTGGGCTCTTAGAAGACATTTAGAAGTAAATTACAGCTAAATAACAGCACAGAACCCTAAGAGTCAGGACTGGTGGCTGTAAACAAACTTTATGGGGACCATGGGAAAACTTGTCCACACCCATGACAACTAACTAAAATCATGCTGGACTGTGGATGTTGCCAGAGGACGGAGGTTCAACCATATATAGTTCCATTTTAATGAGCAGGTTTCTTGAAACCTTTTCTGTACCAAAAGAATCCACAGAAGAACAGCAAAACATCTTTTGTTTCTGCTATCCTCTTTTACATATCCCTTGTGGCTTTATTAAAATGCCATTTTTTGTAACCTCCCAGGTGATATGAATCCTGAGATTTAGATGCTAGAATGATCTGGAATATGCTTAATGCTCCAAAAATATCATCTCCTTCATTAGACTAGAGAAGAAGCTGCTCTTCTAACTCGAAATTCTAAAGCCATATGCAAGGAAATCAATACTAATTCTCATCAAGTGGCTAAGAAAGAAGCCCTGTCCGAGTACTCCATTTAGAGGAAAAAGCATCTTGAATTCTTTTTATCTTCTTCACTGGAAAAGCAAACTAGCTCAGCAACCAGCATTTCTGCTTGATAGAATTATCTTTATTTCAAACCAGCTGCTCCTGGAGTAGCTGAAAATCTGTCCTTCCTTTTTTTTTTTTTTTTAACATGCTTATTTTTGGCACTTCCATCAAATTAAAAATTTGTCACTGCTCCTAACAGACTTTGAATCCTTTACCATCTTCTTCCCATGACCAACGAGCCAAGTGGTTTTGCTCCCTTAGGCAAGATAATTCACTGAAGATTACAGGATTTAGAGTCCAGAGTAATTTAGCAAATGAAGGGGCCAAATTCATTCTTGATATAGTTGCGTTTAAATTGTCACGGGGGGGTGGGGCTAGAATCAGTGGAGTTGAATCTCGCATGCATTTTGCCCCAAATATCTTAAAACAGATGCCTATTTGGATGCTCCACGTTGCTTCTTGCTTTTCTAGTGGGATAATCTTGTCAATGGTGGAGCCTGAAAGTCTGATTCCACAGTTTATTATGTTGCTCCAGGAATATTTTTCCTCTCATCAATCTGAAAAACAAACTGAAGTTGAAAGTCAAACAGGAGGACCAAAAATGTCATAAAGACCGTCTTTGCACATATGTTTTGTTTTTACTAAACTGCAAAATGTCACCTTACTCCAGTAAATGTTCCTTATAGCTCTTGCTATAAATCATGTCCAGTTTAGCCTGTCTCTGTGGCTCTCCCTGCAGAAGTTTTGGCCCCCCTAGTTGCAACTCCATCAGTGGTAACAGCAGTGGGAAGACTAGTGTAGGCAGGGCTTCAGGTGGTAAGGTGGAACTGACAAGTACTGGTGTGACACCTCATTTGGAATGCCTGAGTTTTTGCAGACCCTCTTCTGAATGCCTGGATTAATAATCCTCTCTCTGCTTGCCCTCACTGCTGTTTGTAGGTTTTTGTGGCACATCCCTCCCTGACTGTGGCTAATATTTTTAGGTAGCATGGAATTTTTCTGAAGAGTCTGAGGCTTTCCTTTCCAGTTTCTTTTTGTTGAAAAGGTGTTGCATCTTTAGTACCACAGGAGAATTATGTGCGTGATGCCAGTATGGTAGTATCTGTCAATCAGACCAAGTCTACCTGTGATGGTGAGCATACATGTACATCTCTTTTACCTCACTCTCCTGCTCCATTTTTGTGAGGTGGAGTTTTGAGTATTGCCAGAATCAGAGCAGAATGCTGTTCAAAATTCTGCATTGGAAAAGGCCACCCATGACAGGCTTGTCACATATGCCCATGAATCAAAACCAAGCTTATGTATCAGATGTTAGTCCTCCAGGCTACATGGATGTGCCCTTCTCCTCATCCCCTGCATTTTTTAGGATGGATATGGGTTAATCCAAATGCTCCTTTGTTGCCTGAGGTTCAGGGTAGTCCTGTACAAGTAGTCGTGGTGGGGATTAGAGAGAGCAGTTGTACTGATGGAAATACAAACTGGCAGTGAGAGAGAGAATACGGGCAGCCAGTTGTTATTTTTCTAGACTAGATGTCATGTATCCCTGCATGTATTAAAATATTTACCATGACAACACAGAATGCTAGTGCTTTTTATTTTATTTTTGTTGGTATAATTAATAAATATTTTCCTATTTTTCTTTGATTTTGCTATATTATGTTATTTTGGGCTGAATGGCTTCTCTCTAAATGAAAAAGTTATAGGTTTGTAACTGTTAACCAATCCCCATTCCCCCTCACCCCTTCTTTCTACTGTCTTATAAAAGCCTGCTCAGGCACCATGTTCTGTAATTCTGTAGATCTGAAGGAGTGTTTCAGATTTTGTGGTGTGAGAGAAGGCGTAGGTGTGCAGGCCCAGCATTATAACTCCATCTGCAATTTAAGGAGTGGTTGGATTGTAAACATCCTTTTGAAATCTTAGGCTGATGATGCAGTTGACAAATTATTTTGTAATCCTGTAATCTGCTACTAGATCAGGTTGGTCTCAGAAGGCTATCAGCCTGTGCACATGTTATCTAATGCATTTGTGTACAAAACATAGGATCAGCAGGTTGTGTTTCCCTTTCCTGATCTCTTTTGGTCCTTCCAGCCTCTGACCTGGGCAGGGATGGCTTCTGCTTACGTGTGTGGAAAGTGCCTAGCATATTGCAAGTGCTACTGCAAACAGAGATATATTTGTCACAGACTTTACCTGGCAGTACTAGGGACTAAAGCTCCCCGGTCTGCTTTGCTCAGATTCTGACTCCAGCCCTTGGAAAGGGAGTAGGGTCTAATCATCTTACGCCTTGGGGTGTTTTGGGCTTTGTGTCGGCCTTATTACGTTACCTGAAATTTTAATAATATGAAACTAAAAAATCTCGACTTGCTGATTATTATAATCAAAAAGTATTTGTTTGACTTTCTTCTTGGTTAAGAACTTAAGATCAGCTGTATTTTTTTTGTTTTGTTTTGTTTTCTTGTTTGTTTTTTTTAATCCTGTATAACAGGGAAACTATACTGCAATGTTTATATACTTTTGCTACTGAATCTGCAGCAGTATTCTCTGTCAAGCACACGTCTGTTAAATTGATCCCCTCTTTTACAGGTGTGCTTCAAAAATGAAACATATAAAATCTTCCAATCTGATACTTGCCTTCTCTGTGGACTCTGTTTAACAAAAAGTTGGAATAATATAGCCCCGAGTGATTGAAATATTTCCTCATGCGAAGAGGATTTCTGTTGGCTGGCAGACTTTCCCACCCACCCACCTTTTGGAGTTCCTGATTTTAGAAAAACAAAACACTGGTTCACTTTCTGATACCTGTAATCCTATTGGGTAGCACCTTGCTTCATGGCTGTGTCTACACTAGCCCCAAACTTCAAAATGGCCATGCAAATGGCCATTTCGAAGTTTACTAATGAAGCGCTGAAGTACATATTCAGTGCCTCATTAGCATGTGGGCGGCCGCGGCACTTTGAAATTGGCGTGGCTCGTCCAGACGGGGCTCCTTTTCGAAAGGACCCCGCCTACTTCGAAGTCCCCTTATTCCTATGAGCAGATGGGAATAAGGGGACTTCGAAGTAGACGGGGTCCTTTCGAAAAGGAGCCCCGTCTGAATGAGCCGCGTCAATTTCGAAGTGCCGCGGCCGCCCGCATGTAAATGGCCATTTCGAAGTTTGGGGCTAGTGTAGACATAGCCCATGAGTAATAGCATACTGACTTTAATGGGACTGCTTGTGACCTAAGGTCAGGTCTACACTGTGGGAAAAGTCAATTTAAGATCGACAGCTCCAACTACGACAGTTACGTAGGTAGAGTCCCCACAGCAGAGGGCATTTCCACATTCCTCTACTGTAGTCTCGTGGGAGGAATGTGGAACCCTGGAAAGAAGATTGACTGCCTGCCACTTTCTGTACAGGCTGATGTTCCTAAAGATGTGTGTGTCATGCACCTTTCCAGACCAACTCACATTGATGTCTGCGAAACGCGCACAGTGATCCACAAGCTCCTGCAGCATCATCAAGAAGTATCCCTTCTGGCTAATGTACTTGGTGGCAAGGTGAACATGTGCTAAAATTTGAATGCATGTGCCATCTATTGACCCTTTTTCCACTCTCTCAACTGGGAAATCCCATGTCCTGCACGTTTTCCTCCATAGCAGAATGCAATTTATTGCCCTGCAGGCTTTCTGCGGTACAGCACCAATGGCATACTTCCCCACTCCAAACTGATGAGTAACTGTTTGGTAGCAATCAGGAGTCATCAGCTTCCATGCAGCAATCACCACGTGCTTCTCCACTGAGAGGGCGGCTCTCATTCTGGTGTCTTTGGACGGCAGATCGGGGCCCAGCTCAGGACACAGCTCCAGGAGGGTTGCTTTACGCATCTTAAAGTTCAGTATCCACTGGTCTTCATCCCATACCTGCATGATGATGCAATCCTACCAATTGGTGCTGGTTCCCCTACTCCAAAAGCTCCAGGCTACTCCATACAGCTGCTTTGAGTGCCAACAGCAATGACAAAATGCCGCTTTTCATATCATGTTACACAGTAAGGCTCTTCCGAGTCTTCTCTCTTTTTCAGTCATTTCAAGATGACCTCTGCTGCTGTGCATGAGGTCCTCATGACTCTTAACAGAGCACGTGAGAGGAGTGTGAGATCCATTCTTTCTCGCTGCAGGTGCTGGAGTTTACAGCAGAGACTGGCAGTTGGAACAAAGGAGTGAAATGATGTCAGAAGTCCCTGAACCAAGTGGTGCCCGATGAGAATTTTGCATGGTCCCAAGATTTCCTGTGCTTTGTTCAGTCGTCTCAGTCTCTTGTGACATATGGTATTGCCAGGCACTGTGGTACACGCACCCACAGTGCATTTCTCTTGCTGCTGATGGGGAAGCTCCCAATGTGAACACAATGGGTGCATCTACACTTGCATTCCTCTTTTGAAAGAGGTATGCAAATGAGATAAATTTGCATATTTGGCACATCATTTGCATATTTCAAAAGAGCTTCTTTCGAAAGAAGAAAACCAGTGTGGACGCTGCTCTTTCGAAAGTAAACCCCATCTTCAAAAGAATCCTTCTTCCCATTAAATAAAGGGAAGAAGGATTCTTTCAAAGATGAATTTACTTCAAAAGAGCAGCATCTACATTGGCTTTCTTCTTTCGAAAGACGTTCTTTCTAAATTAGAATATGCAAATGAGGCACCAAATATACAAATTTATACATCATTTGCCATTTTGATTTACCTCATTTGCATACCTCTTTCGAAAGAGGAATACAAGTGTAGACGCACCCAATCTGTTCAAGAGGGAGCATGCCTTGGTGACTTTTTGTGGCAACTTCTACTCGTCAGGTATTAGTTTCCTTTACATAGCTTGGTAGTGTAGACATACCCTTAGAGTATTAAGCTTAGCTGGTGCATTTTGTTTTCTTTTGCTTTGTCTGTTGTCACCTGCAACCACTTCAACCTAGTTTTCATATTTAATAAAATCACTTTTGTTTGTTATTGTTTCCCAGGAGGACACCACCTGTGCATGTTTTTCATTGATAAAAGAAGCAAACAAGTTATGATCTTGTTCTGTATAAACCTGTCATGCGGAATAAGAGGGCTTTATCTGTGGTTCTGGTCCCACTGTGGCTGTTCACCTCGGTGCTGCCAAGTCCCTGTGACTTGCTTTCCTTGTCTGTGTTGCTCTGCTGGGGGCTGTGATGGGTGTTCCTGGTGAGCTTGTGTGCTTGTGCAGCCTCTCAGGAGTGATTTAAATGCCTCTGAGCTGATTGGGAGAGTGCCAACAGCTAAGTTTTTGCTTTTGCTGTAGGTGCACCTTTGCATGTGTTTTAGTCACGTTATAGGGGTGTTTTGGATTTTTTTTTTTTTTTGGTTTTTGGCACATAAATGGAAAAAGTCCTCCTGCCTGAACAGGTGCCAGGAGTGGTATGCAAGCTGATTTTTCATTGGCACATGAGGCGGGAGCTCGGCTCTCTCCCTCCTCCCCAATGCAGCTGGGGGCTTGCTCAAAGCCATGCTGCCTGTGGATTAACCAACACCATCTAATGCTACTAACCGCCACGGCTGGGTCTACAGGGCACTCCAGCCAGCACCACTGCCAGCAGGGCCACGCAAAATGAGCTTATCACGATTGCAAACATTTGAGGCATAAGGGACTGGTGGGGGTGGGGGACGTGTTTAGCCAACAGAGGCACATCCACACAGCCTCTGTGATGCCAGCACTCCCTTCTGGTGATGCTGAACTCTCGCGGGGCTATGGTAATGAGCTTCAGGAGTATGCAAATGGAATGCCATTTGCAATCCTGAGAAGCTCATTTTGCATAGCTCTGCCGGGGTGGAGCACCATATAGACATAGCCTACCTGAATGGTAAAGCTCTGTGCCTTAATTTATTAGTGAAGCTGTTGTAAGTAGGACTCTTGTGATTTTAAAAAGTGTCACTGGCACTTTGACTGTATGTAGAGGTCAAAAGGTCAAATATCGGCATTCTGCTGGGAAGGTTGCTAACCCTTGGTTTAGAGGGAACATTAGCTGTGAGTCTTTGCTCAGGGAGACCAGTGGTCCTCGCTCAGCAGAACAGGGAACTCGGGGCAGCCGGTAGGCATGCAGGTGGACTCACTTGTGTAATCAGTCCTTGGGTGACAGTCTCAAGGGGATATCTGTGACCCAACCTGTCACAGTGGGATCTGCTGTGTCAATTGAGTCTGTAGTACCCCAAACAGACACAAATTATTAGATATGGGCCAAGTTGTGTCCTAATGTCAAAACAGAAGGAAAACCAGGAAAGAAACTGAATTGGCCTAAATGAAAAGGCCCCCTGATGTCACTCACGCACTGTGTTAACACCGTTCTTGGTAAACAAAATAGTGAGAATCCAGAAATTAGCTGACTAAAACTGGTATGTCAGATAGTGAGCCTAACTGGGAGACAAAGGAGGAAGGAACGCGAGAAGCTCTGTAGCGCTTTATAGACTAACAGATTTTTTTTGAAGCATAAGCTTTCGTGGGCAAAGACCCACTTTGTCAGATGCATGTCTGAATGGAAGGTGAACTGTGCTGTCTGCTCTTTCCTCCCTCTCAATAAAAATAACAATAAAAATAAAATAAAGATTTGAAAAATTGCTTAATCTCAACTCATCTCAGTCCAATTTCTCTCATCTTCTCTAACCCCAGGACAGAGAAGACCAGACCAAAGGGTTTTCTTCCTGAGAGGAAGGTCATCAAGTCTTGCTTTTCTTTAAGGAACTTTATGCAACTCTGAGACCTCAGCTTGTTATGTAATATGACATAAATGGGGTCGCACCACTCGGGTGCCAGTCAGAGGCACGAAGAATCCAGTTCTCTCTCCATTTTCGCTGTTACTGTCTGCCCACCTATTCTTCCTCCAACAGCTGCCCCTGCCCCCAGCTTTTCATCAAATCCTGAAATCAACTGAACTGCACACATGAGGATGACAAAATGAGAGTGACCGCTCAGATCTACCCTGTTTAAGGCAAGAGGACTCAACTAGATAACATCCCTGAAGGAATGTGAGCCAGGGTCGAAGCAACAGGTGTTGAGGTTTAGCACAAAGAATCCATTTATGACTAATCAGCTATCCAGATGTCCAAGACCATCAACAAAAGATGTATTGCCCTACTGCCCCTTCTCTATCTTGTCTCTCCTCAAAATGCTACCTTTCAGTCTTAGAAACAGACACAAAGATCCCTCTTGCATTGGAACTGAGTGAAATTAACCCTTTTCATCAAAAGTTATTAGTGAAAACAAGAGACAGAAATTTTGCCTCAGAAAGGCAAGATACTTTACTAGTAGGGTTGTTGTTCAATCGCAGTTAACTCTCACAATTAATTTAATTGATTAAAAATCAGGATTAATCAGAGGCTTAGTGGCATTATTTAAACAATAGGGTACCAATGGACATTTATTAAATATTTTGATGTTCTGCATTTTCAAATATACTGAAATATATTACAACACAGAATACAAAGTGTACAGTGCTCACTTTATATTACTTTATTATCATCAGGAGAGGGATAGCTCAGTGATTTGAGCATTGGCCTGCTAAACCCAGGGTTAAGAGCTCAATGCTTGAGGAGGCCATTTAGGGATTGGGGCAAATGGAAGTCAAAGATGGTGCTTGGTCCGCCAAGAGGGCAGGGGACTGGACTAAATGACCTCCTGACGTCCCTTCCAGTTCTAGGAGATGTGTATCTCCAATTAAAAGAAAAAAAAAAAAAGCTGCACTGTGAAAAATAAAAAAATTACCATTTTTCAGTTTCCCTCTTACAGTAACTCTAGTGTAGTTGCCTTATCTGGAAGGTGCTACTTACAAATGTAGATTTCTTTTGTTACATAACTGTGCTCTTTTTAAAAAAAGGGAGGGGTGGGGACAATGTAAAAACTTTGCAACCTGTAAATTCTACTTTTTGCCTCGCAAATCACTGACAGACAAGTTTGTTCACGTTAACAGAGGTAGTGCTGCTTTTAATTGCAGAATCAAGAAGGCAGAATCAGGACAGGAGTGGAGCGTTGGGGGCAGGGCTTCTGGAAGAACAGAGGTCCAAGCATCCCCCAGTGCATTGAGAAGTTGGTGTCTGTGTGGTTCTCTGATGGATATGTTGTAGGAAATGAGCTGCTTTAAACAAAGGAAACACTTTAAAAAGTACCCTGAAAAAATATCTCAAAACGATCTTCATGGTGTATGTACAGGCATTTCCCCCGACTTATGAACTCTCACACCTACGAGCAAAGCTCACCTCAGGAGAGCAGGCAAGAGGGGCTGGAGGTGGCAGGAAGTAGACGTGTGAATCAAGGATTCCATCCATTTCTCTCTCTAGCCCCAGGTTGTGGGGCTACCTGCTGTTCCGACAGAGCCCTCTGGCCTGTGCTCCTGCCACTCGCCACTTCCTGGTGAGTGGAGGTTTGCAAGCGGCTTGTGGGTGGGCGGGGGGGGGCAAATCCTGGGGAATTGCAGGAGCGGTCACAGAGCCCACAGGGAAGGGGATCAGCAGCCGAGAGGCTAGTCCTCTAGGTACACATACTACTCAGTTGCTTGCTCGCTGCTTTCCTAGTGAAAGCAGTGTGCATTCTTTCCAACTGTGAACCAAAAAACAACCCTAATCATGACTGATCGGTGGACAGTTAGAGGTAACGATTCCCCTGTGCCAAGGAAAAGGAAAGCCATAAGTTTTGCCGACAAACTGGATATCATGAACCTTTCGGAGAACAGAGAAACAGTCACAGCTTACGTATGGGTGGGGTTTAAATTGTTGCACGACTCCCACAATCGTCAAAGACAAAGCCAAACTTAGAACACGTGATGGGATTTACTCTCATGCATTCAACCCTAATAACAAAGAAAGTATTTCTGACTTGGAGAAATTGTTGGTCTTTGTGCAGATGATGGTTTTTTTTTTTTTTTTTGCTGGCATGAAGTGCTGGTTAACGTTACGTTGATTCAGGAGAAGCTGCTTAGGGCTTGTCTGTATTTACTGGGAGATCTACCCATGCAAGATTAATCTTCTGGAGTTGGATTTCATACTCGTGGTAATTTGATTTCACATGTCTCTATGTGGGGTTGGCAGTTGACCCCTCTACTCCTTGTTTATCTCAAGGAGTAAAGGAGGGTAATGGGAGAGTTTCCCCTCTCAACTTCCCTCAGTGAGAACAGCCAGGTGAGTCGATCGCAGACAAGTCAATTCTAGCTATGCAGTTGCCTTAACTAGAACTATGTATCTGCAGTCAGCTTACCTTCCGAGTGTAGACTGAGCCTTAGTCTTTGTGAAGCCTTGAAGAAGAAGCTATGTGAAAGTGCAAGGGGTGTAGAACCATTTGTGGCAAGTCATGGGTGGTTTAACAGGTTTAAACCTAGGGCAAACTTGCATAACATTAAGGAGAGTGGTACAGCTCCCAGTGCTGATGAGAAAACACTGTTTTTTTTTGTTTTTTTTTTGTTTGAGACATTTGCTGCTGTAATTAAGGAGGGAAACTACAGTGCTTGTCAAGTGTTCACGGTTGATGAGACTGGATGGGTCTGGAAAAAGATGCCTGACACTTCTCCCAGGCTGTGTCTATGCTAAGAGAGAGGTACAAATTTATTAATATCGATTTTATAATTCTAGAATTTATAAGTTTGAATTTGACCATCCTCAACTCCCCATGTGCTCCTCACAAAGTTGACTTATTGCTGTCACACTCAATTGGCAAACATCAACTGTTGCAGTAGTGCATTGTAGGAACCTTTCACACAGTTCCCTCATCTGCTTAGCATTCTGAGTAAGTTTGCTGGTCTTTGACATCACCTTCCCACATTGCATTTTCCTCATTTCCCTCCCGCGGTAAGCAGATGTCCATTTTTCCCATTGGAAGGAAGGAAAAGTCGGGCACCCAAAGAGATGGCAAAAAAGCTTTACAGAAATGTTTTTCTTCTGTAGCTGAATTCTCAACTGGCCATCGACTGAGTGTCCTCCCTCCCATGGTTATGTTCAATCCCTGAAAATAGTACAGGGGCCCTGTCTGTATTTTCAAAGTTAAAAGAAAGAGGATAGAAAAGTCTAGGAAAAAAATTATTTTGACTCCCCTCCTCATTCCACAGACATCGTCAACGCAGATGATGGCAGTAAAATATCCCTCAAAAGCTTGAAGAGTGAGAAGATAGGAAAGTTTTTCAAAAAAGAGAGTTGTTGAGGGGAGAGTCTTTTGGCTTTCTGGTGCACTCTGAAGCTTCTGTGCACAGGCTGTGTTCTCAACTGCCCATCCACTGAGTGTCTCCCCTCCCATCATTGCATCCAATCCCTGAAAATAATACAGGGACCTGGACTGTATCCTCAAAGTTTGAAGAAAGAAGAAAGAAAAGACTAGGATTTTTTTTTTTTTGTCTTTCCTCTTCACTACACCGATACTGGCAACTTGGGTGATGGAAATATCAAACCAGCAGGTGTCTACAATGGACAGCAAGCTCCCTAAAAGACTTTTGGCAGAGTGTGTGTGGAGGGGGGGCACGCGCTGTGGTCTACGGCTGCAGAGCTGCTTGGAATGCTGAAGTAGTACCACCACCTATCTGAGTCGCTGGTGGAGACTTCCTCACAGTGGCTGCAAGCCCGGTGGTCCCATGCTAGGGACGTGGGGAGGGAGGGTTCAGTGGGGGGCCAGTTGGAGTGGCCCCCCGACTATCTTAGCTGCCACGGGAGACTTCCCCCTTGTGGCAGCAAGCCCCTGAATATCATATTTGTGGGGTGAGACTTTCCTCCCCCCCAAGAGGCTGCAAGCCCCTGAATATCATATTTGTGGGGTGAGACTTTCCTCCCCCCCAAGAGGCTGCAAGCCCCTGAATATCTTAGTCGCTCAGGGAGACTTTCCCCTGGTGTGTGCAAGTCCCCGAATATCTTTCCTGCCCCAGGGGCCCTAAACGTACACAAGCCAGGACATGGTGCTGCCTGGCAGCGTGGTCAGCACCAAATGGCAGGCGTGTCCCTTGATTAGGTCGGGGACTATTTGCATGATGTGGCTGAGTGTGGGAAAGACCCTGACTGTATGGTGTCTGTGGGAGGGTAGGCGGCTTGTGCATAAATGTAAACCACTGAGAAGACGTTTCTAGTCGTCTTATGCAAGCACGACCCCCACAATAGCTTTGCTGTCGTGGTGTGGCAGGGCAGTGGCTGGCTCTGGGCAGCGAACAAATAAATAACAAGTGTAGAGACGGAACCACGAACTCCCTGCAGGGACTATTTGTAATGAGTAGATGCGTTTACAGCACTAATTGCAAAGAAATAAAAAAGCCATTTCTCAGGGTCTCATGCAAACATGAGCCCACAGCCACAGGCTTGCTGCTCCGGCTTTGAAATTCACAGTGTTCCTGTTACCTAACTCTGTCGCACCTGGAGAGCAGTGGCCAGAGCGGAGCACTGAGGGGCCATTGTGGGTTACATACGGGGCACCTCTAGAGGCTAATAAATTTTATTTTAAGACTTGGTGCTTCCACACTGGCCTTTAATCGAACTTCTGAATTCGAGCTTGACGCTATTTTCATCAGGTAATGGCAATATTGTAATCTCGATATTAGTGCTAATATCGAGCTAACAGTCTTAAATACGAATTTATCTTGTAGTGTAGGTGCAGCCCAAGGACGACCAATTGATGCTTGGCTTTGAAGCCACAAAAGACCACTTCCCTCTTTTGCTTGGAGGGAATGCTGGTAGGGATTTCAAGCTGAAGCCATTCCTGGTATACCATTCTGAAAACCTGAGAGCATTTAAAGATATAAAGAGCTTTCCTGCCCATTGTGTGGAAGTCACATTCCAAGACTTGGGCAACTTTTGAAATATTTGAAGACTGTTCATCATTTTGTGCCTGAACTTAAAATTGTATTGTACCAGAAATGATATTCTCTTCAGAATTTTGCTTGTTAGACAATGCACCAGGGCAACCAGTTTACCTAGATGACTTTTTTTCATCCTGACATCAAGGTTGTGTTTCTACCTCCTTATACAACCTCCTTGTTACAGCCAATGGACCAATGAGTTATAAGGTCATTGAAGGCTTACTATACCTGTGGAACCTTTTCCTAGGTGATTAGGATTAGAGAAGGGGAAGAAGCTACAATCCTGAAAGATTTCTGGAGGGGGTTACAAAATTTATGCTGAAGCAAAGAACCTTGGTGAATCTTGGCAGGAGGTCCATGCAGACCAACACGAATGAGATTTGGGAAAAACATGACCTCAGTTTGTTAATGATTTTTAAGTGGTTTAAGGAGAGACTGAAAAATGTCACTGAAAATATAGGTGAGATGGAAAGGAACTCGGTCTTGAACTGGACGTGAGTGATGCGGAGGAGCTGTTGAACTCGCACATGCAGAGGATCTCTTCTCTGTAATGCAGTTGTAGGCACAAGAGGTTACAGAAGAGGAGGCTGTGAAGGTGTTGTCTGAGACGCCCTTGCCCAAAAGTTTTCAAAACTCTGGGCCTTTATGATGATTGAGGGGGCCATGACACTGTTTCGAAGAGCAAAACCTCCGCTCCTCAAAATTTGCCTCAGTCTCCGGAGCTGTCAGAAATGCCCTCACGTGTTAACTCCTCCCCCCACCTCCAGGTAAATTTCCTTGTAACTGTCCAGACTTCTCTAGAAACATTTTTTTAAGAAACGTGTCCCAAAGGAATTGGTCATTAACTTCCTCCTCCTCGAATTAAACCTACCTTTGCTCAAGCACCAGCGTTCAGTTAAAGAACCATTTCTTAGTCAGTTTTATTGTTTTGTTTAATTAATACTATTGCAAGAGTACTGTTAGCTACTATCTTTCATTGCAAATGAACAGTATTTCAGCTACATTACGGGTAATATAGGCTTTTGTGAGCTAGCCTAGGAGCCTAGCCACCCTTTATAACGTGTGAAAAGCCTTTGTAGGCCACCCTCCTGGGACTCTTCCCCTGCCCGCCCCCGGCATGCCACATAAGCACAGGGGATGCCATAGCTAGAGTGCTAACACTGGCTGGCTTGCATCACTGCAGTGTGGGAGAGGCCTCAAGCCTTGCAGGCCCATCTAGGCAAGCTGTGACCAGATCTACCTTGCAGGCTGTGCCAGACAGGGGGAGAGCACCTCTGTGCACCACAGGGAAATGCTTTATGCAGGCACCACCTCCCTATTTCCTCTGGCTAAATTGGGGTGATGGGAGATATGGAGGGGGAAGGACAGTGCTGGAAGCTGCCTTCCTTGCAGCATGCAGAGTCACACAGAGCAACATGTTTTTCCCTACATTACCTGGAGCCGCACCAGGTAGGTGCTAATTCTCTGTACCCAAACACTGCACCCCCCAATCCCTCCTGCACCCTTCCTCTTACCCAGACCCCCTCAATCCCAGCACCCTCCCACCTGCCCAGACCCCACCCCCATCCCTAGTCTGCTCCAGTCCCCCTTCCAAGTTGCACCCTACCCTACCTCCTGCCCATACCCTGAATCCCTGGCAGCCCCCTCCCAGACACTGAACCCCTCATTTTTGGTCCCATCCTAGAGCCCCATAAGGTCGACTATCCTCAGCTGGGGGCCACATATGTGAGGGTGGGTTTTTTTGGTTTTGATATTAGGGTGTTGGGTTAATTTTGCTTCCCATTTGCAAATGGCCCCTGACTGCTTTTTTTTTTTTTTTTTTCCCCCCTATGGATCAGTGGCCTTGGACCCAGAAAAGGTTCACCACCCCGATTTATAACATTGTTTTTATGGGAGAGGAATGTATTCCAAGTTCCAACCAATGACTTACAAATGAACTTTTGGAACACAACCGGTTCATAAGTTCGGGACTTCCTGTATATACATTCTATGTGGTGGTGGTGTATCTGTTTGTTCCAAGATATGAGAGAGACAAGCTGGGTGAGGTAGTTTCTTTAATGGAAAATCTACAAATATAAAGAAGGAAATCAAAATTAATAATATCTACTTCATGGCAACTGCGAGAAACAAAACCTCATCTCCTAATGATTCATCAGGAATAACTTACTCACCACTACATATAAAAAGAAGTTGGTCCAATAAAATGTTACCTCACTTGCATCTCTTTGTATGTTAGAAACACGCTTTAGAAAAGCAAATTTCTGTATGGTGTTTGTGACAGTCACTGTTTTGGCTGATGCAGTGGAGACATGCCTGGGACTGCCACAGCTAATAGCATGAGTGAAGAACTGACATCTTTTGGGGGTCAGGCCCAGAAGTGGACCTGTGATGCACACTGACCAGTGGGCCACATTTGCAAACATATTTTGAGAGAGAGAGAGAGAGAGTGAGTGTGTGTGTGTGTAAAATGTTTTTGTTCTAGCTTCCTACATCATATTTTCAAAGTTTATCTTTTCCCTGAGGATGAGCTCTGTGGAGCTTGAAAGCATGTCTGTGTGACCCACAGAAGCTATTCCAGTAAATAATCATCTCTTGCCCACCTTGTCTCTCATAGCTTGGAAACAACAGAGCTACAACAGCATAGCAAACAACAAACTGATTAATATTTTGTTCCAATATCCTGGTACAGAGCTAGACTCTAAAATCAAGATATATCATGTCTATGGCTTTCCCTAATACACTAGGCCAGTAATCCAGTTAAAGAATGTAATTAGTTTGGTATGACAGCATTTGTTCTTGAGAAGTCCATGCTGGCTTTTCCTTATACCCTGTTTATCCCCTAGGCATAGGTGCTTTTCCTGCAAAGAAAATGCTTACCTATTTCAATGTAGTACTTAACTTGCTCAGGAAAGGCCTGATCCTGCGAGTTGCTGAGAAGTCTGTTCCCATTCGCTACAGTGGGAGCTGAGGATGTTCTCCATGACAAAGAAGCCAATCTCTACCCTGCAGGGTTGGGATCTGAGTCACCTCACTCCATTGACTTCAGCAGTTAAGTGCTCTTTGTCTTGCAGGATATCATCATAAAACTTGCCTGATGGCTTGTGCATGAATATTTTGAGCTAAGTGGAAATAAAAGATCAGATATATTTAGCCTTTTCTTCATTGCTTGATTTCAACAAGGCTCTTACCCTTCCTGAATTTTGACCAGTTGGCAGGATATGCTGATATGTTTCCATGATATACCCATATAAAAATGAGCAGAAGAGCATAGTCACGGTCTACACATCTAGTTAGCCCATCTGCAATCTAGCAAACCAGTAACTGAAATTAGTGGGAAATAGGTATTTGCAGTAGAGTCTAATATAATTACGTTGATTTTTTTTAATTCTAAATCTGCGTCTACTAGCAACAAACTGAATACTCATGTTAGGTGGGATTGTGCCATGAAAGGGGAAAGCAAATGTAACTTTGAGGAATTTTGCATTTAAGAGTTATAATGGTGCTAGTATGTGCTACACTATAAATAGCATAGCCCTGCTGTAAACACAAGGCTGAATTCAGGCATGGTGTTCATCTGCAGCTCTGTCTTCTCCCTCCCACCTCTATTCTCAGCCCCTGCAGTGAATTATGTCTTGTGTTCAGTACAGAACCATCTGTTTTGTTATATATGCTCTCCTGCATTTTGATCTGAGTGGAAAGTTGAGGTTTTTAAATACATGCGGTGAAGATCGAGGTTTTGTATTTGGAAATAATTTGTTTCCAGTAAAGGATCGATAGCTTCCAGCAGTGTTGCACAGGAAAGCCTGTAGAATATTGCTAGCAGCTATGGAATTTCAGACCGGAGAGTCAGGGAGCTTTTATGATAGAAGTAGAGGCATAGTAAGATTGGCTAGAGGCCTAGGTGAGTGGCTGAGTATTGTGACTAGAGTTAGACAAGGGTGTGTGCGATCACCAATCCTATTTGCATTAATAATGCACTGGGTGAGGAAGCAGGCAAAAAATGGCATCATAGTTGGTGTAAAGCGAGCTAATAGAGATGGGTTTCATAACCTTGACTTTGCTGCTACTGCGGCTGCTTTAGCACAATATCCTTTCAATGTGTCTTTGTAGTATTTCGTCTGACTGCCATAGGATCTCTGACCTTGGGTGAGCTGAGAAAAGAGGACTTGTTTTGGGAGGCAAGAGTCTGTCATCTGCACACATTGTCCAGTTCTGTGAAGTTAGAGCATGAGGATCATTGCTTCAGTGTTGGGGACCTTGGCTTCATCAAAGATGCTGGTGGAGGTGCAACAAAGTTACCACTTGACACCAAGGCTCTTCCAGAGGTGTGTTTGGTGATACCTCCCCGGATTCTTGAGGTGGTTTCTCAATAGGTCACCCAGATTTTGCATCTGTAAAAAAAAAAAGTAGGAATCATATCTTCTCTTGTAGACCTGGCTCTTCTTGTCCTGCCATATGTCATGGTCCATGAAAATGCATTGGAGGAATTTCCCACAGAAGCACTTGCCCACTGTGCAGTACCTTACGGTCAATGTTTGCATTATGAAAAAGTTGGCTAACAAAGTATCTAAAGTACTCAACTGTCTCCAAAGTCCGACCCTCGATTGTTATATGTGGTGGGTCATGTGGAAGACAGGTTGGTAGAGCACTTCAGTCTCCTCCATACTACGTGAGAGCCTTAGGCTTCAGTAACCTGGTAGAAGGAAATCCAGTATGGTACGGAGGTCATTCTCAGTGTGAAAGATAACAGTCAGTAATGGACACTCCTAAGTCTTTAGACTTTTGAGCAGCAATGTTCTGCATTGGATGCCCACCCTGTTGTGAAGGTGGTCTGTCATGAGGACCAAAATACCTGTAAATAGATGAAAATCAGGGTTGGGACAATAATGCATTGTTGTTTAAGCCCAGTTTTGATAATGATAAGTTCCATTGTGAGGCCTTTATAGAGAACTGGTGCAATTATCTCATCATTGAGGAAAGGGCAGAAGTGTCCAAGGAACTGGACATCTGACTTCAAAATTTGTGATCGATCAGTAGACAAGTGCTTGAAAGACAATAGGCAGATCGGGTTGCTTTTGTTTTATGTTCCTGGTCCATACCTGTACACTTTTTGTCTTCTCCTAAACTGACACTAAAATAAATCCTCTGAATTTCCATGCTTCAACTGAGACGAAGTTGTATTTTGTTTTGTATTGCCAATGTTACAGCTTTATAAGGCTAACTATGACATGAGCTCTTAGCATATCCACAGAAGAACTATTGTACATGCAAATGAGCTTGTGGAGCAAAATAATTCAACTGCCTTTTACTGGGTGAGTGCTTGCTCCTAGGAGTGGCCAATTGAAGTCTGCAGGATTTACACAAGGAGACACTTAACCTGGCTGTAAGTGTTTGTAAGAACTGAACTCTGGGAGTGTGGGCTTCCTGACCTCTTCATGCTGATGTGGTGCCTTTACAATTCTGGGGTGGGGAAACCCTGATCCTGACTTGCCTGGAAACAGACCCCAAGGCTCACGGCTTCCCTCCCCAGCATTTCGCCCATATGGGGGTGTCTAGAGCCATGAGCTTTGTGGGCTGGATCCTGGCAAACTGGGGCTGGATGAGACCCATGGGTGCAGCCTGTGGGGGAGCAGGAAGTGGTTTTGCCGGTCCTACTTCTGCTTCTCCTCACCCTCTCCTGGCTGAGGGGAATGGCAGCGTAGTGCTGCCTGGAGGAGGGCAGGGGGCTTCCCCTGCTGCTCAGATTGGCTGGACATCCATCCAATTAGAGTAGCAGGGTGGGGGGCTGTGCCTGGGAGTGTGGGGAGAGGGCAGCGGCAGTGGTGGCGGGTGGAGATAAGTACCCAGCTCACTCCTGCCCAGCCCCCCCCCCCACCCTCTGTCTGTTTCTGCACCTTCACTTCCAGCCTGCTTCTGATGTCCACCTCTCCTACTGCTGCTGTCAGCCCACTTACACACCCTACTTCCCACCCAAACCACAAACACTCATCTCCAGCCCGCTCCTGCAGCCCCTCCCACACACACAACCCTGAACCCTACATTTTTGGTCCCATCCCCTAGCTTCCAGAAAAGTTACTCTGGCCTGTGGGAAGTCCAGAACCTTAGTCCGCCCCTCCCCTCCCTCCAACCCTCTGACAGGGTGAAGTGTGAGGGGAGGGGGGATTTCAGTCAGGCCACATCTATGAGGGTCTTGTGGTTTTTGTTGTTTTGGTTTGCTTCTCACTTTTATATGCAGGTCAGTGGCTCCTGACCCCCAGAAAGGGTTCCCCACATGTTATAATTAAATGGTGATTTCTCAGCCTTCTGCTGGGGCACAGATGTGTTCTTTTTGGAAAAGTGACTAGGGCTTTGTCTACACTTCTAAGTTTAAAGTAGAGCTGTGGCAGAGCTTTAATGTGGCAGGGTGGTCATGGCACCAATGTTGGGAGAGAGTTCTCCCATCTCCGCAGCTAAACCGCCACCATGAGGGGACTAGCTTACTGTGCTGGGATCACGTTTACGCTGGCCTCTTAAAACACTGTAACCTGCTGCACTCAGGGAGGGCTTTTTTTCCACACCCTATGCCAGGATGAGAGCCCCATGGCAAAGCCCCAACAGGCTTATCCTGGTTAGATGTCGTAACATTTTAAAAATTATTTTTAGAGCTTGATTTACTGTGTGGATAAAATGGAAAGGATGAATGGCAGCCGATTGCCAGCAGAAGATCAGGCATATGGGTTTCCATTCCCCAGAGAGTTCTCTTGTGCAGGGGATAGTTAATCTCCATTGGCCTTCTCTGCAAGTTTCATGATTATTAGTATACCTTAAAATAAAGCCCTTTCATATATAAGTAATGTCATTTTCTCCTTTTCCCCAGCTTTCATTAAATCCTCAAAACAGAATTTTAATTCAAAATTCTTGCTTTCAAATTTGGTGCACAATGAGATATGATTCCTTCTTGGTAGCTTACTGTGTAAAGAAAATTAGTTAGTTTAAAAATATTTTATTATGTGTTATTGCTTTATTCCTTTTTTTGACCATTAAGTAGTAAATTTCACGGCTCACTCCTGGGATCTTGATGCAGTCAGAATTGCCAGTAACTTCAACCATCAATATCGGCTGACTTGAACGAGAGTTTGTTTCCTTTGGCCAGTTAGTGTCTGAAACGCTGCTTGGGTATTGCCTGAATTCCTGTGTGCCTTAGAAAGTCTTTGCATTTTGGAGTCTTTTATGGTTCACTTTCATTGGTTGAAGTGATTCTGATGGGGCTGAAATTTAGTTCTATTGGCTGTCTATTGGATTTTGTGTATGTATGTATGAGGCCTATGTGCTCATACATATTGTACTATCTTTATGTTCTGTCTGCCTCTCTTAGAACATAATGAAGCAGAGTATTTTATACTCCAGACATTTCAGGACTCAAGATTTGTGTATATGTCCATGTCTTCTGAATTGCAAGTAAAACATAGACAAGCAGAGCCATATCACTGAGAAATCCAACTTGTAAGGTTTTATGTTTGGCCGGTCAGCTTTATGACCTAGAAATTGTAGTAGTGTTATGTTGTTTATTTTCGGGGAACTAATATATTAAGGCATTATTTAAAAAAAAAAAAAAAAAAGGGGGGGGGGTAATTGACTGACAAGCCAGTGACACATACTTAGTGAAAACATACTGCAAGTAGAATAAATAACCTTGCAAATCAGGTTACATGCTCTAAAATCTTCCAAAACCTTTTACTGATAGTTTACAATAAAGGGAACTGGTCAAAACTACAGTGGGGCCTTGGATTTTGCTTAGTTTCATGATACTCAATAACTTTTTTTGTGTCAAATAATTTTCTACCTCTAGTGTTTTGGTTTATTCTGTCTCAAACTAATTGAAACATGCTCCAAATGCTGATTTTTTTTTAGCGTGGGACCTGTGTATGAAATGCAGCGGTATATATTACTGTGCCAGGTGTTACACAGCTGTAAGTTTGAGCTTATACTAAGAATAAAAATCTTGGCTCTGCTGAATTCAATAGGTGATCTGCAGTAGACCTCAGTAGAACCAATTTTTTACCCTAAATGCATTGGGTTTTAAAAGCTGCATGTTAGAGCTAATTGAAAAATGAGGGGGTGAGGGAGTTTTTACAATTTTTTTAAGTTTGAAATTTTTTGAATGGCCCCGTGTGATGGAGTGGGGGGAGTGCATGTGTGAGTCAGGCTGGATGTGAGAGGCAAGCAGCAGCTCCCAGTGGCTAAGGATGACCCTGGGGCTACAACTGGCAGGTAACACCTCTGCCTGAACAAAGAGCAGGGAGGAGCTGAGAGGGGTTTTGAATCGGGGGTGGCAGTTAGAGGCTAGGAAAAAGGGAGAGCTGGAGGGCAGCCAGCCTGAGGAGGGGGAAGCTACACCCCAGAGGGGCATCCCTTGGGGTCTTCTCCCCAGGACAGGTTGGAAGGACTGTCTCTGGCTGCTGTACTGTTGCTTCTGTGAGAAACTGGACATCTGTTGCCTAATAAACCTGCTGTTGTACCTGCTGAGTGAGAGTCACTCCTGCCAGCGGACGGGGTGCAGTGCAGGGGGACCCCTGAACCCCATCACACCCCGATATTGTTGTCCTAAGAAATCATTATTATACTCACAACTGCAATGGATGGAAGAAGATTCTGCATTAAAGGAAAGAATTTGTAGGCCCTGAATAATGTTTCTTTTAGTCTTTTCCAACCATGTGTGGAATAGTTTTTGTGTGCACTGAGGCATGGCCATTGTGCACCACCACTAGAAACAAAAAAACAATTTGTGGGTGCTTTGCTAATCTGTTGGGTGGCATTTGTATCTCTCCTGAACAATCACACAAGCACACAGCTTATAGGGAACATCTGGCCCAAACTGCTTTCGTGTGTCTGTACGTGTATGTGTATATGGCTTCCCCTCCTCCTAAACGCCTCCCTGCCCTTTTTTTTTTGCACAGTTCCGAAGTGGAGCAAATAATTTATACAGGTGTGTGGACCTGATACACTGCCTTATTCTGGTAATGAAACATTTTTCCAGGTATTCATTCAAGCACATATAGGCACGTTTCTCCCCAAAAGCCAGATTCTTTCAGCCTTCCCGTTAAGGACTGATTTCTATTGTCAGAATACAAAAAAAGAACTATGAAGGTTTTCTGTCTATATGTTCTTCCCTAGCTTCTTAATTTTGTCATTTCCCTCCTGGTGATTGAGTTGCCCAGTTTTGCTTCCATTGAAGTCAGTGGTATTTTGTCATTGATTTCAGAGGGAGAAAGATCAAGCTTCTAAAAAACAGCCTTAATGTATGGTGGTAGCTGTTAGTGATACAGGACTGCATCACTGAAATACAAAACAAAAACATTTCCACATTCCCACCAACCTGGCATAAATAACATGCAGATTCCATTGGTTTTGGTACTAGCAATCTTTTGAGCAGTCTTCTACTTTTTGGCTTTTGGTACTTGTAGAGTACTATTAGCTTTTTAAAAACTGCTGTTCTTCCACGTTAAAACTCAGCCAGTGTTTTTGAGCATTTCTGTAGTAAATGGACCCCTGTTGTGCACATAGTAGTACTGATCTTGAGGATGTAATGTGTAATTCCTAGTCATTTTATGAGGATTTTTAATTCATACAGGATAGGTGGCCAAAGTAAATAAGTGGTGGTGTTTGCTATGGGTTCTACTAGTTTAGAATTATTATGTCTTGGGAATGTGTGTGATTTCCTGCTCAGGTAAGTATAGGTTGTGTATGAATCCCTTACTATTCATCTTTATTGAAAGAGAAATTCAGGGAATGTATCACATAATGCTAGTTACACTTGGTTTACACTGAAATTTTTAGTCATGAAGGAGTATAATTTTATTGGCTGGTAAGGTTTTAAACTATGTTGTAAAGGCCTCTTTGAGAACTTTTGACATGTGATAGAGTAACACTTAATATAACATTTTAAAAAGGATCAATATGTAACTAGCTTACCCCCTCCCTCCAACCTCACAACCTGTTGGTAAACCAGTCAATACTCACTTTGTTGACTCTTGGCCATTGGTACACTGGCTTTAAAAAATATCTGGAGCAAAAATTGGTTGCTTAGCAACACAGGCTGGTCTAAGAGTGTTGGAGAATGGGTCAGTGATTAACAATTATGTACAATGAAGGTTAAAAATGCAGGGCGGTCTGCAACATTACTGCTCTGACAACTGAAATATTTCAGCATGCCTGAATTTATGGGAGTTGTAAGAAAATGTATGGTAGTTGTTGTAGTTTTGATCTCATGGGCATAGTATTTAAGAGTCTAGTTTAATGAAATAGGGTGGATGCCCTTTTCTTTATCAATACACTGCGGAAAGCCATCACATAATCATGTTTTGAGTCATGTAAAAATGATTGTATTTGGAATACATTTTATTTTCAAGGGCCTGATCCTTCAGTTGCTTGTGGAAGTACCCAGGTGATGTGTCTGGATCAACACAGGAAAGTAAAAATATTTTAATCAGTAAAGATTAGTGGAGCTGGGCACTGTCTGAGTAATGAAAGGAATATAGATATTTTACTCAGTCACCTAGTTGATGGAAACCTCTTATTCAGCCAGAAAAGAGAACACACACAGTACTCCATGAACTTGATGGATCTGTTGTTGAGCCTTACTTTTGCTGCACACACACTTTCTTTATCCCTTTGTGGGTCTCCTAGTGTGAGGGAAGGAGTCCACAGTAGTTTTTCTTCCATTAGAAAAGGGGGAGACTAGTACAATTACTATTCATTTTGCTGCAGCAGGCATTAGAACTATAAAGTTTTAATGTGATAGTAAATCTTAAGCCTTTTTTTTATAACTCAGGCAAAAGTGATGTTTTTTTTCCCCCACTTCTGAGACTCCTCGTCTAATCAGTTGTTAAGGTCTTTACCTATTTTGCATTTGTGTTTAATTAATGCTCCCCATCCCCCAGACAGTCATGACAGACTTGTGAAGTAAGAATCAATTGATACGACTTCTTTTACGCATGAAATAAAATAGTTATGAGACACTTAATTGAAAGCAATTTATATTCCGAAGCACTAATGCTTTATCATTGTCTGTCTGAAATAAAAAATGTGTTAGGCAAGTTGGCAGCCCTTTTCCTTCAGTCTACATTTCTGTCTACACCCAATTAGTTGACTTCTTTTAAACTGAACAAGCAAAAGCTACTAGTGAAGAGGGTGGGGAAACTTTTTTGGGTTGTAGACCACTGTTAGCAAGTTTGAGCTCAACTGCAAGTCAAGAATTGATTCCTTATTAAATTGCACTTTCCAAGCACCTCTTTGCTCTTCAGGATTACAGAGAAATGCTGTGTTCCAGGGAGAATGAAAGGCCATTTGGGAAGTAATGGGCTAGAGCTGTGGCAGGCAAGGGCCTGGTTGAGGACTGGACCCCAGCTACTGGCCTTCCCTCAGATTCTTTGCTGTTTTTGAAGATACAGACTAACTTGGCTACCCCTCTGATACTCGGATTCCTTGAATTTTTGTCTGAGTTTACTTCTTCTGAGCTCGGTGGGAGTGCATGCATAAAAATTAAGGGAGAATTTGATTTTGTGTTCAGTTGATTGGTTTGTGTGTAAAAACAGTTTGCTGTATAGAAAATTGATATCAGTCAATTCTTCAGTTGGACAGCATGTAGTTATTTATATAGGGAACATAAAACAGCCTCTCAGCACCATATGTGAATGTACAGCCTATTAACCAATACTGAATAGTAGATCCCTAAATAGGGGAAAAATATAATTGAAACTAAAGTAACATAGCCAAACATATTATGGACAGACGTAGTTGTCATACCGAGCACTTCATTGCTTTATGCCGTTGTATCAGTTCAGCCACATTTAGCTTATATTTATGATTCTTAATTAACACTAAGTATATTCCAACGCAAATAGTACTTAAGTGTAGTATATAATTTTTATGCACCTCCAGTAATGAACATCCAAGTCTCTTCTAGCTTTTGTGATAAAAAGAGGCCTATATTATTAATTTTTTCATCAGTATATCTCAAAGTCATTTACAAAGTATTCTTATTTTACAACTGGGAAAACTGAGTTACAGATGAGCTGCTTACCCAGCAGGCCAGTGGCAGAACCAAGAATATAAAGTCTCCTGAGTTATCTAGTAGGCCAATTGCAGTGATGCTCTCTGCTGTTGACTTTGTGCCATATTATAAATTCACCTGACCTTTTGCAGGCAGCTTGTGAATTATTTTGAAGACTTGCTAACATTGCTTTGTTACAACCATTTCTTCAGCAACCAAGGAGTTTTGAGTCTTCAAAATTTCTAAGTTAACTTTTTTAATTTTTGTTTTTGATTTTTGTCAGATTTGCCTCCTGTTGCTCTACTTTTGAGGAATATGGATTGACTGGCTTCTTATTGGTAGAATATAGTGTGGACACCTGACAACTTGATGGTTGTCACTGTGCCCCTGCATGGTGACAACTTATGATTCAGGCTTTTTGTTTTAGAGACAGGCAGTGATTAGGCTCCGCTAGTGTTGTCTGGTTTTTGTTTTTGTTTTTTCTTTCTGATTATTATATTGCATAATGAGGCATAGTATCCATTCTGCAGAAATCATGGGTCAGATAATGCTCCACGGACTCATATAACGTGAAATATGCACATGCAAAACATTTTCCTGTACACTGTATATGAGTTAATTCTTCCCATTACTTAATCTAGCCTTTTGCAAGTATACTGCCAATAATACTTGAATATGACATTGCCGGGGGGGAGGGAACAAAAAAAAACCCATGATCCAGAAACTTAAGAGCTCAATTCTACTTTCTCCTGGAAATGCCTCCAGATTTGTACAAATGTGTTGTGCAAAAGCAATATTATCATAAAACTGTACTCTGAGGCAGTGGCTGTATGTAGTATAGAACCCATCATATTGATTATCCTGGTATTGGTGTTTTGCATAGCTGCTGTTGGTGGGTGAGGAAGAATGTGTGTGACAAACATGCAGCTCATGGCCCTTGTCTTCTAAATTCCTTTGTGGCATCTGTCATCAAAGGGTTGAAAAATAATATCTCTGTATATTTGGAAGAGGGCCAGGAGTGGGACAAGAAGCTTGTTTCTGTGCTCCCCTTCTGCTGACTATCTTTCTGGCCTTATACCTATGTATGTGGTATTCAGTCACCTCAACTTGGTTCTAGCCTTAAAGGGTAAGGAACTGATACCTTTTATAGCAGAAAAATAGAACACAGTTGGTTGCCTTTATTCCCCCTTGTGCATCTTTATTCTTCTAAATAAATTCTTGTATTCAGATGTAGCAGGGAGATAAATTCAAATTGATAAGCTTGTTTTAAAATGTTTTGTTCTTAAAGCTCCATTTCAGTGATAAGTAGATTTAAAAAGAAGTCTTAATTGTATTTTTATTTGGTTTGTTGAAGTATAATTGCTAGGAGTGAAGTAGGAAACTAATTTAAATATGGCATGTGTAATGGAGAATCCAATTTTCAGAAATCTCTAGAAATAGAACTGGAGTCATTAGTGCTGGCTTCAGTAGTTAAGAGTCAGTTTTTGATGTTGTAGGTTTGAATACTAAGTGTTGATTGGGGAAATAGGGAGGTGATATTTTGTTTTCTGTGAAACTGATGATTCTCTAAATCTAAAGGTCTCAGCATATATATTGGGTCAGATAGTTTGCATGAGCCTGTAGGATTCTAGTTCTGTTACTTGGGGCCAAAATTTTCATTTGCTTTTGGTAACCACAAAGAGGTGATGAAGAAAGTTTGATGGCAGTTACCTTAGGACTCTGCATGAGTGTTTGTGGTGCATAGAAATGGCATAACACTGCCTACCCTGGTGAATACCAGTGGTGTCGGAGACCATACGCTAGTGGCAGAGCACGTTCTGCTGCCTTGTTCTTAGGCAGCCATTCCCTGCCCTGATACCAGGGGCATCTTTGGGAGGGCTGCAGGCAGAATGCGGGGAGTGCCCGAGGAGGAAGGTATGGGAAAGGGCATGGCTAGGAGAGACCTTTGCCTCAGGGTTAATATCCAGAGAAGCTAGTGCAGTGGTACAAAGGGTAGGGCTCTCAAGTCTTCCCTAATCTGTTCCAGGAATGGAAGAGGCCCCCATCCTCCCACCAGAATAGCTTTGCAGCAGCACAGAGATGAATCCTCCATGAAATTAAGTTAAGTCAAGAGACTTTAACGCTAGTGAAAGTTCTGGCACAACATCAGGCAACTGCCAGTGTATGTGAAGCAGAATCCCCGGTCCCAAAGCAATGTTGCAAGCAATTATCATTTGTACTGCCCTGCGCTTAACATTCAAGAAGAACAGTCTGCTGAATTCTGCAGATATATTGAGTCCGCCAAACTTGTTGATGATCCTGTCTTGCAGATCCGATAAATTCAGATCATCTCCAGTTTTAAAATGACCTTTGAATCTATTCAAAAACGCAACTAATGGCAGGGAAAAGAGCTACAGGAAAAATTATGGCTAGAATGCTGTTATCTTTGAAAAGCCAGGATGATGTATGTATGTTTGTTTGTACCAACTTCTACTAAGATACTTGGATTTTTTGATATGATAATAAAAGACCCCATAAATGGCCAACATGCCAACAGTTGTTATTAAGTATAACAGGCACAACATTTTACCTCTCTATTCTTCAGAGGTGCTGTTGGTATTGTTTCATTTTAAGTGAACCCTATCATTTCCCACTCATTGGCATCCCAGTGTGAAATATGACTTGATGTTTACTCTTTGCGCCCTGGACTGCTTTCCTCAAAAACAACTACTAGTGCTATCAAAACAAAAAGCAGTCAGGTGGCACTTTAAAGACTAGCACAATAGTTTATTAGGTGACCTTTCGTGGGACACAGACCCACTTCTTCAGACCATAGCCAGACCAGAACAGACTCAATATTTAAGGCACAGAGAACCAAAAACAGTAAGCAAGGAGGACAAATCAGAAAAAGATAATCAAGGTGAGCAAATCAGAGAGTGGAGGGGTTGGGGGAGAAGGTCAAGAATTAGATTGAGCCAAGTATGCAGACGAGCCCCTATAGTGACTCAGAAAGTTCCCGTCACGATTTAAACCATGTGTTAATGTGCTGAATTTGAATATAAAAGTCAGCTCGTCCACTTCTCTTTCCAAAACGGTGCGATAATTCCTCTTCAGTAACACACATGCCTTTAGGTCATGGACAGAATGCCCCATTCCATTAAAATGTTGACTAACCGGTTTGTGGATCTGGAGTGTTTTGAAGTCTGTTTTGTGCCCGTTGACCCTTTGTCTAAGGGAGTTAGAAGTCTGTCCAATATACAAAGCACCTGGGCATTGTTGGCACATGATGGCATATATGATGTTAGTAGAGGAGCATGAGAAAGTGCCGGTGATTCTGTGAGTAACCTGGTTAGGTCCAGTGATGGTATTTCCAGAGAAGATACGTGGACAAAGCTGGCAGCGGGCTTTGTTGCAGGGAAAGGTTCCAGGACTGGAGTTCCTGGCGTATAGACTGTGGCTGTTAGTGAGGATCCTCATGAGGCTGGGAGGTTGTCTGTAGGAGAACAGGCATGTCATCCAGGGCCTTCTGGAGCGTGGCATCCTGATTAAGAATAGGTTGTAGGTCTTTAATAATTCGTTGCAGTGGTTTGAGTTGGGGGCTGTAGGTGATGACCAGTGGTGTTCTGTTCTTGGCTTTTTTGGGCCGATCTTGGAGTAGCTGGTCCCTGGGAATTCGTCTGGCCCTGTTGATTTGTTTTTTTACTTCTCCTGGTGGCTAGTTCAGGTTAATGAATATTTGGTAAAGTTCTTGTAGTTTTTGGTCTCTGTCAGTTGGATCAGAGCAAATGCGATTGTACGTAAGAGCTTGACAGTAAACAATGGATCTAGTCACGTGTGCAGGATGGAAACTAGAAGGGTGTAGATAGGTATAGCGATCAGTAGGTTTTCGGTACAGTGTGGTACTGATCAGGCCATCCTTGATTAGTACTGTAGTGTCTAGGAAATGTATCTCCTGCATGTTGTAATCGAGGCATAAGTTGATGGTGGGGTGTAGATTGTTAAAGTCTCTGTGGAATTCTTCTAGAGCCTCTGTACCATGGGTCCAAATCACAAAGATGTCATCAATGTATCTTAAGTAGAGGAGTGGTAATAGGGGACGAGAGCTGAGGAATCATTGTTCCAGGTCATCGGGGATGGTGCTCCTGATTGCTTGTAATCCGTCTTTATGTGGAATATTAGCGTACAGAGCCTCTACATCCATTGTGGCAAGGATGGCGTTATTGGGAACTTTTCCGATGTTTTGTAATTTCCTCAGGAAGTCGGTGATGGTGTGTCTGAGTTAATGAGGTCCTGATTGTGTCTCTTTTGGCATTGTTTGTGTATAATGTTAGCCTGCGCACGGTTGCGGAAGCACTGTACGTAGAAGTCCAGATTTTCACTGCGACCCTCAGGGGGAGTCCACATAGAGTTCTTCTTCTTTTGTTGTTGGTAGGGGGGGTCGAGAGAGTCAGGCTGTTGTTCATAGGTGTGCTGGAGACACAATCTCAACTATGCTGAACGCCATGCTGTCCAGAGTCTCAAAAATAACCAAGACATCATAATCGAACCAGCTGACAAAGGGGGTGCTGTTGTCATCCTGAATAAGTCAGACTATGAGGAGGAGGCAGCCAGACAACTCTCCAACACCACATTTTACAGACCTCTCACCGCTGATCCCACTTTGGAATTCCAAAGGAAATTACAACAACTGCTGAAGGAACTCCCTGCTGCTACTCGGGACCTCATTAACTCAGACACACCATCTGAGCCGCAGCCTGGATTATTCTATTTACTTCCCAAAATCCACAAACCTGGGACGCCCTATCATTTCAGGTATTGGCACTCTTACCACTGGACTATCCAGTTACGTGGACTCCCTCATCAAACCCTATGCCACACACGATCCCAGCTATATCCGAGATATCACCGACTTCCTGAGGAAATTACAAAACATCGGAAAAGTTCCCAATAACGCCATCCTTGCCACAATGGATGTAGAGGCTCTGTACGCTAATATGCCACATAAAGACGGATTACAAGCAATCAGGAACACCATTCCTGATGCCACTATCGAGGATGTGAGTGACGTAAGAATAAATTTGAATATTGATTAGGCTAAGTCAATCACACCAGAGCAATGGACTGGACTAAAACTGAGTCCTTACCAATGCTCCCAGGATTTTACCCCGCGACCCTGCTCGCCGTCTACGGTGGGTCTAGTCACAACGGGGTTTCAGGGTGTGTGAACTGCGCTGCTGCGGTGTGTTTACCCAAGGAAGAAATACAGACAAGGTATCAGGTTCAAACAGGGAGAAAGGGTTTATTTTATAACACAAAAGTATGGATTATGGTAAGCTAAGTAGCACAAGATATGTGGACCCTTGTTTTTCTGAAATAAGCACAGGATTTGAATACTAATTGGCTTATAGCCTTAAACAATAGGTAACTGCTGTAACAGCACTGCTATCTAACCCCTCAGCTACTTACTGCGCCTCCGGGACGGGCCGTGCAGCCTTCGATGCGTGCTGTAAAATGGAAAGATTAACTTCAGAGCTGTATTGTATTTATTTATCCCTGGATCTTCCTGAGGTTCACCAGGTCGCTCAACCCTTGTCCGACTACCGCGGGGAGCAGATCTTACTTAGAAAAAGAATTTGCCTGCGCTAAACTAGGTCAATTCTCTAGTTAAATGGGTTGCCCTGCTGGCCAAGCAGGGGAGAGCCCAGTATATGCGGGGTTTCCTTCTGAGAGGTTTTCCCCTTAGTTAAGTGGAGGGGTTTTCCTAGTTAAAGGTTATCCCCTCAAAAAATGGTACTGCCTATTTTGACCACCTTGTTATGGTAGCCCTTTATTGCAGACCTTCATTACCCTTAAAGGGTTACTAAGAACACCAGGGTTTTCCCTTTATAGGGTTATCCCTGACCGCTCTACCCTCCTAAATAGGGGGGAGCTTATAGCTCTGGATTATAATAACAAAGCAGTTTACCCTTTTGTGTGCATGTAATAGTTTTAGGCTAGACCAATAGCATTGGCCTCCTGTGCCTTTACAAAGAGACAAGGAGTACAAAATTTAAGACGCAGATCATGGACTTGGGGAAGTCCCAATCCACCTCCTGTTACAAAACTATATAAAAACATTAACTGTTTACCTAATTATTTATATTAACCTTAAACCCAGACCATAAATACCTCCTAATTCCTGCTCTGTCATCCAGGCGCTGGGCCTGTAGTTCTCTTCGAGCTAGGAAGTTATGACCCTCACGGCGCGCTTGTACGGCAGCCGCGTCAGGTCAGATAGTAAAGGAGGAAGAAAAAGAGAGCCAGGAGGAAAACCGGCTTGGTTAACAAAACCTCCTGTGTTTCTTCAGGAACGACCGTGATATTTCAGACACCGGCCCGAGCTAAGGTCGGTGACTGGAAGGGCAGGGTCGCTGCTGCGGTTTCCCCGTGCAGGGCACCGTTGTTTGGGCGGTGCGGTCTGCCGGGCAAACTCTCCGGATAAAAGAACCGGAGCCTTACTAGTGATTTTTGCTCTGTATAGGCTAGAACTCTTCTGTTCTTCGTCGGCCCACGGCGGCTAGTGAGCGATGACTGACACGCAGGTCAGCTTTGGCTCTTCCGCCAGCGATGTTCAGCTACAGGCTCAGTCCAGCTCTTAGCTCAGTCCTTCTCTGTAGTCTTCTTTCTTCTTCTTTGTCAGCTCTCCTCCGAGGTCTGGTCCGGAATGCCCCAAGCAGGGCTGCTCTGCTGAATATATGCTGCCTGGGTGGACCTGTTTGACAACTTCTGCCTGCTAGGTCCTCCTCAGTGCCACAATGTATCAAAGGGGCATTTGACTACTACATATGTATGAGGATCCTAAATTAACCAATCAGTTTGAAACATTTCAAACACTAACTTCATACATATTCATAGCCCGCTGAATATAAATTGCAACTGTCATTCTCTGTCATTTTCCAGCGGCCATTTTGTGTATCTGAACACTATTCTAATAGTAAATATACTTTACAATTCTTTTAGTTTTGATGTGGTTTGTGAGGGAAATATGTCACCACTGCTGGTAAAGCAGATTATAAGTTTGAATGCTTAGCTTAAGAGCTGTTTGGTTAGGATGCAGGGCAACCACACAGACACCACAGCTCATGGACAGGGACATATAAATCACCTCAGAAGAGGATATTTCTACAGCCACCACAGCCAATCTGGTATCTGACCTCTGTAACTTTGTTCTCACACACAATCATTTCCATTTTGGGGACATTTTATACCTCCAGATTAGTGGAACTGCTATGGGTACCCGCACGGCCCCACAATATGCTAATATATTTATGGCTGACCTGGAACAACGATTCCTCAGCTCTCGTCCCCTATTACCACTCCTCTACTTAAGATACATTGATGACATCTTTGTGTTTTGGACCCATGGTACAGAGGCTCTAGAAGAATTCCACAGAGACTTTAACAATCTACACCCCACCATCAACTTATGCCTCGATTACAACATGCAGGAGATACATTTCCTAGACACTACAGTACTAATCAAGGATGGCCTGATCAGTACCACACTGTACCGAAAACCTACTGATCGCTATACCTATCTACACCCTTCTAGTTTCCATCCTGCACACGTGACTAGATCCATTGTTTACTGTCAAGCTCTTACGTACAATCGCATTTGCTCTGATCCAACTGACAGAGACCAAAAACTACAAGAACTTTACCAAATATTCATTAACCTGAACTAGCCACCAGGAGAAGTAAAAAAACAAATCAACAGGGCCAGACGAATTCCCAGGGACCAGCTACTCCAAGATCGGCCCAAAAAAGCCAAGAACAGAACACCACTGGTCATCACCTACAGCCCCCAACTCAAACCACTGCAACGAATTATTAAAGACCTACAACCTATTCTTAATCAGGATGCCACGCTCCAGAAGGCCCTGGATGACATGCCTGTTCTCCTACAGACAACCTCCCAGCCTCATGAGGATCCTCACTAACAGCCACAGTCTATACGCCAGGAACTCCAGTCCTGGAACCTTTCCCTGCAACAAAGCCCGCTGCCAGCTTTGTCCACGTATCTTCTCTGGAAATACCATCACTGGACCTAACCAGGTTACTCACAGAATCACCGGCACTTTCTCATGCTCCTCTACTAACATCATATATGCCATCATGTGCCAACAATGCCCAGGTGCTTTGTATATTGGACAGACTTCTAACTCCCTTAGACAAAGGGTCAACGGGCACAAAACAGACTTCAAAACACTCCAGATCCACAAACCGGTTAGTCAACATTTTAATGGAATGGGGCATTGTGTCAATGACCTCAAGGTATGTGTGTTACTGAAGAGACATTATCGCACCGTTTTGGAAAGAGAAGTGGACGAGCTGACTTTTATATTCAAATTGGGCACATTAACACATGGTTTAAATCGTGATGGGAACTTTCTGAGTCACTATAGGGGCTCGTCTGCATACTTGGCTCAATCTAATTCTTGACCTTCTCCCCCAACCCCTCCACTCTCTGATTTGCTCACCTTGATTATCTTTTTCTGATTTGTCCTCCTTGCTTACTGTTTTTGGTTCTCTGTGCCTTAAATATCGAGTCTGGTCTGGTCTGGCTATGGTCTGAAGAAGTGGGTCTGTCCCATGAAAACTCACCTAATAAACTATTTTGCTAGTCTTTAAAGTGCCACTTGACTGCTTTTTGTTTTGATAGTGTATAGACTAGCACGGCTTAGTCTCTGTAACTACTAGTGCTGTTTGTTTTGGCTGCATTTTTTTTCTTTTTGTTTTCATCTGGAACCACTCCAGCCAGTATTTGGTTAAGAAGCGAAATGGATTGGTTTCCTAAGTTTGACAATGCCCTTCTCACGTTGCAAATGAAAACTATTGGAGTGTAAATAACACTGTTCTGTTTTAACTGAGGGCTGGTTAAAGGGGACGTTGCTATGTGGCAAGTACATAGTGCTGTAGATTCATACTCTGCCTTGCAGTGCAGTAACGTCTCATGTAGACAAGCCATGAGAGCTTACCTTTGCAATTGCAATATTTCCTCCATTGTCATGTAGCTATGCTTCAGCTTTACTGATGGGACCCACCTCTTGGGGGGAGAAGAATGAATAGTGTGTATGGGCCTGATTTTGCAAGGTGCTGAGTGCTCTATTTCCATTGCAGGCAGCGTTCTCTGATTTTTTTTTTTTTTTTTCCACCCCTGAGCAGAATAAAGTTTGTGTTGCACTAATATGAAGGTGATGGTGCACATAAAAGCCATGCTGCTCAATGGTGGATCCAGGGGTTTCTGAGCATGGGTTGGGGTGCAAGAGTTTCTGGCTATGGGTACAAGCTCTCGAATAGGACCCAGTATGAGAGGCTCAGGGCTGGCACAGAAGTTGGGTTGCAGGGGTAGGAGGGTTTTAGCGTGGGGGGCAGGTTATAGGGTGGGGCTGGGTTGAGGGGTTTGTGGTGAAGGAAGGTGGTCCAATGCTATTGTGAAAAGAGGCCTCCCTACAGCGCGCTCTCCTCCTAGCAGCAGTGGGGAGAAAGGCACCTCTTCCTGCTATGGCAGCTGTGGGGCTGGGGTGGCAGGATGGGTGCCCCTCCTCTGCCTTGGCAGGTCCGAGCTGGGTCCAGGTCGGCAGAGCCTGATTTAGCCTGATCAGGAAGACGCACAAGAGTCATCGCCTCGTCCATCGGATGCTTTGGGGTAGTCGCCATGGGGCCCATGCTGCGAGGAGCTCTGTGGTGGATTTCTCAGCCATCCGATGGCTGGGACACAGGGGTCCAGGGCAGGCTGGGGGATTACCTGGGGGGTCCGGCATGAGTCAGCAGTCGAACATGGTGGTCTGGGAGAGGGCAGTGGGGCAGAGTAGACCAGACTGCTGGGTTGCTCTGGCTCTCACCACTGTGGTTAGCGGAGGGCAGAGGTGTGACTCCTGGTGCCCCAGGTAATCTCCCAGCTTGTGTCACTTGAGAGAGGGGGCTTCAGGCAAGGGGGTGGAGCAGGGGCATGAAGGGATGGAGCAGGGTGGGAAGGGGCCTGTGGTGAGGGGATTGCCCCAGGCTCTGCATCCTCCTAGGGAGAGCCCTGTGGCTGGAGCTGGCTTCAGGCTGTGCCTCCCCTGGCCATGGCAGGTTGGAGATGGGGCTTAGGTCGAACATGGGGCAGCCATTCCCTGGCTGGGGCAAGTCCATGGACATGGGGTCCTTGAGCACCTGCGTGGCACTAAATAGACAGGGGTGCAACTTACAGTGAACTTAAGTTGCATTTGAGCATGTTTGGTGCCTTGTGCTGTTGGAGCCCAAGCTGCTTCAGTCTGGGCAGAAGGTTCACAGAGGGGATGGCTCTTCTGAGTCTTGTTGATCACCAGCTGAGGCCAGGTTTAAATTGGTGGCTTAGGGGCAGAAAGTCCACGTTCTGTTGCCAATTCCTTGAGAACTGTCTGGTTCCACAGGCGATACGTTTTAAAAAGCCCATCCAGAGGGGCTTGTACAAGTTGAACCTCCCAAAATCGGAATTCTCTTCTCCGGCAACGTCTGTCATTCGGCAGGACCGTGGACGTTACTGGAGCAGAGATCCCGGTTGGGAAGTTAATAAGGGAAAGCCGGTTGCTTTGGGCAGGGGAGCCCCATAGTGAGTGTATCACTGGCCGGAGGTCACAGCCAGCTAGAGCCAGCCTCTGTGGGGCTGGGACTGTGCAGGCAGCCTGTCTGAGGCTGCAGCCAGTGCCTGCAGGGCTGGGAGTTTGCAAGCAGGCTGGCTGGGGCTGCACAGGCAGCCACGAGATGGGGCCCATGCTGGCAGCCTGGCCGATCCAGGGGCAATGCTCAGCGCCCATGCTGGCAGCCCTTTCAGGGTGGAGCTGGTGCCCACGTGGCTGGGGCTGTAGCTGAGGTTTGGGCCATGTCAAGCATAGGACTGGAACCAGCTTCTGCACCTGGAGGTGGGTGGGCAAGTGGTGTTGGCCCAGCAGGGACCAAGATCCCTCAGGAGGTGATGAGGCCCCAAGGCTGCAAGTGGGATGTGCGTGGGAGTTGGGGGGGAAGAGGAGCAGCAGCAGTCTGAATGGCTGGAGCAGGGGAACTCCTTTTGTAGGCAAATTCCCTTGTCTAGGACCAGTCAGGTCCCAAGGGTGCCAGACAAAGGAGGTACAACCTGTACTCACAAAGGCAGAAGGGCTTTAGGCTGATGAGAACCAAGTTAGGCTGCATTGTTTGTAAATAATTTGTCATGGCCTCAATTTGGGATAGAGGGTTCTTCTTCGAGTGTCCCCGTGGGTGCTCCACAATAGGTGACGGCTTGGCCGGCGCCGCAGATCGGATCTTCCAAGCAGTTTCTGCCGGACCGCGCATGCGCCGGCGCGCGCCGCTCCCTGGCGCGCTCCTGGCCATGTGCGCGATCCGGTCCCCGCCAGTTCCTCTCAACTGCCGTCGGCTGCAGACGGAATCCGACTAGGCTAAAGCCACATAGCGTATTCAACGACTTTAATTGTTTTCTCTTTAAAGTTTTCAGTTATTTAGGCTACCATAAGTAGCCGGTTGTTGTTTTGTGAAAAAAACAAAAAAAAACAAACAACAAACAAGCTACGGAGGGACAGCTCAAGCCAGTCCCAGTAACAAGCGCCGGAGGCCGGGAGCTAGGGCCATCAGCCCTCCTGCTGAGGCAGGCCATCGGACGGGGAAACAGCACAAAGAGGGTGCTAAGTACCCATAAACAAACTCAAAGACTCACCAACAATGTCCTCCTCAGGCTTTAAAAAATGTGAGTCCTGCCGAGAGGTGATGCCAGTGTCTGATGGGCACAGTCTCTGCATAAGGTGCCTGGGGGAGTCCCATGTGGCACAAAAATGCGCCTTCTGTGCAAAATTAACAACAAGAGCTCGGAGAGACAGGGAGATGAGGATTAAACTGCTGCTTCTTGACAAGGCCCTCCAGCCAGACGTGCCGGAGCGGCCGCAGCAGGAGGGACCCTCCGGGGCCCTTAGAAGAAAAGCTGCCTCCCTCACTCCATCAGCGCAAAAACGGAGGAGAGTTTCTCCAACCCGATCCCTGCCGGCAGCAACGGTGAGCGGGACGGGAGGAGCAAGCAGCCCCCAGCCGCAGCAACAGCTGATCGGCGGCGGCACGGAGAGCCACGTGGAAGCGGCTCAGCCTCCGATGATCAGCCAGCCGCCCCGCACCGCAGGCAGGGCGGCGGCTAAGCAAGCGCCGGTACCGGCGGCACCGCAGGCAGCGGCACCGACCCCCGGGGAACCGGCGGTGCAGAGCGCGCAGGCACCTAGCCTGCAGGCACAGAAGCATTCCGCACGTGCGGCACCGCCTTCGAGCGTGCCTAGCACGGTGCCGACGGGGCCGGGATCCCCCGCCCATCAGGGGGCGGAGTTACCTCCCTTAGGGAGGGGAAAGGCTGCACACAAGAGAAGGCACTGCAGCCCCTCTCCAGACAGGGCTGTGGAGCTCTTTTCTCACAGCCCTCCGCTCATGTTGCAGACTCCAACCAGAAGGCAGGGGTCCCCCATAGCCTACCCGGAGCCCCCTTCTCCTTTCCTGCAATCAGCCTCCCCATGGCTGGCACCACCCTCACCCTTCCTGGGATTTGAAACGCTGGACTATTATGCAAAATCGCTCTCTCCAGTGTCTCGACGATCCCCCTCTCCCAGACACAGAGGGTACGTGCAAAGGGAATGGTCAAGGTCACCTTCCCAGGAACAGTGCCTATACTGCCATGGTCGTCCCTACCACGCGGGGCATGAACACCATCGGCAATCTACCAGGGAAAGATCCCCACATACTACCTCGTACCCCCGAGGGCAATCGCGATCGGGGACAGAGACTCAAACGTCCCGGGGGGGACTGGCCGTAGACCCACGAGATTTTCCCTCGCATACCTCCAGCGAGAGGGCGCACCATCACCATCAAGAACCGGAAGGGTCTAAAGAAATGTACCCCAGCGGTTCCTCGTTTTCCTCCCCAGATGAGGCCACGGCCTTAGGGGACGTCCATCCTAAGGACGATCTCAAACAGTTTCAGGAGCTGTTTAAGAGGGTAGCTTTCACGCAAGGCATCCAGACAGCACAAGTGCAAGAGAAACATCATAAGCTCCTTAAAAATTTGAGCTCCCCGGCCTCCTCCAGAGTAGCAATACTGCTTGATGAAGCGATCTTGGAGTCCGCCACTACCATATGGCAGACCCCTGCAACTATTCCGCCTGTTCAAAAGAGAGCGGATAAGAAATACTTCGTGCCGGCGAAGGGCATGGAGTTCTTGTTTAGCCACCCCCAGCCAAACTCCTTGGTGGTAGAGTCCTCGCAACAAAGACTAAAAACATCTCAATTTAAAACAGGGGGAACGGACAGAGATGCCAAGAAGCTAGAGCTGTTCGGCAGAAAGGTCTACTCCTCCTCCACCTTAACGTTGCGCATGGCAAATTACGCAGCGCACTTGGCGAACCATAATTTTGACAACTATGCCAGATTAACTTCCCTCATGGACTCGCTTCCAGAGGACAAAAAGCCGGTCCTCAAGGCCATAGTGCAAGAGGGCTACGCGGCTGCGAGGATGGAAGTCCAGATTGCTTTGGACGTTGCGGACACGGCAGCACGTTCCACAGCAACTGCAGTGGTGATGCGACGGGAGTCCTGGCTCCAGACCTCGGGTATACCGAGAGATCTGCAAGCGAAGATAGTCGACCTTCCCTTCGACTTGCAGAAGCTGTTTGCTGAATCAGCTGACTCGGTCCTTCATTCCAGTAAAGATTCAAGAGCCACACTCAGGACCCTGGGGATTTACACTCCTCCATACTCAAAGAAAAGGTACTACCCACAGCAAAGGCGGTACCAGTACCAGCAACAGCGCCCCCAGTATCACAGGGGTTACGAGCAAGGGCGGCATCAGCAGCACCAGCAGTACAGAACCCCCAGGCGACGCTCACAACAGGGCCGTCCGTCCTCGGGGCGGGGCCAAAGGCCACAAGTTTGACATACAGATCCAGGGCTGCGCCATCACCACCATTGCACAAGATCATCCGAAACGGCTTTTTCACCATCGCCTCCGACCATTCTACGACCAGTGGCAAAGGATCACCACAGACAAATGGGTGCTGGAGATCATAGCCACGGGGTACGCCATCCCCTTCCAGTCGCTCCCGCCGCCGCGACCCCCGCCCAAGCCCCACCCTCAGGAGGCCTCCCATGTAGCCAGGCTCAGGCAGGAGGTGGCCCACCTCGAGTTCTTAGGGGCGGTGGAGAAGGTGCCGGAGCAACTGCAAGGGAAAGGGTTCTACTCTCGGTATTTCCTGACGGAGAAAAAGACAGGAGGCTGGAGGCCCATCTTAGACCTTCGTGGCCTCAACAGGTATCTACGCAAGCAACGTTTTCGGATGATCACGATTGCCTCCATCCTTACAGCACTGGACGATGGAGACTGGTTCGCAGCCCTCGATCTACAAGACGCGTACTTCCACATAACCATCCATCCGGCTCACCGGCGTTTTCTCCGGTTCATGGTGGGCAACGAACACTTCCAATACAAGGTCCTACCGTTTGGCCTTTCCTCAGCCCCCAGAGTCTTCACCAAGACCTTGGCAGTGGTGTCAGCCTACCTGCACAGACAGGGGGTGTTTATCTTCCCGTATCTGGACGACTGCCTGCTCACAGGGACCTCGAAAAGGGAGGTCCTCCGCATGATACGCGTCACAGCAAACACGTTCTCCTCACTTGGCCTGGTTATCAATCTGGCAAAATCAAAGATAGACCCCTCACAGGACATAGAGTTCATAGGGGCTCGCATAAACTCGGTCTCGGCGAGAGTATACCTACCAGAGGCTCGCTTTCGAGCCATCGGTTCCCTCGCGCTGGTCATCACCTTCAGCCCTACAGTGCCGGTCTTGACGTGCTTGCAGCTGCTGGGCCACATGGCAGCAGCGACGTTTGTGGTACAGAACGCCAGGTTGCACATGCGCAGCATGCAACACTGGCTGGCAAGTGTATACAAGCCGGCAGTACACACCGTTCACAGGGTGGTGTCGCTCTCACCTGGGGTGCGCGAATCCCTGCAATGGTGGGTAAACCCCGGGAACTTGCTAACAGGGGTACCCTTCCATCAGCCACAAATATCGGTTTTCCTCACTACGGATGCCTCCCTCATAGGGTGGGGAGCGCACATGGGCGAAGAGGTGGCTCAAGGACTGTGGTCACCCACGGAACAGTCTCTACATATCAATGTTCTAGAGCTCAGAGCAGTGTTCAACGCCTGCAAACACTTTCGAGACCGTATACGAGGCAAAGCCGTCGGGATCAGTACGGACAATACCTCCACCATGTTTTACATAAACAGGCAAGGAGGAGCTCAATCCCGTACCTTATGCGCGGAAGCAATCCGCCTATGGAACTGGTGCATCGCCCACGATATAATCCTGAGAGCCTCATACTTGCCGGGCACGCACAACGTGAAGGCAGACCAGTTGAGCAGGCGTTTTGCGCTCACCCACGAGTGGCAGATCCGTCCCGATCTACTACGGCCGATTTTCCACGCATGGGGGTTTCCCCAAATAGATCTGTTTGCCACTCAGCACAACAAACAGTGCCCACGATACTCCTCCAGAGCAGGGCTGGGCCGGGGATCCCTGGGGGACGCGTTCGCGATCCCGTGGGGGGGCCCCCTGCTTTACGCGTTTCCCCCCGCAGTGCTGATCCACAAGGTTCTGCAAAAAGCCAGGAGAGAAAAGGCTCGGATGATCCTGATAGTCCCAACGTGGGATCGCCAACAATGGTTCCCCCTACTCCTGCGCATGTCGGACTGTCCACCGATGCCTCTTCCGGTGGCGCCGGATCTGCTCACGCAAGCCCAGGGGTCCATAGTGCACCCGCACCCCCAAAGCCTGCGACTGCAAGCGTGGCTAATCCATGGCTCAGCTCCCTAGAGAGCACATGCACAGTGGAAGTACAGCAAGTCCTAGAAAGTAGCAGGAGGACTTCCACTAGGAAATCCTACAAACAAAAATGGACTCGCTTCATGGCTTGGTGTTCTACCAAGCAGCTGGCCCCCCTTTCGGTGCCTATACCTACAATTCTAGAGTATTTACTGGACTTCAAGAGAGCAGGACTCTCGCTATCCTCGTTAAAGGTCCACCTTGCTGCCATCTCGGCGTTCAGACATGAGGATGGGGGGCACACGGTGTTCGCCCACCCTATGGTTACCAGGTTCCTCAAAGGGTTGGTAAACCTCTACCCCCCTCGGAAACCGATTCCACCCTCGTGGAGCTTGGACCTGGTGCTTACCACACTCATGGGACCACCGTTCGAGCCCTTGGCCACGGTTCCCCTTCGCCTCCTTACAATAAAGACGACCTTTCTTCTTGCAATTACGTCAGCTCGTCGGGTGAGCGAGCTTGCGGCAGTCATGGCAACGCCACCCTGCACTGTTTTTTCCAAGGAGGCGGTAACCATACGGCTGCATCCAGCCTTTGTTCCCAAAGTTTCTTCCGAGTTTCACATCAATGAACCTATTGTTCTACCCTCGTTTTATCCAAAGCCTCATACCTCCAGCGAAGAGGCGCGCCTACACCTCCTGGACGTGAGGAGGGCGCTAGCCTTCTACGTAGACAGGACCAAGTCCTTCCGGAAAACGGATAGACTCCTAGTCTCCCTCGCTCCCAAATCAAAAGGAGAAGGTCTCTCATCGCAGAGAATTTCAAAGCACATTGTATCCTGCATAAAAATGTGCTACGAGCTCAAAAAGACTCCTTTGTCGGCCACTCCCAGGGCTCATTCCACCAGGGCGGTGGCAGCATCAACAGCCTTTTTCAAGGGCGTTGCATTGAAAGACATTTGCAGAGCGGCGACCTGGTCATCCTACGACACCTTCGCCAAGCATTACGCCCTTCACAGGGTATTCCAAGAGGATACCCGTCTCTCCGCAGCGGTCCTCTCGGGGACCAGCTGCACTTAATCCGATTACCCACCACCTATCTTGGGTTACTGCTGGGTAGTCACCTATTGTGGAGCACCCACGGGGACACTCGAAGAAGAAAGAGAAGTTACTCACCGTAGTAACGGTGGTTCTTCGAGATGTGTCCCCGTGGGTGCTCCACTTCCCGCCCATCCTCCCCGCTTCGGATCTCTGTTTAGTGTTTTGCAGGGCACCCGAGGCGGTTGGTCGAGGAACTGGCGGGGACCGGATCGCACACATGGCCAGGAGCGCGCCAGGGAGCGGCGCGCGCCGGCGCATGCGCGGTCCAGCAGAAACTGCTTGGAAGATCCGATCTGCGGTGCCGGCCAAGCCGTCACCTATTGTGGAGCACCCACGGGGACACATCTCGAAGAACCACCGTTACTACGGTGAGTAACTTCTCTTTTTGGGGGTTTGTTTTGTATTCTTTTGTTTTAGAAGATATTTTTAAAATAAGCTAATTACAGTCAGTGGGGACACAGCTTCTGTTCTCTTTCTCTGTCCCTCTGGAAGAGAGTGAGTCAGAGTGCCCCTTGCTTGTCCCTAGGTGTCAGAAGAAAAGTATTCATTCAGGTAGATGTGATGTGTTTTGGCCACTTCATGCTGTACAGAAATCTGCCCTAGATGATGAGCATCAGCTTGGGTTGGCTCCTGCTCTAGGATGCTACGTTAGGATGGTGATGAGGGATGCATTGACGTATTTTCCTTTGGTTTTAGTTCTTTGATATGTTGCTAGGGAAGACAATTATAGTTGGCTGCCTGACCAAACTACTTGTTTACTTAGCAACTATGCAGTAGCGCTTCAGAACCGAAACCAATCTCCAGGCTTTAATACCCTGGGGAGTTTACATGGGCCTACGCTACAACCTGGGAGGCTGCTTTCTCAAGAAGAGGCTCCTCAGGAATCATAGCAGATAGTGACATCTCTCCTAATAGCGTATTGTAGTAGTGTAGGAGAATCAATCTGACTCTTCTTTTCTTTTCCCTTTTGCTTTTTGTTTAACACAAAAGAGGAATTTTCAAAGTAGGTACAGTAAAATTCCTTTAATCTGACACATGCGGGACCGTCTCCAGATTACCAAATTTTCTGAATTATTGGACGTCCTCGTAACCCCCACATTCTAGTTCATACCCCCCTGTCGCGGCTCACCATCCCCGTGCTCCTCCAGCTCCAACTCCCGCACTCCCCGGCTCAACTCAACCCCCCGCCCTACTGCACCCCTCCCATGGCCTCAACCCACCACCCAAGACCCCTCACTTACGCGAATTTCAAGGTATGTGTATCTCGGGGGATGCCAGACCATCAGGATTTCCAGACCATCAGAGGCCAGATTAAAGGAATTTTACTGTAATATGATGAACAGTATCAAAGAAATTATATCTGGCATTTGGTAAAATGTATCTGCGTTTAAAAACTTTGCAAGAAATCAAGACGTTTGTATGTTACTGTGAAGTTCTTCCTTTAAAATATGCTCTGTATTTTAGCAAAAGCACCTTCTTGCTGTTTCCATGGTAAGTGTTCCTTCATAATAGAGTAACAAACAGAAAAGACCATAACACAGTTACATAAAAAGCAAAATGCCAGGCCTGAGCTGAAGACTGCCCATGTCAGATCTATACTTGTGTGTTTTGCTTTTTCCAAAGCAAATTCTAGTGGAAGCACCAAGAGACTCAGTGGCATATTTAATTTAAAGCATTAGCCATGTGTGCACACACATTAGTTGTGTTATCTGAGTAAAACTGGACTTGGTTTCCCCTGAGTCTCTTTGTGATCATCCCAGATTCATTGCAACAGACTCTGTTCGGGAGAGGCTAACCACAGGAATAGTGCAGGTCAGGGTTGAGATGTGTGAGCAGAGCTACATAAAGAACAATTCAAAATATACGTTTGCATTGTTTCTTGGTATAATCAGTTCTATCACACCCTTGCAAACCCCCACACTCTCCCAGAAAACTAGCATCAAGGGAAGAGAGAGTACTTGATGCTGAGTCCAAAAGCATTGAGTTCCTGAATCAGTTTCTAAACGCCTCCTTTTATGAGGTTTTCCTGAAAAACCTAGAGATGGTGTGTTGCAACTAGCCTGTCCTCATGAGATCATGTAGGTTTTCATGTTGACTGGAAATAATTCACTAGGATTTAAAGCACATTAGAAGATGTAGTATGTAGCATCCAATGGGCACATAACATCATGCAAAGAGTTGGATGGAGTTAATCAATTTTCTCAGCGTTGTTTATTTTGTGTGTCACTTCACCTCCAGCTTGCAATTGCATTTAGCTATTTCAGCATATATGGCATGGAAGATTAACCACTGTTCTCAGACCTGGGCAGTGCTGACAGTAATAGAAAGGCTTCAGGACAGAGTGGGACACTTCTCATTTTTTTTGGAATAACGTTACTAAATACGTAGGAGAGAAACCCACTGCGTGTGGGCCTGCAAAAGTAAGGGGCCGTGCTGTTTTTATTTAAAAGTGAGGTGGCAAAGTTTGCAGATGACACTAAACTGTTCAAGATAATAACGAAGCAGACATACATATGTCTTAGAACATAAGAACATAAGAATGGCCATACTGGGTCAGACCAAAGGTCCATCCAGCCCAGCATCCCATCTGCCGACGGTGGCCAATGCGAGGTGCCCCAGAGAAGGAGAACAGAAGACAATGATCAAGTGATTTATCTCCTGCCATCCATCTCCTGCCCTTGTTCTGAAGGCTAGGGGCACCATACTTTATCCCTGGCTAATAGCCATTTATGGACCTAACCTGCAAAAATTTATGAAGCTCTTTTTTAAACCCTAATAGAGTCCTGGCCTTCACAGCCTCCTCGGGCAAGGAGTTCCACAGGTAGACTGTGCGCTGTGTGAAGAAAAATTTCCTTTTATTAGTTTTGAACCTACTACCCATCAATTTCATTTGGTGTCCCCTAGTTCTTGTATTATGGGAAAAGGTAAATAATTTTTTCTATATTCACTTTCTCCACACCATTCATGATTTTATATACTTCTATCATATCGCCCCTCAATCGCCTCTTTTCCAAACTGAAAAGTCCCAGTCTCTCTAGCCTCTCCCCATATGGGACCCGTTCCAAGCCCCTAATCATCTTAGTCGCCCTTTTCTGAACCTTTTCTAATGCCAATATATCTTTTTTGAGGTGAGAAGACCACATCTGCACGCAGTACTCAAGATGTGGGCGTACCATAGTTTTATATAGGGGAAGTATGATATCTTTTGTCTTATTATCGATCCCTTTTTTAATAATTCCTAACATCCTATTTGCCTTACTAACTGCCGCTGCACACTGCGTGGATGTCTTCAGAGAACTATCCACTATAACTCCAAGATCCCTTTCCTGATCTGTCATAGCTAAATTTGACCCCATCATGTAGTACGTGTAATTTGGGTTATTTTTTCCAACATGCATTACCTTACACTTACCCACATTAAATTTCATTTGCCATTTTGCTGCCCAATCACTCAGTTTGCTGAGATCTTTTTTGTAGTTCTTCACAATCCCTTTTGGTTTTGACTGTCCTGAACAACTTGGTGTCATCTGCAAACTTTGCCACCTCACTGCTTACCTCATTTTCTAGATCATTGATGAACAAGTTGAACAGGATCGGTCCCAGGACTGACCCCTGGGGAACACAACTAGTTACCCTCCTCCATTGTGAAAATTTACCATTTATTCCCACCCTTTGTTTTCTGTCTTTTAACCAATTCCCGATCCATGAAAGGATCTTTCCTCCTATCCCATGACCGCCTAATTTACATAAAAGCCTTTGGTGTGGGACTGTGTCAAAGGCTTTCTGGAAATCTAGGTATATTATGTCCACTGGGTGCCCCTTGTCCGCATGTGTATTAACCCCTTCAAAGAATTCTAATAGATTAGTTAGACACGACTTCCCTCTGCAGAAACCATGCTGACTTTTGCCCAACAATTCGTGTTCTTCTACGTGCCTTGCAATTTTATTCTTTACTAGTGTTTCTACTAATTTGCCTGGTACTGATGTTAAACTTATCGGTCTATAATTGCCAGGGTCTCCTCTAGAGCCTTTTTTAAATATTGGCGTTATATTGGCCGTCTTCCAGTCATTTGGTACCAAAGTGGATTTAAAGGATAGGTTACAAACCACTGTTAACAACTCCGCAATTTCACATTTGAGTTCTTTCAGAACCCTTGGATGAATACCGTCTGGTCCTGGAGACTTGTTACTCTTCAGCTTATCAATTAACTCCAAAACCTCCTCTAATGTCACTTCAATCTGAGTGAGTTCCTCAGATTTGTCACCTAAAAAGGCTGGCTCAGATTTAGGAACCTCTGTAACATCCTCAGCCGTGAAGACTGAAGCAAAGAAATCATTTAATCGCTCCGCAATGGCACGGTCTTCCTTGATCGCTCCTTTTATATCTTTATTGTCCAAGGGCCCCACTGCTTTTTTAGTGGGCTTCCTGCTTCTAATGTATTTAAAAAACATTTTACTATCGTTTTTTGAATTTTTGGCTAGCTGTTCCTCAAAATCTTTTTTGGCTTTTCTTACTACATTATGACACTTAATTTGGGAGTGTTTACGTTCCTTTCTATTTTCCTCACTAGGATTTGACTTCCACTTTTTAAAAGCTGCCCTTTTCTCTCTCACTGCCTTTTTAACATGGCTGTTTAGCCATGGTGGTTCTTTGTTAGGTCTCTTACTGTGTTTTTTTATTTGAACTGGAACTGGAAGGGACCTCAAGAGGTCATTGAGTCCAGTCCCCTGCTCTCACAGCAGGACCTGTTTAGTGTGCCTGACAGACTTTTTTTTTTTATTCTAACCTGCCCCACACCCTTGAAAGGCCCCCCCCCGGGTTGAGCCTACAACCCTGGGTTTACAAGGCCAATGCTTTAACCACTGAGCTATCTCTTCCCCTGTTGAAGTCATCACCACCACATGGCTTCACATTCAGAATGTTTTCACGATGGACATTTGACTGTCTTAAATGAAAGTTAAAGTTCTGAAGAAACAGATGGCATGTTCCCTCCTCTCTTCACGGAGAACACCGCCTTTGCCACGAATGAGTGGTTTTTCAAGTCTTACTGAGCAATAAATTGCTAATGCAAAATAAAACAATGAAATTCATCTTTCATCCCTAATATTTCCCCCTGGAAAACTGCCTTTTCCAACAGATACATACTGTTGCAACTGAATAGATATTCCTTGCCAGAAATCGGTGATTTGTTATATTTGACTGACTGCAAAATTGTGGAAATGCCACAACCAGCATTTATATTTAGCGTACTAATTAGTTTAACAGTTTTTAAATTTCCAATTATTAGCTAAAGTAAATAGTTTTACAGTTGTTCCTTGTGACTGAGCAAAGCTGTAGTTGGAGCAGTCATATAGCAAGGGGAAAGCCAATGTAAGTTTCAGGTTTCAAGTCACTCCTCTAGAGTAGGGGTGTACAAAGTGGGGTTGGGGGTTTGACATTTCATAAGGGGGGCCCCAGTGTGATTAGCTGCTGGGTCTCATCCATCTCATTAAAAATATTTAAATGTTACTGTTTTTGTGTGTGCACTCACATTTATATACCAATTAATGACATTTTTACATTCTGCAAACTTACTTTCTTACACGTGCTAAAAGTGTTTTTCTCCCCCCCCCCCCCCACACACATATGAACATAACTGAAATTCCCATTGGTTTGGATTACACTAGACAGGTTGAGGGGACCCTGCTAATTGCAGGGACAAAAAGTGGGGCCCCAAAGTAAAAAGTTTGCACACCCTGGCTATAGAGCAGAGGTGCGCAAACTGTGGGGGAGGGGCAATTGGCCCCTCCCCATCTCCCACACCTTCTGCTGCGGTGCCGACCCTTTGCCACTGCATCAGAGGGCTGGTGATGCAGGAGAAGCTGCGGGGGGAGGGAGGCGGGGAAGGAGCTGATCGGTGCACTTGTAGCGCCTGACCGGCTGCCAAGCTTTGGTGGCGGGTTCCTGGCAGTGAGGGCTGGGCTGGCTGAGGGATATCCTGGTATGGCATTTAGGCTCCCTCCTGTGGCATCGCAGCTGGCCTGGCCCCATAGCTCTTTTCCCCCCTCCCCCAGGAGGAACTCCTGCTCACCCAGCACCTGAGTCCCTGGCCGGCGCACCCCCACTTGCATCCCTTCCTATGGTTCTCCCACAGGTGGGGAGTGGGGAAGAGGGCCTTGGTAATTGTAAGCCCAAAAAGTGGGGCATGGCCTAAAAAGTTTATGCACCCCTGCTATAGAGCAATGTTGAAACTGGTCAATAAGTTCTTGTTTCATTTTGGTAGGGTAGTTTACCTTCGACATGGGTCATATGAACTCGGGCATCTCAATACTCCTAGCCAGATATTTGAGTTGAGTTTTATGAAATTTCACAGCAAATGAAACTTCATTTGAGGGAACGCAAAACGGATTTCTGGCCTCCTGGCTTCTCTGAGTCAAGGAGCCCAGAGTGCACGGAAATTGGGATTTAGCAGAGATTGTTTGTTTTCTTTTGTAGTGCTTGCAAGCCACTCTTGTAGCTTGTCACATGCAATTTGTCCAAACATTCATAATTGTGATCAGTCTGACATATAGCTACCTGTTTTTTTATTATAAAATATGCTTCTTTATGTCTGGAAAATTTCATATAATAGTTTTTAGGGGTAATTTAGAGGAATATATTTGGGTAAGTAAAACAAAAAATTACAAAAGGAGCCTACTAAATTTCTCACAGGATTTTGGTGCTGCTGTTCGTAGTATGAAGTCTGCACGTCCTTGAACAACTGCAATCAGTTTGACAAACTTAAAGATACGGGTTCATTTAATGGCTGTTGATGGGAAAAAATTAAGTCACAGTTGTATAGAGTTTTTTGCTGGATCAGCATGTAGGCAGCCAGATTGAAGTTAATGAGGGTCTGACCAAGTGCTGGGTCAACCGTCAGAGCTCATGGTATGTTTCAGGCCATTGTTAGCAGAATGTGGCACTTTGTTTGAGATTTCTTATTTACTGAGTAGTGCCTTGCTTTGTGAGTAGCTCCATTATCCTGCCACTGTTAGTCACAGGGTACTTTTATATTGCAAACAGCTTTGTTGTCAGTCATGAGTAGCACTAGTGTCAGTAAAGCTGATTGGGGAGTAAAGGATGAGTGGCAGACTCTAGCCGAAAGAATTGAGTAATGTTAGAGTATTTCTACTGCTGCCTTTTTTATTTTTATTTTTATTTTTTTTATTGTTTCGTGCAACTGATCAAAGTTGACTGGTTTGTTTATCCTTTCTCTGCATGGGAGGATTAAGTTGGTATTTTGAAGGGTATTGTCACTCTGATGACCAAAAGTAACAAAATGAGAAGTGCCTGTTCATTTTGAGCATTGATAGTTTGTGGTTATTCCGCGTCACCTCCCCGCCCCAGTATTAAAGCTGTGAAGTGAAATATGAAACCTGTATTTCCTGTTTCTCAGGCTGTCATTATATATGGTTTTAGGATATTTGTTTACATAGATCCAAGACATATTAAAATGGCTTTTAAATTAGTATACTGGTCAGAAGCCTATATAGGGCCAGGGGGCTGGACTCCAAGACCTCTCAAGGTTCCTTCCAGTCCTAGTATTCTATGATTCTATGATATGTGTAGGTTTGTGATCAAAAATATTTCAGGCAGAGGGCCGGGAGGAGGAGATCGGAGGAGGGGGAAGAAGGGCTGCAGAGGCCATCCCAAGCCCAATTCTATAAAACAGACAAACTGTATAAACTGCAAAAACTAAAAGTAGCCATCCTGCAACAAACACACTTCAAGAACAGACTTCAAAGAGAAACTGCAGTGCTACAATTCATTTGCAAATTTGACACCATCAATTTAGGATTGAACAAAGCTTTGGAATGGCTGGCCAACTACAAAAGCAGTTTCTCCTCTCTTGGTGTTCACACCTCCACGTCAGCTGCTGGAAGTAGGCTACATCCTGAATTGACTTCATTAACTCTGGTCTTCCTCTTGATTGGTATTCCCGTCTTTTCTTGTGCCCGTGTATCTGTACCTGCCTCTGGAATTCTCACTACATGCTTCTGATGAAGCGGGTCTTTGCCCATGAAAGCTCGTGTTCCAATAAATCTGTTAGTCTATAAGGGGCCACAGGACTTCTCGTTGAATTCACGGACACAGACTAACATGGCTACCTCCTGATACTTGTAGAAACTGTGTGTTAGGAAAGGTTTAACTTTTCACATAGTCAAGTATTAAAATAACAAAGAAATAACTTCTCATTCTTTAACATTTTATCAACCCCTGGTCTCCATATCAAAGAATGCGTGATAAATAATCAATAGCTGCCCTGCTTTTCTACTATAGTAACACTCAACGGCCCCTGCTGAAATTGTTGGTGCTGTGTAAACACATAATGGCTTTGTGTACACTTCTGAGCAACAGTACAGTCACAGCAGGAGTGCTGGGAGAGGCCTGTCCAAGAACTCTAGGTCAGTGTTTCCTAAACTTTTTGAGACCATGGAACATCAAAAAATAATGATTTTTATGTAGAATACCTATGAAAATTTTCTTCAAAAAATGAGTGGTTAGACTAAAATAAAAAAATATACACAGCAAAAACAAAAAAGAAGTCATTTAATCCTGTATCATAGCAATGAAGAAGTAACATTGTATCTGGTTTTAATATCAGAACATATATACCATGATATAAAACAAAACAAAAAAAGTGTCACGTGCTCATGGCACATGTGGAACACCAGTGCCCTGTGGAACAAACAGTTTAAGAAACCCTGCTCTAGGTAAAGTTTCATGAGAGGAACAGCTACCAGTACTGGGAGGCTGTTTACACTGGCTCTTGACAGCACTATAACTTGCTGTCATTGAGTACGTGGGGGGCTGTTTTTCACACCCTTGTGTGAGAAGGTTACAGCGCAGTATCTTGTCAGTGTAGACAAACTCAGTGATACTGCCCCTTCCCCTGATAGCTTGTAATCTACATAGACAAGACAGAGAAGGGGTGGGAAGGGAGACAGAGGCTGGGTGAGGTGACTTGCCCAATGTCACACAACAGTCAGTAATACATCGATTCCATTTCTAGCTATCCCTTGATTCCCAGTCCAGTACCTTTTATCTGCTGGACTGGGCTACAACCTGCAGAGAGTCACTGACTTATTCTTCTATTGTTGTAAGACCAAGCTGTCCTCTCCCCCACCCCCACAAATGTGAGCTATCACTTCAGATTTTAATAGAACAAATTGATTTAAAAGAATGGTTTAGAACTGTATTCCTGCAAATAAAGTGTGCCTGGGCAAAGTCTTGCCTAAGCCATATTGAAAGAATCTCCTAAGAGTAGAGCTAGGTCAGGGGTATGCAACCTGTGGCTCTTTAAGGATTTCTTTGTGGCATTTGATGTTATAACTGCAAAGTTAAAAGAACAACCCAAACCCTTCTGATTATTTTTGATAAACAGTGAATGTCTAAAAGCACAAAAATAAAGAACAAAATAGCAAATGATATGTGATCTTGAAATGCTGGATAACTCCCCCTAGCATCCTCCAGAGAGAGAGAGAGAGAGAGAAGGTTCAGAGACATTAGTACAAACACGTGTAAAGTGTGAGGAAATAGAATATGTAAAAAGTTTGTGAATGTCCTGCAGTAAACATGTAGCATTACAAATCATTGTATGTGTGCTGTTTCTAACGGGGGGGGGGGGTTACAAAAAGTCTGGTTTGACATCATTTATTAAGGACTGTTTTGTATTCACATACATTGGGGCTCTTGAATTCTTGAGTTTTTTACTGAATTGGAGAAAATGGCTCTTCTTGCTCTTTCGGTTGCTGACCCATGAGCTAAGTTAATAGTAGAATTTTTTTGGTTGGAGGATATTTTTTGGAATTTTTCAGTGACTTGAAAAGCTGAGGAATATTTTGAGTAGAAGCTAATCAAGCTGCATTGGGAATGTCAAAATGAATACTGTGAGTGAGTGTGGGTAGTCCATTGGGCTGGGGAAGAGACCAAAGCAGCTGAGAGAGGTTACTTTGCCTGCCAGAGGGCTCCCAGCTGTTTCATGTGTGAACTGTGGGCCTCCAATCTGACCAGATTCAACCACCATCAACTGTGAAAGGGGTGGTTCAGTCTCCATGATTCATTTGCTGGGATTGGTAGTAATGGAGCCAAATGATGCCAGTAATAGTTAAATTTATTTAAGTAATGTGTTTCACCTTGTTTGTGATCTTTGAGATATTTGACATTCTCATGGATTTAAATTTTTTATTTCATGAGTAAAATAAAAGAACATTGTTCAACTATAAGCTTTTTATGAAGACTTATTTTAGTGACATTATTTATTGCTGATGACTCAACTGAAGTTCCATTAAATCTTACCAGGCATAATTCTTGTGACTATAGAGAAGTATCTGTCCTCCAAGTCTCTTTCCCAACAGTTGAAAGCATAATTAAACTTTCTGAATTCCCAGTCATATGGGAGCTATTCTTTTAATTACAGCATCTTTCTTACGACATGCAAAACATCCAGCCTACCAAGAACAGCTTGACAGTTTACTAAATTTTTATATACATACTTTCTCAGTGATCCACTTCTTCTTAGATACAATGCTGAGAACATGAAATAACACTGAAACACGCTTAGTACTACTTTACCCTTAGCTTTGCTGAAGCTGGTGATTTTTTTTTTTGTTGAAGTATGAATTGGCATCAATAGACTTTAGCAGAGTAGGCACAAATAGGGCAAACCCACATCAGAAGCTACTTTTCTAGACTTTCTTGACCATCTTTATACAGTGAACTCTCTCAAACAGCAAACTTTAGATAAAATAGCAGTATTTTATTGGGGGGAAAATGCAAAAAAAAAAGTGGCTTCTTTATGAAATTCATACAAACATCCAGATGTGTAAATGGGTGTGTGTAAACTGATATTTTAAAATATGTTATGTATGGCATGGTCATTCCCAAAAAAGTGGCTCATTTGGAGGTCCTAGGGGAGAACAAGCAGGGTCACACTCTTGTAGTTAAGGGATTAGAGTGGGCTTTTGGATGTCTGGTGTCTTTCCCTAGCTTTGCAACAAACTTCCTGTATGATTTTGAGCAAGTCACTTAATATCTCTGTGGTAGTACCCTCATCTTACAGAAGAAGTAACAAGCACGGGGGATTGATAAGTGGATATGCACATTAGTGTTTGAGACCTTCAGAGCCTAATGATTAGGCCAGCATAAGTACTTCGATGTAGGCATGCTGAGTTAAAACACACCTACATACTTTCCATAAAGGTGCATCTGGCTGTTGAGTTAAGTCTTTGTTATGAAATATTTCTCGTTTATTTTTTAGTGAATCTAGCAGTTTATTCTTTATATATTAAAATGCAGTTTTCCTGCCTTCTAAGTTAGATCCTTGATCTCTTTATTTCGTAGCTCATGTTTTAGCTATTGTATGTTAAAGTGCACATGTTCAAACTAAGTCTGGTGTAGGACACTGAAACAACTGAAATGTGTCAGTATTATTGTATGTACTTATGCTTATGATGGATACCATTACAATCCTTCCCCATCCTGATTTTTCTCCTTTCTAATTTGCAAAGCAGATTCTGCTTTGTGGGTGGTATCTGTCATGACAGCAATCTTCCCAAGCAACTAGATACTTCTAATAGCCCAAATTCATTGCCTGAAATGTGGGAAAGCATCTTTAAACCCTAGGATGTTACATTGCAGCTTCTGATAAGTTAAAGACTACCATTTCAAAGAACTGAATAAAATAAGGCTTACAGCACTGTAGGAGAAGTTGAGCCTGTGAATAGTGTATGGTTCTTTGAGCAATAAGATAAATTCCTTCAATGCTTACATATTAAAAAATGCTTGTAAAGCCAAAGTGTTTCTGCTGTGTATCCATGTGTATGATTTTATTTACAGCTTCCTGTCTGAACAGTCATCTACTTGATGAGCACCTGGTCTTGAGAGACATGTATTGCCTTGATAAGCCAGCCTGCATTTGATGATATCTACCTAATTGTTGCTGTTGGACCTCTGCTTCTGTTACCTTGTGCAGCACACTGTCTAATTGTAATACAGAATGAGCAATTATCGTCTTTCCTTTTGGGCAGCATAGGTATGTATTGTCTTCATTTATTTTTATTTTGTGCCTATTAATAGACTTTGGCTTATAGAGAATATTTAAGATCCCTTTGGAGTGTGACCCTCGTCCCCTCCCCATCTCTCCATTTAAAGGAGCCCCAACTCGTTTGTTGTCATAGAACTGCAGAAGTAAGAGATGCAAAAGACTTATTAGTTTACTAATTTATCCTTTGGCATTGCAGCATTTCCCCTTATGACTGATTTTTAATTGCTTCCCTTTGGAAGCTATTTCATAGTCTAATAGATTTCACTGTTGTGTGTTTTCTCCTAATAGCCGACCTAAATTTTCTTCTGATTTCATTTAAGTTATGTCCTTTTGTTGCACTTTAACAATTCCTTTCCTTCCTTAGAGTTTAGGCACTTTTACAGTATTTTTCCTTGGATTGCTTTTCTTTGTAATATAACATAAGCTATTTGCTTCAATTCATTAAAGTTAAGTAGCACCACGTCATAAGATGGTCTGTATGTAGCTTTCTGTCACAAGAGTTGTTTTCAACCCTGCAGTGAAAAGGCGGCCAATTTAATTAAAATAGAACGTGCCATTATTTTCATTTTAAAAAAATTTTGTCAGATGTGACTGTGAAAGCACAAAACATGAAGTTCTTAATTTTCAGAATATATTCAGATGGGCAACACAAACTTCTCTGTACTATATTCCCTATATGCAATAACTCTGGTTTTGGTAGGATACTTTATTCTGTAGCAAAGGTTGGTTTGTACTGAGAAAATACATCAGGTAATATGGTTAAACATGACTTTTCCTTTAGCATGGACAAGAGTAGTCATGTTTTAAAATATCTTATTGAGATGTGGTAGGTACTAAGTTTTAGTTAACATTGGGTTAAAGCATGTGGCTAACACATTTTCCAACCCTAAGCATTTCTGATGGAGACCCTAGCCTAAGAGGACAGTTTAGTCTCTGTACACTCTATTGAGATGGCCAATAATAGCATCAGCTGGTGCCAATGAGGGTGGCTTTCCTGACTGAGGGAGCTGTGTAGCAGGAACTTCATAAAGACCCTAATCTAAAGCCATCTGAAATCAATATGCCTCTCTTCATTGACTCAGTTGGAGTTTGCAGCAAGCCCTGACACCACTAACTCATCTCCCACTGACCACTGAATACACTTCAGTTGATAGAAGGGAACGATAAATATGTGCCTTAGTTTTCCTTGGTGTATCTAAAACATAGAAATACACAGTTTTCCATTGTGGATTAGAGCATTTCTCCTTTGAGGCGGAAATCTTACACCCAGCAATAATCACTGCTTATGTGTAGAGGGTTGGGGGGAAAAAAGTGCAATATCCTGTGTGGTTTAAGATTTCCTTCCTAACTTGTGATCAAATTGCATCTGGAAGTATGAGATTTGCTTACTCCTGTCTTTGCCTGCATGACCAAAAATGTTCTTCTGTAACATAAAATGCTCTACGTGTCCCTTCCTCCTAAACAGAAGTGTGACCTTCAGATAAATAAACATAATTTTGTTTGACTATTAAATAAGATATCAGAGATATGTATTTCAGGATCTCAAGTTATAGATTACTGGTTAATATAAAAAACAAGAGAAGTGACTAATAACATAATGAAATGTTATACAGTAGAGTCTCAACATTCGCAAGTGCCACATTCGCAAATTTGGTTATTTGTGAGTGGCCTCACTTCCTGGGGCTCTAGGCCGGGAGCACCAGCAGCTGCCGGAGCTTTGAGCCCCACCCCACCCATTCACAAAAATAAACATTCACGAGGGTTCTGAACACAGAACCCTCGGGAATGTTGAGACCCTGCTGTACTTTGATTTGCTTTTATGAAAGTGAATAAAAATGATAATCAGAGATGTAAAATTTGCATTGTCACATTGTCAAATAGTTAAATATTCTAATAGTTCATTTTTCAAGGCAGTCCTGCCATATGTGTTAATTTTCTGAAATTTGTCTGTATACTTCCTCTGCTTTTAGTGCCAAACCATATAACATTTATTACTGAATGCAGAACAAGTTGTTTTAGAAAAAATTCTGTAAGGAGTCAAAAGCGGTCTGTAATTTTGATTTCTGCTATGGCATCATTCCTATGTACCGTATATGCTGTCTGCGTAAAATAGGTGGTAATGAATATGCATAACTGTTAATTGTCCTCATGACATTTGTTGTGATTACAATCTCTTCTACGAATATTTCAAGTATTTCTTGACTTTGGAATACAGCTAGCTTCTTTGGTTCTCTGTTCTTTTTGCTGATTTCCTATCCTCTGGCCAGGTACAGAAATCTTGCAAATAAAATGGATGTTTAGGCGGGGACCATCTTACCAAGCTTTGGTAATTTAGTAAGAACATATTTTTTTTTCTTTTTTCCCAGAGTAACTTTTACATGTGGGGGAATTCTGTACATCATATTTCAAACTTTTAAAAATTTTATTTATCAAAATACTGTATGATCATGCCAGCTTCATTTATTTTGGAAATTTATTTCAGAATACGTGTCAGCAAGTACATCTGTAACAACATGGACACAATTTTCCACAGGATTAGAGAGTAAAGCAACCCCTTACCACTACAGAAACCCACTCAGTTGCTAGTATCAGAGAGGTAGCCGTGTTAGTCGATAACTTCGAGAACAACAAGAAGTCTTGTGGCACCTTATAGGCCATGGCCACACTTGGCCAAAACTTCAAAATGGCCATGCAAATGGTCATTTCGAAGATTACTAATGAGGCGCTGAATTGAATACTCAGCAGAGGGGAATAAGGGGATTTCGAAAGGTGCGGGGTCCTTTTGAAAAGGACCCCTGTGTAGCCGCACCGAGCCGCATGCTTTTGAAAGCGGTGCTTTCGAAGTGCCGCAGCCAGAAGCGTCCTAATGGTAATGAGGCGCTGAATATTCAATTCAGCACCTCATTAGTGATCTTCAAAATGGCCATTTGTATGGCCATTTCGAAGTTTTGTCCAAGTGTGGCTACAGCCATAGACTAACAGATATTTTGGAGCTTAAGCTTTCATGGGTGAAGACCCGCTGCTGGGTCTTTTCCCACAAAAGCTTATGCTCCAAAATCACTCAGTTGCTGTTTCTCTGCTCCCTTCCCTCTATCCCCAGAGCCCAGCTAGCTGTGTGAATTTCAAAGTGTGGGCTTCAAATTGCAGATTGATAGTGTAGATGTGGGCAGTTTTGAACACATTGTATGGAAGTAAGGGAGTTTTGTGGGAGTACGGGAATGTCAAAGTAGGGCACTTATTTCAAAGCTGCCCCCATATACACTGGCAATCTGCAATTCGAAGTCTGCACTCCAAAATTTATGCAGCTGCCATTATGCTAATGAGGTGCTGAGTATGCACGCTAGCGCTTCATTAGCCTGTTTCGAATTGCTTCGTTTACCATGCCCCCTCCGATGGGAGAAGACGAGTGTAGAAACAGCCTAAGACTCTGACTTTCATACCACTGTGCAACCTGCCTAGACCTTGGATGTGAAAAGATAGAGATATTGCAAGATAAATTCAAATTTAAGGCAGTTAGCTTGATAATACGTCACTGTCTTCACTGTAAATACCATTAGCTTGATTTAGGGAGCACCAATATCGATATATTATCGTTGGAACCGTCTGGGTGTAGCATCAAGTTCGAATTTAAAAGTTCGAATAAAGGCTAGTGGGGAAGCGCCGTATCTTTGAATCAGATTCATTAGCCTCCAGAGGTGTCCCATATGTATCCCACAATGCCCCACAGAGCTCTGCTGTGGCCACTTCCATGTTTGCTGCTCTCCAAATGGGCAGGAATTAGGTAACAGGAAGCCTGCGAATTTGCGTTCAGCACCAGGAAGCCCGTGGCTGTGGGGTCCTGCTTGTGTGAGAGGCTGAGAAACTCTCTTTCTTGCTTTGCTATTAGTTCAGCTCTGGTTCTGTCTCTACCTCTCTCTCTCTCTCTTTTTTCCCCTCTCTGGTGTTGGCACCAGCCCCTGTTCTGCTGCACCACATGGCAGCTAGGCTTTTGGGGGGAGTTGTGCTTGTGTGAGTGGGCAAGAAACTTTTTGTCTGTGCTTTACATTTGTGCGGGGCTCCCCCCTCCCTGCAGTCAGGCTCTTTCCCACATCCAGCGGCTAGCCCCCAGCCTTATAAAAGGATGCACCTGCTACTCAGTGCAGGCCATGCTGCCAGGCAGCACCATGCCCTGGTTTGCATGCAGTGAGGGCTCCAAGGGCAGGAAAGGTTTTTGGGGGCGTGTTGCGACCTGGGGGCAGTCACCCCCGGCAGCTCAGACTTGTGGGGCCTTGCAGATACCGCGGGGACCTCTTCAATTGGCCTTGCACTCACCCATCTTATCCCCTCAGTGCAAATATATATTTGGGGACGTGCTACAGCTAGGGGGGAAATTTTTGGGGGCAGGGGAACATTTCAACTGTCTCTTCAGCTCCAGGCCCCAGGCACCACCCCCAAAAAATATTTTTGGGGGCTTGCTGCCCATTGCACACACCTTCTGCTTTTTGCAAAATGTTTGATATTTCAATTATAAAACCTGTTTCCTAACCTTTCCTATCTTCTTTCCTCATGCTTTGGCCCCCCAAAAACAGAGGGAACAGTGGGTGGAGGGCAAGTTGAGATTCCTGTTTCCGTTATAAGTTCAGTGTAAGAGATTTCAGTGTCATCACATTTTGGAAAGACAATGTAGCGGGAAGCCCAAAATCTTTTTCCTAACCTTTCCCATCCTCTTTCACCATGCTTTGTCCCCCAGAAAACACAGGGAACAGTGGGTGGAGGGCCAGTGGAGAAGACTACAGACACCTTGCTGCCCACTGCAGACACCTGTTAATTTTTGTAAATTCTTTGATAATTCAGTTACAGCTACAATTTTATAAATTGTGGATAAACCTATCATAGAACTTGAAGGAACCTTGAGAGGTCCCTGTGTCCAGTCCCGTGCATTGAGAGCAGGACCTATACCATCCTGGACAGATGTTTGTTTTAAAAAAAAAAAAAAATCTGTGTGGTCCTGATCCATACATAGCCCCTTCCAGGACTGAGCTCATGACCCAAGGTTTAGCTGGCCAATGCTCAAACCACTGAGCTATCCCTCCTCCCCAGCTATAAAAAACAATTCACTTATAGAAGCAAGAGATTTGGTGGTATTTGTTGATGCCATACCCTACTCTTCCTTTCTTCTTCCTGGAAAAAATGGCCATTTGCTTTCCATAGGAGGGGAAAGAGGGCAGTGCAATGTGGGAAGATGACATCACATATCCACAACCACTTGCAGGCCATTTTTTCCCCATGATACACTAGCAAAAATACCCAGTATGCTATGGGGCTGAAGGAACTGTCCCACAATGCATTGCTGTAACAGTCAATGTTTGGTGATTGAGTGTGGCAGCAATAAGTTGAATTTGTGGGGAGCCTGTGGGAAGGTGAGGATACTCCAATTCAAATTAATAAAACCCAGCATTTTAAAATCTATTTTAATAAATTCAAATTCAATCTCATAGTGCAGCTGTAGCCACTGTGTGGTTGCTATTCTTCCTGGCAGAGCTGAGTGAACAGCAGTCACATGATGGGATCGTGTGCACTACTCCTTGTGCACTGGTTGGAGACGTTTAGGTGACAGAAGCTAGGGTTACATCTACACTTCAATTGCTGCAGCAGCGTACAGCTCCTGCCATAGTGCCGCAGGGTAGGCACCTATGCTGGCAGGAAAGGGTCTCCCATCAGCATAAGAAATTACCGCTGTGAAAGATGTTAGCTAGGTTGATGGAAGCGTTTACATCAACCTACCGCTGTCTACACTGAGACATAGGTCAACATAGGTATGTCACCCAGGTGTGTGGATTTTTCATATCCCTGAGACATGTAGCTCTGCCAGTGTGAGTTCTCAGTGTAGATCCACCCTTCATGTGTGTTGTAATCTGCTTGAAAGAACCCCTACTGAGGAAGAATTAAGTAATCACTTGCTCAGGGGCGTGGTTCCTTTTCTTCATAGTTGCTCAAGTCCCACCCTTAAACATGGCATTAGAAAAACGCAGTCCAGCCCTACAAGGGGACCACACAAATAGGAGGGAAAAGGAACAACAAAATCAAAAGCATTGCAGTTGTGAAATGGAGCATATCTGACAATATGCACGATTAAAAAAACTGAGTTGAAATGAAAACCAAAAGCAGTCCAGTAGCTCTTTAAAGACTAACAGATTTGTTCTATTATACTTGGAGAAGGCTAAGTACCAGAATGGAAGTAAAACCATGCGTGGGTGTTTCTAACAGGTATCGAGAGACTTTTTGAAAATCATCTTCTTTTTTCCTCTTCCATTTGTTTTTCAGTTCCTGTGTTTTTTGTCTTTTGAAGGATTGTGTATGTAATTACTTCAAATGGAAATAAATGAGTGTTATGGTGAAGAGAAGGCCAGAAAATTTGGACATGTATCCATGGCCTAGTTGGCAAAAATGTTCTGTGATTACCTTCATGATGAGAGGATTTTATCTATTGTTTTCCCTTATAATTGAACCAAAAAAGAGGGGGAGCTTCCTTACTGAAAGACCGACTTTATTTATTTATTTATTTATTTATTTATTTATTTTTGATACAGCAAAAATTAAATTGCTGATAGACAAATATAGCGGATGACCAAAACTGTGAATTCATAGAATCTGTGTTTAGCAAACTACAGGTTGAGAACTGGGAAGGTTTGCAGCTGTTTTAGGGTGGATCTATGCAGAGAAGAAAGTGGACCTAAGATACATAACTCCAGCTATGAGAAGAGCGTAGCTGGACTTAGCTTAGGTTGACTTTGGCTATGTCTACACTTACCTGGAAGGTTGACGGCTGCAACACAATTTTTGGCACACACCAACTGCATACCAAAAATCAACGTTGCAGCTGTTGACTTCCATGCCTGTCTTCGTGGCAGAAGGTTGACAGGAGTGCTCCTCCCATCGACCTTCCTTAATACCGTGCAGCTTGAAAGAAGTTCCGGGATCAACGCACCATTTTGGAGCGGTCGAACCTTTTTGGTAAGTGTAGATGTAGCCTTTATCTGGCATCCCCACAGTGGGGTCAATGGGAGAGTTTCTCCCGTTGACTTCCCTTACTACTTGCAACTGCAAGAAGTACTTGGGTCAGTTGGGACACCCTGAATGTTCAATTTAGTGTGTCCCTACCAGACGCTAAATCAAATTCCAGAAGATTAACTACAGGAAGATGGATGCTCTGGAGATCATAGACGTGCCCTGACTTCTATACCAATTACACAGTGGATCCGAGAGGCTTTCTGATGTGAATATTTGGAAGAGACTGCCCACTGGAAATGAAAGAAATTTCTGACTTCAAGGCTGCTGTCTTGCATTCTTGTGACATCACTTGCACTTGTGAGAAGTGAGTTTGAAAAGCTATCTTTGTGAGAGAGGAATTCTAATTTAGTACTATTTTGCAACCACTTTGCCTGCCTTTGCATGCATGTAAAATAACCCAAATAGCATGACAGGGCAGACTCAGCTCTTGTATCCTTCTGCAGGCAGAGAGAGCACATTAAACTAAAGCTCCAGGAAATCATCTTAGACAGCACAATAGACCAGAGGTCATTACAGTGACAATTGGTAACCTTGTTGTATTATGAACCCAGTACAAAATGACTGTTTTGGGCACATCTGTAAATAAATGAACAGCTGATCCTGTAATATTATTTTCTGTGCTCAGCATTATACACAGGTGCTTGCTATACTTGATTGTAATTGAGAGGGTTATTGTTGTAGTATCATGAATTCTGTGAAAGTCCCATAAAGTCTTTGTAAAATATCTTAAGTACAAGGAATTTAATGTATGGTATGTTTCACTTTGTCTCGCATGATATATGCATAATTAAATATCTTCTGTCTGGTTTCAAAAGGAAAAAAAATCAATCTCACATGAAAAGAGTGGAACAATAAGTTAGAAAACAATGAAGAATTTTTTAATAAACAAGCCCAACAGAATGCTTAAAGCATGTAACTGATGATAAAAAATATTTCTTTGGAACTGCAGAATTCACAGCTTTGGTTTTTGAACTAACATTATAAAAACTAAATTAACTTTCAAATACTGCTTGACTTTCTAAAATAAGTCTTTGAGCATATCTTTTAGGAAAAAAAAATCTAGTCTTCACTGAAAAAATTGCCAAAAAGGGAAATGTACCACAACCCTTGGTAAATTGTTCTACTGATAACTACTCAGTTTTTTTAAAAAATTACCCTTAATTTCCAGTCTGAATTTGTCTAGCTTCAACTTCCAGTAACTGGATCATGTTATACCTTTGCTAGCTTTTAAATTATTCGGTATTTGTTTGCTATATAGGTACTTACAGGTTTTGCTCCCTGCGTCTATCACAGAAAGCCATGTTTTCTAACCCTTGAATCATTCTCCTGGCTCATCTATGAACCCACTCCAATTTATCAAGATCCTTTTTCAATTGTGGACCCCAGAACTAGACGCCATAATTCAGCAGCAGCCTAGCAAAGGTATAACATGATCCAGTTGCTGGAAGTTGAAGCTAGACAAATTCAGACTGGAAATTAAGGGTAATTTTTTAAAAAAACAGAGTAATTAATCAGTAGAACAATTTACCAAGGGTTGTGGTACATTTCCCTTTTTGGAAATTTTTTCAGTGAAGACTAGATTTTTTTTTTTTCCTAAAAGTTATGCTCAAAGACTTATTTTAGAAAGTCAAGCAGTATTTGAAAGTTAATTTGGTTTTTATAATGTTAGTAAATTTTGTAAATCCAAGATTGGATGCCTATCTAGAAAATATGCCGTAGAAACTATCATGGGGGCATTCTGTGGCCTGTGTTACACGGGAGGTCATACTAGATCAGGCTCAGCAGCTTTTCTGAGGTGAAGTGGTGAAATTTGACCCTTTGACCTCTGTGTCCGGGCCAAGTGCTGGTGATACTTTTTAAAGTCACCAATAGTCCTGTTTACAACAGCTTCATTAATAAATTAAGATGCAGAGCTTTACCATTTAGGTGGTGGTGGGTAGTATTAGCTGGCTTTGTTAATCCACAGGTGGCATGGCTTTGAGCAAGCTCCCAGCTGTACTGGGAAGGTGGAGTGGGGCTGAGCTCCTGTCTCATGTGCCGATGAAAATCAGCTTGTGAGAGTCTCTTGTCACCCGTGCCAGGGGTTGCTGACCTCTAGAGTAGATGATCACAATGATGCCTTCTGCAGAGCCTTGAGATCTATGAGTTTGTATTGTCTGAATGAAGAAGTGATCTTAATCGAACTTTTATCCAGTGTTTGCTGGATCTGGGTCTTGTATTAAAATATTTCAGAAGAACTTGTTATTACTAAGTGCTTAGTCCTGTTCGCATAAAGGAAAACTCCCAATGGGGGACTTAATCCCTGTGGAAGGCGCTAACGAGTAAGCTATTCTCAAGTGAGTCCTGTTCTCAGGAATGAATACCCTTACACATACCATTCTCTGGTATGCTGAATCACAGATTTGGTGACCTTTGGGTTGTGCTGCAAGACTTAGCTATTCTTTCTTTCAGGCTTTCTTGAGGTAGGGTTGGGGACAGTGACAGGAGAGGTGGAAGGGAGGGGGAAAAAGATTTAGTGGATAGAGGATGTGGAGGTGCATCTGTGTTGGGGAAAGTTGGGGTTTTGCACACTGATCCATTCCAATATTAGATTTTTAAAAGTGTACATGTTCTCAGAATATTAGATAATCTCATTTTTAAAATAAAGTACACTCGAGTTCACGTCCTTATTTTTTTCCATACAGTTGTAATGTGTTCATCAATTCACTTTTATTGTCAGTGCAGTTGTAAAGTGTGTTTAAAAACCAAACACATGCAAAGGCCCATATTGTACAAGTACTTACGCATGAGTAACTTTATGGGGTTATTTACATATGTAGTTACAGGAACAAGGCCTAATGTGGTTTGTTAGAGATTCAGTAATAATCTTGATGTAATATGTTGCTTTTTTGTTTGTTTTAAAAGTGTACGTTTTCTAGTGTAGGTCATTTGTATCCAAACTCTGCGCCAGAATGTGCTTTACTTTGAAAAATCTCCACGTGTGGGTAGCTTGTCCTTTAAGAAGAGACTTTAAGAAGAATACAACTTAAAAATATAGCTAAGACCCATAATCGTATATTTTAACTTTAGCTTCTAATTTTTAAAATTTTATTTCTGCTACGTCTGGGTCCCTTGGTTTGGCCAAGTCCAAAAGGAGTAGGAGGATGCTTGAAAATGTTGTTCCTCGAAGCATTCTGTATCAATTGGAAAAAAGGAATTTTTATACATTTCTTTCTACAGTGAGGTGCAAACAAATTAGTTCTGCTAGGTGTAGGAATGACATTTCAGAATCCCACTGACAGATGGATTATCAATCTAAAAACCATCTCTCCTATGCTAGAGTTAATTGAATAACTCTTCTTTTTGTGTGGGTCTTAATGAAACCATCCATGTGGACAGGGATGGAGCAGAGCACATTTCACCCCTAGGACTTAAAAGGTGCATGACTCTTGTACTGGTGCTCTGTGCAATGTTGAAATTTTACCTTGTGTGAGGGTGTACCGTGTGATTAATCTCTTTTTATCAAGCTTTTATAAGATATGGTTTAAATTGGGGGGGTGTTTACAGCCCGTTTGAATAATAACATATAATAGAACAAAACATCAAACTTAAAAATCCTGCCCCAAAAATAGAGAAATATCGGACTACATGAAGTCCATGAGGAACTTTGCTAGTGACAGTATGTAGAAAGTGCTTAGATATTACTTCTGAGTGGCAGTATAAAACCTCAAGATATATAAAACTTGCCTGTTACATAGTGCAGTGTTTCCATGTGCAGCTTTTACAGTGCTGTGCTAAAGAAGGGTTGTAATGTTATTGCCTAGGGAGGTCATGGAATTGCCATCAACAAGATATGTAAGAGAAGGGTGGATAAATATTTATCAGGGATGATCTAGATCATGCTTGGTCCTGCCCATGAGGGCAGGGGAGTGGACTTGATGACCTCTCGAGTTCCCTTCCAGTTCTAGTGTTCTATGATTGTCTCCATTTAAACAGGGAAACTTTGGCTAAGAGGAAGCAGACGCAGAGAGGTGAAATGACTTGCTAAAGGTCAGGCAGTTGACCAGTGGCAGAGCTGCAAGTATAACTTCAATCTAACAACTCCCAGTTCAATTCCTGATCAACTGACCACGGTTCATCAATTTTTAAAAATTCTTTTGTTTTTAATTTAATTATATATCCAACATTATGAATGTGTTCATTCTGGTCAATACTACTAATACACCGTTTTTACATGATAGCAAGTGCCTTTCAGGTCAGGTAGGAGAGTGTGCACACTTTACTTAGTCTCTGCCTTGAGTAGCTGTCTCAAGAGTACTCTGCACATCTCTGGAGCTAAGAACCTACCATGCACAAATGCTGGACAGCAGGTGAGAAAAGGGAAGAACAAGGAGAAATTCATTAAAGTTGTGGGTTTGAAGGAGGAGTGAAAGACTCTGTGGTGGGCAGGAAGAAAGATGAACAGATGTAGGGAATGGCAAGAGAGAAGGCTTGAAGCCAAGAACAGTAGCTGGAGGCAAAGGAAGCAAGAACAAGAGATAATTGGGAACAGCATAGGGAGGAGTAAAATGGAAATGTGAGCAGAGCTTAATTCTGATTTTTTTTTTTTTTTTTTTTGTGGATGTGAAGGCTGGAATGGGCCATTCTAACCTACTTTCACCTCCTGCACACAACAGACCATGGAACTTTCCCCAATAGTTCTTTCTTCCAGCTCATAACTTTGGGTGGTGCTTGATATAGTATTTGGTGTAGGGAAAAAAAAATCCCATCTTTATTTGAAAGACTTGAGCTGATCGAGAAAACGTCATGTCCCTAGATAAGAAGCTGTTTCAGTACTTTTAAAAAGTTGCAGTTTAGTCATTCTGGGTATCTACGAAACGCATGTCATGATGGTGTTGATGGGTAGAACTTTGTCCATTGAGATGAGGAGTCTCTTTGATGTGAAAACAGAAAGGAAGCCAGAAAAGAGATTCATAATATTATGCACCTAGGTGTGTCAGCCAGCTTGGAGCCCCCTCATGCTGTGCAAACCTGTAGTAAATGAAAGTCCCTGCCCCAAAGAAATATTGGGGAACAGGTGAGAGGGTTGTGATTTGGGAAATAGGAGAGGGCTGGAATAGTAGGAGATGAACATTCCTTGCGCCATGCTGTTTTTGATTGAGTAGAAGCAGCAGTGTGAAAGATATTGAAGCTAACGATGAATAGGCATCAAGGAAAAAAAATAACCAGCATGTGAAAAAATAGTTGTTTCCCTATGATCCCCTTTGCTCTCCACCAATACAGTTGTTTTCCACAGAGATAGAGCAGCTAGATATACTCTGGCTATGTCTACACTAGAAAGTTTTGTCGGCAGGAGGGGCTGTCTGTTGACATAACTCATGGAACAGCTGCACACTTAAAGCATCCTGTCGACAGATTCTCGACAGAACTCTGCCATTGTCTTGACAATATTGTCCCTCAAAATTTGCGGCATAACAATTTGCTGACAGATGGACAATGTAGCCACTTCTGTCGACAGAAAGGACTTATGGTTGCCAGGCAGCCCTCTTTGCGGAGCTGCTATTCTGCTTTTCTGGCAGTTCTCTGTTGACAGAGCAAGTTGTGTGTAGGGCAATCTGTTGATAGAATTTCTGTCAGGAGATTTCACTGTCGGCAGTAAGTTCCGTCAACAGATGCTTCTAGTGTAGACATGGTCTCTGTCGCATGTTAAGCACTGAGACCAGTGTTTTTTAGTGGCAGGACCTTGGCTGTGAAACTCTTTAGTGAAAACCTGAGCCTGGTGGATGTCAACTAAAAGTATTGAAGAATCTTCAGTAAATCCTTCCCCAGAATTAGTACCTAAGAGCAAACAAACAAAAGCCCTCCCCATGCACAGTACTGCTAATCAGCCCTGTATTGTTGTACAGTTTTATGTAGTGTGTGGGTACCTTACTTCTAGACACTCTATTAAATTGTAAGATAACTAGGAGATGCGAAGGTGGAGAGGAGATGAGAAGAAAGAAGAGGGGTTGAGAAGAAAAAAATTGGGAGGTGTGGTGGAGCATCTAGGAGGAGATGGCTGGTGGCTAGTGTGAGAGGTGATGAGGGACATAGGGTAGATTTGGAAATCTTCTGCTAAGAGATGTATGTCAGTTGAAGCTATGGGATTGCACAACATTTGCTGAAAGGGGTGGCATAGGGATCTGGAGAAGAGCTACCCAAGTAGTGGTCAGCAAGGCAAAAGAACACAAATGTGGAAAATGTGAGAAGGGTTGAAACAGAATGGAATAGAAAGTGATTGTAGACACAGAGAACATGCCATATTGGGTCAAACCAGTTGTCCGTAAGTCTAATATCCTGCAATAAAGATAGTAGAGATCAAGATAATGGAAACAGAGAAATGGCCCTTTGGCTTAGCAAGGGGATCATTGTGCTTTGGGCAAGGCATAACGTTGTTTGAGTGGACAGGGCAGAAACAAGCCTGTAGTCAGACTGGGAGGAAACTGGAGTAGAGCTAATGGAGGGATTGGGCGTAGATATTTTGCCTAAGACTTTTGGAGATGAAGAAAAGGAAGAGGCTAGGACAATGGGTAAAGGGCCGTGTCTTTTTTTTTTTTTTTCCAGAAAGGAGAACAAGGTGTTTATATTGGCTGGTGGAAAAGAGCCAAAAGAGGTGGATGATGAGAGATGGAGGGAGGAAATGAAGGGGTCAGAGACTGTGAAAGGAGCATCTCTAGTGAGATGATAGGGGAAAAAGAGCAAAACAGAGCAATCCTTAACCCGACAGCGCAGGATTGGTTAGAATATGCTTTTCAGGAGAATAGATCAGAATTATCCTTAAACACATGCTGCCATTTCTTTGCGGTGAATCGCTATTGGCAGAACTAGTGTCTGGATAATTGAAGTGGCTTACTGTATGGCTAAGTACTATGTTAGTGTCACAAGATCTGCTATGTTTTATGGATATTGTAAAAGCCCAAGGAGTAATCTGAGTTACTATGTTTGTTGGAAAAATTAATTAAAAAAAATATTCCAAGCAAATTTTTACACTTCTTGAGAGGACAACCTGAAAATGAGCAGCAGGCTACAGCTCAGGCTGATTTTCAAAATGTCTGTCTTTTTAACATGTCATCAGAAAAGGATGTTTTTTCATTGTCAGAAGTTATATTGTTTCATGAGTGCTGTTCTGATAGGCTTTGTTCAACATTAGTTAGCTATTAACTGTGTGAAGAATACAGTGCAGCCTACTGTATGTAGGCTAGTACAGTGGTTTACGTGTGTTGATTTACAGAGAATTAACACAGAAGTATAAATATCTCTTGGGTCTTGCCCGTCTTAAACTTCCTCTTTTCCCATTTATATGTGAAGTGCTTGGTCAGGTTCTTAAGCACCATTGCAATACAAATAAATAAGTATAATAATTGTGTGCTCAGGAGCATTTCATGGAGGGCTGTCTGTTCCACCAATAATCCTTAAACTGTGCTTTGACAGCCAAGGGAGTAAGAGATTTAGAGACAGGTAGGTTGACTGAGACGTGGCTGGTTTTAGGCTTTTTTAACGATGACTTCAGCGTGAGTTATCAAAAGTGTGGTGGAGGTGCGTTACGAAAAAAATGAGGTGGCACAAGAGATGGTGATTGGATAATTTTACAAGCAGAAGTAGAGCTGGGAAAGAGGGAGGAGACTTAAACAGGATTAAACAGATTTTAGGTTCTGGATAGAAATAAGGGTGATTCAGACGATATAAGCATAGAAGGATGGATGTGGTGGCTGGAACCACACACTTGCAATAGATAACATGAAAGTGCTCAGGGCACTTTTTAAAGAGGATGCAGATTTTTCTAACCTAGAAATAGTCATAAATGTGATGTGTATAATTTCTGGTAGATGCAGTGAGTTTATGAATGGTATTTGGGAGGAAAAGAAGGTACTGGAGAGCTGGCTGGTGCTGTGGAGAAGAGATCTGCATTCAGGATTCTGGGAAGGAAAGCAGAAGTAACTAAATCCCCCTCCCAGTAGCGAAGTGTGGGGGAATACCTTCAGTTCTCATCCTCTCAAAGATGGGAGAGGTTGTGTGATTGGTCACTGACAGTTCTGGTGATAGATTTTGCCAAGCCCTCCCTGGGCAATTGTGGGGAGGGCAGGGAGTTTGGCTCTGGGCCCTGAGAAGGTATGTGGCCTCAGGTGGAAGCCTAGATCATACTGAACACCCCACCCCCATCCCCCAGCCAGGCCTCAGCACCTCCTGGATTGTGCCATGTTAGCCTCTATTGGCAATTTAAAGGGCCCCGGGGCAGCTGACCCATTTGCCGGCCCTGGTCACTGAAAATGGTACAAGCAGACTTTTCTTCCATTCTTGTTCTCCAGACTTTCTTCCTACCACATTTCCTTTTTCTTTCTTACTGTCAGTCTCCTGCTTGTCCGCTCTCTCTTCTCACCCCTCTCTTGGAACGGCAGCTCCAGTCACTTAGATTCTCCTTTGTTTGTATACACTGGTGCTTCGCTCTCTTTCTCCTGTGGTGCCATCCCCATAGCATCCAAGTGCCTGTCATTATTTAAAATGGCAGCACAGAGCACTTTTCCTGTGTTCCTCCCATGAGAGAATGGAGCCATGGGTTGTGAGAGTTGCTCTTTTGATGGTTTCACTTAATGGTAGCTGTGCTGGGACAGACTCAGGAGAACAGCAGTTAACATTGAATGTTTCCACTATACTGAATAGGTGAAGTATGGTGTGGGTTTAAGTAGCTGAGCTGCAAAAAATGTATTGGTAATATTAAAAACTATGTGATCAGTTCCTGCTTTCCAGAATTCGAAGGGAAATATTTGAATGTGTCCTGTCTGCATCCCAAGAGATCCACTGGCAAACACCGAAGGAAATAAAGCAGTGGAGAGCTAAGAGAGAACAGAGAAATTTGTTCTACACAAATGTCAGGAACATAGGTAATAGGATTGCTGAATTGGACTTACAGGTTTTCAAGGATAAGTACAGAATGATACTACAGTCATGTCAGAGGCATTCTTAAATCAGAAAAGACCCTGGGCGATTTAAAAGTCAGGGGATTGTTAGATTTTTTGCATTAGACTTCCAGAGCAGTGTGAGAAAAGGGAGAGGCTTTCATAGCAAGACAGAAGAGCCTTTCAAGAAGGCTAGGACTCTGAGTGTGGGAATCCTGGCTGGAGTAAATATATTGTAAAGTGTTAATGACATCCATACGGATAATATACAGGCAGGCAAAACAAATTACTATTGGGGAAAAATAAGTAAATTTTTTCAGATTTTTCCGCAATATTAATACTACGTGTCTGGTGTATTAGTCTCTGGATTCTTTCGAAGGTGCTTATGCCAGCACACCACCTCTGTCTCACTAGATTTCGCACTTCAACCTCTGGCATTTGGAGGGTCTATAGTAGATCAGCTACATACTAGAGGATGTTTGTTTTTCCACCATGGGTTTATTTATGCATATTTTCAAGGTAAGCCTTGGGACAGGCCCCTGGAGTGCCCCTCCAGCAAACAAAGGAATCAAATTCATAGCAGAAAATAAAGGGGGATAACTTTTCCTCCCTCTTCTCTGAGGTGCGTATACGTATTGCTTTGTTATGAATGCCAGGCTGCTGACCTGCTCCTACCCAGGCAGTCATGTCAATCCCCCAGTAGGAAAAGAGCAGCTCTCCATCCTGGAGAAACCTTCTTCCCGCTGCCATGAGCCCTGCAGCAGCTTGTCCTACTGATCTCTCACCAGAAAAGGGATTTTTCAATTGTCATAGACAGCCCTGCACAGCCCTTACAATGCAGCCTGACTTTGTCACATGGTTTGTGCGTGCATGCACACATGCAACCTTTAATTCAGCACCCTTGTGCATATGCATTAGATGCCATTTCCTTCACATCTAGCCTTTCAACTGCCTCAACAAATGAGGCAGGAGTCCCATAGCAACAGCCTTTTTCACTACAGAAACCTAATCCAGCCCCAGTACAAGTTCATCCTGTGCTCTGAAGGAGATGGGAGTCATATGTAAAGAATAGTATATGGTCACCATAGGGGGGTGGTAGCATTGCTCGCGCCTAAGGCTATCTGATACTTTCCATTTTAAGACCCCTTTTTCATTTTTGCTTGTAACTTTTGCTGAATTTCAACCATTTGGATGAAAACGTCTCATGCTGCGTCTCTGCCTCAGGCTTAATTGTTTTTGGGGTGTTTTCAGCTAAAATGATTTAACCTTTTCCAAGAACGAGACCTGGGAAAGTACATGGTTTGCACATGTTACAGAAATCCTTGCCATTGTGTAATTATTAACCCTCTGGAAATAAAATCTCCAGTTCCCATGTGATCAGTAGGTTTAAAAAAAAAAAAAAAAAGCTTAGTAGCTGAGTTCTACAAAGATTCTGGGCTACACTAAGCATGCTCCAACCTGGGATTAAGCAGGAATTTTCCTAAACTCCATGCTTCATGCAACTGCAGGCTGCTGCAGCGCATGGCACAGGAACCAAGGGCTGCAAGACTGTTTCCTCCATGCTCCTTATGCTTCCTGGTGTGTGCATAGGAGGTGTTTAGAAGGAAGAGTTTTCATCCTACAATGGCAGACAGCTAAAAAGTGACTTTTTTTTTTTTTAAAGTCCTTATATACAAATCCTGGAAGTCTAAATACAAACATGGCTGAATCTGAGTCTCATGTTAAATGAGGATATTGATATAATGGGCAACACAGACACATGGTGGAATGAGGATCATGCAGTAATACTAGGGCACAAAATATATTGGAAAGACAGACTAGGTCAGGAGTGAGCAAACTTTTTACATGGAGCTCTACTTGTCATCTCTGCAATTAGCAGGGCTCCCCAACCTTTCTAATATAATCCAAACCAATGGAAATTTCAGTTGTGTTCATATGAAAGGGGGGATTAAAAACTCTTCTGGCATGTGTAAGAAAATAAGTCTGTAGAATGTGAAAACTCTATATTAATCAGTATGTGTGTGAATACACATACATAAAAACATAGCATCTTTAAACATTTTAATGAGATGGATGAGCCTGAGGTCTAGCAGGCTATGATACTGCCTCCCTCCCCCTTTTAAAATTTCACACACACCCCAAGGGGGCCTTTCCTCCATTTTGCTCATCCCTAAACTAGGTCATAGTGGTAAGGAGTGAGTGGCACTATATGTGAAAGTGTAGAGTCATGAAATAAAAATCTCAAGTGAACCAAACTGTACCACAGAATCTGTATGGATATTAAGGCTGTGTCTGAGTAATAAGAATATGGGAGTATGGGTGTACCACCAAGTACCTGATCAATATGATGATCATGAGTGTGGTCAGGGAGTTAGAAAGGCTATAAAATTTAAAAAAAAAAAAAAAAAAAAAAAAGAAACCTTCAATAAAATGGGTGATTTCAACAATCTCTGACTGGGTAGGTGTGTGTCATTTTAGGACCCGATGCAAACGCACACATTTTCTTCACACTTTGACTGCTTCTTGGAGCAGCTAGTCCTGGAACTCAAGTGGAGTACAGGAACTGGTCCAAGAGATGAAACTAGCTGAACCACTTGGCAGTACAAGCTGAATCTCTCTAGTCCGGTACCCTTGGGACCTGCTGTATGCTGAACAAGAGAATTAGCTGGATCATGGGAGGTCAGTTTTGTCTAGCAGCATTATCAACACTTCCTCTGCTTACTGAGCCCTTAGAAGACACTAGGGATAAATTACAACTAAATAACAGCACAACAATGAGAACTGGTGGCTGCAAACAAACTTTCTGGGGCCACATGAAACTTGGCCACACCCATAAGTGGTTGTCCACCTAACTAAAATCATACCAGATTATGGATGATGCCAGATGAGAGAGAGCTGTGCTAGAGATGTTCTACAGGTAGTGCCATAATATAATTAGATTTAACATCCTTTTGGTGGGGAAAACGCAAAAGCAGCCTACCATGGAAAAGTTTAATTTCAGAAAGGAGAACTACACAAAAATGAGGAAGTTGGTTAAACAGTACCAAAAGTGACATCCCTGCAAGCTGTGTGGAAACTTTTTAAAATACGCTAAAATAGAGGCTCAGTTTAAATGAGTACCCCAAATTAAAAAAACACAGAGAACCAAGAATGCCACCTAGGATAAGCAAAGTAGAAGAAGCAGTTAAAGGCAAAAGAGTATCTTTTGAAAGTTGGAAGTTAATTTTTAGTGAGAAGAATGGAAAGGAGCATGAACTCTGGCAAGGGAAATGTAAATATATAATTAGGGAGGCAACAGAATTTGAAGAACAACTAGCCAAAATTTCAAAAATAACATGAAAAAATGTAAATAAAAATCATCAGCAGGAAACCTTCTAAGCAGCCAGTGGGACCACTGGATGATTCAGATGCTAAACAATCACTCAAGCAAGACACAATTATGATGGAGAAATTAAATGAATTCTTTGCATCAGTGTGCATGACCGAGCATGTGAGGGAGATTATCAAGCTTGAGCCATTCTTTGCATAGGAAAAGTCTGAGGAGCTGTCCCGGATTAAAGTGGCCTTAGAGGTGGTTTTGGAACAAATTTATAAATTAAACAGCAGTAAGTCACCTAGATTTAGGAGGGAGGTGAAGTTTTGGAAGGGGTAGCTTAGTAAAGTAGCGGAATCTCCATCACAAGAAGTTTTTAAGGTGAAGTTTGCAAAAGTCCAGACTGGAATGATTTAGTTTGATTGGCCCTGCATTGAGCAGGAAGGTGGACTACATGATCAGCTGAGGTCTCGTCCAACCCTAATCTTGTGTGATTCTAGAACAGATGGTGTTCGCCCAAGAGTCCTGAAGAAGCTCAAATGTGAAATGGCAGAATTTCCACGTGGGCTTTGTAACCTATCATTTAAATCAGCTTCTATGATAAATGACTGGAGGAGAGCTAATGTGATGCCAATTTTTTAAAAAAGGCTCCAGAGATGATCCTGGTAATTACAGCATGATAAGCCTAACTCCAGTACCAGGCAAACTGGGTGAAACTATAGTAAAGAGGAGCATTATCAGACACATAGATGAAATTAATTTGTTGTGGAAGAGTCAACATTTGTAAAGGGAAATCATGCCTCACCAGTTTACTAGAATGCTGTGAAGAGGTCAACAAGCATGTGGACAAGGGGAAAATCCAGTGCATGTAGTGTACTTAGGTTGTCAGAAAGCCTTTGACGAGGTCCCTCACCAAAGGTGCTTAAGTAAAGTAAGCTATCATGGGATAAGAGTGAAGGTCCTTTAGTCAATCAATAACTGGTTAAAGAGAGAGGAAACAAAGGGCAGGAATAAATGGGGAGTTAAGTCCAAAGCAGACTGTGAAAGTTACAAAGGGTTCTCACAAAACTGGGTGACTGGGCTGTAAAATGATAGATGAAATTCAGTGTTGATAAACATGGATGGCGGACGACTCCTGCATTTTGGGAGGCTGAACTCAAGCACAGGAAGCTCACTAAAACATTGGAGACGGGGGAGTACTACTCGTGCCCAGAATATGACTTTGCCTCCTGCTCCATCCCAATGCCCTTCTCTATTTGGTTACCTTTCCTTGAGGCTCTGCTCATGCTCCACCACCATTCCATCCCAGGCCCTTTTCTTGATTGGCTTCCTTCTTGAGGGCCTCCACCTAGGGCTTATGACTCTCCACCCTCTTTTTTGAGCCTCTCCTCAGCCGTGCCTCCCTTCCACTCACACCTCTTTGCTCCCAGTGGACTGGGGGGCTCTTGGGGGAGAGGCATGGGTTGGGAGGACCTCTGAGGAAGAGGCAGAGTGAGGCAGGATATCAGGGAAATGGCAGAGCAGGGAGGGGAAGAGAGCAATGCATGTGGGACCAGGACCTAGGGGCAGTGTGTGCATTGGACCACAGCTTGGTCACCCTTTTGGCAGTGGCATTCTAAAGGGAACTGTGCTGCTTTCTGTATGGGGAGGCTTAGCTTCCCCTGGCCTATTATACCCACCAATCTTGTTGGTAAATGCAAATGAATGCTCATTGGCTAAGAGAATCCCAACTGTACGTATAAAACGAGTGGGTCAAAATTAGCTGTTACCACTCAAGAAGACTCTTGGCCTCATTGTGGATAGTTCTCTCATTCATTTATTCAATATGTAGAAATAGTCAAAAATGGTTCAGAACTTTGGGAATCATTAAGAAAGGGATAGAAAGTAAGACAGAAAATATCATATTGCTGTTATACAAATCCATGATATGCCCACGTCTTGAATACCACATGCAGATCTGGTCACCCAACATGGAAATGGTAAAGAAAGGGATAACATAAATGACTAGGCTGTGGAACAGCAGAGATTCATAAAACTGGGACTTTTCCACTTGGAAAAGAGGTGAAAAAGGAGGGCTATATTGTAAATGTACAAAATCATGCCTGATGTGGGGAAAATAAATATGGAAGTGTTACTTACTACTTCACATAGTACAAGAACTGGGCAGGGGATCATGCAATGAATATGATAGGGAGCAGGATAAAAAGAAAAGGAGTATTTCTTGACAGAAAGCATGGTCATCCCTCACTCTGCTAGGGGATGTTATGAAGATCAAGACTATAACTGGGTTTAATAAAGAACTAAACAAGTTCCAGGAGGATAGGCTCACAGGTTGCTCTTAGGCATGATGGACAGGGATGCAAAACCATGGTCGGTAGGGTTCCCCAGCCTGTTTGCTAGGAACTGGGAATGGGCCACTGTCAGAAGGCAGGATCCTGGGCTAGATGGACCTTTGTTCTGTATGGGCATTCTTCGGAGGAGAAAACAGTATGGTGGAGGGAGTAGATTGTGACAAGGGGTGTGGATGTGGAAGGATTCTGGTATTGGGAATTGGCAGAAGAGGAGAACAAACTGGCATTGACTGGGCAAGTTCAGTCAGAGTAGGAGCTGGGGGAGAAGTAAGGGAGTTGGGGGAGACATGGGAGGATGAGCTGAGGAAAACTGGAATTAGGAAGAGAAGCTGCAGGGGGGAGAAGAGAGACACAACTGAATAGTCTGGAAATGAGAAGAGGAGAAAGACCTTTGCTTTCTGGAACACATTCCTCTCTTGTGCCATGAGCCTGAGTTTCCTGAGTCTCGCACTTCCTTTGCTGTTTATTATATATCTGCGAAATCTGCGAGCAAAGTGCATGTCTCATCCCCCTTACATCAAATGCTTTAAGTGTGACCTTGTCAGCTCTGGCCCTCCCTGTTAACTGGGACCCCACTCTTTAAATACCCCTCTGAACGCCACCCCCCACTCATGAATCTAATGAAGTCGGTCTTTGCCCGTGAAAGCTTATGCTCCAAAATATCTGTAAGATACCACAGGACTACTCGTTGCCACAGAAAGGGCGTTTTTGTACTCAGGTTAAACCCATTCTTGTACTCAGGTTAACTCCTGATGAATGTTTTGCAAGTCAAGATGTAGGGCCAGGTCCTAAGGTGGCCTATATTGGCATAGGTCAGTCAGCCAACACTGTGAATAGAGCAGCTGCCAACCAAGGGCTTAATAAAAAAAAAGACAATATCAGTGTTTTCCTTTGAGTTTAAGATTCCCCTATGGCAGTGTTTCTCAACCAGTGGCATGAGTACCCTTCGAGAGAAGTCTGGCGGGTGCTACAGCACAACTCAAATTGGGAGAAAACTGAATTTTTGTTGCAAGTTTTACAGCACTTTATTGTTTCTGTGCTTTTTATACCCAAAAATTTCATTGCCTGCATGGTTATGATTAAGTTGTTTAAACAAATGTGTTGCAATGGTAGAAAAAAATCATGTGTGTCTGAAAATTGTAGGTATCGGGGTACTTCTAATTTTATTTTTTTTAAAAAGGGATACTTTATAAAAATAAATAAATAAAAAGGTTGAGAAACACTGCCCTATGGTAATGTCCCCATGTGTCTGTGACCACACCGTCTGCTCTGCTGTGTTGGGGAACTCAGCAATACTGCCAGAGGCAATAGAAAGCGGTGTGTTAATTCCGACTTCAGCATTTGCTTCACCTCATTCTGTTTTCTGTGGCACAGTGACAAGAGTGCAGTTTTCAAAAGCCTGCACATTCTGTTTTCAGTTCAGCTTAAGCAGGGGTGGGCAATGAGTTTTGATGAGGGGCCACTCCAAGTATTTGATCAGTGGTCAGGGGCTGGACTTCTTTATATTATTAATGGAGGGGGTGCAGGGTCTGGGAAGGAGTTTGTCTGCAGGAGGTGGTTATGACCTGGGATGGGGTGCAGGAGAGGGGCAGAGTCATGGACTGAATTTGCATGTAGGGGGGGTTGTGACTTTGACCAGCAGCTTGGGTGCAGGAAGGGTTGTGACCTGTGGCAGGTGGTTGGGGCACAGGAGGAGGTTGTGATAGGGAGTTGGGTTGTGGAAAGGGGTGGGGTGCCAGGTGACTCACACCCAGAGCCGGCACTTACTGCTGGTGTTCCTGGTCAGCAGCTTTGTGTCCCTGACTGCTGTGGCTCCACGTGCCGCTCAGCGCAGCTTGCTGCTAGGTTCAGCATGACACCCCTTGGGAGGAGGGGGGCAGCAGATCTCAGTGTGCTGCATACGCCTACAAACACCATGCCTGCAGCTTCCATTGGCCGCTTTCTGGCCAGTGGGAGCTGTGAAAATTGTGCTGCAGGCTGGAGCAGCTTGTGGAGACCTCCACACTTTAAGGGGTGCATGCCACCCAGAGACACATGTGCTGAGCCCAGCAGTTGGCTGTTTGGAGCAGCGGGTGGGGCTGCAGCAGGCACTGTGTCTGACTGAGGGCCCTGCTGGGCTGTGGCGAGCCAGATCCAAATGTTGGGTGGGCTGGATGTGGCCCACGGGCTGCATTTTTCCTGCCTCAAGCTAAAGGGATTTCCTACAACTTCTGTCGTGGCTAATAATCTTCTAGCAGATAAACCCACTGATCATTGAGTTGTGCTTTTGTTTAAACATCCTTTATTTTATCAATTGGATATAGTTTTGGTGGTCCAGTGCTGACAAATAAACAGAAGGAAACCTTGCTTTAGCAACTGCAAGAAGAGAGGGGAGGCCATTGTTTCCACAAATGGAAAAAATTATGGGTTGTTAAGTGTAGTGGGGAGAGGAGAAGGTATGGTGAGAACCAGTATGGTTTTTAATTTTTCCCATGCCTGAATGGAATGAATTTTTTTTGTGTGCACTAATATTGAGTTCCCTTCATCTGATGCACATAGCAAAATTCACATGGTTGGGATAGGGCCAAGGAATTCTGAGTGCAGGAGTGTGAGGGCACTGTCTGGGGTTGGGGGCTCTGGGAATGGGCTAAGGTTGAGGGGAACAGGGATATGACAGAGATTTTGAATGAGGGGCGCATGGCTGGGACCAAGGGTTGGGTTACAAACGCTCTGTCTGGAGGTGCAGGCTCTGTGGTGGAGCTGGGGCAGAGCCTGGCATGCGGGAGTGTGAGCGGGGGCTCCAGATCCAGGTCAAGGCATGGGGCATCTGGGTCTGAGAGAGAGAGAGAGAGCAACCTGACCGCCCAGGCTACAATGGCTGTGGTGGGGGAAGGTCCAGGACTGGGCCACCCAGACTGCAGCACGGGTGGGTCTTCCATGGCCTGACACCTGGAGGGTGGTTGTGTTTGGGCTGGGGAGAGGTGCTGGGGTCAGGCCCTCCATCCCTGCCCGCCAGACTGGAAGCTAGGTTGGGGCTGAGGCAGTCCTCTTCCCCACCTTGCATGGTTGTCTTGAGCACCTGTGTGGGGCTAAGGAGGCAACTGCATGACCACACAGCTTATGTAGAACTTAGGTTCAAACATAAAAACAGCCATTCTCTCTCAGACCAAAGGTCCATGGAGTCCAGTGTCCTCTCTTCTGATGGTTGCCAATGCCAGATGTGGCAGTGGGAAGGAACAGAACAGGCAATCAAGTGATCCATCCCCTACAGCCCAGTCCCAGCTTCGGTCAGACACTAGAGACACCGTCCTCGCCCATGCTGGCTAATAGCCATTGAGGGACCTCTCCAACAATGAATTTACCTAGTTCTTTTTTGAACCCTTTTAGGCTGACTGTGCCTTATGTGAAGAAGTACTTCCTTTTGCTCATTTTAAACCTGGTACCTATTAATTTTCATCTGGTGATGTCTACTTCTTGTGATGCGTGAACAATACTTTCTCTACAACAGTCATTTTATCCACTTCATCGTAGTCCTTGTGAGTCATCTCTTTTCCAAGCTGAAAAGACCCAGTCTTATTAATCCCTCTTTATATGGAACTTGCTCCATGCCATTAGACAGTTGTGTTTTCCTTTTCTGAATCTTTCCCAATTCTAATGTATCTTTTTTTGCACTTGGATGATGAGATTTTCACATGGTAGTCAGGATGTGGATGTATCCTGGACTCAGACAGCAGCAATATAATATTTTCTGTTTTATTCCCGACATGGTTAACTTTTTTAATTGCCAGTGCACATTGAGGGGATGTGTAACTAAATGTAGATTTGGGCTCCAGATTCATAACTTAATGGAAGTAAACTAAACTATCCCAATTTACATCACTTGGGGATCAGCCTGGTGTGCTTTGTCTATACGGAACGTTGCTTTGTATACTCTTCAATTCATTCCATGAGGCACAACTCATAGTGTTAAAGGTTTCCTTTCAGAGCTGTTGCCCTGATCAGTACTGCAGACTTTGGCATTAGTGCTCTTAACTGTTACATATTTTAGCTGCATAGCAGTTTGACCATAGCAAGATATTTGGCATTATTAACCAGTAAAAGACTGTTCGCATTGAATTATGGATATATAAAACAGCAGTAGGATTTTTAATTGGCTGGCTATTAAGAAAGCAGGTGCTTCCTTTCTGGGTTTAAGTTACTAAATTCATTGGGGCATTTCAACCTCCTGAATTTAATTCTCTGATCATAAAGAACAAAGCCGTTTTCTCAGGTCTGGATACTGACATTTGCTTACAGAGGAGATTAAGAGGTTCCTGTAACAACATTAGGCTCATAATTCCTTGGTGGAAGGGAGAGGTCAAGGGGAACTTTCCGTACTGGTGTAAGTTCTTCCACATAGGTGGAAACTGCTTTGGGGGCATGAAGAAAGTGTATTAAAGTTTGTTTAGTTATTTGTCAGGGATTTGGTAGTATTCCGTAATTTGTAATGTCTGGAGTCAAGACCAGTGACGCTTTGAGGGCTCTTGTGTTTTGCAGTTAATTTAAACAGCAGAGTCTTTTCTTTGCTTCTGCCTATGCAAATTGCTTGTTTTGAATAACAAAACCATTTTAAACAAAAAGTCCTCATCAAACCATGAAGTTCACTCCAGATAATATTATGATATGAAACAATGACAGAGCTGGGAAGAAAGATCACAGTAAAACTCATTTTGAGAATTATTTATCAAGTCTTCATCAAATCGCATTTCCAGTTGCTGACAGCATGTGGGTGATAGTGTATTTGCTTGGGAATAATGATCTTCTGTTGCTTAGTCAAACATTTCGACTATGTTTAACCATGATCATATTTGTTAATTGAGAGCTACGTGATCCTCTGAGTGAGAATCATTCTAAATCAAATTTGGCCCAACATTTAAATTTTGTTAACTGTATAGAGACAAAAGTGAACCACTGACCAAGCTGATGATTAATGGAAATGTTTCAATTAATTGAAACCAGGTCCAGAGAAACAGTTGCTTTTAAACAAACATTGAGTTGGCTATTTGCAACTCAAACACGGCAGTTCTGAGCACTTGAAGTGAAACTTAACTCTAAACAAAAGTGAACCTGACTTGATTGAATATTGTTGCTCAAGCCAAATATAAACAGCAATAAATAATGAAAAACTATTTGAATTTTAAATAAATCTTCCTTTTTTTAATACTATGAGGTAAGGTTGATAATTTAGCTAAGGAAAATTGTTGAAAATGTATGGCTAGATCTTCAGCTATTGAAATCAAAGAAGTGATGCTAATTAAGATCAACTATGGATCTTGCCCTTGAATTGTAAGTTGACTTTTTAGCTTTCTCCCCTTTATTTCCAAAATAGTTTAGCCAATGTGTCTGTATCTCCCTTATCTTCAAGACACTGTTCTGTTATAGGAAGCCACCACGCGCTTGTTGGACGTGAGGTTTTTTTTGTTTTTTGGGTTTTTTTCGATAATGTTTCACTTATTATCATTCACTCTTCCTTTGTCTGTTTTGTCAGACTCCTTTTTTGCTTCCTTCTGTTTTGATCTGGCCCATTTATTCATGTTTTTTGTTTCTATGGTAGGACACAAGTCTCCATGCAGTGAAGAAGTAAAATGAGTCGCTTGTGATTTTAAACATGAAGACTTTTGTCATACAAAGTGTTTCAATAAATATAATCACACAACCAGATGCATCTTCTATCTAAGGCAAATATATCCACAAGTGTTACAGAACAATGACAGCACTAAACCTGGCGAGTCAGTCACTAATCTTTGCAAGGGTACAAAGCTGATTTTAAAAAAAATAATTCCCTCTAGGCAGTTTGTTACTTGCAGAACACAGAACAACACACTTTTTAAAGCTCCCCGTCCTGCTTTCATTATTCTTCACACTTCCTCCATGTGGTCACTTTAAATTGCTGCCAGCTGTCCTATTTTTTGTGTGTTTGTTTTACTGCTTCTAAGTTTTGACCTTTCAGAGAACCAGGCAAAATGTGTGGCTTATGCAAATTTAAAAGTTTGCAACCAGTCCACTTTCAGGCAGGAATCACACAAAGGAAAACACAAAGAAACTGGATTCTTCCCTTAGTAATGTGAATGTAGATGAAGAGTAACTCTTACAGAGCCCTGTGTAGGTAAATGAGTTCAGAATTTGTCCTATGATATTTAATGTTTGTTTTTAATTTCAGCATTCCCTGCTTGTTTTAGTTCAGAGATCAGGATGGTATCTTTCTCTAGTTATTGCCAAACTGACAAGTTTAATTTGCTTCATTAATTTCTTAATGAGCATATAGTAAGCCAAAAGGCCACACTTAATAATAAAGACGACAAATAACTGAATAAAATTGAATTGTTGAAGGGAAATGGATGAGATCTATGAAATGGAAGTGTTGGTGTGCAGTTGAATGCAGGGCAGTCAGTAATTTTTTGCCAAGGTCCAGATTTCTTGGTCAAGGGTACGGTCAAGGTCCAGGCTCCAGAGAAAATAATAAATTAAACAAAAATAAGAAGTAAACAAAAAAATTTGGGGGGTCTGTACAAAAAGCGTATGGTGATCTAGATTTGGCCACTTGTCAGCCTATTGACTGCCTGTGGTAATAAATCCCATGGAAAGTGTGCACTTAACTAAAGAAACAGTTTGTGAAGGGAAATCATTTGTGAAGTTAGATGATATTTTCATGGAGCTAGCTAGATCATGGTTTGTAGGAGATAATGATGTTTGTCATGTGCAACATATTAATGCTGCCATTGGCAGCAGGCTGATTGATGACTTTGCAACCCAATATAAATCTGACATCTGTAGATATAAATGGGTACTTCAGGAACTGATTTAAGATACAGAATGATAGTGCTTTCAAACATAAAAGTGAAGGAAAATAGGAGACTTTTCCTATTAGCAGGGTTTCATTTTTGTTTTTTTTCCTTTTCAATTAACTACTGACAAATGGCTTGATAGTGAGAGGTGCTGAAGCCAATGGGAGTTGCAGATGCTCAGGCCATTTTAGCACAAAGTCCTGTAATTAGATTTCTGTTTTGTGAGAAGTGTGGGTAAGATTTTCAAAAGCATCCCCGTGACTTAGAGCAGGGGTGTGCAAAGTGGAGGTCGGACCCCGTGGGGGAGGGGCATGAAGTTTCATAAGGGAGCACAATGCCATCGGCTGCTGGGTCTCGGGCTCATCCATTTCATTAAAAAATGTTGAAGTATGTTACTGTTTTTGTGTCTGTGGATTCACGATTATATACCCATTAATAAAATTTTTACATTCTACATACTTATTTCCTTACCTGCGCCGAAAGGTCGGTTTGTTTTTTTTATTTTTATTTTTTTTTTTCCCCCCCTATAAACATAACTTAAATTTCCCATCAGTTTGGATTAAACAGATGGCGGGGCGGGGGTCCTGCTAATTGCAGTGGTGAAAGTGGGGCTCGAAGTAAAAAGGTTGCTCCCCCCAACTTACATGACTTGTCCTCATTTTCAAAAGAGAATGAGGGTCCCAAGTCCCACAAGCTGAGTGAGGTTTTTCCCTTTTGAAAATGCGACCTAGGCTCTTAGGTAATTTAGGTGCTTTCAAAAATTTTACCTGTCATCTCTCATTGAGCTGACAAACAGCCTGGTAACCCTGCCTGTACCAGGGGAATTGCTCCAGGATCCTCACAGGTCTGTACCTATTCTGCTACCCAGAAAGGTAATATGAATGGCAGGTTTGAATGATCTGAAAGTGCCTTCCCTTCTTGTGGGGCAATACAACTACAGGCATCTCCTTGCTAGGATTCTCTTATTATTTCTTGGGTGCTCTAATTGCATTGGTGCATCGAGGGTTGTTTGGGAGCATTCGAGTCCCTTTAGAGGTATTCTTGTCATATGCATGTAAGTACATATTGCAGGCCATCCTGATTTAGCAAAGCACATAAACACATGCATAACTTTAAGCCCCTCCTTCTATTCTGATTGGAATCAATGGAAATGAAGCATGTGAAGTGAAGCTCCATGTTTAAGCACTTTGTAGAATAACTATAGACAGCTGAATCATGGTTTAATTTCTGGCAATATGCAGTACTATACTTCGCTTGTTCATCCGGAGGCAGTAGGAAAACTACATGAAGTGCAGCTCCCGAAAGGATTCCCGTCCCTTGCTTGCTCGTCTCCGGTTGTTTAAAATCATGCTTTCCCTTGATTGTCTGAAGTGTTTCTCACTTGCCCTGACCTTGAAGAAATAATTTTTCTCATGCTGGTGCTTTCTAGTGGTACTTGACATGACTACCTATTGGGCTGTAGCCCTGTCCTAGACCCTCTGGGTCTGCAAGTTAGTAAACAGACTCCTTCCAAGTCTCCCATCAGGTTTTTTGGACATTATTTAAGTCTGGTCCAAAAAAACCTCCAAACCCTATTAACATTTTTCATTCATGTTTTTGCTGAGCTTTTCCCTCTCCCCAAAATTTCAAATGTTGTTCTCCTGGTACCTCTGGGGTCTTGATTTCCCATCTCTGCACTTTCTTTCTATCAAAGAGGCAACAGAAAGGAGCCTGGACTTACTTGGTGGCAGTGGCACTTACTCATGTCTTCTCACCTCACAATGCATTGTTTTTCTGGCTCTGTTGCCTCCTAAAGAGAACATTTAGGTACTCATCTTCTTAATTTGTATCCTGTGTAGTAAGCAGCTTCTCAGACATCACCAGTGTTTGCTGTCACAGTTCTGTAGCTCTTTAGCAAAATAGTTTATTAGGTGATGAGCTTTCATGTTACAGGACTGCTCTGTTGTTTTGTGAAGATGCAGACTAACATGATTACCTCTCAGTGTTTGTTCTGTAATTCATACTTGGATACCACTTAAACTGCTTGGCTTATTAAGGACCCATTTCTCCTCTTTTAACCTTACTTGTAGGTAATTTTATTGTGGTGTTGTGTAAGAATGGGCCTGGATCTCTCCCCACCTCCCACCCCCATTCACACTTTGTATGCCTCCGTATTCTTCATGGTGGCCTTGCCAATCTTTGAAGCCAAAGGGCTTGTTTACATTACCTCCCTACTTTGAAGGGAGGATGGTAAGTAGGGTGTTGCGAGTTTATTAATGAAGTGGTGTGGTGCATATGCAGCACTTCATTAAGCAAATTCCACTCCCACCGGCGGCAACTCCAAAGTGTTAAACTTCATAGTGCCGGGTCGCATCTAGCTGCAGCTCACCCGCCGGTACTTTGAAGTACCCGGGGTACTTTGAAGTCCCTTTAATCCTCAAAATTTTGCACTTCATTAATAAACTCCCAACACCCTACTTACCGCCCTCCCTTCGAAGTGGGGAGGTAGTGTAGACACAGCCAAAGTTACTTTGCTGCTGCTCCTAGTTTGGTCACCTGAGAGTGACTACAGATACTCCAGTCTCCTGTGGCTGAGTCTACTGTGATTCTGATCCTGTGTCATGGAAGTCAGTGACAGCAGGTTCAAACCCTGTGTGCCTATAAGCTTTTGCTCAACCTTGGCACCTGACCTGTGATTTCTGTCACATAAACAATATAATGAGGTGTCTCCAGATTGCCAGACTGGTTTTCCTCTACTGTCTGTTTCACTCAGTACTTGCATAAGGAGCTCCCTTATTTAGATGACAATGGTTTCTTTAGCTAGTGAGCAAAGGTGTGAAGTCAGAGATTGACGCAAAGTCCAGATACATTTTCTTCAAGTCACCAGGAATAGTATTCTTAACATAACTAAATTTACCGCATCTGATTGCTATTTCACTGCAAATAACGTAATTAATTAAATCAAACCCTGTTGTTGCTCTGCATTGCACTTCTGTGCTCTCCCTGTTATTACAAGAATACATTACTAATTTCAGACCTAAAGATATCCTTGTGTAATATGCTGTTATTGATTTAAAGCAAAGCAATTTAAATCTCTGATTTTAGTAACGATTTCAATCAGCAAGCAGGCAACCTTGGTTTAAATCAGTGATTTTAATTGTGCTTTACATTTACACTTTATAGTTATTTTCCTAAGGAAAGGTTGATTCTCACTGTCAGGTAATTATTATTGATTTTCTACTGAATATGCATAGCCTTGGCATTAAATTTAGTGCCTTCTTTTTGCTAACCAGGAGGATACACTAGCTATATTCTTTTTTTTTAGGCAACAATTAAGCTTGCCAAATATTTGTTTAGATCTTAATTTTTTGTTAGACAATGGTGAGTGACATTTCATAATTACTAAATAATTCATTTTTATTTGATTTGTACCAGACTGCATTTGTCTGGAAACTGAAATTCAGTTGAAAATGTACAAAAACCAGCATTTTAAAATTGCTTTTATTAGTTCAATAAAAATACCTTAAAAGTGCTTGATACATGAAAAATATTTATCAGACCATGTTTTAGTTTTGTAGCTAACTGATGTATTAAATACAGGAAATGTCTGTAGTTGGTGAATTGAATGGATGGTTTCTGTTCATTGTGTCCTTCAAAATTTTAGAACCAGTAGATCTCATCCTCACACACTTACTGTACATTCATGAACTAAGAGAAGAAAAATGGCTTTCTTTCTTTTTCAACTGACAGGTTCTTGATTTTAAATTAACTTGTCACGGAAGTGAAGAAATTCAAAACAAAGAAAATATTTTCACTGCACCTGTGGAAGAGGCCACTGTGATCAACAGCTGTTTTAGATCTTCAGTAAATTCTGGTTCCAGATGCCAAGCTCGTAATTTCAGCTGCTTTAGTGATTTTACTTTTTAAAAAACTTCAGCCAACATGCACTGCTTGAATATAATTTTTGTTTCATTTAAATAATTGTAATGCATTGTAATAGGTTTATGGAATAATATAGGTTGTCATAATTTTAAATTTTATTTTAAAGAATTATATTTTTAAAAAGAAAAAAATATTGAAATCCAAAAGTCCCATTTAAATAGAAATCTGATTTATTTTTAAAAATCCATTAAAAATTAATAATCGGTTAATTACCTACCTCAGGAAAAAAAATAACCAGCAATTTAAAAATCATTATGATGTTCAGGGTTAGCTTCCAGTATAAAAGATTAAGGGTAAGCCTATACTTGCTGGGAGATCAACCCAGTTAGGAATGATCTTCTGGGGTTTGATTTCGTGTGCGTGTTGGGGACACATGAAATTAAACGGTCAAAGCTCGACAGTCAACCATAGTACGCCTCATTATTGCGAGGAGTTAGGAAGGCCCACGGGAGAGTTTCTCACTTCGACCTCCCTCCTGTGAGGACAGCAAGATAAGTCAATCCTAGATATGTCGATTCCAGCTATGCAATTGTCATAGCTGGAATTGAGTATCTAGGAGCGACTTTCAGGTCTAGTAGTAGTCCTGGCCAGTAGATCAGTCTCTCTCTCTCTGTGCGGGCTTGAGTAAATGGCTAAACTATATGGGAAATCTTAGCACAAAAATGGTTCACCAAATAGTAAATTATGGAAATCTGCTCTCTCAGCATTCAAAAAGAGTGTCTATTCAAACATAAAGTGGAGATCAAGTTGCGTAAAAGTACTGAAAGTTGTCTTATATAGGCTTAATTTTAGATCTTACTAATCCTCACATTGAGTCATTTCATAAATGTGTATATGAATAGTTAATATTACTCATGATTGTTTGCACCATTGGGGCTTTAATTTGTGCATGACCATGACAAACCATATTTTTTCAACTCACTTGGTGTCCATGGAAATGTGGCCCTTTCCCAAATGCTGGGTAATTAGAATTTTGTGTACAGGTTCTTATATAATTACTGACATCAGAAATGCTACACACACAAAGTTGAAAGGGAGGTTTCTGCACAAAAACCTGCAGATATCAGGGTTTACCCCTGCTCTTGTTTTGCTTTTTGCATCTCTTGATTTAAGTGTTTCTCACCCATTACAAAAAGAAAGTCAGCATCAGAATATTGTTCTGCCATCTTGTTTTTCAGTTTCTTTTTCCTGAACAGAACAAAAAAAGTAGAATTTGAATGATCTGATTCAGAGTGTTAACTTCCTGTAACCTTGTCATGTTTCTGAGTAAGATGCACTGATGGTATTCAGTATTTTAAGGCTATGTCTACACTTGCCCCCTTCTTTGAAAGGAGCGTGGTAATTAGGGTGATGGGAGATTACTAACGAAGTGCTGTGATGCATATGCAGCATGTCATTAGGCAAATTCTCCCCCACGGCAACTTCAAAGTGTCAAACTTCGAAGTGCTGGCATGCCATGTATCTGCGGGCACTTTGAAGTGCCTGTGCTACTTTGAAGTGCCTTTACTCTTCAAAATTTTGGACATTTACTTTTGCTGCGATGCTCTCGATAGGTAAGATTTACTTTCCTATCTCTGCATCTATATACAGAGATAAAACAAACGAGAGGAGCCTGGGTTGGAGAGGGGTTTTCCTGGCCCTTCCCAGGGCTTGAGGGGTGGAGTGTCACATGGCCGTTGCTCCCCCATGCACCTCTACACCAGTTACCCCTGACGCGTGCCATGTATTGCTTCTATAGAATCTCTTTAGAAATAGATACAGTTTGCATTTTGTTTACCATCTGGCTGCCAATAGTAGAGAAATCCAAAAATGAAGTGCTGTTCACGCGCTGTAAAAAAAGAGCTCACCATGCTCACAACCCAGTCAACCTCCATCTCTCTATTAAAAAAAACAAACAAACAAACAAAAAAAAGATCAAACGCCACCGTCAGGTTTAGATGTTGGCCTTTCTGCTTTGTCGATTCACACACAGTGAGTAAACCATATATTACAAGCTGACATTTCTGTGGCATCTTGTAAATTAAGGTCTCACAGTGCTTTACTGATATTGATGGGATAAGCCGGGCTGCACTCCTGTAAGGTTAGCAGCAGCACAGAGAGCTAAGTTCGTCAATCTGTTTTCCTTGACGGTTTGCTTTCCCCCCATTCAGATCACTGCATTGCACATTTGCCTGTGATGTGAAAACCATAACACTTGACTATGAGCTGTGTAAAAGGTGACTTGGCTTGTGAGGACCATGCCCACACTAGGAGGGAGGGGGAAGTAGAAAGGGAGATGATGTCACTATTGTCATAATCTCCCAGTTCAGTAAATTGTTGATGGGGGAGGACAGAAGAAACACTTTATTACAGTCCCAGTTACCTATGAGGTTTCTCACCGTTGCAAGCTGGAGGTACGTTAAAGTGAAATAATCTAGCCAGAGGTGAAAAAGGAATTTCTGCCAAAACTATGTTGTGTATTAAAATTGTGTAGAAGGCAAAGCTAAAATAATTGAGTTTAAATATTTATCACTGTGAAATGCTGACTGCAGTGCATAAGTAGTGCAGATGATGATAATAATTAATAATGTAGTGGCTCATGTTGCCTCTACTATTAAAAATCAGCACAGGTTGATCATTAAAGTTTTGATTTGCATATTAAGCTAGATTTCTTCCCACCCCCACCCCCTTTGTATTAAAACCAAAGGAAGGGAACCTCCTGCAGAATCTCTTTCGTTATTCCCTTGGGAGGGAGCAATTGGGTTGCCTCCTGGTGGGGTTAACTTTATGCCCACTCCCCCTAAACTCTGTAGATTCTGAAGGATGTGTGGGTGTTGGGGCCATCCAAGGGGTGGTCCTGCGCATCTGGCCTATCTCTGTTCCCCAGGAATTCTGACCCTGGTCTTTGACTGCCCTCGTGGATCCTTGGTACAGAGGAGTCTCCATGAGAACAGGTGCATTTAGACCTAGGCAGTAATCTCTGTAGGCCCAGGGCATGTTAGGAGGAATGAAGAGGGTTAATAGCTGTTTGCTTGTAGCCCAGCCCTTAGCCGTTCAAGTCCTGGCCTCCTTTCCCCATCTGGATCTTCAGATAGAAGACGGTCCTCTGTTCTCTGTCATGTTACCTGGATGAGTTTTTTGCTTTTCTCTGAAGGAAGCCATGCGGGGAAGGACTGATGGGACTGCAGAATGGAATTTTTGGTGTTACACAATACTTTGCCGTTTACTCAATTTGTATCCTAGAGGCTTGGCAAAGTAATGCAGTAAGTTCAATACAGGTGTTGCCACGACTACATCGGCAACCTGAGCAAAAATTCTGAGTCTGTTGCACAATGTTTACATAAATGCCACAAGGTGGTGTAATACCATAGTCGTCAAGGCCTGTGCATTCAGGAGTAGCTCGTGAAAAGTCCTAAAGGTGGGTAAAGAGAAAGGGGCTGATTCTTGTTTCAATGGGATTGACTTCATTTGAGGTGAGGGAAGCACACTGGTGTAAAACAGCATGAGATCACATTGAGGCCCATAGATTGGTCTGCTTCCTGTAAACTCATTTCTGCCACTGCCAGAACAGTACCAGATCAGAAGAAGTAGTGCTTTATACCCACTTCATGTGCGTGTGGATAAGTATACACATGGCAAGCCAATGGTGAACCGGGCCCAGTGTGTGTGTGTTAGCTGAGGCACTGCGATTGTCTCCAGCTTTTTGCAGATCTGTTAATGAATCTTTAACTTCCACCTGGAGAGCCAGGAAGACCTGGCAGAAGGGGATCTCTGTTTAATGTCTTCAAATCCAAACCCACATGCACAATAAGCAGTTATCTGTGCTCAGTGTGCTAATGTAATAATACAAGGCTGGCAACATCTGGTGTGTAATTTAAGGCACTTTGTCTTAATCTGCCATTTATTTTAGAAAGAAATAAGAGCTAAATGATACCAACCAAACCATCTCAGTTCTCCAGGAAGATGGGTGCTCAGCCTGGCCTGGCAGTCATAGCACAGTGCTCCCCACACCCTTTTCATTTTAAAAATGATAGATAGCGTGTTTTTCTCTTGCAGCATGGGGTCATGGCATGGAAAAGCTTGAGAGTCACTGTATGGAAGGATTTGGGGAGATGAATACTTAGTGTTAGCATTTCAGGATTGCATGCATAATTATCTTTGTATTATAACCTATACACAGAAACGATGTTAAACATTATTAAAGTTGCAAAATCAAGCTCTCAGAAGTTGGCACATGCCAGTATCAAGGTTTCCTGAATAATTTTATTTCAGCCTTCTTGTGGTTATATATTAAGAGGTAGTGTTTAATTACATCATACCATACTATTTTCCATAGGACATCTGGCTTCATTCACTGCAGAGAATGGGTAGGTTCTTCTACGAGTGTCCCCATGGATGCTCCACAATAGGTGTTGGGCTCGCCCGGCGCCGCAGATCGGAATTCTTCCAGCAGTTTCTCCTGGATTACGCATGCGCTTGCGCGTCCCCGGCCACGTGCACGATCCGGTCCTCGCCAGTTCCTTCTCAGCTGCCATCGGCTGCAGACGGAATCCGCTCAGGCTACGGCCAGAGACAGATTAGCTAGAGTTTTACGTGTAAATTGTTGTTTTTTTTTCTTTCTAAAAAAAAATAAAATAAAATAAAAATATATAATAAAAAGAGAGAGAGGAGTGGAGAAGACGCGTGGACGTGAAGGCCAGTAGGCCTCCCGCCGCTGCAGGCCGGTGTCCACGACGGGTAAACAGGCACGAATTAAGTGCTAAGTGCCCTATTAACAACAAAAAGACTCACTGCGATGTCCTCTTCAGGCTTTAAAAAGTGTGAGTCCTGCTGCGAAGCTATGCCGGCCTCCGATGGGCATAGCGAATGCATTTGGTGCCTGGGGGAATCACACGTTACCCAGAAGTGTTCCCACTGTGCTAAGCTCACAGCCAGGGCCAGGAAAGACAGAGAAATGCGGCTGAAAATGCTCCTGTTCGATAAGGCTCTCCAGCCCGACTTGCTGGAGAGGCCTCAACCAGAAGGGCCCTCTGGGCTCCACAAAAGGAAGGCGGCTTCCCTCACCCCTTCGGTGCAGAAACGGAGGAAGCTCTCCCCAGCCCGATCCCTGCCGGCGTCAGCGAGTGGGACGGGCGGAGCACACAGCCCCCAGCCGCATACTTAAACAAGCAGCAGCGCAGCAGCGCACGTGGCAGAGGCTGAGCCTCCGATTACCAAACAGCCGGCACATGCGGCACCTAGAGCGGCGGCCAGGCAAGCGCCGGAACCAGCTGCACCGCCACAGGCGGCACCGACCCCTGCGGCGCCAGCGGTGCAGGGCCAACAGGCACGGAGCCTGCAGGCACCGGAGGACGTTATCCGCGCGGCACCGCAGCTGAGCGGGCCAAGCGCGGCGTCGACAGCGGGGCTGAGATCCCCGGCACGGGAGGGGAAAGGCAAGAGCAAAAACCCGGCACCGCAGCCCTTCTCCGGACAGGGCTGCAATGCTGCTATCAACAAGCCCTCCCCTTATGATGCACACGCCACCCAGAAGATCTGGGTCTCCACCGGCCTATCCAGAGCCGCCTCCTCCGTTCCCCCAACCTACGTCACCATGGCTTGGGCCACCTTCGCCCTTTCTGGGATTGGATCCCTTGGAGTACCATCACAAACCAGCTTCCCCGTTATCTGTATCGTCGTGGAGATCTCGCTCTCCCAGGCATCAGGGGTACGCACCCCGAGAGTGCTCCAGGTCTCCATCCCCAGACCCGTGCCTGTGCTGCCATGGTCGTTCTTATCATATTGGACACAGACACCCCAAGCTGCACATAAACAGATTACCCACCTCCTTACTTGGGTTACTGCTGGGTAGTCACCTATTGTGGAGCGCCCACGGGGACACTCGTAGAAGAAAGAGAAGTTACTCACCGTAGTAATGGTGGTTCTTTGAGATGTGTCCCCGTGGGTGCTCCACCACCCACCCATCCTCCCCGCTTCGGATCTCTGTTTAGTGTTTTTCAGGAGCATCCGAGGCGGTTGGTCAAGGAACTGGCGGGGACCGGATCGCGCACGTGGCCGGGGATGCGCAAGGGAGTGGCGCGCGCCGGCGCATGCGCGATCCAGGAGAAACTGCTTGAAGAATTCCTATCTGCGGCTCCGGGCGAGCCCGACACCTATTGTGGAGCACCCACGGGGACACATCTCGAAGAACCACCGTTACTACAGTGAGTAACTTCTCTTTTTACAATCTGTGCCACTCTCAGGACTGCATTGGCCTGGAACGAAAGTAATGGTGACAAGGCGCCACCAGAGGAGGGCACCCTGGCAAGCAGAGCTAATGCTCATAGCAGCCAGCAGAAGGTGCCAGAGTGGTGTGTCACATGCTGCAACCTCTGAGGTCGCAGTACCACTGGTATTTAGCTCTTCCATCATGATGACAGGAGGCCAGTTAGGCCAAATTCGAGTGGCACTGCAGCCCCATGGGCCAGGTCAGTATTCTAGTCCCAAATTTGGCCCAGTCAGGGGATCGAGGGCAAACCTGGAGGCTGCAATGCCCAGAGCAGAGAGCCAATCCCAGCCAGCCCCAGCACACAAGGATCTGCAGGACTGTGGAGTGAACGCTGGGTAGGATCTGACTGCAACCACCTCATGGCCCCCACCTCTAGACTATTTACTGGGTCATGACAGGCCATAAACATGTACAAATGAGTCCTGAGCCCTAGAAGGTGGAGAATCACTGCTCTGGAGGGTTAGAATGCTCCTTGTGTTACTCTGACTTTGTGAGTCACTTAACCTTCATTTAACTATTTATAAAATTAAGATAATTCTTATCTGACGTGGGAGTTGAAAGAGTTAATTTGTTAGTAAACACTGTAAATCACTTCGAAGATGAATAGTGTTACATAAATTATTGCAATGACATGTGATTATGTTACTTCATTTTCCTTTTGCTGTAAAGACTGGACTATTCATGCAAGTGACATTGGAGTTAGATACACAGAATTTGGCCCAGAAACAATCTTTCCTTCTTTAACTTTTCTTGTCCTGAGGTTTCCAGTTAAAATGACACTGTTGGATGCAGGGTTTTACAGTGGTGACTAACTCTCCCTAAGTCACTAACATTCACTTTTGGAAGACAGCCTTTCTGAAAATTAAATTCTGTGATGGAAGAACCTTCTGCCTACCATATAATAGGACCAGTTGTTCTTCTGTTAATGGAGCTTCTCGGTGTTACTTGTGTAAAAATCTTTTGAATACTTCCTTTGCTGTTCAGGTGGTTCAAATAACATCCTGTGCAGGGGACAGTTTGAAAATCTGCAAGTGCTGCTTTTCGAAAGTGGTTGGGGCAGCTCATTTGTGGATCTACAGAAAGACTGTGATACTGATTTTTTTTTTTTGCTTAGTGTTGCAAATCAGCAGAAACTCTGTTCAAATCAGTAGAGCTCCTCAGCTTCAAAAATCTCTGGAAATGAAAGGTCCTGTGTGTTTGAGTCCGGTTCATGAGGAAACATTAATAAACTTTTTCATAAGGAAAATGTAATAAAGCGTGAAATCTCAGGTGCAGTAATATAGTGTCGTGTTTTAGAAAATAAATGTTTGAAGTGGAATTCAGAAGTTTGCCTAAAACAACATAAAGTGAAAAGTAAGCCATTATGTTGGGTATGCTCAGTAGGAGCCTGATGCAAAGTTAGTTCAAGTCAACAGATAAGATTCCTGTTATTGATTTCAATGGGCTTTGGATTGGGCTCTGTGAAAAGCAATTATTCAGAGTCTCTCTTCCTTTTCTTTTGTGTATCTGTTTTCCTCCCACTTCATGCTGTTCTACTCCATGCTTGTTTATAGCACCTTCTCCTTGGGTTGGCGGCACGCTGTGAAATTTAACAGTTCCCGTTTAACATAAATAAGGCTCAGAGACTATGCCGTTTAAGATGTTGGTCTTTTTTAGGTTTGGGTCTTAGGGCCTGAACCTATTAGAAGACCTGAGCCCCCTTGTCTAACACACTGATGTGAAGGGATCCAGAGGTTATAACTCCTGTTTGTAGCATTCAAAAATCTTGACAGGTCATGCGAATCCTGCAGTGTTTGTCATCTAAAAGTGTCCTCACCAATGCACAGCTTGTTCCTCAGATTTTTGAAATGTTGTCCTGGCACTACAATTAAAACCACTGGCAGTGGTTTGAAATAAGAACACCTTAATGTGTGGCATGAGAGGGAAAACTTTTTTTTTTTTTTTTTTTTTTTTTTTACTTTTTCTGAGAAGTTTGGCAGAGATGCTTGATTTAAATTCCTTAGATAAAATGCTCTTTGGTGATCTGCAAACAGAAGTTTAGAAACTATTTTTTTAAGTTCTCACTTGTTTTGTACGCATCACTATACACATAACACCCTGTAGTTTATAGTGGTACTGGAACTATTTGTGGGTTGCTATCGGTGAGTCAGTCCATCTGTAGTTCTTGTGCAGTGTGGCTGACCACAATGATAACAGGCTTCCCCATTTGCTGGACCACATGAGCGTAACAGTTGTACACACCTATTAGATACATGCACCCTGAAGGATATATGCTATTTTGCAGTTGTTGCCAAAGTGTAGAAACTCAAATGGGCTGTGTGTATGTGAGAGACAGATTAGTTATTGCAGATGTTTCCTAAGAACCTGGTGACTAAAGGGGGTGTATGGAAAGCGCCAGTCCTGCAAACTCTTATACACTTCTTTGGAATCTGCATGTATGAGTAATCTGACAGACGGCAATGGGATTGCTTATGTGTAAAGCTAAAAATGTGCAGAACCATTGGCAGGATTGAGGTCTTAGTTTTCCTTAGCTCATAAATACAAATGCAACAAATCTAAGAAAGCAGGGGCACAATAAAACACAGATTTTAGAAGTAATGTTATTTACCCCACTGATAGTTTGTGTACAGATCTGTCTTGTTTGTTAGGTAGGAGAATTTCAATTAAACAAGAAAGCGTGCCAGCCTCTATGCCCCAAACTTCATCAGATATCTTTCAGCTGTTCTTTTCAGTGCATTGGGGGTTAGGTTAGTGTAAATGTGCTGACATTTTGAGGAATAATCCAGTGGATTATGAGCTTCTTTCTGGAGAAACAAAATGGAACTCTGTGTGGCTGTTCTGACTTTGAAAGGTTTCTTCCCAATCCCAAATAAAAACATCCAAGATATTTGATCTCTCTCACAACTTTTAATATCTTCTTTAAAAAAGAAAACAAAACAAAAAAAAAAAAACCCTTTGGGTTGTCTAGAGCTGTTTTCAGTTTTTGTGGACAAGAGAAAGGTAACAGAGTGCTGCGCTGGGCTCTTACATTTCAATTCTCTTCTGGGAAGTGTTTCCAAAAGCAACATCACAGACTTCCATCAGTATTTCTCACAGACTTCTAGATCAAATGTGTGTCATTTACAAGTTATGAAATAATACCACCAGCCCTGAAAGCTCAGCCTAGGCACTGCGAGTTAAAATGATTCTCTCTTTCTCTCACAAGCCTGTATGCAGGAATTTCTGGTTGGGGGTGGTTTTTTGTGTAAATGTGGACTCCCTCACATCACAGTCGGCCTTGCCTTTCTACCCTCACCCCTAGCTCTCCAGCTGACCCTGCCCCCCCAGCTATCACCCCTGCCCCCCAGTCACTGCCCTGTATTTTCCATCCTTGGATGAGTTAAACTTTCTTTTGAGAGGATTAAAATTTCTTAAGTCTAACACCAATAGTGAGGTAGTGTGTGGATGTGCACCACCAGTATGAAGAAAAAACCTATATATATATAAAATAAACAGTCCATGGGTGTGGAAGAAAGTATATTAAACTAAGGGTTCATTAACAAGGAGCGATGTTTATTTAATATGAAATTGAATAAAAAGAAAATGACCGCTACTCTTTGGAAAGTTGGTATTATTGTTCTCTCTAACAACTCAAGCTAATGAACACACCAAAATGCATATTATCCACACACAGCTCAGCTTCAAGATGCTGAGCAAATCTATGAGTCAATGAGAAATATGCCAAAAAAAAATTCTGGGATGGAGCATGGGAGGCTCAGGACTGTGGGCTGGCGATGTGTGCAGGAGTCAGGGATGGGGTATGTGAGGTGTTCCAGGTGTGGGACTGGAGTGCCTAGGAGGTACAGAAGTTAGGACAGGGTTTGGGGGACATGGAGGTGCAGGAATCAGGGTTGGAGTGCAGGAGAGGCTCAGGGCAGAGGGTTGCAATGTGTGCAGGTTCAGAAGTTAGGGCAAGGTGCTGGGGATGTCGGGTTCAGGAGTAACGGGTGGGCACGTGAGGGGCTAAGAACAAGGATTCATGGGGGGTGCAGGGCATTGGGGTGGGAGTTGTAGGAGGCAGGGTAGGGGACTGGGTACAGTGTTTGTGTGTGTGTATGTGGGGAAGGACAACCTTGGGGTAGGGTTATCTCACCTGGCTGCTGATTTTAGATCAGGGTGCTCCTGTGAAGAATTTATTTAACTGTCTGAAGATCCAAGCTTTTAAGGCTAAAGCTGAATGCTCAGAATTGTGCACCTAAATATCTATCAAAACAAAAAAGCAGTCAAGTAACACTGTAAATACTAACAAAATGATTTGTTAGGTGAGCTCACCTTGGTAATTTTTTTTCTGATTTGTCAACTATGATTACTGTTTTGGTTCTCTGTGCCTTAAATATGGAGTCTGTTCTGGTCTGGCTATGGTCTGAAGAACTGGGTCTGTCCCACCAAAACTCACCTAATAAATTATTTTGTTAGTCTTTAAAGTGCTACTTGACTGCTTTTTTGTTTTGATAGTATATAGACTAGCACGGCTCCTTCTCTGTCACTAAATATCTCTGCAATGTTTTGTTTTTTTTTAGAGATGTGCTTGTAGAAGCTTCAGCCACAAACTAATGAAATATTTAAAGCAAATTTTAAGCTGAAGTTCTGTGGACTTAATACACAACTGTTTTTGTCAGGAAATTCGCAGTTGGCACATGCCTGTTAAATGCTTTTAATTACCACTTACTGTCTCTTTCACAGGTTCTGCATCATGCTAATAGGTCTGAGTGGCTGGAATGGTTTTCACTTTTAAGTTAACAGAGCCTCTTTCGGGGAAGAGCCATGGGTCTGCAACCTGCTCTTGTGTGAGCCTTCAGGAACTGTCAGAACAAGGATAGGAAAAGGGGAGAGGTTGAGCACTAAGACACTGCCTCTTGTATCTGCTGCCTGTGCCTAAGGGGCTGGATTTGCCTGGAGTATGGAACTGTCTCAGATCTTCCCTGAGCGCAAGGCTGGTGCAGGCTGAAATGTACCCACATACTAGGCAGTGTGTATGCATCTGAAGATGTGGCAAAATTGATCTCTCTGGGCTTGGCAGTCGACCCCGGTACTCCACACTGATGCTTAGCGTAAGGGACATCGACGCGAGCCTGAAGAGCCCTAACGTACACCAGGGAAGAAAGTCGATCTTAATATGTCCATTGTAGGTATGCAAATGGCATGGCTAGAAGTGAGTATCTGGGACTGGCTTTGATCCCTAATGTACTCCAGGCCTCAGTGGTGTTCTCCATGACGTCTCTGCCACCTTGCCAGAGAAGAGTAGGTTTGCACAGGTGTTACTCAAGGTATTACCTGAGGGATAAGTGGCTTGCCAAGTTTAAGTGATTGCATAATTTGGCCTGCAGCAGCTTTTTAGTGAGACACAATAGATGTGGACTTAGGGAATTTCTAGCTTTTGCCAAGGAAATTAAATAAATAATGGAGGATTTAAACAAACAAACAAACAAACAAATAAAAAAGAGAATAAGGAAGGCTGAGGTCAGGCAATTTTGTAGTTGTTGAGGGCAAAGAGATTAAAGATAATCTAGGTATGGCCCAAAAATTAACTAAATACTTGGCTTTGGTTTTCAGTAACAGAAATATGGAACATGTGCAGGAAGGTAAGCACGACTGTTGGAAATGTGTGTCTAGAAATGGAAATTACCACATCTCAGGTGGAAGAGAAGTTTAGAACTTAATGCACTGGACTCGGGGGGACCAGATAATTTCCATCCCAGAATACTGAAAGAGGTGGCATATGAAGTTGCGGATTTGGTAGCAAGGATCTTTAATTTTTCTGTCTATTTGCCTGGGAGGGGGAAGCCCTGAGCATCAGTCCTCCTCCTTCACCCCCATGCCCATGGTGCTGGAGAATGAGGGGAGTGAGGTGTCTCAGTCAGTGAGGTGTCTGTCTCACTTTTATGTGGCCCCTGACTGATTTTTTGTGGGTTAGTGGCCCCAAACCCAAAAATGGTCCCTCACCCCATGATAGGTCCTCCATTACCTGAATATCCTATCTTATGAGAAGAAGCTGGAAGAACTTGGACGAGTTAGTCCAGCAAAAAGAAGCTTGTGAGGGGACATGATTATTCTCTATAAATACATTGAGGTCAGTGGGGTTGGAGCTTAAATAGAAGGGATGATCTAGAGCTGTATATACTAAAAGACAGCGTTGGCATAAAAGCAGATGGGTATAAAGTAGTCATGAACAAATTCAGACTGGAAATTAGAAGAAGGTTTCTAACCATCAGAGAGGTGGAAGCTCCAAATAGGAGTTGTGGAGGCAAACAATTTAATTTAGTTTTAAGAGTAATCTGGAGAAATTTGTGTGCAATTGTCTGTCACGATTGTGTGTGATAATCCGGGCAGTTCTCTACAGTGCTTTGACTCGCTTATGTTTTATGTTCCTGAAAACTCCTTATGCTTCAGAGTTTTCAGCCTGCCACCATCTGGGGTCAAGAAGAAATCCCCTGCAGTGTATGTTGAATGTCTTCTTTTACCCTTCCTTTGAAGCATCAGGGATGGCTGTTGGGTCATTGGATGTGGTGGGCCTGGACTGAGGTGGCACTAAGCATTCTCTCTCTCTCTCTCTCTCTCTCCCCCCACCTCCCTCTGAGGTGTTTGGCTGGCTTTTGTTCTGTCACATGCTCAGGGTCTAATTGATTTGCCTTATGTGGGATCAGAAAGGAATTTCCTCCCACAACAGATTAGCAGTTACCCCTTAAGAGTTTTTTGCCTTCCTCTGAGGCGTGTGGGTTTCTTACCAGGATTGTCTTGATAAATTTCAATTAATCATTTCCATGCCATTGCAGGGACCTTGGGCAGTGGTGCACTTTGGTCTCCCCATTCTCTGCCCGTGACACACAATGATCTAGTCTTCTGTGGGCTGTCATTCTTCATTCTAATTCCATTGTTGGATTTAGTGTGTGGGTGCTCAGTAGTGTTGGTGAGGTGATACACTGAAGGACAATGTAGCTGAACTGGGTGGTCCCTTCTGACTTTAAACTCAGGGCCTCTCTGGATATGCGTGTACAGCAGCTGCACATCTGAGCTATATCGCATGCCAGCCATCTTGGTCTCTGGCCGCAGGGCTGTTTCCTTGCTTGTGTAGGCCTCTGGGTTTGGGCTGGCACCTAGGCTCTAGGCCCTGCAAGGTGGGAGGGTCCCAGAGCTCAAGTCCCAGCCTAAGCCTGGCATGTACACAGCAGCGAAACAGCCCCATGCTCAAGCCCTACAAGCCTGAGTCTGTTCTCATGGACTAGCTGCCAGGTTTTCTTCAGTGTGTAGATGTACCCTCTGAGATGGCTTTAATAGATTTGATCTATTTAAGTAATGTGGAAACTGAAGTTCTGAGTCATAAAGCTCACTACAGACCTCTTGCTGCACCGATTTCAGTTTATAGCAAAACTCTCACGGACATCACTGGCACTTGATTCTGTCCTAAAAGATGCATACGTAGAAACCAAATCTATGCAAGTAATAACTGCAGAAGGTCCGTACACAGGGGACATAGAATAGAAATGGTGTTTTCTGTTTGTTCCGCTTTTATTTCCTTTTGCTTGAGCACCATTTTAAAACAGATTTAGGGAAGATACTAGTGACTCAGATTGCATGACTAACTGCGTTAACATGTCTTTTGCTCACTGCAATCACACAGTTGTCCTAGTCATACACTTATGAATGTAGAAAGTGACAAAAGTACACAGCATTGTTGTATGCTAACTCTACCAGAAATCCTAACCACTTAGCCTCTGCTCTGTAACCTAAACCATGGGGAAATTTAGTCTCTTGTGTTTATTAAAAAAGGCAGGTGGTCAATAGATACGAAGTTGGTAAGTAGCATTTTGCTGAGGGGAGGCTTAGTTATTAAGCAACAGGTATCCTTAAGTAAATGGTCTTTCTACCCCTCCCCATATCTCTGAGTTGGATGCGTACAGCTCTTTATCACTATAAAGTGAATTTTAACAGCCTTTGTACCTTAACTCAGTAAGTAGTGAAGAGATTGATTTGATTACCAAAGAGTCTTTGTACTACCAGACACATTTTTGACCAAAGTGATGCCATTTTAACAGTGGGTTAAATCTCTACACCCTACTTCTGAAAAATTCTCCAAATCTTTTGGTCCAGAATGATGTCAAATCAAGATTTATTCGCACAGTGCAGCCAAACAGATAGGAGCACCAGCATTGACATGAGGCATTGGCGATGGATTGGCCATGTGCATCAGATGGAAACTGAGTAGCAACATGATGGACACCTGAAGGCAAGCAAAAATGAGGCCATCTGAAAACAACATGCCAAAGTTGTAGAAGCGGAGCTGAAAAGCTTGGGGCACAGCTGGGGAACCACTAAAAGACTACCACAAACACTCAGGAGTGGGAGAGCTTTGTCACTGCCCTAAATGCCAGAGGTGTAATGGGAACATGGTGGAGCTGCTTATAACTTATGCAAGCTAATGAGCAGGTGTTCAAGGTGTGGCAGGCCAATGATGTTAATTAGGGCTGATAAGTGAGTCTTCTCAGTGTTCCGTTTTGGCTTGTGTCTGAGAGGCGGTCATCATTGCCATTTTCACAGATGGTGAAATTATTGGTAATTCGTTCCTCAGCCTGTCATGGACAAAGCCACATTGGGAGATTTTGTCCTTCCAGCTCTCTGAAGGTAAGTCCATTTGTTAGAAGGCCTGCATACATCTGGGTGTTTAGAAAAGCATGCCAGCTCCAGTCAGGATCTTTGCCAGTTTTTGGTGCCTGAGGGGCATTATTCCATAAACAGTGTTTGGTTCATGTTGGCCCACAGGAAGTGAAAGGAGGCTCTTCATTTTTTTTTCCTTGGTAGGTTAAAAAAAAAGGCAGGGGGGTTAGGGAAACAAGCAATACTTGGTATTCTTGGTATCTTTTTATCAAATTATGATATTTTTTGTGAACAACCCAAAAGGTTTCTCTAAACATATAATCTAGAATCTGATCGGACATGAAAGCCATCATGAAACAAAACGAGGTGGGAATTAGAGGGGATCGTGTCTTGTACTGCAATGATTTTATGTTGGAAGAAAAAGTATCTGCCACAGATTATGAATTTGGGATTCGTGACTCCAAGCTGACTAGGAGAAACATGTTATGTAACTGTAAAAGCTGGTTGTGTTTTGCAAGGGTTGCTTATATTTCAGTTATTCATTGTTGAAAAATATTGAAAGTTCAGTTCGTTAGTGCCAGCACAGTGCTTTGAACGTGGCAAGTTTTGTATAAATATATTATAGAAATGAAGCCACTGCCCCTTAACATGGTACCTGAGTGTATTGGATGGAAATAGCCTATGACAATGAAATAGTATGTATGAAGGAATTTAAATGTCAAACAAACAAAATCCAACATTTTATCATTTATTTTTTGCATCTTGAAACTAGAACCCTTTTTGCTTCGGGCTGTTCAAACATATAGTAAGAGACAGTACACGTCCTGAAGCATTTACAGTTGAAATAGAGAGATCAGCAGAAGTATTATCTCCATTTGACAGATGCTGGCCTGAACCACAGAGAATGGGGCGGGATAGGTCAGGGGCTTGATCATTGGCCTGCTAAGCCTAGGGTTGTGAGTTCAATCCTTGCAGAGACCATTTAGGGATTGGGGCAAATAGATATCAGGGATGGTGCTTGGTTCTGCCAAGAGGGCAGGGGACTGGACTAGATGACCTCCCAAGGTCCCTTCCAGTTCTAGGAGATGTGTGTGTGTAAGGCAGATTTTCACATGAGCTGAAAACTCAGATGTCCTCAGTGGAAGCTCCTAGGTGCTGAGCTGTTTACTAGTGAATTGCCTAATATCAGACAAAATCTGCAGGAGAGTGGGGATCCAAACACACACCACCTGAGTCATATCAGAGAGGTAGCCATGTCAGTCTGCATCTTTGAGAACAACAAGAAGTCCTGTGGCAACTTAGACTAACAGATACTTTGGAGCATCAGTTTCATGGGCAAAGACCCACTGCATCAAATGCATCTGATGAAGCAGGTCTTTGCCCACAGAATCTTATGCTCCAAAGTATCTTAGTCTATAATGTGTCACAGGACTTCTTGTTATCACCTGAGTTGCTGTTCAGCACCTTAACAACAAGACTATCCTTCCTCTCAATACCATGTCTATACACTGCTGTGCAGAGACATACCCCACAGTTGCAAAATATAGCACGTCACCTGTGTCCAAGTTCTTAAGTGGCAAAGAAAAAAGTAAAAGTTTATATGTGCTTGCTCGTGTGTCATAACAAACCCATGTCAAGGTGTGTATCAAAGTGTCTCAGCTTAGCTGGTTGGCAATGTGTGATCTGGAGCCTGGAAAAGCCTGTTCTCTGAAAGGAGGCAGACATGAACTGACAAGCCCTGGATTTGCTTTGAAGGGCTAACTGCAAGGGTGTTGCCAGTCAGCCTCTGCGAGCCCTCCCCAGCTGGCATGCATCACTTATTCTCTTAGAACATGGTGGTCAGATCATAACAGGTCATCCATATGAATCACATACCATTGTCAGACTTAACTGATGGCACAGCTGTGCGTTGTGCAGCAAAATTCTCAGGAAGGAGGAAGGTTAGTGACAGACACGCCTAAGGTGCATGACCAAGGAAAAAGATTTTGTATTTCCCCTCATCAGTCACAATTGGGCTCTGCGTTTGCCAAATAAGATTAAGTTCTGAGTCAGCATAAAATGTATCTAAGTTATATAATTTTATCTGCGGCTTTTCCAGTTCACCCTCTTCAGATGCCTGGCTTTTCTTTATTATTCACTGCTTTTGTTTTAATATCATAGGTCACTATAAAAAGGTTAAATCACTGCTTTCCTCTTCACTAATTTAAACTTAACCAAAGGTCAAATGGACATATGACTTATGCTGTATTTTTTATTGTTGTCTGAAGCTTTTTGAAAAAGGGAGTGATAGGGGAGCTTCTGATTGTTAATATTTTTATAGGAATCTTGGGTAAGCCGAGGATTTAATTACTTAGCTAACAGTCGGCAGTAGGATAAGATGTTGCAAATTGTTGTGACAGAATGCAAATTAGCAGAGCGCTTCCAGTGATAAGGTGTGTCTTGTTTAATTTTTTTTTTAGTTGAAACCCACTTAACATAAAGGTTAAACAATCACTTTCCATCTGTTGTCAGTGAAAATGTTTCGGCATTAGGACTAATATGTAATTACTGTGTGTGTGTGTGTGTGTGTGAGAGAGAGAGAGAGAGCATTTTTGTCTGCGTTTTGGTGAAACTACTTTGACATTAGTAAGTAAAGCCCTACACAGGCATATAGTTCTGGATACAGTTGTTCATTCTGGGCTGTTAGGAGTGTGCATATACATACACTCTTACAATTGTAGGAGGCTGCAAATGCTTGCTGTGCCCTTGTGAATCTTAAGATAGGTAAGAACAGTCTCTGTCATCTCCTGAATCACTCAACTTGCCAAACCTGCTCATGTGCTAGGAGTGGATTAGCTACAGTAATTTAAAAATTCTGCAGGAGTCAGTCAATCTAACTGATAGCTTTTTCTCATTCTTCTTTCAATCTGTGCCCTGCGACGAGTCCACTGATATGCTCTGTTAGTTTTGCTCATTTTCTTTCTTTTTTTTTTTTTTTTTAAACTTACACTGATACTAGAACCCAGCTTGAGTTTCTCTTCTTCTGTTCCAATAGATTAGAAGGAATTCCTTCCATACTGGGCCACAATTTTTGGATTCATTACTCCTGTCAAAAGGCAACATCAAATCCTAACCTTTGAAAAGATTCAGTCTGCATGGCAGCCAGGTGACATTTGAGAGTGGATAGGCATTACTCACATCTGCTTTTTAAAATATTTATTTAGGTACAAAATTACATATGTGCCCAATCTCTGAATTTGCCCCAAATCAATCACTTACAGACTAATTTACGTACCCATTTCTTCAACTAGAGCATGCAAATTAAGTTTCCATTTTGCATGCACAGTTGTGCACAATACCTTGTTGAAAGCCTGACTCACAAACATCTACACAGAACTGGTTTACGAAAGCCAGTAAAGATGATACTCTCTTGACTCAAAACAAGACATACAGGGCTTGCCAGTTTGCAAAAAGCACTCATCTTTAAATAGCAGTGCAGTCTCCATTCATTACAGGTAATCCACTAAAAAGCATTAGTATTAAGAACAATTTTATTGTATGGTGCCCTTTGGATAAATGCATTAGCTTCCCTTCTTTGGCCCTGTTTACAACTATGGTTAAACTTAAATCTGAATGAATTTATTAATTTCGATTGGATCTCCATGGTACTTTTGCCAGTGTGGCAGGACTTCTACTGAGGCATGACTGAAATGCCTCAAAGAAGTCCAGAACTAGAATATCCCTTTTGTTATTACACTTTTCTGATACAGCCTTTCCCACACATATCAACATTCAAATTATTTGCAACTTGCTCTTGCTGCAGTCAGAATGTCTGCTTCCAAAGGGTCATGTTGTTAGGAGTCCTGCAACATTCCAGTGAATGCCAAAGTTCATGCAGAGCATTCAGAGTCATGCTGTCTAGCGCTCCTTTGAGGACACTGCCGTTCTAGTTTCAGACCCTCGAGGATCCGTCATTTTGTCATCACGCTGAGGGTATGTGTACACTAAACAACTTTTGGCAACATGGCTGGGTTGGCACAACCACGTTGCTAAAAGTCAGGCAGTGTAAACAAGTGCTGACAGAAAACTTCCGCCCTCTATGAGCAGTGTTGGCTTTGTCGGCAGGAGCACTGTTTACGCTAGGGTTTCGTCTAGTGCCTTCTGGTGACAAACCTGCGTGAGTATTCACATTGCAATGTGAGTTTTGTCAGGAAAACAAGGACATTTTCATGAACAAAGATCTTCCTTCTCCATGAGGGACTTTTTCTTTTGCCCTCCTTTTGTTGATAAACATGCGCTCTAGACACCTCAAGGTGTTTTGTTGCTGATTTTGGCCTCCAGGAAACAGACGAGCAGTTCCCAATCACCTTCTCTGCTCAGCAGTGAACTCCGGTGCCCTAGTGCCCTACAGCCAGGTGTGCAGCTACTCTGCATCACCCTCTTGCAAGCCCTGCAAAATTTAAACCCCATTTCCTGCTCGCTGGCTTTTCTATGTGAGTTCAATTGGAAAGGATAGTAACTGTCTCATTTCATCCACAGGGTTGGTGAGGCATTTGATGCAATGAATGAGGTACACTACCCAAGACCGACCTTACCCATCGTGGTGCCATACACAGCCTGAGAAACTGGACCGCCCCACAGGGGCTGACTTAGTGTGCCTTGGTCTCATGGCATCTTCCCAGGTGCCCATGGCAGTCCATTGCAGCAAATACCCTTCCGCTTGGATTGCCACCAAAATGTTGAATCTGATCAGTGTAAGGGGGAGAGGAGTTTGGGCAGTCCCAGCAATAAGTGACTTGCAGGAACAGGGACAAGTATGGGCACATTTCTAGATCCTTGTGTGAAAGGAAGTATGCGTGGGACACAATGCAGTGCAAAGATTAAAAACTGAGGCAAGTATATTATAAGGCCTGAAACTTCCTAAGGGGGATGCAGTACAATCAGCAGCTGGGTCTCAGGCTCACCCATTTTATTAAAAATGTTGAAATGTGTGACTTTTGTACGTCTGCGTATTCACATTTATATACCCATTAATCAAGTGTTTTACATTCTACAGGCTTATTTTCTTATATATGCCAAACATGCTTTTTTCCCCCCCATATGAATATGACCAAAGTTTTCATGGGGTTGGATTACATTAGACAGGTTGGAGGGGCCCTGCTCATTGCAGGGACAAAATGTGGAGCCTGAAGTGAAAAGTTTGCTCAGCCCTGGTGTAGACATGCTCTAACATTTGGTGTGGCGAATCTTTTGATATGGGAGAGGGAGGGAGGGTTAAACACCTGTGAACTACAGAAGCTTTGCTACTCATTTACTAGTATTGGCAAGATCTGTGGTTTTATCCGTAATGAGGATCTGCATTGAGTTGTGGATTTCAAATTGTATCAATAAACAGCCTAATATACAAGGATATTCTAGGATCGGGCTACAAAATTTTCCTTTTCATAGACTTAATTATCTGATTGTGTTAAACAGCACTCTGACTTGACAGTCTGAAGCTAGTTAGTATCAGAGAGGTGGCCCAGTCAGTCTGTATCTTCAAAAAACAACAAGCAGTCCCGTGGCACCTTATAGACTAACAGATATTTTGCAGCATAAGCTTTTGTGGACAAAGACCTGCTTCGTCAGCTGGTCTTTGCCCACAAAAGCTTATGCTCCAAAATATCTGTTAGTCTATAAGGTGCCACGGGACTTCTTGTTGTTTTTAAAGTTATTTGAAGTGATACTTGGTTACCTTGGAACTACCACGTTGTTGCTTAGTGGACAAAACGTGGTTCTGGGATTACTCATCCTGTATAGTTAAGGAGACTTCACACCAAAATTATTAGGCAGCACAGAGGGTCATTCTGATTGCTAAATCAGTTACACTGATTTAAACATCATCCATGCAACTGATTTAAGACTTTTGAGAAAGAGGACTAAAACTATCTGTACCTGCTTGGTTTCAAACACCCTTGTTCAGAAGGCAAAGGGATAATTGTTAAGCATTTTGCACTGTAACTTAGAAGAAAAAATGTTGAGCAATGTAATCAATATCAGTTCAGCAAGAAAAACAACTCTGAAAGCTCCTTTTAACTCATTTTAATTACAGATTTTGTTTTGTTATTATTCATTACTTACAGTGCTCTACTAGAAACAAACAACTTGATCATTTTGCTGGTTTTTGCAGTTGGTAAACATATATTTGTGTCACAAAGAAATGAAATAACAAGAAAGCACTTATTTCAACTAATACACAAGCATATAAATATTAATCCATTAATTAACCAATTTTATACCTCTTTGCTTATTAAAATATTATCCATGATGTCAGTTTAGTTCTGAGAAAATCCTGTACTTCATGTTTGTTCTGTTGTATAGATGTGTGCAGAATCAAAATAATGCAGATTGATAGATAAACAGCAGTTATTGGTGAGTTTTGTTTTTAAATTTATCCACAATAGCAGTATTTAGCTTTTTGGAGGACTTTCTATTTGCTTACCTGAATTTTTCCTCCCTTTCAGATGGGTAAGCTGTTTACATCCCGTCTTTAATGATTATGTTGTCTGGTGTTTCTGTTCAGTTTTTAAACGTTGTTACATTTCATCTCAGACTGGGCTGCATTTAATTGGTCAGTGAAGCAGTTGCTGTGTACCGATTTAAGGTGCTGCTGTTGCAACCCTAACACACAAGAGTAACTTGACAAATAAGAGTAATCTCAAAATTACGTGCATGTTTGTAGGATCAGGACCTAAATCATCAGTTCTCAAACTTTTTATCTTTGTGGGCTGCATCGAACACTATCTGTATGGTCCTGAGGATGTCCCATGGGCCGCAGTTCTGTGCTGACTGGGCTGCAGGTTGAGAACCACTGGCCTAAAGGTACTGTATAGATATTTCAAGATGCAAAGCACTATCTAAGTTCCCTATATAATTCTCTATCAGAGTACATGAAATGCAGAATTGGTCTGATGGTCTTGACTTACGTCTCATTAGCACATTTCCCTGAAAAACGTGAAAGAAAGAAAACATTGATTTTTGAGCAGAGTAAAGCTAATGATAATCAAGTTCAGCCCTGGTGAAACATCAACTGGTGTTACACCAGGGGTGAATTTGATGCACTGCACCTATTTTTGTGTATGTGGAGAGAAACTGACAATGGGACCAGTCAGATTGCCCTTTCATATGTTAAGAAGTCACTTTGAAAGTCTGCTGTGTTGTAACAGTAGGTTTGATATTTCAGTTATTAGCTGCTTTCACATTGTTTTACACTTTTGAATTCAAAGCACCCTGCAGAGGTGTCTGCAGGAATTTTGCTGAGGAACCAAAGCGGGGGGGTTGAAACATTGAATGACAGAAGTTTCCACCAGCCAGAGTTGTTGTGTGAAGAATACCAAATGGAGCATTAAAGTGGGAGGAGGGGGAGGAGGGGAGAAGAGGGCTGGCGAAAACCAAGCCTTCAAACACACCCAATTGACCCATCTCATTTGGCATGAAACTTAGCAAGTCACACCCACTCTCTGAGCCAGAAGCAGAATGAAACACTGACACTTCCTCATATCTGTTACGGGGCTGTAAGAGCTTGTGAGATGCAACAGGAGAAAATGTTTGAGCTATTGATGAATGGTAAGTTATTTTAAAAAAAAAAAAAAACTTCTTGCTTTAATTGTTCTGATGGATGATAGAAATTACAGCCATAAATGTAAACACCTTTGCAATGCGCAGCGTTCTTATCTAAAGTGACGTGTTACTGGAACCTCTTGCCTCTACAAGTCTGTCTCTGTTTTCATAGGCTAAAAGGCGTTTTTCTAAGTCATGCTAAATAAACCTTCAAGTGCTTCCATTTCTTTCAAAATGTTTAGTGCTGGTCTCTAAGTCAATAGGAGTACTTACTTAAATTTTTTTTAAAAAATGTGAACACTTTAGAACCAAATGAATGGCAATATTGGGTGTTTGATTGTTAAGTTTAATATGAGCATTAGGTATTTGATAGCTAAATTCCGTAAAAGACAGAACTTAGTTTCATGTTACTTATTAAAGATGCATCCTTTCTCCAGCGGTCTGGCTTTATTTTCTGTAATTACAGGTTGCCATGTCTTTAATTGTTTAAAATGAAACTTGTGAATGGTCTCAACTTGAATAAAGCCCTGCTAGTTTCTGCAAAGCACTGAAAACTTGGGCATTTACAGGGCAGTACTTCAGTGTTTTTAAAGATTTGATGAGGTCTTACATGTATAACGTTTGATTATATTGCTAAATACAGGGCTACTTAGAGCTCTTCCATGCTGTTATTCTCCTTTTTCTGTTTATTTTTGCATTGTTACATGCTGAAGACTAGCAGTCCTGTGGCACCTTAAAGACTAAGACATTTATTTCTTCAAGTCTTACCCATGAAAGCTCATTACCTAATAAATACATTTGTTAGTCTTTAAAATGCTACAGGACAGTTTGTTTGTGAAGCTACTCCTCTGAGACTGTTACATTCAGAGTTATCTCACATTTCCATGTCTGTTTTTAAATGTAAAGTCCTTAATTCAATTTTAGGAGAGATATAAGAGTACAGACTCCTGCCCCCCCACAATTATTATAAGTAGTAACAAACCTTATCACAGGTTGTTAAAAAAGGCGCTTAGAAGCTACTCATTGCTGACAGTGGGTGTCGGCAGTGGATGCAACAGAACATGTGTGAAAAAGATTCCCACATAAGCCTAGACCAGAACAACCAGCTTTGAGACTGTTTCAGAAATGTCAACCATCATTTCAGATCTGCTGATGGACAGTGGACTACCTTGCAGCTAAACTGCATTCAGAATTGGGTCAGTTACACTCTTTGGCTACATCTACACCAGAGAGTTTTGTCAGCAAAACTGGTGTTTTGTTGATAAAACTCATGCAAGCTGTGTCTACACGTGCATGCTACTTCGAAGTAGTGGCACTAACTTCTAAATAGCGCCCGTCGCGGCTACACGCGTCGGGCGCTATTTCGGAGTTAACTTCGACATTAGGCAGCGAGACGTCGAAGTCGCTAACCTCATGAGGGGATCGGAATAGCGCCCTACTTTGACGTTCAACGTCGAAGTAGGGACCGTGTAGACGATCTGCGTCCCGCAACATCGAAATTGCTGGGTCCTCCATGGCGGCCATCAGCTGGGGGGTTGAGAGATGCTCTCTCTCCAGCCCCTGCGGGGCTCTATGGTCACCGTGGGCAGCAGCCCTTAGCCCAGGGCTTCTGGCTGCTGCTGCGGCAGCTGTGGATCCGTGCTGCAGGCACAGGGTCTGCAACCAGTTGTTGGCTCTGTGTATCTTGTGTTGTTTAGTGCAACTGTGTCTGGGAGGGGCCCTTTAAGGGAGCGGCTGGCTGTTGAGTCCGCCCTGTGACCCTGTCTGCAGCTGTGCCTGGCACCCTTATTTCTATGTGTGCTACTGTGGCGCGTAGACGTTCCCTTGCTGCGCCTATTTCGATGTGGTGCCGCGCAACGTCGAAGTTGAACGTCGACGTTGCCAGCCCTGGAGGACGTGTAGACGTTATTCATCGAAATAGCCTATTTCGATGTTGGCTTCACGTGTAGACGTAGCCGCAGTGTCCACACTACTAAGGCATTCTCTTGACAGTAAATCACAGAATGTGGCATTTCTGTCGACGGCATTCTGGTGTTCCCCCAGGATGCAGAACGCCTCTCTCAACAGGTTAACTGTTGACAGAAAGCCAGTGTGGACACTCTGGGGGGCCTTTTGTCAACAGAACAGCCCTCCATGGCACCAGCCATCTGCCCTGGGGGCACGCCCTGTCCGCCACAATCACAGCTCTCTGCTTTCTGCCTCCAGCCATTTTTGGAGTTGCAGGAAGCCCCGGAAACCCTGTGGCAGGAAGCTGAGAGCAGGGAATCAGCCCAGCAGCGTGCTGTCTGCTCCATGCTCCAGACCCACCCCTTCCCGCTCATCCCTGTGACATGGGAGTGAGACAGCCAGCACATGACCCCCAGAGCCCTCTAGGGAGCAGCCGGAAGGGTCCCAGGAGTGCCCCCCAGGCACAAAAGGCCCAACCCCTTCCTGGACCGGGTCCCAGGTCAAGGACCTCCTCAGTCTGTGGCCCGATGAGGAGACCCTCCTGGACCCCTTTGCAAAGAGGCTTATGCCTGCTTATGCCTGGCTAACCACTGCCCTGGCCTCAGGGGCCACCCCGCTCACATGATGGAGCAGGTGTGGGCCAAAGTAAAAGAGCTCCCGCAGGGGTATGCCCAGGCTCTGGACATTGGCCAGCAGTCAGGGCAGGACTCGCTACCTGCCCCAATTACACAGAGCTCTACCACCTCCCTCAGGGCAGTGACACCTCCCCTCCACCTGCCCCCTACACATAGTTCCAGGGGCTGTTCAGTCAGGAGAGTGGCTGGGCAGTCTGGCTGCTCTCTGTTGATGGAGCGGATCAACGCTGTGATCTGTCGAAGACTTCAGTCGACAGCTTGCTCTAGTGTAGACATAGCCTTTGTCAGCAATGGTTAATTCTCCTTATGCAAACAAAGCACACTTTTTTTGATGGAGGTGAGTTGCACTGTTGCTCCTTTAATATATCACCTTTGACATTTCATTTAATGCACCAGAAACCTGTTGTCATGGCAGCTATTAATTTTTTGACACTCTTTTCCTGTTCCAAGGCTGATTTAAACTTTCACATGCGATTAGCATTTTTGAACGGTGGGAGCATTTTATGTGGGTGGTTTTTTTCAATCCATTTTGCACTAAAACTGCTCAGCCCTTTATGAAAATTTGTGGAAAATTGCTATGCTAATCATGATAAGTCATGCAAAGAAACTCAATGCAAAAGTGTGGCTTGCGTAGTTACACTTGCTAATTAAAATGTATTCTTTAAAAGGGTGCACATCTGTTATAAGTTGAGGGAGGAAAAGCTTAATTTTTCAGAACAGCTGGTGTAAAATGCGGCTTTGCCACTGATTTTAGAACTGGACCCTTCAAGCACTTGCTCTTGGGTTGGAGGCTTGATCTTTTTGTCCACTTATATCAACCATAAAACACTGATTGCTTTCAATGGGACAGGATAAGAATAAGGAACATAGGACTCAGTGGTGCAGTACTGAAGTGAAATAGGAATTTTACCATTGGCTTTAGTGGGAACAGGAACAGGCCCATAATGTTTACTCCTCTGAGAAGCTGTGTACCTGGATTTGTGGGCAATACTCATCCATAACTGAGGGCTGATTAGTCGGTAGTAGTTCCTTACTGTGCTGCAGGAGCTAATAATTCAAGAAAATAGAGTTCTGGTAAAAGGAAGACTCTCCGAATAGAATACCAGTTTGTTTTTAAAAATAGAGGAAAGAGTCAAATGTTAAAATAAATCTCAGAATCCATCAGTAAAACATTTAATTGCAGATGGTGTAGTTCTTAATACATTTGTCTAGTTTAAAAGTCTCTCTTCGTATTATTATGTTAAGCTACACACTCTGTGACATACTTCAGTGAGTTTTCTGGAACAATAATCCATTGCTAGATGAGAGGAATAAATTATTTATAGATTAGAGTGTTTTAACATCCTACCATGGGGTTGTTAAGGAGGTCAAAATACAGAGTATTGGAAACGGGATTAACGCAGCTGTGCTGCAGAGAGTGCAAAAGCAGAGTGAAAAAGAAAAGTTACGGTTATTATATAAATATTTATATTTTTATCACAGTGCTTAAGAATTTGTAATAAGACTTCGAGTTTCTAAAATAAAAATATATTTCCTGTGTGTGTATCTCTTCCTGATGAATAGCTAGCTTTGGTTGCACTCTCTCAAATTTTAATGGAATCATAAACATGAATATCTTTTGTCTCTAGCTCAGCATGCTTGTTGTTTGCTGCTTGTTTTGTTTCCCTGTGGGGTGGTGTCAAAAGACTTGAGGAACAGTGAGCGTTTATAATAAATAACAAACCTCTTTTTTTCTGTCAGGAGGAAGTTGTTCTTTTGTCTCTGTTCATGAAGCTTCCATACAGAACTCTTTGCAAATGTAGTGAAAATACATTCCTCTTATTTGTATGTATTGTAGTTGGTTTGAAAGCCTTGTAGGAAAACTTTGAGATGAATCATTGCAACATGCTTTCTGTGTACTGTATTTTTAAAGAAATTTGTAGTTACGCTTTCTCAAGATTCTGAATAGTGCATGAATTAGAGACAGTCTCGGCCTGTTTCGGCTCTGGTATTTTTTCTATTACGTGAAAGCCATGCACCTTGGTGTGCGTGCTTTTTAAGAACTTTAAAATAAAAAGTTAAACTGTGATCCAAATTCTAACCAGCAAGATAAAATTGTGTGTATCACCTACCTGTCTGTTGTGTAACTTTTCCAAGAATGCTACAGAATCATGCTATCATTGTCCTGCAAAGGGGTTGTCCTTACCTTTATTTGAAAGCGTGCGGTCTAAAATTTTGTAACATAGTGTGTTCAGAGTGTGTGTGTGGGTATCTAAACCACCATTTTTTCCCTCCTAAAATTTCCCACTGTTGTTCTTGATAGAGGAGGTAGCACAGTGTGTGGGCAATGCACTGAAGCACAAAGGTCCCTTTGGGATTGTCACCAGCATGCTGGTCATGCAGATGAGCCCATTCGTCTGCCTTTTGTGGTGCCCCACCATCCTGTGCTGCTGCTGGGGGAGAAGTTCTGGTCTCCCTCAGCCAAGGCACAGAGCTGGGACAACAGTCCTCCAGCAGAGCAGCACAGACGCTGATCCAACTCAGCTCTGGGAGGATGTGTTTTGCATAAACATTTTTGAGTTATGCATATTCATATGCCAGTTTTCATAAAGCGGAGGTGCGGGCATGACAGTAGGAACCCAGTGTACAGAAAATTAATTGTATTTTAACCACAGTGTTGTCTAATTCCGATCAGAGTGGCTCTAGATCAGGGGTGGCTAACCAGTTAGAGCCCAAGAGCCAAAACAGCTGTGGATAGAGTACAAAGAGCCACATATCTATTTTTTTATCTGTTTATATATCTATGTAGGTATAATACACAAAATATAGTGATAAATAAGAATATTAAGGAACATGAACCTGGAGAGGAACCCTTCAGCCTGATCACCAGCTGGAATTATGCCCCCCGGGCACACCTGCACCTCCCTGTCCCCAGGACTCACTCAGTCCTCCTGTCCATGAGTCCTGCCAGAGGGGTCTCTCCAGCCACACCACAGACCCGCACAGCATCGCTTCCCCTCCCGCAGCCCCCACGCTGCTGCTCCTGCACTGGTGGAACAGGAAGTGAGGGGTGAGGTAGGGGCAGCAATTGCTGCACCCCAGAGAGGTGACCCACCAGTGCCCCTCCAGCCCAGACTGCCCTGAGCACTAGCACAGTCACCCCCCAGGAAGTGGGAGCCAGGACGGGGCTGGCAGCCTCGGAGCACACTGGGGAACAGCAAACCTCCTTTCACTCCGCACCTCCTGCCCCTCCCAACCTCATCCCTGTAGCTGAGGGGAGGCAGAGACGGCCTCCCCAGTAACAGTACCGGCACCACCATAGCCCCAGGGCAAGGGAGAAGTAGGCACTTGGATCCCAGGTCACAGACCAGCCTGGAGCCCCAACCTGCAACTGCTTATGCCCCTGTGTCCCTGTGGAAAGGATCAATGTCGGGCAGAGAGATTTGAGAGCCCCTGAGGTGGGACTCGGATTTCACCACATTGGCGCCCGGTGCTGTCCGCAACGCAAGTTTGATCTCCCACCCCTGCTGCGTTAGTGTCACTCGTTCTCCAGTCATCTCTCGGCTGTCACAGCCAGTGTCCACCAACTCACTCAACCCCCAATAACATCCCTCTTCTAACTCCCTAATAATCCCCCAATATCACAGTTTCCTCCATCGTCCCATCTGTAATCTCCTAATCCTGCCCATGTTGTGTCCCCATTCCCCAGTAGTCCCCCATCCCCCAATCCTCTACTAATCCTGCCTGATCCCAGCACCCCACTCCCTAGTAATTCTCTATCCCTCCAGCCCCCTGCTAATCCCGCCTGCCCCCAAGAACCCCTTCCCTACTAATCCCCCATCCCCATCTCTCAAACAGCCCTTCTCTAATCCCCAACCAATTCCCCTTTCTCACCTTTAGCTCTGCCCCAGGAACACCACTGTCTGTCTCCTCACCCCCGGCAACTCAGGGACAACACGAACAACAAACTACAGCCCATTCTGTGACAGGAATCACTGAGTCCTTGTCATTGGCTGGGCTGTACCATGTGGCTCCCAAGAGGGGAAGGGCAGAGGCGCTGCATGTGCAGGTGGAGGAAAAGGCAAAGGTGAAAGGCAGAGGGATACATACCACCTTGCTGTCTGCAGCTCCCTGGCAGGCTGCGGGCATCTACGGGGTCCTAAAGCCACTCACATCTGCTGCTGCTATGCCTGCTGCATGGGATTTAGGTCCATTCCCAGGACAAGTGAAACATGAACCTGGCTCTGAGCAGGAGCCGCATTTCTTTGATCGAAGAGCTGCATGTGGCTTGAGAGCTGCTGGTTGGCCACCCTTGCTCAAGATGGCGCAGTGTTTAAATTGCCTTGCATGTGCTGTTGTTCCTTTCTTTGTTACCACTTGTGGAGCTTCCTCAGTATCAAAACTCGGTAATTTTTATGAAAATAAGGCTGTCTCTTCACTACAGACTTTACGGAGGCACAGCTCTACCACTCACTACTCTGCTGTAAAGCCTCTTGTGAAGCTGCTCTGAGCTGGTGGCAGAGAACTCGGTGGTACTGAACGACAACTGAATGAGGATGCTGAGTATTATGTCTGCACACAGTTTTCTGTAGAAGCAGAAGTTTGGGAATATTTATAGCTCAAAGGTGGCTTTGCCCTATTATTTTTCATTCCAAACCATTAGGATCTAGTGGACCCAGGTTTGTACATTCAAATCATAAAAAGTACCCAATTAGTCTTGTGTTGTGGAGAAAAAGAGCTTATTTTTACATCCGTATCAATACTCACTGTGCTAATCTCACCATCTAAACACTCTTCAGCAAGAAACAGTTTTTTTTTTTGTTTTTTGTTTGTTTGTTTTTTTTAATAGTTACGGGTTGAATCTCTCTAGCCTGGCACACTCAGGATCTGACTGGTACCGAATCAGAGAATTTGGTCAATATTGTCTAGCACATTACCCACACTTCTCCTGCTTACCGGGCTCTTAGAAGGCATTTAGGGGTAAATTACAGCTAAATAATGGCACAGAACACTGGGAGCCAGGACTGGTGGTTGGAAACAAAGTTTCTGGGGCCGTGGGAAACTTGGTCACACCCATGATCAGTGGTCATCCAGCTAACTATTATCACGCTGGATTACAGATGTTGCTAGAGGAGAGAGTTCTGGCTAGAGATGTTCAGCCTGTAATGACCATGCTGGTGACCACACTGTGCCCTGTCCTGAAGGAGGGCAAGCGCTGGGGTGGGCATGGGGTTCTGTTTGGGAGAGGAGAAGAACGTGCAGCGGGGCTTAGGGCACCCTCCATGGGGGAGTGGGAGCAGGGAAGGAGCACCACCCATCTCTGTTGTGCCCCCGGGCTTACTCCAACTCCGGCCCCCACCCCTTTTCTGGGAGCAGCTCTGTTCCTGGTGTGGGGTGGGTGGCAGACATTACATTACGGGTAACAGGAGTTGTGACATAAAAAGTTTGGGGACGCTGCACTGGACAGATCTCAGGACTCCTGGTGCCCGGGGTTCTAGAGTTCAGATGCATGGCAGAGCTGAGGTGGTTTTGAGACTGATGGGTAGTTGAATCTAGAGTGCTGGCTGTGCTGCTGCCCAGCACTCTCTCCCATCCAGCTAGTTCATAAAGCTACACTTACCCCTTGACATTGAGAGCTGAGGCTTTATGGGTGTGAGTGGAATTTTTTCCCCCCCACATAACTGTGTATTACCCAACTGATATATAGTGTCAGACGGCCACCAGTGCCTCTACTGAAGAATCAGAGACTTTTATGTAGACTGTATGTGGCTCCATGGAGCACCACTAAATGGTAGGTTCAGATTGATGGGTTAGGGCAAATTGCTGAATCTTGTTTGTAACAAATGTTTTGTGGGATGGGATAAGGTGGTGCTGGAAAGCCTGGAAGAGAATGAAGAAAGGAGAACATACAAACTCTTATCTCGCATAATTTTTTATGTACTGTGCACTTGCTGCCCCTTAGAATAATAATCTCTCCTCCCCATTTTTAGCAAGGTGCAGAGAATTGTGTACCCAGATTCTTTTACTACGTTGGCCTAGACCGGGGTCTGCAAGCTGTGGCTCCACAGCTGCATGCGGCTTTTTAAGGACTTCTTTGTAGCTCCTAACTATAACTGCAAAGTGGAAAAAAAAACCCAACCTTCCTGATTATTTTCAGTGAGGGGTGGACATCTAAATGAACAACTCCGATCTAAATAGCAAACTACGTGTGATCTTGAAACATTGGATAACTTCCCCTTGTATATGTGCAGTGCCTTGTGGGCTATGATGTTGTATCTGTGTTTTGTGTTGCTAATGAAGTCTTGATTTTGGAAAGGAAAAGGAAGCTTGTGGCATTCCTGCTGTGAAGGGCAACACACATTTTAAGAAAGAAAATTGAAATGAAATGGTTATAGAAAGTAGGGGTTGATATTATTTATTAAGGACCATCCTGTATTCACATGCATTGTGGCTCTTGAATTGTTGTTTTTTACCAAATTTGAAAAAATGGCTCTTCTTGCTGTTTTGGTTGCTGACCCCCTGGCCTAGGCAGTACTGAAGATTTTTAAAACATTTTGGCTTCAGATGATAAACATTCTTATATCTTACCACCAATTCTAGTAAGCTCTGAAAATTCCATTTCATAATGTTCACAGACTGGCTGCAAACCTCTCTTTCCAATACACTAGCTGAGTATCTAAGCAGAAGGGAAAAACATCTCTATCCTCTTCCCAGATGAAAATTATCTAGATTAGTCATTTGCATTAACTTGGTTTTGTGAACAGGTGAAAGTATATTAAGCATTTGCTCCAGGCATTTGCACACTGGATTGTGAGAGAAGACACCTTGGAGTTTCAGACCCAGTCCTCTATTCCTTTAAGAAGTAAATTAGCAAAGGATTTGGGTGCCATCCCAGAAATTGCCTGTGCCAAGATGATGTGTGTGATGGTGATATTCAAAGCAAGTAGGCTGGCTGGGATGTTGTATGAACAACTGGACATCTTAAAAGTAGTGGGGCGATTATTTTGTAAGGCAGGAGTTGTGGTATACGAGCTGTTATGAAAGAAGCAAAAACGTGTTTACATATGCAGAAAACTGAGGCACTGATTTCTACTCTAATACTCACTCCTGATTTACTGTGTGACCCTAAGTTATTTAGGGTAAAATTTTCAAAGATGACATCTCTTTTGTGAGGTTTTTATTTAATTGCTCAACCTTGGACCCTGAGAGCCTGATGTGCAGGGGTACTGAATGTCTCCCAGGATATCTGAAAATCAGATCTTAAGTACCTCATGATGTATGCCCCTCAAAACAAAGGTGCCCCAAGCTAACAGTCTAAAAAAGTTCGCCTTATTTTCCATGAACCTCATCTGCTGCATCAGTAGATTTAAACTTCTTGACAATCATTGCAAAGCACTTTTAAACAGATAGTTGTTGAAAAGCATCTAAGTGCAAGGTATTAGTATCATAATCAGGGGAAGAGGCTATCTTGTATTTTGTTTTGCCTACATATAGCACTGCTGTTATTCACACAGGGAGATGATCAGCCCCAAATAGCTTAAGATTTTAAGCACAACTACTCCCAGGTTTCCTCATCAGGAAATTGTCAGCTAATTCCTTGCAAATTTCTGCAATGAACAAAGTGGATATTTTGCAAACATTTGCCAAGCATCTGATAACTTTCATTGGAAATGACATGTACAACATGCCACAGATAATTTTGTTGAAAAATTGTGTTTTTAAAAGCAACAAAAATGTTCTTTTCCATCTGCACAACTAGAGGCAGATAAACAATTAGGCCTAGGTCTAAATTTTGCATTTATTTACTATATATTTTAGAAACTTTGTGTGGCTATTTGTCCATCTGTGAGTCTGTTTTTACAAAAATTCTTCCTAACTGGTAAGAGGTGGGACCACCAAATTTGGTATGCAGCTTCCTCTTGTCATAACTTAAAGCAAAGTCAGGGTTTGGTTGTTCCAGGACAGTAGGGTGTACCTGGAATTCAGTTGGTTCTCATAAAATAGAAAGGTCTGATAGAACTGATAGTTACACTGGAGATTGACCACAGGGGCCAGAGATGGGCACCTGCACAGCTAGAATCCCATTGGGCCAGCAAGGAACAGAGGTGGAGAAAGGGACAGCTGTTTGGTATGTATTTCAGAGAGTTTGTCTGTGTCTGTTTGCCTGTCCCCCATTTGGGGGACATGCACAACTCCCCCTCATGTGCCTGCTGCAGCTGCAGCGGCCATGGATGGTCACTTCTCACAGGGCCCTAAACTTCTGTGGTGAGAGGGGGCTGGGGTTGTCTTCTCTCCCTGGGGCAGCCTGCAAACTGAACCCCTCATCCCTAGCCCTATACCAGAGCAGTGAAGGACTTGAACAAGGCTGAGTAAATCTTCTAGTTAGCTGGTTATATTAAGTCAACAGAAGAGCAGTCAACATAACGTGGCAACACAGTAGCAGAGTTGTATCATGAGGTACAGCTGTACTCTTGTAAGCTTGCAAGAGAAGACATGGCTTAAGATAAATTGTGTTTGTCTGCAGACCTAAAAAGTACAATGTTGTCATAGTCATAAAAGTCTGAAATGAATTTCGTATGTAGTTAGGTAAAAGCCTCAAAGAGAAAAAGCCATTAAGCTATTAATTAAGGATATCACCATATCCCACAGAGCGTGGCTTTTCTTTACAGAGACACCAGTAAACCCCCCTATGGACTAAGAGGGTTTTTTGGTTTGATTTGGAGAATATAGCCTTCTGTCCACAACAGGCACACACAACTCCAATGTAAATGTAAGTTTGTACAGAGCAAGTCACATCCAGTAACTTTTTCAGCACCACCTCTACTTATTTCTTTTCAGGTTTTCTGGTTTATGTTCTGACGTTGTTTTAAAAAAACAGTCTTAGATGTTATTTTATTGTCATACTTATCTAGTGGGCATAGTGTAATATTTATCTTAAAAGATTAGGAATCTAGATTTCTGGGTTCTCTTCACCACATTTTCACTGTGACCTGGGCAGTCATGTAACTCAGTTTCTGCATTGGTAAAATGGAAATGGTAACACATAAATGCCTCACAGATAGATTCTGAGCATTAATTAATACTTGCAGAGGGCTTTGCAATCCTCACATAAAGGATGTGTATTCATGCACATTATCATTCAGCCTCTGCTGCAGATTAAAAAACCTCATCTTCAGAAGAGCTGTAAGTTTGAAGAGATGGTAACCAATGAAATATGTAAAGATCAGTCAGCCACCCACAGGTGTTTAGTTACAAGGCATTAATGCCAATAAGACTTGCAGGTTTGTAAAATTTACACATTTTGATAATCACAGACTATAGGACAGTTTGCCACAAAACTAGAGGTATAGGACCAGTACTTCAAAGCTGCCAGTCATGGATTGCTCCCATCAGCTTCTGTCTGAGTTCCCCACATCTGGACATCAGACCCAGAATTCACTAGAAAGACAAAAGAAAACTGATCAAATAGAGGACAGTTATTGGTGCTGCAAGCAATCAGATGTTGAGCCTTGTTAAGAGCTACATAAAGTCCTAATGCCTTTGTCAAATTCCACACAGAAACCTGTGTATTAGAGCACAGGAATAGAAATCTATTAGTATGTTTTGACTCTTTCATTTCACCAATTCTTTGCACAAACAATAACTAAGAAAAAAGGTTTTGCTTCATTCTAGTCTGTACAAAGGTATTATTTTTATTCTAATGTTACTTCAAATTTGGTACAGGAAGAAAAGTGGCTGTTGTCACACAGTTCCTTGTACAGTGTCAAAATTTACAGTGTCACAATTTAAAAAACAGAGCTGCAATTGTATGTGTGAGCACATCCTTGAAAGATGTCCTCAAGCTGGTTGACCTGATTGATCCTTCAGTGCCATCATTCTTCACTTTCCTTGTGTTTCCCTTTTCCCAGCAAGGAGCATCAAAACCTAGTGACCCTGCAAATGAGTCATTTATATATTTATTTTCAAAATATGTTCCTAACTCTTGAAATTGGTTAAAAAGAAAGAAAATTGACGAGTTATTCCAGCCTCTGCACATGATATATTGCTCTCACTTGCCTTGCTGAATTCTAGATCTTGGCAAGTCAAAATCTTTTTCTGTAGCTAGAGAAGGTTCAAATTTCACATTTGAAATCTTTTGTGATAAAAACAGGCAGAACAATAAGAGGATTATCTTCTTGAGATACCTCATTTAAATTTAATACATGAAAGTGGTAGGCCTGGGATTTGTTTTTTCAGAGCTTCCCACCCAGGGTGTCTAACAACATTATCCTGAAATAATTGCATTGGAGAGGGTCCTACAAGTCAGTAAATCAGTTTAATCTCCTCTTAAGGAGGTCTGTATGCTCCTTTTCTCTTCCCCCCGCCCACCCCAGGGATCCTTGTAGTATTTTTATCTGAGGTAAAACAGTATCAATTTTGATATTGTTTTGATGACATTCTAAGTATATTTAATGCAGTGTCCTCTATGTAGTTATCAGAATGCCTCATGCACCAGTGAACTTATCCTTACAGTACTCCTATGATATAGGAAAGTATTATCCTCATTTTACAGAATGAGAATGGAGGCACACAAAGATTAAGTGATTTTCCCATGAATCTGTGCCAGAGCCAAGAGTTACACTCAAGACTTGAGAACACTAGTCCAGTGCCTTAACCATAAGGAGACTCCTTTTCTTACATGTCAGAACTAAATAAGGTAAACTTAACCAGGTCCTCTAGACCTTTGTGAGTCACAGCCAGAGAGGAGTGGGAATGGCAGCTGCACTCTCAAACCTGTGGAACAGCTAACAGAACAGTCTAGCCATCAGACAATGAAGAGTGCCAACATTTAAAAACCAGTGCTGCAATTCTACATGTCTGTGCACATCTTTGAAAAATGTCCTCAAGCTGGTTGATCCTTCAATGCTATCATAGCTTGGTGAACATGAGAAAAAGGAAACAAAACAATTGAAACAAAGCTGAGAAACGTGGGAAAGCCTATGTGACTATGGCAAGTTATTTCATGAGACTAGTGACATAACATTCGATTGCTGATGGGAAAGATCTATATAATGTTGCCTAATTTATTCAACATTTCTTACTGTTAATCATGTTTGAGCTAGACTGTTGCTATGCATTCAATTGTAAACCATGAATTTCAATCTCTCAGATCACCGCAGGCTGGAAGTGCTTATCCCAACAATTAGTCCATTGAATCATTATTTTAAACATTATTTTCACTTCATTTTAACATTTAATAAAACTCGCAGTGTCCACACTAAAAATCCATTCTGATCACATACGGCTGACAGAAGTCAGTACTTTCCCCCATGAGGCAGAGCACCTTTCTTGACAGAATCTGTTGACAAAAACCCATGTGGGTGCTCTCGGGGGCCCTCTGTCAACAGACAAGTCTTCTAGGTCACTGGGCAGCCTTGTTTGTTGTACTTCCAGATGACCGTTCTACTGAGAGAGCAGGCGGACTGTCTGGCTGCTCCCTGTCAAGAGAGAGGATTGATGGAGCAGATTGACAGCGCAATCTGCTTTTGTGTCTGGCTGCAATGTGTCAACAGATGTTTTGTTGGAAGATCTCTTCAGACAGCAACTTCTGTCGACAGATCACTGTAGTGTGGACGTAACCATATTGCATATCTAAAACTCCCATTAAGGTCCAGGTTTTAGATTTGCAAGAAATGTATACAGGGACCAAAAGATACAGTAATATATATAACATTAACATAACACTTCACATTTATATAGTGCTTTATATCTTCAAAGCGCAACAACAGTATTAGCAAATTCTCAAAACACCCTTGTAAAATGTGGATGATAATCTCCATGTTATAGATGAAAAATGGGGGAGACAAAATGGTTTATAGAGAAAATGAGCAGCAAAGGAAAAAAAAAGGGAAAAAATTGCATTATTTAAATTTTGCTTTAGTGGAAGGGACTCATATTTCAAGTTCCACTTAATCAGATGCCTCCTCTTTAGCTGCTGTTAGCTTCTGGTGGAATTAATTTCGTATTGTTCTTCTATGACAGTGTAATACTTTTAAAGATGCACCGCATTTTTCTTCACTGCTAAATGGGTTATCCCTTACTTTTTTAATAAAAAAAAGGATACGTTTATGTATCTCACTTAAAAGTGTGGCAAAAAATGGTTCTGGTCAGAACATCTTTATTGGTCCAAGCTTAAAACAGCATAAGGTAAATGATACAAAAATTAAAATGGAAGTCCCATTAAATTTTTGTACATCTGTTATGGATTTCTGATCCACAAAGTTTAATCTCCGATTCATTGAGTTGGTTATTTTGATAAGACATCTTTCATGGAATTACTATTACTGTTACTTTGATGTGAATCATTATGGTCTTATTCAGAAAGTCTGATGGACATAATTTTCAATGCTAAGCTTGTTGATCAGTGTGGACTCTGTGACATTGAAGTTTTAAGATTTTCATTTATGCCACATCTATATGATAAGATGCTAATGTGTTTGAGTTAGCGCACGTTATGTTGACCATGACCTTCTGGTTATTATAATCTGGGACTAATCATAACAAAAAGCAGTCAAGTAGCACTTTAACGACTAGCAAAATAGTTTATTAGGTGAGCTTTTGTGGGACAGACCCACTTCTTCAGACCATAGCCAGACCAGAACAGACTCAATATTTAAGGTACAGAGAACCAAAAAGAGTAAGCAAGGAGGACAAATCAGAAAAAGATAATCAAGTTGAGCAAATCAGAGAGTGGAGGGGTGGGGGGAAGGTCAAGAATTATATTGAGCCAAGTGTGCAGACGAACCCCTATAGTGACTCAGAAAGTTCCCATCACGATTTAAACCATGTGTTAATGTGCCGAATTTGAATATAAAAATCAGCTCGGCTGCTTCTCTTTCCAGAACGGTGCGATAATTCTTCTTCAGTAACACAGATACCTTGAGGTCATTGACAGAATGCCCCATTCCATTAAAATGTTGACTGACTGGTTTGTGGATCTGGAGTGTTTTGATGTCTGTTTTGTGCCCATTGACCCGTTGTCTAAGGGAGTTAGAAGTCTGTCCAATATACAAAGCGTCTGGGCATTGTTGACACATGATGGCATACATGATGTTAGTAGAGGAGCAGGAGAAAGTGCCCGTGATTCTGAGAGTAACCTGGTTAGGTCCAGTGATGGTATTTCCAGAGAAGATATGTGGACAAAGCTGGCAGCGGCCTTTGTTGCAGGGAAAGGTTCCGGGACTGGTGTTCCTAGGGTATAGACTGTGGCTGTTAGTAAGGATCCTCATGGGGTTGGGAGGTTGTCTGTAGGAGAGAACAGGCATGTGACCCAGGGCCTTCTGGAGTGTAGCAACCTGATTAAGGATAGGTTGTAGGTCTTTAATAATTCGTTGCAGTGGTCTGAGTTGGGGGCTGTAGGTGATGACCAGTGGTGTTCTGTTCTTGGCTTTTTTGAGCCGATCTTGGAGTAGCTTGTCTCTGGGTATTCGTCTGGCCCTGTCAATTTGTTTTTGTACTTCTCCTGGTGGGTAATTCAGGTTAATGAATATTTGGTAAAGTTCAGAGACCAAAAACTACAGGAACTTTACTGCTTTTTGTTTTGATAGTGTAGAGACTAGCATGGCTTCCTCTCTGGGACTAATCATGTTTAACATCATGTCAGCAATGCCCCTGTGGCCCACACTGCTTCCCACAGCTTCCATTGGACTAAAACAATATACCACAGCCACTGGAAGGTGTTGGAGGAGCCACGCCTGCAGATGGTCAATCTAAGCAAAATGTCTCATAGTCCACCAGTAGATTACCCTGATGGGCCATGTGCTGAACGTTGCCAATCCTGCTCTAGATACTGAGATGTTAGATAGAACATGTGGATTGGAATGATCAGGCCTATATCTTGAGTTGGTTTGATTTTGGCTCTTAAATTCATCCTTTTGTTGCCTTTGTTATACAAATCTCCCTTCATGAATTATAGCCAGCGGAAATCTATCAAAACTTTGTACACAGAAAATAGACAAGGGTGTTTTCTGTTCTCACACAGGATTAGTTTATTTTAGCGTTGATTTCTGTTAATTCCAATTCATTACAGTTTGTGTAAGAAATCTGTTCTTACATGAAAATGAACACCTGTACTTTTCTATGGAAACACTTGCCTTTATATTGTGTTGACCAATTAAGTTGACTAAGAAATTTTGTCATTGAAAACATTTTGTTTTTTTTTATTTGATTTTGATGACTGATTTCTGAAATGTTGGACCCTGGGAAGAAGATTTCTTACTGTATCAGTAATTCAGCATAGTATCAAATTATTGGCTGACAGGTTAAACCAAGAGCTGTTCTTTGGATCTCCAATAATCCTTATCTGGAAATTCAGCAGGAAACTGTGACTTAGGTGATGCCACCAGTATTCATGCAAATGATCATATTCTACATTGATCCATTCATGGAACTGCCCATTAAAATAATGGAAAATTCTGCATGAAACTCTACTTTTTTAAAATTGAGGGCTTTTTGTTAGATTGTTTATAAGCCTGTATCTGAGCTTAAAAACTGATGATAAGACTGCAATGCTGCATAGATGTAATCACTTTGTTTTAATTTTGTGCAGAATTAAGCTAATACCAAACGATTTAAAAAAACTCACTGTATTTTTTAATCATTTCCTTCTAAGTGCACGCTTTACATTTCTGAGGGGAAAACAAGCCTATATATTTTAGAAAACTTGCACAAATTAGATTTTAAGGCAATTTGAAAAGCAATCTAATACTGGCATTTTTTTTCTATTAAAGTTTTCGGTAAAAATGTTTCTTACTAGAGGTTGAACCTCTCTAATCCGGAGCTCTTTAGTCTGTGGTCTGGCATGATTTTAGTTAGCCAGATGGCTACTTATCATGGGTGTGGTCAAGTTTCCCATGGTCCTATAGAGTTTGTTTGCAGCCACTGGTCTTGGCTTTTAGTGTTCTGGTCTGTTATTTAGCTGTAATTTACCCCTAAATGTTTTCTAAAAGTTCAGTAAGCAGTGGAAGTGTTGGTAATGTGCTAGAAAATATTGAGCTCCTGTCATCTGGCAACTTCTCTCATCTGGCATTGCTCAGGTCTGGAGACTGCCAGATGAGAGAGGTTCAACCTGTAATATCTAAATATTCCAGAATGGAGCTTTAATTAAAATAATCTGGCTTTCTAAACTGTAGCCACACATTTTCTTTTTGAATTACTGTGTCCCCTGTGTTAACATTTTCTACATTTTTATTGTTGTTGGACAGAGGAATGTGAAAATGCATTTTCTGAAAGGACAGGCATTAATGAATAGTATCTTTCTAACCATTATTGCTGAAACATGTTATGCATCATTTTTTTTTTTAAAAACTGTTATGATGGGTCTTAAAAAAATCACAGGCAAGTGTTGAAGGGGAAACAAGGAAGAGGATCAAATAAACAGGACTGCTGTGTTAGACATAACAACTCTGCAATTTTTTTGAGTTGTTTTCCTAAGAACAAAGAATTTGCAGTATAGTTTGAAACAGTTTTCTGCTACCTTCATCTGTTTTATGTCCCATTGTGCAATATTTCTGTACTATCTGTTGCGATCCTTACCAATATTACGATAATCAGTGTAACTTTTTGTACCTTTCAGATGTTCCAAATCCCATTAATCCTCTATTTTAGTGCTTTAGTGTTTGAGTTTATTTTATACCTGGGAATAATGTTGTGAATCAAATTAAGCAGCAGATTTTATAAATAGTTCCAAAACAACTGCTTTTTTTATTCTGCAGATGATAGGCCCTGTTTTCTGGATATGCGTTTTTAATTTGTGCTAGCATACCCGCCTCTGTGTTACCTAAAGTAGCTCCAATCTTAAAAAAGGGTTCTAGAGGTGGTTGTGGCAATTACAGGCTGGTAGATTTAACTTCAGTACCGGACAGATTGGTTGAAACTACAATAAAGAACAAAATTGTCAGGCACATGGATGAACTTAATTTGTTTGGGAAGGGAAATCATGCTTCACCAATCTACTAGAATTCTTTGAGGGGCTCAACAAGCATATGGTGAAGGGTGGATCCAGTGAGCATGGTGTAGACTTCCAAAAAGCCTTTGTCAAGGTCTCTCTCTAAAGGCTCTTAAGCAAAATAAGCTATCAAGAGATAAGCGGGAAGGTTTTCTTAGGTATTTATAACTGGTTAAACCATAGAAAACAAAGGGGAGAAAGAAATGGTCGGTGTTCAGAATAGAGAGCAGTAACTAGTGCTGTTCCCCAACGGTCCATATTGGGACCAACCCTATTCAATATAGTCATAAATGATCTGGTGAAAGGGGGTAATCAGTGAGTTGGTAAAATTTGCAGATAGTACAAAACTGCTCAAGATAGTTAAGCAAAAGCAGACTTTGAAGAGCTTTAAAAGGAACTCTTAAAATTGGGTTATTGGGCAGCAAATGGCAGATGAAATTCAGTGTTGACAAAAGCACAGTAGTAATGCATGTTGGCAAACATAATTCCAATTATACATGTAAAATTCTGAGGTCCAGATTAGCGATTGTCACTCAAGTGTCCTGGAATGTATGCATACTTCTTGATAGCAATGGTTGCTATGAACTCAGGACAGCAATTACTGGTAGAGAACTTACATGCTATGACATCTATATTTCAGCCTTAAACAAAACACGTTTTTCTGGTACCTGCCAGTTCACAGAGGTTGGAGCAGGCTATTCATATTACTGTGTGGGCTATCCTGACAGTCATCCAAAGCAAGTGAGTGTTGGCTTTGCCATCAGGACACAACTAGTCCCCCAGCTTGAGTACCAGCCACATGCCATCGGTCTCCTCATAACTACAAAGCTTAAACTGAGGCAGAGACAATACCTTGTACATGTTTGTGCATAGGCACCCGCTTTGCCTGCTGCAGATGATGAAAAGGAGGCTTTCTACGTCAGCCCAAATTCAGTGATTTTTTTCAGTACCTTTTAAATCCAAGCTATGTATATTTAGCCAAAGGTGCTTGAACATCGTGGTATTGGAAATGAGAACTCAAATGACACCCTTCTTCTACAAACTTGTGTACAGAATGAGCTTGCTATTTTGAGCACATTCTTCCAAAAGGCAAACAAATACAGAGCCGAGTTGGATGTATTCTTGGCATAAGCATTGGCATATGTTTGACTACTTCATTGCAAAACAAAGCGATCTTTCTGATGTTGACTTGTGCAATGCGTAGACCTGCCTGCTGCTCTGACCACTACACACTAATCAGGATTGTCTCCTTCAACCTTTGTCCACCAAAAAAAATCATTATTCGGCTGGATGCTGAAAAAGCTGGATGCAGGTATACTTGAAATACCTGAGATGTAAATGCTGTTCCAGCTCAGTTTTGACACTTAATTAGTCATCAGCAATGAAGATCAAGAGCAGCCACCTGCTATTGAGGATGACTGAATTCATATAAAAAAATAATCTAAAGAACTGGTGTCAAAATCCTTGGTTTCCAGAAACACAAGAACAAGGACTGGTTAGACAACGAGGACAAACATGCCCAAGCTCTTCTTGATAAGATGCATGTGCTGGCCACTGTCAGAGGATGGGATATATCGACCTTTAGTCTGACCCTTATGCTTTCACTTCTTAAAGCCACTAAATGACACACCAGTATCTGGCATTTCAATAAGAAGAACAGACAGCAAAAAATTATTTAATGTATTTGTTTTGTATACACCCCTGTTGGATTTGTATAGAAAGTATAAAATAGTTTGGTGAAAAGAATAATAAACAAGAGTTTGGTATTTATTTAAGTCCATTAACATATGTGACCAAAAATTTATTTCATTCCAGTACATGAACAATTTATTTCACAGATTTTTTTTTTCTTCTCGGTTAGCTGTGCCCTTTTTTTACGTGTTACAAGCAGCATTTTTCTGAGGCATTAATAAAGAATGTAATGTAGCTCTTTGACAAGTTTTGAGGGTTGCTTAGTGGGAGTTGTATTCTTTAAAAATAGAAGATTACTTTCAATAACTTTTGCAAAGTCTAATGTTGAGCTAGAGAAAGAACGTACAATAGGCAAACTTCAGAGACTGGAGTGGAATATGAATGTGAATATACATTCCTGTGCATGTGTTCGGCAAGTAAGGAATAGGTTTGGACTTGTTGAAGCCTGCATAAAAAGTGATAATATAATTTCCTCTTCCATTCCCACAGGTGGGTGTAAATAAGCCACACCAAGCTTTTGTCTGTAACCTTTTCCCTACCTGGCCTACTACATGTTCCCTATTGTGAACATTTCTATCTGATCAGAGCATGCTATAGCCATGCAGGTCATATTCTCCATTTTGCTTTGCTGTAATGTTCGTCTTGTTTGGCCACTTTTGAAATTCAAATTAATAAACAAACAATGAATTTAAACTAAATTCTGTCATTACTCCGTATCTTGCTATTTTTGTGTGGCTAAAGGAACATTCCCATGTCAAAAGTGAACTATGTTCAAAAATACTGCCAAAAAGCTGTTCTGGATAATAATTTTTTCTTAGATGCCTGTACTGTGCTATTCAAGAAATTGTGTTTTCAGAATCCAATATGATAATTCTGAAACAAAGTACCATAAGGCTTTTTAATGCTACATTTACAATTTTGTGTGTGAACACATGTACACACCTTTTATATCTGAAGATATTTGTTTGAATGTTATATTTTCATATGCATAGACAATAAAATAATAAATAGACAGCAAAACACAATGGTGGGAGAGTAGGCAGAGGTCAAAGTTTCCTGCCTGAAAGGTAAGTGATAGGTGAAAAAGCAACATAAAGAAAGAAAGACAACTCTAGTAACTCTACGGCTATGTCTTCTGTCCATATAATTTACTTAGTTGGACAGAAGAATTCTTGGGTGACATCAGAAAAGCTGAAAGCAAAAAGAAGTGAAGTGATTGCAGGGTTAAGTGTGTGGCCCTCATTCATCTTTCTGCCTGATGTAAAGTATAGCACCTCTGAAGGTTAGACTTGATAGGAGAGCTTGTATGCTACTTAACGATTGTAAGTGAGAAGAAGCAATGTTACTAACCCTCAATGTTCAAAAATTATGAATCTGCTCTCAAAGTCACATAGATTAAAATAAAACATGACTTTTTATTTGCCTTCTGATGTCTGAGTACCATTTCTCTGCAACCCTGAAGGCTAGACAATGCCTTTAGACAATAATTTTAAATAATAAAAGCTGGGATTTTCAGTCACTTGACCTCAGGGCTTTCAGAAGAACATCAGAAATCATGAGACTTACAATAAAATCATGGGACTGGGGAATGGTGAAGTTGAGAGACCAGCATGAAGTTGTTCATCTATTCATAGGAAGCAAATCTTTTTTTCCTTATCTCTCTCTCCATACTTTTATGAAAAAGAGCACTTTAGAATTGTACATACAGGACTAGTGTATTGCTAACATTATACATCTTACAGGCTAATCTTGACATAAACCCAAACTTATTACAAAAAATTTTGACCCCCCCCCCATCCTTTCCTGTCCAATACAATCAATAAGGATTACTGAAAGAATAAGGTACCATTCAGCACAAATAAAGACAGTGGTATCTGGTCCCAAATTATTTTCTCAGCTGTCATTAGGGTGGTTTTTGTTTTGTTTGAAAATTAGTGAAAAATTTCCGCTTAAAATCACACCTCTCTTGTGACCAAATGTTCTAATAAATATCTGATCATACAAAATGATATTCCATGCGTTAACTGATAGTGCAGGATTTGAGTTTATTATAGGATGCCTATTTTTCATTAAGTGTTAAATGACTTTTTTCTAATTTTATTCATTATATAAGGTGTCCTCAAGCTACTTGCATGTTTCATATTGAATTCTGAGATTAATATTTAACTCTTAATTGCTTGGGTAAGTGTTCAAGTGGAGGTAGCCAGTAAACTTGCTGTTTCTCTGTTATAAAGCTAAACCCCTACTGCAAGCAAGCAAACAGCGTACACCTGAACAATAAATAACAGTTAGTGGATTTATTGTTTGCTATACCAAAAACTGTATAAATGTCAGTAGCCAATGGCAATCTTACATATGTTACCCAGAGGATGTGTAGCGGTGGTTGGGCATATTACACAGGTTGAAATTAAAGATTATGTATTTTCAACCGAAAGCTGATACAACAAATTCCTCTTCTGAATTTAAAGCAATCATATGATTTTCTGCAGAATAACAACACTGTTTGGCTTTGTCTTGGAAGACACACAAATAATAGCGTGGGAATTGAATTTGATATAATAGCAAAAGATGTAAAATGAGAGGTCAGTTTGGGTGGATTAAAGTTGTAGCAACTGACATAACAGGAGATTTGTTGAAAGCACAACACCTTTTCATATGTTAAGTTTTTGGGAAGGAGTTTGAAGACTAAAAGGGACGAGGGTACACTTTTGAGAAAACTGCGTGGAAGGCAGAATAATGTTTCTCTTGTCTGTAATCCCGTTGTTGTGTCTGGTATGGAAATAAATGAGGGAAAAGATCGTGGAAAAGATAATTACTTCACTGAAGAATTTCCAGTTTTGAGCAAGTGAGCTACTAATCAGAAGAGCTGATCCAAGCTTCTGACTCTGTAAATCATGTTTTCTCTCAGGGTAAACATCTACGCTACAGGGAAGGTTGACCCTGCTGCAGTTGATCTTCTGGAGTTCGATTTAGTGAGCCTAGTGGAGATGCGTTAAATCAAATTTACACAGTGCCCCTGTCGGCTGTGCTACTCCTGCCCCCCATTAGGAGTAAGGAAGGTCAACAGGAACGCAGGATCCTGTCAACCTCCTGTAACGGAGACGGTGCAGAAGCCTGAATTAAGGTACGTCGACACTATCTATGTAATTAAAGTTGCTGAAATTGCGTGTTTTAATTTGACCTTTCCCTGTAGTGTAGACATGCCCCGAGGGCCTGGTACGCAAATTGTTTTGAAGTCAATTTTCATCCAAATTCATTGGGTTTGGATCAGGCCCAAAGTGAAGACTGTAAGAGAGCTGTCTGCTTACCTACCTGCCGAGTTGCTGGATTACTTGTGTCGGCTAGATCTGTGTTATACTGAAATGGGCTAAAAAATTTCCTTTGAAGGAAAAGAAATTGTTTCAGCTATAGGGATGGAGGCTTTTTTAAACATCTTGGTTTCCTACTATCTTTTTTTTGAAAGTGTTCATATTCACTGTCACCTGAACTTGGCAGTGCTGTGGCTCAGCCATAGTGTAGCAAAAAGAGAATAATCACAATGCGCCAAGTCTGGAGAACCAAACTCAGTGGTTCACTGGAATGTCTGAACAATGAAATTCCACGTAACAGGCACCGGTGAAGGAAAAAAAAAATTGCTCTGAACGCAGGTTTGAAAAAAAGCATAATGCTTCCCAAGCACAGGGTTGTAAAAGGGGAAGGATGAGGACAGGTCTACACAAATGGTTCTGCTGGCTGTCAGGTAGCCTAACTCTTCACACCACGACTGACAGCTCTATGGTAGAGCAGCAGAAGTCAGGGGATAGGTCTAGCTTGCATTATGACACTCTTCTTGGATTTCTGCATTGCATAGAGATGTTTTTACATAAGAATATAAGAATGGCCATACTGGGTCAGCCCAAAGGTCCATCCAGCCCAGCATCCCATCTGCCGACGGTGGCCAATGCCAGGTGCCCCGGAGAAGGAGAACAGAAGACAATGATCAAGTGATTTATCTCCTGCCATCCATCTCCTGCCCTTGTTCTGAAGGCCAGGGCACCATACTTTATCCCTGGCTAATAGCCATTTATGGACCTAACCTGCAAAAATTTATCAAGCTCTTTTTTAAACCCTAATAGAGTCCTGGCCTTCACAGCCTCCTCGGGCAAGGAGTTCCACAGGTTGACTGTGCGCTGTGTGAAGAAAAATTTCCTTTTATTAGTTTTGAACCTACTACCCATCAATTTCATTTGGTGTCCCCTAGTTCTTGTATTATGGGAAAAGGTAAATAATTTTTCTATATTCACTTTCTCCACACCATTCATGATTTTATATATCTCTATCATATCGCCCCTCAATCGCCTCTTTTCCAAACTGAAAAGTCCCAGTCTCTCTAGCCTCTCCCCATATGGGACCCGTTCCGAGCCCCTAATCATCTTAGTCGCCCTTTTCTGAACCTTTTCTAATGCCAATATATCTTTTTTGAGGTGAGGAGATGACATCTGCACGCAGTACTCAAGATGTGGGCGTACCATAGTTTTATATAGGGGAAGTATGATATCTTTTGTCTTATTCTCTATCCCTTTTTTAATAATTCCTAACATCCTATTTGCTTTACTAACTGCCGCTGCACACTGCGTGGATGTCTTCAGAGAACTATCCACTATAACTCCAAGATCCCTTTCCTGATCTGTCATAGCTAAATTTGACCCCATCATGTAGTACGTGTAATTTGGGTTATTTTTTCCAACATGCATTACCTTACACTTACCCACGTTAAATTTCATTTGCCATTTTGCTGCCCAATCACTCAGTTTGCTGAGATCTTTTTGTAGTTCTTCACAATCCCTTTTGGTTTTGACTGTCCTGAACAACTTGGTGTCATCTGCAAACTTTGCCACCTCACTGCTTACCTCATTTTCTAGATCATTGATGAACAAGTTGAACAGGATCGGTCCCAGGACTGACCCCTGGGGAACACCACTAGTTACCCTCCTCCATTGTGAAAATTTACCATTTATTCCCACCCTTTGTTTTCTGTCTTTTAACCAATTCCCGATCCATGAAAGGATCTTTCCTCCTATCCCATGACCGCCTAATTTACATAAAAGCCTTTGGTGTGGGACCGTGTCAAAGGCTTTCTGGAAATCTAGGTATATTATGTCCACTGGGTGCCCCTTGTCCGCATGTTTATTAACCCCTTCGAAGAACTCTAATAGATTAGTTAGACACGACTTCCCTCTGCAGAAACCGTGCTGACTTTTGCCCAACAATTCGTGCTCTTCTACGTGCCTTGCAATTTTATTCTTTACCAATGTTTCTACTAATTTGCCTGGTACTGATGTTAAACTTATCGGTCTATAATTGCCAGGGTCTCCTCTAGAGCCTTTTTTAAATATTGGCGTTATATTGGCCGTCTTCCAGTCATTTGGTACCAAAGTGGATTTAAAGGATAGGTTACAAACCACTGTTAACAACTCCGCAATTTCACATTTGAGTTCTTTCAGAATCCTTGGGTGAATACCGTCTGGTCCTGGAGACTTGTTACTATTCAGCTTATCAATTAACTCCAAAACCTCCTCTAATGTCACTTCAATCTGAGTGAGTTCCTCAGATTTGTCACCTAAAAAGGCTGGCTCAGATTTAGGAACCTCTGTAACATCCTCAGCCGTGAAGACTGAAGCGAAGAAATCATTTAATCGCTCCGCAATGGCACGGTCTTCCTTGATCGCTCGTTTTATATCTTTATCGTCCAAGGGCCCCACTGCTTTTTTAGCGGGCTTCCTGCTTCTAATGTATTTAAAAAACATTTTACTATCGTTTTTTGAATTTTTGGCTAGCTGTTCCTCAAAATCTTTTTTGGCTTTTCTTACTACATTATGACACTTAATTTGGGAGTGTTTATGTTCCTTTCTATTTTCCTCACTAGGATTTGACTTCCACTTTTTAAAAGCTGCCCTTTTCTCTCTCACTGCCTTTTTAACATGGCTGTTTAGCCATGGTGGTTCTTTGTTAGGTCTCTTGCTGTGTTTTTTTATTTGGGGTATACATTTAAGTTGGGCCTCTAGTATGGTGTCTTTAAACAGTTTCCATGCAGCTTCCAGGGATTTTAGTTTAGTTACTCTACCTTTTAGTTTCTGTTTAACTAGCTTCCTCATGTTAGTGTAATTCCCCTTTTTGAAATTAAATGCCAGAGTGTTTGACCGCTGCGGTGTTCTTCCCAACACAGGAATATTAAAAGTTATTATATTGTGGTCACTATTTCCAAGCGGTCCAGTAACAGTTACCTCTTGGACCAGATCCTGCGTTCCAGTCAAGACTAGATCGAGAATTGACTCTCCCCTTGTGGGTTCCTGTACTAGCTGCTCCAAGAAGCAGTCATTTAAGGCATCAAGAAATTTAATCTCTGAATCCCGTCCTGAGGTGACATGCACCCAATCAATATGGGGATAATTGAAATCTCCTATTATTACTGTGTTTTTTATTTTGATAGCCTCTCTAATCTCCCTTAACATTTCAGCATCACTATCACTGTCCTGGTTAGGTGGTCGGTAATATATTCCTAATGCCATATTCATATTAGAGGAATGAATTGTTATCCATAATGATTCTATGGAACATTTTGATTCCTTTAGGATTTTTGCTTCATTTGATTCTATATTATCCTTCACATATAGTACCACTCCGCCACCCGCACGACCTGTTCTGTCTTTCTGATATAATTTATATCCCGGTATGATAGTGTCCCGCTGATTGTCCTCATTCCACCATGTTTCTGAGATGCCTATTATGTCAACTTCCTCCTTTGATATGAGGTACTCCAGTTCACCCATCTTATTAGACAGACTCCTAGCATTTGTGTAAAAGCACGTTAAAAAACTACCACTATTTATATGTCCGCCTTTCACAGACGCGTTGGATTTTTTTATATGCGATTGTTTCACATCTGATCTTGCCCATATATTATTTCCCACATTCCCTATCTGACTAACTTCTAGGGAATCCCTATCTATGGAGCCTCCTTGACGTCATACACAAGAGGTAACTTTTCTTGAACCCTATTTAATGGAATCTGAAGCTTGTTGAAAAATGGAGAAAATAAAATATGCAATAGTTTACCATTTTTATCTCCCTTCTGCTCCCATTTCCCCCTTTCTCATTCCCCCCCGTCCCCTCCCGCCCCCACATTGTTATGTTTTGCTTCTAAAAAGGGGGGCTGGGGAAAGGGGAAAGAGGTAGAGAAGCGGAAGAACAAGGATTCTTTTGTGAAATTTTCGTTTTAGTTAAAAGCAAAGTTATTTTTGCAGCAAAAAGTGTTTCATTAAAAAAAAAAGAACACTTTCGTTTGCTCTAGTATGATGTGAAGGTCTAGAGGGGTGAAAGGTTACACTAAAGTCCAAGAAAGCTCTTCTGGGCTGTACGTTGAACTTTCAATATACAGAGGCTATTGCATGTTCTCGCAACATCCGCAAGCTACCAGATGGCCACGTCCGTGTTTGACCATCTAATAGGGATTCAAGAATTGCAAAGATCTGAACATGTGTAGCAGCTGGAATGTTATATGTATATGATCTTTGCAAAAGAGATGCAAGGGTCAAAGGCAGACCAGTGCAGGACTGAAAAGTCTTCCTTTCTTTACATTCAAATATAAGCTCTCCTTTTTGTTTCTACTGTGTCTTTTGGAATATTAGATGTATTATATGGGACTTCCTTTTAAAATGTGATTCCCCAAAAGTGACTGTAAAATGGCATCACTATCCTCTGCTTCCTGTTTGTCTTAGAGGTTACATGAGAGTCCTGAGCAAAAACAAACTACTACAGCATAGACCACATATTGGAATTGTTGATTAGAGGGTGTGGAATAAAAGGCTTTTGTGGAGGCTGTGAGATGTGAAGAGAAGTGACTTCGATTTCAAAGCATTTGAGAGAGAGAATGAATCAGAAGTCCATGGTACTTTTTTTAACACTCACTCCAGTATAACTGCACTGGGTGTCCACAGCTAAATTTCTTACACATCAGTGTCATGGACTCTCTCATCATGGTACAGCACCATTTTTAAATGGGAGACAGTCACTTATGCATACACGTATACTCGTATCCACCCCCCTACGTCAACAAAAGTGTGGCAACCTGCAACAAGCACAACTCGGTTTTGTGAATCTAGCCCTTTGTTTGCTTTTGCACAGATTGTATGAATCCAGGAGCCATTTCCACTCCAGGAAGGCTGTGTCTACACTACCACCTTCCTTAGAAGGAAGGAAGGTAATTAGGGTGCTGGGAGTTTACTAAAGAAGTGCTGCCGTGCATAGGCAGCAATTCATTAAGCAAATTCCCCTCTGCAGCAACTTCAACGTTTTAAACTTTGAAGTACTGCCATGTGTCTAGCCATGGCTCACCCATCAGTACTTTGAAGTGCAGGGGCAACTGCAAAGTCCCCTTTCTCCTTAAAAAAGTTGCCCTGGCACTTTGAAGTACCGGCGGGTGCGCCGCGGCGAGACTCGTGCCGGTACTTCAAAGTTTAAAACTTTGGAGTTGCCGCGGAGGGGGACTTTGCTTACAGAAGTGTTACATATGCACAGCCGCACTTCATTAGTAAACTCCCAACACCCTCCTTCAAAGGAAAGTGGTAGGGTAGACACAGCCAATGTGTTTTTTACTCTGTGCTCTGTAATTCTCTTCCATTTGCGCATTTGTCACTTTAGCAACTATTCTTTCTATCTGACATTTGGAAAAAAAAAAAAGCCTTTCGTGTGACTACTTGGGAGGTCGTCTTTGATGTGTTTGCTGTGCTGCTGTATGGGTATGCATCAGAATCTCTATTCACTTGGCACAAGAGAAAAGTACATTTCAAATTAATGTTAGTAATAATATGTGTCTTTAAGGTAAATGAACAGTAGCCAACTCTTATTTCACTGACTCTTTGAGGTGTGTGGGTGGGTGGGTGTGGTTTTTGGTTTTTTGTTTGTTTTTTTGTTTTTTAAAGAAACCCAATTGAGTGTCTAAAACAGGGATGTACAACCTTTTCCATGGGAGGGTCACATGGCAATTTTTTTACATGTTCTGGAGGCTGAACATAAAATAGCCCCAAATCACTCCCTGACCCGCAGCCTTAGACCCCCCCCAACAGCCCCAAACTACCCCCAGTCTTAAACTCCCTGAACTCCCAAACATCGCAGCAGGTGCAGCTCCCTGCCGTGCTGAAAAAATAGGGCTCAGTTTTATTGGTTTAGCAGCTGGATCCCTCCTACTGGCCGTTAAACGAGTTAAATTGAGTTCTACTCCAGTATTTCTCAAATATTTTTTATGAAGTAACCCTTTTTAAAAAAAAAAAAAATGTAAGTACCCCAGTGTGCACAAGTTTCAGACATGCAAAATCCCCAATCCCCTCTCCAGAGCCAGGCACCCCCACCTCCCTGCTTTAAACCAATCACTTCTCCCATCCCCCAGAGTCAGGCTCCCCCAAATAAATGCCCTCCCCCTCCCCCAGAACCAGGCACCCTAAGCACAAACTGAATGCCGCGGCTTACCAGAGCCGCTGGCACCTCAGGAGCAGCAGGAGCTGTGCAAGCCATGCCAGCTGGAGCTGCGCCAGCTGGAGCTGGGACCCATGTGAGCTGTGCTGATAGGAGCTGCAATCTGCATTAGCCATACCAGAAAGATGGTGGCGCTGCTGGTGGTGTGGGCCGGATAAAAAGGCTCTGTGGGCTGGATTCTGGCCAGCGGGCCATGGGGTGGACACCCCTCGTCTAAAACAGGTAGGTAGGCCAATAGCTACCCTAATCACACTGGGGAACGCAGAGCAGGCTTGCCAGTGTTTCTCATTTTGTGCAGCTCTTCCTGTGGCTTGACATTGGCCTCTGCTTCCTAGAGCAGGTTATAAAGACCGCCACTTCCCAGGAAGGAGCACACAATCTCCTTTTAACCTGCACAAGGACTCCAAGGAATTCCACTCAGTTTCCCATGATTTACTTACATCTTACAATTTGAAATAAGAATCCTTTTCCTGTTTTGCTCTGTTTCTCTTCTAATGCATGAGTCTTACTGATTTACCCTCTGGGAGGGAAGAAGTAGGGGGATAGGAGGAATGGAGAGAAACTAAAAATACATAAAGGTACTCTTGAAAACAATTCTAAAAAAATCTTACAAGTTACTTGGATACCATAATATAAAAATAACAGAGCATTGAAAAGGTAGTTTTCCCCTTCACTGGCTACTTGTTCTCTTCCACAGATTTGCTACCATGCCCCTATGGGCTCTTGTCAACACCATTTTTCTGGTTTTGTTGACTTTGTGTGATTTAAGGATGTTAACTGTCAGTTATATTGAGGATGTAGGTCTCATGAGTGGGCTCATTTTTGTTTCTATTTATAGATTTGTGTAGGAGTGTTGTTGGAGTTGGAGGAATAATTTATTTGACTAGTTTCGCCTTATTTTCTGTTTGCGAATTTTTCATGAACGAACGGCAGTTTTCTTCATATGGAGTCAATATTCAACATTATTTTCCAAATAATTCTCATGGAAATTGTTGAGTTTTGTGGCTTGCTAGAGAGCAACTTGTTGCAAATGTTTGAAATCCAGCTCTGTTGGTCAGGTTTGACTAGACGGGTATTTCGCTTCTGCTCTCCGACTGGATGAGCATATTCCTTAACCGAGGTGCTTATTTTATGAAAGTTTAAAAAATCACTTTTGACAAATATTTGCCAATATGGTTTCAAATTCACCATTTCCACAACCAGCAGACTTGTCTGCTGGAATATTTACAAAATCAAACTACAGAAGGGGTGTAAACATATCAAATGGAACTCGTTTAAAAAAGCAGTTATGTTATGCAGTGCCTTACTGCTAAGCTTGGAGTCTACAGTGCTGTCCATAGTTTCACTGACTTAAAATCACCACTCATGTTACCAAGCTGTATGCATGGTAGTGAAGGGATATAGCCTCTAGTTAGAAATAAAAGGTCTTAAATCTCCACTGAATTACCCTAGCTTCACACCAGAATTACACAGAGTGGCAGAGAATTGGTGTGGTGGTCGGGAGAAGGCAGCCCAAAGCTTCTTGTTGATACTTCATTTATATTTGAAGTGGCTCTGTGGTATCCTCCATGGGCTGTGGAGGTTTCTAATAGAATTACTGTAGGCTTCAGAGAGTGGGATGATGGGCTGGGTTAATTATTAGTTTGTCTCACATCGCAAACTTTGAAATGTTGCCTCTTTTCTGGAAATGTCTTTGTATTATAAAGAAGTAAAAATATAATTGAAAAAGGTTTAGAATTCTCATTGACATCTTTGAATGTTTGTTAGACGAGAAGGAAAGGGCATAATCTGCAGGAAGGGAGATATAGGGTAATTGTTCAGAAAAAAATTCCAAGTACATAGTAACTTGTATAAGGGTAGTTAAGCTCTGGATCAGGCCACCAAGGGAGGTTGTGGAGTCCCCATCATTGGAAGCTTTAAAAAACAAGTTGGACAAGTAAACCTAGACCATCTCCAACAGGGCTCTCTCTGGTTCACTTAATATTCACATATTATTATTATTATGATTATGTGATCCCTTATTCCAAAGTTCTGCCCTTCTGTTGACAGCTCATGAGCCCTTTTCATTCTCCTGCACCTGTGTTGCTGCTTTGGTACTAACAGGAGGTAATGTTATTTTTTTCAGTAAGTCAGCAGATCTGACCCTGGGTACTTGCAGAGAGCAAAATGGGATGAATGAATTGCTGCTGTTTTATACAGTCACCTTTCTGACCATCACCTCATTTTTAGGGACCTTACGGCCAAGGTTGATGGTTGCATTGTCTATAGCCAGATTTTTAGAGCTGCGGAGTACCCACAACAGTTTTTGGCACCCATCCTCTTTGAAATTGTATGGCCTGGTTTTCCAGAATACTTTCTCATAGTCATTAAATGAATGCTAATAAGTTAATTTGGCCCTAATTCTGCAAAGAACAGTGACCGGGGAGCGAAGGGAAGGAGGAGGAGAGGCCAAAACACGTGAGTAAAAGTTAAGCACAGGTATGCAAGAAAAAGAGACTGAGACTGCAAATTTAGGGTATTTTTTTTTTAAATAAGGAGTTTGAAAAACTACATTTCAGATTAATATTTTTTTAAAGTGGTAACTTTTCCCATAGTTGTGATGGAAACATCAGTGTTGAATACACTGAATGACAAGCGCGTACTTTTGGGTCAGTAAGAGCACGTTCATGACAATGTTCCCTCTAGATTTTGCCATCTATGTGCAGAGTAAATTTTACTGTGTGCACTGAGGCGTGTGTGGGTGTGCACCACCAGTAAAACCACGTGCTGTGGGTGCTCTGTTTAATCAGTTGGGTAGCGTTTGAATCTCTCCTGGATGGCCGCCCAAGCACGCGGCTCGTGGGGAATACTGGCATATTAAGCACATGGCTGTGTTAGGTCATTCTCACGAACAGGTAGTCAACATTGACACCTCGTCAATGCTTCACTAGTTTTGTAGTGTCCAGAAGAGCCCTGAGTAGGCAGAGTGCCCTGTGGAAGGAAGTAAATCACCAGTACCGAGCACTAGGTCTATAATAGAAGTTCTGCAGCAATCCAACTGCATGCTACGTCTGAAGGCAACAGCTCTCCCCCATGGCATACTATAATGTCCTCCACAGGAGGTGGGGGAGTGCCAGTAGGGCAGTGCAATGCACAGTGGTGCTTTGGTCAGTGTGAGTTATGTTGGTCAGGAAAGTGGTTTATTTGCACGCCGAGCAACATACATTACACTGAGGTAGGCAAGCCCCGAATGTCTGTTAAGGATCCTGCTGTTCCTTTTCATGTATCTGTGTGTCCCATCCCATTTGTCTGTGCGGTAGCATGTCACTTCTGTGCCACTCCTCCTGAGGAGGGAGCAGATCCCATAAGGACCTTTCTGCCAGGAGTCAAAATTGGACTTTGCTTGAGCATGTCGGAGGCCTTCTGTCTTACAGGAAGCAAAAGGCTGAGGTGACACAATGAACTGGTGATGGTCATGTTATCGAAGGTGTTTGAGAGGCAAAGTTAAGCATTACAGTGATTTTTGAAAAAAAAAACTTAACTTTTGCATTTGGCAGCGTTCCTTTGAATGAGTAATCACTAACAGGAGCCAACTCTACTGGAAAAGAATCATGAGATAGTGATACATCCTCAAGGAAGCGTGTGTGTACGTGCATACACATATTGATATAGATATGAACAGATACAGAAAGAGATGGTAAGGGCAATCCAGTTTTCTAAGTGGAAGAACCTACCTAGATTTTCTTCCCCTTTCAAAAAACAAGCAGTGAGGTGGCAAAGTTTGCAGATGATACCCAGCTGTTCAGGATAGTCAAAACCAAAGTAGATGGTGAAGAACTTCAAAAAGATCTCAGCAAACTGAGTGATTGGGCAGTAAAATGGCAAATGAAATTTAATGTGGGTAAGTGTAAGGTAATGCACATTGTGGAAAAATAACCCCAAATATACATACAATGTGATGGGGGCAGATCAGGAAAGAGATCTTGGAATTATAGTGGATAGTTCTCTGCAAACATCCACACAGTGTGCAGCGGCAGTCAGTAAAGCAAATAGGATGTTAGGAATCATTAAAAAAGGGATAGAGAATAAGACGAAGTATATCATACTTCCCCTATATAAAACTATGATATGCCCACATCTTGAGTACTGCGTGCAGATGTGGTCTCCTCACCTCAAAGAAGATATACTGGCATTAGAAAAAGTTCAGAAAAGGGCAACTAAAATGATTTAGGGTTTGGAAGGGGTCCCATATGAGGAGAGGCTAGAGAGACTGGGACTTTTTGGTCTAGAAAAGAGGAGATTGAGGGGTGATATGATAGAGGTATATAAAATCATGAATGGTGTGGAGAAAGTGAATATTGAAAAGTTATTTACTTGTTCCCATCATATAAGAACTAGAGGACACCAAATGAAATTAATGGGTAGTAGGTTCAAAACTAATAAAAGGAAATTTTTCTTCACACAGCGCACAGTCAACCTGTGGAACTCCTTGCCGGAGGAGGCTGTGAAGGCCAGCACTCTAACAGCATTTAAAAAAGAGCTTGATACATTTTTGGAGGTTAGGTCCATAAATGGCTATTAGCCAAGGATAAAGTATGGTGCCCCAGCCTTTAGTCAAAGGCTGGAGACAGATGGCAGGAGACAAATCGCTTGATCATTGTCTTCGGTTCACCTCCTCTGGGGCACCTGGCACTGCCTACTGTCGGCAGACGGGATACTGAGCTGGATGGACCTTTGGTCTGACCCAATATGGCCGTTCTTATGTTCTTATGTAATTTTTTCTTTTAAGCTCTGTAGTGCGGAGATCATAAAAGAGACTTATTTGGTTAGGATGAACGACTTCATATGAAACAAGCAACCTAATCATCATCATCATTTTATTTTAATCCTCATAAAAGAGAGCAGGGTTCTGAACTTTATTGCAAAATTTCAAATTGAAGCCCATTTTTTTTTCAGTTGAACTTTTAACTTTTAAATGAAAAAGCTGGTAACAATGCCCCACAGTTGTTTTTTCTTTGAAAATATCGTGTGACAAATGTAGGCACAGCAGGAAAAGCTGTCAGGAGAAAGGTAAAACTTTTTTTCTGTTAAAGTAGAGAGCGTTACATATACAATTTTTCCTACAAATGAGATGCAGATGGAAGGACACTTGCCTGTAGGACCTTGTTTCCCATCAGAATTCCAGGCTTGTAAATTATTGGCAGCTGGCATGATAATGAGTCAATTTCAATATAAATGAGCTTCATTTTATTAATTTCTGCCAGCTTTGAGCAATACGTGAACTTCTTTTCAGATTGCATCCGACAGCTTGGAGGAATCAGGAGTAAGAGGGAGACATAAAGGAGAAGGAAGAAAATTAGAATTTTTTTTTTTAATTTGAAAAAGAGGTTGGTAACACTCGTTTCCTTTTGAGAACCCAGCCAAACAAGAATAAAAATTTACTAGCAAGTACCTTTAAAAACATGCAAGGCATTACTGACCTGTTCTGAATTCATTGTTCTTGTAGGCTTTTGAGAATATGTAAAACCCATATAGTAACTCTGTTTGCAGTGCTTCTTGATGTTCCAGTTCTTTCGTGTGCCTCTTTGCCTTGCATCTTGGCTGCTTAAATGGGAAATGTCGTGACTTCAGGGGTTGATCGTACAAAGCACTGTGTATGCAAAACTCTCACGCGATTTACAGTGCTCAGCATCTCTCAGGGCTGGGTTATAAAAGTATGTCAACTACCAGTGCTTTTTTTGTGCTTGTACTTGCTGGTACTGAGTACCAGCACCTCAACAGGCACAGCCATGGGGTTGGCTGAGGGAAGTGGGGCGGGGAGCTGGCTGAGTACTGGCTCCTTTTTGCTTTTTAACAAAAAAAACCACTGTCTACTACAGCTGGGAGTGAGTCTTCCATTCACAGCAGGGCTTGAGGAGGTGTGCTAAAACGGGTGGCGTGGCTAGAGCAACAACTCAGGCTGTCATGCCCACCTATCGTACTGAGCTTGCATAGCTGTCGTGAGTCTCTGTTGGAACTGCAGTGGCCACACGGCTCTTTTTAGCATTCTGGCTTAAGCCCCACTAGTGCGAGTCTGCCTACTGAGGCCGGGTGCTTGCTCCGAGCGGCAGTGGAGACGTATGCTAGCATCTGAAGGAATGCTTGGTAATGAACTTTTAAATGGCATCAGGCCAGGACACAATCTAATAATTTGATCCTCTGCGCGTACATGCATATGCGCACACACAATTTTAGGATGTCTCGTGCAGAAACTGCTAGTCTGTTCCTTTACTGTGACTAGTTTACCCCACACCACAGTCTGTATGCGTGGAAATTTTTTGCAGTCTCTGTCTGTCTCCTTTCTAAAAATATTAATTATATCAGTGCTTATATCACTGTCCATTTTAGTAAAGTGTATAAATTGCACTATCATCTGTGGGGAGAAAATGTTATCTCAGTTTGAGTCCCAGATCCCTTCTTTAGCCTAGTTGTAAACCAATTCAAGCAGAAAGAATTTTGGAGTGAATTCCGTATGAATTTTGAGGGAAGTGTTGAGTATGTTTTATGGGGGGCTCTGTTTAACTGCTCTTCTCCCCTCTCCACCAAAAAACAACCAGCCAAGAACCAGAAAACCCAGTACAAAAATAATTTTTCTGACCTGTCACTCAGACACTCTAGTCCTGTATCATTCTGTTTGCCATCAGAAGTCTCTTGTCAATAACTATAGGCGTCTTTACTATGAAAAGCAATCCGATGAGTGAGGTGCATTCACCTAGCCTGGCTTCATAAAGTGTTGGGAAGAGATTTTTGGTTATGACTGCTATTGTCAGAGTTTATACATACAATTTAAATACGCAATTTAAGCACTGTGCTGTTATATAATATTTCTTAGGTAAGGGATGAAAATAGGACTTGGCAGAAAATATCCTCCTTTGTAACCATTTTTTGCTAATCCTTTGCCTGCTTCCTCTCTCCCTCCCGCCCACCCTCTTCTCACCAGGTTTTTGGCATATATTCATAGTCGGAGGAGACAATAATGGAAGCGCTGAGTGGCAGGTGCTGACAGATTCTGTGGTTCCAGTAACTGTTCATTTTGACACCATTTACAATTCTATACATCTAAATGCCACAGTTCTCTTTGGGAAGGTTGCACTGGCTACCAGTATTGCCTTCTAAGGTATGTGAGTCTGTATGCATTTTCATTAGGAGCTTACTGTGTTGTGTATGGCTGGTGGGAAGAGAAAATTTGGAGAAACAGCGTGTGGTTTATGGTTACACCCATTTAGCAATACAAAAGCAATACAAATTCTACCAAGCAGTTACTGATCACATCCGTTCCTCCCTCTTCCCCCACTTCCTCCCCCCCCTGTTTTTTTGAGTTTCTTGCAGGGCCATTTTGGTGTACATCCCATGCTTTAACATATTTAAAAAGAAATGTCTGGCTAAACAGATCTGAATTCAAAACAAACATTCTGTTGATGTTTCAGAGAAACTCAGAGGTGTAAGATTACTCTGGAACTTTAATCTTCTATTGAAAAAAACTTTTAATTACAATAAAATACGTGTATTCTTTTTTTAGTTACAGTTATAAGTTCTGAGTCTATGCAGTTTTCGTGAGTTGAGTAAGTATCTTTGTTGTTGGTTTGCAGAATTTATTAAAAGTTTATTTCTGTAGAATAAGTACTTGCTGCTGACTTTATCACTGTTCCAGTTCTCAAAAGCTTCAAACTCCAGAAAAACAAGGATTTGTTAGCAAGAACTCCCACCAGAATCTAATTTTAAATTTGCAATCTGCTGTCTTTTGTGAGGTGTTTCAAATGTAACATGGAAGTTAATAAGTTTCATCCTTTGTTCTGCAATCTCAAAATTCAGTTTGTCAAAATTTGTGAGTTATTAAGTTAGGTATATTTTCTGTAATTGCTGTGATATGTATTTATTGGGGAAAAAAGAACAGGAGAGAAAGCAATGTTAGTGTACCAAGAAAAAATGAAATTCTGAAATGGGACTGTATCCAGTTAGATCTAGAAAATCCTTTTTCTATCTGGCAGTATTTTATTTTAAACTAATTCAAGAAGGGCTCAGCATTTCAGTTACAATTTTTTTTCTCTGTCTAATGCAATTAGTTCACAGAGAGAGTTGCCCTTCCAGAGGTTTATTGTAGAATGTATACTTTTTCCTTACTGATATTTAGTTTTGTGCCATAAGTCCTAAGTTTTACTCTTTCCAAAATATTAATAATAAAATTATAATAAAATAATATATATTGCATGTATTTTAAAAGTTACTTTTGCATGTTCTATGTGCTTCGAGCTTTTATTAGCTTTGGAAAATAAATTCAGAACAGATTTTTGGCATGCTGTATTCCCTGACTCTGCTTTATAGCCATTTTTAAACATTGAGAAGAGTTACCATTGATTTATGACGCATCCTATTGCTGCCTTGTCTAGAGCTCAAATAGGCACCTTTTGATTCAGTGAATAAGATAATAGAGCAGCTATTGCCTTTTCAAAGTCTGTGTATAACTCCCATTACTATTAGCGATGTTCTAATTTTGAGAGAGGCTATTTTATCACTATTTCAAACACAGTTTATTTTAACCTGGCTCAGTCCCGCATACATTTACTTAAGATCAGACCTTGCTTTTGATTGAAGTCAGTGGGGTTCAGAACAGGCCTATTTAAATTGTTACTCACTTGAGCAGTGACTAACAGCTGATCATGTGAGTAATTGGTTGTAGGACTTGAAGGTTCATTATAAAGTAAAACCCAAATGTACACCATTGGCGGGAAGATGTTTCTTGCCAGTGTTAAGCACATACTGGTCATCATGTGAAATGGGTTGGTAAAGATTCCTGTGACTGTTTAAGTTCATATTCCCAAGGATGCTAGGTGCTCAGAAAACCATTATCACAGGTGCTGAGCTCTTATCTGTGTATAAAGTGCAATGCTCCTTGCAAAAAAGCATCTTCTAGCCAGCTATTTTGCTCACAGAATGTAGGCTGCTCCTCCGTTACTTTTCTTGGCAAACACTTTTTGTTTGTTATCAATTTTGCATTATTGCATCCATTATTTATGTTATATTGGGACTGTGGCACAGAACATTCGTTTGATGAATTGACAGAATGTTGTGCATCCAGTTGCTCTGGTCACCAGACAAGTGATGCATTTCCTGGTTTTTGGGGTGTAACAATCTGCTTCTGCAGCCAGTGAAAATCCTTTTAAATGATTATTTTTTTTATCAATCCTTTAAAAACTAGTGGAGCAAAACTCTGTTTTAGACCCAAGCTTCAAAGACAAAAGGCGCTTTTGTGTTACCTGGATTGCATTTAAAAGTTTTGGGAACAAAAGATGATGTAGCTAACATTCACGTTCAGTCCTGACTAGATTGGGACAATCTAGAATAACCCTCTTAAGAATCAGTTTGCGTAATAAACCCCATTCTTAGTTGTTGGCAACTCTATCATTTTAACACATATTGAGCTGAAATGTGCTCTACAGCTGAGTGCATTTATTTTTCTAAGCTATGGGTAAATCTCTGGCTTCACAGGGAATAACTGACACCGCAGTTAACAACTCACAACTGGGCTGTGCTAGCTGACTTGTGTTTGGGCATCTGGGGCTAAGGGTCTGTTTAATTTTGGTGTAGATGTTGGGGTTGGGGCCCAGGTTCTATGACCCTGTGAGATGGAATGGTCCCAGAGCTTGGGCTGCACAGAGGGAGGTTAATAGGAGCTTTTGCATTCACTTCAGTGAGTCTGGGATCTCACTCCAAGTGGTTCAATTCACATGATCATATTTATTTTAGATAAAGAGATGTCAGAATGTGCCCAGCCCCCTTTGCACTAATAAATTTATTACCAACCCATAACTAAAAGATGGAGTAACTATGGACCTAGTTATACAGGGAAACTCAAAAGCATTCTACTTCATATGTTGACCTTTTTTTCAAAATCTTCGTAAAAAACATACAACACTACGACAAGTGCTTGACAGAACCTAGAGCAGAATTGCCTCATGGGCATTTTACCAGAAGTGATTCAGTCTTTTCTGTGTAATCTGTGTGGATTTAAGTAGGTTCTATGAAGTTGTTGATACTACGTATTCAGATGATTAATGCACATACACTCATATTTATTCTATGAGCATCTGGTTAAATGAAGCATAGCACATGCTTATACTGTAATGGAGAAACCCATAGCCCTTAGGTATAATCCTCCCCCATATTATCCTGCTATCTAGCCATCATTTATCGATTTTTTTTTTTTTTTTTTTTTTTTTTAAAAGTCTGGTAGAGCTTTCTCAAACCAGAACATCTTTATCGTATGATCTCTCTTAGAGAACTGTGTTTTTTCTACATGTAGATAGTTGTACACCATTTCTTTGTGTTTGCGTGTTTTTATTTTCATATTACATTTTGTACTGGTTTTATTTTAATACTTAGGTAATTGTTAATGGCCAAAAAAAAAGCATCTTTACCTTTTTTTTTTTTTTCATTTAAAACAGATTTTTTTTGATAATTTTGTAACTGTGGTGCCAAACAGTTCTGTAATCCTGTTGCAGCCATGTTATAATTGCTCCATTTTGGTCTTGATTCTGGTTTTACTTACATCTGTGTAGAGCAGGTACAATTTTATTGACTTAATTGAATTCTTCTAGTCATATGCAAGAAATGAATCAGGCTGTGTGGTGCAAATTCTTCCTTGGACTTATCAGTGGAATTACACCATGACTGAATTTGGCTCCTGATGTTTGTGGATGCCCTTATACAAAGGCATTTTGGTAGAACTTCATACAACATCCACCTCTTGTGTCCTTGTGGGTCTCGAGGAGCTTGGTTCCAACTCAAAGTAGTTTTTACCATGTTTTGGAGAGGATGAAGAGTGGATGCCTCTCCTATATCAGTTATTGATAGCCAGCGTATGTCTATACAAGGTGCCATTACCAGAATGGTTAAAGATTTTTTTTAAAAACTGATTTTGTTGACTATTTTGGGACAATGATGACATAACCCACATAATTGGAATCCAAGTTACTGTTATTGTTTCTGATTCTACACATATTGAAAACCTATGGCATGGTATTTCATATGCCAAAAAGAACTCCCCCCAAAATTAAATACAATGGTATATTTAATTATTTGGTGAGGCATTAAAATTTATAGAAGCAGAAAATGCTTGCCAAGATTTAGTGAAGCACACACCTAGGACTGACTTTTTGGGGGGCTTTTATTAGGGACATTTGTCCCTCTTTCTTAAAGCATTGTGCAGGCAACATTTCCCCTAATCAGTGTGATTCATGCAGCTACAACTCCAGGTGCGACTTTGAAAAGTCACCCATAATGGTATCGTAAGGAAAACATGTCAAGGTTGTTAGGATTAGAAATCTACCTGCCTTCCTTCTGATTCCTGTCAGCACACATTTACCCTCAGAGGGGATGACATGGAAGCACCTGTATTCAGGATTCTGTGAACATTAACGATCATTTTTCTATTTCTTGCTGCAACGAGCAGCTTAAAAAAATTGCAGTCATTGGTAAAAAGCATTAGAATGAGCGATGAGCCTCGATGAGGATCTCATTGCTAGTAGAGCCCTGCAAGTCTGTAAATATTCACAGATATCTGCATCCGTGGATATAGATGCGGATAGCAGCAGTTCATTTTTACCAGTGTGTATGTGGATACCATTTTTGTACTTAGAAACCTGGACATTTACGTATATCTACTTTATATCCATGGATATTCACATCTGTGAACCTGGATGCGGGTATCTGCAATCATGTTTTCAAATGCAGATGCCAATTTTTTATCCACTCAGGGCTCTACTGTTAAAATGCATTGCTCTGCAAATCTGCATTTTAATGTCTTGTTGCAGATAGTGACATTGAAAACTACAAATGTGACTCCATTAGTTTTTCCCCCCCCCCCAATAATGTAAGATGTTGCTAGAAGAGTGGAAATACAGAATCTTTCCTTTTTACCCATTCTCCGGCAGGAACCTAAAGATATATAATTCTATTCTTTGAATGTAGTGAGCATGGGTTCTACCCCAAGGGGTCATGAACAGGAGTCAGGAGGGTGTAGCTATCCTTCAGTTACCTATGGCTAAACAAGATGGGGTCATGCTTCAGTGGGAGAGGATTCTGGTGTGGAAAGATAGTCCTGGTACAGAAGAAGTTGAGAATGACTCATCAAGATCTGTTATCGCAGAAAATTGATCTCTCTTTCAGTCACACGTGCTCTCTTTCTTCCGTTTTATTCATGCCTCAAAATAAAGTTCGTAACCAAACAGTGAAATCACAGATAAAGGCACTGATCTTTTTCTTTGTGGCACTGCATCATTTACAGAGAAACAATGAAACTTTAATATTTACATTTTACTGGTTGACCAATCTTGCCCTGAAGATTAACTGACTTTAATATATTTAAATATCATGGGTAAAATTGAGACTACCATTTTGTTTACATTATAAATTGTCTCCCAATAATATCCATGCTGAGAATCAGATTCTCCTCATATCTACACTGACTTAACCCCTGATTGCAGTGAGTTACTGGTGATTTATACCAATGTTGCTGAGGCCCTGAGTTCGTACCTTGTAACAATTTCACTGAAGTATATTTTTGTTCATAAGTGATGTTGCAAATGGTTTATGTTTTATCATTGATTATCACTGTTAAAATAATTCTTGTTAGGTGCAACACATTTCAGCAGATGCACATAGATGAGAGACCCACAGGAAGATGCATCTTTTAGTGCTACTTCTGGATAAGAGGTTCTAGATTCCTCTTCAGAAAGCCCTTTTCCTTTGTACAATCCACGCGAGCTACTGACTGGCATTTTATATGTAGCGATACATATATTATTTGAAAGATGAATATTTCGTGTTCTTTAATTTTGCAGACCTTAAAACCATGGGGAACGCAGAAAGCCAAAATGTAGAGCATGCATTGTATGGAGACAAGCAAGCCAGCCTGGGACGGAAGCACACGTCACGATCACTTCGCCTTTCAAATAAAGCTTCTCGACGGACCAGGCATGCTTCTTCAGGGAAGATTATCCACAGGAACTCGGAAGTGAGCACCCGATCTAGCAGTACTCCAAGCATCCCCCAATCTCTGGCAGAAAATGGCTTGGAGCCTTTTAACCCAGAAGCCAATTTAGGGGATTTTGGAAGCCCCATTTGGGTGGACAGAGTGGATATGGGCTTAAGGCCGGTTTCGTACCACACTGATTCTTCTGTCACTCCTAGTGTGGACAGCAGCACCATTCTCACAGCAGCATCAGTGCCGAGCATGCCAGACGCGGAAGAAAGCCAACTTTATGGGCATGACTCTATGTATTTGGCCGAAGAAAATGGCAGGAAGCATCGGTTTGCAACAAATGGGACAACTTTTCTGGAAACGGCAAGCTTCAAGAAAAAGCGCTCAAAATCTGCTGACATTTGGCGAGAAGATAGCTTGGAATTTTCGCTCTCTGACCTCAGCCAAGAACATTTGACAAGCAATGAAGAGATCTTGGGTTCAACTGAGGAGAAAGATGGTGAGGGGATTCAAGGCCCGGAAGTAAGCAACACTCCCCGGCAGGTGACCACCTGCCAACGTGCCAATTCACTGAGTGATTTGTATTCTCCAAAAAACTCAAGTGCTACAGTAAACGGAGGCCCACGAAACACTTTGGGGGGTTACTGTCGGAACTTAGTGTCCAATATTCCAGATATTGGAAACTGTAAGATGATGTCAACTACAGGAGAGGATACTCCTTCCTATAGTAATTATAATACCCTCCCCTGTAGGAAATCTCACTGCCTTTCAGAAGGTGCCACCAACCTACAACTCAGCCACAGCAACAGCATGCAAGGCAGGAGGGCAAAAACAGCTCAGGTAATGCAGTTTTACTCTATTCCATTTAAACTTTTGAAACTTTCTTTTAAGTATACGTACTTGTTACAGAGAAACATGTTCTTTATTTAGATCACATATGGTGTAAGTACGTCCTATTTCTTTGTGGATTCCTCTTTTCAAAGAAGGGGAAGGAGGGGCTGGAACACATGCCTGTAGGGAAGGGCGTACTTTCATAAATGTTCTGTTCATAACTCCTATCTCCATTTCAATCATACTTTTTTGCCCCTTCAAGCCATTTTTCTCTGAGAAGGATAAATCTGCAGTTTGCAGAGAGATGGGAATATTGTTCTGTTTATTTGGTGCAGGTTTGGGGGTATCTGGTAAAAGCTTGGTTCACTTGCAGAACTCTAGTGCACCATCCCCTTGTCAAGTTTCCGTGTCATGACCTGGTGCAAAAGAGGACCCTGAAGTCTATTCCCACCACTGAACTTGCATTTTATGATCCTTCTTCCAATTCCCTAGCTAACTGAATGGGAAGTACTCTGAATTCACCCATGCTCCTCCCCATCCATCGAAATTGTTCTGTGGATTGATGCTCCCCCTTTACTTCCATGGATCTAAATGCCTAAATTTCAAAGCAAAACATTGCTCAGAAAAAAGCACTCTTCAGATAGATGAGTTTGAGAGTCCTGCAGGCACTTGGTCTGCTGGCATTCACTCATCCAGGATTGAAAAAGGAGCGGGTATTTTCACTGCACCAGCCCAGGAAGAGGGAGGGTGGCGAAGGAAGCAGCTTGCCCAAGCCAGGGAGAGCACAGGATATGGAGATGCATCAGTTTCTTTAACCCCAGCATCAGAGTTTTGGTTTGGTTTGCAATTTGTTATTCTCTTTGAATGTTTCCCTCTACTGGCTGTGACACATCTGCATGAGTTACGTTCCATTGGCTGGGTCTGCTCACAGCAGCGCATTGCATGTGGTAAACAGTGTAATGTCCCTTACAGAAATAGAAGCAAGGCAGCATCCAAACCATGTGCGTGCCATATACAGCCATTACAGGTGAAATATAATTCAGTACAGGAAGCATTTGGCACACTGGCCCTTCTTTGAGGTGTGGCAGAAGTCTGAAATTGAAGGCTGACTATAAGGCCTTTCTGGGTATTTATTTGCTGTCTGTGAGCATTGCCTAAGAAGCAGAGCCAGTAGGAAAAACCAGAACAGTCTGAGAAGAACCTGACCAAATGGTTCAAGCAGTGCATTACATGGTATGCTCCAGTGACTACCCTGACTTGAGTGCATGTTTGAATTTTAGCAGCTGTGTGGCATAGCGTACTCATCACAACTTGTGACCCAGAGGGGGAAGAAAGCGCTTTGTATGGGTTTGGGAGACCAAGAGATTTGCATGCTGATGCTGAGCTGAGCTTTTGGCAGCACACCACTTGAAGGGAGATTAGATCTGACAACGTGAGTCAGGCTGGTCACAATATACTGCAGGGAAGGTGTTGGGATCTGTTAACATGATGGGTTAATGAGAGGGTCCCTAGGAGTGAGATGAAACCCAAGTGAGTGACTGAAGGAAGGGCAGCAGTTGGCAATAACTTGCAGAAGGTGATTGGAGGTGGGTTGTTGGATTAGTTGGCTGCGTTTGATCTATGACGATGTACTGCATCTAAATATAAAAATGACGTTCTAAAACAGATGCTGCAGCTTCTCACAGCAGAAGTGTTGAACTGAAAAATAAGCTCTAGATGTTTGGAAGCCTTTTTTGTCAGGCCTGCATAAAAACTCTTCACTCTTCAATAAGTCTTTTGAAGATAGTACAGAATTAAAATAAACAGTAACAGGAAACATAAAAAAAATTGCCGTTTAGGATTAATAAACAAAACATTTTCTTTTAATGCAAAGAAAATTGCTAGGTTCCACTTCTGCCTATCAGTTCAATTAAGAGGGTAATTGAGAAGGGCTACGTCTACACGTGAAGCCTACATCGAAGTAGCTTATTTCGATGTAGCAACATCGAAATAGGCTATTTCGATGAATAACGTCTGTACGTCCTCCAGGGCTGGCAATGTCGATGTTCAACTTCGACGTTGTGCAACACCACATCGAAATAGGCGCTGCGAGGGAACGTCTACACACCAAAGTAGCACACATCGAAATAAGGGTGCCAGGCACAGCTGCAGACAGGGTCACAGGGCGGACTCAACAGCAAGCCTCTCCCTTAAAGGGCCCCTCCCAAACACAGTTGCACTAAACAACACAAGATCCACAGAGCCGACAACTGGTTGCAGACCCTGTGCCTGCAGCATGGATCCCCAGCTGCAGCAGCAGCAGCCAGAAGCCCTGGGCTAAGGGCTGCTGCCCACGGTGAACATAAAGCCCCGCAGGGGCTGTCAAGAGAGCGTCTCTCAACCCCTCAGCTGATGGCTGCCATGGCGGACCCCGCTATTTCAAAGTTGCGGGACGCGCAATGACTACACGGTCCCTACTTCGACGTTGAACGTCGAAGTAGGGGGCTATCCCCATCTCCTGATGAGGATAGCAACTTCGACGTCTCACCGCCTAACGTCGAAGTTAACTTCAAAATGGCGCCCGACGCGTGTAGCCGTGACGGGCGCTATTTCGAAGTTAGTGCCGCTACTTCAAAGTAGCGTGCACGTGTAGACATGGCTAAGGAGAGCCAAGCAGTTGGTAAATGCTGAGGTCTTTCCCTCCTGCACCATGTCCATCATGATATTCAAATATCCCTTTGAGCCACTTAATGAGAGTAATGAATTTGAGTCTCATTTTATCGGACGTAGCCTGTGACATCACATCAGTAGTTTGTATTGCTAGATGTGTCTTCCAATTTCAGGCTATTGATCTAAAGAGACTAAACAGAAATTTACGTCAATACATAAAGTAAAATAAACAAAATTAAAAATTGGAAAGGTTTGACTTGCCGTCCAGGATCCTAACCCAAGAAATGTTCAGGGAAGCTAAGGCTTACTTTTAGCAGTAATCGTTGTTAGTCCAGACTTATTTCTGTTGAGACCAGGGCAATGCTTTTATATGTTGCTTTATTTATAAAATACAGCCGAAAGTAAACTGCAATGGTATATGGAATTAAAGCGCAGCTTCCTTCTTGAGTCTGATGAGGTAGCTTTGGGGGATGGAAGGAAAGCAGAACTGTGGAAAAATTAGGAATCTATGACCTATACAAACTTCTGTGGTCCCCATTATTATTGTACCTGAGTGCCTTCCAAACTGCAATGTATTTATCCTCACAATGCCATTGAGAGTTAGGGTAGTGCTGTCATTCTTCTTGGACAGGCAGGGAACTGGAGCTCAGTAGGACTAAGAGATTTGTCCAAAGTGTCTAGGAGAATGTGTGGTGGAGTATTGCACCTAGATTTCCTAAGCCATAACTGTGCCTCACTGACTGGACTCTCTTCTCTGTCAGACTGTTTGGATCGGGGTCAGCAGCTTTTCCAAGGTGGAGTGCTGAAATTTGACCTGTTGACCGCTATGTATGGTCCCAGTGCCAGTGATACTTTTAAAGCTCAGTAATAGTCCTACTTATAGCAGCTTCATTAATAAATAAATTAAGATGCAATGCTTTACTGTTTAGGTGGTGGTTGGTAGCACTAAGGCTGTGTCTACACTACCTCCCTACTTCGAAGGGAGGATGGTAAGTAGGGTGTTGGGAGTTTATTAATGAAGTGCTGCGGTGCATATGCAGCACTTCATTAAGCAAATTCCCTCCCACAGCAACTTCAAAGTGTTAAGCTTCGTAGTGCCGGCTCGTGTCTAGCTGCGGCTCACCCGCTGGTACTTCGAAGTGCTTGGGAGGTAGTGTAGACAAGCCCCAGCTGTTTTTTTTTCTTTGTCAGTGCACAGGTGGCATGCTCCTGGCTGCCTGGGAGGAGGCAGGGCTGAGCTCCTACCTCGAGTGCTAATGAAAGTCAGCTTGCGTGCCACTCTTGGCATGCACGGCAGGGGTTGCTGTCTTAAATTATAATTGCATTCGTCTTGGCACATTTTTCTGGCAACAATTTTTCAGACATGTAGGTTTTCCGTCCTCGCCTGCCTTTATGATAGCAGTGCCCAAACCCATAAGAACCCGAAAAACTTTGGCAGGTAGCTCCTGAATGCCCAAAGAGGTCATTAGGAGTTGGAGATGCTGAACTCCTGAGGGATTGAACTGTGCCATTGGTACACATGCCTGTCTCGTACTGTATATTCATTGTTGTGGTTTGCTTTTAATTTGTAATGTGGTCCAAGTTTTCAAAAGTAGCTGGTGATTTTTGTGAAGCTCAGTGAAACATTATAAAGGAGCCTGCTTTTTAGGGGCAGAGGATTGTTGAGCAGTTGTCTGAAAATCACATTACTTTAAGGTGCACCCCAAAACAACCTTAGCACCCAAGATTACTTTAACAGCAGAGTCATATATTTTTCAGTGTAACAGCTGAGTCACAAGTTCTTCACTAGGCTTGGCAGCAATTACATTTTTGTGAAATGTGAATAGGATTTCTTTATCTGCCTCTTTTTTCAGGAGAGAATAAACAAATGAATATTTTTCAGTTTCTAGCAAAGGAAACAAAAGGTCAAACCTTAAAACTGGTACGTGGGAGTCACTTTTCCTTAACTGGGAGCTAGAACACTTCAGCACTGGAGAGACAATTAATTTCAATACACGCAAGCAATTAATATTCAAAGAGTGGCTTTGGGGCACCCACACAGCAGTTCTATTTTTCCATAACATTTTAACGTTATGGATTCAGTTCCTCTTAATCAAGACTTCCAGCAGAGCTCTGCTGGGGTCCTGCTGGGCTTTTGGAAGTGATGTGGTATAGGTGGGAGACGCTTACTTGGTTGGTACTGTCACCCATTTCTGCTTCAGAAAGGCAAACGGCTGTTGTACCCAGAGTGTTTTCCATTTACGTCTCCTTCCCTCCCTCCCCTTCCCCTTCCCTTAGTTTCAACTGAAGTTGTTGAGAAACCCCAAAGTGTTTGTTTACTGAAATCCAGATTTAATGGAGTGGTTAGGTTGTGTCCAGCCTGTGTGTGGCCACATTTTAAAATATGCTTTTTAAAAAACATGTTTAAGTCTCTGCAGGTATTCTACTAATGGATCTTAAGCAGTTTTCACATGGGAAAGATGTAGAGAAAGTAATAGGGAGGAAACCAGTCAGATTCAATAGGCATTAAATCAGGCAGTATTGAAATCATTCTAAAAATGGGTTATTAGAGAATTTTCTTTGTTTGTTTGCATGTTTTTGTACCATCTCATAAAATTCTGTGCCAGGTATTTAATTTTTTGTTACATTCTATAGCATGGTTAAAAAGAACAATGTGGAAAGATTAGTTTTCTATTAAATTGTATACGGCCTCTCCAGAAAGGCTATGAATATTTTAGTTCATAGTCTCGTTTAATACTAGAAAGAAGATTCCAAACATACACTTTGTCTAGCTGCAGTCAAATGAGAGAATCGAAAATAGTTATAAAGTTACTGTGCATCATTAAATTAAAAAAGGTCTAATCTAAGTGTGAGAAGTTTAAGTTGGTGGCCTTCTCTCATCTCTCTGTCCTAATATGCACCTTGTTATTTCAAATTCTGGTTTAGCAAAGTCATGTTGTTAATTCTCATTGTGCATTGACTTGCTTCTTCATTCATCTTCATGCTGTTGCCCAAAGGTCTGAGATGTATCTCTAACCATTCTCAGTATGGAAGTGACTATGTGATAGGTCGAGTGTAATCATTTCAGGTATTTTAAAGTCAACAACTGCCAGAGGCCCTATCCAGCACATTTTCATATTTGAATGTGTGTTAGTGGAAGCATCTTGAGGAAATGAGGTTTTTGGAGCCTTGGGCAAACCTTTTAATAGGTCTATTGAAAACTCTATTGCAGGGGCCTGAAACTCAATTTACCTCAGGGCCAGTGCCAGTCTTCAGACCCTTCTAGTGGGACAGATGGCTTCCTGGCCCTAGCTGCTGGCCCATGTGTATTCTCCCCCACCCCTCTGCCCGGCCTGCTGGCCCTGGCGATTTAACATGTTCCCCACCCCCACCCCAGCAGCCCCTGTTGTTGCCACAGCCAACAGCATAGTGGGGCTACAGCAGCTTGTGGCATGTCCTTGTGTCCTGAGGGGAGGTGTGTGCCAAGTCCTGTACATAGGGTTGGGGTGCTTCATTTCCTGCTGCCATGATGAAGCAGTGCAACTGGGCTGGCCTGGGAGATGGCAATAGAGCAGGGCAGGCTGCTGCATTGCTCCATTTTCCCATGCGCCCTGCTGCCGCTGCAGCACGGGGCGGGGCCTGACCTTGCTGCTACCCGCCACCAGGCCCCCTGGTAATCCCTGAAGCCATGTCCCTTAGGGGGTGGGGCTTTATGGAAAGGATTGAGAGTTGGTGGGGGGGAAGAGGCAAAGCAGGGACATGAAGAGGTAGGGCAGGGGCTGGGCTTGGGGGAAGGGCACACACACTGCTGCCACACCACGTCCCATGGCCACAGGGACTCACCTGCGGGCAGCCACATGCAGTCTGGATTGTGGAACTGCTCAGGCTGCAGATTGTGGGCTGTGAGTTTGAGACCACGTTCTAAAGGATTTTTTTTGTCCCTTTATTCAACTTTAGTAAAAAAAAAAAAAAAATTAACAGCTGTGCAACCTGATCCAGGTCCATGGTCTTTTTTTTTTTTTTTTTTTTTTTTGTAACACTAGGACTGTGAGCATTTCTACGTTTGAAATAATTTTGCCATCCCAATAATTGTAATTTCTGCAGGCTTTATTTTATGCTTCTGGAACTTCCCACTTGAAAAAGGAAAGATTGTTGCCACAGCTAATGATTCGATGGACCGTGCTCACTTATTTGGATGTTAATTGCAGTAGTGAGACTCTCCACTTGAGTGTTCTTCACTGCAACCTATCCTTCCTTGTATTGTCCTTGTCATCTAGTTAAGCAAACATCTTCCTATTCTGTTCACTTACATGATTATTCATGTGAACGCCTGCAAATGGCTTGCTGATTTGTTTTTCTAGTTTACTTTCCTTTTTTCCCTCCTCTCCCCTGTGATGTTTTTAAGGAATTGACTTTTAATTAGGGCAAATAAATCTACCCTTTGTTTTTGCTTCATGTAATTTGATGAAGCATCTAACGATTTATTTAACTTCACTGTGCTCAGAATAACCTTGTATTTTATGCTTAGCATTGCTTCCCAAAAGGATTTTTTCTCTGGTCTGGGTAGGCCGTTGGATTGCAACAAAAGTGAGCTTTGAGACGTTGGTTCAGCATGTCACCCACAAGCAAAAGGGCTAAGAATCACAGCCCTCAAGAATGCTAAGATCTCAGTGTGGAGACTTTATCTTTCACCATTGACCCTCATTGAGTCCTTGAGGGTGTTGAAAGATCTTACTCATCTTCTGTAGAAATCAGTGCTGAAGCCATGAAAAAGCTGTCTTGTAAGATCCCACAGTAATGTTCCCCTGTTTGCTATGGAAGGTTCTATTGTGGTGTTCCTGTGTGTTCTAGAATCTGTGCTCTCATTTTTAAAAAAAAATCATAGCCCATATAGATGCAAAGTAAAACTATAGCATATGAATGGAGCATAAACTGATGTAGCAGTCATCCTCCCAAGTCTGCGTACAGCCTCAAACAATGGCATATAGCAATTGTGAGCTGCCCCAACTGTCTCACTAGAGCTTGAAATTGGAAGCAGTTTGAATGTCAGCATTATTAACTACTGCACTGCTGATCATTTTGCCAGCGATAGTCAGCCAATGTGCTTATTTAACATGGATGGCAGCAGTAGGCATCTGGTTGCCGTTGATTTTTGTTGAGGAAGGAAAAGGAGTTCAAGTCCCCATGCCCACAATTTGTAGACTACTAGGCCAATCCGTCCTACAAGGGGAGCCAGGAAAGAGGATATATGTCCACTTGCCAGTCTCAAGTCCTTTGTGGGTGCACAACAACAAACCACTTCTTGCACCTTCTTGGGGCAGAAATCCCCTCTGTCTCTTCCCCAGCAATCAAAAAATTCAGCTCCCCCCCAGCCCCGGGACAGCCTTTCCATGCTGTTATGCATTGTCAGCATAAAATTTGGCTACATGCCTGAAGTGGAAAATAAGGGCAGGAGGCAGTGAAACATAAATTGAATTGACTGGAAAAAATAAACATCCCAAGGAATATTGTACTGTTATCCTTCACATATTTACTCCAGTAAAAATCTCCATTTTTTAAGTTCACCAGAAATGGACTTGGAGTTTTCATTTGTCCACGTGCATAGAACAGAAACCAGAATGGCTGGCTACAGAATTTAGGTCTAGGTGAATCCTTGGTTATGTCTTGGCCTTGGCCTGGATTATATCACATCATCTCCTTCTCTTCTATTCAATTTGTATACAAGGCAACTGGGAGAGGGAGAAGCTCCTACAGCTGTAATGTCAGCCGTAATCTGATGATGATCAGTTCTACCACTCCTCTGCACTGAATCTGTATCCTACCATCACTGCTTTATCAGGATAAGACTGAGATTGGACAGAAACCAACTGACTGAGGCTCAACCTGGATAAGACTCAAGTGGTGTTTGTTGATATGGAAAGCATCTAGAGGAGTCGGCTAATATCTAGTTTTCTGTGGTAAAGAGTCTTGAACCTTGAAAACGTAATATTGTTTTGCAATTGCAGCATGTGCTCACTCTGGTACAGGTTGAACCTCTCTAATCCAGCAACCTTGGGACCTGACTGGTGTCAGATGAGAAGATTTGCCGGATTATAGGAGGTCAATATTGCCTAGCAGATTACCAATACTTCCACTGCTTATTGGGCTCTTAGAAGACAGTCTAAATGTTTAAAACCAATGCATCCTGAGATGTGAACGTGAGCAAGTTAAATCCTTACGGGGACCTGTGCCAGTTCTTCCATCATCCTCTTCAGTTGCATGAAAGCTGTGGTAAAAGCCTTGAAATGTTGGGTTACTGACTATTGACTTCCTCAGCAGAGTGCTATTTTTGTCCTAGATGGAGTCATTGCTCCTACTGGACTCTGTTTTTTTAATTTTATAGGCTAATACCCTGCTTGCCTTCTCCTCAGACTCCAAGTACCAACATTTAGTCAAAAGGGAAAGCTCATCTATGTCTGTGTTTGGTTTGTATTCTTTATGGATTAGAACCTGTTCTGATTCTGCTTTTGATAAGATGGGTTCCTTTCTTTCTCTGAGAGAGAGCAGGTGTTCTTCTGCAGGTATATAAATAAAAGTGGAGAGGAATTGGAATGGCAATATAGATTTTTGGCCCGAGTCTTCCAATGACTTTCTTGCATGTGGTTCCCCAGAGAATCTGCCAGGGTGAGTCTGCTTAGAAGGAACTACTTCCAGAACTGGGATCATAATTTGGAGATTTCCGCTGCAAAGAGTAAAAAATACCAGCTGTCATTCCTGCATTTTAGAAGATTTTAGACAAGCATTTTAGTCAGAAGCAAAACAAACTCGAAGAGAAACTATAAGGAGGCCTATCAAAACAAAAAAAAGCAGTCAAGTAGCACTTTAAAGACTAACAAAATAATTTATTCGGTGGTGAGCTTTTGTGGGACAGACCCACTTCTTCAGACCATAGCCATACCAGAACAAACTCAATCTTTAAGGCATAGAGAACCAAACAGAGATTCTCTGTGCCTTAAATATTGAGTCTGTTCTGGTATGGCTGTGGTCTGAAGAAGTGAGTCTGTCCCACAAAAGCACACCACCTAACAAATTATTTTGGTAGTCTTTGAGATGGTACTTGACTGCTTTTTTTGTTTCGATAGTATTTAGACTAGCACAGCTTTCTCTCTGTTACTAGAAGGAGGCCTATAGCAGTATTTGTGTGGCGTTTTAGAGTAACTTTGGCAGTGGCAAATTTTAGTCTTTTAAAACTGCAAAAACCATAGGCCCCAAAAGGACATGCACTGTGCTTGTCAGATACCTCCTGCTTTTGGTAACGCAGGTAACACTTTACTGAATAAGGCCCTAGATAGAATGGTGGTTGTTTGGTTTCTGTTTTTGTTTTTTCAATTACAAAGAATCTACTTGCGTGCTGGAGCCATGAATACCAGAAAAGACATAAATGCTCTATAAAGTATATACAGTAATGAGTCAATTCTAAATCTGTTCCCTGATTATTCCTTTTACCAAGGAATGAATCACAGCAGTGCTTTTTTGTACCGGTACTTGCTGGTACTCAGTACCAGCACCTCAACATCCCCAGCCATAGGATTGGTTAGGGGTGGGGGCAGGGAAACAGCTGAGTACAACACTTGTTTGTTTGAAAAAAAAAAAAGGGGGGGGCGTGGGTGGGACGCTGAACCTGGGAATCATAAAATACTAGAACTGGAAGAGACCTGAAGAGGTCATCAAGTTCAGTGTCTTGCCCTCATGGAAAGCCCAAGCACCATCAATATCATCCCCGTTAAGATATTTATCCAACATGCTTCTGAGTCTTAGATGCTAGTGTGTGATATCAGAGAGTCTTCCTGGACCTTTCTGTAACGCATCCAGAACTCTGTCTCCCTTTATGGTGATGCTAATGTTTACCTAAATTTAATCAAGAGTGGGTGTGGATGTGGTGTTGAAGCTATTGTGAAAGAAATGTGAATATTCTTTAATAGAAGCCTACAAGACTCTCTAACTTATGCTTCTGAGTCTTAGATGCTAATTTGTGATATCAGAGTGTCCTCCTGGACCTTTCTGTAACACATACAGAACTCTGTCTCCCTTTTAATTTAAGTAAACATTAGCATCACTGTAATCAAGAGTGGGTGGTGGATGTGGTGTTGAAGCTATTATGAAAGAAATGTGAATATTCTTTAATAGAAGCCTACAAGACTCTCTTTTTTTTCCCTTCTGAAAATGCATAATAACCCCAGGTGACTTTCTGCTGAACTCTTAATTGAGCCCCTATTAGCGTGCAGATTATAACATTTCAAAGTATCATTAGAAAATTTCATCTGACATTCTCAAACTGATTATAACCATCTGATGGCAACCAGCAGACAGTACAGTATAATCCCAGAAGGCAAAAACCTGTCTGATGAATGCTGTTAACCTTAGTAACCTATAGACCAAGTGCCTTATACAGTAGGCCATTTAAGATACTCATCTGACTAAATGTGACATTGTAATTCCTAAAGGCGAACATTACTGAATGAATATCAGTTGGCAAAAATTTTTGATCTGATCTCCCTTTTATGTATTCAGATTCTAATCCCTTTGCAGGTCCAGAATCTCAGACCTAGTCTATGCTAAATATGCTACATTGGTGCAGCTGCACTGTGTCTGGTGAAGATGCTCTGTGTCAATAAATAGAGCTCCCCTCCCATCGACATAATAAATCAACCTTTGCAAGTGGTGATAGCTGTGTCAGCAGGAGAAGCTCTCCGCTTGCTATAGTGCTGTCCACACTGGTGCTTAGGTTGATGCAATTTACATCACTAAGGGTATGTCTTCACTACAGGGAAGATTAAACCTCCACAGTCGATCATCTGGAATTCAATTTAGTGCTGCTAGCAGGGATGTGCTAAATCAAATTTAGAGTGTGCTGGTGTTGATGCTGGTACTCCTCTCTCCCCCTTCACCCCCCCCCCCCCCCGATTAGGAGTAAGGAAGTCCTGTTAACCTCTCTTATTGCAGATGGTGTGGAAGCCCGAATTATGGTATGTTGACTTCAGCTACATAATTAACATAGCTAGAATCGCATATTTTAATTCAACCTTCCACTGTAATATAGACCTGCCCTGAGAAGGGTGCTTTATTTGAGCTGCTGAGCAAGGCAAATTATACTAAAGTGGTACTACAGACCTTAGTTTATTAGAGGATCTTAGTGTGTTTGGTGAGGAGATAATGAGGACAAAATAGAATCCTAAAATCGTTGCATTGGAAGAAAGCTTTTAGAACCATCTAATCTATGGTAAGTAAGACTAACTGTAGATTATGTATTTCTGCTGAGTTTCTTACCCTCTCATTGTTTTACAAACATCAGCTACCTCATACAACATTTTGGTGAGGCATGCGGTAGTCCCTCATTTAAAGATGTGGGAACCAAGGCACATATGTTAAGTGACTTGTTCAAGGATGCACACTGAATCTGTGTCAGAGCTAGGATTACAGCTGGAGTTCCTGGGTTTCAGGTCTGTGCTTGGAGCACTCTGATTATGGCTGTTTTTGAGAGAATTCACTGGGTCTGGTAAACAGCATATCAAGAACAAATTTTTATGAATGTTGCCAAGAGGACAAAAATTATACTCCATTACTCAACTACACTGATAATTCTGTTTTGGTGACACCTTATTTAAAAACAAACACACATCATCTTGTGTTACAAATAAAAATTAGAGAAGTAAATACATTTAGAATTTATCATACTATATAGCATGAATAAAAAAATTACTAGAAATCCATCTAATAAATCATTACTTAAATAAAAAAAAAACCTACATTTCCCTACAATTACTACATGCCTAAAAAAAAAAAAAAGCGATTTTTTTTAACTTGTGCTACACAACAGTCCCTGTCAAATTAGCAATTGTTTAGTAATATAAGTCTCTTAAAGTAATCCAAACAAATAAAAGGTGTTCATCTTTTTTTAATAAATTTCCTGATTTGGATCCATTAAGACATCTTTGGCCTGATTCTGCATGGAGGTTTCATTCAGGGTTGCCAACCATCAGTAACTTTATGGACAGTCCATAAAAAATAGCCAAAATTTGGACATGTCCGTAAAGTCTGTATCAAAAAATTTAGGTGTCTGCAAATTTCCTAGAAGTGCAGTAAAATTTTAAAAACCAGCAATGATTCTATGGCAATTAAATTTCTTCTGTGCCGCTTCAGCCATTTTACTGTGGGGCAGGCGAAATTGGATGTTTTATTGTTTATTTAGCTCAATGGATGTACGATCACGAAATGGAAAACTTCCAGGACCATGACTAAGTAAATGAAATGAGTTAAATAGCATATTTTTCTTGTGATGTTTGAATGACAATGATTACTTTTCACTTCTCGCCATTTATGTTGTCTTAATATAGTATAAAAATTATGTCCATAAATAAATTTGTCTGTCCATAAATTTTCCCCATTTTATTTGTGAATGAAATTTCTGTGGGTTGGCAACCCTGGAGTACTGGTTTTATATGAAAGTCCACCGAGAGAGATGGAATTGCTTAGATGTAAAACTGGTGGAAATTATGTGACTATCACACACGTGTGGTGTCTGACACATACAGAATTTTAGGAACTTAGATTAAGAATTTGTATTTTCCCTGCACACTTCTGTATTCTGAGATGCAGAGAAAATCAGTTGCCAGAAAATCAGTCTGTGAGTGTCAGTTGTAAATGGGAGGTTTCTCAGCAGTACTGGCTTTGATGTTTCTCTAAGCATCCCTTACTCACTGTATTGCAAGGAAGTGGGCAGACTGATGGTTTCCAAAACAGGTGTACCGAACAGTGCTAAATAAGACCCTGACCATGAAAACTACTCCACACAAAGGGATCCCTGCGCCCATATGGACTCCCATTGAAGTCAGTGGAGTGCTGTGTGGATGAAAGGGGTACAAAAGTCTAGATGCAGGATTGTGGTCTAAGAAGGTATTTTGTTAATGAATGCATTGAAATCAAAATGGACTGGATGACTGGATTTACTGAGGCTATGTCTATACTAGACTTGAAAGCTGACTGCAGATATGTGATTTTTTTTTTTTAAAGCTACACCAACTGTGTTGCTAAAATTGAGGTATGTACGCTTGACTAACTCATCTGTCTTAACAGGAGAAGGTCGGCGGCAGCATTTCTCCCATAGACCTTCCTTACTCCTCACCTCTCACAAGGAACACTGGGGTTAACTTTGACCCTGGAGAGCTTGAATTCATGCATGCGCAAAATCAAACCCCAGAAGATCGACCCACTCAGTGTAGATTAAGTCTGAGAAGGCGAGGAAATAGATCTTCTTGCCAGTGCTTGTAGACTGAGTCTCTCTTGATAAGTTATAAAGAATGAGTGTGTGTGTGTTCCATTGTGTGTTAACTCCTCCTCAGCCAATGAGCATTCAGAATTCCTCAACATTCTGCAACCTCCCTGGACCCCCAGAGAGCTCTCCCACTATGCCAGGAGCAGTCAGTGCTGTGGACTGTCAAGTGGTTGCTAAGACCATCCTTCCTGTGTAGCTCTCAGATCCGGAGGAAATCCCCTTGGCTCATTAGATAGAAAAGTTAGTTTTCTTTCCACTGAAATGTTCCTCCCAAGGTCGCTTCATTGTTTAAGCACTGGTGTATCAAGCCGCCTAATGTACTTTCTCGGGGGTAAGTAGGAGTGAGAATGTCAGAGTTTTAAATATATATCCACCAACTGGAAAAGTACATCCTCATTTATGTAACTGTCAAGTAGCAGTCACAGGATGGCCAAGTCATAAGCCTCCGTTGTAGGTGTCAGTGTTTTCCTCTCTGAACTGATAGGCGATGACTGTTTCCCCAGACGCTGTTATGATTTCTCCTGCCACATGCTTTCCTTCCTGAAAACCTCTTACCACCATAAACCTCAGGTAGGTCTATACTGTGCAGCTGTTAGAGACAAGGCTGTGTGAACGCAGCCTTGTCACTAAAAGTCAGCTTGTGGGAATGCTGTTTGCTGTCGCTTTTGCTGACAATATACTTCTGCCCCTCACTAGGTGTTTTTGCTTTGTCAGCAGGAGGGAGCTCCTGCCAACAAAGAAGCATTCATACTCTCACTTGCCACAGCAAAACTTTATTGTTCACAGGAGGGCTTTCTTTAAGCACCTGTGAACTGCACAAGTTTTGTTAATTATGTGCCACTGAAGGCATACCCCTTATTTTAGGTAAACAATTTAAGCTGTTTCCCCCCCAACACACATCCCCCACCCCAATTTACTAAGGTGGTGGGGCAGGTACTAAAAATATTTAGTCTTTCCTATTTGGTCTTGTTGCCAGAACCTTCCTGAAATATCTATTCTCACAGCGCCTTGTCTTCATAAGGTACATTTAGGGAAGCTCCAGTGTCCCCCAAAGTAGGAGGGCTTACAAATTTGATACAGCTGGGGAAACATCTGGTTCTTTTTCCCTCTTTAGAGTGCCAGAGTAGGGTGGGACATCACCTACCTTCATATGATATTGTTTCCTTTCTTTTAACCAGGATGTGAATGCAGGTGAAGGGAGTGAATTTGCTGACAGTGGGATTGAGGGCACAACCACCGATACAGACCTCCTTTCCAGACGTTCAAATGCTACCAACTCTAGCTATTCTCCAACAGCAAGTCGAGCTTTCATTGGCAGCGACAGTGGCAGCAGCTCAGCGGGAGATGGGCTCCGTCAGGGAGTGTATGAGAACTTCCGAAGGGAGCTGGAAATGAGCACCACCAACAGCGAGAACTTGGAAGAAGTTGATTCGACCCTGAGTGATGAGCAAAGCAGCGGTACCTTGAGCTCCCCAGGGCAGTCTGACATCCTCCTGACAGCTGGCCAGGGCACTGTACGGAAAGCTGGGGCTCTTGCTGTGAAAAATTTCCTGGTGCACAAGAAGAATAAGAAAGTGGAGTCAGCTACACGCAGGAAATGGAAACATTATTGGGTTTCCTTAAAAGGTACACCAGATATATTTTCATTATTCATTTAAAAGAGACATCAAAGGACCATAGTGGTTGTGAGTTATTTGGCCTGTAGCAGGGGTGGGAAACCTATGGCCTATGGATCAGATCTGGCCCACAGCTTGCCTTGTTCCAGCCCCCAAGGACTGGGGCTTCCTCGCCTCTCCCCCAGGGCAGACACAAGAGCTGGTGCTCCAGCCACACCAGGGACACTGAGGATGGAGCATTAGCATTTTAAAGTTTTTTTTTCGGTGTGCAAAGGTCAGCTCTGACTTCTCCGTGAGCACCACTTGGGCGTGCTCCTGTGCCCACCTAGAGCTAAGGGCAAAACTGGGGCCTTACTGTGTAATTACTTTTTCCACCCCCCCAACCAAAACCAGTACCTGAAGGCTGCCTTTTTTCAAATACTATTTATTTACTGAGGTGGCATTAACAGATTGACAAATCTTTGCCATGTAACTGTCAGGCTCAAAACAATAACCATGAGTTTTTGTTTAAAGAGACATTTTTCAGGAATATAGACATCAGATCTCTATTTAATGGGATGCTTCCTGCTCCCATATTACAGAGTAAGCATCATTACACCACTAAAGCCTTGTCATTTCTAGTGATTTTATCAAATTGAGTGAAATATCTGGTTATATATTTAATAGACAAAGCACATCTACCAAGTGATAATATGCATACTGCTTTTATGATGGTTTGAAAAATAAATGATGAAGCAAAACTCTACATCAGTAGCCGAGGACTTTTACCAAAAGCTGCTGGAAATTTGTGTGAAATTAGTAGGCAAGTGTCAGAAAATGTTTGTGATTTCTTTTGGGATTTTTTAATGGCCACTCACTCACAGCTGATATGTACTTTTGTCAGAATTAAGTTCTCGTGCTGCTTCAGTAGCAGAGTCCTCACCTGTTGTTAAAATCAAGCTCGCAGCCATTCGAACGAGCCTGGTGTCCCTGACCAATGTGCATGTTTCCTTGAAAAAGCAAGTTGATGAAAGTGTCATAATCTAATCCCTGTCTGCTGTGATCATGGAGTTGGTGCTAAAGCTGTGCCTTCAGCCACTGTGTGACAGCTGTCATTCACTGATAAGCTCCTTGGGGTAAGGACGGTGTCTCTGTGCATTTGTACAAGGCTTAGTGTAATGGGGCACTGATCCTGATAGAGTGTTCTGTGTTATGAGAATATAAATAAGTGATTAATCCTTTGGACTCCTAGCAGAGCACAGGGCCTCCACAGTCATTCTCCATCTTGTGCGATCCTTGGCTAGAGTCTTGATTTGATCCCACATTAAGGCAGCTGCTTTTAATTCGTTCAGGAAACTTGGTTGCCATGTTTGTTTGGGATGTCCCCTTTTCCTCTTCCCTTTGGATTCCATTCTAATGTTTGGCTTGTGAAACGTTCCAGGATATGGCCTGCCCATCGCCATTTTCTCTTCTTGATCTGAGCCTCCATTGGCTTCCGGTTTGTTTTGTTCTGGTCAACACGGTTTTGTTTGACATTCTATCATACCACTTTACCTGGAGAATATAATTACAGCACAATTTTATCTTGTAGCATGATCTCAGCTGGGGACTCTAGGTAGTACTATAAGACGAATAAATAAGAACAATAATAAAGAAACAGGCATCCTAGGTTAAAATTGGCTCTGTAAGGTGGCCTTTTGGGAGGCTCTGTTCAATCATCGTCAGCAGCAAAGTGGAGAAACCAAGCTCATGTTTGTACTCAATCATCCATTTCCCAGCTCTTTAAGAGCCGGTGTACACTGTGAGTAGAATTGCCAGGGGGTCTGGTAACAACATAGCCTTCATAATGTAGCTAGGACTACCGAAAGCATGATGCTGTCTTGTGTGCACTACAAAATGGAACCACGTTTTAAGTGAGCCAAGGGGAAAGCCATGTTGTAACTAGGTTGCCTGACATAGCTTTGCTTTTTTATGCTGACTGTCCCTTAGAGACTAGCCAATGGAAAAGAACCTGCTGAGCTCCAAAGATGAAAAATAGGTTTGTGACACCATAGTCCTTGCCAGGTTAGCATGTGCCTATGTTCGAAGCAGTAGTTGAAATACAGCCTTTCATTGCAATTGTGGCAGAGTTTGGGGAAATAAAGGAAGAGAGATACCACCTCTGAGGAAGCAGAGAGAACCCCCCAGTTTCCCTCTAGCTGAGGCAATGTGACAGGAAAGGCTGGCTGTGAAGAATTGGTAAACAAAGAGCCATCTGGGATGGGGGAAAAGGGAAGGATGAGCATAAAGGCAATGTTATTTTAAAGTGCTTTGACCCAAGTCCCAGGGTTTGTCTCTTAGATTGCTGCGGCTTAATAATGTAGCATTTAAACTAAGCTTTGAAGTTCACAGCTGCTATTGTTTGGCTGCAAATGTTGGGCTAAGGGGGGTAACCGTGCATCACTTTCCATTCTGATCACTGTTTTCAACAGAAAAAGCTAGTCATTCATTGTTGAAGTTAAATGTTCATATAATATTGAATGGTAGCAGAAATTGCAGAGATCTGAAAGTTACAGACTAATGAGATTTTGCCTGAAAAGTAAAAAGATTTTTTCTATGAAGTCTATAAGTTAGAATCTTCATTGAAAATGCTCAGTCCTCCATGCACTTCATTCTCCCCACCATGTTGAAGACACATTGAACAATAGCTAACACATCACGTGGGAACAAGGGTGTGTGTGTGTGTGTGTGTGTGTGTGTGTGTGTGTTTTCTTCATTCGCTTTTTTCCAGGGGGATGACTTAAATCTAACCCGATTTCACAGATATTCATTGGGATTCAGTCATTTTAAGAAAAACTTGATCCCTAGTTTCAAGGAAACATAATAACTAATAAAGCAAAAAAAGCAGTCATGGAGACTAATTATTTTGTTAGTCTTTAAAGTGCTATGTGACTGCTTTTTTGTTTTGATAGACTACAGACTAACACAGCTATCGCTCTGTCACATAGTCACTAGTAGTTAAAGCGCAGTTTAAGCAAGGCAATGGTTTCCCTGAGGATCTATCTACTCTACAAGGCTTACTGGGTCAGTTCACAGCAGTCTGTTTTTCTGAGGGGATTACATGGTCCGACATGTTTGAGTTTTTAATTTCTGTTGTATTGATGGGGCCATGTGCAGACAGAGCCATCTTAGAGAATTATGTTCACAGCTTCCATCTGTACCTATATTTTCCCATCCATGGTACAGGCAAAAAGCCATTAATAAAAGCCCTTCGGATGTTAGAATATGGACACCCACAGCTTGCCATGGCTCTGTGGGCTGGCAAGGTTGGATGGGTGGGTTAGAGAGCCACTATTGATGGCAATATTGGCAGTGAGGCCAAGAGCTGAATGTGTCCTGGTGAACAAATTATCTTCGCACGCACTTTGGCTTCTGCCATGTTGCTTCTGTTCTCCGGCAGCTTCAAGTTTAAGAGCAGAAGTTTAAAAAAAAATCTATTGATGGAATGATTTCTCATAACAATGGGAGATCATTCCATCATTAGGTTATATTCACTAAATTCACTCCAACAGCATTGCAGGCTTTGGAGTAAACCTACTATTTTTTTTTTAAATCTTTCAAATGTGGGCTTTAATTTTAGATCATATTTGCTTCATTCTCTTTTTTCCAATCTCCGCTGGTCTGCTTTCCTGCCCCCTCTTCCTACTAATGTGTGGCAACCCCTTTCTCCAAGGAGCAAGGCAGGGAAGGGTGCTGCTATTGAGTGAGGGGCCGAGGCATGGAACCCTCACAAGAAGAGAATGGAGTTGGTGGAGGAGTTGTTGATTGCTTCTGAAGAGCCACAGTGACAGCGAAGTGATGTTTTGAGCAAGCTGGCTGGAGTAGCAAGTGAAGACAGGAAGTGATGAAGAGAGGAATTGGGTCCTACCAATGCAGGGCAAGGTCTATCCAGATATAAATTCCTGCTTCCACTCTCTCTTTCCTCCAAAAAGGCTCATGTACACGCACCTTGCTCGTGAGCAGATCTCTTTCCATGAATCCCGCCACTTTGTTTTTTTTCTCAAGCTGGCTCCTTGTTGGAGGAGACAAAAGTGTGCCCTGGGACGAGACTTGTCAGTTCAAAGGCCATCACTGTGCCTGACAGAAGCACTTCATTGTCCTATTGTCTTAAATGAAGGCAGAAATGAGGACAAGTTTTGGAAAGAAAATAGGACATAAAATTAAAGGGTTAAAAGTAAAGTGTTTGTAAAGAGGAATAAAAAGGCATGTGAGTGCGAACACAATAGCAATAAAGTATGGTTGGACGAAAATATAGGCAGAAAGGCACTTTTAAGCATTTCACCCATATTTCCAAGCACAGAGGAATGTATTGTCAATAGGTGGTGTGGGTATTTACCTTTAAGACTGCCATCAGTGTTACTGAGAAGTGGGTAGTACATACTGAAGAAAACTTCTCCTGCCAGACCAATAGATTTTATGTTGTCTGTATGGAAGATCCATTTATGTGCATCACTATAGCTGCCCAAGTGTTGATTTAGTTTTTACTTTTGGAGGACTCAGAGTATGAGCACTGCATTCTGCTGCCACAAAGCATTGAATAGACGTGGATTTATGGTATTTAAATGTGCTGCTTGCTAATGCTTTTCTTGTGTTTTTTTCCAGGATGTACATTATTCTTCTATGAGGGCGATGGCAGATCTGGAATAGACCACAACAGCATCCCAAAGCACGCTGTCTGGGTAGAAAACAGTATAGTGCAAGCAGTGCCTGAGCACCCAAAGAAAGACTTTGTTTTTTGCCTCAGCAATTCCCTTGGGGATGCATTCCTCTTTCAGGTTTGTTCTGCTCTTGAATTCTAAGGAATTGTTCTCTCTCAAACTCTTTTGCCCCTCTTGCAGGGTGGGGTGAAATTCTGACCCCATTGAATTCCATGGCAGAATTCCCATTGACTTCCGTGGGGTCAGGACTTTGCTCTAGGCAAGTAGAAAGGATGGAATTCCTGCTCAGTAGCATTCATTTATTATGTAGAGAGAACAACTCTGAGGGGCCTTGACACCAAATTGGGGTCCTTCCTACAAGGCTGAGTCTGCTGCTTTATAATGTGCTGTGCTCTCTGCTTGTGTAGATAGGTTTAAAGTCGGCTAGTAACATGTCAGCAAATGGTATTGCAACCCTGTGAACACCAGAACTTTAATACAGTGTAAGGCCATGATTATAACACTGATTGCTCCCATCGCCATGGGCAAGACCAAACTACGATACGTAGTGCCCCAGAAGGGGTAAAACTGTAGGCATAGATTGATGTGTATGTTTGGGAGGGTAACTCCATTCAGGCCAACGGGGCCACAGTTTGGGGAGAACAGCAAATTCTGTCTGCCCCACGTTTGCAGTCTGGGGAGCAGCATCCCACTCAACCCTTCCAACTATGCCTCTGGCTAAAACACAATCTGCCTGTCACCGTAGATATGTAATTGCAGATGAGACCTTACAGAGAGCTCTGAGAAATTTATGTGAGCATAAGTTGTGTGAATTAACAGGAAATAGTTGGAGGTTTCCAGGTTCTTTTCATTACAGTTCACAGTGAAGAATCCCACACTTCTCACAGCAAACTCACTGCACATTTCACGGTCTTCGCCCTGTGCATACTGTGGTTTTAAAGGTCTTGCAGATTTTAAACAATAAAGCTTTGCCTTGCTCAGTTTTTAGGGGCCCAATCCAGCCTTTCTTTCACACCAAAACTCCTGTCAGCTAAGATCTGACATTCTTTCCTTACCAAACTGAGTGACCAGCCTGCATTCAGCTGTTACTTCCCAGCTGTACTATCGTCACTTTATAAGGCTAGCTTTATAATGCAATTTTTCATATTTAGTGAAAAAAATTTTTTGGTCTTGTGATAATTTGGGAATATTAACTGGTGATCAAATGGAAAAAAGTCTGAATTTTACTATAATTTTATATTCAAAGCTACTCTTGCAGAATGAGAGGCTAAAGTCTATCCACATTTACATTTCTGAAATCCCAACATATTTCCATAATTAATATTTGTTTTTCTTTGTTGCTCCCCTTCTCTTTTCCAATGCCTTTCTGCTAGGAGATAGTTTTATTGCTTTGTTTTGTTTTGTTTTTTTTGTGGGGGGAGGGGTGGAGGTGAGGGTGGTGTGGTGTTGTGGAATCTTTCCATCCGTGATGGAAAATACAGTAGCATGTGGCCTCAGTTTTGATTAAATAAGCGGTGAAGCACCACCACATCAGATATATTTACATGAGTATAAAATCTTTCAGGTGCATTTCTTTTGGAAAACTTTCCTTCATGTAAAATTAATGCCAGTAGGGGCTAAATTAAAAAAAAAAAATCACATTTAGTACATTTCCTTTGTGGAATGCAGGGTCTTATTCATTAAAAGCTCTGTGTCAAAATGTCGTGACTTAGATTTTCTTTTAACTTTATGTGAGAGAGAGCAAAAATGAACCTTTTCGAAGTAAATTATTGGTTTTTTGTGACTTATGAAATCTTTCTTTTTTGGGGCATGGGGGGGAATTGCCTATATAATGGAATTCATGTAATTCTAAAGGAGCAGAATTAGAAGAAAATGCAGGGGTGGATTTGGGGAGAAGGAAAGAAACAGCCATAATTGTGGAAATAATTTGTAAATAATTGTAGCCCCAGGGCTTAATCCAATGGACACAGAATTGCTGGAGCATGTACACTGCTGTTCAACAGTGTTTCTTAACTAGTAATAACATGCAGAGGAAGACTAATATAGAACGAAATGTTGTATTAGTTAGTTTTTAAAAATACCAGGTTGCTAGAGTAGCTTATTTCCCTCTGATGAGGACTGTAGGCTTATTGGAAAGATAAATCCACTCTTTATATGTTCTGTAAGAGCCTTTCTCACTGCACTGCATCCAGAGACATCAGACACCTACACTATAATTCCCTGTTCAGTCAGTTTCTATCATGCCTATATAAATCCATTACATGTGGATGTCAGACACATTTACCAGAAGTTCAGTGCATCTTGCAATATCACATACTTACATTTGAGATACATGTATCCTGTTTACACATTTTTCCCTTTTCACTGGAGGCAGAGTGATCTTTTGGTCTGTTTGCTTAACAGCCTGTTCCATTTCCCTCCCCTGGCCCCCCAAGAGGATAGACTCTTAAAATACTTAACAAAAAATAGCTCCTCCCTCCAAGAAAAGCTCCAAAGCTTGGAAAAAAAACATCAATCTGACACAAAAAATGTTATTTTAAAAGAGAAAAAGGACATTTGACAATTATTATTGCACTGTAGATTACCATATAGTTGAACACACAAACATGCTGTCTTATTTTAATGATTTCCCACCATCATCTGTACAATAAAGGGTTTTATACAATAAGGGCTAGTTGCTGCCACCCTGACTCTCAATTAGCAGTCATTACTCCACAAATAGTTGGATAGATTTCAGTAGTGCTGCTCCCCAAGTGAGGTTCTACTGATTGTCGGGATTGGTGGCAAACTCTTGTGAATTCCACAGGCCGAGAGCTGGTCAGATAGCTGTGAACTTGTTTAGATTTAACGTGGAAATTCGGTACAATTTCCATGGTATGAATAGTCTTACAGGGGTAGACATTTTAGTTGGTATCTTTGCAAAACAAATCAAGCAGTCATGTAACAGTGGGTCTTTCCCATGAAAGCTCATCACCTATTAAATAAAATTGTTAGTCTTTAAGGTGCTACAGGTCTGCTTGCATGGTATCAGTGGAAGACAGAGACATATGGTTAATTCTGTCAATATGGGTCTGATCCAGCTCATAGAAACTCAGGAAAACATTCCCATTCAGGAAAGTATGTAAACATATGCTTATCCGTAAGCATGCCTGTAATTCCAGAGAAGAAGAGGGGGTTTCAGTATGTGATTAATTGTTTTCCTGAACAGGGCCCCCTTGGGAATGTTTCTGTTGATATTGATGAAAATTGGAGGAGGTCTCTAGCAAATAATAATCACCTCTGCTTGACTAGGAAGATGCAGTCTTCCTCTTCCCTAGAAAACAGACTGTGGTAGAGATCTTTATGGGTGAGTTACCATCACGAGGCTGGCTTAGAACAAGATGGGATGCTAGTCACAGCCACGAGATTGGCTACAGATTGCTATTAAAGGTTGGCGTATGAAAGAAGTCTGTTGAGTCTCTTACAACATGTAGTTGACTATAAAACTTTGTTTTACAGTGTGCTGTGAAGTATTGAGGGCTTACTGAGAGGGCTAGGAGATTTTATTTTGTATTTAATAATTTTATTAGCTATAAAATAATCTCAAATAATATGATGGATTTTCATGAAATAATGTCTGTGTCACATTCTCTAATCCAGCACCACCCCTCTCTGCCCTCCCGCTGACACTACCTCCAGACAAGCATTCTGGGGGAGGGGCAGGCTATGTAAAGACGTTACGTGAATTAAGAGCAGGCCTTTTACAATACAGATTGGATTTGAAGGGGTTATAGTTAATTTCAGGGTCCTGAAGGTGACTTTAGAAAGCTAAGGTCTGGGAAATGCTGCAGTCTTAGCTGCTGACATGAGAGGGGAAAGCAAGGATTTCAAATAGCTCTGTTCACATACAGTAATACATATTGCTCTGCAACAGTTTATGAAATGGGGAAGTATCCCATTTTTCACATGAGGAATTGAAGCAGAGAGTGACTAAGGGCCTGATTCATACTACTTGGAAATCAATGGGGGGGTCTTTGGTTAGACTTTAAGTGATGTGCCTGAGGTCACACTGAAAGACCCTGGCAGAACTGGAACTGAACCCAGCCTCCCTGAATCCAGTGCTTTAACTTAAGATCATTCATCTTTGCGGACTCTTTAGGTTGACATCCCTCCAGATACGTTTGCAGTGTTGTTGCAACCACATAAGAGAGATGAGTGGGAAATGTAATATCTTTTATTGGACCAACTTATGGTTTTGTAAGGGACAGAGCCTTCAGCATAGCAAGAAAGTATATTGCATTGTGAAATAGGCCACCCAACTACCCTAGAAGGATACAGGGGAGGGAAGAAACCCACCAAGCCCACTCCTCTAATTTTTCTTTACCACCCCTTGTGGGAACCTTTGCAGGATATCATCAAGCAGTTGTAACCCATATTTGATAGTGACCAGTTCTTGAAAGAAATCTTCCTTGAAATCCCCTCCTTTGGCCTTCAAACAAACCCCAGCCTCACTAAGCTCATCATCAGAAGCCAGCTCCCCCAAGAACAGGAATTGAAAACTGCACCAGACCTGCCAGAACAACAGAGGCAAAACCTGCAGACATAATTCCACTGTTGTGGTGATGCATATTCCCACTGCACTTTCAAGAACCTTAGCCACACATGCCTATCACAGCAAGTGGTAAACTTGATCCGATGCACGAAATGCTCCAACCACAGCTGTGTGGATGAGACCAGATAGTCGCTGTGCTCTTGAAAGACAGGAAATGGCAGAAAACAAAAACACCCCATTACCTGTGGGTGAACACTTTTCATAAAATAATCATTCCATAACTGACCTCTCATTTATAATCCTCAAAGGAAACATGCATAGCGCCATCACAAAACAAGCCTGGTAACATATATTTTTCAAGACCTAAAGCTTAAAACCTTGTTCCTTCCACCAAGAAAAGTTGCTTCAGTAAGGAGATATTACCTTACCTACCTTGTGTCTCTCATCCCTCCAAATAGGGGAAGATACATGGTGACATATTTTTTCCAGACTAGAATAGTAGCAAGTCCAATAAAACATTCATCTGATAAATAGAATAGAAAACAGACTAGAAAAAAATGAGCAGGAGAGGAAGTATGTGCATGTAAATTGGATCCCTCTGGCTGTGGGTGTTTGTGTGAGAAACTTACTTTTTTAATGATTTACTGGAAGATTTTGTAATTAAATCAAGAGAAAGCTGAAAAGGCAGGATGATCAGAAGGAACTTGTTCATCTGTGAGCAAAAGAAGAGCAGTACCATTTAACATTTTATTTTCATGTGGCTGGCATCCCTAATTAATATTCTTGGGAAAGGTGGGGGGATCCTCTTATCAGCAGTAGATATGGAGAAGCTTGATTCCCATTCAAGCTATGGGCTGTTTACATCCATACATACATCCAGTGTAAAGTCCTCTTTACATTGCCATCATGGTGTACATGGGCCATTAGCATAACTGAGAGTTGAGCCCACAAGTCTTTTGTTTTCTCAAGGCTTATTTACTTTCATTTTTACACACAAAGGAGTTTTTAGTGATGGCGTAGCTTTTGACCACCTATCTCAGTTTGATACTGCTGCCCATCTGGGCAGCACCTTACGGGAGTCTATTCCCTGCCCTCTGTTAGTATGATAAGAAGGGCAAGTTGTTCAGTGATTAAAGCTCAGGACTGATATTACGGAAATCCTGTTAATATTCCAGCTCTTTCATTACATGCTCTTTGATAAGGGCCACTCATTTAACAGTAGTCCTCATTCCCATCTGTAACGTACAGATAATTGTACTTACCTGCTTTCCAGGGGTGTTCATGAGGACTGTATCTATTAATGACTATAAAGTGCTTTGAGACCTCCATTTGGAAGCAGCTATCCTTAGCACTTTGTTAAGGTATAAGCTGATGCTATGGCTATGTATCATTTCGTTAATATATTATTAATTTTTGCATGCCAACAATGGGCTTCACCCTGTTAGGAACCTTGAAACAGCTATATGGTCTGCCTCAAGGAATTTGCAGTCTAAAAGAATTCATTTAATTCTACAAATTATTATAGCTTTACAAAGGCCGACGAGGTAATTTTAAACTTTTGGTAGCGAATATAGCAAATGTGCTATATGTGTAATTCTAAATACTAAACACAGGGACCTCAATTAAAAATGGCTCATTTCCTGCAGTGCAGAATGACAGTTTCTTATTTCTTCTGATATAAGTGGATTTGAGGCTTTGTTTCTTGAGATCAAGGGAAGGGAAATCTCCTGGGAAATGCATTTTTTAATCTCTCATCAGTTTTAAGAGGACCCTGACTGTTTTCCCCCCTTTCCATCTCACCAGACCTCTAGCCAAACAGAACTAGAGAACTGGATCACTGCAATCCACTCTGCTTGTGCAACAGCGGTAGCAAGACAACATCACAAAGAGGATACAGTCAAACTTCTGAAAACCGAAATAAAAAAGCTGGAACAGAAGATAGATATGGATGAGAAAATGAAGAAAATGGGTGAAATGCAGCTGTCTTCAGTAACGGACTCCAAGAAGAAGAAGACCATACTTGATCAGGTAATCCTATTTATATATCTGAATCAGATTAATATAAAATGTCTTAGAGACTTGTAATGCTGCTGCTGTTAGGAGCTTAAATATTGAACAACTGGATTCTTCTCTACTCCCTCCTACCAAAGTATGGAACTAAGAAACGGCCTCAGTTCTCTGTTTGCTCTCATCAGCTTTGTAGTTAGCAATGGCATCATGAGTCCTCTGTTGCTGTACTTCCAACTTAAAGTGGACAGTTTAGCTGCATTTGAAAAACAGAAATCCTAGAGCAGATGTCTCTCCTGCTGTCACAATGGCACCTTATTTTAGGAAACGAACATATGGACACTGTTTCGTTAGACAGTAGCACTTTTACCAAGGCTGCCAAATGTGTTTGGAATTCTAGCAGTAGAAGGAAGGGGCTTCTGGGTGTTTAATGTGCTGAGTTACAAAGATTTCCTACCACCCCAGAAACCTTTGGGAAGAGGTGAGCGTGGGAAGGGATGCTTATCTTGCTGTTCAAGTGGTTCTTTTCAAAGGCTTTAAAACCACTATCAGAAGACACATCAGTTTTTATGTCCCTTTATTTTGAGGGGTTTTTTAGCACTCTGAAAATATTTGAATTACTTAAATGAGTCCTCAAACAGACTGATTATATGGGTCTTCCAGTGATAAGATTGATTATCTCCAGTGTACCTCTGGTCTTTTTCAAGTATAACACCAAACTTCACTGATTCTTAAACTACTGTTGATGGTGATAAAGAGCCAGGACTCTATTTGTAGAATCTTGCTGGGTTGTTTTTTTCACTTGTTTGTTTGTTTGTTTGTTTTGATCTTTCGTATCTCCATTGTCCATGATGTATAAAAGATAAGTCTTAAGAGAATCCTGGGAAACAAAGGAAATGAAAAATGGAATTTTAATACTGTTAATTAGCATTGACTCAAAGTAGCAGTTGCCTTGGGAGAAGATTTCTACCATGAACATAAAAATATTTGTTATTCAGCTAATTAAAAAAACTTTGAATCATTTTTTTGTTTTTTTCCCCTTCTTGGAAATGCAGTCTATGTTGACAGAAGATTTAATTTAATGTGCTTTTTCTAGTATTTTTAAAAAGATATTTACTGCTATGCTCTTTTTCTTTTCCCTGTCATTCCCCAATTCTCATTTTTTGCAGATCTTTGTTTGGGAACAGAACCTTGAGCAGTTCCAAATGGACCTATTTCGTTATCGTTGTTATTTAGCTAGCCTCCAAGGAGGAGAGCTGCCAAATCCAAAAAGACTACTTGCTTTTGCAAGTCGTCCAACTAAAGTTGCAATGGGCCGTCTTGGAATCTTTTCAGTATCTTCTTTTCATGCACTGGTGAGTCTCAACCAAGGCCAGAGGTCAGCACTGCTAAACAATGAATCGCTTAGTGGTTTCACTTAACAGCTTAAATCAACAAAAGCTGGGCAAATGCTTACTTCTGCTTGCAGGGTTTTCTGCATCTTCTGTTGTGTACATGTCTTTGATCTAATTTAAAAATGGATACTCTGAAGTACTTGTCTTAAAGAAGGTTTGGTATCAAGTTTGTTCTTCTTAAGAGTAGAAGAATTACACCTCTTGTAACATAAGAATATTCATTCCAGATATACATTACAAATATTGTCATTGACATATTAACACACTTACCGATATTGTTGCCAAAACTATAATTGGGCCAAGAACTTCCTTATAGACACAGTGTTATTGTCGGTGTTAAAGATGACCCTGATCCAAACTTTGAGGCACCATGAAACCATACTTTTCAGCTGGTCCCCAAACTCTCCATTGGGCTGAATCAAAAACCTGCATGTTACCAGTTCTGAAATTTGAGAAGATTTAGCTCTGACTTCAAACTTTGCAGCTTGGGCCCATCTCCAGTGCACACGGTCCTATAGGGTTTGAGCTAATCCCCCAGTGAAGTCAACAGGATTATTTACATTGAATTCAGTATATGTTGGATCCAACCCAGTATGGAAAGACCAACTTTCCCCCGAAGTGAATGCCATTATTGACCCATCCAGTGTAGTATCCTGTCTCCAGCAGTGATCAGCTCCTGATGCTCCAGCATAAAGTGCAAAGCCTCTGCTAGACTCATTCCACTTTGGCAAACAAGCCTTCAGCTGTGTTAAAATGATTTAAATTTAAACACCCTAACAATACAGCCTTTTAAAACACATAAAAATGTACTTCACGCTGTTGCTTTTGGTTACGAATTTAAATTGCATGCCTGTAGTTTAGGATTGGGTTCCTGGAGCTTTACAGAAATAGCCGAAATCTGCTGTTGTCTTGTAGATGTCAGCTGTGCCCTTCACTTGTGAATACAGAGCTGTAATTCAGTCAGAGGCGGTTTTGTTCTTTTATATAAAAAGATTAGCATCATCATCATCCTGATAATTGCTGGTGAATTTATATTTTTATAGAAGCAAGCCTTCATTTACATTTTTGCTCATTTTCGTTTGCCTCTAGTTTTTAGATGATAAAATTTTATTGCATGGCTCAGAATTTAGCTAAATCTACCTTCTCATGTTGTCTTCTTTAGAGCCCCACATTTTGTCTTGGGAAAGAAAAGTTGTCCCCTTAATAATGCATCAGTGGTACAGTTACAGTGTTGTAATTCAAATAGAAGATGGAATTACACAAGATATGGGGCATCCTGAGGTCACACTAAGGGCACTGAGTTATTACGGTGATGAGCATAATATAGCACACTCTCTTAGGAGACAAAGCAGATCTTCAGGTTTCATAGGCTGGTATAGCACTATTGACTTCAGTAGAGTTACATTGCTGTACATCGACTGGGAATTAGGTCCAATTTGTTAACTGAATTGCTCTTTTTTCAATTAAAAGAATTTTAGATGAAAAAGCCCAAAGGTTCATCAATAGAAATGGTCTAGGCATACACATTCAAAAGTCATTGTTAAGATGGTTGTTGTGCACTGTGTTAGACTGAGGACTTCTTAGGGCTTTCTGATACAAAACGGATACCATCATCATGAGGTTTACCTTTATGAAGCTAGAAACCTGCAGTGGCAATTCAGGTTTTCCTTTTCCATATTTGTCACTTTCCAGATAACAAAGATGATTGGTGTTGGTATTTCTGTTCTTGGGATGCCCAACCTAGTATTTTGTTGTGACAGTTCTCCTACAGTCCTTGGCGGTCACTTGATAACTAGTAGAATGTCTTCATGTCACTCTCCTATTTGTGAGTCTATTGATGGATGATCATACTGATTCTGGAGCCGCAGATCTTATCACAGAAGGGGCAGGTTTTAGTAGCTGTTGGAGGGGTGCAGGGCAGCAGTTTTTGATGTTCTTTTCTTCTCTTCCGCCTCTCTTCGTCTGCACTGCGGTGGGACCTCTGAAATTGCACCATCCCCTCACAGATAACCGTTCTCCACTGAGGTTGATCCAGGGCAAGGTTCTCCCAAGTATCAACACTGATGCTGCACTTTTTTATATGTGCCTTCATCATGTCCTTACATCACTTCCGCTGGCCCCCAGTGCTGCTCTGCCCTTCCTCCAACTCAGAAAATAGAATCTGCTGTGAGAGGCTTTGATCAGACATCCGAACCACGTGACCAGTCCAAAAAAGTTGTTGTTGAATGATAATGGCTTCAGTGCTGGTCACGTTTGACTCTTCTAGGATGGTAATTGTGCATCTACCCTCCCAAGAAGTATTTAGGATTCTCCTGAGACAGTGTTGATGATATTCTTCAAGGGCCTTCAAATGATTCTTGTATGTTGTCCAGGTTTTACGTGTGTACAGTAGCATTGGAATAACCACTGACATCAAACAAGGAGTTTTGTCTTGAGATAGATGTCCTGATTCTCGAAGACCCATTGTCTCAGGCAGGCAAAAGCAGAGCTTGTACAGCTCAGATGATGCTGGATTTCTGCATCAATGTTGACTTTAATGGAAAGTTGACTTCCAAGGTATGGGAAGTGCTCCACATTTTCCAGCAGTTCTCCATTGACTTCAATAGAAGGTACATGAGATTGCCCTATTGGCCAGGGTTGGTGGAGCACCTTGGTCTTTTTGATGTTCATTGTGAGGCGGAGATTCTCATATGCTTCAGCAAAAGCACTTAAGATAGCCTGAAGGGCTGCAGGAGAAGGGGCAGCAACCATATTTTCATCTGCATACTGCATCTCCATGATCGAGGCAATGGAGGTCTTTCTTTTAGCCTTCAGTCTCCTGAGAGTGAAACAATTCCCATTCATTTTATAGACAGTCTTCACACCCTCTGGAAGCTTGCCATCAATGAAGTGAAGGGTCATGGTTATGAAGATGCAGAACACTGATGGGGCAATGATGCAGCATTGTTTGACTCCCATTTGCCCTCACAGAGGTTGCTTTGGGATTCATTGTTGCTCAGTACTGTGACAGTCATCTTGCTATGAAGCAGCCTCAGGATGCTAATGAATTTTTTGGAACAGCCAGTCTTTGAGAGAATGGTCCACAGGGTGCTATGATTGACTGAGTCGAATGCTTTGATCAGGTAAATGAAACTCGTGTACAAGGTTTGGTTTTGTTCACAACATTTTTCTTGCAGTCGCCAGGTGGTGAAGATCATGTCCACTGTTCCTCAGCATGGTTGGAAGATACACTGGGTTTTTGGGAGAATTTCTTCTGAGAGTGGCTGGAGTTGGTTTGCAAGGATTCAAGCTAAGATTTTTCCCTACTGTTGCCCAGAGGGAGATGCCACAATAGTTTCCACAGTCTGCCTTGTCACCCTTCTTGAAGAGACTGACAATTAGTGTCTCTCTGAAATCTCACAGCATCTGCCCCGTACCCTAGATCTTGAGAATCAGGAGGAGGAGCTGTTTGTGGAGCTCTGGCCCACCTTCTTTGAAGATTTTGGTGGGGATTCTATCTAGTCTAGTTGCCTTGTTGCACTTTATTGCTTTGATGGCAGCTTAGACCTCACGCAGGGCAGGAAGTGTTGCAAGATCATCCCTAGGTGGTTGCTGAGGGATTTGGTCAAGGGATTCTAGGACACTGTGGAGGGGTGGTTCAAGAGCTCATTATAGTGCTCCCTCCAGGGAGAAACAATGGCTTCACTGTCTTTCAGCAGTCATCCTTGGATCTCAGAGGATTGATTCCAAGGTTTCTTGGTCCATAAACAGCTTTGGTGTCATTGAAGAAACCTTTTGTATCATTGATGTCGCCGAGGTGCTGGAGTTCTTGTGCCTTCTCCATCCACCATTGGTTGTTTGGAGTCCTTGTTTTACATTGGACTTTTGCCTTGGCCTTGGCATACGCTTCTCTCTCTCGTGCAGTTGATGTTGCTTTGCCAGGCTCTACAGACTTTCTTTTTTGCATCAGTCAGGCATTGAATTTCCACATCATTCTCATCAAACCAGTCTGCTTCCTGTACTGGTAACGAGGGGTTTCTCCACAAGCTCCAATGATGACTTTTTTCAACTGACACCAGTGTTTTTCCACATGTTGAGGGTGCACTGTCAGAAGTCACTTAGTGAGATGGAGTCCTTCAAGCCTTGTATGTTGATCTTTCATTGGTTCTCTTTCCTCTGACTTCTCCATTTGGTGACAATCCCAATCGCCATTGTGGATTGAATAAGATGGTGATTGGTCCAGCAGTTATCAGCACTCGTCATTGCACATATGAGATGGACATCAACACTGATCCTGAGCGCAGAGGATGACATGGTCTATGAGGTGCCATTGTTGGTCGAGGATGTTGCCATGAGGTCTTAAATTTTTCTGGCTGAAGAGGGTATTCATAATGAGAAGCTCCTGTTCCTCACGCTTCATAAGGAGGAGCACTTCACTGGAGTTGCTGTTGCCAACTCCTTCTTTCCCAATGGTAGTCTACCAGAGGTCTGTGTCTCTTCCAACCCTGGCATTGAAATCCCCCAAGAGAATAATTTTGTCTTATTTGGCAACGGCTTTCAGGACTCTGTCCAGTTGGGTGTAGAACTTCTCCTTCACATCATCTTTGGCATGTAGAGTTGGTACATAACCACTGATGACAGTTGCCTGTTGGTTTCTGGCAAGCTTCAAGCAGAGAGTCATGAGATGCTTATTGATGCCAACAGGGGCTTCAGATAGGATCTTTGTCAGTTCATTTTTGTGGCAAATCCTACTCCATAAATTCATATTTCTTTGTTTGGTTTTCTTTTCCCCCAGAAAAACATGCACCCTCCACCTTCTTCTCGTATCTGTCCTTCTTTTGGCCTATGCGTTTCTGCGAGGGCAACTATATCGATGTAGAATGGTTGAAGCTCATGGGTGATAATTGCCGTGTATTTTTTGGGTCACTCGCTGTCTGGATTGTCCATTAGAGTCTGAATATTCCATGTTCTACAGTTTACTGTTCAATTTTGACCACATAGAAGTGAACCCACTGGACGCAGTTATCCAGTCAGGGGGATTGTGGTGGACTATGTTTAGGGCACCTTTTCTAGCCCCCTCCTCATGTGGGGTGAGCAGAGCGGCTCCTGAATAGAGCTGCTCAGTTGTGGATGCAGCAGCCAAACCTTTCTACCACCTCAGTCCTCAAAACAGAGCTACTGGTACATACATCCACTGCCTACATGCTGATTCATGACTAAAAGCTTCCAGATTTCACAATCCTGCTCCTGTCACATTCGCCAGTTGCTGTAGGGCTTAAGTTTAGGAGAGTAGTACACAGAGGAAGATGCTTGTATGTGATTTCTTTTAATGTAGGGGGACTATTGCACTTCAGGCACCACATGGTTCTTGGCAGACAAAAGGCTCGGGTCCAATGGCATGTGATCCGTGATGACTGGGAGTCCCTGAGCACTGCAGCCTTCATCCGCCTTCACAGCTGTTACAGTATTACCCTTGCTGCCATCCACCTGTTCTGCCATTGAGGACTTTTAGGATTGTTCTTCGTCTGGACTCTCTCGCTTGACCTTGCCACCATGGGTGACCCTGCCAGGAGTATGAGACTCCCTACAGCAGGTTGATTGAAACACACAAGCCCACTCACCATAACAAGGTGATGAGTATTCATGCTTATTATACCAAAACAGACAGCCTCTTGGTCTTGAGCTACACTAGACCTTACAGTCAACTGCAGATATGCAATTCTAGCTATGGCAATTGCATAGCTAGAACTGATGTATCTGCAGTTGACTGTGAGGTCTGCCCTCACTGAAGGAGGTCGACCTCTGTTACTTCTTGTGACTAAGACAGTGGACCCCAGAGAGAGTGCTTTCATGCCTCTATACCAGATGTCCAAAATTGAACTCCGGGAGATCAATCCTTTGACCCAGTAAGTGTAGACATACCTGCAGTGTCTTATCACAAAGCTGTATTGGTTTCTTTGTTCTACCCATGGCTGCATGCCAAATGACAGCCAGATATTGTTAGTCACCTCCCGGGTTGTAAGGCAGACATGTCTGTTTCACTGTTTTCCCCAAGTCATATTAGGTGTACTTCTCATCACTCTTCCTTTCACAAGAGTAGTGCCGAGGTGGTAATTCTGCTTAAACTGTGTCCTGCATTTTGGAAGAAACATCCAAGAAGTTTGCAAAGCTTTGCTTCTGACTGATGATTCATTGTCTCCCAGGAGGGATTCCCCATTTGGGAAGGCTTTGCAGTTACCATGCTATGTAAAGACAAATAGGTTTTAGTGAAATGGATTGTTATGGGTCAATGTTTTCAAATACCCAGGCAGTCAAAACCTATCTAACTTTAATTTCAGCTCTCACAGAATTGTTCCCAGGGCTATTGCACAACTGCAGCACTCCAGATTTCATCATACTGTGTAATCCCAAGTACCACTGGTGCCCCAATGAAGTAATGGGGCTGGATTTTCGGGGTTTAGGTATGGTGGGGTCATTTGTTAAAAGGCACACATTTCATAGGGAAATACTATGTTTAATCTAACAATCTGTTCTCTCTTTCTCTCTCGCTGTCTCTCTATCTGCAAAACTATTCTGTAGAATAATAAATTGTCACTAGAACTGGATTCCAGGGGAATTGTGATGTCACTGATTGATGGATGCTGGGGCATTACAGCAGATTGAAAGCTGCCTGAGAGGAAGGTAGAAATGAAAAAGTGATAGGGAAAGAATTGTGTTCTGAAAGCCTGTCTTACTCTGGCTATTGGAGGAATTCAGAACAGAAAAAATATGCTTAGTTCTTCTTCTTCCCCTTTCTTGTTTTGAAGGACACTGTTCATCTTTAAGGAAATATTTGTATTTAAATGCCTGACATTTTAGCCTGCTAGAAATCTTAATTCTGTTTAAGTGAGCACAGTCCACTTAATGCTAGGAAAAAAGACACAGAGAAAGCTCTTCAAAAGCGACTAGTGATTTTTGGGTACTTCTCTTTTTGGGTGTCTAACCTGAAAGATTACAAAGGATCTTGATTTTTGAGGAAGTGCTGAGCACTCATGCTTTGCAAACTAGGACTCAAACTGGGCCTCAGAAAAGTTAGATACTGACTCTTTCTATATAAAATGTTGGAATGAATGAGGTATGTTACAGTGGGAGACAAGTAGCCGATCGAGTCACCAACATTCTTGTTATGAATACACCCTTTGCTCCATTATTTACCAGTTTCTCATTAGACTTCATTGTCAAAGCCTGTAAGCAACTGGGATGTTGCAGCCTTTAATTTTAAAACCTTATGGCACTGGCAGGTTGCAGCTCGCACAGAAGAGTCCGGAGTAAGAAGAAGAACCCAGGCCATGTCCAGATCTGCCAGCAAACGAAGAAGCAGGTTTTCTTCTCTTTGGGGACTGGATACTACCTCAAAGAAGAAACAAGGGAGGCCAAGCATTAACCAGGTATACAGACAGAACAATATATACTATTGTTATTCTCAGGGCTTATATTAATACTGTGCAGAAGACATTTTTTGAAAAAAATTACTCCAGTTCAGGCAAGGTGTTGCTTATGCAAAACACTTTTAATGTGCACTGCATATCCAGCCTTAAAGTCTCCTTCAGGATGGTGTATTCATAACACTTCATATTCTCTGGAGTAGCACAGACTAGCATGGCTTCCTCTCTGTTTCTATAAAATGAGGCATTGTAATTGCAGATAAGTATATAACATGGTTAAATGGTCCCAACCAGTGTTTCCTGTAAGCTGAGCACTGGGGCAGCCATCCAGGAAAGATTCAAATACTGCCCAGCTGATTAGCAGAGTGCCCACAGCTGGCAGCCTGTGTTTCTACTGGTGGCACACATCTGCAAATGCTTTAGTGCACATAACAAAATTTATTCTGCACATGAATAGAAAACACTAGAGGGAACACTATTCCCAAGTGAGGTTGGAGGCCCACACCTTGTTTTGAGGTGCATGGGTTGTTTACTGGTGCAGTCCTTTATCTGTAGACTGTTTTCTGCAAATTTGGGTTATCAAGGCAGCAGCAGCACACCTATTTAAAACTGCATTTTTGTAATAGGAAAAATTAGGAAATGCATTGTTCTTTAAATGGAAGCTTAGAAGTTTTCAAGTGTTGCAGTTAGTTCATCTTCTTTTGAACAAAATCTTTCAAGTTCCCACACTGCCCCTCCCAAAATCTTATACAAACAAATGTATTTCAGGGGATTAAGAAGGTGTTTCCCTTCCTTTTGCTCCAAACATCCCTAATTACAGCTTTCAGATATTGGTAGTTATGCCTCATCTAATTGCAGGAATCACAAGGTTTTCTCTTTCTTCTGTTCTCTTTTTGGGGGGATGTGGGCGGAGCAGGGTTTTAAGCCTGTGACTTCTTCCTGTTTTAAGATGGTGGTGTGGGTGGGGGAATATTTATTGTTGAGGAATAGGCCATATAATGTGATGTTAATGAGACACTAAAAGTCGACCTCAGTACTTACCTTTGTCTATCTCTCTAGTCAGTTCAGCTCAGTGATTGCAAAGCAGGCAGAGTTTCACTAGACAACTAGCTGCTGCCTAATGAGCATGTTCAAAAGTTACATTTCCATTGCGTGCAACATGTTTACTTTTAAAAAATTTTCCCCAAGCCAAGCGACGTTCCTAGTGCTCAACAAGGGTTCTGTCTGTGACAAGTTTCAGACATCAGATCTTTGTGCCATCGGTTACCAACTTCCTTTCCCACTCCCCTCCACTCCCAACAGAAGGAGAGGTGTGTTTTCCCTGTGCTTTTCCACAATCCAAAACTGCCTGAAAGAATTTTGCTCTGGCTAAAAACGTTTGATCTGCACAGAGGCCTAGCTTTAAAGAAAATTCAGAAAGCAGGTGTTTTGGAAGGTTCCCAGTATGTCTAACTTGAGTTAGGAACCTAAATACCTTCCCTGATCTGAACCTATGTATTCTCTGTAAATTTAGGCTCCAATCCTGCTGATGTTTACTCATTTGCTTAATTTTAAGCACGCTTGTAGTCCTATTGATTGTGAAGTTAAGATTTTTTTAAAACATGGGCTTTAGATTGTAAATTTTAGTGAACAGTGATCATATGTGTTTCACAGCCTGCTTAGTTTCTTGCCCATCTTAGACATCGCATGAATAGTCTGAGGGGTGGCCATGTTACATGAATAATAATTAGTAACCCAATAGTAACAAATGAATTAATGGAGTTATAGAAACTGTTTTCCAGTCTTAACTGTAGCAGGCTCCATGTAGAGCCCAATGTAATAAAACCAAAGCTGCAGGGCTTCCCTTCACCAAGTTGATAAATGTTTATGCCCTATGCCCAAAGCTATAGTGGATTGTTAGTTTTTGCTGAGGTGCAAATCTGGATCACTTCCAAGTCAGTTGCTGCTGGATCTTGCAAATACGTCTCTACTTGTATTCTCCCTCCTGCACAGTCCCATTGTCTTTGTGCCCTTGCCTCCTGCTGGATCATTGACAGTTAGTTTATTAGCAAGAAGTCATGTTGGGCCCAGACTGTTGTATCTGGATGAGGCTTTACAAGTGAACAAATATTCTTGCATGTAAGAATAGTGCTACAGCACTCTTCATCTGGCGATCTGAGAGTGTGTATTGAAAGCGGGTGAGCTTTATTATCTTCATTTTACTACTGGGGAAACTGAAGTGCAGAGAGGATAAAAATTGTCCAGGACTGGAAATAAGGACAGGACTGGAAAATTGACAGGACTGGAAATAAGAGTTCGGGCTTCCAGTCTCCCAGCCTGGTGTCCCACCCATTAGGGTATTCTGACTTTCTTGATTGTTTTTAGGAATCTCTCTTTTTTTTGAGGTTATCATTGAAATTGATTTTGTCAGTTTAACTTATGTGCTCAGTATCAGAGAATTTTTTTCTTAAGACCCTGTAATGTGTCTGAATTGGAGTTTATATTTTCATTATGCTATTCATTAAAAAGTAGCACTTTGGGCCCTGCAGGTCTTTGGTGAAGGTGTTGATTCTGCAAAGAAGTCTTTAGAAGGAATCTTTGATGACACAGTACCAGATGGCAAGGTAAGAAAAACCTGGATTGTACAAAGGAGTTCTTTAGGGTTTGAAAATAAAGCATGTTCTTGCACTGCTAGTAAGATGAGGTAGAATCTAGATAGGGAGGCAGCTGCTAGGATAGCAAACTCTGAATGTAGTGATTTCTGTCAAATATGAGGGAACTGGGGGCAAGATGCTGAGCCGGCACCCTCTGTACACCAATATCTTGCCATGAAGGGGGATGGAGTCATTGCAGTCATAGCTACAGATATCCACAGTCCGTTCTGCGGCTGGAGTTGCAGAACCCATAAGGACTATGAACCCGAGGAGGATCTCTAACTTACCAGCTTTAGCATATTACTACTTATAAGATGCATTAATAAGTTTACAGTAACATCATCAGCATTATGATAACACCCTAATGAGGTGATGAGGTAACAGTCATTTTAAAATATATGAAACAGGCCTTGGTAATAGTAATTGTCAAAAAATATATGTGAACCTGCTTCTAATTTAGGATTATTGCATTTGGAAAGTACAGTGTTCTCCACCGTTAGCTTTAATATTGTATGCACATGTGCAAGGCTTTTAGCTTCCCAAAATGGTCACAATCTCCTTCCTAAGCACCCAGAGGAAATTCAGCTATAAAACACTATTAAGCCATTGCTAAGGATGATGTTTTTAAGGCAGTGAGTAGGAATTTCACTGTGTGACTCCACCTGCAGCTGATAGGGGATGGTGTTTGGTCCTGCCAAGAGGGCAGGGGACTGGACTCGATGACCTCCGGAGGTCCCTTCCATTTCTATGAGGAGTGTGTGTGTGTATCTTCACTTTCTTTCTCAATGTAGAGAGAGAGATGCACAGACTCCCTTCCTCATCTTTACCCCCGTCCCCCATAACACTTACTTATTTTGAGTTTGTTTATAAACAAAAGTATCTGAAGAAGTGGGTCTTTCCCACAAAAGCTCATCAGCGAATACAACATTTTGTTAGTCTTTAAAGTGCTACATTTCTGCTGCTTTGTTTTGTTGGAGTACAGACTAACACGGCTACCTCCCTGTTACTCAAAGTAATTTTGTTATGTACAAAAAGGTTGGATTTAAGTGGTCATCAGATACAACAGACAGAACAATGTAGGTTGCTAAGCAAAATTAAACAACACTCAAGCTCAGCTTATTACACTAAAGAAACTAGTACACGTAATATCTCACCCTTGAAATTGTTCTAATAAGCTTCATTCACAGACTGGAAATTTTTCCATTCTGGGCCCAAACCTCCCCCCAGTTCAGTCTTAGACATTTCCAGCTTACATCTTGGAAAAAACTGATGACCAAAATCACTTCAATCCCCACACTTAGGGCTAGTCTGCACCATGAGGTGGACTGACTGTAGCAATCGATTCACCAGCCATCAATTTATCGTGTCTGCTTAGAAGTGATAAATCAATCTCCAAGCACTCTCCTATTGACTCCAGTACTCCACTAGGATGAGACGAGTTGCTGAAGTCAATGGGAGAGAAGCCCCAGCTGATCTTGACGTGTGGAAGATGCGGTAGTGAGTATATCGCCTTAGCTATGTTATTTATGTACCTGAAGTGGTATAAGATAGATCAATGGAGGGGAAGGTATTAGATGGAGTTAAGGCCTTAAGAAAGTTTTTCATAAGACAGGAATCCTTTGTATTCAGTCTTCACTTTCCCACTTTTCTTGTGAAAACATACAGCATTCCAAGGTGGACCCAAGCATCAGGGGACATGGCCACATATCTCTGCATGGCCCCCGAAATTTTCGGGATTATCCCCATGTCTGCAGGAAGGTTAAGCCCCCTTGTGTCTTGCTAATGGGGCCTTGGCTCTGTGTCTGGCTTCTTCATTATTGGGCAGGTAATAGGTTCTTGCAATATGAGCACATTGCTAATCAATCTACAGTCAATATTCCCACCTTCAGACACAGAAATGATACATGTATATAAATAGGATAATCCTATTCAATAGGTTACAACCTTTCCAGTGAGATCTCAGATGAAGTACCTCACATAAAGCATATTCCAGTTATTTGTGTTTAGGAGCACATTCCCATAACGAATATGGAATGCGTCGTCACTGGGGCTTTAAAGTACGTTACGCTCCCTGCTGAATATAACTCACAATACCTCTATATGGCTATATTAGCCATATTTTACATATGGAGAAACTGAGAGAACCGTAGAGTTAATGAGCTGGCTGGGTCCTGCAGCAAATCTTTAATGGAGGTAGGAACAGCACCCAAATATTTTGATTCTCTATGCACTATATTAACCATTCAACAGCCTTTATTGCTTGTTATAGTCCATATCTTCTAGCCTGTTTCTGTCTGTCCCAAGACATGGAAACTACACGATCATTTTAATTAATGTTGTGTAATCACAGATATATTTTTAAAAGAAAGTTTTGAAAAGGATATGGAATCTTCATGCACTAGGATATAAACCAACCTGTAATTACTGGAGGTTTGGGACTAACTTTCCCTGGAGGCAAGTTATCTCAGAACTGCCTCCTGTAATTTCTTTCTCTGAAACAGCTAGTGCTGGATACTGTTAGAGATAGATGACCTGCTGGACTAGATGAACATTAGTATAATTCTGCGTGGGAATTAATTTTGTGATAGTGCAGCTCCATTGATATTGCTATTGTGATGTACAAAAAAAAAAAGGCCAACATTTTTCCATTCCAAATGGCAATATATAAACTATAATTCCAGTGCTACTGGGGCATCCATGAAGGGCTGATCTTCACTGGGAAAGTTACATCGGTATAGTTATGTTGATTATGAACGTGGTTTTTTTAAGGGTGTAATTGTACTAATATTAGCCTTCCATACGCACAGTTATACCAATTTAAAGTCTCTTTATGCCAGAATAACTTACTCTTCTTCCCAAAGTCAAGTAAACGATACTGGTATAAGCACATTTATACCAGTAAAATTGTGTCCCCACTGGGAGGTGATGAGGAGGTAGTGTGGTGGAATCGCCATTTTAATCTGTACCAGTATATTTAAAGCCGCAAAACTTTCTAATATAGACTAGCTCTGAGTGTAGGTTTGTGAATGAAATCTCTTTCCTCTAAATGGCTTCCAGAGTTGGTGTATATATAATATAGCATAGTAACTTCCTTTCATTTAGTACTGAAGAAGAGATGAATGTTATGTTACTATCAGTGTTTTAATTAATGGGTTTTTCTATTCAGAGGGAAAAAGAAGTGGCACTGACCAGCAGCCATCAGCATAATCCTGATTGTGACATCTGGGTTCATGAGTATTTTACACCATCTTGGTTCTGCCTGCCAAATAACCAGCCTGCTTTGACAGTAATCCGTCCAGGTGACACCACAAAAGATGTTTTGGAAATGATTTGTAAGGTAAAGGAGCACTTAGAAATGAACGTTTTGGTGACAAATTTTAATTTCCAATGTTTAGGCATTTCATGAATAAATCTGCTGCACTATGTTTAACAGACCAGCTAGACTTTAGATGTAAGAGCACAATAACACTGAGTTGTTCAGTAAAATCATGCCACGTTGGATAAGAAACAGATTCGTTAGACTTGGTTTTTAGCTCTGTAAAGGAAACTCTGTGTTTTTGTTAATTGTCTTTTTCTCTTCAAATATTTCATGTGACTCTATAAACTACCTTTCTATGACACCCCCACCGAACCATTTACAATCCTTTCCAGGGTGTCACGACTGCATGCAGTTCACCTTTCCTACAACAATCTCCCTATCCCCTTGCCCTGACAGGTAACCCAAAAGAACTTCCTGCTGCTGAAAACTTGCATGCTATGCTGTCTTCTTCCTTCCCATTGCCAACCCCAGCTGCTACCCAAGGAGAGAGCTAGCTCCTGCAACCCTGTTACCTGTCACCTGCCCTCCTCCTGCAACACATGTGATGATATTATCTATTTCCCAAATTGCTAAGTAGCTCCCAGTTTTCAGGTATCAGCCACCTGCCAAATAAGGTGTGTTCTGAGAACAAAAGCAAAAACTTCAAAAAGAATATGATGTCACTGGTATAAAAGTTATTTGTGTCTGCCTAAGTTGCAGAGCCAGTTTCATTCAATGTGGGGAAGGGGAGAAGAGATGGGAACTACATTCATATACTAGAAACACATTTATTTTTCAGAATAAGTAATTCAGATTAAAAATTGGATAATGGGTATTAAAAGGAAGAAATGGCAGGAAATGGGGTTCATAGATTTGGTGACTCCAGCCCATACGAGTGTCCAAATGAAGTATTCCACCAACCACTTGACTTGCAAACTAAAACTAACGTGCATAAGCTTAAATGCTGTTCTGTAAAGTGGGGCTTCATTTTATTTGAAATATCAAGCTCTCCTAACAGCTTAGCTTCGGAGAGTTTTAAAGATATGTTGTGTGTACTGCTAAAGAGCTGGAAGGTGCAAAGAAAGACATTTGTTTTGGGTAATTACACAGGGTGCTCAGCTCACTGCCAGGTGCACTTCTAAAGACTGCTGCAGCTTCTGAAAGCTCCTCATTGTAGTCAGGGAGAGATGACATTTTTAAGAGAGAGACATAATAGGGAAGTTGGATGATACACTATTAGTAATTATTTATTTTTAGGGTTGATATTTTCCTTCTGGGTAAGAGTGATTAATTCAGTGGATCAGATCCTCAGCTGGTGAAATTGGTGGAGCTGCACAGGCTTCAGTTTACACCATCTAAGGATATGGTCCGTGATGCATTTATGTTAAGGTGGGCGGGAGTTAGAGCTAGTATCTGTTTCTTTCCTTTCCATAAGACTTGTCAGTCTGGAAAATACAGAGAGGTGCATTCTTTTCGATAACATTTAATGATCAATCTCTTTCTTCTGTTTCTTGTATTTAGCTCTTTCATTTTCCTTTTACTATCTGATCCACATCATTTCACATCAGTTTGCCATCTGCCATCTGAGAAACAGTCACATTCTGGTATAGTAAACATTTCAAGATCTACATTTCATGTAATCCTCTTCATGTAGTAGATGTAGTTAAGACTACCCATGTCATTAAACTGATCTCAACTATTCTATCAGGTAATTCAAAATCCAGTAGAATCCTTGCTGAACAATACACTCTTCTTGCAAATGCTGTTGTTTGTGTGTAATCATGTTTTAGGGGTTTGTTTAAGTATTTTTAGTATTTTGGCTAATTTTTCAGATACTTTGTTTTTCTCTAAGATGTAGCAAGTAATTTCATTTAGAAGACAAGAACAAAGCTCAAGTTCTGTAAGTGTATTTATGTATGTCATACTAACACGTCTGTTAAACGTATGTGGGAGCGGTAGGGAAAAAGCCTGCAGGTGAGTGGTGCAGGGATAGAGTATCCCAGGATGAAGGGGGGCAGAAAGCAGCACACACATCTGCCTCTTCCCCCATTAGACAGATCTGGCCACAAAGGACATTTAGTGTTGGCTCTCTGCTGCTTTCTGCTCTCCCTGCTGCTGGCCAGGGAGATCAAGGGAAGCTGAGAGCCAGATCTGGCCTGCAGGTCATAGGATCCCCATCCCTATTCTAGATTCTGTTAAATTCCATTTAACATGTCAAGCTAAATCTTGTTGGCACGTCATTCTGTCAGTAAGTGCCATGCAGACAAGTCTGGTGCTGAATGAGCTGCAGAATGTACATTAGATCTCAGGCGCAAGAGATTGCACAATGACAGGGATGGGCTACTGAGTCATCTATTCCATTACTGTGTCACTACATGATTTTTTACTGACAGCATATTTTTGTGCTGCTTTGTCCACTTTTGTTTTAAATGTCTCGCACAATGGGGTGGACATCTACCCGTTCCATATCTAGTCTCACAGGCTACGTGTACACTAGCATTCCTTTTTCAAAAGAGGCATGCAAATGAAGGGAATCAAAATGCAAGCGAGGCACAGATTTACATATCTGGCAACTCATTTGCATATTCTTCTTTCAAAAGAGCTTCTTTCGAAAGAAGGAAAGCAGTGTAGATGCAGCTCTTTCGAAAGTAAACCCCGTCTTTGACAGAACCTTTCTTCCTATTTCTTTTTTGGAAGAAGGGTTCTTTCGAAGATGGGATTTACTTTTGAAAGAGCCGCATCTACACGGCATTTCTTCTTTCGAAAGAAGAATATGCAAATGAGGTGCCAGATAGGTAATTCTGTGCCTCATCTGCGTTTTCGATTTCCTTCATTTGAATGCCTCTTTCAAAAGAGGAATGCTAGTGTAGATGTAGCCACAGTGAGATTTATCAGCGACCTCCTCTCGGTCATCAATCTAAATGTTCAGAGCACTTTCCAAGGACAAGACAAGTGTATAAATGCATTTTTATTGGATTCAAAGTCCAGACACTGTTTAATGGGGCAGGTTTCTCATTACTGGCTCCTCTGATAATTGGTGTTAGTAGATTAATATGAGCAGAAACTAATGTCTGTCTGATTTATTATTTCGCACAATTAAAGCAACCGTGCTTCTGTTTTGTGTGTGTGTGTGTGTGTGTGTGTGTGTGTAAATATAAATAGGCTATACAGAAAATGGCAAACTGATAATCTGCTGATCTAATGAAAGTTGTGATAGAATGAAGATGTCTTGTTTAGCTATTATTATTTTGTGGTAAACTTCAGATTGTTTTAGTTAACTGATATATTGTCTAAATTACAATGATTGTCCAAGCTGATATTCAGTTTTAGGTAGTGATAATTTCATCCGTTTAAATTAGACCAGATTTTGATATAAAGTCAGCTATGGATTTGATTTAATTAGTTGTGAATAATACTTGTTTAATTGTAGTCATTTTTCAGTGTGTGAATTTTTCCTAGTCCTAGATGTTCGCTGCAGAGTTCATAAATGAAAAACCCCATAGGTTGATATTTAATTTTTTTCACATGCTGTATTTACTCTGAAATATTAATTATGTTTAATGTGTGGTTGGTCTCACTTCAGTCCTTGAGTATTGCTCCTGCTTTGTTATTGGATAGCTGAAATTTTTAAAACAGTAGAACAACAAATATCAAATTACACAATTCCTGTACAGATTTTCAAAGCAATCATTGTACTAAAATCTGGGATAGTTTTGCGATTTATGACTGTTTTCTAAATACAAGCAATGGATAATTGGACTCCACAAATAACAGTGAGGGACGTACTTGTCTCCTATATTTGTGAATCATGTTTGGATTTTCTTAAGTACTGTTGGTCAACAGTTTATTAGCTTTGCTAAGTAATTTTTGAATGACATCCTTTGTCAGTGCCTTAATGCATTTTGATTACACATTGAATTAACCTCAGTTTCATTTAAATTTATTAACTGTGCAGAAGAAAGGTCACTACCATCTCCCAGGTCAAATGACGTGCAGCTAACTGTAATGTCTTTAAAGTGACATTGAATTACTTCCTAATGGAAACACTATCTATGTCTACACTGGAAGCATCTGTCCACAGAAGTTACTGTCAGAAGAGATGTTCTGAAAAAACTTCTGTCAACAGAGCACGTCTTCACATAAAAACATATCTAGTTTTTGGTCTTCTCTGTCGACAAAAAGCCTTCCGGAGTGTCTGCACAGTCTTTTTGCTGACAGTTTCTGTCAACAAAACGCATTTTGTGTGAAGATGCTTCGTAAACTTTGTCTACAAAACTCCAGTTTTGTCTACAAAACTCTCTTGTGTAGACATAGCCTCTGTGTGCATCTTTAGAGTCATCCTCATAATTTCTAAAGCTAGCATACTGTGTGCTGTTTACAGTCTAAAGCACTGAAGTGGATATTTTAAGCATAATCTTGCTTACAGACGTATCACAGAATGCCTGAATGTTAAACATAAAAAGGTTCAGAAGGAAACTCTTCCTTATGAGTATGAAAACACAATATTGTATCTTTTTTTTCTTAGCCAGAATATATACTTGAAATCAGGAGGTATGCTCTAATTCCTTTGCTTTAATTGTACTGAGCTCATTGTCCGTGTAATAATAAGCAGTGGGTGAGGATACAGCTGCTAAAAAAGCAAAATTGCAGGTAATACTTACAGTAATAGCATTGCCTATGAAATAGCAATAAGCAGTTAAGTAAAAAATTCTTATTTTGAGGGGGAGGAGAGAGAAACTTTCAGATTCTATTTAGGTTACAAAATTTTTGCACCTCTAATGGTAGATAGGGAACTTTTTCCCCCTATGGTGTGATTATCTGTTATCTACTTTAAAGATGTATGGTCTTCTTTTAATTAGTTTTTTTTTTCCTCCCTTAAAGTATCCTCTCTATGTTTGTTGCAGGCACATCAGCTGGATCATTCAGCTCATTTTCTGCGTCTTAAGTTCCTGATAGAAAACCAGATGCAGTTTTACGTACCAAAGCCAGAAGAGGACATATATGAGTTGGTAATGCTATTTGCTGATCAGTGTTAAATGACACTTTCGTTTACAGCGCACTATTAGCTATTCGCTTGCATTAATCAAGGCGATTTTAAATCCAGATGCAGTTATCTAGTATTTGTAGTACATGGAATTATGCTTTTTGATTTTGTAGAGCACAAGTCACCTTGTAGTTACAGTGCCTTGCAGTCCACAGCAGTCAGCCATGCCCTATAAACTACATTATTTGCCTCCAATAAAATAATCTCAACAAGTTTTGTAAACAGAGTGGATTAGTCCTCACTGTGTTATAATAAAATCACTGTCATTGGTGGCAACCGATATGTTTAAGGTTGAATTTAAAACGCCACTCAAATTCCCCTTTTTATTAATGTTCTTAAATTTCAGTTTGCTCCTAAACACATTTTTTGTGACAAAACATTCCATACATTGACCCTGCTCAAAGGAGAGATTTTTCACCTGTTGGTAGGATCTGGAATTATTCACGTGATACCAAGTTCTTTTCCTCATATGTGTTAACTGCAATATTTGAATTTACATGTCTCAAAAATTGCTGAAGAAAAAAAATCAGTTTAAAGATGTTTAAATCTTACAGTTAAAGATGCCTCTGTTAATGGTGTTTTACGTAAGGATGTGTTGGCATTGAATAACACCACTCACCTCCACCATCATTAGCACCTTTAAACAAAATAGAGAAAATCAGTGATGAAGAATAACTTTAATTGCAATTTAGAACTGAGAAATGAAGCACTCAAATCAGGAAACTCAGATGTTAAGGAACTAGATTCTGGCACTCAATTCTTAGAAGGATCAGAACAGCCTCCTGGGAAATTCCCCCAATATCAGGGTAGCATAGAGCTGAGGTAGGAATCTGACATTCTATGACTGTGTTGTCCAACCAGTTCCCAATCCGTAGCCATTACTGCTATAGCAAACTAGCCACATTATGCTAAAAGTAGCCAACTAGCCACACTCAACAGGCCAAATAGCCTCATGTAGCTCGTGTCTTGCATGTTGGGCACCACGGTAATGAAAAATACTGTCCTAATCCTACAAAACTTATGCAAAGTCTTTATTTGAAATCACTGGGGCTATTCACAGGCTTAAAGTTTGCAGTGTGCATAAGTGTTTGAAGGACCAGGACCTAATATGTTAGCAGAAGGACAATAGTGTACATGTAATATTATGTATGTATGTGATTACTAGAAAATCTTTGTGATTATTTTTGTTAGGTGTTTCTTGAAGAGATCCTCTTGCAATTAAGATAAAATGGACTAAAGCCTACAGTTTTGTAGTCTTCTCAAATAGCTAATTACAGGATTATGTAATATTTGTTGCCTGTCTACCTTCCTACTAATCAAGTGCTTTTAAAATGTATTCCATTAGAAAAAGTTTAATAGCGTTTCTGAGGCATCTAAGGTGTTCTCTTCTTTCATCATAAACCACAGGATTTTTTTCAATCAGATTTGGAAATGTGTATTTTCAAAAATATGATTTGATAACGTAAGTGAAGTAATTATATTCAAACTTAGAAAAAACCCATGTGTTAAAACTTGTAATTCAGAGGGGTTGGTTGATTTGTTTTTTAAAGAGTTAAACGTGCTGCAGTATACTTGCTTTTTATGTTTTATTTTAAGTGCTATTTACAACAGTAAGTAAGCCAGAGAATCTTTTGGCTGAAAGCTGACGTACTAAACTGCTTTCCTTTCCATCTGATAGAGGGGTTACTATTCTGTAATTTAATGCATGGCTTTAAGTGGGGAAGAAGGGATTACACAGTAAAGGCACAAGTGTTGGGTTGGAGCTGGGAGTAAGAGCTCAGGAATTACATAAAATCGGGGCAGGAGAAATCAAAGCTTTAGAGGAAAGTGGCATCTGTGCGAGGACATGAAAGGCTTGAGAAAAGTGAAAAAAGCTACTGGAGATAGCTGTGTCTTTGGAAACCCTGGGATCTTAGAGGGAATCTGACTGGAACAAAGGAAGCACTGCCACCTAGAGTTGGAGATGGGGCTTTCCTGATAATGATGTCAGGCTGTGGCTCACTGATTATGAGAGTATAACACATCATGTAAGAGGGTCGTGAACTGTCTGCAATACAAAAGAGTAGATTATTAAATTTCTTTGTTTAAGATGTCCTTCTGCTGGTGCTTATCCGGTGGTAAGTTTCTGGGCTTTCTTTTTAGTCCCCGAGAGGACATCTGAACTGGGGCAAAAGACTTGTGGCCCAGATCAGGCTGACTGGGCTCAGACTGCTGGCTAAAAATTGCTGTGTAGATAATTGGGTTTGGGCTGGAGCCTGAGCTGTAGGACTCTGAGGCAGGAGGGCTTCCAGAGGTGGGGCTCCAGACCAACCTGAATATCTACACAGCAGATTTTCAGCTTCAGGGACCATGAGTCTGAGTCAGCTGACCTGGGCCAGCCCCAGCTTTTTTGTGTCTACATAGACATACCACTATTTTGTAGTCCAGACCGAGCCCAAGCACAGAAGGGTTGTGCAGGAGACATATGAAGGAGGGATAAGAAGGTGAAATCTTCCCTTACAATCTATGGTGTACCCACACAGTCACTAGTTATATCAATGCTTAGTTGTAGAAGAAGCTGTGGCCCAATTTGTTCCATCTCCACTGGCTGTTTGGAAATCTGTGGTAAATCTGTGTATCTTGGACATGCCAGCTAAGCCCCAACACCTCTCCATGGGCAACAGCCTTGATTTGTGTAAATCATCAGAGCTGATTAAAAGTTAGAGAAGCTGTGATACTGTACACCTTCTAAGGGTCTGCTTCTATGTCTTTAGAACCGCCCCTCCATTAAGGAAGTTATTATGAAGCAGTACTCTGTAGTCTGCAGACTGTGCAGTGTTCATGTGAACATTTATGCTTCAGCCTTCTGTACTCTCTCACACAATTATGCCATTTCATTTTGTTTCTGGCATTGTGTGCTCTTCAGGACTTCCTTTTTGGTTTAGATGGTACAATTTACGTTGAGGAGAAGGACCAGAAACATTTTATGTTGTGAAAATATCCCAATTTAAGGCATCTGCAGTAAACTTTTCTATTGATTCCAGGGCAGAGTCATTACAATGAAAGTTATTTACATAATTATTTTAATATCTTTTAAAAAACTTTTGATTTAAATCAGGCTTGGAAAACTAATTTGAATGTTTTTACTATTGCAGCTTGATGATAATGAACAAGTTTATGACTGTACTCTTTAAAAAATAGGCACTACTCTAGTAGGGTCTCTTCTTTGAGAATTTTAAAGTAACTACCATTGGCAAAAAATCAAAATATTGAAAATTCTGGCTCACATTCTGCAATATTTAACCAGCCATATAGCTGTACTCACAGGAATAGTATTGAAAGTTCATCATATGATTCTACGATATGATTTTAGGTGTCTAAACATTTATAACACCAGTGGGCTGAAAATGTATGTTTATTAAAAAAAATGCTTCTTCTGGCGCGTAAATCTTTACTCACATCCATACTGACTTACTTCAGCATTAACAATGTAGTTATTTAGACAGTTGATATGTTTGTAAATTTATAGTAAATGTTTTTCTACCCATCTGCCAACACAAACAAAAAGAACAGTTTACAGCTAGGCTAGTAATCCTGCATCTGAAGGAGGGATGTCTTGCACGTATCATCGATGTGTTCTGAGTTTATGGTATTGGAATAAATAATAATGAAAATAACAATAAGAGAGAATGTGATAAATTTATAAATGGGATTATATGATGGGATTGCCTGTAACAGCAGAAGACTGAGCTTGCTCACCTACATAAGCATTTCAAGCGTGAAATTTTGCAGTAGAGAAATGTCTGTGTCCGATGTGAAATTCTACTAACAAAGAAATGAGTTGAAAAAAATCCACTTCACAATTTCAGGCTATAAAATACCCTATTTAAGATTATAAAGAACTGGAAACATAAAATATCTGATTTCAAATTTTTGAAAATGGTTTCAATACAAATAATGATTTAAATGTATTTTTAAATTAGAATTCCTCCCCACCTGGACTTTTTCCAGACTATCATAGAGAAAGACCTGGAGACCAAACTCTACATTACTGGTGCAGTCAGAACTAAACTGATTGGGGAACATTGGCATATAATACCTTGCATGCAGGCAGTGCTAGAAATATCACACTCCCCTCTTTTAATTATAGCCCATTGTTCCTAAAAGTAAAGCTCAGTGACTCCAGCAATACCTTTTACAGGTGTGGGGAAGGTTGCAATAAATAAATGGTCATGGGTCCCTTTCAGCCATTTTAATTAAAAAAAAGAAAGATTGCTCAGAATGGTGACAAAGAGTATAACCTTTTGTGATAATGGATTTTTAAATGTTTTGTCTGTTCAGTTATACAAAGAAATAGAAATCTGTCAAAAAATTGTACAGCACATTCAGATTGAGAAGTCCGATACAGCCTCTGATTTTTATGGTAAGTTTTCTTCCTGATTTGTTTGCTTTCCTATTGAACGCTGGTGTAAACACACACTTATTTACAATTGACTAAAATACTTAAGGAACTGTTGAGCAAAATAGAAACACACCTGACTCTTACATCCTCTAAGCCGAGATGAGCCTTGAAAAGTCATCTTGCGCACACTGAAGCTAGCGGGATTTATTTCTGTCTGTATTTGCTAACAAACTGAATGCAGAGCCGTCGCTGGCACACAGACAGTGGCACCTGCAGATCACTCATGAAAATTATAATCTGGGAAACGGCAAATGTTTTTTCTTGTTGGTGTAGCGCATCAGGACCTACCGTACAAAATCCTTGTTATTTGGAATGTGGCGCAAAGCTGTGTCGCCATGGAGTCTTTTTGCTACCTGGAATAGCGAGATGCAGAATCTTCATAACAGAGCCCCACTCTCCCAGTAGCTGTGTGTTATGATAACGTTTGTATTATCAGTTAAATTGTGGCTTTGCAGTAAGTCCCAGGTGACGGTGTGTTGTTTCACTGATGCAGCAACAGATGGGGAAGCAGATTGTGACTCTGGGTTTGGGTACAGAGGGTGCTAGTACACACTGGTTGGGTGTACATTGCAACACACCAATCTGTGGCACACTAACTGGCCCATGTAAATCTTGCTGCTGTGCACTGAAAGTTCCCTTGTGCCCATTCATGTTAATATGAGGGCTGGAGTCACAGTCTGCCTCCTGGTTACCCTGCTGCTCTAAGTGGAAATTATCCAGCACCGTCTCTGTGTCTGGAGTTTCATGTGTCCCTCAGTGCTGCCTCAGGACCAAGGGGAATGGACGCTTGTCTCCACCCATTTCTAGCCTCCTCCAGTCTCTTCCTTGCCCATGTGGAGAGGTTACATAATGGCCCTTCAGAGGATACTTTCCCCTATATGCTGCTACTCACAACATGGGTGGTCATCTCAGGGAAGTATGGAAATGCCTTGTGCCCCTTTACTTCCTTTCCTGAGCGCTCGAGATAGGCCATAGTCTTGTCCGGACTTGACAGGCTTTGGATACACAAATTTGGCACACCCTGTGAAATCGATAGAGGCTCCACGCTACATCTCTGAAGCCGGAATGTGCCCCATAATATCACCACGTTTATAAATAGGGGAAACGCCTTGGTTATCATTTTAGAAAAATCCCTCTTGTCTTATCTCTTCTTTTAGCTTTTTAATACTCAAAATTACAGGCTTTTAGATTGGCAGGAGAGCCCTTTGGTCAGGCAATTAGTGTATTTTTACATACTTTTGCAACCTACCCCTGGGCAGCCAGTCTGTATCTTTTTATGTTTATCCAAATATTCTTTTTTTAATGAATAGAATAATTTTGATTCCCCAAACTGATTATTATGCAGCTGTAGGCCATTTGGAATGTTGAGCTCTGGGGCACAGTTCTGATACTGTCTGCTATTTGAAAACTGAAGATTAAAGACATACATATTAACTAGCACAATTATGACTCCCAGGTTCAACAATTATGTTGCGTCTGAGACGACTTCAATAGTTAAGGCCTTATCTTTATTCCCTTTTGGTTTTATTTCCGCAGCAGAAATGTAAAAAGCAAGAAACAATGAAAACAAACTATTGTAAAATAAAATGATCAATTAAGCTGTTGAGGCAGGAAACAAGTGTTGTGGGCAGGCCTGATCTTGCAGATGATATTCCTAATAGTGCTTGCTGTGCTTATTGATAGAAATGGCAGAACTGCTTTGGACTTTAATGGGAGTAGGCATGGATCCTGTAAACACATGATCATGTAATACTAAGCCTATATTAAAATGCCAGCATATGAATGACGAGAGCTAAGGTTGCAAGTGCATTTGATTTTTTAATTCTTGAGACTGTCTCTATGTAGATTAACACAACCTTTGCAACTTTAAGACAGCGTTCATTTTTACAGTCCTACCAAGATCATGTGCTTAACTTAACACACAGAGAGTATCCTACTGACCTCTTGAAAAATGAAAAAAAATGCCTGAGCGTGTTTGAATACCTTTCTGGCATTAGGAACCTAAACGCTGTTGTCTTAACAGACTGTTTTTTAATGTCCTAGGTTTTTAAAAAACACTTTAATTATAAAAACCCATAGTGTGGCAACACTCTACCCCCAAACCAGGAAAAAAGCACCTGTACAAGTGCTTTCTTGAATAGGGATGCTTTGCTGATTTGCAGCCGATGTTAGTTATAAAATGTACCTATGCAGGATCTTAAACTATTGTGTGTAAAGAGGCCATACTGTTACCACTTGGAGCATGTACTCTTAAAGACTGCATCCTAATTATCATATGCTTTTACTACTGTGCTTCATTCAATCCAACGCAAATTTACTGCACATTTTTCAGATTTTAACAGTGTACCAAAATTGTGTGTTTTGTGCAGCCAACGTGAGAAAGCGTTCTTTAAAGACATGTTATCATTACTGAAATTGTAGGCAACATTAACCGTTGCTGTTGCTAGCATTCCAGCTACAATAATAATAATAATAATGCTTGTACAGTTTTAATCTTACTAACTGTTAATTAATCATGATAGTGCCTTTGTAAGGTAGGGAAGCATTACTGTCTTCACTGAATAGTGGGAGAATTGACAGCAGAGAGGTCAAATGACTTGACTGAGGTAAAGTGACTCAAGGCAGACAAACCCTGCTCCTCAAGCCGAATGGTTCAGAGAAGCTCTAGTAAGGCCTGGTCTAGATTACACTACACCACACAGTTCGGTCAACATTAGTGGCATTGTATTCACCTACCTGTGGAAGTGTCTTCCCTTAAGTTTGGCTCCCTGTGACAATTTAATAACACCGTCCCCCCTGAGTGGTATACATACAATTAAGTTGACACAGTGTTACCATCGACATTGTTTGTTACTGGCTTTCAGAAGCCATTCCTCGTTGCCCCACACTGGCAATACACGTGCTCTTGATAGGGACATGCACTGCTGACATAAGAAGCCAAGCATGCACACACACAAGCGATTTAATAACTCCCATGGCTCTGTGCTGATGTAAGTTAGGTCAAAGTACTTCTGCAGTGTAGACCCAGCCTGAGATGAAACACTGCAGTTTCCATCTGAATTTGTCCATGTTTATCAAGTTTTCTGTGAAAGGGGACAATGCAGCTCATTAACAGCTCACAAGTGTCTCATTAATGTCTTGGTCTCAGTACCTCTTTTGAGAGCCAATTTATAGGCTGTATTGCCAGTGCAGCATGAGCTGAAGTTACCTATACTTGAGTTAATAATACCTCATGGGTTGTTCTAGCTTGAGCACTCATTGCAAAATAACATTGGAGCAGCACAGAGTGATTGGACTAGCAGCTGGTGTGTTCTAAGTCGTTCTGTAGCCTCAATGGGGGTTTTGTGAATGGATGGAACTTGGATTAACTCTGCAGTGAGGACAAGCCCTTAATTACTACTTTTTTTTCCCCCGATCATCCTTCAGTGTGTTCAGAATTTCTCTTCCTATGAACTTTAGTGCATGAAGTGAGTTTGACAGATTCCATTTATATTCCAAGTTGAGGAGCCCACCTCCAAGTCTCCCAGTGGTCTGTTAAGTGGTAAAGGGCCATATGCCACAAGTCCGTGGGCTGACCCCTGTTTCTTTAATGATGAATGAAAGAATAACTTCCCATCCATAAATGTCATGTTGAAGGGAGTCATGGAGTCACAATAAGCTGCTAGTACACCTGCTTCCTCTTGACCGGTGGCTGAATCCATCCTTCTCTAACAATTCATAAAAATTTTTCCTTGAAAAAAGAATAAAATGCTGCCTGCACACATCTGGAGGACCAGAAAAGCACACGGTTTTTAGGTATGTGTCAACAGTAAATAAATAAAATTAATAAAATGCAGTTTATTTTATACACCCAATAAAACAGACATTGTCTTAAATCCAAGTAATGGATACAGAGAATCGCCAATATTAAATACAGTAGTGCCATTTGCATTCTTAAAATTAAGCCGCATCCGTGTTTCCATTATAAATCTAGGATTTGCAAGTTTATAACTTAGCCATAAAAATGTTCACAGAGACGTAGCAAGTAACAAGTGATGCCAGCAGCAGCTGAGGAGGTTGAGGGGAAAGGCGGCAGTTTACCAATCAGCTCAGGAAATCGCAAAAATAAAAAGATGACATTCTGCTTGAACTGGCACTGTTATGCCTGGTGAGAATTAAGAATGGGGCGTCAGCCAGAACTCTGAACTTCCTGGCCCTGGTGTGTTTGGGACACAAACCGTAACATTGTGTACATTTTGTCAGCAAATATGCAACTACTTAGAGTGACCGTTTGTGACAAGTCAGTTTTAAGTGCATTTCAACAATATCTAGCTGTGTTCTCCCCCCAAATAAAACTTAAATGATTTACGTAAACAAGAAACTTCAGTTTAGCCTTTAAAGTAATTTTTGAAAATTTTAATACTTTTCATTTTGTTAAGCTTTAACACCACCCTCGGCCCCCTGAAAACGTGTGCCCCAGTTCTTAAAAGCCATTACTTACATAGATAAGTCTTTACTCACATGAGTAAATGTCTTGACTACTGCTATGGAGCTACTTGAAAGAGGAAAGGATCCTCATAATAGGCTCAGGTACAGCTTTATCAAAGATTTTGCCCATTGTGGAACAGAGCACCTTCAAATAGAGTTCATGTTTCTTGTGCTTTTCACGTAAGCTCTTTCTGAAGCTGTTTTAATTGTGTTTCTGGGTATTTCTGCAGGCTTTTCTCTCTCTTCTGTGGAAGAAGAAGGGTTTCGTCGGCTTTATGTGACCCGTGTAAAAGAGACAGGTCTGGCTTTCAAGAAAGGTAAAACATGTTGAAAAAACTTACTACCCAATTTCAAATACTCTTATTGTTGTTATTTTTATACTGGTATTGCAGTAGCTCCTCGTGGTCCAGGAGGACTCTATTGCACTAGATGGCAGACAGACAGAAAGAAAAACGTGCCTGACCCAAAGAGCTGTTTGGAAGGGCCTCAGATACCGTAGCAGATGTCTACCTCCCCATCCTACCTACTAAAAATGATTTGGGATTGACTACAGTATATGTACAGTCACCCTTCATTCTGAATGAGTTTTCTGCTCGTCCTTTCTCTTACATTGCAGAAGCGCTGTGTACTGCAGTGAGAGAGACCCATGGTCCATAAAGCCACTCTAGAAGTGGTACTCAGAGATGAAGAAATGAAATAATGGCACATTTTTCATTCCAGTGGCTTAGCTCACTGCCTCTAGTTTTGCTTCTACCCACTTCTGGAAGCATGGCTGCTCTGAACACAGGATGTAACAGGACTGATTAGGTCAGTGAGGTGACCAAAAGGTACAATCAGCTAAGGGGATGCATGCCTACTGTGGATTTGGAATGCTAACCTATGTTATCAATGGGAAATTAGTCTTTACAAAAGAATAGTGTCAGTTTAAAAAAAAGTCACCCATCTGTGTGAACATATTTTTTACTACCATTATACTAAGTAAAACCCAAGATGCCTATAACTTACAGAGAAATAGTGAATGCATTTCTCAATTTGTACGGTTCATAGGAATCTGTATAGTGAGCTGACAAAATTCAAAAAATATTTTTTCTGCTTTCTTTTAGGGCTCTCAAGTAATTAAAAATTATCATAATTAATCACACAATTAACATTGTGAATACCTTTTATTTAAGTATTTCAGAGGTTTTCTGCTTTTTAAAGTGTGTTAATTTTCGTTACAACACAATACACAATGTACAGTTCCTGCTTTATTTATATTACAAATATATGCACTGTAAAAAACATAAGAAATGGTATTTTTAAACTCCCCTAATGCAAGTACTGTAGTGCAATCTTTGTCATGAAAGTTGAACATATAAATGTAGAATTGTGTAAAAAATTCTACATCTAAAATTAAAACAATGTAAAACTTTCGAGCCTACACATCCACTGTGTTCTATTTTTTGTTCAGCCAGTCATGCAGACTGCGTTTGAAGGAAGTAATGCTGCCTGCTCCTTATTCACAATATTGCCTGAAAGTGAGAACATGCATTTGCATGACACTGTTGAAACCAGTGTTGCGAATTATAGCCAGTTGCAAAGCATAGCTAGAGACTCAGATTCATATGTCAATTTCTGCTTTAAACACCATTCCAGAGGACATTTGTCTGTGCTGATGATGGGTTCTGCTTGAAAAACAGCCAAAGGGGTATGGACTGACACACGTTCATTTTCATCGTCTGAGTCAAATGCCACCAGCAGAAGTTTCATTTTATTTTTTGGTATTTTGGATTCTATAATTTCCACACTGGAGTTTTGCTCGTTTAAGACTTAGGAAAAAAATGCTCCACGCTTCATCCCTCACAGATTTTGGAAGACATTTCAGCTTTTTAAAACTTAGGCTGAGAGCTGAAGCTATCTTTAGCAATGTCAAATTGCTGTCTTCTTTATGTTCTATCAAATCTACCATGAAAGTGATCTTAAAATGAACAACATGTGCTCGGTCATCATCTGAGACTGCCATAACAGGAAATGTATGGCAGAATGTGGGGAAATCAGAGCAGGAGATGTACAGTCCTCCCCCAATTAGTTCAGGTCACAAATTTAATTACTGCATTATTTGTTGAATGAGCATCATCAATATGGAAAGCATGTCCTCTTGAATGATGGCTGAATCATGAAGGCACATGCAGATGTTTAGCATGTCTGGCATATAAATACCTTGCAATGCTGGCTACAGAAGTTCCTGTTCTCACTTTTAGGTGACATGAATAAGAAGCAGGCAACATTATCTCCCGCAACTGTAAACAACCATGTTTATTTTAGCAGTTGGCTGAACAAGAAGTAGGACTGAGTGAACTTGTAGGTTCTAATATTTTACATTGTTTTATTTATGAGTGCAGTTAAGTAACAAAGAAAAAGCTACATTTTTAGCTGCATTTTAACAATAAAGAATTTGCCTGATAGTACTTACATTGAGTGAAATAGAAAATACTATTTCTTTTGGAGTATTTTGCAATGCAAATATTAGTAATAAAAATAATAAAATAAATTGAGCAATGTAAACTTTGTATTCTGTGTTGTAATTAACATCAATATATTTGAAAAGGTAGAAAAATATCCAAAACATTTTAATAAATCTCAATTGGTGTTTCATTGTTTAACAGCATGATTAAAACAGTGATTAATTGCAACTAATTTTTGAGTTAATTGCATAAGTTAACTGTGCTTAATGGACAGCCCTGCTCCCTTTGTATTACAGTAATCTTAGGTTTTACTCCCAGCACTAATGGGTAAAGAAATTTGGAGAAAAGCACACACTACAAATGCGTGATTATCTTCATAAAATAATGATGTTTCAGCCCGTATGAGAAGAGCCCAGGTTAGAAGGAGACTGTCAAGACTCAACTGCAGCATTAATGATCACAGGCATATTAATGGGTTAACACTGTGACAGGGCACTAGCAGAAGAAAATGGACTAATGCAACCTGCTTGATCTCTTTTGTTTTTGTTTAGACTGTGATTTTGTGGTCCATTTATTTTGAATCTCTTCTCATTTGTTTCCTGTTAGTTTTGCAAATACATGGGTCAGTGCAAGTGCCAGTTCTGTCATGCAAAAAATAATGACAAAGGATAAGGAAGTAGGGAATATTATGAGTAAGCTGGTCAACTAATAGGACTTTTTGGACATTTTTATCTTTTTGTTTTCAATGCATTTGTAATTTTGCAACTTTTGGACCAGCTTATTAGTATTGTTGTTTTTATATCTATAGGGTGCCCAGCAGTACAGTATGTGGGCAGAGTTATATATGTTTAGGTTTTACATCTACATTGCAGCTGGGGTGTGCTTTACAGCTAAGGCAGACAGGCACACTGGCGCTTGCCTAAAGCTAGCATGCTAAAACCAGCAAGAGAGCTGGGGGTAGCTGAGGCAGCAGCATGGGATAGCCTCTTGAGTACAAAGCTACCTGGATCCCTGGGTACATATTGGGCAGCTAGCTCTAATTGTCATCTGTGCTACATTTGGCTATGTTCCGTGTGCTAGCTTGAGCAGAACTAGCATATTTATGCCTGACTGAGCTGGGAGGCATCTTCACAGCTGCAGTGTGGATGTACTCTTGGAAGTATCATATTTTTCCTCATAAGGAACAAAGCTCCCACCCTGTCCTCTGACATCGCTCACCATTACACCAAATGTGAAGCTGCTCACTTAAGCAGAATCAAACCTGGGCAGCTTATTTCCTGGAGGATGCAGTTGGATTCTCAGTTCAGTGCTTAGGGGAAGTCTTGCTGAAAGAGCTGAGTCTTGCATCCTGCCCTCAGGATGGCAAGACTCAGGTCTGCATGATCTCCAGTAGGGAGAACTCTGCGCTTCGTTGGCCTCCGCCGAGAACAGTTTGTCCTCTGACACCGGAAGTTCTGCTGTCCGTCAGCCTCGGCACACCTTTCCAGTGCAGCTGGCGCGGGGGTGTGGAGCAAGAGGAGATTTTGCAGAGCAGTAGGATAGAGGCTGGGTAGGGGGTTAAAGAGAGAGATCAGGATTGTGAAATCAGCCTCAAGTTGGACAGTCAGCCAGCGCAAAATATTATTTATTGTGATGTGCTCAAGTCAGTCTTCTCTGCCGGACAGGACTGCCAGTGTGTTGGACTTGATTTCTTCTTTAGGTGGTCTCCAGGGCCAGCCCAAGGCACGCCAGGCTGCAGTGACCTAATCTAGCTGCATTAATCAATGCACTTGGTAACTCCAGAACAGATCACTGTGATGTACTTCAGTCTGGATTGACCCTGGGGACTCCCCTGCTCATGAAAACTGGTTCAGCATGCAGCTGGCAACCAAGATGTACACACCCTTTGTTGTGAGTGAGGTCCCATTTGTTGCTGGACCTTCAGAATGTTTCCTTTTGTCTGTCATAACCACCTCTGTCTTTCCTGGGCTGAGCAGGAGCTACCTGGTTTCTCTACAGATTTTTATTTCTCTGAAACACTGGGGATATAGCTAATGCCCAATACCAGATAAATACCATGAATAAACTTCTAATCAGTAATTTTAGCATTAAAGGATCTATGTGACAGGATATAATATGTTTGCTGGACCTACGAGGCACAATAAAGTCTTAAATCCAATTATGTTTCAGTTAGGAAAGTTGTCTCTATTCTTTAGCCCTAATAATGTCTTTCCCCTTTCAGTAAAGCACTCATCCATGTGAAGAAAATTAAATAAATGATGCAGCTAATGACGCTTCCTGAAAAGATTGGCAGGGATTCAATCACAAGTGCTCAGATGACTTTTACCACAGGGTTTGCACTGTTGAGAACACAAGGTCCTCCAGTTCTGCCAGATAGGAGAGCTATGAATAGTTGATGGAAGAGACAACATCATGCTCAAACCAACCAGTAAATCTTCCTGGGTTCTGTCTATTGGAAAAAATAATTTTGAAGCATCAAATGGCTTTTGCTACTGCAAAAAAATGAAAACAGAGAGACCAGAAAAGGCAGAACAGGAAGAATGCCCCAAATTACCCTCCGCTTCTCCCCCACTTGGTTGAGCCTTTTTGCACCTGCCTAGTACTTCTTTAGTCATCACCCTAAGGAGTTTGGCCAGTAATTCTCCTCCTCTCCCTTGTCTGTATTACGGTCACTAGTTTGTAAATACTGAGGGCTAGACAGTGGCTCAGTTTTGATGGGCAAGCAAGGGCAGGGACGCAAGAAGCCTTCTGAAGAGTCCAGATAGAATCCCTCTACATGATACCAGACTGCTAGGAATCTAGAAGAGGAGTTCTCAGTGTAAAGATTCACAGCCACCTTGTTCTTCCCATATTGCTAAAGGGGAAGTGCTGTCCCAGCTAGATTTGGGGGGCGAAGGCAATGTGTTTGGGGTTGGGAGGTCCTAGTATCGAAAAAGATAAAATTCCTCCAGTCGAGGATGAATTATGATGCTAGTCTCCTTGAAAGGGTCAGATCATGATTGTGCCTCTTTTCCATCTCTTCCTCTGCACTGATGAGCAGAGAAGCCAATTCTGCACTCCGTTAAAAGGCATAAGCAGGGTCCACCCAGTCCTGTGCTGCCCCAGGGCCACTAGACACAATGGGAGATTTACACCCGGTGTATCGCGATGGCTGAATCCTCGATGAGTGGTCACTGTTACATAGACTCTCCTCATACCAGCCTCTGCAATTCAACCTCTAATGTAAAATAAAGTCTTGCCTCGAACCTTTTCTAGCAGACACTCTCTGATAAATGGCTCCATTTAGTGATGAGAATTGTGATGCCTGGAAGCTTGGAAGTCTGACTTTCTTGGCACAATTTACTTTACAATGTTTTTAGTATTAATGGGAAACGTTGGACAAGGTGGTATCAAGTAATTAATTAATGCCTTAATTGTACGATCAATTGTCCCTCACTCTAATGCCGAGCTAATGCTGAAGCAGGGAACTCTTCACATTACCTCACGCTGCTGTTCCTTCCCCAATAATCTGGAAAGCTTCTGAAGCCTGTGTCTGGTTATAAGCTGTGCATGGCTTGTCGCCGAGAAAATTATGTAAAGAAAAGTTGGTTTCTTCACTTGCAAAAAGCATGCGCTGGAATCCAAAGAAGAATACACTGCAATTGCACAACGTAGGCCATGTCTACACTAGAGGATGTATGTCTACTGGTGTTTTGTTGTCAAAACCCTTGGAGCATCCAGATTACCAAGCACATTCTGTCGACAGCTCATGGTAGGGGGCAAATGTGCCCGCGTCCATTCTCCGGCACAGGCCAGAGTTGTGGCACGCACGGGCATTGTGTGCCTGGCCTGACCACCTGACTTAAATGTCTGTGAGGTGTCCATGGTGGTTGAACAGAGCCTGAAGCACCATGGAGAAGTATCCCTTGCGGTTGATATACTTTGCTGTGCTATGCTCTGGGGTACGGATCGGGATGTGGGTCCCATCGATGGCCCCGAAGCAGTCCAGGAACTCCTGGATGGCGAATCCAGCCATGATTGTCTGTGTCTCCCGTACAGATGACCCACTGCAGCAGGATAGTGTTGATGGCTGTCATGACCTGCAGAGGGAGAGGACTGACAACACACATCAGGGACTGAGGGAGGGAGTCTGTGGGCCCTGCGGGGGGGGGTCCCCATCTTCCTCCTGTTCCCCCTACACCTGAGCTCACTGGGAGTCTCCCCTGTCAGGCTGCCACCCCAACAGCAGGGCTGTGCGGTGGTGGGACAGCGTGGTCCCTGGAGACAGGGATTCCCCCTGACCCCAACCCCGCCCCTTGCACCCCCAACCCCATTCACGAGGGTCTGTCTTTGGTGCGGTGTGTTTTCTCTTTCCCGGCTCCCCCACCCTGTGCAGGGACTGCTGCCTGAGAGTCCCTTACCTCCATGAGGAGGACCCCAACAGTGAACTACCCCGTGCCAAACTGGTTGCCCACCAACCAGTAGATGTCGGGGGTGGCAAGCTTCCACAGGGCAACTACAACCCATTTCTCCCTGGGGATGGTGGGTCACAGCCGGGTGTCCTGTCTCTGGTGGGTGGGGGCAAGCCAGGTGCTGAGCTCCAGGAGCATGGCCTTTTGCATGCGGAAGTTCTGGAGCTGCTGCTGGTCGTCCTACGGCCCCATGACCAGCCCATCCCACCAGTCAGAACTGTTGCAGTGTCTCCACGTCTGCCTGTGCCTCCGGTGGGGTGGGCACAGGTGTGACCATCTGGCACCAACAGCGAGCTCCTTGAAGGTGTTGTCGGGTTCGCCCTCTGTACAGAAGAGGAGGATGTCCATGAGGAAGTGCAGCAGGTGCTGACACGCCTCTGCCTGGAGCCAGCACAAGCCGTAGGGTTACTCTTGCACTGTGGCTCGCTGGAAAGAGCTGTGTGCCCCAGAAAGCATTGAAGCCCTGCTCTAGGCAGCTGTGCTGTCCCTCATGGAGGTAGGCATGCCTCAGCATGGGTAGGGAACGGCTGTCTGGAGGGGTCCCTTTAAGCGTGCATCTCACCAGGGCTCCTGGAAGAAAATGCTGACCTGCAACCCTGTCTGCTGTGGTTCTGGGTGGCCGTTCTATCACGAGAGCAGACGGGCAGTCTGGCCACTCTCTCTTGACAGAGCAGATTGAAAGAGCAATCCGCTCTGTGGTCTGGCCACAATATGTCGACAGAAGTTTTGTCGGAAGGTGTCTTCCTACAAAAACTTCTGTCGACAAATCCCTCAAGTTTAAACATAGCCATGGTGACAGAAGGCACAATGATATTATGATGATGAGATGCTCTAGAAAATCCTAAGATATACGATATATATATATATATATATATATATATATATATATATATATATATATATATTGTAACAAAAATCAGCATCTGTCAGTGACCCCTTATTATCCATCATGGTTCTACATGTTGGAAATCACAAATGCTTATTTCATGTCTGAATATCACTGTTTGTTTATTTCATGTCTGTTAACATCCCCATAGAACTTCATACACATACAGACTGCGGAATTGGTAGTATATTGAAACTCACTATGTGATTCTAGTACAGGAGGGTTTGGGGCACTGATGAGGGTCAAGTCAGGGTGAATTGCTCAGAGACAGGGTGACTTACAGCCCAGGACCGGGTGCCCTCCACTATGGAGAACACCAAACCAGTGACAAAGAGCACTTTTGTGTACCACATCGGCTAGCATGAAGTCAGACAAGCAGTACCTTTAGACTCTCCAGTTCTCCCGTGCCACAACCAGCCCTATTCCTAATACAGGCGAGAGGCTATGTCACCAAATCAAAACAGGCTCTTCTGATCCTGGAAGACCAGCCACTTTCCCAGGTCAATTTATAACTCAGGCCTTACCCCCAAAGCACACTGTTAGCCAAAACTTTAAAATCTGGCCTCTAAAGGCCTATGTACAGACAGAAGGAAAGAAAATTAAAATTGTTAAAGGGATCAAATGTATACACCAGCTGCAAAGTTCTTGATTCAGGCTTATAGCAGGGATGGAATAATCTTCTGTCTTACATCAAGACTCTGGAGTACATCCTCTGCTAGGCTGGGTCATCGGTCCTTTCAGGCTCATAGCAAAGATGCCCCAGAGGTGGTGAGCCAAACCCATAGGGCACCTTTTATAAGTTTGGCCGTGTGGAGGGACTCTCTTGTTCTCACTGTGTAGAAGTATGTCCCAAGATGGAGTTTGTCACATGAGTCAATCACCTGTCCATGCGTGGCTCAGTCCTTTTTAGGCAGCAGCCACTGTTCCCATGCTGGTCTGAACATACACAGAGGGGTACCATATTTAACCTTTCGAAAAAGAGGATGCCCCTCGGAGGAAGTGTATTGGTATCTACCAATGCACGCTATACTAATGTACCATAAATACTATAACAGTAATACAACATGAGTTGGTCGATACTGATACAGATACACTCACTTTCAGGGGTGTCCTATTTTTTCACACGGTCATCCTACGTGAACTCATCGGATGTGTATTGGCACCCTCAGAGGTGCGTTGTCAGCCAGTTTCTTCTATTCACTTGACTAATGGTTGTTTTACAATATGTCGGCCATACCTGCTGTCTCCCAGAAGAAAGCATTTGAAATACAAGTACATAGGCAGTACTCATAACTTCAAATGTAAAAGTGACACGTGCATACAAATAGTATAAATGGAAGCAGTGACTCATAAGCCTTCTTCAGACACATCACTTGGCCCTGTTTGTACAAGATTGTGTGTAAATATATAACCGTGATTGCAGCAATGATTGGTCACAGTGATACTCACCTGTTACTTTCTATTTTTCAGGCCTTAAAGCTGGTGATGAAATTATTGAGATCAATAAAAGAGTAGCTGAAGACCTGGATTCAACCAGGTTGAAAGACATCCTTGTTCAGCCTTCGCTGTGCCTTACAGTGCGTACTTATCCGGAGATAGAGGGAGGGCAGAAGTTAATGCAATCACCACCACGTCGCACGGAGTACCTGCCTGACTTGAGTGACGGTGCACTTACGTTCAGTGGCAGTAACCAAGGTACCAGTATCAGTTGTGGAAATTAGCATAGGATGGGTCCAGTTTGGTTCCAGCATACATCACTGTAACTCCATTGCCTGCAGTGGAGTTACTCCTGATTTACACCTATGTAAGATGACAATCAGGCACTAAATGTTGTGGTTAGAATGTTAACAGGAGCTATGTTGCTTTGAGAATTTGTGACGTGACTTGTGGATACAATAAATTGCAACCACAAATTCCCCATTTAGGTAGTCATTTGGTAGATATTTGGTCAGAGAAATCTGTGATTCTTTGTTTGGGTTTTTAAATTTATACCCCAAGACAAAAGACACTATTAAGTGTATTTATTTGTTTGATCTGTTTTTTTCAGAAATTTATTTAAAGTGTGGTTAGAATGATGTAAATTGGAGTGGCTTTTGTATTTGTTTCTTCTCCTTTTCCTGCTCTGAAAAAAGCACACACAAATTTTTAAGCTCCTAAAAACTGGCAGTGTTTGCAAGTGTCAGATATCAGGTAGAACATGATCAGGCATTGATAGTTGTTGAATGATTAGTTTTAAAAAGCAGCTGTTTGAGGATGACATAGGGATATACATAAGCTCCAAACCTGGAGTTTTTATGATCAACCACAAGATGTCACCATTACATAAATTAAATTACTCAATTTTCTGTCTTAATATACGAGCATCTTGTTTCCTGCGTGGGTAAATTGCTACCCTTCTAGCGCAGGGTGTATTGGTCATAAGAAAGGCTTGAACTCAGTCTCAGAATTTTTTTCCCCATAATAGGAACTTTGGGAAGATGGATATGATTTTTTTTTTATTTTACTGTTGCTGAAGGAAGAGTAGGAATATTTAAATTTAAATTAGAGAAAGCAATAAAATAGCATTTCAGGAGATGATTTAGAAGTGTCTACTAAGTTTCAGTAACATTATTTTACTTTGTTAACATGTTCGCTATTGCCACATAAAAATGTGCATTTAAAGCCTGACTTGAGAAACGTTTAAAACAAACCAACACATACATTATAAATCAGAGGCTCTTAGATTAAAGTGGGAATAGGACTTGGGACCTACTTCAAAGGTGGAGGTATGGAGGCAAGCATTTAGATCAGCTCCATCAATTTTCATCTCTTTAGACACTGGTGGAAGAAAGTATAAAAGATTTTCCCAAAGCTTTTACTTTCTTCACCCCCGTGCATTATTTGTTTTTTTCACTGCATGAAGCTGGACTGAAATATAATTTAAAGAGAGGTCCATTTTGTTATTATTTCCAGTGCTTATCTTCTAGCAAAAAAGATGCCAGAACCCTCTGCAGCTCCAAACTGCCCCCAGGCTTAACCCTCTGTAGCCCCAAACTGCCCCCAAGCTTAACTCCCTCACATCCCCAAACCACCCCTTCCCACCACCAGGTGGCTTAAACCCCTCACAGCCCCAAACTACCCCCCTCCCACTCCCAGGTGGCTTAACCCCCCCCCCCCCCGCAGCCCCAAATTGCCCCCTCCCACTCCTAAGTGGCGTAATTGCCCCACAGCCCCAAATGGTTCTTCTCCTGACCCCAGGAGACCCCCCACAGCTCCAAACTGCCCCCTCTCCTGCCTCCAGGATCAACCTCTTGCTGCCCTAAACTGCCGCTACCACCCCCACCCCCAGGCTTAAACCCCGCAGCCCCAGACTACCCCTCCCCAAATCCAGGATTCAGTGACTTGCCTTACTGAGGCCAGGAGCTCTGCATGGTGCTACTGCCATCTGCTCCTTCACCAGGCCATCTGCTCTTCGCTGCGGCTGCGCAGCTTCCCCCAGCCCTCTGGCTTCCCCCATGTAGTGTGCGCCTGTGGCAGCTCCCAGTACCCTGCCGAGCTAAAAGGACTCAATTTAATTGGTTTAACAGCTGTTAAACCAATTAAGTCCTCTTTCAGTGCGACAGACGGGGAGCTGGAAGAGAGTGGCAGAGCTGGGAGCTGCAGATGGCCCCTTAAAGAGCCACATGTGACTTGGAGCTGCCCAGCCATCTACCAAAATGGTGATGCCAAAAAAAAAAGGTGCCGGAACGCCATTCCATGGCATTCTGGCAGAAAAAAAAGCCCTAATTATTGATGGGATTGTGGCTGTGTCTCAGATTTTTGGTTTCTCGTCTGAGACTTCTTGTCCAATGAAATCAAGTGTGAAATACTTTTTAGCCTATTTATTTGCATCTCAACTGATTACTGCCAGCTCGTGTGAGTGGATAAATCAGTTCAGTGACTTGTAATCGCATGCTTTATTTGTACTGTATGTACACTTACATTTCTGTACTGAAACCAAAAGAAAATCCATCTAACATTGGAGTTTCATGTTACTGAGTTCAGGAGCTGGCTGGACCATTATGTTTATGTGGCTTTAAGCTGCTATACTTCATTGGAGCAATTAATTGCATGTCATGCAGAAAGTATGGGATGGAACTTTTACCAAACATGCTTTGGTAGATAGTTCTGTGTGTTAGCTCAGTATTTTAGATTCTGGTCCTTTTAGGAAGCCTTTAAAAATGGTGATATTGGATATTTTTACTGATATATGTTGGGGGAGGGGAGTTGGACCCACTGGTTCATAGCAGCTTCAGTTTCTTTTGTAATTAAATAGGCTGACTACTAAGATTTTGATGGATAGCCAGGTGAAAGAAAGAGACATATTTCTGCCTGTCACTGAACCACAAAGATTTCCTTGTCTCCTTTCAATTTTCCCGCAGGTTCTGATTTTCTGTTCCTCCCAACGCAGCCATTGTAATTTTTTTGATGAGCGCTTGCATGCTGGGACTCCCTCTAGCGACCCTCAACATTTTTTTCTGTAGTTAGATAAAATCACCGCTCAAGGCCTATTCTCTTTCCCAAGAATAGGTTCTTGCTTCTGCAACATCCAGCTCCACCCAGTCCAGGGAGTGAGAGACTGGGAAATAAAAATCCAAAGCTAGGTGTCTCACAACTCAGCAAAGAGTACTGCTGCTACATTAATAAGCTCCCTAAATTTATTTTTTTATCCATAATTTCTTGAGGCATTCCCTACTTCTCTTCTGCATAGTGAAACCATATGTCCTCCATGTGCAGATGAGCTCCTTCTTCATGTACCAGATTTTGGGGCCCTGGTTCTAAATATTCTTGTTTCGTCTGACAGTATAGTATCAGAAGACATAGGACACTCTGTGCAAAATACAAGGATAACCAAGAGCCTTAGAAATCATTGCATGTGGTGCAGGGGTGAATGAATACATTAAATCCTCGACATACGCGGCTTCAAGTTGCGTGTAACTCACTTTAATGCAAGTTAAGCACAACTTGAGACTGCTCTGCAGCCCCTTCTCCCTGCCTTTTCTGAGCCACATGTCTGTCAGCCTGGTTCCCATCTCCCGCCCCAGCAGACGTGCGTGAAAATTCGAGTTGCGCAGGGGTTGCAGGAACACAAACCCTGCGTAACTCAAGGGTTTACTGTGCATTCATTTTCCAGGTGTAAAACAGTTAAGTCTTCTTGAGCAGTCACTCTGAAAGCAGGAAAACCAGAGCTCACAATTACCCTAGGAACTGAAACAATTGTGTCATTAAAACAAACAAATCCCTTCACAGCATTATAAGAATTCGTTTTGTTTTTCTTTGTCTTCCTCTCTTGACGATTCCCTCAGCCCAAATAAATTGGATTTCACAGCAAGTGAACAGTAACAGAGATCTTAAATTTTGTCTGGATTATTTTTGTGAGGAAGACTTCTAATTTGCTGCATGGTCTTAAAGGGTCAATAACACTTGGTGGATGATAATCTGAAGATTTTGCCCATTAGGCAGTTACCAGGTAACAAGAGAGCCAGAAGAACAGCTCGCTATTGCTGTTACAACTCTTGTTATATTTTAATGTTTTGAACATAACATTTCAGACGAAGTTTCTGGTGATTTGATCTGTTTCTGCCAGCTGTGTTTAGGGGTTTTTTTCCTCATGCTTCTGAAACCCTTCATGTCTCCAATAGTGCTGCTGTTGAACCAGCTAGAAAGCACTACTGTTAACACTTCAGATTTTACTCTGTAGAGTTTCGGGGCACATTTTCTTCCGTAAAATCTCAACCGCTTTATTAGGGATATGAGGGCGCATCCACACTAGGAACTAACTTCAAAGCTAACTTCGAAGTTAGGCACTACTTCGAAGTAGCCTGCAGAGAGTCTACACGTGTTTTCCTTAACTTTGAAGTAAGGAAGCCCCACTTCGAAGTCCTTACTCCATTCCCAGGAATGGAGTAATACCCTACTTCGAAGTCTAACTTGGAAGTAGGGTGTGTGTAGACACTCAACTTTGAAGTCTGTTACTTCGAAGTTGTACTGGTAGCGTAGACACGGCCAATATGTAATCTTAGCATTCATGCTGTTCTAAGGCTTCCCCTTCTGGTTCCTTGCTTATAAATTAGCATTACAGTAGAACCTCACAGTTACCTTGGCAATGGAGTTTGTCTGGAAGGCTCAAATGTTTGTAACTCTGAACATTATGAACTTCAGCCACTGAGGGTGAGAAGTGTTGGGGCTGTAGCCAGGGGTGTGTGTCTGTTTGCGTGTCTGGGCTTCTGACCCTCAGGAGCACCAAGGCCCAGGGCTTTATATCTTGGGGGATCCTTGGGGCTTGGGGGTTCAGCCCTGCGACGCCATTCCCAGTTTCTGCCCTGCAGAGGGGAGCTGGGGGCTGTACTGTGGCTTGGAGCTCTCCATGTCTCTGCTCCCCATTTCAGCTGGGAGTTGGAGTGGGCTCAAGGCTTTAGCTGTGGGAGGAGTTGGGGGGGAGGGGCGCTAAAACCAGCACACCTCTTGTAGGTAAAGCCCTGAGCCATGGGGCTCCTGAATGTTAGAAACCCTGACCTCTAACCCCCTGCTTGGAGCCCTGACCCCTTCATCCTGCTGCTGCAACCCTAATCCTCCACTGGGCTGAAGCCCTGATGAGCCACCATGCTCAAGCCCCAAGGCACTAAAGGGTTTGCTTTCTCGATTGTTTTAGTCTCTGCTGCTGTTCAATTACTTCAGGTTTCAGAGAGTGTCTGGTTGGCCAATAAGTTGTTAACTCTGGTGTTCGTATCTTTGTGGTTCTACTGTAGTTGAGAGAAGTCTGTGCTGGACCTTGACTATGACAGTTTTCCATTTGAACATGTTAAAACCCAAACTCTTTGAATGCATTGGGTAAAACAACAACAGAGTGTAATCTCTTAAAAACAGTCTGTAAAAGAAGAGCCGTTTTCCTGATCATTTTGACCTTTCATTTTCAAGGTACTTAAGCACCTGCCTTAAGTAGGTGAGCAGTCCTGTTTCAGTGGGGTTATTCATGTACTTAAAATTAGGCATGTGCTTAGCTACCTTACTGCCCATTAATTGTTTTCTAGATTTCTCGTTCTAATTCCTCCATGAAAAATATGAAGCCCTTTTATTGTCTTTCTTAGCAAGTGATATATGCCTAGACTGTCTCCAGTTACATCAAAAGAGAACTTAGTACATTTTGCTTGCAGAGCTTCATGACAGCTAAATAAAGATTTACGAGATATGATTAAAATAATACAATGAATGAAGAGAAAAGGCACAGTAACTGCAATGTATTTAAATAGCTATTGTAAGAACAATCAACCTTACTGAGTTTAACTACCACCAGAAAACCCTATTAAAGCAGCCATTGAGTTTGGCAGCCGAAGCCTTTTGAAACACTGGAAGCACATGCCTTATGTGACTCTTCATTAAGATGCAAGTGAAAGATTTCTGGCTGTATTGGGTAGGAGTGTTTATACTGCAGGAAGTAGATTAAAGTGGTGTCCTACTAATAACAGGAAAAGACGCTCTGATAGCTATAAAAGGCCTGAAGTTCGTTGGCATTGGGTGAGAAACAGCTGTGGGCTGCATTTCACACTGCGTATAAGGGATAATCAATCACAGGCTGTGGATGAACATAGGCTGCTCAAGTCAAACACCTGACATGTTGCACATTTTCTGTTTTTTTAAAAGTAGATATTTTAGGGGATTTAAGAGTTTTAATAGGTGTTAGTCAAGGAGTCAGGAAGTAGTAAACGCAGATGGACTAAGCCATAGAAATGAGAGAGGCTCAGCACAGATTTAATTTCTTAGAAACCAAACACTTCCACAAATGCATTTCAGTGTCGTCTATGTTACTTTGTTAAAACCATGCCTATTCAAGACAGGAGCCTAGATTTTTCAGCACAGTGGAGATAGACCTCCATGAGAACCTCACACGTGCACCTGCTCTCTCCTATTTTCAAATATTTTAATTCAAAGTTTTTCCACTCTGTACTGATTTCTGTAGGTTGGTGTGAGTTGGAGACAAACCAGCAGGGTCATATTTTCTGAATTTGGTCTGGGATGTAACACAGGATGATGAAAATTGTGCAAGATCTTGACAAGTTTTTGCCCAGCATGGCTAAAAATTTGGGAAAATTATTTATGAGATTTTGGTACTCTTGAACCCAGACCCAAAGCCGAGTATCAATTATCTTCAGATGACACCTAGAAATCCTGAGCTACCAAACCTTCTTGGCTCAACTTTAATTTTTTACCAATTGGAGTAACTTTAGCCTTCTGTAAACCTCAGTGAAGGTCTATTAGAATTGAATTTTCTGATATGGATAGTAAATACACCTCTATTTCCAGATAACATAATGAATTCCCCTTCAATACATCTACAGAATAAAAAAAAATAGATTTGACAGAGATTTTGAGCAAACTGCTCTCTGCCAAGCTTGTCACTCACTTTGAATCATAACACCCATAATCTTTCACCCATTATCTTTTTGCTCAACCTCCCACTAAATACAGCTGAAAAATATCAACGGCATAAATGTGTTTTGAATTACTGTGTGTTTTCTGTTGTTTTCTTACTGATAACATCCCAGCTACCTCAGTGCCAGTGTTGATGCTGGCTGGAAACATTGCCTGAATGGTAATTTGTATGGAAGAAGACGGACCTACATAAATCTAAACATCTTGCAGAAAACATCTAGTAATGTGGGGGAGCTGCTTATATCCCCTTTGGAGAGCAAATAAATAGGTAATAGTTTTTTCCCACATGATTGCATCCAACTTGTTGCTGAAAGTTTAAAAACTAGATTACTAATCTCTCTCTCTCTCTCTCTCTCTCTCTCTCTTTCTCTTTCTCTTTCTCTTTCTCACTCACACACACACACACACACACACACTCTAAGATGGGGTATTCACAATGTTGGGGTTTCTTCCTTCATTTAGCTCTTTTTTGTTGTTGCTTTCATTGCTTATTGATAGGTTATTCTTTTGGACTACATCTACACTAGCGCCCCCCCCCGCAAAAGGGGGATGCTAATGAGACACTTCAGGATATGCTAATGAAGTGCTGCAATGAATATTTGGTTATAGGAATAAGGGGATTTCGAAGTGTTCAGGGTCTTTTTGAAAAGGACCCCGTGTAGACAAGTCGCGCGCAATCGAAAGTGGCTCTTTCAAAGTGCCGTGGCTGCCATTATGCTAATGAGGCACTGCATATTCATTGCCGCACCTCGTCAGCATATCCCCAAGTGTCTCATTAGCATTCCCCTTTTGAAGGGGAAGGGCTAGTGTAGACATAGCCTTGGTAATTTATATAATGTAAATACCCAAACACTACAAAGAATAATACAGACTTACTGCTTCTAGTGGCCCCAGTTCGTGCAGGTGGACCCTTGCACCTATGTGAAGCACTGCTGATGTTAATGGGGCTTCGTGCAGGTGACCATGGTCCATGTTAGTCTGATTTGTAGGATTGTGACAGTCTTGAAGGAACACAGTTAGGAGTAAATGGGAGCAAAGTTAAAACCCAGACGTAAATATGCTGCTTCTGCGGAGTGTTTGTGTTCTGGCATAAAATTCCAATGCAGGGGTGTGCAAAGTCGTGGGGGACGGGCCCCTGGGAAGGGTAGGGCAACCATATCTCCCTGTCCCAAATACGGCAGCCACGCACGCTCCCCCAGCTTCTCTCAGGCTCAGAAGTGACCTACATGCTCTCTGGCCTGCAGCTGCTGGCAGAGAAGGTCAGGAGGAGGAGGGCCCAAATACAGGACAATTAGTTCCTTTTAAAAATAAGTAGGGATGCTTTTTGGCATCCCAAATAGAGGACCTGCCTGCCAAATATGGGAAGGAGGGTCACTTCAGGAGAATTTTCATAAGTGGAACGCAGCATGATTGGCTGCTTGGTGTCAGGCTCATCCTTCTTATTAAAAATGGAGAAACATGTTACTACTTTTATGTGTGTGCATTCACATTTATAAAGTAATTCATAAAGTTTTTACATTCTGCATACTTAGTTTCTTACACATGCCGAAAGGGTGGGGATTTTTTTTTGGTTTTTTGTTTTTGTTTTTTCTTTTTTTTCATATGAACCTAACTGAAATTTCTGTCAGTTTGGATTACACTAGACAGGTTGTGGGGCCATGCTAATTGCAGTGATGAAAAGTGTGAACAGATGTAAAAAGTTTGCTCACCCCCATGGTAATGCAGCTGTACTCAAATTAAATTGGATTCAGGAAGATGTTACTGTCTCGGTGCTTTTCATTCCTTTTCAGAATACTGTTAAATTATTCTTAGTAGGGGTAGTTTTTATCCTGGGTTCATGAAGGTGCTTCTGAAAAGCAAATGAATGCCTTTGGGCTTACATGAGATCAGTGAATGCCATATATGAATACTTTTCCTTAGGAGCATACTTCAGATGCACCTCCATCCTCCCTTCCAGTTAGAACACCATAATTATTCACCCCCTTGTGAGACAGCTGGAAAGCTAATTTATGTGAAATTTGGCTTTCCGAGAGGCATAAGTAGGGTGCTACCAAATTCATGGTGATAGGATTTTAAAAATTTAATTATTTCAGCTATTATAATTCCAAATTTACAGTGTTGTCATTGTAGGGGTCCTGACCAAAAAAGGAGTTGCAGGTTTATGGTAGGGAAGCAGGGGAGGGTTGTGAGTACTGCTACCATTATTTCTGTACGGCTGCTGGCAGTGTTAGCACTGCCTTTAGAGCAGGGCAAATGAAGAGAGGCAGCTGGTAGGATAGCATGCTGATGGGGCCAGAGTCAGCAGCTGCCCCTTTCTGGCCACCCAACTCTAAAGACAGCAGTGTAGAAGTAAGGATAGCATGTTATGGTATTGCCACCCTTACTTCTACGCTGCTACTGGTGGCAGACTGTCTTCAGAGCTGGGTTCCTGGCCAGTAGCCACCATATGTGGCCACCCAGCTCTGCAGGAAATGCAGAAGTAAGGATGATAATATTGCAAACTCTGCCTTTAATAACCTGGTAACCTCCGCTCTGCAGCTCTGTTTTGGGTCAAGACCTACAAATTCAGAAATGCGAGTTTTCCCCATGAAATCTAGATGGTTCAGGGTAAAAGCACTACAAGACCGGACTTCACAGTGGCGTAAACAAGATGTAATGGTCTTTCCTACATTTTTTGTGACCACAAATTTGGTAGGACCCTAGGTATAACTCAAGCTTACTTACATGTCTACTCACAGATGCATGAGCAGAAGGTTCTCCCCTGCACACTTTATATACAGTAAAAGCTTTATCGTCAAGCATCCCCAAAGAACCAGGGATGCCAGATAATAAAATGTGCCAATTATTCAAGCTGGAACTGGCATCTAGCCATGCTCTCCCCCTGGCCAGGTAGTGCGCAACCAGCCCCGCTGTGCCAGACCTAGCCGGGTAACTGGCACAGTAGCAGCTGGCGCCTACCAGATCACCAACCCTGTGGCAACTGGCCGTTGACGGATAACTGGCCTTGTGGCAGCTGCAACAGCCAGCCTCTGCTAGGTAACTGGCCCTACATTAGCCAGCTTCAGTTGGGTAACTGGACCATGGTATGCTGGTTAAATTTTACTGTCTGTAAGTGTGTATGTATATGTAGATATAACTATATACGCCTCACTTTAAGTATAGAGAGAAAGCCGTGCTAGTCAATATACTATCAAAACAAAGAAGCAGTAAAGTAGCACTTTAAAGACTAACAAAATAATTTATTAGGTGAGCTTTTGTGGGACAGACCCACTTCTTCAGATCGTAGCCATACCAGAACAGACTCAATATTTAAGGCACAGAGAAACAAAAATAGTAATCAAGGTTGACAAATCAGAAAAAAAAAATTATCAAGGTGAGCAAATCAGATTAGAGGGGCGGGAGGCGGGGGGAAGGCAAGAATTAGATTAAGCCAAGTATTCAAAAGAGCCCCTATAATGACCCAGAAAATGTCATCCCAGTTCAAACCACGTGTTAATGTGTCGAATTTGAATGTAAAAGAGAGAAGTTCCAGCACTGGTGTTCCTGCGGTACGGACTGTGGTGTTGGTGAGAATCTTCAGAACGTTGGGAGGTTGTCTGTAGGAGAGAACAGGCCTGTCACCTAGGTCCTTCTGGAGTGTGGCATCCTGATTAAGGATAGGTTGTAGGTCTTTAATAATTTGTTGCAGTGGTTTGGGTTGGGGGCTGTAGGTAATGACCAGTGGTGTTCTGTTCTTGGCTTTTTTGGGCCGATCTTGGAGTAGCTGGTCTCTGGGTATTCTTTTGGCCCTGTTGATTTGTTTTTTTATTTCTCCTGGTCGGCAATTCAGGTTTATGAATATTTGGTAAAGATCTTGTAGTTTTCGGTCTCTGTCAGCAGGAACAGAGCAAATCCAATTGTACCTAAGGGCTTGACTGTAAACAATGGATCCAGTTATGTGTGCAGGATGGAAGCTAGAACCATGTAGGTAAGTATAGCAATCAGTGGGTTTCCAGTAGAGTGTGGTACTGATCAGGCCACCTTTGATTTGTACTGTAATGTCCAGGAAATGTATCTCTCGCATGGAGTAATCGAGGCATAAGTTGATGGTGGGGTGCAGATTGTTCAAGTCTCTGTGGAATTCTTCTGGAGTCTCTAAACCATGGGTCCAAATCATAAAGATGTCATCAATGTATCTTAAGTAGAGGAGGGGTAATAGCAGACAAGAGCTGAGGAGTTGTTGTGCCAGGTCAGTTCTGGAACTTTTCCTTGCAGCAAAGCCCGCTGCCAGCTTTGTCCCCATATCTATTCTGGAGATACCATCACTGGACCTAACCAGGTTGTTCACAGAATCACGGGCACATTCACATGTTCCTCAGCTAATATCATATATGCCAGCATGTGCCAACAATGCCCAGATGCTTTGTATATAGGACAGACTTCAAACTTTCTTAGACAGAGTTAATGGGCACAAAACAGACATAAAAACACTCCTGATTCACAAACTGGTCAGCCAACATTTTCATGGAGTGGGCCATTCTGTTAATGACTTACAAGCCTGCGTTTTACTGAAGAGGAATTTTCACAAAAGTCTTGAAAGAGAGGATGCTGAACTCTCTTTTACATTCAAATTCGACACATTAACACGTTTGAACTGGGATGCACATTTTCTGGGTCATTATAGGGGCTCTTTTGCGTACTTGGATTAATCTAATTCTTGCCTCCCTCCCCTTGTCCTGCCCCTCTGCTTCTGATTTGCTCACCTTGATTTTTTTTTTTTCTGCTTTGTCAACCTTGATTACTATTTTTGTTTCTCTGTGCCTTAAATATTGAGTCTGTTCTGGTATGACTATGGTCTGAACAAGTGGGTCTGTCCCACGAAAGCTCACCTAGTAAATTATTTTATTAGTCTTTAAAGTTCTACTTTGCTGCTTTTTTGTTTCGATAGTATATAGACTAGCACGGCTTTCTCTCTGTTACTATTCTTAAGCGAAGCGGACAGGGAGCTGCAGACAGGGGAGTTTAAAGAGGGAGGAGAGCAAGTGAGCCTGCCGCTGAAGAAGCTACCAGGTGAGAGTGCTGATCTCTGGGTGAGTGAGCGTGTGCTTTAACTGCTGGCATTTGAACTGCCACTTTGATTCCAGGTGGGGGGAGTTTCAGTTTCAGTTTCAGTGGCAGCTGGGACTGCCTGCCTGACCTTTTGCTTCCTTGATCAGCTTTCCCCTGTGTGACTCATAGGGGGAGGGCCTGAGAGAGGCCAGCAGGCTTAAAAGCCAGAGGCAGGAGTGACTAGGGGAGCGAAGCGGACAGGGAGCTGCAGACAGGAGAGTTTGAGGGAGTTTGACAGAGGGAAGCCGCGTCTACACATGCTGGCTACTTCGAAGTAGCCGTGCCAACTTCGAAATACGCCCGCCACGTGTACACGTGGCGAGCGCTATTTCGAAGTTGAGATCAACATAAGGTGGCGAGATGTCAAAGTCGTTATCCTCATGAGGAGATGGGAATAGCGCCCTACTTCGACGTTCAACGTCGAAGTAGGGCACGTGTAGCCGATCTGTGTCCCGCAACATCGAAATAGCGGGGTCCGCCATGGCGGCCATCAGCTGAGGGGTTGAGAGACGCTCTCTCCAGCCCCTGCAGGGCTCTATGGTCACCGTGTGCAGCAGCCCTTAGCCCAGGGCTTCTGGCTGCTGCTGCTGCAGCTGGGGATCCATGCTGCATGCACAGGGTCTGCAACCAGTTGTCGGCTCTGTGGATCTTGTGCTGTTTAGTGCAAGTGTGTCTGGGAAGGGCCCTTTAAGGGAGCGGCTTGCTGTTGAGTCCACCCTGTGACCCTGTCTGCAGCTGTGCCTGGCACCCTTATTTCGATGTGGGCTGCTTTAGTGTGTAGACGCTCCCCTGCAGCGCCTACTTCAAGGTAGTGCTGCCCAACGTCGACTGCACCAGCCCTGGAGGACGTGTAGATGTTATTCATCGAAATAGCTTATTTCTATGTAGCATTCACGTGTAGACGTAGCTGGAGTGTGACAGAGAGGACTATAATGGTGAGGAAGACCCGCAACACCTGTGGCAGCACTACTGCTGTCTCCTCCACTTGTGCCTGTAGCCAGACAGACTGCCTGACCATGGATGTTTCTACCCAGATCCTGGTGTGGTTCTGCACGGACTGTGGCTTGCCGTTCCCACTTACTGATACACAGGCTGAGGGGAATATTCAGTGTGAAAGGTGCCTGCTCGTGGAATCTCTCAGGCAGCAGGTGGGGGAGCTACAGGAGGAGGTGGCCAGGTTGAGGAGTATCTGAGTCCATGAGCAGTTCCTGGATAGTATTCAGGTGGAGACTGCGGAGGTAACTGTCTCAGTGCACAGGACGGCTGATAAACCACTGGAGGAGGTGGACCAGGGTTGACACTGGCAACTGGTTACTTCTCGCAGCGGGCAGTGTTCCACCCCTGCTCAGAACCCTCCCACCGTGGTACTGGAAAACCAGTATGCTGTACTCGATACAGGAGACCAAGAATTACCCCATATAGAAGAGGAGAAGCCTTGTACCCCCAAGGCTGGGAAGTCTACTGCCACCCCTGCAAGAAGGAAACGTAGAGTAGTGGTGGTTAGAGACTCTCTTCTGAGGGGGACGGAGGCGCCCATCTGTCGCCCTGACATTTCCTCTCGGGAGGTGTGCTGCCTGCCGGGGGCCCGTATCCAAGACGTTACGCAGGCATTGTCGAGGATTATCCGGCCCTCTGACTACTATCCCATGCTTCTCATCCATGTGGGCACTAATGATACTGCGAGGTGTGACGCTGAGCAGGTCAAGAGTGACTTCAGGGCTCTGGGGGCACGGGTCAGGGAGTTTGGGGGGCAGGTGGTATTCTCTTCAATCCTGCCTGTCAGAGGTAGGGGCCCAGGCAGAGACAGGTGTATCCTGGAGGTGAATGCTTGGTTGAGTGGATGGTGTCACCAGGAAGGCTTTGGTTTCTTTGACCACGGGATCCTTTTCTGGGAAGGACTGCTAGGCAGAGATGGCGTTCACCTTTCGAGGAGGGGGAAGACCATATTCGGACACAGGCTGGCTAACCTACTGAGGAGGGCTTTAAACTAGGTTTGACGGGGGCAGGGGAGCAAAGCCTGCAGGTAAGTGGAGAGCATGGATACCTGGGAAATGAACTTGAAATGGGAGGGAGTATGGGCTACACTGGGAGAGTGAAAAGAGGGCCAGGGCAAAACTGGGAGGCAAGACCAAATCAATGTCTGAGATGCCTATATACAAATGCAAGAAGTATGGGAAATAAACAAGAAGAACTGGAACTACTAATAAATGAATACAACTATGATATCGTTGGCATCACAGAAACTTGGTTGGATAATACTTATGATTGGAATGTTGCTATTGAAGGGTACAGCCTGCTTAGGAAGGACAGGCAGGGAAAGAAGGGAGGAGGTGTTGCCTTGTATATTAAAAATGTACACACCTGAACAGAGGTGGAGATGGACGTAGGAGATGGACGGGTTGAAAGTCTCTGGGTTAGACTCAGAGGAGTTAAAAACAAGGATGAGGTCTTACTAGGCGTCTACTACAGGCCCCCTAGCCAGGTGGAAGAGGTGGGTGAGGTGGAAGAGGCTTCCTTTAAACAGTTAACAAAATCATCCAGGGCCCAGAATTTGGTGGTGATGGGGGACTTCAGCTACCCAGGTATATGTTGGGAAACCATTACAGCAGGGGACAGACTGTCCAATAAATTTTTGGATTGCATTGCAGACAACTTTTTATTCCAAAAGGTTGAAAAAGCTACCGGGGGGAAGCTGTTCTAGATTTAATTTTAACAAATAGGGAGGAAATTATTGAGAATTTGAAAGTGGAAGGATACTTGGGTGAAAGCGATCATGAAATCATAGAGTTCACAATTCTAAGGAAGGTAGAAGGGAAAACAGTACAATAGAGATAATGGATTTCAGGAAGGCAGATTTTGGTAAACTCAGACAGCTGGTAGGTAAGGTCCCATGGGAAGCTAAACTGAGGGGAAAAACGGCTGAGGAGAGTTGGCAGTTTTTCAAAGGGACATTATTAAAGGCCCAAAAGCAAGCTATCCTGCTGCGTAGGAGAGAGAGAAAACATGGCAAAAGACTGCCTTGGCTTAACCAGGAGATCTTGCATGATCTCAAACTAAAAAAGGAATCGTATAAGAAATGGAAACTAGGACAAATTACAAAGGATGAATATAGGCAAACAACATGAGCGTGCAGGAGCAAGATTAGAAAGGCTAAGGCACAAAATGAGCTCAAGCTAACTACAAGCATAAAGGGAAACAAGAAGGCTTTTTACAAATATATTGGTAACAAGAGGAAGGCCAAGGAGAGGGTAGGGCCATTGGTCAGTGACGAGGGAGAAACAGTAACAGGGAATTTGGAAATGGCAGAGATGTTTAATGATTTCTTTGTTTCAGTCTTCACTGAGAAATCTGAAGGAATGCCTGACATAGAGAATGCTAGTGAAAAAGGGGTAGGTTTAGAAGTTGAAATACGAAAAGAACAAATTAAAATTTACTTAGAAAAATTAGATGCCTGCAAATCACCAGGGCCTGATGAAATGCATCCTAGAATCCTCAAGGAGCTGATAGAAGAGGTGTCTGAGCCTTTAGCAATCATTTTTGGAAAATCATGGTTGACGCAGCCCTCGATGCCGTCGCGCTCCTACCAGTAATGGACGAACTGGATCAAGAACCGACTGTGGATGAACTGAAGACAGCCATCGACAGCATTGCAGCAGGAAAGGCCCCTGGTCAGGATGGTATACCACCAGAGGTAATCAAATGTGCCGTGGACACACTCCTAGAACCCCTGCATGAGCTGCTGTGCCTGTGCTGGAAAGAGGGTGAGGTTCCACAGGATATGCGTGACGCTAACATTGTAACGTATGAGAACAAAGGAGACAGAAGCGACTGCAACAACTACCGTGGAATCTCCCTCCTAAGCGTCACTGGTAAACTGTTCGCTCGCGTCATCCTTGGCAGACTCCAGAAGATTGCTGAGAGGGTGTACCCCAAATCGCAGTGCGGATTCCGTGCAGAGGGGTCTACCGTTGACATGGTCTTCTCTCTAAGGCAGCTGCAGGAGACGTGCAGGGAGCAGAGAAAGCCACTCTACGTAGCCTTCATCGACTTGACCAAGGCTTTTTACTTGGTCAGCAGGGATGGTCTGTTCAAACTGCTCCACAAGATAGGCTGTCCTCCATGGTTACTCAAGATGATCCAGTTGTTCCACGAAAACATGAGAGGAAGCATCCAATATGACGGCGCATTATCGGATGCTTTCAGAATCAGGAGCGGCGTCAAACAAGGATGCGTGCTTGCTCCGACATTGTTCGGGATCTTCTTCGCACTCCTCCTGAAGCATGCCTTTGGATCTTCAACAGAGGGCATCTTGCTGCACACAAGATCTGATGGGAAACTGTTTAACCTTGCAAGGCTGAGAGCTAAGACTAAGGTGCGAGAAGTCCTCATCAGAGACATGCTGTTCGCAGACGATGCTGCTGTAGTGTCTCACACAGAAGACCAGCTTCAAAAACTGCTGGATTGGTTCTCCAAAGAATGCAAGGACTTTGGGCTTACCATCAGCCTAAAGAAGACAAATGTACTTGGTCAAGATGTTGCTGAATCCCCATCAATCAGCATTGACAACTATACGTTAGAGGTTGTCCACGAGTTCGTTTACCTCGGGTCCACCATCACTGACACCCTGTCGTTGGACACTGAGCTAAATAGGAGGATCGGAAAAGCGGCCACAACTCTGTCCAGACTCAGCAAGAGAGTGTGGAATAACAACAAGCTGTACACTCACACCAAAATGCAAGTCTACAGAGCCTGCATCCTCAGCACCCTCCTTTATGGCTGCGAGACTTGGACCCTGTATGCCTGCCAGGAAAAGAGGCTGAACATCTTCCACTTGCGCTGCCTCAGGCGCATCCTTGGAATATCATGGAAGGACAGAGTTACCAACACAGCCGTCCTCGAGCAAGCTGGAATCCCAACCATGCACACCCTCCTCAGGCAGCGTTGGCTCCGCTGGCTTGGCCACGTCCACAGGATGAACGATGGAAGGATTCCAAAAGACATCATGTATGGTGAGCTAGCCTCTGGCAAAAGACCCCCCCGGACATCCCCAGTTGCGTTACAAAGATGTCTGCAAGAGAGACCTCAGAGAGGTAGACATCGAGCTGGACAACTGGGAAGAACTAGCAGACGACCGCGGCAGATGGAGGCAGGGGTTACACAAGGGCCTTCAGAAGGGCGAGTTGAAGATCAGACAGCTAGCAGAGGAGAAGCGAGCACACAGAAAGCACAATAAGGACTTGCCAGACACCCACTACATCTGCAAGAGATGCAGCAAGGACTGTCATTCTCGTATGGGTCTTTATAGTCACAATAGATGCTGTAAATGAAGTCTTCAATTGAAACTTTAAAGGGCGCGATCCATAGTCTGTGCAGACTGAAGGATGCCTACTAGGGAGACGGGAGAGATTCCAGAAGACTGGAAAAGGGCAAATATAGTACCCATTTATAAAAAGGGGAGCAAGAATAACCCAGGAAACTACAGGCCAGTCAGCTTAGCTTCTGTGCCAGAAAAGATAATGGAGCAGGTCATTAAAGAAATCATCTGCAAGCAGTTGGAAGGTGGTAAGGTGATAGGGAACAGCCAGCATGGTTTTGTTAAAAACAGATCATGTCAAACCAATCTAATAGCTTTCTTTGATAGAATAACGAGTCTAGTGGATAAGGGAGAAGCGGTGGATGTGATATACCTAGACTTCAGTAAAGCATTTGACACGGTCTCACATAATATACTTATCAATGAACTACTCAAATACAACTTAGATGGGGCTACTATAAGGTGGGTGAACAACTGGCTGGATAACCGTACCCAGAGAGTAGTTATTAATGGCTTTCAATCCTGCTGGAAAAGTATAACTAGTGGGGTTCCACAGGGGTCCGTTTTAGGACCGGTTCTGTTCAATATCTTCATTAACGATTTAGATATTGACATAGAAAGTACACTTATTAAGTTTGCAGATGATACCAAGCTGGGAGAGGTTGCAACTTCTTTGGAGGATAGGGTCTTAATTCAAAAGGATCTGGATAAACTGGAGAAATGGGCTGAGGTAAACAGGATGAAGTTTAATAAGGACAAATGCAAAGTGCTCCACTTAGGAAGGAACAATCAGAGTCACACATACAGAATGGGAAAGGACTGCCTAGGAATGAGTACAGCAGAAAGGGATCTAGGGGACTAGTGGACCACAAATTAAATATGAGTCAACAGTGTGATGCTGTTGCAAAAAAAGCAAACATGATTCTAGGATGCATAAACAGGTGTGTTGTGAACAAAACACGAGAAGTCATTCTCCTGCTCTACTCTGCGCTGGTTAGGCCTCAGCTGGAGTATTGTGTCCAGTTCTGGGCACCGCAGTTCAGGAATGATGTGGAGAAATTGGAGAGGGTCCAGAGGAGAGCAACGAGAATGATCAAAGGTCTAGAGACCATGACCTATGAAGAAAGGCTGAAAGAACTGGGCTTGTTTAGTTTGGAAAAGAGAAGATTGAGGGGGGACATGATAGCAGTTTTCAGGTATCTAAAAGGGTGTCATAAGGCAGAGGGAGGGAACTTGTTCTTCCTTGCCTCTGAGGATAGAACAAGAGGCAATGGACTTAAATTGCAGCAGCGGAGGTTCAGGTTGGACATTAGGAAAAAGTTCCTAACTGTCAGGGTGATCAAACACTGGAACGAATTGCCAAGGGAAGTGGTAGAATCTCCATCACTGGAGATATTTAAGAAGAGGTTAGATAGATGGCTTTCAGGGATGGTCTAGAAAGTGCTTGGTCCTGCTGTGGGGGCAGGGGGCTGGACTCGATGGCCTCTCGAGGTCCCTTCCAGTCCTACTATTCTATGATTCTATGAGTATGTGTTCAGTGTGTTCTATTAAAATTTGGTTCTTAGATTGCCAAGATAGAAATTAATGCATTTAGTTAGTATATTTCATACAGAAAGATGTAATTGTCAATTAATAATAAAACTTAAAAAAAATCCTTGCAAGAGTATTTTTGATTCTGCCATCTAAAGAGAAAGTTAGTACGCAACTATAAGCTGTAATTTACTAAAATCTTCCAGTACAAGGCTGTTTCAAGGAAATGTTAATTAAGGCTTTGAGCCAGCAAAGACCTACTCACGTGCTTAACTTTATACATGAACCTTTCCACTGACATCATGGCGATTTGTATGTAAAATTATCACAGAATTTTGTAGGGTTGGAGCTTTAGAAACCCTAATTTCAACAAGAAGCTTGACCTTAACTCTGCATCAGCTTTTGTGGCCTCTTAACTGCCATCCAGCTCCAAATATTATGTGTTTGGTGTTTATAATTTAATTGAAATTCATGTGTAGCCATGAAACCTTTGTGCTCAAATCCCTGTTCACGCCCTCTTCTTGCAGTAAGCTGAATGTCCCTGCATGTCTGAGGAACTCCTTGGTACAAATGCCTGCTGTGCTCGTTGCAGGATGAGAGCCTGATTGTTCATGAAAGCTCATTCATTATTTGCTGCACTAATCTTTCCAAATTTTGCATAACCCACTATTTTATTTCTATATACATGTCAATTTTGGCAGGACACACGCTTTGCGGTGAACAGGACAGCAGTGCTGAGGCAGCTCCAGAAGAAGCAGAAATGCCTGATTTGGAGAGCTCTGATGAGACTGATAGGATGAACAAGGTGAGATATTTTCATTTTCACATGACAAAGACCTAACGGGCAGTAGAGTCACAGCTGACATGCTGACTTCACAGCTGTGCATGATTAGAGCATCTTTCCTAGGAAAATGTTATCTTACTTTTAAGGTGTTTGGAAGTGATAGTGTGTAACAAATTACAGCTTTGATTTTAGCACATCAGCACCTGTTGAGTAAGAACAGTGTTTTTATCCATGGGGGTAAAGAGTAGGCCTGGTTCTGGTCTTCTGTGGTGTGTGATAATGCTTTCACATATTAAAATATAACCATTCTGTCACTTGGGTGGGTGGGCTGTGTACAATTCCAGATTGATTTATCAGATTTTCCTCTCCTGTCCTGGTTAGTAATTTACAAAGATGTGAAGCACAGAAGTTACATTATTTCCTTAAATCAATAGTATAGCTTACATGTTAGCAGCTTAATGCAAAACTAGTTAGAGCCAATCTACCTTTGATTAAAACAGAACTCACCAATTATTGTTAATAGGCTGCACAAATGGATTACTAATTGCTGTCTGGTAAGGGATGAGTTCTGGCAGTGTTTGGCAGTTTCTTCTAACTTTCGATATAGTGAATATTGCACAAATTGATCTGTGGAGATTAGTATTTTCTGAAGCTGAGTGACATAGCTGTGGTAAGATTACTTTGAAAGGACTGACTGTTCATTATATTGTAAGCACTTGATGCATAATTGATGCTGTGGTGGTAATACAACCTCTACAAAATTCACTGTACAGCAAGTATAGACTATATAGGACTGATCTCATTAATTTTGTGCTCTTCCCCACCGCTATCTGACTGTCTCTACACACACAAACACATGTATTTCCTGTCATTTTGTTTTAGTTACAAATGTGTCTTGGTGAGTTATGAAGCAGTCCCCAAATACCACTAGTAAGTTATCATAGCTGAGAGGAAGGAAAAAGCCCCTGGCCTCTTGTTTCCTGATCCCTTATGTCATACTAGCCTGCAGACTTTCCTTTGCTAGCTAGACAGTGGAAGCCAGCTAGGAGAAAGCTTCCCCATGCATGAAATGTACACGAATCTTGTATGTCAAGTAGAAGATTGTTTTTAAAGTTTGTCTCTAGACTTTACTAGGGAATCGCTCTACAGTAAGTACAAAATTATACTTTTCAAACATGGGGGGAGTACTTATGTATGTTGACTTTTAAATTTGTGTAGACAGCTGCATGATTTCTAATGAGGTCTGAAATGAATGCCTGTTTGCACAAAACCAGTCCACATATTAACAGTGTCTATTGCTAGCTTGGCTGTCAATACTCATTGTGGCTGGATTTTTTTGTAGTTTTTTAAAGTTTTATGTGTGAAATACATAAGAGGCTGTGATGTTCTATTTCACACCATGCTTGCATGAGCCATCAGCTGTCTAAAGCAAGGTATATGTATTCTGTGATCAGCAGTGTTTTTTGACAGGTTTAGTTAAAGAAAGAACTGTGTTTTATTACACTTTTGATAAGAGAGTAAGAGATGTAAGTAACTTGTAATCTTAATGAGCTGAAGCTTTCAGTGAAGTGGAAATTTCATTTAGTTTCATTTTCATTTAGTTTCTCCTAATATTTGGAAATGCATATATTTAGAGGAAAATGCATATCTTTAGAGGAAAATATTAATTCAGTGTTTTTTCCCCTTAAGCATTCTTCAAATCATAAATCAAAAGTGGTGGGAGGCAGGAATGTTTTTTGTTTCAATACAGAATGTTTTATAGTGATAACCAAGTATATCTTTTAACTTACTAACTCAGTCTTCCCATATATTGAACAACTCTGTATTCTTCAGTTTTCCAGTGCTCTTGAATTTCAGCAAAACTTGAAAATAGTTCTTTTAAAACTGGACAAAATGCTAGTAAATATGAAGCTTTTTCAGAAGTTGCCTTGGAAAGAGGGCTCTCACTTTCATTCCTAATTCCACTTTATGGTTGTACTGTGCTTCAAAAATATCTTCTGTGCCACTGAGAATTTTAACTATCTGATAGTAGAGTCTGTTAGTCTCCTCTGCTTCCAGGCATATTGGGGAACTAGATCCAGAATGGGAATAATGAAGGTACCCTCACCACACACCAGCTTCTTAAAATCCCTTGGAAGTTACTTGTAGGGTAAAGCAAGCAAGGAAGTAAGAAAGCAAGAAAGTTTCTCCATGGTATTGCCACCTCCTTCTAATCCTGTTGACACCATGAATCATAATGTGGTGATTATCTCATTGGCCTTAACTTGCAGTGTCTGCCTCTGTACACAGCAAAATGCACCCTGAGGAAGTGGGGAGAGGAAAGAGTTTGAGGGGCAGTGGCCAGCGGAGATGCTATGTGAGTGTGGTTGCTATGCGAAGCATGCCACTAACCTGCAAAACTTGGGCTTGTGCCCTTTTTACATATCCATGACTTGATAAAATAGGCCCGAAAGCCCCTCCTAGTACTGCCAGCTCTTCCCCACCATTCCTTTACCCCTTGTTTCCTAACCTCTAGAAAGCATGGTTTTTCCTGGTCATATTACAGTAATTCCAGAGTACACCAGATGTGAATTTCTAATGGAAGAAAGAAGCTGGAGAAACTTCCAAGCTCCCTTTGTATATTAGAGAGAAGGAAAAACAGACATAAGATTGGTGTTTGTTTGGGTTTTTTTCCCTTTTCCTAAGCCGGTCATCATTAAACTAGGAGGAACTGGACCAAAACCTTATTGTTTCAATGAAACTGTCCCGCTGCAAACAGCAAGAGATGGGATGTCTTAAAATTGTGCTCGTTAAAGCACTAGAAAAGTCATTTTATGGACAGCCTTGCATCAGGAGAGAGAGTTGGCTAATAGGTCTGGTGTTTTTAATCTGAAAACACCCCCCAAACCCTGGAGTTTCTAATATCTCTTCTTTCTCTTAAAAGTTAAGGCAGCCCAAGGACAGCTTTCAATCAGCTCGGGAGCTACCAGTTTTAATGAAGTAAACTTCAGCCAACAAACCTTGCTTTAGAGAGAGGCCACACTCATAGGCTATGTCTACACTTGGTTTTTGTTTTTTTTTTTGGTCTGTCGTGGCTGGAAAAAGAGCCCTGAGCAACATACATTTAAACAACAAAAACATCAATGCAGACACCCTTGTGTCAGCAGCTTGCTGGTGTAGATATCACTACCTGTGAGGTGTGGTTCAGTTATGCCTGCAGATGGGTCCCCTCCCACTGGCATAGAGTGGCTGCGCAGGAGACCTTACGGCGGCGCAGCTGCAGGAGTATGGTTGTTTTGTTATAAGGTCCAGAGCAGTGGTGGGCAACGTGCAGCCTGTATACGGCCCATCAAGGTTCAGCACATGGCTGCGCCACATTATTTTTACTATTGCCCACCTGCAGGGTGTCCAGATTCTGCTGCTTCTGTCCATGTCAGTTTTTTCCCCCATCAGTATTACTAAAGTGACACGCATGTAAAGCAACAGCACATGAGGTGAGGTATGTGCTGCTTGCACACAGCATTGACTGAGAGCTGTGTGCTCCCTCTTCATCCAGGCAAAGCGGTTCAGTCGGCCCACCCCACCAAATTGAGGTGCGCAAGTGCAGTTAGTAAAACTACCTATCCCAAGGGATTCTCTTGGTTATGACAATCTTGTGGCCCACCAAGATGGAGGGCCACTCATGTGACCTACTCACTAGCCTAGGTTGCCCCTCATTGGTACAGTGTGTAAACACAGCCTCAGTTTCTATTCCAAGATCTGTGTAAGACTTAATCTAGTTCCAAGCAACATTTTTGTCAATCCATCTCGAGTTTAACAGAATACCATGTATCTGACTTACTGGTGTAGGTTTTATTCAACAAACATTAGACTCCATAATTATCTGCCTATTTGCTGGAAGTGTATTGATATAAATTTAACACACTAGTTCTGGAGGCTCAAGCTGTGCAGAGATGGGTGCTCAGTATTACAGATCAACAAAAGCTTAAGCATTCTGCACATTGTAGCCACAAAGACACAGGACTGGATGTCCTTTACTATGATCATCAGGTCAGCAGTGCTTTGTTAGGGATCTGCCAAATTACCCACTGGTGGATGTGTTCAAAAATTAGTTGAAATGATACTGGATGTTCATTTCCTTTTTTCTAATGTAAGACTTGTCTCTTGAAATTAAAACTAATTACTTTGTAGTTGGGCTTACAGTACCCTGCACTAATGTCTGTGCATGAATTTTGTTTATCAGAAGTGTTCTGTGAAGATGAATCTTTAGCAAAGTCCTTAAAAAAACAAAACTTAGTTAGTGATACTAATCCCTGAACACACACAAAAGTTGATGTGAAAGGATTAAAATGGGGACCTTTTGAAAAAGCAACTTAAGATTTTCCAATAATATTTTTATCAGCTTTTTAAAGTTGTCTGATCGGTATATACTCTCTGTCCTGATGTTTAATAATCTTATGCAGTACAGGTTGTAGCCAATCAGCTGATACTAATCCACAGGCAATAGACATTTATACTCCAGTGTCTGCTTCGTCTCTGCATACTTCAGCCATGTCTTGCAGGAGTTCTCATATTATTGTTTCATGACAGAGTCTTCAGAAGTGGCTTCGCAAGTTAGAGCTAAAAATTAAATTCTTACTGATTTATTGAAAGAACGAGACCTATAGCAAATGGCCCAGGAGCAGTGTCTTACAGAAGTACAGTAGCTGCACTCGTCAAAAATAGGAGAGCATGTTTTCTGTGCTTATATGTCAAGTAAGCAGCGTGGAATATAAGGAAAGAACACTTGTCTGGAACAGGAAAGAATTCCATATCAGCTGAAGATAGAAATTTGGATTCCTCTTTTTTTTTTTTCCTAAGAGTATTTGTTATTGAAAATGCTGAATAACAGAATTTTCCTAACCATATCTTTCCAATGATGTCTGCTTTTTGGAGAGTTAAACGTAAACCTAGGAACAAGGGCATGGAGAGATCCTGCGATTCTCTTTATCGTGTGCTGCATTTGGTGAGCAGACCTACTGTTGTGCTGTGTAACTAGATTAAGCAATTAGCCTAATGTAGCCTCAGGCTGTAGTAATTTTAAGTAGATTATAAATGTGATACTAAGTGAATAGTAACATTTATGCCTGCTGATATTTTTTGTTTAGAATCCACGGTCTCCGTAACAACCGAGGCCAAGCTGTGGTGGGATTTGCTTGAAACTGTGGGTGGGTTTTGGAGAACAGTTTTAAACAAATAGTTAATTTTGTCCATTATTGAGTAAAAATGTTGAGTGCCCTGAAAGACCTCGTTTAACTACACGCTTGCTCCCCAGTGTATTTTTACCATTGGGATTGGCAGAGGAAATTGCAGTCCTCTCTCAGCTGGAGGACAAACAGCTCAAACACCGACTGCTTCAGTGATATCAGCATTCTGAACTTTTAAGGAAATGCTCCTGCCCAGGAAGGAGGTGAGATCAGCTCACCTGCCTAACTCTTTGCAGGATGGGGGCTGGATTTTATCTGAATGATCTAAAGCAGACCTAGGACCCAATCCTCTAAACCTTTGTTTGCACCCCCAATTCAACTGGAGACACTATTTGGAATCACTTTTGTGAGTGAAGGTGTGCAGGATGGAGCCTTATATATGATGCATGAATTATCTTGATTTAAACTAGCACACCCTGAACTGGTCTCATTACACCAGTAATGGGGAGGGAATAGATTTTGAATGGAAGGTAAAGGGATCTGTTAATCAACCAACCAATTAACTCCATTCTAACCCCTCTAAATTTCTAGGTAGTTGGCAATGGTGACATTTTGAGAAAATGTTTTAAGTAAAATCTGCTCTGTATCGTAACTCACACTTCTTTAGCTGGTGGCAAAGCGTGTTTGTTTTGGCTGGCTGTCTCTAATTTAGAGAAAATAAATAGCATCAAAGAAGTCCTTTCTAAAGATGCATGCAAAAAGAGATACTTGCTCTAGGCAAAGGCGTGAGCAAGTTCATGAATGTCATTGGCATTGAGATTTGTAGTCTGTCTATTGCAAAGCATCAATTTAAAAAGTATTTGTACTCAATTTCAAATAGAACCAAGTGAGGAATCCAAATTGCAAGACAGAAGTGCTGGTATCTGAAAGCTGACATGACTGAAGTTTGTAACTGGTCATCTCATAAAGCTGTCATATGAGAAGGTTAAAAAACAACAACAAAGCCAAGGCTTCTGGACCAATCTTTCAGAAAACAGACATCAAATTTTAAAGTCTTTCCCTATTCTATACATAGGCAATCTTTTTTAATGGCTTAATGAGAACAATTTCTATGAAAGGCATAATAACCTGGGTAAAATGTTGCAAAATGTATACAGTTTTTTATAAAAACAAAATTACTCAATAAAAGCTTCATATCTCCTAAGACCTCAAGTTCTAGAACTGTAATGGCTATTTCTGTCAAGTCAGTAACATACATACGTTTGTGGAAAATATTTATACTGGGGTATATGAGCTGTGACTTTTGCAATACAGAGTCTAGGACATACACAGGCACAAAAGGTCAATTATGCTTGTAACAGTTATTTCCAATTGCAATGCTGAAATGGCAGCAGGGTAAAATCAAATTGTGTAGATATGGCTCTTCAGTTTCCTTTAAAGTATATTTCTAGCTAGCTTAGGAATTTTTAGGACCCCATGACAATAGTCTCTTTTTGATGTAGGGAAGTGCTGTGAGGATAAATATATCACAGGAATGATGGTGTCCTCATTTTACAAATGGAGATGTGAGACACACTGCGGGCTTCTTTTCACTGCACTGCTAGCTCACGTGCAGAGGGAGAAGGGTCACACTGCAAAATGACACTTGAGTAATAAATACATTGGTGTGGATTAGCTGCAGTAGCTGAGTCCTCACTGCATTACGTGCTCAAGCTTCAGCCAACAGGGCTGACAGCCATAGGGGCCTGGTTCCATGCTCCCGCACTCCCTGGCAGGGGTCAACTCTTGGGAGCACCTCGCCCCCTCAGAAGCTGTGTGGAGTGATGCTCCTGTGGTGCTTCAGTGGGGTGCATAAGCTCCTGGTGCTGCTGCTGCTAGCAGACAGAGCTCGGGGCCCCTGAGACACTGGGCCCCTATGCAGTTGCCTCCTTGCCTTCCCCGTCGGCGGGCCTGGCTTCGGCAAGTGATTGCTTCAAATGACATCCCCTGCTGGGTCAGCTACTTCAAGTGTAAAGCACCACTTCACTCAATGGAGAGATTTTTGTGTGCACACAGTCGTGTTGGAGTGACCCTCAAATTAGATCTCAAGCTAATCCTCCGATGAAGACCAGCTCATGGTGACCTTCCCAAGATAGCACAAGAAGTAAGTGGCAGAGAAAGGTCTTGAATCCAGGTCCTAGAGCAGTGCCCTAATCACTGGACCCATCTTCCTCTCTGAGGAATTTACCTTATTAAATACAGTAACCCAGAATGGTCTAAATTCAGGCATGCTTCACCACCTCCACGTGGTCCTTCCCTACAGACCTGATGCAACAAGGCACGTTCCAATCAAGTGTTAAGTTCCAATCAAGTCCTAAGATGAAGTCCTGCCCCCCTCCAAAGTCTGTGGTAAAACTTCCATTGACTTCACTGGGGCCAGGGGTTCATCCCAAGTGCTTTGCTGACTCGGGATGGTCAGGCTTGAGCCTGTCCAGTATGGCGTAGGATCAAACCCTACGTGAGCGTAAATGGTGTTAGGAACAAGAGAGCCCACCAGCAGTAACGTGCCCACGTGCTGTACGTTTTTAGGCCTTTACTACTCAAGATGACTGTTATTGCTGTAATAAGCCATTTCTAAACAAAAGTGTTTTCTCAGCCATTTATATTTCCTGTAAACACATCAGCTGTGAACTGTTAAGCATGTAAATATGCATATTGAAGAAAATGTCACCCTTGTATAATTACTGAATAAGTAATTAGAGATCTGATACATAGCAGTTTCATGCAGGGATGGGGACTGGAAGCCATGAAGCAACTGTATTGTTTCAGGAAAGGTCCTGAATTGGACATAATGCTCCTGTGAGAGGTGAATTAGAGGGAAGCAATGGTTGTACAAATGCAGAATGGCTGTGGTACAGGGATCCTTTCACCATCAGGTCACTAGTGCATATTTGACCTAGGTCAGCAGTAGCTGAAATTCTTTCCCACCTGCCAGTTGTTTGGCCTATGTTAAGTGCATTGATGGTATCACTTCACATCCTGCTGAGCAGGGCTCCTTCTCCTATGTGGTTTCCCTGGCCTTGCCATTCTCTACAGAGACTATGAATGCATATTCAGTGAACCCTTTATGGAAGTTGAAGGGTCACAGAGACCGAATTACTCTGACCCCAGAGTTTCCTCCAACTCCAGATTAAGGCACAGTAAAGTGGGGAACTCAAACAGCCACTGCCATACCGTTTCACTCGCCAAATATCCCTGATTCCACCCTGCTTCCTTCCCTACTCTTATCTCCTCTTAATCCCTCTCTTCCTTGTTATGTTCCACCCAGGCTTGGTTCTGTTTCCTCTTTTATATTGTCCCATATGACTTGAACAACCTCAGAATGAATTCACATAGTCTTCTCAGATTTCTTGCATCAGACTTCTCAGAATTCCTACACTGCAGGCAGCAACTGGATTTGGCCTCTGTATGACGTATGGACTGAACTCCTTCCTCACCTCCAAGTATCGCTAACAATATAAGCATACTGCCTAAAGAAAAGGTCATTTATTAATTGATAATAGAACCAAAACATGTTTTTTCTCCCACTTGTTACATTAACATACCATAGGCTACCTGTTAATACAGGTTGAATCTCTGTAGTCTGGTGCTCTCTTGTCTGGCAACATCCATAATCTGGCATGAGATAACAGCAGAGATTTTTCCAAATGAACCTAAGGGAGTTAGTCTCTCAAATGAATTTCACCCTTTATATGCAATGGTTAGAAATCTATTAAAACAAATTAAAACAAAAAAGGACTGGATTTAACTTGTTTTAAGTGTCACTACCCCTTAATGTATCAACTAGAAATAAGATGCAGTCTGAGCCTTAAACTGAGTAATTCTGAGTAGAACAAATCGGAGTGTTTAAGAAACACTTTCCCCCCATTTAGTGGGAATTTTATAGCCAGCAACAAAATATTCAGCAGTTTATAACTGAACTTATAAGGCAATGCCAATGCCTCTTTCCCATGAAAATAATCTAAGTAAGATCCACCTTCTGTTCTGACATCAATGTGAAATTAAAGAAACAATAGTTGTAGAGTAGTCAGGCTAGCTGACTGCAACAGCATCTGTTTTTTTCCTTGCTGTGATCACCACACTTTACAGGACATTATGCCATTCCTTCTCCCAGGGACTAAGCTTATTACTACTTCACTCCTGCATTTGGTGTGTTCTCCTTTAACACTGTCAGCAGGTACAGAATTGGACAGAAGCAATTTAAAACAATGGGTGGGCCACTTACATAAGCATAACTGTCAGATGCTGACGGCTAGCTGTAGTCAGGTTGGAGATCTTTGAATAAATACAGATTAGTAAAGATATCCATGGAGACACCAGTGCAGGTCTCTGGGTGCTTCCTCTGCGCTGGTGTAGCTTATTAGAACTTTGTAAGCAAGTTTCAGACTCAAGAATAATAGATGGACACAGTCTCCTGTACTCATGGCTCCCCCCTCCCCTTACCTCTGTCCATGTTGTAATTCCTTTCCCTCGCCCCCTGCTCTTCCCACTTTCTTTTAGAGTTTAATTTTTTTAGAGCAAGGACTGACTCTCCTTTAGTGTTAGCACAGCACTTAGCATGGTCTGGGTGCTACCAAAAACAAATAAAAAACGTATTTTAAATCATGGTAGTCACTCTGTTATGGGAGCTGAGACTTCTGTTTTATACTTGCTCCTACTTTGTGTTAGTGGTCTGATGCAATTCCCTTGTTGTACAGTTGAGACACTGTCTAAATATTCTTAGTGTCCAGGCTGAGGTCGTTATGTGACATGACACTCAATTTCGAAGAACAGTGCCTCAACTGGTAGAGACTGTCAGTTGCCCAGAGCCAGCTATGGGTCCCTCATCCTTGGCGCCCAAGGCCCACAGAATTTAGTGTAGGCTCTCTACTTTTCTAATTTCCACCACTGACATGAACTCCATAACTGAGCTTATACCGGTAGAGCTTGATTTCATGCTGCTAGCTTTTCCCAATGATAATGGAAGCAGGTGGAATAAGAAGTAACTATTCCTCTACAAAACAGGTCTTTTCCAGTGCAAATCTGGCTTCTTTGACGTCACTTTGTATTATATATGCAGTGGACAGTGTACTTGACGACTGGAACAACCAGCCCAGGCTGATAAAGCATAGCACACTTTTTAAAGTTGAATTAGATCATGGACTATGTATGGGGGGGCATACAAAAGCAGAATTCAAGTTCAAATAGCTCCCACTTTAAAATAACAACCAGGAGTAATGTGTTCTCTTTCTTTTAAAGAGTACAGAACAGGTTGCTGCATTTTGTCGCAGTCTACATGAGATGAATCCTTCTGATTCAGGTTTTCATCCTCAAGAATTTACAGGACCTCAGTTGTCTGCCATGAGACAACTTACAGATGCTGATAAACTGCGCAAGGTTATTTGTGAACTTCTTGAAACTGAACGTACCTATGTCAAAGTAAGTTAAGCTTTGTCTATGGTTTTCCTTTTCTTTCAAGAAATGAGCTTCTAATAAGTTAAAGCTCTGCCATATTTTTTGTATCACAAATAAAACAGTAACTAATCTACTACACTAGTGGCAAGTTACTTTTTGCTGTCGAACTTCTCACCAATTTTAAGAGGAACATCCAAAATACACTGGCTATTTTAAAACAAATTAAATAACCAAGTAACAAGCAGTCATGTAGCATCTTAGAGACTAACAAATTTATTTATTTATTCATTTATTTATAAGACCCACTTCTTCAGATGATTGTTAGCCTGTAAGATGCAACATGGCTGCTTGTTGTTTGTGAAGGTACAGACTAACACAGCTACTGCTCTGAGACTAAATAACCAAAGTTTATTGGACAGTGTCACAAATTTATTTGGTTGGGGTACAGAGAAATCTTGTCAGATGAAGTCATGTATCTTCATTTTTTTAAGTAATCTAAGTTGAACAACCTTTTTTTGTCTTAAATGGCACTAAAATAGAATATAGTCTTGTTTTATACAAGGCAAATGAAAAACCTAGAGACTACATGAGTGGTCTCAGGCAAGAGTCTTTGTCACAATAACATTTTGAAAGAAGTATTTGGAGGAAATGTCATTGAGTATTGCATTTTTTATATATTTATTTTAAGGACTTAAACTGTCTAATGGAGAGATACCTGAAACCTCTACAGAAAGAAACTTTTCTCACTCAAGATGAGGTATGACTACTGTTGTCATAGTGCTGTCAGATTTTTTGTTTGTTTGGCTCTTGCTGTCTGATTGTAGGGAGGGACGGAAGAAGTTATGAGGGTTGCCTTTACTTCAAGAATGGTTTAAAATGGACTGCCACTAACTATAAAAATACTGATCAGTATTGTCCGATCTTCTGGTAACAGCTGCATTTCTTAACTTGAGTTTAAAGCTAGGTCTGTGCTACGAAATGGTGTGGACCTGACTTACATTGGCATACTGCCACTCTAGTTATTAAATCACACATGCTTGGCTCCATGTGTCTGCAGCGCACGTCATCACCAGGAGCACTTGTATTGGTTTGTACTGTCCAGTGTGGAGCACTGTAGGATGGCTCCTGAGAACCAGTGACAGATGGCGTAACCAATGCAGTGTCTACACTGACACTCCGTCAGCCTAATTAGTCATCTATGACCCTGCACTACTCAGGGAGGTGGTGTTACTAAATTGTCAAAGAGAGCCACTTTACCTCATCAGGAGCCAAATTTATCTGAAGATGCTTCCATGGCAAGATTGGCACAAGGCATCTTACATTGACCCTACCTTGTAGAGTAGATCAGGCTGAAGAAGAACTAAGTACTAATCTGTAAATTGTAACTGGCTGGACAGTCATCTAGCCTGAGATGTTTAATCATATTAAACTTTTTTCTCTTTTATTAGCTTGATGTTCTCTTTGGGAATTTGACTGAAATGGTAGCCTTCCAGGTTGAGTTCCTGAAAACTCTTGAAGATGGAGTGAGGTTGGTGCCAGACCTGGAAAAGCTTGAAAGAGTTGACCAGTTTAAGGTGAATGTTTTATTTAAACTCTAGCTGAGTTGTCTAAAGCAAATTTAAGTAAGACTTATGACCCATTTGCTGTGCAATATTTTTATACTGGCAAATGTACTGCAAAAGTAGTCCTCTTAATGTTGTGTCAAGCCAGTGTGACTACCATGACTGTTGTTTTGTGAGATTCTTGACCTTCCCCCCCACCCCTCCACTCTCTGGTTTGCTCACCTTGATTATCTTTTTCTGATTTGTCCTCCTTGCTTACTGTTTTTGATTCTCTGTGCCTTAAATATTGAGTCTGTTCTGGTCTGGCTATGGTCTGAAGAAGTGAGTCTGTCCCACGAAAGCTCACCTAATAACTATTTTGCTAGTCTTTAAAGTGCTACTTGACTGCTTTTTGTTTTAACATAAACGTGTGTTTGCTACCATCAAGATTCCATTAAACTAGACTATCATGCTGTAATTATAGTTCTTGTTTCATTTAGACTTTATTGCTCAGTGCCACTCAGCCAAAGCATGAAGAGTTAGACATGATTTTTACCTCTTCATTAGATTTCATGTTTCTGACTCGGAGGAAGAGCCAGGAGCAGAAATATAACTGCATAAAACCTTAGTACTGACAAGCCTGAATTGTTGGTTCAGGAAGCCACTGGGGAAATGCTTTTGAACTGTAAATTGTATTTTGTACTCAGCAGGTTCTTAATGCACAAGTAAGCAGGAATGGCAAAGACTTTTCTAAATCTTAATTTCAGATACTTTAGAGGGAACAAACAAAGGGAAGAAACTTAAACTGAAGGAAAAATAAATGGGGGAAAGACATTGTGGGGAGGGACTGGTTGCTAATGAATGATCCAGTGAGGGTGGTGGTATTCAATCCATCATAAGAAAGGCAGATAGTGTTCAAATTCGCACAAGGCAGTGCCTCTCCTCCTAGTTTTATTGCCGTGTTTCAGCATTGACCTTGATAAAAGAACAAGATGTCTTGATGAACAGTAGTCCCACTGGGTTTGGTCCTCCAGAAACATGGATTAATTGAAGAGCTTGTGGAAGAAGTCTGTCTTTTTTTGGTTTTGTTCTTGATTGCCCATTTTAAATTGGCATCAGGCACTGCGGTTCATCATTAGAAAATAATTGTTGTTTTATAATGCTAAATAACAAATTATACTGAACATGGTACTGTGCAGTGATGAGCAAACTGGACTTTCATTGATGCCTCCTACCTGAAGTCCAGGTCTTCCTTGTAGATTCAAAATTACTTTGTAGTGAAACAAATGTGTAGGATGTATCAAACCCATGTACTACCCATATTGGCTACATCTGTACTAGAGAGTTTTGTTGACAAAACTCACAGAGCATCTACACACAAAAAATGCATGGTGTCCACTGAAACTGTCAACAGAAAAGCTGTATAGATGATCCCAGGAGCCTATTTGTTGACAGAGCAGATCAAAAGATCAATTTGCTTGTGTGTGTAGACACAATCCGTCAACAGAAGATTTATCGGAACATCTCTTCTGACAGACACTTCTGTAGACAGATGCCTCTAGTGTAGACCTAGCCATTGTCATATAAGTCAGACAACTGAATCCTCTTAGAGGCAGACTTGGAGCAGCTAGACTCTTCCATCTGCACCGTCTGCGCTCCATCCAGAGCATGAAGCCCCTGGCTTTGGGAGTTAATGACATTTTCCCCAAAGATCTGGCCTTCCTTTCATCTCTCATTATATTCAGAAGCAGCACCAATCAGCTCTCCAGGACAAACAGAAACTCCATACCATCAAACTCTCCATTGTCATGTGAAGGGTTACATGCACTGACTGTACCTCTTGACATGGAGTCGGGGGGCCCTCTACAGGGCTGCCCCAAGACTTGTGTATTTCCAGGTTTGACCCAGATCTCAACTTCACTACCCAAACTTGGTGTGATGTCATTAACCCTGGTCTCCCTTGCTGGCACAATGATCTTTAGGAAGCTCTGCATTTTGTAGAGGTATATGCTTCAGTAACATGTAGTCATCCATCTGTGCATTAAACTGATGGGGGAAGTGAAGTGACAAAGAAGTAACAAACACATTGGAGAGAACCGTCCTAAATAGTTTTTGACTCGCCCCACCCACATGAAACTCTTGTTTGTGCTCGTTACACTGGATGGTGCTAGGAATAAATTGTCCATATTTCCTTATGGACCTTTATAAAAGATCTGGTTCCCTAATAATAAAGTAAAACTTCAGGAGGAAGTAACCATTGCTTTCTCCATAGAAGTAAACACTTTTTGAATCCTGTAGATGATGCTGTGTAAGAAATTGCACTGCCAATGGAATTTAATGGTATATGTGAAATCCATACTACAGGCACAGACTTAACAGAAGATAGTTTTTAAAATATTAACACATCTAGCAATACAAAGCAGCAGAAATGGAGCACTTTAAGGACTAACAGAGTGATTTATTTGGTGATGAGCTTTCCTTTAGGATCTGAAGAAGTGGGTCTCTACCATGAAACCTCATCACCAAATAAACCACTTCGTTAATCTTTAAGGTGCTACATTTCTGCTGTTTTGTTTTGTTGGAGTACAAACTAACACAGCTACCCTCTGTTACTAGTCAGCATATCTAGCAATGATGACAATCCTCTCCACCCACTTGACGCTCTGCAGAGGAAGGATGAACTATGTGTATAGGAGGAAGAAATAACTAATTCAGTAGATGCTATGTGAACACCTAATACAGCTAGGTTTGGCAGAATTTTACTTTTTAAAACTTGAAGATAATATCTATTTTAAGCATCTGTTTTAATTTTTGCTTATTTCTAATTTCAGTTGTGCAAAATTATGAGCTTTAAGTTTTTTGTTTTTCCTCCCAAGGACTTCTAATGATTAGTTAAATTTCCACAGTTGTGGTACAAATTATAGAGGGTCAGATAATTATATAATGAACAGATCTTGATACTGAAAAAACTGTAAATATATGTTCAAAACTTTAGCCTTTTAATCAAACTCGTAAGTTCTCAAGCAGTGTTTTTCTGAGTTTACCTGTCTGTAAATTTCAGCCATCATGCATGACAATATGTTTTCATTGGTTTGTATGTGCACTGAAAAGGGGTGTTTGAGTTACTGTTTAAAATCTAATCCTCTGAAGCCTAAATATAGACCAAGAAGGATTTTATGGGGAATAATGAAATAAATGGGATTTGAGAGATATTTCCCATGTGACTTTAAGCAAGGGACATATCTTCTGTCTGCACAGGTTCTCCAGTTGTATAGTGGAGCTAATAATTTCTATTAAGATTGTGAACTTCTTAAGTCAGGACTTTCTTGGAACCTAAACTCATAACAAAGGAGAAAATTGGATGTAATATACGCAACACATTCTATATCAACAGCAATTTAAACAGTTGGTTTTATAGTAGCTTATATAGAGCACATAGAACAGAGTCACTTATTGAAGAATCTCTGACCTTCTCTTCTTCCTCAGCAACCTGGTGAGCCGTTTTCACCCCTCAGCCAATCTTCTGGTCAGTTTCTGGTCCTGGATGTCCCCAGGCATCCTGGGCGAGAGCCCAGTGCAGATGATCAGGAGCATTCTAATCATGTGTCACAGCCATTAAACATGGCACTTACGAGGTCTGATTCCAATAGTTTTGTAAAAAGGAAAACTAATTTTTTTTCTGCACCTGTTTCAATCCTAGAAAGTGTTGTTTTCCTTGGGTGGCTCCTTTCTTTACTATGCTGATCGTTTCAAGCTATACAGTGCCTTCTGTGCCAGCCACACTAAAGTTCCCAAAGTATTAGTAAAAGGTAAGAGCTGCATGCTATAGAAGTCTTTCTTCCAAACACTCTTTTGATGGGGGAAAACTGCCCTTCAGCACAGAGGAAGTGGCTGACAGTGCAAAGGCTGAAGAATGGCTATGTGATGTCAGTCTGACCAAGCAGAAAAACTGACCACCCATGCATGTGCCAAAAGGCAAACGGAGGATCCTGTTATCACTGTGGCAGTAAACACTTACCCAGCGCAGGGGATTGACACAAAGCTTTGTCTACACTCATATTAAAGCGGTTTTTATTACACCATTCCCGCTGTTGCCACTGGAATCCTTCCAGTATTGCGCATTTAAGCACTGTACTAACACCTGTCATGCGTAGTTTGTGTGCTTCCCCTCATCCCATGGGAAAATTGTACATGCAGGATACAGGGAGAGTGTGAGTCTGTGCCTGTGTTGGAGAAGTCAGGCCAAAGAAATGTTCCTTTGCATTTGGTGTGAAGCTTGGAACACATGGGAACAAAGGACCATATATCACAGAAGTAGTGCTAATGCCCTGTGTTAAAACCCAGAGAAACTTGGCTGAGAGCCTCTAAGAAGGGAGAGCAGGACACGGTGCAGAATCTTCCTGTGGCCTCCTCTGCTGCTACCCTCTGTTTTTGGTATTCTCACCTTCTTATCAGCAGTTGGGAGTGGGTCATGTCCGTTGTGATTGAATTGGCCTCCTTAGCACTGGCCCTCCACGTCGTAACATTCCTGTCTTTGTGTGTGTGTGTATATATATCCCTGCCATGCTAAAGATGTCATTTCCTGCATCTGACAAAGTGGGCTCCAGCCCATAAAATCTTATGCCTAAATAAATTTGTTAGCGTTTAAGGTGCCACAGGATTCCTCGTTGATTTTCCGAAAATAGACTGACACAGCTCCTCCTCTCTAACTTATCCTATGCTGAAGAGCTGCCATGCCCAGAGAGCCTGTGAAGCTGGTTTTCCATGCAACTGCTCTGCAGGAGTGACTTTCACCTTGAAAGTGTTAATTTTAGTAATGGATTCAACAAAGCTTCATATAATTATATTTTTATCTTGGATGGTGGGTAGACTAGCAGTTCCAGTTGCAGGAGCAGCCTAATTAGAAAAAAAAATATGCTCTTATTTTTCAAGAAACATTTGATGTGAGATTAAGCCAGAAGACTTTTTGATTTTTTTTTTTTAATAAAATTGTAAAAGCTATTTATCATGCACAGAGGACCTGGCAGCCCTCCTGAGTACATGAATACATGATTTTGTGCCAGTCACTTCTATGCACTCTACTGGTAGCATTTAGGTTGACTTTATTAAGGATATATGCTGACTGCTGGTGGCCCTTTTAATTCCTTGTATCTGTTGAACTGTAAACTCAAATTTGGAGCCCAGTTTGCTTCAAAAATAAATCTCTAAAAGACTAGTAGAACTGGCAGGTGTGGCAGCATTTTCCTATGCAGATACGGATGGGCTTATGGCTTCCTGGTTGCAATGGCAGTGCTTTTCTCATTTTAAATTGTAAAAACTTTATTGTATTGATGCAGTAGTCTACTAAATGCACAATTTCTCCTGGAAAGAGTTATCCTTATGAAGAGAATACTTGCTGTAGATCATACTCACATTTTTATAGTGTCTTTTCTCCAATAATCTCTTGGATTGGGAGCCGCAGATGATTGTTAATTTTCTTTTATAGATAGAGGCCTGATGCAATAAATTCTTGCCCTATTTAGTATGTCTAAATTGTACAGCAGGCATAAAGTATGTGTGTAATTTACATGGTTCTGTAGGTGTATTCTGTTCTACCTCCTTACTAATGTTTTGTTTGTGCTGCTTTATGGCTCAAAAGTGACAAGAACAAAATGTCACTGAAGATGCCTATAAAATTAACAAGTCCAGACATGCCTATGACACTACTGCTGTGCATTTTTATAAATAGCAGAGATCCTTTTTGATTAAACTAGCGGGAAGTTTTGGTGGCCTTCACATCCTCTAAAATAGCTGTGGTACTAGAAATAATGCAAATTGGGTGGTGGTTAAATAAAAAAAGGTGCCGATCTTTGTATGATGCTCAGTCATGAGTAACTTCTCTATGGCATGGGATGCTAACTAAAAACCTGATGTCCATAAAACATGGTACTGCATATTTGATCAAACATGCATTTCTACACAAAACACGGTTATTTAAGTCAAATGAATTTCACACTCTGAAAAGTTACTTCATAGTGACAGGTGTTCGGGCTAATTAAAAACAATGTTTACTTTAACTTTTAGCTAAGACAGATGCAGCTTTTAAGGCATTTTTGGATGCTCAGAACCCGAGACGGCAGCACTCCTCAACACTGGAGTCTTACCTCATCAAGCCCATCCAGCGTATACTGAAGTACCCTCTCCTGCTGAAGGAACTTTTCGCTCTGACTGATGCCGACAGTGAAGAACACTATCACCTTGATGGTAAAGAGCTGAACTATGGAACAGTGTGAAATGGGGACACAGGACACATTTCCTTTCTCCTCACTCTCTCTAAAACCCTGGATGATATAATTATGAAGTGATGGTGAAACTAAATATTTTCCATTTGTTTTTTCCTCTAGTGGCCATAAAAACAATGAACAAAGTTGCCAGTCATATTAATGAAATGCAGAAAATACATGAAGAATATGGTGCGGTGTTTGATCAGCTCATAGCAGAACAGACTGGGGAAAAAAAAGAAGTAAGGCCTTTAATCTTGGTTGTCTTTATTACGAGTCAGTTCATGAGTCTTTCTTTGGGTACGAATCACTGCATATTGTTATAGCTCCCATTTCAAATTCTCTTTTCTGCATTGTGCATGTCATTGCATGCTAAAAGTCCTTCTTACAGGCATGATATCATCCTTGAGGCCAATACATCATTTGTGTGTGTCAGCAGCAACCAGTGACTTCTGTGGTACCCATCTAAAGATTCCTTGAAGGAGCATGATTCCCACAAAGTGCTGAATGCTTACCCTCTGGAAAATAAGGTCCATTTCAACTGGGCAGCCCAAACTCACTGCAGGTTGAACCTCCAAAAGCCAACTTTTTTGGTCCAGCAACATCCATGGTTAAGCATGACCACGGATGTTACTGGACCAAAGACCCTGAGACGGGAGGCTGTTATGGGGAGGGCCAACTGGAGCAAGGTGACAGGGGAGCCAGCCTCCCTGGGGCTGGGGCCACACCAGTACCCTGGCCAGGGCTGAACATGGTAACTGCTGGGGCTGGGGTCGGGGCTGCACCGATGGCAGCACCCGCGGGGCCATAGTCATAGCCAGCGCCTGTGGGCCATGGCTGCATCTGGGACTGGTGAGGCCAGGGCTGGAGCTGGCAGTGGCACCTGTGGGGCCACGTCCAGCAGCTCAGCTGGGGCTGATACCACCTTCCGTAGCTGGCAGCCTGAGTATGGCCAGCCAGTATCAGCCCGAGGTCTTAGCAGGAGTTAAGGGTGCCGTGGGGCTGGAGATGGGAGGAGGAGAGCAAAAGTGGAGCTGGCAGCTGAGAGGAGCAGCAGACTGGGCGGCCGGAGACAGGGGAACGTCCTTCATCCAGGACCAGTCAGGTCCAAATGATGCCAGATGACGGAAGGGCAACCTGTAGTTACTATTGAGAATGTAGACCACTACTTTTGAACTCTTTCAAGGTGGAATGGATGGTGGTCGGGGGAATGGAGTGAGGCTAGTAGAACCATGGTATTATATGGGGACTCAATAAATCGGAGGAGAAGGAGGACTAGAACATCAGCCTAGGGAATGGTGAAGAGAGTCTTGAGATGAGAAAATCAGGGCTAGGGTGGGAGGGGTGAGTTTGAGCAGCAACTTGGAGGCAGTGGAGGTCAACTAGGAGAGGTAGTTGTTTGTGTTCATGGAGTAGGATAGTCCTTGGAATAGCAGCCCTGTGGAGACTGCAGGTACGAGCAGGGTTGGAAAACAGGTGGTGAGAGCAGCAAGAGGCACGTGGAGACCAGAGTTGCACCTGAGAGGCAGGGAGGAGTGGAAGTATGATAACCCTGCGTCGAAGAGCAGCCTTGTGTGTTATTAACTTACTCATGCTTAAACACAAGTTGAACAGGGTAACCTTAGCAGTCTCACCAGTGTGATCTCAGAAATGGGCATTGCTGTTACCCATGTTGTACTCTATTCCGTGGCAAAAGGGAGAACTTAACTGTCCAGATATGTCAACTCACCATGACTGCTAAGTAGTGAATTTTCACTTTTTTGAGTTTTAAGCAGTAGAGATGGAAAACTGCTTCTAGATGTGGGAAGGAGCTAGTGTTAAATAAACTGACCTGTTGCCTCTGGGGATCAAAATGAAAAATCTAGTTTTTACTACTTTATTGTGTTTCTGCCCTCAAAGATTACTGCTTTTATTAGTTTCTGCTCAGGAAATACATCGGATTTGCCAATAAATAGTAATTTACAGGAGCTGTGTACAGGAGGCAAAGTTGTGTAGAGAAGCATTCTGTCTGGCTTCAGCTATTACACTTTTACTTTTGTGAATGTGTTTAAAGTGCTCAAACAATATAAAGAGAAACTGAAATACAGAGAGATGAACAAACACTGTAAGAGTTCAGAGAGACTTTTGGCTTCTGCATTGTGAAATTAAGCGTTCCTATAGATTTGGAAGATTTCCAACACTAGGCTCTACATAACTTATGCACAAAAATGTAAGGGTTTGATTACACGTATGACCAGTTAGCATTTGACACAATCTGTTTGCACATAATTGCAGCTGCCTAATTCTGATAGATAATCTTGCTCCGAAAGTTTGCTGCTGCTTAGAATAAAACTCTCATAAATCTGCTAAAACCATTAAACCCCTTTTCACGGGTGTTTTTGTGTATTTCTGTGTTTATGGTTGGCAGGTTGCAGACCTTTCCATGGGAGACTTACTTTTACATAATACAGTGATCTGGCTTAACCCTCCTGCATCCCTGGGGAAGTGGAAGAAGGAACCTGAGTTAGCAGCATTTGGTATGTACTTGGATGATTATTTCAAACACAAACAGGATTGCAGGTTTCACCTGAGCAGTTACACCCTGATACCTGTGACAAATGTACACAGCGAATTACAGATTTACGGATCAGAAGTGGGTCTGTCGCCGGAAAGCTCATCCTCATAAATTATTTTGTAGTGCTTAACAGACTAACATGACTGCTTTTTTGTTTTGTGAAGATACAGACTAATATGACTGCCTCTGGGTGACTATAGAGAGTGACAGTTACCTAACAGTATTTCTACTACATCATCTAGAACTTGAAAAATAAATACATGAGGTGACCCTGAATTTAAAGGGCCAAATTCTCCTCTGTTAAGTGATATAAATCTGGAGAAATTCAATTGAAGCAACTACTGAAATGAAGTCAAAAGTGGCAAAAAGTCCAAGGGAAGTGAGTAGCTAAACTTCATTCCACATGTTTATCCCCATCCCCTTTTATTTATTAGCATTGGTTTTCAATAGCCTAATTCACTGCGCTTAGCTACTTCATTAGCTATAATTATGGACTTCCTGCTCTTAGAGTTGATCTAAGACTATGCCTACACTAGATCATAAAGTCGATTTTTAAGGCACTTAACTCGATTTTTCAGTATGACTGTCTTCACGGCAAATAACCTTTAGGTTGATTTTCTGGGATCACCCAACTGACTGAACCATTTCAACAAGTTGCACAACTTGTTTTCTGTGCTTTGTGTTTGTATGGGGCAGCCCACCACCCCAAGGTGCCATGCGGCTTGCGGGCTAGCCCCCTCTCCCCCACCACATGGGTAGGTCAGCTTTCTCCAGGTGTGCAGGATATAGGAAATGGGAAGCCCAACAATCTGAATTCCTTTTCTTTCTGGCCAATGTGTTGATCACATCTAGCCATGATTTCTCAGGATTGCAAAAGTGCCCCAGCATGGAGCCATCGGGAGATCCAGGATCTCATTTCTGCGGGGGTGGAAGAATCTGTGCTGAGTAACCACCAGGGATGCTCAGCAGTGCCAGGTGAAAATCAAGCCCCCTCCTGACTCCACAGCTGCCAGGCTGTGTGGACCATGCCTGCAGAGAGCAGCATGCCCTGTCTTGTGTGGGGTGAAGTCGTCTTCTCTGTATAGGATTTAGCAGGAGAGGCTGAGAAACCTGTTTAATGTGTTCTGAGAGCACCAAGTTGACTGAACTATTTCAACAGGCTGTTCAATTTCTTTTCTCCGCTTCACATTTTATGGGGCTACCACCTCCCAAGTCACCATATGGTGGTTACATTTTTAAGCGGTCACTTCTGGGACTGTGCTTCCTTCTGTCCCTTGTTAAGGAATAGTGACTTTAAAAAATAATTTTGTTACCAAATGAGTTCTGGGATCACCCAACTGACTAAACCATTTCAGCAGGTTGCACAACTTTGTTTTCTGTGCTTCATGTTTGTATGGGGCAACCCCCCACCCCGCAGCGCCAAGTGGCTGGCAGCCTAGCCCCCTCCCCGCCACCACGAGGCTAGCCTCTGCCTCACCGCACCACATGGTGGCTGGGCTGTGGGGACCATGCTTACAGACAGCGGTATGGCCTGCCCTCTGTGGGGTGAAAGCTTTTTCCTTCAATAGGATTTATCAGGAGAGTCTAAGAAGCTTGTTTTCTATGCTTTACATTTGTATGGGGGCAGCCCCCGCAGACCTAGGCACTATGTAGCTGGTGTGTTAGTCCCCAGCCCACCACACCATGTGCAGCATGAACCAGGCTTCCAGACAGTGGCATGTCCTGCCTGCATGGAGTGAAGGCATCTTCCCTGTGAGAAACTTGTTTTCCCACTTCACACTTTAGGGGGCTGGCCCCCACAACGAGCCATGTGCTTGATGGCTAGTCTGTTGCCACAGACATTTTATGGGCTGGCCCCAACCCCCCAGGCACACAATTGACTGCACCATTTTAACAGCGTGCTTAAAATTTTACAGGTGCCAGTACTATCCCTTCCCAAATCATGTGGCTTGAGGATATATTTCTGGTGAAGGAATGGAGCTTGTGGGCTCTTTGTCTCTCCCTTCCCTCTCACACACAGGCAGTTGCTGGCACTAGGGCTTCTTTACTGGAAGAGGCAAGGGAATCCCTTCATTCTTTGCTCAACTTTTCTATCTTCCAATGCTTCCTTAACTTTTCCCTCTTTTCTCGAGTCACTACTACTTCTGACAGAGTAATGGCTCCTTCCAGCGGCCAGGAGACACCAGTGCCCTCTGGGATTCTTTCCTTCTCATCTGTTTAGTCTTGGAGATACATAATGAGTCTGGAGCTACTGCTTTTAACAGTCCCCTCTCCTCATGTTCGAGATGTCAGTGAAATGGTTCCCTTGAACATTCTTCACTTCTGTGTAGTGACTACTCACAGGTTTGTCTCTATTATCAGAGAGGTAGCCATATTAGTCTGTAGCTTCGAGAACAACAAGAAGTCTTGTGGCACCTTATAGACTAACAGATATGTTATTTTATATTTGTCTCGGTCTCTCTACTTCAAACCTGGCTCCTTCCACAGATACAGTAACACCACACTACCACTTTTTCATTGTATGTTCTTTCCTAGAGAATAATATGAAGTCGTTCCCTAGTCGCGTGGATCCTGTTTGGTGTATTTTCATTGGGGGCGGGGGGGAGGGGAAGAGACTTCTGATAATGGCCATTCTTCACTTGTGTGTGGTGATGGTTCACAGATTTCTCTCTCTTCCTAGTTCAAACCTGGCTCCTTCAGCCTCTCTCTTTCTTCGCCTGTATTTAATGGCAATTTGAAGTCTCCTGTAAAAGCTGTCTCTTTCTGTAAAGATGATTTTCTGAAACAACCTGCCCCTTTCCTTAATGTGGATGAGTTAAACAATGTGTTTCAGTGAGGAAAGAGACTTCAGAAAAATGGCTCTTTGTTTTCAACAGGAGGGGAAGGAGGGCAATGCATTTTTTTTCCCATAACACACTGAGAAAAAAAAAAAACAGAATGCAACAGAGTAACTGTGGGATAGGTGCCCGCAATGCACTGAGGCAACAGTTGAACTTTGGCGAGTTAGTGGAGACACACTAAGTCAACTTCATGGGCAGGAACAGAAACTCAACTTCGACTTTATAAAATCCCGTGTTGCAAAGTTGACTTTAATAAATTCAACTTTATTTCGCAGTTTAGACATAGCCCTAAGGCAGTGATACTCAGACGGAGGCTCTGGGAGATGCAAGTATCTCTTTAATGTCCCCCCTGTACCTCTTTGCAGAACATATTTAAAACTGATTTAATTATTAACCAATCAGGATGGTTTTACCATGATAATCACCAGTTGTAAAATACTTGGTCAGTCATTTTGCAGTGAGAAAAATATACGCATATAAATAGCAAAGGAAATAATGAATTCACACTGCTGTGGCTTTTCTGGGTTATGTTGATCGCAAGTTTGGCTCCCAAACCACTGAAGTCCCAGTATCAACAATGTTGAGGGTGTTTGTCTGTCTGTCTCTCTCTCACTGTCTTTTTTTTGGCTTTTGTTTTTTTTTTTTTTAACTCCCTCCCCCACTCCATGTATCCAAACCCCTGTCGTGCTATCAGCAAATTGCTGTAGCTCTTGGAAAGCCAAGGGTTGCTAATTTTCAATGTTGCCAGTCTTCCAGCTTGTAAATAAAAACACTTCAGCTATTCACTGACACTATCCCAGCTCAACAAAGGAACCATTTTGGTTCTTGCTCTCATTGTCGTTGCCTGAGCCCTTTGATTTCAATTATGTACAGACTGGTCCTCTGACTGTGGTGAGGAAAATGACATTATGTACCTCCAAGAGGAAAGTGATAATGGATGTCAGCTTGATGATTGGAGGGGATTGTATTAATTTTCAGTCACTGCAAAGCATTTAAATAATCATTTTTATGAAAGCTCAAGATCCAAATATTTTAATCTTTAAATCTCTCTGGCTGTGTCTACACTAACCCCCTTCTTCGAAGGGGACATGGTAAATCAGCCTGAATGGAGAATACTAATGAAGTGCTGCTGTGAACATGCAGCACCTCATTAGGCTCATTCTTCCCATGGCAACTTCAAAGTTGCAAACTTCAAAGCGCTGGCATGTCTTGTAGCCGGGGCCACTTAAAAGCACCTGTGCAACTTCGAAGTGCTCTTATTCCCCAAAAAAGTAAGAGTACTTCAAAGTTGCACAGATACTTCAAGGAAGCTGCAGCTACACGTTGTGCTGGCGCTTCGAAGTTGCATGGGAAGAATTAGCCTAATGAGGTGCTGCACGTTCATTACAGCACTTCATTAATACTCTCTGCTTAGGCTGATTTACCATGCCCCCTTTGAAGAAGAGGGCTAGTGTAGACATAGCCTCTGTGTGGTCTGCTGTGGAAATTGCAATGTTATTCCTTTGCCTGATTCTTTAAGTCCAAATTCTAGCATACCAGTTATATGGAGATAACAGTCCAGATAAAATTTGTATATTAACTCTTATTTATAGGCCACTGTTGCAGGCATCACTGATCCAAACAGGCCACTTGTCTGTTAAATGTAGCATCAGCCCTATGACCCCCTTCATACAACTAGTTGGGACTGGCTTTTCTCTGTTTTTGTGTATGGTGCCTAGCTCAGGAGTGGGAAAACTTTGTTTGGGTTGGTGGGGGGCACTGACCCACAGAAAAATCAGTTGGGGGCCACATGCAAGTGAGAAGCACATAAACAAGAAGCGCTCGCATACCGAGCCCCCAGCTGAAGCGCAGGAAAAAGAGAGACTCGCCTCACTCATGCAACCTGGGACTCCAAGGTTCCCTTCACACTCCAGCCCTGTGCTTCTTCCCAAGACCAGATTAACTCTTCTTGGGGGCCTAAAGCTCAGAGATTTTGCGAGGGTCCCCATAGACTCTGGTGCGGAGCCAAAAATGAGGGGTTCAGTGTGTGGGAGGGGGCTGCCAGGGAGTGGAGTGGGGCGAGGGGTCTGGATGGGACAGGACAGGGGATTGGGACACTTACTTGGCACAGCTCCTGGGGCAGGGCCACAGATGGCTCTGCATCATCCTGCGCTCTCCCCTCACCCATGCATCCCTCTTCCATTGGCTGGGATTCCTGGCCAATGAAAGTAATGGGAGACAGAGTTTCCCTGCACTACCATTCCTGGTGCAGAGCTGCTTCCTTCCCCCACTAGGCAGAGCCCACAGGCTGAATGTATCCTGCTGGTTGCTTAGATAGGGCCCATGAGGTCATAGGTGGATGGAGCTCCAGCACCAGGTCACTCCACCATGTGGGTGTGGGAGGGGAGCCCTGAGTCTTATGGGCCAAATCAAGGCAAGCTGTGGGCCAGATTCAGCCCATGGGCTGCCCTAGGTTCCCAGTCCCTGGCCTAGTATAACAAGGTCCTGATCCACAATTCGGATTCTTAGGTGCTACTAATAATAGACAAACCCTCAGTGGGCTTCACCAGATAGGCTTAAAACACACAAGAAAACGTTTTATTTTGGATAGAAACCTGTAATTTGCACATATTATTGTGTATGGATAACCATTTAAAGAGCAATTAACTTATGAACTCTAACTGTTCTTTATGTAAATTCTTCTGGTGGGGTGGCAATAATTCAGGAACGTGGTGTCTCTTTATAATTTATTCTCTTCCTCTTCCCTCCCTTACTGAAACAAAAGCTTAACAGGAATAAGTGTGATTAATCGTGTGTTCTTGACAAAGGTACAGGGACTATTACTGACTGCCTGTGATTTTTGTTTTTAATCTTCCTCTAGTTTTCAAAACTGCAGTTGTCCTTGTGTATAAAGATGGTTCCAAACAGAAGAAGAAACTGGTAAGTTTTGTCCTGCTTTGCTTCAAAAATGTGTTTGGGGATCCAAAATGAGCTACAACAATTTTCTTCTAACTCTACAGATAATGACTAGCTAATCTTTTTATGTTGTTGTGAGTGTAGGTTGTAAAGATTTTACAAGCATGTACTCAGGCACTCAGGTTAAATATGTAACTTCTTGTGTCCCACAGCAAATAGAGATTTGACCTGTGTTAGTGTGATTGGGGTCAATTTTCTGAATTTGTTGATGTGCCAGTTAGATTTTAAAGATGCAGCCCAACAAATGTTTTTGTTAATTCGACAAATGGCAGTGTAGCCAGTGTTGGAGTAGAAGTGAATTAGGATAACCTTTCTTATTGAGTCCAGAGAGCACTAGATAGTATTAGTAGAAGGTTCTTGTCAGACAGAATTTCTCAAATCAGGATATGTGGTGTTCTTGCCTTTCATAAACTTGTTGATTGGTTACCAAGAATCACATCTGCGTAATCAGCAGTTCATCAGTCTAGTCTGGATTTAGCAAATATTCTATGGCATGTAAGGAACACAAAAGATACATGCAAGCAATTGTCATAAAACAGCACTGAGGACGAGAAGTTATATCAGAAAACACAGTTTTTATTGTATTCACTTCTGATCCTCCATTATAAGTTCTTTAATACACTTACCACACTCAAAGTCATTCCCCAGGGAAGAGAGTTTCACTTTCCCTAAGGCAATCTTAGGAACATGGTCTCTGCCATTTTTAATGATCAGTATGAAAAGGACTAGTTTAAAATACTAGAAATAATTACTTAAAGTTGTAATTGAACATTCTCTAAGCCAAAGTACTAGCCCTGAATAAAGAGGAAACATGCTTATAATGTTACTTTATTATATCCAAATCCAGTTCTTTTGACTTTCACTAAGGAACTTTACTTCTTTTCAATGACCAAAATCTCTGAAATTAAATCACACTGCTTTTTCTCAACCATGGAACCATGAGAAAGGTGAGGGTTTGCCACATGAGTGGACCAAGTGTCAGTAGCACACCTAGATTCTGCGTTGTGTTTGTGGGGTCAGTGAACTGTGGGGTACCACATGGTGACTTTTATTTGTGCATTTTAAAACACCCTGGTTTCTGGGGTTGTTGGAGGGCAGCTGCCTTCTTGATTGTGTTGGATTCTTTCTAGCCTGCCTTCAGTTCTGTTTCTCTGTTACTTCTGTTGATATCCAATTTAAGGTTTTGGTGTAAACAAATTCTGTCAGTCGTCTTCTTTTTTGAGCATTCCTATTTGATTCTGAATTACAAATATTAATTAGAGTCTTACCTCTCCTTGTTTAATCAATTTGCACGTTTCAAAGCTATATACCATTTCAGTGCTTATATCATTCAGTATGTCTTATGATATACAAGCTGTATACAGTAAACCTTCAATATAGTGCACCCTGTTTTATCAGACATCAGAAAGACTGGATGTCTGCTAGCCTCCCACCCCAAAGAAAGTAGAGTACAGTACTGTACTCTGCAGTACAGTAAACCCTCGAAATATGCGATTTGAGTTGCACTTTATTTGCATTAACGTGAGTTAAGTGCAACTCAAAATCCCAGCTCTGGCTCAACCCCACCCCGCGCAACTCCTGCTCAAGCCTCCCACCACCCTGGCTCAGGCTCCGGCTCTGGCTCCCCCCCATTCCCACGCCCGGCTCTGGCTCACCATTGTCATACTCATCTTCTGCTCAACCCCTCCCCGCCACCCCAGTTCAACCCCACTGTGCGCGGCTCCAGTTCAGCCCACTGTTGCAGTTCAATCCCCCCGCCCCCCTGGTTCCCCCCCCACAGCCTGGCCCACCACCAACCCCCATGCATGGCTCCGGCTCAACTCCACCCCGACCCTCCCTGCAACCCTAACCCACTCCAGGCTTTACCCCCCCACCCCACCCCACCCCCACCCTTCCCATGGTCCCAACCCACTGCCAGGCTTAACCCTCCCCACCCCAGGATTTACCTTTCAAAAGGAGCTCCAGGTGCTTCTGCTGCTTCCCCGGCAGCAGAACATGTGTTCTGCTGGGGTAAAAGGCGCCCCCAGCTTACACAAAGTTTGGGTTACGTGAGAGTGTGCGGGAATGGAACCCTCGCATAAATCGAGGGTCTACTGTATTGTAAATGGCAGCGCGCCAGGGACGCCATCGGTGTCATGTCCCCCCCCGCGTGGCTGAGACCCCTGAAACTGTGGATTCCCTGGCCGTGGCTTGGAGAGCCGCTGGCACCACTGTCATGTGCCCCCCCCCCCACTATCCCATCCTTGGCTGAGATCACCCCAGCCACGGGGTCCCTGGCTGCAGCTTGGAGAGCCACTACCACGTCCCCGCCCCCTAACCTCCCCTGCGGCTGAGAACCGTGGCAGTGATCCCAGCCGTGGGGTGGGGGGTCATGGCGGTGGTGGCAGCTCAGAGCCAGAGAAGCCACCGTGCTCTGGGCAGAACGCAGGCAGCTCAGAACTGTAGGGGCCACCACGCTGTGCTGGAGCCAGGAGGAGCTGGGAAGGTCAGTGCGTAAACCCTCAGATATAACGGACTTTCGGTTCTGACAGACACCCCTCCCTCCCATTCGTCCGTTATATCAAGGGTGTGCTGTATTTCCGGAACGCAACAATCATTTAGAAAGAAAATAAACAGCCGTTGATAGTTCCTCTAAATTTAGTGGATATAGTAAATTCCATGATTGTATCTGATACGTTTTGTAGCTCTGAAGGATGCAAAATTAGAGACATTATCATAAAGGAACATGAGATTATAGAGAGAGCTAGCTGAGTCATAAAACTATCAAATACATAGGCTTTTAATTTGGGGTGAATAATTTTATTGATATCTCTAAAAATAACGGAGCCCTGTTTGCTCCAAAGACTAACCTTTAAAAATTCGGTAGACTGTCTGTGGAGGGTGGCATTTTCACCTTTGGTTGTGGGTGGTTTTACGGACATTCTGAGCATGGTGGGAGTTCTGCCTTTGTTTTAAATTGTAACAACTTCACTGTGTCAATGTAACGATTTTCAAAATGAACAAAACTTCTAGAAATTATTATCCTTTCGAAGGGAATTACACTGCACAGCACGTATTTAAGCATAGCAATTATAGACACATGAACAGACTTTTTTGGGATGGGAGCAGAAAAATAATCAGTTCTGTAATTAATATAGACAGGCCAGTTACCCACTGCATCCTCCATCTATCTAGTACGTCGAAAATATTTGCAAGTATCACATATGATTTGCATAGTGCCCCAGCTGTAGCTGTTTTGCCTCCTAACTGCTTTTTTGATGTTTGTGCTTCAGTTTAAAGTTTAATAGACGTACCAACAATAACATGCCATTGCCTTCTTAAAGATGCCCATAATAGTGACAAGACCAGACAAGCCTGTGACACTAGAGCTGTGAAATCTTATAAATATGCAGTGTGATCAGTATGCATATTTGATTAAATATGGCGGGGAAGATGGGCTTCATACAGGTCTGAAACATGAACAGGGTGGTTTAAATAAAAGATGTGTATGGGGTGTGATGGTAACCCATCTTGGAACCCAGTTCTGTATGCTTGCTAGGCGTACAGTGTGAGAATTGCCTTGATTAAAGGACAGAGGGAGCTTTGTGACTATTAATATATTTAAGGCTTATTTGACATTTTTAAACTTAACCCTTCTGAAATCATGCACCATGATAAATGTGATGACTTTCTTCTTTATGGCCTTCCTCAGTCAGTGTAATAGCTAGTGAATGTAAAACGCATGGTCTTCAAATCTGGACTTTTAGTTTGTGCACATATTACCATGTGTAGATGTTGGTTGGTTGCTTGCAGTTACATGGGCCTCAATCTAGCTAAGCATTCACATGTGTCTTATTTGGGATCAATGGGATTGCATTTGCGCGACTTTAAGCAGATTGCGGCCCTCAGTTCTTAGTGCAGTGTTTTTGGTCCAGTAACACTGGTTCTTAATGCTAATTCCTGGCTGACATAATAGTCTAGAGTACCCCAGATACAGTTATGCAAAAGTTTGAGCTGGTGTTGAGTGGTCAGCCTTCTTTTTAGCCAGGGGTACTTGAACCATCAGTCTTTTAGGTTGTTAAATTTTGTTTTAAACTTTTTAAATTACATGTTTTTTTTACTAGTTTTTGTGTAGGTTACTTAAAGCACAATTTAGAATCGTCCCCAAAAGGTTAGCAATTTTTTAGCCCTTGCAAAGTAACTTTAGCAGAAAATGGGGTGTTGGGGGTAATAGCTAATCTTGGATGTGAAAATTGATTTTATTAGCTTATTTCTTTTTATTAACACTGCAGTTTTTTGTTTACGTATGCAAATGCCAAATGACATCTGACTATGTGGTATTCTTGCTTTCAGGTAGCAGTGGGTCTGAGTACACACAATGGCTGTGGTCCAAAACTCTTGTAACACGAGTTTTAAGTGATCTTTTGAGGTGTTTTGAGAATTGATCTTTGTGGCACGGTGACCCTTTTGTCTGTACTTCCTTCCCATGACCTAATAGTCAAGAAATTTCTTCCTAGGCATTTCTGCGGTTTCTATTACCAAAACATACCAAGCATCTGAATTCCCAGTCTAAATTTTCTTGATGACTTTTTTGATCCAGGGAGGATCACATAGGGCTTCTATTTATGAAGACTGGGACCCATTCCGTTTTCGTCACATGATTCCCTTAGAAGCTCTGCATGTTCGCGCTCTGGCAAGTGCAGGTAATGTCGAAATGTGTTCAGAAATCTGTCAAAGTATCTATCTCATTGCTTGCTGCCCAACCTATGCTCTTTATGGGAGATGTGAGGAAGGAGGAAGTGGAGGCTTCACCCAATGCTTCTGGGGTTTCAAGAATCCTTGTTGAAGCCTCCGTTCCCAGGCTCCACAACCTCAGTCCCCTGGTCAGTGTTACCTTTCACACCATCAGAGGGCTCATTGGAAAGCAGCGTAACTTGCACTCCACTGATGGTATGTTTACACTTACCTGGTTGAAGGGTCAATCTCCTGGAGTTCGATTTCGTGCATCTGGTAAAGGCGCACAAAATCAATCTCTCTGGGGTCCGCAGTTGACCCCCTTACTCCTCTCGCAAGGAGTAAAGAAGTTCAATGGGAGAAATGCGCCCATCAACCTCCCTCAGTGAGGACAGTCCTTACAGTCGACTGCAGATAGGTCGATTCTAGCTGCGCAATTGCTGTAGCTAGAATTGCGTAACTGCAGTCGACTGCAAAGTCTAGAGTAGACCAAGCCTGAGCCTTAATTTCCTGGTTTTCTCCATGCTCACTGCATAATATTTTATCCTCTTTTGGGAATAAAAGCCCTAAGGTGTCTTGCACATGATGATGCTATTGGCAGATATTAGAGCTCGTTGGATTTTTTTGCCGATGTTGTTAATTCAAAAAAATTCTGACCAGTGTTCTGATATCCCATTTTGTTTCTTGTCTCTTCTGCCCTCTAGTGGGGCACAAGAGGAGGAGAGGCAAAAGCTGTACACTCATCCCTCGTTAAACGAGTACGTTATTTACTAGTACTCACTTAAACGAGGGACATGCTTACTTACCTTAGTTCACTCCACAAGTGAACTGCCCCTGCTAATACAAGCATAACCCCCTCCCCACGGCTCCAATCCCCCTAATCTGACCCCCCCAACCAGCACCTCCGCCCCAACCCACTGCAGCCTGATGCCCCCCACAGCCCCAACCCGCTGTAGCCAGACCCCACTGCTGGCCCCACAGCCCCATACTGTGGCAGCCAGACCCTCCTGCCAGCCCTGCGGCCCCAAACTGCGTCAGCCTGACTGGCCCGGTGGCCCCGTTCCACGGCAGCCTGACCACCCCTACAGCCCGCACTGGCCCCACGGCCCAAAACCGTGGCAGCCAGACCCCCTTGCTGGCCCCACAGACAGACCCCCCTGCCGCCTGTACCCCACTGTGGCCTGCAGCCTGAACCCCCCCGCCAGCCCCACGGCACCAAACCGCAGCAGCCTGAACCCTCCCAACCATCCCCCTCCCACAGACCCAACCCACCACCAGGTTTTAACCCTCCCTCCCACTCACAGCCCCAATCTGCCCCCAGCCTTTTACCCTCCCCAACCCAAGGTTCACTCACCTTTCAAAAGCAGTGCCACCTGCTGCCACTCCTTCCCCGAGTTAGGAGCCCTAGGAACCCATCAGAGACTTTTACCTGTATTTTAATGGGAATTTAATGTCCCTCTTACGAGTTTTCACCTACAAGCAGAAAGTTCGGACCCAATTGTGCTCGTATAGTGAGGGATGAGTGTATTTGAAAATGTGGGAGAACTCTTCTAGGGAAAAAGGAGCGTGTTTTGGTTTTTGAGGTTTGTTTTTGGAGGTATTTTGTGGAAATGACTTTTTTGTTTCTAACACACACACACACACACACACACACACACACACACACTCACTCACTCACTCACTCACTCACTCACTCACTCACTCACTCACTCTCTGGGCAAAACCTGTGACCAATTTGCTGTTGCTACCACAGAGACTTGCTCAGACCACATATATATGTTTCGCGGGGGTCTGTTTGCCTCAAAAAGCCTATGTAGAAGATGCTGCTGCCGCAGAACTACATACCCTGCGAAGCTGATATACAAGTACAGACGTCACAAAACTAGGAGTATAACGGTCTTAGGAATTTTTTAAAAAGCTTAGTTTATTTTTTTTATGGTTTCCACCTGAGGTATTTCTAGGTCCTAAACTAGTGGCTGCTGCTTACCACACTAATCATAATCGTTTCCCTGTTACCTTGTCGCCTTTCGTTTACTTTCCCTCCTACACATCTCTTCTTATGCTTTAGAGGAAGGACTGTCCAGGGATTAAGGTGCTAGCCTAGGACTAATTAAGAGATTGCCTAACACCTTGGGGACGGCAGCCTGGCCGACTCTATTGCCCATCTGTGAAATAGAGGTAATGGTCCGGACCGATGGGCCAGGGTACCTGGGTCCCTGTAGACCAGTGGTGTGCAATAGGCTAGTGTGCCTCAGCCCCTGTCAGCCCTTTATTTACCTGCACCTCCCCAGGAACAGGGACTTGCAGCTCCTGTTGGCCACAGATTGCTGTTTTGACCAATGGGGGCTGTGGGAAATGGTATCTGAGTCCCTGCTGCTTCCCACAGTTCCCATTGGCTAGGAATGGTGATCTGTGACCAAGAGTAGTTTCAGGCAGCCATATGCACAGGCACACATGTCAATACAGGGCCAGCAGCCTGTCGGGGGCAAACGCTGAGGAGTTGCATCCAGCCCGTGGGCCGGTTATTGCCCATTGCTGCTGTAGACAAACACTGAACATGTTTTTTAAAAAGTTAATTACCCCTCTGAGCACTTTAATAGGTCATTAAGAATAATCCTAGAGGGCTGCAAAGGGTTATAAAAGTCTTTGACCTTAATGGTTTAATTTCTATTGCCTGGCATGTAACATAAAGTGTAGGATTTGTGCATACCCAAGTTCTCCTCTGCTAAGGTTTATGATCAACCGGTGTTCAAGCATATATTTTAAATTTACCAAAATTGATTTCTTCCATGGTTAGAGAGTAGTTCATTCTAGGTCAAGTTCGCACGTGATAGACTATTTAGCAATACACTGGGTTAACATACGTTCTCCATGTCTCTCTAGATGCAGAGACCAATTCTGTGTGTGAGATTGTTCATGTTAAATCTGAGTCCGAAGGTAGACCTGAGAGAACATTCCACCTCTGCTGTAGGTGAGCACTCTCCCATGGGTTCTGCTGTTGCTGGATGTCTAGGTGCTACTTGTTTTGAGAAGAAAAAAACAGCTTGTTATCATATGGCCCAAGAGGTTTGCGACTTTTTCTAGGTCTCCCAGTGAAGGGTTCTCATTAAATAAAATAAGAAAGCCACATTCAACCAGTTCTGAAACTTTGCATGAATATTGCTTTGTCCCTTGCAAATCTGCCCCTAGCTGTTGTAATCTGTGTGGAAATGTGATGTTAGTGCTAGACATACCGTAACTGAGCATTTGTCCAAGTGCCAGGCAGCTGCTGAAATTCAGTAGGGGTTCAGTACCAATTATAGTGTCACATTAAAATACTGTCTATCAAATATGTGTATTTAATAGGGTTAACTCTCACTTAGAGTTTTGCTGTCAATTTTTTAGTTGCTTTTCCTTTTTAAGGGTAGAGGTCCTTGCTGAGCTGATATTAAAAACAGGTCAACCTGCTGTCTAGGTGGGATGCACCTGATTTGGGCCCAGGCTGTCAAATGGAAGCACACAATATAGCTACGTCTACATTAGCATTGAAAATCGAAAAAAATTCTCTCTCTTTTGAAAGAGCGCACAGAGCCTCTTCGCACATATTGTGTCCTTTCAAAATTAAATTGGAGGAACGCAGGCCCGCTTTCGATTTTGCTGCCCCGTTCACGTGTTAGGATGAAGGCTCCTTCTGAAATATTCTTTTGAAAGAGAATGTGTGTGGACGTTCCATTCTTTTGAAAGAGGAGTCTTCTATGGCTGCCACCATGGAGGACTGTGGAGACACCCTGCCCTGCTGCTGCAGGGCTCTATGGTGTGTGCATCTGGCTGTGCTTAAAGCTCCGCTGTCCTGGAAAGCCTGTTACAGGAAGCTGAAAGCATGCTTGCAGCAGCTGAAGCAGAAGTTCCAGCTGCAAGATTGCTGGGTGGTCCCCGCCCTCCCACCCCCCGAGAAAAGGCTAGCAGCGAGTGTTCGGAGAAGCCCAGCCCCGCCCCACAACCCATCTCAGACCTCGCACTACTCTGTGCAGCCCCCCAAAGGAAAGGGCACCTTTGGGCCCTAACCCAAGCTAAGGGACCTGCTTGGGCTCTGAAAGGAGGAGGAGGTATTAAAGGAAATGGGGGGCAAGTGGCAAAACATGGCTGCATTCACCTACCTCTCCAAAGAACTGACCACCAGAGGCCACCCTGCCTGCACCCCGAGCAGGTGCGAAGTAAAGTCAAAGAGCTACAGCAGGGGTATGCCAAGGCCAGGGACACCACCAGCAGATCAGGTGCAGGTCCTGCAACCTATTGCTATTATGGGCCTCCTAGGGCCCAGGGAAAACTCCCCACCAGCAGCCCTCCCGGACACAGCATCTCACAAGCCAAGCCCCACTGAAGAGGAGGAGTCTGGAGCAGACAGCTGTCTGACGGAGCCTGGGTTGGAACTGGCCACTGAGGTTTCCAGCGACGAGGTGGACCTCATTATTGCCATCCCGTCATGCTCCTCCAGCCAGGCATCAGCAAACCCTGCGGAGGCTCCCTCCGGTAAGTACCCAATGGGGCACACACCTGAGTGCCTTGGGCCGTGGCACCCCAGCCATCCACAGGCCACCCCCACACCCAGTGCACCTGTGCCGGACACAGAACAGATCCCCCTGGGACAGCACCACAAGCCGCGTGCATGGGGAGCTGGGAGTTGTGCTGGACCAGGTATGGCCAGGAACTCCTACGGAACACATCATACATCAATGATGCCTGGTGCTGGGACGGTGGCCGGCACGGCTCTCCAGTCCCCAACCGTGGACTGACTGTCTTCCTAGCCATCCTTGCAGATGCGCCAGAAGAGGGCAGGGAGACCCCCCCAACATTGTAGTGCTCCGTGTCCAGGAAAAGGAGGAGGAGGAACGGTCACTACGTCCCACCCTCAGAAGAGGAGCTCGCGGCCAGAGGGCAAGATGTTGGATCGTGGATCTTGCTGAGCAGTGCCCCCAACAGGACCATGGCCAGTACATGTGGCAGAGGGAGACGTGGGCAGAGGTGGTGGGGCACCTCAGGGATGTCAGTGAAGTCCTGAGGGAGCACACTGGGCTCCTCAGACAAATCCTGGCGTCCCACCCCTCACACCCATCCAGGCCCCCTCCTTTTCCCCTTTGACAGCCCCCCTGCACAGCCTGATGCCACCAGACCCCCTTTACCCCCACCCCCAGCCCTACCTCCCTGTGCTGCCTGCCCCTTCACAGCCCCACTGTGGGCCCTGTACCAGAGGTGGGAGGGTTACACAGGGCCAACGTGGCTCACAGCCATCCACCCAAGCCCCAGAGTAGTGCATCCCTCCCCCGGCCTGGTTACAGTCCCCATTAACCATCCATCTTATTCCTCCACTCCCCCACCCACTTAAGTTGCCTCCACCACACCCAGAATATTCCATCTTTCCACCACCTGGTTAAAGGCCCAAATTCCTCCCCCGCACCCCACTACCAGTGAAGTTGCTCGTCTTCCAGGTTTCGGTTCCCCACTCATGTATGGCTTGAGTCCCCCCGCTTTTCCACTAACCCCACCTGCTCAGGTCAGCCTTGTATATCATTAGTTCCCTGTTGTTTTATATAAAATATTTGCACAATTGTAAAACAAACAATTTTTATTGAGACATAAATCATTATTTTAAAACGATGCAGTGTCCCATAACGTAGGTGGGGGGACAGTGCGGGGTGGGGGTGCGCTATAGTTATGGTGGGGAGATGGTGAGAGTTGCATGTGCAGGGGGGCCTGTGTGAGTTGACTGTGGGTGAGGGGCACTGAGGCTCATGGGCAAAGATTTCCCAGAGAACAGCCCTGAATGTGGACCCCATCCCATTGAGCTTTTTGGCTTGTGGCAGGGATCAGCTGTTCGAGGCTGGGAACGTACTCTGCCACCCACCACGGGGGGAGCACCTCGCCCTTGCCCTCTACCTTGTTGTGGAGGGCACAACAGGCACCCACCACTTGAGATGTTCTGTAGCCCCACCTCCAGGCGCAATAGGAGGCACCACCGTGGGCCCTTCAGGCACCTGAAGGCCCGCTCCCTCACATTTCGAGCCTGGTTGAGGCAAGTGTTAAATGCCTCCTGCGAAGGGTTCAGGGTAGCTGGCGTAGGGACGCATCAGCCAAGGCAGCAGGGGATGGGCAGCATCCACCACTATACAGAGGAACATGGTCACATCCCCAATCCTGATCTCCCACCAGAGGACAAATATCCTGGCCCCCGTGCAGCGGCAAAGCCGCCTGGCCTTATAGACCACAAGTGCTTTATACGTTCATCCCGCCCAGCCCACATAAATATCTTTAAAGCAGCCCTTGCTGTTCACCAGTGCCCGGAGCACTACCGCGTGGTAACGGTTTCTATTGATGTACGTTCCGGCACTGTGTTCCGGGGGTGGATGGAGATGTGCATCCTGTCCGAGGCACCAAAGCGGTCTGGAAATCGGAGCGCTGGGAATCCTGCGACAGCTGCATCTACTGTGCAGCAGCATTGCCTTGATGGTGCACACGACCTGCATGGGGGGAAGGGCGTGCAGTGTCATGAGGGCTTCAGGGAGCATTTGCAGCCTCCCCCCCATGCCTCTGCCCCTCTGTCGCCTTCTGCCAAGATTCCCCCTTTCCTGGGATATGACTTCACACTTCCTGTGGTGAGCGTGTGAGCTGAGCAGGCCTAATCTCCGTGATGACAGCCCCACTGGTGGCCTTGCCCCCTCCAAACTAGTGACCCACAAACCCGTCCGAGGTGGCCAGTTTTCAGATGGCGATTGCTACTCATTTTTCAAAGGGGCGGGTGGGCTTCATGCGGGTGTTCCGATGAGCCAAGCTGGGAGGTGAGCCAGTGGCAGAGCTCCTGGAGTGTCTGCTTGCTCATTCTGAAATTCTGCAGCCGTTGAGTATCACTCCAGTCCCCCAGCACCAGCCGCTCCCACTAGTCGCAGCTGCTTCAGTGGCTCCAGAGGCACCAGGGCACTCACGGAGAACGCCAGCGCCATCCCGTGTTGAGCAGCTCCAGGCCTTTGGTGTTGTGGGGGGTGAACCCTCACAAGGAGTTGGATGGTGGCAGTGACCACTATGGACAGGTGACGAACCAGGGCATGGAGGATGTCCAGCTCCAACAGAAGGAGCTGCTGCTGGGGATCCATCAGGTAGAGGCTGCCAAGCACCGGATGGCCTGTGCAGAGGCTCTGCAGGGCTCGCAAAACCTCTGCAAGCCTGAGCGACTGCAGGACGTGGGAATTTGGGAGGGGCCCTTTCAGGGAGCCACTGGCTGCGAGCTCCGGAAGGGCTTGTCAGCCGTGCGACCCCATCTGTGCCGTTTCCCAGTGCTCTTTTGAAAGAGTGTGTGTGCGTGTGGAGATGCTCGCTTTGGAAAGCGCTGACCCATCTTTCGAGAAAGCAGATCTCAGGCTCGAGCTGCTTTTTGTGCATGGACGCGCTCTTTGGGAAGACGATCTTTCGAAGGAGAGCGAATGGAATCATTCAAATGCTCGCTTTTGGATGAAACCTCTAGTGCAGACGTAGCTCGTGTGAGATAACATTAGGTGCAATAGGTTTGCCACATAAGAGTGTCTGGCATGAGAGGAAAAGGAAGGAAAGCGCAAGAGAAGTAGACTGCTTCTGTCATGAAGAATGCTTGTTTTCCTGGGTTTAAGCTCACACAGATTTATTACGAAAAGTGATTGGAAAAGTTTTTATGCTAGAATGACAGATGCCTTAGGGAAGGGCTGGCAGAACAGTTCACATTTTCTGTACTGTACGGGTGTTGATTATCCTGCTCTCACGGACTTGCAGGAATTATGGATCTCCAGTGAGTTTGTGCCCTAACTTCTATTCGTTGATTTTCTGCTTTCAGTTCTCCAGACCACAGGAAGGAGTTTCTGAAGGCTGTGCACTCCATTCTACGTGATAAACACAGAAGGCAGCTTCTGAAAACTGAAAGCCTGCCCTCATCCCAACAATATGTTCCTTTTGGAGGGAAAAGGTTGTGTGCTTTAAAAGGTGCAAGGCCAGCAATGAACAGGGCAGGTACTGTAGGGATGCAGATTTTTAAGATCCCACTGACCCCAGCACCACTGTCAGCCATATCTTAAGATTTAGTTCCCATAGGTTAGGGCTAATGTTGGACCTGCCCTGTCTCTCCTTCCTTCACATCCTGAAAGGAGCCTGAACAAGTGCCTACATTTACGCTACTCTTCACTCAAGGTTCCACGTCAAAGCAATGATTCTTCTGGTGACCGAGGCCCAAATAGGGTTCCTTTCCATTTCAGTCACCTGCTGGTTTAATCACCCAAAGGTGTGATAGTTGAATAAAACTTTGTAGGTTTTTTTTTTTTTGGTAAACAAAAACCTGTATAGGGGGTCTACTGATAACCAGCAGTGATTTAAAACAAATCAAAGTGTCTTTAACTCATCACCTGCCAGCTTCAGCAGGATTTGAAATGACTCCTGCTTCACCTCCTTTTTCATCTCTCTTGACAGTGGGCATTGGCTTGTCCTCATCAGATCTGAGGGATGCCTGTGATGAAATGTGTCCCAAAATGTAAACTTCATTTTCAGTTGCCTTAATGCAAAACACATTTTTAAAAAAAAATCACAGGAAAAAAAAGTTTTGTGCATGCCAAATGAAGGAGGGTAGAAATTTGTTTCTAAATATACCTTTTCTGCTCATTAGTTCCAGTATTCCAGGCTTTTTATTCCTCTTCTGTAACAAGCATGCCAAACCGATGACATTCACAGCATGGCTTCTCACGGAGGCCAGAGAAGGATTTCACACATTTAAGAGTCTAAGGAAGGCCAAAAGATATCTGATTTTTGCCAAAATGCTTCATTTGTCCTCCCGAGGTGCCATATACTTGTAGTGTCAGAACTGTTTTTAGGTGGGTTTTTCGAGTCATTCACCTGGTGAAAGTAGTAGAGGTAAAAAACCTATAGGCTTATCTGGGCACTTACTGTAAATTTTTAACTTTAAAAGCTGTCTTCCAGCTCAGGATGATGATGATTTCTTTGCCAAAGCTGGGTGTGTTTACTAGACTTGTGGTGAAGGTGTCATTAGTGAGAGAGATCAATGACAACCTCTGAATCTCAGCCACTGACAATGAGCTACTGTGCATAAACACTGAAAACCTCCGCAGCTCCTTCAGCTGGAGGTTTCATCATCTGTCTTGTCCGCTGTGCCCCAGATGAAGATATTTCAACGCTGACAATGCCAGTACGCTAACTGGACCAGTCACAAAACTAGCAAAGAGGTCTGGTGCTGCGGATGGAACTTTTTAAGCCAGCAGTATTTCTTTTTCGTAGCAAAGAGCCCAGCTTCAATGGGCCATGTCCACTGACAAAGAGTAGGCAGCAGCTCCTACCTTTTACCGCAATTTAACTACTGGGAATGATTCTGCATCATTCCGTTGGAGGCACCAGAATATTCCCTGGCCAGTTTTGGAACAAGTTGGGTTTTTTCTGTCTTTTAGCAGCAGGGCCCTCCTGGTGAGAAGCTCGGCTGTAAAGAGGCCTTTTCATGCTGGCTGCCTGCTTAGGAGGAAGAGTAATTGTGGCCCATTGTCTCAATTTGTGGAGCTAAAAAGCAGAAACTTGTGGTTTTTTACAGCTGGCAAAAATTACCCTGTTCTCCTGAGAAGAGTAAACCACAAATTATGCATGTGTATTCGTAGGGAGGGGTAGGTCACGCTTGGACATCCTGGCTATCTGGTGCCAAGGGATGTTGGGAAAGGCACAGGGAAGGCTTGTTTTTGAGAGCGACTTTGTTTACTCAGTGTAAAGCATGTGGGATTTTATCTTTGTGTGTATGCAGCATCCGCCCCAAGCAAGTCTCTTGGGAGGAGGCGGCGGCGGCTGCTGGCCCGGAACAGGTTTACCATTGACTCAGATGCCGTCTTTGAAGGCAGCCCTGAGAAAGAGTCCCAGCAGCCAGCAACCAGTGGGGACACTGACCGTTGGGTAGAGGAACAGTTTGACCTTGCTCAGTACGAGGAGCAAGAGGACATCAAGGAAACGGACATACTGAGCGATGATGATGAGTACTGTGAGCCTACAAAAGGCACCATGCTCGACAAGGAACTTCAGGAGCGTTTGCAGGCAGCTTCCCTAACAAGCAGTCAGCCCCGTCGGGCCATGGGCACGCATGCTTCCAGAATGACTCAGTTGAAGAAGCAAGCTGCACTCTCTGGTATCAATGGCGGCATGGAAAGCAATAGCGAGGAGGTCATCTGGGTTAGGCGTGAAGACTTTGTACCCACGAGAAAACTGAACACTGAGCTCTAAACCTCCCCCTTTCTTGTTAGGTGGTAGGTGTAGATCTCTCTTCCCCCAGACATGCTGTGGCGAGTGGTCCTTTTGCTTGCACACTTGCGCACTCAGTTTTGGCAGCTAAGCTGGGCAGCCACATTTTAGGAACTTTAAGGTGGGGGGTGTAAAATTTGAAATAAGGTAGAGTCCTAACTGTATATTATTAAGGGCTTTTAAACTATTTTATTTATTCTAAAAATGGGATTCGTAGTATCACTGGAGAACAAATTACTGTGGGCATCTTACGTATGTACCGCTTATGTGATAGCACAATGAACAAACAGGTTTTGTATCTGTGAAATGTCAGTCAGAGGCTCATCTCCTTAATGAGGAAATTGCCTTTCTAATCTGTACAGCTGCAGTGTCCTTAATCTTTTCCCTCTTAGACTATACATGTATTTTAGGAGTGTGTGAGGACAGGTTTGGGATTTATGTTGTGCTGAGTTCTTAGTGTGTCTGGTCTAATTTATTTTCAGTGTCAGAAGCTCTAATTTTACATACAATTATAAAGATGCCAAACTCTTGAAAGAGATCCAAATTTAACACTTGAAACTTTTTTTTTTTGTACTGAAATACAGAGGCACAAATAGATAAGAATGTTAGTGTTACTTAGGACTGAGGCTAGCCCTTTTGCAGAGGGTGCAGTAGGCTAGTTTTTATATTAAAATATCATCTGAAAACTCCTGCTTAGGGATAATTTTTTAGAAAATGGTTAACATGTGTCTTGAGACTGGAGTTTGATTATATTACAAATCATGTGACTGAATTACAAAGAGGGCTAAATTCATCCATGACTTCAATGGAGTCACATCAGGGGTGAGTTTGGATATGTCTGACAAAGTTTGGGTTTGGAGCAGAGGGGGTGGGAATATATGGCCAAAAAAAACCTGACCTCATCCAACTCTTAAAGTGGATGAAACTAGTGTATATATAAATTTCTTTGTAAAGGTTTTTTTCCACTGCAATACACTATGAACAAAGTTCTAAATAAGCAAACCTCTCAAATCTTTTTATTTAAGTATCTATAACAGGGTAAAATATGCCTAAAATCTAGTGGGTTTTTTAGTAGACTTCCAAATAGTTAAAAAAAAAAAGGAAAAGAAAATATAGCACTTCTAATTTTTTTAGATTTATATAGCTTTCCCATTTACTGTCCACTTACAAAAGAAAAGAGAACAAAAATTTCTTTTTTGTATCTATTGATGTTTGACACATTAGTGGATACTTTGAAAACCTGGTATTTTATAAAATAGCTTTAGGACTATATTTTGTAAGATCAGCTGTGACTATATTTTGAAACAGAACAGAAATTGTTCCCCGACAACACCACCAACTGTCTTGTGTCCCAGAGAGCATCTCCCCACCAGGATACCAGAACACTATACTTAGTCTTTTGAATCTTTTCTTCCATCAACTTTTGCTGTCTTTTGATTTCTTTTTTCCTAAAAAGATTTCTATGCCCTTTTTATCATCACCTCATTGTTCTAGCTCATCTTCAGTCCATTGTGTCCCAACTTATTAGAAAAGCAGAGGTTTTAGCTGGCCTATACTGTACCTAGTAGAATGTGTCAGTTGTGAAAGACTGGAAAGTCTGGTGCTTGGGAGGGTGCCATTGTTCTTGTACATAATATCCTGATGTCTATTATGTCAAAGGTTCTTATATATTTCTTTTATAAGCTGAGAGAAGGTCTATTTTTATGTTTTTAGGTCTATGAATGGGACGTTGTAAATGCCTGTCAAACAATAAAACATTGAAAACACCTGAACAGTGTTGTGGTGGTATACCAGGGACCTCCCTTTCATTCCTGCCTGGAGCACAAAAAGCAGGTTGTAGCTAATAAATTAATATCAGCTAGTCAGGTATGCTTAATATTACACCACCAACCTGTAAAGGTTTGGGTGGGCACTTTTTAAATATAATTTTGATAGAAAAAAAGTTAACCTTTAATTTTTCATACTTGCAGGAACTTATGGGGGGAGGGGTGTTGTACAACAATCATGTTAAAATACACAAAGTAATATCTTTAAACAACACAAAGTTCTCAAGCAGGCCTCTCTGCCTAGCTATACATTTCAATTATTGATAGAATTTTTTTGAAGTGGTGTGTCCAGTGAAATGGATGTTTAAGTAGTTCTTCCAAATCTGCTCCTTACAAAGGTGTGTGCGTTCAATTTTATGACGACTCTAGTTCAACTGCAGAAACAATTTATCTTCCTACAAAAAAGGATTATTTGCTTTTTTAGATGATAGTTTGGACAACAGCTCCCTACTCCAGTGAAGTGAAATTGACCCCGTGCAGCTGGCCAGCACAAAGCTTGTGCCTGTCTACATTCTACATAAGCTTAATTTGGTGTGTATTATTGCAAATTAGAATAAAGAAAACATTTCCTCATGTAAACAATGAGGAGTCCTGTGGCACCTTGCAGACTAGGAGATTTGTTTGGACCTAGTCTGCAAGGTGCCACAAGACCTCCCCATTGTTTGTGTGGCTACAGAGTAAACATCACTAACCCTTCGTTTTCTGGTTTGAAATTCCTGCCTGCTACTGGCAAAACTTTGCCCAAACTGGACCTACTTCTGAGCAAACGGGCATGTTCAAAACGTTCCTTTTTCTTTGACTTCACAAGGGTGGATAAAAGTCAGATTTATTTTTAAATCATCGAATGCTAAATTCCTCATTTAAAAATAACCCTGACATTTAAATCTCATCACAAACATGCTACACCTACACTTACAGGCTTATAAAAATGAATTAATGGTGCTTGTCTGTCCAGCTAACTATCACAACATTATCCAGTACCCACAGCATGTGCTAACTTCAATTCTATGCTGTGCCAGTTAGTGACCTGACACAGTCACGGTGTGGAGGTGGAAGCTGGGGTGTTTAAATTCACCAAGTATTTCTGAAACAGAAAACAAATGTCTCAGAATCCACGACTGTGTTCAAAGGGCCCTTCTTTCTTGAGCAATTAACATCTCTCCTCACCCATTGCTTCCCTTTTCTAGATAAAGTTGTTTCTGCCTCAAGCAGAAGGGTATAAAAATGGCTTAAAGCTTAATATTGCCTTCCCTCTCTTACAGAGCAGTGTCTGGTTCTTCATACTTGAACTCTTACATTGCTTCAAAATCTATTGTATTATTTTAGCTGTTGCTTGCTAACAATTTGGTGTGGTTCTTAAAGCTTTTCTTTAAAAGCAAGCAAGTTGGCAAAAATCATAGGGGGCAAGAAGAAAAGCTGCAAAATAAACGTGGCCAATTGTTGCATAGACCAGCAAAACTATTGGGAAATTCACCCCCTCCACCCCCTAATGTTAGTTATTGCTTGCATGCCATTGATTACCAGTGTCAACAGGTGGTTGGACAGCTAGGCCACTTCTTCCTTTAAAATTGTCAATGCCATCCAGGGACAGGAATATTTTGTCCCAGCCATACTTGGGATTTCCTTCCTGTAGCACCCAGCACTAATTAATTGCTTCAGTTTCCTATAGCTTGCCCCCAATTCTCCCCCCCACCCACCTTACAAACACACCGTGCAAAGGCTCAGGAGAGGCAGGGACTCATGTTTTTGGGAAACATTTGGAAAGATGAACCCTTGACTTTCCCCTACCTGCACTGGGCATGTAAGGCTGATTACAACTGGGGGTGTTTACTGTATCAAGCAGATTACTCCCAACTCCATTTCAGGGGCATGTCCTAACAACCACACCTCCATTTCTGAGCAATTAACTGAAGCAATTAGTGTGTGGGATTGGGGTGGATTTGTAGGGTAAAGAGATGTCTGGGGCCCTGGGTAGGTTAAGGGGGTGGTGAAATGCTAGGGCAGGGCAAAGAGGGAGGTTGGGGGCAAGGAAGTGGGGTCAGGGGCCCTGTACCCATAGGGGTATTTTGTGCATTCTAGCCCTACCAAATTCACAGCCATGAAAAACCTGTAATGGACCCTGACCATCACCCCCCCGGTGAAATCTGATCCTTTGTGTACTTTTACCCTTACTGTACAGATTTCACAAGAGGAGATCAGCATTTCTTAAACTGTGGATCCTGGCCCAAAAGTGAGTTGCAGGGGGGGTCACAAGGCTATTTTAGGGGTCTGGTTGTATTGCCACCATTACTTCTGTGCTGCCTTCAGAGATGGATGGCTAGAGAGTGGTGGCTACTGGCTGAGGGCCTAGTTCTGAGGACAGCAGCACGGAAGTAAGGGTGACAATACCATACTATGTAACCTGTACTCTCTGCGCTGCCACTGGGTGCCAGTGGCAGCCTAGAAGGGTATCATCACCTCAACCTCCCCCCTCCTAAAATAAACCTGTGAACCTCCCAACTCCTTATTTGGGTCTGGAGGACCCCTCCAACTGCAACAGTGGGAAAAATCAGATTTCAATAGATGAAAGAATGAAATGTATTATTTTTAAAATCCCACAATGACGAAAATGGCCAAAATGGACTGTGGATTTGCTAGGGCTCTGTCGAGGAGAGAACCTTCCTGCTTATCCCGTGACAACTTGCTTTAAGAACCTTGGCAAAGGCTTTCTGAAACTCTAAAGTATATTCAATAGATTCTCCTTGTGCACATGTTTGTTGACCACCTCAAAGAATTCTACTGAATTGGTGAGAAAATCATTTACCATTCAGAAAAACCACCTTGACTCCGCCCCTAATAACTTATGCTCCTCTCTGTGTCTGACAATTCTGTTCTTTACTATAGTTTCAACCAGGTTGCCCAGTAATGAAGTCAAGTTTACTGGCCTGCAACCTTTGGAGCCCTTTTCTACAAATTGCCATGAACTACCGTCCAGTGATTTGGTAGTCATTAGGAAGGAACAATCAACTGCACGTGTAAAATATGGGACATGACAGCATAGGAAGGAGTACTGCGGAAAAGAATCTGGGAACTTAAACCAGATAAGATAAATACAAGTCAACAATGTAACTGTTGCAAAAATGAGCATCATTCTGGGATGTACTAGCGAGAATGAAGTGAGCAAGTCACGAGAAGTAATTCGTCTGCTCTACGCTGCACTGATAAGGCCTCAGCTGGGGAGTTGAATGCAGTTCTGCTTACAGTACTTTGGGAAGGGTGTGGATAAACTGGAGAAAGTCCAGGGCAGAGCAACCACAATGATGAAAGGTCTAGAAAACATTATGTTGGAGGAAAGATGGGGGGGATGGAGGGCGGGAGGCACAGAACAGAGTCTGCAAGTGTGTAAGGTCTGTTATAAAAGAAAAACCATCCTGTCCTCATCTTAAATGAAACAGCAAGCAGTTGGGGGCGGGGGATGGGAAGGGGCAGGAGCAGAGTCTTAGGTTACAGATTAGGAAAAACTTTGTTACTGTGTAGATGCCTAAGCACTGGAAGAGTTACCTAGGCAGGTTGCCTCCCTCACTGGAGATTTTTAAAAACAACACGCCTATCGGGTATGGTATAAACAATACTGAATCCTGCCTGGGTGAAGGGGTGTGAATGAGATGATGCACTGCGCTAGGTGTCCCTTAGGGATGGAGAGGACCTGTTACCGTTAGACCAGCAAATCTTTTCTAGTGTAGACTAGCCTTAAGTTACAGGCTTCAATTACATTTTACTCATAAGGAAATCCTACAGCAGCCAGAGATGGTAGGTAAATAGTCATTCTCGTTTTATATATGAGAAAACAGCAATGGAGAGCTTAAGGAGCAGGCCCCAGCTCAAGCAAAAAGTCTTTGGTAGAGCAGAATGAGAATTTCTCTCTTGTATTCTTGTAAGACACTATTTTGTTTTTATCATTAAACCATCCCTCATCCTTATTAATGTAAAGGAGATAATTAACTGCAGTACTAAGCCAATTTTGGTGGCAGAACAACAAACGGAGCAGGAAAAAAGTTACCCTACTTGACTACCAATCCTAGCACTGTTTGGCCCTTTACACACAGTTTGGAATACGAAGGAAGCTGGCGGAGGTTTCACTTTTCTGTCTCTTCTCAGTTCTGTAGTATTTCTGATCAAGTGAATGATATTTCTGAAGGGAATGATTCACGGGATACTTGAAACCAATTAAATGCCTTTCACTTGACTTGCAAAATAAATAATCTTGGTTTTGCAGATGTTCACTGCTCCTATGTTGAAGGTAACTGACTGTAGAATAGAGCAGCATAATTGTTTGCTCATTTAAAAAAAAATCTTTCTTCTAACACGGTACAAACATGAAACAGGTTTTCCTGTAGTGTAGATAAGGAGCTTAGCTGGCCAGGGTTAACACTAGGGATCTTTTGAATACATTTTTAAACACTGCTCCTGTTTGCACTAGTCCTGTGTAACATGTTATTTAACACATGGTGCATTTTCCTAAAATGAAAATCCCACCCTGCCCCAAATAGATAAAGACAAGGTGGAACTTGTATTAACTCTAGTTTACATTCCTCGCTTTTCCTCTAAAGTAAGATGGTCACACCCAGAACCACATCAGAAAGCCAGCTTTTTCTTTTTAAGGAGGCAAATGATAGAAAAATCCTACGGGGCCCATGGTGCAAGGTTAACAGAGTGAGACTAATTCAACTCATCTACTTCTGAAGAAATGCAAAACACTTAAAATGTAACCAAGCATTGTATAAAGCTAAAACGATCAATCCTACTTCCTATGCCACGCAGGTAAGTAATCAGTGTACCCAAAAATTATAGATCAAGTACAGTGGGCAAAATTTTCAACTGTGTCCAGCCGATTTGGGTGTATCAAATTTAGTGTGTCCACCTAGAGAGGTGCCAGTCTGATTTTCAGAAATGCCAAAGACACAAAACTCCTGACGAAATCAATGGAGGTTTTTTGTCCACAGCATTTGGGGAAAAACAAAACAGGCTCTAGCCATTTCAGAAAGGTTGATGCTGAAAATCACAGACGCAAGCTTTTGGACATGCTGTGTAAATAACCACTGTGATATAATTCCTTTTTTGTGCCGGTACTTGCCGATATTGAGTACCGGCACCTTGGGCAGCCCCAGCCATGGGATTGTCTGGGGTTGAGGGGCAGGGAACCGGCTGAGTACTGGCTCCTCTTTTTTAAAACACAAAACAGGCACTGGTACCATTATTTTTGTGCTTCAATCCAAATCCAATAACAGCAAACATTGTCCTAAAGAAGATGGCAAAACGTTTGAGGGGAAAGCAACGGGAAGAGTAACTGGAGATTAAGCACTGCCAGAGGAAACTGTGTGAGAAAGGGGTATGGCTGGTGGCTACTTTAACAAATCACTGTGTTAATCGAAAACACACACATGAATGAACTGCATCAAAATGGAGCATTTCCTTAAAATTGGGAAAGAAAAATTTTAAAATTACTTAGGCAAAGTATCCATTTTCCAGTGACCTCGGCCTGGTAAAGTACATCCTACAATACCCAAGGAGCTGACAGAGTAGAGAGCCATTAGCTAGTATTTTTGAAAAGTCATGGAACACAAGAAATATTCCAGACTAGAAGGGGGCAAAAATAGAGCCCATGTATAAAAAGGAAATAAGGAAAACTCAGGGAATTACAGGCCAGTCAGCTTAACTTCAGTCTCTGAAAAGATAAGGGAGCACGTAATTCAGGAATCCATTTACAACCATCTAGGAGATAGAAAGGTAATAAGTAATAGTCACTTTGGATCTGTGAAGAAAAATTCATGTCAGACCAACCTGATAGCTTTCTTTGACAGGGAACCAAGCCTTAAAGATATGGGGATAGCAGTAGATGCAGTCTATCTAAACTTTAGTAAGGCTTTTAAGTCAGCTTTGCATGTCCTTCTCATAAACAATCTAGGGAAATACAACCTAGATGGAGCTACTATAAGGTGAGCGCATAACTGCTTCAATAACTGTTCCCCAGAGTGTAGTAATCAATCATTTTGTTTGTTCCAGAAACAATACACATATAATGTTAACAGGCAATACCAAATTGAGAAGGGCTGCATGGCCTTTGGAGGATAGGTTTATAATTCAAAATGATCTGGCTAAACAGGAGAAATGGTCTGAAGTAAATAGGATAAAATTAAATAGGGACAAAATGTAAAGTACTTTACTTAGGAAAGAACTATCACTTGCACACATGCAAAAATGGGAAATGATTACCTAGGCAGGAGAACTGTGGCAAGGGATCCAGGGTTGCAGTGGACCACAAGCTACATAGGAGTTATCAGTGGGAGAGTATTTAAAAAAAAAAAAGAAAAAAAAAAAAAAGAAAGGAAAGGAAAAAGTGAACCTCATTCTGGCATGTATTAACAAGATAGTTTTTAAGGAAGACAAGAGAAGCAATTCTACTGTGTGCTAACTAGGACTCAGCTGGAGTATTGTGTCCAGTTCTGGGCATCACAGCTCAGGAAACATCTGGACGCACTGGAAAAAGGCTAGCGAAGAGCAACAAGAATGATTCAGGCTCTGTGAGGGAAAATTGAAAGAAATGGGTTTGTTTAGTCTGGGAAAGGGAAGACCGGGGGGGGGGGCGGAGGGTGGCGCAATAACAGCTTTCAAGACCCTAAAGGTTATTAGAGGGAGGAGGGCAAAGAATTATATTCCGCAACCTTTGATGATAGGACAGGAAAAAAATTGCAGCAAGGGAGGGTTCGGTTGGGCATTAGGAACAACTTCCTAACTGTCAGGGTGGTTAAACACTGGAATAAAATTACCTAGGGATGATGTGGAATGTCCATCACTGGAGATATTTAAGAGCAGGTTAGATAAACGTCTATTGGGGCTGACTTAGATGCTGCTTGCTCCTTCCATGAGTGCAGGAGATGCTCAAGAGTCCTTTCAGTTCAATTATTCTATGATTCCATACAGCATTCAGGCCTGCAGATGTGAGGGTGAGGGGAAAGGGCCCCATTGCTCCAGGCAGTGGCTGGAGCTCCAGGCCCTTTTGAAGTGGTGGTAGCACTGCTCTGCCACCCTGCGGGGTTTAAGGGGCAGGGGTGCCACTGCTGACTGCCCCTTCTGCCCTGGGCCCCACCCTAGCCGTTGGGCCCATTGAGTGCCTGTGACAGTGCGCTGCGATTTCACTCCAGTAAACATAGCATTGCGTTTAGCAAGGCTAACCTTTGCTTTCACACAGGCTCTGGCTAGCCTGCAGGCATTTGTCTATGGAAGGTTGTGTCAGAACAGAACTGACAACAAAAACGTCTGTCGACAGAGGGTGTCCAGACACCACGGCGCAGCGAAGGGGCGAGCTGCTCTCCCGCCAGAGAGCACCCAGACAGCCTGGCCACTCTTGGCAAAACAGCCAATGAGAACCATGTCAGCCAGGGGTTCAGGGCACAAGTTGCTTCCAAGTGCCGGTGCTGGAGCCCTGCAGAGATGCAACCTTAAAGGGACCCCTCCCGACAGCTGTTCCCTGTCCCTGCTGCAGGCTCGCCCTACCCTGTGGGGGGACAGCAAAGCTCTCGCAGTGCCCACGGTGCTTGCCCTGCGTTTGCAGGGGACACAGCTGGTTCCTGGGTGCCATGCCACTGGAGGTGCCCTGGGATTGCAATGGCCCCACCCCGATATGTTGTGGCTTGTGCTGAAGTTTCTGGCAATTGCCTTCCTGTTCCTCAGTGAGGTCGACTCTGAGCTCATCTTTGGGATTGTCGTCCTGGCTGCAGGAGATACACAGGTGCCCCTGCCCCCGCCGCAGCGGTGCACAAGCAGTGCTGGCAGCCCCACAGCAGTTTGGACTGGTGGGACCAGCTCGTCATGGAGCAGTGGGATGACCAGCAGTGGCTCCAAAACTTCTGCATAGGGAAGGCCACCTTGTTGGAGCTTTGTGCCTGGCTCACTCCCACCCTCCAGAGATGCAACACCCAGCTGCGGCCTGCCATCCCCATGGAGAAGCAGGTTGCAAGCTCCCTCTGGAAGCTCACTACCCCCTAACAGCCACTGGTCAGTGAGCAGCCAGTTTGGCCTGAGGAAGTCCACGACTACGGCCCCCCCTCAAGGAAGTGCAGGGTGCCTTGCAGGAAGCAAGTGGATGTAGGGTGGTGGAGGCAGCAGCAGGTGGCTGGGCCAGCATGTCAAGCCAGATGCTGGTGACCGAGTCACAATAGGACGTCAGCTGGTCCCACACCCTTGACTGCCACGCCACAGCCTCCCAGACATGGTAAGCCAGGGTGCACTGGCTGTCCTTGAGGAGTGCGACAGGCTGCTGCCTGATGGCCTCCTGCAGCCTCCATCTCCTCCTCCTCCTCCAGCTCTGGGGGCAGTCTGGTGGTGGTGGTGGTGGTGGGGTTAGGGTGGCCCAGCCCCCAGTTGGTGTGGGTCCAGCTGCACAGAACACAAGGAGGGACAGAGTGTGAGTCATTCATGCAACACATCCCCTGAGGCCATGGCCCCCACTGTGAGCAGCGACCAACACCCCTTGGGCCATCGAACAGGGATGTCCTGGGAGCAAAATGCATGTGGCCTGCACCAGAGGCCCTGCCACAGAGGGACTCCAAGGTGCTTCCAGGACCATTCTGGCCACTGCTGCCCACCCCAGTCGATGGGCTAGTGGCTAAGAGATGGGTGTCCAGCCACAGGGGGAGGTCCCCTCATGGGTGGTGGGGGAGCTGGGAGCACTCCTTGGTCTGCAGGGGGTCATGCTGGCACCCTTGTGGCTAGCCTGCTTCCAGCCATGACTGGTGCGGGGGAGGCCTCCTCCCCGCCCTGGGACCTGATGCTCCACTGGCCTCTCACAAACTTGGCAGCAGAATGCTGCGTGTGCCCTGGGGCTGTCTGCCAGGTCCGGGGGGTGCACACTACCAGTGCACATGGTTCCAGAGTGGGGTCCCACCCAAGCTGGCTGAGCAACTGTCCTGTCCGTGCCCACCTTCCATGCCCTGCGGGGTGTGAGAAATGGAGAACTCACCCGAGGAACCCTTCCCAGTCTCAGGGGAGGCCCAGGAGAACCCCTGGCATTCTGCCATCTCACTCTGGAAGGTGGAAGGTGTGGCCATGAGGGTGTGGGGGAGAGCTGTGTGCCACGCCACTGCTCCCATCCTCTCAGCTTCCTACCACAGCGTCCCCCAGGTTCCACGGGGCTTTAAGAAGGCCTGGCGGCAGGAACCATAGAGCGCTGATTGTTGTGGACAGGGTGTCCACTAGGACACCTGCGTGGCATCCCAGCAACCTGTTTTGTTGCCAGGCGGCCACCTGGAACATCCAGGCCCAACTTTTGTTGACAGATCTCTCTCAACAGAGGCCTTCTTCCGCGTGGTGAGCGGTGTGTGGCTGTCGACAAAACCGCTCCCTTCTGTCAAGGGTAAGTTGACAGAATGCACTTTATAATCTGGCCACTCCCCAGGTTGTCTGGACAAAACCCTGCAGTCTAGACAGAGCCATGGAGATTAGTTCCATTTAAGTGGTAATTAAACATTCCAGGTGAAGAGAGGTGCTAGTGTCACTTCAATGCTATGACCAGGGGCCCAAAGAAGCTTGCAGGTAAGTAATCTGCAGAAGGAAGAAGAATGCTCCTAGAAGATAGAAAGGGTGTGAAAAAATATTTGTATGGGTACTAGCGCTGTGTGGCGATCAATACACTTGACCTGACATTTGTGGCAAAGTTTCTCCAGCCCACATATGTGAGCGCACTAGACCTGCAAACAAACTTCCAATTGCTACAGTGTCACGTGGTAGAAACTAAATGCTTCTGCAACCCAACCCTGCGAGCGTCGGGCACAGCATTAGAAGAATGGAAACTCACATGGAATCAGAGCCAGTATTATCTCCTGCCGATATATTTACTTCTAACCATACACAGCAAGTTAGAGGGCCAAGCAGAAGCCCCTAAGCTAATGGATACCCAATGGAAAATGCATCACGTTATAACTGGGTACCTGTTTTCCATTGTCTTGCCTTCTGGAGATTGGAGGTGGGAAGATATAAGCACCAGCACAACTGAATAAAGATGGCCTTCTTTAGGTTAACTTTTCATGCTGTGTTAAACCTGAGGTTCTGATTTTGATTCCCTGCACCACATTGCTCAATTAGCAGATGATCCTTACACAGCCAGAAGTTGTTACAATAGCTAAGTGAACTATTCAGAGGGGAAATTTGTTCAGAATGAAATAGGTATCTTGAGGAAGTAATGATTAGAACCAGCATATGAAAGTTAAAGAGCAAGGAGGCCTGACATTAATGAATCTTAATGCTGTAGGAACCAGAGCAAAATCAAAAAACAGAATCAAAAAGCTGCAGCAACATTTGAACAGAATATTAAACATAGACTAAATTGTATCTAAAAGGAGTGGTGATGAGTTGGAGTGTGAAGGGGATCATGCAAAAACATTCCTCAGTGCTGAGAGCTCTCATTCGTAGCTCAGTTCTCACGCTAAATGAAAGGCGTTCCCTTCCCTGGCTTGAAGATACCACTGTCTGCTGGAATCTAGTCTGTCTCCCCAACGCTAAACAAGGGCTACATTCACCTCCAAGACCACCACCTTCCTATCAGTGCCTCTCAGGAATCTAAGCTAGGTCCTTACTGGACGAACTCATGTTGCCTGCTTTGAACTTTATATAAAAAGCCCTTGAGGTTCTTTAAGGCTAGATTTACCACTGCACTGTTCGTCAGTATGCCCTGAACTCAAAGAAGTTGCACCAGCATAAAACTGAAATAATACAACGGTGAATCAGGCACTTAGACCATGTTCAAAATGCTGCCTATATTTAAATTCCACAGCAATTGCTCTCAGCCCAACAGGAGAAAAGATCTTATTTTTCTAGTCATGCTGAAAGCTTTGCAACTCTTGCCAATGCAGCTTAGCAACTATGCGATACGGTAAGCCAGCTTTGTTGCCAAGAATGATTGCCGTAAGAGTCAGACATTCTTAGACTAGCGCCAGGCCTTCTATAATACATCACACCTGTGCCTTTTGTAACAGCGGCTCGGGAGTTAGCGAGCAGCAGTTCAGTAACTAAGCTCCTGACTGGGTACCTATGATACTGAGGTAGTTGCTATGTGCAGTTTTGGATGTTAGGGCCTGTTCTATTGAGATGGGTAGTGACTTCTGGACAGGAAAACGGCATCGTCCCTTTATCCATCTGCAGAGGGCTCATGTGCTCTCGCTCATCTACGTCAAGGTGGTAGTTAGCAACAGAAGGTACCTCATGTTAGTATCTGCCCTCTTCAGAAGCCCCTTCTCAGCCATGGTACTTCCCAGCAACATGAATCTTAGCATTGAGGCCAAGGCCCATTTTGGAACGTAAACACCTGACTTGCCAATGTAGATGCTTCAGTGCAAGCAAACATATTAAGGGGCCAAAAGAAACAGTGGCTTCAGCAGCAGCAGCTAACCTGGGAAAAGAGCTCTCTGCTTGAGTGCTTCTGAGAGTTTATACTTTTCTCACACGCACTGGGTCTGTGTACAATAAAACAAGACTTTTACTAAAAGGGAAGACGGACCCAACATCCCTTTAGGAAAGCACCGCACCCATACTGTAAAAGCACCACACGACGTGTTGAGCAGCGTCTCCTTCGCCTCAGTTCCTCCATTCGTGAATCCAAAGGCTGGCAAACAAATGACCCTCAACACACCGCTCCCAGCTGGCAGTCCCTGACTGAGCCAGAGTGCGGCGGTGCATTACGGAAGCGGGACTGCCTCCCGTTCCGGAGCGGGTGGGGGGCAGGAAGAAGGAGGTCATTGAGCAACGCCTCTGCTACTTCCATCTCTGCAATGGCCTCCAGTTGCTGCCATGCCTCTGCTACCGGTGTCTCACTTCCACCACTTTCTACTGGGCACCATCACTCTGCTGCCACGAGGTGTTCTCAAGTTCTGCCGCTTACTCCTGCGCTCAGGGATTGCAGCAGGCCCCGCGGAACCTTGCTGTCGGTGCAGTTTCTGTCCCGTTCCCACACAGGTCCTGAGGCAGCTCTAGGCATCACCAATAGGAAACAAGGACTCTTACCTGAGTCCAAGCAGCTCTGCCGTAAACAGTGGGTGGGTGGGTGGGGGGGAGGGCGGCAGGCTGAAGGGTATTTACAACTCTTTAGGCAGCACACAGCCCACCAGGTAGGAACTCCCAGGCCCCGCTGACGGTGGAGACAAAGGGGGCATTGTCCACCAGCCCAGCCTTTCAAAAGGGCTCTGAGCTCCAGCTGCTGCCGCCAAAGCTACTTTCGCAGCGGAGTGGTGGTGGCTAGAGTTGCGGGTCCGTTTGAAGTGTGAGCGGCAGTGCTGCTTTGGCTTGCACAGCTGTGAGTGAGTGTGTGTGGGGAGGGGGCCAGCAGCATGGTCGGGGCAGTTGGTGCTGAGGGCTGACTGCCCTTGGCTCTGCCTCTTCTGGGTGCAGAGCCAGACCCCTGTCCCCTCCCATCTTGCCTCTGGGCTCATGGCAGCTGTTGGCACCAGTGGCAAATCCTATCCCCACTAACTTTTATCTTCAGTAGGACTTGGGATTCCTACATGCTACTTAGCAAGGCAGGTTCCTGTTAAGGTGACCTGCTCCATCTGGGCATGCTAAGCACAGCTCAGTGCCCTTTATTTAAAGGATAACACAATTTCATTACCCTCCATTTGAATACTAGAGTGATCTGTAACCATCTTCCAAACCATCCCAACTTGATCCTTTTAGCAAAGCAGCTTCATCTGCTGGGCCCCTAGGCATGATCTATGTGTCTATGGAAACAGTCTGCTCCTGAAGACTTTTGCCCTGGGTGCATTACTATATGTTGGAGACCAAATTCATTCACATCCTGCTTCCATAAGCTCTCTTTGCAAAGATTGATAAGAAAGTATTTTATCAACTGCACACTCACTGCAAGGGAATGGCTCCAAATCCTCCAGGAGTCCATCTGGTTCAGGAACAGCTTTAGAAAGTCACATGGGGTGCAATATGCTCCGTGTGGCGAGAAAGGTATTGACCCAATACTTGTGACCTGCACAGAGAAAACATTTCTAGAGCCACACGATGTCACTGTTCCCTTAGAAATATATATGCAGAAAGAGCAGTGGCTTGCTTCCAAATTGCCTCCTTTTTTAAAACAATAGAATCACTACTTTGATAAGTGATATGGATATTCTATGCACTTTGTTAGTCAGTCAAACACCCTGCTCCTTACTGGCACAGCTATGCACAGATACAGAAGAGCTATCAGTGTGGCATGGTGCTGGGGTGAGGGGAGGAGGAAAGGAAGAAGGGGAGCAAGGAAGAGATGCGTTTGTATTTGACGTCATTCAATGAGAAAAGTAATTTCCAGGGATAGATTCAGATTCAGTTCTGTACAGTGGAGATTAAAACCCTTTAATTAAATGGCTAGAGGGGTATTAGAGAGATTAGTATCTTCATTGCCTTTCAGCCACGAGTCACAAAGGGACTGATCCTGCTAGGTTTACTCAGTCCTTGAAACCACTGCCAATTTACTTGAAGATTTTGCTCCTAATGTTAGCCAATATTTTTGATGAGCTTGCGTGAGACTGAAGAAAATTTTGTTTAGATCTTACAAAATGGTGATTCATACTAGAGACTAACGCATTAAAGATGGCAAGGCATTTGGATCCCGATCTCCCATGGGATTTGGGCATCTAAATAACTTCAAGGATCTTGGCCCCTGATATTAGAGTAATGGGGGCTTACAGAGTATCTTGGATAGGTATTAGAAGCAGCTTACAGTCTAAATGGATAAGACAGAGGATCGAGGAGACCAGTTACCATCATCATTTTACAAATTAGCTGGTGCCAGAGGGCCATATCTTCAGTCCACTTTTAATATGTGATCAGCCTTTTCTGTCTTTATTTTTATATCCCACAGTTTCACCATCCATTAGTAGAGTTCTGTGTCACAGGTGGAGCTGTAATTGTTCTAAAAATCAACAATCATTGCTCCTCAATCTCGCTTCCACCTGGCACGGTTTATGAGTAGCCTCTGAAGAGCGAATACATAAAACCAGCTGCCTAATGGTTCCCTCTGTGCCATCACATGGTGGCTTTTTCTAAAATGTAATTTTAACAAGTATGATAGGATAGCATGTTAGTAAAGAAGCACATAATGTTCAGTGGTGCTATGTAAGGAGTGTGTCTGACAAGACTTGGACTCTAAAATATTAAAAGCTGTTAACTAATTTTGCATCTGAGTACATTGGCAGCGTACAAAAATTGACCACACATGGGGAAAATGCAACTGAAGGATTGGTTTGGGGAGTACACGAAAGAACATGTATTCACAACATATTGATCCCCAAATTCATTATATGCATTGAGAGCTACTATAATGTAACCCTTCTGCCAGGAAGAATCAGCAGCAACCAGGGCCAGGTTCAATATCTAGGGGTTCCTTTTCATCGATCTCACACAGAACTGCCTTGAACCCCCACCCAGCAGCCTAGGAAATTCATGCACCCCCTGGGCGCCTCGGAGAGGCCATGCTTCCCCACTCACAAGCACAGAGTCTGAGTGTAGAAGATAATCTTTTAATGAAAGAGGCAGATGAGTCACCTGGCATAAGCTTGGGAAAATACCACACCCAGAGTTCATAACCAACCCTCAAGTAACTGTCCCAGCTCAAATGGATTGAGCAGTGTCCTTTGCCTCTCAGGCTCACCAGTCCAATACTGTAAGGGCCCCATTCACACACACAAACTTTCTCCATACCTCCCTTCAAATGCCAAACTTACAACTCTGTCCAATCTGTGCAGGCCCTGACACATCACCCTGATGCATTCCCTCATTGAGCCTGAGGCAGTGCCACCTGTGTGCTGGTCTGGCATTCTGCTTGCTCCTGCCAGCTGCCTCACTGGCTGCCCATCCATTGCTCCTGCCAGCTGCCTGCTGCTTCTCTTACTGGCTGCCTGCTCCTGCCTGCCACCTCTCTGCTGTGCTCCACCAGCTGTTTGCCTGCTGTCTTGTGGATTTTGCTGTAGGCAAAACCCTGTGATTCCAGCTCTCTGTGGCTTCAGCTACCAGTGATTTCAGCTCTGGGCTCAGCTACAGCAGCTCAGTATCCACCAAGATGGAGTTTCACAAAATAATTACAGACCCCAGCTTTAAGTCTATCTTTGAATAGAGTGTGGGGGAGGAGAGACAAGTCAAACCAGTCTTACAGTTGTGTGAGCAAAAGGCTCCCAGCCAGCTATCCCTCCCCACTTCTACCTCACAATGCTTAGGGAGCCCTGTGTGATCCATATCTTACACAGCAGTGATGACTGTCCTGTACCACCACAACAACTTCATGCACTGGTGAGACTCCACAATTCTTACATTGGGTGATAGCTTTAACTGTGACTTTACAACAACATGTTGTTTCCAGTAGACAAAACCTCATTGCTTCACCTGCTAACCATCAGGCTTTGTTTACAAGCCATTATATATGCACACCTTTGCATTTTCATACAAATGATCTCTGAAGGACACATTCCCCACATCCTTCAGCAGTATTGAGCTCCTGCTGGCACATTCGTTACAATAATAAAACTAGTTTTTTGGGGTTGTTTTTTCATTTTTACAGAAAATGGAAACCTGCATTGAGAATCCCACCATCTTTTGCCACTAACCTTAGTGACAGTTGCTTACATAGTGGAAAGGAGAATAGACCCTGTTGAGGAGAGAAAGAGGGGAGGAGAGAAATGGACTGAGATCTCTGACTTACTTAATATGGGTCCTGCTTCAACAAAACACTAACTTAATGAACGTAAGCCCCTATGGAAGTCCTTAGCTGAACTAGGGGTACAGTAATCTTCTCTCTGGCCACGTCTACACGTGCACGCTACTTCAAAGTAGCGGTGCCAACTTTGAAATAGTGCCCGTCACAGCTACACGTGTTGGGCGCTATTTCGACGTTGAAATCAACGCTAGGCGGCGAGATTTTGAAGTCGCTAACCCCATAAGGGGATGGGAATAGTGCTCTACTTCGAAGTTGAACGTCGAAGTAGGGCACGTGTAGCCGATCCGCGTCCTGCAACATCCGCCATGGTGGCCATCAGCTGAGGGATTGAGAGATGCTCTCTCTCCAGCCCCTGCGGGGCTCTATGGTCACCGTGGGCAGCAGCCCTTAGCCCAGGGCTTCTGGCTGCTGCTGCGGCAGCTGGGGATCCATGCTGCATGCACAGGGTCTGCAACCAGTTGTTGGCTCTGTGGATCTTGTGTTGTTTAGTGCAACTGTGTCTGGGAGGGGCCCTTTAAGGGAGAGGCTTGCTGTTGAGTCCGCCCTGTGACCCTGTCTGCAGCTGTTCCTGGCACCCTGATTTCGATGTGTGCTACTTTGGTGTGTAGACGTTCCCTAGCAGCGCCTATTTCGATGTGGTGCTGCCCAACGTCGAAGTTGAACGTTGACATTGCCAGCCCTGGAGGACGTGTAGATGCTATTCATCGAAATAGCTTATTTTGATGTCACTACATCGAAATAAGCTATTTCGATGTAGCGTGCACATATAGACGTAGCCTCTAGTTGGTCTTCTGAAATCAATGAAGGCTATGTCTACACTAGGCAAAGTAAGTCGACTGCAGCTATGCGGTTCTAGCTGTGGCAACTGCATAGCTAAAGCTGACATATCCACGCTCAGATATCTTGGCCATCCATACCATGGAAGGCCAGTGGGAGAGTTTCTCCCATCAACCTCCCTTATTCTTTGCATCTCATGAGGAGTACAGGGGTCATCTGCAACTCCTGAGAGGCTGATTACGCACATCCCTACTAGATGCAAGAAATCAAATCCTGGAAGATCAGCCCTGAGTGGGTTGATCTTCTGGGCTAGTGTAGCTGTAGCCTAAGTGCGAGCAAGGAGTTTCCTTGAAAATGGCTGGAGTTGAAGAAAATTGCTCCCCTCACTGACAGCAGAAGTTTACATGAAGGCTAAATCAGTGTACTCCCACCTTCTCTGAGGTTGGGAGCACTCCCTCCTCACAACTCCAACCCCACAGTCCCAGAGACAACAGAGCCATTTCCTTCGACAAGCTATCATTTAATTTCCTTGAGACAGTACACACAACCTGTGGTTCTGAAAAATATTGATGTTTCTCTATAAAGGGGCAACACTTCTTTGCTCCAACATGCTAACTTAATGATATAAGCCTAGCAAAGGTTATATTACACAATGTGATAGCTGGGCAGAAATGTGAGCTACATGTCAACGAAACAACATGGAGCACAGGAGAGCCACTCCAACTCTGCTGCTGGCTTGACAAACAGCCCATGTCTCTGTGAGCTAGCTTGCTGAATTATTTCAGTGTAGGATGGTTGCTACTCTTCACTAGGTTAGAGTGTTTCTACATAAGAATTTGCATGCTATGTGATTATTTCAACAAACTTCCCATGCAGCATGAGGGTGACATCAACAGGCATTGTAGTCTCTGGAATTGACATACATTGGGAAGAATGTTGTACTGTGCTGACAGGACAGGAATGCAGACATTAACCAGTTCCCAGATGCAGTTGTTTCAAAAATGCCTTCTTAGCAGTGACAATTTGAGAAGTGACTAAAATACAGATGGCTGTTCAGTTACAGTTTGGAGATACTTGGGTTAACTGTGGCTCAGGGAAATCTTTCCCATTGTAATTTCTCCATCTAGTATGTGAATAATATGAATGATCAGCAAAGACTATTGCACAGAACCTCTCGTGAGCCTCTTCAAAGCAAAGAGAAAAGCTTTGGACTTTCCTCTTTTAAAAGAGTTTTCAATGTAAGCAGGATAGTCAGGCAATATGCGACTAAATTTTTAAACAGCCAACCTCTTTTTTTCAAAGCAATCTGACTAGGGCCCTACCAGATTTGAAGTCCATTTTGATCAATTTCATGATCATCAGATTTTTCAGGATTTCAGCTACTTAAATCCAAAATTTCTCGATGGTGTAATTATAGGGGTCCTGATCCAAAAAGGAGTCTGCAGTGGGTGGGGTTACAAGGTTATTGAAGGGGTGTGGTGATACTGCTACCCTTATTTGTGCACTGCTGCTGCAGGTGGCTGTGCTGTGTTCAGAGCGGGGCAGCTGACAGGTGGCCACTGCTAGCCAGTATCCCAGCCCTGCAGGCAGAGCCACCTCTGGCAGCTGTAATGAAGGCATAATGCAGTAGTGCCATCCTTACTTCCATGCTGCTGCCTGTAGAGATGGACCCCCAGTCAGCAGTCACCATTTTCCAGACACCCACCTCTGAAGACAGCAGCACAGAAGGGTGGCCTGGTATGGTATTGCCACATTTACTGCTGCACTGTTGCTGGTAGGGCACTGCCTTAGAGCTGGGTGCCCAGACAACAGCAGCTGCTCTCCAGAAGCCCAGCTCTGAAGGCAGAGAAGTAATGGAGGCAATGCTATAATCGCACTTAACATTACCTTGTGAGCCCCCTGCAATGCTTTTGTGGTGGAGGCAGGAACCCCCAGTTTGAGAAACTGTCCTTTTCCCTATGAAATCATGGCATAAGCTAAAAGCATCTAAGAGACCAGATTTCACAGGAGAAGACCTGATTTCAAGGTCTGTGATTCATTTTCCATGCCCATGAATTTGCTCCAGCCCTATAGCTGGGGGGCTGTCTTACAATGAAAATATGAAATGCCTAGTAAAAGTAATTAAATTTTACCCTATGCCCAGCTGTCGTCTTCTCTCTTTACACAGAAACTTTAGCTGACATGTCGAAACTCAATATAGCTCAATTCTCTTGCCAGCTAATTTTAAGGCTGTGGTGACCTGTTGCATAGACATGGGAGCTTGTGCCTTGAGGAAAAAAGGAACCTGAACTGCTATTTTGTCTTGACAATTGTCTTTTCATCAGGTGAACCTCAGATCTGACATACCTATTTAACACTATGTACAGAACTGCATTCTTTGAATTTTTCTTGTGTCAGTAAAATTCTGATTTGTTACATACTGTCTTAGCAGAGCAAGCAAGTGGTTAAAGACTCTGGAATGGCTGTAAAGAGGCTGGAAAGATTAGATTTGTATTGGTTACTGTTGCTAAACATTGACTTCACCGTACACATACGAACTGATGAAAAAATATTTCCCTTGGTGATAATCAAAATTTGCAGGTAAGCAAAATGAGAAAAAGTACTTCTTGAGAACTTGAAAGTTTGCCTTAAGGATATTTGCTTTGTATATTTTGATTGATGTTGAGACTGGGCCAAGTCTACACTAAAAGGGAAGGTCGCATTAAGATATGCAACTCCAGTTGTGTTAATTATGTAGCTGGAGTTCACATACATTAATTTGAGCTTCTGCACATTCTCTGCTGTAGGGGTGTGATGGAAATAGCTGCTCTTGTTGACTTTCCTTACTCTGTCTGAGGAGCAGGAGTACTGGCACCTGCAGGGGCACCCCTGAGTTCAATTTAGCGTGTCCCTACCAGATGTGCTGAATCAAATTCCAGAAGATCAACTGTGTTAGTGTCCATCTTCTGCGTAGTGAAGATTTGCACTTTGTGTTTTAACATTTATAAAGCTTTAACTTTTAGAAACTCAACATCTGCTGTCTCCCACATAATTTCCCATAATTTTCTGAAAATTCAAATAGATAAACATTGAACAAAAATGCTTAAAACCCATAATTTTGTACAACTATGAAAATGTGAACTGATAAAAAAATGGAAGGATGTTTTTAAAATAGAAATTATCAGTTGAAATTATAAAAAAAAAAGTTGTCATATTTCAGTGAAATGCTTATAACAGGAAAAAAGCAGAAAAAAAACAAATGCAGAACTTAATGTATACCTAAATGTTTTGACTGTTGAGTGCAAAGCCATGTAATAGTATTATATATTAAATCAGAGTTTCATATTTCACTTTTTCTTCTTAGTAATCCCATCTATTTTGTCTCAGTATGGCTTCAAAATTGCATCAAGTACTTAGTTGAAAAGACACAAGGTTTCATTTTCCAAAAGCTCTTCAGTGGGAGGTGTTGGGTTGACTAGTGCCTTTGAAAAGCAGACTATTTACTTAGTTGCCTACCTATAAATTTCAGACTCTAACGTTAGCTGTCTCATTTTTTGATAATAGTGATTTGAAAACAGTTTCTTTTTTATAACACATAGGCTACGTCTACACGTGCAGCCAACATCGAAATAGTCTATTTCGATGAATAACGTCTACACGTCCTCCAGGGCCGGCAACGTCGATGTTCAACTTCGACGTTGCTCAGCCCAACATCGAAATAGGCGCAGCGAGGGAACGTCTACACGTCAAAGTAGCACACATCGAAATAGGGATGCCAGGCACAGCTGCAGACAGGGTCACAGGGCGGACTCAACAGCAAGCCGCTCCCTTAAAGGGCCCCTCCCAGACACAGTTGCACTAAACAACACAAGATCCACAGAGCTGACAACTGGTTGCAGACCCTGTGCCTGCAGCATAGATCCCCAGCTGCCGCAGAAGCAGCCAGAAGCCCTGGGCTAAGGGCTGCTGCCCACGGTGACCATAGAGCCCCGCAGGGGCTGGAGAGAGAGCATCTCTCAACCCCCCAGCTGATGGCCGCCATGGAGGACCCAGCAATTTCGACGTTGCGGGACGCGGATTGTCTACACGGTCCCTACTTCGACGTTGAACGTCGAAGTAGGGCGCTATTCCTATCTCCTCATGAGGTTAGCGACTTCGACGTCTCGCCGCCTAACGTCAAAGTTAACTTCGAAATAGCGCCCGACGCGTGTAGACGCGACGGGCGCTATTTCGAAGTTGGTGCCGCTACTTCGAAGTAGCGTGCACGTGTAGACGCAGCTATACATATACAGTACACCCTCCAAATGCATGAGGTTAAGTGCAACTCAGAATCCCACTCACCCCGGCCCTGGCTCAACCCCCTGCCCCAGCCCCACTCACTACCCACTTGCGGCTTCGGCTTGCCCCCCACCCTCCACCCCCATGCACAACTCCGTCTCACCACCCCGAGCCCTGGTTCAAACACCCTGCCAGCTCACCGCGCAAGCATGGCTCTGGCTCACCACCCCTGGGTGTGGCTCCAGCTCAACCCTGCCCCCACAGCTCTAACCCACCCCAGGATTAACCCCCCTCCCATACCTCCCCAACCCCAAGCTTAACTCTCCCCAACTGCCCCCCCACCTCCAGGACTCAGCTTTCAAAAGGAGATCCTGCCGCTTCCCTGGCTTCAGGCCCTGTGTTCCGCTGGGGGGAAAATACCTGCCACCAACTTACGCAAAATTTGAGTTACTTGAGGGTTCATGAGAACATTTACACATGGTCCACAAACACTACTGTGTTTACTTTACCAAAATAATATGCAACATTCAAACAATAGCTTGCTTTTCCTATCTGTTTTTTGCATCTTTGTTTTGGTTTATCCTTCAAAGGACGTAAAAAACTTAGGCCATTAGTGGTGCATCTGTATCCATACTTAAAAGCTAATATACGACTTTGACTACTTTCCATTCACTGTACCTCCAACTGAATAGTTAGGTTCCACATAAAAGTACATGCTCTCATTTGGCAATCAGTACATTAGACCAGTTGAATATACCAAGTAAAATCTATTTGCAGATTTGCTGTGGGGATCTTCAAAATCCCAGTACTTGCCAACATGTCCAAACCCCAATACCTGAAGTAGTGATATGTATGTATTGCAGCAATAGTTTATTTCTGTAAAAATATACTGACTTTACTTTAAAAATAATCTATTTAAATTAAAATCTGAGGTGACGCACTATAGTGAAATCATAGCGTGTTATCACAATACAGACAGATACATGATGTTTTGGATGCAGTGTTGTAATCATTTCTAAATACTGTGGTTTCAGATACGGTGCATTTCTACACTCACTGCAATCTATTAATGCTAGATCAAAATAATGCTGCCATCTTTTGACTGTGGTCTGCCCTCATTGGAGAGGAATATACGTATTTTTACTTTAGCTATAATGGTTTATTTACTACACAACCAAGAACTGTTTCAGTTTTTGGGATGGAAATGTTACACAATAGAAATTGAATTTAGGTTTTGTTTTTTTTTTAAAACATTGATAATGAATGATATCAGGGGTCAGATGCAGCAGATTTGATGTACAAGGCAAATGAAAAACAGAAAAAAAGAATTCAAAGACAATGGGCAATTAAGACTTGTTCTTTTAAAATACACCACTACTTAAATGGTAGGGTAGTGTCAAGATGTATTTCAGAAAATACGTTTTGAAGGTTTTTCTATTTTACAAGACTTTCAGGGACTGGAAAGCACCAGAGATGGAAACAATCTGTTCCCGAGAACATCAAAGAAGCAATGAAGTAAAAGATGGAAAGCTTCTGTTACATTATCTAGTCCATCTAGGTAATTATCTAGTCCATCTGGCATTCATGTTCTAGTGTTTTGTATAGAACATTTGCCAAGGGCAAGAAGACCAGCGTAATTCTATTTCTAGAATTCTATGTTCCTTTGAGTATGTAAAGAGCAAGATAAGAGCAATCAATCCAATGCTGCTATCTCAGAAAAGTGACTCATTAAGCAAAAATACCAAGTGAACTATCGTGTAATTCCTACAGCTGCCAGGGTGTTTAGCGAACAAGATGATCTTGATTGATGGGTGGTTTTTATGAGAGCTAACACATATATTTTTACCAGTACATGGGAGATGACAACTCAAAGAAGAGCCAACAGCAAACATATCAAAGGATAACATATACTAAATAATAATGAAGCTTGTGAATAGGGCCTTGTAAGACAATCTGCAGAGGTCTTATTCAGTTCTTGCACCTTTCCTTCCGTGGCTCTGTCTGGGTTTTTATAGTCCCTTTATGGTGCTGTGCCAGGAGAGGAGTACCTCCATGTACGTCTCCCCTATATCTTGTTCCTACTTCATTCCCTCTCACATTAACTACCTACATTAAAAGTTGAACCTGCATTACAAAATGAGGGTTGGCAACCCCCCCCCCCCAGGATTGTTCTGGAGTTTCCTTATCTTAAAGGAGACTCTTTAATGAAAGATCATGTTGTGGAAGCCATCTTATATAGAAGACATTTCACATTTTTTATTTCTGCATGTGCACAAGAGCTTGGATTTTTCCTGACCTATCTGGGAATGGCAGGGAGGATGAGCAAAGCGGAATGTGTTAATGAACTGTTTGGAGTTGGGGTTCTTACTCCCTAGTACCTGTTCCTCCTCACTGGTAACAGTTTTCTCTCTGAAAATGATTTATTTTTCTCTAACTAATTGCCTCTGACGTTGGCCCTGTTTGTGTAAGGGTATAAAATGCTAGACTTAGCTGCATCAAACAGCCTTGCTGGACCTGGTTTTACTGGTGTCCAGTTTGGCTCATCCGTTGCCTTATTGAATTCAATAAAGCTGAATGTTAGCCGCCTAACCACAGAGAAGTTTTTTGCTTCGACAATATCATATGATGATAAACCTCCAGGAATATGTCCAACCCAAAGTGGCAACACTAATGGTAACTTATTTACACAGAGTACGCTACCTGTGTAGAATCCAACTGAAGCCAAAGGGATTCCACGCAGGTAAATGGCTGTCTTCCCTGAAACAGAATAGTGCCTGGTTCAACAAGATCTTGTTGACTTGAGTTGTACGGTGTCATTTCCTTAGACTATAAGCACCTTTGTCTTTTCCTCTCCCACAAAATACCATACACTTTATGGTGTTGAACACGATAAATAATAAATCCTAAAAATACATATTTTGGTGAACCCCAAATTTAAACCACTGCAAATTTGTCTTTAACCTTTTCATTTATTTTCCAAAATGCCAAAAGGTTATTGAAACAATTAATCTATAATGTTCTATATTCACATGCATATTTATAGAATAACTATGATTTCATAAGGAACTGGGGAAAACAATCCAAGTACCATTTGAAGAACAGGAATGTAATGGAAGGTCTGGCTGTTCCCCCCACCCCCAGTTAGAAAACTCTCTCACAAAACCACTCACCCAAGTATGATTGACTAGTGTCAGCCGTGAAATTCTGGGTAAAATTCACATGAGAGCAGAGGGCACATACCTGAATATACGCCCTCCATACTTAAATGCCTAAGTGGGCCTCCTGGAATGAGCAATTTTAACCTTCCCTGTAAAAATTATATTATGGTTTGAATCTCCGATTTTTCAGTAGTCTTGAAAATATACATGTGAAAAAGGGAGTGTAATTCTACTGACTCTAAAATGTGCTACTTGCTTCTTTAAAGACATTGGTACAATGCTTCATACAGAAGCTCTGAGCCACAAGTCTCCTTATTTATACCATAAGGTTCAAAATAGTATTTCTTCGTGGTTTGACAATAGCATTTCCAAGTCCCAAACAAGATCAGGACCTATCATTATTTGTATGGTGACCAAAAATCCCATTTTTCTAGGCACTGGACTAGTACATAGCAAAAAGTGCCTGACCCAAAAGAGTGTGCAAGGCATTGCACAAACATACCATGAGAAATAGTCCCCCCAGAGCTCACAATCTAAGATGATCAGGCAGGCAAAGGTGTTTGATTCCCCGTCACAGTGAGGAATAGAACCAAGGTTTCAAGATTCCCATTTCAGTGCCATGTTTGCTTGTGACTAGACCATTTAATAGAGATATCTCAGGCTGTGGCCACACTAGCCCCCTCCTTTTGGAGGAGGCACGGTAATAAGGCACTTGGGCAGATGCTAATCAGGCGCTACCATAAATATGCAGCGCCATTATCATAATGGGGGCCACGTGTATGTCAAAAGTGCCAGTTTCGCAACGCACACCTCCTGTTTGGCTGGAGGCCTTTCGAAATTACCCCCTGATTTCGAAAACCCCTTATTTCCATTTGATTTCAAGAAGAAGGGGCTTTCAGAAGAAGAGGGTCATTTTGAAAGGAGCCCGGCTACATGGGCAGTGTGTGTTTCAAACCCGGCAATTTTGAAGTGTGTGCGGCTGACGTTATGCTAATGAGGTATTGCATCTTCATGGTACCACCTCATTAGCATCTGCCAAAGTGCCTCATTATCATGCCCCCTCCAAAAGGAGGGGCTAGCTTGGACACAGCCTTAATGTTGATGGGTGTACGTTGGCAAGAGAGATCTTCATGGGTTAAACACTGTAGCAATGAAGCTCATTTGGGTTTTGTCAAATAGATAAAGATATTAAACCAGTGCCTTCTGTTCCTCAACAGAATGTTTTAGTCAGTGAACAGAACTAATTGTGTTGACACAATGGCTTTATTGTTTCAACAAAAGGTCTGTCTGACAAAACCAAGGCTGAGCTCTGGTGGATAATTTAGTGATGTGAGAATCCCCTGAGAATATGCCACTAGCATAAAAGAAAACATGCAGAAAAATAAGGAATCAATAGCCAAGAGGCACTCATGTAAAAGAGGTGTATGGGCCACCTTTGTTTGCGAACATATGAATGTTCTCCATTTTCAGCTGTTTTTTTTTTTCATTACAGAGTTTCTGTCCTTGTAGAGGGAAGTGGGCCACAGGCTTAGAAGACCCTTGTCTGCACGGGAGGAAAGGAGTCACCATGAACGGACACCTGAGTGTCTGCAAAGATTGGGCAAAAGAAGAGTAGGCTCAGCTTGGGTTTGCACAGGATCCTCTTCCTGCCAACTCCAAACACTTTGCTGCAGGTCTAATGGCCAAACTATGGGGCTAGAATCAGTAATGATGAGCTATTGGAGCTCTAGGCGACAGCCAGGAAATGACAAGGTCAACTTTACAATATGTGGTAAACTCAGACGCAAAAGGCAGAGATGATTCAAACAGTAAATCAGTACACTACCTCTACTTAAAGCCTACTTATGTTTCCAGCATTTAAAAAAAAGCCATGTATTTTTAAAAACCCCTGGACATCTCCAACACCCACATTGACAATAGCCACATGGGATGGTTTCCATGGCGGGGAGAGTGTTGCTATTTAAAGGCCTTCTTTTCCTTTCCCTTGTTTATTGGACCATATGGAAAGGTATATATGTGCCTCATCTATGAGCACATTATAGCTGTATCTACACGTGCACAAAAAATCGAAATAAGTGGCCCTTTTTGGAAAGAGCGGGAGGAGCGGCCACACGTGTAAACCTGTCTTTCGAAAGAAAATCGAAAGAATGGGGCACAGACTTCGAAATCTGAACCCCAAATCCAGATCAGGAAGATCAGCCACTTTCAAAATACTAAGTTGAAAGAGTACACGTGTAGACACTCCACAGTCCGCTCTTTTGAAATACAGGTCTCCCATGGTGACGGTCAGCTGGAGCGTGGGGCCACTCCAGCTGGCGGTGGCGGCAGCGGCAGCGGCAGCGGCAGCAGCAGCAGCAGGTCTCTGTGGTCCCTGCGTTCAGCTGCCTTAAAGCTGCATGCACGGAGGAAACCCGTGGCAGGAAGCTGAGGGTGTGCTAGGAGCAGCCTCTGCATGTGCTCCAGCTGCATGCTCCAGCACTGCAGCATGGCCAGCAGCCAGCCCCCCCTGCGAGCCCCATGGCCCCCCGTGTGAGCCCCCACAGGGTTCTCAGGGGGAGAAAAAAAAAAAGGGCCCCCTCCTGGATGGAGCAGGAGCTGCGGGACCTCCTCAGCCTCTGGAAGGATGAGGAGGTCCTGCACAAGATGGGGGTGAAGAGGCGCAATGCTGCTGCCTTCGCCCACCTGGTGTAGGGCCTCCAGCCCAGGGGCCACTGGCCTGGGGGTGCATCCAGGGGTCTCTTATGCAGGTGGCCCTTCCCGGCCTGTGGTGTGCAGGCCCCAGGCGCTGTTCGGCACTGACCGGCCGCCACCCCTGTGCGGCTTGCGGCACTGTCCGCTGAAGGCAGGTGGTGGGCATCACTGGTGGGCCACCCCCCACATGGCTACACAGGCCCCCCCCCACATGGGATGCAGCAGCCCGCGGTGGCCCACCAGTGATGCCCAGCACCTGCCTTCAGCGGACAACGCCACAAGTCGCACAGGGGTGGCGGCCGGGCAGTGCCGGACAGCGCCTGGGACCCACACACCGCAGGCTGGGAAGGGCCACCTGCATGAGAGACCCCTGGCTGCACTCCCAGGCCAGGAGGCCCAGCCCAAGGGGTGCGGGTCAGTGCCCCTTGTGGGGGCGGTGGGCCACAGCCAAGTCCCCTCCGTTCAGGGCACATTACTGACATGCTCCCCTTCTCTCCACACAGCCACACCATCTGTGGGCTGGGAGAACCCTGAGCCATCCTTCGTCCTCGAGAGCCCGCCTGAAGTCGTCAGAGGTGTCCGGACTCCACCCCAGGCAGCGCACCACCAGGGCCGTGGCTGGAGGGCCCCCCACCGGGCCAAAGAGGACCCAGCCAGCCAGTGCCAGGCTGAGGTGGCCGAGCAGCACCTGAGGCTTGCCCATGCCAACATGGAGTGGAGGAGGGCAGCCTGGGAGAGGCTGCTGACCACCCCGGAGGACATTGGCCACACCCTCCGGCACCATGCAGACACCGTTGCCCACCTCCTGGCCCCCCAGCAGTTCCCCCCGCTGAGCCTGCCCCCCCACTGAGCACACACCCTCCGCCACCACTAAGCCAGCACCCTCCGCCCCCATCAGGCCCACTCGCTAGCAGTATCTGCTGGTGCTACCTGCACCCTCTCGTCCCCACCGGTGACCCCGCACCTAGGGAAACAGGGGCTCCAGGGGCCAATGGGGCTCGCGGCCCACCACCCGTGCCCCAGAATGAGTGCCTCATCCCCCTCCAAGTTAGGTTCCCACCCCCTGTACATAATTAACGAGAATAGTGTAGATAAATGTTTATTTTAATGTTCACCACTCCATGCTGTGCTCCTCAGGGGAATATTTGAAGACTATTTTCAGGACACAAACTCACTCTCTCTTCTTCCTCAAAACTAAATATACCCAGGTTTTTTAACCTTCCTTGTGGGCCAGATTTTCTAAACCTTCTATTATTCTTGTTGCTCTTCTCTGGCATCTGTACAATTTGTTCACAATTTTCCTAAAGCTCTGTGACCAGAATTGGACATACTACTTCAGCAGAGGCCTCCACAGTGCTAAGTGAAGTGGGACAGTTACCCTCCTAGGTCTTATCACTGATGTTTCTGCTTCATTTCCTAAAAGAAGCTTTGTGTGTGGATTGAAAGTTTATACCTTCCACTCACTGAAGATGGTTCAATAAAAGCTATTACCTCACCCACTCTGTGGATAGGTCTATACCTGTTAGGGATATATCTGTTAGGGATGGTCTAAAGTTATTTGATCCTGCCTCAGTACAGGGGGCTGAACTTAATGATTTCTTGAGACCCTTTCCAGGCTTATATTTCTTTGATTCTATATAAAATAAATCCCTAGGTATTAACTTTTAAGATAATAGTGTAGATTGTATCCACTTGAAACTGGAAATCTCATAGACTGTTATTTCACCCTTTGGTGGTACTAAGACCAAGTGAAAAATCTCTGTGTATTTTCGTCTGTTTTTCCCAGTACCAGTTTAGACCCTTGAGTTTAGAAAGGACTATCTGCTTCTAAGAACAGAAATTACTTGCATTCTATAAGCTTAATACACTACTGGAATGTGTTGAGATACTACAGTGATGACCACAGTACAAAAACCTATATAAAATGGATTTTCACCTGTAAAATTCTCTTGGAGAATGGTTCCAAGTAGTATAAAAATTGGAGGAGTGTTTTTTGTTTAAATGTAGGCACAAGTAAAAAAAAAAAAAATCAGACCACTGACCTCACCTGGGCCCTTAGCCAGACTTCAGGATGTGAGAAGTGAAATGACAATAATTTAATTGTATGTGCTACTTTACTTCTTCTATATTCCATTTGAAAAAAAAGTAAAGAATCGTGTTCCTTCCAAAAGAGAGTGCTAAATGGAAAATAATTTTCCAAGAGCCTAAGAAAGAGACAGACACATTCTTAAAATATTTCAATAGCAACTGAAGAAGTGAAGCAGTTTGTAAAATCCTCCTTTAGTGTCATCAGTAAATGTGAGGAACATCAGAACTGCAGCACTTGAAAGCATCATAGAACCACTGGGCATCTGAAGTAGTAATTAGCAATGAAGCTGGGACACTGAGTGAGTGGACGAAGGGACAAGAGGAGAGGGCTGTAGGGCAGAAGAGCAGAGAACAAGAACTGCCAGGCAAAAGAAACATCTATCAGTAGAAGCACAGAGAGATGGGAGTCTTGGGAACAGCATGAAACAAGGCCTTGATTCTAAAGCATTGGGGGTCTGAAATTTCTATTTTTGACTACTTGGATGCTGCTCAGATATTACAATGATGAGGGTCAGATAAGTAGCTAGCCAGATAACCAAGGTCAAACGCTGACTGAACTGTGCAACCAGACAGCTTGTTTTGAGACTCATTTTTCCTCTTCTATTCAATTTATGCTGCCACAACATATAGCCTCGTTAGTCAGAAAATGTGACAAATTTCACATAAAAAAATCAAAACACATTTTGCCATGGAGAGGGAGGTTATGCTGGTTTGTAGTTTTGCTTCTCTGTTCTGCTTAGGGGTTTTTTCAGTAAATTTCTTTTAAAGTAAAGGGTGAGTGCTTTTGTGTGTTTTCCAGGTGAACTTGCCATTATTATTGCCCTGGGGAAGTAAAATGTCAGTACGTAAACAGAGCCTGTTTATTCATGTGTCTTCTGAAATGAATTCTCCTCTGCTCCAGAGCTGACACCATTTGTAAGCAGTGCTCTTCCTACCTGATGAATGCTCAACTGCACAAGGTCTTAGATTTGATAACAGAAGGCAATGAATCTCTAGGAGGAGAAATAATTGCAAGCGCTGATAAAATGAATTAAAGAAGAGATGAACTTGAGTTACATGAATGTAGGTGAAAAAGTTCTCACTTTCAAACACTAAGACACAGCCACAATTAAATCTGACAGGTGCACTAAATAAAAATGAGATTTTGAAACAAGTATCATTATTACAATAAAAAAGAGCAATGCGCTAGGTACAAGAGCTCACTGTGAGGCATTCTGCTCAGCTGCAGTGTGTGAGGTAAAAATGGTTCTAAGCTACCCTGTGTATGTTAGGTGTGTTGTGCTTAACCGAAGCACACAAGATCTTTTATAGGGGAAAAAGGCAGTGTGTGCAGTATTTATTGAGAATAGAACAGTAGCATAGGCTTTTCAGTCACACACACACACACACACACACACACACACACACACACACACACACACAGACAGTCCTGCCAGATGATGTTATAGTTACCAGTCCAGAGTCTGGATCAATCTAGTGGCCAGCTAGATCCATGAGAGAGGGGGAGCAGGACCTTGTCGGTTGCGATCTGACGCTCTCCTGGAGTTGCTGGCGAGATGAACCCAAAGTCCCATGGCAAAGCACCCTGCTTTTATAATCCTTTTTCTCTGTTGCAGTCTATGGATTCTGCTATGTCAGTCTATGACCTGTGTGTTGTCTTTTTGATATCAGTTGTTCCCACAACATCTCTGAAAGGCTCATCCTGTAAATCAGTTGTGTTTAGGAGGTGCCTCCTCCATGCGTTAGAGTCGTCAGTCTGCCAATCTGATCACTTTCTGTACTGATGGTTCTTTTCTGAGGCCACTGAGTCTGTCTTCACCCATGCTCTGCCCCTGCTTCCTTAGCCATCCGGCTCTGAGGATAACCTTTACCCCTTTATCTCAACACAGACATACCACTTTCACACGTGAACATAAATGTTACAAGAATTTTCAAAGAAAACCATTGTACCACTCTATGTCCTGTTGGGCAAAGCAAAGGGCATTGTAAATCAAGCAATTAAGACTTCAGCTTCCAACATTCCCCAATCTTATTAACAGACACAATATTAAAACTCTGTCTCTTTACTTACTAAACTTAGGAAACTTTAAAATGGAGAGGCATATATTCAATTAAAGAACTTAATACAATGTTAAATTGTTGACATGTTACCTTACACAGCTACATTATTAAACCTAAAATATGAATATAAAAGAATAAAAACTTTCAACTCCAACCGATGAGCCAAGGGCTTTTTGCCCCTGTACACTTTTTATCTCTTATACTTAGACAGCACTGAGCTCTCTCTCTTACAAGAGAGTTTTAAGCCCAGGGTTGCTGTCCTGCCATGAGGGCAGGGGGCTGGACTCAGTGACCTCTCAAGGTCTCTTCCAGTCCTAGTATTCTATGATTCTATGACCTTCAGCTTCCACCACCCCTACCTCTCCTGAAACATCCCAAAATATACAGAAAAACTGAACAGGGTCAACAAAACCAATGGGAACGGCACCCTTTTCACTGAGGCCAGTCTGGTCTTTAGTATGGTAAAGCAGGGACTTCAGGATATGCCCACAGTAAAGACAATGTGAGTAGTACAAGCTCAGGACAGATCCTTGGGACCTGTTTGGCTCACTAGCTTGCTTTGAAGCTTGCACTGCCTCCACTGCTATTGTTACCTGCTAGCTGGAATCAAGCTTTTGTTGTGCAGACCTAGCCTCGAACCATGGCATCCAACTAGTTTCAACCATGGCTACTGCTATAGCAAACTAGCCACGTTATTCTGAAAATATATTTGTTGTTCACACCAACTAGCCACACTCAACAGGCCATATCGCTACATGGCTTGAGTGGCTAGCGAGTTGGACACCACAGCCTTAGAGGGATGGAATTTTGTGCGTGAAGCTGGGGGAGTAGAAAAGCCAGGTTTGACTAGCTTCATTTACATAAGTTATCATGTTCTATGCCCATGATTCCAGCTACTGAGTTTCTGTTCATGTGGTTGGAAAGTCAGTTTTGGTAGCAAAAGGAATAATAGATTGTTACTACTTTACTCGTGACAGGGCACAGGAATTGTACGGAGTACACCCTGGAGTATAACTCCAAGCTCGACAGAAGGAAGCCACGAGAGAAAGAGCTTTGTCCTTGACACTCTGTCCAAGTTTCCCTCTTTTCCTCAGGGTTCTCTACCTGCAGATTCTGTGCCCCGTGGGGAATGGAAGTGACAGTGCACAACTGACTTTGAAGTGAGGCCTGATCAGATTTGGGTTGGAGCAGAGCTGATTTCCGTTAGAGAATCGCATTTTCTGTTATAAATTTATACATTTACCTTCTTATGCTTATTTTGATGGTTTCCTTCCCTTCTTCCCAGATAAAAACAAACTTGTGTTCATGGTTGCTGAGGGCTCTATGTGCTTGTGGTTGGGAATAAACTCATCTGCTAAGGTGACAGAAATGGATTTCTGTTACAGAGACAACAATAGGAACATGGCTCTGAACGGAAACAGCTCCTGTTGCTACTATGGGTGCTTGGCAGTATGGTTCCAGTTTTTACAGAGTCCTTTAGACCACAGTCGTACCTGCCAACATTGTACAAGAAATCAGTGGATTTCATTTGCATAGAGCACCACAGACTCATATAAAGTACAGCTGGTACAAAAGACTCTAGCTTCACCTAAAATACCAGTAAATTAATTCTCTGAACCTCCAGCCTCATGTCTCACTCTCCCCAAGCCCCATGTCAATTAACAATGCACCTCTAGCACTCCAGCATCAATTAATACAGCATCGCCTGGCCCCAAACCAATTACTTTTATTCCTCCAGCTTCTCATCAAATCCACAGCACCTAATTTCAGAAAAGGTAACCACAAAAAATGAGAAATTTATTTAAAAATTAAAAAGGTACAGTACAAAAAAGTGAAATCCCTACAACCTGTATGGAAACTTTTGAAAGACACCATAATAGAGGCTCAAGTTAAATGAATATCCCAAATTTAAAAAGAATCAAAAGCGGCTAAGCAACAAAGCAAGAGATGCAGAGAGAGACAAAAAGGCATCTTTTAAAAAGTGGTAGTTAAATTCTAGAAAGGAAAATAGAAAAGAGCATAAACTCTGGCAAGTGAAATTATAAAAATATAATTTAAAGGACTAGCAAGTATTGAAGAACATATTCACAACTTTCAAAAAACAATCTGGAAAAAGGGTAAACAGTGAGGTGGGACTGGCAAATTTGTAAACCATACAAAACCCTTCAAGATACATTGAGTTCTAAGCAGATTGCAAAGAGCTAGAAAAGAAACTCACAAAACTGGGTGAGTGTGCAACAAAATGGCAGATGAAATTTAGTGTTCATAAATTCAAAGTAATGTATATTGGAAAACATAATCCCAACTATACGTTTCAATGAGGGAGTAAGTTAGCGGTTACCACACAAAACAAAACAAAAAAGACACGTTGGAGTAATTGTGGATAGTTCTTTGAAAATATCCATTTAATGTGCAGCGTCAGTCAAGAAAACAAATGAAGTGTTAGGAGTCATTAAGAAAGGAATAGATAAAATGAAGTATCATATTGGTGATGTATATGTATATCCAGGGTATGTCCACATTTTGACTACTGTGTGCAGGTGTGGTCGCAGAAAAGATATCAGATACGAGATATATGTATCTCAGAAAAGATAAATAAGAACTGGAAAAAGTTAAAGGGCAAAAAATAAGAGGAGGTTTTGTAATCTTTCTAATAAAAAGGACAGATGAATAACACTAGGACGTTTCAGCTTGGGAAAGAGAACTAAGCAGAGGTATGAAAAAGGTCTATAAAATCATGACTAATGTGGAGAAAGCAAATAAGGAAGTGTTATTTACTCCTCTCAGCACAAGAATTGGGGGTCATCAAATGAAATTAATAGGCAGCAGATTTACAACAAATAAAAGGGAGTACACACCACACAACATACAGTCATTGTGGAACTTCTTGCTAGCAGTTGCTGTGAAGGCCAAGGCTATAAACAGGGTTTAAAAAAAGAACTTAGTATATTCATAACAGTTAGCCAGGATGGGCAGGGATAGTGTCCCTAGCCTTTGTTTGCCAGAAGTTGTGAATGGGTCACTTGATTACCTGTTCTGTTCTGTTCATTCCCTCTGAGGCACCTGGCATTGGCCACTATCGGAAGACAAGTATCAGATGGGTAGCCATGTCAGTCTGTATCTGCAAAAAACAGTGAGAAGTTCTGTGACACCTTATAGACTAATAGATTTATTGGAGCATAAGGTTTCATGGGCAAAAACCCCCTTTGTCAAATGCATACGAAAGCTTATACTTCAATAAGTCTTTTAGTCTATAAGGTGACACAGGACTTCTCATTGCTCTTGTCAGGAGACAGGATACTGGGCTAGATGGACCTTCTCTCTGACCCAGTACGGTTGTTGTGATTTTTATGACTTTTACCCATAGCACATATTTAGAACTGAAATTAATTTCAGTTTGACCTTTTGGCCTTTCAAAACCAGAACTCTGAATACACCTTGTCACTCTCTTCACCAGCAGCTTTTAAATTCACCACTATCACGCACAGTTTCAAAACAGCCTAACCACGTTCCGAAGGTGTTAGGTCTACAGGCAGTAGCGTAGGCTTTTCTTCCCAGGGGTTATACAAATCTCACAGCTGCAAGTGCCGCGTTTTTAACACACGTGAAGGTACAGCTTCTTTATTTGCTTGTTTTTGCTTTTGCTGGGGGCGGCAGAAAGGGCGTGAGAGAGATCCAGCTACGTCTGCACAGTGCTGTAGGCTTGACATAAAAGCTATGCAATTTGCTCCATGCAAATTGAGTATCTTATTTTGAGTTGATTTCGAAGTAGGCTATTTTGGCAGGTTGCACTTTCTAAACGGCACCACATGCCGAAATAAAGCCTTATTTCAAGGCATCCCTGTACTCCTCCTGTGATGAGGTTATATACAGGAATGCCAGAATGGAGTGTTTGTTATCTCGAAAACTGTGTTGAGACAACAGGTGCATTGCTTAGGCATAGGCAGCTATTTCAGAATACCTTTATATCCCTAAATAGTGTCTGCCATGTAGACACAGCCTCTCAGTCCTCTCGACAGTTACCCTAGTACTGAAAGGCAGACAAGTTACAAAGGAAGCTGTGAAAACATATCCCATTCCAGGTGGTTGGCTGCTCACAAAGGACAGACCCAATTACACGGAATATTGGCACAGTATAAGGAAAGAATGATACAAAAATGTAATTATTACACCGGCTTAGAAATAGGTTGGCAAGTGTACAGCACAGCTGTAAGCATGGTACTTCAGTTAAATAAATACACTGGAAATGAATGTTTATATTATGTACGTCTACATGCATCTGTTTTCATCTCTGCCTAAAACAGGAAATTAATACTTGATACTTGTATGTGTGAATACGCTGCATGGAGACTTTTAAGATACTTTGCACCTCACTAGCTTCTGCTACTAGAAAACAAGCTGGGGAAGGGCCTGCAAGGAGGTAAAATATGTTGGAAGCTATAAGGCTCCTTTTCTGCCCCCTAATGTCTTAGAATGTCTTACATGCTCATGACATGCTGGTTATGGGTTTTGTTGGTGGCATCTTCCAAATACAGTTAATTTAATTGGAATTAGGATTTTACATAAGTGTACAGCTCAGCAGCAATAGAAAGATGATGCTTATTATCAAGTAAAAAAGCAAAAATATCCAATTTTAACTTCAGCATGAATTAGCTAGCAGAATTCCAAAGAGTAAATTATATGACCTAAACCAACATGACAATGCCATTTTTAGGTCATAAAAGGAGGCAGTGAGTGCATGTGCCAACTAACTGAAAAAGGTTAACTGGGACTTTTCACGAGTGAGTGGGAGAGAGGTAAAACCATGGGATCCCTGCACTTTAGATGTTACAGGACAGAAATTTGGAGGAACAGCAATACTTTGTAGGCACACATCTGAGAAGCTGGTACACTTGTTGTCCAGGGTACTTTTCCCTAAGTGGACAGAGCAGTGGGCATCTGCTCTTGTATGCTTTGGTTCCATTCACTTTATTCAAGGCAACATGATGTTTGTTGCCTGATAAGTACCCATGTATTTTCTTCAGTCTGAACTAAATAATCTCTTTTGCTACCGTTTGCAGGACACCGGTGGGTGGATGAGCAGAAAGATTGCTGAAGCAAATCTTGCAGGGACTGGGGTCAGGTGCCCAGGGCAGGAGGTGCTCTTGACAAGTGTAGCTTGATAATATGGCTGACTGGACAGGATTCAGCCTGCCATGCTTTTCGAGGCTGTGTGAAGACTGTAAAATTTATAGGTAAACTGCTGGCCCATGACTCGTCTCTTGTACTCACTATCAATGGTGATGTGACTTAACTGACCTTTGCACTAGGATGATAAATAATGAAGTTATGTATCGGAGGGGTAGCCGTGTTAGTCTGGACTTGTAACAGCAATGAAGGGTCCTGTGGCACCTTACAGACTAACAGAAAAGTTTTGAGCATGAGCTTTCGTGAGCACAGACTCTGATGAAGTGAGTCTGTGCTCACGAAAGCTCATGCTCAAAACTTTTCTGTTAGTCTATAAGGTGCCACAGGACCCTTTGTTGCTGTTAAATAATGAAGTTGTTACTGATGTCAACTATTACATATAGAGCTACAGAAGGAATGCATCATCTTTCCTACTTTCTTATCCACTTAAAAATAAAACAGGGGTTTTGTGGGTGCATTCAAAACTGCAGAAGGTAAAGGCTGGCACAGGCTTAAGGTAAATGCAAGCGACACAGAACTGAAATGTTATAAAATAGAACCATATTAAATGCATGGCTACAGCATAAGAGCGGCACTAAATTGTGCTTGAATTGATGGCTTCTGATCATCAAAAGAGAGGAGTGCTCTGCCTGGTTATCAAATTAGAATCTAACTCGGGTTTCCTTTACTAGGCCATGTGCTTAACTAAAAAAACAAACCAAAACAAAACGCAGCTTTGCTGTTGTTGCTGATGTGAGTTGGGCATAGGTTTTGCAAGTAGGGGTAGTAATATACAGGTCCATCACAGTACTTTATTTTTGCGGTTACTGGCAATGGGTTGGTGTCTGTCTGCATTGAATGCATTTGGCCAAGTTGAGAAAAATGTAATGCTATTATATAGGATACACCCACTTCATTCAATATACTGTCTATTTAAATTCTGTAAGGACGGTGTTTGGCAAGGTTATGCATATGGTAAAAACAAGATCTTAAATAAGATGATAATAACAAAGGGGAAGTTTCTCCCTCCCCCACCACTACTTTAAAATGAGAAAAAGGGCCAGAGTGCTATAAAAGGACACAAGTCCTGGATCTAGCCAGGGAATGAGCCTCCAAATGCAGGTACTGTGGCAGACGGCCATAAGGCTGCATTCTAAGAATGCTCTCACAAGCACTGGTGCTAAGGTTGCCAGCTTCATAATATTTAAAAACCAGACACTCTAGCAGGAGAGCAGGAACTCCCCCCACCTCTCCCGCATCTCCTGAGGCCTGCCCCTATCCTGCTTCTGTCTGCTCCCATAGGCCCTAAGTGTTCCTCTCTCCATCATTTCCTGTCTCTCCCCCCACATCTACCCCTCTGCCAAGAGCACAGAACTCCTGCCTGACAGAGGTCAGAAGTTGCCCAGGCTGAGTAGGGGTGGGCATGGGTGATGACCCAGTGGGTGGAGGAGGCAGCAAAGCACAGTAACCAGACTTTGGGGTCAGGGGCCCTTTTTCAACTGTACTTTCTGGCCAAAAGCCAGACAACTAACAACCATATCTGGGGTAGGATGTTAGGATTAGGGCTGAAAGTGGACTGAAGCGTGCAGAGCTAAAAAGCTTCCAGATGGTGCCGTCACACATAGACAGCCTGGGAAAGACTGCCATAAGGTAGACAGTCCCCCAGAACTATCTATGTTAGGACAGCATAAAAAATGACTTCAAGCCATCATGGACTCCTTCCTTCTGAGCTGCAAGCTCTACATTGCATTTGCAAGAAGCTTAGCACAGAAACTCACCCAAACCTTTTTATCCTACGAAAGCCCTACGGATGATTCTTCAGAAGATACAGGGGGTCCTTGAGATATACCTCAGGGAACAGAGACTGTAAAGTTCCAACAAGTGAAACTATGTTTTATGAGGCATTTTTCCCCATAAGGAATAAATAGAGAGGGATAGGAACAGTACGTCTACGTCTACACTACAGAGATCTTTCAAAAGAAGTCCTTCTGGAAGATCACTTCTGAAAGAGCTTCTTTTGAAAGATCCACCCCCCCGCCCCACTTTTTTGAAAAAAACAGGCCAGGGATTGAAAAATCAGGCCCCATGAGGACTGCTCTTTCGAAAGAAAGGGCCTGCAGAATATCTACATGTTTTCTTTCAAAGGAAGCTTTTGAAAGGGGGCGTGCTTCCTGAAACAAGAAAGGAAGAGTGCTTTCAAAAGGAGCACCACATTCTTTCGATTTACTGTCAAAGAACACTTTGTGTGTAGATGCTCCACGGGATCTTTCAAAAGAGCTCCCTTCTTTAGACAAATCTTTTGAAAGGACTTGCTAGTGTAGATGCAGCTTAAGGGCATAAATTTTGCCTATGTACTACTCACTTATCGTACCAAACATTTAAAGCATTTTAAGCAACATTTAAAGAAATTATCTTAACTCAAAGTACACTTTTAATGTGTTTTTATTCTACGTGCAGAATGCAACAGGATTGAGTTGCAGAGGGTACTGGGAGGGTATGCTAATTTTCCATTTTCTAAACAACATAACAACTTAAGCGTGAAGAATCACGTTCCTCAAAGTTTCAATGGGGTAAGTGTGTATTGTATTGGAGCAACTTATATTGGGGACTGTACTTATTTTATTTGGCATATAGGCTATGTCTACACTAGCCCAAAACTTCAAAATGGCCATGCAAATGGCCATTTCACAGTTTACTAATGAAGCACTGAAATACATATTCAGCACCTCATTAGAATGCCGGCAGCTACGGCACTTCGAAATTGACACGGCTCGCCACCGCGCGACTTGTCCAGATGGGGTTCCTTTTCGAAAGAACCCCACCAACTTCAAAATCCCCTTATTCCTAGGGATAGGAATAGGGATGGGCTAGTGTAGACACAGCCATAGTATCAAATATTGGCTGACTTAGATGCTTAATATTATATATGGGTCACAGAGGCTACATCTACACGTCCCTTCTTTGAATATGCTGCACTTCATTAGTAAACTCCCATCAGCCTGATTACCATGCCCCCTTCAAAGAAGGAGGCAAGTGTAGGTGTAGCCAGAGAGCTGTAATGTTATGTACTCAAACTTCACATGTACATAAGGGATTTTATGTATCTTTATTTCCTTATTGGTAGCATGTGCTCATGAAAATTAAGCTTTATTTTAGAACCTGCAAAATATTCTCAGCTTCTTTATCTAAACAAGAGTCCCCCAAATTTTTGCAAGCTGGGCCCTGCTCCAGGAAAATAAAAATATGAACTAAAGAAATTGTAAACAAAGTTTTAAAATCGTAAGTCCTGATTATATTAAGCATAGAATCCTGTGTCTCAGATTTCACAGTCACTTCCCATCTGGTGTCATTTTATTTCTTTTCTCAAAAATATATGAAATTGAAATAAACTTTCATTAATAGTGTTAGATAGTGCTTTTTTGTGCTGGTGCTGACTACCGGCACCTTGGCAGCCTCAAGCCATGGGATTAGTACTGGCACCTCTTAAAAAAAAGAGAGTCACTGGTGTTAGAAACTACATATCTGAATGCTGCAAAAGCAGGTGCAAGTGAGGCAATGTGCAGGAATGAATAGATTACAAAGAATTATGCATTATAATAGTCTTGCATATACATTAGATACAGTGAAAAGCAGCTTTCTATGCAGTAAATTCTCTTAAACTAGGAATGTTATGGTCCTGAGAAGCTAAAGTAGATTTGCCTGCATCATATAAGAACTCTTAAATTTAATCCTCAGCCAAACTCTAAGCCATTGCATGGCTAGCTAATGTAGGTTTTACATAGACTGTCATGTATCCACACAGATGTGTGAGATAGTATTAGACCAACGTTTGTTGGTGAAAGAGAGAAGTGCACAGAGCTCTTCTCCAGGCCTGGCTCTAGGTAAGCTTTGAAAGCTTCTCTCTCTCATCAGCAGAAGTTGGTTCAATAAATTATAGGACCTCTCCCTCTTTGTCTCTCTGATATTCCGTGACCAACACGTCTAAAACAAGACAATATACAGTAAGGTCTCTACATTCATTAACCTAAGGTTCTCAATTCAAGTATTCGTGAGTGTCCGCTTCCTCTGGGGCCCCGGGCTGGGAGCACGAGCAACCACTGCTTCCCCCAGGGTCCCGGGCAGGAGCGCCAGCAACCTCTGTGTTCCCCAGGCTCTGGGTAGGAGCCTCAGCAGCCGGGCTCCAGGTGGGAGTAGCATTTGCAAAATTCAACATTCGCGAGGGCTCTCAACACAGAACCCTCACAAATGTTGAGACCCTACTGTATTCAACCCTACTAAATGTCTCCTAAAAAACCCAACAATGAAGTGTTTGATTACTTAGACAAGTTAGATGTCTTCAGCTCAGCAGGGCCTGATGAAATGCATCCTAGAATACTCCAGGAGTTGACTGAGGAGATAGGAGTTATTAGTGATTATCTTGAAAAGTCATGGAATAAAAAAAGGTTCCAGATGACTGGAAAGGGGCAAATATAGTGCCCATTCATTAAAGAAAGACAGACAACATGAGAAAATACAGCACCGTCAGCTTAAAGAAAATGGAGCAAATTAGCAATCAGATTGCAAAGACCTAGCAGTTAATAGGGCGAATAGTGACAGCATGGATTTGCCAAGAAATCATTTCATATCAACCTAATAGCTTTCCTTGTAAGGGTAACAAACCTGGAGGATCGGTGGTGATGGAAGGTGGAATGGTAGACTTGGTATATCTTGACTTTAGGAAAGTTAAAGCTTTTGATCCTGTCTCCTGATTTTCTCAAACAAAAAAGTCTAGGGAATGCAACCTAGATCAAGATACTGTGTGATGGGTGCAAAACTAACTGAGTAGTTATCAATTATTCACAGTCATGCTGGAAAGGCATGATGAGTGCGGTCCCTCAGGGATCAGCACTAAGTTCAGTTCTGTTCAATATCTTCATCAATGATTTAGAAAATGGCATAGATAATACATTTACAAAGTTCGTGGATGATACCAAACTGGGAGGGATTGCAAATGCTGTGGAGGATAGAATTAAAATTTAAAATTTAATTGCAAAGCAAAAACCACAACAAACTACAAAAAATCCTTCTTGATTATTTTTGGTAAGTGTGACCTTCTGCATCCATCCTGTTCTCAGGATCTTTCTATAACAGCTCCTCTCAAACGACAAACTGGAGAAACGATCTGAAGGAAACTGGAAGAAATTCAATAAGGACAAATGTAAAGTACTCCATTGAGGAAGGAACAATTTCACACAGCCAACATGAGAAATGACTGCTGAGGAAGGAGTACTGCAGAAAAGGATCTGGAGGTCATAGTGGATCACAAAGTAACTATAATACAGCAGGGTAAAACTGTTGAAGAAAAGCAAATATCGTTCTGGGATGTGTCACAGAAGTCTTGTGACAAGGACGAGAGGAGTAATTCTTCCATTCTACTCTACAGTGATTAGGCCTCAATGGGAGCAGTGGGTCCAGTTCTGGGTGCCACATTTCAAGAAAGATGTGGACAAATTGGAGATAGTCCAGAGAAGAGCAGGAAAAATGATTGAAGGTCAAGAAAATCTGGCCTGTCTGGGAAGATTGAAAAACTGGGTTTGCTTAGTCTGGAAAAGAGAAGACTGGAAAGGGCCATGATAAATATTTTCAAAGAGAAGGGAAAAGTATTATTTTTAAACTTTGGGATTAGGACAAGAAGCAATGGGTTTAACCTGTCCAAGGGAAGTTTAGAATGGATTTGATGACCCTGACAGTATAGAAAGTTTTTCTTAAATTGCCTGTGAAGGTTGTGGAATCTTCATCAGTAGATATTTTTAACAGCATGATAGACAAACATGTTAGGAATAGTCTAGCAGGGGTCTGCAACCTGCAGCAACCTGCAGCTCTTTAAGTACTTTTTTGTGGCTCCCAATGCTATAATTGCAAAGCAAAAACACAACAAACTACTAAAAAATCCTTCTTGATTATTTTTGATAAGTGTGACCTTCTGCATCCATCCTATTCTCAAGATCTTTCTATAACAGCTCCTCTCAAATGTCAATATCCTCGTCTTCAAATCTTTCATTAACACCCATGTCTCACATCCATATAACATGCTGCAGAATACATACATTTTCAAGATGCTAATTGCTTTGCTTTTCCAGATCTTATCCATCGCCTTCAAACTCGCTCTTCCTTTTGCTATTCTAGTTGCTATTTCCTTCTTACAATCTAGATCGTACATTATGCTGCTCCCCAGATATGTGAGCTTCTCTATGTTCTCTAGTTCAATCACACCTGCACTGATCTTCCTTTCTATTTCCTTATCTCCAAATGCCATTAATCTTAATCTTAATGCCATTAATCTTAATCTTTAATCATTAATGGCAGGAGTTCTGTGCTCTTGACAGACAGTTAGATGGGCTTCTGGGTACACGTCTGGCTCTGTCAATCTATTTCTTCACTTATTTAGGTGGGTATTGTTTCAGGAAAGCTTGATATAAGATCTTTTAGATGTTGGTCTCTGTTTGATGGATTGGAGCAAATGCAGTTAGTGCCTGGCTGTATACAATGGATTGTGTAGTGTGCCCTAGATGGAAGCTGGAGGTGTGTAGATAAGCATAGAAATTCCTGGGTTTCCAGTATATAGTGGTGTTTATGTGGCCATCACTTATTTGGATAGTAGTGACCAGGAAGTGGATCTCTTGTGTGGACTGGTCCAGGCTGAGGTTGATGGTGGGGTGGAAATGGTCATAAATCAGTGTGGAACTCTTCAAGAGCTTCTTTCCCATGGGTCCAGATAATAAAGATGTCATCCATGTAGCGCAAGCAGAGGAGGGATGCTCGGAGGACAAGAGCGGAGGAAGCGTTGTTCTGAGCCAGCCATAAAAATGTTGGTATACTGTGGGGCCATACAGGTGCCCACAGCAGTGCCACTCATTTGAAAGTATAAGTTGTCCTCAAATCTGTAATAGTTGTGGGTGAGGATAAAAATCACAAAGCTCTGTACACTGCTGTGTACCTGAGGTAACACTGTACGGTAAATTTGGTTTGAGGTCTACTTTTTGGTGATGAAGTATAGAAAATGTAGACATGACCTGCCTAACATTATCTGGAAGATCAGTCCCCTCAGGATCCATATTTTAGGCCTCGATTGCAAGCGCCTGGTAGAGATGTGCGAAATCAACCTATCTGGGTTGGCAGTTGACCCCTGTACTCCTTGTTATCATGTCAGTGAGGATGGTCGGGTAAGCCAATTGCAGATAAGTTGATTCTAGCTATGTAATTTCCATAGCTAGAATTGCATATGTGCAATCGACCCTCCTTCCTACTGTAGCAGAACCTTAGTGTATGTTTTCTAGCTTCTATACAAACTCCTGAACCTGCTCCTATTTTTAGTGTCTTCTGTATTAGTAATCACCTGTTTCACAGGTTACATTAAAATGTCTTTGCTCTGATAATAACAGCAGCATTACAACACTGTTTCCAAAAATTGATATTGTTCTGACTAAAACTGGTCACCTCTCCCAAACTCACCATGAAGAAAACGTGTTAAAACCAGATAATCTCACAGTCAAGGCAAGAGACCACCTCAGTAGAATCCCAAAAATCTGTAACAGTGCATGTACTGGCTTTTCCACTTCCCCCCATCTTTAAATACATATTTCAGTGCCTGTTAGGACACATACTCTACATTAAGTGACCGTTATTCTGCATTATCGTTCCTTTGGGATTTATTTGAAGGAAAACTGTTAAATTAATGGGCCATATGGGCATCAGGCTTGAGAGATAAGAGCTTAACAAGAGCCCAGGAAAACAATGTTTCAGATCCTTCCTGCCTCTTATAATGCATAATCCATACATTTCCCTACTCTGAGCACAGGAAAAGAACTAAAATATGGTAGTAGAGAACATGGGGGAGGGGAAGAATGGAGAGTCATTTTTATAAAAGAGTCTTAGCTTAGACAATTAACTCAGCCCATTAATAGATTAATATCTCACACAGCACTTTTTTAGAGCAACTATATTTGTATATGTCCTCTAGATGGAGAGAAGCACCGATAAAACTCATTTCCTGCTCAGTTATATGCATGTTCACCACTGATACTTAATTGCAACTGTTCTCTCAGCAGTCTCATTGCATGTATCAATGCTCTAATGCTGCCAATGATGGAAGCTGATGGTCTTCTCTCTTCTCATGCTTGGTATGCAAGCACTCCAGCATCAGCACAAATGAAATTATTCGCTCTAAGAAATCATATTCTGGTTTCTTAATGAGGAACATTAGTGAAAGAAGAGATGAAAGATGGCTGGTCTGACATGGCAGTCTTGGTGTAGATTTGATAAACTACAATTGTGTGCGTTATTTTAGTTAATTAAGATTTCTTAAATCTTTCCCAGTCTGCAGAATTGTCTGTTTAATCAGTAGCCTGGGATGCCAGTACTGATTCCACAGATCTTAACGGTGTCAATATATAATTGCATCTGTTTTCTGTATCTGCATGAAAATAGCAAAAAAAAAAAAAAAATCACAAAAAAAAAAGTTTTTTTTTCCTACCTAACTTTTTCTTTGCTCGGTCCTGTCTGGACTTAAACTCTGTAAGTATGAAAACTGCAGGACTGCAAACTAACTTATTAAGGCAATGTCAGTGCTTACAGCACTCCAGTGGCACAAGTTTACCAGTACAGCTGCAGCGCATGTGGTGAAGATGTGCTATGCTGAAGGGAGATAACACACACACACACACACACTCCCCTGAGGCATAAGCTTTGCTAATATGAGAAGCTCTTCCACAAGTTGTTTTGATTGCAATTACACAATTATTCAGGTGTAGAATTGGACCACATGAGGAAATCTGGCTCTCTCATGTCTGTTTACAGCTAGGGGGAAAAAAGGTGCTTTTTAAAAGCTTTATTGGCTAACATGCTTTCAAACACCACTTAGCATCTAGCAAACACTTTTACAATACAGTTTTGTAACCAGAGCATGTCAGGATGCCTAACCCTCCTCATTCTGCCTTTGGGCCCCCTATTCTTCATTTCACTCCTCTGCTTCCTGCCTTCCCTCTCCCTGAGGACTCACTTGCTGTTACCCTTGGTGGCGCCTCCTTCTCTCTATGCCCTTACTTCCTGCCACCATATGCAAAGCTTATGAATGTTTGTTACCTTTCTGGCCAGGTGGTTCACTTTCTCTCTGCCCATTACTTTCCTCATGGTGGCTGCTTTCCCCACCTTGCCCTAAGGGCAGAAACAATGGTTTGCAGTATTGACCTTCGCACAACATTTTCTATATGTCAACAGCATATGTCCTATTTAAAACATTTTGGCTGTGTCTACACTTGCATTACTCTTTTGAAAGGGGAATGCAAATGAGGGAAATAAAAATGCAAATGAGGCACTGATTTACACATCTCATGCTTTATTTGCATAATCCCTCTTTGGAAGAGATTCTTTTGAAAGAAAAAAAGCAGTGTAGATGGGTCTCCTTCAAAAATAAACCCATCTTTGACAGAACCCTTATTCTTAATTATTTGTTAGGAAGAAGGGTTCTTTGAAAGATGGGGTTTATTTTTGAACGAGCCCCATCTACACTGCTTTTTTTCTTTTGAAAGCATCTTTTCTAAACAGATTTTGCAAATGAAGCATGAGATATGTAAATCACTGCCTCATTTGCATTTTCAATTTCCCCTCCTTTGCATTCCTCTTTTGAAAGAGCAATGCAAGTGTAGACGTAGCCGGAATGAAACAGCTTTCAATTTGGCAGCATCAATGCCCTGTGGAGAAATGAACAGTGACTAATTCCTATTTGTACTTCTGATGGATTTGCTGCCGCTTATGTTGTTTTCGTTCAGTTATTTGCATCTAATGGTTTTCTTCACACTGGATTTGGTCACCATCCTTGCTGTTTTTATGACCACAAAATATCTCTGTACAACAACCTGTTAGTTCCCCACTCATAAAAAAACTTGCACCAGTTTCTAAAACTTCCCTGAGTAATTGCTATAATTTTGTTTGATGTGAAAAAATCCTGCATTTCTGGTCTATGTCAATCATCAAATGCAAGATGGTTCTTCTCATAAACCAGAACATCCTTTGTTCTCCTTTGCTCTCTCCCCTCCTCTACCACAACCTTACCTCCTACCATTCTTTTCCTTTGCTGCAATATATACCACCTAACAGGCTACTGTGCCATCACACTTTCTGTGTTAAGCTGCAAGCTGGTGATCCACATACTTACATAATATTGTCTGTCTACACTCTGATGCTTGTTATTTACCCAAAGGGGGAAAGAAAGCCAGAAATGTGTTGTACTTCTACAGGGAGTCATGGGGTTTTCATTTCACTTTGCTTCTCTATTGTCACTTTGCAATGAATGTGTCTTAAGGAACATCTTGTCTGGAGAATTGCATCTAAAATTAGAGATGGGAGCAGCATATCTGTTATGCCTTTTGTTTCACATTTCAGAATGTGTTAACAGACAAACAGAATTCTTTGTTTAGCAGACTTAATAACTGGGTCCACAGAGGGCAAGAGCAATCTTCAGCTAGCTTTCTTTCAGAGTCTGCAGTCGATAAATGACAGAGTACATGCTGGGTGCTTTTTTTGCTTCCTGCAGATCACCCCTAAAAATAGTCATTAAATTTTGAGTTTTTTTTAAAAAAAGTGGCAGCTTAGCTCACACTACAATGCTTTCTAAGTTTCTTCCCAAGGCTCAGGCACACATCTAGTCCATCTTACCATTTCTGCTGTAGTACTTAGTCCTGCTGACAACTCTTTAAGAAAGTGCTTAGCGCTTGCTTATGCCATTCAGGCATGACCCTTGGTACTGGCCAATCTCTGGCTGCACTGCCCCAGAGAGAGGAATTCTCCTCTCTAGAACTATAGATTATAGGACCTATAAGTGCTTGTTATGCACCTCATCAGGGTGGCCAGACTTACCTGGGCATGGGGGCTGAGGGCTGCTCCAGGCTCCCAGAAGGTGCAGGACATTGGAAGGAAGGGGATGAGGTTGAGGGCTGTCCTTCCACAGGCATCCTGTTAGCACCCCTCCTGCATATCGTCCTGGGGTCTGGCAGCAATTTAAAAAGACCCAGGGCCTCAGTCACTGTCATGAGCCCCAGGTTCTTTTAAATTGCTGGGTGCTGGAGCAGCTGCCCCTTTGTCTCCCCCCATCAGCAGGCCTACACCTCACATAAAAGTGTGCCCTTACTTCATTCCCTCCATTCCTGTGTGAGCAGCCAGGTTTGCTATTCAGTTGGGTATTCCTCAGAACGGAGTGCGAAAATCGCTAAACTTGGTCTGATACAGCTGATTAGCCCCAGACAGTGCTCAGGATGAATTTACAGACTGAGGGAGACATTGAAAGAGTCTGAACTCTGAATGGGCCTAAGTAAAGTCCTTGGCTCAGTCTGCAGTGGAGCTCATCTAAGAAGAAGCCACAAGACTAAAGGTAAATAGATTCCAAGGGCAGAAGGGACCATTGTGATCATCTAATTTGAATTCCTGCATCATGCAAGCTACAGAACTTTCCTAGAATAATTTTCTAGAGCACAACTTTTAGGAAAATATCCTTTTTAAGATCACCAGGAATAGAGAATCCCAAAAGGACTCTTGGTAAATCATTCCAATGGTTAATCACCCCCTCTCTTAAAAACGTGTGCCTTATTTCCCACCCAAATTGGTCAAGCTTTAACTTCCAGACATTGGACTGTGCTGTATCTTTTTCTGCTAGACTGAAGGGCCTATGAGCAGATATTTGTTCCTCATGTAGGTGTTAGTAGACTAATCAAGTTGCTCCTTCACTCTCCCTTTGTTAGGCTCAAGAGCTCAGTCTGTTTAGTTTCTCAGTATAAGGCAGGTTTTCCCAATTCTTTAAACCTTCTCATGGATCTTCTTTAGACCCTCTTCAATTTATCAACACCCTTCTTGAATATTCTCCCATCCTCTTTAAGCATGGGGTGGGGAAAAGGGAAATGTAGCTGTGAAAAGTTGTGGCCTCCAGCACTTATATTACAGTAACTGAAGGGTGGGAAAGGTCTGCACCCCATCACAAGGTAATTTCTTTACTTCCCCAGCAACAAAAATGCCAGACTTGGACCACTCCCTCTAAGTCAACATCCATCCAAACTACTTACAAATCTGGGATTGAAAGAATTCTGGTAGGCCGTCTAAGACCAAGTGCATGTCTACACTACGGATTTATTCTGACGTTGTTATTCCAAAAATCAGCTACTCTGGAATAACACATCCACACTACTGGGAAGCCCCGAAATAAGCAAAACTTATTCTGAAATATTCCACACACAGTAGAGCCTATTTTGGATTAGAGTCCCCAGAAGCACATAAAAGATTGGTGCTTGCAACCAGTGTTCCATGTCTAGACAGCAACGTTATTTTAGAATAAGTTAGTCTGGAGCACCTTACTTTGGAATAGCCCATATTCCCTCTCTATACAGCCCCAGTTCCAAAATATCTAGTTTATAATAGGTGCTATTGTTCATAGAATGAGGTTTACAGAACTTGAAATAAGCCAGCCGCTATTCTTGAAAAGCGGTTTTGCTGCGCAGCCACTCGCAGCGTTATTTCAGAGTAGTGGCTGTGATTCCAAAATAACTTGGCTTTGTAGACACAGCCCAATAGAGGCTATGGGGGTGAAAAGTAGTGCAGTCATTTACCTGTGCTACTCACTCCTAAGTTAGATTTCATTTTTCCCCTCGTGCAGCAGGCCAGCTCTCCCTCTGGATAAGATGACTTGCTCAGCATCTGGTACCTGTGCACTTCAGGGTGCTTGCAAGCTTTGCAAGATCACATAAGCCCATTTCTTCAGGAAAAGACCATCTGTGTTTAAATAGGACAAGTGGAGTTTTGCCAAAGGTTTCAATGAGAACAGGAGCGGAACCCCATGTCTCCTACTCTGGTGTGTGCTGCAGAAATCTAACAATAATTGATCAATAACCTATTCCTCGCTCTCTCTGAATCAATAAAAAACTATATTGCTAATGCTAATTTTTTCTATTGCACCTGCAGAAATAATTGGGCCTGTGTTTAAAAGCACTGATTTTTAATAGATTTTTTTTTCCTGTTTGCAGTTTCATACTTCTCTTTATTATTGAAGGGATCAGGATGATTTCTAATTACTGTACACAACTCTGTGTACTTGAAACCTGAGCAGAGGATAGGTTCCGATTTTTCTTGGTAGGCCTTGCCCTGGGAAAGTGCAGCCATGCACCACTTAAGTGGGAGCACACAGAGATGTGATGCAGGCCCAGCCACAGTCAGACTCCAGTTTAACGTTGGAAGAAAAAATATGTTATCAAACTGGACCAAAGATTGCTGGGGAAAATTAAATATTCTTCTAATTATTTATGTGTGAGATAAATCAGTGAGACCTGACATTAAAACCCATTCCTTAAAATGTTCTACACGTACGTCTCATTAATACAAACTGTGGTCATCCTTGAGCAGAGTGGCTGTATCTGCCTGGTTTTTAGGATAAAAGTAAACCTTAGTTTGTCAGATGCAGTATTAGAGCAGCAGGAACATTTCAACATCATTACTTTATTTCTGGAAGCTATTTTTGGTGATGGTTTGTGTAATATGCTCATGAAAGTGAACTTTAAGCATCTATTAGGATACATATTTCTTAATACCCCAAATTCACTGTGAGTTGAAGTGTGAACTTTTTGGCATAAGCTGTGGTTATTGAAAAGTCATTTTGTGTTGAAAGAATGCTTGGTTTTAGGAGACCAGCAATAAATAAATTGAGTAAGGACCTCATAAAACAATGGCATACATTATGGAAACCTTCACAGCCATCAAGAACAGTAGTTAAGAACTAATGATGTGTGTGGAGGTAGGTGGCGGTGGGGAAGCAGGAATGCTAAGAAAAAACAAACCACCCCGGTATAAAAAACAAATATTTTTGTCAAGTATGGAGCATGTCCACATTGACTTGGAGGAAATGCAGCTAAGGCTGTGTCCTCTTCACAGCACAGAGATCAGAGGAAACTCACATGTTTACTAGAGATTCATCTTGGGTGCCTCTAGAAAAGACAATTTGCTGTGATATGACAAAGCTGGGATCAGAATGAGGGATGGACACTCAAATGAACAGGGTTCAGACTGGACATTTGCAGGTTTTGGTTATTCTTGACAGAGCACACTCATTCCACAGGAAGATACGAAGATCTGGCTTTTTAAAAAAACAAAAAAAAAAGTCAGCTTATTCCAGCATCTACTCTAATAAAACACCTCCTAGCTATATCTGACAAACTGGGAATTAGAAGCCATATACTTGAAATGTCTCCCCAGCCACACTGCTCACAGTGAAGTATTTTTCTTCCAAAATTAGGACATTTGTTCATCCCAGGGCTTTACTGGGGATGGGAAGAGCCACAGGTGAAACTAACTTAATTTCTTACTGGTACTGTTGTATTGCCCCATGGGGGGGGGTGGGACTCAGGGTGGAGGGTTGTGACAGGACAGTACCTGTCAGAAATTTAAGTCTGGGGAGGAGTGCAGAAGTCAGGGCTGGTGATTGTGAGGAGGGGCTCATTGCAGAGGGGTGTGTGAGTGAGTGTGTAAGATCAGGATGGGGGTGATTCCTACAGATGCTGCTTGCTTGTCCCCTTCTGTCACTCTGGGTCACTCACTCCTCTGTTCCTTGCCTGCCCCAGCCAGAGGGAGAGGAGAGGAATGAGGCACACCACATGCTCTCCTCTCCCTCTGCGACAGTGACAGAAGGGGAACAAGAAGCAACATTGGTAGGAATTGGTGGGTGGGGCATCAGTCCCCCCCGCCCCGGCTGCCCTCCCAAAATAGCTTGGGGCAGAAGAGGGTAGGCGGGGTTGGGGCAGTCCTGGACCAGTGTGGGGCACTCCAGCAGCCAGCCCCTTTCGTCTGCCTGCTCCTTAGCACAGCAACCTGCAGAAGAGGGCCGAGCGCCTGGCTGGGAGCACGCCTGCGGTAAAAAGTGTCCCAGCTGGCTCCTGCCGGACTCACACCCGGAGGCTCACTGTCTTACTTTCCCCTCTGGGAGAAGCTCACCATTTCCAACCAAATTAAAGGAGATGACATTATGAGAAGCCCTAGACATTCCCTCTGAGTGAGAAAATTGACTTATTTCAGTTACATCTAATTACATGAGACAGGTCTTTCCTGATTTCCCCCTCTCACATAGAAGGGCTCAGAATGGAGGTTTAAGCTCACAGAATTTGGAGATGGATGACACCTACTATATGAAATCCAACACACTGCCAATGTGGGATCATTCCTTACTGCACAAATGACAAGTGTCAGAGAGGTAGCTGTGTTTGCCTGTATCTTCAAAAATAACAGGAAGTCCTGTGGCATGTTGTAGACTAACAGATGTTTTGGAGCATAGGCTTTTGTGGGCAAAGACCCGCTTGTCAGATGCATGATGAAGTGTTTTCTCCAGGCTAATTTTGTAAGTTCCAACTGATTGGTCACACGTGCTTAAAGACGTTGTTGTCAGTCACTCTGTGTCCCTGTTCACATTAAGAGACAGATATTAATGGAATTTAGACATTTAACTTCTACTGAAAATCCATGGGCTCTAGATTCCTAAATACTTTTAAAAGTCTGGCCCTTATACCTGTGCAAAGTGGGTTTTAGAACACACCCACTTTGTGCAGGCACAGCTGACTACATCAAGTACTGGGAACAAAGAATCACGCCCAGAACTTTTTGCTTGCATTTAAAAATCACAGAAGTAGAAGGGATTTCGGATGTCATCAAGCCCAGGTCCCTGCCCTCATAGCAGGGCCAAGCACCATCTAGAGCAGGGGTCGGCAGCCAAAACAGGAAGAAGAGCCATTGTTTTCAATTTTGTTAAAACAAACAAACAAACAAAAAAAAACGCTCAGTAATTCAAGAGCCAAAATGCATGTGAATATGACAGAGTCCTTAATAAACAACGTCAAACCTGACTTTCTGTAACCCCTGTTTTAAGAACAGCACAGACACAATGATTTATAATGTGATACATGTTTACTGCTAGACATTCACAAACTTTTTACATATTCTATTTCTTCACACTGTACGTTTAGGTTTGTACTATTATCTTCCCAACTTTCACTTCCAAACCCATTTTAATTTTGCAAATTTTACTTCATGAGTAATTTCAGTTTTCTTCTTAAAATGTGTGTTGCCACTCACAGCAGGAATGCCACAAGCTTACTTTTCCTTTTCAAATATGAAGACAATTAGCAACACGACCACAAAACAGATACAGTATTACATCCCACAATGCACTACACATAAACGGGGAGTTATCCAACGTTTTGAGATCACATTGTTTGCTATTTAGATACAAGCTGTTTATTGTTGGTTTTTTAGATGTTCACTGTTTATCAAAAATAATCAGTTTAAAAAAAAACTTTGCAAATATAGTATTGAAAGTCACAATGAAGTCCTTAAAGAGCTGCATGTGGCTCTGGAGCTGCAGATTGCAGAAACCCTCATCTAGATCATCCTGACAGGTGTTTATCCAACCTGCTCTTAAATATCTCCAATGATGAAGAATTCACCTCCTATCTAGGCAATGTATTCCATTGCTTAACCACCCTGACAGATAGAAAGTTTTTCCTAATGTTCAACTTAAACCTCCCTTGCTGCAATTTAAATCCATTGCTTCCCATCCTATCCTCAGAGGCTTACCAGAATAATTTTTATCCTTCCTCCTAATAACAACCTTTTAGATACTTGAAAGTGGTTATATCCCATCCCAATTGTCTCTTTTCCAGACCTAACAAATCCAATTCTTCCAGTCTTCCCTCATAGGTCATCTTTTCCAGACCTTTAATCATTTTTGTTGATCTTCTATGGACTTTCTCCGGTTTGTCCCATCTTTCCTAAAACGTGGCACCCAGAACTGGACGTTATACTCCAGCCGAGGCCTAAACAGTGTGGAGCAGAGTGGAAGAATTACTTCTCGTGTCTTGTTTAAAAACACTCCTGTTAATGCATCCCAGAGTGATGCCAGTGTTTATTACACTATTGACTCATATTTAGCATGTGGTCCATTCTGACCCCCTAGACCTCTTTCTACAATACTCCTCCCTAGGCAACAATATCCCATTTTATATGGGGTGAAATGGATGGTTTCTTCCTCTGTGGCAAGAGTTGTTTCTATAACATGTTTCTTGACTGGTTGATAATAACAATGGTCAAACATGTAAAGAATTGCTCAGAGGATGGCAGTGTAACAAATAACTCTTTATACAGCTATAGCACATTTTGGCTACGTCTACACGTGAACGCTACATCGAAATAGTTTATTTCAATGTAGTGACATCAAAATAGGCTATTTCGATGAATAACGTCTACACGTCCTCCAGGGCTGGCAACGTCGATGTTCAACATCGACGTTGCGCAGCACCACATCAAAATAGGCGCTGCGAGGGAATGTCTGCACACCACAGTAGCACACATCAAAATAAGGGTGCCAGGCACAGCTGCAGACAGGGTCACAGGGCGGACTCAACAGCAAGCTGCTCCCTTAAAGGGCCCCTCCCAGACACAGTTGCACTAAACAACACAAGATCCACAGAGCCAACAACTGGTTGCAGACCCTGTGCATGCAGCATGGATCCCCAGCTGCAGCAGCAGCAGCCAGAAGCCCTGGGCTAAGGGCTGCTGCACACGGTGACCATAGAGCCCCGCCGGGGCTGGAGAGAGAGCATCTCTCAACCCCTCAGCTGATGGCCGCCATGGAGGACCCCGCAATTTCGATGTTGCGGGACGCGCAACGACTACACGGTCCCTACTTCGATGTTGAACATCGAAGTAGGGCGCTATTCCTAACCCCTCATGGGGTTAGCGGCTTCGACGTCTCGCCGCTTAACGTCGATGTTAACATCGAAATAGCGCCCAACATGTGTAGCCGTGACGGGCGCTATTTCGAAGTTAGTGCCGCTACTTCGAAGTAGCGTGCACGTGTAGACACGGCTTTTGACTGAGAAACCCAAAGAACTTTATAAACATTAATTAATGCCACATCATACTTTACGTTTGTTTGTAGTTAATTTCTTCCTATTTACCTCTTATTTATTACTGGAGTTTCAAAAGCACCAGTTCCATTTCAAGTCATGGCACATGCTTTTGAAAACTCCACTCAAATGAAATTTCCCCGAAAGCACACTAGCACTTCACAAGCCAAACAGGATAAAACTGAATAACAAAATATAACCAAAGGGCATCTGTCATAACACGATCACAGGTTTTATGTAAGCAAAAATGGCAATGAGCAGGAAGAAATGAAGCGGGATTAATTAATGTTTATGAAGTTCTTTGCGATTCTCAGTCAAAATGTGCTATAGATGCATAAAGAGAGTTATTTGTTTAACTGCTATGTCCTGATCCATTTTTTACTTGTTAGATCACGGTTAGTATTATAGAAACAACTCTTGCCAAGATTAGAAAGGTGCAACTCTGCACTGGCACCGGTTATAAGTGAGTGGGAGCATTTCTGTTTACAATGTATATGTCAGACTGGTTTTTCGTGTTTTGTGCATTAGGTAAAATATCTTGAAGAAATGCAAGGTTAGTGGATACCTGGGGCAAACTAATAAACATAATACAGACATGGTAATAACAACCCTCCAAGAAAGAAAATGCTGAACAACTGGTCTGACATCAGAATCTCTATTTTCTGTAAGAGCACAGACAGTTTGAATTTTTTAAAGTGCTATTAATTTGAGGCCTAGTTGTCTGAGATGTTGAGCAACTCTCCCTGCTCTGACATCAGCAGAAGCTATACATACTTACTGCATCTAAAAGAAATCACACGTTCATGAAGACGACAATGGAATTCCCCCCTCTGTATTTTAGACGAATTGGCTGTGTATAGACTAGCCTCCAACTTCCAAGGGGCATATTAATTAGGGTGGTGGGAGATTACTAATAAAGTGCTGTGGTGCACATGCAGCACTTCATTAGGCTAAATCTCCCCTGTGGCAACTTCGAAGTGCGAAACTTCGAAGTGCCGGCTTGTGTGTAGCTGTGGGTCAGCTGCGGGTACTATGCAGCCCCTTTACCCCTCAGCTACACACAGGCACGCACTTTGAAGTACGGTGGGGGAGATTTAGCCTAATGAAGCATATGCACCGCCACACTTCATTAGTGATCTCCCAACAACCTAATTACCATGCCCCCTTAGAAGTTGGGGGCTAGTCTAGACAGCCATAAAGTAGCAAGTTACAGGAATTGAGGTATTGAGTGGCAAAGAAGGAGCTCAGTGGGTAACAATAGAGAATTTCCAAAGTGTCAATGAACTAACGCACAAATATATCAAAGGTTGCTTAGCTAGCTTCAACGTCGAATGAAATGGGTCAAGTTACAAAACAAAATAAAATACAATTAAAAAAAAAGGAAGTCATTGCTAATTTAGAGGAGAAAGATGATGCTAAAATGGCACAGATATTATTTGTCAAAAAATCTCTACTCACAAGGCAGGTGCAAACATTCACTCAGATGGGTCATGCATCCGATGAAGCGGGTCTTTGCCCATGAAAGCTAATGCTCCAAAATATCTGTTAGCCTATAAGGTGCCACAGGACTTCTTGTTGTTCCCTAAAGCATGGGAATTCTAGCATAATATCCAGGAACAAATCTGGATGATCACAGATCTCTCTTCCTAATGTCTTTTTGCTTTGCATCTCTTTCCTCAAAAACCATTAAGGGCATTTGTTCCCTCTCTTGGCTAGACCATATTGGCTCAAAAGTGAGCTATCAGTGCCTTCAGTATTTAAACTAGGAGAAAAGGGGAGTAAAGAGGCATGTGCCATTTTCCCCTTGCTTTTATTTTGTCCAGGAGCAGAGAGAAGTGGGGAGTTTCCCTTACTAAATCAGGGCCCTGTGTCTTTTCATATTCTAAAACTGCTGGCCACAAATGGGAAATTTTCAGTATGAACATGGATACCATTGACTTCCTATGGAACCAGAGTTAGGTAAATATGAATACTTTTCAAAAGTGCAGTGCACAAATGTAAATTCTCTCTATATACACCCTTGTTATAATTAAATGTATAAAGTATTTAGGACAGTGGCCAGCTAGAAAGTCTGACTATACATTTACAGGTGCTCCTGCCATTTGAATTGTACTTAAAATTATCCTTAATTTGTAAGTGCATTTTTAACTATAACAATACAAGAATAAATGACAAGCGCAAGTATTGAGAATTAGCTTCCTTTTCCATGTTATTGTAAATAATCAGATGTACTCCAGAACTCCCCCAAATAAAATTGTTCAACTTTTTCTTCCTAAATGAGTTTTAAATAAAAATAAGGCAAAAAATGTAACATTTCTAAAATTGTGCAAATCCTGGTTCCCCAAGACAGACATTGTTCTGACTCTGAATTTATCTGGCAAGCCGTAATGATTTTTTATGTTGTGACTAAATTATATTTCATTCTTTCCCTTGTCCTGTAAATTTCAGCTTTAGTAGCATAGGACAAAACTCAGCCCTGTTGCTTGTTTTCTATTTGGTTTACTGAATAGTATATTGGTTTTACACAATGCTTTTTCCTCTCCCCCGCCCCCACAAGTAAAGAAAGAGATGCTGATACTCAGCTGTCTCTGTGCCCCCCTCCCCCCCGCCCCACCTATCCCATATCTGAGGCTGCTGAGATGTTGGTATTCAATACCAGCAAGCAGAAGTACCCCCCCCGCCCCCCCAAAAAGCACACCATGTTAAAAAAAAATTGAGCAAGAAAATTGAATAAGTATCAACAGAGCAAACTCTCATTGGTTGATTATATTCTGAGGACAGGGTGGATTAAGGCTAGCTGGGCTTGGATTCATCAATTTCAGAGAGCCCGCAGAAGCATCACCTGGTACATTTAATTTTTCCATAGCTCTTTTCTGAAATACTCATCACTTGTGGTACAAGAGGACAGCCATTGATTGCTACCTGCTAATGATCTCAGTTACAGATATCCAAAAGTATAGGAATTCATTTGGCTCTTAAAATACTACAGAGTTAAGTGGAGTTACTCGGGATTATCCTCACTGTAAATGAGACCAGAATTTGGCCCACAAGAGTCACTGAGATAGCAGATCCTCGGTAATGATACCTCTCAGACAACAAGGAGTTACAGATGACTGTAGTTTACCATCATAACTCCCAGTGTGTAACTGCAGCATCACTCCTGCAAAGGTGACATACAGACATCAGACTAAGTTTTTCTTTCTATACCGGTATAAATCTAGAGAAATCCTGACTTTTCTGGAGTGTCTCATTTCTGGAGAAAGAGAGAGAGAGAGAGAGAGAGAGAATCAAAGACCCTGATTGAAGTAAAAAGGACTGAGGTAATCAAAGACAACTCAGCGATTGTGGTTATTGCAGCGATCTCTTTCAGGCTGAATGAATTTTTGTGGGGAGGGGAGCAGAAATCTGACCATCATCTATTTAGTATCTCTTTTCCAGCTATGAATTTTAAATTATGTTTCTTTGTAGTTATTGTAAATTTTTCTTTTGGATATGGATAACTCAGAGGTAGTTTTTCTTTCAAAACTGAAGTTCTCTGTGGGTCTAGATTAGGGATAGTCTTTGTTCTGCTTTAGGAGGGGAAATATTTTTCTGCATAGGACAAGAAATGGGCTTAAATTGCAGCAAGGAAGGTTTAGTTGGATATTAGGAAAAAAGTCCTGTCAGGGTGGATAAGTACTGGAATAAATTGCCTAGACTGATTGTAGGGTCTTCAAACATTGGAGACATTTAAGAACTATCTAAAAGGGATGATATAGCTAGTGCTTGGTCCTGCCATGAGGGCAGGGGACTGGTCTTGATGACCTCTTGAGGTCCCTTCCAGTTGTGGTCTTCTACGATTAACTAGAAATTTCATTCTATACCTCTCATCCTGTAACCATTTAAACAGGTGAATACCTGTACATGTTTAAGTACCCCTGTTCAGCTCTTTGGGACTATCCACACGTGTACATAAGTATTCCTAGGATTGGGGCCTATTATTATTTGGTTATCCTGTGCTCAACATTGGTTTTAGTTCATGGCATCATGCTTTCTATTTGATTTAGTTTATTCCTTGAGTCCATCCTTGAACCTTCAGCAAAAGTTAAAAGCAGCGTTTCCCAAATAAAGGCAGTAATCCTGTAGCAGACAATAGATCTCATCTTTTCTTCTGGCACTTTGGTTAAGCAGATTTCTGGGGCACATAGGATATTCTCTCTACCCATATAACCTGCAGCACCAACTGCTGCAGCCATGCCTGTATAAATAGTGTGAATCCTTTCATTATAAAGATTGTTCTGTTTCCTTGGCACATGTTAAATAGTTTTGCAATGAGAAAGTTAAACCTGAGATTTTGGGGTTTTCTAAAAGGACAGTAGAGCAGATTTATCCTCAGTGTCTTTTGCTGGTTTAGACAAACCCAGTTCTCCCAGGCCTTTTATTAGCTTTGAAAGCTGTTACACTTGATGGGTTAGTTTAACTATTTGAGTCAGTGGAATTTCAGTGACAATGACATGAAGCTGAGTACTAGCCTGCATACACCAGATTTAAACTGGTTTGAAGTAGCAGAGACTGCCTATTTAAAAGTGTCTTGGAACAAACAAGACCTATTTCAGCAGAGCAGCACTTCAGCTGCTTGTCTTTCATCTTTAAAGGGAACTGCTTTAGGAACTGGTTGTCCTGCCTTACTTCTGACAGAAATATGGCCAGTAACATACTGCAGATGGTCGGACTGGTAGTTGGAGGCATTGGCATAGTTGGGACTTTTGCAGTCACAGGCATGCCTCAGTGGAGAGTAACTGCCTTCATTGAAAACAACATCATAGTGTTTGAGACCATTTGGGAAGGACTATGGATGCACTGCATCAGCCAAGCCAACATCAGGATGCAGTGCAAAGTCTATGACTCCCTTTTGGCTCTCGCACCTGATCTACAGGCATCCAGAGGACTGATGTGCTCCGCTTCGGCTGTCTCATTTCTTGCTTTTATGATTGCTATTACTGGCATGAAGTGTACTCAGTGCACTGGGAACAACCAGCAAATCAAGGGTCATATTCTGCTGGCGGCTGGAATCCTCTTCATCCTATCTGGTATTGTTGTGTTCATCCCAGTGTGTTGGGTTGCCAATACGATCATCAGAGACTTCTACAATCCAACTGTCAACGTGGCACAAAAACGAGAACTTGGGGAGGCCCTCTACATAGGCTGGGTATCTGCATTCTGTCTTGTTGTTGGGGGAGCAATACTCTGTTCCTTTTGCCGGTGTAATGAGAAAACCAGAGACTACAGGTTCTCAGCACCTTCACATCAGACATCTTACAAAACTCATCACATGCAAAGGAAAACTGAAAGCTCATATTCCAGAAGTCAGTATGTCTAGTTGTTTCCTGGTCTTTTAGCTCAGCAAATCAGTCTTTGTGAATGGACTTAAAGTTTCCTCTGACCTCCTTTCAGTTCAGTGTGAATGTTGATTTGTATTTCATACCTAACCTATAGTAGCCATGCTTAAATTCATGGGACTTTGATTAAATCTCCAAACTCTGTCATAGCTCTTACTGCAACACAGACAGTGTATTATTTATATCATGAGGAAAAAAGTGACAGCTCTATTTTTAAAGCTGTTTTAATGTTTCAATTTGTTCTACAACATTTAGCATCCATGTTAAAGTGAATACTGAAAAGAAATTAATAGTTATTTGGGAGGGTTTTCGGGGGGGATGCTATATTTCATGTGACAAATATTACAAATGGGCTTAAAATGATCCTATTGTGATACAGAATACAGACTGATTCCTGTGAAGAAATTGAGGAAATTTTTTTCTGGGTAGGGGCGACAAGATTGAGCGAAAATAATAAAATAGTTTAAAAGAACAACAATAGATAAGGGAGTAATGCATTGAAAGGTAATGCGAAGGACTGGCACAGAAGCGAGAGGGAGGCCAACAATCCCAAAATGTCCCTTATTTCAGACTGAAGGTTTCAGAGTAGACACGTGGCTCTGTATTTACTTAGGCATACTTTACTTAGGAGATGGGGAAAGGCCTGGCTGGTTTGCATTCTTGTTTTTAAAAGTGACAGAATTCTGTAATGATAACTCTAAAGCAGCATTTCTTACACTAAGTTCCATGAGCAACTGGTAGGTGTGGCATGAGCCTTTGGATAAAACATACTGATGGTATATAATTTCTGTAATTAAAATCAGACACAATGTTACGTCTCCATTGCTATGGTACCTGATTAAATCACATTCTGGTTTTGCTATATATGTTGCAGTTTAAGTTTGGTTTTTTTTTGGTGCGGGGGGCGGGGTTGTAAATGAAGGATCTGACAATTTTTTTTTTAAAAAGAAAATTTTCATAGGTGTCCCACATAGAGCTATTCTTTTCTGGTGTTCTGTGGTCTCAAAAAGTTTAAGAAACACGGCTCTAAAGCTCTACAATGATAATAACGTTCTGGATCTTTACTGTGCAATATCTTGGTTTCCCCCCGCCCCAGTTCCGGTATCTAATATAACCCTCATACTGCAGTGACTCCTGTATGGAAAGACTCCACCCATACCAGCCCCCTCTGATTACAAAGCAGAGGCCTGCCCATGTGAAATTTAGGGCAGAACTAGGGCCTGAAGGAGTAAACAGAGGTTTCAGTGATTTATTGATTTTCATTTGCAAAATTTCTAATCATGTAAAATACAAAACAGCAGTCATATACCACTTTAAAGACTAACAAAATAAATAACTGTTACTATTCTAATAATGTGACAGTATACCTAGTTTTAGAAAATAAGGGACTAGGAATGAATCCAACAGAAACTAGTTTGAATCTCTGTAATCCCTCCTGAAATCAAGAGAGAAAGGGAGAGGATTTTAACCCAGCAAAGATGATGATCTCATTGCCCCAGTGAAGTTAGTGAGAAGTTTACCTTAAATTATAGTAGGACCAGAATTTTATTTGTGGAGATGGAGATAGAGAGAGAGAGAGATCACAGTTTTAGAATTTGGATTAGTTAAATATTCTGCAGAAGTGTTATTATGCAACCCTGTTTGTATTATTCTCTATCCTTGGGATATTTCTAGCTAAAAATACGAGGGACTAAATTACTCTAAGTTACACGGGTGCAAATTTCATTTGACTAAAGAAATTCAAATCCTCATACTGTTTTAGAGTCAACTGGAAACTGTAAATAGACATTTGTTTTAAGCTTTTTCTATTTTCTCATTAATTTTTAAAAGGTGATTCCTGGCTATGTGTGTAGTACGTAGATGCAGTATATATGTGCTACAGCACAGAGTGCCTGCATTTCTCTTATGTGTGTTCAGTCATCTGATATATTTGCCACCGTTCTATTATTTTTGAAGGGGGCTGTTTTACTGATTTGCTGCAGTAAGTGAAAATGTTGTTCTCTGCTGAATGCATAGCTTCAAATGGTCATGTATTTTGTAAAAAATTATTATGTCCTCCTGTTTTAATACTTTATTCTTATACTTTCACCCATTCTGTTTCATGGGTTGTGACAATGAGTATAATAAAAACATCTCTTGAGTTCTTCCCTTTTAATTAGGGCACCAAGTCCTACTCAAGGAGGGTGTGTATACTGATGTACTGTAATTATTTACATTGTCACATGACAGATGCACACTGTAGTTATCTGTACATTTAAAATGAAAATCTTAAATGCAATAGCTAAACAACTTTCTACTTGCTATACAAAAAGTTTATAAATGTAATATGCTCAATATGTGTGTATACATATATATTATACTAATAACTTATTTTTTTCTGTAATGGACAATACTCAAGTTATTTGTATGATAACTATAGAAAGACAGATTTTGAAAAATGCCCACAGGATTTGGGAGTGCAAATTTCATCAATAGGATCTCAATGCATTTGAAATTCTCCTCCAGAACCCTACACCAAATCAGATAATTATATACACTCTACGCCCCACACCTCTAGTACAATAACATATATCATGTATTCAGGACAACCAAAAGAAACCATTTCAGTTCCAAATAGGAAAAAGCGTGTTCATTTTAAACACATGTTTAGCAGCCTGGTCAGAGGTTTTCATAGAATGGAATATACCCAGAGACACCCATGAATCCCAACTGTACTAGGAATGCAATTACTTCCATCCACAGCAGACTGCTTCCCCATACCTTTCAAGAGGGCAGCCACAGATTGCAAAAGCCTGACTGCATTGTTCTTAAAATAAAACTCAAATGTTGTATTATGTAAATGTAGCGAGATTTTAAAAGCCTGAGCATTACGCTGCGTGAGCTGAGATTGTACTCATAGGCTACGTCTACACTGGAGAGTTTTGTCTACAAAACTTGCGGAGCATCTACACACAAAATGCATTTTGTCGACAGAAACTGTGGACAAAAATGCTGTGCAAACGCTCCAGGTGGCCCTTTTGTTGACAGAATGGATCAAAAGATCAATCTACTTTTATGTGTGGATGTGATCTGTTGACAGAAGGTTTGTTGGAATATCTGTCGAAAGATGCTTCTAGTGCAGACATGGCCACAGAACATAGGCCAAGATTTTTCAAAAGGGATGCCTAACTAGCCTCAGCTCTTTAGAAAAATCAAGGGACTTCTTTAGAATCCTAGCTATGTATTTCAGGCACAATTTAAAATTGTTTATATATTGAAGAGGTTTAGTTATTTAATTATTATTTAATTCCTGGCTTACCCTGTGCAAACCTGTTGGCTATCATTTTAGACCTACATGTTGCACCTCCAAAAACCAGGACTCTGTGGTCTGGCAGGACCAAACAGCTCTAGGACCAGCCTGTGGCCAGCAAGTCCAGCAAGAGCTGGCAGATGAGCCAGAGGCAGCAGGGCTAGAATCCAAGCTAGGGGTGACGAGGGGTGGTAGGCTGGGGGACAACTGCTGGGGACTTCCCCTAGTCTGGCAAATTCCCTCATTCAGGACCAGTCAGGTCCCAACAGTGCTGGACTAGGAAGGTCCAATCTGCGCTTTGCATTGCTGTAAATGACTACACCACGTGCAATCCTGGGCAGAATAAGGCCTCTTTGGCACAGGTGAGTGAAAGTTTAAGAGTTCATTAATGATTTATGATTCTGTAACTAAGTCCTTATCTATATTGAGGTTTTTCTGAAAGTTTCCCACTGCTGCTCTAGTCCCATTGGGGTTGGCAATAGTGCAACCACTATTATTACACACATCTAAGATTAGATTATACAGATTAGCGCTAGAGGACGTGGTAGAATGGCTGGTGCGGTGTCTGAAAAGCCTTTCTGTGGATATAGCCATGCTTGAACCAGAATCATGAGCGGGTTACTAACAGCCAACTGAATAGGTTTAGAAAGCATAGTTGTACAGATACACAGGCACACAGTGAGTCTCAATCACGTGGTAACTTGTAATTTTGTATGTGAACAAATTATCCAATATATACCAGGAGGTTATCAACTTTGCACAACCCTATTAAGAACACCTGCTCATGAAGGACTGGATGGGCTGTAAGACACCATCTGCACGATGCCCAATACCTCCCCAGGTGTCTCAGTGTACAAGGTGTTTTTGTGTGTGTATTTCCACCAACACGTAGATGGTTTGCCTCCTCCTCTTCCCACCAGTCACAACAATCTGGCTCAAAAAGTTTTGCTTTTGGATGTCAGACTTAAGACTCCATTTCATTAGTAAATATAAACAAGGCAGATAACTATGGCATAGTTTTAAGTAGATTATATAGCACTGACTAAACGAAGACTCTCTCTTAAGTGCTTCCCTACACCAGATAGATGTATAGGTATTGCTGGAAAATATTCTCTCCTCAGGCACATAACCTTTGTTATGGTTTCAGCATGATTATCACACAACAATTGAAATGGCCAGAGTTTGCTTGTGCAAATAAATTGAATTGAAATAATTATCATGTGTATTAGCTAATACAACTTGTACAAATAATTGTGCAAATAATTGTCATGTGTACTGGAAAAGAGATAGCTCAATATCTTTAAGCTCTTTGAGCAGCTGTATTGTGATGTATTTCAGTAAGTGCCTTGATGGGAAGATAGTTCTGTGCCAGCCATTTTGGGTCTGTGATGCAGAATCATTCCCAGACAAACAATTTTTTGGAATGCTACATTATGCACAGCTGGTAAAAAGCGACGTGGGCAACAGAGCCCAGCCTTCCAAACTCCCTCTCTCCGAGTCTAGTAACATTACTCCAGTTAGACACACAGCTGTCATTAGATGTCTGCTTTGTTTAAGTAACTTGTTAAGGAAACCCACCTGTACTAGAGATGAGGTGTTCTGTGAGCAATGGGCAGAGACGCTGTGTAAACTGCTTAGATTATTGGCTTATTGTGCTCATTTTGTCTTGCTGCCAGAACCTATCCAGGCTTGGGAAACACCCATGCTATTGCTCCCTTCTGCCCATTACCATCCTATATAACCAAATTGTAACCTATTGTCTGACAGTGCCCACTGAGCCTAACAAGCAAAATGACACTCCACCAGCGCTGTGCATAACAAACCCTCCTGCTTGCTCCATACATGGTGTCCAGACTTTGTTTCCAACAGTAACCCTGTCCCTTTCCATTCTCAGATCCACCTAGAGAGGGGGGTTGCTGGGACTAAAAGTGTTGTTCCTTTATGCAACTTCATAGAATCATAACACTGGAAGGAAACTTGAGAAGTCATCAAGTTCAGTCCCCTGCACTCAGGGACAAGAACCATCCAGACCATCCCTGATGGGTGTTTCTCTAACTTACTTCTAAGAATTTCCAAAGATGGAGATTCCCCAAGATTCCTCGGCAACTTATTCTAGTCGTGAAGCACCCCTACAATTAAAAAGGTTTTCTTAAAGCCAAATCTAAACCCCCTTTGCTGGAATTTAAGCCCAGTGCTTCTTGTCCTAGCCTCAAAGAATTTCTCTCTCCTCCTTGTAACAGCCTTCCTTGTGGGTACTTGAAAGCTAACATGTTCCCTCTGAGTCTTCTCTTTTCCAGAATAAATAGATCCAGGCTTTTTTCCAATCTTCCCTCATAGGTCAATTTTTCTAGGTCTTCAATCATTTTTGTTGCTTTTCTCTGGGCTCCCCCCGCACCATTTGTCTGCATCTTTGCTGAAGTGTGGCACTTGGAATTGTACACAGTGCTCCATCTGAGGCCATCAGCATGGATTAGAGCAGAAGAATTACTTCCCTCTTCATTCAGACTCTGTATACCTGCAAACTCTCTCTCACTTTCATGCACGCACTTTTGCTTACCTGGCAGTGAGTCTTTCTGTGGACATGGATTCCTTTCAGATACAAGTATTGCTTTGTTCTCATTATTCTTCGCATGCCTGTTCTGTCACACAAGATGATGCAATGGCATGTCAAATGAAGCCAGCACCAATGATAACATACAAGCAATAGAACTGGTAAAGGACTCCTTATATATTTAAGATGCTACAGGTTGAACGTCTCTAGTCCGACACCCTTGGGCCCTGACTTGTGCTGAATGAGAAAATTTGTCAGACTACAGGATGTCAGTACTGTCTAGCAGCATTACCAACACTTCCACCGCTTACTGGGCTCTTACAAGACATTTAGGGGTAAATAAGAGCTAAATAACAGCACAGAACACAGAGACTGGACCAGTGGCTATCAACAAACTTTACGGAACCACGAGAAACTTGGCCACACTCATGTGCATATCCGGCTAATTAAAATCGTGTCGGACTATGGACATTACCAGGTGAGAGTGTGCCAGACTGTAGACGTTCAAACTGTACAAGCAACGTTCCCCAGGGCTACCTTCCCCCTATTTTCTTCTTAATCTTCTCTACCTCTTTTCTCTTACTGTCCTAACTTTGTACAATATACACAATACTTATAACTATTTGTGACTCAAACACCATATCTTTTCTCTCCCCATAACGATTTCAGATATTAAAATATTCTATTTTGTGGTATGACCTACAAAATTTAATACCGTTTAGAAAGATTTTAAGACAGGTACTCTGGATGATAAAGTATCGGATTCAGACTCCAGCATGGTATACTTGGTGCAATCTGGAACTACTAAATCATCCATGTCCAATAAGAATTCAGAGATTGCCACACTTGTGGTTGTCATCTTTCCATATTGCCACATTCACTTCAACCTCTAAATAAATGCCCTGTCCTAACCCAGAGCCAGGCACCCCCAGCACCCCTATTCTAATTCAATGCTGTCGACTCAGCAGAGCCACCGGGTCTGTGCCACTGCCGCCATGCGCTTCTTCCATCAAGTGGTGGTATGTGTGCGTGGAGTGGATGGACAGCACACCCCACATGAGGCTCTCAGAAGGAATCACATTCAAAGGCTCCAAGAGATGTGGGTTGGCCACCCGTATTTGTGACAACACAGTGTCCTATTTGCCCAAGGTGGCGAGTAGTGAACACACTGGACGCTGCGGTACTAAAGAATCAGGAATGTCATAGAAATATTTTTTTGCAAGGTGCCTAGTGCTGATTAATTCTTGTGTTCCCATACATTGGGCAGGGATTTGCTACCAGAGACTGGCATGCGAGCGTGAACCATCATGTGCGCTATAGGAAATCTACGTCAAGTCATGGAAGGAAGAGCCCATATTTGCCACTTCAAGACAACCCATTTGCCCCCCTAAATAGGCTTTCAACATCAGTGTTGATATTTTTAATAAAAATGTTAGTATTTTTGGAAAAAAAGCATTCTGCTTCAAAGCCTGTATTCTTTTTTTTTTGAGAAAAAAATAAAAACCAATCCAGCTCTAATATCTGCTGCACAAGTGGGAAGCAGAAGAGGGGGCCAGCATTCAAGTTTATTAATTCAGGCACTATAATGTCGGCCTCTACTTTAAGAGTCCAAAAGAAAGTAGTATTCTGCCTGAGATTAGAGCTTGAGCTGTTTAATATTCAATGTTTGAGACTGGGAGGCTGCAATCTGGCTGTTGTCTTAGCTTTGACACCTCCCTCTCATGGAGGCTTTTTAATCTCCCTGCCTTACTTTCCACATATGTAGATTAGCAACAATAATTCTCATCTACCTCTTAGACCAGTTGTGAGAATTAGAGTGTTTAAAAGTGTTTAGAACTTCAAGAGTACTACCTATGTGATAAATGTATCGCCAGTGAGGAGGTTTCAGGTCATCCTATAGTTTATGCTGCTAGACCCAACATAATTTGGCCAGTGCTTCCTCTACAGGACTTTCCATACAGGTATCTGTTTCCAATGCTCAAAGCACTATTTCCAGCCCCTGCTTGGGTCTGTTAGGGTGGTGGTAGGCTGAGAGATTTTGTCCTCTTAAGCCAGTGCAGCCAAAATCATTTATCATGGATATCATCCTTAGTTTTAATGGTTTAAGTACTTGTATCAGCACCTCCAGTTGTAACTACATTTTAAAATAAAAATAAAATCAGGGGCTGCATTTGACCTTCCACACATACCTAAAGCTGGCATCTCAACAATGATTATAGGTAATGTAACTCAGACACCTCCGCTGAGGTAAAGTCACGTAGGTCCACTGCCTTCTGTGGAAGTACATCAATGAAAAACCAGCTGAGGATCTGGTCCTGTATATCATAAGAACGGCCATACTGAGTCAGACCAAAGGTCCATCCAGCCCAGTAGCCTGTCTGCCGACAGTGGCCAGTGCCAGATGCCCCAGAGGGGGTGGGCCGAAGACGATGATAAAGCGATTTTTCTCCTGTCATTCGTCTCCAGCCTCTGACAATCAGAGGCCAGGGACACCATTTCTACCCTTGGCTAATAGCCTTTTATGGACCTAACCTCCATGAATTTATCTAGCTCTTTCTTAAATTCTGTTATAGTCCTAGCCTTCACAGTCTCCTCTGGCCAGGAGTTCCACAGGTTAACTATGTGCTGAGTGAGGATGAACTTTCTTTTATTGGTTTTAAACCTGATACCCATTAATTTCATTTGGTGTCCTCTAGTTCTTGTATTATGGGCACAAGTAAATAACTTCTACTTATTCACCCTCTCCACACCTGTCAATTTTATATACCTCTATCATGTCCCCCCTCAGTCTCCTCTTTTCTAAGCTGAAAAGTCCCAACCTTTTTAGCCTTTCCTCATACGGGACCTGTTCCAAGCCCCTAATCATTTTAGTTGCCCTTTTATGAGCCTTTTCCAGTGCCCGGATATCTTGTTTTAGGTGAGAAAACCACATCTATACACGGTATTCAAGATGTAGACATACCACAGGTTTATATAAGGGCAGTACGATACGAAAAAAGGGAAAGAAAATAAGACAAGGAGTAATACCTAACATCCTATTTGCCTTTTTGACTGCCTCTGCACACTGCATGGATATTTTCAAGGAACTACTCACAATAACTCCAAGATCTCTTTCCCGATTAGTTATAGCTAAATTAGCCCCCCATCATATTGTAAGTATAGTTGGGGTTATTTTTTTCCAATGTGCATTACCTTACGCTTATCCACATTAAATGTCATTTGTAGTTTTGTTGCCCAATCACTCTGATGAGATCTTTTTGAAGTTCTTCCCAGTCTGCCTTTGTCTTGATTATCTTGCACAGTTTAGTGTCATCTGCAAACTTTGCCACCTCACTGCTCACCCCCTTCCCCAGATCATTTATGAATAAATTGAACAGGGTTGGTCCTAGGACTGACCCTTAGGTGACACCACTAGTTACCCCTCTCCATTTGGAAAATTTACCATTTATGCCGACCCTCTGTTTCCTGTCTTCTAACCAGTTCTCAATGCATGAAAGGACCTTCCCTCTTACCCCATGACAACTTAATTTACGTTAGAGCCTTTGATGAGGTACCTTGTCAAAGGCTTTCTGGAAATCTAAGTATACTGTATCCACTGGCTCTCCCCTGTCTGCATGTTTGTTAACCCCTAACAGATTAGTAAGACATGATTTCCCTCTGCAGAAACCATGTTGACTTTTGCCCATCAAATTATGTTCTTCTATGTGCCTGACAATTTTATTCTTTACTATTGTTTCAACTCATTTGCCTGGAACTGATGTTAAACTTACTGGTCTGTAATTGTCAGGGTCACCTCTAGAACCCTTTTTAAATATTGGTGCCACATTAGGTACAGAAGCTGATCCAAAGGACCGGTTACAAACTAGTGTTAATAGTTCTGCAATTTCCCAAAACCAAAAATTTCCCAAAACCAAATGGGAAGAAGGGGCTTTTGAAATCAGGGGTTCATTTCAAAAGGACCGCAGCTACACGGGTGACATGCGTTTTGAAAGCAGCACTTCTGAAGCGTGTGCATGGCCACCATTATTCTAATGAGGTGCTGCATATTCATGGAAGTGCCTCATTAGCATCTGCCAAAACCCCTCATTATCACGCCTGTTCTGAAAGGAGGGCTAGTGTGGCCACAGCCCTAGTGTTCAAAAAAAAGAAGTTATAAATAACAGAATACATTGTCCTGCTAATAGGAAATCACAGAGAAGATCATTTCCTGTCAGAAGCTTTTCCTTCCAGACTCAAAAAACCCCCCAAAAAAAGAACTATGAAATGATGCCATCTACTTGTTTTGGTGTCCTTATGAATTATGCATCTATTTAAGTAAAGCTTTGACGTTGATTACAGCACTTCAGCCTACTGTATCTAATTCCATGATTATGCTTAAAAAAAAAAAAGAGAGAGACGGTGCTTACTTTGGTTCTTTAACAGTCATTTCCGGTTTGATCAAAATTAAATCAGATATTTTCCACCTAGCGGAGAGCAGAAGAGCATGGAAATCCTACCTTAAATCCAATTTTAGCTTTCATCGTAGAAAAAGTTGTGCTCATCTAAGTTGTGCAATATTTTAAATGACAGAAATTAAGTCCTGCACTAACATCTCACGCTGTGTTTCCACACAGAGGCAGTTTTGTTATGGCTTAATTAACCCTGTAATTTGCTTTCTATAATGGGGGCCCTGACACACATTTAATTACAGCATCATTAAGGAGCAATGAAGTCAAGTATGATACTCCTAGATACACCCTATCTAGCTTCTCATTGGCTAGAAAGCTGTTGGGCCTGATTGTGAAGTGTTCTAGTCAGAGATCTTTCAAATAAATATCAAAGCAAACAAATAGCAGGTCCTTCTGTTCAGTCACCCACTAATGGACTACTGCCTGTCTGCACTTCAGTAATACAAACTGAAACTGCTTCAGGTCACTTTGGCACACCAGCAAACTTTTACAGGAGATATTCTTTCTTGCTCTTTGTCTTATTTCCAAGAACCCCTCTTTTGGGCACACTCGTGTGCGCATTTTTCGTGTGTGTGTGTGCTCGCTCAGAAGGAATATGTCTTCTTTGGCACTGCAAATTATAGGCCTAACATTTGGAAGCCTGGGCCTGATTGGGACATTTGCAATAACTGCCATGCCTCAGTGGAGAGTGTCTGCTTTCATCGAAGGTAACATTGTGTTGTTTGAGAGGATCTGGGAGGGGCTTTGGATGAACTGCGTGTATCAAGTCCACATCCACCTGCAGTGTAAATTCTATGACACCGTGCTAGCGCTCCCACCTATCTTAGAAATATCCAGAGGACTGATGTGTACTGCTGTGATTCTGTCTGTTATTGCCTTTGTGACAGCCATTGTTGGCACGAAATGCACCCAGTGTGTTGGAGATAACAAGCAAGCCAGGCGAATCCTTATGTTGGCAGCTGGGATCATGTTTGTCATAACTGGGGCTCTAGTTCTGTTACCAGTGTCTTGGACCGCCAGAAACATCATTATAGACTTCTATGATCCAGCAGTCCATGCAGGACAGAAACGAGAACTGGGAGCTGCTCTCTACTTAGGCTGGATAAGCTCGGCATTTCTCATAATTGGAGGAGCAATATTTTGTAGCCTTTACAGGCATCATGATGAGCATTGCAGAGAATTGAGGTATGAGTCACATCATCCCTGCCACAGACAGCAAGAGCCTGATCAAGTGGATAAGAAACACACAAACAAGCATGTTTATGTCTAGTAGCTTTGTGATCTTTGTTTAGCATTTTAATTTGTACTGGTGGACATTAGTGCTCCCTATCAATTGTAAGTGGCTAAAGTACGTGCTATTTGGGTCATTTGTAATTCACTGTTCTATATTTAGCCATATATATTTTTAGAATTAGGCTGAGAAGGACAAGAATTTTATCAGTCCATTGATAGCATTGTATACACAAACTAACAAAAAGAATATTTCCATTCAGTAACAATTAAAATTTGCACATAGGCAAAGAAAGAAAAATGACACTGGAATTTACTAGAGTTTGATCTGAGGTTATTTCCTTTGTATGTTTTTATGGGTGACGTTGACAATTTGCATTTTAATAGTTATAAAATTAACTTTTTGAACCTTTTTGTCTTCTGTTCTTAAGTAAGTATCGTTTGACTCACTCTGTCTGACCTCATCTCCAGGCTTGGTTGTGTACGGTCTGGCTACATCTACACTAGAAGTTACTGTCAGAAGAGGTGTTCCAATAAAACTTTTGTCAACAGATCACGTCTACACGTAAAAGATGGTCAATCTTTTGATCTGTTCTGTCCGCAAAAGGGACCCCAGAGCATCCATACAGCTTTTTGTTGACAGTTTCTGTTGACAAAACACATTGTGTGGATATTCTGTGAGCTTTGCTTAGCGTAGCCTCTATGTTTGGAGCAAAGGTGTCGTGAACAAGGAGACCTTGTCACTCAGAATATCTCAGCATTGTATCATTCCCTTATGAGAAACCAAAGAGACTATGCATGAGTTCCCCTTGATTCCTTATTTACTATAAAGTCCCTTTTTATGGATGCCTCTCTACTGGGCTGAGGAGCACACCTATGTCTAGATGGCGCCCTAACCTCAAAATAAGCTACTCAATTTGTGCTGGGCAAACTGCGTAAGCCTATTTTGAAATGTGGTGCTGTCTAAGTGGCACCACATGCCAAAATAAAGCCCCGTTTTGAGGGATCCTTGTGTTCCTCATGCGATGAGGTGTACCAGGATGCTGGAACAGTGCACCTGTTATCTTGAAAACTGTTCAGAGACAATGGGCGCATTGCATAGGCGTGGGCAGCTATTTTGGGATACTGCCATGCCCTAAAACAATGCCCACCATCTAGACGCAGCCCTGGACAGCTAAGTGGCTCAGAGTTCTCGGAGTCTGCATAAATTGGAACTCTGATTCAGTCTCCTCAAAGTTTAAACAGCGCACGAAGCCGGCAAAAGATTTTTTTTTAAATCATTCGCCCATGCCATTTCATCTGCACTGCGGCTAAGGGGCTGCAGCACTCTGGCTCCTTTCCCCTCTGGCCAGCCATCCCAGCCTCTGGGCGGTACCGGTCTGGGCAGGCCAGTGTGCGTCTGGTGTTGCAGATATGTAAAAAGTGCCCTTGTACTGGGCTGACTGGAACCACTCCTGCCCTACTGTGCCTCATTGTCCCTCACTTTCAGGACTTCTCCCATGCCACACCCTATTACTTCAACAGGGCCCAAAAATATGCATGGCACTGGGCCCATAAAAAGTTAATCTTGCCCCACATGATGCTCATGCCTCCCACCTGCTTCCTGTCAGCCTCCCTGAGCTGCACCTTGAGCACAGCCATTTCCTCCCCATCCACAAGGGATGGGTGTATATGCACACGCATGCAAGCAGTTGCTTGGGCTGTGTAGGGCACCAGGATTGGTAAAGATGGCCCTGACCTATCTTCAACAGTTACAGTGTTGAAAATAGTGGGTTTAGTTCAAAGAGAGGGCAGAGATTTTACCAAGTTCTTATTTTACCATAGTTTGCCCATCACCGATAAACAGGCTCCTTGCTCCTTTGTTCATCATGAACAATGAAGATGTCTAATGTATTGTCCAGGGTGCATGAGTGATGGAAAAGTAAACCTTCACCAGTATTTTTGTTGCTTCTTAATGGGCTCTGATAAGAAAACCTACAAACTGAATAACTCCTGCTAATAAGACCAGTTTAAAGGAGATGTGCCATTTTGATCGAGGATATTTTACTCACTATAACACTGGAGAGCTTAATGCTCACACCATAATGACCAGATAGCAAAATTACAAAAACTGGATTCAGTTGATGTGCTTTGAGATGGTAACTGACAAAAATCACCCCCCAAAAAGTTTGACCTTGCAGTCATTAACTGTAACATATATAAGCTATAGCTATGTAGACAGTATCTGAATAAGCAACATCTATGTGAGAGCCACCACTGAATGATTTGATTAAATTAGTCCCTCCAGCATTACCCTTTTAAAACATCTAAAATTCATCTAAAAAAATTTATTCCATTTTTACTCAGAAGTCTGACATCAACCCTGCATTCCAAAAAAAAAAAAAAGAGGCGAGAGGAAGCACCTGACATTTTAAAAATAGAACCAGCAAAAACGTTAGTCTAACTGAAAATATATTAAGCTTTCTAAATCTGTGTTGCCTGTTTTTGACACATGTCCTTAATTTGTTGTCTTTGTCTTGGAGTTTTGTAAAGTTGTCCCTGATTACCATATGACAGAGATGATGGGTAAATTAGCATTTCAGTTTCTATCAAATAGATGAATGACTGACGGGCTGATAAGCAATGTTTATTCATTAAAAGATTCACACTAGTGCCAGATGGTGCTGGTAGACAAAAAAAATCCAGACCTCAAACAAACATTTGCTTGCATACCATCGTTTGTATCCTGAAATTAACAAACCGGCAGCAAAAGCTTCCTGGGTAAAGAAAAATTTGATCATTAACAAAAAATAATTTTTTCTTAAGTCCCTAACTCTGTTGGCTAAATTGGTTGCTGGTCTCTAAAGGCCCAGTCTGCCACCCTTACTCACTTCACACAGTGCTAGACTTACAAGGCTGTAAATGCACACAGGCTGGAGGAACTCTACAGGGAGCAGTTCTAAAAGTTACTGGCTCCAGAAGGGGAAAAAGGGAAAATTGCAAGAAAGACAGATGCTGGTGCTAAAGGCCCCAGGATAGAGGAGACATGATGACGGCTGTCTATGCAAGGCCCCAGTTAAAAACATTTTCCCCTCCCCTTGTCTGGATTAGCTTGTGAGTTTTGTGACAACAAGCAGCTTCTGGGATGGGTGGAGTCTGGCAGTGTTGGCTCCAAAATTGCTCTGCTGCTGACCCCAAAGGAATTGCAAACAGAATGCCAGCAAGGTGGAGTGTTCGCTCATGCTGGAGGAGCAACAGGGATTCTGGAAGGGAAGAGGGTATTAAAGCCATCTTGAACTCTTTCAGCACCTTTCCAATCTAATCACACAGCAGCTACGTCTACACTTGGCCAAAACTTCAAAATGGCCATGCTAATGGCCAAAGATCAGAGAATACTAATGAGGTGCTAAAATGAATATTCAGCACCTCATTAGCATGCTGCCAGCTGCAGCACTTCAAAAGTGCCGCATTTTGCTCACGTGCAGCTCATCTACATGGGGGTCCTTTTTGAAAGGACCCTGCAAATGTGAATGAATAAGTGTTCTCCGATTTGGCCATTAGCATGGTCATTTTGAAGTTTTCACCAAGTGTAGACACGGCCAGGATGTGTGTGATCGAATAGCCTTGCATCAGAATCTACAATGGTCACTAGCTACTTCCCCACTTCTGGTTCTCCACAGTGTGGAGGTAGACAGAGTCATGGGGGATGTTCCCCTGCAGAGTTCTACATATGCATAATTCACAACTCCCATCCAAACAATTCTATTTTTATTTGCATACAACTACCCACTCCACAGCCGCCAGCGCATATGCACATATGCTTTTGTATAGCTATCTATGGGCCTATTTTGGGACAAGACTCCATTCACATACACTTGGTCTCTTGTCCCCGTTCTTATCCTAATGCTATGCCGCCTTATACAAAAGGATGTACTTGCACTTCTCCCTATGACAACAACACCAGTGCCAAACTGCTTCTAGAATTAGCTTACATTGCTGGTTTAATGTGTTTTAAACAAGCACAGGACCCACTACAAAAAAAAGTACAGAGGTGAGAGAGAGGAGGAACGTTAGAACAGCCTACTCATGAGAATTAGCGAAGGTACTGTCACTGGAGAGATTTAGGAGTTGATCAGCTAAGAAAGTAAATATTAAAAAAAAAAAGCAGTCATGTAGCACTTTAAAGATTAACAAAATAATTTATGAGGTGATGAGCTTTCGTGGGACAAACCCACTTCTTCAGATCATAGCCATACAAGAACAGACTCAATACATAAAGCACAATGGTCCAAAAATTGTTAACAATTTTTCTGATTTGCCTATCTTGATATCAAGGTTGGCAAATCAGAAGAGCAGAGGGACAGGGTGGGGAGGTGTGTGGTAGAGAAGTTAAGAATCAGATAAAATATCAGAGTCCTTATAATGGATCAGGTAAGAGCTGTCCCTCCTCAAACTGCTTGTTAAAGTCCCTTTTCAGTAGAATGCAAACTCTAAGACCTGAGAAGGGACTGAAAAGGGAGTTCAACAACCGCCTACAGAGGGAATGCTCAGAACTAGCATTCATGTTCAAATCTGATGCATTAGCATGTGGTTTGAAGAGGGACAGCAATTATCTGACCTATTATAAGGACTCTTTTACATACTTTGATGTTTTATGTAACTCTTAAGTTTCCCATGCCACACCCCACCACCCTGTACTCTTCTGATTTGTCAATCTTGATAATTTTTGGACCTCTGTGCTTTATATATTGAGTCTGTTCTGGTAAGGCTATGATCTGAAGAAGTGGTCTGTCCCATGAAAGCTCATCACCTAATAAATTATTTTGTTAGTCTTCGAAGTGCTACATGACTGCTTTTTTGTTTTGATAGAACACAGACTAACACGGCTCGCTGTCTGTCACTAAGCACATATTCATTTGACTAGGTATGATTTTATGTTTCCTTCCTATGATACTGCATTCCAGTGGAGAATTTTGCTGCAGTAAGAGATTAGCTTTGGCAAACTTCCTTTCAGGCACAGAGGTGCTTGTGTCATTCACCTTTATTTCCCCATTCCTTCCCAGGGCTGGCATCAACTTGCCCCCATATGTGTTGCATATCAGAAAAGAAACACTTGATGTGTAAGTGTTGACAAACACAAAGGAGTAATTATATGTTAGGCTTTTCTGGGTATACTGTGTCCATGACTAGTCGGAGGAAGGCCACATATTTTTGTGCAATACACTGGGCATAACGCCACGAATCAGACAGGATCACCATGCCAGTTTTACAGGACTAAAAGGCACCATTTCACAACACATTCCATGGAAGGAAAAAGATGTCCCTACGAGTTTGATATTGAATGAAAGGGTACTAAATATAGTGTAAAGACAAAGATTTGAAGGTAATAGCTGTGGATGGTTCACTCCTCTTTTGTGGCATCAAACCCAGAGTCTAATCAAGTCAGTGGAAAGACACACATTGACTTCAACAGGCTTTGGATCCAGCCCTAAAAGCACTGACCATGCTACTATCTGTTACAATTGCTCATGTTCAGCTTTAACTGATATTACAAAATGATTTGCCAACAACTCAATATTTAATACAGTAAGAAGAGCGCGGATTGAAATTGCCTATTGAACTTTGTTTTTTGTCCATTTTTCCCCTTCTCATCATCATCCTGCTGAGAGAGGCATTTCCCTCACCCCGTGGTAAAGTTACCGATGTGCACAATAAATACATCCTTTACACAAATAGCCTCTAAGTTATGTTTGTAACAGGTCTAGCTGAGCTCTCCAGTTTGATGCTCACCAGAGTGAAGGAGGAGACCCATGTGCCCACTGGGTATGATATGCTTTGAGCCTCCAGAGTCTAGGCACTGCCCCTTGTTTGGGGCTTCTTGGCATACTCTTCAGGGCACCATCTTGGGAACTAAGACCTTATGGTGCCAAATGCCTAGGCTCTGGAATCTACATGGACTGTGTCTTGGCCTGGCCTGTCTCCCCACCCTTACCACCGTCCCAGATTCTCCTACTGTTTAAACATGTCCTACATGAGACCTCCAGCCATACATCTGTACTGGGTGTACAGCTTACCTCTCCAAATGCGAGCAACATGGAAAACCTATAGGTACACAGGCAGATGCAGGATTCCAAATACCACTGGTTTCTACTTACAGTAAACTCTCTTAACCAGCATTCTATGCTCCAGAACTCTCAATCAGCTTTTAAATCCGATGTAAATTTGAGTTACTTTTTCCAAGAATACAGTATAGAGAAAGTAAACACAAATAAACACAGCAAATACAGCTTAAGTTTACAGTGTGCAATACCACTGTTAGTAAATAAAGTACTCTATCTAATTTTGTTTGTCTTTAGTGTTGTACATAAGTCTCTATTATCCAGAATATTTGAATATCCAGCAACTTCCCAGACCTGGGGCTGCTGGGTATGAAAGAATTTGCTGTAGTAAACACACCTATAAATATCTTCTCACCTCAGTTTCCTCAACAGTCTGGAGAGTTCTCTATGTTTGGGCACAACCCTCTATCCAGGATCCTTCCCTGGAATCTTATATCTTTTCTTCTGAAACTTAAAGCCTTCTCTGACCTGCAGTTACGTAGGATGCCCTCCCTGGCTTCCAAAGACTGCCAAGTCTCTTTCCCTCTCCTGTCCAACAATTCCTCTGAGGTTCTGTGAATCTTCCTCTGGTCCACCCAGTCTCTGCAGATTTTAAGGACAGGCATCAACACCTCAAAGTATTAAAGCTACCTTGTTCTGAACCCTAGTGCACCACTAGCCTATGATGCAGAATTTGTCTGATCCAGCACCTTCTCCTTAGAATCTACAATGGTTGTCAGTTACCTTCCCCCCTGCCCAATTCCCTTCTTGCTTTTTCCAGTGCACAGTGCATATGAAGATTTTCCACTCTCCATACTCAAGTCGCTTGCAAAGAAGTGGGAGAAAACTGTTTCTCCTAGCTTCCCACTAACTACTCGTTCCATGGTGCTTTCACCTGAACAGGTGGCCACTAGGTTCTATTGAACTACTATATCTGGTCTGGGAAGAACCTGATGAAGTCCTTGTCAGCAGATGGTAAATTCCACTTACATGAGGTCAGTCCCATGTACAACTTTATACCACCCACCAAAATTGTACAGCTGCATTCCACAAATGAGTGTCACCTTTCAAGTTCAAAACGTGTAACTGGTGGAGTAAAATGGTTCAAAATTTTAAAGAAATAATTACTTAATATTAAAATATTGTTTCTCAGAACAGAAAATTTTTTGTCACTTTATTAACTCGCTGTGAATTTACTTTTGTTAGAGGTTAAAATTCCTTTCTAATTTTGCTTTCCCCCCCCCCCACTTAGAATAAAGTATCCCTCACCCATGTTTCCAAAGGAATGGGGTACAGAAATGTCTTCATGAGCTATTTATGCATCATAATTATCACTGCTATCAGCCCAGCTATGGGAATATTGCCAGATCATCAACTTCAGCTGCACAGTTACCAAAAAATACAAAATAAAGTTGCAAATAAACACTGGGTATTGATTCATCCAAAATATCCCAGCAAGAATGAATATGATATTTTTATCCCAAGATACTGTAGAATATCTTCTGACAATGTATAAAGCTGTTAAATCTAGCATTTTGTTAATCTTTGCATTGCATTTCAAACAAAACTTCAATACCTTTATCACAGAAGTTCCAGCTTTCATTGTTTGCCTCTGAGTTTTGTTCAGCTGGCCACATAAAGAGGCATCTGTCACTGTCAGCAGAATAAAACAATGGTGTCTGTGTTCTGGAATAATATCAGGTTGTTCTTGCAGTGCCATTTGTTTAATTAACAGTATTAGTATTTGAGAAAAATCTATGTATTATCACTTTAAAAATCAGTAAGTAGAAATAATCCATTTTCTTAAAATACATCTGTTCATATAAAAAGTTGCTAACTTGATGGCTTTATGAAAGCCATAATTTATATGACTTCACTTCTTAAAGATTTGCCTTTACAGAAAGAAACTGAAAAATAAAGCTGAATATATAAGCAATTTTTATAAAGTATTTTTAGAACATATAGGTTAATAAATAAACTGATCATTAAAATGCAATCAAGAGGAGAGAAAGCTATATATCAATGTTATTCTAGAACTGCTGAACAGCTGTTTTTGTACTGCTGCATGAAGTTTATTTTTCTTATTTCAGTTCAGAGATGAGTCATTAATCTTTATCATTTAGACAAAGGTAAGAAAAGCCAATCTGCTACTCTAAACTATACTGTTACTCTATGGTCCTTAGTAAGTATACTTCAGAAAAATAACTATTTTCCAGGATAGCATTTAAAAAAATAAATACATTCATCGGCTAACTGCAAGCTCCATGACAATGCATCTGCCTGAGTTACTTCAAAACAAAACCAAAAACCCTCATTGGAACAGTGTTAACAAAGCAATTGTGAGCCCAGGAAGTGCATTTGTGATGTCTAAATCTATAAGTCCTCATAAAGACTGAAAAACAGAAGTTATCATTTTTGGTGGCTTGGTAAAACAAAATGAATCTGGTGCTGAAAGAAGTAATAAACTTATTGGTGTACATATTTTTACCAATAATACGTACATCTCATTTCCCTTTATTATCAAACCTATAAAATCCTTATGGCTTGTCTACACTACCTCCCTATGTCGAAGGGAGGATGGTAAGTAGGCTGTGGGGAGTTTATTAACGAAGTGCTTCGGTGCATACGTAGCACTTCATTAAGCAAACTCCCTCCTGCAGCAACTTTGAAGCGTTAAACTTCCAAGTGCCAGGTTGCGTCTAGCCGAGGCTCACCCGCCGGTATTTCAAAGTGCCCTGGGTACTTCGAAGTCATTTTACTCCTCAAAATTATGGACCCAGGTAGCAGGGGGTTGGGGCAGGTGTCAAACCTGGCCAGGGGGTTGGAGCCAGGGCCGTGGAGGTGGTGGGTAGGGGGTTGGAGCTAGAGCTCTGCAAGGGCGTGCACTGGGGGTTGGGAGCCCTTGGAGCAGGTTGAAGCCAGACCCCTGCATGCCGGGGGGTGTGAACTGGGGCCGCAGGGGGCTGAGAGGGGAGTTGCAAAGGGTGAACCAGGGCAGGGTGTATGTGTTAAAAAGATTGATGCAAATAAGTTATGTTTTGTACCTTATATTTCTCAGACTGCATTATTCTTGCCTGATCCCTTTTCTCCCTAGAACTGAAGCAAATTCACAGACTGCCTTGCAAGATATCTGCTCTCTATATAAATTTAAAAAGTTTATTTCTTGGGCCTTATTTTATCCTCTTAGGGGATTTTGAAGCAAATTGCTAATTACCCTGTCTGATTTCCATCTTACTTTGTACATCTTCTTTGATGTTCAGGTATCACAAATGTGTAATACACACTGAGCATTTGTTTAATCCCTGATATTTCTGAAGTCTTTTAATATGCAAAAATACAATCTGCTTTCCTTGTGACAAAGTACTGTATACAGAGATTTGAGTAGCTATAACTTCTTTTTTAATATGCAAGGCCGACTTCGTATATTTCACAGGGTCCTTTCTATTTCTATTTCTTTTAATTAACTGAATGTTTGGCCAAAGATTGCCTTTTTCACTTTCCTGGGAGTAAGGAGTCTATTAATATGCAAACTAGCAGGTCATACTGCTCTTGGAGAAGAATTAAGTTCATATTAATTTTGAATTTACAATAGTGACCCCTTTGTACTCTCAGAAAAATACACATTCTGTTTGCAGCTCACTGCAGAATGGAAAAATAAAAATCAGATTCGGTTACAGAAGGGAAGATTGATAGTGAGTAAACTGGTTAGCAGCAGAGGCATTCGTAAAACCCATGACTGCAGCAGGGAATGGATCTAGGGAATGCAATTTTGAATCTCAACCATAAGAAGACACCCAAATTTATGTCCTAAGGAAATCACAAAAGAAGACAGGATCACCTGATTTGGATATTAGCTTACAAAATTTGTTACTTGGCTTGCACTGGATAATAACACTTTGTAAAACAAGTTTGTTTTACATGTGCATGTAAGTAATTCCTGAAAATACAGTCTATACAATTCTAACATATTAGCCGCAAATTAAATACGGATTAGATTCAAATTAGGAATCTGACCCATATCCTCTGTGATTATGTCTACACTACATGGGTAATTGGCCCAGCAGGGATCCACCTCCTGGTTGCCGATGTATTGCATAATTGAAGACACAATAAATCAATCTTTTGATGCTCTCCCATTGACTCTGATACTCTGAAAAATGAGAAGAGTAGCCCGTGTTGATTGGTGAGCAGCCCCCAACAACCTTACTGCGTCGACTTCAGCTACACAAATTGCATAGCTGAAGTAAATATAAGTGCAGACAAGGGCTAAATCTAAACCTAATCCTTGGTTTCCCACTTGGTTTCCCCATGTTGGAAAAAATAACCCAAATTACACGTACTACATGATGGGGTCAAATTTAGCTACGACAGATCAGGAAAGGGATCTTGGAGTTATAGTGGATAGTTCTCTGAAGACATCCACGCAGTGTGCAGCGGCAGTTAGTAAGGCAAATAGGATGTTAGGAATTATTAAAAAAGGGATCGATAATAAGACAAAAGATATCATACTTCCCCTATATAAAACTATGGTACGCCCACATCTCGAGTACTGCGTGCAGATGTGGTCTCCTCACCTCAAAAAAGATATATTGGCATTAGCAAAGGTTCAGAAAAGGGCGACTAAGATGATTAGGGGCTTGGAAAGGGTCCCATATGGGGAGAGGCTAGAGAGACTGGGACTTTTCAGTTTGGAAAAGAGGCGATTGAGGGGCGATATGATAGAGGTATATAAAATCATGAATGGTGTGGAGAAGGTGAATATAGAAAAATTATTTACCTTTTCCCATAATACAAGAACTAGGGGACACCAAATGAAATTGATGGGTAGTAGGTTCAAAACTAATAAAAGGAAATTTTTCATCACACAGCGCACAGTCAACCTGTGGAACTCCTTGCCCGAGGAGGCTGTGAAGGCCAGGACTCTATTAGGGTTTAAAAAAGAGCTTGATAAATTTTTGCAGGTCAGGTCCATAAATGGCTATTAGCCAGGGATAAAGTATGGTGCCCTAGCCTTCATAACAAGGGCAGGAGATGGATGGCAGGAGATAAATCACTTGTCTTCTGTTCTCCTTCTCTGGGGCACCTGGCATTGGCCACCGTCGGCAGATGGGATGCTGGGCTTGATGGACCTTTGGTCTGACCCAGTATGGCCATTCTTATGTTCTTATGTTCTTATGTTCTTGATGTCAAGTGACCACCTACACCATCCTTTACCTCTTATGCTTACAATATGTCCTGACTTGTGTTTACCTCAGGAAATAAGATATCCTTCCCTAGATCAGGAGACTCAAGCTTTGATGATACATGTGCTTGTCTTCTGCCAACATAAGTTGTCTCAGTTAAAGATTTTGCCTCACCTTCCTCCAACATGAAATTTTCAGGGGGCAACTAAGGCATAGCATTGCCCCCTCTGACTGGTTGTTGCATCTCACCCCCAGATGGAAACAGATGGGCATCAGGATTTTCAGAAAGAGCAAGGCTGAGTGTAAAGTAGTGCCCATACACAAGGGTGTACACAGAATGGTGCTGCAAGACACGACCTTCCTGTTGGCAGATGCTGAAATAGTAAATGACACCACTACTCAGGTATGTTTTCAAAGGCTGTGTGTACAATGGGATTTCTGCACCTGGGAAAGTGCTGCTGAAATTAAGAAAAGTGCAAGAGACAATTAAAGGGCCTCAACAATCTGAAACAAAAGGCACGTTCGCACATCAGTTTGAACAAGATTTTACCTCCTGCCATAATAAGGTTTCAGCCAGTTCATAAAATATACTTAAATCTATAATTCAGCTGTGTACTTCATGTTACCACCACTCCACTATAGGTAAGTAAGCATCACTTATCTTCTTAAATGTTATACAACGACACTTGTACAAGACAGCACCCCTATTAGGCAGCTTTCTTTCTTTACCTGACCTCCCCCACACCCTCACATCCCTCCCAAAAAACTAAAACCATGGGTACAGTTTTGTTCCTCCTTTGCTAGAATAGCCTTTGTCGAGATGTTTCTGGGCTGGTTGTACCTGTGATCCACTCTCTGGGATTTCCCTAGTGCACCTGCTCCAGGTCTAAGGCTTTAAGCCTTCACTTGTCTGGAGTCCAATCCCACAATTCTCCCCCTTAGCCAGGTCTCCACTAGACCTGAAAGTCGATTTCAGATACACAGTTCTAGCTATGGCAAGTGCCTAGGTAGAATAGACATATCAAAAATCTACTTATGCTACTGTCTTCACCAAGGAAGGTTGACGGGAGCATTTCTCCCATCTACCTATCATGAGAAGTACAGGGTCAACTGCTGACCCCAAACAGATCAATTTCACACATCTTTACCAAACATGTGAAATCAGACTCTGGATGGCCAACCCTGTCCAGGCTGATCTCCCCGGAAGTGTAGACAAGCCCTCACAGGGGGTGTTGGTATCCACTGGTGTTAACTCCAGTAAATCATACTCAAACTTGGTATCTATGGTCCCCCCTCACAGGAGCAGCGATCAGTGATGAGGACAGAGACCCAAAATAGCTTTGTTAAAAGAAAGCATTGTTTACCTTAATAGCAGGAACACAACATAAGAACAGGATTTTTTAAACACTAATGAGTCTGTAGTCATATCTATCTTACCTAAAAGCTCATGTAAGCATATTTTAACCCCAGATTTTCTAACATCCAGAGCCTGGGGTTCAAACTTTTTCCCAAAAGTCTTCAAATATTTCCCCACCTTTTCTCTGACTCCCCTTTTTATTAAACTTTCTCATTTCCCTCTCAGACACTAGCTATGGCTTCAAGCCTTTCTGAGCATTTCCATCCTGCTAACTCAGAGGGACACAATCACTTCTGGTGAACATGTTTATCAAGCCAAGCCGGGACTTCAAATGAATTGCTTTGTATTGTCCTGCTGCAAGTGTCTGAGGAGAGGAGCACACCAATACCTATCCCTTTACTCAGTACCTTGTCTGGATGAGACTAGACGCATGCACAGTGGCTTGTAGCAGCTCCAAGTCTGCCACACCCTTGCCTTAGGTACTTGAGTTTTTCCAACCCTGGAATAGAGGCTAAACAGGTTCCCCTGTATAAAGGGATATAGTTTTACTATCTAAGCTGTGTAATTACTTTCCTTTGGGCTGAGCTTTGCTAACAACCACAACTGTTGGGAGATAATGGAACCCTAAAATTTCTATTCTCTCCTATTCAAGTCAGCATGAAAACACAGCTCCAATTTTGCAGCTAACAAAATTAAAATAATTGTTGTTCCTATTCACTTATTACGGTAGCCCCTAGAGGAGAGACCCAGGGATGCAGTGATATGTCCAAACAGCCAAATGTAAAAAAACCCCAACCCCAAACCCCTTAATTAATTAAGCCTTACACAATCGTGAAATGGGGTTAAAAATTTTAAGATTTTAAATATTCTGTATGTTGGCTTTGTGAGGGGCTCAACCTTCTCACAAGTCCTCAGGCCCTTTAAAAGGGCCCTGGCTTCTAAGCGCTTATTCTCCCGGCATTTGGGCTCAGTTCCCCCTGATCTTAAACCCTTACGTGGAATTCCTCCCACAGTTGGTAGCAGGTCCTTAGCGTGTTGAGTCTTTCTCCAACTCTGAAAAAAGAAGGGAAATACACTTACATTAATGGGCCTTCCCCCCCAGCAATCCAACCACAGTCCTTCAGGACCTGCCCCTTGGCAGCTTTGTGCTACTGACATAGAGTAACCCTCAGTGTCTCTGGCAGTGGCAGCCATCCCCTCCTAGCTGGGCTGCAGTGTCTTACTCCAGCTGTTGCTTGTCAGCCAAGTAACCACAGCTGAGGAAGCTGCTACTCTGTCCCTTCTCACAGGGCTCTTTTATCTTTGCCTTCTGGATTTTGAGTGTTTCAGGAGAGCTCTGATCCTGTTTACCTGCAGTTACCATATAAAAAGGAGGACATCCCTGAGGGAGAGTGTATCTGAATCAGTATGTGCCAGCTCACATTATATTAATATGTTACAGTATTTATAATACATTAATACAATGGGAGTTGGTGGACACTGATACAGATACACTTCCTCTCGGGGTGTCTTCTTCTGAAAAGTCAAATACAGTAACCCTAGTACCACTGCAACCACAAGGGCTAAAAACTTAGTTTAAACAAGAGATTCTCACATAGTCACTTGACTTCAGAAGCTGTGGCTGTAAGAACAACAAACATGGCAAGCACCACAATGAAAGCACAATAGTTGGCAACACTTGCCTGTGCAAGGCACTGTACACATATACAACTAAAAGACAGTCCCTGCCACCAGACAACTTACAATACACAGCAGCTTCCTATGGCTCATGACTGGAAGTTGTAGCTCGTGGGAAAAACACAGATGTGTGGGAGTTTGGAAAGAGTCCTTAAAAACACCCCGTCCTTTAACTATGGGTTTGATGTAATTCCGTGGCTGGCCTAGAGAAAAAGGTGTTTCATACTGACCAATTATAGTGTGACATCAGGGCTCAACTAGCCTGTGTGGAGCAGCTCCAGAGACGTGTGGTTGTTTGGAGGAGGGTGGAGCCTGTCAGTTTTCTGTGCCCCACATAGAGGCAGATGTGTACATCATAAGCGACGATGAGATTTTTGTCACAGGTTTTTTTAGTAAAAGTCACAGACAGCTCATGGGCAATAAAAAAATAAAATTCTCAGAAGCTGTGACCTGTCTGTGTCTTTTACTAAAAATATCTGTGACAAAATGGGGATCCTGTGGGTCCCCACCTAAAGCAGGGTGGTTGCACCATAACTAGCAGCTCTGGGGGTCCCCACTGTCAGTTGGGTGTTGGAGCTCCAGGGTCCCCCACTACCTACAGCTGGCAGCTGAGGGAGCACCTGCCACCTGCGGCAGCTGCAGACTGTGGGATACCCCTGCTGCCTGCATCTCCTCGGGTTACTTGCACCACCCATGGCAGTCAGGACCTGAGAGGTGCCCCAGACATTTGCAGCTCTGGGGTTCCCTGCTGCCTGTAGCAGCTGGAAGCTTGGGGGGTTCCCCACTGCCTACAGTGGCCTGGAGCTTTGGGGCCTACCAAAGGAAAGAGGTTACCCACAGCTCAGTGTCCCTTCAGGCACAGGGGTACCCTGCAGTTGCCAACAGCAAAAGGCTGAAGTCATAGATGTTGCTGGAAGTCATGGATTCCACATTTTTCTGTGACCTCCATGACTAAATCATAGCCATAATCATAAGGTCCTTTATTGCTCTGCCAGGTTTATTTAAATCAGGGGTTTTTACTTTTTGCTTTCAACGGTGCCCCAGTATGCTATAAAAATGTCAATAATCCTGGGGAGAGGATGGTGCTGCAGGCTTCAGTCATGGGGGGCTCTTCCCCCATTGGGGAGGAGATAGCTCAGGGCCCCTGCTGGGCCCTAGGGCAATAGCCACACAAGGTAGTGGGGCTCAGGGCTCCAAACTTTATTTCCATGGGGTGGAATGTGTGCACTGGGGTCCCCATGCAGTTCCCGGGTTCAGGGTTTCTGCTACACAGAATGCTGGGGTTCAGGACTCTGAGCTTCAGCTGCTGGGCATGGGGGCTCTGAGAAGCCCTACTTGGTGGACTCCCTGAACTGGCTCACACTTGAGTGGGCTGTGCCCTCTCCCAGTGTAGAACTGCTGGTTTAAATAAGATATTTTCCATGCATACTACCTAGTAACCAAGCTGTATAATACCATTTAATATTTCATGACAGGGCCTCAGAATTCTTCACTTGAGGCTCCTCCTTGGGTTGGGTTAGAAGAATAGGTGACTCATAGTAGCATTTAAGAGGAGCACTGCCTTCTTGTGCCTCCCACCAAAATTTGAATTGCTAAATGAGGTGTTTCCACATGCACCTTCACTGCCACTCTGGGTGGTCCTCCCTGCACCTCCTCCTCCCTCAGGTACCAGTACCCCATCCTTTAGGGTTATATGGAAAGTTCCTTCACTGTTAAGGAAGGAACATTAAACCACTTGAGTAACCCTGTGTTTGGGGAGAGCACACAGCTTAGAAGCAGTTCTTTTCTTCTTGTGGACTGTCAGAAGCAATTCATTAGGAATAAACCCTACAGCCTACGCAAATTTCTTTTGACTACAGCTTGGTTGCTGATCATTGACACTATTCTTAAAACTGAGCAGAAATTCCTGTCCTCAACCCCTGACATTTCCACACAAGTTCTCTTATACGTCACCCTTGTGCTGTCAGGATCAAAAGCTTGGTGCAGGCTTTTTCATCGAACGTTCATGTGCTGATTTTTAGCTGTGTTTCCACCGTACCAGTGCCGTGACGTAAAAATGCCTGGACCTTTTTGTGACATAGGCCGTGTCTACACGTGCCCCAAACTTCGAAATGGCCATGCAAATGGCCATTTCGAAGTTTACTAATGAAGCGCTGAAATGCATATTCAGCTCTTCATTAGCATGAGGGCTGCCGCGGCGCCTCAAAATTGACGCACCTTGCCGCCGCACGGCGCGTCCAGACGGGGCTCCTTTTCGAAAGGACGCCGCCTACTTGGAAGTCCCCTTATTCCCATGAGCTCATGAGAATAAGGGGACTTCGAAGTAGGCGGCGTCCTTTCGAAAAGGAGCCCCGTCTGGAAGCGCTGCACGGCGGCAAGGCGCGTCAATTTCGAAGCGCCGCGGCAGCCCTCATGCTAATGAAGCGCTGAATATACATTTCAGCGCTTCATTAGTAAACTTCGAAATGGCCATTTGCATGGCCATTTCGAAGTTTGGGGCACGTGTAGACGTAGCCATAGTAAGTCAGCAAGATGAGGCTTTGTCTACTGTTTTCAAAGTGACCGAAGAGTTCCATTTTTTGTAAGTGATGGAAGGAGATTTTCAAAGCACAAAAGGCAGTTGAGTCCTATGTTTCGTTGAAAATCACTGGAAGACAGTTGCGTAATTGCTATTTATGCCTTTGAAAATCTACCTTGGAGGGATTTAGGACCCTAATTCAACTAGTTTTAAATGTGACAAAGGCTTCTAAGTCATTTAGGTGCTTATAAAAACAGGATTTAGGCTCCTCAGTCACTTAGGTGCTTTAGAAAACATTACCACTTGTCCATGTTGGGGCTTGTATAGCAACCAGTCATAACTGATGTGTAGGGGGTGCACAGGAGGCCACATGAACCCCCCCCATGTTACCTCCCTTGCACTCACCATCAGTGTTACACCACTTCCAATGATGGTCCTGCCCCACCATCAGTGTGATGCGGCCTGTAAGCTGGGCATGGGGGAGGGTCTTTCCCACACTCACTGGATGTGGTCCAGCACTTCCTTAGGAAGAGGCATGCAGGGCTGCAGGAGGGTTGTGGGGGTGCATGGGGTGAATCAGAGACAGGAGGGGAGAGTCACAGGCAGGGAATGGGTGGGACACAGGGCAGAGCAGGGATGGGAGATGGAGGTGCATGAGTGGGGAACGGGTGGGGCAAGGGTAGGGATGAGTGGCCAGTGCCGCCCGCCCTCCCCGCCCCCTGCGAAATCCCTGCACTGAAGGCTTCTGCAGCCAGAATAGGTACGCTGGTGAGGCTGCACTGGGGTAAATCCATACCGAAAGCAGGTTTCAACAGTGTAAACCATAAGGTGCAATGGTGCAGTTTACTACGGTAAAATACCCAGTTTTGAAAAAGGTACAATGAAAGTAGATAAGGTGGTATTATCCCCATAACCACTAACCATTACTTTTAATCCTTTTTATTACTATATTATGGGGGTGGTGTCTCGTTAGAATGGAAAATAAAGCAAACCCTTTACTCTAGTGGGACTGCAAACACAGATGATTATTGAGAAGGAATGAAGAGGACATCTTGGATATAGATCTGTTTTAAGAATAGGTAACAGAACAGAGTAATTTGATACATTCCACCAAACTGTAGCGATTTGTAAGATGTGGCAAACCTGCACTGGTTTCTGCTTTAAGGTTAGCTGTCCTACTTTCCTGATTACAAAGAACTGCTGATTTGCAATTCTGAATTAAGCTAATTGCTTTAGTAGCATTCCAAACTGGGATTCAATTATGGAGCTGGGCATGAGTTAGCAGGCGTAATGTAATTTGCGTGTCCATTTGTTACACAAGTAAAGACTCTTTTAGGCATTATTGTTAGTGATATTTTTTGCCTCCAATATGGATTGCAGTCCGCATTTAGAAGGTATACTTACATGAATAAAACATTAGTGAGCCAATTCCACTGTCTACTAGAACAAAGAAAACAAACATTGCCTTTGGGACAGGAACCAGTACACAAATGGAGCTGCATTCAACCTTGCATAAAAACAGCTTATGCAACATGGAAAAAGTGATTTCTGAGAAAAGTACTTCCTTACCTGGTACACTTACAGTATCTTTGGAAAAATAAAAAAGCAGCCATGTAGCACTTTCAAGACTAACAAAATAAGTAGGTGATGAGCTTTTGTGGGGCATGACGGTTATCTAGCACAGAGATACAAACAAAAAAAAATTGAAATAAAAACTGACATATCAGATATCCCTTCTGTCCTATGTATCTGATTTGTCAGTTTCTATGTTCATTTTTTGTTTGCGCCTCTGTGTTATATAATCGTCATGTCAATTCATTTTCAGCAACATTTCCAGTACAAAGCATTATGTCCAGATCTGAAGAGGTGCGTCTGCCTCACAAAAGCTCCTCACCCAATATATTATTTTGTTAGTCTTTAAAGTGCTACGTGACTGCTCTCTTGTTTTGTTAGGATACAGGAATGCCACGTTACAAAAGCAAATTTTATGTTTATTGCCCACAATCGTAGCACAACTTTCAAAACTCTGCCTGTGCAGCAACGTTTCTCAAAATGTGTCAAGACAGGGCTATGCCTCATTGTTGCCAGCTTCCCACAAAGATATTAGACTCCTTTATTTCGAGGGTCACAGGTACATTATCCCAAAAGGTATGTGACATTCCAAAATAGCTTCAGAATTTCTGGATTGATTTCTACCCTTAGTCATGTTGATGTTAATCTGTTATAATTCTCGTTACTTCTAGGGGCCTAATCCAATATCCTTTGAAGTCAATGTAAATATTTCACTGGAAAGACTCTTAATAACTTTAAAGTGCTGTAATTCAGGCCCCGAGCCTGCATCTGGTTTTGACAAAAGGCAGCATTTTAAAATCTATTTATTGAAAGAGAACTTCTGCTTTTAAGACAGTAAGTGAATGAATGAGTCAATGATTGGCTATGTTTCCCACTCAAGTGGCCTTAAGCAATTAACCCAACCACGTAATTAACTTGGAAAAGGGGCTGCATTGCATTTATAATAGACAAAACAGCTTCCCAACATATGCCAAGGAATAAGAAAACTTTCAAGGATCTAACCAAGGAGGTTAAAGTAAATCCAAAATGGAGCACATTTCATTCTGGAGTGCTGCACAATCTTCAGATAGCAACAATGAAATAAAGATACCTTTGGGTATGATGCAACTGACACAACATATGGCAAAACAGCAGTGAAAAAGGTGAGAAAAGAAATTGTAGCCATGGCTCTGGGACAAGCCCTTTTAAAAGGACCTATGGGATCTTTGTTGTCCACCGAGAGCAGCTAAGAACTCAGTTTTTAAAGTCTCATCTAGAAAGCTCAGAAAAAAAGGTAAAATACATAAAATTAAGGAGCAGTGGAAGTAACTTCTCATGAATGTTCCCTGTATTCTTTTCCATCTGTATGTGGAACAATTTTTTCTATGTGCACTGAGGTATGTGTCAATGTGCACAACCACTAGAAAAAATCCCCCAGCAGTGGATGCTCTGCTAATCAGCTGGGTGGCATTTGACTCTGTCCCCAGTGGTTGCATGAGCACACAGCTTCCTGGGAACACTGCTTCCTCAGATAGTCTAACAGGCCAATCAAAGTCACTGGCACACCAGCATTGACAAGGCAAATAATTGGTGCTCATTGACCGAGATCACACTGGATCCACTGAGTGGCCTCTCCTCTTTGTGAGCAGTTGCACCATCACAGTAAAGAGGCTAACAACACAGAGGGGTATTTCGTACAACTAGGTTCCTGAACCTTAGGCAAATATTTTCTACTTCCGGAAGAAATATACAGCAAGGTGTTGATTTCCATCTTATGAAGGTAGAGTTAAAGTTACCTTGTTGTGCTGTGTGGGACGCAGACCCTCAGCTTTGCCTTTTCAGGTTTTCATTGGTTTGAGATAAATGGTAAAGAGCTCCCTGCCTGGAGAGATACTGGTGCAGAAGTTTCTATGGTCAAGAGAGACCTAGTTCAGGAGGAAGACATAATCGGTGTGCCTTTTGCTAAAGTGCACCTGGAAGTTGAGATTTACAAGCTGCATTGCAGCATTATTCTCTACAAATTCTTTGGAGTAACAACTTTTCTAATGTGGTTCAGCTAGCCAGGGTCAGCAGCAAGGAGGAATCTTGTGCTGAAGTCCCAGTGGGAAACAATAAAACTACAGAAACTGCTGAGAAAAGAAAACAAAAAAGCAGTAATTAGTTTTGTTAGTCTTTAAAGTGCTACTGGACGGCTTTTTTGTTTCGATAGTATATAGACTAGTAGGGCTCCCTCTCTGTTGCTGAGAAAAGGGGAGAGTGTCTCTTTCATTCCCCTGCAGCCATGCAAAGCATCAGAGGGGTCGCCCTGTTAGTGTGTATCTGCAAAAACAAAGAAGTTTGCTACCAGAGTGAGTGTGGGTAAAATCAGCTTCTGTCTGGTGACTGGAGAACAACAAGAGTCTTGTGGCACCTTATAGACTAACAGATATTTTGGAGCATAAGCTTTCGTGGGCAAAGACCTGCTTCATCAGATGCATGAATGCGGGGGGGGGGTGGGGGGGGATTCAGAGGGCTATTTAAAGAATGGGGTCCCAGTAAAAGGGAGGCCCAGAGGTGACACGGTCTATTCAGCAAGGTGGAAATGGCCCATTATCAATAGTAGGTATCAAAAGAGGAAAAAACTAGTCAGATCAGACAGGGGGATATGAGCCAATGTCAGAGTCTAATAGAGAGATATTAACACCCAGGGCAGAGAAGCTATTTTTGTAAGCTGCGAGCCACCTAAGGCCTCTCCAACGCATCATCAGTGATCTGCAACCCATCCTGAACAATGATCTTTCACTCTCACAGACCTTGGGAGGCAGGCCTGTCCTTGCCTACAGACACCCTGCCAACCTTAAACAAATCCTCACCAGCCACTACAAATCGCAAACCAGTGGCTCTAGGCCTGGAACCAGCCCCTGCGATGGTCCTCGCTGCCAACTCTGCTCACATATCTACACCAGTGACATCATCACAGGACCTAACACCAACTATACCATCAGGGGCTCCTTTACCCGCACATCTATGAATATAATATATGTCATCATGTGCCAGCAATGCCCCACTGCAATTTACATTGGCCAAACTGGACAGTCTCTCCATAAAAGAATAAATGGATGTAAATCAGACATCAGGAACGATAATGTACAGAAACCTGTGGGGGGACACTTTAGTATCCCTGGACACTCAGTGGCAGATTTAAGGGTGGCAGTCCTGAAACAAAGAAATTTCAGAAATCGAATAGAGAGAGAAATCTCTGAGCTGCAATTCATTTGCAAATTTGACTCCATTAACCAAGGATTAAACAGAAACTGCGAGTGGCTCGCAGCTCACAAAACCAGCTTCTCTGCCCTGGGTGTTAAGAGGTCCCCATTAGACTCTGACAATGGCTCATATCCCCCTGTCTGATCTGACTTGGTTTTGTCTCTTTTGATACCTACTATTGATAATGGGCCATTTCCACCTTGCTGAATAGACCTTGTCAGCTCTGGCCCTCCCTCTTACTGGGACCTCACTGTTTAAATACCCCTCTGAAACCACCCCCCAACTCATGCATCTGATGAAGCGGGTCTTTGCCCACGAAAGCTTATGCTCCAAAATATCTGATAGTCTATAAGGTGCCACAAGACTTCTTGTTGTTCTCAAAGCTACAGACTAACACGACTACCTCTCTGCTACTTGTCTGGTGATTGTTTCCTTAGGACATGGGAATGTTTTGACTGAAAGTAGGAAGACTGGCCTGGCTGCTGTGGCTGGGAAGTTGCAGTTAACTAAGGAGCAGGACTCACTCTAAGATGCGTAGAAAAATGTGTCCTGGACCAAAGTAATGGTATCTTAGAGACCTCTGTGGGGGGGTTCAGATTCCATGGGCTCTGTAGCTTGAGGCAAACCCAATTCGAAGAGGGGAAGTATACAGTGTCTACCAGTGAAGAGTCTGTTCTGGTTGTTAGCTGTGAACCCACAGCTGATTAGGGGGTGGATTCCTCTACAGGGAGCACAGAAGTGTGTGCCTTGAAGGGGAGCCCAGAGGAGTAAGTTAAGAAGATATGTGGGGAGAGTATAGGAATGTCTCCCCACTTATTTCAGGCAAGGTTTCCCCAGGAAGATTTTGCTAGAGTGGCCTCTGTGTTCCCAGGCACCCAACCTATGGCCCAGGTTTCAAGAGGGAACTGTGTATCTGTCCTCCTGGAGGGAGCAACGACACATCTGATCTCTCAGGATGACAGAGGGTTCCCCAATCCAGGTCCCAGTTTTGCAGAATGTTGTTCCTGCTATAATTGTGAAGATGAACCCTAACGCTTTAAGGCTTGGTGGGATTTCTTCAAGGCATTCTGGTGTCAGTGAAGATGCTAATGGTCCACCTAGTGAAGGGGAGGTGACAGCCACTGGAGATACCTATTTCTGGGGCAGGTAAACCTCTCCTGAAAACTAAGCATTGAACACTGAGTAACGGCGGTAGGCAGCACGAAGGAGTTCCCAGGAACTGGGCAGGTTGTTCGGATAAGCTTAACCCTGAAGAGAAAATGAAGCTCTCTGTTAAGGGGGAAGGGGAAAGTAGCAGACTAGGTGCCCAAACATCCTTGCTTGCCCAAACCCCAAAGATGTGTCTGAACTGAAAAACATTACTGAGAGATGTGATGTCACTCCCCATAGTTTCACAGAAATCTTGTTAGGATACGAATATGGCATAACTAAGATGTGTTTTACCCAAGAGGGGTCACGTGAGATATAATTGGAAAGTTATGATTTACTGAATGGGATTGTCCGATATGTATGCAATTACCATTTCTGTATCTAAAGTTAGGAATATGGACTATGTCACAATTAAAACTAGGTGTGTATTTGAGAGATGCCCACCAGATGACAGGCTGTCAGCCTTGATGGACCATTAGGAAGACAGTAAAGATACTAATCTCTCTCCTTCCTGAGAGGCATCCTGGGACATAGTTGTGACACTACTAGGCCAGGTGGTCCTGCCACCTAGTACTAAACACCATCTTGGACTTCCAGTAATTTTCCACTAAAGGAAGCAGAGATCAAGACTGGGAAACAAAAGATTCCTACATTATATAAACCCTGTTTAAGGCTGGGAAGTAAGGTGATCTGAGTTCACTCTTCACTAAATTCCCACCAAAGAGGACAGCTCGAATCACCTAGGGAACAAGTAGAATGGAAAAGTTGGCAGAGTACTGAACCCACGTTTGCAGGGCTGGGGGGTTGGATGGAACACCAGCATGTCAGGTGGCATCCTGGACAAGGTTTGGGTCCAAGCTGTCACAGCTCCCAATCTCTGTTTTGAAATTGGATGCACAGTAACACAAATATACAAGGCTCTGCATGCTGTTTCCCACTGGAATAAACCATCAGCCCTTAGCCTGATAATTTAGCCATTTTGGAACTGGATTGTTGCCTCATTAAAGTGCAACATGATTGCCATCACTTGAGGGAGGTACAAACACGATCTATTGTAAGATTAGTAGCCTTTATCACAGTTTTCCCCATTGGTTAATTGTACCATCCTGTCTAGTATTACCATAATTAATCTGAAATAAAATGAAGCACAGAGGGACCACTAACCCTTTATAAGAGCAAATTCATCATCTATTAAATGAGCCTTTTCAGCATGTTTTTTGCATACATATTTGGAAAAGGAGCTTTTGAATTGAGAAGAACTTTTGAAGCAAGCCATGGAGTAGAATTCCATTTCTGAACAAGTCACACATCACTGAAGTAAGATTTTTATATTTTACTTACACAGAGCAAGAATGTGTTGTGAATACAAAAGATGGAGAAAAATAAAGGGAGAGAGAAATCCATTTAGACATCTAAGTGAAAACTGCTTCATAAAGGAAGCCATTAGTGACTTGACAAACCTCTTTGTACTTGTTAAAAATGGCCACCTGAAAAATTATCTTGAGCAGTAAGAAATAAACTGAGTTTGAAACAATTAGCAGATTTTCTCTAAAAGTTCACAGACCCAGCCTAGTATAGCAGCTACCTGGAAAAAAAATCTTATAAATCAAACTTCTATTTCAGGGACCATATTTATATGTCTCTGGCCAGATCTACACTAGGGGGCAAAATCTCTCTGAGATATGCAACTCCACCTATGTGTATTGTGTAACTAGAGTTAATATGCCTTGCATTGATTTTCTGCACTGTCCCCAAAGCAAGAGGTCAGCTTCCCTTACTCCCATTGACTTCCCTTACACCTCATGATTGCAAGGAGTAACTGGGATTGATGGCAGCTCCATGAGTGTTCAATTCAGCGTGGACCTATAAGTCATGCAAAATCAAACTCTGGAAGATCTGGAGAACATGGAAACCTGGCAGATGAGTTGGAAATGGGAGGGAGCATGGGCTACAATGTAAGAGTAAAAAGAGGGTCAGGGCAAAACAGGGAGGCAAGATCAAATCAAAAGCTTAGATGCCTATATACAAGTGCAAGAAGTATGGGTGGTAAGCACGAAGAAGTGGAATTGCTAATAAATAAATACAACTATGACATTGTTGGCATCACAGAAACTTGGTGGGATAATACACGATTGGTATGTTGGTATTGAAGGGTACAGCCTGCTTAGGAAGGGTAGACAGGGAGAAAGGGAGAGAGCATTGCCTTACATATTAAAAATGTACACATGTGGACTGAGGTGGAGATGGACATAGGAGATGGACGTGTTGAGAGTCTCTGGGTTAGACTAAGAGGGGTAAAAAAACCAGGGTGATGTCCTGCGAGGTGTCTACTACAGGTCTCCTACCCAGGTGGAAGAGGTGGATGAGGCTTTTTTTAAACAACTAACCAAGTCATGCAGGGTCCCAGATTTGGTAGTGATGGGGGACTTCAACTATCCAGATATATGTTGGGAAACTAATACAGCAGGGCACAGACTATTCAGTAAGTTTTTGGATTGCATTGGAGACAATTTTTTATTCCAAAAGGTTTAAAAAGCTACTGGGGGGAAGCTGTCCTAAATTTGATTTTAACAAATAGGGAGGAATTGGTAGAGAACTTGAAAGTGGAAGGCAGCTTGGGTGAAAGTGATCATGAAATCATAGAGTTCCCAATTCTAAGGAAGGGTAGAAGGGAAAACAGCCAAATAGAGACAATGGATTTAAGGAGAGCAGATATTGGTAAACTCAGTGGCTGGTAGGTGAGGTCCCATGGGAAGCAAAACTGAGGGGAAAAACAGCTGAGGAGAGTTGGCAGTTTTTCAAAGGGACATTATTAAGGGCCCAAAAGCAAGCTATCCTGCTGTGTAGGACAGATAGAAAATATGGCAAAAGTCCACCTTGGCCTAACCAGAAGATGTTGCATGATCTCAAAATAAAAAAGGAATCTTATCAAAAATGGAAACAAGGACAAATTACAAAGGATGAATATAGGCAAACAACACAAGAATGCACGAGCAAGATTAGAAATGCTAAGGCACAAAATGAGCTCAAACTAGCTACAGGCATAAAGGGAAACAAGAAGGCTTTTTATAAATAAATTAGAAACAAGAGGAAGACTAGGGATAGGGTAGGGCCATTGCTCAGTGAGGACGGAGAAACAGTAACAGGGAACTTGGAGATGGCAGAGATGCTTAATGACTTCTTTGTTTCGGTCTTCACTGAGAAGTCTGATGAAGGAATGCCTAACATGGGAATGCTAGTGGGAAAGGGGTAGGGTTAGAAGTTGAAATAAAAAAAGAACAAGTTAAAAATCACTAAGGAAAATTAGATGTCTGCAAGTCACCAGGGCCTGATGAAATGCATCCTAGAATCCTCAAGGAGCTGATAGAGGAGGTATCTGAGCCTTTAGCTATCATTTTTGGAAAATCGTGGGAGACAGGAGAGATTCCAGAAGACCAGAAAAGGGCAAATATAGTGTCCATCTATACAAAGGGGAATAAGAATAACCCAGGAAACGACAGGTTAGTCAGCTTAACTTCTGTGCCAGGAAGGATAATGGAGCAGGTAAATAAAGAAATCATCTGCAAGCACTTGAAAGGTTGTAAGGTGAGAGGTAACAGCCAGCATGGATTTGTAAAAAACAAATAATGTCAAACCAATCTGATAGCTTTCTTTGATAGGATAACAAGCCTTGTGGATAGGGGAGAAGCGGTGGATGTGGTATACCTAGACTTCAGTAAAGCATTTGAAATGGTCTTGCATTATATTCTTTCAATAAACTAGGCAGATACAACTTAGATGAGGCTACTAGAAGGTGGGTGCATAACTGGCTGGATAACCGTACTCAGAGAGTAGTTGTTAATGAGTCTCAATCCTGCTGGAAAAATATAACAAGTGGGGTTCCACAGGGGTCTGTTTTAGGACTCGTTCTCTTCAATATCTTCATCAACGATTTAGATATTGGCATAGAAAGTACGCTTATTAAGTTTGCAGATGATACCAAGCTGGGAGGGTTTGCAACTGCTTTGGAGGATAGGGTCATAGTTCAAAATGATCTGGATAAATTGGAGAAATGGACTGAGGTGAACAGGATGAAGTTTAATAAGGACAAATGCAAAGTGCGCCATTTGGGAAGGAACAATCAGTGTCACACATACAGAATGGGAAGAGACTGTCTAGAAATGACTACAGCAGAAAGGTATCTAGGGGTTATAGTGGACCACAAGCTAAACATGAGTCAACAGCTGCAAAAAAAGCAAACATGATTCTGGGATGCATCTGGGATGTGTGTTGTGAAGAAGCACGAGAAGGCATTCTTCCGCTCTACTCTATGCTGGTTAGGCCTCAGCTGGAGTATTGTGTCCAATTCTGGGCACCACGGTTCAAGAAAGATGTGGAGAAATTAGAGAGGGTCCAGAAAAGAGCAACAAGCATATTTAAAGGTCTAGAGAATGTGACCTATGAAGAAAGGCTGAAAGAATTGGGCATGTTTAGTTTGGAAAAGAGAAGACTGAGGGGGGACATCTTAGCGGTTTTCAGGTATCTAAAAGGGCGTCATAAGGAGGAGGGAGAAAACTTGTTCTTCTTGGCCTCTGAGGATAGAACAAGAGGCAATGGACTTTAACTGCAGCAAAGGAAGTTTAGGTTGGACATTAGGAAAAAGTTCCTAACTGTCAGGGTGGTCAAACAGTGGAATAAATTGCCAAGGGAGGTTGTGGAATCTCCATCGCTGGAGATATTTAGAACAGGTTAGATAGATGTCTGTCAGGGATGGTTTAGACAGTACTTGGTCCTGCCATGAAGGCAGGGGTCTGGGCTCAATGGTCTCTTGAGGCCCCTTCCAGTCCTAATAGTCTATGATTCTATGATTCTAAGATCGACCACCAATGTGTCAACATGGTGGAAAGTATAGACAAGCTCTATGAGACTGTTGAAAACCACTGGATGAATGGCAGATAGAGCTTTCTGTCCAAACCATCTTTCAGAATTTCTGTGAACACACGAGAGCGGATTCAAAGGCAAAAATATTGGCCCCATTGACTCCAAGGGGCCTAGGGTTTCACCTTGGAACTTTGAAGGCAAATGAGCTGGTATGGGGAGGGATGAATGGTGGGGCCTGACATAGACGTTGAGATAACAGTGTAGAAATACTATCCTCTCTCGGCTGAAACACACAAACTAAAATTTATTTTCCTCACTGAAGACTTGATCCAAAAATCACTGAATTCTTTCCACTGACAATAGGCTTTGGATCAAATTTCCATCACTCTGATCATATCAAACTAGATGCAATTGCCTGATACTATTCACATATTTTGGAGTCACCTCATCAACCAGAAGTTAAGTCTTTCTTGGTGCATAAGTTCAGAAAACACTGCTTTTCTGGTTTGATGATTTTCATGTCTCCTTTTATTTTGAATCTAGTGGCGTCATACTGTGTTTCTTTGATTGCATAGCATTTAGGTGCAAACTACTTTTGACTAAATACAGAGATGAAGCTTTCACACACTGTAGCTGGACAAAGGCTGAAGAGAAACTAGAGAAGCGGTAAGCTTGAATATGTTGGCACAAAGCAGCTGAAATTCTTCAAACAGCCACCAAAAATAGTGGTGCCATACTAAGATTTTAGCACACTCAAGAAAGAAGAAAACAGGAAGATCCTCGTGGAAATACAAAAGAATGTCTGTCCTGTGGATGCAGGAGTGATTGCGATGCAAGACCATTACAATGAACAAGCTAAAAGTATATCCCGAAACAATTACAGTTTTATTCAACTGCTTTGTTTGCAAGCAGAGCATGATCCTGCTATTCCAAAATGGCTGAAAGAGTCAAGATAAATTTGTAAGTCCAGGTATTCAGAGTGAGATAATGGAAATCGTCTCTCAAATTCATGAGGTTATTATTGGAAAAAATGTCTAGGATGTGATGTATAATTTTTGTAGCTGAAACAAGCGAATTTGCCAACCAGGCCCCCCATTGAGGGGGGCAAAGCAGGCAGTTGTCTCAGAGCTTGCAGTTTCAAAGGAGCCTGGAGCTCTGGGCCCTTTTGAAGTGCTGCGGCAGCATTGCTGCGGCTGTGCATGGCTCTGAGGGCGTGGAGTGCCCAGTGCTGCAGTCTGGGAGGCATCAAGGACTGACTGCCTTTGGCCCTGCCCCATCTGCCTGTGGCCCCACCCCTCCTGGAGTTCAGCGCTGGGCCCCTCTCCCATCTTGCCCCAGGGCCTGGGGTGGCTGTCAGCCTCACTGTCTCCAACAAACATCAAGTGGTTTTACGCCTGCGGTACTTATTGATGACATGAATATTCGTCAAGTGTTCATTGAATTGAGCAACGTAGCCTGTGGATCAGCAGAGCCAATAGGATAGATGGTTAAAGATATATGGTTGCATCTAAATCTGAGGCTCACCCACCGTTGCAGGCAATGTCGTAACTGTGCTACTCATATGGTATGCTTAATGTCAGCAACAACACTGGCTGAAGTAACTGTGAGGTACTGTGGAAGTATAAGAGTTACATTGTAAAACTCACACTATCATACAAGGTTGCTTCTATCAAAACAAAAAGCAGTCAAGTAGCACTTTAAAGACTAGCAAGTAGTTTATTAGGTGAGCTTTCGTGGGACAGACCCACTTCTTCAGACCATAGCCAGACCAGAACAGACTCAATATTTAAGACACAGAGAACCAAAAACAGTAAGCAAGGAGGACAAATCAGAAAAAGATAATCAAGGTGAGCAACTCCGAGAGTGGAGGGGTGGGGGGGAAGATCAAGAATTAGATTGAGCCAAGTGTGCAGACGAGCCCCTATAGTGACTCAGAAAGTTCCCATCACGATTTAAACCATGTGTTAATGTGCCGAATTTGAATATAAAAGTCAGCTCAGCTGCTTTTCTCTGAAGAGTGGTGAGAAAGACTAGCACGGCTCCCTCTGTTTCTGTTCAATGTTGCTTCTGAGCTCAAGAAGGGGAAGTTATGTTGATGCTGTGTGTAAGAATGTAGGGTGGGTTTGGATGGAGCCAGGTGTGCCTGGGAAAGCAGGAACCAGAGCAGTAGGTGTTATATGGTAATTAATTAAGGTAAGCAGAGAGTCATAAATAGGAGGTTGCTGAAGGAGATATGGAAATGAAGATACATGACTAGTCTCGGGGGCCATGTGGGGTGTGTGTGTCTGGTTTTTTTCTTTGTTTATTAACTTGCCTTCTTTTGTCTGTATAAATTGAGAGACCTGAGCCCTAGGTGGGGGCTCACATTTTTCTGAATCAGAGGGGTAGCCGTGTTAGTCTGGATCTGTAGCAGCAATGAAGGGTCCTGTGGCACCTTATAGACTAACAGAAAAGTTTAGAGCATGAGCTTTCGTGAGTTAACTCACTTCTTCAGATGCTGACCAGCATCTGAAGAAGTGAGTTAACTCACGAAAGCTTATGCTCTAAAATTTTCTGTTAGTCTATAAGGTGCCACAGGACCCTTCATTGCTGCTACATTTTTCTGAATGTATTAGCAGAGCAGCTTTGCTAATAAACAGAGTGGTCTGACAAATTGTGAGTCTCGAGTCTAACTTTGAGAGTTTGGAGGTTCCACCAAGATGGCAAACGTCTTTGCTGAGGCTGTGTGATCCCTGACTGCCTTGCAGGAAGACCGTGGCAGCCGGCGCCTGGACATTTAGTCCGAGCGGTCCTCCACGAGACGGAAAGGTGCACAACCGCAGCGCAGTCTACGCCATCAAACCTGTTGGTTCCCACTCTGTTCTGGTAGGGGTCCCGGGATCTAACTTCTGGAATCTGGTACTGATCAGGTAATTATTCTTTCTGAATTTTGATTGGTCTGAGGACTGTCCTGTCTCTGTGTCTATCCATCCGCCCTGTGGTGTGCTTGAGTCTGGGTGCCATCTCTGTCCGGGGACTGGCTAACCAAGGGGTTCCCATCCCCGTGGTCCAGATAAGTGAAATCTGCACAATTGCAGCTGCACCACACCTTGGGTATAATCTCTGGTGTGAAAGCAAGGGCGATTGAGGCAGTAGCCTGTGGGCTCCTTTCTGTGTGTTACACTGGGTACTGCTCTGACAAGCCTGAATTTCCTTCTTGTGTGAGTGGTGTGTGAAGTCCTCCTGTATGGGTAACCAGACGTCTAAGGTAGAACAGTTCCATAAGGGGATGCCGGCTCATTTTATGTGTTTTAGAAAGGGTCCAGACTCTTGTAGGTTTCTGGAGAAATGGTCTAAACTGACCCTGGAGGACCCCAAATTGCAGTGGCCACTGTTAGGTTCTTGGGACAAGGACCGAGTGAACACCTTAAAAGACAAACTTGTCCTCCCAAAAACTAAATTGGCTAAAGGAGAGGTAGACTGCTTCATGCAGTGGTGGGAAGAGGCAAATCATAGATGGACTGAATCAAAGCTCACCTCTCTTAGAAATTCTAATGGTAAATTAAAAGCCCAATTGGATGCAGTCTCTCCCACCACCAGTCCGAGCGCTCCCCTTTGCCCAGTTCTGTGTAATGATCCGGCTCAAACCTGACCCCCACCGTACTAGGGTCCTGCCCCAGTAAGGGAAAAGGGAAAGAATTGCCCTCAGTAACTACCGATGATGAGAGCAGTGATGAGAATGAGGAAAATACCCTCATTGGCCTCGCAGCCCTGCAAAATGTTATGAAAAGACAACCCAAATCAGACCGCAAAAATTCTCCTGATCTCGCTACCTGGAAAAGAGAATCTGATGGGAAGTTGAAAAAGGACTCTGATAAAAATGTTGTGACACCTTTACGGGTCCTTAAGATGGAAGGAAGTGAGCCCGTATGGAATTATAAACCCTGGCCCATACGGAACTTTTGTCTATAATTAAAATTTTTCCTAAGCCACAGGAAAATCCTATCAAATTTGCTAAGGAGTTTCTGTTAATCCGTGAAACCTATGAACCCTCCGAGACAGACCTCCTCCAACTGTGTAAACTGTTAGCCTCTACCGGTCAGTATGAAACATGGTTGACTGACAGAGAGTGGCCAGCTGAGGAACACCATTCAACCATGAAAAGTACTGGCCCAGATACTGCATATAGAGACAGGTGTATGGCTCTTTGGAGCCGCCTGTATGAAGCCATTCCTAAAGTGTGGTCCCCTAAAACAAACTGGACAGCCATACGCTGCTGTAAACAAGGGCAAGGAGAGAGTGTGGGAGACTATTGGACCCGGCTAACTGATATTTTCCTACAACATTTGGGAATACAACAGCCTGATGTAAACTGACAGGAAGCCCTGGCACATGGATTTGTTGACGGCCTTCTCCCTGCTATAGGCAGTATGTTAAAACGAATAAGTGTCAGGTGGGAGACCGAGACCATGGACAAATTGCAGGCAGTAGCAGAGCGCTGCTACCGCACTTTAAAGGGAAAGGAGGAACAGTCCTCCCAAAGGTTAATGGCTCTGCAAATGCAGCACTACTCAGGGCACAGCAGGCAGCACCTGGGACGTGGTCGCGGGGTGGTGGAGGGTGGTGGTGGGGCTGGACTTTCAGGAGTTTGTAATTACTGTAAGCAGCCCGGACACTGGAAGAACGAGTGTCCAAGCCGACCTAGTAACCATGCAGGAAACCAGCTAAACTCTCTACTGGTCCCGTCAGCTAATCCCCAACCCTACTTTGTGCTGCAACAACAACGGGATGCTGGGGAACCTCAGGAAATTTTAGCTCCCTTATTACCTCTGTCCCCTACTGGGGAATGTGTCCTGACTATTAATGATCTTTCTCTCCCTTTCCTTGTTGATACTGGATCTTCTCTTTCTACAGTCTGTACCACTGACCTACCTGCGGTTCCCTGACCTGGAAAAACTGTCTGCTGTGGGTGTTACAGGAATCCCCTCTTTTCCCCTCTCAAAACCTTTATCGGTTCAGGTTGGCCCCCTCTCTGAGGACCATGCATTCCTCCTCTCTGATTCCACCCCTGCAAACCTTCTGGGTCAGGATTTGCTTTGTAAACTTGGCTGTACTATTTACTGTTCCCCAGATGGTGTCTATCTGCAAATTCCTCAGTCTTCCCTGTGTGATTCTGCAGCCCCCCTGCTGCCCGAAACTTCCCTTTCCACACCGGTTCCTTGTTGCCCCTTAGTCCTGTCCCTTGAACACCTAATTTCTCAGGTTCCATCCTCTCTATGGCCATCACGCCTGTCTGAAGTGGGCCGATTAAACACTGACCCTGTTCGCATTACTGTAGACAATTCCAAACCTCTGCCTCTCCTGTCTCAGTACCCTTTAAATCCGGAAGCAGAGGCTGGGATTGCTCCAGTTATAACTGCACTTAAAGAACAAGGAATTATTGTTCCCTGTTCCAGCCCCTGTAACACCCCTATCCTTCCAGTTCGAAAGGCTGATGGTAAATTGTGGTGGTTTGTTCAGGATCTCCGAGCTATTAATCACATTGTCATACCCACTTTTCCAGTAGTCCCTAATCCAGCCACAATACTGGCTTCTATTCTGCCAGATGCAACCCATTTTACTGTTGTGGATTTGTGTTCTGCTTTCTTCTCTGTCCTGGTTCACCCTAAGTCCCAGTATCTTTTTGCCTTTTCTTATAAGGGTCAACGATACATGTGGACTACGCTTCCCCAGGGGTATACAGAGCACCCATCTTACTTCTCCGAAGCCCTAGCCAGGGATCTTGCTGACCTGGTTTTACTGTCAGGATCTACATTGATCCAATATGTAGATGACTTACTCCTCTGTTCCCCTTCATTGTCTGCCTCAGAAACCGATTCGTTGGTGCTCGTTACTGCTTTAGCAAACAAGGGCCAAAAGGCTTCCCGCCCTAAATTGCAGCTCTGCCAAACCTCTGTCACGTACCTTGGCTTTCTTCTTTCCCAGGGCTCCTGTACAGTTTCTCCCACCCAGGTTCAAGCCATCCTTAGCTTTTCCCAACCTCCCTGTCCACCCCAGGTCAGAAAGTTTTTAGGCATGACAGGTTTCTCCAGGCAATGGATTCCCCAGCATGCTTCTCTTGCTAAACCACTCCAGGAGCTTACTCGGTTCTCTGTGCCTGACCCCATGCCGTGGTCCCCAGAAGCAAACGCTGCCTTTGCTTCTCTTAAACAGAGCTTGGCTTCTGCCCCTGCCTTAGGATTACCTGACTATTGCAAGCCGTTCACCCTTTTCTGTCATGAACAATCTGCTTGTGCACTCGGAGTCTTACCCAAGAGCATGGTGACAAAAATCGCCCAGTAGCTTATTTCTCTGCCACCTTGTATCCTGTTGCCCAGGGTTTACCCCCCTGCCTGCGCGCTGTAGCCACCGCAGCATGCCTTGGAACCCCGGTGGAAGGGTCCATACCAGGTACTGCTCATTACCCAGACAGCTGTAAAACTATCCGGCATTGCAGCATGGATTCACGCTTCACAGTGTAAGAAAGCACCGTCACCAGCAGACCAAGCACCACCTCAGGACCACGCAGAGCCAATTTTGGCTCCAGAAGAAGACGCAGAGGAACAGCTTGCAATACCTTACAACCTACACCCCCGTAAGGGCTGCCAGAAGCAGACGGTAAGCAAACAGCAGGACCCGAGAGGAAGCAGTAGTGAGCCTAGCACCTGCTGCCTGGTGGACATAAAACCATGACTGCAGTTCCCTCGAGAGAGGTTGTCAGAACCAGAAAGGGTCTTGCCTCCAATGTGTCCCTGGTGGAACCTAATCCTCGGCTACTGGTGTCTTAAGGTCTGGGGAATCCAAAGTGACAATGACAATTCTTTTATTCAGCAGCAAGTGTGGATAGCTCAGACTCTCAATATCTCTAATTGCTGGATCTGCAGTGACATCCCAGCTCACTCACACGCTAGTGTCCCAATCATGGCAATTCCTCTTACTTCCTCAGACCTCACCGGAGGACCTTATCCACTTGAAAAGACATGGAAAAGAAATGACACTTGGGGACTGGTGAGAGTAAATGTTTCTAAATGGGTACGTGTGGTGGAGGGAAAGGGTCACTGGTGCTGAGTATGTAATGGGACAGGGCTGAATTTAGGGAGGAGCAGCTGTCTCCAATATATTGTGACCCATGGTGTATGGGACTATTCAAATAAGATTGGAGGATGGCTAACTGGGTATGGGGATATGAATTTTTTCTCAACCTGGGATCAAACAGGAAAATCAATCTCTTGCTCCCCCTACAGCCTCCCTGAGAAAAACTATACAATCTTTCAATGCCATGCAAATGTTACCGCTCCCCGCAAGGAAGATTATCCTGTGCCCTTCAGGAGACATTACTCCTCTTTTATAGATGCCTGCATGTTAAATAGGTGCAGCCAACCTTTCCTGGCTTTAATAGGGCATCATTGGGTCTGTGGGACAAAAGCTTATACCACGCTACCAGCTAACTGGTTGAGTATTTGTTATCCGGCTCAGCTTTTCCCGCAGTTCCATGTGCTTCAATCCCTCCCACGAAATCGCCTCCGTAATTTTAGGCAAAAAAGAAGGGAGTTGTCAGATGCCCAATGGTATGTGGATAACATAAGCCCTTTGACCTGGGAAGAGGCTATTGGTGGTTCCTTCATCCCAGTTGGAGGAGAAATGCACCATCCAAAAAGGCTTTTAAGATTACAAGCGGTAGTTGAACTCATGGCAAATGAAACCGGAGAAAGTCTAAAGGCTCTGGCCAAAGAAACAGGAGCAGTCCGACAAGTGGCCCTCCAAAACCGTCAGGCTTTAGACATAATACTAGCAGCAAAAGGTGGGACCTGCGCCCTCATTGGAACAGAATGCTGTGTATATATACCTCATAATACCAACAATGTAATAAATCGCGCTAGCCACTTGGAGCAAATTGCATACCTTCCCCACGAAGAGCCAAGTTCCTTGTGGAAATGGCTAAGTAGCTTATTTAATTTCTCTAGCCTAGGAAACTGGTTGTTTCAAGGAATTCTGACTATCTTATTTGGAATTTTAATGATTTTTGTATGTTTCCAATTAATCTCTTGTTGTGTCCAAAGCTGTGCTAGACACACCATCCAGCAGGTCACCCCTAACCAGAGTGCTAACCTGATGGTTTTAAATATCACTGATGAAAGGAAAGAAAAGGAACAGTTAATGTATGTAGCCCAGTACTTGTTGGTCATAGGCGTAGCTTGACCAAAAGGAGGGATTGTGGAAGTATAAGAGCTACATTGTAAAAATCACACTATGATACAATGTTGCTTCTGAGCTCAAGAAGGGAAAGTTGTGTTGATGCTGTGTGTAAGAATGTAGGGTGGGTTTGGATGGAGCCAGGTGTGCCTGGGAAAGCAGGAACCAGAGCAGCAGGGGTTAGACGGTAATTAATTAAGGTAACCAGAGAGTCATAAATAGGAGATTGCTGAAGGTGATATGGAAATGAAGATACGTGACTCGTCTCAGGGGCTATGTGGGGTGTGTGCTTGTCTGGTTTTTGTCTTTGTTTATTAACTTGCCTTCTTTTGTCTATATAAATTGAGAGACCTGAGCCCTAGGTGTATGCTGAAAAATAGGTTTCAGTTTCTGAGAATGACATTGTGTCATGTGCAAGTTGAGTGGTTCCAAAGGATGTAACAAAAGATCCTGAGACGAGAGCTTAAAGTGGTTCCATAGCAGCTCAAATGAAAACATTTAAGTTTCTTTAACCAAAGTAGACAGATGAGTCCTAAACCTGGTACACAATCTATGCAAAACCATATAAGGGCAGATGTTAAACTAAGATGTAAACTAAGAGGTGGGGGAAAGCCGATTGGTGCGGGGGAGCACGTGGATCGGACGGAGACTTCTCTTAGACAAGGCTCCATAGATAGGGATTCCCTAGAAGTTAGTCAGATAGGGAACGTGGGAAATAATATATGGGCAAGATCAGATGTGAAATAATCACATATAAAAAAATCCAAGGCATCTGTGAAAGGCGGACATATAAATAGTGGTAGTTTTTTAAAGTGCTTTTACACAAATGCTCGGAGTCTGTCTAATAACATGGGTGAACTGGAGTACCTCATATCAAAGGAGGAAGTTGACATAATAGGCATCACAGAAACATGGTGGAATGAGGACAATCAGTGGGACACTATCATACCGGGATATAAATTATATCGGAAAGACAGAACAGGTCGTGCGGGTGGCGGAGTGGTACTATATGTGAAGGATAATATAGAATCAAATGAAACAAAAATCCTAAAGGAATCAAAATGTTCCATAGAATCATTATGGATAACAATTCATTCCTCTAATATGAATATGGCATTAGGAATATATTACCAACCACCTAACCAGGACAGCGATAGTGATGCTGAAATGTTAAGGGAGATTAAAGAGGCTATCACAATAAAAAACACAGTAGTAATAGGAGATTTCAATTATCCCCCTATTGATTGGGTACATGTCACCTCTGGACGGGATTCAGAGATTAAATTTCTTGATACCTTAAATGACTGCTTCTTGGAGCAGCTAGTACAGGAACCCACAAGGGGAGAGTCAATTCTCGATCTAGTCCTGACTGGAACGCAGGATCTGGTCCAAGAGGTAACTGTTACTGGACCGCTTGGAAATAGTGACCACAATATAATAACTTTTAATATTCCTGTGTTGGGAAGAACACCGCAGCGGTCAAACACTTTGGCGTTTAATTTCAAAAAGGGGAATTACACTAAAATGAGGAAGCTAGTTAAACAGAAACTAAAAGGTAGAGTAACTAAACTAAAATCCCTGGAAGCTGCATGAAAACTGTTTAAAGACACCATACATTTCCAACTTAAATGTATACCCCAAATAAAAAAACACAGTAAAGCTGTGTCTACACGTGCACACTACTTCGAAGTAGGGACAGTGTAGCTGATCCGCGTCCCGCAACGTCGAAATTGCCGGGTCCTCCATGGTGGCCATCAGCTGGGGGGTTGAGAGACGCTCTCTCCAGCCCCTCAGCTCACTGGTGGCCGCGTGGAGCGGCCCCTTAAAGGTCCCCTCCCCCTCCCTTCCTGTGCAGGAAGCTGAGGCAACGTGCAGGCTCCTGCCTGCACACGCGGCGAGCCTGCACAGCCCTCAGCCAGCCAGCCAGCGGCGATGGCGAGCCAGCAGCCCCCCCAGCGCCCCCAGGGGACCCCCACCAAGGGGAGCCAGGGCAGCCAGCCAAGCCAGAAGACCAGCCAGTCTGGGAAGCGGCAGCGGGGCCCCTCCTGGACGGAGGCCGAGCTGCGGGACCTGCTGGGGCTCTGGAGCGAGGAGGAGGTGCTCCAGGTAATGGGGAGCAAGAGGCGGAACGCGGATGCGTTCGCTCGGCTGGCCGACGGCCTGGCTGCCCGGGGTCACCCTGCCCGCACTCCGGACCATGTCCGGAGTAAGGTGAAGGAGCTGCGGCAGGGTTATGCCCGGGCCCGGGATGTGGCCAGCCGATCTGGGGCCACCCCCGTCACTTGCCCCTTTTACAGGGAGCTCAGAGACATCCTGGGCTCCCGGCACACCTCCTCCCCTCCGGCTGCCCTTGACACCTCGGCTGACGAGGCCCAGCAGGCCCTGCAGCTGGAGTCCGACCCGGAGGCAAGCCCTGCACCCCGGGGGCCCCCCCCGGAGGCCATCCCCGGGACATCGCAGCAGGAGGAGGAGGAGGGGGGCTCCTCCTCCGCAGAATCCAGCCTGCAGATCCTCCTCCTGCCATCCCGGAGCAGCAGCAGGGCCTCCGACCCCCGGGGATCTCCGGACCGTGGGAGCGGACCCACAGGTAGGTACCCCTCTCTGGTGGACACCCCTGGGCTTGAGGGGCGGGGGTAACAGAGATGTGCCCAGGGCCCCCCACACGCTCACATGGCCATGGCCCCAAGTACACCAGGGCCATGGCCCTCACAGCACTGCAGCCATCAGCCCCTGCCCCACCCCACCCTGCATGACAGTGCCATGCCCCATCCCCGGGCCAGGGGGGAGCGGAACCTCGAGGGGCCCCCGGGCGGAGGGGGTGGGACACCCTGCAGCAGCAGCGTGTGATGGAGTGGGGGGAGTGCCAAAGGGAGACTCAGGCTACATATGAGCCACAGGAGCCGAAGAGCTCCCAGGGCCAAAGGAGGATCCTGGCGCTACAGCTGGCAGGTGACACCTCTGCCCCGAACAAACAGGAGGGAGGAGCTGAGCAGGCTTGGAATTGGGGGGCGAGGGCGGGGGCCACAGGTAGAGGCTAGGGGAAGGGAGAGCTGGTAGGCAGCCAGCCAGAGGAGGGGGAAAGCTGCATCCCAGAGGGGCCCTCCTTGGGGTCTTCTCCCCACGACGGGTTGGAAGGACTGTCTCTTCCGACAGCTGGTGCTGTCACTCCTGCCAGAAACTGGCCATCTGTGGCCTAAGAAAGCTTTCCTGCTCTCAGACCCTGCGGGGTGAAGTGAGAGTCGCTCCCACCAGGGGACGGGGTGCAGGGCAGGGGGACCCCTGAACCCCGTCCATCACAGCAGCATCTCCCTGGGACGGGGATGGGGAACCTGCAGCACAGGGCGGGGGGGACAAAGGCCACGGCTCGGGGCCCACACTAACGCCTGTCTCCATTCTTCTTCCCCCCTTCCTCTCCTGTGTCCTGCACCTGCACCTGCACCACCCGAAGGACCGGAAGAGAGCGCCGGCGAGGCCTCAGTTGTCCCGGAGAGCCCTCCGGGACCATCGCTCCAGGGCAGCCCTTCGGCTGAGGAACGACCGGCCCTGCGGAGGGCAAGACGGCGGACCCCGCGCCTACTACCGGCGACGGTGACGGACCCCCAGCTGCTGGCCATCCTCCGCCGGCAGCTGGAGGTCTCGGAGCAGCACCTCCAACTGCAGGAGTGGGCGCTGGCCTGGCGCCAGGAGGCATGGTGGGCCTACATGCAGACATTTAACCGCCTGGTTGAGTACCTGGCCCCCCCATGCCGCGCCGGCCGAGCCATCGCCCGCCGCACCCGCTCCTGCAGCCCCACCACCAGCTGCTCTAGCCGTCGCCGGGCCGTCCGCCGTCGCCCCACCACCCACCCGCGAGGGCCACAGCGCCGAGGGACCCCTGGAGCCACCTGAGACTCGCCGGCGCCGATACCTTCCTGTCCAGCCCGCTCCCACCCAGCCGCGGACCAGACTGCAGGCACGGCGGGGCTCCCGGCCGGGCACGCCCAGTGCTGGGCTCTAGGGGCGAGGGGCCCGGGACGTGGCCCCCCCCTTGTTGTATATAGTTTGACTGGTTTTTTTTGGTGCCCCCGTTTGCCCCGTCCGCCCCCATGTAAATAGTTCTCCCCGTTCTCCTCCCTGCTTTTCTTTTTTGTTGATGGCGCACACTTGTTTGCTTTGTTGTTGTATTGTTTTATTTGTGCACATCTTGCTTTGGTTGAACGTTTGTCCCTCCTTTTTGGTTTGTGTTTCACATATTTATTTATTTACATACCAAAAAAAAAAGTTTCAGTAAGACAAAAAAAAAGTTTACGTTCAGCCACAAGTTCGTGCTGTCATTTGTCCAGGACAAGTGGGGGGGGGGGGGCGGTGGGGTGCTCCATGGTGTGGGCGTTGGGGCAGGAGTGTGGGGGAGGAAGGGGCGGGCAGTAGGGGGCCTGGGCAGAGTCCACCCCGCGGCCTGTTGGTCGAAGTGGGCCCGCAGGGCCTCCCGGACCTGGGTCCCCTCTGGGTCCACCTGCCGACTGGGGGCAGCAGGTGGCTGCACGTGTGCCCTGCCGGCCTCCGCGGCCCAGCCCTGCAGAAAGGTCTCCCCCTTGCTCTCCACAAGGTTGTGCAGGGCGCAGCAGGCACCCACAATCTGGGGGATGTTGTTGGGGCCCGCATCCAGGTGGGTCAGGAGACATCGCCAGCGTCCCTTGAGGCGGCCAAATGAGCGCTCCACCACCTGGTGCGCACGGTTCAGGCGCTCGTTGAAGCGCTCCTGGCTAGTGGAGAGATGGCCCGTGTAGGGGTGCATGAGCCACGGCCGGAGGGGGTAAGCCGCATCTGCGATGACGCAGAAGGGCATGGTGGTGTCCCCCAGAGGGATCTCCTGCTGGGGGATGTAGGTCCCCGCCTCCAGCCGATGGCACAGGCCCGAGTTCCGAAAAACACGGGCGTCGTGGGTGCTGCCAGGCCAGCCCACGTAAATGTCCTGGAAACGTCCCCGGCTGTCCACCAAGGCCTGCAGGACGACAGAATGGTAGCCCTTCCGATTGAGGTATCGTCCTCCACTGTGCTGCGGGGCGCGGATGGGGATGTGAGTCCCATCCAGAGCCCCGAAGCAGTTGGGGAAGCCCAGGGTGGCAAAGGCGGCGACAGTGGCATGTGGGTCCCCCAGCCTCACGAGCCTGTGCAGGAGCATGGCGTTGATGGCACGCACGACCTGCAGAGAAAGCACATGGGACAGCCCCAATGAGGGGTGAGCAGGGTGTGCGTGGCCCTGCCCTGCCCTGGCCCCCCTGCCCTGCCCTGGCCTGCCCTGGCCTGCCCTGCCCTGGCCCCCCTGCCCTGCCCTGGCCTCCCCCTGTGGGTTCTCTTACCTCCATGAAGACAGCCCCGACGGTGGCCTTTCCGACACCAAACTGCTGCCCCACAGATCGGTAGCTGTCCGGAGTGGCCAACTTCCAGACAGCGATGCCGACCCGTTTCTCCACAGGGAGGGCACGCCGCATGGCAGTGTCCCGGTGCCTGAGTGTGGGGGTGAGCCACTGGCACAGCTCCAGGAATGTCTGCCGGGTCATCCTGAAGTTCCTGAGCCAGTGGTCGTCATCCCACTCCCCAAGCACCAGCAGCTCCCACCAGTCGGTGCTGGTGGGGTAGCTCCACAGCCGCCGGCGTGTGAGGCGGGGGGTGGAGCGGGGTGCTGCAGGGGTAGGGGTTGAGCCCTGCTGCCCTGGGGGCATCTCCTCCCCTGGGGCAAGGAGGTACTCAGCTGCCTCCCACATGGCATGGGCCAGGGCAAGCCCTGCTCCTGCCAGGAGGGCTGGGTGGACCTCTAGCTGCTGCTGCTGCTGCTGCTGCTGGGGGTCCATGACTGCGGCGCCCGGGGTCTGTGTGCCTATGGCTCCTCAGACCGCCTGCTGTGCAGGCTGAGTGTATGTGGGAGGGGCCCTTTAAGGGAGCGGCTAGCTGTTGCCCCGGAAGCGCTAGTCCGCCCGTTGACCCTGTCTGCAGCTGTGCCTGGCATCCCTATTTCGATGTGTGCTACTTTGACGTGTAGACGTTCCCTCGCTGCGCCTATTTCGACGTTGGGCTGAGCAACGTCGAAGTTGAACATCGACGTTGCCGGCCCTGGAGGACGTGTAGACGTTATTCATCGAAATAGCCTATTTCGATGTCGCAACATCGAAATAAGCTATTTCGATGTAGGCTTCATGTGTAGACGTAGCCTAAGAGACCTAACAAAGGACCACCATGGCTTAACAGCCATGTTAAAAAGGCAGTGAGAGAGAAAAGGGCAGCTTTTAAAAAGTGGAAGTCAAATCCTAGTGAGGAAAATAGAAAGGAACGTAAACACTCCCAAATTAAGTGTCATAATGTAGTAAGAAAAGCCAAAATAGATTTTGAGGAACAGTGAGCCAAAAATTCAAAAAATGATAGTAAAATGTTTTGTAAATACATTAGAAGCAGGAAGCCCGCTAAAAAAGCAGTGGGGCCCTTGGACGATAAAGATATAAAAGGAGCGATCAAGGAAGACAGTGCCATTGCAGAGCGATTAAATGATTTCTTTGCTTTAGTCTTCACGGCTGAGGATGTTACAGAGGTTCCTAAATCTGAGCCAGCCTTTTCAGGTGACAAATCTGAGGAACTCTCCCAGATTGAAGTGACATTAGAGGAGGTTTTGGAGTTAATTGATAAGCTGAATAGTAACAAGTCTCCAGGACCAGACGGTATTCACCCAAGGGTTCTGAAAGAACTCAAATGTGAAATTGCGGAGTTATTAACAGTGGTTTGTAACCTATCCTTTAAATCCGCTTCGGTACCCAATGACTGGAAGACAGCCAATATAACGCCAATATTTAAAAAAGGCTCCAGAGGAGACCCTGGCACTTATAGACCGATAAGTCTAACATCAGTACCAGGCAAATTAGTAGAAACAATAGTAAAGAATAAAATTGCAAGGCACGTAGAAGAGCACGAATTGTTGGGCAAAAGTCAGCATGGTTTCTGCAGAGGGAAGTCATGTCTAACCAATCTATTAGAATTCTTTGAAGGGGTTAATAAACATGCGGACAAGAGGCACCCAGTGGACATAATATACCTAGATTTCCAGAAAGCCTTTGACACGGTCCCACACCAAAGGCTTTTATGTAAATTAGGCTGTCACGGGATAGGAGGAAAGATCCTTTCATAGATCGGGAATTGGTTAAAAGACAGAAAACAAAGGGTTGGAATAAATGGTAAATTTTCACAATGGAGGGGGGTAACTAGTGGTGTTCCCCAGGGGTCAGTCCTGGGACCGATCCTGTTCAACTTGTTCATCAATGATCTAGAAAATGAGGTAAGCGGTGAGGTGGCAAAGTTTGCAGATGACACCAAGTTGTCCAGGACAGTCAAAACCAAAAGGGATTGTGAAGAACTACAAAAAGATCTCAGCCAACTGAGTGATTGGGCAGCAAAATGGCAAATGAAATTTAATGTGGGTAGGTGTAAGGTAATGCACATTGGAAAAAATAACCCAAATTACACGTACAACATGATGGGGTCAAATTTAGCTACGACAGATCAGGAAAGGGATCTTGGAGTTATAGTGGATAGTTCTCTGAAGACATCCATGCAGTGTGCAGCGGCAGTTAATAAAGCAAATAGGATGTTAGGAATTATTAAAAAAGGGATAGATAATAAGACAAAAGATATCATACTTCCCCTATATAAAACTATGGTACGCCCACATCTTGAGTACTGTGTGCAGATGTGGTCTCCTCACCTCAAAAAAGATATATTGGCATTAGAAAAGGTTCAGAAAAGGGCGACTAAGATGATTAGGGGCTTGGAACGGGTCCCATATGGGGAGAGGCTAGAGAGACTGGGACTTTTCAGTTTGGAAAAGAGGCGATTGAGGGGCGATATGATAGAGGTATATAAAATCATGAATGGCGTGGAGAAAGTGAATATAGAAAAATTATTTACCTTTTCCCATAATACAGGAACTAGGGGACACCAAATGAAATTGATGGGTAGTAGGTTCAAAACTAATAAAAGGAAATTTTTCTTCACACAGCGCACAGTCAACCTGTGGAACTCCTTGCCGGAGGAGGCTGTGAAGGCCAGGACTCTATTAGGGTTTAAAAAAGAGCTCGATAAATTTTTGCAGGTTAGGTCCATAAATGGCTATTAGCCAGGGGTAAAGTATGGTGCCCTAGCCTTCAGTACAAGGGCAGGAATGGATGGCAGGAGATAAATCACTTGATCATTGTCTTCTGTTCTCCTTCTCTGGGGCACCTGGCATTGGCCACGGTCGGCAGACGGGATACTGGGCTGGATGGACCTTTGGTCTGACCCAGTATGGCCATTGTTATGTTTTTATGTTCTTATGTTTTAACAACCTAAGGCCAATCTCTCATGGGAATGAAACTTAATTCATTTCAGTCCATCTGATCAGTTAAAAGCTACATATTACTTAGGAGGAAATCCACCAGAAAAGTTCGAGGTAAGAGCTAGTTAAAATGCGTGCTTCTCAGTGGAAGAGATGCAAACAGGAAGAGGTGACCCCAAATTCAGCAAAGAAATTTTGTAAGAATATCTACTCTGAAATAATTGATATTACAATGGCCAGCATTCAATCAAGGTTTGAACAGAAGAAATTATTTCATAATTTGGATCAACTCCAAATATAACAGAAATATAAATTCAAGATGTACATTAGGTGTATGGTTCTGATTTCACCCATAATCAGCTGATTAGTGAGTTGTATCTGTGGCAAACAAACCGTCAACTCACAGAAAAATTCCTTAAGTCATTGCAGAAATCTCTCAGTGTGCTCAGCCAAACTGAATGTCAGCTGTAATCCAAAGTGGTGAAGTTGATAAAAAGTTATTTTGGTGGTACCAGCAGCCACCAAAGCGAGTATAGCGAGAATAGTCCCAGTGATAGAGCCACAAGTGTCCCACTCCACTTCTCTCTGGAGCACTGACAGTGTTTGTCACAGGAGGGCTACGTCTACACGTGCAGCCAACATCGAAATAGTCTATTTCGATGAATAACGTCTACACGTCCTCCAGGGCCGGCAACGTCGATGTTCAACTTCGACGTTGCTCAGCCTAACATTGAAATAGGTGCAGCGAGGGAACGTCTACACGTCAAAGTAGCACACATCGAAATAGGGATGCCAGGCACAGCTGCAGACAGGGTCACAGGGCGGACTCAACAGCAAGCCGCTCCCTTAAAGGGCCCCTCCCAGACACAGTTGCACTAAACAACACAAGATCCACAGAGCTGACAACTGGTTGCAGACCCTGTGCCTGCAGCATAGATCCCCAGCTGCCGCAGAAGCAGCCAGAAGCCCTGGGCTAAGGGCTGCTGCCCACGGTGACCACAGAGCCCCGCAGGGGCTGGAGAGAGAGCATCTCTCAACCCCCCAGCTGATGGCCGCCATGGAGGACCCAGCAATTTCGATGTTGCGGGACGCGGATCGTCTACACGGTCCCTACTTCGACGTTGAACGTCGAAGTAGGGCGCTATTCCTATCTCCTCATGAGGTTAGCGACTTCGACGTCTCGCCGCCTAACGTCGAAGTTGGTGCCTCTACTTCGAAGTAGCGTGCACGTGTAGACGCAGCCGAGAAATGAAAATGTTAATGCCACATTCCATGCAGCTCCCTTAAGTCAAAGTGATGCAAAGCTGCAGGGTCCTTATTGGCTCCTGACTAAGCTTGAACAAACAACTTAGCACCAGAATATAAAAATATGCTGTCTTTCATCTCCAGCTTGCTAGGGTGGCACTTTCTCCTGGCCAGGGCTTACTGTGTGCTAGGCTGTGGCAAAGCAACAACCCAGGGAGTAAAGTTTCTGCAGCTTGAGTGATGTGACTGAGGACACGCATTGGCAGGGTGAGGGAGACCTGTCAGTAATTGGCTGCTTTCCCTTCTAGTCTGCCTCTTCGGCTACATCTACACTGGCCCCTCCCTTTTGAAAAGCTCATATAAAAACAGCCAATAAAAATGCAAATGTGGCACCAGTTTGAATATTCAGCACTTCATTTGCATAATGGCAGCCACTCGCCATGTTGAAAGCACTGTTTTCAAAATGCAAACTAGCCGTGTAGATGGGGGCTCCTTCGGAAGGAAGCACTGCTTTTGAAAGCACCCTTCTTCCTGAAAAAAATTAGGAAGAAGCCTGCTTTCGAAAGTGGGGCTTCCTTTCGAAGGAACCACATTTACATGGCTGTTTTGGCTTTCAAAATCAGCACTTCTGGAACAGTGAGTTGCTGTCATTATGCAAATGAGACACGAAATACGAAAGGGAGGGGCCACTGTCTTTGTGTCTCATAAATTAAATCTGTATCTGGCAAGAAATATGAGGTCAAATTTTCAGCTATGACAAATCACTGAAGTCCAGAACTGAGCAGTTTCACACAGATTGCATCTGACGTGGGGAAGTCATTAAAATGAGCGGGAATATTTTGTACTGAACATTATACTCGAGTATTTGACACTCATTTGACAGGCTCTAACTATAACAATCAATATTTTTAAATATCATCCTTCAATTATCAGTAACATTTGTAGAAAATTGAAAGGAGCATATGTTTTTCTCTCAAGCTTGTGAAGTCTTTGTTCCTACACTTATAAGAGAAATTAATACATCATATCAGCTCATTTTCAATCCAAGCCTATGTGGTTTCTAAGAATCAAAATGTAGCCTTGAAACTAAGAAGAATGAACAAATTACAGTTTACGAAATTTGTAGCTTTTATTAAAATGTGCCCCTTGGTTTCCTGTATCATTCTGGTGAATATGAGTACTGTTAACATGAAATAAAATGAGACACAGTAGAATCACTGCACAAGATGGAGAGTTAGTGAAGGAAACAACACTATTACCTTTCTTTTAGGATGACTTTTACATGCATATTTAGAAAAGTTTTCTCATAGTCACTGGAAGAAATTAACATGAAATATAATTACAACCAACGCATGAATGATTTGCACAACTCCTCCAAGTTTCTAGATTTCTGCTTATTTACATAGGCTATCCGCGCCACATGTACCAAAAGAGTATTAATCCACATGGGCCACACAGTATTGAGGGGGAACACTCCCTGTAACGTATGAGGCTGGAGGATGTTTAATTTATTTGAAAACAATACCTAGATGTCAGGGCCCCTTTGTGCTGGATGCTAAACAAATGCACAGTGAGAGAGTTCCAGCCCAAAACAGCTTACAGTTTAAGTCAAGAGACAAGTGAATATAACACAACGAGAGGCACATGGTAACCTGGAGAGACTTATAAGGCGCGTCTGCGATTGTCCCAGCACATAAGCTGTCTGACTGCTGTCAAAAATGTTTTGCAGCTATCAGCCCTCTGGGCTGAACCTTGACAGGGTACAGAGCAAGCTGTTCCCATCTGTTGGTGACTAGGGAGAAGAACAGTAAATGCGAGAGCTTCATGTGCATGAGTTTCCTGCATGGAATCCCTCCATTTACCACAATGGTACATACACTCAGTGTTGCCTGAGCAGTGAGAAGGAACTGAGCGAAGGGAAAAGGATGCTGATTTGTGGCAAGGGGTGCATCTCTGGTGCCCATGACTCTGTTCAAGAGTCCTGTAAGCTAACAGACGAGTTTTTTTTTTTTTCTCTGCTGGAACACCACAGAACGGTGTTCTGGCACCGCCATTTTCAGGGCCATAACAAGGGAGACAGCTGAGGGGGGGGTGGGGGGCGCAGCTTTGGAACCACCTGGCAGCTAGCTCTGAAAAAGGGAAATCAGGAGCAGGGCCCTTAACAAAGATGGTGTCCTGGTGGTGAGCTTTAACGTGCCCTTTCTACATGAGAACGCGAAACCAATGAGGGGCAGCGACAGCGCCGGGAGCTTTCTGTGATTAGCCAGCTGCTAAGACTGAAAGTGGAGGGTGAGGCCGCTGTGTGGAACTGGGGGGACATATGTTGCGGAGCAGTCGAGTGTGTGCTGGTGGCTGAGTTGGCTGACACATGCAGGGCCAGAGGGAGGCAGCTGGGGTGAGTAGTGGGTGCTTTTGCGATTGTGCTACCCGGGAGTGAGGAGTCGAGGGTCCCTCTTGGCCTGCAGCAGGAGGGGAGGTGGGGAGGACAAGGGGAGGCTGTGGCAAATCTCCCAGGCTGGGTGGGTGCTGCAGCGCTGCTGGCACTCCTCCGCATCCCGGCCAGCTCCCTGGCACTGCCGCTGCTCCACCACACCGGCCAGCTCTCCGGTGCTGCCAGCACCCCCAGCCCCTGCCAGCTTTGCAGCCCGGTGCTGTCAGCACTTCCCTGGCTCCTGCAGGCTCCCACAGTGCTGCCAGCACTCCATCAAACCCCGGGACTCCTGACGCTCCCCTGGCCTCAGCCCCACCAGGGTCCCTGGCCCTAGAACTGCCAGCACTGCCCTGTGCCATGGCAGGTCCCCAGCCACAGGGCCCAGCACAGCACCTGTGGCTTGGCCCAGCCCAGGAGGCCCGGCACAGCCCCAGAGGCCCAGCATGGAGACTTCAACCTCATCTCCATCGGCAGCTCAATTGGTGGCAGCTCCAGTGAGTCAAGTGGAATATACAGGAGTGGGGTGGGCTGGGGTGCCTGGCTGTGGAGGAGGGGAAGGGCATTGATTCAGAGCTGGGAGAGGGAACTGGGGGTGCCTAGCTCTGGGGGAAGGGGAGAACATTCATTTAGAGGAGGGGGGAGGCTGGGACTGCTGGGGGTGAATGGGTGTTAAGCCTGGAGGTGGGAGGGAGTGGTGTGGGGTTTGAGTTCTGGCACCCTCATTTCTAGGAAAAAAGCACTGTAACAGATCATGCGCTCATATAGCACAGCCAACCCCAAGTGTTTAAAAATAATGAGATTGACTTTAAAATCATGAGGTATTTTGTTAAAAACTACCCGAGTTCCTTCTTTGTTTTCTTGGTTTTGAGGCTTTAAGTGGCACATTTGCAACATGGGTTCTGCCTCAGTGAGGGCAAGAAACTTAATTTTTTCAAATTGAAAGCTGAGATTCTCATATAATCCCATGACTCCAGGAACTAAGGCTTTAAGAAAAACCCGCAATATCATGAGACTCACAATAAAATTACAAGGCTTTGCAATAGTACTTTTATTATGAGACAAATTCAGCTGGACTTCATTCATCCTATGAGTCTATGAAACATGAGCAAGACAGAAACCTTCTCTAATTTATTCAAACCAGTTGTTACAGAACCCCACGCCTACAACTTTCCCAACAGGAAGCTGAGTGACTATAAACTGACCCTAAAGAGCACCAGAAGGATGTGTCACACCATTAAAACTTGCTCATTGGTTGAAAGCCTGAGAGTGATACCAAGCAAGTGTTGAGGGCTGGCTTATGCTTTCTTGTATTAATTAAATCACACAACTGTCATGTGCACGCTTGGCACTTAAGTTGTTGATGAACAATGCTGTCACTATGTGAAACTATCCTTAGCAATGTTGGCTTCATCTTCCATACTTCCAGCTATGTTTTTACACAATCATTCTTTCAGGAGCAGGTATAGCCATTTTTCAAATCTTACTCTGTCCTATATCCCTCTTTTAATCTTTATGTTTTCTCTTTTATGAGTAGTATGAATGTATTTCCTCTGCACTACAAAGAACAAACATTATGGCTTCTTGCATAAACTGACCAGTAAATTCCACCTATCCTATGACACGGAGGATTTAATTATTCATTAAAATTTTAACATAGTGCACTTGACAAGGAGAGAAATGGGGGACAGAATAGTAATTAGATGTCCCAAGCTAAATGTAATGCAGTGGCCATATCGCACAAAACGAGTTGAATGGATTTTAAAGAGACTTTTCTAAGAATTGAGATGATGGTTCACAGCCTAAAAATAACAGTGCAAATTAAGCATTTGCATGACAAGAACTACTTTATTGTTCCTTATTTGTCAGACCTAGATATCAGTTAAGATTTGTCCCTGAAAATGATCACAGAAGAGCAATGCTTCCTGTAATTAATGTCTCTCATACATAAATTAGTTCAATATAATTGGAAGGGGATGGAATGCAACACTCGGTCAGTATAATGATTTTATACCTTTATCAACAATATGATAAGGACTTTTATAAGATACTTTAAAAACATTCAATAAGTTATACAAAAATGAAAACAAATACAGGCAATAACATACATGCACGTCTGCTGAAAACAGTGTTGAACTTGACTTGGAACATGAAGGCTTTTATTTGAAGTGCAAAAATCCACAGCTAGAAATGGAAACTCATATTAACAGGAGATTTCCACATTGCTCAAACATTTGGTCGAGCAAAACTCTTGCATATTCATTAGGCCTTTACTAATTGACTGCTGTCCCCAAGAGGAAAAAAATCTTTCCAGGTTTTTAAAGATTCTGGGTTTGGTAATTGCCTATTTTAGTATCACATATTTTTCATGTGACTATACTGTATTTATAGATTGTTAGGTACTGGCTTGTATATATGTGTCTCTTTCCCAGAATTATTCAAGATCTGTCAGACGTAATAAAAATGAATGTGAAAGAAAAACAAAATCACCCCTCAGTAGCTGACCTACTGAACCTGTAAGCCCCATTTTTAAAACTACATGCTATTGCGGGTAACAAGGATTCTTTGAGCTCACAGAAATTCTCCTTTAACTGACAGGTAAAATGTCTGAGCTTTTAAAGCAGATATTCTTCTGAATACAATCTTCTGAAGCTAGCCATGACATTTCCACGGCCTCTGTGTGTGTGTGTGTGTGTGTGTGTGTGCGTATGTGCGTGTGCGCACACGTGTGTGTGTTTGTGGCAAGACTCACTACCATCCAGCCTATGGTTACAATCATTATGCAGACAGTTGCAGAAAGCAGTTGTGAGAAGGCCTTCCTAAAATTCAGCACAGCACACCCTGAGAAATGCAAGAGGACAGCAAAATTTGCCCTTTTGCTCTGTCTAATAGGCCACTGCACGCTCCAGGAGTCGCATACTGAAAGGAGCTGCACCACATACTGTCACTATGATGGGTACCCAGAAGCCACCTGCTGCAAGACAGGCCCAACAAGGAAAACAAGAGAACACCACTGGCCATCTCATATTGCCCCCAGCTAAAGCCTCTCCAACGCATCATCAGTGATCTACAACCCCACCTGGATAACGATCCTCCACTCTCACAGACCTTGGGAGGCAGGTCTGTCCTCGCCTACAGACAGCCTGCCAACCTTAAACAAATCCTCACCAGCCACTACAGACCACCACACAGTAACTCTAAACCTGGAACCAATCCCTGCAACAAACCTCACTGCCAACTCTCCTCACATATCTACACCAGTGATATCATCACAGGACCTAACCCCATCAACCACACCATTAGGGGCTCTTTCACCTGCACATCTACTAGTATCATATATGCCATCATGTGCCAGCAATGCCCCACTGCAATTTACATTGGCCAAACTGGACAGTCTCTATGTAAAAGAATAAATGGACATAAATCAGACATCAGGAATGGTAACGTATTAAAACCTGTAGAAGAACACTCCAGTCTCTCTGGACACAGTAACATTTAAAGGTGGCAGTCCTACAACAACAACAACAAAAAAAAAACTTCAAAAATAAACTCCAAAGAGAAACTTCAGAGCACAATTTATTTGCAAATTTGACTCCCTCAACCAAGGGTTGAACAGAGACTGTGTTGGCCCAAAACAAAAGCAGTTTGTCTTCTCCTGATGTTCACAACTCCACATTAACTGCTGATAATGGGTCACTTCTTCTGTGACTGAACAGACCTTGTCAACTCTGGCCCTCCTCTTGACTGAGACTCCCTCTTTAAACCCTCCTCTGAAACCTCTCCCCACCCCACGCCTGGCCTCATGCATCTGATGAAGCAGGTCTTTGCCCATGAAAGCCTATGCTCCAAAATATCTGTTAGTCTATAAATTGCCATAGGACTTCTTGTTCTTTTTGAAGATACAGACTAACACAGCTACCTGTCTGATACTTGTCATTATGAAGAATTGATTCCCATTAATCTTCCTTTTCTGCAGTGGTTTATGTATTGTCGTTTCTTCATCTTCTTTTTCAGCACTTAGTGAACTTTGATGCTTGGATTTGGCATAACAACTCACAGGAATTTAACATGTTATTGTGCTGTCAGCCTATGAAAAGCATGTCAATATATACTGAGGTAGAGAAAGGAAAACAAACTATTACTAGGGTCCAGGGAATAAGGCGGATCATTCAGGATGCAAATCAGTCACAGAATAAAGGAATATCCTGTTTCCAAACTGTACATGCGGAATATATTAATCCAAGAGATTTTAATCCCAAGAGTGAAGTTTTTACTGTGCTCAGGGAGCAAACGTAGCTCTTAGGCCTGGATTCACAAAGTATTTGAAGTTGTTGCTCAGTGACTATAAGACAGTCACTGTGGGAGAGAGGAAATGGCTCTGTAACGTTGTGATTAGGGTTCCCACCTGGGCAGCACTAGACCCAGGGTCCAGTCCTCCTTTCCAGTGACTCTATTTATCCAAACGGAAACAACTGCAACAGGTGAGACAGAGGGAGCCCCCACATCAAAATATCCCAGAGCTCTCTGGTTAGAAGCTTGGAGCAGGGGTCTCCATTATATTTCTCCCCTGCTCTCTCTGACGGGAAAATTGAACCTCATCCCAGGTGATTGCTCTGACCACGGGGCGAAAAGTGGTAAAGTCTGTACCACCCTATTTCACTGTCAGATTTTGAGTGGGATCCAGTAAGGGTTTCCAGATGTTTCCCTCAGCCAGGTGACGTGAGTGAGAGAGGGGGAGGAGGAGGAGGATAAAGAGCAACAGAGGGTGAGGGATGTGGTGGAGCAAGCAGGGCCTCAGGGAAGAGGCAGAGCAGGCGTGGGGCAAGGATGTTTGGTTTCCGGCAGATAGGAAGTTGGCAGCCTCAGATCCAGTCCTATAAGCAGTCTCAGTGCACACCTGCTATATCCGGCTCCTCATGAGTCTTAGCTGGCTGAATGGCTAACTACCCTGTGTTGTGAATTGCTCTGGTGTGCAGGCAGGAGACAGGCAGCTGGAGGCCTATTGTGAGACAGCAGCCTGCATGCTCAGAGGCAGAAGCCTGGGCACCTAGAGAGCTTGGATCCTGGTAGCTTGGGCACCAAGGGCTCAGCAGAGTTTTATGGATCACAGTGAAGCCCAAACTGAGCCTTAGCCAACTAAGTCAGGGTTTTGTGTACCTAAACAGCATTGTGCATGTCAGCCTCACTCTGACACCGGTTCAGCTTCCCAACTGGCTCACGACAATCAAACCTACTGCTCAGCCCAAGGAGGCAAAAGCTGATGAGCTAGACAATTATAATAAACTTTATTAATATGTTTACCTGTTTCCATATGCACCACAGGTACAAACAGGTTTTACAGAGAGAGAGAGACAAAAACAAGACACAGTCATATCAGTAGTTCAGTCTGCCACACTGGCTGACTAAGCTAGGACACCAAATTCTAGGCTACAGGCTTGATTTTCACAAGTGATGGGCAGTCATGTGAAGTCAATGGGAGGATGTTAATCAAGCCACGGCATCCAATTCTTCCTGAGAAGAGGACACCAATAGGAAAGGAGCATCAGACTTGGGAGACCAGGGTTTATCTTCTTCCTCTGCCACAAGTTTCTGGAATTCCTATATGACCTTGGGCAAGTCACTCAGTCTCTTTGGGCCCTAGTTTGCCATCTGTAACAGGGCAATGACAGTTCTTTTTTCCCTGACAGAATTGTGTGAGGCTACAGATGTTAAAAACTCTGAGATACACAAATATGGATTTAATATGGGCTGAACAATTACCTAAAAAATAGGTCAGCATTTAAAGTATGGATAGTCTGACACATACATGCCTGTGGAATTGGAGGTCTTACTATTAAAAATATGGCCAACATTAAATGCACACAATCTGTAGATAAATACATTTTAAGATGGCGCAATGTAAAAAGCTGGTTGGTTTGCGTTTGGGATGGATGTATTAGTTACACATTAATTCAAAGCAAGTGTAGCAGTAAACATGGGAGTGTAAGCATCAGAATATTCATTTCTGGTATCCAGATTCTAATGTGATTTTCTTCTTTTCCTTTTGGGAATATACAATATTGAGGGAAAATGCAAACATTTTCAAATATTTGTGGGTCTGGATATTTCCTTATTTAACACGCTGGATTTTATTGAAAAAATAGAATACTTTTATTTTGCCTTCTGCTCCTTTAAATATTCTGTTCTTCTAGCTAGTCATTGAGAGGTTGTCTCCGTTGTCAGGAAAACCAACAAAGCCCTGGCCACCCCAATGCAGTTCATCGGTTAAAGTTGTATAGGGATGCCAACTTTCTACCTCCACAAAACTGAACACCCTTGTACTGCCCATTCCCACTCCCTCATCTGAGGCCTCAGCCCATCTTTTCTCAGTGGCCCCACCCTCCCCATTCATTCTATCACTCCTTTCTCTGTCGCTCTCTCACTATCCCCACCCTTATTCAATTGCTCATTTTCCCTGGGCTGGGTACAAGGGGCTTAGTGCTGTGGCTGGGGTGCAGACTCTGATGTAGTGCTGAAGATGAGGGGTTTTGAGGCGCAGAAGGAAGCTCAGGGCTTGGACTGAGGGATTCAGATTGTGGGGGTGGGGCTCTGGGCTGAGCCAGGGGTGAGGCACGAGAGTGGAGGGGCTCAGGGTACAGGGTCTAGATGAGGGGTTCCCAAACTTTTCAGGATCACACCCCACTTTTTGAGTTTTGAGAAACCCTCACTTCCCCCCACCTCTTCTTTACCATCATCCAACCCACCTTTATTGAAAAATTCAATTGGTAATTTAAAATAAACACAAAAATGTGATATAAAATGTTATTGAAAATTAAAAATAAGCATAGATAGTTTTCCTTGGCCCCTTGTGGGTGCCTGGTGCAGCTCCCAGATGGCCAGCTGCCTGAGCCCCATGCCAGCTGCCAGAGCTGCCTGTGCCAGCTATCCACCTGCTTGAGCCCTGTGCTGCCAGAGCCTCCCGTCTGAGCTGCCCAAGCCCCATGCTCCCAAGACCAGCTGCTGCGCCTTGAGAGCCACCTGCCCAAGCCCTGTGAGCCACCCGCCTGAGCCCCTCCTCTCCACCAAAGCCAGGCACCACCAGCCCTCCACTCTTACCCCCATCCCCATTCCCCGAGCCAGGCACCCCCAGCTCCCCATCTAACCCCCTCCTCCTTCTCCTTCCCAACCCACACTCACTCACTTGTGCAGGAGGCAGCTAATTTCATGTGGCCATTCTCCAGCTGCCTACTTTCTGTAGTGGTTACACCAGGTCAGTCACTTAAAAGGGCAGGGGCTGAGAGCCAGAAGCAAAGGCTGGCTCTTTCTTGGGGTGAGAGAGAATGATGGGGGGTGGGGCGAGGGGGTTGGGTGACTTGGCGGCCCCCCCCCGAATTTCACCCCCCCCACTTTGGGAAACCATGGTCTAGATGGTGCTTACTGCAAATAGCTCCTGGAAGCACTGGCATGCTTTCCTTCCAGCTCCTAGGTGGAGGTGAGGCGAGGCAGCTCTGCACACTGCCCCATTTGGCTCTGGTCCCTGGCCAATGGGAGCTGATGCTTGGGGCAGGGGCAGCATGTGGAACCAGCACCTACATCTATGTGTAGGAGCTGTAGGGGGACGTGCTGCAATTTCTGAGAGTTGCAGGGAAGCTGCCTTTGATTTGCTGTGTCACTGACCAGCCTTTTAACAGCCTGGTCAGCAGTGTTGATGGGAGCTGGCAGCATTCCTTTTAGCTCAACAAGCTTCCGTGGGCAAACACCCGCTTCATCAGATGCATGAGTGTGTGTGTGAGGGGTGGGGTGCAGCCAGAAGAGGGGTTAAAGAGGGTGTCTCAGTCAAGGGGAGGGCCAGAGTTGGCAAGGTCTGTTCAGTCATGGAGGATGTGGCCCATTGTCAGCAGTTCACGTAGAGCTGTGAACATCAAGAGAGGGGAAATCAGGTTTAGATCAGTCATTCTAAAACCAGACATGTGGCAACCCTTAAATTGTGTCAGTCAGGCGTGTGGTTTTTTTTCACACCCTTCAGCAGCAAAAGTTCAACTGATAAAAGTACAGTATAAGAGCAACTCTTATTTAATAGTCCAATGTCTGCTTTTCCTTAACAACAATTTGTCCCCTCTGTGATTGTCATCCCTACTAGGAAATCTCCAGACCCCTCTCCCATTGCTAAGGTTGCTTCTCCCCATTCATGGTAGTGTACTTGCCATCCCACCCTGCTGCCTCACTATTTGTCGCCATGCCTCCATGTCTCTCTTACAAGAGGCCTGAGGCTGTGTCTACACTACCACTTATGTCAGTATAGCTTATGTCACTTAGGGTGTATGAACAAACCACTCTACTGAGTAACAAAGTTATGCTGACCAAGGTGCTGGTGCGGACAGTGCTGTGTTGGCAGGAGTGCTTCTCCACTTGACATAGTTAATGCCACTCGTTGGCGGCAGATTAATTAAGATGATGGGAAAGCTCTCTCCCATCTGCTTAGAGTGACTATACCAGTGAGCTTATAGCAGCACAGCTGTGCCTTAGTAAGTGCTCTAGTGTAGCCATAGCCAGAGCTATCAGTGAATGCTCCAGAGGCGTATTGAGGGCACTGCTCCATGGATGCCATCAGTACCAAGGCAGCTAGGTTAAACAAATAAATATAGAGAGAACATTTCCAAATGGATTTTAGACTCCAATTTACATCCTAGTGATTTGATTTGATGGAAATGGAGAAAAAAGAATTGCACAATGCTTTTTAGTACTTCATAATTCCTTGCACATATAAACACACTGACTAAATTTGAGCATTTAGTTGGTAACTAATTGCCTTGCAAAAAACAAACACGCACTTACCTGGATGACCAGGCCCTCAGGGTCCTTCCCTTCTGATGTCTCTCTCACCTAAGAGGGCAACAATTTATTTCTTTGTGTAAGAAATTAGACTGTAGAGCTTGGCAGCTCTTTAGAGGCAAAGACCACCTATTATTTTGTGTGCAAACACTGCCCACCACACGGGACTTTTCAACCCCAACAGGGGCTTCTAATACAGTAACAAAAATAATAAACTCAAATAAAATAACCCATTTTAAACCCAAGCCAAAGTTTGTGTTCTCATATGTATAGAGCAAGTTCAGTATAGTTGAGTGTACTGCAAAAAGAGAACGTAGAGTCTTTTGAACAAGATATAAAAGCAAACACTTAAGCTCATGAACCCCGCCGACCCCCTCATCCCTTCCCAGTGTATTTCTTAAGAACGTTCCAGCTTAGTTAGGGGCATTCAGTTTTTCTAAACTCCTCTTTCAATGTCAGTTGGCTACATGGGCGTCACTTCCTGCCCCACAACACTGTGCAATCCTGTACTGGAGTAAATCCCAGGTAGGTCTACATTTTCATAATGGGTGCAGTGAGGCCCCACCCTGTCCCTCATCTACCCCAGTGGGTGTGGTGAGACTTAATTAATGTTTGTAACAGAAGTGCAAGGTATTATTCACTGTTATTAGATGTCAGAGTACTCCCACATCTACGTACACATACACCATTTTCAAGGAGTGGTTAGTAACTAAAGAAAAATCACATTCCTCTCAGGGACATGCCAGCGCTCGCTGTGCAAATAATGTTGCATTTCTGGTCTGTACTAACTTCGGGATTTTCTGACCCAGATGCCCACAAATCTAAAGTGACATCTGCTTGTATGGGGTGCAAATTCTGCACAACATGTCCTGTTACTTATTTAACTTTTCATATTAGATTTGGCCTGAGGGGCTTATAGAACATAAAAACCAAATGAAATTCAGGAAAGGAAAAGGTCCTTGTTGCCTGATTACTCTCTTCTCCTTGGTGAAGATGCACGTAATCGCTCTAGTTCTGCACGCTCATTTACATGGAAAACTAAATTCCCATTTATTAATCGTAAAATGCTGTTAATTTTAGACTGAAAAGATAGTCCAGTCTCCAGGATTAGCAAAGGTTTTAAACTAGAACCCCTGTTGGAAAAAAAAAGCTATTACATGACCTACTTTGGCTGCTGTCCTGAGCTGAGTTTGAACGTGATCTGTGTCAACAGGTATTTCCTAGTTACTCATAATTTAAATGTATATCTTAAAGTATATTCACAATAGAATACTTACTTATGCAATTTCCAAAATTTAGGCAAGTCACCTAAAACTCAGAACGTAAAAGACCTTTAAGACTCAAGTTGTTGCATAAAAGTAAGTGCTCTTCCAAGTGTTCTTTTCTTTTCAGGCTATAGCTCAACAGTGACATCCAATGGTTGGTCAAATTAACCCCATGTGTTTCTCTCCCCAGTGAGAAGTATTAAACTGTAATTATAATATTACTAGGTATCAGGTACTTGGCATATTTGAGTACAGCTATTTTGTGGTTAGTTTACAGAAATATGGTCACTTTTCTATTTCAGAAGTTACCTAGATCAAGCCAGGATCCTGACTGCAGAATACTAACTGCACAACTGAGGATTATCAATAGAAATAGACACTGTGTGAAATCCATTCAAGTCAATAAGAGTTTTGTCACAGGCTCCAGCGGCCCAAGATTTTGCATTCCCTTTTTGGTTTCTAGGCAATCAGAGGTTGTGAACCTCCACAGATCCCTGGCACATACAGGCTCAATGTATTTGTAGTAACCAGTTGCCATGAAGAAAAGTTTTATTTCTTGGATCAGGTGCTGGGGTGGAGAGCTCTCATTTGGTGGGGAGAGGGGCAGCTCAAGTACTCAGAGCTAGTGGTGTGAAGAAGTTTGTGAGTACACTGCCAAAGCTGCAATTCATGTTCAAGAAGATATTTATTTTTAAACTTGATCTCCAGGGATCGAAGAAATAAATACAAAATGGAACAGACCAAAATAAAAGATAGAAAACAAAAAAAGATCATCAGCATCAGGTGCCCTCAAGAAAGACCAGTCTGGGCTCAGGCTGAAACTACCTTTCAAAGGAGATCCAGAACTTTGGGTGTTTTTGTGCAGTTGAGGTCTATCCTGTAGCCACACCATGTTGGAAAAGTTAATGAAGAGGTTTCAGGAGAAACTGTGGGTAATAGAGACACGAACAGTCAATCCACAACTTGGAAAAAAAGGTTGAAATCTGTTCTCTCTAGCAGAAATAATGTTTTTAAAAATTACAGGGATCTGACAGATCAGGGAGATGCATTAGCTGCAGACACGGATTAATTCTATTTTGTCCGATAGTTAATTTAAATATCCATAGCTTAAATAGAGTAGTCTAACAAACATGGAAAAGGTCTCAACAAAACACAAAGGCTGTGTCTATATAGCAAGTTCTTTAAAAAAGAAAAGGGCCTTTTCCGAAAGAACCAGTGAAGTGTCTACATACAAAGTGCACCCTTTCAATCTGAAAATGAAATAACGCAGCACTTTTTCCAGCAGCCCTCTTCTGTTCCCAGATGAGGAAGAGTGCCTTTTTTCAAAAGATTCTTTTTTCGAAAGAAAAGGCCTCATGGTGCCAGATTTTTTGATCCCTGGCCCGTTCTTTTGAAAGAGCAGGGGTTGTGCAGACACTCTATCAGAAGAATGGATCAATTTTTTGATCTGCTTTTTTCTGTGTGAATGTGCTCTTTAGAAAGAAGTTTTTTTTGGAAGAGATTTTCCAGAAGAACTTCTTTAGAAGGATTGCCGTACTTTAGACGTAGCCAAAGATATTAAATGTCATGACAATACACTTGAATACTAAAGAAATCAAGGAAAATGTGTCAAGCTGGTAATTTTGGCTCATATTTGCAGTGAAACTGACAAAGTTTAACCTAAGCTGCTAAGGTGATGTATTATGTAATTTGTAAAAACAGAAGTACTGGGGACTGCTGGGCAGTAAAGCGACCCAGTTTGCCATTTTGATGCTACAACTGCATTATCTCAAGAGTGAACCTGGCGCTCCGTTTTGGGATTCAGGTGACAAGTTTCATGCCTTTGGTTTATGATGGTAACAGAACCCATCAATGGAATCACAGTTATGGACCCAGGTCTTTCTATGTGTTCAAAGCGTGTTGCAGGATTGGGACTTTTCCATTTAATTATGGGCCAGATTCACAGATACAGTGACAAAAGCATGCCAGATATGTAACAGCTTCAGTGTGACTCAGATGACAAAATGTGTGAAAATGGCCAAACGTCTTTCTTCCCACCCTCATGTAGATCATGCCCTTTGTTATAGTACACCTCCAAAACCAACACAAGTGACAGCCTCAGCAAAGAAGCACTGAAGTCAGTGTGGCAAAGCATGTAAGTACGCTCCTGAAAAGGGATGAATAACAAATATGGGCTTATGAGCTTTGGTGAATCACAGCTTCTATGGGCATGAAGTCAGGATAGTCACCACTCCACTCAAGGACACCCCTTCTCCAGGTCAGACTGACACGTGTTTAGTCCTGAATATTCTAAAGTGACCACCAATTACGGATTCCTGAATTTTGTGTGTCCTAGTCTAAGAATTTAAGACTTAATTTTTAGAGGTATAGAGTACTCACATTTTCCACTGAAGTCAGGTGTCCTGTGGGTACTCAGCACTTGTAAAAATCTGACACTGTGTATTGGAAATAAGTACCCAGAAGCAGAGGCACCTCAAATTAAAAGTCATTTTTGAAAATGCTGGTATCACTAGGAAACGTGGGGAAGATCACCATAAACAGCCTCTACTGCATTATGTGGTTTAAAAGGAGGGTTATTTCTTGCTCCAGACACTTTTAGCGTGGTCAAAATAAAAAAGAAATGCACCATACAAATGTATGGTCAATGAAAAAAAAATTCTCAGGCTGCTGTCCAGTGGACTTTCAGGAGGAGAGCAGCGTGGCTCGAAATCACATGTTTAATTTCTGTTTCTTTAGTTTCTCTTTTACTTTGATACTTAATCTTTTCAAAGGAGCCTGCAAGAGCTAGGTACAGTTGTACTTGGGTACCTACCGCTCTTTTCTCCTTGGAAAACCCTGACCCTTGTTTCTCCACCCTCATGTCCATAACATCCTTTATTTATGTAGATGCAGTATATAAACACCTGGTTTCAAGGGTTGTCATAGCCGGGGGTGGTAGCGGGGATAAGCTCCCACTATCTATAAAATGCTCCCATGGCGTGCATCTCCAATAGCCTCTAACAACTGAAGTCCAGCTCCTGGCCTTCACGTGTGGCTTAGTTTCTAAGCCCGGTGAAACTGTTTGCACTGACAGGAGAAGGGGCGAAGGCGGGTGACTGGCGCCTTAAAACCAGCTGCTTCGGGCAGATGGGGCTCGTCAGCCTGGGAAGGCCGCCCACCTAGGAGAAGGAAACTCTGATTTAAAACCTCTGCTGCCTTGCGGCGATACCTAGTCCTGGGAAAGGCTACGGGAGTAAACCCCGAGGAAAAATCCGGAGATGGAGCCCCTAAGGCAGTTTGAGGTTGTGCTCAATCTCACTCTGGCAGCTCCTGCGACGACATTGGTGCCAAGCTGTACTGGCTTTTGCCTTTCCCTTGGATTACATCAGTGGCATGGAGAGGGGGAACCTGCTGCTGGGCATCAGCTGGTTCTTCAAACTTACTTGCCCAGGCCTGCGCCCTGGAGAGGACGCTCCTGCATCGCTTTCTAAGCAGTGACACAACACAGGAAGCAGCAGTTACCAGTATTAAGCCACTGCACTCAACTGGCGTAGAGTGAGGTGCCAGAGGTTGCTTCCGATGGTGGAAGAGATCTTCGGATCTCACTGGGCAGCTACCACCCGCCTCAAGCTGGGCAGCCCCCAGCCAAGTAGGTGCTGTGTCGCCACGGTCCACTTGCTCCACTGGGTGTGTGGGGCTTAGGGAATCACCGACAGGTGGATCGTTAACCTTACACCAGGCAAAACAAACAAGCAACAAAATAATCCAGCCTTCAGGCTGGGCACGTGGAATGTAAGGACCATGACTCCGGGCCTTACAGAAGACCTACAGAGCATTAGTAACCCCCGGAAGACAGCAATCATTAACGAGCTGAGAAGACTGAGGAAGGACATCGTGGCCCTCCAGGAAACAAGGCTATCATCCTCTGGATGTCTCAGGGAGAAGGACTTTTCCTTTTTCTGGCATGGGAAACTTCCAGAAGAGAACAGGGAACACAGAGTTGGCTTTGCAACCAGAAACAGCCTAGTTGGCTCAGTCACACCACCAAATGTGGGAACTGAGAGAATGCTGAAAATCCAGCTTCAAACACCAGTGGGCATGGTCAACATCTTCAGCGTATATGCGCCTACTTTAACTTCTGCCCAGGAAGTTAAGGACAAGTTCTATGATGAACTTAGCATTGCCATCAGTGAGGTACCTTCCCATGAGCTGCTATTCATCCTTGGAGACTTCAATGCCAGAGTTGGCAGCGACCACCACAGCTGGCCATCCTGTCTGGGACAGTTTGGAACAGGGAAGATGAATGAAAACAGACAGCGCCTCCTTCAACTCTGCTCCCAACATGACCTCTGCGTAACCAATACCTTCTTCAATGTCAAACCCCAGCACAAAGTTTTGTGGCGACACCCAAGATCGAAACATTGGCACCAGCTTGACCTCGTCCTCACCAAATGCAGCCGTTTAGGTAATGTCAGGGTGACATGTAGCTACCACAGCGCAGACTGTGACACTGACCATTTGCTCGTGTGTAGTAAGGTGCACATCCAGCTGTGAAGATTCTTTCGCTCCAAAAAGGAAGGGAGGCCGCGCATTGACACTGGCAAGACTCGTGATCTTTCAAAAGTATGCGAGTTTGTCCAAGCACTTGAAGAGGACTTGCCCCGCCCAGACGACACTGATATCAGCAAGAGATGGGAGCAATTACGGGACACTATCTATAATACTGCGATATCTACCTTTGGGAAGAAGACAGTCAAGTCTGCTGATTGGTTTGAAGCCCACACTGAAGTGCTGACGCCCCTGATTGAGAAGAAGAGACAGGCACTGGCTGCATACAGGTACTCTCCCAGTGAGGTGAACCTGCAGACGCTCTGGTCTGCTCGGAGTCAAGTGCAGCAGGTTGCTTGGCGGTGTGCAAATGATTACTGGCTCCAGCTCTGCTCCAAGATGCAGCCGGCCACGGACGCTGGTAACATGCGAGGAATGTATGATGGGATCAAGCAGGCCATTGGTCCATCACAAAGAAAGACTGCCCCACTTAAGTCGGCCACAGGCGAGATCTTGAAGGACAGAACCAAGCAGATGGAACACTGGGTGGAACACTACACACAGGTGTACGCCAGAGAGACCGTAGTTACAGAAAGAGCCCTGAATGCCATCGAGCCTCTGCCCACCATGACTGAACTCGATGCTGAGCCCACCTTGGAGGAACTCTGTGATGCGCTAAAAGCACTCTGTTCTGGAAAAGCCCCAGAGAAAGACGGTATTTCCTCAGAATTCCTCAAATGCGCCAACGGTACCCTAGTTTCAGAGCTGCATGGAATACTTTGCCAATGCTGGAGAGAAGGCAGCGTACCGCAGGATATGAGGGATACTAACATCGTTACTGTCTACAAGAATGAGGGTGACAAAAGCGATTGTAACAACTATTGCGGCATCTCCCTTCTCAGTACCATGGGGAAGCTATTTGCATGTGTTGTTCTGAAGAGGCTCAATGTTCTTGCGGAGAGAGTCTACCCTGAGTCTCAGTGTGGGTTCAGAGCTGAATGGTCCACCATAGACATGGTTTTCTCTGTTAAGCAACTACAAGAAAAGTGCAGGGAGCAGAACAAACCTCTGTATATTGCCTTCATTGACCTGACCAAGGCATTTGACCTCGTCAGCAGAAAAGGTCTGTTTGCGATTCTGGCTAATATTGGCTGTCCCCCAACTCTGCTCAGCATTATTAGGGCCTTCCATGAAGGCATGAAGGGGACCGTTGTATACGATGGATCCACATCCAAACCCTTTGAGATTCTCAGCAGAGTGAAGCAGGGGTGTGTGCTGGCTCCAACACTGTTCGGCATCTTCTTTGCAGTTTTGCTCAAATATGCCTTCGGAACTGCTACAGAGGGCATCTCTCTCCGCACGAGAACGGATGGCAACCTCTTCAAACTGTCGAGGCTTAGAGCAAAGACCAGGGTGCTTACTAAGAATCTAAGGGAGTTCCTTTTTGCTGATGATGCAGCTATTGCTGCTCACGCTCAGCAGGAACTGCAGTCACTCATAACTCGCTTTGCGGATGCATATATGGAATTTGGCCTCACAATCAGCTTAAAGAAGACCCAGGTGATGGACCAAAATGTGGGTAATGAGCCATCTATCAACGTGCTAGACTACGAACTGGAAGTCGTCCATGAGTTCGTGTACCTAGGCTCGACGATCTCAGACAACTTGTCACTTGATAGAGAGATCAACAAGCGCATTGGAAAAGCCGCCACAAAGTTCTCCAGGCTGACGAAGAGAGTATGGGCTAACAATAAGCTCACTGTACACACCAAGGTGCAGGTCTACACAGCCTGTGTTTTGAGCACACTGCTGTACGCCAGTGAAACATGGACTTTGCGCTCAAAACAAGAGCAGCGGCTCAACACATTCCACATGCGCTGTCTTAGGCGCATACTCGGTATCTCATGGCAGGATAAGGTCCCCAATAGCACAGTGCTTGAGAGGGAAGGCACCATCTCCATGTTCACCCTTCTCAAACAGAGGCATATGTGCTGGCTGAGCCACGTGTCACGCATGACGGATGGCCGAATACCGAAGGACCTCTTCTTCGGCAAACTGGTGTCTGGAAAGAGGCCGAAAGTGCGACCTAAATTGCGCTACAAGGACACTTGCAAGCATGACCTCAGCGCTCTCTCTATCAGTGTGAACACCTGGCATTCGCTCGCCTCAGACAGGCATGCCTGGAAACAGGGAGAGACGGCAGCTCTTGTTGTGTATGAAACTACCTTGGTGAAGGAAGTGGAAGACAGGAGAGCCCTCAGGAAGATCCGTGCCCGTGATACGAGAGTGACATCTGCCTACTGCCGCTCCCAGCGCGGAAAGGACTGCCACTCCTGGATTGGATTGCACAGCCACAGAAGACGCTGCTCAAATCAGTCCAGCTGGGGCACAAACCCATGATCCCTCGGGATCAAAGGATGCCTACTACTACTACTATATAAACACCTACCCCTAATGCTTGTTTTATCAGTCATACATGAGAAAGCTAGAAGGGAAAATCTATACTCAGAAGCTGGTGCCTTCTTTCTAAGTTGTGAGGAACACTTGAAATAAAGAGATTTTTGAAAAGGTATGAAAAAAAGGCAAACTCCCAGTCCCCATTCTATACACAAACAAAAGGGGCTATAGGGCCCAGTGGAAGATGGGGTATATTTAATATAAGCATCTGGTGGTCTTTGATGGCCTAGTTGTAAGGGCTTTTGTCCTTCAATGTTGCAAGGAAGGTTTTGGTAGGGGAACACCGCACCTTCCACTCCACCAGGTGGTGACCCAGGACATGGCTAGGGTGACCCATTGGTCAGATACTCAGAACACTCTTTGAGCTGCCCCATTCCTATCACATTATTATTGTCCGGGGTGTCCAGGGAGGGGGTAACACCTCTGGTGTGGGGACTTGTCGTGTCTCTTCGGGGCAGTTTGTGCACCTTTGGTCCCCACCTGGCACCCAGCTCTCACCTGTGGCTCCAAGAAGCTGTAGCAAGCAGCGGCCACACCCTGATAAACCACTTTGACAGGCGGGCTAAACCCAGGCGAGGGTAGCCAGCAGGTCTGAAACCTGTGGTGAGACAGGGAATTGCCTATCCCAGCATTCAAAGTTGGTCGCGGCTGACTGGGCAGATGAAATCAACAGCAAGATCCAATAACCAGGAAGGCAGTTCTGCAATGCTCTGTGGAGAGCGAAGGGCATGACAAGGCACCAAAGACAGCGTGGCCATCCGCTGCATCCTAGGAAGTCCCAGCTGTGACGACTTTTCGTACCACTGGATCCAGGCCTCTGAGGTTGAGAGAGTGGAACTACCCCTGTGCAATGGCTTTTCCACTTTAAACATTCTCCCGCGAAGGTTCTTTGCACATTCTCATCGTTGTTGTCCCAAGTTCACAGTCTATCACAGGACTCTGGGAAGGGGTCAGTCCACCACACAGCACTTCTTCACAGCTGGGCGTGTCATGGTAGCGCTCTCCATCTTGGAGTGACAGCTGCCTCAGCTCATGGCTTGGCCCTCCTGCTGCTAGGTCAGCTCTGGGTCTCTCCCATTCTAAGGTAGCCCATAAACAAAAAACGGGGAAACAAACATAAATTGGGTAAGTATGTGCTCGGTGGAAATGTCTCCCGCTCTGGGTCCATCAGAGGCCGGTCCTTCCTTCCAGGGGCTTGGGGAGTGGGAATGGGGGAAGGGACCTTCATGTAGTTGTTGAGGGAAAGAATCTGCCTTACTCTACTCCTTTCCTCAGGAACTGTGAGGAAAAGATCCTGGCGTGGTCAACAATAAGCTGTTCTGGTCCCTTTTAATTCCTCCTCCAGCTTGTGCATCTCTGCAGGCGCGACAGCTTCAGACTGGCTGAGCCCAGCGCAGCTTCTTAACTTTTCATTGTCCACAGTGAGAGTTTTACACCCTATCTTAAAACAGTATTTGAAAAAAGATGCCTAAAATGATAAGCACTGCTGCCAGAAAAGAACTTACTGTATTAGCCTCATTGAACAAGTTAATTGATCCTTAAATTGATTCACCTTGGACCGTGCAACATTACTTCCTGTTGTAGAAGGTGCTGATCTATGGGGAATAGTACTGAAGACCTAGAAATAGCCAGTAACAGATGCTGGTGTGACTGCTTCAAGTGTCTTTCCTTGCTTTATGCTTGATACAAATCCCACAGAATTGGCTTATGCTATCCAGCATTCCAAAATACGAAACCAAAGAGTGGCCCAACCACTCTATGTGGTCTACCTGAAGTCGGATAGAAATGCAAACTGAATGACGAGAACAGGAGTGATCCTGAGAAGTACTGAGCTTCCTCAATTCCCCCTAGCATAAATAAGAATAGATCATTTCCTTCAGGAGGTGCTGAGCACCCCTCAGAATCAGGCCTTACATATCCTGTGTGGATGGGTTAGTAAATTCAGAATAATTGGATCATTCTGGTTCATCTGAGAGCAGTAAGCAGGAGTCTTTTTTGGTGGTCAAGCGACCATCTGAGAAATAATTAATGGAACATTGGATGTTTAATGCCCGAGAGGCTTATCTGACCCACCTAACAATGAATAGAAATTATTTGAAAACCTCTTAATCAAAGTAAATGTCAAAACCATTAAAATGCTACAGTGAATTAAGGAATTGTTTACTGAACTATGTTGCATCTTATGTGATTTACTAAATCAAGTGTTTTTATAGTCTTGATATACAGGTAAACTCCAGTTGTGAAGCATTCTGCTTATGTGCAAAAATCTTGGAAAGTGGCCTAAATATTCTCTGATTGTAATTTAATTGTTTCTCATAGTAAAGCTTTAAAAATTCAATTTTTTACTAGGACATGATAAGTATTTATATTTATTGGTAATTTGTAATTGCATATGCAGTCCCAAATCCAGAGTATAATCAACATGATTCTGGGAGGGAAAGGTGTGTCATGGTCAGTGCATCAGAAGTCATGAATCATGGACCCCAATTTAGAAGAGCACCCTAGTTTAGGATAGAATTTAAGCATGTGCTTATGTCCCAATCAAAAATGTTATTTCCACCACTCATCCTCTTCTCTTAGTTCTATTGGGAATGACAACTTCAGACTCCACTGGGTCCCCCAACAGGTTGACCAACAGATGGAAAGAGCATGGTTTGAACTAGCACACCATCCAGTCATGCTAATCATGTTCCTCTCCTGGCTCCCAAGCCAGTGTGGTCCATTTGGAGGAGTTGATCTGACAAGCTGTAAAAAAAAACAGTGTGTGTATTGGGGGGGGAGGGGGGGAGTGAGGTGGGGGTATTCATTCTTGGCGCTGTTTGGTTCCTTCTGCAGACTTTTTGTCACTGAAGCTACATTTACACTATGAAATAAAGTCAAATTTATTGAAGTTGACTTTTTAATGGCTAGAATTTATAAAGTCAAAGATAAGTGTATGCAAATGTCCAGAAAGTCAACTTAGCATGTTTCCATTGCCTTAGCTACATTTGACTGGGTCAGCAATGCACTGTGGGTACCTATCCCCTACTACCTGTTTCCCTGTTGTATTCTGTTTTTTGTGCCAGTGGCTTATGGGAAAGTGACCAGAATGGACACCTGTGGGGTATTGAGGGTATACCTGTGGGCCTTCTCTGGAGGGCAATAAGATCAATTTAAAATAATACTGTTTGCATACTAGCATTAATTCCACCTTTTAAATTTGAACTTGGTGTTATGCTGCATTGGAGGGTCGATGCAAGAACTTAGCACCCCTTAACATTGACCTTATGGTATTTGCAAAATTGAGCTAAGTACCTTAAAATTGACTTTATGATGTAGTGTAGACATAGTCTGAGGCCAAAAGTGAATCTGGGCTGTTGTCCAGTATTACATCACCCCATAGGGTTCACAAACAACTAGAGCTTTTTTACCATTGTGTGCTGTTTGGTCTCTCTATGTCTGTTTGCCTTACCAAAGCTGGTAACAGAGCAGCTCCTAAGGCAGGACCTAAGGCTATTCTTTAAAGCTAGAGTTTGCAAACTGACATAATGCAGAATGTTTTCTGATGCATTTGTTTATCTGTTTGCCCGCAGTTTTACATGACCTGTGTGTTTCAGAATTTCCTCTGTTGAGGTCATAGACTAAGGGGTCAGTCCTGCAGAGAAAGAGAAAGGAACTGACTGCTCTTGTAACATAACTAAACAGGAAAATATTCTTTAGCAAAGAAAAGAAACGTGACCCAGCTTTACTTATATTTCAGTTTGCACTGTCCTTTCTTACATAGACCTAGTCTCTGGAGACTGCCTTTTTTGTATTTGCTATGCAGGAACATGACTGTATTCAGCACCAAGCAGTAAGGACATAGCTAACTTAAACCTGTATGAACTAGTGTACTTGCTGGGTAGTGCTAAAGGGCAGGAAAACTATCCTATTCCCATACTGCAGAAGGTACCCTGTGCATTACTGCTTGATGTTTGGAGGCATTTCTTCTCCTCTAGCAAGGAGATGATGTTTACAAGCAGGATCAGCAGTTTGCTAAGCACAGCAGACTTAGGAAGCTCAGGGGACAAGCATTTTCTTTAAACTAGTACAGATAATCGTTTTCTGCTTTCATAGTTTTACAAGTCTTTTGCATAACTGCTCACAAGGCTGTAATGCGTAATGAGTCCAGGCATTGCTAGCTCTACTTTTTGGTCAAAATACAGGCACTGAAAGACACTGTAAGACCAGTTTCTATTTGGACAAGGACTTTATTATATATATATGTTCAGCACCAGACGAAATGGGGTTGATCTGTGACTCTAGGTGCTAGTGTAATAAAAATAATAATGCACCATTTTCAATACTGTATTCGCAAATAAGAATATGTGAGGGAAGGGGAAAATGTATCGCTATTAGTCCATTGTTAAGTTTAATAATGAAACAAACATTTTTACATCTGAAAATTTATACTTATATTTCTAATTTTATTCTCTGTTTTGGATAACATTTTTTATTTTAAAGTTAGACATCATTCCTTACGAAATACATAAAAAAGTGGGTGAATATTATACTAGTTAGAGGAAGGTTAATTGTAAAGAGGATGAACACTGGATTTGTGACTAATACTCAAGGGATATTTAAAGTAACCTAGATCCTGTGAACTCATGAGTTACGACTCTTTTGATTTAATTTTTGTTGGTTTGTATTTGCCTGAGCTTCCTCATCCTCCCAAAAGGTTCCAGTCTGCATCGTCTGCATTAGGAGTCTCTGGAAGGGAGCATTGGGCCATGTTATTTCTTTCTGACAATTAATATTAGAAACAGGAATCCAAAAAGCACAGTGATGGCAGAAACTGCTTTTGACAGAGGGTGGTGACTGCCTCAAAAGGATCTGCCGCTGATAACAGAAACCAAACCCAATCAGAACCAAATGAAAAGCTTAATTACAGTTATCTAAGAAGAAATGGGGGCATTGCTAAAATCAACTGAAAGGAATATGGTAATGAATACACATTTGCCAAGAAGGTCCAGCAAGCAAAGACACATGAAAAAACTGCTATAATATGGCTAAGATACAGCTTGGTAAGAATTCAGTACATCAGTGAAGCAACATCTGAGAGAATGGTGAGAAAAGGCTGAAAGACCAGGGTAGGCTAAGATCAGATAAAACCACAAACAACCGCACTAATATAGTCACTGATAAAACAAGTCACTGGTAAAGGAAGTGGCCTTACTCAGGGACTACTAGTAGACTAAACATCACAAAGCTCAAAATAATAGTATTAACATCATGTATAGGTACTGTGGTGAAGAAGGCATGAATGTTATACCTAATAAAGAGGGATACACCATTTTTCATCTCCAGACAGCATTGACTAGAACTGGAAAATAGCAGAAAATTTGAGAGTTATACACAAACTTCCTGTAAGCACTTCTTTTAAGTTGAGCCCCAACTTACATTATGATTTCCATTAAAGTTCCAATGTAAAGCTGTTAAAATTTGGACTGCATGACTGGGGAAATAATGCATTACTCAGGCAGTGTCAACACTACAGGGCACTACTTTTGAAAGGCAAACATCCAGAAGGCACCTTTTGAAAGACTGGCCTATGAAAGAGCACTGATGCACCCTAAAATAGATCAATCCACCAATCCGTTCTTTTGAAAGGGTGTGGTGCTCTTTGAAAGGGAGCATCCACACAGCCCTGGGAGGCCTTAGGAAAGAATAAGCCAGGAAATGCTGCAGATGGGGCCTCATGGTGGACAAGCCCTTCCAGGCCCCGCAACCAGCTGCCCCCCTAAAGGCCCCCTCCCTAACAGACCTGGACTGCACACACTGAGGGCCACTTTGACAGACACAGCAATGCAGACCGAGAACCCTCAGGATCCCACAGGCAGCCATGGATCCCAGCCAGGCAGGGACACCAGCGGTGACATGGTCAGGCTGCTGGACACAATTATCGCCGTAGCCCTCTTCCTCCTCCGGACGCTGACCCCCACTGCCCCAATCCTGCAGGCCCTTGCCATGGGGCACTGCCCAGGCTCCATCTGGCACTTGTGGCAACACCCCACCAGTGCTGAGTGGTGGGACCGGGTGCTCACACAGGAGTGGGATGACGTGATGGCTCCAGAACCTCTACATGAGGAAGGAGACCTTCCTGGAGCTGTGCCACTGGCTGGCCCCCGCCCTTCAGCACCAGGACATGTGGATGAGGCCCACACTGCCCCTGGAGAAATGACTGGCGATAGCGATCTGGAAGCTGGCCACCCTGGACAGCCACCGCTCTGTTGGCACCAGTTCGGGGTGGACAAGGCCACCATCGGGGCTGTCTTACTCGGGCTAAGTGATGCTTGGGTCACGCACCCACCCCGGTGGGTGGGCCCGGGGCTCCTGGGCAAAGGCAACTGTCAGAGAGGCGGGACCCTGACACGCACTTACAGTGTGCACACCTTCTGTCCCATGCAGGTTGTCCGAGCGATCAGTGCCATCCTCCTGTGGAGGGTCATCCACACCGCCATGGCATGATTCGCCAGTCTAGGCTTTCCCATCAGCTTCAGGGCTCTGGATGGGACCCATGTTCCCATCTCAGCACTGGACCACCGTGCAGGCCGATACCTCAGTAGAAAGGGGTATCACTCAGTGGTCCTCCAGGTCCTTGTGGATGCCCAGGGCTGCTTCCTGGACATCTTTGTGGAATGATCTGGGTGGGCCTATGATGGCCAGATCTTCCAGAAATCCTGGTTGGCTGCTTCCTGCATGAGAGGACACATGTGCCCTTGCAGGACGCCCCCCATCGGGGACACCACCAGGCCCCCATGCATAGTGGCCAATGCTGTGTACGCCCACCACCTGTGGCTCATGCGTCCTGACACGGGACAAACTGAGCCCACCTAGGAGCGCTTCAGTGAGTGCCTGAACTGGGCCCAGGGCATGGTGGAGTGGGTCTTCGACTGGCTCAAGGGGAACTTCTGCTGCCTCGTCACAAGACTGGAGGTCAGCCAGAGGAACGTGCCCAGGGTGGTGGATATTGTGGAGAGCAAGCAGGAGTGCTACATCCAGGGGTGGGCCACTGAGCCAGCGCTGGCATACGAGCAGCTTCCCTATGCTTCTTGCTGTCTGGTGAAATTGAAGGGGTGTGGCCTTTGATGAGGGGGGGGTCCATTGACCCTCCCCCAAGCACCCTCCACCACTGCCCCCAAATGCATGGACCTCACCAATGCCCCCCCACATGCACACATCCCCTTTCCCCCCACCTATCACATGGGACATGGGGTTGTTTGCAAACAAACACGTTAACACTTAAAATGGACTGTGCTGAACCAATGATATAAATGGAGGGGCTATATACAGGGGTGAATGGGGGGAAACTACGTACAGAGCATTGAAGGGGGGATGGGGGCAGAAGATCCTGGAGGAGGTGGGCCTTAGCACCCCAGAGGCATGGGGGGGCCGTGATCCATGACGACCATGGGTGGTCCTACTGCCCCAGGTCCAGAGGCCCTGGTGGGGCTGGGATGACAGGGAGGCAGGGGCGTGGTGGGGGTATGGTGGCTGCAGCCTGGGCACTGGGAACAGGAGGCGTGGGTGGAGGCCAGTGCTGCATGGCCCACCCTGGCCAGGATCAGCTGCGCCAGCTCTAGCAGGGCAGCAGGGGGGGACATCGGGTGGGAGGAGGGAGGCAAGGGCTCTGGCAGGTGAGACAGCTGAGGGGGGTGGCAGGGGAGGTGGCAGGTGGAGGGGGCGGGTGCTGGGTGACAGCCCGGGTGAGGGCCAGTAGGACCCCTGCGTCCTCACTCCAGGCATCACACTGACACCCCACGTTCATCTCCTCAAGTTCCAGCCACTGCCAGAGCACATCAATCTGCTCCTGGATTGCCGCCATCTGTGAGGCAGCCTCCTCATCATCATCCCTGTGGTGGCAGTGACACGATCTCCTCACACAGACCTGCAAGGGCAGTGCGTGGCCTGACGGCTTGGCCCCCTCGGCGCTCAGGAGGGGGCTCCCCTGGCCTTAGAAAGGCTCACCTGGCCCTCGGACAGTGATGCTGTGAGGACAAGAGTAGAGGGGGATAACCCATCAGCCCTGTGCTCTAGCACCGGGGCCATGCCCCCAGGCCCTGTGGCCAGGCCCCCGTCTGGTGGCCGGTGAGCTCTGAGGGATCCTGGGCACTCAGGGGTCTCTGCACGGGTTGGCCACATACCAGGCAGGCTCTGTCCCCCTCCTAGGCCCTCTCCCCTGGCTTGCGGTTTGTGGTGCTGTCCACGGCAGGGGGTGCTGAGCGCCGTGTGTGGGACGCTCTAGCCGTGTCTACACGTGCACGCTACTTCAAAGTAGCGGCACTAACTTCGAAATAGAGCCCGTCACAGCTACACGCGTCGGGCGCTATTTCGAAGTTAACTTCAATGTTAGGCGGCGAGACGTCGAAGCCGCTAACCCCATGAGGGGATAGGAATAGTGCCCTACTTCGACATTGAACATCGAAGTAGGGACCGTGTAGTCGTTGTGCATCCCGCAACTTCGAAATAGCAGGGTCCGCCATGGCGGCCATCAGCTGAGGGGTTGAGAGACACTCTCTCTCCAGCCCCTGCCGGGCTCTATGGTCACCGTGGGCAGCAGCCCTTAGCCCAGGGCTTCTGGCTGCTGCTGCGGCAGCTGGGGATCCATGCTGCAGGCACAGGGTCTGCAACCAGTTGTCGGCTCTGTGGATCTTGTGTTGTTTAGTGCAACTGTGTCTGGGAGGGGCCCTTTAAGGGAGCAGCTTGCTGTTGAGTCCGCCCTGTGACCCTGTCTGCAGCTGTGCCTGGCACCCTTATTTCGATGTGTGCTACTTTGGCGTGTAGACGTTCCCTCGCAGCGCCTATTTCGATGTTGTGCTGCGCAACGTCGAAGTTGAACATCGACGTTGCCAGCCCTGGAGGACGTGTAGACGTTATTCATCGAAATAGCCTATTTCGATGTTGCTACATCGAAATAAGCTACTTCAATGTAGGCTTCATGTGTAGACGTAGCCTCTGTGTCTCACTGGCTGAGGTCGGCTGGAACGTGCTGGGATGGGGCTGGCAGCTGGTTTGCCAGCCCACTGCCAGCAGCAAGGGTGGATCCCCACCCCCCGGCATGGAGTGTCTGATTCACTGGCCACATACCTGATGGTCCCTCGAGGACTTCAGGGGTGACCCAGGCGGAGGGGTCCCTGCTGGAGGCGCCAGAGGGGTTTTCAATAACCAGCACCCCTTCCCTGTCTGAAGATGTCCTGCTCCCAGCTCTGGTTCTTGCCCGAGGGTCCCACCTGCTTGCCGGGCACAAGCTGGGCCTCTGCCTCCAGTGCCACGGTGTCCACAAGGCCTCTGGCTTGGTGGAGTCCCTCAGCTCCAGCAGCCGGTCGAGGGCTCTGCAGTGGGGCCAGCCAGTAGGCATTGCCCCCAAGCAGCCAGCCAGGTCCCGGGCCTGGGCGTATGCCCATGCAGCTCTTTGACTTTAGACCTTACTTGGTCAGCTGAGTGCGGTGGAGGGGAAGCCCCAGGTCTTGAGTCCTGCCAACAGCCTGACAAAGGCTGTGGTCTTCCTCTGCCAGCCCGTGGTGGAGAGGGGCACCTCCTTCTGCCCCCACAGCTCCAACAAGTCCTTTATCTCCTCATCGCTCCAGGAGGGGACCCTTTTTTAGGCCCCTGGCTGCCCTCAGGGGACCCCTTGGATGGGTCAGAGGGGGGCCCCTGGTGGCCATGGGGGTCTTGGGAGGTAGCCAGGAGGCCGGCAGACTGCCTCGCTGGGCTCTCGCCTCACCAGGAGGCCGTGCTGCTGCAAGCTTGTGCGGTGCCTGCAGCCAGCATGGTCTCAGCTTCCTGCACAGGTCTTCTGGTCCACTGCATCTTTAAATGTGGCTGGACTCACTGGCCATAGAGCCCCTCATGTGCTGGCAGGAGCACCTCTGCACACCAGCTGGCCAGTGCCATAGAGGACTGCTCTTTCGAAAAAGTGATCTGTGGAGCGTCTATAGTGGCCCTCTATCGAAAGAGTGTTTTGAAAGGAGGGGCTCTTCCTGACAAGGAAAGGGAAGAGCGATTTCAGAAGCTGCGCCACAATCTTTTAAAATAATTTTTGAAGGAGCACTTTGTGTGTGTGGACACTTTGTGGGTTCTTTCAAATGGGGCCCTCCTTTCGATTTTTATTTTGAAAGGGCTTGCTAGTGTAGCCCCAGCCTCAATGTGACAGTGAAACAAACTCGAGCCGGCGCAATACAGAGCTTGGAGCAGTTTGAAAGGATATGGGAAATAACAAACCCATTATTTCAAAAGCCATAACATGGATTACCGCTACCATATGATTTTTGCAGCTGTTTGATACAGGTAGAGCATCACACCCTGATCTGATATAAATAGGGGAACAAACAGAGAGCAAGTATTCCCTCTGTTATAATATTTACAATAACAAGTTTGAAAATAATTAAATGAAAACAGTAATGTGGACTGTAAAACCTGCTATATGTGACAAACATATTCTGGATACAGGTTTCATTGGCACTCTGGTTTTGCAAGACATTAGGACAACAAGTATTTCAAATTACAAGCAATGGGCAGTAGTTGGTACAAAAGAGATGCAGCTACCTAACACCAGCATTGTTTTGGTATTTACGCAGAGTGACCAGATAAACCAAAGGAACTGGGGGACTACATATAGCTAAAGAGTCTTTCGTTCTGATATCAGTTTACTAACAGCTGTTGATAAATTGAATAAAGTATGAAATAATTCATTTCAGGCTGGCAGCATTTTACACACTTTTTGTTATATCTTTTGTACTAGCAGTAGAACATTCTCATCACAAAGAATGGATAATTGGAGCTTTTCATGACAATTGCTCTTGAAATGGTAAGAAACTGAGAATGAAATTGGTAAAAAAAAAACCCCTCTTTATTAAGAGAGGGAACACTACAAAACTTCTATAGTTTAAAGCCCCAATTTAGCAAAGGGTTTAGCCACACACTTGACTTTAATAGTCTATGCCTAGATTGCAGGCTTCTGGGAGCCTGGAGGTTTCCTGGCAGAAGTCTGCTGCTCCAAGAGCCTTCTGCCGACATCCCAGTCATCCTCGTTCCACGAGGAAGAAGGGAGGTGTCAGCAGAGGGGGTTTTCCCAACATCTGGCCCCATGCGGATGGGCCAAATGTCGGGAAGGCCTCTCTCAAACAGAACTGTCAGCAGGCAATGCGCAAATGCATAGCGTAATTAGCATATCTTTCACTGACAGATCTCTTCAGTCCAGACGTAGCCTCAGAGTGGTAACTTCACAAAAAAACATGTAGCCCTGAAGCACCTGTAAGACTAACAAATTTATATATTAGGTAATGAGCTTTTGTAGGTAAGGCCCACTTTTTTGGATTGTGAATCTGGAGTAGTGGGTCTCACCCACGAAAGCTCATTACCTAATAAATAAATGTGTTAGTCTTTAAGGTGCCACTGGACTGCTTGGTTTTTTTTGTGCTTTAACTCTAAATATGCCTAAGTGCTTTGTTCAATAACTGCTATTGGGCACTGCAAACAAAGGATCAGATTAATAGGTGGGGTAAATAAGTGTAATTTCATTGATGCCAACAGAGCAACACCAGCTGAAGATCTGCCCAAAGGAACTTCTCAATGGCCAAATTCCATTTGTAAAATTCTGACCCCATTGAAATCGATAGCAGAGTTCACACTGATGGCAAGGGGACCAAGATTTGTCTCAATGGCACTAAACCGTAAAGCCCTTTTTCAGTCCTTAAAGAGGCCATCTGCTACTGAAATCAGAGGGAGTTCTGCACAAGTCAGGACCCATAGTAATTGCAGTGAAGCTCTTTTTTCATGCTAAGAAATGCATCGTACAGACACAAGAGACTCCAGATTTCATCACGTGACTGCAAGAGGATAAGAATAATTTTCTTTCAAGGCTAGCATTACCGTGAGGAGTAAAAAGTTGAGGACAGTACCAAGTGCCATCTAAATGGAAAACACAAAATACATGCTCACATGAAACTGACAACAGATTTGTCAGCTGTTTCATCGATTGGGAATTTTAAATCTTGACTGTGAAGAAATGAGTTTTAGGGGATTCATATCTAATGAGCCCCAAACAGAAAGTGTTTTAATTTACAGTAACTGTCAGCCAGAGCAAAGGTTTATTTGCTGCCATTGGAGATTTGGAGTGCTGTTTGCTTCTTCTTTTACGTTTTGCTAAATTGAGGAATAATGTTATAGTCAATTTAAGGTTCATTGCTAGCGAGCTGTTCAGAGCCCAAGGGGCTCCCCTGTTTTATTGACAAGAAACAAACTATGCTGGCAGTGGCATTGCAGATTTAGGTTTTCAAATGAATATCCTGAGCTGCAGTTTTGGAAAAGGGATTAATTCTTCAACTACCCTTCCATGTTTCAGCACCCTTAACACTGAACCCTATGGACCGAATTCTCCCCTGTCCTTACATACCCTTTGTACTCATCCACCTGGGGATTTGTGTAGCTGAGGACTCCCTCCGTGATGGGATGTCCCCAACAGTTACAGACCTAATATAGCTACTGAATCTTGTACAGTGTTTTAGGGACATGGGTAAATCAGAGGAGGCATAAAAGTAAAGCAATCTCTTGCCGCCTTCTTGTCTCTGAGGAGCTTCATTCAGCTGGTATATTTTAGAGCCCTTCTAAAGCAGCTGTAAGCGACAGTAGGGACCAAACTAGGGGGCAATCAGCCAAAGGATTTGGGAGTCACACCTGACTCTCTGGTTACCCTCATCCCTCCCAGCTGGATCCAGTGGCTATGGAACACAGCTGCAAATTTGGGCACACATTTTGAAATACAGTCTAAGATTCAAATTTTTGTCTTTTTTATCTCATATACACATTTTCCACAGCAGGACCACCTTATACCCTTTAAAGAAACAAGGTTGGTGAGGTAATATAATTTATTTGGACTGACTTCTCTTGGTGAGAATGAGCTTATATAGATAAGACGGTTACCAGAGAATATAACAGGTTGCAGTATCAGTGCAGGCAAGCATACAGTAACAAACAACGTACTGAGTAGGCAACTAGCTAAAATAAAGTCCTCTGCATAATGGTTCAGGAAATTTGGAATATCCCTTGGAGGCTAATATCTAGAGAGGGAGAAAGCTTGGCCTCTCACTGAACTCAACAGAAGTTTTACCATTGAATTCTGTGGTGCCAGGATTTCACCCAGAGTGTTCCCGTAAATCTAAAAAGAGGTGCTGCTTCAAAAGGAGATTAATTTCAGGACAATGTGACAAACAGGAATTATTTTGGGGAAGTTCTAAGACCTGTATTGTGCAGGAGGTCAAACTGGATGAGCCCACTGGTTCTTCAGGCCTTAGACCTGAAGTCAGCAACCCCTGGCATGAGTGACAAGACTGATACTCAAGCCCATTTTCCTCAACAGGTGAGGCGGGAGCTCAGCCCTGCTCCTCCTCCCCCTCGCAGCCAGGAGCTTGCTCAAAGCCATGCTGCCTGTGGGTTAACAAAGACCAGCTAATGCTACCAACCACCACCTGAATGGCAAAGCTCTGCACCTTCCTTTATTTATGAATGATGCTGTTGTAAGTAGGACTGCTAGTGACTTTAATGAGTACCACCAGCACTCCCACCCTACATAGTTTACAGAAGAGAAGACTGAGGGTTGATATAATAGCAGCCTTCAACTTCCTGAAGAGAAGGTCTAAAGAGGATGGAGAGAAACTGTTCTCAGTGGTGACAGACGGCAGAACAAGGACCAATAGTCTGAAGTTACAGAATGAGAGGGGTAGGTTGGATATTAGGAAAAACTACTTCAACAGGAGGGTGGTGAAGCACTAGAATGCGTTGCCTAGAGAGATGGTGGATCTTCATCCCTAAAGGTTTTTAAGTCCCAGCTTGACAAGGTCCTGGCTGGGATGACTTAGGTGGTGTTGACCCTGCTTGAAGCAGGGGGCTGGACTCGATGACCTCCTGAGGTCCCTTCCAGCCCCCTGATTCTATGATAGAAGTCAAAATGTCAAATTTTAGCACTCTGCCTTGGAAAGGTTGCTGACCCCTGCTTTAGAATCTATTAATCTAACAATTACTATGAAAAGTGCTGTATCACTGAATGCCTCCAAGTAAATGGGAAATCCACCATTGGCCGATCTACCCCAGTATCATATACCCTACCAGACTAAGGGTAATGGAAAGTAATTAATGCTAAGGAAGTTGGCTGAAGGTAGGTGAAGCAGCTCTCTCCAACCCCTCAATAGGGGTATGGCATTTGGAGTATGGAAAATTCCCAAACAGGACAAACAGGCAAAGGCAACAAAACTTGGTTTTAAAAAGGACTTGGGGGAGGGGAAAGGCTTTGTGTAGCAGGGGCCATGCAAGTGAGATATGAGATCTGTGACTCTGGCAGACCAGGTGCCAGCTTCCGTCAAGGCTTTGGGCCTCACTCAACACTGATTAATGCATAGCTGCAAGTCTGCTGACAGAATTGCTGGGCTCCTGAGCAAGGTTGGTGGCACCTGGCTCTCGGCCCCCAGAAGGAGCATGTCTAGCCTCCCCTGGCTAGCCTGCATGGCTGGGGCTCTGGTGGCAATTTAAGGGGCTCAGGGTTCTAGCTGCTACAGCAGTAGAGGAAGCCAGGAGCACTGGGCACTTAAAATTGTCGGTCCTCTGCACAGCTGCCTCTTTTGCTTCCCCTGAGGTTGGCCCTGAACCGCTGGAAACTATCTTGGTTCACCTGTGTGTTGATATTGTTGAAATAGATAGGGGAGCTGTAAGAATGATTAGGAGTTAGAATTTATTAAATGCTGGTAGGATGCTACATGTTTTAATCGTACTTATAATGGCTGCGTCTCATAGTATCAAATGTATCACATGCTGTGTGATTTTAAATGTTTGCTCTGTAACTATAAAAGCATTTGCTAAGACTGAAAATCCCCTGTTGTCAGGCAAGAAGCATTACCAAGTGTGGAATGCTAGTTTTCTGCAAGAAATATTAAATCCTCCGAAATAAAAGGTCTAAATTCAACACACATACCTACTGGATGTGATTCACATGTGTCCTGTGTAGTGGTACCGAGACCATTTACACAGAGAGAAAGAATGAGTCACCTTTACTGCCTTAGCTGAGAGCCATCTGGCTTGTAGCTCAAACTAGAGGCTCATGCACCAAATTTCAGAGGTCCCAGGTTTGAGTCCACCTGTGGATGGTTACATAATGACTTCAGACAAGCCCTTGTGGACAAATGGCTTTGTTGATTGCTTTCCTCCATGTCCCAGAAAAGGGTGTGGGAACATGCCCTCATCCCATCACAGCTTGAATACTGGAGGAAGGAAATAAAAATGCCTGTTCAGAGGAAAAGTCTAGAGGCTTACAGCATGTGAGAAAGAGGCATTTGGGTCCTTTTACAGCAGCCTGGTATATGCCCAATAGGGGACCTCAACTAGATCTGTGACAGCAAGAAGGACAGAATGAAACTGAAGCTTTTTATTTTTTCCCTGTTTTAAATTGTGTACTCATTATATATTTTCATGTTTTAAATTAGTTTAAAGAGAGGAGTAAAAATACTATTCTATTTTAAAACTAGTCCTTTGTTTTCACTACTTACTTTTTCTGCAGATTTGGCATGTGCGTTCTTATATGAGTGACATTTTAAAGCTATTTTTAACTATTAGCAGGTTTTTGGTGTTATTTTAACAGGTGTGAGGACAGCTTTGCTTTCTTTTAATATTCATCCCAGCTTTATATCTGTACACATCTAAAATAGTCCCTAACTATGACAGAGTAAACGTTAGCAATGGTCTTTGTGACAGCACAGAGCTGGTGATGTGAGCTATGCATGCATGCGTGTTAGAGGTGGTGAACAGGAGTCTGATAGGCCCAAGGGATTTGCATTACCATAGAGAACCTTGGACTCTTTAGATGATTTCAGATCTGGCCCAGATTGATAATGACTGTAAACCCTCACCATCTTGTTACTGTTTGGTGAGATCTATGAATTTAGGCCAGACATGTCTGCAGTTGGTGTAAATTACTGTACTTCTACAAGTAACAAGCAGTCATGTGGCACCTTGCCAATGGCGCATTGCCAATTTACACCAGTGGAGGATCTAGCCCTTAGATAGATACTGGTATTAGTCAGCAGTGTCCATAGCTGCCATGGGCCTGGGGACAAGGTGGGAGGAGGGGCCTGGTTCCCTCCCCTGGAAGGGGTGGGGCCAAGGGCAGAATGGGTGGGGCCAAGGGCAGAAAGTTGTTGTGTTTGAGACTGTCAGGTCCACCTTTACTTGTAGTAAGTGTTTGACCAGGGGTCGGCAACCTCTGGCATGAGTTCCAAGAGTGGCAGGTGAGTCAATTGTCATTGCCATGCGAGGTGGGAGCTCAGCCCCGCTCTTCCTCCCTCATGCAGCCATGAGCTTGCTCAAAGCCATGTCACCTGTGAATTAACAAAAGACCAGCTAATGCTACCAACCAGCACCTAAGCGATAAAGTTCTGCATCTTCATGTATTTATGAATTAAGCTGTTGTAAGTAGGACTATTGGCAACTTTTAAAAGTATCACCAGCACTCAGACCATTCACAGAGCTCAAAAAGTTTAATTTCAGGACTCTGCCTTGGAAAGGTTGATGACCTTGTCAGTTTGACTGTTCCATTTGGTAGCCAATTGTGAAGATACTACAACCTCAGGTTGCTTAGGTCAATCACACAGGGTGCGTCTACACTAGCCAGCTACTTCGAAGTAGCTTGTACAACGTCAAAATAGCACCCGTCGCATCTACACGTGCTGTGTGCTATTTCTACATTGAAATCGACATTAGATGGCAAGACGTCGAAGTCGCTATTCCCATCCGAAGATGGGAGTAGCGCCCTACTTCGACGCTGAATGTCGAAGTAGGGTGTGTGTGGAAGATCCACGTCCTGCTACTTCGAAATAGCGGGGTCCTCCATGGCGGCCATCAGCGGAAGGGTTGAGACGCTCTGTCCAGCACCTGTGGGGCTTTATGGTCCCCGTGCACAGCAGCCTTTAAAGCACCATGGACCCAGATTTCCTGTGGCAGGAAGCTGAGAGCACGCAGGCAGCAGCACACGCATGTGCTAGCCCTGCACACTTTCCAGAGGTCCCAATCTGCACTGCCACCAGCCATGGCACTGAGCCAGCCCCCCGAGCACCCCCAGGGCTCCCCTTCTGAGGGGACCCAGGCACCCCCAGCAGCCAAGCGGGGGGCCAAAAAGAGGCAGGGCCCCTCCTGGTCGGAGGCCGAGCTCCGAGACCTGCTGGGGCTCTGGGGTGAAGTGGAGGTGCTCCACGTGATGGGGAGCAAGTGGCAGAATGCAGAAGCGTTCGCCCAACTGGCCAAGGGCCTGGCTGCCTGAGGTTACCCTGCCCACACTCCGGATCACGTCCAGGGTAAGGTGAAGGAGTTGCGGCAGGGGTACGCCTGGGTCCGGGACTCGGCCAGCTGGTCTGGCACTGCCCCCACCAGTTGCCTCTATTACAGGGAGCTCAGGGCCATCCTGGGCTCCTGGGACACCTCCTCCCCACCCCGCCAGCCACCCTTGACACCATGGCCGATGAGCCCCAGGAGGCCTCAGAGCCACCCTGGGGCCTGCCAGAGGAGCCCCCGCCTCAGGACAGCGGAGGAGGGGTCCAGCAGCGAGGGAGGGGGTACTCCTCATAGACCTCCCCTCCTGGAGCACCACCCCACAGAGCTTCCCCCTACCATGGCAATGGACGGTCAGGTATGTACCCCACAGGGCACACACCCACAGGCTATGGGACGGGGCACCAGACATGACTGGGAGCCTCACACACCCACAGCAGATCCCAACTTGCAACTGCCCAGGCACAGCACGGTCCCAGGACGGCGGCACGGCCATCAGCGCCTATCAGCACCCACACCCATGGACAGCACTGAGCCTTAACCCCGGGGGGGTGGGGGGACAATGCAATGGGGACAGCCAAGAGGGACATCACACCCACCAATGGGGATGGAGACCCAGCACCCAAGAGGGGGGCGGAGAGAACGGGCCACAGGCCAGGGCACAGTACTAACAGCCTTCCCCTCCCTCTCTCCCTCTCTGCAGTTGCACCATCCGACGCCCCCGGCAGCCAGGCACCCTCCATTGTCCCCGACAGCCTGCCGGAGGTCAGCCACTGCCAGCGCCCGGAGACACCTCCAAGGCCAGTGGGACAGTTCCTGGGGATGGCCCCTGTGGACCCCCAGCTCCTGGCAGCTCTCTGGTGGCAGATGGAGGTGGCGGAGGAAAGACTCCACTTTGACCGGGAGGAGTCCACCTGGTGGTGGGCGGCATGGGAGGATTTCATGAGGGTGTTCAGGGACATAGCCAGGTCGATCTGGGAGGCTGTTGCCTGGCTCCTGCTCCCCGCTGCCCCCCGGGCTGCCCTCCCCGACGCTCCACCTGATGCCCCACCTGCCTCGCCGCCTGCTGCCCCACCTTCCATGCTGCCTGCTAGCTCCCCAGGACCAGTGCCCACTGGGGCTGAAGACCAGCCAGTGGAGGCATCCCGGCCATACTTGCCAGTCCTCCCACCCCCAGCCGGCCACGCCGGGGACCGCAGACATGGGGGGGGGTCACGAGCCATAGCCGCGGGGGTCGCGCCCCTCTACCTCCACCCCGGACTGATGGGCCAATGGCCAAGCCGTCTGCCGGGCCCCCATTTGCCTAGTTGCCCCCCATGTATATAGTTGTCCCCCTTTGCATATTGGTTGCAGTTTCTGTTGTGCCCAAAACAAAGTTAGCAGTTTAAAAAAAAAAAGGTTTTATTTTCCATTTAACCGGAGGTGTGTGCTTGTTGGGGGCGGGGGGAAGTGGCGTGCGGGTGTTGGGGGTGGTGTGCGGGCAGTGTGGGCTGTGTGTGGGGAGGGTCCTCCGGGGAAGGCCAGGGAGGTGCTCGGAGGTCTCCCTGATCAAAGTGGGCCTGCAGGGCCTCGTGGACCCATACCCCCTCACAGTGGGCCTGGCAGCTGGGTGTGGCGGCTGGCTGGGGGAAGCCTGTGCTGGCGTCGACCTCCCACCCCGGACGGAAGCCTCCCCCTTGCTCTCCACAATGTTGCAGAGCGTGCAGCATGCGCCCACAACCTGGGGGATGTTCTGGAGGCTGACTTTCAGGTGGGCAAGGAGGCACCGCCAGCGGCCCTTCAGATGGCTGAAGGTCCTCTCCATCACCTGGTGGGCGTGGTTCAGGCAGGCGTTGAACCGCTTCCGGCTGGCGTTGAGGTGGCTGGTGTACGGGCACATGAGCCAGGGCTGGAGGGGGTAGGCCGCGTCCGCCACGAGGCAGAGGGGCATGGTGGTGTCCCCCAGAGGGATCTCCCTCTGGTGGATGTAGGTCCTCGCCTCCAGCCGGTGGCACAGGCCCAAGTTCCTAAAAACACGGGCATCGTGTGTACAACCAGGCCAGCCCACGCACATGTCCTGGAAGCGGCCCCGACTTTCCACCATGGCCTGCAGGACCACGGCGTGGTAGCCCCTGCAGTTTATGTATCTTCCTCTGCTGTGGTCCGGGGCGTGGATGGGGATGTGGGTCCTGTCCAGAGCCCCGAAGCAGTTTGGGAACCCCATGGTGGCGAATCCAGCGACGGGTGCACCAGGTCCCTGAGTCGGACGACCCTCTGGAGCAGCAAGGCATTGAGCGCATGGACCACCTGTGGGGAGGGAACACAGGCGCCCATGAGGGTGTGCAGGGTGCCCCAGGGCCCTCCCCCCAGGCCCCTCTCCCGGGCCCCTCCCCAGGTACCCCCCCACCCAACCCCTCACTCCCCGGCACCCCTCCCTCCCCAGCCCCACACACTGACCCCCAGCCCCCCCGTTGTTGCTTGCCCGGGCCTCCTTACCTCCATGACCATGGCCCCAACTGTGGCCTTTCCCACTCCAAGCTGGCGTCGCATGGAGTGATAGCTGTCTGGAGTGGCCAGCTTCCAGATCGCTATTGCGAACCTCCTCTTGACAGGGAGGGTGCACAGCATCCAGGTGTCCTGGTGTCTCAGTGCAAGGGTGAGCCACTGGCAGAGTTCCAGGAAGGTCTGCTGGCGCATGCGGAAGTTCCGCAGCCACATGTTGTCGTCCCACTCCCGCATGACCAGCTGCTCCCACCACTCGGAGCTGCTGGGGTAGCTCCAGAGGTGGGGGAGCAGCCAGTGGGGGAGGAAGAGGGGAGCCCAGTGGTCAGGGGCATCCCCGTCTGCCCCCAGGGAGGGCTCCTCTGGCAGGAACCACTGGGCAGCCTCCTGGGCAGCACCTAACAGGGCGCTTGCCCTCTGGATGACTACCTGGAGGACCTCCTCTTCCTGCTGCTGCTGCTGCTGCTGCTGCTGCTGCTGGTGGGGGGGTCCATATCTGCTGTGACTTGGTCTGCGAGAGTGTGGAGAGTACTCTGCAGACCTCGTGCAGTGCAGGCCAGGTGTGTCTCGGATGGGCCCTTTAAAGGAGCGGCTTGCTGTTGACCTGGAAGGGCTAGTCCAGCATGTGACCTGGTCCGCAGGCTTTCCTGGCCCTTTATTTCGACGGTGAGCGCTTGTGCGTGTGGACGCTCTGTGTTTCCTGTGGGGGCAGCTCCTTTCAATGTTCCTTGTTGCTACTTCGATGTTGAACATCGACGGCACCAGCCCTGGAGGATGTGTAGACGATATGCATCGAAGTAGGCTACTTCGACGTAATGTGCTAGTGTAGACATAGCCACAAAATTATATATGTAGCAGGAACAAAGGAGGAAGATCTACTCTGAGACCATTTCTGCTGCCTGTATTTTCCAGATGGATTATATTTTTCCATAGAGCTAGTAAGCAAACCTGTTTTCTGCTCCAATTGTTGTCTTTGCAGAATAAAATCATGATGTGCAGAAAGCAGTAGAAGGAACCGGTGAATAATGTTTGGCCTGACCTTCAGGGGGTATAATGGAACTATACTGATTTCTACCAGTTGAGGCTTGGGTTTCTCTAGACCAACATTTTTTAAAAAGTGTCAGCTGATTTTGACTTAGCTCAATTTTTGAATGCCACATGGGAGACTGATTTTCAGAGGTGCCGAACATCTACATCAGGGGTCCCAAACTTTTCAGCATGATTCCCCACTTTTGATTTTTGAGAAATCCTCATGCCCCCCCACCTCTTCTTTACCATCATACAACCCCCCTTTAACAAAACATTCCATTTGCAATTTAAAATAAATACAAAAACTTGATATAAATTATTCAAAATTAAAAAGAAGCACAAATAGTTTTCTTGGCCTGGAGGTGTGGAGGTGGGGGCTGGTGCAGCCCCAGTTGGCCAGCTGCCAGAGCTGCCTGCACTAGCCACCTGCCTGCCTGAGACCTACACTGCCAGAGCCACCTGCCTGAGCCCTGCACACCAGGGCCTACCACTTGCCTGTCCGCCAGCCACTGGGACCAGCTGCCCACCCACCAGCTGCCCGCCCCAGCCACGGGCCAGCTGAGCGAGCTGCCCATCCAAGCCCCAAGCTGCAAGGCCCAGCCACCTGCCCAAGCCTCACGCTGCTGGGGCCAGCCACTCATGTGCCAGCCTGAGCCACCTGAGCCCTAAAATTCTGGGGCCAGCTGCCTGCTCACTAGCTTGAGCTGCCAGAGCCTTGCAATGCTGTGACCAGCGGCACAAACCCCGCAAACCCCATGAGGTACCTACCCGAGCTCCTCCCCTCCCACAAAGCCAAGTACCACCAGTCCCCCACCCTTACTCAGCCCCATCCCCTTCTCCTGAACCAGGCACCCCAGCCCCCCCATCTAACCTCCTCCTCCTCCCTCCCACCCCTCAAACCACACTTACTCACCTTTGCACAAGGGTCTTCACTGGCTGCCTGCTTTTTATAGTGGCTGCACCAAGTCACCCACGTAAAATGGCAGGGGCTGAGAGCCCGAAGCAAATGCTGGCTCTTTCTTCAGATGGGAGGAAGGATGAGGGGGGCAGGGGTCAGGTCACCTCACACCTCTCCTGGAATTTCTTCATGCCTTCCCAGTGGGGCATGCCCCACAGTTTGGGAAACCATGATCTACGGTTTTCACTGGATCCATTTGGAGTTGTGATAAATCTGGCCCTAGATCTGTTACATTGGACAGTCAAAAGTGGAGGTACCCTAAACGATCAGACTTCTTCTTCTTCTTGTTCTTCTTCTTCTTTTTTTCCAAATGTGAAGCCAAGAGGTTAGAGTTGTTACATTTTCTAAAATGGAACATTGAAGTAATACAAATATCTATCGGGAAAGATGAAAATAAACTTTACTAAAAGGAGAACTTTTTAAAAAGTAACAATTTAATGAAAATTTAGAAATATCAGGGTTATGGCTTTGCTTAACTTATATTGCTACAAGAAATATTCTATATAGCTATTTATTTATGACTTCCTGATTTGACAACTTTGGTTATGTACTCTCTGCATGGACATAAATCAGACATCAGGAATGGTAATGTACAGAAGCCTGTGGGGGAACACTTCAATCTCCCTGGACACTCAGCAGCAGATGCATGAGTGGGGTGGCAGTCCTGAAACAAAGAAATTTCAAAAATCATATGGAGAGAGAAATCTCTGATCTGCAATTTATTTGCAAATTTGACTCCATTAACCAAGGATTAAACAGAGACTGGGAGTGGCTCACACCTTACAAAAGGAAAAGTGAGGGAGCCATGCTAGTCTATATACTATCAAAAGAAAAAGGAGTCAAGTAGCACTTTAAAGACTAGCAAATAATTTATTAGGTGAGCTTTCGTGGGACAGACCCACTTCTTCAGACCATAGCCGTACCAGAACAGACTCAATATTTAAGGCACAGAGAACCAAAAACAGTAATCAAGGAGGCCAAATCAGAAAAAAATGATCAAGGTGAGCAAATCGGAGAGTGGAGGGGTGGGGGGGAGGTCAAGAATTAGATTAAGCCAAGTATGCAGACGAGCCCCTACAGTGACTCAGAAAATTCCCATCCTGGTTCAACCCATGTGTTAACGTGCCAAATTTGAATATAAAAGACAGCTCGGCTGTTTCCCTTTGAATAGTGGTGCGAAAATTTTTTTTCAATAACTCATACTCTTGTCATTAACAGAATGGTCCACTCCATTAAAATGTTGACTAACTGGTTTGTGGATCTGGAGTGTTTTGACGTCTGTTTTGTGCCCATTAACCCTTTGTCTAAGGGAGTTAGAAGTCTGTCCAATATACAAAGCATCTGGGCATTGTTGGCACATGATGGCGTATATGATGTTAGTTGAGAAGCATGAGAAAGTGTCCGTGATTCTGTGAATAACCTGGTTAGGTCCAGTGATGGTATTTCCAGAGAAGGTATGTGGACAAAGCTGGCAGCGGGCTTTGTTGCAGGGAAAGGTTCCAGGACTGGTGTTCCTGGGGTATAGACTGTGGCTGTTAGTAAGGATCCTCAGAAGGTTGGGAGGTTGTCTGTCGGAGAGAACAGGCATGTCACCTAGGGCCTTCTGGAGTGTGGCATCCTGATTAAGGATAGGTTGTAGGTCTTTAATAATTGGTTGCAGTGGTCTGAGTTGGGGGCTGTAGGTGATGACCAGTGGCGTTCTCTTCTTGGCTTTTTTGGGCCGATCTTGGAGTAGCTGGTCTCTGGATATTCGTCTGGCCCTCTCGATTTGTTTTTTTACTTCTCCTGAGCCGTGTCTACACGTGCACGCTACTTCGAAGTAGCGGCACTAACTTCGAAATAGTGCCCGTCACGGCTACACGTGTTGGGCGCTATTTCGATGTTAACATCGACGTTAGGTGGCGAGACGTCGAAGCCGCTAACCCCATGAGGGGATGGGAATAGCGCCCTACTTCGACGTTCAACGTCGAAGTAGGGACCGTGTAGTCGTTGCGCGTCCCGCAACATCGAAATTGTGGGGTCCTCCATGGCGGCCATCAGCTGTGGGGTTGAGAGACGCTGTCTCTCCAGCCCGTGCGGGGCTCTATGGTCACCGTGTGCAGCAGCCCTTAGCCCAGGGCTTCTGGCTGCTGCTGCTGCAGCGGGGGATTCATGCTGCATGCACAGGGTCTGCAACTCGTTGTCGGCTCTGTGTATCTTGTGCTGTTTAGTGCAAGTGTGTCTGGGAGGGGCCCTTTAAGGGAGCGGCTGGCTGTTGAGTCCGCCCTGTGACCCTGTCTGCAGCTGTGCCTGGCACCCTTATTTCGATGTGTGCTACTGTGGCGTGTAGACGTTCCCTCGCTGCGTCTATTTCGATGTGGTGCTGCGCAACGTCGATGTTGAACATCGACGTTGCCAGCCCTGGAGGACGTGTAGACGTTATTCATCGAAATAGAGTATTTCGATGTCTCCACATCGAAATAGGCTACTTTGAAGTAGGCTTCACGTGTAGATGTAGCCCTGGTGGGTAATTCAGGTTTATGAATATTTGGTAAAGATCTTGTAGTTTTTGGTCTCTTCCAGTTGGATCAGAGCAAATGCAATTGCATCTAAGAGCTTGACTGTAAACAATGGATCTAGTTATGTGTGCAGGATGAAAGCTAGCAGGGTGTAGGTAAGTATAGAGATCAGTGGGTTTTCAGTACAGTGTGGTACTGATCAGGCCATCCTCGATTAGTACTGTAGTGTCCAGGAAATGTGTCTCTTGTGTGGAGTAATCGAGACATAAGTTGATGGTGGGGTGTAGATTGTTAAAGTCTCTGTGGAATTCTTCTAGAGTCTCTAAACCATGGGTCCAAATCATAAGGATGTCATCAATGTATCTTGAGTAGACAAGGGGTAATAGGGGACGAGAGCTGAGGAATCGTTGTTCCAGGTCAGCCATAAATATATTAGCACATTGTGGGGCCATGAGGGTGCCCAAAGCAGTTCCACTATTCTGGAGGTACAAAGGGAGCTTCTCTGCCCTCGGTGTTAACATCTCCACATTTGACTGACAATGGGCCATATCTCCCCCACATCTTATCTGACCTGTTTTTTCCTCTCTTCATACATACTACTGATAATGGGTCTTTTCCACCATGACTGAACAGACCTTGTCAGCTCTGGCCCTCCCTTTTACTGGGACTCCACTCTTTAAATACCCCTCTGAAACCACTCCCCCCACTCATGCATCTGATGAAGCGGGTCTTTGCCCATGAAAGCTTGTGCTCCAAAATATCTGTTAATCTATAAGGTGCCACAGGACTTCTTGTTCTCTGCATACTGGGAACTATCCTTAGGTCTATTCTGTGAACCAGGACCTAGGAGTTTAAAATCCTCCCATCCTAGCTAAACAATCTTCAATTTTTTTTGTCCCTGGTGAAGGTTGCATACTATTTCATCTTTTAAAAATGGACTATATGTGATTCCAAGTCAAACTTAACTAAATTGTTTCAACTGAGGAAAACAGTCCAGATAGGATAAGTAAAATTAAAAAAAAAATAATTGCAAAAATCAACAGTGTTTTGTAAGGGTTTTAAAATGTTTATTCCAGTTTATGCGGATTTTGCCTGCAAGCAAACCAAATGAAATTTACACTAATACCCAAGTTTATCATTAAGAAACAAACTTTTTCTTTTTCTCAGGGGAAGGGGAGAAGCTAGATTAAGGCCAATGTGGGCTAGCCCCACCATTATATAAGCCACTAATCCACATAAAAACCCATTTAAGTACCATATGGCCTGTAATAATTTCCGGTGTTCTTTACTTCTTAAGAATAACAAGCTGTTAATAAGGGGACTTTTGTTTGCATTTACAGTTACTAAAGAAATCAAAACTCAAATTTCTCCATGAATGTCACCAGATCTCATTTTTGAAAAATGAACTCAGGTTCATGGCTAAAAAGAATTAGAAAACGTCTGTTAATTCATTTGGAATAAGTACCCCAAATCCCATTCTCCAATTTAAATGCAACTGCAGAGGAATAGACTCAGAACAGGATGATTCTGAGCCTACCTAAAATGCACGTAGACTATACATGTATTAGCTTCTGTCTAATGAATTCAGTGATTAAAAGAGAAATAGTTGGTACATTTTGTTCTATTTGTTTTTATATAAGAAATGTTACATAACAAAGATATTTTCAATCGTATCTAATACTGAGCTCGCATTTCTCTTAAAAAATGACATATATTACAGATAACTTTGTCTGCAAACAGCAAGTACTGTATTTATGTAAGAATCTAGTAAAACAGCCAATCCCATCTCTAACTAATTACACTAATTCAGGATGAGAGTCTCAGGTGATGGTCAGTTTTCACTTATTCCATTACCCTGGCTCTCCCTTTTGTGCTTCTCACCTTATTTTCTACAGGTCAAACCTCTCTAGTCTGGCACTCTTGTGTCCAGCAACAACAATCATTCATGATTTTAGTTCTCCAGATGACCACTTATCATGGGTGTGGCCAAGTTCCCTGTGATTTCATAAATTTTGTTCACAGCCACCAATCCTGGCTGTCAGTGTTCTGCGCTCTTATTTAGCTCTAACTTACTTCTAAATGTCTCCTAAGAGCCCAGTAAACAGAGGAAGTGCTGATAATGCTGCTAGGCAATATTGATCTTCTGTGGTCTGGCAAAATCTCTCATTTGGCATTGGTCAAGTCCTGAGAGCACCGGATTAGAGAGGTTCAAAGTGTAGCACCTTCAATACATCAGAAGTTCTGTTCTCAAAAGATAACCAGTCTTTGAGGAAAGATAAATTAAATCACCAACATGCCAACTAAGTCCTTGATATTGTTTTAAATTTCCCAGTATTTGTAATTTCTAAGAAGTCACATTTGTTTCAAGCACTTCAGAGAAATCTGTATTGTAGTTACTAGGAGACAAAAAACCCCAGCTATGTCTATCCAGTAAAGACATTGCATGATTTCCAACCCACATGCCTGTGGTAGAACCTTGCTTAAAATGTGAGATGGGGAATGGCAAACTCTATGAAGAAAGAGCTCATTTTTTTATTTGTCTGCAAAGAGCTATGCACATCTGTGGCACTGTGGAAATAAATGACAACAGCCATACTTCAAAGACAGATATAGACCAAAGCTGGTCATTGATTTTGGGTACTTGGGTGGAGACATATAGGACTTCATTTTCAGAGGTATTCAGCACCCACTGTTCCCTTTAACTTTATTCAGTATTAAAAGTGCTTGGTGCTTTGGAGAATTAGGATTCATGTGTCTCAATCTGGACATCCCCAGAGAGAAAGACATCTAAAATCAGAGCTAATGATAAATTCAAGAGATGTCAGGGGGCAGACTGATAAGTGAGGGACTAGATGGAGAGAGAAAAGGTTAAGAATGAAGAGGTAAATTTGCAAAGCATCACCTTGGAGATGGACTTGAAGCTGAATGAATGGACAAGATTGTCCAGAGCCGGGGTACAAAGTGAGAGGAGAGGAAAGTGAAGGACAGAATCCTTGTTACCAGAATCCTTGTTACCTCCAAAGGCAACGGAAGGGGGGAGAAGATTAACTGAATAAACAGTCAGAGAGGCAGAAGGAGGATCAGGAGAGGATTGCACCAAGAAAGACCAGGATGTATGAGATGCCAAAGACCAGTGCATGGAAACTCACACAGTTTTAAAAGCAAAGAGTATAGGGGGCAGGACTATTATTCATTCAATTGTAACTGTTTGTGTTGTGTTTTCTTTTTAAATAAAAGTCCCCACAGTTCACCTTTAAGTGGACCCAAGAAATAGCTGTTAAAGGAGGCAAAAGAACAGCCCAGGATCTGCACATGGTTTAGGGATTGTATTTCATCTGCTGTAGACTCCTCTCACTGATGTCACTTCCTACTAAGTATGTAAATTAGGGCAATATAGAGCCTCTTCATAGCATCTACAGTCTCTATTGGTCTCTGGGGAAGGTGTTCAAAGGTGGATCATGAATCAGAAGCCACATCTACGAATTTTGAGACTAAAGTAAACCCTTGATTTAACGGACTAATGCGGGGGGAGGATTGTCCATTATTCCTGAAAGTCTGTTAAATCTGAGGGTTTACTCATTCTGCTAGGCTCCCCTAGCCCCTGCCCCCTTCCCCTCAACACCTGCCACCCAAAAAGCCGGGGACTCAGCAGAATGCAGCCGCTGGAGCTGGAACTGCCAGGGCCTGCCACGCAGCTGGAATGGTTGGACCACAGCTAGGACCCGCTCCCCCCATGTGTGCCAGGCACAGCTGGAGGCACCCCACTGCACATGGCTGGAGTGCCTCACCGCGCGCGGTTGGAGGGGACACCATCGACGCAAGAGCTGCCATGTGCTGGGGTGAGGCATGTATGCAGGCAGACGGCGCTTAGATATGCTCCCCACACCTGGTGGGAGGAGCGTGTGGTGGCTCTGGCATCAATGGTGCTCCTCCAGCTGTGCGTAGCGAGGCAGCTGCATCCGCGCAGGGCAGGGTGCCTCCAGCTGCATGGTCAGGAAGCTCCAGCTGTGTTCAGAGCGGCAGCTCCAGGTGCATGGCAAGGTCCCTTCAGCCATGTGCAGCTCTTCCAGGCAACAGTGGTAACCAGCACTTCTACTGTTTACTGGGCTCTCAGAAGACATTTAGAGGTAAATGAGAGCTAAATAAGAGTGCAGAACACTGAGAGCCAGGATTGGTGGCTGTGAACAAAATTTATGAAATCACAGGGAACTTGGCCACACCCATGATAAGTGGTCATCTGGAGAACTAAAATCATGCATGATTGTTGTTGCTGGACACAAGAGTGCCAGACTAGAGAGGTTCGACCGGTAGAAAATGGGGTGAGAAGCACAAAAGGGAGAGCCAGAATAATGGAATAAGTGAAAACTGACCATCACCTGAGACTCTCATCCTGAATTAGTGTAATTAGTTAGAGATGGGATTGGCTGTTTTACTAGATTCTTATATAAATACAGTACTTGCTGTTTGCAGACAAAGTTATCTGTAATATAGGTCATTTTTAAGCGAAATGCAAGCTCAGTATTAGATACAATCGAAAATATCTTTGTTATGTAACATTTTTGGGTGGGAGAGTGGGGGCGGGTTAGGATTTTACCCAGCAGATGCTGGGAACAATGGGGTTGTCCATTGTTTCCAAAGTCCGCTAAATCAGGGTCCGTAAAATTGATAGTTTACTGTACAACTAAATTTTAGGCATCAGTGCCAAGCCAATTAACTGTCTGTTCAGCCCAAAGCAAAGGTAGTAGTGATGACTACCTGCACATAAATATTAAGCTTCCCTGCAGTCAGCATACGAGTGCGCTCACCACAAATATGGATTTAATATATGTTGGAAATTTGGGCCTTTAAAATTAAATGGAATACATCACATTGTTAAGTCAATTTCACACAGAGAGGAACAATTCTTTGTTTTACAAGTGGCAAGACAAATGGAGGATTCAGAAAATTAGAGTAAAATGTGCATTATTTAGAGGAGAAAAATGTCTCTGATATGGGCAAATTGTGGGTTTCCTTTCTCTGGACTAAAGTGTGGTATTAAATAAACACATGTATCATATTATAACAGCAAATAAAGGAGGTACAAGCATAGAAGAAAACTAGCAATGGTACTGCAAAGACAAAATCTTATCCATCATTGCTGTGTATCATGTATAAACATGGTCCAAATATTCAAAAACACTGTTTACATTGAAAACATGAGGTTCTCATGTCCTCCTCTTTGTTGGAGAACTGTAGCAAGACTTTAGGGGGAGAGGAGCTTGACACTTTCCTCTTCTCCACAACTGTGCAAGGGGAAATGTGGAATTACAATTTTCTCTCTCTTTTTGACGAGGCAGAAATGCTGAGTCAGCCTCCTCTCTTTTCCCCAATGGAGTTGGGAAACAGGTGAGAGCAGCTGCTTTCATGAGGCGTTATTACTCACGTATGTCAAAGTCCCCTGCCAAGTTCTGATAGCAAAGGGAAGGAAGTGTGAAGCTTGTATTCTTGTGTTGTGAAGTGTAAAAAAAAACCCAAAGAAAACTGATTCACACTGAAGATTAGGTAGTGTTACCTATTTGTCATAAAGGAAAAGACATTTTTGTTTCACAATTCACCTTCAGTTAGGAGTAACTCTCCCATTTCCCTCCCTTTTTGGCAGCTTGTGATTCCCCTGCAGGAATGACAGCATTGTCTGCACATTTCTTTATGTAACATGACATAAAAATTCAAAAGGAAAAGTTATTATCTATAAAATAACACCTTAAAACTTTATTTAAAGAGATCACTAAATTCACATCAGGCTGTTCTGTTGAGTGCTGTCAGGGACCTTTTCACTGGTGGCTATGCCTTGCACAGTGACTGCAGCATTTACCCTACAAGGCAGGGAGTCAGGCCTTTGTTAATGTCTCTTCTTTAACTCATTCCACACAGCAGGCAACAGCTTATTCCAGGCAGAAATTATGAATTTCTCTACCTTAATGTTAGTAGTCCTCACACATTTGGATTGGGTTGGATTCCTTAGCAGAGCTGGGCAGCTCACTAGCTTTTTTGGTTTGTTGGCAGTGCTGAAAAAAACAAGGAACACTCATTATGGGTTTAGCATGAAATTTTTTTTTTAAAATAGTTTTTGGCAAATTGAAAAGTTGAAAAAAAGGCATTTAAATTAAAGGAAGCAAAATTTGAAAATGAAACCTTTGATCCAAAATAACAAGGAGGAGGTGCTGGCCTTAAACTTAATAGTAGTCAAGTAGCCAGAACAGTCATTTAGGATGTGAGAGACCCAGGTTCAGATCCTTGCCCCACAGCAGGGATTTGAACCTGAGTCTCTCTCATGAGGCACTATCAGAAATTCTAGGGGTGAGACTTCCTTTTCCAGTGAGCCAGGTCCACTTTGTGTGAAGTACCTAAGTAGTCTTTAGTCCAGAGAGAGAATATCTCTACAAGCTTGGCGGCCGGATCACTCACCTGGGATGAGGGGCACATAGGTGCCATTCCCCTAGAGGCGGCTGTTGTGGGGATTCTGGGGTGGGGGATGGGTCACATGCCACAGCAATCAAAGAAAGAGGCACTGTCTGGGGTGTGTGTGCGACTTATGGGCCTACTTCTTAGTGGAGATTTAGACTGGGTGTTTCATGTCCTGGGTGAAGTCACTGGAATATGCCCTCAATGGTCTTTGGCTGTAGACCAAAGACTAGGGAGACCATATTTCCCTATAAGGGACACCTGATAAAGGTATTTATATTCAAACACGTTCAATGGCAGTCAATCAGAACTATGCAGTACAAACATTCACATTAACACACACACACACTCCAATATACCTAAAACCCATGTGGATACTAAAGCAAGTGGCTGACTGACCGGACCTTCTCGCCTGGTGCTCTCTACCCTCAAACCTGGCTTGGTTCCCAGGATGGACCCAATTTTCCTGGTATGTGGTGCTGTGTACTCCCAGCGTGGGGTAAGCAGAGGCCATGCAGGGTAACCTGCTCTCCTTCCCAGAGTTCTGTCAGGGTCCTCACCAGAATGTGGCCAGCAGCTGCCGTTTGGCCCTGTGAAGGAGAGAAGGAATGGGAACTGCTTCCAGCTTTGAGGGACAGGGAGAGAGGAATGACCTGCTGCATGTCTTTGCAGAGCTCATCTCTTTCCTCCCACCAATATACCTCTGTCTGTAAGTAGCTTGCCCCTTCTTGCCCACACTGTGTCAAAAGGCAGCTAACACCTCCAAGCTGCTGCTGATCATCAACATAACCCAGCCCCCTCCAGTCTTCTGGCTACCGCATGGGCAGGAAGGGGTTAAGCCCCGAGGATGTGTTGTGCACCAGGGCCCAGGAAACCTGACTGCAGGAGCTTCAGTGCACCTGGCGCAAGAGGTGGCTCAGCAGAGGAGGGTGACCAGAAGACCGGGCAGCCCCATGCTCTCGGTGGGCAGGACCCAGGGAGGGAGGCAATGGAAGAGGTGCTAAGCCCATCCTCTGGGAGGTCCAGTGGAGCCTGCAGAGGCAGGGCACCAACCAGCTGGAAATCACTTTTCCCCTCCACTCCAGAGCTTGGCTCAGGGGCAGAGTGCTTGCCCCATGCCAGTGTTGTGTGGGGCTTTGGCACACAGAGAACCCAGCTTCTCATAACCAGCGCCCTGGGCCGGAGAGTCGTGGACTTCCCCAGGGCCCGGCCCAGCCAGAGGCAGTGGGGAAGGAAGGAGCTTGTTGGTCAGGCTGTTGGTTTGCAGAGCGCTCCGCCCGGGAGCTGCATCTCTGCGCAGCACTGGGAAGAGGATGTGCCCCACAAGGGGAATATGGAGGAGCCATGGGACTGGGAAGCAGCAAAGGGGCAAAGCAGGGAGGGGACAGGGAGAACATAAAGGACTGATGGGTGAGCAGCAGAGGCAACACATAGCTGGCCGTTACCTGATGACCACCTGCATTGACCACAGCTTGCAGCACGCAGCCAATGCCAGCCAGATACTGGACAGGGGATGGGGCGCACAGTGGGAGCTGTGCCGCTAGACCAGTAGGAGCGGCGGTCAGCCCTGCATGCTGCAGCTTTACCCCTCCCCCAGCCTTGCACACATGCGCCCCAGCATTGACCACTGGACTCCTATACTTGTCCCTAGTGGGGGTCTGGCTGGTGAAGAGCGATCCAGGCATCAGCAATACCCACCAGTGCTGACTGGGGGAGGGCTGCAGAAAATACAGGACAATTTGCCCTTTTTTAAAGAAAAAGCCAGGACACCTGCAGGAGGGGTTAACTATGGGACTGTCCCTTTAAAACCAGGAGGTTGGGTCACCCTACCAAAGCCTGAGAATATGAAGCAAAGAATAGGAAAGCACACGCATAAGCCGACTTGTACTCTTACGCACGTCACACAACAGTGGAGAGCGATCATAAAACTATGTGTGGGAGAGGAACTGTCCATTCAAGCTAAGTTAACATAAAAAGAAAACGCGTGTGCCTCCTCAAATTAGGCACACTGCTTTAGATTGGAAGGCACAACAAATCAATGGTTAACGCCACTAAAGTCTGAGTCTCCCTTTCCTCCCAGGTAAGCTGATCCCTAGGAGAAGTTCTAGATCTAGTCAAAGTGGTGAAAGTCTGAGAAGGCGATATGACGCCATAGACAGTTCAATATCAACCCACCATAGAAATCAGAGGACTAAATACAAACATTGGGTAACTGGACCGTTCATGATCTTACCAAAAATGATCAGGGGATTGAGGGCCTTTTCTCTGTAGCATTAAAAAAACAGCATCCTTAAGATGTTCAAAGTAAACTGGGAAACAGATCAAGAAGAAATCAGTTATTCTGAAGAAAACAATAAGATTTATTATAGAAATATTTCCAAACCATTCCTATTCATTCTGGAAGCTACACATTGCACACACCTATCCCTACCTGCCTCGGCCTGTACAAGGCTACATTCTGTACTACCAATATTTTTTATTCACTGAATATGCACATTTGGCATGTCAAGATTCCCAGAATCAGCCAGCAGCACACACAGACTCAGATGTTCAACTATTCTTCAGCTATTTGGGGTGGGAAGAATAACTGGAAGATGGAGAACTAAAAAGGACCACATTTTCTGTAGAGATTCATATGAGCGCAAACATTAGCATTACAGAGGTTATCATTCGGGGTTACTACTACTCATTAGCTGTACCTCCCATGGGTGATTATTTTAATAAGTTAACGTTTGCAAAGTGCCTTGCAGCAATAGACATTTATATTATGCATATTTTCTATTGGGACTTCAATTGTCTGTTCCAATTGGCTTAACTCATTTTTACACAAAATATCTTTGTAGGACACAATGGAGTCAGTAAGGGCTAGACTGGCACATACAATCTGCCAATAGAATGAGGAGCAGACAGCTGTGTTGCCCCAGGGGCAGCATAGGCAGGGAAATGGACCTCAAAGGCTTGATTGCTTCCTGGCTCCCTCTTGCTCCTGGGAGTAGTAACAGAATCATAGACTCATAGAATACTAGAACTGGAAGGGACCTCAGGAGGTTATCAAATCCAGTCCCCTGCCCTCATGGCAGGACCAAGCACCATCTAGATCATCCCTGACGGATGTTTGTCTAACCTGCTCTGAAAAATATCGAGTGATGGAGATTCCACAACCTCCCTATTATTGCTTGCCTGCCCCGAGAGTGAAGAAGTTTTTCCTAATATCCAAACTAAACTTCCATTGCTGCAATTTAAGTCCACTGTTTATTGTTTTATCATCAGAGGTTAAGATAAATAATGTTTCTCCCTCCTCCTTGTAACAACATACTCTTGAAAGCTGTTATCATGTCACCTCCCAGTCTTCTCTTTTCCAGACTAAACAAAACCAGTTCCTTCAACCTTCCCTCACAGACCACATTTTCTAGACCTTTAATAATTTTTGTTGCTTTTTTCTGGACTTTCTCAAATTTGCCCACATCTTTCCCGAAATGTAGTGCCCAGAATTAGACATAGTACTACAGCTGAGGCCTAATCAGCACAGAGTAGAGCAGAAGAATTACTTCTCCTGTCTTGCTCACAATACTCTTGTTAATACATCCCAACTGATGGTTGCTTTTTTTTTTTGCAACAGTGTCACACTGTTGACTCATATTTGGTTTGTGGTCCACTCTGACCCCTAGATCCCTCTCTGCAGAACTGCTTCCTCTCCAGCAATTTCCCATTGTGTATGTATGAAACTGATTGTTCTTGCCTAAGTAGAATACTTTGCATTTAAATTTCATCCTTTTTACTCAGATCATCTCTCCAATTTGTCCAGATCATTTTGAATTATAATCCTATCCTCCAAAGCACTTGCAAAACCACCTGGCTTGGTACCATGCACAAACTTTAGAAGCATATTCTCTATGCCATTATCTAAATCATTGATAGGTCACTGGTCAGATTACTACCATCCTTCTACTCACCTGCAGAGTTTGGTGCATTGTCCTTGTTCAGCACACATCTTTCCTTTTTTGGTGGCTGGAGTGGATGGGTGAGATAAACAGGTGTGCAGCACCTAAACACCAGGACCCACAGTCCAAGGAGATTGTGGCACAGAAGTGGAGGGGCTTTACTTTCTCACATCCCTAAAATGTTGCATAAGTGGATTCATGATGCAGCCCTAAAAATGTACAGACAAATCCCTGTGTAATTCAAGCCCTGAATGGGATGCAAAATGGAAGACTTCCTTTTTTTTTCTCCACGTAACTATGCAAGGATTATATATTGGTATGTTTTATGTTTATTGATATCCCCCTCATTGGAAGACTGATTGCATCAGCAAGTGACTAACACAACTTAATTAAATATGGGAAAATTATTCAGGAAATCCGATGTGATTGTCATGGACTAGCAGCTACATTTAACTGTATCAGATGTATAAGGCACAGTACAGCAGGAAGTAGAAGGAAGCCAACAAACTCTTTTAACTTCCATTTGGGTTTAAATCAAAGTCACAAGCATCTAACAACACAGCACACTGCTACCAATTTATTAAATCAAAAGGACAATATTGAACTATAAGAAAGTTATTATGTATGACATGCTAATAAACCACATTTTAATACATGTGAATCTACTGAATTTGCTTTTAATGTATGTCATTGATTAATGTGAATTCTTGTGACAACTCCTGACTGGGTATAGTAAATCTCGTCCTAGTTTCAAATAAAAGGAACTGCGATGATCAAGGACATAAAAACTTTAAAACAACATAGTTTTAGCAGGCATTAATCATCTCATGGATTTTTCTGCATGTGTTGTGAGACTTGCAGCCTTCAAGAATTCAGAGGAGCAGAAAACTGAAGAAACTATATGAAGAATGTTGTGAGCATCACAGCCGTTCAATGCAGCCATAATTTCTCTTAATGAAATTATTTCATTCCCTTTCTTATTTCTCTATCATTTTCCAACACAGCATCTAAACACTTTTAAGCCGATGTAAAGTTATGTTTGAATTCCTAACAGTGATGCTAATTATGATTTTTAGTTTTATTTTCTACAGACATGTTATTTCAGTATACTTGATCAGGCTTAAATATTGTTGAAGCATGCTTTAAAAATGCCTTTAGAAAAGACTATTAGTTTAAGTCACATTCTTTAAGATTATGAAATACAGTTACAAATGGGGAGCCTAAAGCCCTGGGATTTTTTCCATTAACCATATCCTTCCCTCTCCCCATATTTCAGCAGCATCAGTGTTATGACAAGCCAAAAACTGAGACAGAGAGGGGAAGGTTAGGCACTAGCCTCAAAACTCAGGCGATTTGGTTTCAACTTCAGGTTCTATTACAGACTTTCTTCTTATGTGAACCATGGCCAAGTGCCTAATATTCTGTATCTCAGTTTCCAACAAGTAAATCTGATAGATTATTTCCTTTCTCCTTTAATTTGCCTTTCAAATTTATTTAGATGGAAACTCTTCTGGGCAGTAGTTCTCTCTTACGATGTGTTTGTACACAGGAAAGTAAAGCCTCAGCTTGCCTGGGGCCTCTTAGGACTAATACAGCTACCTATCGTAACATTTATGTACTGCTTCTTAGCACAGCGCCTCAGCACTTGTCAGTCCATCCTTAATTCACGCCATTCTGCGAAAATACTGCTGTACCATCATGAACCAACTTTAAATAAGTGGCTTATATTTTGATAGATGTACTGGAGTATGCATATTATGACTTTACACCAATGATAGGCAACCTAGGCTAGTGAGTGGGTGGCATAAGCGGCCCTCCATCTCAGTGGGCCACACGATTGGTGTAACCAAGACGCTGTCACAGGAGAGCATGGTTTTGTAATGCTTGTGCGCCTAGAATTGTCAGCGTGCGCTGACTGAACCATAGCAGGGCTGTGATTGGATGCAAAAGACACGCCCGGCTCTCACAGTCAACGTGGCGCCCAAGCAGCAGGCACTTCACTTCACATGCCCTTGATTTACATGCATGTTGGGGTTGGTAAAAATGACATGGATGGAAACCAGCGGAATCTGGCAACGGTAAACACGATGTCTCACGGCCCACACACAGTAAACTCTTGTTTAACTGGTAATTGAGCAACTGCCACTCTCAGATAAACAGAATAACTCAGAGCCAAGTAGCTCTGGTCAGGGCACCCTGGGTGGGCGCACAGAAAGCACACAGGAGCCTGCCAGCTGCGCTCCCATGCAGCCGATTCCTGTGCTCTCTCCATCCCCCACCCTCCCCCCAATCCCACAGTAGCAGCTACAAGATGCATTGTAATAAGCTGGCAACAATAAAATCTCCTTGGTTTACTTGGAAGTGGCTCTCCTAGTGGGACTTTTAAATGGTAATTGACAAACCTCACATGTCTTGACATCCTGTTCCCTAAAGAAATTAAAAGCAGACATGCTCAATCTAGCCCCATTAATCATGTAGTTAAGCAATAATTTAAACAGCCACTACCTCTCTCCTCTGAACCCCACACCTGCCTGCTTCTGGCATGGGCTCCGCTGCTAGCCAGGACCTCTTAAAGGGGAAAGCTGCCAGCTTTTAAAGAGGAAAGCTGGTGGCTCGGGGTGCCTCACCCCAGATCCAGCCGCAGCTCCCCCTAGGGTACCACCCCTCTCCCCGCAGCTGTGGGGCTCCACCTTGGAGGTTTTGCAGAGCCCTGGGGGTGTGAGATAGCACCTGCAAACCTGCCTCCTCCTGCCCAGTCCCACGACCATCCTACAACCAAACACAGAGCTAGGAAGAAAAGTACAGCAAGCTGGAGCTGGGGTTTGTGTATACAGCACAAACAACACCCACCCCTTGGGGCGGGATGTCCCACTCAGCACTGCCCTGCACCCCTCCTTGCTGTGTGAGTGCAGCTGACAGGTTCCTCTGCTCTCCTACCCAGCATGAGTACTGAAGTCTCTATTATTTGATTATCCATCAACCTCCTGGTCCCATGCATGCTGGATATCAGAAAGTTTACTGTATATCACCCTGATGTGGCACATATGGTTTGTGGGCCTTAGGTTGCCCACCACTGCTTTACGTTAATGCACACCAAGACTGATAAGCATTATTGTGACAAAATGCACCCCTTTGGTCACACCCTGCACCAAGGGTAGGCAATTAGTTTTGTCAAGATACATATTTCCAGACTCCAGAGAAAAGGGCTAAAATACCAATGCACAAAAAGATGTTGGGATCCATTCAAAAGCATTGGACAGTTCGGATTTGGCCCATGGTCCAACTATTGACTACCCCGTCCTATGCAATAGCGTAATAAGTCTTTATAGGAAACATGCCTGGTCAGGAGTCATTTGAAAACTAGTTTGTCGCAACATTGTTTGTAAAGATCCGAAATTCACTGTGTATAATGCCAAAAGCGCATGATCAAACTCATGTAATTAAAGTGACATGTTCAAACTCACCTAGCTCCAAGCAGGCAAAACTGGTCAAGCAGATCATAACCAAAGGGGTTTGTGTTACTACAGTTTGCATATAAGCTGAATTCAGATTCCCTCCTGTGGAAGGAGAGAAAAGAAAGAAAACAAAACCTGTGTCTCAGCAAACATAGGTAAGAGAAACCAGCATGAAGCACCGTTCCTGCTGGACTCCATGTCGCCTGCTGCTCAGCTGCACAGAACTTTAGAAGAGGAACTGAACTACGAAGGTGCTGGACAAACACCTGAGTCTCTCTTCCTCATTATTTTATTTGTACCTCAAAAGACAAAAGCAGCAGCTGTTGGACTTTGTGGCAAAGGTCCTCCCCTGAAAATTATGGTCCCTAACTCTGTTGGAAGGATTCACTAAGGATTTAAGACAGAATTAAGTATAGTCTGTAAAAATGCTTCTTGGTGCCTAACTTATCTTTATTTTGCCGTAAGGATGTCTAACTTTTGTCCCTCATTGGCTACGTCTACACGTGAAGCCAACATCGAAATAGCTTATTTCGATGTAGCAACATCGAAATAGGCTATTTCGATGAATAACGTCTACACGTCCTCCAGGGCTGGCAACGTCGATGTTCAACTTCGACGTTGTGCGGCACCACATCAAAATAGGCGCTGCGAGGGTATGTCTACACGCCAAAGTAGCACACATCGAAATAAGGGTGCCAGGCACAGCTGCAGACAGGGTCACAGGGCGGACTCAACAGCAAGCTGCTCCCTTAAAGGGCCCCTCCCAGACACAGTTGCACTAAACAACACAAGATACACAGAGCTGACAACTGGTTGCAGACCCTGTGCCTGCAGCATGAATCCCCAGCTGCCGCAGCAGCAGCCAAAAGCCCTGGGCTAAGGGCTGCTGCCCACAGTGACCATAGAGCCCCGCAGGGGCTGGAGAGAGCGTCTCTCAACCCCTCAGCTGATGGCCGCCATGGAGGACCCAGCAATTTCGACGTTGCGGGACGCGGATCGTCTACACGGTCCCTACTTCGACGTTGAACGTCGAAGTAGGGCGCTATTCCTATCCCCTCATGAGGTTAGCGACTTCGACGTCTCGCCGCCTAACGTCGAAGTTAACTTCAAAATAGCGCCCGACGCGTGTAGCCGCGACGGGCGCTATTTCGAAGTTAGTGCCGCTACTTCGAAGTCGCGTGCACGTGTAGACATAGTGATTATGTGCACTCATGAGTTGTGGATAATAGAGGCAAGGGAAGGCACTGCCTTCTCAAAAGAATGAGGGTGGCTCCACCTGCCACACCCTGGCTGGCTGGAAAGGCTGGGGATCTGGCTGTGGTGTGGCTGCCTTGGGGCCATGTGGCTGCTTGGCTACTTCTGGGGGCCAAAGTTGGAGCTGGGGCTACCCAGCCGCCTGGCTGCTTCCATGGCTGCCCACCTACTCCCAAGGCTGGAGCTGCTCATCTGTTCCCAGCGCCATGGCTGCGAGGCAGGGCAGGGGGACCTAGGGCTTCTCAGTGCTGTGAGTGGGGTGGGAAGGATGTGATCGACCTGGGGAGAGGTAGCAGGACTTGGGCCAGTGGCCACAAGGGGGGCTGAGCTTTGGTGGGCATCAACAGGGCAAGGTGGGGGCTTGCCTGGCCTTCACCCACTGCCCATTCTTGCACTTACTTAAATGTGTAGTTAAATAAGGTGATTTTGTTCTTTCATTTACCCATGCTGGGTTAGTTTTATTAATTAAATTACCTGGATAACTCAATTGATGTTGTTGAGTATTGTTCCCTTAAAGCTACAACAGATTTAACATCTCTGGACTATCCAGGAGAGGGTGGACACTGCAGAACAGAGATTTGGTGGTTGTGGGGTGTGTGTGTGTGAGAGAGAGAGAGAGAGAGAAAGCCAGAGTGTAACCCAAGCATGACTGGCATGACTGGCAGGTTGCAGGTACACACGCACTCTCGGGGTGTGACTTGCAGGCTGAAAGACTGTTTTGTGAGCAGCTCAGGTGTGAGCAACTGTAGCATGGAATTACCAGGCACCCAACATTTCAGGGCAGGATGACAGAGCCCCTTGCTGGTCTGGATTACACACTGGACTGCCATAATCACATGCGCCCATTGATAGGAAAATGTAAATTTCCTTTACAATCTTGATTTATGGATGAAAGTCAGAACTTAAAGATTGTTGTTGTCCAAGCTTCTGAAGATCAATTGCATCAAGAATGCACGGGTGCCTGTACATTATGCAGCAATTGTTCTGTAGAGCATCATTTTGGTTACTGAGCTTGGAAAGTATCAGTGGCTTAAAGGAGTACAATGCGTTTGCTTAATTGACAATGTTAGTTCACATATTTTTCTATATTGATCCAAAATAATATTCTATTCCCAGCAAAACCTAGCTCGACAGTGGTAAATCAGCGGATCAAGTATTTGACTGTGAAGTATGGTATTGTTTATTGAAAAGCTCAAATAGAGAGGCTGGAAATGAGTTTTTGAAATTAGAACGAGGGACAGATTCTGTACTGTGCTGCAGCCACTTTGAGATATGCTACTGGCATAAAATGGCAATTGAATCCAGAACACATGCACAGGAGGAATGCCCCAGCACAAGACTCTCCCACCTTCAAGTATCTGAAAAGGGTGGCATGATTGGAGCCTTGCCATATATATTTGGGCAATCCCTAGGTACCACACTACTCCTTTGGGATGCCTGGCAGCTGCCCAAGTTACACCCGCTGTGCTCTTGTCTAGTAGTCACCACACAGTGTAAGTTAGAGCAGTCCTCAGGTTGTTCTAACTTACACTAGGTTGTGACTGGACAAGTGCATGGCTGGTCTAAGTTCAGAGGTGCACACATGTGCCTTGAAGCCACCTTTGCACACCTGTCTTGGATTATGCCGCATGGGCTTCAGTCACAGCTGAGCTTCTGGACCCAAGTTTGTGAGAAGTGATTTATTAAATTAAATGTGCAACCACTGCTGGTGCTCCTTCTTCACTATCACTTTTGCTTCTGTGGCTGAAATGCCTAAAGGTCAGATTTTTGGCACCTTCCATTGGAACAGCATCCAACTCCCCAGTGATAAAGTGCTATTCAGTATGAATGAGGGGCTCGGAAGCTGAATAGTTGTTTTCCTGTACCTGTTTAAAAACATTTGTATTCATTTGACTAAATAACTCCTAATCTGGCCATACATTTTTTTAAAAAAATATGTTCTACCTCCCTGGAAATGTTGACCAGAAGAAGCTAATGTAAACTGAAACAGAATATTTTGCTAATGTAAAGTAAATACAATACAGATACAACTTCTAGCAAGGAAAACCGATGGAAAATAATATGGCTAGCTGCTAAAGACCCTTAGAATAATGCCAGCTGCCACATGCACTTGCATAAAGCTTTAAAACAACATTTAGAACCTTTTCTCCAGCAGTAGGATTGCAAGCATTTTAGCTAATGGAGTAGAAGTCATCTCTGATCTCTAGAGCTCCTAGGGCTCATCTACACTAGCCCCCTCCTTCGAAGGGGTGATGTAAATGAGACCTGGCAGTGAATAGCAATGAGGTGCTGTGCTGCATGTGCAAAATATTTTGGGAGTAAGGGCACTTCGAAGTTGCGCAGGTACTTTGAAGTGCCCGTGGCTTGCCAGCACTTTGAAGTTAGCAACTTCGAAGTTTGTGCAGCGGGAATTAGGCTAATGAGGTGCTGCATATGCAGCACTGCACCTCATTGCTAGTCACCGAGGGGGCTAGTTTACAGGTCCCCTTTGAAGGAAGGGGCTAGTGTAGACAAGCCCCTAGAATGTGCAGCGCCTGACCCTTTTTTTAATCCCCAAGAAAGAAAATGTTTCTCTAGTTTTCTTTCTGACACTACAAGGGAAATTAATAAGTTCTGTGTTGGTTTATACGTAGGGTACTTTTGTAGCCAGGAAAAGACAGCTACTCTGTTGTACAGTAGAAGCATCTAGATTCAAAGGGAGAGATCTTAGTGCCATGAGCAAGGCTTTTGTCTGCTAGGCAAGTTTCACTTGCACATAGAGCTTTGGGTTATTTATTAAAACATCATATATTATTGCTGAAGGCAAGTTATTAAGCTAGAAATACATAACAGCAACGAAGGGTCCTGTGGCACCTTATAGACTAACAGAAAAGTTGTGAGCATGAGCTTTCGTGAGCACAGACTCACTTCATCAGATGCTGGTCTTGGAAATCTGCAGGGCCAGGTATAAATAAGCCAGAGCAAGGGTGGGGATAACAAGGTTAGCTCAGTCAGCAAGGGTGAGGCTTACTACCAGCAGTTGACTCTCTCCTCAGACCCTATTGCCACCAGCACTCCCAGCTATCTCCAAGACACCACTGACTTCCTGAGAAAACTGCAATACATTGATGACCTACCAGAAAACACTATCCTAGCAACCATGGATGTAGAGGCTCTCTATACCAACATCCCACACAAAGATGGAATACATGCTGTCCGGAACAGTATCCCTGGTGATGCTACAGCACATCTGATGGCTGAGCTCTGTAATTTATCCTCACATACAACTACTTCAGATTTGGCGACGATATATACCTTCAAATCAGTGGCACAGCTATGGGTACCCGCATGGCCCCTCAATATGCCAATATTTTCATGGCTGACCTGGAACAGCGCTTCCTTAGCTCTCGTCCACTAACACCCTGTCTCCACTTACGCTACGTTGATGACATCTTCATCATCTGGACCCCTGGGAAGGAGACTCTGGAGGAATTCCACCAGGACTTCAACAACTTTCACCCCAACATCAACCTCAGCCTGGAACAGTCCACACAGGAGATCCACTTCCTGGACACCACAGTGCTAATACACGACGGCCACATCAATACCACCCTGTACTGTAAACCCACTGACCTCTACGCCTACCTTCATGCCTCCAGCTTCCATCCCAGACACACCACACGATCCATTGTCTACAGCCAAGCACTAAGATATAACTGCATTTGCCCCAACCCCTCCGACAGAGACAAACACCTACAGGATCTCTACCAAGCATTCTTGAAACTGCAGTACCCACCTGAGGAAGTGAAAAAACAGATCAACAGAGCCAGACGTGTGCCACAAAGCCTCTTACTACAGGACAAGCCCAAGACAGATACCAACAGAGCACCACTAGCCATCACCCACAGTCCTTAGCTAAAACCTCTACATCGCATCATCAGGGATTTACAACCCATCCTGGACAATGATCCCCCACTTTCACAGGCCTTGGGAGGCAGACCAGTCCTTGCCCACAGACAACCTGCCAGCCTGAAGCAAATCCTAACCAGCAACTATACACCGCACCACAGTCACTCTAACTCAGGGACCCATCCATGCAACAAACCTTGTTGCCAGCTCTGCCCACATATCTACACCAGCAACACCGTTACAGGACCTAACCAGATCAACCACACCATCGTGGGTTCATTCAGCTGCACATCTACCAATATAATTTATGACATCATGTGCCAGCAATGCCCCTCTGCTATATACATTGGACAAACTGGACAGTCTCTACATAAAAGAATAAACGCACACAAATCGGATATCAGAAATGGCAATATACAAAAACCCGTAGGAGAGCACTGCAATCTCCCAGGCCACACAGTAGCAGACTTAAAAGTAGCTATCCTACAGCAAAGAACTTTCAGGACCAGACTCCAAAGAGAAATTTCTGAGCTACAATTCATCTGCAAATTTGACGCCCTCAGCTCAGGCTTAAACAAAGACTGCGAATGGCTGGCTAAATACAAAAGCAGCTTCCCCTCCCTTGGTGTTCACACCTCCAGATCAACTGCTGGTAGTAAGCCTCACCCTTTGTGACTGAGCTAACCTTGTTATCCCCACCCTTGCTCTGGCTTATTTATACCTGGCCCTGCAGATTTCCAAGACCAGTCTCTGACGAAGTGAGCCTGTGCTCACGAAAGCTCATGCTCAAAACTTTTCTGTTAGTCTATAAGGTGCCACAGGACCCTTTGTTGCTGTTACAGATTCAGACTAACATGGCTACCCCTCCGATACTTGACACCATAGAAATACTTAGTATCCTGAAGTATTTTTGCTGGATTTTGCAGGGAAAAGCAGGTTTTAAATAAAGAACAGAGAATAAACATGCTTCTCCTAATTTCCCTTGGGGTGGCCAACAGAAGGGGAAAAAAGGATTTATAAATTAATTGTCCTAGTAATTTCCAAACTCTGTGTCAATAAAATTAGCTCTCACACACTGCTTGTGAGTATGACTAATCTGATGTGTAGTAAAATTCAGGGCATGCTTAGCTTTCTTGTATTAAAAAGTCATGCTACGTACAATGTTTTAACTAGTCATACGGCCAGGTCAAAAATAATACCTGCCTCAGGGATAAATAAGAACGTGCTGTGTAGGTGATTCCTGAACAATTCATAGAAGAAAGTATAGACTCTGGGCACGTAGTCTCCTGTTACGTTTTTTGAAAATACTTTGAGGTCCCCACATGCGCAAACTTAGTTCACAAATTCAATTATTTGGAAGTGGCTGCTTGAGGCCATCGCTTCCCAGGGCTCCGGTGGGCTGTGCCAACGGCTGCTGCTTTCCTGGAGCTCTGGGTCTGGGAGCACTTGTGGTAACCACTTCCCCGGGGCTCTGGGTGGGAAGTGACAGCAGCCACTGCTTCCCACAGCTCCAGGGCAGGGAGTGCTGGCAACCAGCACGTCCCCTTGGCTCTGAACCCCCCACCTGTATCCATTAAAGTGGGGGCTGACAGGTTTGTGTATTTGGAGATTTTTGGAATTCTGAAGTGGGATCAGAGGTCTGTAAAATGTGGTGTTGGACAGTTGTCTGGCTGCCGCCTGCTCATAGTCTGACTTATTCATGATGACAACAGCATCCCCTGTCAGCTGCTTTGATTACAATGTCTGGGGTATTTTTGAGACCCTGGACCGCAAAGCGTTCAGCATAGTTGAGATTGTGTTTCAGTTGGTGTTGCTTGCGTATAATGTCAGTCTGTGCACGGTTGTGGAAACACGGAATGTAGAAATCCAGACTGTCACTATGCCTGTCGGGGGCAGTCCGCATAGAATTCTACTTCTTTTGGTGTTGGTAGCTGGGGATCAAGTGAGTCAAATACGTAGTCTCCAAATACAAAAACCTGTCAGCCACCACTTCACTGGAGTGGGCCATTCTGTTAAAGACCTGAGAGTTTGTGTTCTGGAGAAAAGAGTCTTTAACAAATGTCTACAGAGACTGACACACAGAACCTTCACCAAGGTGTCTGCAGTCTAGTGAACAACAGCAGCATGCCAATGCAAGCCAGTAACGGGCACTGTGAGAATTAAAGGGTGTACACTCTGGGGTGGGAGAACTAAGGGCAGTGAACATGCCCGATATATGTTTCATTTATTTCTGTGTATATTGTTAATTGATTTTATTCATGTTTGGTCTGTACCCTGTCTCCTTAAGTTGTTAAGTAAAGGTGTGTGTTGATTCTAATGTGGTCTATTAGACATATACTATTTATAATTGCTGCTTGGGTGTTAAACCCAGATTATAACTGGAATAAGTTTCCTGGAGGTTTTGGAGGGCACACCATTAAGTGTATACAGGGGCCAGCCAGGTGACGGCACCGCCATTGTACAGAGATTTAGAAATCAGGGGTGGAAAGGGGATTCCCAACTATCCAACATCGCCACTAGGATGCTCAGGATCTCCTTTAACATTGAACCCATCAGGCGCACAGACACACGAGTGACTGTTCCCCAGTAACCCAGGGAGGGAAGATAAAGGCTTACAGGTGTGCCAAATTTGTGCTCCAAACCACAGAAGAGCTCTTCAAACAAATGGTTGCAACTTTTTTTTTTAACTTAGTAAAACTTGTGTTGACTGTTACAGAAAAATCCAATCTGATGTAGAGACCAAGCACGGAAAATTTCATAGCAAATAAATTAAAGTACAGTTAAGTTATAAGAAACCACAAAGAGAGAAGTGTAACTGAAAGATTCAGGCAAACCTGCTACCACTGCTAGCTCTAGTGATCAGAGTTAGAGACTGTCAATGTACACTGAGCTCAAGTCCTGCTGAAGTCATTGGGAATTTAGAATGAAAACTGATGGTAGGATTTTGCCTGACTATTTAGTAAACTCATAGACAAAATATTTTAAAAGAGCACTGACGCGTAACTCAAGCTTCAAGGTAAACTTTTAAGAAACACTAAAGCAGCACAATTTACAGATCACTGTTCTATTAAAAAAAGCACTTTCACCTACCTTTATTATATAAGTATTCCTTGTAATTCTAACTAGATAAGAGAAGAGAATATAAATTCTCCTTTTTTTTTTCAGCTTGCATTTTGTGCATTCTACAGCTATATACATACAGTCATTTTCACCATTTTGCCTGGCAGTTTTGCTTTTTGTTGATTTTCTGGGGAGAAAAATATGGAGAATGGGAGGGTTCAAATCTTCAACTTTATTCACCTTCATCATCATCATCATCATCATCGATAACCATGGGCTCAGCGCCCTTTGGTGTCTGATGCCTCTCTCACTATTTCCTTCCATCTTTCCCTACCCAGTACACAGTGGCTTAGTTTCTGTAGGCTAGCTCCACACCAATCTACTACATCATCTATGTATTCTCCTTGGGATCTGCCTCTCCTATTCGAACCATCCTTTATGCCGAATACCAGGGTCTTGATTTTTCGTTCGTCGCTCATTCTGCAAGTATGTCCAAATAGTTGTAGCTTCCGTTTTATAACCTTCTGCAGCAGGTTCTCTTTCGGCTGTATCCTCCTATATAATTCCTCATTGGTGACCTTCTGCATCCATCCTATTCTCAGAATCTTTCTATAACAACTCCTTTCAAATGCCAATATTCTTCTTTTCGAATCTTTCGTTATCACCCATGTCTCACAACCGTACAACATGCTGAGCAGTACCTTAATCTTCACATACTTAATTCTTTTTGTTCCATTAGAGTCTGTTTTCTTAACTACCAAAAATGAAGGCATCCTCTAAATTTGCCAGGGATTTATGCATTTATTTGGAACACACATTTCTAGAGATTAGCAGCCCTTGAAACAGAAATCTTCCCTTTAGCTACCATAGGCTTAGACTTAGTAGTGTTGTAAGTTGGCTGATTTGGATAAGGAACGGGGCCTATGATGTGCTTGAGGGATCTACAGTTATATCGTGTTCCCCCAACTGCAACACCTCCTGCAACATTCAATAAACTAAAAGGACAAAGTTCATAAATTTAAATACAATATACAGAAAAATCTCTTCAAAACACAAAAGTATCTTTTTTCTATGCCCATGTTTTGTCTAAAATACACAATAAGCCCATAAATCTAGTTTTTCCTATTTGGTTTAGTTGCATTTGAGACTGTGAAGCATACACATGGCCTAATTTGTATGGATTTAAGCACAAGCCAGATCTTCAGCTAGTACGAGGGTAGCTGCAATGAATTCAGCATAGCTATGCAAATTTCTATAAAATGAGAATCTCGTAATAACAATCATTTGAACTTCTATGTTAAGTTCCATCAGAGCATTGGAAAGTCATCTTACAAACACTAATGAATTTGAACAATACCACTACAATGAGGAAGAGAACCATCATTCTTTGTATTTTTGTTTATTCTCATTTTACAATAGGAGAAACTGAAAACTCAAGAAGTAAAAGTTTTCACAAGAACCCTTTAGTCAGGAGTAGATCCCTCCTCTTCCAAGGTTTAACCCTTTAATATACATACTGCCTACTGCCATTTCCATCAGAACACCATCAGCAACAAACTTGTGTGGATTAAGTCTAATGCTACACAAAATATTGAGTAAATAATTTACACAGAAAAATAATTTTATGAATCCTGAGAAAGTAACATGAATACTATGGGACAAATCCTACCCTACCTTAAACCTCTTGTAATAAAGGGGTTTCAGGCTCACAGATATAAAGGCACTACCGAAATACTTAATGATGCTCCAAACATTCCTGTTCCAAGGAATTCCTGCTCCATTGTCGTGCTACTGGGTAACCTCATAAGAGTCCCTGGAAGAGATTTCACCATTACATTTCACCCTGAATAAACTCATTTCATGAAACTCCTTTCACTCCAACTTGTGCTTGTTTTTAATCTCTAATTTTATATAAGCATTTGAGAGGTCAAGATGATTTACTAGGTTTTCATAACATTAGAAAAGCTATGATAACTCCTATGTTAGACACTTAAATTCAACAGTGCAATCTCAGTGAAATCTTGGGACCAGATTCTCAGTAAATGTTAACTGGTATAGCACAACTGAAATCAACTTCACTGAATGAAGTTATGTCAATTTGCACTACTGAAGATCCTGACCATAAAAATCTATGAGGGTATCAGGGCAGACTTTGAACTCTCGGGTGCTCTCTGCACTATATTCCATCTGTTAGTAAATAAGATTTTTGTATCTCATGGCATTCAATTTAGTTCCAAACACCACAGGCAGCACATACTGCAAGGAGATTGGTGCAAGATGAATTTACTCAGACTATTCCATTACCAGATTAGTCCACAGCTACTGATGCTAAACTTTGTAATAAATGAGCTAGTCTTGGAACTTATAAATCCCATCTATTCTGGAAAAAGGAGGTCTCACTAGGGACACTATGTTTTTGAATGGAATTCTTACCAGCTGATAGGTAGAATTTTCAGGCATTAGAAAATTGCAGCAGTGTTTGAGATATGCATTAAGTATTTATAGTTGGATTTCATGTGGATTTTGGTGAATAACTTTCAAGGCAAACGTCATTTCACTCTGATTTTAGTGGGGAACCCCCCTTCATTTTTAAAAAAGTATTATTCCCACATCTCATTGATGCAATTCAATGTATATTTCATTTGGAAGTGGAATAACATGTATCCTTAGAAGATGCTTGATCTGTGGTTGGTGTTAATTGGCATAGGTCCTTTTAATTCTTCTGGCATTATAGGAACTGCTGAGAATCTAGCTTAATATGGTTAATACCTTCAGCTGTGGGGCTTACAAAGTATATCACTTCTGGAATTTAGATAATGAACCTTTTTCTGGTGTTTTCCAAAACATTTTGTTCACCATGACCCAGGTGCCTCCCCAATCCCCCCTTTTCCTAAGTCAAAAAGGGAATGGCAGAATAAAGCGACAATTCACTTATTTGCCGTGAGAGCATCAGCACATTAAACAACGGTACTTAGGTCAGATAACGAGGAAGAGTCAGGTATTGCTGATATAGTCCGTGCTATGAAGGAAGTCTGTAATGATCCAAAAGATTAAAAGTAACGGTGCCGATTACTTTCTCAGCTTGCAAAGACATTTTCTGATTGTTGAAAGCAGCGCATTGTGCATCTCTGTCACAGTTATGGGGGGTTGGTCTATCACGGATTGTTTCAATTATCTGCACTTCAGGATAATTCAGAATCATAACTCAGAGATCTGTGGGAGGTTGGCAATAGATTTATCAATGATAACATCACTGGTCCACATATGTTGTGCTTCTTCGTATCCTGATTTTGATTCACATAGGCAGCAATAAGCAAGATTTGTCAAGAGGCTATGGTTGGAGTTTCATTACATGTCTTTGTAATTTTTCCAGTTAGTTATTTTAGCAGCTGGACATGCTAATTTCCAAACACACTCACAGGAAAATAGGGTATTTTGGGTGATATATATTATTCTATCCTATTTTGTACAGAAAAGGGAGTAACAGTTTCTATTGGGTCAAACAACTGGATAATCATCAGCTAGTTGCAGAGAAAAATATCATGCAGCAACACAAAGAGCGGACAGAATGTGAATTAGTCAGAAGTAAAAGGATAAAATAAAAATCCAGACAATGCTGGAGAACATGTGGATTGTTATAAGCCCACGTTACTTCATTACTTGGGCTGCTACCAAGGTTTGCAGACTCATTTGCCATATGAGAGAGACAGAGCAAAATTTACAAAGACCTTGGTTTACAGCTACAACAGGGGAGCTTTGCTTTAATTTGTGTACTGCTGAGGAGAAATACATTAAAATTACACCTAAATTACTGGGGAAAGGAACCTTTGAAGGCTTTGGTTTATTAAGAGATCTACAAAAGCATCACATTAGGGCTCGGCTGAATGAAATATAATTCTATATAAAAGAATTTCAAGCTAATTCTGAAGGAATTATTTCCTTAATTTGGTTGCATTTTAATACTACATTACTTTCCTACTTAATTTCATTGCCGGTGATAAGAAACATATGATGGCATTTTAGGGAATTATTTCAGACATCAAAATATCAATTGCTTGATTCAAAGCCCAACAGTCTATAGAAGAATCTGGCACCCAAAACAGAGAATGTTTGGATATGAAGAACTTGGTTCCTCAGGAGCATATGACACTGGCTGTAAGGGGAGGAACATTAAATTTTTTTTTTCCCAAATGATGAGAACCCTCATCATATGGGCTACGTCTACACTAGCACACTATGTCGAAGTAGCCTGTTTTGAAGTAAGAACATTGAAATAGGCTAATTCGAAGCATATCGCCTACACGTCCTCCAGGGCTGGTGCCGTCGATGTTCAAAGTGAAAGTAGCGATGGGGAATGTTGAAAGGAGCCGCCCCCGAAGGAAATAAGGAGCATCCATGCACACAAGCACTCTCTGTCGAAATAAGGGGCCAGCAAAGCCTGCGGGCAGGGTCCCAGGCTGGACTACCCCTTCTGGGGCAAGAGCAAGCTGCTCCCTTAAAGGGCCCCTCGCAGACACACTTGGCCTGCACAGCAGGAGGTCCACAAAGCCGACAACCGGTTGCGGACCCCGTGCACACAGCATGGATGCCCAGCAGCAGCAGCAGCCAGAAGCCCTGGGCTAAGGGCTGCTGCATGCAGCGGCCATAGAGCCCTGCAGGGGCTGGACAGAGCATCTCTCAACCCCTCAGCTGATGGCCGCCATGGAGGACCCCGTTATTTCGATGTAGCAGGACACGGATTGTCTACATATGCCCTACTTCGATGTTGAACGCTGAACGTTGAAGTAGGGCATGATTCCCATCTTCGGATAGGAATAGTGATTTCGATATCTCGCCACCTAACGTCGATTTCAACGTTGAAATAGCGCAGGGTGCATGTAGACACGACGCATACTATTTCAGTGTTGTGCCAGCTACTTCGAAGTAGCTGGCTAGTGTAGATGCACCCGTGACATCCACTTGCTGACACTGGCTGACAAAGTAGCAACAGCAGTGAGTCCTGCCTTCTCCCCCCATTCTGCTTGGTAGGAGGCTTTGCCCACTCAATGATCTGACCTTGGCAAGCTGTGCACCTGTCAGCTACAGATTGACCTGCTGTACTTCATCTTATCTGCAGCTGAAGGTGGAAGCTCTGGAGAAACACCGGCACCAACGACACACAGAGACCTGGCTCATTCACCAGACCACTCACTATGACCACATTACCTCTGTGCTGCCCATCCTCCTCTGGCTCCTAATTCAGTTCAAAGCAATGGACAGGTCAAATTTCAGTTCCAGCTGGCACCAGTGTCTCTGCTCATGATCTGACTAGGCACAGGCTCTCCTCTGGAGCAATGCAGCTGGTAAAGCCAGAAGAAAATACCTGAGGCCAATAATTCTTTACATTTACTCTGGCAGCATTGTTAGGCCAAATGAACTTACAGTATTTTGCAAACAGCAGACTAGATTCTCTGTTCCGGCCTGATTTTTAAAGCTACGATGGTGGATGATGGTAACAGGCTTCCGAGCCAGCCTCAGAGGTTCTGCTTTGTTATTGCTATTGCAATGGCCCTGGGCATGGGAGGTATTCCACATGGGGGAAAATTACAGGTAGGTCTCATATCACAGGCATGAATGGGTCTGGTCGACTTTGACCTGTGCCACCAGTGCTCCTGCAGTTCTGCAGAAGCTCATAAGACACATGGAAGCACAAATTTAACTAAAGGTTCAGAGCTGCCATAACCAATGCCAAGAGTTGAACTGGCTACTGGAAGCCCAGAAGAAGAGAAGAGGAACTGGTTCCGACCTGTCCCCATGTCAGTGCCTGCACCACAGCAAGGATGAACCAGCTGTTTAATACTTCCTCTTTCTGTGTCAGTTCTACATTAAGGCAGAAAACAATAATAATACTTATTTGTCCTACAGTAGTTCCCAGATCACTGTTTTGAAATCTGACTGCCGCCCCCCGCCCCCGCACTGTTGTGTTGAGTGTATAAAAACGGGATCTTCAGAACTGCTCAGCATTGGCCTAATTCTCTTCCTTCTGAAGTGAATGCAAGCATTACCATTGTCAGAAATGAGTGCTTTTGAAAATCCTGTCTCAAAATATTCCTTCCTACATCCCAACCTAACTCTCATCTAGACACACAGCCTTCCCACCACCAGTTTTCTTGCCCCACCATGCTTACCCAGACCCAGAAGTGTTATGTGTTATGGGACAGCTGGGAAGTTGGTCACTTCTAGGGAGACAAGGTGGTAGTCAAAAAGAGGTAACTCAGCTATGCTAGCTGGACATCCTTTAAAATGTTTCATTAGTTAGAGTCTACCCTTGCCAGGGGAATCCCTCATTTTAAGGAGAGGGAATATTTCTGGAAATGGCAGCATCTTTCAAACCTTGGGAACCTCTCAGTATGATTACAATACAGTGATTAGTCAAGACAAAATAGATCAAGCAGCAATTTAGGTGAGTGGGAGAGCTGAGTCAGCACTAATGAACAAATGTGGACGTCAGAAGCGTCAGGAGTTTAATAGGTCAACTAGGAAGTCAGTGCAGAAGCTGAACTTGCTGAGGCTATCAGTGGGAGATTGTTGTTAGAGAAAGAGGCTAAGCCAGCTATCAAGATCCAAAGGATGAAACCTTTTAGAAAATAATCTGAACTTGCCAAGCACCATCTACTTTTTGCAGGCTTATATGGAAAAGGCATATTTTAGAACAAATAAATAAGGACAATAAAGAAATTTTAATTACATCCTTTGTTTTTTAAATTTCTGGAAGGATTTTTTTCTATGGTGTATTCGTAATAGAAGATTTTTTGTGAACACAATGGATTTTCGTCTCAGGAGCAGACTGTTCATTTGGTGTGGCTATTTTTAGATGATCACACCCATATTCATGTTATGAGGTGTTCCATGAAGATTACGAAGGAACTACTGGAGTGTGGTTTATTAAGATTCCATTTGGAGTTTTATTGCTACTGTTTTCTAAAATGCAACGTTGATAGTTATCCTGTATGATGTTACAGATGTAGTGAAATTGTCATGAATGTGGAAAAATTACTTCCAAGAATTCAATCCGCAAAGGAGACACTGTTTAGATCAGACAATGTTTAAATTAAAGTTCAGTATCAAAGAAGAACTAGGTATCAGACATGGTATCAATGGTGCCAACCTTTTACAAAATTTGAGCACAAGTTGGAAGAATTTTTGTGAGCCATTCTTATGAAATTTCATTACATTGGGTACAAATTTCATCAGGATAACTGTCTTGAAATTTTGGCCACATCCAAACATGAAAAAAGAGCTGTTCTAATTATGACACCAGCCTGGAATTTGAATCTTAGGGGGAAGATTGCTAATTCTGGGATTCAAATAAGAATGTCCCTGAAACACTATAGGGGCTCGTTTGCATACTTGGCTTAATCTAATTCTTGACCTTCCCTTCCCGCCACCTTCTACCTCTCTACTCTCTGATTTGCTCACCTTGATCTTTTTTTTCTGATTTGTCCTCCTTGGTTACTGTTTTTGGTTCTCTGTGCCTTAAATATTGAGTCTGTTCTGTTATGGCTATGGTCTGAAGAAGTGGTTCTGTCCCACAAAAGCTCACCTAATAAATTATTTTGTTAGTCTTTAAAGCGCTACTTGACTTCATTTTTGTTTTGATAGTATGGAGACTAGCATGGCTCCCTCTCTGTTACTAAAAAGTGCCAGTTTTTCCATGTACAGAAATATTAATATTGCAAATTACACATTTCAACCAGCTAAAACTAGATGCTTTGAAAGCCAAGGAACACAAGTCCTCAGATTTTGCAAAAGAGACAGTGTTCATTTTTATGATACTAATGTGTTTTACAGTTAGTCCAGGGTTTAATTAATGCCTTTCATTCTCTAGCTATTCCAAAGTATTTTACTAATGCATTGAATTAAAAACTGGCAATGCCATGAATGAATAAGCAAATGTGCCAGCCAGAATGAGCTGAACAATAGGTCAAATGAAAAAGTTCTGGTCTTTGGAACCTATTCATTTGAGAGAAGGAATGTTGGCCGGAACACTAATGGCTTCCTCTGTACTTTTCCAAAATAAGCCCAGGTGAACACCAAAGATCCTATAACATCCACCAGAGACATGCAAGAGCCACTGTGATTAAGGGTATATCTATATTACCCAGGAGATCATCTTGGTTAGGGTTGATCTTTCAGGGGTTTGATTTCATGTGCCGAGCGGGGACACATGAAATTGAACTACTGGGGTCAGCAGTTGATCCCTGTATGCCTCATTCTTGTGAGGAGTAATGGATATTAACAGGAGACCTTTTCCCGTCAAACTCCCTCAGTGAGGATGGCCAGGTAAATTGATCGTAGCTATGCCCATTCCAGCTATGCAATTGCCATAGCTGGAACTGCGTATCTACTATTGACTTTAAAGTCTAGTGTTGACCTGGCCTTAGACACTGTGATTTACAACCTCAACTAAAAGCTGCAGCTGTCCCCACTGAAGGGAGACATGTTAGTATTTCATATTAACCTGCATCCTGCAGTACAACTTGAACTGTTGACTTTCTGACTTTTCTGACTTTCTTTATGGCAAGAATACTATAAAAAACATAGTGAGATCAGCAGGACAAAAAAAATGAGGAAGTGAGGATTCCAAGGAAATTTTGACAAATTCAAAATATTTACTGTCTTTGTGTGTTTTAAAAAGGTCCATATTTCATTTTCAAATGTCAAAATCAGATAACCTTCCTAAAGATGATTTTCAATGTTTAATTTGGAAAATGGAATATTCCAACTGTGAAAAAATTCTGCAATGTGACCAATAACAAAACAAAAAACAAAAAATAATCTGGCAGAAGAGCAAACACTATTTTCTCTCATTTAAACTTTTAACTGAAAATGAGGAACGTAAAAATTTGTAAAAATTGAAGATACCTTTGGCAACAATTCAATTTTTAAGAGGGATCATATTTCAATTTAAAGTGGTTTAATTAGAAAAATATATTATTAAAATATTATTTAATATTTATTAAAGAACAGTGTGCATGTGGAAAGAAAAGAAGTAGGATTACACAGAAGTTCAGAAAATAGGGTTTCAGATAAACTGGGGAAGGAGTGAACTAGACTGGTGGAGAATCAATAAATTCAGATCTCATTATTCCTTTGTTTGCTAGATTGAAGAGCACATTAATGAATTTTTGCCGGGTACTTACACACTGTGATCAAGTCACCCCATAACATTCTCTTTCATGAACTGCTTGCTCAGGACTACTCAAGTCTTTCACTAGAAGGTATGTTTTCCAACTCTTTAGCAAGAATACTTGTGGCACTTTTCAGAGCCTTCTTTATTTATCAATATTCTTTCTGAATTGTAGACACCAGAATCAGACACTGTATTCCATTAGTGGATGTACCAGGGCAAATACAGAAGTAATATAAGCTCGCTATTTCCACTCACTACTCCCTTTTATAATATTTCCAAGGATCACATTAGCCATGGGAGTTCAGGTTAAGCTGATTATCTATCATGACCCCAGGTCTTTTGCCAGAATTACTGCTTCCCAGGATAGAGTTCCCCATTCTGTTACTGTGACATGCATTATTTGATCCTAGATGTATGACTTTACATATGGCCAGACTGAAACACACATTGTTTGCTTCTAGCCAGCTTACCAAGCAAGCCAGATCATTCAAGTGTTCATAACTTGTACTCTTCATTATTTACCATTTTCCCTAACTTGGGGTCATCTGCAAACTTTATCAGTAATGATTTTGTGTTTTTTTCCAGTGCCTTGATAAACATCTTAAATATAATATCTGATGAAGTAAGTCTGTGCTCACGAAAGCGCATGCTCAAAACTTTTCTGTTAGTCTATAAGGTGCCACAGGACCCTTCGTTGCTGTATCTTAAATATAGTAGGGCCAGGAACAGATCCCTGCAGGACCCTACCAGAAATGCACCCATTTGATGATTCCCCATTTACAATTACATTTTGAAAAATATCAGTTACCTGATTTTAATCCAAGTAAACATGCATCATGTTTAATTCATATTACTCCAGCTTCTTAATCAAAACATTGTGTAGAACCATATTAAAAGCTGGACAGAAGTCTATTACATAAACATTATTACTTTTAACAACCAAATATTTGATTTTATTAAAAAAACTCAAGGTGGTTTGAGAACATCTATTTTCCATATATCATGTTGATTGGCAACAATTATATTATCTTTTAATTTTTTATTAATTGAGTCATATGCCACCTGATCCATTACCTTATCTGGGATTACATAATTGAGGGGTGAGCAAACTTTTTATGTTGTACCCTATTTTTCATCCCTGCAATTAGCAGGGCCTCACAGCCTACCTAATGAAATCCAAACCGATGGAAATTTTGGTTATGTTCATATGAAAAATAACCCCTTTTCGACATGTGTAAGAAAATAAGTATATAGAATGTAAAACTTTATTATTTGGTACATAAACGTGAATGCACGTACAAAAAAACAGTAACACACGTCAACATTTCAATGAGATGGATGAGCCGGAGAGTCAGCAGCCAATTGTGTTGTTCCCCGCTTATGGAATTTCACATCCCCTCCCCCACGGGGGTGTGCTCCCCACTTTGCACACCACTAACACAGGTCTTCCCATTTGCAATTTTTTAATATGGACACAACGTTAACTTTGTTCCAGCTCTCTGGAACTTCCCCAGTGTTGCAAGACTTACTGAAAATCAACATTAATGGTTCAGCAGTCTAGCTTTTTTAGTTAACCTCTCAGACATAACTTATCTGGACCTCTGAATTTAAAAAAACATCTAACTTCAGTAACTTCTGTTTAACATCCCTCTTAGTACTATTGGTATATAAAATATTTCACTATCATATTACATGAATACATCTGATCTTTTCCTAAATTTAAAACTGAAATATTTAACATTAGTGCCTTTTCTGCATTATTGACAAATAGTTACCATTTTCATTTAATAATTGACCATTGACCTACTTACAATTTTTTGTTCCTAACATACTTTTAAAATGTCTTCTAATTGTCCTCAACTCTGTTCCTTGTGCAATCTTGCTTCCCTTCTCAATTTTCTACAATTCCTAGCTTCTAATAATATTAATTAGTATCACATTCTCATTTTGATATCAATCAATATTAATTAGAAGCTAGGGACTGTCAGTGCTTCTTTTTGTGCCAGTACTTGCTAGTACTGAGTACTGGGACCTCGGTAACTCCAGCCAGACTGTCTGTGGTGGAGGGGTGGCAGCTGGCTGAGTAGTGGCTCCTTTTCTTTTTTTTTTTCCCCAGAAAACACGCTGGGAATTGTAGAAAATTGATAAGTGAAGCAAAAGGAAACAACCAGCAGAATTAAGAACAATAAGGATTTATTTTATTTATATATACATACATACTTATATATACACCATACATATATATATATACGTATTGGGAGACATTCTTTCACTTCCCCTCTAAGCCAGATTCTTGGCTATTTTTCTTCCTTGACTGGGACTTTTTTGGGCAGATAGTAAAAAGTTCTTGAACTGCTCCATATCATCAATTATTTTTTTGTGCTTACATTTTGTGTCAGATTCTTTCACTTTTTTTCAGTTTTATAAAACTGGTCCCTTTAAAGCAAATATATAAATTGTCGGTAGGGACTTTATAGCCTAGGTTGGCACTTAGCTGCATTGGCTCCCAGCAATGTGTATACAGCCATGGGGACTGGAGTCCCATTCTCTGAAAGACCCCTGCTGTGTCACACCCGCTCACTTGCTGAGTGTGTGAGTCTCTCATACAATAACAGGGGTGGGGGAAGGAAAAACATTTAAAAGAGAACAGGATAAGCTGGTTCAAAAATATTAAGAAAAAAAACCCCTGCAACCAAACGAAACAGCCCAGCATATTTTGCAATGGGGAACTCATGGGCAGGTGGGCAGCAGAAATGATATTTTATTTCAGTTTGGTCAAAATGACTGGCTTCAAGTTGACAATGCCGCTTTAATCAGATCCAGAAACAGCTTCCGTGCCAGCCAATAGGGAGATTAGATGTGCTTGTATCATCGGGATGCAAGCAAAGATTCAATCAGCTCAGAAGCAGCAGCATAAAGTAGTTCTGTGCGTGTGTGTGTGAGAGCAAAGGAGAGTGAGGGCTCAGATCCCGGTTAATCTGCTGGAGATCACACTGGTGTTCGAACCTCTGCACCAACTCCCTTCTCTCCTGCCCCCACCCTTTCTTTCTTTTATTTTCTACTCTCGGACTTAACTCTTAAGACGGATGAGCAAGACACTCCAGCCATTTCAAGTGGCAACTTTCCACCCCCTGGAGCTCAACATAGAAGAGAAGCATCGATCCATAATCTCTGGGAAGACCCTTTTGCAGTGTGCAACTCAGTGATGGAGGGGGAGTGATGGGCTAAAAGAAAGAGAGAGTGGAGCGTAATGGGACCCAAACCAGCAGCAACAGCTATTCATGTGTAAATACCTCTTGGGAAACGTACACTTCTAATACTCTGCACAACAAGCAAGAAACACTAAGAGAATGAGGTGGAAATATAACCTAACTCCAAGCAGCTTGTGAGCGCAAGGAATTGGCAGAGGCTCAGCATGAATTAAAAAGGAGTGAAGAAGATGGAGAGCACCCTTTGCTGTGAGCACAGGCTCTCTGCTGTGGATAGCAGCAGGGGACTCTTATTTCTCCTCCTCTACATTTTGATAGGCGTCCCTCAGACTTTCCAGCAAGTGCTAAGGATTGGTAAGTGCCAAGTGGGTGGCGGAGGGAGGGAGAAGGGCCCAGTGTTTCCTTCCTGTTGGTAACTCTAGGGGATGAGGGTGGTTGGAAATGTTCATGTGGTTTAGTGATTGTAGAGATTTTAACACACACATTCAGAGTGTTCATACAGACTGTACAGTACATTCATATGACAATAAGCCCTTAACCCCCTTCAAATTTGAAGGGTACAAGAATCATATCAATGTGTTGTGTGTGTGTAATATAACCCATTTCCTTCTCTCACACACTGGTTAAAAGGGTTTCTGACTACCAGGCTGTCTCTTGGACTACTTAGCAACGTCATGCTTAGGTGACCCGGCACACACCGCTCGGAGCTGCAGGCTGGCTGCAGTGCACATGCTGTGGCTAATGCCCTGACTTGCTGGTACATTTGGATGTAGTGCTCCACCGTGCTTCTCACTCAGTCTGTCCTCCTTCCTGTGCTTCGCCTGAGGTCAGCACTTGCCACCCTCTCCCTCCTCCCTGTCACAGCTTTTGTCACACCAGGAGCTCTTAAATGCCAGCAAGATGCTGCTGCAGGAGTGAGGCGGCTGAGCCCAGAGTACTGGGGGTGAGAAGCTGAGGTGTGTTTCATCACTGAAATTCCACTGAGATATTCTCAAAGCCTGTCAACTGTGCTTTCAAATTCAGCTCTGGGTCAGAGACTTTAATAAGTGGGCTAGCTTCCCTACACAGTGTTGTCTGCTAACCTTTTCGCTGGCGTTTGTATTTATCTATCACTTGGAAGTCAGGTACTCAAGTACTGTAGAATTAACTGAAGTCCTAAAAGACTTAAACCAAAGTGGCTAAAGGGCGGCCCTGTGGGCTGAAAGTTGCCCCCCCCCCGCCTTCCCCCAACAGCAAGAAAGCTCTCTAGCCACAGGCACTAGAAGACAAAACCTTCCAAATACTTGTGCGGAACTAGCAGGAGTCCTGGTGTTTAAAATGGTAAAGTACACAACGGCAGAGGATTTACTATGAACATAAAAACAATCAAACTATGGCTTTTAAGTCAGTCATTCATTACAATGCTAAGGAGGCAACAAAAATGATTCCCTGACTTTAAGTTGAATGCCAAAAAGTAATGAGATTTTCTTGTTCTGAGTCAAAGAGCTGAAAACTAAAACATACAGGATGTAAATGTTACAGGGTGTGAAGGGGTTGGAGGAAGAAAGAAATCGTTATCTTCTTCTGCCCTCCTGTAACCTTTGCTTGGCGTGAATACACAACAATCACTGTACATACATGTTACCCCAGAAAACAGGAATTTATTTTAAATAGAAGACTCTGCACCATGGAAACAAGGCTTAGTTCACAGGAAGCTTCCCTTCCTACAGTGGGTTTCTTGTGTCACTCAAGTCAGACAGTGAATACAAAGTACCAAAAGAGTTAGGGACTGGCAGAAAATGTGGGAAAAAAATTAAGGCAGAATCCCCCACCTCCTTTTCCTGGCACTCTCTTGCTTCTATTTGATATTGGTCTAGCATGAAAAGTTGGGAAGGTGGGTGGAACAAGGGACAGGCACATACACAAGGGGAAAAGTCCTTCCCTTCTTCAGCTGCCTGACAGCTTGATCCTGCAAACACTTAACCTGCTTCATATTATTCGTGTAGTGACATTAAAATGAAGGTGTTTTCTTAAACTCCTTTTCTCTATAACCATATAACTTTGACAAATTCAAATAAAACAGAAGTGACATAATATGTGCTCTCTGAGGTCCAACCTCTGAAAGTGCTGAGCAGTGCCCTCAAAGACAAACAGGAGCTGAAAGTCATGACCAAAGAGCTGTATGTCCTCAGTTATTTGGTGCATGAGCTGAAATTTTCACTGTATGAACACTAACCATTGTATTGCAATGAAGCTGTGTAATATTGGCGTAACACACTGCAGTCTGTGAAGGAAGTGTGCAGAATTTAGAAGAAATAGCCATTATCACACTTACATATGCTGGTAAATTCAAGGCAAGGGTTGGCAGTCTTCAATGGGAAACTGGCCTGAATAAAGAAAAAATATTTTAGAATATTAAATTAATATACTCAACAGCATCACTATGCTGCGGAAGAACATTCATTTTGTCCCAGATCCCATGAATGCTTAATTTCTTTACTTTAAAGTGAATAGCAATTGAAATAAATACGACTGCTCACATGCTTAAGGTTAAGCGTATGCTTAAGTGCTTTGATAGATCAGGGTCCGAGTGTTCATCTCCTTGTATGACCAAGCCCTAGATGCAAACACTTGGGAGCAGGGACAATATTTCCTGTGCATATGTGCAATAGCTAGAACAATGGGAGCCCAATCTTGACCTAGGCTTTTGAATGTTACCACAATATAAGTAAAACAATTGTACTCTATACAACTAGTAAGGTTTATATCACAGGCCCAACTATACACACAGTTACATATTATGGGAGAAACACTATGTGTTTATTGTTTTAACTGCAGATATCCAATTTTATAAAATACACATTTTGAACAGTTAGTCTGACTATACAGAAATGCCGTAATTCATCTTTCACATCCCTATGCCACCATGTTCCCTGTAAGATGAATGCTGGGGCAGCCTTTTGGGAGAAATACAGGTAACATCCCATCATGAAGCAGAACACCCACAGCCACTCACAATGGGTAGCATGTGTTTCTACCAGTGGTGCATATCCACACGTCTTGGTACACATGACAAAATTTATTCTGAAAATGAACGGAAAAACGAGGGGGAACCCTGCGATGCTGTGACAACTTTCTCTGTAGAATGTATCACTTTTACAAGTGGCAAATAGAAATGATGTGGATGACTCCTCAATCCCATTTTGAGATAACACTATACTTTCTAACGGTGAAAAACATGCTACTAAGTCATCATGCCTTCTTATTCATGTTCTAGTTAATGAAGGAAAGGTATACAGTGGTATACCACGGTGGGGTACGTTGTATCTGAATGAATACATGGTGGCCTAATTGCATTTTTCACTGCTGGAGAACTTTTGGACTGTTATTTTGTTGCTTTATATAACTAATTAGTGTACTTTACTGCTTACATTTGATTAGTAGAGAAAGGAGCTCATGGAGGAACATATGACATTTAGAAATTTTAGATGTTTCTCACTATCTAGGTTATTCTTGCCTCCAAATGTTGCTTAACACTTTGAACAAGAAAATACAAATAAGGGATTTCAATGGAAGCAATAAAACAAAATCAGTCTCACACAAGTAATTTAACAATGACTTTCCATATATGAGAGATTTTGAAAGACAATACTTTGCCTGGATTCAGACAATAAAATATTTAATTTCTAATGCCTTACTGAGATATTCCCAACAGATACATTTTAAAAAGCTTGTTTTTTGTGCAAGTTCTTACATCAAAATTCCAGGCAGTAACATCTATAGCTACACACATACGCTGAACCGCATTATGTAATGGTACAGTTAAACTTCACAAACCTGATATTTCTGATTTAGTAGCACAGGATTTCTACTTTTTTGCACGTGAGTCAACCTTCATACCCAATTCAGTCTATCCTATGTTACTTGTATAAAATAAACATGCATATCCAAAGTAAATCTCAAATGAGAAAAGGAAGAAATAACAACATTTAAAAGCAAGCATGTATTAAACTGTGTTGGAAGAGCTCTCAAAATAGCAAAATCCAAGACTGAAACAGAATTACTTGTTCATTTCATACCAACTACTTTATCATTTCATACCAATACTTATTTTATACCATTCAGAAATTCAAGTTACATGAATACCCTTTAATACTATGTTGAACTATTACATGACAAATTACAAAATATGCTAATTTAATCCATTTTCCCATTTAAAATAAACAATGGCTGAGAAACTTTACACACTATTAATATATCAATGAAGTTCATTAAAACGGAAATATGCTACATTTCAACAATTTTTTAAAAAATTATAACGTGGTTGAAGCATAGAATTACTCGGTAAAATTAATACCTCTTAAGAAGTAAAATAATAATATTTTAGATTTCATATGAAACATTTTAGGGGCTGAAACATGAAAATTCTAATTTTCACATTACTTATTGGACTAACTATCATAGTGGTATCAGAATTTCAGAAACACATAGTCAAATCCCACACTAACTTGTTCTCTAACTGGGCAAAATGCTCATTGAATCAATGAGTAAGAAAAGCAAGTTTTCTTTCATTCTATTTAACTACAAAAGAAAAAGAGAGAGATTCTCTCTCAGACACACACAAATCAACCCAACTTATGAAATAAGTCTTAAATAAAAAGTTGGAATTTTCAACATAGATTTGGAAACATTTTCCTTCGTGATGTTTATTTTCATAATGTTTCTTTTCTAACTTAGTGCCATAGACATAAGATCCTTCTAATGTCATATTACTGCACCAGCACAATAGAAGGTTAAAGGTAACTTGACAAGTTATTAAGAATACAAATATGCCTTTTTTGATAAACTGTTTGATTAGTGGCCTTGCTTGTAACATCAATGAGATGAATATAACATTGACATTATTCAACAAGATTATGCCTTCCTGTGTATTTAGAAAGTCCCTATTATATTTTTGGGCAGTTCTGTGACATAAATATTAAATAATATCAACTGCTATATATCTGTTTTGAGCTTGACTTTAGCAACAAAATTATTACACTTGATAAAGCAATATAAACTCATTGGACTGTATTGTATGTCTATACACAAATCAGACATCAGCTGCTCCTTGGTCATCAGAGTCCAGATGCTCCATAGTTCAGCATGTAACCTAACCATAATTTCCTGGAATCTATTGCATCATATTTAACAGCAAGCTCTTTGTAACAAATCATTTCTTAAGGATTATTGCTTGAAAGCACAGAACTGAACTGTGTGGCAACCACAGAAATTGGTGAAGCTCCACATCATGTAAATCAGTAGAGTGTTTGGCCTACGAGCTTTGAAGTGATACTGTTGGTTAAATATATTTTAAAAAGATAAATGACAGACCAATAGGGAAATCTTATATTTGAGGAACTCAGTCCTGCAAATCTGTACTCACAAAAGTAAAGACAATGGGGTCCACCATGGTTAATGCATGTGCTGATGTCAGTGAAAACACTTGTAACAAATAAAGGTTTCCATGAATGGACCCTCAGTAACTAAAACCAAAATATGTTAAAGTTCATTGGCAATTCACTTTTTGTTCTTTACTTACATTTGACAATGAAAACAGACTTTAGACAGTTTTACTTTGCTTCCAGATGATTTCATTTTTTGGTTCTTCTATCTTAAAAGAATTTTATGATTTTGGGTTGCAGATACTGCAAGGGAATATTTAAATGTCCTGTGCCAGAGCCTTCACTGATGTAAATCAGCATCACTGTATTGAAGTCAATGCAGCTACTCTGATTCAAGGAGCTAAGGATCTGATCCTAAGTATTTAATGTATGAAACAAGGGGAAATCATTCATAATCTCAGCAACCTGCCACCTTACTTGCACTGAATAGTACCTGGAAAAAATCAAGCCCTACATTTATTTTTGCCTTAATTTTACATTAGTTACTTTGAAATGCTTTATTTCTGGAATTCATTGCTAAAGTTGAGCAACAGTGATTGCTAAGAACACTAACTCCATATTTTTGTGATGACTTACTTTTGACTTTGATCACTCAATGAATATACTAAATGACTGCATGCACTTGCTAGAACTTCATTATGTCTGCAAATGTGTAAGCAGCAGCTTGACATTTGCAGAAAATATAAAGAGAGCAAATTCACTTTGCAGGAAAATGGCAATTTGTGTCTTTTTTGTACTAATTCAGCTTCAAATGTCTGCACCACCATAAAAGAAATTAGCCATAGAGTACAGGCACAGGGTACCTCTCAAATGGTCTATATCGCTGTGGCATTTTGGCATTTCTGAGCTTGTCAAATTATGCAACAGGCAGCCAACCACTTAGGACCCAATTAACATCATAAGATTGATGATAAGTTGCTCTTGTACTGGAGCAATTGTCAAAAAAGTCAGTGGAGAACAACAAAAGGAAAGTTCTGAGACTAGAAAATGGCAATTAAATTACAAAAGACTACAAATTAATTTGCCTACATTACACCAAAACTAGAATTTCTGTAGGGCTGTGTCTAAACTAGCCCCCAGCTTCAAAGGGGGAATTGTAATTAGGGTGTTGGGGATTACTAACAAAGTGCTGCGGTGCATATGCAGTACTTCTTTAGGCTAAATCTCCCCCTCAGCCACTTTGAAGTGTGAAACTTTAAAGTGCCGGCTTGTGTGTAGCTGCGGGTCAGCGGCGAGTACTTTGAAGTCCCTCAGGAGTAAAGGGACTTCGAAGTAGCACAGGCACTTTTAAGTAGCCATCGCTGACCCACAGCTGCACGCAAGCTGGCACTTCATTAGTAATCTCCGAACACCCTAATTACCATGCCCCCTTCAAAGTTGGGGGCTAGTCTAGACACAGCCTAGGAGTGTAGAAACTATTAAGGGAAATAAAAAGTTTATAGATGGTATGACATGAAGATACCGTCAATTGGACAGATATTGCAGCTAGGAATACAGTTTTATGTAGACACCTTCTGTTAGTTTCATTTTGCCTTATGTAGATATCTTTTCCAACATTCAAGGAGATGCAGGTGAATAATATCAAAATACCACCAAGGAATGCTATGAGCCCTGAAAAAAAAATTAACCATGTCTTCTTCATTTCTGGCTCCATTTCTAATATCATTTTGTTCTAACTGTGTGATGATTTCAAATATATGAAGGCCCTGATCCTCTGACTAGCTCCGTGCAGTGCAGGCAGACCTATGCATTAGCATGGGGCCCCATGCAAGTCAGGTGGGCTTTAAATGGATTTATGGGTCTGCCAACATGCAGGCGAATATTTAAAGACCCTGTGTCAGAGGTTTCAGTGATGTAAATCAGCATCATGGTAGTGCATCAGCATGCATTTAACCAGGATTTAGAAAAGACAGTAAACACCCAGCTCCACTAGAATCAATGGGAGTTTTGGAATGGGGTGCGGGGGGGGGTCACATTTCACCCCACAAGTTTTGTTTAACCAAATTAATTATATTGACTTGTGACCAAAAGAAGATTTGCACCCTTAGTTCTTGCCAGTTGTTATCTGGAATACACAATGGTAAGGTTACTGCACAAGGAGTAACCCATATGAATAAAAGTTAGGTTTTTCTGAATGGGCCTTTTATACTTACTCCCCACCCCTCAATATTTATACCCTTTTAATCAAGTAATTTTTTCTACTTTCGGCATATATCTCATAAACTTACAGCTCCTAATTTCATGTACTTAGAGGACATTTGCCTCATTATCTGTCCTTGCAATAAGCTGCACCATATGGCTCTGTCTTCAGTTAACATTTTCTATTCATTCAGTGAGTACAACTTTACTGCTGGTTTTTCATTATAAACTATTTTGTATAGCCTGGTCAGTAATAAAGCTTAAATCTTCTCCCTGCTCCAAGTATTTTAAACAACTGCCTCTAATCTTCTTTTCTCAGAAAGGCTTGATTTGACTGACTGAACCATAGATTGTCCTGCAGTAAAAAATGTGTGTGTGTGTGTCCTATCCAAGAACTGATTAGTTTTACTGGAGAGCTTTGGATCTGTGACCTGAAAGCCCAATTTGTCCTAGTTTTTGGTTGACTTTAGGTTTTAGAATACAATGAGGAGTTCATGATTTTGGGAGCGGTTTAAAATGGCAATGTTGCTATATCCACTGTCTGTGCTGAAGCCAATAAAACTTTGCATTCAAAAACTTATTTTTAAAAGTGTATATTTTTATTAAATCAAGTCACAGTTCAGAATTAAAATCCCACTGTTCCAATCATGAACCCTTGGCACCAACAGATTCACAGGAGGCAGAGGCTGAAAAGCACTACCAGGATGTTTGTACTTCTGACCTGCCAGTGTGAGATTATTCCCTATGGTGTCCTTAAGGCACCTCGTGCACTTAGGTATTAAATTAGGGTGTCAAAACAGTGAGAAAACCTGAATCACTTCTGTACCACTGCAGTACAGGCAGAGGTGTTATTAACAGAGTGAGAACCTTAACTCTGAGTTTCTTTCCTTTTGTTGGTTTACATCAAAATTTAGAAAAAAAAATGTACGTTACATGTTTTATGTTCCTTTCGGTTAAAATAACCCCAAATCAAAACAATACGTATTAAACATTCTCTTAACATGGTAATTGTGTCCAAACTCTGTCGTCAGATAGGTACAGACAAATTCTATGTACTTCTAAGGGAGCATTGGTGTGTTTGCCACAGTGCCTGGGTTCTGAACATGGAAGTTGTGACAACCCCGCCATTATAGGTTCCACATCCCTTGTCTGCCATGGTTGGGACCTGACCAGTCCCAGACAAGAGAATTTGCTGGACAAGGGAAGTTTTCCTGCCATGGCCCCCAAGCCACCACCCCAACCCCTCTTCCCACCACTGGGTTGCACCCCTACCTTTTGCCCTGGGGCTGCCAGAAGAAGTTGGCTCAGGCCTATGCTGGGGATGTAGCTCCAGCCCTGGGTGACTGCCCCCCACCCTGCAGGGCTGCGGGGGGAAGCTGACTCTGTCCCACAGGGCTGCAGGGGAAAGCCGGGTCCATCTCTGTCCGCGGCCTTGGCTCTGTGGGGCAAAGCTGGCTCCAACTCCTACCTCAGCCTTGCATGCCTGCTGTCCCACAAGGGTTGCTGGGGGAATGAAGGTTCCACTGCAGCTCCCCTCCTGCCCCACCAGGGCTGCCAGAGGACGTGGGATGCACCCTTCTGCCCGGATCTCTGGTCCGGTGACATCCCTCATCTGGCAGTCATATTGACTTCACACCAGTGAAGGTTTCCCATAACGCGTATTAGGAGAAGGTGCCGGTAAGACCTCTGCCACTACAAAGTGAAGATGGATGTTGCTGGACCAGAGAATACTAGATTCAGGTTCTTCAACCTGTACTACGGTATATTTGTAAATGTGACGGCAGTCCCAGTTAGATCCTGACTAGACAGAGCAATGAACCTTAAGTGGAAAAGCCCCAAAAACACCACAGCAGAATTTGGCCCAACTTGTGTAGAAGTGTGGATAAGAATGTTCATGAAGCTCACCATTCCAGTGAAGTAAAACTAAATGACAGAAAAACTCCACCCATCCATCATGCTTAAGTAGCTGTTCTGATATAAATACAGCTATTTATGTTAAGTCCTGTGCTCCTGCTCCCATTCAAATCAGTATCAAAACTCCCACTGAGTTCAATAGTGCACTGTTAAGACTTTAAAATCCATCTGATTTTGTCAGCCTTCCACATAAAATGCATTATGAAAAGCATATGTGCACTACAATCTATTACAAGAAGTATGTGCTACACATACATAGTAGATGCCTTTTAACGGTAAATGTTTTGGCCATATGATCAGTGGCCAACACCTGTCCACTCTGGACTAACCTGACAAAGATTTTTTTAATAGCTAACTCCTCTTGTAGCCACAACATAACAACAACAAACTATTTAATGAGACAGAAACAGTTTTACTTTCTTCTCTCTGAAATCAACAATGGACCAATATTCCATCATGAAGTGAGGGGGTTCTTGGTTGCTAGAAGTAGTGCCAAATGGGATGTAAATCTGAGGTCCTGACCCACTTGTAAGCATTAAAAATCCCATGGTATTCTTTATAAGGACTGTGCTGTTAACTCCTGCTTCGCAGACAAACTCCTAGTTGAGGAATTAGGACCTAAGTAAATTCCTCTTGCCATTTCTATTGGGTCTATGATAGTCTATGCTTCCCATCCTAAAATGTCATGTAATCTAATTATTAGAGCTGGTCAAAAGTGGTAATTGCATTCATGTGAAAAACAAACTGAATTTCCTCATTTCCTTAAGAAACAATAACTAATGAAGAGATGTTTAGTTTTGGAAACTAAAAATAATTTTTTGTCCAGCTTTTCAATTTGTTTTCTTCATCCTCCGCATAACACGTTAGCTCAGCTATATTGGGTCCTTCTTCTGATAGCTTCTGGATGGTTACTGACTAGTGACTTGGGGGCATTTACAGTCAGTTCAGCTGAAACTGATCTCCCCTCACTTCACTCATGCTTAAATATCTTCTTGGGTCTGAGCTTTGTCCCCTATAATCAGGGATAGAGGCACCCAGAGTCCAGGAAATAGTCTTATTGTGGATGCTGGGGCAATCAATATGGCTGTTGTTAAAATTTACATTTCTAGACCAATAAATCAGCTCATATTCTTTGCCAGTCTGCAACCTGTACAGCCATGCTGACTTCACACCAAGGAAAGGTTCCCATAACATGGGTTTGGAGAAGGTACCGCTAAGATCTCTGCCACTACAAAGTGAAACATTGAATACCATGGATGGATGATGGCAATTTGTCATTGCAGAGACAATTCTGGACTTTTATTGAAAATAATTAACCCAGCCTCTCCAGTGGAAACATTAACAAAACGCAAACTACAGTGTAACGTAGTGTCCCTGCTGAAGTTCTACGTATGTGCAGTAGAAATAAACAGTGAACAGCATGAGTCATGCCACCTTCTTCCAAGGTTATATCCTCTGAAATTCACCTTTGGTGCAAGGCTCTGTTAAGCATGCTGCATACCCAGGCCTGCTGACAGGGTGGGAGGAAAGGAGACAGTTGCCCTGGGCCCAGTGTCGGCGGGAGCTGGTGGCCCCTTTGAAACGCTGCAGAGCAATGTGCCACTGCTCCGTGTGGGGCTTTGAGGGACAGTGTGGGCTAATGGGGGGCAGTGCTGACTGCCCTAAGCACCACCCCTTCTGTCGTTGGTCCCACCCCTTCTGGGCACAGAGCGCGTTCCCCTCCCACTTTGCCCCAGGGTGGCTGTCAGCACTGCCGTGCATACCTTATGCTCATAACTTACCATGAGAAATAGGAAGCCCATGGAATTAAGAAAGGACTGTGATTAATAACAGTCATACCTCTCTCTCATATAGCATTTTACACCAGTATAACTCAAAACATAAGTGCCGACCTTTTCGGTGCTCTGGGGCTGGGGTAAAAAAAAAAACCTGGTAAAATAGTGGATACTCAGCACCTGCTGGTTGTCCTGCCAATCAGTTCCTTCCTCTCTCTCCAGGGCTTCCTGCTGGCTGGCAGCTCTGCCAGTCGGTGCTTCCCTTGCCCTCCCAGTACCTCCTACTCACCCTGGATATAGCACTGTGCAGTAGGTGCTACAATTATGGAGTGGAGCAAAGGCCAGGTGTGCTCAGGGGAAGGGGTTTAACAAGGTGGGATGAGACAGGGTTGGGGAGAGGCCTCGGGGAAAGGGGTGAAGTGGAAGTGAGACCTGGGGCCCAGCAGGCTTTGAGCGTCCCTGGTAAAACTGGCAAGCCAGCACTTTTGTCTCAAAGCACACATTATTACGCCCATTTTAGAGACAGAGATACTGATGCACAGAGCAGAAAAGGACTTGCCCAATGTCATTCAGCAGGCTGGCCACAGAGCCAGGAACAGAAGTCATTTCTTCCGGGTCCCAACTCAGTGCCCTATCCACTAGATCACAACTTTGACATTTTACTGAATTATTTATAATAGGTGAATATTATCACAGCTGCCTAAAAACCTGTGAAAGTGCTAAGTATTAATTAACATCATTATTTGAGGTCAGACATACTATTTGTCTAATGAAACAATTTAAAGGCAGAAATGTGAGCTTTGTTTTAGAACCAAATTACTCCGAGATTCTGGTGTTCAATCAGTAAAGACTGGGATTACTAACAGCTCTCAACCCCCAATATAGTAGCACAAAAGCACCAGAAAAACTATTTTACAGTAGCAGTAGAGGATTTGCCTGTAACACTGAGGAGCTTAGTGAACTAACATACTTTTAAGAAGAAGTTAAACAAAAGGAAGCAAAAGAATTTTTTTAATCCTTAACCACCCTCCGCTACACTAGAAAGTCATGGAGGCGTCAAGCCAAATCAGTCATTTCTATAAAAGTTATGAATGGAAATCTCAGATTTGATGGAACATGAAAAGTAGTTTACATGAAGCAGCTACTCTATATTTTTGGATATGCGAATTAATTTGTATTTCTTTGGCATGATCCCGAGAGATACAGCTCAAGACATTCTTCCTTTGAGTACATTGTGCCAAAAACCTTCACAGTAGCAAGGCATGGGGAAGAGGCCAGGAGGATGCAGCAACTGTGTGAGCTTGGTATAACTATTTGATTCTGACCTAAAAAAGGAGATCTCACCAGTACCTGATTTAAAAAAAAGTTCATCTTTTTTCCCCCATGACTACAGCACTATTCTTTAGATTATCACCCATGGCCAGGGTGACCTGTGAGTGAAAACACATGAACATATTTAGATATTTTGCATGTACGCCAAGTTAGCACTTTCTTTAACAACGTTTGCAGCAGTAAACTGTTGGGGACCTCTTCCCCGTAAGCTGGAGAAGGAAAAGGTATATAATTATATTGTATGAATAAAACAGTTTTTGTTTTTGTTGTTTTTTTGCTGGTGAATTCTAGCCTTCATTTTGGAAGACCTTAGATAAACATAAATTATAGAGAAAACTAAACGAAGAAATATTAGATAGCAGATTAGCACTCCGGTATAAGTGACTATCTAACACATGACACACAACAGGAACATTAAATGATTAAATGGCAACTACACTAAGAACACTATTACTTCTTGCTGTGGTATAGTACGCAGAGGGTTTAAAAATCTGTGATCATGCTGAACAGGCTTGCTTTGTTCATATAACTCCATTACACCACTTTATTCATTTTAATATGTATTGGCCCCCAAACACACACCGACACTTTATATTACACTGACAAACCTACATTAAAGTTTGCTCAATGAAAAAAGTATGTGGTCATGCAATTAAAAACTGTATCATAACACATATGCACAAGGAAGCTGAATTAAGGTTGTGGATACAACTTTAACTGGCATTGCCTAACTTTGGAGTGCTTGACTTTGCAAACTTAACATTATTTTAACGTAGGGGGTTTTACAGGTAATTTCCTAGATTGTTAAAAAAAACAAACTGACCTTCCCCGCCCTCCCCACCCCAAATAAAATCCTATCTTGGCGCACCGTGTTGACACTTAAATGGATCATCAGCTAGGTTGGCCACATCACTTCCTTTGCCACTTGAGCTGTTAGTAGCATGCCCGTATTTCCCTTTGCTGAACACAGGACCCCTAGGCTATGTTTACACAGCACCCTAAGCTCAAAATAAGATATGCAATTTGTGCTATGCAAAGTGTGTATCTGATTTTGAGTTTATTTCAAAATAGGCTAATGTTGAAATGTCGAAATAATGCACTATTTCAAAGCATCTCCTACTCCTCCTGCACTGAGGAGTACTGGGATACCAAAATAGCTTGCCCATTATTTTGAAAAATATTTTGAAATAAAGGGAGCATTTAAGGGACACAGAGTAGCTATTTCGGGATACTGAGATATCTTGATATTAGCTCTGCTGTATAGATATAGCCCTAGTTAAACTACTCCTCTTCATGCGAGTTCAATGGCAGCCAATTAGTACTATGCAGTATGAATGTTGAAATTAACATCAGATTGACTGCACCCTTGTTAAAAAAGAAGTACTGCCTTGCTGGATTCTTTTAATTTACCTTCTTATCTTTAAGGTCTGCATTCTCTACACCTCTTTCACACAGGGATGCTGCTGACTAACTTGACCCTCCCTGCCCAGTGCTTGTCCCACTCCATGCCTGTGACCCTGGAAGGGACCTGCCCTTCTTGATATCTGGCACTGCATTTTCTTAAGGCACCACTGGGGGGCATGCAGGGTCACAGGCCCCCCTCCCCAGATTTCTGCCAGGGTTCAACTAGAGCATGCTAAGCTGCATCCTTTGGGCACTGTGTGGGAGGGAAGGGCTGGGAGCTGCCTCTAGCTGAAGGGGCTGGGGGTAGGGATGACCTGGCCTGTGTCTTTCCAGAGGTTCTTTCTTCCATCCAACCACTTCCCTGCCCCCAACGCCTAGAGGCAGCTTGTCCCTTCCTGCCCGCACAGTGTAGAATGGCAACTAACACCTCCAAGCTGCTGCTGCTGCTGCTGCCCTCTGACATAACCCAGCTGCCTCCTGTCCCCTGGCTATAGCACAGGCAGGGAGGGGTTAAGTCCTAAGGACGCATTGAGCGCCAGGACCCAGGGAACCTGGCTGCAGGGGCTTCAGTGAACACAGCCAGAGAGGTGGCTCAGTAGGGGCGCTACTTAGGGGAGAGAGAAGCCCCACATTCCCTGAGGTCAGGACCTTGGCAGGGGCAGCATGTGAAGAGCGCTAAGCTCCCTTGCCTGGGGTCCTGCAGGATTGGGGCACAAGCAACCTGGAAATGGCTTCTTCCTTGCCACTCCAGAGGAGGAAGAAGCTTCCCCCATGCCAGCACTGTGTGGGGCTTTGGCATATGCAAGGCCTGGCTCCTCCTGGCCAGCACCATGGACCAGAGAGTCTTGGGCTCTCCAAGGGTACCAGCCCAGCTAGAGGCAGTGGCGGAAGGAAGCAGACTGCCTGCCAGCCAGCCAGCCAGCCAGGCTGTTGGTGAGGTGAATGATTCAACCAGGGGCTGGTTCTCTGCAGGGATCAGGCCGTACCCACTGGAGCTGGCGACTGGGGGAGCAGCGGGGCAATGAGAGAATGGGACCAATGTATCAGAGAGGTAGCTGTGTTAGTCTGTAGCTTCGAGAACAACAAAAAATCTTGTGGCACCTTACAGATTAACAGATATTTTGGAGCACAAGCTTTCGTGGGCAAAGACCAGCTTCATCAGATGTATGAGTGGGGGGGCGTGGTTTCAGATAAATGGGCACAGTAGGGAGAACACAGTGAGCAGAGAAGCACGTAAAGGGTCAATGACTGGGCAGAAGAGGTGACACATTACCAGCATGCGCCTGCCCTCTCTCACCAGCCACCACAGCGAGCAGCCAGTACTGTCTGGGAACAGGGTAGGAGGAGGCTGCAGCAGGGATTGCATTGCTGGACTAGCAGGGGGAGCAGCCTACCCTGTATGCTGGAGCTTTGCCTGACAGACAGACTTGTTCACACATCCTCATCCTCAGCCACTGTACCCCACATCTACAGGTGGGTGGGTGGCTGGTGAGCAAGGATCCAGCCAGTAGATGGACCCTGCAGTACTGATGGGAGGCAAGAGACAGGAAATTTGGGACTGTTTGCCCATTTTTTTAAAGTAGGGACACTTGCAGGAGGGCTTAAATACAGGACTGTCCCTTTTGAAACGGGACTTTGGGTCACTTTAGCTTTGTTAGCAATAATAGATTGTCATCCTCTATGAAGACTAACCTAGGGGAAGGGAGATACATGTTGCAACTGGATTTCATGGGTATTTGCTGACAACAGAGGAATGATGAGAGTTGACAATCTGGGGTTCCATTCCAAGTTCTGGAGAGAAGTGTCTAGTGGTCACAGACCGTCTGCTGCCTCTCACAGACTGATCCCTCCTCCTTCCCCAACCCCTCCAGTCCTTACTCCTGTCTCTTCCACGCACCTGGCTTTTCCTCTAGTTCCTCATCACTGCTTTATCGGCCCTGTCTTACCCATCCTCTCTCTCAGCTCCTGTTCCCAGTCTCCACCCCAGGTCCCATTTTCCTCCTCTATTGAAGTCTGAACATCTTTTCTATCACAGTGGTTCCCAGTCTGGGGTCTGTGGACCTCTGGGGGTCCATGAGGGTAGTGCAGGGTGTCCATGAAAAACATAAATGATAAATTAGAATGATCATAGCAAATAAGTTTTAAATAAATTGCAAAGTTATGGTGAATTATTATTTTTAAAATAAATATCTTCCAATAATGTTATTAATTGCTACCTGATAATCTATATTGTGGTTTCCTTTTTCATTTAGCTCTGTACATAGCAGCTAGAATTAGCTTTGATGGGGGTCCATGAATGGTTTGGGGGGTGACTGAGGGTCTGTGAATGGTTGGGGGGTGATTGGGGGTCTGTAGTAGTGAAAAGGGAACCTCTGCTCTGTCACATTGCCTGGATACCAGCCTGGAGAGCACTGACAGCACAGGAAAAATAGCCTCTCTGCTCTCAGTGCTAATGCATAATGCCACAGGAGCCAGGATGAGCGCTTTCAGGGAACATCCTGATCAGATCCATCAGCCCTCAGGTGGCGCATGCTCTATGCGAATAAAATCATGAAAGAACCTGAATACATATTCACACAGCCAGCAAAAGGCGCATCCCTGAGACAAAGGCCACCAACCTGCCCAAATGCAAACTCTTGCTCCACATCATGCAAATGTCAAGAGTTCCTCAACAACACAGCTGAAAGAATTTTTTGTGTGTGAGTGTGGGGCAAACCTGACACCTGGTAATGGCTGATCTATTTCCGTTCAGTCTTTCAAATAAAAATTTGGCACGGAGCAAACAAGCAGCAGGGTAAACTTCAGCCTAGTGGTTAAAGACTGACAAAGTGAAGAGGAACTGAAAACTGGATCTTGGAATGGGAAATGTTGCGCACGCTTACTTACAGGCAGACCTACTTTTGTTTATGCAAAGCACTTACCAGTGGGGCTGACAAATACCATGGGCCTCCTGGCAAGGTGGGAGAGGGGCCCAGCTCTGCACCCCTGGAAGGGTCGGGGCCTCAGGCAGAAAAGGCAGGGCCTCGGGCTGTCATCCCTTAGGGCCACTCACACTGAGGTACTGGTGACCCTCCCCATCCACCCGAGCTGCATGGAGTGGTGGAGCAGCACTGCCATGGTGTTTCAAAGTGGCCCGGAGATCCAGTTACCACCACTGCTGCTATTAGTGGCGGCAGCTGGGGCGCCAGGCCCTTTTGAAACACTGAGCCCCAGTGCAACTGTCCTCCCCTTTCCCCCTGTTGTTGGGCCTGGCACTTACAGATCATATACAATCAACCAGCATGAATGTATATTTTTGAGGGAGGCCATTAAAACTGGCATTAATTTTTTCTTCTATGTGTTCCAGCTGTTTGGCTACTAATGGCCAAGAAGCAATAGAAGGAAAAGTAGGAGGGGTTTCGTTTGTTTCTTTGAGCTTTATCCTCCACTTGGCAATACTTCTCTGCCCACCTCCCCCAGGATGAAACTCACCTGTGGTGCTAAAGGCCTACGTAATGCTCTCCAAACCTGTTACCTCCCATGGTACAGGAGTGATCAAATAAGCAGCATGCCACAAAGGAGTGGTTGGTGGGGGTTTCATACAAGCCATGTAGGGAGGGGAGAGTTTTAGGAAGGGAGCATTGGATTTATGACAATGCTAGAAGATTTGAAACAGGCTGGGGAGGCAGCTGAAGAGGGGCTGAGTTGCAGTCTTCTGAACCCCTGTGTGTTGAGAATGCTGGTTGTTAACTCTACCCCACCCCTACACCTCACACGGAGTGCCCCATGTGAGGCCTAGTGACTCTGCTGTGGCAAGAGCATGAATTACCTTCTTAGTACTCATGTGACTAAGGATTTGGGCTGAGATTTTCCTAAGAGACAAACGGAGTTAGGCACCCAAATCCTGATACAATCCAATGTGAGTGGCACCCTAAATACTAAAGGCTCAATTTGCTATTCCCCTGCTGGCTCCTCGACTGCCACTTTCTCTTTTACTCTGAACATGGAGTGGTTCAACTCAACCAACTGAATGAGGGGGTGAGCTCCCTGGTTCCTGACTCAATCCCTCAGATAAGCCGCCTTCTCAGAACTTCCCTTTAGAATGATGTCTTTCTTCTCACTATCCCTGATCCAACAACTGGGATACAAAAGCTTTTCATTCTTCCAGAGCTGCTTTCCTTTTTCTGTGACAAAACCACCCAAAAAAACACATCAGTGGGGCAATGCAGCTAACATTAAGCATCAGCGGATGCCTTTCCAACCATAGCTGTCGCTGAAATTTCCATTTCAGCTCCAAATTGTGTACTTATCTGCTACTCCCGAGCATTAAGGGAAGTTAAGGCTCTGTTGCTCAAGGTGCATTTTAATATAGAGGGAAGAACTGCTTCAGCTATTTTATATTACATCTTCTAGCCTTATCTAGTGCTGTAAATTGTAAAGCTGCTCCACTGAACTGGATGAAGATTATATTTTTGAATACTAGTTCCTAAAGAAGGCAGATTTTTCACTGTGACATAGACAATCTGTCCTGCACTGTAGTGGCTCATTGCTTCCCTTGCTGCCCAAACACTTCTACCTAATTTAAGGTGGCAGATTACTCATGTAGGGCCCTGACTGGCTGCCATCGATCTATGCACTGTCATCAGTGAGAGCTCCAAACACAGAAAAAAATGTGTGATTTGCCCTAGCATCTGTGTGCAAAAAATAACTCAAATGGAGCAATATCAGCACAGATCTTCCCCTGCATGTACTGAATTATTACAACATTACGCTCTCTCTATACGCAAGCGTATATTATGAATGATCGCCATGCTATTTAAACAAGTGAAATGTTTGCATGTTGCTATGCCACACAAACATTGCACACACACATTGGAGATCATTTCATACACACATTAACTATAGGTTGAACCTCTCTAATCCAGAATTCTCTCATCTGGCAACATCCATAATCCAGCATAATTTTAGTTAGTCGGACGTCTACTTATCATGGGTGTGGCCAAATTTCCTGTGGACCCAGAGAGTTTGTTTCCAGCCACCAGGCCTGGCTCACAGTGGTCCGTGCTGTTACCGAGCTGTAATTTACCCCTACATTTCTTCTAAAAGCCCAGTGAGCAATGGAACTGTTGGTAGTGCTGATAGACAATATTGACCTCTCACACTATGGCAAATTCTCTCATCTGGCACCCGTCAGGTCCTGAGGGTGTCAGATTAGAGAGGTTCAACCTGTAGCTTCTAAAATTTGGTTCAAATTCCTCATGCCATGTTTATAAAAGAGAAACAAAAAAGTTTCTGTAAAAAGATGCAACTGAGGTACAAACATTGTACAAGAAAATTCTGATACATGCTTAACATTGGCCTTGCTACTGCAAGACCATAACTGGAGCCAAGCCTAGCACACTTCAGGCTATGCGTCCATTGACCTAGCCTCAGGTGCTAGTCTGGGAGGGGAATATCACTCCTTTACTTGTGACTGGGGCCCATCGCCTTCACTCTTTCCTTGCTGAGGTTCTAACGGGCATGAGGTTCAGGTTTGTTCTTTTCAAAGCACACTCCCCAGCAAGTACCCTGGTGTATTTGTTTCCATCTCCTGTCCCAGTGCCATAAGCTGCCAAGAGCTGCACTGCCTTTATCGAAGGGAATCAAGTTAGCCTTTCCTCCAGTTTATGAATCACCTGCAAAATGATTAGGGATTGCTACCCCTATTGTTTCTTTGAAATGATAACACGGATCTTTTATGTGGATACGTTTTAGCCAGGGCCAGATTTAGGACAATTTGGAATCCAAGGCATGCCATAAAACATGCCTTCTCTCCTCCCATGGCTATGCATTTATGCCATGACCACAAACCGACACGGCGTGGCAGCAGAGCCTTCCCTTCCTCTTAGACAGAAGTAGTCCTTTTCACCCCCAGGGGCAGCAGTGCTCTTCTCTCTCAGGAGAAGCATGTGGAGCAGCAGCAGTATCCCCTTTACCCCCAAAAGATAGGAGAAAGACACCCCACCCCATTGCACCTCAGTATACTCTGGTTGCTGGATGAAGCATCTGCTCAGATGGTGGGGGCTAAACTCTCTGCACTCTTATGCTGCTAAACACAGGGTTGTTTGCTGGGACCATAAACACAGTGCATCTTGGAGCTGGCATCCCACTGAGATGCACAGGGCTTTTTACTCCTCTCGGAGCTATTGCGCCAGACTCTGCAGACTCAGCCAGACATCACTGCCTCAGTTATATGCAGGTCACTTTTCAGTGTTTTCTTTCCCAACACAAGGGCTAGAAGTTCATTTAAAAACAAGAAAACAAAAAAAACCCACAACCAAACAAACGGATAATCTACTAGAATTGCATGGCTCCTGGTGCTGGGGGCCTTTGGGGCCACAGCTTTAATCCAGCACTAATGTACAGCTCAAGGCCTTCTCCCTACTAAAATTCCACACAGGGGCAATAAAAGGAGTCAGCCAGATGAGCTGTTGTGCAGGGATTCCACACCCTCTTTCATGCTATGTCATTGACATTACAAGCATGGAAGGTCATAGTGCAAATGGCCAAGGAACAGGCTAGAGGAAGGACCAGGGAGCTGTAATTTCATGGATCCATGCAACCTATGGGTCACCAACTGTGGTGATTAGGTAGCAGGTTTAAAACAAAGAGAAGGAAGTATCTCTTTACACAGTGCAGTCAACCTGTGGAACTCATTGCCAGGGAATGCTGTGTTAAGACCAAGACTTTAATAGGGTTCAAAAACACCTATACTAATTTATGGAGGGTAGGTCCGTCAGTGGCTATTAGCCAGGATGGGGAGGAATGGTGTCCCTAACCTTTGTGAGTCAGAAGTTGGGAAGGGATGATGGGGGAATGGCTCTCTTGATCATCTGATCTGTTCATGCCCTCTGGGACACATGACATTGGCTCTAAATCATGGCCATTATTGGAAGAAAGGATACTGGGCTAGATGGACCTTTGGTCTGACCCAGTTTGGACGTTCTCACGTACTTCATAGGTGACCTGCCAGTGGAATAAGTGGCTGCTATTCATATTCAGAGACACTCCGGTCATAAGTTTGGAGTGGTGAATTTCATCTGTTCCACTTCTCTGCATTCCACCTCTATAAAGTCTGGACACTGAAAGCCTGATTCTCCTTTCACTTATTCTGGTGGAGATCAGGAAAAACTATTCTGAAACTAATGGCATTTTCCTGTGAAAAACTGCTGTAAGCAACAGGGGAAGCAGGCCATCAGGCTGTTATCTTGGAGTTAGTAATTCAACTATTCAAAATTCACCATTTGAAATTCACACTGTGCTGAGTGAACACATAGGGAAGGGAACAGAACCCTAGCAAGTGGCCAGGTGGGATGAGTGCAAATCTCTGAATAATGTTTCTTGTCTGAACAGATGTGGTGTGAATACGAAACTTTTTTTTTTTAATCTGGTCACTTAATTGGGGGCTACTGGAAAGCTGAGTTCTTTTGAAAATCTGTCGACTCATAACTGAAGAACCTGGAAAGAAAACAACTGTTTAGATTGCTCAAAAGCAACATTTCTGAAGTCTGTTTGTCTTATGGGGTATTCACATAACACATGATGGAATGGTCAGACATTCAGGCTTTCCTGATGTGTTCTTTGAGATGGTCTGCATGACTCATCCACAAGCGCCTACGCCACGCCAACAACACCTTTACACATCTCCATCTCTCGGATTCTCCATCTGCACCCTCAGTGACTCAAATTCCAAGAGCTTTTCATGAATATCCCTTTCGAAAGGGTTGAAATTAGCACGATATAAGATGAGAAAGGAAACACGAATTTTGTCATTAATAAGATCACTGACCGACTGCAGTTCTGTACTTTAAATGAGAATGTTCCACGTATTACTTAACTAAAGAAGATTATTTCTTCTGTATTGTCAAGGGCATTTCGTAGATTTTTTTAAACGTAGGTAGAAATGAATTCAGTGGTTTTTCAAAATTTCATTGAGATTCCTTTCACAAGGAGATAAATGTGGGGAGAGAAGGAAAACAAAATTGTTCTTTACACTTTAAAATAGTTAATATGACAACCATCAATTTCAGATAATTTACGGCCAGAGATGTCCCATCCATAGGATGAGATGGGGCGGCTGCCCCAGGACCCGTACTATTGGGGGCCCCACAGTGGCCTTCCCACCCCGTCCTATGGATGGGAGCAGGCGGATTACCTGGAGCAGGAGGTGGGCAACAGAGACATGCAACAGTGGCAGCAGCTGCAGGGGCTTGTCTCCCCTTGGTCTTCCCTCCTCCCCAGCACTCACCACGCAGTACTTCACTGAGTCCCCATTCTCTGTGGGTGGCTGGGAGGTTTCCAGCCATCCTCAGAAAAGCAGTGCTCAGTGGGCTGGGAGTGTGGGGGCAGAGGGAGGAGGGAAGCCAGGGGGAAGTGACTTACTGTGGCTTCCACTGTTGTCCACCACATGCCCCCTGCCACCACCCACCTCACTGGCCAGGTTTGTCGGGTAGGGAACAGGGGTCAGGGCGGTGGTGGAGAGGGAGAAGGGGCAGGACAGGGGTGGTTGCCCATGGCCCTGTGCTTGAGGCACTAGGGGAGGTTGCCTTGGGCTCTGCCCCCCTCCTCTGACTCAGGACAGCCCTGTTCATTGCCTAATTTTGTGCTAAAAGTCAGTAACTAAGGATCATAGGGCTCCTGGTATCATCCTATTCTTTTCTGCAAAGCATCTTAGAGTAATTGCGCAAATCCATCTGTCAAGCCTTTATTCTGCATCACTGTATTTCTCTACATTGCCATCAGCGTTCTTATGCACTGCAAAACATGCATACCTTATTTTTGGGGCAGGAGCTAGATTTTGCATCAAAGCTTTCTCACATTGTTGTCAATGGTCCCACTGATGCGGATTTTGCCCAGGTGTCTGTGTTGCATGTTCAAAAAGAGAAAAATATAGTTGCTGTTCATTAATCATTTAAAACAGCCTGTGGAAACATTGATTTGGCACCTGTCTCCCTCTCCACCACAGTTACAAAAATGTGATCTGGACAAAGGGTAAGAATACAAACAGGTAAATATTCTCTCCTTTACAAATTACATTGAGATTTCTATTTTGGGGAAATTTCTCTGAGAACTGTGAGGAGCTAGTCCTCTCCTCTGGGTTTTAATTGGGATTGTATAAACTGGCAATTTTAGGTGGAAGACGGAACTGATGTACAGTTCACATGATACCACGGATTTGCAGAGCAAAAAATAGGTTTCCTTCCTTTAGTCAGAGCAGGGGCACTCTCTAGAGGAATCGTTTTGGGTTAATGGTTTTAAAGACAATTTCAATCCATTTTGTGGCCAAAGAGGCACTAGGGAAGCTGCAAAGTTGAAGGCAGACTTTTACATATTAAGCAGCAGATCACGGTAATAATCCCTAATGACTAGCCTTACCAAATTCTGTTATTATTAAGGCCCTGCTTAATTCACAATATTGTAGAAACTACACTTCCCAGTATATTAGGCTTCCATCACAATTTTGACAGCGAGAGCCTTGCCGAGCGTGGGGCTGACAGAAGTCCCAGCCACCTTTGGCTGCTGCCTTTGTGACCCTTCCCTGCCTCCGTCAGCTCTGGGCTCCCACTGTCAGCCTTGGGCAGCCATCAGCAGGTCCTCCACACCCCCGACCTTTCCTCCGACTGCCAGACCCACGCACAGTGAGGCTTCCACTGTCAGCCTTTCCAAATTACCACAAATGATAAAGTAATTACTTTCCATGATTTTCCATGTCTTGTCAGTAACTGGGATGTGCTTATTTAATGATCATCCCATGATTCAAGTAGGGTCTTACATATCATATACTGGCCAGGTCCTGCAGTCCCTGTTCAGTGACATCACTGGAGATACGCATGAGATGAATTTGGCTCCTCGGCTTTGCTAATGCTAGAATTCCTTGCATTTGTGGTTTTGAGGTATGTATTTACAACAAGGGTGTGCTTTTATTGCATTCACTGAATCCACGGTGACTGATGACATTCTGTGTTGAAATACTAAAAGGACATCTGCTCAGCCTAGATTTGATCCCTAATAGGAAGAGCACAGAAGAAATTCTAATGAGAAGAGCTCATATAAAATTGCTGATTTTTTACACTGTGGTATCTCAGCTGAGCTAGGCTCTGTTGCAAAATAACAAGAAACCAATTTTCATTAAAAAAACCCAACACGTTTTTCAGTTGCCAAACGGTAAAATATCCATCACCACAGATGTCTATTTTTGTTCTGCACTCCTTGGCATTAAAAAGAGCCAAAATGTAAAAAGACTGACTCTCAGTTTTGCATTCCGTGAAGCTCCCTACAAACAGAGGCTTATATCTGACGTATTGCTAGGTTTTAAGTGAAGAAGTGTTGGAAAGCATCTCTGTACTACATCATATCTAAAACCACTTTTGCATTTTGAAAGATTTAGCATCCATTTCTGCTCCACTGAAATGGAAATTGGTCATTGACTTCATTGGAGCATGCTCGGTACAATAGAGAACATGCAGCTACTTGAAGCACATCACGTCCTTCATAACCTAACAACATTCAAAATCAAATCAAACTTGGCTAACTTATAAACAATGCTATGATAAAATAATATGCGGTGCTCATGTTCATTATCAGTAATTTAAGAGTGCACAACCAGTTACTCACAATTTGGGCACATCCATTATTATTAGAGAGAACAGCAAGATACCTTCTGAGCACTTGAAAAGCAAGAAAAATAGAAACATCATTTACTTAACTTTAGGCCATTGACCTGTAACAGGCATCCCCAGTAAGGCTGGACTGGCACTAGACTTCACTAGCTATTCGCCACATGAATAACTGCAGGAATCGTTCTTTGAAATTAGGTCTTCAGTCACCTGTATAAGGTCTCATAGTGAGTACGGAACCAGAACTTCTGATTGTCCTTATTTCTCTTTGACCAATAGACCATGCTGCTCAGGAAAAATGATGCTAAAGCTGTTCTAATGCTGTCAGAGTGGCCATGTATCTCCTTACATATTAGAACACTTGCAATGGTGAACACCTGTCTCTGAAAATCAGTTCCTTAAGTCCATGTACTCCACATTCTCCATCTATAGATTAGAGAATCGTGTGAAAATAAATTAACTTTTGTTAAGTGCTTAGAGATCTTTGGATAATAAGAGCTGCAGGAACACAAAAGGCCAGATCCTTCACTAGTGTAAGTGGGCACAGCTCTGTTAACTTCAATGGCATGATGCAGATTTACACCAGCAGAGCATCTAGCTGGTGTATTATTCTTACTGAAGACAATGGTTAATTTAGTGCCCTTCTTCCAGATGATTTTAAACCATTACAATTCTTGATTTGTTAGCAGTTGGAAATTAATGAGGACAGTTTCCTTATAGCTCCCCCTTTCTTGGGCTCCTGATTTTATAAAAATACAGTGAGCTTGCAAAGTTATTTTTTAAAGAGCCTATGTACATAAAAGCAATGCCATAAATTCACTGGTTTATAATAAGAACAGCTGTTGACAGATTTAAATCACTTCAGCTACTGATGCTGCTGCAAACAGATTTTCATAATAAAAGGATGGGATTTCTCCCTCCACCTATAACTTCTAGAAATAACACTCTGGTATACTTATGGACGCATTACTAATGTTATCATGCAAAATCACACAGGCCAGTAAAGGAACAATATCTTGTTAGGAAAGTTCTTTTCCTTCCTTTCGCACGGCTCAGCACTAGCCCTTAGAGCCAGCAGGGGAATACATTAAATTAGGTTAAATATAATACATTTAAATGACATTTTACATTCTTCTTATGCTGTTGTTACTGACATAAAGCTGCAACATTTTCGATAGGAAAACTTATGAAAGATATAAAAGAATCAATGGCCATAAAATACTAAAACGATCTTATCTTACGTTTGCTTTTATTTTATTGAACAACATGAAATGGAGATAGTGTTTAAACATATTCTGTCACTATACCTTTAAACTGTAAAATGAAAATCATACAGAAGGAACCCAAATAGGCAAGTTCTTGGAATACCATACTAATTTTTACCAGTACACAGAACTCCTGCTGCCATCAATGGATGCAAAGAGCCCTTACCTTACCAGATATATATAATCCCAGATTTCTGTGGGACTGCTATTGTGCCCATGTAGGAGAATTATGTGCCAGCTTTTTATCATATTTGTGTCACTTAGATTGGGTGCCTGCTAAATAAATGCACAGTTGAATGGAAGGCTATAGGCATTCTGAAAGCTTTCTGCACTTTGAACTGAGAGCCAAAGTGAAGATCATTCTTTGCTAGGACGTGTACATTAAAAAGTTAAAATTCTGTCCTGTGGTTGTAACTAAGATCTCTGACCGGCTCCAAGTACTGTGGATCTTGATTTTACAGGACTTAGGTTACCATATGTTTGAACTAGTCTGACTTACCCAGCAGAAGATCTGGCCTCATACGTTGCGTTTTAGTAAGTGCAGATAACCTACAAAATTAAATGAACCTGCTAGATCCATTCTGCTGGATAAAGTAATCTGGAATTTAATCTTAGAGAACTGGAATTCACTGTAAAAGAATTAAGCAAGAGTAAAAGATGCAGATAGAGAAGAGGTAAATGAATAAAGGGACTTGTGAAGTTTAGGACAGGAAACTCAACGTGTCTAAAGTGACAATGAGTATGTCTGACTATCCACAAATTAGCTCACATTAGAGTTAGTTGAAATTAAAGCTTCTTCCCAACACTCAATGAAGATATATAATCAAAATTGAACAGTATAGCACATACTTTCTGGAAAGATTGGATCCACAGAGATATATATTCCTTGTGGGGCAAGAGAGAATTAAGACATCATGCTAGTTCTCTTCTGGTCTTGTCACACTATGCCATCAACACCTTTCTGCCTCGCCAGCCTAGGAGCAAATACAATCAGAAAAGAGGCAAATATCAACAGGACAAGCTTGGATAGTAATTTCTGGAAGGTCAAGTCCATTGGTGTAACAGTTTTTGCTTCATTGTACAGGCAAAAATATTCTAAGATTTCAAGCACCACAGGAAGTTTTGAAGAAAAATGGTATGTTATAAAAATAGTCCAAACTGTATCTTTACTCTTATTTCAAAATTTATATTATGTCATGCTGATGATAAGCAAAGTCCCCAAATCAAGAGGCCTGTTTTCACCCAACTAAAGAGATACCTTTGAATATTCAAAATTTATCTTCATAAACATCCAGCTTTTAAATCTGAAAGAAGAATGGAAACAAAACCAGAAAGAAGTGTAAGGGAGACTGTGGAATGCACAATCAGGGTTGGAAGGTTTAGATTTTGTTCATAAATATTGGTAAACATTGCTTTCATTGCACACACGCAAATGGACAAAAAGATTTCTGCCAATAATACTCAAGATTTCCAGATAGGCAAAATAAAAAAATACCCAGTTGCTTCAGAGTTTTATTTAACAATATTTACTTCACATATTTTGCCATAAGATGTTGACAATTTGTATTTTAACAGATACAAAGCTTTAACTTTTTGAAATCAACGTCTACTGTCTTTAAATAATTATTATTTGACTTGCTCCGTTGCTTGACACCCTGCATAATTTTGTGCAGCTGCGAAAATGTAATTAGGTAAAAATAGAAAATATTCTTAAAGCATTATCCATTGGAATTATACATATAAACCACTGAATTCTGCAAAGTCAACTACTATTTAAAGCAAGAGGCTAGTAGTCAGGATTTGTGTGTATTTTTCTCAGGAGTGCTCTAACCCCATGAAGTTGAAGTCAGTCCTCTGAAAAATGGGTGTGGTAATATGTACCTACCTCACCAGTGCTGTAAGGCTAAATGAAATAATATTGGCAAAATGATTTTATCTGATTAGATGATGGGTGCTGCTATTCATTCTGTAGCCATTATAGATAATACAGTGCCACTATATAGTGATACTGTATAGCTGCAAAGCGTCATTGTTTAAAGTACTTGATTCCTTTTTTTTTTTCTCTCTCTCTCCCTCTCTCTTTTTTTTTTTAATGGGAGAGGAGGTGAAGTTGGCTCCTGTTCTTAGAGTCTCAAGAATGCACTGCCCTAGCCCATTTCACACTTACTTGGCCCCTTCTTCAAACTCTCCTTGTTGTGTTGACATTCACCCTTTTGGCTGAAAAGGGCTGGATGTTCTACCTGGTGCGAGCAGCCTTGTCCTATAAAGCAGATCTTTTTGAGGTGATTCGCTGACAAAAGTTCTGCCACAGGAGCTCTTTGCTACAGTCTTCCCTGCCATTGTGCTTACACGCTCTGTTACACAAAGAGGATAAAGAGCGAGAACTAGGATGAAAGATTACAAGTCTATTGCTCATCCCTCGCCTCTAGATAAGAGTGAATTGGCAGGCTGATGTTAATCTGCAAAGTGCATTTATGCAAGTTTTCTGCTCAAACTGAAGTACTTTTCACGAGGCAACATACCTGCTGGCAGACTTCATTCTGAAAACTGCAATGAAAGTCAAAATATATTTCCCACATCTTGGTATATTTAGGCATGCCCTAAGCTGTGTATGGGTTTTGAATGGTGAACTCAGACTGCAGGTCCTGCTAGCACGTTGATAAAGCTATTGAAATAACAATTCACAAGACAGTGTGTTAATAGCTAATTGGGGATTTGTCACTGATCTTTCACTACTGTTTGTTTTTGAATTTAGTAAAAAAAAAAGGACACCTGTCCTGACAGGAAAAAAGACCAGGTGAAAGAAAGGCAGCAGGTTTCCTCCTTTTATGTTAGCTTTAAACATTCTCATAACTGGCCGTGACCCAACAAGTGACAGCTCTGACTGCTACTGACAGTCTGTTACTGTTGCAGTCACCTTCTGGAGCTTTATTATTTAGCCTCAGATAGCACAGTTGGCCCCAGTGGAAAAGACAGGTTGCTTCAGATGACAGGATCCTTACAATGGGCAATCATGATGGCCATTAGTGTTTATCCACTGCAATGAGTGTATAAATCACAGCAAATGGCTTCCCCTTGGAGTCAGGATCAGTTGTTTTATTCCTTCCCAGGAGCAAGTATTTATCCACCAAATCAAAGTGCCAGACATGCTTTATGTCTAGTCCGGTGAGCTGTTACAGCTCTCTGCTAGATCTCTGCAGACCACTCATAATATTGGTATTCCACACAGAGAATTGATTATCAAATGAGATACAATATCTTTTGTGCTTAAAAAGTAATTCTTCTTTACTGTCTCTGAGCTGGCAGTTAGGGTTATGATTTCTCATTTATCAATGGGATAAACAGAAGGTTTTTAATATTTGCTGATCCATCTTTTATTGCATCATTGTGGTGGGGGAAAGTTAGGATAGTTAGGATTTGGGGGACTGGAGCAGCCATGATCCTTTGATGTCGGTGGGAATTCCAATACAGACTAAAAATGATTAGTCTTGTAGAAGCAAATCCACAGCAGATATTACCATGAAACTGGAAGCTTCCCAAAAACTAAAGCAAGGTAATCACTGAAGTAATTTACACCTCTTTGACACATAGGAATTGCCACTGGATTGGTCCAGTGGCCCACTAAATCCAGTCTCCTATATCTGACAATGGCCAAGATATTTGCAGAAAGGTGCAAGAAACATCACAGAAGTTATTTACGGGAAGGTGACATATGGGAAAACAAACAAGAGTCATGTAGCACCTTAAAGACTGACAAAATTATTTATTAGGTGATGAGCTTCCATGGTACATACCCACTTCTTCACATTTGGAGATGTTTAACACCAGCAGATTTGAGGAAGTATGTCTGCCCTGCAAAAGCTCATCACCTAATAAATTATTTTGTTAGTCTTTAAGGTGCTACATGACTGCTTGTTTGCTTTGCCAGAATACAGACAAACATGGCTACCCCTTTAAATGGGAAGTTACTTCCTCACCTCTTACCAGCTAGTGATTAACTTATCCCTGAAGACACAGGGTTTATATATCCCTTAGAATACATTTATTTTTATTCCATGTAATTATAGATGTTCTCATTCTCTATATAAATGTTTTGTCCTTTTTTAAATCCCACTGAACTCTAATGTCATGGCTATGAGTTCCACAGGTGAATTATTCCTTGTATGAAAGAGTATTTGCTTTCATCAGTTTCAAATTTGGTTCTTTTCAGTTTCACTACATATCCCCATGTTCTGTACCACTAGCTAGGATAAAGAGCAGCACACTGCTCTGCTAAATTCCTTTATCTCTATTATATCTTGGTTCATTCCTACCTCTTAGGAACGCCTTTCCCAATGGGAGAGCTTGGGCAGCAAGTCAGCCCTTGTTCCCTTTACTATGAACAGTCCAATTCAGACTTTGTTGCAGTTACACAATATGCTATTTTCCTTTAAGGAAGAGAGAGAAAGAAACAACGAAAAGAAAATGAATGTATCTATTTCCTTTCATGTGCACTCAGCACTTGGAAGTTATAGTTCTATGGGTCATGAAAAAACAAGTTAGAAAGGTTAAACAACGGAGGAATTTTGCATTCCCAAGTTAATGTCCGTGCCTTACTTTAAAAAAAAATGCTGCCTCCCCTTTCTATCCTAGTGATTGCCCCACATAGCAAAGCTCTTCTCCTAGACACCCTGCTGTGGTATTCTACTGTTTGTAGCCAGAGTTTTGGAGACAATATTCTTTCTTGAACCCTTTTCTATTTCCTTTGGTGAACCTTTTTGTGGAGAGTAACAGAGAGATAGCTGTGTTAGTCTTTACTCAAACAAAACAAAGCAGCAGAAATATACCACTATAAAAACTAACAAAATGATTTTTTTGGTGATGAGCCATGAAAGATCATCACCAAATAAATCATTTTGCTAGTCTTTAAAGTGCTACATGTCTGCTGCTTTCTTTTTGTGGAGAATAAAGCATAGTATCTCTCACATAATGAGCTTCTAATGTCTTCTTACACTAGTAAAGATGAACTTCCTTGAGGAGAAAAATATAACATGTTCAGCTACAGCTATCCATCTTACTTTAAAAAAAATCTTATTTGAAACTGGCTATGTGCCCAGATACATCAGTTACACCGAGAACCCCAACCTCCCTACTAACCAAACCCCTGTTTATCTGAGCAAAGTTTACACCCTTTGTTCCATTCATTGGAAAGGGTTTGGTCATAATTAGAAATACAAACTACAAGTCAAAGAAAGAGCTGTAGCAATTTAAAGCATGGACTCAATTAAGGATGTTAGAGGATTTAAAAAAAAATCATACTGAAAAGTAGCCAAGGGTAAAGTGAAGTTGTTGAACCATATTTAGAAAGAAAGACAGGAAAGAAAGGCAGGAAAGACAGATCAGGGGCAGGATTTTCCCATAGAATCGCTTAGTAATTTTGTTCTCCTCTGCCTCATTTAAGAAATACCTTACTTTTTAAAGTTTTAATGATTTTATAAAACACCAGTTTTATAATCATGCATGTTTTGTTGTCTATTCTCCACAAAATCACAATAGTCACAGAGATGTGCTCTCTGACCACATGTGGAGAAGCTGTTCCCCTGGGGCCATATTTGGATTATGAAGTGAAACATGCAGTACTCTTTCAGTTTAGTGAGGGGTTATGCATCTCAGTCAGGTATACTTGTGTAATTATAGAGGACAAGGGCTATATCTGAAACGAAAGAACGGCCAGGTCTATACTTAAAAATTAGACTTACCTAAATATGTTGCTCAGGGCTGAGAAAAACTTCCAGCTCTGGACTAGGGTCTCTGGGCAAGATTCTAATAAAAACAACATTCCCAATTTGTAGGACACACATGTAGTCATATACTTAAAGTAGGATTTTCAACAAAGTTTTCACTGCTGATGTAACGGCTCCCAGGCCTGCGGATGGGTGGGAGGGGGACACAAGAGGGCAGTAACTCCAAGGCCTGTGGCAGTCACAGCAGCCAGAGCCCCTGGCCCTTAAAATTGCTGCCGGAGTGCTGTGCCATGAGCTCAGTGCAGTTGTGAGGGCTGGGGGGAGTGGACGGGGGGAGGTTTCACTCCCTGTGACATCGAGGACTGGCTGCCCCCAGCCTCACACTTTCTGTCTGAGGCCCCACCCCCTTCCTGGAATGCAGCGCTGCCCCTTCCCCTCCCCCTCCCCCGCACCCCTCCACACCTTGCCCAGAGGCCCACAGAGGCTGTCAGCTCCCCTGACTGCTCCTACTGAAGTCAATGTGAAAATCTCCCACTGACTTCAAGGGGGACAGAGTTAGGCCAATGCTAAACACTCCTCAAAGCTGCACAGCTATTTGTGCATTTGAATGTATGTTTCATGTGCTCGATATGTGGGATACATACAAAGGCTGAGTATTTTTGAAAGTATGGCTGGATGTGCTTTATTGCAGGGGGAGGAAATACTCATACCAACCCGTGCCAATCTACTGATTAAAAAGCTGTCACTGGCACTGAAATTGCATCTGGGGTCTTTACAGATGACCATGAGATTCCATCCCTACATATGGATCCAGCAACCCTAGCAATTGTCCCATGGCTTTTCCTCACCAATGAAGAGTTCTGGGCAACTTCAGCAGTGCTGAGATCAGGGTTATCTGGGAGACAAGAGCAGTTATTTTGTGTATATATATATTGAAATCTGCTTCATGGAAAGCTAATTGAATTTGCTTTTTTTGTTCAGAAAGGGGCTGGGAGAATGGTTTATACCTATGAATAAAAGGTCTCCTGGGATCTTGACAATGGATTACATTCAGAGCCCCAAAGGAAAGAGCAGGCCCATCAGGGAGTCTGTGCCTTTAAAAAATATTTATTTTATAGACTCAGTGAACCTAAGGAGTCTCCTTTGTTTGTTGTTCTTTTTTAAAAATCATAGTTCAATACTGGGCACTGAGCAGCTGATAATTTCCATTTCTCCCCAGAATAAGAGTTGCACATTTCATTGTCGATGCCACCTTGAGGGATATAAACATACTGGACAAATCCCCTACTGCGTATCAAGCAAAATAAGCCATGTAATTCATTTTTAACTTTCTCCCCTGTCCCTCACTGGAAAAGTCAGCTTTCGAGAAAACAGGAGCAAAAGAAAGTGAACTCCAAAAAATAATAATTATTTAATATTTACATTACGGTAGCGTCAAGAGGGGTCTTATAAAGCCCAGGCCCCACTGCACTAGGTCCTGTACAGACTGGGATGTTTCCAAAACAGCTTACAGACGACATGTGAAGATAGACTGCATTATTTGCATTTTTGGTATTATAAGCAGATAAAATCCCCACTATCCCTAATTATAATTCCCTTTTCAAAGCTACAGCCTTGGAAGCTCTGGAAGATATCCCCATAGGCTTGCATGCTTCACCCTTCCTTTTCATTCCCTCACACCAGAGTTTCCACTCTGATTATGTTTGTACAACAAATGCTTCATTTGACATTTACACAGGCGTGTAAGGGAACATACCTCTTGTCGCAGCCAGGGCAGTCCCATCTTTAAGCTCTTTGCTGGCCATCCAGATTTTTTTTTTAAAAAAAACAATCAAAACAAAACAAACAAAAAAAAAGAGCATTTATTTTGTTTCTGGTTCCCAGCTGATCAGCTGGCAAGAGCAATCAAACAAATGCCCAGTTTGCCAAAAGAGTTGGGTGTGCATTCTGAGGTGGGGGGAGGGTGCTGAGGAACATGGGGTGGAGCAGTGTTAGGTGCTGGGCAGAGCGGCTTGGGGCAGCCCCAGCCAGCATGAATCTCAGGCACTCAGCCCCAGCTGCAGACAGCACAGGACTCATACTCAGTCCCAGCTCCAGCTGCCAGTGGCATGAAGCTCAGATGAATGAGCCCCTACCATGGGTGACGGAGGCTCAGGCACCCAGTCCTGGGGGTGGGTGGCAGTGGCTTGGAGCTCAGGAAGTGGGAGCTCAGTTCCAGCTATGGGTGACAAGGGCTCAGGGTGTCAGCCCTGCAAGTGGAGGGAGGGATTCCTTCAGAGAGCTTGATGGGTGAGGGAGGTGGTGCAGGCCAGTTCCAGATGTCATGTTTTTACTGTAGGAAATACTACTACTATTCCTGTGACAGCCCAACCAATGCCAGCTGCACCAATACCAATAAAACACTGGACTATGACATTTTACAACTGCAGCCTCAGTCCAGATTAAATTTTATGGGGAAGCGTTTACCTCCTGTAAACAAATACATTTTAAGGGTAGCACAGACAAACTTTGTGGAAGTGCGGTCAGCATCAATTCCGTTCCAACAACAGATCCTCTCTAAGATGCTCTGTGAATGTGAAACAAAAAACAAACAAAAGCCACAGAAAAGGAAGAAGAAAGAAGAATGAAAAATTGCAAGCTAACTCTGTTAGCCTTAGATAAGAAAACTAGCTAATGGAAAATCAAATGGAAAAGCAAACATAAAGGTAGTAGGGTCATGCCGGACAGCATGAAGAACAGAGAAGAATGAGCAGGAAGTGTAGCTGGGATAAAACACTGCTGGGCTGGAGACCCAAGAAAAGGATCCTCCAGAGACTCAAGACTAATTTAGAAGATAAATATTAGACTTTGTTCAGCTTTGTCCATTATAATGGAAACTGGTAACAACAGACCACAGTTTCTCAAAAGCTTTTGTCATGAAAGAGGTAAGAAGGGTGAAAGGAAAGAAAGCATTTATTTTTAAAAATTATTCTGGGTTAATGATATTAGAATAACAATTAACTGCAGAGAAATAATTCTAGATGTAAAATAACCCTCTTCCCTTAAAAAAACAAAAACAAAAAAAACCCCAGAGACTTATTGTAGGTGTAAAGTGAGGAAGAAATATGTAACAGCCTTACAATGGTCACTAAATAATCAGCAATAGTGAGATTTGTGGTTAAGATTCTGACAGGAAATGTGGATTTATTTACAGGATAGAATATATTGTTTACGATGATATTTTAGTCTTCATATTTTCAGTATGTACCCTTAAGAAAGAGAACAGGTCCACTCCATACCCTTTACTCTATAGCAGAGGTGGCCAGCCTGCAGCTCACGGGCCGCATGAGACCTACTTGTGGCCCTTGAACCCCTGCTGCCCCCCCCCCACCATGAGCCTCTTGCCACAGAGCCACCCTCATTTCCTACATAACCCCTTCCCTCCCAGCACTTTTGGAGCCACAAATCAACTAATTCATGCTCTGTCCCCACTCCTCCTCCTCCCCCGCTGCCAACAAGGTGGAATGCTGCAAATCAGCTGTGTGCAGTATTCCAGCTCCGGGAGGGAGGGTGAGGAGTGGGGCCAGAGCACAAAACAGGCAATGTACATGCTCCAATATTGCAGGTAAAGAGGAGCAGGCAAGTGTGGGGCTCTGGCCCATGAGAGGTGTTGGTGAGGGAGGCTCACACAGGGGGTCCACGGGGCCACAAATGGAGCCCCAGTAGGCTGCTGCAGCCCACTGAGGTGAAGGAGGGACACTAATGTGGCCCACCTCCTATTTGGCGTTACCTGTTCCTGCACTATAGACTAATGATGTATGTGATGCAGGTAGAAATATTATAAGCAATTGCAGCCCCTGCGTGCTATGAGCTTTTGCAATGGGTTCTTCATCAGCTGTTCTCACAAGCCCTAGAGTACAAGGTGTGCCAGGAATAAGAAGCAGGAGAGAAGGAATACATGTTATATTAAATATTATTGGTTGTGGTGTTGGTCCCTTAAGGATGAAGGTGTAAGGAACAAAACTACCTTTTCTTCCCACTCCATTCATGTACAGAGGTGGAGAAAGAGAATTTGATCCGTTGTGTCTTGCCTTATTCAGCTGCTGGAACATGCAATGCTTTTGCTCTTGAGATTTTTATTTGTGCCTTCCATCAGGGCTAAGGAGGATGCTTCTCATTCCTTCAGTAAAGAGACCTTTTCCCTTCCCACCAGCTAGAGGATGCCAGTTTAGGTTTTTTATAGTTGCTTGCTCCACGTACTTGCTAGGGATGGATTCTGAAATACAACTCTGTGAAGAGACCCCCACAAAAGGCCTTAGTGACACTTAAATGCGACTTAAGACCGATATTGAAGACTTCAGAGGTGCATAGTCCCTTGTATTTGACTTGTGCACGAAGGATGAATTTCACCCATATACATTCAGGGCCGTGCATTGGCATGAGCTTCACGTTAATTGGCTTGAATAGGACAACTTAAATGAGGAAGACAACCAGGATTTAACTTCCTAATAGGCATTACATTCAAGAGGAGTTGGACACATATGCATACATATACATATATAGAGATGAGTTTATTGTTTTCATCAAGCATTATAATTTTGGAATGCCCATAAAAGAATATCAAAGGATTTTCTATTATGGTGATAATGATGATGATTTTAATATCCAGCTATTTCTTATTGTTTATCTTGTTTTGCATGGTCTGAGTCAATGCCCATATAAAGAAACTTGCCACTGACTTCATCTGGCACTGGATCAGGCCTTGGGAAGTTCAAGTTTCCTTAAGATCTGATTTATTATTCCAATGTTGCATGGCAGCATAGGATGGGTATGTCAGCAGCATTTATTATGAACTATTATTATTCTTGAAAAAACCATGACATGTTCAGATCACAGTCAAAGAATTAAAACAAATGCTGCAAATAAGATATTAAGAGGTGAAGAATCAGATCACGTTTCAGGTTTGCCAGTCTGGACTGTGTTTGTCACAACAGTTTTAGAAATAAATGAAATAATTTGGTAACTTCTGTTGCCCTGTTCCCATGAACAGGACTATAAAGATACATATGGGAATGCAAAATAAGCTACACTTGTGTTACACTATTTGCTCAGTATTTTATCAGAGATCCATATGGTAGCCATACATGACTATTTATGCCTGTGTGTGCGTGTGTGTGCAGGGGGCAGAGGGTGAGAAATGGTGATTTTTGCTGAAAAGTGTCAATGGAGGTCAGTCAATAATTGACACATTGCCAAGCCATCTAAATGTTAAATTGTGGTTGGGAGTATATCATAAATCCCATGCCATTCTCACATATTGGACAGTTTTTTCAAAATTTCAAATGACCTTGCCTACAGGGGAATTTATCTGATCTTGACACAAGAGCAGAGAGTTTGCTAAATGCCTGATGTATACAAGAATGAATTGTACTTTGAATAGTTATGATGTCATGCCACAAAGACTGTCATCTTTCACTTGAATGAAAAAAACAGTGGGGAAAAAAAAGGCCCCAGGGATCTGGAGGAAACCCTGATCTGAGCAGTTGTTTTCACTGAGACTAAATCAGTGAAGTGATACCAAACCACGTCTACAGGAAAACCCTATTTCACAGGGTTCATTTGTCAAGCTCAATGGTGTGAAACCTTTATGGAATAGTTACTGCATATCCTCAGTGCCTATTGTAGTCATTCCCCCTTCTCTCACAGGAATATGAAAAATGTCACAAGCACCAGAGCAGATGGAGAGCTACTGTAAGTGGCAATTACAGGTTAATTCTTTGAAGGCAGATACATCATATGCTAATATTTGGCTTAATGGTGAAACAAAATGGGAAAGGAACAAAAACTGTATTACTTCCCCTTCAAACAGACAGAGCTCAAGCAGTTTGTAAGAAAAGTTAGTTTTTATTAAAAAAAGAAGTCTTGCCACTCCTCTTTGGGGAGGAAATATGAAGCCCACCAATGCTGGTGCCATGAGCAGACAGACGTCAATGGCTAGATCCTCTGGGGCTGTAAGTCAATGTCACTTCACTGCAGAAAGTGGAGTTGCACCAAGTCACTTTAGCTAAGGACTTGACCCCATTTCTACATGGAACAACCCAAGGGGGAAATTGGGGGATGGCCAAAAGAGGAGCATGGTTCCCGTTGACATGGTCTTCTCTCTAAGGCAGCTGCAGGAGAAGGGCAGGGAGCAGAGAAAGCCACTCTACATAGCCTTCATCGACCTGACCAAGGCCTTTGACTTGGTCAGCAGGGATGGTCTGTTCAAACTGCTCCACAAGATAGGCTGTCCTCCACAGTTACTCAAGATGATCCAGTTGTTCCACAAAGACATGAGAGGAACCGTCTAATATGACGGCGCATTATCAGATGCTTTCAGAATCAGGAGCGGCGTCAAACAAGGATGCGTGCTTGCTCCGACATTGTTCGGGATCTTCTTCACACTCCTACTGAAGCATGCCTTTGGATCTTCAACAGAGGGCATCTTGCTGCACACAAAATCTGATGGGAAACTGTTTAACCTTGCAAGGCTGGAAGCTAAGTCTAAGGTGCGAGGAGTCCTCATCAGATACATGCTGTTCGCAAACGATGCTGCTGTAGTGTCTCACACAGAAGACCAGCTTCAAAAACTGCTGGATCAGTTCTCCAAAGCGTGCAAGGACTTTGGGCTTACCATCAGCCTAAAGAAGACAAACGTACTCGGTCAGGATGTTGCTGAATCCCCATCAATCAGCATTGACAACTATATGTTAGAGGTCGTCCACGAGTTCGTTTACCTCGGGTCCATCACCACTGACACCCTGTCGTTGGACACTGAGCTAAATAGGAGGATCGGAAAAGCAGCCACAACTCTGTCCAGACTCAGCAAGAGAGTGTGGAATAACAACAAGCTGTACACTCACACCAAAATGCAAGTCTACAGAGCCTGCATCCTCAGCACCCTCCTTTATGGCAGCGAGACTTGGACCCTGTATGCCCGCCAGGAAAAGAGGCTGAATGTCTTCCACTTGCGCTGCCTCAGGCCCATCCTTGGAATATCATGGGAGGACAGAGTGACCAACACCGCTGTCCTCGAGCAAGCTGGAATCCCAACCATGCACACACTCCTCAGGCAGCGTCGACTCTGCTGGCTTGGCCACGTCCCCAGGATGAATGATGGAAGGATTCCAAAAGACATCCTGTATGGTGAGCTAGCCTCTGGCAAAAGACCCCCCCAGACGCCCCCAGTTGCACTACAAAGATGTCTGCAAGAGAGACCTCAGAGAGGTAGACATCGAGCTGGACAACTGGGAAGAACTAGCAGACGACTGCAGCAGATGGAGGCAGGGGTTACACAAGGGCCTTCAGAAGGGCGAGATGAAGATCAGACAGCTAGCAGAGGAGAAGCGAGCACACAGAAAGCACAATAAGGACTTGCCAGACACCCACTAGATCTTCAAGAGATGCAGCAAGGACTGTCACTCTCGTGTGGGTCTTCATAGTCACAATAGACGCTGTAAATGAAGTCCTCAATTGAAACTTTAAAGGGCGCGATCCATAGTCTATGCAGACTGAAGGATGCCTACTACAAATGGGGGAGACTTACACCCTTGGAAAAGCATTTCAAAAATCTATGCATGAATAGCTAGATTTTTGAATGATGGATTATCTAATTACTATTATGACTGGTTTCGTGTAAGGAGTGGAATGGGAAAGAAGTCAATGTTAGCTACTGAGAGAACCTGCGTGTTACAATTCCACCAGGATTTATTTTCCATACAAAAAAAACCCACTACATATATTCAAGTATCAGAGGGGTAACTGTGTTAGTCTGTATCCACAGAAACAATGAGACGTCCTGTGGCACCTTATAGAATAATAGATTTATAGGTGGGTCTGACAAAGTGGATCTTTACCCATGAAAGCTGATGCACCAATGAATCTGTTAGTCTACACATGTTCAGTTTAAATTACCTTTAATGTTTGGATAAGGGAAAAACAAAGCAAAAAACCCAAGAAAGAACAATAGTAAAGTCTCAGAGAGAACCCAGTGTGCTTCTCCTCTGCAGCAGACTACGCACAGCTAGAACACAAAATGGCTGCTGCCTCAGGTAGATGGCGGACAAATGGTCATAAAATAGGTACAGTGCAGAGAAAATAACCACTTATATTATTACTAACGTTACCATTTTGCTTGTTTTTCCATCTGGTAAAAGACTTGGTCATGAAAATGCTGTGAATTCTACAACTGTAGTTTTTTTCCAACCTAATAATATCCAAATACTGAAAAACGAATTTTTCCCTTCCTGTGCCCAGTTATCAGACTAAGTAGCATTATTCACCACTAAAAGCCCACAGTAACGTATTATTGTGCTTTCCCTCTCTTCCTTACACCCAAAACTTGTTTCACCATTTCACAGGCATCTGTAATTTTTGGGATCTGATGTAACTTCTTTTCGGATACATAATGAACTACATTGATCCACCAAAAAGCCTACCAGTGCACTCAACTAGGTGAGAACCTCTCCTGTCATGTAGTCTTCCACATGCTTTCTGAGCTACATGAACCTCGCATAAGATGGAGTGAGGGGAATTATCTATTTTCTGAGACTTATGAAGATGAAAGGGCCAAATCTTGTGCATAGGCATGAATTTTGCCCCTCACATCCCCAGCTAATAGGACTGATTCAGAGTGGTCAGCTGTATCATGTGCATTTCTGAAGACTATTCTGCTCCATCACTGTTTTCAAAGAGGCTAAATGCCAAGCCACCAAAGAAGCAATGATTCCCATAAAATTATTCTCTATGAGAAGCACTAGAGTAATTACTCAGCACCGTGCACTAGCAGGCCAGTGTTATTGGGATACATAGTGTTTTAGAAAAACTGGAAGCGTACACACACAGCGATTCCTACAAAGCACAAGACAACATTTTGGCTGCTGGTGTGCACAAACTACTGTGTATTATGCTGAGCAATATTGTCTTATTGTTTAGTGTGTACTGTGTCTACAATCGTCTCTTGTCTCCTTTTTTATACTTATATTGTAAGCTCCTTTAGGGCAGGGATGATCTTTTTGTTCTGTATGCCTGTGTCTACATGAGCCCCTTCCTTTCAGAAGGGGCATGTTAATGAGTGGGTTCAAAAGATGCTAATGAGGCGCTGCCATGAATATGCAGTGCCTCATTAGCATAATGGCAGCTGCAGCGATTTGCAAGTGTGGCTTTTTGAATTGCGTGCCGCCCGTGGAGACGGGGACCTTCCGAAAGAACCCCCGAGTTTTCAAAAGCCCCTTCTTCCTATCTGGCGCTAGGAAGAAGGGGCTTTCGAAAACTGGGGGGTCCTTTTGGAAGGTCCCTGTCTCCATGGGTGGTGTGCAATTTGAAAGCTGCACTTCCAAATCGCTGCAGCTGCCATTATGCTAATGAGGCACTGCATATTCATGGCAGTGCCTCATTAGCATCTTTCACACCCACTCATTAACATGCCCCTTCCGAAAGGAAGGGGCTTGTGTAGACCCAGCCATATGTGTATAGCACCTAGAACAGTGGGATTCTAGGTGACACAATACAAATAATAAACAACAATGTAACATGGAAGTGAGGGACAGTGTCATGGATTCTTCCTAAGGGAGAAGGGTATGGATGGTGGCTGCATGGGGACTGCTGCTCTGGGGTGTGTGGGGCGGGTGGGGGGGTAGGTGAGTCTTCTGAGCTAGGGCTTCAATTCACCTGCATCATGATGAAATCTGGAAGTCTTCTGCTGGGCTAAGACTGGTCTTCTGATTTATGAAAATAGCCTCACTAGCCAAAGCAATTACATAACATTACAAAGGACGTGTCAGACCCAAGTGGTTTGAACATACGTATATGTGGTATTACAACCGGCCTGAACAATGTTTGTTGTTTCTCATATATTAATGCATTTTAATACATTCCTTAATGCACTTTCACCCCATGACTTTTTGATACCAGGTAGCAGCTTGTTGCCTTCCAAAACTTTGTCAGGGAGGTCTCCGGGACCGACGCTGGTCCCTGGACTGGTTATTGAAAACACTGCTGCAGACCATAGCATACTGCTATTTTTGTCCCAAGAAGGTACTAAATTTGACAATGTTTTCCCTTGTCCTAGCTCTTTATCACTCACAAAATCAGAAAGTGCTCTTAGAAACTGATAGCTTACTCAGCTGGAAACCAGGATAATGTCACAGTTGGCACTTCCTCTATTTTACGAGACAGTGTGTCCAGTTTTGTTCTAAAGATGCAGTCCATTTTAACAAATTGATTTTCCTTTGGGCTCTCCAGCCACTTTCACAACAAAATTACATTAGTTCACCCATTATCCAGGACTCCCTGGAGCAGAGATAGCTCAGTGGTTTGAGCATTACCCTGCTAAACCTCGGGCTGTGAGCTCTACCCTCGAGGGAGCCATTTAGGGATCAGGACAAGTTGATTTGAAGGGGGGAAAAAAACCCCTATGTCAGGGTTGGCTCTTGGTTCTGCTGTGCGGGCAGGAGACTGGACTCAATAACCTGCCAAGGTTCTTTCCAGCTCTATGAGATAGGTAGGTATATCTCTCCCTTGTGATGTGAGGCCATCCTTTCATGGCAAGTTGTTTTGTGGAAGAATTTCCATCCCTTTTTGTATTCTACTCCCCTTTTATCCTATTTTTGTTGATTGTCCATCTTTTCCCTACCTAAGACCATTCTTTAAGCAGACTCTCCCTTGCTCTTTTTTTTTTTGTCCCTCTCTCATATTTTGGCCCCGTCTCTTACACCTGCTGATGTTTGTTCTGCTTTCCCCTTTCTCCATGTGGCTATCCACTCCCCTGGGTTCAGTCCATTGGTAGCCAAGTGACATTTAATACCGTTCTCATCACAGAGCTAAGTCCTGAAAATGTATTCATGCATTTTGTTTTGCTGATGGAGTAGTGCACATCAAGCAGAGTGTTGTGCAGGAAACAAAAGATACAGTGACCTGTTCTCCACTGCCTTGCAGCTTATGTAGTCACATTGAAAAATGGGTCCATCAGAGGTGTTAGTACAGTCGGTGAAGACATACCCAAGCTACCTTTGATCTAATTAGAGCACCAATAACAGTGAAGCCGTAGCATCGAGGTTTCTGGTGCAGCCTGTACACCCCTGTATGTACTCACTCAAGCAGCTGGTCTGTATTGATGCTCCTGCTGCTTTAGCTTCTCTGCTATTAGTAACTGAGCTAGCTAGATTAAAGCCAGTTTGTGTGTGCCTTCATGTGCTGCAATTACCCTTTCAACGGCACTGTGGACATGCTCTTACTGATTACACCAGTGCAAGGCAGAGGAGAAACAGCCCCTCCCTCCAGGGAGGGCTCCATTAACATCTCTTGTCCAATAACAAAAATCAAGCGAAGTCCAGGTGATTTGAGCTAGGTTCTCTCTCGCTGCTGGAGCGAGCAAAGTAAGAAACAAAAATATTTTGCATCATTCACCAAAATCAGTTTGGAATAAAAAGAGATTTTTCTGAAAGAGTGGAAGAAATCTTAAATTCAGCATATAATTACCTGTGGTTCAGGTCACTATCATGATGGTTGGTAAATACTAGACTGCAGTGCAGCTGGGCATCTCTGCCTTGAATTGCAGTTATTAATATGGAGCCTCTCTGTGCTGCATTCAGCAAGAGAGGTTGGTGGGAGCAAACGGAAATGAGGTTAGGTTCAGTACAGTTGGAGCAGGAGTAACAGAGATAGACAAATAATTTCATAAATCAATTGTAGCAAACAGGTTTAAAGATATATATGTAAATGGAGCTGCACGGGAACCAAAACTGCTGATCTCTCAGATATGCAGCAACTTTGCAATTCGTTTTGCTCTGGATAAGTACAGTACCGAGCCTGCCAACAGCAGGGGCAAAGGGGACAGTTGTCCCAGGGATCAGAGATTCAAAAGGGTCCAGAGGTGCTACCACTGCTGCAGGAGAGGTGGCAGTTGGAGCCATAGGCCCTTTGAATCATCACTGGAGCACTGCACAGCCCTTCCACCCTGCCTGCAGCCCTGCTCCTTCCACCCAAAGCCGCACCCCTTCCAGGAGCATGGAGCAGGGCACTCTCTCCTTGCCCAGGGACTCTGCAAGTCTGTTGCTCCCCTGGAACAAAATCAAAGAATTTTGAAAATTTCCCACAAAAATTTCAAAATTTTCCTTTTGTTTCAACAGGATGGAAATATTTGTTTTCAAATTTTGATACAACATAAAAATTATAAACTAGATGTCAAAAATTCATTTCAAAACAAAATATCAAAACACTCCATTCTGAAAATGTCAAAAGAGAACGTGTCATCCTATGAAAATGCTTCATTTTTTTCTTATATGAGATTTCATCAAAATAGACACCTTGCAAAGGGAAGTTTACCATGCAAGCTGGTCCACAATCTATCGAACTCTTTCCATCTTTATTCAAAAAATTATTTTGACCACTTTAAAAACAACTACAATCTTACTCCTGTCCAAAGATACTTGTCAGATGAAAAGTAGCTATTTTGATATAGCTGGGGAACAGTAAAGGACATGGGTATGATTCTAAGCCTGCACCATCAAGTCATTACTATGATTTCATTAAAAATACTCCCAGCAATTCAATGTAATCATTCTTTTTCTCATATTCATTCTCCATGGCAAGGAACATCCCTACAGACAGAGATATACAGAATACTATTAATTTGGTCTCAAGAGTCTGTTTCTTTTCAGCAACAGAATAAATGGGTAAAAGTAAGGATCACAGAAGAGACAGGATTACTGCTCAAACTAATGAATTATTTCCACATATAATGATAGATTGCTCTCATAATAGAGAAACTGCTATCTTTCCTCTTGGGTAGGAAGTAAATAGTAATGGATGTTTTACATTCCAGACTTTTTTGTTACTCTCGCTATATATTTAGATCATGCTGCGTTGATGTGGAAAATTGGTGATTAATTTTTGCTGAAATCACATGCAGATGATAAGTGTACCTCAGAATAATTTGGATCCTCTGTTCAGTATGAAAGCAAGGATGGGAAGGAGAAGGAGAAATGTCCGTTTTTTTTCAATGAAGACAAAACATGTGTATGTCATTTTTCAGTGAAGAATAGGTGCTGTAAAGAACAGTACCATAGCAGAGCCCCACAATGCTGTTCCTGATATGCAACATTTATATTCTGATTAATTTACTGCCTAGTTGAGGCAACTCTTTCCTGGAAGATAAATAAATAGATACTCAGGAATGTTTGGTATCGTTGTTCTGGATAGCAGGATGTTCAGAATTCACTAAGTGCTTTCTCACTCTTGCTAGACTGTACGCATGGAGATATGTTGCAAAAGGACCCCAGTGCCTGCTTTTGAATTACTCCCAGAACGGAGAGTATTTTCACGAAAGCAAAAGGCTTCTAGGAAGAAATTTCGTGCCCCATTAGGAATGATAGGGCCAACCACGAGTAAGGTTGCACCGAAAGTCTATGTATTCATGTTTTTTTCTCACTGTGAATATGTTTCCAGACTTTCCCCATTATAAATGTTACAGTGTATGATGTGTGAATCAATCCTATCTGTGCAGACACAGCAGAATGAAAGGTATAATGATGTGGGAGTGAAGTGGCAATGCATAATTCATATCTGACAGTGCACTGTATTGAGTTCTGCCAGGCAGCACTCTGCAGCACAGAGGTCCTCAAAGGCTGCTAAAATTCATCTGCATCAGCTCATTGTGTTTCTGCTTGGGTGGCAGAATCGATACTTGAGACTGAGTGAAAAGCCACTCAGTTACACTGTTAAAGCTGAGAGTGGGAAAGGCACAGCTCTGTTCCTTGGTCAAGAAATTACCAACCAAGAAAGCATTTTTGGGGTATTTTCTTCAGTATCTCATTTTTTAAACAAAACATGTTATTCACATCAGTGATTGAACTATGAAAAGGATTAGGACGTAAGAACAGCTGTATTGGGTCAGACCATCGATCTACCTTGTCTACCAACAGTGGTCAATGCCAGATGCCTCAGAGGGAGTGAACCGCTCAGGTAATCAGCAAATAATCTCTCTCCTGTCATCCATTAACAGCCTCTGACAAATAGGGGCCAGCGACATCATTCCTACCCAGACTGGCTAATACCCGTTGATGGACCTAATCACCATGAATTGTCTAGCTCTTTTTTGAACACTGTTAAAGTCCTGGTCTTCACAATATCCTCAGACTAGGAGTTCCACAGGCCTACCATGTGCCGCGCGATGCCTTTTGTTTTAAATCTGCTACCCATTAATTTCATTTGGTAACCCTTAGTTCTTATGTTATGGGAAGACATAAATAACTTTTCCTTATTCAATTTTTCCACACCAGTTCTGGTTTTATAGACCTCTGTCATATGCCCCCTTAATCTCTTCTTTTTCAAGCTGAAAAGTCCAGTCTTTTTAATATCTCTTCATATGGCACCTGTGCCAAACCCCTAATATCCAACCCCAATATATCTTTCTTGTGATGAGGCAACTCCATCTGCATGCAGTATTCAAGATGTGCCATGGGTTTATATCAAGGCAATAAAGTATTCTCTGTCTTGTTCTCTATCCCTTTTTAAATGATTACTAACATTGTTTGCTTTTTTGATTGCTGCACATTGAGTGGATATTCTCAGAAAACTATCCACAATGACTCCACGATCTTCAGATTCTACAAGGTATTGAGCATTCTGGCCCACTGAATCAAGAGCACTACATATGCTTAAGCAGTTTGCTAGATCTGGGCCTGGATGTTCAGTGCCTTGCAGCAAAACAATAAGATTCTAAGTTCACCTTAGTTTGCTTACAATTGTAGCATGTAAAGCCAGATCATCAGATGATGTAAATCAATGTAGCCAAACTGAAGTCAGTGAAGCTGTGCTGTTTTACAGCATACAGTGACTGATAGTACAATCACCAGCTATGCATGATCCTGCAACATTAGATGTTAATAGGAGCGGAACGAACAGACCTTAAGAGGTTGTAATTCTGTGGCACAATAGGATTAATTTCAGATGGCTAAATTTTTTTTCAACCTTTTTCTCTGGTTTGAAATAACATTTTTACAGTCTCTCCCACCCCAAATAAATAATAATAATTATAATAGTAATTATTATTATTATTATTCCCTTGTTTGAATGAATGCTTTTGTTTCCTATCGTAGTTTGGCCCTCCGAGGAAGTTGGTTGGCATGTGTCCACAATGTTACTTAGAAGTCAATCAGAGCTGCTAAACACTTTCAAGATGAGGATCCCACTGTGATTATCCCAGAGCCAATAGATTATGGAGGGTTCATCCTCATAAGCCCTAGAATCAAATCAGGTTGTCTCTGCTTTAACAGGAAAAAATACACACTTGTGCACTCCCTCTTCACCATATTACGAGCCATACTTGTTTCCTATACTTGGTGATTCCTTGCTGTTCAATTTCCATAACAAAAGTTTACTATTAACTCAGCGCATTGTGACAATATTACAAAATTATAGGTTTTGTTTTTCTAAATCACAAAAATATGTTGTAACAATAAAAGACTTTCACACTAATGAATTGTATGCTGGGTACAATTGGATTTGAATTAACTGAGAAAGCTAAACTTGAAATCACTATTTGTGAAGGAAACACTGATACAAACTTTTGCTACATTATTACTCAATTGCTTTTTAATAATCTTTTTTTTTTTTCAGGAGAATGGCAGGTATTGCTGAGGTTGTGAATTTCAAAAGAATGATATGATATACAGCATAGACTTTTTTCTGGCAACTGTTACACTGAACATTTTCCATTATTTTATTTGCCTTTATGCATGAATTGCATCCTCTGTGCAGGTCCAAGCTCAGTCAGAAAAGAACAGTGTTTTACATGATGGAAGGAATATACTCATAAGCTAACAAATCACCAGTATTGGCACATAGATGGAAAATCTTGAAATGAAACAGCTGCTGCTAACTCCGCTTTGGATTGTCACAATTCAAGTCTTCAAAATAAAGATACACCGGAGCCAGATCCTCGGCTATTGAAAACTTGACTAGCTCCATTGCCAAATTGCACCAGCAGGGAGGGTAGCTCATAATATAGTGAAGAGGGAGCACACTAGCGTGTATCTTTTTCCTATCTCGAAGCAGAGACAACCTGATTTGATCCTAGGGCTCATGAGGATGAAGACTCAATAATCTGTTAGCTCTGGGATAAACACAGTGGGGTCCCAATATTGACAATACTTAGCAGCTCTGATTGACTTCTAAGTAACATTGTGGACACATGCCAACCAGCTTCCCCAGAAGGCCCAGCCAGCATCCCTCAGTCCTGACCACCAGGGTCTCTGCTTATTTGTTTATGTGATTCTCTTGAGCAGACGCTGCCGGCTGTGTGGTAGTTGTAAGATGGGGGACAAGACTGTAATCACCAAACTTTCTCTCACTTGCAGAGGGTTTAAACTGAGGGTTCATTTAAATTCATTTTCAGATGTAACACAGTTCCCCTCCTCTTTAAAATTAAATCTTTTTAAATATTAGCTGTAGTAAATCACCATATTTTTGGATTATAAACTGGGGGAGTCTTGGGAAGTCAATCCCACCACTTGTTATCTGCTGTTCACTGGAACACCATCCCTGCTACAGTAATTTAGGGTGAAACTTTACTCTGTACAGAGACCACTGTGGATATGTTTAAAAGCCCCAGGAGGAGGTTTCAGACCCCAATGGGGGTGGCAGGGGGGAACATCTGCATGTCCATTTTTAGCAGTGTTGCACGGTTCCCATGACCCCAACTTTGTAAATCCAGGCTCTGAAACTCACTGCCATGTGTAGTTTGGGGTGTTTTCTTTTACAGTGCAGACGTACCCAACGTACTACTGGAGTGCTTGTCTAGACTAGGATGTTAAGTATGACGTTTAAGACACTCCAGGCATTAACACAGGCAAACTGGATCAAGTTAAAGCCAGTGTGACTTGATTACATTGGACTTTTAAAATGTGTCAACTAGCACATTCATTAACACAGACTAACATCACCCCTTAAATCCTGTTTCCCAGAGTCTGATTCTCCATGCTCCTCATAGTCACCCTAATTTCTGTTCATATGATTCCTTTTGGGGCTATGCTGCTATTGGGCAGTGACCTTATTCCTGGCAAGTCACCCAGCCAAAGCTAGTGTGGGTGTCTTAGGGTATGTCTACACAGCAGCCTTATTTCAAAATAACACTGCCACACACAAAAATGCATTTCAGTATAGCACTTAGCTACTTTGACCTAGAGCCTATTTTGAAATAGAGCCACTGGAGGCACTACGGTTTATTTCAAAATAGGCTCAAAATAGTTATTTTGAAATAGACACTATTCCTCGTAGAATGAGGTTTACCTACTTCAAATTAAGCCAACTGCTATTTTGAAATAGTGGTTGCATTGTGTGGATGCTAGGATAGTTATTTAAAAGTAAGGGCTCTTATTTAGAAATAATTGTGCTGAGTAGACATATGCTTAGACAGTAGATAGTTGCCATTGTAGTTAGGGTGAGCGATCACTGGGGAATCTTGCTCCTATGATGGAATGCTGTGAAAGGCTGGAGAATGTACCCAAATGCTATGTGTGCCCACACCTCACTGTACCCACACCTACAAAAAGAAGCAGTAATAGAAAGCCAAGGAGAGCTTCCTGCCAACAGAATAATCTCCATGAGAAATAAGACCACATTACTTTCATTTTGAGTTAAAGTATTATTAATTTTCTGATCTTGAATAAAGACTGAAAATTAAGTCCTACTGTTTGTCCAAAGACTGTGACTAAACATATCTTGGGAGGAGCTGTATTCATCGTGTCTCAACAACCCTGTATCAGATTTCCTCAGATGAAAATAAAATATTCTAACTGCCAGCCCTACTAACTCATCCTAGGCGCTGAGGCTATGTCTACACTACAGCGATCTTTCGAAAGGAGCCCTTTCGGAAGATCTCTTCCAAAAAAACCTTCTTTTGAAAGAGCACTTCCACACACAAAAAAAAGCAGCTCAGAAATCAATCTGCTCTTTCAATAGAGGGTGTCCACACAGCCCCTGCTCTTTCGAAAGAATGGGCCGGGGATGAAAAAATCCAGCGCCACGGGGACTGTTCTTTTGAAAAAAGGGTGCCTTGGACATCTACATGCTTTTTTCTGAAAGAATCTTTCAGAAAAAGGCGCTCTTCCTCATCTGGGAGAGGAAGAGAGCTGCTGGGAAAAGCACTGCATTCCTTCAATTTCAAAAAGAGCACATTTTATGTGTAGATGCTCCGCAGGTTCATTCGGAAAAGGCACATTTTTTCAACAGAACTTGATAGCGTAGACACAGCCTGATAGTCAACAGAGGAACTCTCTTTTTGTTCCTGAATCACCAGTAATAATTTGGCAGAGCAAACGATGCCCTATGATTACACCTGTGCAACCGTATTATTTCCAGTTACACATATATAACCGCTTTACCCAAAAGTGGGTCTGCACAGGTGTCTAAGGACATATACTGAAAACAAAATATAGTTGGAGGGCATCATGTTACTAGTTCCAGTGCAATTGGCTCATAATAAATCTGGAACCCCATAGGGCCATGTTTATAAAGTCTGCCCAAAGCATAGCCACATTTTAAGCAACTGAGGCATTTCTGTCAATTGGAAATTCCAATGAAATGAATCTCTTACTTGCTGGCACTTCTAGCTTTCTAGTGATTTGTTTATGCTTCTAGTCTAAAGAAATGTGATGCATTCTGCAGCAAACTATGCCAAATTATTCAGAGGCTGAATTAAAGAGCTATTCAGCAGTGCTAAGCAAAAGTAAACACCAGAAATTACTTGTCACAGTTGGAAGGAAATTAAGGGTATTTTAGGCAGCTAACTTTTTAAAATGAGTTATTTTTTCCTTAAATTATGTTGACACTCCTATAGCAAACTCAATGTCACATCACTTTCAATGCCCTTCGAAAAGGTGCACTCCTTGCTTTGTCTTTGGAATGCAAATGCTCAATAAATCCTCCAGGCTGCTGGCGCAGTAATCATATACCAAAGCAGAATTTTGATTGTCAGTTTTTAAAAGGTCCAAATGTGCTTTTCAGGCATAAGACACGTAGTGGTCCAGTGAAACAAGGTGCCGTTCTGGGACTCAGTATACTTTGGTTCTACTCCAGACTCTGTTGCTAATTTCAAAAGGCTCTCCATTTGGCTGTGCCCCTATACCTGCTCCCGTACTGTGTCGTTTGTCTGTTTAGACTGTAAGCTCTTTATCGTAGGACAGTTTCTCTCAACAGCTGTGTCTACACTAAAGTGATCTGTCAACAGAAGTTTTGTTGGAAGAGATCTTCTGACAAAATCTCTGTTGACAGATAGCATCCATGCATAAAATGGATCGAAAAAGTGACCTGCTCTTCGACAATAAGTGGCCAGACTCCCCAGCCACTTTCTCAACAGAACAGGCCCTGGAATCCTGGCAGACAGGGTTGCATGGACGGCAAGCTCTTCCGGGAGCCCCGGCCAGGTGTGCCCTTAAAGGGACCCCTCCCCCCCATGATCTGAGTTCCCTGCCCATGCTGAGGCTTGCCTACCTCATTGAGGGGCAGCAAAGCTGCTGCAGGGCTCCCTAGCCATCTGTGAGAGAGTTTCTTCTTTCTAATCAGCCGTGATGCCAGAGCAGCACCCAGTCCCTACTGTTTGAGCTGTTGCTCATGCTGCTGATGTCTGTTCTCCATCTCCCTTGGGGGGATGCAACTGACACTGGGACTGAGGAGCACAACCTCAGTTCCCCCAGGGTCCCCCCTGTGCTCACCCCCTTGGGTGACCAGGCAGGTCTAGAGATACACCACCAGTGCCGAGTGGTGGGATCAGCTGGTCATGGGGCAGTGGGATGACCAGCAGTGACTCCAGAACTTCTGCATGCAGTAGGAGACTTCCTGGAGCTCTACACCTGGCTCACCCCTGCCCTCTGGAGACAGGACACCCAGCTACAGTCTGCCATCCCCCTGGAGAAGCAGGTTGTCCTTCCCCATGGAAGCACACCACCCCCAACAGCTACTGCTTGGTGGGCAACCAGTGAGGCGTGGGGAAGTCCATAGTTGGGACTATCCTCATGCAGGTAAGGCACTCTCAAGCTGCAGACCTTGTATGTGGGGTAAGTGGGAGGGGGTCCTACCCAAGGGGGACCCTTGTGGAGCAGGGTTGTGAGGGGAGATGGGGAGGGGAGGAAGCCCCTGTCCCCGGGGGACCATGCTGATCCACCCCCCACAAAGACCTGCTGCTGGTGGGGGGAGTGGCCTCTCTGGGAGGGCATCTGGAAAGCTGGGGGAGGAGGGTCCAGAGAGAGTGGAGGACCTCTGGGGCCCAGGGACACCCTCCCTAAGGCCTTCACCTGTGTGTTTGGTCTCCTTCCTTTGTAAGTAGCAATGTCCATCAACACCATCCGGCCCTGGAGGGTTGTCTGCATCAAAGACCTTGACATGATGGTGGCTGGATTTGCTGTCCTGCTCTTCCCAAATTGCTTTGGGACAATTGACAGGACCTACATCCCCATCCATGCCCCACACCACAGTGTGGCATGGTACATCAACTGCAAGGGATACCACTCGATTGTGCTGCAGGCCCTGGTGGATCCCTGGGGACGCCCTGGACATGGCCTGGCTGGAGGATGCCAAGTCCATGGTGATCATGAGGGTGCCATCACTGAAGTCATGGTCCAAGAGCAGCTCTGGCCCCAGGAGGCACCTGGGCTGGTCTATCTCCGGCGCTGGGTCCGTTGGTGGTGGTGGGGCCTCCCCAGCTGTATCCACAGTGGCAGTGAGGTGCGGGGGAGCTGTCATCACCTCTCATAGAATCATAGAATCGTAGAACATTAGAACTGGAAGGGAAGCCGAGAGGTAATTGAGTCCAGTTCCCGCTCTGTTGGCAGGACCAAGCACCACCTAGTCCATCCCTGATAGGTGTCTGTCTAACCTGCTCTCAAAAATCTCCAGTGATGGAGATTCCACAAGCTTCCTAGGTAACTTATTCCAGTGTTTAACCACCCTGACAATTAGGAAGTTTTTCCTAATGTCTAATCTAAACTTTTCTTGCTGCAGTTCAAGCCCATTGCTTTTTGTCTTATCCTCAGGGGCCAAAGAGAAAAATTTTTCTCCTTCTTCCTTGTAACCCTCTTTAAAGTACTTGAAAACTATCATGTCCCCTCTAAGTCTTCTCTTTTCTGAACTAAATAAGCCCACTTCTTTCAGTCTTCCCTCATAGATCATGTTCTCTAGAGCTTTAATCATTCTTCTTGCTCTTCTCTGGACCGCCTCCAATTTCTCCACATCTTTCTTGAAACGTGGTGCCCAGAACTGGACACAATACCCCAATCGAGGCCTAATCAGTGCAGAGTAGAATGGAAGAATGACCTCTCGTGTCTTGCTCGCTACACTCCTGTTAATGCAACCCAGAATCTTGTTTGCTTTTTTTGCAACAGCATCACACTGTTGACTCATATTTAGCTTGTGGTCCTCTATGACACCTAAATCTCTCTTCACAGTACTCCTTTCTAGACAGTCACCTCCCGTTCTATCTGTATGAAGGTGACTGTTCCTTCCTAAGTGGAGTACTTTGCATTTGTCCTTATTAAACGTCAATCTGTTTACCGAAGCCCATTTCTCCAGTTTATCCGGATCATTTTGAATTCTGACCCTATCCTTCAAAGCAGTTGCAATCCCTCCCAGCTTGGTATCATCTGCAAACTTAATAAATCTGTGTGTGTGTGTGTGTGTGTGTGTATATTTAATATCTTCATCAACAATTTAGATATTGGCATAGAGAGTACGCTTATTAAGTTTGCAGATGACACCAACGTGGGAGCAGTTGCTACTGCTTTGGAGGATAGGGTCAGAATTCAAAATGATCCAGACAACCTGGAGAAATGGTCTTAGGTAAACAGATTGAAGTTTAATAAGGACAAATGCAAAGTACTCCACTTAGGAAGGAACAATCACTTTCATACATATAGACTGGGAAGTGACTAGAACTGGTTCCAAAACAGATCCCTGTGGAACCCCACTTGTTATGCCTTTTTAGCATGACTGCAAACCATTAATAACTACTTTCTGAGGACGGCTATCCAGCCAGTTAATTAGAGTGGCCGTATCTAAGTAGTATTTGCTTAGTTTATGGATAAGATCATGTGAGATTGTGTCAGATGCCTTAGTACCACGTCCACCATTTCTCCCTCAGGAGGCTGTGTAGATCTTTGTAGCAGGAGCAGGTTGCAGGTCCTACCTCTGACCTTCTGGCTGCATCCTGGGCTTGGGTGTACCCCTGCCTCAGCTCTTTCACCTTCACCTGGTCTTGCTCCATTGTCCGGGAGGGGTGTCCCCATGCTGCCAGGGCAATGGCCAGCTGGGTCTAGGCAGGTGCATTCCTCTTCTTGGCAGTGGGGTCCAAGAGGATTGTCTCCTCAGCCCAGAGGCCAAGGAGGTTCCACAGCTCGGGCTCAGTCCCTGAAGGGGCCCTGCATTTTGTGCCCTGAGGGGGCTCCTGGGACCCCTCTGGTGGCTCCCTGGAGGGCCCCAGGGGGTTGCGGGGCTGCTGGCTTTTGGCCACCATGTCACGCTCTGTTCTGGAGGGTTGGTGCGAGGGTGTAGGTATCAGCAGCCTGTATCCCTGCTGCTGCCATGCTCTCAGCTTCTTGCCATGGGGTTTCTGGGACTTCCTGTGCCTTTAAGGATGGCTGGAGGCACAGAGCATAGAGCTGTAACTGCGGTGGACAGAGCATATCTTAGGGCCAGCTGGCTGGCACCATGGAGGACCCCTCTGCCAAAAAAGGCCCACCCGGAGCATCCACACTGTGCTTTTTTGTTGACAGAATCTGTTGACACAGGTGTTCTGCCTCACGGGGGAGAGGTGGAAGGCTGTTGACAGATGTGCCATGTTCCCTACCACATGTGCCTCATTTTGTGTGTGCACACTCCGTGAGTTTTGTTGACAAAACAACAGTTTTTTGATAAAACTCTCTAGTGTAGACATAGGCAATGTGTTTATGTTGCACCTTCCATAGTGGGGCCTCAACATTAGCTGGGGCCTTTAAACACTACCATAATGCAAATCAAGACGATCATGCTTTTATTATTAAAATTAGAGGTGGGTCCAAAGCTGGATCTGAATACTGGCAAAATTTGGACTTAAAAGTTCAGCAATGTACAGGCCTAGGATTTTATTATGACTCATCTCTGACTGCTGCTCTCCTGTATTGGAATAGTGCAAAATCCATTGCAAAAGAGCCAGTAAGTCATGCGTCTTTATTTCCTGGCTCTACTTCCTGTGTATCCTGAGTCAGAATATACACTTTCTGATTGGAGCTAATACTCACCTACTCCGGTTACAAAAAGTATTACTTGTTCATAAGCACGTAAAGGGGTTTTAAGAAAAGGCTCTGTCTATTAAGATACACAGTCTTGACTACAGAGGAACATACAACACATTCCCCCCTTTAAGGTTAACTAGCTTAACTTCAAAATACAGAAACATCAATTGTTTCCACTCACTAGACATATTTAATTGGTCAGCATCACCTGAATTAGAACACATTTGTTCTTGTATGTAATTAAAGGTTTTCATTTCGCTGCTTTCCATTTGCAATTATCTTTCTGTTAACAAATGCATGAAAGAGAAACGTCTCATAATGGTAAAGATAATTATCCTAATTTGTAAAAAGTAAGAAATTTCTTTGAGGAGGAAAGTCCCTTATATATTAACATTCGCAGTTCCACATGGCTTACTGATGGTCCTCCGTGCATTCCGTGGGATGGAAAGAGTTATGACTTTTTGTCTGCTATGCTACATTCCAGTTTCCATTTATCTTTATTAGGTAATCAAGCATATTGCAGGAATGAGTAATCTGCATTTTGAAATATATATTTAAAGGCTAGGGTAATTCAAATTTGGCTAACTCAGAAAAAAATAACATTAAATGACATGCAATGAAAACAATAGAAAAAACAACCATTAAGTGCAAACGTCTAGTTCCTTTGATAGATCTGGAGACTGCAAAAGAAATGGATCCCTCAATATTTTCTCTTTGCATTCTGCAGTATCAAGAAGTCCCATTATATAATGTGTCATAAATGCACATTTTACCTGGTCTGCTCTTCTGCAGGATCTTTTAGAAACTATACTCAATGGCTGTGTCTAGATTACAGGGATTTGTCAACAGAAGTTTTTGTCAGAAGATATCATCTGACAAAACTTGTCAACAGATCACAGCCAAACTGCCCAGAGGATCACAAGAGTGATCCGCTCTGTCAACAGAGAGCAGCCTGACATCCCCAGCTACTTTATTGGCAAAACAGCCAACCAGAAGCACAGCAGACCGGGCTGCCCGGCGTCCCAAAAGCCCCATCCATCGACAGAGAGCCACCCAGAATATCCAGACTGGATTTCTGTCAGCACATCTCTGCTGATGGAGGCTTTATGCCTTGTGGGGAGCTGTCAACAAAAGCGCTGCATTCCGTTGATTTACTGTTGATGAAAAGCCTTGGGAGTCTGGATGCTCCCCTGGTGTTTTGTCGACAATTAGCAAAAAAACTAAAGAGCTAACCTGCTGGGATTTGCCAATTCTTATTTCTTCTTTAGCCACTAATTATGAGACTAACTGAATTCACTACAGACAATAGGCATAGACTGAAATCTTCAAAACAATTTCAAATCAGTTGCTGGTAACAACTTTTACTCACAATTGACTTGGGCTGGATTTGAACTGGTGACTAGGAGGTGAAAGGCTACACCCCATTCAAGTACCTTGTTATCTAGTCCCGCTCTATGCACCTTATCTTCTTGTCACTTAGGCTGTGTCTACACCAGCCAAAAACTTCGAAATGGCCATGCAAATGGCCATTTCGAAGTTTACTAATGAAGCGCTGAAATCCATATTCAGCACTTCATTAGCTTGCAGGCACCCACGGCACTTCGAAATCAACGCGGCTCGCCACCGCGCGGCTCGTCCCGACAGGGCTCCTTTTCTAAAGGACCCCGCCTACTTTGAAGTCCCCTTATTCCTATGAGCAGATGGGAATAAGAGGACTTCGAAGTAGCCGGGGTCCTTTTGAAAAGGAGCCCTGTCGGGATGAGCTGCGTTAATTTCAAAGTGCCGCGGCCACCCGCATGCTAATGAGGCGCTGAATATGTATTTCATAGCCTTAGAGGTAAACTTGCTCATACTTTTGAGTGAACTCACAAACAGCTAAGTCAATCCATCTTTTGTGCTTTTATATGTACATTTACATTAAAAAATCCTGATATGAGATGCGAAGAAATCAGTACCCGAATAGGTCATCATCCTGCCTGCTCATATGGGCTACGTCTACACGTGAAGCCAACATCGAAATAGGCTATTTCGATGAGTAACGTCTACACGTCCTCCAGGGCTGGCAACGTTGATGTTCAACTTCGACGTTGCGCGGCACCACATCAAAATAGGCGCTGCGAGGGTACGTCTACACGCCAAAGTAGCACACATCGAAATAAGGCTGCCAGGCACAGCTGCAGACAGGGTCACAGGGCGGACTCAACAGCAAGCCGCTCCCTTAAAGGGCCCCTCCCAGACATAGTTGCACTAAACAACACAAGATACACAGAGCCGACAACTGGTTGCAGACCCTGTGCCTGCAGCATGGATCCCGAGCTGCCGCAGCAGCAGCCAGAAGCCCTGGGCTAAGGGCTGCTGCCCACAGTGACCATAGAGCCCCGCAGGGGCTGGAGAGAGAGCATCTCTCAACCCCCCAGCTGATGGCCGCCATGGAGGACCCGGCAATTTCGACGTTGCGGGACGTGGATCGTCTACACGGTCCCTACTTCGACGTTGAACGTCGAAGTAGGGCGCTATTCCGATCCCCTCATGAGGTTAGCAACTTCGATGTCTCGCTGCCTAACGTCGAAGTTAACTTCGAAATAGCGCCTGACGCGTGTAGCCGCGACGGGCGCTATTTCGAAGTTAGTGCCGCTACTTCGAAGTAGCGTGCACGTGTAGACACAGCTATGGAGTAGAATGAGTGACTGAGCCAATTTCCCATGCACGAGCCACAGGGTCTGTCAACCAGAACGACAACTACATTGAGGCTTTGAAAACTAAGAAAGTGTTTCCCTGAGGCAGTTGATTAAAAAGGATTATGATCATGGGTGTGATCATATGAACAAATGGGACATATGTTATCATGTGACTGCGTAGAAACACTTGTGGAGAAAATGAATCAATCTATCTGTACATTTGGCCTCAGAGTTTTGAAGATTACAGCTAAATCAGGCATGAGATTTGGTGAAGAATATATTTGAACTAGACCATTATTAATCACAATCCGTGACTGGTAATTAATACTTTTGTGGTAACTCTGGAGTGCTCACTGAGGATTCCTAACCCTCCCACCCCCACCCCACTAAATCTAGAGCTATGTCTACACTAGCCCCTTCCTTTCAGAGCAGGAAGTGTAATGAGTGAGTTGGGAAGATGCTAATAAAGTGCTGCCATGAATATGCAGCTCCTCATTAGCATAGTGGCAGCCGTGTGATTAGAAAGTGCCACTTTCTAATCTCGTGCCACCCGTATAGATGGGGGCCTTTCAAAAGCACTCAAACTTCAAAAGCCCCTTCTTCCTAGATGAATAGAGAAGAAACTAGTGTGTTTTCCACAGAAGACCATCACAATTAAGTACTGGAGCTGACTGCAAATCAGTATCTGGAATGAGGCACTATCTTTATAAGTATATTTAGGAGGGGATGACTTTCTTCAGGAGATAGGTAATGGGCTATGGAGCTACTCAGTTCTGTCCCTGGTTGTATTGGAATTCAGCTCAGATCAGCCATGACTGAAAGCAGTTACTCACTGATAGCTGGGTCAACAGCTTGTGCAAAGCCATTTTGGAGAGCTCCATGAATTTTACCTAAAAGATAGGAGTTCACCTCACAAACTGTCCATGCACAAGAGCTGGCCTTAACTGGCACTCTTGTACAGCAGTCTCATAAACAACATGAACTTATTTAGCTTCACCTTGCAAGTTCCTTTGGTCAGAATAAATGTAGTAGTGGAAGTGCAAGCTTCGCAGTGCAATAATGTCCCTCAAACTTTACTTGAGGAGACCACCTATTAATTATACCACCATTATGGAATAAATTGAAACAGAAAAAGACAGTCATTCTGGAAAAAACAGTGTCACCCATACAGGATGCCAATCTAGCTCCTACCATAACCACTGCATATTTTTGATTTTATGTATAAAATGGTTATATAGTTTTATTTTACATAGCGTAAGAACTACCACTGAAGGCCTAATATTTCAAGCATACTTCAGATATCAGCACACATTCTGGTGTGTATTTTAGGTGTAAACTATTTTAAAAATAGTTTCCTGTAATGAGGATCACAAACACATTAACAGTTACATTTGGAACAGCTGAAAATTTGTGGAGATTGGGAGAGGTCCCGGATGGTTGGAAAAGGCAAATGTAGTGCCCATCTTCTAAAAAGGAAATATGGACAATCCAGGGAACTACTCAGCCTTACCTTGATCCCCAGAAAAATCATGGAAGGGATGCTCAAGGCATCCATTCTGAAGCATTTGGAAGAGGGGGAAGTGATCAAGAGTAGACAACATGGATTCACCAAGGGCAAGTCATGCCTGGCTAATCTTATTAGTGTCTATGAAGAAGAAACTAGCTCTATGGACATGGGGAAGTCAATGGATGTGATCTACCTTGACTTTTGCAGTGCTTTTAATGCAGTCTCCCACAATATTCTTGCCCATAAATTAAGGAAGTATGGATTAGATAAATAGACTGCAAGGTGGATTGAAAGCTGGCTACACTGCCAGGCCCAATGGGAAGTGATTACTGGCTGTGTCTGGTTGGCAGCTGGTTTCAAGCATAGTGTCCGAAGGATTGGATATAGGGCTGGCATTATTCAGCATCTTTATTAAGACATGGATGAGTGGTTGAATTGCACCCTCAGCAAATTGGCAGATGACACGAAGTTATGGGGACAGGTAGATACATTGGAGGGTAGGGATAGGGTCCAGAATGACCTAGACAAATTGGAGGATTGGGCCAAACATAATCTGATGAAGTTCAACAACAAGAAGTGCAGAGTCCTCGCACTTGGGATGGAAGAATCCCAAGCATTGTTACAGGCTGGGTACTGACTGAGTAAGTAGCAGTGCGGTAGAAAAGGACCTGGAGACTACTCTGGATGAGAGGCTGGATAGGAGTCAACAGTGCGCCTTTGCAGCCAATAAAACTAATAGCATATTTGGGTGCATTAGGAAGAGCATTTCTAGCAGATTTATAGAAATTATTATTCCCCTCTATTTGGCACTGGTGAGGCCACATCTGGAGTACTGCATCCAGTTCTGGGCCCCTCAGTATGGAAAGGAAGTGAATGTATTGGAGCAGGTCCAGTGGAGGACAATGAAAATGATTAGGGGGTTGGAGCCCCAGCTATGAGGAGAGGATGAGGGATCTGGGCTTATTTAGTTTGCAGACGAGAAGAGTGAGAGGTGATTTGATAACAGCCTTCAACTTCCTGAAAAGGGGCTCTAAAGAAGATGGAGAGAGGCTGTTCTCAGTAGTGACGGATGGCAGAACAAGGAGCAATGGTCTCAAGTTACAGAGGGGGAGGTGTAGGTTGGATATTAGGGTAAATTATTTCACTGGGAGAGTGGTAAAGCACTGGAATGCATTACCTAGAAAGGTGATGGAATCTCCTTCCCTAGAGAGTCATAATTCCTGGCTTGACAAAGTCCTGTCTGGGATGATTTAGTTAGGATTGACCCTACTTTAGGCAGGAGGCTGGACTCAATGACTTCTTGAGGTCTCTTCCAGCCCTAGGATTCTTTGATTCTGTTGCATGATTCTGCCAAAGCAGAATTAATAAAAAAATTAGCTCTAGAAAGAGAGAGCTATAAAACTGGAAACTTAGTGATTTTATCAACCTAAAGGTTTAAAACAGAGCCAGATATTGTGACTCAGAAGTTCTTTTTTACTACCTGTCATACAACCGGGCTGTGTCTACACTAGAGAGTTTTGTTAACAGAAGGGGACTTCTGTCAATGTAACTCAGGGAGCATCTACACACATAAAACATTCTGTTGACAGAGTCTCAGCAGAACTCTACATTTGTCTCGACAGTATTATTCCTCAAAAATTTGATAAATAACGCTTCTGTCGACAGAGTTCTTTTGACAGAGAGGGCTTCCAGTTCACTGGGCAGCCCTATTTGCAGAGCTTCTATCCGCCATCCTGTCAAAAGAGGGCAGGGCAGTCTGGCTGCTCTCTGTCGACAGAGTGGATTGGTCCGTCAATCTGCTTGTGTGTGTAGGTGCACTCTGTTGACAGAATTTCTGCTGACACAACACAACTCTGCCGACAGACATTACTGTTGTCAGGTGCCTCTAGGGCAGACGTAGCCCTAGTGATTTGTTCTTGAGCTAAATCTGAAATCACAAGTAATCATATCATTGGGGAAACCCATAAATGACAAAGTGCTTAGAAGATTACTGTCATCTTTAGACATCTAAGATTAAAGAGGACAAAACTAACTATAGGCACATAATTATTACTGTGACTGTGAAACAACAGGATAGGCTAATCTAATTTACCCCATTACTGTACACCATATAATATTAGCCATTAAATACCTAATCTGATTACTAACTGAAACAACAATTAGTTAATATTCACTTTCTCAAAATAAGATTAAATACCTTCTACTTCAAAGGTTTAAAAAAAAAAAGATTTATAAATCTAGCTTCCCAGCAGTGCTTTAAAGCAACACACCAGAGAAACGATGAATCATTTGGGTGCACCAAAATAAACTGCAAAATTGATTACTACATTACATTACAAAAGAAAGAGTACTACACTGATCATATAAATTTAATATAGTTGATCTGTTTGGCTAATATTAGGTGCAATACTGCAGTAATTCAGTTAGTATGAAAGACAGGATTTAGCGGAAATTAATGACTTTATTCTATTGTCAGTTTATAAAGTGTATGCTAATATGGGTAGGACTGAGCTCACAAACAAGCGTTTTAAAGATTCACTTTCTAGATTAGTGCATTAAATGTTTGAATGTGCAATAATTATTTTACATGTATAGAAGAAGAAAAAGTACCAAAGAGAGAAAATTAACATAGCACAACTGATGAGCCAGATTGCTATTCTTTCTATCACATCTGACCTTAGGTATGCAATTATTTGCAAATGCAGCATTCAGTAGTCTTGTGAGTTTTTTTTTAAACAGACCAGCTTAAAAAATTAGACATTTCTTAGCAGAAATGTACAAACTGATCCACAGCTGAACTTGGTTTAGAGGTAAATTAAAATACACTGTCAGATATTTAAAACATCTGTTATGGGGATACTGACCCTTGGAGCACCGCCCTTTTGTCCAAGCTGGCATGGCATGCTGTACACCCCACAGGAACTTGGCTCTTTATCAGTCATGTATTCCTTCCTCCATTTCCCCAACTGGCTTTCACTGGCTTCAGTGAGGCAATTGAGTAATACACACACATCTCCTAGAACTGGAAGAGACCTCAGGAGGTCATCTAGTCCATGAACAGTGCCCTTCAGGGATACAATGTATTTAACCAAAGGCCAAATGAACATGAGCCAAGGTATCCAGCAGGAGTGGGGAAGAAAAGGAAGGGGCAAGTTAAGTTTAGTCCCGCCGCATGAATCCATTAATGGCTTCTATTTAGGGTCCTTACCATAAAGGCTGTCTTGCTCCAGGGCCTCCTCTGGAGATGGTCTCTTACCGTCACCTGGGAAAAGATTCCTGCTTTGAACCCTCTTCTCCACAGTGGTGAGCAATTCCCCTGCCATCTGGACTGCCTGATTTCCTGGTATGGTCTCGAACAACAGACCTTGATTCCCTGAAATCTTGCACTAGTACATCTCCCCTTTCAGACCCACTTCCCTCAAGGAATTTTTTTCCTCATAATCTCATGAACCAGCTCCCTGAGAAGTCTCTTCTCAGAAGTATCCTGTGTTCTGACTGAGCTCTAGTAACCTCTAATAAGGCCTCAGTGTTCCTTAGCTGATTGTTACCCAGCACATACTTCTCCTGAAGATATTCTGTGCCAGGATGAAGGTGTAGGATTCACGTCTCCACACGGATGTCTTTGCTTCCCTGCAGAAAAATGACTTTTTGACAGAGAAGAAAAGGAAAACTCCAAGAACGGTCATGCACCACTACCCTGGGTACCCACAGCAGTCAGCAGACTGGCAAATCCCCAGTGGGGATGGGGCTAGGAACACCTTGTCCATCAGCTCATGGGAATAAGGGGACTTCGAAGTAGGTGGGGTCCTTTCGAAAAGGAGCCCCGTTGGGACAAGCCGCGCGGTGGCGAGGTGTTTCAATTTCGAAGTGCCGCGGCCGCCCGCATGCTAATGAAGTGTTGAATATGCATTTCAGCGCTTCATTAGTAAACTTCGAAGTGGCCATTTGTGCTACTGAACCCACAATGCTAGCTTTTCCATTTCAATGGCTACGTCTGCACTAGCCCCAGACTTCAAAAAAGTAGCCTTTTGAGACTGGCACAATCTTCAAAGACAAGGATACAATTCCTGCTACACCTGGCAAATTGAATTTAAATGCAACCAATGTGAATGATGCATCTGACAAAGTGGGTCTTTGCCCACGAAAGCTTATGCTCCAAAAGACCTGTTAGTCTATAAGGTGCCACGGGACTTCTTGTTGTTTTTGAAAATACAGACTAGCACGGTGCCCCCTCTGACACAGTTAAAAATGTCAGTTAAAAAGTACATACCTCACATGGGTCTGAATTACAAACTGAAGACAGATTAATAGTAACAGCATTGGCAAATAAGACACAAGAAGAGGAGATAAAAATGAAATCAAAACACTTGAATTTTAACTTGAAATACTGCACTGCAAAGCTTTCTCATGATGCCATGTAGTGCCAAATGCACATTTGTTATTTACAACTATTTATTTTGGTGCCTTCACAAGTAAGGTGAAAGTAATTGTATTATCTACTGGTATTGTGTGTTTTAATCAGTGCAGTTGAATACAAATGATGAAATTAAATGAAAGTGATTGTCTTGGATTTTACTATGATAGAAACAGAAGTTACAGTAATTATAGCCAAGAGAAACAAAACAAGGAATGTAATCTCTTCCTTTACAGAGTTACTAAAAACGATACCCATAAACACTCCAAATTTTACAAAGTACTGCGGCATCACTTCTAACACCTTACATTTATAGGGCACTCTTCAGTTCAAAGCACTTTCTAAAAAGAAATGAAATTGTGCTTGCCTTTTTTGCAATAGCAACACATTGCTGACTCATGTTGAGGTGTGTTATCTACCCCAACTCTTAGATCTTTCTCAGCTATTCTGCAGCCAAGCCAGTTATCCCCAATTCCACTTTTCTTCCCTAAGGGTAGCACCTTACAATTGTCTTTGTTGAATATTATTTTGTCATATATAACCCATTTCTCCAGGTTACCAAAATACCTCTGAATTTTAGCTCTGTCCTTCAAAGTGTTTGCAAACCTCACCAGCACTTCAGCTTTGCCTCATTCGACAAACTAGGTCAATATCCTCTCTACTTCTACAGCCAGGCCATTAACAAAAATGTTATATGCCATTGGGCCCAGAACAGATCTCCGTGAAATTTCACTTGAGACCTCCTTCCAGTTGGATAGCATTCCATTAACAGCTACTCTTTGCAGTTGTTAAACCAATTATGTATTTGCTCAATGGCAGCTCTGATGACCCTGCATTTCTCTAGATTACTTATGAGACTGTCCTGTGGATCAATGACAGAAATCTTGCAGAAGTCCTGGTATATTACGTCCACCACATTTCCACACTGACCAAATCATTCACCCTGGCAGAGAAGGAACTCAGTTGGGTTTGGCATAATTTGTTCTTGTAAATCCATGCTGGCTATTAGTAATTACCTCTCCACCTTCCAGGTATTCACAAATTGAATGTTTTATACATTGGTCTAGTAGCTTCCTGGGCATATGTCACACACATTCTGGCATTGTGAAGATCAAAAGGTTCCTTTCAGTACAAATCTTATAGCAATTTAACTACTAAAAGAGAATTCTTTCTTTCCTGTTCCAGGTTACTAGTTAGTGCACGAAACAAATCATAACGCTTATGGAGAAAATCAGGAACAATTGATGGTCAATCGTCATATTGCTAGGTGCATTTATGAATACATTCAAAACCAGAAGGAGAAACAGCATGTAATTTTCTTCTAGTCAGGCATTCATATCAAGTTTAAATGGACTGGCTTAATCAAATGTCCCACTGATACTTCTAATGATGTTATAATGCAGATTGCATTATGAGGCTTTACCTGCCAGGAGAAAAGTTACAGAGATCAATTAAACAAACCAGAAATTCTCTCGCCTCTTTATAGCCCATGACTTTCAGAACTTGCCATGGTGCCAAGATCCTCTGAAAATTAAATGGGCATTTGCAAAAGCTTAATAAGACCCTTGTTTTCTACCTAAACCAATCTAGCTTTTTTGGGACCCTAGAATTATTTAATGTCTACTGGAGAGGCTGGAGATGATGAAAGCACATTAAAATGGCTTAATGTGTCAGAAGGGATCACCACTTTGTCACATGATGCTCTCTGTATTAGTAAATCCACCTGCAGTGTTCCAGAGATTAATTAATAAGATCTTGGAAGAATTCATTTAAATAGTAAAGTTGCTCATACATATTTGCTAGTAAACTTTCCTGCTTTGAAAGAGATAACTAAATTTATATAGATGTACAGTATTGAAATTAACTCAGTTTATGACCTTATTCACCCATCCATAAGCAGTAAACACTCCTTTTAATCTCTGAGGCCATGTCTAAACTAGGGAAGAATCTAGGGTTAAACACAACTTTTTTTTCCCCATTGAAGAAATTATGGGGGCTCTTTTCCTAGAATTCACAGATATTTTCTTGCCTTCCCTCTCCCAGCTGGCTTCAATGGTTTCTACCGATGCCTAAAGAAGATGGCTGTGGATCCAACGACTGGTGATGCCACTTGAAACTAACTGCAATGTTTATGAGAAAGCAATACACTGTCAGTTACAAGACTACAATTTGCATGCCAGGAACAGAGATGAAGTAGAAAAGGGAAATTAAATGGCAGAAAGCCTGGTAGGTGTGGAGTCTGCACATGATAAGAGATGAACCAGAAGATGTGCCAAACTCACACCATACCATTGGGCAGCTGAAAGTCTGCCAGGAGTAAGAGCACACTATAGCAAGCTGCCCGCAATAATTTGCTCCAGCTGATCAAGAGTGGGTAGTGTCTCCTGGCAGGGTGGAATATAAAACTGCCCTCCCAAGGTGGAATTCCTAGGAAAGAGCAGCAGGGATCTTGGTGACTGTCCTCTCCTGGACAGAACACATTGCAGTCAGGTGGTGCAGCTTCCGCTATGAGTATTGGCAGTGCAGCAATCCCAGTACAACCCTGGTGTGAATCTGGCCAAGGATTATTTACATGAACTGGGATAGCAGAAGAGTAAGAACTGATGTGAGGAAAATGTATAAAATAGCTGCTGCCATAGAGGTCACTTGGGGGTTCTTGTTTAGCATGTTCCATAAAACCAGGAATAAGAGAGCATTCAAAACTACAGATACGACTAATTTAAAATAGATAAAAGGCCATAGACTATTATTTGGGCAGAGCTCCATTGACTTTGGCCAGTACTAAAATATATATGGCACAGCAGTACACTACTGTACAGTTAAGACCATAACTTCTGCCACAGGTAACTGCATGATAAGAGTTTTATGAAAAAACCTTCTTTGGCCACTGTTGTATACAGGTTCCTTGAGAGATTAATTACTAGTTACATCCAAATGGCAATTAATAGATTATATATTACTAATAAAATCAGATCTCTGTCTTAATCTCCCCAAAATACTAGTGTTTATATTAGCTACAGCCTAACACACACAACTTGAAGACATTTACTCTAACCATTTATTTCACAATGCAACATGTGAAGGCATCACATCAGAGAAAACTCCTGCCAGTGAGAATCAAATCTGTTTTGCAGGGCCTGACTTTATAGTGACAGCATCCTCACCCATGCAGCTCCTGGTCTCTCTGCTGACCTTGCCAAACAAGGCTGCCACTTGTGAGGGTGGCACTTTTATAACATCAGTGCCTATCCACTTAGACTGCAATTGAGACCTACCAACTAATTTCAAGTAAGCCTCTCAGCATGCTATTGGTGCCACAGCCTTTTGGCTTATTAACCTCTGAGTTATCTATTTAAATGCAGTTCAAGTGAGGGCTCCATATCTCAACAACATTGTGTAATTGTATGCAGTATGTATTGTATGCTGTATGATGCAACACCATCACTAATGTAACATGTTCTCCCTACTTTAGGCTTGGGTCAGACTCATCATGCTGCTTTACTGTAGATTATTTTGGTTCCTTTTTTTGGGTCTTTTGTTTAGTTGTGTTTTATGTTATGTTGAAGAAAAAGGTGTAGTAGAAGCATTTGAGAACTGTCAGGACAGGTTAGAATGATGCAGTTGTTTGCATAAATATATGTATAATGCTTTTTTGTAAAAAAAGAGAAGCCGGTATTCAGGCGGCGTTCTTCCTCATATCCTCCACTCCCCAGGGTTCCTGCAGCTGGGGCTGCCACTGGGGCTCCGTGCCCCACCTGGCTCACAGCAGCGGGCCTGGTGGGGTCTCCCCACCACCTAGCCAGGCATCCTGCAGCTGTGGCTGCCAAGGTGCTGGTACACAGTACCAGCACAAAAGCACTGTGTGTGTGTGTGTGTGTGTGTGTGCGCTATTTGCTACATAGAGCAGCAGTGAGAAGATATAGGCCGTATCTACATGTGCACGCTACTTCGAAGTAGCGGCGCCAACTTCAAAATAGCACCCGTCACGGCTACACGTGTTGGGCGCTATTTCGAAGTTGAAATCGACGTTAGGTGGCGAGGTGTTGAAGTCGCTAAACCCATGAGGGAATGGGAATAGCGCCCTACTTCAAAGTTGAACGTCGAAGTAGGGCACGTGTAGACGATCTGCGTCCCGCAACATCAAAATAGCGGGGTCCGCCATGGCGGCCATCAGCTGAGGGGTTGAGAGACGCTCTCTCTCCAGCCCCTGCGGGGCTCTATGGTCATCGTGTGCAGCAGCCCTTAGCCCAGGGCTTCTGGCTGCTGCTGCAGCAGCTGGGGATCCATGCTGCATGCACAGGGTCTGCAACCAGTTGTCGGCTCTGTGGATCTTGTGTTGTTTAGCGCAACTGTGTCTGGGAGGGGCCCTTTAAGGGAGCGGCTTGCTGTTGAGTCCTCCCTGTGACCCTGTCTGCAGCTGTTCCTGGCACCCTTATTTCGATGTGTGCTACTTTGGCGTGTAGACATTCCCTCGCAGCGCCTATTTTGATGTGGTGCTGCCCAACGTCGAAGTTGAACGTCAACATTGCCAGCCCTGGAGGACGTGTAGATGTTATTCATCGAAATAGCCTATTTCGATGTCGCTACATTTCAATAAGCTATTTCGATGTGGCGTGCACGTGTAGACGTAGCCATAGAGAGGTATTATGGTGAGTGTAAGACCAGGGAGGTGTATAAAATGAATAGGAATATTAATAGGAAATGGCAGACGAAGCAGATGGCAATCAAAGACGAGAATGGCAAGGTGCTCATGAACAAGGAGAAGGTTGTGCAGCAATGGATGAGATATTCTGCTGATCTGTAAAAGTACAGTTGGACCTGAGTGTCTCAGAGGGACTGATTGAAGAACTGAAAGAGATATCTCCCCTGCGTATCAAGAGTGACACCAATTGAAGGAGGAAGTAGAAAGAGCAGTGAACAACTAAAGAACAAGAGCCCTGGAAATGATAAGATCACAGGAGAGATGATCAAATATGGTGGAGAAAGTATGAGTCAGGAAATACAGGAACTGTGTAATATAGGATGCAAAGAAGGGAAGGCACCTAAGGAATGGACAAGGTCCGTGCTAGTGACAATACACAAGAAAGGAAGTGCACTGGAGTGCAAGAACTACAGAATGATTGCCGTAACAAGTCATCTAGGCATGGTGCTGCTGCTGCTGATGACGGAAAGACTGAGATAGCAGATAGGAGAACATCTAGCATATGAGCAAGCAGGATTCAGGAAAGACAGAAGTACCATACAACAGATATTGGCACTAAGATCAATAGTGGAGAAAGCTCAATGAAAGAACAAGAACATCTACACTTGCTTTGTTGATTTTCAGAAGGCATTTGACAGTATAGATCAGAAAGTGTCTTGGGTGGTGTGGGAGTTGTATGGAGTGGATAGCAGACTGATAGGGTTGTTGAAGGTTATCAATGACAATGCAGAGGCAGCGGTGAGAACATGTAGAGATTTGGGAAGCTGGTTTAGAATAAAGGTGTGAGACAAGCAGATCCAATCTTGCTGAGTATCTTCATCATGCACCTAGAGAGAGCGATGGACAAGATCAAGCAAAAGGTAGAAGGGCTTTCTGTGCACAGGATGAGAATCAACAACTTGAGGTTTGTGGATGATATCGTTATAATTGAAGAAGATGAAGAGAAGCCAGTGAGAATGGTGCAGGTGCTAAATGGGGAAGAGGAGCAGTATGGGACTGATTGTGAACATCAATAAAATGAAAACAGTGGTATTTGAAGATAAGGAAACAGGAAGGAAGATCAGTGTAGGTAGCATCCAACTAGAGAATGTAGAGAAGTTCACTTGTCTGGGGAGCAAGAAAATGCATGATCTAGACTGTAAGAAGGAAATAGCAAATAAAATACAGAAAGCAAGAGTGAGTTTGAAGGTGATGGATAAGATCTGGAAAAGAAAAGCAATTAGCTTAGGAACAAAGCTGAGCATCTTGAAAACGTGTGTATTCAGCAGCGCGTTATACGGATGTGAGACATGGGTGATAATGAAGGATTCAAAGACAAGGATATTGGCATTCGAGAGGAGTTGTTATAGAAAGATCCTGAGAATAGGAAGGATGAGAAAGGTCATCAAAGAGGAATTATATAGGATGATACAGCTGGAAGAGAACCTCCTGCAGAAGGTTATACAATGGAAGTTACAGCTATTTGGCCATATCTGCAGAATGAACAAGAAATGAAAAATCAAGACCCTAGTATTTGGCATAATGGGCAATTTGAATAGGAGAAGCAGAACCCACAGAAAAATGGCTAGATGATGCAGTAGATTGGTGCAGAACTCGTCTACAGAAACAAAGCCACCTTGTACTGGACAGGGAAAGATGGAAGGAAATAGTGAGGGAGGCATCAGACACCAACAGGCGCTGAGCCCATGGTTGTTGTTGATGATGATGACATAGAAATTAACAAAAATAGTCTTCACTTGTGAGACCACAATTACTCTAAATAAGATCAATATCTAAATGTGGTTACTTTACTAACTACATTATCACTAAATTAGAAATTAGAAAAGGTTCTACACTTATTATAAAGCAAGGTGAATACACTAATCTACCATATGTTCTCAAAGGACACCCAGGCACTTTCAAACATTTGCTGCCAAGATGACTAGTACACAGCAATATACATACAGGTACTCAAGTGTAAAATTCTGCTGGACCCTACAACCCTACAACAGCAACAAACCTTAGGTTAAACCTGATTGTGTACAATTTCCAGAAGCTAAGTAGCAAATTTGCCAGTACAGATTTCTATTGGCTAAATTGACTTGAAAATGAGGACCAGATTTTAAAATGACCAATGGATCTGATGTTTCATAACAGTGCCCTTTTGTCTGCAAAGTTTTCAAAATGATAGGTTATATTTTAGAGGGAGGGTAGACAGGATCTGTGACCTCACATTAGCCTTGTAAACTCTTCCACATCCAAACCCTCAAGTTTAAAATCTTCTTTGGCACTTATTTTGATTTGGACTTTCAAAGAAACTGGCCATCTACATTTTGTTTTGAGAATATAGAATAACACTTCAGCATATTCCAGGTTCCTAGAAAAACTATGTGTAAATGGAGCTAAGGCTGATTGTGCTGATCAGTAACTTAAGAATAACCATGTCAGAGGAATTCTATAATTTCCCGAGGCAAACGTTAAAAAAATGAGAGTTACATTAGTATCTTTACATTTCTTTAAATGTAAAGTATACAACTGCAGAATTAAGGCATCCAATTTCAAGTCTGCCATTAAATTACTGATAGGTACTCACAACATTTATGGTATCTTAATGTAGCTTTGCCCTGGAATTTCCTTGGTTTATTACGAATTTCACAAACAGCCACTGAGGAAGAGACTCAAAGATCATGTGACCATATGCAAACAGCCACCCCTCCCCCATGGGCTGCCCATCCCCTTCCCTGATCTGACCTCCTCCATGATCAGCCTGGCTGGGGATTGCCCCCCTGTGTTCTCCCCCCTGCTTCTGAGCACTCAGCACGCGATGCTCCCAGCCCACTGAGCCCCCACTGAGCAGCTGGAGGCCTTGCAGCCACCTGTGGAAAAGCAGAGCTCAGCAGGCGATCCACTGTGGTTGGTGCTGCAGCACCGCCCAACCCCGGTCCCTGACACAGGTAATCCTCCGGCTCCTGGGCTGAATAGAGGAGGGAATTTTTGGATGAACTGCTGTAGGGTAGAGAAGCTCTTGGACAAAGCAGGGGTGGGGCCAAGCAGGGTGTGGAGGGGGTGTTTGGGCTGAGTGGGCGTGGAGTGTCCAGAAGGGGGTGGAATGTTAGGGCCTTGCAAGGAAGCTTCACTCTGAACAGGGGTGGTGTGATGTGCTCAAGCCATGGGGGATGTTGGGGCCTTGTTTGGGGGCATCCTTGAGCTGAGGGGGATGGGGTGTTTGGGCTGAGCTGAGGGTGGGGAGAGGGGAGCAAACTGGAGGTGGCTGGAGGCGGGCGGGACAGGTCCACCTGGAGAGCTGAGGGCCGGGGGGAGAAGTGCAGGTCCACTGTCACGGTGAGTGGTCCATACTCTCAAAAAGAGCACCCTCTCCCAGAAATTCCTGCATACGGGGCTGCATGTGGTATTAGTGAAGTTAGGACTGAGTTAATTTAGAATCTAACAAAGTATATTATTAGCTCAACAGAATTCTTCCTGAAATTCTGTGACTTGTGTTATGGAAGAAGTCAGACTAGATTATCATAATAGTCCCCTCTGGCTTTAAAATCTATGAAAAAAAAATCTCAGTCTATTTTTACCACCCTAGTCTAGCTTATAAAAAACTTGATTTTCTTAAAAATGTTGATTAAAATTCTGTCACACTGCCATTTTACACTATGTGTCAAGTTCCAGCAGGGATCATATTTTCATAGTCCTAATATAACCTCCTAGATTTAATACTGCCAGTAAATCTTTAAACGTCACATGGGGAATGGCAATGCTACAGTTACACATAAAATGATTAATACATTTTACAATAAAAAGAAAACGTGTTGACTGCAAATAAATAGAAATCTATACAATCTCTGTATAATGAAATTTCTTGATGTTGGGATAGTGTTCCCTTTGGAAAACCCTTGCATTTGTGCAAAAATCATAGTTCTGAGAAAAAAACAAAAACAAAAACAAATGTCTAGAGGAGCATTAGCAGAGTTCCCAATTCATTCATTTAGTTTCTGATGGCCAGCTATGACAGATCATGTTCTGGCAACATCAGGACAAACATTATTTGTTGGACCAGATATTTAATTACAATTGGGTTGGTGCTATACCATTCACTGTATATTCTTGCACCTTCTGGCTACATCTACACAACACCCTAAACTCAAAATAAGAGTTGCAATTTGCTTTACACAAATTGCCGGTCTTATTTCAAGATTATTTTGAAATAGCTCTGCTGTGTAGACATAACCTCAGTTACCTCTTATTCCCTACTTCTCACGACCTATGCCATACTTCAGTTAAGCAGAAAGATTGCTTTTTTGAGTTCTATACTTTCCAGCCTGAGTGTCTAGATCAATGTGTGCCTCTTCTTCACCTAGGGTATAGCTACACGGCAGAGCTATTTCCAGATACCTTGGGATCCCAAAATAGCTACTCTGTATCTGAGAAACACACCCATTATTTTGAAATACTTTTCAAGATAACTGATGGGCTATTTTGGCATCCCTGCAGTCCTCATTGCAGGAATAGTAAGGGATCTTTTGAAATCGTGCATTATTTTGACATCTGGTGGCTACATTTAGAATACAGAGATCTTTTGAAGTCCTTCTGGAAGATCTCTTCTGAAAAACTTCTTTTAAAGAGTGCATCCACACACAAAAAAGTGGATCAGAAAAGTGATCTGCTCTTTTGATAGAGACTGCCTACACAGCCCCCATCTTTCAAAAGAACAGGCCAAGGACTGAAGAATTGGGTGCCATGAGGACTGCTGTTATGAAGAAAAGGGCCTGTGGAGCATCTATTCAGGCTTCTTTTTAATGAAGCTTTTGAAGTAAGGTGCTCTTCCTGATCCGGGAGCAGAAGAGGGCTTCCAGAAGAAGAGTCATATTCTTTTGAGTTCGGATCAAAAAAGCGCATTTTATGGGTAGATGTTTCATGTGTTCTTTTGAAAAAGGGCCAGATTTTCTCAAAGAACTTGCTCATGGAGATGCAGCTATTTAGACAGCACCTAAAATGCCAAAATAGCCTATTTCCAGTTTAGGCTGTTGTGTAGATATAGTCCTAGGATATGTCTACACAGCAGCCTTATTTTGATATAACCTATTCCAGAAGAGCTTATTTCACAATAATGCTGCTACACACAAAAATGCGTTTTGAAATAGCACTTAGCTATTTCAAAATACATCATCTTAACATATTGAGGCTATTTCAAAATAGAGCCATTGGACACACTATGGCTTATTTCAAAATAGGTTCTATTCTCTGCCTTAACAGTACCTATTTTGAAATAGGCGCTATTCCCTGTAGAATGAGGTTTACCAATTTTGAAATAAGTGAACTGCTATTTCGAAATTATGTTGTATAGATGCTATGATAGTTATTTTGAAATAACTTTGCTGCATAGACCTACCTCAAGAAAATTAAACAACAACTTACTGGGAGTAGACCAAGAGCCAATTTTTGAAAGACATATGAAATAGAATTGTAGTTTATTAAAGCTTTACCTCGTCTGTTAGGCTCTCTTAGGCAGACACACTTCTGTAAATCTCTTGACTGTTTTTTAACTACTACTTCTGTTCTGAATCAGCGTTATCAGAAAAGTACCTGTTTCTACAGAAAATTAAGAATTTCCAGCAATGCTTATTCAACAGAACAATAGCTAGCAAATTTTAAACTTCCTTTATAGAAGCCACCCTGACATTTACATTTATAACTTATAGATCATCATCTCTATTCAGGTATCCAAAAGTGTTTTACAGACCGCTAGAAGGATTTCTTCATCTACCAGTGAAATGCAGCTATTTCAGCAAAGGAAAGGAAGTTGCAGCAGTGACCACGCTCAAGAATTCTGATGACAAAGGGGAAGAGAAAAATAGGACAATGAGAGTGGAAACTGAAAGATGATATTTTTCAAGTTAAGGGGGAAAAAAGATTATTTTGTTAGGCAGAGGGAAAAAACCACAGGAAAGAAAGCAGTAAAGAATGAGAGAGTGAGGGTAAAAAACAGATGTAAGGATGGCCGAGGAAGAGGAAGGAAGAACTGTAAAGTGGGATGAAGAAGATGACAGTTGAAAAAGGACAAGGGAGATGAGAATGGGGAGGACAATGCTTTTTTGCTGGAGGGTGTCCATTTTATTTTGAATATAAAAAAGATCCCAGAGAGAAGATGATGAAGAAATGGGAAGAAAATGTAACGAGAATATCAAAGGGCTGACAAGCATCGGTGAGGCAAGCACTGACAGGGAAGAAAAGTGGTTTAAAAAGGAAAAGAGCAGAAAGTACATTTAAAGTGGAGAAGGGGAACACTGTCACTGGACTTTGTCCCTCAGCTCCACTACTCTTCTCGACTGCATCTTGGTAACTGACCAGTGCACATAGCTTGCCCAAGGCTTGAGAGCTGCAGACACAACAGAGAGTTTAACAGATTGGAGGCTGGCAGGAGAAAGAGGGTGGAGTGTGGGAAAGGTGTGAAGAATGCTGAAGGAGAACAAAGTGGCAGGTCAAGGAGAAAACAGCTTGGTAAATGCCAGATTCAACAATGTGATTAAAATATTGAGTGGGTGAAATCTGCCTACAACTAGCAATCAAGTAAGGTTTATGAAAGGAAATCAACACAGCACAGGAGGTAATCAACACTAAAGTTCTTCAGAACAAAAGTTGGAGGTGTATGCAGAAAGAAGAGACCCATGCATCAAGATGTGGAAGAGGTAATATTTAGGAGTAACCATGGTTTTCTTTCTGCCGGAACCTGCTGGTGCTGAGTACCAGCTCTTTGGCAGCCCCAGCTGCAGGATTGGCTGTGGAGGGAGAGCAGGGAGCTGGCTGAGTACCAGCTCCTCTTTGTTTGTTTGGTTTTTTTTGACCAAAGAGCAATGAGGAGTCATATATTAGGAAATTACAGTTTCATGGCAATTCTTGGACAAGTTGAAAAGATACATGGTTAGTAATGAGCTTGGAACACCCTGGATTGATATGAAAACATTTTATAGTAAACTATAGTATATTGTCTTCCACTGCATTCTAAAATTCTGAGTCTAACCCCAAAATCATGACCGGCGCCAAATTAGGACATTTAAAATAATCTAAATCATGATTTTAATCTCTCTTTTGATATTTGAATTCCCCCTGCCCACACTTCCCATGCATAACCCCACCAATTATGAATGATTTACAATGAGGCATTTTGCCCTCTGTTGCAGGAACTCTTGTCCCCTTTAAGATCAGGAGCCCACAAATCACAATACAAACACATAGAAGGACAATGTCCCTTCTCTGATGAAGAGTTTACAACCTATCACAACATACAGTGCCAACTTATGAGATAGGAGCTGAAAAATGGCTAAACTCATCTCATATAGGAGCTACCAATCTTCATTAGACAGGAACAAGTTTCAACCCTTGTCATGATAGACAGGATCCAAAGTCCTGAACTACAGCTGAAAAGTTCTTTAGCTGAGTAACGATACTTTGAGATATCCAGCCCCTCCCTAAAAAGTATTATTTCACCTTCCAGAAAAGGTCTTTCTTTCTCGAAAGATAAGGTTGTTAAACAAGTTCTGGCAGTTTTAGAGATTACACAGAGGGCTCGTCTGCACTACCACCTTCCTTTTGAGGGGTAAGGAGACTTCGAAGTTGCCCCGGCACTTCGAAGTACCAGCAGGTGAGCTGTGGTTAGATGCGTGCCGGTACTTTGAAGTTTAAAACTTCCGAGTTGCTGTGGGGGGTGGGGTGCGGTGGGGGGACTTTGCTTAATGAAGTGCTGCCTATGCACGGCAGCACTTCATTAGTAAACTCCCAACATCCTAATTACCATCCTTCCTTTGAAGGAAGTTGGTAGTATAGACAAGCCTAGACTGTTCTTCCATGGCCTGGAAACAGCTGAACCCCCACACTCCACCCCAAATAAAAAGAAAAGAAAAGAAAAGAAAAGAAAAAAGTCCCACACATTCCCTCTGCCTCATACACAGTCTGCCACATCCTGTTCACAAGGTGGCAGCTCCCTTAAGAAAACAGCTGACCAAAATACAAGCAGTACAGATTTACCTGGAGAAACACATATCAACACAACATTTCAATTCACTTCTAAATGAAATATTTTGCAATATAAAAAGTCATTGCATGAATCATTCCCAAGTTCTTTCACTAACAGAGTAGAAACTCAGAGTTATGAACACCAGAGTTGAGAACTGATCAGTCAACTATATACCTCATTTGGAATTGGAACTATGAATTTGGGCAGCAGCAGAGACACACAAAAAGCCAATACAGCACTCTGCTAAATGTAAAATACTCACAAAAATAAAGGGAGAGTTTAAAAAGATTTCACAAGGTAAAAAAAAAATCCTGTTTCTGTGTCACTTCATTTAAAACAAGATAGCTAAAAGCAACGTTATAGTTCTACATTTCAAACATATATTAATGTTCAGTTGTACTTTGGAAGGAACAACCATAAGTTCTGTTCAGAGTTATGAACTTTTCAGGTTTCCAAGCAACCTCCATTCCTGAGGTATTCAAAACTCTGAAGTTCTATTGTACATATGGTGCACACATACTTTTTTCACTCCAGTATGGACCAGCTCGTCATGAATAGGGTGACCTTACATCCCCCTTTTGCAAATACAGGACTGGGGCGGGGGCTGGCTGCAGCTGCCAAGGGCTATAACCCTGGGGGCCCTCCCAGCCTGCCCCATGCCTTGGGGTGTCAGAAACAGGGCAGCAGCTGCGCCAGTGAGCTGCAAGCTTTCTGGAGGTGCAGGGAGCCAGCAGCCAGGCAGCAGCCATGCTGGTCTGGCTCCTGGTTCTCCCGAGCCAGTGGGAGCTGGGTGGCAGCCACGCCCACGTGCTCCTGGCTTTCCCATGCTGGTGGGGGGAAAGTTCAGCCAGTGGGGGGGCTGAATATGGGGCAATTAGCCCTTTTGTTAAAATAGACTGGGACGCCTTCCTAGCACCTGAAGTGCACTGCTGTCTTGCCCAAAACAGGATGGATGGTCACCCTCGTCATGAACCCACAAACATCAGTTCCACAGTAGACCCTGCTTCTTTTTGCAATAAGATTAAAACTCTACACATTACACAGCAGTGGAACACTGATCAACAGTAGTCTTGTTTTTAGTTTCTGGGTGTTGAAGCAGATTATAGTTTAGTGGCTATACACAGCACAGCTAAATGTACCAATGTTCGAATTTGAGTCATCTTCAACGTAAGAGTCTTGGTCTTGTGGATATAAAATTGTAAGCCTTCTGCAATTTAAGCCAAATAATCAGATACTTTAGTATTACAGTGGCATAAATAGATGGTGGCAGGAACACTTCAGCCACCTGTTCAACCATGATACAACTGTCGATGACAACATTTTCAATGTAATCACCAGTCCGTGTCAATATAGATCATGAACCCTCCACCTGTGAGATCCGAGCAGCCATAAAAAAGATGAAAGACAATAGGGCCAGAGGCACTGACAGAATCCCAGTGGAGATATTCCGACAAGGAGGTCCAACCCTGCTGTTGTGCCTGTACTCCCTCTTTCTGATGACACAGGGAGAGGAAACCATAGCCAGTAAGTTCAGAGACACCATCATAGTGACCATCTTTAAGATGGTTGACAGGATGGACTGTGGAAACAACCGAGGGGGTCTACTCACTTTCAATGTCAGCTAAAATTCTCATCCAAGTCTTTCTAAAATGTCCCATTCCACCGGCAAAAGTTCTTCTGGAGTCAGAGTATGACTTCCCACCAGGGCAAGACATGACTGATATAATTTTTGTTGGCTGCCTAATACGAGAGAAACTTCAAGAACAACATCAGCCTCTGTGTATGGCATTCCTTGATTTGACTAAAGCATTTGATTCCAAAAACAACAAGAAGTCCTGTGGCACCTTATAGACTAACAGATATTTTGGAGCATAAGCTTTCGTGGGCAAAGACCCGCTTCATCAGATGCATGAGCGGGGCAGTTTCAGAGGTGGCCTCATCCACCTTGACTGAACTGACTTGATTTCTCCTTTCTTGATGTTCGCAACTCCACGTTAACTGCCGATAATGGGTCACATCTCCCCGACTGAATAGACCTTGTCAGCTCTGACCCTCCCCTTTACTGAGACTCCCTCTTTAAATCCTCCTCTGGACCCACCCCCCACCCCATGCATCTGACAAAGTGGGTCTTTGCCCACAAAAGCTTATACTCCAAAATATCTGTTAGTCTGTAAGGTGCCACAGGACTTCTTGTTGTTTTTGAAGATACAGATTAACTTGGCTACCCTTCTGGCATTTGACTCCATCAACCATGAGGCCGCTGGAAGATCCTTCAACTCTCTAGCTGTCTGCCAAAATTCATCAACCTCATACGCTTCTTATACGACAGCATGAAGGCCATGATATTCAGCAATGGTGACATAACTGAACCTTATTGACATAAGGACTGTAGTCAAACAAGGATGTGTGATAGCATGTATGCTATTTAATATCTTCCTGACAGCCATGCTACAGGATACTGGATATGACCTACCAAGTGCAGTCAAAATAACAAGGATGAATGCTAGCCTCATTGATTTGGGCCACTTCAGCACCAAGACCAAGGCCACAACAGCATCAGTGGTAAAACTCCAGTATGCCAATGACATTGAGGACAGTGCAACCTCAGTAGGTCATCATCAAGCAATCGCTGATGTTTTCACTGCAGCCTCTCATAGATTGGGACTGACTCTCAATACATGAAAAACCAAAGTTCTCTTTCAGCCAACCCTGACTATACCGTTACCCAAACCAAACATCATGGTGGATGACCAAGTACCGGAAAATGTCAACAGCTTTCCCTATTGCAGAAGCTTTCAGTCCAGCAATGCTGTCATTGATGATGAAATCTGCCACTGAATTTCCAGTGCCACTGCGGCTTATGGATGCTTAAGGATTCAGAAGGGACCATTCTCTTCTTGCTGAGTTCATGAGTGCTACTAGCCTGATGTCAGTAAAGATGGCCTCTCCAGGACCGCACTTTATTTTTCTTAAGTATGATTTTATCTTTATCTGTAATTGCTACATTTCATGAAAAACTGGTAATTATAGTACTTCATTTCTATATAACACTGAGGTCCTGATCTTGGATTATTTGCGCATTCATAACACCCACTGAGTTCAACTGATATTTTGGATGCAAAAAGAATGTAGAGTTAGATCCTTAGAATTTTTAAAAGTTTGAACATATCTTGGAAGATAGATCCTTCCTCTTTTTTTTTCAGGGGGATGTGAGGGGAGGGGCAGGAAGAGGATGGAATTTACATTTAAACAGTAATTAAAGCTACTCTCCAACTAAAATACTGGTACCCAAACGGGGAAATCATAATAGAGGGCCATTACAAACTGTATCAACATACTATGTTTCAAAGTTTCTTCTCCTAGTAAATGGAGGGTGTTTTATTCTCTCCTCCTTCAGATGCTTAGAAAAGATTAAGTAGTCAATTTGTCCAAGCTCCAAATTACAGGAAAGAGTTCCACCTGGTTCAATTGTCATATATAATAAGCATAAATTTGACAGTGATGGTAGAAGTCACAAAATATATTAGTCCCTCTCACAGTGGATGAGTAACCCTGCCAGCCACACCAGTGCAGGGTTTTTTAATACAAGGAAAACAAATAGGCCATTTCTACACATGCCACTTCTTCGAACGTGGCATGCTAATAAATGGCCCAAAATATGCTAATGAGGCATGGATGCAAATTCCCCGCACCTCATTAGCATAAGGTCACGTGATTTGGAGTCCAGAAGATGTTCTTCTGGACTCCAAAACGCCGCTTAGAAGCACGGCTCACGGGGAGGGTCTTCCGGATGGAAGTCCTCCTTCCAGAGGCCCCTTCTTTCCAAAAATTTTCAGGAAGAAGGGGCCTCCGGAAGAAGGGTTTCCTTCCAGAAGAACCCCCCCCGCCAGGGGCCACACTTCTAAACAGCATTTTGGAATCCAGAAGAACATCTTCCAGACTCCAAATCACGTGAGCTTATGCTAATGAGGTGCAGGGAATTTGCATCCGTGCCTCATTAGCATATTTTGGAACATTTATTAGCATGCCACTTTCAAAGAAGTGGCATGTGTAGAAATGGCCTATTTGTTTTCCTTGTATTAAAAAACCCTGCACTGGTGTGGCTGGCAGGGTTACTCATCCACTGTGAGAGGGACTAATATATTTTGTGACTTCTACCATCACTGTCAAATTTATGCTTATTATATATGACAATTGAACCAGATGGAACTCTTTCCTGTAATTTGGAGCTTGGACAAATTGACTGCTTAATCTTTTCTAAGCATCTGAAGGAGGAGAGAATAAAACACCCTCCATTTACTAGGAGAAGAAACTTTGAAACATAGTAAGTTGATATAAAACAATTTTTTTTTTAGTTTATATACTGTTTCAAAATTTCTCTGGATCCTTCAGTTCTTGCTCAGTTGCTCACCTATGTTGTCTCACTGATATAAATGGGATTGTCACCATAGGTATTTCTCAGTATGAGCAAAGGATGTAGAATCAGGCCTCCAGTAAATCACAGGTAGAACAGCAATAGTAGTTAGATGTAAGCTTCACTAAATCCACACTGCACAGTGCAAAATGAGGTTAATAAAAAAATCCCTGACACTTCACATACTTTTCATAGTGATTTCTTTTACTGGTAGCCATATCATCTTTGCAACCATGCACATCTATCATTTAAAATCTTGTGTACTGCATAAATCAAAACATTTGAACATGATAAATGATTTTTTACCACTTCCAAGAAGATTTTTCTCTCTTATATTGTATGACAATTTCAGAGGATGGATGTAAGTTTCCCAGTGCAGCAGACCAAAGAACATATACCTGAAGGAGGTTTTTAAACATTTTTCCTGTAACAGCAGCAGTTTCCTGACATATATAGTAATCACATAATTTTAGCTCCTATTACTGAGAGGGCTTCAATTCAACCGCCAATTTTTGGAAACAATTTTTCAGATGTAAATTATTCTATTCTCAGCAATTAGTACAGCATATAGACATTTGTGAGGGTAATCAGATATTCAGGTGTCTGCAGGTTACAGAGTGTGCTTGCACTTATTTACTCTAAATTTCACTCAGTTATTTGTGGGCACAGAATTGGAGCCCATTTCTGAATATCAGGACCATAATAACTTTAAAAATAGCATAGGGCAATTTGCAAATGTACTGTCTAAGACATCTTCCATCTTTAACTTTGCAGATTAAACCTTGATATTATGCACCAACTTCTGTTCAGGTGTAAAAGAGATTCAGTTCCACTAACGCCAGTGGAGTTGTACCTCTAATCAGGGCTGAATTAGGTCCTCTGGGCTTTTTTAAAGTGAATGGCCATAGTAGTTAATTACCATAATACTGGATGAAATACACGAATGTTAAAGGTTAGTTCCTGATTTTTGTCTAAAATGATTCTATTGAGAACAGATTACATCTTAAGTTCCATCATTACTCACCATTCATCTCTATATGGTGGGATTTCAGATAAAATGGATCATTAGTAACAAGAATCAGTGTGCGTAAGGTGCTGCCACCTAATTTCACTTGTTTAATTATGAGGTTTTATAGTTGTCAATATGTACGTGCAGCTGTGGTCTCTGGAGTGAAAAGGAAAGGAAAGTCTATAGACAGGGCTTTTAATATATAATGCAGAATGAGCAGTGAACCATGCATACCTCTGAGTAGGATGTGATCAAAGAGTCTTGAAAAGCTACTAGTATGTGCTTGATGAATTTACATTTGAGGATCTTTATATGCAGCATTTAGGCAGAGCACCAAAGGGAAAAATAAGTTGCCCTGAACAGCTGCACTAGACAGAGTAGAGGGCACAAGGAGGCCCTTCCTGCTAGTGCACCCACGTTTGGCAGCAAGCAAAGGGGAGCTGCTGCCAGTAGTGTCCAGACTGAAGGAGAGCCTTCTGAATGGAATGGGCTCCATGCTCCTAGCAGGACTCCATTTCAGATTTTGCTGGGAGGGGGGCACCTGTTTATGCTGAGATGGCAGGGGCAAAGGGAGGACATGGAGGGCAGACTGAGGACACTGGCTTCAGCAGTGTTACTGAGCATGCTCAGTACAAACCAAGCAGCAAATCGGTGGAGTGGGGGAGAAATCAGTCCCGTCCACCCTCCCCCGCCACCTATGTTGACTTTTTCCGGGAGCTACTAAGACACTTAGGCTATGTCTACACTAGCACACCACTTTCAAAAGGGGGATGCTAATGAGACATTTCAGGATATGTTAATGAGGCACTGCAATGAATATGCAGCACTCATTAGTATAATGGTGACCGTGGCGCTTCAAAAGTGCCGCTCTCAATCGCGTGCGGCTTGTCTACAGGGGATCCTTTTTGAAAGGACCCTGCACACTTCGAAATCCCCTTATTCCTATGTCCAAATATGTATAAATATAACACCAGACTACAAAGGGAGGCATCTGAAGTGGAATTCATTTGCTGTTTGACACATTTAACCTTCGGCTCAACCGGGATCTCAATTATCTTACGCATTACAAGGACAATTTCCCTACCTTCTATTCACAGCAATGGTGGCCATCCCACCTAATTTACTCTTCCCAGAGGTCGTCTTAATGACAGGTGACTCCCCAATTCCTCGTCTCTTTTTTCTTTTCTATGTTTGCTCTTTCTCCCACTCCTTCTTCCCACTCCCTGCTTTATAGCTCCCCGATTGCTTATTTCTACTCCAGAACCTGAGGAAGTGAGTCTTACCCACAAAAGTTCATTACCTAATAAACAAATTGTTAGTCGAAAGATGCTGCAGGACTGCTTGTTCATTTCCTCGAAGACAGAAATTCCAGAGTACAGTTAACATTACTAGTCAAGTGATGCAGGCTGTAATCTGAAAATAGAAGACACATCTTGCCCTCAGCCCACCTGCAGAACTTAAGTGGTATCAATGGGAGCTGAGCATGTCATGCCAGGGCAGTACCTGTCTCAGACATTTCAGTATTTTAAAAAGAATGACTGTATTCCTGACAGGCAGAACACAAGAGGAATACAGTACAATATTTATAAGTCTGCATACAAACATCATCAGTTACTTACTGTAAAAGCTGAACAATGCAAAGGGCACCATTTTCTGGATTTTTAAAATAAAACTAACATGCTTTTCTGACCATTATCTTTTACCCAGCCCTCAGTTTCTTAAATCTAGATCATGGTTTATTAAGTATCCTTAAGACAAGCATTGGCCAAGAAAGCCTCTTTTTGAAATTCAGGAACTAATACCAAAAATCTATGTCTACTGAAAATTCCGTTCTTGTTCTGGCATTAAATGTCCTGTAATTTATTGAGGAAAAACCTTGGAAAATGGTCTGTAAAAGAAAATAAGAAGCACATTGGAAAGAGACTACCCTTATGGATCAAGCCTGCGTAATTGGGCTCCCAACTCTGAAACTATTCTGGGAGATTTTATTCCAGCATAATGTGATGTCATTTTCTTACAATATCCTATTAAAGTCTCCAGGATCGCTTTTAGTAGTCACTGGAAGATTGATGCAGATTCTGGGAGACTCCAGGCCAATCCTGAAGTGTTGCCAACCCTATCTAAGGATCATGATAGCATATAAATGACTGGAGAACAATGTAACAGCTTTGGCTAGGGTAGAGTAAGATTGTTCCATTCAAGTGAATAAAACCAAAGGCATATGAGAAGGATCAAGAAGAAATGAGAGGAGGCAGTGAAGGAGGAGAAAAAGTCCTATGTTTATTCAGTCACACAGTGCACTGGGAAAAGCCTTTTCAGTGCAAAGCTGAAAGGCTGAAAAGTTGACCATGAAGCTGATATCCAAACCTCATCACTAAGCAATATGAAGAAGAGCTGGTTTTGATTTCTTCAATGTTAATTCTATGCATAAATATGAAGCATTGTTGGAATGCAAGGCCAAATTCTCTCCTGATAAAATCAATACAATATCAATTTACACCAGAAAATTTGTCTCTCAGCTATTACTTGTACTGCAGTAGCATCTAGAAGCCCCAGTCATAAACCAGTGCCCCAAAGTGGCAGGTGCTCTGCACTCACAGATTAAAATGACTCTTTCTTTTCCCAAAAATTTTAGGGGTCTTTTAGATCTGAATAGAGGAGGATAATGTAGCTTCCTTAACTGTTGTTTACTTTATACTAGCACAGGGATCAGCAACCTTTCCGAGGTGGAGGTGCCAAAATTTGACCTTTTGACCTCTAGGAAGTGGCTAAGTGCCAGTGATACTTTTTTAAAGTCACTTATAGTCCTGCTTACAACAACTTAATTAATAAATAAATTAAGATGCAGAGTTTTACTGTTTAGTGGCAACTGGTGGTAGGAGGGAGAGCTCTGGCATGCAGAAATGGGGGTGGCATATGCTGGAGACAAGTGAGTTGAGGAGGGGGAACTGGTAAGCCCTGGGGAAGCAGGACTCCAAACATCTCTCTGGAATTAACCGTCTGCCTGAAGGATGGTGGCAGCAATTGGCAAGGTAGCAAGAGAAGGCAGAAATTGAAAGCAAGAGGGCTCAGCCCCCATCCCAAAGAGTGGGCGAAGGTAGGGGCAGATGGAGTAAAAAATCCCTGTCCTGGGGCCTATGGCAAACGGGGGCAGGAGCCACCTCCTTATCTGGGCAAAGACCTGCTTCATCAGGTGCATGAGTTGGGGGATGGTGGTTTCAGAGCGGAATTTAAAGAGTGGGGTCCCAGGAAGAGGGAGGGCCAGAGCTGACAAGGTCTATTCAGCAGGTGGAAATGGTCTAGTACCAATAGTACTTATCAAAAGAGGAAAAAACAAGTCAGATCAGACAGGGGGATGTGAGCCTGTGTCAGAGTCTAATGGGGAGACATTAGCACCCAGAGCAGAGAAACTGCCTTTGTAAGATGCGAGCCACTCCCAGTGTCTGTTTAATCCTTGGTTAATGGAGTCAAATTTGCAAATGAATTGCAGCTCAGAGATTTCTCCCTCCATTTGATTTTTTGAAATTTCTTTCTTTCAGAACTGGCAGATTTAAGGGTGACATTCCTGAAACAAAGAAATTTCAAAAAATCAAATGGAGAGAGAAATCTTTGAGCTGCAATTCGTTTGCAAATTTGACTCCATTAACCAAGGATTAAACAGGAACTGGGAGTGGCTTGCAGTTTACAAAACCAGCTTCTGTGCCCTGGGTGTTAGTATTTCCCCATTAGACTCTGACAAAGGCTCACATTCCCCTGTCTGATCTAACTTGGTTTTACCTCTTTTGATAAGTGCTGTTGATACTGGGCCATTTCCACCTTGCTGAATAGACCTTGTCAGCTCTGGCCCTCCCTTTTACTGGGACCTCACTCTTTAAATACCCCTCTGAAACCATCCCCCCACTCATGCATCTGATGAAGTGGGTCTTTGCCCACGAAAGCTTATGCTCCAAATTATCTGTTAGTCTATAAGGTGCCACAGGACTTCTTGTTGTTCTCGAAGCTACAGACTAACACGGCTCCCTCTCTGATACTTACCTCCTGATCTGTGCAGCTGGCCCTGGCAGCGAACGTCAAACGTGGCCACTCCCAAGCCAGAGAAAAGCCATTTCTACCCTTCCCTGACCCAGGACAACAACAGGAAGACAGCCAAGGTGCTGACTGTGCCTCAAACCCTTCAATGTGTTACTGTCCAAGCTTTGTGGGCTCAGGGGTGGCTAAGAGAGCATGGGGGAGCCTAGCATACCGTCTGCAAGGTCTGTGTCTTGGGTGCAGCTCATTCAGCTCTTCCAAGGTGCCCATCACATTGGAGGATCCTGGTGGGGGGGGGAAGTTCCCTTCACGGCCAAAGCAAAACGTCCCACCTCTCTTGGTGCGAAAGCTCATGGCTTGCTGCAGGCCATCCGTGCTCCCTTAGGGTGAGATGGCTGCTGGGCTGTGCTGCAAGTGTTTTCACTGGGAGCCATGTCCTGGGGCAGCTGGGGAGGGGCAGTCTTCCATTCCTCCATGCTTGGCTGGGCTCCTCCAAGCCCTTGCAGACTGGCACCGGCTGGGCAGCAAAGCCAGTAACGCTGATGGGAGGAAGGATTCAGGGGTTCAGCACCTGAACCAGGACTCACCCATGGGCTTGACTCAGAGCTTAGCAAGTCCAGGGAGGAGTAGAGAGGTGGGTGGGTGGGTGACAAAGGCACCAGTCAGGGAGATTGGGGTTTTCTTCCCAGCTTCACAACCCAGGGACAGTCCTCAGGTCCCTGGGGCTACAACTGGGATAAACCTCCCCTTGGGAGCTGCAGTGCAGCATGGCAGGGGCCTGAAGACTGGAGCAGCTGCCTCTGCAAACACCCCTGTCCCAACTGTGCTCCAGCTAGCTCCCCGGGCAGGAGACTCCCCGTGGGCACCCCTTGTTGCTCAGAGGAGTCGCTGCGGGGGTCTCCAGCCAGGCGGAAATGGGGGTGGGCAGCTGAAAGGGTGTGTGCCATCCTGCTGCTGACCAGCCCCAGCAGCTGAGCGGTGCAGGCCAGAGGCTGTTCTCTCCCTGGACAGAGGCAGATCATTTGTCTCTAGTGCCTGCGCCAGGCTGGACCACCCTCTCCTGGGGACCAAATGGTTAGCACCGGACCTTTCCTGCCGCCCCACCCCAACCACAGCAAGGGAGCCCCTCCCGCAGCTGCTGGCTGCCACTGCACTTACGGCCATCAGGGAGTCAGGGCTGAGCCATGGGACTGCTCCGCAAGGTGGCAGTAGTTCTGCACACATGGTTCCTTGGCACCCAGGCCATGACAGGGACTGGTACAGGAGGTGCAGCCCGGCCCTGTGCTGCAGCAGGGGCTCCGTACTCTGGCCCTTTTGCCACGGCGGGGTCTCTGTGGCAGCAGCCGCCACGGCAGGGCTCCAGCTCCAGGCCAGCACTGCAACAGGGGCCACCAGGGCTGGGCCTCCAGCCCCTGACCCGTGCCCAGGCTCTGCATCCAGTCCTATTCTCCCTCCTCCTCCCACACGTACAGGAGGAGGGATGGGGCCAGATGTCCCACCTTGTGCCACTCTAAATTGGCTCGTGTGCCAAGTGCGGCAGGCTGGCCAAGGATAGCTGACTACTGTACTAGCACTTTCCACGTTTTAGACCCCATGGGACAGCTAGACAGGCGCACAGTCTCTGTTGCAGAAATCTTAGCTGCTATGATGACAAACTCATGAAAGGCTAGAAAAAATGGATATAAAACAGCAAACAAGCAAAGGTGATGGGTGGCAATGTTAATTTCATGGTGTTCACTTTTTTCAAACATTAACTTCAATTGCTCTGGCAGATAGACATTCTCAGTGCTTAGCCCAATCTCCTCCTCCAAACCCAAATTAGTTTAATAATTCATTTGTATTCTTCTAAAGCTTTTCAGTCCCATTTAACCCCCACCCCCATTTAAATCTTCTACATCCTTACAAATGACCCATTCCCCACCTTCTTTGACACTATGATTCCTGCCCCACCCCCTTACTGCTTATTGAGAATTTTCCCCCGTTAACAAGCCCCCATTCTGTCAACAGCTGAGAAAGTTCAAAAATTATCTCCTGATGGTTAGAGCCACCAGGTACAGTGGAAGAACATCTACCTGCTTCACCTCTGAAAGACTTCTTTGTTCTCTTAGGGGCTGGCTTCACTTCAGGAATATACCCACTAGATCCCTGGGCAGCTGGTCCATGTCTCCACAGCTAGTTTTAGAATGCTCTCTCAGAGGAGATCTCGCATGTGTATGTCTACACAAGCAAGGAATCACTTTTGGCTGACAGTGCAGGCCTATCCTAAGGCTTTTTATAAAAAGAAACCAGACACTCTTGATACATCTACATGACAAAACACCACAACAGGCCTGTGCAGGCTGACTCAGGCTTGTGAGGCAGTTTCATTACTGCCTAGACTTCTCAGCTCAGACTGTAGTCCAGGCTCTAACACCCTGAAGAGTGGGATGGTCTCAGAGCCCAGGCTCTGGAGAAACTCAAGAAGCCTACACAACAAGCAAACTCCCCTGCAGCTTAACCCTGAGGCAGCTAGGATGGGCCAGCCATGACTTGTTCTTTACTGTGTGGACAGCCCCCCCGAGACCTACAGAAGAGCTTCCATCAGGAACATAATGTCATCTCTTCTATTCTCTCAATTGACCTTCCTTTTATACTCAACACGTAGTCTGAGCAAAACGCAGGCCATGCTGACTCACGCTGTTCAAAGCTTGGAATCAGCTCAAACGGCAACTAAAACGAATTATGTGTGACGTTGTTGGCGAAATAGAAATTCCATTTCAAAATGAAATTTGGTTCAAACTCCATTTTATGTTTATATTTTTTTCATGTTGCTAATTCATTTTATATCACGTTGTAATAATATATATATTACTTTTATATCACCATGTGACATTTATCATTATGACATTAAGGGTATGTGCTGCTCAGTGCAGATTGAAATACTTTCTAGATTCAGGTATCTCCTGTTTGTGTTGTAATTAAACTGACATTCTGACCAAAGCGGGCCCTTAAGCTTCTTGGGCAACTCAGTCTCCTAGTGTGTAAAGCAGGGATAATATTCACCTACCTCAAACTGTGTCTGCTCCAACATTCTCCTTCAGATTGTACCTTGTCCAGGACCAGGGATACAGTTCCACTGGCAGTAGCGACAGTGGGAACAGCACAGGAGATGGAGCAGATGCATTTTAATTACCGTGCCATCAAAGCAGACTTATGTGACACTGTACAAATGGAGGCCAGTGGTCTTTTTACATCAGTGCTGCCATTGCTGCTACTGCACTGGTGGTTGTGGTGGTGAAAAGGCAGAAAATCAAAAGAAAAATTCTCGTGTAAAAAAGGCCATACAGGGTACTCTGAGGCAAAACGAACTGTGCTGAGAACTTGAGATCCTTACACCGACAGCGCCATCCAATCAAGGTGTGATAGATACTCCACGTTCAGTTGGTAAGAAGCCCTCTTAGCAATATTAGCCACCTCAAAACACTAAATATAAAATTACAGATACATTCTCACAGCTCCGCTCTTCAAAAATACCTGTAGTTCATTGCACATTTCCTTTAAAACAGATGCTTATTTTAATTAAATAAATTGTGTACTTTGCAAAAGCAGGATGGGGGCCTTTGATCACTGGAAAAAAAAAATCAAAAATGTGCATCACTGAAGAAAACGGCTTTTCCTCGTACCAGCTGAAGCTTTGCTGCGGTTTAACAAAATAAATAGATGTTGATCCCCATAAATCCCATTCCAGATAGAATTAGAATCAAAAGACAGCCAGGGCCAAACTTAGTCCTGGTGCAGGCCAGTAGAATTTCATTCAAGTGAATGGAATTACACGTACAGATCAGACAAGAACGGACTTTGAGTCTATTTTCCCCAACATGCCTACCACTTTTTCTTCTTCAGCCATATTTGCTACCCTTCTCTTGGTCTATAGTATGATTACTGCAAGCTTATTTTTGTCCCCCTTCTACTCTTTTTTTCTGCCCTGTGGAATGAAATTGTTGTTTTTTTCCACTTTATCAGTTCTTTCCCTAATCTCAAATCACTAGGAAGTATAATCTCCTTCAGGGAGATTTACAGTAAAGTCTAGCTTTTTGACTTCTAAATCTTAAAGCTAAGCTATTATTTCCACTACTGTATGAGCACCATAGCATTTGCCACACACTGGCCTGAGGGAGAACTAAGTGACCTTTTTTCTGTCTAGAAGACTAAGATGATTGATACACGTTTTTGTGGCACAGAGGTGAAAATTGTTTATATACTGGTAAGAAATATAAATACTTGGTGCATGGATTAAAATATAGGTTGAACCTCTCTAATCCAGTACCCTCAAGACCTGACTGGTGCCAAACAAGAGAATTTGCCAGACCACAGGAGGTCAGCATTGTTTAGCAGCATTACCAACACTTCCACAACTTACTGGACTTTTAGAAGACATTTAAGGGTAAATTAGAGCTAAATAACAGCACAGAACATGGACAGCCAAGACTGGTGGCTGGAAACAAACTTTATGGGACCACGGGACAGTTGGCTATACCCATGATAAGTAGTCATCCAGCTAACTGAAATCATGATGGATTATGGATGTTGCCAAATGAGGGAGCTCTGGAGTAGAGAGGTTCAACCTGTATTCTCCATTCATCCTACGAAGACTTATGCACAAACTTAACTTTTAAGTATTTGAGTGATTCCATTGAGCTCAATGGGATTAATCATGTGAATGAATTTAAATACATGGGTATACATATTCATTCACAGGATCAGTGCCACAGAATACAAACTGTAGAAACTTGGTGAAATTCTTGTTCCACTGAAGTCAATATCTAAATAGATTTCACTAATTAAGTGTGAAGTATGATCAAAGCCTTTTCTTTCTGTATTACATTTTGTCCATCTTGCCTCCTTGTGCATTAATTAGAGTCAGCAAAGTACCCTTGCATCTTTCAGATAAGATTCATATCTATATTTTTACCAAAAATGAAGCAGCAAACTCTTTCATGTTTGAACCAATGCTTCCCTTGTCATGAGAAGAGAGGGTTTTGCTTTAAGAAACATAAAGCCAGATTTGTTAATATCTTAGTCAACTTTTCCTAAACTTATTTAGTTTTGTGTATGGGGCACATAGCAAGATTCCTTCCCTGACAAAGCATCTGGAAGTTAATATTGACACATTTTAGTAGATACGCACAGTTTCACTGCTGAAACATTTACAAGCAACACATGGGGCTTTCAGAAACGAGACATATTCCTTTTTTTTTTTTGTACAAAATACCTTGGATGGAGGAACTGGCATCATTCTGAGGCTTGGCACACATGCACTTAAACTGTAACTGCTGAAACATAGTGCTTGGCAGCTAAGACAATAAAAAACTTTTTTTCTCACACCAGCGTCTGAGGTAAAGATGAAGTGCACCTGTTTAAACCAGTGGGCTCCACGCAAATCTTTTAGAATGTGTTATTCATTGTTGGAGGAACAGTAACACGATGATACAGAAACAGAAGTAATTCTTCACCAGAGAGCATTATGTTCCACTTATATCTGAAAGGAAATAAAAAGATAGATGATGCGTCTTTCTCTTCTCTTAATCTTTATATATGGTTAATATTCTCACCCATACTCTTGTTCCCTTTAAACCATCCTAGGTCTGCAAGGCACCTCCAAGATCTTAGCTGGCTGACATAAATTAGAAGGCCAGTGTAAAAACAGGGCTAAGAATTAGGAAGCTACAACTGGTTTCTTTGCATCCTCATCTTCCTCCACCAGTGCCTGGCACAGACAGCAAAAAACTGGGCTGTAGGGCTGACTGCCTCCTTGTTATGTAACAGTTTGTCCACCTATAAATGACAGCCATGGATATCTTCATCAAGTAACAGTCAGATTATTAAAATAGACACCTGTATTTCTTGGAATTCTTTTAGTTGGGATTGGCCCAGTGAACAGCAGTAGAAATTGTTTTTAAAAAGACACCATTTTAATGCTCCAGTGTGGCAGCAAACCCATCACGTAAACACATACCCAGGCAGTTGACAGGCGGCATTATTTGCACTAAAACAGGGAACGAACCTGAGCCTGCCATCTGTCAGCAACTACAGTAACTGTGAAACATACTGCATATTAGACCAGAATATGTATTCAATGAAGCAGCAAACTAACAGCAAAGAACGAACAGTGGAGGTGAAACACTTCATATGCCTTCTGCATTTACAGCCACTAAGGACAAAATGAAGGCTGTTAAGAGGAGCAAACAGCCAGAACTAGCATCAGGTTAAACACAAAAGACTACTGAACCACCTGAAGCAGCTTCAGTAAGTGGAATGACTGTCCTCATTAACCAGCAGTCGTGAAGTATCACTAGGCTTTCATCTTAATTAAGTGGATTTCAGGCAAAGTAGAATATACTGCATATAGGGACCTGCTACCTGGGAGCAGTTCTTACTGAAGTGAAAAGGAATTGCTCCTAAGCACAGAATCCAGCCCTAGATGGACTGGACCATAGATTGCGGTTACTTTGTATGCTCAACAGATAACAATGGGCTTTTAAATAAACCCTTGAGAGCCTGAAAGCAAACCTGGATCTTTACATTTTGTGATTTACTTCTGTAAAGTGAGCAGCTACAGCTAAAACTGAGAGAAGTATTTCCCCTCATGGAGTCAACTGAGCTGAACAGGAGTATAGGGATTGCAATACTGAACTGGAGCAGCCTTCCACTGAGCTCAGTATCTTGTCCTGGAGAGTGGCCAGCATGAGATGATGCAGAAGATGCTGCTGTAAAATGTAGACACTTATAGAATAACCCCACAAAACACAACGTTCTGGCATCTGCAAAGTGTATTATCTTGCTACTTATTCCTTTAGGAAGTCACTGGTTAAGATACAAGCAACACTGGTCCCAACACACAACCTTAAAGCACCCTACTGATTGAAACCCTAGAGGCACTGACAAGGGAGAATGAAGTCTCTGCTCTAGCGGCAGCTGACTTTAGTTTATGCAGTAAAGCACGTGGCTTTAGCCCTTAAGGTCACAAGTACATCCCTTCTGATGATGATCAAGGTCTGTTGGCCCAATAAGTGGGGACTCATCTTGGAGAGGTTAGCTATTGGAAGGTCTCAGAAGCTCACAGTTATACAATAAATATTTACAATTTGGAAATTGGCCATCTATTCTTTCTCTGTATTTCCTCACTCTTTTAGTTTCTAATGCTTTACAGAATATTATTTTCACAACTGCTTGGCTTCTGCAATAGCCTTTTTGGATAACCTTTGTCAAATGCTTTCTGAAGGCCAAATAACTATCATCTGGATCTCCTTTATTCATGACCAAAATACGTAAGAATTCCTACAGATTAGAGAAGCATGATTTTTCTTTGCAGAAGATATACGACTTTTTAACCCAGGTGTAACACAACTTGATAATTCGAGTAATTAATTAATTATCCAACTGATCAGTTTTCCTCTCATGAGTCAGCATTATTATCATCCCAAGCACTTTTATAAAAATAAATAGAACATTTGATATCCTGCAGTTTTCTGGAATAGTAATCTACTTAAATGAAACTACATATTTTGTTAGCTGCTCAGCCACTTCATTCTTAAATTTGTCCAAAATTCTTGAATGCAGTCTACCTGGGCTTCAGACCTACCGCTCAGAAAGGTAATTAGTACCTTTTTACACATCAAACAAAAATTAATCAAAATGTGTACTTTAAGCCCAAATGTGTTCCTACAAAGAGACTGGCCAGATCAAATAGGAAAACAATAGAAAACTATGAAGATAAAGTCCAAGGAGATAAAGGCTGCCTCTACCCTTTCTTACAGGATTTGTTTCCTTTCGTCTGGGCTTGATTTTCTTCTATTTACCTCTTTCTGGCTATGTCTACACTAGCCCCTGCCTTTCAAAAGGAGGATGCTAATGAGACACTCCAGCAGATGCTAATGAGGTGCTACCATGAATATGCAGTGCCTTATTAGCATAATGCTGACCACAGTGATTTGAAAGTGCTGCTTTTCAATTGCACACCACTGTGCAGACGGGGGCCTTCCCCAAGGACCCCCCCAGTCTTCAAAAGTCCATTATTCCTAAAACCAAAGAGGATTTTGAACACTGCACCTCATTAGCATCTGCTGAAGTGTCTCATTAGCATCTACCTTTCGAAAGCTGGGGTCTAGTGTAGACATAGCCTCTTTGTCTTTGTGAATAATCACATTTCTGGACGACAGGCAAATTTGGATAGCAGCAATGGAAAGCAGTAGCTTTGAAGTGTTACCAAATAAAGACAAAAATTGAAATGCTTTATTCTACAATTGTTACCATCACCTAGAACTTCCACCTTCACTTTCTCTCTTCAGGATTAACTCACATGACTGAATCCCCATCAAGACCAAATTCTTACCAGAACACACATAAAAACCCTCTGGGAAGAGTTCAGGCAGGACAAATTTAAGAAATGGTTTCTTGGAGGAATAAGATCGCTTACTGAAATCCTGTCAAGATCACCTAGTATTATTTTTGGCAGGATTAACTATATGGCAGCAGAGATTAAAAAGAAATGAGATCCTACCAATGTGAATAAGTGTGTTTTGGAAGGGACATTCAAAGCAGTTCAATTCTGGACACAGCAAATCTATGTCCATACACCCCTTGCATGACAATAAATCTGAAGTCCATATCCATTTTAGAGGGAAAGTAAAAGAATGAGAAATTACTTGTAAGGAGAAGAGCACAAACCAGATCACATGTCAGCTCCCTGATCTCCCAAAGTCATCTATGAATTCACATCTTGAATTTCCCTATTGGCCTAAATCAGAAGTATAACTATGGGGAAGGTCAGTCCAGCTGTCCCACCCCTCCCAAGCCTTATAGCCTCAATTCTAGTTTGACCTAGTCCAAACTTTGGGTCCAGCATTATCATATCAAGTACGTCTACATTTAAATAACCTATCGTGTTCTTAGCTAAATATGGATTATGAATTCTGCAGAGAGAAAACAAGATTTTGTATTTTAACTCAACTCTGATCTGTATGGGTAATTAGCCCTTCAAAAATATCAAATTGGAGCACTTATTTCCTTATTAAATACAGTGAACACTCGATTTAATGGACTAATGGGGGGAGGGGTGTGCACGATTCCCAAACGTTTGTTACATGCCAGGGTTTACTGCCCGCCCGCCCACGCCAGGCTCCCAGCCCTGGTCACCCCCACCGCAAAAAAACACAAAACCCTGCCACTCACCAGAGCCACTACCACTGAAGCTGCGTCTACACGTGCACGCTACTTCGAAGTAGCGGCAGTAACTTCGAAATAGCGCCCGTCACGTCTACACGTGTTGGGCGCTATTTCGAAGTTGAAATCGACGTTAGGCGGCGAGACGTCGAAGTCGCTAACCCCATGAGGGGATGGGAATAGCGCCCTACTTCGACGTTCAACATCGAAGTAGGGACGTGTAGACGATCCGCGTCCCGCAACATCGAAATAGCGGGGTCCTCCATGGCGGCCATCAGCTGGGGGGTTGAGAGATACTCTCTCTCCAGCCCTTGCGGGGCTCTGTGGTCACCGTGGGCAGCAGCCCTTAGCCCAGGGCTTCTGGCTGCTGCTGCTGCAGCTGGGGGTCCGTGCTGCATATACAGGGTCTGCAACTAGTTGTTGGCTCTGTGTATCTTGCACTGTTTAATGAAAGTGTGTCTGGGAGGGGCCCTTTAAGGGAGCGACTTGCTGTTGAGTCCGCCCTGTGACCCTGTCTGCAGCTGTGCCTGGCTCCCTTATTTCGATGTGTGCTACTTTGCCGTGTAGACGTTCCCTCGCTGTGCCTATTTCGATGTTGGGCTGAGCAACGTCGAAGTTGAACATCGACGTTGCCAGCCCTGGAGGACGTGTAGACGTTATTCATCGAAATAGCCTATTTCGATGTCGCAACATCGAAATAAGCTATTTCGAAGTTGGGTGCACGTGTAGACGTAGCCTGAAGGAGCCATTGGACCCTGCTACGTGACTGGGACCCCACCACACGCCTGGAGGGGCCACCGCTGGAGCTGCCACACAGTCCTCCCACCGGTGTGAGGCAAGTACACCAGTGCTAGTCTGCCTGTGTGTGCACCCCACGCCTGGTGAAAGGAGCGTGCGGTGGCTCTGGTGGAGGAGGTGGCAACTCCTTCAGGCTGCAGCAGCGGTAAGTCTCATAACTTTTTTTTTTGATGTGGGATGATTTTACGGACCCCTAGCAGACTTTGGGAACAATGGAGGGATGTCTGTTGTTCCCGAAGTCCACTAAATCAGGGTCTGTAAAATCAGAAGTTTACTGTTCTGCTATTCAATCATTAATCCCAGAATTACATGTTATTTCTCTGTTTCATAGATTGAATGGAGAAGGATCTGTATAGCTGAGGCAAATGAGTTTGACAACCAATGGGGTAGACAGCCACCATGGGCAGCAGGGCAAGGTGTGTGTGAGAGGGCCCAGCTTTGTGCCCCTGGAAGGTGTGCAGCATCGGGCACAAGGGGAGCGTCTGAGGGCAGTCACCTCTGAGGGCCACTAAACTGTCAACTCTCCATGAAATTATTTAGACTTTCAAGTTTAAAGATTTCTGCTGGGATGCTATCTTTGCCTGGCAATTTATTTGACTGCATTTGTTGTGATAGCTTCTTGCACTCTCTCAATGTTAGTGTGATTTCCTTCACATATGGAGTGCCAGGTTAGTTCCTTTGCCATCTGTGGGTTGCTAGCCGAAGGATAATTAGGCAGCTCTGTAAAGTGATGCACCATCTTTCAGAGATGTCTCTCTTGTCCTTCATTAATGCAGAGTCATCTGAAGCCTTTAATGGGCACGGCCCCGATCTGGATGAGCCATCAATGGCCTTTATGGATTTATGACAAAGCTTTACAATCTTAGTATTAATATAATTAACATAATTAATTAATTATAATATACTTATAATGTAATTAATTAATACAGCTGTATTTCTTCTCCTTTGGTTCCCTGTGAGTTACCCTGTAGAACTTCTTTAAGCTTTGGCTCACAGATACTTTAGTCTGACTTTTATGTTGATTCTGTGTCATTTTGTCAAGACAAAACACACATCTTTCTTTTCCTTGAGAAACTTCTTGATTTCATCACCATCAAACCATCCCTGCGTGCCATTTTTGATTTTTGCCTAACAATTTTTCAGAGACTTGAGGCATGGCTGATTAGACTATATTCTACTTTTCAAATACATTAGTAAGTGATGCTATCTCTCCCCCCCCAGTACTTCCATCAAGTTTAGCTTGGTTGGTATCATACAAAAGCTTCCTCACTTCCCCCCCCATATTTAAAACCCAGTCTATTATTCCTTAGGTGAAGTTAAAGTTGAGTAAGTCTTAGAAATTAAGGTGTAAATTTTGGGAAGAATATACTGTATTTAGAAAAATCAAGTCCAGTAGTTAGAAAGACAGGAAATGTAAGTTTAAGCTTACCAGAGACCCTTAGTATATGTGTAAATTTGCAGGCAAAGTATCCAAAGAGATCCACTCAAAAGAGACTAAAACTTATCTGAGGAGCAGCTTGTCCTGTAACCATGTAAGTCACAGTCACAAGTCTCTTCCACTGCTACATCTTGGAGCATCAGCCATTGACAATCATTCCCCAGCATCCCCTGTCTTGAGCAATCTTTTCCAGTTCTGACCTGGTGTATCCCATCCAGTCTAATCAGAAACTGGCACAAGAGTTCATCCCTGTGGAGTGACCATAGTAGGAAGCATCTACAATGGGCACAAACATTGTGTGACTTATATTCAAGTGTTGTACGGTCACTATTTGGTTATAGTCACATATGGCACTTTAAGTTTTTGACTTTCCTCAAGGCACAGCTATGGTCCTGTCCCCGCTGCTTGCACTACTATGCTATGAACCCCTGGAAGATCTTTAGGTATGTGGAGGCAAAGTCCACTTCCTTCCAGCTTTGCTGGGCCCCAGTAAATCCACTGACATGCCTTTTGTCCCCTTCTGCACACACAGGCATGATAAGGTTATTGGAGCCATTTCACAACAGGAGGCTTGAGCAGGGTCTCACTGTCCTCATCCATTGTGAGCCTCAGAAGAGCCTTCCAGGACTGATCAATTATCTCTGCCCTCAGCCAAGCCCTAGGAGGGCCATTCCTCTCAAATGAGCCAAAATAGGACAAACAGCCAGCCGATCAGACTAAATAGGCTCATCATCCACCCAATTTTGGAGTAAAATGAAAAAAACCCACCACAGCTGCCCTCAATCTTTTCTAAGCCAGCCGCCAAACGTGCTGGAGGAAATGACCCATTCATTTCAATCATTTGCTCTCACCCAGTCTCTGCTTTCCCTGCTTTATGTTTGAATTTCACTTCCATTACCATCACTAGGAATCGCAAGGGCTCAACAGACTCACAGGACCCGTGAGTGCACAGATCCTGATCCCTGGTCTACTGAGGATATGGCTACACCGCAGCCCTCTTTCAAATGCCCTATTTTGAAACAATACATTTCAAGACAGCTATCTTATTTCAGAATAATGGCTCCACAAGGCCATTTGGAAATGGTATTTCCAGTCAACAGTGCTATTTCGAAATAATGCTGTTGGAGCCCATTATGGCTTATTTCGAAATAGTGGGATTTCAACCTATTTCAAAATAGCTTATCTTGAAATAGGCATTATTCCTCCAGCATTGCGTGCCTGCTCTTTTGATTTTATTTGGAACTAGCACATCCGTAGTCTAGACACTAGCAAAGTTATTTTGAAATAGCTGCTGTTATTTTGAAATAAGTGTGCAGTGTAGACACAGTGTGACTGTGGACAGCCTGATCCCCTAGACTGCTTAGTCAATAGGAACCTTTCTGTCAAGATGTGTGCATTTTGCATCAGGACCATTAAAAATCTCAGCCTTTACATCCATCAAATGCTTCAGTGAAAGGTGCGCACAACTTCCATTTGCTTCAACAGGTGACACACATGTACCGCTACAGGTAAAACTTGACTTTTGGTATGAAGACGGAAAACATTGCTTGGGACAGTTTATTAAGGTGGGGGAAGAAGTCACAGTACTTAGTAGCAGATTAATGGTAGATCCATGACTAGGACGGGAAAGTCATCAGGAAGGCAGCTGAGCAAGGATAGCTGTACATTTCAGTGGTCAATTAATGACCCTCTCTTGGTCATTCTAAAGATCTCCATTCTTTGCCTTCTCCTGCAACCATGGGCTCAGCCTTAATCTGCCATTTGATGGATGTACAGGCTGAGATTTCCAATGGTCCAAAGCAATGCTTACAAATGTTTCTCCAGCACAGTGAAGAATACGCTTTGTTATGTGCACTTAGGCATGTGCGGATGTGCACTACCAGCAGATATATAAGCTACTAACTATAGATGTTCTGCTAATCAGCTGGGCTGCATTTGAGTCTCTCATGGGTGGCCACACAAGTGCACAGTTTACAGGCAAGACAGGTTGAAAGGAATTTGGATATCCAGTAATTTCCATTAGAAGTGGGCATCTAGCCCTCTTTGAGGGGCAACAGGCAAGGTTGAAAAATCATAGCCGAAGCATACAACTAAAATGAATTATGAATCTTATGTGCTAATTTTTAAATGGCTTTTAAAGTGGATTTAAAAGTGGCAGGTGACTGCACTGTAAATTGGTTAAACACCAAATAAAGAGACAAATGCAATGTATACAGGAAAAGATCTTCACCTGAACATAAGCTGCAAAGTGAAATATAAGCTTCAATCAACTGATACAAATAATTTGAGCCCAATGCCACAAATGCTTTTAGATTAAATCCTTACCCACAGGCGCCAATCTAAATCATTAAGCATATGTCACATAGAGCTATAATCACTAAAACTGCCTTCTACATGATCTTAATTTAGATAGAAAATGTACTGTAGTAATTAATTTGATCATGTTACAAAAGTTAGCATCACCCAAAAGCATGTATGACGACAACTATTACATTGTTGCCAAATGAAAGAAACAAGTTTGCATAAATTCTGCTACATAATTCATTTTAACATGAATAATAGTGATAGAAAGCTTTATTCTCATCTATTGTAATATAACTTCCTGTGTGGTAAGCTGCAGAGTTTAAGGCCAGTCAGGACCATCAGATCATCTTTTATACTTTATATCCTTTATACTACAGCCAGAACATTTCACCCCGTTACACCTGTACTGAACCAAATGGCTTGTGTTTGATGAAAGCATATCTTCCAGAAAGGCATCCAGGCTGGATCTAAATGAGATTTATGGTTTGTAAAACTTAATCTTTTTAATGACTAAATAGCCTGGCCAATCAGACCTTGTTTAGATAATCATCCATTGACATATTTGTTTCATGTCTATAGGGGACTTTCCTACAAAGCTCTTCCTTATATCATGAGCACCTCAAGCTCTCCTTTCGTCACACACCTCACAAAGTTTGTTCATTCCCAGCAAGCCACCCAAGAACTCTCACTAGCATTTGGGAGTCCCTGTTATGGGGTAATTGCAGAAATCAACAACTCTCTTTTCTAAGATTTCTGAATTTTCTTTTCCAAAAAAGTGTTTAAAGTTACAATGGTGGAAAAATGACAACAGATCATAATCAGATCTTATGCCTGTAAAGTAATTACCTCATACATAGTGAGAAGCAAAACTTATAACATGTGGATAAATCAACAAAATAAATCAAAGCAGCATGTTTGGGATATGAGCACTATTAAATTAAATATTTGAACACCCATTTTTCACCATGCAGACTACAGTAGGTGCTCTATGTGTGAATTTGGTAGCATTCAGGAAATGTTAAAATGCCTGCTAATTATTTAGAAGACTGTAAGAACTGCTTTAAACTCTTTGCATTCTTTCTCAAAAGCGTGCACTGTGTTGAGGGTATTTAACAATTCTCAAGAAAAATAATTTTTGGCATACCTGGCACTTTCAAAGTTATTCTTCAAATTACCCAAACCAATTGGACTGTACTGAAGAATGTGCACTTAGGATTCAATCCAAGTTTGATAGATGTAAATAGCAAAACTTCCATTCACTTCAGTGGGAAAGGATGGAAACTTCTGAGCTAAATTCTCCCCCAATCCCTAGCATTGAGGGCTCTGGATGCAGCTAAATAAATGTGGGCTTTACTATGTGGGAGAAAAGATACAACCTCAGGAACCATGTAAAAGTTCTGCAACAACTGCAGGCTGCACACTGCTCAAATTCTGTCGCAGGGATGGTTTTGCCACAGTGTATCTGCTTAAATGCATTAAAATCAGTGCCAATCTGTATGGTAAATTACTACTTAAGAAGCCTTGGCATAACTGTACAGAGCACCGCTTTGCTGCTTGGTATGGTCCTATATGGACATTTCTACAGTTCAGTGAAAATCCTGGAGTATAGCATAAGTGCTACTACTTGAAAATGAGCTACTTTTATGTATTTCCTTTTAGCTCTTCAGTCTTGATACCAATGGAAGACCAGAAGCTCTCTGAATTTTAATGATAACCCTCTCTGAACTTTTCAAAAGGCATGTAACACTGTGGGTCTAATCACTGATGTCAATGGAAAGGAATTCCATTGACTCCTGTGAACTTTGGGTCAGACTGTTCAAGAAGCAGTCTCAAACCTGAAACAGTCAAATTTACACTAACATTTTGCATATGAGAAGAAGAGAAACACTTAGAGGCCATGTCTACACTAGCCCAAAACTTCGAAATGGCCATGGAAATGGCCATTTCGAAGTTTACTAATGAAGCGCTGAAATACATATTCAGCGCCTCATTAGAATGCCAGCAGCCACGGCACTTCGAAATTGATGCGGTTTGCCGCTGTGCAGCTCATCCAGACGGGGGCTCCTTTTTGAAAGGACCCACCAACTTCGAAATCCCCTTATTCCCATCTGCTGTTAGGAATAAGGGGTTTTGAAGTTGCCAAGGTCATTTCGAAAAGGAGCCCCGTCTGGACAAGCTGCACGTTGGCGAGCTGCATCAATTTCAAAGCACTGCAGCTGCTGGCATTCCAATGAGGTGCTGAATACATATTTCAGCACTTCATTAGTAAACTTCAATATGGCCATTTGCATGGCCATTTCAAAGTTTTGGGCTAGTGTAGACACAGCCAGGGTGTGTCTACACTTGCATTCTTCTTTTGAAAGATGCATGCAAATGAGGTAGACCAAAAATGCAAATAAGGTATAAATTTGCATATTTGGCACCTCATTTCCATATTCTAATTTTGAAATAGCTTCTTTCGAAAGAAAAAAGCCAGTGTAGATGCTGCTCTTTCAAAAGTAAACCCCATCTTCGAAAGAATCCTTCTTCCCTTTATTTAACGGGGTTTACTTTCGAAAGAGCAGCATCTACACCGGCTTTCTTCTTTCGAAAGAAACTCTTTTGAAATTAGAATTTACAAATGAGGTGCTGAATATGCAAATTTGTGCATTATTTGCATTTTCTATTTGCATACCTCTTTTGAAAGAGGAATGCAAGTGTAGACACACCCTTATTGTAAAACATGGATCTCTCTATATAGATGTTTCTGTGTGTATGTGTGTTCTTACGTCTTAATGTCTGAAACAATAATATTACAATAACATTCTGTAATTTTATTTGAAACTCAAGTGCTCTCTCCTGATTGGTTTTACACTAAATTACAGCCACATAATGATTTCTGAGATGTACTTTATACACTATAATAATTATAAGCTGTTACCATTTTTTCTTTGTAGTAAGATTGCTTTATGGACATTTAAATTAGGTTTCTGACAGTGAAGCTATAAGTCTAACAGTGATACTTTATAAATACACCTGGTAGCTTCAACAGTTTAAGCTTTTACATTTTGAATCAGTTTTGAAGGGCAAGTTGATATCTCAGAGGCTCAAGTTACAGCAGAACGAAGTGCTGTGTACAACTTTTAACTCATATTATTTTCATTTTTTAAAAAGGCATTTAAATTGGCTTAGCAATTTAGGAGTAAGAGACTAGCACAATTGTAAAATTCTCATGGATTCAGAAACTTTCTCTTATTCTCAAATATCTTGGGGCAGGTCTACCTTAAAGTCAATCACAGAGGCACAATTCCAGCTATGGCAATGGAGTAGCTGGAACTGACGAATCTATGGTCACGTTATCTGGCTGTCCTCACTGAAGGAGGTCAGTGGAAGGGTAGAGTGGCTGACCATCAACCCCTGATAATTTGATTTCATGTGTCCCCACAAAGCACACGAAAAATTGAACACAAGAAGGTCGACTTGATCTCTCAGTAAGTGTAGATATACCCTAAGTTTGAATAAAATATTGAAAAATTTAATTCCCATTGCAGCAATGTATTGTCAATATGCTTAACTGAGAGCACATAATAGTCCTGCTGAAGTTACTTAGGCCCAGGAGCTCTAAGGTATGTAGATGCCTAAACCCAATTTAAATGAGTGAGAACTAGGTGCAAAATACCTTTGAGGATCTGGACCTTACCCCCACTGAAACTGCTGAAATGCTTAAAACTAGACAGGTGGAGACACTCTGCATACTGAAGCCACGGAGGAAAAAAAGAATTAATAAAGCCCCTAGCCTTAAATAATTTTTCTTATTAATTTTGACCAGTTCCAAAGTCCAATGATGTCAATGAAAAGAATCCACTTTAATTTTACTTAATCATCTTTCCAGGAATGTTGATGACTAGAATGGAAAAAAAAATACAGAAAATAGTGCTGCAGGAACAGTGTGATGGATTAGACAGCCCTTTCCCTCCTATGGAGCTATAATCTAATGGTATATTTTGGGAACAGTACGATTTTTCCATGTGCACTGTATATATACCCTTTAAAATGGAAATTTTACATATACTTTAAATATTTGCACAAGAATCATTAATATACCCAATGGACATGAAAAATGTTATATCAGATGGATCAGAAATGACCCTTCTGGAGGAATTTAATAACTGCTGCTTACAAATGTGATCAGCTTGTAGCATTTAGTTCAAAAAATTATCAAACAATGGATTTAAACCTGGAGGAAAAACTATTTAAAATACCACACCCCTAACTATTATTTCTCTTTTATTAAGCTCGTATACGGAATCCAGCATTTTGTTCTTTCAGTTAGCTCCAAAACTAGCAAGAACCAATGTGTGAGTGGCTGTGAGTGAAACAGACATCTATTATTTGTGTACTAGTGCAGAGCAAGTTTGAGACATGCAGTTTATCAAACTCTTGAAGCCTGTATAGAAGAAAGATTGGGTATTTTGCCTACATAGCAGCAAAGCTTACCTATACAATAGTTTAAAACTTCATTTGAGAATGACCACAATTTAAGACTATAAAAGGTCACAAAGAAATGTAAAAATAAAATTAAGAAACAAATTTCTGCTTAAAAGGATCTTTAGAGATATTAAATATGTATTACAATGCTGTAACATTGACATTCCCCACTAAAGTAAGACAATTCAGAATTAAATCTTTCATCTCCCCCTTTATTAGGCCTATTACATGTAGGAATTATGGTACACATGATCCTCAACAGAAGGATACTGCTAGGAAGTCTATTCCCTGTGTGAGGTAGTAGTTTTAAATCATAGGTGTGATAATATAGGCTCTTGAAAATTGTCACATGTTGTTTTCTAAAGAAATCAACAATCAAAGCAGTGCTACGATAACTTCCATTTGGGTTCCCATTGCAGAAAGTTTATTAAACTTGCATACTATAACACTTCACATAAAGTTGTGATTAGGTGAAGATGTAATCTGTTTGCCCTTGTTCCTTTAGTATTCACTAATGAAGACATGAATAGATATTTCCAGACATAAACAGCCCTCAGTGGATTCTGGAATAGAAATGTTCCAGATTGGTAATTACGAAGAAAGTTACAAATTGCAGTCACCCAAATGACTTTAACAAGAGCCAGCCACCATAATTATAAAGAAATATTGGAGTTCAATGTGCACGTGTTGATGAAACCTACTTATAAGCCTATATCAGTTGCAAAATCTGCCCACACTCCCCACTATTAAAATGCAAGCTCAGGTTTGCCTGCTGAGATGATGTTTTCCAAAGCTGAAAGCCTGTCTCTTTGCTTATCTGTAAAGCACCTACTGCACTGATGGTGTTATATACATCATAGTTCAGAAAAATGTTCTAATTTTGTAGCATGTGCCCATTTTGATGCATGAATATTCAAGGATGGAATTCTCCACGTGTAAACTGAAAGTGCGTATATTGGGCCATCAATACAAAAACAAAAATATTTTTAAATGGGGATAACAGTTAAAGCAGTGCAAAATCTATTCATTTTAAGTTAGTGGGGTCTCACAAAGTGAACCTGGAGGCTTTTCCTTGCAGGAAATCAATCCCTACCAGCTTGTTTAGAGTCCTGGGGTCATTAATACCTGGGAGGGCAAAAGGAGTTTTATAATAGACAACAGCGTGATTTGTTCATTGTTTTCTGATTTTGTTCCACTTTTAAGTGTCATTGTCATACTGTTCAGCTTGAATCCACAAATTTCTTTGTGTTCTTCTGGTTCTTTAGGTCCGAAACATGATGTCCACAATGAAAAGCGTCTTGTGTAAAAACCTTTCCTACTCCCTGACTTTCTTATTCACTTGGAATCACAAACAGTCATTAAAAAAGCAGAGATTGTTCTACGATTGCTTGCAGCACTCTGTCTCTCTCCGAGTCACTTGCTCTTCTCACAAGTTTTTAGGTCTGCTTGTCACATGATGACAGAATCAGCCATGCATAAGTTTGGTCTCTCCATCCAGGGACAGAGAAGGTTTGAGGAGGAGGTTTTGTGATCAGTTCTTGCTAACATGGAAGCATGAACACATTCTTTGCTCAGCCAGACATTAGGCAGTAGGTCATCAGAGGATCTCAAGGCACTTCACATAGATTGATTAATGCCTTCACAAGAGTGGTGAGGAAATTTGCTATACTCCTCTTAGATCTGTCCTCCCAGTAGCGTATTCTACGATTATCTAGAATCAAAAAACAAAATATTTCTCTCCCTCACAACAAGAAAAGCCATCACAATATTAGTCAGGCCTAGGGTCTCCAGAGTTTTGGAAAACTTTTGCTGCCTGTCCTCATACGTTTTCCAAAAACAGCGGGTGTGGGCCCCAGCAGCCCTCACAGTCTGAGGCACTGAGCTTTGCCAGCAGCCTCAGCAACAGTAACCCCAGATGGGTGCGGAATTTCCCTGACAAGTCTTGCATTCCCCATTTACACATCTTGTCAGCTGCTACTGATGTTTTTTTATTTTATTTTATTTTATGCAATAGCACGATAAGAGAGTCATCAGAATGTCACAAGTGAATTCAATCCCTGTTTTCTTAAAGTTAAAATCATTGATCCAACTACATTGGGATTTTCTGCCTTCTCTTTTGATTTCAAATGCTGAAACTTTGGTTGCAAGCAGCTGACTCACAGAAGTTCACCATCAGAAAACCCAGAGTTGATAATCCCCTTATCAATAAAGGCCACTGCATTTAAACAAACTATTATGGGTGGATAGTGATGTGAAGAACAACTGTTCTGCACCGTTCAGCAGTACCTAACATTATTTTTTCTTCTTCTCTGTTTGTTTCTTTTTTAAAACGCTCTACTATGTGTAAAACCAGTGAGCTGGGCTTATCCATGCTTTTACAAGATAAGCTCAGATTTCTGCAGCTTTAATAAAAACCTTATGTTTCTAAGCACCTTACAGATAACTAATGGGCACTTGAGCAAAAAAAAAAAATAAAAATGTCATTTTTTAAAACAGGAAACCAAGATATTTATTTTTTAAACATGCTGGCTGCTGAACAGCAAAGACTTAAAGGAACATTTTAGGGAAGGTAAAACCTAATTTTTTGGGGATAAGAGCATAATAAAAGGCTGGTCTTTTCTGTTGTAATACTTCTTTGGCAGTCACATTCCATTTTGTATGCATGTAACTGACTGTTCCATCCTAAATGGAGTATTTTGAATTTGTCTTCACTGAATTTAATCTTATAATTTCACACCATTTCTCCAGAAGAATTTGACTTTTTATCCCATCCTCCAAAGCATTTGGGATCCCTACCAGGTTGGTATCAACTTAGTATCACCTGCAAACTTTAAGTGCACTCTCTATGCCATTACCTAAATTGTCAATAAAGCTATTGAACAGAGCTGGACCCAAAACACATCTCTGTGGGACCCCACTCAATATGCCCTTCATTCTTGACTGTGAAACACAGATGATTACTCTCTGGGGGTGGTTTTCCAAACAATTATGCACTCACCTTATAATACTTCCATCTAGGTTGTATTTCTCTAATTTGTTTATGCCGTTCAAGACAGTATCAAAAGCCTTACTAAAGTCAAGATATACCACATTTATCACTTTTTCCTGTTCGCAAGACTTGTTACCTTTTTAAAGCAATTAGTTTGGTTTGACGCAATTTGTTCTTGACAAATCCATGCTGACTGTTACTTTTCACCTGCTTATCTTCTAAATATTGGCAAATGGATTGCTTAATTATTTGCTCCATTATTTTTCCAGAAGACTGGAAAATGGGGCTGTGTTTGCCCATCAATAAAAGAGGTACAAGGACAACCTGTTAAATTACAGAGCCATTGGATGAACTGTTGTAACTGGAATCTCTCCAGCCTATGGCCATGTCTATACCGGTATCTTCCATCAACAGAGCACCCCTCTTGTCAACAAAACTTGCCAAGCATCTACACGGCTAAAGTTCTCTATAGACAGTTTGCCAAACAAACTCAGCTGTTCAGTTGTCTGTGTTATTCCGGTTCCTGATCAGGAATAGCGCTTCTGTCAACAGTATTTTGTTGACAGAGTGCCCATGTAGCCAGTTCTGTTGACAGAGAGGGCTTCCTGTTTCCTGGGCAGCCCTGTTTATGAAGCTCAGCCATTCTGTCGAGAGAGGGCAGGGCAGTGTGACTGCTCTCTGTCTAGAAAGTAGCTTGCTCTTTCAATCTGCTCAGTCTGTCGATGAGGTGCTGGTGACGAGGCTTCTGTCAACAGAGTGTACCCATGTAGATGCAGCTTATGATTTTTCAAAGCTAATTATTAATGGCTCAAATATGTTCTCAATTGGCTTCTTGAATATTCTAGATGTATTTCATCAGGCACCGACCACTGGAAGACATCTGATTTTGTCTTTTAGCATATTCTTTTCCTATTTTAGCCTGTGATTTTCATTGACATTCACTTGATTAGATGTCCAGTCACTAATAAACATTTTGATGGAAACAAACAAAAATGCAATTTAGCACTTTTGCCATTTCCACACTTGATTATTGTTTTTCCCCCTCGTCATTGAGCAATGGGCCTCACCGGTTCTTAATCTTTCTTTTGCTTCTAGTGTACTTGTGGAATGTTCTCCTGTTACCCTTTTATGTAACTAGCAAATTAAATCTCACTTCGTGCCTTGTCTTTTCTGTTGCTTCCTACATACTTGTATCATTAGCTTATAGTCTTACTTTGTAATTTGACCTAGTTTTCACTTTTTGTAAGGCACTTTTTTTTAGATGCTGATCATTGAAGATCTCCTAGTTAAGCCAGCGTGGTCTCTTGCCATCCTCTGTATCTTTCTTATAAAGTGGGATAGTTTGCATTTGTGCCCTTAATGTTGTCTCTCTGAAAAATTGCCAATGATCTTGAACTGTTCTTTCCCTGTAAAACTTGCTTCCTGTGGCTACTAGGTCACAGGGAGCTAAAACACCAGAACAATACAGGTATTGTGTGCATAGAACTACAGAACCACACTGCACAATAGGAGAACCTTTCCTGTCCTACCTCCCTCCAGAGCACACAAGTCATCATTCTAGCAGGCTGCTACAGTTGACATGTGGTTGACAAATGACGAGGTCAAAAGTGTGCATGACTCCATAATGGACTGTTCCATTAATTTAAAAGGTCCAGGCTGTGTGTTTGCGTGTAAGCTATTTTTATTCAGGAAGTGCCCACACTGAAGCAGACTATTCCACCTGGGATGCGGTGCTTTATGCAAAATCCTACTATCTAGCCCATAAGTTTCACAAGGACTTACAGCGCTGCTGCAGGGTAACAGAATAGCCTTGCCAAGCAGTCATTGTGGTAGTTTGAAAAAAACTAATTCAATTCATGCTGTAACCTACAGCATTGATACAGTTTTGGTGGGTGGAGCTTAGTCTGCCACTCCCATTTAAGGGGTGCAGCATTCCTCTGCCACTGGGCATAGGTGGAGAGTGTGTGGGGACATGCTGGGGAACTGGGGCACCATGGCTGCTGTTCAGTCTTCCAGTGCTCTTTCAAGGCAAGTGACTCCTGAGGAGGACATCTCTGTAGCAAAGAAACTGCAAATCTGCTCTTCTCTTTCTCTAGGCCTGGAAGGAAGGAAGGGTGGGAAGAAAATGCTTCTTACTCTCTCCCTTACACTGCAGGGCTCTGTAAGAACCAGACAAAAATCTAATAATGTCTGTGGAAGTTGATACCTGGGGCAAAACTCCTCCCTTGGCTTCTTTTCTCCCTCCCTGCCTTTTGAAGATTGATATTTCTGTGCCAATCTGGCAGATGTTCTAAAATACACACAGCTGTGGGTGGATGGGTTGGGGGGAGCAGATAGGAAACTATATGAATAAAACACAGATTATATCACATATTCAATTGCTGTGCTTGACCTCACCACAAGAAAATAATTGAAAAAATGCATAGAAAGACTGCTTCTGTTTAAACTTCCAGCCACTCTCAATTTGCACTTTTTAAATGGTTCTTTAACTTGTGGTAGGCACTGCCACTTCAGTGAAAAAGTTAAGTAAATCAGGTCAACCAACTTTTAAAATAGTTCATTAATTTGGATACTCTAGCACATGAACCATGCCAATGGAGCCTTTGGGAAACATGCCCATACTTGCAACTTAATTCAAATAGAACCCACAGGAAAAGGTAAATATTTATATTTTAATAAGTAAGAATTTAAAAACAAAACAAAAAAGCAAACAAACAAAACCCATTTTCATTCTGCTCTTCTAAAGGTTGGAAATCTACCTGAGTGCAGACCCTTGTTAGTGTGCAAAAATCTATAAACATCTTGGACTTCATTTACAGAGTGTTTTGGATGGTGTAGTCTTTTATCACTTATGTACCACAATCCTTTTCCCTTTTGTGCACTTCAGCTGGACCTTGAAATTGCAATTGTTCACTAGGGTTATTTTCAGACCTGGGTAAAGTGAGTACAACTCCAGTGAACTCAAAGGAGACACACACCTTCACACGAGGTCTGAATTTGAAATTCACTTTTCAACCAGTGTTCAGTATTATATAGGCACTAAGTATGTGGCATGAAAACCCATTACAACTCAGTCCCTATGGAAGTTGAATCAAATAAATCAAATTCTGAACTCAGAATGCCAAAACACTATAGGTCTGATTCTGTGCCCAGAGACGTTAATGACAAAGTTCTCGCAGCCTTCAATGGTGCAGGATCAAAGCCTAAATTAACAGCCACATGTGTCACAGGGTACTAAAAATCATCATTCACTGTGACCAGTGAAGATGCATGCACTTACAGTCACTCTGAATTTGGCTTTTTAAGTGCAAAAGGTGGTTATTTATTACAGGTGTACAGCAGCTAATGACTTATTATGAACCAGTTCTTTATATACTGCAGAGGTTCTTCAGGTCACATCTAAGTGAGATGGGAGCCAATTTCTACAGTAATCATATGTAAGGCAATTTACCAAAGCATTAAAAACAGATACAATCAAATTGTCTCATCAAACAATAAAGCTATTCCAGGAGATATTGCCATATCACTACAATTGTTATGATTCAAAATCAATTGTATCTCTTCAATGACCATAGACATTCTCACAGCATGTTCAGTGAGCACTCTCAGTGATCACTGATAAAAAAAAAAAAAGTCAAACCATTAACACCTATGGGTGGATGTTTGAGAGAGCCTAGACCAGTGGTGGGTAACCCGCAGCCCCCAGACCCCTTGACTATCCTCCTCCCCAGCATGCCTCTTGCAAACTAAAGCCCCACACGCCCTACTCGTTCCCCTCCTTCCCAGCCCTGATGGAGCACCGCAAATCCACTGAGTCATACTCCATCCCAGTACTTCCCCTCCCTCCCACTGCTGGAAAGCCACAAATCAGCTGCTCACAGCTATTCAAGCTCAGGAAGGGAGGGAGGGAGGAAGAGATAGGAGCAGCAACAGAGTGTGAATTAGTGGATTCACAGTGCTCCAAAAGTGCTGGAAGGGAGAGGAGTAGGACATGAAGGGCTCTAGTGCCCCAGTGTGCTTGAGATGTGTGGGAGGAATCAGCAGAGGTAGGTCTGTGGGGCCACAGGTAGAATCCCAGTGGTGCATGGGCTGCTGCGTTCTGCCTGAGATGAAGGAGAGCTACTCACTCTTAGTTGCCCATTGCTAGCCTAAGCACCGAACTCCTCTTTAATTCAATGGGTGACAAGTGTCTCCGAATTTTCAAAAATCCCACTGGGCGCCTATTTGAATCTTAAAAGTCTGACCCTAAGTGATTTCAGGTTTGTCCGTTTGGAAATAAAACATGTACAGTCATGCCAGCTGCCATAGGCAATGGGGCTATAAAATTGCACTGTGGATGTCCTGGCTCAGACTGGAGCTTGAGCCTGAGAACGTACACCACCATGTTCTAGCCCCTCAGCGGGAGTCAGCTAACGTGTTTTTCAAAACGTCAGCCTACATGAAAAACATCTGACTGAAAAAGGAGAATTTGTGTATATTGGGACACTCCATGCTGGTCTTGATAACAGCTTTCACTGTAAATCTCAGCTGTACTTCTTGCCCATCATTTTGCTTAGGCCCAGGTATTTAATTTTTAAGGGTTTTTAAGTGCAGCCTGGTCAGCATTGGTTTTAATATACACCCAGACTGAGTATGAAACTTTTGAAAATACATTTAATTGTTTTGTTTTAAATCCTCTGTATTTGGTCATTTAATTTTTTCCAAGTCCCAAAGCCTCTGGTGTTCTCTTAGAGCCCTGGCTCCTAGAGTCATGTAAATATGAGAATCTCATTATTCCTTTTATATGAAAGAAAAGTTGTTAGGCCTCATGGACATGAAAACAAGCTTGAAAGTGACAGACAAGTACATTCCAGAAATTCCAAAACCAGAAAACAATTGAAAAGAATACTGAGATATTTTTGAAACCTCAAGATTTAGGCCACTTATTATTTCTGTGGTCCTGATGTATTTTTAAACTCTTATGATTGGAAATATTGTTTTCCTTTAGTTCTCCAGTCTTTCTGAAAAACTTCTTTTGTTGCAGAGAAAAAAAAGAAGTCCTGTGGCACCTTATAGACAGACAAAACTTTCGTGGGCAAAGACCCACTTCATCAGATGAACCCTTATGCTCCAAAATATCTGTCTGTCTATAAGGTGCCACAGGACTTCTTGTTGTCCTCAAAGATACAGACTAACATGGCTATCTCTCTGATACTTCTTTTGCTGTGTACATTCTGTAAGTTCTCATTATATAGTACAGGTTGTACCTCCCTCGTCTGCCGCACCACATGGCAGCTAGGCTGTTGGGCGCGGGGCGGGGGTCATGCTTGTATGAGAGGCCAAGAAACTTCTTTTCCACACTTTACATTTGTACAGGGGTTCCCCCTACCCTCCCTCACAGGTACTACACAGCTAGGGTCTTTCCCATGCACAACCACATCACATGGCTAGCCTCAGACCCTATAAAAGGATGTGTCTTATGCTCAGTGCAGACCATGCTGCCAGTCAGCATCATGTCCTGGCTTGGACACGATGAGGGCTCCAAGGGCGGGAAAGATTTTGGGGGGCTTGCTGACACCCAGGGGTAGTCTGCTTCCCAGCAGCTACAATATTCGGGGGCTTGCTGCCGCTGAGGGGCAGGTGAAGTCTTCTCCAGCAGCCAACATTTTCAGGGGTGGGGGAATATTTCAACTGGCTCTGCAGCCACAGACAACAGGACCCCCCCCCCCAATATTTTTGGGGGCTTGCTGCCCATTTCAGATACCTGCTGCTTTTTGCAAAATCTTTGATATTTCAATGATAAAATCTTTTTCAAAAGCTTTCCTATCCTCTTTCTTCATGCTTTGGCCCCCCACCCGAAAACACAGGGATAATGGGTGGAGGGCCAGTTGAGATTCCCATTTCCATTATAAGTTCAATGTATGAGATTTCACTGGTATCATGTTTTGGAAAGATAATGTAGCAATGTTACATGGAGATATACCTATGTCATAGAACTGGAAGTGATCTTGAGAGGTCATCCAGTCCAGTCCCCTGCACTCACATCTGACTTCCCCCCCCCACCCAGAGGCACAGATGTTAGGGGACTTGCTGCTGCATGGAGGGACTACTTCCGCTGGCCTCCCACTGAAACCCTGTACGCCCCACACCCCAACAAGGACCTGGGGGGCTAGCTGCCACTGTGGGGACGTTTTCCCCGGCAGCCAAGATTTTTGGAGGCTTGCTGCCAACCCCCATGTTGGCAATTCCTGTGTAGCGAAGGCGGAAGACAAAATTTTTTTCCTAGCCTGTTCTACCCTCTTTCTTTTAACTTTGCACTCCTTCTCAGAGAGAAGAGTGGGTGGATGGCCAGGTGAGAACACAGACTGTGCACAGAAGCCATACAGTTGACTGGGAACCCAAATATCCTCCCCTCAGAAACTCTCTTTTTTCCAAAACTTTACTAGCTACTCCTTCTTCATGCTTCTCATTATCCCCGTATTTTTTTCAGGGATCAGATGCAATCAAGGGAGTGGGAGTAGTCAACGGAGGGCCATTTGAGAATGCAGACTGCACAGAATCTGTATAGTGGACTGGAAACCCAAAAGCCCTCTCCTCAGCAACTCTATTTTTTCCAAAATCTTTAGTAGCTACTCTTTCTTCATGCTGTGCTTTCAGGATGGTTTTTCCACAGGACACTCAACTACAAGAAACAGATGAACTCATGTGCCAATCCTGTTTGGACAGGGTCAGAGTGTGGTATAGATTTACCCTGATGAATCAGATGCATTTTAACTCCTGTAGTTTGCAGGTTTGATTAGAATATAACTTTTTTTTCCAGTAATGCTTCCAGTTTGGCTTGCTTCCTGCAAATGTGTGTGTGTGTGTGTGTGTGTGTGGGAGTGGGGCTGGGGAGGGGGGGCTTTAAAGGAGTGTAACAGATAATTTAAGAGGCATTCAGTGAATATCAAAATTGTTCCTTACACTTGCTAGCAGGATGTGAGATTAGTAAGGAAAGTCCACAGAAATCTCTCTGCTAGGGCAAGGTGTATGTAGCTTTGAGAAACATTTTTATAGATGAATTTATTGCTTGAAAAGTGTTTGGTTGATGCCAATGACTGAAAACTGGCACCCCCAGGTAAGCCTCATGCAACCGAAGTCCAAACCTGCCCACTCTGTTCCGCACAGATGCTTTGGATCCAAGATACACAGACACCTTTGAGGATCAGTTTGCAGCATGTCTACTTAATCTCATCCACAGTGCTAAGGCTGCCATATGTGATGATGGTGTTTTTGTGACATTGACGACTTTCCCTGGGAATTGGGCAGACAAAAATAAACCTTCAAAAAGGGCAATGACTTTTGGCTGCCACTGATTTAGGCTGGATTTAAATCAGGTACATAAAGGATTCAAAAGTGCTCTACCATTAGCCTTTTCTTGAGCTTCTTGGAGTGAAACATTTTAAGAACAGTTGAGCAAAAGGAACAATGAGGTAGTAACGACTTTCTGACGCCGTCTTAGCCCTTGACTGCATCTTTAGGAGAAGGCAGATTTATTTGGTTAGAAAGACTTTTGTAGCTTTTTTCAGAGTGCCTACTGAAGTGTGCTTTTATGTTTTTGACATTTCACTTGCTGTTGATTTTTTCCCTTCAAAGGGCTGCATGGGGTTGATGCCTCGTCACATTAGTCAGTTGGACTTAAATTCTCATCCTCCTCCTCTTTGAACATCAGACCCTCATAGAGTTAGGGATCTTGGCATTGTCAGAAGTACCCTAGTCAAGTCGCCATCATTTCCCTTTTACTCACCGCTAAGAAATGTTTTATATACCTGGCTGTAAATTTTTTTCTTTAGCCCTTCACATAGTCTTCTCAGAGAAAATGAGGAAAGGAGATGTCTTCCTAAATACCATCCACACAACTGTGCATGCACACGTGCACGTGCATGCACACACACACACACACAGAGTGCTACTGGACTGCTTTCTTGTTTGGCTAGTATATAGACTAACACGGCTCTCTCTCTGTGACTGACTATAGACACACAAAGACGTGTGACCAGATCCCAGACACATTCCTTTCGCATGGTCAGTAGGATCTCAGGGCGGTTTTGCTTTCCCTGCTGTATAGGACCAGGTGGCAGAAGGCTGGTGCATTTGTTTCTATATTGCCTGCTTCTCTTGACCCCACATGTACTTGTGGAAAGGGCAGGACTGGAGTATGTTCCAGTGATCAGTGGCTCATGAAACAGCCCACCCAGGGTACGGTTCTAATCCATGGATTTGAGAGTTGCCCTCATACTGCTTTAAGTTTCAACAGTTCATCCCCTGATTGTGATGAGGATTAGAGTAACAGAAAAGATCTGTCTTAGATGTAACCCATGGAATGGGGAATAAATGGAGAGTTTCCAAATAACTCTAAACAAACATTGCCCCTTTCTGAAAGCTCCCTGCATGCTTGGTGTTAAATGCATCACTTCAGGAGCACTGTTTATATCTAGTACACACATTCTTTTCTTGTAAATCCCTCTGGTTAATTCATTTTTAATATGTTATAGAGGCTTCACTTATATTTAATTGCAGCATCTGATAAATTGGTTCTGTCTCATGAGTGTTGCTTATACTTCTGCTTTTCTTGTCTGGACCTCACCACAAACATGACTGTGAGCTATTGACTAAATATAGGAAGATAAATTAGTTAGTGCAATAATTTGCTGAGTTTCATCCAGAATATTCAGGATAGACTGCTCAACAGCAAGGTTTTACTCACTGTAGTTTTTAAATATAGCTGATGAAAGATTTATAATCTTATACAACCCTTTTCATACTTCAGACCACTTTTGATTTCAGGCAGTGACTGCAGATGTTCCCAGAAGGATATCTGTCACACCTACTTGCACTGAGACCTTTTGCTGCAAAAAATCCCTTTTATTTTTATGATTTAACAGCAGTCTATTTAGAGACACATTACTCAGCATGAAAAAAGATAGTGACACCTTGACCTAAACAACTACTGGACAGAGATCTGCTTGATGGCCTTGGAAAAGAAGTCAGTTTAATGCTCTCAGGACAGTTTCCAATGAAAAAGCATGCAGTACTTGCTGGTTGTGCACCTTTGATTAGTTGAGCTAAACAGCCTTCTTCATATAGATGCCTGTATAGATGTACATATGAATTGTATATCTGTTTTCAGCTGATCATAACTTGCCATATAGCAATGAGACAGCTGTTTAGCCAACTTCACTGCCATATTATATACACACCCTTCATGTGGCATTGCTAAAAACACCTAAAGAAACGTGTTGCTCACTGCAGAAGTATAAATGCATCTTCGGGATCAGCAGCAATGCAACTTGAGGAGGAGGGAAAATCTGAATACCAAAAAAGTAAGTTTGAGTGGCAAGTCAATTGTACCTTCTTTCCTTAAGACCAAGAAGCTGAGGCTATAATCAAAAAAAAGGGTAGAAGTATTGTCAGCTGGTGAGAGGAAGAAAGGTAAATTGTGGTTAACCAAAGGAAAGGTAAATTCGTGGTGATGCCACTGCTCATTATCATAAATAAATCTAGGACCTGACACTATTGTGCAGTTCAGAGGTACTTCTGCAGTACATAAACGAGAAAAATGCTTCAGATGTTATAGGCTACTTTATGAGGGTTAGAGAGGTATTATAATGTTCCATATTTAAAGAGTAGCTATAGAAATAGATTACAATGCCAGCTTGTTTTCTTTTGATAGTTTCCAGTGCTTTTATGGGTGAGTTAAAATGCAAAACAGGTCTCAGTTCCACTGTGTTTTTCCCTTTGCTGATTGTCAGCCATTGACTACACTAAGTCGATATTGCTGATCTCAAAATTACAAAATATTGCATTACATTAGCTGAATATAGTCTGATGATCAGAAAATATAAAGTGATCTCTGGTGCTTAAATTTCACAAGAGGGAAAATGATAAAATATTTAACTGATAAATTCAAAATATTCTCTAGTGACTTCACTAAATGAGTAAATTATACTTGCTAAATCAGGCACTGAATCTGGAGATTGCTGTTTAAAGGAGTTTAAAAAAAGAGAAAGAAAATTGGCTGTTTATTATGCATTCATCAAATTGCAGTGTTCCCAGAAAGCCTAAATGTGTTATTGGAATAAAAAGGTCCCTAGAGGTTAGTATGTATTCTAGCCACCGTGAATCAGGTGTCTAGATCTGAGGACCTTGACACATACTAGCCTTCCTTCCCCTCTATTTCCCTGAGAGTTACCAGTGCATTCCAGTTTAATGTTCCTTGCCCTCCCTCCCCTGCCAACACCCCCCACAAAGCCAAACAAAAACAAAAACAAAACAAAAACAACTCCCACCCACCATTACTCTTAAAAAGACTCTTCAAGGTTCCAGAAAGACCTAATTTCAATTGCAGAGGTAGAAAAAGTACCCAAAAAGTTACTTGAGTACAAGTGCAGCTGCAGGGTGTGCGTATGGTATGTATTGAAGTACACATCTCTGGAAAACGACTTGAGTAAAAGTATGCACACATATCACATCTTGATTGTACTTAAGTATCAAGAAGTGAAAGCAGCTGTACTTCTACTCAAGTAACTTTTTGTGTAATTTTTCCATCTCTGTTCAGTCATTAAAGTATAATCAGGAGCAGACCAAACAAACACATTGTCTGGCTCCTGAAAATACAGCAGCTGCTTTGTGGGGACAGGCTGATGCAAAGTGCCCCACAATCTTCTATTGCTGCCCATGGGAGGATCAACCCAGCAGCACAGGCAACCTTCCAGTATCGTAGAATCCACCTTAGGTGCACCAGTGCAGAGGCCATGGGCAAGACATTCCTGTTGATCTCTGGATGCAAATAAGACAATTAAGGAAGCAGAGAGAGAGAAGGACTAGGAGACAGGAAGAAATGTCCATGAAGGATTTTGAAAGCAGAGAAGGCAATTTTGACAAAACTCTGAACTGAATAGCTGCAGTGGACAGGCCTGAAGGTTGGAGGAAAAGTGGTTTCTCTTCATTGCATCTTTGAGAAGATGCGCACAATGTAGAGCAGCTTCCACCTGCTCTGATTTACACAAAGGACATAGTACACAGCTAATTTAGGAATGAGGGCACCAACCCAGTTTTTGCCATCTCCTGCTCTTGAGCTGTGCTGTGCTGTGTGCTTGTTGGCTACAGCCAAGGATTTGGGCCCTTGCCTTCTGTATTTCCTCTCTGTTTCCATGGCATTTAGGCTTTTGATTAACTTATATGCTTTCGAAAATTTCATCCTAAAAGCATGTTACTTCGAAAATATGGATGTAGAACACACGCAGTGTCTTCCACATATGTCTGTGTAGCCAGTGTGAAGAATATTGATTTACTCAAGATTAATATTGTGGATAAAATGAATTACTGCACATGCATTTGTCTTAAAGCCTTAGGTTAAAAATGCTGAATATTTTCTGCAATGAATACTCAGGCTATTATTGCTCATAATTTGCTTTTATCTTCTAAGTATAGTGATGAATAAAGAGGTGAATAATGCTTCTCCTTTATCTCCTTGCTTCGACAGGAGGCATATTTGAAACTGTGGAAAATGAACCTGTTAATGTTGAAGAATTAGCTTTCAAGTTTGCAGTCACTAACATTAACAGAAACAGAACCCTGATGCCTAATACCACATTAACCTACGACATCCAGAGAATTAACCTTTTTGATAGTTTTGAAGCCTCAAGACGAGGTAATTATCTTAATATTTGAATCATCTTCTGTAATTTGTATGTTTTGTACAGTGTTACACTTTTGCAGTAGCTTAGACATGTATAGATAAAAGTGTAGCAGCAAAATTTAGCCTACAGCATTATTGGTGGATATAAGTGTCTTCCAGTTTTAGCTCTTAACTCTTATCTAATCTTTCATAAGATACCTCTGTTCTAGCTAAATCCTAAAATCACCAAATGGAAGGGTTTCACCATAGAATTCTGAAGAAAGTGGAAACAGAACAGAGATATCATGTCTCTTAATTAAGACATATTGATGTACGTAATTCACATCAAATTAATTCAAGATACTGTAAAGCAGAGGGTGAATGAAGAGGCTATCCCGAAATGTTAACGCTGACTAAGAACAGATAGGTTGCTCTGGTTTAACAATTCATAAAAATTGAGCTTGAAAAAGTAAGAAATATATATTCTCATTCATTTATATTCCCTGAAGAGAAGACAAGTGTCTGACACCTCATCTAACATACATGCACACTAAAAGGCAAAAACTCATTTGGGACTGTCACTTGTTTCCTTAGACACAGCCTAATCATTCATTTCTAAAAGACATCCCGAAAGTATGCTGAGTCCACAGACATTAATTTAGTTCCCTGAATTAAGACACTGTCACAATATGTGACAGAAACAGGTCTAGAAAAAAATAAGAGCCATAAATCATCAAGGATTCTGAGGATGCACTTTGCTGTTTATTCATTCAAGCAGTATGGGTTGCTGTAAAAGCAAATGCATAAGGTCAGTTTGCTAAAAGGCAAGCTCAGGATTATGGAAATAGATATGCCGATCCACATCATGAGGCTTGTTAGGAACACTGACTTGCTGACACCTTTCAGATGTCCAAATTATATTTGTCTCATAACATTCAATGTAATTTATTACTCAACTAAAAAAAAAACACCTTATGAGTCAGTTTAGATAAAACAAATCCCCCGTAAGACAGTTCTTTGTAGTTTTTCCTATTAATCTGCCTTTCAGATATCATTTCTTGACTTATGCATACTACAGATGGTTAGATAGACAAAATTTCAGATTCCATAAAAACATCCCATATTGTGGCTACTGAGATCTATGTCTAACCAGAAGATTAGGCGTACCATTATACTCATATTCCAAAACACAAAATAAAAGACAAGTGTTAACTTTCTCTTCTCATGGTATTGATAGCATCTTTTGGACATCAATACCCACAATCCTGTAAACTGGCTTGAAAATTAAACCTTGGAAAGTCATGTTTCATACTGCATGTGTAAGCTGAGAAAAAAGAAAGCTGATAATTTTATGTCTCATTGGACTAGTATCACAGTGAAATATTAGCAGAGAAGAACTCAGGTGGATGTTTGGATATTTTAATCATTTCAAGTTAATTGCTGAAATTCAAACATTTCCAACAACAAAAAAAAAAGAATCAGATCACTCCAGGCCACATGGACTGGTTTCACCCCAACCCATTAAGAGAGAAATTTAGCTGCAAATGTATCTATCACATTTACAAAAGCCTTGAGTTTTATTGCATTTTAGAATAATTAGCCTGAGGGAAAAAAGTAGAAGAACACAGAGTTGTAGGGTAACATGGAGGTGGTTTTTTTCTGTTTTATGCCTAGAAATAATAGTAGTAGTAGAGCACCATGATAAATTCTCAAAAAGCATGACTTTCAATAGCATTGTTGTGATTGGAGTAAAGGTATTCACCTAGATATTTCCAGAATAATCTTATTTTTCCTTTGGCTTAAAATTAACTAACTAATTCATTTTTGATAGCAGTTTGCCAGTCATCTAAGGAACCTTTATATCGTCTGTTGCAGCTAAATGAATCTATCCATTGCCCATTGTCACTCCACCATGAAACTTAATTCATATGACATCCATCCGACATACAGGTTGTCTAGATTTCTCCAGGATAAATGACTCAGGGATTTCATTTCAGCCTGAATAAAGGTAATAAAGTGAAACAGTCATCTAATTTTTATTTACAGTGAGTTGATTCTGCAATAGAAAGTATCCATAATGTAGGTACCTTGGGGGCCTGCGAAGCAGCATGGTCAGCTCTTCAAAAGCATGCCTTTCAAAACATGAATGTACAGGTTGAACCTCTCTAATCCAGCACACTTTGGGTCCTGACCAGTGCTGGACAAAAGAATTTGCCAGACCACAGGAAGTCAGTGTTGTCTAGGACATTACTAACACTTGTTTTGCTTACTTGTCTCTTAGAAGACATTTAGAGGTAAATTAGAGCTAAATAACAGCACAGAACACTGAGAGCCAGGAGTGGTGGCTGGACACCAACTTTATGGGACCATGGGAAACTTGGCCACACCCACGATAAATTGCCATCCATCTAACTAAAAGTAAGACAGATTACCGATGTTGCCAGATGAGAGAGTTCCAGATTACAGAGGTTCAACCTATACAACCAAAACTCAACAAAACAAAACAAAAATACAGCACATTACCTGAGTTTGCAGGTCATTTATAGCTTTCCCTCCTTATTTTTCAGCATGTGACCAGCTCGCACTTGGTGTAGCTGCACTGTTTGGACCCTCCCACAGTTCCTCGGTCAGTGCAGTGCAGTCTATTTGCAATGCTCTTGAAGTTCCACATATACAGACACGATGGAAGCACCCGACAGTGGATAACAAAGATGCATTTTATATCAACCTCTATCCAGACTATGCAGCAATCAGCAAGGCAATTTTGGACTTGGTACTATATTACAATTGGAAAATCGTGACAGTAGTATATGAAGACAGTACAGGTACGTAACCATTGGGCCACAATTATGTATAAAGATATTTCTTTCATGAGAACTGAAGGTGGTAGGATGTGGCATATCCAGGAAAATTCTCCTCGGATGTAGTGTAATAACTGGTCACTTGATTTGCACAAGTTTTCACTTCATCAGAACACAGAACACAGAATGCCCTTATGGTACCAGCCGGTGCTCTGCATACAGAAAGAATGTGGTTTGACCACTGGTACCAAATAACATTGTGCTTTTCATCATGGAGAACAATAATAAAGAATCAAATAGCTGTTCTTCATAGGCTGTGATGAGTGATAGTTCACCGTAACATGCTCTAGGAATTATTTTGGGGAAGTTTTATTTTATGACCTGTGTCACACAGGAGGTCAGACTAGATGATCACAATCATGCCTTCTGGTCTTGGCTTCAATGAATGACAGGTTGTGAATAGGACTGCTGTCTAGCTGACCTGGAAGTAATTGTACTATAGATTACTATTCAGTAACACAAACTGAAGCCCTTTGAACATGGATGATATCTGCGTCCCCCTGAAATCACCACCTTGATTAACAACTGAGTAGATACAAGTCAGGCTCTGACTTCTCCATCTGCATCTGAGGCTGCTCCCCTGGGGGCGAAATAAGAAGAATGCATTCCTTTTATGGTGAAGCCACCTTCCCCACTACCAAAATGTGGCACTTTTCCTAACAGGATGCTGGGGTACCATAGAAGATCAATATCAACAGCATGTTCCCTTTTGTGAAGCCAGAGAAAGGTAGAACTTTTGTCTTCTTGGGAACATGAAGTTTTTGCAAAGGTGGCAGAAGACCAGGAATCAGCCCTGAATGCTCCTTCTCAATTTTGGAATTATTGAAAGAGACTGGAATTGCAATTGATGCTGATTAACAACCCATTCTGACCACGGTGGGAGCTGTTAGCCACCTGGTTGGGAAAGTCTAAAACCATGCTACTGTGGAACAGCCTTATTTTAAGCAGTGCCATTCCTCTAACTAAAGCAGAAAAAGATTCAGCTACAGCGAATCATGGTGGCCACACCACATCGTCTCAGGTAGCCTACAGAACTATTTAAAACAAGTTTATCAGAAAAAGGTCTTGTGAAATGATGCCCCAGTCATGGTCACTATAAATGTTTGAAGACAATTGTCAGGCACAGTCTTAAAAACAGCACAGACACCGTCTTGAAGTTCCGGGTCTACAGACCACCTGTTGCAGGAAAAGCTAATATGCAACATTCCATTTACTGCTTATAGAACTTGCAACCTGTCAATCTCCAAACATAGACACTCCAAGCAAAAAGAGAGGCACACACATTTGTTCATAAGGCACCAGAGACACTAAAATGAAGTCATGCTTAAGAGCAACACGCTTAAAGGACAAAGGCAATTTTTAAAAATGGTTTCAAGAATAGTGCAGAGGCTGAGGGAACTGAGTGGACTAAATCACACTTGCATTTTAGACAAATCTAACATATGCTCTTCTTAATGTAAAAGCAACAACAAACCAAACCAAGGCTGAAGTTGCATTGCCTCAGCTTCCAGCAGCCAGTTGAATGTAAATCTATTATAAAGTCCTAATTTGGTCAGAACCTCTAAGTAACACTCTCTGGCTACAGCTACACTGTAGCCATAACTCAGACAAATGTATACAATTTGCATTGTGCAAACTGAGTAATATGAGTTAACTTATTTCAAACTTGGTGCCATCCCCATGGCACCAAAATTCAAAATACGTGGCTATTTCAAAGTTTTCACAACGCTTTGTACTGTGAGGGGTACCTGAACTGGAATACTGCACTCAAAATACCGCTGCTATTTCAAGCCTGATATTTAACCTTGGAGTTGCTATTTTGGGATACATTTGTTTAGCACATTTATATACAAATGTATCCCCAGATAGCAAGTATAGTGTAGCCATAGCCTAAGGATATATCTACAGAGCAGCATTATTTAGAAATAACCTATTCCACAAGAGCTATTCTAGAATAGCTTATTTTGAAAGAAAAAACAGTCAAGTAGCACTTTAAAGACTAGCAAAATAGCAAATAAAACAGTCTGATTTGTCCTCCTTGCTTACTGTTTTTGGTTCTCTGTGCTTTAAATATTGAGTCTGTTCTGGTCTGGCTATGGTCTGAAGAAGTGGGTCTGTACCACGAAAGCTCACCTAATAAACTATTTTGCTAGTCTTTAAAGTGCTACTTGACTACTTTTTGTTTTGATAGTGTATAGACTAGCACGGCTTTCTCTCTGTTATTTTGAAATAACACTGCTTTTCAAAATAGTCCTCAGCCAATTCAAAACAGAGCATCAACACACAATAGCCATGTCTACACGGGAGGTCTCTTTTGAAAGGCCGAAAATTGAATGACAGCAATCAAAATCCAGCCTTTCGAAAGTGCGTGACTCCACAGCAAAAGTGGATCTGAGCTTCAAGCCTCCCTTCCAAAAGACCACTCTACTCTTTGGAAACGGATTGTCCACATGGCTACGAGTGCTCTTTCGAAAGAATGGAGCCAGAGATGCCACAGATGGGGGCCACATGGCTGCCAAGCCCTTCCGGGGTTTGCAGCCAGATGCTTCCTTAAAGGACCCCTCCCAAACACCCACACCCTGCATGAGCCAAGGCCTGTGGAGCTACCCAAAGCCAAGCAGAGCCTGGCACATAGCAGCATAGAGGACAAGCACCTGCTCCTGGCTTTAAACACTGAAATCTTGGATACTGTGCTACAGCTCCTGTGCACAGTCGTCATGGCCGCCCCCTTCCTCCTCAGGAGACTGAGCAGCTCCCCCCCAGAACATGAAGCCCCCGCCCCCCAAGCCTGGAGCCCGCTCCTGGGTGCCCTAGCACTTGTGGAGCCACCCCAGCAGCTCAGACTGGTGGGAGTGGCTGGCCCTGGAGCAATGGGATGATGCCAGATGCCCGCGGAACTTCCACATGAGCTGGGAGACCTTCCAGGAGCTCTGCCACTGGCTCCTCCCACACTGAGGTAGCACGACACCACCATGTGATCTGCGCTGCCCCTCGAGAAGCAGGTCGCAATTACTGTCTGGATACTGGCCACCCCTGACAGCTTCTGCTCAGTGGGGCATCTGTTCAGGTTGGGCAAGGCTACCATTAGAACTATCCTTATGGAGGTAAGACAGGCCTGGGGAACACCCCCACCATGGGGACAGGGCTCCTGGGTTCAGGGACTCTTGGCAGCAGGGGGCTGGGAGGGGGCCAGGGTGTAGGGGCTGCTGGCTGGGGTGCAGGGCCTGAGAACTCCCTGCCACACCCTCATGAGAGTGCATGTCCTCCATTCCATGCATGTTGTTCACACAATAAATGCGATGCTCCTCCATTGGGTCATCCATGTCTGGGACCTAGACATTACTGTCAGGGGATCCACAGCACTCAGGTTCCCAAACTGCTTTGGCATCTTGGATGGGATGCACATTCCCATCCATGCCCTACCACACAGCAGCAGCCACTATATTAACCACAAGAGCTACAACTAGGTAGTCCTCCAGGCCCTGGTGGATCACAAAGGCTGATTCATGGATGTGAACATGGGCTGGGTAGGCTGACTGCACAATGCCTGGGTGTTCTAGACTTCTGGGCTGTGCCGGCGTATGGAGGCCGGGACCTACATCCCCCAGCGGGAGCTCCCAGTTGGGGATGCCACCATGCCACTATGCATGGTGGTGGATGCTGCATTATCTCTACTTCCATGGCTCATGCAGCCCTATATCAGCCACCTTGACCTCACCCAGGAGGCCTTCAACACCCACCTTAACCAGGCGCACAATGTCATGGAACGAGGCTTTGGGCATCTGAAGGGGTGGTGGCAGTGCTTCCTCTCATGCCTGGAGGTGGGGGTGCGCAATGTCCTGCTGGTAGTGTGTGCCTGCTGTGCCCTCCACAACATTATGTAGGCAATGGGGAATGCCTTTGTCCAGGGGTGGGCAGCTGAGTTGAGGCCGGGGTATGAGCAGCCGGCCACTGCTGGTAGTTGCCAGTCAAACAAGGACAGGGCCCACATCAGGGAGGCCGTTTGGGAGAACTTAGCGTTTGGGCCACACTGACCCCCACACCCACAGCTACCCCTCACCATCCCCCCCATGCATCCACCCCTCACCACATGCACCATCACCACCAGCACCTCACCCATACATCCACCCCCTACGAGAACATGGGACACGGGCATCTTTGTGAAATAAAATCTTCATTATTAAATCTGAAATGAGTAAACCTTAGAAACAAAAACTATCTACAATGCAGGGGCAAACTATGTACGTGGGGGGAGGAGTGACCTGAACTGGGAAAGGGGTAGAGAAGGATCTGAACTGGGAGGGATGCTCAGGGACAGGGGTTGCGGACTGAGAACCCAGTTGGCCCTGGGATCCCCTCCCTCCTTGGGTACAGGGTCCGTGGTGGGACTGGGTTGGGGTGGGAAACACTGGCAGGTACGGCTGTGGAGGTGGCTTTGGCGAGGGGCTTTGCAGTGGCTTTAGCAGGGTGTGTGGCAGGGGGTTCAGCAGAGGTGCAGTGTAGGGTGCCACACGGTGAGCCAGGAGGTGGGCTACTCCTCTTTTGAAAGAGCAGGCCATGGAGCAGCTACACATATCTTCTTTCAAAAGAGATTTTTGAAGGTGGGAGAGCTTTTCCTGATATGGGATTGGGGTCTGGATTTCAGTCTGAGCCGCATTCCTTTGATTGCATTTTGAAAGAACATGTTGTACATGTAGATGCTTCCTGCATTCTTTCAAAAGAGGGCTTGTATTCTCAAAAGTAAGTGCATATGTAGACACAGCTAATAGGACCTATTTTGAAATAGAGCCATTGGATACCATATGGCTTATTTGAATATGGGCTTTATTCCCTGTCTACACAGCCCCTATTTCAAAATAACTGTTTTGAAATAGGTGCTATTCCTCTTGGGATGAGGTGTACCTCTTTCAAAATAAGGAAACCACTATTCTGAAATTATTGCAAAAAACCCAGTTGCTTTGTGTAGATGCTACCCAACTTATTTCAAAATAAAAGCCAAGAGCTTTGGCTAAGAAAATGCTTCAGGACTGAGTCTATTACCAATACACAAGGAACCCAGCAAACATTCTGCTTTCTCTATGGAATTTCTGGAATTCCAATTATCTTCTTACACTCAGCTATAGGAGCATGGAAGGTTTAGCAACACAATCCCTGCTACCCCAAGGGTCAAAGTATTAGGCTTACAATTTTAGGACAGCAACGAAGGGTCCTGTGGCACCTTATCAACTAACAGAAAAGTTTTGAGCATGAGCTTTTGTGAGCACAGACTCACTTTATCAGATGCTGGTCTTGGAAATCTGCAGGGCCAGGTATAAATAAGCCAGAGCAAGGGTGGGGAAAACAAGGTTAGCTCAGTCAGCAAGGGTGAGGCTTACTACCAGCAGTTGATCTGGAGGTGTGAACACCAAGGGAAGGGAAGCTGCTTCTGTATTTAGCCAGCCATTCGCAGTCTTTGTTTAAGCCTGAGCTGAGGGCGTCGAATTTGCAGATGAATTTTAGGACAGGATTTTTTAAAAGTGCACCATATTAGCCTAACTCCAGTGTTGGTGGCACAACCATTCTAAGGCTCCAGCTTCACTGTCAGAAATGATAATTTTTAGAATGGGTTCAGTAATGAGCCTTGGCTATCACTCTAAAATCCTAATGGAAACAGGCATTATATTTTTATTGTGAGGTAAATGGTGAGATCAGCCTTGGAGAGTGTTCACTTCACCTTATTCGTGTCACTGTAAAACCGCAATGCTTTGTTTAAATAGGATTGTTATGGTGAGATACAGTACATTAGTTATCCTGCAATTTAAAAAGATGATTTTTGAAAAGCAAAGACATAGCTTAACATTATGCACTTTTGAAACTCCCACTATTCATCTACACAAATACAATCACATCTGGAGTTTTAAGAACCATATTTTTATCTTGATTTCTGTACTATGGATGGCAGTACAAAGAACATAAGTTTCATTTCAGATCAACTGGCAGAGCTCAACATGAGTATTTTGCTCTCCCTGCACATACAGAATTTACCAGGTGGGTGGATGTATACAAAGGCCGCATCTACACTGCCCCTCTCTTTTGCTAGGGGCATGCTAATGTTGTGGATCAAAAATGCAATTTTTTTTTCAGAAAGAAGGGTGCTTTCAAAAGGGGGGCTTCCTTTCAAAGGAACTCGTCTACACAGCTGTTTTGCATTTAGAAAACAGCACTTCTAGAATGGCCAGTGGCTGCTATTATGCAAAAGAGGCACTGAATATTGTAAATTAGGGACTTGTGCATTTTCGATCCACCATATTCGCATGCCCCTTTGAAAAGGGAGGGGCAGTGTGGACGTTGCCAAAGTGAGAAAAACAGACAGGGTTTACAGTAGGTTTCATTTTCATTCCTGGGAAGGTTATTTTAGTCCAGCAACATTTTGTTGGATTCACAGGACATGATGCCAAAATATATTTATGGATAAATAAATGCAAATTTATGTTTCAATCTAGCAATATATTATCCAATTAGCATTAAAAACATTTAAGTGTTGCTTGCTTGCATTCTAGAGATGATTAATGTTAAAGAGATTTCATCTGCAGAGTTATTTACAATGTAAATGAATAATCAATCGTGACATTAAACAGGAGTCAGCAGAGCAAACAAGTCAAGTATGATCAATAAAAGATGCCGCTGTTGGATTCTGAGGGAGAATAATATTGCTTGGCTTAAAGGGGGTTTAAAATTATTCCACTATAAAAGAAACATTTCCTAAACCTGCAGCAAAACAGCAAACCTAAGTTTTTTTCTTAGAAATTAAGTGTACATTAAGAACATCTTTCTTATATTACAGTTGCACTTAGTATTGTGCTAGATAATGGATGGGCAATAAGGAGCCCACAGGCCAAAGACAGTTCACCAGGTTAGCCCCGCTTAGCTGGTGGCCTGCCCCACATCACTTCCTGCAGCTCCGATTGGCTGGCAATGGTGACCCACAATGAAGGGAAGCTGCGAGAGGTGGTACCTGAGGACACAGGTAAATAAAGCATATGGGGACCCACCAGTGGTGAACCCTGGCAAATCACACTTACTGCCCACCTCTGTGCTAGACAATAAGTACCTAGACTGAAGAGCTTATCTGCTTTCAAATGGACAAGACCATCAAAGAATTGGAGGGGGAACACAAGCACCAAATGATTAAGTAATTTGCCCAATACCACAGTGCAGCTTAGTGGCTGATCTGAAAATAGAACTCAGTTCTGGATTCCAATCCACTGTCCTACTACACTTTCTCACTTGTCAGAACTCTTCAAACATCCTTCCATGGAGCCATGCTACTTTAGGCTTCAGTTCCTAAATTGGTGTTGTCTGAAGTACCAATCATAACGCGTTTTAGATAAAGCTGGACCTTAGAGATATCAGTAGGTAATTTGTGTAGACCCAGGTTACCAAATAACGCAGGGCAATCTGGATAACTGTCTCAACATCATCATTTACCACTTCACCAATCAGTGTCATTCACAAATTACATCAGCAGTGATTTTATATTTACTTTCAGATTGGGCCTAGTACCAATCCGTGCAAAACCCCACTAGAGACATCACCAATTGCCGATGATTCATCATCCACACTGCTTTTTGAAATGTCAGTTAGACAGTTCTTTATCCAGTCAACATATGCTCTATTCATATTGTGCAGTGCTAATTTCTTAATCAGTCAGGAGATACTAAGTCAAACACTTCACAGATGTATATTACGTCTACACAGTTACCTTTATCAATCTTGTAATTGACTGAAAGAATGAAATCTGGTTTGTTTGACAAGACCTGTTTTCTATAAAACTCAAATTTACTGGCATTAATTATATTCCCATCGTTTATCAGTTGTATTGCATATCAGCTTTTGCATTGTTCTGCCTGGAACTGATGTCAGGCTAACCAGCCTATAGTTATCTCGTTCATACTGCTTTGAGTACAGGGAGAACATTAGGATTCTTCTGGTCTTATGGAATTCTTTGTGCTTTAACCTATCTTCTGTTTTTAGTTGCTCTGTAACACCTAGCAACAAAGTATGTTTTATCACGTAACTCTTGTTTTGTTAATAGATCATCTTTTTTGCGGTTTTTTTTGTTTGGAGTTAATAGTTTGATTCCTTTATTCTAGAGAAGGGTCTGTGTATTTGCATTCCTAAGACTGAAAGGTCAGCTATCAGATTGCAGCTTAATGTCTTCCTCTTTGTTTTCAAGCTCTCTCCTATGGAAGGGGTAAGAGCTCGGGGTTACCCCACAGGGAGACTTCCCAAGCGTGTCTTCCTGGGTGGTAAAGAGGGGTTTTCTCACTTGGGTGGTGGCAGCTGCCTCCCTGGGTCAGGGAATCTGTGACCTTGGGGAAGCTTTTAAGCAGAAGTCTATAAAGGCAAGGTATTTTTAAGGTCTCTTGCGGGCCCCCCTACCTTCTGTATTCGGAGAGTCAGAGTGGAGAACAGCCTTGACACACACTAATCCATTATCAGAGTTATTAGTGGAAATATTTAATAGTACTGGAATCAGGAAAGACCTGTGTGGGCCCCCATCAGACATGCCCTCCCTTTACAGCAAATCATTGATAACTACTCTTTGAGTCTGGTCTTTCCACCTGCTAAATACCCATCTCACAGTAGTTTCATCTCGTCTTGCATTACCTTACTTTGCTTATGAGAATGTCATGTAGGATTGTGTCAAAAGCCTTTCTAAAAAAAAAATCAAGATATAGCTACAGTTTCCCCTTCCCATCCCTCACTAGGACAGATCTGCTCAGGAACTTAAGCAATTCTGGAATGATTTGTTCCTGAGAAACCCATATTGGCTATTCCTTATAACCCTATTATCTTCCAGGTACTCAAAAAGTGATTGTTTAATATTTTTTGTCTGTATCTCTCAATGTATTGAAGTTAGGGTCACTGATCTCGAATTCCCTGGGTCCCCTTTTCCTCCAATAAAGTTAATGGCTACATCTACACTACAGAGATCTTTCAAAAGAAGCTCTTCTGGAAGATCTCTTCCGAAAGAACTTCTTCTGAAAGAGAGAGTCCACACACAAAAAAGTGGATCAAAAGAGTGATCTGCTCTTTCGAAAGAGAGTGTCCACAAAGCCCCTGCTTTTTTGAATGAACAGGGAGGAAACAAAAAATCAAGTGCCATGAGGACTGCTCTTTTTAAAGAAGGGACATGTAAAATGTCTACATGTTCTCTTTCGAAAGAAACTTTCGAAAGAAGGTGTTCTTCCTGAAACGAGTGGAAGAGTGCTTTTGACAGGAACAGTGTTTCTTTTATTTACTTTCAAAAGAATACTTTTTGTATGTAAACGCTCTGTGGGATCTTTCGAAAGAGCCTCCTTCTTTCGAAAATTCTTTTGAAAGAACTTGCTATTGTAGACACAGCCAATATGTTTTCATTTCTCCAGTCCTCTGGGACTTCATCCAACCTTTAGTAACAGAGAGAGAGCTGTGTTAGTCTATATACTATCAAAACAAAAAAAGCAGTCCGGTAGCACTTTAAAGACTAACAAAAATTTGTTAGTCTTCAAAGTGCACCGGACTGCTTTTTTATCCAACCTTTAGGAGTTCCCAAAGACAATTATTCTGAGACTGCTTCAGCTTGTTCCTTAATTACCTTAAGATGAATGTTAGCAGACCATACTAATCTGATTATAGCTAACTAACTAAATTTTTTTAATCAGTTCTTCCCTTATTTTGACTTGCGTTCCTTCTCTTCTTGTTGTGTTACATAGCTATTCCTTATTAATCTTTATACTCAGGACAGAAGGATAATAGGAATGACCACATCAGTATTTTTATATCACCTATTATTAGCTCTCTTTCCATTAAGTACTGGATGTACCCTTTCCTTCACCTTTCTTCTGCTCCTAATATAGTTAAATGATCTCTTCATAATACTTATGTCCCTTGTTAGGTGTAATTTGTTTTTCATCTTACCCTGTCCAATTGCAATTCTATAGGATTGTGTTGTTATATTTTATTCTTCCTTAGCAATTTGTTCATGTTTCCACTTTCTGTATCATTCCATTACTATTTTCAGCTCATTCTTACTTTTCTTCCTATCTTTCATTTGCACTGGGATAGTTTGCTGTTTTGCCAACAGTATTTTCTCTGAGAAACTGCTAGCTTCTCCAAACTCTTGTGAGTGAGTTGTACTCACAAAAGCTTAGGCCCTAAGAAATTTGTTAGTCTTCAGGGTGCCGCCAGACTCCTTCTTGGTTTTGTGTGTATAGTAGAATCTCAGTTTATGCAAGGGTTCCATTCCCACACACCCTCGCATAACCTGAATTTCTCATAAGAAGGGGAAGCTTTTTCCCCAGTGGAACGCATGTTCTGCAGTAGGGGAAGCAGCAGGAGCACCTGGAGCTCCTTTTTTGAATGGTAAGTCCTTGGGTTTGGAGGGAGGGGCAGTTGGGAAGGGTTAAGCCTGGCTGGTGGTGAGCCGGGGCCGTGGGAGGGGAGGCAGTGGGTTAAGTCTGGGGTGAATTAGGACTGCGGGGGGACAGGGGAGGGCTGAACCAGAGCTGCGCGCAGAGGGTTTGAACTGGGGCTAGGGGCTTGGGGCTCTGGGGCCAGGAACTCTGCAGCTATCGCTTCCCTGGTGCTCCAGGCAGGGAGCACCTGTGGCTGCCGCTTCCCTGGGGCTTGGTGCAGCTGGGAGGAGCTACTCCCTTCCCCCCCATGGGGAGTGAGCGGGGCTGGGAGAAGCTGAGTTGGGACCAGCTGGGGCTAAGGAGATTGAGTGAGGATCAGGCATGGAGCAGGATTTTGAGTAGCGCTTCACTTATGTTAATGTGAGTTAGACGCAACTTGAAATTGTGCGTTTCGAGGGTCTACTACTGTACTCTGGTGTTCACACTCCTCCCTTTCTTTAGAAATGATGAAATGTATCATTTCATGATCACTTTCACCTAAATTATCTTCAGTCTTCAGATCTGAAACCAATTCCTTCCTGTTAGAATCAAATCTAAAATGTCTCTTCTGTTGGTTACTTCACCTTCTGAAAAAGGAAGCTGAGCTCAATACATTCCAAGAACTTAACACTTCATGTTTTGCCAAATTACTTTCCAGACAGCTGTCTGGGTAGTTGATGTCTAAGTTCCCCATTACTATCAGCTCTTTTCGGCTGCAGATTTCTGTTATTTGTTCTAGAAATACCTCACATTCCTCTACTCCTCCTACTGATTTGTTGGTCTACAGTAGACCCATAGTGTAACATGCATTTGCCTTATTATCAGCAATATATTTATAAAAATTAGTCTTGTTATTCCTAAACTGTTTCTCTTTTCAAAACTATCAGTACATTTCCTCAATGAATAATAAAGTTATGATATGGTTTAAGCCAATTTGATTTAGAAAAATTCTAAGGTCAAGTAACTCAGTTTGTGTGTGTGTGTGAAAGTAAATGAAAGATGATCCACACCATAACATATACCATTAACCTGTTAGCCCTTATTCATTTATGTGTTGCTGATGGATTGAGTTTGCCTTCTCCAGCTATTATTTTCTAAAGCTCCCCTGGGATCATTGTAACATTACTCTACGATTAATTGTCAGGTGCCTAAAGCTTTTTATATGGGATTTATCTACTCATTTATCTCTTTTTTAATGTTTAAATCTAATTAAGTAATTTCCCCATGTTCAAACAACCATAAACCAGGTAGTCAAAGAACAAGTGTGTGAAATTTCAAGCAAAGATGATTTATGCAGAAAGTTATTCACACCAAGGTTTTATAAAAAAGCATGCCTCTTCAGCAGTAACTACAGCATAGCATCTGCTACTTTCATATTCAAGTACAATTTTTAAAAATTTTTTTTAGAAAAATCACTCCTTTTAGGCAGCTAGACACAGGGACACCATCTTATGAACCAAATTCCAAATTCCTGAGTTCAATCAACATGTAACATACGCTTACCTGTGTGTTTTAGGTGCAAGATACTGACTACTGAATCAATACCCTATTATGTGTTAATTCCTCCTGCTTTCAGCAAAGCACCTGCTATATTTCAAACAGACACTGAGTAAAAAAATGTTACTCAAGTGCTTTGATAAACAGCTCTGTGAATTTATGAAAAATGAAGACTGCAACTGTTCAGGATATAAATTTCCATTCCTAGGAGTTACACACAATATTGTTAAGATAGTAACAGAGAGGAAGCCGTGCTAGTCTCTACACTATCAAAACAAAAAGCAGTCAAGTAGCACTTTAAAGACTAGCAAAATAGTCTATTAAGTGAGCTTTCGTGGGACAGACCCACTTCTTGGCTACGTCTACACGTGCACCCAACTTCGAAATAGCTTATTTCGATGTTGCGACATCGAAATAGGCTATTTCGATGAATAACGTCTACACGTCCTCCAGGGCTGGCAACGTCGATGTTCAACTTCGACGTTGCTCAGCCCAACATCGAAATAGGCACAGCGAGGGAACGTCTACACGCCAAAGTAGCACACATCGAAATAAGGGAGCCAGGCACAGCTGCAGACAGGGTCACAGGGCGGACTCAACAGCAAGTCGCTCCCTTAAAGGGCCCCTCCCAGACACACTTTCATTAAACAGTGCAAGATACACAGAGCCAACAACTAGTTGCAGACCCTGTATATGCAGCACGGACCCCCAGCTGCAGCAGCAGCAGCCAGAAGCCCTGGGCTAAGGGCTGCTGCCCACGGTGACCACAGAGCCCCGCAAGGGCTGGAGAGAGAGTATCTCTCAACCCCCCAGCTGATGGCCGCCGTGGAGGACCCCGCTATTTCGATGTTGCGGGACGCGGATCGTCTACACGTCCCTACTTCGATGTTGAACGTCGAAGTAGGGCGCTATTCCCATCCCCTCATGGGGTTAGCGACTTCGACGTCTCGCCGCCTAACGTCGATTTCAACTTCGAAATAGCGCCCGACGCGTGTAGACGTGACGGGCGCTATTTCGAAGTTAGTGCCGCTACTTCGAAGTAGCGTGCACGTGTAGACGCAGCTCTTGAGACCAAAGTGGGTCTGTCCCATGAAAGCTCACCTAATAAACTATTTCGCTAGTCTTTAAAGTGCTACTTGACTGCTTTTTGTTTTGATATTGTTAAGATGTGGCCTTTCTCTATCCATATAGCTAAAATTCTCCCTTGGGTTCTCATTATTTCACATCTTGGCTGCAGCAGCCCCAAATTGTCTGGTCTTATCAAACATTGTATTTCTTACCTAAATCCATTCAAAAAGCTGGAGCAAAAATAATTTTTCTGGCTCACTGCTTTGACTAAGGTACAATCCCCTCTTTTGCATCCTTTCACTGACTCCATGTGATGATATATATCATGTTTCACTTTTTCCTTCTTTATTCAATCACTTTTTAGACCCGACACCTACCATACATATAATTTCTTATGTGGTATGGAATCACAGGTGCTGGCTCCATTCAACCAGCACCAATATTCCCTCCCGCATTTTCCATCCATGGGTGGAATAAATTGTTATGTGCACGAAGGCATGTGTGGATGTGCATCACCAACAGAAACACATGCTGCACAGTGTGGGTGACTGTGGGTGCTCTGCTAATCAGCTGGGGGAGGGAGGACAGTTGAACCTCTCCTGGGTGGCAGCCCAAGCACTCACCTTACAGGGAACACTAACGAACACCCACAGCCTTGGCTGAATTTGGAAATTTTTTGCAAATAGGCAGATTAAGCTTTTGAGATTGTTACCACCAAAGTAACAGAGTTTAAAATTGCTGTATTTGCCTGGCTAAAACACTTCAATTTTTGAACTTGAGAATGGAATACCATCACAATGTGATGATGTTCTAGGTTTTGGAGGGGTGGGGTGGGAGAACTTATTTAACCTCCCTTGTACACTTATCTTTCTAAAGATATTTCACTTTGCTGTTGCTTACTTCCAGTCACTTCTGGTGGGGGATTGGCTGTTCTTAAAATAACAGCTCCTTTCAGGCATAAGTGCTTCTTCTATTTCTTTCTCCCCCGGCAGCCCTTTCATTTGGCCCAGAATATTTGGCTACCTTTCCTAGGAACCTGGGTGGGGGAAGCCAGGAAGGAAATACATGTTTTGTTCTGTATATTTGACTCTGCTCTTACATTAGGAAGAGCACTGACAACAGTGGGGAGGGATGGGAGTACATTTTCCACAGTGCATTCTGAGGGAGCTGGGCTGTTTTCCTCCAACCCTGCCACACTGTGACATTTTCTCCAGCAAATCTCATTCTTGCTCCAACAATTTACCTACCATTTTAACATAACTCATGTTGCTGCAGAATATATTCAAACAAAGCAGTAATGGTCAAGCTCAGGAATTATTGTCAGTGCAATGCTCTCAGCATACCTGAAATGTGTTTTTCCTGCATCTAAATTTTTCTTTGTTAAAATCATGTTGGTCAGAGCAGCTGAAATGTCACAATTCTCAACAAAACCCTTGCATGCTTGATACAGGCAAACTACAAGTTTACAGCCAAATTACACAAACTCCCCTGTTGGCTCATCTGCTTCAGAAGCCTGTGCTTTATTTTTATAACAATGACTCTGGCACCCTGGCTGGAAGCCAGCCTGTAGTCTCTGACCCTGGGTACAATGATTTGCATTTGAATACGCATAATGCTTATACTGACTGTTGATGGTTAAAAAATCCTGAAAAGCACAGAACCAATACAACAGAAGAAAAATTCTTGAGTGAAAGCCAAGACCATGCAATGTAGCAATCACCAGTTAACATCAGAGGAAACAGTAATGTTTTATATATCAGTTTGCCTTCCATTAGTACAGAACTTATTCTAGAGGATTATTCAGCCAAATAGGTTCAAACACAAGGTAAACCAAATACGCCCCCTCACCCAGGCTTGCTGAGGGAATCATTTGTTATAATTAGTGTTTGTTAACTTTTTAAAAGTACATATCTTGTGCCTTTATTCTATCTTTTTAAATGAGACTGTCACAGGATTAAGATTGCCACTGACTCAGTTTTCACCAGATAATCCAGGTTTTGGCTTGAGTGTCTGGGTGTCATTTGACAGGCCTGGATGATGTTTTTTTTTTTTTAAATATGGTGGGAGAAAGGGAGAAAAGGCAGAACAGAGGCAGCATCTCTGGGGGGCGGGTCTCATTGGAGATCCGTAATTGGAAAGATGGAAACATTACATCAGGTGCATCACTCATCACTGGTTGGTGTCTTCTCAGGGTCATACTGGGAATTAGCTCATGTGGCAGACGCCCACTTCCTCAGTTTGCACATCATTACATGGTCTCTTCTTCTACTCTGCAGCTCCATGCTAACTCCCTGACTGTCAGCATCTCCTTTGTGACTTAGCCCTCTAAGTCACACAGGCCTGGTCTACCCCACTGCCTAACCTGGTACTGGTGTGATTGATGCAGCGCTATTGATTTAGCAGATCTTGTGACGACACATTAAAGCAATGGATGAGCGCTCCTCCATCCATTTGCATATGCCACCTCCCTGAGAAAATTTAGATGACGCAGAATTAGAAAGAGAAAGCAATGTCACACTTAAAATATTTAAGGGTTCTTTGAACAGCAGGCTGCTCTACTGATGCCTAATAAGCAGAATACGTGGGGCAGAGCTCAGCTGTGATAAGTCAGCCTAGACCGAGGTTTTTAAACCTCTAGATATCAAGCTAGGCATGTCAAATAGCATGAGGCACAGGTAGTCTTGTGATGAAGGCACAGAGTTGAGTGTCAGGAGAAAGTCACTATCTCACTATTCCTGTGTGATATGATACAAGAAACTTACTGTCACTGTGCCTCGATTTCTCCAAAAATACAAAGAAAGATAACCCGTACTTCAGAACTTTCGTAAGATATTCTGCCCCTAGAGTGATAAGCACAGAAGTGCCTATAAATAATTAAATATTGGTAAGTGTCACTCATCCTAATCTACTGGGCAGGGTCTGCATGCACCATGGAAGATTGAATGCTTAGGTTCAATCTTCTGAGCTGCCGTTTCTGAGAGCCACAAAGATTAAGGAATGCTGACAGGAGGAGTGCGCCAGCTGGCATTCTGCAGTGGGGAGAGGGACAAATATTGATGGGTGCAAAATTGATTTTTGGTATGCAATTGATGTACCTAAAATTGCGTTGCAGCTGTTGATATTCAAAGTAAGTGTAGACCCAGCCCTGGATTGCAAATGAACTATGATAGACATGCTATCACCCAAACATGTTTCTATTATTTACCCACCTTTGAAGTCACAAAGGAACATTTACAAGACGTTGGCACAGTTCCAGGTTTGCGTTGTTTAACATTGATGTTTATGATTAGAGGCCAGACAGAAAAGATTCCATCACAGAAAAATTCATACTTATTTGTAGTATTTATGTTACCAAGGTAAATGTGCCCACAAAGAAAAAAACAACCGCATGAACTACACCAGCAAGAAAGATGACAAATAAGAAGTTAATAGCTTAACCTTTAGATAGGTGGCAGCTTGAAATATATTGAAAATGATAAGAGACTGAATGGCAATAAATGCTCATTTCACAGAACAGTCAACCGTATGATTGGTTGTCATTTTCCAGGTCTAATTCGCCTGCAAGAGCTCATCAAAGCCCCTTCTAGATTCAACATTAAAATCAAAATCCGTCAGTTGCCCTCTGGGAATAAAGATGCCAGGCCTTTGCTCAAGGAGATGAAGAAGGGGAAGGAGTTCTATGTGATATTTGATTGCTCTCATGAAACAGCAGCAGAAATCCTCAAGCAGGTAAGAGGAAAAAACCCTTGATAATGCTCATTTCTCATTCTCAAAGATATCATGCCATTTGGTTTTCATTTGCTGGGAAAAATAAAACTGCATTCAAGTGGAGTAAGCTGTAGATCTGTTATCAAAGATAGTTGGTAAAGAACAACTTATACAAGCTCTGCTGAGTTTTACAGCATTTTGAAGAGGTACTATGCTCCTGAAGAGATTTTGGGTTGTACCAGCAAAGGCAATTTGTGATTGTAATTACAACTTTGTATTCTTGCTGGGATGAAAGGACTATTTCATTGTTTTTAATATGTCCTTTGTTGACTTTTTTAACCTTGTATCTAATGTGAGGATCATTTTCCAAGTGCAAAGCGACTTGATCAAATCAAGTAATTCTCTCCATGAAATCTACTGGGTAAAATTAAACTGATTACACCAAGGTGAAGCAGTAGGATTTTCACTGAAGACAATATAGCAACTCCATATTCACACCAAGGTAATGGGACGGAATTTGGCCCACTGGTGGCAAATTGCCAAATTCTGAGCAGGTGAAAAGAGGCAGAAAAAGAAAAAAAATGCACTGATATGTACTTTGTGTTTCTGCAGCCACACAGATACAGACCGGGATAAACCCTAAAGAGTCCTGTCTCAAAGAGATTGCAATCTAAAGCTCCATGGCTCAAAGATATATACATCTGCTTAATTTCTGAGTTTACCTCAAAGGGAGTAGATCCTCAGTGCAGAAGGTATCTAAGTCTTTGTGGGGTTGGGGTGTAAGTCTCCAGTACTGCAAACTGATCAGCATGGGCAGATTCCTGTTCTCATGCAGACAGAGAGCAACTTCACTTGAGGCACCACATAGGACTGTACACAGGGTCATTCTTAGCGTTTATGGGGCCCTACTCAGTACAGGTTGGGCCTCCCTGTTCTGGCACTATTGGAATTTGACAGGTCCCAAACAAGAGAATTTCCCAGACTGGGGAGGTCCCCTGCCATCGGCCCCCAGGCTTGCCACCTGCAGCTGTCAGGCTATCACCCCAGCAGGCACCCTGCCTTAACTCCCCCTACCTGCTGCCAGCTCTTTTCCCAGCTGTTTCTGGCTTCCTAGGTGGCCCAGGCTCTGGCTGTTGTTGTTGGCCTGACTGGTCATCCTGCCGTTAGGCTCCCTGGCTCTTTGGTTCAGGAACAGCCAGCTCCCGATAGTGCCAGGCCTGAGAGTGCTGGTTTTCAGAGCTGCAATCTGTACTATTGAACTTTGCCCAATGACAGCTGGGAAGAGGTTGGGGATGATGTTTTTTAGAGATGTGATTTTAGAATTTGTCTATTAACACAGCAAATTCAGAAACTGACTATATATGCCAGTCAAATGGCTTCATTACCACTTGAATGGCTCTTTCTCGGGCTCAATGCTCTGCAAATGGCTCTGGCAGGCTTATTCACAGTCAGCCTAGATCAGGGTCACCAACCCTCAGCACAGGTGCCACGAGTGGCACACAAATTGATTTTCATCAGCATGCTCCTCTGCCGTGCAGTTGGGAGCTTACTCCAAGCCATGCCACTTGTGAATTAACAAAAGACCAGATAATGCTACCAAATATAAGAATGGCCATTACTAGGTCAGACCAAAGGTCCATCTAGCCCAACATCCTGTCTGCTGACAGTGGCCAGTGCCACATGCCCCAGAGGGTGCGGACTGAAGACAATGATCAAGTGACTTGTCTTCTGCCATCCATCTCCAGCCTCTGACAAACAAAGACCAGGGACACCATTCCTACCCCCTGGCTAATAGCCTTTTATGGACCTAGCCTCCGTGAATTTATCTAGCTCTTCTTTGAACTCTCTAGGCTGTGGCCACACTTGGCCAAAACTTTGAAATGGCCATGCTAATGGCCAAATTGAAGAATACTAATGAGGCACTGAACTGAATATTCAGAGCCTCATTAGCATTTTCACACTTGCAGCTGTGGCACTTTGAAAGCGCTACTTTCAAATGCATGAGGCTCAGTGTGGTTACATGGGAGTCCTTTTCAAAAGGACCCTGCACATTTTGAAATTTCCTTATTCCGCTCAGCTGAAGCGATTTCGAAGCTCCGCAGCCGGAAGCATGTGAATGCTAATGAGGCGCTGAATATTCAGTTCAGCACCTCATTAGTATTCTTTGATTTGGCCATTAGCATGGCCATTTCAAAATTTTGACCAAGTGTGGCCTCAGCCTCCTCTGGCAAGGAGTTCCACAGGTTGAATGTGTGCTGTGTGAAAAAGAACTTTCTGTTATTAATTTTAAACCTGCTACCCATTAATTTCATTTGGTGTCCTCTAGTTCTTGTATCATGGGAACAAGTAAATAACTTTTCTTTATTCACTCTCTCCACACTGCTAATGAATTTATATACCTCTATCTTATCCCCCCTCAGTCACCTATTTTCTAAACTGAAAAGTCCCAGTCTCTTCAGCCTATCCTCATATGGGACTCGTTCTAACCCCCTAATCATTTTAGTTGCCCTTTTCTGAATCTTTTCTAATGCCCAAATGTCTTTTTTGAGGTGAGGAGACCACATCTGTATGCAGTATTCAAGATGTGGATGTACTATAATTTTATAAAGGGGCAGTAAAATATTCTTTGTCTTATTTTCTATCCCTTTTTTAATAATTCCTAACATCCTATTTGCTTTTTTGACTGCTGCTGTACACTGTGTGAATATTTTCAGAGAACTATCCACAATAACCCCAAGATCTCTTTCCTAAAGCACCTAAACAGCAAAGCTCTGCATCTTAATTTATTTATGAAGGAAGCTGCTGTAAGTAGAACTATTAGTGACTTTAAAAAGTACCACTGGCACTTGGACCTTACATAGAGGTCAAAAGGTCAAATTTCAGCATTCCGCCTCAGAAATGTTGCTGACCCCTGACCTAGAACTTCTCCAGAGGAAGCAAAGCCACAGAACAGGGACAGGAGGAAGTGGGTGGGTGGACATTAAGACCCAAATTTTCGGGTGCCTTATGCATCTGTGTATTCTGTGTATGGGTAAGGACAGCTCTCCTCATGCATATTGACATACAAACTGGGGGCCTATAATGAAGGTGAGAAACAGGAGGGGAACTCAAGAAAGTCACACACTTTGATTTATATTTTGGCATGTGAGATGATAGTTCTCAATGGCGGCAAATGATGGCACAGGAAAGAGTTTTGCAGTGGAAGGCCAAGACAAAGAAGTCAGTTCCAAGGACTCTGAAGCAAGTAACTAAGAGTTCCTGGCTCACTGGTGGAGGTGGGGAGTATTTCAAGCATAGTAGATTATTTTTTCATGAACAATCACAGTGTCAAGAAAATAGGAAGAGCCTAAGGGCACATGACAGTGGGAAATTATGGCATGAAGAGAAGAGAACTGAAGAGACAAGTGATAGGTGGCAGGCTGCAACATTGCTCTACAAAGAACTGACAGTGAAGACAAGCAGCGCGCAGGGAAAGAAACAGGAAACTGAACAGGGCTGTGCTTTGGGTCAGAGCAGCACAGCCCATTGAATGGATTGGAGAGGGAAAAATAAAGAGGCCAGGGAGGATGTGGCTACTGTAGAATCAGGAGTGATAGTCAGGATGCGGGTCAAAGTTTTGGCTGAGGAGACAAAAGAAGAGAAGTGGATTCTGATGCTTTTGTTGGAGGAGAAATGGTGGTTATGAGACAGGCTTGTCACAGAATGCAGATGAAAGAAGCAGCAGCAATTTGTTGGAACTTTCTCCCATTAAAAGGCAGTTGAAGCAGGGGCTGGGGTGTGTGTGTGTGTGTGTGTGTGTGTGTATGTTCAGGTTGGTAAGTTATGATTGCAGGGTAGAGCTATAGATCCGATGCCTGGTGTTCGGTACTTTCTGTAGACTTACTGGAATATCCTATATGATTTAATAAGGATAAAATTAAGAAATTAGAGGTCTACAGAAATTCTGAAAAACCGATAAAACTTAATAGAGAACCAGATCTTCCTCCAGAGACATTTTAAACCGTGCCATAGAATTTGATAGTAAATATATAAATCTAATTTAATGCATATAGAATTTCCCATAAAAGCAGAAACCAAAACCAAAAATCATGTTACTTAGTATGGAAGTAATGCCAATACCTACAGTTCTTTAGCTTTTTACAATCCTTGCAGTTAAGTAGCCGAGACTTGGAGAATGCATGGATATTTGTGGACGGTTGATGGAGCGGTGGAGGTAAGGTGTTGATAAAGAAGTAACATTATATCTGGGGCACATGTATTATGATTATGTTGCTTTTTAACTCTAAGTTGCCAGTTTTTCAAACAATTTTGGAAAACAGCATCATCATAAAATGTCACATGAAATTCCTCCATGTACGAATCAAGCCTCTGCTATTGCCATGCTGGGGATGAATTTGGACCCAAACATGGGAAGAAAAAGCACTGCCTGAGCAGACACAATCAGTCCCTTCCACTCCTTCTCCGCTTCCTCCTCAGAGTACTGCAATATATGTTGCTAGGCCATGTATCTAGCCAGTGATCAATGCAATGAAAGCGCTCATACATAGCACAGTTTTTATAAAACAAAAATACAGATGTTTCACCCCCTTGCTAGGCCTGTGCCTGTCCTGCCATGGGACTCTAGGTGGTCTCTCTCCACCCCCACATTTCAGGGACCTCTGGGTACTATCTAGTACAGGGGTCAGCAAACCTTGGCTTGGGTGCCAAGAATGGCATGAGAGCTGATTTTCATTGGCAAATGAAGTGGGAGATCAGCTCCACCCCTCCTCCCCCATGCACCCAGGAGCTTGCTCAAAGCCATGGTGCTTGTGGATTAACAAAAGAGTAGCTAATGCTACCAACCATCACCTGAAAGGCAAAGCTCTGCATCTTCATGTATTTATGAAGGAAACTGTTGTAATTAGGACTATTAGTGACTTTAAAAAGTATCACGGGCACTTGAACTGTACATAGAGGTCAAAAGGTCAAATTTCAGCACTCTGCCTTGGAAAGATTGCTGACCCCCAATCTAGTATCAAGGCCTGCATGCCTTCAAAACAGCAGATTCTCCCTGTCATAGAAGTACCCTTTCTCTGTCCATTTGGAGTTGTGCCAGGAAGACTCTGTCTCCCCCTCAATGTTGGACAAGTTTTGTAGAATGGGAGACAGCATGTTGGCAGAAGGAAGCTCATCCTTATTCTCTGGCTCCCCCGACTAGGATGCGAGTGGCACATACAGGCTACATCTACACGTGAAGCCTACATCGAAATAGCTTATTTCGATGTAGCAACTTCGAAATAGGCTATTTCGATGAATAACGTCTACACGTCCTCCAGGGCTGGCAATGTTGATGTTCAACTTCGACGTTGCACAGCACAACATCGAAATAGGCGCTGCGAGGGAACGTCTATACGCCAAAGTAGCACACATCGAAATAGGGATGCCAGGCACAGCTGCAGACAGGGTCACAAGGCGGACTAGCGCTTCCAGGGCAACAGCTAGCCACTCCCTTAAAGGGCCCCTCCCAGACACACTCAGCCTGCACAGCACGTGGTCTGAGGAGCCATAGACACACAGACCCCGGGCGACGCAGGCATGGACCCCCAGCAGCAGCAGCAGCAGCCGCCAGAGGTCCACCCAGCCCTCCCGGCAGGAGCAGGGTTTGCCCTGATCCATGCCATGCGGGAGGCAGCTGAGCACCTCCTTGCTACACCGGAGGAGGAGCTGCCCCCAGGGCAGCAGGGCTCAACCCCCAACCCTGCAGCACCCCGCCCCCACCCCTGCCTCACACGCCGGCGGTTGTGGAGCTACCCCACCAGCACCGACTGGTGGGAGCGGCTGGTGCTTGAGGAGTGGGACGACGACCGCTGGCTCAGGAACTTCAGGATGAGCCGGCAGACATTTATGGAGCTGTGCCAGTGGCTCACCCCCACACTCAGGCACCAGGACACCACCATGCGGCATGCCCTCCCTGTGGAGAAACGGGTCAGCATCGCTGTCTGGAAGCTGGCCACTCCCAACAGCTACCGATCCGTGGGACAGCAGTTTGGTGTCGGCAAAGCCACCGTCGGGGCTGTCCTCATGGAGGTAAGAGAACCCACGGGGGCAGGGCAGGACAGGGGAGGGGGGCCCGGGCAGAAGAGGGCAGGGGAGGGCAGGGCAGGGCCACGCACACCCTGCTCACCCCTCATTGGTGCTCTCCCAGGTGCTTTCCCTGCAGGTTGTGCGTGCCATCAATGCCATGCTCCTGCACAGGCTCATGAGGCTGGGGGACCCAGATGCCACCATCGCGGCCTTTGCCACCCTGGGCTTCCCCAATTGCTTCGGGGCTCTGGATGGGACTCACATCCCCATCCGCGCCCCGCATCACAGTGGAGGACGCTACATCAGTCGCAAGGGCTACCATTCTGTGGTCCTCCAGGCCTTGGTGGACATCCGGGGCCGTTTCCAGGACATTTATGTGGGCTGGCCTGGCAGCACCCACGACGCCCGGGTTTTCCGGAACTCGGGCCTGTGCCGCCGGCTGGAGGCAGGGACCTACATCCCCCAGTGGGAGATCCCTGTGGGGGACACCACCATGGCCCTCTGCGTCATCGCAGATGCGGCATACCCCCTCCGGCCCTGGCTCATGCACCCGTACACGGGCCATCTCTCCGCTAGCCAGGAGCGCTTCAACCAGCGCCTGAACCACGCGCACCAGGTGGTGGAGCGCTCATTTGGCTGCCTGAAAGGACGCTGGAGATGTCTCCTGACCCGCCTGGATGCGGGCCCCAACAACATCCCCCTGATTGTGGGTGCCTGCTGCGCCCTGCACAATTTGGTGGAGAGCAAGGGGGAGGCCTTTTTCCAGGGCTGGGCTGTGGAGGCCGGCAGGGCCGACGTGCAGCCACCTGCTGCCCCCAGTCGGCAGGTGGACCCCGAAGGGATCCGGGTCCGGGAGGCCCTGCAGGCCCACTTCGATGATGAGGCCGCGGGGTGAACTCTGCCAGGCCCCCCACTGCCCACCCCTTCCTCCACAACACTCCCTGCCCCACGCCCACACCATGGAGCACCCAACCGCACCCCCCTCCCTCTTTTCCTGGACAAATGACAGCACGCACTTGTGGCTGAACTTAAACTGCTTTTTCTTTTAGAACTTTTTTTTTTTTTAACTATAAATAAAACAACAACAAAGTATATACAACATGTGTGGAACAAAAGTAGTGTGTACAAATAAAACAATAGTAATAAAAATGTTTGTTCACTAATAAAAAGAAAACCAGGGATGATAAAGGGGAGAACTATTTACATGGGGGGGATGGGGCAAACGGGGGGCACAAATTAATAAGTCCCAACTATATACAAGGTGGGGGGCCACGTCCCGGGCCCCTCGCCCCTAAAGTCCGGCACTGGGCGTGGGCGGCCAACAGCCCCGCCGCGGCCGCAGCCCTGTCCGGGGCTGGCTGGGGGTGGGCCGGACCGGAAGATATGCCCGGCGAGTCTCAGCTGTCTCCAGGGGTCCCTCGGCGCTCCGGCCCTCGGTGGTGGGTGGCGGGGCGACGGTGGACGGGATGGCGATGTGCGGAGCAGCTGGTGGTGCGGCGGGTGGAGCAGGCACGGCGGGCGCTGCTGCGGCCGGCACAGCATGGGGGGCCAGGTAGTCCACCAGGCAGTTGAAAGTCTCCATGTAGGCCACCCATGCCTCTTGGCGCCAGGCCAGCGCCCGCTCCTGCAGGTGCAGGTGGCGTTGCTCCACCCGCAGGTGCTGCTCCGCGACCTCCAGCTGCCGACGGTGGATGGCCAGCAGCTGGGGGTCCGTCGCCGTCGGCTGGTGGTGGCGCAGGGTCCGCCGTCTAGCCCGCTGTGGGGCCAGTCGGTCCTCGGCCGAGGGGCTTGCTTGGAGCGATGGCCCCGGAGGGGTCTCCGGGACCACTGATGCCTCGCCGGCTCTCTCTTCCGGTCCTTCCGATGGTGCAGGTGCGGGACACAGGAGAGGAGCGGGGGAAGAAGAATGGAGACAGGCGTTAGTGTGGGCCCCGAGCCGTGGCCTTTGTCCCCCCAGCCCTGTGCTGCAGGTTCCCCATCCCCGTCCCCGGGAGATGCTGCTGTGATGGATAGGGTTCAGGGGTCCCCCTGCACTGCACCCCGTCCCCTGGTGGGAGCGACTCTCACTTCACTCCGCAGGCTCTGACAGGAGAGGTTTCTTAGGCCACAGGTGCCCAGTTTCTCCCAGGAGTGACAGCACCAGCTGTCAGAAGAGACAGTCCTTCCAACCCGTCCTGGGGAGAAGACCCCAAGGGGTACCCCTCTGGGATGCAGCTTTCCCCCTCCTCAGGCTGGCTGCCTTCCAGCTCTCCCTTCCCCTAGCCTCTATCTGTGGCCCCTGCCCTCCCCCCCGCAATTCAAAGCCAGCTTGGCTCCTCCCTCCTCTTTGTTCAGGGCAGAAGTGTCACCTGCCAGCTGTAGCCCCATGATCATCCTTTGCCCCTGGGAGCTATTCGGCTCTTGTTGCTCATAGCTAGCCTGAGTCTCCCTTTTGCACTCCCTCCACTCCATCACATGCTGCTGCTGCTGCTGTTGCTGCTGCTGCGGGGTGTCCCACCCCCTCTTCCTGGGGGCCCCTCGAGGTTCCACTCCCCCCTGCCCCGGGGATGGGGCATGGCTCTGTCATGCGGGGTGGGGGGGGCAGGGGCTGATGCAGTGCTGTGAGGGACATGGCCCTGCTGTCCTTGGGGCCATGGCCATGTGAGCATGTGGGGGGCCCTGGACACATATCTATTACCTCCCGCCCCTCAAGCCCAGGGGTGTACACCAGAGGGGGGTACATACCTGTCGGCCCACTCCCACGGTCCAGAGATCCCCGGGGGGCGGAGGCCCGGCTGCTGCTCCGGGATGGCAGGAGGAGGATCTGCAGCCCGGATTCTGTGGAGGAGGAGCCCCCCTCCTCCTCCTCCTCCTGCCGCGATGGCCCGGGGGTGGGCTCCGGGGGGGGTGCCCCGGGGTGCGGGGCTTACCTCCAGGGCGGACTCCGGCTGAAGGGCCTGCTGGGGCTCGTCAGCTGAAGTATCAAGGGTGGCCGGAGGGGAGGAGGTGTGCCGGGGGCCCAGGATGTCCCTGAGCTCCCTGTAAAAGGGGCAAGTGACGGGGGCGGCCCCAGATTGGCCGGCCGCATCCCGGGCCCGGGCGTAACCCTGCCGCAGCTCCTTCACCTTACTCCTGACGTGATCAGGAGTGCGGGCAGGGTGACCCTGGGCAGCCAGGCCGTCGGCTAGCTGAGCGAACGCATCCGCGTTCCGCCTCTTGCTCCCCAATACCTGGAGCACCTCCTCCTCGCTCCAGAGCCCCAGCAGCTCCCGCAGCTCGGCCTCTGTCCAGGAGGGGCCCCGCTGTCGCTTGCCAGCCTGGCTGCCTGCCTGCCTGGGCTGGCTGCCCTGGCTCCCCTTGGGGGGGGTCCCCTGCGGGCGCTGGGGGGGCTGCCAGGCGGCCATTGATGGTCCCGTGGCTGCTGAGGAACGTGCAGGCTGGCCGTGTGTCTGGGCTGCTGCCTGCACGTTCCCTCAGCTTCCTGCACAGGAAGGGAGGGGGAGGGGACCTTTAAGGGGCCGCTGCACGCAGCCACCATTGAGCTGAGGGGCTGCAGAGAGCGTCTCTCAACCCCTCAGCTGATGGCCGCCATGGAGGACCCCGCAATTTTGACGTTGCGGGACACGCAACGACTACACGGTCCCTACTTCGACGTTGAATGTCGAAGTAGGGCGCTATTCCTATCCCCTCATGGGGTTAGCGACTTCGACGTCTCGCTGCCTAACGTCGAAGTTAACTTCGAAATAACGCCCGACGCGTGTAGCTGTGACGGGTGCTATTTTGAAGTTAGTGCCGCTACTTCGAAGTAGCGTGCACGTGTAGACACGGCTACAGAGAAAAACTTAGTTCCACACTGGGAGGAAGGAGTGCAGTGTCCTTTGAGATTAACCTCACATTCCCAACCTGAAAGTCAGAAGAAAAGCAAAAAGTAACCCCCACCCTCTACCCTACCACAACTGCAACAATCCTGAAACACGGTGACTGTTGACTACACCCAGTCTCCAAACAGGTGCAGAGAGCTCCTGCACTGTCCTAAGTGCAGGATCAGATGTCTGACCATAGCAAGGGTTGCTTTATGGCTAGATATGCCCTTTAGCTAAAAACAAATAAGTCAAAAATAAAGCCCTTAACGTGGGAATGCGGAAATGTGTCTAAATATATCATACAGCTAGGCCTATTGAACAGGTCTGTACTGAGGCCTGAGCAAAATGTGGTGGTTTATTTACCCCAGGGTCCCTGTCGAAAAAGAGAATTCACTTTCCTATAGGAGACTTACTACTTTTTAAGTTATTTTAGAGCTCTGATAAAATATAGTTAAGCCATGCTTCTTCTTTGTGAAGGTGGCAAGCACTCAATAAACAAACACTCAGACCAATAAATTAATTTAAGCCCACTCTGATACTCATACTCTTCTGATTAGTCTGTTCTCAAGATGATCATCTGGTATCTGACGAGATGAACTTTCACCAGCCTCACAAGCTCCCGCTGTTCTGACTAACTGGTTAGAATCAGAGCTGTCCCTTCTCCAACCCAAAATCTCGGAAGAGTGGGAAACAGCTGTGATTCTCTGCACCTTTCTTCTGTAGCAGCATGAAATTTTCTTGAGAGCAAAAGACGGGGAGAGCGTTGCTAACTAGATGTCACATCCAATTGGAACTACACCGTCTCCTGATACAGAGCGTTATGTTGTTTTCTGGTAGGAAGATGATAATTTGCTGTAATTCTAGGTGTGGAGGAAAGGTGATTATATGTTAGTCAATGAACTACAAGACAACAGTATTTCTCTCTACCACTTTGCCAAGAGAATTTGTCAACTTCTTCAACTGGGGCAATTTGGCTGATGGAGCTTACAGATTCTACTGCCTGTGTTGATAGACTTGGTGATCATTTTTGAACCGAGCAATTCAGCTGAAAGCTTCATGTGGTTCTTAAAACTTTGAACTGAGAGCACTTACAAATGAAACACGCAGCACTAGCTCAGTCTACAGTACGGAATTTTCAGAGAGACCCAATAGCACCCTTAACCACCTTTTGAAAATCTCAGTCTAAGTCTCTTTAAACCAGTGACATTTACAATCATGCAAACCGCACGTGACTCTGCTGACAATCTGTAAATTCTGCTAACAGACTATGTAATCTTCCTAAACTTGTGCAGGACTGAAAAATGCTACTACTATGTCTATGCTCCAGTGGAGAGTCTAAACTCCATATGGCTTTGTGGTAGTAGCCTCTTCCACTCCTACATGTTCGAGCATAGACCACTGATGACCATTCGTGAGCGCCCCCTGTCCTTGGTGACCTTTTTCAGTTCTGATGAGGTATACCCCCTCTTTTTAGTGTTTGCCTTCTGGTCTCTACTCCAGGTGTTTCTTGGGCATCCTCTTTTCCTTTTTCCTTGTGAGTTCCAACTTTAGGCTTGCCTTGTGATGGTGGCAGTTGGTTTTCTAAGGGTATACCAAATCCACCGCCATCTTCTCTTCCTGATTTCTTCTTCAGCAGGAGATTGATGATTCAGTTGCCACCAGTCTTGGTGGTTGATCATGTATGGCCAGAAGATATGGAAGATGGAGGCAGCTATTGATAAATGTCTGGATTTTTTTTTTTGACAGTCCTCTTTTTTTCCATAATGCTACATATCATTTTAATGGGGCAAGCTTAGGAAGCAATCCAAGACAGCGTTAGATGGCTACACGTGCTTAACTGAGAGGACAGATATTTGTTCAAAGTTTTAGTAACGTGTATGATGGTATAAAATGGTATTAGATACAAGAGTTACTTTGCAATTGAAGTGTTTTATAGACAATGGCATTTCCTTGAAATGTGTGTACATTAGAAGCCAAATTCTAGTTATAGTTAAGTGTGTATTCAGGAAAGGGTAACTCCACAAATTGCAGTCAAGTTTTTCAGTTCCACAAATGATTATACTCTGGATTTACACAGTACGGTTCTCTCATTCTACATTATCATAAGAACATTCTGCATCAAGGGGATATGGGTGAGTTGTATTCAATAAGGCTTATCTTCATAAGCTGAGGAAATAGCGTGGTTATAATACATTTAATTATTTTAATGAGTAACTGAAAGCTCATGAAATTGAACAATAGCACTGACAATAAATTAGCAATAGGTAATCAAACACTGATAATGTTATGTCAATGTATTTGATTCCTAACTTGCAATACCCCTATCCTAGAATCACAGAAATGTGCATTTCGCAGGGACCTTGAGAAGTCATCAAGTCCAGCCCTTTGTGCTGAGGCAGAACCAAATACAACTAGATTACCCTGACAGGTGTTCGTCCAACCTGTTTATAAAAATCTCCAGTGATGGGGATTCCACAACCTCCCTTGAGCTGTGTCTACACGTGCACGCTACTTCGAAGTAGCGGCACTAATATCGAAATAGCGCCCGTCGCGGCTACACGCGCCGGGCGCTATTTCGAAGTTAACTTCGACGTTAGGCGGCGAGACGTCGAAGTCGCTAACCTCATGAGGGGATCGGAATAGCGCCCTACTTCGACGTTCAACGTCGAAGTAGGGACCGTGTAGATGATCCGCGTCCCGCAACGTCGAAATTGTGGGGTCCTCCATGGCAGCCATCAGCTGGGGGGTTGAGAGACGCTGTCTCTCCAGCCCGTGCGGGGCTGTATGGTCACCGTGTGCAGCAGCCCTTAGCCCAGGGCTTCTGGCTGCTGCTGCTGCAGCGGGGGATTCATGCTGCATGCACAGGGTCTGCGACTCGTTGTCGGCTCTGTGGATCTTGTGCTGTTTAGTGCAAGTGTGTCTGGGAGGGGCCCTTTAAGGGAGCGGCTGGCTGTTGAGTCCGCCCTGTGACCCTGTCTGCAGCTGTGCCTGGCACCCTTATTTCGATGTGTGCTACTGTGGCGTGTAGACGTTCCCTCGCTGCGCCTATTTCGATGTGGTGCTGCGCAACGTCGATGTTCAACATCGACGTTGCCAGCCCTGGAGGACGTGTAGACGTTATTCATCGAAATAGCCTAGACGTAGCCTTGGAAGCCCATTCCCCAGCTTAACTAGCTAACCCAAAGCTCCCCTATTACAGGTTATGCCCGCTACTTCTGGTCCTCCCATTAGTGAACAGGAAGAACAATTGAGTACAGTCCTTTTTGTAATAGCCCTTAATACATGTGAAAACAGTTTTCAGGTGCCCCCACAAGTCTCCTTTTTTCTACACTAAACGTATCATTGGCTGGGCTATATTTCTCCAGTCTTCTTTGTTCCCTTTTTAAAAGATGGACTCTGTTTGCCCTTCTCCAGTCTGCTGGGATCTCACCCATCTTCCAGAAGTTCTCAAAGGTAATTATGGTTCTGAGATTTCTTCAGCTAGTTATTTAAATTCCCTAAGATGAATTTCACTAATTCTTGCTGACTTGTCTTTGTCTTACTTGTTCTTTCCTTATTTTGGCTTTCATTCCTTCCCCCTTGCTTTTAGTATTAATTATACTGGATATCTGGGCACCATTAACACTTTTTAAGAAAGACTGATGGAAAATAGGTATTAAACACCTGAGCCTTCTTGATGCCATCAAATATTTGCTCTCCTTCCCTGCTATATTGGTTCTCACAATAATCACCTGTTAGTTTTTAGTGAGCCTCAGTTTCATGAGCCACTCACTGGCCTTTTCCACACAGGCCACTTCCTTTGGAAGTGGCATGCTAATACATGGAGTGAGAGATGCTAATGAGGCGCAGATGCAGATTCCCTGTGCCTCATTAGCATAACATCACATGATTTGGAGTCTGGAAGACCATTCTTCCGGACTCTAAAATGCTGTGTAGAAGCGCGTCCCCAGGGGGCTTCTGGAAGGAAGTCCTCCTTCCGGAGGCCCCCTCTTCCCAAAAATTTTTGGATAGTTTGCAATTGTACCTTTAATATTGTCTTCTTGAGAAACTGCCAGTTGACTGCCCATTTTCCTTCAATTTTTCTTCTTATGGGACCTGATATAGGTTACTTCCCCCGTTTACTGGACCAAATATTGTGCCAGGACATTGCAAAAATGTATTGGAAATTTTGTGTTTTGCCATATTAGTTTTCCAAAAAATGTCAAGGTAATTAAAAGCTCCCACCCCCATCTTTTGCAGAGGCTGCTACTCGTGCTAAATTGCAAAGGTGCTTTTGTAAGATGTGCAAATGCCTGTTAGAAACTGTGCTACAATGACAACACCATATTTGTTTTCAGGAATGAGGCCCAAGGAGTCAGGCAGAGGTGAGAAGTCACTGTGATGATCCACTGTATACACAGTTATTAAACATATTGGCTATATCTACACTAGCCCCAGAACTTTGAAAGGGGCATGATAATTAACTTAATCGAAAGATGCTAATGATGCACTGCCATGAGTATGCAGCACCTCTTTAGCATAATGGCAGCCACAGCACTTCAAAAGTGCCGCTTTTGATCACGTCTGGCTAGCCTACGCAGGGTCCTTTTCAGAAGGACCCCGCACGCTTCAAAATCCCCTTATTCCTATTTGGCTATAATGAGGCAGCGCCTCATTAGCATCTTTTGATTAGGTCCATTATTATGCCCCGTATGTAGTTCTGGGGCGAGAGGAGACGTAGCCATTTTGAAACTAAACGAGGCATAAAACACATTTGAAGTGCTACTTTGCAGTTGTGCAAACTTACATGTGGATTGCTTAAGGTGCTTGTGTGATGTCCGTGGGCCAAGGTTTTCATTCCTGTGCTTTAGCTATCACAGCTATATAGGGCAATTCTTCTGCTTACTTTTCTAGAGAAATGTCACAAGAAGTTTTTTAAATTTCCTGACATTTCATTTTAGCCTTTAATAAGTTAAAAAAACCAAACAAACCACTAATTGAGTCTGCTAGAAAGAGGGGATTTTTTTAAAGAATAAATAAGCAAATTAATCATAATGAAATGTTCCTAATTAATAGGTAGTGTTTGATTAATGGCACAAGCTTCCCCCTAGGAATACACAGGGAGGCTGATTCACCCTTGCCCTTTGCTGTGTGTAGTTATTTTACAATAGTGCAAATCAGGCATGAAATGTGGCAGTTCAGATTTGCAGCCAATTTTGTGTTGATTTAAATAACTATAAAAGGTGCAAGCCACTGATTAATCAGGCCAAGAGCATTTAAAAGTGACTTGAAAGGACTATCTTTATGAATGACAGGAAAGTTTAGTCATCATGCACACTTGTGGACTGAATCAAAGACTATTTATTCAAGGATAATCTTTCCACTGGTTTCAGTTGCCTTTGGATTTGGCCCTCAAAGTCATTGGACACTTTACTGCAATTACATGCCACGGTACTGATTACTGCCAGTTGTGGGTGAGCTATTTGGGATATATGCATGCCACCTGGCAATTACCCAGAGAAGACCTGACTAATTTCACCTACGGCAGCCTCAATTTATAGGAGTTTTAAACATCACCTCAGTGCAGTCATAAAAGTTTCCTTTGACATTGCTTAAAATGGTGCTCTAAATGTAGCCTGGATATAAGAATGTAGGTCAAAGGGAATCCATTCAAATTAGTGAATTAATTTGCTGTCCTTTTGATTCTGCAGCATTCTTGTCAGTTTCATGTTACTGGAAATTGCAGCTACAATTCATGAAAACCTCATCTATTCTTCATGGTCACTTTTACCTATTGCTCATAAAGCCATTTTCCAGATGGAAGCCATGCGAACTTAACGTTTTAAGTGCTGCCATAAAAGTTGATGGCATAATGTTGGCTTGTTCAACACGTAATCTCATATCTGGCCAGAGATCCTTCCCTTCAGAAGGGTTTTACCTGAACAGTAGGTTTATACAGGACTGGATGACTCAGGGGACTACCAAGGAGGGTGCAGAGTCTTTCATCTCTACTTTATCCTTTCAAATTCACCACTCAGTTGCAACTGAAAATTCTTACCATTGCATAGTTGGTCAGAAATGGACAAGAAATAAATTAGCAGTCTTAGGGCTTGTCTGTACTGGTAAGCTACTGTGCTGTAACTTTTCTCTCAGGGGTGTGAAAAAAGATTCCCCTAGCACAGCAAGTTACAGAGGTGCACCGGTGTAAACAGGTTCCCATTGCTGGGAACTACTCCCCTTTGGAGGTTTTCTTTTTACCAAGAATGCTGGGAGAGCTCTCTCCCAGTGTTGGTACCATGACCACACCACCACAGTAAAGCTCTTGGAAGTGTAGACAAAGCCTCGACATCATTTCTTATGGTCAGATGTCTGTACATCAAATCATCATAACACCCCTCATGGTTTCCGTTAACTCTGTCTTTCCTCTCCTTGCTCAGTCTCTCTCTTGGGGGCAAGGATCATGTTTACTTAACTGTAAATCGTGTGTTTAGCGCAAAGGGGTCCAAATGAGATTGGGGCCTTTGGGGGGTTACCATATTTTTAGCAATAGTGATATGTAAGTGTCCCAATCATGAGCTAGGACCCATTGTGCTAGGTTCTGTATAAACACAGAACAAAAGGTCCCTGCCCCAAACACCTCACAATCTACATTTTTAATAGCTGTCCAGCTTTGAAGAGTATCAGAGAGGTAGCCATGGTAGTCTGTATCTTCAAAAACAACAAGTAGTCCTACTGCACCTTATAGACTAACAGATATTTTGGAGCATAAGCTTTCATTGGCAAAGACCCACTTCTTCAGATGTATTGCTGCGGCTTGCTGCTGTGCGGCTTGTCCAGACAGGGGTCCTTTTTGAAAGGACCCTACCAACTTTGAAATTGCCTTATTCCTACCAACAGAATAGGACTAAGGGGATTTCAAAGTTGCTGGGGTCCTTTCGAAAAGGACCCCCGTCTGGACGAGCCACGGCGATTTCAAAGTGCCGCGGCTGCCGGCATTCTAATGAGGCGCTGAATATGTATTTCAGTGCTTCATTAGTAAACTTCGAAATGGCCATTTGCATGGTCATTTCAAAGTTTTGGGAAAGTGTAGACGTAGCCTATGGGCTGCTTTCCACAGTGGATTTGTCCCAAAGACAAAGACTGAAACAAACTGACTGCATTCACAAGGACTTTAATAATAAAAATGGAGTAGTAATTATAGAAACCAATTACTTGCAGACAGAGATCACTACACAACTGTTTAAAAAGGGTACCAAAAATAATGATCGTACACTCTCCTTTACTGGGAAATTCACTTGGGAACCCATTGAACCATAAATTGGAGATGATAATACTTGCTCATTTTGTAAAGTGCTCCGAGACATCCTGTTTAGCTGTCTGTTTCAGGAGGAAATTTGTAACATGTAGCCCTGTATTATGTAAATGTTATAGAACTGTCAACTTTTAGCACCCTCTACAAATACAAGGGGTGATGATGATCACTGCTCAGGGTTTAAATCCTGCAGTGAATACCATGTGAAGCGAGGGGTTGGGCAGTGTAGAGCTCATTGCAGCATCCTAGCCAAAATCTGAATAGAACAAAAGTAAAATCACATGCAATATTAGCGAAGTATAGAGTAACCCACACACCTAGCGGTGTGGTTTGCTGTCCCATGTAGTGACACTTGGACCACTTACACAGAGAAAGAATGAGTCACCTCTACAGACCTAGCTTGAGAGCCAGCTATTTTTTAAGCTCAGACTGTAGAGGCTCCTGCATTAAGTTCTAGAGGTCCCAGATTCAAGCCTGCCTGTGGACAGTTGCAAAAACTGGGAATTGATATCATGTAGTTCTTACTTCAGCTATTTATACATACTGTGTCACTTTAAAAAGCATGCCATTCACTCATTAAGCTTTATGGTTTTTTTCATCTTGACTACAGTTCTGTGTTTGTGGGTAGTTCACCTAACACCCTGCATTATACACCTTATTCAATTCCTCTTACATTCAGTGGGAATCTTTCCATCAGCTTTAGTGGACTTTGGATCTGGCCTTATTTGATCAGTGTCCAGACTTTGGCAGGTAAAAATTCCTACAGGATCTCACTCTTTCCTCTTATTACTAATTTATTTAATATGTTTCTTTGTTGTCCAAAGCAGCACTGTAGACTGACTTTTGAGATCATTATAGTTAGTAGGTGTTTGTATATACTCCCAGTGGTGTTCATGTTCAAATATATGGGGATTAATATTCTGTGAAATGCAGATCTACTCTGAAAAATGACTTCGTTAACAAGGCATTGGAAACAAGGAAAAGTTATTTACATTTTCTATACCACAAAATCTGGGAGATCACCAAATGAAATTAATAGGCAGCAGGTTTAAAACAAACTAACAAAAAGAATTATTTCTTCACACAATGTACAGTTAGTCTGTGGAACTTCTTGGAACACAGAGGATGTCGTGAAGGCCAGCACTTCAACAGGGTTAAAAAAAGAGCTAGGTAAATTCATGGTGGATAGGTCCTTCAAGAGCTATTAGCCAGGATGGGCAGGGCTGGTGTCCCTAGCTTCTGTTTGCCAGGGCTAGAAATGGGTGATGGAGATGAACCACTTCTATTCATTACCTCTGGGGCATAAGGCAGGAGGCCCAGGGTCCATTCCCTTGCGCTAATGAATATTTTTCCCTACAAAGTGGAACAGCTTAATTAAGAGAGCACAGAAGCTTTACATCAAAATATCACATACATCAATGGTTACAGTAGAGATTCTTAAACTTCATTAAACAGTGACCCCCCTTCTGACAACAAAAATTACAGCATGACCCCAGAAGGGGGGACAGAGACCTGAGCCTGCCCAAGCCCCACCACTCCAGGTAGGAGGGCTGAAACCAAAGCCTGAGCCCCACTACCCCTGATAAGGACCAAGTCACCAAAGCCAAGAGCTTCAGAACCAGGCAAGGGGGGCTGTAGCTGAGCCACCCAACACCAACCTATGGTTGAAGCTTTAGGCCTGGGATGGTGGGGCTTGGGTTTCAGATTTGATCCTGGCAATTGCATTAAAACCCCATTGAAACACTTGAGAAGTGCTGGGTTAGAACATCCAGAGAGGTAAAAGGCATCCTGTTCAAATCCTTTCTCCAATCCAGGTGGAGAAGGGATCAGAACTGAGGTCTCCCACAGTAGTGCACAAACCACTGTGATAAAAGTTATAAATGGAGGTGATGGCACCAACACTGGCCTATTGTGGACTCTAATCCAGCAGGTGTGCTGAAAGCATGCCTACCAGATCAGGCCCCACAAGTGGAATATGCAAGGCAACAACTATCTCCCCTGGTTTGAGCGTCCCACTGGGACTCAGGCACCTAGGCTTCTAGGTTATGTCTAGATGGCAGGTGCTATTTTGGAATTCACATCCAAGCAACACATCTATTGTCTCAGAACAGTTTTTGAGGTAACGGGTGTGCTATTCTGGCATCCCTGTAAACTTCACTGCATGAGAAGTACAGAGATGACTCAAAATAGGGCTTTATTTTGGCATGTGGCACTATTTATAAAGTGCCACATGCGAAATAGCCTATTTCAAAACCTGCTCCAAATAAGCTACGCAACATGCACAGCACACATTTCAAGGTTAGGGTGCCATCTAGAAATAGCCTGTCAGTGAGCCATTGCGCAGATGCCCAGCGTCAGAAATTTAGGTGCTTAGGGAGAACTTAGGCACTAAAGGATTGCAGGTCTGAACAGAATTAGGTAGCACCCAAGCCAGGGTTTTGAGGATCTCAGTGGCAATGTAAAATTGAATTTAGGCACCTAACTCCTCATTATAGGCACTCTAATCCTTTTGTAGATCTGGGCATAAATTCCTTACCATCTTTTGAACTTCGCAGGTATCTTATGAAGAGTGCATCTTACCCTTATTCTTTTAGGCTACGTCTACACAGCAGCCTCTGTTGCCAGTGAGCTCTGTTGACATAGAAACCTCGGCAGTAGCTCTGTTGACCGATCACATCTACACACAAGAGCAGATTGAAAGAGCATGCTGCTCTGTCAGCAGAGAGAAGCCAGACTGCCCATCCCTCTCTTGACAGAATGGCTGACCTGAAGCTCTGCAAACAAGGCAGCCTGGGGAACCAGAATCCCTCTCTGTGGACAGAAGTGTCTACGCAGGCACTCTGTCGAGAAACGCTGTCAACAGAGGCATTATACATGATAGGTGAAAGGTATGACACTGCTGGCCAAACAGCTGAGTTCTGTCAACAAACTCTCAACAGAGAGCTTTAACTGTGTAGACGCTCAGTGAGTTTTGTTGACAGAAGCTGCCCCGTAGACCTAGCCTTAGGCACTCGTATATGAATGCTGTGCTCATCAAAGCCTCATGTTTGGTTTTCTCTCAAATCTAAATTGAAACCATACATAATTTTGAAAATTTGTATGTTCTTCCTTGTTATATTGAATTAATAAAATAAACTGATTGTGAACTTTCTGTGGGGAAAACAAGTGACTTAGGATTTCAAAATAGATACAATGCCAGGGACTGAATAGGTAAAGAGAGGAAACCACCTCATATACCAATTGAGTCAAAGTAAGTCATAGGGTGTCATGGCAAAGTCTGCATTTTTGCAGTGATACATACATATGGTATATAACAGACATCAGTCACCATGACTGTTAATCTGCCTCTTTTCACAAGCAATAAATTAGCAGAAGAAATAATAAACCTCCTGAAATATAAATTCCACAAAGCAATTAAATGAAATATTTAACTTCTGGCTGATGTTTAGCAGTTGGAAGCAGATCAGCCATCTTGGATGCACACTGAACTGCTTTTATTGTTTACTAGTAATTTTATGAACACCAGTTTCTTTCTCTCTCTTTCTTTTTTTTTTTTTTTTTTTTGTATACCAAGGAATTGCACTAGCAGACAACTGGTATATGGAGGCCTTATTTGAGAGAGAATTTGAGCATGTGAAACTCTTATTAGCCTTGGTTGATGTAGATGAGAAACTGGCTCTGAAGTCACAATTAGTTGTCCCAACACTGCCCTTGGGAAGAAAATATACTTGATCCACTTTACTGTGTGGGTGGGTGTAGAGATAAATGCAAAAGAAACAGAACTGAGAGTGTGGAACATCTCACTACACATGCATCAACATTAACATTTTCGTGATATATGAGTTAATTCTGCAGAGTAGGAGAGGCACTAGTTTGGTATCATAGCTACCCTGCCGCCAGTTCCTGAAGCCTCAGAGGGAGGATACATCCATTCCCATATGGCACTAATGTGAGGACCCAGACACTATTTTATGGGGTATCCTTTGACTTTCTTATTTTAACAATTGGTCACATGAGTAAGGAAAGACCGAATCAAGCCTTTGCAAGCAATACTAAGCAATATAACTGGACAGTAAACCTTGCTTTCAGTGTAGAGTTCAGCTTGAAGAAACCTAGCCTTTTTAACAAAAGCTAACCACAAAGCTAAAGAAAGAAAGAAATTCTTCTTTTGTGTTGTCCTAAGGATACACTGATTTACACCACTGAAATTTAAAAAAAAAAAGTGTTGTTTCTTGTTTGAGACTTTACCTGTTTGAACATGGTATTAAATGTTCAGAATTTTCTCACCCCAGTCTCATGTAACAAAGGTAAGCGAATGCTAGGAAGAACTTACTGTGCGCCTTTTTAACTCAAATGCAACCACAGAAAGAATACTTTTCCTTTTGTAAACAGATTTGGACTGATTGCAAAAGCTGCTAAATATTTATTCTGTTAAGGCTGAGTTTGGAATTTTTTACATGTAAGTTTTATTAATTGATCTAAAAAGATGTAGTAAAACTGATATGCAATATTTTAAACATTAAATTGAAGTTTGCGATGATTGCTTTGTATAGTTGTGAGCTGTAGAAATGTACACACAGTAGAAAAAACGCATGATATACTAGGAGAAACAGCGTTTCCAAAAACAGCCACATGAAATAGAATGCTGTCTCCTATTTTTTGTTTGATTTTTTTCCTGACATCCACTGAACAAACGTGAACATCCTGTAACACACCCTAACCAACTGACCAATTTAATGACATGGGCAGAAAAATAATTCCTTCCTTAACCCCCAAAGCCTGCATTTAAACAAAGCTTAGTTACTATATCCTGTCTCAGTTTGCATAGTTTCAGACATTATTAGCACTTGGAGAGTTACTCCAGATTCCACAACCCCGCCCCCCCCACTACGTGCTTTGGTGACCTCCTGCAGAATTGAATGCAAGTTGACGATATCTTATTTAAAGAGACATTTCTTTTTTTTGTCTCTAAAGCTTCCTGCCATACATATGTATGGAGTCTTTTTCTGACATTATAAGAATGTCAAATCAATAGTCTCTACCCTTCATTTGGTATGCCTCAGTGACATTCCTTTGAGGCAAAGGCCTGCCAACTGGAGGGTGGGGAGAAGGGGGAATTGCCCTGGGGCCCCTTTGAATTGCTATGGCAGCACTGCTGTGCGTGGCTGTTAAGGGGGAGGCCCAGTACCCTAGGCCCTGCATGGAGCCAGGCCTCCTCCCACCTTGCCCCAGAGCCTGCTGTGACTCTTGGTACTGCTTTTGAGGAACATCCATTGCAGACTAAACAGCAGCACATTTCTTTTAACATTCCCCCAGTGCCTCCCAAATATTTGGCTGTTTCCCCATTCCCTAGACTTCTTCAGCCCTTTTTCTCCTTCTTGAGGAGAAGTCATCAAGAAAATCTTTAGGTGTAATCAAAAATCATATAAGTTGCTTCTGAAGAACAGTGCAGTTTCACCATAGTCCATATAAAACGCATTGCGTAGTTCCATGTGGGCTTGGTATGCTTCAAGAGACAGTGAAATAACCTAAATCACTGAAAGCCAGTACCAAAAGGTCAAGTCAGGCTATTTAAATTGCCTATTTCACTCTTTGACTTTCTTTGTCAACAGATTCTTTCCATGGGAATGATGACCGAATACTATCACTACTTTTTTACAACACTGGTAAGAAATACTGAGACTTCTGCCAATAACATTGTTTCAATGAACACAGCTGAAAACTTGCCTCTGCCTTTGAGTGCCACTATTACAGATGAAAAATGCTAGAGAACTAGTAAGTGTTATCAGTACTGCAGGAGCCAAGGGGGTTTTGAGGTGGTGATGTGCTGAAGATTCTATGAAAATTGGTAACAATGGGCCACACTTTCTCGAATAATTCTTACAGTGCTTCATAAAAATAATTAAAATGAAATACCCATCAATAAAACATCACATTTTAGAAAGGGTTTCTCTGGAAATAAGGCCAAACTATTGAGGCTAGACACAAACTTCTCTAGGTCTGGCCAAGGTGGGAGGTTTAGCTTTTGGGTTCTGAGTTAGCCCATTGTAGAAATGGGTCTGAGCAGAGGAATTCAAGTTTGGAGCAAATCCAAACTTAGCCCTTTAATCTTGAGCTCCTGTGTGTTAGATGAAGCCCCATCTCTTGCTGTGCACAGTCCATGGTAAAGCCACAATTCTGCAAAGCACAAACTTAAATCAGTCCTTACATGTGAAAGAATTTGTTTACCTGCCTAACTTTAAGCATATGGTTAGGTCCAATTTAATGGAAGCGGATATGGAGAGAGTTAAGCACCTGCCAAAATAATTTGCTAAATCATGGCTTGTGAAATTATTCTCCTTTCACTTCTTCTGCTCTGACTTTGTACCCTGCCCTCTAGCTAGAAGATAGTAAGGGTCCTTCTGCTGCCGGGAAACATCAGTAGTGGATGAGGCTGGTGTATGCTGTGTGACACCAAGGCTGTGACTACACTACAAATTAACTTTGAAGTTAACTTCGAAGTAAGGGGCTACTTCGAAGTAGCATGCAAAGCGTCTACACAAACTTTTCCTTACTTTGAAGTTAACATTGAGGTAAGGGAGGCTGTTAGCTGATGGTCAGGTGAGATGCCACTTATGCGCTTGTATTAATACTAAATACAGAGCCCCACCGGTGACCAGGCTTAGAGCAGCTGAAAGCAGCTGGGTTCTTTGTGTTCGGCTTGCACAGTAACAGGAGGAGTCAGGTTACCACTTAATCAATTACTTTGTTTATTTATCTAACAAGTTAAGCTCTTGTGGTTACAATGTTACTTTATTTGTTTACCTAGTGAGTTAAGCTCTGTGGTTACAATTGTTACAGGTTTATACTTTGATTACAAATAGCTAGCATACACTCTAATTCATAGATCTATACTTGTTAAATGCGTGCAAAAAAAAAAAAAGTAGAATACCTAGCAGGTCTTATTCTCATCCCTGCGTTACCACCGTGGCTTCGCCAGTTTCTCTCAATCCCTTGGGAAGAAGTCCTTTTTCCTTTTTTTCGAGGAGTCAAATGGGCGTCCCCTGGGACCTCAGGAGACCACACCCTCCTGTCCGGCAGGAAAGATGATTGGAGCTCAAATAGGGGGTCTGCCAGACCCCTCTTTTATACCCATTGGGTCACATATGCTTCTTCCTTGGTTTAAAAAAAATGCCAATTGGATTAAACTGCCTGATGCTGGTTCTCACAGGGTGTTCAAGGGCGTAGTTCACACCTGTGAGGTAGAGACAATTGAGGACATTTGTTTCTTTATGAGCTGGAGATTTTCCTCTTGTCTGGGACCAAGTGTGCAGGCAAATCAACTGATGGTAATTAGCCAAGGGCAGTCCGAGGCCCGGCTGTTTATTAGCCCATTGTTCTTATCAGCTTTGCTCCAGAGCATCAAAGGCCGTGGCTAAGATAAGCCCATCTGCGCTCTTGGGCATTCCAGGGCTGGGCTGTTTCTTTTAACCTCTGAAGCACCTAGGGAAGGCAAGATGGAGTAGAGCAAAAGTGGGGGTTCTGTCTGGCTACAGAGACTAACTTAGAAGTCACTACTCCATTCCCAGCAATGGAGTAGTGGCTTACTTCGACCTGTAACTTCAAAGTTAATGTGTGTAGATGCTCTGCACTCCTTACTTCAAAGTAAGGAGTCCTCCGAGGAGGGCCACCCCCAGGGGATGGAGACAGTCTGGCCAGCCCAGGCCAGGCTCTATGATCCCTGCTGGCTGCGTTAAAGGAAGCAGCTCCCTGGCAACCCCATGCAGGAAGCTGAGAGTGTGCCACAAGTAGGGGCAGCACGAGCTCTGCCCTGGACTGCCCCTGCTTGAAGCACCCACCAGCCTCCACAGCCCCTACCAACCACAGCTGCACAACAGGACCCCCCACCCACTCCAGGGGCTTCAGAGGAGGGGTCCCAGGAATCACAGGGCACAGGCAAGGGCCACACCAGGAGGGGACCCCCCTGGGCAGAGGCAGAGTTTAAGGACCTCCTCGCTCTGTGGGGGGAGGAGGAGGTCCTGCAGCAAGTCAGAACACTTGCTGGCACCACCAGCACCCCATGTGGAGAATGGCCCACTGAGACCGAGGGTGATAACAGGGGCTCGAGCAACTGGACCCTCGTCATTGCCCTCCGCTCCAGAAAACCGAGCTGGGCATCATCGAGCCGGGCCTCGCCTGAGCCCCAGGAGGTCACAGCTGGTACGTTTGGGGTGAGTGGGACATCACAAGGGATGGGGATGGGGACGGGGACGGGGACAGAGCCTTTCCCAGAATAGCCCCACAGTCCACACACCTGAGGATGGGGGCGGGGGGAGCACGGGCTGATCCTTGCCTAGCGGGAACCCCTGGGCATCCAGGATCCCATGGGCCATTGGGTGGCAGGGGGCAAGGGAGTGGGAGATCCAGCCCCCCTGGCCCCTGAGTTGGGAGCCAGCACTCACGGTCCATCCCCCTTCCCCTCCTTTCTTCACAGGTACCTTGCCAGCCGGCCATCCCTACAGTCCTGAGCAGGCCATGGTTGCAAAAGGCCGGGAGGCTGCCACATCACCCCAGCCCACTTCCCCTCACAGCTGTGGATGGGACCCTCAGAGATGGCAGTGGAGGGATGAGGAGGCAGTTGCCAACCGGGCGGTGGTGCGGGAGCTGACCGGCATGCTGCAGGAATGGCTGGAGGTGGAGAAGGACGTGGGGGTGAGGTTAGCCAACAGCATGGATGCCGTGCTCCAGGCCTTGGCTGGCCACCTCGCCCAGCCCCCCCACCCTCCCCGTCCCCTGGTCACCCCTCCAGCCATGGCCAACCTTCTAGCCATCACCCAACGTGTGGCGGACCTTTTGCCAGCTGAGAGGCTTGAGCTGGCCCAGTGGCTGCTGATGGAGGTGGAAGCTCCTGGCCCAGCCCCAGTGACTTCTCCTGTCTACTCTGTGGGGGCAGAGCCTGTGGCACCTCCACCCAAGCCCTACCTCCCCATGGTCCCGGCCCTGTCACAGCCCTGCAGAGGACCCCGGGAGGTAGGGGCGGCCATGGCTGGCTTGGCTCCCCCCAGCCCCCTGCGTGTCAAACCAACTGACCCAACCCCCATCCTGGCCCCCCTCTCCAGTCCAGTCCCCCACCCAAGCCCCTGCCTCCCCACTGCCAACCAGTCCCCCCGTGCACACAAAAGGTTTCCACATTCCATTCAGTATTGTATGTTAGTTTATTTCCCCCATTAAAGCTTCCCGTTCCCACCCTAGCCCGTGTCTGGGTGTTTCCTGGGTGTGGGGGTGAGGGGTGCAGGGTGGTGTGGTGTGTAGTGTGGTGTGTGGCTGGGGGGTTCAGGGCAGGCCCTGTGTGAAGGCCCGGCACAGGGCATCCGGGACCTTGACCCCATCCCGCTGTGCCTCATGGCGCAGGGCAGTGGATGGCTGCTCATAGCCGGCCCCCCCAGTCTTCAGCCAGCCCTGCATGAAGGCCTCCCAGCAGCCCTCCACAAAGTTGTGGATGGCACAGCAGGCAGCAATGATCACGGGGGCATTTCAGAGGCTGATATCCAGCCTAATGAGGAGGCACCGAAACCTCCCCTTCAGCCTCCTGAATGCTCACTCGACTGCATCCCTGACATGGTTGAGGCAACCGTTAAAGATGCCCTGGGCCAGCATAGTGTGGCCGGTATAGGGCCACATGAGCCACAGGTGCAGCAGGTACACAGCGTCGGCCACAATGCAGAGGGACATCGTGATATCCCCGAGCGGGAGCTCCCGCAGGGGGACATACATGCCCGCCTGCATCCGGCATCCCAGTCATGAATTCTAGAACACCCAGGCATCGTGGGCCCTGCCTGGCCACCCCACACACGTCCAGGAAATGGCCCCTCGCATCCACCAGGGCCTGGAGTACCACTGAGTGGTACCCCTTCCTGTTTATGTAGGCATCCCCACTGTGGTCTGGAGCCCGGACTGCAACATGTGTCCCATCCAGGGCTCCAAAACAGTTGGGAAGCCCAGGTCTGTGAACCCAGCAAGGGTGGCGTTCAGGTCCCTCAGAGTCACAACACATCGCAGGAGCATTGTGTTGATGGCTTGGACGACCTGTAAGGGGAAGGGGGAGACATCAATGAGTACCAGACGGGGGGCCCCTGCCCCATGCCCCGTTGCCCCCTCCCCAGAGTGGGTCCATGCCGGGGGCTGGCCATACTTCCTTCAGCACTGCTCCAACAGTGGCCTTGCCTATGCCAAATTTGTGGCCGACGGATCTGTGGCTGTCGGGGGTGTCCAGCCACCATAGTGCAATGGCCACCCTCTGCTGCACCGGGAGTGCTGGCCGCATACGGGTGTCCCCATGCTGGAGGACTGGGGCGAGCCAATGGCAGAGGTCCTCAAATGTCTGCCAGCTCATCCTGAAATTCCTGAGCCACTGCTCGTCGTCCCAGTCCTCCAGCACCAGCTGGTCCCACCATTCAGTGCTGGTGGCACATGCCCACTGGCTCCGGATGGGGAGGGAACAGGGGAAGGGGCAGAATGGGGGTGGTAAGGGCCTCAAGGCTGGGTCCCATGACAGCGAGCCACCTGCGCTGCTGTTGCTGCATGGAGAGCAGCACAATCAGTAGGCTGAGCAGGATTGTGATGGCATAGTCCTCGCCAAGGTGGGGAGCTGGCATGGTCTCCGGGTGTTCCCCTGTGCATGTGCTGCTGCTGTCTTCGGGCTGTCAGCCTTGAGCATGTGCGGTCTGTGGGTGCTGGGAGGGGCCCTTTAAGGGGTTGGCTGGCTGGGAGCCTGGAAGGGCTTGTCGGCCATGCGACCCCATGCCTTCATCGTTTCCTGTCTCCTCACTTCGAAGTAGGGAGTAGTTGTGCATGGACGTTTAACTTCGAAGTGGGGGAAAGCCTTCTTCGAAGTAAGGGAGTGTGCATTTTGTGTGTGGGTGCTCTACTTCGAAGTTGTACTTCAAAGGAAGCAACTTTGAACTTATTTTGTAGTGTAGACACAGCCCAAGTGTTTGACAAATCAAACCTAAAGCTAAAAAAGTTTCATTTAATTAGGAAAGAAAAGCATGAAACAACTAGAATATTTCAGGCTTACTGAAGGAAAGCCCTCATATTTCTTTCATGGTATGAATATTTGAACTTTCATTTAATTTTTCACACATTTGTTCTTTGAAATTGATGCCTGAGATCAGTTTTCACTTTAAATTGCAAGCATAGGAGAGAACCCAGATTAGTGGCACGCAGCCTTGTTTGGTGGAACATGACACATACTGTGAATAAACTTATTTCTTTGTATCAGATAAATGATGTTGAGGTGAAATTCATATGGTCTCTAAAAGTCACTCCATCCAGATGCCAAACAGACATGTTGTCCTCAATGTTCAGAACTTGAAATGGGATCTTTAAAGTTCTCTTGTACAATCTATCCCATTTTCCTCAAAAATACACAAGGTGTTTTAAGACTGGCTAGGGGTTTGCCACCTTGTGAAAGTCAACTTTAAAATGTTAACACTTACAAGAGACTTGGCATGCTACCGTATCTGGGACCTATCTCTACATTCATATCCCTGCATAACCCTAATACTTGGAATGATGTCATAAATGTTGACACTTTAAGGGTGATAACAGTACACAGCCACGAGCTGAGCCTTTGTAGCTTCACTCGTCTGCTACTTTGAGCAAGATTTTGTTCTGAAATGCAAACTTCACCTCTAACAAGCACCTCATGTATTTTTACCAAGGGACATATAATTTTGAAAAGTGTCACAGAATTGTCATGTATTCCTGCCCTGCAAACTTCAAATGTCTAATGCACATGGAATTCTGTACACTGACCTGGCACACACTAACAGTAAGTTACCGGTGGCTGGCAAGGCAGGAGAAAAATGGGGCTCACATGTAGTACAATTTCATGACTGTCCACATCTGGAATTTTCATTCCTGGGATTAAGAAGTATAGTTAACATTGTCCAAAAATTTCTTTATGTCAGTTTGTGATAACTGCAACATTATGAAAGTACTGATATACTACAATCAGACACTGAAGTGCAGCTTGTTTGTAGAATAGTTCTGTTGTGTCGAACTGGTTTTTATGTTACAACCAACCAGATATGGAGGTTGTTATGTCTATTCACAAATGCGCTTGTGATGTGTTTGTGAGACAACAGAGGGAAGGGATGCAGAGGGAAATGATATATTGGCATTTGATTGAAAAATGACAAAAAAGTGTATAGTTTAGGATTCATTTAAAGGCTTTGGTTATAACTGACAAACTAGTTTCCTCTGAAAAGTCATCTTGAAAATGTTTTGTTTTCATTTTTTTAAAATGATTTAGGATCTATTTGCGTTAGATCTGGAGCCCTACAGATACAGTGGAGTAAACATGACTGGGTTTCGCCTGCTCAATATCGACAATCCACAGGTTTCATCAGTTATTGAAAAGTGGTCAATGGAACGGCTGCAGGCACCACCCAAACCAGAAACTGGCCTCCTAGATGGCACGATGACAGTAAGTGAATAACCACAGCATGGATTTACAGCAGATGGCTACAGAGGCCTTTGTAATTCTATTCCAATCCACGGATAAACATAATTGCTTTGTTCTTAATTTCCCATATTTATCAGGATAGGAGGAGGGGAAGAAAGTCAGGGACAGCAAAGGAAGACACTTAAGAAACAAACTTAACGCGTAATTTGGTGGCTGACATCTGCCTAAGCATTATGGGCCCACTGCTGTAGCCCTTACTTTTCTAAAAATGATGGAAATGTTCACGTGAATAGGAATACAGGAGAGAGTTCTGTGTGAGCTGTTAATAGTCTGCCCAAGTTTAAGCAGAAGTTTTCCATTTGCTTTTCTACTTAATTCATTTTACAAGTGATGGAAGAGAATCGACAGAAGGAAAGATGTATTTTTAAATGTTATTTATTTTTTTCCTTTTCTTGGCGAGGGTAGTGAATTTGTTTCTTTAACCAATACTGCAGTTAGCCATGTGGCAAGTGGTGACATTCACATGAATAAATGAGTTGCAACGCACTGTGACAAGGTGCTTTGTGCTTATTTATCTCTCTCTTGTCAAATACACTAGCAGCAGTCTCATTTCTCTAAGGAAGTTCAGAATGTGATGAAAATAAGAGGAGATTAAAAACTTCCAGAGAGGTATAGTATTAGTAATCTGCAATAAAAGATACTGTATGTCTAGGCAAGTAATAGCATTTTTAAATTGAAAAAGTGCCTTCTTTCTCCATTCCGATCATCTACAGCAGCAGTCTTGCTTTGAAGATATAATTTAGAGATAAGTGAAAGGTATCTTGCTTGTAAGCACTGAGGAGAAAAATAGAAACAATTGAATCGAGTAAGTCTGACCAAGTTGGTTCTGGGCGTGGGCAGTTTTTTCCAGCATGCAATAATAATCTTAACATGAATTGAATGATATGGGATGCAGCATGGAACACACTTCATTGCAAAATGATTCCAGATGTCATTTTGAAACACACCGATTGTTACAGAGAATTTGCCAGGTCAATGACCTTCAGCAAAGTTTCTGTACAAAATTCTCCTTTTTGCACTATGGCTGTGCTTATAGAAATATGCAATACAGAGTAGATACTAATTTACTATCTAAGGCACCAGTCTTGCAAAGGGATATGTGTAGGCACTGCCACTGATTATACATATCTGACTCCAGGACTAGATTCTAAGATGGCAAATTTAGATCTCTTCTTTTATTACAGATATCTTACTACTTGGAAACAATATAAACAGACATGGTTACTAATCAGCAGTGCTTACTTTCAATATTCATCACAAATTCACTTACTCCATTAGGTGAAGAGCTACAATACTGCTGTAATTCATTAGAGAGTTAAGCTAGGATAAGTTGTGCGTCAGCAAAATGATTAAGCTTTCTAATATTAATGACAGATTTCTCCCTTCTAGTTCACAAAATGGTATTTCTCCAGGGTGGGAAATGTGGAAAGATTCTCTCAGAATGGGATGCGTGGATTTCTATGCAATTATCTAAATAAAATATTGAAATCAAAACCCTGAGAAATTCCAAGGCTGAATCTCTGCCCCAATTATGTTATTTTGTCTAATACAGAAGAGGTAGAACACCATTGTTTTTTGGGCAGGGATGGGGAAGGGAGGAAAATCTTTGAAAGCAAAATTTACACGGAAACACTCAAGACACTTCGTTATGCAGAGTTTCTGACATAGTCTGCTCTTCAGACTATGCAAGAAGGTTTATCATGATTTAACCCCACAGATGCTTTGAGATCTTCTAGAAAATCCTTAGACCTCAGGGTAGCCAACTAGAAGCCCCTTTTTATTTTTTTTCCACAAAATATCACCTCACCCTAGTCCATATGACCAACAACCAGCACAATGTTTTTGTGATGCTCCCAATCACGACTAAACTATCAAACCTGAATAAAACTGTGGCTTTTGGATTAGTGCACGACGGCCTAGCCATGTCTGTAACACCTAAGCAATGCACACTCCTGATATTGTTTTTTGTGACTTTTCTGCGTGGTTGTATTGTTAAGTGAACGGTGACAGGCTGACAGGCCTACCAAATGAATTTCTTCATCCCATGAACGGGTATAATTGCCATCAGTAGTTGAAGCTTGCCCTACCTTGCCACAGTAGCACATTAGAGCTGACTGCTACTGGTGAGAAGACAGTAACAGTCTCCGTGGCAACATAACGTTTGGCCTTTTCATTGCATGGTGGTTACTAAGGTTGAGGAAGAGCAAATCAATGCATTTCACACTGGCCATCAACTACCATCAGAAAGTGACGTTTTTCACTGCTGTGCTGCTGGTCCAGATTCCTATCAATGGTCCACTTCCATGTTTTACCACCACTGGCAGCAGTACAGCCTTGCCCCACTCAAACTGTATGTCCAGGAAGGTATTTGAGGTGCTTATTGGGAAGGTCACAATCAGCTATTCAGTTGGTCCAGTAGCTACCTATCACGTCTATATTGGCCACATCATATCCCTCGGGCACTTGGCCAGTTATGCTGGTCTGTGCAGACCCATACTGCACTCACTCCTGATCGCTGGCACAGAAGCATTTTTTCCCCTGTATACAGCTACTGAAAGTATGGGAGGTCCACACAGCAGAGCAAGGAGCCCCACTCATTCCCCAGTACAGCCACACAAGTCAGCCTTCATAGACAAAACAAACAGAATGTCATGAGGGAAGGCAGAGTCAGCGAGGTAAAGCGACGTGCTCAATGTCAGACGGCAAAGTAGATGAACATTAATAATTATAAAGCAATGAATTTTAATCAACCCTTTCCAGGTTCATAAGTGACAATGCCAAGGCAGGCAATGCTGACATTGACAGACAATATGTGGATCTTATTTTGGAGCAATGACGGGGGCTGAGCATTGGGGTGATGCAAACGGATCTGCCGTGTGGCATTTCCACCAGAAATCCTCCAACTCTTCTGGCCAAATTCATCCTGGGTATAACTGCCATGAAACAGATTCAAACCCTGGATAAATTTGCCCTAATCACCCTAATTTTGAGACTGATCCAAAGCCTAAGGAATTTATTGAGTCTTTCCACTGACTTTGTGGATCTCTGGATTAGGATCTTAAGCTATAGTTACACTAGGCAAAGTAAGTCGACCACAGACACACAATTCTGACTACAGCAATTGCGTAGCTAGAATGGACCTATCTGCACTCAGCTTACTTGGCTGTCCCTACTGAACAAGATCGACGGGAGACCTCCCTTACTCCTCATATCTCAGGAGGAGTACAGAGGTTGACCGCGACCCCTGAAAGGTCAATTTCACACATCCCCTCTAGACAGATGAAATTGAACCCTGGAAAATTGACCCTGAGCTCATCAATCTTGCGAGTTAGTGCAAACATAGCCTCAGTCACAACGAACTGTTTGGAACGTCTTTAAGAAGCTTGCTCTGCAGTACTGCTTCTACTGCCTCCTGCATTTTTGATTAGCTTTTGGTTGTGGGACTTTGTTTTGTGAAGAGCTCAACTAGGACGTCAGGAGTGATTCCTCATCTGCAGTATATTGAGATTAGCAAGCACATTCAGATCACATTCGATTGTCAGCTAAAGCTTCTAGCACTAAGACTGATGCCATTGTAATTTATTTAGGTAAATGAAACAGTCAAAGAATCAAATCTATTAATTTCCCAAAGGAACACCAGGGAAAAAGAAGAAAAGATGGGTATGTAGTACAGTTTCTCCTCCTCAAAGTCATTATGCTTTTTTGTAGGCCCAAATTTACTTCTGAATTAGTCAGTATTTTTAAAATAGATACTATATCACATTAATAAATTAATTTCTGACAACATCTCCATGAGGGGAGTAAAAATTATCTCCCTTTATGCAAAGGGGCCACTGAGACAGAGAGTAAGGGTGAAGTTTTCAAAAACTTCTGAATGGCACAAGGCCCAATGACTTGTAATAACACTTTGGTAAAATTTTCAAAAGGGCTAGCATCCCATTTTCCAAAGTGACTAGACTCTTACGCTCCTAAATCCTATAGACTTAGGAGCCTATAAGCCTTGGTGTCTAAAGGACATATTTTAAAGTTATTTAGGCACCTGAAGATAAAGTATTAACTGGTAGAATTGACTGCACTGTGGAAAATCTCACTAGGCTAGTTTCTGCATCTTTAGGCACCAAAGTAACTTTAAAAATCTGCGCTTAAGGTAGTTCTGAAAAAGGGACTGAGGTGTCCGAGTCAATTTTCAAATTTTTGCTTGAAACATTTGTGAAAATTCCATCCCTAATGATTTCTCTGGTGTCACACAGCAATCTACAGCAGAGGTGGGAATAACATGTAAATCTGCTTGGTCCCATGCTTTAACCACTATACCACGCTTCCTTTCTTTTCCATCTGATTGCTAAGTAATTTGCTCAGCAATAGCTGATAGCACAAATTAACACAAGGTTTGTCTCCCTGGAGTCACATGGGAGTCTCGGAAAAGGAGTAGCCTAATCTCTTCTAAGTAGAATGGGATGTTCGTTCTGAGATGGTAAAAGGGGAGGGAGAAGAATGCTATAAATTAAAGAGCTTCCTTTTGTTTTTCATGCAGACTGAAGCAGCTCTGATGTATGATGCTGTTTATATGGTCGCAGTGGCCTCCCAGCGTGCCTCCCAAATGACTGTCAGCTCCCTGCAGTGCCACAGGCACAAGCCATGGCGTTTTGGACCCAGATTTATGAATCTGATAAAAGAGGTATGTATGCACCATCTGCTTACAGCCAGTGTAATCCCCTCATTGTTTTTTATTGCACTGGACTCTGTATTACATGCCTCTGTGGAACGTATTGTACGTTCAGATTTCTTTTGTTAGAACACCAGGCTATGTTTACATCACAGGGTTTTGTTTAAAAAGAAAAAAGGGGGGCGGGTTTGCTGACAAAACCCATGGAGCCTCAAGATTCCAAGGCATTCTGTTGACAGTAAATCGACAGAACGCAGCACTTTTGTTGACAGCCTTACCCCACTCCCCACAAGGAAGAACACCTCCGTTGACAGCCGGTCTGGGTGTCCCAGGGGGGTTGGGTGGGGGAGGCTTCCGTCAATAGAAAAGGCCCAGCTGTAAGGAAGACAGGGAGGAGAGACATTGGGTCATTCATGCAACACAGCCCCTAAGGCCCTGCACCCCACTATGAAGAGCAACCAACACCCCCTGGGGGAAAGGACCGTAATGTCCAGAGAGCAGAGCTTGGGACAGGAGATGGGGATGCTCAGTCCGTGGAGGGGGTGGGGGCCTGCAAACCCAAAGGGAAGCATGATCCTGAGTGGCGTTGACCTTCGGATCCCTTCTCACCGTGGGTTCATGGCCTCTTTCAGGGCTGGGATGGGGCTGGGATTGGGGGAGGTACAGAGGTGGTTAGCCTGTGGTGGGGTTTGGGTCAGTAGTGGGAGCAGGGAAGTTTGGGGAACAAGAGGGACTGGGGGAGCAGGAGGGTCCTGGGGAGCGGAGAGGGGGCAAGCATGGCCCTTGGCCATTGCAGGATATCTAGGATGCCCTGTAGGATGGCTGCCAGGAGCAGGGTGGTGGCAGCAGAGCGGAGGCCGCAGCTGCAGGCAGCTGGGCCACCATGTTCCAGCAGACACCGGTGCCGGTGGTGACGCAAGGGGTTAGTTGCTCCCAGGCTCACAACGATCACTCCCAGTCATCCTGCAGCCACCACTCCTTGAGCTCTGTCATCCTTCAAAGGGCAGCACTATGGTCTCTCTGGAGGTCCTCTTGTACCCGGCAATGCCCCCTCTGGCTGAGGCCTGCCCTGGTGGTGGCGGTGAGGCTGACTCACCCTCACGGTGAGGTGGGGTTGGTGCTGTGTCTCCAGAGGCCCCTGTGCACCTGGTGGGGGTGCTGTGCAGTTGTGACCATCCAGCAGCTATGGCAAGTTCCTCACAAGTGGTGTGAGGCTCGCCCTCCATGAGGAAGAGGAAAACAGCCATCAGGAGATGCAGCAGGTGCTGAAGCACCTCTGGGTGGGGGCCGGTGCAAGCCCAGGATCTGCTCTAGCACCATGGCTCACTGGAAAGAGCTACGTCTGCCAGAGACCACTGAAGCGCTGCCCTAGGAAGCTGTGCTGCCCCTTGTGAAGGTAGACACACCTCAGCATGGGCAGGGAATGGGCATCTGGGGGGCCCTTTAAGGGCATGTCATCCAGGGCTCCCGGAAGAGATTGCTGGCCATGCGACCCTGTCGACAGTGTTCCGGGTGCCTGTTTTGTCAAGAGAGCAGCCGGGCAGTCCAGCCACTCTCTGTTGACAGAGCGGATCGAAAGAGCAATCCACTTGGCAGTCTGCACACAGTCTGTCGACAGAAGTTTTGTCAGAAGATATATTCTGACAAAAGTTTGTGTCGACAGATCCAGTCTAGACATAACCTCAGTTCCTACTTGTTTACCTCCTTTAGGAGCTTTGCTTTACAGACACAAAGCTGCTGCCTGAATTTCAGTAGCAACTTTATCCCACCTTTTAGTGAGAAATTTCAGGTGTGATAAAGTTTGCGGTGTGATTTCCAGATTTTTTTCTTGATTTATATTCATGATGGAACTGGGGTGCTCATCATTCACTAAGTTATGGGAGAACCATCTGCTACCATTGTAGAAACTGGTGTGAGCCTTTGTAACCAGGTTCCATGGCACTGTACTTGTTTGACTCCCATTATTAGGCTGATTCCCCACTCAGATGGGTCGAAGTGCTTCCACTTTCTCACAAATTTCCTTTGCATTACTGAACTGCACTAGGTACAATCAACATTCTTCTTCCTATGAAGGGAACGGTGTAGAGAGGCAGCGATCAAAAGTGACTGTTCCTGCCTTTTCCCTGCCTCCCACATTTGGAGCCTAATTCTGCCTGCATTCAAAGAGCTGTGTTTTCTACCAAAACTGTATCCCTATTGCACTTGTGTAAGTGGAGCAGAGTTGCCAGGCTGAGGGATAAACTATACAGCAGCTGGCATGAAGTGGCATGTTGTTGAAAACAGTAACAGAGAGGGAGCCGTGCTAGTCTATATACTATCAAAACAAAAAAGCAAAGTAGCACTTTAAAGACTAACAAAATAACAAAAAAAGCTCGCCTAATAAATTATTTTGTTAGCCCTTAAAGTGCTGCTTGACTGCTTTTTTGTTTTGTTGAAAACAGGAATCTCGCTGGAGGTAAGTTTCAGAACATGAAGTTATGTAAAATGTAGCCAGTGTATAGATCCCTTTTCTGAATCTTGGAGGGCTCTTTCCCTACCTGTCATTTGATTATGCAGAGGCACAAATTCCCAAAAGCTCATTTCTTCTGATTTTTTGCTGTATTGATAACTACATAGCCTTCTCATTCTCTTTTTCCTTGTCCATTTTTTACTATGGGAAGTTCTGTCAATTTTCTGTATCTGCCTCCAAGCTTCTGTCTTTAAAAAGGATAGAGTAAGGAACAGAGCAAGGCCCCAGGGACCATACTGAAAAAGTTCAATTGTCAAGGGGGAGGAGACTTACAACATAAGAGGAGAGGAGGCACGCAGCAGCTCTTGAAGTAGATAGGACTCCCCAAGCAGGACACTGTGTCCTCTACTGGAGGACCTGTCGGAGGAGTACAAAGTGACAGAAAAGACCCACACCATATCTAGGGACCTAAAGAGCTTGCAGGAGGCAGTGGCTGCCATATGGTGCATTTGGAAATACCACTGAGCAAAGTGCCTCTCTCCAGCTGGGTTCAAGATTGCTGCATGACAGCTCCTCTTCTGAGGGGGCTGTAAAAGAGGACAGCTGCCAGCAAGACTGTTCTGGGACAGCCTGTGGCAATGTGTAGCTATAGCCTACCCTGATAGAGCTGGGGCAGGATTATGAAAGGGGTTTTAAGGCTTCAGCCCAAGGCCCTGAGGGCCCCCTTAGCCTGGGGTCCTGGAATGCAGCCACTGAATCCCCTGTGTGCCGTGGCTCAGGTGGCAGTAGGGGAGGGCTGAAGGGACTCTGCACGCTGTCATTCCTCCTCCTCGCCCTGCCCCCGGGTCGGAGCCGCGTGTGTCACCACTAGCAGGCTCCACCCCCACAGTTCCCATTAGCTGGGAATCATGGCCAATGGGAGAGGTGGGAGGTGGTGGCTGCAAGCACAGGACCACATGAAACCACTTGTTCCATGCAGCAGCTAAGCCAGGTAAACGTCCCAATCCCCTGTCCCCTCCTGTGCCCTGCCTCTCAGATCCCACAGCCCTACTCTCAGCCTGCTCCTGTGCCCAACCACCCACCCAGACTCCCTTTCCTGCACCATACCTCCTGCCCAGACCCTGTACCCCAACCCTCTCACCAGATGCCTCGCCCCATCTCCAGCCCACTCCTGCATACTACCTGCCCACCCAGAACCCACACTTCCCAGCAGCCCCCTCCCACAGAGTGAACCCTTCCTTTTTGGTCCTACTCTGGAGCTTAGGGGTGCCCACAAAATCTCTTAGTTCCAGGTCCCCAGACCAGTAATCTAGCCTGGGATAGAGCCACCAAATGTAGCCACAAAGCATGTGCCAACAGGAGTTTTTCTGCTGATGTAAGACCACCTCCTCCCATTAGTGATGGCAATAGAAACTCTTCTGTCAGATGTGCCCACCATGGAGAGGTGGAGTGGAGGAAGAGGCTGGCAGCATGCTTACACAAAAATAAGTTTTAAGTGTAAACAAACCCTTGGACTCTACAAACTTTATAATTCACTGATCTCTGAAGTATTTCCGTGCTTGCTGTGAGTCACTCACTGCATGCACTTTGCCATTTTGGATGGAAGTTTGCACACAGTGGATATTAGACCTCAAATTAAAATGAAGTGGTAATTATAGTCTCCCTTGGCAGTACATTTTTACAATGATTCCAATGGAACTGAAAAGTGACTCTAATCAATTAATACTGTTACATGGACTTTTAGCACATAATATGAATTGCCTAGATCACCACCTTTGGAAACATCTTAAAACTTTGACCAAAAGCAGTGGATGCATCTCAACAGATCCAATTCAAGGTTTAGTATGTTAAGCAATTCTAGGATCACACTTATCTTGCAGAGCTGGCTTCTTGCAGGGAATGAGATATATGAACTATTTACTGATACTTTGATGGATAATGTCTCTCATAGTCAGTAAAACACTGATATACACACTCCAAGACTCTTATCTTCATGTTTTCTATGCTAGCCAAAAAGTACATTATTAAAATTAATTTATAACAACAACTAAGGCAGTAATCCACTTCATAAAGGAAAATTCAACAAGGGTTTAAAATTATGTTGTAAATATAATAGGATCTCACTAATTCATGCGAAAATCTAGGAGGAAAATCAAGGGTGAATTGTTCAAATTAGGGGGCAAGCCAATAGACAATGAGAAGGACAAGTAGCTGTGTAACAGTGGTCCATTTATCTTCCTAAGTATGGTTTAGTTTTAACTGCTTTACTATATGTATAGTACCAAGAGTCTGAACAATTTTATTGATAGGTACAAAGACATGGTACCTGCCCTACAACTGAGGTAGAGGATGTACAGACAAATGTGGAATGCAACAGGTTCTAAGGCTGGTGAAGTTTAGCATACACCTTGGTAATGCCATGTTTTTATTTTGCTTTTGCACCCAATAAAGATTTTCAGTAATTTAATTTATTCTGACATGTCAGTGGAGAGAATGAAAAGCGAAAATCTCAGACGAGTAGAGTGCTGGGCTTCTGCTACTCTCAGGAACTGGACAACTTAATTTTTTTAGTCTATCAATATTCTGTTTGAGCTCCATGTTCTTCTCAAATGTGCATGAATTTGTTCTCCTGAGCTGCAAATCTGAGGCCAGAATTTGTCCTCTTGCTTATATTCATCTGAATATACTTCTGTCTAAAAAGCCGTGAGTGAGTATGAATTACTGTGTTAACATGAGTGCCGTCTTCACGGCACCTCAGAATTAACAGTGTGAGCTAACCAAAGACAGTAATTCCACTGGCTTTAGACCTCAGGGACTGATTTAGTTAAGTATCACCAGCTTCATCTTTTAGAGGAAAGAACATCAGATACAGTGCCTGAGGCCACAGGAGTAATCAATACTACACCAAAACGTAATCATCATCTTCCAACTACCTCAGGAGGTGCTCCTGTCTCTGGGAACCAGAAAACTGCAGGCAGAAGCAAGTCCAGCCCAAGCACCCAAACTGTTTTGAGGTACCGGTGACCATGAGCTAGTTTCTGCTTGGGAGAATATTACAAACAGTGCATTAGCATGGGATTACAGCACTCCCACAGTAGCTCATGAAGCTATTTTCTAAAATTAAAACTAAATCCTTGTCAGAAGCGCCTTTCCCCGAGACTTTATGTCATTGATATCTAAATGCTATTTTAATCCTTAGACTATTTATGGAAGAATTTCCAGATGAGTACATCTTGTCCCTCCCGCCCTGCCCTCCAACCTGCTGTCCAGCATGGGGTGGGGGGCAGGATGGGTGGGAAAAGTTGGTTTCTCTGAAGAAAGAAAATAAAAGGGAAGTATAATTCTTCCTCACATAGAAAAAAAGGAATAATAAATATGAAAAGGGTAAATATGGATCTTCCTTCTCTCCTAGTTCTCTTACAGGCAGGAAACAAAGTTAGGAGAAGGAATTCTCCTAATTTCTACTTTTTTCCCCTCTCTCTCACTCTTCAGGGAATACAATATAAAACTGTTCTACTAACTTCAAAAGATGGGAATTGTGCATCTCATGACAGAATTTGGCCCTTTGGTTATAATGGAAGTGAAATGATATACTGAAGGGAGAGACATCTCATTCTCTAGAGTGCCAGAAAAGTCTGAGTAGGAAGATGGATCAATTACACAGAAAATTACTCTTCATTCAGTAATAAAAACTGTAATGTTCAGATTCCCTGGGCATAGCTCAATGAACAATCTTTTAAATATGAAAAAAAATCACCCCCACAAAAACAAAAGATGATGTCCCTATACTACTGTTGATGGAAAAGATAATAGATTCTGAATGTCTCCCCACTTCTAAAGAATAAAAAAAATCATTAAACGATCCTTTTAAACTCATAAAATCTGAATAGATAAATGCATTTTCTACTGTTTCCCACAAACGCCCTGTGTTCCTGTCTTGCTGAACACTATTAACAGCAAGAAAAGAATCTCTATTCCTACAGGTAACGAAGGTGTTGCAAAATATTTCATTGATCTAAAAATAAAGAATTACTTCAGATCCAAAGGGGGTGATTTTTGAAAGCACAAAATAGGCACCCAGCCTTTAAGATCAGTATTATGATGGCTAGCAATGTTATTTATTTATTTATTTTACTGGAAATAAGTCATGATTCCCAAGGAAAAGGCTGCTTTAATGAGACACACGAATTCAGTAATTTTCTGACATATAGAGGCTGAACTTCTCTAATCTGGAACACACTCATCTGGCAAGATTTTAGTTAGCTGGATGGCCACTTACCATGGGCATGGCCAAGTTTCCCGTGGTCCCATAAAGTTTGTTTACAGCCACCAGTCCTGGCTCTCAGTGATCTGTCCTGTTATTTAGCTATGGTCTGAAGAAATGGGTCTGTCCCACAAAAGCTCACCTAATAAATTATTTTGAAGGCTTTAAAGTGCTACTTGACTGCTTTTTTAAAGAGTTAATGAACGCTGGGGTGCATAAATACCAGAACCTCAAGTAGGTGTAAAAAAGCTGCAAGTGCTGCTAAAATACTGCATCCAGTTCTGGTGCAAGATAAATTAGTGCAAGTTCACAGAAGAGCCAGGATGAAAGGATTAGAAAACATGCCTTATGCATAGGTGCTGGAACTAGGAGTGCAGATGGAGAGGTGCATGGTGCTGCCACACACACCCAGCTTGAATTGGTTTTGATTATATACAGGATTTACACTTTGGTTCAGTGGTTCTCAACACCTACACTGCAAAAATTATTCAAGTGCCTCTGCCCTTATGACCAGATTGATGAACTCCAGGAGCTATTTAGGTTTTCCAAAAAGAAGATTGCAGTGTGACTTGATTACCATCTGTAAGTGTTTACAAGGGAAACACATAATTAATAATAGGCTCTTTAATCTAGCAAATAAGGTCTAACACAATCCAGTGGTAGGAAATTGAAATTAGACAAATTCAGACAGGAAATAAGTTGTAAACTACTGTGAGGGTAATTAGCCATTGGAACAATTTACCAAGGATTGCGATGGTCACCCCTTAATCTTCTGGACATGGTATTCCATCTTTTATCTCCATCATGGGCAATTGTTAAATTAAAAGATAGGCTTAAGGAATTATTCTGGGGTGCGTTCTCTGGCCTGTGCTATGCAGGAGGTCAGACGAGATCACATTGCTCCCTTCCCACCTAAGAATCTATGAACTGTAAGCTGTTTGGAGCAGGAACTGACTCTTTCTTTTGCGTTTGCACAGTCCCTAGCAAAATGGGAACCCTGAGTAGCTCACAGTTCCTACCACAGTCTAAAAAACAATGCATACACCTTCCTGTGGACATATGCAAGCCTGACAACCTGAGGACAGCAATTGGACTCAGTACCAAAGTCATGAGATTATACTATGCAATGATCTTTATCTTCTTAACTGTTGCTTCTATCTGCACTTCAGAAGCAGGACGGTGATTCACAGCTTGCTGCTGAGTTGTATAAAATGGATGGTTTTTGCATTTGGGAAAAGCAGGCTTCACATATCCTTGTATTCTTTTCCCCTCGTTTGACTCTCCTTTAAAAAAATGATAAGCTTTTTGTTTGATGGAGAAAGGAATCTAAACTCTCCTTAATACAATGGGAGTAAATGATTAGCCTTGATCCATAGAAAAGGACCTATCTAGGGGTCTAATAAGGGACATTGAGAACATTTCCCTCTAACTCTAGGCCAGAGTGGACAACAATACCTCCCCTCCCTTTCGCTTTCAGTTCCTGCAAAAGATGGTGAGATGAGAAGATGTGAAGTCCAGGAAGCTAGCTCTGCTGCTTGTTGCTTCTGGGTTCTGTTCCCCAGCTGCTGATGGAAAGCACTGTGGGGGGTTGGAGATTAAAAATTCTCCAGCTCAACAGCATAGATAGCTCTAGCTATGCAGCAGGGCAGCTGCAGAAAAGAATACCATGTCCCTCCCACCTGCTGCACTGACAGCAGAAAGGGGAGAGCAGGCATTGCAGGGCCTGTCCTCCTGCTGCAAGCTGGGGAGGGAAAGAAGGAAAGTCAGCACAATGGCTTTGCACTGCAGAAAACCAACTCCATTTCTTTTCCATTATTATTGTTATTCTGCATGTCAATAAGTCATTTTTAACCAATCAATAGGCCAGAGAGGAAGGATGGATTTGCAGATAAGGCACTGAACTAGAGCTCAGGAGCTCTGATTTCAACTCCTGACTGCCACAGACTTTCCATATGACCTTGGGCAAGTCCCCTTAGCTGTCTAAATCCCAGCTGTAATATGTGGATAACCGTACATTTTTTCTATTGCAATTGTGTGCTTTTTGGGGCAAATACTTTGTAATATTTGCAGTTCATAACATACAATGGAATCCAAGTCTCAAACCAGCAAATACTCACCAGTAGTACTTACTGTACCACAACCCAAATAATACATCGTTTTATATTTTGTGTTGCACTTTGTCACTTTGGTAATGGCCACAGAAAGGTATGCAATCCCCTAGGTCCCAGAGGGATGAATTACTTAGAAAAATAAAAAAGCAGTCAAGTAGCACTTTAAAGACTAGCAAAATAGTTTATTAGGTGAGCTTTCGTGGGACAGACCCACTTCTTCAGACCATATCCCGACCAGAACAGACTAAGCTTTCCCTCAAATCTTTACCCACTCACTTCCTCTTGGTACTGGATTTGATAGTAAATTTAAGATGATTTAAGCATTCAAAATGCACTTGTCCAAGAAGAATCTCCTCAACATCACTTCATCTAGGCTTTGAAACAAGGACATTCAAGTTGTCAATCTCAAGTAATTAGAGATCATTGTGTCACCTTTCACACTGAAATGGCATATTTAGAACTTTTCCTCCCCACTCTTGTGCACTCTCTAACCTAACCTCTGCTCTGCAAATGGGTGTTCCTGAACAGTTCAAAGAACTGCAGCTTTTGGAGGGGCAGATAAAACTGCACTTTCAAATGGACCATAAACTTTGTTTTCTCTTATTCCTTCTGCTCATTTGTTCATCACTAGAGGAAATGTAATGTGTTAACCCACTATCAACCCCAAGAGCTCCACTTTTAAGCATCTGAGACACAACATTAGTAAAAAGACTAATTGTATGAGTCACTCAGTTGATGAGAAAATATAAATAACTTTTCTATTATAGTTTCAACTCTAACCAAAAGCATAGACAGATCAAATTTACTCTTGACCTTTACCGCTCAGAATGGCTTATAATGGAATTGACTATGTACTGTCTTATCTTGGAGAAGTGATTTACAGTATTTCTGGTATATCTATGCAGTATACCAAGGTTTCCCTAATTTTTTCAGGCACCTGAATTTGAACATTTTGTAAACTTGATAAAAACTGCATGGGAAATCAGAAACATGTAATTCAACAGTATATTTCAGAAGCATTTCTAAAACATGATTGCACTGAAGAAAAAGCTGGGATTCATCACATACCTAACATAATAATCTCTATATAGCTTTACTTTTAACTGTGTTTTAAAGTCAACATAAAAGAGCAAAATAAAAGTGCAAGAGTATCAAATTTCAGATTTCAATCTCATATGAAAAAACACAGAGGATCAGATTTCCTAACATCCAAAGGAAGCTACTGCTAACTGCTTTCATTGGGCTTGCTGAACTACTCTACACTACCATTAAATGCTCTTTGAAGAGAGTAATAATAAAATTGGTAAAGAGCTTATTCTAATACCTGTTCAACAAAGTGTGGTAAGGACAAATGGTAGCACTCCTGTACTAGTCAAAAGACAACAGCTAAGCGAAAAGCTGTGAGTAAGAAAAGCTGCTTTCATCTTCCTAACTACCACTGCCAACCTAATAATATATTCATATCTTCCCTACATGTGCATTAATCATCACTGATAATTCTCATAGCCCCTAAAATTTTATTGTGTTTTTCCAGTTTAGGATCCCAAGTTTTGCAGAGCAGCAACCATGCTGTATTTACACTGCTCCTAACATAATATGGTCCTGATCACAAGTTTGACTATTAAGTCAAAGTCAGAGTAAATGCTCACCCTTCTATTCTGTAGGGAAGCAGGAAGGCTTAATAAAAACAAGAGAGAGGAATAATCTGTTTCCCCTCAGCTTCTGCTGTTGAATTTCTCCTCAAACTTTCTACTAAATTAAAGATGGAGAAAGGGCTGGGGAGATAGAGAGAGATTAGAACATGGAGGGGGGAAAGTGATGGGGAATAGTTACTACACCACTGTTAGTGTATTTTGCCTCACATGTTTGGTATAATCTGGCATCAATGACTGGCTAAAGCCCTGACTTTGGGAAGTGCCAAGCATCTGCAACAGTGTCACACATACAGAATGGGAAAGGACTGCCTAGGAATGAGTACAGCAGGAAGGGATTTAGGGGTTATAGTGGACCACAAGCTAAATATGAGTCAACAGTGTGATGCTGTTGCAAAAAAAAGCAAACATGATTCTAGGATGCATTAACAGGTGTGTCATGAACAAGACACGAGAAGTCATTCTCCCGCTCTACTCTGCGCTGGTTAGACCTCAGCTGGAGTATTGTGTCCAGTTCTGGGCACCGCAGTTCAGGAAGGATGTGGAGAAATTGGAGAGGGTCCAGAGGAGAGCAACGAGAATGATCAAAGGTCTAGAGAACATGACCTATGAAGAAAGGCTGAAAGAATTGGGCTTGTTTAGTTTGGAAAAGAGAAGATTGAGGGGGGGACATGATAGCAGTTTTCAGGTATCTAAAAGGGTGTCATAAGGCAGAGGGAGGGAACTTGTACTTCCTTGCCTCTGAGGATAGAACAAGAGGCAATGGACTTAAATTGCAGCAGGGGAGGTTCAGGTTGGACATTAGGAAAAAGTTCCTAACTGTCAGGGTGATCAAACACTGGAACGAATTGCCAAGGGAGGTGGTAGAATCTCCGTCACTGGAGCTATTTAAGAAGAGGTTAGATAGATGGCTTTCAGGGATGGTCTAGAAAGTGCTTGGTCCTGCCGTGAGGGCAGGGGGCTGGACTCGATGGCCTCTCGAGGTGCCTTCCAGTCCTACTCTTCCATGATTCTATGAACTGTCAGAATAAGCCCCTGATGTAATATTATGGAGATAAATGTGCACGTGTGGGTGTGGGGGTCCATATCTCCTAAACAAGAACAGTGTGCTTTTGAAAAACACGGAGGTAAATTGTGTGCCTCCTGCATTTATGCTTAAGATTCCATACCCAGTAGGTCCCTTTAAGAAAGGGCCTCTTTGTATTCAAGGTTTCCATTTTGAGAGACTGGCACTGGGGCAAAGTACACTTCTGAATTTCCATTCTCGAAGTTTGATCTAGTCAGTGGATCAGACACAGAGCTGAGGTTTAGGAACAATATATGAAAACGTGTATGCAGCAAACAGGAGGCTTTGCAAAGCAGATAAAAATCCTTACTTTTCAAATAGGTCACGTAACAATTAGTCCCACTGAAAAGAAACAAGCTATGTGGGTCACCAGCGGTACATCCGTCTCAGCTGCCTACCAAAACAAGGAATGCAGAGTGGTGCACATGCAGTGCTCCCTCATCTCTACAGCCTAGAGCGAACTGGGAAACCTCTTCCTCTTGGTTAATGCTCATGCTCCCCTTACCCTATGGCCACTTTTGGTGCCCCTCCTGGCTGGGGCTAAGTCACTGAACTAAACTGTAAGCCCTGTATGTGATGGAAGCCACTTCAAACCAGCACCTCTCGCACCCTTGTTCCAGCCCACTTGCCTCTTGGCAGGTTAGAGTGGGCTGTAGAGTTTCTACTAACTGTCCTGCTTCTCTCCCACCACAGGGGCAAGAGTGCTTCTTTCAGTCAAGGAGAAGGGGTGCTCTGATGCTCCCCTTCTCTCTGCGTAGAGAATGAATATCTGTATGAGCTCAAGTTGAAGGCCTGGTTTCCATGCAGTATTTAAATAAAGACATGATATGAATCCAATGTCGTTAAATTGGTGCAAAAGGCTTCCAGGACATTGTACTTTTGGTTTAAATTCATCTTATTTTGGTTTAGTTAGCGTCGATTAGGAAGTGGTTCAAGCAAAGCTGAAATAAGCCACTCTTAAGCCACTATCAGAACGTCCATATGGGATTTTACCTGGGTTGGCAACTGATAAACTGAAAAGCTAAGCATGAGGCTAGGCTTATCGCTACATTTACAGGCTGTGGACTTGAACTTGGACAACCATTTGTTCCACCTACTGGGAAACCCTCTCCCACACAAGCATTTATGAAGAACCATTGGCCACCACTTTAATAGAAGCTAGCCTGATTGTCATTAAATAATTTTACATTTTACAATGCACTGCTTTCCTTACAAATAGTCCTTCTGATTTCCTTATGCTTAAAATATTATTTACACAATGTAATGCCACAACAAGATTCTCATGGCAATATGTTTAAACTTAGAACAACCAACCTGAAGACTCCTACTTTCATTGCTTTTGAAATGTCAGAAGTCTGTTAAATTGGGTTTCTGCCATTACAGCTGATTATTAAAAAATACTGAAAACAACATCTGAAATGCAAAAATATATTTTTTCTGGTTTTTGAGTAGCTCTATTTAAACCCTTTATTTAATGGAGTCTGGCAATGCATCAATACTTTGCAATTAGAATACTTCTTACCCAAGGAACTCACAGCATTTTATGTACAATTAAGAAAGTCTCATAACACTTCTGTGATGTATGTTGCAGAAAAGACACAAGGAGAAGGTAAAGCTAATCTGCAGAGATTTTTAAACTTTGGGCATGTGCCTGGGAGTGTGAGTTGGATGTTATTTCCTTTTTTAGAAAGTGCTTTTTTTCTGCTTGCTTTCTTTTACCTTAGGAACTTTAGGAACTATCACTTCCCCTTGATTGGTTAGCATGTCAGGGCCTCTGTGTGCTGATCTCTCATAGGAAGAGAGTTGAATGTTTATCAAATATGCCCTTTCTTCAAACTATTCATTAGGCATTAAGGAAAAACAGAGAAGAGGGAGTAACAGAACTGATAAAGCAAAAGAATTTTAAAACTGTCACACCAAAAATATCTTCTCCTCTGAATAGCTTGGATTTCAGTCCCTGGACCTTCGATGTCATGATTTCATTACTTTTCTTATCATCACATGCGCTGACAGGTTTCCAAGACCTACCTTTCAAATGTAATAACCAGGAAAAATTTGAGACTTGCACATGAGAACTTTTCAGGCTTTTTGTATGAATCATAAAGGAGTAAGAAGAAAGCACAAAGCAGTTCTTCTTTCTTTGTAGGTCATGTTTAAGCAATTTACCAGACACCACGAAAAGAAACAACATACCGTTTCTCCCGCAGCACTGGGACAACTGAGCCTAGAATCCAGGACTGAAATTTTGGCTCCTTTGAGGTCAAGTTTTGCCATTTACTTCAACAAAGCCAGCATTTCACTCCAGATCTCCTAACTTTCAATCTCTGCTCTAACTACAAGACCATAATCTCCTCATTGTAAGCATACACTCATACTCAATGGGCTAGATCTTCAGTTGCTGCAAATCAATATAACACCATTATCTTCAGAGGGGAATATCTTCCAATATTTCTATTACACAGTGCTCACTGTTTACAGGAAAATTGTATTTCAAAATCCCATCCCCAACCTAGTCTCTGAATTTTCATCCTTTATTTTATGCACACAATATGGAGAGAGCCCAAATAGTCAATCTGAAGACCTAATCCAAAACCCACTGAAGTCAACAGAAAATCTCCAAATAACTTCTGTGACCTTATGATTACGTCCTAAATAAACAAATTACAGCAGCACCTGGAAAAACAATAATCAGCAATGCAACATGCAGAAGCTACCTTCCCCCCCCACCAAAGTGTGGCTCATTGTCAGATTTCCATCTCTCTCAGGTCAATCACAATTCTATTTATAGATGCCTAGTTATAATTGCAAGGCTTTTGGAGGTGGAGCGTGGTGGGGAAGGGAAACCAAGTCATTTAGCACTTCTAACCAAAGACATAGTTCTCATTTCCACATGAGATACAGCTTAACATCCCTTTAGTTTGCTTATTATTATATAATAATTCAAGTGTCCTGTGACAGATGCAAAGTGTCAGAAGACCTTTCACACCACTGAGTTTGAGCTTGATGCTGTGTAGCATCTCAGTGGTGCATGGCAAAGAGAACGAATTTCCTGTAGTGGATGTAGTTCTAAAGCAGCACTTAGACCAAGCAGTTCAGCCAATGGCCTTATTCATTGATCCTTTGGACTGGTTATTTCTAACTAATTTAAAGTGGTGGTAACTTGGACCTTAACCATTCTACAAGTACCTGGTCACCTATATACATACTTATTCTATATAGTTCACACACATCCATTTGCTCTCCCTCTCCTCCCATGCTTTTCTGAAACCACCACCACATACGATTGATTATTGAGAACCGCGGTCTCAGCCATTTGTGTCTTACGCACACTGTTATTGAAATAAAGCTTGAGATGGAAAAGGCTGCACTTGGTTAGATGGCAAATAGAAAGCGCAGCAACGAGTCCAGGAAAAAAGTCACAGTACACAGAATATTGGAGAAAGTGGGAAAAAATCAATAGAAAAGAGGGAGTGTATAGATATAAAGATTCTCTGTGAAGATCCCCCAGTAAATATTCTGGGGATAATTTTAGATCTTACAAATAAAGATTACATGACCACATTTATATATTGTTATGACATTTTGAAGAAGCTGATACTCTGAAACCTTAAACAGCCCACTACCAGGGAAGTCACTCTAATTTTAGTCTCACAGAGAGTACATCCGAACTGTAGTCACTGAGCATAACTGTAGTTCAAGTCAATGTATCTGAGCTAGCTTCAATGTAAGTTGCTTCAACTCCACAACAGCGAAACCACATCACCTTCAGCATGGGCCAGTCCCATGACTAGATACACACAGCTCTGAGAGGGTTTGCACAGCTTGTGCTTGTTTCACTGCTCTGGGACCCAAGATAGTGAGCTTAACTCACCCCTGGTGACTGAAGTCTAGACGTAACTGGTGAGCAAGAGAGACTGCTACAAGCAGCTAATTTGGGTAGACATTTTTAAATAAATCAAAAATAAATTCACAGTAAGAATAAATCTACCTGCGTATAACACTGAGTAGTTGGGCATCAGGTTGATTTCCTCCCAGGCATTTCCCTTGCTGAGGTACGTAAGCTGCTTTATGTCAGCCTTGCTTTGGTGGTATCTTTGCTTAAAGTTGTCTCTAGCCTACCTAAGCGCCTTTCCAGGATGACTTAATAACACTATCTTCCCAAGCAGCACAGAGTCACAGTCAATATAATTACATCAGCACAGTGACACTAGGCTGCTTATTTAAAAACTGTTACTGGGTTTCAGAAACATGCAGTAATGACCCACGCTGACAATACAACCCGTACAAGTGTTCCTGGTAATGACATGTACTATCAACACAAGGAGCCAAGTGTGTGCATGCACAGGTGAGGTTGATGTAATTCTGTAGTGTAAACATGACCCCACTCTTGCCCTGCCCCGCATCAGCCCGTTCAATTCAGCTCTCCAGCTAGAGCTTGTTCTTCAACCCCACCCCTTTTGCAGTGTAAATTCAGATTCAAAACAGGGATTCTTTGGTGTTAAAAGAGAGAGTCAGGTCTTTCCCCTGGGGCTGGGGCCTCATGGTTCAGATGCTTTTTTTCTTCAGGGTCTTCCCCCTTCCCAAATAGGTTCCTTAGTGGGGCACAGGCATCCAGTGTTACCCTTCTTCAGGAGCTAGTAGAGGAGCCCAAGCCCACCCTCTCCACTGGGTTCCAATCCAGGACCTGATGGCTGGCAACTAAGCTGCCTTGCTGGATCATTTCCTACCTGTCCCCTCTTTTGCCACTGGGTAAAGACTTCAGATAGATGTGATAGAGTCAAGGGTCCCTTCTTTATGGGCTTCATTAGGTCACTATAGCCAGGCCTCAGTCAGCAAGAGCTCCTGAGAAACTCCTTCATAATAACTCTGCGTGTAGGTCAACTCACCTCCATAGGCTCGCCTGCCGGTGAGCAACTCCGCTCCTCTTTAAAGTGCTTCCTCTTATCTGTGCATTTTTAACACTCAAAGCAACGAAAACCAAGTCGAAAATAATATACCTCAGAGTTTTAAATTGTGCCCTAACTTCTACCGGAGTCAAAAGCAAGGACAAAGTGCAAAAAAAGCAATTTCTTGTGATGAATTACCTGATTAGGTTCTGATTCACTTTTATTACAACTTTTAACATTTGACATGGAATGACACTAAAAACATTAAAATTGCTATAAATCTTGCATATAAAACATGAAATCTTGCTGCACTGTTACACAGTTTTGTGAATTCTCACTGTAGTGAAAGTTATGCTTCATTTCTCTTAATTACATTTGAGAACTGTGTAACTGATTTTCCATTATTTGCCTGACCACATGAGATACCTAATATGTTTCAACATCCTTGAGCTGCCTGATTGTTCCCTGAAAGTGACGTACAGACTATACTTTCTTAGAACTCGTATTTTTTAGTTTATAAACCTAATTTGGATCGCATGCATCGTTTAAGGCCAGAAGAGACCATTATGATAATTTAATTTGACCCTTCTTTAGGATTTATGGGGCGCTAGGCAGTACTATAAAACTGGTGCCCACATTCCCAATAGCAGTGGGGAGGGGGCAGGACACAGATTTTTTGGAGATGTGGTAGTATATTCTTCAGCAACACACTAATGAAATATTTTTAAAACAACTTTTTAAATTCCTGTCTATTAATACAGTAAAGTCAACAAAATGGCAGTGATGTAGCACTTTAAAGACTCACAAAATAATTTATTAGGTGATGAGCTTTCATGGGACGGACCCACATCTTTAGATCTTGAGATAGTGCTGAACTGGAAATAGGTAACATTCAGTAAATTCAGAAAACAGCAAATTGAAAAACTGGCCATATATGCTTGTGAAATGCCCTCATTAATACTTGAATGGGCCTTTCCCAGGTTCTGTGTTCTGTAATGGGCCTGGAAGGCTTTTTCAGTTTTAAGTTAACTAGATCTTTCCAGAGGAAGCAGAACCACCTTACAGGTATAAAATGTCTCTTACCCATGAAAACTCATGGCCTAATAAATGTGTTAGTCTCCAAAGTGCTACGGAACTGCTTGTTATTAGTATAGGGGAAGGAAGAGGTACATGGATGGGCATAAAGACCCAGTGCTTCCCCCAATTTTAAAGTGTCCTATGCAACTGTATAGTCTGCATACAGATAAGGACAACTCTGATTTGTAAACACAGCCTCCTGTGTGGCACAGGCCACAGAGCTTCTCTGAGCATGCCTCGAAGCCAATGGTAAATTTGACTTCAAAAGGGGCAGGATTTAACTCTAAGTGGGTAGTCTTTGGCCAGTATTCTGCCATCAATTTTGAGGAAAATTTTCTTTAACTTCACAGAGCATTCAGGGCATAAAAAAAGGTTATTTTGTGATTGTCTGGAAATACCACATATTTACTGTAGCAGTGTATTCCATTTGCGTTTGCAAATTATGTCCGTTCAAAAGCACCTATATTATTTAGGATCCTAAATCCTCCTTTCCAAAGTAACTTAGACACTTAGGTATATTACTCACACTTATTTTCAATGAGATTTGGGCTGTTAAGTCACTTCTCAAAATTTTTCTTGTTGCTCTTTTATTCAAAACCATAATACAGTCAATGAAAGAGTCAGGCATGTGATACAATGATGATGAATCTGAATAGTTAGTGGCAAATCACTGTTTACAAATAAACTGATGTCAAAAACTGATCATTTGGACAAAATCCATCAGTACAATGGACTGATGGTGATCATGTCAAAGGAAGAAACTGAAAAAGCCACTGGTATAACACAAAACACATCAACACATACCTTTTCATATGCTTAAATTAGAAGCTGCATATTCAGAAAAAATATATCATTGTGAGTGGGATTTTTCACACACTCCTGTGTGATTTAGGTACACATGCCCCACTGAAAGGGAAATTTGTGCCCCTAAATTCCTTTGACACTTTTGAAAATCTCACCCTATTTCCATAACTTTGAGAGACACACTCTAGCCATAGCAGATTTGTTTGAGATACATGGTAGTGGCAAACCTGTGTCTGAGATTAAGTCCTACAGATTCAGAACTTTGAGCAGATTAAACAAGAAGTGGTTACACTACTCTAATTTGTATTCATTGATTTTATTATGCAGCTTCTTTGTAAAAAAGTCGCCTAAGAAAAATTAAATGAAGACAGAACATAAGCCTGTAATCTAAGAATTATAAGGCTGGCACATATGTTGAAGCTATAACATAATTTATGTCTTCTTTGTGCTTTGAAGAAATTAATCTAATATGGAGGTCTCTAAAAATAGATTACAAAAATTGTTCTGTGTTTAAAATCCATCAAATCCTTCTCTTTAATTGATAAAATTCGCCTCTGGGACCAAATCATGTAGGCACCATAACAGATGGATCCTATTTTAAAAGGTGCAAAGGTTCGAGAAAGAATACAAGACAGAAATATTATACTTCCTTAGACTTTGCTTTGGAACAAAGAATCGACAACCACAATTCAGAATTATCCTTGGTTGTATCTACTATGTACTGAATATACAACAAAATGTCCCCATTTAATTTTTTTCCTAATACTGAAGTTTAAAGGAAATGGTGAAGGTGAAGGTGTATTTTTTATTTACTATTGTTAAAATGGACCTTGATTCCAAAAGACTATACAGATTCCAGTGTATCACCTATGTCCCATTTAAATCTTGTATTAAAGTCCTGAATGTAACTTAAGCAAACCACAGGACTTTCTGCCAGCCTCTGTGAAAGCCGGCTCCTGCTTCCATTGAATTCAAAGGCAGCTGTGCCGTAGAAATCCGTGGAAGCAGAACTGACATCATGATTTGCTGATCATTATTTTAAATGTAAAGAAGATGTGTCTTGTTAGTTTATTTTAATCTTCCTCAGTGACCACTGCAGCTGCACATATATTAGCTACAAATGTAGTCCTCCAGAAAATGAGCTGGCCTATGGTATTTAGGCTTAGATTTTCAGAAGAGTCTGTGGCAGGGGTTAGCAACCTGCAGCTCCAGAGCCACACGAAGCTCCGAGCACTGCTGCTGCTGACTCCTCTTGCAGCTCTGGAGGCTGCCGCCGCTTAAACAAAAAAAACTAAATTCAGTTGCTCACCATTAAGCTAACTGAATTTAGTGTTGTTTGTTTAAGCGTCTGCAGCCTCCAGAGCCGCTGAGCTGTCAGCTGGGGCACGGAGCCCTGGAAGTGAAAGCGAGGGCAGGGCATAGAGCTGTCCCATGTGGGGGCAGGCTTACTAGCCAGAAAGCTGGGGGAGGGGTGACCGAGCCTGACCCTACTGGAGCCACACAACCCTCTGAGAAGGCGGCAGGGAATAGCGGAGGAGCTGTTCGCCCTGAGGCAAGTTAATCCTGGAGGGCGGGGAGGTTTGAGCTAAGAGGGGTTAAGCCTAGGGATGGGGGTAACAATTTTCTAACTTGTACAAAGCGTGTGCTGTTCTTAAAAGAAGGGTGACAAAAAGTATGGTTTGATGTTATTTATTCAGGACTGACTCATATTCATGTGCACTGAGGCTCTTGAAGGATTGATTTTGTAACTGAATTTGAAAAAATGGCTTTTCTCACTATTTCAGTTGCAGACCCCTGGTCTAAGGGCATTTGCTCCCTGATCATTTGGGTCTAAGCAAGATTTAACCACACTTTGTCTAACAGCCCAACTCCAAACAGTAAGTCATGAAAACCCTTCCCAACTTACCAGCACTTGGTGAAGTTTGAGATTCTGTAAACTGGGCTCCTGTATTGGATTAGGCTGGGTGATATAAGTGGCAATTTTGGAGGGTTACTTAATTCAGTTAATGAACCCTTGGTGAGGATGAATCTGAGGCAGGAGGACAAACATCCAGAGGAATAGGTGATGGCTTTAGAATGATTGTTGTTAAATACTGAAATGAAGCATTTTTTTCGTTTGTCCCTAGGCACGGTGGGATGGTTTGACAGGACGAATTACCTTCAACAAAACAGATGGCCTAAGAAAGAATTTTGATTTGGACATTATTAGTCTCAAGGAGGAAGGAACAGAAAAGGTAAGGAACTGTGTTCAAACTGTGAACATATGGTAAAAGCAGTAGGACTGTGCTTGTTTAAAGGTGGACCTCATACACCATGAAAACCTAATTTAACAGTGATCATTTGAAGCCCATTCCTTTTGACCTACACTTCATATGGTTGGAATAAAATCTCACTCTGCTTTTAAAATTGTTTGGGTTAAAGCTCTTGAGACGCAGTTTGGGAGAGAGCAAAGGAGCAGAGGCGGCCTTGCCAAAGATTAAAGCCTAGAGCAGGCCTCCTACATAAGCCAGCCAGAGATATCTGGCAGCTAATTCTCTAGAACAGAGCTGAGCAGTTCTTAGGGGGCAGAGGAAGAAGACAGGGAAGAGGGGTTGCTGTGGAGTCAGCTTCAGGCACAACAGCTACAAACGATCCATAGTGGGTTGCCTTATAAGAACTGATAAGAGACATTGTGAAGGAACCATTTTTTTTTCCCCGATCCAGCCTCTGAATAAGAGCCATGGTCTGGAGATGGAATTTTGGGGTGCTGTGAGTAACTGTGGAATTTCCCTTTTAAAGGACATAGTGGCCATGTCTACACATGCACGCTACATCGAAATAGCTTATTTCGAAATAACGTCTACACGTCCTCCAGGGCTGGCAACGTCGATGTTCAACTTCGACGTTGGGCAGCACCACATCGAAATAGGCACTGCAAGGGAACGTCTACATGCCAAAGTAGCACACATCGAAATAAGGGTGCCAGGAACAGCTGCAGACAGGGTCACAGGGCAGACTCAACAGCAAGCCACTCCCTTAAAGGGCCCCTCCCAGACACAGTTGCACTAAACAACACAAGATCCACAGAGCTGACAACTGGTTGCAGACCCTGTGCATGCAGCATGGATCCCCAGCTGCGGCACCAGCAGCCAGAAGCCCTGGGCTAACGGCTGCTGCACACGATGACCATAGAGCCCCTGAGGGGCTGGAGAGAGAGCGTCTCTCAACCCCTCAGCTGATGGCCACCATGGCGGACCCCGCTATTTCGATGGTGCGGGATGCAGATCGTCTACACGTGCCCTACTTCGACATTCAACTTCGAAGTAGGGTGCTATTCCCATCCCCTCATGGGGTTAGCGACTTCAACGTCTCACCACCTAACGTCGATTTCAACTTCGAAATAGCACCCAACACGTGTAGCCGTGACGGGCTCTATTTCGAAGTTGGCACCGCTACTTCGAAGTAGCGTGCACGTGTAGACACGGCCATTGCAATTAATACCACAGCAGCAAAAGAGAGAGAAGGAGTAAAATCATTAATTTTACGAGGTCTTAGTAGGTCCCCCACCCCTAGCAGCACATGGAGAAGGTTCAGCTGGCCAATGAAAAATGGAATTGACAGTTTCAAGCCCAGGTGGCCACATTGCTCATGCAAGGTTTACAGAGTGCACCCATGAGGGTACTCTCTACTAAGGCTCTCCCAGGGCCCACCCTAACCAAACCGACTAACTCCACTCAAAACATTCCTGAGTGGCTGGCCAGCATTGGCTATGAGAGGAGCTCCTGGGCCACCACTCAGGAAGGTTTTGAGATGGAGTTAGTTTGGTTAAGATGGTTCCTCCTTGCCCCTTATCTAACTAGGTGGGACCAGGGTGCTTACAGGGCCTTACGTGTAGAGGAAGCTCAGGCTTACTCCATCCTGCCACGTTGGATTGGTTTGGACTCTCATCCATAGTCTATCACAGGAAAATTCAAGAGGAAACATTTCCAACAGGAGACAGCCTATGGGCCATCTTGCAACAGTTCTGTGATTTAGTCACTTGCTGGCTGACTCCAGAAACCAAGACCATGGACAACATCATAGGCAGCATAGTTCTGAAGCAATACTTTAAAATTCGTCCATTGGCAATATAAGCTTGTGTCCACTGGTTCCACACAGCAAGCACCACTGAAGCCAAGAAGACGACAGAATGGTTTGTGGGAGCATTGCTCTTTTGTGTTTCCACTCAGTAACTAAAGAATCATTGGCTTTACACTCATTTTCAGCACTCCTGGAACATGGAGGTGTCCACATCTCTTGGTCCCCTTAATGGACAAAGCCTCTATCTTCTTGAGAATCTCAAGTGGATGGCACCTGGGGCTCCAAGCTCCAGAGTAGATGTCATCTCCCATTCAAGAGGATGCAATCATATTTTCCTCCTGGAATCCTCCTGGAGAGTTATTATCTAGGGTATATTTTGGCCAACAGGGCAAGATCTCAAAACTGCCAAAGACAGATGCCAAAAGGCCTGTTTTGGCGCCCATCAAGACAGACCACACCCCACAGAATGGTTGATGGACTCTTGCTTTGGGTAAATGCTCCTAAAGCAAGACTCGTTCCTGCCCAAAGCCTTCAAACCCAACTGAACTATTCAAATCTTCTACGTACATTAGAAAGATATACTTTCCTGAGAGTGCCTACTATCTTACAAGTAACTGACTACATGGGGTGTTTCTGACTGAAAGTAGTGGAGCCTATTCCCTAGCCTGTAATCCTAGGTAATGATTATCATACACCACCCTATGCTCCCAAAATAGGAAAGTGATGTCACATAACTCAGGCAACTCTCAAGGCCCCAATCAGACTTGGGCCTGTGCTTGGGTTGCACCCCAAGAGGACTCCATCCCAAGAGGACTCCTTGTTACAAATGTCCAAACAGACCCCCGTCATGCTGCACCTATAAGTGAGTCAGAGACCCTACTCATCCTAGAGAAGATGACAAATTTGTCTTCACCATTGCTCAGGATGAAATTCAGACCCTCCAAGAATGTTTCAAGAAGGTAGCTGTGATCAATGGGGAAGCCACCTCAGAACACTGTTACTAAGAATTTCCCCATTTCAATTCACATTACAAAATTCTCTAGTGAGTGCGGAAACAGCCTCACATGGGAGAACTCAGGGTTCAGCTCCTGATTTTTCAAACCACCTCTTCAAGAAATCTAAATGAACCCACACAGTCCCAATGACTGAACATCAGGGTAAAGCAAAGGTATCTGCAAGACAGTGACATTAATGGCCCAGTTCCTTTGGCTGCTATGTTTTGGGATGCAGTGGCCTTTTGTTGTCCTGCCCGGCCAGACAGAAAGTGGTCCCTGAGGAATGAGTCCAGGCTCCTTAAATAGCCTCCATATTATAACAACCCCTTAGGACAGGGTGGGGTTTAACTTCATAGGACCCTTGAGAATAGTATGTGGAATCACACTTGAGTGCTCATCAACTGTGCCATAAGGTAGCCAGAGGCGGCTCTCTTGCAGAACACTATTGCTTCCACCGTCATGTGGGAGTTACTGCGTATCTTTTGCAGGGTAGATTTTTCTTTAAAATTATCACTGAAAGGGGGACAAATGTCAAGTCCCAAGTGGTTTAATGGGCCTTGTTCCTTTAAAGGTCTGACTGCTCTTGGTCTGTCATCCTCAGATCAAAGGCCTGCCTCAGTGTTTCACAAACGGTCTTCTGTAGAACCCCAGGGTTCCGCAAAGTGAAAGTAAGGGCTGCACAAATATATATATATATATATTCCTCTCTCTTTACCTGCCCTCCTGCCAATGGAACAGAAAAACTAAATTTAATTGGCTTAATGGCTGGCAGGGCAGTGGGAGAGATCTGGCCGTTAAACCAACTGAATTTAGTTCCATTATTTCAGCAGCAGCAAAGCAGAGAGCTGCGGAGAGCCCATCACTCGCCCTGCTACCCGAGCAGCCACACCCATCTGATGGGTGTGCCTCAGCTCACCCCTGCCAGTGGAACACCTCCACACCAGCTGGGTGCATTTGGCCACCTGGTGTAGGTTCCCCAGCCAGTGCCCTGGATGGATTACTCCTAAGGGCTGGTTTGGGGCTGAGACAGGTTAATCTTGGGGATGGGGAGTGGGTTCAGGGCTGAGAGGGGTTAAGCCTGGTGGTGGGGGGTGGGTTTGTGGGATGGGGGACAGATTTGGGAGCTGAGGCTGATAAAGCCTAGGGATGGGGGGTAAGTTTGATGTCCAAGGGGGGATAGAGCCTGGGAATGGGGTTCTGCAAAATTCTTTAGAATTTAAAAGAGTCCAGTGGCCAAATAAAATTGAGAAACATTGGCCTATCTGAATGGAAGACAACCTTGGGGTACCTGAGATCTGATCAAGGAACCTACCCACTTATCTAATACCCTCCACTGTGTCTTGTAAGCGAGAGAGAGGCTGGAGTGCCTTGGTCACTTTGCCAGGGCCAACCTATTCCAGGCCCAACAGAGCAAGGCCTGGTAGCATAAGAGAGCTAAGATGAGGATATTCCAGCCTGGCAACCAAGTCCTCCTTCTTCTCACTAGCTGACAGAGCAAACTCCTAGGCAAATTTCATGGCCTCTACGATATCCTCTTTGCATTGGGACAGCCGATTACGTGGTTTATTACTCAGACTGATGAAGGCCAAAGAAGATCTATCATATAGATCTGCTATTGCCATGGTGTGATAGGACAGGGTTCTGGGGACAATTAGAGAAATCAGTCCAGGGTACCTTTGCTTAAAATCCAGGCTACTTGCAGCCCCTGGCTCGGATTTCCTTCACACTAAGGCAAATCCAACCAGCCACAACAGCACCTCTGCCAGCCCCACTAGACAGCCAGAAGCCACACAAGCAAACCCACAGATTTCTCAGCTGCTGTACTAGCCCAGACCTTCAATCCCCAACATAAGGTGAGAGCCTCTTAAGCCTGTTTCACCCAACAACGCACAGATTTTCCAGACCCCAAAGAGTCCATCCCCAGACTCCAGTCAGTATATACTTGGATCTTACCCAAAACAACATGCTCATTAATTCTTCAGATCTAAAAAAGAAAGAACTGAGTTCAAGAGAAGAATTGTTAAAGCATTACTTTACAGGCTTCAATCATAACTATTGATACAGGCCAGCAGTGTTATTTGCTGATTCTTGAAAGTCTCTGAAAGCTCATTTCAGGCGACTTAGACTCAGTTATTAAAGCATTATAGATCCAACCCACCGAGTTCCACATGCTGGCACATGGACCCTTGGAGACCAAAAGACAAAGGATCCATGATTGACACTGCCAAGTCCACACCATTGTTCTCTCTTGTTGTTGTCTCCTATGCCCAGGGGCAATAACCCTTAATCCCATAGTCCCTTGAGGGTCTGCCCCCACCTGACTCAGGTGGGTTGTTGTGGCAAACTGCCATTGGATGAATCCCAGGAGAGAGAGTCTCAAATTTCTGAAGTGGACCTGTTCCTTTGTTTCAGCCCAGCTCACTTGACCAGTGGGCTGCACTCCATTGTCAAGTCCCAAACATCTGGGATGTGGATTCGACTGTCTGAGCCTTTGTTTATAGTCCATTCATCCCAGCTGGGGCTGAGCTCACACCTTTCATTGTGAAGCTTAGCAGTCAAACATTTTCTAGCACAGCTACATAGCTAAAATCTATAACTTTATCTACATACATGATACAGACATGAGAGTAGCATACATAGATTCATGGCATCATCAGCTTTCATTGGGCACCTCACACGACCCCCTTAGCACAATATTTGAGGTCAATAGCCACAGTGGGCATTAAAATGGCTTCCAGACCCAATATAAAAATCCAGTCATGTGACACATGGAGGGTGCAGCACGTGTCTTCACCCATCCAGAAAGAGATGAGGCTTTAGGACTGCAGCTTTCAGAACTAGCTGTGGTAGGAGTCATGGGGATTCCATGTGGCAGCAGGTTGTCCTCTGATCAGAAAGAACAATTAGAAACCCTGGTGTGGCCATACAAGGGCACATTTGAACCTTTTCCAAACAAACCTCTACATTCCCCACCATGTTCATATGAAACCCAATACCCAGCCTAGCCAAAAGTCCTATCCTATCCTGAAAGTGATAAAAATTTCATTTAATCCAGCGGGTCCAGGAGGGCTTAAAGCGAGGCATAATGTCAAGTCTGGAGTCCCTGGCATAGTCCAGTGTGGTCCATGTTCCTAAAGCAGATGGGACCATTCAATTCTATATAGACCTCCTCCAGACAAATGTGAACTCTGACTTCATTGTATTCATTCTGCCACGAATATGCGACATGCTAAATTGGCCCGGCCCAGCCCAGCCTGATACATGTCTACATTAAGCTTTTACTGATGGCTATTGACAGATCCTGCTCTCCCCTGATTTCCATGCCACAACTGCCATCTTGACCAATGCGATTTCATTTCACTTTATTGATATTACCTTCAGTTCACACAGTGCCCTGGCTGCCTTTCTAACACCAACACACCACGTCAGCCCTATGCAGCAGCCTACCTACATGATGTGGTAGTCTAGAATCAGAACTGGCCAACACACCTCAGAGATTTATCAATCAGTCTTTCAGTTCTTCCGGGATATCAGTGTAACTGCAAACCCGAACAAACACACTTCAGGGATGCAGGAGACTGGCTATTTAAACTCCCTAATGGAAAAGGTAAAGTGCAACCTTTGGCCGACAAAGGGGAAGCTGTAGACACCCATTCTGAGAATGAAACAAACAGGTTTGGGCATTCCTTCAGCATGCAGAGTCTTATAGGGAATTTGTGTCCATGTTTCCTTCTCTAGCAGCTCCCCTCAAATGAGTTCATTGCAAAAATAGCTTTTCACCAGGTCACGTGGTCCAGGGTGACGGGATTTCTGAGACATTAAAAGAGATTCTCTGTAACAAACCTGTATTCTGTAGCCCTGATTTCAAAAAATGTTTTACACATGGGTGTTTCCTCCTGGACCCAGAGAGTGGCACTGCTCCAGAAGTTACATGGTCAAGAACACCCTATTCTGTATATGAGCAGGGAGCTACTGGACTATGAAATGTGGTACTCAGTTCTCAAAGGAATGTCTAACAATACACGGAATGGAGAAAGCACTGCAGTATCATTTGTTCAGAACCCATCCTCTTCCCATCACTGACCACATGGGACTCCAGTGGCTCCAGTCGATGCCCAGGTCACCATTGGTACCTCAACCTTAGAGCCCTTTCATTTTCGTATAGACTAGTCCAAGAGGAACCACCAGAATGTGCACTTTCTGACCAGGATGCATGAAGATGGAAAGCCACAGAGTGAATGCCCAGACAGACCCACTCAAAGGCAGGAGTGAGAGGGAGTGAAGGAGTTGTCCTACAGGAGACTTGAGATCTGGGGCAGGCTTGCTAAATGAGTTAACGAGAGATCCCAGTGTAGGGAAGGAACCTAGAGCAGCTGGCTCCTTATAAGAAAGTTGAAGCCATTTGAGAGGTCAAGGGATGGAAGACTGACTCTGGGAAGCTGCAAGCTGGATCCAGGGTGATCACCTCATAAGAAATTGTTAGAGATTCTCTGTGAAGGAACCCCTTTTTTCCCCACCTGCCCGGGCTCTGAAGTAAGACCCAGGCCTTGGGACACATTTTGCAGGCTCTGAGAGTGATTAGAAAAAGCTGCCTTTTAAGTTTCATTGAAAGCCCTTCCCCTTTGGCTATTTGAACAAACTTCTGTGTACATTTCTTCAAACAGCGAATCAGCATGCGTTGAAAAGAATAGAAAAAACTGCGTATTGAAGAAAATACTTTAATATCCAGAAGTTCAGGCATGTTATATATCTATTATAAAATATTTAACAAGTGGTATTGTGGATGGCTATGGCTCTTCCACAAATTAAACAATTTTTAGTATCTGAATTCGTTTTGAGAATTTTATGGAAGATGAACCAATCAATGTTTTCACCCCATCCCTAAGTACTCATAGTTATCCTAAAATGGTTATGCTTCTGAAGAAAAACAAAACTAGTTGTGGTCTATTCTGTTGAGATTAAACTGTGTTCTTTGGGGTAAGCTTCTAAATGTGGCATTGCACTCAGTGAAGGTCAAGCAAAATCACATTTCATCAGGACATGCTTGAGCATCTTGTAAATTGCAGAGCTACACTTCAGAAATAATCTGTGTGAAAAGGTCTTATCTCCTTTATATCACCACTCACCAAGTGTTCTGAGAATGCAGATTGGACACCTCACTGGACCTTCCTTTTGTTGAATAAAAGAAAAGCAAATAATTCATATGTGTACGATAACTGACTGGGAAGATACTAAAGAGCCTAGCTCGATTCCCCTTTTCGATATGCAGAGGTAAGAGATAAGATTCTATTTTGGTTCCGGTCTACAACAACTCAAGCCTTATACTGTCAGCTAGGTCTAATTATTATGGCAAAAATGATGGATGCAGACGTTTCTGAATTTATTGGATCCAGCATCGTTCTGCTGTGTTGTAGAGGGTAGGATGCCGAACATCCAACTCAGAGGCTCCATGCACTCTTCGCACTAAGGAACTGTGCTCCATGGGACTCCCTGTGCTCTAGCAAGAGAGGAAAAGGATCATGGTGGTGGTGGGGGAGTGGGAGGTGTAAATTATGGGAAAAGAGTTCTTGACTTACATAAATCAAAGCTTAACATTAACTAAATCAACTTCGTTTCTCCTTCTACTGAAGTATTTGGCTCAGTAGATTTTTATTTATATTCTGAATGCTCATTTATGAGTTAATTGAAACTTCAAAATTTAACCGGCTCTCCAGACTGGTTTCACTTTTCATCTTTAATAAAGCGCTCTGTTTATTTTTCTCTCTACCAAGGCTGCTGGCGATGTTTCTAAACATTTATACAAAGTGTGGAAGAAGGTTTGTACACAGAGAGGTGATGCAAGAAACCTTCAGGTTGGGTCTTAAAACTCAGCCTTGGGGTTTTGACAAATGGATCTCAGATTGCAGTTTAGAGACAATGTTCTATCTCAGAGTGTGATTTGCTGTGATACAATAAATTCGATTCTATTCAGGATACACACTCTAGAGTGTACAAATTATAAAGAGACTTTAGTAGGATTCATTATTTTTTTCCTCATAATAATTTTTTAAATTCTAAAGGGTTGGCCCTCTTCCTCCTTTGAATGAAGGCTGGTGGCTATAAGAAAAGCAGATACAGTAGGGTCTCAACATTCACAAACCTAAGGTTCACGAATTCAAGTATTTGCGAGCAGCCACCTCCCTGTGCTCTGGGGTAGAGAGCGCCGGCAGCTGCTGCTCCCAGAGCTCAAGGCAGCTGCCGCTTCCCCAGAGGTCTGTGGAAGAGCTCCAGCAGCCACATCTTTGCTGGGTCCCCGGGCAGGGAGCCCTGGCAATTGCAGCTTTTCTGGAGCCCCAAGGAGGAGGAGCACCGGCAGCTGTGGCTTCCTCAGGCCTCTGAGCCCCTGTTTGCATGAAATTCAGCATCTGCGAGGGTTCTCAACATGGAACCCTTGAGAATGTTGAGACCTTACTGTACCTTCAGAGCTGGTCCCCATCTTACTCATTAAACATTTACCAATAGTGTGCCTTTAACAGCACAACTGGTGGCAGCATTGCTAAATTTACATCTTATTGAGATTCTTACCAAGTGTGTGCCATGAATGACTTTGCGAGTATCTATTTACATTTTGACTACTACGTTAGCTCCTAGCATACAATAGTCCATACAATTAATAGGCAATGCAAGGAAACATGTAAACTGGAAGCAGGTTTGATTATAAAGTGTCTAACTTATTCCAGGCATTTATTCCATGCTTCCTTTTACCATATGGGGAATACTTGGACTAATAGAGAAGGCATCAGACTGGAAGGCAGAAAAATCAGGTTTTATTCTCAGGTCTACTGCATATTTGTGGTGTGCTCCTAGGCAAGTCAACTTGCAAGGCCTGCTTCTCAGAAGTTCTGAGCACCCAAAGCGCCAAAGGAAATTGATGGGTGCTGCAGATGCTCAGCTCCTTTGATAACAAAGCCTTTAACCTTCTGGGACTCTAGTTTTCCCTGTCCATAGAATGGGGATAAAAATCTCTTTCTGAACTTTGTAAAATTCTTGAGATTTACCAATAAGAAGGCTATGTAAAATAACAAGTACTTTATTTTGCATACATCTTCTAAAATGGTGAACATTTTTTTCCTCCCATTGAAAAAATATCTGCTTTTGGCACTCTACTCTGTAGTAGCTCACTATGTCCCATAGGACTCTTTTTTCTAATCTAATAAAGCATATACTTAATAACCTTTTTAATCTTCTGTGAATCAGGCAAAGGCAGAACAGATTCCATTTTCTGCATTACTAGTAGATAGGTCATCCTACCTGACATACAGCAGCTTATTGAACCAATCTGGCTTTTGACTCTAGGCATTTCATGTTACATTGAATTAATTTAAACCAAATTACAATTCGGTCAGGACACAGACTCATTGAGAAGGGCATAGTATGAGTCTTGAATTTGTCACTAAACTGCAATAAACTCCTCCAGATTCACCACAGTGATGTAATACCTTAGCCTCGTTGATCCTATGCTTTTCTGACCCTTGTCATTGTTAGTATCAAGGCTGACCTACAGTGTCATTCCTTTAATTCCAATGTACAGTGGCCATCCTGATGTAATCTGTATACCCTATGACTTTGCCGTTCCATATTCTGTCTGACTGCTTTGTTCTTCCTCATTGCCAACTATTTAAAGCACACCAGTGTGTCAGGAAGTCAACAATGCTGAGCAGAATAGCTTTTGATTACCATGCAGTACCCCTAAACAAATGAAAAGAAACTAGTCATTTATCATTGCCCTGCTTTAACTAAATTTAGCAAATACCCCAAACATCATGGGATTACATTTATAATTTCAGATCAATAATCCCAAAATGATCTCTTCCTGAAAGCAAAAGAAACCTAAAAGAGGTGTGTGGATATGGGGGGAATAATGAACAATGTTATCCCAATTAAAAATATCATAGGAGGAGAAATGGTTAGCTAAAGAAATTACGAATGAAATCCAGGAGCTTTCGACCCTGGACAGTTTGAATGATATAAATATAATATTCAAAACTCCAATTGGGAGCAGTGCCCCATTGTGCTGGATGTTGGACAAAGGCACCCTCTGCCTCAGGTCATCATCTCAACAAATCCCTCCTCAGTCAGTAGCAACTGGCCCTCTGACAGTTGATGGAGGTGTGCAATGTGTGAGGCAAGTCAGCAGTTTTAGTCTTTGTCTGATTTAGCATCCTTGTTGGCAATCTCAGCAGGGAGGCACTGAAAGCTGATCCCTCCAGGGTACGGCTGAAACACATTGGTAGACCAGCATGATGAAGCATGTTGTTACAAGGGTAGAGTATGTCAGCCCCAAAAACCGTCAATCTAGTACCTTTACCACAGTTTCAGTTTAAAATATATGACTGGACCAGGCCCTCAGCTGTCGCTGTGTCTTTAAATCCAAGGGGAACTGGTTAACTCTTCCAACCTAAGACGGTAGGTAATATTTGTGACCGCATTCCAGGCTGCTTTAACAAATCTGCCCATATGGCTCTTTACATCGGTGTTGATCATAGTTAAATTGGTAGCATAACACAGATGGCTTATTTACCATCTTCATATTGATTCCCTCCCACCTCCTGCCCCCCGAAGTGGCGGCTGCTGCTTCATTAGCTCAGGTTAAGATGAGAATCTTTCCATGTAATTGAAGTAAGGCCTGTGGTAAGCTTTGCAAAATGCATCACTCCTCAGATTTAGATTCTGTATTCAGGTTGTTTGACAGTTAACTTGGCAAGATTCTTTCTCTCACCTTTAAAAGCCTGCAACGTTGATACAGGAAATCTGCTTGCTTTGTGCATTTTTGCACTAATTTGATTGAAGGCGTATCATGCTTCATTCATCAAGTTTTCCAACAGCATGTAAAGATACTGAATAACATCTAAACATCTTCAGCATGTGTCGTTTCAGCCTGGGTAGCTAACAATAGATAAATAATGAAAGCTCCATTTTCAGACTCCTGTGCTCAGATGTCACTTCAGGGCCTAATTCTGGAAATGCTCATTGCCTTCAGTCTCCACTAAATTCAGTTCCTGTTGAAGTGACCTATTCAAATCAATAACGATGGAGGGCACATAGGCCCAGATCCACAAAGGTATTTTAGCCACCTTTGTTCCATGTTTACTCAAGTCCCAGCTTTACGTTCCAACACTATTCACAAATCTCCTGCTCAGCTGGCACCTAACCCTGGAGGTGCTTAGACTCAGATAGCACCTACATTTCTTCTGTAAATAGTCCCTAGTATTCTATGTGTCTACCTCCAGGCATGCACGCTACAGCCTTCTGGTAGGCCCCCAGGTACCAATCACCCACCTAAGCTCCCACGTAATCCATAGATTGGGGGAAGATAGGGAGAAGAGTGCCTGTCTTGCTTGAGTGGTCTGATCTGGTGTGGGGGGAGGGGATGTTAAAGTGGAGAAAGACCCCCCCCTCCACAAGTGCTGTTGCTACATCACTTGGTACCCTAACCTTGGGCAAAGGTTATGAGGGAGTTCCTCCTGCTTCAGCTGCTTTGTGTGGAGAAAAGAGCCAAGTTCTATCTCACAGGAAACATCTTTGGCTTCTAAGCCACTTGAGTCCAGAAGAGTGATCAGGGCACCCCTTTCCCCCAACCTTCAGTCAGCACTGTCAGTAGCTAGCAGGAGCTGCCTAGCGTGATGGATTTTGCAGATAGCAGTGTAAGGCAGATATGATCAATCTGGTTTTCCGACTGATGGCCCGGTGAAACCCAACAAACTTGATGGATCTTTTGGTGTGGAAAACCTGCACAATAAACAGAACAACTTGCAGGATGGAGAAACGTGAAAAAGCTGTATGATATCACACTGAATCTACCTGGGTCACAGTGTACAGTGGATGAGCCAGTACAGAGCAAGGAGGGGCATGTGCTAATGAACCCAAGTGACACCTTATAGACTAACATATTTTGAACCATAAGCTTTTGTGGGCAAAGACCTGCTTCACCAGATGCATGTGGTCCAGACAACATCCCTACAGAACCAATCAAGTCAGGTAGTGAGACATCAGTCAACATGACATATAATCTATATTGGAAAATTTGGGCTGCTGAGGAGATCCCACAAGACTGGAAACAGGGCTACTTTATCAGGCTTCTGAAGAAAGGCAACCTGAAGGAATGCAGGAACTGGAGGGGCATCTTGTTACTGTCTGTTCCAGGAAAATTGTTCAACAGGATTCTCTTGGAGAGAATGAAGACAGAAATCAATAGACAGCTCCGGAAAGAACAGGCTGGCTTCCAAAGCGAGAGATCTTGTGGTGACCAAACAGCAACTCTCAGAGTGATCATAGAACAGTCGGTCAAGTAGAACCCCCCGCTGTACATAACCTTCATAGACTTTGAAAAAGGCTTTGACAGCATTGCTAGAGACACTGTGGAAACTGCTGCTACACCATGGCATCCCATCAGAAATTATTAACCTGATCCATTCAATGAACTCTCAACATGCCAATTGTTCACAATGATGTCTTGACAGAATCCTTCAGCACACTGTCAGGAGTGCGTCAAGAGTGCCCATTGTCACCTTTCCTGTTCTTGATCACAATGGACTGGATTACGAGCAAGACAACAGATGGCCACCAATGGGGCATCCAGCGGACACTTTTGAAATAGCTAGAGAACACTGATTTTGCTGATGATGTCATCCCTCATTCACACCAACATGAAAGCATGGAAGAAAAGGTTGCAATAGTAGACAAAACTTCCTCAGTGACTGGACTGAGCATTAACAAAGGAAAGACCAAGACAATGAGGACCAAGCAGTCCAACACCACCACCATCACACTGAGGGGGGATGGCTTCGAAGATGTGGCGCAGTTCCCCTACATGGGGAGTGCTATGGGCAGAGACATAGGACCAGACAAAGATATCAGTGCTAGGACAGGGAAAACAACAGCTACATGCAAGACTTCATCCCACATGGAGTTCACACATAGTACCTGCAAAGACAAAACTGCGGATCTTCAACACAAACGTGAAGAGTGGGATCTTGTATGGATGTCAGACCTGGCATACTAAAAAGTCTTCAAATCACAAGCTACAGACATTCATAAACTGATGCTTGAGGTACATCCTTCCCATCAAATGGCAAGACTTGGTAACAAATGAGGAGCTGTGGAACAGAGCCAACAAGAATCAATTGACATTCAAATCAAGAGAACAATATTGGGGATGGCTGGGCCACAGTCTCAGAAAACTATCATTAGCATCATACATTAAGCTCTCACATGGAACCCACAAGAAAAACGCAAAAGACGACGACCTCAGATAATGTGGAGAAGATCCATTGAGATTGAAGGACAACAACTGGGGGACTCCTGGAGTCAGCTAGAAGTTTTGTCTTGAGACAGAGTGAAGTGGAAGAGACTGGTAGGTGACCTATGCTGCACCTGGAGTACAAGGGTTTAAGTCAAATACATCAAGTATAAGGCACCTAGCTCTCCCATTCATTGCATACAGATGTTAAGACCTAATTCAGGTTTTTTGGATTACAGCTTTGTCCCTGTGATTTTCTAGGCACCTAAAAGTTGCGCACTGTGACTGTCAAAATAGGAACACTTATGTCCCTTTGTGGATCTGGGCATTAGTGCCTGCTAGGATCAGGCCCATATAGAACAGTGGTTCTCACATTCAGGCCAATTGTTCAACATACTGCTTGTCTTGTGAGATGCTAAATGGCTGCAGCAGGATGTAAGAGCATTCAGAATATTGCAGAGCTGGGCACTTATTCAGCTTGAACACAAACTTTAGGCACAGGTATGGGCCCTCTGAAGTGAATGGAATTACCGATGTGCTTAGTTAGGCATGTGTTTAAATACTCCATTGATCCAAGGCCACGTGTGAAGTTAGCCAAGTAGCACTTTTAATTATGCCTATTGAAAGGCGGAATATTTTTTCCAGGAGGAAAACTTGCGCATGCAAACTTGTGCAGGAGCAGTTATTATTGTTCAGTTTCCAAACCTATACAGAAGGATTCAGAAATAAAATCTTGTGATGATTAAAATCTGAACATATGTGAAGTTGATATTTAACTGAATAAATTAATTTCATACCACCGTAAAGATGAAGATCAACATCCATTGATATCAATGAAAGCTTCCCTCTTGATTACAGTGGGCTCTGGATTAGGGTCTAGATGCTGTAGTTACTTTTTATTATGAAGATTGGAAAAGAATCTAAAACTATGTTCTCCTTCAGTCTTTTTCATTTACTGACAAACACTGATTGGCAGTGAAATGCCATCACCACAATGGTGGGTTCTGTCATAGCAGTAGTCAAGAAGTGACTGGAATAATCATCGGCATCTTCCATTCAGGTTCAGAGCAGAAACAAAAGGCCAGAGCAGTCATCAGTCTGTTTCAGCATATTTATCCAAGCTTTTAATCTGTTGTATTGAAAGGGAAAGGTCTCACCATATGTTTCAACTTTACCATTGACAAAAAGAAACAATTTCATGAAAATAGACATTTGACATTTTTAGGAGAAAAAGTCAACATGTTCCACTCGTATAGTAAATTGGCAAATGCACAGCTGTATTGACATATTTTCTACTCTTATGGTTAATTCATGTCAACCTGCTTTTGAAAGAGCAGTATGTTCCCAATGATTTAAATGTGACAATCAACCATTTGATGTTATTCTCTCATTTAGAATTACAACCAGTTTGTTCCTGAAACATTTCATACTGCTGGCGTTTTAGTTTTTCAATGTTCTCTTTTTGGACTGTGAACTATAATGCACATTTCTGGCAAATTATGTATAATTTCACTGAATGCACTGAATCCACTTATTAGCTAACTTATCTACATTGGTACAGATTGGGGTTTGGAACTCAAACGGTGGCCTTAATATGACTGACAGCAATAAAGAAAGATCTACCAATATCACTGATTCACTGGCTAACCGAACACTTATAGTCACTACCATTTTGGTAAGTCCTGCTACATACTGTTGACATTATTAACCACAATGTAAAATAGAACATACATTACTTACATTGTTTTACATACATATATATATGAAGCCTTCCTTTCTCAGCCCAAACTCTGCAATTCATCTTTTATGGTTCCTTGCACCAATGTGTGGTTTGACAAATCACCCATGTTTCTAAACCAGCATATTATTCACATATAGACACAGAATCAAACTGCCCGCTATCCATCTATCCACCAGAGTAATCACATTTCCATATTATATTTAGCTAATCTCTGTACTTTGAAGAAATAACTGTTTCTTTCAACCAAGAATATTTCACACACAAAGATTAAACTTTATAGTCCATGTGTACATTTTCAGACTTCTCACTACAAGCAAAGTTAAGGTGGATGAATGAGCAAAGGAGCTTATGGTACAGAGCAGAGAAAGATTCTGGTATATCCTCACTAGTACTGAATAGAAGTTACACTGGAGGAGGGAGGATGTGTTAAAATGTCATAACCTCATGCCACCCTAATCCCCATCTTCCTGAACAATGCTCATGGGTTCTGGGTTCCCTTAAGAAGGGGAAGATGCAGATTCCTTGTACAGGTTGAACCTCTCTAAGCCAGAACTCTCACAGCTGGCAAACTCCATAATCTGGCATGATTTTAGGTAGCCAGATGACCACTTATCATGGGTGTGGCCAAGTTTCAAATAGTCCCATACAGTTTATTTCCAGCCGCCAGTCCTGGCTCTCAGTATTCTGTGCTGTTATTTAGCTCTAATTTATCCTTAAATGTTTTTTAAAGAACCCAGAGAGGTAGCCAGGTTAGTCTGTATCTTCACAAAACAAGAAAAGCAGTTCTTTCACACTTTAAAGAGTAGTAAAATAATTTATTAGTTAATGAGCTATCATGGGACAGACCCATTTCTTCAGAGACGTTCTTCAGGTCAGAATTTTCCAGATCTGAACAAGTAGGTCTGTCCCAAGAAAGCTCATCACCTACTAAATTATTTTGTCAATCTTTAAGTGCTACAGGACTGCAATACAAGTGTTGGTAATGCTTCTAGACAATATTGACCTTGCATGGTCAGGCAAATTCTCTTGTCTGGCACCCACCAGATTCCGAGGGTGCCAGATTAGAGAGGTTCAATCTGTACTACAACTCCCTTTCTACTGATGTTCCACTGCAAGGACATTAAAACCAAAGAAGCCATCCTTGTCCAAAAATTTTTTTAAAAAAAATTAAAGAAATATCATGTGCAAAAATGATTACTCTATCCCATAAATATATAATCCAGTCTATGCCTCTATAAATTTCACACTTTTTACAGTTTTTTTTTAAATTTAGAAAGTCTATATTTAGGTTTACTTTATGATTCTTGGGCTCATGTTGCACTACAGGAGTATCATAACCCATCCCTTAATATGGCACATTATGTCGTTCACAAGTTGGACCTGATTTTGGAGGTGCTGAGTACCAAACAACTTTAATTAAAGTTGGATGTATCAGGTTCTCAGATCCTGTGAAACAGAGACCCAAATGCATTTATAGCTAACTGATTTGGGAAATTTACTAATATATCTGAGATGACTTTAATGGACACAGTAAATTACTTGCACCTGTACAACCTTAGTCAATCAAATTATTTGTATAGTATGTAAACTGATTATCTGAAATGTACCTCATTTCCATTGCTAAATGTGTGGTGTGTTTATTCTATAGGAAGATCCCTATGTTATGTACAAAAAGTCTGATAAGCCCTTGTATGGAAATGACAGATTTGAAGGATATTGCCTGGATTTGTTGAAGGAACTTTCAAATATTTTAGGCTTCATTTATGAAGTAAAACTAGTTTCTGATGGCAAATATGGAGCCCAGAATGACAAAGGAGAGTGGAATGGGATGGTCAAGGAACTCATAGATCATGTAAGCTTGAATCATTCTGTCTTTATTCTTCTTTAACCAGAGATAGTTTATAAGAACCTGAGTCAAATGGAGTGTTTTCTTTAGCAGACAAAGAGCAGAAAAGCCTTTGACCAAAGACAAGTATTTAGGGTCTGGTGTTGGGGTGTTCTAGAAGGGAAGAAAAACATCCACCAAGCTGCAGGCCTGACCATGGCGACTCAAACAGCCCTGTGACTACAGTAATTTCCCCAGCACCTGAGCCCTTCCCCCCTACTGCAGCAATAGTTAAATCTCCATAGCCGTGTACTCAACTTGCCCCTGAACTTCACTGCTCTGCAGTTCATATGTGGAGCTGAGTCCCATGCAAGCTCCCCAACTCGTGCTGTGCCCTATCTATTGGAAAGGTACCCACATTGTTGCATCAAAGGATCTCAGTGTTTGTAAACACAAGGCAAAGTTTTAATTTTGGGGTCTGCTCCCTTCCTAAATGAGCAATATTTTAGACAAGTCTGTTGTGCTGCTGATAATGTCCTAATAAGGCACTATCCTGGCACGCTTCCTTGAGGTAAACTCTTTCAATCATACTCACTCATACATAGGTTCAGTCATAGATTGCACTTCTGAAGTAGTTTTCCCAACCCCCCATGATCTTTAATTGAGGAAACAATGAATTTTTAATCCTACGCTCAATTATAGTACAGCTACAAGGTAAAACTAGACTTGTTTGCGTTAGCTTGTTTAATCCCCAGTAGAAGAGCGAAAAGGAACTAAGTGTGCCTGTCGAAAGCAAAGAATGTTGAGAACAATTTCCAATCTGTGTTTACAGAAAGCTGATTTGGCAGTCGCTCCGCTCACCATCACCTATGTAAGGGAGAAAGTAATTGACTTTTCAAAACCCTTCATGACGCTGGGGATCAGTATTTTGTACCGGAAACCCAATGGCACAAATCCTGGTGTTTTCTCTTTTCTAAACCCTCTTTCTCCTGATATTTGGATGTATGTCCTCCTAGCCTGCCTTGGAGTCAGTTGTGTACTCTTTGTAATTGCAAGGTAAGTTCAACAACTGTGTGAGAGACACAGCCACTTTACTTGCCTATTATACGTGTTGCACTGGTCACACAACACACAATCACTCCATTAATAACAATTTAACTATATTCTAGATTTTTTTTCCAAACTGCCTTTGGGGGAGGCAGGCTTGCCTTTTTTTTTTTTTTTTAAACCTGAAAGTAAATATTCATAGTGTGATGGGATTGTTCTTTACTTAAGAGCTTAAGGGAGAAAAAAATAAAAATAAAATGTGTTAGTTACTTAATAGAAATGAAAATACTACATGCAGTTGCTTTTCAGCACAGTGTTATTCCTTTATAAACACTGCACTTCTAATCTAATACTGCCTACAGAGAATCTGAAAATCTCTGTTGCTGAAGGGTGGAAGTCAGCTCTGATCAATTCGCTCTGAAAATTCAGGACAGCACCACAGAGAACTCAAGGGCTTGGCCCTGCAAGATGCTCCCATACCTCTCTCTCAAGTGAATTGTCGCAGGACATGCAAAGCACGTTCTATCAATTGCCAAGTGACATCTGTATTCCAGAAGATACTTATGACCCAGGGGAAGCATGTTTAATTTCAATGCTCTGCTTAAAATTAAGCATATGCTTAATTAAGTGCTGTCCTGAATCAGGACCTCTGCTAACCATGATCTCTAATATACTGAAGAGCAAACTAGTAATAAAATTCAAGTTTAGAAACCTGGTTGGGGAAGGGGGAGGAAAGGAGAGGAGATGGACGGGGCAGTGGAGGGAGGAGACTGATCCATGAAAATTTGACCAAGGTATGTTTAAAAACTGAAAAGGGAAAATAAGATTGTCAGAGTTCATGAATGCTTCTTTCTTAGCAGTCCTGGAGTCTGATATTCCAATGCCTTTCTTATATGAATAGATCATACATAAATGTCACTTTAACTTCAATGCTATTAACTAGTATGAGTAAGGGTTAGTCATTGCGATGAAGATTTGTGGGATCAGGCATCTACATTGCACAGGAGACTTGACAAGATATCCCTTCCTAAGAAATTTCAATATTTTATATGTAGGAGTATTATTTCAACATGCTTTGGATGCCATATTTGAACCATATTAATCTTCTTCTGATGGCATTTGATATCCATACTAGAAATCTGTAAAAATTGCTATTTATTTATACTTTTCCTCCCATATGGAATTATATTTTTCATTGCTATTTACTGAACATATTCCTCCTCCTTAAGAGTATATGTAAAACATTTTTCTGAGTTAGTGCTTCTCCATTACCAACAATTACTTTTTCTGCTGACGACACCTGTTAAATCTCTCTTCCTGATTCTAAGTATTGCTACAAATATAAAACAATGACATAATTTATACTGATGAAAGGAAAAGAGCATCAGAGTAGATACTCGATAAAAACAAGTTTCAAATCACGTAACTCCTCATGGTCTAACAGTTATATAACAAATATAGCCTAATATATAAAGTTTTGTAATGTTATCTTGTTGAAATTTGAAATATTTCTTATATCAAATATATAGTGTAAATATTTATTACAAAAGTCTTGTAACCACTCGAGCTAATCTGAGTCAATTTGAAATATATCTTTTGGTTCCAGAGCAAATGAAAGAGCAAATGTAATAAAATAGCATCATTATAATTCTACTTTATTCATTCTAATAGTGTGTATACGTGCTGTGTGACTTCTTGAACAGCTGTGAGACAAGTTGTGAGCTTTTATCCTGACTTCTGCCTCCTTCCCCACTCCAAATTATGATTTCTTTCAATTGGCATGCTCCCTTACTTCAGGAGCAGTCCCACAGAGGTCAGTTTGACCTGGTATACGTTTTTATGGCCCACAGAACAGCTCTCTTTTCAATGGATGCACTGGCCAAATGCACTTGCGCATATATGAAACTTTGTCTACTTGCTAGTTTCAGTATAAGTACCCCAGGCAGACTACAGTGTGGGGCAGCCATTTGTGGTTTTTATTGGTTGTTCTTGTTGCTGTTGTTTTAAATGCTTAGGGTAGGGGCATGGAATCATGGGACAACTCATGAGTGGAATGTAGTCCTGGGTGAGAGAAATAGTTCATCCATCACACACGTAATCTAGTATCAGCCTGGAGACTGCATACAATTAGTCGTGATTTCCCACAACCTTGTGCAATGGCTCACTGTACCATGAATAATAGTATCAACTGTTCACAAATCGTTGTCTCATTCATGGCTAATAATTATTCTGCCTACGAGTGACAGATTAGCCTTGTTCTGCTGTTGTGTCCCAAGATGACTAAATTCATCCCACACCCTCTCCACCAAAGAACATGGAGAATTTAAAAAAAAAAAAACCACAAGCTGCAGCTTGCCCTCTGCTGTGTAAGTTCTCTAGGAAAACCATCACACTCAGATACAGCCAGTGACCAAGAAAGCTGGCGGGAGGGCTTTACTCAAATGAATGGCCAACTGAACACAAGCAAAAAAGAGGAAAATATTATTGAATCATCATCCCTCATATTTCACTCTCTCCACTGCTACAAGCTTTGTCCTGAGAACAAATATAGCGCTCATTTTCTAATTTCTAAAAAAAATCCTTATACACATCAAACTTAGTTATTCCTGTTGATTACTGATTTACAAAAACAGGAGACTTCCATGTGTCCAATTCAGCAAATGCCTTAATAATGTTAAGAATATGTTAAGGTTCTATTTGCATCAATGGAATTTAAAAGTCTGCTTGAGTGCTTTGCTGAACTGGTGCCAAGAAACAGTGCTAAATTAGGGAGCAAATAATTATACTGAAGGTTTTCAGTATATACCTGACATAGGCTAGGACTTCCTCTACATGTCTAGAAAAAGCAGGGATAATCCATTGAGCCCTCCAAACCTGTTTCAGGTGCTAAAGATATGCTTCTTTCTCCATGCAATTCTCAAAGCACCTTTTCGTGGGATACTGGAAGCAGATCTCAGGAAGATTCACACACATACTGCTACTGTTCTAGCAGCGGTATAAACAACTACACTTTATTGTTTCCTGTTGCAGTTTCACTAAGAGAAATATTCAGGTATAATATTTACGGACATATCTGTAGTACTTCTACAGGCTCTTTTTTCCAGTTGCATGACTCATATTTTAATACTCCGTAAGTACTATATAGCATTATCTTTTTTCATTGAGTACTATAATTACACAAATAGCGATGCCTTTATCATAGTTTGGAAATATACTGATTTTACTGGCATTTTCTGTTCCATATTATCTGTGACTACACTAATAATGTTCTGCTAAAATTTCTCTCTGTTGCCATCTTTGTGTCATATCTACTGGTAACATCAGTGGAGGAAGTGCTAGCTTAGGTGTCCATCCGTGAAATAGGCACTTGCAGTGTCATCTAACTTTGCTCAGAGAAACCCTATGTGAGGGAGTGGTTAAATGCCAGCAACCTCCAAAATCGTGTCTACACCACTGCTCCCACTGGAGGAAATGAATCAGCAGAAACAACAGTGGAAATACGAAGAGAAGTTTCCTAGGTTAGCCATATCCTGCAACAGAATCATTGCCCTGGCCCTCCACCATTGACTATATTGTCATTTCATAAGGTATATTTTCACAGGATAAGGTGCACAGCAAGAAGATCTGATACTGAATTGTAATAGCAAATGAGTCACCAGCAAAAAAAATTTAAAAAAAATCAACTGTAGTTACTTTTGCTCTTTCACTAATCAAAAAGTCATATACAGTAGTAAAACCTTTCCGGTCTGGCAGGAGTAGTTTGCTGACTGAACTTTATTGCTTTTTTTCTAGCAGTTGCTATTTTGTTCTTTCCGTTATTGATACATTTTTGTCTAAGCCGCAGAATACATTTATTACTTAAAACAAGGTAAGAGCCTGGCCCTGGCTCAATTTATAACGCAAGATTCCTGGCAAAGGAGTAAGCACAGTTACTGGTTTTACACTCATGTTATAGGTCAACACTGTAATTCAGTATTGGTAAAAGCAGAGTAGAAGGCCTTTGTACTTTGATGGCTTGTGTGCAGGTTAGCTGGGGCATAAAGGCCAGGGGCTCACAGGCCTGAGTTTCGCCTTCTGTGCACAAATCTACTTCAGAACAATTTCACTGAGTGCAGAGAGGTGGTTTTCATTCTTAGCACAGTGAATGTAATGGCTTTGTTTTGTTGTTTGTTTTTCTTTAATGGTGTATGCAGAAAAGTTTTGTCTTTAATCTTTACATTGCCTCTTGCAATTATTTTTAACAACTATTGTACTAGAGATGATGATATTGTTTAGTTAATGGCATCTTAAGCTACACACTGTTTCAATTAGTACATTCATTACTATTAGTGTTCATTACTTTAGCTTCACATAGAGCTTTGGTTGCAAGAGTGCATAAATTCAAAGCTTAATTATATTGCTGAAACAGTAATTAAAATGTATTGGCATGACATTGTCAATTACAGCTATATTCATAAACTTCGTCAGGAATGTACCTACTATGCTCTGCAGAGCTGAAAAGCAGCAGGCTGGGTACCATAGGGAGGAACAAAATTTAAAATTAACTTTGCAACTATTTTGCAGACCATAAGGGGGTAAACATTTTGCATTTTCAGCAAGGTGTGCTGGGAATTAAGCAGAATTCTTTCACTCTTGAAGGAAAAAGTGGCTGCTGGATTCTCTGTACATGATACTGAAGACATACCTATATTGCTTTTAAGCACTGAAATTGCCCTCTCAAAGTAGCAATATCTGATCAAAGTGCTGTAGCCTCCCTATTGGAGAGAAAGCCACAAAAATTCAAGTCTAAACCTCACTTGTCTTGTAAAGTATTTTTTCATCAAGCCCAAAGCCAGTGCATGTAGAGTGGCATTATTCTATCATGGTTCACCAGGGAGCAGCTTCATGGAATCAGTGCACCCTCCTCTTTGCAAGCCATCAACTGGGGGCTAGGGGAATGGTCGGGAATTTTACAAGAAACGGTAGTTTTATACTCAAGGATTATAGTCCAAGAGCGTTAGGAGTTATGAAGTAAGGTTTACTCTAAAATTGGAGCTCTGAAAGCCACTCCCTGCACTGTGGTGCTGCTCTGCAGCTTGCATACGGTAGCTGGACACTTATGTTTCTATGAGTTTTGGTTATTTTATTTTCTTCATTAATCTTTTCATTTTCTGCATTCTTAAGCAGGTTTGCTGGTTCAGTGTGCAGCTTATCTGATGTTTACAGACTGTTTCTGTTAACTATCACAGGTTTACACCTTATGAGTGGTATAACCCCCACCCGTGCAACCCTGACTCAGATGTGGTGGAAAACAATTTTACTTTACTAAATAGTTTCTGGTTTGGAGTTGGAGCTCTCATGCAGCAAGGTACACCGGTCACACGTCATTATTGCACACATCCCACAGTCTGCTCAAGGGCTTCTGTGCTGGTAAACTCCACCCTCTGTAGTTAATATATATATTGTAAAACCTGATCTCAGAATTTAAACAAAGCAGATTGCATATCAGTGGAGCTGGGATAGGGAGGGAAGGGAAATGAAACTGACACTTGCTGATATCCCAAAATAAGGCAATAGCAGAAATTAGAAGGAAAAACATACAGTGAAATATAAAGTGTCTAAAATGGAAGAGTATGTGGACAAAACATAAAATAATAGCAAGATGACTACAATGGTACTTATTTTGGTGATAAACTTAAATTTCCCATACTAAAAACAGGCAAAATCTCTATTAACTTAGGCTCCATCCCAATATATACAGTTATAGCCATAGCAATTCCGGAATGAATACTTTAAAGAGCCAGTCAAAAGATATTTCTTCAAAAAGATTGTTAATTTTTGTTGGCAACTGTCAAATTTTTATTTAAAACCAAACCAAACCCTATTTTATTGGCTTCTCTGCAGGTTTGAGTCCCATCCTCTTGTAAAAGCATCCAACCTTAGAATTTAACCAAGTCACGTCTCAGTTGCTGCTGAATTTTGGAAACTGCACACAGATACTCGCTTGACAATGAAGGGCAGCGAAGTGCACTCGATATGGAAAGTCAAGCAGATACTTGTGCTAAACACTTATGCTATTGGTGTGTGTGTTTTCTGAGGTTTCCCGTTAAAGGGCTATTGTATCAATGTGGGAGTCCCTTGAACATCTCTGAATACGTTTTATGACAAACACATAGATGAAGTTGCAGTAGCACATCGGTATTAAATTCCCAAATATTTATGTAAGGAATACTTACATTTCTTCAGGTACAATTTACTCTTTCCATAGGCATGAATATCAATCAGGGTTTTGTAAAATAATAAAGGATGTTTCCTAATGTAGTGAAGAAATTTTGCATTGTAACTAGGATAACATGTACAGTTTTATTAGTGTATCCATAGAACATATATCCTGATCAAAATCATGTTGAAGAAGATTGGAGATAAGGTGTTTGTTTTTTTCCAGTGGATCTGTGAAGCACAGAGTAAGGTTTTACAGTACCAGGCAGGTGTGCATCTGTAACTGTGACTGCCTTGTGTGTGAGAGTGCCCCCGGATTTTGTGTTTTTAATGTCCTGCCTTTTTGGAGTTTACCATCATCCACAGCAAACTGTGGGATGCAGTGTCTGCTAGTTACCACTACCTTGGGTACATGACAGTCAGCCCCAACCAGACTCTGCTTATCTTTTAAGAAACTTAACAAAACATTTGCCAGGTGAAGCAAATGTGTCCATGTACAAACTTGTGGTACTTGTGACTGTGAGTGCACCATCAGTAACATGTAGAGTTTGAACAAGAGATGAATGGTTGCTAACCTCTGCATCTATTGTTATGCTCTTTCTTGTTAACAGCAGCTGCTTCTTGTGCTTAATTGGAAGGCACTTGTTCATTAAATTTTAAAATGTAATGATCAGACTTTCTCTTTTCTACAGAGCGTGAGCAAAGTCTGGATCAGGATTGGCTGTCATGTCTGCCATAAAAAGGCACTAGAGAGATTTCAGCAAGTATTGTCTCTGACCCTGAATCTTGCTAGTAACATTTTACATAGATGTTATTTCCCCACTCCCCTAAAGTTCTCAACCCAGCTATTTCCTCTGGTCTTCAAACATGGCATACTAATTTTAGTCAGCATATATGAAATTATTACTTTTTAAAACTCCAGTTACCAGCTAAGGCCCAATTCAACAAAATGTATAAGCACAGTCTTACATTTAAAAAGTAGAACTTAAGTCTCAGAAGATCGTGTCAATGGGTCTAAAGCATGTGCTTAAATACTTTGCTGAACTGGTTTCCAAGAGATGGTGAATAACAAAATAACCATGGGCCTGCTCTTGCCAGATGCTGAGCCCCACACTTAACTCCTAATGGCTTTCCTGAAAGGAGAGGGTGCTTAACTTCTTGCAAGATCAATCCCCCTACTTAAAACACTCAGTGGCAGGTTACAGTGCACAGTCCTTAGCTTAAAGATTCTCTGGTTCTCTTATACAGCTAGTTTGTTGCTGGAGAAAACCCTGGAAGTATTATAATTTTGCCAAAAGAGCCACAGTAAGCAAAAGCTTCTCCACCTACACCTGTTAGCAGATACCTCTCACTACAAGGATGCACTACCAGCTTTTATGGAAAACTGCTAAGGTCTCTGAAGTTTAGTTGGCTATGACCCATTGCTATATATTAAAGGTAGATATTATACCTCAAACTACATCATTTATATTCCCACAGTTATCTAGGTTTTGAGAAAATGCCCTCTCCATGAAGATCTGAATCCGTGTACACTGCAACCTGCTCTTACGTTTAATAGGTCAACTATAGTTAAGAAATCAATACATCCTTGGGAGTTTAAAAAAAAGTTTCATTACATTTAAATAAGTCTAGTCTGAAGCAGCACCAAAAGAAATACAATTCAACATAAATCTAGATGAATCTGCAGCACTTGAAATGATACATTAAGATTCCCAAAATTAAATAGAACCTCTACTTTTGACTGTTGGCCTAGTTTAAAATCAATACAACGCAAAGGTTACACACTGCAGGAAGTCTGTTTTGCTGTCGCAGATCATAATTTGGTAACTGCAGCAACGTACTCTGAGCCCTGGACTATGCTTAGCTCTGACCTTTAAGGGATGTGTGTATCTACATTTGCAAAAAACTATATTAAATCTGTTTGCTCCTGGTTTGGAAGATTAATATTCTCTCATTTTTTTTTGCTCAAATTGTACAGTTTTTATGACAAATCTTCCAAGGCCTTAAATATCTTCTGTGAAATGTCTGAACTTCCTACATAAATCATTATGTAACTCCTAAGATATAGCGCTTGGGAACCTTCTCTAATAACAACAATCATCAACATTTTAAGTCAAATTTGTACACCCTCGGATCCCAGTTCATCCATCACTTAAGCATTCGCATAAGTCCATCCTTATTTCAACAAAGCTCTTATGCACTGTGCTTAACTTTGAAGTTAAACTGAAGTCAGTTGCATATAAGCACATGATCAAGTACTTGTCTGAATCTGGGCCTTTACTTTAGGTGATTCACTGAAGTCAGCAAATTTGCATGCTGAGTCAAAGAGGGCAGAATTTGGATCATAGTATTTAGGAGTACTTTGTTTCATAGTTCGAATCAACTTCAAACACTCCTGAGTCAATTACATGCCTTTATAAATTATCTGTTTATTGTCCTAATCTCACAATGTGAAAGGTGCATGCAGTAAGATGTGCCACTACTATTTCAGCCATCCTGCCCTTTAAACTAGGATTAATTTATTACTAATTATGTTAACCACCAGCATGTAAAGATTAGGAAGGGACCATATAGTTGCTTTACCTTTCTTAACTTTAAAACAAAGCATAGGCTTATAAGAAGACATATTTTAGGCCTTGACTCCTGCAGCCCCTATTCATTTGAGTAAGTCCCACTGACTTTACTGGACTGCTACTGACTGCAGTTGTAGTATTTCTGTGAGAGGGGGCTCCAGGACAATACGCCCCTTGATACATAGACAACCAACACAGACTAACCCCTTCTCTTAAAGCACTTCCACTAAATGGCAAATGTGATGCAGTAGAACCTCAGAGTTATGAGCTGACCACCCAGCCACTCACCTCATTTGGAAGCAAATATATGCATTCAGGCCACAGCAAAGATTTTTAATAAGAGCAAATAAACTATAGTACTGTATTAAATACAATAAGTTAAAAATTAAGGGAGAGCAGAATTTTTCTTCTGCATAATGAAATCCTAAAGCTGTATTACATTAATGCTCAGTTGTAAACTTTTGAAAGAACAACCATAGTTTTTTGTTCAGAGTTGCAAACATTTCAGAGCTGGGAACAACCGCCATTCCTGAGGTGTTTAAAACACAGTTTCTACTGTATTATTCTTCTGAAGGCTTAAGGCTTAAAGGCTCATGACAATCCATGTAACAAGCAGTTAAGATACAATAAATGGCTCACTAGGGGTCTAAAGGTGAACTACAAAAGTCTCAGAGGGGTAGCCATATTAGTATGTAGCTTCACAAAAAAAGCAGTCCTATAGCACCTTAAAGACTACCAATTTTATGTATTAGGTAATGAGCTTCAGAAGGGGGTCTTACCCCTGAACACTCAACATCTAATAAATACAATTATTAGCCTTTTAGGTGCCACAGAACTGCTTGTTGGGGTGTTTTTGTGTGAACTCCAAATGTGACATTAGCTCAAAGACAAATGGGTTTGCAGAACCACGAGTAATCGTGTTTGTTAGGTATCATGGCATACATCCCCTTCAAAGTATTTTATCAAAAACGTTAGCTGTGCATGTTAGAGATTATTGTGTAGGTTTACTATTCTGGAATTCATACATGCATTATGCTCCTACAAATAATGTACTGTCAGAAAAAGAGACTTCTTTCAATGTGTTTTAATATGAGTATTTTGATGATGTTATAACAGGATCAGAGCTGATGCCCAAAGCTCTTTCTACCAGAATAGTTGGAGGAATATGGTGGTTTTTCACCTTAATCATAATCTCATCCTACACTGCCAATTTGGCTGCCTTCCTAACAGTTGAGAGAATGGAATCCCCCATTGATTCAGCAGATGATCTGGCAAAGCAAACCAAGATAGAATATGGGGCTGTCAGAGATGGATCAACAATGACCTTCTTCAAGGTAAGATGGTGGCAGGTGGCTTTGCACTGTCAGAACTGCAGCCTTTCACTAACAGAGCCAGAAACATGGAACAGAATGAGAAACGTTGAAAATGTTAGTTTAGTAAAACTTGACAGTTATAACAAATCCCTGAGCCAGAGGGTCCGCCAGGGATCTACACAAGTGATGGGGGAGGTTGCGTCCAACCAGCATGACACTGCCACCAATATTTTACAGTGTGACACTATGATATCTTTATGAATGATCCCCTATACCGTGGCACTCACTGCTCCCTAATAATTGAGGGCTCTGAGGCAGCTACAATACAGAAAATTCCCAGGTAGTGTAATCCACACACCTAGGGCTGTAGTTCACTGGCCCACGTGGTGGCACCTAGACCAATTACACAGAGAAAGAATGAGTATCCTCTACAGCCTTAGCTGAGAAGGAGTTAGCTTTTAGCTCACACTGTAAAGGCTCATGTACTAAGCTCCAGAGGTCCCAGGTCAAGTCCACCTGTGGGTGGTTACACTAGAATAGGTCCAGTACAAGAGGGGATAAAGGACTCTGGAACAACATACCTGCCTCAGAGCCCTCAATGAGCTGGCATGACCCTGTATGTTTGGTGGAACTCCCAAAAATCTATGCGGTGTAGGGGGGTAAGGGTGGTAAGAAAACCTGTGCAGAATTTAGTGGAAACTCTGCAAGAATGACTTTGGTGGTTTTGTCCCATTACGGCCAACTACCATTAGCTATTCTTTAGTCTTATAAAAAGGGGACTGTTGCGCCAAAGTTTGTAATAAGTTATTAGCTCAAGCAGCAGATGTATTTTTTCAATAATCCACCAAGATAATAAGCCATTCATTTTTAAAAATATACAGATATCAAGTGTAATAAAGTGTAAGGTCATTTTCATGCAATTGTTTCTGCAGATAGCTGAATTCCTTTTGATAATTTAATTCGCATAAAATGCATTGATCTCACAAAATGTCAATACACATACCAACAAGTCATAAATGTGAAAATATATAAAACATCCCATGGCATTCAGTACTAATGAGCAGCTTTGTTGGCACATCTGGCAGGAATCCAAGGAGTGAATGTACCTAGGTAAGGATTAAGGTCATGGTCCTCAATGTAGCATCTGAGCGTCTTTTACCGACCCAGTAGGAAGCCATCCCACCGAAGAGAATGACTCACACTGGTGAAGCAATGTGTGGAAAAAAATTGCTCCTGCTGTCTCTGTCATAGTTTTTCTGTGAAGAAACAATTTCCATTGCTGGTATTGTCAGTCTGACATCTTAAGTATTTTTAAAAAGGTCTGTGGCAGATCTGGGAATTTAACCCAGATCTCAAATTTCAGTGCAGTAATTTAACCACAAGACTACCTACTAACTATATTTCAGAGAATGTCTGGCTGTCCATCCATCTGTTTAAGAACTCCTCCAAAACAGTAAGAACTAGGACCTCACTTTTGGTATGCAGCTTCCTCTTGTCATAACTTAAAGCAAGGTCAAGGTTTGGTAGTGCCAGGACAATGGATGTGCCTGGAATGCGATTGTTTCTCATAAAACAGAAAGGGGGGCTGCACTCTATAGAGACCAGATGGGAGCAGCAGAAGATATGGGGTCAAAAGCAGTGGCAGTTATACTGTATACTGACCACAGGGTCACATTTGTATCTCTGCTTCAAGGCTAATCCAACTAACTAAAGTATCTTCTAAAGTGATCAGTGCTCCACTGTGCTAGGCAATATGTGAAAATAAAGCAAGACTGTGCCCAGACCAGAGACAAAGGGTGTGAAGGGAGACAGAGGTAGAGAGAGAGGAAAATTATCTTCCCAATGTAATAGGTTATAAATAGTTTGTACCTTTGCATGTATAAAATTTAGACTGAAAGTGCCCTGGAGATATGGATATGTTTCTTATATGTCTGTAAAGTACTCTGTACATCTCTCATGCTTTACAAAGAATTACATACTAAAAATTCCATTAATAAAATAGGGCTGCAAAGTCAAACACTCAAAAGTTAGGAAGTGCCAGAATTAACATTACCTGTGTCATATTGTAACCCAGAGGCACACAGGGCTATAATATATTCAAGCCCAGCTCCTATTGACTTCAGTTGCAGCTGTGGGCACTCAATATTTCAGAACATCGGACACCAAATTCTCAAGCCAGGGACTCAGAAAAGAGGGATGCAAAATTAGTGAGCAGCTGTGAGGGGCTGGTTTAAATGACTTGCCTAGCATCACACGGGAACAGTATCCTGGAGCTACAATCCAAAAACCTGTGGCTTTCACAAAAACCTAAACTCACTTGGCACCTATGTTACCATAGTGAATATTCCCAGGGTACCTTCATTTCCACCTCTGGACGTGTGCTAGGTGGAGTAAATGAGAAACGATTAGGAATTAATTTAAATGGGGTGGGAAATAGGGTGTCCTTGAGAGCACACAAAACATAGGCTCCCTACTCTCAGTTCAGGTGCCTGTGCCTACCATTGCCCAGAGCTGCAACTGCAGAGAAAATCCCAGAGCTGCAGCTGCAGAGTTAATTCTGGGCAGGCTGGTATATGCCCAGTGTGCATAGAATTGGAGGGGAAATTAACTGCTAAAAAATCTAGGTAGTCTTTATTGAGCATGTGCAAATTGTGATTTTTCAAAGGCTTATAACTTTCCCAGGTTTGAGCAGATTTTCAGTGGGATGTCCAAAGGCACAGCCCTGTCACTAAGGGGACCCCCTACCAAATTTTGAGCCCCTGCTCCACAGCATGGGGCCACTAGAGCTTTTCAAATAAACAGATCACCTGTGTGTAATATGGATGGAGTAACATTCTTCTCTAGCCTCATTCTTGGAAACAGTTGTGGCTAAAATTTTCCAAGAAATCAGCCTGAGGCTGAACTTAAACATGAAAAATTTAAGCTAAATAATCACATGATTGGCAAAGTTCAAAGCAACTGAAAACAGGCACCAATAATGGAAATTGTCTGTCAACCAAGTGTCAGTCAGTGCTGTCAGCCCCATCTGTAATTTTATATATATGACATATACATTACCAGGTAAAGTAAAGAAGACTTGGCTTATTTCTGGGACAGTAAGAAGGAAAGACTGATTCAACATTCCCTATAGTTTTTTTTTTCCATCCATGAGTGGAATAAAGTTTGTTATGTGCACCAAATCATATCCAGATGTGCACTGCTAATAGAAATTGATGCTATTGGCTATGGGTGGTCAGCCTCATTTTGAAGTAAGCTATTCCAGAAGAGCTATTCTAGAATAGCTTATTTCGAAATAACATTGCTACACACAAAATAGCTTTTCAAAATAGCACTTACCTATTTCAAAATACAGCAGCTACACTCATAGAAGCTATTTCAAAATAGAACCATTGGACACACTATGGCTTACTTCAAAATAGGATCTATTCCCTGTCTTAACAGCACCTATTTTGAAATAGGCACTATTCCTCCCAGAACGAGGTTTACCAATTTCAAAATAAGCCAACCAGTATTTTGAAATAGCAGTTGCGTTGTGTGTATGCTATAATAGTTATTTCAAAATAAGTTTGCTGGGTAGACCTACCCTAAGATACAGATGACTCAAAAGCAAAAAGAACTGGGAGGAGGGGTAGAAGCCGAAAATGCCCTGATGAAACACCTGAATTCTACAGAAAGCTCAAAGTGAAACGTATAACTTGTTTAAAATATTAAAAGGAAATCCCAAAAAGGGGTTACTTGAGAAGCTGTCTAGTATATAGGGAATATGGTAGGAGTGAGTGGGAAAAATGTGATTACATCACTTGTTTAGGAACTGTTCAAATGTATTCATCCCCACACCCATTCACCTTCCTGATGTTGATTTAGAATACACACTATTCAAACACACACCTCTGAACATATTTCCACTCTTGTTGAATACCTTATACTAGCTTCAGTAGAAACTTCAAACCTCTACACATTTTTGCAAAAAAAGATCATAGCAGCTTTAAGAAATGCATGCCTCTATCCCTCCTTGTGCAAAGACAGGGCATTCCATTTTTATGCAAGAACTGTTCCAAACTATTTTGTACGGAGTAGGACCTAACAAAATTGAAATTCTCCTCAAAGGCAATGTAGTACTCCGCACAGCGGGCTGCCCGGGAGCCATGGACCCTGCAAACACTGCTTCTCACCAGGCAGATAGGTATCACAGAATCATAGGGCTGGAAAAGACCTCAGGAGGTCAAGTCCAAGCCCATTGCTCAAAGCAGGACCAATCCCAACTAAATCATCCCTCCCAGGACTTTGTCAAACCGAAACTCAAAAATCTCTAGGGATGGAGATTCCACCACATCTCTAGGTAAAGCATTCCAGTGCTTCACCACTCTCCTGGTGAAATAGTTTTTACCTAATATCCACCTAGAACATGCCGTGTTCCATCAGAACTGGCTCCACAGAATGCTTCAATTTTGCTAAGCCTGTAAATTCTGGTGAAAACTGGTTTCGTTTGAATTTTTGCACACACTAGTTCAAAATATATTCTCTAAGGACCAACAAAGAAATGGAGTTTGCATAAACAGGATGGTTTTAAATTGGCTCAGAGTCTTCCTTTTGATCCAGAAAGATAGACAGGCTGCCCGGTTCACAGCAAGTCCCAGTCCTAGGATAGGCAAGGATACTGTCGGCAAGCTGGAGGAAGGACTGTAAGAGGCAGAAGAGGAGACTTTGGAGAAAACACCAAGCAGTCAATCTGGTTGTTTGTAGCCAGAAAATTGCAGTTGGAGCAGTTCTCTGAATAGGCGCTTCAGTAAAAAGACAATTTAGTTTACTGGGAACCTGTTGTTACCCAGCATTCAGTACAAGAAACAACAATCATCTTCGGCCTAGCCAGAGTCCCCACACAGAGGTATCCATGTCCACAAACGGAAACTTTTATGTATGTTTAATCACATTTATATACTGATTGATTAAGGTTTTACATTCTACATATCTATTTTCTTAAACATGCCGAAAGGTTTTTTGGGTTTTTTTTCCATATAAACATAACCAAAATGTCCGTCAGTTTAGATTACACTAGAGAGGCTGGGGGGAGCTCTGGTAATTTCAGGACAAAAAGTGGGGCCCAAGATAAAAAGTTTGCTCACCCGTGAGTTAAAGTAACTGAAAATGCACCAGACTAAAGGGAAATGAGTCATCTTCTAATAGTATTTACGTGATTAGCGGGAGTGTGGTCCTTGGGCAGTTGTGAAGTGTTTGATATTTCAACAACAACAAAAAAATTATAAAAGGAGAGCTGTCTGTCCACCCGTCCCATGGCAGTGACTCCTACTGTGGGAGTGCCATCCACTGCTTTGCGCACACATCCCTCTTCTTGGTGGGAGAAATGCATGGCGGCAGTGGTGGCTTCAGTGGCTGTGGCAAGCACGTGGATCTGATTGTGGTGGCCCCAGTAGCCCCAGCCACTCCAGTGGTGGTCCTGGCAGCCCCAGTGATGACGTCTTCAGCCGTTCCAGCAGTCTTGGTGGCCCCAACATCTCCAAGCCACCCCAGTGGCTCCAGCTCTGGCGGCTCCCATGGTGGCCCTGGCGGCTGCTCCAGCAGCAGCAGCTACAGCGGCCTGGCCACTCTGGCAGTCCCGGTGGCTCCAGCTGCTCTGGTGACTAGTTGGCATTGATTTAGAACGGGGTGCGGGTGGGAAGCTGGGGATGCCTGGCAATGGGGGAGGGCACTATGCTTCAGCTGTAGCCCTGCTAGTGAATATAAAACCTCCAATTTATTGATCACTTGTTCTATAAATGGAGACCAGACTATTGCTTTCATTGCTGATGGGGTAGCTTAGTGCACCCATGCAACAGAGCCTGTTTGAGTGAAAATGGAAAAGAAAGATGTCCAACAGATGAAAACTTCCATAATACCAGAGTCTGGGCATGAAGTACTACTCAAAAGTGTGAGGGAAGTCTCTGGAGAATTTGAGGGGAGAAAAAGCATAGGCAGAGCATTGTGGTATATTGATTTTTGGCTAAAATGTGCTATGAATAAATGGATTTCAGCTGCAGCAATGAATGCAACAACTTTTCTATCCATGTACAGGTGTCTACCTGAATTGTACAGTTGCAGTAGTTTTTTGCTTTTGTGAAATGGGTGGAAAGCTATGAAGCATTAAGACAAAATTCAGGTCATAGGAACAGTCTGTAATGCTGCTCTAACTGGCAGACCAAATCTCAACCTGTAATTAAAAACAGATGCGTGTTTAATACAAAATAAGCAGGTAAGAATGTTACTGCATTGCAAGCACTCTAGGGTAGGTTGCAACTAGAAGAGAAGTGCACATTGAACATCGGGGCAGTGTCTCATTGACCACAGGAGGCTCCAGGTGTTCATCAGGAGAGATAACATCTCTTGTAGCCCCTGAGGTGAAGAAGAGTGTGTGTACTCAACACCATTATCAAAGATTGCAAAGATGCTTTCTGCTGTGTTCAACTCCTCCCTTTCCCTTGTGCCATGCAAACAGAGTTAAGAAGGGAACAGTCCTTTACCTCCCTGGGATTGTGCCTAGCTATCAGGTGAAGGATGCTCCTTATGTACTTCCTCATCCTCCCCCAAGTCTCCCTGCAAGGGCCAGGCACGGTATATTCCTCAGCTTTGATTGTAGATGGTAGGCGTCAGCACGTTAAGGCCCAGGCCTGCTCCCTTTGAAGTCAATGGCAAGATGCACATTGGTTTCAGTGAGAGCAGGATAGGCCCGTTATATTGGCTGTGGTCCTACTGGGGAACCAAGAAGTGGGTGGGCGCAATCCCACCCACAGCTATAAGACCGCCCCCCTCCATGTGAGCTGGGAGGTCCACTAGTACCAGGAACCCAAATAATGATGGTGGACAACTGAAGAGAAAAACAGGGTGGAGGTATCACCAGCACTTGGACTGTACATAGAGGAGAACAGTTCAAATTTCAGCACTCCACCCTAGCAAGAGGCGCTGTAGAGGCTTAGATGCACTAAGCTCCAGGTTTGAGTCCACCTGTGGGTGGCAACGTTGACGCTCTTCACAATAAGCATAGGAATGGAGAAAAGTTTTACAAGCCTAATTTGTGAGCTAACATTTCTGCTGAATCCACTATCCTTCCTTAGAAATCCAAAATATCAACATATGAAAAAATGTGGGCCTTTATGAGCAGTAGGCAACAGACCGCACTGGTGAAGAACAACGACGAGGGAATCCAACGGGTGCTCACCACAGACTATGCCCTGCTGATGGAATCTACCAGCATAGAATATGTGACGCAGAGAAACTGCAATCTCACCCAGATTGGAGGACTCATTGATTCTAAAGGCTATGGCGTGGGAACACCTATCGGTAAGACATATTAAAGATAATTAATGATGAATGGACCTCACGACAGTCTGGGCACTTATGTCTGGCTGCCCATTAGGAGCTTTCTGTAATCGTTCAGCACCCCTCCCAGCCACAGACTCCAGGATCCTTCTTTCATTCAGTGTCTCCCTTCTTGCGCCAGTTATAGCAACAGAACAACATGGCAGGGCAAGAGAGTGGCTTGTAAGGATGCAAGACAACTAAGGTGGGGCTGGTGCTCTCCAGAAGCAGTCAGTAAGCTTGCTGCTCTTGTGGATAAAAATTCTTGTTCTCCAGTGACTGGGTGCTCTCAGTCCCTCCATCCCCTTTTATTAAATTATGCTACCAAGACACATTAGCTCCAGGGCCTTCTTTTTATGTACAAAGATGGGGATGTGAGGGGTGAATCAAGGTAAATATGATATCTAACACACATACCCATTAGAAAGCTGCATGAAATTAGACAGGGTTGTCATCACACTCTATGCAGTGTTGCCTGTGCACCTTGGTAGAACAATATCCAAAGTTTGCAATGATTTCAGAGCCCTGGGTAGGGAAGACAAGATGGTGTTGCAGGACTGTTTGCCTACAGCAGGAGTCTTGGGGCTTTGGGTGCATTCTTAAAACCAGCTCCCTCACTTCTGCCAAGCAGCAGCTGCCCTTTTTCAGTGGATTTGCTTGCTTTGCTGCTGCTATGTTTCAGTTCTTTGCTAACTATACATATTCTAAGCGTTAGCAACTATGTACTTCTGCAAATGAGCATTGTGTAGCCAGTGCTTTTTCTAGCTTAATATATTTGTCGTGCTCAGTCATGTGCTCGTCGTATCCAGGTCTCTTCTCAGTTTACATCTGCACAGCAGTTCCATTGTCTGCAATGGACTTAGCTACACGTTTACGCAGGTATGAAACTGTTCGCAGACTTCATGCTTTCAGTTTCTTCATGGGACATCTTTGAGCGAGGTACAACAGTGGTTGTCAGGATCAGGGCAGCACACATACCCCTAGAAGTACACAGAGGCAGGGCTGCCGACAGGGAGAGTCAAAAGGGGCAGCTGCCCTGGGGTCTAAAAGGGCCGGGGACTTTCAGCTGCTGCTACCGTGACCATGGCAGCAGCTGGATCCCCAGACTGTTTAAATCACCACTGCAGTGCAGTGCAGTGCAGGCCAGGCAGTTCTGAAGGGCCCTGTGAGGCAAGCTAACCCCAGCCTCCGCCACTTCAGTGAGTGCAGAACCACTCTCCTACCTTGCCCAGAGCCCAGCAATCGCTCAGCAGCCTTGCAAAGAGGCATTCCAAAGGGGGCATTTAAGTGACCTTGATATTTACTTAGTTTTACAAAAGGCTGCATAAAAGCGCTAGCAAAGTCAGCACACACTAAAATTTCACACAGTGACTTGTTTATACTGCTCTATGTATTATGCACCGAAATAGAAGTACAACATTTATATTCCTATTGGTTTATTTTAGACTTATGTGGTAAAAAAATGAAAAAGCCAGCAGTTTCTCAGTAACAGCAGGCTGTGACAATTGTGTTTTTATGCCTGATTTTGTAAGTTTTTAAAGTCAGTATAATTTAGGAGTAGACAAGACAAACCAGACTCCTGAAAGGAGCATCGTGATCTGGATAGGCCGAGAGCCAATGGGGTGGAAAGTCTGCCCCCCTGACAGTGAACGCTTCCCCCATCTTAGCCAAAATTCCATGGAAATGACATTGAAATAATCTTTTCATTGCTTATGTGAGAGCAAACTTCTCTGGCTGAGGAGTATGAACCAAAACTTTAAAATTCCTCAGAATAAAAAAATACACACATACATGCATATGTGGCAAAAATTTCATAGCAGTTATAAAGCTGCTGTGCTTTAAACTAAAAACAAAGAAGCGATAATTGGACCAGATGGCACTCCTCGGAAAGAATACATCCCATTGGAAATGCAGCTGTGGAATTTATTGTAAAATATTTCTTGTATGATGAATATGCTGTTTTAGAAAATCAGTTAGGTTTCAGGGATATACAGAATAAGTAGCCCAAAGTCTCCAAGTGTCTTGAAATAAAACTTTTAAATGTCACTTTGGCAACTTTAATAAAAAATTACAAAGTTGAAACAGACCCTAGACAAGATTATTGCGCGGATCCTCCCATGATACACATGAATTCCCAAAGGAAATGGGGTCAGCTGTTGTCTCACATGTGTGTCCGAACCTTAGTTATTTCAGAATAACAGCCACTATTTCAAAATAAGTTTGCAAGTGTCTATAAAATGCAACTGCTATTTTGAAATATTTTTGTAATAGCAGACAGTTTATTTTGAATTTGGTAAACCTCATTCTGTGAGGAATAGCACCTATGCCAAAAAAGGGGTTGTGTAGACAGGAAATAGGGTCTATTTTGAAATAAGCTATAGTGCATCCAAGGGCTCGAATCTGAAATAGCTCTGTTGTGTCTGGACACTACTTTGAAACAGCTGAGTACTAGTGTGATACACCTTTTGTGTGTAACAAAGTTATTTCGAAATAAGCTATTCCAGAATAGCTCTTCCTGAATAGCTTTTTCCAAAATAACACTGTCCTAAGGCCATCCCATTTTATTATTTCTAAAATAAATGGACTTTGGGTTTTCAGAATTCTTAGAAATAAATTTTTATCCAAGCCTCTATTCAGCCTCCTCTTGTGCAATCCTACGAATTAAAATGCACAAATATGCCTATACTTTACAGGTACAAACAGATACCTGCACACTTCAGACATTTGCATGAACATTCTAAGCCTGGTCACAATGTTGTCCTCAGACAAGTGGAAAAAACAGAAGTACTTGAAAAAAAAATCTGTATATCTAGCTGGGGACATGCATGGCTTTTAGCACTAGAGATGGCTAGAAAAGAGAAATCCTTTGCTGTGAAAAAAATGTTGCATCTTTGGTGAAAAAAAGTCATACCAAACAGGGTTGAAACATGAACCTAAAATACTTTCTCAAGGATTTTCAAGAAAAATTCAACTTCAGAAGAACGAAAGTGAAATTTCCCAGCTTTGCAGCTGCCCAGCAAAAGACTCTTGTCAAATTACAACAGCCTTTCCTTCTGACAGCCAAGTTGAATGCCTCTATTACAATTAAAAACCCTGGGCTGACCTGAGCTTGCTGACTGTGACTCACAGGATTCATTCTAAGGAGATGCTCAATTATAATGTGGATGTTCCAGCTCACTGTGCTCTGCCACTACAGAGCTCTCAGAAAGCTTTTGTCAGTTTCAGTGGCAGAAAGTGAAATTGACAAGCCCATTCCAGGCAGGCAGCTGTCATTTGATTTTTCTGACAAAAGCAGATTTTTGGGCAGAAGAGAGAGAATGATTTTTTTCCATCAAAAGTTTGTTTTCCAAAAAGGGCATTTTCCATTGGAAAAATCATCATTCCAATATTTTTTCCTACCACTCTACTTACCTTTGCATCTGAGCAATCTCCATAAGTTCTGGGGCTCGGGGTTTCTTGTTTTGTTTTGTTTTGTTTTTTGTTTCTTTGGGTTTCTTTTTGGGGGGCGGGGGGCAGGTTAAGGCAATGCTTTCGCTCTTGTCCTTTCCTAGACAAGGAGGCAGGTTTAAGGGACTTTCGGTGGGTTAGGCAACATTTTATATAGATTTCCAAAAAGGCGTCATAGGAGGAATTCAGTTGACTAAAGATATGTCATTACATGCAAATAAGCACTGGTTACACAATTACTGCTGCCAGTGCCCATGTACTAGTAGTTGTCGTAATAACTATTATCAGTGATTTGGGAGGTAGCTAAGCAAGTGGGGAGCTTTATTTCAACAGAAGCTGTCTTGCAGGTTGTTAACAGCATCAAAGCCATAAATTAAATATTGAACAAAGAGATATTGCGATGGACTTGTGTGAGTTTTCACTACTTTCCAGTAATAACAAACAGTAATAAACAGTTCCAATCCAATGCCCTAAGCACACTTGGCAAAATTCTGAAAGTATAAGTGCAGATGCATCTGTTACTCCCAAGATTGAATCAAACAACCAAGGGCACCAACACTAGCAGTGGGACCCAGGGCAAAGTGGAAGGGAGGGTCTGGCTCTGTGCCCCTGCAGGGCTCTTTACTTTGGCAGTGGCGGTGGCCAGAGCTCTGGACCCTTTTCAAATACCAGGCCTGGGGGTACCAGCCTTCTTTGCCGTCCCCTCCGTCCCATCAGCTGACCTGCAAGAAAAAGACTTGATATTCCACTATCTGCAGACCAAAACAACTCTCCTTACGGGCAGGGGGTGAGGAGAGGAAGCTAAGGGAGAGGAGGTAGGCCTGACAGCCTACATTTCAGGCTAATACTCATCATCCCTTGCAGGAACCAGAATCCCTCCTAAAGATTAGGCAATTGCACTCACTTTCCAGGAGGCACTGCTAATAACCTTTTATCTGGCAACATTCTTATATGATGATTTTTTTAAAACTAGAATGCCTGCTCATTAAAATAAGCTATTCTTAAACAGAATATAATTATTTTCTCTTCACTGCTGGATACCCAAAACAAAGGCTGCTGATCATTGGTTACAGAGAAAGATGTTGCACAATCTGATCTCTCTTGGCATCTGCAGTCTCAGCCTATCCTACTGGTGGGACCAGACTGTGCTCTGAAAGATATCAATGCCTTGCACTACAAACTGGAATGTTTTTACATTGTTCCACTAGACAATATAATAGGCTGAAGGAAATAAAAATCTTTGGGGTAGGGGTCATAGTGTATTCATAGTACAGTTACTTGTAATACATCTTTGCACAGCAACACAAGATGGCATGGCATATTAGAGAGAATGGAGACATTTGGACAGATTTTCATAGGTGTTTAGGCATCTAAAGATGTAGATAAATTCTGAGTGGGATCTTCCAAAACACTAAAGCACTTTTGAAAAGTCCATTAGTTGACTATCTTTACAAGCCTGAAACCCTAAGAAAATCTAACTTGCAGGCCCTCCATTAAGAATTCCCAATGTTGTTTGCAGTGATCAAGTTGGAATTGCAATCATCGTAGTCCGCAGCTAAAAATACAGTTGTGAAATTATTAGGAAAATCACTCTCTTGCTGACTGATAAGCTATGAAGTGATTGACCACAGTGCACTTTTTCCAGTAGCTAACTATCAGGCCATGGTTACTCTACACTACAAAATTAAGTCAACCTAACATAGGTGGGCATTCAGTCACCACAGTAATGATATCACTTTTGTGCGTCTACACTTTGCTCTTTGCATCAGCATTGTGTGTCCTCACCAGAAACATTCATGTCCATTGTACTGTCAGTGAGGGAAAGCTCCTGAAAACCAGCAACAATTGATATAAGCAATACAGAATCTGCACTGACATGGCACCAACATAATTACATGAACCATGACTCTGTGGCACTCAAGGAGGCAGAGTTATGAAGTCAGCATAGAAGGGAAGTTGCATCAGCAGGAGTGAAATTTACATGCAGACAATTTCATAACTAGGTCAACGTAAGCTGTAGCACAGACCAGCCTAGAAGACAAAGCTTCCTTTAGTTGAAAGTCCATACATGGTAGGAAGTCGGTCCACATAGGCTGCTGGTTTCACACCACCTTGCTACAGCTTTCTTCCAACTCTCTCCCTGCTGCACTTTGTAATGCTGTGCTTGCTACCAGCTCCTGCTAGTCAGTTAGGTTCAATGCCTCCATTACTATTTTTTCCTGGTTTGGAGGCAGGGACAGGGTAGCAAAGAGCAGTGATGGACAAGATTCCAGCCTTCTGCTTGCCAGGCGTCATGAATACATATCCACCCTGAAGTATAATATGCAACTGGGCCTGCAGGAGCAAAGGGTACAGGAAAGGCCACCCAGAGAAGCAGGGAGGGAGGGAGGATGGGGGCACCCCATTTAAAAATTAAAATGTTGGTGTGGCCATGAGTGCGGGCAGTTGAGTGCACTCCCTGAGTGCTACCACAAGTGACCTGTAAGATACATTGCTATGTAGTTACCAGTAGAACATCAGCAGAGGGAAAGCAACAAACAGAAAGAAAAGCCACAAGTCATTCGATGTCTGCACCTATATTCTGGCAAAACTTTGCAGAATGAAAAGAAAATACAATGCCAGCTTCAGCTGTTTTAACAATCCAGTGCAATTGGCATAAGCAAGGGTGCAAAGACATAACTAAGACCAAAACTTGTTTAATTCACTGGAGTGTTTGCTTAGATTGTGCCAGGTTTTAAATGCAGTGGTAAAAAGCTGAAGCAAATTGAATAGATGTAAAAGAAAAGAGTCTAGGAGAACGTGAAATGCTCAAACAAAAGGGATTTAGGGAAAAATCTACTGCAATGCAGTGGCTTAGCCAAAGTCCATTGTAAGCATCTATAGAAATCCCAGAGCATTCCTACACGAACATCCACACTGAAAGATGCATCTCTTTGTCAGTCACCAGTGCAAATGTCACTAGTGGATGCTAGCCACTGATTAGAATGAGGGAACAATCCAAACATGAGCAAGCTCGCACAGAAGTGATAGGGTTATATTCGAGCAGGAATAATTTGTATCATTATCAGGGTGCCTTTTTGCCTCAAATGGGTGTTCTTCCTCCTGTCTCCATCCCCAATACCTGCAACAAATACTAACTGGTCTGTCCTTGCTCAACAGGGTCTCCCTATAGAGACAAAATTACCATTGCCATTCTCCAGCTACAGGAGGAGGGGAAGCTGCACATGATGAAAGAAAAGTGGTGGCGGGGCAATGGGTGCCCTGAGGAGGACAGCAAAGAGGCCAGTGCTCTGGGGGTGGAGAATATTGGGGGCATCTTTATAGTGCTTGCTGCTGGACTTGTTCTTTCAGTGTTTGTGGCCATTGGAGAATTCATCTATAAGTCAAGGAAAAACAGCGATATTGAACAGGTGAGTCCTCTTGCCAACTCATTTCTGTTTTGCTTTTTAGAGCCTGGGAGGCCAAGGCGTAGGAAGCCGTACCATGAAGAGTCTTTTCTGGCACTTGTGTTGTTGAACCTTTCTCACACGTTTCTGGCCCTACAGGCACAGACATTTATTAAACATGAAGAGGGAAGTATGTCACACTGGATTCAATTAGCACTGCGTAGCAGGGCTGGGCAGGAAATTCAAACCTAGCTAATTTCTTGAAGAGTTGCTGCTTGGTCCTAACACTTGGAACAGTTGGATTTGGAAAGGAATAAAAACACAAAGCTGCAGCTCTCTACCTAATTTTAGATTGTCTCCTTGGTAGTGGCAGCGAACTACTTCTTCTGTCTCCGCAAATGTAGATCTCTCTCTCTCTAAGCAGTGGTCACCAACTGGTCAACCTCAATCAGGTAGTCCATCATGGAGAGTCTCACAGTCAGTTGCAAAGGACACCGAATAGGCTCCCTGCCACTCCTGGCCCCAGGCCACTGGCCCATTCCCAGCAGCTGTCAGTGCTGCCCCAGCTCCCATTGGCCGGTAACAGGAAACTGCTGGTAGAGAAGGGCAACATGTGGAACTATGAGCCCTTACCCTTGCCCCCACCTTCGGGGCCCCCCACCTTGTTGGCCTCTTCTGAGAGTGGTGTGTGGAGCCCTGCACAGATACAAATGTCTGCTCACAGACAGACACCAGAGTCCACTGATCCACAGGGTTCTGCTGTGGCCAAATGAGAGGAGATGCGGCTGGCAGTGGGGCTAGGGTCAGCGCAGCTGGGGTTGGGTGGAAAAAGCTGCCAACATGGGGTGCTGGCTCCCAGAAGTAGGGGCACCACACTCCTCCCCCTTAGCCACAGGGTCTCCTGGCAGCAGATCCTTGTGGATCACTGGATGCCAATGTTGATCTGTGGAGAGGCATTTGTATCCATGCAGGGATCTAGGGTGGGGCTAGCAGGGAGCTTGCCTCAGCCTCCACGTGCAGCTAACCAAGAGCCGCCATCAGTTACACACTGCCCTGGAGGAGCTCACACCACAATCCCCAGCCCTTTCCCAGGGCTGACACCCTACTGCTGCACCTCTGCCCCAGACCTGATCCCCTCCCAGAGCAAGCAGACATCTTGTAAGTTTTTTAAAACTGGTAACTGAGATTTTAAAATGCACAATGAAAAGTGTCTCCAGCTCTTGACTTCAATGGGTTTTATCCCTTATTCTATTTCTGTCATTTTTATATATATAAAAAAGCAAGGGTAAGGCACTTGATTAAAGTTGGTAGCATAAATGAAATGGATTAAGTGTGTAGGACAGTATGTCTGGAGTAATAATAGGCCAAAAATTGTATCCCAAGAAGACTACTAATTCACTTAGCTATAATTTGGGTAAACACCAGTGTGGATGTGATGTGACAAATTCAGTTTATATGAAAACCCTGCTACTATATCATAGTAACATGCAGTAGGTTGTAATCTGTCTCATCATAATGAACATCTTCAACAGCATTAAAGTGAAGTGACAATATAACTGTGGGAAATGATTGTTTAAAAAGAACACAGAGCCTATCGTTCTGACCTTCTGTTTTCTATCTGTTTTTTTCTTAAAAGATCAATGAGATACTTATATGGTATCTTCAATCTAGTGTGAAAAATATAGTGTCATACAGATAACAAAGCATCTTTTACATTTTCTGTTTCCATAATGGAAGTGTTTAAAAAAATAGAGCTCTCATTTTCATACGTTTTGTTATTTCACTTATTTTTTTTCTCCATTTTTTCCCCTGCATGCAAGGCCTTTTGTTTCTTTTATGGACTACAATGTAAGCAAACCCATCCATCCAACTCCACCTCTGGAACCACCTTATCTACGGAGTTAGACTGTGGCAAATTAATCCGAGAGGAGCGAGGGATTCGAACACAACCCTCAATTCACACTGTGTAAATCAGTAGAGAAAAAAAGGTGTGTCCAATGGGAAGCATTCATCTCAAAGAGCGTACATGATAGTGATCAAAATCTTGCCTCACATATTAATAGCTTTCAAGACTGGTTACTATAGCAGGTGGTCATCCAGGGTTCTGAGAGTTTGAGCGGTTCATTGAACATCATAGAATTAAAAACTTGATTTAAAGTGTTAGTCTTTACATAGAATAGTCCTTTTGCCATTCCTTTGGATAGCTCAGCATTTTCAGGTAAGAAACACGTATTTACCTTCTTTCCATCTTGTGGTGCCATTTGTTGAAAGTATAATTTGCAGGAACTCTCTGCAGCACATTTAGTTCCTGCTTTGTGAGGTTTCTAAAGAACTGCAACACTTGCAAGAATCTATTAACTCTCCGAAAGGCACATTCATGGCAAAGAGCCAGCGATTGTTTTAGTGACAGCACAGTGTTCATGGCACATATTTAATTAAGTTTAATTACTCCGTTGAAAAATCATTATATAAACACCTCCAAGCACCACAAAAAAAAAAAAAAGTCACACTTAAATTTTAATCTGGTACCAATCGAGGTTAAAAAAAACTAGTCAATGACTATAGCCTTACAGAACACCTAGTTTTCTTTTTGTATACAATAGTTTTGCACCAGTTAAGGGAACAGATTTAATTTTAATGTTAATCTGTGTAACTGAAAGGAGTATTAGGCATACTGTACTTACTATAAAAGAGATTCATGGTGTAAGCACCAGTCAGAATACCAAGTCATGATGAATTGTAAAACCTTAGCATTTGTTTTGCATAATAAATATATATGTTGCTAGAAAGTGTGTGTAGGAAGTTGGTCTGAATAGTTATGCTGAAATACTATTGTGACTGTAGTTTTAGATGTCGATCTATGTAAATCTAAGATTTCATTTACCCTCTTCATGAACATAGTGGTTTTGATTGTTCTTCCATTGGATCTCAAAAGCCATCTGGGTTTTTGTGGCCTAGAAAATACTCTTTACAGTATGAGCCTGTCAATTTGTGTATGTATGTCCATCTCACTCAAGCCCCTGAAAGGAGTCAACCTGGTTAAGACTGAATTATTCACAACAGTTAACTCTTCACTTAGTAGCAAAATTTGTTGGCTAGGGTCTCAGAACAAGACCTAATCACAGCGGCCGTTTCTACACAGGCCACTTCCTTTGGAAGTGGCATGCTAATACATGGAGCAAAAGATGCTTTTGAGGCACGGATGCAAATTCCCTGCGTCTCATTAGCATAACGTCAGGATTTGGAGTCCAGAAGACCGTTCTTCCAGACTCCAAAACACCATGTAGAAGCACGGCCCCCAGGGGCATTTCTGGAAGGACATGCTTCTTCCAGAGGCCCCTTCTTCCCAAAAATTTTCAGGAAGAAGGGGCCTCTGGAAGAAGAACTTCCTTCCGGAAGCCCCCACCCCCACCCCCGGGGCCACGCTTCTACACAGAGTTTTGGAGTCCGGAAGAATGGTCTTCCAGACTCCAAATCACATGACATTATGCTAATGAGGTGCAGGGAATTTGCATCTGCGCCTCATTAGCATCTTTCGCTCCATGTATTAGCATGCCATTTCCGAAGGAAGTGGCCTATGTAGAAACAGCCAGTGAGAAAATTGGGTACTATAGTCACAATTCAAACCAGCACTTAAGCATGTGATTTCCCCAGAACTTCAAAAGAACTATAAAACCAATCAAACCCAGCACCTCCGAGTTCTCAGAGAAGGACAATGAATAATATGCTTATTATCCTGATCATAAGCTGCCCCCCAACACACACACACACACGTTTCCCATTCACCAGTTTCCTAATTTCCATTTAAATCTGGGTGGACATACAGTTTGGAGTGCCACTGTTGTTTTTGGTTTTGAGATGAGCACCATCCTATCTTTGAGAAATGCTATGGAAGAATCATCCTTAGTAACAATGATCCTTACTTACAAACAGCCTAGTAGGTTTTAGCTTGCCTCTGTGAATCATTCTGAAACAATTATCTTGTTTTTGAATGGAATTTCATATCTAGCCACAAAGATGTGTTTAAAAAAAAAACCTTATTATTCAAAAATTATACCAGCATCTGATCACATGAAAAATCACTTGAGCTCTAACAGAAAGTACACGATAAAAAAGGTACTAAACCCTGCCCAGGCCTCCAGAAAAAAGCTATGCACCCTCAACTTCTGACTGAGGTTAATCAAAGTTAACAGCATTCAGTAATTTTAATTTTTGAACTGACCAAAGTCAAAGGACTGGAGCCTAAATGCTTATATTTGAATTACACTGATGACTAGAGTTCAGGGTTTGCCCTTGTGCATACACTTAGGCCTGATCTACCCCAGGGGGCATTGTTAACCTTAGGTACACAACATGAATGCCATAGCTGAAGTTGATATATCTGGGGTCAAATTGCTGTGTCCCCACTGTGTGTGTGTGTTGGGGGGGAAGGTGGTCAACAGGACAATCTCTACAGTTGATTCTCCTTACTCTCCTCACTCCAGTGGAGTACCAGAGTGAACAGGAGTACAACCAGCAGTGGGCTTAGCAGGTCTTTACTAGACATGCTAAATCAATCTCTGGAGCTCAATCTCTACAGTGTCTATCTCCCAGTAAGCATAGACAAGGCCTTACAGAGAGTTACTGCCCCAAATAGCTTGCAATCTATACCAACAAAACAAACTAAGGGTGGGAATAAACCTACATAATTTTCATTTACAGATGGAAAGCTAAAGCCTAGATGGATTAAGTGCCTCATTTGACACCACAGTGGAAATCTGTGGCAGATCAATGAACTGAACCAGTTGATGACCAAGTTCTTAAAATGTTTTGTGCTCAAAGACTGTAAGGTCTTTGGAGGGCAGCAGCCATCTTTTCCTTTCATGTTTGCACAATGCCTAGCACAATGGGTCCTTTGCCAATGACTGGGAGTTCTATGCACTACAGTAATTAAACATTTTTATACAGTTTTAAAGTCACAGAATCATAGAACACTAGAGCCGGTAAGGCCCTCAAGAGGTCATCAAGTCCACTCCCCCGCCCTCTTGGCAGGACCACACACCACCTATATCATCACTGTTAGACAGTTATCTAACCTGTTCTTCAATATCTCCAATGACAGAAATTCTACAAGAGTCCTAGGCAATTTATTCCAGCACTTAACCATCCTGACAGTTTGGGTTTTCTTGTTTGTTTGTTTGTTTTTGTTTTTCCCTAATGTCCAACCTAAACCTTCCATGCTATGATTTAAGCTCATTGCTTCTTGTCCTATCATCATCAGCTATGGGAATAATTTTTCTCCCTCCTCCTCATCATACACGTTTAGGCACTTGAAAGCTGCTATCATGTTCCCTCTCAGCCTTCTATTTTCCAAACTAAACAAACCCGATTCCTTTAATCTTCTCTCAAAGGTCATATTTTCTAGACCTTTAATCATTATAGTTTCTTTTAGTCTGGACCCTCTCCCATTTCTCCCTATCTTTCCTAAAATGTGGTGCCCAGAACTAGACACAGTACTACAACTGAAGCCTAATCAAAGCAGAGTAAAGTGGAAGAATTTTTTTCTCATGTCTTGTATTAACAGGAGAGTTGTGACCATCCTAAAATCATGTTTGCTTTTTTTTGCAACAGTGTCACACTGTTAACTAATATTTACATTGTGGTCCACCATGATACCTAGATCCCTTTCTGAAGTACTCCTTCCTCGACAGTCATTTCTAACTGTGTTGAATAGTAACAGAGAGTAAGCCGTGCTAGTCTATACACTATCAAAACAAAAAGCAGTCAGGTAGCACTTTAAAGACTAGCAAAATAGCTTATTAGGTGAGCTTTTGTGGGACAGACCCACTTCTTCAGACCATAGTCAGACCAGAACAGACTCAATATTTAAGACACAGAGAACCAAAAACACTAAGCAAGGAGGACAAATCAGAAAAAGATAAATCAAGGTGAGCAAATCAGAGAGTGGAGGGGTGGGGGGGGGAAGATCAAGAATTAGATTGAGCCAAGTATGCAGATGAGCCCCTATAGTGACTCAAAGTTCCCATCACGATTTAAACCATGTGTTAAATGTGCCGAATTTGAATATAAATGTCAGCTCGTCCACTTCTCTTTCTAAAACGGTGCGATAATTTCTCTTCAGTAACACACATGCCTTGAGGTCATTGACAAAATGCCCCATTCCATTAAAATGTTGACTAACTGGTTTGTGGATCTGGAGTGTTTTGATGTCTGTTTTGTGCCCGTTGACCCTTTGTCTAAGGGAGTTAGAAGTCTGTCCAATATACAAAGCATCTGGGCATTGTTGGTATATGATGGCATATATGATGTTAATAGAGGAGCATGAGAAAGTGCCCGTGATTCTGTGAGAGACCTGGTTAGGTCCAGTGATGGTATTTCCAGAGAAGATATGTGGACAAAGCTGGCAGCGGGCTTTGTTGCAGGGAAAGGTTCCAGGACTGGTGTTCCTGGGGTATAGACTGTGGCTGTTAGTAAGGATCCTCATGAGGTTGGGAGGTTGTCTGTAGGAGAGAACAGGCATGTCACCCAGGGCCTTCTGGAGTGTAGCATCCTGATTAAGAATAGGTTGCAGGTCTTTAATAATTGGTTGCAGTGGTCTGAGTTGGGGGCTGTAGGTGATGACCAGTGGTGTTCTGTTCTTGGCTTTTTTGGGCCGATCTTGGAGTAGCTGGTCTCTGGGTATGCGTCAGGCCCTATTGATTTGTTTTTTTACTTCTCCTGCTGGGTAATTCAGGTTTATGAATATTTAGTAAAGTTCTTTTAGTTTTTGGTCTCTGTCAGTTGGATCAGAGCATTGGCACCCTTACCACTGGACTATCCAGTTACGTGGACTCCCTCCTCAAACCCTATGCCACTAACGCTCCCAGCTATATCCGAGATATCACCAACTTCCTGAGGAAACCGACTGATCGCTATACTTACCTACACCCTTCTAGTTTCCATTCTGCATGCGTGACTAGATCCATTGTTTACACTCAAGCTCTTAGGTACAATCGCTTTTGCTCTGATCCAACTGACAGAGACCAAAAACTACAAGAACTTTACCAAATATTCATAAACCTGAATTACCCACCAGGAGAAGTAAAAAAACAAATCAATAGGGCCAGACACATACCCAGAGACCAGCTACTCCAAGATCGGCCCAAAAAAGCCAAGAACAGAACACCACTGGTCATCACCTACAGCCCCCAACTCAGACCACTGCAACCAATTATTAAAGACCTACAACCTATTCTTAATCAGGATGCTACGCTCCAGAAGGCCCTGGGTGACATGCCTGTTCTCTCCTACAGACAACCTCCCAACCTCATGAGGATCCTTACTAACAGCCACAGTCTATACCCCAGGAACACCAGTCCTGGAACCTTTCCCTGCAACAAAGCCCGCTGCCAGCTTTGTCCACATATCTTCTCTGGAAATACCATCACTGGACCTAACCAGGTCTCTCACAGAATAACGGGCACTTTCTCATGCTCCTCTACTAACATCATATATGCCATCATATGCCAACAATGCCCAGATGCTTTGTATATTGGACAGACTTCTAACTCCCTTAGACAAAGGGTCAACGGGCACAAAACAGACATCAAAACACTCCAGATCCACAAACCAGTTAGTCAACATTTTAATGGAATGGGGCATTCTGTCAATGACCTCAAGGCATGTGTGTTACTGAAGAGAAATTATCGCACCGTTTTAGAAAGAGAAGTGGACGAGCTGACATTTATATTCAAATTTGGCACATTAACACATGGTTTAAATCGTGATGGGAACTTTCTGAGTCACTATAGGGGCTCATCTGCATACTTGGCTCAATCTAATTCTTGATCTTCCCCCCCCACCCCTCCACTCTCTGATTTGCTCACCTTGATTTTCTTTTTCCGATTTGTCCTCCTTGCTTAGTGTTTTTGGTTCTCTGTGTCTTAAATATTGAGTCTGTTCTGGTCTGACTATGGTCTGAAGAAGTGGGTCTGTTCCACGAAAGCTCACCTAATAAACTATTTTGCTAGTCTTTAAAGTGCTACCTGACTGCTTTTTGTTCTAACTGTGTGTGTGCGTGTGAAACTGATTGTTCCTCCCTAAGTGGAGTACTTTGCATTTGTCCGTATTCAGTTTCATCCTATGTGCCTCTAACCATTTCTCCAGTCTGTCCAGATCATTTTAATTCTGATCCTATCCTCCAAAGCACTTGCCACCTCTCCCAGCTTGGAATTATCTGCAAACTTTAGAAGTATACTCTCTCTGTCATCACCTAAATTGTTGATAGAGATATTGAACAGAACTTTCTCCAAAACTGACTCCTATGGAACCCCACGTTATTCCCTTCCAGCATGACTTAAACCATTAATAACTGCTCTCTGTGAACAGTTATCCAAACAGTTATGCACCCACTTGATGGTAGCCCCATCTAGGTTGCATTTTCCTCCTTTATTGATAAGAAGGTCATGCAATATTGTATCAGAGGCCTTACTGAAGTCCAAAAATACCACATCCACCACTTCCCTTTATCTACAAGGGATTTTTATACCATCAGAGAAAACTATCAGGTTGGTTTGACATGATTTGTTCTTGACAAATCCATACTGACTATTTCCTATCACCTTGCTGTCTTCCAAATGTTTGCAGATGTAGTCCTCAATTATTTGTTCCATCATCTTTCCTGGCACTGTTAAGATGACTGTTCTGTAATTTCCTGTGTTGCCCTTGTTTCCCTTTTTTCTAGATGGGCACTATACTTGCCCTCTTCCAGTCTTCTAGAATCAATCCTGACTTCCATGATTTCTTTTCAAACATGATAGCTAGTGGCTCAGACACCTCCTATATCACATCCTTAAAATGAGTGCTGCAATGCATCAAAGTGGAAGTGCTCTTTTTATTTACTCCTCTTGACAAAAAAGTATTATGTGCAAAAACTGTACTTAATTAACAATATGTAAAATACAATTACATCGTTACTTACCATACACTTATGAACATACTCTGCACAGGCTGCAACATGCTGCACTTACACTTTTCTATAACTGGTTAACTTGATCATTATGAGGAACAGTTTGCTTATTTCAGATTACAAATTAATTATATATAACGTAACACAAAAATATGCAGACATCCATTTTCATAATCATTAATAACTATCAGAAGCGTTTAGAGTCTTTTAATGCATGATTTATACCCACATGCTTGTAAATTGTATAAACAAGTCAGTATGCTTAGAGTGAATACAGTGCAAACCTGAAAGGTATGGAACTGGTTGGTTTTACAGAAATAAATAATAACTGCCTTCACTTCTCTGAAGTTTAATTTTACTTTGAGAAGTTACTGCACACAAAAAAAACATGGGATACACTCATCCTAGGTGTAATCATTTCTAAGTTACTTCTACATCAACTTTTCTGGAAGGATTTTCCCCAAACTGCTAACTCTGCAAATTCACCCTCTACTTATCTTTAAAAAAAGAATAGGTGTTCGCTCTCATTCATAAATCTACACCCATTCTGAAAATTACACAAATCAGATTTTATCCTCAGTTATCCCATTAGACTTTTTGTTTTGCAGGAGTGGCAACCAGAGGAACCAATCTTTTTTTCTTACTAACTGAAAAGTGGGCAAACAAATTTGACATACCCATCTTAGAATCGCTTGCAGTGCAGCACAATGTTTTCTAAAAGCCCTGAGGCATAATTTAGAATTGATTGCTTGCTGCTCTGATTTATATAATCCACTCTTAGTGGCAGTGTACTCCAGCAAACTTTGAATTCATTGCAGCAGTAATTTTCTCATAGAACAACTTTGAAATATTTTCCTCCAGTGTGCTAAACACAAGACAAGGTACCTTCTTTCAACATGAAGCTTATGCCACTGTTCCATCAATGTGCAGCTACAAAACATGTCTACTTTGGCCCACAGAAAGAAAATCTTCATTCTGGTCTTCTTTCTCAGTTACTGAACCATCAGCTGGATTTCGGTCATATATTCTCCCACAATAAATTCTTCCTCTCCGTGAAGAATTTTCATAGTTCTCAAGTCTGACACAGCAGCTGTTGACTGAGATTTTTCCCCTTTGGCATTTATTAAGTGCAATATGAATTCTTCTGAGCATAGTAACACCACAGAGAGACTGGCTTCAAAGAATCATGTGTGGCATATTGATTCAAGCATTACAGTTTCCTGTTTTCCTCAATCTTATGCATGTTTCTCTTAAAAAAAAACACACCACACACAACTGCCTTGTTAGCTACCCTAGAAGTCTAAACACAATTTTCTACTGTTGTGAGATGGGCATGGAGGAAATATTTGGGAGAGCTGAGCAAGCTGGTAGATCTGCTGATATGCCTATCGTACAATTAAGAGACCAGTTCTCTGGTCTAGTTAAACCTAAACCTTTGAAGAAACCATGATCCCATACAATGCTGGAAGGATTGTATGGAAAGCTAGACAGTGTAGCATCCCAACGGATGTAGAAAGTGAAACAGACTATAGACAAAAGTGAAGTTCATGGGTGTTTTTTCCATGTTCACCCTCAACCAATTCTGAGGAGTTAAGATTAGTAAAACAATTTTTAAAGCCCTTAAAATTCTTTCAGTTTGAATACCTCAAGAAGAGGTGAACACAGAAGGCAAATTTAAATGGAATTTTAACTTCACCTTTTGAAAGAAAGCTATCATGATATTTCACCTACATTACTTTGTTCAAAAAGTTCCTTTAGCAGCTTGATAATGGAATGTGTTTCCTTACCATCATGTTTCCCTTCAGTCCTGTGCATACCGGCTCGAATAGCAGTTGCACTGAGGCAGGTTTGTCTCAGCTGAAGAGTTCAGGGCAATTCGGAATTTTGAACATCTCTCCTGCTTCCTCACCTCCACGTTGCATGACACCAACTGGAAAGACAGCAATTTTAAGTGCTTTGTGCTCTTACAGGACCTAGGTCATTTCAGAAGCCAAGAAGTGTGATCTGTGTACAAGTACGAAGATAAATAGTACCTTAGGATAAGTTTCATTGGGCTCATAACAGATTTTGTACGACATTTTCCAGATAATTTAATAGATCACTGGAAGTTCAAGGAATCTTCTCTAGTTGCACTTCGGAACACGCTAAGTGCTTGGGAACAAGGAGGAAGAGGCATTACAGAGCCCCTCATCTCAAGGCCTTTTAAAACTATTTGTAGTGGCCCACCTCCTTCTCCACTGAAATCTTAAGAGTAAGGGATGGATTAGTAGGCAGGGTGCCAGTTAGGAGTTCAAAAGTAATTTTTAATCACACTTATGCCCTGACTTTCTAAAATCTATACGTTAATTGTGCATCACAACTCTTTCCATTTGAAGCATTTATATATCCATATTATATCACATGGAGTTATGTTTGCAGTTTTTTACTATTTTCCCCACACATCTTCATGAATACGGTAGCAAATGGCATTTCAATTTCTAAACCATCTTGCCACTCTAAGTATTTCACTCTAATATAACTTCTTTCCTGGATACACAATGTTCTTGAAGTGTTTTTCTCCATTTCTCAGTAGGAGGAGTAGTGAAAAAAATGTTTTATTTAGAAGTGCTTTAGTTTCAGGAGTGGGTGACAAAATCAAATTAGCTTCAAAATAAATTGTATTTGGTATCTTCGGTAGTACAGTAAACCCCAGACTTAAGCATAGGTTGCATTCCCAGCAGCTATGTGTAAGTCGAATTCTGCACAAGTGGGGGAGGCTGGGAAACTGACCAGCACTGCTGCGCTGGTCAGTTTCCTAGCTCCCAGGACTGGTGGGGAGGTACAAACCAGGTGGCAGCTTGACTTGCAGCTCCCGGGACTTGGCTCCCAGCTCCTGAGACTGGTGGGAAGTTGTGAACCACATGGCAGCCTGGCTCCCAGCTCCCCTCCTTGTGGGAGCCAGGAAACTGAACAGCACTGCTGCGCCGGTCAGTTTTCTGGCTCCTGGCTCCCTGCAACTCATGATTTCAACTTGCCTTAATCCCAGTAATGTGCAAGTCGAAATTGCATAAATAGGGGTATCACTGTAGTGCGTTTTAAGGCTAACAGGAGAATGGTTTTCAAGGAAAGGTAAGTTTCATAATTAGATGGCACTGTGGAAACCATGAATGTGTGTGGGAGCACAGCAGTGGCCTAACTCTGCTTCCATTGAAATAAATGTTAAGTTAAATTTCAGTGGAAACAAGATGCTCAGAGCTTTTGAAAATTCCACCCATTGTGCAATATTGACCTACTCCACAGATTGTAAAAGACTCCCCAAAATTAGCATAGCCCATGAATCATGCCTGAAAGCATGTGTTGATAGAAACCTAAACCCTACGTTTTGCAGAATTGATGTTTGAAATGTACTTTCATTGATTGTTAAACACTTTTCCCATATTCCTCTAGTGTCTTTCTTTCAATGCTATAATGGAGGAGCTCGGAATTTCACTTAAGCATCAGAAGAAGTTAAAGAAAAGATCGAGAACTAAAGGGAGATCGTCGCTTACAAGTATCCTTACTTGTCATCAGAGGCGGACACTGAGGAAAGAAACCATGGCGTAAACAAGGAAACTCCCTCTTGGGAAATATCAGGAAATAAAAAAAACAGCAGCAAAAAAACTTTGCTGCCTATGAAGTTGACTGTGGAGCAATTTCTGAAACTAGACATTTAACTTGTTCTTCAGAAATTGTCTGTGGTTTCTTTTTAATCTGGGAAAGGTACAGCAGTTTAAATTCTCATACAGACTGATGTGCAAGTTGGAAAAGCATCTCACTGTTTCTCTGAAAAGGAATTTGTATGCTGACCTATTTTGCATCTCTGTTTCTTCCCCTATACAATGCTGTATGTGCTTTCTAAATAAAGATACAGAGTTTTTTTTTCCAATAAATTGTATGTCCTACATTTTTTCCTGATGCTTTCTTAGTCACCTTAATGTAACCTTTATGTTTCTTTTTATAAATATTGCAGTACTGCCAATTAGAAGCACTTAAAGATTACAAGTCTACAAAAACAAGTTGCTTGAAAATAATTATACTTTTAATTTGCCTTCCTGTTGTTTAGGGTCACATTTTCAAGCTTCTTTTTGCAACCAGGAGGGCTAGGAACCTCTTTTTTTTTTTTTTTAAATTAAAGTGGAGACACTCCCTTTTCTTAAAATGAGGGTTTTTTGAAAAGATACCAAATATTACAAACCTCCTGCAGAAGTTGAGAAAGTTGGCAGCACAGTCATTTGTATATTGCATTGTCCATTTGGCTCTTGGTACTAAAGAAATTCCTCATTTATAATGCTTTCCTTAGAATTACTAGACAACAATACACAGTTCACTTTATTCATGTTATAAACTGACCACAAAAATATCAACACTAGATTGCATCTGCTCGGAACGAGAACTGCGCTGACTTTCTGGGGTATCATGTGTGGCTTTAAGAAGCATGGGGACACCACTTTAAAAACAATATTATTATGCAAATAATAGTCTTTCAAGAAATACTCCCTCTTTTTAGCATCTTACTTAAGAGGAAGAGAGTGGCAGTGATGTATTCAATAGCAGCCATTTTTATTTAAGAAAGGTTCCTTCAAACTACAGTAGCCTGAAGTACATCAGATGTATTTGACTTCTTTGTCCCTATGACTAATTCTGTGGTTCACAAAGTTTTACTACCACCAGGAGTTTATTTCCAAGATTCTGCCCAAAAGGGAGAAAATCATTTTCAGTAGGTTGGGGGAGGGAGTTATGGCCTCACCAGCACTGATGAGCTTCTAAAGAGGGAGGTGAAGGCATAGGGAGTTCTTCCTCTACCCCACCCATGCATCCCAGCAGATGACAGTCATAACTGGGTTGCAGGGACCTGTTGGTGGCTACTGGCTGGAGCAATTGTGGAGCTATGGCTCTACCTCCTGGGGAAAGAAACAGGTAGAAACAGAGCTTGTGCCAGCTGCGCAGGGATGGTTCCCTGTAAGCTAACTAGGTTCTTGTATCACACCCATCACCAATTCCAAACACTGCCAGTGCCAGTGAAAGCACTGCATCTTTGAAGCCCTCAAGTGAAGTCTCTCTACATGTGTTATCATATCCTGTGGAGCCTTGGCTTCTGATGGCCCTGCAGTCTTATATTTAACGGGGCCATTCTCTGCCCTCCCACGTGTGGGTACAGCTCCTGTAGTTGCCCAGTAGAGGATGGAACTTGGCTTTTAAATGTGTGACCTCCTGGGAAAAGGACAAAAACACCTCTGAGCTATACAACTCAGTGCTTCAGTTTACACAGGCTGATTACCTCAAAGTGTGTGAACTATAGCACATCTTTCACTATCCAGTTCTGATTTCATATGAACCCTAAAACAAAAGCAAATCAGCCAAACTGACCCAAAATTTAAACTGTTTTCTTGTGTAAAATATAAAAAAGTTTCATTTATTGCCTCCAGAAGCCAGCCCTATGCCCATCTCTCAACTGACCACAGACCAGGAACACCCTTTATTGATAATTTACAGTTAACTTAAAAATACCCAGTAAATATTACAGTCAATGATTCCCAGGCTGATATTGCATAGGTCATAAATAGGTTATAATTATACCATATAATGAACTATCCCACACTGGAAACACATTGCACACAGAAGTTACGTAATGAGGGCTGGGAGAAAAGAGGCCTGGGTGACATTCTTTTTCAAAATGTCTCCCAACAAGTGGCTATATTTCTGGTGGCACAGGGACATTTTAAAGGTGGTGGGTGTTGAAATCTAGAACCTTATTCCTGTCCACCCCCTATCCTGGCGGAGCCCAGGAGCAGAGCCAGATGCACACGGTGCCAGCAGCCAGCACCCTCGTGGGTGCTGCAGCAGCTCCCCCACACCTAGCCCCCATGCCTGTACGTATTTCACTCCTATGACCTGACTCATGGGTGGGAATGAGGGAGCAATTGCAGGGTGAGATGCTTGGAAAATTACCACAGGTCTGAAATCCAATCTTCCCCTTTGATCCTCTGATAGCCACAGGCCCAAAGCAGCTGAAAGTCAGTTATCCATCACAGCTCATAGTGTGGACGTATGGTCTGACCTATTATCATGGAAGGCCTGTCTAGCTCAATATCTTTTCTTCCAACAGTTGCCAATGCCAGATGCTTAGGAAGGATGAACAGAACACGACAATTATCAATTGGCCCATCTCCTGTCATCCAGTCCGAGCTTCTAGCAGTTCAGAAGATGGCCACTGAGGCTTCGTCTGAGTTATCCTTTTGGCCTTCACAACATCCTCTGGCAATGAATTCCACAGTTTGACTATGTTGCCTGAAAAAGTACTCCTGGTTTTTGTTTTAAACCCACTCCCTATAAATTTCTTTAGAAGACACTTTTCTCTTGTGTTCTGTGAAACAAACCACACTTCTTAGTCACCTTTTCTATACCATCCATGATTTTATAAACCTCTTTCATATCCTTCCTCACTCTCTTTTCTAAACAGAGCAGACCCAGTCTTTTTAGTCTCGGTTCATATGTTCCATACCTCTGACCACTTTCATTGCTCTTCTCTGTACTGTTTCCAGTTCTAACATAACATTTTTGAGATGGGGGTGACCAAAACTGCATAGTCTTCAAAGTGAGGGTGTACCACGGACTTACGTAGTGGTATATCATCTTCTGAATTATTACCAGTCCCTTTCCTGAGGGTTCCTAACAGTGTTAGCTTTATTTGGACTGCTGCTGCAATAACATGCCAAGAAGATTTTATGATCATAGAACCATAGGGCTGGAAGGGACCTCAGGAAGTCATCGACTCCAGCCCCTTGCTTCAAGCAACATCAACCGCAACAAAGTCATCCCAGGCAGGACTTAAAAACGTCTAGGGATGGAGATTCAACCACCTCCCTAGGCAACTCATTCCAGTGCATCAACACCCTCCGGTGAAGTAGTTTTTCCTAATATCCAACCTACTCCTCCCTTTCTGTAACTTCAGACCATTGCTCCTTGTTCTGCCATCTGTCACCACTGAGAACAGCTCTTTAGAGCTGCCCTTCTGGAAGTTGAAGGCTGCTGTTAAATCACTCCTCAGTCTTCTCCTCTGCAAATTAAATAGGCCCAAATCCCTCAGCCTTCCTCATAGGTTATATGCTTCAGCCCCTTGATCATATTTGTTGCCCTCTACTGAGCCTGCTCCAGCACATCCACATCCTTTCTATACTGGAGGGCCCAAAACTGGACACAATATTCCAGATGTGGCCTCACCATTGCCAAATAGAGGGGAACAACAACTTCTCTAGATCTGCTCAAAATGCTCCTCGTAATGCACCCCAATATGCTGTTAGCCTTCTTGGCTACAAGGGCACACTGTTTGCTCATATCCAGCCTTTTATGTGCTATAATTCCTAGGTCCCCTTCCACTGTAATCCTGCTTAGCCAGTCAGTCCCCAGTTTATAACAATGCTTGGGATCTTTCAGTCCCAAATGCAGGATTCTACGCATCTCCTTGTTGAGCCTCATCAGATTTCTTTTGGCTTAATCCTCCAATTTATCCAGCTCACTCTGGATCCTATCTCTACCCTCCAACATATCTACCTCTCCCACTAGCTTAGTGTTATCCGCAAACTTGCCGAGAGTGTGATCCAGTCCCTCATCCAGGTAATTAATAAAGCTGTTGACCAACACTGGCCCCAGAAGTGAGCCTTGGGGCACTCCACCTGAAACTGAATGCCATCCAGACACTGAGCCATTGACCACTACCCATTGGGCCTGTCCATCAAGCCAGCTTTCTATCCATCTTATAGTACTTGTATCCAATCCATACTTTCTCAACTGATGGACTAGAATGTTGTGGGAGGCTATATCAGAAGCTTTGCTGAAGTCAAGATATATCACATCCACTGACTTCCCCATGTCCACAGACCCTGTTACCTCATCATAGAAGCTAATCAGATTGGTCATGCATGAGTTGCCCATGTTGGCTACTCTTGATTACTTTCTCCCTCTTCTTAGTGCTCCAAAATGGATTCCTTGAGGATCCCCTCCATTATCTTTCCAGGGAGTGAGATGGGGCTGACCAGTCTACAGTTCCCTGGATTGTCCTATTTTTTGCCTTTCTTCCTATCATCCATAATCTCTCCCGATCTCTAAGAGTCTTCAAAGATAATGGCCAAAGTCTTGGCAGCAATGTCTGCCAATTCCCTTAGTACCCTCAGGTACAGTAAATCCAGACCCAGACCTCTAGTTTTTCTAGGTAGTTCTTAACTCTTTCCTTCCCCACCAAGACCTGCTCTGCACCTTCCCATACTGTATTGTCTAACACCGTAGTGGAGGAGCTGTCCTTGTCTGTGAAAACTGAGGCAGAAAAAACATTGAGTACTTCAGTTTTTTTACATCATCTGTCACTAGGTTACCTCTCTCATCCAGTAATGGCCCCATACCTTTCCTGATAACCCTCTTATTGTTAACATGCCTGTAGAAACCACTCCTTATTACCCTTCACCTCCCTTGCCAGCTGCAGTTCCAATTGTGCTTTTGCTTTCCTGATTACTGCCCAGCTATCTTCAGCCATATATTTATACCCCTCCTTAGTCAACTGTCCACTTTTCCATGTCTTATATGCATCCTTTTTGAGTTTAAGCTGACCAAGAATTTCCCTGGTAAGCCAAGCTGGCTACCTACCATATTTGCATTTCTTACTATGCAGCAGGATGGTTTGTTCCTGTGCCTTCAGTAAGACTTCTTGAATATACTACCAGTTCTCCTGAACTCTTTTCCACTTCATCTTTGTTTCCCAAGGGATCCTGCCCATCAGTTCTCACACAGAATCGAAGTCTGCTCTTTTGAAATCAACGGTCTGTATTTTACTGCTCACCTTCCTTCCTTTTGTCAGGATCTGGAAATCTACCATCTCATGTTTGCTCCAGCCTAGGTTTCTACCCACTTCTATTTCTCCAACTATTCTTCCCTGTTTATGAGCAGGCGCTCAAGTTGTACATGGCCCCTGGTCAGTTCCTTCAGCATTTGTACCAAGAAGTTATCCCCAACATTCTCTGAAAACTTTCCGGATTGTCTGTGTGCTGATGCATTGGTCTCCCAACAAATGTCAGGATGATTAAAGTCTCCCATGAGAACCAGGGCTTGTGATTTGGATGCTTCTCTTTGCTGTCTGAAGAAATCCTCACCTCTCATCTGGCAGTCTATAGCAGACGCCAACTACATTATCACTTCCGTTGCTTCTGCCTCTAAGCTTAACCCAAAGACACTCAACTGGCTTTTCTCCCTCCTTATACTGGAGCTCTGAGCAATCATACTGCTTCCCCATATAGAGCACAACACCTTCTCCTTTTCTCCCCTTCCTGTCCTTCCTAAACAGTTTATACCCGTCCATAACCATGCTCCAGTTACGTGAGTCATCCCACCAAGTCTCTGTTATTCCAAACACTTCATATTTCTTTGACTGTGCCAAGGCCTCTAATTCTTCCTGTTTATTTCCCAGGCTTCCTGCATTTGTGCACAAGCACCTTACAGAAGTGGCTGATTGGCCCACTCTCTCCTCTTCATCCAGGAATCCTATTTTGTTGTTCCCTTCTCCTTCCCCACCTACCTCAGGTTTCTGATGATTGCGTAGTGCAGTATGTAGCTTACTAGTATGATTTAATAAAGTTATAAGCCATTATGTTTTCCTTTAAAGCATCTGGAAGGAGAGAGCATGTGTGTGTGTGTGTGTTAAAAAACAAAATTGCCTGTTGTGTTCCACCCCTTAATAAATAGTGTCTTAATGCCTCGTTTCAAGCACTTGTCAAGCCAATGCCACTTCAGCCAGAGCTCTCAGAAACTAATGGATTGACATGATGCCTATGGAGCCACAAAACCAGTGTTTGTTATAATAGTAGATTCCAGCTGACACATGGAATGATTTTTGTTTTTTTCCCCCCACCCCACTTATTAGTCGGGCTGGTGGAGGGGTAGTTCAAATTCATTTTTTAGTAGAGACCAAGGAAGAAACTAGTGAACTTGTAGAATACAGAACCTGTGTTCTCAGGGAATTCCACCTTCCCCCAGAAACTCAACTATTCTTGTAACGGCAGATTCTGTGAATCTGCCAAGCCAGTGTATGGCCAAACACTTCTCATCTAAGTCCTCCTTGCCTGACACTCTAAATTACTTGTAGATGGGTTAAGTCTGTCCTGTAACATTTACCATCAGGCTTGTGTCAGAAGGGCACCCGTATTAGCCTGTATCCACAAAAAAGAGGCACCGTATAGACTAACAGATTTTTTTGGAGCATAAGCTTTCATGGGCAAAGACCCACTTTGTCATATGCATCTGAGTTGGGGTGAGGCTGCTTACTTGTGTATTTATAATACTTGTTTATTACTTACATGTGTATTTTAATTTTTTAATATCCACATATATACAATAGAATCTGTCTGTTACCTTAGTGCTCAAGGTAGCATAAAACTAGTATGTATTTGTAGACATTTGCCAAAAACACCACATTGGTTTTTTTACACCACTGATTATAAACGAAGTGGTAACCATGGAAATACTGTTGTCTTTAACTCCAAAAACAATACCGAGAAATCCAAAGAGGAAGAACATGCATTGTCCTGAGGGATAACCATGTGTCTGTTTGGAGAGTCATAGTAACATATGATTAGTTTTGACCTTTTCAGGCATGCCAGCTATAGGAATTTTTTTTTCTTGCATGGAAGAATGTTATGCAAATTAAGGTAACTGGCAGATTATCTGTCAGGAAAGCAAATGTTCTTATTAGAGATTTTTACTGGCTGACTTCATGCATGTACTCTAATTGCTTCTAATGGAGAAATACGATGTTGATGGGTGCTGTTAAACTACTAATGCATGTCTAATGTGTGTCTATTTTTGCAGTGGGTGATGTGGTCTCTATATAACTGTGCATCACCACTGGGAGGTCCTTTAAGACTTATATAACATTTAACCATTGGGATAGCCAGAAGAAAAACTGTACAGAAAGTTAAAGGTATCATACTATATATAAGATCTCTGGTTTTTATTGTGTAGCAAGCCTAGCTCAATAGACCTGTAGTTGGGTATGTGGGTACTACTGCAATGCAAAGCATATAAATGAAAACAACCCCTCCCCATGTTACATGAACACACAGTCTAAGGAAGAAACTTCCCAGCATCTCACAAAGAAGGAAAATGGATACAGTATTTTTCTGTATAGCAAGGCTGCTTTGTATTTTGGACTACTGATAGTAAACATCAAAAGTCTTCAAATTAAATAAAAAGTCAATGTGTGGTATGGGAGTCTCCTTTTTGGTGAGACAATCAGTTTAATATCACTTGCATGCCCTTTGTCAAGGGACTGCATCTCATCAGAATGCTACGAATCTGTAACCACCTGTGTCATTTATTGGTTGGTGTACTGGTCCCTTAATTACTCCACGTCAGATCGGCAGGAGTCAGTGATCAGAATCACTACTATTTAGCTACCTGTCACCTACAGCCCACAAGTAACTGGCAATTTCTGACTAGCTGATCAACTGGAAGAGACACATTCACTTTTCTGCCTGCCAATATGTTGTGTGTCAAACCAAATTCCCATTTGAAGCTAAAACTTTGCCTCTGTTCACCTGCCCATATTCCCATCTCTAATGCTGCACTTTTCAAAGAGAATGGGGTAATGTGGGTAATGTTGTCAGGCTCTTAGAAATGTGAGGTGGGAACTAAACCTCATTGACTGGGGTGAGCAGACGAAAGGGTTGAAGATCTTTGTCTGGAGACCTCAAATCCCTCTGCTCAGAGGATGGGTACATGTAGCAAAGGATTTGTCATCAGATGAGGGGACTGCTCTCTGCATGACCGGGAGTCTAAAAGGTTAGCATGCAGCTCCTTTGGCCAGGCTGAAATTTTTAACGTAGCACATTGTCTTATTTGGGACCGGAGTTGCGTAGGCGACTGAAATCCTCCATTAACTCATCTGTTAATGAGGACTATTGAACTGGACATGCTACATAACATCCATATGGCAGGTTTTAGTATCTGGAGTCCAACAAACCCATATGGTTTTTCCCAAACAAGTCAGAGAGAAGAGTCAAACTCCACTGGCTGCCTCTCCTTCAGTCTCCAGGTCCTTTGAAGGAGAGGAAATCAAAGAAAAGCACCCCAGTGCAGCACAGAAGAGAGCAGAGGGGTGGTGGAAGTGACAGATCTCCAGCTCCCAAGATGGAATCTTCCTAAGGGAAAGCAGATGGAAGTTCTCAAGCTCCTTGCTCATCTGCACGTAAGGTAAGGGATACCTGGGGAGAGAAGCAGCTGGTAACAGTGGTCTGTACAGCCAACCTCCAACATACATTGACAAAGCCACAATGGACTGTGGAGACCCTTGTTCATATAGGACATTACATTGAAAGAGGGGCCCAGAACTTCAAAAGACACTTAGAATCTTATTTTGAATTTTTCTTGGGCTAGGAGCCCACTTAACATTGTTGTGCCATTTTTGGTAACTTTGCCAAAATGCATTACATGCCTATAATAAAGTCTTAAGCTAGTTGTTTCAAAAGGAATTCTTTATGCTGGGAGGCTTAGAGAGGGGAAGGGGAGGGAAAAAACGATGCCTAGCCACCTAAAATAGCTACTGTTCAGATGTACTCCTTCTGTAATGTTCACAGAATCCTAAGGCTGAAAGACAACACCTCGGGAGGTATCAAGTCCAGCCCCATGCCAAAGGCAGAGCCAACCCTAATTAAATCCCAGCCTAAATAAAGCTTCCCATATCAAGGCAGGACTTAAAAAGCTCTAGGAATAGATATTCTACCATCTCTCTAGGAAACACATTCCAGTGCTTCACCACGTTCCTAGCCAAACAGTTTTCCCTAACATCTAACCTAGACCCCCCCTCCCACTTCAGCTTGACACCATTGTACCTTGTCCTGACATCTGTCACTACTCAGAACAGCCTCTCTCTGTCCTCTTGGGAGCTCCCATTCAGGTAATTGAAAGCTGCTATCAAATCTCCCCCTCACATCTCTTCTGCAAACTAAACAAGCCCAAATCCCTCAGCCACTCCTTTTAGGTCATCATGTACTCCAGCCCCTTAATCACTTTAAATTCGCTCTGCTGAACCCACTCCAATTCACCCACATCCTTTCTCTGCGGGGAGGGGGAGGGCAGAATTGAATGCAATATTCCAGATGTGGCCTCATCATTGCCAAATAAAGGGGAATCGTAACTGCTCTAGATCTTCTGGAAATGCTCCTCCTAATGTAGCCTAATATGCCATTAGCCTTCTTGGCTACCAGGGCACACTGTTGGCTCATATTTAGCCTCTCATCCACAGTAATCGCCAGGTTCTTTTCTGCTTCCCTGCTACTTAGCCAGTCAGTCCCAGCCTGTAACAATGCTTGGGACTCTTTCATCCCAAGTGGAGGACTCTGCACTTGTCCTTGTTCAATCTCCAAAGGAAAAATTGAAGTGTTGACTTAACCTGTCTACGCCTCTTAAGTACAAGCTACATACAAAAACAGATACACAAGAGTACTTTGGGATACCAAGCAGTGTGAGCTGGAGCCCAAGGACAGTTACATGTCACGGAACATATGACACTTGTCCATACTGACAGTACCCACCTCATTTAATCCTTGTTAAAATACCGTGTACAATTCCTTATAATGCAGAGAGACAAAAGGCTGTGTCTATGCTTGCGAGCTTACACTGGCACAGCTGTATCACTGCAAGATTGCTCGTGTTGCCGCTTGATGCCGACAGGAAAGAGCTGTGCACACTACCATTTATGCTGGTGAAACTTGCGTTGCTTACCAAAGTTTTCTTCACACCCCTACGGCTACTTTTAGACCGCAGAATTTTTCCAAGAGACCGGCGATCCAAAGAGTGCATCCCCCTTTCCGAGACCATACTCGAAAAAGTGGATGCATTCTGCCGACATCTCTGGTATACCTGGTTCCATGAAGCAAAAGGGATGTCCCGGCAGAGGGGTTTCTCCTGATATTTGGCCCCATGTGGATGGGCCAAATGTCAGGAAAGCCTCTCCCGACAGAACCATCAGCAAAAGATATGTAAATTGCAGTGAGCGGGATTTTAATGATGTGTAAAGAGCTTTATAAATTGTCAAGTTGTCCTGTAAATACCCCTGGTAGACGTGCGTCGCTTTGGAAACACACCTTCTGCATAAGACAAATTTAACAATGTTGCACCAGGTGGCACCCTAGAAACTGATATTGTTATTGAAACGTTTCCTGTGCTACATTCACTATTCACTTTCAGCACTAACTCTGGCTGATGTCGATTATTTGGTCTCAATTATATTGCATGATGAACCAAAGCGCGGTCAAGCATTTGGGTACTCAGTCCCACTCTCTGCTGGTCCAGCACACCCTGACTCACTCCAGCGTGCAAGTGGGAATGAAAGTGGCATAGAACTAGCGAAACTCAAGGATTTCCCTCTGTTAGAAAAATGGCCATCTGCACCTTGAGGCACCTTTTTTCCTGCTTCTGGCAGAGACTCTGGCTAAAGCCCTTGAAATGGGCTGCAATAGTTAAATGAACAGAACACGTACATAAAAGGCCAGATTGTGCCTATCCTTATATAGCCACAACAGGTCTTCCATGCAGGGGGCAGGCACAACTCCGCAATGACAGTACAGGGGTAGTTGCTTGCTAGCAACCCAAAACGTGCTGTTCGTACTAGAGGAGGCAATGAGGGATGTGGAGGAGACTGCCCTGCAGCAGTACAACCAGATGCATGAGCTGGAGAGAGGAACTAGAAGTGAGAATAAGGCTGATTCCCCACTATGAGATAAAATCAAATGTATTAATATTTATTTTGTAACTGTGGAGTTTTTAAATTCGATTTGGACTACCTGGCTCACAAAGTCGTCTTCTTGCTGCCACTCTCAATTGGCAAACCAACTGCTGCAGTAGTGCATTGTGCTGCAGTAGTGCAACCCTACCGCACCATTCCCCCTTCCCCATAGCATTATGAGCATGCTCACTGGTCTTGCAGATCATCTTCGCACCTTGCATTTTCCTCATTCCCCTCCCATGGGAAGCAAATGTCCATTTCTCCCATTGGAAGGAAGGCATAGAGGCGGCAAAGAAGTTTACAGAAATGTCTTTCTTCTGCAGCTGAATTCTCAGCTGGCCATCCACTGAGTGTCCCTCCTCCCGTGATTGAATCTGCTCCCTGAAAACAATACAAGGACCCTGGAAAGCTTGAAGAAAGAAATGATAGGAAAGTTTTTGAAAAAAGAGTTGCTGAGGGGAGAGTCTTTGGCTTTCCACTGAGCTATAAAGCTTCTGTGCACAGGCTGCGTTCTCAACTGGCCATCCACTGACTGTCTCCCCTCCTGTGATTGAATCTGATCCCTGAAAATAACACAGGGGCCTGGAGTGTACTCTCAAAGTTAGAAGAAAAAGGATAGGAAAGTCTAGGAAAAAAGATCCTTGTCTTCCCTCTTCACTACACAGCCATTGACAGCAAAGGCAATGGCAGTGAAATCTCATACACTGAATTTATAATGGAAAAAGGACTCTCTCCTGGCCCTCCACCTGTGTTTGGGGGTGCGGTCAAAGCATGAAGACAATCAGAAATGTTAGGAAAAAGATTTTATAACCAAAATATAAAACCAGCGGGGGGACTGTGGGGGGTGGGACAACATGTAAATGGCTGAAAAGAAGTTTCCCATCCTATCAGGCAAGCACAACCCCCACCCACAGCCAAGCTGCCAGGCAGTGCAGAAAAAAATAGGCAGCTAACGGGGATATATACACAGGACCACAGATCCCACAACGGTGCTACTAGCAAAGAACAATAAAGATTTTTCAGCCTGTCATGCCCCTACAGCCATTTGCTTCCAGGTGCCGAACAGTAACAGTCTTCCTATTGCCTTATTCCTCCGCATCTGAGAACAGTGGAGAGGTAAGAGGCCAGAGTGGAGAACTGTGGGGCATTGTGGGGTATATATGGGACATTTCTGGAGGCTTAAGAATTCGATTTAAAGACATGGTGCATCCTCACTATCCTTCATTTGGAATTTTAAGTTCAAACTGAATGTTACACCTGTCAGGTTACTATGATATTATATTGACATGAGGTCAATTTTAGTGCACCATAAATCGAGCAAATGGAATTTAGAGGGAAGACAGGCACTGGGAAAAAAAATCAGATTAAATGACTTAAAATCGATATTATCTCGTAGTGTAGACATAGCCTTCAACAAGCCCCACTGGTCCCTTGCTAGGGGTGTGGGTGGGGGATCAGTCATAGACCAGTGAAATTAGTCCACCCCGAACATCTTAATCACCAGGGGCAGACTTCCCCTGGTGGCAGCAAGCCCCACTGTTCCCTTGTTAGGGGTATGGGGGGGTTCAGTGGGGGGGCCAGTTAGATTACTCCCCCCAAAATATCTTAGTCACAGGGGGAGACTCTTCTCCGGCAGCTTCAAGCCACCAAAATTCTCTCTTGCCCTTGACGCCTTAACCACACACAAGCTAGGACATGGTGCTGCCTGGAGGCACGGTCAGCACCAAACTGCAGTCACGTCCTTTTATTGGGTGAGGGGCTACCCATGTGACGTGGCTGAGTGCACGAACGACTCAACAGTGTGCTGCCTGTGGGGAGGGAGGGGGTTTGCACACAAATTTAAACCACCGAGAAGTTTCTTTGCCTCTTATGTAAACATGACCCCCACCACCAGCCTTGCTGTCCACGTGGTGCGGTGGGACAGCGGCTGGCGCCGGGCAGCACAGAAAAAAATAACAGAAGTAGAGAGAACTACAAACTCTGTGCTGGGGCTGTTTGTGATGGGTAGATGCACTGACAGCGCTAATAGCAAAGAAAAAGACCCTTCTCTTCAGTCTCTCACACAAACACGACCCCACAGCGGCAGGCTTGCTGCTCCTGCTTTGAAATTCATGGTTTTCCTGTTACCCAATTCCTGAGCACCTGGAGAGCAGTGGCCAGAGCAGAGCACTGAGGAGCATTGGGGGTTACATACAGGACACCTCTGGAGGCTAAGTTATATTTTAAGTTGTGGCACTTCCTTGCCAGGCTTAAATTGAATTTTTGAATTCGAGCTTGACGCGACACCCCTCAGATAACGATGACATTGTAATTTCGATATTAGTGTTCCCTAAATCGAGCCAATGGTATTTACAGTGAAGACAGTCATGTGGTAATATCGAGCTAACTGCCTTCAATGCAAATTCATCTCATAATGTAGATGCAGCCTAAAGGGGTCCTGCAGCCACACTGAATTGTCTTTCAAGGGAAGAGTGAGAAGTTTGGGTCGGGTGATTATGCATGCTGCATCATGGCTCTGTCATCGAATTGCTGGAGTAAGATGAGCACGCTGGGGCAGAAGGTGCATTCCCACTGCACACCAGGGGCTAAGAGGGAAAAACCTGTGAGAAAAATCCCTCCAGTGGCAGGGCAGCTGTTCCCCACCCCAATGCAGGCTTGTACCCAAATGGTAAAACTTGCTCTAGCTTAAAGAAAAAGGAAGGCAGAGGGGGAAGACCCAAGAGAAACAAAGGCATGTTCTGAACATAGCAGTTCCCTGTATTTCAAACAAGTGAACTGCCAAAAGCCAGGAGCGTGAAACTCTTAAGTAGCCAAAGATGGGACTAAAGCCAGCAGTGACAGTTTCTGGCTCTCTAATGCACCATCCAAAAATGAATTTGAGCATCTGCTGCCTATGTGGGTGTTTTATAATTAATAGCCCTAAACATTTAAGCAGGCAGGAATCTTTTCCTTGAAGAGCTAACCAAAGGAGATTCACTGAAGACAAAACAAGTCATGTAGCAGTCATGTAGCCCTTTAAAGACTAACAAAATATATTAGGCGATGAGCTTGAGATGTGGAGATACAGCATTTCCAGTACAGACTGACTCTTATATAAATACAGAGGCCCAAAAAAATTGAAATAAAAACTCAAAAAAGTCAGATACATAGAACTGAAGGGGGAAACCTGGGGAGTGGGGGGGGTTACAAGATACTAAGAAGTGTCCTGCCTGAGATCATTGCGAATACCAAAGAAAGGGAAACAGTCCTTGTAATGAGTGAGGTAATTGCTATGTCTAGTCAGACCAGGTGTTAATGTATTGAATTTGAGCATGAACCCCAGTTCACACATCTCCCTCTGTAATTTGCTATTAAAGTCCCTTTGTCATAGGACGCATATTCTCTGGTCTTTAACAGACTGGCCCACTCCATTTAAATGATCACTGACAGGTTTATGTGTACCTTAAACCCTCGAAATACACAGCTTCAAGCTGAGCGTAACTTGTTTTAATCGAGTTAAGCACAACCTTTTTTTGAAATAGGCACTGTTCAGACAGGGAATAGGCTTTATTTATTTAAATATTTTGAAATAGTGAAGTGATATTTTGAAATGCATTGTGTGTGTGTACCAGTGTTATTTTGAAATAAGCTCTCCCGGAACAGAGGCTGTTGTGTAGACGTACCTGAAGAGGCCTTGAGACATCATCTGGTCCAGTCCCATGCACTCAAGGCAGAACTAAGTATTATCTACATCAGGAGTATAGGTGCCTCTTGGAGTATGCAGAGGTACCCTCTGGAAGGCATCAACTTATCTAGATATTTGCCTAGGTTTACAACAGGCTACATAAAGAGCACTAGCAAAGCCAGTACAAACTAAAATTCCATGTTGACAATTGTTTGTTTATATTGCTCTATATTCTATAGGTTGAAAGCCAGTATCTATATTTACATTTATTTATTAATTATATGGCAAAAATGTGAACGGGAGAAAGCAATATTTCAGTAATGGTGTGCTGTGACAATTTTTGGTATTGTTTTCTCTGATTTTGCTTCCAAGTAGTTTTTAAGTGAGGTGACATTTGGGGCACACAAGAAAGGGATGCAGCAGTCTGGAAAGACTGAGGCTGGACCTACACTTGACCCCCACTTCGAAGAGGGTATGTTAATCAGGGGATAGGAGATCACTAACGAAGTGCTGTGGCGAATACACAGCACTTTATTAGGCTAATTCTCCACCGCAGCAACTGTGAAGTGCTGGCATGCGCGTAGCCGTGGGCACTTCAAGGAGCCCACGCTACTTCCAAGTACCTTTACTCCTCATGCCGGCACTTTGAAATTTGACACTTCGAAGTTGCCACAGGGGAGAATTAGCCTAATGAAGTGCTGTGTATTCACTGCAGCACTTCCTTAGTAATCGCTCATCACCCTAATTAACATGCCCCCTTTGAAGTTGGGGGCAAGTGTAGACAAGCCCTGAGAGTCACTGATCTGAACCAAACCTGACAGGTGCTTCTCTAACCTCTGTCTTAAAAAAACTCTAATGAAACAGATTCCATAATCTTCCATTACCACCCTGACAGTTTTTCCTGATGTCCAATCTAAACTATTCTCGACGCAATGTAAGCCTAGTGCTTTCTTGTCCTATTCTCAGAGGCTAAGGAGAACATTTCCCCACACCTTTCTTATAACCTTTTATGTATACCCTCTCCCTCCCCATCGACATGCCTCTTCTCCACAGTCAAACCCATTTTTTTCTATCTTCCTTCATAGGCCATATATTTAAGATCTTTAATCCTTTTTCTTACTCTTCTCTGCTCTTTCTTCAATACATCCACATTTTTCTTGAAATGTGGCACCCAGAACTGAACACAATACTCCAGGTGAGGCCTTAACAGCATGAAACAAACCAAAAGAATTACTGTAGATGTCTTGCTTGCAACACTCCTAATACATTGTTGATTCAGATTTAGTTTGTGACCCACTATGAGCCCCAGATCTCCTTCTGCAGTAGTCCTTCCTAGACAGCAGTTTCCCATTTTGTGCTCACACACAACTGACTGTTCCTTCCTAAGTGGCATAGTTGGCATTTGCCCATATTGAATGTCACCCTACTTACTTCAAAACATTTCTCGAGTTTGTCCAGATAATTTTGAATTTCATTCATATTCTCTGAAGCACACACAATCTCCTCTGCCAAGTTTGTAAGTGCTCTCTCTGGGCCATTACCTTAAGGACTGGTGAAGATATTGAAGAGAACAATATTGGCCTGATCCATGCTGGACCTCACTCAGTACACCCTCTCATATGCAACTCTCATTGCAAGTTTCAGTGAGGTATTAATATTGTTCTCTCACAGAATCACAGGGCTGGAAGGGACCTCAGGAGGTCATCTAGTCCAGCCCCCTGCTTCAAGCAGGATCAACCCCCACTAAGTCATCCCAGCCAGGACCTTGTCCAGCCGGGACTTAAAAACCTCAAGGGATGGAGAATCCACCACCTCTCTAGGTAACGCATTCCAATGCTTCACCACCCTCCTGGTGAAGGAGTTTTTCCTAATAGCTAACCACACCACTCCCTCTTCAACTTTAGACCATTACTCCTTGTTCTGCCATCTGACACCACTGAGAACAGTTTCTGACCCTCCTTTTTAGAGCTCCCCTTCAGGAAGTTGAAGTCTGTCAGTTTGGAACTAATATGTCATCAGATAAGTCAAACCCCACCCCTCACTTCAAGGAGTTCTTTTGCATTTTCAAATGGGATGCCACTACATGGTAGTTTTTTAAAATCATGCGTATGTTATCTCAGTTCATAACACTTCATTTCTTTTTCATTTGATCTCGTTATTCACTCAAGGGCACACTCTTGTTTTAGCCAGAGATAACAGCCTACATTCTCCAAGAAGGTGGTAGCTTTCATTAAAGGAGGGAGAGTTTATATTTAACAATACTTCTGACAATTTAAAGACCATTTCATAGCATAGTGAGGAGTGATTGCCATTGCTCTCAGTGAGCCACGACCAGCTCTGTCCCCCCCGCACCCTCCCCCCGTGGCAGCCCAAAGCCCTGCACCAAAAATGGCAGATAGTAGGAGATGTTCCAGGGTGAAGTTATGACACAGGTACTGGATGTTTTGAGGTTCACTGCATGCTCCATTGAAAATTATCTTTCAAGGATGTGACCCTAAATATCACAGGTGTGATAAGAAAATTGGCTACTTTAAATATTAACATCAGCTTGAGGGGGAAGGGCCTGGATAACTCAGCGGTTTGAGCATTGGCCTTATAAACCCAGGGTTGTGAGTTCAATCTGTGAGGCCACATCTATGTGGTCACCTCCCTTCTGGAAGGGGGATGGTAATGAGCAAAGGGGACTATTCAAATGAGGCATGGATTTAAATACCTTGCACCTCATTTGCATAGTCCCCCAAGATTTCACTTCCGGAAGACCCCCTCTGGAAGCTACAGAGCCATATAGATGGGGCCCTTCCGGAAGGAAATCTCCCTTCTGAACCCCCTTTCAGAAGCAGGGGTTCATTCTGGAAGGGCCCCGTCCACACAGCTCTGTAACTTCTGGAAGGGACTCTTCGGGAAACGAAATTTCATGGGGCAATGCAAATGAGGTGCAAAATATTTAAATCCATGCCTCATTTGAATATTCTACTTTGCTCATTACCATGCCCCTTCTGGAAGGGAGGGGGCTGTGTAGATGCAACCTGAGATAGACATTTAGGGGTCTGGGGAAAAGAAAAAAATCTATCAGGGATGATGATACATGTCCTGCTGTGAGGGCAGGAAACTGAATGCGATGATCTCTCAAAATCCCTTCCAGTTCTCTGAACTAGACATAGGTAACATTTTGACAGAATTACCTTTAACTTCAATAACTTTTCACAATGACTGCATGTTTTCACTTTACTAATAACTAGAAAAAATAGCTTAATAGACAACAACTTGTTCTGAATTAAAAAAAGGACTTTAAATCCAACGGAAAACGGTCTTCAGTGATTTCATCTCTCTAATCATAATGCTGCATTACCGTTAATCTAGCATTTTATTCATCTAACAAATCATGTAATCTGTTTCATTCAGATTCCACATTCTTCCAGATCAGTGGTCAGTACAGAACTCAGAGATGAGGTTCCCTCAGTGGTGGGGAAGGGGAGGTAGAAAAAGGAACTGCATCCTAAATGTGTAGCTGCAAAAGCTGTCACCCTCTGCCTTTTAGGTTTTGAGTAAACAGTCAAATGTTTGCAACAGGGAAGGCCAGATACACATACACAGTACCCTGCGCTGACGGCAAAGCGTTTTAATTTGGGGCCGGGGGTATGTGACACACATGTAAGAGCACAGGGAACAAACCCGCCAAGAATCGTATGCATTTAAATTGGGCTCACCTTCTGGTGAATCAGAGGTGGGGAACCAACAGCCTGCACTTGCCTGGGAGGGCCACATGTGCCCCTGGGGAGCTGTGCAGGTAAGTTTCCTGCATCACACCCCCACCCAGCTCCTGCACTCCTCCTCTCGCCCAGACTCAGCCCTCTCAGCCTACTCCTGCACTCCCCCTCCCACACAGCCCTGTCACCCCCAGCCCACTCCTCCACCTCACTCCTCCCCAGCCCTCCCACTCTCAGCCCCACTGAATGCTAGCACCTCCCCAGACCCCACACCCCAAGCCCACTTCTTGGCAGCACCCCCCCACGTGTGCACACACACACACACCCCACCCATTTATAGCTTACTAGTCCTGGTCCCTCTAGGCACTGGGGCTGGTGTGTAATGAGTATGACAGAAGTGTACTTTTTTTGTTTGTCAGTTGGGGACCTTGTAAGTGAGGTTTTGAGGGTGTTTTTGGCACTTCTCACTTGTGTGGCCCCTGACTGAGTTTTCTGTAAGTTAGTGGTCCCCTGACCTAGAAAAAGGTTGCCCATCCCTGCTGCAAAGCCATTGCTACAAACAATACCTGCAGACTAAAATAAAATAAAATAAAATAAAATAAGAGTTCCTGCTGCCAAGGCAAGTTCCTCTTGTTCTGAAAGACAAACCACCTCCTCAAAGAAAACGCTCTGGAGGACAAATCACTGAGCAATAGTCCAAAACCAAAAACTCAGCTGTTTTTAAACTAGCAGAGTAAGTCTTTTCTTTGCTTCCAGCTTTGGTAAATGCTAACAATGGAAGACTATAACTGACTCTAATGAAGAGCACATTAGCAATTGCTGCTATGACCTCTTGCCCCCAGTTGCAGCACCAATCAGTGCTTTCTATCTCAGTTTCACTCAATATTTCCTTTAGAGAGGAAAATCCATATTTCGCCATGTAAACATCAATTTTCCTGTCTGTCATGTAGAAGTTAAGTAGTTCAAAGCTCACAGAATGAATTCACTCAGCACATGCTTAACTCTAAACTTCCGCTTGTATTATAAGTAGGGTCCTACCAAATTCACAGCTGTGAAGAACACAAACACCAAAAAAAAAAAATCACATATCAAGAAATCTGGTGCTTTGTGTACTTCAGCCCTGCTGTACAGACTTCATGGGAAGGACCAGTGTTTCTCAAACCGGAGGTGCCAACCCAGATGAAGGTTGCAAAGTGGGAAGGTCAGAAGGTTATGGGAGGGGTGGTACTGAAGGCGCTGTATGGCGCTGCTGCACTTATTTCTGCACTGCCTTCAGAGCTAGAGGCCCAGCTCTGAAAACAGCACCCTGCCAGAAATAGCACAGGAGTAAGGGAAGCAATACAGGCTGAACCTCTCATCTGGCACACTTGGGACCTGACCAGTGCCGAACGACAGAATTTGCTGGATCATGGGAGGTCAGTATTGTCTACCAGCATTATCAACACTTCCACTGCTTACTCTGCTCTTAGAAGACTTTGGGGTACATTACAGTTAAGTAACAGCACAGAAGGCTGAGAGCCAGGACTGGTGGCTATAAACAAACTTTATGGGACCATGGGAAACTTGGCCACACCCATGATAAGTGGCTGAATGGCTAACTAAAATTATGCCAGATTACAGATGTTGCTGGATGAGACAGTGCCAGACTAGAGAGGTTCAACCTGTACCACACCATGCTACTCTTACTGACTGTGTTCAGAATTGGGAGACCAGAGAGTGGCAGCAGTTGTCTGAGGTCCCAGCTTTGCAGGCAACAGCACAGAAGCAAAGGTGGCTATACTACAACTTCCCCATGATAACCTTGCAATGTCCCCTGCCCTCACAACACACACACACACACACTCCCTTTTGGGCCAGATTCCCTGCTGTTACAGAACGACAAGATTTCAGATTTAAATAGCTGAAATCAAGACATTTAAAAGTGCAATGACTGTGAAATTGAGCAAAGTGGGCCCTGAATTTGGTATGGCCCTAATCATAAATGGAACTGGAGTCCAAGAGACCATGTTCTTAGGGGGCTGTTATTGGCAGCACACCAGAAAAAAACACAGGGAATGCAGGGAGTGAGCTTAGAAAGAACCCAGCCACATGGACAGAACAGTGTTCAGGGTTCTAGAAGACTGAATTTCCTCAATGAAATCTTCAATTCGTTCTTTGAGAATGAAACACGGTGACAAGGACAGAGCTGTGAGCACTCTGAATAGCAGCCAACAGGAGTCACGGAACTCAGTCTGAAATACCCTGGAGCCCAGGATTTTGAAAAAGTAAACTGAGACCAGCAAGAGATCTACTGGACAGACAGGGTAAGAAGCACACAGATCTGGCTGTGCCAGAGGAGAACAGCAAGCAAGAAACAATAATTGTACCTTATTGGAGAAGAGGGCTACAGGTCTGCCCCTTAGTCTCACGGTGCTCTTAGGAGTCCTGGAGACCAAAATTTTCTCTGAGGCAGACAAACTAGGGGAGTCACAGAAGTTTTTCACGAGACTGACCTGAAGGTCGGGGATGGACCCACGTCTTGCTGCCTTACGCACACTGGCTGCTATGTGCCTTTTTTTTTTTTTTTTTTTTTAAACACTTAGGCTACATCTTCACCACAGAACGAATGGACACAAAGCACACATCAAAAATATCCAAATACACAATCCTGTCAGCCACCACTTTAATAGAGTGGGCCCTTCTGTTACAGACCTGAGAGTTTGTGTTCTGGAGAAAAGAGACTTTAACAACCATCTACAGAGAGAATGTTTGGAACTAACATTCATATTCAAATTTGACACATTAACACATGGTTTGAACAGAGACAGCAATTACCTGATGTATTATAAGGATTCTCTCTCATACTTTGATGTTTGACCAAACACTTAACTTCCCCAACCCTTCACCACCCCTCTTTCTGCTCTTCTATCTGATTTGTCAACCTGGATAACAATTTTTGGACATCTGTGCATTATATATTGAGTCTGTTCTGGCAAGACTATGATCTGAAGAAGTGGGTCTGTCCCATGAAAGCTCATCACCTAATAAATTATTTTCTTAGTCTTTAAAGTGCTACATGACTGCTTGTTTGTTTTACATTTACTATGGTTATGGTCTTACTAGAGAGGTTTGCAACATAGTACTGCATGCAACAAGCTAAACACGGATCCAATGCACTATTTGTGTATCAAATCCACCACCATCTTTGACAGCAAGCTCAGACACATTTTCAAAATTTGCTCAACTCAACTATTTTTAAATATTCATAGCCCTAAATCTGTTCCACATGCAGCATTCAATTCAGGCATCTGAATTTCGCCTTTTTGCTTTATGTTACAAATATGAAACAATATTTTAAAAGTTTAATTTGTATTAAATAATTGAACTGACAATAATTGAAATTCAATGGATCAGGGCAAAATGCAAAGTAGAATAAATAGCAACTTACCAGGTTAATGGGAAACCTGGGCCTGCCGGGGTGGTGGAAGGCTGCTCCCGAGAGCAGGCTCCCCTCCCCACCAGCCCATTGGAGCTGGGATGTGTCATTTAAACCATGCCCCAGCTCCAATAGGTTCCCATCCTCATACCCTCCTTTCCTCGCCAGGGAGGGGGGTGGGCTCCACGCCAGCCCTTTTAGGCTTGGAAACAGCATTTTAGCTGCCTCCCCATGTGAACAAGCCCCTTTCAGAGCCACTGTGAGGGGAAAATGGACCAAACCCACACCAGCTGGGTCTCACGCAGCCTTGCTGTTTGAGCCCCAGCTGGCATGGAGTCATCAATATCCCCCAGAGGTAGCTCTACAAAGAGCTGCGGCAAGGGGAAATTGATGAAATCTCCTGGCACACTTGGACAGTTCTCATGGCACACCAGTGTGTCACAGCACACTGGTTGAAAAACCACTGTGTTAAGGGCAGTTATAAAAAAGCACCACGATCAGTTGTTCTGCATGTCCACTGACGGTACAAGGTATGAGCTTACTCTGCAGCCTGGGGGATTTGGTTAGCTATTAGGAAAAGCTAAGTTCTGAAAATAGGCTTCCAAGGGACATTATGGAATCCCTGTCAATGGAAATTTTAACAACAGGTTGGGCAAACATGCAGGGACAGGCTCAGTTTACTTGCTCTTGGCTCAGTGTTGTGGGCTGTATTTGATGACTTTGAGGTTCCTTTCAGCCCTACATTTTATTGACTAGCCAAGTTATGATTCTCTCCCTTTACTCCAAATCTATATCATATTCAGGATATAAGGACAAGAAAGCAACCAGGGACCAGGCCATGCATGTGTAACACTGACAGATCCTGATCGCTGACAGGTGGGGTTGAACCTGGGGCCTCTGGAGCTAAATGCATGATTTTCTAGTGCATAAATTAAAAGCTACATAATCCTGTAGAGCAGACTCATTAATCTCTTTCCAAGTGGTCTTGGTGCCTCTGAATAGGACAGAACACCACACCAAAGAAACGTTTGTGTTACACGTGCAACAATGGTAACTGGGAAATGCTATGGGCTATTTCAGCAATTCAGTTGGATGTGATGCAATTTTTCTGAATGAATTGAACATGAATACACCCATTAAAGACAGCCTAATGAAAGCCCATACAAAAAGGTGATCTTATAATAATTAAGGAAAAAGGACAAGGGAGATAACTTGAAAAGCATACAGGGATATTTTCAAGGGGAACAGGAGCCTCAGAAGAAAGCTACAGCTTTAAGTAGTCCTCACAATGGAATGTGCATGCTTATCACAAAGGAAAAGTTGCATGGGTTACATAATCCATTATTTAAAAAAATGTCAAAGGTCTGTGGAGTGGGTGTATCAGAGCACCAACACAGTCTGGGTGTGAAGCATAGTGATGATAAAGAAGCCATCAGACAGATTCCTCGTCAGCATAAACACAGAACTAGCCATTAAAAATGCCACGACACATGGCCCACAACTGATGACAGCTTTCCAGAACTTCCCAAAGTCAGAAACTTTCTGGTCTGATGTGCGAACAAAACAAAAACAGGACAGGTTGCGCTCCATAAGCCTTGATAGAGGGTTCTGGAGGCTGACAATCTTAGCAACCCTATTTGGTCACTATAGGTGGCTGGTCATGCCATGGGGCCTAAACCCAGTCCCAGATGTGTGATACAGAAGACTCAGACAAGCACTGGAAAGAGACTGCATGAGGGTAATTGCAGGTATCTCACTGTAGGCAAAGAGAATAAGGATGTAGATCTTCATTCAGCTTCATGACAGAAAACTACCTGCTTCTCTAGAGTAATGCAGTGACAAGAACACGAAAGTGATCTCTGAAAGAGAGAAGTAACTCAAGCAGAATGAAGTGACATATATTGGACATCTGCTCCCAGCAGAGGGATTGAAAGCATACTAAGATGATCATCACAGACCTGCCGGCTGTAGAGGCTATGAAAGGGGTAAAGCCCTTCATAGGAGTTGAATTCTGTCCCAGTTCTGTCCATGCTTGGCTGCAGAGTGGATCCATACATCAACTAACATCTTGTCTTGTGGAGCTGGACTGGGCAGGTCCCCAAATGCAAACATTTGTCACAAAAACAAAATGAACAACAGACGCCCATGTACTGAAATACCTTCAGCCAGGAAAGCCACTGACACTTCCATGTGATGCACCGGGGGAAGGCCTGGGTGCAGCTCTTTTAGTGCAGCAATTGGTCGCTTATGCCAGTGGAGCCTTGGCAGAGAGCGTCCAGTTGCCCCGACAAAGATATTTGGAATGGAGTGTTTTCATCAGTACATCTACAGCCACCCAGTCATACTACAAAGACAAAACACCCAGTGAATCATGGCAAAGCCCCATCTTGATGGTCCCCGAGAGATTGCAGCACTTGTTAATATGGCTGCTGTGCTGCCAGACAGAGATCGGATTTCGTCCAGGAAAACTACTTGTATTAGCAGACACCCTGACCAGGGCAAATATACCCAGCGTTGGCGAGCGTGGACAAGAGAATCAGGATGTTGAATCCATTTTACAGGGCAGCTCTATTTCCCACTTTCAACAGCTAAGTAGATAGAAATCCATGAGACCATAGAGAAGGACATCTAACTCCAGGCAGTCAAAAAGAGTGCTACTAGCAGGACTGTTATAAAATAAACCAGTATCATTAGGAGCAGAACCTTATTTTCAAATTTAAGATGAACTGTTTGAGCAGGATGAAGTGTTATTTCAGGGATAAAGAGCTATTGTTCCAACCTCATAATGCAGGGAGGTCATGCAAAAATACATGCTTCACACCTGCACATCGACCAGTCTTAAGCAGGCCCAAGTGTGTTTACTAGTCAGGACAATTTCTCTCCTTCATAGAAAAGTGTGGCACTTGATGTGATAACCACTAGCATAAAGAGACTTACCATGTGGGAGGCCCACTTGACCATGAGCAAAAGAAGGAGCAGATTTATCTTTAAGGGAAAGCAGTTCTTAATTATAATAGGCTAGTACTCAAATGTTTGGGCAGTTGATTCTCTGCCTCATATAAGAAGCAAGCCAGTAATTGGATATGGAAGACCCACTTAGCAGAATATGGCAAGACAGACCCTGAATTCATCAATGTACCTTAACTTTCCTCAAAAGAATTCAAGGAATTTTCACGCAAGTGGGAGTTTGATCACCAGCCCACTTTCCCAGCATGCCTGCAGAGTAATGGTAAAGTGGAATCAGTTGCAAAAAGGAGCTAAGAGAGAATGTTAAACGAGGCTGTTTCTTGTGGTTCAAACCATTTGGTCGCATTCTGGTGCACACAAATATCCCACTGCAGGAATGTCAAAACGGCTTGTGCAGGCTATGAGGAAACAGGGACCAAACCTGCTACCAGTGAGAGAAGACTCACTCTAGCCAGAGTGATGGGAAATACCACCACAGTCAGAGAAAGCAGGCCTTACAGAATGACAGGTCGAAAGGACCTGCCAGTCCAGGGTGAGACAGGCAGTCTTAAGCGGCACTCACTGTAAACTGAGCACTTGGGCAGCCACCAAGAAAAGATTCAGATATTGCCTGGCTGATTAACAACGCATCCAGTGCCAGCAGCATGTGTTTCTGGCGGTGGTGGTGTACATCCGCACATGCCTCAGTGCACAAAATTTATTCTGCGCCTGGATGATAAAAATTAGAGGGAACATTGCTGCTGAGAGGATCCAGTCGCCAGGGACACCAGAAGGAGGGACTAGTGTTGTAAAGGGTGTCATAGCACCTAGGTAACACAAGGTGACTACGCAAGAGGAATAAATTACTGAAAGAACAAGAGACACCTATGACACAGCTGACACACCGCTTGGAGAAAAGCTGTAGACACCACCGTGGAACGAAAGGCAGAACTAACCGGAGGCCAACCACTTAGAGAAGGAGGAGACTCTGCCTGGACCATTTGCCAGACTCAAACAGCTGATAGGGAGAAAGATGGTCACTCCCAGTGTGGATGCCTGTGGAGGAAAAGAATTCATCTCAGACTATGTGACTAGCCAAGTCTGCAGTGAAAGGAGAGAGACGTGAAAATGAGCAGCGTGCCAGCAACTCCTGATAATGGGATGGGGTGAGGGCATCAGTTAGGTGCTTTGAATGTTTATATTAAAATGTTTGCAAAATAGGGAAGGTGCAGTATGGCCAGTGGAACAGAAATCAGGGGACCAGGATTCCCAGGCAGCAGTTGTAGAAGGAACACCAGGAAAACAGGGAATGTGGGAAGTTGGACTGGCCATAGGTTTAATAAAGTTCCACTTTTTTCAACTTCACCAGGAAAGAGTGAGGCTGAATGCAGGTTAACCACTACTGTCATCCTACATTAGGCACTGAATTAACATGGCACAAGCAACATTGCAGAAACAAAACCCTGCATTAGCATTGAAAAAGTGCGTATAATAAGAGATAAGAAAATCCCTGTCACTGCAGGTTTCTAAAAACAGGCTAGACAAACTCCTGTCAGGGATTGCCTAGAGCAGTGGTTCCTAAACAGTTAGCAAAGTGGCCAACCAACCACATTTTGACTGTTTTGTGCTGGCCATCTGGGGTCCAAATTTCTGTGGGAGCTTAAAATCATAGGCTAGCATCCTTCTCTTTTTCCATCACTGGCACCGTCTCCTCCTCCTCACCAGACCAAGCCAGCACTGACCACCCACAGCAGCGTTCTCTGCCCCACCACCACGCTTATCCTCATCTGGTACGGAAGAGAGAGGGATTTGGCAAGCAAGGCCGCACTGCACTCACCACAAGGCAGAGCTCTTACCCTGTGGTGCTGGGCCCAGCTCCCTTCCCTGTACGTTGCAACCTGGCACACGGGTTTGCAGCATCACTCACATTTGACCTACCCATCCCTGCAACATGACAGAGGGGCAGCCATGCCAAACGTAAGGGGTGCTGTGAGGTCACAAAGCACAGAATGGAGGGCGGAGCCCAGCCCCATGGGACAAGAGCTGTGGTGGGGAGCATGGATCAAGTTTGTTCCCCAGCCCTCCTCATCCTTGGGCCCATAGGACCACCTTCCTTGTGACTGTTTGGGAAACACACTAGTATCTCTCATCCTGCCTTAGTACTGGGAAGAAAAATGGACCAGATGACCTCTTAAGCTCCCTACCAGCCCTGCATTTCTAGGATTATATTTTTCACGTTATTTTCCATTCCATAGGCTTTAATATATTTTGCTTTCTTTTTCAGACTGCTGGTTCACATTATAAGCGGAGGTCCTTAGCAAACTGTTCAGGATGATGCCTTGGTCTTTGTCTTAATCTGAAACAATTAATTTAGAGGCCAGGAGTGAATGTGTGAATTCACTGCGTGAATAATTCAAAATTTATTCCTTAAACTGCATCACTTTGCACGTCAGCATTGACTCAGCTGCCCCCATGTTATCTATTCACCTCATTTGGTTTTATTCCTTTTAACTTCCTTCAGTTCTTCCAGACCAGAGAAGACTGTAAATAAGTGTGTCTCATCTACAGATTTGGCCGCCTTACTCCTTTTCCAGCTCATTTGTAGGTCTGCACTGAGATAGGTTCTGTAACTTGTTGGCACCCTGTTATTAGCCTTCTGATGAAAATTGACCATTTATTCTCACTCCTTGTTTTCTGTCTTAGTCGGTTTCTGATCCATGCCATGACTTCGTCTCACACCATCACCACTTAAGCTTCTTTAATATCTTCTTGCAGCGATTTTGTCAAAAAGCTTTTGAAAGTCTCAGTAAAATGTCAGCCAACCCCTTTACGCCGACATCCAGCACTATGTAATGAGCAGACCCCCGCTCCCCCGCCCTCCTTCTCTTTGTCAGGTCTCTCCCTCTCTCCTTCAGCCACACCATTGCAGCCTGGGATTCCATCAGCTCTAATAAACTAAGCCAAAACTAGCCTGGTGATCAGTGCCTCACTGGAAAGATATCCAATGCAAGCCAATATAAGTGATTTATTATTAAAGTCATTATCACAGCTCCTGCAGAGATGGAAATGGGCTGCTCCCCACCTCAAATCCCATTCCCCTGGTTCTCTCTCAAACTACAGCCAGCTGCAGCCTTAGCTAATTGGGAAGGAAAAAGCCCACTGTTGTGTTTATTTTACTGTAATTGGCATCTCATTTTGCTTTTGCAGTTGGGTAAGGGCTAGGCTGAGAGATGAATTTGGCAGACTAACACCATGGGTTTCCACACGAGGAAAGCATTTAAACCCCAGTGACTTAAATTAAGCATGAGTTTAAACTGTTTTCCTGAACTGGAGCATTGGCAATATTCTCCATGTCTTCAACAGGAGAAAGATGAGACCATTGCTTTCCAAACAAAGATAATAATTCCAGTTTGTCGCCCACATCATTTATGATACACGAGACTGATTACCCATGTGCTGACATTATTAGCATCATTATTCTTAGTGAGCAAGCTGTCTGGAGCATAGGCAGGCATGAACTGGAATAAAAATAAAATAAAGCACCCAAAATGTAGTGTTATTCCCTACCCCAACCTTCACAGAAGTTAGCAAACTGGCAGGTGAAACTTCATCTTTAGGGTGTTGTGACACCAGTCTTGACATGGCTGTTAAACAATTTGCAGGACTATATTGACCCTACTCAGATACCCAACTCATCTGCTGATGACACAGTTCCTTCTCTCCCTACCCCACAACCTGCCTTGACATCAAAGCCTTGCATGAAACTTAGCTGTGGGAAAACTACCTACAACCACTACCAGTTGTTCCTCACTCTCAAGACTTCCTTGCACACAAAAGAATGAGGACTTGGAAGACTACATAACAGTGGCATGCATTGAGGGCTGCCATACTAGTAAGATAATAAATTGTGTTGAATGTTGCTTTTAGATTGCTTGCTTCTGTTTGACAGTGTAGTATTTTAAGGGTCAAAATCTGCCACCCTAATGCACAGTGAGTTGTACTTTTCTCTGTGCATAGTATTATTTAAATTGATGTGCCTTACTGAGTGATTCAAACTCACTGTAAATTACAGTGGCAGAAAATGGCCTGATCATTAGCACAGAATTCTGAGCAGTTGAAAAGAGTCAGAAAATCATGATGAGTGTGGAGAGAGCATGAGACCACGTGAATAATGACCTGAGCTTGTGCTCCCTTCATGCAGGTAATCACCAAAACATTAACATATTCATGAATGTCTGCTTAATCCCATCGCTAGTGATGAAGACTGAAACGAATGGAAAAGTTTGTGAGCAAGGTACAGAGTTTAGAACAATTGTGTGTGAAGAGGGTAGAAAACAGGTCTATTGAATAGGGTTTTTATTCATATAAACAGACTTCATTGGCAAGATAAGAAATATTAGTGACCTGAGCCACACTCCACGCTCTCTGCCAGGGTTCGATCGAAGTTCAATTACTGTTACCCAGAGCGTAGCCATATGATTGAAATGCAACAAATTTCAACTAAGAGGATGAGTAGTCTGGTCACTGGTACATACATTGTTTCCACCTAGAGCAAATTGTCCAGATGGGGCATTTTAAGCTTTTCCACAAAACAGCTAGAAGAGGACATAGTTGATGACAGATTTGAAACCTTACAATCATTGCTTGTAATTATAAGAGACAGATGGTAGACTTGAGTCAAGAAAGGGATTTTTAGGTCAGTCAACCATCATTTAAGCAAGACTGCATGCATTACTGAGCCATTAATAAGCATTTTAGGTGCCTAACAGGCACAATGTCAGGGAGCCACATAATCCCCATTTATTTTAGAAGAGCAGAACAGAACCAATGCTGCATCTTTTAGAGCATTTTATCAGATGTTCTCAAATGAACAGGGATGCTAATGTTGTCTGACAAAGCCATGACATCATTATGTTCACAAGAAGATAGTTCATTAGTAGGGAATCATTGAATTAGAACAAAAAGCCAAATAGCTTTTCTGTAAACAGTCAGCGTCCATAGCCAGTTGCAAGAAAATTTAATTCAAATACATCTACTGTATAATATACACAACTTACAGCACTGCAGAGATGTATGGTGCATTATAATACACATACAGTACAGACAGGCTCTCTGCCCAGAACACCTTACAAACTTAGACCCCAATCCAACGACGACAGATGGTATGCAAATGCAGCATGCTGCCAGATTGCTATCAGTCGTGGGATTGGCGCCTAATTTAAAGTGTTGAGAACAAACAGTAGGAGAGTGGAGTGCATTGGAAATTTTGTTAAAAATTACAAGTTGTTATCTTCAGAAGTTTTCCGATACTACTTGCAGGGTTGCCAATTGTCCAGGAGTGGCCTGGAGTCTCCTGGAATTGGCATTGATTTCTCAGTAACTGTTGGCAGCAATCTTGAGGATTTTCATTGGATATTTTAAGAAAATGACATTCTGTCATGTTGGGGGGAAAAAAAGATCTCCTGCAACAGGAGTCAGCAACTGCAACTACTTGAATGCTCTATAGGCAAAAGTGTGATCTGGGTCATCAGCAGTCTTCCAAAGAGCCCGTCTGGACCAAGAGGTGGAGCTCTGCGTTGTCTCGCTCTGCTTTATGTTGCAATTTGGTCTCTCGCTTTCTCTAACTAGGGTGGGCATCCATCCCGTATTTGGCAGGATGGTCCCATATTTGGCATCCCTACTTATTTTTTCCAAAGGGACCAATAGTCCAGTATCTGGGCCCTCCCCCACTGACCTTTTCCACCAGCAGCTGTGTAAGCATAGCTGCTGGCCAGAGAGCATGCAGGTCACTTCCCTGAGCCTTGGGGAAGTGGGGGTGGCTGCCACTTCCCCAGGGCTCCCGGGGAGCACCAGTGGCTGCCGCTTCCTTCCTGGACCCCCAAGACTTGGTGGAGCCAGGAGGAGACACCCCACCCCAGCACATCTACCTGTCCCGTATTTGGGAAAGGGAGATATGGTTGCCCTATCTCTGACAGTGGGTTAGATTTCTGGATTCTAAGAAATAAAGTGGCATTGTGTTACGTTTCAGGAAGTGTCAAAGATGTTTTCTAATGTTCTGTGAACATACGAGAGAAAAAGCATATATTATACTACCACAAGTTATGTTTCAAATACACACAATACTCGTAGCATCATTACTGCGTATTATGTGAATTTACAAAACAGTGTCTGAGTCACTTCGAAGCACATGAAAAGTGAATCTAAATACTGATTCTTTAACATTAGCAGACTACTTAGTTACAATGTAGCAGACAAAATTTAAGCAGACTCTCAAAAGGGAAATAACAGTCTAGGCTATGGCACCGCAGAAAAGGATGCGGGGATTACAATGGAACACAAGTCAAATGAGCCAAAATGTGAAGCTGTTGTAAAAAAAGGCTCGTTTCATCCTGGTTGTCATAAAAGATGCATTCAAAGTTGCACATGAGAATAGGCGTCCCTACTTATTTTTTAAAAGGGACAAATTGTCCCGTATTAGGGGCCTCCCCCGCTGACCTTTTCCACCAGCAGCTGTACAGGTGCAGCTGCTGGCTGGAGAGCATCCTCCGAGCCTTAGGGAAGCAGGGGTGGCTGCGGCATCCCTGCTGCTTCCCTGGGGCTCAGGGGGCGCTGTGGGCTTTCGCTTCCCCATGGCTTGAGGAGGGCCAGTGGCTGCTGCCTCCCTCCTGGCTCCCCAGGGCTTGGTGGAGCTGAGAGGAGCCACCCCTCTCCCCCATGTCTCCCTGTCCCATTTTTGGGACAGGGAGATCTGGTTGCCCTACAGAAAGAAAAAGTGGCAGAGATACAACACAGAATAAAATGACTAAACTAATGTGAAGGCAGAAACTGAAGGTGTTTCGGCTCCAGTGTAAGAAGGAATGTCAGGGAGATTTCCTCCCGTTATGAGAGGTAAGTTCTCCTTACACACTGACAACATGAACACACTGTACATATATCTGAGGAAAGACCACATGGCAGGGACATTATGTGACAAATTGCCTGGCAATCAGAAATGAAAAGTGGCAAGTGTGCTGGGGAATATCAACCAAAAAGCATGCAGGAAGGTATACAGCAAGAGGAGACTTACACAGAGCTCTTCCCTCTCCCAGACTCTGCCTCTCAGACTGAGTCAATTATCTCTTTAGCCCAACAGTCACTACCCAAGGGTCGCTAATCATCAGCGGAAACCAGATACTTGATTTCAGTTAAACCCACAGTCATCCATGTGCTGCAGTAATCTCAGTGTCCAGAGTGCTATAGACAGCCTCCTGTCAGTGTCCAGGCCAACTCCTCCTCAACCAGATCCATAAATTAGTGAGAGGGTGGAAGAGGGAGATGGAGGGAACTGGGTCATGAGAAATAAGTGCCTTATTTTCCTCTTTCTTCTCCTTGCTTCCTCATTTCCTCCAGTAGATCAAATATTCTTTTACACTCTCCTTGCATCACTCCTTCCCCCAAAACCATCCTGTGCTGCTTCTTTATAATGGTATCCCAGTTTTAACACTTTGGGGCAGTTGCCTGCAGAAACAGGAGTCACTGGGGGCCAGAATGAGTTTGCCTTTGTCAGAAAGAGCTGACTGACCAAGGAATTACTTCAGAGGGAAGAGCAGAAAAGAAAGCAAGTTGAGCCACTGAAGTAGCCAAGGAGCAGGAGCCCTGTAGGGCATGGAGGAGGCAGACAGACCCCAAAAGAGTTGGTGGGAAGAAGGAAATAACTGGACATGAAGAATCCAGGATTCTGAAGAAAGAGGTCTTCAAGGAGTGAAGAACGGCGCTGGGGGCAGAGGAGTTTGACAAAAATTCGATTTTGGCTGTAGGAAATGGAGCAGGGAAAGGAGAAAAGTTGTATTTGTCCAGCAAAGGGGGAAATGATTGCAAAGAGAACTGATTCGGAGTGGAATGAGGCAAGAGAAATTGATTAGGTATGGAACTGAGGAGAAGGAAGCTCAACATGTGCTCAGGGAAAGGAGAAAAGAGGTCAGCCAAGTACAACTGCTGATCTCAGTATTATCTGAAGGGTAGTTTAACCAAAAAATCTCCTCCTTAATAGGAGGCAGTCCACGTGATGAAAATATAAACACTGATTGGCAACAAGCCACTCTGCGTGTCCAAAGAAAAGTAGAAAGGCTCCACAGCAAGAAATTGCAGACGTTACTCGAAAAAACAAATGTCCATCCCAATTGGCTTCCTGATCCGTCCCAGCCCCTCAAAAAATCATAGACCTCAGAGAACTGGGTTAGATCATGGAGATATTGCTCTTCTAAAGGGGTGAAGCCATACTAGCAATTAAATCTAACTTCCATTTTATCAGTATAAACTACAGTACCAAAGTAGTTTATAACAGGGTTTCCCAAGCTTTTTACAGTTGGGACCCAGGTTTTTTCAGTACCCTTTTTTGCAGCCCAAAAATATAAACAAATATTAAAAAAAATGAAAAATGAATAAATGTTCACTGTTTATTATTTATTCACAATAAGAATAGTACATTGTGATAATTTGTATATTTTCTAAGGACCGGTGTTTTTTTTTCTCCCCCAAGGGCTGGTCGGTACTGGGCTGTGGACCACACTTTGGGAAATGCTGGTTTATAACAGAAGCCTCATCTACACTGCCCAAGTGTATTAAATACTTTTCCATTGAGACATTATGCAAACACAGTTGTGGTCAATACAGTTTCCCCTGTAATTTAGATGGCAATTTGCATATGACTTACAGCTGATTAACTTAATATTTGTTGTGTCATTTTCATAATGAATGGCCAATAATTTTAAAAAGCGTTCACATATATTAAAATGTGGGCTCTTCTCATGCTGTGTCAATTGCAAGCCACACCAACTATGTGCCTTCCAGAAAGAGAACTCCTTCCCTAGATAGTTTGATGGGAAGTCTGAAATGAATTAAAATTGTTAAAACCCCTCACATGTCACAAACATGTAGTGTTAAAATGGTTGCTGAGATCACCGTCTCATCCGATAGATCTGCAGTCCATCATTTGCTACATTCCTCATCTCTGAGCTCTTTTGCAGAAAGATTTTAGTGGATTTTGCAGGTCAGAGTTTTGGCATCAGCAGCAGCACAGCAGCATTTTGAAATGTTAATTTAGAAAGTCATGAGTTCAGGTCCAAAGGAACAGCAAGGTATGTGTCATTTTTAATTAAGTGACCAAAATGTATTCAATTTTTGAATTACTAAAACACCCTCTAAATATTGGTCTTTCCACAGTTAGTTAAGAAATCCCTCTCTTGGATAGGAAATATCATACCAACATTTGTCAAGTGTTGTTTGTCCATGAAACCTAGCAACAGGCATTTTGAGATTAGTACTTTAACTTCCCCATTTCCTAACCGAATGGGAGTGATGAGCCACCATCTGAAAAAGCAGATGGGGATTATCCTTTCTTGGCAGGGTGGTATGGTGACTCTCAGCCATACCATTTCAGTAGACACAGATCCCTGGGGTACAACAGAGAGAGGTTATTCCATCCTGGACTGGTATACATACATATGTTTTTGTTTGTTTATTTTGACCCATGTCAACCCTTACTTCAGAGGGCCCATTGACTCCCATGGGAGTATTAGCATGACTAAGCATCTCTCAGCTGAGGAAAATTCAGCGTGCTCAAACCATGTCTTTTCTGTGCAGTAGAGAGCTCAGTTACCATTTAAAAATCTGTCTGGAATTTCATCTCGAGAAGAATGAAGACAGTCACTATATATCTAGTTTTATTGCATTTTTTCCACTGCAATCTTTAACCTACAGATATTTTCGAATGTCAGTTGCTGTTGAGTAGCCAAAGCTGCATCAGGATTTTCCTTTCATGTGACTGTTAAAGCACAGATTTTTATTAGCACAATAATAATGTAGTACTTGAAGGGTCTGAACTGTTTTTCATTTCTTTGAAAGCTCCTGTCATATTGCCTAAGGAGTAAGTTCTCCTTTGGGAAGGTGTGTAATCAGCAAGGCTTAATGGAAACAAACTTAAAAAAAAAGGTGACTATGGAGCTATTGCCATCCCATTGATAACATTAATAGCAACCCACTGAAATCAGTGGAATGAAACAGAAGGACAGAAACCTGGGAGGTGAGCAATCCCTGCTACAGGCTTGGTGGGAGTGCAGAGCAAGAGGCAAATGAGTGTCAGGGTGCTTCTGTAACAGTACAACAGAGATTGGAATTTTCCAGCTACTTTTCCCCTTAGGAGAAGAAATCTTTGCTGACATGTTTCAGAACAATAAAACCAAGAGCGATACAAGCAGTAGAAAGCATTTGTACCATTATAAAGTAGTCTGCACTTGGGTTTGAACGCACGCGCGCGCGCACACACACACACACACAGACACATGCAATTGACCTTTGAATACACAGCAGCAAGCAGCTGAAAAAACCAAACAAGTCAGCAAATATTATGATGTAAGATACTGCTCAGCACAAACAAAAAAGGGAGTTATAGATGCCACAGTTGTGGTATTTTCAGCAATATTAACACAAATAGACAAGCAAAACAGAACAAAAAAAAAAAAAGGAGCATGATTTTGCAAACCAGCAAATGACCCAGGAAAATCCAAAGGCCATTCTTAAAAGTAGCAAATGGAGTACTATAGTGATCTGCAAACCTCAGAGCATGGATGCTTAACCAGACCATCTTAAAAGCATCTTGAAGTTTGTGAAATTGGTCTGCAAATTTTCTTAAATGAGATTCCTTACAAGATTTCCGGTATCAGATCCTAGACAGACCCAAAAGCCACTTCCAAGTGTGGCTCCACTCTATACAGGAAAAGCAGAAACCCCCCAAAATTGTTTAAACAGTTATCCAAACTTCTGACAAATTTGTCATTTGTTGTTATACTCATTGGCTTACTCACTTGTAGTTTATTGCAATTTGTATTATTTGTTCATGTAACAGAAATCTAAGGCCTCAGCAGAAATTGGACCCTATTAGGCTAAATGAACAGAAGGAGCAAGCTTGTAACAGCCCACAGGTGGACTCAAACCTGGAACCTCTGAAGCTTAGTGCAGGAGCCACTACAGTTCGAGCTAAAAGCCAGATGCTGCTCAGCTAAGGCTGTAGAGGAGACTCAGGGGTCTAAGTATCACCCCATGGGACCATCAACCAGACCCCTAGGTATGTGGGTTGTTTCTCTAGCCTGACTTTACAGTCTACTTGCACAAGACAGAAAGGTAGAGAGAGATCATCCGCACCAACAGATGAAGAACCAGGTGAAGAGAGATTTTGCCCCAGGCTATGCAGGATGTCTGCTGCAGGGTGAAGAACTAAATCCAGGCACCCTGAAAGCTCTGTCCACTTTACCTAAGTCAGGACAAGTCAGTGTGGTAAAAAAGGAGATGAAATTTTTCAGCTAGGTACTTGTATAGTGCATCTGTTAGAATTCATTTAATTTACTCCATAAACTCAACAGACAGCACAAGCAGCATTTGGTGGCCGAAACCCAGATATCATCACTCCTATTTACACCAAGTAGCATCTTAGGATGTGCCTACACAGCAAAAACAGAATGTCATCCCCACCCCACCACCACAGGCCTATGAATGGGTGCGGAGGTGGTGGGTGGGGCATAAAGGAGGCAGTTGCCCTCGTGATTCCAAAGAGCCCCAGGCCTCCAGTAGCTGCCGGAGAAGCAGTGGAAGCCCAAACCCCAGGCTCTTCGGAATGGCGATTGGAGCACCCAGGAGCCTGCTCCAGCCCCTTGTGCCACATGCTCCGACTGGCTCCAAAGATTGGCAGGCAGGGGAGCTGCATGATCTGGACAGCAGTGAGGGCAGCCCCACCCTTTCCATCCAAGGTCCCACCCCTCCAGGGAGTGCAGAGATGGGCCCTCCCCCACATTGCCCAGGGGCCCAACCATCCTGTCAGCTGCCCTGCAGAGACACATTCTGGAGCAGCGAGTCTCCGAGCTCAGGTCAACGGACTCAGGCTCACACTGTGGGATTAAAAATACCTGTGTAGATGTTTGGGCTTTGGCAAAAGCCTGGGCTCTGAGACGCATCCCCCCTCCCCCAGGTGCCATCACCCCTTGGTGGGTCTCAGCCTGGGCTCCAATCCCAGCCCGAACATCTACTCAGCTATTTTTAGCCCTGCAAAGTGAGCCTGAGTTATTCGACCCAGGCTCTGAGACTGGGCACAAGGGTTGGAAGGGACAGGGCAGGCTGTGGAGCCCCAGCAGAGCCATTCATTTAAATGGGTCTATGTGAGGATGAATCTGATTCCTCTGAAAGAATACTCCTCTTTGATGAACGGTAAATATGAATTACAGTTGACATGGTACTTTGCCTGACAACTACAGTACCACAGTAAAGGATTGGTTTCTTTCTTTGGACTATTTCCTCCCTCATAACAATAAGATACAGGGAAACAGGTTTCATCCCCTACACAGGCCATATATGAACAATAGCACCCACACTGTCTGTGTTTTAATCTGATGCAATTTTTCTCTAGAAAAAATTGGGCAACATTACGTACTGAGTACAGAGGATATGGTTTTTAACATTTGTAAGCCTCTGCTTTGTCTATGTCTAGACAAAGAAACAACGTGGCATCTCCTGCATGAAGAGTAACAAGCTGAGGAAGGAGTTTAGGATTTGACCTGCAAGGAAATCATTAAAATCCTGGCACAAAAAAAAAAAAGAATCAATTTCAGTGTGCTCATTAAATTACAGCAGTTGACAAAAGGAAAAAAAGCCACAGTTGTGCCTTCTTACAAGTTGTAACTAAATGTTTGCAAGGCAGCACACACAAACAGTCACAACAGAAAATACACATCCTTGCAATGAGCGGCTTATGGAGGGCAAAACTAAGCGGCATACATTGGTATGTGGCCTCTGAATTGTGATTTGTGGAAAATGCCAACGATCGCACTATTATTCTATTGTCACATGAAGACGATGCCGGAGGCTATACTGACAACAAAATCCTTCATGAAAATTGTATTTTCCAAAAAACAGGAAATGTTATCAGAAGGAGATCACTGCTCAGAGCTTTAAGCATGTGATAAATTGGATATATGGACCACAGTGAGAGTGGAATCAACTAAAGCAGGAAATGCCTTTTGCTTTCATTGTGACATGAAGCACGTTCATAAGCGCACTGTCACCTAGTGGCAATTTAAGCTACTTACATTCTTCTTTATTTATCTTGCTCATATGAGGCTCATACAGTCATTCAAAGTTTCTGAACACAAACAGCAACATGGAACCAACCCTTCGCCCGGGTTAAGGCTATGGGCTTTCCAAGGTCTACAAGCCAGCTCCAAAAAAATTTAAAATGTCTAGAACTCAGATAGCTTTTTCTGAAGTAAAAATAATTCAACCCATAGTACAACAGCAGCAATTTTCTCTGGCTTGCCCTATGCCTTGGTGACTATTATTGTAGTCTAGTTGGTAGGTCTGACAGAGTTAGGAGATGCAAATGCCATTCTCAGCTCTGCAGCTGACCTACTGCATGAACTTGGATAAACCACTTCACTGCTCAGTACCTCAGTTTCCCCTACCACCCTCTGTGATGTCTAATTAGCTGGCAAACTCTTTGGAGGAGACACTGTGTTTGTATGTTGCTTAGCACAACTGGGACCTGTGCTATTGTAATACCCTGAGATTTCAAACATTAGTCCTATGTCTATACTTGGAGCAGAGGATGGGAGTCCCAGCTTGAGAAGCCTGATAGATGTCATTCGCTGCAAACTACAGGTCTAGCTTTGTGACTATTATGAAGAGAGACTCCATCTTTAATCTTCAAAGAAAAAGAAACCAAGTGTTTAATCTCTTTGAGGGCTCCTGGCCAGTAAAAAGGTGGAAAGCAGACTGGGGGTGAGAAACCCTCTTGATAGACAAAAAAAAAAAAAAAAAAAAATCTTTCAGATGTGTGTTTTCACTCGTTTACTTGTTTTTACCCCTTGCTACACCTGTCATCATTTAATAAAAACTTGTTTTGCTTACGTGATCAATCAATCACCAGCACTAGGGAAGTTCCCTAAGGTGTATGTTGCCAGAAAACTAAGAGACTGCACTGCTTTACTGTCTCTTTAGAATCAGCACGCTCAAGGCTTTCTCAGTGAGGGTCCAGAGGGGAACTGGTTTCTGCAATAGGACAATTCTGAGGGAAATGTAGGACTGGAGAAGTCCTGATGTCAGCCTGCAAGGAGTAATCAAGATGGCAAAACTCCATGCAAGGCTTGCGAGCTGCTGGCAGACTGTACTGTACAAGTTGCTGTAGCAGAGCTGCACAGTCACAAGGCACTCACGGTTACAAAGCAGATGGTGACCAGATCCCTCACTGGCCTGTATAAACCCCAAATGACCACACACGTGCCACTCCAAGGAGAGACATGCACAAACAATAACTCTGAGAGGTGGAAGCTGTCCTGTCAGAGGGTGTACTCACCATTAGGGTGCTCTAGGGATTAGATCCACCTAAATCCATTGCCCCTTCCATCACTCTGTCACATGCTCTCCTGCCTCTCTTCAGCACTCAGGGGATTTCTCCCTTCACAGCTTGGCAGAGGTATCAGATCTTCCCATTCACTGCCCAGACTATGTCACTGCCCCAGTGGCTGGTAAGACATCTGGGATCAACCTCTATACTAGTTCAAAAACCCTCTAAGCTGAAATTTTACTGTTATTTCCCTAACCTTTTTCCTACAGCCTCTTCCCTAGGTTCCTCCCTTTGTACCCCTTCTAATTTCCAAATAGTGACTAAAAGCTCCCTCACTACAGCCCCCTGCTTCTGCTCTTGGACTGACACTAGCCCCACCTATTCCTTGTGATTTATGGTCCATCAACATCATGGGGAGGGGGGGGGGGCGCTACTTAAACTAATGCTCATCAGCTGTGGCCTGTGCAGTTAAATGGCTCCTTCTCAGGCTGATCAACCCTTTTCTAAAAGTATGTGTGGTAAACACCCCAGCATGTCTCTATAAACTGTTCCAACATTAGTTTAAAAACCTTTAAACATTAGCTTCTTTTAAATATGCATGTTTGTATGGTTTCTGTAGCAATGTACCCTGCCAGTTACCATGTATTTTGTATACTAATCCTTACCCACTACCCCAAGGTAATAGCCAAGATCTACTAGTGTAGAAGTGACCTCAGGTCAATTCTCAGTTGCTGGCAGAGTATGCAGCTAAATTGATTGTTAACTTGACCAAATCCCATCCTACCCAAATTTTGTCAAAACCAAAGAAGGCTGCCTCACAATTCAAAATTCACAGAAGCCACACCTCTTACCACAGAAGAGTTCTCACAAGAAAACAAATAGTAACAGAGAGAAAGCTGTGCTAGTCTATATGCTATCAAAACAAACAAGCAGTCAAGTAGCATTTTAAAGGCTAACAAAATAATTTACTAGGTGATGAGCTTTCATGGGACAGACCCACCTCTTCAGACCATAGCCAGACCAGAGCAGACTCAATATTTAAGGCACAAAGAACCAAAAATAGTAATCAAGGTGGACAAATGAGAAAAAAAAATTATCAAGGTGAGCAAATCAGAGAGTAGAAGGGGGATGGGAGTGAAGAATTAGATTAAGCCAAGTACGCAAATGAGCCCCTATAATGACCCAGAAAATTCCCATACGGGTTCAAACTACATGTTAATGTGCCAAATTTGAATATAAAGAGAGCTCACCTAATAAATTATTTTGTTAGTCTTTAAAGTGCTACTTGAGTGTTTTTTAAGAAAAAAACTAGTTCCTCCCAGGTATCAAGAGGTATTATGGAAAACTTGAATCGGTGTTTCTCATCCTGGGGGACACATGACAGCTTTGGGGGTAAATTGCATGTGTATAGCCTTGGCACCCAGCCCCTAGGGGGCTCTGCACAGCTAACTAACATGCTACAGCCTTGTGGAGGCTGGGGGGGTGCTGCAATATTTTTGTAAGCTCAAATGGGGTCACCAACACAGAAACAGTTGAACAACTGTGGGCTAAGCTAATTAGAGAAAAAAATAAAGCCATATGGTGAGCTAATGAATCTGTAAGTTCCAGGCCATAAGCACTATTATAAGATAAATTAGCACTACACTGAACGAGCCAGGACTATAACCCTGACCCTTCAGACCCATGAGATTGGAATCTAGCAGGTGAGCTAAAGAAACAGGCATAGCATGGTTAAGGTACTGGCATGGGACTCAGGAGTTCTGACTTTAGTTCCCAGCTCTGCCACTGGCAGACACCTTGAGCAAATCATATTATGCATACCTCAGTTTCCCAGCTAATGGGTAGAGATCATCATCATCCTTCTCCTACCCTCTCATTCCTGTTTACTTAAATCACAAGTTCTTCAGCACAGAGGTGTGCCTGAGCCTTATTTTGAAGTTCCACTCATGCTCAAAGAACCCACAACCCAGATGAACTTTTCAGCACACCCACCTTGCAACACAGTGAGATGGCAGCTGCCAGAAGGAGCAGGGCACACTACTGCCACACAGGAAGGATGAGGTAATCAGAGATTACACAACTATTCAATTAACCTGGCGCTTGTAAGTTGGGTCCCATCAAGCTCACGCTGTGCTTCAGCTGTGCCACAACTCAGGCCCAGCACTTCTAGGCTTGGTCATTCAGAGCTCTGATACCTTGGGACTCCTGGCCAGAAGCCATCACCCTCTGGCCACCCATCACTCAAGGCAGTGCTGCTGCCAGCAGCAGCACAGAAGTAAGGATAGCAGTACCATAGCAGGATAGCAAAGCAGACAGGGAGCTGCAGACGAGGGAGTTTAAGAGGGAGTTTGGGAAGGAATTTGACAGCGGGAGGCCTATAATTGTTAGGAAGATCCACAACACCTGTGCCACCACTACTGCTGTCTCCTCCACCTGTGCCTGTAGCCAGACAGACTTCCTGACCATGGATGCCTCTACCTAGATCCTGGTGTGGTTTTGTAGGGACTGTGGCTTGCAATTCCCACTCACTGATATCCAGGTTGGGGGTACCATCCAGTGTGAAAGGTGCCTGCTGGTGGAATCTCTCAGGCGGCAGGTGGGAGAGCTACAGGAGGAGGTAGCCAGGTTGAGGAGTATCTGACTCCATGAGCAGTTCCTGGATAGTATTCATGTGGAGACAGCTGAGTAACTGTCCCAGTACACAGGACGGCTGATAAATGACTGGTGGAGGAGGAGATAGATCAGGGTAGACACTGGCAGTAGGCAGTGTTCCACCCCTGCTCAGAACACTCCCACCAAACCCCTGCTCAGAACACTCCCACCGTGGTACTAGGAAATTGTTATGCTGTACTTGATACAGGAGACACAGAATCACCCTGTACAGCAGAGAAGAAGCCTTGTATCCCCAAGGCTGGGAAGTCTGCTGCCACCGCTGTGAGGAGGAAACATAGATTAGTGGTGGTCGGGGACTCTCTTCTGAGGGGGACGGATGCGCCCATCTGTCACCCTGACATTTCATCTTGGGAGGTATGCTGCCTGCTGGGGGCCTGTATCTGAGACGTTACGGAGGCATTGTCGAGGATTATCTGGCCCTCTGACTACTATCCCACGCTTCTCATCCATGTGGGCACTAATGATACTGCGAAGTATGATGCTGAGCAGGTCAAGAGTGACTTCAGGGCTCTGGGGGAATGGGTGAGGGAGTTTGGGGTGCAGGTGGTATTCTCCTCAATCCTACCTGTCAGTGGTAGAGGCCCAGGCAGAGACAGGTGCATCCTAGAGGTGTATGCCCGGCTTCAAAGGTGGTGTTGCCACGAAGGCTTTGGTTTCCTCGACCGCGGGATGCTATTCCAGGAAGGAACATAAGAATGGCCATACTGGGTCAGACCAAAGGTCCATCCAGCCCAGCATCCCATCTGCCGATGGCGGCCAATGCCAGGTGCCCCAGAGAAGGAGAACAGAAGACAATGATCAAGTGATTTATCTCCTGCCATCCATCTCCTGCCCTTGTTCTGAAGGCTAGGGCACCATACTTTATCCCTGGCTAATAGCCATTTATGGACCTAACCTGCAAAAATTTATCAAGCTCTTTTTTAAACCCTAATAGAGTCCTGGCCTTCACAGCCTCCTCGGGCAAGGAGTTCCACAGGTTGACTGTGCGCTGTGTGAAGAAAAATTTCCTTTTATTAGTTTTGAACCTACTACCCATCAATTTCATTTGGTGTCCCCTAGTTCTTGTATTATGGGAAAAGGTAAATAATTCTTCTATATTCACTTTCTCCACACCATTCATGATTTTATATACCTCTATCATATCACCCCTCAATCGCCTCTTTTCCAAACTGAAAAGTCCCAGTCTCTCTAGCCTCTCCCCATATGGGACCCGTTCCAAGCCCCTAATCATCTTAGTCGCCCTTTGCTGAACCTTTTCTAATGCCAATATATCTTTTTTGAGGTGAGGAGACCACATCTGCACGCAGTACTCAAGATGTGGGCGTACCATAGTTTTATATAGGGGAAGTATGATATCTTTTGTTTTATTATCGATCCCTTTTTTAATAATTCCTAACATCCTATTTGCCTTACTAACTGCCGCTGCACACTGCGTGGATGTCTTCAGAGAACTATCCACTATAACTCCAAGATCCCTTTCCTGATCTGTCGTAGCTAAATTTGACCCCATCATGTAGTACGTGTAATTTGGGTTATTTTTTCCAACATGCATTACCTTACACTTACCCACATTAAATTTCATTTGCCATTTTGCTGCCCAATCACTCAGTTTGCTGAGATCTTTTTGTAGTTCTTCACAATCCTTTTTGGTTTTGACTGTCCTGAACAACTTGGTGTCATCTGCAAACTTTGCCACCTCACTGCTTACCTCATTTTCTAGATCATTGATGAACAAGTTGAACAGGATCGGTCCCAGGACTGACCCCTGGGGAACACCACTAGTTACCCTCCTCCATTGTGAAAATTTACCATTTATTCCCACCCTTTGTTTTCTGTCTTTTAACCAATTCCTGATCCATGAAAGGATCTTTCCTCCTATCCCATGACCACCTAATTTACATAAAAGCCTTTGGTGTGGGACCGTGTCAAAGGCTTTCTGGAAATCTAGGTATATTATGTCCACTGGGTGCCCCTTGTCCGCATGTTTATTAACCCCTTCAAAGAATTCTAATAGATTAGTTAGACACTACTTCCCTCTGCAGAAACCATGCTGACTTTGCCCAACAATTCGTGCTCTTCTACGTGCCTTGCAATTTTATTCTTTACTAGTGTTTCTACTAATTTGCCTGGTACTGATGTTAAACTTATCGGTCTATAATTGCCAGGGTCTCCTCTAGAGCCTTTTTTAAATATTGGCATTATATTGGCCGTCTTCCAGTCATTTGGTACCAAAGTGGATTTAAAGGATAGGTTACAAAGCACTGTTAATAACTCCGCAATTTCACATTTGAGTTCTTTCAGAACCCTTGGGTGAATGCCGTCTGGTCCTGGAGACTTGTTACTATTCAGCTTATCAATTAACTCCAAAACCTCCTCTAATGTCACTTCAATCTGAGTGAGTTCCTGAGATTTGTCACCTAAAAAGGCTGGCTCAGATTTAGGAACCTCTGTAACATCCTCAGCCGTGAAGACTGAAGCAAAGAAATCATTTAATCGCTCCGCAATGGCACTGTCTTCCTTGATCGCTCCTTTTATATCTTTATCGTCCAAGGGCCCCACTGCTTTTTTAGCGGCCTTCCTGCTTCTAATGTATTTAAAAAACATTTTACTATCGTTTTTTGAATTTTTGGCTAGCTGTTCCTCAAAATCTTTTTTGGCTTTTCTTACTACATTATGACACTTAATTTGGGAGTGTTTATGTTCCTTTCTATTTTCCTCACTAGGATTTGACTTCCACTTTTTAAAAGCTGCCCTTTTCTCTCTCACTGCCTTTTTAACATGGCTGTTTAGCCATGGTGGTTCTTTGTTAGGTCTCTTACTGTGTTTTTTTATTTGGGGTATACATTTAAGTTGGGCCTCTAGTATGGTGTCTTTAAACAGTTTCCATGCAGCTTCCAGGGATTTTAGTTTAATTACTCTACCTTTTAGTTTCTGTTTAACTAGCTTCCTCATTTTAGTGTAATTCCCCTTTTTGAAATTAAATGCCAGAGTGTTTGACCGCTGCGGTGTTCTTCCCAACACAGGAATATTAAAAGTTATTATATTGTGGTCACTATTTCCAAGCGGTCCAGTAACAGTTACCTCTTGGACCAGATCCTGCGTTCCAGTCAAGACTAGATCGAGAATTGACTCTCCCCTTGTGGGTTCCTGTACTAGCTGCTCCAAGAAGCAGTCATTTAAGGCATCAAGAAATTTAATCTCTGAATCCCGTCCTGAGGTGACATGCACCCAATCAATATGGGGATAATTGAAATCTCCTATTATTACTGTGTTTTTTATTTTGATAGCCTCTCTAATCTCCCTTAACGTTTCAGCATCACTATCACTGTCCTGGTTAGGTGGTCGGTAATATATTCCTAATGCTGTATTCATATTAGAGGAATGAATTGTTATCCATAATGATTCTATGGAACATTTTGATTCCTTTAGGATTTTTGCTTCATTTGATTCTATATTATCCTTCACATATAGTACCACTCCGCCACCCGCACGACCTGTTCTGTCTTTCTGATATAATTTATATCCCGGTATGATAGTGTCCCACTGATTGTCCTCATTCCACCATGTTTCTGAGATGCCTATTATGTCAACTTCCTCCTTTGATATGAGGTACTCCAGTTCACCCATCTTATTAGACAGGCTCCTAGCATTAGTGTAAAAGCACGTTAAAAAACTACCACTATTTATATGTCCGCCTTTCACAGACGCGTTGGATTTTTTTATATGCGATTGTTTCACATCTGATCTTGCCCATATATTACTTCCCACGTTCCCTATCTGACTAACTTCTAGGGAATCCCTATCTATGGAGCCTCGTGTAAGAGAAGTCTCCGTCCGATCCAGGTGCTCCCCCGCACCAATCGGCTTTCCCCCACCTCTTAGTTTAAAAACTGCTCTACGACCTTTTTAATGTTTAATGCCAGCAGTCTGGATCCACCTTGACTGCTAGGCAGAGATGGCGTTCACCTTTCGAGAAGGGGAAAGACCATATTTGGACACAGGCTGGCTAACCTACTGAGGAGGGCTTTAAACTAGGTTCAATGGGGGCAGGGGAGCAAAGCCCACAGGTAAGTGGAGAACATGGAAACCTGGGAGATGGGTCAGAAATGGGAGGCAGCATGGGCAACAATGTCAGAGTAAAAAGAGGGTCAGGGCAAAACAGGGAGACAAGATCAAATCAATATCTTAGATGCCTATATACAAATGCAAGAAGTATGAGTGATAAGCAGGAAGAACTGGAAGTGCTAATAAATAAATACAACTATGACATCGTTGGCATCACGGAAACTTGGTGGGATAATACACATGTATGGAAGGGTACAGCCTGCTTAGGAAGGATAAACAGGGAAGAAAGCGGGGGAGGTGTTGCCTTATATATTAAATATGTACACACTTGGACTGAGGTGGAGATGGACATAGAGAATGGACATGTTGAGAGTCTCTGGGTTAGAGTAAGAGGGGTAAAAAACAAGGGTGATGTCCTGCTAGGAGTCTACTACAGGCTGCCTACCCAGGTGGAAGAGGTGGATGAGGCTTTTTTTAAACAACTAACCAAGTCATGCAGGGCCCCGGATTTGATGGTGATGGGGGGGACTTCAACTATCCAGATATGTGTTGGGAAACTAATATAGCAGGGCACAGACGGTCCAGTAAGTTCTTGGATTGTATTGGAGACAATTTTTTATTCCAAAAGGTTGAAAAAGCTACCAGGGGGAAGCTGTTCTAGATTTGATATTAACAGATAGGGAGGAATTGGTAGAGAACTTGAAAGGGGAAGGCAGCTTGGGTGAAAGTGATCATGAAATCATAGAGTTCACAATTCTAAGGAAGGGTAGAAGGGAAAACAGCCAAATAGAGATAATGGATTTCAGGAGGGCAGATTTTAGTAAACTCACAGAGGTAAGGTCCCATGGGAAGCAAAACTGAGGGGAAAAAACAGCAGAGAAGAGTTGGCAGTTTTTCAAAGGGACATTATTAAGGGCCCAAAAGCAAGCTATCCCGCTGTGTAGGACAGATAGAAAATATGGCAAAAATCTGCCTTGGCTTAACTAGGAGATCTTGCATGATCTCAAAATAAAAAAGGAATCATACAAAAAATGGAAACAAAGACAAATTACAAAGGATGACTATAGGCAAACAACACAAGAATGCAGGAGCAAGATTAGAAATGCTAAGGCACAAAATGAGCTCAAACTAGCTACAGGCATAAAGGGAAACAAGAAGGCTTTTTATAAATATAGTAGAAACAAGAGGAAGACCAGGGATAGTGTAGGGCCATTGCTCAGTATGGAGGGAGAAACAGTAACAGGGAACTTGGAAATGGCAGAGATGCTTAATGACTTCTTTGTTCCAGTCTTCACTGAGAAGTCTGACAAAGGAATGCTCAACATAGTGAATGCTAGTGGGAAAGGGGTAGGGTTAGAAGTTGAAATAAAAAAAAGAACAAGTTAAAAATCACTTAAGAAAATTAGATGTCTGCAAGTCACCAGGGCCTGATGAAATGCATCCTGGAATACTCAAGGAGCTGATAGAGGAGGTATCTGAGCCTTTATCTATCATCTTTGGAAAATCATGGGAGACAGGAGAGATTCCAGAAGACGGGAAAAGGGCAAACATAGTGCCCATCTATAAAAAGGGGAATAAAAATAACCCAGGAAACTACAGGCCAGTCAGCTTAACTTCAGTGCCAGGAAAGTTAATGGAGCAGGTAATTAAAGAAATCATCTGCAAGCACTTGGAAGGTGGTAAGGTAATAGGAAACAGCCAGCATGGCTTTGTGCAGAACAAATCACATCAAACTAATCTTATAGCTTTCTTTGGTAGGATAACGAGCCTTGTGGATAGGGGAGAAGCGGTAGATGTGGTATACCTAGACTTTAGTAAAGCATTTGATACGGTCTTACACAATATTCTTATCAAAAAACTAGGCAAATACTATTTAGATGAGGCTACTATAAGGTGGGTGCATGACTGGCTGGATAACCATACTCTGAGAGTAGTTCTTAATGGTTCTCAATCCTGCTGGAAAAGTATAAAAAGTGGGGTTCCGCAGGGGTCTGTTTTAGGACCGGTTCTGTTCAATGTCTTCATCAATGATTTAGATATTGGCATAAAAAGTACGCTTATTAAGTTTGTAGATGATACCAAGTTGGGAGGGGTTGCAACTGCTTTGGAGAATAGGGTCATAATTCAAACTGATCTAGATAAATTGGAGAAATGGTCTGAGGTAAACAGCATGAACTTTAATAGGGACAAATGCAAAGTGCTCCACTGGGGAAGGAACAATCAGTTTCACACATACAGAATGGGGAGAGACTGTCTAGGAATGACTGCAGCAGAAAGGCATCTAGGGGTTATAGTGGACCACAAGCTAAATATGAGTCAACAGTGGGATGCTGTTGCAAAAAAAGCAAACATGATTCTGGGATGCATTAACAGGTGTGTTGTGAAAACGACACGAGAAGTCATTCTTCCACTCTACTCTCAGTGAGTTAGGCCTCAGCTGAAGTATTGTGTCCTGTTCTGGGCATCGCAGTTCAAGAAAGATGTGGAGAAATTAGAGAGGGTCCAGAAAAGAGCGACAAGAATGATTAAAGGTCTAGAGAATGTGACCTGTGAAGAAAGGCTGAAAAAATTGGGCTTGTTTAGTTTGGAAAAGAGAAGACCGAGGGAAGACATGATAGCAGTTTTTAGGTATCGAAAAGGGTGTCACAAGGAGATGGGAGAAAACTTGTTCTCCTTGGCCTCTGAGGATAGAACAAGAGGCAATGGACTTAAACTGCAGCGGAGGAGGTTTAGGTTGGGCATTAGGAAAAAGTTCCTAACTGTCAGGGTGGTCAAACAGTGGAATAAATTGCCAAGGGAGGTTGTGGAATCTCCATCTCTGGAGATATGTAAGAACAGGTTAGATAGATGTCTATCAGGGATGGTTTAGACAGTACTTCGTACTGCCATTGGGGCAGGGGGCTGGACTCGATGGCCTCTCGAGGTCCCTTCCAGTCCTCGTATTCTATGATTCTATACCATGCCACCCTTACAGCAGGGCAGATATTAAATCTGGGCAGCCAGCATCGGCCGTCCTCCAGCTTGAGCCCTAGCACTTGTTTCCTTACAAATTAAGCACTGAGTTTTGGTCAGGATGTGAAGCTCCTTTGGTGTAGGGAATCTCTCTTCCTAGGAGCACATACAGCACTTAGTACTTGAAATAGATATTTTGGCTCCACACACTCCCCCACCCCCCACCCCCCAAAAAAAAAAGAAAGACATGCCATCCAAGGAACTCGAGTTCAGGTTGGAAGACTGGAACCACAAGATTAGTTTTACTAACCATTTACTGTACCCAAGACACTTGTTTGTAAAATATAGAGCATATCAGTTTAGGAAAACAGATTGAATTGAGCATTCTTTAGAGCCAAGACGGGTTTTGATTTAGCTATATTGATTTTGGCATACATGTTCTTAGGTTCCTGATAGAAATATTAACATTACAGAGTCAAGACTTAAGAAGGAGCAGTTGTTTCATTCCTAAATGAAAGGGAATAAATCTTACTTTTAAAGTATCTCTCTACTCCATAAAGAAATTCCAGGGATAGGTCTACACAGCAAAGTTATTTTGAAATAACCAGTATTTCAAAATAACTATCCTAGCATCTACAGAGCACATCTGCTATTTTGAAATAGTTTCCAAACAGCAGTTGGCTTATTTCAAAACTGGTAAACCTCACTGCACGAGGAATAGCACCTATTTTGAAATAGGGATCGGGTAGACAGGGTATAGAGCCTATTGTGAAATAAGCCACAGTCTATCCAATGGCTCTGTTTCAAAATAGGCTCTCTTGTATGTAGAGGCTGCATTTTGAAACAGCTAAGTGCTATTTCAAAATGCACTTTGTCTGTAGCAATGTTATTTTGAAATAAACTTTTCCTGAATAGCTTATTTTGAAACAAGGCTGCTATGTAGATATACCCCAATAGAAAAGGCATTGTGGGAACCCACATTTGGAAAATCAGCAACTTTCAGATCTAATTGTCCTAATTTACAAATAACAAGATGATATTTCCCCTTATTTCTTAACTTCCAACCCACCAAACTCAACCTGGAATCTAAAAACTGACCTATGCTCTCTCCCACTTGAGCGATAGCCCCACCAGTGGTGACCTAACAAAGGTGCATTGTACTGTGCATACAGGTAGGGTGCAACTCAAGTGCGAACCTATGTACAGTTTGAAGCAGCAGTTTAGTCCGTCAATCACCATTTGCGTGGCCTACATACCCCCAAAGCTTTTCATATTCTTATAGGTAAACAGGAATTAAAAAGTATTTTAAATCAGTGAAGTAAGAACATCTAGCTTTGCATTTACATAGAGGACAGATTCCTGGAATAAGAAGGTCCAAGATTACATAGTTATTTTGCAGGGTAGAACTGCACTCTGAGCCCAATTTATAGCTTAAACTCGCTTCTTGTTTTTGTAGGCGCAATATAGGCCTTTTAAAATGGTGTACAGAAAGAAGCCAAGGACTCCCTGTGAAGAGATGGTATAACAGAACCATTAAATCCTGTATCTGTTTGCTGAGAAGGTAGTCAATTGTGCTGTTGGTTTTGTAACATGGACTTCTCATTGCTAGAAACTGAACTGAGCTGAAGTCTTTGTTAGAATTTGTGTAAGATAAAGCTATCCATCTAGATCACAATCAGCTACCTGAAAGAAAATCACTCCCTGAAAAAAACATCTTCTCTCTTCTCCCACCCAAAAAGGAAGATATTAGACTATCCAAACCATGTTGGTAAAAGTTGAACCTCTCTAGTACGTCACCATCCGGACCTGGCTGGTGCCGACCAAGAGACTTTGCTGGAGCTTAGGAGGTCAATATTGTCCAGCAGCACTACCAACACTTCTACTGCTTATTTGGCTCTTCAAAGACATTTAGGGGTAAATTACAGCTAAATAACAGCACAGAACACTGACAGCCAGGACTGGGGACTGTAAACTAACTTTATGGGATCACAGCAAACTTGGCCACACCCATAATAAGTGGACATCCAGCTAACTAAAATCATGCCGGATTATGGATGTTGCCAGATGGAAGTGTGCCTTAGTAGAGATGTTCAGCCTATATCTCAGGAAGACTATCCAGTGCATCACATGCAAGACACGTTCATGTGAATCGAGGTATTTGTTGCTCAGACTGACATTAGTGCTATTGAAACATATCCCATTAAAAAGAAGGTTACTATGGGGAAGTGATTTATGAGATGTTTATTGTCCACATTTCAAAGGCACTGAACTTCCATAACACTCCACTAAAAGCAAACAAGATTTTCTCTCTTTCAAAAAGTTTTAAAGGACCACAAAGTAGTTGAATGCAGACCCTGAAAGAAACAGCATTGCATATCCCTACCTATTCTTCCTCTTTTGCTGGTCACAAAATTACTCTAGGTTAAAAAAAGGGGAAAATAAAAAGCTGTCAAATGCAAATGTGAGCTGCATTTCCAGGTAGCTAAATCTCTTGGTAAAATACCATAAGAAATCCATATAATGATCTTCCTGCCACATACGGTTTCAGTTTCGGATTATTCTTTCACATCCAATGACAACTGTATGCTTCATTTACAGAAACAACTTTTTTAAAAAAAATCTATTAAGAAACTTCCTCCAAACATGTCATCTGAAAAACACATTTTAGGCAACTTCTATTTACAGATTCTGCAGTTGACAAATAGACTGTTGCCTTCAAAAGAATTTATGTCATAGTTTATGGGCATAAACAAACATCTACTGAACAACAGCAGGTTTTGGTTAATTAAACAACAACATTTAAAAGTGGTGTGAAGAAAGGAAACAGCCATTTCGTCTAACTGGAAAAACGTGAAGAGACTCAAAATGCAGTTTTAAACAAACACAGCAGATCGAAAGCTCCAGACTGTAAAAATATATTACTTCATATTATGGCAGACTTCAAACATCCCATAGGCACCATTTCAGATTGCTAATCAATCATTGGTGTCACTGAATAGAGATTTACAATGTTGGTTATTTTAAGAAAACACAAAATGAAAATTTTAATCAATATTAATTCCTCGGTTGAAGCTCTTTCATATATCTGAAGGTTAAAACCTATTATGGTTTACTGGCATGCGGTCCTATGCCCTCAGTACATGCAGATCAGGTGGGTTTAGTTAAACAGTATTTGTAAGTGTTATAGTTATCTCTGCTGTAGTCAAGTAGCAAGAGTTTCCACTCCATATTTGACTAACAAACACTCAAGAACTTTCCAAGCATATGTCTTTTGAGCAAAAGTTTTCCATTCTTAATCTCTGACCAAAAGTGATTCTATGGAAAGTAGAAACAGGATCTCTTCCACCATTTTTCAATGATGTGAGCGCAGATGGGCAGGAAACATTTTGTTTACAACCAGTAGATTATGTATATTGCCCACTGTAAACCAGCATTCATAACCCAAGTGTGGCTTAGTAATGGTAACTCGATTAACAAAAACTAACATTTCACACTTGTCATTTAAGTAGACCAGAGCAGTATTAACGTACCTAACTTTAGCAAAAATTATGAGAAAAATCTGAATTATTTCTGCTGTCAAAAAATGCAGAACTGCGCATAGACAGCAGAAAATTCTGTTCACGTGGAAGCTCCACAGCTTGACATGGATACATGTGCTGTTCATGACTGCACAAAAAGCAGGCTGCAAATCTAAATGCCCTTCAGCTGAGATGTGCACGTGATTGGGCTGCTTCCAAAATGCACTCCCTTCTTCCCACTTTCCACCCTAAACATCTCCAGGGACTTGAGAAATTAGCACAGGGCTGGGGGATTCTGAGGTCTGCTTCCATCTCTGCCATTAACTATTTTTAATAATAAATTAAAAAGTTGGGTTATGTTGAGAAATATCCTGATTTCAGTCCCTCTCTGAAGTGCCGCTATTGGACTGGAGACAAATAGTTGGATTTGGTATGTCAAACTTGACGTGGTGATGAGAAAATCATGGGACTCCAAATGAAGATCACAGGACTTTATGGAAGCTATGGAATAGCCAAACACAAGTCACTGGACTCAATACAAGAGTAACCAGATGAAGGCCTATGGCCTATATGAAATAAGAGATCAGTTTAGATAATCTAATGGTCCCTTGTGGCCTTAAAAAAATATAAGAACCCATTGACTACCCTTGGCACTACTGATGTAAGAAATGGTCTCACCATTGTATAGAACTTTTTGCTGTCCACTCAGGGCTTGATTCTGAGAAACACTAACAGAATGAAAGCCACTGTCCAATATCTTATGACTAAGCTCTTTAACTTCACATATCTTGGGGCAACAAAAAAGCCACATCATTAAGAGGGAGAAATAACCTTTTTGTGTCATGCCACAGCACCTTCACCACTGAGAAGTTCATGTTATGATGAAAGTAGGATTTGCAACATCTTTGTACACACATTATTCAACAAGGGTTGGAATAAGAACCTTGAGTTTAAAGAAGCTCAGCAATAAGCAGCACATGTTTTGTATTGACCCACCTGTTTCTTCTGCAGGGGAAAACAGCGGGTGAAAGTCTGATTCTAGTTAAGGTCATGAAATAGAGTCACACTTTGTCTCAGCACAGGAGCGAATGGCGTGTGGATCCCACAGACTACCCTATAGTGCATGTTATGCAACAGCTTAGGGTGCCTTTTATATATTAACATGGTAAAACAGAGATCCAAATGACGGGTCTGTAAGTCCCGCTACCAAGGAGTAGGAGACAACCTGTTGTGAGGTGAGTACCAAGCTGAGTACCCAAATATCACTAATCACTTGAGACTCTTGGTCTATGTCTTCTTAGTGGTCCCAGCCAAGGAAGAGAGTCTAGCCTATATAAGGCCCTAGAGCAGACGTCCCAAATCAGTGGGGTGTCACTTAGGGGGACACAGAGGAACATTCAGGAGGCACTGCTGGGCCTGCTTCTACTCCCAGCTATTACCCCAGCTTTGGCCCCCTTATCTCATCCACATCCCCTCACTCCCAGAGCTGTGGACTTACTTCCGGCCCTGAAGGCCATGAGGTAAAAAGTTTGGGAACCACTGCTCCAGAGAAGCCGATAATCAGTTTGCAGAAGATACTGTTAGATTGGGAACCTTGCTTTTCATCATCATCAGCTTCTTACCACACACGCTGTGTGCTTCAGGTGGCACGTAACCAGGATTCATCACCTAACTTGGTCCACCAGTTGGGTCATTAGCCAGGTACTGATGGAAAGTGCAATGATTGCTGATCCATGCCCCCGAACAGCAGCATGATGCTATCCCAGTCCATCCTATTTCATTATTAGATGTCTCCGCATAACTCATCATGATAGTATTTGATAGTTTGCTGTTGATGACAACTCAGATCTGCTCTTCACTTGAGATAGAAATTGTTCAGTTCATGGAGTAGCCTCACCCTTAAGCTCAACATCCTTCAAAACCACACCTTTCCTGTGTCATAGACCATTTTTTCTGATTCATAAAATGGATTTAGTTTAAATGTACAGTCTCCAACCCCTTCCTGGACCTAAATTCCCTCCCAGATCTGGCACCAACTCCATTAATATAATCAAGAAGTGCAGTCTATGACCCCTTACAAAAATTCTTGGAATGGGATCCTCCCACAAAAATTACTGTACATCCCTGGACTAGAGGATCTCAAATGGTTCTCTCAGGCCTTGAAATCAATTTATGAGTATGCACAATGTAATGCTATAAGATTAGGAAATTCTGTATGGTCAAATTCCAAGGTGACTTAAGTAGGCCCAATTTCTGTAGATCTATGCCCATTTATCCTAGTTGTGAATTTTCCAGGTGTCCTTATGCGTTTACAAGGGGACCTAGCTAAGATGATAGCTATAAGAAGTTAGTGTGAATGTCTTATCAGTTTAAAATCTCAACCTTAAGATGGCATTAATGCCTTTTCTTTTTAAATCAAACAACCAAATTAAGCAAGCACATTCTTCCTGCAAGCAAGTTCAGTAGAAGAGATTTCTTTGTCTGTCTGCAGTTCAGGTATAAATAAATGAGCCATGGACAACTGAAATTCAAGAAGAAAGATGCCATCCTGCTACTGTCAGCTTCATAGTTAATGTAATTAATTTTTAACATCTTTAATCAAAGAGCAGTTACAACATCTTTGCAGAGAGCCTTGTTACACTTTCTTTTTGTTTGAGCAAATAAAAAATCCTGGAGTGCATGAAACGACCCTTTTGGGACATTTAAAAATGTTTTTCCCAGGACCAGGAAGTTTTCATTTCCTAAAAGAAAGGATGATTCTGGAGAACATTTCTTTTAAGATACAAAATAATGACAAATGTATAGTATCAAAAAGGGAAGTGGCTTCACTCAAAAGACTGGATATTTTAACAACCTTATATGGAGAAATAAAAAAAAAATACTGTAAAGAATCATGTAGGCCGTGTCTACACTAGCCAAAAACTTTGAAGTGGCCATGCAAATGGCCATTTCGAAGTTTACTAATGAAGCGCTGAAATACATATTCAGCACCTCTTTAGCATGTGGGCGGCCGTGGCACTTTGAAATCGACATGGCTCGCCACCGCACAGCTTGTCCCAACGGGGCTCCTTTTCGAAAGGACCCCGCCTACTTCGAAGTCCCCTTATTCCCATCTGCTCATAGGAATAAGGGGTCTTCAAAGTTGCTGGGGTCCTTTCGAAAAGGAGCCCCATCTGGACGAGCCGCGTGGCGGCGAGCTGTGTCAATTTCGAAGTGCCGCAGCCTCCTGCATGCTAATGAGGAGCTGAATATGTATTTCAGCGCTTCATTAGTGAACTTCAAAATGGCCATTTGCGTGGCTATTTCGAAGTTTTTGGCTAGTGTAGACGTATCCGTAGTAAATTGGCATTTGAATTGGGAGGCAAGTGAAAGCTACAGAAAAAAGAAACACCAAGGCTGCATCTACACTACAAGATAAATTCGAATTTAAGTCAGTTAGCTTGATATTACCATGTGATTGTCTTCACTGTAAAGACCATTAGCTCGATTTATGGTGCACTAATCTTGAGAGTACAATATTGCAGTTACCTTACCACTATAGTGTCAGGCTCAAATTCAGCAGTTCAATTAAAGGCCAGTGTGGAAGTGCCATGTCTTAAAATCAAATTTATTAGCCTCTAGAGGTGTCCTGTATGTAACCCCCAGTGCCCTTCTCACCACTACACTCTGGCCACTGCTGTCCAGTAACAGGAAGAATGTGAATTCAAAGCCAGAGCAACAAGCCTGCGGCTGTGGCTCATGTTTGCGTAAGAGCCTGAGAAATGCCTTTCTTTCTTTGCAGTTAGTGCTGTGAGTGCATCTACCCATTACAATTATCCCCTGCAGGGAGTTTGTGGCTCTGTCTCTACTCTTGCTATTTTTTTTTCTGCGCCGCCTGGTGCCAGCCGCTGTCCCGCCGCACCATGTGGCAACAAGTCTGTTGTGGGGGCTGTGCTTGCATAAGATGCCGAGAAACTTCTTCTCAGCAGTTTAAATTTATGTGCAGACCCCCTTGCCTCCCCTGTAGGCACCACGCAGTCAGGGTCTTTCCTGCACTCTGCCACAGCACATGGGTAGCCCCCAGTCCAATACAAGGATGTGTCTGCCGTTCAGTGATGACCATGCTTCCATACAGCACCATGTCATAGATTGCGTGTGTTTAGGGCTCCGTGGATGGGAAACATACTCGTAGGCTTGCAGCCATCGTGGGGAAGTCTGCCCCGGCGGCTAAGATGTTCGGGATCTTGCTGCTGCCATGGGGAAGTCTCCTCCAGTGGCTAAGGAACTCGGGGGGGGGGGGGGTTTGCTGCTGCTGGGGAGAAGTCTCCCCCAACAGCTAAGGTACTCAAGGAGGACCACTTCAGTTGGCCCCCAGCTGAACCCCCCACACCCCTAGCATGGGACAACTGGGGCTTGCTGCTGCTGGGAAGGAAGTCTCCCCTGGCAGCTAAGAGAGCCTGGAGGGAATACTTCACCTATTTCAGCAGCAGAGAGCACAGCACCCTCCCCCCCACAAACCACACCAAAATATTTTGGGAGCTTGCTGTCCATTGTAGACACCTGCTGGTTTGATATTTTGGTTATAAAATCTTTTTGCTAATATCTGCTATCTGTCTTCATGCTTTGACCCCCTCAGAAACACAGGGGAAAGGGGCACTAGTTGAGATTCCTGTTTGCATTGTAAGTTCAGTGTATGAGATTTCACTGCCATCACCCGTGTTAGCAATATCTATGTAGTGAAGGGGAAAGTCAAATATTCTTTTTTCCTAGACTTTTCTCTCCTCTTTCTTCTAACTCTACAATACAGTCTGGGCCTCTCTATTATTTTCAGGGATCACATGCAATGATGGGATGTGGGACACTCACTGGATGGCCAGTTGAGAACACAGCCTGTGCACAGAAGCCTTATAGTGCACCAGAAAGCCAAAGACTCTCCCCAGCAGCAACTCTTCCTTCTGAAAAACTTTCCTATCTTCTCTTTCTTCATGATTTTGGGGTCCCTGTGTTATTTTTAATAAACTTAAAAATCTTTTTTTCCTAGACTTTTCCATCCTCTTTCTTCTAACTTTGATAATACAGTCAGGGTCCCTGTATTATTTTCAGGGATCGGCATATTTTCTGGGACTGGATGCAATCACAGGAAGGGGGGACACTCAGTGGATGGCCATTTGAGAACTCAGCTACAAAAGAAAGGCATTTCTGTAAACTTTTTTGCCGTCTGTGTGGCAGACTGACTTTTCCTTCCTTCCAACGGGAGAAATGGAGGTTTGCTATCCACAGGATGGGAATGAGGAAACTGCAATGTGAGAAGATGATGTCAAAGACTAGCAAGCATACCCAGAATGCTATGGGGATGAGGGCTCTGTGGGATAGGATCACACAATGGACTATTGCAACAGTCGATATTTGCCAATTTGAGTGTGGCAGCAATGAGTCGACTTCGTGAGGAGCACGTGGGAAATGAGGATGGTCAAATTTGAATTTATAAATTCCAGAATTACAAAATCAATATTAATAAATTCGAATTTATCTTGTAGTGTAGATGCAGCCCAAGATGGCCTTCAGGTGCCAATCAAACTGTAAGGAAAAGACAAGATTCTAGACACACTGAAATAAAGATGCTCCAAGGCCAGGCTGTTGTTCCTCAACTCACTTCTAGAGAGGGCACATATCCAAGAGCAAGAGGGTAGTTCAGACTCTGAAATGTCTTGTCATTGGCCTGTCTGGTAACAGATCACACCACAATCATAGCTGGTAATTATACATTCATTACTCAGACTGAAATCAACTTATTTCATGTACGTTGTTAGAAATCCACCACTGGGTGGAATTCAAAGTAACAGATTTAGGGGTATACTAATATCCATCTCCAGAACCACCTGGTCTTAGACTTTTTTTTTTTAAAGGCTTACTGATTCCATGGGAGCAATTAATGCCCACCTCTCTGTATGTACATATGGCCAGTAACCTTGAAGCTACAGTAGCTGCATGGAACCCTCCATGTGATATTCATTCACTTAGGCTTTTCAGGGATGAAAAGGAATATGATCTTAAAGTATCTTTTTTATTATTAGTTTAGCCATTGAAAATTGGTAGAAAGACTAAAGGAAAGAATCCACAAAATAAATTTGATTGAAGTTTTATGTCATTTCAGTTTATAGTTGTAATTTTCATGTGAAAATGAAAAACAAATGTGACTAGGCTAACCTTTGCAGAAGTGCAGGTTACCTACATTATTAAGAGTTACTTATAATACAGCAACATCTAGAGGCCATGATAGATATCAGGAACCCATTAGCTAGGGACTATACATAATATATATATATTATTATATATATTATGAAATGGAAAGTATGCTGAACCAACTAATCAGGATACTGATATACCCATTTTACAGATGCAGTTGAGTCACAACAACATTTATCTAGGTTAGTGTTTCCCAGACTAGTTTGGCCATGGAACACTTTTGGTCTTCAAATATATTGATGAAGCATATGCATGCTGGTTGAGGTAGTATGGAAGATTTCATACTGAAAAGTTGCAACATGGAATGCTCAAAAGTTTAAGAGTCAGGTTTTTTGGATGTCTTAGATTTTACAAAGAACAAAAAAACAACAAGAGAAAATCATCTGAATGAACAACTAATGCCCTTCTGATCAGAAGACAGTTGTCCACTCCATAATTAAATATAAAAATAAAAAATTAAGTACAATCCTAAAATAAAACATCAATATAACAGCCAAAAGGAAGCATGGTTAGTGTTGTTCTTTCATACAAAAATAGAAAGGATGATATTGTTCAAAAAAGGACAGTCCTTTCTTAAAGCTTAAAAAAAATTCTAAAAAATAAATGAAAAAAAATTAGGTATGGAAAATATTTTTAAATTTTGTATTTTCATAAAATTTGTTATTTTTACACAAAACTACTGGAAAATAAAAATAAATAACAGTTGACAGTTTTTTTTTTTTAAATGGGAAGAGTATTTCTGCATCTTTTGCTCATAAATCCACTCAGTATTAGGAATGTTGCTGGAGAGCTAGAGCTTTATATCAAGTGCAGCATCACCATGCTGAAACTATCTGAATTGGCTCAGATTATTTACTACTTATGCTGAAACCATCTGAATCTACTCATTGTTTCAGCAGGAGTTGAATAATAACTATACTATTATGAACGTATTATAAATAATATACCTACAATCTAAATACTATTCAAATACATTAGTATTTTAATACATGCATAAAATTCATATTTAATATTTCAGAAAGAAAAAAATATTGCTAGCATCAACATTGTTGTCACAGAACACCTCTTTGCATCATGCGGAACACAGTTTAGGAAATATTGATCCCAGTATTTTGAGTTTGGTAACCTATGCCCTAGAAGACCAAAAAGAGGAGGAGACTGGCCACTTCCTTGTAGGTGGTCAGGGAAGGTCTGCATTTCCAGAATATGTCCCCAGTACAGCAAATGAGAAAGCCTGTGGGAGAATGCAGGGTGTGGATGGTCAACGACTAGCAATTGGAACTGTCAGAAGCCAGGAAATGGAACCAAGACCCAGAATCAGAAGCTGAATACCACAGCTAAGGGTCAAATGGGTTGCCAGCCGTCCAGTTTTGAACCAAGCACCTATTTGAAAAGGGCCCCTCCCCAGCCAGGTGAAAAGAAGTAGGGGGAGTGAGTAATGGAGGGAGAGAGGAAGGAGTGAGCAGAACAGGGAGTTGAAGGTAAGGCAGGATAAAGGTATTCAGTCTGAGCTGGCAGTCCTGAGAGGCAAAATGCTGGAGCCAAAGGCCAAACCAGAATTAGAACCAGGAATCAGAGAAGTCAGGAGCAAGGCTGGGTCAGGGCTGGAACAAAGCTTTAAAAAAATACAAGGAATAAGGCAAAGATGAAGGAAATAGGAACAAGGCAAGGTCTGTCTTAGCTGCAGGGATCTGCCTTGTTGTACAAACAGCCTTTGGGTGGTTCCCTTAGGCTTTAAGTAGCGTGCCTGAGCCAGTCAGGTAACATGGCAGGCTCTGACAACCTGGGTCTCTGTGGACAGAGCATCCAGTCAGGGTTGGCCCCACATGGTTAATCACTGCTGTGCCAGAGTTGTGGAGGGGTGGCATAGATGTGTCAGTTGCTCAGAGACTGCAGACCCAGGTTCTTACCCTGTTAACCTTCACAGCCAGCCCTTGTGAAGAGCCTTAGTTAAGAATAACCCAGCTCTTGGACTTCAGCGCCAGAAGGGAAATCCCACGTTAATGTTGAAAAGTTCAGAGTTTTGCCCAATGTAGACCCTTAAGTTGCACAGTGATGCACAGCCTGGCTGCTATGTTTGAGTCCCAGTAAAATCCTCATTACATCTGGCCAGCATCGTGGGATGGGAGCCCACATTTGGTAACAGACCACAAAACAACCAACCACCCGGCTGATCAAAAACAGTGTACTCAGAATTTCAGTTGTGTGATGACAGGGAAGAGAGACGAAAAATTTGCCAGTGTGTGCATCTGGCTAGTCATTTCTTTTATCACACTCATATTGGAAAGTTATATTGTCAAACAAGGACTTGCTCCTTTCATGGACCATCCCCTCCCTCACAGCCCTACAATGAAGTCAGATATGCAGTATTTAATATCTTGTACAGGAAGATGACAACTTTAATATCAAGCAAAAAGACCAGAGAGGCCATGGAGAATAAGCCCTCAATAAATTTTTGCTTTTGGTCAAACATGTGAAAAGTTAGCCTGACATTTAAGACATTACTCTTACTGCTATATATTTGAGAGAGTTTGCTCAACAACTCCTCCTAACAGGTAAGAGTTAGGACAACCAAATTTGGTACGCAGCTTCCTCTTCTCCTAACTTTAAAGCAAGATAAGGGTTTGGTTGTTCCAGGAAAATGGGACGTGCCTCAAACAGGACTGCTTCTCATAAAACCACCCGGAGAAGAGAATGAATCACCAAGCAGGTGAAAGGGACTGGCCGGGGATACCTCCCCCCATCCAGGACTGTCCCAGCCCCAAGCCGCACACCAACTCCAGCAGTGCCCTTTAGGAGTGTAAGAGGGAGTGAAGCTGCTTCCCGCCCTCCAGCTTCGTACAGGAACATTTCTGGCCGTTCACCATTGTCAGGGAGCAAGGAGAGAGTGCAGTTTGCTGCATTCCTAATTCCAGATGGGAAGGCACCTTAACCTGTCCCAGCCAGGGGACATGCACCCCTCCCCCAGCTGTGTCTGCTGGAGCTGCAGCAGCCCTGGAGAGGCACTTCGCATCTGGCTCCAAGCTACTGCAGTCAGAGAGGATTGAGGTAGTCCTCTCTCCCCAGGGTAGCCTACAGACTGACCCCTCACCCCTGGCCCAAACCCAGCACAATGAGTTCAAAGAAATAAGTTAACTGAGTTATGACACAAGTAATGCCAGGTACATCTTCTACTAAGTGGTAAGAGGGACTGTGTCCCTTTGAAAAGAAAAGCAGCATTGTGGGGTTAGTATGATGAAAATTCCAGTCTTTAAGACTTACTCAGCTGCAATGTGCAGGTGGAAGGGGGAAGCTTGCAGGGTCACATGCCCCCAGAGATGCTGCTTGCCTTGTACTTAGCATGCTCAGTAATCTCTACTGAAGTCACTGACCTCCCTCTTCCTCCCCCCACACGGCAAGATGAACATGTTTCTATGGCTCATTTCCCCTACGGTGTTCTACCAGAGGCACTAACAGCAGACTAAAATTTTAATTTTTACTGTACTTAAGCCACCTTTTGTGGTTGCAACCCAAGAAAGCATAATGTTAATTCTGAGGCCCAATAACTAGAAATACCTCACAAAAGACAGATACAAAACATTCAAGGAAAGAGCAAAGCATGGGGATATTTTCTCACAGGTACTAAACAGTTTGTTGTACTTCATACAATTTATCACCAACACAAATTTGCATTCAGAAATTCTTGAAACTCACCAAGTTAAACTCAAGATGCTTTTTCTAGCTTACAATTTTCACACAGTCAACATGGAGGTCTTCATAATCAACTATGGACTTTAATGGAGAAATTGCAAGTTCAATTTTGTTGTATCTGATGACAGTAAACCTTATCTCAGTTTATTTATTGTATTGTTCCACTTTTTAGGTTTGGAGTAGGAAGGTGAGAATGCAGAAAGGAAGTATTTACATCTGGGACTCACGGGAATACGAGGTATAATTAATGGAATGACTAAGGAAATCTTTTTCTAAAGTAGCCAAGTTTGCCAAGCTTTAATACATTTTGTGACAATGCATAATACAGAACAGCACATTGTTTCTGGTGTGCAAGATGCAGGTCACAAAAATATACAGCAATCCTGGATTAATCAGGCCATGAAAGTGTAGGTGTCTATATTTAAAAAAAAAAAAAAAAAAAAGATCTAGGTGACATGGGCTTGAATATGAGACAATGGCTGGTTTTGTGCTGAGAGCATAGACTATAGGAGGAGTAACATTGTGGACTAAAGAACATGAAATCAGGGTTCAGGGAAGCTTTGCACTAATCCAGTGTTGTAACGACAGCTTAAAAATGTGGTGCTTTGATGAATTCTGAGATTGGATTTAAACCTCTTTAATTTGGCTTGCTGGTATTTAATCTTTTAACTTTGCATTCTTAATCAAAACTCAAAGTAGATCTTTAATCTTGTATATATAAAATAGAAGATTAGAGGCCCCTGACCTGCCTCTGGTACACAGCTGCTTGCTTACTTCTTCCCTTCTCATTTGCACCATCCTAGCAAGAGGAAAAGTCATTTTTAAAATTGTTGGAAGGAACCAAGGAAAAGTAAATGTGCATATTGTATGTTCAAATTCTGTCTTGTAGGAGAAGCTCACTGTGTCTACCGAGTAATGAATTAAAATCCACACAGTGTGTTTTTCACAAAGATCAATAACCCTATGGGAAAAATAGTTCCATTTTAAAAAGTCCTTATTAAAACAACAATTTTATCCTAATTCCATTCCCGCCCCCCCACCCCCGGCCCCAACATCAAAGATATCCAGAGCCTAAGTCTGGATAGCCATTGAAACACATTAACAAAGATGCTCAGCATGGCTAGTCAACAAAATATCTTGTGCATGGCAAAGGACTTTTGATGACTGAAATAATAAAAACTATTTAGGGATAATCTAACAAGAACATTTAAAAAAATCCCTGTCAGGATAAAAACATTTTAGAAACCAGTGGCTTAGATAACTGACTAGAAGACAGGAAACTGGGGTTTTATTCCCAGGTCTGCCACAGATTACCTGTGTAACTTTAGACAAGACACTTAAGCTCCCATGACCACTTGTAAAGAAGGAAGAATTATATAAGGAAAAGGACCAGAGGAAGACTCCATCAACCAGCATTGTCCCAGGGGTGGGGATTCCATGACCACCACTCCTAAGATGAGAAGACTGCTGGTGGTGGTTGGGGAGTCTCTCCCATGAGGGACAGAGTCATTCATCTGCCATCCATACCAAGGAAACTCAAGAAACATTCTGCTTTTCTGGAGCTAGAATTCGGTATGTGATGTGACATCTGCCAAGACTGATCAATCCATTAAACTGCTATCCATTCCTACTTGGGCACCAGTGACGCTGCCAAGAATGACTGGCATGATTCACTGCAGACTGTGTGGCTCTGGGAAGAAGGATAAAGAGTTTGAGATCCAAGTCGTGTTCTCATCCATCCTCCCCGTTGAAGGAAAGGGCCCAGTTAGGGACCACCAAATTGTGGAGATAAATGCATTGTTGTACAGGTGGTGTCAGAGGGCTTTTGAATTCTTCAGCCATGGGATGTTGTTCTAGGAAGAGATGAGATCCATCTACTGTAGAGTGGGAAGATCATCCTCACAGGCAGGCTTGCGAACCTAATGAGGAGGCCTTTAAACTATGTTCTCTGTGGGATGGTGACCTAAGCCCTAAGATAAAGTGGGATACCAGAAGGAAACACAAGAAAGAAGGTGCAACAGTAGAAACCTCCTGAATCATACTGAGAAAGTAGGGAAAATCAAATAACCTTCTTAGGTGTCTGTGCATGAATGTGAGAAGCCTGGGGAACAAGGCAGGACAAACTGGAAGTCCTGGCACAGTCAAGAAACTATGATGTGACACAGAGACTTGTTGGGATAACTCACATGATTGTAGCACAGTCATGAATGGGTATAAACTGTTCAGGAAGGAAGGTGGCAAAGAAAAAGATGGAGGAATCGTATTCTATGTCAGATAGCAGTATGACTGCTCAGAACTCCACTAGGAAACTGGAGAAAAGCCTGCTGAGAGATTTTTGGGTTAAAATTAGAGGTAAGAGCAGCAAGAGTGGTGAGCATCTGCGACAGACCACCAGACCAGCAGGATGTGGTAGATGCAGGGCTCTTTTTCTGCTGGCCTTGAATGTGTTCCGGCACCATTTTTCCCTGGCCAGGGATCCCATAGCTGAGGCTGCGGCCAGGGCTCAGCACCCCAGCCATCTCCCAGCCATGGTACTTCAGATTCCCCCCCACTTCCCTCTGCCTCCAGGAATCGTAGGGCTGAGGCTGCTGGACGAACTTGGGTTCAGGAGCCTTTTTTCTTTTAGACAAAAGAGCACTGGGCAGATGAAGCTTTCTTTGGACAACTAACAAATTTTCAGTTTACAGTCTCTGGTTCCCCTGGAGCACTTCAATAACTTTGCCATCTGCTTGGAGAGCAATACAGCAGTGCACTGCCAGTCCTGGAGCAAGTGCTGGGAGGAACCAACTAAGGCTCATGCTGCTCTTGATCTGCAACTCACAAGGAAGAATTGGTGGGGGGAAGTAGAAGTAATTGGCAGCCTGGGCTGCAGTGACCAAGAAGTGACTGAGTTCCAAATCCTGACATTAAGAAGAAAGGACAGCAACACAATACTGACCCTGGACTTCAGAAAAAGGAGACTTTGACTCTCTCAGGGAACTGATTGGCAGGCTCCCTTGGGAGGCTAATATAAAGGGAAAGGAGTCCAGGACAGCTGGCTGTATTTTAAAGAGGCCATATTGAGGACACATGAACAAGCCATACTAATGTGCAGAAAGAATAGTAAATATGGCAGGCAATCAACTCTGCTTAACAGAGAAATCTTCAGTTAGCATAAACACAAAAAGGAAGCTTATAAGATGCGGAAATTTGGATAGAGAGTGAGGAAGGAGTGTACAAACATTGCTTCAGTAGGCAGGGGTGTAATCAAGAAGGCCAACACACAACTGAAGTTGCAGCCAAAAAGGGATGGGAAGTAAAACCACAAGTATGCTAGCAATCAGAAGATGATCAGGGAAGACATACGACTCCTACTGAATGGGGAAGGCAATGTAGTGATAGATGATGTTGAAAAAGCTGAAGTATTCAATCCACCTCCACCCCCGAGCTCGATCGTCACAGACAAGGTCAGCTCCCAGACTGCTGTACTGGGCAGCACAGCATGGGGAGAATCTGAGCAGCCCTCAATAGGGAATGGACAAATTAATGACTATTCAGAAGAGTTGGACATGCACAAGTCCAGATCTAATAGATCTGAAGATGCTGAGAAAGGTGGCTGATGAGAGAGCAAAGCCATTTACCATTGTCTTTGAAAACCTGTGGTGTTTGGGAGAGGTCCCGGATGACAGGAGAAAGGTAAATGTAGTACCTATCTTTCTAAAAGGGAAGAAGGAAAATCCATGGAACTACAGACCAGTCAGCCTCACCTCAGTGCTTGCAAAATCCACAGAGCAGGTCCTCAAAGATTCCGTTTTGAAACACTTGGAGGAGAGGAAGGTGTTTGGGAACAGTCAACACAGATTCACCAAAAGCAAGTCCGTCCTGACCGACCTAATTGCCTTCCATGATGAAACAACTGGCTTTGTGGATAGGTGGAAAGCAGCAGATGTTATATACCTTGACTTTATCAAACTTTTAACATGATCTCCCAGTATTCTTGTCAGCAAATTAGAGAATATGGTTTGGAAGAATGGTCTATGAGGTAGAGAGAAAGCCGTCTTGATTATCAGACTCAGTGGGTAGTAATCAATGGATTGATGACTAGTTGGCAACTGGTAACAAGCAGTGTGCCCCAGGGATCAGCCCTGGCACCAGTTTTGTTCAGCATCTTCATTTTATTATCGCCATAATGGGATGGGTTTCACACTCAACAAGTTTGCAGATGACACTAAGCTGTGAGGGTGGGGGCAGATATGCTGGAGGGTAGCGATGGGGCGCACAGTGACCTAGACAAATTGGAGGATTAGGCCAAAAGGAATCTGATGAGGCTCAGAAAGGACAGAGTGCCGCACAAGCTTTCCCAGTCACAACCTCTCCCCTTACTGTAAGCGGAACCCTTCCATGATTGCAGAGCCAGAGCTTCTACAGCACCAGGTGGAGCTAGGAATGGACGTGTGACACCCCTAAGGAGACTGGGCCAGGCCTGAAAGCGGAGAAGGACTGTGAGTGTGGTGCTCCCTCCCAGGACCATCCTTATGACTTTGGGTGCCCTACACAGCCCAAGCATCTGCTCCTTCCCTGCCTGCAGGGGAGCTAAACAGCAAGTCTGCAGGGTCGGGGTGGTGGGGCTGTGCTCAGGGCTGTGGGGGCAGGAGCAGGACAGGGAGGCGGGTGGAGGTACAAGTGGAAGGGGGAGCAGTGCAGCCCATCGGTGTGTCAGGAGGTAAAGCAGGGGGCCAGGGGACTGGGGCCACTGGAGCTGGGAGACCAACAGAGCAAGGTGTGTAGGGGGATGGGGCTGAGGGTTTCAGCTGCTGGGGCTGGGGGGCAGGTAGGTGAGGTTGAGAGGCTAGATACTTGGGTCACGGGGCAGGAGGTGGAGCAGGGAGGACAGAGGTGCCAGGGGATTGGGGTGCAGGAACTTGTGGCCACATCCAGGAGGCAGAGCAGAGACAAGGAGAAGGGGGCTGCTTGAGGCAGCATTGGCCTTCAGCTGCACTGGGCACATGCAGGCACAGCACAGGGAGCTATTTAATTTGGGGGAACTGGCACCCCAAATTTAGTGCTGCCCTATGTAGCTGTGTGTCTTGTCTAGATTGTAAGTGGAGGGTGTATACATTTTTTTTGGTCACACTATGTTCTAGAACCTTACAGTGCAACAGCTAGAACTGGGACTCTTAATGAGCAGAAAGAGCACCTCACCGGTGTCTGAGGCAGACAGATTAGTGTGTCAAAGGCATTAATTCTGTTTCCTGGAATCTCTACAGTTATCTGTTGAATTGGGCAAAGCTGTAATTGGACTCTAAACCCTCTGGAGAGGCCTGGTTAGAAGAAAACAGGCAAATCCACCAAAATGGTAGAGTAGCAGCTAGCTTAGATTTCTCTGCACCTGGGACAGCTCCAGAGCATGTTACTAATTCGTAGACTGGTTTACAGATAAACCCTTTAATAAGAGCAAGCCATGTACTACTGAGGCAACAAAACTTCCTCCTCTGTGGCAGCAGCCTACAATGGACTTAATGCTAAACACCTCTGTTTTTGCTCCATCACAGGAACTGTGTCATAAGAAACAGAGCTCTATTTAGAGTGTACAGAAAGTGTGGCCTGTAGAATCTACTCTTACAGCGCAAGCTTGTCAGAGGCCATTTTTAAAATGAGGAGGAGCTTGTTTGCCAGATGGACACAGCTCATGGTGCAAGCCAGGTATGAAAGTCGGAAAGGGTTAAGTAACTTTCAGGATAAATGACCCAAAGTCTATCTTTAAAAACATACTAGGAAAGTATGTAAATGGTAAGTAGGGCTATTCCCTATAAAAAAGGGACAAAGTCATGTTAGATGGACTAGAGCTTTGAAACATAGGTGTGTATTATTAAAAAACTGCAAAATAGACAATCATAGTAGTCTATCTGTATCTGTGGTTCTCAAACGTTTTTCTCCTGTAGACTACTTGAAAATTGCTGAGAGTCTTAGTGGACCACTTACTGATCTTTCCAAATGTAGCTTCTACAGTTAGCTAACTGTTGTAAAGCACTTTGGATAAAAGTACTACATAAAAAGACAACATTTTTGGCTCCATAAGTAAAAGCCACGCAACTCATGTTTATACAGGTTAAACCTCTCGAGTGCAGCACTCTTGCCCAGTAACATTCATAATCCGGCATGATTTTAGTTAGCTGAATATCCACTTATCATGGGTGTGGACAAGTCTCCTGTGGTTCTGTAAAGTTTGTTCACAGCCACCAGTCCTGGCTCTCAATGTTCTGTGGTAACAAAACAAAACAGCAGAAATGTAGTACTTTAAAGACTAACAAAATGAGTTATTCAGTGATGAGCTTTCATGAGAAAGACCCCCTTGAGTCTCTCCCATGAAACTTCATCACCAAATAAATCATTTTGTTAGTCTTTAAAATGCTACATTTCTGCTGCTTTGTTTTGTTGGCGTACAGGCTAACATGGCTACCTCTCTGTTAGCGTTTTGCGCCGTCATTTAGCTGTAATTTATCCCTAAATGTCTTCTAAGAGCCCAGTAAGCAGTGGAAGTGTTGGTAATGCTGCTGGACATTATTGACTTCCCATGGTCCAGCAAATTCTCTCTTTGGCTGCTGGTCAGGTCCAAGGGTGTCAGATTAGAGAGGTTCAATTTATGTCAGTAATGCTACCTTCTTCTAATGTGATGGATGTTCCTGTTTATATGAGCAAAGTTCGGGGAAGTTGGGTGTAATGTTTTCCAGCTTTAATCTTAGGTCAGGTTCAGCATTCATCCTACTTCTGTATTTGGACTTGAGGGCAGTAACTAATGCAAATCCTGTCTCACATTAGGTCCAAAGTAGCAAATGGCAACAGAAAAGTACTGCTTTGTCTGCAAGTTCTGGGTACACTCCAGTTCTTTGACTCCAAAATGAAATTAGAATATGTCTTCTAAATTCTGACCATACTGTTTGATCGCAAGAAAGCTCTAAGAAGCACTCATGCCTCAGTGGCCAAACCAGAGGGTAGCCCATGGATTGCAAGTCCAAATGTGGCAGGGTCAGGCCAGAAGGCTCCTTCAGAGTGGGAGAAAGGCAGCCGGAAAAGACCTGCTAAATAGAAGCAGAGTGCAGCAGGGCAATTAGCAGCAGCTGTGAGGGAGCTGGCTTAGGCAAATTAGGGCCAGCTGACTCCACTGCTGGCTTGATGAAGGCCTTTAAAAACCTCTGCACTTGGCAAGTAGGGAAAGTGGGTGGACAGGATGAGAGGTGTAGGAGAGGAAGAGAGCAAAAGTCTGGGATGGAGTCAGACCAGCTCCAGCACAGAAACGGCAGGGTAGGAAGTCCCAGGAGGAGTGGCTGGGATTCCTACCACAGAGACTTTTTACAAGCCCCAGCCCCTGGGAGCAAGGAGCGAGAGACTGACCGGAGCAGTGGCCTGGGTAAGATGGGTCCTTGCCACACACAAGAACTACATATCCAGTTACTTGGCTCAGCTTCTACTGGAAGGTAATCTTCAAACTGTTGCTTCAAAACTATAAGATGTTCTTCAATGTCATTTGCGTCCCTCCCCTTCCCACCAAGAACCAACACATTTTCATACAGAAAACCTTCCAACATTGGGAATGTGCTGAAATCATCTTTTTTGTACGTGACAAGCAAATGAACCAAGTTTCTTGATCGTTCTACTGATTTTGTCTCATACATTCAATATAGTCATCAAAACTCCCTGCAGCCAAGTATTCAGCTCATTTAGGCATGTGACTATATCATAGAGATAAGCCAGTCACAAGAGCCAGGATGAATCTTCCAAACAGCTTGTGAATTGGAATGGATAGTTGGTTAGAAATTGGTGTACTTCTGAACGTAGCTCAAGCAAATACTTTGCCTCTTGACAGCCACTTTACTTCTGCATGAAGTATTACATGTGAGGATTACCCATTTCATTGCACAGTACACCAAACATTTGAGAATTCATAGGTCTAGCTTTTTTAAATGAGCGGTTGTCACAGCACAATCCCAAACACACCTCACCTCCAGTGGCATTTTCTTGCCAGCTAGTGCCTCTTGATAAATCCTACCGTGCACCCCTGTGGCATTTAGGTGCTTTGCAGACACAAGCCATTACCCCGCTGTGTCTTCCAATCATTGCTCATGTACTATCTTGCATATTCCTATGTAACATTGCTAATCAATACCATGTTCCTTCACAAACTCATCAAGTAACTGGAAAAAAACCTGTTCAGCAGTGATTGTTCTTGGCACTGAAGGACAAAAAATATCTTCCAGTACTTTCCCTTCCCACCCATACCTGATATATGCAAGAAGATTTGCATTGCAACTGGATGAAATGATGGATATTGTTTACATTGCAAAATACCTGCTGATGTTCCCATATTTTACAGAATTGCCTTTAACACAGCTACCATAGAATCATAGAAAACTAGGACTGGAAGGGACCTCGAGAGGCCATCGAGTCCAGCCCCCTGCCCCAATGGCAGGACCAAGTACTATCTAAACCATCCCTGATAGACATCTATCTAACCTGTTCTTAAATATCTCCAGCGATGGAGATTCCACAACCTCCCTTGGCAATTTATTCCACTGTTTGACCACCCTGACAGTTAGGAACTTTTTCCTAATATCCAACCTAAACCTCCCTCGCTGCAGTTTAAGTCCATTGCCTCTTGTTCTATCCTCAGAGGCCAAGAAGAACAAGTTTTCTCCTTCCTCCTTATGACTCCCTTTTAGATACCTGAAAACCGCTATCATGTCTCCCCTCAATCTTCTCTTTTCCAAACGAAACAAGCGCAATTCTTTCAACCTTTTTTCATAGGTCACATTCTCTAGACCTTTAATCATTCTTGTCACTCTTCTCTGGACCCTCTCTAGTTTCTCCACATCTTTTTTGAACTGCGGTGCCCAGAACTGGACACAATACTCCAGCTGAGGCCTAACCAGAGCAGAGTAGAGCGGAAGAATGACTTCTCGTGTCTTGTTCACAACACACCTGTTAATGCATCCCAGAATCGTGTTTGGATTTTTGCAACAGCATCCCACTGTTGACTCATATTTAGCTTGTGGTCCACCATAATCCCTAGATCCCTTTCTGCTGTAGTCTTTCCTAGACAGTCTCTCCCTATTCTGTATGTGTGAAACTGATTGTTCCTTCCCAAGTGGAGCACTTTGCATTTGTGCTTATTAAACTTCATCCTGTTTACCTCAGACCATCTCTCCAAATTATCCAGATCATTTTGAATTATGACCCTATCCTCGAAAGCTGTTGCAACCCCTCCCAACTTGGTATCATCTGAAAACTTAATAAGCGTACTTTTTATGCCAATATCTAAATCATTGATGAAGACATTGAACAGAACCAGTCCTAACACAGACCCCTGAGGAACCCCACTTTTTATACTTTTCCAGCAGGATTGAGAACCATTAAGAACTACTCTCTGGGTATGGTTATCCAGCCAGTTATGCACCCACCTTATAGTAGCCTCATCTAAATTGTATTTGCCTAGTTTTTTGATAAGAATATCATGAGAGACCGTATCAAATGCTTTACTAAAGTCTAGGTATACCACATCTACCACTTCTCCCCTATCCACAAGGCTCGTTATCCTATCAAAGAAAGCTATAAGATTAGTTTGACAAGATTTAATCTTTACAAACCCATGCTGGCTGTTTCCTATTACCTTACCACCTTCCAAGTGCTTGCAGATGATTTCTTTAATTACCTGCTCCATTATCTTTCCTGGCACTGAAGTTAAGCTGACTGGCCTGTAGTTTCCTGGGTCATTCTTATTCCCCTTTTTATAGATGGACACTATGTTTGCCCTTTTCCCGTCTTCTGGAATCTCTTCTGTCTCCCATGATTTTCCAAAGATGATAGATAAAGGCTCAGACACCTCTTCTATCAGCTCTTTTGAGTATTCTAGGGTGCATTTCATCAGGCCTCAGTGACTTGCAGACATCTAATTTTCCTAAGTGATTTTTAAACTTTTTCTTTTTTTATTTCAACTTCTAACCCTACTCCTTTCCCACTAGCATTCACTATGTTGAGCATTCTTTCATCAGACTTCAGTGAAGACCGAAACAAAGACGTCAGTAAGTCGTAGCTTCACCTCTTTCTCATGTAGCCTTTCAGACCATCTTAAGCACCTTCACTGAAGCATACAAGAATCTCAGCTTCACACTGAATGTCAGAAAGACCAAAGTGCTCCACCAACAGGACAATCTCATGTACTTTCTATTGAAGTGAATCAAGAACTGCTGGAAAACGTGGAGCTTTTCCCATGTCTTGGAATTCATCTTTCTGCTAAAGTCAACATTGATGCGTAAATCCATCATCGTCTGATCTGTGCAAGCTCTGCTTTCTCCCGAAACAAAGGGTCTTTGAGAACCGGGACATCTATCCCGAGACAAAGCTCCTTGTATACCACTCAGTGGCTGTTCCAAGGCAACTGTATGCATATGAAAACTGGACAACATAAAAGAATCATTTGAAGGCTCTTGAACAATATCATCAACACTGCCCTAGGAGAATCCTAAATATCTCTTGGGAGGATAGGCGCAACAACACTAGCATCCTGGAAGAGTAGAACATGACCACCATTGAAACCATTATCATTCACCTACAACTTTGTTGAGCTGGTCACATGGTTTGGATGTCTGATCAGCGCTTCCCAAAACAGATTCTGTTTTCTGAATTGGAGGAAGGACAAAGGAGTGTTGGTGGCCAGAGGAAGCGATAGAAGGATGTGCTGAAGGCACATATGAAAAGTGTAGCATTGGTGCCAACACTTGAGAAAACCTTGCCCAGTACTGTCCCCAGTGGAAAGCGATAATCCATAAGGGAGTGGTGCAATCTGAGAGGTCCCACGGCAATGCAGACAAGGAGAGGCAGAGAAGAAGAAAAGAGCAACAAAAACTGCCCCGCACCACTCCAACAGCTACCAACACCCACTCCTTTTATGATAAGACCTGTGGCTCCAGAACTGGGTTGGGTCAGCCATCAACAGACTCACTAATAGGAGGGTGCCATGAAGACATCCTACTTGTTATTGAGTGACTGCCGAGAGAGAGATCTTCAATTCTATGCCACAGTGTCATTTGAAAAAGATGTGCACACTCTAACTGCTTTGCAATCTTCTCTCCAAATATTATAAATATGAGTTTTTAGTTGCAGGCAGAATGAGTTCTTCCCCAATATTGTGAGGCTTCCCCAATTTGGCTATTCAAAGGCTTGTACTGAAGGAAGCTTCCAGGGCCTTTACATTTACTGTTGCAAGAGCAAACATTTTTACTTTACCTTGTTTCAACTCAGGTTGCACTGAATAAATTAAGGAAATTGATCATTAAAAGCGGCATGATTTGTCTCCAAATGACACTGGAGATTTGCAGGCTGCAAGCTTTCATTAGCCAGCATTGTGTAGCATAACACTCCCTGCGTCTTTGGTTCATCTTGTTCACCAGTCTATATAAAGTCTAAATGAACATAGCTTGAGTGAATATTGTCTTACCGGCTTTTGGCACTTCAGCATATTTTCATGGCTGGTATTTGTGGTGGTTCCTGTTAAACAAGGGGTCTCCACTCAAAAGTTCCATTGCAGATTTATATTCATTTGCTGCACTCTGTGTGTTCAACTTTGAATTTTTCACTGATCCCTCCATCACTGGTTGATTATTTGTTGTTTTCCTTTCTCAAATATCCCATTTTCAAGCACAAATGCATTTCCTGGGGTTGACTATTATCCGACTTACTGAACTAACAACTGTTAACGGTTTGAAAAAGCACTAAATTCTGCTATAGTCAGTGCTTTCCACTTGACAATGATTACTAATAAATCCAATTGTGTCCATTGAAAATGATGCGTACACCGCAGAAAAATAAAACCAATTACAATGATGCATGCAGTGTAGCAGGGCAATTTAAAGAAACACATTTAGCTTCTGGCTTAAATGTGAACTAAAATAAAACACCAGCGGCCCAATTACATAACCTACTTCAGCAGCCGCAGAGCTGGGCTGGAGAAGAAGAGACTCTCACACCTCGCAACACTCTCCACCCAGGCACTGGGCTCACAGCAGAGCCCCTGGCATTCAGGGCAGCAGCTGGGACCCTGACATCCAGGGAGGCAGAAGAGTGCCAGGCAGACAGGGCCAGCAGGGGGTTGACTGGCACCTCCACATCCCTAGTTCCCGTGCCTGTGGGCAAGGGTCTCCTCCATCAGTGGCAGCCATTGGGCTGGGAAGGAGGGAGGAATCTGACCCCATGGGCACTGGGCTGGTAGCAGATCCCCTGGGGCAGCTGTGCCGGCAGACACTGAGGCAGTAGAGGACCCAGGCCCAGCAGTCATTCTGGTACCACCCACATGCCTAGTTTTTGCACCTATGGGGGGGATGGTCTTCCTCCCTCATGCTGGCAGCTGTTGGGAAGGAAGAGACATTCCTCTCCCTTCCTGCTGGGTCTGGGAAGAATGGGAGGTCTCTCCATCATCCTTGCAATGCCAGAGCTGGGGCTGAAAAGGAGCTGCTGTAGCCCTGAACCTGGGGGAAAAAAACCTCTGGCCCTTGCAGCCTTCCACATCCAAAATACCCCACTCCCTGCCCGCTCCCTCTTCTTACCCTGCTGCCTGACCTCTCACCTTTTATTTCCCAGACCTCACCCCACTGTCTTCTCCCACTTGTGTAGCGCCACCAAGAAACGCCTGCCGCCAAAAGACTCTTGATGGCCCACAAAAGAACTACAAAACACTCCTGGCCCCCAGTCCTGTTATTTCATATCTGCCTAAGGGTCATCAAGGGATGTTTATGTTCAAAACTGATGTCTCCAGGTCCTTTCAGAATCACTCTGATATTGGGCTATAATGAGCTGAAGTGATTCCAGAAAGGACTCTGTAACCCTCAAAACTTACTGTCTCTCCTGTGAAACTTGAAGAACTTTTTCAGATCCACAGGAGAGGGAGTCACCAGTATCAACGCCTTGAAAACACATAAAACAGCAAAACCAAAAAGCAGTCATGGAGCACTTTAAAGACTAACAAAATAATTTATTAGGTGAGGAGCTTTCATGGGACAGACCCACTTCTTCAGATCATAGCCTTACCAAAACAGTGCGTCTGCCCCACGAAAGCTCCTCACCTAATAAATTATTTTGTTAGTCTTTAAAGTGCTACATGACTGCTTCTTTGTTTTGATAGAATACAGACTAACACGACTACCTCTGTGTCACATAAAGCAGCAGTTCTAGAGGACATCTGTGCTGAGAAGATAATTCAGCCCACACATGTAAGTGGCTCCTGAATATGTCCAATACCTGTCTCATCCAGCTTCAGGACCAAAAACCGGGCAACAAGACAAGGTAAGACCCTTCTGAAGCCTGGTAAGGAACTGTGTAGCCCAAAAAGACTGTCAACTTACCTCATTCCCGTGTGGTATTTGCAAACTGTTTGAGTAGTTACTGTGATATTGCCTAACACCACTTATTAAACAATTGCTTATCAATGAAGAGGTTGACTTTTGCTTGGATCAGTTATGCACTGACCAGCTTCTGAATGACACCAAGATGGATATGAAAAGGGATTGATTGTGGGAACGGCATTTGGCTGTGTTGCAGGTGGCTGAGAGATCAACAATCATTGTGGGCTTTTTGCCAAAGTGTTAACGGTAATGAAAACCCATCGCAGCTACTACATACCACAACGGAGAGGAGGAGCTTCTTCATTAGCTTTTGTGGCTAATGGAGCAGATGATGACAATAGAAGAACAGCCTTTCACAAGTTACACCTCAGCACCTACGTTACTCAACTGCTACAGAAGTGGTCAACTAAACTGCCCCCCACAACACAAGAGATGCTTTATCTACCCAGACAATCTATGCATAACCACACAGCACAAGAAATTTGGCATATTAGAGAATACCCTGGTGAATGCACCTAACACCTGAGGCAAGTACTATGCTGCCAATCACACTGAACAAAGAGAAGTCAGTGCATTGCATCTTAAATTAGATAGGCCAAATGTGATCTTAAACCCTGTGTACCTCAGTGTTACTCTAACACACTCTTCTTGAGATCCCACACTGAGAAAACTAAAGTCAAGGTTAGCACGCAAACATTTTCAGCAAGTGAGTTACATCAAAGTGGGGCACAGACCCCAGCCACTCTGATCAAAAGCACTGGCAGTTCGCTGCTCCTCTGTAGACTATGCCAGCTCAGCAGAGGCAAGATTCCTTCACACAAAGAAGCTAGACCCTGTACCAGGGTGGCCAACCTGCGGCTCTCGGGCTGCATGTGGCTCTTTGAGCCATTAAATGCGCCTCCTCCTTGGAGTCATGCCCCAAGGGTGCCATCTGCTGCTCTGAGCTTGTGTCCCACCATTTGGTGGGAGAACCACATGGCAGCAGTGGTGGTGACAGTGGCAGCAGCTCTGGTGAGGCACCAGAGTCGAGTTAGAATGGGGAGGGGGGAGGGAACTGGGCGTGCCTGGCTCTGAGGGCAGGGGAGGGCATTGAGCCACATATTATATATTTATTTTAACCTAGATAGTTAAATCTCGAGAGATAAAAATACATAATACATGGCTCTTGGCACTCTACCCACATAGCTCTTAGTCCCTGCCTGGTTGGCCACCCCTGCTCTATACTTAACACAGTCTGCCACTATACTACTGGTTGCGTTAAGCCTACTCACATCAGCCTCTACATCCTCTCAGGTTTTTCTCCTCCTGACGTACGTTGGGAAGTTACTAATAGAGTTAACCTCACAACACAGCCACTCTCATACTGACGCTGAGTCAGCTGAAGTCATGACAGCTCCCTTGCCACCATTAAATGCCCAACATTGTCAGACAAAGGTTCCGTTATGGCAAACAAGCACAGTGTGACCCTGTAACCCTTGCACTCTGGCTCCTGCCAGGGAACACCTACTATCAAGTGCAGAACAGCCCTGGATTTAAGGCAACATCAGAGAACAAGCAGGGCTACATCACTGCCCTCAATACCTGTGACTGAGGCAGAAGTCTTAAAATGAGAAGCATTTCCTGCAATGCCAACTGCCTGAGTGCACATGCTTTTCCTGAGACCTGGCCAACTGCAACCATCAGGGAACCACACACACACATATGAGACAGAAAGCAGTATGAAAACACAAGAACTATTACTTAGTGGCTCAGCAGCTGTCGTTTCCTAAACTCACCCCTGCACATTGGGACTCACCTGAGAAGATCCTCTGTGTGTTTTGGAACTAGCTGATTCAAGAAGCAATTACATGTTGTCAAGAAATAGGTTCCCAAAACTTTGTCCTATTCTGCTGTTTAACCAGTTCATACACGGACAGCTGAAGTCCCCCAGTATTACCACTTGTTAGAGTTTGCTGCCTTTGATGTATCTCACTGTGTGCTCAGTTTCCTTTTCTTGGCGTGGAGGCTGGTAGTGCAACCCTGCCAGTAACTTTGGGTTCTTACAGTTTAAAATCTGTAAGGCTCTAAATTCAACCATGTGAGTCCTCTCCACCCAGAATTTTGTCATTCCATTCTGTAGAATTCTCTAAATGCACCACTGCTCCCCCACACTTTCAGCCTAGTCTGCCTTTCCAGTACAGGTCTATCAGGCGTTACCAAATCCTAATGGTTTTTAATATTCCCCCACACTACTGTAACTCCTGTCTTTCTTCCAATACCATCAAAACAATAAAGCAGTCCGGTAGCACTTTAAAGGCTAACAAAATAATTTATTTTATTACATTATTTTGTTAGTCTTTAAAGTGCTACCGGACTGCTTTTTTGTTTTGATAGAATATTGACTAACACGGCTATCTCTCTGTTACTTTCCAATACCATGTATTCTAGCAAACTGGATTTTCCTTTGATCTTCTGACTTTAGTGGTATATTGAAGGCAGTGTTGAAATTATCTACTTTCAGTTTTCAGGGGGTCTTCCAGGTTCTGCTTGCAGACAAGGGGCTATGTATGTAATGTATTTATCCCAAATAGAAGTCAGTTGGCAGCCAGCCTAACAGCACAGCAGGGAGCAGTCTATTTAGACACAGCCCTGTTGCTAAAAGTCAGTATGCGTGAACGCTGTTTGTTGGCACTTTTGCCAACAAAAGACTTCTACCTCCCCTGAGTGGTTTTCACTTTGTCTACCACCAGAGCAGTGTTCACACTTGAACTTGCCAGGGCAAAACTTTGTCACTGGGGGCAGGTGGAGGGCTTAAGCATCCATGAATGACAAAAGTTGTGTTGCTCAAGCGCAAACATAGACACGGCCTCAAAAAGAAAAACGAAATGCTGCTATATTTCACCCTTGCAAGAGTATTTTGTTTTTTATCTAAGTCCTTTTGGTAGGCAGTGAACATCACAGCATTTGTACATAGACCTTTGCAGTTTTTTAGTGTCACTGAGGTGTTTTTATGAAACTCCTTGATCTGACACACTATTGATTTTAGAGTATTTACCTATGTGTTTCTCATCCCCTCGCTCCAGTTTATTGGTAACACGTTCTCTACCCTTTTTGGGATACACTGAGATGCATGGATTACGTACTTCTTTAACAGGAGGGTCTGCCCAACTTTTGTGCACCTCAGCTCCTGTTACCGCTCCCTGATGCCTCAACTCTTGGGGCTTTAGGGGAGTGTTTAACCTAATTTACACAGCAACCCACTGGTTCCGTTTTAATTAAGATGCAGCTCAGCTGCCCTGCATAGACATGCCCCATCCAAACAACTGTCTAATACATTAAAACCACTGCTCATTGCACCAAGTTCCCAACCATATTTTCAGACCCTGAAGTCACTGCTGCCTAGTTGGAGCTATTTCTTTATTTTTACAGGTAGTAGTGATAATCAAAGCTAGCCCCAACCTGTTCAGTAAAGCCACATGGTTGAATTTTATTTTGATTTTATTTTTTGCTTGAGTCAGATTCCTAGGTCCATGGTGTAAGACATCACATATTGTAAACACGAGTTTCATAGTAACCTGCTGGCTGCTGTGTCATGCATGAGAGTCCTATCAAATTCATAATGTGGCAAGGCACCTCTTTTCTCTCAGCAGCCTGAGTGCTTCTGCCTCAGGCATTGGCGGGTCTAGGGTACTTCAGCCCCCATCAGGCAGGCTGTCTCTTCACCCTTCTGTGTTCACCCGCTCATATTCTCAAGGTAGGCCTGAGACTCAGCCTAAGGAATGCTCCGCCCCCACACCTAAAAGGAATCAGTCTCAAACAAAAACCCAGGGGAGTACCTTTCGCTGCCCCCCTCACATGGGCAGGGTGTCATCCTGTTGGTTCGCCCTGGAGTGTCCTTCCCTTAGCAGGCACTGGGGGTTGGCTGTTCTGTTCTGGGAAGAAGCAGAGCCTCTCCACTGGAGCAGAATCATTCTTGAGCTCAAACTGCAGAGACGTACATATTTAGGTCCCACCCTGGAGCACCTTATTTCCCTCCTGCCACTATCCTGGTGGCAGCAGTAGCTTGGTTTTCAATCTCATACATGCATTTTTTCTAAAGGCCTCAGGCAGCCCTTAGTTGGATTCAGGTGTTCCCAATTGACCTGAGGTAACCCCTTCTCAGCTTATAGAAAACAAAGGGTCTTTAACATTGTAGGGCCAATATACCTGCTTTCCAGAGCTTCCCTCTTGCAGCCCTCTCCTGACTGTCATCACAGTAATGAAAAATACACCATGGGCCATGAAATCTGGTCTCCTGTGGGCTTTTACACCACGCTATGCAGATTGCAGCTGGCATAATTCAGCTCTTGCAGGGCTAATGGAGGGAGTCCACCCCATCACAAGCCCATTGCTGCTGTACCTGGCTCTTGAGCTCAAACTGTTGAGCCTTACATATTTAAGTCCCTCACCATTCAGTCCCAGGTGTTGAGGATGGCACTGGCTGTAACATTGCCACTTGATAGGAGCATATATTATTTAAAAGGAATATGTTGTATCTCCCAATTTATAGGTTAGGGCTAAAGTGGCTTCCTCAGTCTAAAGATGACTTAAGTACTAATTTTACAATATAGGGGGTCAGTGCACAGCCTTTTAGTTCTACTCTTTTATTGGAAAAGTACCAAACAGCTGCAGTTAATGGTTCAAGAGAGGTAATGATAGCAAAACAAAACATAAAAGAGCCAAATGCCTGAGGAGAGAGAGATTCAGCTGGATATAAGCCAGACTGTGACAAGGTATAAAAGTGCTCCAGCATGTAAGGGCTTACCAGATTCTAAGTGCGTGGCTCATCGGGGTAGAGTTGTAAAAGGGAAGAAGAAGCTGGAACAAAGGTTAGCCTGTGGGGAAGGAGCATGTTCTCAAGTGGTTATTAACCAGAAGGTTTAGCTGATTTGGGGTTTTGGTTTTTGGCAGGAGATGGAGAGCAAGAAGTTGCAGTATATTCCAGCACAGGGGAAAAGCATATAGAGAGAGAAGGATCTTATGATAGGGTGTCTCCCCCAGGTTTGCTACTTACCTTCTAGTGAGCATGTTTAAGAGGTCTGAGCATGCTTAGCAACAGTGCTGAAGTCAGCTGCCTTTGCTCTATGCTCCCCTTCCCCCATTACCAGCAAGTATTGCTCATCTGTGTTCCAAAATGAGGAATCAGGACCTAGATCTTATACCCAACATAACAGGCAAGCAATATATCTGGATTAATGTGTTGTCTGGTTATATTGCTTAGTTCCTTAAGGGTTATAGTTATAAACTCCTCTGCTTTATAACCTAGTAAAAAAGGTTCTCCATGGGCTCATTTTAAGATGGGAAATAATTTCTCTCTTTTAAATTGATCAAACTCCTTTTTAAGGGGAAAAAAAGAAGCTGGGGAAAACTCTGAGAAAAATGCAGCATGGGACTTAATCCTGCAGCACTGAAATCAATAGGGACAGTGTCACTGATTTCCATGGTAACTGGATTAAGCAAAATTTAAGATCGACTTCCTGGGAACATATGCATGTGCTTAAGGTTAAGCATGCACTTAAGTGCTTTCTGGCATAAGGATGTTTTCCTGAACTGGGGCCTTATTGCTTAATACGGATTAGAGTCTACTGGCATTTTCATGAAAATACTTTGCAGTCAAAGCTGCTCTATAAAAAGTAAAGTGTCCTTGAAAATACATATTCTAATAACTAAAGAATTTCCCATGTATCTAGGATTTGGTTTCAAATCACTGAATGCCCTTAATCATTAGAAAGGCTTGTCTACTATCAGTGGAATATTTGTACTCTCCTCCTACCTCATTTACAATTAATGAAGCATTTGTAATGAGTCCAGAGCTCTGCTTCACAGAGTTTAACACATTATATCTAATGAAGCCACAATTATTAACTTTTCTCTAGCTTCTAATGTCTAAAATAATTCACAGGTGAATGTCAATAACTTGAATTATTTAGTAAGTACAAGACTGTAGTCCCAGACCCAGAGTTCATTGCTTCCTTCAAATTCAAAGACTTCATGTAATGTCAATAATGTGCTTCCATTGTTTTAACAAGAGGGGCCACCTAAACTGTCTCCGTTAAGTCTACGGTTAACTCCATATGCTGTGGTGCTTGTTCAGAGGTGCAACCACATTAAGGCTGTGTCTACACTTGCATTCCTCTTTTGAAAGAGGTATGCAGATGAGGTGAACTGAAAATGCAAAAGGTACAAATTTGCATATCTGACACCTCATTTGCATATTTTTATTTCAAAATATCTTCTTTTGAAAGAAGAAAACCAGAGTACACACTGCTTTTTCAAAAGTAAACCCATCTTCAAAAGAATCCTTCTTCCCTTTTTTTTAATTTGTACCTCATTTTCATTTTTGATTTACCTCATTTGCATACCTCTTTCAAAAGAGGAATGCAAGTGTAGACACAGCCTAAGAGTTTGGGGAGACAGGTGAGCAGGGAAAATGCTGGGCATAAGACGACATTAATCCTACAAGGAAAAAAAACCCACAAGAGGACAGGGAAAATAAATGTACAACTTCCTGCAAGCATTTGCAAGTAGGGAAGGCTGTTTTTCTTATTTCAGCAAAAATGGTTTGTCTTACGTAAGAAGGGAGCAGCCAAAGGGAATTTCCTAATAAAGATGACTAAATCACCTGATGGAGTTTCTATTGATCCGCACGGTTTTTTTTAAACACTTCCTTGCTGCCATACATGGAGACTATAGCAGAAAACCCAGTTTATGGAATCTGAAATACAGGCAAGTGTTAATCTCTCCTCCAAGACTTAAAAACAAAACAAAAGCAAAAACAAAAAAAATCCCTGCCCCAGGGTGTAATCTAGCACATTTCAAAACCTATTTGTTTTGCAGGAGCAGACCCAGAAGACTACGGCTGAGTCATATTTGGTAAAGATGATTTAACAGTATCCTGGAAAGAGGTGAAGTCACCCTCCCTTCCCTTTCTTGATGGAATTTTAACAAGGCATGTTTAAAAACCTGCCAGGCACATCACTGTGATGTACGAATAGTAACAGACAGGGAGCCGTGCTAGTCTATATACTATCAAAACAAAAACCAGTCAAGTAGCACTTTAAAGACTAGCAAAATAATTTATTAGGTGAGCTTTTGTGGGACAGACCCACTTCTTCAGACCATAGCCAGACCAGAACAGACTCGATATTTAAGGTACAGAGAACCAAAAACAGTAAGCAAGGAGGACAAATCAGAAAAAAAATTATCAAGGTGAGCAAATCAGAGAGTGGTGGGGTGGAAGGTCAAGAATTAGATTAAGCCAAGCTTGGCTTAATCTAATTCTTGACCTTCCACCCCACTCCCCTCTGATTTGCTCACCTTGATCATTTTTTTTTCTGATTTGTCCTCCTTGCTTACTGTTTTTGGTTCTCTGTACCTTAAATATCGAGTCTGTTCTGGTCTGGCTATGGTCTGAAGAAGTGGGTCTGTCCCACAAAAGCTCACCTAATAAATTATTTTGCTAGTCTTTAAAGTGCTACTTGACTGGTTTTTGTTTTCACTGTGATATATGTGTACACAAGCATGAACACAAATTTCTAAACTACAGGGTGATTCTCTCTAATCTGTAACTCTCTCATCTGGCAACATCCATAATTTGGCATTATTTTAGTTAGCCAGACAATCAGTTATAGTGGGTGTGGCCAAGTTTACTAGGGTCTCAAAGTTTGTTTACAGGCACCAGTCCTTGCTCTCATGCTATGTCTACACTAGTCTTCTGTGGGGAGACCAGAGGTCTCTTGGCAGAAGTCCGCTGCATCAGGAGCGTTCTGTCAACAGCCCTGTCTTCCTCATTCCACAAGGAAGAAGGGATGTCTCAGCAGAGGGGGTTTTCCTAACATTTACCCTGTGTAGATTGGCCCAATGTCAGGAAAGCTTCTCCTGATGGAACTGGTGCCAAGAGATAAACAATTTACGTATCTTTTGCTGACAGTTCTCAGCAATCTATAGATATAGCCTCAATGTTCTTTACTGTTATTTTGCTCTAATTTACCCCTAAATGTATTCTAAAGAACCCAGTGAGCAGAAGCATTGCTGGTAATACGCTAGGCAATATTGCCCTCCCCTGGTCCGGCAAATTGTCTCATCCAGCACCACTCAGCTCACCAGGGTGCCAGACAAGAGAGGTTCAACCTGCAGAAGAGACTAGGACCAAGACTAAGAATGTGTTTGGAAGGTGCTGGTTTGATTTTGAAATTGTATGCGATAATTTTCATTTTATGCAGACTTTGGGGCTCTGACCCAGCAAACACTTAAGCACCTATTTCAGTTTAAGTCATCTGATCAGACCCTAAGAAAGCTTTTAACATACTTTTATCCAGTTTTAGTCAAAGATTTGGGGTACATACAAACTGCAGTATCTTGCAAGCTATTCTCCTCTGTTTTTACCTAATTTTATACCTGGCTTTTTTTTCAGTCATTAATATAAGTTATTACAGGTAGTTTTTCAAAAGAATGAGAAGTGCAGTCTTAGCTTTTAGAAATTGCCATTTGACTAAAATGGTAACAACATGAGTCATCAGAAAAACTACATTTAAATGTCTTAAATCTAATTTCGGGACTCAGAAGCTGCCATTTGAAATTACAATCAGATCAACATGAATTACAACTCCCCGCCCCCAAAGAAACTTTTATTTGATCTTTTTATAACTGAATTCTCTACTCATCTACAGAAGTTAGTATGGCAATTCGCAGTAGCATACTGCCATCTATAGTTTAAAAAGGAAAATGGATAATTTGGTTCAACATTAAATAAACCACTGAGCAGATTCACAATGCATTAATGGTTGTGGCTATAATGCACACACCCTCCGTACCATGGAAAACATTAAATATCCTTTAACCTTTCAGTAAAGATCCAGGAAAAGGAGAAACAGTTAAAGCATCTGAAATGTAGAGTATTAAGTAGGGCTTTTCATTTTCACAATAATCCTTGTTCTCTTTAGTTGGAGAAAGTTTTAAAAATAACTCCCACTTGTCCGATAGTCTCTTAGGTCGTATTAAAGATAGGAATACCTGTAATTTTGGGGGGAAAGAGATGAAGTTAGCCTAGGTGAGCTGGAGCCTTTATATTTTAATCCTCTAGTTAGAAGAATGTCAGTCATTACTCATAGACTTCAGCAGTTTCTCAATGCAGATCACCAGTTTGTTTGCCATGGAAAAAAATTGACTTTTCAGCTCAAGGATTTTTGGTTCTTTAAGGACAGGTCTACGCTACCCCAGAAGACTGACCCACTCAGCATCTGTTGATCTTCTGTGGTTATTTTGCGCATCTAGTAAAGATGTGTGAAATCAACCTCTCAGGGGTTGCAGTTGACAGCTACACTCCTCCCAAGATGCAAGGAGTGAGAGAGGTTGACGGGAGAGTTTCTGACACCAACCTTCCCTGGTATAGACAGCCAAGTTAGCCAAGCTCAGATATATTAATTTTAGCTATGCAATTGCCGCTGCTAGGGTTGTGAAACTGCAGTTGACTTTCTTAGCCTAGTGTAAACACAGCCAAAGTTTTTAATCATCATGATGCCTGAGTATCATGATCAACGCAATTCTCTTAGTCTGAAATCCTCCCTACCTACAACTGCATTTACTATAATTGCTATGATCCAATTTTGACTTTTATAGATGATCATGATGATGATTTTGGATCCTCCAATGTTGAATTGTGATTAATTGCTTACAACAGATGGAAAGTAAACAACTGGTGTAACTGCCACAAAAATATAATTGCAAAGAGGAGGGAGGTATTCCCTGAAATGGCAAATGGAGGGAGACGTCCCTTAGTCAGTCTCTCTGTTATGAAATGGAAGACGATAGTAACCTAAATATTATGGGGACTGGAACCCTATTAATATGCATATAGATGTATCAGTGGGCCTAATACTGAAGCCTTATGTCATGTACTAGTTTATGTTCAAGTTTGCTGGACAATTTTCTTCAGGTATTTCTTCTTGTCTGGCACAGAGAGAGGAAGCATGTATTGTAGAATAGAGCAAGGCAATAAAAAAGATCACTTATTCTGGGGATCAAGAAAGGACAATGCAGTTGTCCCTGTAGGCAACTGTCTGACACAAAAGTTGCATTATTGTAGGCTATGAACTGAAACCTGCTTCAGTGAAATTTCTTTAAACTGTTAAAAAAAATTATAATTCAATATACTTGAAAGGACACTTGCAAAATGTTGCTTTTAAAGCACGCGCACACACACACATACACACATATATATAAAAAATAAGAATTATGAACAAAGGTTGATGGAGAGAGGCTTTTCATTTTTTACATTTATATTAGCTAAACACTTTTGTGCTGGAAAAAATTTGACAGTAACCAGGAAAAAATAAAAAGTTTAGTTTAAAACCTCTTATTTTTCCTTAAGAATCTGTAGTCTTTTTTTCCTTCTTTTAAAGAATTCAGTTTAGAATTAGGATCAGAACCCCAGTAAGTCATAACAATATTAGTTAAAGCAAACACCGCTGTAGGCTAGTCCAGCATATCTTCAGTCGGGGGAAATCCCCCTTGCATTTTATTGGTTTGATGGGTAGGGAAAAGGATGACAGAATCACACTGTTTACTTACAACTGAATTAAGGTGTGATGCAAACTATGAACAGTAGAGGCACAGATCCCTTAACTACAATTGTGAATGTCACATCAACACAAGGTAGGACATCTAATGTTTAATAATTTACTGCATTTAAGCTGTGTCTACATTACAGAGTTCTGTCGACAGAAGTCACTCTCAGCAGATATTTCCTGACAGAACACATGCACACGTAATACAGGCTCCTCCTCTCGATGCCCTCTGTTGACAGAAAGCAGCCATGCTGCCCAGCCCTCTGTTGACAGAATACCCAACCAGAAGCTCTGCAAACAGGGCAGCCCGGTGAACTGGAAGCCCCCTCTGACAAAAGAGGGCCCCTGGGAGCATCTTTTCTTTCTGCAGAACCTGCCAGAGGAGCTATGCCTCACACAGTCAAGACACAACTCTATCAGGAAAACTGCTGAGTTCTGTTGACAGATTCTCAAAAGAACACATCTGTAGTGTGGACGCTCCCTAGTTTTGTCAGCCGAAGGCCTCCTCTGTCGACAGAACTCTTTAGTGTAAGACCCAGCTTTAGTGTTTAAGGAAAGATTAAAAGTTATTACAAATGCATTACAAAGTGAAAAGTTGCATATTTGATGTCATCACAGAAAAAGAAAAGACCTTAGAAGTTAGGACATTTTATAGAATTCACTGAGTTTACAGAAATGCTGACTTAATATTCCACTGGATAAACTCCTGGAAAATTGAATAATTTTGCTCATTTGCTATAGTCTGGCTAATTCTGATGTTTAATAAGAGGCCATTTATTAAACCGAGCTACTTAAAAAAAGTATATAAAATTTATTTCAAGGTAGATCAAAAGCTTCAACTTGACCCATGGGGGTACGGGCTGCTAGAGTGATAACGGATTGTACTTTAAGTCCATAACAATTGTGGATCCAAAACAGGTTTTCAGTTTATTCCCAACTCAGTTCCAGGCATCCTTCAGTCTGCGTAGACTATGCATCGCGCCCTTCATAACTCCATTTAAGATAGTCATTTGCAGCTTTGACTGTGACTGTGGAGGCCCACACGAGAGTGACAGTCCTTGCTACATCTGCTGCATATGTAGTGGGTGTCTGGCAGGTCCTTTCTATGGGCTTGCTTCTCCTCTGCCAGCTGTCTGAGCTTCATCTTGCCCTTCTGAAGACCCTTGTGTAGTTCCTGCTTCCAGCTACTGTGGTTGTCTGCCAGCTCTTCCCAACTATCTGGGTCGATGTCTACCTCCTTGAGGTCCCTCTTACAGCCATCTTTATAGTGCAACTGGGGGCGTCCGGAAGGTCTTTTGCCGGAGGCTAGCTCGCCGTACAGGATGTCTTTTGGGATCCTTCCATCATTCATCCTGTGGATGTGACCAAGCCAGCAGAGCTGCCGCTGCCTGAGGAGGATATGCATAGTTGGAATTCCAGCTTGCTCGAGGACAGTGTTGTTGGGCACTCCGTCCTTCCATGATATCCCAAAAATGCACCTGAGGCAGTGCAAGTGGAAGACATTTGGCCTCTTCTCCTGGCGGGTGTACAAGGTCCAAGACTCGCTGCTGTAGAGGAGGGTGCCAAGGATGTAGGCTCTGTAGACTTGCATTTTGGTGTGAGTGTACAGCTGCTTGTTCCACACTCTCTTGCTAAGTCTGAACAGAGTTATGGCTGTTTTTCCAATCCTCCTGTTTAGCTCAGTCTCCAGCAACAGGGTGTCAGTGATGGTGGACCCGAGGTAAGTAAACTCATAAAATGACCTCTAGCGTGTAATTGTCAATGCTGATTGATGGAGGTTCAGCAACATCCTGACCAAGTATGTTTGTCTTCTCTAGGCTGATAGTAAGCCTGAAGTCCTTGCATGCTTTGGAAAACTGAGCCAGCAGTTTTTGAAGCTGGCTTTCTATGTGTTTCACTACAGCAGCGCTGTCTGCAAACAGCATGTTTCTAATGAGCACTTCCCGCACCTTAGACTTGGCCTTTAGCCTTGCAAGATTAAAACAGTTTCCCGTCAGATCTTGTGCGCAAAAAGATGCCCTCTGTTGAGGATCCAAAGGCATGCTTCAGGAGGAGTGCGAAGAAGATCCCGAACAATGTCAGAGCAAGGACTCATCCTTCTTTGACGCCATTCCTGATGCTGAAGGCATCCAATGATGTGCCATCATATTGGATGATTCCTCTCGTGTCCTCGTGGAAAGACTGGAACATCTTGAGTAGCCATGGTGGACAGCCTATCTTGTGGAGCAATTTTAACAGTCCATCCCTACTGACCAAGTCAAAAGCCTTGATCAGGTCGATGAAAGCGACAGAGTAGCTTCCTCTGCTCCCTGAATTTCTCCTGCAGCTGCCTCCAGGAGATCATATGAATGGTAGATCTCTCGGCACGGAATCCGCACTGGGATTCAGGATACACCCTCTCAGCGAGCTTCTGTAGTCTGCTGAGGATGACACAAGCGAATAATTTACCAATGATACTTAGGAGGGAGATTCCATGGTAATTGTTGCAGTCACTTCTGTCTCCTTTGTTCTTATACAAGGTTACAATGTTGGCGTCCCACATATCCTGTGGAACCTCACCCTCTCTCCAGCACAGGCACAGCAGCTCATGTAGGGATTCCAGGAGTGTTCCCAAGGCACACTTGATTACTTCTGGTGGTATACAATCCTGGTCTGGGGCCTTTCCTACTGCAGTGCTGTCAATAGCTTTTTTCAATTCTACCATAGTTGGTTCCTGGTCCAGCTCGTCCATGACTGACAGGAGCTCGACGGCGTTGAGGGCTGTATCAACCACAATGTTCTCACGAGTACAGCTCGGAGTAGTGCTCGACCCATCGCTCCACCTGTTTGGCTTTGTCAGTGATGACTTCACCAGATTTGGATTTCAGAGGTGCCGTCTTATTCTGGATGGGTCTCATAAACTATCTTATTTTGAAATTAGCACCTCAATTCTTAGAGGCCATTTCTACTCAGGAAGTGGCATGCTACTATAGTGAGGAAAAGATGCTAATGAGGCATGGATGCAAATTCCCCAAACCTCATTAGCATAATGTCACAGGATTTGGAGTCCGGATGACCGCTCTTCCAGACTCCAAAATGCCCTGTAGAAGCGCAGTCCCGGATGGGGGCTTCTGGAAGGAAGTCCTCCTTCCGGAGGCCCCTTCTTCCCAAAAATTTTTGGGAAGAAGGGGCCTCCGGAAGGAGGAATTCCTTCCAGAAGCCCCCATCCGGGACTGCGCTTCTACACGGCGTTTTGGAGTCTGGAAGAGCGGTCATCCGGACTCCAAATCACGTGACATTATGCTAATGAGGTTTGGGGAATTTTCATCCACGCCTCATCAGTATCTCTTGCTCCCTGTGTTGAAAGTGGCCTGTGTAGAAATGGCCTTACTGTTTAAAGAAACTTGAACCAGGGATGTTAAAGCTTAACCTGTAGCGGCTGGAGCAGCACCAGCCTGTAGCAGACCTGGGAGCACTGCAGGTATGTGGAGTGGGGGGGCGTGTGCTCCAGAGTCACCCCGATCCCTGGTTAATCCCCAGTTTAATAAGTTAACTGGTTAAACTTAACACTTAACTAGTTAATTAAATGGGATTTTACATCACTAACTAACACAAATAATTGTCATCTGTTGCATTTCTGATTAAATTCTCCTTTCAAACCATTCATAAGAGTTTAGCTTGAGGCACACATACGAGAAGAAACAGTGAAATCAGGAATGTGGGGATTAATCCAAGTACACCACCATTTTAAAGACAAATCTGTTTACTTCAATGGAGTTGCATCTGCACCACCTAAGGATTAGTCTAGACCCTTTCCTCCTTATTGACCATTGTCCACTGTTCTCTTATTGGGCAACTTCTAGGGAACAGCATTCAAGTGCTGATAGGAGTCAGGCATTGATAACATTTGCTAAAATTTCTAACTTCAGCAAAAATGCCAGGAAGTTAGAGAATTATTACAAGATCCCAATTTAGTGCATTAATGTTTTAACCGAGATTAGCATTTGTATAATGAACTTTCACTACCAAAAAAATCCTACTTCATGAAAAAGGCTGGTGTCTGACATATTTAAACAAACTAAGTGATAGTATTACTAATTATCCTTCTGCACTTTAATAGGGTTCCTTTGCAAAGAACCGATGTCCAAAATCGGATTTGCATATCACATATCTAAAGTATTACATCGAAACTGCAAAAATATTTGAATGTAACAAAATTGACTTGCCTTAAAAATGGATAGTAGCTCTCCCATTGAAACAGCATGCAGGATTTTTTCCAAGATGTTAGAGAATAATATTCTTCTCCATGTCTGAGCTCCACTAAAGTATTATTAATCACTGCAGCTAGTGTACAGTTAACTACTATAATCAACTTTAGCATTGTAATAATTTTTTCCGTTTGTGACCTTGGCAGAACATTGTTTCAGACAATATCATCATCATCATCAACCATGGGCTCAGTGCCCATTGGTGTCTAATGCCTCCCTCACTCTTTCCTTCCATCTTTCCCTGTCCAGTGCAGAGTGACAGTTTCTGTAGCCTGGATCCACACAAATCTACCCATTCTCTGTGCAGTTTTCCTTTCCTATTCAAACCGTTCAGGGTTTTGAATTTACCATCTTGTGTTACAAAGTACTTATGCAACCAAGTAAATCCTATGCTACTGAACTGTAGCAATAATTTTCCGTATTATGTCATGCACCATGGTTTTGTCTAATCTAGGGCCTGATCATTCAGGGTTACTAAGTAAATTGCAGACTGCTCTCAATTCTCCTTGAAAATAGCAAGTCTTTAGCCCAGTCAGTAGCTGAAGGCAGAAACCTTGAATTGTAAATTGCTCCAGGAAAAGACCTGATCATTGCTGTGAAATTAGCATATGTCTCCATTCTGTAATTAAAGGAAAATACATGCAGGGTACCTGGAATTTCATAATAGTGACCCCATCCAAAATTAACTTGCAAAGGTAAGGCCCGCAACTAGGTGCTGGAAGGAGAAAAGGATTAGCTGAGAAAACAGTAGCAGACTTTGCTTCCGCTAATTAGAAGCACTGATTTAGGTTCAGACCTCTTTTCTCTGATTCATCCCCTTATGTTCATTAATTACAAGGAAAAAGTGCTAGAAGTTAACTGTAGTCTAATATAAGCCAGTCTGAAAGGTATGGCTTTTTAAAATGATAGAAATTTAAAAAAATAAATAAAAGGCTGCTCTTAGTCTAAGATGATACAAGAGTAAAAAACTTTTGACTCAATGGAAAATTCATGCAGGCTAGTTAAATCCTAAATGAAGTAAATGCTCATTTAAAAAGCTATCTTCAATAGAGTTGCTCTCAGCACCCAAAACTGTTTGGTGGATCCAACTCTAACAGCTAGTAGATAGTTTAATGGTAAATTCACAGACCTTGTAGTTTTAGAATTCTTCTGCTGTTGAGTCCAAACACCAAGGAAGCCAAAAGTATAGTTTAAGACCCTGGTTTCACAACATTTTGAACAGATGGCATTCCAAGGCTCCCAAGAGGTACACATTTGCACCTAGTATAAAACTTCTCATACAACCTTCTCCTCCCCATCCCACCCCTCACAAAATAAAATCCACAGAGACGTAACTTATTCTAATAGCTCCTGCTCAAGATAATGGGAACCCATCTTTCACCACTGTGGCTCTGCAAGTTAGTTATCTTCAATTACATTAAACTGTATTAAAAATTGTATTTACATTTTGAAGTGTGAGTGCAAACTTATATACCACTGTTCAAACTTGTTTAAGTAACAGGTGTCTTAGACGAACCTCAGGTCATCTCAAACTGGTTTAGAACTTCCAGATGCTGTGATGACAAACGTACACATTTGGAGGAAACAGTTTCAGATATCTTAACGGACTCAATATTTTTAAGTGTCACCCTCCGTTAAGGCTGTTCCCCACTTTGGCACTCCAAGTACAGAAGATGGGGGGGCCCACAAGAGACCTTAAAAATTCCTTGCCTTCATAGGCTTCTGCTTAAAAGCCTCCCAGGTTACAGATTCCCTGACTCAGGAGGTAGCTGCCACCACTCAAGTGAGAAAACCCCTCTTTAAAACCTAGGAAGACACACTTGGGATGTCTCCCTGTAGGGTAACCCCAAGCTCTTAACCATTCCATAGACAAGAGCTTGAAAGCAAAAGAGAAAGAAATTAAGCTTCAGTCTGATAGCTGACCTTTTAGTTTTAGGCATGCATACCCACAGATCTTTCTCTAGGACACAAGAATTAAATTATTGCCTTATAAGGTGATTAATAAAACAAAAGATTTACATGAGGAAAGCATGTTTGGTTGCAAGGTGTTCCTGAGCAACTAAAAAAGGTAGGGTTAAAGCACAGAGAATTATTTTCCTGGGATTCAGGTTAAAAGTGACACTGTGTATAGAGGGGTACATGAGCCAGCCTGAGAAGTTCCACACTAAGCCCAAAATAAAAAATAACCTGATTACATTTAGCAAAACATTTTATGTTTTTACTTACATATTTGTATGCCCAGATTTTTTTTTTTTTTTGACGCCTGGATATTTACTGAATTCCTTAAGCCTGCTTACGAGTAAACATCTTTGTGGCTCCTTCCTCCAACCACACAAAAGAAAGACCCCCTCAGCAGGTAACCGCTTCAAGTTAAAAAATCTTCCCTCTCCCTTCATTGGCTTATGCGGCCGCTTGCCAACAGAAAACCCACTTTCTCTGGGTTTAACCCTTTACAGGTATTCATTCATGAGGACATTCATTCATAACACCATCAAACTAGGAATAAGTACATCTGATTCACTAGTAATTTCCGAAAAGAGCATAATTAGTCTAGTGACCTAACGAATCAAAGGCTGTTAAAGTAGACAAACTACAATTAAGGAAAAAGAAAGTTTTCCCTTAGACAATGAAGGAACAATGAATTGTTTAACATATTAAGGGTGGTCATGTATTCCCCACCCTCACTCCCATAAAGTTCGTAAGATGTTTTTAAAAAACAATGGACATTCTCAAACATAGGACACAATGAATATCAAAGTTTTGGGAACTTTATTCCAATTCAGCAATATTTGGTACTGTGAACATTAAGGAGTTTGTAAACTGTACAAATAATTTTGCTATTGTTTCCAGACATCAGTTTTAATAGTACTAACTAAATAAATCAATGTATCAGTACACAGTTTCATGCTGCAAGAGATGTACATAAAAAAGCCTTTTAGAAAGGACAGTGGTTTTTGTTGTACTGTTAGAAAACACTGGTTTATGAAAGATACAAAATCAGCTGCAATTATTTCATTTTTTTAAACTCAATGCCATTTTACTGATATGGCTTTATCATACCTTGCCCAATGAATTTTAAAAGTGTTTTTAAACATGCCTTAGTTTTACATGTTCAAAATGGAGCATATTTTAACTGAAATAAAAATATATACCTGAGAATCATGTATCATAAAATTGCCATTCGTTCCTAATTTTAGCAAATTGATAATGTAGCCTAAGTAATGAAGTCCACATGCAACCTGTAGATTTATTGTATTAAATAATCAAAAATGTATTTAGAGACAGTAGGTTAGGCAATAACTACCTCAAACTCTTCAAATCAGGCTGATATTAGAAAATGTTTAAGTTTAAGCACACAGGATGAATTTCACCATACTGCACACAGAAAGAGAGCTGCTGATTTTGTAGTGGGAATCCTGGAGGGTTGTGGGATAGAATTCAGATGCTAAATGTGAATAGCCAGCAGCAATATAACATAGCATCCCTGTGACTGGTCTTCTAACCTTAGGATGTAAGTAGTGGTAACTGCTGACCAGTGTTCCATTTAATTTTTTTTCTATCCATGGGCAGAATTAATTTTGTCATGTGCATCAAGGCAGGTGCAGAAGGGCCTCACAAATAAAAACACATGCTGATAGGTATGAGCATTCTGCAAATCAGCTGGACAGCACCTGAATCTCTTCTGGGTGGTCATCCAAGTGTTCAGCTTACAGGAAACACTGCTGTTGACTCCCAGTTCCAACACTTGATCTTTTAGGACACTGGATATGTGCTACAGACCCCAGCAAGACCCCTCTGTATGAATGCCCTACGCTCACATAGCTCAACCCAAGAGCTTTAACAATAGATAATTCTTACCGATAAAAATTTCACTACAAAATAGTAAACCCAGGATTTAGTCTCAATTCCTCGTATGATGCCTTTTGTTTCATAAAGGGCCCTAAATAGTTAATGTAAGCGGAAAAAAAACTGTGGCAAAATTAATCATGGGGCATTAGGACAGGAGGGCTGTGTGGGTGCTGGAGAAGCAATAATGTGCATCAATATATTATAAAGTCACAATATATAAATGCTAATCATTTTAAAAAGTCATCTCTCAATAATCTTACGGAAAAAAAAAAGGTTACCCATACCCAGTAGAACCCACATCAAGTTGTAGTGGAGAAGTACATTCTTCTAAGTTATTTTAAGCTTGCATATATCACAATGCTATGCAACATTGATAAAAATTCTTCACTCTGGAAAAAAAACCCTCAAAAATATCAATGCAGATCTGAATGAACTTGAAATCACTTGGATATGAGGTAGTGTGTTTTCTTGTATTACAACTGGTTATAAGTACTGTTGAGATTTGGCCAATGGTTCATGATACATTTTTATACCTTCTTAATGCTAAATTATGTAGAGAGCGCGTAAACCAAGCACCTTACAAGAAAGTTATGTTGTAGTATCCTGGAGGCAAAAAAATTGTCTCACTATAAAATATGACAAACCTGCAAAGCTAATATTTACAGTTGCTATTGCAGCAAAAGATGATCATCCATACATATACACAAAGATTAAAAAGAATGTACACTGAGGTAGCAAAAGTATTCCATTGGCTTGTACGATTCTTCTGTATTGTTATGTAAATCAACAAAGTGCACTTTTTTCCTATTGTGAGGTTCAGTATTTAAAATGTCTTGTATCAGAAAAACAGCTAAGCAATGAGGGATTATTTGCATGCAATTTAGCTCCAATACCAGGCAAAAAAACCACCCCACTCCAAAGCAGGGATTGTTTTTCATTTGTCTTATTTTAAAGATTTGATTTATTCTTTACAGAATAATTAATGAACAAAAACCAACCGGCTCATTTTATTACACTTTGAACAAATTTAGAATTAGAGTACAAGCCATTGAAAATGAGCTGAAAAGTATGTTTATCCATAAAGATATCCTGATTAAAAATTATTTTCGAAAACACTTTCACTGGTCCCAGCGATAACATTTATAAGCAGTCTTAATCTTTCAAAATGCTTTGTTTGACCCTCGGATATGACATTTTTCATGGAAGAACAAGCTCATCTGCTAGCAAGTCATTGTTCAACAAGAACAGGTTTTGGAAACAGTATCGGGGATCGAGATGCCACAACATCAGAGAAGTAGGTTTAGTACTCCATTAATCATCAAGATGGTATCCTAATCCAACTAAAATAATCACGGTTGTTTGCACTAAAGGGCTGAGTTCTTGTACAAGCTTAGAGAGATGGAGATATTTCTTAGGGCTTTGTCTCCACTATAGCCAGGATCAATGCTGAAATATTCAATTCACTGGAGGTTGATTCAGTGGCTAGAGAAGATTTAATAAATCCATCACCAACCAACTCTGTTGACTCTGGTACTCCACTGGAACGAGGTGAGTAAAGGGAGTCAATAAAAGAGAGCCTCTCCCATCAACCCAGAACTATCTGGACCCTGTGGTAAGCAGATCTAAACTATATCAACATAAGTTATTTTACTAATGTAGACCCAACCTTGGCATAACATGTAAAAAATTATGCCCTAAACTTACAGAAAACAAACAGAAAGGGCTGCTGAGTAACACAGATGGACAGATAGTAATTTATACACTTGCACAACGTCAAGTTTTGCCTTTCCTTTCACTTAAGGCATTTCATATTAATGCTGAAACTTTGACTTTAAATCTCATATGGTTATTCATCTGTAGTACATTTGTCAGTCATTTGCTGACAGAAATCTGTGATACCACCACCACCCTGTCCACATGGTTCCACTACCAAAGTTTCCTCTGGTGTTTTCTCAGAAACTGGACATAGTTCCTGCACTTGATCATAAGCTGTATCAGATGTGCCTCTTACACATGGATAGCAAGAACTCTGTTCACTGACAGAGCCTGGAAGCTCACTTGGTGATTCTATACATAAAGGAATCAGAGGCTTGCTACCAGGAGCCATTTGTTCTCTCTCAGAAATTAAAAGTGAAAGTGGACAATCCAAGGTGGAATATTTGGCAAGTATTTGTATTTGCTCAGGACTCAATGCTGCTTCTTTACATACTTGCTGGCAAAGTCCAGTCAGATTCTGCTTAGTCTCTCCAAAAGTTGACAAAATGTGATCTCGCTCCTTTAGCAAGCTCGCCTTTTCATTTTGCTGGGGGGAAAAAAAGAAAGAAAAAAAAACACAACACACATTATTAGTCATGCTGTATACTTCAGTGGTCTGAAATTCATCGCATAGTTCTACTCTGCACTAAAGCTGAAAAGAATATTAAATATAGATGTATATGATGTTTATCTTGGAAATATAACATGTAGGCCGCGTCTACACGTGCCAGCTACTTTGAAGTAGCCGCGCCAACTTCGAAATAGCGCCCGTCACGGCTACATGTGGCAGACGCTATTTCGAAGTTGACATCGACGTAAGGCGGCGAGACGTCGAAGTCGCTACCCCCATCAGGAGATGGGAATAGCACCCTACTTCGACGTTGAACGTCGAAGTGGGGAACGTGTAGTCGTTGCGTGTTCCGCAACATCAAAATAGCGGGGTCCGCCATGGCGGCCATCAGCTGAGGGGTTGAGAGACGCTCTCTCCAGCCCCTGAGCTCGATGGTCGCCACGTGCAGCGGCCCCTTAAAGCTCCCTGCCCCCTGCTTTCCTGTGCAGGAAGCTGAGAGAGCGTGCAGGCGGCAGCCCAGCCACGCGGTCAGCCTGCACGCTCCTCTGCAGCCAGAACAGCCATCCACTGCTGCGATGGCCGCCCCCCAGCCCCCAAAGTGCCCCCAGGACACCCCCCCCAAGGGTAGCCAGGGCTCCCAGACCAGCAGCCAGGCTGGGAAGCGGCAGCGGGGCCCCTCCTGGATGGAGGCCGAGCTTCGGGACCTGCTGGGGCTCTGGAGTGAGGAGGAGGTGCTCCAGGTAATGGGGAGCAAGAGGCAGAATGCGGATACGTTCGCTCGGCTGGCCAAGGGCCTGGCCGCCCAAGGTCACCCTGCCCGCACTCCAGATCATGTCCGCAGTAAAGTGAAGGAGCTGCGGCAGGGTTACGCCTGGGCCCGGGATGTGGCCAGCCGATCTGGGGCCGCCCCCGTCACTTGCCCCTTTTACAGGGAGCTCAGGGACATCCTAGGCCCCCGGCACACCTCCTCCCCTCCAGCCACGCTTGATACATTGGCCGAAGAGCCCCAGCAGGACCGGAGGCGGAGTCCGCCCTGGAGGTAAGCCCCGCACCCCGGGGGCCCCCACAGGAGCCCACCCCTGGGGCACCGGAGGAGGAGGGGGCGTCCTCCTCCAGTGACGGGGGGCTGCGGATTATGCTGCCCTCAAGGAGCTCCAGCCGGGTGTCTGCCCACCGGGTGTCCCCCGACCGTGGGAGCGGACCATCAGGTATGTGCCCCCCCAGTGCGCACCCCCGGGGTTATGGGGCGGGGGTAACAGATATGACCAGGGCCCTCCACATGCCCAGATGACCATGGCCCCAAAGACAGCAGTGGCATGTCCCTCAGAAGTGTGCATCAGCCCCTGCCCCCCCACACGACAGTGCCATGCCCCATCCCCGGGACTGGGGGAAGCAGAACCTAGGGTCCCCCGGGGGGAGGGGGGTGGGACACCCAGCAACAGCAGCAGCAGCAGCATCTCCCAGGGACGGGGATGGGGAACCTGCAGCAGAGGGGTGGGGGGACAAGGGCCACGGCTCGGGGCCCACACTAACGGTTGTCTCCACTCTTCTTCCCCACATGTTCCGCAGCTGAACCATCGGAAGGACCGGAGAGCTCCGGCGAGGTGTCAGTGGTCCCAGAGAGCCCACCGGGGCCATCACTCCAGGCCAGCCCCTCGACGGAGGACCGACCAGCCCCACGGCAGGGACAGCGATGGACCCACAGCTGCTGGAGATCCACAATCGGCAGCTGGAGTTCGCCAAGCAGCGTCTGCGGGTGGAGGAACGGCACCTTGAACTGCAGGAGTGGGCGCTGGCCTGGCACCAGGAGGCATGGGGGGCCTTCATGCGTACGTTCAAGCGTATCGCGGACTACCTGGCCCCCCATGCTGCGCCGGCCACCGCTCTTCCCTCCCTGCCTGCTCCACCCACTGCTCCATCTGCCGTCGCACCACCACCCGCCACTGAGGGCCCTTCCGCTGAGGGGGACCTGGGGCCAGCTGACACCCACCGGCCTTATCTCCCGGTCCGCCCGGCCCCCAGCCAGCCCCAGCCAGGGCTGAGGCCGAGGTGCGGACTGCGGCCGCCCACCCCCAGCGCTGGACATTAGGGGGTGTGGGGCCCAGGACGTGTCCCCCCCCTTTGTATATATTCCCCTCAGTTTTATGTTCATTTGTAAATAGTTTCTATTAGACCCCTGTTGTTATGATGCTGATACCTGCCCCACCATGTGCATAGTTCTCCCATTCCTTGTCTTCCCCTTTTTTTCTTTCATCTTATTGGACTTAGAATATATATGTAATATTTATTCGGCCTGTAAATAGTTAGTTAAGATATTAATAGGGAGAGTTCAACATAGATCTGGTTTTACAAACAAATGTCTGTTTTTATTTTCAAGAAAGGTCAGGGGGGGTGCGCTCTTGGGTGCTCTGTGGTGTGCGCGTAGGGGCAGGGAGTGTTGTGGAGGATGGGGGGGGCAGTGGGGGGCCTGCCAGCGTTCACTCCGCAGCCTTATCGAAATGGGCCCGCAGGGCCTCCCGGACCCGGGTCCCTTCGGGGTCCACCTGGCGACTGGGGGCAATGGGTGGCTGCACATCGGCCCTGCCAGCCTCCACAGCCCAGCCCTGAAAGAAGGCCTCCCCCTTGCTCTCGACGAGGTTGTGGAGGGCGCTGCACGCGCCCATAATCTGGGGGATGTCGGTGGGGCCCGCATCGAGGCGGGTGAGGAGACACCTCCAGCGCCCTTTGAGGCGCCCAAATGTGCGCTCCACCACCTGGCGTGCGTGGTTCAGGCGCAGGTTGAAGCGCTCCTGGCTGGCTGACAGGTGGCGCGTGTAAGGGTGCATGAGCCAGGGCCGGAGGGGGTATGCCGCATCTGCAATGACGCAGAGGGGCATGGTGGTGTCCCCCACAGGGATCTCCCGCTGGGGGATGTAGGTCCCCGCCTCCAGCCGGCGGCACAGGCCCGAGTTCCGGAATACCCGGGCGTCGTGGGTGCTGCCAGACCAGCCCACATATATGTCCAGGAAACGGCCCCGGCTGTCCACCAAGGCCTGGAGGACCACTGAGTGGTAGCCCTTCCTGTTTAAGTAGCGTCCTCCACTGTGCTCTGGGGTGCGGATGGGGATGTGGGTCCCATCCAGAGCCCCAATGCAATTGAGGAAGCCCAGGGTGGCAAAGCCCGCGATGGCGGCATCCAGGTCCCCAAGCCTCACAAGCCTGTGGAGGAGCAGGGCGTTGATGGCGCGGACGACCTGCAGGGGAAGCACATGGGAGAGCACCAATGAGGGGTGTGCAGGGTGTGTGTGGCCCTCCCCTCCCAGGGCCCCCCTGTCCACCCCTCCCCTCCCCAGGCTGCCTCCCCCTCCGCCCGTGGGTCCTCTTACCTCCATGAGGACAGCCCCGACGGTGGCCTTGCCGACGCCAAACTGCTGCCCCACGGATCGGTAGCTGTCTGGAGTGGCCAGCTTCCAGACAGCGATGCCAACCCATTTCTCCACACTGAGGGCACGCCGCATGAAGGTGTCCTGGTGCCTCAGTGCGGGGGTGAGCCGCTGGCATAGCTCCAGAAATGTCTGCCGGCTCATGAGAAAGTTCTGGAGTCAGTGGTCGTTGTCCCACTCTCCGAGCACCAACTGCTCCCACCAGTCGGTGCTCGTGGGGTAGCTCCACAGCCAGTGGCGTATGAGGCGGGGGGTGGGGTGCTGCAGGGTTGGGGGTTGCGTCTTCCTTCCCTGCGGGCAGCTCCTCCTCTGTGGCAAGGATGTGCTCAGCTGCCTCCTGCATGGCATGGAGCAGGGCAAGCACTGCTTCTACAGGGGTGGCTGGGTGGACCTCTGGCTGCTGCTGCTGCTGCTGGGGGTCCATGACTGCGTCGCTCAAGGTGTGCGTGCCTATGGCTCTGCAGACCGTGTGCTGTGTAGGCTGCATGTGTCTGGGAGGGGCCCTTTAAGGGAGCGGCTAGCTGTTGCCCCGGAAGTGCTAGTCCCTGTGACCCTGTCTGCAGCTGTTCCTGGCAGCCTTATTTCGATGTGTGCTACTTTGGCACGTAGACATTCCCTCACAGCGCCTATTTCGATTTGGTGCTGCCCAACGTCGACGGCACCAGCCCTGGAGTACGTGTAGACATTATTCATCGAAATACGCTATTTCGATGTAGCGTTCACGTGTAGACGTAGACGTAGTGTCACAATAAAAAGCAACAGTCTTAAGCGCAGCTTTTTAAATTGCTTATTTTGATTTGAACTGTGCAAAACTCCACCTTTTTTTACATGTAAAGAAATGCTATTTTCACCTGAAAAAAAATTATATTTCAAAAGTAATGTCAGGACAACGTGATTTGTCCATTCTCAACAACAAAAATTCTGAAAAATACGTTTTTCAGGATTATGGAACTTAATCTTTCAGATAAATTCAACACAATGAATTTCTGAGGTGATATTTCATTTGGATTTATTTGCACTATCCTACTTATCAAATTCCTCTGCAGGTTTCTGAGCTGTATTCCTATGGAGACTGAACTATAAAAAGCCTAGAAAATGAAGAATTCCACTCTTATGATTTATGCTATTACCTTTAGCCATTCCTCAGAAGCTATTTGTGATGCACCACTCATTTTAGTTTATTCTTGTAAAAGTGTTTTAAAAAAAAATCAGAAAAAATGAAGTCAGGTGTTATTTAAAAACAGAACCCATAACAAAGTAGTGAATTCTTATTCAACATACTGCGTAAGCATGCCACAACTAACCAACAATATGGTCCAGTAATTAAGATACCATGTTTTAGGCAATTACTGCTGGATCAATAAAATCCTGAATTGAGTGCTCTCTTAAGCTGTTATTTTAACATATTAAATGTGTAATACCAGATACTAAACTTTCACTAAGGCCAGCGTTCCAAAAGATAAAATTAAATCCAGATTTCACAAAGTACTGTACACCTCTGTGGTATTATACCTATCCTTCCACTCTCAGAAAATATTCTGTAAATTGGAGAATGTAGATCTTCTTCCTTTCCACTTCCCTTTACAGGGCTGGTTGAGTTCTACTGTCTTTGTGATTGTTGTGCAAATGGAACAAGGGAAAATATGTAGTGACTACAGGTGAATAAAACAGACCACTTTGTAATCCTAACCAAAATATCCTCTCTGATAACCTATTAGTCTACATCTGTGGAGAATTTAAACAGAGGGTGAAATAATAATGAACATGAGAAGCACAGTACCATTTCTGTTGCCATTCTCACATACAGAAAATACATGATTGAAACAGTAGTATATTATGTTAGGTTACTCAATGTACATTTGGGTTATTTATTTGCTGACTGTAAGCATATTAGGTGTCAAACAGACACAAAGAATGACCCTGCTCAGTAGAGCTTACAAATTAATTACATGCACTACACAGAAGTGAATTTTTGTAAACTGGGAGACTGAAGAGATGACAAGGTTATTGCAGAAACAAAAATGAGTTACAAATCTGTTCAGTTAACTGGTGTCCTTTGAGACATGTTCAAGGATGAATAATTGCAGAGATAGTCTATCTAGTTCTGCCCAAATAAAAGCCAACATCCTATGGACATCCAAAGTAGAGAGTCTTCCTTACCTTTATGAGAGAGGTTTCAGGAAAAGAAGTTTGGTAAATGCAGTGCTTTTTTATGCTAGTACTAATTACCAGCACCTCAGCAGCCCCAGTCACAGGACTGACTGGGATTGGGGGCAGGGAGACAGCTGAGTATAGGCTCTTCTTTTTTGTTTCAAAAACACTGGATAAATGTATGCAGGCTGATTTAGATGGAAATTCAACACCACTTAAGTCTGACACTAACCTTATCTGTATACAGCATCATATAGGAAAGATCAACAACCAAAGCTGGAAGTTCTGTTACCCTCCTGGACCAAGTAAAAGCCTCCAGGAAAGCCACCTTCACTGAGCAATGAAAAAAGGAACACAGCTATATGCTCAAGAGAGGAAGGGGGACATTAACAACAGACAACTGACCTTTTCATTAGGTAAAATATGTGATGTAGAAAAAACTAAGAGGTGTACTTCTTTGCAAGCTCTTTCTTGGACTACCCAGAAAACCTATTTCTTCCTTAGGTAAGTATACTTGGGGAAGATTTCCTGCTATATTTAAGAGATTGTTTTGAATAAAGGAACAAAATTTCCTGTGGAATTAATTGCTGAACATCCAAGTAACTATGGTATAGGCCAAGAGGGTTTGGATGAAGTAACTGGCCATGGGTCTGTGAATCTAGGTCCGAGATCTAGGGCACAGATGTGGTCAGAATCAGAGACCCAATCAACATAAGAAAGAAAGGTTACTCACCGTAGTAATGGTGGTTCTTCGAGATGTGTCCCCGTGGGTGCTCCACATTAGGTGTCGAGCTCGCCCAGCGCCGCAGATCGGATCTTCCAAGCAGTTTCTGCCGGACTGCGCATGCGCCGGTGCGCGCCGCTCCCTTGCGTGCTCCTGGCCACGTGCGCGATCCGGTCCCTGCCAGTTCCTTGACCAACCGCCTCGGATGCTCCTGCAAAACACTAAACAGAGATCCGAAGCGGGGAGGATGGGCGGGTAGTGGAGCACCCACAGGGACACATCTCGAAGAACCACCGTTACTACGGTGAGTAACCTTTCTTTCTTCTTCGAGTGTCCCCGTGGGTGCTCCACATTAGGTGACTACCCAGCAATAACCCAAGATAGGAGGTGGGTAATCGGATCATGTACAGCTTGTCCCCGAGAGGACTGCTGTCGAGAGCTGGGTATCCTCTTGGAATACCCTGTGAAGGGCGTAGTGCTTGGCGAAGGTGTCATAGGATGACCAGGTTGCCGCTCTGCAAATGTCTTTTAGCGCAACGCCCTTGAAAAAGGCTGTTGATGCCGCCACTGCCCTAGTGGAATGAGCCCTGGGCGTGGCCAGTAAAGGAGTCTTTCTGAGTTCGTAGCACATTTTTATGCAGGATACGATGTGCTTCGAGATTCTCTGCGAAGAGAGACCTTCTCCTTTTGATTTGGGAGCGAGAGAGACTAGGAGTCTATCCATTTTCCGGAAGGACTTGGTCCTGTCTACATAGAAGGCTAGCGCCCTCCTCACGTCCAGGAGGTGTAGGCACGCCTCTTTGTTAGAGTTATGAGGCTTTGGATAAAACGAGGGTAAAACAATAGGTTCGTTAATATGAAACTCAGAAGAAACTTTAGGAACAAAGGCTGGATGCAGCCATATGGTTACCGCCTCCTTGGAAAATACTGTGCAGGGTGGCGTTGCCATAACTGCTGCAAGCTCACTCACCCTGCGAGCTGACGTGATTGCAAGAAGGAAGGTCGTCTTTATCGTAAGGAGGCAGAGGGAAACCGTGGCTAAAGGCTCGAACGGTGGTCCCGTTAGCGCATTAAGCACCAGGTCCAAGTTCCACAAAGGTGGAAGTGGTTTCCGAGGGGGGTATAGGTTTACCAACCCTTTGAGGAACCTGGTAACCATGGGATGGGCGAACACCGTGTGCCCTTCCTCTTCGTGTCTGAACGCCGAAATGGCGGCAAGGTGGACCTTTAACGAGGATAGCAAGAGTCCTCCTCTCTTGAGGTCCAGTACATACTCTAATATTACACGTATAGGCACCGAAAGGGGGGGCTAGCTGTTTGGTAGAACACCATGCCGTGAAGCGAGTCCATTTCTGCTTGTAGGTCTTCCTGGTGGAAGTCCTCCTGCTACTTTCTAGGACTTGTTGCCCTTCCTCCGTACATGTGCTCTCTAGGGAGCTGAGCCATGGATTAACCACGCTTGTAGTCGCAGGCCTTGGGGGTGCGGATGCACTATGGACCCCTGGGCTTGCGTGAGCAGATCCGGCGCCACCAGAAGGGGCATCGGTGGACGGTCCGACATGCGCAGGAGTAGGGGGAACCATTGCTGTCGATCCCACGTTGGGACTATCAGGATCATTCGGGCTCCTTCCCTCCTGGCTTTCTGCAAGACTTCGTGGATCAGCACTGTGGGAGGAAAAGCGTAAAGCAGGGGGCCCCTCCAGGAGATCGCGAATGCGTCCCCCAGGGACCCCCGTCCCAGTCCTGCCCTGGAGCAGAATCGTGGGCACTTCTTGTTGTGTTGAGTGGCAAACAAGTCTATCTGCCAAAAGTCCCATGTGTGGAAAATCGGTCGTAGCAGATCGGGACGGATCTGCCACTCGTGCGTGAGTGCAAAACGCCTGCTCCGCTGGTCTGCCTTCACATTGTGAGCGCCTGGTAAGTACGAAGCTTTCAAAGTTATATTGTTGGCGATGCACCAGTTCCACAACCGGACTGCTTCCGCACATAAGGCACGGGACCGAGCTCCTCCTTGCTGATCTATATAAAACATGGTGGAGGTATTGTCTGTACTGATCCCGACTACTCTGCCTTGTATATGGTCTCAAAAGTGTCTGCAGGCGTTGAACACTGCTCTGAGCTCCAGTATATTTATGTGCAGTGACTGTTCCGTGGAGGACCACAGTCCTTGCATCACCTCTTCGCCCATGTGTGCTCCCCACCCTACGTGGGAGGCATCTGTAGTAAGAAAAACCGGTATTTGTGGTTGGTGGAAGGGTACCCTTGTTAGCATGTTCTTGGGGTTTACCCACCATTGCAGGGATTTGCACACCTCTGTCGTGGGCGACACCACCCTTTGAACGGTGTGTGCTGCCGGTTTGTATACGCTCGCCAGCCACTGCTGCATGCTGCGCATGTGTAACCTGGCGTTCTGTACTACGAACGTCGCTGCTGCCATGTGGCCCAGCAGCTGTAAGCACGTCAGAACCGGCACCGTAGGGCTGAAGGTGATGACTTGCACGAGGAAGCCGATGGCCCGAAAGCGTGTCTCTGGTAGATACACTCTCGCTGTGATAGAATTTATGCGTGCCCCTATGAACTCTATGTCCTGTGTGGGGTCTATCTTTGATTTTGCCAGATTGATAACCAGGCCGAGCGAAGAGAACGTGCCTGCTGTGACGCGTATCATGCGTAGTACCTCTTCCTTTGAGGCCCCTTTGAGTAGGCAGTCGTCCAGATACGGGAATATAAATACCCCCTGTCTGTGCAGGTAGGCTGACACCACTGCCAAGGTCTTGGTGAAGACTCTGGGGGCCGAGGAGAGGCCAAACGGTAGGACCTTGTATTGAAAATGTTCTTTGCCTACCATGAACCGGAGGAATTGTCGGTGAGCCGGATGGATAGTTATGTGAAAATACGCGTCTTGTAAGACGAGGGCTGCGAACCAATCTCCATCGTCCAGTGCCGTAAGGATGGAGGCGATTGTGATCATCTGAAAGCGTTGCTTGCGCAGGTACCGGTTGAGGCCTCGAAGATCTAATCTACGATGGGCCTCCAGCCTCCTGTCTTTTTCTCTGTGAGGAAGTACCTCGAGTAGAACCCTTTCCCTTGCAGTTGCTCCAGCACTCTTTCCACTGCCCCTATGAGCATGAGATGGTCTACCTCCTGCTTGAGCCTCGCTACGTGGGAGGCCTCCTGGAGGTGGGGCCTGGGTGGAGGTCGTGGCGGTGGGAGCGACTGGAAGGGGATGGCGTACCCCGTGGCTATGATCTCCAGCACCCATTTCTCTGTGGTGATCCTTTGCCACTGGTCGTAGAATGGTCGGAGGCGATGGTGGAATAACAGCTTCGGATGACCTTGTGCGATGGTAGTGATGGCGCAGCCTTGGATCTGTGTGTCAAACTTGTGGCCTTTGGCCCTGCCCCAAGGACGCACGGCTCTGTTGGGAACGTCGCCTGGGAGTTCTGTACTGCTGGTGCTGTTGATGTCGCCCTTGCTCGTAACCCCTGTGGTACTGGGGACGCTGTGGCTGGTACTGGTACCGTCTTTGTTGAGGGTACTGCTGTTTCTTTCTGTATGGAGGGGTGCAAGTCCCCAGGGTCCTAAGTGTGGCCCTTGAATCTTTACTGGAATGAAGGACCGGGTCAGTTGATTCAGCAAACAGCTTCTGCGTGTCGAAGGGAAGATCGACGATCTTTGCCTGCAGATCCCTCGGTATACCAGAAGTCTGGAGCCAGGACTCCCTTCGCATCACCACTGCCGTAGCTGTGGAGCGTGCTGCTGTGTCCGCAACATCCAGGGCGATCTGAACTCCCGTCCTCGAGGCTGCGTAGCCTTCTTGCACGATGGCCTTGAGCACCGGTTTCTTGTCCTCTGGAAGCGAGTCCATGAGGGAGGTTAACCTAGTGTAGTTGTCAAAATTGTGGTTCGCTAGATGCGCTGTGTAATTTGCCATTCGCAACAGTAGTGTGGAGGAGGAATAGACCTTTCTGCCGAACAGCTCTAGCTTCTTGGCATCTTTGTCTGCTCCCCCGTCTTGAATTGAGATGTCTTTGATCTTTGTTGCGACGACTCTACCACCAAGGAATTTGGTTGTGGGTGGCTGAACAGGAACTCCATGCCCTTCGCCGGCACGAAGAAGTATTTCTTGTCCGCTCTCTTGTGGACAGGCAGAATAGTCGCAGGGGTCTGCCATATAGTAGTGGCGGACTCCAAATTTCTTCGTCAAGCGGTATTGCTATTTTGGAGGAGGCCAGAGGTCTCAGATTTTTGAGGACCTTATGGTGTTTCTCTTGCACCTCTGCTGTCTGGATGCCTTGCGTGAAGGCCACCCTTTTAAACAGCTCTTGAAACTGTTTGAGATTGTCCGGAGGATGGACGTCCCCCAGGGCCGTAGCCTCGTCCGGGGAAGAGAGCGAGGAACCACTAGGATACGCCTCTCTGGACCCTTCCGGTTCCTGCTGGCGATGGTACATCCGCTTGCTGGAAGCTTGCGAGGGAAAATCTTGGGGTTCCATAACCAGTTCCCCCGAGATACTTGAGTCTCTGTCCCCATTCGCGATTGCCCTCGGGGATACGGGACCGTCTGTGGGGATCTTTCCCTGGTAGAATGCCGGTGGTGTCTATGCCCCGCGTGATAGGGACGACCATGGCAGCATGGGCACTGTTCTTGGGAAGGTGACCTGGACCACTCCCTTGGTGCGTACCCCCTGCGTCTGGGGGAGCGAGATCGTCGAGAGACATGGGACACTGGAGAGAGCGATTTGTGATAGTATTCCAGCGGCTCAAACCCCAAAAAGGGTGAGGGTGATCCCAGCCAGGGCGAGGCTGGTTGTAAAAATGGAGACGGGGGCTACGGGTAGGCTAGGGGGGACCCCTGCCTTCTAGTTGGAGTCCACAGCATGAGCGGAGGGCTGAGAGAAAGCAACTCTGCAGCCCTGTCTGGAGAGGGGCTGCGGTGCCTTGTTTTCTGTGCAGCCTTCCCCCTCCCTTGAGGGGGTGGCTCCACCCCCCGACGTGCAGGGGATCTCGGCCCCGTCCGCGCCGCGCTTGGCACGCTCTTGGGCGGTGCCGCGCGGGCGGTGTCCTCCAGTGCCTGCAGGCTGCATGCCTGCGCGCTCTGCACCGCCGGTTCCCCGGGGGTCGGTGCCGCTGCCTGCGGTGCTGCCGGTACCGGCGCTTGTTTAGCCACCACCCTGCCTGCAGTGCGGGGTGGCTGTTTGATCATCGGAGGCTGAGCTGCCTCCACATGGCTCTCCGTGCCGCCGCCGATCAGCTGTTACTGCAGCTGGGGGCTGTGCGCTCCTCTCGTCCCGCTCGCTGTTGCTGCCGGCAGGGATCGGGTTGGGGAGACTTTCCTCCATTTTTGCGCTGATGGGGTGAGGGAGGCGGCTTTCCTTTCATGGGCCCCGGAGGGTCCCTCCTTCTGCGGCTGCTCCGGCACGTCTGGCTGGAGGGCTTTGTCGAATAGCAGCATTTTAAGCCGCATCTCCCTGTCCTTCCTTGCTCTGGCTGTTAATTTTGCACAGAAGGAGCATTTCTGCGTGACATGGGACTCCCCAAGGCACCTTATACAGTGACTGTGCCCATCAGACGCTGGCATTGCCTCTCGGCAAGACTCACATTTCTTGAATCCTGAAGAGGACACTGTTGGTGAGTCTTTTACTTGTTAATGGGGTACTTAGCACCTTCTCTGTGCTGTTTTCCCCCTCTCAGATAGCCTGCCGCGGCAGGAGGGCTAATGGCCCTAGGCTCCTGGCTTCCGGTGCTCCGCTTGTTACTAGGACCGGACTGAATTCCGTCCCACTTGTTGTTTCTTGTTGGTTTTTTTTTTTTTTTTTTTGAAAATAACAACTGGCTAACTTAACAATAGACTAAGAACTTGAAAACTTTAAAGAAAACAGCTAAAAACCACTGAATACTCTAACTTGGCCGTAGCCTAGTCGGATTCCGTCTGCAGCCGATGGCGGTTAAGAGGAACTGGCAGGGACCAGATCGCGCACGTGGCCAGGAGCACACAAGGGAGCGGCGCGCACCGGCGCATGCGCGGTCTGGCAGAAACTGCTTGGAAGATCCGATCTGCGGCGCCGGGTGAGCCCGACACCTAATGTGGAGCACCCACGGGGACACTCGAAGAAGAACCAAAGTTATCAAGACCAGGAGGTGCTACCCAATTATAATTGTATGATTCTGATGGCTTTTGCACAATACTCTTGGTATCAGAGGAACGGCTGGGGAAGCAAGGGATGGGGGTTGGGGGAAGGGGATTGTTCAGAAGGTACTGCCCTCCAGGACATTAGGAAGATATCTGATAAAATCTGTGACCAGAAGACGTGACATTACCTATTCCACTTGCTGATGAAGGGTCATCTAACAGATGGTGATTGCTGGCACTACCCAAATCTGAAAAATGCATTTTATATTATGTTGGTTTGAGGGACCACTCATGACCTAAGTTGAACAATCTGATGAGGTATTCTGCCATATACATTTGGACCTCTAATGAGGTTAGACAGTTTGGAGCATAACTGAGTTCTTGAACAGAAAATCCAAAAGGCTCACTGACTCTTGGTAAAAGGAGTTTGATCTAACACCTCCCTACCTGTTCAAAGATTACATGGTGCTGTTGTCTGTAAGCACCTGTATCATGTCTTCTGGCATGCAGAAGAATTACGTAACAGGCCAGGTCAATAGCACAAAGCTCTTAAGACGTTTACAGTGAGGAGAGGGATCGTGAACAAAGTCCTCTGAGCTTCCCCCTCACTCCCACCCATTTAAATAATAACGCATCTGTGACTAGTTAGGGTCAGGGAGGTCAGAGTTAGAGGAAAAGGAACTCCCCTATGTAAATTAGAGTTCATCCACCAATCAATGAAGGACAGATATCCGAAGATCAGAGTCTGCATGTTCAGCATCTATGTGATTTTGAGGCAAGTCTTGCAAGCTGAGTGACATACACAGAAGCTGATCTGACCTAGAAGTCTCAGGTAATTCCCTGATGCAAGGGACTTCAGGCAAGTGGCTTAATAGGGTCAATTAAGCAAGACTCCATCACCCTCCAGAGATCACCTTTACTATTGCTGGAGCATTTCATGCAAACAGCATGAGTCTGGAGGCAAGGTTTTGGCACTTGACTAAATGACTCAACAACAGCAGGGGTCACCTTATGCTGTGTATAATGGGCCCTGGACTACTTCAAGTAATAGCACCATGGACTCTGGTGAGCATCCTAGGCAGTGGAGTCAATCAATCTAGATGGATTGGGCATCTTAGTGCCACTTACAGTACAGCACTGGGCTACAGTTTGAACCTCTCTAATGAGGCACTCTTGGGACCTGACCAGTGCCAGACAAGAGAATTTGCCAGACTATGGCAGGGCAGTATTGTCTAGTAGCATTACCAACACTTCCACTGCTTACTGGGCTCCATAGAAGATAATCAGGGTACGTTACAGCTAAATAATGCCATAGAACATGTGTCCCTCTACAGAGACACATCTGAAACTGTGGTTACTGCACAACAACAATCAGAAAACACTCGATGCAGAAAGCAATTACAAAGGAGTTGGGTAGAACTGCACAATCGTAGTCCATTTTCCCTCTTCAGCTCATACCAAAATGTAAAGCAATTAGTCATTTTTACTGTGGCTCTTGTTTCTGCAAGGCTAAATTGAAGGCACACTGTTGTTGGTGCCAAGGAAATCTATGAATAGTTTGTACCCCTCCCAAAGAAACTTTAAAGTAGGTTACAAACAATGTTTTGGTACTAACAAGGCTCATGCTAAATACTTCGTTTTTGGTTTTAGAGCTACACGGTACATTTAGACCATAAATTTTAAAACAATATACTCTGATCTGACCTGTATTTTATACAAGGTCAGCATAGCAATGTTAGTGTAGGAAAATGCTGTATGTGAACAAAACTTCAAAGCTGAGTGCCTAACATTATGCAGCTAAATCCACAAGTGGCCAAATGGCTGACCCAAAGAAAAACAAACTAATTTGAGGGATGAGTCTGAACTCATTAAGGAATTTTCTATACATACCAGTTTTTCTATTTCAGATTCAAGATTCTGTATGCAGTCGAGTTTTCTCTTACGACAGCGCTGTGCAGCAATTCTGTTTTTACTTCGCCTTCGGATGTCATGGATACAATCCAGCTGTTCAGGAGTCAATTTCTGCATTTTCAGAAATGACTGAAAGTCATTTCTAGAAAGTGAAATGATTGTTTGTGCATTGAATTCCAGTTTTACCTAAAATATAAAATATAGGTTTGAATCAAGGAGGAAACTGATAAAAGTAAAATGAAAAATCAGCTAACCTAGAGGGGTTTCTTGAAACTAAAGTTAAATAACATTTATAAAAAGCAGCTTCATTAGAAGAACATGAGCAGAACTACAACACTGATATTAGTGGTGGAGGCAAAAATCAATCTAATACCACATCTGTTTTGTGACAGAAAATCCTGGGATTTCAGGCAGATATCTCACAGATTTAAAGACTTTGCACATTTAATTTCAAGTTTTTCAAAAAGTGTTTATTTAACAGTAAAATCTACCCTATGCAGTGGATCACAACAGGCCAGGTATTGGTGCAGTGGTTCTCAAATTTTTTGTGCTCAGGAACCAAATATTTGTAAATGTTTATGTCCTGTCACAACCTACTAAACTGTCAGGAGTAAAGGCCTAAGGGAGATTTCAGCTGGATCCTTCATCCCAATGGGGTTGGGTCCTGGCCACCACTGTGGCCACAGTGGCAGATCCTGCACTGTGGAGCTGGCTGGGCTCTTGGCATTACAACCTCCAGAGCTCCAGCACCACTCAGGCTTAACCACACCCACCTGACTGGACCATATTTGTGAGAGTGAAGTTGTGACCTAGCTCAAAGGGTTGAAGTGCCACTTACTCAAAATTTGGTCTATTCAGACTCCTTCCATCATGATGAGTGTCCAGCCAGATGTGTGGGACAGGAGCCACCACATAACCTTTTGAAACATTTCGTCAATCCAGTAGTGTGTGTCAAACCACAGGATGAGAAACCCAGAGTTACTAAATAAGACCTTCTAAGAGGCATCCCAAGCATAGTCTGAATTTTATCCTCAACTCTTTGCACATCTATTTTATATAAATACACAATTTTACACCTATTAATGTGTAGTAAATTTTATCTATTCTAAGGGCAACTGGTTGCGACCCCTATATTTAGGTTTCCTAACACTTTACATTATTATATATGGAACTGAACATTTGCTACTGCTATACATACTTGAATTTTGGGACAACAGCTGCCACAAATATAAACACATAGCAACAATTTAAGGCCCAAATCAAGTGTTGATGACATGTTGAAAGCCATTCTTATTTTTCAGGGTTTATATTTCAAAATAAGCTATTGAGGGAATATATGCAAATTTAATAAAAATAAATATAAAGCTCTAAAAGGTCAGTTTACTTTCACCTAAAAACAGACTGAAGGGAGGGAGTCTTTCAGTCTGTTGCTACTAATACTGCCTGGAACAGCAGGAACACTAAAGTTGCAGATAGAATGCTACTCCCATCAGCAATACTACTTCCCATTCCATGAATTTAAGGAATGGGCCAAATTCAGCCTTGGAATTTGCTTGCATTGTTTCCTCACTTACTTTCAATGCAAGTTGTGCACTGCTTACTTTGGGAGATGAAACTTTTCTTAAATCCTAAAAGGTAAAATATGTCTTTAGAGCAGTGAAGTGTTCTACATGACATCACCATATTGTAACTTCAGCATGTTTAAAATACAGATTTCCATTTTTCTACATAGTTTGTGGAAATGGATTAGCTAAGTCATTCAGCTGAAGGTACGAGTTATACTATATGAACAACAACAAAACAACATATTGAGAGAGATGGAGGGGAAAAAAAACAAAAAAACAACAGGAAAACCAGGAGTTCTTCACTTCATCACAGAACAAGATGCTAATCAATTTCTGCTGTTGAAGAAACAGATAGTACATAACTAAAGCAGTAGAAACAAGTGCAATATAAAAGTAGTCTGGAATAATACAGAGTATAGCTTGACAAAAAACAAGAATTCTTCCCCATGCTCAAAAGAAATTGCCCCAACTACAATTAAAATCAAAGATTTTAAAAAGTTTCCAATGGAATGAAAATCCCCAAAAAGACTTTAATATGAAACATTTTTCATAATACTTAAATACATTGTAAAACACACTTTAACTATAAAAACAATCAGTATTGAACAGCTGAAAAAGTCATTCAAACTTTTCAGTGAGAGAAATTGTCAAAAGAAGCACTTTCATGAAAAAAATATTCCAGTTTTAATTGAACTACATGACAAATTTTTCCTTAGAAAATTATGCAAGCTGTTCTAATAGTGACATGTCTTTTCTCATCTTGCCCATTTATTTCCAAACCCATGACATTGTGGCTGTGTCTACACTGAGCCCTAGTGCCAAACAGTTTGATGCAAATAAGCAGTCTTGAAAATGGTGAACATTTGCGTATTCACTAGCTAATTGCATATTTCAGGTTAATTTGCATGTTCGCAACAGAAATCAAGCCTTGTGGACATGGTTCCGCCGGCAAAAACCCCTTTGCTGCCAGCGTCTAATGCCTGATTTTTTTCTAAGCAATAAGGGGCTGCCAACAAAAGGGGTTTTTGCCAGCAGAACCACCTCTACACGGCTTGATTTGTGTTTATATTATGCAAATCAGCCTTATGAATATGCACATTACTTGTACCATTATTATGCAAATTAACAGTCATTTTGCATTCGTGAGACTGTTTATTTGCATCAAACTGTTGGCACTAGGGCTCAGTGTAGACAACTTATCAGAGAGGCTATGTATTTCAATAAACCTTGGTTAACAACTTATTTAAAATTACTAGATGTATTCCAACGGAGTTTGACCATTCTAGATGGAGAAAGAAAATGATACTTTCTCTAGAGTTTTGAAAACAAAGAAAGAAAATTGTACTTAAGAGGGTCAAAAACTAGGTTTCAAGACAGAGCTTAAAGATGTATAGAAACAAACAGAGCCAATCCATCCTCACCTCACATTCCTGTTCTCTTGCTGAACAGGACTCACTATCTCCCTCAGTGTCAGTTTCAGAGTCTTCTCCCAAACTTATCACACAAGTATATGGACATTGTTCTTGTTGTGATTCCCGGACATAATCTCCACTACTTATCTCTGGGCTGTCTGCATATACTTCAGTACTAAGGTTACTTATAAATGGGCAGTTGACCGAGTTCAGAGTTGTAAAAGTTCTTTGAAAACAAGGTTCAGGGCTCTCACTGAGACTGATACCTAACCATGGACACTCTGACTTTTTTCCTGAAGATATTGGTTCTGAGCATTCTTTTGTTGTTGTAGGTGACAAACTCACTTGACACGCAGATTCTGTATTGTAAATGTCACTCCAGAACCCTTTTGCTAGGTGTTCAGCTACCTCTCTCTCCACACTGCTTCGATCACTCGATGTAATACATACATCTTCTCTAGTACACAAATTAGACTTCGTCAGTGAATCATCTAGATTTTCAGTGACAGGCTTGTCATTTCTGTCTATGGTAGCTGTTACTGGTTTTTCAGTTACAACTGCGTTTTGCATACCGCTGAAATTCAAGCTGCTGTATTGCTCATATGCATGCGGAAAAGGTGCAGAAAAAAGTTCATGAGGTGCAACAGAAGAGTTTTGGGGAAGAGAAGCAGCATTTGTTTTATCCACAGGACATGAAATACTCTGAGGCATAGACGCCCTCTTCAATTCCTCTTCTTGCTCTACCTCTTCCTCCCCCTCTTCCATTTCTTCCTGAGTCTCTTCACATTGTGAGACCAAGTGCACAGCTGTGCACGCCTGAGATTTCTGTATGGCATCATTAAATAATTCATTCTGATGAATGGTTGTAGCTGATGTTATTTGGTCATCTTTAATACTGGAACCAATCTCTGAAGAATGGACTTTTTCACTCCCAAAAGCTTTCTGGAACTTTCTATACTTTGGGCATAGGGAAAACAAGCCAGAAGCATTATCTTTTTCTAAATATGCAGGATCACATGTTTGACTGGTATTATCAGGGAGATGAGATATTTTTGCATGTTCTTCATCTGTGCTGAGCTTTGAATGAGGAGTTGCAGGGTATTCAGTTTCCAAAAATTCCTCCACTTCACCTTCTATTGCTAGGTCTCCATCATCCATAAGAGCAATGTTTGCTTTCTGGCAGCGTGAGGTACACCACTTCTTTCTAGGGCATTCCTCCTGATCTGCTTTACTGTCCGAAAACTTGAATTTCAGAAATTGAAAGCAAGATTCCTCAATATTTTGCATGCCCAAAAATTTTGCACACTTGCAAACTTCAGACACATTATCTTTATTTAAAATAAGTTTGGCAGTATATGCAAACTGAAGCAAAGGAGCAAATCCCTTAAGTGTGACCTATTTATAAAAAAGAAAAAGAACAAACACATTAGTAAGGCCCATTTCTTGATAGGCTGAAACCTGACATATCACAATCCAATCACTCACATAAGACAGCTCTGTGAAACAGACTCAAATCTGCCTTGATCAGTGCCACGGGAACTACTTATCTTGTTCCTACAACTGTTTGCTGGCAAAGTTTTATTGTTTTGGCTTAAGACAGCAAATGGGGGTTTCAATTACTCCCTGCTTGGTCAGATCAAAACAGGCATCAAACAACAGATCCAGTCCTGGGGAAAAATTCTGAGCAATAATGAGGAGATGAAAACACAGTTAATTTCTTTAAGAAAAATTAACTCATAGCTAGACAAGCTCCCTCAAAAATCCAACTCTGGATATGGCACTTCTACTATGACCCATTTATAGCACACTATTCCACAGAGATAAAGACAAAATTCCAACAATGTATTCCTCAACAGTTAAAAGTACTATCCACTGAAAAGCAGTAAACATATGCAAAAGCAGGATTAGATCGTCAGATTTCTTTTCAAACTCAAGAATAATTTACTTGTAAACTTACCATATTTCTGTCATCTAGCAAACTCCTTTTTACATGTAGCCACCACTTTTCATTCACAAACTAATAGGTTACGAATTCTGAGATCAGTAATAATAGGAATTTGCTTATGACCCGTTATTTACTTCATTAGTTTAGCACATCCCTCCCTGCCCATTTAAAGGAAATTTGTTTTCTTTCTGCACAGACGCCATATCAGGGTGGATAAAATCAATGAAAATACTCAGTTTCTTATTTAAAAATGTTTACAACTAAATCTCATCACAAATGTACTACACCTACACTTGCAGTCTCCTTAAAAATGAATCAGTGGTTTTATTCTGTTTAGCTTAACTACCAGCTCTCGATTTTTGAAAGTTCTGTGCTTTCAATTTCTATTTCTCAGTACAACATGCAGAGACAGACAGGCTGGATAGGACTGTTGTTGTTCTATGCTTATATGGTGGTGGACCTGGGCCAAGTACAGCAGAGGAGATAGATAAGACATTGTCTTAAAGCAGGGAAACCAACATATAGGAAAGGATGGAGGCAGCATAGAAAGGAAGAGTGCAATAGACTGGACGGAAAAAGGGAATACTTTATGCAGCACACACCGACTCCTATAATTCCCCTGAAAAATACAGTTATAACTTCTAGGCCCTATCTAGACACATTTTGAAGAATGTAATTAGGTGTAAATAGGTGAAAAAGAAATACATGTCAAGTGTATATAGCGGAGGAAGATGATGCAGTTGCAAGAATAAAACATCATAAGAGAGATTGCTTACTGGGAGAAAATGATGTGGTTGAAGATACCAAAATGTCTTAAGAACAATGTGGATCAACTCGTTAGTAACTTAAATAATTCACTTGGCAATGCATCATTCTTCAAGATTCTCTCTATGCCTTTTAGTGCAAGTGTGGTTTAACAAGTTCCAAAGATGTTTGTTATGTTTGATAGAGCTAGGAAAAATAAAGTTTCTTAGCTAATCCTTATGGCTTATTTGATTAGTTAACTAAGTTTAGACTATCATTCAAATATACAGTACAGAAAGTAGCAGTAAGAGAAATCTAAAGTTGCCAGTTGCCACTAATTCATGTTCCTTATTTTAGAATATTATGGCCACAGACCATTACTAGTGATGCCATAAGTCTATTCCCTACTTTACTTCAGCCTAACTGGGCTTTTCCAAGGAAAGCCTATCCTGTATTTGTTTTCTCAAAAACAGAAATGCCAGTGAGTTCAGTGGGACTTACTCCAAAACAACATGTACTCTAAGCACAATCTTAGCAACTTGGAATCCATTCTGCATCTGTGCTGGAAAAAAATGTACTGATTAGCTGAATAATACAATGATTCAATATCATTCTTGAATTTCTGCTTCAGGATTCCATTTAAGTGTAAGAAACTGACAGACTGTCTATCTGGAACAACTTCAGAGTCATTTGTTAGTACTTTTCACATCAATGCTGCAACTAAAATTTCAGACAATTTATCAGTAGCAAGCAAAAGATTTCAATCACCCAGTAAAATCGCCACCATGGGATAGATCTGTAGTAAGAACCAGCAAATATCAACAAGACATCACAGATAAAAAGACTGCTCAGTTCATTTATGTCACAAATGCTCCTTTTCACTTTAACATTAAACACCTTAATTGACATGATTGAGTACTTACGACCAGGTTACACTTCACCTGATAGAACCGTTATGGGAAGGACTGTATGTGAAGGAATATGAACAATGTACAAGAAATACTGAAGGAAATTTGCCAGTCTAAGCCTTGATGGGTAGAGCAATGTACACAATAAACCATTAATACCTGCCTGTGACAACAGAAAATGGGGTTGCATATCTCTCAGAAACAGATATGGCGCTGATTACAATCAACACATGAATTTAGCTTCAAAACAGCTGTAAAACCACAAGAGGAAAGAGGATGTCAATTCACCCCTCTCCAAATCCCTGACATATAGGCAGAAGTGGCAAGTAATAAGTCTTACTAGTGATCCGTTACATGATTTGCTGAGTGTTAGCAAAGCATGCTGTGTATATGAACTGAAACAGCCAACACTATTACAATGTTTTGAAATGGTCATTCTCTTCATAAGTATCTTTTAATTTGATGTAATTGGGCTGAAAGTACAATTCTTAAAATAATTAAGTAGTAATGAACAAAGTGAGCAGTTTCCTTTAGCAGCTAATTTTATCATATAGTGCATTAAATAGGTTTGTTTAACAAGTTTCAATGCAAGAACTTTTTGTATCCTTTAGATTTCTGAAGTACTTTTTAGCTTTAAATGGAAGCAGTGTAAAACAGGATAATGAAAACCATCAAAATGACTAATCACTTGTTTGCCAACTGAATCCATACTCCATGAATCAAGACGCCACATACTGGAAAATTTATGACTTAGACTTGAGGTGGCTGCTACAGGAGAACACATATGCTGACTCAACCTCTCTTCCAAACCAGAGTGGTTATGAATTAAGAATTAACTATTTCATTAAGAATTTTCTAACACACTACCATTAGTGCACCTACTTCCTGCTTTAGCAGACAGTTACTGTAATTCTTAAGTCAGTCACAGATAATCTGTACTTGTGTTTCTATAATGTATCAATTTTGTACAGGTTGAACCTCTCTAAGCTGGCAACCTCGGGACCGGACCAGTGCTGGATCAGAGAATTTGCCAGACCACAGGAGGTCTGTATTATCTTGCAGCACTACCAACACTTGCACTGCTTACTGGGTTTTTAGAAGACATTTAGGGGTAAATTACAGCTAAATAACAGCACAGAACACTGAGAGCCAGGACTGGTGGCTGTAAACACTTTCTGGGACCACGGGAAACTGGTTCACACCCATGATAAGTGGTCATCCAGCTAACTAAAATTGTGCTGGATTATGAATGTTGCTGGATGAGAGAGTTCTGGGTTGGAGAGGTTCAACCTGTACTCCTGAAAAAAAGTGTTGGATAAAGCATTCTGGGCACTACTTACAAAGGTACAATACCATCATAAGTTAAACTTGCCTAAATTGCCATGCCAGCATGACTCAACCTTGATTTTCAGCTTTCTTCAGTATATGCTCCAGTGACTTTGTGATGCCAATACTTGTAAGATAACCATTTTAGTTAAGGTAAAATGAACTCTCTCTTGTGTAAGAGCAATGAAACATGCCTGCAGATGGTGTTTCACACTGTGGGGAAAAAAAAGGATCTGGCGCAGCATGTGAATGAGTTTCACCATGAACTGAAGTCCCAGTTTTGAAGATGGCAAAAATGAGAACACGGTGGTTTGAGAATAACTGAGGGAATAAAATTTATTTCAGTTTGGCACCTGACGAACTATCAGAAATTTCATTGTAAACACTGATGGGTAAAGAGAATATCAATTGCTGCTTAAGGTAATACCTCCTGCATGGAACTATTCAACGTGTTAGATTAAAGCTGAATAACCAGTCTGAGACCTTTTCCCTTCCCCCACATTATTTAGGAGAAGGGAATGTGAACAAAGATTATGAAAAATACAAAACAAACACATACTTCAAAATGAAACAAGAAATTCAGTATGAGATGGCTGTTAATATTTTACAACCATAATTTGTATTTCAAATAAATCATGAAACATGAATTTATATAACCTAAGAATTATGACTGCACAGCTTAAAGCTTCCTAAGGCACCTTTAGCTTACAGAATAAACTTTTAGCAAGTGTTAGGTTTTGTATTTGGGAGTTAGTGATGTTTGATTCAGAGACCAGCTTCCGCCATTTATCATTCAGCAGGTCACTTAAGAAGCAATCAGTGTTTTATTAAACCAACAAGAGTATTGAGTAAGCTTTCCCCAGTTCTAAGCATACTTTATTTGGAAGCCTGATGATCCTAAGAGCTACTGAGTATCATTGAATGACTTTCCCTGTGCAGGTTCCAATGCATTCACTAAGAAATGTTTCTCGTAAGATGCATTTATAGGCACCAATGAAATCAACTGCCACTCTGTGTCAATTCAAATCGCAAATTTATCTCAAAATGCATCCATATGTTTATTACTCTCTATGGGTCACCTTCACTTTCCCACCCAAGAGTAAAAGATCAAGGCAGATCTTTTGACTTTTTGGAATAAATCACTCACATTTGTGGTCAGCTCTGGATATGGTCATGCATACCTACATGCTTCAGGCAGGAGGCTGGGCTACATGACCTCCTGAGGTCCCTTCCAGCCCTAGAATTCTGTGCCAATCCATTTAGTGCTCCTGCTTCCATTCAGTCAAGAGGACATGGAAAGCCATATGATATCCTAATTTGCCAGGAAGCAGCAAATAACATTGTCCATTATATTTATAACTGCTTTAACATATACTTGATCTGTTAACTGCAGCACATGGATTGCTGGTTTGTCTTCAAAGCTGAGTGAGTAACCAATCAAACAAGCGTTCTCAGGAAGTCATCCACATAGATTCATCTCAGTAATTTATTACAGTACTAGAAGATTTACCCAGAGCTGCTCAGGTCCTCCACTAGAGGGGGGCTGGAAGTGTGGGGGTGCAGGAGTCAGAGCAGGTGGTGGGGGCGTCAAGGTTGGGACTGCACTGGCTAGCTGGCAACTTTGATTCCTGGGGTGAGCCCAGGGTAGCAGGGACTGTGCTGGCTAGCTCGCAGCCGCTCTTGCAGCTGAGCTTGCTCGCCGCACCCCTGTTGTCATTCTGGAGTATAACTGCCTCCCTTTTGTTTGATGAGAAACATGGATATCACATTGTCCTGACACAACCAAACACTTAAGTTGTAAAAGGAAGCTGCATACCAAGTTTGGTGGTCCTAGCTCTTACTATTTAGGAGGAATTCTTGAATAGACGGATGGATGCATAAATGCTCTCAAATATATAGTAGATAAAGGCTAGCTCTTTTTTTGAGGTTACTGACACCCAGGTACACAATCAGGATCCTGAAGTCTTCTAATCCACCAGGTTAGGGAAGCATGTACCTACTTAAATTATTTCTTAGCTCCCACATTCTTGACAAATGAGAAGCAAAGCCTAGGTGGTTTAAATTTGCTGCACATTTCAATATCCCATGCACACAAATGTACATACTTCATAAACTGGAACAAGGCATCTGCTTTATAAATATTTTGGTAATAACAAAACAAATTTGCGATGAAAAAATTTAAAATTTAGCTGCTCTAACAGGACCAGGAATACAAAGTAATACACACTTTTCTCAAAGTGGAAGTCTATTTCCTCTTTACTAGCCTTAGATGCAGACTCCTGCAGCTCAAACAAGGATGAGTAAGGCTTAGTTATTCTTTCATGCTTTGTGATGGACAGCGAGTGAGAATGATTTATGTGAATTATGGGAACAGTGGTGGGAAAAGGAAAGGAAATATTAGATGGGATGGATTCAGTGGACAAGAAAGTTTGTTTTTGGTTTAATTAGAAGTACAATATTGGTTTTAATGCACTACTATATGCCTAGCCTACAGATTGAAACAACAAGTTCAGTTGAGACACAAGACACTGCATCAGTGTGTAAATTAAGGTCTGCTGCTGCAGTTCAAGCAGACGAAAAGGACCAAGCAGAGTGGGCAAGTCAGAGTCTTACACTTAAGTCTGCAAAATGCACCATTATGAAAACTAAGATGGACAATGAAGTAATTGACTGCTGCTCCATGTTGCATAATCTCCAAGATGGCAGCACTTAAGTTAAACCATGAGCTTGCTTGTGTTCTTGTTACTTTGCGTACCTCAACAACTAAGTGCTAATATGAAGGACTGTTTAAAATGCACAAAGGATTTTTAATTTACATTTAAATATACAGCAACTGAAAATCCCTTCTAGGTTCTGAACATTCCAGATAACATAGGCTATTTGCTTTCTTGGATGGTAAATAGGCTGTTAAATTCTGATTGATTGCTCCTTAGCACACCAGTGTCATTTGTTCAAGGCTTTCCAGACTTCTGGCATTTTTTCAATTGGTACCTTTAAATGTTTTCTATATAGTTTATGTTGAAAAAAAAAAGAGAGATCAATACAGTAAACTCCATCTTAACTGACATTCTATCACTTGGAACTCTCAAATAATTGGCATTTTAACCATAAGTAAGATTTAGTTAAGTTTGCTACAAGTACAGTATAGTGAATGTAAATACAAATGAAAACATCACATAAAGTATAAGTTTACAGTGTACAATACTACTGTTGTTCATAAAAGTACCCTGCATACATTTTTGTTTGTTTCTTAGTAACCAGTCTTGTTTTGATTTAGCGTTATGCATTGCTAGGTATACCTCTCAATTGTCCAGAACACAGTAGTGCCTCGATTTATGTAAGAGTTGCATTCCCATACATCCTCACATAACTGGAATTTTGTGTAAGTCAGGCGGCCGCTTATTCCCTGGCAGAATGCCTATTCTACAGCTGAGGAAGCAGCACGAGCACCTGGAGCTCCTTTTGAAAGGTAAGTCCTGGGGTTGGGGGAAGGGCAGTTGGAGAAGGTTAAGTCTGCAGGTGGGTTGGTGCCAAGGGAGGGGGTCAAGGGGGTTAAGACGGGGTGGGCTGGGGATGCAGGGGTCGGGGGTGGAGTTGAGATGGAGCTGCACACGCAAGGGGGGAGGGGAGCAGTTGAACCAGGGCAGGGAGGTTGAGCTAGAGCCAGGCGTGGGGGTTGTGAGCCTGATGTTGGGCGGGGGGGGAGAAGGGGGCGGCAGGCTGATCTGGAGCCATGCGCAGGGGCTTTGAATTGGGATGGGGGGGGTTTGATCCAGAGTTCTGCATGGGGGTAGTAAGCTGAAGCCAGAGCCAGTTGGGGCGGGAGGTGAACCAGAGCTGTGTGTGGGCAGTGAACGGGAGGCTGGAGGAGGTTGAACCAGGGCCGTGCGGGTTGAGCAAAGGCTAGGGGAAGCAGGATTTTGAGTTGTGCTTAACTCGTGTTAATGTGGAGTTAAATGCAACTCAAAATCATGCATTTCAAGGGTTTTTGAGTATCTGGCAACCTCCCGGTCCCATGGCTACCAAATATGAAAGAGTCTACTGTAGAAACTTGGCTGCCAGAAATCAGAAAAAGCATGGATGTGTGTGTGGAGAGAGGAGCTGGAAGACAAGTGATAACTGTAAGTTCACTCCTTTGCTAGCAAAATTACTCTAAATTGTATACATTTAGAATAGGGCAGTGTTTCTCAATCCAGGTTCCCGGAGTGTGTCTGCGGCACACTTGATTACCTCTGGCGGTATACCATCCTGGCCAGGGGCCTTTCCTGCTGCAATGCTGTCGATAGCTCTCTTCAGTTCATCCACAGTCAGTTCCTGATCCAGTTCGTCCATTACTGGTAGGAGCTCGACGGCATCGAGGGCTGCGTCAACCACAACGTTCTCGCGTGAGTACAGCTCGGAGTAGTGCTCAACCCAGCACTCCATCTGTTTGGCTTTGTCAGCAATGACTTCACCAGATTTGGATTTCAGAGGTGCCATCTTGTTCTGGGTGGGTCCTAATGCCTTCTTCATACCCTCGTACATTCCTCTGACATTACCAAAGTTGGCACAGGTCTGGATGCTGCCGCATAGCTGGAGCCAGTAGTTGTTGGCACAGCACCTGGCTGTCTGCTGTACTGTTCTTCTGGCCGCTCTAAGTGCTTGCTGGGTACTCTGGCTCGGTGAGCGTTTGTACTCCAGGAGTGCAGGGCACTTCTTTTCAATGACTGGAATCATCTCATCGGAGTTAGCTTTGAACCAGTCATTCATGTTTCTAGCTCTTCTTCCAAACACCGACAAGGCCGTGTTGTAAACTGTATCCCTCAGATGTTGCCATTTGGATGTCACATCGGCACCCCCAAGGCCGCTGCACAGATTTTTCTGGAGGGTCTCTCTGAACTTTTCAGCTTTCTCCGAGTTTGCTGTCTTTCTAGCGTCAATGCGGGGCCTTCCAGCAGGTTTAGAGCAGTACAGCTTCTTGGGTGTCAGCTTGAGCTTGGAGCAAACTAGCGAGTGATCTGTATCACAGTCAGCACTATGATAGCTGCATGTCAGAAGGACGTTTTTGAGGTTATTACGCCTAGTGATGACCACGTCTAGTTGATGCCAGTACTTTGAGCATGGGTGTCTCCACGACACTCTGTGCTGTGGCTTCGTTTGGAAGAATGTAATCAAGTGTGCCGCGGACACGCTCCTGGAACCCCTACATGAGCTACTGTGCCTGTGCTGGAAAGAAAGTGAGGTTCCACAGGATATGCGCGATGCTAACATTGTAACATTGTATAAGAACAAAGGAGACAGAAGCGACTGCAACAACTACCATAGAATCTCCCTCCTAAGCGTCACTGGTAAACTGTTCGCTCGCGTCATCCTTGGCAGACTCCAGAAGATTGCTGAGAGGGTGTACCCCGAATCGCAGTGCGGATTCCGCGCAGAGAGGTCTACCATTGACATGGTCTTCTCTCTAAGGCAGCTGCAGGAGAAGTGCAGGGAGCAGAGGAAGACACTCTACATAGCCTTCATCAACCTGACCAAGGCCTTTGACTTGGTCAGCAGGGATGGTCTGTTCAAACTGCTCCACAAGATAGGCTGTCCTCCAAGGTTACTCAAGATGATCCAGTCATTCCACGAAGACATGAGAGGAACCATCCAATATGATGGCGCATTATCGGATGCTTTCAGAATCAGGAGCAGCATCAAACAAGGATGCATGCTTGCTCCGACATTGTTCGGGATCTTCTTCGCACTCCTCCTGAAGCATGCCTTTGGATCTTCAACAGAGGGCATCTTGCTGCACACAAGATCTGATGGGAAACTGTTTGATCTTGCAAGGCTGAAAGTAAGTCTAAGGTGCGGGAAGTCCTCATCAGAGACATGCTGTTCGCAGACGATGCTGCTGTAGTGTCTCACACAGAAGACCAGCTTCAAAAACTACTGGATCAGTTCTCCAAAGCATACAAGGACTTTGGGCTTACCATCAGCCTAAAGAAGACAAACGTACTCGGTCAGGATGTTGCTGAATCCCCATCCATGACAACTATACGTTAGAGGTCGTCCACGAGTTCGTTTACCTCGGGTCCACCATCACTGACACCCTGTCATTGGACACTGAGCTAAATAGGAGGATCAGAAAAGCAGCCACAACTCTGTCCAGACTCAGCAAGAGAGTGTGGAACAACAACAAGCTGTACACTCACACCAAAATGCAAGTCTACAGAGCCTGCATCCTCAGCACCCTCCTTTATGGCAGCGAGACTTGGACCCCGTATGCCCTCCAGGAAAAGAGGCTGAACGTCTTCTATTTGTGCTGCCTCAGGCCCATCCTTGGAATATCATGGAAGGACAGAGTGACCAACACCGCCGTCCTCGAGCAAGCTGGAATCCCAACCATGCACACCCTCCTCAGGCAGCGTCGACTCCGCTGGCTGGGCCACGTCCACAGGATGAATGATGGAAGGATTCCAAAAGACATCCTGTATGGTGAGCTAGCCTTTGGCAAAAGACCTCCTGGACGCCCCCAGTTGCGCTACAAAGATGTCTGCAAGAGAGACCTCAGAGGAGGTAGACATCGAGCTGGACAACTGGGAAGAACTAGCAGACGACCGCAGCAGATGGAGGCAGGGGTTACACAAGGGCCTTCAGAAGGGCGAGATGAGGATCAGACAGCTAGCAGAGGAGAAGTGAGCGCACAGAAAGCACACTAAGGACTTGCCAGACACCCACCACATCTGCAAGAGATGCAGCAACGACTGTCACTCTCGTGTGGGTCTTCATAGTCACAGTAGACACTGTAAATGAAGTCCTCAATTGAAACTATAAAGGGCGCGATCCATAGTCTATGCAGACTGAAGGATGCCTACTTACTCAATCCGGGGTACACCAAGTTCTTCTGCGGGGAGAGGAGTGGGTACATCACCTCATCTCGGTGTTTGCCTAGTTTTACAAGAGGCTACATAAAAACCACTAACAGTCAGTATAGTCTAAAACTTCAGACAATGACTTGTTTCTGCTGCTTCATACGCCTTATGCTGAAATGTAAGTACAGTAAAATTCCTTTAATCTGGCACATCCGGGACCAGGCAGGTGCTGGATTACCAAATTTTCCAGACTATTAAACGTCACTACTCCACACTCCTTCAGCTTCTTCACCATCTCAGCACCCAGCTGCAGCTTCTTCACTACCCCATGCATCTGCAGCTCACCACCCCTGCACATGCCAGCTCAACTCCACCCCCAGGCAGCCCTAACCCACCTGATGCTTAAAGCCCCTGCCCCCCTCCCATGGCCCCAACCCACCACCAAGCACCCCTCCCCCCCACTTACGTGAACGTGGAGCTATGTGAGGGTTGCGCAGAATGCATCCCCTCATGGGACTACTGTACACCAGACCATCAAATTTTGCCAGATTATCTCCATAAATAGGACTATTTTTGCCAGATGCTGAACCATCAGAATTTCCTAATCGTCAGAGGTTGGATTAAAGTAATTTTACTGCACAATATTTCTACTCCAATTCATTTATTTGATAATAACAGAGCAGAAAGTTTTCAACAGTAGTCTTCTGGAATATTTTTGCATGTTTTTGTAAGTAAGTTTTTAAGTAAGGTGTAACACAGTGGTATGCAAAACAAATCTGACTCCTGAAAAAGGTACAATAATCTGGAAAGGTTGAATGGCACTTGTTTCGAGACCTCAGACTACCCTCGGACCATGTTTTCAAGCGGTGGTACGCGTACAACCTTAGGATACTTTTTTTTTTGGGGGGGGGGGGGCGGGGAACAAAGGGGTACTTTATAAAAAAGCTTGAGAAACACTGGAATAGGGGATAGTTATTTTGAGTAATAATGTGGACAAATGAACGTTCAATATTTTGACTGATTAACAAAATTTGAAGCGTATAAAGTTACTTTACCACAACTCTGAAGTTATTTTAAATGTGTCCTGCCCCTCAAGACAATTAAAGATGACTGAAGACTGTTCTTTACATTGATCAAAAGGTTGCTGACTGGCTCCAAAGTACTCCCTTTTTACACACAGAGCATAGTGATTTGCAACACTTTCAGCAGCATCTGAGACCTACACCAGCTTGGGGAACATGAGAACTTAACACTTGTGCTGCACAAAGTATTTTTCAAACAGAAGCTACACCCTCCAAGGAAGCAATATTAATTTAATGTACAGCTTATTAAAGAGATACTGTAACGTGAAATAGCTCACATACATTCTCATTTCAGTGTCCCCCACATCCTGATCGCCTCATACATGACAACTGTGAAGCAGAAGTTTGTTAACCAACTAGTTTCCCAGTTTCTGAACCACTTGATGTAAGATGATCAGTTGCTTAAAGTTAACATCAGCCTGTTTTAATGTAATGGTGCAGAAACATAGGTATGGCAATGTGCAGAAGCTTGCCAATTAGTGCCACTCACCTCTTCAGGTAATGTGATGAGGAGATCAGCATCCAACTGTCCCACAATTCTTGAGAGAAAATAACTGCTACAAGCTGCAAGCAGAGACCGATGAGCCCGAAATCGTTGATCTTCCACTAGAATAGTAACATCACAAAGAAGATCTTGCTTTCTCTGATCATTGAGACTGAGTAGAACATTGGTACAGTGTACAGAGGACTCATATGCAAAAACCACACTGTTCTTCTCATTTAAAGGCATTGTGTATCAGAAGTGTTAGCACTATTCCCAGTGGAAAGCATATGTCTATTCTTCAAACCTGAAATAAAATGTAAACATTTACACAATAAGTCTAACGGTAATCTTGTCACTAAATTTTTATGAGGCATAACAAGAGACAAGTTATACATATTGCACCTTAAAAAAAAGTAAGTATCTAGCTTTTAACCTACACGAAATGCAAGCAGGACACTTTAGACTCATTTTTATGCAAGTTTCAAAATATATTCTTTAGTAAGTTCATGTTTAATTAAATCATTTTGCTCCAAATAATTTTTGCTCCTACTACCCTGGGAAGAAAAAACATTTGAAAACAGCATTTTAAAAACCAGTATTTATTCTTGGAGATGCAGGTTGATTAAAAGTAACATTTACCAAAAAGATATGACATTAAATAAGGATCAGCATTTAAAAGACATCTTCCTGACTGCAGAACTACAGAAATTGAAAGAGGAACAAACTACAGAGCCTCTAGATCAAAGTTCATCAAGATATTACATAAGTTACTTTTGTTTATGGAATGTGGTTTACCTTCTAAAGTCTTTACAGAAAGAGAAAAAAAGTCCAAAGCGATACTACAATATGCTACATAAGGGCAGCAATACTGACTACCTCAAATAATCACACAATAAAAAGTGCAAATAAAATATGGATCACTAGTTTGCATGGCTGCCTATATGGAACATGCGTGCATTCTTAGGGAGCAGGTGCCTTCATCATAAAGATGCTAGAGAAACAAGCATCTTCCTTTGCAGTCCTGAATGAGACACCTGGAAAAAAGTTGAATGGTCACGAAAATTGAGCTACTATTTCATGCCAAGAGATGACCCCTGGGAAGTCAAGGAGTCATTCAAAAAAGTATACATCAGTTATGATTCTGTAAGTGCAAAATTAAGCAGTGTCCACTTTTCATGCGGCCATGGAAAATAGCAAAATTTTATAGAATTTTTCAACATCCTAATTTTAAAAGGGCATTGTTTTAAAATCAACAGGCCAAATTAATTTTTAATTTTGTATGCTGTTACGGTATAATACCAAAAATATATCTCATTTAATATTTGATCTATATGGTGGCTTGGCATACCTCAAATAGCAGTGGCAATTAAGAGGTATCATTTGTTTTTCCCAACCATTCATATACTTGTCATGTTGTCACTGCATTGGCAAGGTTTATAAGACACCTAGGCTGTGTCTGCACTAGCACCTTCTGGAAAATCAGCCCCTCTTCTGAAAGAGCACCCAGCATATGTCTACACACAAAATGCACTCTTTTGATCAGAAATTGAAAACACAGCTCTTCTTCCACAAGCCGTATTCCACTCTCAGGAAGATCGCCTTTTTCTGAAAGGTTCTTTTGGAAAAAAGCATGTGTAGACGCTCTGGGGGCTCTTCTCTCAAAAGAGCTGTCTTCATGGCGCTGGATTTTTCTATCCCTGGCCTGTTCTTTTGAAAGAGGACGGTTGTGTGGACGGTCTCTTTCAAAAGAGCAGATACTCTTTTGATCCGTGCATGCATGCGTGCGTGCGGACGCAATCTTCTGAAAGAGATCTTCCAGAAGATAGTCTTTCGGAAGATCACTGTAGTATAGACGCAGCCCTAGAGATTGAGACAAGGGTTTCAAAATTGAAATGGGGAGCATTTACTGTAATGACTATTCTGACTGAAAAAAGATGTTCCCTCTACAACTAGTCTATCTACCAAACCAATCAAGGCAAGTAACTTGCCTTTCTACTCCCCAGTTAATTGCTCTCTCCTGTCCTTTACTTCACACTTTGTTTACCCCCTACTCTTCCCACCTCACTTTGTTTTCAGATATTTTCTTCCACATCTCTGTATCTCTGCTGTCTTATTTCCCCACATTGTGTGATCATTCTTTCTTCCTCCAATTTGCCTCAGAGTAGAGTAGTGAGAGTACAAAGGGGGGGTACAATAAAAATGACATTTATCTCCCACTACGCACATTCATCAAATCCAAAAAAGACCAAGCCTCTTCAAGTGTATCAATCTATAAACACCTTCTTCCATTACTGTTTGCTACACTGATGTAACTTGATGCTGTTTAGCAGAAGTGTCACCTCTCTGTCCATGGGTGACATAGTTCTTCCTGATGGGGGAAACTATAAAGGAGTAAGAGGAAGAAGAGTTTCCAAAAGCTGATCTTGATGCAACATGTTTTAACAGCAATGAGTAATAATATTAACATTTCTACTGGGCTGAAACAGATTCTGGGTTGGTGGGAAAGCATCAGATTATTAGTAAATCACTATTAAAGGCACTTCATGAATATAAGATTAAAATACATCTTTAAAACTCAAAGTATGCAATCAGGCAACAGCACAGAAAAAAAGCCCCAAAATGCAAATAGAGAACAGTATTTTATTAAACATAAATTTCTCATAAAGGGAAGGTTTACAAAAAAGATTTGATAATGCAAGAAAATTGTTCTTGTTTCATTTAAAATTAAGATGACTACACATTTTTCTTCTGCATAAAATTTTAAAGCTGGATGAAAACAACATTCAGTTGAACACTTCAGAACTACAAAAAACTTCAATTCCTGAGGTGTCTCTAACTGAGATTCTATAATCATTGCTATTTTTCCCACAACTGACAAACTGCATAAGAACAAAAAAGAAAACAAAATTAAAAGATGAAAAGTTCTTCATGTCAGGTTTTCCAATAATACTGTCCATGGCACGGCTGTAAAGCCTGAGCAGTCTTTGTTTTATAATTTGAGAAAGACTAACATCATTTTAGTTTTAAAAACCAAAACACACATATTATTTCAGATATTATGTAAGTTATCTACCAATTATATGAACAGCTTACATGAGAATTGTGAAATATATAGGGCCCTTTGTTTTCAGTTTTTATTTAATTTTTTCCCACGAATTTATTAGTACAACAACAAAACAGGTGAAAATAAGTGCAAAATACTATTAATTTTTCTGGGTTTATTTTGGTCGAGGGAAAGACAGAGGGGAAATATTCAGAAAATTAGTGCTTTGAATTACGTTTGTCCACCTTGTTTGCTGCAGAACTAAAACACGTACAAGATGATTTGAAATCTCTCTCCACTTATGTTTAAAGTCAGTGAGGTGCAAGCACTACTTTTATCACAATGTTTAAGCTTTGTCCCTTCAGTTCACGTTAGTTTGTTTAAATAATTCTGAAATGTTCAAAAATCGTAGTTTTCAAATCAGCACTTTTCATTTATTTTTTTAATTTTCCACTGACAAGTTACTCATTCAAAAGGACTCAAAGTAAATTCTTACTACCAATTTTTTTATCACTTTAAAAGCATAAAAATCCAGCTTTTGAAAAGCTTTAGATGCATAAAATATAGGAAACTGCACCCAGTATTTCTAATTTTCACGAAAGGACAGTTTCTTTTAAAATTACTATAAAAAGCTAGCAACTATTTTAAAACTAATGCTTGAATAAGAAACACTAAAAATTAATGAGTTGATAACTTACAAAACAGCCTCAAATATCAGCATATTACTGTAAAATGAATACTGTACAGCCAATTAAGATAATTTATACCAGATTAAGTAGCCAAATGTATCAAATAAGAAGAAACAGAGTATGTAGACGGTAATTCCCTTGTGACACAGTTACACGTACAATTAGGTCAGCATAAAATTTCTGAGATAAACAGGCCCTTCCCCTTCACCCAAATAAAAAAAAGAGGCGGTGTGAGAACTCACTACTAAAATATCAAGCTTCCATCATGCCCTAGTTATAAAATGAAACATTGCCTTCAGTGATACACAAATGCCAAGGTCCTCAGGATAGAAATTTTACATAACTTGAAAGTTATACATTCTTTTGGGAAATATGGTCCTGAAGACGTACTTTATTCCACTTTCCCTGCATCTTTTGCTATTTCATTAGTGTAATTTCTTTTAGAGAAATTCTACTCTGAAAAGTGACAGAATATTTATCTGAGGTCCATTTTCTCTTCCATGTATTTACAAGTCAAAATATTTAGCTTATAAAGAAAATTCGTTTTCCCTCTCAGCTAACTCCGTGTTCTGAAATCCAGTTTGGTTGTTTGTTTCTTGTTCACACACTATTGGTATAAAGATTATGTCCAGCAAATTATACCTCAGAGACATCTGTGCAATCCTAGTTGCCTTCAGTGGATCGGTACAAGTGTAACTTGAACTCAATAAACATCTCTATAAGGATACACAAGAATGCATACTATTTTAATAGTGTTGGCACTGCACTGCTAACACAAGTAAAAAGCAATAATAAATTACTTCTCTCATAAAATCCAGCACGACCCATGTAAGTTGACGCTTGTAATTATTAATTCCTCTCACTATTGAAAACTTCTGCCCTATTTCCAGTCTGAATTTGTCTATCGTCCATTTTCAACATTACATCACATTATACCATTTTCTCCCAGACTGAAGGGCCCATTTAAAATATTTGCTCCCTATACAGGTACTTGCAGATGAATCAAGTACCCCTTCACCTTCCCTTTGTTAAATTAAATAGATTGAGCTTTGTGAGTCTATCATTATAAAATATGTTTTCTGATCCTTTAATACCTGTGACACATCTCTGAACCCCTCAGTAAATTTGCACACAACCACCTTGCACTCCTCCATCTAACTCATAACTGTCACCAAACAACCAAGACACCGTTCACTCAGTGTATTTTTAAATTCTTTGAACTTGGAATGAACTTTATTGATACATTTTATTAAATTTACAACAGCATATTTTAAAACCAGCTAATTCAAGTCACTTTTCAGGGTAGGAAAAGCCTATGAGATCTAAAAAAGTGTTTCTGGTATTAATACTTAATAAAACAAAATGGTGTATATACCACTAGAATCCTAGTCCATGTTGCAGATACATCTTTGTTTTAAATATTTTCTCATTGGAGTTAAAATATTGCATCAAGTCATTTTATGTATCATTGTATTAAGCCCTGTTATATACAAATTTAGTACCCTTTTCATTTAGAACATAGAAACTTTGTACTGTCTGTTCACATGGGAATTTTGTATCTGTAGCCAGACAGAATCCCCCTGCTTTATTCCATCTTGCCCCTCTTATGTGCCTCAAAGCATGAAGGACAAAGAAGAAAACAGCACAGTCTTAGAATACTTGAAAGCACAGATGTATCTTACGCACAGCCTTTTGATGCTTCAAGAACACAGGATGTGCTGACCCAATCATGACCCTGGATAACAGAGGAACACAGATAAGAGGGCTAACAAGCCAGCCAATGACCACAGGGCCTTAAATTGCCCTTGGCTGGTATTGCTAATTGATATGCCCACACAATCGTCCCAGAAGAGGAAGCTCGCACCCCTACGAAAGAATGTCCTGCCTTAATGATTTAGTTACCTTTATCTTACAAGTGTAAATTAAATTGCAACTCTCTTCTAAGAGCTGGCGTCACAAAGGCAAACCAGCATAACTGGCATCTAACAGATAAGGAAGAGTGTACGTGACCCAAGGGGTATAAAGAAGGGTCTGGCAGACCACTCTAACTGAGCTCCATTTACCTATACCTGCCAGTCAGGTAAGGTCTTTGCCACCCAAGGTCCCAGGGGACGCCCCCCTCGCATATCTTCTTCCCAAGGGATTGAGTGGTAGACTTAGCTACGCCGGAGTCGAAGGACGCAGGGGCGAGAATTATACCTGTAATGTACTTTGTGCACATTTAATAGTAAGAGCTCTGTAAACTGAGGCAAACTGTAACTTTCATTTGTAATCTAATTGGTATACCATATGTATCATCCTACTAGTAGTTAATAAGATAGAGCAATAGCCTTGTAACCACTGAGATTCTTATTTCTGCCTTTTAATAAATAGTAACCATATAAGCCTTCAGCCTGACTCCTTCCAGTTACTGTAACTCGGCCGAACACAAAACAAAGAACCTTAGCCGTTTGGCTATAATCAGCCTGATCAGCGGTAAGGTGCAGTAAAAGCTGAGCGCTGAGTCATGTCGCCTCCACGGGACAGACTCCTGGGGCACCTGTCAGCCTCCCTGGCTGCCCTCTGCGAAGGGACAGTCTGTCCTACCAGTTAAAGACTCGGGTGAAATAAGCTCTCTGCACCAACATTTGGGGCACCTGTCAGCCACACTGGCTGCCCGCTGCGAAGGGACTGCCTGTCCTAGCAGTCAAAGACTCGGGTGAATCTCTGGGGCATCCGTCAGCCATTCTGGCTGCCCGCTGAGAAGGGACTGTTGGTCCTAGCAGTCAAAGACTCAGATGTAACTAGGCTCACAGACCACTCATTTCCCCAGCCATCAGCTAACAGTATCTTTTCATATCCAATTTAGAAACTTTGTATTAAGTGTTTTAACACAGAAATTTTATGTTTTGTAGAATACTTCCTAGGAGTCTGTAAGGTAAAGAAAACCTCTTTTTACCCTTTATTTTTGGATTGCTTAATTGATTGCCCTGTTGAGTGAATGAGGTGTGACTGGATAAGGCCTACAAGACAGGATAGAAGCTAGATCTAAGACCAATGAGAAGAATAATGGAACCTGTTAAGTGGGCCCATTGAAAGAAGACCCAACATATGGACACCTTGGGAGTCACCAGCAAGTGCCTGCTTTTGGAAGCAATGCACGTGAATATGAAACAGTCCTTAACAAATCATGTCAAAGTTTTAAAAACTCATTTTAGGACAAAGTCTGCCCCCATGACACCAGAATAAGATGTTTTTGCACAAAGGATCTAGGCCCCATTCACCTGCTTTTAAAGATATTTGTAGAATTAGGGCTCTAAACATAATTGTGTCTATAACCATACTTACTATTCATGTAATAGTGATAGCAAATAGTGTTTCCCAAACAGCAGAATATTGTTAGCAAACAGAACTTATTTTCTTGGAGCTGGTTCAAATCACTGGTGACATCTACACAGCATGCTGCTGCTGGTAGAGTCATGCAAATAAGGGCACTTGACAATGGCAATGAGGCGCTCATTTACAAATCACTGTCTCATCTACAAGTGGGGTTGGGTCAACAGAACCCCACCTACATGTCTTGTTTTGTGGAGAATGAGGCCTCTGCCAGGACAACAATCATGTGAGTATGCAAATGAGGTGGGAAATTTGTAAATGAGCACCTCATTTGCATGACCCTGCTGGCAGCAGCACACCATGTAGAGGTAGCCATTAAGAGCAGTTCAGCGGCAGGGTTATGTCTGCATAACCATATGGCCAGTTCTCCTATCTAAGCCTTTTTGATACCAGGGACTGCATAGCTGCCTTCCTAAATTATGTCAGGGAGATTTCAGTCATCAATACCGGTCCTTCAGCTGGTCACTGAGATACTGTCCTACAAAACAAGACAATACAGAGTGCATTGCCTTATGCAATGAGAGTGGTGCTCTGTATTTATATCCTGCAGGCACTCCCAGGGTGAGGGTATCTGCTCCACAACCTGCCCCTGCTGGGCAGCAGCACCAGGTCCAGTGGGCAATCGCTGCTTTGCTGTATCAGCATGCACTGTGCCTAGAGCAAGGTGGGGACAGGATGGGCCTGGAGCTCAAGTGGAGTGTCAGAGAAACTGCTAGCATGGGTCACACAGAATCATGAGGGGCTAGCACACCACTGCTGGGGACAGAGCAGCACAGCTAAGGGGAGAGGGGATTCAGGAGGAGCCCAGCTTCAGGGTCAGGAAAATGAACCAGAGAAAAAAGGCAGACCCAAACTGCTCCATATCTGTCCGGAGCAAGCTCACTGCGGCTTGCCGCACCACACCCTGCACAAGCCCAGACAGCACAGCAATAAGGCCAGCCTCCCCCTGCCGCCCTGCCTAATCCAACATTGACAAGACCCACCCTCTGCTGACCCCTGACCTGGGCAGATGCGAGAGTGGAAGGAGGGAGAGTCAAGTGCTGGCCATCTGGAGATAGTGTCTATTGGCTCAGCAGTGGCAGAGCAGGGTCATTACCACATCCGTAGCCACAGAGGAGTCAGCATCTGAAGCTGAAAATGACTCCTTACAGAGCTGCGTGCAGCTGTGGAGCCACAAATTGCCAAACCCTACGATAGGCCAACGTGGCTCCTAATATAAATCATCTTATACCAACAAAAGTGCATTTTTGCAGATACACCTTATTTCAGCCACTCTTCTTTATTGCTTCAAACATCTGGAAAACAAGCTATACTGTCAAACATATTTCTGACCCTCTGAAAGACTGGTAGGTTTGCCCTGCATGCAAGTACCAAACCAACCTCTTTGCATTCCATGTCCAATTCTTTGATGAATGGAACCAATGTTAAAACAGCATGCATATATTCATCAGGGTAGAGAAAAAACAAGACAAAAAACTAATGAAAAATGTTTAAAATTCCCAACTTTTGAAAGAAGGGTACACAAGTAAAAATTCAGCACAATCTCACAATACATAGGTAAAAAATTATCCTTTTAAGGCTATTATGTGATGGTTTTATTCTTGGTCTTTAAAAAACAAAAAAACCAAAAAGTTTTCCTTTCACAGAGCTGACACAACAGTACTGAATATATAGATATACAGGACAGACACACACACCAAGCCCCAAGCTAGAGGACAGCTTCTACATGCACAATCTAAATACACATTTCTCTCTGAATGGGAAATAAGGTTTTATAAAAGGTATAAAAAAAAACATATGTGACTACTGTAATGAAAAAGACTGAAAGCTAGCAGTTGTATTAGATGGGCTGAGTGCTGTAATGTCATGTAAGCCAACAGCCTCCTGCCAAGTATAATTAGGTGAAATCAAACCATCTTTGAGACATGGCTCTTCTGGCCACAGTTATGCTTCTTTATTTAACTTACATCAATAAACTTGGGTGGACTTCCTGTGGGCCTTTGTACATTTCACATAAAAAAAAGTCACAAGAACCGTCTGTCACTGAATTTATGGATGCAAGTCTCCTGAGACGTGGATACCAGTGAAGAAAAATGTTGAACTGACTGGTTAATTTAAAGCACATCACCACATTTTTAACTGATGTATTACACTGATTGCACCACTTTATATCTGCAGAAACTGGCACAAAGTAGACTAGAAACCATCACCTTAAGTTGCACGCTAAGAGACATCATTAGAACTAGGAAGAGAAACATCTAAGTAAGTAACATGGGTTCAGAAGATATTTTGTAGTTCAAAAGGCACCTTCATTGACCTCATGTGGTACTGAAGATGTAAATTTTATGGAAAGATGAATAAATCCACCTGACCCTGATGAGAAGGTACAGAGAAAACTACCTTATCATAGTTACTCTACAGCAAAATAACTGCTAAATGAGTATGAAGTTAGTCTCCAAGCAAGCCTCAAACAAATATAATACACCAGCAGTATTCTGTGTGAGGATTCTAAAGTTTTTTTCCAGTCTTTCCACAGCCACAAACCCTTTTCTATACCCAAACTTCCCAACGCAAGAAATGAGAACTTGAGACAGTTCTTCTGAGTCAGAGAAATATATTGTATTAGAACAGAAAAGATCTTTTGCCTTGTGTACTCTAAGTGCTCAGTTACAATTAAATCCATTTTTCAGTAAAGAATTGTGTCTTAAAAAGCATCTCTGACTTTTAAGGCAAAGAAAATGCTGCAAGTTTTTGAATGTACAAATTGGGGCACTACTTCAAGAGTCTACAGACAGTCTGCAACACAGTAAGCAAGCAGTACGAATGACATATCTTGGTGATGTAAGTTTGAAACCTAAAAAGTGGCAGTATAAATGTCACTGCCGATCAGTTTACCAGAAACATCCAACAAGTGTGCTTACCCCACAATTCTTAATTGCCTCCCACATCTCCAGAGTATCCTCTACTCCATACTGCTTCTCCAGTTTTGCCATCCATACAAAAATCTTTGACAAACCAAACCCTGAAAAAATGGAGAAATCATAAGATCAGTTTCATGAGATATTCTACTGGTTGCATTATTAGATTTACTTAACTATAAAAAACCTTCCCTATTATAGTTTAAATGAAGCAGCTGGATAATTTCCCCTGTATTGCACCTAGCATTTCAGAACACTGGAATCATGCCAAAGGATTTTTAGGTTGCCAGGTAGCCTGAGGCCTTAGCTAGTACCAATTCCGCCAGGCAATGCTTGTCTTTATAAGTATAATTTTAGCATGTTAGTTGTACACATTTCATCAGCTTGAAGATTTAGTAAGGACACTTGCCACCTTCACAAAGACTAGCAGGGAAAGCACATACAAACTTCTTTCACCCAATGGATAGAGAAGGCAAGCCTTGACAGGACAACTTTTTTTTTTTTGGCAGCAAAACCAGATTCTTGTTTAACCAAATGGTAAGCAATTATGCTTCTGAAATCCCCAAATGGAAAAAGATCTGATCTACCATTCTCATGTACCACTCTGAACAAGTTTTCTTTACTTCTAAATCTGGAGCCAGCAGAAGTTTCTCCCTTAAGACAATGCCCACCTGCAGAACTTTCCAACACCTTTTCTGATGACTATTTCTTCATGCTTTGTGTACAACATGGGGACAATTATCAATTTCAATTAGTACGACACATTTGGGACAGGAATCATTTGCAATAATCAGTAAGCTTCACTTTCAGAACATTTCTGTGCAGTTAACCTCTTCTCCATATGAACTGCATAACTCAGGCAGAATGGCTCTATGATAACTAATTTGATCTGATTTAGATATCCTGAAGCAGTTTCAGTTGTCCACTATGCAACAAAGACATTCAAGCTGTCATTTGTCACTTGGATAGACGGAGTGTGGAACTTGTAGCTATTGGAACTGCCAATACACTCATCCCTCACTATACGAGCACAATTGGTTCCTAACTTTTTGCTCATAAGCAAAAACTCGTAAGAGGGACAGTAAATTCCTACTAAAATACTTGTAAAAGTCTCTGATTGGTTCCAAGTGCTTGGAGTGGCAGCAGGTGGCACTGCTTTTGGAAGGTAAGTGAGCCTGGGATTGTGGGGCTTAAAGGCTGGGGGCAGTTTGGGGACATGAGTGGGACGGAGGGTTAAAACATGATGGCGAGCTGGGTCCACTGGAAGGCAGTTCAGGTTACTGCAGGTTGTGGTGGCTTGAGGCTGGTGGGTCCAGTGGGGGGAGGGGTTAAGTCTGCAGCGGTTGTGGGGCACAGGGCTGGCAGGGGGTTTAAATTTCAGCAGTTTGGTTGCGCGGGAGCAGCAGGGGGTTTAAATTTCGGCAGTTTGGGTATGCGGGGCCAGCGGGAGGGGGGTAAATTTTGGCTGTTCCAGGAGTGCGGGGCTGGCAGGGGGTTTAAATTTCAGCAGTTCCAGTGGCAGGGGGTTTAAGTTTCAGTGGTTTGGGTGCAGTGGGGGTTAAGGTTTCGGCAGTTTGGTGTCTGCTGGGGGTGGGGGGGAGAGCAAGTCAGGCTGAAGTGGGTTTGAGATGCGGGGAGGGAGTAAGTCTCATATGGGGGGGGGGGGGGAGTTCAGTCGCTGGGTGAACTAGTGGAGGTATCTCTGTCCCTCATTTTAGGGAGTACTCGTAAATAAAGTTCTTGTTTAACGAGGGATGAGTGTATAGACAAAGGTGATCTGTATCACTCCGTCTGTAGCTAATGTGAGTACCTTGCCAGTGTTTTAAGTTCTTAAACAATTAAATGACAACATAGTCAGACAGGTCACTAGATAAGGAAATAAAATAAAAAAATTTGGGTTCCATTCTTGGCTCTAACACTGAGCTTCTATTCAACCTTAAGAAAGTCCCTGTACCTCCCTCTATTTCTTCATATGCAAAATGGGATTGATAATTAAATTTCAAAGCTTTTTTTTAAAAAAAGTGTTGAAATCTACAGATTAAAAGAGCCACTTCTTACAACTAAGAAAAACAGTGTGGTCACTTTACAATTGAGGAAGAAGTTAGATATAAAACTGGTATTTAACCTATTGCTATGTCCCTCCCCACAACTCTCTTTCCTTTTATGGATAGAGTTATGTTTCAGATGAATGCTTGCAGTAGTTAAGAGTTGCTGATTCATTCTGGTATGCTGACAAGGCATGAACAAGCATTTTATCTGTTTTTGTTCATCTTTATTTTGAAAGCATTTTAAAAAGGATCCAGGATTATTTTAAACAAAGTTAATTTGTTTTATTCCCCAACACAGGGAGCATCTACACTAGGAAATAACTTCAAAGTTAGGCACTATTTCAAAGTAGCCAGCAGAGAGTCCAGACACATTTTCGCTTACTTCAAAGTAAGGGAGCCCAACTTCGAAGTCTTTACTCTATTTCCAGGAATGGAGTAGTGCCCTACTTCAAAGTTTAGCTTTGAAGTAGAGTGCATGTAGATGCTCAACTCTGAAGTTATTTTTGTAGTATAGACACAACCACAGAAAATCAGTTACCATGCTCATAATTTAAGAATAAAATAGGATTCTTTGAGTCACCAGTCAAAGCACCTGGCACAACGTTAACATAGTATTTTAAAGTACAGAAATGAGGTAAATCATATAATAAACAGCTTATTGGGTCACCTTGTATATCCCTACGCCAACCCAGGACTCTCATCACAGTATTATTCAGAGCTTTGCTGATTCAAAATTAAGTACTCAATGGCCAGCAAAATCAAGCTCTTTTCTTTAAAATCCATGAGATTTGGGGGCATGGAAAAAAAAAGACAATTGCTTTGATTTGCCTTCTGTTTTTCCTCTATGCTCTTAGGGTTCACCATCTCCAGCTCTTCTTGGAAATTATGAGCTAAAGAGTTTACCTTTTCAAAAAAATGAAAGCCATGATTCCCACACAGTGGAAAGCTTCTGGAAGCTGGAGCTTAAGAAAAAACACTGGTATCAGACAAGTTTTCAACAATGAATAATGCAATTTAAACATTTGTCTCTCCAAAGAAGTTACACTAAAGCAGAATCGCCTAAAGCTAGAAGTTATTTGCATTACTTAATCTAATTCTTTGTCTCGGAGCAGATTTGACTCACTTGTTACCCAACATTCACTGTTTGGGTCAGGGTTGGTAATGCACTTAAGCTTTTCTAGTTAGTTGTTTCAATTTTAAACAAACACTTTTAAATTTGGGAATGGGATTTAGATGTCCCAACCCTGATCATCCATCCCCCACAAACTGTCATTCTGGTAGCATTCAAAAGAAATTTGTGCAAGAAGACAACGCAATTATAGAGATATCTACTGTGGGCATAACTCACATTTCAGGAATAACTTATAAGCACTGCAACAGCTTGACTTTCTAAAACAGTACTGGGAAGGACCACAATAAGTCATTTTAGGGTAGGAGTGAAATTGTTGTAAAATGAATCCATGAAGCAGGTCATAAAGTTGGTTCTTCTAAATCTCTACCTACTTTCAAACACACAAAGAAGAGTTTCAAATTTGTGACAAGTTCCAGATAAAAATTCATATTTATTAGCACTCCCAGGGTTAGAAAAAAGAAATATTCTTAAATAGTGACTCAGAAAATGTGTGTAAACTCTTAATAGAATCTGTCAACTCCTGGCTTTATTTAAAAGGTAAAATCCTTCATCTTCACCCTCATGACTTAGAACCTATGCAAACTTGTTCCCTCCAAAAAATGTGATTCATTTAATATATTTTAGATTAAAAATGTTTCATTTCTTAATTCTTTAACATTGTTTTATTATGGAAAATTATATGCACTGGCCTTAAACAAAGCCTTAAGAGTTTTGTACTGAGTAAGCTGGTTAATTACATATAGGGAAAAAAACGGTGCATAAAACACATGTATAATACATGGGAAACTAACTATGCAGAATTCTTATATTACCTACTAATCTAAGAAAGAACCAAGAGTCATTATGCATGGTAAAATAATTACACTAAAGGTTAACACCGTCCATGCTTGTTTATCTGAAAAGCTTTTTCAACTGGACATAACATTGACAAAACTGAAATAAGTTTTATAAAGTAGACTGAATAAATTTTTCTAAAGTAAAATTTCAAAGATTTCACCTCAGCCAGGACAGAGGCATAAATAAATTTGACTAGAATGTGCAGCACAAAGTGAAGGGAAGATAAGTCTTGTGGTTAAAGCATGGGACTGCTTCTTGGGAGACCTGGATTAAGTTTGCAGCTTAGTCACCCAGACAAGTCAGTTTCCACACAGAAAATTTGGATGAAAGTTTTCTATCTCATATGTCCGGTGTGAAAAAGTCATTAATGTTTTAAAAGCACTCATACTGTAATTTATGTACTGACCACAAATAAATACTCTTACATTGATATACCAGCTGCTATCTGCTCATAAAGAAACAGCCCCATGGAATACCTGTATTCAAGCACCAATACCTGTATCTAACCAAGCTCCCTTTCCTTGCCTTGAAAGGAAAACGGGTCTGGTTTTCAATTTTGTTGTCTTATCACTGAAAAGACCTCAACACTCAACAAGAGGCAAACTATACCCATGTTAGCAGGCCATGTGAGAGCTTATGCTTCCCCTATAATCTTTATTGCTGAGCTGACTTGAATTATCTGTGTCCAAGATACTCATGGTAAATTGGGTACATATTCCCTAGGAAAGGGGTATGTGAACTTACGTCAACTAACATGCAATAACTAACACAAGGTAACTCCTAGTGAAAAGAACTCAATTTATAATAGCCAAATTATCTGGCTGAAGTAAACCCTAGATACTTCCATCAGAACCTGTTAACTCACATGGAAACTAAAAATTACCTCATGTGAATTATGAACAAGGCTCTTTCTAGAAAAGATGAACCCTTGGCCTACAAAAGCCACAATATAAAACGTGACAGTTATATCCAAAACAGTGTTACAGTTATATGCAGACTGGCAGCGCACTCATTTGTATGTGGCACTCTATTTCTGGAGACACATCCTATGGGTCTTAAGGCTGCAGAAAACTGGGCCACTCTATGAATCCTTTTTTATTGGTATTTTCTGGGCATAGGGTGGGAGATAAGGCAGGCACTAGAAGACTAGCAGCACTTCAGTAGAGGTAACACACTTGCTGTATAGAGTGGAGGTAAACCAACAACTGAAAAGTTGCCACCATTCAAGTCTACAAGGCTTTGTCTACACTGTTGAGTTTAAAGAACTCCTGTGGCAGTCATTTAACACAGCACTGTGGCCACGGCACCAGCACTGGGAGATCTTGCCTAGCGCTTTAGGTAAACCACCCCCACAAGAAGAGCAGTAACAGTGCTGGAAGCCTTTTACACTAGCACTTTACAGCACTGTAACTGTTCATACTGGCACTTTACTACACATGGGGGAGGGTGTTTTACAACATCCCTGTGTGAGAAAGTTACAGAACAGTAAGATGACAATGTACACAAGCTTAACATTGCCTGAAAAACAAGTAATAAGTACCTGAAACTGTTTAGCAAAGTATTTCTCAACTTAGGTTCTGAACCAGGCAAACACTTATGCACATGAATAGTTTCAGTGAATTCAGTACAATTATTTACTTACATAATTGTAACACAGTTTAATATTAAATTGCCAAACCCATAAAAGCACAAAAATTTATGCTGAAATTCCCACAGCACACTGAATTCAAATTTGCTTGTTTGACTATGGCACACAATTCTGAATTTAAAGAGCAGACAACTACAGCATTACATTAGCATTCAGAGGATTAGAATTGGTCTTGGGATACATGTATGTTGCAAAGAAACCCACAGTGCTGATTTGCAGCACTTGGGTCATTGACTTGGGCTCCTGGAGCTTACCCTGAAGGGCTAAAAGTAATGGTATAGGTGTTTCTGCTGGGACTGTAATCTGGACTCTGAGATGTGAGCCCTTAACTGGATTTTTGGTGTCTCTTCATCCCTGCACCTTGCCATTTGACTATTATTTTCATGCATAACACTACCACCATCCTCTAAGTTTTCACCCAGAGATATCCAGTGTGTGTGTCTCAAACTATTTTCTCTTTCATTCTGTAATGTTCTAGAACTGTATTGTTGCTCACAACTGATAAACAATTTCAACAGAAGAAAAATAACAGTGCAATAGTCTAGCAACTAGAAAGTTGCAGGGCTGTATGAATTTGAAAATACTACAGTAATGGTGCTAAAAATGCCAATACATGGCCTCTAAATGCTGACAATTAAATTGGTGTCAATCCTGCCACAATTCTCATTTTCAGTTTTATTTTACTTTGCCTTTCATATACAGTACAAATAAAATGCACATCTCTCCAGAGAAGTCTAAACTGAATTATGCTGAACTCATGCAAGTGATGGCAATCACTGTAACATTCAGATAGAGGGTTTTTATATATTTTATCATCAAGACCAAATCATTAACCCCAAATTAGTAACACTGAGGGGGCTCCTGGGTTTTCAAGATGACGGAGATGTTTCCAGCCTTTGGGGGCATCTGAGGTGACCACGGCACACGGGCAGGTGGACAAGAACACAGAGGATGATCAATGAAATGCCCAGTGCCGGAGTCCATGGAAAACCTGCCAACGCGAAGCCATCCGGGTAGGGAGGAGCGCGGGGGGAGCTGGAGCAGTTTTTGTAGTGCGGGTGTTGATGGTCGCTGAGCCAAACCGTTAAGCCCTGTATATATGGGCAACCCCGTGCCGCCGGGGTGCTGCAGCACCTACGCCCTCCCCCGCAGCCCTAGTCCCAGCCGCTGTGGGCTTTCCCCGGCCCGCCAGCAGCTCCGCTCAGGTCAGGTCAAAAGTGACAGCTCAGCGCTCGGCCCCGCGGGGCTCGGGACAGCCGCGGCCGGGCAGGGCCACAGGCGGGGCAGCTGTCCGGGCGCATGGGCCGTGCCTCCCCCACCTGCGCCTGCCCGCCCAGCTCCCCGCAGCCGAGGCTCCGGAGAAGCGGTCCGGGGCCGCTCCCAGCGCGACCAGGGATCCCCCAGCGACAGCGCTGCCCTCGCCTCCCCCGCCCCGCCCCGCCCCGCCCCGCCCGGACAGAGCCGCCCGCGGCGCCCACCGCCTCTGCTGCGGCTCACCGCGCCGCCGCCGCCGCCGCCGCCGCCGCCTCCTCCTCTGGGGCTGCCCCACACCGGCCCAGCAGACACCGGCACCGTCTCCCGCGGCCGGCCGCACAGACGCGTTCTCCCCTGGCCCAGCCAGGGCTCCGCCACCCCGAACCGCAGCCACGGGAAGGAATCAGCTGACCTGCCACAGCGTCACGCAACCCGCCCGCGGATTGGATGCTGCGGCCCCTGTCGTTGATCTGACGCCTACGTTGACAACACCGCGCTTGCGCGCGGGCATCGTAGCCTTCCTACGGCGGCGGGGTGGTTAAACCGGCCCCGGGAGAGAGAGACGCGCGCGCGCGCGCGCGCGGGGGGAACGTGGCCGTTGGGTTTTGGAACGTTCTGCTCCCCGCCTCGGGGCTCGCCGCGGAGAGGCTGGTGCTGCGGCTGGACGTCAGAGTTCGGCAGCGCGCGCCGCTGTCCCGCAATCCCTGCCCGTGCCCGCTGTGGCCGTCCCGGGTCTGGCGCAGCCCCCTGCTCAGCCGCTCCGGTGCGCACAGCAGGGGCTTCTTCCCTGGCTAGGGTGTTTCAGGCTCGGCCCGTTCCTGGGGTAGCCGTGCTGGGAAGCCCGGTGCACATCGCATTGCCAGGTAGGGCGTTTTCCTGGCGGAAGGCACCAGGAGAGGGTTCCGGCGCTTTTTTCCCTTAGAACAGCAGAAAAAAATTCACTGCCGGTCTTGCAACAGCGCTGGAGTCCCCAAACCACTCTGCAGTAATGAGGGGACTGTGGCAGGAGCCCTGCAGCAGCACGGGGGTTGGGGCCTTTACATTTAAAACCCTAACCCCTATGAAGCATCATCAGACTTGAGTTCCAGCACCTTTTTTCCCTAGAAAATAAGCACTGCAGACAGGTGTTTGCCTAACTCATTCTTAAAATCTCTGGTGATGTGACTTCTTCAGCCTCTCCAGAAAGCCTCTTTAAGAACTTTACCCTTCTAGCTTGCAAATTTCTTCCTGGTGTCTAACGTAAATCTCTCTTGCTGTAGATTAAGCCCAGCTTCAGTCAACAGGAAGAACAGTTGGTCATAATCCTATTATTAGGTCCCTCCTCGGTCTTCTTCCTCTAGACTAGATGCCCAGTACTTTTAATCCTTCCTCATAGGTTAGGTTTTCTGTTGCTCTCCTATGGACTCTGCAATTTGTCCACATTTTCCATTGTGTGACACCCAGTATTAAACACAGAACTTGCACTGGTGTTGCCTCAGTTGCAAATAGAATAGGACAATAACTTGCATTGCCTTTCACATAATACTTCTGTTAATATATCTCAGAATGATAATCACTTTTTCTTTTTTTTTTTTGGCAATTGAAACAGCATTGGCTCAGTTTGTGATCCAATATTATCCCTAGATTCTTTTCAGCAGAACTGCCAGTTATTCTGTAGTTTTCAGTTGTGCATTTGATTTTTTCCATCCTAAGTAATTTGTACTTGTCTTTATTGAGTCTAATCTTTTATTTAGACCAATTTTCCAATTGGTCCAGGTTGCTTTGAATTCCAATCCTGTTTTCCAGAGTGCTCCCAACCTCTTTCAGTTTAGTGTTATCAGCAAGTTTTATAATATTTTTATAAGCAGATTTTCTGCTCTCATTCTCCAAGTCATTAATAAAAATATTGAATATTACCAGACCCCGTAGTGACCCTTGTAGAACCTGATTAGATGCTCCTTCTAGAAGACAAGCGCTGCTGACAGGTGTTTGCCTAATCCATTCTTAAAATCTCTGGTGATGTGACTTCCACAACCTTTCTAGAAAGCCTTTTTCAGAACTTAACTCCCCGTCTAGCTTGCAAGTTTTTTCCTGGTGTCTAACCTAAATCTCTCTTGCTGCAGATTAAGCCCACTTTCAGTGAACAGGAAGAACAATTGGTCATAATCCTCTTTATAATAACTCTTACTATATTTCAAGGTTATTATTAGGTCCCTTTGACAGCAAACCATTGATAACTACTCCTCAAGTACTTTCTTTTAACTAGTTGTGCTCCCAGTTCACAGGTGACACATTGGGTACACAAGGGGCCGCATGCATCCTGATGGCAGGAGGGACCTCCCAGCAGCAGGAGTCTGCTTTGCTTCTCTCTTCCATTCAGCATCAGTGGTGGGGAAGGCCCAGCAAGGTGGCTTCAGCTTGTGCTGCTCTCCCTGTGCTGCTCCAGGGGACAGATGAAACTGCCCCATACTCCCCAGCAAGAAGTGAAGGAACACAGCCAAAGAGCAGCAGGAGAAGGGCTGCTTTGCTGTGCTTTCCCTGTGTGGTGGTGGCCAGAGGGGGAACACAGACTCACATGGGAACTAGCAGGGCCACAGCAGGAGCTGCGCCCTCCAGACACATACTCAGCGGCAGCAGGGTGGTGGAAAGCACAGCAAGGCGGCCCCAGCTCCTGCTGCTCTCAGGCCATTCTGCTCCTCTCCCCTGGAGCAGCAAGGCCAGAGCACCACAAGCTGTAGCCACTGTGCTCTGTCTTCCTAGTTGCTGCCGCTGAGTGACTGTTGGGAAGGTGGACTCTTGCTGCCAGCACCTGGCCTGCAGCCCTGGGAGAAGGAGGTGGGGCTTGAAGAGGAAGGGAGTTGTCCCAGCATTTCCCAGGCTGAAGGTTTGGGGGAACGTGCTTGGTACCCACTTCCGTCCCAGTCACCAGTCCCCTCTGACTTATTTTATAATAATTTAATTTAGACCACATTTCCCTAGTTTGCTCATGCAAATGTAGTATGGGACTCTGCCAAAAGCCTTACTAAAATTAAGATACATCATATATATTGTTTCCCTCCAAGGCACTAAACCAGGAGCCGGCAAACAAAATAGCAAGAAGAGCAATTTTTTCCAATTCAGTAAAAGACTCAACAATTCAAGAGCCGCAATGCACGTGAATAGGAGATGGTCCTTAATACTGTCAAACCAGACTTTTTGTAACCCCTATTTTAAGAACAGCACCACACAATTATTTGTAATGGAGCACATGTTTACAGCAGGACACTCACAAACTTTTATATATTCTATTTTCTCACATATTACACATGTTTTTGTACCACTGTCTTCCTGACTTTCACTTCCAAACCTTATTTCTCTCTGTGGAGGATGCTAAAGGGTAGTTATCCAACATTTTGAGATCACATATTGCTTGCTGTTTAGATATGAGTTGTTTGTTTTTGGGCTTTTAAACATTAACCATTTATCGAAAATAATCAGGAGGGTTGGGTTTTTTTTTAACTTTGCAATCACAGTGTTGAGAGCCACAAAGAAGTTCTTAAAGGCCATACATTGTAGATCCCTGTACTAAAAACCATCAGCTCTAGGAAAGATGGAAATTTAGTTTGGTTTGGCATGATTTGTTTTTGACATATCCATGCAAGCTCTGCCTTATAATCCTATTTTCATGTAGATGCTTACACGTTGTTTAATTTGAGCTGCTCCTGTACCTTCCCAGGTACTGGGGGAGCCTGACTGGTCCCTGCATCCTTCTTTTTCCACTTCTAAATATAGGTATGTTTATCCTTTTATTCTCTTCTGGAACCTCACCTGTTCTACAGGAGTTTTCTGGGATAATCATAATTGGTTCAAATGCTGCTTCAGCTAGTTTTGATGAGTTTCATCAGGGCCTGCCAACTTCAATAATCTAACTTTTATCTAAATATTCTTTAACCTGTTATTCCTTATTTTGGCTTGCAGTCTTTCCCCATTTTTGTTCATATTATGTAAAGTATCTGATCACCATTAATCTTTTTTAGTGAAAACTTCAGCCTTCTTGATGTCATTATTTACTAGCTCTCCTTCCCTGAAAAGTAGAAGAAATACACTTTAATTTGTCTCTCTCTTGCTCCTAATGTATTAAAAACTTATTGCCCTTTCAAGACAAAAAAAAAGCAGTCCAATAGCACTTTAAAGACAAACAAAATGATTTATTAGGTGATGAGCTTTCGTGGGACAGATGATCTGAAAAAGTGCGTCTGTCTCACAAAAGCTCATCACCTAATAAATTATTGTGTTAGTCTTTAAAGTGCTACTGTCCTGCTTTTTTGTTTTGGTAGTATATAGACTAGCACGGCTATCTCTGTGTTATTATTGCCCTTTTTCTTGGTAGGTGTAATTCATGTTGTGCTGCAGACTTAGTGATTTTGACCCTATGTGCTTGCGGTATTCTTTTGTACTCCTGTTTAGCATTTGTCCATGTTTTCACTTTCTGTAGGATTCTTTTTTGATTTAAACGTGCTCCTCGTAAAGCCATACTGACCTCTTCCTATTCTTAGGTTTCCTTTACATTGGAATAATTTGTAATTGTGTCTTCACTATTGTCTCCTTGAGAAACTCTCAGATCTCCTAAACTCCTTAATCTGCTATATTTTCTTCCCATGGTATTTTACATACTCTCATACAGCTCTCTGAATTTGAGAAAGTTTGCTTTTTTATAAGTCTGTTGTCCTAATTTTGATGCTCTGAATCTTTTCTTTCCTTAGGTTTATGAAAACTGTCATTTCATGATTACTTTTAGCCAAATTGTCTACCACCTTAAAATTGATAATCAATTCCCTGTTGCTCACTATCAAGCCTAAAATGACTGTCCCCTGGTTACTGCATCTACTTTCTGAAACAAAGAGTGGTCTGTACATTTGAAGAACTTTTTGGAACAATTGTGTTCTGGCATATTACTGTTCACATAGTAATTAAAGTCCCCCATTACCTCAGGTCTGTATTCAGATTGCAAGCTCAGGTTTTTTTTTTCAGTTAGGGGAATGCGTACTGGAATATGTGACAGAGGGTTTCATCCCAGATCACTCTGAATCAGAGCTAGGATTGAAACTTGTGTCTCTCACCCTATTGCCCTAATCTAGACATGAGCATACCTGTAAAACTTGATTCATGTCAGAATTCTTCTATCAATCTACCTGCTGTCTCTTTTAGTGGGGTGGGGTTTACATATGTCAATAGAAAATCCCCTTTTGTAGCTGTAGTATTTGTACTACAATGCTTCAGCAGCACTGGTAGACCTATCCTGAACCTTTCCCTCTGCACACCCCCATCACTGAAACTCATGTCTGTGTCAAACATTTTGCTGAAACTGTTCCAAATGTCTGGATTCAGAAATTATGAGATTTCTATGGATTTGTTTTGATTTGTCTTTGGTTTTTTGAGACAATAGGATGTGCTTCTCCAATCATTTCTGTGCCACCAGGAGGGCTAGAAGCTTACATTTTTATTTAAGGACTACTGAGATTCCCATATAATTGCATGACTCCAGGAGCCAAAATGATAAATATTGCAAGACTTTACAACTCTTTTATCAGTCTTGGATAAAAATACAGTTGAGGCACTTGAGTGTCTAATTTTAGTACAAGGGGATCACTAATCCAGATGTACCCATCAGAACAAAGGGTAAGCCACTTTTGTGGTGGGCAACTTCGTGTATAACTTCCACAAGAACAATATTAATTCACAGTGTGGTCATGGAGAGATTTTTTAATCTAACACATACAATGACTACCCTCCAATATTAATGAGTTCTCAAGTCAGCCTGTTTGACTATGTGACCTGTTTGACCATGTTCTCCTGTGTGTCTAATCTCTCTTCTGGCTACCCACAGCATGCTTTGTTTTACCTCTTGATCGGTAACAAACTGTTTGCAAATTTCAGCACAGAATAGGAAGACACAAGAAAAACAAAATTAGCAGATCTACAAATGCAACCTTACTGCTATCTAGATCCAAAAGGAACTTTGTTCTCTGGTATTTTCCCAGCTAGATGTTTTACTTGAGTAACCTGTACCGGTAAGCTCTTCTCTGGGATATTTTCACCCTCTTGGGGCTCTATAAGAACTGTGAGACACACTGATCACCCATTCACCCTGTATATGGGTTCTTGCTTTAAATGGAAGGCAAAACCACAATATGTATTTCTTCTACCTTGCTTCAAACTGTTAACCGGGGGAAAAATTATCCACCTCCAATGAGTTGGTTTTGTGCACAAAAGGAATTCAAAATGACAGAAATCCAGGCCAAGCCTTCTCTCCAGACCTTGCTTTTTCCCATAATTCCTTACTGAAGACTTCTCAGCCCACACTTGTGCATTGTAGGGATTGGAGAGAGCCTGAGGGGAGGTACTGAGACTTGGTTGGTGGTATATGTGGAGAGACAGCTAGCTGGCTGCTGTATGGAATAGAAAGACCCTAGGATTCCTACCAGCTCTGAGGCCCATCTCAGCTCCTTTAGGTCCTGCTCCCTAGTCACTCCGGGTTATGCAGTGGCTTTTCCATCCCCTCCAGCAAAACATTCTTCAATTTTTAGAACAAGTTTAGAAGTTATGGGCTTAGTGTAGAAATTATCAAGTTAGGGTCTTAGGTGTTTTGCAAAAGGTCAAACTAAAGAATTGTAGGGCTCTCTGGACCCTTCTAGCCCCAGAGTCTTTGGGGAAGGTGTTAGCAAAAATCCTATCCTTTTTAGTTATGCCAGTTGTGGGGGAAGTTCCCCTTATGGTTAGACTGAAATGAATGTACTTGCATAACTCTGAAAACATCTGAAGCTAAATATTGAGGAAGGAAAAACTACGTAAGTTTGAAGAAATAAGGTTTACTAATTTTGAAGTTGTGCTTTTATTCATGTATGTTCTAACATTCTCTATCTAATGGTACCATGTTAACTGGATTCCTACTCTTGCATCTTTTGCTTGCAGTGCAAATTTACACAGAAGTCCCAAAAAACTGAGTTTTAAGGGATGCTGATTCACAACAGTGAACAGTACATTAAGACTCTGTTTAGTGGGCTAACTAGCCCTTTGTGAACCAAAACATTTCCTTTTTCAAATAAAAGAGCTCAGCTGATAGCTACTCTTCAGTAGTCATTATACCAGCTTAAAGCTCATAGAACTCAGGAGAAAGCCTCTTGGGAGTTCCTGATCTTTATTTGATCTTTTTCCCTTTTCAGTCAATTTAAATCTGTAGATATTGAAGTGGAGAGGGAGAAATATTTATTCAGTGGGGTTTTTTTTCCAGGCAGGCTTATGCTTCACTTCAGCTTGGATCACTTCTCTGTCTCTTGTTGGTTTTTATTTTGAAAGTTATTTGCTGTATTAATATTCTTCATGTTCTGTTTTTATTCAAGCACTTGCAGTTCTGTCCAAAATGGCAAGTTAAATCACTGGTTGCAGCTGTGCCTTATCACTAAGCAGCTGTGTGTGTTCTAAGTGGCATGTTTGGATGGCTGACTCCATGTCAAGAGTCTCCATTTTTTAGAACCTGGAAAGTTACACCAATACATTTCCAAGTTTTATACATGCATGGAAAAAAGCTTCAAGAAAACGTGATTTTTGTAGAACTCCAGCCACTTTTCAGCAGCTGTATAAAAGATGTACATTAACATGCAGGGCCAGATCTTCAACTTGTGTAAGTTAGTTTAGTTCCATTGTTACACTTGCTGTGGATCTCAAGCCACACTTTAAACATCCTCCAAAACAATGCTCCTTTCAGTTGCTATGTTGTAACACAATCAAGTATTAACATGTATTAATATTTATGAATAGCAATCACCTCTCTTCTAACTGATAACTTTGCAACACAAAATCAAAATAAGAATAATGCGTGAAACAATCTTTATTATGCTAGCTGTATGAAGCAAAATTTGGTCAAACAACATTTTCCCTTCCAAGATCCTACAGTATGCAGAAACATATAATGGTATAAAAGTCTTGTACAGAAGCTGCTCTTGTACAAAAGACCATTTTCAGATACTGTTGCACGTCTGCACATAAGAGAACAAGGTAAGATACAAAATCACCCAAGTGGGGGATGAAAAAATACAAAGAAGACAAGGAAAGGTTCACATACATGATTGGGTAAGAGATGCTGGATTCAATGGTTTTTATCAATGGCAATAATAAAAAAGTAGATCTTTATGGCTGTGGATTTTTTGTACAGTTATATTGTCTTTATTTCTTGTAATTAGTTTTTAATTTCTTCTCTTACACATTTTTTCTCAGCAAGAATTATGATGCTTTAAACTAAGAAAAAAACACTTCTGTTGGGAAGGAAAATTGTCTCCTTCTCAAGAACTGGGTTCAGTTTTTTGCTTTCCTTCCTGAGCCAAATTCATCCCTAGTGTAATAGCACTAAACTCAGGGATGAATATGTCCCATAAGTTTACTAAATAACAACCTTTCTTTCTCCATGTGTGTACACATGGCCCTGTTCTTTGAAAGGGGTATGCTAAGCAGGCAGGTTGGAGCAGGCTAATGAGGTACTGGGATGCACATGGCTGCTGTGGAAACTTCGCAGCTGCTAACTTTGAAGCACTGACGTAGGAATAAATAAATGCTAATAATTACAAAACAGTTGATCTGAAGAAGTGGGTCTGTCCCACGAAAGCTCATCACCTAATAAATTATTTTGTTAGTCTTTAAAGTGTGACTTGAGTGCTTTTTTGTTCTGATAGAATGCACACTAACACAGCTCTCTCTCTGTCAATGTGCTACTGAACTGTTAATAGCGGCAGCATTGTCTTCATAGCTCGGCAGCTGGAGAATGAGTGGTAGCTGCTAGCTGGGATCCCAGCTTTGAAGGCAGGTCTGCCACCAATAACAATACAGATGTCAGGATGACATGGTGGCTACGTCTACACTATCACACTATGTCGAAGTAGCCTATTTCAACATAAGAACATCGAAATAGGCTACTTCGACGTGTATCGTCTACACGTCCTCCAGGGTTCAACATTGAAGTAGCGATGGAGAACGTCGAAAGGAGCCACCCTGGAAGGAAATGCGGAGCGTCCACACACACAAGCGCTCCTCGTTGAAATAAGAGGCCAGCAAAGCCTCAAGCCACTCCCTTAAAGGGCCCCTCCCAGACACACACAGCCTGCACAGCACAAGATCCACAGAGCTGACAACCGGTTGCAGACCCCGTGCACACAGCATGGACCTTCAGCTGCAGCAGCAGCAGCCGGAAGCCCTGGGCTAAGGGCTGCTGCACATGGCGACCACAGAGCCCCGCAGGGGCTGGACAGAGCGTCTCTCAACCCCTCCACTGATGGCCATCATGGAGGACCCCGCTATTTCGACGTAGTGGGATGCGGATCGTGTACACATGCCCTACTTTGACATTGAATGTCCAAGTAGGGCGCTATTCTCATCTTCGGATAGGAACAGCAATTTTGATGTCTTGCTGCCTAACGTCGATTTCAATGTCGAAATAGTGCACAGTGCGTGTAGACGCAATGTGTACTATTTTGACGTTGTGCCAGCTACTTTGAAGTAGCTGGCTAGTGTAGACGCACCAGGTGTGATATTTAGCACTTTAAAGACTAACAAAATGATTTGTTAGTCTTTAAAGTGCTACATTTCTACTGCTTTATTTTGTTGGAGTACAGACTAGCATGGCTACCCCTCTGTTACTATTCAATGGTGTAATATTGCCACACATACTTCCCCACAGCCTTCAGAGCTGGGTTCCTGGCCTATAGCTGCCACTCTTCATCTGTCCAACTCTTAAAGGCAGTACAGAAGTAAGGGTGGCAATGCCATAATTCCCTTAAAATAACTTATCAGCCCCCCTGTAACTCGCTTTTGGGTCAGGACCTCCAATTTGAGAAACACTGTAAAGAACACCGCAAATGCACACAAAAGACCAGATTGCACAGGGCGTGAGAGCAGATGAATTTGGTAGGGCCATAAATGAGTAATTTCTGGTTTAGCAAGCATAAAGTTCTCCCCAACAGAAGATGAAAAGCAATTTGCCAGAGTATTGTGTCCTTGCTTAAAAGGTAGCCATGAGTTACTGATGCTATTCTTTAGTGACAACAGCTTCTTATTCTGAATCTCATTTTATAGAATAGCCCTTCATTTATGACATGTTTATGGTTCTCATGGTCCCACCTATTTCTATGGATATCAACAGTTATCATAAATCTCATACTGCTGATATCTGGATATGAAGCAATTAGCTATATGGGCACTCTTTAACTGGAAAGATTCAATTGCAGGAGCATGCTGAAAACATGAAGTGTTCATATTTTCAAATTAGGAATGACAAGGAGAAAATAATTTCAGAAGTATACAACAAAGAGGACAAAATATAAGGGACTGCAGCAAGTTTTATGGATTTTCCTCTTATGACTTTTTGGTGGGAGAGTGAAGGAAAAAAGCAAACAAAAAGATCTCTTACTCTGGATTTTCCCACGTGAACTAGGAAGCAAAGAATTCACACTAGAATGAAAATATGCTGCAATACCTTGTTTCTCATATATGACTGTGGCGGGGCAGCTGCCCTTCAATGGCAGCAACCCAGCCAGTCAGAGGGAGGCTTAAACGTGGCTAATCATAGCCAGACTCGGTCCCATAAGGGCTACAGAACAAGGAGGTGCTCAAGTCTCTCCCTCGTGCTTGAAGGAGGACAGGCTGTGTTCAGAGGGAAGTGCTTGGACAGAACAGTGCTGGATAGGGTCAAGGGAACAAGCAGAGCTCCAGTCTGTCTCGCTCCCAGATTGAGGCTTTGATACAGGTGTTGGACCTACAGGGAAATGTCCCTGGGGAAATCAGGTAGTAGCAGAGGGGAAGGAGAGGCAGTGAGTAGTTATTAGCTACAAGGTCCTTGGGTTGGGATTCAGAGTACCAAGTGGGCCTATATGCCCGTCGCTTTGCTCCACTGGCTGCTGAAGGAAGATGCCAGCCAAAGAACTGCAGTTTGCCCCTGAGTGAGGGGCTGTAGTATGCCATTGTGGCAAGAGGCTGGATGAAGGACTGCTGTTTCCCCCAGTGCAGGGAAGGGGGATGCTGGGGAAGAGACAATGGAGCTGGGAAAAAGGATGCTGTGATCTGGGAGCAATGTGGGTATCCACAGACAGCAGAGATGGGGGATAAGCTGGGAAGTAGAGTGAGATACCATAAGGGCAGGAAGTACTGCTGATGGACAGAGCTAATTCCTAATATAGGCAGCAGGAGGCTTGATGGTGGTGAACACCACTCATTACAATGACACACTGAAGAACCTACTACTGTCTTTATTGTAATTAGACACCACTAGAAAGGAGAAAATATAATAGTCCATTTTTTTTCCTAAAAATGAGAAGTGAAACTACCAAAAAGGAGATCTGGGAGCTAAGCTGAAAACAGGGAAGCAGACCTTCCTATAGATGAGTAATGCTGTGGTTACAACAGGCTTAATAATGCATGAACTGAAATTAATGCACATTAAAGAGTTTTCAGAAGCAGATGAAAAAAAATCGAAACAAAAACTAATGGCCCATTTGCTGTTGTGTAGTATAGTTCTTTTTTGCCAGTCCAGAAGCATGAAGCTTATGATATGAACCCTGCAGAATATCGTTGTTTCTCCGGCTGGTATAGAGCTGACACAACAGTTCTGTGCTAGTCCCATTCCCTGTTTGCAATGCAGAAGATGGGCCAGAGTGGGTTGAGGAGAGAGGAAATGTGGCTGGGTTGCAGTGTGCTCTGCTTAATCTGTGTTGGTGAAATAGCTCAGAGAGGGCCTTTGCAACTCAGCACAATTTATAGCCCTTTGACTGGCCTTAATTGTTGTAGGCTTGTGGCACAGCCCAGTAAAGGGTGTTGCAAAAGTAGCTTAAAATGTATCTCTGCCAGCCCTCCTATCCTTTGTTATACACAGGAACAAGAAATAAGAAATGTTGCTGATAAATTTTCCAGAGGAAACTTTTAATAGATCCTAATTCTAACTGTGTGCTGCTACATGGGACAAGGTTCAGAATATCCGCAACAGACTAGCTAAAGACCTGACTGAGTCTCCTCTGCCTTAAATCAGTGTATCTGAGGAGCAATTCCAATAACTTTTAAGCTACACTGCTGTAAAAGATGTGAGAGCAGAATCAGACTCTAAAATATTTAACTTGCCCGAGCTTCAGTTGAAATTGGCATATTTATTGGTGAGGAATGTTGTTTACCAATATTCCCAACCATGGTTTAATTTAATGGACAGCATATAAATATAAAAGTATTTAAAACTTGAAAACACAGTATATAATTTAAAAAAAAACACTATTTGTACTTTTTACCTTTCAATCCAGATACAAAGTAGTTACTTACTGTAATTTGTAGGGCCGCTATATTTTAAAGGGCCAGTTTCTCAGCCTCTGTAATTTGTATAGCACCACTAAGTCAGTGGCATTGTGCCAATATATCTGGCATGAGGTTCTCACACCTTGTCATTTAGAGTGATAAACTCATTAAAAGAATTTTTTTAAACTCAGTTGGACTTTTTTTATGCCTCATACTTTGTGAAAGAAAGAAGTAAACATACAGAATGAAGCCCTTGCAAGAAAATGCTACTCTGTAGCTGTCATTCACTGTATATGCGTGATACTATTTGACTCCATGACTATATATATATACATGTATATATATATATATATATATATATATGTATGTATACACACACACACACAAACATTCTACATATATATAATGAAAGTTTTTGGCTCACACTAAGGGCTTGTCTACACTTTCCTGCAACTTCAAAAGGTGCATGTTAATCACAGTGACAGGAGATTACTAAGGAAGTGCTGCGGTAAATACGCAGCACTTCATTAGGCTAATTCTCCCATGCAGCAACTTTGAAGCATCAAACTTCAAAGTGCCAGCAGGTGTGTAGTCAAAATTTTGAGGAGTAAAGGCACTTTGAAGTGCCCGTGGCTACACACATGGTGTCACTTTGAAGTTTGACACTTCAAAGTTGCCGTGGGGCAGAATTAGCCTATTCACGGCAGCACTTCATTAGTAATCTCCCATCTCCTTGATTAACATGCCCCCTTCGAAGTTGGGGGCAAGTGTAGACCCAGCCTAAGTGTAGTACAGACTGAACCTTTCTAATTTGGAACTCTCTCATCCAGAAACATCCGTAGTCGAGCATAATTTTAGCTGGATAGCCACTTACCAAGGCCCCATAAAGTTTGTTTGCAGCCACCAGTCCTGGATCTTGGTGTTCTGTGCTGTAATTTACCCTTAAACGTCTTCTAAGAGAGCAGTAAGCAGTGGAAGTGTTGGTAATGCTGCTAGACAATATTGACCTCCCGTGGTTCTGCAAATTCTCTCATTTGTCACTAGTCCAGGCCCAAGGGTGTCAGACTAGAGAGGTCCAACCTGTATTAACCACAAGGTAAATATCTTACATTTATAAAACCAGAAGAAAAAACAATTAAATTTTGTTTGCTGGTCAACACTTATTATAAAAGCAACTCATGTCCACTATAGATAGTAGCTTATCAGTTCAGCTAGCCCTTGTTATATATAGAAAGATAAATAACTTTCAACCAGAAAGATTTTTTTCATTTTGATCCTAATCTTTCTGCTTGTTTAGTGGAAAATGGAAGCAAAATCCCAAAAGGTTTACAGTAACCTTTTTTGTGTCATTTTTGGTTTCCATAAAACCCAGTGCAAATCAAAAACATTTTTTCACTAAACCCTTTTTTTATTTTTTTATAAAATATTCTTCTATTTCAATTACAAAATGCTAAATATTTTCACTTCTTTCATCATTTCCCTTTTAGAAATCTTCTAACTAGTTATGATAATCAGACAGCTATTGAAGGCACAAAATGTAGTGTTCCCTGAAAGGCGCTCCAGTCCTGTGTGTTTGTAATAATTCAGCCACTGTTGGAGAAGCTATTTGAAAATGACATTGACATTGTTTGGGAAAGGATAACTCATGTATTTTCTTTCATATTAAGTAAAGATAAATATTTGCCTTCAGGATGCACTGTAAGCTCACCTTTTATCGGAGAAAGGTATAACATTACATGATCTAATGACTAGAAGTTGAAGCTAGACAAATTCAGACAGGAACTAATGCATACAATTTTGACAGTGAGGGCAATTAACATTTGGAACAATTTACCAAGGGCTGTGATGGATTTTCCCATCCCTGACAATTTTAAAGTCAAGACTGGGAGTTTTTAAAATAAGTGCTTTACGAATTATTTTTGGGGGAATTCTATGGCTTGTGGTATACAGGAGGCCAGACTAGATCATCATATTGGTACTTTGGAATCTATTAAAATCTTCTCTCTCCTCCATGAGGCGATGAGCATTGTGAAGGGGTGGGCAGAGACACAGTAAGAAAATCAGTTCAGTCTTGTCACATTTATATTGTTCTTGGGTTAATTGAAAGATCTATTTATTGGTACCTATCTAAAAATATAAATCAAAGATACCAGTACATTGGATGGTGTCTTTTGTTTGTTTGTTTGTAAAACCCAAATAAATACCAATAGTATTTTTAATATTTCTGTGGTCAATTGTATAAAAGACATGTGAAAGGCAATAAAAGCGTATGAAAATAGTTTCTCAAACACACAGACACACACACACACACACACAGATGAATAAAATTTTAAAGCGCATGAAATAGATTTAAATAATTCTTTAAGATTGTAGTCATAACCACAAGGGAAGAGGCATATGTTGAGTCATGATGAAGAAAGGAAAAAAGGAACAGAATGTGTGCTGATAACAACTATTACAGATGTCAGATGCAGCTGACACAGACAGATGAACAACAAAGCAGGCAAGAGAGTAACAAAGGAATTTGGCATTTGAGCACAAACACTTATGGCACTTTGAAAGAAACCAGGGAAATGAATCTACAGTCTAGCACATCTGAACTGTTTTACTCCCACTGAAGAAATACAACACTACCTTCTTAAACTTGTGCTGCTTTGGAGCCCAATGTCTGAAGAGAGGATTAATTTTAAAGGTATTCGGTAGAAAACTATTTGTTAGATTTGCTTACACAGATCATTTGAAAATCATCTTAAATATAAAAGGTGCAACAGAGGTAAAGTGTTGCTTGTCTTCTGGGCACTTCATTTCTGGTGGACCTGATGACAAAAATCAAGGTATAAGTCCATGCAATGTGGCATCACATCAACATTTAAATAGAAACAAACCCATCTTTTTGTGTGTCGTGCCTATTTTTATGGTGTTGCTGACACAATAAGCAATGTAAACAAGTAGGAATTATTTTCAAATATTTTGGCTTAGCCCCAATTTTAATCACCAGAGGTTCTTCTTCCAAATCCCTTTGTCTCTATTGGTCACAGAGTGAATTGTCAAAAAGAGAATTGGATTATTCCTCACATTAGCTCTATTTTAGCAGTTTGCAAACTATAGGTTGGGACCCTAGAGTGGGTTTGTCTGGACTGGCTTAGACTTACAGGGGTTTGGGGCCAAAGCCGAACTCTCACTGTCTGGGACCAAAACCATAGTCCAAGAAATTAAGCCCTGTCTGGTGGGGCTCATGTTACAGGTCTCCTGTTTGGGACTGAAGCCTTTGGGTTTCAACTCTGACCCATTCCCAACATGGGAACTTGTGGGACTCAGGCAAGTTCAAGCTTTGGTTTCCCCTTCTGTGGTCATGAAGTAATTTTGGTTCTCAGAAGGGGGCCATGATGCGATGAAGTTTGAGAGCTCTTGGCCTGCTTCACTCCATTTTTTCTGTATCTATAACCCTTTCCTGAAGTTACTCAGTCACTTTATAAAAGCGTGAGCCCCTGATACATGCCCTCTTTGTTACTCTAGCTAGTAACACAAACAGCAAGTGCCTAATTTTTTTTGTGCTGCAAAAACTGATTCTGTCTCTTCTTCAAAATGGATAATTGAAAGCTCCATAAGTGAGGCTGCTCAGTTCTAGACACTAATTAAGCCAATCAAGTGCTCAACTGTGAGCATAACTCAAAAAGGAATTTAGATGTTGGAACATTACATTTTTGCACATAACTCTTAGGCGTATGGAAAATTAAAGGAACAATACTGTGTCCACAAAGCCAGAGCTGGGCTCTCTATAACTCTCTACACACGTACCTTAGATTGTAATCCGGAAAAGCTTGCACGCTTGGCAGGGCCTGAGATCGGGGAAGGATTCCAAGCTCTGCCTCTCTACTAGAGATGGATAATTAAGCCCAAGCTGCAGATAGGTGCCTAGACCTGCTTGTGATTGTTGAGCCAGGAAAAATAGTCATATTGCTACCTATGTTATGTGCAAGATGGAAACAAAACTCCTGGGTGGGGAGGTGAGCCTCCCTTACAACTAGGCATGGCAGAATGTGATTTTTATGTTTTCATAATTTTCTTAATCAGAAAATACTGATATTTTTCAGCATGTTTTCCTATTTTATTCATTTAAAATTTACATCTGGAAGAAAGCATAGATAATGAGAATAATTAGCAGCCAGTGTTGCGATTCAAAGAGTTAAAACTTTGTAACCATTAACATGTAAATTGTCAACATCACTGGTCAAAATATACAAAGTAACCAAAGTTCTCAAATAGCATCTGTCTCACTTTGCCTACATGTAAGTCGTGATTGTTATGAATGGAAATATCAGTGGGGTGAGGATATGTGAAATTGACGTATACTGACATTTACTACTAAATCTATCCTCCCAAGCCCATTTGTAACTTTAGCCTATGGCTAGATTATTCAATGAAATGCGAGAGACTTCTGGTTCAAATCCAAGCTTCTTCTAAGGAGGTGACATCTCTCAGAAGACAGGTCTTATTACTAGGCTACAGAGTTATTCAAATTATTTTGCTGGCCCAATTAATATTTTATTAAATAACTGGATAATTAATTAGGAGATTGAGGGAGCACCACAATAGAATATCCCATAGCATATTAGTTAGAGCAGTCAGTTGAGAAGTGACAAATACCTTCTTCTTCCTGTGGAGGTGTGGGAACTCAAACCAGGGGTTCTCATATGATTAGTCCCCAGACCACAAAGATAAAGATTAAGGGGGAGGGAGGGAAGGGTTGTTCTGTCCCTACAGCTGCTTTGTGTGAACTGACTTGAAGGCACGGTTTGATAGACTGATTTTGAGCATATCTACCAGATTGCTTCCCAGCTCCCACTTACAATTTACAGTTTAGGTGGCCAAATGCTTGTCTCATCAATTTGTGAATCCCTTAGACAGTAGATAGATGTCTAGAGTGAGATAGCAGTGCATACGCCAGGTGCAGGAATGTAGACACATGGGGAACTTGTGTAGCAAAACTTAGGCATCATGTGAGATAGGCCCCTGTCAGGTTAGGCACAACTGAGCATGAACTTTGTTGATTTCAGTGGTACATAAAAATAGAATTTATGTGTGCAAATACCTTCAAGTTGGATATCACTATCATCATAAAATAGGTGAACAGACCCAGTCTTAGTCCAACTAAATTTCTCCATTTACATTCTCCTCTGCGCTTAGTGATTTACCAGTCAACTTGTACTCATTTGGAAATGGCTGAAAAGGATAATGAATAGTAATTTAAGTGTACTGACTCAAACTGAAAGCAAAAGCAGGGCGATTTGCATTTTGCACCTAGTTAAACCTCCCAGACCCTTAAAAATCATTTGAATAAATAAATACTTAAAGAAGGACCTAGAAGGAAATGCCAGTATAGGAGAAGGAAGCTCTGGAGAGGAATGCACATGTAGTGCTCAAAATATGTACAGTTAGCTGGTGTGCCATGAGTTTATCAGCTATTCAGATTTTGCTTTAGTATTAAAAAGCCTGGGCAGAAAAAGCTGAAAAGAAATCTGCATGTCTGGAACAGGAAGGTGCATTCACAAACATTGAAACTATATGCAATTCAGTACAGAAATACTGGAAGTGAATTGTATAGTGCTACATTTTGATAGTGTGATCACAAGGGAACCTGTTATCAGGAGTTGGCTAGAATGCTATAGTAGGCTTGACTACTGGCTCCTTTGGAGCCAAATCCTCATTTTAGTTGAATGAACTAAACATCTGTGCTGTCTGCCTGCAATATTTGTGAGTCAAATCCTGGAAATGGCTTTTTCTTAGTAGCTGTGATGCTGGGAGATGCTGTCTTAAGTAATCCAATACTGCATACAGTTCATTGTGCTGAAATCTGAATGACTCATTCAACGAGTTCAAAGACAACTGCCTGTTGGTTCTGTAGCTAATCATCAAAAGAGGATCCTTCCTATTTTCAGAAGCAGGTATGTGCAAAAGGGGCATGGTGTTTTCTATGAACATTTAAGTTCCTATATGCACAGGTGATTGAAATGCTAATAATGGCAATTCTTCTTCGAGTGGTCCCCGGGGGTGCTCCACAATAGATGTCGGGCTCGCCTGGCGCCGCAGATCGGAATTCTTCTAGCAGTTTCTATTGGATCATGCATGCGCCGGCACGCGCCGCTCCCTTGCGCACCCCCGGCCATGTGCGTGATCCGGTCCCCACCAGTTCCTTCTCAACCGCCATCGGCTGCAGACGGAATCCGCTCAGGCTAAAGCCAGAGTCAGATAAGATAGTTGTTTTTATGTGTAGTTTGTTTGTTTTGTCACTATTAAAAAAAAAAGAGAAAGAGAAAGAGAATATCAGCTAGCAGAAAGAAGAGGCACGAAGGAGAGAGGGGCGGACACGAAGGTTAGTTAAGCCGTCCGCTGCCCCGCAGGCCGGTGATAGTTATTTGGGGTAAAAAGGCACTCATTGCGGGCTAAGTACCCTATTAACAGTAAAGACTCACCGCGATGACCTCCTCGGGGTTTAAGAAGTGTGAGTCATGCCACGAAGCTATGCTGGCCTCCGATGGGCATAGTGAATGCATTCGCTGCCTGGGGGAATCACACGTTACCCAGAAGTGTTCTCACTGTGCTAAGCTTACAGCCAGGGCCAGGAAAGACAGAGAGATGAGGCTCAAAATGCTCTTGTTTGATAAGGCTCTCCAGCTGGAACCACCGGAGAAGCCTCACGCAGAAGGGCCCTCTGGGTTGCATAAGAGGAAGGCAGCCTCTCTGACCCCCTCGGCGCACAAGAGGAGGAAACTCTCCCCGGCTCAATCCTTGCCGGCGGGCCCAGTGGGCAGGGCAAGCGGAACGCAGAGTCCCCAGCCGCAAGCTCATGAAAGCGGCAGCGCGGCAGCGCACGTGGCAGAGGTTGAGCCTCCAATTAAACAACAGACGGCACGCAAGGCGCCGCAATTGCCAGTGAGGCAAGCGCTGGAATCGGCGGCGCCGACGCAGGCAGCACTGGCCCCCGCGGCACCGATGGCACAAGGGCACCCAGCACGGAGCCTACCGGTGCCAGAGGAAGCTACCCGCGCAGCACCGCAGCTGACTGTGCCAAGCGCGGCGCCGACAACAGGGCTGAGATCCCCGGCACGGGAAGGGGTGGCGCCCACCCCGCAGGGGAGGGGCAAGGCAAAAGCAAAAGCTCGGCACCACAGTCCATCTCCAGACAGGGCTGTGCTGCCCTTATCACCTAGCCCTCCCCCCGAGATACACATGCCACACTGGCGGGCTGTGACTCCACCGGCTTATCTAGGACCTCCCTCTCCGTTCCTCCAACCAATTTCGCCGTGGCTTGGGCCACCTTCACCATTTCTGGGCACGGATCCCCTTGAGTACTATCACAAACCAGCTTCACCACTATCTATGTCATTGCGGAGGTCCCGCTCTCCCAGACATCATGGGTACACTCTCTGATTGTGGTCCAGGTCTCCATCACCAGGCCCTTGCCCATGCTGCTATGGTCGTCCTCATCATGCTGAACACAGACACCGCAGGTCTAGATCCAGGGGCAGGTCCTCCCCTGCTTCTCAATACCCCCGTGTACACTCTCGCTCTGGGACGGGAACACAGTTGTCTCAGGGGGAGTTAGGTCCAGAATCCTGGGACCTTCCTTCACAATCCTCCAGGGAGCAAGTATATCATCGACCGCGGAAACCAGAGGATTTGAGGGAGGTTTACCCCCGTGGTTCCTCCTCATCCTCCCCAGATGAGGCTATGGCCCCCGGGGATGTCTCCCCCCCAGATGACCTTAAACAATTCCAGGAACTGTTCAAAAGAGTAGCTTTCACGCAGGACATTCAAGTAGCAGAGGTGCAGGAGAAGCATCATAAACTCCTGAAAAATTTGAGACCCCCGGCTTCATTCAAAATCGCTATCTGCTGGACGAAGCCATTATGGAGTCAGCCACTAACATATGGCAGACCCTGGCCTCTATTCTGCCTACGAACAAGAGAGCGGATAAGAAGTACTTCGTCCCAGCCAAGGGCATGGAGTTCCTCTTTAGTCACCCACAACCAAATTCTTTGGTGGTCAAATCGTCCCAGCAGAGGTTGAAGGCATCTCATTACAAATCGGGGGGATCGGATAAAGATGCTAAGAAGCTAGAGCTGTTTGGCAGGAAGGTATATTCCTCCTCTACCCTATTATTGAGAATGGCAAATTATATGGCACGCCTATCAAACCACAACTTTGACAATTACTCCAGACTTACTCCCCTCATGGATTCACTCCCGGAAGACAAGAAGCCGGTGTTAAAGGTGATTGTTCAAGAGGGCTATGCAGCATCGCGGACGGGAGTCCAGATTGCCCTGGACGTGGCGGACACAGTGGCACGTTCAACAGCTACAGCAGTGGTCATGCGTAGGGAATCCTGGCTCCAGACGTCTGGTATCCCCAGGGACCTGCAGGCGAAGATCGTGGATCTTCCCTTTGATAAACAAAAGCTGTTTGCGGACTCAACCGACTCGGTCCTCCACTCCAGCAAGGATTCGAGGGCCACACTTAGAACCTTGGGCATTTATACTCCCCCATACAAGAAGAAGAAGTTTTATCCTCAGCAAAGACGCTACGCTTACCAACCACAGCGTGCTCAATATCAGCGAGGCTACGACCAAGGGCGCCATCAACAGCAGCAGCAGTACAGAACTCCCAGGCGACGTTCTCAACAAAGCTGTACACCCTCGGGGCAGGCCCAAAGACAACAAGTTTGATGGGTATGTTGGGGGCTGCACTATCAACACCATTGCTCAATGCTACTCTCATCTCATGTTGCATCATCTCCTCAAACCGTTCCACTCCCAATGGCAAAAGATCACCACGGACAGATGGGTGCTAGAGATTATAGCCACGGGTTACATGATCCCCTTCCAGTCACTTCCACTGACGAAGCCTCCCGCCAGGCCTCATCTCAGAGATGCTGCCCACGAGGCGAGGCTTAAGCAGGAGGTGGATCACCTTATGTTCATAGGGGCGGTGGAAAGAGTGCTGGAGCAATTCCAGGGGAAAGGTTTTTATTCACGCTACTTCCTAACAGAGAAGAAAACAGGAGGCTGGAGGCTGATCTTGGATCTACAGGGCCTCAACTGTTACTTGCGCAAGCAACGCTTTCGGATGATCACAGTTGCCTCCATACTTACGGCACTGGACAATGGAGACTGGTTTGCAGCCCTCGACCTACAAGATGCTTACTTTCATATAACAATCCACCCAGCACACAGACGCTTCCTCCGCTTCACGGTCAGCAGGGAACATTTCAGTACAGGGTTCTTCCGTTCGGCCTATCCTCGGCTCCCAGAGTTTTTACCAAAACCCTGGCAGTGGTATCAGCCTACCTGCACAGACAGGGGGTGTTTATTTTCCCATATCTGGACGACTGCCTGCTGAAAGGGGCCTCAAAGGCAGAGGTCTTACGCATGATACGCGTCACCATGGACATGTTTACTTCACTGGGCCTAGTTATCAACCTCGCAAAGTCAAAGACCGAACCCACACAAGATATAGAGTTCATAGGGGCACGCATAAACTCTATCACAGCAAGAGTATACCTGCCCGATGCCTGCTTCCGTGCCATCAGCTCACTGGTGCAAGTCATGACGTACAGCCCCACGGTGCCGGTCCTAACGTGCCTACAGCTGTTGAGCCACATGGTGGCAGTGACGTTTGTGGTACAGAATGCCAGGTTACACATACGAAGCCTGCAGCATTGGCTGGCGAGTGTTTACAAACCGGCATCCCATACTGTCCACAAGGTGGTGTCGCTCACAACAGAGGTGTGCAGATCCCTAGCGTGGTGGGAAAATCCCAAGAATCTGCTAGTGGGGGTGCCTTTTCACCAACCACAAATTTCTATTTTTCTTACTACTGACGCCTCCCACATAGGATGGGGAGCACACATTGGCAGCAAAGTGACGCAAGGGCTATGGTCCCCTGCGGAACAGACACTGCACATAAACATACTGGAGCTCAGAGCAGTGTTCAATGCATGCAGACATTTTCGAGATTACCTGCATGGCAAAGTAGTCGGGATCAATACCGACAATACCTCCATGTTCTACATCAATCGACAAGGAAGGGCACGATCCCATGCGCTATGTGCGGAAGCAGTCCGATTGTGGAACTGGTGCATCGCCAGCAACATAACGTTGAAAGCCTCGTACTTGCCGGGCGCTCACAACGTGAAAGCAGATCATCTGAGCAGGTGCTTCGCACTCACACACGAATGGCAGATCTGCTCTGACCTGCTACGGCGCATATTTCGTACATGGGGGTTTCCCCAAGTCGATTTGTTTGCCACCCAGTACAACAAGAAGTGTCCCCAGTACTGCTCCAGAGCAGGAATAGGGTGGGGGTCCCTGGGGGACACATTCATGATTTCATGGAAGGGCCCTCTACTTTATGCATTTCCCCCCACAACGCTTATTCACAAGGTTCTGCAGAAAGCCAGAAGGGAGAGAGCTCGCATGATACTCATAGTCCCAACTTGGGACCGGCAACAATGGTTTCCCTTGCTTCTGTGCATGTCGGATCGCCCACCACTTCCCCTACTGGTGGCGCCGGACTTACTCACGCAGGCTCAGGGGTCCATAGTGCACCCGCGCCCTCAGGGTCTGCGTTTACAAGCATGGTTAATCCATGGCTCAGCGCCTTAGAGAGCACGTGTACGGAGGGAGTACAACAAGTCCTGGAGTGTAGCCGAAGGACCTCCACCAGGAGGACTTATGAACAGAAATGGACTCGATTTACAGCCTGGTGTTCCACCAAGCAGTTAGCTCCCCTTGACGTTCCTATAACCGTAATACTAGAATACCTATTGGACCTCAAATGAGACGGGCTTTCTCTATCCTCGCTAAAGGTCCACCTCGCTGCTATATCAGCTTTTCGGCATACAGAGGAAGGGCCCACTGTATTCGCCCACCCTATTGTCACAAGGTTCTTGAAGGGGCTGGTAAACCTGTACCCTCCTCGAAAACCGCTTCCACTGTCGTGGAGCGTGGACTTGGTGCTCAGCACGCTATCGGAACCACCCTTCGAACCATTAGCCACGGTACCCCTCCGACTCCTTACAATGAAAACAACCTTCCTCCTTGTGATTACGTCAGCCCGCAGGGTGAGCGAGCTCGCAGCAGTGATGGCAACGCCACCATGCACAGTATTCTCAAAGGGGGCGGTAACCTTACAGTTACACCCAGCCTTTGTTCCAAAAGTTTCTTTGGAGTTCCATCTTAACGAACAAATAGTTTTACCCTCATTTTACCGGAAGCCTCACAGCTCCAGCAAGGAGGCGCGCCTACATCTCCCAGATGTGAGAAGGGCTTTGGCCTTCTACATAGACAGAACTAAGTCCTTCCGGAAAACGGACAGGCTTCTAGTGTCTCTCGCTCCCAGGTCAAAAGGGGAAAGCCTCTCTTCACAGAGAATTTCAAAGCACATCGTGTCTTATATAAAAATGTGGTACGAGCTTCGAAAGACCCCTTTGCTGGCCCCGCCTACAGCTCACTCCACCAGGGCGGTGGTGTTGTCAAGAGCCTTCTTCAAGGGCATCACATTAAAAGACATATGTAGAGCGGCGACCTGGTCATCCTACGACACCTTCACCAAGCATTATGCCCTACATTGGGTATTCGAGGAGGATACCTGTCTGTCGACAGCAGTCCTCTCGGGGGCAAGCTGCACATGAATCGATTACCCACCTCCTTACTTGGGCTACTGCTGGGTAGTCACCTATTGTGGAGCACCCACGGGGACCACTCGAAGAAGAAAGAGAAGTTACTCACCTGTAGTAACGATGGTTCTTCGAGATGTGTCCCCGTGGGCACTCCGCCACCCGCCTATCCTCCCCGCTTCGGAATCTCTGTCTGTTGTTTTTCAGGAGCATCTGAGGTGGTTGGTCAAGGAACTGGCGAGGACCGCATCGCGCCCATGGCCAGGGGCGCGCATGGGAGCAGCGTGCGTTGGTGCATGCGCAATCCAATAGAAACTGCGAGAACAATTCCAATCTGCGGCGCCGGGCGAGCCCAACACCTATTGTGGAGCACCCACGGGGACACATCTCGAAGCACCATCGTTACTACAGGTGAGTAACTTCTCTTTCCATAGTTTATTCTGCCACCCCTACTGCCTTTTCAGCCCTTCCAGCCTCCTTTGCACTTCTGAAGAAGGAATGGTCTCTGCATTTTCAGGCATGTAGTAACTAGTTATCTCCCTGGCTTGGTACCGACATATAAGGGACCTTGTTCTCTTCTAACCCTCCCAACACTCAATCTGGCACCACTTTAGATTCACTTGAGTTCTTAATACCTTCTTTGGGTCGTCTACTGAAATTAATTAGCCTGTGGAACTCACTGCCAGAAGATACAATTAATGCCAAAAACTTAGTAAGATTCAAAAAGGGAATAAGACTATCAAGAATCATAATAATTTATTTTTAAAATACTTACTAACAGGAGCCCTGGAAGAGATATAAATGCTTTTGGTTTGCAGAGTACTCCTGTGAGGAGTTAGGAGGAAACTTTCCCAGGGAGCAGGTTATCTCATTATTACCTGCTGCTGTTTCTTGCACTCTCTCTTGAAGCACTGACAATTGGTACTGACAATGTTGAACAGAAAATATTAAATGAGTTAATGGTCTGACTCAGTATGGCAATTCCTATGTTCCTAAAAATATTAGAAAAGTAGATGAAATTATTATAACATACAAAATACAAACAAACACAACAGAGATTGTAAATCATGGAAGTTATTTTTGTATTGTTCAAGAAAATTAACTGTCATATTTAAAAGATGGAAAGGAGGAAAATAATATTCTGGTGAAAATGTCTGTGAATAACACAGAAAAACAGAATTCACTTTTGACACTTGTCATATTGAGAGCCCATGAAAACATTCTCCAAGGGATTATATGGCATGAGCAGACCACATATTACATTATAAGTCCTCTTTCAACAAGTTATAAAGAAGCAGAAAGTGCACAGCTACTGATGTCTGACAGCGAGCTGTTCTAAAAGGGTAGTCATACAACGTTAGCTCAACTAATCAAACACACACGGTGCAGTTTGTGCTAGTGAATCAGGATTCTCGGTAAACCAGATATTACCAATATATATGAAAATATATTCAAATGGACAGTAATTGCTGTGGAGACCAACACAATAAATAGTAAGGCATAAAAAATGGACAACATTGGAACAACTTTGAAAAGGTTTCTGGAACAAAGTAAAACACAAAAGAGAAGATTCAAGAATGAAAATGAGCAAACAATTCAGTTGAGCACATAGGATTCTTAGCAGGTGTTTTAACTATTAATTTTAAAAGTTAAAGATAACTTTTTATGTGGTAATGTGCTTAATGTCCCCAAAAGAAGGCGTAAGATGGGTATTTGTACGAGGTCCTGATCCACTAAAATTTCCTCCTAACTTTAAGAACATGACTAGTCCAATTCAAATTGATTTTAATGAGACTACATAAACTCCCAAGGAGCAGAATCTTAAAACCAATTTCAAAATGTTCAGATATTGTAAAATATATAGTGGATTCTAGCCATTTTAACTTCTTGTAATATTACTTTGTGGATTCATTGGTAACAGTTTGATTACAATATCGAAAGTGATACAGCAAAATAAGTCACATAAAAAGTTTAGAAATCACTGAAATTTCAAATACAAAAATTGATAAAAGTTCTGCTCAAATGTATCAGTTTCATTATGGCTGCTCTAAATAATTATGAAATTACTATTTTTTCTTCTGGCTACATAATGAGATATTTAGCAGTCATTCAGGTATGATTCACCTTATCAACCAAACAATAATCTTTCCCATAAATGTAGTTTGAAATTTCAATCAGCTGTATTTAGCTGTGGCCACCATGCTCTGCCACCAACCTTAACAGCCTGCAACTCAGTTGAGACTACTTAAGTCAAATACCTGTGTTTACTGGATTGGATCTTATGTCTGCACTGACAAAAACAAACAAACAGTCAGCAAATTATTGTGCTCCGAAACAGATGTATGGAGGTCCTGCTTAGGAAATTTCTATTGCGCTGTAAGTTTTTTACTATTTTGAGAGCCCTTTAAAGCTTATACCCAATTTAATCTGTTATTCTGTAAGGTGCCACAGGGCTCCTCCTCGTGTTTGCTGAAACAGACTAACATGGCTACACTTCTGAAACTTCTCATTTTGAGAGAGTTATTCTTATATGCAGTAGGAAATGTTCATCAGTAGGTTCTGATGAAAACTTCTGAACCAACAGACACTTCTATAGAATTTCTTTTAACATAAAAAGGAAGCTACAGATTTAGCTAAACAAGCACAAACTAAAATTATTTTTGTAAAGACAGAATATTAGCATGTGGCTTTTCATTATTTGCCAATAGCAGTGGAAATGATGCAGCACAAAAAAATGCTGAGTGGAGAGTCAGTTGTGTTTTCCAGGTACTTTCTGGTTTTGAAACATCAGCTTTGACCAATTACTGTGAACTGTGCATTTGGTGCAGTTCAAATCTAGCCTATGTTTTTACACTATTAATGCATTAATGAGCAGAGAAATCCACCTTAAATCTAACATTTCAGAAAGCTTTTTAAAATTTAGGAAGTCAAATATTTTCTTTGAACAAACTAAGACTAACTAAATACTAATGGAAAATTATAGTAAACTCTTTCATATCCAGCATTCTATCATCTGGAACTTTCAAATAACCAGCATTTTAACCATAAGTAAATTTTAGTTATGTCTTCCATAAGTACAGTATAGTGAAAGTAAATACAAATAAATACAGCAAATACAGTAGAGTATAGGTTTACAGTGTACAGTATGTCATTGGTAAGTAAATTACTCTGCATACATTTTTGTTTGTTTCTTAATATCTAATCTTGTTTTCTTTAGTGTTGTGCATCCTTAAGTATACCTCTCTATTATCCAGAATATTTGAATATCCGGCAACCTCTTGGTCCCAGGGCTGCTGGATATGAAAGAGTTTATTCTACATTTAATTTTATTGTTTCATTCATATTCATAATTACACTCCACAGATGTACATTTTAATGTAAATAAAGGGTAAGTATGTGTATATTGCCACATTACCAGCTGCTGATGAGGACAGATAAGATTCAGGAAGCTAAAGTAGGGGAAATGACCAAAAGGATCTGTTCAGAGAATCTAAATATTGGGTAGCATGGTGCAAACTGGATCCACTCTACAGGTGTTGTAAGTTAATACAGTTGCATTAAAGTCAATTATTTTAATTATGAACTGAGGAAGGGAATCATACTCTAGGTGTGTCTACATGGACACAAATCTTGGAAATGGCCATATTTCGAAGACTACTAATGAGGTGCTGAATTGAATATTCAGCACCTCATTAGCATAAGGACCCTTCTGGCCACAGCGCTTTGAAAGCGCCACTTTCAAAAGCGTACAGCTTGGCACAACTACACAAGGTCCTTTTTGAAAGGACCTGCACCTTTCGAAATCCCCTTATTCTGCTCAATAAGTGGAATAAGGGGATTTCAAAAGGTGCAGGGTCCTTTCGAAAAGGACCCTCGTGTAGCCGCGCTGAGCTGCACACTTCCAAAACTGGCACTTTTGAAGTGCCACGGCTGGAAGCATCCTAATGCTAATGAGGTGCTGAATATTCAATTCAGCACCTCATTAGTAATCTTCAAAATGGCCATTAGCATGGCCATTTCGAAGATTTGTGCCCATGTAGACACGCCCTCTGTGGCTGTGTTTACACTTGCATTCCTCTTTCGAAAGAGCTATGCAAATGAGGGAAATCAAAAATGCAAATGGAGTGCAGATTTGCATATCTGGCACCTTATTTGCGTATTCTAATTTCTAAAGAGTTTCTTTCGAAAGAAGAGAACCGGTGTAGACACTGCTCTTTTGAAAGTAAACTCCATATAACACCAGTGAAAATAAGCTACAGCATCAAGTAGAAGTCAGATGGAATAAGTAAACTAAGTAGTAACTAATAGTAAATTGGCTAGATCATCCAGGCCAGCAGAAGTGTTCTGAGGGAAAGTCCAAACTGTATGGGGCACAGGGTTCCAGTAGGCTCAAGAAATTATTTCTGTAGCTGTGAACAACCAGAAGCAGAAGGGTCCTGGTCACACTTCCTACAGGGTGGGAGGGCTGTGTGTTATACTGGCAGTTATTATACTGGCTCCCACATTATTCAACAATTCTTCTGTGACAGCAGAGATTGGCTACCCACTCAGACACATACCTTCTCTACTTAGCCAGGTAGAACTGGCCCACGACAGCTCCACACTGGAGCCTACAAGGACTTTAATACCCTGTCACAGGGGATTAATTTTTCATTATCTTTTTGTAACATCTTCCACAAATTGTTTAAGAGCCCAACACCTGAAAATCAGGGGGGACCTGTGTTCCTTGTAAGCTGAGCACTTGGGTGGACACCAAGGGGATTCAAATGCGACTCAGCTGATTAGCAGAGTGCTCACAGCAACAACAGCCAGCTGCATGTGTTTCTATTGGTGGTGCGTATGCTTTGGAGTGCCTAACAAAATTTATTCCTCACATGGATGACAAAAAGTAGAGGGAACATTAGTGGGGACTGATGACTAAGGAAGGGCCTGTGTGGACAGACTTGTTTGCAGGATTGGGCCATATTATCTGTCTAAGAATTGGTAGGGAGAAAATAGTAAATAATATCCAAGACCTTCCAAATAAGCACAAGAGTTTCTTTCAGCCAGAGTCTTGCACTCCTATGAGACTTCAGCTCAGGGAGCAGTTCAAGGACAGCAGTTGTTGCACTGGTGAATGATCTCCTACTGTATTCAGAGAAAATTAATACCGATGAGTTTCTTTGGACCTGTCTCTGGCATTTGATACTGCTGTTCACTAAATACTCCTATCCTGCCTCTGAGCATCTGCAAAGAAAAACACTGTGAAATGGCTCAGGTCCTTTCTCTGAGCCCAAGCTCAGAGGATGTTATGGACAGTGGCTCTATCTCCTAAGTCTTCACAAGCAGAATCCTACAAATGTCAATCCTCTGTCCTCATACCTACAGGAAGCTACTGGGAGAATTAGTGAGACGAAACAGATTGACACCCCAGCCATATGCAGATAATACAGGTTGAACCTCTCTAGTCCAGCACCCTTGGGATTGGATTGGTGCTGAACAAGAGAATTTGCCAAACCACGGGAAGTCAGTTCTGTGTAGCACATTACCAACACTTCCACTGCTTACTGGGCTCTTAGAAGACATTTAGGGGTAAATTAGAGTTAATAACAGCACAGAACACTGATAGCTAGAGACTGGTGGCTGTAAACAAATTTTATGGGACCATGGGAAACTTGGCCAAACCCACAATTAGTGGTCATATGGGTACCTAAAATCATCTCAGATTACAGATGTTGCTGGATGAGAGAGTGCCAGACTAGAGTTGTTCAAACTGTACCTGAATCTCATCTATACTGAATGCAAATGGCAAGAAGTAACAGCTTTTTCCCTGCCTAGCTGAGATCAGCATCTGCATGAAAAGCAACCGGTAAAGCTGAACCCAAGTCAAGAAAAGTGATACTAGTAGGAAGAGAGAAGCGCTCCAAAGAACCTGCTCTAGAACCTGTCATTGTTGAGCCCTCACATTAGGTTGGTCTGTGGGCTTGGGTTTCTCTTGGACTCATTACTTCTGCTGACTCTTAAAAGCCTTGATGACAAGCAGTTATCTTCTTCTGTGACTAACAAGAAGACTGCAGCCTCACTACTTCTCTTCTACCACATGGAGTTAAGGAAACAGCAGAATCTGCTGTGTGGAAGCCAGACGCTACAAGCATCAGTACCTTTCCTTAGCAATAGCTGAGGGCAACCTCTCTGCAGCAGGAAAGAGGTACAGAGCTTCCTGTTGTCCTGACCTTAGGTTGCAGTGGAGGGAACCCCCAATACAGCCATCCACTCATTCCAGGGCAGTAACTCACTTTCATGAACTTCAGCCACAAAGGATGGAGAACACAAAACAGGACCTCCTTTTGGCTAAAGCCTGCATTTTAGAACAACAAGGACTGCCCGAGCAGCAGCAGAACAGAAGCAGGCTCATCCCAGAGGATATTGCTGGACAGCAGGTACAGTAGCCAATTGCTTTTTTAAAATTTGAATTCTGGACATTTTCTGTCTGCTCTTGAGTTTGTTCTCCTAGTCTCCTCCCACATGTTGCATATTTATTCTGACACTAGCCTCGCTTTTCCATTCTTCCTTTCTTTCCCCTCTTTCTATGTCCCCTTCTCTCCAACCCACTTCTCTGCCCTTCAGTTCCCTCCTTCCTTTTCACCCACTTTCTTTCTCCTAGCAGCAACGAAGGGTCCTGTGGCACCTTATAGACTAACAGAAAAGTTTAGAGCATGAGCTTTCATGAGTTAACTCACTTCTTCAGATGACCAGCATCTGACCAGCATCTGACCATGCAACATGACCAGCATCTGAAGAAGTGAGTTAACTCACGAAAGCTCATGCTCTAAACTTTTCTGTTAGTCTATAAGGTGCCACAGGACCCTTCGTTGCTGCTACAGATCCAGACTAACACGGCTACCCCTCTGATACTTACTTTCTCCTGTATATTCACCTCTCTTCCCACTACCTCTCAGCTATGCCCCTGCCTTTGTAATAAGTAGAAAAAGAAATGAATGGTGAGTGAACAATCTCTCTGACCTTTATCTCTTGTATGCATTTCCCCAGACTTCCTCTGGGATTTGTATTTCAGGACTCCAAGTTTTGTCGAAAGAGCTTTGTCTGTGTATGTGTTTGTACAACACTTAATATAGCTGTGCAACACTCGGGTCTTGGGGGCCTAATGCTACATAGATACTCAGGCCTACATTTTCAAAATTAAGTACTGATTTGTAGTTCTTAAAGGAACCTGATTTTACATAGTGCTGCTGAGCACCCATTCTCCATTAAGCTCTCGGAAGCAAGGTACCCAAAGTTGCTAGGTGCTTTTGAAAATTTCAGCCTAAGTTCTGCTTCTGTGAATCACAGCCAAAATGGCCACAAGGTGCAAAGTATTTCTCTCTTCCTCCCCACATGGTTGGCTTTGTTACTTCAATTAATATGTTATTTTCTCGAAGCTTCTATCAAATAAATAAAATGTCTCACAATTGCAGCTTTATTTGAGCACTATTTTAAGACCTAAACATTTCATTACTATCTGTCTGAAGTAAGACAAGGTTTAAATGATACCTATTCTTTAAATAGGAAAGCATGTCATTAGACAAAAAGCTCCGATGAAGAAGATCATACTAAAATAGTCATTTTGTTTATTCAGCTGCACATATCACTGTAAGGCTAAGCTCACTGCATATCTGGTAGATGCACAAAACCGCTCCATTTTAATTGCCTCTCTTTCCTAGGGTTGTGTTTTCATAATCCTGAATAAAGAACATTCTTTTAAAGCTGAGGAAAAGTTCAGATTTGGTCAGGCATTTGGTGACTAGTGAGGGGATTCTAACACAAGTCAAGGGAAATTTCCACGTGTGCTTCTGAGGTTTAAAGACAGTTTTTTATTTTCTTTTAAAAAGAAAAAAAAATCATGTCATTACAATTTATATTAGAAATCTGAAGGACTAAGGGTTGCTTATTTCAGCATTTTCCAAACTTTTCTCGACATGGGTTTAAAAAAAAACACCTGTTTATTCACAGCTAAAGAATTGAGGGTTAGTTTTACATGGACTTAGTTGCTCTTGTCTCCTGTAACAATTAATGGGGGTTTATATCACTCAGTGCTAGACAGGATCAGGACCATATTTTGGGTTTCAAGGTACCTTCTATTCATATTTAGGAATAAATAAAAAACCCCTTGAGAGCACATTAAGGCTATGTCTATACAGCAGGTAAATACCTGTTATATCACTTAAAATAAAATGAGATTTATTCAGGGAGTCAAGTGGGTGGATACTTGTTGGGCATCAGGAAACCTAGTTATGCCTCTGCTGCTGACCTGCTATGCGTGCTTGAGCCGGTCACATCATCTCTTTATGCCTCAGATTTCCGATTTGTCAACAATAATGATACGTACTTTCCTTTATAAAGTGTATTGAGATCTATGGGTGAAAAGCACTATGTGAGACTCACCATTAAAATTTTACCTAAATGACTTAGAAGCCTAAGTTCTATTTCCAAAAGTGACATAGGCTCTCATTGCAAGCCAATGGGCCTGAGAACCTCAAGTAGCTAAGGGCTTGTCTGTGCTACAGAGCCCTGGCCAGTAGAGCTGTGTCAGCAGAGAGCCCCCTAGTATAGCTGCAGTGTACTCCAGTGGCAGCAGCTTTGCCAGTATGACACCAATCCCAAATGACAACAGCTAAGCCAACAGAAGTACTCTTTTGTTTGCAATGTTTTATCTAGCATACTTATGCAGGCTCAGGGTGTGATTTCCCCACCCCCACATGCCTAGCCAGCATAGCTAAATGTTATGTGTAAACTACACTTAAGTCAGATTTGAAAATGGGATTTAGGCTTTTACATTGTTTAGGCCTGTAGGAGTGTGAGAGGGAGGCCAGGCAAGGCAGGGGTCAAACAAAGCCTGTTAGCCCAATCAGCCCCACCCTGGTTCACCTGCGGCCAGTGTCAGGCCTGGAGGGGGATAAAGGGAGGGAAGCCAGCTCAGTCTGGGGCTGACCAGCCAAAAGGCAGGAGATGACTCTGAGGCAGGAGGCCCCAGGCCAGAGCTACCACCCAGCTGGCCGCTGGAGAGCTCAGCCCAGGACCCTCCCCCAGGTACTGAGGGGAGTGGAAAGCACCCTGCCCCCTGGGGAACCCCTCCCCTGCCAAAGGGGGAACTAGATTCTTGGGGCCATGCCCCAGACTCAACCCATAGACTCTCGGGTGGGAGCTGAGGACCCACCCACCAGGCCCTGGCCAGGGGGCCTAGCCAGTAGGCCATCCAGTCCCAGAGGTGAACCACTTCCATGGCCTTTTTGAAAATTTTACCCAAAGTATTATTTTTAATATGATTGTCATTGCTGCCTTGAGCTGGGCAGCCCCCACCCAGTAGGGCACTGTCTCGCCACAGTTCACTTGCCTCACTGCGTGCATGAGGCTTAAGGTTCCCAAACCTGACAAGTGACTGAAATGAGCACCAGACAAACCAACAAGAAAATTATTAAGAAAAGGAAATCATCAAAGTTTCAAGCTTGCTTGTTGGAATGTACGGACCATGTTGACCGGTTTGACTGAAGTTCTTCAGGACACCAGTGACACCCAAAAGACCGCTGTCATCAATGAGGAACTGAAGAGGCCCCAAGTTGACATCGCCACTTCGCAGGAGACGCGACTCGCAGCTTCGGGATCCCTCAAGGAAAAGGACTACACCTTTTTCTGGCAGGGCAAAGCCCAAGAGGAACCCAGGGAGCACAGTGTCGGCTTTGCCATCAGAAACACCCTTCTGCAAATGGTGGAACTAGTCACAGGCGGATCAGAAAGACTCCTTCAGGTCAAACCTCAAACCTGTGCTGGTCCCGTCCACCTGATCAGCACTTACGCTCCAACCCTGAACGCCACACCAGAAGCAAAGGACAAGTTCTGTGACGAGCTCAGTGCCGCCATAGTGCAAATACCTGCTCGTGACCAATTGTACCTTTTGGGTGACTTCAGTGCAAGAGTTGGAGCCAATTGTGACTCATGGCCCTCTTGCCTAGGTCACTTCGTACAGGAAAAATGAATGACAATGGACAGCATCTCCTTGAACTTTGCACGTACCACAATCTGTGCATCACAAACCCATTTTTCCGAACCAAGCCACAGCACAGAGTGTCATGGAGACACCCACGCTTGAAACACTGGCACCAATTAGACTTGGTTATCACCAGATGTGACAAAGTCAAAAACGTCCTCCTGACACGCAGCTACCATAGTGCCGACCGCAATATAGATCATTCGCTAGTCTGCTCCAAGCTCAAGCTGAGACCCAAGAAGCTGCTCCATTCTAAACCAACTGGAAGGCCCCGCATTGATGCCAGAAAGACAGCAAACTCAGAAGAAGCTGAAATGTTCAGAGAGACCCTTGAGGAGAATCTGCGCAGCAGCCCCGGAGGTGCTGATGCAACATCCACATGGCAGCATCTGAGGGACACAATCTACGATATGGCCTTGTCAGTGTTTGGAAGAAGAGCTGGAAACACAAACGACTGGTTCGAAGCTAACTCCGATGAGATGATTTCAGTAATTGAAAAGAAGGGCACTGCACTTCTGGAGTATAATTCTCACCCAGTCAGAGTACCCAACAGGCACGCAAAGTAGCCAGAAAAATAGTACACCAGACAGCCAGGTGCTGTGCCAACAACTACTGGCTTAAGCTATGCAACAGTATCCAGACCTGTGCTGACTCTGGTAATCTCAGGAGAATGTACGAGGGCATAAAGAAGGCAATGGGACCCATCCAGAACAAGATGGCACCTCTGAAATCCAAATCTGGTGAAGTCATCACTGACAAAGCCAAACAGATGGAGCGATGGGTCAAGCACTACTCCGAACTGTACTCATGCAAGAACACTGTGGTTGATACAGCCCGCAACGCCGTCAAGCTCCTGTGCGTCATGGACGAGCTGGACCAGGAACCAACTGTGGTCGAATTGAAAGCTATTGACAGCACTGCAGTAGAAAAGGCCCCAGGCCAGGATGGTATATAACCAGAGGTAATCAAGTGTGCCTTGGACACACTCCTGGAACCCCTACATGAGCTGCTGTGCCTGTGCTGGAGAGAGGGTGAGGTTCCACAGGATATGCGGGATGCCAACATTGTAACCTTGTATAAGAACAAAGGAGACAGAAGTGACTGCAACAATTACCGTGGAATCTCCCTTCTAAGTATCACTGATAAATTGTTTACTCGTGTCATCCTCGGCAGACTCCAGAAGCTCGCTGAGAGGGTGTATCCTGAATCCCAGTGCGGATTCCACACCGAGATATCTACCATTGACATGATCTTCTCCCTGAGGCAGCTACAGGAGAAATGCAGGGAGTAGAGGAAGCCACTCGATGTCGCTTTTATCAACCTGACCACGGCTTTTGACTCAGTCAGTAGGGATGGACTGTTTAAATTGCTCCACAAGATAGGTTGTCCACCACGGCTACTCAAGATGATCCAGTCTTTCTATGAAGACACGAGAGAAACATCCAATATAACGGCACATCATCGGATGCCTTCAGCATCAGGAGTGGCATCAAACAAGGATGTGTCCTTGTTCTGACATTGTTTGGGATCTTCTTCGCGCTCCTCCTGAAGCAGCCTTTGGGTCCCCAACAGAGGGCATCTTTGTGCACACAAGATCTGACAGGAAACTGTTTAATCTTGCAAGGCTGAAGGCTAAGTCTAAGGTGCGGGAAGTGCTCATTAGGGACGTGCTGTTCGCAGACGACACTGCTGTAGTGACACACACAGAAGACCATCTTCAAAAACAGCTGGATCAGTTCTCCAAAGCATGCAAGGACTTCAGGTTTACCATCAACCTAGAGAAGACGAACATACTTGGTCAGGACGTTGCTGAACCTCCATCAATCAGCATTGACAACTACACGCTAGGGGTCATCCACGAGTTTACTTAACTCTGGTCCACCATCACTGACACCCTGTTGCTGGAGCCTGAGCTAAACAGGAGGATTGGAAAAGCAGCCACAACTCTGTTCAGACTCAGCAAGAGAGTGTGGAACAACAACAAGCTGTACACTCACACCAAAATGCAACTCTACAGAGCCTGCAACCTCAGCACCCTCCTCTATGGCAGCGAGCCTTGGACCTTGTACGCCACCAGGAAAAGAGGCTGAATATCTTCCACTTGCGCTGCCTCAGGTGCATTCTTGGGGTATCATGGAAGGACAGAGTGCCCAACAATGCCGTTCTCAAGCAAGCTGGAATTCCAACCATGCACACCCTCCTCAGGCAGCGGCAGTTCCGCTGGCTTGGCCATGTCCACAGGATGAATGATGGAAGGATCCCAAAAGACATCCTGTACGGCAAAAGACCTCCTGGACGCCCCCAATTGCACTACAACGACGTCTGTAAAGGGACCTCAAGGAGGTAGACATCGACCCAGATAGTTGCGAAGAGCTGGCAGACGACCGCAGCAGCTGGAAGCAGGAACTACACAAGGGTCTTCAGAAGGGCAAGATGAAGATCAGACAGCTGGCAGAGGAGAAGCGAGCCCATAGAAAGGACAGCAAGGACCTGTCAGACACCCACGACATATACAGCAGATGTAGTAAGGACTGTCACTCTCATGTGGGCCTCCACAGTCACAGTCAACGCTGCAAATGACCATCTTAAATGGAGTTACGAAGGGCACGATCCATAGTCTACGCAGACTGAAGGATGCCTTGGATTATTTTTAATACGATTGTCATTTGCATCAGGTTATTTTTTACTTTATCGTCACTGTTTTCAAGAGACCTTGGAATTAGTAAGTATGGGGAGTAACTTTCATACTAGGCAACAAAGATGTTCCACACTTACCTTGTTTGGTAATTGGAAGGCATAAGTCCTGTGTCTCACTGAGAGGCCCTAATCTCACTGGCTGGTGCTCTAGAGGAAGTGAGTGTTGGATAACCAGACTGTCCTTGGCAAAAGGATTCTTCCCTCTCGCTTTTCTTCCTTGCTCTTACTATCTTTGAGGCTGTGGGCCTTAAACAGCATGAATTATGTAAGACCTTGGGACTTCCCCTGACATCCCTTTAAAAGACCTTCATTCTACAGTTTCACGTGACAAAGACTGAAACTGTATTAGTTCCTTAGCAAAATCCTTTGTCAGGGCACCCACTGTTGTGGGGGATTTGGATGGCACTGAGTACGGAAAGCCCCAGCAATAAAGTGCCTACAGAGAACTGGAACAGAGACAGGACACCTGCAGTCAATGCAGAAGAGAAACAAGACTTCTACAGAGATGATCCAACATCTTTAGCAGGTCCTGCAAGATCCACATAGATCTTGGGATGTCTCTACTTTTTATTTTGGGATTCAAAGAAAATAAACCCTTCCCCTACTGGATGAACCACAAGGTAATTTCACAAGGGTCCCACATGGAATTTTCCTCCCTTCTCTCTACCTAGCCAGCTCCATTATGTTTTTTCTGTGGAATTAGAAAGCAAGCCCAATATTTATGAACTACTTGGAAGATGTTTTGCTACTGATCCTTTAGGTAACACTCCAAGGTCAATTTAAAGATACATTTTAAGAGTTTTGTAAATATTTTACATTTTTCTCTTTAGTTACTACATTAACCCCCAATTCCCAGACAAATTCTAACTTTCTCACTACTAAAAATGGATAGGCTGTACGTCATGTAGGTATGAACAACTACACTTAATGGGCAAGTGAACATAACTGTTGAAAGAACAAGTAGAGAGAATATTTTCTGAATCATTTATAGTGGGGTACAAGAGGCCTATCATCTGTATGAGCTCTTTTGCAGTTAAAACTGAAACTGAGCTTAACTCAAAATGCCAGAGCCAGATGGTTGAATTTTATGGTTTGGGCTCAGCTCAGGCTAAGACATCTCCATGTCCTTCACACGATGAAGAGTCTCCCCAGAACCTGAGTGGCATTCATGCCAAGATAGTCTGTTAACTGCTTTGTTAATTTATTAATATTTCAGATGGAATGGTTGGCAACCCTACCTTTCAGGATTGTCCTGGAGTTTCCAAGAGTTAAAGATTAATATTTATAAAGATTGTTATGTGATAAAACCTCCAGGAACACATCCAAACAAAACTGACATCCCTATGGAAGGCCCTGATTCAGCATTCCAAAGTCATGTATAAATCAAACTGACATCAACATTAAAATGAAGATGTTGAACATTCTGGCCTTGATCCAAACAGCACATGGATACCACTGTAAGGCTCTCAGTGCTTCTGTGGGAATTCAGTGGATGCAGTCACAGGCTTAAAGTTAAGCATGCCTTTAAGAGCTTTGTTGGATTAGACACAGAGGGATCAGTATATTCTACCACTGAACACATAAGACCTGTGTTGATTCATGGCTTAAATCGCTTACACCAGGCTTTGTAATTCTTGCTCCTGCAACCCATTTAAGTCTCATTCACTTTGATAATGAGAAACTGATTTCAAAAAAACAGATATGAATCTCACCCTATTGTGATAAAAATGTCAGTGACAATGCTGCTTTGTATCCCCCTTATTTCAGAGCAGCATGGCAAACGTTGAATGAAATATCTGCAATACAAATTGAAGGATAATCAGAACACTATACAAATTTAAAAACAGTTAATGAATGAAGAGTATTATTCAGCAGATTTGTGTCACTAATAGCTAATAAAAATACCTTATCACATTTTGTTTGGTAAAATCTTGGTAATGTCTTCCTTTTCACATTTCTTGTTTAAGTACTACGTACATAATGTTCTGGCTATTATCCAGGTTTAAGTTGCGGAGAGCAAACAGAAACCAGTCACATTTATTAAAGGGGAATTCCAGAAAGAAACGAAAATTGATGAGACAATTTATAGGCACTTCCCACCCCATGCCTGTTCTTGCTACAGTGATCTGGTCAAACACCTGAAAAATATTTCAGCATTTTGCAAGGATAACCCTGTCTAAACTAACCTTCCACAAGGATCTCAGATCATGTGCATGCACAAAATGTACACATATACCAAAATCCAGGCATGGCTGTTGTATCCAACAGCCTACCAATGATGAGTTCTTATGACATTATTTTAAAAACTATGCCAAATTAGTTAAAGTTTTGAGGGGGTGAAATCAGTTAATCAGTTAATGCTTATACAATACTTTGAAAATGTAAAGCACAATAGCCTAGATTTTGATACATTTATTCATCTGAATTCAACAAATAATGCCCACTGACCTCAAAAACACTACTCATGGAAGAGACTACTCATCATAAATGAGGATATCGGAGGGCAGTCCTCTATAACTACTGTTATTAATTCTTTGTAACTTCTTTCGGATATCATTTTACGTCTAGTATGTCTAGATGTTCAAATGGTTGGCCATTTTCAAAACTTCTGAAAATAATACTTTCCTACAATTGTGTTTACTATAGAAAGAACTTCAGATATTATTCCATTGTCTTTTTCTTAATTACATACAGAAACAGATGGAAACAATTTAGTTTGCCATTCCATAAATATTTGTTAAATGTAAATACTAAAACTATCATTTGGTTTCATATCTCTAATTGTTTGGACAAACATGTATGCAACATGCTTTTTAAAATATTTCTAGTAATTGTACATATTAAATTAACCACCAGAGGGAGCACATAAAGGCTAATAAATTTAAGAGAAATATAAACTACTGAAAGATTTTTAAAGGGTTATAGATAGCTACAAGGGTATTTTTAGCAAATAGTTTATTAAATGAATGTAAACTCTCTGATTGTGAATTGTTTGGAGGAAGTTAAAGATTTTTTCAGTGTATTCCTTATTTGAAAGTATTTGACAAATAATTATTCAAGAAATAATTTTGCAAATTATTCTTATCTTGTAAATTTGTAAATTTACTTTGTAAATTGTTCACAAGCTGCTTGCTGGGAATATTCAATATGTGAAATTCAACCATTGTTGCTTAGATTTGATCAGATGCATAACATGATAATAAATTCCCTTATGGATTGAGCCTAATGTTTACAAGCATCTTTTCAGTGTTTATTTTTTTAGTGTGACTCTTGCCTTCCCTCAAAAAGGGAAAAGGCAGGTGTTAGGAATGGGGGATTAACCCGGACAGCTGGGTTTAAAATGACTGGGAGAACTGTATAGTGCATTGTCTGCCTGGTGCGAATGTTGAGGATCTCTCAAGATGTCGAGAAAGACTTATGTGTAATGATGCAAAGGAGCAGGGGATGGTGGTATATGCTTAAATTTATAATTTATTTCTTAAGTTTATTCACTGGACTATCTGCAGAAACTGATGAGCTGTTTTGTTCAAGCCAGTCAGTTTAAATCTTAGGGGTTATTTGCCCACTTCTAATTATGCTCTTTAAAAAGCTGAGTGATCACCCAAACAATCTAAAGATGGTATGAATATAGAGCATGACTGGGGCATTGCAGAGTGGAGCACTGGAGCTAGCAAACAGGAGTAGCTAAGGGGAGTTTTTAAGGTGAAGGAGGAGCAATTACGTGATCCTTGAAGTAAGTGGTAGTCCATAATGTGTGTTTGTGTTGGGGTGTGGGGGAGGTACTTGCTGCTTACCTGAAAGAGACTATGTGCTGAGCTTGTTTGTTTGAAGGATTGTGTAAAGGGAGAATCTGAAGGGGACAGTATACTTATCATCCTTTAAACTAAACTAAAACCAAAACCACCTGATTTTAAAAAAACAAAACAAAACCCTAGCATCATTACACATAAGTCTATCTAGACATCTTGAGAGATCCTCAACCTTCACACCAGGCAGACAAGTCGCTATACAGTTCTCCCAGTCATTTTAAACCCAGCCATCTGTGTTTCTAATGATTGAACCCTATCAAGAAACTGAAGAAATTTATTAGGGCTAGGGGTAAAAAGATAATGCAGGCAAAAGTCCAGCAGCAGAGTGGGGGCTATCCAATGTATTGCACCAAATGTAGTACGTATGATTACCTGCCTAGGAACCTATGAACAGGTGGCTTATGTGTACATTGGTGCAAGAGCTCCTAGCCCTCAGAGACTGCATACAGACTTTGGTGACCAGGGTGGCTGAGTTGGAGGAGCTAAGGGAGGCTGAGAGGTACACAGATGAAACTTTGTGGGACACAGTAGAAGGGTTCCACCTCAAGTCAGACAGTCTTTGAGGAGGGTGAAAGGCTCGGGGAAGAACGTCCAACCTGAACAGAGGGAAATAATCCCATAGTTTGGACTCTCCTTCCAGACAATATAGTATTCGCTTGCACTGAGCATACCTCTCTGGTGGAGGGAATGCCAGTTATTAGGAAAAGGCAGGTGCACATAATGGGGGATTCAATCATTAGAAACAGACACAGCTGGATTTAAAATGAGTGGGAGAACTGCATGGTCCCTTGCATTCCTAGTGGGAAGGTGGAGGATCTATCAAGATGTCTTAGGTACACGTGTATTGAAGCAAAGGAGCCAGTGATTGTGGTATATGTAAGTACCAATGACATAGGGAAGGATAGGAGAGAGCCTGGGGACCAAATTTAGGTTGCTAGGAAAGAGACTGAAATCCAGGACCTTGATGATAGCATTCCCTGGGCCAGTGAGAGAGGCAGAACTGCAGAATCTCAATGTGTGGATGAGATGATAGTGTAGGAAGGAGGGATCTGTATTTATTAGGAACTGGGGAAACTTTTGGGAAAGGGGGAGCCTATCCAGGAGGATGGGTTCTTCTTTCAATAGTATCCCAGTGGATGCTCCACTCTGGGTGTCGGTGTGTCCTTGCGCCAGCGCTTGGAGATTCTTCTATAGTCATGGTTACCCATGCCATGCATGTGCAGTAGTGCCTCCTCATGCTATCTGGTGCGCGCATGGTCTGGGCCCCTCAGTTTCTTCTCTACTTTCTTCTCTACTGTCCTCAGTTGCAGATGGAGCTCCGCTCTCTCTCTTGCTCAAAGACAAAGAAGGGTTAGTTAGTTAGTTAGCTAGTGTTGTTTCTACCCCATCCAAGTTACATTTCTTATTAAAGTTCAGAAAAAAAATAGTTTAGTTTGTGCTAGAATTAGTTACTGTGTCATTGCCATGCCAGGCTCGCCAGAATTCAAGCAATGCACAACATTCAGGGAAGCCATGTCGGCCTCTGGCAACCACAAGTCCTGCATAAAGTGTCTACATTAGGGTCACCATACCCTATCCAGCACCCACTGCTCCAGCCTCATGGCGAGGGTCAGGATGGTCCCAGCCACTATGCTCAAGACTTGTGTGTACGAAAAGTCCCTTCAACCACCAGCCCCAGAGCAGCTCTCTGCTGAGAAACCAGCAGGGGAGACCAAGGGTGTCTGCGCATCCCTCTACCTCAGTCTGTACCCCATCTGCCAAGGTGGGCTCTTCCCCAGTGCATTCCTGGCCTCTAGTGCTATCCTCACGGGCTGCTCCAGTTGAAAAGGCTGCCACGCTATCCCCAACGCTACCAAAGCTGATGCCACTAAAGTGTGTGCACTCAGAGCTGAGCTGGTGGCATTCAGCACCTCCACCGCTGTTGGCACTGTCAGCACTGTCACCGTCAGCCGCCTCTACACCCAGGCATAAGAGGTTCTTAAAAATTAAGACCCTGCCCTCGCTGCCAGATCCAGAGCACAAGCAGCACCGTTCCAAGTCTCCATGCTGCCCGCATGAGGCATGGTACTTGGCACCATTCAAGTCCAGGACTGAGGCACCACCCCGTTCTCTGGAGCACTGGAGAAGGAATCCAAGTGGCTCCAAGACACTGCTTCACAAAACCCTCAGCACCGGAGCACAGCATGGTATCCAAACAGTGCTGTGAAGATTCACCACTGAGGGAGCACATGGCACTGGCCCCAGCACCACCCAGCTTGCCACACCATGTGTCCCTGGTGCCACCCCATCCCTGTGTTTGTCTAGATGCTCCCCATCTATTACCCTTACTATGGATGCCTCCCTTACAGGATGGGATGCCCATTTGGGTTCTCATACGGTCCAGGGCAAATGGTCTTTCACCAAGCAAGCGCTCTACATAAACCTCCTGGAACTCAGAGCGGTCTCCTACACTTGCCAGCACTTCCCATGGCTCCTCACATGCAGAACGGACAACACCACCTGCATGTATTGTATCAACCATCAGGGCTGGGTTTGGTCCCCATCCCTGTGTGCAGAAGCCATAAACCTGTGAACTTGGTGCCTTCAGACCATATTACTCCAGTGGCCACATATCTCCCTGGAATACTGCACGTGACCTCATATGCCCTCAGTCACTTGTTCAGCAATCACCATGAGTGGCAAATCAACATGATGACCCTCAATCATGTGTTCCAACTTTGGGGCCAGCCATGGATAGACCTGTTTGCGACCCGAGTCAACAGAAAGTGCCATCAGTACTGCTCCAGAGCAGGTCTGGGGAGACAATCCCTGGGGGACGCCAGCTCCATCAAATGGGATGTGCTCCTTCTTTACACATTTCCTCCCCTTCCCTTGATTCACAAGCTTGTGGTCAAGGTCAGACTGGATCACTCTCGCCTCATCCTCATAACCCCAGCATGGCTGAGACAAACTTGGTATCCTTACCTGTACTGGCTGTCAGTGGCGACTCCATATCCCTTTCCTCCTTGCCGCATCCTTCTGTCTCAGGACTTTGGCCACAACCTTCACTCCCATTCATTCAGGCTGTTCCTTCAAGTGTAGCTCTTTCATGGTTCCACAATGCCAAATTGCATGCTCTGAAGGGGTAAAAAGGGTTCCTGTTAACAGCAGACAGGAGTCCACCTGCAAGTCCTACCTCTACAAATGGATGCAGTTCTCTCAGTGGTTGGGTACTAATCATTCTAATCATGGCCTCCTTCTCTCCTCCTTGATTACCTGATGTATGTGCATGAGTCAGGCCTCACCTTCAATAGTGTCTGGGTGCATGCTGCGGCATTGGGGGCATTCCACCGGGCAGAGGATGGGACCTCCTTTCTCACCCATCCCATCACCAAATGTTTTCTGATTGGTCTGCAAAACACCTTTCCATCATTACGTCCTCCTGTTCCTATTTGGAACCCTAACCATGTACTCAGCTGCCTCACAGAACCACCCTTTGAACCTCTGGTGACATGTTCCTAGCTCCATTTGTCGATGAAGGTCTAATTCTTAGTCACCATCACATTGGCCAGGCGGGTCAGAGGGCTTGCCACTCTTATGGCTGTGCCTTCTTATATGGTGTCTACCAAGGATAAAGACACTGTTTGACCTCATCCTAAGTTTCTCCCAAATGTTCATGCTCCATTTCACATCAACAAACCTACCCACTTACCTGCAGAAGGCACACTCTGATTCTGTGCATATGGTGTGGCACACTCTTGACATTTGTTGGGTGTTGGCCTTCTACGTCTATTGCATGAAATCTTGGTGCAAGTCTCCTAGCCTCTTCCTATCCTTCATGGAGTGATCTAAGGGCCTGCCCATTTCATCTCAATGGCTGTCCAAGTGGATCTCCGCCTGTATTCACACCTGCTATGTGCTTCACCAGAAGGATCTTCCAAGTGCTGTCACCACACATTCTACCAGGGCTGTGTCTTCCACCACTGAGTTTCTCAAGAACGTGCTGCTTACGGACATAGGCAAGGCGGTGACATGGTTTTCTAGCAACGCATTTGCACAGCGCTGCGCTCTTTTGTCTTCCATTGCCACCTACATTCAAGTGGGTCAAGCAGTTCTTTCAATTTTGTAATTGTTCCTGGGCTCCAAGCTCACCTCCAAAGTGCAACTACTGCTTTATACTCCACCAGAGTGGAGCACCCACGGGGACACTACTCAAGAAGAGGAGGTTGCTCACCTTGTGCAGTACTAATGGTTCTTTGAGATGTGTGTCTCCATGAGTACTTCACTTCTCTCCCTTCTTCCCCTGCTTGGGAGCAACCTGCTCTATTTACTCCGGGAGAAAAGGAATGGAGGGGGCCACACTGTGCACATGCCAGGGAGCATGAGGAGGCACTACTGTGCATGCATGCTGAGGGAAACCACGGCTATAGAAGAATCGCCGAGTGCTGGTGTAAGGACATACTGACAGCCAGAGTGGCACACCCACGGGGGGACACACATTGTGAAGAACCATCATTACTGCACAAGGTGAGTAACTTCCTCTTCTACCTAAACCAAAATGGAACCAGATTGCTGGCACTTACAATTATAAACATCGTAGAACAGTTTTTAAATTTAGGGCTGGGAGAAAGCTGACAGGTGCGGAGGAGCACATGGAACTGAGAAATCCCTCAAGACAGGGTCTATTAACAGAGATTCTCCTGGTCCTAGTAAAGAGGAGAGGATGGAAGCTGATAACTATGGGTAAAATCAGATGAGAAATGGTTAAATGAAAGAGTCCCATGCAGACACTAAAGGAAATAGCAGACAGCTAAACAGAGACAGGTTTTAAAGTGCTATGTACAAATGCTAGAAGTCTAAATAATAAGATGGGTGAACTAGAGTGCCTCATAGTGAATGAGGAAGTTGATCTAATAGGCTTCACAGATACTTAGTGGAAAGAAGATAATCAATGGGACACAGTCATACCAGGGTACAAAACATATCAGAAGGACAGAACAGATCATGCTGGTGGGGGACCAGCACAATATGGCTATGTCTACACTTGCCCCCTTCTTTGAATCAGGGTCATGGGAAACTACTAATGAAATGCTGCGATGAATATGCAGCACTTCATTAGGCAACTTCTCCTGTGTGGCAACTTCCAAGTGTCAAACTTTGAAGTGCCAGCATGCCGTGTAGCCATGGGCACTTCAAATTGCCTGAGTTACTTCAAAGTGTCTTTACTCCCCAAAATAGTAAATGAACCAAACCGTACCACAGAATCTTTATGGATAATAATTCCATGCTCTAATAATGAGAATATAGCAGTAGGGATATATTACTGACCACCTTATTAGGATAGTGATTGCGAAAAGCTGAAGGGGATTAGAGAGGCTATAAAAATAAAAATCTCAGTAATAATGGTAGATTTCAGTTATGCTCATATTGGCTGGACACATATCACCTCAGAGCAGGATACAGAGATAAAGTTTCTTGACACCTTAAATGACTACTTCTTGGAGCAGCTTGTTCTGGGACCCACAAAGGGAGAGGCAATTTTTGATTTGGTTATAAGTGGAGTGCAGGATCTATTCCAAGAGGTGACTATAGCTAGACTGCTTGGAAATAGTGAGCATAAATTTAATTATATTAACATACTGTGGTTGGCAAAACACCACAGCAGCCCAAAACTGGCATTTAATTTCAGAAAGGGGACTTCACAAAAATAAGGTTAGTTAAACAGAATTAAAAGATACAGTGACAAAAGTGAAATCCCTGCAAGATGCATGGAAACTTTTCAAAGACACAATAATAGAGGCCCAACTTAAATGTACACTTCAAGTAAAAAAAAAAAAAGAAAAAGAACACAGTGAAAGAGCAAAAAAGTGCTACTGTAGTTTAACAACCCAGTAAAAGAAGCAGTGAGAGATCAAAAGGCGTTGTTTAAAAAGTGCATAAGGAAAAGTTATTTACTTGTTCACATAAGAACTAGGGGGCACCAAATGAAATTAATGAGTTGTAGATGTAAAACAAACAAAAGGAAGTATTTGTGTCACAATGCACTGTAAACCTGCGAAACTCCTTGCCCAAGGATATTGTGAAGACCAGGACTTTAGCAGGGTTCTAAAAATAACTGGATAATTCATGGAGGATAGATCCATCAATGGCCATTAGCTAGGATGGGTGTGAGCAGAGTTCCTGGCCTCTGTTTGTCAGAAGTGGAAATGGGTGACAGGTGAGGGATCATTTGATGATTATCTGTTCTGTTCATTCTCTCTGGGACACCTGACATTGGGTTAGAAGGACCTTTGGCCTGACCCAATATGGCTGTTCTTATGGAGCAAGTCTGGGAAGGACACAGGAGAATTGTCTGAGTTCTAAATAAAGAGGTGACGTAAGGATCAAATGGGACCATAATGAAATGCTAAACTATATTATAAGATTCAGACGCTAGGTGACACTTTGTGCTAAGTACCTTATTTAAATGATCTTCAGCAACACCTGGTACAGCATTCAAGGATATTATGATGAACACATCTGGTGTGTATCTGACTAAAGAGGAAGCTCTGAGACCAGTACATATCTGGTGCAGAAGAATGTGACATGGTGGCAGGTGTCAGACAGAGAAGGAAAAACAACAAAGGTTGCAATCAGAAGGAATAAAACAGTGGTGGATAACCTACAGCTTGCATGCAGACCACCTGTCTATCCCTTTCTCCCATGCACCTCTCCTGCACTGCAGCCCTGCATTTCCTACTCCTCACCTGCCCTCACTTTCAGAGTGATGTGAATCCACCTTTTACTTCTTCACCTCCCTCTCATTTTAAAGTGATGAAACACCAAACCCTGGAGAAACTTGACCTGAAAAACCTGAAATGAACATAGAAATGGTGAACAGACACTTGAGTATTACAAGTCATTATTAAAAAACCAAAAACAAATCAAAACAAAAAAAAAACACACCTTGAGGCGAGGAAAGAGAACTGTCAGGCTAAAACACAAAATTCCATGCATAAGTTGTAGGAAAACATCATATCTCAAGAAATGATGCATGTCCAACCAATAACACAGGGTGTAATAAACGCATTCAATTTGGACACTTTGCAGCTGTTTGCCATAACAAAGCAGTCATATAGTTGATTCATCTTGCAGACAGTCAAGATAACATTTGCCTCAGGGATCTGTCATTTTCACTGACAGAGCTTGCCTGGAAAATTAAAATGAATATTCCTGGAAAGACTATTGACTCTGAAATTGACCCAAGAGCTGATATCCCCCTTACACCTGTCCTAGAGCTGAAGTCAACTGGCACCTAATCCTGGAAGTATCCTGAACTGCATGGACTAGTTGACCACAAGAACGAGTTATAAAGACAAGAGCAATGCATTCAGAGTATATTTAATCAAAAGATCACAGACGGACAGACTTCTCAACTGCAGCATGATAGCCAGGATGGATCCAGTGAGAAAGATGGCTTCTCTCTGGAACATATGGTGATATTTGGACTTTTGAAAGGAGATCCAGTACAAACAGCCGAAACAGACAAAGCTGAACCAGACAGTGCACATATAACTTGCAGGATTCCTTTCCAGTTACCTTATCAAATGGAAACTGAGAAAAAGAGTGGTGTAATTATGAAAATCTCTGAAAAATGGCATGATGTGCCCAATGGTACCAGTTCTAAAGAAAAATAGAAATATATGAATCCATGTAGTTCTGTAGACTTAATGAAGCAGTTGTGACAGAAAAATATATCCCTCAGTGTTGGATGACTTCCTCCACAGGATGAAAGAACAATAGTATTCTCCAGACTGAATGCCTTGTGTGGATTCTGACAATTTCTTTACCTTAAGAAAGTAAGTATACTTTTCATATACTTTGGGAGATTTTGCTTCTGGAGATCACCAGTGCAACGGAAATTCTCCAAGGAAAGATGGCAGAACTGTTAATGAATGCAAGTGGAATCATAGTTTTCATGGAAGATATTCTGACATAAGGATCTTCAATGAAAGAACAAAACAAAACCCTCAATTAAGTCTTAATGCTAATCAGTTAGTATGGGCTGAAGCTAAACAAAGAAAAATGTATTTTCTACCTAAGCCAAATGGAGTTTTGGGACAGACAATAAACAAAGATAGCATCAATCCCAGCTCTGAGAAAGAAAAAAATTGAATATTAAATACACGTTCTAAGGTGCTAGAATTGAAACATATAGGCTACATCTACACTAGCCCAAATCTTCGAAATGGCTAAGCAAATGGCGATTTCAAAGATTACTAATGAGGTGCTGAAATGCACATTCAGTGCCTCATTAGCATGCTGCTGGCTGTGGCTCTTCGAAATTGCCGCTTTTCGCTGCCGCACAGCTCACCCAGATGGGGGTCCTTTTCGAAAGGGCCCCTCCAGCTTCGAAATCCTCTTATTCCTATCAGCAGAACCTGGTTCCTATCAGCAGATAGGAATAAGAGAATTTTGAAGTTGGTGGGGTTCTTTCAAAAAGGACCCAACTGGATGAGCCACGTGGCAGTGAAAAGTGGCAATTTTGAAGAGCTGTGGCTGGTGGCATGCTAATGATGCTCCAAATATGCATTTCAGTGCCTCATTAGTAATCTTCAAAATGGCCATTTGCATGGCCATTTCGAAGATTTGGGCTAGTGTAGACACGGCCACAGTGGGGATGGTAAATTGGTGTATACTTAGAAGACTTTTCTACAGTACAAAAAACATTGAATGAACTCTTAACATGCAACACATTTTGGCTAACGGGGCCAAATCAAGAAACTGCCTTCAAAAAGGCAAAATAAATTATATCAACAACTCCAGTTCTCAAGGGCTACAGTAACACTAGCATGCTCTGTTGACAGAAGTGCTGAAGGAACTGACCAGGGCCCGTGCACAACTTGACCTGCTGCTCACAAACAGGGAAGAACTAGTAAAAGAAATAGAAGTGGGTGGCAACTTGGACTTCAGCCACCATGAGATGGTAGATTTCCGGATCCTGACAAAAGGAAGAAAGGTGAGCAGTGATTTACAGACCCTTGATTTCAAAAGAGCAGACTTCGACTCCCTGAGAGAAGTGATGGGTGGGATCCCTTGGGAAACAAAGATGAAGGGGAAAAGAGTTCAAGACAACTGGCAGTGTTTTAAAGAACTCTTACAGAAGGCACAGGAACAAACCATCCTGCTGCATAGTAAGAAATGCAAATATGGTGGGCAACCAGCTTGGCTTAACAGGGAAATTATTGGTCAAACTCAAAAAGGATGTGTGTAAGAAATGGAAATGTGGACAGTTGACTAAGGAGGAGTATAAATATATGTCTGGAGAATTCCGGGCAGTAATCAAGAAAGTGAAAGCACAACTGGAACTGCAGCTAGCAAGGGATGTGAAGGGTAAGAAGAAGGGTTTCTATAGGCATGTTAACAATAAAAGGGTTATCAGAGAAGGTGCGGGGCCATTATTGGATGAGAGAGGTAACCTAGTGACAGATGATGTAGGAAAAGTTGAATGCTTTTTTTGCCTCAGTCTTCACAGACAAGGACAGTTCCCACACTACAGTGCTAGACAATGCAGTATGGGAAGGCAGAGGGCAGCCATATGTGGGGAAGGAATGAGTTGAGCTACTTAGAAAAACTAGATGCACACAAATCCATGGGTCTGGATTTAATGCACCCAAGCGTACTGAGGGAATTGGCAGAACTCATTGTTGAGCCTTTGGCCATTATCTTTGAAGACTCTTGCAGATCGGGAGAGACCCTGGATGATTGGAAAAAGGCAAATGTAGTGCCCATCTTTGAAAAAGGAAAGAAGGACAATACAGGGAACTATAGAGTGGTCAGCCTTACCTCAATCCCTGGAAAAATAATGGAGGGGATCTTCAAGGAATCCATCTTAGAGCACTTGGAAGAGGGGAAGTGATCAAGAGTAATCAACATGGATTCAGCAAGGGCAAGTTGAGTGTGACCAATCTGATTAGCTTCTATGACAAGGTAACAGGCTCTATGGACATGGGGAAGTCAGTGGATGTGATATACCTTCACTTCAGCAAAGCTTTTGATACAGTCTCCCACAACATTCTTGCCGATAAGTTGAGAAACTATGGTTTGGATCCATGGACTATAAGATGGATAGAAAGCTGGCTTGACAGTTGGGCCTGACGGGTAATGGTCAGAGGCTCAATATCTGGATGGGGGTTGGTTTCAAGCAGAGTGCCCCAAGGCACTCATGTTCTGAGACCGGTGTTGTTCAACATCTTTATGACCTGGATAAGGGACTGGATTGCACCCTCAGCAAGTTTTCAGTAAGATGGCAGTAAGCTGGGGGAGAGGTAGATATGTTGGAGTGTAGAGATAGGATCCAGAGTGACCTGGATAAATTGGAGGATTGGGCCAAAATAAATCTAGTGAGGTTCAACAAGGAGAAGTGTAGAGTTCTGCACTTGGGACAGAAGAATCCCAAGCTTTGTTATAGGCTGAGGACTGACTGGCTAAGCAGCAGTTCAGCGGAAAGGGACCTAGGGGTTATGGTGGATGGAAGGCTGGGTATGAATAAACAGTGTGCCCTTGCAGCCAAGAAGGCTAAGGGCATATTAGGGTGAATTAGGAGGAGCACTGCAAGCAGATCTAGAGGAGTGGTTGTTCCCCTCTGTTTGGCACTGGTGAGGCCACATCTGGAATACTGTGGCCAGTTTTGGGCCCCCTTGGTATAAAAAGGATGCGGATGTGCTGCAGCAGGTTCAGCGGAGGGCAGCAAAAATGATTAAGGGGCTGGAGCACAAGACCTATGAGGAGAAGTTGAGGGATTGGGGCTTATTTAATTTGCAGAAGAGAAGACTGAGTGATGATTTAATAGCAGCCTTCAACTTCCTGAAAGGGAGCTCTGAGGAGGATGGAGAGAAACTGTTCTCAGTAGTCACAGACGGCAGAACGTGGAGCAATGGTCTGAAGTTACAGAAGGAGAGGAGTAGGTTGGTTCTTAGGAAAAACTACTTCACCAGGAAGGTGGTGAAGCACTGGAATGCACTGCCTGGAGAGGTGGTGGGTTCTCCATCCCTAGAGGTTTTTAAGTCCTGGCTTGACAAGGTCCTCGCTGGGATGACTCAGTTGGGGTTGATCCTGCTTGAAGCAGGGGGCTGGACTCGATGACCTCCTGAGGTCCCTTACAGCCCTATGATTCTATGATAAGTCAATGTTGGGAGAGATTTACCGACAAAACTTCTGTTGACAGATTGCAGCCACACACAAAACCAATTGGAAGAGCAACTGGAAATCTCTCGACAAAACAGGCACCTGGAAGCACAGCAGACATGGCTGCCCATTGTTCTGGATGCCATGTCTGTTGAGAGAAGGCCCCCCAGAGAGTCCACGTAGCATCTTTCGACAGCAGCTTTATAGCTCATGCGTAAGAGGAAGAATGCTGCCAATGAAAGTCCTGAGTTTTGTTGACAAATTGTCGCCAAAATGCATTTTGCGTGTGGACATCCCACTAGTTTTGTCGATGAAAATGGGGTTTTGTCACCAAAACTTGCTAGTTTAACCACAGCCAAGTGCTATGATATAAACAAACCACAACGGTCAGTGTGGAGGCATATAGCTATGACCTATGTGGTGTATTATTGCAACAACACGGCTCTGAGAGGGAACCAGACACATTTTGCTCTTGCACACTCACAGAATCAGAAAAATGATATGCACAGGAACTTTTATGGATATCTGTGTGGACTGGACTACTCTATACTGATAACTGGCCACAAACTGCTTGTAACTCTCATCAGAGGAAAAGTCTTGGACCAAGCACCACTTATACTAATGTCTATTGCTAAGGTTAATATGATCTTGCCCACTTGCTAAATATGGTCTTGGGGAGGATGGCAGATGTTGGATCATGGAGTCCAGCATCACTCTCAAGTACTCGTGAGCTCCAAGAGGGCATAAAGGTGTACATGGATTCTGGGTATACGCACAAATCAGTGACAAAAGTGACAACTCCAGCTAGCAACACCAAGTTTGACTGACAATTTCAGGAAGTTTCAGTTACATGAGGGGTAGCTGAGGGGGAGGGAGCTGAGCCAGGGTGGAGCTGGGGCAGAGCAGGTGGGGGAGTGGGGGTTGAGCCAGGGCTGGCGGGGGAGCAAGTTAAGTACAACTGGAAATTGCGTGTTTCTAGGATTTACTGTAGGAATTGGGGGTCAGCCACATTGAGTGGGGTTGCGTACATTTTTGTCATGCAAACCACGCTTTCCAGAGAAAAACACAAAGTAGAATTCTGCAGATTTCCTCATAGCCTCAACTGTCTCAGCAACATGTTAGAAAATCTTTTATCAAGAATGTTAAATTTTTAAACACAGTGTAGCTACTAAGTAAAAACACATGTTACACAATGTTAGAACTATTTATTAAGCATCCATAAGTAAGGCTAGATGATGAAGGAGGTTACTGTGGTATCCTTCAAACTCTGAAAGCTTAATTCAAATACAGGGTTAGGTCACAAGCAAAAATTAGTAGATGGTCTCAGTCTTTTGTAAGCATGGATACTTTCCTGAATCATGGCATCACTAGTGTAATTGATTTGGAATAATTTTGCTATTTAATATCTTGGCTCTCTAATTTTATATCAATATAAAATTGCAACTTTTTCCCCAGCTTTTTTTAAAATATAAAGCCATCCAAGAATTTGGCAGTTTCAAGACTATATGAGTCATATCCTTGCTAACTGGAATATAGAAATAAACTTGTTCAGTATTAGGTATGTTTGCAAAGAAGTGAGTAAACAGTAAGTGGAAATAGAAAACAGATTGTTTTGAAATGCCATTTTTCTTTCCCCAACATTCTCTGTAGTGACCCAACCTGAAATAATCGAATTTATATCATAGTCCCGATATGTTTGAAATCATTAGACTGAATAATGTTCAGACACACATATATAGGTTTATAAATTTAGATTCTGCTTCCGTTAGCTAAGCCGTATTGCTCACATTCTCTCTTGAGTCTTGATTCTGCACTAGGATCCACTAAAGAAGACCTCTGCTGCATTGGGACCAAAATTAGATCACCTTACCCTCTTTCCATTTGAAAATTGCCATTATTAGATGTATTCAAATCATAGCAGATGGGTATGTACACTCAGAGGCAGAACTTGAATATGCAAAATTTTATTATATAAGGGTTCATTTTGCTAGCATTTTTAAAAAAAAACACAACAGTATCTTTTCAGAAGCTACTCTGTCTGATTCATTCTTTACACACTGTGATAGCCTCCTTGTCATCCTCAGTCAGTTTAATTTTCCTAAAAATGGATTTACAACATTCAGTGGATCTAATTTTATTCACTTGTCAGGTCATTTATTTTTAATTCTCTAATTCTTATTTTGTATTTTCTTGATTTTTTCCAGCTATTTCCATTTTGGTTTTACTCATTTTGCTGGTGTTGAAATTGCTTTGAGCTATTCTCAAGAATGTGTTGTGATGGGGTTCTGGGGTCCTCCAAGCTCTGCACCCTGTCCACAGGAAGGAGAGTCTCTCACTTAGCAGGAGAACAGCGGGTTTATTAGCCGACAGGACTCAGCATCATACAGAGGAGTTAGTGCAGCAGGCAGAGATAGCCAGTCCAATCCATGTTGGGGAGAGGAGGCCCCGAGGGGCCCCCAGAGCTGGGGCCTGGCCCCCTCCTTTGTCTCTCTCTCCCAGCCCAGACTAACTGCTTTCAACTCCCAGTTCCAATTCAAACCCCTCAGGCTCCACCTCCTCCTTTGTCTCCAGTACAAAGGTGTTACCTGGTCGTCAGGGTTACCCTCAGCAGGAGCCCCACACCCTCTGTGAGCCACTCACATACACACAGGTATCCCCCACTCCATCACATCTCTCCCCCCTTCCAGACCGAACTGAGCGGGGTCACTCAACTGGTGACCTGGGGAAGTTCGGGGCTCTCCCCTTGTGACAGGGCATTGGCTGTACCCTCTGTTCTCCCCTCGATGTGCACCACCTCCACGTCATAGTCCTGCTGGGGGAGGCTCCAAGTCAGGAGCTTGGTCTTGGCCCTTTTCATGTGATGCAGCCGGGCAAGTCCCTTTAGTTCCCTTGGGTTGGTTGGTCTCGCTGCTTCGGCCCCGGTCCGTCAGCCACGTTCTCAAGTCGGGCGGGCAGAGCCCATACAGATGCTGCAGCACCAACAGATTAAACAGGTCTTTTGTGGTCTGGGTCCTGCCCCATCTGACCACCAGTCCATACAGCTGCTCCAGCCAATGTTTGGAATTCAGTTACAGTCCAGTAACAGAAGGTACAAATGCTTCCATCCTTGGCATTTAGCCAGACCACCACAATGGCTGTGTGCCTCAGTTTCCCCTTTCATGCCACACAATAGGTTTGGAATGTTCCTTCTCATGTCAGAGGTTGCAAGACTAGTTACAGGGAACAATGGTGACATTTCAGAGTTACAGACTCCTTCAACATACAATTCATGCTTCTACATCAATGTCATCATGTCACATGGCTCTTTCCAAACATTCAGTGCATGGTACAATTCTACAGCTTTTGGGAGCAGCACCCCTTGGTTACAGCAGTTAGCGTGACTAACAGAACAAACCCATTGCAACTGTACATTTACGTTGCTCTTTGGTAGACCACAACTTTTGTGTAACCTCCTTGAGAATCTGGTATTTTGGGGATAAATGGCTGAGGCCTTTCTTAGCACCATCAAGTTCTAATCTTCTCCCTTGCCCCCTGGGGTGGAAATCTGATCTCTCTGGGTGTGCCCTCCCTTCTAACAAGAGCTGGGCCATTGATGATCTCAGGGAGACGGCCCCCTTCCAGCCAGTCTGGAAATTTGCAAACCAAACCGCTGTCTGAGAGTTGTTTTGTGAGTCCCAGACGCAGAATCCACATGAAGGAATCTCTGTTTATCCCTTAATGGCCCACCAGGCCCACAGCTCCTTTGTCCTTTTACCTCCAACTTCTGCCTCCCCGTGGAATCAGAATTGGAGTCCAGTGTGAGAATATAAGTGTTTCTAGCATCTGGAGATGGGGAATTGCTGGCCCTCTCCTGCATCCTACAGAGACTGACTGTGCAGCTGTTTTCTTTGGTTCTCACAGGGCTGCTCACATTCCCTGATAGTTTTTACTTTACTTGCACCAGCTTCCAATTTCTGAGAAACTTTTACCCTGCCTGCTTTGGACCCTTCCAGAGCACAGCCAGTGGTTTCACACTCAGGCAGGTCCTGGCTATCAGGAGCTGAAACAAACTTCTCCCTAGGCAAAGGGTTGCTCTGGTGCTTACAGACAAGCACCTTTCCTGTTCACTCTTCTTTACCTCACTCCCATTTTCTGCAGTCCCCACAGACGGGTCAGGAAAAGTTTCCGGGAAATTCTTTTCCTCAAGAGCTCCCCCAAACAACAACTCACCCCTGTCTGGCTCCACAGGGCACTGCTCCCTTGAGCCACAACCAGCTCCTGGGTTTCACCTACACCCAGGATCACTTCTGGCCCATCAGGCAGATTCCCACGTAATCCCTCTCCAGGCAGACAGCCAGTACCACCGGACAGAAGGTCAGGGTCCCTTTCCTCCCTTCTGCTACCAGCTCCTTTATCTTCATCAGTCAGCATAACTCCATTGCCCGTCTGTTCTTGTGTCCTGGCGAGAGGATGACTCTGGTAGGACAGAGCCGTCTCACCCCCTCCCAGTAACACCTCAGCATCAGGCAAAGAACAAGTACCAGAATCGTCTGGTCTCTGGGATTCCCTGATGATACTAACTGGATCAGACCGAGTTAAAGCATCATCCCCCCTGACAGACACAGAGGCAGGCCCACTTCCCATCTGGGCTTCAGCTGCCCTCAGATCCAGCTCTGGGATCTTGGCTCCATCTCGAGCCCCCACAGGCTCAGGCAAAGGATTCACTTCCCCAGAAGCAGAAGCACTTTTCTTGCACCAAGGACCAGTGTCCTTAGCAGGGACACCACTGCCCATCCCAGAGCCATTCCCTCTGCTCCAGCCCCCATGGCTGGATTCAGAGTCACACCTGGAATGCTCTTTCCTGGTGGTTCCTTCTCCAGCCACCCCAGACTGGTGAATCTTCCTCAGACAATGGGCTAGTTTCCTCATTGGCACCTTTTCCAAACGCAGGCTCTGCTCTCTCCCCAGGCTGCTGCTGCTGTTCAACACAGACAGACAATGGGAGACACTCTCTCCTTTCTCCCAGTCCCCCGGCTGGTCTCCACACACACACAGAAGGTGGAGCAGCTTCTCTCAGAGACAACTTGCCATTCCCAGTGGATCAGCTGCTTTCCTGCACAGACACACAGGCACCTTCCTCGGCCCAGGCCTGGAAAACTCTCCACAGGTCTGTCTTGGCCACTAGTAGATGATGGGTTGGAATCGCTCCTTCCCTCCTTGAGCAGTGGCAGGCCACTTGGTTCAGAGCTCCATGCAGTCCAGGGTTCCCTGCCCCCATCCGGGCTCACCTCTGCAGGATTTTCCTTAACCCTCAGCTCTGCCACTGCACATCCACGCTGCCTTGTCCAGCTTCTTTAATCTCGATTCAGTTTCCAGGTGCTGCCACTTCACAGCGGAGTTGCTCAGCGTGGTTGCAGGCTCTCAGGCTGATGCCCTCTGCACCCCACGATTCCTGGAAGAATCCCTTCAGTGTGCCAGGCTTCTTGCGGGTCACAAGCTGCCCGGGGTTAGGCCGTAGGCCCCTCCGCCCTCTGGGACCGACTCCAACAGACTCCCAGCGGAACCCCTTCTTCAGTGCGACACCCGCTCTCAGGGACCATGAGCACACTGTCTTGGGAAGAACTCATTCAGCGTCAGCCTCCTCAGGGGTCACTTGTTCCTGGGGGTTGGGCTCTCGGCCCCTCCACCTTCTGGGACCGACTCCAACAGATTCCCAGGAGTAACCCCTCCTCGGGTGTGACACCCCCTCTCGAGGACCACAACCGCAGTTGCTTGGGTTCGGCCGCAGGCTCCTCCGCCTTGGGGAACTGCACCTCACTGCCCTTCAGCACACCTGGGTCTCGCAGGCCCCACTTCTTCCAGGGCCCCAGTCACTTACTGCTGGATGCTCCATCCTTGGGGTGCAGAACATCCCACTTCTGACACCAGTGTGATGGGGTTCTGGGGTCCTCCAAGCTCTGCACCCTGTCCACAGGAAGGAGAGTCTCTCACTTAGCAGGAGAACAGCGGGTTTATTAGCCAACAGGACTCAGCATCATACAGAGGAGTTAGTGCAGCAGGCAGAGATAGCCAGTCCAATCCATGTTGGGGAGAGGAGGCCCCGAGGGGCCCCCAGAGCTGGGGCCTGGCCCCCTCCTTTGTCTCTCTCTCCCAGCCCAGACTAACTGCTTTCAACTCCCAGTTCCAATTCAAACCCCTCAGGCTCCACCTCCTCCTTTGTCTCCAGTACAAAGGTGTTACCTGGTCGTCAGGGTTACCCTCAGCAGGAGCCCCACACCCTCTGTGAGCCACTCACATACACACAGGTATCCCCCACTCCATCACATGTGTGCATTCAGGTTAGTACACATACATAAATTAAAAGTGAGGTAATTTTGATTGTGCACTATAATTAAGAATGAGGTAGGAAAAAAACAGCATAAATGGAAAAAGACCAGATCAGCAGAATAAAAAAATCTCAAATTAACTGAAGTCAAAGGGGGTTTCCATTGACTTCAATCAACTTTTAATAAGGACACTATACAAATTATGCCAGATTTATCCCAGGTAGTGAAACTACAATCTACAGTGCCAGGGGGAGGGAGAAACAGAGAATTTACAGTATCTGGGCATCTGAGATCCATAGGAGTTACGTAGTGATCAGAGCATAAATAGTTTAAGAGGGCCACATGCCATGACTACCCCAAAGCACCATGTATATGAAATGGAGGCACCAAGGTTTCAGATTTTTCTGCCTTACCTTTTTTTCACAGAGCTTACATTTACTGTATAAAACCACAATCTCAGCAATTTACTGACTGTGGCTATTTATTCCTTAGTCCCCAGAGAGTTCCACAATTTAAGGTATTGACTAAATCACTGTGGAAATACACAATGTAATCTTTGAAGACAATGGTTAATATTTCCCAACTAAAAAATCTGTCTAAATTTGTTTCTAACTTCCCTCATCGGCTTTGAAAATCTACCCATTGGGGTTTTTTCTCTGTGTCTTTTTTACTGTTTTCTTTAAAAAGAAGTAAATGAAGAAATGCAAACACGCAAAACAAAAGTGGACATTGTCCAAACCTTGATGGTATTTCATATCCTAATAATTTTGTATTATTCATTATGCTGCTAAATGTAGGGATCCAGTTTTTCTTTCAAATTTGTACACACAACAAAATAAAAACAAAATGGAATAATGATGCACCCTAATAAGGGACAGCTTATTATCACATGCCCTTTAAGCACCCCAGGAAAAAAAGTTTGTGACACAGACACAATTCCCCTTTTTGTTTTCCTGCTGCTATGAGAAGAGAGTAAACTGCCCCAGGTATAGACCCAGTGCAAGGTATACTGACACACAGGTTAAGGAGATTGTATCTGAGATGCTGCCGGTTTGCCAACCCATCCTGTGCTGATACTCCATGAGGCAGTAGGCAGCAGCCATAACTTTCAAGTCTCTGCTGCTCTTACATTGTTAGCCAGCAGAGAGATAAGGAGTCATCTTGGGCTTGTCTACACTAGCTCCCTACTTCGAAGGGAGGATGGTAAGTAGGGTGTTGGGAGTTTATTAATGAAGTTCTGTGCTGCATTAGTAGGCATCCTTCAGTCTGCATAGACTATGGATCGCGCCCTTTAAAGTTTCAATTGAGGACTTCATTTGCAGCGTCTATTGTGACTATGAAGACCCACACGAGAGTGACAGTCCTTGCTGCATCTCTTGCAGATGTAGTGGGTGTCTGGCAAGTCCTTATTGTGCTTTCTGTGTGCTCGCTTCTCCTCTGCTAGCTGTCTGATCTTCATCTCGCCCTTCTGAAGGCCCTTGTTTAACCCCTGCCTCCATCTGCTGCGGTCATCTGCTAGTTCTTCCCAGTTGTCCAGCTCGATGTCTACCTCTCTGAGGTCTCTCTTACAGACATCTTTGTAGCGCAACTGGGGGCGTCCGGGAGGTCTTTTGCCAGAGGCTAGCTCACCATACAGGATGTCTTTTGGAATCCTTCCATCACTCATCCTGTGGACGTGGCCAAGCCAGTGGAGTCGATGCTGCCTGAGGAGGGTGTGCATGGTTGGGATTCCAGCTTGCTCGAGGACAGCGGTGTTGGTCACTCTGTCCTTCCATGATATTCCAAGGATGCGCCTGAGGCAGCGCAAGTGAAAGACGTTCAGCCTCTTTTCCTGGCGGCCATACAGGGTCCAAGTCTCGCTGCCATAAAGGAGGGTGCTGAGGATGCAGGCTCTGTAGACTTGCATTTTGGTGTGAGTGTACAGCTTGTTGTTATTCCACACTCTCTTGCTGAGTCTGGACAGAGTTGTGGCCGCTTTTCCAATTCTCCTATTTAGCTCAGTGTCCAACGACAGGGTGTCAGTGATGGTGGACCCGAGGTAAATGAACTCGTGGACGACCTCTAACATACAGTTGTCAATGCTGATTGATGGGGATTCAGCAACATCCTGACCGAGTACGTTCGTCTTCTTTAGGCTGATGGTAAGCCCAAAGTCCTTGCACACTTTGGAGAACTGATCCAGTAGTTTTTGAAGCTGGTCTTCTGTGTGAGACACTACAGCAGCATCGTCCGCGAACAGCATGTCTCTGAAGAGGACTTCCCGCACCTTAGACTTAGCTTTCAGCCTTGCAAGGTTAAACAGTTTCCCATCAGATCTTGTGTGCAGCAAGATGCCCTCTGTTGAAGATCCAAAGGCATGCTTCAGGAGGAGTGTGAAGAAGATCCCGAACAACGTCGGAGCAAGCACGCATCCTTGTTTGACGCCGCTCCTGATTCTGAAAGCATCCATTAATGCGCCGTCATATTGGATGGTTCCTCTCATGTCTTCGTGGAACAACTGGATCATCTTGAGTAACTGTGGAGGACAGCCTATCTTGTGGAGCAGTTTGAACAGACCATCCCTGCTGACCAAGTCAAAGGCCTTGGTCAGGTCGATGAAGGCTATGTAGAGTGGCTTTCTCTGCTCCCTGCGCTTCTCCTGCAGCTGCCTTAGAGAGAAGACCATGTCAACGGTAGACCTCTCTGCGCGGAATCCGCACTGCGATTCGCATATGCAGCACTTTATTAAGCAAACTGCCCCCTGCAGCAACTCTGAAGTGTTAAACTTCGAAGTGCCAACTCACATCTAGCTCCGAAGTACTGGTGGGTGAGCTGCGGCTACACGCAAGCCGGCACTTTGAAGTTTAAAACTTCAGAGTTGCTGCGGGGGGTAGTTTGCTTAATGAAGTGCTGCATATGCAGCACATCATTTCATTAATAAATTCCCAACACCCTAATTACCATCCTCCCTTCGAAGCAGGGAGCTAGTGTAGAACACAGCCCTTGTGCTCTTTTATGCCTCTCTGCTACAGTAGCGGGGAAAGGTAGGGGAGTGGTGGAGAGAAGTATGGAGCTAAATAACTTCAGTGAGAGTTGCCTATTTTACTCTACTGTAAATAGTGAAGCCTACAAGAACAATGGAGTCAAAAGTAAAGGTTTATCTGAATATCTTACCTTTAGCAATTCCTAACATATTTAATTTTAAAATTGTAACCTTATCAAATGTGTGCATTTAATTCTAATCTCACAAAACTGTAACATAGAACCAATCAAGCAGAGTTTAAAGTACAGGGAAGATTAAGGAAGCGAAGGGCACAAAATAGGGTGTTTTTTGGTAAGCCACTTTTAATGAAAAAAAATACTGTATGAATAGAAATGGAAATATAACAAAGGATTTTCAAATGATTTGAGAAAATACAGTGATAGGTAGAGCAAGGAAAAACAAACACTTTAACTCTCAATTATTCATATATCACTGAACTGCTTAGTACCTACCCTCAGTCATTTCTGTTCCAAAACAGCCTATAAAATAAAATCAAAATATAATTATGGTACTTTTAATGAAGTATTTTCCATTAACAACCATAAAGTCTTATTTATTCACCACTGTAGTATCAATACATTACTTTTCCATTTCCTACATGCCAAAAAGTACAAATGAATTTTTAAAAGAATTACTAGCAAAGTACAGTACATGGTGCTGGAAAGAAAACTTTCTTCTGTTTCTTCACAATTTAATACATTGAAAACAATTATCTGATTGTGTTGTTTTATTGAATTTATTTTTTTTAAAAATGTGTGATCTTTGACTTTCTGAAACAACCTAAAATTAACTCAACATGCCAGATCATTGGAGCATAGTTTTGAGCAACAGCCCTTTACAGTTTAGGAGAATTTCCAATCATTTAGGCATAAAAAATAAAAACAAAGAAAACTAAACTAAAATTAGAAGAACATGAGTGTATTCCAGTGTTCCATGTACTAGTACTAGTACTGCCCTGCTGTATATCTTAGTATGGTCCAACTCCCAACATAGAGACTATTTATACCTGTTTCTAACATGTCCAGATCTTCTTAAATTGGAAGAAATATCTTTAGAAAAGAAACCTGATCTACTAGAACATATAATGGGGCGAGATTAGCTTCAATTATGTTACTTGAAATAAAATATCCATTATATAATGGATAAAATATCCATTATATTAAGCTACTGGCTGGCAAGCATTAAATCAAATATAGGCTTTCACTATTCTGTGTATCTAGTGAAGTGTTACAACAGAACCTTTTTTAAAAACTTCTTGGCCAGCACAGAACAAATACTGGATTTGACTGCCTCATATTGGTTAGCTGAGAGTTATGAAGAGCCCTGTCTCTTTTGGTATTGTATTCTAAGCTTTTCCAGTTGCTCTGCACACTGCATCTGAGCCAGCTTCAATGTCCGATTCTCCTCTGTCAGCTCTGCATACTCCTTAGCCAGTTGAGCAGCATCCATACTCTCCTTTTCTGCCTGTTCCAGCCTGGCAATCAGCTCCTTTCTGTGGGTTAAGAAAATGGGAAGATAAAAATTGAAGTATGTCTATGCCATTATACTCTTGGGCATCATCTGTGGTCTTGGTCCTGCAGGAATACTGTAAGGTTCTGTGTTAATTATAGACAATTAGATGCTGTTACAGTACCAGATGATCTACTGGACATTGTAAGCAAAACTAAATATTGCAGTTCTATTTATTTAACACAGTTATTGGCACTCTTCAAGATCAGGGAGGAATAGCTCAGTGGTTTGAGCATTGCTCTCTTGAACCCACAGTTGTGAGTTCTATCCTTCTCAGGGGCATTTAGGGATCTGGCACTAACTGAATGGGGGGATGGTGCTTGGTCCTGCTGAGAGGGCTGGGGACTGGACTTGATAATCTTCTAGGGTCCCTTCCAGCTCTCTGAGATGTGTACCACAAAGAAAAAACTCCACCTTCACATGAATATAGGACTCTATGAATTCAGCATTACAATTCGGCTTAATACTGAAAAAGCCACCCTCCAGAGGCTGGTCAGTCAAGTGCTATGTGGTTTACAGAACTTTGCAAGAGCATGTGTGGATGCCACTGCAATGTTTAGTGATATTGGGCTGATCACAAAAAACACTTGGGCCCTGTGCTGTGAAAACTCAAAGAGGCATGCCTAACCATAACAGCTTCTCAGTGTAAAACAGAAGCAGCCAGAGTTACTTATTTGGGACACTAGGTAATAGAAAATCAAACATTACTCAACCTTGGAAAGCTGAAGTTTTTGCAAATGGGCATGTAACCCAAACAGAAGATTGTGTGTAAGTACAGTAAAAGTCTCTGCCATCACAGATTTGTTAAAAAACAAGGTAAATGAAGTCATTTGGATGAAAGCATGCCAGGAAAGATTTCATGAGATAAAGAAGCTTTTGTCTGAAAAGTCTATTCTAACTAGCCCTCATTTTGACAGAATGTTAAAACTCTGTACAGATGTATCAGATGTTGGTCTGGGTGCTTGCGCTGATGCTAACAGGAGAATAACATGAAACATGCAATTGCTGTTTTTAAGCAAAACAGTTACACCAACCTAAAAATAAAAAATAAAAAAGGAGTCCTGTAGTACTTTAAAGATAAATTATTTTGTTAATTAGGTGACAGAGACCCACTTCTTCAGATCTGGAAAATTCTGATCAATGAAAACTGAGACGAAGGCTGCATCTACACTATGAGATAAAATCGAATTTCAAGGCGTTAACTCGATATTAAAATGTGACTGTCTTCACACTTAATACTCTTAACTAGATTTATTGAACTGTAACACTGATTAGAAAAGATCAACATTACAGGACGGATATAGCTCAAAGTTGAATTTGAAATCTTGAATCAAGACTAGTGTAGACATGGCATGTCCTTATTTCAAATTTATTAGCCTCCAGAAGTGTCCCATATGTATCCCACAAAGCCACGTGGTGACCCTCCAAGTATGGCTGCTTCATTATGTACTGCTCTCAGGTGTGCAGGAAGAAGGTCAAAGTGAGTCTCCGAAGTTTTGATTGAATTTGAATTTAAATTAGAATTTGAATTGGAATTCAGCAGCCCAGCCCTGCAAATATAAAGGGTGCTCATTATTAACAAAATCCTTGACCTCGCATTGCACCGCAGTGGTACCAATTTTCAGTAGCCCTGTACTGCAATCATGAGCACTCAGGGTAGTGATCCAACTAGAACTTCTCTGGCTCACAAGAGAGCCCCAGCTTGGACCCACTAGGAAATTCTTGATCTCATTGCCATTTGGGGAGAACACTCGGTGGCAAAGAGACATCAAGTGGCCAAAGGAAACACAGCAATCTATGATCAGATGGTGCACAAGACGACTGCCTGATATTACTCCTGGGACTCTATGCAAGGCTGGGTGAAGGTTAAAGAACTCTGGCAGGCCTATCAAAAAGTTCGGGAAGCCAACCAGCTCTCAGAGGTGGCTCCACGGACCTGCCACTATTGTCAACAGCTGTACACGATTATGGAGAGCAACCCCATCATGGAGCCCAGACTGAATTACAACACTTGTGGAGACCCTGGTATTGATTCCAGGCTGAGCCTGGAGGAGCAGCATGGCGTGGAGAAAGAGGGCAATGGAGAGAAGGAAGGGGGCAATGAGCAGGGGACAGAGGAAGTTGTTCCAGACAGCCCAGAGCTCTCCACCATAGACCTGGAACCGGTCCCCTCCAGGGCGTTCTTCTCCACACTGGGCCCCTTCACGCCGGTCACTTCCATGCTGGCCCACCCCGGGAGCATGTGGTTCGAGTGAGTATTTATTCTGCATGTGATAGAAGCAGGTTGGGGGTGGGTACAGCTATAGGGTTGTGTATGGGTACAGGTTTGCTAGCTGTAGTTCTGTGCCCCTCAGAACAGCGTGTTAATGTTCCTTGCGAGGAGCGCTTCTCCTTTTTGGAGATCTCGAAGGCCTCATCCAGGTACTCCTGTATTTTTTTCACAAGGCTCTTGAGCAGGCTGACTTGTTGCAGCTTCCATGGTAGCACACCTTGGCTTGTCACACCAGGCAACCAGATAGCAACCAGACTTTTGGTCACATAGCAGGAGTAGCTGTTCTTTCTTCACATCTGTTAGTTTTAGGAGGGTGATGTCTTCTTTGGCAACCTGCAGAAGCACAGGAATTCGCATCTGTTTTTTTCTTTTAACATGCTTCCTGCCCTGCGGCAGCCAGGCTCTGCTGGGCTTTTCCCTTCCCATGTCTCCTTCCCTGCCAGCATTTCTTTTCCAGACTTTTTATTTATTTATTTATTTATTTATTTATTTCCATTTTTCAGGACTCTCCCATGCCCCATGGCTGCCGGGCTCTGCTGGGTGTTTCCCCTTCCATGTCCTTTTACATCCAGCCTTTTTTTTTTGGATTATTTCTTCTTTTCTTTACATTACTTTTATTGTACATGGAACCCCACCCCCCATGCAGCTGTCCATTTTTCACCGCTACAGAACACCTGGCGGCTTCCCCTGCTTTGCAGACCTCCCTTCCCCTCAAAAGAGGACAACTGTGTATAGCTTACCATGTCCACAAAGCAATGATCTGGATAAGTGATGGCAAGTGATGTATTGTGAAATGCACGCTTATTATCCCATCATTAATAACCCATGAGTGTCCTTCAAAAGTATATTTTCCCTGATAGTATGCACAGACACTCATTCATTGCACTTCAAAGCACATTATGTGAATTGTATCTTAATTTTGACCTTTGTTTTCCAGACCCAGTGCCCAATGTTCTAGAAAAAAAACGAAGATGCAAGAAATGCAAACAAGATCTTATCTTGCAGCATATGGAAAAGACTGAGGCAGAGCGTACCAAGCTAACAAAGGACACTGCTCAGTGGCACCACAGTACGGCTGACTGGCATCAGAGTCAAGTATAGCTTAACAATACAATGCGTGACCTCCAGCAGCAGCAATTGTCAAAAATGAATGAGGCCACGGCAAAGCAGACTGAGGTTGTGGCAAAGTTCATAATGGCTGTTACTGAACAAATGGAGGGACTCCCAACCCTGCTGGGCAGCAGCTGGCTGGAGTCCCCTGAGGAGAAGTCGCCCACGCTCACCATCATTGCAGTCCCCACATGTGAGGAGGGAGGGCAAGGCTACCCTGCCACTCCAGCCCCTAGGGCTACTGCAAAAGGCTATTCGAGCACCCTTGAAAAGGCTTCCTTTCCCAGACAATTATACATCTACACCTGCCAAAATAAAATCATTCCTTTGAGCTCGGTGTGATTTCTTGTCCTGCAGGAGTGAGGGGGAAATAAATCAAACTGGTGGGTTGGCGGTGGGGGGACTCAAGGCACAGCTGACCAGTGATACTCCCTGGGCTGCAGCAGATGCGCAGCTGAGGGAACCAGGCAGGGGGCGGGGGAGGTGCTGAAGGCACAGCTGCTTGCCACATGCATTCTACTTACTGCAATTTAGCCCCCTTCCACCAAGTAAAGGCATTCATTCATTACGGCACGGCATGAATATTGGCATTAATTATGGCAGAGAAATACACTGGTAGCATGTGAGCTACAAATCAGTCATGAAGGTGTTTTTTAAAATGTCCCTTATTGCTGCTGCCTGAGCATGCCTACTGGTGGATGGTTGTGTAGGCAGCTGTCAGTAAGCCCTGCCTATGGCCTCCGCTTCGGAATTACAGATTGACGGGAAAGTCTCCTGCCTAGATTCACACATGTTGTGCAAAACAGCGCACGCTGTAATAACAGTGGGGTCATTACCTTCAGAAAGGTCCAAACGTGTCAATAAACATACAAACCTCACTTTCAAACATCCAAAGGCGCATTCCACCACCATTCTGCACCCACTGAGTCTGTGATTAAAGTTTTCCTTGCTGGGGTACAGGGCTCCTGTGTAGGGTTCCATCAGGCAGGGAAGCAGAGGATAAGCAGGGGCACTCAATATAACAATGGGCATCTCCACGTTGCCAATCTTGATTTTCTGATCTGGGGAAAAAGTCCCATCCAGGAGCTTTTGGTACAGTCCCAAATTTTGGAATATGCATGCATCATGAACCCTCCCTGACCAGCCAACACTGATGTTGGTAAAATGACCTTTGTGATCCACCAACCCCTGTATCACCATGAAGAGGTACCTCTTTCGATTTATACACTCTGAGACAAGGTGGCCCAGGGCCATGATTGGGATGTGTGTGCCATCTATTGCCCCACTGCAGTTAGGAAAGCCCTGGGCAGCAAAGCAGGAACTATGGCCTGTACATCTCCCAGGGTCACACTCTTCCTGAGGAGATGCTGACAGATTGCATGGGCCACCTCCATCACCATGGATCCCACTGGAGATCTGCCCACCCCAAACTGATACGCCACTGCCCAATAACTGTTGGGGGTTGCAAACTTCCACAGTGCAATTGCCACTCGCTTCTGAACCATTAAAGCCAGCCTCATTTTCATGTTGCTGCCTTTCAGGGCAGGTGCCAGCACATCACAAAGTTCCATAAAGGTGGACTTACGCATGCGAAAGTTCTGCACCCACTGCTGGTCATCCCAGGACTCCAAAATGATGTGGTCCCACGAGTGTGTGCTGGTCTCAAAGTCCAAAACCACTGTTCCACTGTCAGCAGTGCATTCAGGGCAGCCAGCACCTCTGAGTTCTTGGACTGCAGTTGGGAAATTTGCTTTTCCAAATCACCCTCATCATCATCGCACTGTTTATATAGCCAACAGTCACTGAGCTTTGGAACTGAAGAACAAATTGTGCAACAGCCACTGTGGTTGCTGATACAATCTATGGTATGAGTTGGAGTGTCTGTGGATCCATGCTTGCACTGAAATGCTGCAGCAGGAAATGGTGTGATCTCCAGTTCTTTTTTCATGTGGTTACTGATGCTCTAAATTCTGGGACAGTGCTTGGAATTCTGGGATTCCAACATGAACACCCACAAGCAACCAGAGCTAAGGCACTGTGGGCTAGGTACTCACAATCCACTGCTCATGCTTTCGAACTTGCACAGGGCAATGGGGATGCAGATATTTGACATGGAAAAATGGTGTGTTGAATTTCAAGAATGTTTGTAGACACTTTATTTGAATTCATAATATCGAAATTAAATGTTACATTTATCTCATAGTGTAGATGCAGCTGAAGAGAATTTAACAGAAAAATTAAATAAAAACTGACAAATCAGCTACACAAAACAGAAGGGGGGAAGAAAATTACTTACTGCAAGTGTCTATTAAGTTAAATGGGCTGCTTGAGCTCACTTACTTGCAGTAAAGGCAGCAGTGCCCTCAGCAGGCTGCACACACAGAGCAGCCAGCATGTGCCATATGTGATGGCTACTAGACATACACAACCCACTGACCCTTCCCTTCCTTCTCTGCCTTGAAGAGAAAATGCCAAAGCAGAGGGAAGGAAGGGAGGGTGGTGGAGCACCCATGGGGACAACCATCTTAAAGAAACTCAGTTTGTGCACAAAGTGAGTAATTGTCTCTTCTTCAAGGAGTGTCTTTGTGGATGCCCCACTCGGTGATTACAGAGCAGTCTGCATGGCTGGCAGAGGGACCTCCGGTTGTTGTAATTTTATAGTAGATAATATAGTGTGGTCAAACTGAGTGTCTGTGGCCAAATGTGTTTCAGTGCCATAATGTTGTGTAAATGTGCATGTGGATACCAAAGTAGCTGCTCTACAAGGCTATGTCTACACATCAGTGTTAGTTTGAAATAAGCCATTCCAGAACAGCTATTCCGAACACGTAGACTGTCCATTGCAATAGGAGAGATTAACTGGTTCTCACACCATATGACAAATCAATGCCACTATTGTTTGTTTTTCTTGCAGAATGTCTGCAGGCATTGAGAAGTATCTCTTGGACTCAAGCCACACATGTTGTTGCTTTGAGTGATGTTAACCAGCAATAAGCCAAACTGTGAGTAAAGACTGTTCACCTTACGGTGATGAGGGTTGTGACAGTCATGGAGGAGGTGATGGGAGATTGTGAGGAAGCGCCAAGCAAGTTCTAATGACATCTGGAGTAGGTAGGGGTATCTGGTTTGCCTGGGCCTGTCTGGTTCTACCAGAATTATCCTGGCTTTATCTTGTTTTATTTTGAGAAGTATATGCTGAAGTAGAAATAGCGGTAGAAAATCATACATCTGGGGTTCATACCACCTTACTGTGAACGCATCCTCCAGGAATTGTAGTTCCAGGCTGGCTCTGGAGCAATTGCTTGGACATTTGGTGTTGTCGCTGGTCATAAATAAATCTATGCTGGAGTATCCCCATTGTTTGAACACAGAAAGCTTCAGAAAGCTTGAACTGATTTCCCATTCACGATTCCGAGTGAATTGTCTGCTGAGATCATCCACAGGTACACTGTTTTAGCCTTGAAGATCTGTCACCATCAGAGTAATCAATTCCTAGCAGGAGTGAGGGCACCTGGAGAAAGTTGTGCTGAGCAGGCTAACAAGCGCTGGGGAGTGGCTCCAGCCTGATGACTGCCAGACTGCTGGCCGTGATACAAAGTCTAGTAGAGTGCAAGGCATCACAACGGAAGTGGCCAAGGAAACAGGAGGCAGTAGAGGGAGAGAGAGAAAGAAGGCAGGACAAGTCTGCCACCAGAGGGTCCCTGGGCTGGCTTTCAGAGTAGCCTAAGTCCTGAGTCCTCCCCTATCCTTTCGCACCACACCTTGCCACCAAGGAGTGGCCTTTATGGACTGTGGATTGCCCCTAAAACGAGGGCTCGACTGATGCTGCAGTTGGCCACAGTGGTGGTACTGTGCAGGTGCAGGCCTGCTGATACCCCGAAAGTGTGCAAGTAACTGTGGTGGGCACGGCTGAATGGCAGTATTCTGAAGAGGACACTGTGATTCTGGGAATGCTCAGGTCCAGATCAGAGCACACAGACAGCAGAGCGACAATGGCTGACACATCAGCAGAAAGGGGCACCATGCTGATGAGGGAGCTAATTCTCCATGTAACTAACCAGCAGGAGGCCCGGCAGGGATGTGTTCGGCCCCATTAGAGGCAACATCATCTTGACTTGTTTCCTTCCATGGTACGTAGCAGAGCAGGCACCATGTATTCCTGTTCAGATTTATATCTTATGATATACTGCAGGATTAGCTTCTTTGTGTTCATAAAGCTTATTATAAGACAGGTGAGCAGTACAGATGGATGCAAAGCTTACAGGTACAGCTGAAAATGGTGTGAAATACAGTCAGAAATCCTTGGCATAATGGGACAGAGGAAACTTCATTACAGGGTAGTGGTCCCATCCCTATGGTGTACTGTGATCCATTCCCAGAGCTCCTAATGTTGACTTGCACAGTGGGATATCTACTCACTGTGCATTGCTCTCTCTTCTCAGTGCTAAAACATCAATTTTGGATGCCACAAACACTAGCTCTGTGGATTCTCCAGGGCTAAGCATGCATGGGGAAAAATTAATGGGTGCTGAGCACCCACCAGCAGTTAAGCTCCCCCTCTCCCCTCCTGTGCCTCTCACCTGCTGGTGGCCCTTCAGACCAACTCCTGCCCTCCCAGTGCTTATGGAGCACCACAAACCACTGATTCACAGCATTCAGGAAGCTCCAGGAGGGAGGAGCAGCAGCATGGATGGGGCACACTTGGACAAGGAAGCAGGGGCTTGATGGAAGAGGCAGAATGGAAGTGGGGTGGAAAAAGGGTGGAATGGGGCAGAGGCTGGAGTGGAAGGGGACTGAGGAACTCCTGGAAAGAAGGAAAGTTGGTGTCTATGGTGGATGTGCTCTGTCCACACACAGAACATTCTATGAACATACACAAGTCATGTGATTACAGCAGTTTATGATTGTTCATGTAACTTAAATTGACTTAATTCTGTAGTGTAGACATGGCCTAAAATGTGCTCCAAGTCTGGAGAGCAATCATAAACCAGTTCCCCAGAGGCAAAAGACTACCTGATATCTCAGCCAGGTGTAAGCAAAATCAAAATCAAATGGACCATCACCCGATTAAGCTTTAAAAGGAAAGCATGTCTAGCTTACCAGGTGTTGAATCATCTTCTAAATGGGGATACTGGTAGGTCTGAGCTTCCTATAGATATCTTCCAATGCCATCTCTGAAAACATCAAGGGCCTGACATAGCTGCCAATGATTCAACTTCTTGCTTCCAGAAGAGTTTCTTTTAGAAGTCGCTTTGTCCTTTCCATCATTCTGCTTCCCACAGTACAAATAACTATTTAAGCATTTACAGCTCTGTGACAGTTAGCTTCTAGTCTGGGACAAACAAGGTTTGCAACTTGTCAGGGACAAGATGTGGGATCATCAAAGCTGACAACTTTGCCCCCTGTCTTTCAAATCTGTACTCAGTGACCTTCTCTTGGCCATTATCTTCTTTTTTCTTCCCTCAGCATATTTTTAAAGTGCTTCAATTAATTCATCCAGGAAAATGCTATAGTCTAATATGGAATAATCTACACTTGCTAACTAGATCATATTTTTTGTTTATAAAGTTATTAAATCTCAGTGCCAAGGAGTGACAGAACAGCACCACACTATCCTTCCATTTGCGAAGTATGACTGTAATAAGTCATTTTAGACCGAGTTCATGCTTTTTTAGGTAAAAGGATTAACTTTTTCTGTAACAGAACTGCATTAACATTTGTATACCATATTTAATACATTTTTTAAAAAGCAGAATGCTATTAGCTGATTCATTCCTCTTTCTTTATCCTATACTGGAACAACCTTTTGAAATGCTAAAGTTAAGCTGAAGTAAACACTACTAGACTGTTAGGAACAGGTATTTTGCCTGCCTGAGGACTGCAACATCAGCTGCAAATGAGCAGTAACTAAAAATATTATGGGTCATGCAAACTGTTGCAGAGGAATCAGTTTGTATTAATGTAGTGACATGAAAATTCCTGTCCATGGTTTGAGGCCAGCTGAGAGTTTCCTCAGAATGTTTTTCCACTTTTTCCATGGGGAGCAATGTTGGACTGAAGGCTTGGACTTTTTTTAAGATGCCACTCCCTAACTTCTGAATGATCCAGGTAAACTATTTCAGATTTATTCTTCATTACTTTTCTTATACTTACATAGTTTACACTGAACAGAGATAGAATAAACTAAGCAATCAGTAATCAGAATATCAAATCACGCTCTTCAGGAATAACAAGTAATGGGTTTTACAGCCATTGCAAATTTTTAAGGAAAAACATTAATATTCAAAAAAGTCAGGCACCAACAATACTTAGCTGGAATCCAGCTGGGGGAGCGCAGGAAGACACCATAAAATGTACATTAATTTACAAATGTGTATCAATCTTGAATTGCAAAATCTGGATCAAAAGAAACTCCAAGAAAGACTTTTTCCAACTTGCTCTACAAATAGCTCATACAGAATAAGCCCCACTTTTGGTCTGGCTTTATTATATAAATAATTAAAAACAAATAATCTAGATAACCTCAAACCTTCTCCACAAATAGTTCGGTGTTCCCTCACTGCTCAACCTGTATTTTAGATCCTCTTTCCTAAAAAGCCTCTTGCTCCTCTCATAGGCCACTTCTACACTAGAGCCTTTTGTCAGCATCCAAATTCCCAAGGTCTTCTGTCAACAGTAAGTTGACAGAAGGCTGCCCTTTTGTTGACTGCTGCACCCTACTCCCCACAAGGTAGACAGAAAGCCGGTCTGGATGTTCTGGGGGGCCCTCTGTCAACAGACTGGGCTTCCGGGTCACCATGCAGCCCTGTCTGCTGTGCTTCCAGTTGGCCATTTTGCCGACAGAGCAGCTGGGCAGTCCAGATGCTTTCTGTTGAGTGAACAGATCACTCTGGAGATCCACTTCGCACTTTAGCTGCGATCTATCCACACAAGGTCTGTCAACAAATCCCTGTAATCTAGCCTTATATTCAGAGAGTATAGAAAATGGCCACCTCTGAATCAGTGGAACTTACTTTTCTTTTATTGTCAGTATCAACACCTGTTAACAACAAGGGGTGATGTTTCAGGCAAACATTATCAGCCTGTTACAAAGGCCTAAAATCAGAATTCCACAGAACTACTAACTGTTATGAATAGCGTGGCTTACAATGTCCACAAAAGACTGAGACCATCTACTAATCTTTGCTTGTGACCTAACCCTGGATTTGAACTAAGCTTTCAGAGTTTGAAAGATACCACAATAAGCTCCTGCACCTTAGTCAATGAATGCTCAATAAATAGCTCCAGCATTGTGTAAACTGTGTTTTTCTTTTAGCAGCTACACCCTGTTTAAAAATTAACACAATAAAGCATTTTCTAACACGTTGCTGAAACACGTGAGGCTATGATAAAATGTATAGTGCCTTTTCAATATCCACTTTGTTTTTTTCAATGAAAAGCATGGTTTGCATAGTAAAAATGTAATAAAATGTGTGCTTTACAGTAGCAAAAAGACAAATTAAAGTAACTGGCAGAGCCTTAACTAAATGGTTTCCAGTTCCCTGGTGTTGCACAGGAAAGGCTCTTTTGTGGAGAGCAGGGATGCCTTTTTATTTCATTCATTCTGAATAAATAATAAATGCAAGCAAATTCTGCTGGCTCACTTCTAACACGTATTTAAAAACCCTATATACTGGAGTGGAATGAATCATATAGGCACTGTCCTTTCATGGGAGTGGTTCACAGTTGCTTACCCTTTTCTCCTGTGGGAGAATGAATAAGAATTATGCCTCTGAGGGCACATCTATACTTACAAGATCGACGCACTCCAGTCGATCTTCCAGAGTTTAATTTTGCTGTGTCTGTTAAACAAATAATCTAGTTTTTAAGCTATAAAGTCAGAGCCCGTGATAGTGCCACTTTCAGTACACTTCAGCTATGTAATCCTAGCTCATCTGAGGTGAGCACTGACCAGCATAGCAGGACACACTAAAATTTCATTTAGGATTAAATGAAGCCAGTGTGGTGCTCTAATTTGGTAGTATTTTACAACCTTTTTGCACACATGCAAATAAAACTACACAATTCCTAAAACTACATAAAGCGTAAAGCAGGTAAACTGAGAAAGCTGTGGAATAGGAGATGAGTAGGTTATGATGACATAGCATTTTTAGGAACATCCACACCTATCACTGAAGGCAGTTCAGTGAAGTCCTCCACCCACTGTGCAACAGAAATCAAAGAAACAAGATGTTAGGATACATATGGAATAGGATGGAAATTAATGTGGATATTATACTTCCATTCTACAAATCATGTGGCCTCTGAAACTCTGAGAAGGGGTATCTGTGTTACTCTGAATCTGCAAAAACAAGGAGGAGTCCTCTGGTCTCTTAAAGACTACCAGATTTATTTTGACATGGGCTTTCATGGGCAAAGCCCATTTCATCATATTCATTCAAACTGAAGTCTCTAAGGACTCCTTCTTGTTTCTTCAGTACTGGTCATTCATATCTGTAGAAGGAATATAACGATGCTTTGGTGTATACATCATCCTCTACCTATGGGAAAGTAAAAGGAAACTTTCCCTAAGGGCAGATTATCCCATAAAGATCTGCTTGCAAAGTTCATCATCATCATCATCATCATCAATAACCGTGGGCTCAGCGCCCATTGATGTCTGATGCCTCTCTCACTACTTCCTTCCATCTTTCCCTATCCAGTGCAGAGTGGCTTAGTTTCTGTAGACTAGTTCTGCACCAATCTACTACATCATCTATCCATTTTCTGTGGGGTCTGCCTCTCCTATTCAAACCATCCATTATGCCGAATACCAGGGTCTTGATTCTTCATTCGTTGTTCATTTTGCAAATATGTCCAAATAGTTCTTTCCTTTGAAGCAGCTGGTATTTGCCATTACTGGAGCCAGAAATCTGGGTTACATGGACTACTAATATGATCCAACACAAAAATTCTTACGTTCCCCAGGCAAATTGTTTTTGAAAATAGCTGTTAAGTATTGCTTCTCTGAAACCTCTTAATGTGTCAGTAATAAGCCATCTATGTCAAGGATAGTTTGGCAGTATCCAGCAGTGAGGATGAATGCTATTAGAAGCATGGAAATCCCCCATCTCCAGTTCATCTGGATGCTTATACCACATGAAAGGTTTGCATAAGTAGTCTGCTTTTTTTTTTCTTTTTTTTTTCTGGTGGAGGTTGTGAGTGGTGGTAGAAAAAGAGAATGAACTAATGTACGAATCAGGGACTCAAGAAGGTGAGCCTACCCTCATTTAGGTATCTACCACAATACACAGGAAAGGAGGTGAAAAGGTATCTATGACACAGAAAAGGAACAAACATAGAGCACATTTATTCCAGACATATTTTAGAATTGTTTGGAGGAGGAAAAAGATAAAACTGTCCAGAGCTAATAATATAAAATGTAGCTAGCAACCAAGATAATTCTAATATTTAACCACATAATCTAGGTTCATTAGCTTGTAACAGTAATATGATAAGTGCCCAAAATACCCAGCTATCTTATCCCTTTCACCCAAAATTAGAGATCTAAAGCCCGGTCTACACTAGGGAACAAAGTCAATCTCAGATATTCAATTCTAGCTATGCCATTAGCATAACTAGATTCGACGTATCAGGATTGACTTTGCTCCCTAATGAAGATCAGGGCTCTTCGTGCTCGTGCCAACATCTCTTACTCAGTGTGACAGCATAGGGTACCAGCGTCAATGGCTGAGCCCAGAGAGATCAATTTTGTCACATCTTCACAGATGCAGCAAAATTGATCTCCGAAAGATTGATTGTGATGTGCCAATCTCCTTGTAAGTATAGTCATACCCTAGCACATCTGCCATGGAAATATAAGAATTTACAGGAACATAAACTAAATTACATTCACTGATCTAAGTGTGGTGTATCCTTGCCTTCATACCCATTTCTTCCTTTTCTCTCCTCTTCCATTTCAGATTGATTGTGTCTCATGTGCACAATTTCTCTGCTGCTGTAAACAGGAAGAACTCAAATGAAGTTGGAGCTATGCCAATTTACAGCATGTTCTCCCACAAATCTTAACCTCTGTTCTACCCTATAATTCTAATTTTTGATCCCCTAGTGCTATCCATTTCTGTCACTCCCTATTTCCTATGAGATAACTGCATTGCTCCTCCACCTACTATGGTGTGTGTGCTCTAACTTTCTGCTTCACCCTCCAAAGAAAATAAGGCAAAAAGGCTCCTTCTGTGGAGCAGAGCGATGAGTGCTAGTCTTATTCACTACCTCCCTTTTAGCTTTGTGCTCTGACCCCCCAAGTTCTGTGGAGATAAGCACATTACAGAGGAAGAGGTTCTGAGGAAAGGAAGAGAAGGCTGCCAGGAGAGAGCCCACAGGTGACAGCAGGCCAAAAGAGAAACACCAGCTGCCAACTTTTTAGCACTGGCAGGCAGGCTGCGGTGCTGGACAAAAGTGAAAACCAAAGCTGTTAACTGCCATGCTTTTGCTCTAAGTACTTGGAGAGGGGAGAAGGAAAGGGAGACAAATTACACATTATTTATCTACCATAAGACACCTGCCACTTTGGTATGAAAACAGTATTATGCAGAAAGCATTTTATAAATAATCCTTTTCAGCTGTCATTATTCAAATGCGCTTGGGGCAGTAAGATCTATTTATGTTTGATTGGGATCAAGTCCCCTCTGTGATAAATTCTGATTATTGAAACAGCACTAGTTTATCATGTTATCTTTACTGATCTGCAGATTTTTTTGTTTTAAACGTCACAACGTGAAGTAATCCATTTAGAACAGATTGTCACCTTGAGCAGTATTTTGAAAACAGAGTTTTGTATCATCTGGCTTCCTAAGAGTACATGTTGCAGGGTAGTGTTTGATCTTTGCATTCCACAGGCAAGCTAATCTGTGGAAAGAAACTGAGAATGCTGGCAGGATGGCCATCTCACAGAAGATCCTTTCAGTAAAAATGTGAGCTGGGTAGAAGAATATTGCACAGTTTACTATTTGTTTGAAATAAAAGGGAGAAATTATGTGTGTATTGATCAGTTTATTGTATTTAATATTTACAAGAAAGGATTATCTTTATCTGACAAATTATGCTATTAAGCATCTACATTTCCATAAAGGGAGGTTAAAATCTGATAATACTTTGTAGTAAAGTTGGGACATCTGCAGTAGTTCTTTAACTGGTGCAGTCTGGTGGATTTACTACTTTTGTGTCCTCATGGGTCTTTGGCTCCATCAGTGATGATAACCATCTGGCTGCTTGCATGTGTGTTCAATGATGTGGGCCCAATGATTGTAGCAGACGCCATGAAGTTCCCCACAGACCACCGAGGATTGAAGGCACCCAGCCAGGTTTATTGCAGAGCAAAGTACAATGACAGTTGTTAAGTTGACTTTACTGAACCATGGCCCCTATGTACCTGCTGCAATGGAATGACTCTGTCAGTGGGAAATTTCCACTCCCCCTAAGTCATACAAAGACTGTCCTCACAAGACACCACATTATGTATAGATACAAACAAATCACACCTCACCCTCTGACACTACTTAGCTCACCCTGTACCTTGTGGTTTGGTTATATCATCTGTTAACCATCATGCTGTCATTTTAGATCCTTTCCTGGACCTGGGTCTGTATCTGTGAGGAGTAGGTACCAAGGTCTTTTTTAACGACCTGGTGGTACCTTGTGATTTCACCTTATGAACTGTACCAGTTATTGTTCCGCACCCGGGCTGATTAGCAACTAGTTTTTTGTACTTTCAGCCCTGCTTGTGCCAAGGTCTGTTATCAGAGGCTTGCCTCTTGCTCACAGCTTAGCTTTGCTTTTAGCCATGTTTTATACATTGTTGGTAGGACTTAGGCTTCAAACTAGGCCTGTGCTGCATGGGCATAGGCCTTCATCTTACTACAACTGGTAGTTTCAGAAACTTCAGGAAAGACTCAATTTTTGAACATCTGTCAATCAGACAGCCTTTTCATTCCAGCCCACTTCTTTGTGGAAGAGATAAAAACATCCCTTTCATCTATTTAATGGAATATTTAATATCCCATTTCATCCCAGCCAATGTGACCTACTGTAAGCTATTAAATTTCAGCAAATACCCTCACAAATATCATGATCACTGTAACTTTCAAAATGTTTCTGTCTAGAACAATATTGCACAATGCAAAAAAATCAGACAATTTACCAAAAATCTTTTTCTCCTTCTATTTCGATGCAGTGAATTGAGTGCTATAAAAAGTGTTGGACTGATATGCTTTTCTGTCTCGGCATTTCTAATGCACCCACAACTGTGGTATGTAGGCATTATATTTATTATTAGGAAGGAAATAAAAATAGTTCAGAAAGAAATTACATAGTTACTCTTTTTGGAGTAATACTTTTGTATGTGTATTTGACATTCTCTGGAACAATTAAACATTTTTATGCACCTATTAACATAGTATCTATACATATAACACTGCACACAAATGAGAAATTTCATTCTATAATATTATTTCTCTTTTAAAAGATTTGCATTAAGGGAAAACTTCAGAGGCTGTGTCTACACTAGCTCCCAACTTCGAAGGGAACATGGTAAGAAGGGTGTCGGGAAATTATTAATGAAGTGCTGCAGTGCATGTGCAGCACTTCATTAAGCTAATTCTCCCCCACCGCAATTTTGAAGTGCTAAACTTCGAAGTGCCGGCTTGCGTGTAGCTGCAGCTAACCTGCAGGTACTTTGAAGTGCCCGGGCTACTTCGAAGTTCCTTTACTCATCAGGATTAAAGGGACTTCAAAGTAGCCTGGGCACTCTAAAGTACCCGCAGGTTAGCCACAGCTACATGCAAGCCAGCACTTTGAAGTTTAACACTTGGCAAGTACCATGGGGGGCAATTAGCTTAATGAAGTGCTGCATATACACCGCAGCACTTCATTAATAATCTCCCGACACCCTACTTACCATGCTCCCTTTGAAGTTGACAGCTAGTGTAGACACAGCCAGTGTATTTTGCCTGAAAATGTGTGTGTAGCTCATTCAAATAAAACTTGTAACAAAAGCATTTATATCAGCTTTATGTACAGAAAAAAAAGACCAGCATTTTTCAGTCTGAAGTTAGGCACTTAAATCCATAATTTGATATGTACATATGTGACTTAGATTTTGAGAGGTACCAAACATCAATGGCTTCCTCTGAAATAATTTGGTGGTTAAATATGGATTTATGATGCTGGCTTTAGACCAACTTTGAAAATTTTGGACTGACTACTAACTGAACTAGAACAGATAAATAGGCTCAATTTGTTCCCATCTAAAATATATAATTAGCACTTACATAGCTATTATTTTTGAATTCTTTCCCTTGTTTCAGAGCTACTCATAATCAATTGACTCCATTCAGCTACAGAATCAAACCTTCACAACTGGTGACCCAAATCCCAATAAATTCATATGTTCAAATGTGCATACACAACCATACACAGGGACATGCCAGACATATATATATATATATATATATATATATATATATATGGTAGGAGAAGACATTTTCTTTGTTTTAAAAGTGGAGGATGAACCAAAAGACATGGAGAATCCAACACATCCTGCCATGCTTTAAAAGATTATTGAATGTGGGATCCTAAAACTGTGATAGATTTTCAGTACTGGCCACATAAATGGCAGAAGCACACTGTGCTTCTGGATGAGCACATAAAAAATGCATATGTAATATAAACGTCTGGCATGTCCCTACGTATGGTTGTGTGTGCACATTTGGACAAATGAATTTATTGGGATTTGGGTCACCAGTTGTGAAAGTTTGATTTTGTAGCTGAATGGAGCCAATTTATTATGAGTAGCTCTGAAACAAAGGAAAGAATTCAAAATTAAAATTAATAGCTATGTAAGTGCTAATTATGTATTTTAGATGGGAACAAATTGAGCCTATTTATCTGTTCTAGTTCAGTTAGTAGTCAGTCCAAAATTTTCAAAGTTGGTCTAAAGCCAGCATCATAAATCCATAGTTAGCTCCCAATTATGTCAGAGGAAGCCAATGATGTTTGGCACATCTCAAAATCTAAGTCACATATGTACACATCAAATTATAGATTTAAGTGCCTAACTTCAGTCTGAAAAATGCTGGTCCACACACACACTCACTCTCTCTCTCGATATATTGACATTGGTGGGAAAGACCTGACCAATTACTCATGCTAAAAAGTACCTACCATACCACATACAAGCACTAATTTGTCTCAATATAGAAATAATAATGTATTCTGAAAATAATCCTTCAAGATCAAACTATAGGCTCTAACAGTGCATAATGGGCCACATTCTGGAATGTATCATTTTCTCAGCTGGCCCTTGATAGCAGCCATGCCTGTCAGTCAATAAAATCCTTATCTGACTTAGTGCAGGAGGAAATAATAAGAATTCATTGCCAAATCATGGCAATTAATAGAAAAATACCTGCTAGTGGAGAGTTTGTTAAGTAATAATTGAGGCCCCAAGCTTAAAATGCTCTCTTTGATGGCAGATATTTGCATCCTTAGAACCTTTTACTGATTTCAGTGGGATTCTGGACCCATTTGCAGGTCATCATCATCATCATCGCCCTTATGACTACTGGTTTGTAGGGCAGCAATAAAGGTGCTCCACTTCTTTCTGTCACTGGCCAGCCTCTCAATAGTGCCCCAAGTGTGATTCATGCTCTGCATGTCTACTTCAACAGTCCGGCGCCATGTTGTCTTGGTTTATCATTGTTTCCACTTCCCCTCAGGAGTCCGGTGCACAGCAGTTTTTGTAACGGAACTGCCATCTTCCCTGAGCACATGCCCAATCCATCTCCACTGTCTTTTCATAACGATGGTGGCCATATAATATCGCTTGCACCATGAAAGCAGGTCCTGATTTGAAATTATTCTCAGCCAAAAAATAGGAAGGATCCTCCAAAGGCTTCTGGTGTGAAAGGTTGAAGATTTACTGAGGTCATACTCTGCCTTCCCCGCAGCATTCTGATACATATAATAATGTTGATAAAACACAGCTCTGATAAAATTTCAGTTTGGTGTGGGTGCTGTACTGTGCTGACTTCCATACAGCATTCAGACTCATGAAGATATTTCTGGGTTTACTGAGTCTGCCTTGGATATGGCTTCTGACACCTCCATCTTGTCTGATGATACTAGCCAGGTATATAAAGCTCTCTCTAGCAGGTAGGTCATGGCCATTGATCTTGACTGGTTCTGGTGCCTCAATGTTTAGGATCGTGACTTCTGTCTTCTTCTGACTAACTCTTAGTCTGACCTGTTTTCTGAAGGTGCAGAGTCAATTTGTCTTCTCTTGCATAAAACGATGTGTATGGGCTAGCAGCATTAGGTCATCAGCAAAATGAAGGTCCTCTAGTGTGGAGAAGATGGTCCATTTAATGCTTATAGACTAACAGAAAAGTTTTGAGCATGAGCCTTCGCGAGCACAGACCCACCCCATAAGATGCCGGTCCCGGAAATCCACAGGGCCAGGCATAAACGAGCCACAGCAAGGATGGGGACAACAAGGCCAGCCCAGCAAGCAAGGGCGAGGCCCACCACCAGCAGCCGATCCGGAGGCCCGAACACCAAGGGAGGGGAAGCTGCCTCCACATCTAGCCAGCCACTCGCAGTCCCTGTCTAAGCCAGTGCCGAGGGCGTTGAACCCGCAGACGAACTGCAGCTCAGAAACTTCTCCCCGGAGCTGCTGGTGGTGGGGCCTTGCCCTTGCTGGCTGGGCTGGCCTTGTTGTCCCCACCCTGCAAATCATATTCCATGTGAATAGTTCTATAGGAATTTTCAAATTATGAAAGTTTTTCCTCATGCAAATCACACTTCTTTTCCTTTGAATGTACAAGTAAATACTAAAGTTTCTTTGGAAAAAAAAAGTTACTTACTTCCTTTCTTCCAGCAGCGCAATTTCCTTTTTGACCTCATGATATTCTTCTGCTATTTGGCAGTGCTGTCTGAACACCTCCATAGATTCCTTAGAGTCATGGCAAGGAGGCAGAGGCTTCATAAATAGAAGAAAAAAATAATCGAATTCTTTTGCATATGACAAACATTAGAAGAAAAATCTTGCCTACTTAAAAATGAAGATGTAATCTATACTTCCAATCCTATAGTCCTCATATAGGGAAAACTATTTATTACAAGGACCATGGGACTGACCAGGATGCCATTTCAGGAAAGCAGCAGCCTTGAGTACTGGGACACGAATTGTTTTTCTACCCATTCCTCTGAGTGTCAGGGAATGAGAGGAATATATACGGCTCGTGTGAATCCTCTGCCCCAACTGTTCCCCAGCTAGAAGTGAGGGACATGCACAAGAGCCATATACTTTCCCCTCACTCCCAGACAGTCAGGGAAATGGGAAAAAGAGCAAATGGTGTCCTGGTATGCATGGCTCCTGCCCCTCCTGAAATGGTGCTCTTGAGGACTGACCAAATGTTATTACTGTTCTTTCCCATCTATCACATGTAAATGTAGACATTTTGACCTTTCAAGTAGTTGCATAATTGTACTTGGCACCTTCGTAAGCTGTCAATGAAATTTGGGTTTAAAGTAGGATATTCTGTCTTATAAATCTTTATCAGATATAGTAAATTATAATGCTGAATTTGGGACACCGGCTATATCCACATCGTAACATTATATATATAATCTCAAAGCAAAATCCAGCAGAAAATGATTGTTTTCAGGATGGGAAGAGATCTAATTCAAATATAAAAATCTATAAGATTAGAAACGGGTATACAGAGGAGCCACTGGCTAAATAGTTTTGTTTTTAAATATATGCTTTTCCCCTATTCCTTGCATGCCTATTTGTGGAACAAGGCCTTATAGATAACACGGCAGTCAGCCAAAAGATATGGGGCAGTTTTGCAACCGACTTCAAGGGAGCCAGAATTTCTACCCTAGCCTGCGTCCCAGTTCTGACACAGCCTTTGATGTGACCTTGGACAAGTCCATCTCTCTGCATCTCACCTTTCACACCTGCAAAAGGGAAGAGACAGTACTTGCCTAGGGGGTGAGGTAAGGTGAGGCTTAATTCATTAATACTCACTAATATTTGTAAAGTGTTTTGAGTGACTGTGATGGAGGGTGCTGTACAATTGCAAAACTATTATGACATTGAACACACTTACTTTAGAGTATTTGGGTAACAGGGATCCAGTCTTTCTCTACCGAAAGTAATGAGAGATTTGCTACTGACTTCACTGGATACGTCTACACTAGCCCCAAACTTCGAAATGGCCACAAAAATGGCCATTTCGAAGTTTACTAATGAAGCGCTGAAATGCATATTCAGCGCTTCATTAGCATGCGGGCGGCCGCGGCACTTCGAAATTGATGCGCCTCGCCGCCGCGTGGCTCGTCCAGACAGGGCTCCTTTTCTAAAGGACCCCGCCTACTTCGAAGTCCCCTTATTTCCATCAGCTCATGGGAATAAGGGGACTTCGAAGTAGGCGGGGTCCTTTCGAAAAGGAGCCCCGTCGGGACGAGCCGCGCAGTGGCGAGGCGTGTCAATTTCGAAGTGCCGCGGCCGCCCGCATGCTAATGAAGCGCTGAATATGCATTTCAGCGCTTCATTAGTAAACTTCGAAATGGCCATTTGCGTGGCCATTTTGAAGTTTGGGGCTAGTGTAGACACAGCCACTGACTGCAGTCCATGTATTAGTACAGCAAGTTGTTTTTAAAATCAAAATGTGAACTTTGGAAATCCACTACTGTAAAAATGGTAAATAAAAATATCCCACTCTGGGATTCCTCTCACACACTACAACGAAGCTATGTCTACACTAGAAAGTTTTGTCAACAAAAGTCATGGAGTGTCCACACTTCAAACGCATTCTGCTGACAGTAAATGGAAGGAACACAGCAATTTTGTCGACAGCCTTCTGCCTCTCCCCCATGAGGGAAAACACCTCTGTCGACAGATTCTGTTGACAGAAAAGAAGTCTGGATGCTCCGGGGGGGCGGGGCACCTTTCATTGACAGAACAGTCCTCCATGGCACTGGCACCCTGACTAGGGTGGATGCCCTGTCCTCCTCAATCACAGTTCTATGCTCCCTGCCTCTGGCCATTCTTAAAGCTGCAGGGAGCCCCGGAAACCCCATGACAAGAAGTGGGAAGCATGGCAGCAGCATGCTGCTCTTCCCCTACACTCCATGGCCACATCTTTTGCCTGAAGTGAGCAACTTGGCATTGAGGCAGCCACAGTGCAACCCCCTGGGCCCTCCAGGAAGCTGGAGGAGGGGTCCCCTGAGCCTCCCTGCAGCACAAAATGTTGGGCCCTGTCCTGCAGCAGGCCCAAGCTGCAAGACCTCCTGAGCCTCTGGGCTGAGGAGCCGATCCTTGTGGACGCCTCGCCCAAGAGGAGGAATGCCTGGCCTGGCAGACTGGGGCTGCTCTGCCTGGAAACTGGAGCAAGTACAGGAGAAGGGGAAGGAGGTCTGGCAGGGGTACACCAAGGCCTGGGACACATGCTGGTCAGGGGCAGGACGGGCCACCTGTCCCTACTTTGAGTAGCTCCATCAGCTCCTGTGGGGTGAGGACGGGTCCCCCTGACTGCTGCTATGTGTTTGTGGGGGCTGCACCTGGCTCATCTGCCACCCATGCAGGGACCCCTCTGTGCTGGACACCCCTCCCCCTTGGGCACTAGGCTGTTGAGTGGGGGGTGGTGGAGTGCCATGGTAAGCCTGGTCCCCAAGGTACCACAGGATCCCCATGTGGCAGGGACCACTGTGCAGGGCATACACGCCTCTGCTCCTGGGATATCTCCATTCCTCGGCCCGGGGGTGGTGGCTGCGGCTCATGGTGTATGAGGCCCAGGGCTTTAGGGGCTGTGTTGCAGGAATGACCCACCATCCCTTCTCCTTCTCTTCCTTACAGTTGCACCATCTGAGGGATGAGCCAACCCTACCACTCCACCAGGGCCAGCCAGCCCCATCCCAGGACTGGAGCCAGGCAGCCCACGACTGGTCCCCGAGAAAGCCAGCACCCCCCCCCCACCACAGGGGAGGGCCTGCAGCCAGTGGGGCCATTGCTGGCCTGACAAGGATGCCCTATGGGTCTAGGTCTACATGGCTGCCCTCCGGAGGCAGACCAACCTCTGCGAGTGGTGGCTGTGGGCCAACCTGGAGTGGAGGGCAGGGGAATGGGAGTGGCAGATGTGGGCCTGGGTCCAACTGATGGCCCAATTTGATGCCACCACTGCCACCTAGCAGGCCTTGTTGGCCTGGGCACCCATGGCTGCTGCCCCCATTCCCCATTGCATCCCCTCGCCCATCTCTGCCCCCGCCTGCCCTGCCCCCCAGGCATGCTTCAGCTCATGCAGTAGGCAATGGCCCCAGGCCCCTCCCACCATGCCCACACTCCCTGCTCCCCAGGCCCTCCTTGTTCTGCCTGCCAACCCAGACCCTGCTGCAGCTCCACTGCCTCCATGCTCCCCACCTCCATGTCTCAGCCCCAACAGGGACTCTGAACCTGTGGTGGAAGGGAATCCCATGGCTAATGCTGCATGGGGTCCTGCTCCCCTGTGGAGTTGTGGCTCCTCATACCCTCCCAGGACTGATGCCCCCCAACCCCTGTCCCAAGCTCTGCCAACCCAGTTCACATGCCCCTGTGCCCCAAGGTTCCCACCTACTGTGTACAGTTATATCCTTGCACATTGTTAATAGTTTTTTTGCACAATGTTTATTTTTATTTTTTTAAGTAAACACGTTATTTGTTCACCACCCCTGCATCCCACTTTATTGGGGAGGGGTTGGGGAGGTGTAAGTAGACCAAGAGAGGAGTCATGGTGAGGTCGGGGTAGGGCTGCCCTGGGGAGGGTCATTGGAGTCCTTGGGAGAAACTCTCCTGTAGGGCTTCCTGGATCCACAACCCATCCCTGTGGTCTTTGTGGATCAGAACGGCATCCAGTTGTTCATAGCTGTGGCCAGCATTCACCTCCCACTCCAGGAGGGAGGCCTTCCTCTTCTCCTCACGATGTTGTGGAGGGCACAACAGTTGGCCACAACTTGGGGGACACTGTACTCCCCCACATCCAGCTGGGTCAGGAGGCACCTAAACCATGCCTTGAGGTGGCTGAAGGCACACTTGACCTGGTTTTGTGCCCAGTTGAGCTGGGCATTAAACAGGTCCTGGATTGGGTCCAGGTGGTTGGTATACTGCTTCATGAGCCAGGGCACAAGGGGGTAGGCAGCGTATGTCACAATGCACAGTAGCATATCCACATCCCCAACCACCAGCTGCTGGAGGGGGACATAGGTGCCCACCTCTGTCTTCTGGCACAAGCCGGAGTTGAGGAAAAGCCATGCACCATACGCCTGGCCTGATGACCCAACAAACATGCAGGAACTGTCCCCGATGGTCAACCAGGGCCTGCAGCACAACGGAATGGTATTCCTTGTGGTTGATGTACTGTGCTGCACTGTGGTCCAGGGCACGGATGGGGATGTGGGTCCCATCAATCACCCTAAAGCAGTTTGGGAACCCCAGGGTGCTGAAGCCAGCCATGATTGCATCCAGGTTTGCAATGTGGATGACCCTCTGGAGGAGGAGCATGTTGATGGCCGTCACTACCTGCAAGGGGAAGAGACCAAACGTACAAGTGAGGGATGGTGTCCCTGGGCCCCAGTGGGTTCCCCGCCCGCTCCTGTCTCCTTTCCTCAGGCTTTCTGGGAGTCCCCAGTCCTGTGAGACTGCCCTCCTGGGAGCAGGTCTGTGTGAGTGTGCGACATCATGGTTCCCCAGAGAACCCCCCTCCCCAATCCCACCCCTCAGACCCCCAACACCACTCCTCAAGGGCCCCCCCCTTGGGTGGAACCCTACTTCCCCCCATGCAGGGCCTGCAGCCCGAGAGTGCCTTACCTATATGATGACAGCCTCAACAGTGGACTTCCTCATGCTGAACTGGTTCTCAGTGGAGCAGTAGCTGTCTGGAGTGATGAGCTTCCAGGGAGTGATGGCAACTCACTTCTCCAGGGGGATGGTGGGCTGCATCTAGATGCCCTATCTGTGGAGGGCAGGGACAAGCTAGATGCAGCGATCCAGGAAGGTGTCCTTCCTCATTCAGAAGTTCTGGAGCCACTGCTTGTTGTCCCACTGCCCCGTGATCAGCCAGTCCCACCAGTCAGCTCTGGTGGTGTACCTCCAGACATGCCTGATCACCTGAGGGGGCAAGCGCAGGTGGGGCCTCGGGGCACTGACTGTGTGCTCCTTTATACTTACTCCAAGTGGATGTCAAATATGTCTCTAATCAGCAGCTCAAGCAGCTGTGAGTGGGTCCAGCATAAGCCCAGGGGCTGTGCTGGCACCATGGCTAACTGGAGAGTGCAAAGTCTCTCACAGAAAGCACGTCAGTCCTGCAGTAGCTGTGCTGTCCCTCAGTAAGGGAGGCAAGCCTCAGCCTGGGCAGGGAAAGTGTGTGGCAGGAGGCCTTTTCAGGGCATGCCTGGCCAGGGCTCCTGGAAGGGTCTGCCAGCCATGAGACCTTGTCTGATAGTGTTCCAGGGTCCACTCTCTCAAGAGAGCGGATGGGCTGTGTGGCTACTTTCTGCTGACAGAGAGGATTGCTTTTTCAATTTGCTTTTGTGTGTGGATGCATTCTGTCACCGTAAGTTATGTCGGAAGATCTCTTCTGACAGAAGCTTCTGTTGACATATCACTGTACTGTAGACATAGCCCTAATGTATTGAAAGTACAATTTGAAGATAGTAGGGGGTGACAATTTCTTAATTCAGATATCGGAGATAAGCTTCACATATTGTCCATAATGCTTGTAGGAAATGTAGTATTTTTAATTAGTAGTCAGGACTCTATCAACTGCATATGAACTTCATATAGCATGATTAAGCCACCTGTCTGAATCAAAAGGAAACGCTTAAAAATAATTCTTCTAGTGACCAGCTGAGGAACGTCCAATTACCCTCTGGAATACAAACGAATCTATTTCTACCCTCATAGCTCTATTTGGACTCTTCTATTTAGGGAGGAATATGCTTTCAATGACTATGGTGGGAATGTCAGAGCACTGGTACTTTTTTTTTTTTTTTTGACTCTGAAACCCTTTGCTCTCGCTAAAGTTCAAAGCACAGTTTTCATTAAATCTACTTACACAGAAAGAACAAAAGGTTTTTTTTCTTAACAGTGAGTCTTTCATGGTGCCTTAATGAAGAAAAATGGATGATGTGATGCAGGTCATCTGAATTAATTGTAAATGTTATGTTGTTTTTTAGAAATTGAAATGTACAAACATTCATTTTCAATACAACATGGATTCTGAGGATTTAAATTAAGACATTTATAACTATACTGCTATGAACAAGTTGTTTTCAAGAAACAACTTAGAGTTCAGGAGAGATCAGAGCCATAGACAGAGTTCCTCATTCATCAGGATATGCAAGGGAAGGCATCTCTCATATAAGCTCATAATTTAGCATAGATTTTCCTTTGCCTACCACAAGGATTCACTTGGCTCTGCTGAATTCCCTACACTCCTTGTATGGAAGGGACTGAAAGACCAAAGAGGTATTCCAGTCTGCAACAAATTTAGGTCTTCCTTATTCCATAGACCTGAGATCCAGTGAAACCCCACATCCTCTTTTATCTGCCTTGGACACACCTGCTGCAAATTGGGATAAACTAACACTCTAAGAATTCCTCACATTAAATTCCTAAATCATATACCTTTTAACCCAACATGCAATGAGAAAGATGTAAAAACCCACTAGATCCCAATGCAAAAACCTGGCCCCTGAAACAGGTGATCAATCAGATCCACAGCAACTTCAATAAACCCCCAGAAAACAGTCCCTATGTTATATAAATACGCAGAGGCAAAGTGGTTTAACTAAACAATTGACTAAGGTCTGATAAACCCCGGGATAGTGTTTGAAGAAACTACTGTGGGACACAAGAGCCCGTCAGTTTACATCCCCCAGTGGGCCAAACAGCAATGGTGCATTCAGCCATTTTAAACACACACACACACACACACACACACACACACACACACACGGGGTGACAGTGACAATGTTTCCTGGGAAAGAGGTTTTAATTATATTTCACTGGGGGTGAGCCAGAGCCATAGCACCATCTGCATATCCCACCCAAATAATCCAGTGTAAATTTAACAAGACAAAAATATAGAAGTTGCAGTGTTCTATTCTAGGAATGCAAGGGAGAGCCAAAGCACAATCTCTGCTATCCAACAGAGTAATCAGCACAACAGTTTATCACAACAAGGTCTTAAAAAAGTATTCAGCGAGAAAGCCCCTAAACTATGATCCTTAAAGGAAAAATTTTAGTTTCTGCAACTCTACCCACTTTATATCAGATTAATAATTTAAAGCAGCATTCAGTTCCCATATTGCAGCTTCCTACTCAAAAGATAGTTTTTAGATCTCTAAATATACCTAGTGGTTCTGAGACGTTGTATCTATTTTGCACCTAGAACCAGTTGCTGGCTCTCAAATGTGCTTCCCTCACTGTTTCCTCGCCAAAGCATTGTTTCTCCTGAAAATGACAAGTTAACTTATCCCAATATATTAACAGCTAAAACCAGCAAAAATCCTAAATAATCCATCAGACAACTTATTGTTCACACACCTCATACACAAGTGATAATGAATTTTACATCCCTAAAGGGAACATCAGCCTTCTGTTCCTGGAGACATCCTTGGGGGTTGAGTGGAAGGTGGCTCTTGACTGTCCCCACCTTCATGCAAGGGTACCTGGGAGAGAAGGCTATGGAACATCATGAAGAGGGCACGAGGTTCAGCATGGGCTGAAAGAGGGCTCTGTGTTCCATCTGCCTCTCCTTTGCCTCTACCAGACATGTCAGCAGTTCTGTTTGCTTCCCCATGAGCCTCAATATCGCTTCCTGGGTCTCGGCTTCTCATTCCTTGAATGTTCTCCTCTTCTTAGGTTCCATTTGCCTCTTGCCATGCTCCATCCTCCTCCCCTGTGGCGTCACCCTGCCTGTTCAAGCAGATTCCATTTGCTCAAGGAACACATCATCCTGAGTATGTTTTTGCTTCTGCTAGCCAAACACCTGGAGGTGCTGGGGGAATGGGCAACAGGCTCACTGTCGCACCCATTGTAACAAAAAAGTGAAGGACAGACTTTACAGAGGGTACGTTGTGAGCTTTATGCAGATGTGCAGGGAGGATTCCCGTTCCGTCTTTAAACATATTAACAAACTACTCTGGGGAGCCCCTGCTGTGTAGGTAGAATTGCCACCACAGATCACACCCAACTGCCGTAATCCACTTGTAGCATGGTTAAAAATTAGAACTTACCAGAAGTGCCCTCCCTCCCACAAGGGTCTGGCAGCATTATGTCCTGGGAGGAAGGGATTTGCTCCTAAGTTAAAAAAAGATCCTGGCTGTTCGTGAGACCAGCTGCTCTGTTTGCCTGCTGACCATTCTCCTCTTCTTCTTCTTCCTCCTCCTACTCAACCATGTCCACCCGGCTGTTGCTCAAGGCTGCCTGAAGAATCTCTTGGGAGGTATCCATGGACAGCTTTGGGACAGTGGTTGAGTGTCCCCCTAGAATCCCCGTGCAGCTACTCATAGAAGTGGCATGTTTGTGTCAATAACCCAGACAGTCTGTTTGCCTCTTTTGTCTTCCGGTAAACCTGTCTGAGCTCTATTTTCTTGTGACACTGATGGGTGTTCCTGGAATATCCTTTGTCTATCGTGCCCCACGCAGTCTTGGCATAGATATCAGCATTTTTTTTTTTTTGCTGCTTCATAGTTCTACCATCACAGATTCATTTCACCCCCTCTCACCCTCCCAAATGGCAATCAGTTCCAGGTGTGCTGCTGAGGTATGCTGCCTGCTCTGCTCACCATGCTGACCAAACCGGAAATGAAATTCAGACTTTCCTGGGCCTTTTCCTGTGCACCTGGAAAGCAGTGGAGTTGAAAGTGCTGCCCAGAGCAGTCACATTGGAGCACTATGGGACACCTCCAGGAGGCCAAAAATATTGATGTTCACAGTGTTCTGCAATACCTTAACATTAATCATGCAAGATTGAATTTAGCCTTACTCTAAGGCTACGTCTACACGTGCCCCAAACTTCGAAATGGCCACGCAAATGGCCATTTCGAAGTTTACTAATGAAACGCTGAAATGCATATTCAGCGCTTCATTAGCATGCGGCCGGCCGCGGCGCTTCAAAATTGATGCGGCTTGCCACCGCACGTCTTGTCCAGACGGGGCTCCTTTTCGAAAGGACCCCGCCTACTTCGAAGTCCCCTTAGTCCCATGAGCTCATAGGAATAAGGGGATTTCGAAGTAGCCGGAGTCCTTTTGAAAAGGACCCCCGTCTGGACGAGACGCGCCGCGGCAATCCACGTCAATTTCGAAGCGCCGCGGCCGCCCGCATGCTAATGAAGCGCTGAATATGCATTTCAGCGCTTCATTAGTAAACTTCGAAATGGCCATTTGCGTGGCCATTTCGAAGTTTGGGGCACGTGTAGACAAGGCCTAAAGCAGGATTATTGAAATCAGCTTTAACAGCCCTTAAAGTTGGTGGTATGGGCTTGGTGATGGAGGCTCATTGTTAAAAAAATCATAATGTGGCTAAGTTCAACCTAAATTCATAGCATAGACCAGGCCTCAGTCAGGCTTCTGCTAACATTATACAGAATGCAACAGAGAGCTATTAAGAGACCCTGGATTGTAACTGCATCGCGGCAGTCTTTCTGTGTGAGGATTGGTGCACTGTTTCTTTCAGTGTAGCATGAAGCCACACAGGAGGACCTGGAGGAAGAATCTAGGGTCAGGTCTATACTAGAAAACTAAGTCGATTTCAGATACGCAATTCTAGCTATGGCGATTGCATAGCTACAATGGACTTATCTGAATTCAACTCACCTGGCCACCCTCACTGAGGAAGGTTGATGGGAGAGTTTCTCCCATTGACCTCCCTTACACCCTTTCTATGGATCTTCTTCCTAGGCTATGTCTACACTACCCAAGGGTCAATCTTCCAGGATTTGATTTTGCATGTCTGGTATGGACATGTGAAATTGACCTATCAGGCATCGGCATTTACCCCATGTTCCTCATGAGATGGTAGTCAGCAGACCTGCCAAATCCAAGTGTTTGAAAATCATGAGGTTGGCTTAAGAACATGAAACTAATAAATAATAAATTAAAACATTTTGATTTCTTTTTATTAAATTATGTTTTAGGGTGGTTAGCATGCACTCAGGTCATATTTTCAAGCTTTTTTATGCAACCATGAAGGCTAGAAACTTTCATAAAAATAAAGTTGAACATCTCATGACTCTAGAGCTGCGTCTACACGTGCACGCTACTTCGAAGTAGCGGCAGTAACTTCGAAATAGCGCCCGTCACGTCTACACGTGTTGGGCGCTATTTCGAAGTTGAAATCGACGTTAGGCGGCGAGACGTCGAAGTCGCTAACCCCATGAGGGGATGGGAATAGCGCCCTACTTCGACGTTCAACATCGAAGTAGGGACGTGTAGACGATCCGCGTCCCGCAACATCGAAATAGCGGGGTCCTCCATGGCGGCCATCAGCTGGGGGGTTGAGAGATACTCTCTCTCCAGCCCTTGCGGGGCTCTGTGGTCACCGTGGGCAGCAGCCCTTAGCCCAGGGCTTCTGGCTGCTGCTGCTGCAGCTGGGGGTCCGTGCTGCATATACAGGGTCTGCAACTAGTTGTTGGCTCTGTGTATCTTGCACTGTTTAATGAAAGTGTGTCTGGGAGGGGCCCTTTAAGGGAGCGACTTGCTGTTGAGTCCGCCCCGTGACCCTGTCTGCAGCTGTGCCTGGCTCCCTTATTTCGATGTGTGCTACTTTGGCGTGTAGACGTTCCCTCGCTGTGCCTATTTCGATGTTGGGCTGAGCAACGTCGAAGTTGAACATCGACGTTGCCAGCCCTGGAGGACGTGTAGACGTTATTCATCGAAATAGCCTATTTCGATGTCGCAACATCGAAATAAGCTATTTCGAAGTCGGGTGCACGTGTAGACGTAGCCTAGGTGCTGAGGCTTAAAGAAAAACACCAAATACTGTGAGACTCATACTATAATTATGAGAGCTGACAACAGTGAGTTGGGATGTAGCTTCTAAATTCAGGGTAGCAATGAATGCATGGGGTGAAGAATATTTCCTTAACATATATTCTGTTGGATAGCAGCAGAATAGGTATGTCCACTCTCAAAAGATCTAGAGTTTATAAAACATGTTTGCATCATACACTGTATCTGGTCTGACTGAATATGCATAAAGAGATCAGCTAATGTGGATATGACTACATAGGAGATGGAGGTGCCGTCACTGGTCAGATAGATATACCTCTGTTCAAGCTAGTTAGATAAAATAGAAGTGCAGCAGCAGTGCAATGGGCTAGGTTCCTAAGTGTCTAGGAGTTCAAATGGGTTCATACATACAGTGACCACCTGTCCTACTGTTCTCAACAGTGTGACTTCTACTATTTTCAGTGCACTAGCTCTGGTTAAATAAGTATATCAACCTCATCTGGAAACTAGATTACCAGCTCCAGTATATATATAATCTATGATCCGTTAATCTGCCATCCTCATGATAGTCCTTTTTGTCAGATGTGGCAAAGTCAGTCCTATTCCTACGCCTCTGGCCTCTGTTCAGTCCATAAGGATCACTTAAGGGCCCTGTTGCCCTTGCTGGAGCAAGGGGTGGTCTGGGGGGAACCTGGCCCCTGCCTGCTCATTCCAGGTTCCAGCCCAGAGACCCTGTGCAGCTGCCAGTGGGAGGAGCTGACTCCCTTAGCCTTTGGCACAGCAGGTCTCCTCCCTTGGCCACTTCCCCAGATGATTTGCCCGGTACCTTCTCCAGGCCATAGCAGTCACGGGTCCCCACTCTTGATCTGTAGAAGCTCCCGCCCTCCCTCTGTGACCTCTGGTGTTCCTGCTGCTCTCCTCTGCTCCTCTCAAGCCTGTTCTCTCTCACTGTTCCTGTCTCCTTGCGTCTCTCTGCTCACCTCTCACACTCTCTCTGCCCTTCCCACTGTGAAGGGTTTTAAAGGCCTCTTATTAGTCCAGTCATTGGGGCCTGCTGGCCTTAATTAGGCTGAGCCATCTCCCACCCAGCTGCCTGTGATTGCCTTGCAGGCCCTTCTGCTTGTTTGGGCTCCCTCTGAGGGGCTCTCCATGCTGACCCTGCCACACAGATATACCTTGATGTGCAGAGACAGAACAGATATTTGTGTTTCCTCTACTCATCTTGCATGGTTTGGGGAGTCCAACAATGGCCTTTTGTGCATTTGCCATGTTAATTACAATTCCCTGCAATATACCTCCATAACAACAGCAACTACTGTGTACCAAACTGATGCCCAGATAAGTGGTAATTTTCTGTGGGAGCTAGCTTCCATGGTACAACCACAGCCTATTGATTAATCTTCTCCTACAGTACCTCGATGGGTCAGATTCACGGTCCAGGAACTGTACTACCAATGTCTGATTCCTCCAAAACAAGCAGCTCAAGAGGGAGTGGAAAGAATTTAGGTCTGCACTAGTGAGGGATCTAGTTCATTTCTAGTAACATGTTACAATACTGTTGGTACGAATGTCTTATAAATGCTAACAATATAATAATCATAATGTTATTAATACAGAACAAACTGGTAAATCCGTGGACCATTAAGTACAAATATAGGACATGAGAAGGTTTACCTGGTGTTGCTTGGGTCCTTCAAGGCTGTGAGCCTGGGAGTACACGACTCAGGGTTAGGGTGCGTGGAAGGAGCTGGGGGTGCAAGAGTCAGAGCAGGAGGTGGGGAGCTCAGGGCAGGGGTGCAGGAGTCCATGCAGGGGGTCAGGAGGTGTGGGAGCTCAAAAGAAGGGGTAGGGGCAGTCAGTGGCTGTACTTCAGGGCTGGCAGAAGCTGCACTGCCCAGCCAGCAGCTTCTCCCTGGCGCCATCCCAGGGTGGCAGAGGCCAGACAACCTGGCTGGTGGCTGCGCCCCTGTGCTAGGTTACTTGCTGCCCCTCATATGGTCATTCAGGAGTGTAACTGTCTTATCACAGCCCTCCCTTTCCGTTTGATGAGAAAAAAATCACATTCCAGGCATGTACTGCCTATAGCTACACTAGATGAATCTGTCAACAGATGTTTCTGTTGGAAGAAATTTTCCAATAAAATGTCTGTGGACAGAGTTTGGCCATACACTAAAGCCGATCAAAAGAACAATCCGCTTTGTCAACAGATCGGCTGGATTGCTTGGCTGCTCTCTCGACAAAACAGCCAACTGGAACCACAGCAGACAGGATTGCCAGTGTCATGGAAGCCCTGTCTATTTACAGAAGCCCCTCGCACCCCCCAGCCACCCAAAGCATCCACATGGGTTTTTTGTTGACAGAATCTGTCCACAAAGCTGCTCTTCCTCATCCCAGTGAGGCAGAACACTGTTCGGAGAAGTGCTAAGTTTTGTCAACAGATTGTCAACAAAACACATTTTGTGTGTGGACGCATGACGAGTTTTGCTGAACAAACTCACTAGTGTAGCCATAGCCACTATGTCGAGGCACAATCGAACCATTTCCATGCTTTACGTTATTATAAGAAGCAGCTGCATACTAAATTTAACAGTCACAGCTTTTACCATTTAGGAGGAATTCTTGAATAAACAGGGTCACAGACAGATGGACTGACACACAGACAAATGCACAAACACTCTCAAACATACAGCAGATTAAGGCAGCTTTAGAATTAAGTGAATATTTAAAATTATGCTTTTTATGCCTTTCAAAATAATTTGTATGTATGTACTCATTGTAACTGCAATTTAAGTGTCATTATTAAAGGTTCAGAGCAAACATGACTGGCTACTAACTTTGTCTGGTACAAACCAAGGGGTCTCACAAAACTGGATGACTGATCAACAAAAGGACACATGAAATTCAACGTTGGTAACTGCGAAGTAATGCACATTGGAAAACATCATTCTAATTGTATATACACAACTATGGGTTCTAAATTGGCGGCTAGCACTCAAGAAAGAGATTTGGGAATCTTCGTGGACAAGTCTCTGAAAACATCTGTTTAACGTACAGCAGCCAGCCAAAAAGCTAACTGTGTTAAGAACCATTATGAAAGGGACGGATAACAAGACGTACATATTTTATACATCAGTGGTATACTCCCACCTCAAATAATGCACACACATCTGGTCACCCTATCTCAAAAACAGATACAAGAAATTAAAAATGTACAGAGAAAAGCAACAAAATGATTAGGGATATGGGATAGATTCCATGTGAGGAGAGTTTAAGAAGACTGAGCCTGTTCAACTAAGAAACAAGGTGACCAACGGAGGATATTATAGAGGTCTATAAAATCATAAATGGTGTGAAGACAGTGAATAGGGAACTGATATTTACCCCTTCACATAACATATGAAATTAATAGGTATCACATTTAAAACAAACATAAAGTACTTTGCACAACACACAGTCAACATGTGGAACTTGTTGCCAGAGGATTTTGTGAAGGTCAATAGTATAAATGAGTTTTAAAAAAGAACTATGTAAGTTTCTGGAGGATATGACCATCAATGGCTGTTAGCCAAGGTGATCAGGATGCAACCCCATGCTCTGTGTATTGCTATTTGTCTGCCTACCTCCAAGTGCCAGAAGCTGGGACTGGACAACAAGGGATAGATCACTTGATAATTGTGTGATTCCGTTTGTTCCCTCTGATGTCTCTGACACTGGCCACTGTTGGAATACAGTACACTGCGCTAAATGGACCATTGGTCTGATATACTATGGCCATTCTTCTCTTCTTACATGTATGGAGAATCTGAATAGCCCCTCTCAAGATACCGAGTGATGAGCTGTAAAAAAGGACTCCAAGGGCTAATCCTGTTTGTGCACAGCCTCCCTGACTAGGTTCTCAGAATGATAAGATTGATTGGGCCAATGGTTACTTTTGGCTGCTGTGGAATCCCCAGTATCTTTCCTACTGAGGCAAGAGTAATAAAGGGTTGTTATCCTTGTTGTGTGACTCCAGGGCAGCAGAACTATACTTGGCATTTCCTGATTGAGAAACTTGCACTCCAGTAAATGGCAGTTGCTTGGCAGGGAACATGTGTTTCAAAGCCCAGTGAGTTGAGAGAGTGTGGGGACAGTGTGGGTCCTGCCCAAGGTCCTTAGACACCATTTGACTTGCTCTTTCTTTATAAAGAATTAATTTAGATGCAACTGAAAGTCTCATTACACGCTGCAGAGATGAAATCACTGATACTTACTTCTAAAGTATTAGACATGCTGTGGAATAGCATCTCTGATACTAGAGACTGTCCAGCGTGTGCCAGGAGTGAGATTCCCCCACTAACAGCTGAAGTTGCTCAGAGCTGTGTTATGTGGTAGGCCTTGCAGGTATCTCAGCAATTGGACAGCAAAGTAGCCAGTGAAAAAGTGAAGTGAGCAGCCAGAATGTGGTTAGAGGAGAGCCACAGCAAGTGGTCAGCAGGGCGACTGGCAGAGAAGGCTAGAGCAGTAACTGGCAGAGGTGCAGTGGCAGGGTGGCTGGCAGAGAGGGGCAGCATATGAATGTCAGAGCAGTAGAGCAAGTAAGGTGCCTCCTTACCTTCCCCACCTGCTTTTCACCCAGGGTGGGAGGTGAACTTTGCAGAAACATCTCTGAACTCTGGATCTGTACTGACTAAGGACAGCAACTGGGAAGGGACAGAGAAGGGACGGGCACATTAAAGGGACTTTTGGGTTGCTGGACTTAAGCGGGGAAGGGCACTGCCCAACTTACATAGGAGTGGGTCCTTTGTTCATGGTTTATGTTTGTGAACTCTGTTCATTATGTTTTCCCAGATTACTTTTATTTTTTTATTAAAAGCTTTTGCTGTGCTCAGACTCTGTGCTTGTGGTGAAGTACTGCCTCTTAGATGCAATCAAGGGGTGTTGCGCAATTGTTCCTGGTCACTGGGTGGGGGCTCAAGATGGTTTTGTGCTGTATACTTAAACTGGATCCCCTTGGTACTGCACCCAGCCCTTGTTTCTGCCAGCTCTGACTGGCAGAAGTGTTATGTACATAAGGAACTTTTCCACTCATCACTTTTTCTATAAAATCTGACTTAAATTTACCAGTGACTTTATAAATGACGCAAGTCTATTACAATTTTATGCTAATCTAACTCTACTGATTTCAATAGCATTAGTCTGCATAAATTCACAAGTTCATGATTTTATGTAAGGCAATGGAAGAGAGTTTCATTATTTTTATAAGAACAATTGTCCATGAATACATTCTTCCCTATTCAGGGGAAAACAGGAACACCCAATGGAAGTAGAAAGCGTAACCGAGAGGAGGAGCCAGATGGAACAAAATACACCAGGGGAAGAGACTGGAGAGACATAGTACAGAGACAAATAACTTGGGTGTCTAATATTGGACACGTGCATCTTTAGTCAGGAATCTAAATATCCATTTCAGGCATTAGGTGCTTAGGAAATCTCTAAATATGGAGCATATCTATTAATCACGTAAGTTTAAAAATTGAGATCTTAAGCAGTGGAGTCACCTTTCATAGAAAGCCCTCTCAGAAAAACTAGCCTTGAGAACCCCTGCGAATGTTGAATTACACAAATATGGCAGCCTCTGGCTGCCGGTGCTCCCTGCCTGAAGTCCCAGGAGAAGTGGCAGCTGCTGGTGCTGCTGCCCAGCACCCTGGGGAAAGCGGCAGCTGCCAGCACTCCCTGCTCAGGTCCCTGGGAAAGCAGCAGCAGCTGGCACTGCTGCCCAGGGCCCCGGGGGAAGTGACAGCTGCTGGTGCTCCTGGCCAGAGCCCTCGGGGAAGTGGCCACTTGTGGCCACTTGCGAATAATTGAATTTGTGAACCTTAGGTTCGCGAATATTGAGCCCCTACTGTATTGCTTCCCCACAGCAAAGTTTGAAATGCATAAAGCACATCCTCTCTCCCACAGAATCCATGAGTCTACTGTGGGGGAAGCAGGGTCGGACTCCACTTCAGCAAAACATGAACTCCTGTGTGTAAGTCCATCCTTATTCAGAAACGATCAGCCTTCAATGGTACTTAGCACATGCTTAAGTGTTTTGCTGAACTGTGCCCAAGGACAGCAGGCTGAAGAAAGCTGAACAATAGGGAGCTTTATTTACACCAGCTCTGCTTTGCTTGAGTAGCCTGGTAATTTCTGCATGTGGATTTATTTATTTAATTAACTGTAATATGTCAATACAATTCAATCTTTCTATCTAGTGTAGCCTGCTGTCAGAGGTGGAAAACGTATCCAAAAAGTTACTTCAGTAAAAGTACAGCTGCTTGAGGGGGATGTAATTAAGTACAAGTCATCAGTGTCCCTCTCTGGAAAACTACTTGAATAAAGGTATATACATACATCACATCTTCATTGTATTCAGGTATCCAGAAGTGGAAGCAGATTCACTTTTACTCAAGTAACTTTTTCGGTACTTTTTCCACGCTGAACTTTCTGAGGCTAGTGAGCACTAGAGGACTCCTAATAACGTCTTCCTGATGCAGCCCTTTAGAGCTGTGCTGTAGTTTGTTTTGGTTTCATACAAAGCAATTAATACTCTTTAGAATTTTTCCATTGCAGAGTAATGGAAAATGGAACTTTCAGAAATGTATTTATAGAACAAAGTTCTTCCTGTGACTTCACTAAGTAGATCAGAACACTGGAATGAAGATTTCTATTTTTTATAAAAAGCATTAAACTTTCATTTGTCAAAAGTGCTCTTTTGTAAGAATTGCTACAATGCACTAAATATTTGCAAATAGTGAGTTTAGGGCCAAATCCAGCAATCACTCAAGCCCATTCATTCAGTGTAATTACTTACAAGCTATGTCAGCACATGTATATGGGTTTGAAGGACTGTGGCCACAGAATGAAGCACCAACATTTATTAATCAGGTAGAATGAGAAAGATGCTCATCATAATTTATACTTTCCTGTTATTACAAAATATGTTTCTGACAGATAATAAAAAGAACGTCATCTGACCCAAAGCCTTTGATGAGTTCTTTTTGAATTGTCCCTGGTATTTTGAGATTTTGAGGAAGAAGGAAATGTTTAGGCAGTTCTTTAAAAAAAATGTTATGCACTAAACAGACCAAGTGGACTCCTTGTAGAATTTTTCCACTGTATATTTAGAATATTTTGTAAAGGGCTATTATTTATCCAACAGACTTAAATGCTTCCAGAGGCGCATTTTAACTCTGTTGTGAAAGTATACATTTAGAGAGTGTACTATATAAACTGGAAGTTGGCTGTAGCCGGCTTAAAAAGATTAGAGAAATAAGGTGGGTGAGGTAATCTTTTATTGGACCAACTTCTGTTGGTGACAAGAGCTTTGCAGGTGAGTTCTGAGAGGTCAGATCTGATTGTATTGTGAAAAGTGTTTGCCCAAGAGACATAGGGATAGGGAGTTTGGGTTTATTTCACAGGGAGAATTTGGTTCAGTAAAAGACACGGCCTCACACACAGTCTCTCTGGTATCCGAGAGCCATCAGAGGTAGTACAACACTGCCAACAATATGTTTAAAATTAAAAAATAGGCAATTTGGATGTAAAGTAGCAATGATAGATTATCTGCGTAACTTTGTTTTTAAATGCCACCAAGCAGCAAAGATAATCATACACAGCACTTTCTAATCCAGAGAGCTCAGTGTGTTTTACACAGAAAAATAAACATTGCTATTTCCATTTTACACAGGGTAAACTGATCAACAGAAAAGTGCGATAACTCGTCCAGGGTCACATAGGACTGGCTGCAGAGCTGGGAATAGAACACAGGTTTCCTGACTCCTATTCATTGCTGTAGCCACTCAAAAATATTGCCTTGCTCAAATTAGGCCTCTGTGCTGCAGAAAATATTCTCAGCCTTCTGCGATAGCATACAAGGGTAGCAATTTGAAGAAAGGCAAACATACCATCATACATTACACCAGCCTTCCCACCAGAATCCTGCATTCTTGGCTCACCCCTCTTACTGTACCTCCTTCTGCCCTATAAATCCTCGGGGTCCACCCCTGTTCTTCATATTCTGACAGGGAGGATGAGGACAGCTTCTGTTATTGTCCACCCCTTCCCCCGTCATCTATTTGGTGATAGCAGAAAAGAGAAGTTACTCACCTGTGTAGTAACGATGGTTCTTCGAGATGTGTCCCCATGGGTGCTCCACAGTAGGTGTCGGGCTTGCCCCAGCGCCGCAGATCGGAAATTTCCAGCAATCTCCGTTGGGTCGCGCATGCGCCGATGCGCATCAGTCCTTCGCGCGCTTACGGTCATGTGCATGATTCGGTCCCCGCCAGTTCCTGATCAACCGCTCCGGATGCTTCTGAAGAACACGAAACAGAGCTCCGAAGTGGGGAGGAGCGGGTGGGTAGTGGAGCACCCACCGGGACACATCTCAAAGAACCATCGTTACTACACAGGTGAGTAACTTCTCTTTTTTCTTTGAGTGGTCCCTGTGGGTGCTCCACAGTAGGTGACTACCCAGCAGTGACCCCAAAAAAGGAGGTGGGTACCTGATTTATGTGCAGCTTGCCCTTGAAAGGACTGCTGTCCACAGGCGTGTATCCTCATCAAACACCCAGTGCATGGCATAGTGCTTGGCAAAGGTGTCGTAGGATGACCAAGTTGCCGCTCTGCAGATGTCTCTTAGTGCGATTCCCTTGAAGAAGGCTGTCGATGCCGCCATCGCTCTAGTGGAGTGAGCCCTGGGCGGAACTAGCAGAGGGGTCTTGTGAAGCTCATAACACAGTCTTATGCAGGATACGATGTGGTTTGAAATCCTTTGTGAGGATAGGCTTTCCCCTTTCGACCTGGGTGCGAGGGACACCAGGAGTCTGTCCGTTTTCCGGAAGGGCTTAGTCCTGTCTATGTAAAAGGCCAACGCCCTCCTCACATCTAGTGAGTGCAGCCATGCCTCTTTGCTGGAGTTGTGAGGCTTAGGATAAAACAAGGGTAATACTATTGGTTCGTTAATGTGGAACTCTGAGGAAACCTTTGGAACGAAGGCTGGGTGTAATCGTAAGATCACCGCTTCCTTTGAGAACACTGTGCAGGGCGGCGTCACCGTTATTGCTGCAAGTTCGCTCACCCTACGGGCTGACATAATTGCAAGAAGAAAGGTTGTCTTCATGGTAAGTAACGGGAGGGGGACCGTGGCCAGTGGCTCAAAGGGTGGTCCCGACAGCATGTGGAGGACCAAGTCCAAACTCCATGACGGCGGTAGCGGTTTCTGAGGGGGGTATAGGTTTGCCAACCCCTTTAGGAGCCGAGTGACAACCGGATGAGCGAATATGGTTGGCCCTTCCTCTTTGTGTTGAAAAGCTGATATAGCCGCGAGATGGACCTTTAGTGAGGATAGGGAGAGTCCGTCTTGTTTGAGCTCCAGCAGGTAGTCTAGAATTACAGTTATAGGGACGTCCAGAGGAGCTAACTGCTTGGAAGAGCACCAGGAGGTAAATCGCGTCCACTTCTTCTCGTAAGTCCTTCTGGTGGAGGTCCTCCGACTGCACTCCAGGACTTGTTTCACTCCCTCCGAACACATGCTCTCTAAGGCGCTGAGCCATGGATTAGCCATGCCTGTAAGCGGAGTCCTTGAGGATGTGGATGCACTATGGACCCCCAAGCCTGCGTGAGAAGGTCCGGTACTGCTGGTAGGGGAAGTGGCTGGCGGCATGCCACGCGCAGGAGCAGAGGGAACCATTGCTGTCGGTCCCAGTTTGGGACTATGAGTATCATGTGTGCTCTCTCCCTTTTGGCTTTCTCCAAAACCTTGTGGATGAGTGTTGCGGGACGGAACGCGTAGAGTAGAGGGTCCTTCCATGGGATCATGAAGGTGTCCCCCAAGGATCCCTGTCCTATGCCCGCTCTGGAGCAATACTGGGGGCATTTCTTGTTGTTGTGAGTGGCAAATAAATCGATTTGGGGAAACCCCCATTTGTGAAACACTCGTCGGAGCAGGTCGGAACGGATCTGCCACTCGTGCGTGAGCACAAAGCGTCTGCTGAGTTGGTCCGCCTTTATGTTGTGGGCACCCGGTAAGTATGAGGCTTTTAGGGTTATATTGTTGGCAATGCACCAGTTCCACAACCAGACAGCCTCCGTGCAGAGTGCATGAGATCTGGCCCCTCCTTGTCGGTTAATATAAAACATGGTGGAGGTGTTGTTGGTATTTATCCCGACTACTTTGCCGTGCAGGTAATTTTGAAAACGCCTGCACACATTGAACACTGCTCTGAGCTCTAGTATGTTTACATGCAGTGTCTTTTCCATGGGGGACCATAACCCTTGAGTAACTTCGTTGCCGATGTGCGCTCCCCATCCCGTATGGGATGCATCTGTCGTGAGAAAAATGGTAATTTGCAGTTGGCGAAAAGGCACCCCTACTAGTAAGTTCTTGGGGTCTGCCCACCATGCCAGTGACCTTTGCACCTCCATTGTGGGCGATACTGCCCTGTGGATGGTATGGGCTATTGGTTTGTAAACGCTTGCCAACCAATGCTGCAGGCCTCACATGTGCAGCCTGGCGTTCTGTACCACAAACGTGGTGGTCGCCATGTGCCCCAACAGTTGTAGACATGTTAGGATTGGGACCATGGGGCTGTACGTTATTACTTGTACCAGGGATTTGATGGCGTGGAAACGGGCATCGGGCAGGTATACCCTTGATGTAGTAGAGTCTATGCGCGCCCCTATAAACTCTATATTTTGCATGGGCTCGGTCTTTGACTTCGAGAGGTTGATGATTAGGCCCAACGAGGTAAATGTGTTTGTAGTGATGTGTATCATGCGTAAGACGTCTGCTTTTGAGGTCCCTTTCAGCAGGCAGTCGTCTAGGTATGGAAAAATGAAGACACCTTGTCTGTGTAGGTACGCTGATACTACCGCCAGCATTTTGGTAAAAACTCTGGGTGCTGAAGAGAGAAAGAACGGAAGAACTCTGTATTGGAAAATGCTCCCTGCATACTGTGAACCGGAGAAAATGTCTGTGTGCCGGATGAATTGCTATATGAAAATATACGTCCTGTAAGTCGAGGGCTGCAAACCAGTCTCCATCATCCAGTGCCGTGATTATGGAAGCAATTGTAGTCATTTTGAAACACTGATTGCGCAAATACCGGTTGAGGGCCCGTAAATCCAGGATTCGCCTCCAGCCTCCTGCCTTTTTCTCTGTCAGGAAGTACCGTGAGTAGAAGCCTTTCCCTTGGAATTGTTCTGGTACTCTCTCCACCACCCCTATGAACATGAGGTGGTCCACTTCCTGTTTTAACTTTGTGTGGTGAGAGGGGTCCTTGAAAAAGGACCTGGTGGGAGGTTTCGGTGGTGGCAGTGATTGGAAGGGGATCATGTACCCTGTGGCTATAATCTCCAATACCCATCTGTCTGTGGTGATGCTTTGCCATTGAGAGTACAACGGTTTGAGCTGATGGTGAAACGTGTTGAGATTGGTACCGAGAGACGGTCTTGATCTTGCAGTCCCCGACGTACCCGTCAAACCTGCTGTCTCAGGGTTTGCCCAGAGGGTGCGCGACCCTGCTGGGGGCGACGTCTAGGGGCCCTGTACTGCTGTTGCTGTTGGTGGCGCCCCTGGTCATACTCCCGTTGATATTGAGTACGCTGTGGCTGGTAAGCGCAACGCCTTTGCTGTGGGTAAAACTTCTTCCTCCTGTACGGGGGGGCGTGTATATACCCAGGGTCCTAAGTGTGGCTCTTGAGTCCTTGCTGGAGTGTAGGACTGAGTCGGTTGAGTCTGCAAATAACTTCTGCCTATCAAAAGGAAGATCTGCGATTTTTAATTGCAGATCTCTGGGAGTCCCAGACGTCTGGAGCCACGATTCCTTACGCATTACTACCGCGGTGGCTGTGGAACGAGCCGCTGTGTCCGCTACATCCAAGGCAATTTGAACTCCTGCTCGTGAGGCTGCGTAGCCCTCTTGGATGATCACTTTGAGGACCGGCTTCTTGTCCTCTGGAAGAAAATCCATGAGGGACGTAAGTCTGGAATAATTGTCAAAATTGTGGTTCGACAAGTGAACAGCATAATTTGCCATCCGCAGCAGTAAGGTAGATGAGGAGTAGACCTTTCTGCCAAGTAGGTCTAATTTCCTTGTGTCCTTATCTGATCCCCCGACCTATATTGGGGCGTCTTGGCTCTATGTTGCGACGATTCGACCACCAGGGAATTCGGCTGTGGATGGCTAAACAGAAATTCCATGCCTTTTACTGGGACAAAATACTTCTTATCTGCCCTCTTATTTGTAGGAGGGATGGAAGCCAGAGTCTGCCTTATGTTGGTGGCCGATTCCATAATCGCTTCATCTAATGGGATGGCGATCTTGGATGAAGCCGGGGGTCTCAGATTTTTCAGGAGCTTATGATGTTTCTCCTGCACCTCTGCTACTTGAACGTCCTGTGTTTGTGCTACCCTCTTGAACAATTCTTGAAACTGTTTAAGGTCGTCCGGGGGAGAGAGATCCCCAGGGACAACTGCCTCATCTGGGGAGGATGAGGAGGCGTCGCTATGATACATCTCCTCTAAATCTTCAGGTTCCTGACTCTGTTTGTATGTTTGTTCTTTTGAGGGGTCTGGATGGGGGTCCAGGTCCTTTGGAGCACTCTCTGGCTGGGAAAGCTGCAATGTTCCCTCAGGGTGAGACTGTGTGCTGGGGTGTTGGCGAGGCGTGGACGGGGATCTACCCCGAGATCCAGACCCCCTGTGCCCGTGTCCCGTATGGTAAGGACGGCCATAACAACAGGGGCAAGGGCCCGGTGATGGGGACCTGGACCACGACCGGAAAGGGTAGATGTGACGCGTGGAAGGGCATGATCGCTGAGATGATATTGACAATGGCGGGGATCCTCTGTGATAGTATTCATAGGGATCCCTGCTGGAGGTTGGTGAAAGATGTCTGAGCCAGGGGGATGGTGGTTGAAGGAACAGAGATGGAGGTCTAAGGCAGGCTGTTGGAGTTGCTGCCCGGTGTATCTTGGGGGGAGAGCGAGGTGATAATGGCAACGCAATGACCTCTGGAGGACGACTGCGGTGCCGGGTCTTGGTCTTCGCTTTTCCCCGTTCCTGAGTTGTAGGTGTTCCCACCAGTGCCGGGGACCTCGGCACTGTAGTCGGTGCCGCGCTCGGTTCCGTTGCTCGCGCTGCCGTGCTCGGTTCCGCTGTGCGCGGTGCCATGCGGGTAGTCTCCTCCGGCACCGTTGGGCTCCGCCGGGTACCCTCGCTCTGGTGCCGTCGGTGACGCAAGGCTCGGAGCTGTGGGAGCCGGTGCCACCAATTCCGGCGCCTGCAGGGCCCTCGGTGCTGACTCCTTAACGGTCAGAGGCCCTTGCACGGGTACATGAGCCACGGCCTTCCCGCTATGAGAAGCCAGCGGGCTTGGGCCCTGTGCTCCTCTCGTCCCGCTCATGGAAGTTACTGGCAGGGATCGAGCTGGTGAAAGCCTCTTCTTTTTCTGCACAGAGGAGGTTAGGGAAGCTGCCTTCCTCTTGTGCGACCCCGAGGATCCCTCCTTGTGAGGCTTCTCCGATGGTCCAGGCTGGAGGGCCTTATCAAACAGGAACATTTTCAGCCTCATTTCCCTGTCCTTTCGGGCTCTAGCCGTAAGCTTAGAGCAGTGAGGACATTTCTGAGGGACGTGGGCTTCCCCGAGGCAACAGATACATTTGATATGCCCATCTGAGGCAGGCATAGCCTCACGGCATGAGTCACATTTCTTAAACTCCGGCGAGGACATTGCTCGAACGTTAAAGTCTTTGAGTGCTAATAGAGCACTTAACAGTTATTCAGTCCAGTAACAGATAACAGACAACGTTCGGGGCCTCAAGATAGCAGACCCGCCTGAGGCAGCCACCTCTGTACTTTTCCTTGCTCTCTTTTCTAACTATATACACATCTAACATAAACAACTTCAACTATAATAACTAAGCTATCAACTAATAACTATTAACAGTAAGTAAATCAGATTTTATCTTTCTCAGGCATTGGAGCCGGAATGGATTCCATCTGCAGCTGTTGGCGGTTAAGAAGGAACTGGCGGGGACTGGATCGTGCACGTGACCATAAGCGCGCGAAGGACCGACGAGCATCGGTGCATGCGCAACCCGATGGAGACTGCTGGAAATTTCCAATCTGCGGCGCTGGGGCAAGGCCGACACCTACTGTGGAGCACCCACGGGGACCACTCGAAGCAGGACAATAATTGAGCTTTCTCCAGATCAATGGCACTCTGGCATCATTTCCTTCATTGAGAGAAGAAAGCTAAGGAAATATCATTGGACAACATAGCCACTTTGAAAATCTTCCCAGTTTCTATAAGGAAAGCCCCTGGCTTTGCATTTAAATGTCACAGGATGCCTGCTGTCATTCACTGGAACCTGAGTTCTCCTGGGAAAGATATCTGAAGCAGCCATCAAAATCAAAACTGTCATCATTCTGCAGCTACTCTAGAAGGTATTGACCTCAAGAACAGCTAGCTCTTTGACTGTTAAACTCCTGAGTTTCCACAGACCAAAATAAATGATCTGATTTTAACCTTGCCACCACAAATGACAGCCCCAAAGCCATCTTACTGAGCAGCAAGGCAATACCGCCATCACTGCAGCAGCTTCTAGGCTGAAAGTGTGGCTGAGACAAAGGGAGCCTGGCTGCGACATTTACACCCTGATATTCCCTGATTGCCGTAGTGGGAGCTGTTGACCAAATAGCCTAAGTGAGGGTAACCTTCAGGATATTCTAATTCAGTAGTTCTTAACCAGGAGCCCCAGGCATCTTGGAGAAATGGACACAAACAGATTTCAGGTGCCAGGCTGGGACCCAGGCCAGGAAGCCAAAGAAGACAGAGGTTCCAAGCCCAAGACCCAGGGCTTAAGTTGAAGTCTGAGCAATTTAGCTTAACGGGGCCCTCTGCGGTGTGTGGCCCAGGCAATTGTCCTGCTTGGTAACCCCTAATGCTAGGCCTGCCTTTTCTACATAGAAAACCATGCAATGGCCCTGGAGAACAATGGAGTTTTTAATAGCATGCTGGATGGCACCTCAGAAAGAATAAGGTTAAGAACTCCTGCTCTAAAATTGTGCTAGAGACTGACCTGGGACCAGGATGGACTAAGCTTAAGCATAGAAGTGAAATGCAAGACAAACCTTTGTATCTCAGCCCTTTCTTGCTGCTTCACTGAATGATTTGAGGCTGCAGTGAAGTATCTTGTCTGGAGCCTATCTTGGACTGGATATGGACCTTAAACCATCTCACAGAGTATAGGCACAAACTTTCTCTCATTGAAATCAGCAGTGCAACTCCTGTTCACTCCAATGGCAGCAGAATGAGCCCTGCTAGGGCATGGACACAAATAATTGAAAATAAAAAGCCTGTAAACTGCTACAATGGCCACATTTTGCTGCACTGTGTTGAAAATTCAAACCAATCTCTCCATGCAAATGTGCAGTCCCATTAAATTTTTAGACGTTGGATGTGCGCCACTGAAACACTCACAGTAACTTAACTATGGCTGTACAAACATATTCCAATTTTTTTTTTATCTAGTCTACATAGTATAGAATTAGTTTAAAATAAAAATAAACGTTTACCTGAAGTTGCTGTTCCAGTTCTGGAAAAGCCAAAGGAAAGGTGTTTTCAGGAGGAGTATCATCTAAAATGTAAACACACATTGTGAAAGATAACTTACTTATAAAGGCATTTCACCTGCTCATTTGACACAGTATGACATGCATGTTGTCCCTTATATGCTGATCCTGAAAACACAGGATGCACTTAACTTGGTATGTTTGCATAGTCCTACTGAACTCAGTGGAACTACTCTCGGGCGTAAAGTTAAGACTTTGTAGAACTGGAGCCTTATTTTGTGTTACAATCATTTAAACAGAGTCACACTTCTAGAATGTATTATAGTGCAATAAAATCAATCAGTAAATGCAGACAATTTCTCTCGTTTGCTTCTCAATTACAGTACAAATAATTTAGGTTTCTCTTACACACCCATTTCTTCACCAAGGTTTTGACTTCATTAAAGAGAGTTCATCACCTTCCAGAGAGGCTACCTTAGCACATCATAATCTAATTATAGGTATGACTTCTAAACAGTCTTGAAAATGACTTTTCTACTATGGTATACGAGGGTTAAAATAACAATCTGAGAAAGTTTCTCCCCTGTAGTAAATAAAATACCCATCAAACACATCACAAGTTTTTTTGTGTAGCTACAAAGGAATGATACAGCACAGATAGCAGCAGTGAAAGCTTCTCCATATTGCTTTACTTATGTGTCTTTACTTTGACCTGGAAGGACCTACCTGAAGGGATGAGGTTAATTCATTCATTATGCTCAATCAAATCAAGGATTTTTTAACATAGGTTTCCAAACAGGTGTAAATGAATCCCAATCATGCCAGTTTTGGAGTGTAAACCCCTGCTCATTAAAATCTAGATTGTGAATAGAAATGTGAATCATACTTAGAGTCAACATCACACTAAAGCTCTGTCTACACTACATCACAATTTTGAAAGGAACCCTTTTGAAATGCACTTTTTGAAAGAACAGCCTTTGAAATTGTGCATTCAAACACACAAAGCCAAAATCCCCTATTTTGAAAGAGCAGCCAGCATTTCAAAAAAGAACGTCTACAGAGCCACGGCCGCTCTTTCAAAATAAGGGGCCAGGAAACACCATGGACAGAGTCACTTGGCTGCCAAGATCTTCCAGGGCCTGCAGCCCTTAAAGGACCCTGCCCAACACTCACACCCTGAATATGCTCCAGGCTGCAAGGCTTGCCGCAGCACTGCAGACCCTGTGCAGGGACCTGAGCTGTATCAGGGGCACCAAGCCTCCCCAGCACCTCCTTGATGGGAGTTTATCCAGGCCATGGCCAACCTGCTGGCTGTGCTGCTTGCGGCTCTCCTCCAGCAGCACTGGAAGGCCAGTCACATAGGCCCCTGCTGTGGGCTGTCAGCCAGGCTACTTCAACAGCCCCTAACCCCACTGATTCGACGATGCTGGGTGTACCCCACCACCATCGAGTGGTGGGACTGCCTCATGCTGGGGGAATGGGCCTACAACCAGTGGCTGCAAAACTTCAGGATGACCAGGCAGACCTTCGAGGAGCTGTCCCACTGGCTTGCCTCAGCCCTCCAGCACCATGACATCAGGATGCGGCCCATGCTCCTTTTGCAGAAGAGGGTAGCAATAGCCACCTGGAAGCTGGACACCGCAGACAGCCACCAGTCTGTCGGCCATAAGTTTGAGGTAGGCAAGGCCATCACTGGGGCAGTCCTGCTTCAGGTAAGCCTGGCTCAGGGCACAATGGGGAGGGGGACAACAGGCCAGGGGCCATGCAGAGAGGACCTGCAAGAGGCCATGGACTGGGGGACCCTGCAAGGGGCTGGGGAAAGGGGCCCTGAAGAGGCCCGGGAGAGGGATCCTGCAGGGGCCCAGGGACCACCTGGCCATGCACTCATGGAGGTGTTTGTCTTCCGTGGGGGCACAGGGCTCCTGGCTACTAGCCACTGGCACGGGGGAAGTGGCAATTTCTTCCCTGCTGTTGGGAGGAGGGTGTGCAGCCGAGAGCTCATGCTCGCCTTGCTTCTAGTACACTCTCAGCTTCCTGCCATGGGTCACTGGGTGCGTATTTCCTTAAATGTAGCCAGCATTGACCATAAAGCCCTGCCTGGGGCGGCCATAGCGTCTCCACGCTCCTGTAGGCTGCTGCCATAGCGGACCTGCTATTTCAAAAGAGCAGACCGCAGAGTGTTTACACACTCATATTTTGAAGTTACACTTCGAAATAGGGTGTTATTCCCAATACAGGAATACGGGAATGCAAGAACGACTTCGAAATGTGGCCCCATTACTTTGATCCCAATTTCAAAGTAGCCTATATTGTGTATAGATGCATCATGATGCTTTTCGAAAGAAGGCCTTATTTCAAAATTATTTTCGAAATAAATTGCTAGTGTAGACATGGCTTAACAGTCTCAGAGGGAAAGCCGTGTTAATCTGTAGGTTCACAAAAAACAAGCAGCCCTGTAGCATCTTAAAGACTAACACATTTATTCATTAAGTAATGAGCTTTTGTGGGTAAGACCTGCTTACCCCATTCTTTCCCACGAATGCTCATTACCTGATATATAAATATGTTAATCCTTAAAGGTGTTAAAGGACTACTTGTTTCTTTGTCACACTACCAGTTTTAGATTGGATTGCACTATTTATTATGAATCGTGTTACACATCTTCGTTACTAACTTGTCTTCAGTCTATTGTTTGCAATAGTACAATTAAACCACAGTTGTTTACACAGTAGAATGCTGAGGCAGAATTTTGCAAGCTGCTCTGTGCTGGCAGACCCCTGTGCTCCCACAGAGTCTCACTGAATCAATAGGATTTTCTGGACTGCCTCATCTGCTCACAGAATATCTTGCCAGATATTTTGTACCCCTGTATCCTACTTCTAAGGGTCATGGAGGACAGTGATTGTGGTGGGGGATAGGCAAAATAAGCAACCTTGTTTTATGCAGAGTATCTACTGACTAGCATATAGTCAAAACCTCGCTTTAACTAACACAGAGTTGGAATCCAGGGCAGTGAGCTGGCCTTACCATGACTCATACTGCACTGCACACAGGACAGGATGCAAACAAACAAACACAAAAAAGTGAGGGCTACACTAAGGAAAATTGAAGTCGAGAAGAGGGCAACAACAAAAAGAGTCTATAGCAGTGCTTCTCAACCAGGGGTACGTGTACCCCTGGGGGTAGGCAGAGCTCTTCCAGAAGGTAAATTAACTCAGTGCTTCTCAACATTTTTATGAATAAAAAATTGAACTTATTTTATGTTCATCTAATTTTTCATCCTTTTTGGACAATCATAAGTATGAGGGCAAGTTTATTGTGTATAGGCTACTTCTTCCAACTAACTGTTATGATTAAGTTGTTTAAAAAAATGTGTTGCAATGGTAGAAAAAAATTGTGCATCTGAAAATTGTAGGTACTTGGGCGTACCTATAGTTTCTTTTAAAGGGGGTACTTAATAAAAACAGTTGAAAACACTGGTCTATAGGTACCACATAAGTAATCAATTATTAATATTCTGAGCTCAGCTTACATTAATATTAAAAAAGCTCATTACTACCTACCCACGAGGTTTCTCGTACAAGATATTTAAGTTTTTCACTTGTATAAAGTAACTCCACATCAGTGTGCAAGTGTTTACTTTTAAGCTGCTATTTCCTTCTTGTGCAAATTTTAAAAATAGACAAATATTCTAAAAGAAGAAAGATGAATCATGCCGCATAGCCAAGTGGAACGAAGGAATATGACTCAGTCAGACCAGTAGTACAGCTGCTCTGTGAACATTTGCATGAATAGCTGTAAAACACTTTGAAAGCAATATGGGATCAGAGTTGTAGAAAGTAGTTAAATTGATATTTGACAATTACACCATTACAAGTAGCAGTAAGAAAGACCGATCATTATTTTAATTTGCCAAAAACCTCAAAAATAAATGAAACAGGAACTGCTGTTATGTTTCAATGGCACTAGATTTTTAAAATACGTTCTATTTGAATGTTTATGACTATTTCAAAGTGTTAGAAGTGTTATATTACTAGCTGCAGCATAAAGAGAAGCAGCAAATTAAAAAATTAACCAAATACCTTAAATAAATTTTTAAAGGATGAAACTTAAAAGAGAAACAATTGCAGAGGAAATCCTTTTAATTGGCAGATGCTCTCCTCTTATTTTCTGAACACAAAGTGATTGAGTCAATGGTACTAAAAATAGAACTTATTGGTATCTGAACCATTATAGCATACCATAGTACATTTTATAAAGGGCCTGCCTTAGCATACACTCAACAGCTGAAAGGGCTTTTTTTTTTCTTTTTTGTCTGTCACACTAGGTTAAGACTTCTTTAAATCAACTTTTCTGAGCTGTTATAAATGGCAAAAACTTAAGTGGCAGCAATTTTATTGAATTCAGAAATTCATACACACCCCTCTAGACTAAAGCAAGGTTTAAAAAGCCAGTGCTCACCCTATCCACATATAGGCTACATCTATACGAGAGGGTTTTTACAGCAAAACCGGGCTTTTGTCGGAAAAACCCACATAGCGTTTACACACAAAATGTGCTTTGTCAACAGTTTGTTGACAAAACTCAGCACATCTGCCGGTAGCGTTAAACCTCTCTGCCTTTGGGTATAATGCCTTTCTCGACAGTTTCCTGTCAACAAAACAGCTGTGTAGATGCTCTGGGGCTCTTTTGTCAACGTACAGGGCTTCCAGTTCACCAGGCAACCCTGTTTGCCGATATTCTGGTCAGCCATTCTGTCAAGAGAGGGCTGAGCAGTCTGGCTGCTCTCTGCTGACAGAACGGATTGCTCTTTCAATCTGCTTTTATGTGTAGACGCAATCTGCAAACAGACGTTTTGCTGGGAAATCCCTTCTGAAAGTGACTTCTGTCAACAGAGGCTTCTTGGGCAGACATAGCCATTTAGTACAAGGTTGGGATTTTAAAAGGAGCCAAATGGGAGTTAGGCACCCAATTTCTAGTGATTTTCCATTGTTGCTTTGCTTCCTTTGAAAATCTCAGTTTGCGTGTAGTCCAACTCCAGCTAAAGTTGATGAGATTCTCCTTACCATTGGCTCGGAGTGGAAAACACAACATTACGCTGCTGCCTCATAAATATTTGTGTAGTGCACTGGCAATGAGTTTGTCGTATCTTTAAGTACTAATTCACATACAGAGATATGCTTATGCCACCTATATGTTGAGCAGCCTTTAAAAAAGGATACTACACACACTTGCTATTGCACTACATACACATCTATTTGTGGGGCAGCAGTGGAATGTTGTGTCTCAAGATTCCTGGTTTCTAAACCTGGCTCTAGGAGGGCAGTGTCTAGAGGCCAGAGCAGTATTTACAGACAGAGAAGTTCAGACATTGCTTGCTAAAAGGCACTGTGGCTAAATGACTGTGAGACTTGGCTCTGTCATATGAGAGCCCTTGGTTCTATTCCAGTTATGCCTGAAATGACCTTGTGCAGCCTCTTGGTTACCTTACTTGTAAAAGAGTAGAGGAAAAATAATTGCCTGCCCTTAGGATAGGAACATGAGGGGCTTGTTTAATAATAAGTGTTATGGACTTCACAAAAACATGAACAGTATTGTTGATCTTCCTGCATCGCATACTTTCTCCTAAGCTGAAAGAACTGTGGAAGGGGGAATGTGGCATACACCACGATCATTGCAAAACTGACAATTCATGTTAAAACTGGCATGCACATCCTCAATTGTAGTGAGCCTAGTATTAAAGAAGAAGAAAAGTAGTTTCTTGCTCTGTTTTGGCACTGGAGTAAGGGTGTAGGAGTTTCACGTGGCATTTTCTATCTAAGACTCAACTCTGAAGGATACAGGAGCAGGGCTATTTTTATTCCGGAATTCTGTGGAACAACATTCTGGCACCTTTTTTCTCAGTGCTGCCATTTTGTATGCAGCTCCGAGCTGCACAGGGTGGTTGCACTGTCCAATACACTCCTCATTTGTCACAGGCAAACAGGGAAGTGAGGTGTGGTGAATGCAACTCAGAAGAGCCACACATGTGGGGCGCCCATCCTGCCGCTCTATGCATGCACTCCACCACTTGGTGGGACAAGAATGGCAGCAGTGGAGGAGGCAGCACCTGTCCCCGTTTCCCTCGCATGGCTTCTGTGGCTCTAGCCAGGAGCCATGTGACTCCTGCCACCCGATGCAGTGCGTGCTGCCTTAGTGCCTGCAGCCAGGCATGGCTTCGAGGACCAGTTTGGCCTCAGGGTCTGGTGCAGCACCTGTGGCTCGCCCTGGCCTGGGAAGCGTGGTGCAACCCCAGTGGCTTGGTGCAATGCCTTCAACCCCAACTCCATCAGTAGCTCTAGTGAGTTGGGTTGAATTACGGGGTTGGGGTGGGCTGGGGTTCCTTGGTTCTGGGAGTTCCTGGTTCTGCAGCGGGGAGGGAGAGGGCATTGATTTAGGGATGGAAGAGGGGATGGGAGTGCCTGGTTCTGGGGGTGGGGGGCATTGGTTTAGAGCTGATATGGGGGCTGGGAGTGCCTGGTTCTGGGGGTGCCTGGCTCTGGGGAAGAGGAAGGGCACTAATTTAGAGCAGGGAGGGGGAGTTTTGGGTGCCTGGTTCTTGGGGGGAGGGCACTCACTTGAAGCAGGGAGGGGGCCTGGGAGGGGGGTTAAACTGGGGCAGTTTGGGGCTGCAGGGGGATAAGCCTGGGGGCAGTGGGGGAGTGGTTTGGGGCTTGAGCTCTGTCACCTCTTTTTTCTTTAAAAAGAAGAAAAAAAGCACTGTGTAGGAGTTTGGGCAAATATTTTTACAACAGAGAAGAACCTACAGTTTCTTGCTCTGCTTTGGCACTGAAAGAAAATCTCTAGGGCTACGTCTACACGTGCACCCAACTTCGAAATAGCTTATTTCGATGTTGCGACATCGAAATAGGCTATTTCGATGAATAACGTCTACACATCCTCCAGGGCTGGCAACGTCGATGTTCAACTTCGACGTTGCTCAGCCCAACATCGAAATAGGCACAGCGAGGGAACGTCTACATGCCAAAGTAGCACACATCGAAATAAGGGAGCCAGGCACAGCTGCAGACAGGGTCACGGGGCGGACTCAACAGCAAGTCGCTCCCTTAAAGGGCCCCTCCCAGACACACTTTCATTAAACAGTGCAAGATACACAGAGCCAACAACTAGTTGCAGACCCTGTATATGCAGCACGGACCCCCAGCTGCAGCAGCAGCAGCCAGAAGCCCTGGGCTAAGGGCTGCTGCCCACGGTGACCACAGAGCCCCGCAAGGGCTGGAGAGAGAGTATCTCTCAACCCCCCAGCTGATGGCCGCCATGGAGGACCCCGCTATTTCGATGTTGCGGGACGCGGATCGTCTACACGTCCCTACTTCGATGTTGAACGTCGAAGTAGGGCGCTATTCCCATCCCCTCATGGGGTTAGCGACTTCGACGTCTCGCCGCCTAACGTCGATTTCAACTTCGAAATAGCGCCCGACGCGTGTAGACGTGACGGGCGCTATTTCGAAGTTAGTGCCGCTACTTCGAAGTAGCATGCACGTGTAGACGCAGCTTAGGAGTTTTAGGAGATATTTTCTATGTGAAACCTAACTCTGAAAATATAAGAGTTTGGGCAAACAGAGCTTTGGGGCTAATATAAAGAATTTGAGCAGCGCAAACTAAATCAAACTAACCAACCTAAAGAAGTCTAATACAGTGAATTAATAGTAAAGTACCTGTGGCTTCTGTCAGAAAGGGTCGCTACCTAACTGGCAAAACAGTCACCCTAGATATAACTAAAAAGAAGAGAAAAAGGCACCAGGAGGTATCAGGACTAGTTGAGGAGCTCACCCTATTTGATCAATTGGTAGTGGAAAAAAACCTGTATCCATGGAAAGGGATGGTTCAGTAAGGAAAGCAGGATCAGGTCCAGACAACCAGGCAGTTAACAGACTGGAGAACAGGCTGGGAGCTCTGAAGGGGATAGTGACACAAGTAAGTAAAGATTTAAGTAGAGGCATCCCTGAGACAATACATGGGATGGTCATCTGGAAAAATAATAAAAAATTAGCTCTGCAAAGGATAGAGGAAATCAAGCAACAGAAATGTCAGAGGCAACAGCTACACTACACTAGAGAGTTTTTTGACATAATCAGAGTTTTGTCAACAAAACTCATGGAGCATCTACACATAAAATGCGTTTTGTCAACACTCCGACGACAACACTTGGCACGTCTAACAGTATTCTGCCTCTCATGATGAGGGATAACACCTTTGATAACAGTTTCTGTTGACATAAAAGCCATGTAGACGCTCCAGGGGCCCTCTGTTGACAGACAGGGCTTCCGGTTCACTAGGCAGCCCTGTTTGCTGAGCTTCCAGTTGGCTGTCCTATTGAGAGAGTGACTGGACATTCTGGCCACTCTCTTGACAGAGCAGATTGCTCTTTCGATCCACTTTTGTATGTGGATGTGATTTGTCAACAAAAGTTTTGCCAAATCTCTTCTGACAGTGACTTCTGTCAACAGATCACTGTAGTGTAGATGTAGCCAAAATGTTATAGTCTTGTTCTTATTGCAGGCATTTTGAAGAAAAATTGTCCCTTTCCTTAAGGAATGTTCTGTAAAGCTGGAGGCAACAAAACATCTAATTTAAATAATTTGATTATGGTCAATTTAGTTAAGCTCACTAAAACAACATAAGGGTTTTCAACTGGAATTTAATGACCACCCCCCAAATGTAGAAAAGGGAATGTCAGCTGTGTTCAGCTGTGTAAAAATAAAGCAGCAGAAGGAATGTTAAAAGTATGTATGTATGTATTGCTGTGTGTGTGCATGTGTGTATGTGTATATATTTACATTATTTTATAAACTATATATATATGCATATATATTATATAGTGTAAATATGTGAGATTTTAAGGACATAAACCATAACATCTGGTTTGTAAAAACCAGTTTTGTAGGCGTAAGATGAACTGGCTTTGTTTTTTAAATAATGCTGCTAAAAATACATTTGAATTTTTCATTCAAAGTTGCAGAACTGACAGACACTGTTTGCCAGACAGCAGTAATTAATGTTGTTAGGCTTTGGACTTAGCATTTAATCCTTAAGATATCTCAGTGGTTTATAAAGTTCAATATATTTTAATATAAAGACCAAAGTCATGGCTGCAATAAGGAGTGACCAAGAGCTTTAATAAAAAATACTATAAAAATAATCATAATAATATAAAAAACACTGAAACAGCAGCAGTAGTAGTATGGTAAGGTTAACAGAAAATAATGTTAGGTGGTTCTAAGTAATCAGACTGTCACTTTAATAGAAGTACACAAAAACTCTGTAATCAACAACAAAAAAAAAAGCATTATAGTAGTAACACTTCCCAGATATCGCCTATCAATAAATTTTAAACTTAGCACAGCAGAAAAACTATTAGAAGTCTGGTCTGATACATAAGAAAAACAACTAAGGTACACCACTTAATAAACTTAAGCGAACAGTGGAATCATTCACCCTAAACCCTTGCAAAGTAGAAGACATTGAAACATGGTCTGCCCATAAAACAAAAACAAAGGAAAGTAAAGGAGTAATTCTGTTGTTTAGTCTGCAATTAGAAGCAAAATTTGTAAAAAAGTATTCTAAAAAATAATCTTCCCCCCTCCCAATGACGGTAAAAAAAATAGTTCTTTTTGTCTTTCAGAACTTCATAAAAAAAACTCGTACCACATGAGGAACAAGAATACCATGAATCTACTCTTCTACTTTTGCAATGAAAATTATGTTGTGTGTGTTTGTCTTGTATTGTTTGTCTCATTGCTAGCTTTGTGTTCTTAAAGAAATATTGAATTAAGCCAAAAAAAAAAAAGGCATTTAAACTGTATTTTCAGATTCGAATGTTGCAGAAGGGTAAAGGTCAAGGAATGCTAGTCTATTAGCAGAAAAACTTCACATGTGGTAAAGGCCCATTTAAAAAGCAAAATATGCATGAAACAAAATAAATATCAACTGGTAACAATAAAATAAAAACAAACCATAGATTTTAAGCACAAAGTAAAATTACCAAAAATTATAGTATGGAAAAACAATGGTTACTAAAATAAGCGCATACACGCACACAAAATTACTGGCAAATCTTTATCAATTTCCATTCTTCAAGCCCAGGTAAGTGCACTTGGATGTTGGATTAAAATTAAACGTGGCGGGGGGGGGGGGGTGTTGAGGAAAGGCCATTACAACATCTTTCCTAAGTAAAATAAAATGCAGTAAAGGTCCAATGAAGAGATGGCTGTCCTAACACCATCTCAGTGTGAACTACTGAAGGTTTTTGAATTTCCTTGGCAGACAGGAGGGATGGGTAGTTTCAGAGAAAGATTTCCAAGTACGCTGAACTGCTTTGGGTAAAACTAAATTAGGAGTTACAGTACTAAAAGCTACTACCACAAATGTCATGGTAAACAAACTAATATTTCTAAACTATGGTACCCCTCATGGATGTAAGATTTGCTCTACCCTCTCATTACCTTTTTAGTATTACTTCAAATATTGGTTATTATAACGTGCTGTATTAGTGTTAAATAAAAATACTGTATTTTAAATCAAAACCACAACCCCAAACAGATTTTCAATACACTGCTTTAAAACAATTATGTAAAGTGTGACCTATCCAATGCTACTATTGAATGGCCAAAAGGGGAACAATGCACACAGGTTGCACCTCCCTCATCTGGCACCTTTTGGACCTGACTGGTCCCAAATGAGGGAATCTGCCGGACAAAGGTAGGTCCCCTGCTCTAGCCACCCAGTCTGCTGCTGGCTTCACTTTTGCCCTCCCCCTCCCACCTCCTGCCTGGACATCAGCCCCTTTTGGGCTGACACCATCCTGGTCATGCTCGGACTGCTGGCCATGGCTGTGAAGGCCAGCTCCAGCCAGGCTGCTAGCAAGGCCCAGAAGCTGGCTCCAGCCCTGGCCAGGCTGCTGGACATGGCCCGAGCCTGCAGGTACCAGTGCCAGCTCCAGCCCTCGCCACAGCAGTTCTGGACACGGACACGGCCCAGTGAGCACCAACATTGCCTCTTGTCCCACGGGTGTTGGACATGGAGTGGCTCTGACCCTGATCAGGCCACTGGCACAGCCCCAGACCCACAGGCATCACCAGCAAAGCCCTAGTGCCAGCCCCATGGAAGCCGGCTCCAGTTATGGCTGGGACACGGGCTTCAGCCCTGCAGACATTGGCTCCGGATCTGGCCCTGGCTGGGCTGTCAGTATGGCCCCAGTCCCAGAGCTGACTGTGGCCCTAACCTGGCTGCTGGAGTGGCCTTGACCCCACGGGCATGGGCTCAAGACCCAAAGAAGCCACCAGCATGGCCCTAGCCCCACAAGCACTGCGGGAGCAACTCTGGCCGTAGTCCTGCGGAGACCAGTTCCAGCCTAGGCTGTGGCACTGGCTCTGGCCCCAGCCCAGCCCCAGAGGCTGGCTCCAACCTTGGCTAGGTTGCCAGTGTAGCCCCGGCATTCTGGGCATCAGGTTCAGTTCTGGCCAAGCTGCTGGCATGGCCCCAGACCCACCAAAGGCCATTTCCAGCTGAGAACATAAACTCTGCCAGGCTTCCCTATCACTGGGCTCTGTCTGGCCCTCCCACTAATAGCCTCCCAACCCACGGTCTTTGCCTAGTAATATCCGTGGTCATGCCAGACCATGAATGTTGCCAGACAAGAGAATGCCAGTTTTGGGAGGTTCAATCTGTGTTAAAATTGTTTTTGAGATGGAACTGTTTGGCTTAGTTTATGATGAATTAATTTTAATATAAGTTTACTTAATGACATGTAAATTTACATATTGATTTAGTAATATAGGAGATTGCTCCGTTCTATTCTGCCTTGATAGGATTATTGGGTCCTGCTGGAAGTTTGTTTCTGAAATCATTGCACTTTTCTGTGCGTGAATGGGGTAGGTGTAGTATGTAAATAAATAAAAGAAAAGATGCCAGAAAATTACAAAACAGGGAGTGAAGAAACAAGGCACCAAATAGACCACCTAGACCCTGATGGCCAGAAAGTGCAGAATGATGACGCTAAATTGCAAAGGCATTCACCCTAAATCAGAAACAAAATATGAAATAATAAAGAGTGGCTTTGAAAACAAAATGCTGCAAATGAAAGAAAACTGCAGAAACAACCAGTTTGTAATTAATAATCCAAGCACGACACAGAAAAGTCCATAGGCTTACATGAGACTCTGTTCCTACAAAAACCGGGCAACAGCCAAGGGACTTTGGGGCATTTTGTAATAACAATGGACCTCCAGATGCATCTGGCTGAGGCCCAGCTCACCTACTCATGCTCAGTCTAGCTGGCCACTAGACTGACTTGAACATTGGTAAGAACGGGTAACTGTAACACCAGCGGCAGAACGTTTAGTGTGCTGTGCTGTGTGAATGTACGCCTTGCTGATTTCTGATATCTATTTTGTACTTTAAATAAATCTGGCATACTGCTATGTCCATTGAAAAAAACTGAGTGTGCTTTTATGAGTGCAACACTGGGAGACTCATGGTCTCACGTGCTTCAAGGGCATTTCTCATAAATTCTAATGAAATCCTCAAAAAGTGGCGTTACTGTCTACCAATAACAGAATGTGGTTTTAAGGATTAATCAGTGATATGGTTATTATTAGAGCACTTCAAATTTAAGGCTATGGAAAACGCATCATGGACCATGAAATCTGGTTGGTTTTTTTTTTTTTTGCTTTGTTTTTCTTTTACCCTATACCAGGGTAGTCAATTATTTTATCGTTAAGGTCAAAATTTCTTGGTCAAGGTACAGTCAATATTCAGACTCCAGAAAAAATGAACCATACAATCATAGGAAACTAGAACTAGAAGGGACCTCAACACGTCACTGAGGCCAGTCCCCTGCACTTACAGCAAAACCAAGCACCATCTAGATCATCCCTGACAGATGTTTATCTAAACTGCTCTGAAGTATTTCCAATGATGGAGATTCTACAACCTCCCTTCGCAGTTTATTCCAGTGCTTAACCACCCTGACAGTTAGGAAGTTTTTCCTAATGTCCAACCTAAAACTCCTTTGTTGAAATTTTAATCCATTGTTTCCTGTCCTATCATCAGAGGTTAAGGGGAATTGTTTTTCTCCCTCCCACTTGAACAATCTTTTTGGTACTTAAAAGCTGGTATCATGTCCCTTCTCAGTCTTCTGTTTTCCAAACTAAACAAACCGAATTCAATCATCCTTCATAGGTCAGATTTTTTTAGGTATTTAATAATTTTTGTTGCTCTCCTCTGGACCCTCTCCAATTTCTCCACATCCTTCTTGAAATGCAGTGCCCAGAGCTGGACACAATACTCGAAAGAACACTTTTTCCTATTTTGTTTCAGGGAGAAGGGTTCTTTTGAAAGGGGGTATGTTTTCAACGGAACCCCATCTACATGGCTGTTTTTGCTTCTAGACAAGCCTCTTCCAGAAGCACACTTGCATGACAATCTGCAAATGAGGCATGAAATATGTAAATACATACTTCATTTCCATTTTTGATCTTGCTCATTTGCACTCTGCTTCCAAAAGCAGAATGCAGTGTAGCCGCAGTCTCTTTGTTCTGGTCTACACTACAAACCTATACCAGCATAACTATGTTGTTCAGAAGTGTGGATTTTCCATATAACTGAACTTTGACCTTCCATGCCCTTCACAGCATTGTCCCGTGCTGTCTTCTCTTGTCCTTTATCAGCTTGCCCTTCCATTTCCTCTGCTTTGCCCATTGTGTAAGCCTCTTTTGGCCAATTAGCCATTCTTTACATGAGCAGATAATTCATCTACAATTTATGACTCTCCCTCCCCTCCTTAAAATATCCCTCTTCAAGACCTACCACTGCCATGATGCCGAAAACAAATCAGATTGTTAAGGCTGCCTTGACAGGCAGATAGAAATAGGTTAAACTTTAATGTTATAATATACTGGTAACTGTAATTTGCAAAATTATATACAATAGTATACATGGGCATGCCTCCCCAGTGATTGTATCCTTCTTCTCCCAACCTTTACATATCACATATCTTTGTAAATGGACTGTGTTAGTAGACAGAAGTATAGGTTCCTTCAGTGCTGTCATGTGCATTGGTCTTGGGTTCTACTATAATGTTAAGTAGTAATAAATATGGAATATTATTTACAAAAATCTTTAAATTATAAAAGAAAAAAGAAAGGTGACAAAAACCAAGAATGTAACAGTGAAGTTGAGATCGTATTCCTACAGAATTCTGGAAGCAAAGCATTATTATATCTACAACAGCCTTAATTCTGCTCCATAATACAATTCAAATGTGGTATAAGTGGATGCTGTTACACTTAAGTCTGGGGAATCACATGTACTTATACCAGGTCTAAATGGAATCCTGTTTGTAAAAAGCATTCACAAAAGCAGTTTGAACATGCAGAGAAAATAAGGATGCAAAGAATGGAAAAAAAAATTGTGGAGCATAGTTAAGGCTGTTGGAGGAATAACAATACTCCATATCCTGAATGCTGTGTAAAATGTGCATGTTACCCCCTTGTGTAAGAATGAACAAAATGGAATAACTTAACTGAAAAGATCTGTGACTTCTGGGAGCAGAAAATGAGCTACTCCATCCACCTTGTAGGTTACAGGCTCTGTATAGACCTCAGCTTTGCCTTCAGGCTTTCCCCTAGCACTGGCAGCAGAGGACTAGCTTCCTGCTATCATTGCACTTCCCCGTTGCTGGTTTACTTTATTGCATTCTGAATTTCACAAAGGCTCCATTTGCCATAGAATGATCTGTTCACAGAATTTACTGTCAGAAGATACCTTCCGTGGACAGATTGCAGCCAGACACAGAAACAGATCATTCTTTTGATCCGCTCTGTTGACAGAGAGCCTCCAGACCGCCCAACTGCTTTCTCAACAGAATGGCCCACAGAACACAGTCAGACAGGATAGCATGGCTGGCAGTCCCTTCTGGGATCCCCAGCAAGGTGCACCCTTAAAGGTCCTTGCTGCCCAACACACGTTCCCTGCCCATGCTGAGGGATGCCTACCTCCTTGAGGGAGAGCACAGCTGCTACAGCAGGGCTCACTTACTTCCTGAGAGAGAGAGAGAGACACTAGCATTTTCTAGTGACCCATGGTGCTAGAGCAGCCCCCAGGCTTGCACTGGCACCACCCAGAGGTGCTTCAGCTTCTGCTGAACCTCCTCCTGGCTATCCTCCTCCTCCTCCTCTTCCTCCCCAGGGAGGACAATTCAGACCCCGCCTTTGAGGAGCACACCCTTGCTGCCTCACTGGGCAGCTGGACCCGAGCCAGGAACTATTTAATGCCCAGCTCAACTGGCAGGCATGGCTGCAGGCTGAGTGTGTCTCTGGCCACCTTAAGGCACACTTCAGTTGCCTCTTCACTCACCTGGACATAGGCAAGCACAATGTCCCCCAAGTTGTGGCAGCGTGTTGTGCTCTCCACAACATTGTGGAGGGAAAGAGGGAGACCTTACTCCTGGGGTGGAAGGCAGACGCCAGCTGCAGCTACAAACAGCTGTGTGCAGCTGTGGTCTGCCAATCCCACAGGGATGGGCTGTGGATCTGGGAGGCCCTAAGGGAGACCTTCTGCCATGACACTCAATTACCCTCCCCACGGCACCCCCAGTGAGGGCCTCAGCCCCACAGCCCTGCCCTGTCCTCCCCATGACTCCTCCCATGTCCCCTCCCCAATAAAGGTGGACGTGGGGATGTTCAAATATTTTTTTAAATCTAACAAAGAGAAATGTGTTTGAAATAAATGTTGTCCTAAAAAACTCTTTACAAACTCCAAGAACAGTGAACTATATAAATTGGGGGGTGTTGGCACAGGGGCTGGGGGCATTGGAACTAGGATGGGAGGCTTGGGACGGGGTGAGGGAGCATCAGAACCTGGAGAGGTGATCTAGGGACAGTGGTGGGGGCAGGGCTCAGTCCATGAAGGGGGTGGAGGCTGTAACCTCACAGAGGAGTGGGACCCTGAGCAGCATGGCCTTGGGATCCCCTCCCAAGGCTGTGGATTCAGGGTTCCTGTAAGGGATGGGTTGGGGCTGTGAACATGAGAAGGTATGGAGGCAGTGGGGCTGTAGGGGGGTCTGGGTCAACAGGGGGAGCATGTGGGGGAGGCTCTGGCCATCGCCCACCGATGACCTGAGTGATGGCTGGTGGGGGCAGGGCAGTGGGGAGGCTGGGGTGAGGGAAGCAGGGGTGGCAGCCATGGGTGACTGGGCCAACAGGTCTCGATAGATGCTGGTGGTGGTGTTAAAGTGGGACATCAGTGGGTCCCAGGCCCATGACGGCTACTTCCAGTCCTGCTCCCACCTCTCCCTGTCATCCCGCGGCTGCCACTCGAGAAGGTCAGTCATACTCCACAGGGTGGCCATTTGGGCCCTCTGGAGATCCTCTTCAGCCCAGCAATGTCCCCTCCAGCCATGGGCCCACCCTCTCAATTGGGGTGTGCCAGCTTGCCCTGGTATAGCCTCAGGGATGGCTCGCCCTGGTGTGGATGGCTCAGCCCTCGCTCAGTGTGGGTTCTGCTGTAGGAAAGACAAGGAGGAGAGAAGGTGAGTCATGCATGCAACACACCCCGAGGTCCTGCTCCCGCTTCTGAGCATTGACAACACCCGCCCTGGGTCACGGGATGGGGATGTGCCAGGACCACAGCTATACATGGCCTGCACAGTGGGTCCTGCCACATGGGGATTCCATGGTGCCTCGGGGACTGGGATGACAATTGCACACACACCCCTGGCTCCATGAGCTGGCAGCCAAGAGGGGAGACTGTTTGGCCACAAAGGGGTCCCTACATAGATGGCAGGTGAGTCAGGTGCAGCTTGGTCCTCCCAAGGTCCCCCATACCCATGTGGCTCACAGCGCTGTCCACAGGAGCAGGTGCTGACCTTTGTCTGCAGGCACGCCTGTGTGCCAGGAGCTGAACCTCTTGGTGTGTCTGGGGTCAGGCTGGTGCCCGTATGGCTAGCCCACTTCCAGCCATGGCTGAAGATGGCGGGCCCTCCCACTCCCGGAGCCTGGGGCTGGTCCGGCCTCCTGTGAGGCTGGCAGTTGGCTGGCTCCCATGCCTGGGGGCTGAATGGGACACACTGGCTCGCACATGGTTCCACATGCTGGGCCTGTACTGAGAGGTTGTGCCCAAGGCAGCTTGGCAAGGCTCGCAGCACTCGCCATCTGCGCCCACCCCCCATGCCCTGGGGTGGGTGATGCGCAAGGTACTTACCGGAGGAACCCTGGAAAAGCTCCGGGGATGCCTTGGAGGAGGTCTGACTGAAGGGGCCCAAGCCCAGGGCAATGACCAGGGACCTGCCGCTGTCCTTGGACCCCATGTCTGTCTCCAGCATAGGTTGGGTCCCGGGGTGCTCTTGCTCCTCCTCCTCAGGCTCCAGCTGCAGGTGAGGAGTGAGGTGGGGCCTCCTCCATGGACGCAGGTGAGGGGAGATGTTGTCAACCCCCCAGGAGGTGTTGGAGCTCTTGGTAGTAGGGGCAGGTGGCTGGTCCTGCCCCTGATCTGCACCTTGCATCGCGGGCCCAGGTGTAGCCCTGCCTCAGTTCCTTCACTTTTGCGTGCACCTGCTCTATGGTGTGGGTGGGGTGGCCCCATTCTGCCAGGATGGTGGCCAGTCAGACGTAGGTGGGGGTGTTACTCCTCTTGGACAAGGAATTGAGGAGAGTCTGTTCCTCACCCCACATGTCCAGGAGGTCCTGGATCTTGGGCTCAGTTCAGGAGAGGGCCCAGCATTTTGCACCCTGCGGTGGGGTCCTATGACCCCTCAGCTTGCTCCCTGGAAGGGCCATGGGGGTCACCAGGGGCCTGGCTCTCTGCCATTTCACCCAGCTCAACTGTCAGGAGTGGCTCTGAGAGTGTGGGGATAGACAGCATGCTGCTGGACTGCTTCCATGCGCTCAGCTTCCTGGCACGGTGTTTCCAGAGCTCCCTACAGCTTTAAAAATGGCCAGAGGCAGGGACCTGACTGCTGTGCACAGGATGTGCCCTGGGACAGCTACCTGGTGCCATGGAGAACTTTTCTGTTGCTAGATGGCCCCTCAGAATGTCCAGACTGGCTTTCCATCAACAGATCTCTGTCGAGAGAGACATTCTGCCTCATGGGGGAATGGCAGAATGCTCTTGACAAAAGTGGCACGTTCTGTCAACTTACTGGCAACAGAACGCCTTGGTAATGTGGACGCTCTGTGGGTTTTGTTGACAAAACACCCCCTTTGCTGACAAAAATCTCTAGTGAGAAAGTAGCCAAACTATATCTAGGCATTTTCAAAAATTTGGGCACAGTCAGTAACATGAATCCAAAAGTTCACATGTACACAGGTTACATGGGGAAGTAGTTTCTCAGTCAGCATTAACTTACAGGACAAAAGGTAATGGAAAATGTAGTACTTTGTTAGAAAACATGCCATGTCAAGTAGTTGCTTCCTGAATATACCCTTCACGCTGGGTGCTCTGTTGATACTTCTCAATCTTTCTGCCTATTGGAAAGTCTGTATTTCTTCTGTCCTTTCCTTAGATGTCAGCTATGCCCTCCCATCAAAATAAAACAACACAATTAAAAAATAGTTCCGCAAAGTTTTTCAATTTTCCATTGAAATATATTAGTAATTCAGTTGTAGTTTTGTATTTACTCCACATTCTGTTGATGTAAATCTCACTTTTATGGTAGCTAGGCTACTGGACAAGTGATTTTAATCTTTTGTTAGTTTCCATTAACAATACTGTTGCTATCAGACAGGAAAATTGATTTGCACACATGGAAAAGGTCCATATTTGACATTAGACTTAATTTGGTATTACAAATACTAGTAGGAACTTATAAAACTTAGAAACATTTCATTTTGATTTGTTCCATCAAATTAAACTTTACCTGGAGTGTCATTTAGACTGAAGGCAATTCGTACTGGCTTATCAGCAGGTACTCTTGCTGTGGTGATCATGTGGGCACTTGAGCCTACACGTTTATCTGTGTGTTCCAGCTGCAATTATATAAATATTGAACACATTACAGGTCATATGAAACCATTACATCCTCAGATTAGAGATTTGCACATATTTATAGTAGCACTTTTTGAATTTTTATTCTCATTTAAAGTGACATGCCTAGAGCTACATTTTTCTTTTAAAAATTTTTTAAAGTTAAATTCAATGACATAAATTAAATCCTTGATTTATCCATAGTTCAGATACAGTGCAATAAAATAAACTTCCTCACATTGCCCTAACAGCATATCTCAGCCTTGGCCTTGACAGTGGCACATTTAAAAGTCAGAAGACTGTTAATTCACAAAACCTTGGCGAGGGAGTCAGTTACAGGATCAGGACCTTAGTTAGCTCTTGGCCTGTCTTCTGGGTCTGCCAACTCCAAATAACAGTTTTAATGAGACATACCCATGTGGACTACTAAATGAATACCACTGAAATAAAAACATAACTGCAAAACATTACTAAATAATTTGATTTCTAATTTCCTATGAAAGTATGACAAAACTGCTAAAAGGTATGGTATATCTCTATAAAAAATATGGCATTTAATTGAAGGAAAAGGAAAAGACAGTTCCTTAAGCTCATCACACTGCAGCTTTTTCCATAATACTTTAGAAAGCAATGGTTGTTTTCCTACACCATAATTGCAACACCTAATTTAACGCTAGGTTTAATTATTATCGTACTACATAAAGATGATACTACAGAAGATCATTATAAGGTCTTGCTTGGTGATGCATAAAATGAGGCAAATTCATCCCTGACATCAATCCTTTGCAAGCAGTACAGTACTACCAAGCACAAATTTGACACACTGATTTCAGCATTTACTTTTTTTTGTTTTGTCTGTCCTAGCATTTAGGACAGCAGAGGGATACTGTTACCCTGTCAAAATGTTACACAATAATCCATTGATGTGAACTCTGATCACAATTGTTGTTTTATGGTGCTCAGATTTTTTAAAAGAACAATTATTTCAAAATCCTTACTTTGGAGCTAGCAGTCTCTTTTCATATTGATATTTAGAGGATTCTCACAAATAACCTCATCTTCTTCTATTATTACTAATCAGAACAAACACACACCCAACCAGCATCAATCAGAAGACAGATCACGCAGTCATCTAAACAGACAAAATGCATTTTGGGGGCCTGATCCAAAGAACACCGCAGCATATGGAGTTATTTCATTTTAAAGTGCATCACTCTGCATTAAAGAACAATTCCTTTAAATCTTCAAAATGTTTTTGTAGTAACTTTTTCTAGAGTAAAAATCTCCCTCTTCCACACTCTCTTTGTGAAAAGTATCTGAGACCTTTCATTTTTATTTTATTTAAAAAAAACAGAACAATTGCAAAACCAAAACTATTTATCATAACATATACCCTTACCCAGCTCTCAAACGCAGAACAAAAGAGAGAGACAAATTCACACAGCTTTGAAAACAAGACTGTTCATCATTATATATTGTATCACACATGCATAGCATCTGATAACCATCAGTGTACAGGTCTTCTACACTATAAGATACTTCACATGTAATACAACAGACTAAGAAATGAGAAAGACATTCATGGATGTTAATACCATTAACAACAAATATGATAGGACCTCTTTTGTTGGAAGCCTTAAGCTTACCATAACTGAGCACTGTCTGAAGTAAATCAGTAATCTTGTCCTAGTCACTCACTGTGTGTTCTACAAAGTTTACAAATAACCAGTATTTAACCATCAATCTGGGGTAAAAATAAATATTCCCTTCAATAACTAACATTTTTAATACAACAGAAGAGATTTTTCACTTTGTTTTAATTTACAGAAAGAAAATCCCATATAAAAATATATGTTTATACACACACACACACACACACACACACTCTGTACACCAGCCAGTTATCTCATTATCTGTGCATTTAATGTATTAAGATGATTTCTTCAATAGATTTTCTGCAGACTCCTCAATGGTCTCCATCATCAAAAAGAAAATAAAGAAAATGATATGGCAGGAAAACCTTCTTTACAGTGTTGGGTGTGTAAATAGGATGATGCATGTCCGATCGGCTGATGGAAATGAAACAGTTCCCACTTATTTTTCTCATACATAAAAAGGATAATCTTTCCGTAAACAAAAGGGTATGGAAGTGGGCAACTTTGAGTGTAATGAGGTATTTAAAAGGATCCCAAAAAGCAGTTCTATATTGATGAAGACAGTCTGTGGAACTAGCTGTTGTTTCTTTATAAAATCTGTAGCAGAACTCAGATTAAGTGAGCTACAGCTCTATCAGTTTAGTTCAGTTTTCACACCTGTTGCCTTACCTCACTTAGTGGAGAGTCTGCACTTGTATAATCCAGGGCCAGCCACTGCCTTGGCTTGTCGTTGCCTTTATGGAGTAAAGATTCAATAAAAGAAAAGGCTGCACCTGCTACATAGTAACAAACTGACAGAGTCTGAGAAGCTGAGACAGCTGTTAAGGCAACATGCTGCTACCTGCACTTCCCATAGGCTTTGCTGTCCCTCAAGACTACCCTTTTCTACTTTTCTTCGCAATTCCACTCTCCCTTCCTTTCCTTTCCAGCAATGAGATTTATGACGTTGTCATGCTTCAAAGGGAAAAAAAATCCTACTTTAGAGGCATTATTAAGCAGCAAACTGTGGAGAGTTCAAGATTTTTAATTCATTAGTCCTGGCAAACCTAAAATACAAACAGACTTGCTTCACAGGACAGGAATGTTTTCAGCATGACCCAATCAGTGTCTGTGTCTATTCCAGCAAACTGGCAAAGATAGCATGACTCCAGTCAGCAAAAATGTCTGTGGCTCGAAGCAGCCTGGGGTGACACTGCCAACTTGGACTGGCTACACGCAAACTATTAAATGATAGAAGCAACTATCAAAACTAACAAAGAGGATGAGGCTTAGTGTTTTAAGCTCAGTTTGTAGTGGCTTTGGTAAAATGTCTAATAACAGATTAACAACAAATGACAGAAATATTAAGGTGACAATTAATTTTAGCAGTATATTAGAGTTGTGTATAGCCTTTATTGTAAATACATTCTGAAGGCAGATGTATTTACAAATATTTTGGATGGGAACTGAAATTGCAATTTATTCAAAAGAAACAGCTTATAGATTCTTCCAGTGCCAGTCAGTTTAATAACTATAAACAAGGTAATTAGTAACTGACTCTGGAAAAAATGCTGTGGAAAAATAGCAGCAGTTGTCCAGACTGACGCAATTACAAGCATAACCTAAACACCCTATTGGATGTATGCTTTCTTCTGGATCACTGTGATCTCTGAAAGTGCAAAGGATACAACAGGACATGAGACTGACTAACAGTGTATTTGCTGCACTTATCACTGTACTAAGGATTTTTTTAATTAACAAAAGCTTGCCTTTTTTTTACCAAGAGCAATTGGGCCAATAAAAGATACTACTTCACCTACCTTGTTTCTCTAATACTTTGGAACCCATGGACTAATACAGTTACAACAGCACTTTAAAAAAGTTAGTTTCTCTAACTTCAAAATATATGTAAAATTAATTTGATGGGTTATCCCAAATTATTGTATTCTGAAATGTCTCAAGGATGGCCCATCCAAGGCCAGATTCTCTGGTTCATTCTCTGGGCCTCAACTGTAGTACTGTGTCCAGCTCTGGGCACCGCATTTTAGGAAAGATGTGGAGAAATTGGAGAGGGTCCAGAGACAAGCAACTAAAATGAAAAAAGATATTGAAAATATGACCTATGTGAGAAGATTAAAAGAACTAGGTTTGTTTAGTTTGGAAAAGAGAAGACTGAGAGGGGACATGAGAGCAGCTTTCAAGTACCTAAAAGGGTGTTACAAAGAGGAGAGAGAGGAAAAAAAATCTCCTAAGCTGCTGGGCATAGAACAAGAAGCAATGGGCTTAAACTGCAGCAAGGGAGATTTAGGTTGGACATGAGGAAACATTTCCTAACTGTCTGGGCAGTTAAGTACTGGAATAAATTGCTTAGGATGGTTGTAGAAGCTCAATCACTGGAGATATTTAAGAACAGGCTTGATAAATATCTAACAGGGATGACATAAATGGTCCTTGGTCCTGCCGAGAGGGCAGTGGATTGGACTTGATGACCTCTTGAGGTCCTTTATGGTTCTAGTGTTCTACGATTCTATGATTGGAGCTGTACTATATGCAGAAACAGGGGTAGCTGCAAAGATTGCACTAAAACAACTTTTTGTCTCCCAACTGATCCAATCCCAGCATAAATTAGAGGTATTTGTTGGCTGCTCTAATTTACACTGAGTTTTCTGTCACCCAAGGGACTGGTCCACAACTGGAGAGATCTAGGGCACAGAGCTACCCTACTTACACTCCAATTCCTCCAGGAAAGGCCCTTTTGCTGGGGTTTGGAAAGAGGTTGTATAGAAGCACCACACAGGTTCTACATTACCTAGGGACTCCCCTGATAGTGATTAAGCCTGTTTTCTAACTTTACTTTGCCACCAGAGCAGGAACAAGACTCTAGCCAAGGGAATCTAGTAAATGATTTCAAAGCATGCATATGCCCCCAACTTCTACCCTGAGTAAGTCCTTTCCTTTTCCCTTCCCAGTTGTATGTATACTTCTAAAAAGATGTTTACAATAATCTCTAGATCTCATTTTGGACTCAGATTTTGTTTTGTTCATCACCACCACCATTGCTACAGAAATTTCACAGTAAAATAGACCACCACTTAATAATAATCTCAATGATGGATTCTTTTGCCAGCTACTGGACTTTTTTAAAAGGGTGTATTTGATTTACAGACAGAACAAAATCCTGACCCCATTGAAATCTATGCCCAAAACTCTCATGGACTTTCTATTTGATATCAGGATTTCTCTCATAGTGCCTGACTTTCTCCTACTTTGCATTGTGTGTAGTCACTAACACCTGTTGAAAGTTCATATAAAACAAATCAGATAGATAGCCTTTACACCCGGTTAGCACAGGTCCAAATGAATTCACCAGTTACAATGCCGTGAAAAACAGGTCCTACATAAGGTATTTCGAAGATGCATAAAACCTTGGTATTTAAGCACCAACAAAATTTACCTTTACTAACCAAGACAGCAAGCTTCCTAATCATTCACTAACAAAAGTCACACACATGCAATTTACCTTGTACGTTCAATATGAAGTGAATATATTGCCACATGAACAACACAAGGCTAGTTTTCAAATCAGTGGACTGAATGCACAGCTATCGTATCAGAGTGTAAACACTGTATTTATAAATTCAATACATAATATTTTGGTATTTGCTATCTATTGTAAGCATGTTATATAATCTTCATTTTGTATAGCTCACTGTTTCTGAGGGAATCCCATATTACTCTTCAAACCTTTCAAAAGAAGGCAGTCTTCCCAGTGCTTAACTCTTGAAATGTAAAACAGTCCTCGCCCCATCTCTTTCACTCAGCATAGTACCATGCAGAGTTGCAAGTCACCCACTGGGACACAAACCAAACAAAAACCCCACATTTAAATTTAAATTTCAGTCCTCTAGACACTGATTAGCCATCTGAAACTCCTGCTATGTGTACTAAGAATGTGAATACTATGTGAATGACAGTGTAGTCTGACAGTTTCAGAACAATGGTGGGAGTGTAGAATCCAGGGCCTTACTTTATAGCCTTTACCCATGTAAGTCACCCACTGAAACCAAGCACACATCAACATGGACTTCTGTGACTGCACTGATCCTGATTTAGTGGTTATGTGGCTGTCTAGCTAAAGAGCTTGTATGCATACTAGATTTTTAGACATATTTTGAAATGTATCAGTTCATATTTTAAGAAGAGTATTCCCTGATTCCTCTGAGACTCTGCATTTTCCACACTGCACTAGATGTGTAATACTAGGTTGAATAATTACTAACATGCTGTAATTATTTTTCTCACTTATTTACCATTGGGACCATAACATTATAGATCACTTAATTAAAGCTGAAATCAAGCAACAGCAATCACTCACACAGCACTTTTCATATGAAGTTCTCAAAGCACTTTATAAAGATGGAAAAGGATCATCATATTTTGCAAAAATGGAAAACAGAGGCTGACTGAAATTAGGTTACGTGCTTAAATTCCTATTAAGGCATTGTAAAACTTGGGAACAGATTCTAGTGGCCCAATCCCATAGTTCAGTGGTTCTCAAACATTCGTACAAGTTACTTCTTTCACACAACAAGCCTTTGAGAGCAACTCCCCCATTATAAATTAAAACCATGTCTTTATATAGTTAATACCAGTATAAATGCTAGCGGCAATGTGAGGTTTGAGATGGAGGCTGACAGTTCATAACCCCCATTTAATAACCTCATGACCCCATAAGGGATTCCAACCCTAAATTTGAGAACCCCTGCCATAGCTCTTATTCACATCCCATTGTATGCAACCCCATACTTCTTATACACATTCATTGCAAACAAGCAAATTACTCCACCATTTGGTGCAGCACAGTAAATACTCATTCATAATAGGCTGAATATATGCTTGAAAGTAATGAAAAGATCAGAATACTGATAATCCCTCAGTTTTTTTCCTGTAGAAGCAAGGTAACGGTACTGTAACCCTATTTTCCTGCCAGCCTGCTCTTAGTCATCAAATGTTTAGTACCCAAGCAAAATTCTTTTAATCTCGTACCACAATATGAAACCTGAACTCCTCCAGAAGAGTGATACACAGAATATCATGTTTGAGTCATCAGAAGATTTTACTGCCATTGTTCCTTAAATTAGAAATGTTACATCTTACTGATATTTGGTACAAGTTTGTAATTTTTTAATATGAAGTATCAATTATTTTGCACATTTATAAAAAGTAGCAAAATGATCACTATTTTCTAACAAAACACCTGTTGCCTTCCTCTTTATAGCTATGCTACTTTCAATTCATCTGAGTTTCCTAATATGAACAGTATTTTGGTAGCATATGATCTCATTCAAGCTGAAATGGTGTTTCACAGGCTACCAGTCACTGTTTAAAAATAAAATATTCCAACCCATGGATGATGTTCAAAGGAGATATTAAAAAATATACTTTTCTTAACAGCATTCCTAATAGGGATATGGCAAGGCAGTTGGCCCCACTCTCAGCGTTCGTGAAAGATGTGATGTTATTCCTAGACAAGACTTATCTTGATGATTCTTTGAGAAAAGTAATGTAAGGTCTTAGGGCACTGTGTTTCCCAGTTAAGTATATCAACAAAAGGCAATTTTTCCTATGTACATACCCCACATTCAGGTTTGTATGGTTTTAGAGTTTCATATGAACAATTTCTAATGAAGTTGACTATAGTTCAGCAATTATAATCCTCTAATATATATAGTTATACTTAGAAAACTCATTATTCAACATGGAACTTCCTTCTTTGGGGTGCTTATTCCATTGTTTACAATAGGTTATTTAAACACACCACAGTGAACCATGTATATAAATAGTAACAAAGAGGAAGCCGTGCTAGTGGTCTGTCCCACGAAAGCTCACCTAATAAACCATTTTGCTAGTCTTTAAAGTGCTACTTGACTGCTTTTTGCTTTATGTATATAAATAGTGTTTATCCAAACATATCTGCTCCCCAATGCTGCCCCCTAGAGGACACATTTTAGAAGTTCATCATATTAAAAACAATAAGAAGTCCTGCGACACCTTATAGACTAACAGATATTTTGGAACATAAGTTGTTGTGGGCAAAGACCACAGGAAGACCCTTGAACACACAATAAGAACTGAAATTTCTCAGCATATTATAGGTTTGGGCTCATTTTGAAAGAAACAGTTCACCAATATAGCAGCTAGTCATGTAAGGTCAACTCATTCAAAAAAACTGCCTTTGTTAAATTTCAGCTTGATTTACCTTCTCACTTTTGACTTCCACTTATTAATGAATGTCCAGATTTTGACTTATGAGTGATTTTGTTCCTCTGTTCATTAAGCAAGTAGTATAGCAACACATTAAGATCTCGGAGCTGAACCTGTGTAATAATTTTTAAGAGTTGCTGAATCTTTCAAAATGAACCTGGCTATAAACCAGGCTCTGTTGCACGGTGGTGTTGTACGGCCTCTGTGTATGCTTCCCAAAATCCTGCCTCTCTTGTCTGGGGGATAGTAATGCTATCACAGAAGTGCTGGTACAACTGGGGTCACTGGTGCCCACATGGCTGGAGAAGGCAACATTTGCCTCTAAGGCTGTGGCCACACTTGGCCAAAACTTCTAAATAGCCATGCTAATGGCCAAATCAAAAAATACTAATAAGGCGCTGAACTGAATATTCAGTGCCTCATTAGCATTCGCACGCTTCCAGCTGCAGTGCTCCATAGAATCATAGAACACTAGGACTGGAAGGGACCTCGAGAGGCCATCGAGTCCAGACCCCTGCCCCAACGGCAGGACCAAGTACTATCTAAACCATCCCTGATAGACATCTATCTAACCTGTTCTTAAATATCTCCAGCAATGGAGATTCCACAACCTCCCTTGGCAATTTATTCCACTGTGTGACCACACTGACAGTTAGGAACTTTTTCCTAATGTCCAACCTAAACCTCCTTTGCTGCAGTTTAAGTCCGTTGCCTCTTGTTCTATCCTCAGAGGCCAAGAAGAACAAGTTCTCTCCTTCCTCCTTATGGCCGCATCTACAAGTGCACGCTACTTCGAAGTAGCGGCGCCAACTTCGAAATAGCGCCCGTCACGGCTACACGTGTTGGGCGCTATTTCGAAGTTGAAATCGACGTTAGGTGGCGAGACGTCGAAGTCGCTAACCCCATGAGGGGATGGGAATAGTGCCCTACTTCGAAGTTGAACGTCGAAGTAGGGCACGTGTAGACGATCAGCGTCCCGCAACATCGAAATAGTGGGGTCCGCCATGGCGGCCATCAGCTGAGGGGTTGAGAGACGCTCTCTCTCCAGCCCCTGCAGGGCTCTATGGTCATCGTGTGCAGCAGCCCTTAGCCCAGGGCTTCTGGCTGCTGCTGCGGCAGCTGGGGATCCATGCTGCATGCACAGGGTCTGCAACCAGTTGTCGGCTCTGTGGATCTTGTGTTGTTTAGTGCAACTGTGTCTGGGAGGGGCCCTTTAAGGGAGCGGCTTGCTGTTGAGTCCCCCCTGTGACCCTGTCTGCAGCTGTTCCTGGCACCCTTATTTCGATGTGTGCTACTTTGGCGTGTAAACGTTCCCTCGCAGCGCCTATTTCGATGTGGTGCTGCCCAACGTCGAAGTTGAACGTCGACGTTGCCAGCCCTGGAGGACGTGTAGACGTTATTCATCGAAATAGACTATTTCGATGTCGCTACATCGAAATAAGCTATTTTGATGTAGCGTGCACATGTAGACGTAGCCTATGACTCCCTTTTAGATACCAGAAAACTGCTATCATGTCTCCCCTCACTCTTCTCTTTTCCAAACGAAACAAGCCCAGTTCTTTCAACCTTTTTTCATAGGTCACATTCTCTAGACCTTTAATCACTCTTGTCGCTCTTTTCTGGACCCTCTCTAGTTTCTCCACATCTTTTTTGAACTGTGGTGCCCAGAACTGGACACAATACTCCAGCTGAGGCCTAACCAGCACAGAGTAGAGTGGAAGAATGACTTCTCGTGTCTTGTTCACAACACACCTGTTAATGCATCCCAGAATCATGTTTGCTTTTTTTGCAACAGCATCACACTGTTGACTCATATGTAGCTTGTGGTCCACTATAATCCCTAGATCCCTTTCTGCTGTAGTCATTCCTAGACAGTCTCTCCCCATTCTGCATGTGTGAAACTGATTGTTCCTTCCCAAGTGGAGCACTTTGCATTTGTCCTTATTAAACTTCATCCTGTTTACCTCAGACCATTTCTCCAATTTATCCAGATCATTTTCAATTATGACCCTATCCTCCCAAGCTGTTGCAACCCCTCCCAACTTGGTATCATCTGCAAACTTAATAAGCGTACTTTCTATGCCAATATCTAAATCATTAATGAAGACATTGAACAGAACCGGTCCTAACACAGACCCCTGTGGAACCCCACCTGTTATACTTTTCCAGCAGGATTGAGAACCATTAAGAACTACTCTCTGGGTACGGTTATCCGCTTTTAAATGCACATGGATTGGCGCAGCTACTCCTTTTCGAAAGGACCCTGCGCATTTTGAAATCCCCTTATTCCCCTCAGCCAAGAGGAAAAAGGGGATTTCAAAATGTGCGGGGTCCTTTCACAAAACACCCCCATGTAGCTGCACCAAGCCATGCGCATTTTGAAGCACTGCGGCCAAAAGCGTGCGAATGCTATGAGGTGCTGAATACTCAATTCAGTGCCTCATTAGTATTCTTCAATTTGGCCATTAGCATGGCCATTTCAAAGGTTTGGCCAAGTGTGGCTACAGCCTAAGTATCTGAAAGAGGCAGGGAAGTACAGGTTGAACTTCTGTAATCCAGCACCCTATCATGTGGCAACATTTGTAATCTGGCATGATTTTGGTTGGCTGGATGACCATTTACCACGGGTATGGCCATGTTTCCCATGGTCCCAAAAAGTTTGTTTCCAGCCACCAGTAATGGCTCTCAAGCTGTGTCTACACTAGCTCCCTACTTCAAAGGGAGCATGATAAATCGGGAGATTATTAATAAAGTGCTGCAGTGCATATGCAGCACTTCATTAAGCTAATTCTTCCTCGCACCAACTTCGAAGCGTTAAACTTCAAAATGCCGGCTCACGTGTAGCTGCGGCTCACCCATCTGTACTTCAAAGTGCCTAGGCAACTTGAGGAGTAAAGGTACTTCGAAGTTGCCCAGGCACTTCCAAGTACCAGTGGGTTAGCACTTCGAAGTTGCTGGTGGGGAGAATTAGCTTAATGAAGTGCTGCATATGCACTTCTGCACTTCATTAATAATCTCCTGACACCTTACTTACCATGCTCACTTAGAAGAAGGGAGCTGGTGTTGACACAGCCTCAGTGTTCTTTGCTGTTATTTAGCTATAATTTACCCCAAATGTCTTCTAAGAGCCCAAAAAACAGCAGAAATGTTGGTAATGCTGCTAAACACTATTGACTTCCTGTGGTCTGGCAAAATCTCCTGTTCGGCTCCAGTCAGTATTGGAGGGTGCTGGACTAGAGAGGTTCAGCCTGTACTCATTACTAATGTGTAATGTCCTGATTCTGGGAGGACCTTTGTGTAGGTGGATGCCTATGCAAAGGCCCACTGAATTCAACAGAATTCCACATAGCCAAGCTCTTTTCCAGCATCAGGGCTCATATCTGCATGCAGGCACTGATAATTACACTTACAATGAAACAATTTTGAATTCCTGAACCCTTAAATTTTTAAAAAGGTTCAACAATTCTGGAAAGAAGAAACCGTTATGTCCCCAAATCAACCTCCAGTATATTAAAATCAAAATTCTTGCTTTCTAACCATATAGGGAGTAAATTCAGGATACTAGTACTCTTGCTATTAAATTCCATTTGTGTTCCTTTATTTCAAGTGCAAATACTGTTTACTTAGTTCTCAGTGTCTACTCATTTGTCCATTTCAAAGAAGCACAATGCAGTAAGGCATAAAAGTTTATACTACAGAGGGGCCCAGGGAGCGCATTAAAAGTGGGGCTCACTGCACATGAGGAATCTGTCCCATGGAGGGAGCAGAGAAGAGTCTCCATATTGTGCCTACTTACAACTCATATTATCAACTTCTCTATTATGTTAGCACTATAATTCTTTAACTTTAGCTAAATGTAGAAAGTAACCATTAAGTTACTTGCATGGAATTCATTGCATCATTCTCCAGTTTTACACCAATCAGTGGAGTAATAGCTACGTAAAAATGAAGTAATGAAACAGGGAAAAAGGCCTATCATTCCTGAACCTGTGAACCTCACTATGAAGAGCTGTGTATTATACTAAGATTGTTTGTATCATAGCAGCAAAATGTTGGCATTTCAATTATAAATTGCTATTTACAGAAGTCATAAGCTAAGTGCGGTGCACAAAATCCCAGCTTTCTGACAAATTGCATGCTACTTTGTTTCTGAGTTATAAAATGTGGGAAACAGTCTATTTTAAATATTTCGTTCACTAAAAACTAACCCTTGCAGGTCACATTTGCAAACAAAAATTATTTACAAAAGTTGAACGTTATCAGACAGTTAAGTGAAGTAGAAATTAACTAAAGCCCAAAAATATTTGTTACATGTTCGTTACACAAATCCAACATCTTTAAAATAAACTAATGTCACTCTGTCTGGAAATGAACAAGATATGTTAGTTCTCCTCTGCTACATAATCTTCTTCGTTCACTATCATATAACGTTTACTTATTCTACCCACCTAACCTTAACTTTGCCTCCACAAATTTGCAAAAATATACACCAAAATTAAAATACTTTTCCAGGAGACTACAAAATTCTATTTACTATCCAAGGGTTCCATTTCCTTTAGCAAATGTTGGGGAACAAGACTAGCCCTGTTCTAACTGGCAAGACTGTAGAATGGCCGAATAAACGTTACAGATATGTTTGTATAATTGCTAAGGATTTTTGCAGCAAAAAACATATAACACGCTTAAAACATGTCATACACTTTTCATTGTTTCAGAGCTGGCTGTGATTCCAATTATGCAATATCATTATCTTAGAACTACAAGAACCATCTGAATAGAGAGTTCACCTTGTTCTTCGAAACAGTAAAACAAAAAAAATGCACAATAGGCAGATGCTAGCCCACCTCAGTTGCTAGGTGTGATCCCAATAAAGTGCTAGGTGTGATACCAATAAAATACACAGAAAAACATCCTATTTATACCATTTATTCTCATGGCTAATCTGTTTTGTTTGTCCTGTAACACAACCACTCTTGGCAGCAAGAAGTTTGGATATAATTTCCCATATACAGAGCCCTTCTCCAGTCTTGTAGATATATCTGCTTGTCCATATATTTCACAATGGCTGAATAGCTTTTTATCATCCACTACAAACTAACTCCAATTCAGTAACTTCATTTACGTATCTTGGAGTATGCTTTGTCTTACTGCTCTTAAGCATTAACAGTATTTCCACAGATATGAACCCCCAATCCTTCATTTTTATTTCATGCTCTGTATTTACCTGCAGATTCCTCAACTATCTAGTTTGTTCTAAATTGTATTGCCTTTTTCTTTTATCATGATTATTCCTTTTGTTTCATAATATCTTTCTTCTTGGCAGTCACTCAATAACAAGTAGGATGGCTTCATGTCACCTTCCTATTTGTGAGTCCACTGATGGCTGACCAGCCTGATTCTAGAGCTGCAGATCTTATCACAGAAGGGGCAGGTAGCCGTTGGTAGCCGTTGGAGGGGCTGGGACAGTTTTTGTTGCTCTTTTCTTCTTCTCTGCCTCTCCTCATCTGCACTGTGGTGGGACCTTTCAAATTGTACCATCCCGTCACACATTACCATTCTCCACTGACTACGTGATATAGCATGGAAAGAAGGGACTATGCACCTAAGGAATAGACTGTGCTAGTGACAATATCCAAGAGAGAAAGTACATTGGAGTGCAAGAACTACAGAACAATTGCCCTAACGAGTCATCTAGGCAACGTGCTGATGATGATACTGATGGAAAGACCAAGATCACAGACAGAAGAACATATAGCAGACGAGCAAGCGGGGTTCAGAAAAGATAGAAGTACCATATAGCAGATACTGGCACTAAGACTGATAGCGGAAAAAGCTCGACTAAAGAACAAGAACATATACTCTTGCTTCATTGATTTTCAAAAGGCATTTGACAGTATAGATCAGAAAGTGATTTGGGTGGTGCAGAAGCCACCTTATATAGAAGCCATTTCAAGTTTCTTATTTCTGCACATACACAAGAGCTTGAACTTTTCCTGACCTATTTGGGAATGGCAGGGAGGATGAACTCTATGGAATGCACTAATGAACTGTTTGGAGTTGGGGCTTTTACTCCCTGGTACTTGTTCCTCCTTACTGATAACAGTTTTCTCTCTGAAAATGATTTATGTTTCTCTAACTAATTGCCTCTGACGTTGGACCTGTTTGTGCAAGGGTATAAAATGCTAGACTTAGCTGAATAGGGCAGCCTTGCTGGACCTGGTTTTACTGGTGTCCAGTTTGGCTCATCTGTTGCCTTCCTGAATTCAATAAAGTTTTTTGTTCGCCGCCTAAACACAGAGAAGTCTTTTGCTTCAACAGTGGTGTTGGAGTCATACAGAGTGGATAGCAGACTGATATGGTTGTTGAAGGATATCAATGACAATGCAGAGGCAGTGGTGAAAACATGCAGGGAGTTGGGAAGTTGGTTTAAAACAAGTAGAGTTACGAGACAAGGAGATCCAATATCGCCAAATATCTTCATTCCGCATCTGGAGAGAGCGATGGACAAGATCAAGGAAGAGGTAGAAGGGATATCTGTGCACGGGAAAAGAATTAACAACTTGAGGTTGACGGATGATATAGTTATCATTGAGGAACACGAGGAGAAGCTAGCAAAAACGGTGCAGGTGTTAAACGAAGAAGGGAAGCAGTATGGACTGATTACGAAAATCGATAAAACAAAAACAGTGGTATTTGGAGATAAGGAAATAGGAAAGACGATAAGTGGCTGAGGTTGGTTTGCAAGGATTCAAGCTGAGGTTTTCCCTGCCATTGACAGGAGGGCAATGCCATCATAGTGTCCACAGTGCAACTTGTCATCCTTCTTGAAGAGACTGATGACCAGTGTCTCTCTGAAATCTCATGGTGTCTGCTCCCTATCCCAGATCTTGAGAATCAGGAGGTGGAGTTATTTGGAGATGATAAAACTAGTAGACTATGCAAGGAAACTGACAACATGCTGCAGTGGTGTGGGTCACTCTCAAGTAGATCTAAATATGCAGAAAGCCCTGTGAAACTGACTTGAGGTTTTATTGGTAATTAATTATCGACCAAGAGCTGTGGCTGGATCCGGGCTTTTTCCTGATTGTACAGAATCTCTGCCACTGCCCAGGTTTCAGTTCCACCCATGAAATATAAAGGAGGCTTGGAATGAGGTGATGTATTCACCTGAATTAGAGCAGCAGGGTTGGAAAGTCCTTGAACTTTAATGCCCTCGATGCGGTGACTTCATGTCTGTGGGGCCAGCGTTTAAATCTAGAGACAGGCAAGAGAGGTTTGTGGGTGGGAGTCAAAAGAGAAGAGGATCTGTTCTTCATCCTCCTTCAATAGGCCTGGAGATGGTACTGCTCCCATGCCCCTGTGTGCAAATGCTGATGAGTAGAGGGCAGTGTATGCATGGGAGGCAAATGGCATGGAATGGGGGATGCACCAGGGCCAGTGGGTGGGGCTGCTCTGCGAACGCAGCAAGGTAAATCAGTGAGTAAATCTCCTACCTTCCCTGAACTCGAGCTCCAGCTCCCCACGTCCTCTCTCAACCCTAGACAGGTGGGCTAAGGGCAGCCAGGGGAGCTGGGGATTCATGCTGCCGTAAGGCACAATGGAGACTTACCGTTTGTTCACAGAAACATTGCTCACCCCATCCTTCCCTTCCTGAAAAGGCAGAGCAAGTACCGGCCTCTCTGGGCACCTACACTGCCACAGGACAGCCAGCTACTCCTCCCCAGATGGGTGCTGCTGAGGCAGGGAATTAGTTCTCTATAACAGGTGACAAGAGCCTGGGAGTAAAAGGGCCTGATCCTCCAGGCAAACCCTCACCTCAGGTTCCCACGGTGTTGCCAAGAAATAGGAAGCAGGGCAGGGAAGCACCAGCAGGTAAAGCAAGGATTTCAAATTGGCCCCTTGGTTTAATTTTTTAATAGGGTACTTGTTAGCCAAGGGCTTCTCACCCTCAGCCTGGGCACAAACACAGCCCTGAGCTACATGAAAGGAGAGGAAGGTACAGGCACCATTCTCTGGTGGTTCCTGTGCTGTGATTAGAGGATTTAAGAGGCACAGGTGCGTGCGGTACGAATTCCAGTTCCCCTCTGCCAGGAACGATTTCCACTTAGCAGCAGCAGTTTCCATCTAGAGACCAAAACAAAAAGCAGTCAAGTAGCACTTTAAAGACTAGCAAAATAATGTATTAGGTGAGTTTTTGTGGGACAGACCCACTTCTTCAGACCATAGCCAGACCAGAACAGATGCAATATTTAAGGCACAGAGAACCAAAAACAGTAATCAAGGAGGACATATCAGAAAAAAATGATCAAGGTGAGCAGATCAGAGAGTGGAGGGGTGGGAGAGGGGTAAGGTCAAGAATTAGATTAAGCCAAGCATGCAGACGAGCCCCTATAGTGACTCAGAAAATTCCCACCCCAGTTCAAACCACGTGTTAATGTGCCAAATTTGAATATAAAAGCCAGCTCAGCTGCTTCCCTTTGAATAGTGGTGCGAAAGTTTTTTTTCAGTGACACACATACTCTTAAGTTGTTAACAGAATGCCCCATTCTATTAAAATGTTGACTAACTGGTTTGTGAATCTGGAGTGTTTTGAGGTCTGTTTTGTGCCCATTAACCCTTTGTCTAAGGGAGTTAGAAGTCTGTCCAATATACAAAGCATCATGCCTGTTCTCTCCTACAGACAACCTCCCAACCTTAGGAGGATCCTCACAAACAGCCACAGTCTATACCCCAGGAATACCAGTCCTGGAACCTTTCCTTGCAACAAAGCCCGCTGCCAGCTTTGTCCACGTATCTTCTCTGGAAATACCATCACCGGACCTAACCACGTTACCCACAGAATCACGGGCACTTTCTCATGCTCCTCTACTAACATCATATATGCCATCATGTGCCAACAATGCCCAGATGCTTTGTATATTGGACAGACTTCTAACTCCCTGTTAGCCGATGGTCGGGGTGAGATACCACGTGTGCCCTCACTTCATCTGAGTCTTTAACTGCTAGGACAGACAGTTCCTTCGCAGTGGGCAGCCAGGAGTAGCTGACAGATGCCCCAAGGTTTTAACACCCGAGTCTTTAACTGCTAGGACAAAGTCCCTTCGCAGCGGGCAGCCACGGAGACTGACGGGTGCCCCAAAGGTTGTACTGAGAGCCTCCTTCACCCGAGTCTTTGACTGCTAGGACAGACAGTACCTTTGCAGCGGGCAGCCAGGGAGGCTGACATGTGCCCCAAGAGTCCGCTCTGTGGAGGAAGCACGACCCAGCACTCAGCTCTCAGTACGCCTCACCAGTGATCAGGCTAAAACAGCTGAAAAGCACCTGAGTACTTTGTTTGTGTTCGGTTTGCACAGTAATAGGAAGAATCAGGTTAAAAACTTAACCAGTTACTTATTTATTGAGTAAGGAACTTAGCTCTTATGGTTACAAGATTACAAAGTTTATACTTTGTTACAAGATTACAAGGTTTGTACTTCCCTTCTTTAGTTACCAATAGCTTGCATATAACAATTCATAGATCTATTATTGAATGTGCACAAAAGCAAAAGCAATACACTTAACAGGTCTTATTCTCACCCCTGCATTACTCAACATGGCGTGACCAGCGTTTTCACTCAATCCCTCGGGAAGAAGCAATACGAGGAAAGGGTGTCCCCTGGGACCTCGGGAGGCAAAGATCCTCCTGACCGGCAGGTAGAGGTAATTGGAGCTCAGTTAGAGGGGGCTGCCAATTGAATTAGATTGTCTAGTGACACTAGTTCTGACAGGGAGTTTGCTCACACCTGTGAGGTGGAGATAATTTAGGGCATTCTTTCTTTATGGGCCGGAGGTTTCCTCGCCTGGGACATTTGTGTAGGCGGATCAACTGATGGTACTTGCCAAGGGCAGCCTGAGGCCCTGGCTGTCTGTTAGCCCATTTGTCTTTTGTTGTCTGGTTTCGGCCCATTCAGGGTCGTTATGTTGCAGTTTTTCTCCAGAGCATCAAAAGACTGTGCCTGAGATAAGCACATCTGCGCTGTCGGGCATTCCAGGGCTGAGCTGTTTCTTTTAACCCTGTGGTGCTCTGAAGAACCTAGGGGAGACAAGATGGAGTAGAGCAAAAAGGGGGGAATCTGTCTGGCTACACTCCCTTAGACAAAGGGTTAATGGGCACAAAACAGACTTCAAAACACTCCAGATCCACAAACCAGTTAGTCAACATTTTAATAGAATGGGGCATTCTGTTAACAACTTAAGAGTATGCGTGTCACTGAAAAAAAACTTTCGCACCACTATTCAAAGGGAAGCAGCTGAGCTGGCTTTTATATTCAAATTCGGCACATTAACACGTGGTTTGAACCGGGGTGGGAATTTTCTGAGTCACTATAGGGGCTCGTCTGCATACTTGGCTTAATCTAATTCTTGACCTCCCCGCCCACGACCCCTCCACTCTTTGATTTGCTCACCTTGATCATTTTTTTCTGATTTGTCCTCCTTGATTACTGATTTTTGTTCTCTGTGCCTTAAATATTGAGTCTGTTCTGGTATGGCTATGGTCTGAAGAAGTGGGTCTGTCCCACAAAAGCTCACCTAATAAATTATTTTGCTAGTCTTTAAAGCGCTACTTGACTGCTTTTTGTTATGATACTATATAGACTAGCACAGCTCCCTCTCTGCTACCATCTAGAGAGCAGTGTTTACTCATCACATAAACAGAGAAGAATGGAATTAAGGGAACAAACAAGATCTGCAGGGAAAACTTACAAAAATTAGAAGAGGGCCTCTAAAAATCAGTGTTTCAAGGTCCCAGTCTGCCTTAATTCACCTTTGATCAACAGAATCTCTGGGTTTCTCTCGGGATCTTGCACCATAACTAAAGTTCTTCCCTTCAGCATCATCACCTCCAAGACAAACTCACGTAAAAAGTGGTAGCGTCTTTGCCAGGCTTGCTGGCATGTTGTAGTTCTGTGAAAAATACAGTCTAACGCTTATTGAGCTCTTTTCACAGTTTCAGTCCTCTGATTATCAAGACATCCCACTGATCCTGAGAAAGCCTTCCAATCTCCAAATAGGAATGGTATCTCAGAACAGCAGCCAGACACTTCAATTTCTACACCTGTGTTTTCTCTACCACAGAATACACTTACCATGGCTACTTGTACCACATCTCACGGTGGTTCTCTGGATCTCATCAGTTTCTGGAACTCTTTCTCAGGCAAAATGGAGCCTACCAGTATGCAAGACCAGAAGGAGATGATTTCATTCCTTTTTAGTTGAGTCTTCCTATTCATGATGCTAGAAAAATACAAAAAAAAAAGTTGTAAACATTTTACTTTCTATGAAGAAAGGGCATAGACACTTTTATGCCAATATGACTGCCATCACATTGGAGGAAGAAAGAGGATAATTTGGCCATTTTAACTATATGCATATAGTTCAAGCTGGAAAACTTTTTATAGTAGTGAAATGCCCCAGTTCACAAAGTAAACCTGTGATGTGGCAGGTAACTGAGCCCACTTCTTCCAAGTACCAAGCTAGCACTAGATCATTCTTCCCCTCTAACTTAAGCTAGTCCATGCGGTGTGTTATTAGAACTGGCACTGTGTAAAGAATACCTAGCTGTTCATGATGCTTCATACTTGAGACTTTGACCATGTAATACAGGCTGAACCTCTTTCATCCACCACCCTTGGCACCTGACTGGTGCTAGACAAGAGAATTTTATGGCTGACAGGAGGTCAATATTTTCAAGTACATTACCAGCACTTCCATTGATTGCTGGGCTCTGAGAAGACACTTAGGGCTAAATTACAGCTAAATAACAGCACAGAATACTGAGAGCCAGGACTGGTGGCTGGAAATAAACTTTATGGGACCGCAGGAAACTTGGTCACATCCTGATAAATGGTGTCCAGCTAACTAAAATCATGACAGATGACAGAGCTTGCTGAATGAGAGAGTTCTGGATTACAGAGGTTCTGCCTGTATAACAGAAGCTTTCTCACTGGCAAATTTTGCTACCTCTGATTTGAGGACTTGTGGAAGACCTACATTTAAAAAGAAAATTAATTAACAAGGTGGTTTGTTGTCAATTTCACTTCATACATTGTTCTTACTTATCTTTTCTACTATGTTATACAGCATAAAAACACACAATTCTGTTAAATTCTGCAAGACATAAAATTAAAGTAAGTGCTCCCTCTTGAGGTTGGTTAAGTGACCAACTGTACCAAAAGCAATTTTTTTGCCCTTATTAGAGAACTTTTTTCTGCCAGTAGAACAAAACAGGTGTGCAACAGTAAATATTAAACCACGTCTCCGAATTAGAGAGACTAAAAATGCTGAAGGCACTAACATTGACTTGAAATCCAATCAGTTTTACAAAATGAATTTAAAGCAGTTGGAACCAATAACAGAACCAGTTGCATGTTACAGGTGCTACACGTAGCACCAGTCTACTTTTCTTAGTACTACTGGAAGTTTTCCATGTGCACTAAAGAGTCAATTCCTAATTTCATGGCCACATGCAATCACATGTCAGGCTACAGCTCCCCTGGCTCACAGGAGACAGGAAACACCAGTGCTGACGCTGGTCAGTTTCCCAGCTTCAGCCCACCAGTGCTAGTCAGTTTCCCGGCCCTCATAGTGAGGCAGGAGCTGGAACCGCCACTCTGGGAGCCAAGTGCAACTTCTCTCCAGCTGGTGGAGCTGTGGAGAAGCCGTAACACTGAGGCTGCCTGGGGAGCTGGGGAGAAGTCACCCCACCATGGCTGTCAGCCTGGCTTCCCCCAGCTGGGGGAACCAAAATCACAGAGTGGCTTTGAGTTGCGCTTAATTCACGTTAAAGCATGTAAAGAGCAACTCGAAATTGTGCATTTCAGGGGTTTAATGTATGTCCTTAAAACAATCATTACACACTATGCTGAGAAAAGACAAAACAGCTTTTTAAGGCCACTGTTATAAGACACAGCAAGACTAGGTTTGCCAACTTTCCCAACTACACAAACCAGATGCTATTTGCAACAATGGCTTCTAGTCAACAAAACTGGCAACCTTGAATCGGAAACTGCAGGTTATCCTTTCATGGCTTCAGCAGTCACTGCAGATTCAGCAATTTATTTGATTCTTGCTCATTTCCTCAGCTGCTCCATACTACCCAGCCAGATGAGATCAGCAATGAAGATATTACTAGCGGAACCAACAATTCAGGTAGACTAACAATATCTGTTTGTCCTGCCACAGGACTTCTTGTTGTTCTTGAAGACACAGACTACCACGGCTATCCCTCTGATACTTGAACCAACAACTGACTCTCTCTGTACTGTTTTGGCAGCTTTCTAGTTATGGACATATTATTAGAAGGGACCACCAATGAATTATGAAGGGCATTTATCAAGGTGCCAGTATATATGTGATAATCACGATGTCACTAAAAGCTCCAAAGGAGGGTGAGACCAATGAAAGCAAAGCCTATGCTAAGAGAACTAGGGTGCCACAGCTATAACATAGCTACATAGTTAGATGCAGCTAACAGTAACAGAAGCAACTTTTCTTTATCTTTAGGAACCTGAGTGACAGTGGCTAGGTCAATGGAAGCATTCTTCTATTGATCTAGTTCAGGGGTCTGCAGCTTGTTGCTCTTTAAGGGCTTCTTTGTGACTCCTGACACTAAAAATTCAAAGTAAAAAAAAGAAAAAGAAAAATGTCCTGATTATTTTCAATATTTTGGTGAACATCTAAAAGTCCAACAATAAACAACTCATATTTAAATAGCAAATGATGTGATCTCGAAACATTGGATAACTCCCACTTTAATACGTGCAGTGCACTGTGGGATGTGTGTATGTACTATTTTTAAAATAGAGGTTACAAAAAGTATTGTTTGACATTATTTATTAAGGACTGCCTCATATTCACATGTATTGCAGCTCTTGAATTATTGAGTTTTTTACCAAATTCGAAAAACATGGCTCTTCTTGCTCTTTTGGTTGCCAACCCCTCTCCAAGCTCAATCAACACTCGGGATTAGGTTAACATAGCTAAATGGCTGAGGAGTGTAGGCCTTCACACCATTTAGCACCATACCCATCTAAATCTTGAAACACAGATCAGAGCACAGACTGAGTAACCAGTCAGACTGAATAACCAGCCAGACCACCTCCTGGATTGATTGGGTTGGTGTTGGATTAGTAAGGATGCTTTGTCCCTTTGGGATACAGCTGACGATGTGCTACCATAGTTGACGCTCATGGCGCTCATGGGCATACTTTGGAATGTGGATCCTCAGCCTGGGGTAGGGCCTCCCTTGCCTATATGCAGAATACACACCTGCATAGGTCAGCTAAAATTTGGGTCACTTCTGGGTCTAAATGCCCACCCACATGACTCTTCCTATTTCTGTGCTGTGGCTCTGCTTCCTCTGGAGAGGATCTATCAAAACAAAAACCCTCAAATGCAAAAAAAGCCCTACAGCCCTATTAGCAGAACACTGAATCTGTGAAAGAGCCATTCGTGTGATAAAGGAGCCATTTAACAGACATTTGCCGAAGCCAGGTGTAACCTGTCAGTTTCTGAATTTACTGTTTTAAAATTTTGCTTTAAAATATTTCATTGGTCTGTAGCTGAAGATTATAAAAGCACATCTACAAAAAATCCTCTTCCCCAACAGATGCCACCTGGAATAAGGGCACCAGTTCCATTGTCCACAAATCCTAAGGACTGTCCTGTTCGGGGGAGAGAGTATCACACGCATTTGGGCTGCCCACACCCTGCTCTTCCCACCTCACAGACGAGAGGCGAGGCCCTAGCATGGACGGTGCTGAGCCAGGAGGCGCGCCCTACCCTGCGGTACTCCTGGCTGCGCTCGAGGGCTTCCAAACCCCCTGCACCTCAACATCCACAGCCAGACTGCCCCAACCCCATCTTCTGCCCCGGGGGCGCGGGGCTCGGCCACACACTGCAGGGCAGAGCTTGGGCCCGGCGCCACAGCAGGAGTCGGAGGTGCCGAGCTCACCCCAGCCCCAGCGCTAGGCGCAGCCCCCAGCCCCGCCTGACGTGCAGAATGTCTCGTCGGCGGGCAGAGGGACCCGTCGCCGCCCCGCCTCGCTGCTGTGGACACGCAGCAGCTGCGCCAGGCGCCGGGGGCAGCGCTCTTCCCCGGCGCTCGCGAGCCAGGCTCCGCCCACCTCCCCGCGCTGGATGTTCTCCGCGAATCGTTCGCCTGCCGCTGAGGGCGAGAGTCCGCCCTTCCGGCCTCGCGCGGCTGCCTCCCCCTGCGCCTGCGTAAGAGCTGCGTGCGCAGGACGCTCCCGCTCGTTCCGTCCCTCCCTCCTTTGCTGCCTGCCGTGGTTCTTGCAGCTCGTGCGGCCTCGCTGTTGGGAGCGGACATGGCGCTGCACGTGCCCAAGGCCCCGGGCTTGGCCCAGATGCTGAAGGAGGGCGCGAAGGTGAGAGCGGGGACGCGCGCGGGCTGGGATCTCCGCGCGCGCACGGCGCCGGGCGGGAGAAGCTTCCAGAAGCGCAGCCTTGCGGCTCTGCTCGCGGAGCGGGCTCCGCCCCACCCCCAGGCCGGGTGAGCTTTCCCTGCCCGGGCCGGCTTCTCGCGGGGCCGCAGCTGCGGCGGGGAAAGGAGCCGGGCCGCTCCCTTCGTCCTCTGCCGGTTTTGCACTCAGCTGGGCCGCCGCCTTTGTGCGGGATGCCAGTTCGCGCCGGCCTGAGCCCGAAACGCCTCCCGCCCCCGAACGGTCACACGCCTGCTGGGGTCCCGCCCTGCCCTGGGTGGGTGGATGGGATCCAGCGAGCTCGTGGAGAGGGGCTAGGTCAGTGGCACTTCAGACACCTCATCCGTAGCCCTGTCCCAGAGCCCATGCGCCTAAACTTTGACCCCCCCCCCTCCTGTTCCTAATCTCTCCACCCCCCCTCACCATAGGTGGTTCATGTGCATGATGAATTTTGTTGTGTGTACCAATGTAGAAATTACGTGTTTCAGATGGAAAAAAAATTAGAGGAAATACTGTTTGTCAGGATCGCTGTAAACCAATAACCTCACCCGAAGGCCCTGGTTTACTTGGTCAGAGTTTTATGGGTAGGACCCTAACAAATTAATAGCCATGAAAAACATGTTACTGCTTGTGAAATCTGGCCTTTTTTGTGCTTTTACCCTATGCTATCTGAATGTTATGGGTGATACTAGCATTTCTCAAATTTGGGGTCCTGATCCAAAAATGGAGCTGAGTGGGGCGGGTGTGCAAGATTGTTTTAAGAGAGTTGTAGAATTGCCACCTTTTTGCATTGACTTCAGAACTAGGTGGCTGGAGAGCCATTCTTGGACAGGTGCACAGCTTTGATGGCAGTACCATGCCAGGCCAGCCCTACTTCTGGCAGTGGCTGTGTCTACAGAGCTTGGATTCTGGCTAGCAGCAGCCCGTTTTCCAGCTACCTAGCTCTGAAGACAGCACTAAGAAAGCTCCTAAAGCCCCTTTCCAAATTCATCCTTGTGGCCGCCACCAAAACAAAATAAGGGTAGCACTAACACAACCTGCCTCACAATAACTTTGCTACCACTTCCCACACCCCTGGACCCACACACCTGTTTCAGTCAGGACCCCTACAATTACAACACAGCCATTTCAGATTTAAATAGCTGAAATCATGAAATTTAGAATCACTCGTAGAACTGGAAAGTACCTTAAGGGGTCATCGTAGCCCATCCCCTGCTATCATGGCAGGGCCAAGCACCATCTAGATCATCTGTGGCAGATGTCTGTCTAACTTTCTCTTAAATATCTCCAATGATAGAGATTCCACATCATCCATGAGCAACTTATTCCAGTGTCCAATCTACCCCTCTCTTTCTGTTTAAGCCCTTTGTTTCTTATCCTATCATCAGAGGTTAAGGACAGTGATTTTTCTTTCTCCTCTTTGTAATGAACTTTAGGTACTTTAAAGACATTTATTATTTTTAAATGACTGAGTGAAATTGATCAAAATGGACTGTGAACTTGGTAGGGCTGATGCGGGTCAGTCTGTTGAGTACTAGCACAGCTTTCCTTTTTCATATTGATAAATTTGCTTTAATTATTAAACTGTGCAGTTGAGTCAATGTATGTTAGCTTTTTTGTCATTAGTTTTAAAAGAGTAAGATTGAACTTTTATTTAAACGTCTGTGATAACAGGAGATGACTCCAAAGTAAATCAGTGGGACTTCTGCTGTTCACTTTACTGAACCCAGCATTTCATCCTGGCTGTCAAATGATATGTGATTGTAATTTTCCAAGTATCTTTTGGTAGACTCTTTAAACAATATGTATATTTTTGGTAGCATTTTTCAGGATTAGAAGAAGCTGTATTTAGGAACATACAGGCGTGTAAGGAGCTTTCCCAAACCACCCGTACAGCTCTGGGACCAAATGGTAATCTTCTTTAATTTTGTACAGTTTACTGTAATACTTACGTACAAAGAAGTTACATTTTTTTAAAGATGACCATTCTTTTGTTTATGGCAAACCTTGGGTCTTCAGTTACATGGCCTTAGTAAAGGGAGTTTTTCTGTTTGTTCAATTTTTTTAAAAACGTAGGCTGCATTTCTCTAAGTCCTCAAGTCAGTTTTTGTGGAACTGTTATCATTCTTACCTTTTTCTTATTTTAATTCCATTTTATGCTGTGTGAAAAATCGCACAAGATGAAGAAACATCATTGACTGTACAGGGGGTATGGTTAAACTGACAACACACCTGCACTATCCAACATATTAAGCAAACTTAAAAACTAAAGACAGATATAATGCATTAGTACAGGGGTGTCCAACACGTGGCCCATGGGGCAGAATTCGGCCTGTGGAGCCTTTTCATCTGGCCTGCGGAGCCGGCAGCCGTGCATTTTGAAAGCTGGCTCGGCAGCTCCAAGCTGCATGTGGCTCCTTGAGCTGCTTGCAGCTCCCTACCCTGCTGCGCTGAAAGAGTAAAACTAAATTTAATTGGCTTAACAGCCAGCAGGAGCGATGTGATCGTTAAACCAGTTGAGTCCCATTATTTCAGCATGGCAGTGCAGAGAGTAGCACATGCTACGGGTGGGGTAGGGAGTAGGAGGGCTGGGGTCAGCCATGCTGAGGAGGAGATGACAGCCTGGCAAAGGTGCACTGGGGGGGCTGTAGCACCCAGCGCTCCTGTGTAAGGTAAGTTAATCCTGGGGTTTGGTGCTGTGAGGGGCTTAGGCTTGGGGGGTAAGGGGCAGCAGTTTGGGGCTCAGAGGGGTTAAATCTGGAGACAGGGAGCGGGGGTTGGGCCTGAAAGGGGTTGAACCTGGGGATGATGGGGAGGTGGGTTTGAGGCTGAGAAGGGTTGAAGCTGGGGTTGGGGACGTTTGGGGCTATTATGTGTTCAGGTGCCCCCCACCCCCGGAACATGTAAAAAAATTGCCATGTGGCTCCCAGTTGAAAAATGTTGGACACCCCTGCATTAGTACCTTTTTGTTAGCTATCTTAAATTAGATAGGAATGGGATTACAAAAAAACTAATCTCATTTAAATTGATAATATAGTCTTAAAGCAACTTCAAAACTTTAAGAAGTCTCACAATTAGTCCAAATTTACAAATGTCGGTAGAGCTAAAAGTTGTGAAGGTCGTTATACTCTAAACCCTTTCTTTAGAGACGAGACTGATTATGGTAAACAGGTTTGTTATGAATACTTTTATATAAAAGAACAAAAATAGTTCATCAAATGCATGAGAGAAGAGGAATTAAGGGAATAAATTCAAATAAATACCAATTCAAATTGTAAGGTATTTACAGTGTAAAATAAGAATTGATCAGCTTTTCATCATTAGGTATGAACAAAATGGTTATTAACCATCTTGAGAAGCTTTTCGTGACAAATGATGCAGCAACTATCTTAAGGGAGTTGGAGGTAAGTGCTTTTTCATGTTAAGATTTTCATGTGTATCCAAATAATTTATTTCAGAGTCTATAACTTTTATTCAGTTTTACTAATAAGTGATTGCAGGTAAGTTTGTTGTATGAGGGCCATAGTTTCTAAACAATATACAGTAAGGCCTCAGAGTATGCGAGGGTTCGGTTCCTGTTAGCCCCGCATAAGCTTGAATTCACATAAATTGGGGTATCCCTATAGAAAACTATTGTGTACAAAGGTAAAACTTCAGAAAAGCCTATAAACCATGTACGTGTTCATATAAACTTTCTTTGTGTATATTATATGTACATAAATATTAAAGTATAAATGTTATAAAACACTGTGCTTGTGGACGCTATAATTTTTCTATAAAAAAATCAAACTGGGCTTATCTGAATGCAAGATTGTTCACTTCTCTTCGTACAATGATGACGATAAAGCCTGCTGTACAGTGCGATGATGGATAAAGACAATGAAGTGCACTATACAGCATGATGGGGGCATTTTATTCCTGATCTCTTCGTCCGACCCCTCAACAGATGGAGGATCATCGGGATCCACTTCAGAAGAAGGTAGAGGTTGTAGAGATCTCTTGCGAACATGTGATGCAGACATCGAGGCAGCAGGAGAATGCGAGGCTTCAACTAGCACAGGCAACGAAGCAGGAGAATGCAAGGCTTGAATTGTGACAGGCATTTTGGTCGGTGATTTTGCAACCTTTTTTCGTGCAGGGGACAAAACAGGAGCGTGCAAGGAGGCTCCTTGCGGCGATGTGCTGGGAGGCTGCATGATGGTAGAGGTTGGCGAGGGAGATTGTGTTCTTTGTGGTGTTTTCCTGAAAAACATGGTGATAGGAAGTTGCTTCTTGTGCTGGAGTTCCGTGAACATCTCCCTTAATGGGAAGAAACATCTGTTCACTTCCCGAGTGATCCTTAAACTCCTTTCCATCGAAGGATTTTACTCCTGCACCTTACCAGTTAGCTGTTTAAGGAGTTGAAAAACTTCGCTGAACTTATGGAGGTTCCATGATGCCTGCTTGATCTCTTCTTCTTCCTCTTCTATTTCTTCCTTCTCTGCACTCTTCGCAAGATCTTCTAGGTCTTCGTCTGTTAGCTTATCCCCATCACCATTCAGTAATTTTTCTATATCGTCTTCTGCTATGTCATTGAATCCTTTGCTGCCTACCTGATGAGCAACATTAACGATCCTGTTGACTTTTTTTTCTACCTTGGTGAAGCCTGTGAAGTTATTCACAGCTTCTTCCCAAATATTGTTCCATCCCACATTCATGATTTCAGGCTTAAGTTCCTCCATAGCCTCCTTGACATACGTAATGCAGTCCCAGATGCTGTAGTCCTTCCAGCAACGTCTTATATCAAGCTCCGGGTCGAGATCCATAGCAGTTTGGATGCAGGAGAAGGTGAGGCAGGTGTAGATAGCCTTGCATGTCCGTATCGCACCTTGGTCAAGTGGCTAGATGAGGGAGGATGGAATATGACTTCCACATTGGGGTGCGCGAATTGTAGAGACTCGGGATGCCCAGGAGCATTATCTATGATGAGCAGCACCTTAAATTCCATTCCCATCACAGCCAGATATTTTTCTGCTTCAGGGACAAAACACTTGTGGAACCAGTCCAAAAATATCTGTGCTGTTACCCATGCCTTCTGATTGGACTGTCAAAACACAGGGAGGACGTTTTTATTCTTTCCTTTCAATACTCTGAGGTTCACAGGGCAATGCAGCATCCCAGGTTTGATCGTATGCCCAGTAGCATTGCCACAAAATAGGAATGTAACTCTGTCCTTTGCTGTTTTAAACCCGGGTGCCTGCTTCTCAGACTTTGAAATGTAGGTTCTTACTGGGCATTTTCTTCCAGAAAAGTCTGGTCTCATCAGCGTTAAACACTTGTTCTGGCTTATATCCCTTCTCCCGGAGCAACTTCTTTAGTTCTGTTGGGTACTTTTTGGCTGCAGCATGGTTGTCAGATGCTGATTCCCCTGTTAACTGTACGTTATGCAGTATCGGGTTTTGAATCTTGCCAGCCATCCTTTACTTTCTGAAAATGTTTTTGTAGATGCGGTAGGTCCTTCACCACTCATGGATTTTTTGAAGTGCTCATACAAAGAGAGCTTTTTCCTGTAACACTCTTCCATCACATGGCCCATACTTTTTATTCATGTCCTCTAGTGATTAAATTTAAGGCCTTCTCAGTCTTAATAAGAATTGGATCCCGCGCATGTTGGATCAGTTTGGCTGTTGCTGGTGCACTGTCTTCCACTGTTTTATGTATTTGCTTTTCATGAATTTTAATAGAACGCATGGAAGATTTGTTCATGTTGAACCACCACACAACCTCAGAGTTGATGTGCCACTTCTTAATGAGTCCAAAATCTTGACTGCAGAAGTTCTCACAGTATGAATTTTCCTCCTCTTCTCACTTTCAACATGACTAGCTCTACTACTAATATTCCTCTTAGGGCCCATGATTGTGGTAAAATTCACTGATAAAGAAAAACTTTACACGAGCATTAGGGGATAACATTCACAGAATGAGAGCATGAGAGAGAAGGAAGATATATAGTTTGAGAGTCCATAAGCTTACGGACTAGCATGCGAGATTTTTATGCAATTGATTTAGGCAGGCCTTTCAGCAATAATCCCAACAGGATGAACCATCTAAATAAATAGTGTTTCGCTGATCAAAAATGTATATTTTATTAAGTGTGACATGATAAATACAAACAAAACTTGCAAGTTGTGTGGACTTTTCTTATGCGCGGGGCGAAGGGTGCTTGGTGGTGGTAGTCTCACTTTTCTTAAGCAAGAAGAAAGATGCTGTGTGGGTAGACTCGCTTTCCAAGTGATGCTAGTGCGAGATGTGGGTGAGTACTGTACACTTGCTTCTCGACCCATACATAGCGCATAAGTACGAATCACAAGAGTAAGTATGAATTGGGGGAGCGAGGAGGGAGGGCCAGCCACATAAGAATGGGGTTGCATACTCTGAATTTGCGTACTTTGAGACTTCACTGTATTTCATAATTGGACCCTGAAAGGTGTGTAGCAAATACACACACATCAGAAAATTAATAGAAGGGCTCTTCAGGATTGCAGTAGTGACAACAAGGCCTTGCTAAAAAGACACTCAGATTGACACTGATTATAGGTAGTTGCCCCCCTTCCTCAAAACAGGAGTAGAGTTCAGAAATTGAAGATAGGTGGATTTTAATTGCTGACATCTTGTGTGGAAGATTCTTTTTTTAAGTGCAATAACTGCGGTGATAACATCTTGTTACTGCCAACTGTCACATGTCTCTCTTACCTGCTTACAGTTCTCACTTTTTGGTTTTAGAGGCATTGGGGATGTGAAGTTGTCCTGTAGTGAGAAAGTTAATAGAACTGTGCAGAAGCTGACATGTCATTTGTTGCATCAGTTAAATAGAAACTCAATTGTGTTATCTCTGGATTAATCCATGAATCGTGTTCTGTATATCTGGTAGAACAGTGATACTCAGAGTAAGGCCCTTAAGTGTGTCTTCTGCAGCTCTTTTGAGCATGTATATTAAAACACTGTGTGATTTAATTATTAACCAGTCAGAAAAAATTTACTGTTACAAACCAATTGCAGATGATAAAATAATAGTTGTTTGCTATGAGAATAATATATGAAAATAGTAAATGAAATAACGAATTCACCCAACTGTGACTCTTTTGGTTGATTTTGTTTGCTAATTTGGTTCCTTGAACCACTGAGGTCTGATTTGAGCATTAGCTTTCATGAGCCCAGACTCACTTCATCAGATGCTGGTCTTGGAAGTCTGCAGGGCCAGGTATAAATAAGCCAGAGCAAGGGTGGGGATAACAAGGTTAGCTCAGTCAGCAAGGGTGAGGCTTACTACCAGCAGTTGATCTGGAGGTGTGAACACCAAGGGAGGGGAAGCTGCTTCTGTATTTAGCCAGCCATTTGCAGTCTTTGTATAAGCCTGAGCTGAGGGCGTCGAATTTGCAGATGAATTGTAGCTCAGAAATTTCTCTTTGGAGTCTGGTCCTGAAATTTCTTTGCTGTAGGATAGCTACTTTTAAGTCTGCTACTGTGTGGCCTCGGAGATTGAAGTGCTCTCCTACGGGTTTTTGTATATTGCCATTTCTGATATCTGATTTGTGCGTTTATTCTTTTGCATAGAGACTGTCCAGTTTGTCCAGTGTGTATACAGCAGAGGGGCACTACTAGCTAAATACAAAAGCAGCTTCCCCTCCCTTGGTGTTCACACCTCCAGATCAACTGCTGGTAGTAAGCCTCACCCTTGCTGACTGAGCTAACCTTGTTATCCCCATCCTTGCTCTGGCTTATTTATACCTGGCCCTGCAGATTTCCAAGACCAGCATCTGATGAAGTGAGTCTGTGCTCACGAAAGCTCATGCTCAAAACTTTTCTGTTAGTCTGTAAGGTGCCACAGGACCCTTCGTTGCTGTTACAGATCCAGACTAACACAGCTACCCCTCTGATACTTGAGGTCTGATTATCACTGCTATAGAAACTTCCTAATTTGCTTGTAATGGTCCCCTATTTAAACTTGTTGAATTATAAATTAGCCAATGGACAAATACAATAGAAAAATAAACTTACTACTTTATTTGAGAATCCTTAATCTATATTGTTTTTCCACTATCCTCAGTAATTTCACTAGAGCGCTTAAATACAGGTGTCTTTATGTGCTTATTTTAATCATCTTGTGTGTTACAATGGCTTACATATCGTTTCTGTAGCTATGAAAGTATCTCAGAATATATAAAGCATTTTGCTTATTCATTGTTTTTGGAAGGGTGAAGAGTTGCCATTTTTGTGCACGTTAAAATTAGAGAACTGATCTATTGTGGGTGTGTATACACACATAGACAACTCAGTATTGCTTGAATTTTATATCTTCAAATTATATTGTCAAAATAAAAATCAAATTTTTTTTAAGACCACATTGATGTCCTGTAAAAAAATAATGCATTTGTCAATTAGAAGTGGGGAAAAGGAAGTGTGTGTTTTTGTGTTTTTCCTGTGAAGTGCCTGAACCTAGAGCACTCTGCCATTTTCATGTTTCATGCTTATTGTGTAATTTACCAAATTTTGATAAAATATTACTGTTTTAACTTGTTTTTCCCCATCTAGTTCATAATCCTGATTAACATTAGTTTAGATTTTTAACTAAAAAAATTATTTAAAAAAGAAAACAAACTTGAGAGCCATATACATTTAAACTTGACTACTAGGATATGAACAGTAAAATCAGTTGGCGTAATTTCTTTATCAGGTCCAACACCCTGCTGCAAAAATGATTGTAATGGCTTCACATATGCAAGAGCAAGAAGTTGGGGATGGAACAAACTTTGTCCTTGTTTTTGCTGGAGCCCTTCTTGAGCTAGCAGAGGAACTTTTGAGGATGGGACTTTCAGTTTCAGAGGCAAGCTGTTAAATTAATATTCATGATGTGTGTACAATGGTAGATGATAACTAATATGGATTAGTCAATGAACTTGGATTGTGTATTACCTAATCAGATCTGTAATATTCTTGAATACTTGCTAGTAAGATAATTTAAGTAACAGTGCCTTGTTTTTACTATTCTTGAGACAGCATATCAATTGATCTTCATAGTTTTTGAGTTGTTCTATTCAGTCATATTTCAAATGGCAGTATATATATGACTTTTTTGGAAGGAAACATAGCAAATATTAATGTACAGCTAGATGGCGGAGGCTAGAATGTCAGTGAACTTTGTCGTTTGCATCTTAGGTGATAGAAGGGTATGAAAAAGCTTGCAAGAAAGCCTTAGAAATTCTCCCTGACTTAGTATGCTGTTCTGCAAAGAATCTGCGTGATGTTGAAGAAGTGGCATCTTTGCTGCACACTTCAGTAATGAGTAAACAGTATGGCAATGAAATCTTTCTGGCAAAGCTTATTGCTCAGGCTTGTGGTAAGTAAACGAGTTTGCATCTTATATGCATCTATATACATACAGGCTTGTTTTTAAACTTTGATATTCAGTACACACGTCACAGGTGAAAGCCATTGCCAGCTATTTGTGTATCAGGCTAAATAAGATGAACATGTTAGGCCTGATGCTACGGGGGTCGAGAGAGAGTGAAGGGGTAATTCTTCTCCTCTTACCAATTGTCTTCTCTTCATGCTGATTATGGTCCAGCAAATGGCTTTCTACTAAGCCATACATTTTCAAGATGCAAATCTATTTTCATCTTTGCAGTTGCCTTTATGCTGTTAAGTGCATCACCTAATCTAAGCATGGTATTGGTGTATTTTGTTATATAGAGCTCAAAAACACTACTGTCATTGTTAATGCAAAATTTTCTTAAATACTTTGGGCTAAATTTAGTCTCAGACTTGGTCTGCTGGCTTCTTTGATTTGTGTTCTCTCGCAGTGCCAAATGCTGTTTACATTATAGTAAAGAATTCTGTTTTCTCAGCATTAAATTATCTGTACTTATCTATAATAGTGATTTAGTGAGGAGGGTAACTTTTTTCCTGCTAACATATAAAATTTGGTAGTTACCTTGTTGATCTCTTTATTTAGTTCAAAAGCCTTTTAACAAATATCTTAATTATACAGTATTCTGTTTAAATTATGCATATGATTTGCTGGTACCACATTTGTGTATTATGCATATTTAATATGTTTCTTTTCTCAAACAGTATCTATTCTTCCTGATTCTGGTCATTTCAATGTTGACAATATCAGAGTATGCAAAATTTTGGTAAGCTATGAATTGCTTTTACTAAAGCATAACTAATTCTACTCCTGGGGAAATTGTTTCAAAAATTAAAAATGCTGCATATTTTGTGGTTTATTTTATTTGTAGAAATAACACAGTACAATCACCCCATTTGGTAGACGTACAGAATTCCTCCAGGAGAGTATATTCTGATATTTCTGTTACTTCACTAGATTACAACTCTGTAATGAAAATAGCTAATTTGTAGATCGGGGATTAGCAAACTCTTTACGGCATGCCCCATTTTTGTCCCTGTAATTAGTAGCACTCCCACCCACCAGTCTAAATGAAATACATGTTCATATGAAAAAAGAGAACCTTTTCAGCATGTGTAAGAAAATAAGTATGTAGAATGTAAAAACTTTACATATTGGTCTTTAAATGCAAATACATAAAAACAATAATATTTCAATATTTTTAATTAGATCGATGAGCCGGAGACCCAGCAGCAGATCATGCTGCATCCACCTTATGAAATTTCATGCCCTTCACTTTGCATACCCCTGTTTTAGAACCTATAATCTGTATTTTCTGTTGTTTTCCAGCCCATTCTAGACTTTGTGCTTATTTTTGAAAGATTTAAGATATGGCCTCAGTAACGTATGTATACTGATATAGCATACTCAGATTGTTTTTACCACAACCCATATGGCATGTCTAGTTTCAAGATAATTTGCTGTCCAGTACATAGATTAAAGCTGAATTGTTGTTAAAGTTCAGTAGCAGAACTTTGTGGTCGTCCAACAAATTAATTTTTCTGAGCTAAAACCTCAGCGGTATGATGATTAATAGTTATACCTTCAATTTAAAAGGCAACCCAGATGTTCAGGGTGAGGTGAGGGAGGATGCAGAATGTTACAGGCCTGATTCTGTCATACTTAATCTGTCAGTAGGATGTCAGACCTCAGTAAAGATGTCAGGGTGGGCCAAATTTGTGTTTCCCATTAACTTCTTTCTTCCTAATCTTTTTCCATGTCTTGGAAAAGAGGAAGGATCAGTATAGATGTCTAATTGTTACTGCTGTGGAATAAATCTTCAACTTTGTATTTCTAGAGAAAAATATTTAGTATTTCTAAATCAGCATAGTATTTCCTGCTAATCCTACGAAAGAAACACATTTAAGCATGTTTTAACATGAGACTTTCTTTTGTTTAAAAGACCAAGTGTAGCTTTATCGTAGTGGATTGGTGTACTGAAATCTGAGCTTTATCTGTCCCCTTTATTCTCTTTAGGGCTCTGGTATCTCTGCTTCTTCAGTCCTGCATGGCATGGTTTTTAAAAAAGAAACTGAAGGAGATGTCACTTCTGTTAAAGATGCTAAAATAGCTGTGTATTCCTGTCCTTTTGATGGCATGATAACTGAAACTAAGGTATGTAGGTGCCCTAAAGAAGTCCCATCACAATTCATGTACATGTGCAATAGTTGGTCTGTATGCATTCCCAGATTCATATTAATTTTAAATATCATTGACATTGGATGATGATAACTTTGAGTTTCTGTGTTAAAATGAAGTTTAGGTTTTTCTATGAGAACTGTCTAAGCCATGTTTTTCTCTAACTTTAGTATGAAGGTTTCTTTGAGGTGAAAAATGCATTTATCAGCTTCCTTAGACCACTGATGATAAAGCAATACAAAATGTTAGTATACAAATACAATTTAAGTCAAAATCGAGTTTGTAACAGTCAGGGTATATAACAGTCAGAAGGAATACAGACAAGTTCTGGTGGCTCTACTATGCAAACAGCCCAACCAAAAATTTCACAGAATTGACTTAACATATTCTGGTATGTCTAACGCACACTAATTTTACTCTGTTATTTCATATGACCTTAGACTTAATTGCAGATGTTTCAATTACATTGTAGTGCTATACAAAATTACCTGAAAAGATATAGATTCTGGTAGAGATGGATGGAGCTGCATTGCAATGTGCTCAGTTCTTTTCTTTTGAAAGTCTTAGTCTGCGATTACACTACAGTGATCTGCCAACAGAAGTCACTGTGGGAAGAGATTTGCCAACAAAATTTCTGTCGACGGAGTGTGGCTACATGCAAAAGCCAACTGGAACAGTACTCTGCTTTGTCGACAGAGTGGGTGGACTGCCTGGACATGCTTGCGACAAAACAGGCATTTGAAAGCATAGCAGGCAGGGCTGCCCATTTTTCTGGATGCCCTGTCTGTCAAGAAAAGACTGCCCTCCCCCCTGAATGTCCACGCAGCTTTTTTTGTTGACGGAATCTGTCAACGTTAGCGTTGTGGCTTCATGGCTGAAAGGCAGAACACTGCTGGTGAAAGTGCAGAGTCTTGTTGACAAAATGCATTTTGTGTGTGGACATTTCAGCAGTTTAGTTGACAAACCATGCTAGTGTAACTGTAGCCTTAGAAGATAGTGTTGGGCAACAGTACAGTTCCTATGAGTACTCGCATATTCAAAGTGGTGGTATTCATCACACTCTTCTATCCACTGTAAGGTTTTCAGAGTGCATTGAGAGCAGCAAGTGAATGATGGCAGTCTAGTTTTTAGTTCATATTGGGACACTGCTGTTTCTGTGCCTCTATAAAACCTTATATTTTGAAAGATAACACTGGTAATTGGAACCGCTGGGGTAGGATGGTTGACTTTTCTCCTGCCAGTGATACAAGTATACTTGATGTCTACATTAGATTACAGGTTGTATATCTCTGGTCTGGACCCTGGGGACCAATTTGCCATACCAGGGGAAATACATTGCCACCAGGAACCACAGCCGGCCACCCTGCCATGGCTGCAGCAGCCACGGCTCTGAAGTGCTGGCCCTTCTGCTGCTTGACTGCCAGCCATTGGGGCTCTTTGGCCCAGGAACACCTGTAGTCCTTGATGGACCACGGATGTTGCCAGATCAGAGAGAACTGGCTTAGGGACGTGTAGCCTCTAGTCTGATGTGTTCTGGAGATACCCGGGAAAACTATTTAGAAGCTTCTGCTGATGCAGAATGTGGCTGCTTACTAGTTACTAAACATATGGAGGATTTTACACCATATTCTTCATAACTGATGCTGACCTGTAGAAGCAAACTCACAGGCCAGGATGGTTCTGTATAAGTAAAATTTTATATGGTTAGTATTTTGACTGTTTTGGAACTGTCTTGACACTTGAGAAGATCCAGGAACAGATATGAACAGTCTTTTGTATCTGAACTCTGGACTAGAATTTAAGACTTTCTTGATACAGCATCATCAGCTTTGAAATTTCTTTCCGGGTGGTCCAGAGCTAAAATCTGGTCTGTCTGAAATGTAGACTCTGACATGTTTCACACATGCTTTTGCTTGAGGAATAGTGATAGTGTGACATGAGTTGACATTGTGCATAGGAGAGAAGAAGTTCATTTTGGTTTGTCAACTGAAATGTTTCCTTTTCGATAGGGCACCGTGCTGATAAAAAATGCTGAAGAACTTATGAATTTCAGCAAAGGAGAAGAAAATCTAATGGATCTTCAAGTAAAGGCAATTGCTGATGCTGGTGCAAATGTTGTAGTAACAGGTGGCAAAGTGGCAGACATGGCACTTCATTATGCTAACAAATACAATCTTATGTTAGTCAGGTAAGGATTAAAAAGTTTACACATCAATAGGTACCATACTTTCTCTTGACCCAAAGTCATGAGAATACAAAAATACTTGTAATGTAAATATTGTTACTTGTGTGGATATTTTTTTTTTTCCTCCAAGAGAGGGTGAAATTGAGTGTCTGTAAGTTAGGTGTATATGTTACAGAACATAGCTTGACTTTTCTGACAGTGGATTGAACCTTGCAAAATATGGAGTTTTTGGTATAATTGTTGCATTATATATTGTAAGCATTACACACCCACCCATCCACCCACCCACCCCTCATAGAAGTGGAAGGGACCCTGGGAGGTCATCGAGTCCAGTCCTCTGCTCTCTTGGCAGAGCCAAACACCATCTTTTTTAAATTCTTCAAGTCTGTTTGTCCCAGATCCCTAACTGCCCCCCCTTAAGGGCTGAACTCACAAGCCTGGTTTAGCAAGCCAGTGTTCAAATCACTGAGCTGTTCCTCCCCCCTCATTTGAAAATAACTTTCTAGTCAACAAAATCAAACATTTTAAAAAGGACACAGTGTTTTTAGGAGAGTTGTTAGCCCTAACTCTGTGCCCATTTAATGCTATCATTATGATGATACTTCCAAGTCACAGTAGAGACATGATGGCCCACTCATGTACAGAAGTATGCACTGCCTGTATTTTTAATAAATGGAAGAACTCTTCCCTAGGACTGTTAAGTATCTTCCATGAGCACTAAAATTCACTTCATAAACATGAGTGAACATTTTTAGTATTGGTAGAATTATACATAGGACGACCCCATATAAAAGACTGAACAGCTACTCTTAAATTTTCATAGTTTCCCTCTCAGAAAAGTTTGTGCATGTAAAAGGTAATCTTCTGTTTACAAAATAGAATCAGTGACACTTCAAAAGAGTTGGATTGGATTTTCAGAGAAACAGCATTACAATTTAAGGCGGTTGTTCCTGATTAAAATATTGTCTAATATAGTAGACCAGATGTTGAACTAGTAGCCTTGATTAGGTCATTAAACTTCATTTTCCTTGTTAGTAAAATAGACAAGTAGTTATCGCCATCATAAGGATGTTGAGGACTAATAGTTAAGCTTTTAGCGTGCTAAATAATTATTAAGTAAAAAGAGTTGATTCCAAATAACGATGTGTAAAATAAAGCATTACTATTCCATTTTCTATAATATTAGCACTGAATTTCTGTAACTGTATTCTGTTCTATTGCTATTAACTGCACTAGTTAATGCACTAGTGCAGGAGTCAGCTACCAAAACAGCAGGAAGAGACATTTTTTAAATTCAGTAAAAAAAACCACCTCAATAATTCAAGAGCCACAATGCATGTAAATAATACTTTATTAGCAACGTGATCAAAACAGTGTCCTATCCCACAGTGCACTGTACATATTAAAGGAGTCATCCAAATTTGAAGATTGCCTATGGTTTTGTTATTTAGATACCAGTTTTGGGCTTTTAGACATTCACCATTTATCAATTTTTATTTTAATTTTATTTATTTTTTACACTTTCCAATTTACAGCATTGGGAGCCACAGAGAAGTCCTTAAAGGGCCATATGTGGCGGCTTCGTATTAGACCCCTGCCCTAGTGAATTTGATGTCCTGGTAGTGTTGTTGTAGATTTCAATATTACACTAAATTTCATAGTACATAGAGCAACAAGGGGTCCTGTGGCACCTTATAGACTAACAGAAAAGTATGAACATAAGCTTTCGTGGGCAAAGACCCACTTCATCAGATGCAGTACACAAATAACCAAATTATGGAGGAAACATTTATGCATGCCAACTGATTTAAACTTCACATTGTTCTTGGAAACTTGGTACTAAAAGGAACTCTTCTTTTTAAGGTTGAACTCAAAATGGGATCTAAGGAGGCTGTGTAAAACTGTGGGCGCTACAGCTCTTCCCAAATTGGTATGCTATTTACGAAGAGCATAATGACAGTGGAGATACTTATTTTATATGAACAGACTCTTGTTCTGACTTCTGCTTCTTCTGCCAGGTTCCACCTACACTAGAAGAAATGGGTCATTGTGACAGTGTTTGTTTGTCAGAGGTTGGGGATACGCAAGTTGTTGTGTTTAAACACGGTATGTGTTTTCCGTAGGAGATTATGGTTCTGGGTTGTGACTAGAGGTGTATTTATATATGTTCCACATCGTAATGTGTTTTCCAGATAATTAAATCTTTTCTTCCTTACCAGAAAAGGAAGACGGTGCCATTTCTACCATAGTAGTCCGTGGATCTACAGAAAATCTAATGGATGATATAGAAAGAGCTATAGATGATGGTGTTAATACTTTCAAAGTACTTACTAGGGTGAGTAAAATGATTATACTTCTGTTAAACCAGAGCTGTAGATAAGATATTTGTGCCAGTATTCTCCAGCATGCTTTGCTCTGTTCTGTCACTTAGAATGTGGAAGATACTTGTATCTCCCCACTGATGATTACTCCATGTTGAGTAAAGAGCAGGTATGTAACAGATTCCTTTGCCACGCTTGCAGCTCTGGTGTTAGAAATTGGGTTGTGGCCAGAGTGCACTGTGCTTCATACATCTTTAGTCACAAGATGGTCTGTTGGACTCCAATACAAACTGGCAGAGCTAAACACCATCCTGGCCAGAGAAACAGTGACCCATATGTGGCCATCTGTGGACCATTTTCCCGAAGCTCCTGCTGGACCCATTGAAAACAGAAAGCAGCAGCAGTTGTGGACCTTGATAGCTTTAACTCACTTTGTGTTTATGGTTATGTAGCTTATGCTTGGTTTACAGGATAAACGTCTTGTTCCTGGTGGTGGTGCAACAGAGATTGAGTTGGCGAAGCAGATCACATCTTATGGGGAGGTAAATAATATTCTCGTTTTGCTTTATCAATTTATTTTTCTTTAATATTTTAAACAGTTTTCAAACTTTGCTTTAGACATGTCCTGGGCTTGAGCAGTATGCTATCAAGAAATTTGCTGAGGCATTTGAAGCCATTCCTCGAGCACTAGCAGAAAATTCAGGAGTAAAGGCTAATGAAGTCATCTCTAAACTTTATGCAGTGCATCAAGAAGGCAACAAAAATGTTGGATTTGATATTGAGGTAATATGTTATTGGTGTCATACATAATGCCTGCCAAAATGCTTGTTTCTGTGCAACAGAATATACCACAAAATGCCTAAATATATAAAACATGTTCTAGATCAGTGGTTCCCAAACTTTTCGGCATCATGTACCACTTGATTTTTAAGAAACACTCACGCCCCCCCACCTGTTCTTTACCATCACCCAACCCCCCTTTTAACAAAAAATTCAATTCATAATTTAAAGTAAACACAAACTTGATATCAATATGTTGTTTAAAATTAGAAATAAGCACAGAGTATTTCTAGCCTCCTTGTGGGTGCCTGGTGCAGCCCCAGTTGGCCAGCTGCCTGAGCCCCGTGCCAGTCACCAGAGCTGCCCATGCCAGCCGCCCACCTGCCTCAAGCCTGCACTGCCAGAGCTGCCCGCCAGGGCCAGCCAGCCTCTGGAGCCAGCTGCCAGAGCTGCCACCCAGCCCTGTGAGTCCTGCAAGCTGGGCAGACACTTTAGCCCTGTGAGCTGCTCACCGCTCCCACAAAGCCAGGCACTGCCAAGCCTCTGCTGTTACTCCATCCCCATCCACCTTACCTGAGCCAGGCACTCCCAGCCCCCCATTTAACTCTATTCTCTTCTTTCCCCCCTCCTCTCACCTTAGCCTGTGGGTCTTCGCCAGCTGCCTGCTTTTTATAGTGGCTGCGTTGGGTCACCCATGTAAAATAGCAGGAGCTGAGAGCCAGAAGCAAAATGTTGGGGGAATAATAGGGGAGGCTGGGTTACCTTGCACCCCCTAGAATTTCTTCACACCCCGCAGTTTGGGAAACCATGTTCTAGATATTAGGTGTTCTGTTTTTAAATTAAGTAATGTGTTCATTGGTAAGCTAGACAAACAGCTTATACTGCCGTGTTTTTCAACAGACAAATTAATTACAACCAGTGTTCCTATAAGCCAGGGGTGAGCAGACTTTGTCGGGCATGTCCAGTGCTCTACAAGCAAGCAGTAGTCTCTTGTAAATTATGCGTTGGACTTCCTTGGCAATAGCATGGGCAAGGAATGGAGCCAGCAAAGGCTGCAGAAGGGAGGCTGATTGTGCTTTGTCCCTGTTAGGAAATGTTATGTCTCCTGAGAGGTGCTCCTCCACACGTCTTTGCACCCCTGTTGTAAGCTGTGCTTTTGTGCAGCTGCTCAAGAGAGATGCAGTTACTCCCCAGCTGATTAGCAGAGGCCCGAGCTAGATTTGAGTTTCTACGGGTGGCACCCATTCACGTGTGTCAGTACACAGGAAAAAGTTCATTGTGCCCATGGATGGGGAAGAAACCTGTTCCCCGATGGAAAAGATTAGCGGGAATATTGTGAACGATCAATGCTTAATTTGAGCCAGGGCTTGTCAGGCACCTCTAGCCTGGGCCAGAAGCCATGCTGAAGAATAACATGTGCAACAGACACAGGCCTCACCTGCCCGAGGAACAAACTTCCTTGAAACTTTCCTGTCGTTGCTGGCCCTGACTCAGAGCCTCTGTCCCCCTCCCCCAGTCACTAGCGCTGTAACAACAGAAACCCTGTTCGGAACAGGAGTAATCAGCCACCCCCTCACTGCCTGGCCTACGCTTGTTCCACCCCCAGCAGCCAAAGTGGCTTCCTTCCCCAGACTCAGTGGAGAGTTCTGCACCCCCAGATCTGCAGTGTTGCCACCAGTTTGGAGCCTCCCAACCTACAGAGAGGCCAAAGGCTCAAACATTGCTGGGCGCTGTGGGAAGGTCAATCAACCCAGCGGCCCCTGCCAAAATTTCATGCCCCTTCCTCTCCTCCCTCCCTCCTCCCTTGCCCCCCAGGCACCCCTGCTATAAGCTGAGTGCTTGGGTGTGCACGTGGGAGAGATTCAGATGCTGCCCAGCTGACTAAGGGAACACCCACAGCCACCCAGAGCAGGACCATATGTTTCTATGGGTGTGCACATAATACAATTTATTCTGCCCATGGGTATAAAAAAATCAGAGGAAATACTGGTGCATGCAGTACCATATGTGAAAAGGCAAGGGTATGTTCTTGATTGCTTACCTGAAAGAGAATAATCTATCTCAGATAATTTTGCCTATAATTCAGATCCCATTTTTAAAACTTTGCTCAAAAAGTATTTCATTTGGCTGAAGTGGGATAAATCAAAAGTATTTTGTTATGGCTTTGCAGGGGTGACTGATTAACAAACTGTTAATGTTTAAAATAAGGTAGGAAAACTGGTGCTGTGAAACTCTGAACCGTGGTCTTATTTGTTTCTGATAGGCTGAAGCTGCAGCTGTGAAGGACATGTTGGAAAACGGTGTGTTAGACACATATCTTGGAAAACACTGGGGTATTAAGCTGGCTACCAATGCTGCAGTGACTGTGCTCAGAGTGGATCAGGTGAGTGGAAGAAATTATTTGGGGAGGTAGAAGTTTGAAGTCACAAACTTGAGATATATTTATAAAAAGGAAACTGATAACCTTAAGTCTATTTTTGTGAAACCAGGATACACTATTGCTAAAGGTCTGTATTTTGCCATGGAGGTCATGAAATCTGTTTTTTCTGTGACCACCCTGATTTCTTCAGTAATCTGTGTAGCTGTTCTGGGGACCACCTGAGCAGCTGAGGCAGCCCCTGGGCCAGTTGCATCAGTCACTGTAAGGGCAGTCTCAGACCCTACTACCCCCCAGCAGCAGGAGTTTGGGTTTGGGGGCTGGATACAGGGTTGGTGTGAGGCAGTATTTACCAGGGAGGCTTCCTAGAAGGGGGACAGGAACTCCTCTCCCTCAACTCCTAGCTCCACTTGCTACCTCTGTCTGAAGGCATTGCCCCCACAGTTTCCATTGGCTGTGATTCTCTGCGAATGGGTGCTTACTGTGGAGCAGAGGCAGCAAGCATGTGGTGCTAGGAGTTGAGCTTGCTGTGACCTGCAGCAACAGCTTTTTTCTTCCTTCCCCCTCCCCCTCAGTTTTAGTCAGGAATATATAATAAAAATCATTGATTGTGACTTTTTGTTTAGTGCCCATGACTTTTACTTAAAATTCTCAGGATGAAAATTTAGGTTTAGTAACTGCTGACCAGGTTACTAGATTCAGATCCTAGAAAAGTGAGTCAAGGTGCTATATCACTGAGATCTGTACATTTTGGATTTATAACCTGACCCATAGTTGGTAGGTATTAATTTCACATGTGTAACTGCCTCAAAGAATGTATATGATTCCAAAAAAGAAACTCACTTTTTACCTGAATGCATCTTGTACAGCAAAATGGAAGGCATGCAGTGAAGACTTTTTGGGGTAGTTTAAAGACATGATAGTATATGGAACTTCAGCAGCAATGTGTATGATGTATGTAAAACTTCTGTAGATTATTGTGGCAAAACCAGCAGGTGGTCCAAAAGCTCCTAAACAACAAGGACACTGGGATAAGGATGAATGGAAAGAGGAACCTGAAAACTAGTGTGCTGTAAGATCGGGTGGCACTTGTCATGTTGAGCTGAGAGATGTCTTGCATGAATGTATCCACACAAAATGCAGAACTAATATGTATTGTTCCCTTTCAAGGGCACTTGTGTGGGCAATGTCATCTTTTTAACAACCTGTTTGACACGATTTGTGGCAGATTGTGTTGCAGTGAACTCATCTTTTTTAACTGAATTATATGGTGCTATTTACTTTTTTAGCTTAACATAATTTTGCGCACATGCTGTTTAAAACCAAATTTTAGCAGGGGAGAGTTGCAGCTGGCATTTTTGGAAATCTTAAGCTGGGAAATGCTGATGTCAAGAATTTAAAATAGATTTTGTTTGTTCAGATTTTGTGCATTAGGTTCTGTAAATATTTCCTATCAGATGTTGTACATGTTCAGTAACAGTCAGCTCCTGACAGATTGTCTAGATATTGGACATTTTTCTAACCTAATTTAGGCTTTAAATTGCATGCAGAATAAAATGTGAACAAGTCTGTCTTAAATGTGAAAGTGTACAGCTTGAATTCCCCTCTTCCCTTTAAAAAAGTTAACTGAGGGAATATTGAAATTGTATAGGGGAAAACATCTTATGCACTAAACTGCTATATATTTGCAGAAATATGGAACATATCTAATGGCAAAAGCTTGTCCACTAAAACACGTATAACAGATTTGCATGAGTTTTGTGAATACTACTAAAATTGCATGTCTTGTGCTGTAGGATGGAAAAATGCAGCGTATGTGTTCATCTTTTTTTTTTTTCTCCCCCTCTCCAAGATCATCATGGCAAAACCAGCAGGTGGGCCCAAACCTCCTTCAGGAAAGAAAGATTGGGATGATGACCAAAGTGAATGAACACTTTCACTATAGTTTGAGTGAACTAGGATTGTATGTCTCTTGTTGTTGAACTCCTGTTGGGGCTTAACATGTTTTCTCCTTCTTGACCTTAAGTTATAAGACTGTAGCCAATAAAGTACAGTACCGCTACCATTTCAATAAATGATCTTGAAATATAAAATCTCAAACTTTTCTTGTTGGACTTGCTGTCTTAAAATTAACTTCCACACGTTGCTTTTGAGTGTTATCTATATTGGGGTAAGCAGATTTTACAATGGGCCCCATTTTTTATCTCTGCAATTAGCAGGGACCCTTCACTTGTTTAATGTAACCCAAAGTGAGGGAAATTTCAGTTAGGTTCATACTGAAAAATTTACGCAGGTGTAAGAAAATATGTAGAATGTAACTCCTAATTGGTGTATAAAGGTGAATACACAAACAGTAACACATTTCAGCATTTTTAATGAAATGAGCTTGAGGTTCAGCAGCCAATTTTGCTGCATTTCCTCTCCTCAGGGAATCTTAAACCTCCCCCACCCCCTTTTCTCACCCTGAGCTATATTAAAGAAACAAGTTGTTTAATTTTCTGTCCAGCTTTGCTTTCTATTTAGGGTTTTTTCAGATAAACACCATTAATGTTAAAGCTTCAAGCCCAATTTTGGGAAATTATACCCATGTCATAGGGTAGGACTTACAGATGTCTGTGAAACCTTTTCTTAAATAACTTCAGTAATGGAGTTTTGAGTTTTGTTAGTCCAGAGCTCACTTGAGTAAGTAAGTGGTAAGCCATACAGCTGCTTATTTGCCACCACTCAGGGCAGAACTGCTTCAGCCCTTTTTCTACCTAGTAGCCCAATCTTCAGCCTGCGACAGTGTCCTTCCCTGGCAGTCCTGCTCTCCTGTAGCTGGTATGGCCTAGCCCCACCATAGTGGGAAGAAATGATGCTGTCATCTCCATTCAATACCCTTCTGCTACGAAAGACAGTGACTCTGAGAAGTGTGCAGGACATAGGGAACCCCACTTCAGCAAATCTGTCCACTAACTGCTGTGGGGCAATAGGTATGCGTGCGCCACTTACCTTGGCACCAGAGTCCATGAAACTCAGGAGGTACTTCTCCATAGTGTTGCAGGCATTGTTGGATCACAAGGGCTGTTTCACTGAGCAACATGGGATGGTTGGGAAAGGTACAGAATGATCTGTTCAGAAAGCTGGAGAATGCTACCATAGGAGGTAGCAACAGTGATCCAGCACTCCTTTAGCTGAAAGCCACACCCAGGCATCTTATAGGCTGGGCAACTGCAGAATGGTCATAAAATCTGCTTCCAGCCATTTAAAAATCAGATTCAGGAGTCTCTTGTTTCAGACCTCAGTGGTGACAGCCACCTGTAGGCTTCATAATTTACCTGAGAGCTAGGGAGAAAACTTCATGCCAGGCTGGAGAGCAGAGGCAGATCATCTGGCTAGTAATAATTAGCAGCCAGCCACCAGGACAAAGAGAGCATAGCACACAGCATTGCTAATTAGGAAGGCTTTGAAAAACAGCTTTGAATGACCAGACAGCAACATGACAGTCACAATAGTTTGCTGCCTCATCAGCTGTACAATATCCTCCTAGGTCTCCAATTTGCACCAAGTGCTCTCCTTTCATCCTGATCAGTCCTCCACAGTGGTTCTCTCTGCATTTAACTGTGCCTGTCCTTGCAGGTGGCTCCTATGTGTGCTAGGAACATGTCTTCCCACATTTGTTTTCTCCTGCAGATCTGTGCCACTTGAACAGCTGGGGGAAAGGAGCAGTGGTCAAAGAGCTTGCTCTTGAGTACACTGCAACAGAACGTAAGTGAAGGCCAGGCATTAGGGAGAAACATTTACTGTAGATAAGTAACACCACAAAGGAGTCTCATGGAGGAACCTCTGTGAAATACAATAGGGGTGAATTCTGTCCAAAGACAAACTCTGGCTTTTAGCATCATTGGTGCAGCAGGTACTGCACAGAGATCCTAATAGACCTGCTTGACATGGTTCACTTCCAGCCAGGTAAGGCACAGACTGGGAGCATGCTTTCAAGTGTCTTCTCACTGTCTCAGCGTGCTTCTACCCCCAACACTCCTGGGACAGTGAAAATTTCCCTTCCCCTAGCAGCCTGGGGAATGGAGGGAGTGGTCAGGGCATGGCAGAGCAACATGTGCTATTAGATAGTAGCATAATGCTCCTCCCCGTGATTTTACTCTCTTTAGACTAATGTTGATAAGGAATGGCTACTGACTGTTGGCACAAGGCTGGTTGTTATGCTGTACTGGTCTGTGGTGCCATGACTCCAGAATACTTAGTGGTGGCTTGGTGAGGAAAGGTGTCCTATTGAGGTTGGAATAAGTACCCCCGGACCAAAAAAAATCCACACCCACAAACCTTTGAGCCTCATGAGAAGGATTAAAGTGTAGCTGCCTGAGAACTTCGTAGAGATGTGCAAGGAGCATCGGTGCCCCATCCCCAGACACATTAACCAGTAGTTCTGGGGATTGTGTAGGTACAGCACCTGCCACAGATCACACCCAAGTGCCTTAACCTACTTGTACCATTATTAAAATGAAGACTCACCAGAAGTGCCCTCCTTGACATCAGGGCCTAGCTGCAAAATGTCCTGGCAGGAAGGGGATGAGATCCAACGTTACAGAAAGCTCCTGGCTGTTGACAAATCAGCTGCTCCATTTGCCTGCTGACCACTGTCATCGGCCTCATCCACTGTGTCCTCCTTGCTGTTGCCAGAGGCTTCCTGAGGATTCTCTTCAGAGGTATCCACAGTGACTGACTGGGGACAGTGGTTCGGTCACTCCCCAGAGCCCCATGCAGCTGCCCCCAGAAGTAGGATGTTTGCAGTGATGACCCAAAATGTCCATTTGCTTCCTTTGTTTTATGGTATGCCTATTTGCGCTCCTTTATTTTCACACGGCAGTGCTGGCATCCCTGATGTATCCTTTTTCTCCATGCCCTGTGAGATCTTGGTGTGTGTCTGCATTTCTTTTGCTGCTTTGTAGTTTTCCCAGTACAGATTTACTCCCATTCCCCCTGCCAAGCAATGAGGTCCTGGATCTTCTGCATGCTCTATGCTGGAGCTTGTCTGCAACCCTCAGAATTCATGGCCAAATGTGCTGCTGAGGAGTGCTGCCTGCTCTGCTGGTTCATGCTGGCCAAACACGAAATGACAAATTTTCCCAGGCTGCTTCTGTGTATCTGGGCTATGGCCACACAGCAAAGTTATTCTGAGGTAGTAGAGCGTCTTAGAGAGATTGTGTGTGTGTGCATGTGCGCAGCAGCAGCATGTTGTATGGATGACAAAGAGTTAAAGAGAAAGATATTGGTGTTCAGAAGGAGTCGTCATAGAAAAATCCTAAGAATAGGATGGATGCAGAAGGTCACCAACGAGGAATTATATAGTAAGATAGAGCTGAAAGAGAACCTACTGCAGGTGGTTATACAATGGAAGTTACAGCTATTTGGGCATATCTGCAGAATGGATGAATGAAAAATCAAGAACCTGGTATTTGGCATAATGGACCCCACAGAGAATGGGTTCATAATATAGTAGACTGGTGCAGAGCTAGGCTGCAGAAACTAAGCCACTCTGCACTGGACAGGGAAAGATGGAAGGAAATAGGCAGGTATCTGACACCAACAGGCGCTGAGCACATAGTTGTTGATGATTTTGAAATAACTTTGCTAGCGTCCATGCACGTGATATTTCAAAATAAATTCTTTTGCATTATTAACCATCAAACCTCCCAGTAGAGTTAAGGCTAGTCTACACTGCTGAACATGTTCATATAACTACATTGCTCAGATGTGACAAATCCACATCCTTGAGTGATAGTTATATATTAGACATACTGGCCTGTGCAAACAGCATTATGTTAATGGGAGAGATTTTCCCATCCCTCCCTCTGAGAGAAGTAGATTAGTCCACAGGAGCACTCTCTCTTGTCATCTTACTTTAGTGAAAGTGCTCTGTTGCAGCTGTACTGATGCAATGGAAAGGTGCAAGAACAGGGAAGAAGTATGCCCATTCAAAACTAAACTGCAACCTTGGTGTAGCTGTAACATGGAATTGCAGGAGAAACTGAGCCACAATTCTGCTAATCTATTATCAGACCCTGATGGTGGGACAAAAAGAAGCCAACATGTTGGTACCTAAGTAATGCAAGTAAGACAAGGTGGGTGCGGTAGTGTTTTATCTAACTACTTACTGTTGGTGAAAGACAAGCTTTTGAACTACACCAAGCTCTTCAGCAGTTGGTCCAATAAAAGACATACCTTCACCCATCTTGTCTCTCATAGCCTCAGCAGACAAACAGAAATACAGCAGCACTGCAAAGTAAGCGGCTTCCTTCCAGAGGTAGTAATGTAGCAGATTGAAAGCTCTCTGTACTCCTATGGATCAGAATGAGGCCACTGGTGCAGGTAGACCCTTAGATATGGTCTGGAGGGGGAGATTTACCAAATGCTACTTCTTCCCCCTCTAGCCATGGAAGCAGGTCTGGAATTGTAGTTTACTTAAAATGAAGCTATTAGCCAGCAGTTGTCAGGTAATGCTCATTGACAGAAAGTATTTCCAAATTTTCAAAGTGCTGCTTTTAAGTGCTAAGCCAAACAAACTCAAACTGTGCTGTAGCCCGTTTTTAGACGTTCATCTATGTGGTTTTTTTTGTTATTTTAAGAAAAGCACAGTTAAAAACTGCACTTTTGAAATATCACTAGCTGCTTTTGAAAACCAGTACAAAACCACATTGAATTGGATGCTTTACTTACTGTTAAAGTTCAGATATGAGCTGACTACCTTTAACTTGCACATTAATTTTGCAATGAAGCTGAACATACAGAGAATAGAGATCTTGGATGGGATAGCAGGCCATGAACACTCCTCTTTTAAAATGGAAAGGCTCTATTCCATAGAAAGAGCCAATGCTTCATGTTCAGCATTTATGGTACAGGCCCCGTAGTCTCTATGCAAAATGGCAGAGCTTAGCTTTACTTTCCCTGTATATAATTTCTCTAAGAAATTAAGGTACATGGCAATGGAACATAATGTCTCAATTTAACAAACACTTTTTTCTACACTGCTGTTTGCTTGAAAAACTTGAGGCGAAACGGGTCACACAAATAGGGCCATTGCCCCAAAAGTGTGTTTTGTCTGGAAGACCATCTATACATATAAGTGACAGGGAAACACACCAATTTTTGGTCCACACTGCAGCAGTAAATAAGGCATCCTAGTTAAATATATAGGGTATTAGACTGAGACACTATCATTAGTATTCCCCACCTAGTTACCTGTCTACTGTATGATTGTCAACCTACTTACTGTGGCTACGTTTACAGTAGTACACTACGGCGAAGTAGTCTATTTTGAAGTCAAGACACCAAAATAGGCTACTTCAATGCGTATCATCCACACATCGTCTGGGGCTGGTGCCATTGATGTTCAACGTTGTAGTGACGGCGAACATTGAAAGGGGCTGCCCCAGAGGGAAAAGCAGGGCATCCACACACACAAGCGCTCCCCTTCGAAATAGGGGGCCACGAAAGCCTGCGGACGGGGTCAGAGGCTGGACTAGCCCTTCCAAGGCAACAGCAAGCCACACCTTTAAAGGGCCCCTCCCAGACACGACCTGCAGAGCACAAGGTCTGCAAAATACTATCCACGCTCTCGCAGACCAAGTCACAGCAGGCATGGACCCCCAGCAGCAGCACCTGGAAGCCTTCTAGGTTGTCACCCAGGGAGCAAGCACCCTCCTGGGTGCTGCCCGGGAGGCTGTCCAGCAGCTCGTGGCAGGGGAGCCCTACTCAGGAGAAGATGGGAACACCCCTAACCACCAGGCTCCCCTGTTCCTCCCCTGCTCTGCCGCCTCTGGAGCTACCCCACCAGCTCAGAGTAGTGATAACAACTGGTACTGGGGGAGTGGGAGGACAACATGTGGCTGCGGAACTTCCGCATGCGCCGGCAGACCTTCCTGGAGCTCTGCCAGTGGCTCATCCCCACACTGAGGCACCAGGGCACACGGATACGGCACGCCCTTCCCACGCCCTTCCCGTGGAGAAGGGGTCACAATCGCTGTCTGGAAGCTGGCCACTCCAGATGGCTACTGCTTGTGGGCCACCAGTTTTGAGTGGGAAAGGCCAGGGTTGGGGCCATCATCATGGAGGTAAGGAGGCCTGGGCATGCACCCACTGGGGGCTGGGGAGCCACGGGGGGGCCCAGGTGTGGAGTTGGGGAAGGAGGCAGCGGGGAAGGAAGGAGCTGGGCGGGGGCTTGGGGAGGGAACTGGGCGAGGGGGTTGCTCAGGACAGGGGTGCCTGAGGAGGGCCGGGGCGGCCAGAGGCACCCTGCACACCCCCATAGAGGCTCATGTCCCCTCCCCACTGTTGGTCTGTGTGCTCAATGCCTTGCTGCTCCACAGGGTCGTCTGAGCCAGGGACCTGGATGCGGCCATTGCAAGATTCGCTGCCAAGGGGTTCCCAAACTGCTTTGGGGCCCTAGACAGGACCCATATCCCTGTCCACACCCGACCACAGTGGGGGACGATACATAAAACCAGAGGGGCTACCACTCCGTGGTCCTGAAGACCATGGTGGACAGCCAGGGCGCTTCCAGGATGTCTATGTGGGTTGACTCTGCTATACACATGATGCCCCTGCCTTCTGGAACTTGGGCCTGTGCCACCGGCTGGAGGTGGGGACCTACATCCCCCAGAAGGAGATCCCTTTGGGGGACACCACTGTGCTCCCCCGCCTCATGGCAGATGCGACCTAGCCCCTCCAGCCCTGGCTCATGTGCCCGTACACCGGCCACCTCAGTGCGAGCCAGGAGCAGTTCAACGGTCGCCTGACCCACACCCGCCAGGTGGTGGAGAGGACCTTCGGCTGCTTGAAGGGCTGGTGTCAGTGCCTCCTCGCCTGCCTGGACGTTGGCCTCCAGAACATCCCCCAGGTTGTGGGTGCATACTGCACACTCCCCATGGTCGCGAGCAAAGGGGAGGCCTTCGTCCAGAGGTGGGCAGTCGATGCTGGCTCAGTCTTTCCCCAGCCAGCTGCCGCACCCAGTCGCCAGGCCCATCAAAAGGGGGTAGGGGTCTGAGAGGCCCTGTGGGCCCATTTAGATCAGGGGGCCCTCTGAGCACCTCCCTGGCCATCCCGCAGGCCTCTCGTGCACCACCCCCACCACCTGCGCACTATCTCCCCAACAAGCATGCGTCTCACAAAGTTCTTTGGAAAAATAAAACTCTGGATTATTGAATAACTCATAGAACTGTCTGGTATGGTATGTGCACAACAAATTGCAATTAATATACGTATGGGGGGACAACTATATACATGGAGGGCCAGCAGACGGCTCGGCTGTTGGCCCATCATTCTGGGTGTGGGTAAAGGGGTGCGATCCCCAGCAGGTTCAAGTCGCGGGCCCTCCCCGCTTGTCCGCAGTCCCCGGTGCAGCAGGCTGGGAGTCAGGAGGACCGGCAGGTAGGGCCGGGATGCTTCCACCAGCCGGTCTTCAGCTGTGGGGCAGCAGGCAAGACAGGTGGGGTGGCAGGTGGGGAGGCACGCAGGACAGAAGCCGGGCCACAGCCTCCTGGAACAACCCCTTATGTCCCTGAAAATCCCCATAAACTCCTGCCACGATGCCCAGCGCCAGGTAGACTACTTGCGGTCGAAGCGCAGCCTCTTCTCGGCAACCTCCACCTGGTGCCAGAGAGCTGCCAGGAGCTGGGGGTCCACAGGGGCCATCACCTCAGTCCAGTGGTGGTATGCCTGTCCTGGCCTTGGCGGTGCGCCTGGTCCTGGCAGTGCCTGACCTCTGGCAGGCTCTCCAGGACAGCACAGGGTGTCTGGCTGCCCAAGGCCTTAGATGGCACGGCTGCAGAAAGGGGGAGAGAGGGAAGGGAAGGCTGTTAGTACTGTGCCCTGGCTCATGGCCTATACCCCCGTCCCCCCTCTGTGGGTGTGGTGTCCCTGTTGGTGGCCCCATTGCATGGTACCCCCCCCCTCCAGAGGGTTAGGGCACTGCACTGTCCACGGGTGTGGGTGCTGACAGGCACCGATGGCCATGCTGTGGCTGGGCAGTTGTGGGTCGGGGGTCTGTGGGAGGCCCCCAGTCACATCTGGTGCCCCCGCCCTGTGGGCCAGGGTGTGTGTCCTGTGGGGTACATACCTGACCATCCACTGCCATGGTCGGGGGGAAACCCAGTGGGCGGATGCCTGGCTGGTGCTCCAGGAGGGGAGGTAAATGAGGAGCTCCCCCTCCTCCCTGCTGGTCCCCTCTCCAGCAGTCCCATGGGATGGCTCCTCGGGTGGGCCCCGGGGTGCGGATCAGGCCTCCAGTTCCAAGGCCTGCTGGGACTCCTTAGCTACAGTGTCCAGTGTCGCTGAGGGGGCAGATGGCGTCCCAGGGGCCCAGGATGGCCTTGAGCTCCCTGTAATAGAGGCAAGTGGCGGGGGCGGCCCCAGACTGGCTGGCAAAGTCCCAGGCCAGGGCGTAACCCTGCTGCAACTCCTTCACCTACGGACGTGATCCAGAGTGCGGGAAGGGTGACCCCAGGCAGCCAGACCCTCGGCCGGTCAGGCGAACGTTTCTGTGTTCCGCCGCTTGCTCCCCATCACGTGGAGTACCTCCTCCTTACCCCAGAGCTCCAGCAGGTCCCGGAGCTCGGCCTCCAACCAGGAGGGGCCCCCACTGCGTTTTGGCCCCCGGGGGGTCCTGGGGGTGCTCTGGGGGCTGGCTGGATGCCATGACTGAGTGGATGTCTGCGTGCTGCTCCCTGCACGCACTCAGCTTCCCACCACAGGACATCTGGGTCCATGGTGTTTTAAGGGCTGCTGCGCGTGATGACCATAGAGCCCCTCAGGGGCTGGACAGCACATCTCAACCCCTCAGCTGATTGCCGCCACAGAGGACCCTACTATTTCGAAGTAGTGGGACGCAAATCATCTACATATGCCCTACTTCGACATTTAACTTCAAAGTAGGACGCTATTCCCATCTTCTGACAGGAATAGCAATTTTGACGTCTTGCCGCCTAACATCAATTTCAACATCGAAGTAGCGCACGGTGTGTGTAGATGCAGTGCGTGCTATTTCGACGTTGTGCTGGCTACTTCGAAGTAGCTGGCTAGCGTAGATGCGGCCTATGTGTTTTTACCACACCTGGCCCACGAGGATGCTGATCTCAGAAGTTTTACAGTAGCTGTTGAATCTTTTCTGAAAGCTAATCCTTTTCTGTTCCTTCATTCTCCTTTGCAGCGTTCACCAGAGCACAAAATCAAAGTTCAGTACCTATGTCCACTCCATTTTCAGTCTCAGAATGCTACCAATAGTAACTGACAGCAGAGAAAAGTCAAGTGAACATATTCTACTGAGTCCACTATAGAGTGATTAGATGGCAACAATTTTTGTTCAAACTGGAACAATGTGAAATTAGAGCTTAGATGAAAGTATCCATTGCATTACCATTTCTAAATTAGTAACAGAGAGGGAGCCGTGCTAGTCTGTATACTATCAAAACAAAAAAGCAGTCAAGTAGCACTTTAAAGACTAGCAAAATAATTTATTAGGTGATGAGCTTTCCTCAGACAGACCCACTTCTTCAGATCATAGCCGTACCAGAACAGATATTTCTGTTCAGTATTTCAATATTTAAGGTTTACACTGGTCAGAAACAAGCTTCTGAGCCACCGAAAATTCTCCTAGAAATCTGGAAAAGATACCTCCTTCAGACACAACTAGGTGGAAAAAGACATTGGTACATATGTAAGGGATTCTGCTAGGTAAGGCACAATATGCTCCAAGGAAGAGGTCTGTGCATAAAAGACAAGGATTCAAGTCAAACTGTAGTTGTTCCAAAAACATTACCTAACCCAACTTGCCCACAAAGATGTTTGTTCTGCAACACAGAGTAAAAGTAGCTACATGAGGTTAGGTAATGAGATCCTTTATTAAAATTCTAGCAGAGTCAATTAAATACAGGTTTCTGCAGAATCAAACACCACTCAAAGTAATATGAGAAACATGTTGACTGCCAGAAATAATTGTTCAAAGGTGTCAATAATGCTTCAGACATGAAGTTATGAAAAAAGAACAAAATAGCTTCTTTTATTTAAGAAAAACAATGGAACTACTGGGAAAGCATAAGTTAATGTTTCTAGGAAGCATGAGATTTATGCAGTAGACACTTGCAAGTCTAACTGAACATGATTTATAGGTCACTCTTCTCTGATTTAACCTTTATTTTAAGATGTTTAGAAACCATACAGTATTGGATGAGAAATGCGTCCCAGGTGACTTATAGCAGTCTTTCGTAAAACAGCAGATAAGCTTGTGAATTCAGCACTTTAGATACAGCCACAGGTTGCACATGTGTATCACTGATGTGAAACCACTGTCCTGCTGATTTCATTTCTAAGGCTGTAAAAAAAAAAAACAAACCCTTAAAAAGTAGTGCTAAAGCAGAAACATGATAAAATACTACCAGTTATAGAAATTCCACTTAAGATCAGACTGTTGTGAAAATATGGGTGATGCTTACCTTGGGGAATTTCTCCATGGAGGACAAAATCAGAAAGATGGTTTCTCACAGGTCTCATCTTGGCATAGGCAGTGTAGTGTCCAGACCTCATTGTGCCACTATGTTCAACCACCCCATATAAAGAGTACAAGACATTTGTACTCCCTTCAGCAACGTTCTGCAAAGTGACAATTTTGTTACAGTTCCAGCATAGTACAGATGAGATGTCAACCCAGCTGAAATCTCAGCCTTTCAAACAAGTCAGTTCTGATTCCACTGTTCTGTACTGAGTCAGTTCTGATTCTACTCATCAGTGTAAAAACTGTATTAATGACAGTGGCTATGACCAGTATTTGAAATCTGAATTACACTGGAGCAGATTTCTAACATAAGAATTTAACAGTACCTACATAGACAATCATCTATCTATTGCTATATGATGTGGTCAGTGAAATTTTGATATGATCCAAAATAGTTTTCTAAACACTTAACCTCTTGCTGTAAGGGTTGACTGGTTTTTTGAATTATTTCAAAAATATTTTTTAAACTTACTTTGCATTTAATTGCACAGAAAGGAGCCAATTCTATCACTTCTGGAAACTTTATGTGTTTGTTAACTTTCCGTAGATTAAATCCTGCCTAGAAATAGGATAGAAATGAAGAAACATAGCCCTTTAAAACCTGACATACACAAACAGGTGATATACATTTCTTCTTGCAAGGTTACAAGTTTAGTTATTTTTGAACATTCCCACAAAACTTCAAGACACAAGCTCAATATCAAGGAAAGCTTGCAAAATGTCTTTAATTTAATTGCAAATATAACCCATTGGGTCACCATACCCAATTCCCTTCACTCCCTGGATTTTCAGCGACTTAGATAGTTATGTGTCTACTTGATTATTTGGCTAGGGTATAATTAGTATTTTAAGCTTTAAGTTGATCCTGATATTCATTCTCCCCTTCTCATTTCTGACTTGTTTAATCACTGTGTTCCTGATTCTGAAGAACCCCAAACTAAACGCCATAATTTAGGCACTGAAGGAATATTACCTCTAATTAATATGATGCTTTGTATATTCACGCCCTTCAAAAAAGGCATGCTCACATTGCAAGCTTGTTTCTAATTTATGAGCCCATCACCAGCACTCAAATGTCTCTTAGCTGCACTACTTTCTATGATTGTACATCTGTGAGCAAATCTCTGTTGCAGACCATCCATCTCCATATTTAGTCTAAGTTTGTTTTTCAGCATGAGTCAATGTTTCTGTCCCCATTTTTTAAGCCTTCGTTCCTGGTAGTAATATTTCTTTGAAGAACTCAAGAGTTATAAGAGGTATTACAGTAAACAAGAGTAGCAGAAATGAATGCATCAGGAAGATTTCTAAAGTTATGGAAAGAATAGTAGTTAATGGAACACATTTATCAAAAAGTCAAGATCCACTAACTTCAATGGCTCATTTCTATACAAGAGTAACAGTTAACAATACCTGTTGAAATCTCTTTAAGTGAAGTGTTAAAATTGGAGGTGCAAGAGAAATTAACATTTGCTTTCTGGCATTAGTGTAAACATACTTCTTCTCACCTAAAGGAAAGAGAGCGCACCATTGGACGGACAGTCAAGAACAATCGAATGAATAATTTAACACTGAAAATTCCTCTGTGGACTAGAAACAATGCTTTATTTCATATATAATTATAATATACTTAACTGATGATTTCCCTTCAAAATTATGAATGTTTACAAGCTACCATCTTTCGCATGGTCCTAGTTTAAGAGATTAGCTAGTTTATATTAAATCACCACATCTGCTTGAATAGGGTGACTTCTAACACTCGCTTCTAGGACTTCTACAGACTTAGATGCTGAATGGTGATTTTATTTGTCTGCCGGGCAAATTCCCACGTGTTCTCCTTCTATGGCTCGTGTGCTGCAGTAACTATAAAAGTTTAACACTTAAAGGATGTAAAAACAAAACAAAACAAAAACAAAAATACACTAGAACAAAAAAGAAAAAAAACTATTTAATGTTCCATTCTACTATGAGTAGGACTGTGAGCTCCCTTGCTCTATGCTACAGGTAACTTACAAGTCATTCCATTGGAGACAATGGGGCTGCTCATGAGTAAGTACTCAATAATAAGAGTAGAGGGTTCAGCCTGGCCCTTAAATAATGGGCATCAATATATCCAATAGAAAATACACATCCAAACCTGTTTAAAAACAGAGAATGAAGTAGAAGAAATGGAAAGATTCAGAGCAGTTTTTTTAGTTTTTAAGTAAAACTAATTGGCTTACTTTTTCCACTATTCTTTGGTCCATGTCTTTGTGTACATACATCACAGAGCAGCTTATTGGTCTCACTGAGTTTCTCATTGTAAGTGAACTGATATAAACAATGAAGGATTGAACCTTCTTCTATATTTAGATCATCTCTGTTTGCAAGTGTACAAAAGGCAGTTTCTGGGTCCTCATTCACTACCTCATATGTTTTTAACTTGGTCATATGACTGTCATCCAAGATATCCATATCAGAGTCAGTAGCTACATCTAAGTGTAAATCTTCTAAATTAGTAGCAAGTTCCTCCTCTTCCGCATGATAATCTTCAACACATAGATTGTCAAATCCCCCAACACACTCAGTAGTAGAAACAAAGTCTTCCACACCAACATTCATGTTGGTTTCATCATCTTCATATTCTTGTTGTGGATTTTCTACACATTCATGGGCACTATGTACATCTGCACTATTCTCTTGATCATTTAAGTCTATCTGATTTAAGCAAAGTTCTTCACATTCATTGGAAGACTTCTCTTCTTTCAGGTCAGTGACTTCAGAGTTCGTTTCTCCCTTTGTTTCTTCATCATCCTTCACATTTTCTTCAGACAGTTCCATAGAACATACATCAGTTACATGAAACATCTTTCCTTGAATTTTTTGCTGGCGACGCTGGTTCTAAAATAAAAATATGCAGTGGACACACAGTATAATATTGTATAAGAAGCAGAGGAAAAAAAAGTTGCTGTATTTTTATTAGCTATGCACCCTTTATTTAGAAAATACCTTATTACTATAAGCAACAGGAGTTGTAATGGGGCTAATCTAATTTAGCGATCATGACAATCAGATGGCATGATTATAAAATCAGTACTGTATCACTCTCACCAAACTTCTAAGTCAAAGTCTCCCGAAGCTTACTGCAATCCATATATGAATTTCTTTTATGTCCCCAAAATGTTTTCTTTCTTAATTTCGTTCCTCCAGAACCATCTGAATGTTTCTCTTGCTGTCACTGATAAAAAGAAAAGCCTTCTGATGTACATTTGTTAATGCTACTCTAGAGAGGAAGCATATGGCTGGCTACTTTAGTAGTTCTGGGAATATAATCAGGTGTTGCTTTAGAAAATCCAGCAACAGAAAATAAATACAGCTTCACAACAGGTAAAATAAGATATTTGTTCCTGTAAACTTTGCACTTGGGAGAAATTTTTTAATTGCCCCATTGCAAATGATCAGCCCACATATAAAGTGGACTAAACAAAAAGTCTAGCATTTTGCAATACACCTAGGCTAGTGCTACACTCACTGCTAGTGGCAGCAGCTTGACGCAAATCAGCAGTCTCAAAAATACAAAATGGCTGCACATTTGCATTTTCACGGTAGAAAACAAGCAGTGAAGACTTGGTTCTGCTGGCAAAACCCCACATTGTCGGCAGCCCCTTACCCCTGGAAAAAAAATCAGGCAAAAGGGGCTTCCGACAAAGGCGGGGGGGGGGGGGTGGGTTTGCAGCAGAACAGTTAGTTTTCTACTGTGAAAATGCAAATGAGCAGCTCAGATATGCAAATAAGCAGCCAGTTTGCATTTTCAAGACTGCTCCTTTGCATCAAACTGCCAGCACTAGAGATGAGTGTAGCACTAGCCCTAGGGTGAAAGTCCTTAATACTTGGTTTTGCATCATAACCAACCTTAGCTTGTTTTTTGGCCTGTTTCTTTGCTTTCTTCTGCAGGTGCTTACTTGCACCAGGATGATCACCCCTTTCCTTCATATAACTGTCATTGTCTTTATCCTCTTCATCATCTTCATCTTCCTTTTCCTTAATATTTTTAATATTTTTCTCTTTTGAACTTTTCTTAACACTCTAAAAATCAGAACAGCAGACAAAAATGGTGCCACTATCATAGTTTCAAAGATAAAAAAATTAATTTAATATCAGTTATGTTTTTTTTCCCCTCAAAATCAATACCAAAAAGGAAAATTGCAGTTTGGTATATTACTCTGATTTTTTCAAATTAAGCTGTTACCTGTTTAGGGGTTAGAATAAAACATTTACACCCACACACTCTAAAAGCCCGATTCTGCTGCTCTTACTGAGTAGTACCTTATTCTACAAGCAATCCTACTGAAATCTATGCTTGCAGAGTACAGTCCTACTCACTGTGAATCCAGGTGGCAGAAACAAGCTATAAACATTTAAAGATGACACTTAACCTTCAGGTTTACTGATATGAATTTCACTGAATTCAGAAAAGATACAAAATATCTTAGATACTTATTGCAGTCACCCTAAACTAAGCAGTAAGTGCTCGGAAGATCAGGCCGTCTTGTTTGCTTTTATTAGTATGAAAAGATACCAGCTCAGTTAAGTAACATTTTATTCAAACACTCTTGGGTTGAAATATATACATCAAAGTTACTTCCTTCAGTGTTGGTTTTTAGTGGGCAAGTTGTATCTCCCTGATCTGGCACCCTCAGGACCTGACTGGTCCCAAACCAGGGAATTTGCTGGACCAGGAAAAGTCACTGATAGCTCCTCTGCTGCAGCTGGCTGTGGAGCCTTACTCTGGCAGCAACAAAGGACTGGCAATGACTGATTGGGCACTGGGGGGCAGCTCTGGAGAAGAGGCAGGGTGGCTACACGGCCCTATACGCAGGGGCCAGGAGTGCAGGCCCAGGGCTGTCGAGCTGTGCTCCTGATCATGAGGTCTGAGGCCACCCTCCCTCCTCCTCCAGATACCGCTACTGACCAGGCTTCTCCCCCTCCCTCCCTGAGCTTGAACCACAAATGAGCCAGCTGTAGTGCTCTGGAAGGGCGGGGGAAGAGCTGCTGAGCATGGGGCCCCCTGGCTTTTCTACATGAGTGCTCCCATCTGGGTGTACCTAGGAGGATGCCAGAGCACAGATGTTGCCAGAGGAGGGAAGTCCAGAAATTTAATTATGGAAATTCAACCTGTAGTACTCTTTGTGCATGTTTTGAAGATGAAAGGAGATAATGTGTGTGCTGAGGGCAAAAATGAAAGACTTTGAGCTATAAATCTAAATCTAAGTTGAAATGTTTATACACTGGACTAGTTAAATAAGTGAATTCCCATGGTATCTGCTCTAACCACATGTCTCTTCACCTTGAGAGTATTTGATAAGGATCAGCATTAGCTAGGAACCCTCTATGACTGTTCCCAGCATAGTAAACAGACAGGAACTTAATATCTGAAGAGTTCTCTGATTTGCCTCTGAAAAGTATGGATTTTGACACACTAATATCATGAAATTTAAAATTTCAAACTCACGACCCTGACGAATGCCTAGCTGGGATTATGTACTTTTTAAAATCAGCCAGTCTTTCAATACAGTACATTATTTTTTCTGCTCTGACCAAGGCTTCTAAGTAATAGCTAGAAGTTTAACTGACATGGCATTAAAATCCCCAGTGTCCTGTTTACGCTAGCATTTGCAATCATCAGAAAATTTTCCAAGAGTGTTTGTGTAACCACAAGCTACAGGACTTAAGTTAATAAAATGATAGAAAATGGCAATGCATTTCTTTATGTGATTTTATTAGGTAAGTTTATTGGAAATAAGAACCTTTCGTAACTACTTACGTTTTAGAAATTTCCTCTCTAGTATCCAACTAACAATTAGAATCGCATACCAAAACAGCATTTAAAATACCTCTGGTTCTTACCTGATCATCTAACACTGGAAGTGACAAATCAAGGAAAGACTCATGGACCAAGGACACCTTAAGCAAACAGATTTTACTTAATATGAACAGATTTTCTTTGTTAGAAATCTAAACAAAAATTAGAAGCTAGCACTCCCCTACTGATGCACTGTGGATGGGGGAGGACTCACCATTTCTTGAAATCTAGTCATTTATTGATATACTAGTCTAAGAAATTTAAGCTCTTAACTTTCGGCATTTAAAGAAAAACAGTCCTGACTTAAAATTTTTTGAATGTAGATCTCTGCTATATATTTCTCTTTTCTTTTGCCGGTTTTTGTGACTGCACCCAATAAACGCTCTTTCTTACACACAGTCATAATTTATATTTACAAACGAATCCACGAACCAAACTCAACATCCCTACTCTAAGCCATAACTCAAGATCTCTGCAGTTTTTCAAAATGAAGAGAAGCTGCAATACAAGCCTCTGCAACCTTCAGTTTTTATCCCATCATCATGTCCTGGAAGCACAGATGAGATTTACAATACATTTCTACTTATATCACTGTTTGGTTCTGTGCGTAAGTCTTGTACATGTCATTTCAGACTATATCAAGCAGATGTTCCACTTACCGTTCTGCACTCCTCACACATGATTGTACTAGTTAATTCACCACCAAAGATTCTGTCCACAAAAGTTGGTATTGCCTTTCTCTTTTCAAACTCTGAAAATAGAGAATTAAATTATGTCTTCACCTACATATTAGTGACTGCTTTGATTCAATGTTAAGCTGCCATAAATAGGGAAGATGCAATATAAAGTCTGTTCTGCATTTGTTTTTCTTTGAGTATCTTTTCCTGCAGGAAAAAAAATAAGCTTCACAGGTTTTGGGAGGAGAGAATGCAGTGGTACAAAGGCATGGTGAAAAAGAGGAAGATAAGTTTTTGAAAAAAATAGTTAGAGATCACATAATGTATAATAAGGCTAGGGTCAAATCTTGCTTATTTTATCCATGATAGTGTTCCACTGACATCAAAAAGCCCTTTGAAGAAGAGGATGATGCTCTAAAAATATATATTAATTTAGAAAATGTGTTCGAACTCATGCAGCTAAATCACTTTTGAAAAATAGTAAAAAAAAGGTATGAGTAATGCATTGTCTTGGTTTCAATCAAAAATAATTTTTAATTTTTATTTTACCTTTAATTTTCTTTTTTAGCTCTTCTTCATTTTTCTGGTCAGAGTCAGTCAATGCCTTAAATATTCCAACACTTACTCGCTGAAAGTAAATTAAAATTCCATCATAAGACTTTAGAAAACATTGCTTCCTAAATATGTGTTCAGTTAAGCATTTCAGTTGAATATAATTCCATTTTCACCAATTAAAAAGGATTAATAAAATATAACCATACTAGGAAATTAACAACTGTCTGCAAAAACCACGAAATACATCCCTCATCTGGGCTTTTTATTTAAAGCCATTATCAGGTGTTTTGGTTAACGTACTTAATAGGAAAGCCAAGAATGAAAATCTCCAAACCAAGCACCTATGCCAACAAACCATGAAACTTCCAAAAGGCATTTCTCCCTCACCTTACTAAAACAAAACTTTTTAGACAACTGCCAGCCTTCCAAACCAATTGCTTTTAAAGGTGCTTCTACAATATTAATATCTGCATCTATGAGGGACTTCAGACACTTATTCCAAGTTCTTGTTACGTTAATTGTGGCCCAATTGCTTTCAACATGGGCACAACATACCATTTAGTAAGCTTGATTCTACTGGTACATAATCATCAGAAGACAGAAAATAATGGAAGATTCACCAGAACACACCTCCCAGAACCACCTAGAGAATAATATTCATGGATTTATTTTCCCTTCCAAGAATAATCAGGTGGACTCCCTTCTTCTGACACTGAAGACTGCAGGTAGAAGCCTAAAAAGCCTCCTTGTATGGACGATGAAACAGCTTAGTTTGGGAAGAGAGAAAAGATAAAGAAATCTAACTAGCCCTTTTCAAAAACCTACTGTGGCTCACACAATCATGCAAATCATAATCTGGAGAAGTCAGTTCAGTGTGAGCTGCAAGGGAGGTGGTCTAAAAATTCCTTGCAAACCTACCAAAATGATCTAAAACAACAAACAATTAGCTCTGTTCACAGTGCACCTAACATTAAGAGACATTAAGGATAAAGTTTATTCTAAGTATACTGATTTTAGCGCTTTATTGAACACCACCACTGATATTTACCACAATGAAATAAATACATACTTGGATCTCTTCTGCTCTCATCCCATCCAGTAAATAACGAAGCAATTCCTGGCTGTCTTGCTGTTGATAACCTTTAAACCGTATTGCTCTGTTTAGACATAATAAGAATTTTTTATATTATATATACATAAAATTTTAATTATTTTCAATTTGTCCACAGAAGACAAAAACAAGTCTCAAGTTCTGATGAAACAAATTCCCATATGTATGTGGTAGCTTCTGAAAAACACAAAGCTAGGAGGGTAGAAAGTCTCATTTTATATGCTTTCTTCACTTCACTTTAAACCATTTCTATTTTAGTCAACCCAAGGTCTTTGAAAATTTTATAGGTAACATCTGAACTTCTGCTAGCACATGCACTGAGAGAGTTAAATTAAAACTTCTTTGTTAATGGTAAAACATGCCCTACTACTATATAATCCAATGATTCCATTCATTTTACAGTCATTATTACAATGCATTATGTGCACATACTCACTTTTTACAAACCTGAGCAAAGAGCTCTTTAGGAGTGACAATTCCCTTTTTTGTCTCTTGCATCTCTGAAAGGAACTGGCACATGGCTAATGTAAGGGGCCCAGGAAGGTCAAGTTTTATCACCAGAGGCTCCTTTTAAAAAAAAACAAAACCAAAAATCAATTTGATTTGCATTTTTAATTCAGTCAGGATTACAGATTCATTTAAAATTATTTCAGTATTAGAAAAACTGAACTTTTTAAAAACTTCCTGAATTATGATACATTGTAAAGCATTTAGAAAAAAAACCTAAACTTTGGATTTTCTAAAGAAAACGATAGGAAAGAAGCTAACATACAGCAGAAATTGTTGGAGAACGTTCCTTATTACATAATGCCCTTAGATAAACATTAAGCATACAAAGGATAAATTATTGTTTAATTTCAACTCTGAATGTTCTGGGTTTCTAGTCGTTATATTTTTTTTTTAAAAAATGACAACGTTTTTGGTTTTGTACCTGATCTACAACGCACAGATAACTCAAAGATTCCCTCAAGTTATGTGTGTAGAGATTTGCTTATCTTACAACACAATAAATTAGTTGATTTAACGGACAAAGATGGGGGGAAGGGTGTCCACTAATGCTGAAAGTTCATTAAATGCAAATGGTTAGACAGTATGAAAATACACTGACCTTCCCAGCCCATCACGCACTCCTGTCCTCTGCCTCCCCACCCCCTATTCCCTTCCCTCTCCTGCCCTATTCTCCTCACACCTCCATCTCCCGCTCCCAATTACGAAGAGAGGAGCTGCACCCTGTCCTGGCTCCTTCCACCTCCTGTGGCTCTCAACATGCTCAGTGCTGAGGCTCCTCCAGCCTCCCCCGCCCCCAGCTCCAAGCCACCCATGCAAAGGCAGAGTGCGGCTGCCACCACCAGCCTGTCAGCAGCGGCTGGGCACCAACACGCTCCACACACATGGGGCTGTGACAGGAGAGCTCCCACATCCTGCCAGAGCTGCCCCACTCCTCCCACCCATGCAGCTTCTTGCGTCCTGGGTGTGCAGGACAGCTGTCCCGCAAGGGCGCGCTGACAAGTAGGGCCACAAGTGACAGGTGCCTCACCTCCGCGGCAAACTGTAATGGTTTGTTCCGCCAGGGAAATGGCGAGCCACAAGGCGGAGTGGGCACTGTCTCTGACCCTGCTGCAGCCCCGGGAGTGCCTCTGCCAGCTCACCCAGGCACATCACGTCAGGTGAAGGGAAGAAGAGCACTTCACATCATGGACCCACGGGCGCCACTCGTGCACCAGCAATGCCAGCACCTCCAGTGCCAGCCCAAGCATCAGGGCCACGCCGCCCACCCAGTGGCACACGGCCCACACATGCCGGGTGAAGTGAGGGTCACTGGCACCAGGGTGAGGCCTTGAAGCTCACAGGTGACATGGAAGGGAAGGTGGGCAGACAAGAAGGGACATGGCTTGCACATGCCAGACCCGCCACCAGCACTGTAGCTACTCCTCAGACAATGGAGCCCTCAGCAGCACCACCTGCAGACGAGGTCCATTATTTCCAAAGTCTGTTACACAGACACCCTTTAAATCAAGGCTTTGCAGTATTTAAAAAGGTGTAAGCTTCTCGGAACACAGGCCGAAGAACAGCAGGGTCCCATCTAAGGGCAGTGACTATTCTTTCATTTACAAATTTTAAAATTTGGTTGAAAGTGGCCTCTGACCACATCTCATTGATGGTAACTTACACAATTCTTCAAATAGCCATTTCATCTGTGAACACATCTATGAATTAACAATACTGAACATTTTAAATCTCACACTTAACTGCACATCCTGGGTGAATTCCTAGTGTCACTGTAGCCAATCACAAAACTGTCATTGACTTTAATGGAACCAGGGCTTAGTCTTTTCCCTAAAGTTCCCTTAACTCCACAAAAAGACAACTGCTTTATTTTAATGAATCTAAAGTTCACTTTATAAACTGCAGCGTACATACTGTTGAAAATTCTGGTGGGTCAATGGTAACTGTTGTTCCAGGCATTTTAATCTCCTTCAAAAGTGCTCTCAGAACTGGTGTCTGTGATAAATTCTGTAAAAAGGCAAAAATCTACTTAATTTCCTGGTAATTAGGAAAAGTCAACTACTGATGCAATTTAAAATGAGTAACACAGGGTGTGGCTAATGGCCATTTCGAAGATTACTAATGAGGCGCTGAACTGAATGTTCAGCGCCTCATTAGCATTAGGACGCTTCCAGCTGCAGCGCTTCAAAAACGCGCAGCTCGGCGTGGCTACACGGGGCTCCTTTCCGAAAGGACCCCGCCCCTTTCAAAATCCTCTTATCCAATCACTGATCGGAATAAGGGGATTTTGAAAGGGGCGGGTCCTTTCAAAAAGCAGCCCCGTGTAGCCACGTGTTTTTGAAGCGCCGCGGCTGGAAGCGTCCTAATGCTAATGAGGCGCTGAAAATTCAATTCAGTGCCTCATTAGTAATCTTCTAAATATGTCTATTTCGAAGATTTGTACCCATGTAGACACAGCCATAGTGTTTACAACATTTTTGACACCTAGAAGTTAATAAGAAAACTCACATTGAATACATCTATAGGAAGTTTGAGAAAGTGGGGCTATTTTTGTTGAGAACTTTACAGATATTAAGAGCTTCTTAAAACATTTAAAAGACTATGCACCAACCATTTGCAGTTAGTTTCTTTACCTCTGTACTCCGAGTTACAGTATACAGTTCCTATTATAGGCAAAACAGGGGAGTCATTATAGAAGTGTAATAAATACAAAAGGGCAATTCGTCTGCACTAGTCACAAATCCTGTCTTTCCACTCCCAGATTGTTTTTGTGTGTCTCCTCCAAAATTTTTCATCAGTCATTCTAACTTCATGAAGCCAAAACTCCCTACCCAGCTTTCCACATCCTGCCAGCATCACCATCCTATTTATCATTTAGGCTTGTAAACTGGGGAACAGATTTGACTCCTGCCTCTCATATTGAGACAGTATCCTAAATCCTGAAGTTTCATAAAAATTCCAAATAGGGGCTAGTGAATAAGGCAGTATAGCATACTGGAGACAGCACTGGACTGGGACACTGGAGACCTCGGTGGTTCTTCTATTCTTGGCTGTCATTAGCTCATGGCATGAACTTGGGTAAGTCTCTTTGTATCTCATGGTTCAGTTATAAAATGGGGCTGGTAGCGCTAGAACCCAAGTTCAGGCCTTCATCTTTCATTACTACTGCTACTTCCTTTCTGACCTCACCGACACACACCACACCCCCTCCAATCCACTCAGATTATTCTTGCTGCATCCCAACCTTTCTGTGTCCCTGTTTTGGCTTCCTATTCATCATATCATATTCAAGCTTCTCATATTCACCATCAAGACCATTCACAACTCTGCACCTGCTCCCTTTTAGCTACCTGCCCTTACTGTGTCATTCTTCTCTCCCAACCATTGTACACGATCAGTGATACCAGTGCTGAATGCCAACTGGAATGCTTCTCCCAAAAACCACCATTTACTTCCATGAGGAATGGAATATCACCTTTTTCTCATGACACATTTCTCTAGTGCTGCCTACAAGTGATGGCTAGGTACTGTCAACATCAGGTACAGGAGGTCTCTCTTCCCCAATCCTTTCATTTTTTCCCCCTTAAAGTGACATTTTCTCTTTGGCCTCCAATTAGAATACAAGTTCTTTAGGGCAGGGATCATTTCTGCACATTTATACAGCACCTGCCACGTTAGCTTCTTTAATACTAGTAAAATACATTAAAATCTGAATAAAGAGTGAGAGAACCAACACAGTTTAGCATACCTGCATAACAGCATTAAAGAAACAGGTATTCCCCAAGTTACTAAGTCCTTTTACAGTCACTGCTTCGCTGTTATTTGAAGAATTGTCTTCTTTGATGATGTCCTCCTTTTTTCCCTTTACCTGCTCATTTTGGTTCTCTTTTTCTACTTTTTTATTTTCCAATTCTTTATTTTCTACATCTTTTGATACTAAAATGCAAAAGAAAAGTTAGAATTGGTTTCCAGCTCATCCCAACTACCTAACATTTTGTAGGCGAGCAGTAGTAGAAAACTAGAAGGGTAAAATTTTAAGCCCTTGGCACTCAAATGGCATATTTTAGAAGTTTTTGTTTAGGTTTTCAGTTTCTTGTATGTCACACTTTAACATGACCAACTATGCTATGTTGTTTAATACAGACATCAGTTGAATCCTGAAATTTAACATACATACACCTTAAAATTAATGTATGTTCTTGGAAATTTCTACCTGTGGAGTCAAAAGTCATTCTACCTTAGCATTTTCTACAGCAACATCACTACAGCATCTAAGACCACACTGCCCATGAAACAGCAACCATGACCTATAATGAAAAATGCAGAACAGAATTCTCTTGTATATAAGTGTTCTCAGGTCAATCCTTTTAACACCTAAAAAGATGGAGTTAGAGCTTGTATGCAGATTCTTGACTCCATTAAAGCCAATGACATGAAATGAGAACCGCAAAGTCTTTGCGTCTTCCCACCCCACAACCACACACACAAAACGAAAAGCAACCACACGCAACCTTCTCTCTTATCCCCTCACTCAAACTCTTACACATAAAGAGATTCCTGGGGCGGGGGGGAATACATGAATAGAGGGCAGATCTGGGATCCACCAAGATGACCTTTTAGTAGGCATACTGTTTAATACAGCAATGGGATTACTCCACATAGCTGCCTGGCAGGATTCATATATGGGAGATGCATGTAAAGCATGCAAAGAAGGTATCCTGTACGCTAGTAAAATGAACTTTTCCTATTCAGAGGAAGGGGTGTAGTAGCCATATCATAGATGACATCATGTCTGACTTACCCCTTACGGTATATCTATACTTGGGAATAAAGTCAAATTTGTTCAAGTCGAATTTTTAACAATAGATTTTATGAAGTCAAAGTTGAGTGTCCTGACCAGCTCAGAAAGTTGATTTAGTGTGTCCCCACATGGTTGCCTGAATCTGATTGTGGTAGCAGTGCATTGTGGGCACCTATCCCATAGTTCCTGCAACCCCGTAGCATTCTGGGATTTTGTACCAGTGTCTTCTGGGAAAAAAGTCGCCACAAGTGGTTCTGGGTTTCTGATGTCATCATCCCAGTAAGATTGCATGATGTGTGAATCTTTAGGAACCCTGTTCTGTTTAGAAGGCTCCAGAGTAGTACTTTTGTCCAAAACCAGAAAATTAACATTGATGGCGTGAAAATGCGCACAGCGATTTTAAGTGGCCCTACTTACCCCTTGTTCCCTTGGCTCAAGAATCCCGACACAGGCGCCCTGGACTCCAGTAAGGAGCTCTAACTACAGACAGAGCAGGTGTAGAATGGAGGAAGAATGTGCCTTTGGCCATAAAAGCCAGGTTTAGGTGCCTTCTGACCCACTTAGACCTCAACGAAGTAAACATGACCCTTGTCATTGGGGCCTGCTCGCTATTCATTGGGGGTTTCATGAAGGGCAAGGAAACAGCATAGTTGAGGTTTGTGTGTTTGTGTACAACCAGTCAATGCCCTTCATGCCCACTCACAAACATGGTTTTTCAAGGCATCCTGATTTTCAGTGCATCTTTCTGGGCTTTCCTGATTTCCCTTGGGGTTGGCTGCTGATAATTTCTTGCCGGGACTTCTGCCTCAGCCCCCTACGCAGGCACGAAACTTCCTCTCTGCCCCCACTCGCCTCACAAATGTTATGAAGAATACAGCAGAGCCCAATGACAAAGGTAGTGTTTACTTCATTGAGGTCTAGACCAGGCCTTAGAAGTGCTACTTACAGCAATAAAGACAGACTGTCTGAAGTGCTTTGGCTTACCAAGATAACATAGCAACAACCTAGAATACCTAAGATGTAAAATTTCTCATCCCTTGAAGAAAAATGGGGTTTTGTGGGGAAAGAAAATGGGAAGATTAGTAGATTTCCACTTAAAATGGAAATCTGACAACTCTGGAAATAAACTTGGGATTAGATCTCAACATCATCATATTACTGTAGAATACTGCAAGAAGGTGGTCAGCTTTGAATTTGTCTATTTAAATTTAAGTATTGGTGCAAACAGCAGAGAAGTTAAATTTAAAAAATTAATAAAAACTAAATAAAAAGAGGGGGAATTTGATGAGAAATTGTTCTACCTAGAGAAAAATTGCAAGAAGAAGAAAATTCCACTAAGGACAGCGCACAGACATTTCACCTCCGATGTTGTTGTTATGGGCAATAAGAAGGGAGCTGACATATAGCTGCAGCTGCTGTGACCTTTGTGACCTCTCGGAGAGCCACATGAAGATGTGCACAGCACAGGAACACATGATATTATTCACATAGTGGTATCCACACAACCCATTCTAAAAAGAACATTCTGATTCCAGAAAGAATTTGTTCTATCATATATTCCTTTTGAAAAGCCTGAGAAACATTAGACAAAATCTTTTCCTAAAATCTAAACCCCACAATTATTGTATTGTCTTGATTGACAGGAGTGCCTGTTGGACTCAAAGCACCTTCAGTGTTACGATAAACTCTACAGGTACCTACCTAGACGTGGTGTGTCAACACAAGCTTGTTTTCTAACATAATCGACGAGTTGGCCCAATCTATTTGAACTATTATATGGGACTTCATTATCACACAAGTAGCACCTGTCTCCCAAAAGGAAGCCAAAAGAATGCAATAACAAAACTGAGTTAAAATCATATTTATATGTGCATCCAATCACAACATTTAGAGTCATTTCTGAACTACTCCATTATACACATCTGAACATGCTATGATTTTATAACTATTTTCTTTAATCGGGCATTAAAAAAAAATCATACCAATTTACCTTCATTAAAATGTGCTAGTGATATGAGAGGTGGGGATCATATATAAACTCTAACTGTCTGAATGCAAGATGACTTTAGGGCCATTGTGCAGTCCTTACTCATGCAAAACTCAAATTCAGCGACAGTTCCGTCTGAATAAAGAAAATAGAGGACCAGGACCCAAAGGAAATTATTACAAATATCAGCAGATACAAAGATAAAAGTTGGAGTTTATTCTATCCAAACATGTACTTTGCGACATTTAGTTTGAGTGAGGCTTTAGCAGCAAGTATATTCTACTTGTCACGATAATATATAGTTTTATTATTTTTTGTATTACTGATACAGTTACATTTTTATTTCAATGAGAACAAAAAACAAATAAGTGTACCACTAGATCACTGCACTGTGTTTCACTTAATTTTGCTAAGGAAAGCCATACTGTTAGATGGAAATACTCTATTTAGCCACAGAGCAGACCCAACAGTGGGGCTGCATCTACACTGCCCCTCCCTTTCGGAAGAGGCATGTAAATGCAGTGGATCAAAAATGCTAATGAGGCACTGATATGAATATTCTGTGCTCTATTTGCATAATGGAATCCACTTGGAGCATCTAAAGTGCTGCTTTCAAATTAAAAACTAGTTATGTTGACAGGGTTCCTATGAAAGGAAACCCCAATTTCAAAAGCAACCTTCTTCCCGATTCATTTTGGGAAGACTGATGCTTTCGAAATTGGAGTTTCCTTTCGAAGGAACCCCATCCACATGGCTAGTCTTCAATTTGAAAGCAGCACTTTTGAAGCTCCAGGTGGCTGCCATTATGCAAATGAGTTGAATATTCACATCAGCACCTCATTAGTATTTGTGATCCACAGTATTAAATACCCCTTCTGAAAAGGAGGGGTAGCGTAGACGTGGCCTGGGAGAACAATGCAATCTTCCCCTACACTGTCCTGTCAACATACCTCGACCTTGACTTTGAGGAACCACCCATCCTGTTACTCGGTACAGACTAGCACTAACATACATGACTGAACAGAACTGCACTGACGTATCATCTGACATGAGTATATATCAAATACACTTATTTTGAAGTGGTAGGCACAAATGCATTTAGCAGATTTCAGGATTACAAGAAAGCATGGATTCACTACCATTTTGGGGAGCAGAGGAAGTTTACAATGAAGTTCTTTTTTTTTTTAAACTCACTAGAATCCCTAGTACTAAATCATGGAAAGAATATCTACATATAATTATCATTCAGATACCTATTTAGGAATCTACTTTTTGTCAACTGCTTTAAAACTTGGAAAAATTTTGAACAGGGTCTTAATCATTTAAATGGGCAACACATAGCAAAATCTTTAAACAGATATGTCTCTTTACACATCCTCTTCACGTGTATCAGCTAAAAAGTTTGAAAGAAGGAAATCTATTGTGAAGTTCTTTTTATAGACTATATAAGAGATTAATCTAAGATTTTAGCATCTCCTTTGTATGTTGATCACAACAAGAGATTTAAAGAATATACTTTTTGGCTTTTAGTTTTAAACACCCACTTTGCAATGAAATACTGTACTACACGAATCAGTTTAAAATTCTTCAGGAATTCAGTTGTTTTTACACCAGAAAGCCTGATAGTAGATGCAACATCGTTATGTCACACAATTTACAATATATTTTAAAGAAGGAAATTCTCTCTCACACACACTTAATTTAGTTGGCCATTGTCTAAATCACATAAGCAACTTTATGTAAAGAGCAAAATTACAATACGATCATTAAAATCTTAATTTACAACAAAACCGAAAGACTTAAAATTTATCAGCAATTATGTGATGTAACCTAAGGTATACATATATTAGTTATGTTCAGAATCAAAGTTTGTGTCTTAAGGGTCAGCATTAAAGTTTATCTTGGAATGCATAATATGAACATTTCACATCAATACAGTAATACCTGTGCTATCTGGCATTTACAATCCAGACAGCACTATAAATCAGCATTTTTGATCTTTAATAAGGTCCAGCTGGAATGGGACCAGCAGGCCCCCTACCTGGCTCCGTGTGATTCCCTGAAAGTGACAGCATGTCCCTGCTGTTTCTAGGTAGGCAGAACCACCATGGGAGCTCCATGCACTACCCCCATCCTATGTGAGCACCGGCTCTGGCCAGGAACCTCAGCCAACAGGAGCTGTGGGGGCTGCACATGCAGGCAGAGGCAGTACACAGAGTACAATACCTCTGCCTAGGAGCTAAAAGTTCATGTCACCACTAGCAGGAGGCCACTCAAAGTAAGCACCACCCCAATTCATCACCCAGAGACCTCTCCTGCACCCCTACACTCTGCCCCAAGTCTCCTCCTGCACGTCAACTCCCTCATCCTTTGTTAACAATTTTTGACTTATCGGTAACCCTGCATTCTCCCACTATGCCCGTTAAAGTTTTTACTATGTTGTCATTAAGGAAATGTATAAATACGGAAATGTTAATAGAATATTAACTAACTGGTCAGTGTCAGTCTTATCATGCATAGGGCCCTACCAAATTCAGGATACATTTTGGTCAACGTCACACTCACCAGACTGTAAAAATCATAAAGGTAATTATTTTGGATATTTAAATGTGAAATTATATTACAAGGGTTCTGACCCAAAAAAAGTTTGCAGGGAGGAGGGGAAAGGTGTCAGAAGATTAAGGGGAGCTGCAATACTGTTACCCTTACTTCGATGCTGCTACTGATGGCAGCATTGTCTTCAGAGCAGGGCAGTGGGAGAGTGGCAGCTTCTGGCCAGCAGCAAGGAAGGCATGATATGGTATTGCAACCTTTATTCCTGTGTTGCTGCCTGCAGAGCCAGATGCTCGGTCAGCAGCTCGGTCTCTAGTCACTCAACTCAGGAGGCAGCCACACAGCTCTGAAGGCAGCAGAGAAGTAAAGGTGACAATACTGCAAACCCCAACCAAACTCCTTTTAGGACAGGACCCCAAAACTGCAAATCCTCCCTCCCTCCAACTCCTTTTACTTCAGGACCCCCATTTTGAGAAATGCTGGTATTCCCTGTGAAATCTGTATAGAGTAGAAGCACACAAAAGACCAGATTTCATGGTCCATGATGCATTTTTCACGGTCGTGAATTTGGTAGGGCCCTAATAATGCTATAATGAAAGATTTTATTATTTAAGTAACATTAACACTTTTTTAATAAAAATATCCTGAATGCTTCAGTGCATTTTTTTGAGAAAATTACAAACAAGACACAAATAAATCACACCCCAGTTTATATTTTCTTCCAGTTATGACTTATGAGTGCTGCCTGACAAACTCACCACACACTCCAGTTGTCCAAACTGAGAACCAAACAATGGGGTTCTGATCTTGGTGTTGTATAATGCTTTAAAGCATGCTGCTCTTGAGAATTTCTGCCACAGCCCTATAACATTGATAACCAGAAGTGTCACAAAATCCAATGGACTATCAAGTGGAAAAAAATAAATAAATTTAGACTATAAACCAAATTTTAAAATAAATATCTAACAATTAGATAAGCAAATAATAAAATTAGTATGAATACCTCCTGAAGTTTATTTCTACAGAAAAAGTACTAGTTGGATAAAGTATAATTATCAAAGAGTATGGGATCTGAACACCTAACTGCCTTAGGTGCTTTTGAAAATCCCAAATTTAAGTTAAAAAATAATGAAAAAAATTATTAGGCATACAAGATTATAAATTAAGGAAGCCACATTAGTACTACACTAAACCATAACATCCTGCAACAGAAATATTAAATATTATTACAAGCAAAATAACCTGCACTTTCAAGAAGCAGAAATCATCACAATGGAGTCTGGTCCTTAAGTCTGCTAAATGCCTTTGTACCAAGTTTCTACATACTTATAGAAGGGATTCAGAACAGATGCTTTTGCCAGATTGCACTATATTAAATCATTTGTGTAGCAGGACTTCTGTCTACAAGCTTAACAGTAAATGAAAATTCAGATGGTTAACTCAAAGCTCTCTTTCTTAACTGTGTTATGCAGCGCAGAAGGGTGTGACACTGCACTCCATATGCTTCACAGTAATATTATGATATGGTTATGATATAATTATGATGTATTTTGTACAAGACTGAGCATGCAAGGAGTCATTTGAAAAGTTATGATTTGCTAAATATGATTACCCTATTTTATGTATGTATCATTCTTGTACCTAAAGTTATAAAATTGACTATAGATCTCTATTTCAAATGGACTTATTCTGGAAAGCACCCAGAGTCAGCTTTTCAAGTAAAAATGTGAAGAAACCTAATGGCTCATCAACAAACACAACAGGCTGAGCAGCAGTTTAATCTCCCTGAAATCACTCCAGATAGCCTGTAAGTTATGGCTGCTGTTACTCAGCAAGGTACACAATGGCATGTGACTAGGTCACGTGACCTTGGGCTCCATTTTGGGATCTCTATTTTTCCACAAACTGGTCTGAGAATCAAATTTAAAACAAACTGTTCCTGCCATATGCTAAAGAAATACAACAGGGATGGCTAAATTTATGGACCCTCCAAGCAGCATTACACCAACCTTCAGATGTTCAAGAGCTGGGCCAGGGCTCAGGGCTCCTGTCTTACAGGAAGTGCTTGACAGGGCTTAGGGCTTCAACCCTGTTCCTGGTGAAATCCAAAGCCCTGGCAGTGTGCCCTTGTCACAGAATGTGGGGGTCCCCAGGCCCTGCACCCCATCTGCAGTGAGGAGTGACTTTCACACAGCAGGTAGAACAGAAGGTTTATTTGGTGACAGGTACACAGCATAGAGCAGACTTGTCAGCACAGCAACCTGAAACAGTCAGTCCAATTCATTTTGGTGGGAGAAGGCTCTGGGGGCAGGGGGGAGCCAGGCCCTTGGCCCCCCTTTGTTTCTCTCCCCCAGCCCAGGCTAACTGCTTTCCAACTCCCAGTTCCAATTCAAACTACCAAGCTCCACCTACCCCCTTGGTCCCGTTTCCAAGAGAACAAAGGTGTCACCTATGAGCTCATATTAGCACTGTGCACTTATGCTGCCCAGCGAAACTTAGGCAAACTGCAGGGCATCAGGAAATGCATGCCACCTAATCAGGGGAAATAAAATCCCCGACACCCCACTTCGTCACAGCCCTGCAAGGATGAAACCTTGAGATTCTCCCTCCCCACTGGGCAAAAGCCCCTACCCTACCACACCACTACAAGCAGAGGTCCCAAAAGAGCTGCATGTGACACAAGCCACCGTTTTGCCACCCCCCTGCTATATAAGACAGAGAATGATGTCATCCCGTTTCACTCCCTAGCACTTCGCTCCAAACTTACAAGTTAAGACAAAAACATAAAATAAGCTTATTATCTACAACTAGATTAATATTGAGTGGTTGTAAGTGACTACAAACAAATCTTAGCTCAAGTAGCCAAGGACACTGCACTTCCTCTCTTTATTGAGGGGCAGGCAAAATGGGTAACAAATGCATATTGATTGTAGGTTAGAGGAGAGCAGGACTGTACAGCTCTGGGGTCCTAGGTTGGGAAGCTGATGGTTGTTTTGGCTATAGCCTCTCTATTGTTGGTTCATGAAGTGGCTGATCAGGGGGCCTGCATGCAGCTGCAGCTAGGTGTAATCCTACCCGTGTGAATGCGAGTGGAAGCGTAGGATTGGGTCTACAGCTTGCCACAACAGCCTGGTGGGTCAGAGGGCCCCCAGTTCTAGGTGGCAAGCCAGGTAGGATCCCATCACGTATTTAAAAAAATAAAATAAAAAAGGAGAAATACCCTATGGCCACATTTTAGACATAACCATATTGAAGGGCTTTCATCAGCTTCCTCCTCAGATTTGTCTTGTGTCTTATTGTCCATCTTGCAGTCCTGACAAATGGTCCACTCCACATTCAGCAATGCCTTTTTCAGATGGCCTTGTTCCAATCCCTTGCGGAGATGCTTACATACAGGTTCTACGAAACACAAAATACACAGATATAATAAGAAACAGACATTTTTGCCTAGTAGTCAATATAGGCACAAACTTCTAGATGTCACAAAAAAGGCAACAGGCCCTGAAGCTAAAAGGGCCGCTGCACAGTTAAGAACACAATGGCAGATGAGGAGAAGTAATTGGAAACTGTGGCAAAGATTTGACAAAGAGTGTGCATCTATCCTTTATTACTAGAGTTTGTGATCTAGGAATATTGCTGTACTGTCAGCTGTTGCTCAAGTGTGCCACCAATAGCATTTCTGAGCAAGACTGTCCAAATCTCTAACCAGATGTAGGTGAAAATTTCAGCTGGATGAAGACCCAGCCATCATAATCTTTGTCATTTCAAGACTAGATAACTGCATTATCCTCTGACAAAATTCAAAGCACGTGCATCTGGATTTTCCTCTCAGTGGTTAAACAAGGGTACCCACTCTCAGGCTTCCAGCTCCCTAGATCACCTCTCTTGGGTGGAGCCCCATAACCCCATGTCACTCTCTTTTGACCAGGATATTTCCAGGCCACACAGTTTCCTGATTATACTGTAAATTTTACCAGCACAGTCAGGCTCCCTATGCAGACCTGCTTAGCTTCTCTCCTCAGAGATGAAACACTGTGTAATTGCTACAGATGTAAGTTGCCACCAACTCTTTCTATGCAAGCTTATTTACTCTTTGTGTAAAGTATTACCAAGAAAACATTAAGACAATAAATTTAAGAATGTGAATTAGGAATGTTAAAATGGTTAACCGATTGAATTTGGGGCCTGCCACCCAGCCCACTGTCACCAGAGCTGCAGGATCCCACTGGAGTTCATCGGTTAACGGGCCCTTACCTCTTGCTTACCAGTACCCTTTACCAGTGAACCATTTAGCCACATCCCTAGAAAGAATATACATGCCTGCTAATAAACCTACCAAAGGTCGTGACAACTCTAGCACTTGCTCTGGCAGGAGCAAGCTTTCAAAACCCCACAAAAGGGGATACAAGTTCCTAGCAGCCTGCTTCAGAGAACTAGCGCCTAGTCTTACGGGGCATCAGTAATCTAAGACTTTCCAATCCCTTCCTAAGAGCTGGGGCCTTTCATGGACCAAGGGTTCTGTCTATTTGCTGGATCAGTAAGAAAACCCAGAACTAGTTTTAAAACCAGGTTATTTATCTAAAATCCTTCGTCTCTTGGCCCCTAGAAAATTCAGTCTGAGCTAGTATAAGCAAACCTGCGGGGGGGGGGGGGGTGTTGTTGTATCATTGGGCTAATAACTGAAGGAATTACGTGAGCACACACAACGTTGCACAAACACAATGCATTAAAATCAATTAAATAGGATTTGTGCAGGATACTATTATTTCTGTCACATTTTCTATGTAGAGCTACATCTTAAATCCACCAAGAAACTAAAGCTGATGCAGAATGTCAGCGATTATAGGCTGGTCTACACCGGCTATTTGCATTGGCACAGCCCTTTCTCAGGGATATGAAAAATCCACACCTGGAAAGAGACAGATATGCCCAGCTAACTTCCAGTTTCATCAGCACTTGGACAACGGAAGAATTCTTCCTCTGACTAGGTAAAGCCTCTTGGCAAGACGGATTACCTACAGCAGTGGGAGAACCGATCCCGCTGCAGTATTGAATATCACAGATGTAGTGTTTTAAGTGTAGAGATATCCTTAGATCAGCGGCTCCTCTCAGAAGAAGGATAAGAAACCAAGATTTTCACTGTTTACCCGTGAGAGTTCAGATGAAGTAAAAGACATCACTTTTGAGCAATAAATTACTAAAAGCCTCACAGGCTACCTATGCATATTGCCAGATGCATCAAATGTTTCTCTGCCAATCTAAAACAAGATATTCCATGCAGTTATTCTTCATGAGGGGGTTACTTTCCACATTTAACTAAAATAACTTAAATCTGCTGGCTTTTCGGGTAGAGTGTGAAATTCATCTATTTACCCAGGCTTTCACAAGAAGAAATGATCTAGTCACAGGCCCACAGAAATGCAGGACTGGAAGGGACCACAAAAGATCATTTAGTCCTGAAGTAGTAATATTTTTGTCAAGATCAACATTTCTCGGTCTACATATAATCAAAAATAATAATACCTATAAGTAAATGAAAATATGTTAGGGTCTGTTCAAAAGCATCTGATAGTCGAGATTTGGTCTGAAGTGCACCCATCTAGTCCATCTGAATACAATGATGCAGGGTTAATTAAACCTAAGTATATAATGTGTGCTAGTAAGAGGGATATTATTTGAGTTTGATTTTTTTTAAATGTCTAATTGGCTATTTCTGGGATTTGAATAAAGAAAAGCAGTTGGTTTTGCCTTTTTGCATAAGGACAACTTTAATTTACAGTAAGGTCTCAGACTACGCGAGAGTTCCATTCCATGTCCCCTCGTGTAACCCTTTTTTAGTAGGCATCCTTCAGTCTGCATAACCTATGGATCACGCCCTTTAGAGTTTCAATTGAGGACTTCATTTACAGCGTCTACTGTGACTATGAAGACCCACACGAGAGTGACAGTCCTTGCTGCATCTCTTGCAGATGTGGTGGGTGGCTGGCAAGTCCTTATTGTGCTTTCTGTGCGCTCGCTTCTCCTCTGCTAGCTGTGTGATCCTCACCTCGCCCTTCTGAAGGCCCTTGTGTAACCCCTGCCTCCATCTGCTGTGGTCGTCTGCTAGTTCTTCCCAGTTGTCCAGCTCGATGTCTACCTCTCTGAGGTCTCTCTTGCAGACATCTTTGTAGTGCAACTGGGGGCGTCCAGGAGGTCTTTTGCCAGAGGCTAGCTCACCATACAGGATGTCTTTTGGAATCCTTCCATCATTCATCCCATGGATGTGGCCAAGCCAGCGGAGCCGATGCTGCCTGAGGAGGGTGTGCATGGTTGGGATTCCAGCTCGCTCGAGGACGGCGGTGTTGGTCACTATGTCCTTCCATGATATTCCAAAGATGCACCTGAAGCAGCGCAAGTGGAAGACGTTCAGCCTCTTTTCCTGGCGGCCATACAGGGTCCAAGTCTCACTGCCAAAAAGGAGGGTGCTGAGGATGCAGGCTCTGTAGACTTGCATTTTGGTGCGAGTGTACAGCTTGTTGTTATTCCACACTCTCTTGCTGAGTCTGGACAGAGTTGTGGCCGCTTTTCCAATCCTCCTATTTGGCTCAGTGTCCAACGACAGGGTGTCAGTGATGGTGGACCCGAGGTAAACGAACTTGTGGATAACCTCTAACATACAGTTGTCAATGCTGATTGATGGGGATTCAGCAACATCCTGACCAAGTACGTTTGTCTTCTTTAGGCTGATGGTAAGCCCAGATTTAGCCTAAGTGGCGGTCCAGCTTTTTCCCCAGCAGAACACGTTCCGCAGCCGAGGAAACAGCACAAAGGTAAGTCCTGGGGTGTGGGGGGCAGCTGGGGAGGGTTAAGCCTGGCGGTGGGTTGGAGCCATGGGAGGTAGGGGGGGATAAGGCTGGGGTGGGTTAGAGCTACAGGGGGGAAAGGGGTGGAGTTAAGCTGGAGCTGTGTGTTGGACGGTGAGTCACAGCCCTTCTCGGGCAGTGAACCAGGACGCAGTGGGAAGTTGAACCAGAGCCGGAGCCAGAGCCAGGCATGGGTAGTGAGATGGCGGGGGGGAGGGGGGAAGACGGAGCCGGGGACAGGGTAGGGGGAGTTGAATTGGAGCCGCGTGGGGGAGTTTAAATAGGGGCAGGAGGATGGAAACAGGGCCGTGTGCAAGAGGTCTGAATTGAGCTGCACGTGGGGGGTTTAAACCAGGGCAGGGGGTGGAGGGTGAACTGGAGCCACGCGCGAGGGATGGTGAGCCAGAGGTGGGGGTGGCAGGTGAGCCAGAGCCACATGTAAGCGGTGAGCCGGCACGGGATGTTGAACAGGGACCAGGGAAGTTGAGTCGGAGTTGTGCCTGAGGGGTGGTGAGCTACAGCCAGAGGCTGGGGTGTGGGGTGAGCAGGGGCTATGTGCGGGTGGTGAGCGGGGGGCTGAGCCTGGGCCACGCAGAGCCAGTGGGGTTGAGCCAGGGCAGGGGGAGAGAGTTAAGCTCAACTGGAAATCATGCTACAGGGTTTACTGTAGGAATCGGGGTCAATCGCGTAAGAGCGGGGTCACATACTCTGAGTTCGCGTACTCCGAGACCTTACTGTATGTACAAAGAGCTTACAAGTCACTCTTTATGTTAGTCAGTAAACTGAAGCAAGATAAGATATTCCTAACAGGCAAAGAGAAACAAGCTTGGAAGAAATATGTGGTGGGGATTATACCAGTGCCTCTCGCTCAAATATTTAATGCTGCTTTGCATTGTTTATCTCCCTATTTTCTCATAAACTAATACTTACAAACAACAAATGCTTAAGGTCATAAATATAAAAGCTACAGTAAATTATTTCATATAAATAGATTTACTGAAATATTTTATTTTACAAAGCATTTTAATCCATTGTTAATATTCATTGCATTTTCTTTTGCCACCATACGCTTTCAGAGACTTTAAGTAACTTCTTTTAAAAAGCTACATTAATGTCTGTTTAATTCGAGCTATTTTCTCTAGTATCTTTCCTTAAAGTAATTATTTTTTTTGTTTAAGTCAACGAATAATAGCTTTAAGATCTTCCTCCTTTGTCTGGAGCAGTTGGCAAGACGATAGCCTTAGACTGTAAGCACTTCAAAACACTGATTCTGTCTTGCTGTATGTTTGTACAGTGCTTAACATGCAGGAATTATGAAACTGACTAGGGATTCAGGCTGATACCACAATACAAATGCTAAATAACGATACAAACTGTGATGGAAATTTGTCTGCACAGGTTAAAACACTAGGGCTGTGGCCACACTTGGTCAAAACTTCGAAATGGCCACGATAATGGCCAAATCTAAGAATACTAATGAGGTGCTGAACTGAATATTCAGCACCTCATTAGCATTCGTATGCTGCCGGCAGCGGTGCTTTGAAAGCGCTGCTTTCAAATGCGCACAGCTCGAAACGGCTTCACGGGGGGTCCTTTTGGAAAGGAGCTCACACATTTCGAAATCCCCTTATTCCTCTCAGTTGAGGGGAATAAGGGGATTTCGAAATATGTGGGGTCCTTTCCAAAAGGACCCCCGTGTAGCTGCACTGAGCCACACGGGTTCAAAAGCGGTGTTTTTGAAGCGCTGCAGCTGGAAGCGTGCTAATGCTAATGAGGCACTGACTATTCACTTCAGTGACTCAATAGTAATCTTCAAAATGGCCATTAGCATGGCTTTTTCAAAGATTTGTGCCAGTGTAGACATGGCCTAGGAAACTTACATAAAATGGGAGGTTTGTCTACAACAATTCCCAGTGAAAGAAATTTTTGGCTTAAAAGTCTTGCATAGCCAATACAACCTAAAGTTATGTTACTGACAACTTCCAGAGTTACTTATTTTCTGTAAATTATTGCTCAAAATAGAAATTGAGACAGAAATATTACAGGTGAGCTGACCTCTTTTAGGAAATTGGGCAACCTTGCCTGAGCCTGTTTAGCCTACCTCCCTGTTGAGGGGGCCAAGGGCTGATACCAAGTAACAGTCATATAACCTCCAGCTCAGTTAAGGAGAGAGTTTCAGAGGTTGATAATGACAAGACTTGGCCCATAGATGATTTCCCTCTGGAGAACTGACTTGCATTATGGCTCTCCAGCGAGGGAACTGACCAAAGAGAATGCAAGGGAGACTAGGTTGAGGTCACTGTAGGAAGAGGCCCTGGGAAACAGAAACAACATTGTTTGGAATTCCACACTGACAGACTGTGGCATTAGGACCCTGGATAGGAAACTTACATGACAGGGAGGGAAAGTAAGCTTAGGTCGCCACCTACGGCACTATTTAGAGAGGAATATGGAAACACCATGTAACAGTGGGGTAAATGGGAACACTGAATAATTATTTCAAGCCTAGTGGAAGGGCATACAAACAGAAAAGCTACAGTTTAAGGAAAACAAACCTTTGAAGCAGCCTTGAGATCCTGAAAAATGAAGCTAGAAGAAAGAATTATGCTCAGATTGTTCAGAACTTCATTTTACTCAGAGAGAGGGGTGGACTTTTGACCAGAAAGTCAAAAATTTTATGGTAGCCTATAAGTGTATGGAAGCCAGATCACAGTGAGGAAACTGAGACAGCACTGACCTCCATAGCCAGATGGACTATGATGCTGTTACTACAAAGAATAAACATTTTTCTGAAATACCATACACATTTACAAGTAAGCATTTTAATTTGTATCTTTTTACTGTTAGCACACCAATCCACCTACAATTGAAAACATACATAAAAAAAATCCATAATCTAAGTATAAATCTATACTTGTCATCACACATACAGGACCTGTTTCTATAGGCCCTTAACAGAAGGTAGGTCTCATGGGATTTCCATGTGAACTGAAATGACAATTTGGAAAAAAAAGAGTTTCAGGATTGGACTTGTATGACAGTATATACTTAATCTTTATTATTTTATTCTACTATAGATTTCATAGCAAGCTTAAGAAGCAACACTGAGGCTGACGGATTTAAGTTTCAGTTGGAAAACTTATTCTTTACAATCAAATTTTCAAAGAAGTTAAAGTGACTACTGAAAATGCGTTCTGCTTATTAATGACTTTTCAAAGCTTCTCACTTTGAAGACAAATTAATTACACTTCTTCCCCAGCACACATAGGCCTTTCTGAAAATATTTTGTTGTGACACATACCCAAAATATCCTGAGACTCATCAGCCTGTAGGTTTTTTCCCTTTGTTCGTTTCTTTCCCATATTAATGCTTTGTAGTTTTTCTTATGCACAACAATTGCCTAAAGGGGAAAAAACATATCAATGATTCTACTTCTGTGAGGTTGTACGAAAGGCAGCAACAATCTGACAAATTAGTTTTAAATTAACTGAATTTTAAAGGGACATGAATTCATAGCATTTTTGTACATTACAGCTCATGCACATTTAGAACCCACTTCTGCAACTAGATCTGAGCCCTAAGGTCAAGCAAACCTCAGGTCAAAGTTGCAAATGTCAGCTTTTAGTTAAATCACAGTAGTGCATTTCTAGAGCTGTCTGGGTTGACCTCTATCTTGCCAGCAGAATGAGGCATACGAGAATAGGTAGGTATTAATTGAATTCATGTCATGGCTGGATAGACAAGTCAGGCAGGATCTCCTCAATGCTTCTAAACTATAAAATACTATTTATGTAGTCTTAAAGGGTGTGGTTGAGACCCAAAAGTTTGTTAAGGTACTGAAAGACTTTAAAAATACACCTGCCACAGAAAGAGAATAGGACTTTGACATAGATAGAACTATTTTTAGAATAGGATGTTCACCCCACTATAACTTCACTTTATGCAGTCTGGTACAACAAGAATAGGACGTGCCTGTGATACAGATGCAGACTTAGTTACCAACAAATGGCAAATGTCCCATGTAAGCGATACCCGCTATCCAGATATATAACCTCTTTCTCCAGCAGCCTTCTCTCTAGTTTTTTTCCATACACGGTTAGAATAAATTTTGTTGTGTGCATCAAGGCAAATGTGGGGGATGTGCACCAGTCATACAAACACATGGGTGACTCTGGGCACTCTGATAATCAGCAGGGTGGCTCTGGAATCTTTCCAGGCAACCTCCCAAGCACTCCATTTCCAGGGAACACTGCTCTCTAGGTATTTCTCCCACCACCGTGCAGGAAATGAATATCCTTGAAAGAGCCTCACTGCTCACAGGACAGAGCATCAGGCAGCACACAACATAGGCTAGGTTTATACTAGCCATGGAAGATCGAACACTTAGGTTTGATCTTCAGGAGCACCATTTTGTGCATGTGGAAGTGGCTGTTCTGGGACCAACATCAAACCCAGAACTCCTTGCGAGCCACAAGGATTAAGAAATGTCAGTGGGAAGAGCACTCTCGTTGACATTCTGCAGTGAGGACAGGGACCAATGTCGACAGCTGCAAAATCAATTCTAGGTACTCAACTGGTGTATCTAAAATAGTACAGCAGCCATCAATATTCAGCGTAAGCGTAGATGTAGCCACAGACTCTTTGCTGCACACTTGTCCAAGGACCCTGAACCCAGGTGGGCTCTTGGTCTCTGGGTGCAACAAGACCCTGCTGCCATCGCTGCAAGAGCTAGGCACGTTACTGCACCCCTTGAGTCCAAAGTGGTTTCCTTCACACGAAGGGTTTGCAGCTAATGTCAAGGACTCTCAGCCCGATCCCCCGCTACAATTTGTTCCAGCCCCTTACGCCCAGCCCCACCTCCCGCTGCTGTACCAGCCCTGGAAGGGGCCTCGGGCAAAGGCTGCTGCAGCTGGCTCCCCGCCCCAGGCAGCGGCCACACAACACCGCCTACCCGCTCACAGCAGGGACCAGCACCGCATCTGCCAGCTCCTGTCCCCAGCGCTGCTGCCACAGCCGGCCACCTCCTCTCACGCTACCTTGGAGTGAAGCTCATCGCACCACGCGGCGCAACCCGCTAGCTCCGATTGGCTAGTCAGCCTCGCTTGAGCCCGCCTCCCGCCCTTGACTGACAGCCACCAGAACCAGTAGCGAAAGCCCCACAGCCCCCTGCCAGCTCCGCACCAAGGGGGAGATGACATGCCGCAGGCCCGGAAATGTCTCGGTAGCTAGTGGAGGAATAAAGTAGAGGAAAAAACCTGGCGGCGTCCAGGTGCGCTCGCGAAACCCAAGTCCCTGACCTCGGTGTCGTGAAGCGAATTGTTTTACGACACATAATTCTCAGGGTAATTTTACGGCTTCCATGCCCTTCCAGCGGCTAAGCTGTGAGCGTGACCAACCAGTACTAGAGGGCATGGAACACGTCACTTCCGGTGCGTTGCACAGTGGGAAACTGGAAGACAGTTGAGATGATTCGCCCAGGACCCGCGAATCAGGAAGGGAAAGCCCTGCCGCGCATGCGCGGTAGCTGAGTGCTCGGTATGGCTTAGCCCAGGGCGCAGGTGCAGTTTGAGGGGTGTAAGTTGTGGGTTCTGTGTGGATACGCGGGTGGAGGTAAAGGTTGTGCGGAGTAAGCGGCCCAGGTCTGTTGCCCCGGAGAAGTGGGGGAGGTGGGAACAGGTCTTCTTCGGGCTTGGGTGTTGTTCCTTTCGCCAGCCTAGTAAAAGATCGGACCTCACCCACTTTGTCCCTTTAGCATTTTGTGGCTGGGAGAACTAGAAGTACAGCACACTGCGGGCTCAGGACTGATTGACTCAGGTCCAGCCCTTACAAAAATCTTACGGACATCCTTAACTTTGCACACGATTGGTTCTGTCACTGAAGTCAATTTAATTACTCACTGTGCTTAAAATTAAGGCTGTGTATGTGAATATGTGCAAGACAGGTCTAAAGTCATAGTCAATCATAGTCAGTCTTTGCGCATATCTGCATTACTAGCCGGGAACCTGCTGTAGGTTTGGCATAGACTATGGCTCTGCTTTTTAGGCTTTGGTATGTGTTGTTAAAAATGTAATTTGTTCCTCTTTCTAGAATGGGTCCTCCCATAAGAATAGTAGTGCTCATGGTGACAATTAACAAAGCTGGAAATCCATTGTGAGATCTGAAGGTCCATAGAGATTGTTCTGACTTGTGTGTCATCACTTGCATAGCTTTCAGTAATTGGAATTTAGTTGCACATTTGGTTGAGTTGTAAGGCACAATAAAATTCATCACACCCTCCCATGTCTGTATTAGTTTTGGAGGGCTAACATTAACTAATACAGTGTAGCAGATTTCTCCGCTCCATTAAATATGTTTTTAAATGCACTTTGAGCAGATCCAATGAGCAAGAATGTACCATTTCTAACATCACTTTTCTGACCATAATTGCAGTTTGATGCTTAAATTGTCACTATATGCTTTACGTCTCTAAATGCTGTTGGAAAGACAGACCGCTAAGCTTATCCTTACCCAGCACTGCAAACGCCAAAACAACACAAAGGATGGAATTCAAAATTCCACTGTAGTACAAAGACATATGAATTTGAAAACATAGGGTGAAATCTTCCCCTGTTGAAATCAATAGGATGTAATGAGTGTTCCCCATGATTTCAATAGGGCAAAGATTTCAGCCACCATTTTTATATTCAAGTATTGGTGGGGTAGCCATGTTAGTCTGGATCTGTAACAGCAACGAAGGGTCCTGTGGCACCTTATAGACTAGCCAAAAAGTTTTGAGCATGAGCTTTCGTGAGCACAGACTCACTTCATCTGATGAAGTGAGTCTGTGCTCACGAAAGCTCATGCTCAAAACTTTTTGGTTAGTCTATAAGGTGCCACAGGACCCTTCGTTGCTGTTACATTTTTATATTGGCGTCACCCTGCAAAACCTTATCTGTCCAGCTCACATGAGCACTCTGATTTTGGTGGGATTACTCTTATAAATTAATATTAAGTAAGAGTCTCATGATTGGGTCTTAAATTTGTGCTTATGTATGTCTAAAATTGTTTTCCTGATTTCTTTATTTAGGTAACAGGTAAAATATGGCCAAAATGAATAACCAGGAAGAAGCTGAAGTACAACTTTCTGAGTTAGACTTACTCTCTAGTATGTTTCCTGATGAGGATGAGTTTATTGTGACTGACCAACTGGCTGTAGCAGAACTAAAACAATATATTGATAATAAGACATCAGAGATTCCCTCTTCAAAAGTTCAGTTTACAATTAACATAAAGCTAGAAATTGCTGATGCCACTATGGTAATGTAGTCATATTTTTTAAAGGAAAAAAATATAACATTTCAGATCAGATTTTAATGCTTTTTTTGTTTCGTTTTGCTTTTTAGGTAATGCTTTCCTTAGCATGTGCTTTACCACTTAACTACCCAGCTGTTCTACCAGAAATAACTGTCAGGTACTGCATATTTATAAGCAAGGAACTAAAAGCTAAAATTTAACTAAATCGGTACAAACAGAATTAGGGTCCTACCAAATTCACAGCCATGAAAAAAGTGTCATGGACCATGAAATCTTGTCTTTTGTGGGCCTTTACGTTATATTATATGGATTTCATGGGGCAAAGGGAGGAAACCAGTGTTTCTCAAATTCTGGGGGTTCTGACCCAAAAGAGAGTTGCAGGGGGGTTGCAAAGATATGGGGAGGGGGACCCGTACATTTATGGTGCCCAGACAGTAGCAGCTGGTGACAAAGGGTCCAGTTCTGAAGCAGGAGACCAGAAGTAAAAGTGGCAATACCATACCATGTTGCCAGTCAGTAACTGCCTCTCTGTAGCTCCCCAGCTCTGAAGGCAGTGCCACTTCAAACAGCAATGCAGAAGAAGTAAGATAGCAGTATCACAACCCCCGTTACAATAACCTAGCAACTCTCCCACAACTCCTTTTTGGGTCAGGACTGTACAATTACAACACAATGAAATTTTAGATTTAAATAGCTGAAATCATGAAACTTACAATTTTTAAAATCCCATGACCATGAAATTGATGAAAATGGTCTATGAATTTGGTAGGGCATTAAACATAATAGCAAGAGACAGGCAGCCCCAAAGAGCACAAAGTCTAAATAAACAAGACGGAAAAAAGTGTGGCAAGAAAAACAGAGATGAAGTGGGTGGTTTAGGGTTATACAGCTGGTGGGTGACACAGATGAGATTAGAAAAATGAGGTGTGGTAGCTCCCACCACAATGAAGTTAGTGTGGCTTCAAGTAGACAGTGGTGGTCTCCTTGCATGGATAATTTTACAGGACTAGTGCCCAAGTAAGAAACGTAGTTTCAGATTCCCAGTGGTATTTCAGCAGAAGTTAGGTGCCCAATTACCTTTGAGAATCTGGCCCATAGTCCACCATGACAATACTTCCAGTCTGTTCTAACCTAAGAAGTGAAAAGTTGTTTGATTAAGCTCATTGTTCATCTAGCAGAATGTTGTTTCATACTCACTGGCCTGCATTATTTCTCTTTTAGTATTTTTGTGTTTCTGTTACATTGTATATCTCAGAAAACCACTACCCTGATCATCATCAGTTCTTGTCTGGATGTTCCCTGTTTGAAATTTACAGATATGTAGTGCTATACATGAAATGTGCAGTTAGCATTCCATTGAATGGTTGAAATGTGATTGTCTTAGCAAATACTTAAATGTGTTAGCCAAATAAATACTTTTGTAGAGGTAATTCTAATAACATAATTTTTAGAAATTTTGATTTTCCCACCTTTTAAAAAATATGCTAACAACACATGATAACATTTTTTCCTTAGGTCACCATCATTAAGCCGAACTCAGCAAATTCAGCTGAACACAGATCTAAAAACATACCTGAAGAGAAACTGCAGTGGTGAGGTCTGTGTATTAAATGCGAGAGAATGGGTGAAAGATCATGCAGCTGCTTATATCGACAAGGAGATTTCATCTTCGTCAGTGACAACATTGAGGACTATAGAGCCAGAAGATGTTATTTTTACTAGATTATGGATCTATAGTCATCACATCTACAACAAGCATAAAAGAAAGAATATTATTGATTGGGCTAAGGAGCTCTCTCTGTCGGGGTTTAGCATGCCTGGGAAACCAGGTGTTATTTGTGTAGAAGGCCCACAGAGTGCTTGTGAAGATTTCTGGTCAAGGTTTGCTTTTTATATACTATGTATTTTGTTTTTAAATAACATTTGTGATTAGAATATTGTGCTTTTTATGTGGTGTTTCTGTACATTTGGTCAGAAGATAGGCAGCTTGTAAGAATAGTAAAATCTACATCTTGTGTATGAAAAGTAAATATTTTATATTTTATCACAATGCATATACATCTGCCACTTACAGCCTGCAAAGCGCTCTCTTTGACTGCTGTATGCTTTGCATTTCTTCATCCCTCCTCTTTCAGCTGTATAGTCTCAGAGAGGTAGCTTTCCTAGTCTGTGGCTTCATAAACAAAAAAGCAGTTCTATAACACTTTAAAGACCCACTTCTTCAGCTCTTGAAAATCCCGATGAATGATAACTGATAATTGAGATGAATAGAATTTAACAAAGAGATAGGAAAAAAAAAAAGAAAAGAAATAAAACCTGATGAATCACCTTGATAGGTCAGAGGTGTTGGGGGAAAAGGGCAGAAAAATAGTTTCTGCAAGTGTCTGTTAAGTTAAGTGGACCTTAACTCCAGATTACAAGGGGAGATATCTGAATTTGAGTTCATTCTCATGCATCTGATGAAGCGGGCCTTTGCCCACCAGAGCTCATGCTTCAAAATATCTGTTAGTCTATAAGGTGCCACAGGACTTCTTGTTGTTCTCAAAGATACAGACTAACATGGCTACCTCTCTGATAATTCTCAAGTTTGACACTTTTCACCTTAGACTCAGCAAAGATATCAGTTACCGTATGCATTACAAGGACAGGCAGACCACTTAACTTAATAGACACGTGGAGAAACCATTTCCCCACCCCCGCCACCTCCATTCTGATTTGTCAGCTTCTTTTCATTTTTTTTCTATCTCTGTTAAATTCTTTCCATCTCACAGAGAGATAGCTGTCTTACCTTCACAAAACAAAAACACAGTCATGTAGCACTTTAAAGACTAACAAAATAATTTATTAGGGAATGAGTTTTCGTGAGGCAGACCCACTTTTTCCTATCAGATCCATCTCGCTTATCAGTTATCATTCATAAGGATTTTCCAGATCTGAAGAAGTGGGTCTGCCCCACAAAAACTCATCACCTAACAAATTATATCATTATTCTTTAAAGTGTTCTAGGGCTGCTTTTTCATTTTGTTTCAGCTGTATGTCAGTTGTATATCAAAAGTGTGTTGTACCAGTCTGGTTAATATTTTTATATTGCTTGTCTTATTTGTACTTTTGTGTAATGTAGACCTGGTTTAGCTCTGCCCATTTAGTAATAAAGGAAAGGGTAAGAAAATTCCTAGCACAGACAAGGTGGAGGTATGCAATTATATTTAAATCCCAGCTTTAAGTCCTACTAAGTGTCTTTGATCACGTGAGAGATTTGGATGTAAAGAAACAATGTTCTGGTTCAAAGAATAGCAACGAAGGGTCCTGTGGCACCTTATAGACTAACAGAAAAGTTTTGAGCATGAGCTTTTGTGAGCACAGACTCACTTCAGCAGATGCTGGTCTTGAAAATCTGCAGGGCCAGGTATAAATAAGCCAGAGCTAGGGTGGGGATAACAAGGTTAGCTCAGTCAGCAAGGGTGAGGCTTACTACCAGCAGTTGATCTGGAGGTGTGAACACCAAGGAAGGGGAAGCTGCTTCTGTATTTAGCCAGCCATTCACAGTCTTTATTTAAGCCAGAGCTGAGGGCGTCGAATTTGCAGATGAATTATAGCTCAGAAATTTCTCTTTGGAGTCTGGTCCTGAAATTTCTTTGCTGTAGGATAGCTACTTTTAAGTCTGCTACTGTGTGGCCTGGGAGATTGCAGTGCTTTCCTACGGGTTTTTGTATATTGCCACTTCTGATATCTGATTTGTGTGCGTTTATTCTTTTACATAGAGACTGTCCAGTTTGTCCAATGTATATAGCAGAGGGGCATTGCTGGCACATGATGGCATAAATTATATTGGTAGATGTGCAGCTGAATGAACCCACGATGGTGTGGCTGATCTGGTTAGGTCCTGTAATGGTGTTGCTGGTGTAGATATGTGGGCAGAGCGGGCAACGAGGTTTGTTGCATGGATGGGTCCCTGAGTTAGAGTGACTGTGGTGCGGTGTATAGTTGCTGGTTAGGATTTGCTTCAGGTTGGCAGGTTGTCTGTGGGCAAGGACTGGTCTGCCTCCCAAGGCCTCTGAAAGTGGGGGATCATTGTCCAGGATGGGTTGTAAATCCCTGATGATGCGCTGTAGAGGTTTTAGCTGAGGACTGTGGGTGATGGCTAGTGGTGTTCTGTTGGTATGTCTCTTGGGCTTGTCCTGTAGTAAGAGGCTTCGTGGCACACGCCTGGCTCTGTTGATCTGTTTTTTCACTTCCTCAGGTGGGTATTGCAGTTTCAAGAATGCTTGGTAGAGATCCTGTAGGTGTTTGTCTCTGTCGGAGGGGTTGGAGCAAATGCGGTTATATCATAGTGCTTGGCTATAGACAATGGATCGTGTGGTGTGTCTGGGATGGAAGCTGGAGGCATGAAGGTAGGCGTAGCGGTCAGTAGGTTTACGGTACAGGGTGGTATTGATATGGCCATTGTATATTAGCACCGTGGTGTCCAGGAAGTGGATCTCCTGTGTGGACTGTTCCAAGCTGAGGTTGATGTTGGGGTGAAAGTTGTTGAAGTCCCGGTGGAATTCCTCCAGAGTCTCCTTCCCATGGGTCCAGATGATGAAGATGTCATCAATGTAGCGTAAGTAGAGATGGGGTGTTAGTGGACGAGAGCTAAGGAAGCGCTGTTCCAGGTCAGCCATGAAAATATTGGCATATTGAGGGGCCATGCGGGTACCCATAGCTGTGCCACTGATTTGAAGGTATATATCGTCGCCAAATCTGAAATAGTTGTGTGTGAGGATAAAGTTACAGAGCTCAGCCATCAGATGTGCTGTAGCATCATCAGGGATACTGTTCCGGACAGCATTTATTCCATCTTTGTTTTCAACACAACACTGACCAGCACACCATTACACAGACACCCTCCCAGCAGCACAAGAAGAATAACTCCACGTGGACTCCTCCTGAGGGTAGAAATAACAGTCTGGACCTATGTATAGAATGCTTTCACCGGCGCGCACAGGCAGAAATGGTGGAGAGACAGCATCGTTTGCCTCACAACCTCAGTCGTGCAGAACGCAATGCCATCCCCAGCCTCAGAAACAACCCTGACGTTATAATCAAAGAGGCAGATAAAGGAGGAGCTACTGTCATCATGGACAGGTCTGACTACCAGAAGGAGGCTTCCAGACAACTCTCCAATACCAAATTTTACAGGCTACTTTCCTCAGATCCCACCGAGGAATACACTAAGAAACTACACCATCTGCTCAGGACACTCCCTACACAAGCACAAGAACAGATTTATACCAACACACCGCTAGAGCCCTGTCCGGGGCTATTCTACCTATGACCCAAGACCCACAAACCTGGAAATCCTGGATGCCCCATCATCTCGGGCATTGGCACTCTCACTGAAGGACTGTCTGGTTATGTGGACTCTGTCCTCAGACCCTGTGTCACCAGCACTCCCAGCTGTCTCTGAGACACCACTGACTTCCTGAGAAAACTGCAAGACATTGATGACCTACCAGAAAACACTATCCTAGCCACTATGGATGTAGAGGCTCTCTATACCAACATCCCACACAAAGATGGAATAAATGCTGTCCAGAACAGTATCCCTGATGATGCTACAGCACATCTGATGGCTGAGCTCTGTAACTTTATCCTCACACACAACTATTTCAGATTTGGCGACGATATATACCTTCAAATCAGTGGCACAGCTATGGGTACCCGCATGGCCCCTCAATATGCCAATATTTTCATGGCTGACCTGGAACAGCGCTTCCTTAGCTCTCGTCCACTAACACCCCGTCTCTACTTAGGCTACACTGATGACATCTTCATCATCTGGACCCATGGGAAGGAGACTCTGGAGGAATTCCACCGGGACTTCAACAACTTTCACCCCAACATCAACCTCAGCTTGGAACAGTCCGCACAGGAGATCCACTTCCTGGACACCACGGTGCTAATACACAATGGCCATATCAATACCACCCTGTACTGTAAACATACTGACTGCTACGCCTACCTTCATGCCTCCAGCTTCCATCCCAGACACACCACACGATCCATTGTCTATAGCCAAGCACTAAGATATAACTGCATTTGCTCCAACCCCTCCAACAGAGACAAACACCTACAGGATCTCTACGAAGCATTCTTGAAACTGCAATACCCACCTGAGGAAGTGAAAAAACAGATCAACAGAGCCAGGCGTGTGCCACGAAGCCTCTTACTACAGGACAAGCCCAAGAGAGAAACCAACAGAACACCACTAGCCATCACCTACAGTCCTCAGCTAAAATCTCTACAGTGCATCATCAGGGATTTGCAACCCATCCTGGACAATGATCCCCCACTTTCACAGGCCTTGGGAGGCAGACCAGTCCTTGCCCACAGACAACCTGCCAACCTGAAGTAAATCCTAACCAGCAACTATACACCACACCACACTCACTCTAACTCAGGGACCCATCCATGCAACAAACCTCGTTGCCCGCTCTGCCCACATATCTACACCAGCAACACCATTACAGGACCTAACCAGATCAGCCACACCATCGTGGGTTCATTCAGCTGCACATCTACCAATATAATTTATGCCATAATGTGCCAGCAATGCCCCTCTGCTATATACATTGGACAAACTGGACAGTCTCTATGTAAAAGAATAAACGCACACAAATCAGATATCAGAAATGGCAATATACAAAAACCCACAGGAGAGCACTGCAATCTCCCAGGCCACACAGTAGCAGACTTAAAAGTAGCTATCCTACAGCAAAGAAATTTCAGGACCAGACTCCAAAGAGAAATTTCTGAGCTACAATTCATCTGCAAATTCGACGCCCTCAGCTCTGGCTTAAATAAAGACTGTGAATGGCTGGCTAAATACAGAAGCAGCTTCCCCTCCCTTGGTGTTCACACCTCCAGATCAACTGCTGGTAGTAAGCCTCACCCTTGCTGACTGAGCTAACCTTGTTATCCCCACCCTAGCTCTGGCTTATTTATACCTGGCCCTGCAGATTTCCAAGACCAGCATCTGGTGAAGTGAGTCTGTGCTCACGAAAGCTCATGCTCAAAACTTTTCTGTTAGTCTGTAAGGTGCCACAGGACCCTTCGTTGCTGTTACAGATCCAGACTAACACGGCCACCCCTCCGATACTTGGTTAAAAAACTTTTAGCAGGTATGTGTATGTTTGATTGGCTGATGAGTTATGATGTGTATAACAGATATCTACCCAATTGAAATTTGTCTGTATTTTTTTTACTTTACTTTCATAATACCTGTTTCATAGCATTGTATAAAATGTGCTACATTTTATGAATTCATGTTTCCCTAATTGTTTTCAGAGTCAGAAGATTAACATGGAAGAGAATTTTAATTCGCCACAGAGAGGACATTTCTCTCGATGGGTCACATGCTGAGATGCAGAAACAAAGGAAATTCTCATCTTTTGAAGAAAAAGTTTTTGACGCACGTGGTAGCAGAGGAAATCATATGGATCTGGGGCAGCTGTATCACTTTTTAGATGAAAAGGCGTGTGCTGATGTTTTTCAGATGTATTTTGGAGTTGGAGGATGTTAGATCAGCAAGGATTCAATCATGAATCTGAAAAATTATGTGGCAGTCTTGGATAGATGATTTTTTTCCACTCTGAAATAGTTGATCAGTGAGGGGAATGATTACTTCTGTTTTATAAAGTGAATTCAGTTTTCCATGAAAATGAGTATTTGTTTAAATAACAGTCATGAAAAAACCAACATGAATGCTTTAGTATAAAGATATTTTTAAGAAAAAGATATAAGAATGTTACTTATAAAAACAACAGTAATAAACCACCAAGAATCTTTTGAGAGATGTACACAATTTATAATTTGAATTATTAAAACTTCACTTTGGAGAATAGATTATAAGTATGTAATAAAGTAAAAAAAAAAAAAGTCCAGATATTTGTAAAAAAGTGTTAGTTTGGGCAGAGATACAGCACATCATTATAGATAAGGGATTGTATTTATATGACATGGGAAGGAAAACAAACATGGATGTGTGATTTTTCAATGATTACAGTTATTTTGAACAGGCATCTCTGTAAAGAAACATTTTCTGCATTATTGAGCAATGCATTTATATATACTACCCAGGAATGTTTTCATTGCAAAAAAAACAATTATTATTTACTGCTTATAATACTTTAATTTGAACATGATACAGGTTGCACCTCCCTTGTCCAGCACCCTTGGAACCTCAGTGGTCCCTGAGGAGGGATTTTGCTGGACCAGGGGAGATGAATGCACCTTGGTCCCTGGCCGTCCTCACTTGCCTGCTGCAGCAGGCACCCTGGCCCTGGCTCTGCCTGGAATGCCAGCCCCGCTTGGGGCTGCTGTGGAATGCTGCCTCTTGCCGCTGTCCTACTGCCCCCTGTAGGGCTGCCAGGAGGCCACCTTGGGTGCTTTCCTGCCCAGGTCCTCTGGTCCAAGAACATCTCTCATCCTGCTGGACGAAGGATGTTGCCAGACCCAGGGAATTCTGGTTTACGGAGATGCAGCCTGCATTATGTCAAGGTAAGGCTAAGTCCACCAAAGCCTTACTCATGCAAATAGTTTTATTGACACCAATGGAAACAGTCACATGAAAAAGGACTAGTTACATGAGAAGAAAAATGCTTGCAAGACTGGGCCAACAGATAAAACACACTGGTTGCCCTAACAAGTTTATAATTGATCAGATCAAACCATTTTTTGTATAATTACTCGTAGCAGCTGAAATCGAAATAATAACTATTCACATAAGAAAGATTTTTTAGGATCAGACTGTAATTTTTGCATCAGATTTCAATAAATTCATACATATTAATTCATAAGAAAAGATTGAACTGTATTATTTTCCTATCTATCGTTGCCTACATGGTAAAGAACTATGAAAGTTGTGTACACTTAATAAGCAGCATCCACCATTATGTATGATGGCAATTAATATGTTAGCAGTTGAATCCATTAATAATCTTGACATTCAGATTACTTCTATAGGCAAAAATTGGTGAGACAGCTTTTGTGGAGGATCTTTGATTTCAGCTCTCAAGACAATTCTGTTTCGTCTTTTGAACCCTGTTAAAGTGTTGGCCATTTATACTAGAATGGATCTACTTAAGATTAATGAAGTTATATGAAGAGTACTAGGGTAGTACTGTATTTTCAAATATGGTAGTAAAAGCTATGATTTTAAAAAGATATATTAGTTTGAAACTATGGTAATATAATTATGAAGATACAGCAGCAAATACTACAAGTGTTCATTTCCCATTTATTGAACACCTTTATTCAGTATGCTATAGATATTTTAAAATATTTTTAAGGACTATCAAGCTGTCTTGTTTCTGAAGTAAAGTGCTCCAAGTACATCAAAATGTACATGTTGTATATTCATGTTTTAAGTACTTTTATGCATTGATCAACTGAAAGGCTGCCATGGAATTTTTACTGTCCTTTCAGATTTCTCTCTTATGTTTCCATTGATATTAAAGTGTAATTGTCTCATTTAAGTAAATTGAAGAACTTGTGTTAATTTCAGTGAGTTTTGGATCAAGCCCTACATGAAGACTTAAAGGTATTAACCATCAAATGGTGGATTGTAATAGTGTAGTGAAATGTGAGGGATATGGAAGTCTCCTGTGTCTACATGCTGCTATCTCTGGCTCAGTGGTAATCAGCCAGCACCCAGCAGCTGGGAAAGTCGAAATGGTGGTGAAGGAAAATCCTACATCTGTGAAAAGCAGTGTTATCACCAAATCTTGTGGCATGTGTTAGTGTTTTTTTTCCCCCCTTCAAGACCCATCTCCTGGAATCCAGTGATTCAGCTGGAGAATGTTAACTTTTGTGACTGATACAATGAAACGTGTTTACCCCCCTCGTTGTTAAGGACAAAGCCAAAACTTGCTCGCAGGGTACCCCAGGGCACGAAACCCAGACGGGGCTTAAAACCCAACGTTTGTCATTTGTTTTAAAACAACGATTTCTAAGCCACGTGGTGATCTGCGGGCCCGACACCGCCTTCCCCAGGGCCGGACCTTGGCTGCATTCGGAACAGGACCAGCCCGCGGTAGCCTCCTGTGACGCAGGGCCGGCGCCGCCCCTCTCGGCCCGGCTGTCTACGGGTCCGGCCGCTTCCGGCTGTGCCGCCGCCGCCATTGCCATCGCCATGGGGGGGAAAAACAAGCAGCGAACCAAGGGCAACGTGCGGGTGAGTCCGCCTGGGCCGGGATGAGGCACGGGCCGGGCAGCGTGGGCTGGGTGCTCCCGCTTCCCCAGGAGCAGGGGGTAATTGGCCCCTTCCCAGGCCTGCGGCAGGGCGGGGAGGATAGTGGCACCCCCTGCCCTTCCCCTGGTCTGCCCTGGGCCCCGGCCCTAAAGCCAGAGGGCGATGAGTGTCTGGGGTGATTGGGCTCGGCCTTTGCCCGGGGAGTGATCAGCCTAGGGAAGGGAAGAGCAGGGCCGGGCCGGGCAGGGGGTGTTATGCTGCCGCTCATCTGACCCCCTCCTACTAGATGTTACCAGCCTAGCACAAACAAGCTGCCACGGTCCGGGCTGCACTGGGCGGTTCGCTAGAGTGGTAAACCCGAGTGGGATGGATGTACATTGCCTGGGCGAAGAAGTGCTTTCCTGGCGTTGTTTACATCAGTTACCCCAGTGAAATAAATCATGTTGTCAAAAACACTTTTTGGGGGGGGGGGTGACCATCTCTGCATTAGGGCTTTTGGTCATATACAAATGTTACGCGCGTGCGCACACACACACGCAAAGAAAAAAGATCCTTAGCTGCCATGGCTATACCTGTAAAAGCATCTAGAGTAATCAGAGCTGAAAAGCAATAGTGGTTGCTTACATGCTTTAGGAAATAGTTGACTCTCCTGCAGGAGTGTGGTATGCTATGGCCTGTGTTAGGAGGCCAGGGGATCAGAGTCCCCATCTGGTCATCAACTGAAATGCAACAAATGAGTCCATGAGCCATACTCTAAAGCAGAGCTGGGCATTCATTTGAGGGGAGGTCCACTCTAAGATTTTGTAAATGGTCAAGAGTCACATTTTTACATTTTTTTGTGGAGGGTGTGCCGGGTCTGGGATGGACGTTGGGTGCAGACGAGAGCTTGGGGTAGGGGTCTGGGGTGCAAGAGAGGATTTGGGGTCAGAAGGGGAGTTTGGGTGTAGGAGGGAGTTGTGACCTGGGATAGGTTATTGAGGTGTCAGGTCTGGGAGGTGGTATCGAATGAGTGCGTGAGAGGATTCTGGTCTGGGGGAGGGTTGTAGGAACTGGTGCAGGGTCTGAGAGAGAGTTGTGACTTGTGACAGAGGAGCAGAGTGTTTGGATACTGACCTGGGAAGAGATATTGGGGTGCAGGGGCTGGGAGGGCGTATAGATGCAGGAGAGGAGTCTGGGCTGGGGAAGTAATATAGGAAGGGATGAAGGATGGGATGGAGTGAGGTGCCAGAGGTTTGCCTAAGTAGCTCCCAGCCAGCAGCCCTTTCAGGCATGCTTCCCTGCCTGCAAGCAACTCCAGACAGTTCGCAGTGACTGGCGTTCCATGTGCCTCTCTGTGCTGCAGGAGATGGATGGTAAGAGGGGAGGAAGCTTCAGGTGTTGCCCCTGCCAAATTTCTCAGCTCGTATTGGCTGAAAACCAGCCAATGGGAGCTGAGAAAATTTGCTGCATTTCCACCCCCACCCACCCTGCCCACAGCAAAATCTCTCATAGGTCAGTTTCTAGCCAAAAGGAGCTGAGAGATTTTGCTGGGGCAGCTACTTTGAGTGGCACCACTCCTGGCCGCAGGCTGAATGAAAAGGCTTGGTGTGCTGCATGTAGCTTGTGGACTGTATCTTGCCTGCCTCTGCTCTAATGCAGTGGTTCTCAACGTGCTGATCATTGTGGGCCATGTACACAACAATATAGAAACTACCTATATGGCCCTGAGAATGTCACATGAGCCACATCCATGTGCTGATTGGGCTGCAAGTTGAAACCACTGCTCTGAAGTCTGTTATCAATCGATGAGGAAATAATTAGCCACCCAAGTTTGTATGTCTGTTCTCACTTTGTTGTTAATTCACTTAGGTTAGGGCGACACTGTAGCCCTAGCTCAAAATAACTTATGTCTACACTACGAGATTATCAATTTTAAGGCATTTGGCCTGGTTTTACCAAGTGCCTGTCTTTACTGTGAATTCTGTTAGCTCGATTTATTGAGCACTAAAATCAATAGAATATCGAAATAATATCGTAATAACCTGACGGCTGTAGCTCTCAGGTTGAATCTAAAATTCCAAATGAAGGGTAAGTGAGGAAGCGCTAGTCTTTAAATCAAAATCATTAGCCTCCAGTGATGTCCTGTATGTGCCCCACAGTTCTCCGCTCTGGCCTCTTCCATGTCCGCTGCTCTCAGGTGCACAGGAATTAGGCAATAGGAAGACCATGTCAGTTCGGCACCTGGAAGCCTGTGGCTGTAGGTCATGCTTGTATAAGAGGCTGAAAAATCTTCTTTCTTTCTTTGCTATTAGTGCAGCTGTGGGGGTCTGGTTCTGTGTCTACCTCTGCTAGATTTTTTTTTTCTGCACTACCTGGTGCCAGGCGCTCCCCCACCCCCACACCATGTGGCAGTTAGGCTGTGGGTGGGGGTTGTGCTTGTATGATAGTACAAGAAACTTCTTTTCAGCCGTTTCCATTTTGTCCTGCCTCCCACATGCCTTTTCTTCCCTCTCTGAGAGGCACCACACAGTCTGTAACTTTTCCACACCCAGCTTCATCATGTGGCTTGCCCCTGAACCAATAAAATGACATGCTGCACAGGCTGCCATGCTGCTTGCACGTGGTGAGGGTCCCAGAGCCACCCAGGAGAAGTCTCCCTCTTTGGCTAAAGATACTTGGAGGGTAGGGAGGGACCTGGCATCAATTCGGGGGCCTTGCAAGTGCCCCGCGGAAGTATCCCTCAGTGGCTAATATTCAGGGGCCAGCTGAGACGCTTCAAGGTCCTAGAGGCAGGAGCTGGGACCAGACTTGCCCTCCAATGGATCATGTTTAAAGGATTTAAACTGTACGCAGTCCAAGGTGGCAGCTGTTTCTCAGGCTCCCTCTCCATAATTAACCTCTGGTTCTCCATTACCCATAGGTACAGGAAGTGCCATCGGAAGTTGATCGGGCGGACATTCAGTGTACCGCCCCTGTGTACCTAGATGCACGTTTGTAGATTGTGGTTTGGAATCCTCAAAGTATTGCTCTGAGAATTTTCTTTGCCAGCAGGTCTAAATTCAGAGCCAAGATTTTCCTCTGGGCCCACTGGGCATAGAGGCTGGGAATGAGTCCTGCCATCGGGTTTCATGTGCTCCCAGCGGCTTTGAGAAGGGCTAGAGGCAGACATCATAGAGCATTGATTACTATGGACAGGGTGTCCCTTGGGACACCTGGAGGCCTTTTCAGTCAACAGAAGAAAAAACTTTGTCACTAAAGTGACTGTCCTTTACGGCCAAATTTTTGTATGGGCCTGATCTGAAGGCCATTGAAGACAATATAGTAGCTCTACAGTTACCAGAGTTCCCCAAGTAAGGCTTGCAGTGACCAATCAAACCATAACTGATTTGATGATCCATTCTGTTTTCAGTGTAATGCACATGTCTACTACTTGCACAAACATTTGCAGAAATTGGCGTGGGTGCAAGGATGAAAATTCTTGTTCTGAGAATCTCCTTTGCCAGAAGGTCTAAACCCAGATCCAAGCCTGGGTCTGCTGCTAATAGGGGCAGGTCCTGTCCCATGGTGTTGGTGAACAACCAAAGCAGCCATAACTGATTCAATGATCCATTGCGTTTTCAGCATAACACTCGTGTCTATTTACACATGTAGAGGCCTTTTTGGTCAACCAAGAAAAATCTTTGTCACTAGCTTAGCTGTCCTTTGAGACCAAAGGCACCACAAATGATTGAATGATCCATTGCATTTTTAGTGTAACACCCGTGTCTAACTACACATACATTTCAGGTGCAAATTCTTGTTCTGAGGGTCGTCTTTGCAACGTGGTCTAAATCCAGATGTGGATGGTGGGTCCTGTCCCAGACTATCAACCAACATCCTGGGCATGGAGGTAGCCTTGCTGGACCTCCTTCACCTTTGCCTGGACTTCCTCCATGCTGCATCAGGGGGTGAGACCATCCGGCGTAGGCTTGGGCATTACGGCGCTTCATCTTGGGGTCTTGGTGTAGATCCTCCTCGTCCCACAGGTCCAGGAGGGTCCTGCCTCTTTGTGCCCTGGGACCCCTCCAGCTGGTTCCTTGAGGGCTCAGGGAGTCTTGGGCTCCCTCCTGGTATACCATGTAGAACTCTGGCTGGAAAGGGGTGGGTATAAGGGTGTTTGCACAGCAGCTTGTAGCTCTGCTATTCGGGTGCACTCAGAAATTTATCACTAGAGTGGCTGGACTTTGAGACATAATTATTGATCTGAAGATCTTCTTTGCCAGAATGTCTAAATCCAGATCCGAACCTCCAAAGATCCAGTGCTTTTGCATCCTGTTTTGAAAACCTGTGAGTTGGGAAACTTGACACATTTTTCCTAAAGTTTCCTAAGTGCTTTACTACCCTTCTCCACTCAATTATAAAAAGCACATGTCTTATACATGCAAGCCAGATTCTGCCTGGAAAAAGGGATGATTGATTAACACAGCAGGGGTATGAGGGGAATGAAATGTAGAAAATGAAATGTGGGAAGATGTCAGATACTCAGAGCCACTTGCAGGGCAATTTTTTGCCTATGCTATATCAGTAAAAATAGCCAGAATGCTATGGGTCTCAGGGAACTGTGGGATGGGTTCCCACAATGCACTGCTGCAACAGTCAATTTTGGCAACTTGTGTGTAGCAGCAATAAGTGGATTTTGTTGCGAGCACATAGGAAGGTGAGGATGCTCAAAATCAAATTGATAAAACCCAGCGGTAATAAATCAATTTTAATAAAGTCTATTTTAGCTCATAGGGCAGATGCATCCTTGCACAATTTGTGGTGTACAAATTGCATAAGTTGTTTCAAGCTACCTTATTTCAAACCTGGGGCAGACTACAGTGCAACAGGATTTGAAATAAGGGGCTATTTTGAACTTCCTACTAATCCTTTTACAATGACAGTTACCAGGAATGAAATACCGCACTCAAAATAGCCCTGCTATAAAAATGCATCACAAAATAGAAACTGTAGTGTTGTGTTAGTGACTATGACTGAGACCAACTGGTGTAGAATGGAGCAGGTAGAAAACCCTTTTATATTTAAATTAGAGATACACCTTGCAGAGATGGAGCAAGCAATATGATCGTCCTGAAATATAGCATTGCCTTCAGGTGTCTGTCATTTCCATAGACTGATTCTCTTCTGCTAATAGAGTTGGCAGAACTGGCATAATTGCTGGTAAAACTTGGTGACTTTTCACTGGGGCTTGTCATGTGAAAAGTATCTGCATAAATGTCCATGGGTATCTCAGGATGTCATTTTCTCTGATGCTTGTGCAGACCTTTCAGAGTGCCATGGGGAAGAGACTTCTCTTAAGAATATAAAGGTGTAATCAAAAGTTGACAGGGGTCTTGGACTAATGTGGTATCTTAAATTACTATTACTTTGCTTAAAAAGATCTAGGTTTCAGACTCTGTTCTACATAGGCACTTCTACTGCTGATCATTGTAGTATCCAAGGCCAAGATCCACACAGGTTATTACTTTCCTAACTTACGCTGATTTCAGTGGAAGGTAGTAGTCTATGGAAGTCCTACAAATCTGTGGCTATCTGCTTTGTATCTGCAGATATCAGAAGACCATGTTTATGGATAGTGAAGGGATGCAGATTCAAATTTCATATCTAGAGTACTGCAAAACTGAATAGCCACATTTGTAGATGTGGATATCTGTGGACCATGTTTACAGACTAGATGAAGATAGAGATTTTGTGTTCTCGCAGAGCTTTACTTAAATGCCTTCGCGGATCTGGTCCTGAGTGTAATCTAGAAATGACATGACATCTGTCACCGCTGTTTGTTCATTCTCTCCCTAGGGGAAGAATCGTGTGTAGTGTAGTGTTTAATTTGGGACAGAAGGGCTGGGAACACCATCCCTCCCCATCCTGGCTAACGGCCATTGATGGACCTGTCCTCTATGAATTTATTTAGCTTTTTTTTTAAACTCTGATATAGTCTGGGACTTTGCAACATCCTCTGGCAAGGAGTTCTACAGCTTGATTGTGCATTGTGTGAAGAAGTACTTCTTCTGTTTGTTTTAAACAGTCTATCAATTTCATTTGGTGACCCATAGTTTTTGTGTTATGGGAAGAGGTAAATAACTCTTATTTACTTTCTCACTATCAGCCTTGATTTTATAGACCTCTATCATATCCCCCTTTAGTTGTCTTTTTTTCTGATCTGAAAAGTCCCAGGTTTATTAATTTCTCCTTATTTGGAAGCCATTCCATAACCCTAATAATTTTTGTTGCCCTTTTCTGACCTTCTTCCAATATCAAGGTAACTTTTTTGAGATCAGGTAACCACATCTGCACACACAAGTGAAATTTCTTATTGATAAGGCATATAATGTGAAACATTTTCCTGGGACCAGCAGATCAACTGTAAGACAGAAACCTGCAAGCTCATTTCTTTGTGTAATGATTCAGGTTGTGCATGAAAATGGTTTCCACAGCCAGCTTTTTAGTAGTAAATAAAATAGTTAAAGGGGACATGAATAATTAACTGACTTTCCTTTCTTGTCTGTACCAGCCCTCCAGCAGTGGCAGAGCTGCAGAACTTCTTGCCAAGGAAAGGGGAACAGTGCCTGGGTTCATTGGCTTTGGAACATCTCAGAGTGATCTAGGATATGTACCTGCAGTCCAAGGAGCAGAAGAAATAGACTGCCTTGTAGATGCTGATTTTCGAATGGTGCTGCGAAAACTTTCCAAAAGAGATGTCATAACAAAATTAAAAGTATGTGTATATTATATCCCTTGGAAGACTTTTTAAACATCCTTTAACAGAAATAGTGACAGAGAGAGAGCTGTGTGAGACTGTATTCTATCAAAACAAAAAAGCAGTCATGTTGCACTTTAAAACCTAGCAAAATAATTTAAAAGGTCATGAGCTTCGTGTTTGTATTTTGCTGAAAAAAGACTTTAACAACCATCTACAGAGAGAAAGCTCATAACTAACATTCATATTCAAATTCGACACATTAACACGTGGTTTGAACAGGGACAGCAATTACCTGACCCATTATAAGGGCTCTTTTACATACTTTGATGTTTGACCAAACTCTTTACAGTGACCCCCCGCCCAGCTGTTCTGATTTGCCAACCTTGATGATAATTTTTTTATTTGTCAACTTTGATAACAATTTTTGGACCTCTGTGCTTTATATATTGAGTCTGTCCTGGTTAGGTTATGATCTGAAAAAGTGGGTCTGTCCCATGAAAGCTCATCAGCTAATAAATTATTTTGTTAGTCTTTAAAGTGTTACATGACTCCTTTAAGAGAAAGATAACTTGAAGATTTATAGGGTAAAATCCTGGTTCCACTGAAGTCATTTGCAAAACTCTTATTGACTTCAAAGAGATCATGATTTAAGCCATAGAATCTTTAAAAAAATGTGAAAAAGGTTGTATGAAACAGAAGTGCATCAGACATCTAATTCAAGTATTCGTTTGTGCCAGGATGGTTTTGATATTTTGCTTGGGAAAGGGAATATTTTTGTGTAAAGGGATAGAAAGGAATCTGCCAACATAATCCATGTTACTTTCACACTAGCAAATTCCATAGCATATACTGTGATACTGTGATTTGTTTAGCATCTTTGAAATTATTTTTGTACACCTCAGAAGCTTGATTTTATTTGTATGCAGTCTTAAGATGTAGCAGAAGACCTCTAGAAAGTTCTATCAGTTGGTTCTGGTGCATAGGGTATTTACAAGAGTAACTCTGGCTATCCAGTGTGTCAGAGCCAACTGCAAAAAGTGTATCAATTTCTAATTTCATGAGAATTAGAGTATCAAGCAGTGTTTTATAAATTTAATACATTTCAAGATACACATTCACCGAGAATTTTTCTAATCTCGTGCTGTTGGTATTTTGATTTTAGGCTATGCAGGAGTTTGCGGCGTTGTGTAAGGAAAGAGAATCAGCAGCAGTTAAAGGTGTTCTTCCTTACTGGCCGAGAATTTACTGTAAAATCTCACTCGTAAGTATTAAAGGGCTTAAGTTGTGAAAGAAATAAAACAACATATAAACTTGCTCTGGACCGTTTCTGTGGTAATCCACAAGGCAATTGTGTTGACACATCAAACTGTGTAATGTTGTGATATGGCTAATTTAAAAAAAAAAACTTGATAAAGCTTGGAGAAGAGCACTTTGTCCTAAGTGGTTGGGATGTATCATCAGGACAACATAAGGTAGCTTGCATTGCTTTTGCCTGCTCTGTGGATATAAACTTTCAGTCATTAGCATCTAAAATTAACATGTTTTTACTAAGAACATAAAAAAGCTGTTTAACTGTATAGGCACATACATATATCTATGTATCTATATATAATATGGATACATCACGAGAACATTCCTAGTCCTATGAGCTAGGATAAGAGAGTTAAAGAATATAAACTCTCATGATTTAGGGCACAAACCTTTCTCCGACAGGAGTTAGGAAGAAACTTCACCTGTAGGTCAAGTACCCCATAATTTTCCATTATAAAAATTCTAATATGTTTCTCTGAAGCACTGGCACTGTTGAAGGTTGGCTACTGGAATAGATGGACCATTGTTGTGATGTGTTAGAGGAATTCGTATTCTTATTAGGGGCTATGGAACATAAAATCTATGACTCTATCAGTGCCAACGAATGCTTGAGGTTTACAGATTATTTATGCATGGTATATGTAAATTCACAGATTTTTTTTATGCTAATAAGAATTTTCTCTGAATTGAGGGTAGTGTCCTATTTATCTTATTCTAATATTAATGGACAAATCTAGACATAGATGCAATATAAATTCAGTCATATGTTGTATATCTTTATGGATATTTCCCTACATTTTCAAATACAGCAAGGTCGTGACATTCACGAGTTTAAGGTTCACGAATTCATTTATTCTTGAGCGGCTGCTGCCTCGCCTGGGCTCCGGGCGGGGAGCGTCGGCAGCTGCCACCTCCACAGGGTTCCAGACGGGGAGCGCTGGCGGCTGCCACTTCCGTGGGGCTCCAGGTAAGGAGTGCCAGCAGATGCCGCCTCCCCGGGGCTCTGAGAACCAGTCAGGGTCAGTGGCCGTGCCGTGGCCATCTTCTCATGGCCCCACTGCCTGTCTCTGCCTCCCCAGAGCTGCCCAGGAGCACGCCAAATTTCTCTCCCCCAGCCAGGGTAAAATGATATTTGCCAAATGATATTAATGAAATTTAACATTCACAAGGGTTCTCAACACAAATGTTGCGACACTCCTGTTTATTGATTTCAGTCACAACACAGAATACAAAGTGTATGGTGATCATGTTATATTTATTTTGATTACAAATATTTGCACTGTAAAAAAGATAAAAGAAATAGTATTTTAAAGTCACCTTGTACAAATACCATAGTACAGTCTTTTTATTGTGAAAGTTGAATTTACAAATTAGAATTATATACAAAAAATAACAGCATTCAAAGATAAAACAATGTAAAGCTTTATAGCATAAAGTCCACTCAATCCTACTTCTTATATAGACAATCGCTAAGACAAGCAAGTTTGGTTACAATATATAGGATATAATGCTTTCCACTTCTTATTTACAATGTCATCTGAAAATGAGAGCAGGTGTTCATATGGAACTTTTTTCAGCATTGCAAGATATTTGCCTGCCAGATGCACTAAAGAGTCATATATTCCTTCATGCTTCAACCATGATTCCAGAAGACGTGTGTCCATGTTGATGATGGGTTTTGCTCAATGACAATCCAAAGCTCAGTGAACTGACAGATAATGAAAATGAACATGCGAGTCGGGCACCACCAGTAGGAATTTGATTTTATTTTCCAGTGGTTTGGCCTCAGTAGTATCTGCAGCAGTGTGTTGCTCATTTTTTTATGAAAGAATGTTCCCCACCTTGTGCCTCTCAGATTTTGAAAGGCACTTCAATTTCTTTGATTTTGGCCCGAGTGTGATAGCTGTTTTTAGAAATCTCCCATTGGTGCCTTCTTTGCATTTTGTCACATCTGCTATGAAAGTGTTCTTAAAATGAACATGTGCTGGGTCATCATCTGAGACTGTTAACATGAACTATATGGCAGAAACAGAACAAGAGGTACAGTTCTCCTCTAAGGAGTTTGAGTTAATTAAATTTATAGCTAATTTTTTTGAAAAGCATGATCAGCATGGAAGCATGTCCTCTGGAAGGTGGCTGAAATATGAAGAGCCACACAAATATTTGGCATGTAATTATCTCCTGCAAATTGTAACCAAACTTGTTTGTCTTAGAGATTGGTTGAACAAGTAGGTCTGAGTGGACTTGTAGGCTCTGGAGTTTTGCATTGTTTCCTTTGTAAGTTGTGTTTTTATAATCAGCTGCCCTATAGTACTTGTATGAGATGAGCTGAAAAATACTATTTCTTTTATAATTTTTACAGTGTCAATATTTGTAATAAAATAACAATGTAAAGTGAACACTACATTTTATATTCTGTATTGCAATAGAAATCCTATATTTGAAAATGTAGAAAAACATCCAAAATACTTAATAAATTTAGATGGTATTCTATTGTTTAGAACTGTGATTAATCACAAATCATTTTTTTAGTTAATCATGTGAGTTAACTTTGATTAGTCGACAGCACTAAGGAAAATATTTGTAATATTTAGGATAATCTTCAGCCTTTGGGAAGGTGTGTGGCATGGAGGCGTAACTAATGTCTGCAAATCTATTTCCATGCAGCTTAATCAATAGAACTGTTCTAAGTAAAATGTAATATAGGCATGTTGGTTAAACTAAAAAGACAAATATACACTAAACAAAAGTATACTGAAATAGATTGTTCTCTCTTGTCTGTATTCCAACATCTATGTAGTTAAAAAAAATCACAGAAATTCTCAAACTAGCATTTCCTCTTATATATGGATGAAGGTTGTTTTAAGAAATGATTTATCTTTTTCCCATCCTACTCTCTTTGGTGACAATACTGTTAATACAGAGAGGTTAAGAAATTGAAAGTCATTCTTATAATAAAGATAATAGTCTCATTAAAGTTAATGAATCAGCAGGATTACTTTCATGATTAACAATTAATCCTAAAAGTTAGAAAATATATGTCGAAAATCAATTTTTAGTTCTTAAGACTTTATTTATAGACATTTTAATTGAAGTATTTTGCATTGTTTGTGACTAATATTGTTTCATTTCATTGATGAATAGGATGGGGGAATTAGCAAATATAAGCCCTTAGGCTTAGGGTTTAGGACTTAATTTAAAACCATACATCTGAATACAGACACCTTTTCCTTTTGGCTATGCTTACACTACAGCAATCTTTCAAAAGAAGTTTTTCTGGAAGATCTCTTCTGAGAAAACTTCTTTTGAAAGAGCTCATCTGCGCGCAAAAAAACAGATGGAAAGATTGATCCACTCTTTCGATAGTGAGTGTCCACACAGTCCTCGCTCTTTCAAAAGAATGGGCCGGGGATCGAAAAATCTGGCACCATGAGGACTCCTCTTTCGAAAAAAGGGCCCCTGGAGCATCTAAATGTTCTCCCCCCCCAAAAGAAGGTGCTCTTCTTGATCTGGGAGTGGATGACAGCTTCCAGAAAAAAAGCCGCATTCTTTTGATTTTTGGATCGAAAGACCGTATTTTATGTGTAGACACTCTGCATGTTCTTTCAGAAAAGGGCTGGATTCTCCAAAAGAACTTGCTATTTTAGATGCAGCCTTTGATTGGGGGAAGTTGAGGCATAACAAAAGAGCAAAAGAATTTGTGATTTGTAATTCTAGGTGTAAAAAAAAAGTATTTATTTTAAAAACACCTTTATTTTAAAACAGGATCATGACCGCCGTGTTCGAGAAGCAACGCAACAAGCTTTTGAGCAACTTATTCTTAAAGTAAAGAAGCACTTGGCTCCTTATTTAAAAAGTATCATGGGATACTGGCTGGTTGCTCAGTGTGATATGTACTCCCCTGCCGCATGTGCAGCTAAAGTGGCATTTGAGACAGCTTTCCCTTCAAGTAAACAGCCTGAAGCCTTAGCATTTTGTAAAGAAGAAGTTCTGAATGTGAGTTTACAGAAGACCAAGTCCATAAAGCTTTACTCAAGTAGTTGTCATCTTTTAATGAAGAGAGATGGGTTTTATTTCTTGCAAATGTTAACTCCTATACTCTTTGTATTTGCATTCAGAAAGGTATTCTCTTCCCAATGGAAGCCCATACTTATGCTAATGGACACTCAGATGATGATACATTCCTGAATACTTCCCTTATTTTTTCATACATACTGAGACTGCATGGGTCTGTAAAGCTATGTGGATGTATAGGGACTAATTTCTTTGCTCAGCATTTCAGTATGCCCAGCAGATGGTACTCAGTCACCGAGTACGTTCCAAACAGCATTTACCTGTCACTGGTAACAGATGCTGGCAGGATGTTCAGCTGAACTGATTTAATTACTGTAGTAGACTGGACCCGTTTCTGAAACCATGGTTGAACCTTGTGCAGTGCAAGATATAACTACACAAGGAAGTTATGCCTGCAGCAGAGCCACGTGAAATAGGGAAAAATTAGATTACGAGGTTGATGGTTTGTGATTACAATGCCCTGATATGGAATTCTTAATGGTTGTTTAGTTGATTGGTTAGAATATCTTGTTTTAATCCTGGAGAAATGGGATTACTCTTTGTCAGAACAGTGGCTGTATGATCAAGCATTGGTTGGATCGTGGGGCTAGCGTAGGGTGACCATCCGTCCCTTATTTGGGACGCCAAAAAGGCATCCCTACTTATTTTTAAAAGGGACTAATTGTCCCATATTTGGGCCCTCCCCTGCTGACCTTTTCCTCTAGCTGCTGTCAGGAGTCACTTCCCCAAGCCTCGGGGAAAGGGGGGAGTGTAGGCGGCTGCTGCTTCCCTGGGGCTCCCGGGGAACGCTGGGGGCTGCTGTCTCCTTCCTAGCTCCCTGGGGCTTGGTAGAGCCAGGAGGAGCTTCCCCTCTCCCACCATATCTCCCTGTCCTGTATTTGGGACAGGGAGATGTGGTCGCCCTAGACTAGCAGTCAGGAAACGAAGTTTCTGACCCTGGATCTGCCATTGTCTTCAGTGACCAGGGTTGGTCAATTCAACTGTCGTTAACTTTGCTTCCTCACTTGTGAAACATGCCTGAAAACTACCTGCCTACATCAGAGGGGTGCTGAAGCTTCATTGTTTAGCGCTTGCTCTCACATGGCTTAGAGCTGGTACTTAACTTTCACCTGTGAATAAATATGTTCTCATGTATTTTGTCTAGATGCTACAAGATCACCTTCTGAAAGAAACACCTGATACACTCAGTGATCCACAGTATGTTTTTCTGCTTCAAAGCATACAGATTAAAAGTTTGTTTTTTCTTCCAAAATTGTATTCAGTTAATTTTGGTAGATATAAAATGTATTTTGCAAAAGAACAAGTTGTAGATTTTTGCAGAAAATAAAATGTAAATTATACTGAAAACCTGTTATGCCTTATACAGATTGATAGAAATTGTTGTTGTTTCTGTTTTCCCTTGGGAGGTACCTTTTTTCTATTCTGAACAACGAGGCTGCTGCACCAGATTGTTTCAGTATGATACCATGTGTGGCAACTGTGCTTGGAAATTTTGCTACATCTGTACTTTTGGGCTAGCAGCACATTTGTCCCTTTGTCGTGTTGGAGAACAAAGCCAAACAGCATTAGTGGTGGTGGTACTGGGTAAAATTTTCAGAAACACCTAAAAATCTTAAGAGCCTAAAGTCTGTTGACTTTCAATGAAACTTAGAAATATGAATCCCTAATTCACTTCTGAAAAATTTACCTATTGTTTAGTAATCCTTTCTGTCTGATTTAGGGTGGCTTGACACAGGGCACTAGAAACTGGAGGAGACAGCATTAGACAACGTCATATTGTTTTTGCTACAATTTCACAATGTAAATATGTGTTTAGTGTTTAACACACACAATTTTTGGAAAGTATATACTGTAGTTATATATATACACTGATTCACTCTCTAGGAAGATTCCTGGGATTTTATTATCAAAATCATATGAAAAGCCCATTGAAGACTATGTAAAGACACATTTCTGTTAATTTTCAGTTAATGTTTTAAAATTGTTTTTGTTTTTGTTTTGTTTTTTTCCCTGAGAACTGTACCAGAGGAAGAAAGAGAAGCCAAATACTTTCGAATTTTGACATGTTCCTTATTAGCCTTAAAGAAGTTGCTTTGCATGTTGCCACAGAATGAAACTCATTCACTGGAAGAAAAGTTAATACCCCTTCAGTCTCAACACAAATTTTGGAAATATGGAAAGCACAGTGTACCGCAGGTATCTAAACCTGTTTTCATCATCTTTATTTTTATAAGTGTTTTTATAAGCACAACACTTGGAAACTTAGGGCACTAAGTCATACACAAAAGTGTGGAAAAGAGACATAGGGAAAGAACCAGGTGCTTTGCCCAACTGTATATAACACAGTTTTCCAGTCACAAGACGTATTGGCCCTGGAATAGGCCAACAAGTATCCAAGCTATCTCCTTCATTACATTCCTTTGAGGTAGGCAAGCTTCATAAACTTTTGGATACATTTAGGCAGATCATTTTCTAAGTTATTTGATTGACCTTTATTCTGCCAAAATTTTAGTTTGTGTTTATCTGTGAGGGATAACTGTGGTGTTCCATTTCATTGTTGCACAAAATGATTTGCTTAGCCTGCTAACTCATTTTGGGATGCTTCTGAATAAAATGTGTGCCATATAGGTTCTAAATAATGTCCTTTTTTAAAACAATGAATCTGATCTTCTCTTGCAGTATGTGGTCTATTAATATTTGCTGTCACATAATTTCCTTATTTTTCAAAATATTTTAATGCTCTTTGCATTAGCTGATAAACTTGTTTTGACTTTTTTGTGCAAAAAGTAGCATTTTGGATATGCATATGTTTATTTACCGTGTCTTTTAAAAGTAAATCACAGTATGTTAGTAACAAGCATGGAGAAAATAGACCTTTGACTTCTAATAATGAATAATTATTATAATACATGGTTTACTGAGATATTTTGGTTTTGGTGCTCTTTGTAGGTTCGCTCAGCTTTTTTTGAGGTAGTGTCTACTTTCTGTCAGCTCCTTCCTGAGTCAATGAAAGCTGAAGCCCCAAGAGTTTGTCCTACAGTTCTTCTGAGTATTGATGACAGCGATGCAGTGGTGTGTCCAGCTCTTTGGGAAGCTGTGCTTTACATCCTTGTAACCATAGAGGTAATGCAGGAAACTTAATGAGAACTTTTTTTTTTCTTTGTAAGTCAGAGACTAGTGTTCTGGTTAAATGTGTGAGACTTAACCCTTCCTAACGTATCAGTGCCCTCGGTTTGCTGTTAAGCCGAAGATATGTGTAAAATATCTAATGCATTACAAGGGCAATTTCCCCGACTTTGATATTCACAGGAGCAGCAGACATCCTACTTAACTTAATTTTCTTCATCTACTTTTCCCCTCCTTCCTTCCTTTCCCGCCTCGCTATATAAACCCTGGATTCTTATTGTCTGCTCCAGTAATCTAAATCAAGGGTGGCCTATCCGTGACCCTTGAGCTGCGTGTGGCTCTTTGAGCCTTTAAATGTGGCTCCTCAGAGCCTCACACTGCTCTGCACTTGCGCCCCACTGCTTGGTGAGAGAAGCATGTGGTGGCAGCAGCTCAAGCAGTGGCTCAGGTGAGTTGCTGGCATTTATTTAGAACGAGGGGGTTGGGGGTGCCTGGCTCAGGGGAAGCTTGATTCTGTGGGAGGGGAGGGCATATATTTAAAATGGGAGAGAGAGGGGCTGGGAGTGCCTTGCTCTGGGGGAGCCTGGCTATGGAGGAGGGCAAGGGCATTCATTTAGAGCAGAGAGGGCTGAGAGTGCCTGGCTCTGGTGGGGAGAGCATTTATTTAGAGCTGGGGGTGCAGCGGGAGTGCCTGGCTCTGGAGGACTCTGGCTCTGGAGAAGTGGGAGGGCATACATTTAGAGCGGGGAGGGCTGGCAGTGCCTGGCTTTGGGGGAGAGGGAGGGCATCAAACCATGTATTATATTTTTATATATCTATGTGTTATCTATATTTGTTTTTATATATCTGTAGCTATCAATAAATAAATATGTAGTATGTGGCTCTTTGTACTCTGTCTACTGCTATTTTGGCTCTTCATCTCTAACTGGTTGGCCATCCTGATCTAAATAATTTAAAACTGCAAAACACTAATGCTTGTAACTATAGTAACTCTTTGTGAAATCTAACACCTGGTTTTTGGGAGTGGTGGGTTAGGCGAGGGTTACACAAAGACATGTCATAAAAGTAGCAATATATTATGAGAAGCTATTTTACAAAGCCTTATTATGAGTCAAAAGATCTCTCCAAATATTACCTTCTTGATTTAAGTTGATTACCCAGATCATCTTTGGTTTATTAAATCAAGATTTTGTTCTAAAGTGTTCTACTCCTTAAAATTCATTGAGTTAAACTGAAATGTTTAGCGAGAAAATGAGTTTTAAAAATTTAGATTTGGTGATAGGTTGCTGTTACGGCTGTGTGGGGAGTTACATGAAGTGACCCACCTGAGAGCTCTTCCAAACAGAGTTTAGTTTAATTTATTCCTGTAATTACTTCTTTCTGTAGGACTGTTGGAGTCACGTAAATGCCAAAAAAGGAGTTCTGCCAAAGCTATGGATAGTGCTTCGAGAAGGTGGACGAGGTCTAGCTACTGTTATATATCCTAATCTTTTGCCATTGATTAGCAAGGTACCTCATGGCATTACAGAACCCAAACTGGACTTTTATAGAACTTTTTTCAGCTCAGTAATTCAAGGGTATGTGTCACTAATTCATGATATTAGATCAAATATTTTATTTATGTTTGGGAGCAAAAGAAAGCTATGCTACTTAAAGCGTTTTAAAACAAGTAGATAACAGAAAATTAATTCTGTTAAGTGTTTGCCTGCTGTGATTCCTTGATACTTTCTCTCTTTGGCTATGTCTAGACTAAAGGGGTTTGTCAGCAAAATGGTTGTTTTGTTGACAAAACCCGTGGAATGTCCAGATTCCCAAGGGTCTTCTGTTGACAGTGAGTTGACAGAATGCAGCACTTTTGTTGACAGCCATACCCAGGTCGCCATGGGGAAGAACGCTGCTGTCAGCAGAGATTTGCCTACAAAACGCCAGCCTGGACATTCTGAGGTCCTTCTGTTGACAGAAAGGCTTCCAGGACACCGGGCAACCCTGTCTGCTGTGCTCCTGGGTGGCCATTTTGCTGATAGAGCACCCAGGCAGTCTGGCCGCTCTCTGTCAACAGAGTGGATTTCTCTTTCGATCCACTTAGTCTGGCCACAATCCAACCAGAGGTTTTGTTGCAAGATATCTTTCTACACAAACTTCTGCCAGCAAATCCCTGTAATCTCAACATAGCCTCTGTGACTGCACATAGAAAGCACAAGTGTAAAAAGTGGCACTATTTTGGGTGCATTTAAAACATTAGATTTGGTTAAATAGTAGAGGCTGTGTTTGTTTTTTAAGCTACAAATGTGTTTCATCCTTAATTGTGTCTTTATGAATATGTAAACTAGGCAAAAAATAGTATGCTTAGATACCCACATTTCTAGATTTCGTTTATGTAAAACTTGTTTTCCTCAATTTTTATTTTGAGGTTACTTATAGACTTTCTTATCCCTTTCTCTTCAAATTAACTGCTACTATGATGTTACATTTAAGTATTGTAATATTGTAGGAAGAGTGACTGGTTTATTTTATTGTTTTTGTTTTATGTTTCCTGATTTATATATATATAGGTTGTCAAGTGAGCGAGCTCTAGCTAGCCATTCCGAGTGTTCTGCAATCATATCTGCATTTATGGAATGTTTACGATTTGTCATGGTGCAGAATTTGGGTGAAGAAGATGAGCAGAAACAAATTCAGCAGATGCTTATATGTGATCAGGTATATATATTATGTAAATATTTTAAAAAATCTTTTTCTCTATTTTGAAATATCACAATTTTAACTTTAAAAAATTGTGAAACACTCTAATGCAAATTTATTCACCAATAAAAACATTTCTAGAGAATTTAAGTAAAAGTAATATTAGTTGTGTTTCTGTATTCTCCTGTCTATGAAACAGGCCTTTCTTATACAGTGTGGAATTACTGTATGAAATGTTAAAATCTTTAACAGTAAAGTATGAATGGAATGGGGAGGAATTTGTTAATGCCACTTTCGTTTCATAGAAGAGAGTGGGCGGGTTGCTAATTCAGGCTTGGTATTAAATTGATATTTAATAGATATTAAACAGTTTGTTTTGCAGAGCTTCTTGAAATTGTTGAAATTAAAACTGTTGTCTAGTTGTGAAAATGTTTAATTACAAAAAATGTTTTTACATTTCTGTTTGTAGTTAATTCCTCTCATTGAGGTTGTGCTTAAAGAGACAAGATTACAAACTGGTCCATTGTTTTACCAAACAGCAGAAACATTGAACTCTTGGGAAGCAAAGGCAGAAATGTTAAATGATGATGACACAGGTGAAACATTCCAGAGACTATTGTCAAATTTCTGGGACAGGCTCTCAAAAATGTGTTTACTCCATGTTGATACAACAGATGCTAATGAGAGGTCTTTGATTGCTATATCCTGTATGCTACAAATTCTGCAGAGCCCAGAGAGCGCTATGAAATCTAGCAAAAGAAGAACTGTAAAGATCAGATTTATAGATGAGAATGAAGCTGAAATAAACACAGAAAACAGGAAGTCTGCTGAAGTGACAAACAGTCGTGAATCTGAAATACTGACTGATCCTCCACAATTTTTGTTTTTGAGGAAAGAACCTTTAGAAGATTTAGTCTGTAAGCTCGCTGAACTGAGCATTGTGTATATCAGTGAACACAAGTCTGATTGTCACTTAAAGTTTCTTTCTGCTCTGCTCAACTCCTTCTCTTCTAGCAGACTTTTCCAAGTTCTGTTAGAGCAGGAAAATGGTGTTCAGACTGAATCCCATGTAGATATAAAACTTCATGAAAATCCATCAGTACGGTTTCTGTATCAAAATTTGATAGCTTGGTTGAAAGAAGACTGGAGGAAAGAAACAGATTTTCTGGTTGATATTTTATATAGTGTCCTTGGTTGCTGTAACATTGATACAGAGAGAAAAAATATTCTTGATGATTTAACTAAGGTAAGACTTTATTTTTTACGTGCAAATAGAAGCATTTATATGATGGCTGTTCTAATTTGAGGGCTACAGACGTCAGTAGGATTAATTGGGTTTTTTTGTATGTGGAAAATGTACTCCGGCTCAGATTTATGAACATACACTCATCCCTCATTAAACGAGTACTATGTTTACGAATACTCACTTAAACGAGGGACACACATACCTCCCCTAGTTCACTCAAGAAGTGAACTCCCCTCGCTAATACGAGACTTACTCCCTCCCCGTGTCTCAAACCTGCTGCAGTGTGACCCCCCGCACTGGCCCCGCAGACACCAAACCACCAAAACCTAACCTAACCCCCCCCGCACCTAAACCGCTGAAATTTAACCCCCCCGCCAGCCCTGCACACCAGAGCTGCCAAAATTTAACCCCACTGCCCCGCGCACCCAGAATTGCTGAAATTGAAACCCCCCACGCATCCAGAACCGCCAAAATTTAACCCCCCCCCCCCCACCGGCCCCGCACACCCGGGTCTGCCGAAATTAAAACCCCCTGCCACCCCCTTGCACCCAGAACTGCCGAAATTTAATCCCCCCCCGCAGCCTTGCGCACCCCAAACCGCCAAAATTTAACCCCCCCGCCAGCCCCACTCCCCTGAACCACTGAAATTTAACCCCTCCACCGCCCCCTTGCACCCAGAACTGCCAAAATTTAACCCCAGCCCCGCTCACCTCAAAGTGCCAAAATTTAAACCCCTTGCCACACCCACGCAACCGAACCGCTGAAATTTAAACCCCCCGCCGGCCCCACGCACCCAAACTGCTGAAACTTAAACCCCCTGCCAGCCCCATGCACCCCAACTGCTGCAGCCTTAACCCCGCCCGCTGGCCCCACAGACCCAACCTGCAGCAGCCTGAACACCCCCCACCGCCCCCCGTGGACCCAACTCGCCACCAGGTTTTAACCCTCCCTCCCACTGATGTCCCCAAACTGCCCCCAGCCTTTAACCCCACTCTCACTCACCTTTCAAAAGCAGCACCGCCTGCTGCCGAGCACTTGGAACCAATCAGAGACTTTTACAAGTATTTTAGTGGGAATTTAGTGTCCCTCATGAGTTTTTCACCTACGAGCAAAAAGGAACCAATTGTGCTTGTAGAGTGAGGGACGCGTGTACTTGTTTTGGATATATCTTGCAAAGCGAAAATGGAAGTAGGAGAGTTTAGAATTGGAATACTAGGAAAGGTGTTATGACATTAATGTTTATCCATTTTACTTTGCATAAAAATAATTTACTGAAAATAATGAATACATTTGAAGATCTTGGTTTCTAAATAGCTACTTTTTTTCTACGCTATGATTTATCGTATTAACCTTAATCAATCACTTCTCCCTATTTTGATCTGGTGATGGGGGAAACAGCTTACCATGGCATTGGGCACTTATAATTTATTTGGTTACTGGCTGCTAAATAATCATGATTTGGAGTTAATCTTTGCTCACTACTAAGGCATTACAAGCGCTACATATCTTTTTTCAGAAATTAAAATTGGACAATAAACAGAGATTTTATTAAGCTTTCTTATTGTATACTATGTGTATGGTACAGGCCTTTTCCAACAAAACCAGCGTTTTGTCAACAAAACCTGCGGCACGTCCACATTAGAATGTGTTCTGTTGACAGAACTCAGCATTTTTTTTTTTTTTGACAGCCTTCTGCCTCTCCCCCACAAGGCAAAACTCCTTTCTTGACAGAATCTGTCGACAGAAAAGCCATGTGAACATTCTGGGGGCCCCTCTGTTGATAGACAGGGCTTCCGGGTCACCGAACAGCCCTGTCTGCTGTGCTTCCAGTTAGCCGTTCTGTTGAGAGAGGACCAGGCAGTCCAGCCACACTCTGTTGACAGAGCAGATCGCTTTTTTAATCTTCTTTTGTGTGTGAACACACTGTCAGGAGAAGTTTTCTGACAGGGCCTTCTGCCAACAGATCGCTGAAGTGTAGATGTAGCCCCGGTGGAATATGTTTTATTAACTATAGTTTTGTTTTATCTGTTTTTCCACTAGATGGATCTGAAATGGAATATTTTCCTACAAATAATTCAAAAGGTATTTTCCTGTGAAGTTCTGTTCTTATTTGTGTTCTTATTTTTGGATACTTGCCAATCTTTAAGTGATAGGTTTTCAGTTAGTTAAACTGGAGTAGACTATAAACTAGTCTGATTCACAGTTTGAAAATCTGCTGCTAATGAAATTTGAAAATGTATTTTTTCCATTATTTACATATAGCACCTCTCTCACAAGCCTATTATATGTAGCATTAGAAACTGAAGCACTTCCTTTCGAGATCCTGTAACTGGTGGGTCACTGGCAGCCCTGAGACTCCATGAAATCAAATTACCCTCTTCCTTTTTTTTTTTTAATGTATATGGTAGGCGAGGGGGAAGGGCGGGGGTCACACTCAGAGGACTGCGATGTGAAAGGAATCACAAATATAAAAAAAATTTTGAAAACCACTGATAGAGGCACTGCACTGGTTGTATTGTAAACTTCCATCTTCAGTTTGTCTAATGTCCATTCATATAGGCTACGTCTACAAAAGAGGCTTTTCCTGGCAAAACTGGGCTTTTGCCGTGAAAATACGTGGAACATCTACATGCAAAATTCAGTTTGTTGACAAAACCTGGCACATCTGCTGGCAGAGTTATACCTCTCCCCATTCAGGTGTAACACCTCTCCCAATAGTACTCTGTCGACAAAGCAGCGATTTAGACGCTCTGGGGACCTTGTCTCCACAGACAAGGCTTCTGGTTCACCAGGCAGCCCTGTTTGCAGAGCTTTTCATCAGCCATTCTGTCGAGAGAGGGACAGGCAGTTTTGCCAGAAAATCCCTTCCAACAGTGACTTCTGTCAACAGAGTCTTTTGTGTAGACATAACCATATAGGAGTCTCTAAGGTGATGAGATGGGAGGATCATATGATATTTATATAGATCTGCATTTCCCAGAACCATTTATTCTGTATAAAACAACACTGCATTCTACATATATAGAAATTGTGATGTGTAAACTCAGCCACTTATTTGCATACCCCAGAAATACTGACAAACTAGGACCAAGTTATTTTACTTTTTAGGCATTTGTCTAGAATTTATCAGCATGTTATCTGAACAACTCACAAATATTAATATGTTTATCCTTAAAACGTGCCTTTAAAATATAATATTATGATCCCCATTTTGTACAGATAGACAACAGAGACGCAGAGAAATTTGTGTCTTGCCTGAAGTGAAATGTGAAGTTGGTAGCACAGCTGGGCACTGAACCCAGATCTCTTGATACCCAGTGTCAGTTTCATCCCTCCTCATCTATCGATGCCTCACACTTAAAAATTACTTCCTGTTTTTTATTTTGTTTATTATTTATAATGATTGGCTCGTCACCTAGCAGAATTTTTCCCCAGTATGTGACTTGGCCTTAATTTCTGGAGAAATGCTGACATTATAACTTGGGGTCATTAATATATAGGAATGAAGTACTGTTTCTAAGGGCATCAGATTAATCCTATATCCTTAAAGTCATTAACCTTGCAAAAAGTTATTTTCTTGTAATTCAGGCATGTTCAGAGTCAGTGAAACATTCATTAGTCTCCGGATGGCTGAAAGGAGATGTACTAGGGGAGAAGCTTGTAATACTAGCAGATGATCTGTGCAATAAGGGTTTGAAAACCACAACAAGCTCATCGCAATTGTATTGTTCAGAAAAGTGGACCCTCCTGAGCTTGGTGTTGTCACAGCATGTTAAAAATGGTAAGTGAATTGCTACTGGGGGATCAATGGGGAGAGGAGAGGGACTTTGTGAGGTCTTTCATCATGCTGCATTTTGTAACATCTAACTGCTTCTCTGTGTATATTTGCTAGTGCTAGTATCCCATGTTCCATTAATGTCACAAAAACTAAACTGCTGTTGTGACTTGATGTGCATCCATTTCCATGCACCAGTTTACAGGCTCAGTGTTAATCTTCTTTCTCTAGATTTTCCAGTTGTCTAATTGTGTAATTCTTTGCAAAGACTAGATTTACAAAATCATCAACTGCAGAACAGACCATATCATCTCAAGTTTACTGTTCAAAAAGTAGTGGCACCTCTGAAGGGTTATGAATCCATATCTTAGCCTTTTGACCTCATATGATAGAAGCAGTTTATAAGTCCTCAGACTGCTTATTTTTGGGGCACGTACATTGAGAGATGTGGTGCTCATCTTTGTGAGTAGCTACCTGTTCACTTGATGCTTCTTTAGTGTGGCAAGTGTCAACATCCTTATTAATGAGTTTCATATTCTGGTATATTACTCAGTTTTAAAGTCAAGGTATTTATAATGCTATCATTTTGTTATCTTCCTCATAGTTATTAAAATGCTTGCAATAATGTTTCCTAGCTTATTTGAAGGCTGGTTTCTTTTTGTGCCGAAGAACTATTATTCTGTTTTGGTGTTGCATCCCAGAGAAGTGTGTGGCAAACTTGCTTGTCACTCCAGAAAAGTAAATAATCAGACTCACCAGCTTATGAGTCCTAATGCAGTGCACCAGGACTGAGTGTTTGCTTTTCATGAATCAGGGTCAGGTATTTCCGTGGATGGCTATGAAACAGGAGGTATAGCTTCACTGTATACCATTCATTATGTACAAAGTACTAGCACGCTGCAAATCTGCAGGTATCTGCTTTATATCTGTGGGTATCTGCAGCTCATTTTTGCAGATGCAGACACGCATTTTTTAACTAGAACCTTGCAAATGTGCCAATATCCGCTGTATATCCACAGGTGTCCACATCTGTGGATGTCAGTGTGGATATTGCTGCCCATTTTTGTGGCTACAGATGTGGATATAAATATTGTATCTGCACAGGGCTCTACGAAGTGTTTATGTAGCAAATTATCAAGAGGATGTTGGGTGTATTCAGTTGGGTGTTGAAGAGCTAGGATGTCTTTGACTACAGTGAAATGAATTAAGCTTTAGCATGTGCAGAATTAAAGCAGATCTTGATCTTGCTTTTATTATTAGTAAATACGGAAAAGCAGGCAGATACTAACATCTGGTGATATGTAAAGGCTTTTGTTACAGGGTAATCATAAAATGTCTTTTTTTAATAGAGTCCTTGATTTGTGAAATATATGTTGAAAGAATTATTGATAAACTTCAAGCAGCTCTTTTAGAAGCTAAGGATCTTTCTGAAGCTGGAAATACTGAACCATCAGTATCATTCATATGTGACGTGGCCTCTAACTTTTTCAGCTCAGTTAAAGGGTGCTTACTAATGCCATCTTCTGAAGACTTGTTGTTCACTATTTTCCAACTGTGTGCTCAGAACCAGGCTACTACACGCTTGTCAGGTAACGCAATGCAGGAATTACTTTGCAAACTAAAATCTGACTTTGGAACATCTATTTTTCTGATTTTATTTGCATGTGTGTTTAATGTTGGTTTGTATTAAAGGTTGATCAAGACAATAGTAGAGAAAAGCCACCTCTGGAAATTTAAGGTTTTATTTTAAAAAATCCACAACATATTGCCCAAGTAATATCCACATAAAACAGGATCAGTATTTTTTCAACTGGTCATTTAGAAGTAGAGCTGGCTCTAATTTGCTAGTTTTAACTAAACTGAAAAAGTCATAGCATTTTAGTAATGTTGAAACATTTTTTTAACCTGGAAAAACTTTATTTAGACTTTCAGACAGTTTGACAAAAGCAAAGAAAAGGATCCAAGAACAGGTGTTCATGGTGGTGGTTACCTTTTACGTTGGTCAGGTCACTTACTTAAGATATGGAAGACCTGGGTTCAGTCTGTCCCCTCCCCTCATTCTTCCCCCTTCCTGGTGGGAAGGAGGGATTTGAATTTGGGTCTCCCACATTTCAGAGGAGTGCCCTAGCTACTGAACTGTGGGCTATTTTAATATGTGTCTGTCTCATTCACTTCTTGTGAGAATGTTCCACTTTTTGTATACATCGTTAGTTATTTGAGAGAGGACTTGAGCTGGGGTCTGCCCTCTTTGGTGAGTGTCCTAATTACCAGATTAGAGAGTCACTTTTGCTTTCTTTCCCCAATCCATTATAACGACAGATAGTGATAGAATGACTGGGAATAGTTACTCTAAATGGATAAGCATTGGGCCCGGTTGTATATGGAAGCAGAACTTGCCTTTAGGATCCATGCCTTATTTGTTGAAGAAGTTGGAAGGTATGGAGTAAATGAAGGAAGGGAATGCTGAAAGAGAAGGCAGGTCTCATGGTTAAGGCAGCTGAATGTTGCCTTGGGAAAATGGAATCTGGCCCTGCATTTGCCACACTGTCCCTCTGAAATGCTAATCAAGTTGCATAAGGACCTCCTGTTTAAAAAAATATGAAAGTTTGGTATAGTTTTTGTTTTCTGGATGCTTGACTCGAGCAACTCCAGTGTCTGATTTGCTAAACACTCACAGTTACAACTGAAGTCAATGAGAGCTGTGTTTTGAACTTTGCTGCATAATGCTTTGTACACTGAAAAATCAGGTCTTACATATATCAGATTGGATACTTTTTACCCTAGCCCTGTAAAATGAGGATAATGCCACACCTTCTTTATGTTACAGGGCTGTTATAAAAATAAATTCATTGGTATTTGTGAAACACTCTGATATGATACTAAAGATCACAGTAATGTAGCCTGTGAGGATGCAAAAAATTCTGTTTTCAAAGCAGAGTTTGAACAGTGCAATAAATAAGGCCTGGTGTCACGCACTGAACACTGAGGAGAAAATAAAATATCAAATCAGTAAGTGAGCACTGTCCATTCTGTGCACTGACTCAGTCAGGGATCCTGTGGGAGAAAATAGTGTGTGGTCATGAGGGACTGAAACGACTCAGATACCTGGAAAAATAACACAGAAAAACACAAAATGTCCAGTAAGTTCTTTGAGTGTTCTGGGGACAAAATTTCATTTCAGAAAGAGAGGGAAATAACTGCGGGGGACACACATTTTAGACTTGATTCTGACCAGCAGAGAAGAATTGTTTGCAAATCTGAAGCTCGATGGCAGTTTGAATGAAAGTGATCATGAAATGATAGACTTTATAATCCTAGGGAAAGGAAGGAGTGAGAGCTTCAGAATAAGGACAATGGACTTCAAAAAAGCAGACTTTACCTAGCAGTCCTCTGACTTTGTTAGTGTCCCATGGGAAGAAAATCTCAGAGATAAGAGTGTGGGAGGGCTGCCAGTTTGTCAAGGAGACTGTATTAAACACGCAACTATCAACTATCTAAATAGTACTCCTGGGGGCATTTGGCACCAAAGAAATAAAAATTCTGCACACAATATTTTAAAATTCCACAAATTTCATTTGTCAAAATAACACTACATATTCATACCAATTTCAGTTATTTTGGTAATTTATTTCAAAATACTAGTCAGTAAGTGTGCTTCTAATAATACAGACACTCACAGAAAATTGCCCTAGAGGCAGGGAGTTAAAGAAACCCCTATGCCAAGCCAGTTCCTGTTTGTCTGCTCCCTTTCCCAGAGTCCATCTGAGGTAACATACACTCATAACCCCTTTTCGCCCAGAGCCCAGCCACTGTGCCTCCCAACCAATATATCCAACCCCACCCCCGAAGCCTAGTTGCAACCCCTCCTTGCCCAACCACCAGCACCCATTTCCCCCAGGAGCCCAGCTGTGATGCCTCAGCCTGACACTCATCCCTCCCCCTCTCCCCAGGCCCCAAAGATCCATGCTTGGTGTATGGAATTTCCTGTATGCTGCCATTTTCCTCCCTGAGGGTGTACTGGGAACTGTAGCTGCCAAGAACCTTCTAACTCTTTCCCCAACACTTGAGGCCATGTCTTCTGTGTGTGAGCTGGGCTCTGCTACTGGGTCCCTCAGCCTCTAGTGATGGCTAGCAGTACTGCAGATCATTTCTGAGAGGGAAAATTAAAACACACACCATTAATTGGTGTAAAATTTTGTATTATGCAGTGGCACAGAATTCCACCAGGGGTACAACAAAAAGAATAGGAAGTGACCAATATGGCCAGATCACAAGCTCTTTAATGACCTGAAAATCAAAAAGGAATGTGCAAAAAGTGAAAATCTGGACAAATTGCTCAGCAGGAATACAGGAGAGTAGCATAAGCATGTAGGGCAATGGTGGGTAATAACTGGCCCATGAGGCCAGATGCAGGTTGTCTGGATTAACCCCTGGCAGGCCACCAGCACTGTATTTACCTGCATCCCACAGATATGGGTGTTTGCAGCTCCCAATGGCCACAGATCAACATCCCAGCCAATGGGAGCTGCAGGAAGCAGTGTCCCGGGATCCCGGTCCACACTGTTTCCCACGGTTCTCATTGGTCAGAAATGGCAATCCATGGCCAAGGAGAGCTGCAGGTGCCCATACCTGCAGAGGCGCAGGTAAATGCTGTGCTGACAGCCCACTAGGGGGTAACCCTGGTGAACAGTGTCCTTCCTGTTGCTCACCCCTTTTGTAAGGACAGAAAGGCTAAAACACAACGGCCATGTCTACACTAGAAGTTTCTGTTGACAGAAGTTACTGACAGTGCTCTGTTGACAGTGTTATGCCTCAGATTTTTGAGGGATAATACCGTTGAGGCAAATGCAGAGTTCTGCCAAGACTCTGTTGATAGAACGCTTTAAGTGTGTAGACACTTCCTGAGTTATGTCTACAGAAAGCCTCTTCTGCCGACAAAACTTTCTAGTGTCGACACAGCCAACGTGAATTACATTTAACAAGGAACACAAGAGGCAATAAGAAGCGGGTCTTCAAGTACATGAAGAGAAGAAGAAAGACAAAGGAAAGCGTGGGTGCTCTGTTTAATAAGAAAGGAGCACTACTAACTGATGGCATCAAGAAGGTTGAGGTGTCTAAAGATGCCTGTTTAACTTTAGTGTACACTAAGAAGTTTAGTAGTGACCAAATAGTCCACACAATTCATATTAATACAAAGGAAGGAACACAAAACAGGGAAAGAAACCAGTATAAGATTATTTAGGTCAGTGTATTCAAGTTGTTAGGGCCTGATGAAATGTAGGGTAGGGTACTTAAGGACCTAGCTGTAACAATCTCAGAACCATTAGCAATTATCTTTGAGAATGGATGCATCCCAGAATACTGGAGAAGGACAAATCTAGTGTTTCTCTTTAAAAGTGTTAACAAAGAGGACCCAGAGATTTATAGAGCAGTCAGCCTAACTGGAAGGATACTGGAATAAATTATTAAACATTCATTTTGTAAGCACCTACAAGGTAATAGGGTCAACAAGGAATAGCCGTCTTTGATTTGTGAAAAACAAATCATGCCAAACCACTCTAATTTCCTTCTTTGACAAGGTTACTGTCCTAGTGGATAGCAAGGAAGCAGTAGATGTGATATATCTTGGTTTCTTTAGAAGGGTTTTCACACAGTCTTATGTGACACTTTCATAAACAAACGAGGGGAAAGATGTATGGATAAATTATTATAAAACCAGTGCAAACTGGTTGAAAGATCATAATGGGAGAATGTTGGGGTTTTGCTGTCAAACTGGGAAGGTGCATCTAGTGGTGTCCCACAGGTGTCATTCTTGGGTCTGTTCAATATTTTCATTAATGGCTTGGATAATGGAGTTGAGAGTAGATGTAAAAAAATTGACACCCAGCTGGAAGGGGTTAGAAGCTCTTTGGTGGATAGAATTAGAATTTAAAATTAAAAATAACCTTAACAACTTGGGTATGAAATAAGATTAAATACAATAAAATAAGGCAAAATACTTTTCTGAAGAAGGAAAAATCAGATTCACAGCTACAAAATGGAGAGTAACTGGATATGTGGAAGTGAAGAGAAACTGGGGGCTGTAGTAGATTATAAATTAAATGAGAGTCAACATTGTGCTGCAGCTCCAAAAAACTGATACTATTCTGGGTTTTAGGAACAGGAGTGTTGCAGGTAAGACATGGGAGGTAAGTATCCTGATGTGTTTGACACAGGCGAGGCCTCAGCTGGAGTAATGAGTCCAGGATGCCACTCTTTAGGGAAAACATGGATGAATTGGAGAGAGTTGAGAGGAGAGCAGCAAGCATTATATAAGATTTAGAAATCTTAACCTGTGAAGATAAAATAATCGGACATGTTTAGACTTTAAAAAAAGGAGGCCTGAGAGGCAGGCCCACCAACAATTCGTGGGGAGGGAGGAGGAAAGGGGTGAATTGCCCCAGAGCCTGGAGATTCAAAAGGACCATTTGCTCCAGGTTGCCGCCACCACTACTTACTGCACCAGTGGTAATTGCCAGAGTCCAAGTCCCTTTAGATTGCTGTCAGAGCATGGAATGGTATGCTCTGGATGGCTCAAAGGCTGCCTGGTTGGAGTGTGCCCCAGCCCTATCCCTTCTGCCAGAGACCCACTGCTTCTGGGAGCATGGCGCCACACTCCTTTCCAACTTGCCCATGGGTCTGGCACATCTGCCGGCTCTCCTGCTGAGAGGGGACCTGATCATTCTTGACATATGTTAAGGATTGTTATAGAAAGGTCAGTTCTCCATGTCCACTGAAGGAAGGACAAGAAGAAATGTGCTTAATCTAAAGCAAGAAAGATTTAGGTTAGATATTAGGGAAAACCTTCCAGCTGTGTAAGGGTAATTACACACTGGAATAGGCTTCCAAGAGAGATGGTAGAATCCTGTCATGAGGATTTTAGGAAGAACTTAAACACCTCCAAGGGATGGTCTAGGTGTCCTTGGCCCTGTTCCAGCATATAGGGCTAGATTTGATGGCATCTTGAAGTCGCTTCCAGCCCTACATTTCTATAATTCGGTATAATTAAAAAAGTTGTCATCATACATATGGCCAAATTAAAGTGGTGCAGGCAGCCTTACTTCTGGCATTTCCTAACAACTTTTATATGCTTGAATTTTCAAGGGGTGTTTTTGATAATTATATCTTGGTTTTACTTACTTTTATAGTAAATGCAAAAGGGTCCTCCAAATTTTTGACCCAAAATAATTGGGTTCCAGCCTAAAAAAGATCAAGATAGACTACTTCACATATTAACAGAGCAGGGATGTAGTGAATGTGCTCGTCACTGTGCAGTATGTAATTTGGCATTTCATGTTTTAACTACTTTATTTTTTATGTTTAGATTCACTTGTCAATAAACTAAAGCATACTTGGCTGTCTGGCCTAAACTCCCTTGTGCATCAGGTTGGCTATGGACAGAAAGAGAGCATGTTCCTGCATAAATCTGCATTGTGGGTTAAGAATGAAATTCAGTCATCCTCTTTGGATGTTAAAAGGTAACTATGTTCACTGTGTATCTGTTTTGGGATATTAAAATATGAAATAATCAAGACTCAGGCTTTAACAGCATCTGCCTATACTTAAGTCAAAACAATGAGAATTCTGTCTGTGAGGTAACAGCATGATCTAAAATGCAAAGTGAAAAGCCATTGATGTGTCCTGTTACTGATGTGAAATGTCACGTCTTGTCAAATGACTGTGCTTAATTTCTCAGGAAGATTTTTTTTTTCTCACTTTTTCAGCCTTCACGTTTTGATCTCTGCAGTTAATGATTTGCTGACTAAGCTCCTGGAAGCTAATCAACCGTCTTACTGTCTTCTGAGTGCTTATTTTGGACAGATTACTCCAAACAGCTCTGAATGGGAAAAGTTGCGAGAATCTCTACCCAGTGAGGTATGAAAATGACTGTAGTCTGAAAACTGCTGCAGAATGAAACAGCTGCTGTATCTGTGTTCTCTGTAATCTTTTCTGCTTAATCTATGGAAATTATGTAATATATGCTACCCCTTGCATTGCCTGTCTGGATTCCATCCCCTCAATTTTGTGAGGTCCACTACTCTGGCCATGATCCACAACGATATGTATGCACATACTTATCTGTAAGCATAGGAGTAGTCTCATTGAAGTTAGAGGATACTTACACTGTAATCACATGTTTAAGTGCTGATCTGGATGAAGGCCAAAGTGCTCAGAGACATATAGGACCAGGTTTCTGAAGAGAAAGCAGCAGAGGTGGATGGAAAGATAGGGATATATACAGATGTTTGTGTATACAGGGCCAGTCTTGCACAGAACATTTAGGCTGTTGTAACCCTAAATAACAATATACAAAATCTGCAAATATAAAAACTGCTCTTTTTGGATTCTGCATAAAATACAGTTTCAAGGATATCATTAGCTTGCTTTATTTTGCAGTTACTGGGTTAAAAATGCAGTTTCTGATAGTGACCTTTTAAAAGTAAATCCTGTTTAAAAATAATCCTTTTAATATGTGTTTTCTTGTTCTCCTATTGTCCTTTATTGTCTTTTAACTCATTTACTAATTATAGAGAGAAAACAGCAAAACTGATTGTCCTCAAAATACTGTCAAATAGATAAGCAAAAACATATTTTTATCAGTTTAACTACTGTCAGAGTGTAATACTCATAGTATTTCTTGCAGCTATATCATGTATATAGTTTTCAGACATAATTGCAGTTTTGAAATTAAAATTATTTTTCTTTCATTTGGTTGCTAATATGAGTGACACTGGAAAAAGATTTTAAATTTAATTGAGGAATCCCCCCACCAGTAGCATTGCTGCACGTTTTATGCCTGTGTTGGGAATAGTTCTTCAGTTATGGTGCTTTTACTTGTTATTTGTTATGAACATTTGGAATCTCAGTATAAGAGCTATAAGTGACATGATAATTAGTTTTGAACTTGAAAAGTTACACAAATGCCCAAGTCTTCATATTATTCTGCAAAATTATGCTTAATTATGGACAGCTCTTTTCTTGTGTTTTGTTATAGTGGTTACACAAACCTCTTTTGCAAGGAAGACTGAGTGTAAACTGTGAACACTCAGGAAGAGAAGTTAAGCTATACAAAACAACTAAACTTCCAAATCACCTGTGTACTGCAGCACTGTTAAGTAAAATTGTGCTGCTTATACAGGAACACAAGGTCGTGTTTGAAAACTATGATGCAGAAAGAAAGACGATTGAGAATATAAGTAAGTAAGAAAGAGAACAGTTGATTTTAAATAATAATTGAAAACCAAATAGTGTTAATTAGCGAAAGCAATTAGTAAAGAAAGGTTTGGAGTATGGCTAACTGACAATTAATTATTTTATGTCTTAGAGTTGTTGCTCTGCTCCTGCTTTAAGTGCACAAATATCTTTTAAGTGTGGTGGTCAGCTATCCAGAACCCTTCTGGTGTTGCATTTTTGCTTGTATTCCTACTCTTTCAACTAACCTTTAGCCTACACTGAACTGAGGTGTTAGTAGTTCTTGGCCAAAATACCAGCTATCCCAAATCACTGTTTGTGCATGGTGAGCATGCACGCATTGTATCCATGATAGTGTATTAGTACATTTTCAGTGCTAGGCAGGAACTCGAAGACACTGCAACCATTTTTCTTTTCTTTTTCATTCCATCCATACCTCCTTCTTGTTCAGTTACTTTTTCTTGTGACATTGCTTAGTTATTTTCATGTTCTTAAATCAGACCTGACCACTGACATTAGCATTTTATGATGTAATGATGCTAATCCATAGTCATCTTCTGTTGCTGTTGAAGTGGAATGGAATTTCTTAGCACACTCCTTTATAAGAGGATGAGGAAGAAACAAACACACGGTAATATTTTAAAACTGTCTTCTAAATTCAGACTGGGTTTACGATCTGTAATTCAGTCTTGACAGCCTAGTTTAACAACTTCAGTCACGAAAATTAGGGCCAAGAAGAGTAAAAAAAATATGAAGGGGTAGTAGATGAGCCACTAACTAGAGTCCTTGCCATACTTTAAAAAAACTAATAGTATCTAAACATTTAAAATGACTTGACTTAACCATTTGTTAACCTAAAAATACATTAGGGTTGGTGCCAAGAGTCCAGATCATTCTTCTCAGCCCCTGAAGTTATGTGTGCATGTATGTTTTTTGTTTTTTTTTTTATGATGAGTTATCAAGATACCTGAAAATGTAAAGAGAGGTTCCCCACATACACCATGCAGATATGAAAACAGTCAATTTTGTTGGTTTGGTTAGTTGCAGAACTGTTGTACTCATTGCAGTGGATTGAAGAACTTTATGATCCTCCATGTCTCCTCTTGGAATTTCTCAACATGCTCCAAGTACTCAGTATTACATACGAAGACTTAAGTACATTTGGTAATACAGCCAACCTTTTACAAATATTATTCAACAGGTGGGTCCTGATTTAGAAGATACTTAATGAAATACAGCATTCTTGACTTGTTCTGCCTTTTTCATTTGAACTATAGAGATTATTAAATGCTATCACTTTTGGTGATGTGATTTCATTTCGATTTCTTTCATTAATGTCTTTTCCTTGATATGTTCGCACATTTGTGTGTATGTAAAATCTACATGTAAATATCCATTTGTCTTTTTCTCCTTCTTCTGTAGATCAAAAGAGTATGGAAGACTTTGGGCCTTAGCCCTGGTTAGATTGATCCATACAAAGAATATGGTGTCCAGTAAAATAAAACAACTTTATAAGATGACAGACAGGTACTTCTAATTCTGCACTTCCTAATTGCTTGTAATTGTGAGTGAATGTTGTTGCTGATGATACTGTGTTGCTACTGGTTCTGATAAATAAAATATACAGAATAGATACAAGTTATCATTTATATATTCAGTGTAAAAGAAGTGCCATGTACTATGTATATAAATAGCTTGAAAATAGCAGAATATGAAAATAATCCTTTGATCCATGATGCCCAGGAACCAATTTATATTTTCGTATAATAAAACTGATTTTTGTTTCCCAGTTTCATTTTTGGCATCTTGTTTGCACAAACAGGTTTTTCCCATTAACGGAGGGCAACTTGCATACGGTTCAGAGCCTGTCTCCATTTTTACCTGAAGAAGAGAAGGAAGAATTAGTTATCCAATGTACTGCTAAACTTATGGCATGCATGCAAACAGAGCTTTTCAGTACTGATGGTTAGTAATATAACTATACACTCTTCAGCCAGTTTATTTATTTAAGATAGAGTGGTTTTTTAATTAGTTTATTTGTAGTAATGGCTCATAAACTATTTGATAAGGCAACTGTTTACAGTATTGTTGTTAATGGAATGAAAATGCATTATCTTCAATTGATTTCATGTTGAACCAGCAGTCCTACAAAATTAATAAGGACTTTTCTCATGTGTATAACTATTACCCATATGGCTCATCCACAATGGAAAGCAAATGACCCAGACCCCAGTTTTCATGTATTTAGACATAGCACTGTTCAGTGGGACATAATGTGACCTAGGCTGTTAAGTACCCTGGTGACTTTTGAAAATTGTAACTTTCTGAAAAGTTTTATAACTCTCTGAAAAATTTTCCTTTTTTGCGTAAACTTTTCATAGTTGTGTTTCTGCCCAAAGAAGAGTACAGCGTTGTTAAGATAAAAACAAAACACTCTTCCTTCCCTTTCTTCCCAGTTTTCTTACATTTTTGGCCACACACATATTCAGAAAGCTAGGTAAAAAGCACAATACTTGTCACGTCACTCTCCCCTCACTGAGGAATGTATCTCTTGCCAAATCTGAAAATCTCAGACTTTCTAAACAGAGGAGTGGCTCCTCAGATTATTCCCTGGCTCCATAGGAGATACCCATGGCCGCGTCTGCATTGGCAAGTTCTTTTGGAAAAGCAGATCCTTTTCCGAAAGAACATGCAGAGTGGCCACACGTAAAATGTGCTCTTTTGATCTGAAATTAGAAGAATGCAGCACTTTTTCTGGCAGCCCTCTTCCTCTCCAGATGAGGAAGAGTGCCTTTTTCCTAAAGATTCTTTCAGAGAAAAGCATGTGTAGACAGTCCAGAGGCTCTTCTTTCAAAAGAGCAGTCCTCATGGGACCAGATTTTTCAGTCACTGGCACATGCTTTCAAAAGAGTGGGGGCTGTGTGGCTGCTGTCTGTCTAAAGAGCATGTCAGTCTTTCAGTGTGCTTTTTTTTGTGTGTGTGGACACACTCTTTTGAAAGAAGTTTTTTCGGAAGAGATCTTACAGAAGAACTTCTTTCAAAAGATTGATGTAGCTGAGGCCCATGTGTTTGGCATGTTCTTTGGTGACTGAGGAACTGCTTTCACCACCTATTTCATCAAAGTGTCCTGGCCAAAGAATGTGTGCCCAATTTTGTGAACATTAGTCAGAGAGTGGCTTCTCCATTGAGTCTGTACTCTGCTCACTTTTAAAAGAGCTGGTAAAGTTCTTTGTAAGTGCAGTACCAACTCTTGTGTATGCTCCTTGACATGTACATATAAAGAGTGCAGTTAATGAAATGCTGACGTCACTGATGTGGTGCTTGCAAAAAACGCACCTTTTCTCCAGAAGATATTGATATGCATTTCTTCTTTCTTCTGAAATGGAAAAATAAGTGAATGTAATAGTAAGGGTTCACTGTCAACGTGTCATATTTTCCTGAGCTATATTAACTCGGCATAGTAACAGAGAGTAAGCCGTGATAGTCTATACACTATCAAAACAAAAAGCAGACAAGTAGCACTTTAAAGACTAGCAAAACGGTTTATTAGGTGAGCTTTCGTGGGACAGACCCACTTCTTCAGACCATAGCCAGACCAGAACAGACTCAATATTTAAGACACAGAGAACCAAAAACAGTAAGCAAGGAGGACAAATCAGAAAAAGATAATCAAGGTGAGCAAATCAGAGAGTGGAGGGGTGGGGGGGGCAGATCAAGAATTAGATCGAGCCAAGTATGCAGACGAGCCCCTATAGTGGCTCAGAAAGTTCCCATCACGATTTAAACCATGTGTTAACGTGCCGAATTTGAATATAAATGTCAGCTCGTCCACTTCTCTTTCTAAAACGGAGCGATAATTTCTCTTCAGTAACACACATACCTTGAGGTCATTGACACAATGCCCCACTCCATTAAAATGTTGACTAACTGGTTTGTGGATCTGGAGTGTTTTGATGTCTGTTTTGTGCCCGTTGACCCTTTGTCTAAGGGAGTTAGAAGTCTGTCCAATATACAAAGCATCTGGGCATTGTTGGCACATGATGGCATATATGATGTTAGCAGAGGAGCATGAGAAAGTGCCCGTGATTCTGTGAGTAACCTGGTTAGGTCCAGTGATGGTATTTCCAGAGAAGATATGTGGACAAAGCTGGCAGCGGGCTTTGTTGCAGGGAAAGGTTCCAGGACTGGTGTTCCTGGGGTATAGACTGTGGCTGTTAGTAAGGATCCTCATGAGGTTGGGAGGTTGTCTGTAGGAGAGAACAGGCATGTCACCCAGGGCCTTCTGGAGTGTGGCATCCTGATTAAGAATAGGTTGTAGGTCTTTAATAATTGGTTGCAGTGGTCTGAGTTGGGGGCTGTAGGTGATGACCAGTGGTGTTCTGTTCTTGGCTTTTTTGGGCCGATCTTGGAGTAGCTGGTCTCTGGGTATGCGTCTGGCCCTGTCGAGTTGTTTTTTTACTTCTCCTGGTGAGTAATTCAGGTTTATGAATGTTTGGTAAAGTTCTTTTAGTTTTTGGTCTCTGTCAGTAGGATCAGAGCAAATGTTTACAGTCAAGCTCTTAGGTACAATCGCATTTGCTCTGATCCTACTGACAGAAACCAAAAACTAAAAGAACTTTACCAAACATTCATAAACCTGAATTACCCACCAGGAGAAGTAAAAAAACAACTCGACAGGGCCAGACGCATACCCAGAGACCAGCTACTCCAAGATCGGCCCAAAAAAGCCAAGAACAGAACACCACTGGTCATCACCTACAGCCCCCAACTCAGACCACTGCAACCAATTATTAAAGACCTACAACCTATTCTTAATCAGGATGCCACACTCCAGAAGGCCCTGGGTGACATGCCTGTTCTCTCCTACAGACAACCTCCCAACCTCATGAGGATCCTTACTAACAGCCACAGTCTATACCCCAGGAACACCAGTCCTGGAACCTTTCCCTGCAACAAAGCCCGCTGCCAGCTTTGTCCACATATCTTCTCTGGAAATACCATCACTGGACCTAACCAGGTTACTCACAGAATCACGGGCACTTTCTCATGCTCCTCTGCTAACATCATATATGCCATCATGTGCCAACAATGCCCAGATGCTTTGTATATTGGACAGACTTCTAACTCCCTTAGACAAAGGGTCAACGGGCACAAAACAGACATCAAAACACTCCAGATCCACAAACCAGTTAGTCAACATTTTAATGGAGTGGGGCATTGTGTCAATGACCTCAAGGTATGTGTGTTACTGAAGAGAAATTATCGCTCCGTTTTAGAAAGAGAAGTGGACGAGCTGACATTTATATTCAAATTCGGCACGTTAACACATGGTTTAAATCGTGATGGGAACTTTCTGAGCCACTATAGGGGCTCGTCTGCATACTTGGCTCGATCTAATTCTTGATCTGCCCCCCCACCCCTCCACTCTCTGATTTGCTCACCTTGATTATCTTTTTCTGATTTGTCCTCCTTGCTTACTGTTTTTGGTTCTCTGTGTCTTAAATATTGAGTCTGTTCTGGTCTGGCTATGGTCTGAAGAAGTGGGTCTGTCCCACGAAAGCTCACCTAATAAACCGTTTTGCTAATCTTTAAAGTGCTACTTGACTGCTTTTTGTTTTATTAACTCGGCATGTTACACGTGTAATATTTTCTTTTCCTAATTACGTCATTGAGGCCATGTCTATGCAAGAAGCCTCTGTCGACAGAAGTTGCTGTCAGAAGGGGTTTCCCCTGCAAAACTTCTGTCGACAGATTGCGTCTACACACAAAGGTAGATCGAAAGAGCAATCTGCTCTGTCGACAGAGAGCAGTCAGATTGCCCAGCCCTCTCTTAACAGAATGGCAGACCAGAAGCTCTGCAAACAAAGCTGCCCGGTGAACCAGAAGCCCTGTCTGTTGACAAAAGGGCCCCGGGGCATCTACGCAGCTCTTACCAGCAGAACACTATCGAGAGAGGCGTTATACCTCAACGAGGAGAGGTATAACATTGCCAGTGGATGTGCTGGGTTTTGTCAACAAACTGTCAACAAAGGTCATTTGCAGTGTAGACACTCCACATTTTTTTCTGGCAAAAGCCCAATTTTGCCAGGAAAAGCCACTTGTATAGATGTGGCCTAAATGTATAGTTTAACCTCTTGACCTTTGTTTTTTAAATCTGTGCTGTAAAGCATAAAGTGCTGTTGCAACACAAGTTTGTGCTTTTAAATGATTTTTACTAATAACTATGTAAAAACTTACAGCATTTGGTTGTAGTAACAGTGGATTAATTACTGAAAGAATAAGAGAGATCTACACAGTGTCCAAAATAAGTGTTTTTATTTTTGTAATGTAAGATACAGACAAAAAGTATAATTGATATACATTTTTCCTTTCTTGTGCTGGTGTGGTTTTGATAATAGAACACATGAATATATTCAAGAGCATTCAATGTATTGGTTCTATGTGCTATTTTTACATGGTATTTGACTGTACTGTAGGAGCTTTTGGATATCTTGCCATTTTGAACTCCTGCTTACGTAATGGAAGCATTGATTGTCGAGAGCTACTGCCTGGAATACTGAAAATCATCATGTCATGGAGAAATGATAGCGAGGACAGCTTCCTTTTCAGCTGGTGGGTAACCTAGCTGTAACTTAACATAGCCAGATCTGACTCTGTATTTTTAAACAGCCTATTTAGAAGGACAAAGAATTTAAAAATGAACAATCTGTCTATTGAATTTCCAGTTCAGTAGGAGTACTTGGATGCCCGAAGTTAGGGACATGCATCCTTTCAGAATTTTCCTCGGTGAAGAACCAAAATACATAGCGGGATTTTCAAAGTTGTTGAGCATCCATCAGGTTCTGTTAGCTTCTTTTGGGAGCTTCTCAATACCAAGAATTCTGGAGATCAGACCACTAGCTTAGATAACTAAATAAATACTTGGGAGGTGAATTTCAGACACCTTTATTTATAAATCTGGGCCTGAAAATCTGATGAAAGACTTAACACTCAGAGAAGAAATACTTTAATTTGCCTGACGTTCATCTGTCTTGGGTTTACAGAAGAGATCTGTGTAATGGTATCATGAAATGAGAACAAACTGGCAAGAGAATTGCATTGTGCCTGCATTATGAATTTAAAATAGGCCATCATTGTAGGTGTTGGTATTACCACTTTGTGCTTTAAAATATAGGATTTGTACACCCATATATTTGTACCCATGCTCACACTTGAAACTAAACTCTGTGATTCCTTCATATTGGATACAGGAAATCATCAAATCTTGTGCACTGTGTTGAATTATGCCCTGGAATATAATGCAAACTGTAGTTCCAGTTACTAAACTAACTTATTTACATTAGAAATGTAGAACTTTAACAAAGAGATTTATCTGGTGATGAGCTTTCGTGGGACATACCCACTTCAAGCTCATCACCAAATAAATCACTTTGTTAGTCTTTAAAGTGCTACATTTCTGCTGTTTTGTTTAGTTGGAGTACAGACTAACATGACTACCTCTCTGTAAGTGATTTACATTAGGTTATTGTTTAAGCAAATAGGTAAGTATAATGTGCCATTGATGACCTCTCTAGAATCACAGAAGTTTTTGATGGTTTACATGTTGATTTATCTTGATCCTATTACATAGACTTAGTAGTTTATATAAGAGTCTAGCATCAGAAGCAGCAAGGGTATTTTCAGCACTTGAGCAGGTTCCAGTTTAGAATATGAATTTGGTCTCAGAGAAGACATTGAGGCTAGAACAGTAATATTTTCTTTCTCTGCATTAATGAAGATGATTATAACCTCTGTATGTATTTCTGTTGCAGCAATCTGAAAGAAGCAACACCTCAGTTGCTTGGTTTCAATATTGAGATGATCCGTTACTTACCTCTATTGCTAAAATATCCCACATCTCCACTTGTGGACAATGAGTGGGACTTCATAATGTGCTCCATGCTGGCTTGGTTAGAGGTAAAATGTTGAACAGAATATTGCATCCTAAAATAGGACTCTGAGAACAGACATTTTACACTATTAATTTGACACTCAGCTCAATTTTTTTTCTGTATTTTAAATAAGGAAGCCAATAAACATTTTAAGCCTTAATACCTTTCTATATGTTCTTATAGCAGTTTTTGTTTCAAGAGTGTGGGAGAGCTTTACATAATATAAGTACAGGGTTTGCACCATCTATGGAAGGAAATAGTAACAGAGGAGTCAGACACCACTGGGCGCTGAGCCCATGGTTGTTGATGATGATGATGATTAAATCATCTACCTTGGCTAGAAAAATATTCATCTTTTTTCACCAGTAACATTATAAAATGGAAGGATATTAAAGCTATCAGCCCAAAATATAGGAGCAGGTACATTTGCAGACTTGTTATATAGACCTGTCATTTTTAAAAGATTTTCAGTAGTGAGGCATAAGACTTTTTGTGGATCTTGACAAAATAAAAGCAAGAATCCAGTTTGGGGGAGGAGATTTATTTTTGTCCAAGGGAGCAAGCACCATTTTTGTTTTAAGAATTACTAAAAAGCAGTAAAGTAGCACTTCAAAGACTAACAAAGTAATTTATTAGGTGAGCTTCGTGGGACAGACCCACTTCTTCAGACCATAGCCCTACCAGAACAGACTCAATATTTAACGCATAGAGAACCAAAAATAAATCAAGGTTGACAAATCACTATTACTATTTTTGGTTCTCTATGCGTTAAATGTTGAGTCTGTTCTGGTCTAGTATATAGACTAGCACGGCTCTCTCTCTATTTTTAGTAATTCTTGTTGACTGTAAGTTTTCCACAGTGTGAAAATTCTGTAATGAATGACAGTTATGACATTTTTATATTTGGGCGGGAAGAAAGGTGCTTTTTAAGCTATTGTTTTGGCCTACTTGGCAGTGTAAGGTTTAGTGTTGCAGATACATACACTTCTGTTTAAATCCACTTGGTGGCAGTTTCTTCCTATCACTGTATATAGGGTTCTTTAAGAATGGAAACAATCTATTATTCTAAACCTTAATATGAGGTGGGGAAAGTTGTTGTATTTTATTTGCTTTCATGGGGTACAACAGAAGTTTTAAAATAACCTTGTGAGGTCAAATACGAGGAGCTCTGAAGTGGGTTGAGCCAATTTTTACTAATTCTCATAGCATATTTTGTAGAGGTAACTAAAACTTGGTTTTCCTACAAACATCTCAAAGCACTCAATGAAATAAAATTCTGAAGTGATATGTAGCTGTGTAACTGTAGCAGTAAACAACTGTCTCTTGGAGAGTGATGACTAAGAAATTACTGTCATTTTTTTCCAGACAACAAGTGAAAGCCCTTCTCTTTATCATGTTCCACTTGTACAAATTTTTGCCTGTGTCAGCTGTGACTTGGCTTCTGCCCTTAGTGCTTACTTCCAGACAGTAACTCCTGAGGCTATCACAAATCTTCCTGTGAATTTGATCACTGAATGGAAGGAATTCTTTTCTGAAGGCATTCACAACTTGCTGTTAACTTTATTGGTAAAAGTCACAGGCAAGTATATGGCAAATGACATTTACAATAGTTGCAAAAAGTACTTGACTTGAGATATTTTCAAGTCGAACAGCGAACAGGCCTAAAGTTTGACTTAATGGGGTGCTCCGCTTATATTTTAGTATTTTACTAGCATATAATAGACAAGCAACAATCTGTGAAAAATATTTAAGGGATATATAATTGCACTTAGATTTTTAAGAATATTTAGTATTGGATTGTTTAGATAAGAGGAAGTAGTATTTCTTAGTTGTGTGTGACTGAAGTTACTTATAACTAATAAACTGATCTTCAAAAGTAATTTTCTGTTCTCTTTCATTATGAACAGGGGAAAGCAAAGATGCATCTGAAAAATCCTTTCAGAACTCTGTACTGCAGTCCTTAGGTGAAGTTCTAACATACATTTCAAAGGACCAGTTGTTGAACCACAAACTGCCAGCGAAGTTTGTTGCTGGCCAGAAAACAAATCTCCCAGATAACCTGCAGACCTTGTTAAACACATTATCTCCATTGCTGCTCTTCCGTGCTAGACCTGTACAAATCACCATCTACCGCATGCTGTATAAGTAAGGAATCAACCAGTGATCTTTCCCTCTCTGTATTAAACTCTGAGGTTTTGCTTTTTGAGGTGTGAGGAGACTAGTGATATAATTTTCCATTTAGAAAAAACACTAACTGGTAATCTATGTACATATAGTGATCTTTGATATATATGCTGTGTAAATACTGACTAATTTTATAAATGTTTTAATTTAACACTAATGTAGTAACATAAAGGGAAAACTTTAGCAAGGAACATGAAAACATAATTTTATTTTCTGAAAGAATTGTATATTTGGTTTAAGTATAGTACCAACATTACGACGATCCAGGGTTGCGGAAGCGCTTTCAGTCTAGCCCTGCGTTTTGAGACATGCATAGCTGTCCAAAACTTTTGTCTAGTGGACTGAAATTTTCCTAGTTTGATCTCTACCTAAAGTTAATTTTTACTAACGTGTTTGAAACAAAATCTTCAGACATTTGTACATGAGAAAAATGGGGAATAATTCTTTCTTATTCTCAAAATTGTTCTGTTCTTTGGACAGCTCATGTGCCCGAAATTGAAATGTGGTACATATGACCTGAAACGTAGGCGCCACAGCAACTTGTACCTCTCATTTAGAGTAGCCTCAAAGGTCTTTAAAAGATGATAGGCTTGATCAGAAGCAGAGATGTTAGGACTTCTGAGTTCTCCTAAGCAGTGGTGGGCAAGATATGGCCCGTGGGCCATATCCATCCTGCTAAGCTGCTGGGTCTGGCCCGTGAGCTGCCTCAGGCACAGAGCAGACTGCTGCTGCTTTAAGTGGTTTCCTTCTCCATGTAGCTCTTTGCTGCACGTGCTGGGGGGTAGGCAGAGGCTTTGCATGCTGCTTCTTGCGCCTTTGCCAAATATCTCAACTCCCATTGGCCAGTTTACAGTTTCTGGCCAATAGCAACTGAGAGATTTTTTGGTAGGGTGTAGGGGCAGCCCAGAAGCCTCCTCCTCCCCCAGCATCTGGAGCAGAGAACTACATGAAGAAGGCAGCAGTTTTGAGTGGTTTGGGTCTGCGGCAGGCAGAGTGTCTGTCTCAGAGGGGTGCTGGCTGGGAGCTACCCAGATAAGTCTCCTGTCGACAGCCTGTCACTGACACCCCATACCCTTCTTCCTCTCATCCCTCTGCCCACCATCCTGCACCCCAATCCCTCGCCCCAGGTCACAACCCCCTCTTGCTCTACATCACAGCCCAGACTCCTGCCCCAGCTCTCAACTGCTTCCTTCACCCAAATTCCCTTCCAGACCCCACGCTCCCACCAGCACCCCAGTTCCTTCTGTACCCAGCCTTGATCCCAAACCCTGTACCTCCTCCACTAATACCATGGAAGAGTGCAGCTCTTGACTACTTTGCAAATTCTTGGAGTCTGTGTCCCATCCCCGACCCCCCTGGCTTATTGTCCACACTTGTTTTAAATTAAAGATAATAAAAGGGAAAAGTTGAGCAAGATTATATGCCTTCCGGCACCTATAATTTAAACAACCAGTTTTCAATATGTGGATGCGTGTCTTATAGACACCCCACTGTTTTTAATAAATACATTGCCAGCAATTTAATGCTTTTTCTTGGTGTAAGTGATAACGGTGCAGGTAGTAAAACTGAAAACTGGTACTTTCCACCTTTCTCTCAACTCTACAGATTAATGCGTGAATTACCTAAATTTGATAATGAAGATCTCAAATCCTATGGTGATGAAGAAGAGGAATCAGCTTTGTATGTTTTGTTTTTTACTTACTTTGTCTTCAGTTTTGTATCTTTCAGGGGGAAGCGGTGTTGCATGTCATGGGGTTTATTTCATATAGAACACTGCAAAAATCAAACTTCAAAAGCACTTAGTTAACACCTTCCTGGGTGGTAAGAAACGATTGTCCTTTTTATTGTGTTCATCCAGCATTATCACACTCTCCATTCTGTCCAAAAATAAGTTAAAGCAACTCAAATAAAGGCCCAGATCCTCCTTTCAGATCCCCCTGTTAGCATTTAATTTCTGTATTCAGCACTTTCTGCAAGAAGTTAATAGAGGTTTATCAATTTAAGGGGAAAGAAGTAAAATGTAATAGTGCTGTTCAGAATTGAGAAGAGAATTTCATTGTAAGATGAGAGCATCTTTTGAGATATAGACATGTTTGGTACTGAGAGGCAGCTGAGTACACTGTAAAAAATAAAGCCATTTTGGGTTATAAGAAAACTTTATTTTGCATGTCTCATGAACATGCCAAATATGTCTTATTGCCATTCTATAGGTCACCACCTGCAGCTCTTATGTCTGTCCTTGCCACACAAGAACTCTTTCTAGAAAACATCCTAGAATGCATCCCAGTTGGAGAGTTTGCAGTTGTTCAACCACTGAGTGAAGAGTTCTGCTTCATTTTAGGATATCTTCTCACATGGAAATTAATATTAACTTTCTTCCAGGCAGCTTCTTCTCAAGTATGTATGTAATGATTTTTTCCCTCCCAAGGGTTTTTCTTTTACACTCCCATCTGGCCAAGATCCATTTATGTCTCATCCTGAAGTTTCCTCTTTGTATTTTTCCTCCTTTTAAGTATACAGGGGCTTCAGGTCTTCAGCTGATGCAGAATTAATGGCATTCTTTTTAGAACCCATCAACCCTGATCATTAATTCACTGACAGAACTTGTAACCCATCTTGCCTATCCCTAATGCTGAGCATTTCTTATACAGCACTATTAGCTCTGCAATTAAGCTATCCACAGAGCTTGTGTGTTTGACCCAGTAGTGCAGAAAGCTGTTACTAGGGAACTGAATAGTAAATATAATGCTGTAAGAATGTTTTAAAATATATATACTATGTAAGCCCTTTTTAAAACAAACTCATTGGCATTAGAAATCATCTTCCACATCAAAGTAGAACCCGTAGATTGTTTAAGGAGAACAACCTTGCTGCAAGAGATACCTAATTTGAATTTGAACTGTAATGTGTAAACATGAAATATTTGGTGCATTTAATTAAATATACAGCTGTAGTTAACCTTAGTAGCTATCAGACTTTCTTTATGCAAATCTATATCTGAGGGAGATGGAGCAGTGTTTTCAAGGCAGCGTGATGGTTCATAGTGTAAGGTGTATTGCATACATTGCTTTTCTTACAATCAGTCTACTGTATACATCAGTGACTCCTAAGTCTAAATTTAGTATTGTGTTATAAAGTAAATAGCATTTAAAGAGTTGTCCAAAAATGTTACCTTTATTGTTAAAAGTTACGGTGACCATCCAATGCATATTGGGCGGGGATGGTCCCATGCTTTGGATGCCAAAAAGGCATCCTGACTTAGTTTTTAAAAGGGATGAATAGTCTCATATTTAAGCCCCCGGGGATGGGTGGGTGGGGGGTGCTCGCGGCTGCCGCTTCCCTGGCGCTTGGTGCAGTTAGGAGGAGTCGCCCTCCCCCCCCATTAAAGGATGACATTACATAAAATCTATACCGTAGTGAGCCATTTGGATTCCTCTCTCATTTTGTAGGCATAAATGAAATGGAAATAAAGTCTGTGCTAACAGGTCATTGGAAGCAATGCTAAAATAACATTCTAAATTTAGATTTTTTTCAATCGTTTTAGCTCATCTCACCTATTCAAGCACAAGATTGTTCTTTACAGTATGTTTTTCAGTTCTTGATCTAGTCTGGTTCAATAGCTTGAGTCAGGAGGCTCCATCAGTTCATTTAAAAGAAAGTACTAGACCTTGGTGCCAGAATTCTTTTCCAGATATGTATCATTACGCTAGTGTCCCCATGTAGATATCTGTGTATCCTAGGTATTTATATAGTCCTCATCACCATCCGTATATGAGCACCTCACCATCTTTAATGTATTTACCCTCCCACTACCCCTGTTTAGGTAGGGAAACATTGCCATTTCATAGACAGGAAACTGAGGTACAGACAGGCTAAGCTGCTGGCCTAAAGTCATACAAGAATTCTGCAGTGGAGCAAAGAATTGAACCAGTCTCCCAAGACCAAGGCAAATGTCTTAGTTACTGGATCATCCTTCCTGTGTTACATATATCTGTTTATATCCTTGCAACAAGCTGCTGCTTATTAGGATTCATGAATACTTTATTTCCCCCCCCAACAGCTGCGGGCTTTATATTCACAGTACCTTCGAAGGACAAAGAATCTGAATAAACTGCTTTATCACCTGTTCAGGCTTATGCCAGAAAACCCAGTTGTTTCAGGGCCAGCTACTGAAGTCGCAGATAAGGACACAAAAACTTTCTTTACTGAAGAGCTCTGTTTAAGTGTCAGAGGTTAGTATAAATATATTTGAGATTTGTTCACACAGAGTAACTTCAGCCTTAATAAAGTTAAAATGTGCTTCTTAGTGAAAGAAATTGAATACATCTTAGAGAGCAGTTTCCCTTCTTTAGTTTCATCACAGAAAAGGCTGTGGTGAATAGGTAATACCAGCATGTCTCTGCAAATAATAGTGCCCTGTGTCTGCACGTATTCAGGGTTTAGCTGGTGCAAGAAAGGGGAAATATTTAAGTCTACAGTAAGGTAAATCTGTATGCAGATTTCTTGCTTCATTTCTTAATGGACATTTTTAGTTAGTTTAAGCCACATTTTAGATTGTTTATATAAAGCTAATAAAACTTTCTTCAAAATACTTAACAGAAGGTTAAATTTTCTAAAGATAAAAGTTAAGTAGATTAGTGAGTTTTCACTTCCACTACCAGAGAAGTGGAAAAAGCAAATTAAACTTGAAAATTATTTTTCCAATAATCTAGTGATATTGGTAACACAAGTACGGAAATAGTTTCAAAATTAAAATGTTTCTTTTGATTTCATCTTTTTCATATTACTATATTTATAACATAACCAAAACAAAATGAAAAACTGCTTAGAAAGAAAATGAAACATTTCATTGTAAAAACAGTCAAATGGAACACTTGAACATTGTTGGAACAATTTTCCCTTTTTTGGGTAAAATTTCAGCAAATTGAACGCAACTTGGCACAGCATTTCCTTTTAGACACAGCTGCTTTCTCCAAGGGAACATGGTTCCATTGAAATTTTTCTGACTCTGTTCAACCTGAATGTTTACAAGTAGAGTATCATGAATGAACAAGAGGGTTAGGAACTGTTGGCATGCTTTCTATCACCAGCAATGGGTTCTGTGATAGAATTAAATTATTAAAATAAAATAATGCTCCTGTGGGCATGGGGCAGAAACAATGCTTTGTTATCTAGATGAGTAGGTAGATATAGCTATAAAAATTTTTATTTTTTTCCCCCAGATACAGCAGTACTGTCATCTCAAATTCCACATTTGGCTTGCTCAGTGTATCATATGACATTGAAGGACTTGCCAGCCATGGTTAGGCTTTGGTGGAATAGCTGTGAGAAACGTGTCTTCAATGTTGTGGATAAATTTACAACCAAATATGTCAGCAGTGTACTTTCTTTACAAGAAATAACTTCTGTGCAGACTAGCACACAGTTATTTAATGGCATGATGGTTAGTAAGGCATTTATCTTCTCAAAAAGTTGTGAACCGTTTTGTAATAACTGAAATACTGTATTATAAACTCTCCAATGTTTCTAAAGTTAACTGTGCATTAAATCCAGAAAGGTGCTTTTAAGTGTCATCTAGATAAAGATCATTGAGACAGTAACAATTGAAAAGAATTATCACAGGATAGTGGTTTCTTGCAGTTGTGATTGGATTGAACTCCTGGACCTCTAGAGGTCAACAATTTTGCCATAAACTTAAGTAGAGCCAAGATTTTTCCCTAGATCTTCATCATAATGCTGTATTGGTCAAAGCAGAGATGCTTTTGCAGAACCTGACTGATCCTCTGACAATTACTAGAACAGCTTTGTGTCTATTATCATAAATGATTGATAGCATAATTGAATTTGTTATTGGTCTAAGAGAATGATATTTGTTCATTATATAATTGCTGATCTCCTATATTTGGAGTAGTTTGGAAAATTTTGCTGCATGCACTTCAGTGAGGGAGATTATTCGTACAGTGTAAGTGCTGTTTTCTGTAAGACCATTGTCAGCGTGATACCTTCTAGTTAATGTAATTTTTTGTTTATCAGTGAGTGTCAACTATCTTTTAATCCAATTGGCTAGTACCCATTCTGTTCTGTTTTGCATGACAAAGACTGACATATTTCTTTAATGAGAAGATTTATTGGTCCCTTGTTTTCCTGGTCCAAGTATATGCAGTAAATGATGGGTGTGTGATGTAATATAAAAGGACTTGACAAAGTATATGTTAAACGTAAAATGGGTTCTTGCCAGTCTTTTGAATGTTTGTTTGTTTTTCTCCAGGTAAAAGCTCGATCTGCTACTCGGGAAGTTATTGCTACCTATTCAGTTGATGATATATTTATTGAACTGATAATACATCTTCCGCCAAATTATCCACTGGGATCAATAACAGTTGAGAGTGGGAAGAGAGTCGGTGTGGCTGTTCAGCAGTGGCGCAATTGGATGCTACAGTTAAGCACATACCTCACTCACCAGGTGAAGTTTTAGGCAAAGCTCTTCGTTTGACATCTTGTGACACAAAAATAATAGCACAATCTTAGCAATATAGTATTGACTAAAACTTTAACAGCAGGCTCTGCATCTGTGGATGATGAACTGTTGGAATCTCTAAACTTCCTCTAATATGATGCCCTCTGAAATTGATTTAGTTGATTGTTAATTACAACTGTTGCTCTACACTTGTAAGAAACTAACAAAAGGGCTAATGCAAATAGCTTTATAAATGTTCTTAAATTGACACTGTACACTATGAGCTCTGTAGAGAGGAATGTGTATCTGGATACTATTCATTGTAGTTGAAATGCATGGCTTTACTTGATTATATACATAAAAATTGTAAATGTTTCATCCCTTTACCATACTTTTCATAAATAGGATGTCATCTTAAATTAATTTTTGAGGATAGGGTCCAAGCCCCCACTATATATTTATACAACACCTAATACATTGGCTCTCCAGTCCTGCTTGGGTCTTCTGGGGGCTACTAGAATAGAAATAAGATATTCTAAAATGTTAACTTACCACTGATTGCTGTCATGACTCTTTCCCTCTATTAGAATGGAAGTATTATGGAAGGCTTGGCATTGTGGAAGAATAACGTGGATAAGCGCTTTGAAGGCATTGAAGATTGCATGATCTGTTTTTCAGTCATTCATGGCTCAAATTATTCTCTTCCCAAAAAAGCCTGCAGAACGTGCAAGAAAAAATTTCATTCAGCCTGTTTGGTAAGTGCCCAGAATTGGCCTTGTATACATGATTATATGTTGCCTTAATTTAATATTTGGTTCAAATGGCAGTATGTAAATTATATTAGAGCTGACAAAATGGTAATTGTGAGTATGTCAGATAAGATTGATGTCCGTATTGCCACACAAAATAAAATTACTGCTTTTCTGAATAAAAATCCCAAGGGGATTCTCACTTGTGGATCCTACATCTTAAAATGAGACAACAAAGAGAATCCTTGATAGTATATTTCAGAAACTAATGTTTATATACGTTGCTTCTGCTGGCAGAAGTTGCTTATGCAGTGTTTATTAGGCAAATAACTTTTACTAGAACATAAAGGCTACAGTTACACTGCAGCGCTTTGTCAACAGAAGTCACTGTCAGAAGAGATTTCCCAACAAAACTTTTGTTGAAAGAGTGCAGCCTCACACAAAAGTAAATTCGGAGAGCGCACTGCTCTGTCAACAAAGCAGCGGGACTGCCTGTCTGCTCTCTCAAAAAAACAAGCAGCAGGAATCACAGAAGGTAGGGCTGCCCATTGTTGTGGATGCTCTGTCGAGCAAGGTCTGTGGGGGCATTTACACAGCTGTTTTGTTGACAGAAATCTGTCAATGAAGGCGCTGTGCCTCATAGCAGAGGCAGAACCCTGTTGGGGATAGTGCTGGGTTTTGTCCGTATGCTGTCGACAGAGGCTCTTCACTAGTAAGTTGTAAGTCACTAGAGTTGATAAAACTTTACACCTGTCAAACAAAATGAAAGTGTTCGAGTGTAAAATACTTCTAAAATTCATTCTGTTCACATTTTACGTTTCTTTTTCTCTCTTTTAGTACAAATGGTTCACATCTAGCAACAAATCCACCTGTCCACTTTGTCGGGAGACCTTTTTTTGAAATACAACTATCTCCTCCCTGTTCAAAAAATGAACAAAGTAGTAAATTAAGTGGAGACACTGGTCTTGTCAAGAATTGTACTTTGAAGGAAGCCAACTTACTTTTTGGAAATATCAGAATTAACTAATTGTTAGACTACAGGAATGATCTATACTGATTTTCTGGACTGTGCTTTTGTAAAGAGTTCTGAAACATTTATTTGAAATAAAAGAAAATATATAAAAATGGTTTGTGTTAATTTGTATATTTTTAAAATATTAAAGTATTTTAAAAGTTCAGAGATTATTTCAGTAGTCATGTTTTCACCAAAGTAGGGTTCAACTACAGCTCACTCAACTTAACCTACGTAGGTACAATGCAACATGTTTTGTAATTAAGAAGGATGGTGCCTCTCATTTAGAAGTGAATTTAGGTAGGTGGCATGGAGATCTGAATTTCTGGAACCATTAAAATTCCATTTATAAATGCTCCTCATGTGAATTATTAGCTGTAGGTACTGTTGCATTAAAGTTAACTTGAAAGCATGTGATAAGAAAGTCAGTGGTAATTTAATGTTAAAGCTTGATCTGAAATATAAGGTAATCGTAAAGTATTTGTAAACTGAACGTTAATAGTATAACCTCGTTGGTACATATGGGATAATCCTCCTTGCCTGTAGTTTCAGAGGACAGTAACACAGCAGCTGCTGCTGCTGCCTACACCCACTTTGGCTTGCTGCCCAATTTTGTGCCCCCATGGTAGCAGTTCAGTGGTGGTTCAGTCTGCTCAGAATGGAAGCAGGCACTGGACTCCCTCAGTTGGTGGGTGATCCCAAGGAACATCTGAAAGAGTTTTTCCATGAAGTAGCAGAATTGCAATGTCCTAACAGTTGACCTGTTTCCCAGTTGTAAAAGCAGAAAGTTGTTGAAGGAAGCACATGCCAAGTTGCTGGGATGGATACTCTCTTTATCAGACAGCTACAGAACCTGCTTTATGCATTCCACCACTCCACTTACTTGCAAAGGTGATTCAAAAGTGAAAGCAACAAATGCAATGGCGCTAGTTTTGGCTCCACACTGGCCAAGGAGACCATGGGTTTCAGGGTTGGTGGAGTTGGCATAAGAACACCCCACTGCATTTATCAGTGAGACTGGATATCCTTCACCAAGGTCATAGTCTTTATTCAGACCCAGACAGCTCATAGCTGCCAGAATGGCTATTGCAAAGGAAACATTAATCATGCTTGGACTACCCTTCATGGTCATTGCAAGACTCCTCTCCTGCAAAAAGATTTCAATGCTCAGGGCCTACTTCCCCATTCATGCAGGAGGTAATGATGTCAAGAAAACAACAAACCTTCCAGGGACTGGATGTTCCAGCTATTCTGGACTCTCTCAGGGAGAGCCAGAACGGGCAAGTTACTCAGTGCAGAAGGGTGTAAGACATCAGCTAAACCTCTTGGTGATGGAATTAAGGCACGTTCTACAGGATCTCCATGGGCACAGAGCGCCTCTCCTTTCACTCAGGGTATCTGCTGGTTAGCCACATGGTCAATTAAAACCTTGAATAGACATGATTAAGGGGCCTCCTTTGACAAGATGTTATATGCAGTGAGCCAGAAATAATCTGCCATTTTGATGATTACCGTTGGGAGAGGACTTGGTCTCATGCTACTCGTCTTCCTTTCTTTCTTACCCGTAATTATACCCCACGGATGGCTTTGTAGCAAAGAGACAAAATTGAATGTTTATATCTACAGCTTGTCAGCTAATTAGCCTACTGTACATAAATTTACAGGCTCTTATTGAAGTTGTTTTGCCTTCTGGGAGCTTTTTGTACATATCTGAAATAAACAGTCTAACCGCAAGCTATAGAAGGGAACGTGATCAGTAAGGGCAATATTATAACTTTGAGGAATAGACCATACTTCAGATTTGCGAGAGACTCTCTGCTGCCAAAAAGAAAACTGACTGCAAAAATATTCGTATTATTTAAAGTAGGAGCCTTTGTTTTCAGTGTTTATTTTATATCGTTTTTCCCAGGAATATATCAGAGTTTATTACAACAAAAGATGACAATCAGTTCAAAATATATAACTATTAATTTGGGGTAAGTATCAGTTTATTTTGGTGGACAGAAAGATAGGGCAAAAGTACTCAGACTGATAAACAGAATTCAGCACATCAATCTGATGTACTAAAACAGAATTCAAAACATAATGCCATGAGTTCAACAATATATCTTAACTCCCCAAACAAAACTTTTCCTTTGAATAAACAGTTTACTGTTGCAGACTTAGAACTATTAACCTATAATTATTTATATTTACTAATTGGGCCACACCATTTGCAACACACACCCTCCTTCATCCTTTGCTCCTATTTGTTTTCTTAAAAACCTCGAATTTTTTCTTGCATGTTGAAATGTATTCTGATACAGAGTTTCTTGTCTTCCCACTTTAGTATGCCAAATCTTTAATCTGTTCTCTTCTAACAACTCAAAATGTGTATGTGGTGGATAAGGGTTTCATCAGACCATTCAGATATGCACACACTTTAGAGCTTGCGTGTATTCCTGTTTGTTTATTGTGTGTATCTTCTAAAGTCATATATAGCCTTACTTCAGCATGCAACTTTGCATACAATAAGGTCTCAGAGTGCACAAACCCAAAGTACGCGACCCCGCTCTTATGCAGCTGACCCCCGATTCCTATCCCAGCACCACTCACCACCCACACATAGCTCCTGCTCACCCTCAACCCCTGCCTCTGGCTCTAGCGCAACACCCCTCAGGCGCAACTCCAGCTCAACCTCCCGAGCCCTGGTTCAACCCCTCTGCTGACTCCCCACCCACGTCTGGCTCCAGCTCACAGCCCACCACACCGCCCTGGTCCAACCCACTGCCCCCCTGGTGGCCCGGCTCACCACACCTGCACACAGATCCAGCTCTGCTCCACCCTTTGTTCCCCTACAGCCCTAACCCACCCCAGACTTAGCCCCTCCCACCTGCCTCCCATGGCCGTAACCCACCGCCAGGCTTAACCCTCCTCAACTGCCCCCAACACCAGGACTTACCTTTCTGCTGCTTCCCCAACTGCAGAATGTGTGTTCCGATGTGGAAAAAGCCAGACCCCCTCTTACGCAAAATCTGGGTTATGCAAAGGTGTGGGGAACAGAACCCTTGCGGTAACTCAAGGGTCTACTGTATATGCAAGACTAATGTATTATTGTAATTTGTATTAATATAATGTATTGTATTGCATTTCCCTAATAAAGCAAGTTATTTTTATACATTTGAATGACATAAAAATAGGGTGAAAAAAACCAAATACTTTAAAAAAAACAAGCAGGCTTTTTTCAGCAAAAACAATTTAAACTGAAAATGAAGATGCTTAAATACAGGGAGACTGTTAGACCATACGAGTCTCCATTGTATGCATTTTATGGTGTGTTAGTATAAGAATGGTAACATACCATAGTCTCACATGGACCTGTTTAGTAAAGAACAGTTATTTGTTGGTTTATTATACTGACAGCTGAAAATACTTTTGAACTAAGCCTCACTTTTTATAGTCTACAACTAATCTCTACTGTAAAAGAATTTTGTGAAGTTGAACTCAACTTTTTACATTTTTATTAACCCACTCCATTTAGCTTAAAGACCATGGATGACACATAATAGAACTCCATGTTAGTTATATCTATTGGCATATTCATAGCTATAATACAGTAACAAAAGAAAAGCAAAAGTTTTACCACTATGGGAGCAAAATTAACATGCATGCACCAGGCTTTTGGTGATTTTGTAATGTGCAAAATATGACTGAGGCCACAAATTTCAAGATCAGTGCCTTAAGTGCTAACTTAAACCAGATACCCATATAGAATAGGTACCTTAAGGCTGTGTCTACAGTACAAGGTAAATTTGAATTTATGAAAATCGATTTTATGCCTTTTTTTAAATTTGATTTTGAGTTTCCTCACTTCTCACAGGCTCCCAACAAATGCAACATATTGTTTCCACACTGAAATCAACAAACACCGACTGTAGCAGCAGTGCACTGGGGGATTCTGCCCCACAGTTCCCTCAGCCCCACATTCTGAGCCGAGAGCTGCAGCAGTGCTGTCCGTTTCCCAGATCCCCACAGCTTGGGGGACCCAGGAAATTGACAGTGCAGCAGCCCTGGTCAATTTCTGACTCCAACAAAGATGCAGCACCCAGCAAATTGACAGCACAGCAGCCCTGGTCACTTTCCCAGCTCCCGCTAGTAGCGGAGAGCTGGGAGCCAGGTGCAGTACACAGCTTTGTGGGATACATACAGGACACTGGTGGTGGCTAATATATTAGATGTTAAGACACAGCGCTTCCATACTGGCCTTTAATCGAACTTCTGAATTTGAGCTTCACACTACAGCCAACAGGTAACTGTGATATTGTAATCTCGATATTAGTGCTCCCAAAATTGAGCTAATGGTATTTACAGTGAAGACAGTCATGGTAATATTGAGCTAACTGCCTTAAATTTGAATTTATCTTGTAGTGTAGACACAGCCTAAAATGCAACAAAATACTGAAGCAAGAACATTGTTTTGAGAACCTATAATGAAAGACAAAGGTAGGTAAAAAAAATGCATGATCACATATAAATAATCCAGTCATAAAACAAAATAAATACCACTGCATTTTCTCATTTCAAAGTGTGAGCATTTTAAAGTGTACATTTCAGCTACTGTTTCACAGAAGACCAAGTTCAGAAACAACTGCCCCGTCACAGATCACAGTGAGTGGACAGCCAAGTTAAGGAAATAACAGTGAATGTTTTATTCAATTTTTCTATAGTGAGCAGGAGATAGTATAATCTTTCAAAAAAATTCATCTGGGTTATAGTTGATAGTTACAACATAGCTTGATAATTATTACACCATATACTTTTCAACCTCTTCTGCAATGAAATATTTAAGACTAGTCATCACGATTTGCTGAATTTGAGAATTGTGAGAGTTTCTCTTCCTGCTTGTCGAGAAAGTACTCTAGTACCCTCTAAACCACATTTCTTCATTGCTTCCAAAATTTCATCTGTAATTAAAAATGCACAGCATTACAATTCCATTTGCGTTACTCACAAGCTAATCCTGCCCTTTAACTGATTCATTAAAAGTAAACTACAAAACAAAAGATCTCTCTCTCACACACACACACACACACGTATAATATATATTAGAGTGCATCCGTCTGTCTACAAGTCCGTTTATTCAAGATCTAAATCTTCAGAGCTAGGGCCATCAAATTTGGTATGCAGCTTCCTCTTATCCTAATGTAAAGAAAGATCGGATTTGGCTGTGCCAGTAAAATGGGATGTGCCTGTAATCCAATGGTTTTCCATAATACGGAAAGGGAGCAGAAATGTTTAAATAATACTTTGTCCTGCCATAAGTGTAAGAGGCTATACTAGAAGGCTCCTCTAGGAAACTTCCAGGTTTATGATTCTATGCACAGCTGCCTCAGTCCTGATTTTACCAAGCAAGTTGGCACCTAATTCATGCCTAAGCCTCTGCAGGATTCATAAAGAAAACATTCCCTCACTTAGGTTAACTGTGGAGCCCAATCCAGCACACATGCTCAGAGGCTGCAGTAGAGCACATCTACTGGACTGGGCTCAGACACAGATGCAATTGAGGAAGAACTGGTGTTGCCCTTCCCACACACTTTACTCCCGACAGTTAGAGCATTCTGACAGCATGTGGGAAACCTGGGTTCAACTCCCCACTCTGCCCAATATGGTGCAGGGACTTGAACATGGGTCTCCCACATTAATCCCCTGTTAGGTAATGGGCTAGTTTGGGTGAGGGAGGGTCTCTCTCAGTATCTCCTATTAAAGTTGTTTCTCTTGTATAAAATAGTTAAGTATTCATTGAAAAAGAGTGCGTGTGTGTCCCCCTAAAGTTTAGTAGTTAGGGCACTCAGCTGGGAAACAAGAGACCCACATCCCTGCTCCCAATCCTGCAGAGTGGGAATCTGAAGCAATACCTTCAATATCATATTCCAGTTAGTGAGCAAGAAGGAGGGTTCACTTGGTTTAGGCACCCATGTCCAAGGAAAGGATCACTATCGCAAAGTCCAAGTAGAGGGAAGTATTTCCATCATCGTCAGAGTTAAGCACATAACTCAATTTAAAGTTCACAACTATTATGCAAGAACGGGAATGTCTCATTAGCTATACTACCTTAGTCTTTTGATCATAGTTTTCATGTCAGCATTAGTGATACATAGTTTGGCAAACAAAAGGATTCTATTACCTGGATTGTTCTCTTGAATTGTAACCAAATAGAATAATCCTCTTGTTGAAAGCAGATCTGATACCAAAGGAAAAAGTCTATCCATTACTTCTCTGCCATTTTTACCTCCAGCCCAGGCTGCCTCTATTCCATGGCTTTCTACCTAGGAGAAATTAAAGAAAGATGATTATTTTATTTCTTTTATTAATGGTTTACAGATGACTACAGAGTGCTATACATGTTCTTTACACTTTAGAAAGAACAGTACCACAATCCCTATCATAAGGAGCTTATTGAATTAAAATAATTTCAGTTGTAAAACTGCTTAATGACAGTTTAGTTTATGCAGCATACAAGTCAAATTTCAGACTTATCCTCCAAACACATGAGCTCTGTTTGGATTTAAAGGAGGTCTTTGCTGATACTGTTTGGAAACAGGCATGTTTTGTAACATTCAAAGCATATACTTTCCTAGCTGCATATGGAAAGTATTAGCATAAATTCCACCAAGGGTATGTCTATATTCCAATAAAACCCTTGCAGCTGGCCCATTTCAGCAGACTTAGGCTCAAAGAGCTTAGGAAGCAGGACTATAAAACTGGATGTTTAAAATGTTTGGATTTGGGTGAGGGTGTGGACTCTCAAAATCTGCCCCTTCACAATTTTATACACTCCATTTTATAACTCTCGAGCCTGAACTCCCCAATCTAAGTCAGCTGACACGAGCCACCCATGGATGTCTTTTTGAAGTGCAGAAATTAATACAGAATCCTGAAGAATACAAGAGAAAAGACAAGTATAGCCCAGAAAAAGGAATGTCTGTCCCATAGAAAATGTTAAGGTTTTGAAAGAATTTAGTTTCAAGTCTGAACAAATAAAGTAAGTAACTTAAGATATTTCACAAGCCAGAAATTCTGAACAATTTCATTTTTGGAAGAATTAAAACAGATTACTTTGGACTTCCCAACTGCCTATCTTAATGGCTCCTGTCAACTTCTGTTTCTCCCTGAAGGCAGAAAAATCCTTCGGGCAGGCTGCTATGAGACATGAGAGCCAATGCACTCATCTCTGAAAATTCTGATTTTCTGGAAAAATCCATTAACTTGGGAGGTATTGGCCGTGTCTACACGTGCCCCAAACTTCGAAATGGCCACGCAAATGGCCATTTCGAAGTTTACTAATGAAGTGCTGAAATGCATATTCAGCGCTTCATTAGCATACGGGCGGCAGCGGCACTTCGAAATTGACGCGGATTGCCGGCGCGCGTCTCGTCCAGACGGGGCTCCTTTTCGAAAGGACCCTGCCTACTTCGAAGTCCCCTTATTCCCATGAGCTCATGGGACTTCGAAGTAGAGGGACTTCGAAGTAGGCAGGGTCCTTTCGAAAAGGAGCCCCGTCTGGACGAGACGCGCGCCGGCAATCCGCGTCAATTTCGAAGTGCCGCTGCCGCCCGCATGCTAATGAAGCGCTGAATATGCATTTCAGCGCTTCATTAGTAAAATTCGAAATGGCCATTTGCGTGGCCATTTCGAAGTTTGGGGCACGTGTAGACGTAGCCATTGAGTCCAATCCCTTCAGACTGGTAGAACTTTTGGTAATTCTCATTGTATTTGACTTGGATGTTCAGGTAGAAGATCAAAGCCGGGTTGCTTAAAGGGAACTGTATTGCTGGCTTCTGGATAACCAGTAAGGTATTGTAGAAGCTGTTTTGTGCTGTCTTGTTAAATTAACTATTATCTGGAATATCTACCGGCTTTGGGCATTGCATCTCCTCAAATCTTAGAGATTCCTACCTCTTCAGAGGGGGTTACCACATACGGTGGATTAAACAGGAGTAGATCAACCTTCCCATTTAATCTTGGTAACAATCCTGTGACCTAGAGATGAAATTGAAGTAGGAAACAAAGTAGTTTTATTTAGACAGTCCTTTTATTAGCTAATTTTTTTAAATATAGCAGGAACACACATTTTCACTTCTCACTACACAACAGATATTGTGAGAATGCAGATTTGTGATATGTGGGATTGGAAATTACTTTTTGCGTATAATCGATCAAAATCAAAACAGAAAAAATAAATAAATTAACATTAATATGCTATTGAGCTATAGAAAATCTCCTGTACTTAGCTATGGAAAACTGACTTACTTAATATGACTTAAGTGAAATAGGACTGCAACAAGCTGGGGGAGGTGCGGGGCAGGGAGGGGAGGCGAAGAAGAGGAAACTACCTGGAGTAGGTGGGAACAATTAAGAAAATAATGATGACCTGCTGCACTGTCTACTGTTGGATAGTCCCAGATAGGTTAAGTAAATAAAACTGTGGCCTAATTAAAACACATCCATTGCCCCTTTCACTTTCAGCATGGTGGGACAGTATCTGAATGGTTACAGGCAAACCTCCTGTAACAATTACAAAATTATTATATGGTTCCCTTATAGGAAATAATATCTTACCAAGTCAGTAATTACCGGGTGTAGGTGAACGTTGTTAAGTACAGCAGTCTCCAAGGTACAAAATGCTGCCATTGGGTTGATATCTGTACATCTGAAAGCAAAACATTAACATCATATCAACATTACAAAATACAGTTAAAAATTAACATAATATGTCACCTCAGGCCCTGGATGTGAATAAATGGGATTCCCCTGCTCACTCATACATACTTGTGCCAGCTTTCATTCACTTAGCACAAGTATAAATAGCAGCATAACTGGAGTTGCAGCAGCAAAGGTATGGCTGAGCCATGCTGAGTACATACCCCATCCTGTAGTGCAGACGTAGCCTTACTGAATGTGAAGGACAACCCAAGTTCTACCCTGTCTCTTCTCCAAAAGCCCACCCTGCTCATTCCATCCCTGCTTCACTCCATCGGCTGCTCTCTCTGCACTCTCACTCCCTTTTATTGGGCTGAGGCAAGGGGTTAGAGTTTGGAAGGCAGACTGGGATGCAGCAGGAGTTATGCGTGCTGGCTCTGGGAGGGATTCATGGATGGGGCTTGGAATGAAGGACAGGCTACATGAGCTGGCTCTGAGAGGGGGATCAGGGCTAGAGCAGGTGCTTGGGGTACAGCAGATGTATAGGATGCTTGCTCAGAGGAGGATCAGGATTTGGAGTTCTGGCTCTGGGACAAGGGACAGGGCTGGGATGGGATGGGATGAAGGAAGGGATGCTGGCTCAGAGAGGGGGCTCAGGGCTGGGGCAGGTGTTTGGCATATAGTAGGGTGCTTGGGGTGCAAAAAGGGGGCTAGAGGGAAGGGTTTGGGATGCTGGCTCAGGACTAGAGCTTGGGAAGCAGAAGTGGGGAGGAGGGATGAAGTGCTGGCTAAGCGAAGGTGCGGAGGCACACTGGAGCTATTTTTGGACTGGGGGTGCTGAGCTGCACTCTTTCCAGGCTTGTTTGCACCCACCACCAATCCTTCGAGCTGGGGCTGGCAGCTGGCACCCTGCACACAGGGCCAGCAGCCAAGCAGGACTCCCGAGCCAGCAGCAGAACCCCTAAGATGACAGCAGGGCAGATGGCCAGGATCCTGGGGCTAGCAGCAGAGGCTGTTGCATGTCAGCACAGCAAACCTGAGGCAGGCTTCCTGCCTCCCCTGGACTCGTGCTACTTCCAGAAGGAACCAACATGCCCTTGGGACGGGGGACATGCGTCTCTGTGCGCTGCCCCTGTTTGCTGGCACTGCTGCCTCATCTCCCATTGGCCAGAGTTTCCTGTTCCAGCCAATGGGAGCTGCAGGGGTTGATACTAGCATGCAGGAGCAGTGCATCAAAACTCCAGACCTCCCCCACCCCCAACATCTCTACACCCACCAGGGCTGCACTGGATGCTCCCGGGTACAGTTGGCAGCATGGGGTTAGGGCAAACAGGGAGCCCATTGATCACAACCATCTGGAAGAGTCTCCAGAATCAACCAGTCAATTTTGATCAATTGTTTGGCAAACACTAATCTAAACCTTCAAAAAGAACATACAATTCTTGTTACTCGCACTGTGACTACACACAGATGAAATTTCATACAGTAATATTATCCTAAGGAAACACTAAGATTGCCTAAGTACTCAAAAGTCCAGGAAATGTTGAAGTTAAGGTTGCATGCTCAGACAGAACTATAACTTTGTCCTCATCTGCAGATGCATTACAGTTGTCTCGAATTAAATTATCACATATTTCACAACCAATACAACACAATACCCAACTTTTCTACATGTTATGCTTAGATAACTCAAAAAAGTCCAAGAGAATTTTACCAGATTTTCAAGTGAAACTTGGGCTGGGAACAGGTATTGGAAATTCAGTCTAAAATGAATTGGTCTGTGAAAACAAATGTTTATAACCAGACTGCCTTTCCGACTACGACACTGCACAATAAATTCTCAGTGAGGCCCAGTCCTGCAAACTCATGTGCATTTGCTTAATATTTTATCAGTGCTAATGTCTGAAATAGAGATTGGTGGCAACATGGGCTCCCTGTGGTTGGCTGGCTCAATTTATGGGAAATCATACATCTGAGCATTCCCACTGAGCTCAACAAAATGATTCATATGAGTGAAGTTAGACAAGTGTTTGCAGGATCCATTTCTGAGTAAACATAGTAGAGGCAACATGAATAAAGATTAAGTTCAAGATGGGAAGAAAGAATTTCAGAGCGCTAATCCAGGGCTCCCCTGTCAAACCAAAAGATAGTCTTGAACAAGTAATTTAGGGCCAGATTTTCAAAGCTTTTAGGTGTTGAAACTCTCACTGAAATCAGTTGGGGGACAGTCATCTAAATGTCTTTAAAAATCCATTATAAAATGAAGATAACACTTGAAAAATGGGTTGGTGAAATGAAATGAAAAGCAGTATATATCGTAAGAGCTAACAAGTCTCATACTATTAGCTTCAACAATCAAAAAATAATTGGTATCATAATACTTGCATGTACAATGCACTGGGTCCAACAATGGAAGCCAGAAATGTTGAAACCACACCTGATCCAGATCCTACTTCAAGGGAGATTTCAACTCTAAAGTGAAATACAAACAAACAATTCAAAGTGAGTAAAATACCAGCTTCACAAGAGTATGGAGGATGGACATATTCAGGCCTGTATGAGGTATTGCTGCAACCACAGAGGACCCCACTAATAATGAGGCTCACTGGTCATACTGCCTTCAAGGTCAAGAAGAGTGGTGAGCCATATAATCTGCTTTCTGCTGACAGACAGTTCTCCTGTGATAACTTGTGCCCTCTGGAAAATCAAGGTGCTTCCAACTTATCCCAGTCCTTGCTGGGGCACATTGCAAGTTTCCTTCCATCTGTTCTCTGGAAACATCCACTGACCACACAAAAACAATAGTTCTAGACACATCTCCACCTCCTTTACCAAGCAGCCATGATGTAAGCATTCAAAGTGGGCCAAAATAAAACTGGGATCCCAAGCGTGTATCTACACAATCCAGGTGGGAGCAAGCCTGCTAGTTTGGTAGACAAACTTGCGCTAGTCTGGCTCAAGTTAGGACTCTAAAAATAGCAGCATGAGATGCCGTGGTTCTGGTGGAAACTCAGTCTAGCCACCCAAGGTCAGACCTGCTTGAGAACACAAACTGCTGCCTGAGGTACAATGCCCATGTTATTCTTAGAGCACTAGCTCACATTCCACTCACCCAAATCTAGGAGCACACTTCCAGCTGCATAAACCAATGACTTGCAAATAATCCACATTTGTTTAATCTGGCCCTGGACTCGTATAAATAAAGAATGTTTCAAGATGAGCGCCAATACTGATATTTCATTGTATGAGTCTCATTCAAATTAACCATGTTTGCAATGCACTTTGAAATATTTTGAGTATGAAAAGGAGCAACAGAGAACCACATTCTATATGCCAATAATTAAAAATATTCCATGCCTCACAGAGAAAAGCTGGTGTAATGACATTTGGGGCATATCATTCCTGGAAAAACTGATCATCATGCCAAGGACTAAATTACCACAGCAACTTGAAACCTAGCAGATGTTTACACTATTTAGTGAAACCACTTGGAGCTAAAAGTACGATGACCACTCAGCCCTAATTGAGCAGGACAATCACAAAATAAAAATTCCAAATCTCAATCCCAAATTGAATGACCCTAGGACAACATTATCTTGGATTCCTTGTGGCACCATTGTGCGCTTTCCCAAGGCTTAGAAGCAGCACCAGCCACTATCTAGTGCAGGCAGGAGCACCCTCAGGCAATCTCAGTTCCCCTTCCCACTGTTCCTCCTCTTTCCCTTGAGGCCCTGCTTCAGGATAGGCCAGAAGACAGAGGTGGGCTGTAGTAAGAGCCACTCAAGGAGACCAAACTGTTGTGAAGAGCCCTGGATTCTCCACCTGCCCTCTATGGTGCACCCCAATGGTGGTGAGGATATTGGCCAGGAGCTGCTCTTGATACCCACCAAGGGCAGGAGGAGGGTTGGAGATTTGCCGCAGTGGCTCTTTCCGTGACTTGGCCAGGGAGAAAAGGAGGTGCAGGGAACAAGACTAGGTTGGATGCAGTTCCTGCATGTGTTCTGTTTTAGCATTTTGAAAAAGTGATTGAACTCCAATGGCCCAATCCTCCTTCTTTCACTGCAGACTTAGCAGTGGATAAAACAGTCTTCACAACAACTGTCTGCTTGCTGCACAGCTCAGTCATACCCCCTGTCTCCACAGAGGCTGGGGTAGCCCTTCTTGCCCACACAGTGCCATGCCACACAGGCCCCACTACATGCTGCCCAGCCTGTAGGGTGTTTCTTTCCCTGGCACAAGCATGGGTTGATGACACCGTCGCTAAGGGCAGATAACAGCAGAACAGAAGTGGATCTCAATGCAAGGACCTGCCCTTTGCAGCCCTGCAACTTGCAGGGCTAAGGTACTAGGTGGCTGCAGCAAACAAGAATGCAATTCTGCTGAAGCCACAGGGAGTTTAGGGAGTTTTGCCACCACCCTGGCCAGGGCTGGGATAGTCCCAGAGGGAAACCGCTGACAGCCCAGGAAACGGTGAGTCTGCCCCTCCCCTCAGTACCCGGCCCCGCCCCCTAACAGCCACAGCCCCTCCTATCCCTGCCCCCACAGCTCCTCCCCCCACGTACGGCTGCTCCCATTGGTTGCTGCCCCTATCCCTGCCCCCTGCTACCTCTCCCTCCCGGCTCGCACCCGGCTCCTCTGATGGCGGCCGCATCCAGCTCCAGGGCGTCTAGCAGCAGGTAGGTGTCCTCGGCCGGCTCGTACACCTCGCGGAAGGCCCCGCCCGGGCCCACGTGCTGATGCCGCGGCGTGGGGATCATCCCGGCCCATTGCCAGGCCCGCCCCTTCCTCCCGCGGTGGGAATGCGCATGCGCGGATCCTCCCCCGCTTTCCCCTGGATTCACGCCGCGCACGCGCGTAGCTTCCGCTGCCGTGACGGTTGCCGCGGTCGCCTGGCGTGCGCGCGGGGCGATCCCAGAACAATGGATCGTTCTCGTGGAATGCTCGGGCGGGCGGCATCTCTGCACGGCAGCGCCTCTGGCTTCCCTTCCCCAGCGCCGCTGCAAACGGCCCTCAGCCCCCGCTGGGCGGAGCTAAAACCTCAAGTCCCTGACGCTGTGGGGCAGCGGTGGGAGGGAGCGAGGAAGGAAGGAAGGAGCCTCATATTTTCCTTGCGGGTTGGTCGGAAAAAGGCCGCCCCCCCCCCCCCGCAGAACAATTGGTAGGGACGTAGGGAGCCGCTGCCCCACCCTGTTTTGTCTCGCTGCCCCACGCTGTGCGGGCGGGGTTACTGTGTTTGAGCCTTCAGAAAAGAGGCCGTGCGTCAGCATCGCTCAGCGATATTTTGCAGCATATGTTTTTGTGGGCCAGGTCAGATGCATGAGGTCTTTGCCCACGGACGCTTATGCTCCAAGGTGCCACAGGACTGCTTGTTCTGGAAGATACAGACTAACGCGGCTGCCTCTGATGCTTATCAGTATCCCTGTCTGGCAGCTCACGCTGTAGTAATGTTAGCGAGAGGTAGCCCTGTTAGTCGGTATTCTAACAGAACCAGCCAGCAGTCCTATAGCGTTTTAGAGACTAACAAAATACTTTATTAGGTGACGAGCTTTTGTGGGACAGACCCACTGCTACATAACTGGATCTGGACTGGATATTCTATAGATCTGACAAAGTGGGTCTGGCCCGTGAAACCTAATAAATCATTTTTTTAGACTTTAAAGTGCTGCAGGACTGCTGGTTTGTTTAGTACTAATGTGTTATACCTAGGACATGGCTATCATGTGAGTTGGTGGTTATTGATACAGATACACTCCCTCTCAGGACTGTCATTTTTGAAAGTTTAAATATAGTAACCCTATGTGCAAGGGCTATTGTTTTGCCTTCAGATCCGTTCAAGAGATTTGTAACAGTGTGCTGGGAGTCCCTGGTAGGCTGGGCTTCTGATCACTAGCCTGTTCGTTAGCCTGCACCCTCCTCAGGAATAGAAGTGGAATAGTTGATTATCTAACCACGCTGGGGAGTGGGAGGGCTAAGGAGCTAATTATTGTTTAGCTGAGACTGGAGTGAAAATCATTGGAAGTGCAATGAGGAGAGACTGAGGTGTGGTCTACACTAGAAAATATATTGGCAAAACTGATAAGGATGTGAACGGTTAACTGGTAAATGTCACCCTTAAGAGCTAATGCTTGTTGCTTCCCCTTAACCAGTGGGGGTTGGAGCAGTACCCTGCCAGCCACAGGCAGGGGGTTTCTCCAGCCCCATGGACCCCACCACAGCCCCTGTGTTTGGCAGGCATGTCAGAGGCAGCTCTAGCTCAGTTGCGGGGGAGGCCAACTCCAGACTCATTCCTCTTTTCATTGTTTAACTGGTTAAACGTTATGTTACGCAGGATTTTATATCCCTTAATAGCTATGTTGCTCAGGTATGTGAAGAATCTGCAGGCATGCTCAGCAATGTAATTAGACTATAAGTACTTATCTAGGCAGCGGTAGGTAAGGGAAGAATTCTTCCATGGACCTTGCTACCTCCTTTGGTGATGGGGGATTACCTATGCTAATGGCAGAATTCCTCCTCAGGGCCATCCTCAGGCACACACGGCTCAACAGGGCACATTTAATAGTGCCCATTACTGCGTATGCCTAGGGTGACCACAAATGGCAGGCAGCACCAGCTCCAGTGTGCCAAAGCCATTGAGTATTCAGTTTAATTTTTTATATTCAGATTTGGCCAAATTCATTTGAATTTAAATAATTCAATTGAATGGTTATGTGAGGAAGAGTCAGTGTAAACATACCCAGAAGTTCTCACTGTTGCCATATTCACCCCCAAGGGTTGATCACAAAAGGAGCATCAGCTGGTTGCATGGTCTTTATTTCTTCTGTACTTTAATGCAGTGCCTGCTCTCAAACAGAGGGATCGGGGAGAGGGTTGGGGTTGCTCCAGGCCCTGTGCCTGGGGCACTTGGTAGGGGGTTGCCATAGGCTCTGCCCGGACCTCAGGACTGTGCTGTTTGTATGATAGTGATAGAGATCAAAGAAAGGAAAAAGATAAAATGCATGAGCTGAAGAGGTAATGAATAGGACTAAATATGAAAAGGGGAGCAACCTCAGTATTTTAGTTTTTATTTCTTGTTATACTGTTTGAAAATATTAATGCTGTGATAAGCATTCCATTTGCCATAGGCACAGTCAAACCACCTACCAGTGTGAGAAATAATATAAACTGTAACAATACTTAGTTTCCTTTTGCTGAATAAAATATCTTTCAGATAATTTAATATTGTTTATATTCATTGTGTGCTTAGAGGCATAATTAATGTTTTGAAAATACACAGATATTCTCAAATGGAAAATACAAGTGTAATTGTATATTTGTTTGATCTGTCTTGTGGGTTTAGAACCACCCAATAATTTCATGTGTTTCCAGTAGTTAAACAGCCACTCACTCTCTGATATAGAACAGGAGTGAGCAAACTTTTTACATTGGGCCCCACTTTTCATCCCTGTAATTAGCAGCCCTCCCCAACCCATTTAATGTAATCCAAATGATGGAAATTTCAGTTATGTTCATATGAAAAATGTGGCACTTCTGTCCCACAGCTACCAACAGATGCAAGAGCAGATATTGGACTTTGCCGACATCTTGGCTACAATTGGTTTGAACATCCACAAGGGAAAAACTATGATCTTGAAAATCAACATCAGTAGCACAGAGCCAGTCATATTAGCAGCAGGACACTGGAATAAGTTGAGGGGCACCAATGCTGATGTGAGAGTGAGGATTGGGAAAGCAAGAAAAGCTTTTATGATGAAAAACATCAGGAATTCTAAGCAGATCAGAACTCAAACTAAGATCAGATTATTCAACTCCAGGGTCAAATCAGTTTTACTCTGTGGAGCAGAAACTTGAAGAATGACAAAGATGACAGTCAAAAAATCCAGATCAATCATTAATTAATTAATCAAATCAATAATTGCCTCCATAAAATCCTCTGGATCCACTGGACTAGACACCATCAACAACCATGACCTGTGGCAACAGATTTACCAACCTCTGCAGAAGAAGAAATCAGGAAGAGAAGATGGTGATGGATTGGACATACCCCCAGAAAACCAACCACTAACATCACAAGGCAAGCCTTAAGTTGGAACCCACAAGGAAAAGAGGGTGCCCAAGAAACATCTGGCATAGAGACCTGAAGGCAGATACTAAAAAGATGGGATACACCTGGTCAGAACCAGAAAAGATCACTTAGGACAAGGGATGCTCGTGAATGATCGTCAGTGGCCTATGCTCCAAGATGTAGGGTTGGAGGAGGCTAGTTGCTGCTGTTGATCATATGGGGGGGGGAGGAAAAAAAACCCTTTTGGCATGTGTTTAAAAAAAAAAAAAAAGTATGTAGAATGTAAAAACTTTATCAATTGATATATAAATGTGAATATGCAGACATAAAAACAGTAACATATTTCAACATTTTCAATGAGATGGATGAGCCTGAGACCCAGCAGCTAATCATGCTCTGTCCCCTTATGAAGTTTCACACCCTCCCTGAGGGGGCCTGTCCCCCACTTGATGTACCCCTTATGCAGAGAACTCCTTCCATACCGAAACAAGAGTAAGTTACTTTTTTAAGCAATTTATGAAATAATAACTTTTGGGTCATGACTTAAAACATAAGACTTACGTTTACTGGAATATCCTGTTCTATATTGGCCTTTGTTTTAGTTCTGGATAAGTATTACATTATCTGTTGTTCAGTAAATCTGGACATTTGCTACATCCCCCTCAAATTAGTTTGCATGATTGTTTGTGGTAGAGCACAGTCTCATTTTATAAGAGCAAATTTTTGATTTTAGATGGTGATTCCAATGTTACAACTTAAATTAGCTGGAAGAGAATGCTGAAGACTAGCATCAGAGCACTTTTGTTTTGGGCAAAGACAGTATCAGCTTCAGAAATGCATGGGGAAGTTTTACATTGGAACAACTATGTGTGATGCAAATCAAATGTGTATTGAATTCCCTTACCTTGACAAAATAAAATCCATGTAAGAGACTGAGAATTTTTCAGTATGTCTATATTTGGGAAATTATATTTTTGCATCTCTGCAGGTGGTCAGTGTTGGGAGTGCAATACAAGAAATGACCTCACCATCTTCAGCTGTACTAGATGTTATTTTTGGCTGCTATACACATCAAGAATTCTGGATAATTATTTATTTAATATTTTATAGGTCCTTCTGGGTAAATGGTATAAAACATTTATTTTTATTGCTTACATAACTGCATAAAATGTTTTTCTTGGTAAAAGACTGCAATGTTTTTGCCAAAACAGATTCTATTTCAATTTCTAGAAATTATTGAAAGTTAATATTCCCATTTTAATGGTATCTTTGCCATGTTATTAAACAAGGTTTTATTGAGATTAAAAATTGTTTCTGACAGACATAACTTGCCTGTTTGCACTGAGTAAGTTCTGTGGCCCATTCCCTGTTGAACTCCATGTAATTCATGTAAACCACTGATACTTAATCCATGACTCTTTAGCTATTTGTGGCCTTCATGAGGTTCTTAGAAACTATGCCTATCTAAATGGCACTACGCTCATCTGCGTGGGTTTGACAAATCAATACATCATTGGAGGTATGAGCAGGTAAAATAGCTGAGATTTTCTTCCCGGTGGATTATGTGTAAAGGAGCCACTGCAATTGTCTCAGTATATAAGAGTGGAACTGCTACCAAGTCATGCCCTTGAGAGGAGGAGGAAGAGGTGAACCTCCTCTGTTTCACTTTGCAAGGCTGATAGATTGATAATTTCCTTTCCCTTCCTCACACCCCCACTGACTGACTGAGAACATTTGCTATCACACTGTGACATAGCTTCTGTGGCACAAGAGCATTTAATCACATATATACAAACCTGATGATGTAAGAGATCACTTTGTGCATCAGTGAAGTACGTTTAGTAAAAGATGCAAGTATACAGAGCAGCTGAAAACTAAGAGTATAAATGTGGATTTAAGAGCCTGATACTGTAGTAGGAACCAATACTGAAAATGTTTTGAATTATTTACAGTGAGAAATACTGGGCCAAGGTTTTTTAATTTCTGAAAGTGGAACTTTTGAAAGCCATATTTGTCTGATTAACATTTCAGAAGTGGAATTTCCAGGCGCTTTTGACATCATTCCAGAGATGAAGCAGTTAGGATAAAAAATGACATTGTATCTTTCCTCCAAAGTTCCAGAAATATATGCTAAACTTCAGAAAACGGCTAGAAACTTTTATATTCCAGAAATCATTTCCTGCATTGTCCAAAAAGAAGGCAAGAAACTTTTAAATACTATAGAGATGCACTATGCCGCATTTTAAGACAGTGAATAATACTATAACCAATGGAACATAAAGGGAAACATATAGGTATGTAGAATATAATTGCTTAAATTTAGGCAAAGATCCTGGGAGTAAGCCTACTACTACTGGGAAAAACTGACATGGGGTTTTAAGTCACAAGTGAACAAGACCTTGGTTTTACATTTCATCTGAATAGACGTCACCTCCAAAAGCACAAGGTGCATAATGTAATAGTGGAGTAAATGATGGGGTTTATAGGCCATACGCAGATGAGGAAAGGGTCAGAGAGCCCCACCCGTCTGGTCCTGCCAATCATGCGTGCCCACAGTTTAGTCTTCACAGGGAAATTTCACAGGAAACAAAGAGTAGGCAAAAACACACACTTTGGGCTTTGTTGTTACTCATAAGTATGTTTTCAACCAAAAGAACATAAACTGGCAAAGTCTATGACCACAGTGTGTTCTGGCAATTTAGCATAGGGTAAATGCCAAATAAGCAATACTAAACCAAACAAAATTACATAAAAAGGACAGTTTGTATGTTAGTGAGTTCTTTTCCTTGGGACATCATTTGGATAGCATGTGGTAGAGCTGTATATGTTAGGGTATAGGCTCCAAAACTGAGGAGCATGAAGAAATTTCAGGAGGGTGCAAGGTGACCCAGACCCCCTGTCAATCCTGCCCATCCCAGGAAAGAGCCTGCACTGGTGTTACCTCCTGCAAAAATGGAGGTAGCCCTGGCTTCCAGCAGCATGGGGGGAAGTACCACAGCTGTGTGCATAGTTGGTGTGTCAGGAAGTGCATGCACTGCTTCCCCTCCCCAAACAGCTGGCACATTTCCTGAAAAGCTGGGTTTGTTGCCCGTCAGCAACTTCCTTCTGCCTGCTGCCCTCCTGGGGGGGTGGGGGAAGAGTGACAGTCCCAGGTGCATGCCAGCTCCCGCTGTTCAGACAGTGCACAGCTGCCGTGGGGAGCAAGGAGTAGGGCATGCGCTGCCTGATCAGTCTGAGCTGGTGCGGACCCAGGACTCCCACTCTTCTACCCTATGCACAGGAAGGCAGAAGGAAGTTGCCAGCAGGCAACATACCCAGCTTTTCAGGAAACGCACTGGGTGTTTGTGGAGGGGAAACAGCACACATGCTTCCTGAGACCCCAGACCTGGCATACAGCTGTGGGACCCCCAAGTATCAGCCAAGCTGTCCCCTCTCCTTGCCCAGACACTCAAGAGTACAGGTTCCCTGCCCCTCCCATAAATAAAGACGATGCAGAAACATTTGTGTTGGACATACTTTATGTAAAACTGAAGCCTGGCCAACAAGCCCCCAGTCGGAGTCCAGCCCCCATCTGGCCACAGCATGATAACACCCCTGCATCCCCACACATACCTCAGCCCTGAGCCTATCATACACTTAAACCCTCTGTCCTGTGCTGCTCACATCCCCAGTCTTCTGCCACAAGACTACTGCAAAACTCTCATGATGCAAATCTGTGTTCTGAGCCCATCATACTCCCAACCCCCATGCCCTGAGCCGCACATAGTCCCCAGCCTGAACTCCTGCACCCTCCATCCATAAGCCTGTGGTTTGCTCAGCACCCCAACACCACCTGAACACAGCACTCTCCAACCTGGAGCCCCATTCCTGAGCCAGCAGTCCCTTCTCTACCTCTTCCTGCACCCAGATTCCCTCCCAGAGCTTGCACCTTTCAGCCCTTCCCACACCCAAATCTCTCATTCCCACCCTAGAGCCCATACCTCCCATCTCAACCCAGTCAGAGTAAGTAAGGGCTGGGGACAGCAAATGATGGAGAAGAGAGGAATGGAGAGGGCAGGGCCTCAAGAAAGAAGTGGAGTCTTGGGGCTTGTCCTGATATTTAAAAAGTGATCATGGGTGTAAAAAGATTGGAGACCAGTGCTGTAATTTTTTTTATTTTCATATTTCATATCACAAAATGCAATTTATTTATTTATTTATTTATTGCTTTTCAATATATGGGGTACCAGTTCGGTCAGTGGGGAGGCCAAAGAACGACACAGAAGGCAATGGAACTTTTTCAGACTTTCTAGCACACTCATGGGAGCGTTTGGGACTTTTCTATTATGTGAGTAGGTAGCCTGTCTTGCACGGTTATGGGTAATGGTGTGTGTGTGTGTGTGTGTGTGTGTGTGTGTGTGTGTGTGTGTGTGTGTGTGTGTGTGTATATATATATATAAAATGGGGTGTGTACGTGTATGTGTGTGTGTGTGTGTATATATATATATATATATATATATATATATATATATATAAGGCAGCACGCATCTGTACATAATAGTAGTAGTAAATAAACATACACGATAACTTATCAAAGTAACTTGCATCCATTAAATTTATTCTAATCAGGAAAATTATTTTTTGAAGGAATGGATGACCACATCAAAGGCTTCTGATTTTATGAAAGCCATTTCTGACTTTTTTGAAGAAAATAGACTTTCATGGGGAAAATTGGTTGGTCTATGTGCAGACAGTGCTCCAGCAATGTTTGGCTTTCATTCTGGATTTGTGATATTGGTGAAAGAAAAAATTTCAGCCATAACCACAATGTACTGTGTCATACACAGACACATTGGCAGCTAAAGCCCTTCCAGATGACCTAAATGACTCATTGAATTTGGCCATCAAAGTTGTCAATTTTGTGAAGAAAAGCACTTTAAATATGAGACTTTTTGCAGTTCTGTGCGCAGATTTGGGAGGGGATCATAAACTCTTTTGTTTCACATGGAGGTACGATGGCTTTCCAAAGGGAACGTGCTTTTGAGATTATTCAAACTGAAAGACAAAGTGGAAATTTTCCTTAAGCATCAGAAAAATGAAGAGTTATATTCTGCGCTTAGGGACCAAATGTTTTGACTTTCACTAGTGTACCTCATGGACATTTCTGAATCTTTGAACAACCTCAATTTGAAGCTGCAAGAAAACAATGCTGCAAATATTAAAGCACACCACGATGCCATCAAACCATACATAGAAAATTAAAACCAGCTTTGGAAACATCAAACACAAGTTCAGATGCTTAACTTTTTGACTTTTCCAACATTTTCGTCACTTGATGAAAATGAAGGTTTCCAAGAAATTTGTAAAGATGATTTGAAGAAGAAAATTGTGTTTCATTTGGACTGTCTTGCTGATGAATTCATCTGCTATTTTCCAGACAACTTTTCTGGCAACCCCTTTCATAAATTAGTACACAATCCATTCAACATTGATGTTGATTTATTGCCAGAAGTATTGCAAGAACAAGCACTCAAAATAAAATGATTCCAGTGCAAAAGATAATTTTGAAACCTAAAGCTTGGAGGAACTTTAGGTAAAATATTTCCCAATGTACTCAAAAGTTGGAGAAGAAGCCTATGTATTATTCTTCCGTATTCATCAATGTACCTCTTTGAAAAAAGCTTTTCAAGTTTAGTCACTTTAAGTACGAAACAAATCGACTGGATGTCGAAAATAATTTGCGTTGCATGCTTTCATCTTTCAAACCTAGGATGTCCCTACTCATGAAAAAAATGCAGCAGCATTCTTCACATTAAATTTGTTTTATTTCTGCTATTTCTGATGCTAAAGTATATTTTTATTAAATCTTTGGGGCCAAGAAAAACAATTTGTGTTTATTTTTAATTTTAAATAAATGTTTATACAAAGTTTTTGTGTTTATTTTAAATTTTAAATTACAAATTGAATTTGTTGTTGAAGGCAGGTTGGATGATCGTAAAGAAGAGGTGGGGGGGCATAGAGCTTTCTGAAAAATCTCAGAGGAGGCATAATGCCAAAAAGTTTGGGAATCACTGTGTTAGGGAATATCAAATAAACTGACTGCCCCAGCACAGTTATAAAGGCAGTGTCTAACAGCACTTGATGGCAAAGGGGTGGAGAGACACTGAAATCCATGCTTCTAAAAGTGCATGCATCTGACATGGATTATGCAGAGTAAATTATTCAAGGTTTAATGGACAGAATATGCACTGACCATGTTGTAAAGGATACTCCATACCTGATACCTGTATCATACTTGCATGTTCCTTGAAATTTTGCCAGCACTGGAAATTAAGGATTCAGTAGGGTTCTCCAGCAGCCAGAAGGAGGTCAGTGCGGGAAGAGGAGCAAAGAGATCTAGAGGAGGACAGCAGCCACCAGCTTTTATTGTTCGGGGCAGAATGTGAGTTGTGTAAAAGCCCAGGGAAGTGCTTTCCAAACTTGTGATTGGTTTCGCCAAAGCACAAAGACTAACTCCTGGAATAGAAGATATATCACAAGAAGGCATGAAGGGGACTATGGCAACAAACTGACGGACAGACCCAAACATGTACTAATGCACCTTATTAAGCTGGCAGCTCTAAATTTTTTTAATTGTTTTATTATTGTAGCCTAGATATGGACCACGGCCTCAGGATGTAAACACTGTATGAACAGAACAATAGAAAAGAGTCATCTTCTCTCCTCTTCCCAAAAAGCTTACAATCTAAGGATAAAACCAGAGATAACCAATGTATATGGTCAAACAGATGAGTACTCGGAAAAAAGACAAGATTGGTCAACATAATTAGTGGCGGTCTTCACACACTAGCAGCCTAACTGTTGCTAAATATTCTGTGGGCATCACACCAAAGGAAAGTTGAGGGTTTTACAGGATGACTCTGAGGTAACTTTGCAGACGGCACAGAACAAAATGCAAAGGGGTTTGTTTGAGACTTCAACAAGTAGAGGATGGAGGTTGCATCATGGATTAAATGAAGACAGTAGTTGACTCTTCATAGTCAGGGATTGATTACAAAGGGCCTTAAAAGTGAAGACAAATAGCTGATATTTGATATGATATAGACTGGGGAGCCAGTGGAGGGCTGCAGAGAGAAATAACATAGCCAAAACAAAGGACTAGGAAAATTCTTTGCCACTGTATTCTGTATACCAGAGTTTTCCTAAGGGTGACTAGTAAAGATGCCTCTGAAAGACTTGACGGGTAAGCAGGAAGTAGAGGCATACTAGAGGAAGAACTTAAAGTAATTTGAAATTGAAAGGGTACAAACAGATCAAGCCAGAGAGAAGATATAAAATATTGAACTTTGATGGAATGATTTTGGGTCTGTATTCCTACAGCTGTCTGAAAATCCTGTCCTGAGACTCAAAGGCTTTTTAATTTTCAGGTCCCATGCCATATTTTGGAGACTACCTGCTGGGACACATTTGAAAATCGGACCATTTATTCAGGCATTCAGATTTACGAGTTTAACTTTAGGCTTTTATTTTTGAAAATATTGACCAAGAAAATGAGAGTACAAAACCAATATTGCTAGTGCTAAATGGTTGTTGATATTAATTGAGTAATTATTTGTAAGTGCTTCCTGAAATAGAAAATACAGATCTAAACTTAAGGCTTTACAAAAAAGTGTGGCAAACACGTAGACCACATCTACACTGTGTGCTGCTGCCAGCAGGGTCGGGCAAATGAGGACACTGGACAATGCAAATGAGGTGCTAATTTACAAATCACATGCCTCATTTGCACACTTGTGTGATCGCTGTCCCAGCAGACCCTTCTGTCACCACAAAACAAGCCATGTAGATGGGATTCTGCCCACCAAACTCCCCCTTGTCCACAGCTCCTTATCCCTCACAAAAATGAGGGCTTAGGGGCTATTGACAAGAGGGGGTTTGGTCAAGAGAACCCCATTTACACAGCTTGTTTTGTGGCAACAGAAACCTCTGCTGGGGCAGTGATCACGCAAGAGTATGCAACTAAGGAACGTGATTTGTAAATTAGCACCTCGTTTGCATTCTCCAGTGCCTTCATTTGCATGACTGCTGGCAGCAGCATGCCATGTAGACGTGGCCATACAGTGTACATAAGGTGCATGCATAATTAACATATGTTTTACTAGATTAAGATTCAGAATGCGTCTAAAAGAACTGAAGCATGCAGCCCTGCAAAAAAGTCAATAAAATAATTGAAAATAATCCTAGGATTATAAAAATATCTCAGTGAAACATTTCCTGAAAACAGTCTATTTTTATCCATTCTGAAACAAAAGGCACTGATTTTTTTTTAATTAAGTACTGATGTGAAAGCTAATAATTGAAGAGGCAGTGTTTTTTAAATTAATGCTCTTATTCCACTTTCTTGCCAAAGTGTTCTGTAAGGATTTAAGTGCTTATCCCGAATATGTTTTCCAATCCATTCAGGAGTTTAAATCATATCTGTTCGCTAAAATAATCTAATTTATCAGTCTTGCTCCTAAATAGATTTAGAGAGTCTGTTTGCAGAAATTGTTCACATACCAAGTTTTTCTCATGTTTATTAAACTATTATGAGTAAGTAGGAAAAGCTCATTCCCCTTACTAATGGGAATCTTTAATCAAAACACAAGAATTTGTTAGCATTCTTTCAGGATATGACATGTAGCATGCTGAGAGCAGTTGTAGTATAAATGGTTTAATTGAAAGAACTGACAAGAGGTGAAAGGAACTTAAATTTCATACAGGTAGGCCGTTTTCCGAAAGTGGCATGCTAATAAATGGCCCAAAAAGTGTTAATGAGGCACGGATATAAATTTCCAGCAGAAAAGGTGGCATGTGTAGAAGTGGCTATACTGTTGTATCACACCTGCCCTAGGGCCGGGGGTAAGGGTGCAGGGAAGAGGAGGCAAAGGGTTGTAACATAATAGGGCCTTGAAGAACAAGAGTAGGGTGGAATGCAAAGGGCTCAGAGCAGGAAGTTGTGATGTATGGGTGGTGGGTGCCCAGGGCAAGGGATGGGCATGTGAGGGATGCAGGAATCAGGGCAGATGCTTGGGGATGTGGAGCCAGGGCAGGGAACTGGATGTGTATAGGGCTGTAGGAGTCAGGGTTGGGGGTGTAAGGAAGGGCTCAGGATAGAGAGCTGGGGGACTCAGTGCAGGGGGTTGGAGTATGTGTGTGTAGAGAGGGGTGAGGCAGCAAAGGCACTATTCAGGGCGGCTGGGGCGGGGGGCTTCAGCCATCCCCTTTTTCACTTTCACAGAGAAAGAGGGAAGCTCACAGCCTGGATCACTCTCTCCTTTGCTCCTAACCTTCCCCTCCCCAGCCAGGAAGGGGAGGAATGCTTGCAGCTGCATGCTTTCCTCTCACTCCCTGAGCATGGTGGCAAGGTGAAGAACAAAGCAGCATCCTGGTACAAATTTCAGGGGTTGGGGGTCTTCAACTCCTCTACCCTCCTTAAATGGCGTCAGGTGGGGGAGCTCATGGCTGGGGCAGTGCTGGTCCGGGGGGCATGCCCACAGGTGGTCCCTTTATCCTGCCTGGCTGCCCATGCTTAGCAAAGAGTTCTTGCTGGAGTGATGCTCTGGCTTACTTCCATCTGTGGTCTTACTGCCATGGCTATGGTTTCTGTAATACTGCAGCACAGGTTAAAAACAGAATTTGACAGGTAAAGAAAACAACAATTAGAACTTTAAAAGGGGATGAAAATAAACATAGGTTATGGCTTCAACTAAAGATAGTAACACAAAAACTAGAAATGCAAATCATAGTGAACAATGTTTTTTATGATTTTACCTTAATACCTTACAGTCATATATAGTTTGCTGCTCTTAGGCCGTGGCCACACTAGCCTCTCCTTTCGGAAGGGCTATGGTAATATGGCACTTTGAAATATGCTAATGAGGCACTTCCAGGAATATGCAGTGCCTCATTAGCATAATGGCAGACATGTGGGCTTCAAAACTGCTGGTTTTGAAACACGCACCACCCGTGTAGTCAGCGGCCTTTCAAAATGGCCCCCAGATTTTGAAAGGCCCTTCTTCCCACCTGCTTTTGGGAAGAAGGGGCTTTCAAAATCAGGGGGTCGTTTCGAAAGGTCCCTGGCTACACAGGCAGCGTGTGTTTCGAAACCAGCAGTTTTGAAGCCCCCACAGCTGCCATTATGCTAATGAGGTGCTGCATATTCATGGCAACACCTCATTAGCATGTTCCAAAGTGCCACATTACCATAGCCCTTCCGAAAGGAGGGGCTAGTGCGGCCACGGCCTTAGTGTCTTAAATGAGGAAATTCAGCTGAGAGTAACACACAGTTGACTTTACCATAGTCCCACGTGAAACCAATAATTCCAATGTTTTGTTTAGATTTCCACATACAAACACCCATGGACTAAATATTTGCCCTACAGTAACAGACTCATGTGAGAACCCTTTCTTTTGAGACGGCATGGAAGTTAGAAAAAAACAAACCCATAACCTTTCTTTTCATTAGCAAATGAAAAGAACTGGGATACAGTAAACCCTCAATTTAATGGACCCTGATATAACGGACTTTGGACATAATGGACACTGTCTGCCAGCCCCCCGTTCCTCACCCCACAACCCCCAAATAAATGCTGGAGACTCACCAGAGACGCGGGAGGAGCTGCTGGAACAGCTGGGTCTGTCTCGGGCTGGAGGGGCCACCACAGCGGCTGGAGCCACCAGGCCCAGAGGAGCTGGTAGGGGGACGGGGGCTGCAGCAGATTGAAGGAGCTCTCCTTCCCCAGCCCCATGTGCGCGGAGCATGTCGGTGGCCGGCTGCCTCTGCCTGCAGTGGCACTGAGCAGCAGCCATGGTGTCAGAGGCTGCTGCCTGCTAGCAGGCTGGGGGCGGCCACGCTCTACGTTTGCACAGGCAGCTGGGAGCCAGGGCTGGAGGAGCTGCAGCGCTGAGAGGTGCAGGAGGTGGAAGGAGCCAGGCCGGCATTCAGCTCTGCTCCTGGTAATTGGGAGAGGGAGATGGAAGTGTGAGGGGAAGAACGAGGCAGGCAGGGGGAAGGGAAGATGGGAGAGTAGAGGACAGGAGTGGGTGTTGGGCGGGGAAGGTCAGTGCATCATCATACAGTATAACTAGTTGGATATAATAGACTTTCGGCATTAACAGACACACCCATTCCTCCCATTAGTCTGCTAAATCATGGGTGTACTGTAGTTCATGATCCATGGCCTGACTGAGTCCTTTGAAGTCAGCGGGTTCTCTTCATGGATTCAGTTGGGCTTTGTGTCAGGCCCTGACTGAGTAAAAAATGTGAGTAAACTGTATGTTTAAATACAGTAAATTCCAATTTGAAACAATTAGTACTTTGTATTAAATTGAAAACCACTGGAATACTATGTGATGGATTTAAATTTAAAAGTTAGTCTACATCACTTAGGTATTTAGGTGCCTAGCTCCCATTGGCCTCAATAGAAGTTTACTGCCTGAATATCTTTGAAAATTTAGGCCCAAGTCACCAATGCAACTTTCCTCTAAATGAGTTTCTGTGGCACTTTTGGGGCTCACTACTACTCCCTGCTATTGTAAAAGTTCTGCTTCATATTTAAATATACACTATTCCAAATAGCCAGTCACTGTGAACAGTCATATTTTCACCTGAAGTGCTCCGTGTATGTTCAAAAGCTCATCTCTTTCATCAACAGAAGTTGGTCCGGTAAAAGACATTTCCTCATCCATTTTTCTTGCTAAAGTTTTTGAAACATCAGTTTAAAAATATACAAAACTTACAACAGTGTTCCAGTCAAATGAGGTATTTTGTGTGAAAGAGAAACAAACTTTAGAAATACATAGTTTAGGATAAGAATAAAAATGTAAAAAAAACATTATATATAAACAACACTATTACTGAGTAAATCCACAACACTAACACATGGAAAATAATTCAATAAATATTTTTTCTTGTATTTCCAATAAATATACTAAACAAAATGACCTGTTGAAAATGATTCTGGCTATCTGACTCTTCTGAATATATCCTCCTGAATATAATTAATTTTTGAAATGCACTAAATGTAACAATTATGATAGTATCTCCAATAAAAATCCATATGGCAGCATTTTTCCATCTGCAATTTATAATAGCAATAATGATCTTGGCACAAGGTAATGTTTTGGATTAATGATCAAGTAGGATTAACGATCCTTGGCAGTGCTTTGGGCCTTCAATTTCTCCCAGCCAATCATTAATTCCCAGGAATACAGCTTGATTGTTATTGCTTATATAATTCATTAAAAAAATAACCCTTCGGAACTGCGGAGTGTGTAAAAGCAGTAGGAGACTGAAAAACGACAAGAGTTTGCGAAGTTCAAGAAATTGGAAACACAAACCACAATAAACACATACTTCTTGTAATAATGGTAATACCTTAATATTTTCATTTATACCTTGTGTCACTTTGCATCTGAGATGATCAGTCTGCTTGCTGAAGATCTTCATAGTATATAAAATGGACTCTGGCTCTTGCTGCTTAGTTTAGATATTTCTAAAGCACTTACTACCTTTGTATTTAAACGCCAAAGGTAATACAGGTTGAATCTCTTGAATTTGGAACTCTTTCATTCAGCAAACTCTGCAATCCAGTGTGATTTTAGGTAAGCTGGACGACCACTTATCATGGGTATGTCCAAGTTTCCTGCGGTCCCATAAAGTTTGTTTACATCCACCAGTCCTGGCTCTCAGCGTTCTGTGCTGTTACTTAGCTCTAATTTACCCTTCAATGTCTTCTAAGAGCCCAGTGAGCAGTGGCAGTTTTGGTAGTTCTTCAAATAACTGCGAAGATGTTGTGCTGGATTCTCCTCTCAATGTGTTAGGTGTAAATCAGAACCATGGAATTATATTGGTCTAAACATGGAGTAGGGTGAACTCAGAATTGTGCCCAGTAATTAATCTGTCCAGTTTGCCTGTGAAGTAGGAAGGTAAAATTACAATCCCCATTTTACAGGTGGGGAAATTCAGTCAGAGGAGGCCATGTGATTTGCCAATGGTCTCCTAATAATCAGAGACAGCGCAGGGATTAGAATTCTCTAATACAGGAGTTCCCGACCTTTTCACCGGTGCAGACCTTCAATCACCCCCCTCCAAAACTGTTCGCAGACCCCCCCGCCAAAGTCAGTTCCAGCCACTATTACACGTCATTAAATGAAAAAGCAAATATAAATCATCAACGTTTAAAATGATACATACTCGTTTCTGATGTCACAACATCTCATCACAACATATTGCCACAGTGACTGGGACTACATAGCAACAAACAATTAACTTTTGGCTTACCTAGTCGGATCTCTGGTGTTGTTTCATTGACTTCAAATACTGGATGTAGGCTTGGAGTGATGACAGTCTCAATTGTAGGTCTCATTCAACACAAAGCCTACTCTGGTATTTGGTCCTTATTTCCATAAAAGCCACGAAAATTGCTTCACACACATACATTGTGGCAAAAGGCATCAGATATCATGTGGCCCTCTCGGATGGCTCTAGATACTCAGCGACGACATGAAGCCAGTACTTCGTGAGGAACTTTTGTGGGAAAAAACAAGCTTTCACAAAACATTTTGATTAGGCTGTCTTGCTCCTTTGATGTTAAACTAGCAAGAGTGTCACCAATAATGCATTCAAAGGGATTTGTAATCCCCAGTTGTTTTTGGTCTCTGGAACTGGAAAGCAGTCTTGCAGCTGTGTTTTTAGGCTTTGCAGATGCTCCCTGATGCAATCAAAAAGTCAGAAGGATTGCTAAATGAGTTGTAGTTTGACTGATCGATTTGACTGGACCACAGTTCTAATGTCTTTATTATTGCTTCAATTTTCTCTTGAACTTGAAAAGATGTCACTGCTTTTCCCTGCAGACTCAGGTTGAGACCAAAACTTCAGCTAAGTAAGCCAATTTAGCAAATTAAATCATGAAAGCAATGGTGAGCTTAAACTTTGTGTCCACCAGAAAAATTCTCACTTTGTCTCACAGCTCAAAAGTACGCATCAGGACTTTCCCTCTGGAGGCCCAGCCGACCTCCGTGCACAGCAGCAGTTGACAGTGATCCCTGCCCATCTCATTGCATGGAACTACAAACAATCTTGAATTGAGAAGACAGGGCTTGATGTAGTTAACAACTTTCACAGATTCATACAATATGCTCTTTAAGTGGGCAGGGATTTTCCTGGTGGCTAGGGCCTCCCTGTGAATGCTACGTTGAACACTGTTGCATATGGAGCTATTCATTTAATACAAGTGATAACTCCACAGTATTGACCAGTCATAACACAAGCCCCATCTGTGCTAACCTCAATGTGTTTTTCCAGTCAATATTATTCCCAACAATAAAACACTTCAGCATACCAAAAAATTGCCCCTGCAGTTGTACATGTGGGTAGTGGTTTGCAAAAAAGTAAGTCCTCGTTCACCTTCCCACTGTGTTCATCCCTGGCAAAGACAAGAAGTTGTGCCAGATTTGTGATGTCAGTTGTTTCATTAATTCGTAGTGCATAGAAGAGACTCTGGCATACTCTAGTCATCAATGTTCCCTCATGTTCTCAGCCATTTCCTCAATTCTGTGTTGAACTGTATTATTTGAAAATGGGGAAATTCAGTCAGAGGAGGCATGTGATTTGCTCATGGTCTCCTAATAATCAGAGACAGCGCAGGGATTAGAATTTTGTTTGCATGCCCTCTCCCCAAGCATAGCATGTACAATGGTCTTAGCTGCCATTGTAATATTAGCGCCTCATTGATTATGTGTGGCTTTCTCTTCTTGGCTATTAGCTGGGCTACCTGGTAAGAGGCCTCAATTACCCTTATATTGTCACTACCCTTAACCATCGTCATCATAATCTTTTTGCTTGCCTTGAACTCGGTAAGCTTGTTGTGAAAAAAATCAAGAGGCTTGGACTCATATTCACGCTGCTTCTATGTTAGGTGATGGCAAATGTTGGCATGTCTTAGGCTTTTGCTAACACCTCATGGCACAGGATGCACATTGGTCATGGTTCATCCTCGCTGTCGGACCAAGTAAATGCAAACTTCAAGTAGTCAGGGGAGTATTTTCTCACTTTTCATTTACTTATGTCTATTTGCTTAGAAGTTCCACTTGCGGATGCTGCGCTCTGCTCATCAGTCTCCTTTCTCTTCCGTGAGCCTGATTTCAGCCACAGATCCATTTTGAATGTGTGGCTAACTTTTGTGTGCTTCTAACCGTGCTGATCACTTCATCACACAAAGGCACCACAACATAGATTTTTGGACGGCAATTGATTGTAACTTTGCAATTTATTTAAACTGATTTTCTAAGATCATTTTTATTTAACTTTATTTTTTTCACGGACCCTCTGCAATACCCTGGTGGACTCCCAGGGGTCCGTGGACCCCAAGTTGGGAACCACTGTTCTTATAGATTCTGATCTTATGCTTCATTCCATCCTGTCAGGCCATTCTGTGGATTTTAACTCACTGAACGTATTGGGCAGGCTAAGTTTTGACTTTTTTTTTTTTTGACTTACAGGACTGAGTTTCAAACTAAATCAATTTAGAACATTGATCTAAGGCTGATAAGAGTTATAGAAAGAGTCTTCTTCCTCTGACACTGAACAAGAATTTTCTAAAGAAGAAGGAAAATGGTATTTTTCCTTTTTTTTTTTTTCATTATAGCTTTCCTGCATAGAACTTCTGCCTTGAACTTTGTCATGCCCCTCTCCTGGCAAGCATGTGTTTACAATTTTAAAGAAAGAGTACACATATGCTCACACAACACAGAGAATGAAGAAGAACAGGGCAAGCCTTGTATAGCTGTACCCTGTGGTGCACAATGACAGCAACATGGTTCCGTCCTCATCATGCTATTTTTCCTCCTTAGTTTCCATTATCTTTTGCAGTTTCAGGGGAGCTGTTTGACAGGGCAGAAAGCAAGCCGTACCACTCCTAGGAGAAAGAGAAGGTGGGGATTTTTCCCAGGTAGGTAAACTATTAAGTGAAACTGAATAGCAAGTAGGATTCCAATGCATACAGAAGGGTATATACTTTATAATGGAAAAAAGGTGTCAGATCCAAACTATGTTCTTAAACCAATCTTAGATTTCCTTGCAGAGCAGCATCTTCTCCTGGCTGCATGCAGCTGTGTTTTTCACTGTCAGGCGCAACTCAAAATAGTTTTGTAGGCAGCTCAGGCAGGTCACCTGCTCATTTTGCTAGAGGTATTGCGACCAGAATTGCAAAGGATGCGTAATGTAAACCTCTGCCATCCGGTGGTGACTTAACTGAAGTCAATGAGAGGCCTGTACCTGAATAACCTGAATAAAAGAAATTCTGAGCCCAATTCTGACCTCAGTTTTTCCACTGAAAATACAGAGTAATCTGTGAAAGCAGAACAGAGACCAGGGAAATTAAAGATGAAATCTGCCCAAGGAGATCTTAGACTGTCAGAAACATTGTGAACAACTTCTTAAAGCCTAAAATTAAATTTATTTGACAATAGTATTTATTTAACATTTTCACATTGGCATAACCTTGTAAAATACACACTGCTTGCAGGACGGACCTACATGGAATTAGAATTCAGCATGAACAAGAAGAAACCACAGTGTGAATGTTAATTCTTGTTCATTTAACATTTAATCCCTACTGATATTGTCATAGAGGAGTTCATTGAAGAGATGGAGGGTTCATTTAATCTGGAATTACACATTTTCAGGTGTCCTTCCTTTATCCTTCAGGGTTCAGTATACACTATACTATATATATATATTCTATAATCCTTCACCAATTAGGCCTTTTTTTGTAGCTAACAGCTTTTCCACCAAGGAAGACTAGATGAAGGGGCATGGAAACGGGAAAGTGTTGTTTCTGAAACAACCAGAAAGCTTATTGGTGAAAGACTGGTGAATCGCCTCTTCCCACAAGTGGCTGAGCTCAGTGTCTCACCGGCATTATCAATGCCAGCTGGATTGGGGAGCAAAAGCCCAGGGTTAAAAATAGAACAGCCACTAAATGCCTTGTTTTTCTTGTTTCCTGGACTTGACCCAAAAATTTTGGTGTAATTTCTGGCTCACTACAGCTGCAGTCTGGGCTAACATAGACGTATTTGCCCCAAGAGAATCAAAAGCAGCAGAAATGCAGCTACTTTGTGAGGATTATTATTATGGTGGAAACATTGATTACTTCTGTGAAGCAGGAGGGGAGTCATCTGTCTTCATATGCCACAGATCATATTACATATAGTTTTCTAGTTAAATGTTTTTACTTTGGACTATTCATTTGTAACATAAATTGGGTGAATGCTTTGCAAATAATCTCAGCTGCAGGAATTTTGCAAGGCAAAATTTCAATATTTGAATGAAATATTTTAGCTTTTCCGTATATTTTCTCAAGGAGATTACTGGAAGTTTGGCTCACTTCTAGCTCTAACAAAACAAATAATTTATTAGGTGAGCTTTCGTGGGACAGACCCACTTCTTCAGACCATAGCCAGACCAGAACAGACTCAATATTTAAGGTACAGAGAACAAAAAATAGTAATCAAGGTTCTATGGTCTGAAGAGGTGGGTCTGTCCCACAAAAGCTCACCTAATAAATTATTTTGTTAGTCTTTAAAGTGCTACTTGACTGCTTTTTTGTTTTGATACTATATAGACTAGCACGGCTCCCTCTCTGTTACTATTCTAGCTCTTAGTGGATTTTATTAACATAGATAACATGAAAATAAACCCTAGAGTAAGTTAAGGTCCTGCTTTAGTGCAAGTGTAACTCCTTTAACATGCCATGATATATTTAAGGGAAACTTGCCTGAACTTGTTCCTATTGGACTCTTCAGAGACCCAGAGGTGAAGAAAGGACTTCTGGAGACTAGCCTGAGTCAGATATGTCTTTCTGCTCTAGCAAATGGACAAAACCCTTTGTCCAAGGAGGCCCCACACCTTCCTGGGAAGGGTTGAAAGAACTGACACTTACCAGATCTCAAAGTTGGCATCTGAGGGATGATCTCTGGTAAGGTTTTTAGCATGCAAGTTCTTTTATTCGTTTTAATGTTTTCTCTGTAATTTTTCACTTTCTTGTCGATAAGGGGGTGGGTAGTAACTTGACTGATGGCAATTGTGTTGTTCATAGCCTTCAGCGAAAAAGCAATGTTCAGATGCAGGCCTGCTTAGGCTGTCTGGCTGGGGTATATCAGTGTAGACAAGGAACTGTGAATCCTGGGGAAACCAGCCAACCAACCAAAGAGTCAATTGTGTTGCCAGGCATCTGAGTTTTGACCAGCTGTGGTTCCAGTCTGTCTGGCACTGCAAACATCTCTCTCCACAGGTCCATGTGGCTCCCAGGAAGTTGCGGCATGTCTGGCTCCTAGGCGTAGGGGTAGCCATGGGTGCTCTCTGTGTTGCCCCACCCTGAGCACTGGCTGCACAGCTCCCATTGGCCAGGAACTGTGGGCAATGGGAGCTGTGGGTGTGGCACCTGTGAGTGGGGCCAGCACATAGAGTTGCCTACCCATCTGTATGCTCACCCCCCTCTTACACCCAACAAGCTGCCTCAGCATGGTGAAAATGAGGTAGTGAGGGGAGGAATGGAGTGAGCAGGGAGCAGAGCCTTGGGCCAGGGAAAGGAGCGAGGCAAGGGGCAGGGCAAGGGTGTTCCATTTTCTGCTATTAGAAAGTTGGCCACCTACCAGTCAGGTGGGCCAGAGACACAGGTCTTCACCCAGGAGAGACAATGACTGAGGAGCTGGGAGCCTAGAGTGGGTTATGTTGCTGGAACACAGAGAGAGAATACAGGTGTAATTGCCATGAACTGTGACAAATCTATCTTTAGTGATGTAGGGAATGTGGCAGAAGGAATGCAGTGCTGCTGAAGGCTGGGAGGAATGAGTCTCCCAGAGGTCATCTGCATGAGAATGCAAAAGGTGTGCATGTGTGATACCTTTTCAGGCAAAGCCTAATGGGTAGCAAGTAAGCCATGAGATTTGGTCTATTGTAAACATGTAGTTGTAAAATCACAATTTAAGCTGACACTTAATGCGGGAGTTGTGAGATCTCACCAATGCTCTGGGTTGTTGTGGGGGACAGAGCAGTCGCCTTAGCTGTGTAAGACATTGATTACACAGGGCTCCCTGGTTTTAAAGCATTGTGAGAGACAGGGGAGGGGTACTGGTTGAGCCAGCTTGCTGAGTGCCTTGGCCCTGCCTATGTCTTGGCCATATAGCTATAAGCCTGGCTTGACTAACCCTCCCCACCTGTTAAGAGATAGAGCTGGATACTAGGGTGTTTGTGAAACCCCACACTAGAGATACCAAGAGCTGAAATCACAGAGTGGCAGCTGAGGCCACACAGAGCTGAAATCACTGGGTTCTGCCTTAGGGCAGTCCCAAGCAATGGGGTTAGAACCGGCGGACAACAGCAGGACCAGCGGGCGGCCGGTAGGATAGACGGCGGCGGGCGGCCGGTAGGAGCGGCGGCAGACGACAGCGACCGGCGGGCGGCTGGTAGGAGCGGCGGCGGACGACGGCGACTGGCAGACGGCTGGTGACAGCAAGGGGAGGCTACAGACAAGTGGGCAGCTAGTATTTCCCTGGTGATGTATCTGTGGGCTTTGAGTTTGGGACTGCACTGCAGAGGGTACACCCTGTAACTGTGTGTGTGTGTGTGGAAAAGGGCCAAGAGCCCTAGCAAGAGACTGGGTTCTACTGCATATGGGGATGGTATCTGGGTAAAAGGGGTTTTGGTCTCTTCTGTGCTGAGATATACTGCATCTGTCGCTGTAACCTTGGGGTAGGTTACGGTCATTAAACAAGCCATTTCTATCTCAGACTCTGTGCTTGCGAGGGCGGGGGAGAACCGCCTTACAGGCACCCAGCACGGGGGTGAAATTGTCCCAGGCCACTGGGTGGGGGCTCGAGCCGGTTGGTTGTATCCTTGATAGGAAAACCCCACAAGAGTTGAACCCGGCCCTTCTGGCAGGCGTCTGGCGTTAACAGAAGGGTTACAGTTTATTTTGTGATAGGCAGAGTCCAGACACATCAATGGGAGAACATAGGGTCTGAAACGCAAAGAACAAGCAACTGAATCAACTAGTTGTATACAATGTTGTTATGTTTAAAAAATATGTCACACAAGATCTTTAATGAAAGTTTATAATATTCTGAACATGTTGATCGTTATGAGATATGTGTACTGTGGTTAGGAATTTATGCCATTATGTATAAAGAACACTGCGTTCATGGTCTGTACTGCAATTTCAAATACACCTCACAGCAGTGAGGCCCTACTCCCAAAGCAGGTGTTTGCACAAAACCAAAAGCAAGAAACAATTCCTGAACCATTTACAGCTGAAGGGCAAACCCTGAGATGGTGAGAGGGAATTTCTCCCTGCGTGATTCCTCTCTGGTATAAAATGAGATAAAAACATCCTGCAAATTTTGTTAGAAGGGCAAAGTTAAGCAGAACTGAGGGACACTTTCAAAGGCAGGGGGCTTTGTGTGAATGCTGGATCTGGGTGAGGGGACATGTTGGGAGAAATTATTCAAAGGCAATAGGTAACTAGGATAAGAAAAGGGAATTTAACACACAAATGTTAACCCTGAAGTTGCATCTTTGTATTTATTTTCTGTGTAACTTGTATGTGTTTGCTTTTTTCTTATTGTTTTATCTCTGCCCTTGTGATTTATCTTTTACATAAAACTTTTTGTATGTTTTTACCCCAAGCAAGTCTCTGCTGTGCAAACTACGTGATATCTGTGTGCCAAAGTGCACTGATAACTGGAAGCTGGTTTCTGTCCCTGGCAAGTAATAAACCAGAAGGGAAAATTTGAATGTCCAGTAATTAAGACTTGAGATGAACAAATTTGGGGAAACTGAGGACCCAAAATGCACGTTGGGATCACTCTGCAAGAAGTAACTAGGCCGATGGAAGTTGAGCGGAGACCTTTATGCTTGTGGGGTGGCTACTAATGTTAGGTCTATGAGCCATGCCAGCTTAGCATTATGGCACCCAAAGTCACAAGGGTTACAGAACCCCTGACTGATCTGGGAAATCCCCAGAAAATCACATCACAGCACATCATCTCACAAGAGGTTGGTCCCTGGTTAGGACTTGTAGACACAACCACTACATATATAATGAATACTAATAACTGAAGCCACATGTAGTTTGGAATCACTTATATTCTCTTTTCAATTCTGCAGCTTGAAAATCTCTAGTCTGGCATTCTCTCATCCAGCAACATCCATAATTTGGCATAATTTTAGTTAGCTGGATGACCACTTATCATGGTTGTGGCCAAGTTTCCCATGGTCCCATAAGGTTTGTTTACAGTCACCAGTCCTGGCTCTCAGTGTTCTGTGCTGTTATTTAGCTGTAATTTACCCCTAAATGTCTTCTAACAGCCAAGGAAGCCATGTAACTGTTCGTAATGCTGCTAGGCAATACTGACCTCCCATGGCGCAGCAAGTTCTCTTGTTCAGCACTGGTCAAGTCCCGAGGGTGCCGGACTAGAGAAGTTCAACTTATGTTATGAAACCCAGTGTTTCAGTTGAACATCTGCTACTACTCAATCACTGGTTAATACCTGTTTTCTTGCAAAGATTTATAGCAATGGAGAATTGGGTAACTAAACAGATTTATTTTCATGTTTATGTGGCGTGAGAAGAAATATGGTATGTTAATTGAAGGCCAGATTTTTAAAGGTATTTAGATGCCTAAAAATGCAAATAGGTACCTAGTGAGATTTTTGGAAGTGCCTAAAATCCCATTTAAATCGATGGCAATCCATTGAAATCAGTAGGAGTTACACCCCAGAAAAAAATCTTCCTTTATTAATTATTCATAATTTCATATGTAATTTTATATGCAGTATAGAGTTATTAGGGGTGCAGAATTTGAATGGTGTGCACTAAATAACACAGTGATTGGGGAAGATAAAACAGGAATATGGGAACAGTTTTTATTGTGGTTATGCTGAGAGCCATTGAACCAAACCATAAACCCTGCGTGTGATGGAAACCATGTCAAGCCTGTGAGCTGGGGCAACACCTGAGCACTGGTAGTTGTAGTACCTGTATAAGAAGAAACAGTACATGGAAAGTCCACTGAATGAAACAAATTCTGTGGAAAAATAGTGTGCCATTAAGGTGACCATAGTTCCCAAAGGAACAAATGGGACATCACATGGGGTTGGCCCAGTTCTCTCTCCCCTCCCCGCCCCAGCACAGGACAGGCCTGAGCAACCCTCCTCCCCATAGGGTTGGCCTGAGCCCCTTTTCTGCTCCTTCACACAAGGCGGGGGTAGGTGGTTGCTGGAAGCCCGCCTACACAAGGCTTAGGTCACTGAAACATTGCCTATGCCCTGCTCAATCCTTGCCTCCCTGCAAAGGGGTTGGCATCTCCACTCACTCCTTCCTCATATTCTTCTGCACCACATGCCACTTTCTTCACAAAAGTAGGCATTTGTCCTTGTCCTGTTTGCTCCTGCCAACTCACCAAGTTGGAATAAGCAAACAGGACAACTGCCCCACTTTGCCAAAAAGTTGGGATGGCTGGGACAGGCTTAAAAAAGTGACTACCCTGGACGAAGGAGGGCACAGGGTCACCCCAATGTGTGATCATGTAATTAAAGACTGAATCAGAATGCATAGGTACAAGCAGCGCAGATTTCACAGACTAACTTAATACCTCCATTTCTTAACTTTGGTGTTTGACTTCAAAACCTTGACATCCTCTTAACATATTTTTAACGTAAAATATGACACAGAAGCATTTGAAAGAGTGTTTAAAAGAAATGGAATGTTACATTCCTCTTATATTTTAAGTTGCCAAATTGTAGAAGATGCATGATGAAGGTTCTCTGGTTTGGACCCTACATAGTAAAAAAAAATTTTTGTTCTCTTGTAGTTTTCAATATTGATTATAATATTTTACATCCTCCAAAAGTCTGTTATACATCTGATGCATTCCACATAGCTGTTCCTTTTCTTAATACGCAGTGGCAACGTCTACACTAGAGAGTTTTGTCGACAGCATTCTGCAGCTCCCCCCCATGAGGCAGAATGCCTCTGTTGACAGAGTCTGTCAATAGGAAGCTGGTCTGGATGTTCCAGGGTGACCTCTGTCAACAGACAGGGCTTCTGGGACACCGTGCAGTCCTGTCTGCTGTGCTTCTGGTTGGCCGTTCTGTCAAAAGGGTGACCAAGCAGTCTGGACACTCTCTGTCGACAAAACAGATCGCTCTTGCGTTCCACTTGGCAGTCTGGCCACGATCTGTCAACAGAAGATCTGTCAACAGAAGTCTGTCAGACACCTTCTGACAGAAACATCTGTTGACAGATCACTCTAGTGTAGACATAGTCACTATCTAATTCAGCATGTTATATAATAGAGAGCAGGGGGAAATAGAAGGAGGATGCAGAGGGAAATGCAGGAGTCAAAGCAATGGTCAATATCCTTGCCCTTGTTCTGGCCAGGAAGTCAGGGAATAGGGCCAGAGTGTTGTAATGAGCTCTAATGTCCCTGTATGTGGGTGGGGAAGGATTCATCTATCACACGCATTGTGACAGACAGCTATGGGTCTGCCTGCCAATGATGCTCTCATCAAGCCATTATAGGGTCATGCTGGGGCAAGGAAGGGCGTGTTAAGGATGGGACAACAGCACAGGAGATTGGTGAATATGCATAAGCCTGCAAGAGCGTAAATCCACTGAAAGTCAGCCACATTCTGAGATCTTTAGGCACTTTTGAAAATTGGGTGTGCAGTCAAGTTTTTTGTCTGAACTACAGTTTTGGTTACACATCCAGGAGTAAACAAATGCATTTTAAAATATAAATGGTCTTATTGAATAACATTCTGTGTTGAGGTGTCAATTTGTTACTCCCAGAGCTATGTACTCAATTCTAGAATCTCTACTACATTACATCAGATGAAGCGGGTCTTTGCCCACAAAAGCTTATGCTCCAAAATATCTGTTAGTCTAAAAGGTGCCACAAGACTTCTCATTGTTTTTACAGTAATTTCTGTCATAATGAACATTACATAGATAACCACTAAAGAATATAATCAAGAAAGATGTGGAGAAATTAGAGAGGGTCCAGAAAAGAGCAACAAGAATGATTAAATGTGTAGAGAATGTGACCTATGAAGAAAGGCTGAAAGAGTTGGGCATGTTTAGTTTGGAAAAGAGAAGAGTGAGGGGAGACATGATAGCGGTTTTCAAGTATCTAAAAGGGTGTCATAAGGAGGAGGGAGAAAACTTGTTCTTCTTGGCCTCTGAGGTTAGAACAAGAGGCAATGGGCTTAAACTGCAGCCAGGGAGGTTTAGGTTGGACATTAGGAAAAAGTTCCTAACTGTCAGGGTGGTCTAACAGTGGAATAAATTGCCAAGGGAGGTCGTGGAATCTCCGTCACTGGAGATATTTAAGAACAGGTTAGATAAATGTCTGTCAGGGATGGGTTAGACAGTACTTGGTCCTGCCATGAGGGCAGGGGTCTGGGCTCGATGGCCTCTCGAGGTCCCTTCCAGTCCTAGTATTCTATGATTCTGTGATTCTATGAATATAGTGTAAACCTGAGTAGACTTCATAGTTTAATATAGGCACACACTATTGACGAGGTAAGCACAAATAAAATGCACAGTGATCATTAAACAAAAACAATTAGCTCTCTACTATCCTATTCATATCACAGTTACTGTTGATAAAAGGTTTCTCTTTTATGAAGGAACATTTTGAAAACCTGTTTTTTTCCAGGCTTCCTTAGCTTTGCCCACATTCTTCTTACATTAGAAAACTTTAGCAAATTTTAATGCCTAATTTCATAGTACAGTTTGTACTATAAACACGCTACAGTTTTCAACGTACACTACAGAAACACTCTGGTGTAGAAATAGGTGAAATTTAGTGGATATTACCCACATTGCTAAGCTGCTTACAGGGGAAACCTATTTTTAAAAAAGTCCATCCAAGCCCCAGTGGGATTCTAAAAGTCTAAATTTGGAGTAATTGTTTTACCTTGTTGAATAACAGTCATCATTTTATATAATTCAATTATTCAGTGATTTCCCTTTGTGTAATAAAGATCTCCAGATGGTGACCATCAGCCATTTCATAGCAGTGTAATGTAGCAGCCCAACAATTAGGACCATTTAGAGAAGTTTTTTTAAAGTGCTTGCTAGTTTTATGGTGTGGTTCATTTAAGGAAATAAATAAACTGAAGTAATTCTTCATATTTTTTATTCCACTAACATGCCATAAAATTCTGGTTATATCCAGGATCTTATAAAATTATTTAAAATATTGGCAAAGTAAATCTGTTTTCAAAACAAAATTACTATTCCCTATGATTCATGAAATAAAATGCGGTTATACTAAAATTGCCCACAGATTTTAAAATATAAACTCTATAAAAATCACTGTACTTCAGTACACTTTTGCCTAAATTATGTAGATTTTATTGGATAACACAAGTGAGGAAACAAAGTTATTATTACTATTCCACCTTTCCCCAGTGATATGTACCTTAAAATGGCACCATATGCAATTTAATGTCAAAACCAATTCAATCACACAAAAGCCGAATTGGCTCAGTTGCAGAGATATGATATAATCCAGGCACTCTCAGGAAAGAGAAAAGCTAAGCTGTGGCTTGAATTTTGATTAGTGGAAAATATTCCTCAAAAATGAGATGCTAAGAATCGTACAGAATTTTCTTTTATGAAAAATTGTTTTGTTGCCTTTTTGTTTTCAATGGACAGAAATCCTATTGCACAGTGAGCGGATTAGAAATAAATACCAAGGGCCAGATTCTTACATTCATATTGAGTTATACCTTAGGTCTCAACCCTGCAAATGTTTATGCTTATGAATAGTTTCATGCATGCGGATAATCACATATATTTAATGAGTCTACTTGTGAATAAAGTTAAGCTTGGGAATATATGTGGAATAAAGATATTCTAAAGGTAAGGACTTGGGAATCTTCTCCATATATAGTGATTCTCTCATTTACATGCATGTAAATCAGGATTAACTTTCATGAAATTAGTGGACTTATTCTAGCGTAAAACCAATGAGCGATCATAAGGAAAGCATGCCTTCCACAAACTCCCCACAAGGATGTTCCTTAAAGACACAGTCTCATTCTTTATATTGAGCATAATTGGTGGTATATTTGGGATGCTGGTCCATACCTAAGATGTGTTCTAATAAGATATACATTTCTTTTTCTCTCTATTATTCTTTATGCGGTCTTTCAGTGTGAAATTTCAGTGTTAGATGTGTTCTAATAAGATATACATTTCTTTTTCTCTCTATTATTCTTTATGTGGTCTTTCAGTGTGAAATTTCAGTGTTAGTTTTCATGCCCTTTGACTTTTCAGTGTAGGGGTTTTTTTTAAATACATTTGAAATAGGAAATGTTTGAAATTGGTTCTAGCTGTTGTAATCTGTCAAGGTTCCTCACATTTTATATTTAAGTTTACAAAATAATTGACTGAGTGGTGGTTCCTAAGGTCATCTGCAACTAAAGGTAGTTTTAAAGCAGATATATTTAAGATTAAGGTACAAAAACCCTCCTGTGAACACAAAAATTGCTCTTTTTCAGCACGTCCACCACATCTGATAGTTTCTGTGGAGCTGATGCCACCTATTATCCTCAGTTAAGATGCCTGCCTCTGCAGGAAGAAGCTGAGGTGAAGATAATCACCATTGTTCCCAAAGGACTGAATTTAGCTTCATCTTTGGGAGAATGCTAACTATCAGGAGGTCAGCTGATATAGTGCAAGGACTAGCTGAACATGGTGGAACAAGGAAGGGAGGAGAACTGCAATAGAATGCAGGAAAATCGGTGTTTGTGTGCACACATCTGTGCACGTGCACACTCACACTTGTGGATGCGCATGCACATTTGCTGGGGAATGTGGAGAACAGACAGAGAAACTGTAGGGAGGGAGTTTAAAGGAAAATAGCAGGCTCCAAAGGGTGCCTCAGCCAATTATCTGGAGCGTAGGGCAAGGTGGTTGTTCAGCCTCCCTTTCAACTGATGGAATGTCTGTGTTGGCGATGGAAGGGGTAAAAGTGAGACAACCATTGGCACAAGTGGATGCAGCAACTATTAGGCAGAGTGGATCCTGATTTTAACAGAAAATCTGCTAGTTCAAAAGAGATGGCTGTAGATGGCATGGCACATTCTTGCATGAATCTTTTGTAAAACATGTGATTTGGCAGGGTTATAATAAATTAATGGTCTAGTCTATCTTGTGTTCTACCCTGGATCATCCATTTAAGCATTGGTGAAGTTTGTTAATGTCAAACTTTCTTTCTAGTATTGAATTGCAGCACTCTCCAGTTATTCTCTATTCCCATTTTAAAAGTAACAGGCAGACTATGAATAGTTCCTCTTTCCAAAAAGACATTTGATACCGAATTCCAGATATATATTTGGGCACATTTAGCAAGCGTGTAGGGCTTTATTCTCCTTTTATGTCTTACTGTTGCTGTTGAAAAAGTATCCAGGTAAAGGTAACAACAGTACCAAAGAAACAACTGAGCATGTGTTTGCCTAGCATAAAAATGTAATGACTAAACCTGTTGCAGAGTTCATTATAGCTGTTCTCCATTAACAGCAATGCAGAGTTCCTTCAGTGCACAGTGCTAGGAGGCACAATGGACCCTTGAAGTTATAAATTAACATTTGCAATCTTGGAAAAAACATGGCCAGTTAGAATCACTGCTCTATTGATGGTTTGTGAGCACTGTGATTGTTTTTCCTCTTTTAAAAAGCTAGAAATAGAACAGGAAAGTATCAACATTTGGTGAAGTGAAATTGCATATGAATGTTCAACATAAGCAAAAGGTCTAGTGAGAGATTTGAAGCTGATATGTGGATGACATAACGCGGGCATGGAAGCAGTCACAGAGAGGCCGTCTATATCGTCACAGAACAAAAATGCAGTCCTGTAGCACTTTAAAGACTACCAAAATAATTTATTAGGTGGGACAGACCCACTTCTTTAGAACTGAAGAAGTAGTGTATGTTTACAGATCTGAAGAAGTGGGTCTGCCCCACCTAATAAATTATTTTGTTAGTCTTTAAAGTGCTACAGGACTGCTTTTCGGTGTTGTGAATGGGAATGAAAGTAAATGTTGAGCAGATTAAAGCATCTGCAAGTGCTTATTCTCACCGAGTGTTGCTGCTTAGTTTCAAAGATGACAGTATTTCTGAAGATCTAAATCTCAGAGTAGGTTTCTAGCTACCCTTCTTTTAAACCGTCGAAGACATCTAGAGAGGGCTTACCAGAAGAGGTCTCTGGGGTTATATCTACTGTGCAGTTAAAGACCTAGGGCTTGCCTGGGTTAGCTGACTTGAATTTGAAGGGTCAGCCATTGGTGCTGTAAAATTGTGCCAGACTCTGGAACCCTCAGGCTGCAGCCTGACCCCAGAAGAGCTGTACTGCAATTTTATATCCCTGTAGTCCAAGCCCTGTGAGCCTGATTCAGTTGACAAGGGCCAGCTGAGTATATTTAATTGAAGTGTACACATAACCTGATATTGCAAGATCACCTTCTTGATAATTACTCAAACAACACAATTTCATTATGCAGTCAGTAGGAGGTGTGCTTGTTACAGCAAAAAGCTGTAGGCATTTTTGAACTTGCCAGCTGGAAGAGAGAAAACTATTCTGCCACTCACGTAGCCCAACGCCTTGCATTTCAAAAACAACAAGAACAAAAAAAAATTGCACAATCTAATTGTTTTTATCAAACAACACCAGCTTTAGTTAAACACAAGTAATATAACCATCTAATTTTCAAACCTTCTCAGCTATTCCTTGGAGCAGCTTCAATTCAAACATTTCTAAGTTAGTTGAATGTTGTTTACTAATGTTCAGAAGATTCATAAATAGTTGCTGCACACTTTTTCAGTGTAGGAGCTGAACGAATGAAGGCAGAACTTAATATAATTAACATTGCAACTACCACTTAAAGAAATAAATTAATTATTGAATGAATCTGTACTTTCAGAATTTGAATAGTTTTATCTTGACTCTTTTTTATATCTTTTAGTGTTAGTGACAGCATCACACACAACCTCTGCCTATGGAACTGCTCAACTCTTTAGCAGAATTTCCTTTAAATAATCCATGGTAGCTTTTTGGTTAGTTGTTGAGAATTTAACCCAAAAAGTCTTCGCTTTTTAAAATCTTGGTACTCACAAAAGTTCGTCATTTCAGGTCTGCTCCCACTGAAATAAATGACAAAGTCCCACTGACTTTACTAGAAATTGGATGTAGTCTTTAATTAGTAAATTTTGTTGTTTTATGAACAATGTAACTTATAAATACAAACTGGAAAGTTAATTTTAGGAAAAAAGAAATATAACATTATGTTTGTGTGTCTTTTTGCCCTTCCCCACCTTCATCAGTCCTCTACACCTGCAGACAGAAAGGGTCTTTTGTGGGCATGATACCTAAACAATGGGGTGCCAATGTTGGTTGAGATTTTTAGATGCTACTGTAATAGAAATAATAATAAGCATTAATTAAAATCTTATAACATTTGAGTCCTTGCATAATGGCTCTGCCATCTTTATCAAATATTTGAGAAGTTTTACAAATCTGCACTCCGAACACTAACTACAAACAGATTTTTTCTGTAGGGCTAAATTCCTTGGTCTGCCTAACCTATATCTACTGGAAGATAGAACAGGATCATTAACCAGAGTTAGTCTACTGTCATATACCGAGAACAACCGAAGAGTATTGCACACAAGCTTTTGAAATTCTTCACTGAAGGAGGAATTATTGAATTATACATTTCCTTGCTGTCCTGCAGGAACCATCATATCCTGCAGTGCTGAGCAAAGCTTCAGAAACAATCAAGCTAGGACTACGCTACAGTGGTATTTAGAAATAAGATATTTTGAAACAGCTCTTTTGAAATATCTTATTTGAAAATAATAGTTGCATACAACATGCATTTCAAAATAGCATTTCCAGACACATTGCGCTATTTCAAAATAGTGCCTTGGGGTGCCATTATGACTCATTTCAAAGTACGCTATTCTGAGTTTTTATAGCGCCTATTTTGAAATATCTATTCTGAAATAAGCATTATTCCTCCTGCACTGAGGGTCATCAGTTTTGAAATAGCGCACCCATTTTTTCAAATTTATTTTGAAATAGTGTGAGAGTAGCGTAGACACTAGCAAAGTTATTTTGAGATAATAGCTATTATCTTGAAACAACTCTGTAGTATAGATGTAGCCTCACAGGGGCATATATGCTACTGCCTAATATCCTAAAAATAAAATTTAAAAAAAGTAAAAAGAGCTGCCAAAAAGCTCTTGGAGACAGAAAACCATGTTTTGTGTTTGAGTCTCAATAGGAAATATATCTGGGTTAAAATCTCATACTATGGAGAAATCCAATGTGCTAACGGGATCTGGGTCTGGCAACAGGCTGTGAGTGTCAAACTCCCAGGAATCTCCTCTGTCCCTGCTGATTTGTGTCTGCCACAGACCCAGCAGGCAGCAGGATTCTCCCTCTCAGGCTATGTGGTTTTGGGAAATGGGAAAAAAGCATACTCTGTAGGTAGAGACAGCAGCTTCCTTTATAATAATTACGGCAGCTGCCTTGGGTGGGGTAAACTGCCTCTATTTCCTCTTTGTTTTAGCTTTCTGTTGATCAAGTAATCAAAATTCAGATGAGACATTCAGGATGCTCCGACGGGGGGTTTTAAGTACTATTGCAATAATAGCAGCAAGCTAGCCAGGTTCTTTTTTGAATGCCCTTTTCTGACTTCAAAGCAGTGGCATAACTATGACAGAAAAAGTGGGTGGGTGCAGCTGTCAGGTGGGTGAGAGATACGGTGGGGCAGGAACAATTGAGGGCAGGAAGGATCAGATGTGCAGGAGGGATCTGATGCCTTGTAGAGTTGGGAGGGGGATATGAGGGATCCAGTGCCATGGGAAGGGGGTGGGAGGGATCAGGTGTTCAGGTGGGGGGCAGGAAAGGGATAGGGGCTGGAGGAATCCAATGCCCTGGTGAGAGGGGCGGAAAGGGGACGAGGTGCAGGAGGGTTGGGGGACCCAGGGCGCACAGGCTGGCTGAGCAGACACTCAGAGCACACTAGATATGGGCTACACCCACGGAGTGGAGCAGGGTCCCACCAAGGCTTGAGCTCCACCCACCTCTCCCAATTCCAGATCAGTTTTCCCCCCTATACTTCCTCACTAAGATCTGCCCCATGAGGCACATTCCCTTTCCCCTGGAGACAGCTCTGGGGCTGGAGATCGGGGCAGCAGTGCATATCACCAACAAGAGAACCATGTGGCCAGGCTGATGGACACACATCTGGGGGCAGGAGTCAGAGCCTGTGGCTTTGGGGACTCCGTCGCAGATTTGGGTGGGCCTGAGGGCTAAGACTTCAAAGACTAATCCTGGTAATATATGAACAAACATTTCAGCCAAAGTAGTGGAAGTTGGATGACATGTAGCAGTGGCTTGATGTATGGTTCTATTTCTTTGATTAAGTAAACTGTGGAATATCAGTGATTATGTCTTCTGGGAAACCATGTTTTGCAAAAAACAGTACTTCAGTGACGTGCTAGTATTACAGATCTCATGCAAAATAGTTCTCACCATTTGGAAAAGGCTTAGATCACAAAATACATTTGAAAGCCATTGAAGGTCACTGTCTCAGCTACTTCAATATCTTGGATTGAAGTGATTTTCTTTGCAGCAGCTAGCTGGGCACTTTCATCTTGTTGGCTGACATCAAGTCATAGGTCTATGAGAAGTTACTGGCTAAATCTCCCTGCCTTGCTGGGAGAATACCAAATTATAAGTCTCATAGAAGTTCTTAGTTTACACCTCCATCTTGCTGAGCTGAAATGTAGACTTCTGGGAGATTTCCTGGTTCAGCAAATACAACTCAGAGGCATCTCTCCGAGTATATTAGTTCAGAAGTGCTACTTTGCTGGGCTGCAGCCAAAGCAGAGGCCTTTGTGTTTCCAGGCTCAGCAGCATTGCTATCTGGCTTGACTGACTTCAAGACACAGGCTTTTTTGTGAGTTCACTGACTCACCATATCTAATTGTCTGGCTATGGGGGGAAGATCTCTGTACAGTTGCTGGTTTAGCACTGGAGGTAAAAAGAGAGCAAAATAGAAGGAAGAAGTCACCAGTTCTGGTGCTTGTCTGTTTCCATGGGTCTTTGAATCTGTGGAAACATCACATTGCATCATCCTATGTGATGGGATGTGGCATGGAGAGTATCTTGGGGACAGGGAAATAAACATACCTGAAATGAATGCATGTTCCCAGGAAGGCACAGATCAGCAAAAAAGTACTGTTCCAGAAAGGTGACAGGGGATTTACAACATGAACAGTTCTTCTCACGACAGGTGTTCGAGCTGCTTTGCCGACTAGTGCAAAGGTTTGGTACCAGATAACAACCTAGCCAGGCCACCACCACCACCTTCCCAAGGTAAGCAAGTGCTTTTATGTACATCTTAGAGATGGGGACTGAGAAACACGGAGATTAAATCACCTCTGAGATCACAAGCAGTCTGTGGCACACCACTTCCCCCAAGTCCCAAGCTGTTGTATTTCTTTTTAGTGACAGGTCCCAGAGGTGCGATACCGCGAAGGATGAAAGACAAAGACGAACATAGACAGCAGGGGGCCAACAGTTCTATAGTCTGAAGGCCCTAAGTTTATTATTCTCACAGCTTTTATAACCCAGTGAGAGCACATTATTATGAGAAAAGCAGTCAGCTACAATAACTGGCTCAGCACTTCTATCTCTAAAAAAGCCACATCAATCCTCCCAGTCCTTGAACATGAACTCTCGAAAACACCTAATCAAAACAACACAGCTCCCTGCGGTTTGCCTACACGAGAGCAGGTGTTCCGTCTAGATGCCAAGAGCCCAGCCGGGCCTGGGAAACATGTAGGAGGGAGAAGGCAAAACTCCTTCATCTCCCCCTTTTTGTTTTCTAGCTACTCTATGCAACATCAAAGAAAAAACAGCAGCTTGCTGCTTGCAATTGGAGGATAGGTTTTTGCTTCTCCTCCAAATAACACAAAGCAAAAGCAAAAGAATCAAAATCAGGCCTAACAATACTAGCGCTGAGCCCCCTAACAGCTTAATATGTTTAAGTGGATTCAAAGAACTCAGGCCATCCACTAGGCCATCCAACAATTTCAATCCAGAGAGTAGTTCTAATTTTTTATCAAAAGTGGTAAAAATTTGGTTTTGTAGTTGTTGTATTTCAATTGACAGATTTCCTTGACCCAGCAAGTGTTTTTTCACATTTGCCCACGGAAAGTGGGTATCATTATAAGGTAAAGGGGTAACACAATAAGAAGATACATTCCAATCACATTGCATTCTTAGTTGTTTCTGCATGCTAACTATTTGGTCACCAAGCATTATGACAGCCTGTTGGAGGTCAGCCATCTGAGAGGCTAGCTGGCTATCAACTTGGCGTTGAGAAGTCCAAAGTCTATCTGCGTTAGCATGCCAATCTTGTACGAACTCGGTGGTTTGAATCGTTTGATGTAGGGCTGCTCCAGCTACTGCTGCTGTGGCGGTGACGGCAATAAGTCCCATAATCACGGCAATCAGCAGACCAACAAATCGTTTGGCTCTTTTAAGAATTCTGTTCAAGGCTTGGTCGATAAGATGCATCTCAGGAGATCGCTGCCAAGACCGAGGCATTCGAACGGGGATCCATATTCCGGTCCGTGCTTTTAACAAATACATCCTATCTTTCAAATGATTAAAAGGAACAGAACGGTTAATGCATGTATAAAAGGAACAGTTATGGCAACTAACAGAAAAATCGCTCTCGTTCTATATGGCAGGGCCAATCATTATCAAATATGGCATGCGAACGCAAGCCTGGATATAATGGGTAGAGTTGAGATGAAATGTGACATTTGAAAAGGTATTATTTTTTCCTTGGGTATACATCCCTCTCCATGCTCGCACAGGTCGTAGGGCTGTGGCTAATTTCCATAATGAGTTATGGATGGGGCCAAAAGGTAAGTGAGGGGCTGGAGGAGACATACCACCTCCAAGCCAAACAATACTTCCTGGGGCACTTGTATATACGCTATTATTTGCTTTATGCCATTTGAGGTCCAACACGGTGTTCTTTTGCCGAGCTGAGCCAACAGGGCTCCAATCAATGACTCTTCCATAGGAAGTATTAACTAGAACTCGGCCTGTATCCCCACGACAGGGCTCCCAATGAACCCAATCTGATACATACGCTGTTGTCCGTTGGACGCAGGGAGGCAGATCAGGAGGTGCTTGATTAGTCAGCTCCAAGCTATTAAATGTATGAGCTACAAGAAGATATAGATGGTAATTATCACTTGTATTTCGGATCATAGCCAACCAGGCTTGGGCGTGGGTTTTTAAACAATGTCCCTCATTTCCAATGCAAATTGGATGCCCTTCAACTCCTACTGTATAAGTAGTAATTCGCATACCTTCCTCCGAAGGGGCTAGCGGACCTCGGTTATCATAAGGCCCTGGCATCCATCGGGAATCATTAACATAAATAGGCACAGGAGGATCCAACCAATGAATAGCACGGTTAAGGGGAGGGTTAGGCACATATGCCCAATATGTGAAGTTTTGTGTTGATGCACTTACGGTTGTGGTCAATACTGCCAGCACGGCCAGAAACAGTGAGGGGGAGACGATATCAACCGGGGGCACCATCCTCACTTGCCTGGGGGTTGTCATATCTTGGCTTGATGTATCGAGCCGGGACCCAGCGTGTTTCTCCGAAATCTGTAAAGATGCAAGCAAACCCTCTGCCCCAAATCTTAACCGTTCCTGGGACCCACTGTCCTTCATCATTTTTCCAATATATGGGTTGATTCAGGTTCCTTGTTTTGTTTATAGACCAATGTTTTTCTGCAGCGGACACATCATTTATAGTGGAACTATTTAAAAAATTAAGAGTAAAAAGAGCCATATGTAATTGCTGTCTGGGTGTTATTTTTCCTAAATGTGATGTCCATACTCCCCCTTTTTGTTTTTCTAGCATGTTTTTAAGTGTTCTATGGGCTCTTTCAATAATTGCTTGACCCTGAGGGTTATAAGGAATACCTGTGGTATGCTGAATGGCCCATTGTGTTAAAAATGCGGCAAACCGCTGTGAGGTGTAAGCAGGTCCATTATCTGTTTTAATGTGTTTGGGGACACCCAAAATATTAAACGTCTCTAATAAATGCTGAATTACATGATTTGTGGTCTCCCCTGCTAGCGGGGTGGCCCATAAAAATCCAGAATACGTGTCAACGGATGCACGTACAAAGCTTAATTTCCCAAAAGAGGGGATGTGTGTAACATCCATCTGCCACAAATCATTTGCATTGAATCCTCGGGGATTTACTCCCGGGGGATAGGTAGGGGCAGTAATGGGCCCACATGTGGGGCACTGGGCCACTATTTGCTGTGCTTGACTTTTGGTAATGTGAAACTTGCGAGTCAAGCCAGATGTGTTAATGTGAGTTAAGGAATGATAATCCTTTGCTTGCTGGGTGGTGCCTACCAACAGCTGATCAATGCTCTGGTTTCCTGCAGCTATTGGTCCCGGTAGGCCAGAATGAGCACGAACATGTGTAATAAAAATAGGGTGCATGCGAGATCTAACAAGGGATTGCAATTGCAAAAACATTTCATGCAATTCAGAACAAGGTAAAATAGTAGCTGTTTCTATCTGTTGGACAGTAAATTCAACATATTGGGAATCAGTGACTATACTGACAGGGTGTAAATAATCAATAAGCAGCTGCGTAACAGCAGCAAGTTCAGCCTTTTGTATGGAATTATAAGGGGTCTGCCATACCTTGGTAATTGGGCCGGTATAACCGGCCTTGCCAGGCCCACTAGCGTCAGTAAAAAATGTTGCAGCATTAACAAGGGGTTGGTGCCTGACTATGGTAGATAAAATAAACGGGGTCCTTTTAAGAAAGGCAAACAGCTTGGCGTGAGGATAATGATTACCAATTTCTCCCACATAATTAGACAGGCTAATCTGCCATTGCATATTGTTTTCAAAGCTTTGGTTAACCTGATTTGAGGTGAGAGGGACTGTAATTGAATGAGGGTCCCATCCTGTGAGCTGTTTACAGCGGGAGCGGCCTCAATAAATTACATCAGCAATCTTATCCAAGTAGGTGGATAAGGTTTTTGCCACCTTATTCGGCAAAAAGATCCATTCTAATATAGCATCTTGTTGGGCCAAAACTCCGGACGGACTGTGAGGAGTGGGAAAGACTAGCAGCGTAACTGGCTGCGTTGGCTGCACGCGTTGTAACTGCGCTGAGTGGATTTGTTGTTCCACCCATTTAAGTTCAGCCTCTGCTTCAATAGATAACTTACGTGGACTGTTAAGATCAGGATCTCCCTGGAGTGTGGTAAACAGGTTTTCCAGGGCATAAGTGGGAATTCCGAGAGAGGGGCGAAGCCAATTAATATCTCCCAATAATTTCTGAAAATCATTCAGAGAGTTTAAAGAATCCCTACGAATTTGCACCTTTTGTGGAGTCACAATGTTTCTCTGTATTATGGTACCAAGATAGGCAAATGGAAAATCCCTTTGTACCTTTTCCTCAGCTATTTGTAACCCAAAATCATCTAAATCCTGTCTTGCTTGTTCAAATACCCTGTCCAGTTCCATTTTACATGGAGAAGAGAGCAAAATGTCATCCATGTAATGAATGATCAATGCTCGGGGAAACTGTTGTCTGAGTAGCTGTAACGGCTGATTAACATAATATTGACAAAGGGTAGGGCTGTTAAGCATGCCCTGGGGCAAAACCTTCCATTGATAGTGGGGAGTAGGCTTATGATGATTGATGACAGGAATGGTAAATGCGAATTTCTCCCTGTCCTGTGGTTGTAGCTGAATGGTAAAAAAGCAGTCTTTCAAATCAATAACAATAATGTGCCAATTGGCAGGTATCATTGCCGGTGAAGGCATCCCGGGCTGTAAAGATCCCATGGGGGCAATAACAGTATTAACTCTATGCAAATCAGTAAGCATTCTCCACTTCCCTGACTTCTTTTTAATAAGGAAGACAGGAGAATTCCAGGGACTGGTTGATTCCTCAATATGCCCCATTTTCAATTGTTCCTCGACTAAGATTTGTAAAGCTTCTAGCTTCTCTTGGGACAGAGGCCACTGCTCCACCCAAATTGGGCTGTCAGTCAGCCACTTCAGTGGCAGGGCGAAGCTAGCTCGAGCAGCGGCCATTACTCTAAATTTGGGTACCCCAACCCATCATGATTAAATTGCTTTAAGGTGTTTGCAGAATTGCATACCATGGCATCTGCCAATGGCTGAGTTGTTATAGGAGTAGAGGGAATGGTAACATAGGCTCCCCACTGATTTAACAAATCTCTTCCCCAGAGGTTAATAGCTATCTCAGCCACAAAGGGCTGCAAGGTTGCTGCCTGCCCATCGGGCCCTAGGCACCGCAAAATATTGGTGCTCTGATAGACATCTGTCATAACCCCAACCCCGGTAAAAACAGTTGGGACTTTCTGCAAGGGCCACGTCAAGGGCCAAAACTCTTTTGATATGATGGAGACATCAGCCCCTGTATCCACCAAACCTTTAAATTCTTTACCACCTAAACTAATGGTAATTTCAGGCCGACGGTCCCCAATATAGGTTTGCCAATACACGCTCCTCCCTGTGCTTCCGAAGTCCCCCTGTCTTTTTATGGGGTGCTTCGACCCTGAAAGGTAGGGCAGCAATAGTAACTGGGCAATTTTATCTCCAGCCTCCAGCTGATATGGAACATCTGCACTCATCATAACTAGAATTTCTCCCTCATAATCACTATCAATGACACCAGTATGTACTATCACCCCTTTAGATGTTAAGCTACTCCTTCCCAAAAGGAGGCCGACCGACCCAGCTGGGACCGGTCCAAAAACATTAGTTTTTATCTTTTGCACACCATTAGCCGGCTGCAGCAGAATATTGTCTGGAATGGCTATGTCTAAAGCTGCGCTGCCGTGGGTGGCGTGCTTGAGGTCGGAAACTGAAAGCCGGTTTGCATCGGGCCGCTGCTGACCGGAAAAAAGTTGCGGCTGCTGCCCGTATTGTTTACTTGCGGGCCCCGGGTCGGGCCCGCTTGAAAGTTTCCCGACTGAAAAAGAGGGGTGCCATTTCTGTGATATCTAGAGTGGCACTGAGTAACCCAATGCCGTCCCTTTTGGCATCTGGGACAGATCCCCGGGGGATTGTTAGCAGGATCGTTCCCAGTAACTCTCTGATTTCTTTTTAATCGGTCCTGCCCCTGTCGGCAGTCCTTTTGCAGGTGCCCAATTTTTCCGCATCCAAAACACTTCACCTTCTGATTAGACTGATAGGGGCCATCCCCTTTTATCGCAGCAGCTAAAAGACCCATCTTATAAACATCTGACCCTATATCATTACAAGCTTTAATATACTCATCCAGGGAGGCCCCCCGACATTTCAACGGTCTTAAAGTCCGCTGGCATTCTCCGTTTGCATTATCAAAAGAAAGCATCTGTAATAAGAGCTCTTTAAGCTCGGGCTGGGATACTGTTTTATCCAAAACCCCTTTCAAACGGGCTATGAAATCTACATAAGGCTCTTGTGCACTCTGTTTTACCTTTACAAAAGAAGGGGTACTCTCCCCTGGCTTAGCAATTTTTTCCCAGGCCTTAAGACAGCAAAGGCGGACCTGGACAATTGCAACATCATTATACTGTAACTGTGCCTGGATGCCAAACCAGGCACCGGTACCAGTGAGCTGTTCCAAAGTAATAGCCACAGGGGGATTCTGACTAGCATTTTGCCTGGCCGTGAGAGCAGCCTCATCATGCCACCAGGTCTTAAACTGTAAAAATTCAGCCCCATTCAGCACGGTGCGTCCCAATACTTCCCAATCCCACGGGATCAATCTCTCGGCCTGGCTTAATCCCTGCACCAGGCCAAAGGTGTAGGGAGAGTTAACACCATACTGGACACACGCTTGTTTCAAATCTTTGAGCAATTTAAAGGTTAATGGCTCATGGTGATAATTAATTGCTCCCTGGGGGAACTGCTGATTAGGAGGGACCTGTTGTATGGTAACTGGAAAAGCCGAAAGGGTTAGAGGGGATAAATCAAAGCCTTCATGGGCTCCGACCGCCAGAACCGTCCTCATCAAATTAGTCACAGGCTCTGTAACGGTCTGCTGCGGGGGTTCCGCAAAAAGTTTATCCTTTTCATAACAAGAAAAAGGGGGTACAGAGGGGCCTTCCTCCTTGGTAGGTGGTGAAAGCGGGGAAGGCGGGGGGGGAGGGAAATCGGGCTCTGGCTGAGCCACACAAACATTAACAGGGAAAAAGCCCGATGATGTTTCACGGGCAGTATAATTTTTCTGCTGTTCAGAGTTCCCTGTCTTTTTATCTCCTGTGATAAGCTGATCCTCTTGGCCCTCCTCACTAGAGTCTCCTGATTCCTCCGATAGGGCCCCATCTCCCTTGGGATCCCCGCGTCTGGCTCCTCTTTCTACTAAAGAGTCCGGGGAGAGGGAGCGACCCTCTTCAGAGCCAGACTGCAACGGCTCCAAGGCACGGACTACAAGATTACAAAGAGACCAAACGGGGAGCGGGATAATTTCCCCTTTTTGGTGCGCTCGACGCAGGGCTTTCATAATCAATCTCCACTGTTTTAAATCTAGAGCATCTTTCCCACTAGGGGTAAACCAATAACAATGCTTACAAACAAGATCAAAAAGTTTCTGAAATGTACTTTGTTTTACTTTTACTCCTGAGCTTTTCAGTAAAGTCTGAAGCAATTCAATATAAGAGGAGTAAGAAGATGGGGAATTCCCCATCTTAACCCTGCCCAAATCCCGAAGGTCTGACTCACCCGGTCTAGAAATTCTCTTCGGTCCCTCCGGTATTGATACACCTTGCTCGCCGCATGGATGCTTCTCACCTCCGTGTCCCTGTTCGGGCGCCAGATGTTGTATTTCTTTTTAGTGACAGGTCCCAGAGGTGCGATACCGCGAAGGATGAAAGACAAAGACGAACATAGACAGCAGGGGGCCAACAGTTCTATAGTCTGAAGGCCCTAAGTTTATTATTCTCACAGCTTTTATAACCCAGTGAGAGCACATTATTATGAGAAAAGCAGTCAGCTACAATAACTGGCTCAGCACTTCTATCTCTAAAAAAGCCACATCAATCCTCCCAGTCCTTGAACATGAACTCTCGAAAACACCTAATCAAAACAACACAGCTCCCTGCGGTTTGCCTACACGAGAGCAGGTGTTCCGTCTAGATGCCAAGAGCCCAGCCGGGCCTGGGAAACATATAGGAGGGAGAAGGCAAAACTCCTTCACCAAGCTAATGTTCTAACCACTGATCTAGCCTTCCTCCCTAAGCAATGAATAATACTTTGAGAAATCTGAGCCTATTTAGCTTCACAACTATCTCTGAACATCTAGCCACCTCCAGACCCTACTTACAATTTAAGATTGAACTCCACCTCCACCTCAGAGTTCCTCAGTATCTGGGGACTTGCATCATCAGTCTGCCTTATCTCTCTCAAATATCATGTCCATTTTCATTCATATTAAGGTGGAAGTTCACTACAGTTCTCCAGAGGAACAGGCTTATAGCCGTACCAATTTACTGAAGAATAAGAATAAGAAGACAAAGATGAAGACAAAGATGAGAAGAAAAGAACTAGAATGTGGGGCTATTTCCTAACTTCTGCTCTGCACCTTTCCAACCAGTGTACATGAGTGTATCTTCTCTATTGCTTTGAATCACTTTTCTATACCTCACAGTGCCAGTTAAAGCTACTTCGGAACATAAGCCTGAGATTTCAGCAAAATAATTTGTTCTAGTTAGTGGTGTTGAGGAAAAAAAAGTAACTGTTCAACTCAACACCACATCCAAGACCATTGAACATATAAATAATAACTGGGCACTGCTCTAGTTCTTTCAGAAATTAAACTTTTAATCTGTTCTTTTGCTTTTTCGGTCTCTAGGGAAAATAAAGTTTGTGACAGTGAAAAAAAGCATGTGACTTAAAACTTGTTGAAACCTTCTGGTTCCAGTGGTTAGGACATAGCTCTTGGCTCTTAGAAAATGAGGTTTATAGAAGAGTAGCTGATAAGTAACATATGATCATATAAGAGCATTTTAAAATGCTAACATTTTCTTTAGACATTAATGGATAGACCCAAAACAAATTACAGTTGTTACTTTTCCTCAGAACATATATTTGCTGTACTAGTTCTGTGAATGCCCATATGATAGAATTTTATATTTTCAGCTAGATCTTAATTTTGTTATATCACTCTTAAACTGGTTTTATTCTCTTGTTCAATTGTACTTAACAATTCCCATTTCTGAGGCTATGTCTACACTAGCACACTATGTCAAAGTAGCCCATTTCGAAGTAAGGACATCGAAATAGGCTACTTCAATGCATACCATCTACATGTCCTCCAGGGCTGGTGCCGTCGACTTTCAACGTCGAAGTAGCGACAGAGAACGTCGAAAGGAGCTGCCCCTGAAGGAAATGTGGAGCGTCCACACACACAAGCGCTCTCTGTTGAAATAAGGGGCCAACAAAGCCCCAAACCACTCCCTTGAAGGGGCCCTCCCAGACACACTCACCCTGCACAGCACGAGATCCACAGAGCTGACAACCGGTTGCAGACCCCGTGCATGCAGCATGGACCCCCAGCTGCAGCAGCCAGAAGCCCTGGGCTAAGGGCTGCTGCACATGGTGACCATAGAGCCGTGCAGGGGCTGGACAGAGCATCTCTCAACCCCTCAGCTGATGGCGGCCATGGAGGACCCCGTTATTTTGACATAGCGGGATGTGGATTGTCTACACATGCCCTACTTTGACGTTGAACGTCAAAGTAGGGCACTATTCCCATCTTTGGATAGGAATAGCAATTTCGACGTCTTGCCACCTAACATCGATTTCAACATCGAAATAGCTCACGGCATGTGTAGACGCGACGAGTACTATTTTGATGTTGTGACAGCTACTTTGAAGTAGCTGGCTAGTGTAGATGCACCCTGAGTTTTACAGTAGTGAAACTTCTCTGTGTGAAGAAGCTATAGTAAAAAATCAGTGGCTTGACTATGGCTGCATCTACACTACAAGATACAATCGATTTTAAGTCAGTTAGGCCAATTTTTCCAAGTGCCTGTCCTCACTGTAAATTCCATCAACTCAATTTATGGCGCACTAAAATTGATATAATATCAAAATCCTAAAATTGTAGTAACCTGACAGGTGTAGCATTCAGTTAAAATTTAAAATTCCAAATGACGGGTAGTGAGGATGCACCGTGTCTTTAAATCAAGTTAATTAGCCTCCACAGATGTCCCGTATGTGCCCCACAATGCCCCACAGCTCTTCACTCTGGCCTCTTACCTCTCCACTGCTCTCAAGTGTGGAGGAATAAGGCAGCAGGAAGACTGTTACAATTCGGCACCTGGGAGATTGTGGCTGTAGGGTCATGAGAGGCTGAAAAAACTTCTTTCTTTTTCTTTGCTAGTAGCTCAGCTATTGGGTCTGTGGTTCTGTGCATACTCCTGCTAGCTGCCTTTTGTTTTGCACTGCCTGGAGCCGTTTCCATGTATCAGCTAGACTATGGGTGGGGGTCGTGCTTATCTGGTAGGATGAGAAACTTCTTTTCAGCCATTTACATGTTGTCCTGCCCCCATGTCCCCTCCCTTCTGTCCTCCTGGAGGCACCACATAGTCTGGAACACTCCCTCGCCAAGCCACATCACGTGGCTTGACCCCGAACAAATAAAGGACATGCTGAGCATGGCGCCAGCAGCTTGAGCATGGTGAGGGTCACGATTTTCAGGGCTGGCTGTAGCAAAGGGTCTTCTAGCCGCACGAGAGTAGTCTCCCTCAGCAGTCACGATTTTTGGGGCTGGCTGTAGCTGGGGGTCTTTTAGCTTTACATGTTTCAATGAAGACAAGGTAGTAGCTATACCATTACCACAGTTCTCGAAGTAAGGTTTGCAGAGGGGAATATTCTTGTCCTAAGGGTCTTCTTTTGCAGATCCAAACCTGGCTGTAGTCTGGGGTCTTTTAGCTGCCCCAGCCATAATTGTGAATGAGTCATTTGGGTTTCAGTGTAGCAGCTGTGTCTACTTACATATACTTAACGACAGGGGAAAGAGGGGAATGAGATATGGGAAGATGTCATCATATACGCATAGCTACTTGTGGGGCCAGAATGCAATGGGGCTCAGGGAACTGTGGGGTAGGTTCCCACAAAACACTGCTGCAGCACTTGATTTAAGCTCAAATTAAGCTACTTGTGTGTGGCAACAGTAAGTCAATTTTGTGGAGAGCATGTGGGAAGGTGAAGATGCTCAAAATCGAATGGATAAAACCCAGCATTAAGAAATCGATGTTAATAAAATCGATTTTATCTCACAGTGTAGACACAGCCTGTGTGACCCCAGAGGCACTGAGACCACTGACAAGGACGGATGAAGTCTCTGCTCTACAGCCTTGGCTGAGTATCAGCTAGTTTGTAGCCCATGCAGTAAAACCCAGGGGTTTAGCTCCCTAAGGTTGCGAATTCATTTCCTTCTATGGATAACCTCAATCCGTTGGCCACATACCTATTTTTAGTATGTCCAGAAAATTAATACAGTATGATACATATCAAAAACATAGTAGAATGAAAATACTGGAAATGACAATTTACATGCTTTTGAGGTAATGAAAGGACCAAGTATAGTGGGACCCAAACTTTCCAACCCAGGTGCCTACATTTAGGCATTTATATTTACACTTAGGTATCGAAATAAAGGAAGACATGATTCAGTGATCGACTACCTTTAGTCAAGTGAAGCTGCAGGTACTAAAATCAAGCCATTTTTCATGTCTAAATAGGAATGTAGATCCCTGCCATAACTTCAGGCACCTGTGTTTTCCTTTCTGTGCTAAATACATCTTTGAATATGATTATTCAAAGCACCAAGTTATCTGCCTAGTATTTTGAGTAATACCCATGCTTACCTATAGAATGGAGCTGTGCCTTACAGACGGCTGTATAAGATGTTTGTTGATCTTTTCCCATATTTGATATGTGTAAAAGAAAGCTCTGGGTTTTGACCTACATATTATATTTTAACATAAATACAAAGATAAAGATTCCTGAATTCCTTGTAAATGATGGTAAGATTATACTAAGTGCATGATCCTGCCTGGGCTCTTGCACCTTGTTAGGTTTGTAAGTTAAAACACTGAATACTGTACACTTACAAAGGAACCTCTTGACGGAGCCATACAAATACCAGCACACATGGATCAAACTAGCTCAGAAAAGCCTAACTGAAGAGGTCAGCACCAAGTAAGTTATATACTATGTACTGAATTCCTAACCTCTCTCAGAATTGGTGGCCTCTGCCAGTTTGAATTACATTGTACCGGGAAGTCTCATCACTGTAGCCGTGTCTACATGTGCACGCTACTTCGAAGTAGTGGCACTAACTTCGAAATAGCGCCCGTCACGGCTACACGCGCCGGGCACTATTTCGAAGTTAACTTCAATGTTAGGCGGCGAGACGTCGAAGTCGCTAACCCCATGAGGGGATAGGAATAGCGCCCTACTTCGACGTTCAACGTCGAATTAGGGACCGTGTAGTCGTTGCGCGTCCCGCAACTTCGAAATAGCGGGGTCCGCCATGGCGGCCATCAGCTGAGGGGTTGAGAGATGCTCTCTCTACAGCCCCTGCGGGGCTCTATGGTCACCGTGGGCAGCAGCCCTTAGCCCAGGGGTTCTGGCTGCTGCTGCAGCAGCTGGGGATCCATGCTGCAGGCACAGGGTCTGCAACCAGTTGTCGGCTCTGTGTATCTTGTGTTGTTTAGTGCAACTGTGTCTGGGAGGGGCCCTTTAAGGGAGCGGCTTGCTGTTGAGTCCGCCCTGTGACCTTGTCTGCAGCTGTGCCTGGCACCCTTATTTCGATGTGTGCTACTTTGGCGTGTAGACGTTCCCTCGCAGCGTCTATTTCGATGTGGTGCCGTGCAACATCGAAGTTGAACATCGACGTTGCCAGCCCTGGAGGACGTGTAGACGTTATTCATCGGTTGCTACATCGAAATAAGCTATTTCGATGTTGGCTTCACGTGTAGACGTAGCCTGTATGTGTCATTACTGAATTTGGCTGAGAAATGTCTGCTAGCTTTGCTTACTTATTTCAAACTGCATTAAACTGTATTTTATCATATATATTTCATCTCAGGTCATTCACAGTGATTTACATTGTTTTCTTACCTCTTTTTTAGGGAATACTGTGATAATTAGTCCTCTTCTTCTGGAGATTTCACCCCTTTTTTCAGAGGTTGGAAGAGTGATTTTATTTGAAGAACCAGAACAGTACTTCTGTTATTTTTGTAGGAAGCATAAAGACCAAGTGGTGTAAATCATTTACAACCATTTTTGTTTGTTCTAAATTAAACTTTCCCATTTGACTATTGTAATTATGGAATGTATCCAATAGTCAATTATTTATCTGGCAATAATCTTTCCAATGCTACAGAATAATTTATAGCGGCTGTGGTCAAGATGTCTAGGTGTCTTTTGTGCCTCTGGTTTTAATTTGGTTGTTGATATAACCATTAATAAAAACAGACTGATGATTTTAAAAGGGGTACACTTCAAAAAATAAGACTGCAAGCACTAATGAACCTATGAAGGACTGCTCGTGACTTTTTGTAACCATGTAACAGCTGGCCCGATGTTTTCAAAGTGATTAGTGTTGTTGAATATCTTAGTTCTTGTATACACCAACCTGAGACACTTTAAATGTGCAAAAGTGTCAGAAAGTGCAGAGCAACCAAGCTTTAAATAAATTATTTGACTTTGGTGACCCCAAAATAGGTATCAGCATGCCTGAATTAAGTTACCTGAGAAGTCAGTAAAGAAGCAGGGGATCTGAACCCAGGTGTCTCATGACACATGAATTGTTGAGCTTCTGCCCTGCCCCAAGCTCTCCTGTGCCTTCTCAGTACACATACTTGGCTTAAGGTATGTAATCCGCATTTTTGTCTCTTTATATATATTTTTCAAATGGACAAGTTTTTCAGCCATAGTTTTTCATCCTCTTAGAATTTCATGTCAATTCATGGGATTTTCCTCAGTGCGAGGAGAAAAAAATCACTTCATTTCTGGGCACAGATCAAGCATGTAGAAATTCAGCTTGTAAAGTGGTGTATTTTAGAACATTTTGTATTTCTAAAGGAGGAGGTTATGAACTGTGTTGCGATGGTCCTTGCTAATAACTCATACAATATCATTAATTTTATAAGTAATTTCTTGTGATTTGCTCAGGAGAGAAAAAAGTAATCCCTCCAAGGTCCCCCTCCCACCTTCCATTTTAGCTATAAGATGGGTCCAAGCATGTTAAAGTTCATAAGTAACGAAGACACTAAAGCCTAGCAAATGGCTGGTAGAGTACCTTCAGTCAGGAAGTACCACCGTTTGGACTGCTCGTTGCGCAAGTCCCTGCTACAGTGAGTACCATAACACGGACTTTTCTTATGTCTAGCAAAACAACCAATAAGGACAGCGTGGTGCTGTGGTCTCAGAGGCAATTGCAGTTTCATTTTCAATTATCCTCATTTGAATGGTGGCACAAAGTACAAAAACCAGGTATTTAAAATTCTTATGAAATCTATTCTAATTTTGTGCAACCACCACAGCTGGTTTTCCTTTTTTTATTATTTAGATGAAAACTGATGGAATGCGTAAAATGATATTCCTGACACCTGAAGTGTGTCAATTCTTCGGGGGAAGAGATGTTTGCAAAAGTTCCATTTTGAGGCACATACTGTAATCAATGAGGATGATCATCTCATTTCCTTAAAGGAAAACTTTCTAGGGCAATTACACAGTAGAAAGAGGTGTTGCAATCCCACTCCTGGTACCTGGTACATATCAATGTGTTAAAAATAGCTACACTATATGAACACCTCTGCTCCTTGTAGAGACAAACATGGATTCCCGGCTATGAAGACAAAAAAATTCATGACTATTTCCCTTTGGATTAACGGCTTGATGTTAGGGTCTGTGTTAAGTCCCAAGTTTACATTGATATTGTATTTTAAACACAGGGGGCTGACTTTTCAAACTTGGTCTTCCAAAAGTAAATGCCTAGATTCTACATTTGATGCTCAAAAATACATGCAATGTGCTTTGACCTACTTTGACATTTTAGTGGTGATGTACATTTATCTTCTACCTCAGAAGCTCAATCTTAAATTCTGTGCTCTATTGTTTTAATTGTAAATGGGCTCATTCAGCCAGATCATAGGGGTGCATATAGTCTATTCTCTTTCAGTTCTAGGGGTACTTTGTGGTTTGGGTAAAAGAATTTGACTCTGCGCTTTCTTGTGTTCTAAAACATCTTCTCTGTTAACAGCCTGTTGCACGTGGGCTTATTAATGATGTTCTGGATATTGACGGTAAAGTCATCTCACTAAACTTCCGTAGCAGATTATTTTTAAATTAAAAACTTAGTAATGCAAAATGTGGCATTTGAGTCTCTAGTCAACTGCTTCTTAAATGGGATGAGTCTGGCTAGATCACAGGGCTGAGGAGTCCAGTTCTAACATGTAGCTTCCTATTTGAACTATGGTACCACTCTTTGTAAAGCAGTTGCCACTTTAATATCTTTATATGCCAATCTAGCCTGCGTGAGTGGAGGTCCTTACCTCCCCAAATGCCTGGCATTTTAGGGATGCTCAAACAGCTGAAGTAACATAATAATAGGAGGAACGTAACAGCAAGATGTTTATGTTCCTAATGAAACAATTTAGTAAAGTTAGTCTCTGTTTTTAAATATTTTAGTGTCTGTCTTAATTTTAGTGTCTCTTTTCTTAGCACTTTATGCTAATCATGCCTATTAATATAAAGTTTTTTTGGCCCCTCAAGCATTTGGCACATTACCAGCATGAACCATTGTATCCCCTGAGTCTAGCTCACAGAATAGTCTTTGTTTGCACTTTCCCATGGGCCCTCTTCACATGGTTCACTCCTTTAATGGACCTCACATTCCACTCTCCCTCTCACTCCCCACAGAAGACATCCATCATTGGGCAGATCATCATGAACGGAGAATAGCCAATGCGGTCTTTGTTCTTAGCTGGATGTTTGGCAAATAAGTGGATAATTTAAAACATAAATGTTCATGCGTAATAGCCAAGTTTGTGGCTCAGAAGAATGGATACCAGATTTTCCAAAGTAAGTTTCCCTTCCTTGGTCTCTTGTATATATTCTCTCCCTTTCTTCCAATGCTGAGTTTTATGAGACATTATATCTCAAATGTCTATATCCTTCAGAACCATGCAGTAACCCAGGTACAAGGCCTTCAGGGAGCTTGGGTACAAAGTCTGGTTGGGAATCTATGCTGCAGCTCATGCCATCGCTGCTGCTGATAAATGTGGTGGCAAAATTAAAGTTATCATGGATATGCCTATTTGTGCTGCAGCCAGAGCCTCATTTGCAATGTAGACATATCCTGTAGATCTCTCTACTCTGCAGCCAGGAAATGTGTTGCAACTCCTATAGCATACCATAACTAGCTATGATCTAGATGCCATGACTAATGATAGAACTAGGGCTGTGGCAGTAAGGTTGGCAACTTGGAGTAGTCTCCTAAATCCCTTCAGGTAGAGTGGCTAATTAGATCAAAGATAACCTGTACAAGATCCAATAACACCTCCTGACTGTAGTCTAGGCATACCCATAGTAACGTTTTCAAAATGCATAGGCCAGGTTACCTCAAACTGTATTTTGCTGCTATATTCTGCATCATTCTGTTTTATTTTTTAATCTGCACATTTGAACATTCAATCTATGGACTTCACTTCAGTCCACATACAATTCTAGGAGTGCCAACAGAGAGAATATGGAAGCATCTGAGGAGGTATCCACCATGGGAATGTACACTATACTGTATAAATTGATCAGAATATTTTATGTGAATTTTGTGCTCTTAAAAGTGGAGGATAATTCCAGCCTGAGCCACACCAAAGCCAGGTGTAGTGCATGCAGGCATTGTACAAATTCCCCCATGCACCCATGTCGATTTTATTTTAATACTGTTTTATAATATCTCCTCTGACCTTATCCTTAACTTTTTCTGAGGACAAGCTGCCAATCACATTAAATTGGAGGGTACTTTTGTGAAAATTACTTCTAGGGAGTTAGAGGACATCATGAAACTTAATCTGAAAACTAAGCAAGCTCTAAAATCTGACATCTTGGAGCGGTAGTAGGCAGGTGAAGTAAAATACTGCACCAAGTGGCAGATATTCTATATTTACCTTACTTATCTCTCCTTCCAAAATTTCCATTTAGGGTGAGCAAAGCAGGAGAAAGTTCAGATTTTCACTGAGGTTGGATAGAAACTTCTGAACTTGACATGGTGGAAGTGCTTTATGGTTAATTACTACTTCACAGAGCAGCATACCTACATACACTAAATGATTGCAAAATGATGCAATCAGCTATGCAATGACAATGTTAAATTCACATCTCATTCCAGATTTCCAAACAAAGTGTTGGATGGGGGATGTTCATTTGATTTTGAACACCTGCAACCAAAGGGAGAGGTATTTCTACACCAGTTCCCTGGACTAAATCCGCTTAGTTTTTTTACGCTATGAACTGTTTACCATTAGGCTAGCACTTCTTATCATGGACATAGCACTTAGCACAATGGGGCCCTGCTCCATGATTGGTGCTCCTCACTGCTACTGCAATACAAATTTTACATTGTTGGCCAGAGCCTGTACCCCACTCCAGTTGATTTGTAGTGCTCCAGCAGAATTATTTTCTTTTAATTTGAAGTTTTATGTTTCAATTTATTTTATTCTGAAGTAAGCAGAGGCATTCTTGAGGGCCTCTTAGATTTTCCCTCACGTTTATTTATTTATTTATTTATTTTTTAAGCTCTTCTTCCACAAAAGTCTCATGCTGCAATTACCATCTGTCTGGTGGGGAAGTGTTGGGTAGAACTTCCTGGAGAGTCCATTAGTTTTATTTCACAAGTTGTCCATGAGTTGTTTCTCATATGTGCTGTGCTTGTTTATAATTTCCTCTGCAAGTGTGAGAACCCTAGGTTCTGGGCACAATGCCTCTGTGCTATAAACCTCCCAAGTTAATTTAAGGGTTAAGTACCAAGCTTCAGACATGAATTTGGCCATTACTCCCCTTTTCCTCCACCAGTTGAACTAGGCGGATGGTGAATTAATGGATCAACCTGGCTGCATTAAAAAATATCTCTCCCCATCTAATTACAGAAATTCATATACTTTTTATTTCATTGATTCTCCTCCACTGCCCAATCTGAGTTACCCCCAAAAACAGAGAAGGACATTACAAATCCATATTGGATTTTTGTTGTGTTAAGAGGGGCTTATACTGTTTTTCGCAGTGCTGCTCAGCCTGTGTGTTATATGTGCAACACATGTTAAAAACCAGAGTAATTGCACTATAATAACCACTGTCTTGCTCAGTAAGCCCCAAGGAGGTAAAAGTCAGAAACTTAAGAAAAAAAACCGTGAAATAATTATTTACAGGTTTTAAGTAAATCAGCTGTTTTTACCCCCTTTGATTAAGGGCTCCAGATGGACACCTTTAAATACTAATCTGAATTAGTTTATTTAAACATTTCTTGCACTTATCACAGACTGTAAATCTCTAATATGCTTAAAAGTTTAACAAAAAACAATAAACTTACCTTAAATTCAAAACTGCCAAAACTCTTATGCCCTGGCATAAGATCTTTCATTTCATGGGCCTCATTACATAGCCTATCAACCAATAAATACAGGTTGAACCGCTCTAATCCAGAACTCTCTTGTCAGGCAAGATCCGTAATCCAGCATGATTTTAGTTAGCTGGATGACCACTTCTGGGTGTGGTCAAGTTTCAAGTAATCCCATAAAGTTTGTTTCCAGTCACCAGTCCTGGCTCTCAGTGTTCTGTGCTGTTATTTAGCTGTTATTTACCCCAAATGTCTTTGAAGAGGCCAGTAAGCAGTGGAAGTGTTGGTAATGCTGCTAGACAATACTGACCTCCCATGGTCCAGCAAATTCTCTCAGTCAGCGCTGGTGAGGGCCAGAGGGTGCTGCACCAGAGTGGTTCAACCTGTACTTCTGCGAGAGCTCCAATGCAGTCTCCCTGTGCCTTACTCAGTTCCACTGCCACAATCCTCACTGAGTGTTGCAGTCAGCAGAATTGCAATGTCTCTTGCTGTTTCAGTCTTTGCGGCGTAGCTGAGAAAACTACAGTTCAATGTGTTCCTGGCCAACATTATTTTTTAAAAATCAGCAGCGACTTAAGATTAGTCAGAGCAGTTAAGCGCCTAATTTTTTCCCCTTCTTAGCCAGTGGCCAAACAAATATGGTTTATTTTTGACTGCAATCTGTGCTTCATTGAGCTGTTTTTAGTCATTTCTGATTCTTTGACACTTTGGGCTAGATCCTTATCTTATGGAAGTTGTCATAGTTCAACTGAGGTCACTGGATGTGGAGTCTGACCCCCCCCCCCCAAAAAAAAAACAAAACAAAACAAAACTGGACACCCAAAACTGCACCCGGCTTTTTGGGACCATTTTGAAAACATGTTTTATAATACTGTGTGGACATCTGCATAATATCTTTCCCCGCTACATTAACGTATATCAGAGCTGATGCGACATGTTGATCTTCTAGGCAGCACCACTGTGTAATTTCAGACCATTGGTACTTGCAGTTCTGCAATATAATTTGCTGAAACTATGTCAAAAGAAAGATTAGTGGCATCCAACCAATTCTGAGATTATATGGTATAAGTTAACTAATTTATAGAGAGACTGATAATGGGTCTGATATTGGGGAACTCAGCCTACCATTTCAAGGTTATAGGGCAAAGTGTATTTAACCAGACTGGTAATGATCAAGAGTTATTACTGTCCTCTGAAGGTATAATGCTTATGTGAAAGGAATTGGTGTTATCACCCCAGTGTTTGGCAGATGAGCATTTGCCTCAGCATTCTCCATCATGATTAGCATACTTGTTAGTAGTTTTTGAATAGACAGATGCAATACGATGTCACAACTGACAATAGCACCTTCTTTAAGTCAGGACTGGATTGGTGTGGGGTGGTTTGTATTGCTATTTCCAAGATTACCAGTTTCATGGGTAAATGGAGGTCTTCATTCTCCAAAGCTGTCCACTGAACCCCATCAGTAAGATTGATCTCAGAGCTGTGGTTGAGTGAGCTAAACATGAACTAGGTGCCAGGCACCACAGCATGCTCATCCTGGCTTTTATGCTTACTTCCACTCCAGGTTTGCCTTATGTAAACCATGGAGCTTACTTTGACTCTGTATCCTCCTCAAGAAATGGAAACAGTTCCTTGTTGTTGTATCAGCACCACAGGGATTCATGACTGAATGTTTGCAAAAGCACGAAGAAAGGAAACATCATTCATCTAACATTTACACTAGATTTCATATTCATTAAGAGTAAAAGTATGTATTATACCTTCTGGAGTCACATGCTAACAATTGTTTAAATTGTATTTTTTCATTTAAAATTATGCTAAAGCAGTTATTGTTCAGCATTCATAATAATTAATACCCTGTCTTTGAAAATAAGCCTAAGAAAGATATATTGTACCTACAAACTTCCAGGTAGTTCCTTAGATGCATGGATAAGAAAAGGGCAAAGTATAGTCTTTTGATTAACAGAAACAATTTAATATTTATTGAATAGTAAAATTAATTGACAGAGCTGTGGAATTCCAGAAATATCCTGATGTCTGGATTCTTATCAAAATACGCCACTAAGTTGTCTTGTCCCAGAAATCAGCAGGAAGAATGTTTTTGTGTAGGCATCATATACTCTGATTATCCCAAAGAGATCTAAATACAATGAGTATATGTTTTTGATTAGGGAAAAGCCCCCCACTCCACCTTATATATTAAAAGTGTTGAGGTAGAACACTAGTCATATTTTTAAGAGTATTTCTCACAGTACTAGATATGTTATAGCTTAGTCCAGGCACCACTGCTGTAAAGTACTTACAATAAAGTAAAGTAATTATAAAAGGGATAATTGGGTTATCCAGAGTATTATAGGCTGGAGCCATGCTCTACTGATTCCTTATTTCCATCCTGTTTTAGTCAGTCTATGTTCCCCACCCCTCCAAACACACGGTTGTGATGCAGTTAAATAAAGCAGCAAGTTTCCAGCCTATAATCTAATTAGTAAGCTCCATTGTTGTTGCACTGAGCAGTCCCCTTAAAAAAAAGGGTGAAGAAATGTGCCGTCTACCAGAGAGCCCTTAGTCTCCTAAAATAGTTTCCTTTTAAAACTGCTTGCTTCCTCTTCTACATCATAATTTGCAAAATAGGTGCAATAAAGGCCTAAATGTCTTACAGCATCCTTCCAATATTCATCATATCCTACTATAAGAGAGAGGGCAATAAAAAACAAAACACAAAGGCAATAATGGCTGGGATGGTTTAGTTAGGGTTGATCCTGCTTTGGGCCAGGGGACTGGACTAGACGACCTCCTGAGGGACCTTCCAGCCCTAGGATTCAATGATTCTATAAATAACTTCCTCATCAATAGCTCGTCTTTAGGAGATCAGAACACCATTTAGAATACCTTCTTCCTCCCCCTCCAGTAAGATGTAAACACATTTTCTAGAGATTTAGCTTATGATTTTGTTTTGTAAGTAACTTTTCTGTTTCTGTTACCCTCACTCATTATCTCTTGACTTGAATTAGAACATTTGATAATGATCTTTCAGTTGTGCGTATAATTTCTTTGACCACACTGTTTGACCTTTCATCTCTTAAATCCAGCACTTGAATTTGTTCCTTTCACTGAGCTCTCACCATCTCTGAAAGTCTTTTCTTTCTTGGAGTGTGATGAGGTCTGAGTCTCACCTGCTTGCCTCTCCGGAGGGGGAGAAAATTGCTGGGGCTTAACTGTGTTTCAGCTCCCTGAAAACAACAGTTTATTCCCCCCCGCCCCAGTCTCCTCTAGGCTGTGCCAGCCCTTGCTTTTCATGTTAGATGAACTCTAATCCCTCAGCCTCTTTGTAGCATTATCTGGTGATATCCAGCTCTCATCACTTGCTACTTGTGCCAATACCAGAGTGCACACCAGCTTGTGTGAGTCAGTTGAGGATCAGTGCCTATGTAAATATCACAACGCTGAGATATATTTATAGCAAAAACAACCGAAAGATTATTATCAAATGTTCTGATTTAAGTCGAGATAATGAGTGAGGGTAACAGAAACAGTAAAGTTACTTACAAAACAAAATCATAAGCTAAATCTTTAGAAAACGTGTTAACATCTTACTGCTAAAGTCCTTAACAGTGCTTCCGGTCAGGGTAAATTGGGATCTGGTTTTCATTAATGTAATAGCACTGCCCTGATTACTTCCTCAGGATAAAGGGATATCTTTCTGCTGCCTTCTTAAATTCCTTGAAGTCATTGTTTGTTCCCAAAATCAAAATGACCTCCTAGGGTTTAATACATGGTGTATTGACTCTAGGTTGACTTCTTATGCAGATGAGGCTTCCATGGTGCTGGCTTACATTGCTGCCTTTGTGTAGACATCGAAGCAGGCTGCTGAATTATACATCCTGGCTATGTCTACAATACAGAGGTTTGTCAACAAAACTGGTATTTTGTCGACAAAACCAGAGGAGCGTCCACATTAAAAATGCATTCTGTCGACGTACTCAGCCCTTTTGTCAACAGCCTTCTGGCTCTCCGTCATGGGCTATGTCTACACACTGGAGGCATCTATCTACAGAAGTTACTGTCAGAAGAGATGATCTGACAAAACTTCTGCCCAGTCGCATCTACACATAAAAGTGGATCAATCGTTTGGCCCGCTCTGTCAACAAAAGGGCCTCCAGAGTGTCTACACTGCTTTTTTTTGTTGACAGTTTCTGTAGACAAAACATATTTTGTGTGGAGATGCTCCATGAGTTTTGTTGACAAAACCCCAGTTTCATTGACAAAACTCTCTAGTGCAGACATAGCCATGATGCAGAACACCTTTGTTGACAGAATCTGTTGACAAAAAACAAGTGTGGATGCTTTGGGAAGCCCTTTTGTCAACACAACAGTCCTCCATGGTGCCAGCCAGCTGTTCCAGGGAACGCTCTGTCCACAGCAATCACAGCTGTATGCTCCCTGCCTCCGGCCATTCTTAAAGCCACAAGGAGTCCCAGAAATGCCAGGCAGGAAGCTCAGAGCATGCAAGTAACAGTGTGCTGAGCAGCTGTCTAACAAGCCATAGACCCTCACCTCTCGATTGATTGCCCAAAGCCAGTCACCCTGAAGCCCTCCAGGGTCCTCAAGGAAAACAGTCCGAGGAGTCCCAGGAGCCACCCAGGGCACCAAATGTTGGGCCCCATCCTGCACTGGCCCAAAGCTACAGGACTTGCTAAGCCTCTGGGTTGAGGAAACCGTCCTCCTGGATCCCACCACTACGAGGCACCACTTCCACTGCTTACTGGGCTCTTAGAAGACATTTAGGGGTAAATTACAGGTAAATAACAGCAGAGAACACTGTATATGTGCACGAGGGAGGGCTGGACTGCAGAGGTTCATCCTGGAGCTGCATACCTCAGTAAAATGTCAGCACAGTTCAGATTAGTGATGCATTTAATCAATATTAACTGTAGCTGGCATGTTGATTGGTGATTTATACACAAATGATTATAACTCAAGAATCAATAAGAATGTAATGTTTGCATACTCAGAAACATGAATTTCACCAACAGATATTGCCAACAGATATTCACTGAGAAGGAATGAGGAATTTTAAAAAAACCTACCTGCAAAAATGACTTAGAGCAGGAGTTCCCAACCTTTTCAGCATCACACCCGTCTTTGATTTTTGAGAGATCTTCACCTCCCCCACCTCTTCTTTACCATCATCCAACCTCCCTTTTAACCAAAAATTCAATCCATAATTTAAAATAAACACAAAAAATGTTATTTAAAATTAAAAATAAACACATAGTTTTTCTTGTCCCAAAAATTTAATAAAAATGTAATTTGACATCAGAAATAGCAGAAACAAAATGAATTTAATGTGAAGGCTGATGCTGCATTTTCCTCACAAATTGGGAAACCCTAGGTTTGCAAGACGAAAGTGCACAATGCAAATAGTTTTTGACATCCAGTCAGTTTCTTTGTTTTGTTTTTAATGTGAGTAAACTTGAAAAGCTTTTTTCCCGGGGTATATTTACAAATATGGAAGAATAGTATGTAGCACTTTTCCCAATGTACTTGAAAGCTGGGGAGATATTTTATCTAAAATTCCTCCAAGCTTGAGTTTTTGAAATTCTTTTGCACTTGAATCATATTTTATTTTGAGTACTTGTCCTTGCAGTACTTCTGGCAACATATCGACATCAATATTGAATGGATTGCATACTAATTTATGAATGGGTTGCCAGAAAAGTTGTCTGGAAAATAGTGGATAGCAGACTCAATGGAGCTGTGCCGCCCTGCCCCGAGCCAGCCTCCGAAGTCTTAGTATCCCCCCGGGGCCACCTTACCTCCTTCTGGACCTTGACCCCTGCTGGGCTGACACCAGCCCAGCCACAGGCTGCAATGGCTGGTTCCAGCCCCATGCTGGACATGGCCTGAGCCCCATGGGTACCAGCTCCACCCCGAATGGGCTGCTGGCTTGGCCCCAGAGCTGCAGACATGGCCTGGGCCCTGCAGAGACCAGCTGCAGCCCTGACTGTAGAGTTGGACACTGTGGTGGCCCCATCCTAGCCCAGAGGCCGACTGCGGAATGGCCAGGCTAATGGCACAGCCCCCACCTTGCAGATGCCTCGAGCAGCACCAGCTGGCCAGCTGCCTGAGCCCTGTGCTGGCCACCAAAGCTGCCCACACCAGCTGCCCACCCACCTGAGCCCTACGCTGCCAGAGCTGCCCGCCTGCCCACCAGCCACTGGAGCCAGCTGCTTGCTAACCCGCCTGCCAGCCACCCACCCACCCACCAGCTGCCCGAGCCTGCCCACCCAAACAGCAGGTCAGCCATCTGAGCCCTTCGCTGCCAGGGCCAGCTGCCCACCCACCAGCTCAAGCTGAGGCCAGCCACCCAAGCCCCACCAGCCACCCACCCAAGCCCTTCCCCTCCCGCAAAGCCAGGCATCACCACCCCCCGCCCTCCCCGACTCACGTGGGTCTTTGCAGGCAGCATGCTTTTTGTAGCAGCTGTGCTGGGTCACCTATGTAAAAGAGCAGGGGCTGAGAGCTGGAAGCAAAGGTTGGCTCTTTCTTGAAGTAGGGGGAATGAAGCGGGGGGAAGGGGGAACTAGGTCACCTTATGCCCCCACTGGAATTTTTTCATGCTCCCTCAGGGGGGCATACCCCTTCAGTTTGGGAAACCATGACTTAGAGAAAAGTGTTCTCCCCCTTCGTAAAGGAGTGAGAAAATAACTCTGTACAGTTATAGACTGTGATAGTTGTGCAGATCTTTAAAATAGCTTAGCCTGATAATAGGTCAGAATGGAAAAAAAGTTCTGGTACAAACCCAATTAGGTTGCAAAAAGACAAGATATTTTCCCCATTGTATTTGGCACATCTTGACATAGGTTGAACCTCTCTAGCGTGGCACTCTCTGGTCCGACATGATATCCATAGTCTGGAATGATATTAGTTAGTCAGATGTCACTTTTTATGGATGTGGCCAAGTTTCCTGGGGTCCTATTAAGTTTGTTTCCAGCCACCAGTCCTGGGTGTAAGTGTTCTGTGCTGTTGTTTGACTCTAACTTACATCTAAGACTATGTCTACACTAGAAGCATCTGTGGGCAGAAGTTACTGTCGGCAGGGAAATCTCCACAGAACATCTGTTAACAGATTGCAGCTACACACAATTTGCTCTGTTGACAGAGAACTGCCAGACTGCACTGCCCTCTGGTACCAGAAGGTGGAATGGCAGCTCTGCAAAGAGGGCCACCAGGCAACTGGAAGTCCTGTCTATCAACAGAAGTGTCTACACTGCATTTCTGTCGACAGCACTCTGTCCAGAGATTCTTATGCCTCAAATTGTTGAGGGATAATACTGCAGAGGAAAACGCAGAGTTCTGTCGAGAATTTGTTGACAGAATGCTTTAAGTGTGTAGGTGCTCCCTGAGTTATGTTGACAGAAGGCCCCTTCTGTCAACAAAGATCTCTTGTGTAGACCCAGCCTAAATGTCTTCTAAGAGCCCAGTAAGCAGTGGAAGTGTTGGTAATGCTGTTAGACAATATTCACCTCCTATGGTTTAGCAAATTCTCTGGTTCAGCAGGGGTGAGGGTACTAAATTAGAGAAGTTCAGCCTGTAGTATGATCAGTCTTATATGCATGTGTCTGCAGAGAAATATAAAGTATTAACCTCTGAAGTACTGTGCATAGATTCCAGAGCAAATGGCTGATTGAGTTCAACACAGGACAATCCACTTCTTAGAGCTTTAGTTTTAGATGGCGTGCAGAATTTTGTCAGGCTCACTTTACATTTGTTTCCTCTTTTGAAGCTTTTCTTCACAATTATAGAGGCTAAAGACATTTTAAAATAAAAACTTAGATTTCAAAGCACAAGTAAGAAGCCTCAAAATAAGTACTGACTCCATGAGCTAGACTGCTGATTGTTGATTTATAAGAATTTAAATTGTTTCGTAAACTGTAATTTCCCCCATTAATCAGAGAAATATCCTTGCACTCAACCAATTTATTCATAATTGAAAGCTATTATGAAATGCTAGAGTTCGTGATCCTAAGTAACGATGGAAGAGAAAACAGCAGAAGGAAGGGAATGGATTTCAAGAAGGCAGAATTTAGCAAATTCAGGGAACTGATAGGTCAGATCCTGTGGAAAGCAAAGCCTAAGGAGCATGACAATTTGAGAGAGATGGTAGTTTTTCAGACATTATTAAGGGTACAAGAACAAACTATCCCAATCCATAGACAAAACAGGAAGTCTGGCAAGAGACTGCACTGGCTTAACAAGAAGATCTTAAATTATCTGCAACTCAAAACAGAGTTCTCCCAAAAGTGGAACCTAGATCAAATTATGAAGGATGAATGTTTTTTTTTTAAAAGGCACAAGCATGAAGGGATGCTGTTAGGCCAAGACACAAAATGGGATTAAGTGGAGACATAAAGAGTAACAGGAAAACATTCTACAAATACATTAGAAGTAAGAGGAAGATGAAGGACAGAGTAGGCCCATTACTTAATGAGGGGGAAAGGCAACCAAAAAGGTCAAAATAGCAGATGAACTAAAATGCCTTTTGTTTCAGCTTTCTCCAGAAATGGTAATACCAACTGAACATCTGATACAGTGAAAATCACATAAGATCTGAGGTTAAAATAGTAAAAGAGCGAATTAAAAATTACTCACACAGGTTAGATGTCTTCATGTCATCGGGGCCTGATGAAAATACATCCTAGAATATGCAAGAGTGCTGACTGAGGAAGAAGTCTGAGCCATTAGTGATTATCTTTGAAAACATATGGAAGAGAGGAGAGAACCTAGAGGTCTGAAAGAAGGTAAATATAGTCTTATAAAAATGGGAATAAGACCAGCCTGGGGAATTACAGACCAGACATTAGTAACTAAAACAAATAATGGAGAAAATCAAGCAATCAAATTTGCAAACATCTAGAAGATAAAGTGATAAGAAACAATGAATTTATCAAGAACAAATAATATCAAAGCAATCTAATAGCTTTCTTTGATAGGGTACCAAGTATTGATAGAGGCAGTGGGGCTGACAGCCACTGTGGACCCCAGGACAAGGAGGGAGAGGGGAGCTGAAGTGGCTGTCAGCCCCACTGTCTGTATCAATACTTGTCCTCCAAGAGCAAACTTTGCTGAGGAAGGGGTGGGGCCAAGAGCAGGGTTCCCTTAGTGCTACCAGAACTCCGGCACTGGGTCCCCCCAGCTGCACAGTGTGGCGGAGCTGCACTACTGGCACTTCAAAGGAGCCCAGCGCTCCAGCTGCCACTGCTGCCAGAGTAGCAGTGGCAGCGGTAGCCAGAGCTCCACGCCCTTTTGAAAGGCTGGGCCCCAAAGCAACTGCCCACTGCTCCTTTGGTGGGCCAAGATAGAGGGGAAGTGTTAGATGTGGTACGTTTTGACTTTAGTAAGGTGTATGATACTATCCCACATGACCTTCTCGTGAACTAGGGAAATAAGCCTAGATGGAGTTACTGTAAAGCGGATGCATAACTGGCTGGAAAGCTGTTCTCAGAGAAGTTATCAACGGATCATAGTCAAGCTGGAAGGGCATATGGAGACAGTCCTGCAGGGATTGGTTTCAAGTCCAGCTCTGTTCCATATCTTCAATGATTTAGATAATGCCAGAGAGAGTACATTTATCAAATCTGTGTATGATACCAAGCTGGGAGAGGTTGCAAGTGCTTGGGAGGAATGGATTAAAATTCAAAACGATCTGGACAAACAGGAGAAATGGTCTGTAGTAAATAGAATGAAATCAATAAGGAAAATACAAAGTATTGCTCTTGGGTGGGAACAGTCTCTAGCAAACACGAAATAAGAAATGATGGCTTAGAAAGGATTACTGTAGAAAAGGATATCTGAGGGTCAGAGTGGTTCACAAGCCAAATAAGGGTAAACAGTGTAACAATGTTACAAACAAACAAACCAACCAGCAAACATTCTGGGATGTATTAGCAGGCACACGGTAAATGAGACAGGAGAAGTAATCTTTCCACTCTATGCTGATAAGGTTTCAGCTGGAACATCATATCCAATTCTGGATGCCCAGTTTTGGGAAAGATGTGACAAATTTGAGAGAGTCCAGGGGAGAGTGCTGAAAATGAATAAAGGTCTAGGGGACATGATTTATGAAGGCAGATGGGGAAAAATGGGTTTGTTTACTTTGGAAATGACAAGATTAAAAAGGACTTGGTAAGAAGTTTTCAGAGTAAAAGACTGTGCCAAGGAGAAGGGTGGGAAGTAGTTCTCCTTAACCTCTGAGAATACAGAAAGAAGCCAGGCGTTTAGATTGCAGAAAGGGATGTTTAGGTTGGCCAGTAGCAGTAAGTCTGCTTCAGGGCAGTTAAGCCCTAAAAAACATTATTCAGGGAGCTTGTGGAATCTCCGTCACTGGAGATTTTTAAGAGCTGGTTAGGGAAACACCTGTCAGACAACATATCCTCTATTTTTTCTAGCCTTGTACAGAATAAGTTTTATTATGAGCATAAAGGCATGTGCAGATGTGCACCCCCAGTAAAAACACTCTGCTGATCAGCTGGGTGACACTTGAATCTCTCCTGGGTGGCTGTCCAAGAGCACAGCTTACAGGGAACAGTGCTATCAGGGTGATCTAGATAATACTTAATCCTGCCTTGAGTGCAGGGGACCAGACTAGATAACTATAGAGGTCCTAGCAACCCTAACCGCTATGAGTCTATGATACATGACATCACAGTCCAAACTAGAATGGGTGTGAACTGTGGAGCACTCTAACGTGTTGTGCTCTAACTGCCCCTTGTAGACTCACTGCTGAGAGCTAAAAGGTACCTAGGTCTGGGTGGCGCACTCTAATATGAAAGAGAGTTACATTAACACACACTCAGATTCTGCCAGCAGGTTCTACATGGGGCAGTCAGTGAACACCACATTAGAAGGCTCGACAGTTCACGTAATTATAGTCTGGATGGCAGTGCTGTCAGTTCAGCCCTTAATTTTATCAGAAAATTTGTGACCAGCTCTAATTATGATATGTGCATTAGACTTCTGATTGTCTGACAGACCTGTGGTTACAGTGACTGCTCCTTGGATGGGCCTTTACACATTCTTCTCAATGGTAATGAAGTCTTCAGCGAAGGCCATAGTGAAAGTAGCAGGAATGGGAGTTGAATAATCAGATTTTGAATGCATGAGTCTGAATTCTGCTCCCACTGAGCTGGAATTATAAAGGGTCCCACTTGCATTTGTACAAGCATTTATATGGGGAGATGACAACCTGTCAGCAAGATCCTGGAGCAGCAGAGGGCAGACAGGCATACAAAGTGCCTGACCCAAGTAGCTACTTGGAGGACTGGTAGATGCCCAGCAGTTGTTCTGTGATGGGGTTATACCTGCACTTACATCTCTCTGAATAAACTCATGCCACATCTCAATAAACCTTCTTTCACAATGGGTTGGATACTTTGGGCTAAGGTGCCTGATGAGTCACAGCAGAAATGTATAGAAGCAAGTCAGTTGAATCTGAAATAGCTCAAGTTAATCTGCAACAACTCTGAAGTGCAGACAAACTGAAAGGGGTAAAGCGAAAATGGCTGGAGCTAGGACACAGAGGCATAACTGAAATCCACTGACTGCAAATGCAGGTAGGTGTAATGACCATTTTTGAGAGGCTCAGTTTTTGCCTACTGCCAGCAAGGCTAAGTGACATTTTGGAGTGTCTTTTAACCCCATAGAAAGCAAGACTCAAGACAATTTTGATGTGACTGACAGAAACACATTTGACTGTCCCCAGGAAACACTAACAGAGAGGAAGCCGTGCTAGTCTATACACTGTCAAAACAAAAAGCAGTCAAGTAGCACTTTAAAGACTAGTAAAATGGTTTATTAGGTGAGCTTTCGTGGGACAGACCCATTTCTTCAGACCATAGCCAGACCAGAACAGACTCAATATTTAAGACACAGAGAACCAAAAACAGTAAGCAAGGAGGACAAATCAGAAAAAGATAATCAAGGTGAGCAAATCAGAGAGTGGAGGGGTGGGGGGAAAGGTCAAGAATTAGACTGAGCCAAGTATGCAGACAAGCCCCTATAGTGACTCAGAAAGTTCCCGTCACGATTTAAACCATGTGTTAATGTGCCAAATTTGAATATAAAAGCCAGCTCGGCTGTTTCTCTTTCCAAAATGGTGCAATAATTCCTTTTCAGTAACACACATACCTTGAGGTCATTGACAGAATGCCCCATTCCATTAAAACGTTGACTAACTGGTTTGTGGATCTGGAGTGTTCTGATGTCTGTTTTGTGCCCGTTGACCCTTTGTCTAAGGGAGTTAGAAGTCTGTCCAATATACAAAGCATCTGGGCATTGTTGGCACATGATGGCATATATGATGTTAGTAGAGGAGCATGAGAAAGTGCCCATGATTCTATGAGTAACCTGGTTAGGTCCAGTGATGGTATTTCCAGAGAAGATATGTGGACAAAGCCGGCAGCGGGCTTTGTTGCAGGGAAAGGTTCCAGGACTCGTATTCCTGGGGTATAGACTGTGGCTGTTAGTAAGGATCCTCATGAGGTTGGGAGGTTGTCTGTAGGAGAGAACAGGCCTGTCACCCAGGGCCTTCTGGAGTGTGGCATCCTGATTAAGGATAGGTTGTAGGTCTTTAATAATTGGTTGCAGTGGTCTGAGCTGGGGGCTGTAGGTGATGACCAGTGGTGTTCTGTTCTTGGCTTTTTTGGGCCGATCTTGGAGTAGCTGGTCTCTGGGGATGCGTCTGGCCCTGTCGATTTGTTTTTTTTTACTTCTCCTGGTGGGTAATTCAGGTTAATGAATATTTGGTAAAGTTCTTGTAGTTTTTGGTCTCTGTCAGTTGGATCAGAGCAAATGCGATTGTACCTAAGAGCTTGACTACAAACAATGGATCTAGTCATGTGTGCAGGATGGAAACTAGAAGGGTGTAGATAAGTATAGTGATCAGTGTCTCATAGGCATCCGCCTAATACGTCATGTAGGCTGAGATCGGTGTTCCAGCCTGTTAGACCAATTTCCGGTAGTGCCCATTTCATTGGACTCTTATCAACAAAGCACCACGTCCAAAAGCTCTGCCAGTGGCTCAGATTGGTCTCACAACCCTCATCCCCACTGCTGTGGGTTTCAGCTCTAGAACTAGCAGTGAAAAAGCAAACCGCATGCAGTTAAAATGCTGTGTAGCGAGGAGGTATATCCTCCCAGGGGGCTGACAGGGAGGGAGCACAACACCCCTGTGTGGGCTGAACCAGGACAGCCATGTCTCTTCCTCAAGAGACGTGGAAAGGCAGGGCAGGAAAGGGAAGCACAAAAGGAGAGCCCTGATACAGCCAGATGGAGTGGAGCCACCACAGGGGATGGATGCGTCCTTCTTGCTGCTGGAACCTGCAGAGGAGTTTGCTGGGGCTGCTGCCTGAGGACTGGCCAGAGCTCCCAGGACTGCTGGATGACAAAGACACTGCTGAGTTGCCAGGGTTGCTGCCTGAGAAGTGGCTGGTGTTCCCTGGGCGGCTGGCTGCAGTCTGGCCAGAGCGTCTCCAGATGATGAACTCAGATATACCTGAAGGGGAGAGAAGGAAGCAGCCCAGGGAAACCAGGAAATACAGTAGGGTCACAACATTTGTGAGGGTTCCGTGTTGGGAACCCTCGTGAATGCTGAATTTCCCAAATGTGGCAGCCCCTGTCTGCCAACACTCCTGCCCGGAGCCTCGGGGGAAGTGGCAGGTGCTGGAGCTCCTGCCTGGAGCCCGAGGGAAAGCAGCCGCTCCAGCTGCTCATGAATAATTGAATTTGCTAACCTTAGGTTCATGAATATTAAGACTCTACTGTGGTTTGTTTGGGCTCAGGCCTGATACAAAGTGTGTGTGCGGCAGTGAATCCCCACTGATCCAGTGGTGGAGCACTCTGCCGTCATTAGAACCCTGGACTAGGATCAGTAGAATTGCGTGGGCCCAATTCCCCCTGCTACTGCACCTTTGGAGTGACAGTACTCCGTCTCCTTCGGCATTCCTGCCTCAGCCCTGTAGGCTGTGCTTGGTGCTCACTCCTGCCTGAATCCCAAGACTCTTTTGGTGGTCACTCTTATTTTGGGCTTAGACTTCTAAGCCGCTCTGCCCTGATTGTAGGCCTACCCATCAATTTGCTGCCCCTTCCTCACAGGGCCTGGGTTTGTAGCTGACTTAGCCACTTTGCCCTGATAGCAGACCAGAGCCTACAAATTATTTGCTGCCTTGTTCTGACTGAGTCCCCAGGCAGCAGAGTACTAGAGGTAGCTGATGGTGCCCTTTCAGCTCATCTTTACATGACAGCAAGGTAGCATGGCCTCACTCAGAGAGTGACAGGGAGGGACCTTCTAGGGCCTCGACAGACCTTCTATTGAAAAAAAGGCCACACAACTCCTTAGTGACCTAAACTGGTCAGGAACTTGATTTAGCATTTCATCCAACAACGTAGCATGCCCTAATGGCAAGCTGAGACATTGACTCAGACCAGTTGATTCATCAAAAACAAGCAGCGGGTCACAAAAGGGATTTGTCTTTTAATATTAAGCTCCCATCTAAGTACTAACCCTGCATAGTTTGTACAAGCTAAAAACCTGATTTGGTATGGCTAGGAGAGAGCAGTAACAGTCTTCATTATTTTAACTGGCGTCTACTTGAATTGGGAATCATGCCCAGCAATACCAAGACACTAGAACTGTTCAAATTGGCTAAGATTTTTGTCCTTTTAACCATTAATCACTAAATTGTGCAAAATAAAGAGTGGAGTCAAGGGAGGAGATCAGCATTTAGAGACAGACATAATAAATAGTTTACTAAGTATATTAAGTAAAATCATGAGTATAATCTGTTGGTTATTTATCTTTATCACACACCAGCAAAGCACAGCGTAAAAACAATTTGCTGACAAGATTTGTATGCTGCCAGTAGAGCATTTTATATGACTGCCACAATAGTCAAGGTATTTGTCATCATCATCATCCCATTCCCATGACAACACTGATGAAGCTTCCGCCCATGTCCTCCCGTCCCTTCCCCATTTCTGGTAAGTCTTTCAATGGCTCCTCAGCTGTGCTCCAGGTTTTTCAGCTCTGTTTCCACAGCATTTTGCTTTGTTGTTTTGGGGCAACCTCATTTTTGCTTGCCTTCAGGTATCCATCTTACTGCTATCCTGGTGATGGAATCAATTTCCATCTGAAGCATGTGGCACATCCATCTCCGTTGCCCCCTGGCTGCACTGTGTGAATTAATCTTGGTTTGATATTGTTCTGGGCCAAAAAGATATGGAGGATTTTTCTAAGGCAGGTTGTATGGAATGAAGACATTTTGGCCATGTTACACTTTCTCATTCCCCAGCATTCTGCACTAAAAAGTAGTGTTGAAAGTAGGCAGCTCTGATAAAACTTGAGTTTGATTTTGGTGTTGTATTTTGATCATTTCAAGACTCTATTTAAGCCCCTAAAGGTGTTTCTGTCTTTATTCATTCTGCTCCAGATGTCTTGGCTTGTTCCACTGTTCTACTTGATGGTGGTTGCCAAAAATGTGAAAGTGTCTAGATTAGTGAGAATATGATCCTTAGCGGTTATGGTAAGGCAATATTAAAAGTAATGATATCGGTCATTATTGATGACCAATGATAAGGTGATTGATTTTTCAATCCAATTTGCTGGCTGAATGAATTGAGTTTTTTTTTATTTTTTTTAATATATATGATACTGGCTAGTAGGAGAGCTAGATCATCTGCAAAGTCCAGGTCTTCAAAGGATGAGAAGGGCATCTATTTGATGCCTCTTGACATGTCCTTTGTTGTGTGCTGCATTACTCAGTCCATGGCAATGCTGAAGAGGATAGCAGATATAACACACTCCTGTTGTACTCTTATTTTGACTTCAAAACTGAGCTCAGTGTGATTAACACTGCCTGTGAAGTTGGAATAGAATAGAAGCTTTTAATTTTGCTGATTATATGAGATTCTGTATGCCCGCAGAATGCACCATATGCTGGTCCTGTGACTGCTATCTGAAACTTCTCAAGTTAACTAAGTTTATGTAGTTGCCATTGCCATTGTAAGCATTTGCTCTATCAGGTTTTGTAGGGTGAAGGTCTGTCTGGTCTGTGCATCCACATCCATTCTGAAAACTGGCTTGCTCTTTTTGGGAACACTATCAACTATTTGTGATAAATACTGGAGGATGGTCTTGCACAATGCCTTGCTTGGCACAGATAAAAATGTGATAAAAGCCAGTTATTACAATCACTGAAAGTTCCTCTCTTGAGTGTCTTCACTATAGTGCCATTGGTCCATTCATCTGGCACTTTTGCTCTTTCTCCAGCCTGACATAATTATTGGGGCCAGGATAGATGCTTCTAACTCAGGATTTACCTTGAAGAATGCTTCATTTAATTTATCCTCACCAGGACGGTTTTCATTTTTAAAGGATTTGATGGCTTGAATGATCTCTTCCTTTTCTGAGGTGTCTGTGCTGATATCAACATCTCCTTGTGCCTCCTGCATGTTTGTTTCCTCTTTAGGTGGCTCTCCATTCAATAATTCTCAGTAAGTAGCCTTCTTTGACCCCGATGAGAGTGTTCTATTGGTGTCTGCCATTTACCACCAATAAGCCATGTCCTTCTGTAGGCACAAGCAACTGCATCTTGTGCTTGTGTTTCTAGATCATCAATATAATACCATATATCTGCTCTCAAAAAGCATTTGACCTCCTGTGTCTGCCTTGTTATACTGCACATGGCATTTGTCATTTAGCTCCTGGGATTTTGTATCTGAAATGTTCATCTGGTTTCTATGGCATTCCATGTGCTGGATGTAATCCATTCCCTCCTTCTCTTTTTTGTCCATAACCTAGACATGCATCACTGCTCTGTTTATAAATTGTTGTTAGTTTGTCCCACTTCTTGTTAATCTCATCATCTGCATTTGCATCCTCTTTACCAAGTGCTTGAAACATCTTGTTTTAACTGCAGAATAAAGTGTTTCTGAGTTCAGGAGACTTTGGCCTGAAAGTGGCATAATGCCTTTGTCCCTTGTTTTGTGAACCCATGTTCTTACTATGCTAAGAAAAATAAATGCAAATGTACCAGATGGAATCTGTGTCTGAGAAGCTTAGATATGTGGATAGAAAAGATAACAAATTTGCATCAGGAATATTTTAAAAGCCAATTAAAATATTTTCCCTTGGGAGATAGCGTGATTTGGCAGTTCATTTTGCAAATGTTCCTTAGCTCAAACAAAAATGTTTTTATTAAGTAATTTAAAAAAAAAACAACCTTGTGCTTCTGGTTGCGCAAGGCAAGACGGGACATGCATGTTATTGCTGAAGTCTGTTGAAATTTATCCTCTGACAAAGTGGGTTTTGATTAAAGTACAATAAAACACTGCATTTCTTCTTGTTGCCTCCAGTGATTGCGTTCCTTCCTCCTAGACTTTTTTGATTAAATGTGGCCAAAATTATTTTAAGAGTCACTTAGGTTAACGGCTCTGGCAGGAAGTGAAGAGGTAGGCAAGGTAGAAATTCCTTAGCAAGTTACTGGAGGGAATCCCACCACCAGCCATACTATGTCACCATGCTGTGATGTCTTTTTGAAAATACGAAACTGTGAGTACCCATCCCATAGAACCCTAGCCATAGGGCAGGGTGCCCTACGTGCAGGAAAGAGCAAAAATCACATGGTGTTGATTCTACTTGCTGACTGGACGATTTCCAAGTCCATAAAGTCCTTCCAAAATGGTTGTATGAAGGCCTCCATCATAAGTATCACAAATACTTATTGAAGTATTTGCTCTGGAAATCTCTCTCTTCAAACAAAACAAAAAAAATCCTCAAACAAAACAAATTATACTGAAAACAAAAATATGCTTATTCAAAGGATAGATGTTACATGAAATTGGACCAGCTACCAAGCATAAGCAGGATTAATGACCCACCAGAGTTTGGCAGAAAGCAGCGAATTTATTATACTTGTTAGGCTCAAGAAAGCAGGGGAAGGGGGTCACATTCACATTGCACATTCATACTAACACTCCCAGGCGCTGGAGTTGTCAGGATTCTCTCAGGACAGGCACAGCACAGGTAAGTCTTCCTGAGGCAGGATGGAATGCAATGCAGCAGACCACTGTCCAGGCAGTCCAGGTGAAGCGCCTTCCAGGAAGGTGCAGCCTTGTGAGCATGCTCCCCAAGCATCTGGCTCCTTCCCCTTTTAAGGACCTACTTCTCCTGGTCTGTAGATAGAGGTGACTCGGTCATGTCTGATTTGTCAAATCCCACCTCAGGCAGCATCCATGCATAGGGCATGTGATTGATGCCCGGTCAGGGTTACAGGCACTTCTGTCTACCTGGAAGCTCTTCTGATCTTCCAGCTGCTCAGACAGCCCATTCACCTCAATACACATTCCCAGAGAAGATGGGAGGGGAAAGCCATCTCACAGGCATTCAGTGAGAGGCGGGAGGGTGGAAGTGTAACAGGCTTTTTAGACATACAGATCACTGCTTGTCCTACAACACTAGGAATATAAAAGTTTACAAAATACCTTGGAGGTGGCTTTGTAATGTAAAACAATATTTGTGGTTAATGGATATTGTTTTGTTTGTTTGGGGTTATTTTGCAACAAATGTTAAAACAGCATCACGAGAATCTCCCAAATTTTGGACCTGAGTCACTGCTGTAACTCTACACCTATGCCACTGTAACTTCATTAGCCTCATTGGTAAAATAAGTCAGGTTGCCTTCCTGGCACCTAAAATACAGGACTGTCCCGGCCAAAACTGGGGAAGGGAGGGCAGCAGCTTGTGCACTTAGTCGTCAGATTGCCCTCAATTATTCCATAATAGTCATTGTTCTCAATGACGTGGTACAGGCGTAACTGAGCAAAGACCATGGCCCAGGATTGGTAATACTATTACTAAATCTATTGGTGGGAGCCAGAACTGAATGTAGGTCATTCTTTTAGAAGAGAAGTGGCTCTGTCCTAATGAGAAAGAATAAAACACATTTTAAAAATAAGTGGATATGTCTGAATATAAGCAGTTGTGGATCTGATGAGTAAAAAAGGTTCAATTTGTATATAGTATTATTTCAAACAGTAATTACCGATTTGGGGCCACATTTATATCCTGCAGTCACCACTTGCATATGAATAAAGATGCATGCTCATATGCTGTTTGGGTGCACTCCTGAATAATTACAATGTGCAGGCATTAGCTTTTGCACCTGCAAACCCCAATATTTGTATAAATTAGATATCAATGGCTAGAGGAAGGTAGGACGGTCTTTCCATTTAAAGCCTAATCTAGGATTTAGAGGACCTGGATTTAATGCCCTATTCTGCCATAGCTTGGCTTTGGACAAGTCTCTTTATGTCCCTGGGCATCACTCATCCATCCGCACAATGGGGTATTAGCACTTTCCTGTTTCATAAGGATGATGTGAAGTGGGAAGATGGGGACATATTACATAGATTGGATTCAATGGACTTTGTAGTTTTACAGTAATTGGAGCTGGTAACCTCTTCAGATTTTCCATCTAAGCCAATGAACATCATTCTGCTGAGTTTACAGCAGGGAGACATCATGAATACAATGAATAAGACTGCATAAATTACTAAAGGAATTATTAATGCATAGCAATTAGTTCTGCAAGTGTTCCTTATGGTCATTTTTATCATTAGCTATTTTTAAGGTAGGATGACAGCTATGTTAGAACACTGATTATTTGAAGCTCCTTTGTTCAGTAGAGTGTGTGTTTTTGTTTTGATTTTTGGTTTTCGCCTACCCAAAACAATTCCAAGAGAGATGGAGGTTTATCATTTTAAACGACACCATTCCTAAACACACTGGCTTTTTGGCCCTCTGTGCTTTATATAGTGAGTCTGTTCTGGTAGGGCTGTAGATCTGAAGAAAAGGGTCTGTCCCATGAAAACTCATCATCTAATAAATTATTGTGTTAGTCTTTAAAGTGCTACATGACTGCTTTTTTTTTGATAGAATACAGACTAACATGGTTCTCTCTCTCTCACTAGAGCCGCGTCTACACGTGCACGCTACTTCGAAGTAGCGGCGCCAACTTCGAAATAGCGCCCGTCATGGCTACACGTGTCGGGCGCTATTTTGAAGTTAACTTCGACGTTAGGCGGCGAGACGTCGAAGTCACTAACCCCATGAGGGGATAGGAATAGCGCCCTACTTCGACGTTCAACGTTGAAGTAGGGAACGTGTAGACGATCCGCGTCCCACAACATCGAAATAGCGGGGTCCTCCATGGCGGCCATCAGCTGAGGGGTTGAGAGATGCTCTCTCTCCAGCCCCTGCGGGGCTCTATGGTCACCGTGTGCAGCAGCCCTTAGCCCAGGGCTTCTGGCTGCTGCTGCTGCAGCTGGGGATCCATGCTGCATGCACAGGGTCTGCAACTAGTTGTTGGCTCTGTGGATCTTGTGCTGTTTAGTGCAAGTGTGTCTGGGAGGGGCCCTTTAAGGGAGTGGCTTGCTGTTGAGTCCGCCCTGTGACCCTGTCTGCAGCTGTTCCTAGCACCCTTATTTCGATGTGTGCTACTTTGGAGTGTAGACGTTCCCTCGCAGCGCCTATTTCGATGTGGTGCTGTCCAACGTCGATATTCAATGTCGACGTTGCCAGCCCTGGAGGACGTGTAGATGCAAGCTATTTCGATGTAGCATGCACATGTAGACGTAGCCTAGGAAACACATTGTCTCCTTTTTAGTATAGACAGTAATTCTGAGGTGAGGAAGAAGAAAACTTTTCTATAGCACATGAAATAACTTGGGATAGACTGTGTCTGGAGGTGCAGAAGTACAGGTGGAATATTTCACTCCTGGTCCATCTGGACTCCAATTACATAGTAAGTAGTTTGTGTGGGGTGTGAAATGCAGCGGCAGCACCTGTCATAGATACCTTGTCATTTGCAGAGTTAGGCAGAATGACGTTAAGAGCACTCTATGGAGCAGTGTTCGGAAATGCACGAGACTTTTTGTAGCGTGTGTTTATAGGACTAGTCAGAGCACAAGGAAGGGTAATTTATGGCTAAAACTGACCATCAGCCCTGTTAACATTCCTCTGAATTTTGCAGTCAGTGTTCTGAATACAGAGAGTTTGACTTAGTCTTGTCACTTCTAACTTAGAGACTGAAACCTAATGAAACACTCACATCTTTTTTCCCTTGGTTTTGTTTTCTTTTAAATTCCTGTGATAGATTGCTGTGAGGGAAAAAGAGTTCTATTCCACACTCAAGTGTCAGATCAATCATACAATTAAGATTCAGCTTACTGTGGTGGGCTGGCAGGCAGTGCAGAGACATGCAGAGTGTATGAGAGAGAGATGATGTGGTAAAAGACACAAGGTCAGTAGTTGATGGAGCTCTTTGAAGCAGAGACAGGAAGGAAAGAGAACAGATGCTTGAGCAGAAAACTGGGGGAGAGAGAGAAATCCTGAAAGAGAGAGAGCTGAGTGCAGTGCTAACAGCAGAGGACAGACCTTACGAAAAATAAAAAAAAGAAAAAAGAGACAAAAAGTTTGGCTGGTAAAGGGCAGGGGGGACATTCAGGAGCCAGCTGATGGGGCAGATGCCTGAGAGCGAAGAGAGAGGGAGAAGAGACTAGAAACAGAGGGAGAGAAAACAAAGATGGGAAGGAAGGAATGAACACTGAATGGAGAGAAAAAAAGGTGGGATTCTTAAAATGTGTGAAGAGTGAGAGACAGAAGGCTATAAAGCAGCATCAAGCCATTCAAACCTTGAGATCCAGCCAAAAAAAAATCGATGAAATATGATGGTGGGGAGAGGGAAAAAAGGAATGTCCAGAGATGTAAAACTGAATTACGGACCAAGTTCTTTGAGTTCTAAGCTGTCCTGTAAATGCAAACAACTCTGAAATAACATAAGATGCAAATGTTTTTTCAAACTGTCCTTTTGAATACACACAGTTGCATTTTACATGACAGATAGGGTAGCTTCTTATGTCTCTTGGGGGTAGTACAAGGGCAGTAGTTCCTAGTAAGAAATCCCATTAGAATGTCGCTGTTTTCTGTGTATGTTAAGAAGTGCTAAAAAGTCAATATTGGGACCCCAGTGTTGTCAAGTTATGACTATAAAACATTGAGCCTGACCAGAGATTTTTGACTTGATCTAAATACCACTGAAGTCACAAGTGCATTTGCTCTTGATGGGAACAGAATTGGGCACATTATGGGTTATACATTAGTACAGGTTGAACCTCTCTAGTCTGGCTCTCTTTTGTCCAGCAGCATCTGTAGTCTGGCGTGATTTTAGTTAGCTGAACCACCAGTTACCACGGGTGTGGCCAGGTTTTCCATGGTCTCATAAAGTTTGTTTACATCCACCAGTGCTGTGTCTCAGTGATCTGTGCTGCTATTCAGCTGTCATTTACCCCTCAATGTCTTCTAAAAGCCCAGTAAGCAGTGGAGGTGTTGGTAATGCTGCTGGACATTATTGACTTCCTGTGGTTTGGTAAATTCTCTCACTGGACTCTGGTCAGGTCCCAAGGGTGTTGGACCAAAGAGTTTCAACCTGTACTGCTAATACGTGTTATTTATTTAGCCCTCATTGCATTTGCCGTAGGTCTTCTGGGTACTTCTTGTAAGTGCATACAAAACACTAAACCAACACAGATTAAAATGATTCTGATTCCTACAGGATTAGGATAGACAAACAATGGAAATCAAAGTATGCCTATATAAGGGCCATTTCTTATGAAATTGTGCTAACTGTGTTAGCATGTAGTTTATGGCAGATCATCATGTTCTTGATCTACAGAGAATTGTTACAGGCTGACCCATGAAATTATTGCCTCCTTAGAATTTTGTCAGCATGCAAATAAGCACAAAAATGGATATTGATAAAAGAAAATATTTCTGGGCTTGCAAATCAGCCAGAATCAGCCAAATTCTTGGTCTTCAGTATGTGCCACTGAGCAGTGTCAGATGCTCACATGTACACAAATTGACATTTACAAGGCACGCTACAAACAGTGCCAAGTTCAAAAATAAATTGGCTCTTTTGATAGGTTCGCCAGAGCCTCTTAACTACACCAGAGCCTCCTAAGATTCATTTATTGTTTGCTACTGAAGGAACTGGAATGCTCCAGGACACAGAATGAAAATACATTCTTTGAGGCACAAAGAAAATTATGAACTTAAGTACAATAAATGTAAAGTTGCAGATTAATGGGGTTACATTTTCAATATGGGGGAGGTGTGTGTGTGCTAGGGTACAGACACTCTATTTTTAATGGGAGCTGCATAAATAACACCATGTGTGTTCTGCTGAAAATCTACTACAGTAAATGCAAATGTCTCCTACAGGAGGACAGAGACAGTAATTGAGTCTCGAAGGGACAGATCCTTTTCCTGGAGCTCTACTTGTGCATGTGTGGACATCTCTGGGCTCCTGTGGCTCTCCTTAAAGCTTCAAGGTTTGGAGCACCAGTTCTTCAGGGGCAAAGAGGCAAAATCCTGATCCTCACTCACCCCTGGGATAGTTTAGATTAATCTCTGCAAGGCAGAAACAGCACTAGTACATATGTGTCTAATACAAGGGACATAGGATCTGCCACACCTGATCAAGTGATCAGACAACCTATTCCAACATTCTGCCTTTGAGACTGGCCGGTATAGTGCACGATAGTTAAAAGAAAATCAACAGAGGTGGAAAAAGTGCCCCAAAAGTTATTTGGGTAAAAGTGCAGCTGCTTTCACTTCCACAGACTTGAGTACAATAAAGATGTGATGTGTGTGCACACACACACATTTGTATGTGTACATTTATGCAAGGAGTATTCCAGAAAGATATTGGTGACTTGTACTTAAGTTCCTTCCCCCCAAGCAGTTGTACTTTACTAAAGTAACTTTTTGGGTACTTTTTCTACCTCTGGAAATCAACATAATTCCAGCAATTCACTTAGATAATTGCAGGGTGGGTGAACATTTGGAACCCTCTGGCAATTTACTCCCTGAACCATATGAAATGATCACCACTATCATAGTGTGTTTGAAAAATGGTGGGAATCATTGCCGGTCAAACATAAGCTTGTCAAGTTGCATAGTTTCAGTCTTCTAGATTGCTTAGCCAGCTAGATGAGGAACAAATGACTTTGTAGTTTTAGACCCCATTAGTATTGTATTTACACCAATACCTTCTGTGTATGTTTTGGTTTATAAGCGTGTCTGATCTAGGTATGTAATAGACCAGAAAACCTGGACATTCTAAAATGAGGCTCAGCCATATAAAGGTGCAATATTTATCAAAAAACTAAAGAAGAAAAGACTGACCTATTTAAATGGCCTAATTTTGGAAATCCTTGAAGAGGATTGGATGAGGATGGGAAAGGAGGAATTAGTTAGGTTTATTTTCCTTCAAGAGGTCTTAATTCTACTTCTGTGTCACATAAACCACAGAACCTCCCAAATCTCTTATAAATTGTCTTCTAACAGCTTCAGGTAGGTGTGCTCACTCTCTAAAATGATGTTGATTACATATGTTCAGTTAAGAATATTTGCCACTGAATAGCATTATACTTATCATATCATATCGTGCTCTACCGTGCACAAAGTAGAGTATCCTGAATTATTATAAGTGGTAAATAAATGGTAAAGATGTGGCAGCATCACCAATATATCAGACAAACATAAAGAAACACTGTGCAAAGAGAAATTAATGAATACTTTCTAGGTTCTATACTTGCTTTTGTTTCTCAGACTTAATTAAGCCTCTTGATTACTTTCAGGTGCTTAATTCTGCAGCAGCCCCTCTGATATAGGGTCCTAAATCAACACACTAGTCCACTCTGTGGACAAAGAAGTAGAATCTCAGCTCTTATAACACTGATGTTTAGGGCATTGTACTGGGACTCTGAAACCTGCTCAGGGGACTTTTAGTCAGCAAGGAGCCCATGCAACTATTTTAGAAGGAGGTGATGCTTATATTGTCCCTTACTGATTTTCAAGCACTGCTGTCCACCAGAGTAGTTAGAGCCTAAATTTATTAAAAATAATAGTTCTGGGTTATTATTCTTGCTTAGGTGATGAAAATAATATTCACTAGAGCAGATTTTTAAGTTTATGGAGCTGACACTTGCAATTTCTTGTCATTATCATACCTGATTATCTTTTTAAATTTAACCTGATCTCTGCTTCAAAATCAATGGCTTTAACTTGTAACTTGAATGACTGCACAGATGTTAAGCAAGAATACAGGCTGGAGACCTTAGGAAACAGTAGTTGATTAATGCTTTATAATTTTATGTTGACAATGATTAATGATAAGCTGATGTGGTTCAGAACCAAGGACGCTCAATGTGAGTTGTGTGCAAGGAGGGCTTGTGTAACTGCAAGTGTGTGTGCCTGCTGTGGTTTTTGGAGCCGTGTGGCCATGAGGTTATTGTTTGTTTTTGATTTCTCCATGGATGTTAGTGTCAATGAAATGTGTTGAACCAACATGCTTGAAGATTGAATCCTCCTGATCTGTGCAGGTAGTGGTATGTATTGCAAAATTGCCTATACTGCCTAACAACAAGAATAGGCCAATTTCCCTGTTTTCAGATGATGTTTGTATTTGGGGGCCTATTATTAAGATGATATTTGGATTTCTAAATCAGGAAGAAGAACCAGATCTGCCTCCCACCCCTCAGAGGAAATCAGCAGCAGATGCTGAGGGAAACCAAAGGGAGCCAATTAAGTTCTCAGTTGAATTAGTTCCTGTCAAGGCCACCATCTGAAATTCCTGTTGCAGAGCTGAGGATGCTGCCCCACACCACCATTCTGGACTCTCATTCAGATTTCAGGGAGTTCTCTCCTCAGGGAGCCCAAATTCAAGAACACTCTAGTGGGATCAGGGAGGGAAAGGGCTGATGGAGTACTTTTTCCCTGTGGAAATTTGGAGATGAGTGGACAGGTCTCTCCAAGCATGGACGAGTGGGGGATGACTTGCATCATGGTAGCCAAGATTTCTGAAATCTTGGATAAGTCCATCTGACCGCATAGATTCCATTGCAGAAAGGGTGACCGCTGCACTCCCTCCTAAAATCACAGTAATCATTTTTGCTGTCAGGAGTTCATTTTAACTCTTTGGCATCTGTAAACTGAAACAATTTGAGAACACTAGATTGAGGGTACATGGAGATACAACTACCTAGGCTCACCAGATCCAGGAAATGGAAAAAAAAAGCAGCCTTCCTGTAGCAAACAAAATAAAACAAAACAAAACAAAAAAACTTAAAAGCTGATGCACTGGGGAAGGTAGAATAACCTCTGTGGTATAGGAGTTCCTGGGGGAGTAGAAGACACAAAATAGCTTTTGACGGCATGCTCATTGCTTGAATTAATTAATTGAATTAATTAATACCTTTTTGAAGTAGCTGTATCCAGGCCAATGAAGATTTGACTATGGGAATCTGTTGAGATCCAGCTGAGTCTTCAGGGCACTTAGAAGAAGATGAAGATGATGCTGTTGCAGGCATCTACAATAACCAAAGAAATCAAGATATATGACTTACTGTTATGTAATGTGTGATCATACTCAAGACTTCTGAAGCCAAATGTACCAGCTCCGCCAGTGATAGAGCAGGAAAACATGTGGCACACAAGTTAAACCTAAGAAAATGAGAAACTCAGCTTCCTGGTAAATGAGTGATTTTATGTAATGGAAAACAGACACCTTCCTCCCCCTTCTCTGTCATGGCTGTCTGAGGCCTTTTGTAATCACAATCTTTGCAAATGGGATAATAAAAGTAGGTTTTTTTCTCTCTCTCTGTGGTCTTGGAGGACCAGACTGGCTTCAGGCCACAGTAGTATTCTATCTCTCTTTTCTTGTCATCGCCTTCATGCAATCTCTCATGAGGATTCATTCTGCCAGGAAAATCTGGGTTATTTCTCTTGATGCTAAAAAAGCATTGGCCGTCGTAAAGTGGGCTCACATACGGCTACAGTTCTGAGGCTATGTAGCTGTGGATACCACTTTTTCTCTGCTTCCATATGATTCTGCAAATGGGGTAGCTGACCTTGGCTAAAACTCTTCAGCTCTTTTACCCTTGCCAGAGTCTACCGACAAGTATGTGTTTTTAGACTTCAGTCCTGCACTGGGCTCTGCTGATGGGGATGGGCACCTGTGCCAAGTCTCCATGTTCTACATTATACATGGTATGGTGGCATAGCTATGGTACTGTACATAATACAAATACTTCCACTGTGGCAGAGGAAGCTTTTCCCTTCACTATAGGAACTCCACCGCACTGACTGATGGTAGGTAGGTCTACGGAAACATTGTTCCCTCCACTGTGTCTATACCAGCCAGGTCCACATTTCAGAGTTAAGTCAGCAAAGCCATGGGGATACAGTAGTCGAGGATGTGAAATGTTCATACTCTGCAACTATGCTAATCTAACCCTTCAGTGTAGTCCTGACCTCGCCACTGAGATCACTTCAACCCCTCATGGAAGCAGAGGCCCTGTGTTAGCAGAGCTGATGCAGGATCTGGAGCGTTTGTCTATTAATTTATGTCCTGATGTTGGATTCCCTAGCCATGTAACTCTGCACAAGTGTCAGCTCTAAAGGCATTCATCTTGGAGAAAAATATGTAATCTCACTCCTGAGAGAGACCTCTTACTCTGTGTAATTTAATCAGCTTTTTCACTCCCCATAACTGAAAAAATATATATTTTAAAGACCATCTTTTACTGGATAAAAGTTCTGGGACATTAACTACCAAGTCTTGCCTGTGCCACTGAAGCTGTTGTCATATAATTCCTTCTCAGATTTCACTAGAGGGCTTTATGCATTTGGGAATAAATATCACACCGCGCGCTTTGGCATAAATGTCAGTCACTGATGAAGAACAGCACAGCTGGACTACCAGGGAACAGCAGATTAGCAGAGCTGGAGGGGGAGGGGCAGATACTGCCATAATTACCTGTCGTGGAACAATTCTGCTCTGTATCACACTCTCGCAATTTTAGCTGAAGTCTGCGGCATGACAGAGGCACTATATCAAGAGTGCACCCTCAGCGATATTTATTGTTAGGCCCTGTGCTTACTCCATCATTTTTCATGAGCACTAAGCTCACTCACATATTAAAAATTAATTCAATGGAAGGAAAATGGGTATCATTTAAATCTTTTCTTTCCATTATTTATAGAGTTTCATTCAGTACAGTTAGGAGTGAAAACATAAAGCCTGAAGTTCTAATTGATGCCTGAGGCAGAAGGCTACATAGGACACTGGGTCAAACAGGAAAGCTAATATCAGAGAGGGACAATATAAGCATTATCCCCTTTTAAAATAGCTGTGTGGGCTCCTTGCTGACTAAAAGTCCCCTGAGCAAGTTTCAGACTCCCCATTGCAATGCCCTAAACATCAGTGTTATAGGAGCTGAGATTCCACATCTTTGCCCACACTGGCTACGTCTACACGTGCAGCCAACATCGAAATAGTCTATTTCGATGAATAACGTCTACACGTCCTCCAGGGCCGGCAACGTCGATGTTCAACTTTGACGTTGCTCAGCCCAACATCGAAATAGGCGCAGCGAGGGAACGTCTACACGTCAAAGTAGCACACATCGAAATAGGGATGCCAGGCACAGCTGCAGACAGGGTCACAGGGCGGACTCAACAGCCAGCCGCTCCCTTAAAGGGCCCCTCCCAGACACAGTTGCACTAAACAACACAAGATACACAGAGCTGACAACTGGTTGCAGACCCTGTGCCTGCAGCATAGATCCCCAGCTGCCGCAGAAGCAGCCAGAACCCCTGGGCTAAGGGCTGCTGCCCATGGTGACCATAGAGCCCCGCAGGGGCTGGAGAGAGAGCATCTCTCAACCCCCCATCTGATGGCCGCCATGGAGGACCCAGCAATTTCGACGTTGCGGGACGCGGATCGTCTACACGGTCCCTACTTCGACGTTGAACGTCGAAGTAGGGCGCTATTCCTATCTCCTCATGAGGTTAGCGACTTCGACGTCTCGCCGCCTAACGTCGAAGTTAACTTCGAAATAGCACCCGACACGTGTAGACGCGACGGGCGCTATTTCGAAGTTGGTGCCGCTACTTCGAAGTAGCGTGCACGTGTAGACGCAGCTACTGTGAACTAGTGTGTTGATTTAGGACCTACTGTCAGAGGGGCTGCTGCAGAATTAAGCACTTGAAATTATTAGATGAAGGCTACTTAGGTACAGATCCTGCACACCTTCTATGTACATGTTGAAGTGTTTGAAGGATCCGCCACTGTATGCTAGTCAGAGCTTGAAGGTAGGGAGCACGTGTTTTCTACATTTTTGTGCATTGTGAGGGAAAATCACCACTGAGAGGAGGTCTGTAATAGATCCCTACCATGACATCACCACTGCTTTTTAACTCGTTTAACCTTATGCAGAGACTCTCAACAAGTCTGTCTCCTATGCCCAACTCAAGCTCAGTCCAAGTATACACATTTTTAATATATAAGGCAACACCTCCTGCGTTTTCCTCTGCCTATCTTTCCTGATCAAACTGTATCCTTCTATACCAATGTTCCAATCTTGTGTATGAGCCCACCAAAACTCTCTGGCCATGTTTACACTACCCAATAACTTCGAAATGGCCATACAAATGGCCATTTCGAAGTTTACTAATGAAGCGCTGAAATACATATTCAGCGCCTCATTAGCATGCGGGCCGCTGCGGCACATCGAAATTGACGTGGCTCACCGCCGCTCAGCTCATCCAGATGGGGCTCCTTTTCGGAAGGACCCTGCCTACTTCGAAGTCCCCTTATTCCTATGAGCAGATGGGAATAAAGAGGACATCGCAGTAGGCGAGGTCCTTTCAAAAAGGAGCCTCGTCTGGACGAGCCATCTGTCATGTTTGTGTTTGTTTACTAACATTTCAAGTTCTTCCTGCTTATTCCCACACTTCTTGTATCTGCATCCAGAAAACTTAAATCCTAATTTGATTTTACCCCTTACTTCTGTCTTGTTCCTGTTAGATCTCTGCCATTATAGCCCATGGTCCCAATTTCTGACCTGTCTTCCAGGTCTCCACATTTTTTTTCTTACCTGTGGGCTTTGGTCACCTGCCCCTGCCCTCCCACCCGTGTCAAACCTAGTTTGAAGCCCTCCTCACTAGATTAGCCAGTATGTGTCCAAATATCCTCTTATGCTTCCTAGATAGGTGAACCTCATCTCTGTGCTTAGCAGTTCTTCTTGAAACAACATCCCGTGGTCAAGGAAGCCAAAGCCTTCCTGGTGACACCATCTCCACAGCCAGGCACTCACCTCCAGGATGCACCTGTGAATGGAAGGACTAAAGAGAACACCACCTGTGTGCCAAAGTCCATCATCTGCACTCCCAGGCCCCTGTAGTCACTTTTGATCTACTCAAGGCTACACCTTGCAGTATCATTTGTGCCCACGTGAATGAGGAGCATGGGATAGTAGTCAGAGGGCTGGATGATCCTCAACAATCTCTCCATAATGTCTCAGACATGGGACCCTGGCAGGCAGCATAGCTCCCGAGATGACACATCAAGGTGACAGACAGGTGTTTCCGTCACCTTCTGAAGAGAGTCTCCAACCACCACTAGCCTGATTTTCCTCTTCACTGTGGTGGCTGCACACCTCCCAGCCTTGAGGGTGCATGGCGTCCCCTGCTTCTCCTTAGGAGCTGATTTCTTGGCTCTGGCATCCAGAGCAGTATACTGGTTCTCCAGAACCACATCGAGAGGGGTGAGAGCTGGGGTGGAGCACTGCCTGCTGTGGGGAGTAACCAGCTGCCCATGCACCCTCTGAGACAGAGCCATCTCCTCTTCCACCAAAATAGCTCATGGTCCCCACTAAGACTAGTCTCGTGGGCTGCAAGCAGTCCATTGGCTGCAGGTTGCCCACCACTAATTTGTGGGGAAGGCGCATGACTCATCATTTCTGAAAACATGTTCAGCAATACTGACAGTTTCTATGGCCTTTGCACACATAGGATAATACTCACTATCTCCTGGGGAGTTGTCCCCTCCCACCCCCACTGCCCCGCTCCCAGTGTTGCAAACGCTTCTGATTTTATTGTGAGTCTCAGAACAATTGATGTTTATTTTTTAAGATCCAGCTCTGCTAGTGAAGATATTGTGCAGAAATCTCAGCTTTCAGTGAAGGAGAAAGCTTGAAAACAAGAAGTGAATGCACTCCAAAGAACCAGAAATCAGAAGGTAAATGAAAAGAACCTAAAATTCATTGTTTTAGACAAACAAACCTAATGATTTTTAAGCCAATCTCATGATATTTTTGGGGGGCCTTGACACATGAGTTTTTGCATGCTTGGGGTTGGCACTACCCCCATGTGAAGAAGAGCTAAAAAACTGCAGAGCATTTAAAAAACCCATACAAAACCAAAACCAGAAATGAAGGCAATTGTACGTGTAAACTGAATGCTTGCTCCTTGTGACAGAGTGGGATTGCTGTATGTTGCCCAGGAGAAAAGAGAGCTGTATTTTACCATGTCCAAACTACTAACACATTAATATCCCATAACTAAATCTTTAAATGTTTTGCAGAGACCACAAGATGTCAGTCTGGCTACACGAAAATCCTACTGCAGTTTTATGCACTGATTAATTCAGTATGATACTAAATCTTAACAGCTATGGCAGTGTTTTAGATTTTTTGAGACCACAGAACACCAAACAATAAGAGTTTTAATGAGGAACACCAAGGAAAATTTTCTTCAAAAAATTATTATCAGACCAAACTGAAAAAAAACAATATATGCAGCAAAACCAAAATGAAGTAGTTTAATCAGGTATCATAGCAAAGAAGAAGTAACATTTGTATCTGGCTTTAATGACAGAAAATATATAACATTTTTCCTAAGGCTCATGGCACACCTGCAAGTTGTTCCCAGAACACTGGTGTTCCACAGAACATAGCTTAAGAAACACTGATCTATAGTGCTGGAAGTTCTTCATTTACAGCTGTTATTTGTACTGGACTTTTCCACATTCTGATAAATGTCCATGTATTATTATTGAGTTTTCTATTTTAATAGCCTCTCCAATCTCCTTGAGCATTTCACTGTCACCATCTTCCTCCTGGTCGGGTGGTCAGTAGTTAGAGCATGGAATTATTATCTGTACAGATTCTATGGTACAGTTTGGTTCATTTAAGATTTTTACTTCATTTGATTCTGTGCTTTCTTTCCCTGCACTATCAGTACAACCTGTTCTGTCCTTCTCATAAATTTTGTGCTCTGGTATTACTGTGTTCCACTGATTATCTTTATTCCACCAAATTTCTGTGCTGCATATAATATCAATATCCTCATGCAATACGAGACACTCTAGTTCACCCATTTTATTATTTAGACTTCTAGCATTTATATGTAAGCACTTTAAGACCTTGTTCCTTTTTAACTGTCTGTCATTACAAGATGTGATTGAGTGGGATTCTTCTCCATTTGGCTGTTTCTCGTCAGATCTTTATCTCTCTTTCAGCATCTTCCATCTCCTCCTCCTTCCTCGGACACAGAGAATCTCCATTAATAGATCCTTCTCTAAGAGCTGCCTCTGTCCATTACATGTGCATCTCTGCACCTGTCAGCTTTACACCAGCGCTGAGTTTTATTAAGAAAAGTTATTGCTCACTTTTTCCTAGTGCTGTTGTGTCATGTTGCCACAGTTTAAAAGTGGCTGTTTTTCAGTACTGGGTGATGTAGTTCTTGTTCTCACATGCTCATATGTGCACACACAGTTTCTGGGCTTGCATATGTGCCCACAGACTTTGGATAGTGCTCTGAGATCTTTGTTTTGCTACACGAATGTACTCTTACAATCATGTTTGCATTGTCATTAGTATCCAGCGTACACAGTAACTATGCAGGACAGGGGTGGGGAACCCCTGGCCTGCGGTCTGGATCCGGACTGTGATCGTCTGGATCCAGACCCCAAGGCTTGGGATTCTTCTCCACAGAAGCTGGCCCATGGCGGGATAGGGGGCTTGGAGCTCCAAGCCTTACACGCTGGATCAGGCAAGCTGTGGTCTGGTTCCAGACTGTGGGCTCTGACAAGAGCCAGGACCCAGGAGGCGGGAGAGCAGAAAGTGGCTCTGGACTCTGCTGCTGGTTGCTGGTGTTCCTCCAGCTGAGGGAAGGGAAGGGGAGCAGCAGCAGTTTCTGCAGAACTGCTTGGAGGCTTCCTACTGCTGCTCTGAAGTCCATCCTCATGTGGAATGTTGATCTGAAAAGCTTTTACATTCTTGGTGGCAAGGAAGGTGCTTTCAGGAAGATTACGAAAATTCTATAGTTTCCCCAGGAAGTCAATGGTGTCTTGGAGAGAGCTAGGAGTGCTGGTATCACAGAGTTTGAGGACAGAGTCAACATAGTAGGATAGTCCTGCTGTAAGGGTGCCAATACCTCAAATGATCCAAAGTAATCCATCCAAAGTAAACCTTCATGCAAACACTGGCATACTCTTCAATCCTCATCCACAGGGCTGCAACAGCTCTACTATAAAATACAGTATTTGAGACAATTCATTTGCAAATTCAGCACTTTTAAATTAGGCCTTAACAGATTTCAATTATCTGATACATTACCAAGGCAATTTCCCCACCTTTGATATTCCCAAGAATGGAACACATCCTACCTCACTTAATTTGCTTCATCTACAGGTCCTATTAGTGACCTGTGTTTTCCGCCTCCTCTCCCCACCGCTCGGCTGTGTAAACTCTGGATTCTAATTGTCTATTCCAGAATCAGAGGCAGTGGGTCTTACCCCCGAAAGCTCAACGCCTAATAAATGTATTAGTCTTCAAGGTGCTACAGGACTGCTTGTTGTTTGTGACTCAGAGCTGTGATTACTACTAATTTATTCCACAGTCTGAGAATTCTACTGAACCATTCGCCATGTGGATTAACTGGTCAGCTCAACACCATGCTAAGGAGGATCATATGCCTCATTTTATTTCTCCCTTTCAGAAAAAAAATTGAATTTCAGTTTAGAAGAATGAGTTTGACCCTCAGCTGGGAAAGTGGCTGTAGCTCCACTGAAGTCACTTATTCCAGTTGAGAATGTGACTCCATATTTCCATGAATACTCTAGCACCTTGCCACCTTTAGCGCACTTCTATTCTTCCCATTTCATTTTTTCCTCCGTATCCTCCTCTTTGCTCTCTTAATTCAGTACTTTCTTTCTGCCTATGAATAAGATCATGCTACTGCTTTATAGTTTGGCCCATGAGATGTCCGAATCTGTCTTTGTAAGCACCAAGCTAACTCTCAGATACACGTGTCCTCTCCAAAGTTTGGGAACAAGAGGTTCAAGGGCATCATAAAAGAGGTTACAATGGTAGCCTGGCAGTTTTATATAAACATTGTAGTACAGTATAATTTTAGTGGATTTCTTTCTGTACCACCTTAAAAAAAAGCTTGTGAACCTACGAACAACCATTAGAACTTTTTCTTTAAACAAATAAGAAACTCAGCAACTCCTTTGTAACAAAATATTGGATCATAAAATTTATATCTAGAGTTCCAGAGAGCTGTTGTGCACAAGAGAGAACAGAAGAGTCTGTTCATCTTTCTCTAGCTCCAAATTCTGGGAGATATATTATGTTAAACTCATGTTTTACAACTGTAACTATGGTGACATACAGAAAAACAACACTAAGAGCCATATACATAATACCGATTTTTCTAAATTTCTTTTATAACATTTTCCACTATTTCTGTGTAACACAAAACCAAACCAAACCAAAACAAAATCCTAAAATACCAGAATACTAGGGCACAGGGTTCATGATTTCAACTTGATCAGAAGAGACAATGGAGACCAGAGATAGAAATGAGAAGAAAACAAAATAAGGAGGAGATTTTGTTTTTATAGGGTACTCAAACTGGGCTTGTCTACACTTGCCCCCAACTTCAAAGGGGGCATGTTAACCAGGGCAATGGTAGATTATAATGAAGTGCTGTGGTGAATACACAGCACTTCATTAGGCTAATTCTCCCCCACAGCAACTTGCAAGTGTCAAACTTTGAAGTGCTGGCATGTGTGTGCCCGTGTTACTTTGAAGTGCCTTTACTCCTCAAAGTTCGAAGCTGTCGCGGGGGAGAATTAGCCTAATGAAGTGCTGCATATTCACTGCAGCACTTCATTAGTAATCTCCCATCACCCTGATTAATATGCCCCCTTCAAATTTGGGGGCAAGTGTAGACCCAGCCATTATGTTTAAAATATTTGATATCCATCCAGAGGCTTACATAGTTGGCAAGGCTGCTAGGTTTAATATCATTGATAGAATGACCTTACCTACCATAGCAAAAACACTGTAGATGGCAGCGGAGGACTACGGGATAGTTTTTCGTGAGATGTGAAACCAATTTCATTGTAGAAATTGCAGCACTTTTGATCCAATGTATTTTTTGGGTAGTTATGTAAGTCACTGAAAAGTTAATTTGTAGTTAATATTTACGATGAAACATTAAGACTTTGGCTGGTTTTGTACATTGACTGTTCTGGAATGGAACTAATCCTCAGAAGTCATTTCAACATTAAGCTTTTTAGGCAAAAATAATGAATTATACTAGCGCACAACATTTAGTATAGTGTGAAGAGTTAAACCACTCTTTTCTTTTTATACTAACCCTTTGAAACATCACTAATTACACTTTCTGGTTTTTTCAACACTTTTATCTATTTTATTTTTTGCACAATGCCAACTTAATTTCTTTAATAGGCCAGGAAGTCTGTGTTAGTCTGTAGCTTCACAAAAAACAAGCAGTTCTGCAGCACCAAATATTGAGTCTGTTCTGGTCTGGCTATGGTCTGAAGAAGTGGGTCTGTCCCACGAAAGCTCACCTAATAAACCATTTTGCTAGTCTTTAAAGTGCTACTTGACTGCTTTTTGTTTTGATAGTGTATAAACTAGCACGGCTTACTGTCTGTTACTTAACTAAATGTGTTAGTCTTCAAGGTACCACAGGACTGACTGTTTTTCACAAACCTTAGTTCCACTCTACTGTATTGCTCAGAAAGCAAATGTATTTGCAGAATGGGTGTCCAGGATACAAATTAAAACAACAAAGTCCATATAAATAATTCAATGAAGCTAATAGTATTTCTGCTACATTGAATGAATCTATTTAGAGATTGCTGTCGATCTGACAAATGTGAAGGAAAAGGAATATATCAAACAATGGTTATATCCCTTAGAGAAAGAATGCATTTAGGAGGAAGGGAGAGAGCTTTCTTGAAAAAGAGCTGTTCCATTGATCAGTATAGGAAAGTCTTATTTTTTCCATACAGATGTGAGGTAAACGTAGGTAATATACTAAAACTATTAGGAGTATTTTGTTGCCCAGGCTTGAATTTTGCAGGCATCAATATAAATAAAATAAAATAAAATAAAATCCCTTACTTGACTATCTATACACTCCCCATACACTTTCACTTATGTTACATCGCTAACGACTGGTGTTCTCAGTTTCCTCAGGTACTTAATCAGAATATGTGTGAAAAATAAAATATGCAGTATGCAGTGTCAAATATTTAAATGTTCCGCCAAGAAATCACAAAGCTCGGGACTGTGAATGGTGCTTACAGAGGAGTCACTTCTGCATTTTGAAAAGATTTTTTTGATGTCGAAACCTACATTGCGTGGTTTGGAAAAAGGCACTCCTGATGTTAACTAGAGATTAGGAGATTTCTGCATCTCCCTCTGTGTTATAGGAGGAACAGGAAGCATGGTCCACTGGTTAGGACAGCAACCTGGGAGCTGGGAGATCTGGATTCCTGTGTGGCCCTGGACCAGTCACCAAAGGATTTAAGCTTTGTAGTGCCTAGGCACCCAACACAATGGACAGGGAGAGATGGGAGTCTAAGAATGGGATCCACAGCAGCCAGGATGCTAGGGAGGAAGCTGCCTAAGCTAGCCAGTGGGAGCTGCCTGATCTTTGTGGCAGTCAACAGCCCAGAATCCCTCTTCTGAAGTGAGGCAGCATTGATGCCTAAGCTGCTTCTTGCAAGGAGTTTAACAGCTGCCAACCTTCAATAGGTCCCTATGCACGCACGGGCTGCACCAGACACAGACACTGCCGGCCTAACATTTGGGAGGTGATGTACTTGTGCTGGTTGGTGTCTAGCAAAACGTTGGCTGTGTTGCTGGGCATGCTCTTCCACCACAGCGACAGCCTCCACAAGCTTACCCAGCTGCCTCCACCACCAACGATACTGAGCTGCTCACGTAGAACTGTCCCTGGGGTATGGTGAGCTGAGACAACTGTCTGCAGCACCATGATTTGTGGGGACCCAGGGCTTTGATCAAATTACGAGATGGTGAGAAGGTGACGCAGGTAGCGGGTGGGTTAGTGGTGGGAGGAGGAAAACAGAGAGGCGAGTGGCAGTTGAGAGGAAGGCGAAGGACCACATTTTTCTGTTCTCCTCAGAGGGTAGGTGAGGTGTTCTAATGAAGTGCAGATTTGAAAGTTTTGTAAGAGATGGGAAACCTTCTACCAGACCCATCCTTCCCTCCATGCCTCCTGCCCATTGGTGGGCCTGGCTGATCAGCACCTCTGCTCCCTCCCAGAACCCACCACCTGCCATGGATCAGACACTATGTGGCTTCAGGAGGTGCTGAGGGGGGAGTAGGGAAAGGAGCAAGGATGCAGTGGACATAGGGGAGAGGGTGGATCTGGGTGGAGAAGAGGCTGGAGGGGGTGGAATGAGGAGGGGCAGGGGCAGAGCAGGGATGGGAAGAAGCAAGGGGATGACAGGGCCTAGGGGAAGGGGAGAAGTGGGAGCAGGGCCTGAGCAGAGCTGGAAGGAGCACTGCCTGGCAAATTTGAAACTTGGTGCTTGTGACATGGGCCCTGTATCCCTAGAGATGGCCCTGTGCCTAGGAGCTCAGCAGTTCATCTGAGTGATTTAAAATGGCCTGGGGCTCCTGGCTGCCACTGCTACCACAACAGCAGCAGTGACTGACGGCCTCTGTGTCCATTGAAATCATCTGGGTATCTGGGCAATTGCTCCCTCTGTCAGTGGGCCTGGCCATCTCCTTGTATTCAAGAGACCACTGCTGGTGGTGTCTAACCAGGCCTTGGCCTCTGTCCTCTACTGTCCTCAAATAGGGTATCAAATAGCTAAAGATGATGTCTGGTGAGTACTGACCAGTCCTGGATTCAAAGCTATGATTTAGAGAGTTTGGGAATGCAAATTTGACCTTTTAATTTTCAGAGCTTTCCAGTCCCAAGCCCTCCCTTTCACAGCTTTATGGCTAGTACAGATTACGACCAATACAGTTTTGAATCTCTGCATTGTGCCAGTTCTCCCTGTGCAGAAAGGCCTCATTTGAATCCCATCTGTACAGAAATAGGTTTTCTTCATGGTTTTTCCATCTTGGTTTTTCCATGTATGCTTGCGGACATACGGAAAGTAAACAACACTTTTCCTTCAAGAAACACCTTAGGAAAGTGTGGTTGGCTAGATATAGGTTGCCTTTGTGCAGAAGAGAGTTTGCAGTAAAATGTACAGTTGGGATTAGGAAAATAATTTTATAGATAAATTTTACATACTAGATTAAGGAAATCCATAGGTAAAACATAAGCAGGTTATATCTGCTATATATAAGCTCAGGGAAGTACTCAGCGGGACCATTTACAAATCTCAGATACCATCAGGTGTCATGAGCAACATTGCCAAATGATTGCAATTAACAGCTGAAGCTGGAAAGAAACCAAAAAAATACGCTCTGTACATTTGCTACAAAGTAGTCTTATTTCCTCTCTGCCTGGACAGGTGAAAACTCAACAATTTTCCATTTTCACCCATTGCTTAGAAAACTTTAGATCTTCAAAACTGCCCCTCATTAGAATACCTCACCTCCTTGCCTAGAATATAAAATATAAATATATTTTGCATGATTTGACTTGTGGATTGTTTGCTTTTCTCTATGACCAGTATTACAACAAAATTGTTTTTTTGCTGTGCAAATAATTCAATGGCCACTTCCATGAGGTTCTGTAATAACAAATATCAGGTGATTCTGCAGAGCAGTATTCCCCTTTGGCATAACTTCAGCTGCCTTATAGGAATCAGAGTGATCAATTACAGCAATTTATGTCTCTGTAAGTCAGTACAAATCCCTCATTCACCTTGGGCTCTTGTAGGGGTTTTTAATACTTTTTAGAATACTCTAATTTATCTGCCCTAGCAGAATTTTCAGATAAAAATTCTTGTTGATCTGTTCCAGTGGACCAGCTAGATTTTGAAACAGAGGAATCAATCTATTGATTTACACAATCCTAATGCTAAATGCCAAAGGGTAGCTGTGCTTTATGGGGAGTTAAGGCTCAAGCTGCCTGCAATTATCTTATGAAGGTGTGAATTTGGGTATAATTGTCTCAGATGGCCAGAGCAACTGCACTTAATAATCATAGAATCATAGAATGCTAGGACTGGAAGGGACCTTGAGAGGTCATTGGGTTCAGCCTCCTGCCCTCATGGCAGGACCAAGTACTGTCTAGACCACCCTGATAGACATTTATCTAACCTGTTCTTAAATATCTCCACAGATGGAGATCCCACAATCTCCCAAGGCAATTTATTCCAGTGTTTGAGAACCCTGACAGTTAGGAACTTTTTCCTAATGTCCAACCCAAACTTCCCTTGCTGCACTTTAAGCCCATTGTTTCTTGTTCTATCCTCAGAGGCCAAGAAGAACAAGTTTTCTCCCTCCTCCTTATGACACAGAAAGGGATCTAGGGGTTATAGTGGACCACAAGCTAAATATGAGTCAACAGTGTGATGCTGTTGCAAAAAAAGCAAACATGATTCTAGGATGCATTAACAGGTGTGTTGTGAACAAGACACAAGAAGTCATTCTCTCGCTCTACTCTGCGCTGGTTAGGCCTCAGCTGGAGTATTGTGTCCAGTTCTGGGCACCGCAGTTCAGGAAGGATGTGGAGAAATTGGAGATGGTCCAGAGGAGAGCAACGAGAATGATCAAAGGTCTAGAGAACATGACCTATGAAGAAAGGCTGAAAGAATTGGGCTTGTTTAGTTTGGAAAAGAGAAGATTGAGGGGGGACATGATAGCAGTTTTCAGGTATCTAAAAGGGTGTCATAAGGCAGAGGGAGGGAACTTGTTCTTCCTTGCCTCTGAGGATAGAACAAGAGGCAATGGACTTAAATTGCAGCAGGGGAGGTTCAGGTTGGACATTAGGAAAAAGTTCCTAACTGTCAGGGTGATCAAACACTGGAACAAATTGCCAAGGGAGGTGGTAGAATCTCCATCACTGGAGATATTTAAGAAGAGGTTAGATAGATGGCTTTCAGGGATGGTCTAGAAAGTGCTTGGTCCTGCCGTGAGGGCAGGGGGCTAGACTCAATGTCCTCTCGAGGTCCCTTCCAGTCATACTCTTCTATGATTCTATGATTCTATGACACCCTTTAAGATACTTGAAAACCGCTATCATGTCCCCCCTTAATCTTCTTTTTTCCAAACTAAACAAGCCCAATTCTTTCAGCCTTTCTTCATAGGTCATGTTCTGTAGTCCATTGATAATTCTTGCTGCTCTTTTCTGGACCCTTTCCAATTTCTCCACGTCTTTCTTGAAAAGCGGCGCCCAAAACTGGACACAGTACTCTAGCTGAGGCCTAACCAGCACAGAGTAGAGCGGAAGAATGACTTGTCGTCTCTTGTTCACAACACACCTGTTAATGCATCCCAGAATCATGTTTCCTTGTTTTGCAACAGCATCATACTGTTGACTCATATTTAGCTTGTGGTCCACTATAACCCCTAGATCCCTTTCTGCCATACTCCCTTCTAGACAGTCGCTTCACATTTTGTATGTGTGAGATTGATTGTTCCTTCCTAAGTGGAGCACTTTGCATTTGTCTTTATTAAACTTCATGCTCTTTACTTCAGACCATTTCTCCAATTTGTCTAGATCATTTTGAATTTTAACCCTATCCTTCAAAGCAATTGCAACCCCTCCTAGCTCGATATCACCTGCAAACTTAATAAGCGCACTTTCTATGCCAATATCTAAATCGGCGATGAAGTTATTGAATAGAACCAGTCCCAGTACAGAATCCTGAAGAACCCCTCTTGTTATACCTTTCCAGCAGGAGTGAGAACAATTAATAACTACTCGCTGAGTACAGTTATCCAGCCAGTTTGCACGCACCTTATAGTAGCCCCATCTAAGTTGTATTTGCCTAGTTTGTTGATAAGAATATCATGCAAGACCGTATCAAATGCCTTACTAAAATCTAGGTATATCACATCCACTGCTTCTCCCTGATCCACAAGGCTCGTTAACCTATCAACGAAAGCTGTCAGATTGGTTTGACATGATTTGTTCTTTGCAAATCCGTGCTGGCTGTTCCCTATCAGTTTACCACCTTCCAAGCGTTTGTAGATGATTTCCTTAATTACTTGTTCCATTATCTTTCCTGGCACAGAAATTAAACTGACTGGTCTGTAGTTCCCTGCATTGTTTTTGTTTCCTTTTTTATAGATGGGCACTATATTTGCCTTTTTCCAGTCTTCTGGAATCTCTCCTGTCTCCCATAATTTTCCAAAGATGATAGCTAAAGGCTCAGATACCTCCACCTTCAGCTCCTTGAATATTCGAGGGTGCATTTAATCAGGCCCTGGTGACTTGCAGACATCTAACTTTCCTAAGTGATTTTTAACTTGTTTTTTGTTTATTTTATCTTCTAAACCTACCCCTTTCCCACTAGCATTCAATACGTTAGGCATTCCTTCTTCCGACTTCTCAGTGGAGACCAAAACAAAGAAGTCATTAAGTATCTCTGCCATTTCCAAGTTTCCCATTGCTGTTTCTCCCTCCTCACTGAGCAATGGGCCTACCCTATCCTTGGTCTTCTTCTTGCTTTTAATGTATTTATAAAAAGTCTTCTTGTTTCCCTTTATGCCCATAGCTAATTTGAGCTAATTTTGTGCCTTTGCCTTTCTAATCTTGGCCCTGCATTCCTGTGTTGTTTGCTTATATTCATCCTTCGTAATTTGTCCTAGTTTCCATTTTTTATATGATGCCTTTTTTATTTTGAGATCAAGCAAGATCTCTTGGTTAAGCCAAGGCAGTCTTTTGCCATATTTCTATCTTTCCTACACAGAGGAATAGCTTGCTTTTGGGCCCTTAATAATGTCTTCTTGAAAAACTGCCAACTCTCCTTTGTTGTTTTTCCCCTCAGTCTTGCTTCCCGTGGGACTCTACCTACCAGCTCTCTGAGTTTACCAAAATCTGCCCAAGTTATCCAAGTTGTTTTTGGGAGGAATTATCACAGGAGACAGGAAGTTCCTGTGGACAGAAGCTCTCAAGGTCACCTAGAACAGGGGGCTGCAAACAAAATAGCAAGAAGAATTATTTTTTCCAATTTGGTAAAAAACTCAATCAATGAAGAGCTGCAATGCATGTGAGTATGAGACAGTCCTTAATAAATAACATCAAAACTTTCTTTTGGTAACCCCTATTTTAAGACCAGCGTATACAATGATTTGGAATGCGATACGTGTTTATGTAAAAAGTTTGTTACTGTCCTGGAGTATTTTAATTCCTCACACTTTTTGTGTGTGTTTGTACCACTGTCTTCCAGACTTTTACTCCCAAACCTTCTCTCTCTGGAGGACGCTAGGGGGAGTTATCCAACATTTCAAGAACACATATAGTTTGCTATTTAGATACGATTTGTTCATTTTTGGGCTTTTAGACATTCACCATTTATTCAAAATAATAGGATTTTGTTTTAACTTTGCAATTATAGCATCAGGTGCCACAAAGAAGTCCTTCAAGAGCTGCATGTAGTTTCAGATCCACAGGTTGCAGACACCTGACCTAGAGGGCTGAGCAAGGAGCCTGGTGGGTGAACTCTCTGGGGAACCTACCAGAATGGGGAAACTATACTAGGTATTTGTACAGAGGGCAACTAGTGGATGACTGCATTCAGTAGACTGGCTGGAAGCCAGGCCTGTCAAAGGTCATCTGATTTCTGTAGTGTAGAGTTACTGTGGGCAGACATTTCTGGTTCCAAAGAAGGACCTTTCTCTGGCATTGACAGGACCTGAAACTAGCACCAACACAACCCTTGTGGGCACTGCACTCAGGTAGAGGACATAAGGATTTTGTCAACCCAGAACCTTAAAGGATGGTGTTAGGGAGACAGCCACCTGTCCTGCCATGTGGGGGGAGGGGACATTAGCATGAGCTAATTAAGTTAAAAATAATTTTTTCCAAATTTGAATGGCCTTGGCTTAAAAATGAAAATTTGCATAGAAAATATTTTTCTAATTTTTCTGTTCTAAACAATTTTAGTTTTTGAAAACTGGGTAATTTCATGAATGAGTGTTTTTTTTCTCATTTCATTCTGAAGATTTTCCATAGAAAACATTTGGCATTTTCCTACCAGTTCTAAGGGAGTCTGTGGAGAACTCCAGTCACCCAAGAGATGTCTTTCCCCTTTCCTCCCATTGCCACTTTTTGGGGACATCTGGGCTGTGTCTACACGTGCCCCAAACTTCGAAATGGCCATGCAAATGGCCATTTCGAAGTTTACTAATGAAGCGCTGAAATGCATATTCAGCGCTTCATTAGCATGCGGGGGGCAGCGGCGCTTCGAAATTGACGAGCCTTGCCGCCGCGCGGCGCGTCCAGACGGGGCTCCTTTTCGAAGGACTCCTTATGGGACTTCGAAGTAGGCGGGGCCCCTTCGAAAAGGAGCCCCGTCTGGACGCGCCGCGCGGCGGCAAGGCTCGTCAATTTCGAAGCGCCGCTGCCGCCCGCATGCTAATGAAGCGCTGAATATGCATTTCAGCGCTTCATTAGTAAACTTCGAAATGGCCATTTGCATGGCCATTTTGAAGTTTGGGGCACGTGTAGACACAGCCCTGATGACTTTTGAGTGCTGACCCGTGCAGTGGTCACATGCATGAGGATAACGCTTGTATTTAATAGGTTAATGCTTTCTCTTACTACATATTATGGCAGACCAGAAGTGGCAGCCAGCAAATGTCTGAGGGAGGGTGAACATTTTGGGTGCTGGAGGAATGCCTTTTTGTTTCCCTCCTAAGTTCCCAGAGGGCACAGACCTGCAGGCTGGATAGGCAGCTGGGGCTTGTTAGGAGTCAGCCAGCCGCTGCTTGCAATCAAGCACCTGCTACCAGTTAAGGACTCCAGGCTCCCTACAAAAGGTTTTCCCCAGGCATCAGGAGGGAGAGCAGTGCCCAGAGAGAAGGAGGCTGGAGGGCTGAGAGAAGTACAGAGCAGGAGAGGCTGAGCGAAGCCAAAGGACGCCAGCCACCAGGTACCAGATGGAAGTGGTACGTGTAGAGGCCCAAGGGAAGGTCGCTGCGGTGGGGCTGGGGCCAAAGTCCCGCTAGCTCCCTTCCTTCCTAGAGTCCCCAGGCCAGAGTCCAGGCCTGCATGGGGTGGGACTGGACTCCCCGCACCCTTTCCCTGGAGGGTAACCCAACTCAGGCAAAACTGGGGCAGCCTGAATCTGGTGGAGAGGATCATAATCTGCCCTCTCTCAAGACTGGCTGGTGGTGAACATGGCTCGGTAAAGGGAGACTCTTGCCTTTGGGAAACTCCAGGGCAACAAAAGGGCCTGTCTGAATCTTTGAGGCACACAAGAAGCTGCCTGGAAGTGCAGGACCCCTAAGGGACAGTTAAGGGTCTGACACAATACACGGAGCTCAAGCTAAAATAAATGACAAAATCACTTAATTGCACCCTTCTTCTATCTAATATAATTGTAATCATCTAAAGCAAATAGTTATGAGAAACAACACAAGAAAAATGTTGATGAAGGAAATCCCATCAAAATTGCTTAAAAATGTGAATGCTGCAGACCACCAAATCACAATATGGAGGCAGGAAAGAGTATGTGGGTTTGATTTGTTTATTTAGGTATTGGTATTTCAGTATAATGTATGCAAGCAAAATCATCAAAGAGTATTATTGTACGAAAAGAGAAGTTCAGTTTGGCTTACTTTATCTGGACAACACTTTCAGCTCGTGTAAATCAAGTTAACTCCAGTAGGACTATGCCAATTTAAATGAAAGGAGCATCACGTGCCCTGTTTTGTTTCAAACTCTGCTAGGAGGATGCTGCAGGTGCATGAAGAACAAGCAAAACATTTTGTTTTGCACAGAGGTGGAAAAAGCACCCCAGAAGTTATTTGAGTAAAAGTACAGCTGCTTTTGGGAGTGGAATGTACTGAAGTACAAGTCACCAGTATACTTCTGGGAAATTACTTGAGTAAAAGTACAGACATGCATGCACACACCACATCTTGATTTTACTCAAGTATCCAGAAGTGAAAGCAGTGGCACTTTTACTCAAGTAACTTTTTGGGTACTTTTTCCACCTCTGGTTTTGTAAACATGAAAATGATCAGATTCACTTTCTCCCCTTTTCTCACACTCTAAAATTCCTTCTATTTGTCAGTGTTTTCTTTCTGACTGTCAGGCATCTGAATGCCCATCTCAGCAGAAACAGTGTTCGGAAATTAGTATCAGTTTAGCTTTTGCTAACTCTCTGTGGATAAGAATACAGTAAATCCCAGGTGCTTAATAGTCTGGGCAAGAAAGCTATGGTTGGAGACCTCTGTGTTTAACTTCTAGGGTATGCAAAAAATTCATAATAATTTCTCTGCCTCATAACTGGACTAGCTTTTCAGTGGAGTACTACAAATTTAGGTCTGAATCCTGCTCACTAGTGCTTACAAAACTAGGGCTATGTCTACACTTGCCCTGAACTTTGAAGGGGGCATGCTAATCAGGGTGATGGGAGACTACTAATGAAGTGCTGGAATGAATATGCATCACTTCATTAGGCACATTCTCCCCTGCGGCAACTTTGAAGTGTCAAACTTCAAAGTGCCAGCATGCTGTGTAGCCCGTGTTTGAGGAGTAAAGGCACTTTGAAGTAGTGTGGGCACTTCAAATTGCCTGTGGCTACACGGCATGCTGGCACTTCGAAGTCTGACACGTCAAAGTTGACGCGGGGGAGAATTTGCCAATTGGAGCATCAATAATCTCCCATCACCCTGCTTACCAGGCCCCCTTTGAAGTTTGGGGCAAGTGTAGACATAGCCTAGGAGTAGTCACATTACACTGATATGAATTTCTGGGGGCTTCTGTGAATTGTGCTCTGAATTTCAAGTGAAATAAAACGTTAGCAAAGGGCCAAATTCACAGCTGGCGTTAGCTGGTGCAACTCCCTGTAATAGAAATGCCTATGCTTCCTCTGCTGTGAAATGCACTCCTGTGCAGCAGGCCAGCACAACAAGGTCTAAGCACTAGCTGAGTGTCACTTAGTCCTCCTGAACAGTGATTAAATGGTGCTTAACTGGTGTGTAGACCTTGATCTGATCCTCTGCATAGGAGTGAACTTGGCCCATGATGTATTTGGCCTGATCAGCTATATACATATGAATTAATTTTAAAATCATATTAAACTTGGGTCCTGTTAATGACTCAGTCATTTTGGTGGCAGCTATTATTTTCCCAGGTCCTTGAAAGTACCATATTGACTCTACTCAACTACAAATTTAAATTCAAATGAAGAAAAAAACTGCTTATTGGAGAATAATAAAACCTAGAACAAATGCCTAAGGTGAAAGATGCATTCCGTTTACCTAAACACACTTGTTAGAAGACATTCACATTGCCGATGAAATATGCAAATATGTGACCTATTGTGTTGGGGCCGGATTGTGTCTAGCAGTTCTATGAATACATGAGGGCAAAGAAGGTGCAAGGCTCTTCCTCCTCCTTATGTATGTCCTGGTTTAGCTGGCTCTGGATGCCCGCCTGGGGAGCTGTGGTTGCTCATTCCATGTTCAGTCAGGGGGAGACTGAGACACACCACATTCACTGAGCATGCCCAGTGCACTTGCGTTAATACGCTGAGCCCTGGAAGGGCTTGTGGCAACAATTGTTCTTCCCTTTTGCTGCCACCCAGCACAGTGGTGAATTTTGTCTGCCACACAGGAAACCGTTGCCTCCAGGCAATCCAGTTTTGTTTGACATTTTGTAAAATATCATTCCAGGACAGGGATGGTTATTAAAAGGTACAAAACACCAAGCACGAAGAGGCTTTAACTGGCTGTCATATTTAGGCATGACTCCAATATTTATAATATCACGTAAGCAATAATTTTGCAATGTATAGTCTAATTTACAAATGGCCTCCCTGAGAGGCAGAAGTCCAAATTTATGCTTGTAGTGGAATTACATTAGTAAGGCGTTTGCCACTGACAGGTGTAAGCCAAGCACTGTGATACAAAAGAGTGTTTTTGCTGTTATAGAACAGGATACTTACTCTCTTGGAAGCAGTGACTTGCTTTCAGCAAGGTCACATACTGCTGACAGGTCCAGAAGCAGCAATTTTTGGAGCAATTCATAGATGTCATGGATAAAGATGAGCAGGAAGAAAGCTATCTCCAGATCAGACCAACCTACAAGGAATTGAAAGGAAGCTCTTTGAAAGCTTTCATAAAAACATGTATTTTGCTTCAGATACAAAATACTGTGTCTGATACATTATGTCATCACCAGTGACATGTTACATCCGTGCACAGAAGACAGACATTTTAAAGAGACAATGTACTATTGGCTTCAGGTCATTAGCTGATATCTCAGTCCAGCTGAGCTACAGGTTGGTAAAGAAGTGAATAGGTTAGTGTGTGTGGTATCCAAAAAGCAATCAGTAGTTTCTTTTTGAGTACTCTTCATGTATGTGTTTTTTTTATTGAAAGTCATTGTGAGCCAGTGCAACACAGTAACAATTCTCATTCTATTATATATGTAAACTGTATATTTCAATGTCACTGGATAACTCACAAGAGGGTAAAGAATGTTTTTTCTTCAGGAAAGAGAGCTGATGGTTTAAAAAAAACCAAACTAACTAGAAAACATGACCTTTGAGGAAAGATTGAAAGTACTGGGTTTGTTTAGTCTGGGGAAAGGACTGAGGGGGACCATAGTTAACAATTTTCAAATATGTATAAAGTTATAAGGAAGAGGTGAAAAATTGTTCCCATTAACCTCTGAGGTTAGGACAAGAAACAATGGGCTAAAATTCCAAGAGGGCAGTTTAAGTTGCACATTAGGAAAAGTTTCCTGTCAGTGTGGTTAAGCACTGGAATAAATTACCCAGGGAGGTTGTGAAATCAGGATGATCAGAGATGGTCTAGAAAGTACTTAATCCTATCAGGGGTGCAGGAACTTGGTTTACATGATTTCTTGAGTCCTAAAATTCTCCACTGTGTATTCGTTATTTACTATTGCAATTGGGGCTTCTAAGATGTATTATACTCAAACTCAAGTGTGTGGTAGGATCACTGACTCTGCGTATGCTGTGTAAATTATAGGTAGAAAGGTTTAAGAAAATCTGAGTTCACATCACTTTTTATATAACGAAGGTGGAGTACATAAATTTTACATTCAGCTCTCACTAAACCTTTCAAATATGCCCAATGGTTCATTGAAGGCTTGTGTTTTGCTTCTTGTTCAATCTGTCCTTCTCCATCACTAGTCCAGGAAATGTACAAACAAAAGTATTTTTGGTAGAACAACAGCTCAGACTCCTTGGAGAAAGGCCACAAGGGATCAGCTACTACGTTGCAGTTAGGCCATGTCCACAGGAGCCCAAATCTTTGAAATCGCCATTTCAAAGATTACTAATGAGATGCTGAAATGCATATTCAGCACCTCATTAGCATGCCGGCAACTGTGGCTCTTCAAAATTGCTGCATTTTGCTGCCACACGGCTTGTCAAGATGGGAGTCTTTTTTGAAAGGACTCTGCCAACTTCAAAATCCCCTTATTCCTATCAGCAGATAGAGCTGCAGCTGCTGGCATGCTAATGAGGCACTGAATATGCATTTCAGCATCTCATTAGTAATCTTTGAAATAACCATTTCATTTGCATGGCCATTTTGAAGATTTGGGCTAGTGTAGACATAGCCTTAATGTGTTATGTTCACATGCAAAAGGAAACAATGCAGTTGTAGTTAGAGCCTTGCAAATCCAACAAGGATATCTGCTTTATATTGATGGGTACCTGCATCTGCATCTGCAGATGTGAATATACATGACTCATCTTTGCAGTCACAGATGTGGATACAAAGTTTGCAGTCAGGCAGGACTGTAACTATAGATTTGGAATGGTGCTGTTTTTAAAAACAGCAAACACTATAGCTTCAGTGAACAGATTGCTAATGACTCCATGACTTATTTGTTTAGATGTTCAGAATCACATGTATCTTTCTTGGAGATTTTCATCACATATATTCACACCAGTATCCATTAGTAAGACCCTCTATTCAAATTCAAGAGAAGAAGGCAAGGGCAGGCCTTTCACATGGTGGGGGGACGGGGGCACAGAACCTTCTCTTCTCTGCAGCTGTACGGGATCCTGGGATAATGAAAGTATTGCAGTTCTGCTATGCAAGGATAGGGGGGGTTTGCATGGGATGTCATGTGGCAGGCTGCCATCTCCTGCAAGGTGCAGAGCAGAGTTCCACAGGATTCAGTGTAGACGGATGCCTATGGGGGACGGGTAGGGGCGGTGAAGTATGGGATAGGCTGGAGGTGGCGTGGGGATCCATGTTTGCAGGAGCTCCCCATCCATCCATCCTGGAAGTGAGGCTAGGTAGGGCTACTCCTGTGGAATGGTTCCTCTGTGGGTCTGTTCTCAGGAGCTATGATTCCTTCCTTTGTTGAGCCACACATCTGCCCAGTGCTCACACACACCTCTAAGCTGTTTGCTGGTGTGAGGTTTTGACCCATACAGAGCAGTCACGGGCTTTGGCAGAACCATCTAATTTGGGGCACTCCTCTGAACAGAGGTGCAGGTGCTGATTTTTTTCTGAGAATGAGAAAAGGCCTTTACTACGGTAAATTCTAAGTATCCTTCTAGCACCGTTATTCAGTGGTATCATTTTGAGGATATTATTTATAATTGCTCTTAGCCTCAAAAAATACTCCAGTCTTATTCTCATACTGTGTGGTGACACCTTGAGCAACCTGAGATATTTTTATGTTAGAACAGTTGGGTGTCGTCTGATCCTTGGCCCCACAATTCTCTTTTTGGAAAGCAGTGCTCATAGGAAAGCATAGCAGACTAACGAAAATGGCAGTCTACATCTGGTTTAGATATGGCTGTGAACAGTATAATAGAAGGGATTAGCAAGTGAAGAAGAGAATCTCATGTTGTCTGAAAGATGACTGTGGTTACCCTGGGATGTTTATTTTCCAACACGATGTTAATGTTGTTTTCTTCAAATAGCATGTGAAAATATCCAGGCTTGCTTTCAATAGTCACCAGGAGATTGATGCTGCTTCTGGAAGACTCCAGGCCAATCCTGGAGGGTTGGCAACTCTGTTTGCTCAGCTATGTTCTGCCCAGGTGCCCTGCTGCAATATAATAGTGTATCTGTGAGTGGGTTCCCAGACACAGGTATTTCACTCCTGCTACCAGAGCTTCCAGTTACCCTGTGCAACAGCATGCAGCTGATTCCTTCTATTGCCTCCTGGTGTTACAGTCTGCCCTGCCCTGGATTCTGTCTCTGTTCTTGCCCGGTCTTGCCCTAGCTTCAAACTTGTGTTTTCTTCTGGACCCTATAATCCTGATGTGGCTTGTGAAAGCATTCTGATCCCAGTTCTAACCCACAGCCTGCCTTAGACTCTGGTTTCAGCACTGCCCCTCAGGGCTCCAGCCTTGACTCGTTCCTCGTTTTGTGTCTGGCATTGAGCCTTGGTATCTGTTCTTGACCACCACCAATCACCAAGACTCACTGCCTCAAAACCAGAGTCTGACATGGTGCAGGGCCTAAACCAAAGTTCATATTAATATTGCTGCTAAATTAACCTGTTGAGCTTCATGCAGCTCTTTAGCTGCGTCACAGTTATGGGGTTAGCTGCTTCTCTGTCCTCTTTCTGAGTGCACCCGGTCAGATAATAGGTCCCGAGTGTCTTGGGGTGGATCCTGATGATTCTTTCACACTGAAACTTGGGGCTGGTTATGCTGCTTTGTGCTAATCAACTGCTTTTTCACCCTGTGTCCCAGACCAGCTTTCCAACAACTGCATTTCCTCCCTTGTGAAACCTTGTACCATGATAAAGTGACCAACAGCCTTCTTAAGACAAAGAATTTTTATTTAATAAATGGGACACAGCAGGGGTGGGGGAAAGATGACTGGAGGCTTATGAAAAAAATAGGCACCATACATATTTAGTCTTATGCAAGCTTGCTTGTCACTACAAGTCAAGTTAGGGTTTCCTCTTGTAGGGTTAGACTAGAACCACCTTCCTTTCTTCTAGTAAGCACAGAGTCTCCTCTGATCCACGCTGTTCTCCACGTACTCAATAGGCACTGCTCTTCTTCCATGTCCTTTTTCCGAGGTATTTGAGGATGTTGAAACTGTCTGATCCCAGAAATCAAGCACATAGATCACATATTGGGATAGCGGCTGAAGTGTGCACCAGACAATTCCCTCCCACTACTGGGGTGCTCAGAGCCCTGTTCAAGACACTAAAATACACTTATAGAGTGTTTTTGTCCTATACCACTGAAAAATCTGCAAGAGCTACTTGTCAAAATCTACCTGGTAGACTGCATGGCATTGCAGAGGCAAGAACATCTATATAAGCAGAAGCTTGTGATCCCATAGTGGGACATGTCTATGGATGCCCAGCCTGTGGGTCAGCTCCTTTGCACAGACTCCTCATGAATATATGCAAATTAACCCCTTCTCTCTGTGGGGGTGTGAAAGGTGTCAAGCACGTGTTGATGCTGAAAACAATGGTATTAACAAACTTGGGAACTTAGGGCCTGATCTAGCTCTCACTAAAATGAATGGAGGGATTTCTACAGATTTCAGAAGTTCTCCTGGCTTGCCAGGTGTGATGCCACTTAGAATGTCTGCCTGTGCTCTAGCTAGACTCAACCTTCCCTTAAACACAGCAATTCTCACCATGTCATTGTGTAGGGGTTCCTGCAGCGTTGCGGGGAATGTGCCCTTTTGTCTTTCCCTCCTTTCTCACCAACTGTTCTTCCACTGCTGTAAACTCACCATTATGGGCCATAATAAATAAGTAGCATTAAAATATCAAACAAAGCTCACTCTGCAATTTAAAAACAAAGCAGCCTGGAAGTGATAGGGAAAAGGTCTGGCACAGGCAGGGGAAGGTATTTGGGAAATAAGCACTTCTCTGGTTTTTGCTGGCTTATTTTGCAGTTGTACGTTTAAAGAAAAGGAATGTAGAGTTTACTGTGGATGCAGGAGTAGCGTGCAGTAATGGATTGGCTGGCTTTTTAAACTAGGTGTATTGTGCACTAAAGTATTTATATATTTTATGATTGATTGAGGGACAATAACAGCTTAGTAAAAGTAAGATATTTCTCTCAATTTGTGCAAAGCACATCAATGTTGCTCACTGGCTGATAAGCCTCGGTTTGGGAATACTTTTTTAAACAGGGCTTCCCAAATACAACTGAAGAAAAAAAAGCAATGGGTTCTGTGATGCTGAATGTCATCTTATTTGGGGAAAAATGCTACATTTTCTAATATTCAGCATTGCCATATGACTGCCCTCAATGTTTTCCATGACTTTTTTTCCTGGACCTGTTTTCTTTTTAAGTGATGTATTTCCTCGCCAAGAATTTTAACTGTGCTCTCAATACAGCTCAGAAGTGCGTTTTGATATTCTGTCAGAGCTGCTAGAGTTTAAAAAGCTATTTGGCTGATTGACAGCTCAGACACATATGGAGAAGAGATCAACAGGAGAGATTACACAGGGCACTTTTTAAAATTCACTACTCAATGCCCATTTAAAATAAATTTAAAAGAAATTTTCAAAGTATTTACCAGAATGGTTTAAATCTTCCATGTTCATCTAGCCAACTTTTTGGGCCTACCTCAGCTCGTGCATTGGTTAGTCACGCTTTCAAAGAGAGGTTCTGAACATAGAGCCAGCTAGACCTGGAAATGTAATTATTGGTTGCTTAAGGAATCCAAGGGTAATGTCTTGCGCTCTAATTCTCATCACGTACTGCTGATTTTATTAATAATTAACATAGTCACGCGTTCCTCACCAGGAGTCCAGTCTGACTTCTGCACTTCATCAAAGTGTACAAATCTAAAGGTCTGATACAGTAAATTGTGACACAGCCTTCACATCCTTTGGCTTCAAGGAAATGAAGACACTCACTACTATGCAACAGCGCTCAGCATCTCACAGGACTGGGCCTCATAAGGTTGTGTGTTTTAGCAAGGGGGCTTTTGATCTAAATGGAAACAATCATTCAAATGTTGAGGCTCCTCATATGAAACCTCCTTTCCCAAGTAAACTTTGCAATTAATTTGGATTACTTGTGATGTAGAGAGCATAGAGCACCCAGTAGAAAATGTGGCTCCATTGTGCTTCAAATAGCTTACAATCTCGAGCTCTGATCCTGCATTTCATTGTGTGCAAGCACACACCCTTTCCCACACAGGAGTACAGCAGTTTGCCCATGTGCCATTAACTTCAGAGTGGAGCCATGATAGACAAGATAGACAAAAGGGGATTATAAGCTTTGTGTGGTGGGAACGGTCTCTTACTACGTAGATGTAGAGTACCTGGCATGATGGGGCCCAGATCACGGTTGAGGCCTCTTAGTGCAGTCATGAAACAAATAATAAACTGTTACAATATTATATTTTTGGATGCACATTGATATCAGAAGGCATAAGGTATATAAATAGAAGTATACAATTTAGCTGTTAGCAAAGTTGTTGACAAAAAAATTATATTAACAGAGCTTGCCTCCCTCATTCCCTCGAGGAATGAACAATTGCTTTCACACTTTACTACCAGTAACTCTAAAAAGCCAAGGAGATGATTCTAGTACCAAATCTGCAAATTCTTCCAAGGAGTTTGCTTTCCTGAGTTAATAAAGTACATTTGCTAAGATGTTGTTACTAGCTGATATAGGCAGTTGATACCATTTTTGTAGACAAGCCACTAGGGCTTTGATTGAACAGAAAAATGCCCGTTGGCTTCAGGATCAAACTATTAGGAAAAAATGCTGCTGAAAATTGCATCTTCTGTCTCCTTATGTAGTTTTGTTGTCCCAACAGGCAAATACTTTATTAGTCATATAAAAAGGAAAGGCTCCCTTGGCACCACAATGACTTCCTGAACACTGAGTACAATGAAGCTAGTGAATTTTTTAACAAGAAAGTTGGAGCTGTCCATTTCAATTGCTGGGATCGCTCAAATAGACTTTTATGCTGGACCAGGGAGGATTTTTAAGAGACCATATAAGAAGGTTGTTAAACATACTGTCAGCCTGAGTTAGGGTTTTACTTTGGATTAAAAGGTGCTGAGAAAGCATTTATATTGCTATGTAGCTATCTGTTCCTTGTATTAAAGAGCTTGATTTCCTGTGATTCATCATTGGACTTGACCAGTAAAGAATTAGTGATGAACGTCACCCCTGAATCATTGGAGACCTGCACAAGGCCTGTTTATTACTTAAATTGCATATCATCTTTGTTTTGCAGGGTGATGTAGTTAAATAGGGGAGCATGGGCTTCATAGGTGTGATTTTCACCTTTGGTGAAGAAAATGAAACTCTGCTTGAAATACGCACTCCCCTTCTCGCATTGAAAGGAATTGCCAAGCAGAACTAATTAATCAAGATGGAATTAATCTTGAGTGTGGATTGCCCAAAAAGTAGCATAAACTATAAATGCTAAGTATTTAATGAATTTGGAATCAAAATTCTGCTTTTATTCTGACTGTATATCTCCACTCACCTACTCTGTGAGTTGGAGAGCTTCATTGCATAACACTTAATCTTGCCAATTTGCCAATCAGACTTCCAAATGCCTGAGTACTTTATGTGATTGGACACAATTACAAAGAATTAATGAATAAAAAGTACAGCACACTGTGTTCAGTGCATGCATGGAGTTCAGTTATCCACAGTTAAGGGATTGTGGAGGATATAGTTGTCTTTTGGATGCAATCCTGGAAACACTCATTTTGAAGTGAATACAATTATCAGTACAGAATGTGAGATATCTGTATTGATATTTGCCTATGTTACGGAAAAATACACTTCAGATTAGTTCTCCTATAAAACAAGACAAGAGTGGAAATGAAGGGAGGGTTACACAATGCTCCACTGCATGTGGGGGCTGTGTGATGAGATGGTACAGGCCGCTAGGAGTTGGAGCATATGATATGAATCAGAGGTACCTACTTTCTAGGCACTTTGCATTTCTGAAGGAAGATGCTTCAAAACATATATGAACAACTCAAAGGGAGAACACCTCCTTTTAGTTATCTAAAGATTCTATACTTTAAAGGCATATCCATCCTTCCTTCCTTCTTGCTTTCTTCCATAATGTCAACATGGCAATCCAGTGCTTTTCAGATGATAATTACTTTCCTGTAGATGAAAAGCACAAATCTTCCCCAAGCAGTGGACAGAAAGTGGGAATCAGAGCTGGATCAGAATTGTCACAGGAGGTATTTACAGGAACATTTCTTTTCATACAGAGGCAGTTGGTGAAATGCTAAATAGGTAAGCTGCAAAATATGGCCATGATGCCAATTACATTACATAAGATTTATGGACTGTTGACCGCTGACCACCTGAAATAGGATAAAGAGAAGGGCAATTTTCTTCATACATTTGTGAATGTAATGAGATCATTCTGGGTTTTTTAAAAATTGATATTTGTGTAAGTAGATACCTAGATTGGTCAAGTACCATATCCATTTATTATTTTGACTGATTTCTCTATGTATTTGTACTAACAAATTTTCAGCAGAAGTACATATTTTTTTAATGCTGCTGTTGGTAACTTTACCAGATGGAAAGTTGTTATAGAAGATGAAAATATTATCATTAATTCATTTAGCGTAATGTTAGTACACGTGGTTCTTTATGAATATAGAGCAAGACCTGATCTATGACCCAGCAAGCTTAAAATCTAAAACCAACCAGCTTATGTCATGTTGTCCAGGAAGAGCCATCTTTAGAAAATTAAAGTTTGTTCCAGTTCTCAAAATTGAAACCCAGCTCCAGATTTTGAAACTTTCCCCTAATTTAAGAGGTGATGAGAGGTGGAGTTTGGGTTCAGCCCATCTCTGCTTAACGTAAAATACCCTCAGCTCTTTCTGGACAATATGCAGCTATGAATTCATGCTTCTGGTGCCAAAGGTAGCATCACAGTTACATGAATTTCACATCTGGAGTATTGCCTCCAGTTCTGGGCCCCCCAGTATAGAAAGGATGTGGATGCATTGTAGAGGGTTCATTGGAGGGCAACGAAAATGATTAGGGGTTTGGAGCATTTGACCTGTGAGCAGAGGCTGAAAGATTTGGGCTTATTTAGTTTTCAGAAGAGAAGACTGAGGGGCAATTTGATAGCAGCCTTCAACTTCCTGAAAGGGGGCTCTGAAAGGGGGTGGAGAGAGCCTGTTGTCAATAGGGACAGATGGCAGAACAAGGAGCAATGGTAGTTACAGAGGGAGAGGTGTAGGTTGGATATCGGGAAAAACTATTTCACCAGGAGGGTGGTGAAGCACTGGAATGCTTTACCTAGAGAGGTGGTGGAATCTCCATCCCTAGAGGTTTCTAAGTCCTGGGTTGATGTAGTCATGGCTGGGATGATTTAGTTGGGGTTGGTCCTGCTTTGGGTAGGGGACTGGACTAGATGATCTCCTGAGGTCCTTTCCAGCCATAGAATTCTATGATACAAAGGTATCTATAGGAAGAGGACAAAGGCTTCCCTAAGGCCAGGGCTCTGATTTACACACCAACATTTCTCTGAAATGTATTACCCAATAGAGTCAAGTTCATTAGGGACAGAACTGTTTTCACCTCACTAAGCAGGCAAAATAGCACTGGTCAAATCATAGCCAAAGAAATGTTTATTCCATTTCAAGACAGCTGGAGTCTATACTAACGTGATGTAACTCTGGGTGTTCATTAGAGTCAGGCTATGTTTTATGGGGGTGCCTTGATTGGACAAAATGAGCCTAGATTAATGGAAGCAGACTGGAGTGCAGTAAAAAGGTGCTCACTGGGGTAGGATCTGTGGTAGTTTATTTGAGTGGTCTCTATGCTGAAATGTAGAAGATTCAACATACCTATCACAAAGGATGAAAATTACTACAGGATGAACCTCTCTAGTCTGGCACCCTCAGGATCTGCCAATGCTGAATCAGAGAATTTGCCAGGCTATGGGTCTGTATTGTCTAGAAGCATTACCAACACTTCCATTGCTAAGTGGACTCCCAGAAGACACTTATGGGTAAGTTACAGCTAAATAACAGCACAGAATACGCAGAGCCAGGACTGCAAACAAACTCCATGGGCCAGCAGGAAACTTGGCCACACGCATCATAAGTGGTTGTCTGCCTAACTAAAATCATGACAGCTCACGGATGTTGCTGGACTAGAGCTCTAGACTAGAGAGGTTCAACCTGTACTTGTCATATCTTGCGCAAATGGAACCACTGTCCATACCTGTTGCAAGTTATAGATAGTTGTGTTGCCTTCTCTATTGTGCACGTTACAATGGTAAGTTCTGTAAGCTAGTGTGTATGGTTCTTAATAACTTTTCTATTGCAGTTGACTGTATGGAGGCTAATGGAAACCGTGCCTCAGCAAAATATTTTACCCAGAAATACTAGAGTCTGAACAAAAATCTTCAGTTTTGAAAAAGTGATGCTGTGATATTCTAATACTTAAAATGTTATGTCTCTCTACAATAGCTTATACATCTCTAGAATTTAGTACAAATGATGTCACGTGGAAATAAAATTTATTTTCTAAAGATGTATATATTTTTAAATGATCTATGAATTAATTTAGAACCATCCCCCAAAATATTTGACAATATTTTGGACATGACCATCTGTCACTCCAATTGTATGTAGGCGAATATGTGCACATGTGGGATTCAGTGATGATGATGATTTAAGCCCAGCCTAGATGGTCCTTTTTGCTGTAATTCGTGCAACACAGTAATTGGTGAATAATTGATGTTAAACATAAACTGCTGCTCAACCACAACTGTATTACAGCTACAACACTGCACCGTAACTCAGCTGAGGCCTACAACTACATGTGAAAGGGCTATCAGATTTCCATTTGGGAAGCTGAGATGACTTATAAAGCAGTTAATATGTAGTGCGTATTTAATTCTCCCACCAGGGTCTTTTTTCTGTTTGTGTCTGTGAACTCATCTTTTCTTTCCTAGAGAGCTGTTTGAAATGTTTTTTTGGAGCATTTTTTTTCCAATGGAAATGTTCATGTACAATTTGGCCAAAAATGGGTGTAATGTATAACTTTCTGTAAAATCTTTCAGCTTTTGAAAACCAGAACTCTTCACAAAATGGCCATTTTAAATAACAAATATTATGAGTGTTTTTGTTTGTTTTTTTCTTAGAACATCTCCCCATTATGTATTTGAGAATCTTTTGGAGAAAAAAGAAACTCCTTTTTACTGGAAATTTCCAGTGAAAAATAAAATCCTTTATCTTGTCAAGACACCTCATCTATGGACTGCTTTTGAGCCATGAGTTAGGTTTGGTGTGTGCAGAATAAAGACCCGATTCAGCCAAGTGCAGGGAAACATGCTTAAGTCCTGTTGAGGTCAGTTGGGACTTGTGTGCAGTAACACTATGGTAGTACGTTATTTCATAGAAAATATGGGGAAATGTGAACGACAGAGGGAGATAAAGGCATGTGTTAGCCTTAATAGGATCAGTTTTATTTGTATGATGATTTGTACTTAAATGTTGAACAACCACATGGTTACTAAATTTGTCTGCGTTCCAAGTAAACCTGTTTTAATGTGGCCATATATTATAATCTCAAAACTGTACCTACTGTACGTTCTGCCAAATTCTACATAATGTAGGATACACAAATTAACAGTGCGGTGGCATATTTTGTATTCTTTTCCATGTCTTTGTGTTTTGGCAGGTGCAACAGAAGGGAGACTAAAATGACATTTAATACAGCTAAATTCCAATACCTCTAAAGAGCTATATGTTATTTATAAAGCGCATCAATGCAGGTTGAACCTCTCTAGTCCAGCACCCTCAGGACCTGACAGGTGTCGAATGAGAGAATTTGCTGAACTATGGGAGGTCAATATTATCTAGAACATTACCAACACTTCCTTTGTTTACTGGGCTCAGAAGACAAATAGGGGTAAATTAGAGATAAACAGAAGCACAGATCACTGAAAGTGAGGACTGGTGACTGGAAAAAAACTTTATGGGGCCATGGGAAACTTGACCACACCTGTGATAAGTGGTTGTCCAGCTAACTAAAATCATGCCCACTTACGGCTCTTGCCAGATAAGAGAATGCTGGATTAGAGAGGTTCAACCTGTTTAATCATCTGGACAGCAGACTGCAGATAGAATAATAGAATATGGAGTCTTCCACCTCTGCTGCAGGTAGCCTGTTCAAAGCCAGCATACGGTCTCCACAGTGCTCACAACTGGGCTGAAGGATCCATTTACCATCTCACTGTAAGGCTCATCTCTCAGGGTCAGAACAACAGCTGGATTTGTGAGGAAACTTGCAATGCCTCTACTTAGGCAATACCTGTCATGGGGATAGACCACCCTGCCTCCCTTCCCCATATAAATATGGATTGCATCAATAAATAAAGGAATCACTGAATCCTGGCACAAAACTACTCATTAACATGATCTTCAACAGTTGCTATTTTGTTACTCTGTTCCACTGTGAAAAAGTTGTCTTTTCCCTGCCCATTCTGTGGATAAATAATATGAATACTTCACTCGAACAATGCAATGTGAATCTGTAGGTTTCAAAAATCATTTCAAAAGAAATTCCTTTAAACTCACATTAATTGTATGTGAAACTTAAAGCACTGTAAGTAAAATATTTACAACATTGAATACTCTTGACCTGTGGAAAAAAGCTTGGATCTCTAGCTGAGTTTCTTTTCACCTGGTCATTGTTATCAGTAGGTGTAAACCTTAGGATTAGTAATAAACTACATGTGATCCTGATAGAATATTTATTGCATTACAAAAATATTAAGCTTTTTGTAAACTTAAAATAAGCAATGCCAGTCCTTTGCTTTTTCAAATGATACTTTGTAGTTACCAGAAGTCAAATGTCAGTATTTCAGCTTAAAGTTTGCATAAAATAAAAAAAAAAACTTGCACTTCACTGAAGTTCTAAAAATAATTATTTGGCTTCTCTCTTTCCCCACAATATGGATGTACTGGAAATAATTTTCATCATACCCTTTAGTATAAAGGAAACAGTATACAAACTTTAACACATTGGCATGTTCCAAATGAGTTCAGGCCAACTTCTTTTCTGAGGCACTAAACAACGGAACTGCACTGATTTGCTTCAGAAAATATATTGGCCCAAACTGGTTTGGAACATCCCAACGTAATATGCAGTTGTGTTATAACACATCCTAGCTGTGTTTTACTAAACAATGGAACTGTGCCAAAGTACACAAACCAGAGATTTTACACTTTGTCTTTAGGCATAAAAGGACAAAACTTTAATTCCATTGAATTAAAAGTTAAAAAATGCATTACAAAACTGTTGTCTTTTCCAACATTCATTGTGATGACATTTGCTACTAGCCCTGCTATAAGACTGGAAGCCCGATAGGTACAAGCATCAGTCATATCTCTGTTCCCCAAATTAATATACTTTTTTGTGGCATATAACTTTTATTACATTTCTTCAAAGGCTAGGTGACCAGATATCCCATTTCTAAAGAGACAGTCCCATATATAACCCCTCCTGCAGGAGTTCCCAAAGTGGGCAAATTGACCTGCATTATCTGTCTCTTCCCTCTTATGAGTGAGTACTGGTGAGATCTACTGTGTTCTCCAGCTGCCTGCATGCCAGAGGTAAATGCGGTCCATTGGCTGATGATGGGGGCAGGTGTAGAAGGCTGATGGTTGGGCTAAGTTGCTGTGTGTTATGCTGGCTGCTCTCCCTGCTGCCCTGTGAGTGCAGTCCCTGCTGTTTCTGACTCCTGGCCAGGAGGCAATGGGTGATTGCTGAGGTGGTGGGGGAGTACGGGCAGGCTGGGGCTAACCCTAACTTCTGTTGCTCATCCATCAGCTCTTTACATGTGTCCTTTCTCTCATTGTCGTCTTTCCGCTGTATGTGTTCACCCTACCAGCCACGCTGCTCTTCCATATTTCCCCAGTAGGGTGAATCCCACACCCTTCTCTGTGTGGAGAACCAGTCCCTGCTCAGATCATTCAGCCCACCAACAGCCTTCCTGGTAGGCTCCTTCCCTCCCTCGCTGCCTGTGGTGGAGCTGGAACTCAGGGAAATCTCAGAACCTGTGAACCCAGGGTGCTTGACAGGAGGAGCCAAGCCCCACATGGGTCAAAGTCTCTCTCAGGGCTGGTATGGGGACACTTCCCTGCCTCTCAGCTTAGCTCTGGAGTGGCAGAAGAGTGATTTCCTGCCTGTTTGCACTCTGACCCTGCAGGTGCCACAGCAGGCTGCCAGGCAGGGGCACTTAAAACTGTCTTCGCACGTTGTCCCCCAGTCTGAACAATACCCCCAGGAAGTACAGGGATGCTCTGTCCCCTACAGGGAAGTCCTGTCCCCTAGGAACCCTCCTCTGCTTAGCCACCTCTCTGGCTGGGTTTGAAACCCCTGCAGTCAAACTCAGGTGCACAATGCATTCTTAGTGCTTAAAACCTTCTTTCCTACACTGTGTCCAGGGGACAGGAGGTGACTGGGTTATGTTGGAGGCCAGCAGCAGCTGGCAGGCATTTGCTGCCTTTCCACACTGGATCGGCAGGAAAGGACAAGCTGTTTCTAGCCACAGGGGAGCGTGATGGAAGCAGTGAGGCTGGAAGCAGTTGTCCCTTTCCTCCTGTTCCATGCTGAAAGGCTGGCTTGCTGGCCACTTCCTGGCGTGAGCCTTGACAGAAATCTGAGGAAAGGGGCCGGTGATCCTTCACTATAATAGGTCGCCGAATTTCACTTGACCCCTTCCTTGCTTAGGCTTGGTCTAGTCCAAAAAACTTAGGTCATTCTAGTTACATCTCTCCGGGCTGTGGAAAATGTCACCTCTTCTGCAATGTAACTAGGTTACCCTAACCCCCACTGGTAAGTCAAGGGAAGAATTCTTCCATCAACCTCCTTACTGATGTTCAGGTGGGATGGGGACTTACTACAGCGACCACAAAACCCCTTCTGTTGCTGTAGCAAATATCTAAATTACAGCGGTGCAGCCTCAGCACCACAGCAGTGCCACTGTAGTGCCTGTAGAATTTACATGTCCTTAGAGCATCTCCATGTATCTCAGGCTTATCCCTCACTCCATGAGCCACCACAGTACTTCATGAGCTAGAAGTTTGACAATAGTCAAAAAGTGTAAAAAAAGTTACTTCTAGCTAGTAATGAAAACAGAATAAAAAATAAAAGGGAGGAACTCCACTGAGTGCATAGTATAGCTGGAAAAATATGGTAGAAATGAGGAGGGAAAAAGAGACATTTGTGATCTCTCAATCCTTCCATGTTGCTTGGGATTGGTTGTTGGCTCTCTCTTGACATGACTTGCAGATTGTTTTTTTTTTTTTCCCCCTGTAAGTGAGAATTCAATCAAGAAAACTTTCCGTAATATCCTTGGCCTTCACATTGCCCTCAAACCCCTCAGAATGTGCTCCTGAGGCTTCCTACCTTCAGTTCCATTCTGCTTGTGATTTCCCTGAGAACCGATGAAAACTGATGTATCGCTTTTTATTAAATTCAACCACTGTGATGAATGACCCTTTGGCATGGCCTCGAAACGTGTTGCTCAGCTGGTGAATTGTTTCTCATAAGGTGTCACAAAAGGCAATCTATGGAGTTCTGAGGCCTTGAAACTTTTATTACAGTTCTAAGGCAAAGAAAATAAATTTTCCAGAATTGCCTCAGGGCAGCCAAATCCTTCCCATTTTAAGAGGTCATATGTAGTAGCTGTTATATACACCTTTTTCTGAACTTTTCTCTCTATCTGTAAGGGAGCTGTGAATGTTTTTGACATTGAATAAGAGTCTGTCGAGATGAAAAAATGTTGAGAAGGGCAAGGGATGGAGCCCAAGTGCAATTTACCAAATGCACCTGGAAATAAGGGAATGTAAGGGAGGGTAAGGAAATACAATTTCTATTCGAGAGACAACCAGGGTAGAATAACTCTTATTTAGAGACAAAATAATGACTTTCAGAAGTGCTGAGTACTTCCCTCTCAAAAAATTAACTAGGGCACCCAGAGATATTACTGACTTTTGAAAATGTAGCCATTACTTGAAGCATATTTTAAAAATGACCCGACAGCGCTGCCTTGGAGCTACCTAACCTCCATTTCACAGAATAAATGTGAGTTAGTTACTTGACACTTCATAGCTGGCAACCACTCAGTACTACTTTCTTTCACCTGAGTGGTGTTTAGGCTGCTCTGATGTAGACACATTGATCCTGGATTGGAATCATTGAGGGTTAGAGTTGAAGATGGAACCTTTCATTGAGTCTGGAGGCCCCTTGTGGTAGGTGCTGGAGCTCCTTCTTGAATTAAAGGACCCCAAGCCTGGCATAATTCAAGTACCGCTCAGATTTTTTTTAAACGCATTTGTGATTTCAAAGTCCTTTCTATGTTAAAAATCTGGAGGAAATTCTTTCAGCAGTCACCTAAACAATCAACAAGACTGTGGTCACTTTGCTGTCAAAATTCATTGAATCTTAGAATACTAGAACTGGAAGTGGACTCTAGAGGTCATTGAGTCCAATCCTCTGCACTCACAGCAGGACCAAGCACCATCTAGATCCTCCCCGACAAATGTTTGTTTAACCTGCTTTTAAATACTTTGAATGATAGAGATTCCAGTACCAGCCTAGGAACTTTATTCCAGTAATCAACCACTCTGACAGCAAGGAAGTTTTTCCTAATGTACAACTTAAATCTCTCTTGCTGCAATTCACGTCCATTGCTTCTTGCTCTATCATCAAAATTTAAGGAGAATAATTTTTCTCACTCCTCCTTGTAACACCCTTTAAGGCACTTGAAGGCTGTTATCACATCCCCTCTCAGTCTTTTTCAGTCTAAACAAACCTAATTCTTTCTGTTATCCCTCATAGGTCGTGTGCTTTAGATCTTTAATCGTTTTTGTTGCTCTTCTCTGGACCTTTTCCAATTTCTCCACATCTTTCCTGAAATGTTGTGCACAGAATGGGACATAATACAGTAATCCCTCAAAATCTGTGATTTCAAGTTGTGCTTAACTCACATTAATGCTAGTTAAGCACAACTCAAAATCCTACGCCCCCCCTCACCCTGGCTCAACCACCCCCACTCCATGTGGCCCCCGTTCAAACCACCCCCTGTGCAGCTCTGGCTTACCCCCCTGCCCAGCTCCAGCTCACCCCCTCCCCACAAGACTCTAGCTCAACCTCCCACAGGGCCATGTGGCCCTGGCTCACCACTCCCCACCTCCTCTGTAGCCCTAACCCACCCCAGGCTTAACCGTCCTCCTCCGTCTCACTCCTCGGGCTCCAACACACCACCAGACTTAACCCTCCCCAACTGCCCCCCCTACCCCAGGACTTACTTTTCAAAAGGAGCTCTGGGTGCTCCTGCTGCTTCCCTGGCTGCAGAACATGCATTCTGCTGGGGAAAGAAGCTTCCCATCAACTTACCCGAAATTCGAGTTATGCGAGGATGCGTAGGAATGCAACCACCATGTAAGTTGAGGGACTACTGCACTCGAGGACTAATCAGTGCAGAATAAGAAGGAAGAATTATTCTCATGTCTTGCTTACAACACTCCTTTTAATGCATCACAGAAAGATATTTGCTTGGTATCAGCCGCAAACTTTATGCGCGTATTTGCTATGCTATTATCTAAATGATTGATGAAAGTACTAAAGTAGAACCCCACTTGTTATGCACTTCCAGCATACCCAGGAACCATTGATAACTACTCTCTGAGAACAGTTATCCAACCAGTCATGCACTCACCTTATATGAGTCCCAGCTACTTTGGATTTTACTAGTTTATGTATAAGAAGGTCATACATAAACATACCAAATGCTTTACTAAAATCTAAGTATACAATGTTTACCACTTTCTCCTTATCCGCAAAGCTTAGTATCCTGTCCAAGAAAGCTATCAGGTTGGTTTGACATAATTTGTTCTTGAAAAATCCATGCTTACTGTTACTTATAACCTTGTTATCTTTCAGATGTTTGCAAATGGATTCCTTAATTATTTGCTCCATTATCTTTCCTGGCACAAAAGTTAATCTGATTTGTCTGCAGTTTCCTGAGTTGTCCTTATTTCCCTTTTTATAGAGGGGCAGTATATTTGTTCTTTTTCAGTCTTCTAGAATCTCTTCCATCTCCCATGACTTTTCAAATAAGTTATCTAATGGCTCAGATACTTCCTCAATCAGCTCCTTGCATATTTTAGGATGAATTTAATCAAGCCCTGGTGATCTGAAGACACCTAACCTTTCTAAGTAGTATTTAACTTATTTTCCTATTTTAACTTCTTAGCCTACCTTCTTTTCTCCAGCATTCACTACTGTAGGCACATGATTACCACCAAAATTCTTGGTGAAACCAAAACAAAGAAGTTGTGAAGCACCTCTTCCATTTCCATATTTTCTTTTGTTGTTTTTTTCCTTCTTCATTGACCAACGGATCTACTCTGTCCTTGCTCTTTTGCTTCTAATGTATTTGTAGAACGTGTTCTTGTTACCTTTTTTTCTTTGGCTGGATTAAACTCATTTTGTGACTTCACCTTTCAAATTTTGACCCTATATGATTATTTGTTTATATTTATATTCATTCTTTGTACTTTTACACAGATTCCAGTTTTTTATAGAACTCCTTTTTGCTTCTAGCAATCACACCTTACTTCTAACAATCACCATGGGAACTTTCTTTCAGGTGTTGTAGAATGATCGCTGTTGGCTCTGTGTGTTCATCTCCTACCCTCCTTTGCCTAGTTAATTTAGCACCTCTGTGACATTATACTATTTTATGTTTTGTGTTTGGTAAAATAATAGGAAGTGCCAATAAGAAGAGATGGCGCTAATACAGATACATTCAGCAGGGCAACCAGAATAGCAAATGTGAAAAATAAGGATGGGGGTAGGCTAGTAGGAACCTAAATAAGACAAAGCCTCAAATATAAGGACTGTCTCTACAAAATCAGGACACCTGATCTCCCCCCACCCATTGTTTATAATTAGTCAATTAGCGTGGACCTAATATAACTTAGGCTCTATTAGCTTCACTGTGCCCTTCACCTTATGGCTTACATCCCTTGGGCTTTAGCAGGATCTCTTTTATTTCAGCTGCCTATGAATAAGCCAGATTCTATTCTAAGTTGCTCTCCAGCAGGTCTGTAGAAATAATGGACTTTCAAGGTTGCAGCAGTGTAACTCAGGACAAATTGTGTATAAATTACCATTCCAGAGGTCTGGAACAAAGCAGTGGCTTTCACTACTCTGAAAGAGATGGGTGATGATAAAAATCCCATTTCACTTTCTCAAACAGGAGAGATACTAGGAAATGAGGTCAGTTCCCAAATGGTTATTAAATAAAAATTTAGAGGGAGACCACCCATTAAAATTCTTACAGGGACCTTCCTGCTTATTCTTTAGAGAGCACACCAAGAAAGTAACAGACTAATATTATCCTCCCTTGGTTTTTGGAGTCCTGATTGCCTGCATGTTTTGATTTTAGTGATTTGAAATTTTTAACTGGAAAAAGGCGTACAAAATGTACTTTTCTGCAGTGATATTTCTGTGTCATATTTTCATTTCCCTTTAAAACTACCGCCAGGAAGCCTCAGAAGAAATGGCATAATATAAAACTATAAGGTTGCAACAGCAATGAGTACAGACACCTGATCTTCACTGCCATACATACTGTACTACTGTCTGGTTATGCTAAAATTATTTAGGATGTTGCAATTCGCAACTTGTACGTTTGCTGATTGAATGTCTTCCATTAACAATTCCTTACCAAAACCTTCAGCAAAAGGATATTGATGAAATCAAGTAATGTGAAAAGACTTCCTAGAAGATAGTAAGCTCAGAATGGAGTATTATATTGATATGTATACATTATGACATCTAATAATTTGCTAATTACTTCGTTCATCTACTGTAAAATAAGTAGATGATTTTCTAGCCACTAGGGCAGAAATCTTATCTGCACACGGGCCTCTCAATGAATTTTTGAATGCACACTGTAAGCGCATTTTCTCTATTGGTTGCATATGAAAATGGAAAAGCTGAAACTAATGCAATGTTAAAATTGAGAATGGCAGAGAAGAAGCAGAACAGAAATTTGGGAGTGCTGGGAAGTGGAGATGGGGTTTCCAGGCATTCTTCACTTCTAGATGCTGACATCAGGGATTGAAGACTTGTGTATTGTCTGTGTGGACTTCTCTATGTTAGAGAAGGTGAAAGGTGAGACTCTTATCTGGGCATAAAGACTTCTGATCCTGTCCTCCTCAAAACCACCTACCTTTCTGTCTCCACCAAGGAGGATGGAAATTGAATGGATTTGAGTAACCTTGGAGCACAGTTAAAATAGGTTGCAAACCTTAGACTGAGTGGTTCCTGAATGTTCTTCATCCCAAGCACCTTTTAATGCATATTCTTTCTTACCACATCTCTAGACACACCACAAGCTTAGAAGTGTTGACAGTGTCAGATTCAAAAAAGTTGTAGTTCTGAATCCAATTAAGATTGACTCTCCTTCCATTCCAAATGTTACTTTCGTCAATAGCTCTCAATATGATACTGACAACTACACACTTGTTTCTTCTAAGAAGGGATTGGTTTTCAATGGTACTTGAGATCTTAACTTCCTTAAATGCTTTTGAAAATCCTCCCCCTAATTATTACACAGCACAATAATGACACAGTAGCATTACTATTATCCTAGCACATGGAGCTGAACCACAGGATAAGGACAAATGTCTAGAATTTGCTAAACTTAATAAATATACTCTAACACAAAGTCAGATAATATCAAATGCTGATTAATCATTTTGGTATCGTAAAGGAATAATGACACTAGACTAGACTAGATGCTCTTTAAGAGAGTTGAAACCAAATATCAGAGAACTCAGAGTCCACTTGCAATCAGAATCCAATCTCCATTGAAAGATTCTGTAGCACATATGAACAAAACCAAAAAGCTCTCAAAGCTTTGCAAAAAGAAATATATTTATTTATGAAATGGGAAAATGCTTTGTATCCTGCATTTTTCAGGATCAGATCCTGAGCTTATGTAAATTGCTGAAGCTTTACTGAACTCAGTGGAGCTATAGAAACTTATGCCACCTGAGGCCCAGTCCCTTAGTCTTTAGCACAATGCAGAAAAGACCTGGTAGTTTCGTGTCCTGGTCCTACTATTGCATTGTTACTTGAATGGATCCTTTCCTCCACTTGTAATACTGAAAGTCTTTTGAGATCAATTCTCATGGTTTTTGGATTCAAACCTTTTCTGTGACCATTCCCCATGTATTTCGCAGCATGGTCATCCAGGAGCCTGTGTGTTTGTTAGAAAGATGACTCTTCATTTAATCCTCTGATCCATCAAGTCTTGATCATTAGTAAAGGTAGGGTGCTGGGCTAAATAAACAAGGGGTCGGTTCCATTATGGAAATTCCTAACTTCCTTAAGTATTAGCCCAGGGGAAAGGAAGAGCCTCTTGACTTTTTCTTAAAACAAAACAAAAAAACCAAACAGCTTGTAAAATAGCATTTTTTGTGGTTAAAGTCTTGCAGGATAAAAGCTGAGCTGGTGATGTTTTCCTCTTGACTGTGGAGTTTGGCTTGACAGGGTAATATGTGTTTACAGAGCCATGAACACTTAACATGCCTTTGTTCTCAGCTTGCTCAGGGCATGCGGTATTGTTGTTCAAAATGTTGGCTGCCTCCTGGGCCTAAACAGAACCTACCTAGGCCCCTATTTTCTGTGGTGCCATAAATCCACACAAAGCGGGAGAAATGGAGACAGGGTGACTGGGATCCACCTGTGGTTCCATGAGTCTTTAGCTAGTTGTCCCCCAGCCCAGAAGAGTATTGACAGGAGTCTTAATCCTATGAGCTGACAATTGTCCCCACCTGGCTCTCTGCCAGCTAGACCTTGCTGTAGTGCAGCATACTTCCCACAGGTCTTTGATATGCACATGGGTTGCTGATGGCTGCTGCAGGCCCCCGGGTAAGGTGGAAGGGAGGGCTCATCTCCAGGCCTTGGAAGTGGTGGGGCCAAGAGCAGAAGGGGTGGGGGACATGGGAATTCAGCTCTCTGCGCCACCTGGACTCCAGCACTGGGGAACCCCCTACTCTGTCATAGCCATGCACAGCGGAAGCAGCTGCTACAACACTTCAAAGGGGCCCAGAACTCTGGCTGCCATTGCTGCCAAAGTAGTAGCAGCAGTGGCTGGAACTCTGGGCCCCTTGGAAACACCAGGCCTGGGGGCAAATCATCCTCCTTCCCCCCACTGACCCCGGTTGGCAGGCCTGGCAATTCCTGGCCTGGGAAAAGGGTGGTATAAAAGTCTGCTGCATTGGATCTACAGCATCTGAATACTTTCCGGTGGTGAAGGAATTCTCAGCAGGGGACATCTGCTTTCTTTGTGCTTCCAGAGCAGTGGAAAAAGAGTGTGGAGTGCAAATGGAAGACTCTACCCCTGGATTTTGCTTTCTAAGCCAGCACATAGTTTTTACCTCCTCTTTTCCTGCTTTTATACACACCATGAATATGCCATGATGTTTGTTGAAACTCTGACCAACCTAATATGACTGAAAATAGTTTCCATCTGTTGACAATGCTGGCAGTCATTCCTTAATGCGGGACAATCTAACACGAGGCAATTAATTTGGCTTTTTTGTTTTTTGATGACATACCTGCTGTACTGGCCTGTGCTGGGATGCTCTTACTCTACCAATGAGGTTTAGTCCCACTTAAACCAACCTGCAAAGTCTGATTCTTCTGATAGGTGATGTTGTGTACAATGTTAATTGCATTTGTCTTTGTGAATATGCAAAGTTACATGTTACTATAATACACAGCTATTTCTTGCCTTTCTTTTTGTTGATGCAATTCCACTTTTCTTAAACTACTGTATTTCTTGAGATCACTCTTCTTATCCTGAGACACTATTTTCCCTTATCTCACAGAAGTAATTGAGAAAAAATTCTCCAGCTGACATACATTTTGTCCAGTTCACATGTCCCAACAGTGCTGTTAAAAACTGAGAGACAACCACAAAGGCTCAATCAAAACGTCCCTAAAGAATGGGAATATTTGGATCTGAGGTGTTGGCTCAGGCTCATCTCTTTAAGCTTTTAACTTTTTTTTTTGTGAACAAAGAAACAATATCTGATCAAAATGGTTGCTATGCACAGAAGTGCCAAGCTAAGTGGTGGGTGGGTGGGAAGAAAAGGCAGTTGTATAAAAATGTGGTATCTATAAGACCTGCTAACTTACAAAAGGGTTGGCTATTAAAATAGCCACAGAAAACAACACAGAGATGAGGATATGTTGTCCCCTCCTGTCCTGCCATATGTGATTATGAATGCTCGGTGGAGAAAATTTAGACCCACCTACGTTTTGTTTGACTTGGCTATTTAAATGGCCAACAATTTTGTAATCTGGACTCTTTGGTAGATGTAACACCTTTGTGTGACAGCTTGCTTTTAACTTGACATTTTATTGTATATGATCTCTTCATATACATTGTAAAAGTTGGTTTTTAGTAATCACCCAGAGACTGGCAAAAATTGGTTGCCTAATGGAGCTGTTTTTAATTATAAATCACCACGAAATTTGTCTTGGAAACCATGAGTTTATTTTAAAGTGACTCATCCAGTCAGGGGATTGCCTGCTGTAGGGTGTCATTCGCACCATGCTTTATTCACAGCACCCTACATCTATACTTAAAGTGACCACATTGCCCTATGGCGAATACGGACCACTGGCCTCTGGGGATGGGAATGGGGCTGCTGTCCCATGTCAGGGCTCCTGGGTGGTGTGGGCTGCTGCTCCAGGGTGAGGCACCAGGGATGGGGGCTCTGCAGCCTCCAATGAGGAGGCTCCAGGGATGAAGGAGAATGGTGTTCCAAAGCTTCCTGGCAGGGGTGGGGGTGGGGAATGAAGAAGGAGCTGCCTCCTGGAGGTGTGGGAGGCTGGGGAACGAGGCAGCTGCCATGGAGGGACTCCCTGGCAGTAGAAGCTACCTCCCCTAAGCGTAGAGCACCAGGGAAAGAGGCAGCCGCCCTGTTGTGGAGTTCATAGGCAGAAGCGGCTGCCTGCAGGGGGTGCTGGGGAATGGGGCAGCTGTCTTGCAGAGGAGCTCCCCTGCTCCACAAGATACAGAGCTCTGGGGAACAGAAGGGGCTATTGGAGGGGCTCCTTGGCAGTAGAGGCTGCCATCCCAACACGCAGGGTGCCAGAGAACAGGAACCCTGCAATACATGGGGCAATTTTCCTATTTTCTTAAAGTTGGGATGCCTGTGAGACAGCTTAAATAAGGGACTGTCCCAGTAAAACGGGATGGATGGTCACCCTGTCCATACTGGCACTTTACTGCTCTGCAACCTTTTTGCTCAGGGGTGTGAAAAAACACTGCCCCTTCCCAGGAGCACAGAAAGTTGCAGCACTCCAGAGCATCCCTGTAAACAGGGCTACAGCACTGGGAGCCATGTCCAGCACAGTTAACTACTCACTTGGTGGAGAGAGTTAAAGTGCTGCGGTCTAAGAATGTCTCCACCACGCAGAAGATCGATGCTGCCACAGGCAACCTTCTGGAAGACAATTTAGCACCTCTGGTAGGGGGACACTAAATCGAAGTCAGAGGGTGCCCCTGTCGGTGCACAGTGCTCCTACTCCTCATTTGGAGCAAGGAAAGTCGACAAGAGCATTTTCTCCTGCCGACCTCCCACAGTGGAGACTGCTGGGAAGCTCGAGTTAAGGTACGTCAACTCGAAGTTGCGGGTCTTAATTCGACCTTCCCCTTTATTGTAGACTTGGCCTAAGTCTGAGCCTATGTTCCCCCGGGAGTCTTTTCTCAAAAGGGTTAACATTGGCCTTAACCATTTGGCCATAGGTGTTTATTTTTATTTTAAAAACAATGGATTTGGCCAGGAGCTTCAGTGAATTAAGACCACATGGAATTTCAGGAAGACCATCTCAGCCAGTATTTCTCATGTGTTTGTTTTGTGTGATCCCACCTTCTTTTTGGCTGGTTCCTGCAGTAGGGCAAATTCAGTCACAGTGAATGCAGGTACAGTGCCAGTGGAGTTGCACTCACTTACACCAAGTCTGGATTTGGCCCAGTACATATTGGACATCCTCCTTAAGCTCGGAATTTAATTACGGAAGCAGAATGTTTGAAGGCCCCTTTTGCTGAAACACTTTTAGAATATGGGGTGTTTGGGTTAAATGTTGCCAGGACTGGTGATTTTTCATGTAATTTGCCTGAAGGAAGAAGATAGCTCTGGCTAAATGTTGTGCCGCAGTACATCATGTCTTCTCCCCCCTGCCACCCAGATATATGGGTTCTAAGAAAACAATTATTTAATTCCAGTCAAAAGCAAGCTGATATTTGAGAGATGCCTATAATTCCATGGGCTATGTTGTTTCCTCTGTTGAGCAGCATGGAGAAAAATGGGTTAGTGAATGTGAAATGTGCTTACTACTATATTGCACTATACACTTCTGTTTCGCCTATGACATATAATCACAATATCAATCACTCTATGCAGGCCTTTGAAAGTGGAAACAGAGACCTGAAGCAACACTTACTTCCCTCGCATGCTTTGTGAATGGATAATGTAAGACCACTTGTGGATAACAAAAATCAGTAGCAGAAGGGTCACTGAAAAAGTCGTGATGCCATTACAAAGGTGAGGGATGGGGAGTTAGCAGAGGTGGAATACATACGGGTATATAGGGCTCAGATATAAAGGTAACTGATGCCTTTCCATAGGTACATATTTTTATCAGTGCTTTCTTATCAGTGCCCATTTCTGCACTTCCAGGGGACAGGAACTCCCCTTCTCTAGTCAGTTCCATCATTTCACTTGTCCCTAGCTTGAGGTATCAAATCTTACTCTGAGCATACTTAATAGATAAGGAAATTGAAAACTTCTTTGCAAAATCAAATTTAAAGTGAAAACCCTGGGAAGCTCTGGTAGTGGATAGCTAACATTCTAGCAGAGATTCTGGGGAAAAGTGTCACTCTCATCTCAGGCCAAACTCATGTTCTGAAGGTTCTGTCTTGGTTTGTTTTTCTTTCAGTAAAGTGCTATATCTGTGTTGCTTTATCCCTGGGATTGCTGATATCTCTTATCCCACGGGGGCGGGGGGGAGGGGAGGAAGGAGGTGCGGATCTAAGCTGGCCCTTTAAAGGCCTCTCAGTAGGGAACAGTGGAACAGCTAATCATAGAATACTAGGACTGGAAGGGACCTCGAGAAGCCATCGAGTCCAGCCCCCTGCCCCAATGGCAGGACCAAGTACTGTCTAAACCATCCCTGATAGACATCTATCTAACCTGTTCTTAAATATCTCCAGTGATGGAGATTCCACAACCTCCCTTGGCAATTTATTCCACTGTTTGACCTCCCTGACAGTTAGTAACGATCTACAGAGGCTGGCACAGGTTAAGCTGCAATGGCCAATACAGAGACAACCAAGCGGCCAATGAGGCTGCCTAAGACTTTCCACCAGCCACCAAGCACCAGCCCAGGTTTTACCCCGCTACCTGGATTGATGTCAACAGTGTCTGATCCAAAGGGGTTTACAGGGTGTGTGACAGAGCCTATTTGTTCCCCAGAAAAGATGACAGACAAGGGGTCAACTGTCCACAAACTAGCTTTCTTTTATTTTAACAAGAACTGGGTTATTACAATGTAACACTTTTTTTTTCTATTTATTTATTTCCTATTTATACTTTGTTTTACTGTGTATCTTTTAAGTGTTTCTAAAAGCTACAACTATGTTTCCTTCCCTGTTCCCTGAGTCTTAGCACAGGATTTGGGACTGGCTGACTAATAGCCCTTAACTGTACTTTATAATGGTTACAATGTTTAAGCTATACCCTTTTTAACTTACTGGTGGCTTCACTGGAATACACAACTTGGTGCTCTTCCTTGCGTGCACTGTAAGGGAAAAGAAACAAAACCAGATCTGATAACGATAACACTTCTATACTTCTATGTGTTTACTTGTGTGTATATGTCTATGTGTTCTATATTAACATGTATCTGTAATTATGTAGTTATGCCAGGTTATTTTATCTGGTAACGGGCTTTCAGAATGTGTATACATATACTGTTACTATTATGCCTGGTGTTTACCCTGGTTACAGGCTTCCAGCATGGGATATTTTTGCCCGAAAGAACTTCAGTGCAATGAGTTAAAACTGCACTGACTTACCTTCGCCTTAGCATCCCAGCGCCCAATTTTAATAATGGGTAGTTTTGCGCTTAAGAGAACTATAATATGATGCCTCCCGAGAGCTGCCTATGTCGGACCCTCTGGTAAGAGAGCCCCTTTACTGCCTTGCCTCGGGAGGAAACTAGACAATATTATCTTCCTCTTACTCGGGGCACCTGCCCCCTTCAGAGCACTTTTCTCCCTTTAGGAGAATGGCCGGTGATGCTCTACCCTAGGCCCCCCAGCGACCCAAGGGAACAGCTGGAATTCAAAATTGCCTAGGTGAGGTTACCCCTGCTGGCCAGGCAGATGGGGCCTCTAAAAGTGGCTATGGCTACTACCCTAGGACTTTAATATGTATACAATTAATAAGATACGTATCTTTTTAAGGTTGCCTCAGGGTTTATTGGCGACGCCTGAGGTCTTACGCTACCCTGCAGGGATTTAATAGGGTTTTTCCATTAATGGGTTGTTCCTTTAAATTATTTTATTACTTTAATATTATATGTAGTCTCCTAATTGGGGTTATCCCTTTAACGGGTTATCCCCCTATGCATCAACCCCCGCTTGGGTGAACTTTACCCAGCGGAGGGAGCAATCAGTTCTGGATCCCTTTAAATTAGAACTTTTATTTAATCTTTTATATGGGATGTAAAAGTAAAGCGGCTAGGTCAGTAGACCGCCTCCTGTGCTTTACAAATAAGAACCCTGGGAATGGGGTTACACAATTTAAGACGCTTTAAACAATACTACTCTCTGATCTACCTTGTGTGTAATAACAGCAACAAGGGATCAGTACCACTAATGCTACCACTAGCAATATTACTGACAGAATAAAAAATATAAACCCTAACTCCATTGAGATTAATTAGCTAATAACCCTAATGTTTGTGGGGATCAGATGTTAAATACCTATCCTCCCGATCTGTCAGTCCGGGCACCGGGCCCGAGGGTCTCCACAGCAACCTAGGAAGGAAGGCCCTCACGGTGCGCTTTTTACTGGCAGCCGCGGCAGGCAGACAGGACAGATAGGAGAGAAAAGAGGAGGCCAGGGGAAAAGGCCAGCGTGGTTAACAAAAACCCCTGGCTAAAAAGCGGCAGCGGCTCCGCTGCCGGCCAGCAGAGACCGCCACTTGTGCGGCTCCCCAGGCAGGGCACCTGCCGGCGCGGTCTGCCTGGTGAGCCTGCCTCAGGTAAAGACTGAGGACTTCAGTGAGTTCAGTTTAGTTCTTCTTAGCCAGAGCTCTTCGAAAAGGCTTCTGTGTCCCACGGTGGCTGAGGTGCGTAGATTGACACGCGGGTCTGCTTCAGCGCTTCTCGTCGAATCTTCGGCTAAGGCTGAGTCCAGCTCTAAACTCAGTCCCTTTTTGCTCTTCAGTCCGCTGTCCTCTTCTCTGCTGCTCCCCGACGGACTGAGAAAGCCGGGGCTGCGCTCCAGAATTTATAGAGCCAGGGCGGACCTGGTTGAACACTCACAGGTGTCAGGTCCGCACCTGCGTTGCCCCGGCAACCAGGATGCACATTCCGTTTACATATTCATGAGCATCATAAATGGTCCAATCCGTGCATCTGAATTCAAACCAATGCTCATGAATAGGCAATTAGCTTATGAATATGCATAGGCAATGGGCAACCCTAATGGTCACTCCCTATACCTTGCATCTACCTGTGTTATGTAGTCACTTAAACGCTGTTTTTTATAATAAAACCTTTTACATTTTAATTTTATTCCTATGTGGATTAGTGGGGAACACTGTTAAATCAATAAAAATCCAAATTTTAATTTAAAAATGCTTGACATCTCAAGGCTGTCTGGTAAAGGGTAGTGAAAGGCACACACAAACCCCACAGCCCATGGCCAGGAACATGTTCTCTATAAAGGAATTTACAACAGTTAGGAACTTTTTCCTAATGTCCAACCTAAACCTCCCTTGCTGCAATTTAAGCCCATTGCCTCTTGTTCTATCCTCAGAGGCCGAAAGGAACGTTTTCTCCCTCCTCCTTATGTCACCCTTTTAGATACCTGAAAACCGCTATCATGTCACCCCTCAGTCTCCTCTTTTCCAAACTGAACAAGCCCAATTCTTTCAGCCTTTCTTCATAGGTCATATTCTCTAGAGCTTTAATCATTCTTGTAATAATAAAGTTTCTAGATAGGAATCTGTGTATTTTTGTTACTCTCTGGGATTAGTGACTTGGGAGAGAAGAAAGTGATAGTTCCTGTTGAAGCTCTAGAAATGACTCAAGGTTTGATCTGGAAGCTGTGGAACAGAAATCATCCTTGAGCGGGTGTGTGATGGAACCTATTGTGACAGGGTGAATTACAGAAGTGCCCTGAGGGTTGTCCCCTGGTTTGTTGATCATGCCACTGATACCCACATTCCTGCTCTCTGAGACTCCTCATCACCCTGTCCTGTGAAGCCCAATCCTCTGGCTTTCCCCAGCTAAGGCATAGGGTTGGGGTTACCCCCTCAACACACACCTACAGAGCAGTACAAACACTGAACCTGTTCAACTCCAGAAGTTTAAAGGGCTCAGCACCCACAAAATGCAACCTTCAAAAGGTACCAAAACATCAGACAAACCTGCTTTAATCTGTGTACAGAGAAATCTTATAAGAACGTCCAGCCTCTTTATCAATGAAAGAGAGATGTACAGAACTGGTTCCCTCCCTCCAGGAAACAGTTATTTACACTGGGCTTGATAATGAGCTAAAGTGTTTTATTAAGTACAAAAAAAAGTAGGATTTAAGTTGTTGCAGGTGGAAACAGTCAGATCAAAGTAAGTTACCAAGCTGAAATGAATAAAGAACATTTAGCTAGCTCCAATACACCAAGAGATCAGTTACATGAAAAGTCTTGCCCTCAACAGTTTTGAACAGTTCTTTCAGCCTCCTAGCTGAGGCTTGATCCTTCCCCCCTGTGACAAAGTCCCGAGCAGTCCCTCATGGGTTCTGCACTTTGGGGTGGTTAAGGTCATGCCTCACAGTCTTCCTCTGCCCCTTTTTGCTCTGCCTCCAGGGCAGGGCAAAGCCTGCTGAGCTGTACTTGTCATAGGCACAGTCTTAAATGGGGAAAGTCCCCACATGGATGTTGAGGCTCCTCCAGAGCAGTCCTGGGGAGTGTAGGGCGGTCCGGGGGGAACCCGGTCTCCTCCCACTTGATCCAGGTTCTGGCCCAGGGACCCTGGGCAGCTGTTGCTGGAGGGACTGTCTCCCTCAGACAAAAGAGTAACAGCCTCCTCCCTGGGCCACTTCCCCAGACTCTTTCCCTGGTACCTTTTTCCTGTAGTTCTAGCAAGCCACCTCTCTTGCAGGGCTCTCCTTTGCAGACCTTTCCTGATTTCTGCTCTGGCCCCTTTCTCCTTCCCCCACCTTATCTGATTGGCTTCAGGTGCTTAATTAGCCCCAGGTTTTTGTTTGACCTGGTGCTGCTGGCTGATCCGTGCTGGCCCTTAGTCCCTGGGAAACATAAAAGCACAGATCCAACTGCCCATGGATGTGCCCTCCATTAGGCTACTATAACCTGCTGTGGGCTCTGGTGTGTCACACCCCATTCACTCTTTAGATATTTCCAGCAGCCATTGTAGGTGTGTGGTGGTGTCTCCTGGTGTGTGGAAACCCCTCTTCTTCATTTCACCCCCTTACATCTGTTTTGCCCAAGGTTAGAAAGTATTTGTGCTTAGCTTAAACTTTTCTCAGCTTGAGAGGAAAATTATCTGACTCAAAATGCATTTCAGCATCAGGTGCCCTGGCCATGTACATTTTTTGGACCAGCCACAGTTTGGGCTTACAGCACAAACAAGGCTAATCACAGGTGGTTGACCCAATCACCAAGCCATCCAGGTTCTGGGGCATCAGTGATGGCCATCGTTAGCACACTTAAAATTATAAACAGATTGACACTTCACATTTCTAACTTCACATACAAGTATAATACATGCAAAAATAGGAGATAAATATTCAGCAGACTGTAACAATAAAAGTGATATGTTACATGACCTATTTGGCTTAAAATATCTTTGAGTTGTGCATATTCATAAGCCAATTGCATAAAGCATGGGGGGAGCCCCATGCCATTACTTATGCATGAAGTGTCACCTGAAAAAGCTCAAGATGATGATCCAAGGACTGAAGATGCAGCTTGTGATGATGATGGAATTCAGATGGGGATTTGAAGGTGGGGATTTAAATGCAAGAGAGGAGACAGAGACAATTCAAGATTCGTGGCATTTGTTAAAAGGACTTGGAAGGTGGACTTCCAGAAGAAGAGGTTGAGCCATGTAAGAAGTGACCATGAGGACAAGGCAGAAGAAAAGAATAGCTAGTGGCAATCAATTTGAGTAAATTGCTCTGAGGAATGAGGAGAGGAAAGAGGCAGAAGACAGGGTGGTGAGGAAGAAGCAAAGGGAAGCCAGTCCCTTTGGAATATATGATGGATATAACCAGGGACTGGAGCCCAAGATAAAATGAGAATGATATACAAGAGACTGTGAGTGAGCACATGAGACAGGTTTAGGACAACACCAGAAAGAGACAAATCTTTGTGACTGGGGACTGTATTCCAAGAATAATTGACAGGCCTGGCAGACCAGGTCCAGAGAACAGAAGAGTAGGCTGCCAGGAGCAAATATATGAGCTGTGAATGTGAGGGTGGAAAAAGATCCAGTGGTTGGGCAGTCTAATGGGTAGATCACAGAGTAGGCAGGCAGAGTCAGGCAGGCACTGTCTCCCTGCTCCCGGCCCAGGAACCCTGAACAACTTCCTAGCTAGTCCTTAAGTTAGGGGCATGTCCCCAGTAGTCCAGATTCCACTTAGCTGGGGGTCTCTCAGTGTGGTTCCCTCCCTTTTCTCAGAAAGGAAGGGTGAAGTCTTACTTGCAGCAGTGGTTGCTGAGCAGACAGGCTGTGATTCCTGTCTCCCTGCTAGTCAGCATCAAACTGAGCCATGCTTCTTCCTTTTCTCCTCTCTCCAGGCCTGCCATTGGTTGCAGGTGAAGTGGAGCAGGGCTTACTGGGCCCACAGGCTTTCTTTAACATCCAGAAGGCCAAGCCCCCCTTCCTTCACTCCCTCACAGATCCTCATAGAAAAGGAGAAAAATCCCATAATTGTTTTGTGTGTCAAGACAGGTGATGCTCTTAGGTTCCTACTAGAGTGCACCAGGATCAACAGATGGACCAAGGACTGGTGCTGTGAGGAAGGCGTTGGAACGAAAGTTGTGGGAGTCATTCACAGCAAGAAGGCTCTTCTTGACTGATGGGCCCATTTGAGTATCTGGGGATCAACCTTCCACATTCAAGGCTTGCATGCTTGAAAAGAAGGGTGTTAAACTAGGAGATAAATGTCATAATGTATAATCTAGGTATGATCCAGAAATCAAAGGAATACTTTGCCATCATTTTCAGTAAGGAGAATGAGATGGGCATGTTGGCAGTAAGGCTAATGAAAACGCACCTAGAAATGGAAATTACTAGATCTGAGGTGGAAGAAAATCTCAAAAACTTAATGTTCTCAAATTAGTTTCCCTCTCAGAATACTGGAACAGCTGGCATGTGAAATTGCTACTCCAACAGATGCTTTTCAATAAGAAACTTTGGCTTGGGACACTGGACTAGGTGGGCTAGTGCTCTGAGAGGGCATAGAGCTTTCTCCCTCTTGTGTGCTGAAGTGGCTGCTGCTTGGTCATTTACTCAGGGTGTGAAAATAGTTATATGTGGGGTGGGAAAGGATATTTTCCCCTGGCCAGATTGGCCATGATTTGTGGGAGGATTTTGCCTTCCTTTGCAATGCACAAGGGACGGATTGTGGGTCACTTGCTGACAGTGTCTGAGTGTATCTCACTTAATCACTTCCTTTTGTTGAGGGGGCCTTGAGCACTGGCGCACCTCGGTCCCTCCTATTCCCATATGATAGTCTAGCCACCTATAGGTTGTAATACTTTGGTCTAATTTTGCTTATTGGATTTCATGCTGGTGGTGGCCTGTATTGTACTGGAGCATAAAGTGAATGATCTTGTGATCCCTGAAATTCTGAGTCATTTAGGCCTGTTGAAGCTTTTTTTATGCATTCAGGTAGGCTCCATCTCAGAGCAGTTGTGCATTTCATTCTGAAAGGATGCAAAAATATTTAATAGGTGAAGTCCTATTTGTGAAGCTACAGACAAACATCACTCCCCCTCTGAGACTATCCTCAGTCATGATCAACTTATATGTACTGTAACAATAGTTGGAAGCCTCTAAGCAGAGACAATTGATGGGGAGGAAAAGACAGTAACTGAAATACATTTGACCAGAAAATGCTTTTTGTGGAACAGAAAGGGAAAAAACAAAATCAGTAAAATAGGGACTTTCCCTCTTCTGCAGTTATTATGAAACTGAGTGAACAGACTGAAAATGTTTCTCCAGTTATACCTGTTCTACAGGTTCATTCACCATGTAAAAACCAAGAAGGTAAAAAAAAAATTCCTTTCCTTTTTGAATAATGTAACCAATGAACTAATAAAAATGATTTCTGATGCTCTTCTTTTACCACCTCTCTGGCATTCTCAGTTCAGATGGTCACAAAGTCTATTTGAAGTTTGATATGAGCTAATTCCTTCTATCTCTTTAGTGTCAACATTTCTGCTTGAAAACAGAATCTCACTTTATATATTGGTTGAATTATTATTTTTATTTGCTCATGTTTGTTTAACCCTCTTTTGTCTGGGAAGCTAAAGCTGAGATACCAGCAATGAATCGCGTTAATTTCCAGTAATTTTTTGAAAAAGAAATTCAGTCTGAGATGGGTGTGTACCAAAACTTAACTGTCTGAGCGCTGTTGCTTATTGCTTCCTTATTTTTCCCTCCCCCACGGTTCAACAGTGCAATGATGAAAATTGTATTTATGCCATATGTACTGAATCCAGCAATATAGTTACCTCAGCAGGCTTCTGATCTCTGCAGACAGATTGACAGGGATGCACCCTTTGTGCAGAACCTGCTGTGAGGTATGGAGTTCAGATGGGAGGGGGAAGTTGTAGTAGGAGTAATGATGTAATTGTCAAGGCCATCTATATGCAACATGTTGAATTCCAATTCTTTGCTGATTAGCCAGTGGTTTCATTTCTCTTTGTTTTTGTTATTTTTTCCCTTTTTTAGCAATACCAAATGTTCAAAATATGTCATTGCTCTTGAGCAATACCTGTTAAATTAACACGCAAGTCTTTCAATTTAATCCCTTTTAGTCTTCAGATTTAATAATAGAAATAATTTTATGACAGCAGTGACAGGAATCTGTGTTAGATGGAGAGAATAATAAAAGACTTTATATATGGAAAAAAAAAAGGCCACTGTGAGCAAAATTGCCAAACTTGACTCATTCTATGTGCAAAAAGTTGGAAAAAGATAGATTCAAGTGTGGAAAACAAAGAGAGGAAATGACTCTGCAGGACAGTAGCCAGTGGAGTTAGTGAGGTCTTCTGAAATACAAAGCAGCTCTAGTTGTGAGACCTGGAGAAAGCTGAGGCTTACTCTTCAGAAATTACCACCTACACAGTGATGTATTTCAGGTTTTTGGGCTTGGTGTTTTAAACTAAAACTCTTTAGTGGGTTGTAGCTTGTTTTCCCCAATAAGTCTGGATATTTAATAGAGATTTATAGTGATGTCATGAAGAGAGATGCTTGATTAAAGCTATGTCAGTATATACTTTCCTTGTTATGACTCTATGGGGTAATGTATGTTAAAAGATTCCTTTGGGGATAGGGCTAAGCATCCAGCTAGTTTGCAGTCAAGAATTCCTTCTTTTGGCAGTGGTAAAAGATGGATCTATCTGTGTAATGGGTAGGGAAGAAGACTCCTCAGCTGGAAACTACAAGAAGAGGCATCTAGATACTTCAGTGTGCCAGCAGAAAGGTGCTCTCAGGCTGGAACTTAAAAAAGCAGAAACAAAAACAAACAAACAAAAACCAAACAAACCTTATGGTTTGGAAATAGATCCCTGAGTCTATGACAAGTGCTGGGAGAGCCTTCTTGTAGGGCCATGTTAATGTTTGACCAGTGAGTGAATGGAAGCTACTCCATTAGGTTTGACTCTCATATGCATGCGATGATTCACTGAAGCCTGATATCTGGTGTCTCTGAAGAGGGGAAGAAAGAAGGCTTGAGGTTCAGGGACTGAGTGTGAAATGTAATTCCAGTGTGGACTTCAGAGAGCATAAGATAGTCAGGAGGCAGGTTAAGTTCTTGGGATGGTTCTCATGATGGTACACATTGCACCTCTGAAAACCGTCATTCACTCATCTGGCAACATCCGTCTTCCGGCAGGATGAGGAATGATTCTGGACCAGACGGCCAGTGCAGGAGGGCACCCAAGCTAACCTCAGGCAGGGGACGGTGGGTCCAGGTCGAGAGGTGGCATTTCCCCGCAGCTCCAATCATGGCTCCTTCTGGGGGTGCCAGTGGATGCCGACTCCTGACTATGGCTTCAAGCAGGAGTGTCCTCTGGCAACCCCACTTGAAGCCATAGTCAGGGAGCTGGCATGGACTGGCAGCCCCACAAGGAGTCATGTTCGGGGAGCTGGCATCTCCTGGCAGCCTTGCATGGAGCTGGGTCATGGTGCTGGCAGCCCTGCACGGAGCTGGGGTTGGGGAGCTGACAACTCCTGGCAACCCTGCGCAGAGCTGGGCCCAGGGACCCCCCAGTGGCAGACCAGCAGAGGCAGCCAGGAGCTGGGGATGTTCACCTCCCCTGATCTAGCAAAATCCCTCCTCCAGGACCACTGAGGTCCCAAGGGTGCCGGACCAGGGAGGTGCAACCTGCAATAGATGGCCTATAGCTCAGGAGTTCAAATGTGGGTCTGGGTCAGTTGAAAAGGTGGGTTTTTTTATTGGCCACTGACGGTTGTTCTAACAGTTTGGAAGCTTGCCTAAACTTATGCCTGCTTCCTAAATCCACACAACTGGTCTGGAAATCTCATGAAAATATATGGCATTTCCAATTTCAGTCTTGGCTAGAAACCAGATAAGAAGAGAAACATAGTCACTTCAGAACTTAAACATTTGCTTTGATTTTTGTTTTACATGTGGGAAAGGAGGTGGGGAAGCTTCAGTGCAGTTGCGCGGTGGGTGTGTGGAACTATTACTTTTTCAGAACTAGATCAAACGTTGTTAGTGGACTTTTGTGTGCTTGAAAAATCTGTGGTTCTCATTATGGAAGAGTCTAACTGTGTGAGATGAAGAATTAACTGTCTTCCGTTGGTTATACTCACATCAGCCCTCTCTGTTCTTGTCTTCTTCATAATCTGGTATCTTTTCATTGAACTGAACCTATTACATTTTCAATAGAAAAACTCGGGTGTCTCCCAAGAGAAATAGTAAGGAGTACTATTCTTCTATCCCAGGGTGGGACTACGTCTTTGGAAACCAATAGAAGTTATTCTCATGCTGTGATGGATGAATAGTGCTTTGGGCAATTTCTTCCTAGAGACCTCTCTAGCCAAAGAGGCCAAGTGGTGAGTCCCCTCCTGAGGCCTTGATGACAATTGCAGGATGGGAGTAAACTGCCATTGAAGTCAGTGGGAGTTACTCTCCTGGGGCACAGTTATCCTGCTATAGGACGGGAGTATGAAATATCTTTTAGAACTGTTGCACTAATTTTGTGAGAGAATACGTACCAGATATGGATTTAATTCCAGAACCATAAAATTGCAGTAACATATACAATTAGTTTGAATGATCTGACGAACAATCCAATCCCAATGTTAAATCCCCCCATATACTACCTAATTTTTATGGGTCTTATGTCTCCTGCTTCTAGCAGTAAAGGGATACCACTGCATCTGTTTGGATCCACGAAAACACTGAAGTTGTGATGCTTTACTTTGCATTTCCTTCCACATGTATTTTGAAGTCAGACCTTTACGTTGTTTTTTTGTTTAATGTATTGTTAAAATTATGAATAAAATGGCAGATAACCCGTCTCTCATACACTTCATTTATGTTTTCTACAATACTAAAATTAAGAAGAAACATACTGAGTCAGAGGATGTGACAGTCTCATTTACACAATTCAGGATCTTATTGACGCCATAAGTAATTATTAATTAGGTGTTCCCAAAGCAAAACAAGGAAATACGGAACAATCATTTAATGCTGGGTTTGGCACACAAATGAACCGTGGTTGGAAACTAGGGATACTTTAAAAATACGCAGAGGAAGGTCAGCAATATTCAAACCAAACAGCAGGAGGTTCCTATTATAATGTTACAGTCTTTCCCTGTAGCATCATGCTCACTTGGTGCGGCACAGACAAAATCATTGTGAGTATACAATGCAGTAGCTAACTGCACTATCCACAAGTATTATAAGGCCAGTTATGTCTCCCCTTGCTGTATACCTGTCAGATGGTGTGGATGGGACTCCAAAATAACTGTATAGCATTTCATGGATTTTAACATAGTAATAAAATGAAAAAAAGTATTTTCAAACATTTTTATAAGAACAAAAATATATTTTAAGAGAAGATGCCTAGCTGTTGACAACCCTGCCGACAGCCTAAATTTCTTTCAGCAAGCCCATCATTATTCAATTTAAAGCTTTTTTGGGAGAAATACAAAAATAATAAATATGTCTAAATGATTGCCAGGCTCCTCATAGCCAGTAGTAGCAAGCAACAGCACTCAGCAAATAGCAGCTATTTCATGAACTGTCTTGTTAATTTTCTTCTTAGTTCCCAATTTAAAAAAAAAAAAAACAACAAAACCCCCTTGCTTGCAGACTGCTGACCACTATTGTACGTTTTTCATTATGATGCTCTGTATTACTTACAATGAATACTACAACTGTTGCTATTGCAGCACAATCTATGTGGATTTATGATCCTATGACTGTTTGGTCACTGAACTTTTTTCCTGGGCATCACATTTCCAGCTTCAAAGCTGGTGTGTTTTATGGCAGTGTTTTAAAGCCTCCAATCCGTTCAAAGGGCAGCAGTGGGTCACTGAGGTGTACTCCCTTGTCCCTGGCTATGAGCCAAGCCTTGCCTTTATAGGACCCCTAATTTTAGGTCATGGAGCCCTACCTATAGGACCCCAAACCTTAGGGTAGGGAGTCCTACCTATAGGAACCATAACCCTAGTTCTAGGTTGCCTCCCTATAGTAACTTTAACCCTAGGCCTAGGAATCCTATTTATAGGAACCCTAACCCTAGGGCAGAGAGTCCTACCTCCAGGAAGCTTTAAACTTGGGCCGGGAATGCTACCTAAGAGAAACCTGACGTTATGGGGGGGAGCACTATATATAGGAACCCAAAGCCTAGGATGGTGAGCCCTATCTGTAGGAATAGTGACCCTAGGGAGGGGAACTCTACATATAGGAACCATAACCCTGGGATGGGGAGCCATACATATAGGAACCCTGTCTCTAGGGTGGTGAGCCCTATCCATAGGAACCTGAACCCTAACCCTAGGGTGGGGAACCCTACCTGTAGAAAACCTAACCCCACTTATTGGTTGTCTTCCTATAGAAACCCTCATTTTAGGACATGCAGCCTTACCTATAGTAACCCTAAGCCTAGGGTGGGGAGCCCTACCTATAATAACTCTAACACTACTATGGGGAGGCCTACCTGTAGGAATTCTAACACTGTGGAGGGGAGCCTTACCCCCTAACTGTAGTTACAGGTTGTCTCTCAATAGGAGCCTTAATTTTAAGGCATGGGGCCATACCTATAGGAACCCTAACCCTAGCTCCAGGTTGTCTTTCTATAGGAATCCTAACCCTAAGGTGGGGTGCCCTACCTATAGTAACCCTAGGCCTAGAGTGGTGAGTCATACATACAGGGAACCTATCGCTAGTGCTGTGAGCCATATCCATATAAACCCTAATCCTAAAGTGGGAAACCCTATGTACAGGAACCCTAACCCTAGGGTGGTAAGCCCAGCCTACAGGACCTCTAACCCTAGCTACAGGTTGTCTCCCTATAGGAACCCTAATATTAGGGCAAGGAGTCCTACCTATAGGAACTCTAACCCTAGATCTAGGTTGTCACCTCATAGGAACCCTAACCCTGGCGTGGGGAACCTTACCTATCCATTGGAACCCTAACCCCAGGGCAGAGAACCTTACCCATTGGAACTCTAATCCTAGGGTGGAGAGCCCTACTTATAGGACCTCCACCCCTATATACAGGTTGTCTCACTATAGGAATCCTCATCTGAGGATATGGAGTTCTACTCATATGAACCCTAGCCCTAGGGTGGGGAGCCCTAAGTATAGGAAACCTGACCTGAGCTCCAGGTTGTCTACCTATAGGAACCCTAACCATAGGGCGCCTATAGGTAGACAACCATACCTGTAGGAATCCTGACCCTATAGTCAGGAGTCAGGGAGTCCTGGCTAGAGGAACCCTAACCATAGCTACAGGTTGTCTCCCTGTAGGAACCTTAACCCAAGTGCCTGGATCCCTACCCGTAGAAATTCTATCCTTAGGGTGGGGAGCCCTTCCTACAGGAACTCTGCACCTGGTGCTGGGAGCTGTAAGTATAGAAACCCTAACCCTAGCTCCATGTTGTCTACCTATGGGGCCCTATAGGAACCCTAAACCTAGGGCAGAGAGCCCTATCTATAGGAATCCTAATCCTAGGATGGGTATCCCTGCCTGTACAAACAATATCTCTCAGGTGGGGAGTCCACCATATAAGATCTCTAATCCTAGGACAGAAAGCCCTTCCTATTGGAACCATACGCCTATGGCAGGGAGTTCTATCTACAGGAACCCTAACACAAGCTTCAGGTTGTCTCCCAATAGGAAACCTAATCCTTTGGCAGGGAAACCTTTGTATAGTAATCCTAACCATTTTGTGAAGATCCTTACTTATCCTAGGTCAGGGAGCTCTATTTATGGGAACTCTAATCATGTGGTGGGGAGCCGTACTCATGGAAACCTTAACAATAGTGCAGGGAGCCCTACCTACAGAAACTCTAACTCTAAGGCATGGAGCCCTGTCTTTAGGAACCCTAACCCTAGCTCCAGGTTTTTGCCTTACAGGACCCATAACGCTAGGGCAGAGATCCCTATGTATGGGAAACCCATTCCAAGGGCGGGCAGCTCTATCTGTAGGAAACCCAATCCTAGCTCCAGGTTGTCCCCATTTAGGAAAAGAAACTCTAATGCTGGGAGCCCTATCGATAGGAACCACAACATTAGTTGCAGGTTGTCTCTGTATATAAACCCTAACTCTAGGACTGGGAATCCTACCTATAGGAACTTTTAACCTATAATGGAGAGCCCTACATATAGGAACCCTAATTCTAGTGCTATGTTGTTTCTCTGACTCTAGGTTGGGGAGCTCTACTTGTATGAACCCTAGCCCTACTGCTTTGAACCCTACCTATAGGAATTCTAACATGAGTTCAAAGTTGTTTCACTATGGGAGCCCTAACCCTAGCTCCAAGTCCTCACCCAAGAGGTACCCTAAACCTAACTCCAAGCTGCCTGCATATAGGACTCCTTATCCTAGCTCTAAGTTGTCTCCGTATAGGAACCGTAACCCTAGCTCCAAGTTATCTCCTTGTAGGAACCATAACCCTATGGTGGGTTGCCCTCTCTATGGGACCCCTCACCACAGGACAGGGAGCCCTCCCTTTAAGATTAGCATCCCTAGGGTTGGACACCCTACCTATAGGATCCTACCCTTGGGTTGGCAGCTGTATCTAGTGGAACTCTAACCCTAGGTACAAGTCGTCTGCCTTTAGGAATCCTAACCCTAGGGTGGAGAGCCTACTTATTGGAGCCCTGATGCTAACCCTCAGTTGTCTCTCCATAGGCTGTCTAACCCTATGGTTGGGAGCCCTACCCGTAGGACTCTTGACACTAAATGTGAGAGCCTGTAGCTATTTTTGTGAGAGAGAATGCAGTGGAACAATGCAGCTGTGCATAAAGTGCAGTTTAGATATTCAGTCTTTATGCTATTTATTTTCCATTACGTAACTTTCGGAAAATCAGTAGGTCAGCAGCGATCCTGATTCTCAGTTCACATTGATTAGCTCAAGAGCAGTGGTAGTGAAGTGTCAGTTATTTGTAGACTTGATCAAGGAGGAAGCCTAGGACTTTAAAAGTTTTACTAAAACCTTGTAGAGTTTCTGCAAGCTTTCACCCGATGTTTGCTGCAACGTGGTGGGCTAAGTAGCTGTTAGGAGAAGAGACTCATCCAAGCACCACCCATGGTAGTCCTGGTTGGAGGCACACCAGCCATTCTGTTTATGCCAGAAGGAGGCACAGGAAGCTTGTCTGTTTAACAAGGTGATCTTCTGTTGTGGCTGAACAGGACCCTTCATGTGACAACTTCCTGCACCCAGCCCTGTTAACTGCCCTGCTCCTGGCTCTTGCCCCTAATGTGTTCCTGTTCCATGCCTGATCTTTGCCTCTCTTCCAGTTCCTCCCCTTACCTTGCTTCCATCCTCAGTTACGAGTCCTGTTTCTGACCCAGGCTTTTGACTTCTGATACTAGCTTGACTCTTGGCTCTGGCATTTGGTATCTAGCCTTGTCCGTGACCCTCAACTTCAATTCCCTGCTCTGATCCCGGCTTGAACATTGGCTCTGTAACTGGTCATTGACTCTGGTTCTGACCTTTGGCTTTGTTCCTGGATGCTTACTCCGTCCATCTACAAGACTTAGCTCTCACACTTATTATTGGGCCAGATCATCTGAATCCCAGTCCACAATAATCTCTGATTTGAGTGAGTGTGGGATGAGTCCTTTAAAATGTAATCCGAACACTGCTACTTTCCCTTCCCCTTTTTGCATCATTTTTCAAAATCTCATAGCTCTAATACTGACCTCTTGAGAATGACAGTTTTATGATAGGGGAAAAAGGTAAATGAGTGAATTAAAGGCACTTCTGAATCAGGCCTTCATGGATGAAAAATGTGAAGTCTGCTGAAGTTATATCCCAGTTGACATCAATGCTGTTTTGGCTCAGACCCTCAAAGTGTCAGGCTCTGAAATTCCAAAGAGCTTCATATTAGTGTTCCTTTGTTTGCTTGCAAAGCCCCCACGAATTCAATAGGGGGTCTGCACTGATAGCATTTCAGGAGTGATACCGCTGAGAGAGACGTATTGGATGTAAAACATTCCAAGAAATTGCAACCAGTAGCTGGTGAATTAGGAAACCAAAGTAGCAAGGGAAAGTGTGATAACTGACTTGGAGTCTCTCTTATCTTCTCATTTGTTTTTTCCTTATAGAAAATTATTTTATTACCCTCGAATTTCTGGAAATCTGACTTAGTCAGGCATGAAGGCCATGGTGCGAGAGCTACAACACACTTTTTCTACCCAAAATAAATATGGTGCTGCTTGAAATTTTTGTTCAACAAATTATGCTAGAGTAAAAGGCATTTATTTTCCACTTGGAATGTCAAAATCAGTCAAGAGCAATTTTCATTGCCCACACTGTGGTAAATATTTGTAATAGGATATAGTACCTGCAATTATCTTGCTGCTGTATCATATTATTGTGACAGCTGCACTATAGTTACTGTGCTAACAATTCAGGAGGCACTTGCATTTTCAGGTGCTTATGATTTACCCCAGAAGGGGGATATTACTCTTTTTGTCTGAAATGTCACATGCTGGTTCTCAAGCCAGGAAAGATGTTTTCTGAAATTCTGTTTGGCTTATTTTAATTTAATAGAGCAATGGAAAAAATGTGTGCTCTCATGCTGTGCAAGCATTTTTGGACTCATTCGTTTGGAGTTAGGGAATCCCCCAAATGGGTTGTTTTTTAAAACGTCACACATGGCATGGTCCTAAATCTCCAAAAAGTTCAAATTTCTCTGACAGGTCTGACGGACGGTGGCTTAGGGTTGATTTACCTCAGAGAGGTTTATGTTCCACAGTCCTCATGGCTGCCAAGGTTGATTCAGCACTGTGTATCTTGCCACAATGTCTGAACCGGTGCAAGCTGTAAAGGACTGATGTAACTGCTCCACAGAAGGTGTTATATGTCAGAGATCACTAGAGCCCAGGGATATCTGGCCATACTTGCTCCTTTCCCCAATATACTCCCAACATCTAATACTCCCCTTGCACTGTTAGAGGATGAAGTAAAGGGGAAAGGGCTGGGCACTGTTTACGCTACTCTTGGATGTACCGAGGGAATTCCCAGCTGGCCCCTTAGGGCCCTTCTGAGTTTTCCTCAAATCGCTTAACATTCTGACTTAGAAGTTTCATTGATGTTTGCTTGAGCTGGGGGAATTATGGGCAATACAATACAATTTATTTCTTGCCATCTTTACTTGGGTAAATGGCAACCCTGTGCAAAAGGCCAGTGGGGCTTAAATTGCTACACAGAGCTTGTGCTGTCCCTACACAGAAGACTGAATTTCATCCTTTCTGCAAATATTTTCCTTGAGCAGTCTTAAACTTTTATGAATTCGTTGATTATGCAGCATTTGAATAGCGTATAGCAAAAATATTCCAGCTTGTACATTTCTCATGCAGTAATTGCAACACATTACTTTGGGTGTTTACTGTTCTTAGTTTGATGTTTGTTGTATGCAGTTGATTCTCTAAGTCACATGGCATGATTTCTGATTCCTGGTTGGATGTCTCCACAATTTTCAGGATGGTCACATGAACAATTCTGGCTTGAGTATTTCTGTGAATACATAGTCTCATGAATAGTCATAAGTCTTTTCTTCGAGTGCTCTTCAGAAAAAAAAATACATGCTTCATGTGAATGTGCACGGGCAGCAAATGAGCTGTGCATACTAGCAAAATAACTTCATGGTTTGTACTCAAATAAATGCTGACAAATAGCATCTTATAATAATCATCAGCTCTGCTACCGTTCTACTGTTTGTCCGGTGGGTGTGTCATGAACTAGAATACACCCATTAGTTTTATTCTGAAGGAAGCACTGAAAGCTGAGTGTCCAAACTACCAGAAAAGAGTCATTTTGAAATAAAACAACAAATTCAGTGCAAGGTTGCTGCAGTATGAGCTCATTTTGTAGGTTGTAATTTTGAAGGGTTTTGGTAGGAAGCATATCATGGCTGTCCTTAAAAGTCATTGTAGTTTTGTCTTGCATCATCACTTTGGAATCCAAGAAAACTTGGTGCACTTCTTATTTTGTGTCCTTGAGCTGCAGGGCTGGGATGAGCTCCACACACAGTTCCAGGAATGTGGCTTTCTGCATATGAAAGTTCATCATCCCAGATCTTCATGGTACAATCCCACAATTCAGTGCTTATTTCCTTGGCATGAAGTTATTTTTCTAGTACGCACATCTCATTTGCTTCCCGTGCACATTCACATGAGGCAAATATTTTGGCCCTGTGCCATCTTGGGATGAAGTCCACCAACAGAAAGGGCTACTTCTCTGTGGTATTGCAGGTGCTTGTGGATCAGCAAGGGCATTTCCTGACATCAGCATGGGACGCTGTGGGAAGGTGCATGATGCATAGGTCTTCATTCCAGGCACACAACCATTTTCCTGGTACAACCGAACCCTTACGTTGTTTTAAGTTACGATAGGAGGAAGCTGTATACCAAAATTGTTGTTCTAGTTTTTATAGTTTAGGAGGAATTCTTGATCAAACAGACAAACTCTCTAAAATATATGGTAGATTCAATATGGAACAATAGGGATTTTACTAACATTGACCTGCTCAGCTTGAGAACTGCAAAAATATTCAAATCATACCATAATCTTTTGATTTTTCTGATCATAACCTCCAAAAACAGTGAAAAATGAACCCAACAATAAATTAATAAGAAATGTTACATCCCGAGTGCTCCTATTAAGCTCATAAGTTATTCTACTTAACAATCGCCTATTTATGGGAAAGGAACTCTTTTGAGACTCTTCTTTTTTAAAAAAAAAACCACCTTCCAATAAAATATAATTAATCCCATTTTGGGTTTCACAAAATATTTGGCATCGGTATCTTCTGCACTTCATAAATATTATTGGTTTCTGCTTTTATTATTTAAGTGAGAGCTATTTATTGCCTCCAGATACAGAGGTAATGAGGTCAACATTTAGATATATACATAGCATCTCAATTCTCTGATTTAATGAAGTTGCAGCATATGAAAAGCCAGCATCAACAGCCTGATCTTTTCCAATTTTTTTCTGGAAAGTTCTTGTAAACTTTACGCCTTTGATACTGTACTTTCCAACATTTTATTTAAGAATGTCTTGAGGTGTGTATGGGGGTTTTGTGCCCATTTTATGGATGATTAAAACAAGCCAATGAATAATTTTTGATTTTTCCAAAATCACAAGAACTCTGTTGCAGAGACAGGGGTTCTGTGTCCACTGCCTTTAATGGAGACAGTCTTTTCTCTTCAGACACATGCGTCTGCTTAGTTTCATGTGCAGCTTTTTGTTTCTGTGGTAATACATTTGGACCATGCTAGCTTTATTACAATAATAATGATTATGAAAGAGAACATACTTGTGTTGTGTACTGCATCTATTATGGGTAATGTAACTGACATGCAGAGAAAAAAATCTGTTGAATCTTTCTACCAGAGTACCCACCCATTCCAGGGTGTGGCATGGCTGTGTTACAGGTTCACACACCTGTCATAATCTTACTTCCAAGTCCTGTCTTCATGTTCACAGGGGGATTATTTTCATTTCAAGTCAAAAGATTGTGGGCTAATATCTTTATTCCTCAAATGTTTGATGGGGTAACTGGCTGAGAAGGTCAAAATCAAAAACCTTTAGTATTAGCAAGCTGTAACCTTCAACTGATGGCAAACATTCTCTCTGTCTGAATCTAGAGCAAGTATCATGGAATATTTAAAAAATCCTGGGAAGCTGTGGAGTATGGGAAGGGCCTCTGTGTAATTTTCCTTCCAATGGAGAATGGCATGAGGAAATTTCCTCTCTACCAGGTTTGATTTTAAGAGAACAGGAATCTTTTATTTTGAGCAACTAAAATGAGGTGGTGATCAGTGAGAAAACCATGCAAAGTCTAAATTGTTCTTTGAAGTACCTTTTAGAATCATGTGAAATGGTCTATGAGCTTCTTTGGCACACAAGCTCATCATGTGATTTTATCAAATTATATACTGGCATGTGATCTGGCCATATTTTGATATTGAACAGTTGTCAACTATGTGCATATTAACTGACTGCGCCAAGGTCCATAAAGCAGTGGATTATTTTAGATGTCTTTAATGCACTTTCAGAGTAGAGAAAAGGAAACATAAATAGCACAATAAACACCAGGTCAGAGCTACGTCTACACGGGGATGCTACATCGAAATAGCTTATTTCGATGTAGCAAAATTGAAATAAGCTATTTTGATGAATAACGTCTACACGTCCTCCAGGGCTGGTGCCGTCGACGTTCAATGTCGACGCTGGGCAGCACTACATCGAAGTAGGTGCTGCAGGGGAGCGTCTACACACCAAAGCGGCCCACATCGAAATAAGGGTGCCAGGAACAGCTGCAGACAGGGTCACAGGGTGGACTAGCACTTCCGGGGCAACAGCTAGCCGCTCCCTTAAAGGGCCCCTCCCAGACACACTCAGCCTGCACAGCACGCGGTCTGCAGAGCCACAAGCACACACACCCCATGGAAGCAGTATGGACCCCCAGCAGCAGCAGCAGCAGCAGCAGCAGCAGCAGCAGCCAGAGGTCCACACGCCTGCCCCTGCAGGAGCAGTGCTTGCCCTGCTCAATGCTATGCAGGAGGCAGCTGACCACCTTTTATTCGCGGAAGAGGAGCTGCCCCCAGAGGAGGAGGAAGCAGCCCCAGACCTTGCTGCCCTCCAACCCCCCACCCCGCCGCACATGCCGCCAGCTGTGGAGCTACCCCACGAGCACCGACTGGTGGGAGTGGCTGGTGCTCGGTGAGTGGGACGACGACCACTGGCTCCAGAATTTCCGCATGAGCCGGCAGACATTTCTGGAGCTGTGCCAGTGGCTCACCCCTGCCTTACGGCACCAGGACACCTCCATGCGAAGTGCCCTCACGGTCGAGAAACGGGTCGGCATCGCTGTCTGGAAGCTGGCCACTCTAGACAGCTACCGATCCATAGGGCAGTAGTTTGGCATGGGCAAGACCACCGTCGGGGCTGTCCTCATGGAGGTAAGAGGACCCGGGGGGCGGAGCCCTGGGAGAGAGGAGCCCTGGGGTGGAGGGCCAGACATACCCTGCACACCCCTCACTGGTGCTCTCTCATGTCCTTCCCCTGCAGGTTGTCCGCGCAATCAACGCCCTGCTCCTCCACAGGCTCATGCGGCTTGGGGACCCGGATGCTGCCATCGCAGGGTTTGCCAGCCTGGGCTTTGCTTTGGGCTCTGGATGGGACCCATATCCCCATCTGTGCCCCAGAGCACAGCGGAGAACGCTTCCTCCACAGGAAGGGCTACCATTCCGTGGTCCTCCAGGCCTTGGTGGACAGGTGGGGCTGCTTCCTGGACATTTATGGTGGCTGGTCTGGCAGCACCCACGACGCCCGCGTATTCAGAAATTTGGGCCTGTGCCACCGGCTGGAAGCGGGGACCTACATCTCCCAGCGGGAGATCCTTGTGTGGGACACCACCATGCCCCTCTGCATCGTCGCAGACACGGCGTAGCCCCTCCGGCCCTGGATCATGCACCCTTACACGGGCCATCTCACAGCCAGCCAGGAGCGGTTCAACACGCGCTTGAGCCATGCACGCCAGGTGGTTGAGCGCACTTTTGGCCACCTCAAAGGGCGCTGGAGGTGTCTCCTCACCCACCTTGATGCGGGCCCCACCAACATCCCCCAGGTTGTGGGCATGTGCAGAACACTCCACAACCTCATGGAGAGCAAGGGAGAGGCATTCTTCCAGGGCTGGGCTGTGGAGGCTGGCAGGGCTGACGTGCAGCCACCCGCTGCCCCCAGTCGCCAGGTGGACCCCGATGGGATCCGGGTCTGGGAGGCCCTGTGGGCCCATTTCGAACAGGCCACGGGGTGAACACTGGCAGGCCAATCACTGCACCCCCCCCATCCTCCACAACACTCCCTGCCCCCCCACGCCCAGACCACAGAGCACCCAAGAGCACCCCCCCAACTTTTCTTGCAAATAAATGGACCTGTTTTTTGAAAGCAAACAATGAAATGTCTTATTCAATACAACAATATATATATATAGAACAAAAGGGGGGAACTATTTACATGGGGGGGCAGGTACCATAAAAGAACAGGGGTCCAACACAAACTATATACAAATAATGGGGGATATGTACAAAGAGGGGGGCCATGTCTCGGCCCCGCACCCCCTACTGTCCAGCACCCGGGGTTGGAGGGCACGACCCTCGCCTCGGCTGGAGCCCTGGCCAAGGCTGGGTGGGGGCCGGGCGAACCGGCAGATACGGCTGATGGGTGTCTGCAGGCCCTGGGTCCCCCTCGGCGGCAGGCCCCAGTGTGGTGGACGGCCCCAGGGTGGCGGACGGCAGTCAGAGTGGCAGGCAGAGTGGCGGGCGGCGTGGCATGGGGGGCCGGGTATTCCGCTATGCGCTCGAATGTGCACATGAAGGCCCCCCATGCCTCCTGGTGCCAGGCCAGCACTTGCTCCTGGAGCTCCAGCCACCACTCCTCCACCCGCAGGCACCACTCCAACACCTCCAGCTGATGCCGGAGAGTTGCGAGCAGCTGGGGGTCCGTGGCCATCCTCTGGTGGTGGCTCCACCGTTGGCCCCATCCTGGGGCTGGTCGGTGCTCCGCCAAGGGGCTGGCCTGCTGGGATGGCCCCAGTGGGCTCTCCGGGACCACAGACACCTCGCTGGCGCTCTCCGGGCCCTCCGATGGTGCAGCTGCGGAACACAGGGGGGAAGAAGAGTGGAGACAGCCATTAGTGTGGGCCCTGACCCGTGGCCCTTGTCCCCCCACCCCTCTGCTGCTGATTCCCCATCCCCATCCCCGGGAGATGCTGCTGCTGCTGCTGCTGCTGCTGCTGCTGCTGCTGGGTGTCCCACCCCCTCCCCCGGGGACCCTAGGTTCCGCTCCCCCCATCCCCAGGGATGGGGCATGGTGCTGTCCCGCTGGGGGGCAGGGGCTGATGCACTCTTCTGAGGGACATGCCACTGCTGTCCTTGGGGCCATGGTCATCTGGGCATGTGGAGGGCTCTGGTCATGTCTCTTGTCCCCGCCCCTCAACCCCGGGGGTGTGCACCGGGGGATACATACATGATGGTCCGCTCCCATGGTCGGGGGACACCCTCTGGGCAGACGCCTTGCTGGAGCTCTGGGATGGGATAGCGATTTGCAGCCCTCCATCGCTGGAGGAGGATTCCCCCTCCTCCTCCTCCGGCATCCCAGGGGTGGGCTCCTGGGGGGACCCCTGGGGTGCAGGGCTTGCCGCCGGGGCGGACTCCATCTCTGGGGCCTGCTGGGCTCGTCGGCCGAGGTGTCAAGAGTGGCCGGCGGGGAGGAGGTGTACTGGGGGCCCAGGATGGACCTGAGCTCCCTGTAAAAGGGGCAAGCGGCGGGGGCAGCCCCAGATCGGCTGGCCGCATCCCGGGCCTGGGCATAACCCTGCCACAGGTCCTTAACCTGACTCCTGAGGTGGTCAGGAGTGCGGGCAGGGTGACCCCGGGCAGCCAGGCCCTCGGCCAGCTGAGCGAATGCATCCTCTTTCCGCCTCTTGATCCCAATTACCTGGAGCACCTCCTCCTTTCCCCAGGAGCCCCAGCAGGTTCCGGATCTCGGCCTCTGTCCAGGAGGGGACCCGCTGCCTCTTCACAGGCTGGCTGCCAGGCTGGGAGCCCTGGCTCCCCTTGGGGGGGGTGCCCTGGGGGCGCTTGGGGGGCTGCTGAGCGGCCATCGCTGTGGGGGTGGTGGGTTGAGGCTGTAGGGAGGCGTGCAGGCTGGCCACGTGGCTGTGCTGCCGCCTGCAGATGCTCTCAGCTTCCTGCACAGGAACGCAGGGGGCGGGGAGCTTTAAGGGGCTGCTGCACGCGGCGACCATAGAGCTCAGGGGCTGGAGAGAGCGTCTCTCAACCCCTCAGCTGATGGCTGCCATGAAGGACCCCGCTCTTTCGATGTTGTGGAACGCGGATCAGCTACACGTGCCCTACTTCGACGTTCAATGAGAAGGATTGGTACTCATATTTGCTGAGGAAAATGCATCCTTTCACAGAAGGCCAACTCAGATCTATGCAGCCCCTGAGAACCACTCAGAGTAGGGCTCATGTGAGTCCTAAGTGCTGACTCTCAGAACAAGAGAGTGGAAATGGGCTAGCACAGCCATGGGCTATACATCTTTGGGGAGACTGGCTGGACAGGAGGGACCTTTTTTGGCCATTGGTGCTTGGATGATGGTTGGAGTCAGCTTAATACGTGCCAACCTAGTGCCTATTCCCCTAGCACAGTGCAAGGTAGTTTGTCTGACTTGGTGCATCACAGGAGATGAGCATTTGGTATAATACCTATGCTGACAGAGTCACAGTTTACAACTCCTGCATTTCAGTTGGCCTTGATAGCCTTCTGAACATACTAGCTCAAGCAGTTGGGCTTACCATAGGGTGAGCAGCCAGACCATTTTTACTGGGACAATCCCTTATTTAAGCTGTCTCACAGGCATCTCAACTTTTTTAAAGAAAATAGACAAATTGCCCCATATTTTGCAGGGCTCCTGTTCCCTGACACCCTGTGTCTTAGGATGGGGACCTCTCCTGCCAGGGAGCTCCTCTACTGGGTGGCTGTCATGTTCCCCAGAGATCTGTATGTTGTGGCAGCAGCTCCTGCTGCAGGGGAGCTCCTCTGTGGGGCAGCTGCCCCATTCCCCAGCACCCCATGGCGGCAGACCCCACTGCCGGCGAACTCCCTAACAGGGTGGCTGCCTCGTTCCTTGGTGCCCCACACTTAGGGGAGGAGCTTCTGCTGCTAGGGAGCCCCTTTATGGCAGCTGCCTTATTCCCCAGCCTCCCACACCTCAGGGAGGCAACTCATGCTTCAGTCCCAGCCCCACCACAGGGAGTCATTGGAACACCCCCCCTTCACCCCTGGTGCATCCTCATTGGAAGCTGCAGACCCCCCATTCTTGGTGCCTCACCCTGGAGCTGCAGCCCCCATCAGCCAGGAGCCCTGATGTGGGACAGCAGCCCTGCCCTCATCCCTGGAGGCCGGCGTCCAGTATTTGCTGTAGCTTACCAGGCTTTCCTGACTCCATCATTGAGGGGGTGATATGGTTTGGCAGACTGCTTACACCCAGAAGTATGGTCCTGATAGCTGTAAGAAGGCAGGGGCCACCTCTCCTGAACCTCCCCCATAAAGATACCACATGGGGTCAGCCTTTGCTCATGGATTCTACTGCATTTTTCTTTTGTCAGTCATTCTGATGAACAATGAAAAAAGTACATTTAAAACTGTTTTGCAATTGCATTTGTTCCACGCTGAAACCAGATGTAAAGAAGTTGCTGATGCCTCATGGAGATTTCAGATCCATTCTATTGAGAACCCATTCAGCGTTCAGTGTTTATGTGAGCGGTTTCCACCAATGGCAGGGTGGCCTAGTGGCTACAGCCCCTTGCTAGGGCCAAGGGGGCCAGCATGTGGGTCTTCAGCCCCCACCCTAGTGACTGAAGGATAAGTTTGGGGCATGGCCCTGAGAATCTAGTTTCCCCTCTGATGGGAGAGGGGTTCCCTGCAGGGGGCTGCCCCTTTGTGCCTGGAGGGAGGTTCTGAGGCTCCACCCTACAGTGACCAACCCAGTTGCAGCTCTGGCTTGGGCCCTGCTTACCTCAGAGCCAGCTCCTGCCTCTTGGCTGGTCAGCCCTGAACTGGGCTTCTCTCCTTTTATGTTCTTCCGGCCTGACACTGGCTGAAGTTGAACCGGGGTGGGGCTGATTGGGCAAACAGGCTCTGTTTAACCCTGCCTGGCCTTCCTCTCACATCCTTACAGTTTATTTCACTTAGTTTTAGTATTACTCTCCCTCCTTGTTTCTTATGAATTGAGAACATTTGCCCATGAACGTATTGCTTTCCTTAAACTTTCATTGGCTCCTACTCTCCACCATAGTCTGTAGCTATGTGGAAAAGATTTTGATTTTGCAGGAGAGAATAGTCCAGATTCATCCTGGGTATAACAGCAAGGCACTCAGTCAACCTACAGAAGGAATGAATTCACACATTTGTGTCTCCAGGATGCACAACTAGCAATAGGAGTCAATTATTCCTTCATATACACAAATCATATGTTCATTACTCAGGGATAAGCCCTGTGTCCAGAAGATGCAGAGGGAAAAGAACTCTCTACTAACTCTGTTGGTGAAAAGGGAAAAGTGCTGCCATATAGAAGTTAATTTGCATAAATTACCTACCTGCAATTCCTCTAGTGACACTTGAGAGGTTGCCATAACTACACATGACCTCGGACTGTCATTGGTAGCAGGCTCCTAAAGAGGTAGAGAAAGCGCAAACAGCTCTTATCATCAAGTGTCCAGACTCTGCTCAAAGTTCATAAGTGGTTTTGGTTTCCTGCTTGTGGTGATTTTTAGAGAGACACAACACAAAGGTCAGCATCAAAGTTAAGCGTACATTGGTGATGGCTCTTTGGTAGGTGGGAAGGGAATTAGGCAGACTGCCAAAGTTACTGAAAGGGGAGAGTGGTATTTAATCTGTTGTCACATATATATGCTGTTGCTACATTTTCCCAAGTTTAGTCTATGTTCCCTTTTCCCCTATTAAAAATTCTCTTGTTTGTCTTGGAGTGCTTGTGAGAGGTAAAGTTCTGCCTGCTAACAGTTCCCAGGGAGGGTATATTCGGTTTTCCAAGTTTTTGGATGGGGGCTTGAGATGGTTTATTTGTCAAGAGACATTGTAGATATATTGAATCTTGCCTTTTGCTGTCATTAAACTCCTGGTAGAAGTGTTCCATAGCCTGCAGCCCCTTTCACCCTATTTCCTTGATGGGTGGCTTGATGGCTTCTGAAACCACCATTTTTGTGCATTCTACTATGTTGCCCATTACACATGCAAAGACCCATCATGAGGAAGGGCTCATACCTTCTTTTATATCCGGGAAATGCTAAATCATTGTGGATGCTACTACAAATAAATATGGCAGTCATCTCACAAGACTGTACCACAGTTGTTTGCATGAAGTCTTCATGATGACATGAGCACTTTCATACTATGTTTTTCAGATTCTCATTCATCTGCTCTGACTCATCATGGTCTTATATAGCAAAAGAAAAGCATCACATCATAGAACAGAACATTGTTGAAAGACTTCTGCAAGTATGCAAAATCCATCTTAGGTTACACAATGCAAGAAACGTATAGCCAAAATATACTTCCCCTGATTTGTTCATGTTTCAAGGTCTCATCCAGGTGCTGTTCCCATTTGGCAGAACTCCACACCTTATCAGTCTGCCCAGAATGTTTCTATTGTTCAGCATGATGGTTGCCAGAAATCTGATACGGCATGCTGGGCACACAGAAAAGCTGCAGAGAGAAAATAAAACTAGCACAAATATCAGCATACATGCCACTTAGTCAGCTTGGCATTGGATCTTTGTACCGGAACAGCTTAATGTCAAATACTAAGACCACTCAGACATTACAGTTACTGTCCAACCACAAATCATAGCTATCCAATTCAAAAATGAATATAAATCCCTATTCAAAATGGCCTATAAACCTGTGATGTATTAAAGAAGAAATAAATCTCTGCTGGAGCCACACTGGTTGCATGGTCCAAACACAGATTCTGGAATTATATTGTGCTCTATAGTCATTCACCTCTTCTGTCAGCATTATTTCACCATATACTATTCTTGCTACTTGGTACTATGCAAAACAAGTAACCTCTTGTCTTTGTCCCTAAGGTCTTGGTTTGAGTTCCTCTCCTCCTAACATTCTGGAATTAGTTCACTGACTTTTATAACAACAAGAGGCAGTGCGGCAAACACAGCACTGGAATCAAATTAACAGCAAGACTACTAGAGCCAATGTGATGTCTTTCTCTGTAATCTTCCAGAGAACAACTTTGTTACGTGTTTCTCAGTCTGCAGGGTTCTGAGGTCACTGGATTCTCAGCTTGGCTTGTCGCTCACACATTCACTTTCTCTACTTCTAAATGCCTCCATCCATCCCTTGGCTCTTCCTCTGGCTCTTATGCCATAACTATAGTTTGCTTTATCCTACTTTTTTTGTGATATGTCAGTGGCCTAAAACCTGCAGCTTTTTTTCAAAGATTCACTTAAAATGAAAAGTTTTAAAATTCTAGAATTTATATCAGCAAGGGCAACTGATGGTACTAAGTACTGCATTCCTTTGTGTGTGTAGGATTGGATCTTCAAACATGCTGGAATAATAACGACATTTTTTTCATTAGCGAGTAGTGAGGAATGGAGACGTGAATCAGACCTGATCTACCATGCTTTTCCTCCTTGTGAAACTCTTCTCATATGTGACCGATGACAAGGCTGAATATATGGACTTGTAACTAACATGACTGAGTCAAAGCAGAGTAATTTTTGTCTAATTAAATGCTCCTGCCTTTGCTGTGACAGGGTCAATAGACGTCTTGGAAATTTCAGACCCACTGGTTCTAGTTATTGTTACCTTGAAGCTCATTTCATTACCCTCACAGGCCTTGCAGTCTCCTGGAGATAATAGTACCATCCACACATTTTATTTTAGTTTCAATTAGATGTTTAACTTTGGACAAAGGTATTGACTGTTGGCTTCAGTTGGAGCCTTAATGTTACTGACCTTTCCTCAGCTTTATGGATTTACACAACTGTGAACTGAACGTGCTGGCTACGTCCCGCATGAAGGTACCTCCTTTGGTATTTATGAGGTGCTAAGTTTTGAAGTGCGAGTGTGTACTACGGTAGTCTAGAAAGCCAAGATAAAAGATCTTTAAGTGTTCAGTAAGGTCTCAAAGCTTTTGGTCGGCAATTAGTCACCAACTTGTGCAGTGGCAGCACAGAACAGAGGTGGGAAAAATGGGATTTTTAGGGATAAAAATAGAAATGGAGAGTGAAGCCTGATGACAGTATGGAATTGTACAACGAGATGACCTTTCAGCTCACTCATGGCTTCCCCACTCAGAATAATGCAGACACAAACCCTTGCATCACCATGTGTTCCCTATAGATACAGCAGTCTAGCTCCTGAGCTGCTGAAAATTACTGTAAATGCACTGACTTCAGACTGACTGTTGAAGCCTGTGGAGCTCTGCCAATTTACTCAGCTGTATCCAGCCCCACTCAAAGGCAAAAGCTTCACAGTTCCAAAGGGTCTGGAGCTCCTGGCCACTGCCATTGCTGTAGCAGTGGCTGTAGCAGCCATTTCCCCAGGCCTTTAAATCACCACCCGAGGCTCCAGCTGACACACTGTCTGAAGCACTGAGGGCTGCCTGGCAGAGGCATGGTGGGCTTCAGGTAGCACGGAAAGCTGCCTGGGGGAGGCTAGCCCCAGTCTCTATCCTTCTCTACTCTTGCGTTGCTTGGGGCTTGGTGAGTCTGTTGGCCCCAACAGGCTGTAACTGAGTGCAGCAGCTGGTTGCTTAATTTTCAGTTTTCCTTTATGACATTCTGTACCTACAGGGTTAAGTAGATGTTAAATATTGTCTGATGTGATGAAACAATTTTTCCAAAAATAACGTCAAAGAAATGAAAATGAGAAATTGTGTCTTAAGCACAGTAGGCATATGACATAAAAATTTACATTTTTGGGAGGGGAGGAAATAACAGCTGAACTTAACTTCATTTCCTTCTTCCTGTGCTCTTACTGTCAAAACACAAGGCATAAAATTGCCCACTGGTCACTGAAAAGTAGCATGAAGCTATTTAAAGTCCTGTCAATGACCATAGCTGAGGAGCTAGCCACTCCTTACATATTTGCTAAACCACGTGTGTATTTAATCACAGCGTGAAAAGTAATTTTTGGCTGGAAATCTTCCAGATAGGACACGGACTAAACAAATGAAAGACTGGGAAAAGGATGTACATTTAGTCAGTATTTCCTCTCTCTTCCTCTTGGTTTTATCTATTGCCTCACATTATGGGATCACAAAGGACAGAAAATACTGCCCCCCCCCCTTTTTTTTTGAGTTTGTGTTTTTTTGTCTTTTGCAAGGACACTATTTTCTTCCCTGTGTTCCCCTATGCCATTTCCCTGCACTCTTGGGCTGCATCCTGTCTGGGTTTAGTCCCTATATGGACAGAGCATGATGGATTTCCATGTGGCTAGTTGACATCCAATAGATTTTTGCCCACAGATGAACTGCGGGACTGGGATTTCAGGACTGATTGTGGGGTATGAAGAGAATAAATGCTGTCATAAAGCACACACAAGAAGGTGATTTTTCTCCAACATTTTCAGAAGCTACTGAAAAATGTAAATGTGGAAATTGCAAAAAGCTAACCAATGTACAAAATATGCTAACATGAGCCCTGAATTTAGTTATGCAGTAGAAACAAAACAGGAAGCTTTGAAACAAGTGTGTTTCAGGGATTAGAGTAAGACGTTAATAGTCTTTTATTTCAGTTAAACTTCTCCTGACAGCCACTTTATATAGTGCTGCAGCAGCTGCATTGGACTGCTGTCTCCTATTGCACTCTAGACAACTGACTTTATTTGATTTGTCAGAATCATCTTGAATTACATGAATTGTGGGCCCACAAATTTCAGTCTGTATTCACTCCAGAGCAGGCTTGAAACAAAATAAGCCATAGTCTTTGAACAGTCTCAGCTGTGATTTCTATGACATCTTGTAATATTAGAGTAATACATGTTCAAAGATGAGTGTCTCTCATATTTTAAATGCTTCAGAACTGTTAATGGATATTTTGTATCATAATATCGGTTCGTGTACATACCACAAATAACTCTGGAAGGGTTTGTGTCTAATTTTCCCAATACGCTGTAAATTGTTTAAAGCTTTCCAGAGTTTAATTTAATTATGACATTTAAATACAGTTGACAGCATTATGTAATCAGTCAGGGTGTTTAGTTACAAAGCATGTATTCTTTGTACAATATCAAATTTAAGCTATTTGTCTTCTAATGTTATATTGATTTCATGTTCAGACATTAAGAATATCTGTTTCAGGAATCTATTTCATTATTTCAATTTTCCATGCCTATAAAAGTATAGGACCTCAAAAAATGCTGCTGTGAATTTTGATCACTTTTCCAGGGCTACTTTAGCTAGTCAAATTGGTGTAAGAAAGTTTCCTTGCAAAACAATTGTGATCATATTTTCTGCTTGTTTTTGCCAAATCTAGCCACAATCTGTTATTTATCTTTAGAAGGAATTATGAGAATTTTGATTTCTCATCAGTTGTCATTTGGTTCCAACAAACCTTGCAGGAATTTAAGTGTAAGAATGTAAATGAGCCAAACACAAGTTATCATTGTGGTCTTCATTTGAGAATTGATGATCTTCATTCAGCTGTATTAATCACATTTTTTGTTTGATATCAGATTTCATAAATAAATTGGGTGTTTGCCTTTTTAGTTCCAGAGCTACAACCCAGCAGCTGCTTTGTTTTTTTCAAAAAGACTTCATGTAGGGAATTTTCTATGCTGTCGTAGCAAAAGTGATGCACAGAATTTTCAAGTGTAAGCGAGGCAACTGTGACTGTTGGATAGGAGGCTGGAGGTCAACTATTCAAATGAAATTGTAGCAAGGTAGTCTCAAGAATGAAGCAAGCAACAAGCTGTTTGAGTGTGGGTGAAATGTTATGAATTATATACTCCCACAGATTCTCTTCAAGATCACAGTCAGTCATTTGCATTGGCTATGAACTCTACAAAGAACATGTCATACTCAACACCTGTACTTCATATTTAAGAAAACTGGGAAAGCATGAAGATTTACAGTAGATGCCAACTGCAAAAGTAACTCAAGTGTGTTCAGTGCTTCTAGTTTTGTGTTTTTGTATTTTGATACGAAATAAATTAGCTTGACTCATGTACCTTTAAACTGTTTGAGATATAGTCTCTACATGATAAACAATTACAACAGCAGCACCAACCAAGTAGGTTTTGGTATTGGAAACTCTGGGTCAAAGTCTGTGTTGTGCCAAGTGGGCTTTAGGGCCATGGAACGTGAGATTACAGAGAGCACAAGGTGACACAAGCCTACTTAGAAACTCTTTGTAAGTGGAAAACAGATGTACTCTAAGGAGTAGGAGCTAATGCTAGATTTGTGCTTCCACAAATGCAAACCCCACACACATCCTGCTTAGGGGTAGTTTCCTCCATCAGACTCACTATCAAAATGTTGTTGCATGAAGTGTACTGGCAGGATAACTGGGCTGGGTAAGCATACAGATATATTTGGCTAATGTCCAGCAAGGCACATGAAATTAGCACACTGACAGAAATGCAGCTGTGTCTTCACCTGTTTAGTATAAATAGAAGAAGGCTGCAGCAAGGACCGGATGACAATTGATCAGTTACCTGTAATGAGCTTTCAATAGTCAGTACTAGTCTCTGCTGCCTACATAGGAGAGGAGTGCGTGGTCATTGTGAGGATTGGATTGAGTGCGTAGACTTTTCCATAATTTATGGTGCCAATCGTGCACAAATATATAGGAAAAGAAAATGGTAACCACCATTTGAATGATGGAGAAGGAAACTGCCATTTATATGTGTAATTAAATGTGTCAGAAAAGAAAAATACAAACTAGAGTAAGAAGTTCAGATCATCTCCTGGAGGACCTCAGCAGTGGAGGAGTGAGATGCGGGGGAAGGAGGCTACTGAAGGCTGAAAAACAATAGACAAAAATAGCACATGGTTACTTGAAAAGAACAGGGATTGATGCAGGGAAGACTCTGAATAAGATTGGAGAGTTAATTAATCCAGCAGTTTCCCATGAGGGTGAGAAATGATACTCACCTTTTCCATCCTGTTCAGTTATGGCAATTGCTTCCCTGCACTGGGTGTGGTATGTTTGCTTTACAATTTTCATAACTGTGCAGTGGTCAGATTTATATAAGTGAATACGGCTAACCAGGAAGAGACTGTCACTCCATAACAAATGGGAGATGTGGCCATAAAGGACAATAAGGAGCCTCTATAAATCTCTTTTAAATTAACAGATGTGGCAGTGGCATGAGTGCTTCTACTGTCTATGCAGGAACAAGCCCACTACAAGAGCCAAGACATTGTCCTCATTGCCCTGGAAGTAAATAACACTTTTTCATGTAACTGTGGACTGTAGGCTGAAACATCGTAATGAGCATGGAAACTACTCTTTAGCCGTGTCTACACGTGCACGCTACTTTGAAGTAGCGGCACTAACTTCGAAATAGCGCCCGTCACGGCTACATGCGTCGGGCGCTATTTTGAAGTTAACTTCGACGTTAGGCGGTGAGACGTCGAAGTCGCTAACCCCATGAGGGGATAGGAATAGCACCCTACTTCGACGTTCAACGTCGAAGTAGGGACCGTGTTGTTGTTGCACGTCCCGCAACGTCGAAATTGCCAGGTCCTCCATGGCGGCCATCAGCTGAGGGGTTGAGAGACGCTCTCTCCAGCCCCTCAGCTCAATGGTGGCCGCATGGAGCGGCCCCTTAAAGGTCCCCTCCCCCTCCCTTCCTGTGCAGGAAGCTGAGGGAACGTGCAGGCGGCAGCCCAGACACGCGGCCAGCCTGCACGTCCCTCAGCCAGCACAGCCACCCACCCAGCTGCGATGGCTGCCCGGCAGCCCCCCCAGCGCCCCCGGGGGACCCCCCCCCCAAGGGGAGCCAGGGCAGCCAGCCCAGCCAGAAGGGCAGCCAGGCTGGCTAGCGGCAGCGGGGCCCCTCCTGGACGGAGGCCGAGCTGCGGGACCTGCTGGGGCTCTGGAGCGAGGAGGAGGTGCTCCAGGTAATGGGGAGCAAGAGGCGGAACGCGGATGCGTTCGCTCGGCTGGCCGATGGCCTGGCTGCCCGGGGTCACCCTGCCCGCACTCCTGATCATGTCAGGAGTAAGGTGAAGGAGCTGCGGCAGGGTTACTCCCGGGCCCAGGATACGGCCAGTCGATCTGGGGCCACCCCTGTCACTTGCCCCTTTTACAGGGAGATCAGGGACATCCTGGGCCCCCGGCACACCTCCTCCCCTCCGGCCACCCTTGATACTTCGGCCGACGAGCCCCAGCAGGCCCTGCAGCTGGATACCGCCCCGGAGGTAAGCCCCGCACCCCAGGGCCCCCCCCCCGGAGCCCACCCCCGGGCCATCGTGGCAGGAGGAGGAGGAGGAGGGGGGCTCCTCCTCTGCAGAATCCGGGCTGCAGATCCTCCTCCTGCCATCCCGGAGCAGCAGCCGGGCCTCCACCCCCTGGGGATCTCCAGACCGTGGGAGTGGACCGACAGGTAGGTACCCCCCTCTGGTGTACACCCCTGGGCTTGAGGGGCGGGGGGTAATAGATATGTGTCCAGGGCCCCCCACATGCTCACATGGCCATGGCCCCAAGGACAGCAGGGCCATGGCCCTCACAGCAGTGCATCAGCCCCTGCCCCTCACAGCCCGCATGACAGTGCCATGCCCCATCCCAGGGGCAGGGGGGAGCGGAACCTCGAGGGGCCCCCGGGAGGATGGGGTGGGACACCCCGCAGCAGCAGCAGCAGCAACAGCAGCAGCAGCAGCATGTGATGGAGTGGGGGGAGTGCCAAAGGGAGACTCAGGCTACATATGAGCAACAAGAGCCGAATAGCTCCCAGGGGCAAAGGATGATCCTGGGGCTACAGCTGGCAGGTGACACCTCTGCCCTGAACAAAGAGGAGGGAGGAGCCGAGCTGGCTTGGAACTGGGGGGGGAGGGCGGGGGCCACAGGTAGAGGCTAGGGGAAGGGAGAGCTGGAAGGCAGCCAGCCTGAGGAGGGGGAAAGCTGCATCCCCAGAGGGGCACCCCTTGGGGTCTTCTCCCCACGACGGGTTGGAAGGACTGTCTCTTCTGACAGCTGGTGCTGTCACTCCTGGCAGAAACTGGGCATCTGTGGCCTAAGAAACCTCTCCTGCTGTCAGACCCTGCGGAGTGAAGTGAGAGTCGCTCCCACCAGGGGACGGGGTGCAGGGCAGGGGGACCCCTGAACCCCATCCATCACAGCAGCATCTCCCGGGGACGGGGATGGGGAACCTGCAGCACAGGGCTGGGGGGACAAAGGCCACGGCTCGGGGCCCACACTAACGCCTGTCTCCATTCTTCTTCCCCCCCTCCTCTCCTGTGTCCCGCACCTGCACCATCAGAAGGACCGGAAGAGAGCGCCGGCGAGGCATCAGTGGTCCCGGAGAGCCCTCCGGGACCATTGCTCCAGGCCAGCCGCTCGGCTGAGGACCGACCGGCCCCACGGCGAGCTAGACAGCGGACCCCGCGCCACTAACAGCCGACGGCGACAGACCCCCCAGCTGCTGGCCATCCACCGACGGCAGCTGGAGGTCATGGAGCAGCACCTGCAGCTGCAGGAGTGGGTGCTGGCCTGGCGCCAAGAGGCATGGGGGGCCTACATGGAGACTTTCAACCGCCTGGTGGACTACCTGGCCCCCCATGCCGCGCCGGCCGCCACAGCGCCGGCCGTGCCTGCTCCACCAGCCGCACCACCAGCTGCTCCGCCCATCGCCGTCCCGTCTGCCATCGCCCCGCCACCCACCGCCGAGGGCCGGAGCGCTGAGGGACCCCTGGAGCCAGCTGAGACTCGCCGGGCATATCTTCTGGTCCGGCCCACCCCCAGTCAGCCCCGGACAGGGCTGCGGCCGCGGCGGGGCTCCCAGCCGCCCATGCCCAGTGCCGGACTGTAGGGGCGAGGGGCCCGGGACGTGGCCCCCCCCCCGTATATAGTTTCACCTTATTATTTTGTGCCCCCCGTTTGCCCCGTCCCCCCCATGTAAATAGTTCTCCCCTTTATCCTCCCTGGTTTTCTTTTTATTAATGAGGACACTTTTTTATTACTATTGTTTTATTTGTACATATTACTTTGGTTCCACATGTTGTATATAGTTTGTTCTTGTTTTATATATTTATACTTAAAAAAAAAAGTTCTCAAAGAAAAAGAAGTTTAAGTTCAGCCACAAGTGCGTGCTGTCATTTGTCCAGGAAAAGTGGGAGGGGGGTGCGGTTGGGTGCTCCATGGTGTGGGCGTTGGGGCAGGAGTGTGGTGGAGGAAGGGGCGGGCAGTGGGGGGCCTGGCAGAGTTCACCCCGCGGCCTCATCATCCAAGTGGGCCCGCAGGGCCTCCTGGACCCGGGTCCCTTTGGGGTCCACCTGCCGACTTGGGGCAGCGGGTGGCTGCACGTCGGCCCTGCCGGCCTCCACAGCCCAGCCCTGGAAAAAGGCCTCACCCTTGCTCTCCACCAAATTGTGCAGGGCGCAGCAGGCACCCACAATCAGGGGGATGTTGTTGGGGCCCGCATCCAGACGGGTCAGGAGACATCTCCAGCGTCCTTTCAGGTGGCCAAATGAGCGCTCCACCACCTGGCGCGTGTGGTTCAGGCGCTCGTTGAAGCGCTCCTGGCTAGCGGAGAGATGGCCTGTGTACGGGTGCATGAGCCAGGGCCGGAGGGGGTACACCGCATCTGCGATGACGCAGAGGGGCATGGTGGTGTCCCCCAGAGGGATCTCCCGCTGGGGGATGTAGGTCCCCGCCTCCAGCCAGCGGCACAGGCCCAAGTTCTGGAAAACCCGGGCGTCGTGGGTGCTGCCAGGCCAGCCCACATAAATGTCCTGGAAACGTCCCTGGCTGTCCACCAAGGCCTGGAGGACCACAGAATGGTCGCCCTTGTGATTCAGGTATCGTCCTCCACTGTGATGCAGGGCGCGGATGGGGATGTGAGTCCCATCCAGAGCCCCGAAGCAGTTGGGGAAGCCCAGGATGGCAAAGGCCGTGATGGTGGCATCTGGGTCCCCCAGCCTCACTAGCTTGTGCAGGAGCATGGCGTTGATGGCATGCACAACCTGCAGAGAAAGCACATGGGACAGCACCAATGAGGGGTGAGCAGGGTGTGCGTGGCCCTGCCCTGCCCTGCCCTGGCCTCCCCCGCCCTCCTCTGCCCTGCCCTCCCCTCCCCTCCTCTGCCCTGCCCTCCACTGCCCTGCCCTCCCCTCCCTTTCCCTCCCCTGCCCTCCTCTGCCTGGGCCCCCCTCCCCTGCCCTGCCCTCCCCCCGTGGGTTCTCTTACCTCCATGAGGACAGCCCCGACGGTGGCCTTGCCGACACCAAACTGCTGTCCCACGGATCGGTAGCTGTCGGGAGTGGCCAGCTTCCAGACAGCGATGCCGACCCGTTTCTCCACTGTGAGGGAACGCCGCATGGCGGTGTCCTGGTGCCTGAGTGCGGGGGTGAGCCACTGGCACAGCTCCATAAATGTCTGCCGGCTCATTCTGAAGTTCCTGAGCCAGCGGTCATCATCCCACTCCCCAAACACCAGCCGCTCCCACCAGTCAGTGCTGGTGGGGTAGCTCCACAGCCGCCGGCGTGTGAGGCGGGGGGGGGGGTGGCGGGGTGCTGCAGGGTTGGGGGTTGAGCCCTGCTGCCCTGGGGGCAGCTCCTCCTCCGGTGTAGCAAGGAGGTGCTCAGCTGACTCCTACATGGCATGGAGCAGGGCAAGCCCTGCTCCTGCCGGGAGGGCTGGGTGGACCTCTGGCTGCTGCTGCTGCTGCTGCTGCTGGGGGTCCATGCCTGCGTCGCCCGGGGTCTGTGTGCCTATGGCTCCTCAGACCGCGTGCTGTGCAGGCTGAGTGTGTCTGGGAGGGGCCCTTTAAGGGAGCGGCTCGCTGTTGCCCCGGAAGCGCTAGTCCGCCCTGTGACCCTGTCTGCAGCTGTGCCTGGCATCCCTATTTCGATGTGTGCTACTTTGGCGTGTAGATGTTCCCTCGCAGCGCCTATTTCGATGTGGTGCTGCGCAACGTCAAAGTTGAACATCGACGTTGCCAGCCCTGGAGGACGTGTAGACGTTATTCATCGAAATAGCCTATTTTGATGTCGCTACATACTATACTATATACAAAAAATCCCTCATTGCTTTTAACGTGTGCCCTGTTTCTGAGGAAGTTCAGACACAGCACAAAACACTGGAGGTCCTTATATCGGCCACTCACTGCTTTTTCCTGTGCTTTATGGTATTTCCGTATGGATTTTTCAAAAGTAACACTTGAGGTGTTAGCTTAAAACATTTGTTTTTAAAGGCTGACCCATTGTATTGGAAAATTCTTGATTGTAAGGGTTTTTTTTTTTTTTTTGCATTGATGAAATTAAGGATTCAGTAACAATGGTTTCCATTAACCATTTTTATGCCATGTAGCTCTTGGTATGTCCTGTGTTCGTGGCACACATTGCACACTCTAATTTGCATTGTTATCATCATGAACATTAAAGGATGGTGCCGATGGCTCGATACGTACGCTGCGCTCAGCACACTGCTTAAACTTGCTGACAAATGGCTCCTCAAATGCAAATTGTGAAGGTGAAAATTGTACTAGTGGTAACACTACCCTCTCCTGTGACCTGCAGCTGCATGCTGTGGAACTGGGACAGGGTGTCATGCACAACAAAGAACTTGTAGGCCAAGTCATCTCCTTCCTTCCTTCCTTCCTTCCGTCTCAGATTCAACATGGTGTTTTTCATTACACTGATTTCCTGCTGTCTTCTCTCTTCATATTCCTGTTTTCCCTCCAGACTGGATACTGCCGACAATGTTCACTCCTGCCCCAGGCTAGAGGCAGTATGTTTCTTAGCTACCAACCAAATTACCCAATTACCTTTGGGATATTTCAATACAATATCGTCCAGCCTGTGACTTGTACATATAACTGTTTTAGGTTTATATCAGAGAGGTAGCCAATTAGTCTGTATCTTCAAAAACAACAAGAAGTCCTGTGACGTCTTATAGCGCAACAGATATTTAGGAGCATAAGCTTCTGTGGGCAAAGACCCTTTTCTTCAGAAAGCTTATGCTCCAAAAGCTTATGCTCCAGAATATCTGTTAATCTATAAGGAGTCACAGGACTTCTTGTTGCTTTAGATTTGGACAGCATGCTTAAACACAAGTTAGGCTGTCATTTTCTGTAGTCTCTCTCTCTCTCTTTTTTTTTTTTTTTAAATCAGCAGCTAATGAAAAACTTTGTCTTCAGGAGATACCTATTAGCAAAGCGAGGTGAAAACTGAATGGCTGCATTGTTTGTTTGTAGACTTTCACATACATTTGGAGCTCGTGATAGTTTTTTTTCTTTATGCAGTTTAACATTGTTTGGTCTAGTTGGAAACATGGCTATCATGACTCCAATATTTGAGAAAAGCTGTCCTTTATAGCAAACTTTAATAGGCATCCTTCAAGGTTTGGACAAGATATTTTATAAGGCAAGCTGCTCCAAATCCATTGAAGAGCCTCCAGTGCCCATTTTGGGTGAGCTATTTCCATGTTCTATAACCATACAGATGTGCTCCATGTGTAGCCAGATGAAATTATTAGATGAAGTCTGACATGAAATGCTTGAAAGCTGTTACAACCATCCATTAACAGATGTCCTGTTAATGTGGATTTTGAGATATTAAAGGATCAACTCTGAAAAATTTATCCCATGTAACTTGAGTTCACAAGAAATGAGAGTGCAGAATCCAATCTGTTTGAAAGCTTCACAGGGATAATTTTGCACAGACATGCAGTGGACCAGGTGGTGAACTCCTCTGTTCTATGATGTAAATGAGAGAAGAGAAGGAAAGAATTCTTAGCTTGTAAAAATTGGAAGCAGAGGACCAGCATCATGCTTTCTTCCCTTTGCTGCTTTGCCTTCAGAATACCCCCTGAATGGCTGGGACCCACTTTTTTGGTGGGAAGGTGTTTGAGGCCTGGAAGAGGAATAGTCGCTTTGTGTAGCATGCTGCCCTGCAAAGTTGCTCTCTCCCCTTGGAGGTCAAAACCTACCTAATCCTTTGTTAACGGTTTGGGTGACCCCTCAGTACAAAAAGTCCTGACTACAGCTCAGTTCAGGTTCATCCTTTTACATCACATTCACTTTCTTTTTGGAACACTCAGCCTCAAACAGTACGTCAAAATACCAGAGGGGTGGGGTCTCCTGTGAAGCTCTTGATAATCCCGGGGTAATTACCGCCCACCACACAATGTTTTTAATTTCTGAAGGAGCTGCAGTAGCTATCTCCCATGCAGTAGAACACATTTGCATATCAAAAACAAGAAGAAGTCTTGTGCCACCTTATAGACGAACAGATACTTTGAAGCATAAGCTTTTGTGGGCAAAGCCCGCTTCGTCAGATGCATGTAGTGGTTCTTTGTCCACGAAGCTTATGCTCCAAAATATCTGGTAGTCTATAAGGTGGCACAGGACTTCTTGTTGTTTTTGAAGATACAGACTAACTTGGCTACCCCTCTGACCCCATTCACACGTCAGTTTATAAATTTAATGCAATGATCCCCAAAGACACTGCATTGGGTTGTCACGTCTTGCTCTGGAGAAACCATAAATATTGGTAAAGGTTAAACTCTATGCCCATTAACTCTTTTTCTCCCTATTTCAACATGGATGCTGAATAGTATTATTAGTGGTTATGTTGTGTATGGATCAGGTGGTTTCCTCTCTGGTTTGAAATGGGATGGAACGACCAAATGATTTCTTATAGCCTTCTAAGTGTTCAGTAGGGCTGACAGCTGATGGGGGCTTCAGGGTAAGGTGGAAGGGGAGCCTGGTTCCACACTCCACAAAGGGCAGAGCCTAGGGCTGTCAGCCCTTAGCACTGCCTGGACAGTGGTGCTGCCCTTCCTGCCCCCTCACAGCTGTGTGCAGCAGCACAGCAGTGCTACCATGGCACTCCAAAGGGGCCCAGAGCTCCAGATCCCTTTGAAATGCCGGCCCTGGGGCAACTGTCCCTTTCCCCCCTCCACCTGTGGGCCCGTACATGGCCATTAGATAGGTATAGTTTTTGCTTAGTAAAGTTGGAGTTTATGATCTGTTTGAGAAACACTACTGAATATAATTTGCGTTGTAAAATACCCAGCCCATTTGCTTCTTAGAAAGCAGTCCTCTTCAGATCGGGGCAAAGGATGGTATTTCCGATTGCATCCTTCTCATCGTGCACCTTTGCGGTCAACTACTGCCTTTCTGAGTGCAAATGCGATCGTTATGTGCACATCCACCTAAAAGGAAATGATCATCATTATAATGATGTTCTCCATTTGGCCTTTAAATTGTGTTTGGACTGCCTATCTAATGGGTGTGGCTGGCACAGAAGTCAATGTGATGGATGGTTATATGAAGTAGCAGAATAACTCCTTTCACTGCACAACTTACCAGGTGAAATTCTATGGCCTGTGTTATGCAGGGGGTCACATCAGATGATCTCAAAGGCCCGCCCCCCGGCCTTAAAACTAAGGACCAGATTCTTAGCTGCTGTGAAAATGTATCATTCCGTTGATGATACTGTAATTTTGTTTCACAGAGTTCTGCAACATGTACATCCCCCTCTACATAGACGAGTTGAAAAGATATGCTCAAGTTTTTTTCCAGAGAAAGCAAAGAGGCTTATAAGGGGACAGGGAAAATTAATTTGCATAAAATAAAAAGCAATTACAACTGTTGCCTTAAATAAGTGGTACTCATTTTTCTCAGCTTAAAAACGACCTGTTTACATATCACTGTTACAAAGAAGAGGGAGAAAAATTACTTTCCTTAGCTTCTGATGATAGGAGAAGAAGCAATGGGCTTAACCTGCAGCAAGGAAGGTTTAAGTTAAACATTAGGAAAAAATTCCTAGTGGTCAGTGTGATTAATTACTGGAATATATTGCCTAGAGCAGTTGTAGAATCTCCATCATTGGATATATTTAAGAATTGTTTGGATAAATATCTAACAGATGACACAGATGGTGCTTGGTCCTGCCTTGAGGAACGGGGACTGGACTTGATGACCTCTTGAGGTCCATTCCAGTTCTGGTGTTCTATGATTCTATGCACTTTCATCAGGCTTCCTCTGAGCCTCTTTAGGTCCTATAATCAACCAGCAGTGCTTTGCTATCAAAGGTACTGACGGTTTCTGACAGACACACTACTTTACTGAAGCTGCTAGTAAACTTGTAGTACGCTGTTGACTGATCCGTGCTTTCAACACATTACTTCATATTATAAGCTCTCTAATTACTGCTAGTCTTTAATCGTCCCTTTCTGGGGAAATTTATTAAGAAGATAGTGACAGACCAATTATAGCAATGACATATTCTCCAAATTTGTGTCCCAGACTGGCTGGTTTCAAACATGGATGAGGCAAAGCAGATATGGTTTCTGTGGTTACCTAAATGATTGCCTCATGATTATGGACAGAGGTCAAATATTCATTTTGACGCTATTTATAATCCTTATTCATTAAGGAGTCAGACCTTCATTGCATTTCTCCATTCACATGGAGCTTCTATCCATACTGAGGAGGTCGTGTTGACCACTTCTGTGACATTCATAAACAGTGTGTCTGAATTTCATCTAATTTACAACTTGGGACAGTGTGTTCTACCCTGTGAAGTAGAATGCAAACTCCTTTTGCTGAGACACATTCCTATCTGCAACCTGATAGAAGCAGTCCAGTTAGTCAGCCTACGTGCCATTCAGGACAATGCTACTGATTACAGTTTGATGATGCTAAAATGTAGGAATAGGACAATCTCTTGGCCTGTAACATAGTTATGACATAGGGTCCCTTCTATTAGTTTCAGTGATCAGGTCTCTGCTCCAAAGGCAAGACTACCTTATTCTTCTAGACTTATGCAATCACATATTATTGATCTAATTCCATGGGCACATGATCACGCTGCACCAGGCACTCTTAAACTTCATTGCACCTTGATCCTCTTCCGACAATCAAAATTATTACATGATTCCAGAAGTGGGGATAGAAGCCTGAGCCTGGCCAAGCCCTGTCATCCCAGGCAGTGGGCCCAAAGGCTTCAGTTCAGGACAAGGGATCTGAAACCTGAACTACACCCCCATCCAAGGCCATATACGGATTCTGAGTGTCCTTTCCCAGGCCACACAGTGTGGCTCAGATTTCAGCTTCAGCCCCTGACTGCAGAGAGTTTTGTGCCAGCCCTGGTGAATCCCATTAAAATGAGGTCACAGTCCACTCTGCGGTTCTGGCCCACAGTTTGAGAACCACTGCCCTGTATCTTTTGTCCCCTTTAGAGATGGATAGGCCCTGTCCTTGGTTAAGTAGTGTGGTATAATGGCTGTGGCTGATCTTATGCAGCCAAGGCCAAAGGGTTACATGCAGAATGTACCAGCAAGCTGTTGAATCACTTCTAAATCTACAGTTGACATGAGGACTATGAGTCCTCATTGCTAGTTCCTACAAAAAGAATTGTCACCTGGGTGTATATTGAAGACTTCCAGGATAATCATGATGATTAGGCAGCTGGCCCCAAACTAACTCAGCTGGGTCAAGTAGAAAGCCTGTGTAGTAGCACAATGGCTCATATGCCTCCAAGATTCCTCTGTTAGCTTCATTCTTTGACTTACCACACACTAGATAGATGTGCTACAGGAAATTCATACCTGTAACGGGGGGTGTTTTACGTCTGAGGATAATTCCAAAGGCCACATCTGTATTCACAGTTCAATCCACCCTAAACTCATAAGATACTGAGAACTTGTTGGAGCTGGAGAATGCTGCTTTCACACAGATTCTGTGGACTCACACAATCAGGTCCTGGCAATACCAAAAAGATCTAATGCTGCATTAATTGGTGACTGGTTTTGCATTAATGGGCATGAGCTAAAGCTTCAGGTTATCATCTGCTCTTTCCCAAGCATTCCAGGATTGCTATGTTGCCCTTTCATGTGACTTAACTATGGAAGATTTTGACAATAAGCTGCAGAATGTTTGAAACCAAAAGAGAAGGAAGATTAGGTACTATACAGTATGGCTGTAAAAGATAGCACTTACACTGATAATGCTAACAATACCTGGGACTGCTTCAGATTGTACACTTTCTTTTTGAACAGTATTCTTTCATTTCCATTCGGATGAAGTGTCAAGGAAATGATTGGTTAATGTCAGCCCATATAAAAACAACTTTAGATGTGTTATTTCATATGATGAAAGAGCAGCATGCTAATGTGTTAAAATTTAGAATTTAGTCACAGCAGTGTTCTGAAGATGACTGTGCATCCAGAACATTTTGCTGACAGTGATTTTAGGCAACCAAATTTGCTAGATGTACAAAATGTTGGCCAATCACTCTTCAAATGTTTTGACCTACTTTCCTCTTGAATCCATTCCAAAATAATAATAATAAAAAATAGGGAGTGAGCAGATTACACAGTTCTACAGTTTCACTGATGGGAATGTGAATGCCATTACAATAAAAGTGCTTCCTGCTGGCAGACCAAGTATGCAGTTGTGTGGTTGTAACTTCTCAGTGCTCTTTCAGATTTTGGGAGAGATACAAGGCTAGAAAAGGACACTTAGGCTATCTTAAATAGGGTCATTTTAATTTAATGGAACAGTCTATTGTTTCTCCTATGTAATATCCAATACAAGACATACACATACTGGATTTTGTAGCAATCATTTAATTATCCTCTGGTTGTATGCCAAGATTTTATGTTTTCATGGAGTTTATGGAATTCAGTAAGAATTTCATAGGTTGACCTGTGATGACTAGCCCATTCATTAGGTGATTGAGAGATTCACATATGTATAATCCAGTGAAATATTAGATGCTCTGACTTTTAAAGCTTTTAAAAATATATCCTTTGTCTTACTCTGCTAGATTTCTCTATTTTGTGAACACTTTATTTTTCAGACAACAACAAATGTTTAAAAAGTTGATTTATTCCCCTGTATTTTTAGAGTGTATATATAAATCTACACAAGTTGGCTGCAATCCTGCAGTTTGTTTTCATAATACCATCTGAAAACCTGCCTTGCAGACAAAGGTATTAATTAACTTTAAAAAGAGATGGGGCAGGACTTGAGAGGAAGCATTAATAGCTTGTATACAAAACCTGAGCTGTGTTTCCTTCCTTCTGCTTCAGATGAATTGTGTAGTTAAAGTGCTCCTCCCTGGGTTTTTGTTCCCTCCCAGGAAGAATTATGATATCATTTCCAGTAGGAAGATGATTTTACTGAAGCCAGTTCATTTCATGATTAGTTGCAGGAAATCAGAATTACAATCTGATAGCATTCATAGTATTTCACTTTTGCTTTGGACATGGTTCAAACAAATCAGATACTGACTCCCTTAGTTCCATTTATACCCATATATGGATAACAGGCCACAGTTGTGTGTTTGTAAGAACTCAGCGCAAATATGCTTCTTTCAAGGGATATGATTTAGTAGAGACCTTAAAAACATGTTTATAGGTAAATATATTCTTAAGTACATTGCCAAATGGCGGGGAGGGAGAGGGCGGCTATGTAAGATATGTGTCTTACTTTAACTGAGACACAGATTTGGAATAGCAGGAGTTGAAGGAGACGCAATAAAAACTGTTGAGTGATGTAAAGTAAAAGGCAGAATTACTGAAGCCTTAGTCCACCTAACTTTTCTGCAAACTGCACATACCTTCGTACTTTCCTTTAGTCAACAAGCAGCTCTGCTGAGCTTAATACTAACATATTATACATTAGCACTAGTCTTTCTTGCATCTTGGTTTTTATAAATTCTTGTCTGTCTTATTTAGAAAGGGGAAACATTTTACCAATTTATCCCACCAGAGGACAGTCTCTTCAGAGCAAACATGCAATATATCACTTTTTCTCTCTTTATAGAGGTTGTTACAGTTAGTACCTTTCTCCTGAATAATGATTCATTTTATACATCTGTTTTGCAGAGTCAAGTTTCTGCGAGAGAGTTAAGCTTATTCTTTTCTTTTTTTTCTTTCAGAGAGCTATTCTCTTGCATATTTAAAGTAGCATAATGGACATTGACTTCAGTTTGTCTACTCATGTGAGTAAGTGCTTGCTAATTATTGCACAAACCAGACCTTAATGTTATAATAGGCTGAACTAAAGGAGAAATAAAGAAATTCCAATTACTTGTCAAATGTTGTGAGTCTCATTTTCTTTTTAGTGATCTTCTCATGGCGTATGCATCCACTTTCTCTTGTCATAATGGGAGTGCATGTTTATGTTGGCCTCAGTTTTTAAAATCTAATATCTAAAATAAAATGTTGCACAGGGATTTATCTTTACAAGAAATGTTTATAATTAAAAAACAAAGACGAACTGCTGCATCCAGCAGAAAGAATGTTGACCTAAGTCTTCAGAAGGCACCAACAGGCATAGTTAGGGTGATACTGTATGTACCACTACAAGTGTCGTATTGTGTTCATTTTCTTGACTGCCTTGATTTTAGTATTATATAAAATGTTTATCCTAATGTTAGTTGAGTGTCTATTTTAGTTAAACTACAATAAATCAATAAATGGTTTGCTCTTGCGCATCATCTGTTGAGCACATATGTTTTCAATGGTTAAGGCTACCTAACTGGTGCTGAACGAGACAATTTGCCAGAGCAAGGGAGGTCAATATTGTCTAGCAGCATTACCAATGCTTCCACTACTTACTGGGCTCTTAGAAGACATTTAGGCGTGAATGTCAGATAAATAACAGCACAGAAAACTGACCACCAGGACTGGTGGCTATAAACAAACTTTATGGGACCATGGGAAACTTGGCCATACCCATGATAGGTGGTCATCTGGCTAACTAAAATCATGCCGAATTATGGCCATTGGCAGATGAGAGAATGCTGCACTAGAGAGGTTCAAGCTGTAGTGCAGCTGTAAAACTGATCCCAAAGGCATCTGGTATTTGATCTCTCAGCCCTAAAACCAGGACATAGTTCTCAGTGATTGTATGCAGGCTTGATAACTGGACAAATGCACAGAGGTCATCTGAAGGCAGACTCCTGACGTCCAAGCCTACAGCACAGGGCTATTTTAGCCCAACCCTGAAGTGTTCTCAATGTTTGTAAAGCTCTCTCCCCTCTGCATGGTGAAGCAATGGTTCTGAGGAACTTTCATGGCACTGGCTTCTCCAGTTTACTGCTGCCTCACACAGTCCATGCTTTGCCTCACCAACTCCTGTGTGCTGACTTACATGCCTCCATGGAGCCAGGTGCCAGATTACACAGGAAGTATGGACTTTGATACTGCACTCAGCTCTTACCTTGATCCAGGCAACCACACCAGTATCCCTGGTGAAGGACAATTTGTAGTTACAGGGGACGAGGCTGAAGCTTCTGCTTCAGGAAAACTCTTGAATAGATGTTTAAGTCCTTCCTTTTTGAGGATGGCATGTAAACATGTCTATCCAGATGGAGGGAAACCTTCCTGACTCAGGGGAAAGCACATGAAATTATAGTTCTTTCCAAGCTATGTCCAATGTCTAGAAATAAAGACATATTAAAGACATATTTGATAGGAAGGGCTTCATAACTGGCAACTTTTTCTCTATAAGGTAAAAATTCAAATAGTTTCCCAGAGGGATTAACCATTCAACATGATGACGGTGAATGAACAGTGAAGACCATATTTCTCCATTTTCCCTTTCTTCATCCTCTGTGATGAGTTTGTTGTTTTTTTGTTATGGCTTATTTTCTAGACAAGCTTGGTGTGAGTAATATTCAGTGACAGTCTTGAAAAAGAAGGCATGTAGTATGTTCATGTGAATCATGGGCTTTTATATCTGTTTTGAATAAATATGTATTTCTACTGGCAACTTTCAAAACTGCCCAAAATCAAACAAAACTGAACATATTTCATGTGCTATGGTCCTTGTTTTGTCAAACTTTTCTTTTGGTCACTAAAGTAAGCCCAGGAATTGCAGTGATACAAATTAAGAGATGAATTGGACCAAATGTACATTATTTAATATTATATTGTTTCACTTTCATTGTATATCCCATTCTGCTTATAAAGTTTGCTATTCTGTAGCATTTCAGATGGCAAGGTAGTATACCTTAAATACAATTAATTGTGTATTACATTAAATTGTTTCCACAGCATTTGATCCAAATTCTCATCTGGTTATAAACAGAGCTACATTGATTGACTCCAGCTGAAGATCTGGCTCCTTGTATTTTCAATAACTTTGGCATTTAGAGCTCTTCAATTTAAAGAACAAGCTGGTTAACTCACAGATAGTAACACACACTTTTTTATTTAAACTTAAAGAAAACAATTATCATGGGAAAAAAAAAAGCCCTACGTGAGAGGTACAATTCCCATTTCTTGTATTTTACCTTCTAAATGTTACTTTTCTTTCTATAATGAATTGAGCAGGAAACTCTGCCCTTTCCTTTGAATGAGTCATGATGTAGTGCAATTACAGATTAGAAACATAACTTGAGCAATGCACAGGCAAGGTTTTGCCCATTTCATCACCATCACCATAGTGGAAACACTACACTCCATCACTTCTGCTAGTATTAGAATGTGTTTAGAGAGTTGGTACTGAAATCAAGCCCTATCACATGTTTATGATTGTGTCTTTGCTACTGAGTAATTTTTTACTCATTTACCCACCAATGCTGTTGACTAAAATAAAATGTATGATGAGCCTCATTAACATCACATGTGCAATTATTTAAAAATCCCATGACACAAGCCAATGAGCAGTCATTTTAATATCTTTATTCTTTCACACAGAGCCAAAATAATGGTCTTACTCATGTGGGTTCCAACACGCAGAAAATTTTCAGGGCCAGGCAAAATTCCTACTGATGGCAATGGGGAACTTTGCTTGACTAAAATAACATTTTTGTGGTGCAGACCCATGGGGCCCTGACTCATTGCGGCTGCGTACCTTGTGTTGTCACTTTGGCTATGTTTACACCTGGAGTGTGGGAGTGTAATTCCCAGTTTGAGGAGACATACTTAAGCAGAGGAGCGAATTTTCCATACCCCTGAGCAATTTAGAAAGGTTGTCTCAAGTTGTAAGTGTAAACCAGGCATAAGAATCAGGACCAATGCCTCTAAAATGACAAACCTGGACTCAGCAATCTTCCTCTGTGTCAAACTTCGACTAATGTGTCCTCATGTTCATTGATTAGTTGAAGGGGTTGGTTATTCCCCTGCATAACTAGAAAAGCTTCAGAGCTGGTATCCCCTTATCTCAAGTTTTGGACTCCAGAATGGCCATTTCTGCCGTGGGATATGTATGTCTGTTTTCTGCTGAGTAACATGAATGCACCTGAAGACCAAATTGGACCCACCAAAACAGCATTAGCAGCTTATATCTTAAAGAAGGGGCCAGTCTTTTTCCCACTGAAGTCAGATTTGCCATTGACTTGAATGAGAACAGCATTGGGCTCTATGGGTGAAAACCTTGCTCCCTTTAGTGGATATAAAATTGTGTATTGATTTCAGTGGGATGAGGATTTCATCTTATGTTTGTGTTGCCAATCAGCATCTAGACTTGCCAACTTTCTGATCAAACAAAATCAAACACTCTTGCCCTGGCCTGTCTCACAGGCCACATCCTCCTCCCTCCATCGCTTGCTCTGCCCCACCCTCACATGCTCACTCATTTTCACTAGGCTAGGGGAGGTCCCTTTGTCAATAGGACCATCACACACCAAAAGGATATACTTCTGTTGGAAGTTCCAGCTTTACTTGGGAATCAAGTGCAATGCTAAAGTTTGCAGGATGTTTGTGAAATAAAATCTTAGTTAAATTAAAAAAAAAAGAGTCTTGATCACAGATGGAACAGTGACATTTATTTTGTTTGGACATTTAGTATCATGGAAAAATAGGTATATTCCTTTTTCTCCTTAGATTTTTGGAAGTTGAATCTCTAAATGATGTAATTCCTGAAGTGTTTTTGCCCCCCTACTTGTTCTTCCAATTTACTGTAAACTATGTATCATTTACTTCATTTATTTTAAGTTTTTGAATACAAATTAAAGAAGAGAGTTTTGATGAGTTAGTTATTCTATGTGTATACATATTCTTGCCAAATATTGAGCTTCAGTGCCTTCGTTGGGGACATTGGGGACATTGGCAAAAGCTTTAATGTGCAAACATTTACATTAAGGGAATTTGAGGTGAATGGCTGCAACATGTGATTGATGTACATAAACTGAAATGTCATCAACAAACTAAACCTAAATTCCTGGAAAAACCAAGAGGTAATCCAAGAATTACACAATAATGAACATCTGTTTAATTAAATGTAATAAATTGTAAAGCAAGGATCAAAACTTGCTGCTGAAGTGTTAGCAAAGGGTAATCTTCTGATTAAGTTTTCTGGCTTCTATATTATAAATTACTTAGTTTAACTAACTGCTGCTATGTTTAATACTGAAATGCACTGAGATAAGGATTATAGCCTAAAACACTGAGGCTACGTCTACGCTAGGACATTATGGCTACGTCTACACGTGAACGCTACATCGAAATAGCTATTTCGATGAAAAACGTTTATATGTCCTCCAGGGCTGGTGCCGTCGACATTCAACATCGACGTTGGGCAGCACCACATCGAAGTAGGCGCTGCAGGGGAACGTCTACACGCAAAAGTAGCACACATCTAAATAAGGGTGCCAGGAACAGCTGCAGACAGGGTCACAGGGCGGACTAGCGCTTCCGGGGCAACAGCTAGCCGCTCCCTTAAAGGCCCCTCCCAGACACACGCAGCCTTCACAGCACGCGGCTGCAGAGCCATAGGCACGCACACCTTGGGCAACGCAGTCATGGACCCCCAGCAGCAGCAGCAGCAGCAGCAGCAGCCAGAGGTCCACCCAGCCGCCCCTGTAGGAGCAGTGCTCGCCCTGCTCAATGCCATGCAGGAGGCAGCTAATCACATCCTAGCCACAGAGGAGGAGCTGTCTGCAGGGGAGGACGAAGCAACCCCAAACCCTGCAGCCCCCCGCTCCCCCCCCCGCCGCACACGCCGCCGGCTGTGGAGCTACCCCACGAGCACCGACTGGTGGGAGTGGCTGGTGCTCGGAGAGTGGGACAAAGACCGCTGGCTCCAGAACTTTCAGATGAGCCGGCAGACATTTCTGGAGCTATGCCAGTGGCTCACCCCCACACTGAGGCACCAGGACACCGCCATGCGGCATGCCCACAGTGTGGAGAAACGGGTCGGCATCGCTGTCTGGAAGCTGGCCACTCCAGACAGCTACCGATCCGTGGGGCAGCAGTTTGGCGTCAGCAAGGCCATCATCGGGGCTGTCCTCATGGAGGTAAGAGGACCCACGGGGGGAGGGGGAGGCAGCCCTGGCAGGGGAGGGCCACACACACCCTGCACACCCCTCATTGGTGGTCTCCCATGTGCTTCTCCTGCAGGTCGTCCGCGCCATCAACGCCCTGCTCCTCCACAGGCTCATGCGGCTTGGGGACCCGGATGCCGCCATCGTGGGATTTGCCACCCTGGGCTTCCCCAGTTGCTTCAGGGCTCTGGATGGGACCCATATCCCCACCCATGCCCCGGAGCACAGTGGAGGACGCTACTTAAACAGGAAGGGCTACCACTCAATGGTCCTCCAGGCCTTGGTGGACAGCCGGGGCCACTTCCTGGACACATATGTTGGCTGAACTGGCAGCACCCATGATGCCCGGGTATTCCGGAATTCGAGCCTATGCCACCGGCTGGAGGCGGGCACCTACATCCCCCAGCAGCAGATCCCTGTGGGGGACACCACCATGTCCCTCTGCATCATCACAGATGCGGCCTACCCCCTCGGGCCCTGGCTCATGCACCCTTACACGGGCCACCTGTCAGCCAGCCAGGAACGCTTCAACATGTGCCTGAACCACGTGCGCCAGGTGGTGGAGCGCACATTTGGCCACCTCAAAGGGCAATGGAGGTGTCTCCTCACCCGCCTTGATGTGGGCCCCACCAACAGCCCCCAGATTGTGGGCGCGTGCAGCGCCCTCCACAACCTCGTCGAGAGCAAGGGGGAGGCATTCTTTCAGGGCTGGGCTGTGGCGGCTGGCAGGGCTGATGTACAGCCACCCGCTGCCCCCAGTTGCCAGGTGGACCCCGAAGGGAACCGGGTCCGGGAGGCCCTACGGACCCAGTTCGACAAGGCCGCAGGGTGAAGGCTGGCAGGCCCCCCACTGCACCCCCCCATCCTCCACAACACTCCCTGCCCCTACGCCCACACCACAGAGCACCCAAAAGCACCCCCCCCCACTTTTCTTGTAAATAAAAACAGACATTTGTTCGTCAAACCAGAATATATGTTGAACTCTTATTATTATTATCATAACTAACTATTTACAGGCAAAATAAATATTATATATATATATATGTATTATAAATAAGATAGGATGACAGAAAAAAAGGGGAAGACAAGGAAGGGGAGAACTATGTACATGGGGGGGGCAGGTATCAGCATAACAACACAACAGGGGTCTAATACAAACTATTTACAAAAGATGATACATGAGGGGGGTATAAACAAAGGGGGGGGCACGTCCTGGGCCCCACACCCCCTAATGTCCAGCACTGGGGGTGGGTAGCCATGACCTGCGCCTCGGCCTCAGCCCTGGCTGGGGCTGGCTGGGGGCCGGGCGGACCGGGAGATAAGGCCGGCGGGTATCAGCTGGCCCCAGGTCCCCCTCGGCGGAGGGGCCCTCGGTGGCGGATGGCGGTGCAACAGCGGGTGGAGCGGTGGGTGGAGCAGGCGGGGTGGACAGAGCGGCGGCCGGAGCGCCATGCGGGGGTCAGGTAGTCCACAACACATTCGAACATGTGCATAAAGGCCCCCCATGCCTCCTGAAGCCAGGCCAGCGCCTGCTCCTGAAGTTCGAGGTGCCGCTTCTCCACCCGCAGGCGCTGCTCGGAGACCTCCAGCTGCCGACGGAGGATCGCCAGCAGCTGGGGGTCCGTCGCTGTCCGTGGGTGGTGCTGGCTCTGCCGTTGTTCCTGCCCTGGGGCCGGTCGGTGCTCCACCGAGGGGCTGGCCTGGACTGATGGCCCCGGTGGGCTCTCCGGGACCACTGACACCTCGCTGGCGCTCTCTAGTCCTTCTGATGGTGCAGCTGCGGAACACACGGGGGGAAGATGAGTGGAGACAGCCGTTAGTGTGGGCCCTGAGCCATGGCCCTTGTCCCCCCACCCCTCTGCTGCTGGTTCCCCATCCCCGTCCCTGGGAGATGCTGCTGCTGCTGATGGGTGTCCCACCCCCTCCCCCGGGGGACCCTAGGTTCCACTCCCCCCCATCCCCAGGGATGGGGCATGGCACTGTCATGCTGGGGGGGCAGGGGCTGATGCACTTCTGTGAGGGACATGCCACTGCTGTCCTTGGGGCCATGGTCATCTGGGCATGTGGAGGGCCCTGGTCATGTCTGTTACCTCCGCCCCTCAACCCCGGGGGTGTGCACCAGGGGGGGTACATACCTGATGGTCCGCTCCCACAGTTGGGGGACACCCTCTGGGCAGACGCCCTCCTGGAGCTTCGTGATGGCAGCACGATCTGGAGTCCCTCGTCGCTGGAGGAGGACTCCCCCTCCTCCTCCTCTTCCGGTGCCCCAGGGGTGGGCTCCTGGGGGGCTCCTGGGGTGTGGGGCTTACCTCCGGGGCGGACTTCACCTCCGGGGCCTGCTGGGGCTCGTTGGCCGAGGTATCAAGAGTGGCCAGAGGGGAGGAGGTGTGCTGGGGCCCCAGGATGGCCCTGAGCTCCCTGTAAAAGGGGCAAGTGAGAGGGGCAGCCCCAGATCGGCCGGCTGCATCCCGGGCCCGGGCGTAACCCTGCCGCAGCTCCTTCACCTTACTCCTGACGTGGTCAGGAGCACGGGCAGGGTGACTCCGGGTTGCCAGGCCCTCGGCCAGCTGCGCGAACGCATCCGCATTCTGCCTCTTGCTCACAATTACCTGGAGCACCTCCTCCTCACTCCAGAGCCCCAGCAGGTCCCAAAGCTCGGCCTCCGTCCAGGAGGGGCCCCGCTGCCGCTTCCCAGCCTGGCTGGCTGGCTGGGAGCCCTGGCTCCCCTTGGGGGGGTGCCCTGTGGGCGCTTGGGGGGGCTGGCGGGTGGCCATTGCAGCGGGGTGTGTGTGTGTGTGTGGCTGCAGAGGGGCATGCAGGCTGGCTGTGTGGCTGGGCTGCCGCCTGCACGCTCTCTCAGCTTCCTGCTCAGGAAGGCAGGGGGTGGGGATCATTAAGAGGCCGCTGCATGCGGCGACCATCGAGCTCAGGGGCTGGAGAGAGCGTCTCTCAACCCCTCAGCTGATGGCTGCCATGGCGGACCCCGCTCTTTCAATGTTGCAGGACGCACAATGGCTACACGTGCCCTACTTTGACGTTCAAAGTCGAAGTAGGGAGCTATTCCCATCTCCTGATGGGGATAGCGACTTCGACGTCTCGCCACCTTACATCGATGTCAGCTTCGAAATAGCGCCCACCACGTGTAGCCGTGACGGGCGCTATTTCAAAGTTGGCACAGCTACTTCGAAGTAGCTGGCACGTGTAGACATGGCTTATGCCAAAGTAGCCTATTTTGAAGTAACATCATCAAAATAGGCTACTTTGACGTGTATCATCCACACGTCCTCTGGCGCTGGTGCCGTCAATGTTCAACGTCAAAGTAGCAATGGAGAACGTCAAAAGGAGCCTCCCTGAAGGAAAAGCAGAGCATCCACACGCAAGCACTCCCCTTCAAAATAAGGGGCCAGGAAAGCCTGCGGACGGGGCCATTGGCTGGACTAGCCCTTCTGGGGCAACAGCAAGCTGCTCCTTTAAAGAGCCCCTCCCAGACACACCCAGCCTACACAGCCTGAGGTCTGCAGAGTGTTAGTCACACTCTCCCTGAGGCACAGCAGCCATGGATCCTCAGCAGCAGCAGCAGCAGCAGCAGCAGCAGCAGCAGCTGGAAGCCTTCCAGGTTGTCTCCCAGGGAGCAAGCACCCTGCTAGTGATGCACGGGAGGCCGCCCAGCAGCTCCTGGCAGAGGAGCCCTCCCTGGGGGCAGATGGGGATGCCCCTGACCACTGGGCTCCCATGTTCCTCCCACGCCGGGTGCTCTGCTGCCTCTGGAGCTACCCCACCAGCTCCGAGTAGTGGGAGCAGCTGGTCATGGGGGAGTGGGACTGTAACATGTGGCTGCGGAACTTCCGCATGCACCGACAGACCTTCCTGGAGCTCTGCCAGTGGCTCACCCCCACTCTGAGGCACCAGGACACCCGGATGCTGTGTGCCCTCCCTGTGGAGAAGAGGGTTGCAATCGCTGTCTGGAAGCTGGGCACTCCAGACAGCTACCGCTTTGTGGGACACCAGTTTGGAGTGAGAAAGGCCACAGTCAGGGCTGTCATCCTGGAGGTCCTCAGCGCGGCAGGCTGGGAGCTGGGAGGACCAGCACTGGGATGCCTCCACCGGCTGGTCTTCAGCCCCACTGGGCTGCAGTCTTGGGGGGCCGGCAGGTAGTGTGACAGGCGGGGCAGCAGGTGAGGCAGGTGGGGTGGCAGGAGAGGAAGGTGAGGCAGCAGGGGGGGCATCAGGTGGAGCAGCAGGGAGGGTGGCAGGGTGGTCAGCGGGTGGCAGGTGCCAGGCCACAGCCTCCTGGAATGACCCGGCTATGTCCTGGAAGACCCCCATGAACTCTTGCCATGCCACCCGACGCCAGGTGGACTCCTTGAAGTCAAACCGCAGCCTCTCCCCAGCCACCTCTGCCTGCTGCTGGAGAACTGCCAGGAGCAGGGGGTCCACAGGGGCCGTCCCCTAGATCCAGCGGTGGTGTGCCCATCCTGGCCTCGGCAGTGTCCCCAGGCGCTGGTGGTGCCTGACCTCCAGTGCGCTCTCGGGGACTACGGAGGCTGCCTGGGGCCTCGTATGGTGCAGCTGCGGGAAGGGAGAGAGGGAGGGGGTGGCTGTTAGTACTGTGCCCTGGCCCATGGCCCGTTACCCCCCCTCTCCCCTTGGGTGCTGGACTCCGTCCTCCATCTGTGGGTGTGGTGTCCCTGTTGGGTGGCCCCATTGCATGGTCCCCCTGCCCCACAGGTTAGGGCACAGTGCTGTGCATGGTTGTGGGCGCTAAAAGGCACTGATGGCCACGTTGCCATCCTGGACCATGCTGTGGCTGGGCAGTTGTAGGTCGGGGTCCCCTGGGGGTGTGTGGGGGCCCCCAGTTGTGTCTGGTGCCCCTGCCCTGTGGCCCGGGGCTGTGTGCCCTGTGGGGTACATACCTGACTGTCCACTGCCGCAGCTGGGGGAACCCCAGTGGGTGGGCACCTGGCTGGTGCTCCAGGAGGGGAGGTCTATGAGGACCCCACCTCTATGCTGCTGGACCCCTCCCCTGCTGTCCCAAAGGCTGGCTCCTTGCTTGAGTCCCAGGGTGAGTGGCTGGCCTCTTGGCCAGCCTCTGGGTCCAAGGCTTGCTGGGACTCCTTGGCTGCAGTGTCCAGTGTGGCCAGGGGGAGGAGGTGTCCTGGGGGCCCAGGATGGCCCTGAGCTCCCTGTAATAGGAGCAAGCAGCGGAGGAGGCTCCAGATCGGCTGGCCGAGTCCCGGGCCCAGGCGTAACCCTGCCACAACTCCTTCACCTAGCTGCGGACGTGAACCGGAGTGCAGGCAGGGTGACCCAGGCTGCCCGGCCCTTGGCCACTGAGATGAATGCTTCTGGCATTATGCCACTTGCTCCCCATCATGTGGAGCACCTTGTCTTCACCCCAGAGCCCCAGCAGGTCTCGGAACTCGGCCTCCGACCAGCAGGGGCCCCGCTGCTTTTTGGCCCCGTTTGGTTGCTGGAGGGGTCCTGGGTCCCCCCAGTGGAGTGGTCTTGGGGATGCTCAGGGGGCTGTCTGGATGCCATGGCTCTGGTTGGGAGGTTCGGGGCCTCTGGAGGGCGTGCAGGGTTAGCACGTGCGTGTGCTGCTGCCTGCATGCTCTCAGCTTCCTGCCACAGGAAATCTGGGCTGCTGGACACGGTGATCATAGAGCCCCGCAGGGGCTGGAGAGCACGTCTCAACCCCTCACCTGATTGCCGCCATGGAGGACCCCACTATTTCAAAGTATCAGGATGCAGATCGTCTACACATGCCCTACTTCGACGCTGAATGTCGGCGTAGGGCGCTATTCCCATCTTCTGATAGGAACAGTGATTTCAATGTCTCACCATCTAACGTTGATTTCAACGTCGAAGTAGCGCACGGAGTGTGTAGAAGTGCGCACGCTATTTCGACGTTGTGCTGGCTACTTCGAAGTAGCTGGCTAGTGTAGATGCGGCCTGAATGTTTAATAAGTTAATTGAAGCAGTGATAAACTTTGTTCAGACTTTTCTGGAGATAAGATGCGTCTACCATCTTCCAAGGCTAAGTACAGTCTGACTGTTAGGGGTCAGATTGTGCCACGGACACACTATAACTTGAGGGCATCTTGGAAAAATATAGTTGATAACTGAATATTTCTGTTTTCAGCAGGCTAGAATATTTTACATTGTCAGCAGTGATCACTCTATTCTCTTTCTCCCTGCTTTATTTAATCACACACACAGCACGATTTGTGTAACTCAATGTCATACCCAATTCAGAGCATGCGAGAGGAAAATATAAAGTCACAGTGGTATCCTTCACACCTGCTGGGTCACAGTGGAAGAATGAGAACTAAAGCACATTATGACCGTTCCAGAAGTTTGTGTTTTGGCAGGTGGAGCACTGGACTGGCATCCCACAGAGATGGGTTGTAGTTCCAGCTCTGCCATTCACTTGCTGTGTGACCTGGGCAAACAATTTCACCTTACTATCTCTCTGCCCTCCTCTTCCAACCTTTGGTATTTTGACGATTTAGATATAAGATCTCTGCCATGGGAGTGCTCTCTTATTTTTGTATTCATGTCACTTGCACAATGAGGCACTGACATCAGTTTGTGTGTCTGTTGATTACTTTAATACAATTCCACTTATTTGTCACCCCTCAGCTGGCAACAAAAACATTCCTATTATCCAGCAATTGCTAATAAGCAGGAGGGAGGTTTGCAAGGCAATAGCCAGGGAAAGAAGTGCTGGGATGTGACTTCCCTTGCTGCAGCCCTGCAAACCTATCTGTGAGCAGGGCTGTACTGGGTAAGAGGGTGGCAATGCTATGCCTGGGCTCACTCTAAGCACTGAGGGACCTATAGAGCTGCACCCTACCGATTGCCGCTGTCTCTGAGGGTTATGATTCAGCATACCTCAGGACCTCCTTCTCTGCAGGCAGTTCCCAGCAGGGCACAGCCTGGAGTATGCAGGGAGAGATATGCAGCTCCAACATCTAGGTTTACCGGCTTTCTGATCAAACCAAATCAAACACTCTTGCCCTGGGCTTTCTCCAAGGCCACAGCCTCCTCCTTCTGTCACTTGCTCTGTCCCACCCTCACTTGCTCACTCATTTTCACTGGGCTTGGGGAGATCCCTTTTCAATTGGGTGTTCACTCGAATACTGGACATCTGGCCACCATACTGACATCAAGGGTGTAGGCCCTTACCTCAGTCTGGTCCCTGTGCATGGATAGGTTTTCAGGATTTCAGTCAGGGATGGCACATCCCAGAACTTACTTCCTTCCCTGGTTACAGCTTTCCAAACTTGACTGTAGTTGTGGCCTTTCGTGCTTTCTCTCTTGCTTTCTAGTTGCTAGTAAGCAGCATGAAGCTGTCAATATCCAAATCCCATTAATGTCATCATTAATGGGATGGGATTCGTTCCTGGGGGTGTGTCACGGTCAAGCGGAAGTTGTTAATGTTAGGATACCTGCTAAATGGAATCGACAGAAATATGTTCCTGACCTACAGTGCTCTGTACCACATCATTACTCTTGCTCAGAAAGGGAACACAGAACTGCAAGAGTGGCCATATTGGGTCAGATCAATGGCCCCTCTAAACCAGTATCCTGTCCTCCAAGAGTGGCCGATGACAGATGCTTCTGAGGGAAAAAATATAATACAATAATTCACAAGTAATTCTTTTGGAAAATATAATTATGAAGCAAACTTTCCTCTCCGTGGCCTTGAGCACTGTGACATCTGAACCACTGTGGATCTCCGGGGCAGAGTACTGAGGATCTGAAGAAGTGTGGGCCTTTCGTGTTGCATCTCACTACATTTATGCACAGAGGGGCTAGAGAAGCCAGTGTAACTCTGGCTAGAAAATAGACTCTGGGTTTGACTACACTGGACTCCTCCTTTGAAGGGGGCATGTAGACGAACCCAAGTGTGGTGAGAATCAGGCTAATGAGGTGCTACATTTGCAGTGCAGCACCTCATTGCTATTCTGCGCTCGGGCTTGTTTACATGCCCCCTTCAAAGGAGGGGGCTAGTGTAGACAAGCCCCCTGTGTCCCACCCCCATGTAAAATTTTGAGGAAAGACTATTTTTTCATTTGCACCTACATTTTCCACAAAAAATCTCACCTCCAGTGACCCAGGCAAATATATTTGTTCTGAAATGTTGGGCGTTTATTTTTCTGAGAGAATCTCAATATTTCTCCAGAAAAACTCTCTTCAGCAACATACAATTGGTCAAAACCCCCGTTTTCCCTGGGAAAGCAGCTTAGGTGGAACGTCTTTGACCAGTCATAATGGCCTGCTTTGCGGCTCCTCCAGTGCTCTCCCGCTTGTGCTAAGCCATCTGTGCGCTACTTCAGTCATTAGGCTGAAGTAACTTTTGGGGAGCAAATGAATAGCTGTTCTGTTGCCTTCATGGGTGGAAAAACATGGCTCCTCCCATAGGCAGCGTGTAGGGGGTACAAAGGGGGCCTCATGCACCCCTTGCATACACAGGTACTGCTGCGATGCTTCTGATGAGTAGGGGAGCAGTCCTGCCCCTCCTCCCCAGTGGCATGACCTGAAAGTGCTCTTTCTAGGGCACACCGTTCCAGGGCAGGTGTAGATTGCCCCTGCGCCCACCAGAAGTGGAACAGAGCTTCCATGGGAACAGGCAGGTGAGGGGTGGAGCAGGGACATGTAGAGGGCACTGCTTGTGCAGAGCAGAGGTGGGAGGGGAGGGGCACAGCTGGGGAAGGGCTGGATCAAGGGTGCCAGGGGTTGAGGATGGGGCAGGGGCACCATTCGCCTCTGGCTTCTTCAAGACATGGATTATGCCAAGTGCCCAGCTGTTCTAATTGTTCTGGGCACAGTGCTGAAGATTTGGCCCTTAATCATTGCTCGGGCTTAAGCTTTACGCATAATTAGATTGTTGCTGTCCATAATACCGTTCTGGAATCCATCCGAGTGCTTGAGCATGCCCGTACTAGTGAACAATGCTGAGGCTAGTCTTGTAAAAGATACTTCTGAAAATAAAAGTTATGGCACCTGGTGCTGAGCTGGTACACATCAGCATAGTTTGCTCTTGCTCCAGCTGAGGATATGATGCACCAAATCACCCTGAGTATGATTAAATATCAGAAGCAGAAGGGATTCAAAGCCTGCTAAAAAAATTGATGAATGGGCAAGACCCCAGTATTTTGCAAAAGATCACAGCAGTTGAGTCTGACGTCAAAAGTGGAGCCATTGTGTATAAAACTGTTGCTTTGTGTACAAGATTGCAACTGAAAAAATACTATGTATTTTGAATTATGAGAGCACTGAAACATGAATCTAAACATTTCCCAGTTCTACTTGTGAACTATAACAAGTAGAACAAGAATCCAAATGAATCCCCACAGCTGACAAGTTGGTGAATTTCAGTGGGCTGGGGAAAGTTCTCTGAGTCTTGATCACAATAGAGCTGCCTTTAGGGGTATTTAAAGGAGGGAATGAGGGGGAAGTGGGTCAATAGGAAAACAATGTATTTCAAATGAACACATACACAAATCACATCCTTTGTAGGAAGCTCTGAGCACAAGCTAGGAGGAGGGATACAAAACCACCACAATGATGGCAGGCATTTCCCCCTTTCCATTAAAAATATTCCCCCCATTCTATTTTGTAGTTTGTTTGTAGTTTTGTCTATTTGCCTTCCACTCCTTTTGTTCTCCTCTTCTGGAAGCCTCCTCACCTCTCTCTCCTTGCTTGCCTTCACTCTCCACTCCTCGAGTGTCTTTCTCTCTTCCCTCTCTGAGCTCATGCATGCGCATGGATTCTGCATGTGCACCTGCCCACATCCTGGTTTCATATAGCGGACAGAAAATTAGTAATCAGATCAGCCTGATCAGATCTGATCTAGAACTCCTGTCGATTCCATCTCTCTACCCCTTCTCCCTTTATCCTATGTGCTCTGGGAAGGGAGGAAGATGCTTGTGGAATATCATTGATCTTACCTGTCTTTCTATTGCAGTTGGTTCTAAGGTCCCTATCATCAAACCCCCTTCTGTTGGTGCTTGCTGTCATGCCTTACAGATGGCATGGCATCCTCCATCAATAATTCAGCATCCCATGCCTCTGATGCACAGCTGACCGTTCACTCTATTCAGAAATGGCTTTTGAGACAGGGAGAAGAGATGAGGATGGTGGTCCTAGAGCCTGGCACAGGGCTGTAAACTACATGTACCTAATTAAGATAAGAGCATCTTAACAAAGAACACAGGAGAAGTTGTTCTATGGCTGCTTCTTCATTCTCACTCTCCCGTCAGAGGTGTCATGGTAATGAGGCAATTAGAAGCAGGCTAATGAGGTGCTAATGTGCATATTCAGTGCCTCATTAGCATAACGGCAGCCATGCAAACAGACTTCAAACTGCAGATTGACAGTGAAGATGGGGGCAGCTTTGAAATAAGTGCCCCACTTCGACTTTCCCTTACTCTGATCTAGTTCTGTGGGAGTAAAGGAATATTGAAGTGGGGTACTTATTTCGAAGCTGCCCCATCTACACAGTCAATCTGCATTTCCAAGTCTGCACTTTGACATTCGCTTGGCCACCATGAAATTAATCCAAGCTGGGTATTTCAGGGATCAGATTTTAAGTATTTTTTTCAGCATTCTGACCAACAACAGCAGTAATTCTTCCTGATAATAAAGTGATGTTAGTCAGTTTAAATCAGGAAAAATAACTCTTGAACAAGTTCAAGCTGAGCCTTTGTAGAAGTCCTGCCTAACAATATTCATCTTACATTAGTCCCATCATGTTTCCTGAGTTAAAAAATGAAAAGTATTTTGGCTTTATGTAGGAGAGTGAGGGTAAGTGAACAATTGATTTTCCATAGTACTTTTTGCTTTTACTTTTGTGTTATTGTTATTAAATTCTAATATACTTATTTCATTGGCTCTGAATTAGTTCCAAATGCACCTGTCACCTGAAGCATTAAACAGATTTTACTTTGGCAATAGAATTTATGATTCCGAGAAAAAAAAAAGATCTCAAGTAAAGCCACATGGGCAGTGATTTCAAAGAACTCTTCAGAAATTCCAATCTAGTTTTCTACTCCAAAAAAAAAAAAAGATTTCCAGCAACATATTTTTAAAGACGATTAATAGATTTTCTGATGGAATTTTCTTCTTTTTTTAAAAGAGTAAAAAAAAGTCTCTTTGTTGCCTAGAAATAAAAATAGAAATAGAAATAGAAATAGAAGATGGCAGGGCCATAAAAGCCATTTAAATGCATTCCTGTCTGACAAAGTTTAATTTAGTTGTACCTAGAACATGTGCCTAATCTACTAACTAAAAAATATAAATATGAGGTAGTGGAGAAGAGACCAAAGGCTTAACGATTTTTCTAAGCTTGCGTTAAAGTTTTCCTTTTTACTGATTTCTGTCACAAGCAGTGACTTTGAGCTAAATCCCTTCTGTTTGTACTGCAGGTGAAGGAAGCCAACAGAAGACTATACATTAGGTAGGTTTTAGCCCTCTCTAGAGGCTGGCCTGATAGTTCTTGGGTTAGCTCTGTGATTTTCACCTGGGGTTACTTTTGTGCTTTTGAGATTCTAGTTAGGTCTCTCAGCGTGGTAAACAATAAACACATTTCAGGAAAATCACTGGAATTTTCCAAGAGGTACAGAAATTTTGACAGAAAATCGTAAGACATTCTGTACAATATTTCCATTATTTGAATCAACTGCGTCTCAAAAATTATGAGAATAAAAAAAAACAACTATAACATACGGTCAGCCTCTCCCAGGCCACACCCATGATAAGTGGTCGTCCAGCTGACTAAAATCATGCCATATTATGGGTGTTGCCAGATGAGAGAGTTCCAGATTAGAGTAGTTCCACTTGCACCAGGAACCTTCTCAGAGGGTGAGTTCTTAAGAAGAACAAAGTGTAGGACAGAAGCTGCTGGAGCGAGTGGTTTCCAGAGGAGAAACCTGTGAACTGGGGAATGAGACACAGGCAGGAAAGACCTAGGGGTGACCTGGTAAGAAGGTGAATGGATGACTTGAGAACTTTTTGAATGTTTGTCAGTTTAAGAAATGGAGAGGTGTGGTGAATAAATAAAAGAGAGAGTGCTTAATTGAAGAAGCCCCTTGAAAGCTGTCTGCAGCTCTTCCTTGATGCTATGAGAAAGGGTGTGAGAGGGGGCCACCTGATAACTTCATGGTACCTGAATTATAGCTATTTGAATGGCTAACAGATAAAGAGATTTTTGCATATGCAGAAAGATTTTTATTTAAGGACCTGATGCAAGTTGCAGTTAAGCTTTAAGCATTTTTATGGCTGGCAGTACAGTGATTTATTTTTAAAGAAATTGTTGAAGTAGGGTACAAAGTTTATGCAGCAAAGGTGAGGACTAATCAAATAGTGATTCTGGGCAAAGGCTGGGCATGGAAGCAAAAACCCTGTCTCTCAATCCACTGGTCAGCTGTCCAATGACATTGGGACAGTTGTTTGATCTTTTGTCCTCATGTGGTTCCCATGATCACTGAACTTTAAGGGAAAGGGATTGTTGCATAAGGCATTTAAACTTATCCCATATTTTAAGGCAAATTCTAGTTTTGGTCCCCACACGTACAGTTGGTATTGAAATCAGTGAGAATTCTATGCATCCATCAGCACAAACTTTCTTTCTTAGAGCATCATTTAGTAGCACAATCCATGTCCTTCCTCATTTACCTTTCACATGAGCTAATGGGACACACTACTGCAAGTGAACTCAGAACAAGACCGTGTACACTTAGGCAAGTTGCTCCTTTGCAAGCTGGACACTCCCGAATGGGTTCTGCTGCGGCACCACTATTTGGGTTGGGACCACTGGAGTCCCCATGCCAAGGAGCTGGTTACAGAACAGAGGCTTCATTAGCTCCACATAGAGACTGGTTTGGTCCTGTCTCTGGTGGATGGATGGGAAACAACTTCTTCCCCTGCAGAAGCACAATGGAGGGAACTCAATGAATACAAAAACACAAAGAGCTTGTGATCCAAATCCTACAGAAAGGATCCATTTCTGATCCACTGCTGTCAATAGGCTTCAAATCAATCCTCAGATTTCCAGTTCCCTTCAGATAGTGGTTGCACATACCTGAGCAGGAGGTCCTGTGTTTAGCGCTTGTTTTTTTTTCTTTAACGGTAAAGGAAATTTTGTTAATCAAAACTCAATAGGCTAAATGAAGTCATGTTTGACCTCCATTAAGCAAAACAACTCGAAACACAATCAGAAACTTCTCAGAACATTGTTTGATCTTAATCAGGTTACTCAAAAGTGACCCAAGAGATCATCTTCAGAAGTTCACATTTGGTCTGAGAACAAGAATTAGACATATCAGTCAAAGGGTAGTTTCTTAACTATTTGTATATGTATGGTTTTAGGCACACATCCTCATATTCCATTGCTTTTAATGGAATCAGGGAGTCAAAATAACTTTTGAGGATCTGGGATTTAGAGCCCTCTTGTCACAATATACACATGAAAAATAAGACATTAGGATGAAATTGTCTTCTTGACCACAGCATCACACTGGTTTTATGCTGACTTCAGTGGAGTTGTACCAGTGCAAAACTAGAGTAACTGAACAGAATAGTTTCGGAGGGGTAGCCATGTTAGTCTGGGTCTGTAACAGCAACAAAGGGTCCTGTGGCACCTTATAGACTAACAGAAAAGTTTTGAGCATGAGCTTTTGTGAGCACAGACTCACTTCATCAGATGCTGGTCTTGGAAATCTGAGCAGAGAATGTGGTCCTAATCTCTAACATGTTGGTAACAGATCTACAGTGTATGACTGGATGATACAGGGAGCTCAAAAAAGCTTGCAACAAAGCATTCATGGTCAAAAGTCCCATGGAAATTAGAAGATGGGATTCTGAACAAGGCTATGGCAGAAACTCCATCTGCACAAAGAATGAACAGAAGCATGTGAAGACACTTTGGAGCCAATATGCCAGCAAAGCTGTTGTCAGGCTAGCATAGCTAGCCATTGGGTGATCCTCGTGCACAGGAAGTTCCTTGGGTGTTCTAGAGTTCTTATAGCATTACTACCCCAGAGCTCTTTCAAGGCCAGTGACAAGGAGGCTACCTGTTGGCATGCAATTGGGCAGCTCTGTGGTAGCTGTAGGCTATGCTGAGGAGTTGCTGGACTTCAGAACTTACTGATATTGGGAGAGTGCAAAGATGACATTACATTAGTGAAATACATGATTATCTTTAATACTGAGCTTTAAGCCTCCGCCCATTCCAAGATTCACCAATCATTTCTCAGCTGTAGCTCAGAATCTGGGCTACTGTTTCTATGGCATATGAGAAACACCTGTGACTGAATATGGACCAAGATAAAAACACAGATAATGGTGGAGATTGTGAGAGAGAGATCCCTGTTACTTTGAGGGTGTGTCTATGCTAGAAACTAACTTTGAAGTTAACTTTGAAATTAGGCGCTACTTCAAAGTAGCCACCAGCAAGCCTACCCACATTTTCCCTTACTTCGAAGTTAACTTAGTTAACGAAGTTAAGTTGGGAGCCCAACTTCGAAGTCCTTACTCCATTCCTGGGAATGGAGTAATGCCCTACTTTGAAGTTATACTTTGAAATAGGGTGTATGTAGATGCTCAGTTTCAAAGTCTGTTACTCTGAAGTTGTGCTTCGAAGTAAGCAACTTCGAAGTTATTTTTGTAGCTTAGACACAGCCTATATGAACAGTATATGTGCCTTGGTTACATGCTTGTTATTATTGTAACTGCTCAGAGTTACATCAAAAGAGGCTGTTATGTGAGCACAAACAGGACATAACACAGTGTTAGATAATAGGTGTCTGTGGGGAGAAAAACAAGAATCCTTAAGAGAAATAGTATGTGAGCTACTCATTGGAAAATATCTACCTGTCAGAAAGTGGCAGGCCTATTTTTTTCCAGACCAGAGAATAAAATCAAAATAATGCTATGCCATAACAGCACCTCCTGCCCCCTGCCCAGACGAAAAGGTATGGGATACTGGCAGCAGGTTCTTGTGGAGAGAACTGACATAAACAGGGCATGAGGCTGGGCTGCAGAACTAAGGCAGGGTTTTTGCAGGGCTCGCCTCAGTTTTGGGTGGTGTCTTGTGCTCTGCAGGGAAGCCCCAGAGAGCGTTGTGGGTTTAGACTTTTTTCCCCATGCTTGATGTGTCACTTTGTGCAAATGGATAATACATCTGATGCTCTTTTGAGTTACTTCCACCAGCTACCGGTCAAGGACAGCCAACGAGCAGGACCCTGAAGGTAACAGCTGCAACTAGTCCTGTCCTGTTAACACAGTTGTAAACAGGGAGGGGTCTACTGCACTGAGATCATGTGAAGTCCCCCCAGAGTAAGATAAATATAGAGAAACTTGTCCAGTGAACGGGGTACTTGTGCCTTATACCCTCTTGCAATCCCTCCTGACTCACCCTGTGGCAGGGTGGTAAAAGTAGGGGTGAAACAGCAGGTAATCGAGTCTAAGGTGGGATGAGCCACAGAGTTTCACTGGGGAGGAAAAAGTGTAGTCCGAGGTCTGCTAGTGGGAGAGGCCAACCTGTTGAAGAGAGACTGTGAGAGCAATCCCAGCTACAGCTCACCTGTGAGCTGTCACAGTAACATTATGGCAGGAGTCATTGTTCTTTCCCTGCAGAAATGCTAGTGGTTATAAGTTTGGTAAGGAGCTTTAATTCTGAAGTGGAAGTTGCAGGCAGCAGGAGAGTTTGCTCTTTTCCTTAATTTTTCTAGCTGGAGTTCGTTCTTGAGGCAGGGATGCTCACTGGGAACAGGACACTTGTGTTTTCCCCATGGTCCTGGACACACACTCTGTGGCTCTGTGTGCTGTGTTGTGATCATTGCTGGTCAAAGTATGGGAACCATATCTCCCTGTCCCAAATACGGGGAGCTGGGAAGGAGGTGGCAGCCACTGGCCTTCCCTGGGAGCCCTGGGAAAGCCACAGCCACCAGCGCTGCTGATCCCTCAGAAAGCCATAACTGCCATCACCACCCCAGCCCCAGGGAAGCCGCAACCATCGGTGCTCCCTGACACCAAGGAAAGCTGCCGCTGCTGACCCCACCAGCCCCAGCAAAGCCACAGCTGTCAACACTCCCAGAGCCCTAAGAAAGCAGTAGCCGCCCCCGTCCCCCAGTCCTGGGGAACCAGAGCCCCAGGGAAGCCGCAGCTGCTGGGAGCCCCTGGGAAGCTGCAGCTGTTGGCGCTCCCCAAACTCCGGGAAAGTGGCAGGGATGCAGCAGCTGCTCAGGCTCCCCTGGTTTGATGATGCTTAGAAAACTCCTGCCAGCAACTGCGCCTGCGCAGATGCTGGTGGAAAAGGTTAGCCAGGGGAGAGGGTCCAAATGTGGGACAATTAGTCCCTTTTAAAAAATAAGTCAGGATGCCTTTTTGACATCCTAGATATGGGACCGTTCCACCCAGTAAGGGACAGATGGTCACTTTTAGACAAAGACAGTTGTATGTTATGTGAAATAAACACATTTCACTTGGAATATATCAGACTCCCCAGCATTGATTTTCCTTGTCCAATTGGAATCTGACCTGCAAGGCCCCCAAAATGGGCTTCTTGTACCTTAATTATGCTGCATGTACATATAGTGCCAAAGCAGGAGGTGATTCTTATGACTGAGAACATAGAAATATCTGTCTTTTAGAATGAAGGCAGGTATAAGCCATGTGTGTTTCTCATTCAGAACATTTAGCTCTCCATGTGCTGTCATCCTGCTTTGTGTATTTAATCAATGTTCTTTTGGCACAGGACAGAAACAAGAAGAGTTTTCATAAATACATTAGAAGCAAGAGGAAGACCAAGGGTAGGGTAGGTCCATTGCTTGGTGAGGAGGGAGAAACAGTAATGGGAAATTTGGAAATGGAAGAAATGCTTAATGACTTCTTTGTTTCGGTCTTCACCAAGAAGTCTGAAGAAGGAATGCCTAACATAGTGAATGTTAGTGGGAAAGGGGTAGATTTAGAAGATAAAATAAAAAAAAAGAACAATATAAAAATCACTTAGAAAAGTCAGATGTTTGCAAGTCACCAGGGCCTGATGAAATGCATCCTAGAATACTCAAGGAGCTGATAGAGAAGGTATCTGAGCTTTTAGATATCATCTTTGGAAAATTATTGGAGACAGGAGAGATTCAGAAGAGTGGAAAAAGGCAAATATAGTGCCCATCTATAAAAAGGAGAATACGAACAATGCAGAAAACTGCAGACCGGTCAATTTAACTTCCATTCCAGGAAAGATAATGGAACAAGTAATTAAGGAAATCATCTGCAAACACTTGGAAGGTGGTAAGGTGATAAGGAACAGTCAGCATGGATTTGTAAAGAACAAATCATGTCAAACCAATCTGATAGCTTTCTTTGACAGGTTAATGACCCTTGTGGATAAGGGAGAAGCAGTGGATGTGGTATACCTAGATTTTAGTAAGGCATTTGATATAGTCTTGCATGATATTCTTATCAATAAACTAGGCAAATACAACTTAGATGGGGCTACTACAAGCTGTGTGCAAAACTGGCTGGATAACCATACTCAGGGAGTAGTTATTAATGGTTCTCACTCCTGCTGGAAAGGTAAAACAAGTGGGGTTCCGCAGGGGTCTGTATCGGGACCGGTTCTGTTCAATATCTTCATCAATGATTTAGATATTATCATAGACAGTACGCTTAATAAGGTTGCAGATGATACCAAGCTAGGAGGGCTTGTAACTGCTTTGGAAGATATGGTCAAAATTCAAAATGATCTGGACAAATTGGAGAAATGGTCTGAGGTAAATAGGATGAAGTTTAATAAAGACAAATGCAAAGTGCTCCACTTAGGAAGGAACAATCAATTTCCCTCATACAGAAAGGGAAACAACTGTCTAGGAAGGAGTATGGCAGAAAGGGATCTAGGGATTATAGTGGACCACAAGCTAAATATGAGTCAACTGTGTGATGCTGTTGCAAAACAAGGAAACATGATTCTGGGATGCATTAACAGGCGTGTTGTGAACAAGACACAAGAAGTCATTCTTCTGCTCTACTGTGCACTGGTTAAGCCTCAGTTGGTGTATTGTGTCCAGTTCTGGGCACCACATTTCAAGAAAGATGTGGAGAAATTGGAAAGGGTCCAGAAAAGAGCAACAAGATTGATCAAAGGTCTAGAGAACATGACCTACAAAGAAAGGCTGAAAGAAATGGGCTTGTTTAGTTTAGAAAAAAGATTAACGGGGGACATGATAGTGGTTTTCAGGTGTCTAAAAAGGTGTCATAAGGAGGAGGGAGAAAACTTGTTCTTCTTGGCTCCTGAGGATAGAACAAGAAGCAACGGGCTTAAACTGCAGCCAGGGAGGCTTATGTTGGACATTAGGAAAAAGTTCCTTGCTGTCAGGGTGGTCAAACGCTGGAATAAATTGCTTAAGGAGGTTGTGGAATCTCCATCTGGAGATACTTAAGAACAGGTTAGATAAATGTCTGTCAGGGATGGTCTAGACAGTACTTGGTCCTGGTATGAGGGCAGGGGGCTGGACTTGATGAGCTCTCAAGGTCCCTTCCATTCCTAGTATTCTATGATTCCATGATTCTGTGATGTCAATACTGTCATCAGTGGTGAAGGTCTCATGCGGAACATGATTCTGTGCTTTGAAATTTTGTGGCCATTCATTTGAATTATATTTTACCCAATACTTCCTCTTAAAAGGACACCTAGTTATTAAGAATAAATTAAGCAGCAATACACACATTTCTTAGTTCTGCATTCAGAATTAAACAATAAAACATGTTATCCCAGTCCAGAAGTAAATTGCAAGTGATCAGGGCACATGAGCAGACAGGGACTGGCTAGGGTCAAGTTCGATGAATACAAGAAAGCAAAGAATAAATCTTTTCTGTCATTCTTTCAGAAGGTTCTCCAGGATTCTGTCTTCCTTAAATAATTATACATTTTTCTACAACAGTTCATCCAGGGGAGTTGGTACAAACTTTGACATCTTGCATACCAGCCTTCTATTAAATTAGCTAACATGTAGACATTTCTGTGGTTCTGTTTGTTATAGTATGTGAGCATTTGTTAAAAAGCCACTTGAGCTCATCATTTTTAATAAAACAAAAATATTCCCTTTTCCCTCAGACTTTCCCTAGGCTATGTGGGCAGACACTACAGTAATATAAGAAAAATAACTTGTTTTTAAATCTATATCTAATCAGACCTTCAATCCAGTACCCAGTGCAGGTGTAGCTTCTCAGCTCATTCCTTTGAGCACAAATCTGATTTTGTTTCTCTTAACGTTAATTCAAAGATGTTCACCTCCTTGGACCCTAGGGATCTACTCTATGTGTGTAACTAGAGAATGGGAAGCATTCACATTTTGTAATCACAACACAGTGGTCTGCAGGTGAATGTGTGGGAGAGGTCACTGTTTAAATCATTTTAAGTGTCAGAATCACCATCATTAGACAAAATTAGCTAATATAGTGACATTTTGTACTTTCTGTAGTATCTCAGAGCATTTAGTATACATGAATTCGTCCTTCAGACTCCATCCTACTTAGGGTTAGTATTATCCTCATTTAATAGATGGGCAAACTGTGGCACCCAGAATGAGAATCGTGCAGGAATTGGAATTTCCGTCTCAGAATTTATTTTTGTTTAGAATATGAAGAAAATGGCAAATTCTGAAATTGCCTGGCTATGTCTACACTTAGGAAAAACTTTGAAATGGCTATGTTAATGGCCAAATCAAAGAATACTAAGGAGGCACTGAAATGAGGCAGCTGATAGGAATAAGGGGATTTTGATATTTGCAGGGTCCTTTCAAAAAAGACCCCATATAGACTAACTGTGTGCGAGTGAAATGCAGCCCTTTCGAAGTGCCACTGCTGGCAGGATGCTAATGAGGACCTGAATATTCATTTCAGTGCCTCCTTAGTATTCTTTGATTTGGCCATTAGCATGGCCATTTGAAGTTTCTCGTAAGTGTAGACATGGCCTTTATTTTAATAAAATAAAATTCTTGTTATTTTTGGTTACAAAAAGGAAACAGTTATTTCATGACAAAATAGAATGTGCCTTTCTGAAAAGATCAAAATAGAAAATGTTCCTTTTCCAACCTTATCACAATGGTTTGTTTCAATTTTCTTAAATTTAGTCGATATAGACATTTTCCCAGGGAACATCTTGTTTTCAATTAATAGACATTTTCTGATAGAAAAATGTTCTGTAGGAATGTTTTTGTCCAGTTGTGCAGAACCTTTGGCTAACATTTTCAAAAATGCCCACTAATTTTGGATGAAGGTGGATATCTTAAAATTGAAGCAACCACAGATATGTCCACTAATTGGCACTTTCATGGTCACAAACTAAGCCTCTGAAGAATCAGAAATAAAATTCAGCTTTTCTGACTCCCATTGCTCCATGTTAGCTGTAAGGTTTATTTTAAAGCTATTGCAACTAACTTAATTTAGCTTAGCTTAACGTGCCATAGCTTTGGAGATGCTCAGGTTCAAATATTTGCTAAATCTGGCTTCATATTGACAGATTTCAATAAATAATGACATGTTTATTCTAAAAGAGCCTCTTGAAAATGAGTGTACTCATAGTTACTGACTTGGGAGACTGAATGGTCATCAGAACAGGACACTAGGTTTTGATGATTTCTGAAATAAGCACTAGAAAAAATCTCTGACAGGTATAAAGATAGAATTTTTGAAACTTTAAAAAAGTTATTAGTGTTTGTTATGGGTGTGCCGTTGGACTGACTGAGAATGGGTCCTTATCACACTGGGTGCTGTTGAAATGGTAACTGTCAGTTCCTGCCCCAAAGAGCTTATGATCTCTTATAGAAGATGGAGCAAGAGAAAGGGCTAGACAATATAAGTAGAGTGAACAATGTGATGGCAAGGAAACGCTTCTTTATTTTTGGTGTGGGTAGGAGGTTGTGCTATCCCTCTTAATTTCTTGACTTTAGGGAAATGCCCATAATTATTATTGTAGTACCTGAAGGCACTGGGATCTGTATCTCAGTTTGCTTGGGGATAAACACAAAGTCATACTTGAAATATTATCCCACAAGGGTGAAGACATGACATCCTTTCAGATTACTGCAGATGCTGATTATCTTACCAGCTCTCCTACTGCAGGACTGACTACCTTTCTTTATGCTAGGTAGTGTGACTGCAAATTCAAATCTGAATCCTTGGTGGGATTTTGTTCTTAAACTGCATGCCTTATATGGTTTCTAGAACTAACTGGAAACTAGAATCTCTTTTCCCTAGGTAACTCTGGCAATAAAAATGCTTACAGAGCAAAACTAAATGATGAAATTTTGAAATTTCACACAGAATGGGAATTCTACAATTTATTTATTTATTTATTTGAAAAAGATAAAACCAGTATTATGTGGTTGTCTAGTCTAAATGTTTCTGAGAGATCTGGAGGCCGAGAGTTCAACAAGCAGAAAGCTAAGCTTCACAGAGACCCTTCTTCCAATGTTTTTGGGCTGCTGAGGATCTGGGGAAGTTTCTCTGGTGAGGTGTCTTACATACATAGACTCCATAAGTCCCGGAAGCCTAGGCTGGTAAGGGAATGTGAATTTGTGAGTGAGGCTTTTAGCTTCCAGTCAGCCTGCCAAATTGTCCTTCAAGGAGCCAGGTAACAAGCTGGCAAAAAAATCAGGAACACAGCCATCGGAATTCCACTACACTTACATGTTTGGACAAATCATTTAGTTTTTAACAAACCTAAATTTTACAGTGGAAAAGTGATCTTTCTGGATATTTTCAACCAGTTCTAATTGTTACCTTTAGGCATATTTTTGGGGATGATCTTGTCTCTGGAGATAGACATGGAAGGAAACTCTGGGCTGGCAAATGCAGATGAAAACAGAATGCCGAGCCTTCTGAAAACAATAGTAGTCTAATATGCTATGAACAACAAGAAGTCCTGTGGCAACTTATAGACTAAGATATTTTGGATCATAAGCTTTTGTGGGCAAAGACCCACTTCATCAGATGCATGAGTCTTTGCCCATGAAAGCTTATGCTCTAAAATATCTGTTAGTCTATAAGGTGCCACAGGAGTTCTTGCTGCTCTCGAAGATACAGACTAACACGGCTACCTCTCTAATACTGCGATGGTTTCATATGTGGACCTCTCCATTGAAATCAGTGGTAGACTCTGCATAGAGATCAATGCTTCTATAAATCCTATTTATAATAGAAGCTGCAATTTGGTTTATAGAGTTAAACTCAGTCCAATGTTCTGAATTGTACTGTATATTTAACTACATTTAGACTGGAAGAGAAAGGGTGAAAGAAAGGATGGGGCTGAAGAAAGCTGCGTTCAGTTAGTGTATCCAAGAGAATTCTGTGTGATTTAAGGATGTGGCTTAGGCCCCATTCCTGCAAAGTCTTATTCATGTGTTTCTCTGCGAGAATGCTGAGTAATCCCAGTGATGTTACCGAACATACATATTCACAGTATATTAAGTTAAGCAAGTGTGCTGTCTCTACAGGTCTAAACCATCCCTATTGTGCATCAGTAAAATAGCAGTCCTCCCTCACAAGGATGTTATAGGACCAAGGTAATTAATGTTTGCAAAGTTCTCTGAGAAACTTTTAGGAAAGTGGGAGAGTATTAGTCTTACTGGATTTTTGTGGCATTCACTTTAGTAGAAGACTTACATGGCCAAACTTTAACCTCAGTTATACCCATGTATTGGGGATATGTTCTCTTGTTTTCTTTATTATTTGGCTCCTAGTATTTTTGCTACTCCAGCTTAAAAATGTTATTTTTGTGTGCCTCCAATGTTTTTATTGAAATTTGGAACAAAACCTCAGCAAGTTCATCAGGATATATAGGGTGGTCAAGAATGATTGATGTCATATTTTGGTTTTGGATGTAGATACACTGCAGACTGCAGTGATTTGTGGAATCTGAGATTAAACTGTGGCTGTCTGTGTCCTCCACATTGTGTGATGGCTGATTAATCATATCTGTTACACTTGGCACACCGTGGGGATTTGAACATATCATAGACTTCCTTTGCATGCTTACTAGAGAACAAAAAAATCTAAACTCAAGGAGTGCATTCAGTCTTTCCACTAAACTTAGTCTGACTGTTGAAATGGACTGGCCATTAATCAAATTAAGTGATTGAATAGCTAAATTTACACCCTATGTTTCAAGCAGGTGTATGGGAGCTAATTTTGCAGTCCTTACTTATCTCAGTAATACTTGGTCAGGCTCTGTAGTTGGGGAGATGGCTAAATTTTGAAGGAAGAGTGAAGCATATTTTAAAGTTTGCCTTTTATTTATTCTTCATAAAACTCTACCTGCTTTTCTTTAAAAAAGTAGAGAGTAGGCTAACTGGTTTTCACCGATAGCTATGTGTGACAGGATTCGGGGCCCTGAGCACCGCACCCCATCCACAGCCAGAAGTCACTCTCACTCAGCAAGTGGAAAAGAAGGTTTATTAGGTGACAGGGATGCAGCAAGGTACAGAGATATCAGTACAGCAACCAGAAACAGTCCGTCCAATCCATTTCAGGGACAGGAGGTCCCGAGGGGAGCTCCCAAGCCAGGGCCTTGCCCTCTGCTTTGTCCCTCCACTCCAGCCCTGGCCAACTGCCCTCCAACTCCCATTTGCAATTCAAAACCACCAAACTCCACCCACCCCCTTTGCCCTGTTTCCCAGAGAACAAACTTGTCGCCTATGAGCTCATATTAGCACTATGCACTGATCGTGCCTACAGAAACTTAGGGAAACTGAGAGAACAACAAGATGTCTTGTGGCACCTTATAGACTGACAGATATTTTGGAGCATAAGCTTTTGTGGGTAAAGATCCGTTTCATCAGATGCATCAGGGAAACTGCAGGATTCTACAGGGCATCAGGAAATGCATGTCCTCTAACCAGGGGGAGAAAATCCCCATGCACGCCACTGCATCACACCATGTTACAAGGAAATTAGCGTTATAGTTGACAGGCAATTAAATGTTCATTTTAGGCATGAAAAAGGAATACATTTTCATTTTTCCCAGATTGCAGTGCTCACAAGGCATGGATATGCCTTCCAGCACCTACCACAACAGGGCCCCATTTTTAACTGGTCTCTGGGTGCTACTGCACTAAAAATACTAAATGAGGGTCATTTTCATATGCATGTGCCTGAGGGTAATTGCCTACATCATCCGTAGTTAGGTACCTTCAGACCTTCACTCCATTCTGTGGTACTCAGCACCCCTCAGCATCAGTCCGCTTATTTCTAGGCACCGAACTCTGGATGCGGGAGCCTCCACCACTCAGTTTGAAAATCTAGCTGATAACAATCCAAGTGACTGGGTATAAATAACTTCCTTGTAAATAAGAGACTGTGAAACATGTTGAAGTCACTTTTAAAAAGGGAAAAGAGAGCTTGGGTTCAGAGTTTTGACTTGTTATGTGCATGTAGTTAATATTTTTTACTATGGCAATGTGTGGATATGGAGTGGAGTCTGGGCTTTTTCTCCTGGCAGGACTTCTTTAGTTGCTGTGAGCAGTGGCAATGACAACCACTGTGGGAACTGGGGCAAGGGAGAAGGGGGTGCAGCTCGGCAACCTGGAAGAGGCATGGCCAAGGGCGGAAGACCACAGCACCTGCCTCCCCACCCTGCTCCCTCACAGCTGTATGGAGCAGTGCAGCAGTGCTGCCAGGTTACTTCAAATGCTCCCGGAGCTCCAGCTGCTGCTGCTGCCAAAGTAGGTGGGGTGGGAGCCGGAGCTACGGGCCCCTTTGAAATCCCCCCAAGGCCATGGAAGGCTTGGCCGTGACTAGGGAAAATGGCGAGACAGAGACATATAGCTATGGAAAGTCCTCTGCTTCTCCTCCTACCCGTAAATATTTTAAGCCTTTTGCCAAACAGCACATTGTATAAAAGTCTGAGGAGTTCTTACTCTCCACTCACAAATTGTACCAGAGTGGAGGTTATAGTGGCTCTAACCACAGTAATTGTTTGGTATATTTGGGTGAGTTTTAGGTCATATATTGCAACAAGTTTGTAGTGCTCACAGTGATGTCAATGTAAGGCTTACACAAAGATGCGGAAAGAATAAACACTACGACTGTATCTACACTGCCCCTCCCTTTTGGAAGGAGTATGTAAATGAAGCAGATTGAAAATGCTAATGAGGCACTAATATGAATATTTAGTGTCTTATTGACATAATGGCGACCACTTGCCATGTCGAAAGTACTGCTTTTGAAATGCAAACTCGCTATTTAGACAGGGTTTGTTTGAAAGGAAGCCCCACTTTCAAAGGCACCCTTCTTCCTGAAAAAAATTATGCAGAAGGGTGCTTTCGAAAGCGGGGCTTACTTTCAAAGGAACCCCGTCTACACAGCTAGTTTGCATTTAGAAAGCAGCACTTTTGACATGGTGAGTGGCTGCCATTATGCAAATGAGACATTGAATATTCATATCAGTTCCTCATTAACATTTTTGATCTGCTGCATTTACATGCCCCTTCCAAAAGGGAGGGACAGTATAGATGCTGCCTATAGGTGGAGTTCTGACCACTTTGATGTCAAGTGGAATGTTGTGACTGATTTTAGTGGACCCAGGATTTCACCCTGCGCAGAGGACTTTAAAGATTAGTTCTGGGCTAAGATTAGGCATACAAACCTCAGCTTATTTTCCTCTTCTCCCAATGTAGTTGTTTAGCTGCTTAGTTCACTAGAAGTTCACAGGAATTAAAAAAGATTTTCGGATTTCAGGTACTTTTTTTTATCCTGTGGCTATGTTTACACTAGCCCCTTCCTTTTGGAAGGGCCATGGTAATGGGCGAGGTTGGAAGATGCTAATGAGGCACCACCATGAATATGCAGTGCCTCTTTTGCATAAGGACAGCTGTGGTGATTCGCAAGTGCCACTTTCGAATAGTGTGCTGCCCATGCAGATGGGGTCCTTTCAAAAGGACCTCCCAGTCTTCAAAAGCCATTTATTCCTATTTGGTTTTAGGAGTAAGGGGCTTTTGAAGACTGCAGGGGGGGCCTTTCAAAAGGCCCCCATCTCCACAGTCAAAGCGTGATTCAAAAGTGGCACTTTCAAATCGCTGCAGCCACCATTATGCTAATGAGGCGCTGCTTATTCAGGGTGGCTCCTCATTAGCATCTTCTGACCTTGCTCATTGCTGTGCCTCTTCTGAAAGGAAGGGGCTAGTGGAGACATGGCTTATATGTGAGAAATGTCTTCGCAAAGTCGAAATTATGCAAAAGAGGGTGGGACTTGAATTCAGCAGGGAGGTGATAAGGTATTGTATCAGGACCCTTTTAAAAAATAAAGGGTGGGCTCTGCTCCTGTGTTAACCTTCTGCACTGATGAAATCTCAGAGACTTAAATGTGGCTCTAAATGAGCACAGAAAACTCATTGCAGAATTAGAGGTCTCCCTAGTTTGGTTTTTATTGCTCATCTAATGTACAGGTTTATACCATTGTTTGGAAAACAAGAGAAGTGTATAAAAGACACCCACAAACAGGAAATAAAAAGCTTTGGTCTGGCTGTTTTTCTGAGAGAGATGCTCTAGGAATAATTTTGGGAAAACTCTCTGGCCTCCCTTTTTTATGGGATCAGACACAATGACCATAATGCTTCCTTCTGGTGTTGAAATTTATGATATAACTTGGCATAAAAAGTTTTCACCAGAGTCCTTGGCTTTCTGTCTTGCTCTTTTTATTCCAACCAATCATAATATAAAAGTGATACATGGTCCAGGACACATTTATTGGTGTACCAGAGATTTGTTTTGATGTTCTGTTCCTGTGGATTCTGTCTGTAAATTACATATGCATGGCTGTTCAGATTCAAAGATACATTGGATAAGACCAAGTGATCTGTTTTGGATGGGAGCACTTAAAATTGCTGTAGCAGATTGGTGTTCCAGGGCCTTAGCACTCCATTGGTTCTTTAATATGTAAATTTATCTCTTAACTGAAAACACTGTTCTCAAAGGCCAATATTCAAAAGTGGTAACCTATTCTGAGCCACATATTCCCAGATTCAGACTTCTATTCAACAACCGAATTTTCAGAGATCTCTGGCACTGCAGAGTGCTCAATACTTATGATGATGAGGCACTTTTAACTAGGTCCTAGTGCTTTGGCATCTAGGCTTGAATGTTTTGGTGTAAATACATCACTTCTAGAAATACACTTCTAGAGGCTAACTTTTCATTAGGCAAGATTTTTTTCCCAGACTGACTAGTAGCTTTGGGTGCCTCCATTTTTGGATGTCTGGCTGGAGATACCTTGAAGGGCCCCAAATTTTGGAGGTGCTGGGCACCCACATTCTGAAAATTAGTCCTCTGCACTGGTATTACAAATTGGGCACCTAAAAATTGAGGGTCCCAAGCTGACTAGTCACTTTCAAAAATCTTAATCATTACGCACATCGATAAAAATAATAATCTCATTTAAAATGAACACCAGTACCCTATTATTTATGAATAGAGAAGTTCCTTTTTTGATAAAGACAGTGGTTCACAACTCACACAGGCCACGTCTACAAGGGCAGCCTTTGTCAGCTGAGGTCATTGTCAACAGAGAAACCTCGGCAGTACCTTTGTCAACAGATAGTGTCTACACACAAAAGCAGATTGAAAAAGCAAGCTGCTCTGTCGGCAGAAAGCAGCCAGACTGCGCATCCCTCTCTCAACAGACAGGCTGACTGGAAGCTCTGAAAACAGGGCTGCCTGGGGAACCCGAAACCCTCTCTGTTGATAGAAGTGTCTACATGGGCAACCTCTTGATAAAGCGCTGTCGACAGAGGCATTGTACCTGATTGGGGAGAGGTATAACACTGCTGAGTGAACAGCTGAGTTCTGTCGACAAACTCTTGACAGAGTGCTTTAATTGTGTAGATGCTCGGCGAGTTTTGTTGACAAAAGCCCAGTTTTGTCAACAGAAGCTACCGTGTAGATGTGTCCACATTCAGTTCCTGCACTTTAAAGCAAAATCTTGTACCCTGTATAATAGAAGATGGGTGTCCTTTCTTTACTGTCAGAAAAGTTTTGATACGCTAAGATAAGAGTCTAGTCCAGCAACAGATATTACTAGTTAGAGTTTATAGAGCCATTATCTATACTATAAACTGGCTCCAAAAAAGAAACATAATTGTTTTGATTTCATGTTGAGTTAATCTTGACCAGTTTATTTTGGGTTATCCTATTGGAAGATACCAATGTATAACCGATGGAATACACTGAATTTGTTGTGACAAATGCTCATGGCCTTTATTGTGGAAATAGGGGAGGTAACTTTACGGGTCTGCATCAGATTGCTTAGAAGTTTGAAAACTGTATGGTAGTTATTGATTTAGGAAAAACAAAGATTAACAATGAAATTATGTGATGCTTCATTTTGCTGCACAATAATGTTGGAATATAAACTTCCAGAGGTCTAGCCCCTCATTTTTTGTGGATTTTTGACCTCGTTTCAAAGCCACCGAATAGCTTAGCAGTCTTTGAACTACTCCAGGCTCAAGGAAGAATTAACTCTTTCCTCTGACAGCAACAATGAATTTTACAATATTCAAGGCTACATTTAAGTATACTGCATCATCATCATCATCATCATCATCTTTAGAAGAAATATTGTAAAATTTTAGCCAAAAGAACAATTTTGATGAACTTCATAGTTGGCAAAGGCTAAAATCCATTCTAATTTGCATAAAATAACAGGTTTCATTTTAGTAGGTTCTGTAAACTTACTTATTTCCAGACATAACTAATGTAACCAAAGGAGGGTTAAGCATGTCTTGAGTTATGGTGTTGCTGCAGACATTCTGGACTGAATTATTTTGGCAATGTTTAGTCTTATTAAAGTTTGTCAGTCAGATTTATTTGATTTACATAATTATATACCTTTTTTGGTTTTTCATTCCAAATGGTTAAGTAATACTCTTAAAAAACAGCTGAAGCCTGTTTTATGCATAATATTTAAATTTCAGGGCAAAGTCTGTACATATTCAACTTTATTTCCCAATGATCAGCATTAAAATCTCCCACTTTGTGAAACTGTAGGAATTGGACTGCTCATTCTAATAGCAAAATGGGTCTTAATTAAAGTAATAGGAGTGTTCTTAAGGTTTCAGTCTAATATGTGGTTTAATTACTCGTTAAGAATCTTTTCAAGCAGATCAACGTATATTTGTTTCTTCTGTGGAGTTCTTCATGTGATGGATGAAATGTCACAGCTGATTAGAACAAATAACAGTATCCACAGTAATGGAAAACATGCACCAATTTGCCCAACGCAGGACTCTGATATACCACAGTGTGACTCTGTTAATGTTAGTGGAGCACTGCCAGCAAAAAGTGGGAGTGATTCAGTGGTGAATTGATGAGCTCTTCCAACATCATACTGATGAAGTATAATAATTTACACACTTGGGGTATTCAGGCTCCAGGTTTTCAAATTCTAGGCCAATATGTGTCTCCAACATGGTGTTTTTCTGTGCAGTTGGAAGCACTTATGCAGATATCCTGTCCTTTCCCCTAATTGTTCTACCCCCTAGTGGACTCCTCAGTGAGTGTTTTCTCCTTGATTTGATGTTGCAGAAGGCAGTGCTTTGGTATTGACCTGGCTTAAACATGTGAGTTAATTGATATGACTATAGGGGGTCTTAATAAAAAGGGAACTGATTTGTCTATTTGCTACAGGGCAGCATTCCTTTATTATGGTTGTGAAATAGCTGTATTGGGGAAAAGATATGGCAACCCATCAAGGCAAAGACAAATGCTTATGGCAATTCAGAAAAAAAAGGGTGAGAAGCCCTGATGGTGTCTCTTGTATTTAAAATGCATCAGTTCACAGTAAAACATTGTCAGAGACATGCTTATGTAATAAATGGATGCTCACCTCACACACTAGCACTTTAAATCTTTCAGATTTTGAAGCTGAAAACATTTTTATTTCAATTCTTGAGGGAAAAAAAAACTTTTGTGGCTATCCTTCCTCCCAAACTTTCCCATCAAAAAAGTCAATATTTTTCATAACAAAAAAGACAGAAAAACTTGCAGTGTGTTCTGGTAAAGGTGATTGAGGTACTGATTGTCCTAGAAGCGTATTTTACAAATAAGTCATTTTCATTAATCCCACCAGTATATTTTGCTCTGTAATGCTGTTGTTCATCTAAGCCGTGTCTACTCTAGCCGGCTATTTCGAAGTAGATGTGCAAACTTTGAAATAGCGCCCACCGCGTCTACACGCGCCGAGCGCTATTTCGAAGTTGAAATCGATGTAAGGCAGCAAGACGTTGCAGTTGCTATCCTCATCAGGAGATGGGAATAGCGCCCTACTTCGATGTTGTACATCGAAGTAGGGTATGTGTAGACAATCCGTGTCCCGCAGCATCGAAATAGTGGGGTCCTCCATGGTGGCCATCAGCTGAGGGGTTGAGAGACGCTCCCTCCAGCCCCTGAGCTCTATGGTCGCCACGTGCAGCAGCCCCTTAAAGCTCCCCGCCCCCTTATTTCCTGTGCAGGAAGCTGAGAGCCCCAACCCACCATCCTGCACCCCATGGCAGCCAGCCAGCCCCCCAGGCACCCACAGGGCACCCCCCCCAAGGGGACCCAGGGCTCCCAGCCTGCCAGCCAGAGGGGGAAGAGGCAGCGGGGCCCCTCCTGGATGGAGGCTGAGATCCGGGACCTGCTAGGGCTCTGGGGCGAGGAGGAGGTGCTCCAGGTAATGGGGAGCAAGAGGCGGAAAGCGAATGCGTTTGCTCAGCTGCCCGAGGGCCTGGCTGCCCGAGGTCACCCTGCCCGCACTCCTGACCACGTCAAGAGTAAGGTGAAGGAGCTGCGGCGGGGTTACACCCGGGCCCGGGACACGGCCAGCCGATCTGGGGCCATCCCCACCGCTTGCCCCTTTTACAGGGAGCTCAGGGAAATCCTGGGTACCTTGTACACTTCTTCCCCCCCCGGCCACCCTTGACACATTGGCCGACGAGCCCCAGCAGGCCCTGGAGATGGAGTCTGCCCCGGAGGCCAGCCCTGCACCCCAGGGGCCCCCACAGGAGCCCACCCCTGGGATGCTGGAGGAGGGGGCCTCCAGCGACAGGGGGCTCCAGATCGCCCTCCCCTCCCGCAGCTCCAGGAGGGCTATTGAGGAAGCATCCTCCGCTGTGCTCCGGGGCACAGATGGGGATATGGGTCCCATCCAGAGCTCCAAAGCAATTTGGGAAGCCCAGGCTGGCAAACCCCGCGATGGAAGCATCTGGGTCCCCAAGCTGCACGAGCCTGTGGAGGAGCAGGGCACTGATTGCGCGGACGACCCGCAGGGGAAGGACATGAGAGAGCACCCCGGGCTCTCCCCCCTCCCCCTGGGTCCTCTTACCTTTGTGAGGACAACCCCGACAGTGGCCTTGCCCACGCCAAACTGCTGCCCCATGGATCGGTAGCTGTCTGGAGTGGCCAGCTTCCAGACAGCGATGCCGACCCGTTTCTCTACGGTGAGGGCACGTTGCATGGGGGTGTCCTGGTGCCTCAGTGCGGGGGTGAGCCACTGGCAGAGCTCCAGGAATGTCTGCCGGCTCATGCAGAAATTCTGGAGCCAGAGGTCGTCGTCCCACTCTCTGAGCACCAGCCGCTCCCACCAGTTTGTGCTCGTGGGGTAGCTCCACAGCCGGCGGCGTGTGCGGCGGGGAGGGGGTCGGAGGGCAGCAAGGTCTGGGGCTGCTTCCTCATCCCCCGAGGACAGCTCATCTTCCTGAAATAAAAGATGGTCAGCTGCCTCCTGCATGGCACTGAGCAGGGCAACCACTGCTCCTGCAGGGGCGGGTGTGTGGGCCTCTGGCGGCTGCTGCTGGGGGTCCATGCTGCTTCCATGGGGTGTGCGTGCCTGTGGCTCTGCAGACTGTATGCTGTGCAGGCTGAGTGTGTCTGGGAGGGGCCCTTTAAGGGAGCGGCTTGCTGTTGCCCCGGAAGTGCTAGTCCACCCTGTGACCCTGTCTGCAGCTGTTCCTGGCACCCTTATTTCGATTTGGGCTGCTTTGGTGTGTAGCCACTCCCCTGCAGCGTCTACTTCAATGTAGTGCTGTCCAACGGCAGCAGCCCTGGAGGATGCGTAGACGCTATTCATCGAAATAGCTTATTTCGATTTCGCTACCTCGAAATAAGCTATTTCGATGTAGCATCCCAGTGTAGACGTAGCTCTAGACTGCAGTAAAAACCTCCTAGCGCCATACCTCTGTGTTTGGGTCACCTGACTTGGCCTTGTGGGGCTCAGGCAGTGGGACTAAAAATAACAGTATAGACTTCCTGACTGGTGTGGAGCCCCACCTCTGAGACCTTTCTGCATGTGGTTTAAGAGCCCCAACCAGATATTCACATTGCCATTTTTAGCTCCGCAATCTAAGGCCTGTGAGCTTGAATGAGCTGGTCTGAGCCAGCTTCAGCCATACCACAAGTCATGTACTCTAGCATATACATCCCTTGTACACTAAGCCCAGCCTTTGCTTTAGGTTTTTATGCCCCCAGTCCTCCTTCCTTCCACGCACAATCAGTCTGACCTGAGTCAACAAGCACTGAAGACCTGGACCGTTGGACCTCGTTGGTGTTGGGTAGGAGTCAGGGCCTGAATCCTGCTGTGGCTCAAACCACATCGTTTTAATGTGTGGATACAAGCTGCAGACCCAAAAGAGAAGGTCTGCATACAGCACTAAGGCTGTGCTGGCCTGGATCCAGCACCTGTAAACCCAGGTTTACAATGCAGAGTGGATGCTTAGGCTTGAGCTTGGAAATGCTGAGTTCACAACTTGGTCCTACAGACCTGAACTTACTGTACAGTGCAGGCACACTCTGAGATGGTGGCATGCTGTATGCTTAAGTGGTAGGTGCACTGCAAATATTTAAGAAAGACAGGCCTGCTGATGGGGCATGAGGTGGGTGAGAGGTGGGCAGGCGAGGGTCGGGGGGCGGGTAAAGGGAGCAGTTTCCCCTGGGGCCTGGTGTTTCAAAGGGGCCCAGAGCTCTGGCTAGTGCAGCTGCTCCAGACCCCCTTGAAAAGCTGTGGAGCACTGTTTTAGCACTCTGTGCGCAGCTCTGAGGGACCATATGTGTATGGGCAAGGCTGACTGCCCTAAGCCCCACCCCTTCCACCCTTTGGCCTGCCCCTTCCAATGCGTGGAGCCGGGTCCCCTCTCCTACCTTGTCCTGGGGCCTGAAGTGGCTGTTGGTGCCACTGAAGACAAGTAAAAATAATGAGGACAATTGGGGATGGTGGGATTCTTTTTATTTTGATATTTTAAATTGTAATGAGGGATCTTTAAGCTGAGATAAAGAGCTGGGTATTTGAAAGTATTTAGGTGCCTAGTGGGCTTTTCAAAAACATCTAATTTCCTGACACCTACAGAAATCACTGAGTATTAGGTCTGTAGATATTTTCGAAGAAAACTCCCTAGGCATCTAAATACCTTTAAAAATCTGGCCTGGAGTTTGTGTATTGACTCAGTTTATTATATCACTTATCTAGTTCTTCATTATGGAACATGACTTGGTGTAATTTCTCAGTTTGGTGTTGAATAAGCTACAGTGCTGTGAAGGACTGAAATTGGGCTGGTATATCATGAAATGCAAGACATAACAATAGAGATATCTAGAAATGCCTCCCCAATTTACTGAATCAAGACATAAATGAAAAGCAATATAAATATAGATATAAATCCTTGCTGGCAAGTATATGTTTATTATGGTCTGAATATCAGATGTGTTGTGTTTCCATTGACAAGTGCAAATATATTGTTTTTCCTGTTTTATTTTTACCATGGCCACTGTGTCATGAATTTCACATTTTAAAGAGATGTGTGTCACACATGGGATAATAAGGAAGCATGGCATTTTACATAACCTTTAGTGGTATAAATTTGGTAGTGAGTAGTTGCAATTTGTGTGTTTGCTGCAGGGATTAGTTAACTTAATTAACTAAACAGTTTGATGTCAAGAAGCTGAGTCACTTAGGAAATGCAACATGTTTTGAAAACTGATCTGCTACCATTGACGTACATGTAACAATAATGTTTTTATTTTATGTTAACAGAGGACTATAATGCAATGGGCTGGAAGGAAATCGAGGGCAATCAGTAGGACGTATCAGATTATAAGTGGGCACAATTATTACATGAATTCAGAATGTATTGTTTCTGGAAATCAATTATTTAAATGCCTCATTCAAATCATATTGATTTAGCTGTTGAAATTATATACTTCCCCACACTTCTTTTCTTTACAATCCAATCAGAAAAACAGGAAAATTAGGTCATTGGATAGCAAACCATAGCTTTCAATATAAGCCTGCCCAGAAAAAAAAACAAACGAAAGCTTCTGTAAAGTAACATTTTGCTGGCCAAGAATTATAGATTCAGCAATGAAATGAAGAAGCAAACAGTTCTTTCTCTGAGGAATAATAACCCACCATAACAGAACAGTTTCTAAATGCACTAGTTAACTAGCCAGATTGGGAGCGGCTCGCAGCTTACAAAGGCAGTTTCTCTACTCTGGGTGCTAATATCTCCCCATTAGACTCTGATTAAGGCTCACATCTCCCTGTCCGATCTGACTTGTTTTTTCCTCTTTTGATAAGTGCTGTTGATACTGGGCCATTTACACCTTGCTGAACAGACCTTGTCAGCTCTGTCCCTCCCTCTTCCTGGTACCTCACTCTTTAAATACCCCTCTGAAACCCCCCTCCCCAACTCATACGTCTGATGAAGCGGGTCTTTGCCCATGAAAGCTTATATAAGGTGCCACAAGACTTCTTGGCCGTGTCTACACCAGACAAAAACTTCGAAATGGCCATTTCGAAGTTTACTAATGAAGTGCTGAAATACATATTCAGCGCCTCATTAGCATGCGGGCGGCCGCGGCACTTCGAATTGATGCGGCTCGCCACCGTGCAGCTCGTCCAGACGGGGATCCTTTTCGAAAGGACCCCACCTACTTCGAAGTCCCCTTATTCCCATTTGCTCATAGGAATAAGGGGACTTCGAAGTAGGTGGGGTCCTTTCGAAAAGGAGCCCCGTCTGGATGAGACGCGCAGTGGCGAGCCGCATCAATTCGAAGTGTTGCGGCGCCCGCATGCTAATGAGGCACTGAATATGTATTTCAGCACTTCATTAGTAAACTTCGAAATGGCCATTTGCATGGCCATTTCGAAGTTTTTGGCTGGTGTAGACATAGCCCTTGATGTTCTCGAAGCTACAGACTAACATGGCTACCTCTCTGATACCTGTCCTCATGCATGGTTGTAACTTTAAGAATGGAATTAATTATGGTATTGTATTCAGTCGTTTGAGAGGAGGCATTTGGAGAACTGACATACTGGCCCCCTTTTGGCCGTCATATCCCCCCTCCCAAAAATGTCCCTTCCCCTAGTGGAGACTGTTTTAGTAGTTGTTTTCAGTTGACATCCCCTCCTTCAAGTAGATTTCAAGCCTGTTGTGTACAGTTTTTCTCTGGATGCACGAAGGTGAAGGAAAGATTTGGATTTGATTAAATATGTTCTTAAAATTCCAGTTTAAAGCCTCTGAAAAGTGATCATTTTCCACTGAAAAATTTGCAAATGCTAGGGTCCTGCTGCATTCTTGCATGCTGCTATGGGAAGAATAGCCAGTGTTCCACAATATCAGAAATGGTCACTAGCAGAATTAAACTTGCCTAAAACAGACAGGCCACATCTACACTAGCAAGTCCTTTGAGAAAATCAGGCCCTCTTTCGAAAGAACAAGCAGCGTGTCTGTGCACAAAAGATGCACTTTAAAATTCCTTTCAAAAGAACGCAGCGCTTCTTCCACAGGCCCCTTCCTCTCCTCTCCCCAAAGAGGGGCTGTGTCTATACCTGCCCCCGCTTCTGGAAGGGGTATGGTAATGAGTGGAGTGGAAGATGCAAATTAGGGTGGGATTAAAATATTTCACTACTCATTTGCATATTCCTGAAAGATGTCTCTTCTGAAAGATCCCAATCCAGAAGCAAAAGCTGTCATGTGGACAGGGTTCCTTCAGAAGGAAATGAGGGTCCTTTAGAAGGAAACCCCCCCATCTGGAAGATTCTTCTTCTGCAAACATTTGTGGAAAAAAGGTCTTCCAGAAGGGGGGATTCCTTCTGAAGGAATCCTTTTTACACAGCAGCTTTTCCTTCTGGAAAGGGATTTTCTGGAAGTGAGATCTTGTGGGAATATGCAAATGAGGCACAAGATATTTTAATTCATAACTCATTTTCATCTTCCTCTCTGCTCACTACCATGCCCCTTCCAGAAGTGGGGGAAACTGGAGACGCTGCCAGAAAAAGTGCCCTCTTCTGAAAGATTCTTTTGGAAAAAAGCATGTGTAGATGCTCCGGGTACCCTTTGCTCGAAAGAGCAGTCCTCATAGTGCCAGATTTTTTGATCCCTGGCCCATTCTTTTGAAAGAGCAGGGGCTGTGTGGACACTCTCTATCAAAAGAGAAGATTGCTGTTTTGCTCCACTTTTTTGTGTGTGGACATACTCTTTTGAAAGATCTTCCAGAAGAGATCTTCCAGAAAATCATCTTTTGAAAGATCACTGTAGTGTGGATATGCCCATATTGATTTTTTCAGGAAAAATGTCATGCTCCTCTCTGCTTTCTTGAGCATGAAAGAGGAAAAGAACTTATTTGGGCCCTTTTTTATTTTTAAAACATATAAAGACCATTGTATGTGCATTTTTACACTAGTAAAAATTACTGCTTGACTTCACCATATTTAGTGGAGCAACCTCAGTAGCAGTGAAACTAGTAGGCGACTACAAAAGAGGAAATTGACTTAAACCTTGAAAATTGAAATAAGCGATACTTAATTTTATCATTTTAGAATTTAGTTTCTGTTCAGACGCACTGTATTTTACTCAGACATCTGACAAACACATGGGAGAATAGCTGTCAGTGAAAAATATTGCACTTTCACCTTTTTGGTTTGTACAGAAAGCTCATGTTCCAGTCCCTTGTCCTTAACAAGCCATGAGAGGGCTATAACAAGGCTGAGATGAAGAGCAAGAAGAATATGCTTACGCAGGCAGAATGCCCCTATTTTTGGACTCAACTTATCAATGATGGAGGGAATCATTGAGCCAATTATTCATACCTACTTTTGTGGGACTGTTTAATGAAACACGTCTAACCCTGTTACTGTTAATCAAAATAGAATTAGAATCACCCCTAGAATAATGTTAGATTTTTCAACTATATGAAGTGTTCTGTAACTTGAACTACTCCATATTTTATTTGGCTAGGAGCACGGGAGTGGGCGGGGCAACCCCGGTACTTTGCTTTAAGGCTCATCGTGCGCAATGTACATGGCTGATGGAAAATTGTCATCCCAGGATCACAGCACTGGTGGTTTTCATATGGGTTTGCAATGTTCTGGCAAACTGTATTGTTTAAACAGGATTGAACAATCATGCCAGGCCATTTCTCTCCCTGCCGTGAGATGAAATTGACATTGCAGCTAGTGGCCACAATCTTGCAACAGTGGCCAGTCTAACTGCCAGATTTCTACACTTTGAGGTAGCAAGGCATGTAATCAAGAAAGAGCTCTGTTAAGCACATTAATATAACAGCTACAGTAGGGCACAATTCATGTTGTATCTGCCCATCTGGTAAAAGCAATAATATCTATAGTCTTTTGAAACGGGCAGTGACGGGCACTACATAAGATAGATTTTAAAATCCCATATATTTTGGTAGGTATTGTATGAGACCAACAGTGCTGATGCGTCATGGCAGTGTTAATAGGAGACTTCACAGAGAATCATGATCATTACCTATCCAGGAAATTTTGCTGCTTGTTGTTTGTTTTTCCATACCTTGGTCCAGGTGGAAAAGTTTTAGCAAAAAAGTGACTTCAAAGCATGTTCTAGAAAGATCTAATTCAAAATCCACTGAATAAAAAAGCCTTTGTCTTTTGGACCAGGCTGTAAAAATAGTCAGATGTTAGCTCAATTTATCTCATTCTCACTGTCACAAATGAGTTTATCTGAGACTAATACTCCATCTCTTGCATGCTGTCTGCTTTTTTATATATGTTGTTTCAGAGGAGCGGAGCAATTTGACGGGTGAACATAGAAGTTAGATGTATGATAACTTGAAATGTAACTCAAGAGCTTAATAGTATACTAAGAGACATTTTTACCACCATACTATAACAATATCTTGTAGGCAAACTTGCCATACATTATGAAACCCTAGAGTAAACTGAGCTTGATTCATGCAACTAGTGTTAGTGCCTTCCGTGAAGATGTAGCGAGATTTTCAGGTGACTTTTAGGTGCCCATTACCTGTTGAAACTCAAATGAGCATTTTGTACCTTATTACTTAAGGCTGAGATTTTTGAAGAATCCAAAACATTTATGCTCTGTGCTGTTCAGGAAGCCGGACAAGATGATTATGTTGGTGTTATCTTGCCTAAACTCGTATATGCTGAATAATGTGTACAAGCTGGCCAAAGGCTCAGAGAAAATTGCAGAAACACAAAAAGAAATACTAGGGCCATATCTACACATGCTCCTAGGAACAGGTTAGTGAGGAGCTGACATGCATATTCAGCACCTCATTAGCAAAATGGCCGTCGGTCGCACTTCGAAAGTGCTGCTTTCAAAACACAGGCTGGCTGTATAGAAGCGGGTGCTTCGAAATAAGCACCACACTTTGAAATTCCTTTACTCCCAAAACAACTTTCAAAGTCGGGGGTTTATTTCCAAGTGCTCATTTCTATCTGGCCAGTCTGTGTTTGGAAAGCAGCACTTTTGAAGCGCGATTGGCTGCCAATATGCTAATGAAGCACAGAATAGTCATATTAGCAACTCATTAAACACTTCTGATCCCAGTAATTTATATGCCCCTTTCCGAAAGGGAGGAATAGTGTAGCCGTGGTCTAGGTGAGATATAAAGGAAAATAGTGGGGGTTGGTTAGGCTACTTCTATACAGGAGCCCTAATTTGAAATAAGATATTCCGGAATAGCTATTCCAAATAACTTCAGTTATTTCAGAATAACTTTGCTGTGTATATGTAGCCTTATGGATCATCAGTTCCTCAGAAGAGGAATTGGATTAGGACAATAAAGCTACGTCTACATGGGTATGCTACATCGAAATAGCTTATTTCGATGTAGCGAAATCAAAATAAGCTATTTCAATGAATAGCGTCTGCACGTCCTCCAGGGCTGGTGCTGTCGACGTTCAACGTCGACATTGGGCAGCACTACATCAAAGTAGGTGCTGCAGGGGAGCGTCTACACACCAAAGTGGCCCACATCGAAATAAGGGTGCCAGGAACATCTGCAGACAGGGTCACAGGGCGGACTAGCACTTCCGGGGCAACAGCAAGCCGCTCCCTTAAAGGGCCCCTCCCAGACACACTCAGCCTGCACAGCACGCGGTCTGCAGAGCCACAAGCACGCACACCCTGTGGAAGCAGTATGGACCCCCAGCAGCAGCAGCAGTAGCAGCCAGAGGTCCACACACTCACCCCTGCAGGAGCAGTGCTTGCCCTGCTCAGTGTCATGCAGGAGGCAGCTGATCATCTTTTATTTGTGGAAGAGGAGCTGCCACCAGGGGATGAGGAAGCAGCCCCAGACCTTGCTGCCCTCCGACCCCTCCCTCTGCTGCACACGCCACTGGCTGTGGAGCTACCCCACGAGCACGGACTGGTGGGAGCGGCTGGTGCTCGGCGAGTGGGACGACGACTGCTGGCTCCAGAATTTCTGCATGAGCCGGCAGACGTTCCTGGAGCTCTGCCAGTGGCTCACCTCTGCCTTACGGCACCAGGACACCTCCATGTGATGTGCCCTCACCGTAGAGAAATGGGTCGGCATCGCTGTCTGGAAGCTGGCCACTCCAGACAGCTACCGATCCGTGGGGCATCAGTTCGGCGTGGGCAAGGCCACCATCAGGCCTGTCCTCATGGAGGTAAGAGGATCTGGGGGGGGGAGCCCTGGGGGGGGAGCCCTCGGGGGAGCCCGGGGGTGGAGAGCCAGACACACCCTGCACACCCATTACTGGTGCTCTCTCATGTCCTTCCCCTGCGGGTCGTCCGCGCAATCAGTGCCCTGCTCCTCCACAGGCTCGTGCAGCTTGGGGACCCAGATGCTTCCATCGCGGGGTTTGCCAGCCTGGGCTTCCCAAATTGCTTTGGAGCTCTGGATGGGACCCATATCCCCATCCGTGCCCCGGAGCACAGCGGATGACGCTTCCTCAATAGGAAGGGATATCACTCCGTGGTCCTCCAGGCCTTGGTGGACAGCCGGGGCCGCTTCCTGGACATTTATGTGGGCTGGCCTGCCAGCACCCACGACAACTGGGTCTTCAGAAATTCAGGCCTGTGCCGCCGGCTGGAGGCGGGGACCTACATCCCCCAGCGGGAGATCCCTGTGGGGGACACCACCATGCCCCTCTGTGTCGTCGCAGACACGGCGTACCCCCTCCGGCCCTGGCTCATGCACCCTTACACGGGCCATGTCAGTGCCAGCCAGGAGTGGTTCAACACGCGCTTGAACCATGAGCACCAGGTGGTCGAGTGCACTTTCGGCCACCTCAAAGGGCGCTGGAGGTGTCTCCTCACCCGCCTGGATGCAGGCCTCCCCAACATCCCCCAGGTTGTGGGCGTGTGCAGCGCACTCCACAACCTCGTGGAGAGCAAGGGAGAGGCCTTCTTCCAGGGCTGGGCTGTGGAGGCTGGCAGGGCTGAGGTGCAGCCACCTGCTGCCCCCAGTTGCCAGGTCGACCCTGAGGGGATCCGGGTCCGGGAGGCCCTGGGGGCCCATTTTGACCAGGCTGTGGGGTGAACGCTGGCAGGGCCTGCTGCAGGCGAGCCACCCACTGCACCCCGCCATCCTGCACAACACTCCCTGCCCCCATGCCCACACCACAGAGCACCCGAGAGCACCCCCCCCAACTTTTCTTTGAAATAAATGGAAATGTTGTTTCAAACCAAACAGTGCAACCTCTTATTAATAACTTAGAAAAAAAGGGGGGAACTATTTACATGGGGGGGCAGCTAACACAACAGGGGTCCAACAAAAACTATATATAAATGGGGGATATGTACAAAGGAGGGGGGAGCCACGTCCTCGGCCCCGCACCCTATTGTCCAGAGCCCGGTGTGGGAGGGCATGGCCCTCGCCTCGGCTGGAGCCCTGGGCGAGGCTGGGTGGGGGCTGGGAGAACTGGCAAATACAGCTGGGCAGCGGTGTCCCCAGGCCCCTGGTCCCCCTCGGCGGCAGGCCCCGGGGTGGCTGATGGTGGAGGGACGGCAGGCGGAGCAGTGGGTGGAGCGGCAGGTGGCATGACGGGCAGAGCGGCGGGCAGAGCGGTGGGCAGCAGGGCAGGGGGGCCAGGTGTTGTGCTATGCGCTAAAAGGTGTGCATAAAGGCCCCCCAAGCCTCCTGGTGCCAGGCCAGCACTAGCTCTTGGAGCTCCAGCCACCGCTCCTCCACCCACAGGCGCCACTCCAACACCTCCAGCTGAGGCTGGAGGGTCGCGAGCATCTGCGGGTCCGTGGCCGTCCTCGGGTGGCTCTGCCATTGGCCTTGTCCCAGGGCTGGTCGGCGCTCTGCTGAGGGGCTGGCCTGCTGGGATGGTCCCAGTGGGCGGATGCCCTGCTGGAGCTCCAGGACGGGAGGGTGATGCGGAGCCCCCCGTTGCTGGAGGAGTCCCCCTCCTCCTCCTTTGGCATCCCAGGGGTGGGCTCCTGGGGGGGGCCCTGGGGTGCAGGGCTTGCCTCCGGGGCAGACTCCATTTCTGGGGCCTGCTGGGGCTTGTTGGCTGAGGTGTCAAGAGTGGCCGGGGCGGGGAGGAGGTGTACCGGGGGCCCAGGATGGCCATGAGCTCCCTGTAAAAGGGGCAAGTGGCGGGGGCGGCCCCAGATCGGCTGGCCGCATCCCAGGCCCAGGTGTAACACTGCCGCAGCTCCTTCACCTTACTCCTGACGTGGTCAGGAGTGCAGGCAGGGTGACCCTGGGCAGCCAGGCCCTCAGCCAGCTGAGCGAACGCATCCACGTTCCGCCTCTTGCTCCCTATTACCTGGAGCACCTCCTCCTCGCCCAGAGCCCCAGCAGGTCCCGGATCGTGGCCTCCGTCAGGAGGGGCCCCGCTGCCTCTTCCCCAACTGGCTGCCAGCCTGGGAGCCCTGGCTCCCCTTGGGGGAGGGTGCCCTGTGGGCGCTTGGGGGGCTTGCTGGCTGCCATCGATGCAGGGGTGTTGGGCTGCAGCTACTGCGGGCGTGCAGGCTGTCCGCGTGGCAGAGCTGCCGCCTTCATGCGCTCTCAGCTTCCTGCACAGGAACGCAGGGGGTGGGGAGCTTTAAGGGGCTGCTGCACGTGGCGACCATAGAGCTCAGGGGCTGGAGAGAGCGTCTCTCAACCCCTCAGCTGATGGCCGCCATGGCGGACCCCACTCTTCCGATGTTGCGGGATGCGGATCGTCTACATGTGCCCTACTTCGACGTTCAACATCGAAGTAGGGCGCTATTCCCATCTCCTGTTGGGGATAGCGACTTCGACGTCTCGCCACCTTACGTCGATTTCAACTTTGAAATAACACTCGCCACGTGTAGACGCAGCGGGCGCTATTTCGAAGTTGGCACGGCTACTTCGAAGTAGCCAGCTCGTGTAGACGTGGCTTAAGATTAGCTAACACTTGAGCTAGTATTAAAGGGGGATTGTAACTTTTCTGATATCTGTTGGAAGACTAATGAAGCAAAACATAATGGCTGCATCTACATTAGATTCCCCTTTCAGAGGAGGAATGCAAATAAGGGAGATCAAGAATGCAAATGAAGTGCTGATTTACAAATCTTGTGCCTCATTTGCATAATCTCACGCTATCCTGTTTCCGGAAGATACTTTTCTGAAAGTAAAAACATCTGTGTAAGAACATAAGAACATAAGAACGGCCATACTGGGTCAGACCAAAGGTCCATCCAGCCCAGCATCCCATCTGCCGACGGTGGCCAATGCAAGGTGCCCCAGAGAAGGAGAACAGAAGACAATGATCAAGTGATTTATGTCCTGCCATTCATCGCCTGCCCTTGTACTGAAGGCTAGGGCACCATACTTTATCCCTGGCTAATAGCCATTTATGGACCTAACCTGCAAAAATTTATCAAGCTCTTTTTTAAACCCTAATAGAGTCCTGGCCTTCACAGCCTCCTCGGGCAGGGAGTTCCACAGGTTGACTGTGCGCTGTGTGAAGAAAAATTTCCTTTTATTAGTTTTGAACCTACTACCCATCAATTTCATTTGGTGTCCCCTAGTTCTTGTATTATGGGAAAAGGTAAATAATTCTTCTATATTCACTTTCTCCACACCATTCATGATTTTATATACCTCTATCATATCGCCCTTCAATCGCCTCTTTTGCAAACTGAAAAGTCCCAGTCTCTCTAGCCTCTCCCCATATGGGACCCGTTCCAAGCCCCTAATCATCTTAGTCGCCCTTTTCTGAACCTTTTCTAATGCCAATATATCTTTTTTGAGGTGAGGAGACCACATCTGCACGCAGTACTCAAGATGTGGGCGTACCATAGTTTTATGTAGGGGAAGTATGATATCTTTTGTCTTATTATCGATCCCTTTTTTAATAATTCCTAACATCCTATTTGCCTTACTAACTGCCGCTGCACACTGCATGGATGTCTTCAGAGAACTATCCACTATAACTCCAAGAACCCTTTCCTGATCTGTCGTAGCTAAATTTGACCCCATCATGTAGTACGTGTAATTTGGGTTATTTTTTCCAACATGCATTACCTTACACTTACCCACATTAAATTTCATTTGCCATTTTGCTGCCCAATCACTCAGTTTGCTGAGATCTTTTTGTAGTTCTTCACAGTCTGTTTTGGTTTTGACTGTCCTGAACAACTTGGTGTCATCTGCAAACTTTGCCACCTCACTGCTTACCTCATTTTCTAGATCATTGATGAACAAGTTGAACAGGATCGGTCCCAGGACTGACCCCTGGGGAACACCACTAGTTACCCTCCTCCATTGTGAAAATTTACCATTTATTCCCACCCTTTGTTTTCTGTCTTTTAACCAATTCCCGATCCATGAAAGGATCTTTCCTCCTATCCCATGACCACCTAATTTACATAAAAGCCTTTGGTGTGGGACCGTGTCAAAGGCTTTCTGGAAATCTAGGTATATTATGTCCACTGGGTGCCCCTTGTCCGCATGTGTATTAACCCCTTCAAAGAATTCTAATAGATTAGTTAGACACGACTTCCCTCTGCAGAAACCATGCTGACTTTTGCCCAACAATTCGTGCTCTTCTACGTGCCTTGCAATTTTATTCTTTACTAGTGTTTCTACTAATTTGCCTGGTACTGATGTTAAACTTATTGGTCTATAATTGCCAGGGTCTCCTCTAGAGCCTTTTTTAAATCTTGGCGTTATATTGGCCGTCTTCCAGTCATTTGGTACCAAAGTGGATTTAAAGGATAGGTTACAAACCACTGTTAATAACTCCGCAATTTCACATTTGAGTTCTTTCAGAACCCTTGGGTGAATACCGTCTGGTCCTGGAGACTTGTTACTATTCAGCTTATCAATTAACTCCAGAACCTCCTCTAATGTCACTTCAATCTGAGTGAGTTCCTCAGATTTGTCACCTAAAAAGGCTGGCTCAGATTTAGGAACCTCTGTAACATCCTCAGCCGCGAAGACTGAAGCAAAGAAATCATTTAATCGCTCCGCAATGGCACTGTCTTCCTTGATCGCTCCTTTTATATCTTTATTGTCCAAGGGCAGTTCCGTCAGAAAAAAAACCCTGTTTTCAAAACCCTTCTTCCTGTTTTGTTTTAGGAAGAAGGGTTCTACGTCTGATGTTATTTAACATCTTTATTAATGAGCTGGATGTAGAAAAAGAGAGCATACTGATTAAATTTGCAGATGACACAAATAGTATAGAGCAGGGATTCCCAAACTTTTTGGCATCATGCCCCGCTTTTGATTTTTGAGAAACTGTCATGCCCCCCCCACCTCTTCTTTACTGTCATCCAACCCCCCTTTTAACAAAAAATTCAATTTGTAATTTAAAATAAACACAAAAGCTTGATATAAAAATGTTGTTACTTAAAATTAAAAATGAGCACAAATAGTTTTTCTTGGACCCTTGCAGATGCCTGGTGCAGCCGCAGCTGCCAGCTGCCTGACCCTTGTGCCAGCCGCCAGAGCTGCCCGCACCTGCTGCCCGCCTGCCTGAGCCCCGTGCTGCCAGAGCTGCCCATCCAAGCTGACCGAGCCCTGCACTGCTGGGGCCAGCCTGAGCTGCCTGAAACCTACAATGCTGGTGGCAGCCACCCAAGCCCCACGAGCCCCACAAGCTGGCCATCTGAGCCCTGTGAGCCCCCCTGTCCAAGCTCCTCCCCTCCCCAAAGCCAGGCACCCCCAGTCCCCTGCTCACTCCATCCCCCTCCTGCAAGCCAGGCACCCCTGGCTCCATCTAACCTCATCCTTCTCCTCCCCTCCCTCCACTCCCCAACCCACAGTCCCTCCCCTTTGCAGGAGGCAGCTAGCTTCATGTTGGTCTTTGCCGGCTGCCTGCTTTTTACAGCGGCTGCACTGGGTAGCCCATGTAAAATGGAAGGAGCTGAGAGCCAGAAGCAAAGGCCGGCTTTTTCTTTGTGTGGGAGGAATAATGGGGGGGCTGGGTCACCTCGCGCCCCCCCCGGAATTTCTTCATGCCCCCCACTTTGGGAGACCACACTATCGAGGATAGCAATAGGGAGCTTGATATCAGAGGGATTTTGAGAACTTGGAGATAAGAGCTATAGACGACAAAATTAAATTCCATGAAGACCAACATGAGCAAATAAAAAAATACAAAATGGGCAATGACTGGGTTGGTAGCAGCATAGATGACAAGGGTCTGGGAGTTTGGGTGGATAACAACCTGAACAGGAGCCAACAATATTTTGCTGTTGCAAAACAATCAAAAGATATTTTGGGTTGCATTAACAGATGCATAGCATGCAAGTCATGGCAGGTCATAATACCACTCTGCTCAGTGCTGGTTAGGCCTCTGTTGGAGTTCTGAGTCCAATGTTGGTCACAACTATATAGAAAGGTGGTACAGAAACTGTAAGGAATCCAGAGATGAGCAACAAAGATGATCAAAGGATTGGAACGAAAGCCATATGAACAACGGCTCATGGGACAGAATATGTTTCGTTTGGAAAAGAATTAAGGGGAGACACGATAGAGTTCTCCAAATATTTTAAAGGGTGCTATAAGAAAGATGGAAAAAACTGTTCTGTCTTGCCATGAAGGGCAGGACAAGAGGCAAGGAGTTAAAACTACAGAATAGCAGATTTAGATTAAATCACATGAAAAGCTTCCCTAACTGAAAGATCAGTGGCACATTTGAACAGACTGCCTATCCAAGGCATGGAGGCTTCTTCACTGGGGGTTTTCAAAAAGAAGCTCAGTAGCCATCTGCCTTGGATGCCTGCAACACAGTAAATATTGCATATTGGCAGAGAGTTCAACTAGATAAGTGGTTCTCAACCACTGGTATGTGTACTTCTAGGGGTATGCAAAGCTCTTCTGGGGTTATATTATTTAGATATTTGCCTAGGTTTACATCAGGCTACATAAAAAACACTAGTGAAGTCAACATGAACTAAAATTTCATAAAATGACTTATGCTACTCTATCTACTATACACCAAAAAGTGAAAACAATTTTTATATTCCAATTGATTTATTGCTTAATTCTTTGGTAAAAATGATAAATGTACACATTTGGCAGAAACGATGTGCTGTGACACTGTTGTGTTTTTAAGTTTGATTTTGTGAAGCAAGTAGTTTAGAAGTGAGGTGTAACTTTGAGGTGCACAAAACAAATCGGACTCCTGACAGCAGTAGAGTACTTTGGAAAGTTTTCAAGCCACTGAACTAGACAACCCTTGTAGTCTCTCCTAGCCCTATGATTTTATGATTCTGAAGTAGAGCCAGAGCTTTGCAAAAGAAGAAACAGATCTTAGATCCACAACCCCTTGTGCATTCTAGTTTGCCTTTCACTTAAGAAAGGTTTTTTTTGTTTTGTTTTTTTTAATAGAATATCTAACATGTCACTATTGCCATAAATAAGAATAAAACTGTGTCTTTTAACAATAAAAAAAAATTGCGACCCTCAAACTAAAGGGTAACTTTTTTCAAATGTGAAGGTCTTTGTCTCTTTGCTAGTTGGATTGTGGATTGTCTGCAGGAGTTTGCCACAAATTATATGAACTTTTCCAAAGGAATACTTATCTAGGTTCTGGGTATCCTTCGGTCTGTGTAGACTGTGGATCGCACCCTTCGTAACTCCGTTTAAGATCATCATTTGCAGTGTTAACTGTGACTGTGGAGGCCCATATGAGAGTCACAGTTCTTGCTACATCTGCTGCATATGTAGTAGGTGTCTGGCAGGTCCTTGCTGCCCTTTCTATAGGCTCACTTCTCTGCCAGCTGTCTGATCTTCATCTTGCCCTTTTGAAGGCCCTTGTGTAGTTCCTGCTTCCAGATGCTGCGGTCATCTGCCAGGTCTTCCCAACTATCTGGGTCGATGTCTATCTCCTTGAAGTCCCTCTTACAGATGTCTTTGTAGCGCAGTTGGGGGTGCCGGGAGGTCTTTTGCCAGAGGCTAGCTCACTGTACAGGATGTCTTTTGGGATCCTTCCATCATTCATCCTGTGGACGTGGCCAAGCCAGCAGAGCTGCTGCTGCCTGAGGAGGGTATTCACGGTTGGAATTCCAGCTTGCTTGAGAACAGCATTGTTGGGCACTCTGTCCTTCCATGATATCCCAAGAATGCGCCTGAGGCAGCGCAAGTGGAAGACATTCAGCCTTTTTGCCTGGCGGGCGTACAAGGTCCAAGCCTTGCTGCTGTAGAGGAGGGTGCTGAGGTTGCAGGCTCTGTAGAGTTGCATTTTGGTGCGAGTGTACAGCTTGTTGTTGTTCCACACTCTCTTGCTGAGTCTGAACAGAGTTATGGCTGCTTTTCCGATCCTCCTGTTTATCTCAGTCTTCAGCGATAGGGTGTCAGTAATGGTGGACCGGAGGTAAGTAAACTTGTGGACGACCTCCAGTGTGTAGTTGTCAATGCTGATTGATGGAGGTTCAGCAACGTCCTGACCAAGTATGTTTGTCTTCTCTAGGCTGATGGTAAGCCCCAAGTCCTTGCATGCTTTGGAAAACTGAGCCAGCAGTTTTTGAAGCTGGCTTTCTATGTGTGTCACTACAGCAGCATTGTCTGCAAACAGTGTGTCTCTAATGAGCACTTCCTGCACCTTACACTTAGCCTTCAGCCTTGCAAGATTAAATAGTTTCCCCTCAGATCTTGTGTGCACAAAGATGCCCTCTGTTGAGTATCCAAAGGCATGCTTCAGGAGGAGTGCGAAGAAGATCCCGAACAATGTTGGAGCAAGGATGCATCCTTGTTTGATGCCGCTCCTGATGCTGAAAGCATCTGATGATGTGCTGTCATATTGGATGGTTCCTCTCGTGTCTTCATAGAAAGACTGGATCATCTTGAGTAGCCGTGGTGGACAACCTATCTTGTGGAGCAATTTAAACAGTCCATCCCTACTGACTGAGTCAAAAGCCGTGGTCAGGTCAATGAAGGCGACATAGAGTGGCTTCCTCTGCTCCTTGCATTTCTCCTGCAGCTGCCTCAGGGAGAAGATCATGTCAATGGTAGATCTCTCTGCGCGGAATCCGCACTGGGATTCAGGATACACCCTCTCAGCGAGCTTCTGGAGTCTGCCGAGGATGACACAAGCGAACAATTTACCAGTGATACTTAGGAGGGAGATTCCATGATAATTGTTGCAGTCACTTCTGTCTCCTCTGTTCTTATACACAGTTACAATGTTGGCATCCCTCATATCCTGTGGAACCTCTCCATCTCTCCAACACAGGCACAGCAGCTCATGTAGGGGTTCCAGGAGTGTGTCCAAGGCACACTTGATTACCTCTGGTGGTATATCATCCTGGCCTGGGGCTTTTCCTACGCAGTGCTGTCAATAGCTTTCTTCAATTCAGCCACAGTTGGTTCCTGGTCTGGCTTGTCCATGACTGACAGGAGCTCGACGACGTTGAGGGCTGTATCAACCACAATGTTCTCACATGAGTACAGCTCAGAGTAGTGCTTGACCCAGCGCTCCATCTGTTTGGCGTTGTCAGTGATGACTTCACCAGATTTGGATTTCAGAGGTGCCATCTTGTTCTGGATGGGTCCTGTTGCCTTCTTTATGCCCTTGTACATTCCCCTAAGATTACCAGAGTCAGCACAGGTCTGGACGCTGCTGCATAGCTTAAGCCAGTAGTTGTTGGCACAGCGCCTAGCTGTCTGCTGTACTATTTTTCTGGCTACTCTGAGTGCTTGCTGGGTACTCTGACTCAGTGAGCATTTATACTTCAGAAGTTCAGCGCGCTTCTTTTCGATGACTAAAATCATCTCATCAGAGTTAGCTTCGAATCATTCATTTGTGTTTCCAGCTCTTCTTCCAAACACTGACAGGGCCGTATTGTAGATTGTGTCCCTCAGATGCTGCCATCTGGATGTCGCATCAGCACCCCCAGGGCTGCTGCGCAGATTCTCCTCAAGGGTCTCTCTGAACATTTCATCTTTTTCTGAGTTTGCCATTTTTCTGGCATCAAGGCGGGGCCTTCCAGTTGGTTTAGAATGGTGCAGCTTCTTGGGTCTCAGCTTGAGCTTGGAGCAGACTAGTGAATGATCTGTATCACAGTCGACACTATGGTAGCTGCGTGTCAGGAGGACGTTTTAGAGGTTTTCGCCTCTAGTGATGACCAAGTCTAATTGGTGCCAGTGTTTCGAGCGTGGGTGCCTCCATGACGCTATGCTGTGGCTTGGTTTGGAAAAATGTGTTTGTGATGCACAGATTGTACTACGTGCAAAGTTCGAGGAGACTCTGTCCATTGTCATTCATTTTTCCCACACTGAAGTGACCTAGGCAAGAGGGCCATGAGTCACGATCAACTCCAACTCTTGCATTGAAGTCACCCAAAAGGTACAATTGTTCACAAACAGTTATTTGCACTATGGAGGCACTGAGCTCATCATAGAACTTATCCTTTGCTTCTGGTGTGGTGTTCAGGGTTGGAGCGTAAGTGCTAATCAGGTGGATGGGACCGGCGCAGGTTTGAAGTTTGACCTGAAGGAGTCTTTCTGATCCACCCGTGACTAGTTCCACCATATGCAGAAGGGTGTTTCTGATGGCAAAGCTAACACCATGCTTCCGGGGTTCCTCTTGGGCTTTGCCCTTCCAGAAAAAGGTGTAGTCCTTTTCCTTTAGGGATCCCGAAGTTGCGAGTCATGTCTCCTGCAAATTGGCGATGTCAACTTGGAGTGTCTTCAGTTCCTCATTGATGACAATGGTCTTTTGGGTGTCGCTGATGTCCTGAAGATCTTCAGTCAAACCGGTCAACATGGTCCGTACAGTCCAACAAGCAAGCTTGAAACTTTGATGATTTCCTTTTCTTAATTTTCTTGCTGGTTTGTCTGGTGCTCATTTCAGTCACTTGTCAGGTTTGGGAACCTGAAGGCTCATGCACCCAGTGAGGCAAGTGGCAAGATAGTACCCTACTGGCCTGGGGCTGCCCACCTTAAGGTGGGCAGTGACTGTCCAATGAGATGCAATGATATCTCCTACTGTTGGAAGCAACCCCTGGCACTCATTATCCACGCCAATCAAGCAAGAGTTATGACCGGTATCTGTTGCCCTGTTGCCTCCCGTGTTGGTTCAACTCTGTTAAGCGATGCTGGAGTACCTGTCCAGGCGCGAGCCTGGGCAATTTTTATGGAGACCCTGGGCTGCCCAGACACCAGGCCTCGCCTCTCGGCTTTACGGATATAGTCCAAAGGAAAGGACAACCTCTACGTTTGGTACCAGCTCAGCTGCAGGAGTTGCCGGGACAGTGCCAGAAGTTGACACAGAACTGCCTTAGGACTCCCTTCCGGATTTTCTGTCAGGGTTTGCTCCCTTAGCCTTACTCCTTCTCAGGATAACCCACAAGGCAGTGGGGTGTCTTCCTTCACCTTCACAGGAGTTGTTGATTTGCAGCACCACACCTCCTGGTCCGCTGTTGCATTAGAAAGGAGAATGAAGAAGTCCCTCCATAAGGTTGGTATGTGAGACAGAACAGGACACCCCCCCCACTGTGTTTCGCCTGTGAGCTGATGCAGTTGCCCGGGGGATGGCGTCACTGTAATGCACAACAGCTGCTAGGAGCCATCAGTGAGAGTTGAGTGGTGGGTGAGGACCAGTGCTTCCATCCGCCTGAAAAGGTGCACCTGCCGGAGAGTCAAAGGTACTACCTCTACCCCAGACACCCTCATATCCCCCCGTATTTATCTACTATTACGACTTCTGATACTTATTTCCTTTGTAAAGTGTTTTCAGAGCTACTGAAGAAAACAGGTCTAGAAGAGTAAAGTATTATTATTACCAGGATGACTATCTTAATTTATCCTATTAACCCACTCCAGTAATGCATATAAAAGTAAATTCTGTACTTTATGTACCACTAAAAGATTACGATATTAAAATACTTTTTCAGAACAACACACAAGCTATCTACTTTCCCACAACTCCCAAATTCTTTTGGGCAACATCTCCAAAACAAAAGCCTGATAAGTAACTGAGCTTTACATTGTGCTTATTGACTTTGTTAGGCCAGTAGTTGACAGCTCCCTGCTAAGACCATCTTGGGGTCATCAGGTCTTCTGGGGTGAAATCCTGGCTGTGCTGAGGTCAATGGGAGATGTATTATTGGTTTCAGTGGGGCCACATTTTCACCCTGGGGGTGTCCTTTCTGACGTCAATTGTTCAGAAGAACAACAGGGCAAATGCAGTTCTGAGCCAACAGCTAAAATGTGGAGTGTTTTACAAATCTAAATAGAAACATGAATGTTCCTGGAAAAAAGCAACCTTTCTCACCCACCAGTCAGGACTGATTGAAACAACACTCCTCTGGTGGTTCTGTTTGTTGGGGGATTCTGGGATGCAGAAGAATTAATTGTAATTCAGAAGCACAGAGTTCTGAGATGCATAAAATTAGCTTTTGCCTTTGAAGAATTATTTCCTCCTTCAAAGAAAGCCTCTTGATAAGATTTACATTCTAAAATAGCCTATATTTGACTGTTCATAGTCTATATACATGCTATTACTCTATGTGCTACAAAAGCACATGCCAAAACAAACCCACACATACCATTTAGTTTCAAATACTCCTTTGAGGTCATCTGTTTCCCATTAATTTTTTCCTCTGCTACATACATAGCCTTTGCTTTAAAAGTGTTATTACATTAGTTTGTATTATAGTATTTTTCACTCAGGGGTATACCCATATAGAATCACAGAAGTGTAGGACCGGAAGGGACTTGCTTCCTTTGGATCTTACCTATCATTCAAGGGCTGTGTCTACACTTACCAAAAATTTCAAAATGGCCATAGGAATAATGGGATTTCGTTGTTGGTGGGGTCCTTTCGAAAAGAACTCCTGTGTACACGAGCTGCACCAGAGCAAAACACAGCAATTTTGAAGTGCCATGGCTGGCGGCAAGCAAATGAGGTGCAGAATATACATTTCAGTGCCTCATTAGTATTCTTTGATCAGGCCATTAGCATGGCCATTTAGAAGTTTTTGTTAAGTGTAGAAATAGCCAAGGAGTTTGTTGAAACCTGCCTTCTTGAAATCCGTTGTCTTTATTGTGCTGTTTCCCTCGTATCATTTCTCAGAATCATGCCCTTTATCATGAATTTTATCATCTCATGATCACTTTCCCCCATGCTGCCTTTCACTTTCAAATTCTCAGCCAATTCCTCCCTAATTATTAGACTCAAATCTAGACATGCCTCATCCTCAGTTGCTCTCTCTATCTTCTGAAATTTAAAAAAAAAATCAAAATTCGTTTCCAGTGCATTCCAAGAACTTGTTGGATAATATGTGACCTGCTGAGATGTCTTCCCAAGGTATGTCTGGGTAGTTGAAGTCCCTCATCATCACCAAGTTCTGTGCTTTGGATGATATTGTTAGTTTTTACCCAATCCTGAGGGCTCCAGGGGTGACCCTGTTAATTCAAACTCCCAACCTTACCCAATTCCTAGGGCTCAGGGTGTAATTCCCTGCAGGCATGCATTTTCTGTTTCACTGAAAAAAGCCTTACACAGTAATATTCTTATTCTGTTTATTTACAATTACCAAGAAAGCAGAGCACATGCTAAGCACTCAGTATCATGCTCACCAATCCTGATAAAGGCAGGCAGATTTCCCTTGTTGGGACAGACAAAGTCAGTCTCTGGCTGCTGGTTGCGTGCAGCAGTTCTGGTCTTAGGGGTGAGTTCACCCAAGATTTTTCTCTTTTTCCTCTTCTTGTTGCTGTCTTCCTTCCTCCTTCCTCCCCACTGCCGTTTTCCTTCTTGGACTCCAGTTTAAGTAGTGAAACTTGAGTCATGCTTAGCTATACCTTGGCCAATTATTTTAGTATAATTTTACTAACCAATTGTAACCTACTGTAACAGAATTAGCTAACCATTCATACCCCACCACCTGGCAAAATTAAATGTACAGCAGGCAGAAACAATTACAAACCAGAACGGTCATACAGAAAACAGTAGAAAAGTGATGACAATCATCATAGAATGGTGAATTCCACCATCTCAGTTATTAATAAATAGTTTTTTGCCAGACAAAATGCCGTTAACTAAGTTTTCTTTACGTGTCTTGAGATCTGCTGTAGTTGATATGGTGACAGTGGGTGGCATTTGGATGTGGTCTCCTGCTTAACAGCCTGGTGTGACACTATTGTAATGAAATTTAGATGGAAGGTGAGTGTGTGACTGCTAGACCTACAGGTAATGGTGGCTGCTGCTTTTTTATTCATTCTTTAGAGAAAGGCTTAAGGCCTATAATAGAGTAATAGAAAAATGATATTTGTTTTACTGTTACAGATAAGCAGGTAGCTGGGACCTTAGGGATCCCTCATTGAATTTCCTGCTCCTAGCACAAGCTTCCTGAGGGACTATGGGTGAACCTGACAGTTCGTGTGTGCCTCAGTTCTTCGCCTGAGAGAACTCTGTGGGAAGGAGGCAGTGACCCTTTCAGAGAGAAGAGCCTCATGCATGGGAATTGTCCGAGTTTTTCTTTTTTTTTTCTGGCCAGGATAGAAAATGTCATGGACCTTGCCAGCTGGAGTGGCTAGTCAGGGAGCAAAGTGAAAAACAGGAACAAAATCAGTGAACAGTACAGTGCCCTCTAAACCTTGTGCCCTTAGTGGTCACCCTGCTTGCTTCTTTCTCAGCTGGCCTGTCTGTATACCTGGCATGCAGCTGATCCCCAGTTAGGCTCAAGAGGACACCTGGGTCCTAGAGGGTAGAGTCAGAGGTGTCTGAGAACACTGAGTAAGTGAGTGAGGAAAATGGACAGGGAAGAGCCGCAGTGCTTAATTTGTGGCAGGGCTGAGTTTCAGCACCTCTGGGCTTGGCAGTTGGTAGCTTTGTCACCTTTGGGCTTGCTGCATTTGTCATGAATGTTTTTAAAAAAAAAGGTTGAGCCAGGTACCCTCTTTTGTTACAAATTAAGCACTGGAGAGCTGCCTGAGAGAGACCATCTGCAGAAACTCAAAAGCTTTGCAGGTGCTCCCTAGACAAAAGAAGGAATTGGGTAGGAAGCTGATGGAGTTGCTAGTTTCCTGAGCTATCGAGTCAGTGCTAGGAAGCTGAAAAGGACTGAGAGCTAATGGAGGCCACCAGAAGGCTAGCCTGCTGACCTTCCTGAGTTAGACAGTCCAGGCCAGAGAAGTGTGGAGAAGCCAAAGTCTCAGAAAGCTGAGGGCAATGCATGCTGACCTGCTGGGCCAGAAAGATGAAGCCAGAGGATCAGAGAGAGCTGGAGGTTAGGAGTAAAGTGAGGGAGACTCTGAAGCTGCAGGGAGAATGAGTGTAGTGAGAGGCAGAGGGGCTTTATGTTGGACTGTTGGAGATGTAGTTTGTTATGGTTTGGAGGTGCAGACTTTGTTTTCTCATACATTAAACTTGCAAGGACAGTTTGTATTCAGCTTGTTTCTGGGAAGTACAGAAGAGGTACTGATGTAAGACTTACCTGGCATGCTTCAGAGGGGCACCCCAGAAGGGGTTGCACTATGAAAAACACCTCCGTGCCTCACATAGGAATAATGAGATAAACACACAAGCTAGTGAGGCACTCTGGCATTAAGGTTTCTGCAGCCATAGAAGTACAGAAGATCACTAAATCACTCAAACCCACTTGGCATAATTTACTGAAAACTTCTCTGGCATCAAACAGCTGCCAATGGTGGAGATAGCCCCTTTGCTGAACTTCTGCTCCTGAGTGCAGGCACAAAGGGATTACTGCTGAGTGGGGGAAATGCCCCTGCTGTAGGGAGCTGGCAGAAGAGACCACCACACCCTTCACAGCATCAGATGAAAGCACCTTCCAAGGGATAAAGGGGGATTGGTGTCCCATTGGAATGCCTGCTGGTTACCTTATTACCTTGCTTTTTTTCTTTAAAGCTATTCCACTAGGTTTGGAATGGGACAAAAGCATCATTTTCCTGGCCCTGCCAAATAGCCTAAGGCTGACCCTGAATATTGCTGGAGCTGACGTTTCCTTTATGGATTCTTGATCACTGTAGACAAATGTGGCACTGCTATATACATCTATACAAGCTTTAAGTATGCAGTGTAGTGGTAGCTGTGTTAGTTCCAAGATATAAGAGGGACAAGGTGGGTGAGGTCATATCTTTTAATAGACTGATTTCTGCTGAAGAAAGAGACACACTTTATGAAGAGCTCAGTATAACTTTCAAAGCTTGTCTCTCCAAGAGAAGTTGATCCAGTAAATGATATTTCCTCACTCATTTTATCACTCTAACCTTTAGGTAGTGTTTTTTAATGCATGGAGAAAAGATGTGCTGGTTTTTCTATTCCTGTGGGAAACAGATCAATGCTAACTAGAAATTGCTCAGATGTGCCCAAGTATGTGCTCCTGCCTCAAACCAAATATCGATACTGACAAAGCTGTCATTACATGCAAAATTCCCTCTTCTTTCGGTTCTAAAATATAATTTTACACAGTACACCATAGTGGGTAGGAAACAAAAAAAAAGTTACGAAGTATGCCATCAACATACAATAGAAACAGTTTCTGTCCACAGGCAGAAGCTGGGACGGTTTCATAGCATAAAGTGAGTGGGAGAGCAGCCTGCAGTGGTGATATCGCGGCTCCTGGGGCAGCCACATCATATATTTTTATAGATCTCACAAGAACTGTTCTTTGTTGGGGCAACAATAGCTTCTCACATCTTGATTCCTCTCTGCCACTAAAAGCACAGGGAAAGGGAGAATTCTTGGGAGAGCCAAGCACATCTCATGTGAGTGCTCAGTGCTCATATGCTTAAGCAGAAATGGGAGCAGCATATTCCCTACTGTGTTGTACAAGCACTGATAATTATAATTAATCAGTAAGAACTTACTTCTGCTGCCTTCATATAGCCAAACTGCTCATTGTCTTCAGGGGCTATTTTGCATGAGTCTTCTGATACAATGGAGATACAGTAGAAAAAATAATTTTGGTAGTGATATATGTGAGATTTCACCGGAAGGTCAGAAGTTCAGATTCCACCCAATTAGGTAATGGCTGAAAATCATGACACAGTAGGTGTGACCTATGAGCTTACATGAAATAAATTAGTGGGTCTCAGTCCAGTTCTTTAAGGACAGGTATCTTTATGAGAAGAATTAGTATAACTTTTAGTAATAATTATCAGCCTTTTGGCAGTTTTAGCTGAAGAGTGATGAAGATTTATTTTATTAAAAGGAAAATCTATTAAAATAGATTAAAATATACAAAGCCCTGCAGATCTGTGGATATCTGTTTCATTTTTACAGGTATGGACATGGATACAAATTTTGTATCTGGAACCCTGAAAATTTATGGGGTTTCTGGGGTTCCCCCAGGCCCTCCTGGATCCCTGGGGCTAGAGCTGCTGGGTTTCCCCCAGCCTGGTCTCCAAGGCTGGAGATGGCCAGTGGGGGCTCTGCACTTTGGCCAACTCCCAGCCCTGGGTTGCCAGGATTCCCCCACCCCTAGCTGGGTCCCCAGGGCTGCAGGGGCTGGCAGAGCTCTGTGCCCCGGCCAGCTCCCAGCCCCAGGGCTGCCAGGGTTCCCCCACCCTCAGCTGGATCCCTGGGGCTGGAGCTGCCAGCAAGCTCCCAGCTTGAAAACGGCCACTGTCATGAATGTGTGCAGGGAAAGGGTTAACCCTTACAGAAGGCTCTTAGAAGGGGATGGCCAGGTAAGCCAATGGGAGGAAGAGATACTTTTTGAACTGAGAACAATTGCAGTCTGAGAGGTCTTTGTCTGTGTGGTTGCAGCGGGGACAGAGAGAGAAATGGTTGTTCTGAAGAAGTTGGAATGAATCCAGTAAATAGCCTGGCCATTTCCTGATCAGCCATAGATATGTAAGTGGAAGGGAAATGTGTAATAAGGCATGATCAAGTTATGGTTATTTTGAATTTGGTGTAGACTATTTTTTTCAGTGGCTCTGGCTAATGAATTGATTCTTTCCCCTGTACAGTAAGCCCCGAAATGTGTGACTTTGAGTTGCGCTTAACTTCCCTTAATGCGAGTTAAGCACAACTTGAAGCTGCTTTGTGGCTGTCTGCTCACCTAGCTCCCCCAGCTTGGGGAAGCAGGTGGACAGACATCTGTACTGCTGCAGCTTCTCCCTGGCTTTTCCCGGTTGGGAGAAGCTGCACTGCAGCTGTCTGCCTGGCCATGACTTCTTCCAGCTAGGTTAAGCCAGGCAGACAGACAGCTCAGCTGGGAGAAGCGAGGAAGAAGCAGCACCTGGCTCCCTGATGGCTGGAGCCAGGAAATTGATGTGCTGGTCAGTTTCCAAGTTCCTGCCAGAGTAGGGGTGTCTGGAGCCAACCTGCCACCTGGTTCCTGGCTCCCCACCTCACTGGGAGTGCCAGGAAACTGACCAGCACCAGTTCTGGTCAGTTTCCTGGCTCCCTCAAGTGGAGAGGAGCTGGTAGCCATGCTGCTGCCTGGTCCCAGGCTGGCCTCCACTCCCTGGGGCCAGGAAACTGTCCAGAGCTGATGCACTCATCAGTTTCCTGGCTCCCCCTCTTTCCATGGGAAATTTGACTTTCACGGGAGTTGCGAGAACGCAACCCCAGTATAAATCTGGTGTCCACTGTATTCTGTAACTTCTAAGGTGAATCCCAGGTAAGTAATTCTCTCTGCTGCAACCAAAGTCTTTGAGTGTTTTCTCTCATTTTGTGAATAAATTGCTTGTTTTTAAGGCAATGAATTGATCCCTCTGTCCTAGAGAAGAATCTGTATATATTCATGCCTTAGACTGAAATGTCAGCTATCAAATTACAGCTCTTGTTTCTGAGTTCCCTCCTGGGGGCGTTAAGAGCTGGGAGTACCCCACAGGGAGACATCGCAAGTTTTTTGTTTTTTTTTTTTCCACCTAGGTGGTGGTAGCGATTACCTCCTAGGGGCAAGAACTCTGTGACCTCAGGGAGTATTTTAAGCATAGCCTTACCAGCAAGGTATTTTTAAAGTTTTGTGGACCTCACTTTCCACATTCAGAGTGCCAGAGTGAGGAGGCAGCCCTGACACCCACAAAGGGGCTAGCTGTGCTAGTGGTAATAGAAGATGCTGTAAGGTGCTATAATATGCAAACTCTACATGTTATTTAGAGCAAATCCAAGACAAGCAGCTCTTTTAGAGCTAATCCAGATTTAAAAATCTCAGTGTTCCAGCAGTATCGAGATACAGCTCCTTCTTGTCAAGGATTTCTATTTCCTTACCCCTAAGTTCAAGCCGAAAAGATTAATCCACTAGTATGTCTCCTTCTCATGAGGGTGGGAGGAGCAATCCACAAAGTTGTTTGTCCTCTGATGTTCCACAATTGTTTGTTGGTTGTCTGTAAGCCTTCCTTTGCTGGGCAAAGATGACACAAGAGATGTGGCAAACTGGTATTTCCTATCTGGCAATGCTTCTTTTCTGATTGTATGTGCAGATCCAGAACAAATACTTTTATGAATAGAACAAAATCTAAATATTAACCTGTAATCTGGGAGATTAATGTATGCATCAAGTCACAAGCATTTAATGAAATCGGAACACCAAACATGTTTTTATGAATCTAATACCTATTTTAACAACATTAACATGTACATATGAGTGACACCTGTTTTTAGCTGGTTTTGTCAGTGTTCAGTGAGTCCTAAATGCCTTTGCCTGAGCTGAAACTTGGTCTGTAAGTGTCATAAGGCTGATGCAACTTAACATGCTTTGCACTGCATAACACCATTCTGCACGGCTTGCCAGTCAGGATGATTCATCGAGCCTGCTGTGGAGTCTATCACCTAAATTAAATAAGGTGCAGAAAGAAAGAACAAAACATTGGACTGTCTAAGCAGAGGTTGGGAAACTTAGTGGTTTTGGTTTGTTTGGGTTTTGTCCAACCTTTATTTTAATTTTGGCTCCAATTTTGTGTGTTCTGTGATTTTTCTTCTTGAGGTTTAGGTTCAAATGGAGTTTGAAATCTGAAAGAGCTTGGGGAAACAATTGACTTTTCCTAGTTTCATGTTGACACTAAGTCTCCAAATTATGCAGTGGTGTCCTTCTGAGTGAAGGGGATCGGTCTGAGTCTCAGAGTACATCTACACTTATCTGAAGATTGATGTGGTGATGGTTGATCTTCCGGGGTTTAATTTAGTGTGCGCAGAGGAGCTGTGCTGAATCAAACCATCAGGACTCCACAATGAACCCTGGTACTCCTTGCTGTCGACAGGGTAACGGAAATCAGTGGGAGACTGTCTCCCAGTTATCTCTTGCTGTGAGGATATCAGGAAAAATCAATTTAGGCTATGCCAGCTCTAGCTACTCAATTCATGTAGCTGGAATCGTCTCTTAAATCAATTTTTCCCCATAGTGTAACCCTGACCTCAGCTCATAACTGCCTAGTGGTTGCCCAGATTCACCAGGAAGGTTTGCAAACCTGAGCAAATCTTTTGACAATTATAGATCAAGTTTCAGCTTTATAACAAACAACGATATGAATTTCACTAGGTCAAGTATACCATGTATAAATATTAGAGAACAAAAACGATACATTGCATGTAAACAGTAATTCCTGTTAGATGATTTCTCATTTTAGAGGTAGGGAAACTGAGGTTTAGCAGTCTGCCGAGGTCAAATGAGAAGCCCATGGCAGAGCCAGGGATACAAGTATCTTCTCATTTTCGTTCATGTGCCTTCATGAAGTTTGTCATTTTTAAAGTCTGTTTCCGGAATGGGTATTTTTGTATTCTATTGCCCATAGGTATGGTGGCATATATATGGAGATCTGCAGTGTGTGAGCTGTATATTACAATTCAAAAAAGGGCTAAACGGTGGGAAAGGTTTTGATTTGACCCATGTGCATTGGTAGTAAGTGGAATTTTTTTTCTGTGCATAGCTTCTGTATTTTGTCTCATGCCTGCCATTAATATTAATGAGATTTGTGTGATTAAAACTTCTACAGCTCCGCTTGAATATTTTGTGCCGTGGATCAAATTTTAGGCTGGAGTGAATTATTACCAGTGTGTGTAAACACTACTTTGAAGGATAAGTAATAGGCACCACTGCAATATCCTTATATATTAGCTTTCAATACCCTGACTATACAAACTGCATCTCACTTAGCCAGTAAATCCTCATTTGGGTACATAACAGAACATAGGTATGTGGATGAAAATAATTGTTGAGCGCATAACAAAAATAATATTTGTGTTTTTCTGTTAGATTCTTCTTATGGAGGGCCTTTGGGCTCTTATTTTTCATACAAGCAAGCCTTAGAAATATCATTTATAAGAATAAGCCATAAACTTCTTTTATTTTTTTTCACTTGTCTTTGCACAGAACTCTGCATGTTTAACAAGAAACAGGCCCTAATTCTTTTCCTGACTTGCATTGTGGTCTCTTGACATCCTGAAAAGGCAGAAGTAAAAACAGCTAAGTCACATCATAAAATTCTTTATTTGCTTTGAGGTATCAGTTAATTTTACTCAGTGTACAGTACACATGAAACAATAGACCCCACTGGTATAATGAACATTAAAGGTGCTTTACGTTTCTTTGTGAAACAGTACAGTTTGCCTCTTCCACGTGCCAGATATCAAAGCCATATATAATACTATAGTTTGGAGATCTTTTTTTTTAAACAATGAAGATCGTTTTAAAAGCATCTTGAATTTCCATCAAATATGACATGGAGGAGTAGGTTTTTAAAGGGTATTTAGGTGCCTAATGTCCATAGGGAGTTTTTAAATACCTTTTGGAAATCTGGCTCTAACTTCTTTTAACTGACAAGCACTTGCTCTTGATTGTTCCTTGGTGTGATGTTGCAAGGTAGTGCTCATTGCGCCTTCCCCTCTGCACGGCAGTACAGAAGCCTAGAGTCAGGGTAGTATTTGCACTTCCCCCGTGTGAACTGAGCAAAGAAGAGGTGGGGCCTATCTCTGCAAACAGGGGAGAGAGCTACACAGTCCTGAAAGGCTGCACCATCAGCTCTATTGCTCTCTCTCGCATGCACTGTGCACCCCTCTGAGGGAACGTTGTGCCTTCCAGAGCTCCTGCTGCTATACTCTCAAGAATGCCTCAAGCTCGTCTCCTTATGTATAAACCACAGCCCAAGAAACAACATTTCCCTCTGCCTCTCTCTTTCATTGGACAAGGGCAGAAGGTCTGGGGCCTGGCACATTCAGCCCTCAGCCTGCATAGGCCAAGGCACCACAACCCCCACTCCCACTCCCAGTCATGAGCAGCAGCACTGTTGTGGCAATTCAAAGTGGCCTATAGCTCCAGCAGCTGCTGCTGCTGCTACTTTGGCAGGAGTGGCAGCCAGCAGTCCAGGCCTCTTTCAAATCCTGGACCCAGGAGCAATTGCCTCCTTTGTCCCGCTCTCTCAATAGGCCTGGATATGCACTAGCAAACACCACCTCCCTCTAGGTGACATAGTGAAATATGAGAATAAAGGAGTCACATTTTATAGAAGGGGAGTGTTTTTCTAGGAGATATCAGAGGGGTGGCCGTGTTAGTCCGGATCTGTAGCAGCAACGAAGGGTCCTGTGGCACCTTATAGACTAACAGAAAAGTTTGGAGCATGAGCTTTCGTGAGTTAACTCACTTCTTGTCCAGCATCTGAAGAAGTGAGTTAACTCACGAAAGCTCATGCTCTAAACTTTTCTGTTAGTCTATAAGGTGCCACAGGACCCTTCGTTGCTGCTTTCTAGGAGATGTCCTTTATCAGTTCAGTAAGGGCTGGTAGCACTCATTAAATCTCCAAGGTCAATCAGAACTCTCTTGGGCTAATGAAGAACAGCAAAATGACGCTTCTTGTTAATCTACATCCCCTTTTCTGTCCAAAGTTGACATTTTTTCTTTGACTGAGATATTTTAAAGCAAATTAATATTGGAAGTAATCAATAAGTACCTAAGTCAAAGTGAATACAATAACATCAGTCAATATAAATTAATTAACAATGTAGCTCAAGTTAAGCAATAGGTCTAATGCCTATCCTGCCAAGCTATCAGGAGCCAGAGTGTGAATTCCTATTCCCTTTAATGACAGTTAATTGCATGAGCAGACCCCATGATATCAGAGGCACTACACATTCAAATTACTACTGTCCAGTTGGGGATCCACAGTCTGGCCCAAACATAAGCACTTTAGCATTTGTGTTCCCTTGTGAGAGTTACGGCTTTGTCTTCATGTGAGGATATTGAGGATAACTGTATATTTTAGGGGTGGAGAACTGTCTTGGCTCTAAAGACATGCCATCTCCTCTACCAATGTAAGCCTTTTCCTCTCCCACCCACCACTAAAAATGTGAAAAACCATTCAGATCTTGGTTACTCAAACTGGAAGTATTGAGATACCAGACAGAGACTCTTTTATCTTTCTACTAGGACACAGGAGAGATTCGACCCCTGCCCCACCTCTTTCCTGCCTCTGTCCCCGACTGCTCCCCATCCCTGCTCCTTCCTTGCTTCCTGGAGCTTCCAGAATGCTGTAAATCAGCTGTTCGCAGGTCACCAGAATTGCTGGGAATTGGAGGAGGAGTGGGGGTGTGTATGTCACCTCTCTCTGTTTGAACCCTAAAGCCTAAAAGATAGTGTAAATAGAAAGGATCCAGATATGTAGCATTTCTTTTTAAGGGGATTGGTCAAATCAACTTAATGTTAATTTAAACTTTTGTACTGCATAGTATGATTAATTGCCATTTTACTTGCTTCACTATGCGTAATTTTACAAGGTGTCCCCTTTTCAGCATAGGGAAATACAGTCACCCTAGTCTTAGTCTTTTGTAGATATGGCAGTTAGGGAGTGTCACCTAGCCACAATGGTGAACGATGGGCTTCTGGGATTCCATGGGGAAAGGATGAGTGAGGGACCCAGAGAGAACAGTGAAATACAGAAGGAAAAGTTCTCCCCCACACCAGCAATGCAACTTCCACTAACCTGTCCAGACTTATAGCCCCCAACCCCCAGCTATAGAACCTCCACACCTCACCAAGATTAATATAATTACAGTCATCTTCACAAAACCCTCTCAGGAACAAACATATTGTTAAGACTAGTAAATTAAGTCATAGACACTACGTCTACACATGAATGCTACATTGAAATATCTTATTTCGATGTAGCGACATCAAAATAAGCCATTTAGAAGAATAGCGTCTACACGTCCTCCAGGGCTGGTGCCGTCGACATTCAACGTCGACGTTGGGCAGCACCACATCGAAGTAGGCGCTGCAGGGGAACGTCTACATGTCAAAGCGGCACACATCGAAATAGGGGTGTCAGGAACAGCTGCAGACAGGGTCACAGGGCAGACTAGCACTTCGAAGGCAACAGCTAGCCGCTCCCTTAAAGGGCCCCTCCCAGACACACTCAGCCTGCACAGCACGCGGTCTGCAGAGCCATAGGCACACACACCTTGGCAAAGCAGTTATGGACCCCCAGCAGCAGCAGCAGCAACAGCAGCAGCAGCAGCAGCAGCCAGAGGTCCACCCAGCCGCCCCTGCAGGAGCTGTGCTCGCCCTGCTCAATGCCATGCAGGAGGCAGCTGATCACCTTTTAGTCACAGAAGAGGAGCTGCCCCCAGGGGAGGAGGAAGCAACCCCAGACCCTGCTGTCCTCCGCCCCCACAGCCCCCCCCGCACATGCCGCTGGCTGTGGAGCAACCCCACGAGCACCAACTGGTGGGAGTGGCTGGTGCTTGGTGAGTGGGATGACGACCGCTGGCTCCAGAACTTTCGTATGAGCCGGCAGACATTCCTGGAGCTCTGCCAGTGGCTCACCCCCGCACTGAGGCACCAGGACACCACCATGCGGTGTGCCCTCAGCGTAGAGAAACGGGTCAGCATCGCTGTCTGGAAGCTGGCCACTCCAGACAGCTACCGATCCGTGGGGCAGCAGTTTGGCATTAGCAAGGCCGCCGTCGGGGCTGTCCTCATGGAGGTAAGAGGACTCACGGGGAGGGAGAGGCAGCCCTGGGGGTGGAGGGGAGCCCTGGGGGTGGACGGCCAGACACACCCTGCACACCCCTCACTGATGCTCTCCCATGTCGTTCCCCTGCAGGTCGTCTGCCCCATCAATGCCCTGCTCCTCCACAGGCTGGTGCGGCTTGGGGACCCGGATGCTGCCATCGCAGGGTTTGCCACCCTGGGCTTCCCAAATTGCTTTGGGGCTCTGGATGGGACCCATATCCCCATCCGAGCTCCTGAGCACAGCGGAGGACGCTTCCTGAACAGGAAGGGCTACCATTCGGTGGTCCTCCAGGCCTTGGTGGACAGCCGGGGCTGCTTCCTGGACATTTATGTTGGCTGGCCTGCCAGCACCCACGACGCCCGGGTATTCAGGAATTCGGGCCTGTGCCGCCGGCTGGAGGTGGGGACCTACATCCCCCAGTGGGAGATCCCTGTGGGGGACACCACCATGCCCCTCTGCGTCGTCGCAGATGCGGCGTATCCCCTCCGGCCCTGGCTCATGCACCCTTACACAGGCCATCTCACAGCCAGCCAGGAGCGGTTCAACATGTGCCTGAACCATGTGCACCAGGTGGTTGAGCGCACTTTTGGCCACCTCAAAGGGCACTGGAGGTGTCTCCTCACCCGCCTTGATGGAGGCCTCACCAACATCCCCCAGATTGTGGGCGCGTGCAGCACACTCCACAACCTGGTGGAGAGCAAGGGGGAGGCCTTCTTCCAGGGCTGGGCTGTGGAGGCTGGCAGGGCTGAGGTGCAGCCACCCGCTGCCCCCAGTTGCCAGGTGGACCCCGAGGGGACCCGGGTCCGGGAGGCCCTGCGGGACCATTTTTACCAGGCTGCGGGGTGAACACTGGCAGGCCCCACACTGCACCTCTCCCATCCTCCACAACGTTCCCTGTCCCTACGCCCACACCACAGAGCACCCAAGAGCACCCCCCGCCACTTTTCTTGCAAATAAAAATAGACCTGTTGTTCTTGAAACCACAAAACGGTGAATTCTCTTATTATTACTACAAAGATATATATATTATATGATAAATAGTGGAACACAAGGAAGGGGAGAACTATTTACATTGAGGGGGCAGGTATAAAATAACTGGGGTCTAATACAAACTATATACAAAATAATGGGGATATGTACAAAGGGGGAAGGGAGGGCCACGTCCTGGGCCCCACACCCCCTACTGTCCAGCGCTTGGGGTTGGTGGGTACAACCCTCGCCTTGGCCTCAGCCCTGGCTGAGGCTGGCTGCGGGCCGGGCGAACCGGCAGATATGGCCAGTGGGTGTCAGCAGGCCCCAGGTCCCCCCTCGGCGGAAGGCCCCTCGGTGGCGGACGGAGGTGGGACAGCGGGTGGAGCAGCGGGTGGAGCGGGCAGGGCGGGCAGAGTGGTGGCCGGTGCGGCATGGGGGGGGGGGCAGGTAATCTGCCATGTGCTCAGAAGTGCGCATAAAGGCCCCCCCCGCATGCCTCCTGGCGCCAGGCCAGCGCCCGCTCCTGCAGTTGCAGGCGCCGCTCGTCCACCCGCAGGCGCTGCTCTGATACCTCCAGCTGTCGCTGGAGTGTCGCCAGCAGCTGGGGGTCCGTCGCCGTCTGGTGGTGGTGCTGGGTCAGCCGTTGGCCCCGCCCTGGGGCTGGTTGGTGCTCCGCCGAGGGGCTGGTCTGCAGCGATGGCCCCGGTAGGCTCTCCGGGACCAGTGACACCTCGCTGGGCCCTCCGGTGGTGCAGCTGTGGAACACGGGGGGGAAGAAGAGTGGAGACAGCCGTTAGTGTGGCCCCCAAGCTGTGGCCCTTGTCCCCCCACCCCTCTGCTGCTGGTTCCCCATCCCCATCCCCGGGAGATGCTGCTGCTGCTGCTGGGTGTCCCACCCCCTCCCCTCCGGGGGACCCTAGGTTCTGCTCCCCCCATCCCCAGGGATGGGGCATGGCACTGTCGTGCGGGGGGGAACAGGGGCTGATGCACTCTTCTGAGGGACATGCCACTGCTGTCCTTGGGGCCATGGTCATTTGGGCATGTGGAGGGCCCTGGTCATGTCTGTTGTCCCCGCCCCTCAACCCCGGGGGTGTGCACTGGGGGGGTACATACCTGACGGTCCGCTCCCACGGTCGGGGGACACCCACTGGCCAGACGCCCTGCTGGAGCTCCGGGATGGCAGCGTGATGTGGAGACCCCCGTTGCTGGAGGAGGATTCCCCCTCCTGCTCCTCCTCCGGCATCCCAGGGGTGGGCTCCTGGGGGGAGCCCTGGGGTGCAGGGCTTGCCTCCGGGGCGGACTCCGCCTCTGGCGCCTGCTGGGGCTCGTCGGCTGAGGTGTCAAGAGTGGCTGGTGGGGAGGAGGTGTGCCGGGGGCCCAGGATTTCCCTGAGCTCCCTGTAAAAGGGGCAAGTGGCGGGGGCGGCCCCAGATCGGCTGGCTGCATCCTGGGCCCGGGCGTAACCCTGCCGCAGCTCCTTGACCTTACTCCTGATGTGGTCAGGAGTGCGGGCAGGGTGACCCCAGGTGGCCAGGCCCTTGGCCAGCCGAGCGAACGCATCCGCGTTCCACCTCTTGCTCCCCATTACCTGGAGCACCTTCTCCTTGCTCCAGAGCCCCAGCAGGTCCCAGATCTCAGCCTCCATCCAGGAGGGGCCCCGCTGCCTGTTCCAGGGCTGGCTGCCAGGCTGGGAGCCCTGGCTCCCCTTGGGGGGGGGTGCCCTGGGGGTGCCTGGGGGGCTGGCAGGCGGCCATCGCAGCGGGGGGAGTGTCTTTGGGCTGCAGGGAGGTGTGCAGGCTGTCCGCGTGTTACTGCTGCCGCCTGCACGCTCTCTCAGCTTCCTGCACAGGAAGGCAGGGGGCGGGGAGCTTTAAGGGGCTGCTGCACGTGGCGACCATAGAGCTCAGGGGCTGGAGAGAGCATCTCTCAACCCCTCAGCTGATGGCTGCCATGGTGGACCCCGCTATTTCGATGTTGCGGGACGCGGATCGTCTTGTGTAATCTCATGGCAGGGGGAGGAGGGGAACAAATCTTCTGACTGAGTTAACATGGCTAGAAATTGCTTACACAGGCATGCATTTTTCATCTTTTAAAAGATATTTCGGTAAATATTGACATGGAAAAAGAATGTTAAACAGCATTCCTTTTTTGCTGGCATAAATCTGTCTTAAAGTGCTCCAGGAAATGGACAGCTTTTTAAATTATTCTTAACACACAATGCACACTTGACGTCAAAAACCCTTGTGTGACGCAGGCTCTGCTTTTCAGACAGCACTGAAGCGTGCTTGGCATCTAGGCTGCTTTCTAAAATGACTGAGGGGCTGGTGATAAAAGCAACTTGCTTCTTGTAATAGAGGCAGGGATTAATTTCCAGTCTTAATTATCTGCAATACAGACTGAAAGGTATGTTTTAAGGATATCTGATTTAGAGCCACATTCAGTCTACTCAGCATTCTCTGTTAGTGCAACTAAACTATTTGGTTACCCTGAGCCTACATTTGAACATATTAAGGTGTAATAAAAGGGTAAAATGATATCCGTGTCTCACAGGCACCACTAATTAATTCTACATCAGGTCTGATCCATGTTTCCTTGTTTAGTCTAGGAAATGCACTCAGCACTTTGCTTGCTCTTACATGAGTAACTGATGCTTATTTCTGCACTTATTTCTTTGAAACCTGACCTCTTAAAAGTAACCCTTAAGTGGATTGTAGTTGAACGTTTTAATGGCTAATACGAAAATATGCATAGAGAGACTCTGGAGTGATGCCATGCTAAAGTGAAGTTAGTGCCTGCTGCGTTCAAATGGGCTTAGTGCCTGGTAAAATGACGTGCAATGTGTGTCTTCAAAGAAAAGGAAGGCCAAAGGGGAGGGACCTTTTCATAACATGTTTACACAGCTTAAACAAGAAAATCTAAACTGAGAGGCACACATTATTATGTAATTAAAAAGAAAACCTACTAGTTAAATTCTGTCCCCACCAGTCACACCAGTGTAACCCCATTGGGCTATAGATGCTGAGGGAATTATTTATGTGAGGTTTTAAGTACCTTCCTAACACCAGATAGGAAGAAGGAGCTTTTGAAAACTGGGGGGTCCTTTCAGAAGGTCCCTGTCTCCACAGGCAGTGCATGATTCGAAAAGCCACACCTTTGAATCACCGTGGCAGCCATTACACAAACGAGGTACTGCATATTCATGGCAGTGCCTCATTAGCATCGTTCAAACCTGCTCATTAACATGCCCCTTCCGAAAGGAAGGGGCTTGTGTAGACACAGGGTGAGAGTCAGGGCTGATGGCTATAAACAAACTTTATAGGACCATGGGAAACTTGGTCACATCCATGATAAGTGGTCATCCAGCTAACTAAAATCATGCCGGATTACAGAGTTTGCCAGACAAGAGGGTTCCAGATTAGAAGGTTCAACCTGTAGTCCAACTGACTTCAGTGAACTGCTCGCATATGAAGATACTCACCACATGAACAAGGGATTTGAAATCAAGACCAACAGGAGTTGTGAAGAGTAGGGCCCCCTCTTCTACTCTGACTATGCCACTTGCATCATATACATTTTATTCCACTTTTCTCTGTGAAGTTGCATAAACATTTTCAAAAGGATCTAAATGATTTAGAGCCCGAGTCTCACTTTCAAAAGTGACTTAGGAGCCATAAGTCTTGTCCACATATTTATTGCAGGGGTGAGCAAACTTTGTACACTGGGCCCCATTTTTTGTCCCTGCAATTAGCAGCCCCCCGCCAACCTGTCTAATGTAATGCAAACTGAATGAAATTTCCATTATGTTCATATAAAAACATTCTTTTGGCATGTATGAGAAAATAAGTAAGTGGAATGTAAAAACGTTATTAATCGGTATATAACTGAGTACGCAGACATAAAAACAGTAACATATTTCAACATTGTAATGAGATGGATGAGCCTGAGACTCAGCAGCCAATTGTGCTGCGACCCCACCCTTTACAAAATTTCATGCCCCCAAGGGGGTCTGCCCTCCACTTTGTCCGTCCTGCCCTTAGTTGTTGTGTGGCAAGCTGAGCTGTGAATGTACAATGCTGTGGCTGGCCAGGCCCTAAATGGCCAGGAACTTGCTAATTCTGAGCAAGCTGTTTTATACAGCAGTAAATCCTATTGGTTTACATTTGTAAGCCACTTACGCACTTCTGAAAATGCTCTGTCTTGCTTCCTTATAAAGGCTGTCAAGTGCATTTGCCCAGGACAAAACTGAACAAGTGTGTTACACGTAGATTGCTCTGCAATCTTGTATTTTATATATTTTATAACAAACACTTCAAGAGGTTAAATGCTGGAAGATTGTAAAAGTGCTAGATTGGAGAAAGGCTAATGGAAACAACTTTGTTGTCAGAGAATCCTAAATATTACATCCTGAACAGAGATGTACTACATTGAATAAATAAATACAAAGAAGTATTGAATGATTTTTCAATTTGCATCATTGGGGAAAGGCAGGTATTTCAACTCTGCGATGATTTTTTAACCTAGACACAGTTATAGAGAACTGTTCCCAGAGTAAGGCATCCAAATGTAATCACAAATATGTAAGAATCTTTAATACCATAGCAGTCGTGTAGCTGTGTGTTTTTGTATGTCCCCGGTGTGATGAAGAGGCTGTATATTAGAGTTCTGAGGTTATGATGAAAGATTCATGGCTTACCTCTGTTTATGCTAGTTCTGAGAGAGAGTGCTACAGGAAGATAGTGTGTGGGGGAAAAGTTTCTGACAGCTGGTAAAATACCTGTATAGTTTACTAATATCATCCATGTTTTAATAATATGAACACTGTATGGAACACTTTGCAAATGATCCAGGGTACATAGAATGATAACCTACGGATACAGACAGATCCTGAGGGTTCCAAGAATCTTCAGCTTAAAACGTCTTGGGAGGAGCACCTCACAAGAGATGCGCACCATTATGCAGAATCAGGGCCTCAGAGATTGTATTTTATGACTAGCTGTCGAATTCTGATTTTTTCAAGCTATAAAAATAATTTTTTACCAAATTAGTTATAAACCTTGAAATTAGTTGCAGGATTTTATATCTCAAAGCATCTTCTGATAGCTATGTTTTTAAACTACTGTTTGGTATTCAGCAGAGTTCATTGCTCCACGTTTGAAAAAAACAATCAGACCTCCAAATGCCACCAATATTTTTATTCAGTTATTTTTCAGATGTTTTCCCTTTCTTCTCCTGGAGCTGGCAACCAGAACACGCTCCCATGTGATGCTCCTCAGAGAGGACCTTTCCTGAAGTTCATTAATTGGTTATTTAAGTTTACTGTTCCAGCTGTAAAATTAATTTTTATTTTATGTGTCTTTTTCATTAACATGGAATGTTTGTATTTTAACTGCTCTGTGGTTGATAGCTGCCACTGTTGACTGTCAAAACTGTGCATGCTGTAAGGTCACTTTGCTTGGGAGTGTAAAGCTTGAGAGCTGTGATCCTGCAAACCTTTTCTTGAAATTCTCCCAGTGCAGAGGTTGAGTACAAGGCCATGCATTGGTTATGGCTTGCAGATTTTGGCTCTGTGCAGCTTCAGCCCTGGCCTCAAGACAGTTTAGATCAGCTTAGGGCCTGTTGTGGTATTTTCCAGCTGGCCACAGACATCAAGGAACCATAAAGCTGATGAAAATTGATGGTTAATATTGGCTTGTGACCTCCTCTGCCCAACACACATCCTACCTTGGGGCTTTAATGGAAGTTGTCCTGGGATCCAGCTACACTGGTTTTACAACAGCTCAGAGGCCTCTCCCAGGGGAGGCTCTCAACTGACAAGACATAAAGGCTACATCTACACTACAGAGATCTTTCGAAAGGCCCTTCTGGAAGATCTCTTCCGGAAGAACATCTTTTGAAAGAGGGAGTCCACACACAAAAAACTGGGTCAAAAGAGTGATCTGCTGTTTCAAAAGAGAGTGTCCACGCAGCCCCTGCTCTTTCAAAAGAATGGGCCAGGGATCAAACAATCAGGCCCCAGGAGGTCTGGTCTTTTGAAAAAAAGGGCCTGTGGAGCATCTACATGTTTTCTTTCAAAAGAAGCTTTCGAAAGGGGGCGCTGTTCCTGAAACGGGAGAGGAAGAGCGCTTTTGAAAGGAGTGCCGCATTCTTTTGATTTACTGTTGAAAGAACGCTTCTTCTGTGTAGACACTGTGCAGGATCTTTCGCAAGAGCCCCCTTCTTTCAAAAAAATCTTTCAAAAGAACTTGCTAGTGTAGATGCAGCCAAACAGTAACAGTTCCCTGACACCACCTTTGACAATCAAGCCTAAGCAGCCTAGTCCAATGGGGCATTTGGGCACTTCACAAGATGGATGCAAACTCAGTGAGTCCAGGTGGGTCACTCAAACCTCAGGGACAAGAAATCAAGTCCAACTAGCTGAGCAGAGTTCATGGGATGGACTAAGGAGCCCAGAGAGGATTTGTGATCATACTTTGAACACCCACCAACTCTTCTGTGTGTGTGTGGAGCTGGGAAAAATACTATGACTTTTTTCCCTTTGCCCCTAACTGTTCCTTGGTTGCACCCCTAGACTGAGAGGTTGCGTCTAACAATGGCAAATATCAGAGGTCAAAGAGGAACGTAAGTCTCTCTCTCTCTCACTCTCTCTCCCCATGTGAGGCCTGTTCCAGTGCTCATTGAAGCCAATGGATAGAATCCCATTTAAGTCCATGGGCTTTGGATCAGGCATTCCTTCCTGGGCTCCTAGTGGGTAAAAATTAAGTCCCAAGGCATGAGATTTAACATCCTCTTATTTCATTCTCATAGCTGACATAACTCCCATTTTCTATGATTCCTGAAATTATCCAGTTGTTTTTAAAACCTTGTTCAAATATTTGTATTGATGCACAAGTGAATTTCAGTCTGACTAGTTATAGCTTGAGGTAGTAAGTTCCTATTTGGTTTAGTTTAAATCTACTTTGATACACTTTCATTGAATGTCTGAACAGGTCCATGTATCTCAACTGGAGAAGAGAGAATAATTTGCAACTAATAATATGCCTAATTTGAATGAGCAAAATCCAGGTACAACCACTTTCAGTGCAAATACCTGAAGATGTGAATTTAAAATTCAGGTTAGGTGAAAATTCTTGATGTTCATTTTTTATGTATATCCCCACCCGCATCTTCTCCGCAGTGCTCCTGAAGTGGTGCTGCTCATGGACAGGACTTCTGGCAAAGCTGCAGTCTTTAAACCCTGACAAAGCTATGCACACCAAATCAGAATCAGGCCTTAAGAAAATGCAAATCATTTAATTACTTATCACTTGTGTGCCTGTTTGTGTCTACGTCTAATATAAATGGCTGATAAGGATTGTTTTAGTGTTTGAATACTATGCTCAAGATTCACAACCTGTACTCCCTGAAAAACTAGCAGCCATAATATTTTACAGCGTTCAATGAACATGTTATCCTTCTGAGACATAACTGCACATTGCCTAGCCAGGAACTTTATGTGCTGGTTCATTCTCTACTTTCCAGCTCATTGTCTTATCACGCCTCATCCTTACACCAGCCCCCACACTGTTCCTACATTTCTGAAAAAAAAAATTAGATTCATCCAAGCCCAGAAAGGATTTATAGTGCAGCCGAGCATTGTTAGCTTTTGCAATTTGATAATAATTAAAATATTATGGCAATATGACTGCAGTAAAACCTGAGAATTATGAACACCCCTGGAATGAGTGAGATTGTCATAACTGAACAAAATGCTATGATTGTTCTTTCAAATATCTTTTATTGGACCAACTTCTCACTCAGCTTGTCTCTCTAATATCCTGGGACCGACATGGCTACAACAATGTAGAACAATGGAGCATTTTTGTGGTGAAGATCTCTGTACTTATTGTTTTAAATATATTATTTACATTTAGCTGTTCCCTATGAGCCTTACATTAGCCAAAATAGGATCAGAAAGGATTGTATAAAGTGTAAACCAGCGACAATTTATCACTCTGATAATGGCTGTTAATTAGTTGGGCTACTAACCCAATGCTCCCTAGGTACAGACACTTGAATGCCAAAAAAAGCAAAACGTTTATGTGTCAGATCAATTGCATCAAAGTGAACGTCTTTGAAAGTTCCATTTTGTGTGTTTTGCTCTTTAATTAGCTTAATGAATATGAAGGAAGAACAAGGACACAGTTAGGATGGATGACTAAGTTTACAAACCCTAACCGGCAACCAAGCATCTGAGAACTTGTGGAATATAGGAAACAGGACCAGGAGAGGGCTCGCTTGAAGGGATGCTACCCAACTCCTATATGTTCCTTTCTCTGGCTTGGTCCATAATATGCCCCTTGAGCCAGGTACCAATGCATTGTGTTCTTGCCCCACATGCACCTTCTTCTGAACATGCACTATGTGCTTACCCCTGGGGTGTTACTCAGATTCTGAGAAGAACTTCAAACATTTAGCCCTAAATCTTTGTTGGACAGATGAGACACAATGAACTTTGACATTCATTCATTTCTGGGCTCAGTCTTTTCATGGAATTTAAAGAACTGTGAAGACACAAAGGGAATTTTTTTCTTCAATAAGGAAAATTGTCCTTCAACTGCCCATCTATTTGCCCTAGCAGCCAAGTGTTTTACTGCTGCCTGTTAAAATAAAATAGGCCATAAGGAGGATAAGGATTTTCTGAGTGTTGTGCTTGAAACTGTAATGCTGACAGGCAGACCTGAACATGGGACCTCAGTGAATAAGCCTCCGCCACTTGAGTTAAAAGCCAGCTGACTGTTAATGAAGGCCAGAGAGGAGACTCGCTCATTCTCTGTGCAAATGGCCTAAGTGCCACTACAAGGGACAGTGACCCATAACCAGTGCATGTGTGGATTACAGAAGCATTGGTGAATGCTAGAGAAGACCGATAAGACCCTTTTTATTTTTATGAGAGTGATTTGGTCAGTCCTGTACCCTTTCCCCACCTTGGCTCAACGTGCTGATCTCTGTTTCTTTGCCTCAGGCTGGCTGGAGAGCATTTGCAGATTCATGTTCTACATATACCCACAATTTTGGAGCCTGGGCTGGTGATGGAAGTTGTGCCTAGTGCTCATGGGATTTGGGGCTTGGGGACACAGAGGACTGCTCATAATGTAGCAGTTGAAGAAGCTTTCCATGCCCTACAGTGGTCAAGACCTCAGCTGTTGGCACCTGGTGCCCTGCTCTTTTTGCTCTTCACTGCTCTGAGGAAATGAACAGGTCCATGTGGAAAGAATAAGTTTGGGAAGGGAGTTTAAGACAGTTTTCTCTAGACCCCTCCTTTCAGCAGAGCCATGCACCCTCCAAGAACCTTGTTGGGCATGGTCACCACTTTGGGAACTCTGATGTGCAGGACTTATATGGTCCTCATTACTGTAATATTGGATCACCTCACAATCTTTAACGCATTTGTTATCTCAACATCCTTTGCAGCAGGGAAAAATTGTTACACCAAATTCACAGATGGGGAAAGAGAAACTAAGTGGGTCTTTGCCCATGAAAGCTTATGCCCCAAAATATCTGTTAGTCTATAAGGTGCCACAGGACTTCTTGTTGTTCTTGAAGATACAGACTAACACAGTCACCTCTCTGATAAGTGACTTTCACAAAGTCATACAGAAAATCTGTGGCAGAGCAAAGAATTAAACTTAGGTATCCCAGCTTCCAACCCATGTCCCTATCCAGTAGATAGCCTTCTCTCTCAAAATGTAGGGGTTTGGGACATGACCACGTGTAGGAAAGATGTTGGTATGAAGGTGGGTGCCGGCAGGAAAAGGACAAGGGTTTTGTCCCTTCAGATCATCATTTTTTTTTTAAATTGATTGCTTGCCATTCTGGAAAGAAATATTTTTGGCATGCATACAAATGTTAACCACAGAAGTATTAACAGCAACATGCCCCTATTCAGGCTTGGTGAACTGAAGACAGTTGTTTGGCAAAACCATAGGCCCCACAGAAACCTGGACTGGCAGCTCCTCTGTTGTTTTACTGCTGTGTTTCAGTATTCTCTTTTTTCATTTCTTTTAATGAGTCTCAACAGAGCAAGAAATCATGTTGTATTATACGTCAGAGAATTTAGAAGCTGAAGTCACCCCCACTCTGCAGGCTTTCCTTTAACTAAAAAATATTATAATGAAACTAATAACTAAATGGAGCCACATTCAATCATGGTACTAGCCGAAACATATTCATAGATTTCAGCAGAGTTCTAGCTGTTTTCTTCAGGGCTGAATGTGACCTTGTGTGTTTATATTACTGTAGTGTTGTATACGTGTGAGACAGAATGTCTGTCTGAGACAACTTGTGGTTGCTGAATAATCTGATATTCAAATAAAGCGAGAAGGCATGGAGAGCAGTTGGAGACCAATGTTGGAACAAAGGATGTAGAAAATCTTTGGGTGGGCTAGCAAGCTGAGAGCATATTCAGGGTCTGTGCCTGCACTGCCTATGCTGCATTGTTTCACTGGTATTGTTACGCATGCTTACTACATTCAAGCTGGCTCAGATAGGCAGGCTGAAGGCAGCTTTTGCTGTGTAAGTTTGAATTTGAAATGGAGTGTGTACTAATCAGAGCCGCAGATAACAAGCCGCTGGGTGAGACTGCGGACCCTTTGGAGGCCAGTAGCTGTCAGATTATTTTCAGAATATGGCAGAGGAGCTTTTTCCCCACATCGTAAGCCATTTTACATAGTAAGATTCCTCAGTGGGAAAGCTAGTGATTAGAGTCACATTATTACAAATGATGCTCAAAACCATTCTGGCAGTGTGTAAGGCATCGAAGATTAAGTAAATTATATTGACGCCCACTTTAAGTCATGTTTACACAGCTAGAGTTGTGTAAAGTGGCTTTACTGGAAATGGGAATTGGGCCCCCTGTGTGGCACTATACAATGGCAAGAAAATACAATTGTCTCTTTCCTACAGGAGTCGTCAGAGTGGGTTTGCCAGCTCTGCAGAATACTTCAGGGATTCTCCAGTGGCTTTTCCCTGAGGGATCAGAAAATGTCTTAAGAGCTCGGGGTGGGGTGGGGGGGGTGAGCACACTTGTAGTAAACTCAGCTTTGCATTGGGTATGTCTGCATTTTCTGTAGAGAAATTACAAGTGTGAATTGTTGGCCAGAAGTAGGCAGTATTATAAAAATCCACTTGCAGAGACTGAAAATGGGAACAGTGTTCAGCTGATCTGTGAACTCATGGGCTACGTCTACACGTGCACGCTACATCGAAATAGCTTATTTCGATGTAGCAACATCGAAATAAGCAATTTCGATGAATAGCGTCTACACGTCCTCCAGGACTGGTGCCGTTGGCATTCAACATTGACGTTGGGCAGCACCACATCGAAATAGGCGCTGCAAGGGAACGTCTACACGCCAAAGTAGCACACATCGAAATAAGGGTGCCAGGAACAGCTACAGACAGGGTCACAGGGAGGACTCAACAGCAAGCTGCTCCCTTAAAGGGCCCCTCCCAGACACACTTGCACTAAACAGCACAAGATCCACAGAGCCAACAACTAGTTGCAGACCCTGTGCATGCAGCATGGATCCCCAGCTGCAGCAGCAGCAGCCAGAAGCCCTGGGCTAAGGGCTGCTGCACACAGTGACCATAGAGCTCCGCAGGGGCTGGAGAGAGAGCGTCTCTCGACCCCTCAGCTGATGGCTGCCATGGAGGACCCCGCTATTTCGATGTTGCGGGACGCAGATCGTCTACACGTTCCCTACTTCGACGTTGAACGTCGAAGTAGGGCGCTATTCCCATGCCGTCATGGGGTTAGTGACTTCGACGTCTCGCAGCCTAACGTCGAAGTTAACTTCGAAATAGCACCCAACAGGTGTAGCCGTGACGGGCGCTATTTCGAAGTTGGCGCCGCTACTTCGAAGTAGCGTGCACGTGTAGACGTGGCTATGGTGTGTTTAATGCTGTTTCCTTAAAATATGTCATGTGTCATGGTTGGAACTTTTCTCTCATTACTCTTGATTTTCACTTTCTTCTATTCCATGGTTTATTTAAGGTATGCATAGAATGGGTGAGCTGAGCGCTTTGGGTGTCATCATCTCTGTATTGCTATAGATATATGCAAGACCAGCAGGATAAGGCTGATAATAGGAGACTGTGCTCCTTATTTTTTTCATTAATTTAAGTCCAGCATAAGTCAGAGACACTGAACCTGTTCCTTCCCTCATCCATTCCAGTTTTACATGGTCACGACCTCCATTGGCTACAATGGATATACTCCCATTTCACACTGCAGTGTGGGAGAGCAGAATCCTGCCAGTTGTCATTTGGGGCCTTACAGAAAATGACTTGGGGGTAGCTGTTAAATTCCACACAACAAAACTCCACAACTCCAAGCCAGACCTTTATTGTACTGGAGCATAGGAACTACTGTATTGGATCATCTTAGCTGTGTCTACACATGCACAAAACATCGACATAAGCGCCCCTTTTTCGAAACAGCGGGAGGAACATCCACACGCGTAACACCGTCTTCGAAAGAACAGGGCGCAGACGTTGACATGCGAACCCCGATCTCTGATCAGGAAGATCGGTCCCTTTCAAAATACTAAATCAAAAGCAGTTCAAATGCCAGCAGTTAAAGCAGTTAGAGTTAAAGGTAAAGCGGTTAAAGCACACGCTCACTCGCCCAGAGATCAGCACTGTCACCTGGTAGCTTCTTCAGCGGCAGGCTCACTTGCTCTCCTCCCTCTTAAACTCCCCTGTCTGCAGCTCCCTGTCTGCTGGACGTCACCAGGGGACCCTCCGGTACGTACATGGAGGGGCACACACCTGCTCCCTTGGGTGGGGGCGACGCATCAGCTAGTCGCCTGCACACGGTACTGGTGGTCCCGGGCCACACACAGGCCAGCCCACACGTGGGATGCAGCACCCTGTGGTGGCCCACCAGTGATGCCCAGCACCCACCTTCAGTGGACAGCGCCGCAAGCTGCACAGGGGTGGCGGCCGGTCAGTGCCAGACAGCACCTGGGGCCTGCACACTCCAGGCTGGGAAGGGTCACCTGCATAGAATCATAGACTCATAGAAGAGGAGGACTGGAAGGGACCTTGAGAGGCCATCGAGTCCAGCCCCCTGCCCTCATGGCAGGACCAAGTACTGTTTAGACTATCCCTGAAAGCCATCTATCTAACCTCTTCTTAAATATCTCCAGTGATGGAGATTCTACCACTTCCCTTGGCAATTCGTTCCAGTGTTTGATCATCCTGACAGTTAGGAACTTTTTCCTAATGTCCAACCTGAACCTCCCCTGCTGCAATTTAAGTCCATTGCCTCTTGTTCTATCCTCAGAGGCAAGGAAGAACAAGTTCCCTCCCTCTGCCTTATGACACCCTTTTAGATACCTGAAAACTGCTATCATGTCCCACCTCAATCTTCTCTTTTCCAAACTGAACAAGCCCAATGCTTTCAGCCTTTCTTCATAGGTCATGTTCTCTAGACCTTTGATCATGCTCGTTGCTCTCCTCTGGACCCTCTCCAATTTCTCCACATCCTTCCTGAACTGCGGTGCCCAGAACCGGACACAATACTCCAGCTGAGGCCTAACCAGCGCAGAGTAGGGCGGGAGAATGACTTCTCGTGTCTTGTTCACAACACACCTGTTAATGCATCCTAGAATCATGTTTGCTTTGTTTGCAACAGCATCACACTGTTGACTCATATTTAGCTTGTGGTCCACTATAAGCCCTAGATCCCTTTCTGCTGTACTCATTCCTAGGCAGTCCTTTCCCATTCTGTATGTGTGACACTGATTGTTCCTTCCTAAGTGGAGCACTTTGCATTTGTCCTTATTAAACTTCATCCTGTTTACCTCAGCCCATTTCTCCAGTTTATCCAGATCCTTTTGAATTATGACCTTATCCTCCAAAGAAGTTGCAACCCCTCCCAGCTTGGTATCATCTGCAAACTTAATAAGTGTACTTTCTATGTCAATATCTAAATCGTTAATGAAGATATTGAACAGAACCAGTCCTAAAACTGACCCCTGCGGAACCCCACTAGTTATACTTTTCCAGCAGGATTGAAAACCATTAATAACTACTCTCTGGGTACGGTTATCCAGCCAGTTGTTCACCCACCTTATAGTAGCCCCATCTAAGTTGTATTTGAGTAGTTTATTGATAAGTATATTATGTGAGACCGTGTCAAATGCTTTACTGAAGTCTAGGTATATCACATCCAGTGCTTCTCCCTTATCCACAAGACTCGTTATTCTATCAAAGAAAGCTATTAGATTGGTTTGACATGATCTGTTTTTAACAAAACCATGCTGGCTGTTCCCTATCACCTTACCACCTTCCAACTGCTTGCATGAAAGACCCCTTGATGTACCCCCCAGGCCGGTCGTGGGGGGCAGGTCGTGGGGGGCAGGTCGGTGCCCCTTGGGGGGTCAGTGTCCTTTGGGGGGGTGGGACCCCCATAGGATGGGCTCGGGCGGGTGGGCCACAGCCAGGTCCCCTCTGTCCAGGGTGCATTACTGACATGCTGTCCTCCTCTGCACACAGCCACACCATCTGTAGGCTGGGAGAGCCCTGCACCATCCCTTTTCCCCGAGACCCCCCCCCCAGCTCTCGGAGGCACCCAGATGCCACCCCGTGTGGTGCACCATCACGGCCGTGGCTGGAGGGCCCCCCACTGGGCCGAGGAGGACCCAGCTAGCCAGCGCCACACCGAGGTGGCCGAGCAGCACCTGAAGTTCTCTGAGGCTGAGATGAAGTGGTGGAGGGAAGCCTGGGAGAGGCTGCTGTCCACATTCGAGTGCATTGGCCACACAGTCCGGGGCCATGAGGCCAACATTGCCTGCCTCCTGGACCCACCTGGTAGCTCCCCCCACTGAGCCTGCCCCCACCACTCCCACCGAGCCTGCCCCCTCTGCCCCCACCAGACCCACTCTCTGGCATTACCTGTCGGTTCTCCCCTCACCCTCTCCTCCCCACCGGGGACCCTGCACCCTGGGACGCAGGGGCTCCAGGGACCGACTGGGCTCATGGCCCACCACTCCTGCCCTGGAAAGAGCACCCTGCCCTCCTCCAGGTTAGGTTCCCCCTTACCCACTCCAGGTCAGGTTCCCACCCCCTGTACATAGTTAACAAGAATAGTGTAGAGAAACGTTTATTTTATTGTTCACTACTCCATGCTGTGCTCCTCAGGCAGATGGTGGGTGGTGGATGTGTGGGTGCGGTGCTGGTGAGGGAGGATGGGAGGGATGGTGGGTGGCAGATGTGTGAGGATGTGGGTGTGCATGTGGGTCAGAGGTGGCTGTTGGCAAAGGCCTGCCTGAGGGCCTCCCTGATGCAGTGGCCATCGCAGTGGGCCTGGCAGATGCGGGTGGGGCCTGGCTGCTCATAGCTGGCATCAGCTGGAGGGCCCTCCCGGGGACTTAGGCATCCCACTTACCCTCCACAACATTGCGGAGGATGCAACAGGCACCCACCACCTGGGGCACATTGAGGACCCCGACCTCCAGCTGCATGAGGTGGCACTTCCACCACCCCTTTAGGTGCACAAAGGCCTGCTCCAGAACATTGCAGGTGTGGTTGAGGCACTGACTGAATGCCTCCCGGGTGGGGTTGAGGTGTCCTATGTATGGCCTCATGAGCCACGGCTGCAGGGGGTGTGCCGCATGTGCCACCATGCAGAGCAGCATGGTGACATCCTCTGCCCCCCGGGTCTCCCACTGGGGACAAAGATGCCAACCCCCATGAGCTGGCAGAGGCTGGAGTTACAGAAGACCCAGGCATCGTGGGTATGGCCGGCCCAGCCCACATCGATGTCAGTGAACCGGCCCCTCACGTCCACTAGGGCCCAAAGCACCACCGAATGGTGGCCCTTCCTGTTGATGTATTGGCCGGCGCTGCGTGGTGGGGCAAGGATGGGGATGTGCGTGCCATCCAAAGCACCTATGCAGTTCGGGAAGCCCAGGTCCTGGAAGCTGGTGATGGTGGTGTCCAGATCCCCCAGGTGGACGACCCAATGGAGCAGCATTGCATTGATGGCTCTGATGACCTGCAGGTGGGAGAAGGGGACATGTGCTCTAGTGCAGGTGTGGCAGCTGTCTGCCCCGTCTCGGGCCCATTCTGCCCCCCTCACATCCAGCCCCTGCCCCATCCAGCCCCCACCCCCCGTCCAGCCCCCCTGCCCCCCTCCCATCCAGCCCCCGCCCCATCCAGCCCCCTACCCTTCTCCCATCTGGACCCTTGCAGTGGTGGGTTCCCCTCGCCCGAGCCCTCCCACCCACCTGTGGGGTACACGTGACCCAGCCCCACCTTACCTCCAAAAGTACAGCCCCAATGGTGGCTTTGCCCACCCCTAACCGCTGTCACACGGAGTGGTAGGAGTCCGGGGTGGCCAGCTTCCAGATGGCGATCACGACCCATTTTTCCAGGGTGAGGGCTGGCCGCATGCAGGTGTCCTGGTGCCAGAGTGTGGGGGCGAGCCAGTGGCAAACCTTGTCAAAGGTCTGCCTCGACATGCGGAAGTTCTGCAGCCACCTTTCCTCACCCCACTCCCCCAGCGCCACGCGCTCCCACCAGTCGGTGCTGCTGGGGTGGGTCCACAGGCGCCAGGGCACCCAGGAGGGTGCCTGGTGGTGCCCCAGGTGGGGAAGCTCCATGGTCCCAGAGGGACTGCCCAGCCTCCCAATGAGAGTGGGTGCAGTTGCGGCGATGGTGCACAGCACTGCCAGCAGGGCATCCATGATGAGAGCGTCCTCCTGCAGGAGCTGTCACTGGGCCTCCATGGTGGGCACGAGTGGGCTCTGCCAGGCTGGGAAAAGCTGGGCAGCGGAGGGTGGAGGGTAGAGGGAGGGGCCCTTTAGAGAAGGTGGCTGGCTGCAGCCCCAGAAGGGCTTGTCGGCCATGGGACCCCATCCACGGCGTTTCCTGCCTCCCTTCTTTCGAAAGACAGTTTGGAGCTGCATGGAAACTGTCTTTCGAAAGGCTGTGGCGGCACTTGGAAAGAGCAGATTGAAAGGCCGATTCGCTATTGGAGTCGGGTGCTCCCTTTCAACGGCCACTATTTTGACCGCCAAACATCGATTTTCACCCTTTAGAAAGGGCGCTCATGTGTAGACACAGCTCTTGTCACTGACAGCGTCACTTGCTTCAGAAACAGTCAAAAAAGTGAAAACGAACCCTGAAGAAATTTGTAGGAAATGTACTTCCTAACAGCTCAGTAGTTTGGGCCTGGTGTATACCTTGAAGCATAATCCTTTACGAAACCTGTTCAATTTTGTAGAATTTTCTAATATAATTCGACGTACTCATATTATTCATAGAAATGTCCATTCCATTTTTAATGCTGTTAAGCTATTGGTTTCAGTCATGGAAGTCAATGTTAGTGTTGAATTGACTTTGTTTGTAACCACGGTAGGCTTTCAAGCACTGTAAATGTCCTCCCTGCAGGGCATCAGTGAGAGTGCCTGCTAGAAATATGACAGCACGCTCTGCATACCAAGAGCTTGCCTGCAAGTACCTGCTGACATCCCGCACACTAGGATGTACATGCTGTAGCTGTTGGTGGGTTCCCATAAACACACACACACACTTTGAATCACTGAGGATTCCATTATGAGAGCTGGCAGCAATAAATGTTAAAAATATCATCATCCAATTTTTCTTGTTAAGCTTGTGCACTTGGGAGTGTATTTAGAGTGTGGTGCGGAGGGAAATCAGAGGTTAATAGTGGATGCACAGTTGCTTTTGAGTGTATATTGTTCTAAAAATGTATTCTTATGCATCATCAGGACACTTGCACGGGAACTTTGGAAATGACCGCACCTGTTCACACGCATCTCAGTAGGACCATGCTTACTCACCAAATATTTCAAATTCATTGTGCCACACATTATTTCTTCCATAATTTGATGTAAAGGAGCATGAATTTGTATATACTATATCTATTTCATGCTTTGTACACCACTTAAAGATACTGATCAATGGTTTCCTGTGCACAGTAAATTGTAATTTGATTCAGTGGCACAAGACCATGAGTATGAACCTTGTTATGTTTCTTATTTAGCATCAACTTTTTTTCCCCTAGGTGGGGAGAAATGATTTTTAAACCCAGGTGCTGCAGTCATGATAGTACAAACCTACTTTCGAAGATTCCACCACGTTACAAATAACATTGTGCTTCAGTCCCATAAAGATCAGCAGAGTGGTGTTTTCCTACTATAGCGGAGCCCATGTCACTGTTCCTCTACTCTGGAGCAATGTACAGTACAAGTGCAGCTAAAAAAAAGTGAGAAATATATTCCAGAAGGCAAAGGAATGTAACAGAAAAGGGTAAAGTAGTAACAAACCTGTGAAGGCCATAAGCAGGAAAAGCAATTGGCACATCTGCACCATTTCCCCCTCTGTGGAACATCTGAATTAGTTAGGTCTTAACTCATCACCTCAGAGTGGTGCAGTCCAAATCAATCTGCCTGCACGTTGGTAGAAAAATATTTCCCTAATGAAAGGTTTACACGGCTGGGTCTACACTTGCCCTCCTCTTCAAAGGGGGCATAGTAATCAGGGCCATGGGAGATTACTAATGAAGCGCTGCGGTGAATACGCAGCACTTCATTAGGCTAATTCTCCCCCGCGGCAACTTTAAGATGCCAAACTTCAAAGAGCTGGCATGCTTGTAGCCATGGGCACTTTGAAGTGCCCACACTACTTCAAAGTGCCTTTACGCCTCAAAATGTTGGTGAGTAAAGGCACTCTGAGGGCCCGCAGCTACATGCATGCCGGCACTTCGACGTTTGGCACTTCATAGTTGCCACAGGGGAGAATTAGCCTAATGAAGCGCTAAGTATTCACTGCAGCACTTCGTTAGTAATCTCCCATCGCTATGATTAACATGCCCCCTTCGAAGTTGAGGGCACGTGTAGATCCAGCACAAGCGTCAGGAAAAGATATCTTAGTGTACTGGGCTCTCTGTAATGGGCTTCAGCCTTCTCCGGCAAAAACCATCATTCACTGTAGACTTGGGTGCCACTTTGTTGGTTTGATGCTGCCAGTTAGTGCTGCCAGTGTTGACTACTATTGACTACTGTAGATTCTATAATCTAAAGTTTTACAAGCTATTTTTGAGGCAGGCTTGTCTTCCGGAAACTGTGCGTGACCTAAGAGGCTATGAAGCTGTCTACATCATTTATTAATCTTTCTGTCCCCATTTTTCTTTCTTCCCTCCCAATAACATAGCTGTTGGCAAGCTAAAAATCACTAGAGCACCTGTGCATCTGATCTGCACCCTGTCCAACACAGTGATGCAAATCTGTTTGTGAATCAAACTAGTTGCCCTTCCATAAAATGGAATGAAAGAGACCACTGACAGATACTTGAACCAAGGTTGGGCCCAACCCTACCTTTACAATCTCCCTTATCCTTTGAATCAACAAGTAAATCTAGTTAATTTCCTATTCTATAAATAACAACTGTTCAAAGTTTGAGGGTGAGAACAACTCTTCATACTTCGTCTGTTTTAATTATACATGGCTGGCAGAAAGTCTGTTCTGAATGGTAAAAGATTCACATCGGAGATCAAACGACCCATGTCATTGGAAAGCAAAATGATGTTTGGCATGTGGGTGTCATGTTCATGCCAATGTTCTGCATCCTACGAGCAAAATTTGTGCTTTATCGGGTGCCAAAATCAAGATTAATAATAAAAAAAATAATCCCATCTTAACATGGGGAAAGTATTTTAACACTGGTCCCCAAAACACCCACGGTGGGGAAAGCTGAGGATATTCCTGCCATTAAAGAATGGCTCATTTGCTTTCTTGTAAGGAAAGAAAAATAATAATTTGAAAATCCTTCCATGCATGAAAATCAAGATTATTAAATTAAAAAATAGATTACACACTTTCCTTGAATTCAGTTGCATTTGTTGGGTAGTGAAATACTCTGGTTCTTAGCAGCACACCAGTGTTTATCCTGGTTACTAAAGGAATAAATTGTTCTAAGAATGCAGATGTCCAAGTAGTTAACATTACAGCCTACAGTTATTGCCAAGGAAACAGGAAAACCTGAGCTGTTCTCCTGCAAAACTACTTTAAGTTATATTTTCTTATATATGTCATCCTTAATTTTGCCTCTGACCCAACATCCCTGTGTCATATAGATTGTTTCTGAAGCTAGAGCCCAAGGGTGGTAGTTGGTGCTTATACTTTTATACAGCTCAAAATATAGGCAAAGGTAAAGTTCTTGGTCAAGATTTTAAAAGTAACCAGTGATTTTAGGTACGGTACCTCATGTTTTTTGGCTGTGTAACCTGAAGAATCTTAAATAGAGGCCAGATTTTCAGAATTGGTATTCTTTCTGAAAATTGGGACTTGTTACAATGTTTAAAGCGGGCCATTCAATAAATGAATTTCTTAAAACCACTAGTCACTTCTGAAAATCATATTTTTATACTCCCATCATTTACTAAATGAAAACTGCAATACCATGAATATGTTCTCCATTATGGAGTACTGTACTAGGAGTTGATTGGTTTAAAATGGTAAAGTAAAACATCTGCACTATTTAAAATTTCCAAGTCTAAATGTATTTTTTTTCTTTGTCAGTACATGAGACCTGATCAAAAGATCGATAGAGTCAGCAATTAGTCCTCCACTGATTTCATTGGGACTTGGATGTTGTAGTGATACCAGTTAGGGAAAAAAATAAAATAGATAAATGCATATATTGACAAATTTCTGCTTGTTTTGTTTTTATATTTCATTGATATATTTGTAGTTCTACAGACATGCCTATGGAATCTTCTATTGTAAGTGTCTTTCTTTTCAAATAAAATATAAAATAGGTGGGGATTGTATGGAAGAGGTAGCCAATGTAAATGGATAATGTAATCCTACATATTTTTGGTATGAAATGTTTTAAATGTAGTCTAGTGAAATTTTCTTACTTCTAATTCTTACCTTGCATCTCAGTCTGGAGTCCCTAATGCCCTGGATTCTGGCTGGCAGAGCAGTTTGTACAATAATTGCTGTATAAAAGTTCAGAAATTCTGCTGAAGAAGGGCAAGTCATCTGGGTCTTTGTCTTGCCAGTCATCCACTCTTTTTATTACAGGCTTCCTGCTTCACTGCAAGCTCCCAGCTTTTCCTTTAGATAACTGAAAGCTTACAGGTACAATTTGTCTGGTAGTACAGGACTGTATTGTGGTCTCCAATCATGGTGGTAAGTTCTGGGTATGAACAGGTTGATGGCACCGCTTTCCCCACCGCCTCTGAAGCCTGCATTCCTAGAGGGAGTCACTTCAGCCCTTGAGAGTCCCTGAGATGCAGCGTTTCTGAGGCACTAATATCTGATACATACTATATAATATTCCATAAGCATAAGGTGCCTTATTTTGGATCAGCCCATCACTTCTTAGCAAAGGTAGTCTTTCATTTCCATGTAAATCTGTCTGTTGGCCAGTCTGTGTTTTTCCTCAAACCCCATTAATTACCGGGGAAGTCTGGACTGTCGAGATATCTGACCAAGAGCAAGGCATTTCCTGACCAGCTAGACTGCTTGTAGGAAGTGGTAATACTGCAATGCAATTTAATGATTTCCATGCAGAGGCTGCCAACATGGATTTGACTATGTATCCTTCTGTAAAGAACCAGCAGGGATTCTAGTACCTGTGGGGGTCAGAACACATTTCTGGCCACAGCTCCTTCTCTTAAGCTATTCTATTTTCTCTTAAGTTCTGTCCATACCTTGACACTGTTCCTCTCTGGATATAGCTTGGTGCCCAGTCAGCTACTCAATATGGGAGAGCAGTTCTGCAACCATTATTCAGCTGAGACTTGCTGAACTCAGCTCCTTCGAGACTGAGGACTACCCAAGAATGATGAACACTGAGCATTCATTCAGCCAGTGCCCAAAGACAAAGAGGTTGGTTACCACAGGAACTGTGATTCTTGGAGAAGATTGCCTACATGGATCCATATGCTCAGATCTCCTTCCACACTCTTTTTGATTCAGTATTTGGCCCTATATGTCATACATAACCTCAAGTGATGGGACTGTGAAATAGATGGGGAACATGTGTCACACCAACTGGCACAACTACCCAGAAAGTTTCCAGTTCATGCACCAATAGTGAATGCTTCATTTGCATTGAATTCATGCAGACAACCATCTTAAAGAACCACAGTTCCCATTGTGTTAGCTTTGTGGCTGTATAAATTGTGCTAATTTATTAGGTTCCATCTAATTCTTAGGAAATGATTCAGACTGAAGCAGACATTTATTTAAATTTATTTCTCTGAGGCTAGAATTCCTTAGTGTCAGAGCACAAGTTAAAAGCACTAACTCTCAGCATCCTCTTCCTCCCTGTGTATTGACACTTGAAGATGAGAAGTTTTCAAGCCAGATTCCCATCTCAGCTATGCTGGTATAAATGGAAATCTAACTCCAATGAAGTGACTAGCTACTTCACACTAAACTGGTATAACTGACAGCAGCATTTGGCCCTTTGGTCTTCATGCAAAATCTAAAAGTTGCTTTAGGAAAGTGAACAAAATAGGATTTTGTTTTGCTACCATATTCTACCATGGATTCAAATGGCTCATAGAGAATTCTGAAAACTTTCTGTCATGTGTTTTGAAATCATGAACCCTGGGCTCATTTCTTCACTTTACAAGTAGATTGAGGCTTATTACATTGAAAGGGAAAACACTACTAGTAGTATAATTCTTAAATTTAGGCCCTCAGACAACATGGTAATAGACAATAGAAGAGAAGCTAGTTGAAAAATTGTGTGCAGGGGCAGGTTTCATTCATGAATGAATAGGATGGCAGTTGTGTGATCTTAAAATGGAAATAGTAATACTGGCAAAATGCTGCCCTCAAGTGCAAGCAGTGTAAGTGATCCTCTGGGGCAGCAAGGTAGAATGGGCCCAAGTAATATGGGCCATGGGCTTGCTTTCCTTACCCAAAATAATCAGGAGGTACGTCAGCCTCCTTACGTTGAAAATATACCATGCACTACCTTTATCTACACATTTAATCACAGACATAAGAACCTACATTTTCTGTCTATGCACATTGAACATCTGTAATCAAACAAGGAACCTACTCAACTAATTCAAGTTTCAGAATGGGCGAGTGAGTAAACAGATATATTCAGGTACCCTGGAAACTTTTAACAATGTGCTTGATTATTTTGTTTGTAAAGTGGTCACAAGGCCTAGGAGGATGTCTGCCAAGTGAGCCCATTTAGTCTTATCAAATGGCTCTTCCATCCCTTAATAGCCACAGGTAGAAAATGTCAACCTGGAAGAGGAATGGGAGCTGTAGTTCAAGCCATGAAACATAGAGAAGAGGAAGGGGGAGGCTTGCTAGCTTTGCTCAATCAGGCCTTAGTACTACCCAGGCTTATGCACGTGTTTTAACTTTATGTACCATGAACTGTAATAGGACAACTCACAGCATGTAAAGCTGGGCACGTGCATAAGTCTCTGCAGAATTGGGGCCTAATTGTGCAACTTGTTCAGAAATCTGACTGCTACAGGCTATTTGGCAAGCACCTTGTGGAACACGCTCGTTGCCAGGTATGTTTGAATGCAGCTGCTGTGTTCATCCATCTGCACTGCATGACGCGTGGCAGTTACTCTGAGCTGGGAGGGGTATCTGAGGTCTTACGGGCAAGTCTACAGCAGAGTTTTAGAAATTCTGTTTTCCCACAGTTTAGTTCTGTTTTCCACATATGGCAGAGATTGTGCTGATTGAAGGCTTCTGACGGAATACTTGGGCCAGTTCCCAAACTGTAATTTTCTGGTCATTCAATTCAGGTTCCAAATGCATTACCTATATTTTGGTAAATTGGGATGCTTGTTTCAGGTAGGTTAAGATTTTGAAATCCCTTCACCCTTTGCCCCTGCTTCATGTGATATCTCTCCCAGCTTATTTGAATGTACAGAAACTGTCAAACAAAAATGTTGTCAGTTAATTCTATAATTGACTGCCTTTAGAGGAGCAGTTCTAAAAGACTACTGTAGTTAAAAATAGAAGTTGACTAGAAGAGACCATGGAATATTTTAAATAAGAATTTTCTAAAATACATATTCAGGCCTTAATCATGCAAGCATATCTTAATTTGAGGTTAGTATGCCAGCTTTTTTGCAGGACATTTGTAAACATTACTTTTAAAAATGTTTTTATGGCAGGAATGAATTAGATGCTTCTGCTTAAATGATCAGCAAGAGAAATAATTAACAGCATTTGCACATTCAGTTTTAGGGTTTATAGCTTCTGAGATGAAGTAGGTAGCTCACAGTCACCTTACGCCAGGGATCACTCAAGAAAGTTGTCTTCACGGCATCAAGTCTAGGCATGTCTTTTTAAGTGAAATCTTCCTTTCTGTCAAAACCAATAGGGAGTCTAAAACTCCCCTGAGAGAACATAAAGACTCAGTATTCATTGAATTTTCATCTGAACAGATGTTTAGTTTCTCTAGGTCACTATTAAGGGTACATTAAGGCTTCACATGTGTGTAGAGGTAGCAACCACCTCCATACATTGTTCCAGTATGCACTGTATCTGACTGAGTACTTCCCCTCTGCAAGGGTGGGATTCATGGCTGGGATTAGAATAGGCTTGGACACGAAGAAGGAAATACTGGCTGGAATAATTATTGTATTCATCCGCCATACAATCAAGAGAAAAAACGCTGAAGAAATCATGTGGCAAAAACCATCAAGTCGTATGGCTGCATTAACTTTTCTGCACGCTGTCCTGTTTTGTGTGCTGTATCTTTAACATTACGTAGATATGAGCAAATAACTCAGATCCAGCTGGGCTACAGCATACACATATATGCATGTGTCCCTTGTGTTGTTAATGGGGTTAGCAGAATGTAATTTGTAGTTTTTGACAGATAATATTGATGTTTATTTTCATCATGTTTGTCTCTTAATTTTTCACAGTTGCATGAAATTATGGGGGCAGGGATCAGAAAATTATTGAATAATGGTAGCCGCTGAGATTCAAAAAGTTAAAAGATTTATAACTGTCAAAACACAAATTGTCAAAATACAGAAAGAAAATGTCCTTAAATCAACAAATGTACCCAATTTTACAATTGAGCCGCTGGTTCATTTATAACAGGCAAATCCAGAAATCTATATCACTGGATTTTGACTCTTAAATTCACAGAGACAGCATTTTTCTTGCTTTTGTTGTCTGTAAAGTCAGATTATTGTTGTTGGAAAGACTTTTTCATTGGCCTGTAGGCATGCAGCTAAATCAACATTTACTGATGTAAAAATCTAACCCTTCCAAGCACAGCTATAACTTGTATGTTGTTAGTAATGACCTGTGAGTAATGAGGTTCTCAGAGTGTAGGCTTCAGCCCGAGCCCAGAACTCTACACAGCAGTATGACAGCCCTGCAGCCTGAGCCCCATGAACCTGAGTCAGCTGGCATGGTGTCGTGTTGCTGTGTAGACATACCCTCTAAGCACTATTGACTGCTGGCGGTTTTAGCAATTCGGTAGGAGAGTGCTGGAGCTTTTCGCGCCTGGGCAGCAGGGGAAAGCAGTTTGGAATTGTGAATTCCAATCACACTGGGAACAGCTGAATGCTACAATGGTAACCAGTAAAATAGTTAATGATCTTTACATTTAAATTGTCATCCTGAGGCTTCAGAGTGAAAATCACATTAAGCAAAATGAGGCAGTTTGTTCCCAAAACTGTTACAGATTGAACCTCTCTAATCTAGCAGGACCTGACCTGTGCTGGATGAGAAAATTTGCCAGAGCCTAGGAGATTAGTGTGGTCTAGCAGCATTACCAACAGTTCCCCTGCTTACTGGGCTCTTAGAAGACATTGAAGGGTAAATTAGAGCTAAATAACAGCACAGGACACTGAGAGTCAGGACTGGTGGCTGGAAACAAACTTTATGGGACCATGGAACACTCGCCCACACTCATAAGTGGTCATGCTGGATTACGGATGTTGCCGGATGAGAGAGTTCCAGATTAGAGAGGTTCAACCTGTATAAAACAACTTTGCATTGCTTGTGTTCACTCTATGTTTTCAAAGTTAGCTTGAGAGTCAGGAGAGTGAGAAACAGTTCTTAAATTAACATTTATTTCATGCAGCAAAATATTCAGCAAGAGGTAGAGTACACAGCCCAACGAAACATGAAGCTCTGATTTAAATCAGTTATGCTTATATTTTCCAGTTTTTGGAAAATACACACTTTAACAGAAAATTACAAACCAACATTTTATTTCAATCCAAGTTTTGTCCTTAATTTTGCTATTTTTAAGAACTTTTATTTCATTTTAACAGCATTAAGCCTCAAATATGAAAATGTTTTTCCTTCTGTATTTCCATTTAAATGCAATTATCCTGTCCACTAGAGACAAAAAAGCCCTTATATTTCCTTTTTTAAATTTCTGATGTAACAGACCAAAAAATCATCAGGAAATCAAAAGTGCCTGCTTCGACCAAGTTTCTTGTACTTTGTTTGACTAGCAGTTAACACTCACTGTATTCTCTTTACAATGTAACCTTTCCTGCAGACTCTGTGTTGTGGCCCCAGTGGGAGATTTAGCAATCGAAACTTAAACTTTACGCCCACAGAACGTGGGAAGTCACATAAGCAATCTAATATCTTCATGACCTCGATAAGTTATGGCAACGTTGTCAGGGGAGGAGCTTTATGTTATTTTTAAGCTGCTCAAAATATATAACGGAAGTTTTCTGAAAAACAAGGACACTAACATTTACAAAAATACAACTGCTGAACTCCATCCCTGCCTATATTCAGAAACTGACAAAAAACTGTCATCAACCGATCTCCTTGAAAAAGGGTTGAAAGTTAGTTAACTGTAGTGCTACCTTTATGCCAGGCAAAAGCTTAGTCGCTGTGTTGGGTAACAAATGTTTGGTACTAAAGTTGTAGATGGGTTTTTTTCCATTCTTTGGGTTAAATCCAGGAGTACATCAATGGAATAGGTTACTGTGTTCATCGATATCTGTATGAGGTGACTGGGCAAAGTGCTTTATGCCCAAATGTTTTTTTAAAACACTCTGGAGTTTTTCAAAATAGCCAGCGGGTTCCTGTCTCACCCCTGCCATACATGCCCACCGTGATTCCTAAATACACACTGCTGCCCTTTCTCACATCCTGACTGCATCAGGCAGATGGTGACTTGTTGTCACACTTCAGAGGTGCATCATGGTTGTGACGTGTGTTTGTAAGACTTAGGTGAAGGCAACGATATCTGACACATCCTGCAATGTGGCTCTTGTTTTGTTGGTCTATTGCATTCTACTTAGCCTCCGTGACAGCAAAGCTGAAGTATTTACTGCACTATAGAGTGTGGAGGCTGTGCAACAAATTACTCATGCAGGCACGTCTGAGGCTGTAACTCATGACATCAAAGCGTGCAGCAAGAATATATTGGTCCTAGTCAGAGATGCTCTATACACTTAAGCCTCAATCCTGCAAACACTTAAGCATGGGCTTAATTTTAAGCCTATAAATAGTCCCATTGATGTGATTTTGGCTACTCACTTATGATTGAGCCTATGCTTAAAGCATTTGTCCAGATCAGGGCATTTTTTATTAGCGCAGGAGTCAGTGATGTGGCGGTGAATAATGTGCGTACTCGATAAAACCAGATTGAAATGTTAATGGCTGTTGCTAATAAAGACCATGGTTTGCTGGTCTTCATTTTACTCTTATGTAGCTGATATGATTTTCTTTTTTATCTGATTTTTATAGGAACTATTTATATATAAGGAAAAATAGAGAGGCGCGAATGCGTGTGACATAGCATGGACTCTTAACACAAGAGAAACAATTAGTTAACTTCATCAAACACACGAATGCCGAATCCAGTTCCAATGAGTAGGTAGTGTGCTGCAGAAAGAATTTGCTGGGAAAAGGTGGTTTCAGATTTGGGACATGTCCTTGGGGAAGGTTCCAGTTCTCCTTCTCACTCTCCTGAAGGGTTGTAGTAGCACATGAGATGGAAGAGTTGAGTCCTGAGGCACTGCTACAGTCTGTCCTGGGATAGAATTATAGAAATACTAAACAAGAAACTGGTACAGGGATCTGTTTGAGTGCCAGCAGGGCAATTTCCCTTAGAGCCTTTGAATGCTCTACCTACGGTTCTTTGTGAAACTCCACTTGCACGCTTGTGATTGACGCAGTCTGGTTTAGAATCTTTGTCCTTGTGACGAAGTCAGACTGAACAGCTACCAGAGAGTGGTGGAAGGCAGACATATCAGCCTCAGCATGGTAAAGTCCCTCTTCTGTGTGAACTGAAAAAAGAGTTATCTAGGGTCAACTAGGGACACCTGAGTCCAGATAAAAGCTGCCTCTCTTCCAGCCTTCGGATCAGTGGAGTGGGGAGCTGGGCAGCTGACCAAGAGCCTGGCAATTCAAAGGAGCCTGGGGGATGGAGGGAGTGTGGCATGGCATGTTCCAGTCAGCTCTGAGGGCCGCCAGGTGGGTTGGGGGAGAGCCACAGTTTGGCATGCTCTGGGTGGTGCTGAGGGCTGACTGCCACGAGGCCCTGGGCCTTACGGGAACATGGAGCCAACCTCTCCTCCACATCTTGTCCAGGAGCCTGGCAATTCTGTTGGCTTCCCTGCCTATGTCTTTATAAAAATCCTTTTCTCATGTGAGAGAGACGGGAGACTAGCAGGGGGAAAAAGGCTTTCTCCTGGGTGGAAGTCTGCTCTCCTGCCTCTGGGGAAGCATCCTTACCAATGGGCTGGTTTGGTGAAAGGCTGACAACCAGCAGCCAGCATAACAAGGGCAGGGGGAGGGATTCCCATTTTGTGGGATGAACTGGTTTTAATGAAGAGGAATTTTCACAACAGTCTGCAAAGAGAGGCTCCTGAACTCTCTTTTATATTCAAATTCGACACATTAACATGTGGTTTGAACCAAGATGTGAATTTTCTGGGTCATTATAGGGGCTCTTTTGCATACTTGTCAATCTAATTCTTGACTTCCCCCCCTTCTGCTCCTCTACTGTCTGATTTGCTCACCTTGATAATTTGTTTCTGATTTGTCAACCTTGATTACTCTTTTGGTTCTTTGTGCTTTAAATATTGAGTCTGTTCTGGTATGACTATGGTCTGAAGAAGTCGGTCTGTCCCACAAAAGCTCGCCACCTAATAAATTATTTTGTTAGTCTTTAAAGTGCTATTTGACTGCTTGTTTTGTTTTGGTCTCTTTCTGTTTGGCTGAAGAATGCTCCTAAAGCCTGACTTGAAAATATAGAGGAATGAAAACTCATCCTCAACTGCTGGACCTGGAAATGTTGAGGCCGTGGGGCAAAGGAGTCACATTTTCACCATGCTTTTGTCTGGTCAGAATAATTTGGATCACACTTACATTCTGGATCTTTTGCTATTATGGTCTTTCTTTAAAACAAGCTGAAAGATCTTGAATCCGTTTTAGTGGGAAAGGTGTAATGATGAAGCAGTGTCTGTGTTCTCGGAAAGGGATAACGTAATTCTTTAATGAAAAATAATTTGAAGACTTTTTGTTCTGGAACTGCTTGTGCTCTCTTTTCTTTTTACTAATGAAAGTTTTAATGCATATTTCTGGGCTGGGGTGACTTTGACCTTTTGGCTACTAATTATATAGTTAGCTTTGAACATGCATATCACTTCACGACTTCTTACTTTCCCACAGAGGTATTGGTGCTCAGTGGTATTTCCACCTCTTCCTACTTTTGTATGCATATTTGGACCTCCTTAATGTACAGTCACTACAGCCAACACAAATATACTTTCTACTATTAAATTAGACTCCAAATTCAGGCTGAGGAAGTGCCTTGGTACATAGTCCTGATTTTCATTATTTTTTAAACAATTTGCGGGAAATAAAATTCACGGTTTGGTTTTCCAAACGCATTTTTATACATCAAGGGGAAATAGTTTAAAATGTTACTGCAGTTTGTTTAACATGTACTGTTTCTCTAGTAGTGATTGTTGGGGCTTAAAGGCAGACAATCACAAAGGATTCATTCTTTAAGTTAACTGTCCCCAGTCAGACTATCATTATTCAAAACCAAATTCAGATACCCTTGATTCATACTTTACTCAGTCCAGCAGGAGAAAAATGGCTAATGCTTATGGAGAAAACAATCCTTGTGCTCCCCAAAATGAATAAGTGTATCAGAACCTGTACATCTCTCGTTATTGTGAAGAGGTTATGGATGGATGGTGTAAACAGCTACAAAAGTACACTAGAATGGATTATTTTCTGTTGGGAATTCTAAATACCTTGGCCTTCAAATATTCTCACATAAATAAATAACAGTCTTATGGACGCCGTTGTCTGGAAGTTATCGGTAAAGACTGAAATGAGGACTTCAGGAAGATAATCTGTCTTCTGAAATACATATTTAGCAGCTAGATTGAGAAGTATGGGGTACCTCTTTGGAGGGAGGTATTTGAGATAATGTGACATCTCATGAGAAATAAGGAATGCTGTCAAACAATATATTGTTCAAGGAAGACTTAGTCAGGAGAACTCTTAAAGAAATGTGGACATCCATATGTATTCAGGAAGATACTTCAGTGTACGCTAAAGTGGTTTCTTGAATAAGGATGCTTTTCTAATGTGAACACGTGATGGAGGTATAGTATTGTCTTGCTTTAGTTTTCAGATCAGGACTAATTAGAAGATCTGCTGGGGAGTGGCTGCAGTTTTCTCGATTATTTGTTCTCTCTCCTCTTTTCCTGCCCACACTGTGCCACAGTCCACCCAACAGAATTGCCATGGGCTTCCAGGAAGCTCAAGGCTATGTAATTGAACTGCTAATTTACAACCTGCTCATGGTTCCTTTCCTCCTTTCCTAGTGCCTTAGCCAAGTTTCACTCTGAATTTGTTTCAGTGGAGGAGAAAATACAAGCCACATTGATTAAAAGTATTTTGTACAGGATGCCCCAACCAATAACTACATAGCAAACACCAGAGCTCAGGAAGATGACAATCCTACAACCGTAGAAATAAAGGGTTGTAAGGGACTTCAGGATATCATCTAGTCCATTTCTCCAGGCAGAAACAGAATGGCTGTGGCCACGCTAGCCCTTCCTCTCGGAGGGGGCATGGTAACGAGGCACTTCGGCAGATGCTAATGAATGAATATGCAGCATCTCATTAGCATAATGGCAGCTGTGTGCCCTTTGAAAGTGCCACTTTTGAAATTCATACTCCCTGTGTAGCCGGGGGCCTTTCAAAACTATTTGATTTTGGGAAGAAGGGGCTTTTGAAATCAGGGGGTTGTTTCAAAAGGCCCCCGGCCACATGGGTGGCGGGCATTTCAAAAGGGGCACTTTTGAAATGCGCAGGGTCGCTATTATGCTAATAAGGCACTGCATATTCATGACAGAGCCTCATTAACATCTGCCAAAGTGCCTCATTACCATGCCCCTTCCGAAAGGAGGGGCTAGTGTGGCCACAGCCAATAAATACACTTAGACCATCCACGCTAGATATTTATTGAACTTGTTCATAAAAGCCTTCACTGACAGGGGATTTCACAACATCATGAGATAACCAGTTTCAGTGTTTAACTATCCTTATATTTCAAAGGTTTTTTTCACTATCTAACCAAAGGCTTCCCTGCTGCAGATGAAGCTGATTATTTCCTGTTGTACCTTGTTGGACACAGAGAACAATTCATCACCGTGCTCTTTATAACATCCTTTTACATATTTGAACACTATTGTCATGTCTCATCTGAACCTTCTCTTCTCCAAGATAAACATACCGACTTCTTTCGCCCTTTTGTCATAGATCATGTTTTCTAAACATACTATTCTAAACTATATCCACTTTGTTAGTACTTTTATTAAATTGTGATTCCCCAAATGGGCATTTTATTCCAGTGGAGACCTCCCTAGCATGGAGTAGAGCAGACTAATTTGTATGTAAAACTTCCTGTTTGTGAGGCTATGTCTAGATTGCAGGGTTTTGTTGACAATATGGCTGTTTTGATGACAAAACCCTTGGAGCATCCAGATTGAGAAGGAGGAAGAATGCCTCTGTCAAGAGAGATCTGTCAACAAAATGCAGATCTGGGTGTTCCGTGGGGCCTTCTGTCGACATAAAAAGTCTCCAGGATGCTATGCAGGTGCCTCGGGGGGACACCCTATCCACAGCAAGCAACGCTCTATGATTCCTGCCTCCAGCCCTTCTTAAAGCCACAGGGAGCCCAGGGAGCCCCATGGCAAGAAGCTGAGAGCGCAGAAGCAGCAGAACTACCATCTGCAGTCCCCCATACCTTCATAGCCACACCTTTCTGAGACTATTGCCCCTATAGTTGGTCAGGAGGGAGCCCGAGAGCCCTTTGGGCCCTTGAGGGAGTAGCTTCAGGGCTCCCAGAACCCTCCCTAGGGCTCCAAGAGCTGGGTCCCATACTGGTCCAGCCCAGAGATCAAGGACCTCCTGGATCTCTGGACCAAGGAGGAGACCCTCCAAGACCCCTGTGTCAGGTGCTGCAATGCCAAAATCTATGGCCACCTGACCATGACCGTGGCTAAACAGGGCCACCCCCGCCACCCCCATGAACAGGTGTGGGCCAAAGTTAAGGAACTGCATCAGGGGTATGTATGAGCCTGGGATGCCGTGGGACACTCAGGAGTGCTCCTGCCCCTGCTACAGGGACCTGCAGAACATCCTGATTGGGGAAATACCCCACCCCCTCATCTGAGCCTCAACAAGGGGCTCAAGTCCCCTCCAGTGCAGCAGGAGCCCCCAGAGGAGGAGGAGGAGGAGGAGGAGGAGGAGGAAATAGCAGAGGCCTAACCCCCACAGAAGCTAGACTTTGAGGCCAGAAACTTTGTTCTGGTGCTGGACCTGGTCCCCGATGGCCAGGTAATGTCCTGGATGTCCTTCAACCTCAGTGACAGTCCCTCAGGTGAGTGACCCGTATGTCACACACCCCAGAACAAGGGAAGGGGGCGCAGACGGGGCATGTGGTGAGTGTTGCTCAGCCAGCTCGGGCTGGACCTGATGCTGAGGTCCTAGCACATGGAACCACACGCCACAGGAGTGTGTGCCACTGGGAACCAGTAGACAGCCCCAGAGCACAAGGGGCATCCTGCTTCCAGGTTCATGGGAAGCTGGGTGAGCCTCAGGCCTCGGGGTTTGCGGAGGGCCTCCCAGCACCTGCCAGGGCTGGAGGCAGGCTAGCCACAAGGGTACCAGCCTGACCCCAGGCACACTTTGCATTGCTTGTGCATGGCACTCAGCATGTGGGCATGCCCGCAGGTGTGAAGCAGCACCTGCTCCTGCAGGCAGCCCTGTGAGCTGCAGGTGTGTTGGTGGGCCCAGGGAGGGTCAGGCTGTTCCTGGCTCACCCTCCACCCATGAGGGGACCCGTCTGTGGCTGGATCCTTACCCCTTCCTTGGCTGCTAGCCCATAGGCTGGAGGGTTGGCAGTGGTCAGCCTGCTCCTAGAGGCACCATGGAGTCCCCATGTGGCAAGTCCTATTTTTGGACATCCCTGTCCCTTGGCCTGAGTGGTACTGGATACTGCTCAGGTGGGTGGGAGCATGGCCTAAGAGGCCGTGTTGCACGAATGACTCGCCATCTCTCCTATTTGTGTTCTGTACAGCTGGACCTACGCTGATTGAAGGCTGGGTCACCCCAATGACACTGACAGGTCACCCCTGCAGCTGGTGAAGTCGTTGGAGGTTCCATGAAGACCTGATGCGACAACATATTGCAGTGCTGAAGGACATGCCTACCACAGTGGAGCAGCTCCACAGGGTGGGTGTGGAGTGGCGGTCCTGGGAGGGGGACCATTTAATGTCCCACTGTGATGCTGTCCCAGCCACCTGCGGCCACCCCCATCGCCCTGCACCTGCCTGCTGTCCTGCATGGCACCCTGGATCCCCACCTGATCTCTTCAGTGATGGCCATGGCTGCTGGCCCCCAGACCGTCTGCTGCCCTGCCCACCCAGACCCCTCAGCAGCCCCTCCACATCCACACCTCTCCCTGGTCCCAGCCCAGGGGGACCTGAACCCACAGCAGGAGGGGATCCCAAGGCCAATGTTGCTCAGGGTCCCACTTCCCCTTGGATTTTTGGCCCCCCATTCCCCTTGTTCTGAGGACCCCAGCCTCCTGTCCCAAGCCCCTCCTGTCCAAGTTCTGAGGCCCCCGCCCTCTTCCCCAAGCTCCCGTCACTGTAAATCATTAACAGATGCTTGCATGGCACTACTTTGTAAATAGTTTGGCTTTGCACTGTTTTTGTTTGGCACAAGTTTTTTATGTTCAGTAAAACCCACTTAATTGCTCACCACCTGTGCATCTGTCATTATTGTGTGGGAGTTGGGGAAGAGTGATTGGGTGAAAGGAGGGGTTGTGGTGGGAAAGGGGTAGGGTAGTGGTCCGGAGGTCCCTCTTGAGGGGGGATTGGCATGGGGAGGGTTACTGGGATCCATGTGAGAAGCTCTACCTCAGGGCCTCCTGGAACTGCAGCCTGTCCTGATGAGCCTAGTGGAAGGCAGCTGTGCCTGGCTGCTCATAGACATGCTCCTTGCAGCCAGCAGATGCCCTCCATCCTGGAATGAAGGCCTCCCTCCTTTCTTCCACACTATTGTGCAGGGTACAGCAAGACCTCACAACCTGGTGGATGTTTGCTCCCCTATGTTGAAGCAGGTGAGCAGATGCCTGAACCATGCCTTGAGGCAGCCAAAGGTGTACTTGGCCTGCATCCTGGTGTGGTTCAGTCACTCTTTGAATAGTTCCTGGCTGGGATCCAGCTGGCCAGTATAGGGTTTCATCAGCCATGGCATGAAGGTGTAGGTCATGCCCCCATGATGCAGAGTGTCAATGGCATGTCGGATGAATGTTGCCACCTCCAGCCTCTGGTACAGGCTGGAGTTATGGAACATGTGGGTCTCATATGCTCGGCACACTTATCTGACATAAATGTCTGTGAACTCTCAACGGTGGTGGACCAGGGCCTACAGCACCATGGAGAAGTAGCCCTTCCATTTGTTGTACTTGGCCATGCTATGTTCCAGGGCACAGACCGGCACCAATTCCCAGAAGGAACTGGTGACTGGCAACCACGGCTGACGTGGTTCTGGGTGGCGGTTTTATTGAGAGAGCGAAAAGGCTGTCTGGCTGCTGTCTGTTGACAGAGCACATTGCTCTTTCGATGTGCCTTGCTGTCTGGATGTGCTCTGTCAACAGAAGTTTTCTTGCAAGATAGCTTCCAACATAAACTTCTGCTGACAAAACCCTGCAGTCTAGACATAAATTACATATGACCTTCCTGTTAAAACATACCAGAATGACATTTATCTTTTTTTTTCAACAGCATCATGTTGTTGACTTACATTCAGTTTTTTTGTCCACTGTCACCCCAGATTCTTTCCTACAGTACAGCTGTCTAAGCCCGTTATTCTCCACTTGGTAGTTATGCTCTTGAATTTTCCTTCTTAAGTGTAGTACTTTGCAGTTGTCTTTACTGAATTTCTTTGTATTGATTTTAGATCGATTCTCTAGTTTACCCAGACAATTTTGAAGTCTAATCCTGTCCTCTTAAGTACTTGCATCCCCACCTGGTTTTGTGTCATCCATAAGTATTGTAAGTGTACTTTCCACTGCATCCGAATAATTAATGAAAATATTGAATAGTACTGGACTCGGGACAGACTTATCTGGGACCCCACATGACAGGTCCTCCCGTTCGGCTGCCTCAGATAACCACTTTTAGAATATGATTACCCAGTCACTTATTCACTGAACATCCATCCAAGGGCATGTTTCAGGAGGAGTGCGAAGAAGATCCCAAACAATGTTGGAGCAAGCACGCATCCTTGTTTGACGCCGCTCCTGATTCTGAAAGCATCCGATAATGCGCCATCATATTGGATGGTTCCTCTCATGTTTTCGTGGAACGACTGGATCATCTTGAGTAACCGTGGAGGACAGCCTATCTTGTGGAACAGTTTGAACAGACCATCCCTGCTGACCAGGTCAAAAGCCTTGGTCAAGTCGATGAAGGCTATGTAGAGTGGCTTTCTCTGCTCCCTGCACTTCTCCTGCAGCTGCCTCAGAGAGAAGACCATGTCAATGGTAGACCTCTCTGCGCGGAATCCACACTGCGATTCGGGGTACACCCTCTCAGCAATCTTCTGGAGTCTGCCAAGGATGACACGAGCGAACAGTTTACCAGTGACGCTTAGGAGGGAGATTCCACGGTAGTTGTTGCAGTCCCTTCTGTCTCCTTTGTTCTTATACAACGTTACAATGTTAGCGTCATGCATATCCTGTGGAACCTCACCCTCTTTCCAGCACAGGCACAGTAGCTCATGCAGGGGTTCCAGGAGTGTGCCCGCGGCACATTTGATTACCTCTGGTGGTATACCATCCTGGCCAGGGGCCTTTCCTGCTGCAATGCTGTCGATGGCTCTCTTCAGTTCATCCACAGTCAGTTCTTGATCCAGGTCGTCCATTACTGGTAGGAGCTCGACGGCATCGAGGGCTGCGTCAACCACAACGTTCTCGCGTGAGTACAGCTCGGAGTAGTGCTCAAACCAGCGCTCCATCTGTTTGGCTTTGTCAGCGATGACTTCACCAGATTTGGATTTCAGAGGTGCCATCTTGTTCTGGGTGGGTCCTAATGCCTTCTTCATACCCTCGTACATTCCTCTGAGATTACCAAAGTCGGCATAGGTCTGGATGCTGCTGCATAGCTGGAGCCAGCGGTTGCTGGCACAGCGCCTGGCTGTCTGCTGTACTGTTCTTCTGGCCTCTCTAAGTGCTTGCTGGGTACTCTGGCTCGGTGAGTGTTTGTACTCCAGGAGTGCAGCGCGCTTCTTTTCAATGACTGGAATCATTTCATCAGAGTTAGCTTCGAACCAGTCGTTCGTGTTTCTAGCTCTTCTTCCAAACACCGACAAGGCCGTGTTGTAAACTGTATCCCTCAGATGTTGCCATTTGGATGTCGCATCGATGCTCCCAGGGCTGCTGCACAGATTTTCCTGGAGGGTCTCTCTGAACTTTTCAGCTTTCTCCGAGTTTGCCGTCTTTCTGGCATCAATACGGGGCCTTCCAGCCAGTTTAGAGCAGTACAGCTTCTTGGGTCTCAGCTTGAGCATGGAGCAAACTAGCGAGTGATCTGTGTCACAGTCAGCACTATGATAGCTGCGTGTCAGAAGGACGTTTTTGAGGTTATTATGCCTAGTGATGACCATGTCTAGTTGATGCCAGTGCTTCGAGCGTGGGTGTCTCCACGACACTCTGTGCTGTGGCTTCGTTCGGAAGAATGTGTTTGTGATGCACAGATTGTGGTACGTGCACAGTTCAAGGAGACGCTGTCCATTGTCATTCATTTTTCCCACACTGAAGTGTCCTAAGCAGGAAGGCCATGAGGCCCAATCAGCTCCAACTCTTGCATTAAAGTCACCCAAGATGTACAGTTGTTCACGAGCAGGTAGTTGCGCTACAGCAGCACTAAGCACATTGTAGAACTTGTCTTTTACTTCTGGTGTGGCATACAGGGTTGGGGCATAAGCGCTGATCAGGTGGACAGGACCGGCACAAGTTTGAAGTGTGATCCGAAGAAGTCTTTCTGATCCGCCCATGACTAAATCCACCATTTCTAGAAGGGTGTTTCTGACAGCAAAGGGCATCTTGCTGCACACAAGATCTGATGGGAAACTGTTTAGCCTTGCAAGGCTGAAAGCTAAGTCTGAGGTGCGAGAAGTCCTCATCAGAGACATGCTGTTCGCAGACGATGCTGCTGTAGTGTCTCGCACAGAAGACCAGCTTCAAAAACTGCTGGATCGGTTCTCCAAAGCGTGCAAGGACTTTGGGCTTACCATCAGCCTAAAGAAGACGAACGTACTCGATCAGGATGTTGCTGAATCCCCATCAATCAGCATTGACAACTATATGTTAGAGGTTGTCCACGAGTTCATTTACCTCGGGTCCACCATCACTGACACCCTGTCGTTGGACACTGAGCTAAATAGGAGGATCGGAAAAGCGGCCACAACTCTGTCCAGACTCAGCAAGAGAGTGTGGAATAACAACAAGCTGTACACTCACACCAAAATGCAAGTCTACAGAGCCTGCATCCTCAGCACCCTCCTTTATGGCAGCGAGACTTGGACCCTGTATGCCCGCCAGGAAAAGAGGCTGAACGTCTTCCACTTGCGCTGCCTCAGGCGCATCCTTGGAATATCATGGAAGGACAGAGTTACCAACACTGCCGTCCTCGAGCAAGCTGGAATCCCAACCATGCACACCCTCCTCAGGCAGCGTCGACTCCGCTGGCTTGGCCACGTCCACAGGATGAACGATGGAAGGATTCCAAAAGACATCCTGTATGGTGAGCTAGCCTCTGGCAAAAGACCTCCCGGACGCCCCCAGTTGCGCTACAAAGATGTCTGCAAGAGAGACCTCAGAGAGGTAGACATCGAGCTGGACAACTGGGAAGAACTAGCAGACGACCGCAGCAGATGGAGGCAGGGCTTACACAAGGGTCTTCAGAAGGGCGAGTTGAAGATCAGACAGCTAGCAGAGGAGAAGCAAGCGCACAGAAAGCACAATAAGGACTTGCCAGACACCCATTACATCTGCAAGAGATGCAGCAAGGACTGTCACTCTCGTGTGGGTCTTCATAGTCACAGTAGACGCTGTAAATGAAGTCCTCAACTGAAACTTTCAAGGGCGCGATCCTTAGTCTATGCAGACTGAAGGATGCCTACTACTACTACATATTATTCACTGACCTTATTGTAACTTCAGCTAGGTGATATTTCTCTAGTTTGTTATGAGAGAATCATTTGGGACTGGATCAAAAGCCTTACAAAAATCAAGATACATCACATCTACTGCTTTTCTTCTTTACACTTTTGCCAGTTAGTCCATTCCTAAGGGGACTATTCAGGTAATTCCCTTTGCAGAGCTATCTAGATGGTCCCAATAGTTTATATATAAGCCATACTCTGTGCCAGCCATGTGAATAGGAAAGGAATGTCCCCTTTGAAAGTGAATTTTAAATTTCTTAGGGAAAGAAGGCTGCTAAAACCCCAGACATCAATTTCTATGTGCTGAATTTGAATTGGGTCAATTGAAAATTAAATATCGAGATTAGTTGGTGAATAAGAGTAAATGGAAGAAACTGAGGTTTTTGTTACTCAAAAGGGTATGTAGTTAAAACATGTGTTACTTATATATTTGGTATTATACTAGTTATTTTTTATCCTCTGGAATTTTTGCTTCAGAGTTTATATGGTGTGTGTTCCTCATGATGATATGGAAAGGAAAGTTGAACCATCTGAGAAAAAGTCTTGCACATCTGCCAAGGAAGCAGGAGATCTGGGTATGATTAAGAGAGGGATAGTTTTATTTTGGTTCCTTATTCCTGTATTTCAATTTGTATTATTTCTGTTAATTTGCTTCTGTATTTTCAAGGGTGTTCATGATGAACTACATTCATTCCACTCATAAAAAAATAAAAAAATAAATAAAAGCAGCAAGCAATATACTACCCAGCCCAATGCAGTTTCAATGCACAAAACACAGCAAATAACCAGGTCGGCAGTAAACCTCACCACCCAGCTCCAACCCTGAGATAATAGCTGGGCTTTGCAACATGCCTTTGAGGGGGTGAGATCAGCCAGACACTGGAGAGAGAGCCATGGGCCATGTTGCAAGGAACAGCAATGCAAGCCACGATGTGCCCCATGGAGGAACAGAGCAGTAGAAAGAGACCAGAGGAAGGTGTTAGCTGGATTGGAGGTAGCAGATGGCTTCCTTAGGGTGCCCAATAGTGCACCTGGATTAGAAAGTAGTGGAATGGGAGAGCTTCAGTACCCTGATTCCTTGAAATTAAGTGGGGCTTCTTCTGGAGACTCTAACCATAGGAAGGTGACTTGCCCCACTGCCAGTGTCCTGAAAATCAACAGATTGAAACTTAATTCAGTGTTTTACCTTTATTGGGCCTAGTTGTCCTTTTATTTTCAGGCAGCACTTTTATCCCCTATTTCATCTTGCATGTCTCAGGAGGTGCTGTTTTCAAAAATGATAACTCAGCTATACTGGCAAGATGGTTCAATTTATAGGTCCAGATCCTTCTGTCCCTGCTCTGTTTTGCTTTTGTTTTAGCATTGCAAAGCAACCTCAAACCTGGTTTAATTGGCTTCCTGTGAATTCTTTGGGTGTGAGGCTCCCAAAATATTAGGAGCTAAAACTTTTTAAGGCAGGATGACCTAAGAAGGGGGGATATGGCTCGGGCTGTGTGACCACTGGCTAATCTTTGGCTCCCAAAACAGCTCATTACAGTGAGGTGACAAGCAACTGTTTGTAAATAGATGGAGCTCTGTGGGGTTTCCCCAGCTTGGAGCCTTAGGATCAAAGTAACACATTTAAGGCTCACATCGAGATGGTGTTCTACAACTCCAGTGGTTCCCAAGGTGTGGGGTGTCCCGCAAGGGGACACAGAAGACTGTTAGGGAGCCAGGCAACCAGGCTTGGTCCAGCTCCCAGGGGGTGGGGCAAGACGGGTGCACCACTTTGCCCCACTTTTCCCCAAGACCAGCTCTGGAATCAACCACTTGGACCCCCCAGGCCAGCTCCACCTTTATCTCCAGCTCCTCTCTCATCCCCATTTCTGTCCTGAGCTTTGCCTTCAGGACAAGCTTCTTTGCCAAGGAAGCTTCATCTGTGCAGTAGCGGGGAGGGGAGGCATGGATAGAGTCCATTAGTAGTAAGTGTGTGGAGTGGGGGGAGACAACAGAAAAAATGTGAGCGCCCCTGCTCTACTCTCTTGAGCTGTCCTTGAGGCAGCAAGGTGGATGCCCCAGATCTATGCCTTATTATTGCCATATGGAAAATCAGAGGAGAAGAAGAAACGCTAGAAGTGGTAAAGATAGCTTTTAGTAATTTGTAATAGATTACCCTAAAATCTATACTTCTGTCATAAAAACAGCATTGTATATTGTGGACTGCTCTTTCCATTGGAAAAAACAGCTGAATTATTATTATTTGTTTATTATAAGAAGAGAATCAGGAAACAAACTAGCAATGATATTCTGTATTCAGCAACACAGCTGACTGAGAGTTTAAAGACATGAAAAACCTGTGTAAGTGACAACTGAGTTAAAAAGAGAAATAATCTTGCATATTTTTTATTTGTCAGGCTACGTTTATAGTCCTGAGAAAACACAGACTAATGGCAAGCTACCAGCAGGAGCACAATGTCTGGTCTTGATTGCCACATTCCACAGCTACTTTGGTTAAGAACCATTAGTATTATGCAGTAGGTTGGTCCTTGTGTGGTTGGTCCTGCCTCTCCTCTTGCTGGGGGAGTGTAAAACAGAGTCCATGTTTCAAATAAACGCAACTCTGTGTTGTTTTTTATTATGGGCAAGTTGTAAAACTAATGACAGAGTCTTTACAAGGAAAAAGAGCACATTTTGTATCCTAATATAAGCATATGAAAACAGTTTGAGTAACGAAAACATAATTAAGTTCTCTGTGGTTTTCATATGTGTGACAAAGCACAAATTTATTTTTAATTGTGATCATGTTAATACCTATATATTGATTTTTTTTTTAAAAATACCAAGTGAGATGGATTACAACATAATCATTTTTAAAAAAAAAAATTGCAAATTTGAAAGGAATTAAAAGAGAATGGCTATAAATTCAAATTTGGATTTCAACAACTATAAAACTGTACTCAAGCAACTAAATAAACGGTTTATATTTCAAAGGTTCTGAGAGCCCACAGCTCCACTGACAGAAAAGGCAGTTTTTGACTGATCAGCACTACTGGAAACCAGGCCATTTATTTAGATCATAAAAATATGGAGTCAGCTGTCTAATATCCATCATGAAAGAACACAATCTAGCTCATCTGGAATCAACTGGAGCCTTTATATTGACTTCAGTGAGGCTTGGACCTGGCCACACAATTCTTGAAAATGTTGATGCTGGCTGCTGGGCTAAATTTTGTCCTTTGCTTTTTATTTGTGTGATCCCACTGACTTCATTTGGTAGGTTACTGTGTAAATAAGGTCTTTCCATGTTGACCTATCTGAGTGCAGGATTAAGGCATGCTTCTAAAGTCAGGGATGAGTGATGGGAACAATAGAAGAGGTTCCAAAAGCCTGCTGGAGAGAGCTTGTTCAGAGAAAGGTTTCAATAATTATATATTTTCCTGTAGTGTATTATTTAGCCACTACATTTTTCTAGGCATTCTATATATTTTCAGGTATAATGCAGGCCTGGGAAAAGAAAAGAGACTACAGTGGAATTCAAGTTATTTGAAGGTCTGTTTGTAACTGTAGCTGTTGCTGTTTTCTTTAACAAATATTTCCTATTTATGATGGACCATGATTCCATATTTTATGAGATCTATACTTAAAATCTTTGCAAATAACTAATAGTAGTGTAACAGTTCTGTGCTAACTATAATTTTATAGAATATGGCCTAGATTAGCAAGGTACTGAAGTATGTGGTCAGCCTTACCTCAATCCCCAGGAAAATAATGGATGGGATCCTCAAGGAATCTATTTTGGGACACTTGGAAGAGTGAACTGTGATCAAAAGTAGTTAACATGGATTCACCAAGGGCAAGTCGTGCCTAACCAATCTGATTTGCTTTTATGATGAGATAACAGGCTCTGTGGACATGGGGAAGTCAATGGATCTGATATACCTTGACTTCAACAAACCTTTTCATACAGTCTCCCACAAAATTCTTGCCTATAAGTTTAGAAAGTATGGATTGGATCCATGGACTATAAGATGGATAGAAAGCTGGCTTGATGGTCAGGCCCAAACAGGCAATGGTCAATGGCTCAATATCTGGATGGTGGTTGGTTTCAAGTGGAGTGCCCCAAGGCTTAGTTCTGGGACCAGTGTTGTTCAACATCTTTATTAGTTACTTGGATGAGGAACTGGATTGCACCCTCAGCAAGCTTGTGGATGACACCAAGCTAGGGGGACAGGTAGATATATTAGAGGGTAGAGATACAATCCAAAGTGACCTTGATAAATTGGAGGATTGTGCCGAAAGAAATGTGATGTGGTTCAGCAAGGAGAAGTGTAGAGCCCTGCACTTGGGACAGAAGAATCCCAAGCATTGTTATAGGTTGGGGACTGACTAGCCAAGGAGAAGTACAGAGGAAAGGGACCTAGGGATTATGGTGGATGAAAAGGTGGATGTAAATAAACAGTGTGCCCTTGTTGTCAAAAAAGACCAATGGCATATTGGGCTGCATTAGGAGGAGCATTTCAAGAAGATCTAAAGAAGTTGTTGTTCTTCTCTATTCGGCACTGGTGAGGCCACATCTGTAGTACTGCATCCATTTTGGGGCCCCCAGTACAGAAAGGATGTGGATGTGCTGGATCAGGTTCCATGGAGGGCAACAAAAATGATTAAGGGGATGGAGCACATGAACTATGAGGACAGACTGAGGGATTTGGGCTTATTTAGTTTGCAGAAGAGAAGACTGAGGGGTGATTTGATAGAAGCCTTCAACTTCCTGAAGGAGTAGTTTGAAGAGGATGGAGAGAAACTGTTCTCAGTGGTGACAGTTGGCAGAACAAGGAGTAATGGTCTGAAGTTACAGAAGGAGAGGAGTAGGTTGGATATTAGGAAAAACTACTTCATCAGGAAGGTGGTGAAGCACTGGAATGCATTGCCGAGAGAGGTGGTGGAATCTCCATCCCTAGAGATTTTTAAGTCCTGGCTTGACAAGGTCCTGGATGGGTTGACTTAACTGGGGCTGATCCTGCTTGAAGCAGGAGGCTGGACTCCGTGACCTCTTGAGGTCCCTTCCAGCTCTATGATTCTATCATTCTATAGCAACTGTTTCAACAGTAATAAGTGGCAACACAGGCAGATGAGCTGTAGGTAAGAAACTATGCTCAGGGCAGTATTTCATGCTGAGAGACCTCTATTTGACCTGTTTGGTAGTCACCAACCTAAAATTTCAGAGTTTCTGCTGTCTCAACAGGTCAGGTCTCCTGAACCTTACCCATTTTCCTAAGTCTTATTTATGTGTGTATTCTAAAGCTTACTGTTTAACTTTTCTATTCAAGGAACTTGATTTAATTCCTCTTTTCCACATGTGTCACTGTCTGGATGTACTTTATGAACAGTAGTGTGGAGTAGTCCCTGTAGCCACAGCTGAGATCTGCCTTGCTGTCTTCCTCAACCACATCAAAAAAATCTCCTAGCAGCTTGCTTTGTCTTACACCTTAGGATGAAATCTGTGGTGGCTCTGGGTTCTCTCCAATCCCCAGAAGTATGAATGTGGGAAACCCTTGTGCTCCCAAGCTTTTGCACACCAGAAGGGAGCTGCCTGCAGAATGTTTAAAAGAGCACTCACCCTTGCATTGAAAACCCAATATGACATAAAGGGTAACCTTGCAACTTCTGAACCTCTGTGCTAAAGTACTATAAAATTCATGAACTTAGAGTGGTCGTGGAAGATCTTCACCTTAAGTTGTTTCAATAACCCAATGCCAAACGAGTGGGAAGTTTATTGCTGCTAGGCTACAATGGCTTGTTTTGCGGAAGGATTAATGCCATATATCAGACTGATGACAAAGGCAAGCAACTTTATAGTTTCATAGTCAGAAGTTTCTGTTTCTTTTGAATAAGTATATGACTGAAGGAGTGTCTAGCTGCAAAAAACATTGAGCCCCTTCACTGAATGTTGTGTTTTCTTAATACTTAATTCCAGCAGGGTACCCAGAGCTTCTCCTTATCATATGTAAGCTGCCATCTTTTTTCAGCATTTCTTGGGGCCGTATGTATGTTCTGAGGATGAAGGTCACTAGGTTTGCTGTTTTTTCAATGGTAAGTGCAACCTCACTCAGTAGTGTCTGAATTCTTAGAATCCTGGTCAATAATTTGTGAGTGCATTAAATCTTGAATACAAGGCTACATCTGCATGCAGTTTTAGTATTTCACAGAGTTCTAGATCTGATTCTCTCCAAAGCTAGTCAACATTTCTGCTTCATTAAAGTTCACTTAGCTAAAGGTGTCACATCCAGATGTACACAACCTGTTTAACAGGGAGTGCCTGCCTCCAGAGCACTCCACATTTTTACTAGGAAAGAAGTAAAGGGCCCATAATGTATCCCACGCTTGGATCACCTACTCTACAGGATGTTGTGCTGAAGTTGTTCAAGTAAGGCAGCTGCAAAATGTTTCAGTTTCTTTCCACTTCTCAAATTCTCTTTTTAATTCATGTGTAAAAATATAAATATACACATTTGGAGTAGTACTCCAAAGAATTTCAAGTGCTGGAATGCAAGTGAATAGATCAGCAGACTCATCACCTTTCCAGCAGCCAACTTTTCTACAAAAATTCCCTCATTGCATCAAAACAGGATGTAAGTAAGATAGCAAATCAATGGGAGTATGTTAAATTTGTTAGTACTCATAAGCCGTGGTACAGCAGCCTTGTCAGGTTTAGGTAAATTGGAATCATCCTCAAAATTAGAAGCACAAAATCGGTCTAGTGGTTGAAAAGGTGGAAATTGCTTCCAATAGTTCTTTAACAAAGAACAGCTCATTGCACATGAATGTGCAAACAAGGTCTTCGTTATGTCCCCTTGAATTCCTGTATAATGCTGGATAATACTGCCCGGGAAGATTATTTTATATCTTCTGGGATTTGGCATGCAAAAATATAGAAATGAGCAATGACATATTCTATTAGGAGACTATGGTACGGTAGGAGTAAGGTCAGCTCTTATGGTTAACATTGATTAATATATTCAGTGACTTCCACAAAATCCTATGCAGTACTTTGATAATTGGGGGTGAAATCTATTCAGGGATGAAGGGTTCTACATTTATACGGAGGAGATCTGAAGATTTCAAAATGGGTTTAGAATTCTGCTTCTTTTACAATGTTAATTTTTCTTAATCACCCTGTCCTTTAAGGAATAGGCACGAGTTGCTGGTTGACCCAAGTTACTCATGTTTTTGAGATTATGGCAATCATTAAAAACTCAAGGTCTACCAGAAGCAACCATACAGAGGCAGTATTCCCCCATACTTGAATCAGAAGACTAGGAAAGTTTTGCAGGGGATAAGATTTAGGCTTTTCCATCCTTTGAGATTGCTCTTAGTTTTGCCTTGCCAATATCCCTTCCCCACCTCCAATATGGCTTTCATATTAAGAGTTAACCATTGATCTTTTAACATTATATATAAATTTACCATCCTATATCTTAAGTTCTAAAAGAAAAAAAAGTGAGTTGCCTTTAAAAAAAATCTAGTTTTCTCCTCCATAGTAAGACCCTATCTAGCCGATGCAACAACCCTATAGAACTTTAAATGAATGTTGTAATTATTTTGTAATGGTGCCACACTATATTCTGTAATTTATGCCATATGCTGCTGTCTTATATTTGTTTTGTAAAGCATTTTACTAGAGATCATATCTACATCAGCCATTCTGTTTGTGTAGCTGACGTGAAAGTACTTGTCGCAATCTCTTGCATGTGTTAAGGTTGACTGGGGCTGCTCTCCCATTGATGCTAGTTTCTTTTCTCATTTTGGTGGAGTACTAGCATCATTGGTAGAGCAATGGGAGATTGATTCATCACATCCACGTAGGTGTGATAGCTCAATGGTCAGTGGGTCAATCAATGCAACATTGATCTCCAGGATAGTGTAGACATACCCTAAGCCAAAGTCTTCATCCTTGGGTCTTTTGCCATAATTACTGAGTAATGCCATAGGAAATTTTAGTTTTACTTTATTTATTAGTAACTTCTCTTCTTCTCACATTACTTATGGTCATCACAAACTTTTTGTTCAAGAAAACCAGCTGGGTTGTGAATGCAGGTAAGTGAACTTCTTGTCTAGTACTAAGTAGTACAGTTATGGTCGTTTGATAGTAGGAATATGATAAAACATCTGGTTGAGTACACAAATAGATATTGCTGATGCTTATCCATTTTGTAATGGATTAGAGAGACGAAGATTCATTATGAAATATATGTTCTGTTAGGTCAACTGTGTTAGCAGGAACTTTAAACTGACTTTCTGATGCTCTGAATATAATCTGACCATACACAGCCGAATATTGAGTGAGTTGGTTGTCTTAGTCCATAGCTGCACTGAAACACCACATAAGCCACCTTTAAGTAGCTAGTCCTAATGAAAGACAAATTGTGTCAAAACAAAACGTGCAATTGTCATTTTTGTTCTGCCTCATGGTGGCTAATCATAAATGAAATGTGGGGCATAGTCCCTGGAAAGGAGTCCGTCCAGCTGGAAAGCAATAATATTCCAGCTATTTTTGGATGCTATAACTGCTCTTGGAGTATCTGAAAACTTATACTGAGGTGAAATTAGCAATTTGGTCAGGAGACTTAAGCATCAGCCATCAATGACCCATCCTCTTGTGATTGGCTACTATTTCACCTTAAATGCCTAACACAACCACTGGAAAAAAACCAACCCTAAATATCCAGGAAGACATGTAATTTTACTCTCTCTTCCTCTGCCTGTTTTTCTCCTCATTACGGAAGTTAGAGTCCTTTCTTAATTACAAGGGGTGGAGGTGCATCTGAAAACTAAATTAATCTTCCATATGAACAGTATGGTTTACAAATGCAGTGTGGTATTGTCTGTTCCCATAAGATCTGAAACTAATTCAGTTCCATATGGAAAGAATCCTGTTTACCTATCCGGTTTCCTAGCATAAATCAAGCTGTAAAACTACATCTCCTTGTCGAAAGGTCACTGCCCAAAAGAAGAGTGACAAAATTCTGCCAACCCACTGCAAAGCTTCCAGCAATAAACAAGGGAAGGAGAATGTGAAGAAATGACTGTGATGAAATTTGCAGTGTTGATGTAGCCATGTTGGAGCCAAAATATTAGAGAGACATAGTGGGTGAAGTGATATCTTATAATGAACCAATATCTACGGGTGAGAGAGACATGCTTTTGAGCTCAGAGTGTTTCAGGTCTGAGAAAAGTACACAGGCCTTGTTAACAATAGAAAACTAGGCCAGTTTAGCTATGTTTGTCAGGGGCATGTGATGCTGTTAGGTACACAGAGAACTTCTTTTGTCTCCCAATCACTTTTCAGGGAAGTAAAGGAGGAATATCTACACTGAGGGGTGAACCCCTCCAATTGGCATGTGTAGTGTCAACATTGAAGCACTACATTTGTACAGCTGTGCTGCTGTCACATTTTAAATATAGACAACCTCTCAGCATGTTGCAGCTAAATACAAGGCAAAATAGATGGTTTAACAAATGCAGTTAACAAAAAATCCAAGGTGAAGTGTACCGGGAACTTCTCTGCAACCAAAAGTTAGAAGGGGTGAGGAAGAAGGGGGATACAGATTATTGTAATAAGCCATTGATCCAGTGCCTTTATTAAGACAATGAATTTTAGTGTTTTGCAAAGTTATGACTTCATACTTCCAGGCTCATCTGTTAAAGATATTGTGCACGTTTCCGTTAAAGACAAGGAGTGCATCGTCAGATACAGAATGACTGCTTTGTGCAAAGTGTGTACCCAGAGAGGTTTGGTCTTCCATCATTTTTCTGTGTAAGCTGTTCATGAGCATAGTGATAGCCTGGTTTCACCCACATAGTTGTTATTGGGGCACTGATATCGTGGTCTGGATTCAGTACACCATGCATTGTTGTAGGCATATGTAGGACTCATGGATTTTGCAGGTGATGGAATTACTAGCGTAATAATTTGTGATTTTTATATATAATTAATTTTTATTTATATTCTTTTATTACACCCAATAAAGTTATCACATAGAAGATTTCACGCTTTCCTGCTCTATTCCAAATGAGGGAAAAGAAGGGTAGGAGAAACATAATGCACTTAGATTAGTAGATTCTCAAGCCTGAAAGACTACAGTTGAACCTCTCTAGCCTGACAGCCTCAGGTCCTGACCAGTGCTGAATGAAAGAATTTGCTGGACCATGGGAAATCAATATTGTCTAGCAGCTTTACTACCATTTCCACTGCTTACCGGGTTCTTAGAAGACATTTAGGGGTAAATTAGAGCTAAATAAAAGCACAGAATGCTGAGGGCCAGGACTGGAGTCTGTAAACAAACTTGATGGGACCACAAGAAACTTGGCCACACCCTTGATAAGTGGTCATATGGCTAACTAAAATTATGACGTTTTATGGATGTTGCTGGATGAGGGAGTGCTGGACTGCAGAGGTTCAACCTTTGTTATGATAGTCCAACCAGACGTCCTCCAAAAAGGGGCCAAAGAATCTCAGAATGTATTTTCTACATACATACAGCAGCCTAGGCATATTTTTAATAAAATCAAAATATAGGGATAGAGGTGTGCCCCTGCTTTCCCCCTTTGTGATTGTCCTCTAGTGACAAAGAGAAGTAAAAAGTTTCAGCGGGTTAGCCACTTTAGTCTGTTTCAGCAAAAAACTGGTGCATCTGATGAAATGGGTTTTGCCCAAGAAAGTTTTTGCCCCAATAAATTATTTAGTCTTTAAGATGCCACTGGACTCCTTGTCATTTTCAAAGATAAGTGAATCTGCTGTAAGTGGTCAACTAGATGTACCCCTTTGCTAGGGTATTCCCTGGTTATTGTATAGTTAATTCTGTGTCATTGCCTCATGATCCCTATCCCCTGGCACAGGGTTTATGTCAGCTAGAGATGGTCTTAGAAATATCTAACCTAGGGATCTGCAAACTGTGGTTCCAGAGCTGCATGTGGCTCTTTAAGGACTTTTTATGGCTCCTGAACCTATAATTGCAAAGTTAAAAAAAATCCTCCTGATTGTTTTTGATAAACAGTGAGCATCTAGAAGCCCAGGAATGAACAACTCATACCTAAATAGCAAACGATAAGTGATCTTGAAACGTTGGATAACTCCCCCTAGGATTTTCCAGAAAGAGAGGAAAAGTTCAGGAGGAAAACCCAGGAAGACAGTGGTCCAAGCACACACATGTAAAGTGTGAGGAAATAGAATATGTGAAAAGTTTGTGAACATCCTGCAGTAAACAGGTATCACATTACAAAGCATTGTGTGTGCGCTGATCTTCAGATAGGGGGTTATAAAAAGTCTAGTTTGACATTAAAGACCTTCTTGTATTCACATGCATTGAAGCTCTTGAAGTATTGAGTTTTTTACTGAATTGGAAAAAATGGCTCTTCTTGCTGTTTTGGTTGCTGACCCCAATGTAACCAATGCAGCCATATGAGGCATCTCCCCAGCCATTCAGATATTGTTCTTTCTTGCTGGAGGCCAGATAGTAACACAGAGGCTACGTCTACACGTGCAGCCAACATCGAAATAGGCTATTTCGATGAATAATGTCTACACGTCCTCCAGGGCCGGCAACGTCGATGTTCAACTTCGACGTTGCTCAGCTCAACATCGAAATAGGTGCAGCGAGGGAACGTCTACACGTGTAGACGCAGCCAGAGTGTGCTCGATATCTTGATTTACACCCATGCTTTTGAGAGCAAAAAAGGCCCACAGCTTCTGCTGAGTAAAAAGCAAATAATTTGTACCAGCCTGTTTGTGTTTTCAATAACTGTCATAAAATCTCATGCATTTATAAAGCTTTTTCTTCTAAATGATTTCAAAGTGCTGTATATATTTATACATATAGCTTTTTCTGCAACTATCTATGGCTGTATCTGCACTAGAAGCATCTGATGGCAGTAGCATCTGTCGACAGAGTTGTGTTGACAGAAACTCTGTCAACAGAGTGCGTCTACGCACAAAAGCAGATCAACAGAGCAATCTGTTCTGCCAACAGAGAGGAGCCAGATTGCCCAGACCTCTGTTGACAGAATGGCTGACCGGAAGCTCTGCAAACAGGGCTGCCCAGTAAACTATCTCTGTCGACAGAGGTGTCTACACTACACTTCTCTTGACAAGAGTGTTATTCCTCAATGAGGATAAGACTGTCGAGACAAATGTAGAGCTCTGTTGAGACTGTCGACAGAACGCTTTATGTGTGTAGATGCTCCCTGAGTTGTGTCAACAGAGGGCTCCTTCTATCTATAAAACTCTCTAGTGTAGACACAGCCATTATATGTGCAATTGCTATTTTAAACTATTTGTCAAAAAATCATTCCATTTGATAAAGTTGTCAAAGGAACTTCACTTTTTAGAAACACAAAATGACTGACAGTTTTGAAAGCTACCAGGGATAGCTGACAAGTACTTAGGCCTTTAATTCATCATGAAGAAGACTACTTTGACATTATTGAACACCATTAGGCTGCAATATTCCTGTTCCCCTTAATATTAGTGGAAGGCTTGGGTACATTTGCTTTTATACATTTTGAAGGAATTTGACATTTGCTTCTCACACTACTATATCTCAACAAATATTTTAAAGTCAACCACAAAGAGCTAAGTCATATGAGATTCAAGGAAGACATGGATTTGAGGTCACACAAAATGAGTGGTTAAGTAACTAAGAAAGAACAAAGGGAGTCTTCTTTAAAATGGAGAGTGGTTAGTAAGTTTAATTTATGTGAATAATAAATCTTTGGAAGAATCCTGAGAATTGTTACAGCAGCAGTTTATTTGGGATGTCCTAATAAGAAATGCAACACTGCTTTATTTATATTTAAAGTAAAACATTAAGATATTTATTATTCATGGAAGTCTATAAGAAATGCAACAGCTGTGCATTTTGCAAAATTAATTTGTGTGTATATGCATATACGCATATTGTCTTTGTAAGAAGAGGTTTACATTTTCAGATTTGCTAATATCTTTCCTTTCAATAAATTAATAACCTACTAACAAAACAAAACTAAATTTTTTAGTTGTTGTATGCATGGAGAATGGTTCTTACAAATGTAGCTGTAGTTCTTTCAGCATGGCAAAGCAAGCAATACTATTAGTGCTGAATTCTAACATCAAGAGGTTGATTTTGTTGAAACAAAACTAAAATATGCAGAGGGAGATCCTTGGGATTTTTCCATATTTCATATTGACTCATCTTTCTACCTTTTGCCCCAGCACATGGCCCTGACTTATATTCTGGTTGAGGGCCCCTTGCCAGCCATCCATATGACAATTATGAGGTGAATCTATGCCTCAGGATCTTTTGGTGTTTTAAACCTCCCTGAATTGGAATGTATTACATGTACTGCTTCTGTATGGGTGTCCTCAGCATGCTCTTGGAGTACAGACAATGTGAAATAATACCTTTTTGAGAGCTATTATCTGGTACTTAGCCTCTGGGCTCAAGGCTGACTCCTCAGACTTCCTGTAGTATGAACACACGCTCTCACAGAACTTTGCCCCAAAGCTACGAATCTTTTAGTTTACTGTTTAACTCTCTTAGGCTGCGTCTACACGTGCACGCTACATCGAAATAGCTTATTTCGATGTAGCGACATCGAAATAGTCTATTTCGATGAATAACGTCTACACGTCCTCCAGGGCTGGCAACGTCGACGTTCAACTTCGACGTTGGGCAGCACCACATTGAAATAGGCGCTGCGAGGGAATGTCTACATGCCAAAGTAGCACACATCGAAATAAGGGTGCCAGGAACAGCTGCAGACAAGGTCACAGGGCGGACTCAACAGCAAGCCGCTCCCTTAAAGGGCCCCTCCCAGACACAGTTGCACTAAACAACACAAGATACACAGAGCCGACAACTGGTTGCAGACCCTGTGCATGCAGCATGGATCCCCAGCTGCCGCAGCAGCAGCCAGAAGCCCCGGGCTAAGGGCTGCTGCACACGATGACCATAGAGCCCCGCAGGGGCTGGAGAGAGAGCGTCTCTCAACCCCTCAGTTGATGGCCGCCATGGCGGACCCCACTATTTTGATGTTGTGGGACGCGGATCGTCTACACGTGCCCTACTTCGACGTTCAACTTTGAAGTAGGGCGCTATTCCCATCCCCTCATGGGGTTAGCGACTTCGACGTCTCGCCACCTAACGTCGATTTCAACTTCGAAATAGCGCCCAACACGTGCAGCCGTGACGGGAGCTATTTCGAAGTTGGCGCCGCTACTTCGAAGTAGCGTGCACGTGTAGATGCGGCCTTAAAAGGTATGTGGCAGTCATGAAGCATGGAGCACAAACACACAGCACAGATTCTGATGTTACTTTCTTATGCTGAACAGATATAACACAAAAGATTACATATTGTGTAGAAAATAACAACCATCCTGGATTCAGTTCCCTCTACTAGCACATCCTTTCCTTGAACCATCATTTGCGCTCATGAAGGGAGGCAGGGTCTTCCCTGCCTCATAGGGCATATATATCAACAAGAGCTGCTGGAAACAGTCCTCCACCCCAAATAGACAACCCTTTTTTATAACCTTCCAGTCTACCTTTTTTGGTGACTCCATTGCCAGCTTTAACAGGTGAGCAGAGACCCTCCCCCCACCAGGTGACTTCACTGTCATGGGATCTCTCCTTTGCTAAGCTAGTATTCCTCACAGGGAGCCAGTCAATTGTACAGAGGTGATTATATTTCAGTGGTTAAGTCCTCAAGTTAAATGACTTTCCATTCTCTGGTCTTTGTCACTATACCGTTAGAATTTTGGAACTGAAAAAAACAACAGAGAAGATAACTAAACCCACATTCAAAATGAAGCTTACTGTCTGATAGAGGTACATATAGAGCATTCATAATTTTACATGAACTGTGCAGATAGTCTCTAGTATGTTGTAACCCAAAGAGGGCAACTGACCCTGAGGAATGCCATAGTAACACTAAGGACCATCTTGTTCTTCGAGTGGTGCCTGTGGGTGCTGAACATCAGGTGCTGGGCTCATCCCAGCACCGTAGACTGGAGAACATTCCAGAGCTGTAGTCAGCCAGACCACACATGTGCTGCTCTGTCCCTCACTGTTCATGCTCTTTTTGAAATATGCATGATCCGGCTCCCACCGGTTTCTCTTCAACTGCCTCAGGCTGCAGACGGAATGCCTCCTCTCCTCTCCTCACGGGGATCCTTTAGAGTGAGAATATCTCAAGAGCCTTTGTGCATAGTTGTTTGATTAGTTTAATAGTTCTTGCTTCTTCCTGTATAAAAAAGAAGAAAAAGAAAAAAGGGAGATTCAAGTTATTGGTTAAAGTTAGCTAAAAGTTACCTAAATATCTATAAGAGTTTATTGGTTATCCTTAAAAAAAAAAAAGAACAAGAATGGTTTACTATTAGTTCCTTGTTGTTTTGTTCTGACGTGAGCACCAATATGCCCAGCTCTCTGTGGTTTAAGAAATGTAACACATGCCACAAGACAATGCCCCGGTCAGATGGGCATGCATCCTATATCAAACGCCTCGGTGAAGCTCACGTGCCCCAGAAATGTACACATTGCTCAAAAGTCACAGCAAGAGCCTGCCATGACTGAGAGATGTGGCTCTGAATCCTGCTTTCTAGTAAAGCCCTCAAGCCTTCATCATCACAGGCTGAGGCTCATTCACATAAAAGGCAAGCGTCCTTAGCCTTAGAGACCTTAGCAAACAAAGTCCAGGTGTCTCCCCCCACCAGCTCCCTGCCGGCGCTCGTGCAGAGTGGATCCAGAGGCTCGGATAAGCCACACCAAAACTGGCCTTTACCATGAAAGTAGGAAGAAAATCTGCCACAGCACCAAAGTCAGTGTCAGCACTGGCAGCCCTGGTACACAAGGCACCGGCTGACTTGCCTGTGCTGAGACAATTGTTAACACCACAGACTGCGGCACTGGCTTGAGATCCTGATCTGAGACTGGCACCCAAAGCTATGGTGCTGAGGGATAAGCCACCAAAACATCCAGCAGTGAAAGACTCGGCACCAAAATAGTCAGTGCTGAGAGACACAACACCAAATGACCTGGCAGTGATGGAACCAGTGCCAAGGATGGCACCAAGGGACAAGACATCAAGAATGGCACTGACAGAGTCGACACCAAGGATGGAACAGAGGGAGCCAGTGCCAAGAGAGTCTACACCAGAAGAACTGGTGCTGAGAGCTGCTGCATCAACTTGCAGAGAGCCCCGCAAAGCTCCTGCAAAGCTAAGCATTGTAGCCCTTCCCCACATTCACCATCCTTAACCTTCTCTCCAGTGTGCTCATTATCCCTACAAAGGCAATCATTTACACTGCCTTGGGACCTGTAACTTTGTTCTTCCCAAAGGCTACCCTCACCATTTCTAAGCCCAGCAAGATCTCACACTCATTATTACCACCATCACTTTTTGGCTTCTCCTTCACCTAGACCTTCCTATGGGCACTTGGAATCCCCTCAGTCACCCTACTTATCTTCATGGGACAGTTATAGAACATCAGGTACTGACCATAACTGTCCCCTCCCCAGATAGACACAGACATTGCTCCTATCACTGTATTATTCATCTTATTGGAACGAATCACCTTTTAAAGGAGGCAAACGCTGCACCTCTATTTCTTCCTGGCATTCACCTATTCCTCCACCATCGTCTTCCATCCACTGACATACTCCCACTCAGCAACACTCTGAGCTGGAGGAGGGACAGGTATTGGACCATGATGACCACCAGATAGCTGTTTCTCCAACCGATCAGTCGTCCTCCTCACCAAATGAGGCCGTCGTACTGGGAGACATGCCCCCTCCAAATGACACTAAACAATTCAATGAGTTATTCAAGCATGTTGATCTCAATCAAAAGGTTAAAATAGCTGAGGTGGAGCAAAAGACGCATCACTTCCTCAAAAATCTACGACCAGTCCAAAACTTGAAAGTTGCCATGCCTCTAGACGAGGTTATACTGAAGATTGCTGAGGATATTTGGCAAACCCCAGCATCTGTACCAACTTCCAACAAGTGCTTGGATAAGTGTTACTTTGCTCCTGCTAAGGGGATGTAGTTTTTATTTACTCATCCACAGCCTAACTGACTTGTGGTTGATGCAGCTCACCACAGATTAACAGCATGGCACTTTAAGACATCATTGTCAGACAAGGACTCAAAGAGGCTGGACCTTTTTGGCAGGAAAGTCTACTCTTCCGCCACCCTTTTATTACATAGTGCTAACTACTCAGCCCTTCCATCTAATCACGATTTCAACAGTTACTCCAAATTGGCACCCTTAATGAATTATCTGCTGGAATGAAAATGACCTGTTCAAAAGTCTGTTGTACAGGAGGGCTATGCATTGGTTAGAGCAGCTTTTCAAATCACGTTGGATATAGCCGATATGGCAGCATGTGCCACCGCCGTGGCTGTGGTTATGAGACGCGCCTCCTGTTTAGAGTGGGCAGGGGTGCCAAAGGAGCTCCAAACCCAGCTGGAGAATCTTTCTTTCGATAGGCTCAAACTGTTCACTGAAGGGACTGCTGCAGTCCTGCATTCAAGTAAAGACTTGTGCACAACACTCCACATTTTAGGCAAGTACACGCATTCCTGGCATTGGCACCAGTTCACTCCGTACCACCGGCACTTTGACCAAAGACATTCTTTCCATCAACAATGTAAGTTCAACCAACCTCATTAGCAGCAACATCCACTTAAGCACCAAATTAAAAATCGGATGCAACCTCACCAGTCTGCCAGGCAGAAGGTTTAACAGTTTTGTTGGGGACTCCAACCCAACCCAACCTGCCATCTTGGACTGCCCTGCTACCTACAAGTTTCACCATCATCTGAGGCCCTTTTTTCATCGATGGGCCTCTATCACCATGAACAAGTGAGTTCTAGAAATCATTCAGTCAGGCTACCCTATTCCTTTCCTTTCCATCCCACCAACCACCTCACCTACCCCATCCCTCTTCAGGGACATCTCTCATGAGACATTGCTCCGCAAAGAAGTCAACCACCTCCTTCTCATCAGAGCCTTGGAGAGGGTGCCAGAAGAATTCAAGGGAAGGGGTTTTTACTACTGTTACTTTCTCATGCAGAAAAGAATTGGTGGATGGAGACCAATCAAGGCCTTCGGGGCCTGAACTGGTACCGACAAAAATAATGGTTCAAGATGGTGATGTTTGCTTCTATTATACCAGTACTGGAGCGCAATGATTGGTTTGCTGCTCTCGACCAGCAGGATGCATACTTTCATGTGGCAATCCATCCAGCATACAAACAGTTCCTGTGCTTCACAGTGGGCACGGAACATTTTCAGTATCAGGTATTACCCTTCAGCGTGTCCACCATGTCCAGGGTATTTTCCAAAACCTTGGTGGTGGTTGCAGCCCATATATGGTGAGGAGTCATCATTTTCCCCTACCTTGATTAGTGCTTTATCAAGGGCAAATTGCTAACAGAAACATCAAACCTGGTCGCTCTCAGCAAGAGTACGTTCAACAGCCTCGGTCTGTTAGTCAGCCACCAAAAATACACTTTCATTCTATACTTGGAGTTCATTGGGGCCAGGCTCAATGCTATTTCTGCTAGAGCATACTTGCCCCTACAAAGGTTTCAGGCAATTCAGGACTTAATACAAGTCATCACCACCAGTCCAACAGTTCAGATAGCTATGTGCTTAAAGCTAATGGATCACATGGTGGCTACCACATATGTAATTCAATATGCCAGACTTCACTTTCACACTTTTCAGCACTGGATAAGTACCATCTACGACCACACAAAGAATACTTTGCACAGGTCTGTTTCTCTCCCTATAAAGGTCTGTCACTCCCTCGCATGGTGAATTGCCGTGGTGGATCACTTTGTCAATCTGCTCTGTTGACAGAGAGCAGCTGGACTGCCCAACTGCTCTCTCAACAGAGCAGCCAACCAGAAGCACAGCAGACAGGGCTGCCTGGTGGCCTGGAAGCCCTGTCTATCGACAGAGGGGCCCCCCAACCCGCCTGAAGCTTGCACCCAGCTTTTTTTGTCAACAGATTCTGTGAAGAAAAGTTTTCTACCTAATGGAGAAGAGCCAGAAGGCTGTCAACAAACATTCTGTTGAATTACTGTTGACAGAATGCATTTTTAGTATGGACACAGTGAGTTTTGTCAACAAAACTGGCATTTGTTGACAAAACTCTAGTGTAGACGTAGCTTAAACTGGAAGCAGAATTAATTTTTTCGACTACTAGTCTACAAAAAAAACAAACAATAAATACCTCAGTATGAAAAATCTCAGAATATTGTATATAGCAATTTGTATGTAGGGAAAATACCTGACATAACATAAATATTTTATTGGCCATTAGTCTGTGATGGGCTTGCCTCTTGTCTGTGCCAAAGCCATAAATGAGCTATGTAAGTGCCGTGCTGTCAGGTGTGGCTTATGATCATCAATGTTAAAAGCAGGGGAAATACCTCAAACTGGTGGTGTGCTCCATCATTAGATTTTATATACCCAGGTGAACTTCTAAAGTACTACAAGCACCTTAAAATGGAGTCAGAGACATTTCCCTTAGACATTCCAGTTTATGTTGCTACCCAGGCAAACGGGCTTATGTTATAAATGGTTACTTACACCAGTGGTTCCCAACCTTTTCAGTAATGCAGCACACTTGAATGAGACAAACAATTCCACAACACACCCACTTTTTCTGGCTGAATCAATTGCTCATAAATGTCATGTTGACTTATGTTTACTATGGTTACAGTCTTACTAGAGAGATTTGCAATTCCCCCCTCCTTTGGTGGGATGAAGGTGAATTGATCACTTAGGCCAGCTGGGGGCTCACGCAGCAAGGCTGCCCGAGTCCCAGATAATGTGGGGCTGATGAATCTCCCCGTGCAGAGACTTTGATAGCTGGGACTCAGGCAGCCTTGCTGCTTGAGCCCCCAGCTGCCGTGGGGTAATCTAAGTGAGCCATGAAATTTCATCAATTTTACTGTGCCACAGGCTCTGCACAGAGCTGGCAGGAGGGGAAATTGATGACATTTCCATGGCACACTTAGACAGCTCTCTTGGCACACCAGCTGAAATCACTCACACACATGCACGCACACAAATCATAAAACATTCAGGTTATATCCATTCCCAAGAAACCAGTCACTCAACCAGCTCTACATGAAACTAGCTAAAGGTTTATAAACCAGGTTAAAGTTTTTGGCTGAAAACTGGCATGTTTAGTTTGAGGCCATAGTCACAGTTCCAAAGACATAAATTTGCTATTATTTGCACTGTAGTGTTTCCTAGGAGTTCTAGTCATGGACCAAGATGTCATTATGTTTGGTTCTATACAAATAATAAAACAAAGAGATGGTCTTCTCCCCCACATACTAAGTTTTGCAGTCAAGTGGCTCATCTAACATGCAGTGTGGGGTGTGCTTTTTAACGCGCATAAACATCTCAGATTTTGGCCAAAAAATGTAACCTTGAGAATGTTAGAAAGAACTGAAATGCATAGGCAACCATAGCCAATGGCATTGCTGTAAGCCATTTCCTGGGATGTAAAAGTTATGTATTAACATGCATCTGATGAAGCTAGTCTTTGCCCATGAAAACTTATGCTCAGAAAAAAATCTGTTAGTCTGTAAGGTACCACAGGACTTCTCCTGATTATATGGTATTCCTCTGAAAGACTGTGGAGACATCTTTCAATAAAATGTATCTTGCCCATTCAGCTGTCCCCACCAGGACATATGTTAAACTAAAAGACCCACCATTTATAGCTCATCAACTGAAGCGCATAGCTCCTGCTGCTGTGCACTGAAAGAGTCTTAGTGCACATAATGTTATGCAATCTGAGATAATGCTGCTTTAGATGTCACTAGGACAGCACGAGTTCACAACTGCAAGTTCTATCAGTATTAAAGTGTGGCACAGCAGTGGTGGGCTAGTACCTTACACCACTGTGTAGAGAAGCTGTAAAGAGATGTTTGAGGAGAAGTTACAATTAAGTGGCTAGTTCTCAAACTCAAGTTGGGGAATAAAGGCCAGATCATGGCCTTCAAGCCGCATGTCACACTCTAGGGGAGGGAGAGACAGAGCATCAGGAGCCCCCAGAGGCTTTTTGGATTACTAAACTAGAAGTCCTCCAACATCTCAAAAACAGGGTCTGAAAAGGTGGAGCACATAATCGCCGCTGGCTACTTCCTGGTATGTTGGGCCAGCTTTGATGGCTAGTGCGGAAATAGGCACCTCCTTGCCCCGTCTTGCTCTGCCCCCTGCCCAGACTTCTATGGGAAGTCTCTTACCATTCATTGTGATCTGTGCATCTGTTATCCTGATTGTGGCTAGCCCCTGCCTGTTATCCCATCACCTACAACCCACACACCTGTGCTCCTGAACAGAGTTAGCCACAGGCTGGCCATTGAGATCCCATTCTGTGGTTGGCAGCACCTTGAATCGACAACTAAAAAACCACTTAACAAATAGGAGGTTTATATTTTGGTTAGTGAACGCATCAGACACGTGATTGAGAAGAATGGATCTTGGCCTTTCCTTTTGAGAACTATATTGCAGGCAGTGGAGGGATTTGAACTGATTTCTGCCTCCCACAGCTTGAGCTGAGAAATCCAAAGACAGTCCTGGGAAGGTGCCCACAGGTCTCCTCCTGACAGCAATTTTTTTTTTCCTTGTAGAATTAGAGTGATTCTTTTGTAGCAGTCAGAGGCTGTCTGTCTTTCTATCTGAGGCACAAGATGGCAGTAGAGCGCTTCCCAAAATTCCTCAGTTTGACTCAAGTATGGGAATGACAGAGAAATTATTACAGAGGTTCCTTATGTTTCAGTGGTTCCTGTGAAATCTATTACTCATCCCAACCCCTAAATGGAGGATTGATAAATTCATTTGTCAAACTACAAGAAGAAAACCAGCTGGAAGCCAATACAAAACCCTTTCATTACATTTAATTTTTAGTGTACTGTGGCAGCAATTCAGTAATTCAGGGCTACTGCAAAAATGAAACTTAATGAACATGCAATTAAATACAATTTTCAAATATGCAGATTGCACTAGCCTAGTCATTTGTGCTTATTCTTCTTTTGAAAATGAAGGCATATTACAATTTGTAAGGAGTTTTACAGAGAGAGAGGGAGCGTCAGAATATTTGGTTGTTCAGTATGGATGCATAAAACTGGATGGAAATTTTAGGAGTTAATTTTGTGCCAACATTTCTGCCACTTCTGGGAGCGTGGGCTTACTTGGGCTGTTTTGTGCTGCTGTTTCTTGTTCAAATCAGATCCTGGAATTACTGACCAAAGGCACATTAATTGCAAAGTGCCTGGTAGAAATAAGTAAACGTCCACTGATCCAAGGTCCACAGAAGACTTCCATTGATTTTAATGGACATCTAGTTAGTCCTGAAGATATCTTAAGAGGGGCTTTGTACTGGAATCAGGTTTATCTAAAGTGGTTTGATCAGCCAGAATTTCACCTTAGATCAGACCTCCCCACTCATGCATTTGATGAAGCAGGTCTTTGCCCACAAAAGCTTATGCTCTAAAATATCTGTTAAACTGTGATGGACATTCCTTTTACCAAATTACTTCAGCCCTGCACAAGAACAAGTCAGTTTGATGCAAATGTGAGGACCACAAAGTAGTGTTAACTCAGCTACCCCCTGATACTCATCACAGTTTAATGACAGTAGATGGCAGTATTGAATTTCTCATGAAGTTCTCAACCGTAATTCACTCAGTGGAAAATACTACTCCAGGAAGTACACTCCAGTTACTAGCACATTTTGAGATATACTAAACAGTCATGTAATTAAAATATTAAGTATAATGTGAAATTTTATTATGTAAAGCTACACTTTCTGATGGGAAATAATAAAAAAAATCCCCAAAGCCAGATCTTAAAAATGATTACTGCTCATAAGAGTGGTTTTTAGCATGAGAAATCCTAGCTAACAGTGCAACTATTCACATGTTTGTCAGGGGTTGCAGGATCTGACTGAAGGTATAATTTACTTTCTCATACTTCAAATCAATTTGGCAAGGAGATTGCTATTAGCTTATTGACCTTTTTGCTTGTGGGCCATGGGTTCAAATGCAGATGAGCTCTGTAGTAAATGCAAGTTGTCTGCTTTGTGCTCTATGTAGAATCAGTTTGGTTGGTCTCAATTCTTTGTAAGTGCATGGCTATCTATCTCACTCAGGAATAACACTTAAGTATGTTCTTAACTTAAGTCTACTCCCAGGCTTAAATTTAAGCACACTCTGACATGCCTGTTGGATCAGGGCTTAAACCAGCCATCTCAACTTAGTTGCAGTAGAAAGGCCAAATAGTAGGTAAGTTTGATGAATAAATTACTCTATCAGTCCTAGCACTCTTGCTGCCTCTGTATCAGTGATAGCATGAATAAATGTCCAAATCTTGTAGTGCACCTGCTCTTCCGTAAGCTGAAGAAAGAGCTCGAGAGATATCAGATTAACATTGTCACAAGAGAAGCTGGCTTTTGAAAGGAATCTGGAGTTAGTCTCACCTGTACCAGGTTTAGCTCATTTTCCAAGTGATGGGAAGAAGAGACAGGGGTGTGTCAGTCATATCACCAGCCCCAGTTTATAGGGGCAGTCTGTTGTCAATCAATGGAATATCAGTGGAGGAGGGGACAGTTCTTTAGTAAGAGAACTGGAGTTCAGATAGGACAGGGAAGAGGCCCTGGGAATAGAAGACAGGGCAGAGTGGGTGCCTAAGGATTGACAGTCCAATTATAGCAGAGACCTGTGCTTGAGGCAGGGTGGGTATGTGAGTCCCTGTAAGATGCCACTTTCCTGGCTGAGGCAAGACTTGCCAATACATTGGTCAGAGCCCAGAAGGGTGGGAAACAGAGCCCAATGAAAGGAATAAGGACAGATTCTCAAAGGAAGGGTTATGTTCTGTAAGCATCTGGTGAGAAGGTGATTTATATGTGTTATGGTTTGACTTTATTTTGACACTCTGGGGTAGGTGAACTCTGTGACTTAGTCCTCCAACTAAGTCCCCACAGGACTACTGAACTCTCCTGCTTTGGAGATGGCATTAGGAGATGTGGAAACTGAAACAATGGAAGGCCTAATGCTGGACGAGTAAGTTCCCACGATTATGATCTTTTATACAAGAACCTGAATTTCTTTAGGTACTTCATTAAAGGGAAAATCAAAGGAAGTGTATTGCACCTCATCACAAATATTCTTGATGAAGTATGGAATGGCAATTTGCTGCTCTAAAATCCTGAAAGTTTGTAGTTTGAGGATGCAGTGACTCCATCTGAGTTGTAATATGTATAGAATACTTCCATTATGGCAGCTGGAATACAGGTAAACACAAGCTTCTGAGCTTGTTACCACTGCATGGAAACGTATTAATCAAGTAATATAATGGGGTTGCTTACAGGAGTGAGGATTGCTGACTTGAGCAAGTGTTTGCAGAATCAGGCATCAAAACCTAAAATGTATTTTAAAGTTCAGCTATTAAGTGTATATGTAGTACATGACAAAATGAATGTGCCCAATATTTATTGTACATTGACATTGATGTAATTAAGTTTAGACCCACTCTGTGCCTTTCAAGTGGACTGCTGTTTAATAAGTTATTTTACAATGTGGGTTAACATACCTACTAGAATGGCAACTCGATTGTTAGTTTTGGGATGAATGGCTTTATCTCATGCTTAACATCAAATTTAATGTCATTCATTACTTCACCCATCTATTTTAATTTCATTCCTGTTACCTGCTATCACCATGCTTGGTGTACAGAAGACAATGAAAGAATATCATCCAGAAACCACACACAATCCTTCTGGAACATTCCAGTTTCCAGCAGCATCCTAACAGTTATGATTAGAACTGTCCCCATATTATCCTCCCCATGAGATATTTTAACTCTTCATCAATCCTCCTCCACAAATTTTCAGCTGACAACTGTTGGGGTGGACATTTGTGATCGAAACAAGTCATTTTGGTTTTCTGAGATTGGAATGTATTGGTTTGTGGAACTGAATTTAAGTACCCCATTTTGGACTGGCTTGATGTGAAATTGCACCGTGGTTTCCCCTTACAAATTTCAGGTCAGCTTTCCCATACCTCGTTTTATTTTGGACAGTGTTTCTTGGCCAGGTTACATCTCCCACAATGCAATATATTCTTCATGTTCCTGAACTGTGGTAATGCATCATGGGAGTCAAAAACTAAATTTCCATGAGATGCCATGAATATCTGAATTGAAGATTTTTAGCTGATCACTTTTTTTTTGGCAAAATGTAAACATTTCACCAGTCCTAATAATTCATCACCTCCGAACATCTTATATAACCCACAGACAGAATGGAAACTGACTGTGCATCACTTTTGTATGTCAGCATCTGTTTACTTTCGGTTATTTTAATGGCAATAATAAAATAATTCCATGGGAAAAAATATTTATTGTTTTAAGGATGTTCTAACTTATTTTCTGTCAACGCATTGGTATAAAGGAATGGGTGAGTTAAGACTATATTAAGACCTCAGCACTTCAGTCCATATGCTTGCCAACCTGGCAACATAACAACCCTACCCACCCCTTCACAAAAACATTCCTTCACTTGGAACCTCCCATTATTTACAAAGCAAACACACTGTTTTTTTAACTCACATGCAAGCACATGAAGCCGGTCTGGGGAGGGGGTGGGGGGGGCAGTGCATCCAGACTGTGCTGACGAACCCAGCTGACACCTCCAGAATGCTGATGGAAATCTGGATCTGAACCTCCTGTGGTTCACCACACAAAAGAACTCAGCCAATGAACATTTGGAAGTTTGTAAGAGATTTGGCATCAGGAGTTGCAGGGGCTGGTCAGAACCCCTGGTTGAGGTAACTTGGAACTGGGAAGAAAAAAACTACAGGTATATAAACTGGCTTCTCATTGTGCACTTGCTTATCATGGCCAGCAAGGTAAAAGAATGGAAACCCCATGGCAGTGGAGCAAGGAAGCATACAGACTACTGACAAGATTTTGTGTTGGCCAGCTGGTCTCCTTTCCTCCTGACCAAAAGGGGAAGTCTCACCCAAGGGTGCGGGTGGTGTATCTCCATAAAGGATGCAGACTGGGTGCAGGCTGTAACAAAAAAGGGGAGTACCTCACAGAACTTGACAGATCTGTCTACTCCGCTTTTATACCAAATGAAATGAATAACTATTTAATTTTCAAATTCCTGAAGTGGTCGATGTCTAAAATGTTATGATAGCGTATATGTAGGAAGTTGGGAGTCTGTGGGGAAAGTGGTGGTTTAGCTTAAGGAACCCAAAGATACTTAAGCCAAACAGGGCAAAACTTCAAAAAAGCAGCACTTAAAAATATTTCCCTTACAGACACTGAAATCTTTCTCTAAAATTACTCTGCCCTCATAAGAGGTTTTATATAAAATTTGGAGAATCAATTTAACTATTAAAATATGAGTGAGGGATTTCAATTCTGCTTTTAATGCAAATCTCAGTGCAACCTCAACTACATAATTCCACAATATGTCAAAGCAACTGTATCTTATTTATGAATAGTGGTGAACTGTCGGGTGGGGTGACAATGAAGCATTGAGCTTGATGTGACCACATGCGCATGATGTATTATCTGTCTTGGAGGACTCATTGTTTGAAGGGAAAAAAAGTTTTGTTTTATGTGAAAATGAAATTTATCTGTCTGCTTTAAATGTGAAAGAGGCAATTTGTTTTGAGCAGGTTTTCCTGAGAACGTCTTTCTGGAATTTATTCCACTTGCCAGAAAAATGACCTTTTAAGGTGCCTTGTTAGAGATGCTCCACACTATCTGCAAACCATCTTCCCACACAGTCTTACTGCGAGTGGTATTAGGAAAATCTTTCTTTTTTCTTTTTCTTTTAAAACAAAAGTATCTTTGTGATTTCAATGTGTTGGCAAAGTGTGTAGGAAGGAGCTACAGTCATTTTTGTGAAAAACCTGAGGAGCTGGGATTGATTTGGAGATTAAAACTTGAGCTCTTCCCTGGAATTGAAATGACCTTCCAAAGGATCTGCAATGGACAAGTTCCTTATATGGCCATTTTACGCTTCCTACATTGATAGCTAACCCTGCTTACTCATGGTGGCAAATCTGTGAGGTAGACAGGGATTTAGGAAGGAAAGCAAGTAGTAATTCTGTCCAAAGAGGAAATAACAGGAAGGCTGTTCTTTTCACTAGTGTGCAAGATGCTCTGGGACATCCTGGTTATGAGAGAAGCCTTTCTAAGTTGTACAGTGAGCACCAATATTTCATTGTCTTTTTAAATCAACACAGCACTGATTGCATGTTTGCACCCAACACTGGACAATATTAGCAGTCCAGATCAAAGAGGAGCCATTAAATAGGGTTTATAACAGATGTATCTCCATAAAGGATTCAGAGTTTTGTTACTGAAACACCATTCAACTATTTGGAGGGTTATCCAGAACTTTTCATAGCCACCAATGTCCGCAGACACTTCACATCCACTGGTAGTTTTAACTTTGGAAATGGAGGAGAGTGTACATAGAAGCCTATTTCTTTAACGATATAATCTATAATAAAAGTAGCTATAGTGGAAGGGAGAATGTTCTCCAAATGGTACTCTGCAGCAGTTACTTTCACTGCTCTTTCAGCGGCGTGCCGGTTCAGAAATTTCGGCATTTTTGCAATGAATTCCCCCCTACTTTAGATGCTTGATCAGCTCCTTCATATCTGCCCACCCTTGTCTTCTGAACATGCTCATAGCTTTGTCAGATACTCACATTTTGGGTTCACCCATTCCATATTTTCTCTTGTTTAAAGGTAATTTTAGGTTTCTTTCTAATTTAAATAAAATTTTTGCAATCATCATTCAATCCGCTTTTTTTTTGTGTGGACGTGATCTTGCAAAAGAAATTTTTTGGAAGATCTCTTCTGGAAGATCTTCTTTTGAAGGATCGATGTAGTGCAGATGCAGCCAAGGAGGGCAAAGTCAGTGGTGTGCTAGTTTTAAAAACAAATAGATAAACTAACAATGAAAACTCTGTGTTCTCCAGTGAAAAATGGGTAAACTTTATCTGCATTTACCTATGACAACACAACTGGCTAAAATGAGATACTTGACAGGCCTCGTCAACATAGTTTATCATCTGCAGCTCTCCAGAGCCCTCTGCAAAGAGCTCCTATCGCACTTCCCTGTGTCTCCTCCTGCAGCTGCTCAAAACCTCCAAGCCCTTCCCCAGGTGTATTTGCCTTTGCAAGCATGGCAAGTCACTGCTCTGATTTGCAACATTGCAGTAGCAGGAGCAACAGCATCAAGGACCTCTCCATTGCCGCCTTGTTTTGCCATTGCTCTTCAGACTTGCTGCAGGGACCAAGTTTTCCCTGCCCCAGCTGCTTGCTGGTTCCCACTTTCTTGCTGGACAGCAGATATGGCTGATGGCTTTATTGCAGGCAGGGAATTATTCTTTTTCTCTAAACATTTTGACAATTGATTGCTTTCTTTGGCCCTTTTTTGGTTTTCTTCAAGACATGTGACTTCTTGGCTTACAGACCAAAATTTTAGTTTATGATACAAATGAGATTCTCTCCTCCCTCCTGTGTTTGATGTCAAAGGCCTCGACTAGAGACCTCAGTGGAATCTGACCAGCTATGGATGTGCCTACTTTTTGCTCCTCCATATTGTGTTCTCTGGCAAATGTGGGGCTGCATGATCCAGGCTACGTCTACACGTGCACCCAACTTCGAAATAGGCTATTTCGATGAATAACGTCTACACGTCCTCCAGGGCTGGCAACGTCGATGTTCAACTTCGACGTTGCTCAGCCCAACATCGAAATAGGCACAGCGAGGGAACGTCTACACGCCAAAGTAGCACACATCGAAATAAGGGAGCCAGGCACAGCTGCAGACAGGGTCACAGGGCGGACTCAACAGCAAGTCGCTCCCTTAAAGGGCCCCTCCCAGACACACTTTCATTAAACAGTGCAAGATACACAGAGCCAACAACTAGTTGCAGACCCTGTATATGCAGCACGGACCCCCAGCTGCAGCAGCAGCAGCCAGAAGCCCTGGGCTAAGGGCTGCTGCCCACGGTGACCACAGAGCCCCGCAAGGGCTGGAGAGAGAGTATCTCTCAACCCCCCAGCTGATGGCCGCCATGGAGGACCCCGCTATTTCGATGTTGCGGGACGCGGATCGTCTACACGTCCCTACTTCGATGTTGAACGTCGAAGTAGGGTGCTATTCCCATCCCCTCATGGGGTTAGCGACTTCGACGTCTCGCCGCCTAACGTCGATTTCAACTTCGAAATAGCGCCCAACACGTGTAGACGTGACGGGCGCTATTTCGAAGTTACTGCCACTACTTCGAAGTAGCGTGCACGTGTAGACGCAGCTCCAATGTCCTGGTACAGAAATGAAGCTATGGGCTGTTGTTCTTTGGCCCTGATCTTCTCACCTCCTGGCTGCATTGCACAGATTCTGCATTTCCTTATGTTTTTGTGTTTAACTGTTAACATGTAAGGTTACAACTTAAAATACCAAAAGAGCTAAAATAATTCTACAATCTTATTTCTTCTAGGGCCTTATCTGAGTGTTCTGAATTGAGAACCCATTGTGCTAAAGTCTTTCAAGTAACCATGTCTCACAAGTAGCGATATTTTCAATTTGACTGCTAAGTTCTTTCATATCTTTTTTGCATCTTCCTTCTAGACCATAACTAAAGTTGGCCCTGAGTTATGGAACTTGCATATTGATTTTAGGACAGTTCCTTCCACTTCCCGTCTCCCAAATTTGGGGTGTCCAGAACCTGTTTTTCTGGTCCATAAGTCTGCACACCACACACTAGATCAGTGGTGTTTGGGTTTTCTCATGTTCTTACTGCTGCACGTGTCCCTCTCCTTGGACTTCGAAGAGGTCTAACTTGTTGCCAGCTGTTGTTATGGATACTTGTTCCTGCAGCTACATTGAAGACTATGACCTGGAGAAAGTGCAAGAGAAATCCAGCTGGCACAAGTTATTATGAAAGTAAACTCAAAATTAAATGGGGCCCATCAGTGGGACTGTACTTTCCACACAGCTGTTTGTATACTGTAGCTGTTCTTTCTGGATCACTGCCTGTTACATAAGCAAGCAGAGGCACCTTGAGTAAGTGTATGTAAAGCCAAATTTGGGAGTACCAGAAGGAGGCAGTTATAGTTTAGCAAAGAGTTAATTCAAGGGAAAACATTTTGGAAAAATAAACTCTGCATGAAGCTGAGAAAAAGCAGCTGTGCAACGCTTTGGCTCATACAGTGTAAGTTCTACCTAAAGCCAATTCTGCCTTGTGTACATACTGTACATACTTATAGAGAACATATAACACAATGCATGGAATGTTAAACCATCACTTCATTCAGATCTCTGGGAAGGCACTTAGATTTAAGCTCCCTGTAAAATGTATTTGTACAGGTCATAATCAGCAACAGGATGATACCTTGCTGTGGCCAATTGCCTTGCAAACAAAGAAAAAAATCCAATACGAATCAAAGCAGGGAGAAGGAAAAACTTAAAACTCTCAGTTGCATAGTTATTCAGCAGAGAATTTAAGACCAATTTCTTCTGAACATTGCAGCAGCGTTCCTATGGAAAAAGGGCTTGGCAAAAAAGTAACCGGGGAAGGTCAGCAGGAGTGGTGCTGGAACAATTTTTAGAGAAGGGATGCCAAGAACCATTGAACCAAACTGCAAATCTTGAATTTAATGGAAGCCATTTCAAGTCAGGGGGCGCTGCACCACCCCTCCCCCCGGCACCCTCACTTGTAGCAGCTATGGTCAGTCAGCAGACAACTTTGCACTCTGCAAAATGAATGGCCACTGCTATCCGTTTTGCTAACCCCACTCTTGCCTCAGTGCAGAATGGCAGCCAGGGTGAACACTGTTTAGAGCCTACGTTGCGGGCTTTAGTCCTGTAGTAATTTTAAAATTGGAAGAGAAAGGATGAATTTTAATGATCTGGCTGTGACAAAACCAAGGGAATGGTTGCAGCACCACAGTTCAGTCAGTGTCCTAACTGACATGCTGGTAGTAATGTCCTGAGTGGGAAACCCACATGTTGGCAGAGACCAATAAGCTAGTTCATGGTCACGAGCTTCACAGATTTTTCCACAGGCAGAGCTGAAACTTCGCGATAGAGAGTTTTCCTGCGAGATTGAGTCCTTCAGAGCTTTCAGCCAGGGAGCATGTGAAGCAGCTTACATGCCACTCACCTCCCCCTCAAAACGCCTAGCATTGGCAGCGTGACAGTGACAAAGGGAAGATGTCCGCATACAACAGCTCCCTGTTGTTGGCTAAGGCTAGCCTTTCCCTACAGTGCATATGTGGGGATTGGGCAGCGGAGCCTCCATAATTACCTCTGTCTTACTCCTAGGAAATACAGTGGTTTGGGGACCTTCTAACTTCCTACAGGCTGCTTCTTTCTTTTTGAGTCTCTTCTAGAGGGGTTACTGTAGCCCTAGGCATAGGTGGCAAGTTGTAGGGGTCTGTGGTGCACAGGCTCCACTTATATGAGGGATCTGAGGGTTTGGCTCCATCAGCGTCTGTCTCCTGTCCCTGCTTGCCAACCCTGGTGCACCTCCCTGCTGAGTGCCCCTGCCAGTTGCCTGACCTGAGAGACCTGGCCTGTGCCCTGCCCTTCCTGCAGCCAGTAACTCTGCTCCTAGTGCTCTCACTAGCTCACCGCTGCAGCCTGGCTATAAGAAGCAGCCACGGCAGCCATCTGACTGCTTCATCTGCTGAGGGAGGAATCACGTGGCAACCCCCTGCCCAACCTCAGGCAACTCCCACTGGAGTCCTTCCTGCCTAGAGCTGGGGTGAGTGTGTGTGGTGCCAGGAGGGGGGGGGGAGGAAGGTAGAGTAGGGGAGATAGTCTCTAGCCCCAGCCCCACCCCCACACCCCAGATCTCACATCCACAACCAAGAGCCTACAACCCAACCCTCTGCCCCAGCCCTGAGCCCATCCCCTACCCCAAGCCCCACATCTGCATCTCAAAGCTTGCACCCCTACACCCCAAACATCTGTTCCAGCCTTGACCCCATTCCACATGTCAAACTCCACACCCGCACCCTGGTGCCTGCACCCAACCCTCATTCCTAGCCCTGAGCCCATCCCATACTCAAACCCAATGTCTGAATGCCAGAACCTGCACCCAAACCCTTTGCCAGATCCATGAGCCCCTCTACCACTCCTCCTCCCCAGCTCCCTCCCCAGAGTCAGAGTTCTCATTCCCCCCACACGCTTACAAGGCAGGCGCATGTGTGGGTGGGTGGAGTGGGGATGGGGACGACCAGGATTTACATCTGCTTTGGGCACCATGGACTGCCCCTGGTTCCTGGCTCCCAGCTCCCCTCTGCTGTCTGGAGCCAGGAAACTGAACAAGGCTGCTGTCCTGTTCAGTTTCCCCTCTCTGCAAGCGGAGGGGAGCCAGAAGCCAGGCAACTGCCTGACCAGCTAGGCAGTTTCCCAGGTCCCACAAGTAGCAGGTGTCAGGGAGACAGGAACCAGGCTGCCCCCTGGTACTCCGCTTTCTGCCACTCTGGGAGCCAGGAAACTGACCAGTCCTGCAGGCCCAGGCTGCAGCCTTGTTCCCACCTGCCCTTGACTTGCATGAAAATTTGAGTTATGTGGGGGTTACAGAAAAGCAACCCCTGCGTAACTTGAGGGTTTACTGTATTCAACTTTTGGTATGTGCTGTGAAACATAATACTCAGAACTGCATCTTACAACATCATTCTGAGGTAGAGAATTCCATGGTTTTACTTAAAGCGCTAACCGTCTCTAAGGAGAGTTGGCATACAAACTTTGTGGGTGTAAAACTTTAAATCAACATACACCTGTTAAAACCAAATAACCTGATAGTAGAAATGGCATAGTTTTAGGAATCAAGCAATTCTTGAATAGGTATTTGTCCAGTATGTTCCTGTATTTTTGTTTCTTAAACTGCATGCTAGCTAAAGAGATGGCAGATGGAAGTGGGTGAAAACATTTGATCAAGAAGGTACTTTCCTGAGAATTGCTTTTCTGACTCAATGAATCTTTTCACAAAAAGAGTAGGGGTTTTTGGAAACTTCTGGTATTTTGTTAAAAGCACCAAGGCACTTTGATTCTAAAACTTTGCTGAGGTGCCTCACTTGAGTTTCAGTTCAGGTGCCTTGTGCTCATTTTAACTCTGTGGGTGGGCTTCCTACTGAACTTATCTTCCATGATGTGCTGTGGCTATGATATGCCACGTTTCTTCAGCAGGTGACTCTAGTTGGCACCATTGCAGAATCAAAATACTATTGGTTGGAACTCCTACAACTGGAAATCTCTGGTCTGGCAGGATCTGGTAGAATGATGTATGTCATAGGACCAGAGATCCAGCAGAAGGGTGCAGACCTGTGACCTCTGGAAGCCCTTGAGGGGAGGCTGCAGCTGATCCTATGTTCCTCCAGCAACCCCATGAGGGGGGCAGCCTGGCTGGGGCTGGTGTCTCCCAGCAGACCTGCAGGGTTGGGCACTGCTCCCCGATCCCCAGGTCTGGATCCAGCTTTCCTTGGCAGCCCCACTGGGCTGTGTCCAGCTTCCTCGGGCAGCCCTGCAGGACTGGGCATAGCCGTGCAGGGCTTGGGTCATGTCCCCAGTGCTGGCCTGGACCTGGCTTCCCTCAGTAGCACCCTGGGCTAGGAGCCAGAGCTGGCTTCCCTGGCAGCCCTGAAGGCCTGGAGTAGCCTCACAGGGCTGGAGCTGCAATCCCAGTGTGGACCGGAGCCAGCTTTCCCTGCCAGTTCCTGGGGCTTGGACAGGGCGGCACGGGCAGTTGCTTGGCAGCAGCAGCAGGCTGGGGTGGCAGGGTGGGATGGGTCGGGTGGTGTGGAATGGCAGCTTTGGGGCTAGTGTTCAGGAACCTTCCCTCGCCTGGCAAGTTCTTGTGTTTGGGGCCAGTCAGGTCCTGATCATGCTGGTGGACCAGGGAGGTGTAACCTGCAAAATCTTTTAGCCAAAACAGTTAGGATTTTATTTTCAAATGTCTTCATTTTAATTTGAATTTTCCACTGAGTTGGGGGGATGGAAATCCATTTTCTGACCAGATATAAGGCACATTGATACACAAATGTTTCCAGGACAGTCCTGGATTGATTGAGGGACCAGGGCCTTTAAAGGTCCAGTTAAGAGCAGGGTCAGCACTCTTATTGTCATCTTGGGATCCTCTGGACAGAACAGCTAAGCAACTTCTCTGTGTTTCTTGTTCAGTCTGGAAGCAATATACTGCAGATCTGGCTAATAATTAAGGGATGCATTCTTCCATTCCCTTTTTTCATGAAACATTCCTTAGCTCTGGTGGGGAATTCAGTGTGTAAACATAAGGCATGATAGAGCCATGAGATATTTTGAATTACAAAATGACTTCTGTCACTGTCTGCTACATAACAGAGAAAGGCCACTTCATCAACCATGTGTAAACTGGCTTTGGGAGGACAAAGGTGGTAGTGAAGTAGTTGATAAAACTATAGTTGCAATTATATCTTTTGGAGGAGGCAATTTATAATTTTCACATGCAAAATGCATATCTTGTATTTGAAGCAACATTGAGAACAGCAAAAAACCTCTCTATATTTAAAAGGTTGATTTAAATATGTTCTTAAATTAGCTTAACTACCAAAAATAATACCTATTCATGTATACCCTAACATACCTTAACTGTCTCTGTGGACATGGGGGAAATCAATGGATGTGATATACCTTGACTTTAGCAAAGCTTTTTATACAGTCACCCACAATATTTTTGCCCACAAGTGAAGAAAGCATGGGTTCTATAAAAGGACTGCAAGTTGGATAGAAAGCTAGCTAGATGGTCAGGTCCAATGGGTAGTGATCACAGAATCATAGAATACAAGGGCTGAAGGGGATCTCAGGAGGTCATCTAGTCCAGCACCCTGCCTAAAGCAGAATCGGTGATCAATGGATTGATGTCCGGCTGGCAGGCAGTTTCAAGCGAATTGCTGCAAGGGTCATTTCTGGAGCTGATATTGTTCAACATCTTTATTAATAAGCTGGATGAGGGGATGGATCGCACTCCCAGGAAATTTGCAGATGACACTAAGCTAGTGAGAGAAGTAGATATGTTCAGGAGTAGGGATAAGGTCCAGAGTAACCTAGGCAAATTGGAGGGTTGGTCCAAAAGAAATCTGATGAGGTTCAACAAGGACAAGTGCAGAGTCCTGCACTTGGGATAGAAGAATCCCAAGCATTGTTACAGGCTGGGGACTAACTGACTGAACAGCAGTGCAGCAGAACAGTACCTGGGGATTACTGTGGAAGGGAGGCTGGATATGGGTCAACAGTGTGCTCTTGTAGCCAAGAAGGCTAATGGCATATTGGGGTGCATGAAGAGGAGCATTTCCAGCCGATCTAGAAAACAAATTTCCCTTTTTCAGCACTGGTGAGGCCACATCTGGAGTATTGTGTCAGTTTTTGCCCCCCCCCGCCCAAGTATAGAAAAGATGTGGATGAATTGGAGAGGGTCCAGCAGAGGGCACCAACAATGATAATTTGGCTGAGGGATATGGGCTTATTTAGCTCACAGAAGAGAAGAGTGAGGGGTGAGTTGATAGCAGCATTCATCTTCCTGAAGCGTGGGCTCTAAAAAGGATGGAGAGAGGCTGTTCTCTGTAGTGATGAATAGCAGAACAAGGAGCAATGGTCCCAAGTTACAGAGGGAGAGATTTAAGGTGGATATTAGGAAGTGTGGTGAAGCACTGGAATGTGTTATGGACAGAGGTGGTGGAATCTCCATCCCTGGAGGTTTTTAAGTCCTGGCTTGACAAAGTACTGGCTGGGATGATTTAGTTGGGATTGATCCTGCTTTGAGCAGGTGACTGGACTCAATGACATCTTGAGGTCTTTTTCAGACCCAGGATTCTATAATTCTGTGATTTCTGATTTCCCTCCTTTCATTGTGAAAAGCTGTTTACGCATGAAATAACTATAATTTGTAAGTGTCGGTCTTTTAAAATAGATGTACAAGCTGGTGGATTCTTTTTTTAAATTTTGGAAGTAGCTGATTTTAGCTTAATTATAATTTTTCAAGTTTCAGAAATATCCCTTCCTGAAGTTTTTTTTTAAAGAGCTCAACCCTGTTCCTACTGTGGACAATGGCAGTGGTTGCAGCTCAAAGCAGGATCAGTACCAATGAAAGCAAATGCCATTTAACATCATGACTCAGTCCTCAGGGAAGATTTTAAAATGAGGCAGCCTAAAAAGAATTTCTGAACATAGTTTTTTTTAAACAAACTTTTATAAATTATTGAAAATGTAGTGTTAGCGCAATCCAGCTACTAAGCCAATGAGAATTCTAGCATTGCAGAATAGGGGTAAAGTGTTTGCAATCTCACACCAGCGAGAAATAATTTCAATAAGCAAATTGTCCATCAGTTCATCCTAGCTCTGTTGTACTGAGGCCCTCCTGTGATAAACCTAGTATACTGTGCAATCATCAGCTCAAATTTAAAATGACTCAGCATGACACAAAACACTTGAAAAGGAAACTAAGCTTGACTGAGTATGTTTCGCTTCTGTCAATAAATATTCATATCAAACCATAAGTTTAAGAAATCCAGACTGTGCTGGATGAAAGAGCTGGACAAGTTTCAGAGCTCATGAGGACTCCCAGTGGTGAACACTTTGCCTTTGTTACCAGATGGTGTTATGATGGAGCTCAGCATAGCAAATGAGAAGATTGTGGTAGGTAGCAACGTTATCTGAAATAAAGGCAAGGGGGAGGGGCTAGTCTTTCCATATTTTATTTGAATGTCTCCCTGTCTCCAATAAATATGCCTCGTTTACAAGAGGAGAACTTAACAACTGCCACCTTGAGAACTCATCCTGAGATGTGGAAATCAAGCTGAGTTCTTACATATCACCAGTAATAGACATGGATAACATCATGTTACAAATGACAGCTATTGTCTCCTGTAGTGTGGCTGGCAAACTTGCTGGGCCCCTGGACAAGGGGGCTACGTCTACACGTGCACCCAACTTCGAAATAGCTTATTTCGATGTTGCGACATCGAAATAGGCTATTTCGGTGAATAACGTCTACACGTCCTCCAGGGCTGGCAACGTCGATGTTCAACTTCAACGTTGCTCAGCCCAACATCGAAATAGGCACAGCGAGGGAACGTCTACACGCCAAAGTAGCACACATCGAAATAAGGGAGCCAGGCACAGCTGCAGACAGGGTCACGGGGCGGACTCAACAGCAAGTCGCTCCCTTAAAGGGCCCCTCCCAGACACACTTTCATTAAACAGTGCAAGATACACAGAGCCAACAACTAGTTGCAGACCCTGTATATGCAGCACGGACCCCCAGCTGCAGCAGCAGCAGCCAGAAGCCCTGGGCTAAGGGCTGCTGCCCACGGTGACCACAGAGCCCCGCAAGGGCTGGAGAGAGAGTATCTCTCAACCCCCCAGCTGATGGCCGCCATGGAGGACCCCGCTATTTCGATGTTGCGGGACGCGGATCGTCTACACGTCCCTACTTCGATGTTGAACGTCGAAGTAGGGCGCTATTCCCATCCACTCATGGGGTTAGCGACTTCGACGTCTCGCCGCCTAACGTCGATTTCAACTTCGAAATAGCGCCCAACACGTGTAGATGTGACGGGCGCTATTTCGAAGTTACTGCCGCTACTTCGAAGTAGCGTGCACGTGTAGACGCAGCCGGGGTGGGGAAAAGGGGACCCTGGCTCCATGATCCTGGAAGGGGCAGAGCCTTTGTGGAAGGGGTGTGTCTGGAGGCAGCTGGATCTCAGTGCTGCCTGGAGTGCACCCTACCACCCCGCGCCCCAACAAATCAGTGTGCACTGTGTAAGGCTCTAGCTGTAATTTAAGGAGCCTGGGGCTCTGGCCAACACCTCTACTTCAGTAGCAGCAACCAGGAGCCTTGGACCCTTTTGCATCACTGGACTCTGGGCAATTGCCCCTTTTATCTCCCTGCACTTCTCCCCACCCTCTTGGTAAGTTTGGTCTCCAAAGACGCCTCAGTTACCTCTGCGCCACATGTTAGCATTCAAAATAGGGCTGCATAGATGTTGATGAGCATAAAGTTCCTCAGGCCATGTGATTATTAGGAGGAATGTGTGATAAGGAAAGAACAGTTTGACTCTCAGATCCCAAATCAAATCTGCAATTAAGACTTACTTGTAAACTGACTCAGTTTGACATGTAACCTGTACAACACAGACAGGGACCCTTCAGATAGCTTTAATCACTACAATATAGGTGTATGTTAATGATTTTTTTTAAGTTTTCTGTTTAATTGCATGTTTTCTTTTATGGTAACTTACTTGCTTCCAATTAAAATTAACACATTTCTTCCCATCATGTTCACGTAGAAAATTGCTAAGGATACACGTGTAAAAATGGTGATTCTTTTACCTAAGAACTTCAGTAAACTGGTAGTAGGGCATTCCAACTGCTTTTATCTTTCTATTAATATAGACAATATGCAAAACACCAATAAAATTTTTGAGAGGTATCAGTAAGCTGCGGTTTCTGTCTGTCTGATTTCTGGAAAGAGAGGTTTTCAGCTTTTCTGGCTATTAAAGAATTGAAGAAACCTAGGCTTACTTTTGATACCTGGCACAGACTGACAATCCATAAATGAGAATTTAGTTGTTGCTTTTGAATCATAACCACCATGGCCTCTGCCACTAATTTTCTCCATCTCTTGCTTGCAGAAGACGTGACAAGCCATATTACTTTGTATGGGAAACTTGTTGTTTTTCCAATGTTTTGTAAAGTCCACTAAACTGTCATAAGAATTAACTTGCTTATAAACCTTTATTATGATTTAGCTCCAGTTTCAGTCCTGTTCTTGGATTCACAGTATATACTAACTCACCAGCCAGAAGTCCTTTCCCAGGAACATATTTTTCCAATTTCAGAGTAGTCTTTTTTTCCTACTACTTATCTTAAGGTATCGGTGGAATGGCTTACATGATAAGAGGAAGATGTTGAGCTAGAACTTCAACTTTTCAGCAAACTCTTCTTTGTCTTTAGGATATTTTGATGTAGAGCTAACACATTTTCCTTTTCTCATTCTAGATTGAATGTTCTTTGATCCTAAGAGCTTCACAAGTTTAATGAATATGGTAACAAGGACTGACTGGATAATAAGAATTCCATTTGATGAAAAATTCAAGGTTTTAGCATCTGGTTTTACGACACATTCTCAGTAAACGAATCTTTTGAATTTTTGATGAAAAAACCAGGAGAGTTCCCCTTCTCACTCCAGCACAGCCAGTAGACCAATGTTTAGAGAATTCATCTGGGATCTAAGTTCAAAATCCTGCACTAAATCAAGCAAAGTAAGCAGTCAAAACTTTATTTTAGTGTCCCAAGTGAATGTCTTGACCACTGGGCTATTGGCTATTTTGGGGTTGTTTTCTGGTGTTGATGCAGAAGTTTCATTCTGGAACTGAGAAAACTTCCTTTTGAAAATGTTACACCCCTGCAAAAGTTTGGTTTTCCAAAAACAATTAAAAATGAAAAAAGTCCTGACCCATTCCAGTCTTAATAAACAAACAATCAAACTGGTCTTCTTTTAAACAAATGGGGCGTGTCTACACTTAGGAAAAAATTGAAATGGCCATGCTAATCGTCAAATCAAAGAATACTAATAAGGCACTGAAATGAATATTCAGTGCCTTATTAGCATGCCACTAGCCACTGCACTTTGAAAGTGGTGCATTTCGCTGGTGTGTGGCTTGTCTACATGGGGGTCCTTTTTGAAAGGACCCTGCAAACATCGAAATCCTATCAGCTGATAGGAATATTCAGTTCAGCGCATCATTAGTATTCTTCAGTTTGGCTATTAGCATGGCCATTTCAAAGTTTTTCGTAAATGTAGACATAGCCATGGTAATACAGGTTGAACATCTTTAATCCAGAACTCTATCATCGGGCATCCTGCATAATCTGACATGATTTTAATTGGCTGAACAACCATTTATCAAGGGTGTGGCCAAGCTTCTCATGGTCCCATAAAGTTAGTTTACAGTCACCAGTCCTGGGTCTCAGTGGTCTCTGCTGTTATTTAGTTGTAATTTACCCCTAATGTCTCCTGAGAGCTCAACAAGCAGCGGAAATGTAGTTAATGTGCTAGAAAATATTGAGCTGCCATTGTCCGGCAAATTCTCTTGTCCGGCATTGGTCAGGTCCCGAAGGTGCCAGACAAGAGAGGTTTATCCTGTACTTCTGGGTTCTTGCACCAGTATGTAATGTGTGAACTGTACATGCTAAAGTTTCACTTGGAAGTGGCTCTAATAGCATGGTCTTTTCACAGTACCATATATATGTCAGAACCAATTCTAAGAGTTAACAAAAGGAGCAGATAAATGGCTTCACTCAAACAATGTAGACCTAATTTTCCACTGGTGTGTATAAATTACCATGTATTATTATGACAGTGCATTTGAACGTGAAAGCAGGATGAGGATATTACTTATTCATTGGGTTATATGTGTACCTTTTCTCTGGAGAAGCCTTTTCTGAGAAGTCTGTCATTTCTTCTGCCAGCAGTATTAGGATAATTGTGCAAAGTTATGTGGTTCTTAACTTGATTGCCTGAATAGTGGTGCTTTTCTGAAGTCTTTCTAGCAATGTGTGAATTCCTTTTATTTTATGGTCTTCCTACCTCTCTGTGTCTATAAAACTGAAGATTAAAACCATCTGCTAAATTGAAGTGGGTATTTGACTGTTATCTGCGGCAAGGTCTGACTGAAACACTTTTGGAAAAGCTGAACTCTGACCTATGAGATAGAGGTGTATATAGCTCTTATCCATCCGTTGGCACCCACTTTAAGGCCTCATCACACTGCAAGCATGGTTCAAAAGGGCCTTTGGAAAAATGAGCATAAGGCCTCAATATGTTTAATGAGTCTATTAATCTCTGCCTGTGCAGCAGTGTCTCACTATTTTGAGAGAGGCAAAAACACAATGTGAAAGTTTTATTGCAAGTTGGTGGTTGTTCTGTGATTCACGATGAGTCTCTGGGCTATTTGCACTGGCCAGTTGTAACCAACTTTAGGGCAGCTGACCCTGAGGAAACAATCAGGTAAACATGTAATCACTTAAAAAGAGACAAAGGTGTCTCACAAAGCAGCATTGGCCTGAGTATCCACTGTCTCTGCTTCGTTGACATAGCACACCAGCTTGCTTTGCTAAAAGCATTTTGGGAAGTAGCACACTTTTTTAAAAAAAATTTAAAAAAAATTCCTAAATGAATGCCAAAAAAGAAAAAAGAAAACTTGTTAACATCTTTAGAAAGTTTAATTTAGCAAAATAGCACCACTCCTGGTCTCTAATTTCTGTTTTGTATGCAAATCCAGGATACTTGCCAGCTGACTGACTACACAGATTTACCTAAAATATGTTTGAAATAGAAATATCTATTTGAAATGGTTTAGTCTTATTGGAGCCTATGGAACAGAAATGGTCTAGCAGTAGTGTGTACTGGATGGATTCCTGTTCAAGATTAGATTAGCCATAGGCTTTTAACAGCAGAGATTGTACTTTGAAGTTACTCCTATACTAATAAATAACTGATTATAAATGTCTTAATGGGTTCTAATGATGGTAGCTTGAAATTTCCTGTCATTACAGATTAACTTTCTAACATTCCCCTTTTATGACTACCTAAGTGATAGATAACAGCAATGAGTAGAACTACTTGTATGTTATGAATAGTGTCATATTGTACTTTATCCTGGTACTATGTTAGAGAAGCAAACTGATGGAGAATGAAACACTTATGTGTACATATTTATGGGAATTTACACAACATGGCAATAGATCTCATTTTGTGCCTGAAAAGAATTCTGTTTAATGAAAAAAAATGAGGTTTTTAATGGTTACAGCAGAATTCAAATGAGAATGTTAGAAATCTTTTGAGAAAAAGCATTGCCACCTGCCCTGAAAAGCCAATGCCCCAGAGGCTAGGGCACTCTCCTGGAAATTGGATGAGGGCAGGGGACGTGAACTTGTATCCCAGGCGAATGCAGTTGACTATTGATTGTTCTTTACTCCCCAGTTGCCTTGAAAACTTCCATTTTGGACCCAAGAAGTCTTGCAGACAGAACTTCAATGGAAACTAATTCAAAAGAGCATTTTGTACAGAAAAAAAGTTTCAACAAAACCTTTGATCAGCTAATGTCATTCCTTAGAAACTCATTCAGCTAATGCGAATGAACCAATGTTCTGATGAGGGCTGCAGCTTTCTCCTCTGTCTACCCCTATGTCCACTACTTGTTTACCAGCATTCCTCTAAGTTTCCATCAAGCTGCTTATGAGCAAACACCTCATATGGGTTGAGGGATGGCCAATTATCAAGACAATATAGTCCTGCACATCTAATAAAATTTGATTTTTTTTCTGTATGTATCTACGTATGTGAAGACACGTGGCGTATGTGTGGGGTGCAATTGCTGAGGAGGGAAGTCTTACAAAGATTTTCGCTGTAGATTCTTTATATTAACTACTGTGGTGGGGATAGAAAGAGGCAGCATTTGTCCCCTGATTAGCATGAAGAAGGGATTCCATCCAAGACAAATGGATTGTTTATCTATTGTTTTTCCAAATCAGCTTTGGGAATTCCTGAGCTCTGCCCCACTCCACCCCATTGAGCTTCTTGCCCTAGAAACTCATCCCCAGCTCACCATGTAGTTTCACAGTACACATAGGGAACTTAAAGCAAATATGATAGGAGGTTGTGGAAAATGCAGATGTTTCCTAGCCATTTAGCCATCTCCTCATTTGTGGGTTCTTGGACAAAGGAAATAGCAATGAAGAAAATCAATGTATGCATGACTTTCACTGGACCTGGCTCAGGGAGGATGGCTGAGGATGGATAAGTGAGGTAACACGAGGTCTAGCCACATGCAGAATGGAAGGAAAAAATATGTATTTGGAGTAATAGGAAAGGGCAGGAGTTGAAGTTTTGCATGATTTTATAATAGACATGTCTGTTAGTTTCCTTGCAATATACACTGTTTCAAGAGGGCGACAAAAGATTTAAAGATGGTTTTAGTTGAAACCTTTTAAAGCACTGACATCTTTACATATAGGACAACTCATGGCAAAGAATAACATTCAATTTAAGTAGTCTCCAGCTGTTGAAAAGAGGTTGTTAGATCTGTTGTTTGCATTGCAATCTCATTTTTAATGAAAGACGGGTCAGTGAATTATATGTGCTGTCAGTGATACTCGGGGTGGTCAAAGTATATTATGTTTCACTAAAGGAGCAGCCAATATTTCATTATTACAATTTTCAATACTTCCAAGTGCTTTATTGCATTCAATCATATTTATTCTGATACAGACTAATGGACGATGTACTCTGGAAATGTTGTAATTAGAACTGTGTGAATTGTTTATATTGGATCTTGATCCGATCTGAACTACATTTGATTCCAGTATGAATATTTTGCAATCATGGGTCAAGGATGTTTGTACTATGGGGAAATTCACAAATTCACATATATATTGGATGGCCTCATAACTTCAATCCCCATAAACTTGTATCAGTGCTAGCGCTTCATTACAGGGACTATGGCTTTATGGTCAAGGAATAAGTGTGGAAATCAGCCTGGGTTCTGTACCTAGCTTTTTCAGACTTGTAAGACCTTCAGCAAGAACCTTGATCTCTACTCCTGCAGAGGGGACAAATGCTGAGAGTCAACCCATTACGTTTAGTTGTCTGCTTCTGCTCTTACCACTTGCTGGTGCCAGGTGACCCACCCCCACCCTGCACTTTGCCTCTCAAGACAACATGCTAAGCAGGAATGGAGGCACCATCTGGATCTCAGTGGCCACATACTGGGATCTCACCTGCACTGTGCTGGGTCTGGGTGTACTGATGGAGTAGCCCAGATGGGCCGAAGCTGGGACTGCTGTTGGAGATGGGTAAAATGGGGCCTGTCTGGGGCACTCCAGCAGTACTCCTAGACCCAGTACTGTGCAGGTGAGACCCCAGCATATGGCCACTAGGACCCACATAGACATGAGAGGGAAAGGGTAGAAGCAGTCAACTCAGGGACTATCAGACACTGAGAGAACATGTTACAGTTTTGGTGGGACTGTCTCTTCCTTGTGTTGAGTCGCTACTTGCTCTAGCCTTTCCTCCCCCTCAATCTGTTAAACTCACTTTCACTCCACACATGCCCCTCTTTCAATTTTCTCTCCTTTCCTGTCCTGTCCCCTTCCCTTTTCTTTCAATTTTGTTTATCTGGTCTAATTAATACAACCTCCCCCAACCAAATACACATAAATTTAAAAATTATGTTTTGCTGCCATCACATTCTTCACTCCCATATCCTTTCTCCAACCATTTGTCGCAAGGACCACTGGCTACTGCGTTGGTGTAGTGTCCTTAGGCACTTGTACAATAAACATGAATAACTAATCATACTCACTTTTCTGGATTATGAAAGGGGTGACAACACTAAATACACAAGAAGGTAGAGCAGGACTGGCTTTACTGAAGTTTCTAGACCATTTTGTCATCCTTTGACAATCCCCTCCCCACCAAAAAAAAGAAAAAGATAAAACTTGTTACATGAATAAGTACTTCAGTTCACAAAACCTCACTTGATTAGTGATGACTTGTTTGTTTATATCTATCTGCAATACCCCTTTATTTAAATACAACATAACAATATTATGGATATTATGAAAAATGTGAAATATTAAATGTTGTCAATTTTACAGAAGAATTTATCTCAGAAATTTGTATGTTTAAGGATAAATCAAGGCTTAGCTACCTTGGTAAATTAAGGTCTTAGTTCCTGTTGTATTTAAGCACTGTGTAAGTTACATCAGGCTATGGTGAGAGTCAGTTAGTTGGCCTTAACATTTTTCTTTAACTTGATGTTATCAGGAACTGTGTCAGATTATTGAGTCTACAACTAGCTCCAAACAAAAGCTATATTCATTCTTTATAAAATTAAAACTCATTTTGCTTGAAATGAAGTTTTATCCATAAAGGGCAATTCAAAGACATCACATCAGCCCTAAATCTGTTTCCATGTTTGCCTGCTCCTAAAGTTCCTTCCAGCATAACTTGTCTGCATCACAGCATCAGCATCAATTAATTCTGAGATGTCTGCAGGATTCCAATGCTTAGCCTTACGGTGGGCAGAATCTACCACCCTCTTTGACAATTTTAAGACAATGCATCCACCCATGTATTTTTGACCCCGGAACTCTCACCCGTTGAAAAATGAATCGTTTATCTGCAGCAAGCAGCTTTTAGGTAGCATCGTAGCTTAGGCAACAGAGACTATGAAGAACAAAATGTTGTATCTTGTGGTAATTTGGTACCTTTGTAAATGGCTATATCATCAAAGGCCCATCTACCCATTTAACTCCTGGTGTAATGAGTGAATGACATACTGCTAGAGGGATAAGATTCCAATTCCTGGTACAAAGGAGAATTCAGAGAGAACACCATAGGTGTTGCTGTATTAGTTTGCTCTTCAGAGTAAACTGTTATGTTGGCTTGGTTTAGCAGGAAGTGACACCTACTGAAGCCCAAGACTGAACAAGTTTCTTCAGAGGCTTTTCTCCTGTCTGCTCTATGTCTTGTACCATGGAATACTACCAAATATAATCTCAGCTGTATGTTCCCTTCATAACATTCCAGTGGAGGTAAGAAGCCTGACATTATGTACAATGGTGCTTGTGTGTACGCGTGATGAAAATCCTGCAGGTCTGAAAATGGGGATTTCCATATGCATTTCTTATCCCTATAGAAATCACGCTCAGTTTTTTCTGTAGTAACAGATAGGTAGCCATGTTAGTCTGTATTCCAACAAAACAAAACATCAGAAATGTAGCACTTTAAACACTCACGAAATGATTTATTCGGTGATGAGCTTTCGTGGGACAGACCCACTTCATCAGGTCAATCTCATTTCCAATACAGACTGACATTTATAAGTACAGAAGAAAAAAAATTGCAATAAAAACTAACAAATCAAGTACATAGGCTCGTTTGCATAGCTGTGTGACTAATTCATGCAAGATCACTCTGCCAGCAAAGCTGATGCCAGCAGAAAACAAGCAATACAGACATGATTCTGCCAGCAGAAACCCCCTTTATAGGCAGCCCCTTATCGCTCATTTTTTTCCAGGCATAAAGGGCTGCCAACAAAGGGGATTTTGCTGGCAGAACCACGTCTCCATTGCTTATTTTCTGCCAGCATAAGCCTCTGCCACCAGAGTGATCTCTCACAATTGTGCAACTTAGCCAGACAGCTGTGCAAATGAACACCTGTTTGCATTTTGAGAGCACTCCTTTGCATCAAGCTGCTGGTACTATGGCTCAGTGTAGATGCAGCCTAAGTCTATAAGTCCTATAAGACATTTCCCTTACTAAATCAATTGATATCGTGCCACCAAAATCTCTTTACTTTCCTCCCTTTAATGGGTTGTGAGGTGGAGATCCTCATCTTAAATGTCTCTAAGGCTATATAATTTAAAAAAAAATCTAAATATATACCAGACGTATGAGTGCTTTTCTGCATATGGTAGATTCAGTAGAATAATATCTCACTCAGTCATATATTCCCTGATCTTGGTTGCAAAACTCTGAGCTTCCAAACTCAAATCTAGCCTTATCTTAAGGTTCCACATGTGAATTCCTACCTCTCCTCAACATTACATGGCATCTGAATGAGGTTAACATAGCCACCTCTGAAGCAACAAACTGAAACATGGAAAAAGAAAAAGCACAGTTTTACTTCAGTGGGCTGTGATGGCAATTAGTATGGGAATTCTTGGGTTAAGGTCTATTTTATGAGGCATGTCACTCTTAACCATACATTTTCCACTCAGTATTGTGTGACCAGTTGACTGTGCATCAGTCAAAGAACTGACCCAGTTAACGGTCCCCTTTGTCTACAGCCTGAGTACAATAAAAGGTCTGCTGACTCTACTAAGGACCCAAAGATATGAGGATAACAGGGGAAGTTAGAGAATATGGGACAAGTCCTAAGATCATGGATACAGCACTTTCATTGGAATGTTATGACAAGAGAGTTGCAGCCAAGTTGAGTCTGACGCAGGGAGACTCCTAAAAAAATCACGAAGCTTGAAGTAGAGTTTAGGCTATTTTTTACATACTGTAGTATGTACAGCCTTCCTAATACATATTCCTGATTTACAAACAAAACTAAACCTTAAAATGGACTTTATTCAAGCCTTCAAGCCCTACTCTCATTAAATGTGTTGCCAAGAGTTGCAAGATGTACACAGAGCAGAGGAGATGACACTCTTTCAATCTCTAATATGTCCAGGCCAAGAGACACCTGTGCATCTGCCATGAGACAAGGGCTGTTTCCTTCTGTTATTGCAGAGCCTTGCACAATGTTGGTTTCACCTAAAGGCCCCATCAGTAATACATATTTGTTGAAAGTGATAAAGAAAAGAAAAACATAGAATCATAGAAAACTGAGGTTGAAAGAGACTGTAGAAAATCATTTAGTTCAACCCTCTGCTTGAGGCAGGACCAATTCCAAATAAATTATCCCAGCCAGGGCTTTGTCAAACCTGGCCTTAGAGATTCCCTCGCCTCCTTAGGCAACCCACTTCAGTGCTTCACCATCCTCCAGTGAAATAGTTTCCTAATATCCACCATAGACCTTCATATTGAGACCATTGTAGCACATTCTTAGTTGGCCAGGAAATGATATTTAGTCTTGGAGGCAGCTGGCTTTGTGAGGTTAAAAGGAAATAAGTTAAAACCAGTTCTATTGCTGTGGTAGGTATACATAAGGAGAGGTGGTATGAAAACAATCTTGATATGTATGTGTAGTCTAAAGTTCATATGTTTAGTCATTGCTCTTGGGTAGCAGGGCCTGAGCTGTACTATTGTTACCTAGGATCCTCCATGAAAACAAAATAAAACACAGAATTAAGAAAATAAAAAGTTGGAAACACTACACTGATAAGTGGAATCTTTGTCCTGCATTGGTAACAGTGAAGCACTGAAAAGTCTGATTACATTACCCACATGACAGCATTTTTCCCCATAAAATTTACAAAAGGAGATGTACCCTTCAATTGCCTGTGACTCTGTTATTTGTGAAGTTCGTTGCTGTGAGTGATCCAATGTTGGACAAATCATCCAATATGTAAATAATAGATATTCTACAATAAACTCTTTCCAGCTTTTTAAAATATTTAAACTTACCTATTTACTTGTGTTTGAGTCTCCTGGGTTTTATCTGCATGAGTGTCCAGCTCACTGCTTTTTATTTAATCGTTGTGTTGAGACAGATCTCCCTTAGCAAAGAAATCCCTGACTTTTGTCAGTGTGTCGCACACTTATCACTGCTTGACCATATAGTTCTGTTAGTTAATAAAATTTAATACCAGTAAACTACCATCATTGCTGACATTTTAACCATGGACCTGGAAACATCAGTCAACTGACTAGTCCTAGCTTTCTCCTAGGCTACCTCTAGACTAGAGGGATTTGTCAACAGAGGTTTTTCTCAGACGATATCTTCTGACAAAACTTTGGTCGACAGATCACTGCCAGACCACCAAAGGGGATCAAAAGAGTGACCTGCTCTGTTGACAGAGCAGCCACTCTATTGGTAAACCAGGCAACCAGAACCATAGCAGACAGAGTTTCCCAGTGTCCCAGAAGCCCTTTTTGTCAACAGAAGGGAATATCCAGAATGACTTTTTGCTGAAAGAGCTCTGTCAACAGCGGTGTTCTTCCTCATAGCAAGTGGGGTACAGCTGTTGACAAAAGTGCTGCATTCTGTCAACTTAGAGTTGACAGAATGCTCCTGGGAATCTGGATGCTCCGTGGGCAAAACCCTGTGGTCTAGACATAGCCCTAAAGTTAGAGAGACAAGGTGGTTGAGGTAGTGTCTTTTATTGGCCCAACTTCTACTGGTGTGAGACAAGATTTTGAGTTCACACCAAGCTCTAATTCAGGCCTGGGCTAATATGAATCCCTATATGCCTAATCACTTTGGACTAACTCAGCTACAATGTATACATACAGATGGCATTTTATCATGAGCATTTTTTTCTTATGATAATGGCTTTGACTTTCTTTTAGAAGTAAACCTTTAAAGAGGAAAGAAACAGCCAATCATCGTCTAAAACAGCTGTTGTGTTTAGAAGGTTACAAAATAGAGAACTTGAAGTAGATTGATTCCTCTTATATAAAATAACACCCTCACCGACTATATATTCTTTCCAGTAGATTTTCCTGTGAAACTGAAAGATATTACTGAGAGACAATGGTAGACTGTGAAATTATACTCCTCAGTCATAATCTGGATATCTATTTTTTTTCTTAACTATACACTAATTGCAGAGCTCTAGATTGAGTTAGTCTCCATGTTGGGATGGAGGAAACTCTTTTGATTACAACTGTATGGACCAATCATAATAAGCAGCTACCAACTTCTGCAGAGCTGAAGATCACATCAGTCTTAGGAAAAAAAGAGTTTATATTTATTTTGAGGAACTCAAGATTTGATGAGAGTTGGAATGAAGCAGAAGTACTTCATGACTGATTCACTTTCTGCAGAATTTAAGATCTCTCTTAAAAAAATAAAAAAACCCAGTCTGAACACATCTAACTGGTAACAGTGGGAAAACTCACCTAAGTGAAGCTGAGCAGTTACATAAGTGCACTGGTGAAATGTGACCTTATTCCCTGCCATATTTCAACTTTTGATGCCAACTTGTTGGGGGCACTAGAACTGTTCAAACCTGGTTGTGCTGGATTTTATAATGGCAAATATGTATTATGTGTGTGTGTGTGTGTGTGTTTTTTCCTCCCTTGTAACATGGCTGAATGAGTTGTGTTCAAACTGGAAAACTGTTCTCTCGGAATGAGAACAAACAGGAAATATTTCAGCCTAAACTATTTTTCAAGATTCAATTTTTTGTCTTCTGAATAAAGCAGAAACACAAACTGCTGAATAATAGTTGTTGCTGTTCATTCTAAGTTGAATATGTGTGTTTGTGTGTGTCTCAGACACACATGCACACACTGAATAACCATACACAGTAGGTTTTTTTACACTCTTTCCTTGTGGGAAACCCCTTTCTTTCATTTAATCAATTAAATTTGTTTACAACTACAAACAATGAAATCCTATGTCTAGTGAGGACCAAAGCAAAATTCTCACTGGTTTCAACAAAGGTGGGACTTTTCTAGCCACATTGTTGTGCCAAATAGACTATTTTTTGTCAGGAACAGACTAGTGGATTTGGTGTTCAGTGCTGGAAGTGAATAGAGAAGTTAAAAAAGGGCAAACAACTTCAAACTTGTACTTCTAACTCAAAAGACTGGTAATGAAATTTACAAGTTCATTCAAAACACTGAATTACTGGGTTAAAATGCTCTAAATTCAGATGTTGATTTTTCAGCTGGAAGTTGAATATTAGTGTTCCTTTTAAAAGTTTTCATTTGTGGGACTATTTCACACTCCTAAAAAAGTCACCACCAAAGTGTCCCAGTTTTAATTTTGAAAATTCATTACTACTTACTGGTTTTGTCAATATACAATCTTGTATAAAACACACATTTACATATATATGTATTTCTAAAATTTTACTTGAAATTATGGATCCCAAGTTCTTCAGAGCTCTGAGTGGAAAACGCTTGTTGTCTTGAGAGTGAATCTAATTAAGTTCTATGTTGAGGCCAAGAAGACTTATTGGCATATATTGCTAAAGCCAAAATCTACACTTTTTTTCAATATGCAATGACAGCCAAGGACTCTGACAGTTGCAGGAGATGTTTTTTCCAAGTAGTGTTGAAGGACTTTCTACAAGTTACAACAATTTTTTTTAAAGGGGCAAAGGTATTGCAACATATGAAGAAGCAAAAGATTGATGGTATATCAAAGGAGATTCACGTCTCTTTCCTGACACCATAATTTCCTGAAGAAGAAGGCCCATACCCTGTCATAAATAAAGTCAAAACATGTTTCCATAATGTTTTTATTCCGATAATGCCTTGACGTTTTTGCATTGGCTCAATTAACTTTTTCCTATCTGCTGCCTGCCAGGGGAAAAATAAAAAGCTTGGTATATTTTATGATCTTTAATTTTAAATCTCCTATTGGAAAGTACTGCTTTCAGATTGTTACCGAATGTATATGCAGCTACAAAGGTTCATCTCATTCTGCTGCTTCTGACCTCCCATAGTGAAGTCAGTATGAACGACTATCAGTATAACTGGAAGTGTTCTTTGCTTACAGCAATTTCTAAATTAAATGAGTAAGTCCTGGCTGAGTTTTTCAGAAGTGACAAATGATTTTGGGTGCTTGTTTTTGGCAGCCCATTTGAGATGCCTTGACAGGACCTCATTTTTGGAAAGCACTATTGTGCCTCCCCCTCATAAAGATGTTTATTAACAGATCTAAAAGGGGCACCAAAAAATAGAGGCAACCAAAATCATTAATCACTTCTGAAAATCTTGGCTCTTCTCCTCAGTCCCAGGGGGCTGCCAGAACTGCTGGATCCTGGGAGAGGTGATTAGAGGCCCAGGTCCATGCTCCCAAAAGAGACAGGGCCTCGGTTGGAAGGGGAGGGCTGGGAGGCAGCCATCTCTCAGCGCTATCCGGATTGTGCTGTGTTCACTCCCAGACAGCCCTTAGTGCCACCCAGAGCATGCCATTAGGGGTTCCTGCAGCAATTTAAAGGGCTTGGGGCTCCAGCAGTGCTGGCTTGGAGCGTTGGGCCCTTTTGAATTGCCGGGCTCTAGAGCAGCTGCTAGGTTGATCATCCGTCCTGCATTTACCATCCGTCCCTTATTTAAGCTGTCTCTCAGACTTTTTTAAGAAAATGAGCAAATTGTCCTGTATTTTGTGGGGCTCCTGTTCCCTGGCACCTGATGTCTTGAGGCTGCAGCCCCTGCTGCCAGGGAGCTCCTCTGCTGAGTGGTTGCCCCATTCCCTAGCACCCCATGGAGGCAGCCCCCACTGCCAGTGAGCTCTGTCATGGGGCTGACTCTTCGTTCCCTGGTGCCCACCTGCTGGGAGGTTGTGGAGCCCCCATCCTCCACTCCCCCCTCATCAGGAGGCGGCAGAGTCACCATTGCTGGTGCCTCACTGTGGGGCAGGTGCCCCCATCGCTGAGAAGCCCTGACATAGAATAGCAGCCCCTTATCCCCAGAGGCTGGTGTCCCATGTTTGCCATAGGGCAATAGGGTCACCTCACAGTTACCCTCTTTCCACAGGCCTGCTCAATAGCAGTTATACGGAAACACACAATAGTTCAAGAATTAAGGTCAGGGTTTAGCCATACATTTAAATCCACCTCTGTTCAGCAAGGGGCATATGTACTTTAACATTGGTGAGCCTTAAGAACATCCTTGAGAGCCTGCTCCATACCCAATGAACACGAAGGAAAAAATCCCATGGACGTCACCTTGCTTTGGAGCAGGCTCATAAGAAAAGACTTCAGCATCATTAATGTTACATTACACGTTTTGCTGAATTGTGATTGTAGAAAATATAAGGTTCAGATTCATGCCAATGAGTCTACTCTGAGAAAGGAACTACTCAACATAAATACATGTGGCAGAATCTGGGCCATGAGAATAAGCTTGGAAGGAGTATAAGGAGCTCCAGACTGATCTGCTCTGAACAGGGGACAATGAATTTGAAATCCATCCCCGGATTTTTCATTAAGAACTGAGTTAGAGTATGTAAGAGTGACAGATTTGTAAGAAAAAGATAAATATAGAGCCCAAAACATTGAGCTTATAGGTCTTCTCCAGTCTTGAAAGTCTTTTTGCTGTATCCATTTTCCTGAGTGGCTAGCAAAGTGAACAATGCTTTATAGAGTGCTTCACTTAAATGCAGTTTTTAAGACACATCCAAAAAACACATTGATTGGCTCATCCTCCTTCCAGAGGAGAGAGCATTTTTTGGTAGCCATATCAGCGCTACACATATGACAACCCAAAGCACACACTGCTGAAGGCAGCAGAGGCACGTTGGCAAGATTTGTGCAATTGTTTCTTGCTCTGTATCCGTCCTGTGACTAAATGGAAAACTTCCAATCTTCTAGGGCTGTCGTTCTGGATCCTTTGATGGACACTAAATTAATTTAGAGGAGACAGCCTTGGCATAGTGGTTAATCACTGGAACTGCTGTTTACTTACTGGATCTGAAGAAGTGGGTCTGTCCCATGAAAGCTCACCACCTAATTATTTTGTTAGTCTTTAAAGTGCTACATGACTGCTGTTTTGTTTTGATAGAACACAGACTAACACAGCTATCTCTCTGCCACTGTGAATATTACATAATAATTGCATATTTTTCTAATGAAATGTGTCTACTAAATCATGAAATACTCCTGCCAAATGAATTTGCAAACCACCCCTGTCCATGGCGTCTTGAAATTCAGTGGCTTTGTAATGCATACCATGGATTGGATTACCAAAATAAGGGAGTTATAATGGAATTAGAGGTACTTAGTAGTTAGCAGTTAGTTACAGTACATGTAAAGAGCATGCCCTAGTTCTACTATTAATTCTGTGGGTCGTCTCTCCAGTGAGAACTTTATGCTCCTGGATTGACTACTGCAGTGTTAATGAGCCTGTAACTTGGTTTTCTGAAGTACAGAGGTTGCAACATGCCCAGATGTTATCGATGTTTTTTATCAGTTCCTCAATTTGTAAACTATATTCCCCATGGGAACAATTGTAATCTTAGGGCTTGTTTACAGCTGAAATACAGTACTATGGTGTAGTGTAGACACTGGCTCAGCAGCAGTACTATGGAAAGGGACCTCGGGGTTATGGTGGATGAAAGGCTGGATATGAGTAAACAGTGTGCCCTTGCAGCCAAGAAGGCTAACAGCATACTATGGTGCATTAGGAGGAGCATTTCGAGCAGATCTAGAGAAGTAGTTGTGCCCCTCTATTCGGCACTGGTGAGGCCAAATCTGGAATATTGCATCCAGTTTTGGGCCCCCCAGTATAAAAAGGATGTGGATTTGCTGGAGCAGGTTCAGTGGAGGGCAACAAAAGTGATTAAGGAGCTGGAACACAAGACCTATGAGGATAGGCTGAGGGATTTGAGCTTGTTTAGTTTACAGAAGAGAAGACTTAGGGGTGATTTAATAGCAGCCTTAAGCTTACTGAAGGGGAGCTCTAAGTAGGAGGGTGAGAAATTGTTCTCAGTGGTGTCAGATGGCAGAACAAGGAGTAATGGTCCGAAGTTGAAGAGGGAGAGGGGCAGGTTGGGTATTAGGAAAAACTACTTCACCAGGGCTGCAGCTCTCAAGGTAGGCCACTCAAAGCTGCTGACTGGCATGCAGGTCACACTCTGTGGCTCTGTCTACTCTACGCGTTCTTTCGAAAGGCAATCTTCTGGAAGGTATCTTCTGGAAGCTCACCTTTTGAAAGAGCGCTTCTACACACAAAAAAGCGGCTTGAGCTTTCAATCAACTCTTTTGGTGGACTAGTCTGCTCTTTTGAAAGGGAGCGTCCACATAGCTCTGGGTGCTCTTTTGAAAGAATGGGCCAGGAAACGCCATGGACAGGATCGCATGGCACACAAGCCCTTCTGGGGCCTTCAGCCAGCCTCTCCCTGAAAGACCCCCTCCCAATCACCCTCGCCCCGGACATGCTGAGGGTAACTTTGCCATACACAGCACTGCAAACCCAGTGCACCCAGCAAAGCCATTACTGTGGCTCTCACTGGCCACAAGCCACTGGCCAACTGCCAGCCAGCTGGCTGGAGGGAGGTCAGGTGGGAGCAGATCAGTGAGGGCAGGGGCAGCAGAGGGCCTGCGGGGTTGGGGAGCTGCTGGGGTGCTGCGGGGAGAGCTGTGGGCAGGTTGTGGGGGGGCTGCAGAGGGGCAGCAGGAGGCTGGGGTGGCCACTTGGTGAATAGCAATGAGGTGCAGCACGGCTTATGCTGCATCTCATTAGCATAATTCTCACCATGCAAACTTCAAAGTTGCTAACTTCAAAGCAGCAACAAACAGCATAGCCATGGGCACTTCGAAGTACCAGTGCAACTTCAAAGTTCCCTTACTCCTAAAACATTTAGCAACTTCAAAGTTCACGTGATGAGAATTATGCTAATGAGATGCAGTATAAACCATGCTGCACCTCATTGCTATTCACTGACTTGGCTCATTTACATGCCCTTTTTGAAGGAGGGGACTAGTGTAGACAAGCCCTTACAGTAGGTTACAAAAGTCACTTGAATTTTCTGAGAAGCATGCACAGATTTTCTAAATCCAAAATCTGAATAATTACTCAACCTCTTTAGGTCTTGGAATTAGGCTGAAAATCTGGCACAGTCAAGAATTCTTTTTGAGATTTCCACCACTTTGTGGTTCCAGCAAGTTTTTAAATGGCACAAGAAGAGTCATTTTAATTATGTTTTGGTATTTCCTCTGTTGGAACCAACAGACACCAAGAAGTACAAAGGTGTACAAAAGCAGTGAAAAAACAAACAAACCAAAAAAACAAACAAGAGTTGTTTTTCAAATGTTAGTAGGCATTTAGATTCAGTTCTGCCACAGACTTGGGAGGGGTCCAGGGCAAATATTACATAATCCAAATTGGTTCATGCATGTCTAACAACAGTAATGCCTCTTTTTTTTCATAGTCCAGGCTTCTAAGAACAAGGGATTCTATATTTACCTATTGTTATTTTAAATAATTTCTCCAAAATAATTACAGAAACTATGTATTTTTTTTTGTAACTTTTAATTAGTTGGGCGGGGGAGAAAAAACCAATCAAACCCGGGATGGGCTGGATCTGAGCTTCAGTTTTTCTAAACCATCATAGTAAAACTTGGGCAATGGAGTTTGTATAATAAGTGTAGGTTTAGTCTAGTCCCATATCTATGATGAAGAAACCAAAGTGGTTGCGCAAAACCTTGTTAATCAAGTTCTAGCTCTGTAAATCTCAGATCCCACCCAGAGGTGATTAGAATGAAAGGTTTTTGTTACAACCCATAGAAATGAAAGGTTGTACAAAAGAGTGAGAGTGACCCTTGTCTTTAATGTGAGAAATTTTGGAATTTCTCAGAGAAGAAATCAGAGAGGACAGTATTAGAAACCACTATTTTAAAAGGAAAGCGTCTTTGCTGTGAGGGTGCAGAGGGCTACAGAGTTCGTTTGGCTCTCTTATGTTCACCAAAGAATGTCATGTGAGGTCTCAAATGAAAGGCAGTGAAACACTGCTGATAAATATCAACATGCAATATACGTACAACAGGGTCATGACATTTGTGAGGGTTTGGTGTTGAGAACCCTCGCAAATGTTGAATTTCGTGAATATCGTTTTATTCCATTTTACCCCGTGTGGGGCAGCAGAACTCAGCCGGCTCCCGGATGGCTCTGGGCAGCAGCAGAGGGAGGCAGAGCCTGGTGGTGGGGCTCTGGGAGCCGGTCGGTGGCCATGCGGTGCCCCTGGGTGGAAGCGGGATTGGGTGCCCTGATCTATGTAGACTGAGCTGGGGCTGGTGGCTGCTCCTGCTGCAAGTAAAATGGCCCTTGTTGTGGTGTGGGGGCATCACTGGAGCTGCTGTGGCTTCTGGAGCAGTACCTCCACCTGGGCCCCTTCATGTCCAAATTCCAACGTAGATACCGTGGCCCTGCGCCCCGTCCTCGCCCCTGCCCTGCTCTGCTCTGCCTGCAGGCCCATGGTGTGTCAGGTCCCCAGACCAGTGTGTGTGCTGCGGGGGAGAGTATCCTCTGCTTCTGCCCCCTGCCACATCAGTGACCCCACATGGGCTGTGGAAAGGCCCAGGAGCCGGTGTGGGGCTGTAGTTAGTACAGGGTCCCTGCACTGGTAACCATGGCCGGGAGGGCTGGGAGAAGGAATGCTTAGAAGCTCACTCCACCGGCCTGCCTGCCGAGTCCAGCATGAGAAAATGAAGCTGACTTTTCCAGGCATGCTTCTTCCCCCGGCTGCAGGCATTGCAGAGAGCTGTTGGGGGACCCGCCCCTCGAGTTTCCAGCTTTCCTTCACTTTGTCATCCTGCTGCCTCGCTCAGTGCCCTGGCTAAAGCCACCTTCATTCTTGTGGTTGCCACTCTGCTGGGTGAGCCGCTCGCAAATAATTAAATTCTCATATGTTAAACTCACGAATGTTGCAACCTTGCTGTGTAGCTGTTGCACAGGAGTTATGTGTAAATACACTAACTGTGCTTTTATAGGCTGTGCCTTGCAGGCTGGTCACCAGCAAAGGCAAAAAAAAATTCCTGTCAGATGAGATGTTTATTCATATATCTGTTTACATGTTAATTGAGTGTTTTGAGGCTCCCATTAATCAGTCGGAACTGAAGACAACAGCAGCAGACTGGAGCGTGCCTTATTTGGTGGTGCAGATCAAATGTTTGTTTGAGTATCTTGAGAGGAGTCAGCAAAGACACTCAGGCACCCTGCATGGATGGAGAAAGTTAAAGGCAGTGTTTTCACTTCAAGAAAAAGGGGCCTCAGTCAGGTCTGGTTGAAAATGCTGAGAAGCATTTTGGTGAGATAAAAACAGAGTAATTTGTTAGCTTAATTTAGCCCCTAGAGAGCACACTATGCCTTTGTTTTATAGATAATTTGTCCAATAGTCTTATTATTACTCGAATTATCAGTCTTTACTGGCAAACTTATGCTTTTTTTTCACTCTAAATATACCTAAATGTTGTGGTGCTAAGCAAAGTGCTGTTCCTAAGTTGACTCTTATATGCTGTTCTCTTGGGAACAGAAGGCTGATGATTCTGCAAGTAGTCATTGGAGATTGGGGCAGGAGAGCACAAGACACACATCAAACAGAAGGGGTTTACCTGTACAGAGAAGGTGAGGTCTGCAGAGGCCTGAAATGTAGTGCTTGTGTTGCCAGAGTTTTGAGGAAGCTGTTCCACAGCATGCGTAGATAAGATTACCTCATGTTAAAAGCAGGTGCTTGTGAGGTGTCTCACGTCCCTGCATACTCCTGGGTAGCGTCACACCCACTGTAAAGAACTGGTTTTAATTGGCAGCAGAGTCAATCTGTGATGGGGTGGACCAGCCTACTGGAGGCCTTGAAGAGATGCCATACTCCATCCTAAAAAATGGGAATAGAGAGGTCCTACAAGCTGCCTAGAGCAACTTTGCTGAAAGCAGCCAATCAATGCCTAGCAGGCTCGTATGAGAAAAGATGCAGGGCTGGCATGTACTCAGTTGCTTGCTGGAGATGGAAGAGCCTGGATGGCACACCTCACTGGCTAAGGTAGCTACAGGAGCCCACACAGAACTGTGCTGGTAGAAGCTGGGGGAAATGCTGGCTTCTTGGACTTAACCAGGACAAGGCCATGAGGTAAGGGCAAAGAATAAATGGAGCTATCGGGAAATGGTCCAGGGAATTGTTGCAGTGACATGGTTTATTTAAAGGGACATGGTGCAGGGCTGCTATCTATGGAGTCCCTGGCCTAGAAGCTGGAGTAGAAGCTGAGCATAGTTCCCCAGCCACTGGGAAAGTGGCCTAGACTGTCACATACTGCAGAAGGGGAGCCGGTCTCTTAGGGGTCCAGGTGAAGAGCTTTGAAAAGACAGAAGCATCTCAAGGGAGGGAGTCCTGTCAGATGTGTCGCACATTGGGGCAGGACTGTTTGAAAAGCAGTGACAATCTTAAACTCAAAAAGGATGCACACAAAAAATGGAAACATGGACAGTTGACTAAGGAGGAGTATAAACATACGGCTGGAGAATGCCGGGCAGCAATCATGAAAGTGAAAGCCCAGTTGGAACTGCAGCTGGCAAGGGATGTGAAGAGTAACAAGAAGGGTTTCTACAGGCATGTTAACAATAAGCGGGTTATCAGAGAAGGTGTGGGGCTGTTACTGGATGAGGGAGGTAACTTAGTGACAGATGATGTAGGAAAAGCTGAAGTACTTAATGCTTTTTTTGCCTCAGTCTTCACAGACAAAGTCAGCTCCCACACGATGGTCCTAGACAATGCAGTATGGGAAGGTGGAGGGCAGCCATCTGTGGGGAAGGAACAAGTTTTGAGCTATCTAGAAAAACTAGATGTACACAAATCCATGGGTCTGGATTTAATGCACCCAGGGGTACTGAGGGAATTGGCAGAGGTCATTGCTGAACCTTTGGCCATTATCTCTGAAGACTCTTGGAGATTGCAGGAGATACCGAATGACTGGAAAAAGGCAAACATAGTGCCCATCTTTAAAAAAGAAAAGAAGGACAATCCAGGGAACTAAAGACCAGTCAGCCTTACCTCAACCCCTGGGAAAATAATGGAGGGGATCCTCAAGGAATCCATTTTGGAGCACTTGGAAGAAGGGAAAGTGATCAAAAGTAGCCAACATGGATTCACCAGGGGCAAGTCCTGCCTCACCAATCTGATTAGCTTCTATGATGAGGTAACAAGCTCTGTGAACATGGGGAAGTCAGTGGATGTGATATACCTTGACTTCAGCAAAGCTTTTGATACAGTCTCTCACAACATTCTAGTCCATAAGTTAAGGAAATATGGTTTGGATCCTTGAACTAGAAGATGGATAGAAAGCTGGCTTGAAGGTTGGGCCCAATGGGGAGTGGTCAATAGCTCAATATCTGGATGATGGTCAGTTTCAAGCAGAGTGCCCCAAGGCTCGGTTCTGGGGCTGGTATTGTTCAACATCTTTATTAATGACTGGGATGATGGACTGGCTTGCACCCTCATCAAGTTTGCAGGTGACACAAAACTAGGGGGAGAGGTAGATACGTTGGAGAATAAAGAGAGAATCCAGAGTGACCTGGATAAATTGGAGGACTGGGCCAAAAGAAATCTGATGCGGTTCAACAAGGAGAAGTGTAGAGTCCTGCACCTAGGGCAGAAGAATCCCAAGCATTGTTATAGGCTGGGGACCAACTGGCTCAGCAGAAGTATGACATAAAGGGACCTAGGGATTATGGTGGAAGAAAGGTCGGATATGAGTAAACTGTGCCCTTGTAGCCAAGAAGGCTAACAGCATACTAGGGTGCATTAGGAGGAGAACTTCGAGCAGATCTAGAGAAGTTGTTGTTCTTCTCTTTTCAGCACTGGTGAGGCTGCACATGGAATATTGTGTCCAATTTTGGGCCCCCCAGTATAAAAAGGATGTGGATGTGCTGGAGCAGATTCAGAGGAGGGCAACAAAAATGTTTAAGGGGCTGGACCACAAGACCTATGAGAATAGGCTGAGGGATTTGGTCTTGTTTAGCTTACATAAGAGAAGACTTAGGGGTGATTTAATAGTAGCCTTCAACTTCCTGAAGGGGATGTCTAAAGAGGAGGGTGAGAAATTGTTCTCAGTGGTGTCACATGGCAGAACAAGGAGTAATGGTCTGAAGTTGAGGAGGGAGACGTGTGGGTTAGATCTTAGGAAAAATTACTTCACCATGGCTACATCTACACTAGCCAAAAACTTCGAAATGGCCATGCAAATGGCCATTTCAAAGTTTACTAATGAAGTGCTGAAATACATATTCAGTGCCTCATTAGCATGCGGGCAGCCGCAGCACTTTGAAATTGACGTGGCTCGCTGCCACGCGGCTTGTCCAGACAGGGCTCCTTTTCGAAAGGACCCCAGCAACTTTGAAGTCCCCTTATTCCCTTCTGCTCATAGGAATAAGGGGACTTCGAAGTAGGAGGGGTCCTTTCGAAAAGGAGCCCCCTCTGGATGAGCCGCACAGTGGCGAGCCACGTCAATTTCGACGTGCCGTGGCCGCCTGCATGCTAATGAGATGCTGAATATTTATTTCAGCACTTCATTAGTAAACTTGGAAATGGCCATTTGCATGGCCATTTCGAAGTTTTTGGCTAGTGTAGACACGGCCCATGAGGGTGGTGAAGCACTGGAATGCATTGCCTAGAGAGGTGGTGGATTCTCCGTTCCTTGAGGTTTTTAAGTCCCGGCTTAACAAGATCCTGGCTGTGATGACTTAGTGGAGGTTGATCCTGCTTGAAGCAGGGGGCTGGACTAGATGGCCTCTTGAGGTCCCTTCCTATGATTCTGTGATTCTGTGAATCTGAGCAAGCCTGGAAAGGGTTGATAGCCAATATAGACCAGGGTACTGTGGTATGTCCTGCTAGACTGATTGAGGAGCGAGCCAAGGTATAGGGCTGCAGATCAGGAGACATCACCGAGGGCTTTGCGATAGGCTTGGGTGGATTAGTTTTCGAGAAGGGCTTTGCCTTTTATTTCATATACAGACTATGTGACATAGACAGAGGGCTGAGCCAGCAAAGACACTCTACAAGGTGCAGGCCTGTGCACTGAGAGGGAGTGCAACCAATTACACAATCATAAATAGTTCCCATGTTGCTAGAACCAGTCTTCTGCTTATTTCCCTTCTGCCCTCAGAACCAAGTAGACCCCATGAGCTGAAGCCTTTCATTCCTGACTCTTTTTCTGAATGAATGAGAGCTTTTTTTTTCCATATGGGAGAGAAACTCTTGTACAGCAAAGTGAGCAGAAGTATACATCCCAATGGCATATTGGAAGTTACTTGTTTGTCATTTAGGACTACCCATTGTAACCCTCTCATTCTGGAGTGTAATCTAGACTGGAGAGGGATTGTATTACTGCCTTCCTATAACCTCACATGCTCTCATAGCTGCTGCAGCTCTCAAGGTAGGCCACTCAAAGCTGCTGACTGGCATGCAGGTCACACTCTGAGGCTCTGTCTACTCTACGCGTTCTTTCGAAAGGCAATCTTCTGGAAGGTATCTTCTGGAAGCTCGCCTTTTGAAAGAGCGCTTCTACACACAAAAAAGTGGCTTGAGCTTTCAATCAACTCTTTTGGTGGACTAGTCTGCTCTTTTGGAAGGGAGCATCCACATAGCTCTGGGTGCTCTTTTGAATGAATGGGCCAGGAAACGCCATGGACAGGATCGCATGGCACACAAGCCCTTCTGGGGCCTTCAGCCAGCCTCTCCCTGAAAGACCCCCTCCCAATCACCCTCGCCCCGGACATGCTGAGGGTAACTTTGCCATACACAGCACTGCAAACCCAGTGCACCCAGCAAAGCCATTACTGTGGCTTGCACTGGCCACAAGCCACTGGCCAACTGCCAGCCAGCTGGCTGGAGGGAGGTCAGGTGGGAGCAGATCAGTGAGGGCAGGGGCAGCAGGGGGCCTGCAAGAGGGGGGGCAACTGCTGGGGTGTTGCAGGGGGAGCTGTGGGTGGGTTGCGGGGGAGCTGCAGGGGGGTAGCAGGAGGCTGGGGTGGCCACTTGGTGACAGCCGAGTGAGGGCACAGAAGGACATGGTGATCTTGCCAAGGCCTCCCACCACCACACCATGTCCTCCTCTTCCAGCTCCAGCCAGTGATGGAGCATGGCAGTCTGTGCCCAGATGGCTGCCGTGTGGGTGGCTGCCTCCTCTTGCTCCCTGTGCTGGTGGCAGCATGGCCTCCGGATGCAGGCCTGCCCAGGCACTGGAGGTGGGGGTGCCCCAGCCCCCTGGACATTTGGTGAGGGGCTCCCCTGGCCCTCAGATGGCAGAGCTGTGGAGACAGAAGGGGAGAGAGAGGCAACCCACCATCCTCACCACCCCAGTTAGGCCTCCCTGCCCCACTGTCCACTGGCCCCATCCCTGCTTGGATGGGGCATGTGCCAGGTGCTGTCCGAACCCCCACTCCTTCCCTGGGCATGTGGGTTGTGGTGCTGTCCATGGAAGGGAGTGATGACTGCTGTGCACAGCCCACTCTGTGGCCTGGTGAATGCAGTCATCTGGGGTGCATCTGGACAGCAGCCATGTGGCCTGTCTGCTGCCAGCTGTGGCGGGGCAGGTGCCCCCTGCCACTGGCCTGGGGTGTCCAAAGTGCTGGTTACCTACTGGAGGGTCCCCTGAGAAATCTGGGGGAGGCTTGAGTGGATAGTGCCTGGATCGATGATTCAGGGGGCACAGCAATGATCAGGGACCCTTCCTCATCTGATGAGAGCTCTGGCTCCTGGTCTGGGGTTCTGCCCATGGGTCCTGGCTGTTCCTCTGGCTCTGACTGAGGGTCTGCCTCAGGCACCACAGTGTCAAGCACCATCTACGACTCAGCTGTGTCCTTCAGCCGCAGGAGGTGGTGAAGGTCCCTATAGTGGGGGCAGCTGGTGGGTGCTGCCCCCCGAGTGGCTGCCCATGTCCTGGGCCTGGCAGTAGGCCTGCCACAGCTCCTGGACCTTGGAGCAGACCTGATTGGCAGTACAGGGGTGGCAGGGTACCCCCAGGCACTCAGGCTGGTTGACAGGCAGCCGAATAGAATGGCATTCCTGTGCTGGCCGCTGATCTGAAAGAAGACCTCTTCATCGCCCCCATAGCTCAAGGAGTTCTTCACCTCAGCCTCCGTCTGTGACGGGGCCTTCTTCTTTGTGCCCTGGCTGGGCTCCTGGAATCCCTCAAGAATCTCGGAGATGGTCCCCTGGGGAGCACGGGGTCCTGGCCACTGGCCATGCTGCCGGTGGGGTGGCTGGTGTTGCTAACACATTTCTGGGAGGGCATGCTAGAGTAAGCTTGTGTGCTCTCTGCATCAACTCTCAGCTTCCTGCCACGGGGTTTCTGGGTCCCTGCATCTTTAAATATGGCTGGATACAGAGACCGTGGAGGACTGCTCTTCTGAGAGCACGGCCACAGAGTGTCTACACACATTTCCTTTCGAAAGAGTCTTTTGAAAAAGGTTCTCTTCCTGACACAGGAATGGAAGAGCACTTTTGAAAGGCTGGCCATGTTCTTTCAAAAGTAATTTTGAAAGAATCCATTTTTGTGTGTCGATGCTCCAGGGGATAGTTTGAAAGACCCTCTCCTTTTATTTTTTGAAAGACTGCTAGTATAGATGTGGCCTGTCAGCAACACACAGATGCTGTCTGGTTTCCAGCAGCCATAGTTACTACTTGCAGAGTGACCCCAACATGCTCCCAGTCCTGCATTTCCCCACTAAAAATTGCAGCTGCTTAAGAGCCCACAACATTTGGAGTCAGAACTAGTGTCTGTAAACAAACTTTATGGGACCATGGGAGACTTGGCCATACCCATGATAAGTGGTCATCCAGCTAACTAAAATCATGCCGGATTAGGAATGTTGCCGGAAAAGAGATCTCTGTATTAGAGAGGTTCAACCTGTACAGTAGTGTGAAAGGTACAAATACAGGGACACTTATTGTCACACTGAGCGTTATTGGTTAATACCATTTGAGCTAAGCATTTAGATAACGAAAGAAAAAAAATCAAGCTATATATTTTACCTAGAGGCTCTATACCTCTTAGATGATTATGATGAGCAGTATCCAGGTTGTTACATTACATTTTGTAATGACCCAAAATGTTAAAAAAATAAAATCCACATCCTTCAGAACATTGTAGCATCTATTGTACTTTTAATTGTTGTATCTTACAAGACCTTCAGCATCATTTTCAGTACCTACGTTGGATGAGAGTGCACATGGTAAATCCAGGGTCGTGAGTTCAATCCTTGAGGAGGCCAGGTAAGGATCGGGGCAAATAGATGTCAGAGATGGTGCTTGGTCCTGCCAAGTTCTGTGAGATGTGTATATATAATAAATTGCACTTACCTTGCACCTTTGATCTCCATGTCTACATTGGGGTTATGGCTACACTAGAGCAATCTGTTGACGAAGTCACTGGTGGAAGGTATCTTCCAAAAAAGCTTTTGTCAACAGATTGTGGCCAGACAGCAAAGTAGATCGGAAAAGTGATCCACTCTGTCAACAGAGAATGGTTGGACTGCCTGGCTGCGCTCTTGACAAAATGGCCAAGTGGCAGCACAGCAGGAAGGGCTGCCCAGTGACCTGGAAGCCCTGCCTGTCAACAGAGGGCTCTTGGAATGTCTATAAGGCTTTTTTGTTGATTCTATCGAGAAAGACGTTCTGCCTCGTCAGGGAGAGACAGAAGTCAGTTGACAAAAATGTTGTGTTCTGTCAATTCATTGTTGACAGAATGCATTTTTAGTGTGGATGCTCTGCAAGTTTTGTCAACTAAACTGGTGTTTGGTTGACAAAACTCACTAGTGTAGATGTAGCTTTTGTCTGCTAATCTGTCTCCACTAGAGCTTTTGCTGTACCACTTCAAATCTCTGAGGAGCTTCAAGCTGTTGCCATATTTAAAGTGTTTGCTCCCCCAGAGGTGGTACATAACTGAGCTGAGGTGACAATTCTCAAGCGTTTATCCAAGACGATACAGGCCAGTTCCTAGTTCACATGTAAATATTTTAAGACAGAACCTGGAGAAATAAATTCATAGATAAATTAACCTATACCTTCTCCCTGCCCTGGTGTTGGATGTTATATTCTTGTGGCTGAAGAAAGAAAACCACCACACTATCACATGATCTAAAGGTTCTTTTAAAAGTCAGACTATTAAGTCCACAAAGATAGATTTCCCAAGCTTGTTCATGTGGAGGTTAGTACAGCAGCCTACAGAACTGAAAAATCATCATTATATTATGTACAAGAAACACGAGTGTCAAAACAAAAGAGCAGTCAAGTAGCACTTTAAAGACAAACAAAATAATTTATTGAGCTTAAATAAATAAATAAAGCTTAATAATTTGAGCTTTCGTGGGACAGACCCACCTCTTCAGACCATAGCCATACCAGAACAGACTCCATATTTAAGGCACAGAGAACCAAAAACAGTAATCAAGGTGGACAAATCAGAAAAAAAATATCAAGGTGAGCAAATCAGAGAGTAGAGGGGCATAAGTGGTGGTGGTGGGGGGGAAAGTCAAGAATTAGATTAAGCCAAGCATGCAAATGAGCCCCTGTAGTGACCCAGAAAATATAGGGGCTTGTTTGCATACTTAGCTTAATCTAATTCTTAACTCCCCCCCCCCCCCGACTTCTGCCCTTCTACTCTCTGATTTGCTCAACTTGATAATTATTTTTTTCTGACTTGTCCACCTTGATTACTGTTTTTGATTCTCTGTGCCTTAAATATTGAGTCTGTTCTGGTATGGCTATGGTCTGAAGAAGTGGGTCTTTCCCACGAAAGCTCACCTAATAAACTATTTTATTAGTCTTTAAAGTGCTACTTGACTGCTTTTTTGTTTTGATAGTATATAGACTAGCATGGCTTTCTCTCTGTTACTATAAGAACGTCAGTTAGACTTGTAATTATTTCCTGGTTCCAGCCACATGAACACAGCTCAGGCTTACATAGAACCACCATTTCACAATGCAGGGGTCAAGTGTCTTGTTCTGAACTGGCTGTCATCTTCAAGCTTGTTTCCCTGGTTACAGCTACAGGGCATGCATGGTCTCTGGCAGTCTCTAAACACTGCGGGGAGGGGTGATATTCTGGATTGCTCAAGACTATGGCATATATTGGTGACTTTAAATCACCTTTGCAGAAAACCCTCCCCCACAGTAACAGACTGTCCTGAACGCCTGAGTAAAGTTATTGCCGCCTGTCTCTGAGTGTCTATGGAATGCAGCATGGCCCAGAACCTCCAGAACTGCCCAGGCACCTCTTACAATAGGGTTTATGAGCGTATGGCTTTCTACCTCATAGGCATGCCAGTTTGTATTTTTGGGCCTCAGTCTTGCAATTCATGATTACTTTTTCCTCACAAAAAGGAAAATCTAATATATTAAACCTATTGTACACTGTTTTAGCAAAATTTTAGAAAACAAATTTACTCCTAAGGCTGCTGTGGGGAGCCTTTTTTCATAAGGAGCCACTGACCCTCAGAAAAATCAGTTGAAGGCTACACACAACCAAAAAATTAAAAAAAAAACAAAAACACCAAAAATCTTCACTGCTCACCTGCTCCCAATGCTCCAAAGGTGGGAAGCAAAAAAACAAAACAAAACACCTCCCCCCTCCCACAAAACCCACAATCCTATCGTTCATACTTAACTCAGTCTGAGCTTGTGCTCCAGGCCTGCAGGAGAGGACTCTGAGGCTTGTGGCTCAGAAACTTGTTGTGGGACAGATCAAATTAAAGCTGGGGCTCTGGATCCAGCCTGCAGACTGTAGTTTCCCCACCCCTGTCCAACAATGAAAATAATGGAACTTTGTTGCACATATTGGCTACGTCTACACGTGCAGCCAACATCGAAATAGCTTATTTCGATGTTGCGACATCGAAATAGTCTATTTCGATGAATAACGTCTACACGTCCTCCAGGGCCGGCAACGTCGATGTTCAACTTCGACATTGCTCAGCCCAACATCGAAATAGGCGCAGCGAGGGAACGTCTACACGTCAAAGTAGCACACATCGAAATAGGGATGCCAGGCACAGCTGCAGACAGGGTCACAGGGCGGACTCAACAGCAAGCCGCTCCCTTAAAGGGCCCCTCCCAGACACAGTTGCACTAAACAACACAAGATACACAGAGCTGACAACTGGTTGCAGACCCTGTGCCTGCAGCATAGATCCCCAGCTGCCACAGAAGCAGCCAGAAGCCCTGGGCTAAGGGCTGCTGCCCACGGTGACCATAGAGCCCCGCAGGGGCTGGAGAGAGAGCATCTCTCAACCCCCCAGCTGATGGCCGCCATGGAGGACCCAGCAATTTTGACGTTGCAGGACGCGGATCGTCTACACGGTCCCTACTTCGACGTTGAACGTCGAAGTAGGGCGCTATTCCTATCTCCTCATGAGGTTAGCAACTTCGACGTCTCGCCGCCTAACGTCGAAGTTGGTGCCACTACTTTGAAGTAGCGTGCACGTGTAGACGCAGCTATTGTGTATTTTCTATCCTGTTTCCTCTATAAATATGAGCTGTCTTGTCGTATATTCGTATATTATGCTGTTGATGGACAACATAGTTTAATTTACACAATGTAAAAGCTGACCTCTTTCATTTCCTAACATTGGGATGTTTATATCTGTAAATGTTAATGTCACACAAAAGTAAGCTTTTCTATTTTAGTAGTTGTGATTAGCAAACATACATTATAAAACTGCCCTTGGACACTTCAGTCACCGGCAGATTTTATAAAGCAGTTACCTGTTGGGATATTTTGCCTCTTGATGAATAAGCTTAGCAATAACTGACTGTTTCACTGCCAGTTGTATGGCTCCTTGTTATCCAATCTCTGTTAATGCAACCTGGCCAAATGCTTTTGGAAAACCAAACTTATTATTGTGCCTTTCCTGCAAAGCCTTTAATAACTTTAAATCCAGAAATCTCACCAGAATCTGGGTGACTTTTACCATATTATTGGTGAGTGGGATTTTCATCTAACTCTGCTTACTCTGTGGGAGTACTAACATGCTTAAACTTGAGCACTTCTTTAAATACCTTCCTTTATCAAAGCCTGCTTACAACGGCCTGATCCAAAGCTCACTGAAATCATTGTGAGCTGTGCCATTAACCTCAGGGATTGAATTAAACCCTAATTCCCTTATCTGGTTCCTTTAAAACTAGCAGATGCAAGCTGCTTAGTGCATGTCTCGGTTTAAATACATCTAATCTCCTTTAGAATCTGTTCCAATGTTCTGTTTACTACTTTGGAAAATAGATGTAAATGCATGAACTGAAGATACTAGAATCTCCACCCTCATTAGAGAAAGTCCAGTTAATTATATAACAATTGTTTCTTCATCTCTTATGTAATCATGCCCATATAATTATAGTTAGGGGGACTAAACAAATAGAAGTTAATTGCTTGATGTTTTAATTTCCTTCTATTTGGATTCAGAATAGTTCCAATACTAAGATCATATTTTTGCAGATTATGTGTCTCTACTCCAAAAAACTACTGTGTATGGTATTACAAAAACCTCAGTGCTGGCCTACCTGTTCTCATTAAAATAAATAAGACTTTTACTGTTGATTTCAACAGGAATTGAATTAGGTCAATGCAGAATGCGCTTGCAAAATCACAAAATGTAAGACTATAGTATTTGAAAGGCTTTATTGTTACACAACAGGGCCAACCGCCACTATGGGCACTGGGGCAAGGTGGGAAGGGGGGACTGGCTCTGTGTCCCTTGAAGGGACAAAGCTAAGGGTAGAAAGGGCAGGGCCTATGGCAGTGCCTCCTTAGCGCCACTCAGATCACAGTGCTGCCTTCTGATAACCATGCACAGTGGTGGACCTGTGCTGTTGTGGCAGTTGAAAGGGGCCCTGAGCTTCGGTTGCTGCCATTGCTGACGTAGCAACAGCAGTGGACAGAGCTCTGGGCTCCTTTGAAACTCTGCAACTGCGTCCTGTCCACCCATTCCTCTGTTGGCAGGCCCGTCATCATATCTCTTTGATATGGGACCTAAATATGAAGCAGAAGCCCTATTGTGTTCCTCTATACGCACTCTTCTCCCACTCATCCTCTCTGTGGTTCATATATGGTTTGTTCTAGAGTCATGATGCAATCTGGGGAATACAGTACAGTTTGCTGTGCTGTCAGGACACAATCCCTTCCCTCCCTGACATCATTCTGACAGCAGTCAGCTCTCCCTCATTGTTTTATTTTTCTTTATAAGGTGGTTCCAGTTACATCCTTACAAACTGTATCTAGAAATGGCTAAAAAACAGGACAGTAAACCTGCTGATATGGGAGAGAAGGTATACTATTTTCAGCATTAGCAGGTATTTAAGAGGGTTTCTGTGTATGAATTATAATTGGTTTGCATACACAAAAGGGTTATTATTCTAAGTCTTCTCCTCCGGACATGCAGAATACATGAGGTAGGAAATTTTGAGTTTTAGCTGGTTTATTCTTTTTAGGTCTCCTCTTGTTACCTTGGTGTTTCATGGTTTTGATTTGGTATTAACCTGAGTTTTTTTCAAATGGATAACTTTATGGACATGTGCATTTGAAGTAGATTTCACTGTATACTTAATTAGTGGTGGTGTTAACCTAGTTCCCAAATTAAATGTCCCCTCACCTCAAGATTGGATGTGCTGCTTGATAGCTAACTTGGAATGTAGTGAGTATATTTTCCCTCCAGTGTAACTCAGACTGATGTTAATATGAGCAACTTACTATGTAAGGAGGGCAGAAGCCAGATTTGGGACAGTGGCTACTTCTCTTGACCAGGAGAGATGTCCCTTTGCTTCTTCCTCTCTTCACTCTAGCTCTAGCTCCAGCTATTCCTCTAATATATCCTCTCAGCAAACCACCTTCCATAAATATTACCCCTCTTTTATATAGATGGGGGAAGAGAAGATGAAGTAACTTAGATTACAGTTAGCTAGCTGATATCCAACCCTAAATGTTCAAAAATGAGTCAGCCTACTTCTCCTGCAGTACCCCTCCTAAATCAAATCAAATCAAATCAAATCAAATCAAAATGTTAAAAAACAGCAGATGACTATTACTTGCATTCCAGTTTTTGAGTCTTTAGTTCACACTTGTCCCACATTTTCAAGAGTCCTCTGCAGCCTTGAGGACTAGATATCTATTTTGTGTAAAAATGAGATTCCCATGTATACTCATTACTCCAGGGGTTGGGTTTAAAAGGACCCATGAAATATTCTGAATTGTGGACAAAATCATAGATTGGAAATGCCAAGATTACATGGTTTGCCTTAAGCTGCACAGTAAATCAATGGTATACAGCTGAGCTTGGGGTTTAAGAATTCTTGTTTCCCCATGTGTAATCTATTAGATTTACACTGTCTTCATGTGAGATTTGATTATTTTTATAAAATTGAGATGACGTTTTCCCTCTGGCCCATTGCTGTACTGTCATTGTTTGGGTGTATCGTAAAATAACTAAACTCTTTTTTTGGCCTGTGTTTTTTCTGAGTATTTCTAGTTCAGGTTCAGAACAAATACAGCCATGAGCTGGTTTTGATGTTTATCACTGTAGTTTTGGTTTATTTAATCAACAAGTACATTTGATGTGTGGCAATTCTTTTTAAACTGAGGCTGGCAAAATGAATCTTTTTTGTAGAGTCCCGAAGTTATCAAGAACATGGAATTTGTCATGTTTAGTTTCAAGGCAGATGTTTTTGCACAGACTTATTGTAAAAATCTATCATTATGAGTAAGTAGACTTTTATGAATCCTTTTTGCTCTGAGGTTTTGAAGGAAATAGGCCTTTTCAAATGCCCTCAATAACATATAGGTGAATAAATTCAAACTCAGTAACTTCTAAATATGAGAAAAAACAGTATATTTTAACTCTTCTGCCAGAGAAACATCAGTGATCATCCTTATCTTGTCATTGATATTTTACACAGAGCTCTCCACTGATTTCAATGGGGGACAGTGATGCCTGTATTGGTGGCAGGATATGGACCTTTTAGAGTATTTCTTTCTGAAAAGAGCATATTGTACTATTTGCCTCTCTTTTTTCTCTTTCAACACAAAGCCCTCATCCCGAGGTAGCTCCCAGCAGATGGATCCCTGACTCTTTGAAGAGCCGAGTGAAATCAAAGGGGTTCCTCACAGGTGCAAGGATGAGACAACATGAAGTGTGTTGAAGAAAATTGCTTCAATACCTCCTGCAAACACTTATTGTGGCAATTACTTGTTCCAGCCCTACATCCCAATATGGATTGTTAACATGTGACTGTGTGCAGTGTCTTTAAAAGCTTGTGTCCAACCTTAACTATTGAACATCTACCACTTTGACCCAATGAATTCCACTTCTGTTATGATGTACTTTTGTGATGCTTGAAACTCATTCAGAATAAGAATACTGGAACAAAAGAGGCCATGGGGTGAGATGAGGTTGGAAAGAGAAAGGTTGAAAAAGACCTTTGCATTGTCTTGACAACAGTCAAGATTCTTGAACACATATTGGCTACGTCTACACGTGCAGCCAACATCGAAATAGCTTATTTCGATGTTGCGACATCGACATAGTCTATTTCGATGAATAACGTCTACACGTCCTCCAGGGCCAGCAACGTCGATGTTCAACTTCAACGTTGCTCAGCCCAACATCGAAATAGGCGCAGCGAGGGAACGTCTACACGTCAAAGTAGCACACATCGAAATAGGGATGCCAGGCACAGCTGCAGACAGGGTCACAGGGCGGACTCAACAGCAAGCCGCTCCCTTAAAGGGCCCCTCCCAGACACAGTTGCACTAAACAACACAAGATCCACAGAGCTGACAACTGGTTGCAGACCCTGTGCCTGCAGCATAGATCCCCAGCTGCCGCAGAAGCAGCCAGAAGCCCTGGGCTAAGGGCTGCTGCCCACGGTGACCATAGAGCCCCGCAGGGGCTGGAGAGAGAGCATCTCTCAACCCCCCAGCTGATGGCCGCCATGGAGGACCCAGCAATTTCGACGTTGCGGGACGCGGATCGTCTACACGGTCCCTACTTCGACGTTGAACGTCGAAGTAGGGCACCATTCCTATCTCCTCATGAGGTTAGCGACTTCGACGTCTCGCCGCCTAACGTCGAAGTTATCTTCGAAATAGCGCCCGACGCGTGTAGACGCGACGGGCGCTATTTCGAAGTTGGTGCTGCTACTTCGAAGTAGCGTGCACGTGTAGACGCAGCTATTGAGACTTAGAAGAGCCGGCATAAAAATAACACAGCAGGAGTCATTATTGCTATAAATATTAAAAATCTTGATTCTGAGATGTTTAAATTAAAAGACAGTTGGGGGAGGGGATTATTTATATTTTCATAATCAGCAAAATGTTTATTTTTAAAGGTATATAAAAGGGACTGTTGTCCACAGTTACAGTTTTGTATTGATTTAACGGTATTGATTACAATAAGATTTCAAAAGAAGTGTGTGTATGTGCACGTGTTTGGTTAAGAGGAAAAGTGCCAATAGCTGCCCTCAGGTGGATCTTGTATCCAAAACCAAGCACAGACCTCATTCAAGCCAAAGGCTGTGCAAAACACTGCTTCAAGCTCAGGAATAAGAACATCAAGATGTAATTTCTCTGGAGTCTGAGGCTCCTTCTAGACTGCGGACTCTTTTCAGGGAGACCGGAGGGCTCTTGGAAGAAGTCTGCCACATCCAAGCAATCAGAGGGGAGCCTCTGGTGGTGTTGCTGGTGTAGATATGTTGGCAGAGCTGGCACCAAGGTTTGTTGCATGGGTAGGTTCCTGAGTTAGAGTTGCTGTGTGAGTTGTATGAGCATAAGCTTTCATGGGCAAAGACCCACAAACCTGGAAATCCTGGACGACCCATCATCTCGGGCATTGGCACTCTCACTGCAGGACTGTCTGGTTATGTGGACTCTCTCCTCAGACCCTACACCACCAGCACTCCCAGCTATCTCTGGGACACCACTGATTTCCTGAGAAAACTGCAAAACATTGGTGATCTTCCAGAAAATGCCATCCTAGCCACCATGGATGTAGAGGCTCTCTACACCAACATCCCACACATAGATGGAATAAACTCTGTCTGGAACAGTATCCCCAATGATGTCACAGCACAACTGGTGGCAGAGCTCTGTAAATTTGTCCTCACACAAAACTATTTCAGATTTGGTGACAATATATACCTCCAAATCAGTGGCACAGCTATCGGCACCCACATGGCCTTTCAGTATGCCAACATTTTTATGGCTGACCTGGAACAGCACTTCCTCAACTCTCGTCCACTTACACCCCATCTCTACCTATGCTATATCAATGACATCTTCATCACCTGGACCCAGGGGACGGAGACTCTGGAGGAATTCCACCAGGATTTTAACAACTTCCACCCCACCATCAACCTCAGCCTGGACCAGTCTACACAGGAGATCCACTTCCTGGGCACCATGGTGCAAATATGCGACGGCCGCTGATCGCCCTCCTGGTTATAATGACCTTTTTGTATATTTGAAGACTTATCTTCTCTTTTCCATACTAAACAATTCCTGGTTTTTCAGTCTGTCTTTGCTGGTCATGTTTTTTATGACTTGAACAATCTTTGTGGTTCTCATCTCACTTCCTCCAATTTATCCAGATCTTTCTTAAAGTGGGGTGCCCAAAACCAGACACACTACCCCAGAGCAGGGAAGAGTAGAACTGCTTTTCACATCTTTTTCACAAAAATCTTGCACTTAGAGCACAGAATGATGTTTGCCGTTTTTTTTCCTGAAACAGTAATACATTGTTGACCCATATTGAACTTGTGATCCACTATAACTCCCAGGTCCTTTGCTGCAAAGTTAATTCCTGAACCATCTTTTCCCATTTTGTTTTTGGGAAGTTGATTATTCCTGCCTAACTGGAGTGCTTTCTATTTGTCCTATTGAATTTCATCCTATTTATTTCAGACTTTTTATCCAGTTTGTCAAGATCAGCCTGGACACTAAACATTCTATCCTGAAGAGCACTTGCAGCCTTCCCAGCTTGGTATTGTCTGCAAACACTGTAAGTATATCCTCTTTGCCATTATCCAAATCATTCATGAAGCTATTGAACAGGATTGGACTCAGGAAAGATCTCTGTAGAATTCCACTGGCTGTGTCTTTCCAGCTTAATTGAGAACCACTGATAGTTATTTTCTGAGTGTGGTTTCCCAACCTATTGTGTGTACTTGCCTCCTAGTAGGTTTGATTGGATTACATTGCCCTACTTTGTTTACAACAAGGTCATGTATCAGAAGCTTTAATCTCTTCTTTTAGGACTGGTAGAACATGGTAAAGAGAAGGCAAGCTTGGCATACCATACTGCCAATGTGCCTCATTCTTAATCAGATGGTCAGATCCAGTCATTCTTGAGCCTTTATATAATCACAGGATAACAGTCATGCTCAGCATCACAACCCAGAGTAAGATAGGGCCCAGATAGAAAAAAGGTATTGAACCCATAATGTAATCCTGTAAATCAATCTATATTAAGTGTTGCCTCTGCCTGAATGCTGGTCCTGTGACTTCAAGACAGTTCTGTGCAATTGGGGGTCTCTGCCAATAGGAGGCTAAAGGGCTGACACTGACAAGAGCTGAACACCCATGACTGCCATTGACATTTGATTTAATTTTTAAGGTAAGTTTCACGAGTGAAGGTCTTACTGCATATTTAATGAGATATTAGACAACACTACAAGTTGAACCTCTCTAATCCGGCATCCTCGGGATCCGATTGGTGCCAGGTGAGAGAACTTGCCAGACCACAGGACGTCAATAGTGTCTTGGAGCACTTGTCTACCAACATTTCCACTGCTTACTGGGCTCTTAGAAGACCTTTAGTGATAAATTACATCTAAAAAACTGCACAGAACACTGAGATCCAGGAGTGGTGGCTGTAAACAAACTGGGAAACTTGGCCACACCCATGATAAGTGGTCATCCAGCTAACTAAAATTATGCCAGATTATGGATGTTGCCAGATGAGAGCGTTCCGGTTAGAGAAGTTCAGCCTGTACTCTTTCCTCACAGAACTCTTTAGGTTCTGATTTTTTTTCTTTTATTAACATAACAGTATCCCCCAAACACTTCACAAGTATAATTTACAAAGTGTGAAAACAAAAAAGCAGTCATGTAGCACTTCGAAGGCTAACAATATAATTTATTAGGTAATGAGCTTTCATGGGACAGACCCACTTCTTCAGATCTACAGTCCTGCCAGAACAGACTCAATATATAAAGCACAGAGATCCAAATATTGTTATCAAGGCTGACAAATCAGAAAAATGTTTTACCATTGTCGGCAAATCACATAGAAGAGCAAGAGATGGGGTGAGAGGTGGGGAAGTAAGTATTAGATCAAATGGCAAAGTATGTAAAAGAGTCCTTGTAATAGGTCAGATAATTGCTGTCCCTGTTCAAACCATGTGTTAATGTGTTGAATCTGAATATGAATGTTAGTTCTGAACATTCACTGTGTAGATGGTTGTTAAAGTCTTTTTTCTTCAGAACAAAAACAAGAAGTCCTGTGGCACCTTACAGACTAAAAGATATTTTGGAGCATAAGTTTTTGTGGGCAAAGACTCACTTTGTCAGATGTATCGGGTCTTTGCCCACGAAAGCTTATGCTCCAAAATATCTGTTAGTCTATAAGTTGCCACAGGACTTGTTGTTTTTGAAGATACAGATTAACCCAGTTACCTCTCTGATATTCTTCAGAACACAACCTCTCAGGTCTTTAACAGAATGGCACACTCCATTAAAGTGCTGGCTGACAGGTTTGTGTATCTGGAGATTTCTGATGTCATCTCTATGTCCATTCATTGTTTGGTGAAGAGTGTTTGAAGTCTGTCCTATATATAAAGTATGTGTACATTGTTGGCACATGATGGCGTATATTATGTTAGCTGAGGAAAAGAAGAATGTGTCAATGATTCTGTCATTAATGTGGTTAGGTCCAGTGATGGTATCTCCACACTAGATACGTGGACAAAGTTGGCAATGGGGCTTGTTGCAAGGAAACGTTCCAGGATTAGTATTATTATGGAGTTAACATCATTGAGAATTACAGATACTCAGCATATCCCAGAGCTCTGCTTTAACATAGATAGGCAAAACAATAGATATATAATATCCTGATTGACCAGGTGAAAGTCCTGAGTTTACAAGCCTGAAGAATAAGGTTCCTAATTATGTGTATAAGAGATATACTTTTAAAATGTGCAGTTTCCAGAGCACTGGAAGCACATTATCTTTTATTAAGAAAGCAGCTAATCAATGTAATTCAGCAAAAGCCACCAGACATCTAATAGTTGCAGACAGTTAGTTTCCTACAGTGCTTTTTTTGTAAAAAAAAAAAGAGGAGCTGGTACACCGCCAGTTCCCTGTCCCTTCCCCTTAGCCAGTCCCAGGTGCAGGGCTGCCAAGGTGCTGGTACTCAGTACCAGCAAGTACCAGCACAAAAAAAGTATGGGTTTCCCAGATCCTCTGGTTTTCTATCAAGCAGCCATTAATGAAACACAGCTGGGCAACTGGAATGATGGCTAACAGTGCAAACAATGATGATGGTTAACTTTCTTTGAGTAAAGAGGGAGAAAATATCACACACTGGCATAGCTAGCATGGGGATTCTTCATCCTCTTTCGGAATAAGGAAATATGTAAATCTCTGTATATAGCTGCAGTTATGAAGGTCTGGATTTCTCTCAATATCTCCATAATCCTTAAAAATGATGTTACCTGAATTTTTAAAGAAGTAATTTCCATTTTTGCACTGGAAATTGTTAGTAATGTTGCTGTAGTTTGGAAGGTAGCACAAACACCTTTTCGGAATGTAAGTATTCAGCTTTTTCGTTTCTTGAATCCTTAAAAAGTTCACAGGCTAGCATTCCTCATTTCCAATAACTAACGACTGCAAAAACCATGATCTGGATATTTTTGCTGCACAACTCCACAATTAAAAATTGATCTCTGAAGAGCAACATACTGTATGGAGTACCAGACTGCTGACGCATTAATGCGTATGCTGATGTCTATGAACTTGCAGCACTGCTGGCTGAGGTGTGTTTGTAAAATTAACTCCCACTAGTTACAACGTAAATGTTCTCTGCTCAATGCAGTAATCTGAAGCAATGTGTAAAATATTTTCTTTTCCTAGACTGCTCATCTTTGAGGTCAAAAGGTCACAAAGCATTCCAACAGTCAACTTGGGCACACAGGTCGTCTTTTTGTTTTGTGCCAGAATCAAGAATTCCTGCCCTCTTAAAAAAAAAAAAAAAAAGAAAGAAAAAAAACCCTGTTCTTCTTTCACTCCTGTAAGCAGAGGCCTAAGTAGTTTGCTTGACCTTTAATGAAGGTTTGTGGGAGGGAAAAATGCCAAAGCTTCTCGCCTGTTGTTCATAACTGTAGCTTTATCTCATCTTGTGGCTCAGAAAGCTGCTCAGCTTTCGTCAGAGACTCAGGAGTGGAGGCCTCTGTGGGGCATGCTATCTCTAGATTAGCAAAAGGATGACAAAGAAAAAGGGGTTTATCTTAATGATGGGCTATTCTTCATCTTCTCAGCTACCAGCATTATCTGCCTGCACTGGAAAACATTTCCTGAGCCGTTCACTGAAACAAGCCTATTTTGTCAGAAAACATGAAAAAGAGAGAGGATTTAAACAGTCTGGTATGGAGTGTGTTTTATGATGGCCCTTTCCTCTTCTTTGTACACCCTTTCCTTCAGGCACTGTAGACTAGAAGGTAGCAAAAGGATCCAATTTCCATTAAAGACTGACCTGCAGGCTGCTATGATTGAGATTAGAAAAGGACGTAAACAACCCATCGGTTCAGACCTGAAACTCATGTTTGCTCCTTTTAAGCTACGTCTACACGTGAAGCCTACATCGAAGTAGCTTATTTCGATTTGGAGACATCGAAATAGGCTATTTCGATGAATAACATCTACACGTCCTCCAGGGCTGGCAACGTCGACGTTCAACTTCGACGTTGCGCAGCACCACGTCGAAATAGGCGCTGCGAGGGAACGTCTACATGCCAAAGTAGCACACATCGAAATAGGGATGCCATGCACAGCTGCAGACAGGCTCACAGGGCAGACTAGCGCTTCCGGGGCAACAGCTAGCCGCTCCCTTAAAGGGCCCCTCCCAGACACACTCAGCCTGCACAGCACGCGGTCTGAAGAGCCATAGGCATGCAGACCTCGGGCGACGTAGTCATGGACCCCCAGCAGCAGCAGCAGCATCCAGAGGTCCACCCAGCCCTCCCTGCAGGAGCAGGGCTTGCCCTGCTCCATGCCATGCGGGAGGCAGCTGAGCACCTCCTTGCCACACCGGAGGAGGAGCAGCCTGCAGGGGAGCAGGACTCAACCCCCAACCGTGCAGCACCCCGACCCCCCACACCCCGCCTCGCACGCCGCCGCCTGTGGAGCTACCCCACCAGCACCGACTGGTGGGAGCGGCTGGTGCTTGAGGAGTGGGACGATGACCGCTGGCTCAGGAACTTTAGGATGACCCGGCAGACATTTATGGAGCTGTGCCAGTGGCTCACCTCTGCACTCAGGCACCAGGACACCGCCATGCGGCGTGCCCTCACAATGGAGAAATGGGTCGGCATCGCTGTCTGGAAGCTGGCCACTCCGGACAGCTACCGATCCATGGGCCAGCAGTTTGGCGTCGGCAAGGCCACCATCGGGGCTGTCCTCATGGAGGTAAGAGGACTAACAGGGGGAGAGCAGGGCAGGGGAGGGGGGCCCGGGCAGAGAAGGGCAGGGCAAGGCAGAGGAGTTCAGGGCAGGGGAGGGCAGGGCAGGGGAGGACAGGGCCACGAACATCCTGCTCACCCCTCATTCGTGCTCTCCCATGTGCTTTCCCTGCAGGTTGTGCGTGCCATCAACGCCATGCTCCTGCACAGGCTCGTGAGGCTGGGGGACCCAGATGCCACCATTGCGGCTTTTGCCATGCTGGGCTTCCCCAATTGCTTCAGGGCTCTGGATGGGACTCACATCCCCATCCACACCCCACATCACAGTGGAGGACACTACATCAATCGCAAAGGATACCATTCTGTGGTCCTCCAGGCCTTGGTGGACAGCCGGGGACATTTCCAGGACATTTATGTGGGCTGGCCTGGCAGCACCCACGACGCCCAGGTTTTCCGGAACTCGGGCCTGTGCCACAGGCTGGAGGCGGGGACCTACATCCCCCAGCGGGAGATCCCTCTGGGGGACACCACCATGCCCCTCTGCGTCATCGCAGATGCCGCGTACCCACTCCGGCCCTGGCTCATGCACCCGTACATGGGCCATCTCTCCGTCAGCCAGGAGCGCTTCAACCAGCATCTGAATCACGCACGCCAGGTGGTGGAGCGCTCATTTGGCCGCCTGAAAGGACGCTGGAGATGTCTCCTCACCTGCCGGGATGCGGGCCCCAACAACATCCCCCAGATTGTGGATGCCTGCTGTGCCCTGCACAATTTGGTGGAGAGCAAGGGGGAGACCTTTTATCAGGGCTGGGCTGTGGAGGCCAGCAGGGCCGACCTGCAGCCACCCTCTGCCCCCAGTCGCCAGGTGGACCCCAAAGGGACCCGGGTCCAGGAGGCCCTGCGGGCCCACTTCGATGATGAGGCCGCGGGGTGAACTCTGCCAGGCCCCCCACTGCCCACCCCTTCCTCCACAACACTCCCTGCCCCTAAGCCCACACCATGGAGCACCCAACCGCAACCCCCCACTTTTCCTGGACAAATGACAGCACGCACTTGTGGCTGAACTTAAACTGGTTTTTCTTTTAGAATTTTTTTTTTAAACTATAATTAACACAAGAACAAACTATATACAAGACCTCTTCTAACAAAAGTATTCTGTACAAATAAAACAATAATAAAAGGGATTGCACATAACGGAGACGTTGGTCAATAAAAAGAAAACCGGGGATGATAAGGAAGGGGAGAACTATTTACATGGGGGGGGCGGGGCAAAGGGGGGGCACAAATATAAATGAAATGGGTCAATAAAACAATCCTCTTCTCGGACATATATAACTATATACAAGGGGGTGGCACGTCCCGGGCCCCACGTCCCTAAAGTCTGGCACTGGGGGTGGGCGGCCGGGAGCCCCGCCTCGGCCGCAGCCCTGTCCGGGGCTGGCTGGGGGCCGGGCGGACCGGAAGATATGACCGGCGAGTCTCAGCTGGCCCCAGGTGTCCCTCGGTGGTCCATCCCTCGGTGGTGGGTGGCAGGGTGACGGCGGACGGGATGGCGACGTGCGGAGCAGCAGGTGGTGCGGCGGGTGGAGCAGGAAGGGCGGGCGCTGCGGCGGCCGGCGTGGCATGGGGGGCCAGGTAGTCCACAAGACGGTTGAATGTCTCCATGTAGGCCCCCCATGCCTCTTGGCGCCAGGCCAGCACCCGCTCCTGCAGGTCCAGGCGGCGTTGGTCCACCCGCAGGCGCTGCTCCGCCACCTCCAGCTGCCGACGATGGATGGCCAGCAGCTGGGGGTCCGTCGCCGTCGGGTGCTGTTGCGGGGTCCACCGTCTAGCCCTCCGTGGGGCCAGTCGGTCCTCCGCCAAGGGGCTTGCCTGGAGCGATGGCCCCGGAGGGGATTCCGGGACCGCTGATGCCTCGCCGGCGCTCTCTTCCGGTCCTTCCAATGGTGGAGCTGCGGAACACAGGAGGAGGGGGGGAAGAAGAATGGAGACAGGTGTTAGTGTGGGCCCCGAGCCGTGACCCTTGTCCCCCCACCCCTGTGCTGCAGGTTCCCCATCCCCGTCCCCGGGAGATGCTACTGGGATGGATGGGGTTCAGGGGTCCCCCTGCACTGCACCCCGTCCCCTGGCGGGAGTGACTCTCACTTCACTCAGCAGGGTCTGACAGGAGAGGTTTCTTAGGCCACAGATGCCCGGTTTCTCTTGGGAGTGACCGCACAGCAGTCAGAGACAGTCCTTCCAACCCGTCCTGGGGAGAAGACCCCAAGGGGTGCCCCTCTGGGGTGTGGCTTTCCCCCTCCTCAGGCTGGCTGCCTTCCAGCTCTCCCTTCCCCTAGCCTCTACTTGCGGCCCCCGCCCCGATTCAAAGCCAGCTCAGCTCCTCTCTCCTCTTTGTTCAGGGCAGAGGTGTCACCTGCCAGCTGTAGCCCCAGGATCATCCTTTGCCCCTGGGAGCTATTCAACTTGTTGCTCATATCTAGCCTGAGTCTCCCTTTTGCACTCCCCCCACTCCATCACATGCTGCTGCTGCGGGGTGTGCCACCCCCTCCTCCCGGGGGACCCTCGAGGTTCCGCTTCCCCTGCCCTGGGGATGGGCCATGGCACTGTCGTGCGGGCGCGGGGGGGCAGGGGCTGATGCACTGCTGTGAGGGACATGGCCCTGCTGACCTTGGGGCCATGGCCATGTGGGCATGTGGGGGGCCCTGGGCACATATCTATTACCCCCGTCCCTCAACCCCGGGGGTGTACACCAGAGGGGGGTACATACCTGTCGGTCCACTCCCACGGTCCAGAGATCCCTGGGGGGCGGACGCCCAGCTGCTGCTCCGGGCGGGCGGGAGGAGGATCTACAGCCCAGACTCTGCAGAGGAGGAGCCCCCCTCCTCCTTCTCCTCCTCCTCCTCCTCCTCCTGCTGCAATGGCCCAGGGGTGGGCTCCAGGGGGGGGGCCCCGGGGTGTGGGGCTCACCTCCAGGATGGACTCTGGCTGCAGGGCCTGCTGGGGCTCGTTGGCCGAGGTATCAAGGGTGGCCGGAGGGGAGGAGGTGTGCCGGGGGCCCAGGATGTCCCTGAGCTCCCTGTAAAAGGGGTAAGTGATGGGGGCGGCCCCAGATCGGCTGGCCGCATCCTGGGCCCGGGCATAACCCTGCTGCAGCTCCTTAACTTTACTCCTGACATGGTCAAGAGTGCGGGCAGGGTGACCCCGGGAGGCCAGGCCCTCGGCCAGCCGAGTGAACGCATCCGCGTTCCACCTCTTGCTCCCCATTACCCGGAGCACCTCCTCCTCGCTCCAGAGCCCCAGCAGGTCCCGCAGCTTGGCCTCTGTCCAGGAGGGGCCCCGCTGCCACTTCCCAGCCTGGCTGCCGGGCTGGCTGGCCTGGCTGCTCTGGCTCCCCTGGGGGGGGGCTCCCCTGGGGGCTTTGTGGGGGGCTGCCAGGCAGCCATGGCAGGTGCTGGCCCTGCTCTGGGTGGCTGAGGGACGTGCAGGCTGGCCGTGTGTCTAGGCTGCTGCCTGCACGTTCCCTCAGCTTCCTGCACAGGAAGGGAGGGGGAGGGGACCTTTAAGGGGATGCTCCACACGGCCACCATTGAGCTGAGGGACTGGAGAGAGCGTCTCTCAACCCCTCAGCTGATGGCCGCCATGGAGGACCCCGCAATTTCAACGTTGCGGGACGCGCAACGACTACACGGTCCCTACTTCGACGTTGAACGTCGAAGTAGGGCGCTATTCCTATCTCCTGATGAGGATAGCGGCTTCGACGTCTCGCCGCCTAACGTCGAAGTTAACTTCGAAATAGCGCCCGACACGTGTAGCCGTGACGGGCGCTATTTCGAAGTTAGTGCCGCTACTTCGAAGTAGTGTGCACGTGTAGACACGGCTTTAGTGTGACCATAGTACAGGCAGTACAATAAGAGGAGACAACTGCTTTTACTGGCTGTGTCTACACGTGCCCCAAACTTCGAAATGGCCATGCAAATGGCCATTTCGAAGTTTACTAATGAAGCGCTGAAATGCATATTCAGCGCTTCATTAGCATGCGGGTGGCAGCGGCGCTTCGAAATTGACGAGCCTTGCCGCGGCGCGGCGCGTCCAGACGGGGCTCCTTTTCGAAAGGACGCCACCTTCTTTGAAGTCCCCTTATTCCCATGAGCTCATGGGAATAAGGGGACTTCGAAGTAGGCGGGGCCCTTTCGAAAAGGAGCCCCGTCTGGACGCGCCGCGCGGCGGCAAGGCTCGTCAATTTCGAAGCGCCGCTGCCGCCCGCATGCTAATGAAGCGCTGAATATGCATTTCAGCGCTTCATTAGTAAACTTCAAAATGGCCATTTGCATGGCCATTTCGAAGTTTGGGGCACGTGTAGACATAGCCATTAAGTCACCTTGCTGGAGATGTTCTGTCTTTTGAAAGTTTGGTTTTGTGATTACCGTTATGCATTGTAGTACTCACGAAAGTAAATTGGTCCCACTATATTGCATGTAAACCCATTGCTATAGAATACTAACAGTTGCCATTATTGTCTACCAGCTATGGACCAGATTCTGCCACCCACACTCAATCAGAATAGTGCTTGACTCTGCAACTAGTTCCAATGAAATCAATGAGACTCGATTCAGTTGGAGTAAGAGTAGGAGAATCTGGTGCTTTATGACTTTGTCTTTCTTGCTGTCTCTCCACGTTCTATGTTGACTCTCTTTGGTATTTTTGCAACTGGACTCCAGTTCTGATCTCCATGGCTACAGTTACATTACAGTGATCTATCAACAGACGTCACTGTCGGAAGAGATTTCTCAACAAAACGTCTGTTGACAGAGCGTGGCCATACGCAAAAGCCAGTCTGGAGAGTGCTCGTCTCTGTCTTCAGACCACCCAGACTGCCCGGCTGCTCCCTCAACAAAACAGGCACCCAGAAGCACAGCAGACAGGGCTGCCCATTGTTGTGGATGCCTTCTCTGGTGAAAGAAGGCCCCACAGAGCATCCATACAGCTTTTTTGTCAACAGAATCTGTTGACAACAGTGTTATGGCTCATGGCTGCTGGTGAAAGTGCTGAGTTTTGTTGACAAATTGTTGACAAAATGTATTTTGTGTGTGGATGTTCCACCAGTTTTGTTGACAAAAGTTGTATTTTGTCAGCAAAACTCACCAGTGTAACTGTACTCCACATGTTTTACTTTGACTTGTAGTAGATGGCTGCTATTTCATCGCCATTCACATGCAGATTTTCTGTCTGTTCTGTCGTCATAATTCCCTCGGAAGTGGCTATTTTCCAGCCAAAGTTCATAATTTTGCAGCTACTGTGATTTTTGTTTGTTTGTTTGTTTGTTTGTTTCTTCCTTTTCCATCAACAGGCCTCATTTAGAGGCCTTCCTCCCCTGTGATTCAAATGTTTTTGTTCCACCTGAAACACAAAATAGCAAGGGAACTATTACATTCACCCATCTTCTACGTCTACTTTTCCCCTCAGCATTGGGTTGTTAAAACTAGCATTGACCCTGTACAAAGAATGCCTGCATGTTTTCCTCTGTTGCATAATTTTCCTCTGCTGTGTGCCTTTCCTGTACATTGCTTTTGTAGTCTCAATGTGAGCATGGTATTCGCATGACCAGCCATCATTAGCCAAGACTAGCTAACATTTAAGTCTCAGATGAATCTTATACTTGAAAAAATACAAACCAGAACTGTGGTATAGCCACTGGGAGAATTTGTTACATTGGTGTTTAATCCTGCTTCTGTCCCTCTTTGCTCTTATTTTGTCCTTCCATTACAGCTCATTACCCTATTCTCTCCACCCTTCTCTCCTTCACTCTTCTCAGATCTCTGAATCTATAAGGCGCCACAGGACTTCTTGTTGCTTTTATATCTAAGTCAATTTGCTTTCTCCTTGCTAAGTAGAGACCAGGGACTGGGGGCAGTGTCTTTCTGCTCTCAGTTCTGGTGTCACAACAGTTCCTGAAAGTTAAGAGGAGTAATTATTCAAATTACCCTGCTGAGCCCTGATCTGGAGCCTGATCTAAGGGACAGCATATGCTCAGACCACTTAGCATGCGGTAGTTGCGGGGGGATGTAGTCTGCTCAGTGGAGCTGGAATTTTGGTTTGAGGCTAGAAGTATTCTTTTCTCCAAACAACTTGCATAAGCTTAGAGGGGGTAGAATCTTACAGAATAATGTTGCAGATTTCTAACAGCCAATTCACACATGCTCAGTAGAGGAAATTTTCATGGGCTCATGAACTGGCCATATTTGGGTGATAATCCTGGGGACAGCAAAAGACACATCTCTGCTATCAGTGAAACCCCTTGCCAAATTTCAGGTTCCTGCTCTGAAGCATGGACCACTAGAACTTTATATGAGTGTAAGAATTTTTGAACATGGGCAAACTGGGTTTGTTGGGCTGATTTTATTTTTTTCCTACAATCCAGTTCTTAGAAACAGGTGAGCCATAATAGTTGGAACTTAAAAAAATAAAAATCATAATTAAAAAAAATCATCCATGGCAGATGCCTGAAGATGGTAGCAATGCCTACAATATGAAAGAGACACATGGATGCATAAGGTATGTTTTTAAAAATTCATAAATGTTGTCAAATCTAGTCAGGAAATAAAAACCTTTAAAAGCAACCCTGCAAAATTTACTACTAGTTGTAGGGACAATTCACAGTAATGTAGTTATTGAGGCTACTCATGATAATAACCATTAAAACTGGGAGGAACCTTCACGGGCTTAGGACTCCAGGGACTCATCCAAATTCTCTTCAACAACAACTTCATTTCTTATCAAGTCCTAATCCTGCAAAACATTTCGTATTAAATTCAGTGTTTATTACCATGAGCAGCCCCGTTGATTTCTAAGGCCCTTCTTGCATTAGGTTGAATGAAGCTACTCAAAGTGACAAGTATGACATATATGCATGCAGGACTAAGGCTGAAATAAGGAATATCATTCACGTTCTCTGAAGTAGCCAGAGAGAGGATGGAAAACTGAAGCAAAATGGAATTTTGCTATTGATTTCAGTGGATATAGGAGTCAAACCATGGCGTGTGAAGCAGCCAGAAAAGCAGCACCAGGATAAGACAGTCTAGAGCACCTCCAGCGTAAACATTCTTATTAACATTTGTGCTAGAACTTCCACGCAGTTAAATATTCCTCAATCAGCAGATAAGAGGGCTTGAGTCACAGCAAAGCAGAGATATTTCACAAGAACAGTCTAATACCTTTATTTGGAATGTCCCAGATCCTCAGGTGATTTTAAAAAATAAGTCATTGTAGTACCATTGAAACCAGTGGAACTGCACTGATGTATGCCAGCTAAAAATCTGACCCACCCTTAGTGTATGCAAATCTGATAAGCAAAAAAAAACAGTTTATTTTAGCTGCATTCATGTTCTAGACAGGACCGATAAAAAGTAAAATATAGCTTTACAGTTATCATTCACTGATGTGTGACAAAGGTTCTCTTAATAGGCTCTCCTGTGGAAATGATATTCACTTAACAAACACAGGAGAGCCTACACTTTTCCAAGGCATCTTTCAGTCTGTGTAGACTATGGATCGCGCCCTTTGTACCTCCATTTAAGATCATCATTTGTAGCGTTGACTGTGACTGTGGAGGCCCACATGAGAGTGACAGTCCTTGCTACATCTGCTGCATATGTTGTGGGTGTCTGGCAGGTCCTTGCTGTGCTTTCTACGGGCTCGCTTCTCCTCTGCCAGCCGTCTTCATCTCGCCCTTCTGAAGGCCCTTGTGTAGTTCCTGCTTCCAGCTGCTGCGGTCGTCTGCATGCTCTTCCCAACTATCTGGGTCGATGTCTGCCTCCTTGAGGTCCCTCTTACAGATGTCTTTGTAGCACAATTGGGGGTGGCCGGAAGGTCTTTTGCCAGAGGCTAACTTGCTGTACAGGATGTGTTTTGGGATTCTTCCATCATTCATCCTGTGGACATGGCCAAGCCAGCGGAGCTGCCACTGCCTGAGGAGGGTATGCATGGTTGGAATTCCAGCTTGCTTGAGAATGGCATTGTTGGGCACTCTGTCTTCCATGATATCCCAAGAATGTGCCTGAGGCAGCACAAGTGGAAAACATTCAGCCTCTTTTCCTGGTGGGCGTACAAGGTCCAAGACTCTCTGCCGTAGAGGAGGGTGCTGAGGATGCAGGGTCTGTAGACTTGCATTTTGGTGTGAGTGTACAGCTTGTTGTTGTTCCACACTCTCTTGCTGAGTCTGAACAGAGTTGTGGCTGCTTTTCCAATCCTCCGTTTAGCTGAGACTCCAGCGACAGGGTGTCAGTGATGGTGGACCCGAGGTAAGTAAACTCGTGGATGACCTCTAGAGTGTAATTGTCAATGCTGATTGATGGAGGTTCAGCAAAGTCCTGTCCAAGTACATTTGTCTTCTCTAGGCTGATGGTAAGCCCGAAGTCCTTGCATGCTTTGGAGAACTGATCGAGCAGTTTTTGAAGCTGGCCTTCTGTGCGTGTCACTACAGCAGCGTCGTCTGCGAAAAGCACATCTCTAATGAGCACTTCCTGCACCTTAGACTTAGCCTTCAGCCTTGCAAGATTAAACAGTTTCCCGTCAGATCTTGTGTGCACAAGGATGCCCTCTGTTGGGGATCCAAAGGCGTGCTTCAGGAGGAGTGCGAAGAAGATCCTGAACAATGTCGGAGCAAGGACGAATCCTTGTTTGATGCCACTCCCAATGCTGAAGGCATCCGATGATGTGCTGTTATTTTGGATGGTTCCTCTTGTGTCTCCATGGAAAGACTGGATCATCCTGACTAGCCGTGGTGGACAGCCTATCTTGTGGAGCAATTTAAACAGTCCATCCCTACTGAGCAAGTCAAAAGCCGTGGTCAGGTCAATGAAGGCGACATAGAGTGGCTTCCTCTGCTCCCTGCATTTCTCCTGCAGCTGCCTCAAGGAGAAGATCATGTCAATAGCAGATCTGTCAGCGCGGAATCCACACTGGGATTCAGGATACACCCTCTCAGCGAGCTTCTGGAGTCTGCCAAGGATGACATGAGTGAACAATTTACAATTCTGTCTCCTTTGTTCTTATACAAGGTTACAATGTTGGCGTCCCGCATATCCTGTGGAACCTCATCCTCTCTCCAGCACAGGCACAGCAGCTCATGTGGGGGTTCCAGGAGTGTGTCCAAGGCACACTTGACTACCTCTGATGGAACACCATCCTGGCCTGGGGCCCTTCCTGCTGCAGTGCTGTTAATTGCTTTCTTCAATTTGACCACAGTTGGCTCCTGGTCCAGCTCATCCATGACTGACAGGAGCTCGACAGCATTGCGGGCAGTATCAACCACAGTGTTCTCACGTGAGTACAGCTTGGAGTAGTGCTTGACCCAGCACTCCATCTTTTTGGCTTTGTCAGTGATGACTTCACCAGATTTGAATTTCAGAGGAGCCATCTTGTTCTGGATGGGTCCCATTGCCTTCTTTATGCCCTCGTATGTTCCCCTGAGATTACCAGAGTCAGCACAGGTCTGGATACTGCTGCATAGCTTAAGCCAGTAGTTGTTGGCACAGCACATGGCTGTCTGGTGTACTGTTTTTCTGGCTACTCTGAGTGCTTGCTTGGTACTCTGCCTCAGTGAGCGTTTATACTCCAGAAGTGCAGTGCGCTTCTTTTTGATGACTGAAATCATCTCATCGGAGTTAGCTTTGAACCAGTCATTTGTGTTTCCAGCTCTTCTTCCAAACACTGACAAGGCCATATTGTAGATTGTGTCCCTCAGATGCTGCCATCTGGATGTCGCATCAGCACCTCCAGGGCTGCTGCACAGATTCTCCTCAAGGGTCTTTCTGAACATTTCGGCGTTTTCTGAGTTTGCCATCTTTCTGGCTTCAATGCAGGACCTTCCAGCTGGTTTAGAATGGTGCAGCTTCTTGGGTCTCAGCTTGAGCTAGGAGCAGACTAGCAAATGATCTGTATCGCAGTTGACACTATGGTAGCTGTGTGTCAGGAGGATGTTTTTGAGATTGTCTCCTCTGGTGATGACCAAGTCTAATTGGTGCCAGTGTTTCGAGCGTGGGTGTCTCCATGACACCCTATGCTGTGGCTTGGTTTGGAAAAATGTATTTGTGATGCACAGATTGTGGTACATGTAAAGTTCAAGGAGACACTGTCCATTGTCATTCATTTTTCCTGTACCGAAGTGACCTAGGCAAGAGGGCCATGAGTCACGATCGGCTCCAACTCTTGCACTGAAGTCACCCAAAAGGTACAATTGTTCATGAGCAGGTATTTGCACTATGGCAGCACTGAGCTCGTCATAGAACTTGTCCTTTGCTTCTGATGTGGCGTTCAGGGTTGGAGCGTAAGCGCTGATCAGGTGGACAGGACTGGTGCAGGTTTAAAGTTTAACCTGAAGGAGTCTTTCTGATCCGTCCATGACTAGTTCCACCATTTGCAGAAGGGTGTTACTGATGGCAAAGACAACACCGTGCTCCCTGGGTTCCTTTTGGGCTTTGCCCTTCCAGAAAAAGGTGTAGTCCTTTTCCTTTAGCGATCCCGAAACTGTGAGTCGCGTTTCCTGCAAAATGGCGATGTCAACTTGGAGCCTCTTCAGTTCCTCTTTGATGACAGCGGTCTTTCGGGTGTCACTGTTGTCCTGAAGATCTTCAGTCAAACCGATCAACATGGTCTGTACATTCCAGCAAGCAAGTTTGAAATTTTGATGATTTCTTTTTCTTAATAATTTTCTTGTTGGTTTGTCTGGTGCTCATTTCAGTCACTTGTCAGCTTTGGGAACCTTAATCCTCATGCACCCAGTGAGGCAAGTGAACTGTGGTGAGACAGTACCCTACTGGCTGGGGGATGCCCAGTTAAGGCGGGCGGTGACTGTCCAATGAGATGCAACGATCTCTCCCACCATCAGAAGCAACCCCTGGTGCTCGTTCTGTATGCCAATCGAGCAAGAGCTTATAACCGGTATCTGTTGCCTCCTGTGTTGGTTCAACGCTGTTAAGCAATGCTGGAGTACCTCTCCAGAAGCAAGCCTGGGCAATTTTTATGGAGACCCTGGGCTGCCCAGACGCCAGTGTTCCCCTCTTGGCTTTACTGATATAGTCCAAAAGAAAGGATAACCTCTACGTTTGGTACCAGCTCAGCTGCAGGAGTTGCCGGGACAGTGCCAGAAGTTGACACAGAACTGCCTTAGGACTCCCCTCGGGATTTTCTTTCAGGGTTTACTCCCTTAGCCTTACTCCTTCCCAGGATAACCCACAAGGCAGTGGGGCGTCTTCCTCCAGCTTCACAGGAGTTGTCGATTTTCAGCGCCACACCTCCTGGTCCGCCATTGAGACTGTGCATTAGAAGGGAGAAGGAACAAGTCCCTCCATAAGGTCGGTATGTGAGACAGACCAGACCCCCCTCACTGTGTTTCGCTTGCGAGCTGATGCAGTTGCCCGGGGGATGGCGTCGCTGTAATGAACAACAGCTGCTAGGAGCCAACAGTGAGAGTTGAGTGGTGGGTGAGGACCAGTGCTTCCGTCTGCCTGAAAAGGTACAGCTTCTGGAGAGTCAAAGGTACCACCTCTACCCCAGACACCCCATATCCACCGCACCAACACTTGGATCTAAATTAGACATTAGGCACTATATCGAAGTAGCCAGCAGAGAGTCTACACACATTTTTTTTTTCCCCTTACTTTGAAGTTGAAGTACGGAGCTCAAGTTCAAAGTTCTTACTCCATTCCCTTTGAAGTATGGTGGGTGTAGAAGCTGTACTTTGAAGTATTTTTGTAGTGTAGAGACAGCCGCAGTGCCATATTAAATGACCACAGCCAAGTTGATCTAGGAAGCTGTGTTTTGCTTTCCAAAAATAACCTGTTGCATGGGTTTTCTGGACTATCCCATAAGTAGTAAATTCTTGCTCAAATGATTGTACTAAGTATGGACTTAATGCACCTCCCTTTACTTTTCTAAATACACAGCTTTCTCTGGACCTAAAGTTATGTTTATTCTCACTGATTTAGGCCCAGCTGTACATGCAGCAGGGGCAGTGTTAAAAGCCGTAGGCCCCAGTCCTGCAAACCTTTCTCACAAGTAAAATTAAATATTTTCAGGACAGGGGTCCCAGTTCGGAATAAAAGCCATATTAAAATTTATATTAGCAACAGATGATAAGTAATGCTAGCAAAAGAGTTGAAAATGATTTACAGTGCTGCCAGTTATCTGAAGATTGGGAGCTAAATAAACAGCTTGTTGGGTGACATCTCCCAGAGTGATGCTTGGTAATGAGACAGAGGATTTTAGAGGCTTTACAGCTGCTGGAATTTTTCCAGAATTTTGCATCCACCGAAAATGTGTGGTCAACTGGCAGATTTATTGGTTTGTGTTCTACAAATGGTATCTTTTGTTGTTTTCTTGTGTTTAAATTAATACTAACGTCCTGCGTAACTTAGAACAAACGCACAGTTTATCAGACAAACACATCTTCATAAAATTACATCAAATCTGAATGGCCTCAGATATGAATCTCAAGAGTTGTCCTGGATTTGCTTTCTGTGAGCATTTTGATTCCTGGTTTGCAAACAAAGCTCTCTGCATGTTGGTTTATTGGGCTCAAAGTGTCTGTTTTCCCCTCCTCAAATCCTTGGCGCCACATATCTCTTATAGTGAATGATGTGTGGTAATGGAGAAGTGTTCTCCATTTTTGCATGAAGTCCCTGGTCTGCTACTTAATTACTTTGCAGAAGGATACATTTCCTTCCCAACTCTGACTGAAATGTATTTTATTCCTTGTTTTGTAGGAGGTTTTTCATAGGATGTAAAGTAGTATATTATACATTATTATCTAGATTTATGTTGTCTGATCTTGTGTTGTTGAACAGTAAAATGGCATCACATTACTGGAAAAAACAAAGAAATGTGCAGTATTCAGAAAGATACAGACTACTAGTCACTTACACACTTTTTGCTGTTTTTTTAAAATACAAATCTATAAAAAATCAACAACATTTCATTTTTCTTACACATTTTGTTGCATTATTTTGCAGTTTTTGCATATTTGCATTCAGTATATAACACACATAAGAACAAATTCTTATCTTGCATATGTGCATATAACTCCTGACAGTGGCAACAGGAGGCATTCGCATGTATGTATGATTTCAGACTAAAGGAGAAAACCCAACAAACAACAGAGTGGATGAATGCACTTATGAATGTAGCTCTGAAACTGAATAAGAAATCCTCAAACTCCTGCTGCTTATTATTAATATGGTAAGTTACTCTTCAAGAACAGCCAGACTCAGCAAACCAACATATAGTCCTGTTCTGTAATGTAACACTTAAATTTTTCATGCTTAGTTCCTTATCTGTTGTAAACTGGTATATTTTCATGGACTATACCAATTTACAAAAGTTGGGGTTCTGGGAGTCACTTCCAATTTTGAATTGTAAATGGAAGGTTGTTTCTGTATTTAACTTGTGCCATGTCTCGGAATAATCATGTTGTATCTTATGCAGAATAGAACATTCTTCCTGATGCGTGAAGCACACTGTGTTACAGGATCTACGTCACACAAGCAAGTCCCTGCAAATCTTTGAAACAGATACTTGATGCTGACTTTCTTCCCTGCAACTAAAGGCTGTTCATTACAAGTTAAAAGTTGTTCCACATTACGTGGGTGAAAACAAACTGTCACCACTCTGCTGGATATATGATGAATGATGGTTTATGTGAGCCACCCAATACTGCAAATAAAGAAGAATGTTTTTAAAGTCAGAAACAATGTGGTATATTTTGAAGTGCATATGCATACTACCAGCATTATAGTTATTCCAGATGAGCTTTAGCCATATCTATCACAGCAAAGCTATCACAGAAATCTCTCCCAATTTTTTGGAATAATTATAATGGCATTAGAGAAATACAGTGAAATAAAATCACTTTCACTTATTGGCAACATAAGCACTATGTTACAGGATCACTATAGGAATATCAGGGAAAATCAAGAAAGAGGCACTTGACTGTTTCTCAGAATATAATAAAATTGCATTTTGAAAATTCTGCCATTGCCTATTCATGTTGAATAGGGTTCTTTATTGTCTGCTTTCAGACTGCTGACCCATGAATTCCTTTAGGATATTTTTTTTAAATGACAAGCTGTAAATTAAATAGGAAGCTTCTGAACAAAAAAGCAAGTGATCAACTGAAGCAAAGCAGATAGTGAGGTATCTGTTTCCTCTCTGAATAAGTGTGCTGTGAGCTGCCAAATCACAGTACTTCAATCTGTCATACTTTCAGGTGTTACCTCTGTGGAAGATATAATTCTTGGATGATCAAACATTTTAAATCCTAATTTCCTGGAGCGCTGTAGTGGGAGAAATTGCCTGACAAAATGTAATTGTTTTGTTTTAGATCCTACATTAAAACTTAGAATAAAGCCCTAGTCCTGTCTTCATCTCTGTGCAAGTAATTAGTGATTTCACTGGGATAATGCTTGAACAGAGTTTGCATACAATAAATTTACGGAAAGATTATGGCCTTTAACTTTGCCAGTGGTTTTTATATTGCCTATTTATGGCCCGATGCTGCAAGAAGCCCACAACAACTTTATACATGCACAAGCATCTCTTTGTGAGGATGCATTGACAGGACTGTCAATCATAATGGACTATCTATAGATGACAAATGTAATGGACAGGACCGGACTATAATGTTCTCTCTGTACATGACATTTGTACAAATAATAATCTCTTCTTTGGGTAATATGTCACATCAGAGAATAATCAATGGCATAGTGAAACATTTGTGCATTCATTTTGTAGTTTCTCTGCATTTGGTTTTCATTTTTTTTGGCATTAGAGAATTAAAAATATGTTTTGAATTTGAAATCATATGTATAAAAATCAGTCCCTACAAACCTGTAGAAACATTTCCTTGTGCATTATCAGAAATACACCTGAGTATTAGATCATTACAAAAAATAATATTTGGGGCAGGAGGGCAGGCTGAAAAGCATAAAGTAGTGAAACTCTGCAGAATTGGATTATATGTCATAAATAACAAAATTTGGATTGCAATGTTATAATGTGTGTAGGCTGCAGTGTTTCCACTGTAGTTTGCAACACTTGCTCATCTTTCAAAGTTTTGAGAGGCTTAATTGATTCAAGTTTGTCAAGTACGTTGAGCTCTCCTGATGAAAGGTATTATGGAAATAAATTATGTTACTAAAAAGGTCTATTAGGCTACATCTACACTACTCTGCAATTTTGAAAGGACCCCTTTCAAAATGCATTTTTGAAAGAACAGCCTTCAAAATGGCACATACACACACACAAAGACTGGATCCCCTTTTTCAAAAGAGCGGCGCTGCACTTCAAAAGAGAGTGTCTACACAGCCACCGCTGCTGTTTCGAAATAACAGGCCAGGAAATGCCACGCATGGGGATGCATGGCTGCTAACGCCTTCTAGGGCCTGCAGCCAGCCCCTCCATTAAAGGGCCCCTCCCAACACTCACACCATGTGTGTGGTCCAGGCTGCAAGGCTTGCCACAACACTGCAGACCCAGTTCAGGGACCTGAGCTGAACCAGGGACCCCGGCCTCCCCAGCAGCTTCCCAAGGGGCATTTATCCAGACCATGGCCAGCCTGCTGGATGCGCTGCTTGCGGCTTTCATACAGCTGCTCAGGAGGTCCAGTCGCATAGGTCCCTCCTGTGGGCCATCTGCCAAGGGCTACTTCAGCACCCCTGGCCCTTACCTATTCAGTGATGCTGGGTGAACCCCACCAGCACCGAATGGTGAGACCGCTTCGTGCTAGGGGAATGGGGTGAAAATCACTGGCTGCAAAACTTCTGAATGACCAAGGAGACCTTTGAGGAGCTGTGCCACAAGCTTGCCCCAGCCCTCCAGCACCATGACCCAAGGATGCGATCTGTGCTCCCTTAGCAGAAGAAGGTAGCAATTGCAATATGGAAGCTGGACACCCCAGACAGCCACTGGTCTGTTGGCCATCAGTTTGGGTTAGGCAAAGCCACTGTCAGGGCAGTCCTGATTGAGGTAAGCCCGGCTTGGGCCACACACCCAACATGGGGAAGGGGCCACCAGGCAAGGGCCCAGGGAGGCGGGGCCTCCAGGTAAGGGGCTGGGAAGGCAGAACTTCCAAAAGGGAGTGGGTGGGAGCACACGGCCATGCACTCATGGACGTGTCTGTCTTGTACCCGTTGCAGGTCAACTGGGTGATAAACACCCTCCTTCTGTGCCGGGTCATTGATATTGGGGACCTGGACGTTGCCCTCACTGGCTTCATCCAGCTGGGCTTCCCACACTGTTTCGGAACAACGGACAGCACGCACATAGCCTTCTGTTCCTCATATCATAGCTCAGGGACTTTTGTGAACAGAAAGGGGTACCACTCTGTGGTTCTCCAGGCCCTTGTCAATGCCCGGGGCTGGTTCTTTGATGTGCGCATGGGGTGGTCAGGCAGGGCCCATGACACCTTTGTATTTAGGAACTCGTGGCTGGGATGCTGGCTGCAGGAGGGCACATAACAGTGTTCACTCTCTGAAAGGGAAAGCTATTTTGGAACTTTACTCACTGTCAGATGGGAAATGGGCCAAAGAAAATAGCCATTAATATAGTCTAACAATTTTTTCCATCTAGAATTCATCAGCAAAGTGGTCTGTATATTCATATAAAAACAACCCCAACAACTGATATCCCAGGTTTAGTCAATATCTAATGCAAGTGGAATTTAAACTAAGGGATTGTCAACACTAAGTGGAGGATTGATGCTGCCATGATTGATCTTTCTGGAATCAATTGAACGTATGTAGTAGAATGTGCTAAATCAAACCCTGAGGGCACCACTGTTGACTGAGGTACTCCTTGCTGTCACTAAGGGCTTGTCTATACTACAGGGTAGATCACCCAGAGATCTTCCGGAGTTTGATTTTGTGTGCCTGGTAGAGATGTGCAAAATCAAACTATCTGGGGTCTGCAGTCAACTTCTCTGCTCCTCACTATTGTGAGGAGTAAGCGAATTCAGTGGGAGACTTTCTCCCATTGACCTCCCTCCATGTGGAAGGCCTGGTAAGTTGATTGCAGATAAGTTGATTCTAGCTGTGCAATTGCCATAATTAGAATTACATATCTGCAATCAACTTACCTGCAATCAACTTAGTATTGACCAAGACTGAGAAGGGTAGATGCTTGAATGAAAGCCCTCCTGAGCACACTGAGGGGATTAGCTTGGAGCTGCACCTCCTGCTTTCCCTGGCTGAATACAATTTTTGAGCAGAGCTAGAACCTATTTATATGTATCAGAAAGCTTGCACCTAGCTGCAGTGTAACCTACTTTTTTTTGTGCAAGATAAACAATTTCTCTGGTATACAGTACACGTTTTGCATTTCTTTATGTTTTTGAGCTATGATGAGCTCAGACACAGGGTTGCTCACACAATCAAGTAAAATAGAAAACCAGGGTGGTGTCCAGGGAAGTGGAGTGATGACTTTGAATAGCATAACATTCTTTCTGTCAGACCTTGTGTTCTACTCTTGCCCAGCTCTGTAGAGACCGAGAACAATACCCATTTACAATACCCGTTTGGTTACCTATGTGAAAAATCTTAGCGGTGCTAATTCAGTGCCTAGAGAACATGCGTCAGCCTTTCAAACATTGTCGATACTAATGGGGAACATAAGAACATAAGAACATAAGAACATAAGAATGGCCATACTGGGTCAGACCAAAGGTCCATCAAGCCCAGCATCCCATCTGCCGACGGTGGCCAATGCCAGGTGCCCCAGAGAAGGAGAACAGAAGACAAGTGATTTATCTCATGCCATCCATCTCCTGCCCTTGTTATGAAGGCTAGGGCACCATACTTTATCCCTGGCTAATAGCCATTTATGGACCTGACCTGCAAAAATTTATCAAGCTCTTTTTTAAACCCTAATAGAGTCCTGGCCTTCACAGCCTCCTCGGGCAAGGAGTTCCACAGGTTGACTGTGCGCTGTGTGAAGAAAAATTTCCTTTTATTAGTTTTGAACCTACTACCCATCAATTTCATTTGGTGTCCCCTAGTTCTTGTATTATGGGAAAAGGTAAATAATTTTTCTATATTCACTTTCTCCACACCATTCATGATTTTATATACCGCTATCATATCGCCCCTCAATCGCCTCTTTTCCAAAGGGGAGCCTTTGGACGCAGTTTTAAATGGAGCTGCAGTGGTCCTGTCCTTTTAGCCGTCATCACATAGACACATTGGTGGGTATGTGGGGAGCGGATGTTCTCACACGGCTGCTGCTGTGCTGTATCTTTCAATGAATTTGCTTCATTCATATACCCTTGCATGATCATTGGAATGATTCAGCATTACTGAATGTATTAAATATGAACTGAGGGCACTCAGACCTCACGGATATATTTGGTGTTTTATAGGATCAGGCGCCTAGGCCAGATCCAAAATCTGTTGAAGTCAATGGGGAGCTTTTTTCACTCCAGTGGAGTTTGGATAAGGCTCCTAATAAGAAGACAAAACTGACAGTCATAATGCACTACAGTTTGCATTTTGCAATTAACTTGCAGAGCAAAAATATGTAAAGATATAAAAGTAAGACACAAATTTTTAAGTAAGCTTGATTATTAATTATATTTTGGTAGCCCTATCAGGCTTTCATGGCCATCAGTGCTATGTACTATGCATGCTTATAATTCTCCCCTATCCCAGAGAACTTACAAGAAGTGAATGCAGCAAGCATATGTAGAGGAGTACAAGAAGAGTACAAGGTAAGAGTGAGAGATGATTTGAATGTGAATAATGACTCTACTTATACTTATTCCTTGAATATAAAAACAAGGTAAGAGTTGTTAAATAAATTATATTATGCCTTGATTAAAACAACTTACTTTAGCAAGTATTTCTTACCATGGCATTTACTGAAAAGGTTTCCTATCATAAAACCTGAATGTAAAGTAATGAATGAGGTACAGTATGATATTCAAACCCTGTGGGGTTATGCACAAATACCCAAGAGCCAGTAGACTTAATTATAGTTCTGTTTCTATTAATATAAAATGCTATATCAAGGAAATTCAGTAATTTATCTTTGGTTGTTGAACTGGAAAACTTCTTAAATCTTGGTCAGCAGATATGGTGCATTGTGGGAGTTATTTCTGGACTTCAGGCCTATTCTTGAAAGGTATTCTGCATTGTCTTTCTCTGGACAGAAGTTTGCTGTCGCTATTTTTTAAATCAGATAGAAAGAAGTTGTTAGAAGAATACCTTACAGCACTACAGTGTAAGCTTATTTAATATTTTTGTTAAAAGGCCTAAGAACATGCCCATGCAATTATATAGAAGACACAAAATTCAGATATGACCACTTCCTTTGTTTGCAAATATGATTGCTTGATATTAGTGTTTTTTATCCTACTATTTGTGACTGCATACTATCTCAGGTCCCATTCACAATAACTTTAGGACAAATATTTATTAGGTTATGGCTGGGCTTAATATTCAGAAATGTGGAAGTTTGAGAGTCCTCTGTACAATTAGTTTTTTTTATGGCCTGATTCAAGCTGCAGTGTAACCAAACTTTAATTACCTTAGCATCAGGCTCTTAAAAGTGAAATTGTAATACAGACAGTCTCAATATACCTATACAATTTAAAAAATGCTTAAAGTACATTAATACATTCATTTTGGTTGCATTTTTCAGCACAGTCATGATAAATGGATTGAGTTTGTCTCTCTTGCTCAGGATTCCAACGCCCTTCCCACTCATCCCAGTAGAATCATGGATCATAAAATTGTCACTGAACTGAAACAGCTTATGTAACCTTATGGCTGTGTCTGTGCTCACATTCCTCTTTCAAAAGAGGCATGCAAATGAAGGAAATTGAAAATGAAAATGAGGTGCAGATTTACATATCTGTTGCCTCATTTGCATATTATTTTGAAAGACCTTTCAAAAGAAGAAAAGAAGTGTAGACACTGCTGTTTTGAAAGTAAACCCAATCTTCGAAAAAACCCTTCTTCCCATAAAAAAGGGAAGAAAGGTTCTTTTAAAGGTGGGGTTTACTTTTGAAAGAGCTGAGTTTAGGCTGCATTTCTTCTTTCGAAAGAAGAATATGCAAAGGAGGCACCAGAGATGTAAATCTGCATCTCATTTGCATTTTCAATTTCCCTCATTTGTATGCCTCTTTCGAAAGAGAATGCAAGTGTTGATGCTGCTACAGAGAGTTTTATCTTACTTTTGGAAGTGTATTTATTATTACAATCTGTTCTTATACTGCATATAGTTGTACAGAAACTCTCTGATAGCAAATATAGAAGGAAATTACCAAGTTTTCAGATAGCAAAATTTTTCCAACATCTACGAGCTTTATGCTCAATTTTTAATGATATTATATTTATCTACAACTTTTGAAAATACTATTTATTCTGCAGTAGATCAGTAACACCTTCAACCTAAAAGACAGCTTTCTGTCTGCACAATGAAAGCGAAATTGCTATTTTAAGTTGTCCTGCAGTTTTGGTTTGAAGGCTTGTGTGTAACTGTATGTTTTGGATTCAGTTCATGGTTTTTGGATGCCATTCATGTGGGCTGATTGTCATTGAGTTTTTATTTTGATTTTTATGTCTCAGCCATTTCCTAAGACTCTGCTTAGGACTTCCATGGTTTGCTTAGTTTTATGTTTTGAAATCTTGCAAAATCATCACTCTCTTCATTGTTTCCACTTAAAACTGTATGTTGGCCTGGGCTACTTCAAATACGATCCAAGGTCGACTCAAAGGCTGATCAGTTTCTTGACAAGTCAGCCATAAAATTGAAATTTCAGTGTGAAAGTGTTGTGACGTTCTCAGTCCAAGCCACCACATAAAACTGAAACCAGCTATAAATACCTCATAATACGTTCTCATGTTGATTATAATCTGTCTGTACAGTGTAGTACAGAACATTCAGAAAACTCAGAACATCTCCTAATATGAGGAAGACCTGAATTAGAAAGGATTTGACAAACACAAAAACAGACAAACTCCTGAAAAAAATCAACTGAATGATTAGATTGTTCATGCTTTAACTGCTTCCATTTTTGTATTGCTTTTTTATTAGTGCTGAGGAAAAAATTGGAGATGGTTTGGTACAAGCTGGAAAATCTGCAAAAATTACCTTTCTTGTGGTATTGCTGTATTTCCCTTATGAAATCAGGAAATGTTGGGAATTTCTGAAGGAGGCTACTTTGAGAGTATTCCAGCCCAAATTCCACATCAAGGATGTTTGGTGAGGCTCCTTAACCCTCTCTCTCTTTCCTCCTCCTCCCCTCAAAACCCTAAGTCAAACCAAACAAAACCCCAAACCACAATTGATGGATATGCATATAAAATGATCCAAACCTCAACATTTTGAGGTCCGCTCGTCTCTTAGAAGAACCCAACAAAATGCTAATGGTGAATACATTAGCAGTTAAGTAAGAGCTCTGCTACATATTATAAAATGTTGCAACTCCCTTTCATTGTGTGTGTGTGTGTGTACGTGTGTGTGTGTGGTTTTCATGCTATTGTGTTTTCAGACATTGTGTTGAAACAATTAATATATCTGCAGCAGACTTCTTTTTTTAAAGTTGTGTATGGATCCATGACATTCTTTTATTTTGGAAAACAAAATAGAGGATAGCAGAGTTTGACAATCCTATATGATATCCTGAGCTGTTAATGATGGCTAATCCATAATTCTTCATTACTGGAAAGATGGGAAATAACAGAAGTAGTAAGAGAGCTCCCAACTACCCACACATTTGACGTGATTCAAGGAAACATAAAACATGTTTACAAAGTCACTTATAATTAGTTCATTAGTTCCCAGGAATATACCCAAAAGAAATGCCTTTTTTCTGTAAATAGTGTAAAAGAATATTTAGTGGCATGTTAATTAATGTGGTACCTTGTGCTCAAAAACTAAAGGCACAAAGACTTTAAAAAACAGCAAAATAACTTTCATTAAATAAATTTGACTGACCATTTTCATCTTAGTTTACTTGTATTTAAAAATGACTGCAATATCTCCACCCCCACATGCAAATGTAATCAACTCAGTATCATAACCCTGAGGGTATTTGGCATAACACCACTTAAAACATAATTCATTCTCAAACCCCTGCAACTGCAACAGCTCTTGTTCTACTATGAAGTCTGAGCATGCATTGTCAGTGAATTCTGATGGAGTATGGAGAAGTCCCCCGTCCTACAGGTCTTCCTGAACCCTCCTGGCTAATGTTGTTCTCCAGTAAGAGTTATCTATAGTGGGAGTTGCCAGTTGCAGTTTTAGGACCCCTATAAAAGTTTAGTTTCATCAGCGCAAAATATCAAAAGCATCCAAACTTCCCTGGGAAGAGAACTATTCTACACTCCAGTTGACTCACTGTTAGGAAAGATTTCCTAATATTCAGCCTAAATTTGCCTGTATTAACACGGTTGCACTGTGGGGTAGTTTTGAGAGTTAAAAGCTTATTAAGCAATGTGATGCAAGATCCTCTTACCATTAAACACTTTTGTTATTTCACTAGATTTTTATGATGAACTGTTTAAATTTGCTTGTTTACAGTCATCTGTTTAGCAGTGTGCTAGCTTCTTCCAAAGCACTTACAGTGCCTATCTTGCAGAACTTGGTAAATTAGTTGTAGCACAAATAATTCAATGGACTTAGGCTGCTTTTTTCTTTTGCATACAATCACAAACTGATCTTGGCTATCATTTTGAAATGTGGATTTCTTTTTTTTGAAGTAGGCACCTGAATTGATACTAGAAGCCTCAATTCTGTAAAGATCTGAGCACATGCTTAACTTGACAAACAGAATGGTTCTGCTAAAGATAAGCATCAAGTGTAAAGGAGACATCTTTGACAAACCTTTGAACCATATGAGCTGAATGCTTTCACCTGTAATATCCCCAGGCCTGCTGACAGCAATTGGGGCCACTACAACCAGTCCACCTGACATATAAGCAGTGCTGCTCCCGCACTGCTGGCAGAGTGTGTGTACGGCGGGTGATGAGTTTCTAGGAGCTGACACATGAAACAGGCTTGAGTTAGTGCACTGAAAATAGCAGAATGGATGTTTGACCTAGGACGGCAGTTCAGGAGCTCAGGCCCACGTACCACATGGAGTCTGAGCTTGGGTGGGTGGCCCAAGTGTCTGCTAGTGCTATAACGTCAGTGCTGCTATTTTGTAGTGCTCTAGCTTGAGCTCCACTAGAACATGTCTTTCTGCTGGGGTGAGGAGACTCGGTCCCACCAGCAGTGCAAACATACCCAGGGAGGGTAAACTCTCAGAACTAAAGAAAACTATAGATGGTTGTTGGACTAGGCTACGATTACAGTTACCCCTTATTAAAGAATAAATCACTATACAGACCCATCACAACTGGCTGAGATAAAAGTTGGTGGAAAAGATCTTTGTTTTGTTTTGTTTTAAATCACCATGAAGCAGTAACTTTGTAAGGGCTGAGAAACTTAATAACATCTAAAAGTCCTGGCATGCTCAGGGCTAGTTTAAGTGAAACTGTGCATTTAAAGAGAGTGAACCTTTCTATGAGGCTATTTTCAAAGACCTATTGGGATGTTTCTAATGAAGAATAAGGCAGATTTTCAAGATCTGTAGGAGTCTTTTACAGAATTATGAAGAGCTGACTTGTCCTTATGCTTAACTGGAGCCAGAATGATTCACAGAGTTACTAGTATGAGTTTCAAAGAAGATAGACCCTGAACAGCCAGACTTGTTACTCTAGGGCTACGTCTACACGTGCACCCAACTTCGAAATAGCTTATTTCGATGTTGCGACATCGAAATAGGCTATTTCGATGAATAACGTCTACACGTCCTCCAGGGCTGGCAACGTCGATGTTCAACTTCGACGTTGCTCAGCCCAACATCGAAATAGGCACAACGAGGGAACGTCTACACGGCAAAGTAGCACACATCGAAATAAGGGAGCCAGGCACAGCTGCAGACAGGGTCACGGGGCGGACTCAACAGCAAGCCGCTCCCTTAAAGGGCCCCTCCCAGACACACTTTCATTAAACAGTGCAAGATACACAGAGCCAACAACTAGTTGCAGACCCTGTATATGCAGCACGGACCCCCAGCTGCAGCAGCAGCAGCCAGAAGCCCTGGGCTAAGGGCTGCTGCCCACGGTGACCACAGAGCCCCGCAAGGGCTGGAGAGAGAGTATCTCTCAACCCCCCAGCTGATGGCCGCCATGGAGGACCCTGCTATTTCGATGTTGCGGGACGCGGATCGTCTACACGTCCCTACTTCGATGTTGAACGTCGAAGTAGGGCGCTATTCCCATCTGCTCATGGGGATAGCGACTTCGACGTCTCGCCGCCTAACGTCGATTTCAACTTCGAAATAGCGCCCAACATGTGTAGACGTGACGGGCGCTATTTCGAAGTTACTGCCGCTACTTCGAAGTAGCGTGCACGTGTAGACGCAGCCTAGCTGAAATATCTAAATTACCCTCCAAGTAATGTTAGCTTTCTGGCTTGTCTGTTAATCTTATGCAAAAAAATGTGTGTGTGTGTGTAAAACTGTTAGTGTGTCCTGAACCTGCTTAATCTTTCCCTAGGGATTGTTAATTTTATGTCCTGGTTCTATGAATAAATCTCCCTCTCTCACACATGTAACATTTCACATCTATTTGGCAGTATCCCAAAACAAAATAATAGGAAAAGCTCTTTTGAGAAGCAATTTTTTCTCAATTCCCACTGGACTAGCAAACTCTTTAAACTATGCTTTATACTGAAACATATGGTTGTTTTTAAATGAGTCACCCTAAATAAAGATAAATACTTTTCCAAGGCAATAAATGCATTGTATTGTTAGTAAGATGCACACTGTGCTTAAGAACATAATTAATGGGTGTCAGAGAGGTTTTTGCATGCCTCAGACAGAAGAAATCTTTGCAGACAGCTAAGCTGGAAGTCACTGCAGCATCCTCTAATTAATAGAATTAGTGCTGACTGTTTAGTCAAAATTTAAAAGAAAAATCATTTCTAAACAGAAGCTTGTCATACTATTTGCATAATTTTTCCCAGAATAATAGTCACTTGAGGTTATAAAGCAAAGATAACAAAAAAATTGTATTTTTTTAAAATGGAGATTTTTTATGTAGCTATTACATGATGAAACACTTACACCGCTTATGGCAATCACACGGATGGATATTAGAATGTTTTTGAGGCCTATAATGCCCGTTCTCTTTCCAGTGCCCTGCAAGCAATGAAAATACCTGTTGAAGGGAAATGACCATGATGCTTCCAAGGGGTACCCGGACTTGTATACCAGCTTCCTACCATTGCACTTAGAGTGAAGGAATCCTGTCCATGTTAGCGGTGAATTGATTGACTGACTCCACCAGCCTCTCCCAACTCAGGCTGTGTCTTCCAGGCCTGCACAGGTCTCACTGTCTCTGGACAGGCACACACCAATCCCTGTGTCCTCCCTTTTTCTACTGAAGACAGGCACAGCACTTGCCAGTGTGCAAAATTTAGCTCAAGATCATCACTCCACAGCACGTATGCATATTTATAATGAAAACCAAGCGTATTTTTATTATCAAAGAACAGTGATTCAAATGATAGTATGAAAAAATATTGGAAACACATGGGTACACGTAGAACAAAATACTAACACACATTCTAGAGCTTAAACTTACTTCTCAATACTTTCCCTTGCAGTACAGGATAGCTCACCCTTAGTTCTGTTCTCAGCATCTTCAACCAGGATGTCTAAGATTCCCAAGGCTGGTGGCAATTTGGCTTCACAGACTGAAGCATAACAGAGCATCTCTCTGCACCTCTAGATGCACCAGACCAGACCAGACCAGACCTTTGGTTGTCTTCCTGGCCCCAACCTCTACTGATTATCTCTTCCTTCTTAAGTCTTGGCAATGGCTTCCTTAGCATTTGACTCAGTATGCTAATTGTAAATATGTTTCCATTGTAAGGTTCACAGTATGAAATGGTCCATCAGGGAAATAAGCATCTCCCAATTTCCTGTCTGGAGGAGTTTGTCTCAAGACACACTACATTTCAATAACCTGCCTTTAATGGCAAGGCTTAGACAACATAATTGTCAACATATATATAATTGATCACATATATTCCTGACACACATCTCACAATGTGGGATACAGCTTTCATTATAGACTTTACAAGACCAGCAGACCCTGTACTCCTGTGGCATCTGCCAGTTAGCATGTGTGACGTTACTGGATTTTAAAATGAATATGCAAACCATTGTTATAACCACTGTCCTAAGGTTTCACCAAATCTCATGCCAAGTGGACCCAGTGAAGTGTCTAATGAAAGCTGGCGATTCACTGAATCTGTTCTGCTGCTTATATGTCTGTGTCATTTTTTATGTAAAGTTATAAGAGTGGCTCTGTACCTGTATTAGAAATATTAACATGCCGGGAGTCACAAGAGAAGGTGTGGCCACCTTCTAGCCAGGTAAAGATGTATTTAACAGAGAAGGCGCTTCATCAGACTCCAATCCACATCTCAGGTATTTAGCTGAGACCTGTCATCCGGAAATCTGCCAATGGCAGAATGCCCTAAAAAATACAGACAAGTGACCTAATCACGTGGTTCTCCATTGTGTGCCTGACCACAGGAAGGGTTTTCTCTCTACATGGGCAAGACAATAAAAGTGACCCTGGCAGTCACCATTTCGTCTCCAGTTGGCAATCTCCAGCTTGTCTCCAGTTTGCAGAGACGTTTCTGCTATGAACTGAGCCTGAATGGAGTGCTGACCCGTCATAACAAAGGATGTATTCCAGAGACTGTTAAGATGGCAGCCTATTCAATCTGCTGCATTCTTGCATCAGGGCAAGGAATTTATAATTGATGTATGTAAATTGATTGCATTAACAATTCACTTTCACCCTATTCTTTCTTTCTTTCTTTCTTTCTTTTATCAATAACCTTTAGATTTTAGATTCTAAAGCACTGTCAGAGCATGTTGCTTTGGGTAATACCTAAGTATATATCAACTTGGGAGTGTGGCTGGTTCTTCTGGGGACTGGAAAGACCTGTATGGATTTGGTGAGATTGGTTTTCATAACCTCTCATCTGTGTAAAGAGAGATACTGATTTGAGCACAAAGGATACTGGAGAGCCTGAGGGATTTGCTTGTGTGATTTCTGGCTGGCCAGAGAGGCAACAGAGATGCTTTTTGTGACTGGTTTGGTTTGCCTTAGGGAGGAAGAAACCCCAGTCTGGGCTGTAAGTGGCCTGGTTTTAAGCAATTTGCCCAGGTTTGGGTCTCTCAGCTGTCCCCTGGAAACCTCTAGATATTAGAGCATCAAAAGGACATGGGGGTCACAATCATATCAAGGCTAGCTGAATCTAGGAGAATTCATCCCTTCTGTTCCACCTGGTCATGAGGCATCTGATCCAAGGTCCACTGAAGTTAATGAAAATATTTCCATTGATATCTAAAGGCTTTGGATCAGAAGAGAGGCTGAAATATGGGAATAGCACATTCTTACCTGCAACGGTGGAATAAAAATATATTTGAAAGAAGTCCTTGTAAATAGTTCATGATCTGGATAAAAGGGGAGTAAAGGCACTTTGTAGTGCCTGCGGCTAAACAGCACACTGGCACTTGAAAGCTTGACACTTCAAAGTTGCTGGGGTGGGCGGGGGGAAGAATTTACCTAATAAAGTGCTGCATGTGCATTGCATTAGTAATCTCCCGACACCCTGATTGCCATGCTCCCTTGGAAGAAGGGTGCAAGTGTAAACATAGCTATTCAGTTCTTTCAATGATATTCAGTGTGAATCAAGTCCCAGTGATCATTTCTTGTATCTACATGATGTCACTTAAGTTTTATAATCAAAATAATTCAGATATATCATTACCAAGCCTCTTTGCCAAGACCAGCTGGGTGCCGCTGAGAAGAATTTTTGATGTACAATTTGCATATCATAACTAAACAAAGGGAGTGGGAACAATAAAAGGAATAATAAGGATTTTGCCAGATGTCAGGTCAACACTTGTCAGAGATAAGGGCTGATGACTGAATCACTTATGCTGTGTTACCTACAAAGACTGACTGACTGGTTTTCCTCATTATGATTAAAAGAAAAAAATCTTGCACAATAAGTGTAAATTCCTATTGTTAAAATCTGAAAGCCATACAACTGCTTTTCACTCTAGGAGATCATAAGTGAAAAATGATTTTAAGAATGTGACAGTCCTTCTTAAGTGAGTGAATTATTTTCAGTAATATATATAACATACAGAGCCAGAGCTCACACACAGAAACATTTTGTGCTCAGTTTAGTAAGAAACCTGAACCTGTAAAAAATTGTTTAGCATAACTCCAGAGTCTCAGCTTAATTGTATTTATTTTGGCTTACACACTGTCACAGATGTTCATTATTAAACAAGGCAAACACTGTAAATTTAGTTGATGGTTTAAAGGGACGAAACAAACCAGAGTAGAATTTATAAGCATATTTATGTGTGACCTGATGAGGATCTCCAGAGTGTATTTTAGCCACCTGCTGGAATCTGGTTTCCTCTTGGGAGCACATTGACGTAAATCCACTTAACCTTAATAGGAGCTATTGAGATTATTGAATGATTTGGCTAATCGGCAAGTGAAAGGGTTCCATCTAGGTGAAAAAAGCTTTCAAAGGATGTTTTCAGGTTTGGAGGAGATAAGATGCTTTTGTGGGTCTGTTATCACTTTCTCATGCTACCATACCTTAGACAGTCCACAGGAATCTGGCTCTTGCAGATTCAGTCATTGTATTCACATGGGAATTTTAGCTGACCTTGTCAACTCTGACAACAGTTATTTAGATAGCACAGAGCAACCCTTCAGTAAACTGCCCCAGGTTTCAAGAGCTTTATTAATAGACCCAGGACATCTGAGAGAACACTAGTACTGGAGGTGTGAGGTTTTTAATTATGTTAAGCTTTTGCTTACTTGTGCTAGGTTTGTACAATGAAACCTAGGCTAGTACAATATAATGGGGACATAACCCCTAGTGTTCCAATGATATTTACCTTCACTTCTGCTTCATGAAGTCTCTTTGTTCATTCTGTCATGTTTTATCATCTGGTCTTGTCCCTTATTTTCAAGAAGTTCTAAATGGTCTGAGCGTTAAGACTCTGTGACAAAATGCTTATTTATAGTTTAATAATCTTGCCCTTTTTTGTATTTATAGATTCTAGGTTTATGCATAGTTTAGACTAGATTCATATGGGATGTATTATATTGATCAAATGTTATTTGGGTAGTAGTTTACTGACACCATTGGTATTCCTAATGTATTTTTCACCTCTGTGGAACAGGATTGGAAGAGGTGAGATAAAAAAACAATCTTTTTTAAATTCAGCATGACACATATAAGGCAGTAGGCCAAAGCTATAAAAAGCTAAATGAGAGCTAGAAATGAGTGTTGTCTCTCCTGTAAATTTATGGTTTCAGAGCCACAGGCATGCATATAACTATATAAATGAAATAAAGGCATAAAGACATGGTATTAAATCCCTCATGGGCCAGGCCAGTTTTCAGCCATATTTCTACAGCTCAGTGTACTAATGCTATACTAGGCCACCAGTGGAGCAGAGGGAAAAGCTTGAATGTAACGTGGAATATGAAAATTGTATGTTCTTCACGGTTTGGTGAAAGATGAAGAAACAATGTTGATGAGGTGATAAGTCTCACAGAATACATGAAACAAAAGAGTTTTCAAAATTGACACTTTATTCTACTTGTTGGTTTCTCTTAAAAATACTTTCTTTCTTTTTGCTGAAAGAAAAGGAGTGTAAAAATTCAGCACTGACTTAAAATAGGGGCTGCAAAAATGGCGCCAAAGATAAAATAGCACCTATAAGAAATGGAAAAAAAATATAGGGAGGTGGCAGAAGGAGCTGTGAGGAATGAGGGTGTGCGGGGTGGGGTTGGAACTTTCTAAAGTGTACAATGATAATTTCCTAACTCCTTCTCTGATTTTTAAAGAGGAAAGGGAAAGAGTATGAGGTGGGGTTAGGAGGACCTTGAGCTTTCCATGGGTACATGCCACTGATCTCATTTTGGAAAGGTTGGTTTATATCTCATCACATTTATTAGAGTACACAAAAGGGAAGTAGAATGTCAATAATTGAGAAAGCACTTATGTTGTGCTGCTGGGGAAAATGAATTGACAAGAATCAGCACAAGGTTCCCTGCTAGCATCTTTGTTTGCAAACCTGGTAGCTTAACTGCTAACACCGATATGGGCTTTTTCTGATGAGTGCAATCTTGAAGACTGGGATAATTGCATACATGGCCCAGTCCAAAACCCATTCAGGTTGATAAGATGATCCAATACTCAGAAAAGGCAGATGTACACCATGATCCCAGGGTATGGGCTATACCCTACCTCAATGACATGAGAAATAAAAAACTAGCCACTAATTGGGAAACATCCAAGATTAGCCTATTACCTTAATTTTACTGGCTAAAATAACAAATCAAATATATGATCAAGAGAAAATTCTTTAAAAAGGCCAATAGAATGTGCAACTTCTAATATCATTTCCTTTCTTTCCAATGGGAAGTGCATTTATATTTAATTTTTTCAGTCACTTATAGGTCTTATAAGCTGACGTCTTAGATGGATTCTCTTTGAAAAGGTGGGGACATGTAATAAACTGTTGACAGCGAGTTCAGTAGGATGCAACAATTCATATTCTGGTTGGAGTGGACATATTTTCGTGAGTTCTCAACTTCTAAGCTGGATCCATACTTTTCTACAGCTTGTTGAGGAACTATTTTTTATCTTTCTTTGAAAACTGAGACAAATATTTTGAACGTGACTTAACTTAGCAACTATTATTGGCACAGAATGAAATTGTATACTACTGCTTTGAATTTCTATATTACAATATAGGAATCTGCTTTTATTATTTGTTATGTATTTCATGTATTACATAGTTAATTTTGATCGGCATATAATCTGCAGACACAGAATTGTTGCTCATGATGAAAACGTAGGTAGAATAATGCATCACCAGTGATTCTACACCATGGATAAAATACTTCATTCTCATATAGGCCAGGCTTATGTGGAAAGACTCACTTAAGCTGTGTCTACACGTGCACGCTACTTCGAAGTAGCGGTACTAACTTCGAAATAGCGCCCATCGCGGCTACACGCGTCGGGCGCTATTTCGAAGTTAACTTCGACGTTAGGTGGCGAGACGTCGAAGTCCCTAACCTCATGAGGGGATCGGAATAGTGCCCTACTTCGACGTTCAATGTCGAAGTAGGGACCGTGTAGACGATCCGCGTCCCGCAACATCGAAATTGCCGGGTCCTCCATGGTGGCCATCAGCTGGGGGGTTGAGAGACGCTCTCTCCAGCCCCTCAGCTCACTGGTGGCTGCGTGGAGCGGCCCCTTAAAGGTCCCATCCCCCTCCCTTCCTCTGCAGGAAGCTGAGGGAACGTGCAGGCTGCAGCCTGCACACGCGGCCAGCCTGCACCACCCTCAGCCCCACAGACCTGCGATGGCTGCCCGGCAGCCCCCCCAGCACCCCCAGGGGACCCCCCCCAAGGGGAGCCAGGGCAGCCAGCCCAGCCAGAAGGGCAGCCAGGCTGGGAAGAGGCAGCAGGGCCCCTCCTGGACGGAGGCCGAGCTGCGGGACCTGCTGGGGCTCTGGAGCGAGGAGGAGGTGCTCCAGGTAATGGGGAGCAAGAGGCGGAACGTGGATGCGTTCGCTCGGCTGGCCGACGGCCTGGCTGCCCGGGGTCACCCTGCCCGCACTCCTGACCATGTCAGGAGTAAGGTCAAGGAGCTGCGGCAGGGTTACTCCCGGGCCCAGGATGCGGCCAGCCGATCTGGGGCCGCCCCCATCACTTGCCCCTTTTACAGGGAGCTCAGGGACATCCTGGGCTCCCGGCACACCTCCTCCCCTCCGGCCACCCTTGACACCTCGGCTGACGAGGCCCAGCAGGCCCTGCAGACGAAGTCCGCCCCGGACGCAAGCCCCGCACCCCGGGGGCCCCCCCCAGAGGTCACCTCCTCCGCAGAATCCAGCCTGCAGATCCTCCTTCTGCCATCCCGGAGCAGCAGAAGGGCCTCCGCCCTCCGGGGATCTCCGGACCATGGGAGAGGACCGACAGGTAGGTACCCCCCTCTGGTGGACACCCCTGGGCTTGAGGGGCGGGGGTAACAGAGATGTGTCCAGGGCCCCCCACACGCTCACATGGCCATGGCCCCAAGGACACCAGGGCCATGGCCCTCACAGCACTGCAGCCATCAGACCCTGCCCCCGCCCACCCCGCATGACAGTGCCATGCCCCATCCCCGGGGCAGGGGGGAGCGGAACCTCGAGGGGCCCCCGGGAGGAGGGAGTGGGACACCCCGCAGCAGCAGCAGCAGCAGCAGCAACAGCAGCAGCAGCAGCATGTGATGGAGTGGGGGGAGTGCCAAAGGGAGACTCAGGCTACATATGAGCCACAAGAGCTGAAGAGCTCCCAGGGGCAAAGGAGGATCCTGGGGCTACAGCTGGCAGGTGACACCTCTGCCCTGAACAAACAGGAGGGAGGAGCCGAGCTAGCTTGGAATTGGGGGGCGAGGGCGGGGGCCACAGGTAGAGGCTAGGGGAAGGGAGAGCTGGAAGGCAGCCAGCCTGAGGAGGGGGAAAGCTGCATCCCCGAGGGGCACCCCTTGGGGTCTTCTCCCCACGACGGGTTGGAAGGACTGTCTCTTCCGACAGCTGGTGCTGTCACTCCTGCCAGAAACTGGCCATCTGTGGCCTAAGAAACCTCTCCTGCTCTCAGACCCTGCGGGGTGAAGTGAGAGTCGCTCCCACCAGGGGACGGGGTGCAGGGCAGGGGGACCCCTGAACCCCATCCATCACAGCAGCATCTCCCGGGGATGGGGATGGGGAACCTGCAGCACAGGGCTGGGGGGACAAAGGCCACGGCTCAGGGCCCACACTAACGCCTGTCTCCATTCTTCTTCCCCCCCTCCTCTCCTGTGTCCTGCACCTGCACCATCAGAAGGACCGGAAGAGAGCGCCGGCGAGGCGTCAGTTGTCCCGGAGAGCCCTCTGGGACCATCGCTCCAGGGGAGCCCCTCGGCCGAGGACTGACCGGCCCCACGGCGGGCTAGACGGCGGACCCCGCGCCTCCAACCGCCGATGGCGACGGACCCCCAGCTGCTGGCCATCCACCGTCAGCAGCTGGAGGTCGCGGAGCAGCACCTCCAGCTGCAGGAGCGGGCGCTGGCCTGGCGCCAGGAGGCATGGGGGGCCTACATGGACACATTTAATCACCTGGTGGACTACCTGGCCCCCCATGCCGCGCCGGCTGAAACATCGCCCACCCTGCCTGCTCCTGCAGCCCCACCACCACCTGCTCTGCCTGTCGCCGTCCCGTCCGCCGTCGCCCTGCCACCCACCGGCGAGGGCCGGAGTGCCGAGGGACCCCTGGAGCCACATGACACTCGCCGGCCACCATACCTTCCGGTCCAGCCCGCTCCCACCCAGCCACGGACCAGGCTGCGAGCGCGGCGGGGCTCCTGGCTGGCCACGCCCAGTGCCGGGCTATAGGGGCGAGGGGCCCGGGACGTGGCCCCCCCCTTGTATATAGTTGGACCCTGTTTTTTTTGGCCCCCCGTTTGCCCCGTCTCCCCATGTAAATAGTTCTCCCCTTTATCCTCCCTGGTTTTCTTTTTATTATGGCAGACAGTTGTTTCTTTGTATTGTTTTATTTTTGTACATATTGCTTTTGTTGAACGTTTGTACCTAGTTTTCTGTTTGTGGTTCACATATTTATTTACATAAAAAAAAATGTCGGAAAGAAAAACAAAAGTTTACTTTCAGCCACAAGTGCGTGCTGTCATTTGTCCAGGACAAGCGGGGGGGGGGCGGTGGGGTGCTCCATGGTGGGGGCGTTGGGGCAGGAGTGTGGGGGAGGAAGGGGCAGGCAGTAGGGGGCCGGGGCAGAGTTCACTCCGCGGCCTGTTCATCGAAGTGGGCCCGCAAGGCCTCCCGGACCCGGGTCCCCTCGGGGTCCACCTGCCGACTGGGGGCAGCAGGTGGCTGGACGTGTGCCCTGGCGGCCTCCGCAGCCCAGCCCTGGAAAAAGGTCTCCCCCTTGCTCTCCACCAAATTGTGCAGGGCGCAGCAGGCACCCACAATCAGGGGGATGTTGTTGGGGCCCGCATCCAGGCGGGTCAGGAGACATCTCCAGCATCCCTTCAGGCGGCCAAATGAGCGCTCCACCACCTGGCGCGCGTGGTTCAGGCGCTCTTTGAAGCGCTCCTGGCTAGTGGAGAGATGGCCCGTGTACGGGTGCATGAGCCATGGCCGGAGGGGGTAGGCCGCATCTGCGATGACACAGAAGGACATGGTGGTGTCCCCCAGAGGGTCTCCCGCTGGGGGATGTAGGTCCCCGCCTCCAGCCGGCGGCACAGGCCCGAGTTCCGGAAAACCTGGGCGTTGTGGATGCTGCCAGGCCAGCCCACGTAAATGTCCTGGAAACGTCCCCGGCTGTCCACCAAGGCCTGGAGGATGACAGAATGGTAGCCCTTTCGATTGAGGTATCGTCCTCCACTGTGATGTGGGGCGCGGATGGGGATGTGAATCCCATCCAGAGCCCCGAAGCAGTTGGGGAAGCCCAGGGTGGCAAAGGCGGCGATGGTGGCATCTGGGTCCCCCAGCCTCACGAGCCTGTGCGGGAGCATGGCGTTGATGGCACGCACAACCTGCAGGGAAAGCACATGGGACAGCCCCAATGAGGGGTGAGCAGGGTGTGCTTGGCCCTGCCCTGCCCTGCCCTGCTCTGGCCCCTCTGCCCTGGCCCCCCTGCCCTGCTCTGGCCCCCCTGCCCTGCCCTGCCCTGCCCTCCCCCCGTGGGTTCGCTTACCTCCATGAAGACAGCCCCGACGGTGGCCTTGCCGACACCAAACTGCTGGCCCACGGATCGGTAGCTGTCCGGAGTGGCCAGCTTCCAGACAGCGATGCCGACCCGTTTCTGCACTGTGAGGGCACGCCGCATGGCAGTGTCCTGGTGCCTGAGTGCAGGGGTGAGCCACTGGCACAGCTCCAGGAATGTCTGCCGGCTCATCCTGAAGTTCCTGAGCCAGTGGTCGTCGTCCCACTCCCCAAGCACCAGCCGCTCCCACCAGTCGGTGCTGGTGGGGTAGCTCCACAGCCGCCGGCATGTGAGGCGGGGGGTGGGGCGGGGTGCTGCAGGGGTAGGGGTTGAGCCCTGCTGCCCTGGGGGCATCTCCTCCCCTGGGGCAAGGAGGTGCTCAGCTGCCTCCCGCATGGCACAGAACAGGGCAAGCCCTGCTCCTGCCAGGAGGGCTGGGTGGACCTCTAGCTGCTGCTGCTGCTGCTGCTGCTGCTGGGGGTCCATGACTGCGGTGCCCGGGGTCTGTTTGCCTATGGCTCCTCAGACTGCGTGCTGTGCAGGCTGAGTGTGTCTGGGAGGGGCCCTTTAAGGGAGCGGCTAGCTGTTGCCCCGGAAGCACTAGTCCACCCTGTGACCCTGTCTGCAGCTGTGCCTGGCATCCCTATTTCGATGTGTGCTACTTGGGCGTGTAGACGTTCCCTCGCTGCGCCTCTTTCGATGTTGGGCTGCGCAATGTCGAAGTTGAACATCGACGTTGCTGGCCCTGGAGGACGTGTAGACGCTATTCATCGAAATAGCCTATTTCGATGTCGCCACATCGAAATAGGCTACTTCGATGTAGGCTTCACGTGTAGACGTAGCCTTACAGTAATAGACTTGTTCTTTGCCAACAAGAATCAAGGTAGGACACAAGAAGCACCCAGAGGGCAGGTATGCTTAGCAAGATGATGTCATATTATGCATTCTCTTGTCTAACCATAAAAACCCTTTACATTGGATTGGTATTTTAGGTCAGTGAAATTAGTTCCTTTTTGTGTCCTAAGCTCTCACATTAAAGATACTGTTTCAGAGGTAGAGATTAAATCTTTAAAAGTCCTATGGTGGATTTCAGAAAGACTGCAGATGTGGTCAGGAATTTTGACCTATTCTTGTATTCATTACTGACAATATATTTGACAGTTTAATGAAGCATAAAATACAGTTTAAAATGCAGTGACTGGTACAGCCCAATAGTTAATGTTTTACTGTAATACATACTTACGCTGTTCAAACTTGTTAAGATTTCCTTAGCTGTTACAGTTCAGAGAAGTTCCGTAAGTTATCAAGCCCTCAAACAAAAGTGGCCATTGTTTGCCCACTTCTTATTTCCCTGCTTTATGTAAGTTTATATCATGATTGTCTTCATGCATTCAGGTCTTATTATTTTTCATATTCTTATTGCTTCCAAAGTTGGTGCAGGATGAACATGCAATTAACTGAGTAAAAAACCCTTGCTATACATGGGTGTTCCTTTGTTATTAATCATACAGTGTATTGGAGTAACTCTTCCATTACGAAACTGAAGAAAATCTTCCTGCTTAGCTCTTCTTTGATGGCAGAAATGCAAATCAATTGTTATCACACAGAACCGTGCACATAGAAATGTAAGTTTGTATAAAAGTATTTATTATTGATATAACTCATTGCTTCTTTGAGTGTCCACACACACACACACACACACACACACACACAAATTCACTACTGGTCACCAACATCTGATTTAGGCAAAGTATTATCCCCAGACTATAGAAGAGGAACCAGAGGCATTGGATATTCAGAGCCAGTTTTTCACTGATTACAGGCCTATTATTTTTGCGCACTCTGCATGTACATTACATCCCTCTCCTTCCTTTTCGTCTTTTCCAGATGGACTTGTACGTGTATAGGGAAGGCCATTTTTCTTCTTCTATGTCTGTACAGTGCCTAGCATAATGAGGTCTTGTTTTTTGTTGTCTTCTAGGCCTTAGCATAATAGAAAATAATAACAATTTGCGTTGTGGCAATTACATCTTCACACTTACAATGCTATCTAGACACTGAACTAAATGCAGCAGTTATAGTACAATGCAATATTAAAGGTACTGAGGGTTTACTCCACAGAGAATGCAGAACCTTTAGAAATACATTCACTTTTTTGTTGAACATCTTCATGTTACTGAGGACTTTTTAATGCCCCTTTAGAGTACTGGTCTGTTTGGCTTGAGGGTTGTGAGCATCATTTCATTTATTTTTTCAGGAATGGAGTTCAAGTCTTGTATTATATTGAAATTCAGTGTTGTTAATTATTTTATCAACAATTTAATGGTTAGAGCTATTGACAATTTCATTATATAGTTCTCCAGCTAAAATCAGAGATCTTCTGGGCATTGTACAAGCACGGCATTCCAAAACATTAATTCTATAATTATTTGTGATAAAATATTCTCTATATCTAAATACATTTTTAAGTGCTACAATTTCCTATATGTTCCAGATGACGAGACTGTAACCACACTTAACAGTTAAGCTAAAGTATGGGCAAATTTAATTTGCAAACAATAGGCTTTATGCATTTTTTACAGCTATCTAGATTTGTGACTGACAGACTGTCAGAGGGACTATTACTGGTAGTATTTCAAGAAGCTGTTGTGATAGCTGCAAAATTTGGTTGCTTTCAATTTCCAACTTTCTGCAGAGCTCCTGTGCAGAAGGTATTTGGTTACGACAGGTACCGTAAAATGGATGACAGCTTTGTTTCCATACTGCATGAAGTAACCAGAGATTAAATTCTTTAAAATCTCTCCTATCTTAGCACAGTCATGAACTTTTCAAGTGGGATCTGTTTTCTCAGGTCTGAATAACAATTTTCCATCTTTCTTTTTTTTTGTTTGTTTTTTGTTTTGCCATTTTTGGGACTGGCATTTCTCAACATATTTCCATCAGCCAGATTCTGGATAAAAGATGTCAAATTAGAATAGTTTGAATCAGAATTGACAGGGTAATCTTTAAAGCAGCCATACAATTCATGGACTGTTATGTATCTTTTTCTTCCCAGTCATGGTTCAACTGCTGAGAATTTGCCTCTCAATTTTTTGCTGTCATTATGTGGACATCTTGATCTGAAACATCTTGTGTTTGGGTGAACTGTCAGAGCTTGGGCAGCAGGGATAAAAGAGATAACAGAGATAGTCCAAGTATACTTCCATCTAAACTTGAGGTGCTTGAATACCTGAATGTGTGTCCATAAAATTCCACTCCTACAAAAGAGGTAGATTGGCTAGGAATCCTCAGAAAAAGGCAGACCAAGCCCCTCAGTTTTCCAGAAGGCAGTCAAGCATGTAAGCTGAGTTCCACCTGGTGATAACAACTTCAGTGTGCTGGATCACAGCAAAGCCTACTGTGTATTTTTAAAAAATGGATGAAGCAGAATGCTTAAAATGGTTGACTAGTTTCTAGCTAACTGCAGTTTACCATGTCATGGATGACTGTTTTAAGAAAATATAGTTAAAACTGTCTGTATTAACTATCTAGTGAGCAAAATGATCAATGATAGGCACACCGTGCTAGATGTCAAACAACAAATATCAAAAGCAGGAAACAATTTTCATAAACTTGAAAAGCTCTAGGAAAGTTACAATCTGCTCTGATGCAACAATATGAATTTTGAACTGTGAAATTATGTCTGTCCTCATGTATGGAGCGGAGTTATAGAAACCTAGATCAGAAATTGCTAAGATGAACTGATTCCAAATTAAATATCCTGCAGAATAGCTTCAGAGTCCATTAGGAAGAGCTGCTTACAACATCAGAAATTTTAAGTAGGATAAGCCAGCCTAAAGCATCATATATGGAAAAAAAATGAAGATGAACATATTTAGGACATGATTTGAGGATGATACCAACATGAGTTCCCAGCAAGTGAAAATATGAACTTCATCTGGAAAAAGAAAAAGAGAGTCAGAAAGAGACACATGCAGAACAATGGAAAAATAAGTCCAAGACACCAACATAATACTCAAAAGCCTGTGCAGACCAATACATGTCAGGAATAAAAACTGGAAAATAATGGACTGCCTAAGCACCAGAGGGTTCAGGAAAAGAAAGACAAATGCACAATTTCAGAGAGTTCCAAAGAGTCCAATAGTCATCGAAAGATTTTATAACCTTATTGCCATTGTGCTAGAGAATCATGTGGACATTAACGTGAGGATTCTCAGTAAGGCATTAGAAACTGTGGTAGTACGGATGGAAATGCTCTCATCTGGCACTGTCATCTGGCAACATCCCTGGTTCAGCAAGACATGGATTTTGCTGGACCAAAGAGTACCTGGACCGAGGAGCTTCAGCACACTGGCAGCACACTCTAGGGAGCCCCATGGGCAGCCCCTTGGTAGGGAATCAGGCCAGGTTGGGAAGCCCCACTGTGGAAAGCTCACGTGGGGTTGGGGAGCCTCACTGAAGGGAGCTTGGCTGGGGCCAGGAAGCTCCACTGGCAGCTCTGTGGCAGAGAGTTGGACCGGGAAGCTCTGCCGGGGTACAGAGCCTGGCTGGCAGCCCTGCAACAGCAGGAAGCCCAACTGGGGCAGGGAAGCCCTATAGCCTGAAGCAGGGAGCCAGCAAGAGAGCCCTGCTGGGGCATGGAGCCCTGCTGGCAGCCCCACAGATGGGAGCCGAGCAAGGCAAGTCAGGCAGATCCCTTTGTTCTGGACCACTCAGGTCCCAAGAGTGCCGACCCATTGGGGCGCAACCTGTAACCTAATGTGTGGTGACTTTTGGTTTTAATAACCTTCCATCACAGAAGTGCAGTTTGTCTGAACGGCAAGATCTGCTGGACAGCCTAATGGGATCGTCTGTGGCACAGCTACTATAGTAATCCAGGAATGCATGCTTATTACTGGCTGGTTAAAATCTAATTATACAATATGTCATCATGTTGGGGGACACCTGTCATATTTCCTGAGAGTCTGACCTGAGTTTGGCACTTTTAATTGTGAGCATTATATCCATGTGACACCAGGAATATTAACTTCATAGTCTGCTAAATAAACCAAGCCTTGCTGAGGTTTCTACTTCCATTCTTGTGATCTTAGTCCCAAAATACAGAGTTGGGGGAGAGGGAACGAATCCTTTTCCAAATATGGTTGAATTAGCCTATTCTGAATTATAGAAACATTAATTCCCAAGAGAAGAGCAGCTCCCAGTCTACGTCCCTGATTCGGCAAGTTACCTGAGTATGTATGTAAGCCCTTTTGAAGTAAATAGAATTGATCTTAAGTTTTAGCTGAAAAAAATGATAGCTTTATGACTATATTTAAGGTTTAGCATATGAAAAGGGTTCTGTTAAATCAGGGCTATTTAGGAGGCCCCATAGTGTAAAAATGAAATCTTTCAGGGATGCACTCAGTCACCTACAACTTCAGCTGTGAGGAGGCATCAGTGAGAGTTGATTGTCGAAAGTGCTCACTCTCTCAGAATGTGCTCCATGCTCAACCCCTTGAGCTCCTAATTAGTAGCTGCCTTAAATGAAAAGTGTTATTCTGCTTTATTACATGTGAAAAAATTATGCTCTTCTTTGTTTAACTCCTCCTTGCTTTGCATAGGGTTTTGGGGATCTTTCTTGGAGTCATCTTCTTGTATATTTTGAAAATAAAAATCCCTGCAGCTGCAATATGTAGTTTTGGCCATGTTCTTAGTTCAACAAAGGCAGGAGGAACGCAGAGTTCAAGAGAATACATAACGTTTTGTTAAACTTTTGGCAACATTACATGAATGGATTTTTACAAATAAAAATTGTGCCTGTCAGCATAACACGCTTTGTGTATCTTGTTATGTACAGTATTGCTGAAATCGGCTTAACAGTTGTACTTGTGCATATGTATACAAATAGCCTGTGTGTAATGTATTATATACTATGGCTATGTCTACACGGCATTCCTCTCACATTTTTTTCAGGAATAAGGGTCTGCCAACAGAGGGGGTTTTTGCTGACAGAACCCTGTCTACATGGTTGGTTTTTATTTGCCAAAATTTCTCCCAACAGCGTGATTGTGCAAGATTATGCAAATGAAGCATGAGATTTGTAAATCAGCATATCATTTGCAATGTAGGGTTCCCTCATTTGCATTCCTCTCTTGCAGGTGAAATGCTGTGTAGCTGTAGCCTATATTATGACTAATTATATGAGTCCTGTGCTGCTAATAGCTTTGTTTTCCCTTCTAATAACAAGCTTGTGCAAAGTCAGACTTAAATTGCTAAACTTTAAATTATCTGAACAAAAAGGGGCCTGTGTGTGAAGCCAGAAACACAGGTCTGTTTCTTGATACCTCTTTTCACCAGTTATAGAGGGGGAGAGGATACGTATACATGCTTAGAGCACCTTCATAATCCCAATAGGCGCTGCTAGGGTCACTGTGAAAGTGTGATGGGACACACATGCCTACACTGTAGCTTATAAATACTTGGAACATCTCTGCTGCACTAAATTACCAGTACTGAACCTTTGGCATAATGTCACTGCCATTATTATTGTCCTTCCTAACTTTTAAACTGCCCTAAAGCAGAAAGCAATCTTGTTCCTGCCTTGTGATAGTCACAAGTGTATGCTATGTGACTCTGAAGTCCAGAGTCACTCTAATGCTTATTTTTAAATTACCAAAATATTCCCACATGTTATGGAAAGGGGGAAGGTAATAAAACAGAAGGCTTTAGGAACAAGTCATCAACCATGAACTAGTCTGTACGTTGCATTCTCACATTTTTCTGAAGGAAACAATAATGTATCAAGAGTTTAAGATAATTGTTATGGTCAGCTTTCCCTTTGAGCTACCTCAGGCCATTTTAAAGGACAGTCTCATGTATTATACTTCTTGTTTTAAAATTTCCCTTTTAGTTGTTTTTAACTCTTCTGTATTCTGTAACTCTGAGGCCATTTTTACACATGCCACTCTTGCTAATAAATGGCCCGAAACATGCTAATGAGGTGTGGATGTAAATTCCCCAAACCTCATTAGCATAAGATCACATGATTTCAAATCCAGAACAAGCTCTCCGTACTCCAAAACAGCGTGTAGAAGCGTGGCCCCTGGGGGCGGAGGGGAGTCTTCCAGAAGGTCTTCCTTCTGGAGGCTCCTTCTTCCCAAAAATTCTTCCAGACTCCAAATCATGTGACCTTATGCTAATGAGGCACAGGGAATTTACATCTGTGCCTCATTAGCAAATTTTGGGCCATTTACTAGCATGCTAATTTTGGAGAAAGTGGCATGTGTAGAAACAGCCTTAGATTCTTGAAAATAACATTGATTTTACCTGTTTTTTTCATCCTTTTGTTTTAGAAAATAATTCTCATGCTCCCCTACTCTGTGGAGGACAAGTTAATGTTCTTCTTCATCTTTTTTGTCATTAATATACAATGATGTCATCGATGACAGCCATGCACATTTAGAAATAAGATTTGGTACTAACTTATTCTTTTCTGTTCACTGTCTATCTGGCTACAGAAGCAGACTATACATTGTCGAGCATTTACTGGCCAGGGACTTTTCTGCAATTTTACCATGACAAAGTGGTAACTTAAAAAATATTAAAATCTGAAGGATGAACTCCTGAGATTTGGAGCAGTCATTTGACTCTTGCTGTCATAAAGTTCTTGAACTCTTAAATATAATGATCTAATTATTTCTTGAAACTCAACAGTAAATTTTATAACTAAATGTATTTTCTCTCACTGCACACAATCTACTAGTCGTGTTTTATGATAATGTGAGCATGCATCTCACTAGCAAATGCTTTTGAACCAACAATAACATCATTTTGACATAAGTAGGAGGAAAATATTTTAAAAAATAGCTTTAGATAAACCTTACCAGTGGTAAAAAGTTAAAGTATTAGCTCTGAAGAAAAATAAAACACAGAAAAAGTCCTTCCTGCACATGTCCATTGTGAATTTGGAGAGTGCAGAGCTAGACTATTGAGGTTGAACCCTTAACATAAAGTATATGATAGGAATAATGTTTCTACACACATTGGTAATGGAGACATATATGTAAACATTAACCAGAAAAGGACAATCAGCAACAATAAAAGCAAGTAGAAAATTAAACAATGTTCAAATCAGGACGATGCATGTACACAACCTGTGTGTTAAAGCTAATTGAGTCAAGTCTAGACAGAAAGTAGCCTAATCAATGCTTTATGCACAATATTGGATGTTGATTCAAGAGGGTTGGAAGAGCCAAATGGTATGATTGCATCTTGTAGCCTAGAGCCAAATGGCATGATTGCAACTTGGAGAACGGACCATTGTGAATGTCTGTGATGAGGAAATAAAGGTGCATTCATTTATTACACACAGTCTAACAGTCTGTATCAGGCAGCTGAAGTTCATTATTCTACCTACTTATTGGAAAAACACTAAATTTTTCTTTTTAGTTTGTTTTCTAACCAACTTAAAAACCACCATTAATTTCCATTATTTAGTATTAAGTATTTAATAATTTAAAAATGTTCAGTTTGTATTATCATTTGCCACTTATCTAGCATTGTAATTAACTTTGTAGTTTGAATCTTTATGAGCTAGTGAATTCTTTGCTGACATTTGCTTGTCACCTCTGTTGCATTGGTCTGCTTCAGCTATTCAAGCAGCCACTTCAAAGGAGTACAATTCAAATGGCAACAAACAATTATTCCAGTTTTGATAAAAATGGGGTCATACTCTTCCTCATGCTGAAGTATGGGTGACTAACAGGAGCTATTCATGGATTCAAAATCTTATGATTAAAAATGAATATAGAGCACATGACAATAAAAGTCTATGTTTTGTTCCTATTAATTTGTCATGCCAGTAAGACACACTACTAAAAAAAAAAAAAGACAACTTAAAGACAACTTATATATTTTAATGCAAAGAGGAATGTGATGGTGTCCCAAATGGATATCTTATGTATATTTTGTATTCTTGTTTCCCCATAAATTAAGGAGAGGAATTTAGAAACACTAAAACAGTTTTAAAATATATTAACGATTCATATTTCTATTTTATTGAAGTCATGAAAATTAAGTTCAAAATCTCATGCCCAGGTTGAGAAACCATGAGCAAGCAAGACAAGAAGATAAGTAGTTGGTGGGTTTGTAGCTACTTTAGGACACAACTATAACACAAAAAAGGAACAGCAATCAAATATACAATTCCTTGGTTTCAGTTTTTCAATTTAAATGTACAGTTTGGCATATTTTATAGTATATATCTTCTGTAGCATGTGCAATAAAATAGGAATCTTAGTTGGGGCCTTTAGATGCTACTGGACTGTAAAATTTCATTAGCCTTTTTTTTTTTTTTTTTTTTGCATTTAAACACTCATGCCTGTGTTCTCTAACTGCAACCTAACATTTAGACATTGTAAGTGGAAACACAGGTTTTACACCCGTTACATGTTTCTATGCTTAAACCTAAAGAATACGCCTGCTGATCTTTACCTTCTAATTTGTTTCAAAACTAGTAATTACATGCTCTTTTCCCAAAGGGCCTGTGGCATGGGTGAGTAAGGAGATAAATTTGACAACTAGATGTGCTCTTAGCCTGAGAGCAAATTCCAGACAAAGAAGACTCCTGTGTTAAGGAGAACTTTTTTTTCTCACTGTTATTTCTAGAGCTACAGTCTTGTGAGGGCCAGATTGAGAAACTCATATTCTTATTGAATATTAGCTTATACCACAAACATCCCCACTGTAATCAATTACTCACTGTGTGATAAAGATCTCACATTGGGTGCTTTTGTCACAGATTACCTTGTAAATTATTGTTGGATACAAACAGCTGCCACATTTACAGCAGCTCACTGTATTCAGTTTATTATAATTAGTTAAAACTAGATAGGGTTTTTGGTTTCTTTAGGTAAACTGAAGATAACTCAGGAATTGGCTTGGATAGGATTTCTATGACACATTATTTAAACTTCAAAAACTGTCCCATTTTCTTCTGATTTTTTGGCCATTAGCAGCAGATGGACAGGTGAACATTCTCAGCCTTGCAAAAGACTGCCTGGACCAGACGACTGAAGCTTTTCATTCCTTTGTGTGGTCCATTGATCACACCTGAACAGGATTGCTGATGTGAGGGTAGGGGAGTGGAGAGTAGGAGAAAGGGGGAGCTCAACACACCTTTGAAATGCTGTGCTGCCACTCCATATGCAGCTCTGAGGGAACTTCGGGGCGCCCAAGAGATGACTGTCCTAAGCCCCACCCTTCCACCCCAGCCTTGGCCCTTATGTAAGTGTAGAGCTGGGCCCCCATCCCACCTTGCCCCTGAGCCTGCAGCGCCTGTCAGCACCACTGTCTCTGAAAATGTAAATACTTGAATTTCATAAGGGTTTTTTTTGGCTATAGACTTCAAAAGTGGATAAAGTGAAAGGCCCTGACAGCAGTGTGAGTCCCACTCTCTCCCTTCATTTATAGAATGAAAAATACATTCGTTAAAGAAAGAATGACTCTGACCACATGTTCTGTCCACCTGGCTTCACTGTCCTTCCAGCAATTTCAGTGGCCTTCCAGAAATTTCCTACCTTACTCAGTAACCCATATCAAAGTAAGAAAAACTGAAATATTTTGGCATACATTGTGTTATGATTATAAAAGCCCCCATGGAAGTGGTTTTAAAAAAGGTTTTCCCATTATAGGAAACAGCTGAGTGGGAAAGTTTTCACAACCCTTGCTGCATGGGTATTGTACAGCTCTCCTCTATTGTATCTGAAAAATCTCATCACGTTAATTTATCATTGTAATGAAATACTGTGGTTTATCTTTGTACAGAGTCTGAGAATATAAGTTAGAAATACCTTGGACTGATAAAGGACATCTGGAGTCACTTTATGTAACCACATTACAAGATATGTTGTTCCTAATTAAGTTTTATGAAGTGCAATCCTTAGTTATACAGTTTAGGCTGTGGAGTGTAATTTTGTTTCAAATTCAGGACTCCTCCATGACAAAAAAGAAAGAGCCTTTACTTTCTATGCAATAATTTATTTCAGCATTATAATCCAAGTAGCAATAGAAAAGCCAGAGATGAATTACATTGTTGGCAGTATCCCCCTTCTGCTTCATTTTCACATTAATATTTTTATTTGCCTGGTGTGAGGAATTATGGACCTGAGTTCCCACAGCTGAGTTCGGAGGTCACTGGCTCATTCCTTAGGTCAGTTAATAAACCCAGCAGGGCTGTGGCAGAAACATCTGATTATCTGGCCTGTCCCATTGGCTGAAAGAAACCTACATGTCTGCATTTCAGTTCAGCAGCAAGTCTACTGAATGATTATTGTCAGTAGCTGCAATCACCCTGTGCATACCCTGTTCCCAGACTTAAAAAAAAACCATAAGAATGGCCATTCTGGGACAGACCAAAGGTCCACCTAACCCAGCAGCTTGTATTTGGATGGCAGCTAATGTCACATGCTTCAGAGAGAATGAGCAGAACAGGTAATCATCAAGTGATGCATACTCTATCATCCACTCACAACTCCCAGAAGTCAGCGGTCAGGGACATCCAGAACACAGAATTATAGCCCCAGCCATCTTTCATTATAGCCATTGATGGACTTATCCTCCACAAACTTATCTAGCAAGTTGTTTTAACCTAATTATAGTGTTGGCCTTCACAACATCCCCTGGAAACAAATTCCACGGGATGACTGTGCTTCTGTGCCCAAGTACTTTCTTTTGTCTGTTTTTAAACTGCTGCCTTTTAATTTCACTGGTGACACTCTGGTTCTTGCATTATGAGATGGGATAAATAACTCTTCCTTCTTCACTTTCTTCATGCTATTCATGATTTTATAACATTTACTGTATCTTCTCTTTGACATCTCTTTTCAAAGGTGTAAAATGCCCGGTTTTTAAATTTCTCCTCACATGAACTCGGTTCTATGCCTTGGTCATTTTCATTGCTGATCTCTGTACCTTTTCCAGTTTTAATAGATCTTTCTTTGAGATAGAATAGCCAGAATTGCACCCACTATTCAAGGTACAGGCATACTATAGATTAATATAGTGGCATTACGATATTTTCTGTTTTATTAAGTATCCCTTTCCTAGTGCTTCCTAACATTATCTTAGCTTTTTCGATGGCTGCTGTACATTGTGAAGGTATTTTCAAAGACCTAGGCACAATGACTAAAAGTTCTCTTGCTTGGGTGGGAATAGCTCATTTAGATCTCTTCATTGTGTAGTGGTAATCAGGATTGTTTTCCAGATGCATTACTTGCACATCACTGAATTTCATCAGCCGTACTGTTGCTCAGTTATCCAGTTTTTGCTTCAAAACCTGTTCCTGCCTGGCTCTTCTCTTGCTCAGTTCCTGACACCAACTTTGACGCTTGGCTTATCTCCTGGTCCCTGACTCCAATTCTGACTCTTGATTTCTGTTCTTGTTCTGACCCTTGGCTACAACTTTTAGTTCCTGTTTCTGGAAGAGTGGGTCAGGCTGAGACACAACGTTACCAGATTTGCCCATTATTCTGGGGTGTGCTTATTTATTTAGGGATACAGGGGGGAAAGGTGAATAAATCTATCAGTATGCTGCTTGTGACACTTGTATTCCTAAGGAGCTTTACTTCTCCCTTCTGCTAATTTCTTCCCAATGGAGCTATTCTGCCTGACCCAGGATCCACAGGATTAAGTTCTTCCAACCTTGGACTCAGGTAAAGACACACACACACACACACACACACACAGAGCCAGAGGTCATCTCAGAGGACTGGTTAATCAGCACTTACGAGCTGATATCTTATATGTCCCTGTACTCAGTGGGCTGGGTTGCACAACAGTGTCAAGCTGGCCCTTATGTGCCCTCAGACTCAGTGGTTGGGTTAAACAGCACTCTCAGCTACCGCCCTCATATGCCATCCTGGTTCAGCACCCCCTCCCCAGTTCCCACTTTCACAGCCCAATCATTCTACTAGTAGCCCACTCACTGGGCAAACCCCACGGGAGTTTTGGGCACCACAGCTTAGGTATAAGAAGAGTTGTTGCAGAGTGGGTGGGGAAGCCAAAAAAACACCCCTGAGGAAGAGCAAACCAGAGAGGAAGAAAAAAGAGAGAGAAGCAACCAGTTTAACAATGAAAGTTATTTATTTTTTGGTAGTGAATATATATTTAACAATTACAATAGTAAATTAAGTGATTACAAATGTTAGGACTAGCAAACCATATAACTAATTACATAAGGCAAGGTTAGAGGGCTATACCTAGAGACAGAAAGGGAACGAGAGAGAGAGAGAGAGATCTCAACCCTCCATGGAGCTTGCCCTGATTGGGGGTCCCAGATGGTGGTGGTAGCTGGGATCCAAAGGGCAGGAAACAAGCAGGGCCCCAGCACGATCAGGCAGGAGATGATGCGGTCTCAATGGAACTGATGCAGAATTTACATCCAAGCATCAGAACAGTTTCTTGTGTAAGGGTAGGTGTTTTTGTAGAGACAGGACAATGATCCAAGAAGACCATTGGATCTGATTATGGGTAAACAGAGGAGAGAGAGTAGAGATAGATCATGCATGGCTATGGGTGATGTTCCTTGAACAAGCTCACAATGCAAATAGGCAGTTTCAGTATTTTGGGTATCAATAGGATCCATTTCTAGAATTGGTCTTATAATGACTAATTGGGTGAGAGTAGGCCTGGGTTCATTAGCATCTGGAGCACAGATTTCCCATCAAACACTGCTTCTCTGCTTTTGGTATCCCATAGTTCAGTGGGTTCCTGATTTGAAAGAGCTGTTCTCTATTCATTATACGAATGGAGATGTATTTCTGTTCCATCTTCAATGCAGATGAGGCTAAGGGTATTTCTTTACTCCAATCACCCTTGTTGGTAAGATTTGGGTGAGTCTACCTCTGCCAGTTTCAGTGTTTTATCTTTGATTCAAGCAGAGGCCTGGGAGAAGGAGATTTGTTTTCCAGGTGGTCATACTCTGATTCCTCAAAAACAGAGAGTTCATAGATCACAGAGAAGTGGGGCTGAACTAAATGCCTTTTTGATTAGGTGACCCAGCTGAAAAATCTGGAAAAATTGATTTACTTCAAAACAAAATTGCACTTTTTTGTTCTCTCCCACCAAAATGAGAAAACTGGAAAAAAAATATATAAGATGAACTGTTTCAAAAGTCAGTATCAGTCACATTTTGGTCACGTTTTTTTTTTTAAGTTGGATTAATTTGTCTTACTATGAGATTGGTGATGAACAGGTAGGAGAGGGGCAGAAAAGAAGGGAAAAGGGTCTATCCATAAAAGTTTTATTGGTTTTTATGACACTGCTAAAGACTAGAGCAGATTGGGAATTTTATATACGTGTTTCTGCAAAATTAAACTCTTTGGCAGAAAATGTCATCTTTGCAGAAAAACTAGAGTATCAAAATGAAATATTTCTGGCCAGTTTATCTGTATCACAGTGCCTTGTAGAATTTGCATCTGGAGTACCGTACTTCAAGCTCCCGTTTTTCGCTAGGCCCTGGGCATTTGGGCTGGATTATGTTCCCCAGGGAACCCTGGGTCAAGGGCCCCCTTAATGCAACAGTTCTGGTTGAAAACAAACATAAAAATACTGGAATTTCCGATATTTCTTCAATCAACTTTAAAGAGGAAGCGCTATCCATCAGGATCTTGTGTAAGAAGGGATTGCCTTCCTAGAATCCAACAACAAGTGGCTTACTTGTCTCCACCATTTTGTTGACGATCTTGAATTTTTGCTGTTCACTCAATGGGGCCCTCTAAGAGCTGGATAAGCAGTTTAGCTCAAATAAGAATTTCTTTGAACTCCCACCAAAAATTTAGGCATATCCTTTCAGTGATGCCAGTGTTTAATTTATTTCAAGAACTCGAGACATTAAAAAAAATGTGGTGGCCTCTTTAGGTTGATGGTTAGTATGTTGGCCTGGGATGATGGAATCTCAGGGTTAAGATCTTCCTCTGATTGATCTGACACAGGTACTCAGACCAAAATCTTTCTGGTTTTGACCTGAGAGAATTTCAGATGAAATTGTCATCAGAATTGCTATGGATTTGGATTAACTGTGGGGTTATTTTTAAATCTGAAAAATAAGTATAGTTGTGAACATATTTCAGCCAGATCTAGTGGTCAGCCACACCAAACAGTTTCTCATCTTTTGCTTAAATGCCTTATGCTTTTTGTTGTGTCTTTGTGTAAGTGACAAATTAGCATTGCTTTTCAAAAATAAATGCAGGTCCCAAAGGTGTGTCCACAGTACAGCTACCTATAAAGGGTGATAAGTTATACATTTGATAACTGATAGTCTAACCTATTTTATTGTTTAATATATGGTGCCCATGGAAGAGATATATAAAAGATTCCAAAATAGGGTCTTCAGATTCAAGCATTTTAATCATTGAACTGAGTTTCAAAAGTGCTGAACACTCACAATTTATGGTGGTATCTAAATGTGTATATTTAAGAGTAACATGAGACTCCAAGTTTGAAAATTAAGGTCTGATTTTGAAAAAAAATCCTTATCTAAGACTTCATGAACTTTTGACTAAAAACTAGAATGATATAAAATTAACATAGTAAATATTAAGAGGATTAAAAACTGTTTAACAAATCTCAAAACATAACTATAAATGAAGAATTATTATTGAGTGGGTATGCGTTCAAAAGGGTTCTTCAGGGATTATTTATGTAACATTTTTATCAGTGACCTGGAAGAAAATCTAAAATAATTACTGATAAAGTTTGCATATGACTCAAAAATTGGGGGAACATCCGTTAATGAAGACAAGTCACCAATACTGAAAGATCTAGATCACTTGATAAATTTGGTGGAAGCAAACAATATACATTCTAACATGACTAATTTGAAATGTATACTTCTGGGAACAAGGAAGACCATACATACAGGATGGGTGACTATGTCCTGGGAATTAGTATCTCTGAAAAAGGATTTGGGAGTCATGGGAAATAATGAACTGAACATGAGCTCCCAGGTAAAGTTGTAGCTAAAAGAACTAATGTGATGTAAAAATAGGAGCAGAAAGTTTAGTTTATCACTTTAACTTTGCAGTGGTGGGACTGCTGTTTAAATAATGTGGCCAGTTTTGGTGCCCACAATTCAGGAAGGCTGTAGGAAAAATTAGAGAAGATTGAGAAAAAGCCACAAGAATCCTTAAAGGATAGGAAAACACCTTCTTGTGAGAGACTCAAATAGCTCACTCTGTTTAGTTTAACAAAGGGGTGACTTGAACACAATCTGCAATTTTCTGCCTGGGAACAAATATTTAATAATGAGCTCTTCAGTCTTGCAGAAAAAGATATAACATAAGCCAACGGTTGGACAAATTCAGACTGGAAATAAAGTCTAAATTTTTGAGAGGATGATTAACTGCTGGAACAATTTACTGAGGGTCATGGTAAATTCTCCACTGACAACTTTTTAAATCAAATTGGATATTTTTCTAAAAGTATGCTACAGGAATTATTTAGGGGGGAATTCTATGAAACATGTTATACAGGAGGTCAGAATAGCCAATAACAGTGGTCCCCTCTGATGTTGGAATGTATGAATGTGCTTTCACAATCATCATACAAGTAACATCACTGAAAATCCACAGAACTAGATGTGTTAATCAGGATTTCTAATGTGAGTATACATTGTCAGATTAGGCCCTACATAAGAGCAATGGTAAAGAGCATGGGAAGTGGAGAAAGATTATAACAAGATTGAGTCAGTTTTTGTTTGCTGAGGCATATGTGTTTATATAGGAAAAAGTGTTCAGTTCATATTGGTTTATATGAGCAGAGGATCTGGCCTTGAGTGAGTGTGTACATATAGGTAATATTTGTTGTTTATAATATATCTTTTGGTGGCAGTAGTAGCCACTGTTTATTTTTTGGCATACTGCTATTCTATTGGGTAGTCTCTCTTAGATTTTTCATAGTGCATAGTTTCCAGTGTCTACTTTTTCTAACTGTTTATTTAACTAACGAAGGAGAGAACGTTTACTTCCACGTGGCTTTGCAGTGTTGTTATAGCTGTGTTGATCCCAGGATATGAAGAGACAAGTAAGTGCAGGTAATCTTTCACTGGATCAACTGCTGTTGGTGGGATCTATTCTACAGTGTGATTGGTTGAGATCCTACTGGGGAGTATAAGTAAATCAAAAGAATGTGGCAGTCCTTTCGAAATTGCTCTTCCTTTCCTGTTTCAGGAAGAATGCCCTGTTTCAAAAGCTTCTTTTGAAAGATGTGTGTAGATGCTCCCCAGACCCTTTTTGTTTTGAATGAGCAGTCCTCACCCAGCCTACTTTTTCAGTCCTGAGCTTGTGCTCTCGAAAGAGAGGGGCTGTGTGGATGATCTCTTTCCAAAGAGCAGATAGCTCTTTTAATCCTCTCTTTGTGTCTGGAAGCACTCTTTCGAAAGAAGTTCTTTTGGAAGAGATCTTCTGGAAGGGCTTCTGTTGAAAGATCTCTGTAGTATAAACATAGCCCATATGTTCAAAGCACTATGAGCAAAGTGAGCACTATGCTGAGACCCACAACTCAAAGATGTTCTTTAGTGTTATTAAGATGGTCTACGGACCTTCTAAACCAAGGACTACCCCATTGCTCTCATCAGACAACACAACACTGGTCAAAGACAAAGAGGGCATCAACGAAAGATGGCGAGAACACTTTAGCAACCTCCTTAACAGACCATCGACTCTGAATAATAACGTCCTCAATGAAATTCCACAACAACCCGTCCTGACAGATCTTGACTTTCCGCCCACTATAGATGAGATTAAGAAAGCTGTTAGCCAGATGAGTTCAGGAAAAGCTCCTGGAAAAGATGGGATACCAGCAGAGATATATAAAGCGGCAAGTCCAGCAGCACTAGCAGCGTTCCATAGCATGATCATCAGCATCTGGGAGGATGAAAACATACCACAGGACCTCCGCAATGCTATTATTGTCTCCTTTGTCAAGAATAAAGGCAGCAAATCAGAATGTGGAAACTACAGAGGCATATCCCTCCTCTCCGTTGGAGGGAATATCATCTCCCGCATCATCTTGAACCGCCTAATAGTCAGTATTTCTGAGGCAAATCTACCTGAAAGTCAATGCGGTTTTCAACCTGGCCGGAGCACAGCCGATATGGTGTTTGCTGTGAGACAAATACAAGAGAAGTGCATTGAACAGAACATGCACCTGTATGCTGTCTTCGTAGATCTGACAAAGGTGTTTGATACCGTCAACAGGGAAGCCCTTTGAACAATTCTAATACGACTTGGCTGCCCAAGAAAATTTGTCCAGACAATACACCTTTTCCTTGACAACATGATAAGCGAAGTACTGTCTGATGGAGCCACATCAGCCCCCTTAAACATCACCAATGGCGTGAAACAAGGATGTGTTCTCGCTCCTGTCTTATTCAACCTGTTCTTTGCATGCGTCCTTAACCATGCAATGAAAGATCTGGACCGAGGTATATACTTGAAATACTGGCATGATGGTTCACTTTTTGACCTCTGTCACCTGAATGCAAAGACTAAGACAGTGCAGAAACTCCTTTCTGAGGCACTCTTTGCTGATGACTGTGCCCTTATGGCTCACACTGAAAACGATCTTCAGCACATTGTCAACAAGTTTGCTGAGGCCTCGCAACTTTTTGGACTATCAGCCAGCCTCGGAAAGACAGAAGTTCTCCATCAACCTGCACCTGGATCAAATGCTCCTGTCCCGAGTATCTCCACTGGTGGCACTCAGCTTAAAGTAGTGGAGAACTTTAAATACCTGGGTAGTGTCATATTCAGTGAAGGATCACTGGATAATGAGATCAACGTGCGAATATCCAAATCGAGCCAGACACTTGGCTGTTTGCGTGTCAAAGTTCTAAACCACCATAACATCCAGATGTCAACAAAACTGCTTGTGTACAAAGCTGTTATTCTCTCATCTCTTTTGTATGGGTGTGAAACATGGACACTATATAGGCGTCACATCAAGCAGCTCGAAGCATTCCACATGCGCTGCCTCCGTAACACCATGAAGATCCGCTTGCAAGACAAAGTGCCCAATCTTGAGGTCCTCGAGATAGCCCAGTTGACAAGCATCGAAATGATGATTATGAAGTCGCAACTACGTTGGACCGGTCATGTCAGCCACATGGATGCCAACAGAATCCCTCACCAGCTTCTGTATGGTGAACTCTCCCAGGGCATCCAGCATATAGGTCGTCCACGGAAATGCTACAAGGATACCAAAAAATCCAATCTGCAGTACAGCAGTATCAAACCAAGGGATCTGGAGGATACCACCAGTGCAAGAACACAGTGGTGTGCAACGGTCAGAAATACCTACATTGCCTTTGAGGAAGACCACTGCCGGCATCTACAAGAGGCACATGAACGACGTCACAGAGCATCAGCAATGTACAACCCACAGATTGCAAACTTCCCATGCACCACCTGCGGCAAAATGTGCACCTCTAGAATTGGCTTATACAGTCACCAGAGGGCACACAATGAGCCCAATAACAGATGATCTGCACAGATTTGTCATCATCAGATCGATGGACTACCGTTATATGTTCAAAGAAAGAAAATCTTCCATTGATGTCCCAGTCAACCAGAAGGACAAAATTAAATCAACATAGTAACAAACAAATTGATTCTGAAATTAAAAATCACTATGGGCAATACAGCGATAAGTACTGACTTAACTTGTACATATTGGAATAGAGTTGTGGCCCATTTCCAGGTATCTGAGGGAAGAATTTGGTCTTCATATAGTTATGTAGCCTTTACTTTTGGGTTCATAGGAGGGCATTTGGCAGTCTCAAACTTTGCAAACATACACTCTGGCAACAGAGAGAATTTTGCTCCTGAACACTAGTAGATGTCAGTAGTCTGGGTTTTCACACTATAGTGAAGGCAGAATTGGGCTCAATCCTTGTGACTATGTATGCTCAGTTAAGGCTGAATCTGCTATATTCAACCATTTAACTAAGAGTGTTGTTTACGTAGCGTGTGCTGGGTAATAGCATAAGAAGACTTCATAGCTCTAAAATTAGCCTGGCTCTTTATTAAGAAAATTATTTGGAAGTGCTGCAGCTAGCATTCAAGCCATATGCAAACAAGCTAACTTCTTGGTGTCTTCTTCAAACTTTTCTCTGTGCAAATTGTGCTCCTCTTTCCAAGCTCCATGCAAACTACTACAGGGCAAATGGATTCCCTGAAGGCAGTTGTAATCTTGGAACTGCCCATCTTGATTTTTATATACTTTTTTGCACTATTGTAAAACCAGTTATTTTCTATGGGCAGGGCAACATCATAGAATCATAGAATCATAGAACACTAGAACTGGAAGGGGCCTCGAGAGGCCATCGATTCCAGTCCCCTGCCCCGACGGCAGGACCGACCACGATCTACACCATCCCTGATAGACATCTATCTAATCTGTTCTTAAATATCTCCAGCGAGGGAGATTCCACAACCTCCCTTGGCAACTTATTCCAGTACTTGACCAACCTGACAGTTAGGAACTTTTTCCTAATGTCCAACCTAAATTTCCCTTGCTGCAGTTTAAGTCCATTACCTCTTGTTCTATCCTCAGAGGCCAAGAAGAACAAGTTTTCTCCCTCCTCCTTATGACACCCTTTAAGATATCTGAAAACCGCTATCATGTCCCCCCTCAATCTTCTTTTTTCCAAGCTAAACAAGTCCAATTCTTTCAGCCTGTCTTCATAAGTCATGTTCTCCAGACCTTTTATCATTCTAGTTGCTCTTCTCTGGACCTTCTCTAATTTCTCCACATCTTTCTTGAACTGGGGTGCCCAGAACTGGACACAATATTCCAGCTGAGGTCTAACCAGCGCAGAGTAGAGCGGTAGAATGATTTCTCGTGTCTTGTTCACAACACACCTGCTAATGCATTCCAGAATCATGTTTGCTTTTTTTGCAACAGCATCACACTGTTGACTCATATTTAACTTGTGATCTACTAGAACTCCTAGGTCCCTTTCTGCTGTACTCCTTCCTAGACAGTCTTTTCCCATTCTGTATGTGTGAAACAGATTATTCCTTCCTGGCTACGTCTACACGTGAAGCCTACATCGAAATAGCTTATTTCGATGTTGCGACATCAAAATAGGCTATTTTGATGAATAACGTCTACACGTCTTCCAGGGCCGGCAACGTCGATGTTCAACTTCGACGTTGCTCAGCCCAACATCGAAATAGGCGCAGCGAGGGAACGTCTACACGTCAAAGTAGCACACATCGAAATAGGGATGCCAGGCACAGCTGTAGACAGGGTCAACGGGCGGACTAGCGCTTCCGGGGCAACAGCTAGCCGCTCCCTTAAAGGGCCCCTCCCACATACACTCAGCCTGCACAGCACGCGGTCTGAGGAGCCATAGGCACACAGACCCCGGGCGCCGCAGTCATGGACCCCCAGCAGCAGCAGCAGCAGCAGCAGCAGCAGCAGCAGCAACAGCAGCAGCTAGAGGTCCACCCAGCCCTCCCGGCAGGAGCAGGGCTTGCCCTGCTCCATGCCATGTGGGAGGCAGCTGAGTACCTTCTTGCCCCAGGGGAGGAGATGCCCCCAGGGCAGCAGGGCTCAACCCCTACCCCTGCAGCACCCCGCTCCACCCCCCGCCTCACACGCCGGCGGCTGTGGAGCTACCCCACCAGCACCGACTGGTGGGAGCGGCTGGTGCTTGGGGAGTGGGACGACGACCACTGGCTCAGGAACTTCAGGATGAGCCGGCAGACATTCCTGGAGCTGTGCCAGTGGCTCACCCCCGCACTCAGGCACCAGGACACCGCCATGCGGCGTGCCCTCCCTGTGGAGAAACGGGTCGGCATCACTGTCTGGAAGCTGGCCACTCCGGACAGCTACCGATCCGTGGGGCAGCAGTTTGGTGTCGGAAAGGCCACCGTCGGGGCTGTCTTCATGGAGGTAAGAGAACCCATGGGGAGAGGCCAGGCCAGGGCAGGGGGGCCAGGGCAGGGCAGGGCAGGGCAGGGCAGGGGGGCCAGGGCAGGGGGGCCAGGGCAGGGCAGGGCAGGGCAGGGGAGGGCAGGCCAGGGCAGCGGGGCCAGGGCAGGGCAGGCCAGGGCAGGGCAGGCCAGGGCAGGGGGGCCAGGGCAGGGCCGGGCCACGCACACCCTGCTCACCCCTCATTGGGGATGTCCCATGTGCTTTCTCTGCAGGTCGTGCGTGCTATCAACGCCATGCTCCTGCACAGGCTCGTGAGGCTGGGGGACCCACATGCCACTGTCGCTGCCTTTGCCACCCTGGGCTTCCCCAACTGCTTCGGGGCTCTGGATGGGACTCACATCCCCATCCGCGCCCCGCATCACAGTGGAGGACGATACCACAATCGGAAGGGCTACCATTCTGTCATCCTGCAGGCCTTGGTGGACAGCCGGGGATGTTTCCAGGACATTTATGTGGGCTGGCCTGGCAGCACCCACGACGCCTGGGTTTTTCGGAACTTGGGCCTGTGCCGCCGGCTGGAGGCGGGGACCTACATCCCCCAGCGGGAGATCCCTCTGGGGGACACCACCATGCCCTTCTGCGTCATCGCAGATGCGGCATACCCCCTCCGGCCGTGGCTCATGCACCCCTACACGGGCCATCTCTCCGCTAGCCAGGAGCACTTCAACGAGGGCCTGAACCGTGCGCGCCAGGTGGTGGAGCGCTCATTTGGCCACCTCAAGGGACGCTGGCGATGTCTCCTGACCCGCCTGGATGCGGGCCCCAACAACATCCCCCAGATTGTGGGTGCCTGCTGCGCCCTGCACAACCTCGTGGAGAGCAAGGGGGAGACCTTTCTGCAGGGCTGGGCCGCGGAGGCCGGCAGGGCACACGTGCAGCCACCTGCTGCCACCAGTCGGCAGGTGGACCCCGAGGGGACCCGGGTCCGGGATGCCCTGCGGGCCCACTTCGACCAACAGGCCGCGGGGTGAACTCTGCCCAGGCCCCCTACTGCCCACCCCTTCCTCCCCCACACTCCTGCCTCAACGCACACACCATGGAGCACCCCCCCGCCCCCCCCGCACTTGTCCTGGACAAATGACATCACGAACTTGTGGCTGAACGTAAACTTTTTTTTTGTCTTTCAGAACCTTTTGTTTTTTGTATGTAAATAAATAAATATGTGAAACACAAACCAAAAAGTAGGGACAAACGTTCAACAAAAGCAAGATGTGCACAAATAAAACAATACAACAACAAAGCAAACAAGTGTGCGCCATCAACAAAAAAGAAAACCAGGGAGGAGAACGGGGAGAACTATTTACATGGGGGGGACGGGGCAAACGAGGGCACCAAAAAAAACCAGTCCAACTATATACAACAAGGGGGGGGGCCACGTCCCGGGCCCCTCGCCCCTAGAGCCCAGCACTGGGCGTGCCCGGCCGGGAGCCCCACCGTGCCTGCAGTCTGGTCCGCGGTATCAGTGCCGGTGAGTCTCAGGTGGCTCAGGGGTCCCTCGGTGCTGTGGCCCTCGCGGGTGGGTGGTGGGGCAACGGCGGACAGGCCGGCGACGGCCGGAGCAGCTGGTGGTGGGGCTGCAGAAGCGGGCACGGCGGGTGATGGCTCGGCCGGCGCAGCATGGGGGGCCAGGTACTCAACCAGCCGGTTAAATGTCTGCATATAGGCCCCCCATGCCTCCTGGCGCCAGGCCAGCGCCCGCTCCTGCAGCTGGAGGTGCTGCTCCGAGACCTCCAGCTGCCGGCGGAGGATGGCCAGCAGCTGGGGGTCCGTCGCCGGTAGTAGGCGCGGGGTCCGCCGTCTTGCCCTCCGCGAGGCCGGTCGTTCCTCAGCCGAGGGGCTGCCCTGGAGCGATGGTCCCGGAGGGCTCTCCGGGACAACTGAGGCCTCACCGGTGCTCTCTTCCGGTCCTTCGGATGGTGCAGGTGCAGGTGCAGGACACAGGAGAGGAGGGGGGAAAGAAGAATGGAGACAGGCGTTAGTGTGGGCCCCAAGCCGTGGCCTCTGTCCCCCCCGCCCTGTGCTGCAGGTTCCCCATCCCCATCCCCGGGAGATGCTGCTGTGATGGATGGGGTTCAGGGGTCCCCCTGCCCTGCACCCCGTCCCCTGGTGGGAGCGACTCTCACTTCACCCCGCAGGGTCTGAGAGCAGGAGAGGTTTCTTAGGCCACAGATGGCCAGTTTCTGGCAGGAGTGACAGCACCAGCTGTCGGAAGAGACAGTCCTTCCAACCCGTCGTGGGGAGAAGACCCCAAGGGGGGCCCCTCTGGGATGCAGCTTTCCCTCTCCTCTGGCTGGCTGCCTACCAGCTCTCCCTTCCCCTAGCCTCTACCTGTGGCCCCCGCCCTCGCCCCCCAATTCCAAGCCAGCTCGGCTCCTCCCTCCTGTTTGTTCAGGGCAGAGGTGTCACCTGCCAGCTGTAGTGCCAGGATCCTCCTTTGGCCCTGGGAGCTCTTCGGCTCTTGTGGCTCATATGTAGCCTGAGTCTCCCTTTGGCACTCCCCCCACTCCATCACATGCTGCTGCTGCGGGGTGTCCCACCCCCTGCGCCCGGGGGCCCCTCGAGGTTCCAGTCCCCCCTGGCCCGGGGATGGGGCATGGCACTGTCATGCAGGGTGGGCAGGGGCAGGGGCTGATGGCTGCAGTGCTGTGAGGGCCATGGCCCTGGTGTCCTTGGGGCCATGGCCATGTGAGCGTGTGGGGGGCCCTGGACACATCTCTGTTACCCCCGCCCCTCAAGCCCAGGGGTGTCCACCAGAGAGGGGTACCTACCTGTGTGTCCGCTCCCATGGTCCGGAGATCCCCGGGGGTCGGAGGCCCTGCTGCTGCTCCGGGATGGCAGAAGGAGGATCTGCAGGCTGGATTCTGCGGAGGAGGAGCCCCCCTCCTCCTCCTCCTCCTCCTCCTGCTGCTGCGATGTCCCGGGGATGGCCTCCGGGGGGGGCCCCCCGGGGTGCGGGGCTTGCCTCCGGGGCGGACTCCGGCTGCAGGGCCTGCTGGGCCTCGTCAGCCGAGGTGTCAAGGGTGGCCGGAGGGGAGGAGGTGTGCCGGGAGCCCAGGATGTCCCTGAGCTCCCTGTAAAAGGGGCAAGTGACGGGGGCGGCCCCAGATCAGCTGGCCGCATCCCGGGCCTGGGCATAACCCTGCTGCAGCTCCTTCACCTTACTCCTCACATGATCCGGAGTGCGGGCAGGGTGACCCCGGGCAGCCAGGCCATTGGCCAGCCGAGCAAACGCATCCGCATTCCGCCTCTTGCTCCCCATTACCTGGAGCACCTCCTCCTCACTCCAGAGCCCCAGCAGGTCCCGCAGCTCGGCCTCCGTCCAGGAGGGGCCCCGCTGCCGCTTCCCAGACTGGCTGGTCCTCTGGCTCGGCTGGCTGCCCTGGCTCCCCTGGGGGGGGGTCCCCTGGGGGCGCTGGGGGGGCTGCTGGCTCGCCATTGCAGCTGTGTGGGGGGCTGATGGCTGTGCAGGCTGCCCGCGTGTGCAGGCTGCAGCCTGCACGTTGCCTCAGCTTCCTGCAGAGTCAGGGCGGGGGAGGGGACCTTTAAGGGGCCGCTCCACACGGCCACCAGTGAGCTGAGGGGCTGGAGAGAGCGTCTCTCAACCCCCCAGCTGGTGGCCGCCATGGAGGACCCGGCAATTTCGATGTTGCGGGACGCGGATCATCTACACTCTCCCTACTTTGACGTTGAACGTCGAAGTAGGGCGCTATTCCTATCCCCTCATGGGGTTAGCGACTTCGACATCTCGCCGCCTAACGTCGAAGTTAACTTCAAAATAGCGCCCGACGTGTGTAGCCGTATTTCGAAGTTAGTGCCGTTACTTCGAAGTAGTGTGCACGTGTAGACAGAGCTCCTAAGTGCAGCACCTTACATTTATCTTTATTAAACTTCATCCTGTTTACTTCAGACCATTTCTCTAATTTATCTAGATCTTTCTGAATTATGACCCTATCCTCCAAGGTAGTTGCAACCCCTCCCAGCTTGGTATCATCTGCAAACTTAATAAGCGTACTTTCTATGCCAATATCCAAATCATTAATGAAGATATTGAACAGAACTGGTCCCAAAACAGACCCCTGCGGAACCCCACTTGTTATGCTTTTCCAGCTGGATTGAGCACCATTAACAACTACTCTCTGGGTGCGATTAGCCAGCCAGTTATGCATCCACCTTATTGCAGCGCGATTTAAGTTGGACTTGCCTAGTTTGTCGATAAGAATATTATGCGAGACCGTATCAAATGCTTTACTAAAGTCTAGGTATACCACATCCACTGCTTCTCCCTTATCTACGAGTCTCGTTATCGTGTCAAAAAAAGCTATCAGGTTGGTTTGACATGATTTGTTTTTTACAAAACCATGCTGGCTGTTCCCTATCACTTTACTGCCTTCCAAGTGCTTGCAGATGACTTCCTTAACTACCTGCTCCATTATCTTTCCTGGCACAGAAGTTAAGCTTACTGGCCTGTAATTTCCTGGGTTGTTCTTATTTCCCTTTTTGTAGATGGGCACTATACATCAGAACGGAAGACAGTTTTATAGGAATGCAAAGCATGTCCTTGTTCTGAAATACATAAAGACACATGTTATATTCCATGATGATGATTATTCAGAAGACAATTTGACTGTAATACTTAAAGAACAAATCCACCAAGTCTTTGCAGCCAGCAGATCAGAAGAATGACACCACAATTTAAAATAGTGTGGATTCCATATGATGAAAGAGGTCTGGTATGAACTGTGTTTAAATAAGGAAATCACCAGGGTTTTGCTCCTCCATTTAATACATCAAAAATGAGTAAAGATAGGGCTGACTTCCCTCCTTAGTTTAATATGAGTATTAGTGTTTATTTTGAACACAAATCAATTCCATGTATGAATCTAAATATATGAATCAGTAAAAAAAAAAAAAACCCAAGAAAACTGGTGTGCTAAAAGTTTGCTGTGGGTGGAGAGCTAAAGGTGAGGGCATTACAGTGCTAAGTAAAATAGCCAAATTAATATAAACCTCTGCCTTGCTGAGAGCAAAATGGAGCTTATTGAAACCTGTATTCCATCTGAGGTTATTATAGCTCCAGACTGAAGAGGATTGTGCCTTTAATGTCCTTCATTTTATCCAAGTGAGATACAACCCTCAGCCTTTCAGCAAATTGCCACAGAGTCCTTTATTTGGGCAAGATTTTACTGAGTATATTAGGTATTGATGAAGGGGGCTCAAGGGAGTTTGTGTATGTGATGAACATGTCTCTGACTTTGAGGATAGAGAACTCAGTGAAGTGGGAGGGGTTATCAAGTTATTAATACTAGCAAGTCATGGCACTGGAGAAAAAATCTTCTAGCTATCAACTACCTGCCTCATCTTTTTCATTTATTAGCCCTGGCTCATCAAATATAGTGTTACAAAAATGGGAGTAAGAAATTCCTTCCTTTTTATGTCTGGACTATCTATTTACTGTATAATTCATTTATTAGGGAAAACTTTTTTAAGAAGTTTTTCTTTTTATTTCTTTTGGAATCTGTAAGAGTTAAAAACAAAACATGGAGCATGCAGACAAGAGCAATTTGAGGGCCATAATAATCATAATGAAGTATTGTAGCAAAATGAATAAAGATATGAATTGTTACTGTGACGTTTTAAATGTTATTTTCTTAATATTGCCAAAGTTAAGCTGACACAACTTGAACTTAGTACTCTCCGACTATAGTTACCACAGAGATAGAAATCTCAATATATAACAAAGCTAATCTCACATCAACATATAGAAATGATAAATAGATATCTTTCAGTTAGGGCTATTCACTGGGTGGATAATTTCAGCTCCACAACTGACTATTAAATAATGCAGTTGCTATGTCTTGGTTATAACCAGTGTTACATTTTATGAGCATTACAGTCAGACCTACAGATGGTCACATGTGTGAAAGACTCTTCACATACCAATGATTAATGAAGAAATTTACCCATTGTGACAGATATCCACCTTTTGCTGAGAAGGGTATCTTACAGCATACTCAGGCTGCATCTGCCAGGTAGAATCCATATCCTAATGAGCAAGAATCTGAAAGTGAAACTCACCACAGGCCTGATTCAAAGTCTAAGGAAGTGAACCAGACCCTTTTCAATTTAAGTGGAGTAAGTGAAAATGAAATATAACATTCTAAATTCTCTTTTCCTTCTCTTAGCTGAGTGATAGGGGAAGAAGTAGCTGAATAGCCTAACCAATGTGAAATAAGGCACAGGCACTAAGGTACAACCGTATTTGCTCTGATCCATCAGACAGAGACAAACATCTACAAGACCTTTACCAAGCTTTCCTCAAACTACAATACCCACCTAAGGAAGTGAGGAAACAGATTAATAGAGCCAGATGGGTACCCAGAAGCAGCCTACTACAAGGCATGCCTTGCGAGGAAAACAAGAGAACACCACTGACCATCACATACAGCCCCCACCTGAGGCCTCTCCAGTGCATCATCAGTGATCTGCAACCCATCCTGAACAATGATCTTTCACTCTCACAGACCTTGGGAGTCAGGCCTGTTCTCTCCTATAGACAGCCTGCCAACCTTAAACGAATCCTCACCAGCCACTACAAATCACAAACCAGTGACTCTAGGCCTGGAACCAGCCCCCGCAACGGTCCTCGCTACCAACTCTGCTCACATATCTATACCAGTGACATCCTCACAGGACCCAACATCAACCATACCATCAGGGGCTCCTTTACCTGCACATCTACTAATATAATATATGCCATCATGTGCCAGCAATGCCCCACTGCAATTTATATTGGCCAAACTGGACAGTCTCTCCGTAAAAGGATAAATGGACATAAACCAGACATCAGGAACGGTAATGTACAGAAGCCTGTAGGGGAACACTTCAATCTCCCTGGACACTCAGTGACAGATTTAAGGGTGACAGTCCTGAAACAAAGAAATTTCAAAAATCAAATGGAGAGAAAAATCTCTGAGCTGCAATTTATTTGCAAATTAGACTCCATTAACCATGGATTAACCAGAGACTGGGAGCGGCTCACAGTTTACAAAGGCAGTTTCTCTGCTCTGGGTGCTAATATCTCCCCATTAGATGATGACAAAGGCTCACATCCCCCTGTCTGACCTGACTCGTTTTTTCCTCTTTTGATAAGTGCTGTTGATACTGGGCCATTTCCACCTTGCTGAATAGACCTTGTCAGCTCTGGCCCTCCCTCTTACTGGGACCCCACTCTTTAAATACCCCTCCAAAACCACCCCACCTCTACTCATGCATTGAATGAAGCAGGTCTTTGCCCACGAAAGCTTATTCTCCAAAATATCTGTTAGCCTATAAGGTGCCACAAGACTTCTTGTTGTTCTCAAATCTAGTTTTAGAAAGCCTGTAAATATAAATAACCAGGGATATTGCAAATTAGTAATAGAATACGTTGCGCTTATTTTTTCTCCATAAGCATTCCTCTAAATAATGATTGTTTTTCAGATCGTATGGCTCTGGGGAGCTCCAAGCATCATCCTTTCAGTTAAAGTTACTTTGAAAAGGTACAAAATATGGGAGAAGTCAGAAAAAAGTTAAATATATTCAGTTTCACATTTTGCCACTGTTGTGAATGCTATTGAAGGTGGGGTGGAACTGAATTGCAATGGTGGGGTGAAAAGCATCGGCTTTATATTTTAGCCATCTCCATATGTAATGAATAATGCAATTGAACCAGAGTTTTAAAATCCATTGGAGCTCTAATGTTGCCAGTGACTGAATCAGAACAGTGTGTGCATATAAAATGTACCTTGTTGACAGCTTCATTTTCCTTAAGGGTTAGGCATCCAGACTTAGTTTTTAGGTGACATTGACTTTTAAATTCACTGCCCATAATTTTTTTTCCCCCTTTTTGTATTCTCCACATTATTTTGCTTCACATAACTCTAATTTCAGAGGCCATCCCTACACGACTGGTGTTGTCTTGGGATATAAATGTATCCCGACAGAGGCCCACGTCTATGCAATGTGCTCATTGTCTCCAAACAGTTTTCAAGATACCAGGTGCACTACTCCAGCATTCCTGTAAACTTCATCCCTTGAGGAGTACAGGGATGCCTTGAAACAGGGCTTTATTTCGACACGCAGTGCCATTTAGGTGGTGTCTACACATGCCCCTCCTTTTCTGAAGGAGCATGTTAACGAGGCACTTCAGAACAGGTTAATGAGGTGCTGACATGCATACTCAGCACCTCATTAGCAAAATGGCAGCCAGTTGCACTTCCAAAGTGCTTCTTTTGAAACACAGACTGGCTGTATAGACGCAGGCACTTCGAAATAAGTGCCACACTTTGAAATTCCCTTGTTCCCAACAGGAATTGAGAATGAGAAATTTTGAAGCGTGGGGTTTATTTCAAAGGGCTCGTGTCTGTGCAGTCAATCTGCTTTTCAAAAGTAGCATTTTCAAAGTGCAACTGGCCACCATTATGCTAATGAGCTACTGAATATGCATGCCAGCACCTCGTTAACCTGTTCCAAAGTGCATCATTAACATGCCCCTTCCAAAAGGGAGGATCATGTGTAGACACGGCTCTGGAGAGTGTCACATGCCGAAATAGACTATTTCAAAATCTGCTTGAAATAAGTTACACAATTTGCGTAGTGCAAATTGCATAGCTTATTTTGCAATTAGGGAACCGTGTAGACATAGCCTGAGAGTCCTTGTTTTGGAAGAAAATTCTGATGTCACTGACAAAAAGTTTTTCAAACTACAGGAGAACAGAGTAATTAATTGCATTCCACATAACTGACACATATCTATTTATTTAATATTTTGAAACTGCTAAGGTGGCAAGTAAATTATGTCCATAGGCCACTGTCTATGATATTGATACTTCCTAACTGTATAGTTGCTCTTTTCTATGCATTTTTATGGTTATATAATATGGCTTTTATAATCACGAGAGGGAGCAATCATTAAAGTAAAATAATTGTGAAAGAGTAAAGACAGGTGCATTTTAAAAACTCTTTAAACATTTAAAGGCTCATCCAAAACAGCTATCATATACATAATTTGAAAGTTGTAAAAAGTGATTCAATTATTCACTATATTTTCTAAATCCAACAATTTTTGCAAGGCAGATCACCCAATAAATTCCAGTGTGGAGTCAGTCTGGCTTCTGCAATGTGATCTTTTCAAAAGTAGATTGAAACACAAACTCTGTTTTGAGAAAGAATACTTTTAAGAAGGAAAATGAAGGGTCAAGTGTGGGGAAGATTTAAAAGGTGTTCAGAATGATCTCTGATACAATAAAGGGGAGAGGGAAAGAATAAAGTATGCTTTTTTAATATATATAATTAATATATATTAATATATATAATCATATATCTATATATAATAATATGTAATTCTCTCTCTCTCTCTGTCTCAAACCCATGTAAATAAAACAATTTATTTTTACAGCTTGCAGATTCCATGGAACTGGACAGCAGCCTTATTAAATAGTACAAGCATTTAAAAATTATTTCATGGAAGAGTTTGATTCACTTTTGTTTGTTCACTACTTTAGAATATTGCAAAGAATAGTGGATTCTGTGCTATTATTCTTCTTTGAAGGACTGGGCAGAAAATAAAATGGGAAGAAAAAAATAGGCATCCATGCCATCTAAATAAGTAATGCCTGTTATATAGATTTAGGGCATGAATTAGATGATAATCTCTGAAATAATTATTTGAAATTATTTTGGTTACCTTAGGAAATTGGAAAAACAAAAGGCTGTGAAAACATAAATTGTGCTTTATAGATAGTTTTAGACTTTGCCTTGTTGATTTACACTATACAGAAGAGGAACTTGTTTCAGCTTGAATTCTGCTCCTGGCTTAGGGACACACAAACTGAGAAACAGAGTTGGTCCTGTGTGTCTTCTATGGCTGATTCCTACAACAATTCAAATTACCATTTAGAATTGGGAAATGGTGATTATGGTGGAAAAGTGGGAAGTCTTATGCCATGCTGCCAGTTTTCTAGATTCACAAACTATGTCGCAAATCAGAACTGCTGCCATACAAAAAGAAAACAGATGCCACAAACAAGCATATTTTAATTGAAAGTTAGAGATGTGTTGAAATATGATGGGTAATGTTTTGATGAACTGAAGGAAAAAAAAATCCAGTTAATTGAGCACAGATTTTGAGTAACATACATAAAATGGACAACAATAGCCATTCACTAGAATAACTTTAGTTTAGCTTTTGCCCACTTTCACTGCAGCAAATAACTTGTGTGTCATATAGTGTCTATCCTCCTTTCTTTGAAGCTGTTTTCTTTAAATAAAAAAGCTAATTGTGCAAAATATTTACTGAGGGCAGATTTAGACTACCGCTTGAACCTCTCTAATCTAGAACTCTCTAGTCCAGCAACAGCTGCAATCTGGCATGCTTTTAATTAGCTGGATTCCTGCTTATCATGGGTATGGCTGAATTTCCTGCGGTCCCATAAAGTTTGTTTACAGCCCCTAGTCCTGGCTCTCAGTGTTCTGTGCTGTCATTTAGCTGTAATTTACCCCTAAATAGCAGCTTCTACACTAGCCTGCTATTTCAAAGTTGAAATCGACATAAGGTGGTGAGACGTCACTATCCCCATCAGAAGATGGGAATAATGCACTACTTTGACGTCCAACGTCGAAGTAGGGCACGTGTAGACAATTTGCGTCCCACTACGTCGAAATGGCGGGGTCCTCCATGGCGGCCATCAGCTGAGGGGTTGAGAGACGCTCTGGCTAGCCCCTGGGATCTATCATCACCACGTGCAGCAGTCCCTTAAAGCTCCTTGCCCCCTGATTTCCTCTGGCAGGAAGCTGAGAGCATGTGGGCAGCAGCACAGTTAAGTGCATAGCCTGCACGCCCTCCAGATGCCGTGATTCCCCACCCAGCGCCCATGGCAGCCAGCCAGCCCTCCAAGGGCCCCCAGGGCACACCTCCCAGGGGGATCCAGGGCTCCCAGCCATGAAGAAGGGGGGGAAGAGGCAGCGGGGCCCCTCCTGGTCAGACGCTGAGGTCTGGGACCTGCTGGGGCTTTGGGGTGAGGAGGAGGTGCTCCAGGTAATGGGGGGCAAGTGGCAGAATGCAGATGTGTTTGACTGGCTGACCACGTCAGGAGTAAAGTCAAGGAGCTGCGGCAGGGTTACGCTCGGGCCTGGGACATGGCCAGCCAGTCTGGGGCTACCCCCGCCACTTGCCCCTTTTACAGGGAGCTCAGAGAAATCCTGGGCCCCTGGTACACCTCCTCCCTCCATCCACCCTTGACACCTTGGCTGAGGAGCCCCAGCAGGCTCTGGAGCTGGAGTCCAGCCCGGAGGCCAGCCCTGCACGCCAGGGGCCCTGAGAGGAGCCCACCCCTGGGACAGCAGAGGAGGAGGAGGAGAGCTCCAGCGATGGGGGGGCTCCTGACTGACCTCCCCTCCCGCAGCTCCAGCAGGGCGTCCACCAGCCGGCTGTCCCCCAACCGTGGGAGTGGACTGTCAGGTACGTACCTCAGGTGCACACCCCCGGGTTAAGGGACGAGGGCAAGAGACATGACCAGGGCCCTCCACACACCCAGCTGACCCCAGCCCACCACAACCCAGTGAGACCACAGCCCCAGAACAGCAGTGGCACATCCCTCAGAGCCTGTCAGCACCTGCCCCCGCAGGACAGCGCCACACCCCATCCCTGAGGGTAGGGGGGGAACAGAACCCCCGAAGGGGGTCACCCACAGTGGGGACACTGCACCCGTCCTCATCCCTGGGGCACAGGAGATGGGGACCCAGCAGCAGAGGGGCGGGAGGCATGGTTCATGGGTCAGGGCCCAGACTAACGGCTGTCTTTGCTCTTCCCCACTCTATTCCACAGCCGCACCATCTGAGGACCACAACAGCATGGGTGCCACGTCTGTTGTGCCAGACAGTATGCCCAGAATATCGCACTGTGGCAGCCAGGGAACAGAGCAGGGACTGGCCACAGGATGAGCCTGCCACCCCCGGAGCCAGCTGCAGGCGGCTGCTGACACCCAGCTCCTCGCCACCCTCTGGCGCTAGGTGGAGGTGTCAGAGTGCCACCTGCAACTGGAGGAGTGCAGGCTCCACTAGCAGGACAGAGAGCACTGGCCTGGTGCCAGGAGGCTTGGGGGGGTCCTTCATGAGGACCTACGAGCGGATCGCTGAGCGGATGCCGCCCCTTGCTGCCCCTCGCTGCTCCTGCCGCCATTTCTCCCAGCTTCCCTACACCTGCCCTGGAGCCTGCCAAGCAGGAGGTCTGTGGGGCTCAGGAGCCAGCCCAGCCATATCTGCCAGTCCTCCTGGCCCCCATCCAGCCTCGACGGGGCCTCCAGCCCAGACGTGGGTCATGCCCCCCCCATGCTGGGCACTGGGCAGTAGGGGGAAGGAGGCCAAGGACTGGGCCTCCCAGGTCTCCCCTTTGTGCATAGTCCCCCCATTATTGCAAATAGTTGCCTTGTCCCATGCACCTTTAGTAGCTGTCCCCCCGCCAATGTACATAGTTCCCCATTCATGTTTAGAAAGTTCATCATTTTTGTTGGGTTTCAAGAATGTTTGTTTTATTTAAAACAAAACAAACATGTTTTGTGTGCTCACAGGGCATGGTAGTTGGGTGTGGGGTCAGTGTAGTGTGTTTTGGATGGAGAGGGGCGGTGAGGGGGTGGCCCACCAGGCTGGCCCCACTGATGCTCACCCTGAAGCCTCGTCAAAATGGGCCCACAGGGTCTCCTGGACCTGGATCCCCTTGTGGTTGGCTTGGTGGCTCGGGGTGGTGGCTGGCTGGGGGTAGGCCATGCCAGCCTCCACAGCCCAGCCCTACATGAATGGCTCCCCCTTGCTCTCCACCAGGTTGTGGAGTGCTCAGCATGCATCCACAACCTGGGGGATGTTGGGGAGCCCCACATCCAGGTAGGTGAGGAGGCACCTCCAGTGGCCTTTGAGGTGGCTGAAAGTCTGCTTGACCACCAGGCGTGCATGGTTCAGGCAGGTGTTGAACCGCTCCTGTTTGGCACTCAGGTGGCTCCAGTAGGGGTGCATGAGCCAGGGCTGGAGGGGGTAGGCCGCATCTACCACGAGGCAGAGGGGCACAGTGGTGTCACCCAGAGGGATCTCCCTCTGGGGGATGTAGGTCCCCCCCTCTGGCTGGCAGCACAGGCTCGAGTTCCTAAAAACCCAGGCATCGTGGGTGCTGTCAGGTCAGCTAACATATATGTCCAGGAAGTGGCCCTGGCTGTCCACCATGGCCTGGAGGACCACCCTGTTCAGGAAGTGTTCTCCGCTGTGCTCCAGGGCGTGGATGGGGATGTGGGTCCCATCCAGTGCCCCAAAGCAGTTACGGAACTCCATGCCAGCAAACCTCGCGATGGCTGCATCCAGGTCCCTGAGCCGCATGAGCCTGTGGAGCAGCAGAGCATTCAGCGTGCGGACCACCTGTCGGGGGAGGACAGGAGCACCCATGAGGGGTGTGAAGGGTGTGCGTGGCCCTCCCCTGAGCTGCCCCCCCGGGCCTCCCCTTCCCACTGGGGTCCCCTCACCTCCATGATGACAGCCTCAATGGTGGCTTTGCCCACACCGAACTGCTGTCCTATGGATCAGTAGCTGTCTGGACTGGCCAGCTTCCAGACAGCGATGCCAACCCATTTCTTCACAGTGAGGGCACGCCACATACGGGTGTCCTGGTGCCAAAGGGCAGGGGTGAGCCACTGGCAGAGCTCAAGGACGTCTGCCGGCTCATCCGGAAATTCCGGAGCCAGCGGAATTCCCACTCCTCAAGCACCAGCCGCTCCCTCCACTCTGTGCTGGTGGGGTACCTCCATAGCCAGCGGCGCACCCGGCGGGGGGGGGGAGGGCGGGGTGCAGAAGGACCACATGGTGGTCTGGGGCGGCTCCTTCATTCCCCGAGGAGGCAGCTCATCTTCCAGGAGGTGGCATCCTCCTCCGCGGCGCTGAGCATGGTGGCCACTGCCTCAGAGGCAGCCGTGTGGGTGGCTGCTGCTGCTGCTGGGGGTCCATGCTGTGTGCACGGGGTCTGCAACCGGTTGTCAGCTCTGCGGACCTGTACTGTGCAGGCCGGGTGTGCCTGGGAGGGGCCCTTTAAGGGAGTGGCTTGCTGTTGCCCTGGAAGGGCTAGTCTGCCCTGTGACCCTGTCCACAAGCTTTCCTAGCCCTCTTATTCTGCTCGCTTTTGTGTGTTGATGCTCCCCTGCAGGGTCCATTTCAATTTAGTGCTTTCCTACATTGACATTGAACGTCAACGGCACCAGCCCTGGAGGATGTGTGGATGCTACGCGTCAAAATGGCTTATTTCAATTTTGTTACATCAAAATAAGCTATTTTGATGGAGCATCCCAGTGTAGATGTAGCCAATGTCTTGTAAGAGCCCAGTAAGCGGTGGAACTGTTGATAAGGTTGAGAGACAATATTGACCTTCCTTGGTCCAGAAAATTCTCTGGTTTAGCACCAGTCAGGTCCTAAAGGTGCTGGAGTAAAGAGGTTCAGTCCCGAGTGGTCTTTATAGTCTGGTATCTGACCGTAGTTATATTGGATTCTATGAGCTCATAGGAATAAGGGGATTTAGAAGTTGGTGGGGTCCTTTTCAAAAGGACCCACATCTGGATGAGCTGTGTGGGAGCAAAACACAGGAATTTCGAAGAGCTGTGGCTGGCAGCATGCTAATGAGGCACTGAATATGCATTTCAGTGCCTCTTTAGTAATCTTCGAAGTGGCCATTTGCATGGCCATTTTGAAGTTTTTGGTAAGTATAGACATAGCCTTACTGTGTGGGACCTGCATGAAAAAGGTGTTTAGGGTATTAGCTGGCCTTGGATGGTCAGATTAAATTCCTTGCTATACCACAGACTTCTTATGCGATCTTAGGCAAATGGATTTTTTCTCTTTTATGTTTCTGTTCCCCTTTTTGTAAAATGGAGGCAACAGTATTACAAGTCTGCCAGGGGCATGGGAACAATATCCACATTAAACAATTGTGAGGTGAGTACACAGATACCACACGTATAGGGGCCCTCCAAGTACAATAAACCCCTGATATAGTGGGCCCCATTTTATTGAACATCGGTAATAACGGACGTCTGCTACCTTCCCACCAAAGAAATTAGGATCACCTCAGCTGCGGGGTCCCTGGCCACATCTGGGATCACTGCAGTCGCAGGGTTCCCCCACCTTCCTCCCGAGCTGGGATCAGAGCCCAAGCAGTCCCTGAACTCAGGGCAAAGCTTGGGCATCTCAGAGCTGAGGAGCCCCTGTGCTCTCCCTGAGCTCAGGCGGCTCAGAGTCAGAGTAGCCGCTGCTCTCAGATTAAACCCTCGGATACAATGGACTTTCTGTTTTAACGGACATCCATCCACATCATTAGTCCATTAATTATATCGAGGGTTTACTGTACCTAAGATAGGTTTCATCATCAATATTGACAGTAAGCTTTTCCCTACCTTAAAAGTTTTCCCTCTCCTTATCTTAAAGTAGAGAATGTAAAGCACACTGAAGACATGCTTTGTGATTCTTCAGACACTGCTATCTAAAATCTTTCTTTCAGAAAAAGAGGCTCGGGGTGGGGAGGGAAATGGGATTGATACTCTTTAAAATCCATTTTCATACCATTGCAGAAGTAAGGTAAATCTGAAACCTTTAAAACAATATTACAAGTCATGATTATATTATGCATTATGTATTGTACTGACTTTAAAAAGCCCTAAAATATCTGTACAAGAATCAGAATTAATTACAAGGTGGTACTACAAGTGTATGACTTAAATTGACTATATCAGAGGTTACAAGAGAGGAACTATGTCAAGGCAATGGTAAAATCCTGGCCACATTGGCTACGTCTACACGTGCCCCAAACTTCGAAATGGCCATGCAAATGGCCATTTCGAAGTTTACTAATGAAGCGCTGACATGCATATTCAGCGCTTCATTAGCATGCGGGCGGCAGCGGCGCTTCGAAATTGACGAGCCTTGCCGCCGCGCGGCGCGGCCAGACGGGGCTCCTTTTCGAAAGCACGCCACCTACTTCGAAGTCCGCTTATTCCCGTGAGCTCATGGGAATAAGGGGACTTCGAAGAAGGTGGCGTCCTTTCGAAAAGGAGCCCCGTCTGGCCGCGCCGCGCGGCTGCAAGGCTCGTCAATTTCGAAGCGCCGCTGCCGCCCGCATGCTAATGAAGCGCTGAATATGCATGTCAGCGCTTCATTAGTAAACTTCGAAATGGCCATTTGCATGGCCATTTCGAAGTTTGGGGCACGTGTAGACACAGCCATTGAAAACAATGTCTTGCTTTCATGAGGTCAAGGTTTCACCCAATTCAAACAAAACAAAACAAAACATTTTATTTTGTAAATATAAAATCACAGGAGGATATTTTGCAGAAACACTTGAGCTGAGATCACCACTGAGTAGATTACATCCGAGTAGATCAGAGCCTAATATGAGTATCAATTGTGCAGCAAAATGATACAGAACCGTACTCGTTTAATGTCATGCGAGGAATGCTCCAGACCACAGAACTATAAACTCAAACTTTTCCTCTTTGATCCAAATAATATTTAATTATAGGTGTGACAGCTCCAGTGGGAGAGGTGGTGAGCAAGCAAGGCTGTAGCTATAGTCTAGCATTTAGGGCATTCACCGTAGCTGTAGGAAATCCTGGTTCAAATTCCTGTTCTGAATCAGTCTTGCTCAGGTCCCTGATGGGTGCCTGATCACCTGTGCTAACAGCTATTCTGGGGTGGGTATAATCCCAAAAATTTTCATGAAAATGAGATCTAACTTTAACTCTGCAGGAAACAAAACCAAATTAAAAATCTCAAATGTTTTTGCAGATGGAATCCTTGCTTTCCAGCCAGGCTTAGTCAGAAGTGCTGAAATTCTTAGGTTCCATTGATTATGTACAACCATCTTGGATTTGGGAAGAAATCCAGCATTAGAGAAAACTGCAAGAACTTATTGTACAGCAGTCAACTGATATCAGATGGAAAGGAAGAGGAAATAGTTTCAATTCATGTGTATAGTGTAAAGGGAGAGTGTTTACTGAAAAATGAGTAAAATAGCACTTGCACTAAATGTTCCCCGGTCAAAAGCTGAATTAAAACTCTAACATTCTTCACTCCTACCAGCACACAGTGTTTCAACTGACATTGAAAATGTTAGGAAAATGATGCCAGTAGGTAGAAGGTTGACTGCAACCTAAACCAAACGTTTAGCCATTGCTTCCAATGGCTTCAGTGCAAAGCTTATTGAAGTGAATACAAAGACTCCCATTGACTTCAATGGGTTTTGGATCACACTCAGCGTGAGGAAGTGCTGTGATATGACATACCACAGGATTGGTGCCCAATTACTGAATCCAAAACAGACAGGCAAAGAACTAGGATGATAACCAGGGCCTGGCATAACAGACATGCTCTACAATAGGCTCTAACAGGAGCCAAAAAGTGCTGGTGATTGCTGACATCTGAAAGTGGATTGGCCAAACTGACAAACATAAGAGTGCTTGGATCCAATTTAAAATAATAGGTAAGTTTTATATGGAAAAGTAGTAGTGGCTTTTAAGGACATAAGCACTCTCCAGTACACCCTTCAAGTTCTTGAAGAAAATCTCATTAGTGAAGAACAATTCTGAAGCTTTAGGTAATAGTTTGATATTCCAAAATACCATGGCATACTTTGAAGAGATTATCGCTTCAGATTAATGTAAAAATTCATCTATAACCAGAAAACTAAGACTATATGTGAATTAATAATGACATTCCTGTCAGTAAAACTTTTTTGCTGGGCTGATACCAAGGTATTAGCATTTCTGGGCCTCTGGTTTCTGCACTTGTAGACTGCTAGGATACAATAAAGCTCAGGCAGCAATATCTCTGGCTCGGCACCTCTTGTTCGTTGGGAGGATATAAATCAACAGGCTTTCAGTATAAGGGTTATTGGCTCACCAGTTCTAACTGGGATGGTGCCAAGACAAGGGCTTGGCAGCTACAGCTACACTGCTGATGTCAAGCATGAGGTCTCTCTGAGGTCACTAGCTCACAGCAGCTTTAGTAAACTGGCCTGAAGCACAGGCATGTAAATAACACTATCATTCTTCTCCTCTACCTTAATGGGCAGATACCCAGGGGCAGGTTTCATTTGATTAATTGACCAGCAATTCTCATCGCGGGGTGTTGCTGAGGACTGGTTTGTCACTTCCTATTAGCTTGCTAGGTTTGAGATGCACCACATTTCTATGGAATGACTAGTTCTGCATCTACAGTTTCACGGATTCACAGGTTTATAAGGCCAGAAATAGAGCAGCACAAAGCATTTTTGACAACATTTATTTAGTTGAGTGCTTTCTATTTTGAGAGAGATGTTCTCTGTGTAGAATGGTGGTCAAGGCAGTTGCAGGGGATGTGGTTCAGAGCTGAGAAATTAGATGTGCTCTGAAATGAATAAAGGTGGGTGAGATATCTTTTTTTGTACCAACTTCTGCTGGGGAGAGAGCCAGTGCTTCCAGGACCTACATAGTTACAACTATAAGACATGCTAGAATGACTTACAGCAATAACTTGAATCTGGGTCTCCAATATTCCCAATCAGCACCTTAACTGCCAGGATGCACATTCAAATGCTTCTCTCTTCCTAAATTGAAAAGCACACATTTCAGACCAAAGCCAGACATTTTCATACAAGTCAGTTTTTGCAAAAATGAGTGAAAGATTTCAATTTCATTACAGGACAAAGCAGTACCAAATTTTGAAACCTGAAATGCTGCCAGAAAATGGAATTGTCCTCTAGTCAGCTTGAGCCACAAGGGATCTTTTTATGATCTAGTTTGATCTGAAAAAAAAAAAAGACTATACAATTTCACACAGTGGTTCCTGCATAATGTCCAAAACTGCTGGTTGAGTGAGAGGACTTTTACTGTTATATATATATATATATATATATATATATATATATATATATATATATATATTTAGAAATACTACAGCTTATGTTACTGTAAAACCTGGGGCTTAGAATCTCTTGCTTGATGGTCTGATCTCAATGAAAAATAATATGAAATCTTGATGGTGCAGAAATTGCTGGGCCAAGGCATGGGGACAGTTTTTGAAGTTTTTGTTCAGCCCCTTCATCTCGCTGACTTATGTATGAGTATGTTATGAGTTTTTGACGTATTGGTTTAGTTCTACTCCCTGGCAAATCTGACTTCCAAGCACCATCTTCTCTTAGGGTTCGGGTCCAGAATCTTTAATTTGTAGAGCTGATAACAAGACATGTGCCTTCTGAGGGGACTGATGTGGTGTATTGAAATTTATGGCTATGTCTGCACTTGCATTCCTCTTTCGAAAGAGGAATGCAAATGAGGGAAATCAAAAAGACAAATGAGGCACTGATTTACATATTTTGTGCTTCATTTGCATAATCTCTTTTCAGAAGAGATTCTTTCAAAAGAAAGAAAGCAGTATAGATGGGGCTTTTTCAAAAATAAACCCCAACTATGAAAGAACCCTTCTGCCTGAAACAAAATAGGAAGAAGGGTTCTTTCGATGATAGGGTTTATTTTCGAAAGAGCCTCATCTACACTGCTTTCTTTCTTTTGAAATAATCTCTTCTGAAAACAGATTATGCAAATGAAGCACAAGATATGTAAATCAGTGCCTCATTTGTCTTTTCAATTTCCCTCATTTGTGTTCCTCTTTCGAAAGAGGAGTGCAAGTGTAGGTGTAGCCTATTTCAAATTTAAAAGCTATCCTTTTAAGTTTGTTAATGGGTTACTATGGAGCTGCCTTTTATATCTCTTTGTGTTCAGGAGTTTTTGTGTATTAACCATCTGAATTCTGAGAAATAAAGTCGGGTTATATATTATGTTTTTATCTTACTTCTGTATGTGTATCCCTTCAATTCAGCTGGCTAAATACCTCTACTTTTCTGGAATAAATTCAAAGTACAGATCTCCTAGAGTTTTTTTTTTTAACTCAGAATTTGTTTCTTGCTTTGTTGGTGTCAGGCACCAGACCTTTGTTTCTGGCTGAACACCTTTAGATTTCTGGGGTGAACCCCACGCTCAGACCTTTAGGAGATCCTTAGTTTTACAACTCTAGCCTTGTCTCTTGTCACCAGTCCAGAGGTCTCAGTCATGAGTAGCTCAGTAATTTTAGCAAGCTGCACTACCGTGAAGGTGCGTACTTCTGTGAAGTCATTAGCTCAGTTTAGTATGCCTAGCTGAAGGTCTCACTGGGCTGAGAGGGCTCACTCAGTACCTCTTAATTGCTAGGACAGTACCAAAACACAGTCCTTAATGAAGTTAACAGCTCAGCACCCATAACTTGCTGCACTGATGTGAAAGCACTGGTTACCATGACATTACTGACTCTGAAGTAGAGCAACAAGAAGAAACAAAAATCATTATACTATATTGACTAGGAAATGTGTTTACAAGTAGTCCTTTTATCCACTCTGACTAATGCATTACCATGATTTCTTAAAATTATAGGGCAGAATTACAACTTTACACTGACTGAAAAAAGCTGTCCTGCTTTCATATATGAGTTTCTTACTATGGTGACAAAAATGTTGTGAAGGTTGAAAGCACTAGGTACACAAACTTATCTCTTGCCTACAAACTTCAGTTTGTATAACAGTGTTACTCAGAGCTATGGAACATCCATCCTCCAGAGTGATGCTGTTATGTTGATCTAACTCCCAGTGTAGACACTGCTATTTGAACGGGAGGCTTCTCCTGTCAATGTAGCTACTGCCTCTTAGGGAGGCGAAGTTATACATGCCAATGGGAAAAGCTCTCTCATCAGCTTGGGTAATGTCTTCACTGAGTGCTTCAGAGGCACAGCTGCATTGGTACATTTACTCTGGAGCAGCACTGTAAGTACAGATGCCTTTATATGTGTTCAAAGCCTCTAAAATGGCTTGTTGCTTCTATCAGTAGGGTGGAAATTACCCCTGAACAGAGAACAATCACAAGATCTATGCAACATATGAGAGATCAAAATAGGCCTTACTTGGGATTTATGTGCTTTGTAGGCCTGGCTTGTATTGGCCCTCTTCACACAGGGATAGTTCGACTTAAAACACAATTTAATGCAAGTACAGGTTGAAGTTGCTCCAAGCTTTGGAATAAAAGAAGTGAGAGAAAGATTAAGCTAGATTTCTTTCTGACAGGCAAAGCTAAAAGTTTAACTAATAAAAGAAGAGATAAGACTGAATAGAAATGTCAGTGTCCTTCTTGTTTCCGCTGTCCTATCTAAATTACCCATGCTACTTTTCTAATAGAAGCAGATTTTTTTAAGGGAGATGTAGATTAAAATATTTTTTCCCTGGAACTTTTCATAGTTACAATAAAGAGGAGAACTCCTAGAGGAAATTATGAACAAACAGTCCAATGAGCTCAATGTCAAATGATAGGTGCCATAAAAGGTTACAAAACTGAAGAACCCAATTCAGTGACAGGCAGGAAAAATATGACATCTACACAGTCTAGAAGTCATGATGAAAATAATAACCTTTTGACACAGGACATCCCTTCAGAAATTTTGAAAATGTCACCATCAGCCATGACTGTTTCATAAAAGGGGGGGTGGGAAAAGAAGTGTATCTATGTAGGATTTCTTTTGTACACTTCCAGGAAAAGACATTTTCCTCATCTTGAGGCTACCGCTTTCCCAAAGATAAACTGTTTAATGAGTATAAGGCTGGTAGTCAGAAATGATTAATTATAGCACGGAAGCTCAAACCATCTAGCTCAGAGGTCACCACCCTGTGGCTGCAGCGCTTCACGTGGCTCTTTAAGGAGTGATTTGTGGCTCCTGAAGCTGACTCCTCCGTGGCTCCAGGCTCTGTAATGACCCTGCCATGCCCTGCTGGTGCTGAAACACTAGCAGCTGTCTCCAGGTAGCCAGCACTTCACTCTCCCTCCTTCCCATCTTGCCTCTGGCCAGCTCCAGGGTCAGCCAGGGAGGGGCTGGCCAGCACTTGACTGGGCAGGGCAGCAGTGGGAAGAGTGGCGGTGGGGATGGCTGGCCCCATTGCTGTGCTGTCTGGGCTCAAGTGGTGCATGGTGCAGAGGCTGCGGTGGGTGGGGTCCTGCTCCAGATAGGTAGGGAGCGGTTTGGGTGTCTCTTTCCCCCATCTCCATCTCTGGTTCCTTTCCTGCCCCAGAACCTGGGCTCCCCTGAATCGACCCTCCCACACTTAGCTGTGCTGCTCTGTCCCCAGCAGCAATGTGCTGACCCCTCATGCCTCCGTATGAGCCAAGCTAGCAGCATCTCTGCCACTCTGCTTTAGCCCCATACCCTCTGGGTGTGCAGCGGCATCCTGTCCCCACCCTGCTCTGCGCACAGTGAATGCTGGTTCAGAAAAGCAGCAGTTGCCCACTGGACCTGTTGCTGCTGGCCAGCAGGGGGAGGGTGCAGAGCAGATATCCTCACCCTGGGAGTTGTGGCAGAATATGCATTCAGAGCACCACTGTCAGTACATAAGGCAATGCACTCTTTTATAGGACAGTGTGCCTCAGTGACCAGCTGGAGGACCGGTATTGATCACTGAAATCTCCCTAACAAAATTTAAGAAGGCAGCTAGCCAGCCCCTGGTGTCAAAAAAACTTAGATAGGTGAACTGGCCATACGGTTATGCGGCCATAACTCTGCCATTGAACAGCTCTTAATGATTTGAACCAGCTCCAAGTAAATAAGTTATGCTAGGCAACTGAATCTTCTGCTGTTTGGGAAACGCTATTTGCTACCACTATTACATGAATAGTAAGCATAGTTATAGACACAATTACGTTTAGAGCCCTAATTCTGCACGGCTGTGGCTACACCAGCACCCCTCTTTTGAAAGGGAGATGCTAATAAACCACTTCGGCAGATGTTAATGAAGCGCTGCCACACATATGCAGTGTCTCATTAGCATAATGGCAGCTGCGCACGTTTCGAAAGGGTCACTTTTGAAATGCACACTGCGGGTGTAGACGGGGGCCTTTTGAAAGGACCCCTCCCAATTTTGAAAGCCCCTTTTTTCCAAAACCAAATGGGAAGAAGGGGCTTCCAAAGTCCTGGGGTCCTTTCAAAAGGCCCCCGTCTACACCAGCAGTGTCCGTTTTGAAAGTGGCACTTTCGAAACGCATACAGCTGCCATTATGCTAATGAGACACTGCATATGCATGGCAGCGCCTCATTAGCATCTGCCGAAGTGACTCATTTTGAAAGGAGGGTGTTAGTGTAGCCATGGCTCAGTGTCTTTAAAAGCACGTGGAGTAGCTAGGGCCTAGATCCTCTATGCAAAAATATCTTATTCTGGCATCATGGCGGCAGACTTTGTCCTAACTTTGACATTATTTGTTAAGGGCTGTCTTGTATTCATGTGCATTGCAGCTCTTGAAGTATTGATTTTGTAATCGAATTTGAAAAAAATGGCTCATCTTGCTATTTTGGTTGCAGATCCCTGATCTAGGGGACAATCCAAAATTGGTTGCTTAGTAAGATGAGGTCTAAAAGAAAATTTTCATGGGCGATATCTATGATTTCATTTAAAATGGAGCTGTCTCTTGGAGGTGATCCTTGAGTCAGGTTTTACTGCATAAGGGAGTTTATTTTTGGGCTACAGTTAATTTTGTTTATTGTACATGAAGACAATACAACAACCTGCTACTTCTTTTTGTAACTAGGGATCTACTGACCTAGATGCTAGGTACAACTTTTCTTCTGAGGACTGCAAGGTAGTTGAATAAACACTGTGTCTCTCCAGCATTTTGCATTGCATAGAACTATGTGTTTGTTTTCTCATACTGTCAAATAAGCCCTGGTTTTCTGAGAAACATATAGCCCAAGGTCCAGTGTGCTTCAGGTGCAGTGCTGTCAGCTACAGGTTGTGGACTACAAACTGTGGTATGTTCGGAGAACTTCCTGGGTTCTGCCATGATATACCCTCTGAAACCCAGTAGGGTCTCAGAACTGACTAAGGTGGGAGTATACTGGATGCAAATAGAGAGGGGGTTGCTGAACTGCAATCCTGTTTTATGATCTTTACAAACTAAAGCCTATTCCTGGTGGTTTGTGCTAGTGGGTCTGGTGTGATGCGCGTACACATTGACACACAACACAGAGCACACAAAGTAACCTCAGGCCTGGTCTTCCTAAGTTGTGTAAAAAGTCACAAGGCTGCCCTTATGTTGAATAACCCTATACTGGGTTAGTGAAAAGGAGAGGCTACAAAAAGTTTGTTTCGTTTGATTGCTTTTTTCCCTCCTCTGAGCTTCCCTTGCCCCAGAACAGTACAAATATTTTGAAAATGTATACGAAAAATATAATACATTCAGGTTATGTCTATGCTAGCATCCCCCCTTTCGAAAGAAGGATGCTAATGAGACACTTTGGGATATGCTAATAAGGTGTTGCAATGAATATAAAGGGCCCCATTAGCGTAATGGCGGCCACAGCACTTCGAATGTGCCACTTTCGATCACTCGCAGCTCCTCTACACAGGGTCCTTTTCAAAAGGACCCCACAGATGTTGAAATCCCCTTATTCCTATAACCAAATTTAAAGCATGACTGTATGTCATATTTATATAATCAGGAAAAGGAATTCTTTAAATACTTTTGAATGGTAAAGACAGTTCCACGTTGAAAACTGCAAATATGCAAATCACCATTTTTTCATTTCAGAACTTTTTAAAATCTACAAATAAATAATATAAAATACTTCAGATGTATTAATAATACTGCATAATATATTTATACAAAATATTAAAAAGTAGTTGTGTGCACACATCAATCTTAAAAACAGTATTTTGCATGCAACTGAACAATAACTGATTTGCATTGAATTTGATGTACATATTGTATGAGGGAAAACTTTTGATCTGCCTTGAAAATTTGTCTTTTTTTCAAAAGACTTTTGGGAAAATGTGGTTAGGCTGTCTAACCATTCTACTGATGGACTGATAACAGTTAATAATTGTATTTTATCCATTACCATTAATGAAGTGGCTCTGGGCAATTTCTTCAGCTTTGGTATCAGAAAACAACCTGGGTTTATTAATGCATCTGGTTGAAACCATTTTTCAATGGAAAATTAGGTTTTCAGCTAAACACTTTTTCTGAAAAACATCTGCTTTCTGTGGAAGATTTTGATTTAGAAATAATGATTTACAGTAGTTGTAGTTTGGTTATCCTATTTTCCTCTATGGATATGTTGCTCCAGCCATGCTATAACTTCCATGATGTTTCATGCCATAATAAGCTGCCATCCTCTCCCAAGAGGTGACACCCAGGTGTATCATGACAGATTTACACCATGAAAGAATGGAGAGCCGCATGAGGTTGCACAGCTGAACTTTCGTATCAGAAATTTTTGGTGTTGGAATTTCGGTGGAAAAAGATCAATTTTTCTGAGGTATAAAAAAGGTTAGATAGTTTACTTTTTTTTTTCTTTTAAGTTTAGAAATGTCAACAATTGCTTGCAGCCTCAAGACAGACCAAAGGATGTTCCTTAGAGCACCAACATCTTAACTGATTGACCAAACATTGAATATATAACAAAGGCTTCCTTAGCCTAATGTTAAACACTGATGTTAAATAGGAGTTGATAAAAGAGAACAAAACCTTACCCGTCTTAATTGTTCAACTATCACTTTTGTGGCTCTTGTGACAGAAGACTCTTTTTATTGGTTGTCTAGCTATCCTAGAGTCTTTCACACTGGAAAAGTCTGAAAAACTCCTATGAAGAATAATTCTGTGCACTTCATAAAGAAACAAAGAAGGCTTACATCTTTTTTTATTCTTTGGAGGTCACCTTAACTGGGCCAGGTCAGTCCAGAATGAAGGATGAGCCTCAAAACTGTATTCCACTGGACTTTAGCTAGTTTGCATTAAATGTGTTACAAGCAGCATTCCAGAGGCCCCAGAACAAGTGATTCAGCAGCAGTTCAGCAGTGCCAGCATTACCATATGCTTAACTTTTTCATAGCATTCCCATGGAAGTCCCAGGTTGCCTCCACCACACTTGTATGGTGCCAATGATGTCCTAATTGTTACAAAAGAGTAGCTCATTTCCTTAACAGCCCTTTTATAGTGACGGACCACAATGTAGCCAGCAGGGACTCATTTTGGGTAAGAGATGATAAATGGCAAGCTTTTGCTTTCATATTTATTGCTGCTTCAGATAGAATTTAAGGTGGAATGACCGTTCCAGGATCGCATGCTATTCTTTGTATATCTAGATGAGAAATAACTCTCTAGCCCTCACAATATGCAGCAGTTCAAAAAGCTGCTGCAACCATTCTTTTTTTAAGGGTCAAGCACTAACCACCAGTCTGTTGTGTGGGTGGAGGATGTCTGGTGGACAGACTAAGAAGCAACAGTGAAATTGCAGCACGGTTGCTACTTCCTTGAAACCAGACAGTAGCTTAATCCATGAAGGCAGCCAGCAGTAGCTGGTAGGGATTCCATACACTCCCATCAGTAGTGGCACTCAAAGCACTAACTGAACTATTGTTCTCCCCTTCTGCCCTCACATCCCCCTGCCCACAACTCAAGGATCCCTGGTTGTAGATTTGCTGGTTACTAAACACCCACCTCTAGGTGGTGATGACAGCAGATCATAAGTGACTCCTGTACTAGCAATACGAGGGACTCTTGGGGCTCAAGCCATGCCATTTGAAATACATGGCAGAAGGGAAGTAGATTCGACTCTATTAAAGTTCTATTTGTCACTGTCTTTTCACTATCCCTGTGTCTACATGTGCCCCTTCCTTTCGAAAGGGGCATGTTAATAAGCAGGTTTGAAATATGCTAATGAGGCTGTGCAATGCATATGCAACACCCCATTAGCATAATGGCAGCCGCAGTGATACGAAAGTGTGGCTTTTCGAATTGCTCGCCGCCCGTGGAGATGTGACCTTCTGAAAGGACCCTCCCCCAGTTTTTGAAAGCCCTTCTTCTGATCACCATAGCTGTGGCGATCCTTCGACAGTTATACTTGAAGTATAACAAAATTGGGATACCCAGACTTCAGGGAGAAAATAAAAATAAAGCTGCTTTGAGATTGCTCTTAGGCAGTAGAACATTCTTCCTCTGCAAGTGCCCTGAATTTGTACCAAAAAAAAGGCAACCTTTATTAAGGAAATGAGGATGTAAGATCTGGGGACATTCAGCAATAGCGTTAAAGGCTTAGGCAAAAGTTAAAGTTCTTAGTTACCCTGAAGTTGTTTATTGTATTAGGGGTGTTTATTAAGCTCCTTCTCCCACAGTGTCTGTAGATGACCAGCATGCAAGGGTGCCCCACTCACATCACACCACCCACCTTAAACTCCACTCATTGGTCAGGGCAGTGAACTCCAGCAGCTCAGGCACTGAAGGGTAAGGCTCTGTCCAACTGAAGATGTGTCTGTAGCACCCCTGGTGACACACCACTCACTGAGCCAGGTCATCGAAAGGAAGGGGCATGTGCAGACCCAGCCTATGTGTGTCCAGTGGCTAGCACAATAACAGGGCTGTGGTTTCTGACTGTGGTTTCCAGGTAATACTGGGAAAATGCTGCAGCTTTCTTAGATTTTGTGGCGGTGAGATTGGGGGCACAGAGGGAGTTGCTTTTTCCTTAACAGACACGTAAAACCAATATTAGCCTGAAGGGCTACCTAAGCCTTGCTAAAAAAGAGTGCTATGAGCCTAGCGCTGGCCACTGCAGCCCTAGCTATTCTCGCCTGGACTGGGTGTAATTGGGAGTGGCAATTAGGTAGGAGACTGATGAGCTAGAGAGCACTCAACTGGCTAGCTGGCAACAGTTCAAGAAGAGAGGGCTGCTAGGGCCAAGGGATACAGGGTCTCAAGGATACAAGCTCTTTCCCTTTTCCTCCCTGGAGAATGAGTTTAGGCCTTAGAGGGGAGTTGATGCCCACTTGCATGCTGCTGCTCGAGGCAGTACTGGTGAACTGCTGGAATGGACCTAATAAATAATACGCTGGGAAGTTCCCAGCCTGTCTGTGTTGTCCAACGGGTGGAGAAGGTAGCCCTAGCAGGCCCTCCTCTTCCGGAGGAGCTTACTTTTCACAGCCTGACTTCCACACTTACAGAAATAACATCTTTAGATTTAATCTGGGATGAGTGTGTCTGTTAACCCAGGGAAGACCCTCAAAGGCTCAGGCAGTCTGAAGCTGACATTTCTGAAACAGCTGAGCCAGGCAGAGGTGATGGTGAGTTATTTGACTACAGAGATCTCCTTCTCTCATAACAAAACCCCAAGAGTGTGATAAACCATTAGATGAATCTACAGTCTGCAATCTGCATGAGACTGTGGACTTGTACAAAACAAAGTAAAATCCATCACAGACAGATCAGCAGCAACTGTGCTGTAATTCATTACTTGTTTTGAAAGCTTGAGAGCAGGAAACAATTATACTAGGGTGCAAAGGATGAACTGTTACCTTGGCTTCAGGCTCAGTCTGACACAATTTACACACTGCTTTACAGTCACATAATGTACTGTTTCAGTTACTTTTGCAGCTCAGTAATCTGGCTATAATTAATGATGACCATAATCAAACTTGGCTATGGACGATATTTCAAATTATTCCTTTCATTTTTATTGTTTGTAAGTTTTCCATTCTAGACAATGGATACATTGAGACCAAGCCTATTCATTACTAGATAAAATGCAAATATAATAACTTTTGCAGATGTATCTTGTCTCTTTTGAGAAGGACTTTTTAAAACATTGTCCACAAATTCAGAATTTGGCTGTGTTCTCACTGAGTGACAAATAGATATATTATGCTAAACAATAGTGTTGGTCTCTATATACGTTGCTGTTTTGCACTGCGGCTGGAGTATGTGTGTCTCCTCACAGTTACACTAAAAGTAGATTATATCAAGTGATGGAAATTTGGAACCACTTTTTAGCTATTGTTAAAAGAGCAGCCTGTAGTTATTTTTCCCATTAGATAAGCTACTTGTCATCCAAGAGTATGTCTACACAGCCCATGGCAGCAAACCAGGGCTCAAAGTAGTGCTCTAAAAGTAGCCATAAACAGAGCCTTGATGTGGTGGCTCAGGCCAATACTTATGCTCTGAAACCTAGGGAAAGAGATAGAGGCTTCAAAGCTCAACCACTAGTCTGAGTGGCAACTTCAAAGCACTATCTACACAGCTATTTTTAGAACCCCACTAGTTGTCATCTTGGCCTGGGAGGCAGACTTATTTGCAGACTCCTGCAGGGATGTGGCATCAATAACAGCTGGGGTCAGTATGTCTAGAACCCTACTTGAAGTACAACAAAATTGGGATACCCAGACTTCAGGGAGAAAATAAAAATAAAGCTGCTTTGGGATTGCTCTTAGGCAGTAGAACATTCTACCTCTGCAAGTGCCCTGAGTTCATACAAAAAGCAAGGCAATCTTTATTAAGGAAATGAGGATGTAAGATCTGGGGACATTCAGCAATAGTGTTAAAGGCTTAGGCAAAAGTTAAAGCTCTTAGTTATTCTGAAGTTGTTTATTGTATTAGGGGTGTTTATTAAGCTACTTCTCCCACAGTGTCCGTAGATGACCAGCATGCATGGGTTCCCCACTCACATCACACCACCCATCTTAAACTCCACTCATCGGTCAGGGCAGTGAACTCCAGCAGCTCAGGCGCTGAAGGGCAAGGCTCTGTCCAACTGAAGATGTGTCTGTAGCACCCCTGGTGACACACCACTCTTTGAGACAGGTCGTCTAAATGTATGAGCAGTTTAGGGGTGAACCACATCAGCTTCTACTCTGCCTGTGGTGAGAAGACATCTGTGTGCAGCAAGATCCTCAGAAATCAGAAGCCAAGGGAATCTAGGATGCCTGGAACAGATTCCCTTCTCTTTGGTGATGAACTTCTGACTAAGGAAAGAGCATTCCAGGCTAAAATGTCACCTCCCCACTAAGGTCTAAAGCTAGTACAATCAAGGTGATGCTGGTGTATCTGTGGCTATGCAAATATGTAAAGAAGGCTCTCCATAACCATTCTTCTCCCTTTTCATCAACAGAGGAAGCAAAGAACTCCTTCCACTCTGAAGCTGCTAATTGCAGGCTTATAAATACAAGGCCAGTTAAGCGAGCTTGGGAGGAGAAATAAAATAGAAAGAGCGGAAGGTGTACCAGAAGAAGCCCTTTGAAAGTGTTAAACTTCAAGCAGATCACAATAAATCATTAGCTCTACTCTGATGGTTTCTGTGACCTTTCCTGAGGATACCCAGAGTGGTGAGGTACCTTGCTAGCAGCTGCTCTCAGAATGAGGAAATCTTGTCACGTGGACAACAGCCCCCTGCCCTCACCTCTGGCAACATGAACATGGTCTTCCAGGCTGCCCCAACCCCTCACTCTGTCTTTACAGGTTGATTATAGGCACACTACACTGCAGTCCCTGAGCCAATGGAGAATTGCAGAATTCACAGATCTACTGCTCTGGCAGGAATGAAAAACACCAGTCTACATGTCAGGATGACCTCTCTGCTCAACACCTAGCACTTAGATATATTTATAGTAAAAAATACACAGTTCATTTCTAAAAGAATGAGATTCAAGAAACAGCAAATAAAATTAATGGGAACAGGAGGTTACATAGCAATAAAACCACAACATGCTTTCTAGAGCCTAAACTTATTTTACAAAACATTTCCTTGTCTCATAAAGCTTAGTGCTCCCAGCATCTCTCTCCCAGCATCAAGGTGCCAGGTCACCGCCGTGCATACGTCAAGCCAGCTGGCCGCTTATCCCACTGGCGAAGGTTAAATGGGTGTAACTTGGCATCCCTCAGATACCCTTCCAGTGATCATCTTCAGGACTTCCTGATGGTTTATTTCTTGCTGTAAATTGTCCCCTTTGGAAGATATCACAATCCCTTCATTAGCACGAGTTTCGGTCGGTAAATGGATACCCACGGGGAGCCCAACAAGACTTAATTTGCACATAGCCAAAGAGTTGCATTAAAATCTCATGCACAAAGTAACCCTTTTTAATCTTATGGAGTCTCACCAAAGATCTTGGGCTGTGCAAGCATTGCTTTCAGTATATGGACATAACTCCACACGTATGATACACACACACACACACACATCTCACATGAATTATCATGATCACTGTGCCACATCCTTTCAGCAGAGATCTTGCGTAATACACTTTGGTGTGCTATTATGTAACTTCCAGACATAGGGGATCTTGGTATTCCTAGTGCAACCCTGTGCCCTGCCAGTTGGCACCAGAGCAGTGGCCAGCTGATCAATGTTATGATCTAATTGGACACTTGGGTTGATTTGGCAGAAAAAGCTAAGCTATTTTTTTTTCCTGTAAAAAGTTAGGCACGTGGGTCATTTGTCTGTTGTAGCTCAGCTGTTTTTCATACAGGACTGTAGTTATCCTGACATTTGCTGTTACTACTCAAATTAATCTCAGGAAAGTTCTTACTAATAAGTGTTCAAGTAATATTCCGAGCTCATTTGGGTTGTGCATTTTCTCTGGGATATTATCTCATGGGCTGGTTTTCTAACTATCTCTCTGCTTTACTGCAGCCACAAAAAGCAAACCAACCAACCAAATACTTATATTAAACATAAATCCTGTGAGGTCTGTTGGAAGTGATCACATGATGAGGCCATAGTGCAATGCACCAGATCATGAGAAAAATGAGTACTAATTTAAAAAGCTGTTTATTGTTTTAAACTGTGAAAGGAAGCAGAGAGTGTGGTAGATTGAGTTTTTAAAAATAAAAAAAAAATCAGAATGTAGGATTTTTAAAAATTAAATCCTGGTTGTAATATTACAGATTTTAAGTTGACAAATGGCTGGAAGCAAAAGTAAGTTTTTTCATCTTCTCTGGAGACAGTTGTTAAAAATACTTGGAACTTGGGTGTCCGTGGGATTCTAAGAACATATTACTGTCTCCCAATGAGAGAAGGCAGGTTCCTAAAGACCATTGCCAATTTGAACCAAATCAGGAGGAATGTGGTAGTGAAAACCAGCAGTTATGCAGAAAGAGAAAGGGGAGGGGAAATAAAATCTTACACGGTCATGAGTTCAGAAGTAGTGGTGGGGAGGAGACAGGAGAGGTGCTGGGTGAGGGGTTTGGAACAAAAGCCCTTCTTTTGGCGTAAGTCAGACTGACTGCAGGATGGATGGAGAATGTGACCCACTCTCTTTTCGCTTTTTGAAAAGAAGAAGCAGGCACCAGGTTTATATGTGCTGCTCCCATGTAAGTTGCATGAGCTGGTTTCAGAAGAGCTGGTTACCTACCCCATTAGAACACTTTCCTAATGGTCATGGTATGTTGGCCAGTGCAGTAGTTGGGTCCTCACATAGACTTCACTTGATCATCTGCTAGAGAAATATGACAGTACTGAGAACCAACAGCAGCACCAGCACACTAGTCACTGCAAGTCCAAATTGTTTCCCCAGAGAAAACTGAGGCTGTGGCGAATTACCAGCCCAGCATGAGCTAGGGTAGCTAAGGAGCTAGTTTAGCTAGAAGAGTGGAAATGGTCACTAGAAGTAAGCACAAGGGGAGAATGAGAAAATAGAAGGGGTTAGCTGTCTAGAGTAAAGGGAGATCCTTGAGTGGCTGGATCTCTTCTCTCTGGCAAATGGGGTGATACTTGTATGTTACTGAACATACAGCAGCTGCATGGGAATGCAAAGGAGTGGTGTTTGAGGTAACGTGAATAAACTGTGCATTGGTGTTTACAAATCAGAGGTCTTAGAGCCATTTCTGCAAGAAGACTGATGCAGAGAGCTGTGCTCTGTCACAAGAAGTTGTCTTCTTTCTTGTCTGAAGGGGTGAGGAGGCTTTCTGTGCTATCTTCCCTTCCCACCTGTGCCCAGAAACAGAAGAAGGCCATCAGCTGAGGGGTTGAGAGACACTCTCTCTCCAGCCCCTGCGGGGCTCTATGGTCACTGTGTACAGCAGCCCTTAGCCCAGGGCTTGTGGCTGCTGCTGCGGGAGCTGGGGTTCCACGCTGCATGCACAGGGTCTGCAACCAGTTGTCGGCTCTGTGGATCTTGTGTTGTTTAGTGCAACTGTGTCTGGGAGGGGCCCTTTAAGGGAGCGGCTTGCTGTTGAGTCCGCCCTGTGACCCTGTCTGCTTCTGTTCCTGGCACCCTTATTTCGATGTGTGCTACTTTGGCGTGTAGACGTTCCCTCGCAGCGCCTATTTCGATGTGGTGCTGCCCAACGTCGAAGTTGAACGTCGACGTTGCCAGCCCTGGAGGACGTGTAGATGTTATTCATCGAAATAGACTATTTCGATGTCGCTACATCAAAATAAGCTATTTCGATGTAGCATTCACATGTAGACATAGCTTGTGACTATCAAAAAATATATTTTCTGATATATATTGGCATTGGCAGAAAACCAAGACAAACCGGGGAAAATCAACAGTACATATAATTCTTTGTCATATTTAAATATATAAAAGTACTTGTATTTAATGTTCTAAAAGTAAAAAAAGCTTCAAGGCATCCATATTAGTAAAATGCAGGCTATTTTAAATTTGATCTGCTGGAAACATGCTGAAAGAAACTTGTAACTCAGCCAACCAGTCTGAAAAACAAAAAGGTAAGAAGTCCTATGACCATGAATAGACTGGAAAACGTATTTGAAAATTTGGTTACCTAATAAAGGTTCTGGGTTATTCCTCTGTTCCAGGTGTTATAAAGTTTTAAAGACTGCTATATTAGACTTTCTTACAACCTACTGCAACCCACTTGCTGTGTGGGAGAAACATATGGTAGTTGAAACACTGTGCAAACAGAGGATCTAGAAGGTGTGAATTGCGGGTACCTGATTTTAACTTGCACAGTTTGATTTACTTGCTTTTTCTCGCTATATTCCTTTCTCGGTAGTTATCACAAGTTACATCCTTTATAATGCACCTTTTCTCTGAAAAGGGACTATGAAAATGACACCTTCTTACTGAGCAATACAACTCATGATTTGGTATGTATTTCATCCTATGTGAAGACTTTACAGACTAATATTATATCTTCATATAAATATTCATACAATTTCATACGATGAATAGATTAAACAGTCCAACTGCAGGTATACTTTTTAAAAAAATAATAAACTGAATAAATGCTAACTCCATGCTTTTAAATAACTGCTTCCATTTGCAGCCCATTTATGGCATTTTAGAGCCCTGGACAAATGACTAAGGAGAAGTTAATTTTCATCTTGTGAAAGTTGATTTTGAATGTCCCATTTCTTCACTTTGTTGTAACACCCATTCACAGATGTCCACTCAGACAGAGAGGATGCCATAACATAAAAGGCGCAGACTCTATGCAACTCTTTCAAAAGCACTTAAATTACTTTTATGCCTGGGTCTCATTGACTTCCAATGGGCCCGAGGCTCCTAAACCACCTAACATCAAAACTTTCCAGAGCACTTTTATCTTCTCAGCTGTGAGTTACAGAACTAGGATCCACACCGTACAGATAGGGAACTGAAGAATGGGGCAGACAAAGTGACCTCTCTTTGGTCATACAAGAATTCTGTGGCTGAGCCCAGACATAGATGCAGGACTCCCAAGTACCAGTCCAGTGTTCTAGCCACAGCAGCAGTTTTCCCCCCCACCCATACACATATTAGTAGGAGATGATTATTTTCCCATTACTCTCATCTGTCCTACTGTTAACTGAATTTAAGTTAAGGCATGTTGCAACTCTATAATTGAGAATAAATCTGGGCCCTTTATTCATATGTTTGTCTCACTAAGGCTAAGGTTACACTACAACGCTTTCACAACAGAAGTCATTGTCGGAAGAGATTTCCTGACAAAACTTTTGTTGATAGAGTGTAGCCACACACAAAAGCCAATTAGAAGAGCGCTGGGCTCTGTAGACAGAGTGGCCAGACGGCCCGGTCATTCTCTCAATGAAATGGGCATCTGGAAGCACAATAGACAGGGCTGCCCATGGTTACGGATGCCTTGTCTGTCACGAGAAGGCCCTCCGGAGCACCCACACAGCTTTTTGTTGACAGAATCTGTCAACAGCAGCATCATACCTCGTGGCTGAGAAGCAGAACGCTGCCGGCAAAAGGGATGAGTTTTGCCGACAAACTGTCGACAAAACACATTTTGTATGTACACATTCCACCATGTTTTGTCAACAAAACCAGGATTTTTGTCAGCAAATATCACCAGTGTAACTGTAGCCTAAGGGTAATGAACCATAGAATAATTACAAAAATAATAAGCACATGGGAAAAGGACAGTGTCCAAAGAAAAAGAATATGTGTTAACTTCCAGTTGCTTATTCATATTTCACTATCAGCAAGCTATTGCTGACTACAGACAGGTGTTGTAACCTGCATTCAAAAACAAAGCAGAAGCAAGGGGAGAAATGGTATGCCTAGCCATAACCCTTCACAAGACTGGAGTTCAAGTGAGTATAGGAAATGGGACGGTAGGTGCAGGGAGTGCTGCAACACCCCTGGCCTGAAGGTTTATAATTTGGTTCAGTGGCTCTCAGCACCCACACTATACCAGTTATTCCATCACCCCTGAAGGTGAGGTGCCTTTACCTGAAAATATTGAGATCCCTTTTCTCCTTAAAGAGAGCAAAGGCAATCTCTCAGACCTTACAACAACAGTTCCTCTGACATCCTCAGAAATCTCCTCTGAAATCATTACCGCTGTTTGCCTTCGGCCTTAATAATATAAAAACAACTACGCACTTTGAAATGCAATGCTAGCTACAGACAGAAAACAGGCACCATCAACTCCTCCTCCCTTGCTTTACCTAGTTCTATGAGACAAATCAACTATTTAAAAAAAGTCTTCATCTTTTGTTTGTCTGCTGCGTGTTAGCTCGTTTCAAGAAGTAATACCCTGCCTAACTTTTATAAGTTAATTTGAGTAAAATGGAAAATTAATTTTCATTCAGACAATGAAATTTGTTTTTTCAGGCATAGACCAGGGCCTCTAAAAAAATCTCCTAACACTCCAGACTGTAGCATTTTCTCTCTTCTTCCTTAGAGATTGCATAATTTAGTTTTTGGCATTCGTAAATTGATTTTATGTTGACTTTCTCGAACTTCTGTAGATGTTAAGGGCCACTTCAGCAAGCCCTCACTGACTGCCTTTAATGAGTAGCCTTCCTGTATAAGAATATGCTTCCTGGAGAGGCCCTGGATTACAAAGAAGCTTGGTCCTGAACCCCTCTGCACTTTGAGGAAGCTTGAGGGAGGATCCAAACTAATCTATTGCACAGAGAATAACATACTTGTTTTATCACTGCAACCGCTGAGTGCCTTCCACCAGTAGCACATTAAGCAATGGGCCTACACATGTCATGAGTCGTTTAGACTTTGTTCTCTCTCTCCTGGGGGAGAAGTAATGTGTATTCAGTGTTTGGGGGTGGGGCAGTGTCTTTGTTGCAGAGAGAGGGGTGGTTTTGTAATATACATATCCCAAACATCATGGCTAACCACTTCTGCCTATAATGACCAAACCAAAGTATCTTGAGTCCTAGTGTATATGAGCTAGCCATTAAATATACTAGGTTTTTCTCTCAGCATCTCACCCTAATTTCCCTAGAGAATGTCAGCAGGCTGAATAATGTTGCATAAGCTGCCTGAGGGAAAATCTGAATCAGAAAAACTTTGTTAGAATAGTTTATCTCATCCAAAAGTGAAGGATGGCCAACTTCTGCTTATTTCCATTGAATTGAGGTTAGTTACAGCATAAGTCAATGCAATTAGAAACAAAATCTTAACATGTTGAATTCCATAAGATTCCCTCTCTGCTGCTGTCTTGTTCTAATTATGGGCCACTCACAAATTACTACCCTTTCTCTCTGCATCATCTCAAGTCCGCTGGCCAGCCTGTTGGGGTAGAGTAATCTGCCCTCTGCCCATTCGCTCACCCCACTCTTCTGAGGAGGACTGCAGCCCTGGCATATCTGGATGTAAAGTTTGTAGGGGACTGGAATAAGGCGGGAGGAGTGTCTAATTTAACCAAGCTAAAATTTATCCCTAAACCACACATTTGTCAACATTTGTCTGGTTGATTCAAAGTTCTGGACGTCAGTTCTGCCACAACAGCAGTTGAGGAGCTCTTGTCAGCAGAGCTTCACTATACTAAGTTAACCAAAAGCCCTGTCTGCATGTCTCAAAATTACTCCACAGCAATCCACCATTGCATCTGACAGTAAAAAATCTCTTAAAGGGACTTGAAGAAAATGCTGTCATGAGCCCATGCAAAGAATATTTGTATGCGTAGATAGATTTTTCTAGGTGCTGTGGCAGGGATCTGTGTATTTAGCCTAATTCTTATTGATGTCAGAATGGTTAGTGGTTCAGACGCAGACCTGAGAATAAGCAGACTGGGTTCAGTTTCCAGTGGGGGTATATCTACCAAACATTTTCAAGACAGGTCTGTCGGACCAAGGCTTGAGCGTTCAGTTTTCCAAGCCCACACTTGAGCTGGGTCTCACAGCTGTGCTCAGATGTCCATGCTCCCCACCCTTCAGATATTCTGATGTGAGTTTATGGCTTGAGCTGCATCTACATTGCCAAATGACTGGGCATGAAACTACATCATAACAGCATTCAGGATCTGATCCACCCTCTAGAAGTCTCCAGGGATTTGGGCCCTCAGCATCTTCTGCCTCAAGTCAGATTGATTTATGTATGGCTGGAAGGGGAACTTGCGGTCACACCTGAATTGGAGTCCTGATTTGGAGTGCAGTGTAGAAATACCCTGGGGCACCTACTATTTGGCCATGGGAAAGTAACCTCTCTACATCGTTCTGCTCTGTCTCATTCTACCCTTCATTTTTAGCCTCTCTTTAGACCATGTAGTCTTTAGGTAAGGGATTGCTACTGCTGGTGTCACGTGCCCAGCATCACAGGGACTCTGTTACAGCTGGGGCCTTGTGTCATTTCTGTATTCCATAAAAATGCTCTGATATGATGTACCATATTTCTTTAAATGTTAAAAATGACTTTATTTCAGACAATAAAAGTCTTTATTCATCAGAATTTTCCTGGGATGATTAAATACAGAGAGGTGCAATTTCTTTACTTTCCCAAACTTTCCACGCTCACAAAAGCAAGAGAACAATAAAATGTAGCAGAATTAACTAGTGTGGGGCTTAAAAGGGACCTTCATTCAGTTTTATAATATCCAACAGTGCTACTTCCATGTGTAAACTGCCTGAGACCAGGTCCACTGACGGGTGGAGAGTGGGAAGGGGAAAGTTGCCCCTGGGCCTGATGTTTCAAAGAGGCCTGGAGCTCTGGACACCACGACTGCTACTCTGGCGGCAGCTGTGGCAGCAGCTGGAGCTCTGGTTCCCTTTGAAGTGCCACAGCAGTGCTGCTCTGCAGCTCCACATGAGAGGGGGAGGGCCCAGTGCCACAGTCTGGGCAGTGCCAAGGGCCAAATGCCCTTGGCCCTGCCCCATCTGCCTTTGGTCCCACCTCTTCCAGAGTGTGGAGCTGGGCCCCATTCCCACCTTTTCCTTGGGCCTGTGGCAGCTGTTGGCACTGCTGCTGAGATTCCATAACCTGGCATGAGGTATAAGCAAAGCCTAATTTAACAACCTTTCAAATTGAATGGCCTTTTCTGTGTACCTCAGTGATCTGTGCAAAAAAAAAAAATGGAGTTTAGGAAAACTTGCACAAAGATTAAACTAATTTATTTTAAAATAGATGAGGTTGTGATCTGTAAGGGAAAAATGTGGCACGTAGAGGAGCTAAAAACGACAAAAATGAATTAAAGACGATAGATAAAATGAAGAGAAATGAAATTAATGCAGGATGAGAGAAGAAAATCAGGGAGGGATTCGTGTAAAGCACAATGGAGCCACAGATGTGTGAGAAGGAAAGGAGAAGGAAGACTGTCCTTCCTAAGAAGTTTGTACTCTTTCTTTCCAGGAATTTAAAAAAAAAAAAAGTCACCTCCTGCATGCAAACATGTGAGCTGGGTATGCACAGCCTAAACCCATATGCCTCTTGGGCATCTGCCTTACGTCTTCAGCACAGATTTGGCTGAGCCAATGCAGCTGATTGCAGAAGCCAGCGATCCAGCAAAAGCTTTGTATCAAACTCAAGCATTGCAAACAGAAACACATAGCAGCCCTGGCTGCAGAATCTGCTATTAAAGCCTACAATAGCATAAGAATCAGATCTTGACTTACAGATATGAAATAAATGTGAGCAACAACAAGCACATCTTAAGCAGACATTTAGAGTCTTCAAGTCACCTTGAGGATCTGGGTGCACAGTTCCCTTTCTGGGAAAATGGGCATCTAAGTCACTTAGGCAGCCTAGAGAATATCTGAGCCTAGAACTAGCTACCCAACCTCCCAGAGTATCTTCGTTTTGTTTTGCATTATGAGATAAAGTCAAATGTTGGGGTCACCTCTCAAAGCTGGGCTTCAAGTCCAGTAGGCACCTTGTAAAAAAAAAAAAAAGAACAGAAAACCAAAACAACAACAGCAACAACAACAACAAAACCCCCAAAGCAAGACCTAACATATGCTCACTTTTATCAGCTATGTTTATTTTTAGATTGTCTTCCATCAAGGGAGCATGACTTTGTTTCACTTGTGCATTAGCACTTCAGCAATTTATTGGATGCTTCTTTAGCTCCAAACAAGTACTGCCTTTCTATATATAAACTGAACAAAATTTGGCTATATAGCTTGAACCTCTCTCATCCGGCACCCTTGGGGTCTGACCAGTACCAGACAAGAGATTTTCCCAGACGATGGGAGGTCAATATTTTCTGACATCTTACCAACACTTCTGCTGCTTACTAAGCTCTTAGAAGACATTTAGGGGTAAATTAGAGCTAAGTAACAGCACAGAGCACTGAGAACAAGGACTGGTGGCTGGAAACAAATTTTATGGGACCACAGGAAACTTGGCCACACCTAAGAGAAATAGTCATCCAGCTAATCATGCTGGATTACAGTGTTTGTCAGATGAGAGAGTTCCACATTAGAGAGGTAGGACCTATACAAAATATTGTTACTCCAAATACTGCTGCTTGAACATCTATACATATAAATCATTGTTTGATTGCTGCCAGTTACTTCCTTTTTCTTTTGCTAGTTGGACAGAAATCAGAAAAAAAATAGCTCCTTTATAATTCCCATTTCATGGCAGAGTCAAAACTATGCCCATCACTGTCAGACATCTAACAAAGTAGTTCTTACTACAGATTGACACTTCATCTCACACACAGGGATAGAAAACATTTTTATATAAAATGCCTCATAAAATAAGTTCTCTTCTAAGGTGAATCTAACAAATTAGGATTTGTATAAAACGTGTGCAAGGCTTACAATTTGTTTCCTGCTAGGGAACAAATAAAACAACTTTTACAACATATTACATTAAACAAGTTCCAGTGCAAAAAATAAGAGGACCACCTGAACTGTTTATAGAACACACATCTATTTTCTGTCAAATGGTCAGTGTCACCAAACGTAAGCAAACCAGGAGAAGAAACATGAAAATATATTGCAAAGTAAATTCTATTTACACATGAGACAGGAGGAAAAAAAAAATCCTTCTTTTTTTTCAGTCTCAATCCCATTCCTGTGCCCAACTATGTGTGTGACTAAGCTGTAACCTGATTCTGAACAAATAAAGCACAACTATGTGCTCCTGACTAAAAGCACATGAACACTATCTGTAGAACCTCGACAATGATGCAACAGGTAGTTTTTAATTTTTTTGGAACATTTTGTGAACACATTTTGCCCCTCAGATTGGCAAATCTTGAAATAATTGGGCTTATAACTTGATGTTCTGGGCAAACGTGAAAGCACACATTATCTTGTGCTTGGATGAGCTGACAGAGATTCTGACACTTCACTGTTTTGTTATGGTATGCCTTTCCCCTTGTTTAGATAAAGAATTCCAGTTAAATCCTTTAATCTGCTAAGTAACTGAAGCTTTTGCCCAAAGTGCAGACCTAAATCATACCAATCTTTAACCCTGGAAGAATTTACCACTTGTCACTTATTCTAATGTGAACCACTCAGTTCACCCCATATTTCTCTGCTGCTGTTAAGAATTCAGTCATGAACAAATTTACAAAACAAGGGCTCATCTTTTAGTTAGCACATATTTCAGAAGACCTTTGCCAAGCATAGCAAACATCCTGCATGGAACTGTGTAAGCTCATAAACTACAGATGTCATTGCAATTAACACATAAAAACAGGCACTTCTGTTTCAAATTATTAAGGTGCATTGCTTCAAAGAGTAATTTGTTCATAATCATCACAACTAAACATTAAAAAAGCCACTTAAAATCATTTGTTCATATTAGGGTAACACCGAAAATTAGAGCCTCATTCTTCTAGGCTGCATGCAGCAGCATAGTGAGAGACAGTTCTTGCCTGTAAAAGTCTACAGTTTAAAGCCCAGTTAGTGGAATGCTTATTCATGATGGCCGACACATACATAAGATCAGATCATAACATTCTGAAATGTCCAACACCAGGGACTCTGGAGTGTTGTACTTCCTCTGAAACTGCTCGAGAAAAGTAACTCAGTCTCACCAAATCCCTACAGGTGTCCCTTTAGCTCTAGGAAAAGAAGAAACCATTCTTTGACTAAACCCACCCAAAGTGCTATCACAGCTATGCTGTCAGACACTGACTTGAATGGAACTTAAGCTTCACCAATGCAACAAGAGGACGTAACTGCTCTTTGGGGTCTACTTTTCCACCCATTCTTTTTTCTGTCATGTAGGAACTTGGTCCACCCCACTGCCTTGTGGGTTATCCTGGAAAGGATCAAGACTAAGGGAGTAACCCCTGGCAGAAAATCCGGAGGGGAGTCCTAAGGTGGTTCTGTGCCAGCTTCTGGCATTGACCCGGCAACTCCTGCAGCTGAGCTGGTACCAGATGTAGAGGTTATCCTCTCCTTTGGACTATATCAGTAAAGCCGAGAGGGGAACACTGGCATCTGGGCAGCCCAGGGTCCCAATAATCGCCCAAGCTCGCACATGGAGAGGTACTCCAGCATCGCTAACAGCGTTGAACCAACATGGGAAGTAACAGATACTGGTTATAAGCTCTTGCTCAATTGGCGTAGAGAACGAGCGCCAGGGGTTGCCTCCGACAGTGGGAGAGATCGTCACATGTCCCTGGACAGTAACTGCCCGCCTCAAGCTGGGCAGCCCCCAGCCAATAGGGTACTGTCCTGCCACAGTTCACCTGCCTTACTGGGTGCGTGAGGCTTCAGGTTCCCAAACCTGACAAGTGACCTGAAATCTGAGCACCAGGCAAACCAATAAGAAAATCAACAAGAAAAGGAAACCATCAAAGTTTTAAGCTTGCTTGCTGCAATGTGCAGACCATGCTGACAGGTCTGACTGAAGATCTTCAGGACATCAGCGACACCCGAAAGACAGCTGTCATCAATGAGGAACTGAAGAGGCATTTGAGCTAAATAGGAGGAGTGGTAAAGCAGCCACAACTCTCTCCAGACTCAGTGAGAGAGTGTGGAATAACAACAAGCTGTACACTCACACCAAAATGCAAGTCTACAGAGCCTGCATCCTCAGCACCCTCCTTTACCGCAGTGAGACTTGGACCCTGTACGCCCGCCAGGAAAAGAGGCTGAACGTCTTCCACTTGCGCTGCCTCAGGCGCATCCTTGGAATATTGTGGAAGGATAGAGTGTCCAACACTACCGTCCTTAAGCAAGCTGGATTCCCAACCATGCACACCCTCCTCAGGCAGCGGTGGCTCTGCTGGCTTGGCCACGTCCACAGGATGAATGATAGAAGGATCCCACAAGACATCCTGTATGGCGAGCTAGCCTCTGGCAAAAGACCTCCTGGACTCCCCCAGCTGCACTACAAAGATGTTTGCAAGAGAGACCTCAGGGAAGTAGACATCAAGCTAGACAGCTGGGAGGAGCTGGCAGATGATCGCAGCAGATGGAGGCAGGAACTATACAAGGGCCTTCAGAAGGGTGAGTTGAGGATCAGACAGCTAGCAAAGGAGAAGCGAGCCCACAGAAAGGACAGCAAGGACCTGCCAGACACCCATTACATATGCAACAGATGCAGCAAGGACTGTTACTCTCATGTGGGTCTTCACAGTCACAGCCGACGCTGCAAATGAGGATGCCAAATGGAACTACGAAGGGCGCGTTCCATAGTCTACGTAGACTGAAGGATGCTACTAGTAGGAACTTGGTCCAGGGGCTTTTCAAACACTGTGCTAGTTGAACCATGGTTTAGTCTTCAAGAACCTCTATTGGCATCAGTAGAACTCCTAATATAAGTAACTGTTCACCAAGGGGAATGAGAGCATCACAAATTGTCCCTAAATAGACAAACAGTGTGAGAAAGAGGGAAAACCTGAATGGGAAACTGAGGTATCAAGATCTTGGCCGTGTCTACACTAGACAAAAACTTCGAAATGGCCATGCAAATGGCCATTTCGAAGTTTATTAATGAAGTGCTGAAATACATATGCAGCGCCTCATTAGCATGTGGGCAGCCACAGCACTTCAAAATTGACGCGGCTCGCCACCGCGCGGCTCGTCCAGACGGGGCTCCTTTTTGAAAGGACCCTGGCTACTTCGAAGTCCCCTTATTCCTATCTGCTCATAGGAATAAGGGGACTTGGAAGTAGCCGGGGTCCTTTCGAAAGGGAGCCCAGTCGGGATGAGCCGCGCGGCGGCAAGCTGCATCAATTTTGAAGTGCCGCGGCCACCCACATGCTAATGAGGCACTGAGTATCTATTTCAGTGCTTCATTAGTAAACTTTGAAATGGCCATTTGCATGGCCATTTTGAAGTTTTTGGCTAGTGTACACACGACAATGTTAGAAAGATGGGAATATACTTAATAAAGTTGTTTTTCCACTTATTGTACCCTACAGACCATTTACTGGGAAGAAATACAAATCTAGGATTAAGTCAGTTTTCATTTTGTCATCGCCATACACCCTTAATATTTTTTAGACAAAGTTCTATGACCTTAATTAACTTTGATAAGTAAACAAATGCAATGAGCGTACATCTGATCCCATCAAGATCAAGGTAGGTGCTCTTGTATGATCTTTCAATTTGTTTAGAATCATGACTAGTTTAGTTTGATTTAGATTAATTAGGAGTTTATTACATTTTTAATGATGGTTGATATATTTTAACCAATAATATGTTGCTTCAGTTTTTAAAGATTTTCTTTTTAACACCGATTTCATTACTAAATATATTGGGTGCAAAGGAAAAAGAAAGTCATTATTTGTAGAATTATCTAATTACAGTGCACAATTCATCAATATATCACAGCTAGAAAGTCATCAAGTTGATACATAATTATGGACTTCTGAGAAACCAGTTCACCAGACCAATTGAAAGATATACCATATAGCTATGTTTAATATGATATCTACAGTGATTACCAGTTACAGATTAATTTATCATTAATATCCTATCCCATAAGAATAAACTAATGTGACTTGTATGAGTTCTTCAAAACCACTTGAGCGACCAGTTTCATTTCAAATTACTCTTCTTCCTGCTGAAAAGTTCACTGAATTTTATTTATTCATATAGTGCAAATTGATTAGGAAACTAAAGTTACGAACTGACATATAAAACCAAATGAATTGTATAGCATATCTTCAAAAAGATTCATGAAAAAAAAAACCTTTCCAAAAAACATTGTGCATCAGCATAAATTAGTGCATGTGTTTCTTACTCCATAATAATATAAACCCCTCAAAGAGGACTGAATTCCATTACAAATTGGCAGACACAGATTTTATGAGATGGGGAACATGAAAATACATGAGTATTAAATACGAAATCTGGGGAAATTAAACTTGCAATCAATCTCAAATTATGACCAGTAACTCTGAGAGCATGGGGTCTGGAGGCCAAGTTACCAATAACATTAATAGGTGTAGCTCCATTTACTTCAAAGAATGTTAATGCATTTGCATCTTCGTACAAAAGGTGATGAATTTGTTTGTGAGAGTGACAGACCTTGGGAGGCAGGCCTGTCCTCACCTACAGACAGCCTGCCAACCTTAAACAAATCCTCAACAGCCACTACAAATCACAAACCAGTGACTCTAGGCCTGGAACCAGCCCCTGAAACAGTCCTCGCTGCCAACTCTGCTCACATATCTATACCAGTGACATCCTCACAGGACCTAACACCAACTATACCATCAGGGGCTCCTTTACCTGCACATCTACTAATATAATATATGCCACCATGTGCCATTATGTGCCCCACTGCAATTTACATTTGCCAAACTGGACAGTCTCTCCGTAAAAGAACAAATGGACACAAAACAGACATCAGGAACAGTAATGTACAGAAGCCTGTGGTGGAACACTTCAATCTCCCTGGACACTCAGGCTACGTCTACACGTGAAGCCAACATCAAAATAGGCTATTTCGATGAATAATGTCTACACATCCTCCAGGGCTGGCAACGTCGATGTTCAACTTCGACGTTGTGCGGCACCACATCGAAATAGGCGCTGCGAGGAAACGTCTACACGCCAAAGTAGCACACATCGAAATAAGGGTGCCAGGCACAGCTGCAGACAGCATCACAGGGCGGACTCAACAGCAAGCCGCTCCCTTAAAGGGCCCCTCCCAGACACAGCTGCACTAAACAACACAAGATACACAGAGCCGACAACTGGTTGCAGAACCTGTGCCTGCAGCATGGATCCCCAGCTGCCGCAGAAGCAGCCAGAAGCCCTGGGCTAAGGGCTGCTGCCCACGGTGACCATAGAGCCCCGCAGGGGCTGGAGAGAGAGCATCTCTCAACCCTCCAGCTGATGGCCGCCATGGAGGACCCGGCAATTTCGACTTTGCGGGATGCGGATCGTCTACACGGTCCCTACTTCGATGTTGAACGTCAAAGTAGGGTGCTATTCCGATCCCCTCATGAGGTTAGTGACTTCGACGTCTCGCCGCCTAACGTCGAAGTTAACTTCGAAATAGCGCCCGACGTGTGTAGCCGCGACGGGCGCTATTTCGAAGTTGGTGCCGCTACTTCGAAGTAGCGTGCACGTGTAGACTCAGCTTCAGTGGCAGATTTCAGGGTGACAGTCCTGAACCAAAAAAATTTCAAAAATCAAATGGAGAGTGAAATCTCTGAGCTGCAATTTATTTGCAAATTTGACTCCATTAACCATGGATTAACCAGAGACTGGGAGTGGTTCGCAGCTTACAAAGGCAGCTTCTCTGCTCTGGGAGCTAATATCTCCCCATTAGACTCTGACACAGGCTCACATCCCCCTGTCTGATCTGACTTGTTTTTTCCTCTTTTGATAAGTACTGTTGATACTGGGCCATTTCCACCTTGCTGAATAGACCTTGTCAGCTCTGGCCCTCCCTCTTACTGGGACCCCACTCTTTAAATACCCTTCTGAAACCACCCCCCCACTCATGCATCTGACAAAGTGGGTGGTCTTTGCCCACGAAAGCTTATTCTCCAAAATATCTGTTAGTCTATAAGGTGCCACAAGACTTGTTGTTCTTAAAATTTTAACTGTATTTCTGAAATTCTTAAACATCAGGGCTATGTCTACACTAGCCCAAAACTTCGAAATGGCCATTTCGAAGTTTACTAATGAAGCGCTGAAATACATATTCAGCGCTTGATTGGCATGCGGGCGGCTGCGGCACTTTGAAATTGACGCGGCTCACCGCTGCATGGCTCATTCCGATGGGGCTCCTTTTTGAAAGGACCCCAGCTACTTCGAAGTCCCCTTATTCCCATCTGCTCATAGGAATAAGGGGACGTCGAAGTTTCCGGGGTCCTTTCGAAAAGGAGCCCCATCTGGATGAGCCACGCGGCGGTGAGCCGCGTCAATTTCAAAGAGCCGCGGCTGCCCGCATGCTAATGAGGTGCTGAATATGTATTTCAGCGCTTCATTAATGAACTTCAAAATGGCCATTTGCATGGCCATTTTGAAGTTTTGGGCTCGTGTAGACACGGCCCAGGTTTTGCACCATGCCTGAAAAGAGATGATTCTATCCAGCTCAGATTGCTGGGAAATATGCTTTCTACAGAGCCACAACATTTCAAGAGAATGTGGTGTTATCTAGTTGGTTAGACCAGGAGGGGCAAACAGTCAGGATTTCCTAATTATATTCTCAGTTCTGGCACAGATTTCAGTTTGATCTTTTATCATTCCAATCCACTTTTCTTTACCCTTCTATAAAATGAGTACAGATACCTTACAAGTTTACTGGGACCCTTACTTCATGTTTTCAAGTGCATTGAGGTCTTTGGTCCGAGATGTAATTATCCATTTAATTTATTTAACTCTCCCTCCCTGACAGGTTAAGTTGATTTTCTAGTTTAAGAACATTGTACACTCTTCAGTGTCCATGCACATCTGCCTGCCCAGAATGCAAAAATACAGAGTGCATAATGCTGAGTAGTGTCAAAGCCATTAGTACATCACAATCATGAGGTAAATACAGCCATCTGTATGATATCCCCTACTCCCTTGCTTGTTGTTACATTATTTTGCTGAGCTTCCATAGGTTCATGGCGGGCTTTTCAGAATCACATAGCATTGTCCTAACCCTGCTTCTACTGGTAAAATTCCTATTGACTTCAAAAGGGAACAGAGTTTGGGAATAAGGGGAAGAATAAACCTCAGAGAAATATTCTACCACTTTGGTGTGTTTCAGCAAGGCAAAAGCCCTTTGAATTAATGTCTTGCAGTCATTTCAGTCAAGAAAATTCCTATTGAGCTTAATTTTGTTGTAATCAGAGAGTTTCAGTATGGGAAATTTAAAGGACCTCACGCAAAAGAGAAACATTTACGAGTACCGATTTCACTGTCACCTTATATGTTCTTCAGTGCATGAATTTAGTCATAGCTATGTCTCTAGTCTGATCCTGCCCTCATCCATGAAAACCCTTTACTTTCCTTTGAAAGATTTTGTTCCTTACCATCAAAGAGGTGGAAGACAATGCCATCATTTTATTCAAAGGCCTTTAAAGCAAAGAGGTTTGTTTGCTGTTATACCTCTAGGTATTCTCTGGGGTATTCAACAAGATTTTAGATAAGTATCCCTGACAGGACACTTTTGACAGCTGCATCATAAAAAGAAGACATATGATGTCATTTAGACACAGCTATTAGCAATAAACTGGGTAAAAATAGATGCTTCTAGGAAACTTCAGTCTCTTTCTTTGTCCTGTTTCAATGAGATTCATATGTGCATGGAAACTTGTTGCAAAACACACATGTAGCATAGCAGCGTCACACACAATATCCAGTTCTTAGTATTCTATATTTGTAAATGAACTCTCAATATTTTGAAGACTTTCATTGTGCTTGACATAGTCACAGGTAAATTTTAAGTTATTCAAGTCTGGGGATGAGATTTACCAGTCTTTCTGCAATATCAGCAATCCATGCACATCCTATCCTGAGTTAGGATCCTTCTTTCACTTTGTTTGCTGGGGTTCAGTAGAAATGCTCAGGTGTGAGCCCATGATAAATACCACACAGCTCATTTATTCTCAGTTGTTCAGGGACCTCTAATGCCCTACCCTACTTCTGTCCCAGCAAAGACAGTCAGGATGCTGGGTCAATGATGTTAATGGGACAGGGGATGGGCAGAGAGTTCACAAACAGCTGTGGAAGTACAGAATAGACTGCATCACTCACAGACAGTAAGTACCTGAATTAATAAGGCTGAAGCAGTGGTGGTGGAGTGAGACAGTGAGAGAACTACTCTTACATCAGATACCTTCTCCTTTCCCTTCATGAACCGGAACTTGATCCTGTGTCTTCTACTCCTATAACAGGACCTTCTCTTCCCTTTGCACCACTGCAAACAAGCTGGATTTTGTCCACGTTTATGAGAATAACTGTATTATAAATATATGGTATATATTGGCTATGTCTACACTAGCCCAAAACTTCAAAATTTCCGGGCAAATGGCCATTTCAAAGTTTACTAATGAAGCATTTAAATACATATTCAGCTCTTCATTAGAATGCCAGCAGCCGCGGCACTTCGAAGTTGACATGGCTCGCCGCCTCGCGGCTCATCCAGACTGGGTTCCTTTTCGAAAGGACCCCAGCAAATTCGAAATCTCCTTATTCCTATATGCTGTGCACTCTAGGCCAGATCCAAAGTATTATTTCAAAATCAGTAAACCTCATTGCAGGAGGATTAGTTCCTATTTCAAAATAATTGTTTCAAAACAGGTGCTGTTATGATGCAGGATGGGGCTTATTTTGAAATAAGTGCTATTCCCTGTCTTAACAGCGCCTATTTTGAAATAATTATTTCAAAATAATTTCTATATGTACAGACTTGAGGTTCAAGGCAAGTTTGCAGAACCTGCACTGAGATCCAAGATATTGCAGCTAAATGGACCTAAACTATTTCAATTACAGATAGCTGGTTTATGTCTACTTGAGCTAAAATCACAGCCTGGCTGTGTCTACATAGCCCTTCTTCCTCAAAATTTTGGGGAAGAGGAGGCTTCTGGATGGATGGTTTCCCTCAAGAAGATCCCTATTGGCCACGCGTCTGTATGTGTGCTTTGGAGTCCGGAAGAGCTTCTTCTGGACCCTGAACCCTGTGCTGATATGTTAGTGAGGTGCAGAAAATTTGCATCTGTGCCTCATTAGCATCTTCCAGGTAGCTCATTACCATGCCACTTCCAGAAGAAGCAGCACATATAGGCCATTTCTACACAGGCCACTTTCTTTGACAGTAGCATGGTAATACACGGCCTGAAATATGGCAATGAGACGTGGATGCAAATTCCCTGCACCTCATTAGCATACGGTCATGTGATTTGAAGTCCAGAAGACTGTTCTTCTGGACTCCAAAATGCCGTTTAGAAGCACGGCCCCCACGTGGTCTTCCAGAAGGAAGTTCTTCCAGAGGCCCCAAAAATTTTCAGGAAGAAGGGGCCTCCGGAAGAAGGACTTCCTTCCGGAAGCTCCCACAGGGCCATGCTTCTACACAGCATTTTGGAGTCTGGAAGAACTGTCTTTTGGACTCCAAATCATGTGACCTTATGCTAATGAGGCACGGGAAATTTGCATCCATGCCTCATTAGCATATTTTGGTCTGTGTATTACCATGCCACTTTAGAAGAAAGTGGCCTATGTAGAAACAGCCATAGAGACAGCCCCTGTGATTGCAATGTGGACATGCACCTAGGCTACGTCTATACTACAGAGGTCTTTCGAAAGAAGTGCTCCTAGAAGATCTCTTCTGAAAGAACTTCTTTTGAAAGAGTTCATCCACACAGCCCTCACTCTTTTGAAAGAATGGGCCAGGGATTGAAAATGAAGACTGTTCTTTTGAAAGAAGAGCCTGCAGAGCATCTACATACATTTTTGTTCAAAAGAAGCTTTCAAAAGGGGGCACTCTATCTGAAGCAGGAAAGGAAGATTGATTTTGAAAGAAGCATCACATTGGCTGTGTCTACACTAGCCCCAAATTTTGAAATGGCCACGCAAATGGTCATTTCGAAGTTTACTAATTAAGTGCTGAAATGCATATTCAGCGCTTCATTAGCATGCGGGCGGCCGCGGCACTTTGAAATTGACGCGCCTCACCGCCGCGCGGCTCATCCCAACGGGGCTCCTTTTCGAAAGGACCCCGCCTACTTCGAAGTCCCCTTACTCCCATGAGCTGATGGGAATAAGGGGACTTCGAAGTAGGCGGGGTCCTTTCGAAAAGGAGCCCTGTCGGGACGAGCTGCGCAGCGGCGAGGTGCATCAATTTCAAAGTGCCGCAGCCGCCCGCATGCTAATGAAGCGCTGAATATGCATTTCAGTGCTTCATTAGTAAACTTCGAAATGGCCATTTGCGTGGCCATTTCAAAGTTTGGGGCTAGTGTAGATGTAGCCATTCTTTCCATTTAACTTTTGAAAGAATGCCTTGTGTGTGTAGATGTTCCATAGGCTCTTTTGAAAGAGCCAACTTCTTTCGAAAAATCTTTTGAAAGTACTTACCAGTGTTCAATCACTTCTGTGCTAAATTTTGCATATTTCATTCTTAAACTTGTTTACCACTGTATGGTTCTGCTAATTTGAGTGCTCTAGGCCACAATTAAAATGTTCTTGTTTCCTAATAAAACTAGGTATAAATCATAGAGTCAGTTGTACCAAATATGTATATGAATGTTGTGGTCTGGGTTTATTCCTAGTCTGAGAACAAGTACTTCTCAACAAATTAAAGAGTATATCACGTCCTCAAATTGCATACTGCAGCTCTTTAGAGATAAACCTGTCAAATTAATTTGGCTTTAAGGAATTTCCTCATGAGTGTTTACAAACTCAAAAAGTGAGTCATTGAGCCAGCTGCTTGAGTTTCACTTTCATATTAGTCTTGCCACCACCCTTTTCATAAGTGCAGGATGAAACACACACCATCAGGTCTTGTTATTTTAGTTTCCTTAATTTTTAGCTGAGGTCCAATTCTACTTTTTGTGAGGGAGTGGGAAGATGTGTGTGTGTGCGTGCATGAGTGGGTGGGTGTGCATGCGTGAACATGTGCATGCATGCATGTAATACATATATAATTATACGGTTAATCTAGAAAGCACCCACGCAAATCATCCAAGATGCTACTCTTTGTGGTCTCTTGTGGAGCCCAGTCTTGCTCCCATTGAAGTTTTCTCTCTGATTTCATTGGATATAGAGTCAAAACACTCATCTTAATTTTTTTTTTCCAAAGCACAGGTTGCTTCTCTTATCTAGAGACATTAACTGCAGCAAAACACTAGCTTCCTTGCATCATGCTTAAAGGAACCTTACAAGTCATTTACTGCCTGTTTTAAATGGGACAAAACAAACTTTCCCCTTTTATTGCCTTAATGTAGCCCACTCATTTTCAGTCTGTTGTTAAGTACTGTGTGGAAGATTTTGGGGCTCTCTCTCAGAGGGTAAAAATTGGAGCAACTGTCACTCTGCACCTTTACCTGGTACTTTATCACAAGCTAGCACCCTATTTAATTTGTGTGTCCCTGGAAGGGGAACTTGCTGTGGAATCCATTGCTTGCTGAGTATTTATATCTGCCACCTAGACTGTCATTCAGAATTATATTTTCTACCTCATTGCAGTGAAGAAAACCTAAATGTAAGCAGAAAGTAGGGACAGAGATGTCTACTTGAGGCATCAGACAGCCTGAAACATTCAAGAGGGTGCAGCTGCAACAAAAGTCAAGGTTCTTGCTACAGAATTCCAGAGCAACTTTCTGTGGAGGACATGGATCTTGTCAAGCATAGCTCCCCAATGATGTCTAGTAAGTGATGCTCTGACCTGGACAGTTACCCCACCAACTCTTTAGTTACGTCTACGCTGGGATGCTACATCGAAATCATAGAATCATAGAATCATAGAAGAGTAGGACTGGAAGGGACCTTGAGAGGCCATCGAGTCCAGCCCCCTGCCCTCATGGCAGGACCAAGAACTTTCTAGACCATCCCTGAAAGCCATCTATCTAACCTCTTCTTAAATAGTTCCAGTGGTGGAGATTCTACCACCTCCCTTGGCAATTCGTTCCAGTGTTTGATCACCCTGACAGTTAAGAACTTTTTCCTAATGTCCAACCTGAACCTCCCCTGCTGCAATTTCAGTCCATTGCCTCTTGTTCTATCCTCAGAAGCAAGGAAGAACAAGTTCCCTCCCTCTGCCTTATGATACCCTTTTAAATACCTGAAAACTGCTATCAGCTGTGTCTACACGTGCACGCTACTTCGAAGTAGCGGCACTAACTTCGAAATAGCGCCCGTCGCGGCTACATGCGTCGGGCACTATTTCGAAGTTAACTTCGACGTTAGGCGGCGAGACGTCGAAGTCGCTAACCTCATGAGGGGATTGGAATAGCGCCCTACTTCGACGTTCAACGTCGAAGTAGGGACCGTGTAGACGATCCACATCCCGCAACGTCGAAATTGCCGGGTCCTCCATGGCGGCCATCAGCTGGGGGGCTGAGAGATGCTCTCTCTCCAGCCCCTGCGGGGCTCTATGGTCACCATGGCCAGCAGCCCTTAGCCCACGGCTTCTGGCTGCTGCTGCGGCAGCTGGGGATCCATGCTGCAGGCACAGGGTCTGCAACCAGTTGTCGGCTCTGTGGATCTTGTGTTGTTTAGTGCAACTGTGTCTGGGAGGGGCCCTTTAAGGAAGCGGCTTGCTGTTGAGTACGCCCTGTGACCTTGTCTGCAGCTGTGCCTGGCACCCTTATTTCGATGTGTGCTACTTTGGCGTGTAGACGTACCCTCGCAGCGCCTATTTCGATGTGGTGTCGCGCAACATCAAAGTTGAACATCGACGTTGCCAGCCCTGGAGGACGTGTAGACGTTATTCATCGAAATAGACTATTTCGATGTTGCTACATCGAAATATGCTATTTCGATGTTGGCTTCACGTGTAGACATAGCCATCATGTCCCCCCCTCAATCTTCTCTTTTCCAAACTAAACAAGCCCAATTCTTTCATCCTTTCTTCATAGGTCATCTTCTCTAGACCTTTGATCATTCTCATTGCTCTCCTCTGGACCCTCTCCAATTTCTCCACATCCTTGCTGAACTGCGGTGCCCAGAACTGGACACAATACTCCAGCTGAGGCCTAACCAGCGCAGAGTAGAGCAGGAGAATGACTTCTCTTGTCTTGTTCACAACACACCTGTTAATGAATCCTAGAATCATGTTTGCCTTTTTTGCAACAGCATCACACTGTTGACTCATATTTAGCTTGTGGTCCACTATAACCCCCAGATCCCTTTCTGCTGTACTCATTCCTAGGCAGTCCTTTCCCATTCTGTATGTGTGACACTGATCGTTTCTTCCTAAGTGGAGCACTTTGCATTTGTCCTTATTAAACTTCATCCTGTTTACCTCAGCCCACTTCTCCAGTTTATCCAGATCCTTTTGAATTATGACCCTATCCTCCAAAGAAGTTGCAACCCCTCCCAGCTTGGTATCATCTGCAAACTTAATAAGTGTACTTTCTATGTCAATATCTAAATCATTAATGAAGATATTGAACAGAACCGGTCCTAAAACAGACCCCTGCGGAACCCCACTAGTTATACTTTTCCAGCCGGATTGAAAACCATTAATAACTACTCTCTGGGTATGGTTATCCAGCCAGTTGTTCACCCACCTTATAGTAGCCCCATTTAAGTTGTATTTGCATAGTTTATTCATAAGTATATTTTGTGAGACCGTGTCAAATGCTTTACTGAAGTCTAGGTATACCACATCCACCGCTTCTCCCTTATCCACAAGACTCGTTATTCTATCAAAGAAAGCTATTAGATTGGTTTGACATGATCTGTTTTTAGCAAAGCCATGCTGGCTGTTCCCTAGCACCTCACCACCGTCCAAATGCTTGCAGATGATTTCTTTAATTACCTGCTCCATTATCTTTCCTGGCACAGAAGTTAAGCTGACTGGCCTGTAGTTTCCCGGGTTATTCTTGTTCCCTTTTTTATAAATGGGTACTATATTTGCCCTTTTCCAGTCTTCTGGAATCTCTCCCGTCTCCCACGATTTACCAAAAATGATTGCTAAAGGCTCAGATACCTCTTCTATCAGCTCCTTGAGGATTCTAGGATGCCTTATCTGGGATATCTTATTTCGATGTAGCAAAATCAAAATAAGCTAATTTCGATGAATAGCGTCTACACATCCTCCAGGGCTGGTGCCGTCGACGTTCAATGTCGACGTTGGACAGCACTACATTGAAGTAGGCACTGCAGGGGAGCGTCTACACACCAAAGCGGCCCAAATCAAAATAAGGGTGCCAGGAACAGCTGCAGACAGGGTCACAGGGCGGACTAGCACTTCCGGGACAACAGCAAACCGCTCCCTTAAAGGGCCCCTCCCAGACACACTCAGCCTGCACAGCACGCGGTCTGCAGAGCCACAAGCACGCACACCCCGTGTAAGCAGCATGGACCCCCAGCAGCAGCAGCAGCAGCAGCAGCAGCAGCCAGAAGCCCGCACACCCGCCCCTGGAGGAGCAGTGGTTGCCCTGCTCAGTGCCATGCAGGAGGCAGCTGACTATCTTTCATTTCAGGAAGATGAACTGCCCTCGGGGGATGAGGAAGCAGCCCCAGACCTTGCTGCCCTCCCAGCCCCGCCCCCCCCGCCCACCGCACACGCTGCCGGCTGTGGAGATACCCCATGAGCACGAACCCGTGGGAGGGGCTGGTGCTCGGTGAGTGGGACAAAGATCGCTGGCTCCGGAACTTCCGAATGAGCCGGCAGACATTCCTGGAGCTCTGCCAGTGGCTCACCCCTGCCTTACGGCACCAGGACACCCCCATGCAATGTGCCCTCACCATAGAGAAACGGTTTTGCATTGCTGTCTGGATGCTGGCCACTCCAGACAGCTACGGAGCCGTAGGGCAGCAGTTCGGCGTGGGCAAGGGCACCGTTGGGGCTGTCCTCATGGAGGTAAGAGGACCTGGGGGGGGAGCCTGGGGGTGAGCCTGGGGGTGAGCCTGGGAGAGAGCCTGGGGGTGAGCCTGGGGGGGAGCCTGGGAGAGAGCCTGGGGGGGAGCCCTGGAGGGGGGGAGCCCTGGGGGGGGAACCCGGGGAGGGAGGGCCAGACACACCCTGCACACCCCTCACTGGTGCTCTCTCATATCCTTCCCCTGCAGGTCATCCGCACAATCAATGCCCTGCTCCTCCACAGGCTCATGTGGCTTGGGGACCTGGATGCTGCCATCGTGGGGTTTGCCAGCCTGGGCTTCCCAAATTGCTTTGGGGCTCTGGATGGGACCCATATCCCCATCCGTGACCTGGAGCACAGCGGAGGATGCTTCCACAATAGGAAGGGATACCATTTCGTGGTCCTCCAGGCCTTGGTGGACAGCCGGGGCCGCCTCTTGGACATTTATGTTGGGTGGCCTGGCAGCACCCACGACACCCGGGTGTTCAGAAATTCGGGCCTGTGCTGCCGGCTGGAGGCAGGGACCTACATCCCCCAGCGGGAGATCCCTGTGGGGGACACCACCATGCCCCTCTGCGTCATCACAGACGCGGCATACCCCCTCCGGCCCGGTCTCATGCACCCTTACACAGGCCATGTCACAGCCAGCCAGGAACGGTTCAACACGCGCTTGAACCATGCGCGCCAGGTGGTCGAGCGCACTTTCGGCCACCTCAAAGGGCGCTGGAGGTGTCTCCTCACCCACCTGGATGCAGGCCTCACCAACATCCCTCAGGTTGTGGAGCGCGTGCAGCGCACTCCACAACCTGGTGGAGAGCAAGGGAAAGGCCTTCTTCCAGGGCTGGGCTGTGGAGGCTGGCAGGGCCGACATCCAGCCACCCACTGCCACCAGTTACCAGGTCGACCCTGAGGGGATCCGGGTCCGGGAGGCCCTGAGGGCCCATTTTGACCAGGGTGCGGGGTGAACGCTGGCAGGGCCAGCTGCGGGTGAGCCACCCACTGCACCCCCTCCATCCGCCAGAACACTCCCTGCCCCCACGCCCACACCACAGAGAACCCGAGAACACACCTCCCCACACTTCTGTGCAATAAAATGGAATTTTTTTAAACAAAACCCTGCAACCTTGTATTATTAATATGAAAACAGAAGAAGAAGGAGGGAACTATGTACATGGGGGAGCAGGTACAAAACAGGGGTAGAACAAAAGATATTTATAAAGATGGGGGGAATGAATCCAAAGGAGGGGGCCTTGGGGGGCTACATCCTTGGCCACATACCCCTATTGTCCTGTGCCTGGTGTTGGGGGGCGTGACCCACGTCTTGGCTGGAGGCCCAGTTGAGGCTACGTGGGAGCTGGGAGAACTGGCAGATAGGGCCGAGTGGTGTCCAGAGGCCCGTGGTTCCCCTCGGTGGCAAGCCCCAGGACAGCTGATGGTGGAGGGATGGCAGGCGGAGCAGCGGGTGGAGTGGCGGGCAGAGTGGCAGGGGGGGCCAAGTGCTGCACGATGGCATCGAATGTGTGCATGAAGGCCCCCCAAGCCTCCTGGCGCCAGGTCAGCGCTCGCTCCTGGAGGTGGAGCCACCGCTTCTCCACCTGCAGGCACCACTCAGACACCTACAGCTGATGCCAGAGGGTGGAGAGCAGCTGGGGGTCCGTGGATGCCCGCAGATGGCTCCGCCACTGTCGGGCTCGTCCTGGGGCTGGTCCGTGCTCCGCCGAGGGGCTGGCCTGGTGGGATGGCCCCGGTGGGCTCTCCGGGACCACAGACGGCATGCCGGCGCTCTCTGGGCCCTCGGATGGTGCAGCTGTGGAACAGAGGGGGGAAGAAGAGTGGAGACAGCCTTTAGTCTGGGCCCTGACCCATGGCCCTTGTCCGCACACTCCTCTGCTGCTGGTTCCCCATCCCCATCCCCTGGAGATGCTGCTGCTGCTGCTGATGGGTGTCCAACTCCCCCCCCCAGGGGACCCTAGTTTCCGCTCCCCCCATCCCCAGGGATGGGGCATGGCGCTGTCCTGCTGGGGGCAGGGGCTTATGGACTCTTCTGAGGGACATGCCACTGATGTCCTCGGGGCCATGGTCATCTGGGCATGTGGAGAGCCCTGGTCATGTCTCTTGTCCCCGCCCCTTAACCCCAGGGGTGTGCACCAGGGGGGTACATACCTGACGCTCTGCTCCCACAGTCGGGGGACAGCCATCGGGCTGACGCCCTGCTGGAGCTGTGGGAGGGGAGGGTGATCTGGATCCCCCCGTCACTGGAGGCCCCCTCCTCCTCCTCTGGTGTCCAAGGGGTGGGCTCCTGGGGGGGTCCCTGGGGTGCAGGGCTGTCCTCCGGGGCAGACTCCGTCTCTGGGGCCTGCTGGGGCTCGTTGGCCGATGTGTCAAGGGTGGCCAGGGGCCCGGAGGTGTACCAGGGGCCCAGGATTTCCCTGAGCTCCCTGTAAAAGGAGCAAGCAGTGGGGGCAGCCCCAGATCAGCTGGCCGTGTCCCGGGCCCGGGCGTAACCCTGCCGCAGCTCCTTTACCTTACTCCTGACGTGGTGAGGCGTGCGGGCAGGGTGACCCTGGGCAGCCAGGCTCTCGGCCAGCCGAGCGAATGCATCCGCATTCCGCCTCTTGCTCCCCATTACCTGGAGCACCTCCTCCTCACCCCAGAGCCCCAGGAGGTCCCGGATCTCGGCCTCCATCCAGGAGGGGCCCCTCTGCCTCCTCTCCCGCTGGCTCGCAGTCTGGGATCCCTGGGACCCGTGGGGGGGTGCCCTGTGGGCGCTTGGGAGGCTGACTGGCTGCCATGGGGTGCAGGGTGCTGGCTTGGGGCTGCGGAGGGACGTGCAGGCTGGGCACATGACAGTGCTGCTGCCTGCACAAGGTCTCAGCTTCCTGCACAGGAAATAAGGGGGCGGGGAGCTTTAAGGGGCTGCTGCATGTGGTGATGATAGAGCTCAGGGGCTGGAGAGAGCATCTCTCAACCCCTCAGCTGATGGCCACCATGGAGGACCCCGCTATTTCGATGTTGCTGGACGCAGATCGTCTACACGTGCCCTACTTCAACGCTGAACGTTGAGGTAGGGCGCTATTCCCATCTCCTCATGAGGATAGCGACTTCGACGTCTTGCCGCCTTACGTCGATTTCAACTTCAAAATAGCGCTCGGTGGGTGTAGATGCGGCGGGCGCTATTTTGAAGTTGGCATGGCTACTTCGAACTAGCCGGCTAGTGTAGACACGGCTTTTGTGTGACATAAAATGCTTTTTTTAACAGACCTATTGGAATGACTTGACCCTGCCCTGTTGGATTCACACTACTTTCCTTATATAAAATCATTAAAAATGTCAAAGTGCTCCCCTGACACATACCTGCCTATCCCTGGTGGTAACTTCTGCCTGAAATGAAGCTGAGAAGGCTGTTTTATTTCTGAGTTTCTGCGATCATTCCTTTTTGTATTCTGTGTTATAGGCTCTCTACAGTCCACCTTTTATTGTGCAGAGGGTTAATTGTCTCCCTTAAAATTCCTGTGGCTACAGCACTGTCCTGAGGCCTGGGCTCTGTTCCTGGTTCTGCTGCTTACCTCCTGGGTGATCTTGGGCAAGCCACTGTATCTCCTTGCCTTGGTTTTCTCAACTGTAAAATGAGTATACTAACACTTCTTTCGTAACGAGCTTTGAGATCGCCTCATAAAAAGGGTTCTGTTAGAACTAGGCATTGTTATTTTTGGACTGAGATTACAACAGCATTCCACTTGCCACCAATGTATGCTAGTCTTGTGCTCGGTAGTGCTTCACATAAATAAAAGAAAGCCCCTTCTGGCATGACAGTGATGCTTCTTCACTGTTCCTTCTGCATACTTAGAGACATAAATCAAGCTTCATCTGGCATTTTTCTTTGATCCTTTATATACAATAAGACCCTCCCTCTCCCCAACATTTCACCTCCTCTGTTCATATATTATTCTGGCTGCTTACAGTACCTACTGACCTTCTCTTAGGAATGTCTGCGCTGCTCACTTCTTATGGGGGCAAGAAGAATACATGCACAGCCCCTGCCCAGGCCAGCAGTGGGCTAAATAACAGAGTAGACAATAAGACACACTAACTCAATGAATATACACCCTAAAAAGGTCTTTATACTCTCAAGCAATACCTTCTACCTCCATTCTATACTGCTGGTTTTAGTACTGTGATGCCTCTCTGCCTTCCTGCTGCTGGAGTCATTCCCTGACTCACTGAAATATGCTGGCAGTAGGGAAATAGGGGAGACTGTAGCATGAACCTTAAACTGCCACAAGTGGTGTGTCGTGGAGATAGAGCTCCATTGTGCTGTATTAGTTTGGCTGTTCCAAGAGTCAGAAGAGCACATTTCATGTGATTTCTATGGGAATAGTCTGCAATGCTCTTTTCCTTCTTGTTTTTCCGTGTCTTCATTAATTACAAGAATGTACTGAGTTTTTTCCAAGTCTTCCAGCCATGCGTATCAGACATTTGTATAATTCACGAGAGTAACAGCCTCACATTCTAATCTAGTTTCTCTACTGCACTCATCATTATCAAATACTCCTCTGGATATCTCTCTGTGCTTTTTTACTTATCTGCAGTGATGTCAGAAGCATAGACCAGGATCAGTTACCAAGTCGTTTTTTTTCCTACTCACAGTTCCTAAATCAAATCCTTTGACTTTTAATCACAGACCAAAATCCAGCCTTTTTATTGATCCAAATTTAAGAATACAAAATGACAAACTATGGCTTGGTGTTTTAAAATAAAGTATCATTCCATATGGGCCAGGTGATAAATCCTTTAAGCTGGTTCATGGCTCCTTATTCCTTGAGTTGCCTCATTAAGATCAGAGGCACGGTTCTCAGAGTCAAGGGAGGATTCAGTGTGAGTAACACAGTCTTTATGAATTTAGTTAAGCCCATACTGAAGTGCTTTGTGGAACTGGGACCTGAGATCAACCTGTCAGAGATGCAGCTATGCCCACAGACATTCCTTTTACACATCATTTTGATCTGCCATGATGATGGACAGTCATCTGCATCCCTTTCTCAGATGTCAAACTTCCTCATTACCCCTGCTGTTAGACTGTGCCTCTTTGACCCTGATGAGGAAGATCACATATCACCCAGCTTTAAAAGTGTGCAGCCACAGGCCTTGCCTCATAGGAAAGAATTTTTCAGTCGAAATATCCAGATCCTCTTGAGAGCAGAAATCAGATGTAGCTACTCTCATAGCTGCATTTACACTATGAGATAAAATCAAATTTCAAGTAGTTAGCTCAATATTAAAATGTCAGTCTTCACTGTAAATAACACTAGCTTGAATTAATGAGCCCTAATACTGATATATGGAAGCAAATAGTGAGAGAGGCATCAGACACCAATGGGTGCTGAGCCCACGGTTATTGATGATGTTGATGATGAGGAACACTGATAACAAAATGTTGATAATATGGGATGGGTATAGAGTCAATTTTGAATTTAAAATTTCAAATAAAGGCTACTGTGGATGTGCCATGTCTTTAATTCAAATTTATTAGCCTCCAGAATTGTCCCGTATGTATCCCATAAAGCTACGCAGTGACCCTCCATGTATGGCTGCTTCCTTCTGTGCTGTTCTCCATCCAGGTGCACAGGAAGAAGGTCACAGGAAGCCTGCACATTTTTGATTGAATTTGAATTTGAATTCTGCAGCACCAAGGCCTGAAAATATAAAGGTCCGGATGTGTGGCTGATGGAATTGGGTGGGGATGAACAGGGCTGACAGCACCACTGTGCGAACAACTGCAGAGGACACATGGCACAGGGGACCTGGATGGGTTTGGGGGAATGCTGAATTTTGTTACTGGGTGCTCTGAATTCTGGGACAGTGCTTTGCATTCTGGGATTCTAACAGGAAACACCCACAAGCACCCGGGGTAAGGCACTGTGAGATAGATACCCACAATGCACTGCTCATGCTGTTGAACTTGCATAGGGCAATAGGGATGCAGAAACGCAATATGGAAAAATGATGGATTGAATTTCAAGAATGTTTGTGGACACAAATCTGAATTTATAAGAATGAGGTTAAAAATCAAATTTATTAAAAAAATCAGATTTATGTCATAGTGTAGATGGAGCCATGGTGAGAAGGGGGAAAAAAAAAGACCTAATCTCCCTGTCTATGTAGAGTACCTGAGACTTGCTCTCCAATTCCTAGGAGCTGATTCAGGATATTTCCATGTTATCTAAGCTACTTTTAGAACACCTTTTAGATTATATCTACACAGCTCTAAAAATGTCAGTCACAGATATATAATTCTAGCTATAGCAGTTGCATAGCTAGAATTCACCTATCTGCATTCTACTTACTTGGCCATCCCTACTGAACAAGGCTGGTGGGACAGTTTCTCCCATTGACCTCCCTTACTCCCTGTGTCTCAGGAAGAGTACAGGGGTCAATTGTGACCTCTGAGAGCTTGATTTTGTGCGTCCATTCTAGACATGTGAAATTGAACCCTGGTTGATTGACCTTGAATGAGTTGATCTTCTGGGATAGTGTAGATAAGCCCTTATAGAAGGTCTACACTATAAGTCCTTATAGAAGGTCCTCATCCTCTGATTTGGTAGGGTTCTCATTTGCTATTTACTCCCCTTACTATACTTTTTTCTTTCTCACATTCATCTCTCTATTTTCTCCTGATTTCATTTCACACAGCTCAATAAGATATTAACTGAATATCTAAACCTATATTGCAATAATATAATAATGTATTCTGTACTTGTTCCCTTTCCCTCACCATCTAATGGTAAACACTTTGGGCTGAATCAAATGTTGTCCTCATTTGGGATAAATCACAGTAACTCCATGGACCCCAGCCAAAATCTGCCTATTGTATGACTTCCTGTCTGTACAGTGTTGGTTCAATCTGCTGTTTGTATAATTTTGTGCATATATTCAGTGGTCTAACCATCTGATTCACTGAGTCTCTCTTCTTTGAAATGTACACTTCTGCATGAATTGCTGGGCAAATAGAGACATTTTGAATATTCAATTGTTGCAAGTTAAAGAAAAAAAAAGTTGAATTGTTTCATAGATATCAACAGTTTTCCCGAAATAATCTTAAGTGGTAAAATGTTTAACAGCGTCTTCCTGTAATTGGTATATTTCTTAGCATTCTTGCTTGCCCTACGCTGAATTCAAAACAGTTCCAACCATTTAACAGTCTTCTCTGACAGACTGCTTAGGGGTCCTTTTCATCTGTGTGACAACCTGCATTTAAGTCCTATATTGACTGTTACAATTATGACAATGTTAACAAATATACAAACTGAAATCTGGCAGTATAATAATCTGATATTTGTAGACTTACATACTTTTTGACGAATACCTACTCTGATATTTTTTCCTGAAATATTTAAAATCTGATATTGCTCAATTATTTTCAGTGGGATTTGGGTATCTAATTACCCTTTGTACTTTTGAAAATATCCCTCTTATTCTTTCTTCTTATTGTGGAAAAGTAACAGTTAATGGATAACAGTTTTTGTAAACATCATGCTAGTGCTTATCTTCATCTGCCAATGACTCTCAATCTCTGGAAAAATATCTTCTGAGCCAACTTCACCTCACAAAACTTTAACAAGAAATTTCAGAACCGAGCCACTTTGCAATATTTCAGTGAGTGCTCTGCAGCACAGACAGAACACAGCCACAAACTGCAATACTTTGTAACTAGATTTGCAAATTTTGGATGCTGCTACAAATTATTTGGAGACTGATTTCTCTATTAAAAATAAATGAAATCTGTCTGAGATGCATGACTCCGGAATGAAAACAGGTCTTGAGATTGTCCTGGTTTGAAGTGGCAAAAGATTATTTTAGATTTCAAATATACTACTCCCATTTTTTTTTATTTTAAAACATCTAAACCCTGGAAGAACTCCGCCATGAAGCCACTGAGAGCTCCATGCCAGTCCCAAGCCTGGATGAAGGAGGAGGGTTCGTCAGATGTGTGTCAATGCGCTGACCGTCAAACAACAATACGAATGAAATCTGATGCCAGTACAACCAAATGTTAAAAGATGCGAGCTTGGACATTGCCTGGATAAACAAGGTCCGTGATACCAATCAAGCGATTCGGGTTGGGTTGATAAATTGGCTACCGAAAGAAAATTACACCTAACACATATGCTATCCACTGGAACATGGAACATCCAAACACTGTGGGCAACTGTAAAATTAGAGCTGCTTCAGAAGGAAATGGAGAGATATTGATGTGATATACTTGGACTGGCAGAGATGCATTGGACAGGATCAGGAGAGATATGTGGTTGCAAAGTCATCTGGTCAGGAAATGAAACGAAGCATGAAGCAGGAGTTGGATTCCTTCTTAGCAAAACAGCTAGAAGACCATTATTAGGCTACAAACCCGTGAGTGCAAGAATGATGGTCGCACAATTCAAAGCAAAACCGTTCAACATCCCAGTCATTCAGGTGTATGCACCCACGTCAGACAGTACAGAGGAAGAGACTGAACTATTTTATAAAGACTTGACAAAGTCGGTGCAGGAGATACCGAAGAAAGATGTGTTGATCATCGGAGGAGATTGGAATGCGAAGGTTGGAACAGATAATGAAGGTTGGGAGAGAGTCATGGGAAGGTTTGGATATGGAGAAAGAAACGAACGAGGTGAGAAACTGTTAGAGTTTGCCACAGAGCATGAGATGGTGATTTGCAATATGATATTCCAACAAAAGTACTGTAGGAAGTGGACATGCTGATCGAATGATGGGAAGTCCAAGAATATGATAGATATGATTTTGATAAGAAGAAGATGGATAACATCAGTACAGCAGTGCTGAACTTTCCAAGGAGCAGATACAGACTCAGACCACAGTCTAGTGGTCGCAAACATCAAGATAAAACTCAAAAGAAAATGTAAGACACAGTTTAAGAAAAGAAGACATGTGGCAAGGCTATGTGAAGAAGAAACAGGGAATGCATACAGAGCAGTGCTTGAAGAGAAGATTAAGAATATTGCCACAGAGAAAGACCTAGATAAGAGAGTCGCAGGGACAGCCATCGCTATAGAAGAGACAATTGAGCAGACTGTTCCAGAAGAAGAAAAGCTCAATAAGAAGTGGATTACCCAGAAGACACTGAAGTTGGTTCAAGAGAAAGAGCGTTGAAGATCAAAAGAGATGTTTCTGAGATGGCAGAACAGCAATATAGGATGAAATGCAATGAAGTAAGGAAAGCAGCCAGAAAGGATAAGCAGAAATGGTTAGAGGAGCAATGTGAAGATATAGAGAGGTATTACGGTGAATGTAAGACCAGGGAGTTGTATAAAACAATTAGGAATATTAATAGGAAATGGCAACCAAAGCAGATGGTGATCAAGGATGAGAACGAAGAAGTGCTCATGAACAGGGAGAAGATTGTGCAGCGATGGATGAAATATTGCACTGATCTATACAAAGCACAGTTGGACCTGAGTGTCTCAGAGAGACTGATTGAAGAACTGAAAGAGATATCATTGAAAGTGAGACCGACCAATATTTCAAAGGAGGAAGTAGAAAAAGCAGTGAAACAACTAAAGAACAGCAAGAGCCCTGGAAATGATAAGATCACGGGAGAGATGATCAAATATGGCGGAGAAAGCATGATTCAGGAAATACACTAACTATGTAATATAGCATGGAAAGAAGGGAAGGCACCTAAGCAATGGACAAGATCTGTGCTGGTGACAATACCCAAGAAAGGAAGTACATTGGAGTGCAAGAACTACAGAACGATTGCCCTAACGAGTCATCTAGGTAAGGTGCTGGTGATGATACTGACTGAGAGCTTATGATCGCAGATATAAGAACATATAGCAGACGAGCAAGCAGGCTTCAGAAAAGATAGAAGTACCATGCAGCAGATATCGGCACTAAGACTGATAGCGGAGAAAGCTCGACAAAAGAACAAGAACGTATACACTTGCTTCATCGATTTTCAAAAGGCATTTGACAGTATAGATCAGAAAGTGACTTGGGCGGTGTTGGAGTCATACGGAGTGGATAGCAGACTAATATGGTTGTTGAAAGATATCAATGATAATGCGGATGCAGCGGTGAGAACATGCAGGGAGTTGGGAAGTTGGTTTAAAACAAGAGAGCGATGGAAAAGATCAAGGAAGAGGTAGAAGGGATAGCTGTGCACAGGAAAAGAATTAACAACTTGAGGTTCACGGATGATATAGTTATTATTGAGGAAGATGAGGAGAAGCTAGCGAAAACAGTGCGGGTGTTAAACGAAGAAGGGAAGTGGTACGGACTGATTAGGAACATTGATAAAACAAAATCAATGATATTTGGAGATAAGGAAAGAGGAAGGAAGATCAGTGTGGATTGTATTGACCTAGAAAATGTACAGAAGTTCACATATCTGGGGAGCAACTAACGTATGATCTAGACTGTGGAAATAGCGACTAGAATAGCGAAAGCAAGAGCGACTTTGAAGGTGATGGATGAGATCTGGAAAAGCAAAGCAATTAGCTTACGAACAAAGCTGGGCATCTTGAAAACGTGTGTATTCAGCAGCATGTTGTACAGATGTGAGACATGGGTGATAACGAAAGATTTGAAAAGAAGAATATTGGCATTCGAAAGGAGTTGTTATAGAAAGATTCTGAGAATAGGATGGATGCAGAAGGTCACCAATGAGGAATTATATAGGAAGATACAGCCGAAAGAGAACCTGCTTCAGAAGGTTATAAAACAGAATCTACAACTATTTGGACATATTTGCAGAATGAACGACAAACGAAAAATCAAGACCCTCGTATTCGGCATAATGGATGGTTCGAATAGGAGAGGCAGACACCACAGAGAATGGATAGATAATATAGTAGATTGATGAGGAGCTAGTCGACAGAAACTAAGCCACTCTGCGATGGATAGGGAAAGATGGAAGGAAATCGTGAGGGAGGCATCAGACACCAACAGGTGCTGGGCCCATGGTTATTGATGATGATGATGAAGCCCAGGAAGGGCTCAAGCTTTCATCCCATTGTCTCCAAACTGTCAACTGAGTTCACTTACAATTTTGGCTAGGCAGCAAACGGAGATTAGTCCCAACATTTTTTCAGGATAATTCTGATAATCCTTTAATAATGCATTCATGAAATTATTAGAAAATAAAATGAGTACATGAGTTAAGAGCCCATTCATAGTACCACGAAAGAAAATAAAGCTTGTTTGTTCATTCAAATGGGCAATGCCTATATGGTAACACCTTTGAAAAGAATAGGCCTAAACATGTAGTCCTTATTTTGGCAACTCTCATAAATTTAATCCAAACCTCCAATGAATGAATGGAAAAGCCTTGTGGGAAATTACAAAATCTGGCCCAGTGTTAATGAAACTATATCTCACATGAATGTTTTCTCGTGTTACTGTATAATCAGTTTATATGCCCAATCAACTGCAAGGAGAAATATATGTATGTGCCTTTCTTGTAAAAAAAAAGAGGTTCCACTACTCACTCAGCTCCCCACCTGTCCCCCACAGCCAATCCCATGGCTGGGGCTGCCAAGTTGCCAGTACTCAGTACTGGCAAGTACTGGCACCAGAAACAATATCTATCTATCTGGCAGCTGACCAACTGAAGTATTTCAGTCCATTAATATTATCCACCCAAGCTCTGAATTATCTTGGGCTTAAATTTTACCAATTAATTCAAGTGTCTCTTTAGCTTGACTTTAATGGGTTGTACATGGGTAAGGCTCTGCGAGATCTGACCCCTAAATTGTAAGATTTTTTCAGTCATGGACCCCTGACCCCATCAGCTTGTAAAATATCATGCACACCAGTATCACCGTAGAGATGATATTCTGTGCATAGTCTTGGTAGAGGTTGTGGGAAGGTTAAATTGTTTGTACATTTAGCAAAAGGCTGCCATTTTTTTCACATGAAACTTCAGCCTCTGCATTGTACCATCTCAGATTCCAGTGGCATTTTGATGTTACTTTTTTTTCCTAGTCTTGTTTTGATTTCGACTCTTTGAATAACAATCTGTTTGCAATATTTGAGATCCAACTGCTGTCTTATTTGTGCCTATTGAGACGGTTGTCTTGAGGCATTCTGTTAAATTTCTGCTTGCAGAAGGAAACATATGAAATGAATTACTATACACAATTCTGGAGTGATATAATAATGATATTTAAGGTTGCCTAACACTTCTGATTGGAAGCATAGCTGGCCAGAGAAAGACAAGCACATTTCATTGAAATTGACTGCCGTCATCTCATTGAGTGCTGAGAACAGAGCTTTTCCCCCTATGTTGTTCTACTTTATCCACTTAGGAAAGGGGCACTGAACAGCTCAACAACAAAGGACATGATTCTGTTCTGGACATCTCGGGGGTACATGCAGGTGGCCTTAAACCATGACCTCCATATTTGAGCTGGTCTTGGGCAGATAAACTCCCAGTGTGAGCAAAAGCAACCTCCTGCCAGCTACATGGCTTATCTTATTGGCTTCATTAGAGCCCAGAATTACTGGAGTGTAATGCACTCTGCCCACTCCCATGCTCTTCTCTGCCATGCTATTATACTGGGGGCTATACAAAAGGAGACTCTGGTGTAGCACGTAACCCATTATTATGGGGAACATTCTTGTGGGGACCCACTCTACCCACATTACAGCAGGGCTTAGAAACTGGCCACAGATCTCTAATATGGCAGAACCGTGTCTGATTCACTTAGTCAAGAAGCCTTTCAGAATGGGTGTGCCATGTGTGTGTGCTTGGCTGTTTCACCTCTAAATCCCACTGCCTCCCAGGCTCAGGAAAAGCTCCAAAGATTCTTCACGATTCTTGATTTCCATCATTCTTCTGCCCTCTAGCAAAGAGCTGTGCAAGTCATGAGTAAAGCAGCTTTGTCATCTCACGCTAGTGGCTCATCCTCAGATGATAATAGTGCGTAGCCACCGGTTATTTCTCCTTGAACTAATCATCCAAAAGTCCTAGCTTTCAAAGCTCCTGAAGAAGACCTATGCAAGGGTTCAGCCTGGTTGGATTTCTGTTGGTTCACCTTGTTTCAAAAATAAAGCTTGGAGCTACATTTAAAATGTTAAAAAGAATATTAAGACTGCAAAGTAAAACAGCCAACCATTAGGAAATGCCAGAATTATGGTTCTCTGTCAGCCTTAATTCATTCCTTCAGTGTCTACCTGACATGAGCATTAAGTTACACTTGGGTTGGAAGCAGCCATGAGAAGCTTCCTTGTCCTTCCCTCTTTCTCTTTGTGTTGAGCAAAATTTGGTGGTGAGGAGATGATAACTGAAAGCAGTATATAGACATTAATTATGTTGAGATTATACTGTGGCTACCAATGCTATAAGATTTAACTATATGAAATAATAGAAAACAGATTAGCTCCTTGTTTGAATGTTCTACTTCCCAAAATAAAGGAAAACATCCTTAAAGATGAAATGTGTGATATTTAAGGTGTTTTCTGACTCGAGTTTGCACCAACAAATGATTTCAGGTCATGAATACAGTAAAAAGCAACTACATTCTGTACAATATATAACTAAGTAGGAACTTTTGAAATGAACTGTGTCATTTATTAATAGAAAGTGATTGCTCAGGTATTTCTTGGACACTGATTTACTAGTATAAAGGCTAATCTATTAGTTTTACAAGTTATGTTTTAGTGATCCATCCTCCTATTTTGAACTTTAATGAATTATTTTATTAATGCAAGTTTCACTTGCAGCTCTAAAAGATTACAAATGAGTCTCTTTTTCCTCATTTCCCAGAACCACACATAAACCTTTCTGAGGCAATGGCTCATTAAAAGTCTCACATCGATCTGAGCCATTAAAAAATTCCTTCACTTCTAGAAGTTTAACAAAACAACTTCACAACACATGGTATAAGGGTGGCCTAGAACACTACCATTATGCGATTGCATAAAGCAGTGTTTCCCACATGGTGTTTCACAGAACTCCGCGGTTCTGAGAAATGAAGATAAAGGTTCTGCGAGAAAATTCCATTACAATAGCTGACTCCTCTGCGGCGCCCTGCCCTGCCACCACTGAAAAAGTACAACTAAATTTGAGTGGTTTAATGGTTGTCAGGGTGGCGGGAGAGAACCGGATGGTAAACCAAATGAATTTAATTCCATTATTTCAGTAGCAGCAGGGCAGGGAGCTGCAGAGAGCCTCTCACTCACCCCCCTATCCGAACAGCCCTGCTCCCTCCAGTGGGCCTGCATTGACTCACCCCCTCCAGTGGAACATCTCAATGCTAGCCTTTCTTCTGTGGGCACACATGGCCCCCTGGACTAGGCTCCCCAGAGAGTGCCAAGGATGGGTTAGTATCAGGAGTGGGTTTGGGGCTGAGAGGTGCTACATCTGGGGCTGGGGAGTTGGGTTTGAGGCTGAAAGGGATTGAGCCTGGGCATGGGGAGGTGGGTTTGCAGGATGGGGGTAAAGCTTATGGATATGGGGGTGGATTTGGGGCCTGAGTCAGGTAAAGCCTGGAGATGGGGGCTGAGTTTGGGGGTAAGGTTGGTAGAGCCTGGGAATGGAGTTCTGCAACATTCTTTTGAGTTTAAAGGGGTTTTGTGGCCAAATAAAATCGGGAAACACTGGCATAAAGGATAGAACTAAATATGACATCCTGCCACTTTAAGAGCACAACTGGTGCACAGTGCTGTTCTGCTCTGGCCATGGTGTAAAGTCAGCACTGTGGCTTTCCTTAGGCTGGCACTTAGGAAGGAGCAACAGTCAGACCAGGAGTTATTATGCTCCAAAGGGACAGACTGGATTTGAAGCAGGCCCATGAAGCAGGCCAATAGCTTTTTTTTCCAGAACTGCATAAGATGTGCATGAAACTTTGATAGAGGAAGGTAAATAAGATTTGTTGTCTTATTGTGTCTGTGTTAATGAAACGTTGAATGAAGATCAGTGCAAAAATGTTACCAACATACCTTCAAAGTAATACAACATATATATTGAATAGCATGAGTTAAACAAAACTTATCTGAATTGTTTTGACACTGAAATCAATAGACAGGATCACTGACTTCAATGGGCTTTCCACTGGATGAGTGATTTAAATTGTCAGCATTTGGGTGCAGATGCTGTTTTCTACGTTTTGTGCAGTGACAACCGGTGTATCAGTGGTCATATAATGAGAAAAATACTGCTTCCAGTCATAGCACAGCTATCTAGGTAGCTACAACACATCTGTTCTCAAAATTACAGCAGAATGAGACAGTGAACTTGACAGAAATATGGAGATAAAATTGCTTAATAAGATGTGGCGTAGACCTCTGTTAGGCTGATATGCAAGAATCAGTCTGCGGCATTCTCCTTTGGTAATAGTAATATCTGCCTTTTCTATGTTAGGGCTAGATCCTTTTTGTTTGCAAAACAGTTTGGCACTAGTTTTGATAGAAAACCAAACTGGATAATTGCTTATCTAAACATTAGGGGTATATCATGTCCTTAGACTTTTGGATGCAACACTTCACAGATAGAATACTGCCAAGTTAATTTCAGCTTCAAAGGTTTCAGTAATGTATGTTTATGGAGTACGAAATGGAATCAATGTGCCAGGCATTTGAGTCTCTTTTTCATATGTTTTGACCATGAGAAAACAGAACATTCATTAAACAGCAAGGGCTCCTCCAGGCACATCACTGACTGAAAAACTCAATTAAATTATCTTTCTGAGCTCGATAATGGCTCTATTTTCCTGCCCTTCTTTTGCCAACAAAGCACTAGAGGAGAACATGGGGAAAATATCAGGACAAAAGATGGCCAGAGCCTAATCTATCGTTCCTCTCCTGCATCTGGAGTTCTAAAATACAATATTGTTGTCTGACTATTTGTGTAAAACGTCTGCTTTTTCTACTTCTCCTTTTTATTGACTCCTTTTTATTGACAATGGCCATGGCAAGAGAATCTTTTTGAGGCCAGGGAAAGGAAAGGAGGAGAGGAGGGAAAGCCCTCTTGTATGAATTCCCAAGTGTCAAGGATAAAGGAAATAACCTCCTCTGCCTTCCAATGCCTAAATGAAATCCTTCTTACTCTGATCTTTCAGAAAGTCAAACACTGATTTGCTTATTAACACTGAATACTACTTTAAACCACAAAGTCAATGAGGCTACATTTTCAGTAAAGTGTTTTTGACATAATTTTCTTAGAAAATTTATTTTTACCTTTAATCTCTGGATATTTCCAGATCCTCCATCTTCTAGATAATCTTCCTGTGGGCCTTGGCTGTACCTTTGCATGTTTATTATTCTTCTCTGGTGTTCTAGTGGATTATTTAATTGAGATGGTGAGAAAAAGATTTTTTTTTATTTAAAAAATATTTGTAGCCCTTTTCTCTTTAAAAATTTCTCATTTTTTTCTAAACTTATACAATTGTAGCTGTTCCTTTTGTACATATTAATTTTCTTAGGTAGGGATTTCCATGACATGCTTCACTTTCATAAGATTTCTTTTATTCCAATTATCCTCAGAAAGTTTTGAAAATTATAGTGGAATGTTTCTGATCCCCAAAATCATTTTATCCAGTAACAGAGAGATAACTGTGTTAGTCTGTATTCTATCAAAACAAAAAAGCAGTCAAGTATTTCATGTAGTTGATAGATCTCTATTCCAAGCAGCTGAATGTAGTGCCTTGCATGTTGAATAGTTATAGAGATACAGCCATGTTAATCTGCATTCTAGTTGAATGCTTTTTTGTTTTGATAGAATAGGCCGTGTCTACACAAGCCCCAAACTTCGAAATGGCCACGCAAATGGCCATTTCGAAGTTTACTAATGAAGCGCTGAAATGCATATTCAGCACTTCATTAGCATGCGGGCGGCAGCGGCGCTTCGAAATTGCCGCGGATTGCCGCTGCGCGTCTCATCCAGACGGGGCTCCTTTTTGAAAGGACCCCGTCTACTTCGAAGAGCTCATGGGAATAAGGGGACTTCAAAGTAGGCGGGGTCCTTTCGAAAAGGAGCCCAGTCTGGACGAGATGCGCTGCGGCAAGCCGCGTCAATTTCGAAGCGCCGCGGCCGCCCGCATGCTAATGAAGCACTGAATATGCATTTCAGCGCTTCATTAGTAAACTTCGAAATGGCCATTTGCGTGGCCATTTCGAAGTTTGGGGCACGTGTAGACGTAGCCATACAGGCTAATATAGCTATATCTGTGCCACTATTCAAATTCAAGGCACTACATTCAGCCATTTGGAATGGAGATCCAGTAACTACATAAAATATTTGACTCCTTTGTTTTTTTAAATCCAGTAAAGTATCTAATGTTTTCTGTGAGAGACAGAGATGGCCTGAAGAAGTGCTTTGTGTAATCTCAATAGCTTGTCCCTTTCACCAGCAGAAGTTGACCCAATAAAAGGTATTAGTTCATCCACCGTGTCTTCTGGAAGTAGCACAGTTAGCATTTTACTACAAGCAAGATATTTTCTTGTCCAGTCAGGTGACCATTTATAGGTTGATCATCTCTAGGCTGGCACCCTCAGGACCTGGCAGGTGCTGAATGAAAGAATTTGCCTAACCATAGGAGGTCAGTATTGTCTAACAGCATTGTTAATACTCCCACTGCTTACTGGGGTCTTGGAAGACATTTAGGGGTCAATTACAGCTAAGTAACAGCACAGAACATGGAGAGCTAAGACTGGTGGATGTTAACAAACTTTACAGGACCACGGGAAACTTGGCCACACCCATGATAAGTTGTCATCCAGGTAACTATAATCATGGTGGATTATGGATGTTGCCAATTGAGGGAATGCCAGACTAGAGGGGTTCAGCCTATATTAAGAGATGACTAATGCCCATCTTTCTGTTTATAGTATAAATGCTGAAAAATGCTAAAGTCTGCCCAATTTTTTTAAAGAATATTCATTTGATTAAAATTCATTCCTGCATTTGTTTTAGATAATGGGCCAACTTCCTTTAAGAGCTCCCAGAGGGGTATAAGTTTTTAGCAAGTGTTTACCACAGTAACCTCATGATAATATGGGGAAAAAATTAGAGTTTCCACTTTAGTAAAATATACAAAATATTGACTGTTGTATTGTAACTGCTGGCAAATGGGACTCATTGAACGTGTCTTAGTCTTTGAAAGAGGCCCCCTGGCTTCTCAGATATAAAATTGCCAAATTATACCTGTCTTTCATTGACCTGGGTCTGACTGGCCGCATGTACTCATGCACAAAATCTAGTTTTGGGGGAAAAAGTAGCTTTTTTAACATTACTGATAAACTACCTGCCTTCAGTACACCACATTTCAGCTTCAGGTGGCTGAATCTGCTTTCAGTGACTGACAGGAGGTGAGGGGGCCGGCAACTTATTCTTTGACACCTCATTCCACATATTGAGGTGTTGATGCCAATTTCTCCCGTTTTTCTGTGGTCAGTAAAGGAGCGACAGAGGTCTTTTCTAGTCTGATCCTGGTTGTGATGATCAATGCGTCATAGATACATTCTGTGAAATTTGAGTGCGTGGCATGCCTCTGGATAAAGGTAAATACTTCTTCTTGTAGACTTCTTTGTTAGCATCTGGAACACACAGTCATCTCATACCTGGAAATGGCCCTGTCCAGTAATGCATGCCCATTCATATTCTCCCCAACAACAGGAAAAATATCACGCATCACTATAGTATTAGTATCACCAAGAACAGATTAGAAAAAAAAAAAAAGACTGTTGTACAGGTAAATTTTTTTATAAAAAAGGTCAGTACTTTTGTGATTAGTAGGGACAGAAGCAGAAACCAGAATTCTGGAAAGTGGTAGAATGAGGAATTAATTATTTTTAAGATTAGGGGATAAGATTTATATAAGGCAATATTCCTATTTGTAAAATTATACCAGCCGAGTCTCTGGCTTAAAGTGTATGTAAAAGAAATACAGCTGTATTACAATCAGAGAGGGGGAGGGGGAAAGTGTTAATTGATCATTTGGGAAGAGTTTTTAGCTCCTTTAACCATTTACTAGTTAATATTTTATAGAGTGGGTAGCTTGGAGGGTTATAAAAATAAATGAAACTTTGTAAGAGGGCATTTTTATATATCTATATTTTGCCAGATTGTCATTGTAACTTTGTTTGTATAATATTAAATAACCCAATCTACTGTGCTTACTTTGCATTCCACTCTTAACAACTTAAGAAAACAGTATCTTTTGTTATTTGGATTTAAAGCGCACATCCTGTTTATACTTCCTTTTGGAAAACTCTCATTCAGTTGACCAATGTTAATTTTTTGTAATTCCTGCTCTATTTTATGAGGCTTGTGCCAGCAAAGCACTTTAATATACTTCAACATGTACAGTATAAGAATAGTCACATTTATCATCGTAATCCTTTCTCCTATGTGCCAGAAAGGTTGTTCTATGGGAAACAAATCAGAATGTCCTTACTTTAGCTGTTCATTAGTATAGAAATATCATTTTTATTGTAAATACTATTTCTCAGAGTTTTAAAAGATAAGTCAGGTGAATACGTATGATTTGTGCAGGAATGTGGTTTGCATGATAGTTTTTTAAGTCTTTGCTTGCTAGATTAATTTGCTATTTTGTATTATTGAATTACAAAAAACAATCCTTTGAAATCAATAGAATGTCAGCAGATGTACACTTTTAGCATAGTGAACTTATTCAGCCACACAGAGGGTGCGTCTACACTAGCCAGCTACTTTGAAGTAGCTGGCACAACGTCGAAAAAGCACGCATTGTGTCTACATGCACCGTGCGCTATTTTGACATTGAAATTGACTTTAGGCAGCGAGACGTCGAAATCGCTATTCTTATCTGAAGATGGGAATAGCACCTTACTTCAATGTTCTACATCGAAGTAGGGCATGTGTAGACGATCTGTGTCCTGCTACATCGAAATAGTGGGGTCCTCCACGGTGACCATCAGCTGAGAGGTTGAAAGACACTCTGTCCAGCCCCTGCCGGGCTCTATGGTTGCCGTGTGCAGCAGCCCTTAGCCCAGGGCTTTTGGCTGCTGCAGCTGGGGGTCCATGCTGTGTGCAAGGGGGCTGCAACCGGTTGTCAGCTCTGTGGACCTCGTACTGTGCAGGCCGAGTGTCTGGGAGGGGCCCTTTAAGGGACCGGCTTGCTCTTGCCCCAGAAGGACTAGTACAGCCTATGACCCCATCTGCAGGCTTTGCTGGCCACTTATTTCGACAGAGAGCACTTGTGTGTGTGAACGCTCCGCATTTCCTTCCAGGGAAGATCCTTTCGACGTTCCCTGTCGCTACTTCGACGTTGAACGTTAACATCACCAGCCCTGGAGGACATGTACACGATACGTGTCGAAGTAGCCTGTTTCGATGTTCTTACTTTGAAATAGGCTACTTCGATGTAGTGTGCTAGTGTAGCCATAGCCAGAGTGGGAGAAACTTGCCCAAAGACAGGGGATATATTTTGCAGAAGTAAACAGGCTATGTAAAAGTGAGTGTTTAGCTGTTAAAGTTATGAGACGAGGAAACAAATAGTTGGAAAATTCTTAAAAAATCTATCAGCTTTCTAAAAGACATTGTATATAGTTCCCACTGAAAAAAAAATAGAAAGGAACATTAAGGTTGCTAAGTGAAGCATCGGAATTAGGGAAATGCACAATCTAAAGGGCTGTGTCAACACTACAAAAATAACTTTGCTGCTGCTTACTTTGAAGTACAACTTTGAAGTAAGCAACTTTGAAATTGAGAATCTCCACACACCCTACTTTGAAGTTAAACTTTGAAGTAGGGCATTACTCTACTCCTGGGAAGGGAGTAAGGACTTCGAAGCAGGGGAAAATATGTGTGGACTCTGTTAGCTACGTCGAAGTAGTGCCTAACTCTGAAGTTAACTTTGAAGTTAGTTCCTAGTGTAGACGCACCCAAAGTTTCCCATGAAATTTTAATTCTGCCTCTTTATGCATATGCACTAAATATAGACTTATGTTGCATGATCATGTATTAGGGGGAATTATCCAACGTGTCAAGATCACGTATTGTTTGCTATTTAGGTAGATGTCCTTAGAGAGCTGCATGTCGCTCCTGAGCCATAGGTTTCAGACACATACCCTAAAGTATTCTAATACTGAAAGCAAACTGACCCAAGCCACCTCTTCTTTGTCACTGCAGAGCCATACTAAGCTCTCTTCCTAAGAGGGAAGTTACAGTTTGACCCATACTATGTTTGACCCAGCCATACGTGTTGTGAGACCTTCATGATAAAAGAGCAATAGGGATCAGTTAGGAATGAATTTAAGAACAAGTCACCTGTGCTGCACTTATTCGAACTGAGTGAGAACTTATCATAAAAGTTGTTTAAATGAAGACTGGCAAAACAGGTTGAAAAGTTTTGGTCTGGATTCTGGCACTTTATTCATACAAATTAATTCCTTACTGCACAATTAATCTCAGTGGTTGCAGTGGGCCTACTTGTGGAATAAATTGCCACTCAGTCTGAATAAGCCTGTCAGAATCCAGCTCTATGTTAACAGGAGAGCTGATCAAAATCAGATTTTCTGTCTGCAGTGTCCTCTTGGGTCAGAGACTAAATCTTCCCTGAGGCGCTGTGTTCATGGGACTCCCCTGATGTCCTAGGTCAAGTCATCCAGAGAATGCCAGATCTTATAGAGGAGAAGTACTGTTCTCATGCGGCATTGTGGCATCTCAATGGCCAATTTCAAACTCAGCTGAAACAAGTCTTTTTTCTTGCTTTTTAAATGAAATAGTTCAGAACTTTCTATTCTACAAAAATAAGTCATGTTTAGAAGGAAACAAATGTCTAAATATTTGAGTGGATGGGCATGCCTGTTTGACTCACTCAGTCTTAGGCATTCAGTACTTACTACCTCAGACTGCATGGGCTTGAATCATATCATTAATGTACCTTGTGTGGTTTTACTTCTAAGTTAATAATAAGCTGCAATTGTTAACATAATGATGCAACCTTTTTTAAAAATTGACGGGGTAGCTAGTTAAGATGCATACTTTCAGAAATAGAATCAATTACAAATAAAAGTCGCCAAATATTGTGGGCCAGATCCTCAGCTGGAGTAAACTAGCATAGCTGGACTAAATGATTCTGTCCTGATTTACACCAGGTGAGGATATGGCTGAGCCTGCACCAACTTCTTGTCTTCTATGCTGCATTCTTTTCCTGTTCTGTTGTGTGAGCTCTCATACTTACAATGTATCTATAACAAATGTTTCTATCTTAAATGCCCTGAAAGAAGAGCACTAGCCATACTAGGCATGAACAATAAAATGTATATTGTTTGGGCACTCATTTGGTTTCCCTAGAGGTATATGTGTATTAAAGGTAAGATTCTGAATGAAATTATATTTTGCTTTCCCATTCCCATTTTTGGCCAATCAGCCTTGAGCAAAAAACACTTAGCAATTACTTCCCTATGCTCATTAGCTTTTCACTGGATGGGAATGAAGTGAGAATCAGAGGTCAGAGGAGAGGTGATGCCTGTCTAGATGGGAGACATGATCAAAGTCTAACAAGGACATACGATAGCTAGGGCTCTGTGTTTGTCACGGAGGGCAGAGAAGTCACAGATTCCATGACTTCCTGAAACTGGCATGATTCTTGCAGTATCCTGTATAGCAGCGGTTCACAACCTTTTCCAGGCAGGGACTCATTTTGAGAATTCAGGAAGACTTGGGGACCCAAGGCAATTCAAAACCAGTGCATGTGTGTGTGTGGACGGGGGGGAAGCAGTGTTGTAACTAGCTAATTTTGCACCTAAGGCAAGAATATGTACCCTGTCATGTTCATATATTCGTGGTAGTTATTTCATAGAGAAAGGGAAACATTAATAATAATAAAATAATAGCACTACATTTATTATAGTTAATTATTCTTTTATTATTATAGTTGATCTGAGTTGTGGTGGGAGAAAGACCCTCATCCCCAAACAACTCCCTCCCCCCGCCTCTCCCAGCTTAAACCCCACACTCAGAGGCTGGAGGGGCTGATTGAGTCACACTCAGGGGCTGGGGGGAGATACAAACAAAAAAATGAAAACTGACAAATTAGCTACATAGAACAGAAGGGTGGCAAAAGGGTGGGAGAGAAAGCTGGGGGAGTAAAAATTACTTACTGCAAGAGTCTATTAAGTGGCTTGCTTGGGGTGACAACAAATATCAAAGGTCAAGAAGTTGTTTTTGTAATGTGTAACTGATTTGGGTGGCCTGGAAATCATGTATGATAAACTGAAAAAAGTACTCAGAGCAAACATTACCCAAGTTGCCCCACTAAAGCATTTAAATGGACAGATGATCACGAACAAGAAGCTGCAGATGTCCAGTTGGGGGGGAGCACTACTCAAGTCTTTATTCTCACAAGTGTATAATACAACCTAAACTTGACCGCTTCATCCCAACTCTTCCAGAAATGTCTGAGCTAGATGCAGAGTGTAACGGAGGAGTAACTTTCTCAAGCTCTTGATGCCCTCTCCAGTGGAAAAGCACCAGGAAATGACACAATTCCAGTTTAAGTCCTGAACACAAACAAGGCCATGCTCTTCCCCTTCCTCTATGACTTACTCCTAAATGTTGGAGAGCGGGAGATATTCCACATGACACGAAGGATGCAAACATCATTACTCTCTATAAAAATAAAGGTGACAAGGGTGACTGCAACAACTACAGAGGCATCTCATTGTCATTCTCAAATGCCTGCAAAAACTTGCAGATCGAGTCTATCCAGAAGCACAGTTCAACAATGGATATGATTTACTTACCTTGACAACTGTAGAAAAAATGCAGAGAACAAGGAAAGCCATTATTGATAGCATTTGTGGCCTTAACAAAGGCGTTTGACACAGTTTGTAGATCAGGACTGTGCAGAGTATTAACCAAGATTGACTGGCTGCCCACAGACCCAACTCAAGCTCATAACATCTTTTCATGAAAAAATAAAAGCAACAGTTGAATATGATGGATCTACATTGGAACTCTTTGTAATGAATAGTGGAATCAAACAAGGGTGTGTTCTTGCCTCTACCCTCTTCGGCATATTCTTCTCAGTTCTACTAAATTGCACTTTTCAAAACTCACACAGTGGTGTATTTCTCCACACAAGATTAGATGGCTCTCTCTACAACCTGGCAAGACTCAAGGCCAAAACTAAGGTCAAGAAAGTCCCCATTAGGGAACCCCTCTTCACATATGATGCAGCTCTCATCACTCATAATGAAGACATGTTACAGTCACTGATGGATTCTCTATTCAGAGCCTGCAAGTTGTTTTCCCTTGACATAAGCATGAAGAAAACTGTTGTATTCACTCAAGGTGTACCTCAGCAACCCAACATCATTCTGGATAACAGCCCATTAGGTATGGTTCAACCATTCTGTTACCTTGGATCTACTGTCACAACAAACCTATCCATGGATGAAGAACTGAACATCAGAATCAGGGAAGGCAGCTACTATTTTTGGCAGACTTATGAAATGAACATGGAACAATTCTAAACTGACAGTGAAAACAAAGATACTAATCTACCAGGCATGTGTAGTGAGTTTCCTGCTCTATGATTCTGAAGCATGGACCACCTACTCGAACCAGGAGAAAAATTTGACAAGCTTCCATCCTCACTGCCTCCACAGAATTATGAATATCAACTGGCAAGATAAAGTTTCAAATGCAGATGTCCTGTCAAGATCTGGCATACCCAGCCTCATAGTGATCCTCAACAGTACAAGCCTACAATGGCTTGGTCATGTGAGAAGAATGGGTGATGAACGTCTTCCCAAAGAAATCCTCTTCGGTGAACTGCCATGTGGGTTGAGAACAAGAGGAAAACCAAACCTAAGATTCAAGGATGCACGCAAAAATGCCATAGAAAAATTCAACATCCATCCAAAATCCTGGGAATCTACATCATCACATCGAAATACCTGGCAACGATTGCTATGACAGGGCACATCATCCTTCAATCGTATATGTGCAAGCCATGCAAAAGAATGCCGTTTTAGAAGGAAAAACTCTCAGACTCAAGAATTTGGAAATAAACTGACAGGTAGTTATTACAATCGATTGTGCAAATCCAATATTGGACAGAAAAGCCATGAGAGAAACTGCAGATGCAAACATTACCCATAGATCCTCACCGCCACTGCTAACCACCATCTCTCGAGATGAAAGAGGCCATATACATATATAACTGCTTCTCTATTGATTGGGATAGCTGCTGAACATGGCAGCATTAAGGAGCTGCAAATGGTTTCTTTAAGAGCCACATGCAGGTCCGAGCTGCTGGAGACCCTTAACAAATCTAATCACAACCCATGTTTGGGTCTGGACTCATAGGTTGGGAATCCCTGCTGTATAGCTAAGGACACTGGGACAGTTCTGAATCCAGTAACGTCTGTGCTGCTGGAGCAACACTTGTCTCAGGGTTAACCACTACTCTGTTGCTCCCAGGCAACTGGCTCAGGGGACTACCCATGCAGTGGTCCTAGATGAAATGCCCTTTTCCGTGAAAGGATCATCCCCCCAAAATTATGGTACTTGATCCTATGACTAACTCTGTTTTCTAATTTTGGGGACTGTAAAAGTAACAGTAAATTCTCCTTTTACCAGACTCCTACAGCTTTTCTCTTTTTTTTTCCTCCCCCTCTCTCGGTGGGCACTATAATCTCACCCTAGAAAAAAGGATAGTGCTATCATCCCATTAAACATGCTAATGGCCAGGAAACATTAAACATTTGTTTCCTGCAGATAATTTCAAAGAGACTTATTTGATTAAAACAGAAAAATATCTTTTTTAATTACTAGTTCAAACGATCAAAAAACTTAAACACGTGTTTATCTTTTGATTTGCACACACAGAATACAAAGGGAGACAAATATGATCATCTGAGAAAGGACATTTTATTCTTATTGATTGCCTCTGCTTTTGCCGTTCCTATCTTGGGCTGTGTCTATACTACAGCGATTTTTCGAAAGATGTTCCTTCTGGAAGATATCTTCTGGAAGATCTTCTTTTGAAAGAGCACATCCACACACAAAAAGGTGGATCGAAGGATCAATCTGCTCTTTCAATAGAGAGTGTCCATACAGCCCATGCTCTTTTGAAAGAAAGGTCCAGGGACTGAAAAATCTGGCACCATGAGCCCTGTTCTTTCGAAAAAAGGGCCTGTGGAGCATCTACACATACCACTTTTCTAAAGAAGTTTTTGAAAGGAGGTGCCCTTCCTGATCCAGGATCAGAAGAGGGCCTCTGGAAGAAGAGCTGCATTCTTTTGAAAGGAATTCAAAAGAACACAGTTTGTGGGTGGACGCTCTGTGTGTTCCTTCGAAAAAGGGCCTGATTTTGCTAAAGAACTTGCTACTGTAGGTGCAGCCTAGGAATTTTAAAAGCTCTATCAGATGATTTATATCTTTTCTAGTCTTGCCATACCCTTTCATCAAGGAGACAATCAAAGTAATTTCTAATCGAAAGGCAACTAGTGATGATTTCATTACTTGTGTTACAGTAGTAGCTTGATGGCACTCCTAGAAATTTGGGTACTTTTCTGAAAGGTGCCATCATATATCATTTCCCAAAAGAGCTGATAAGAGGGTGCACAACAGGTAGATGAAGAAAATAGGTGGGGGTGGAGGGAAAAGAGGGTGAGGTAACTATTTCTCTCTTCAGTCACTGTTTTACAGCATGAATCCTTAACCAGGAGATTCATTTCCACAGAAGTACCAAGAATATATCTTGAGCACCTTCTTTTCTTTCTGGGTTCATAGGATGAGGCTTTTCAAAGTGGGGTAAACTGAAGACAATGATGTAGAAAATGGTAAGAACCACATCTTTACAGCCACTTACTGATAGCAATTTACAAGATGATTCGCCTTTCAGTTTGGGAACAAACTTTCCTATCAGCTTTGTAGAATGTGACAGTACAAAGTGCTGAGGAACTCAAGTGAACAGAACCATGTCATTGTATAGTACTATGTAGTATGAAGCTTTTGGTCTTAAGTGCCTGTCTCTAGAACACTCACTTCCAGGATATAATTTCCAGAGGGGTCAGAGAAAGCTAATCTCTCTAGGGATTACCTCACAAATCTCCTTCCCTTCATTTTGTTGGAAGCAGGGATTCAGGCTTCTGCCCCATCTGCAGAATAGGCAACAGGGACAGTGCCACTAAACCTGGCAAATCTCTAGCAATCTTGATACGTCATTGGGATACTAAGACATCATGTAGAGCCCATTAGTCTGGGCCCCAGTGACATTCTTCTATGGTCTCCTTCATAACCTTAGCAGCACTGGTCCATTTGGTCTCCCTAGCATGAGTGCCCCTAAAGTACCCATTTACGCTTGCATTTGGGCATCTAAATTTCATTTTGGCTTACTTACATTTCGTCAATGTCCAGATCTATCAATCAAACTCAGCATCCTTTTGCGCTAAGCTCAAAACATATAGGCACACATGGTTCCAGCACTGAAGATAACATAAAAATAGAAACCAAGTAAATAATATTATAAACACCCCTTAGCTCAACTCCTCCACCTCAGCTCCTCCACATAAAGTGAATATTGCTAAAGGTTTTCACAGCTCAAATGGAATCAAGCACTGGGAGGAACAGAAGATGGTACCTAAGCTGCGTCTACACATGCACACTACTTCGAAGTAGCGGCACCAACTTCGAAATAGTGCCCGTCACGTCTACACGCGTTGGGCGCTATTTCGAAGTTAACTTCGACGTTAGGCGGCGACACGTCGAAGCCGCTAACCTCATGAGGAGATAGGAATAGCGCCCTACTTCGACGTTCAACGTCGAAGTAGGGACAGTGTAGACGATCCGCGTCCCGCAACGTCGAAATTGCCGGGTCCTCCATGGCGGCCATCAGCTGGGGGGTTGAGAGACGCTCTCTCCAGCCCCTCAGCTCACTGGTGGCCGTGTGGAGCGGCCCCTTAAAGGTCCCCTCCCCCGCCCTGACTGCAGGAGGCTGAGGCAACGTGCAGGCTCCTGCCTGCACACGCGGCGAGCCTGCACAGCCCTCAGCCCCTGACACCGGCCATGGCTGCCCAGCAGCCCCCCCAGCACCCCCAGAGGACCCCCCCCAAGGGGAGCCAGGGCAGCCAGCCAAGCCAGAGGACCAGCCAGTCTGGGAAGCGGCAGCGGGGCCCCTCCTGGACGGAGGCCGAGCTGCGGGACCTGCTGGGGCTCTGGAGCGAGGAGGAGGTGCTCCAGGTAATGGGGAGCAAGAGGCGGAACGCGGATGCGTTCGCTCGGCTGGCCGACGGCCTGGCTGCCCGGGGTCACCCTGCCCGCACTCCTGACCATGCGCGCAGTAAGGTCAAGGAGCTGCGGCAGGGTTATGCCCGGGCCCGGGATGCGGCCAGCCGATCTGGGGCCGCCCCCGTCACTTGCCCCTTTTACAGGGAGCTCAGGGACATCCTGGGCTCCCGGCACACCTCCTCCCCTCCGGCCACCCTTGACACCTCGGCTGACGAGCCCCAGCAGGCCCTGCAGCCGGAGTCCGACCCGGAGGCAAGCCCCGCACCCCGGGGGGCCCCCCCCGGAGGCCATCCCCGGGACATCGCAGCAGGAGGAGGAGGAGGAGGAGGAGGAGGGGGGCTCCTCCTCTGCAGAATCCAGCCTGCAGATCCTCCTCCTCCCATCCCGGAGCAGCAGCAGGGCCTCCGACCCCCGGGGATCTCCGGACCGTGGGAGCGGACCCACAGGTAGGTACCCCTCTCTGGTGGACACCCCGGGGCTGGAGGGGCGGGGGTAACAGAGATGTGTCCAGGGCCCCCCACACGCTAACATGGCCATGGCCCCAAGGACACCAGGGCCATGGCCCTCACACCACTGCAGCCATCAGCCCCTGCCCCCCGCCACCCTGCATGACAGTGCCATGCCCCATCCCCGGGCCAGGGGGGAGCGGAACCTCGAGGGGCCCCCGGGCGGAGGGGGTGGGACACCCCGCAGCAGCAGCATGTGATGGAGTGGGGGGAGTGCCAAAGGGAGACTCAGGCTACATATGAGCCACCCGAGCCAAGGAGCTCCCAGGGCCAAAGGAGGATCCTGGCGCTACAGCTGGCAGGTGACACCTCTGCCCTGAGCAAACAGGAGGGAGGAGCCGAGCTGGCTTGGAATTGGGGGGCGAGGGCGGGGGCCACAGGTAGAGGCTAGGGGAAGGGAGAGCTGGTAGGCAGCCAGCCTGAGGAGGGGGAAAGCTGCATCCCAGAGGGGCCCCCCTTGGGGTCTTCTCCCCACGACGGGTTGGAAGGACTGTCTCTTCCGACAGCTGGTGCTGTCACTCCTGCCAGAAACTGGCCATCTGTGGCCTAAGAAACCTCTCCTGCTCTCAGACCCTGCGGGGTGAAGTGAGAGTCGCTCCCACCAGGGGACGGGGTGCAGGGCAGGGGGACCCCTGAACCCCATCCATCACAGCAGCATCTCCCGGGGACGGGGATGGGGAACCTGCAGCACAGGGCTGGGGGGACAAAGGCCAAGGCTCGGGGCCCACACTAACGCCTGTCTCCATTCTTCTTTCCCCCCTCCTCTCCTGTGTCCTGCACCTGCACCTGCACCATCTGAAGGACCGGAAGAGAGCGCCGGCGAGGCCTCGGTTGTCCCGGAGACCCCTCCGGGACCCTCGCTCCAGGGCAGCCCCTCGGCCGAGGAACGACCAGCCCCAAGGAGGGCCAGACGGCGGACCCCGCGCCTGCTACCGGCAGCAGCCACGGACCCCCAGCTGCTGGCCATCCTCCGCCGGCAGCTGGAGGTGTCGGAGCAGCACCTCCGGCTGCAGGAGCAGGCGCTGGCCTGGCGCAGGGAGGCATGGGGGGCCTATATGCAGACCATCAACCGGCTGGTTGACTACCTGGCCCCCCATGCCGCGCCGGCCGAGCCACCGCCCGCCATGCCCGCTCCTGCAGCCCCACCACCAGCTGCTCCAGCCGTCGCCGGGCCGTCCGCCGTCGCCCCACCACCTCCCTGCGAGGGCCACCGCGCCGAGGGACCCCTGGAGCCACCCGAGACTCGCCGGCGCCGTTACCTTCCAGTCCAGCCCGCTCCCACCCAGCCGCGGACCAGACTGCAGGCCCGGCGGAGCTCCCGGCCGGGCACGCCCACTGCTGGGCTGTAGGGGCGAGGGGCCCAGGACATGGCCCCCCCTCTTGTTGGACAGACTTTGGGGACTGGTTTATTTTGGGTTCCCCTGTTTGCCCCGTCCCCCCTCTGTAAATAGTTCGCCCCGTTCTCCTCCCTGCTTTTCTTTTTTGTTGATGGTGCACACTTTTATTTGCTTTGTGGTTGTATTGTTTTATTTTTGCCCATCTTGATTTGGTTGAACGTTTGTCCCTCCTTTTTGGTTTCTGTGTCAGATATTTATTTATGTACAAAAAAAAAAAAATTTTTGTTAAGACAAAAAACACGTTTACGTTCACCCACAAGTTCGTGCTGTCATTTCTCCTGGACAAGTGGGGGGGGGCGGTGGGGTGCTCCATGGTGTGGGCATTGGGGCAGGAGTGTGGGGGAGGAAGGGGCGGGCAGTAGGGGGCCTGGGCAGAGTTCACCCCGCGGCCTGTTGCTCGAAGTGGGCCCGCAGGGCCTCCCGGACCCGGGTCCCCTCTGGGTCCACCTGCCGACTGGGGACAGCAGGTGGCTGCACGTGTGCCCTGCCGGCCTCCGCAGCCCAGCCCTGAAGAAAGCTCTCCCCCTTGCTCTCCACGAGGTTGTGCAGGGCGCAGCAGGCACCCACAATCTGGGGGATGTTGTTGAGGCTGGCATCCAGGCGGGTCAGGAGACATCGCCAGCGTCCCTTGAGGCGACCAAATGAGCGCTCCACCACCTGGCGCGCACGGTTCAGGCGCTCGTTGAAGCGCTCCTGGCTGGCGGAGAGGTGGCCCGTGTAGGGGCGCATGAGCCACGGCTGGAGGGGGGTAGGCCGCATCCGCGATGATGCAGAAGGGCATGGTGGTGTCCCCCAGAGGGATCTCCCACTGGGGGATGTAGGTCCCCGCCTCCAGCCGGCGGCACAGGCCCGAGTTCCGGAAAACCCGGGCGTCGTGGGTGCTGCCAGGCCAGCCCACGTAAATGTCCTGGAACTGTCCCCGGCTGTCCACCAAGGCCTGCAGGACAACTGAATGGTAGCCCTTCCGATTGAGGTATCGGCCTCCACTGTGGTCCGGGGCGCGGATGGGGATGTGAGTCCCATCCAGAGCCCCGAAGCAGTTGGGGAAGCCCAGGGTGGCAAAGGCGGCGACAGTGGCATGTGGATCCCCCAGCCTCACGAGCCTGTGCAGGAGCATGGCGTTGATGGCATGCACGACCTGCAGAGAAAGCACATGGGACAGCCCCAATGAGGGGTGAACAGGGTGTGCGTGGCCCTGCCCTGCCCTGGCCTGCCCTGCCTCCCCTGCCCTGCCCTGCCCTACCCTGGCCTGGCCTGCCCTGGCCCCCCTGCTTTGCCCTGCCCTGCCCTGCCCTGGCCTACCCTGGCCTGCCCTGGCCCCCCTGCCCTGCCCTGGCCTACCCTGGCCTGCCCTGGCCCCCCTGCCCTGCCCTGCTCTGCCCTGCCCTGCTCTGGCCCCCCTGCCCTGCCCTGCCCTACCCTGCCCTGCCCTGCTCTGCCCTGCCCTGCTCTGGCCCCCCTGCCCTACCCTGCCCTGCCCTGCTCTGCCCTGCCCTGCCCTGGCCCCCCTGCCCTGCTCTGGCCCCCCTGCCCTGCCCTGGCCTCCTCCTGTGGGTTCTCTTACCTCCATGAAGACAGCCCCGACGGTGGCCTTTCCGACACCAAACTGCTGCCCCATGGATCGGTAGCTGTCCGGAGTGGCCAGCTTCCAGACAGCGATGCCGACCCGTTTCTCCACAGGGAGGGCACGCCGCATGGCAGTGTCCCAGTGCCTGAGTGCGGGGGTGAGCCACTGGCACAGCTCCAGGAATGTCTGGCAGGTCATCCTGAAGTTCCTGAGCCAGTGGTCGTCGTCCCACTCCCCAAGCACCAGCCGCTCCCACCAGTCGGTGCTGGTGGGGTAGCTCCACAGCCGCCGGCGTGTGAGGCGGGGGTGGGGGCGGGGTGCTGCAGGGGTAGGGGCTGAGCCCTGCTGCCCTGGGGGCATCTCCTCCCCTGGGGCAAGAAGGTGCTCAGCTGCCCCCAACATGGCATGAGCCAGGGCAAGCCCTGCTCCTGTCGGGAGGGCTGGGTGGACCTCTAGCTGCTGCTGCTGCTGCTGCTGCTGCTGCTGGGGGTCCATGACTGCGGCGCTCGGGGTCTGTGTGCCTATATGGCTCCTCAGACCGCGTGCTGTGCAGGCTGAGTGTATGTGGGAGGGGCCCTTTAAGGGAGCGGCTAGCTGTTGCCCCAGGAGCGCTAGTCCGCCCGTTGACCCTGTCTGCAGCTGTGCCTGGCATCCCTATTTCGATGTGTGCTACTTTGACGTGTAGACGTTCCCTCGCTGCGCCTATTTCGATGTTGGGCTGAGCAACGTCGAAGTTGAACATCGACGTTGCCGGCCCTGGAGGACGTGTAGATGTTATTCATCGAAATAGGCTATTTCGTTGTCGCTACTTCGAAATAAGCTATTTCGATGTTGGCTGCACGTGTAGACGTAGCCCTACTGTTAAATCAGGGTGCCAAGAATAGGGTCTACCTTTTATAGTGTGAGAGCCATTAATTTAAGTTTAATTCCTTCCTTGCCTCCAAAACTGTCACAAGCTACTTAGGTGCTGCTGAAACTCTCAGAATAGATTCTGAGTGAGGATTTAAGTTGTGCATAGGCCTTGTGCTTGTCTGCAGAGGGACAAGTTTCACCCTTGGAGCCTTTATAATATTAAAAAATAATAACTCGGCAAAAATTACATACAAGTAGCATATCAGGTAACCGTTTGGTTCTGATTTTTGTGTTAGAGTCATAATGATCAGTGCAAGCCTCCAAGCCACTTTACGATGCAATTCCTTGACCCCTACTATTATCTCACAGAACAACATCGTACTGTTACCACAAGTTACAGTGTAAGAGCAATCGTGTCTTCCACTATATTTACCACATACTTTACAGAAACTACCATGTTTTACTTTGTGGTAGCTCAGGAAGGGAATCAAATCACAATTGTGACTGAACGATCAGTGCCATGCAACCGAGATGCTGGCTGACTGTTTTTGCTAAGAAAGGACTATCTTTTCCTCTCTTGCAACACATTTTGTTTTTGTTTTAACAAGTTAACTGTTGCAAAGTGCACTAGCTATGTCCAGCAAACACCCACATCTCATATTACTGAACTTACTTTACAATGCATGCTGATGTTCCACTGATGACAAAGGAAAGACTCATGTAATCTGGTAACACACATGGAAAAAATAGGCTCTGTCAGCAAAGGAGTTACATTATGACCATGCTGACAACCCTTTTGCCAAGTTTCAGCCTGAAGCACATTTAATTCTCTTGAGTTACCTTGTACTGACCCCGCCCCCCGCATCTATATTTTACTTCATTTTATAATACAAAACTAGAAAACACAGTCCAGTAAACTCTGTCATATACAGCATGCTATCATCTGGAACTGTGAAATAATTGGCATTTTAAACATAAGTAAATTTTAGTTACATTTTCCATATGTACAGTGCAATGAAAGTAAGAACAAATACAGCACATATGGCATAAGTTAACAGTGTACAATTCTACCGTTGTTGGTAAATAAAGTACTCTGCATACATTTTTGTTTGTTTCTTACTATCTCATCTTGTTTTGCATGAGTGTGATGCATTGCTAGGTATACCTCTCTATGGCCGTGTCTACTCTAGTCCAAAACTTCGAAATGGCCATGCAAATGGCCATTTCAAAGTTTACTAATGAAGCGCTGAAATACATATTCAGTGCCTCATTAGCATGCCAGCAGCTGCAGCACTTCAAAATTGCTGTGGCTTGCCACTGCGCGGCTCGTCCAAACAGGGCTCCTTTTCGAAAGGACCCGAGCAACTTTGAAATCCCCTGATTTCTAACACCAGATAGGAATAAGGGGACTTCAAAGTAGGTGGGGTCCTTTCGAAGACGAGCCCTGTCTGGAAGAGCTGTGTGGTGGCGAGCCACGTCAATTTCTAAGTGCCGCGGCTGCCAGCATGCTAATAAGGCGCTGGATATGTATTTCACTGCTTCATTAGTGAACTGTGAAATGTCCATTTGCATGGCCATTGCAAAGTTTTGGGCTAGTGTAGACGTAGCCTATCAGTGAGAACAAGAAGAAGTCTTGTGACACTTTATAGACTAACAGATATTTTGGAGCATAAGCTTTCATGGGCAAAGACCCGATACATCTGATGAAGCGGATCTTTGCCCATGAAAGCTTATGTTCCAAAAAGCTGTTAGTCTATAAGGAGCCACAGGACTTCTTGTTCTCGAAGATACAGACTAACACGGCTACCTCTCTGATACGTCTATCAGTGCTTTTTTCTAAGAATAAATAAATGAAATGGTGCAAGTACTCACCCCCAGTGTGGGATGGGGAACCTCACAGCTGGGAGCCAGCTGGGGCAGACCCTCACTGGCAGCCCCAGCTGCAGGAACCCTGGCCAGGGTGCAGGGGAACCCTGCAGTCCCGAGGTGTCCTGTAGCATACGATCTGTAGCTGAAGGTATCCTGCAGCTGGAGGAGTCCCACGGCACATGAGTCACAGCTGGAACTGAGGCTGGAGGCACCCTCCAGTAGATGGTGTCCCAGCGCATGAACCGCGGCTGGAGGTACCCTGCAGCTGACAGTGCCTCATAGCTCTAAAATAACAGGAAAAAGGTGGTGGACCACCATTCCAGTGAGTTCTGCCAGGAAAAAAGCTCTCCGTTATCCAGAATATTTGAATATCCAGCAAGCTCCCGGTCCCTGGGCTAGTGGATAAGAAAGTGTTCACTGTAATATGATGTTTAAAGAGGGATTTTGGTCTACAGATGTATTTGCTTAGCCAAATGCTGTCCTCAGGGCCTCCAAAAAGCTCCATTTTAGTCAACTGCGTTGTACAGGTATAACTGAGCACAGACCTTGCCTGATTATTTCCAGATATGTTACACACTGCTCATGTAAGTAACTCCATGCTGGTAGCCCAGAACACCCATATGGAGCTATTTTCACTTCAGTGACTGCTACCCACATACTGTCTGTTGCAGGGTCTGAGGCAAAGATGCCATTTGCTCACTCTCTTCTTATAGATATTGCTAGCCCCTTTTTCTTAATTCCTTTTCTCTCCCTCCTCTGCAAGCTCTCTTTTTCCCACAAACTTGCTTATATTGCACCCAGTTCTGGCCTCAGACAAGAGAGCTGGGCATGACTATTGAAAGACAGACTGTAACCCATTGTGTTTGAAGTACAATAGCTTCAATTATGAAATGCAAGCTCTTCACCTCGTTTTAAACTAGGAGGTCATTGGACTCCCAGGCTGTTTCTACATGCTAATAAACAGCCCAAAATATGCTAATGAGGTGCATTTGTAAATTCCCAGCACCTCATTAGCATAAGGGCATGTGATTTGGAGTCTGGAAGACGCTTTTCTGGACTCCAAAATGGCGTGAGGAAGCGTGGCCCCCGGAAGGGGGGAGGTCTCCTGGAAGGAGGACTTTTCCAGAATTTTCAGGAAGAAGGGGCCTCTGGAAGAAGGACTTCCTTCCAGAAGACTCCCCCCAGGGGCTGCGCTTCTACATGCCATTTTGAAGTCCGGAAGAGCGTGTTCTGGACTCCAAATCATGTGACCTGATGCTGATGAGGCACCAAGAATTTACATACACACCTCATTAGCATATTTCAGGCTGTTTATTAACATGCCACTTTTGGAGACATTGGCGTGGGTAGAAACAGTCCCAGAGATTGCTTTTATTTGGGTTTCCAAGCTCTGTTTCCAAGAGTCAGTGCCTGAATCCTGTTAAAACAGGGCTTTCCATCACTTTTCCATTTAAAAAAAAATCTGGATTGGGCAATATTACCAATACTTGCAGTGCTCTGGCAAATTCTTCACTTGAATTGTACAGCAGCTTTTAAGAAGTTTGAATGTCAAGTCTTTTCCCAGTAATCCTGAACTCCCCATTTTTCAACTGAGGTCTTCATTTTCTTTTTTCCAGAAATGCAGCAAAAGAATTATTGAATAAACCACTGGCACTCACTCTCTTTTATAATGAAACAACTTGAATGGTCAGAAAAGGGCAAATATGGCTGTGCAGAGTGAGCAGCAATCAGCTTACAATCTTTTTTGCATCTACTATGCTAGCGTGCACAGTTAGAGAAATATCATATCTTAAAGAAAATCTATGCTGTGAGAAAAGCCGTGCATGGCAAAACATGCCTCAGACTGGCAGCGATCACTACTTCCACCTACTAGATGACTTGGAAAATTCTGTGACACTGAAGACGTGACACTTAATTCTTTTTCCACTGTTCATTATTAGGTGCTATGTTCCTCTTAAAGATATTTGCATGTCCTCGATTCCTATTAATGCCAAGCTTTTTAAAGCCTGAAATAGATTTCAAGATTCATCAGTAAAAAGGCACTCAGCGTTTGGTAGAATTCAAACCTGAAGCCATAATTGCTTATTTTCCCAATCATCACACACTATTTATTAGTTTGAAAATCAGTATTTTTTATGGAGCAGTCATAAATGTATCAAGGCTAATCTAGGGTTATCCCACAGGGGGGAAAACAACCTAATTTAACCAGATGTAATAATTCATATTGTATTTAACATATGTGTAATCTGAGACCCCGAGGATATGCCTACACTGCATACAAACCTTGTGTTGTGTATGTGTCTTGTTCCTGAGCCTATGTTTGAGCAGCTATAGGGAACTGTACAACTGAATATGCAGTTTCTGGATCTGGTTTTCATAGCCACACTTACAGGTCTGCTCTAAGCAAACCTTCTGCATGAGGTCAGTAGCTCAAGTTTCATGCACACTGCAAAGAAATAAGATTTAAACCCCAGCTAGAGTGGGACTCTAACTTTGACCCAGCTTCCTAGAAGGGTCCTCAAACCTAGGTCTTGAATTCTTGCTCATGAAAATCAGTTGAATTTGTGTATGGATAGAAGGGTTGCTTGGTCTTAAAGCTGAGCTTAGCATGCAGTGAATATATTCTTTAAGGCTATAGACACACAGCAAAGTTATTTTGAGTTATCAGCCTTTATTTTGAAATAATTTTGTTACCATCTACACTATGTATATGTAAGGAATGTGCCAGCAGGAACTCAATGCTGCTGAAGGCTGGGAGGAATGTGTCTCCCAGAGATCATTTGCATGAGAATGCAAAGGTTTGCATATATGATACTTTGAAAACGAAGCCTAATGGGTAGCAAGGAAGCAATGAGCTTTTGCTTATTGTAAACATATTGTTGTAAAATCACAATTTGTGCTAACACTCAGTATAAGAATTGTGTAATCTCACCAATGCTCCAAGTTGTGGAGGAGGCAGGGCAGTCATCATAACTGCATAAGACATGGATTGCCCAGGGCTCCCCTGGTTAAAGCATTGCGAAAGTTTCTTTTCTACACTCAGGCTATGTCTATACTAGCCCAAAATACATATTCAGCACCTCATTAGAATGCCAGCAGCCACAGCACTTTGAAATTGATGTGTCTCACTGCTGCATGGCTCATCCTGATGGGGCTCCTTTTTGAAAGGACCCTAGCAACTTCAAAATCCCCTTATTCCTATCTGCAGGACTCATGGGCTGTGTCTACACGTGCCCCAAACTTCGAAATGGCCATGCAAATGGCCATTTTGAAGTTTACTAATGAAGCTCTGAAATGCATATTCAGCGCTTCATTAGCATGCGGGCGGCAGCGGCGCTTCGAAATTGACGAGCCTTGCAGCCGCGCGGCGCATCCAGATGGGGCTCCTTTTCGAAAGGACGCCACCTTCTTCGAAGTCCCCTTATTCCCATGAGCTCATGGGTGAGTGTGAGGGCAGGCAGGAGCAGGAACCCAAGGTTAGGAACTGTGAGGTAGTTGCTGGGGCCTGTGGGGTGGGCTGATGAGGGAGAGGGAGGCTGGGTGAGGTAGGTGGCCACAGCCTAGCTGAAGATGTCCAGGCTACTGACCATGCACACCCAAACATCTTGCTTCATAGCCAGCCAGTCCCGGAGCACAGTTGTCATGTCCCGCAGGGCCGCTGTGTTGGCAGCCACCTCCTCCTCTCACCTGTTGGCAACAGTGGCTGGCCCAATGACAGCTCCGTGCAGGTGTGGGATGGTGTGGGGTTGCAGCATCCTGGCCCTCAGTTCTAGGGTGATGGCCCATGGCTGTGTGTACACGTGCCCCAAACTTCGAAATGGCCATGCAAATGGCCATTTCGAAGTTTACTAATGAAGCGCTGAAATGCATATTCAGCGCTTCATTAGCATGCGGGCGGCAGCGGCGCTTCGAAATTGACGAGCCTTGCAGCCGCGCGGCGCGTCCAGACGGGGCTCCTTTTCGAAAGGACGCCACCTTCTTCGAAGTCCCCTTATTCCCCTTATGGGAAATTGACGAGCCTTGCAGCCGCGCGGCGCGTCCAGACGGGGCTCCTTTTCGAAAGGACGCCACCTTCTTCGAAGTCCCCTTATTCCCTGGGAATAAGGGGACTTCGAAGAAGGTGGCGTCCTTTCGAAAAGGAGCCCCGTCTGGACGCGCCGCGCGGCTGCAAGGCTCGTCAATTTCGAAGCGCCGCTGCCGCCCGCATGCTAATGAAGCGCTGAATATGCATTTCAGCGCTTCATTAGTAAACTTCGAAATGGCCATTTGCATGGCCATTTCGAAGTTTGGGGCACGTGTACACACAGCCATGGGCCATCACCCTAGAACTGAGGGCCAGGATGCTGCAACCCCACACCATCCCACACCTGCACGGAGCTGTCATTGGGCCAGCCACTGTTGCCAACAGGTGAGAGGAGGAGGTGGCTGCCAACACAGCGGCCCTGCGGGACATGACAACTGTGCTCCGGGACTGGCTGGCTATGAAGCAAGATGTTTGGGTGTGCATGGTCAGTAGCCTGGACATCTTCAGCTAGGCTGTGGCCACCTACCTCACCCAGCCTCCCTCTCCCTCATCAGCCCACCCCACAGGCCCCAGCAACTACCTCACAGTTCCTAACCTTGGGTTCCTGCTCCTGCCTGCCCTCACACTCACCGCCTGAGTGGCACTGGGGCAGTAGCTGATGGCCAGATACACCCAGGGTGAGCCAGCTCTTCCTTCTCCACCAGCCCCCCCCCCGCCTCCTGTGCGCCTTGCCAACCCACTGTACCCCTCCGAATCCCTACCTCCATGTTGTCCTGGTCCCATCTCAGCCCCAAGAGGGACCCCAGACCCAGGGCAGTAGGGGTTTCCATGGCCACTGCAGCTCCCATCCCCCGACCCTGGTCAACAAGTGAGCTCCCCCACCCCAGCTTCCTCTCCCAAGTTTGAGTCTGCACCCCAGAACCCTCCCTCAAGTTCATTTCCTCCCCCAATGCCACCCATGATCCCAGTTGTGTATAGTTCCTCCCCATTCCCCCGTGCAAACAGTTTCACACTCTTGTTTATAACTTTGTAGAAAATAGTAAATAGTTTAAATTTCACCCCTAATCCAGTGTTCCTCTTGTATGGTGCGGGGAGCAGTGAGAGGGTGGAGTGTGGGAAGGGTTTTGGGGTGGGGGAGCAGTGAGGGGGTGCAGGTGCACCTGGTTTGTGGTGGAGGGCTGACTAGGGGAGGGTCACTGCAGGCCCAAAGTGAAGGCCTTACGCAGGACCTCTCTGACTCGCACCCCATCCCTTTGTGCCTGGCAGCACAGGGCAGCAAGCAACTCCTCATACCTGGCGACAGTCTTGGCAGCCCACCCCTGGTTACTCTCCACAATACTGAGGAGTGTGCAGCAGGCTGCAACCACCATGGGCACATTTGGGAAGCTGATCTCCAACCTCATCAGGAGGCAGCGAAAGTGCCCTTTGAGGCACCTGAATACCTGCTCCATGGTGCTGTGCACATGGTTCAGGCATGCATTAAAAAGGTCCTGGGATGGGTCCGTGTGTCTGTGTAGGCCCACATGAGCCATGGGTGCAGGGGGTACACAGCATCGGTTATAATGCAGGGGAGCATGGTGAAGTCTCCCACCGGGAGCTCCCATGGGGGAAGGAGGTTCCCTCCTGCATCCTGTGCCCCAGCCACAAGTGCCTGAACACACCAGACATCATGAGCCCTGCCTGAGCAGCCAATGCACACTGCCATGATCCAGCCCTTTGTGTAGATGAGGGCCTAAAGGACCATGGAGTTGTACCCCTTTCTGTTGACAAAAAGCACCCATGCTGTGCTCTGGGCCTGGAGGCTATGTGCATTCCATCCAGCACCCCAAAGCCACTTGGGAAGCCCAGATCTGCAAAGGTGGTGAGGACAACGTCCAGGTCTCTGATGGTGACGACCCAGAGAAAGGAGAGAGTGTTTATCACCCGGATGACCTGCTTGGAGTGGAAGGTGGACACATCTGTGAGTGTGTGGCCGGATAGTCCTCAAACCCCTGCAGGCCCTCTACCCTGGACCCCCCTCCCTGGTCCCTTGCAGAGTCCCCTCCCTGGACCCCTCTCCCTGGCTCCCTGGAGGGCCCCTTTACTGGACCTCCCTCTCTGGACCATCCCCCCAATACCCTGCAATGCCCCCTCCCCAGAATTCTGCAAGGCCCCCTTTCCCAGTAGCCTCCCCCACTATGTTGGCCAGACCCACCCTGAACTGGTGGCTGACAGACCAGTGGCCAGCTGGTCTGTAGTGGCCAGCTTCCAGATGGCTATCACTACCCTCTTCAGCAGAGGGATCACTGGCCACGTCCTGGTGTCCTGGTGCTGGGGGCCTGGTGTGAGTCAGTGACAGACCTCCTGGAAGGTCGGCTTAGTAACCCGGAAGTTTTGGAGCCATCAGTCATCATCCCATTCCCCCAGCACAAGGCAGTCCCACCACTTAATGCTGGTGGGAAAGCCCCAGCCACACTGGATCAATAGGGCGAGGGGACACAGATGTTGCCCCGGTGGATGGCCTGCAGGAGGCAGCCTGTATGGTTCGCCCTCTGGTGATGCTGGAGCATAGCCACGAGTAGTGCAGACAGCAGGCTGAACACACCAGGAGGAACTCCCCCTTGGAGAGCTGTTGGGGTGGCAGTGTGTCCCTTAAGGATGTCGGATCACTGCCCAGGGTCTGCTGTGCTGTAGACAGCCTGGCAGACATGAGCATGAGCAGGGTGAGAGTGCTGGGGGGACCCTTTAAAGGAGCATCTGGCTGCAGCCCTGGGAAGAGCTTGGCAGCCATGCAACCTTGTCTGTGGCCTTTCCTGGCCCATTATTTCAAAAGAGCAGCCATGGCTCTGTAGATGCTGCCTTTTGAAATGCTGAGCTGATTTTTTGAAATAGCAGATAATGACCACATTTTGTGTGTGGATGTGCAATTTAGAAAGATGTTCTTTCGAAAAGAGGATTTCGAAAGGGAGCCTTTTGAAATTGTGATGTAGTGTAGAGGCACCCTATGTGTCTGGACAAGTTATTTTGAAAGGCATTTTTGTGTGTATGTTGTTTTGAAATAATCTGTTTTGGAACAGATACTCTGGAAATAACGCTTCTGTGTAGATGTAGCCTAAATGGCTTTCCGAAAACTACATGGTGAGTTAGTTGCAGAATCATGGCTAAAACCAGGTTCTCTTATGACATGCTATTCAGATTATTAGAACTTGTCAAAACATTTTAAATTTTAAAATAACATCTGAAATTTTTCTGAACAATTGCAGCTGTTTTCCAACCAGCTCTCATTCTCCATCCTCTAAGCACCAGAGAACACTCGCAATTGTAGGTTTAAAAATGAAGGACATTTTTCAGTGATGGCAGTAATAAGTAATCACTACAATAAGCCAACAGCCTAAGCAAAACAAAATCAATAAATAAATGAACAAAGGCAACACTCATCTCTTAACTGGGATTTGAATAATGCATTAGAAAATTCTCTTACAGCTAGTGGGTAACTGGGGACTGGATACTATTTGAAACAAAACCGATCAATTGAAGAAATGAGAAACTGCATCAGCCTAATGAGGTTTTCACATGTACTGTGGATATTGGAATAGACCTCAAGGGACTGTGCGCTGAAAGATTGTTCTGACAGATATTTGAATAAATATTGCTCTAGTAAAGTTTTGATGTACTTATTAAAAACATTCTAGCCAAAAGGTCATACAAATTGTGGGATGCAATAATACTAAAAGACTTACATGAAATAACAAATAAAATTATTAATATCAACATAATTATTTAATATGTGGAAGGTGAACAACTGGTCTTATAATTTCCTCCGGGCTGTGAGTTCCTTACTTTTCTCTAAATATTTCCACCCCCCCGAAAATTATTTCTTGGATCCAAACCTAAGATAAACACTTTGGCTTTTGTTTTGTCCTTTTTTCTGACTCTCTTCCTACCTTTCTCCCCTTTTCTTTCTCCTCTGTGTATGTCTGCATGAGAACCCTGAAAACATTCGTTTAAATGTCAAGGTTTTTATTTTTTTTAAGTTCCCTTACATTTCCCCTCCCTGTTTAAATCTCCCTCCCCACTTTTCCAGGGGGAAAGGGAGGAAAAGAAATAGAGCAAAAACCCTGACACCACAAGATGACAACAACCTGAAATATTTCATTTCAATTATATTTAATTCAAATCTAAAATGAATATTTTCTACTACAGTAAAAGGATATATTGCCATTATAAATCTTATACTATAAAAACAGAAAATTCTTAAGCTGAAACTTTTTGTTTAAAATTGCGTGTTTTGAAAAAAACATTTTGTAACAATGTTTTGGGCTCTTAATTTGGATATTTGCCATATTTGAATGTAGTAAACTGTAGCGGTTCATTTCAGGCATTGTACTGTCACCTGTAAGGGACTGCCTATGCTTTTATTCTCCTTCTCCCTTTCGCCATTTTTCTAGGAGGCGTTATAAACATATCTATATTTGAAAGCCGCAGGGATGTTGGTGGATGTAACTTAGATTATAAGATTGACAGGAAGCCAGGAACCTAGTGAGTGATGCAGAAGTCCTGAGAGAAACAACCCCTTTGCATTAGTTCCCAGAAAAATGGCAGCATCTGGAAGCAAACTGCAGGAAATTTCACGTTTGGCAGTACCTTCCATTGACATCATTTACCTTGTTTGTGCTGAATGAAATCCTATTTTCATCATTTTAACTGGTTTATCGGTGTTATTTCCTAAGGCTGATATCTCCTTGAAAGTGCCACATCTGCAAGGAATTCAGCAGGCTGCATGTCTCTAAACACAGCTATAAGTTTATTGAAAACAGTTTTCCTCTGGTGGTTTGGTGAGGAAAGAGGAGGGGGCATGGAGGCAGTGAGAGAAGAGCAGAAGAGTATTGAGTGTCCCAAGATGAAAACAAGAATTGGTTGTAAGCTCTGCTCCCACTTACCCACTTACTGGTTGCTGTGTGGGCAAAATCTAGGTTGAGTTGGCAGTGTCACTTGAGGATAAATAAGTTTTTATCCAAGAAAAAGAAATATACATGGGCTTACTCATTTTCTTAATGCTGATAGATATTCCAAATTTCCAAGAGAGTCAAAATAAAATTCAGTTTCATCATACAAAATAATTACTGAAAACTAGCTAGAGATTTATTTTAAAGGCACTTCGTCAGTGTAGCTGAGGGCAGAATGTATTCAGAGATGATACATTTGCTGCAGTTGTTATTTGAGTAAATAACTCTTAGGTTCCAATTTGATTGTTGCTGTAAAAATTATAAATATATATTCTGAATGCTCAGATGGTATGTAAACAATCTATTGTACATTTTGAGTATGCAAATTAATAAATTTGAGGAAGAATTACCACAGTCATTCTTGCTATGAAATACATGAGCTATACAGCCAATAAATCCTTCTGTTGCCTTCTGGTAAAAGAAAGCTATTGTGACTGGAGTGCTAACAATAGCTACGGAAAATTTGGCTGGCACATTCCATTCTAAATACCTGATGTTTAGTAATTTATAATAGTAAACATCTTTCCACTATTGGGCTGATATTTTGCAGGCCTGGTCCCCACTTCAAAGTGACATGGGCATAGATTGATGTTAATGGTAACTTGTGGTACTAAAAGTTAATATTTTGTTTAACTGCTTTTGCTGGATTGAGGCCAGAATGTCCAGTACCTTGCAAGGTGAAGATCTTTACTGGAGTTGAAGAATTCCACTGGGTAAGCCACTCCATCTTTCCTTCTGCCTCATATCTGCAAACATCAAATAAAGACAGCAGTATTTATGGTCATCTGCCCCCTAGCTAGTTTGTCTATTTAAGTTGTAAGTTTCCTCAGGCAATGACCATCTCACAGCGTTTTTACGTAGTGGGTAAATGGTCCTTCAAGGTGCTTCTGTAAAATTAATAAATCATACTTGAAACAAATCTAACAAATGACATTTTGGCTTGTTTTATAATGCCAGATTTTCTCATCTTTACACCCTAAACATTTTCCCTAGTCCTTTTAAACTCTGAGTAAAGCCATCCCTGCAGGGTGTGTGGTTTGTGTCAGTATTTGATAATGGGGATTTTCTGTATCCTAGGAAAGAGAAGAGGATATAACTTGACAAAGTGCAGGTAGGGCAGACACAGTGAAATGAACAGAGTTACATCACATGGAGGCAGATGAACATTTACAAATTTTCTAAGTATTTGTATAAAAATTCTAGATGTTTAAATGCAAAGATAAGTGAACTTTACTGCCTGGTATTATATGAGGCCTCTTATATAATAGCCATCACAGAACCATGGTGGTATGATAATCACCAGTGGGACATAGTAATAACAGGGTATACAGGACTGACAGAGAAGGTCATTCTGCTGGAGGAGTGGCACTATATGAGAAAGCAAGCTGAGAACAAATTTAATAAAAAGAAATGAATCAGATGGCACCATAGAATCTCAAGGGGCAGAAATTCTGTACTTGAATGTTAAGAAAATGAAAGTACAAATATACTGCCAATCACCTGACCAGAGTGGTGATGGTAACTGAGTAGAACTCAAAAGCTACAACGTTAGAAAAGTAAACCCAGCATTTGTGTGAAAGGGAGGTTTAGAAAATATGGCGTATGAGAGAAGACTAAAAGAATTTGGTTTGTTTAGTTTGGAAAAGAGAAATCTCAGGGGCGACAGGCTGTTAGTACTGAAAAGGCTGTTACGAGGAAGAGGGAGAAAAATTATTCTCATTAGCCACTGAAAACAGGACAAGAAACAATGGGCTTAAACTGCAGCAAGGGAAGTTTAGATTAGACACTAGGAAAAATTTCCTACTGACAGGGTGGTTAAATATTGGAATAAATTGCCTAGGGTGATTGTAGAAGCTCCATCACTGGAGATATTTAAGAACAGGTGAGATAAATATCTAACAGGGATGACACAGATGGTGCTTGGTCCTGCCATGAGGGCAGGAGACAGGATGTGATGACCTCTTGAGGTCCCTCCCACTTCTAGTGTTCTATGATTCTCTGAATATTCATGATAACTGCTGGATGCTGCAATAGGCCCAAAACCCCAGGTTAACCAGTCTAGAGCATCAGACTTGTTTGCCTTGCCAGTAACATAGTAATGGATGACTACCTGTCTCCCACCGTTAGATTTGCATGAGGAGGTGTGAGTGTGCATAATGAATGGAGATTAGCTTGATCCTAATTATTAATACTTTTTCATGTGGTTTGGAACAATTTTACCATATAGATTATTTTTGCTGTGTCTGTCCATCTATCTGTTGGGGCAGGGTTCTACCATGTCCCCCGTCTCCCTCTGCACTATCCCATCCCCATCTCATCCCCCAACCAGTGCAGGGCCCAGCCCAGCCACCCAACAGACCCTTCCTGCACTGTGTCAGCTCCAACCCCTCCCCCAGCCTGTGAGAGGCCCAGCCCCCTGATGGAGCCCCCCCTGCATAGTGCCAGGTCCTTCTCCACCCAGTGTGCAGCCCAGCCCAGCTTCCCCTGACCCAACAGAGGTCCTTACTGCACCATGCCAACTCCAGCCTCTTCCCCAGCCAGTGCAAGGCCTGCCCCCCACCCCAATGCAGCCACACCCACCCCATGACAGCCCCTCTCTGGCTAGCATGGGGCTCAGCCCAGCCTCCTGACAGAGCCTCCCTGCCCCATATCATGCCAGAACTCATGGGGTTTGGTGCAGTCCTGCCAACAGACCCTCCCCTGACCAGCGTGAGGCACTGCCCATAAACTGTGGATGTGTATTACAACAAGATTTTGTCTACAACTTTCTTCTAGCCCAACTCCCACTTGCAAGTGCAGCTGCAACGGGTGCTCTAGTCTTTACTAATTGTGCTAGCTGTTCAAGCAGGCACAGCAGAACACTTTAAGGACAGGGGTTCTACGTCTGTTATTTTATGATCCAATCCTAATGGAGGACAGAGACAAATGCTGAATCATTAAGGTTTCGATACATTCAGTGAGCAGCTCAGATTTTGCATGATCAGCTGAATGTACAGCAGTGAAACATGGTCTTTGCGCTCAAAACAAGAGCAGCGGCTCAACACATTCCACATGCGCTGCCTTAGGCGCATACTTGGTATCTCATGGCAGGACAAGGTCCCCAATAGCGCAGTGCTTGAGAGGGCAGGCACCGCCTCCATGTTCACCCTTCTCAAACAGAGGCGTATGCGCTGGCTGGGCCATGTCTCACGCATGACGGATGGCTGAATACCGAAGGACCTCCTCTTCGGCTAACTGGCATCTGGAAAGAGGCCGAAAGGGCGACCTAAATTGCGCTACAAGGACACGTGCAAGCGTGACCTCAGTGCTCTCTCTATCAGCACGCACACCTGGCATTCACTCGCCTCAGACAGGCATGCCTGGAAACAGGGAGTGAAGGAAGCTCTTGTTGTGTATGAAACTACCTTGGTGAAGGAAGCAGAAGACAGGAGAGCCCTCAGGAAGATCCGTGCCCGTGATATGAGAGTGACATCTGCCTACTGCTGCTCACAGTGCGGAAAGGACTGCCACTCCCGGATTGGATTGCACAGCCACAGAAGACGCTGCTCGAATCAGTCCAACTGGGGCGCAAACCCATGATCCCTCGGGATCAAAGGATGCCTACTAACCTGAATGTGAAGAATTCTGTCTTGAGATTGCAACAGTTGACTGACTGCCCTCAACTGCTGAGATGGGTAATTTCATAAAAAGGCATTTATTACCCAATCTCAGGGAATTCCTCAGATTTTTGGGGGCCGAGAGGTGAGGAGGGAGGTACCATTACCAGTACATGTACACAATTACACGTCTCCTGTCATCGCCTCTTCCTGTGCAGGAAACCTTCAATTTAACCAACTAATGGGGGGAAGGGGTGTGTCTGTTAATGTTGAAGTCCATTAGATCCGACTGGTTACACTGTATGATGATGCACTGACCTTCCCAACCCATCACTCACTCCTGTCCTCTGCCCTCCCTCTTCCCTTATCCCCCCTCCTGCCCCATTCTTCCCCTCACACCTCCATCTCTCTCTCCCAATTACCAAGAGAGGAGCTGAATGCCGGCTGGGCTCCTTCCACCTCCTGCACCTCTCAGCGCTGCAGCTCCTCCAGCCCTGGCTCTGAGCTGCCCATGTGAAGGCAGAGCCTGACCGTCCCCAGCCTGCCAGCGGGCAGCAGCCTCCGACACCATGGCTGCTGCTCAGCACCATTGCAGGCAGTGGCAGCCAGGCACCAACATGCTCCACGCACACAGGGCCCGGGGAGGACAGCTCCTATGCCCTTCCTCAGCCCCCCCCCACACTGTCTCCTTTGGCTCCAGTGCCCCCCCAGCTGCTGTGGTGGCCCCTCCAGCCCCTGCCATTCCAGCAGCTCCTCCAGCCCCGGCAGCAGCTCTGGTGAGTCTCCCGCCTTCCTTTAGGGGGTAGTGTGGTGGTGGTTTGGGGGGAGGGGTGCTGGCAGAAAGTTTCCATTATTTCCAAAGTCCGTTATACTGGGGTCCATTGAAGTGAGGTATTTACCAGATGCATATTGAAGACAATGGATTTTTTGGACAATAATTTGAGGAACAGAAATACTCTGGATCCTCTACCAAGGGAACTGTCTGACAGCTGTCTTATGAATGGAGTATCACAGCTGGTCAGACTGTTTTGCACTGGGAGATAAACTTGGGATGAATTTACCTTCGAGAGACAGGGGAATGTCTTGTTAGTTACATTTAGGCTCTAGAAAGTGTTTTGTGAGTTTATTTTATATGTAACCATAGGTTTTCAATTCTTCATGAACCTCTGTGTTTTGTAAATAAACTTCTCGTTTTTACTATACACATATCTAAGTGCTGAGTGTACGTGAACAAAGTGATGATCTTGAAGAGAAAAATAGTAGTTACTGTTCCTTTGGAAACAGTGGATCTGTGAATTCTGGGAGTACCCATGGAGCTACATTCCATGGGGAGGCTTTTGAGTTAGAATGTGCCAACCTTTTGTCAACCTGTTAAAGGAAAGAGGGGGACTGAGGGAGGCCTGGAAGGCAGGTCTGGAGTTGACAGAGGCTGGTGGTGCTGGGGAACTGACAAAACTTTCTCACTCTAAGGGGACAAATCTGGGTCCCCCAAAAAGCATCACATAATATTACAGGAGCGGAGGTGTTGCCCAAAGTGTTCACTCCAGAAATGAGACAAAATTTTGTGAAGGTGGGATTTACTCATTGATCACCTTGATATCAAGAACCAAGACCTTTGTCATGACATAACAGTACTCTATTGATATATCTAGAGTGGTATTTTTGAGAAAGATGTGGTCTGTTCAGACCCAGATAAAACTTCACAACTTACTGCATACAAAGAAATAAGTCTTACTATTTATGCAAAATCCTTAACAACAGTTAAGATATAAATATCATGGAGAAGGCACAGTTCAAATTCTTGAGCACAAGAGAAGAGGAATTTTTAAATGTGTAAATAAAGTGTACAGAGAACATATGCATCCCTCTTTAATCATGAAACATCTTTTTACTCTAATCCCAGGAGGCCTTTATTCATAAATGTGATAGAATATGTGTGAATTTTTTCATATCAATGGAAAAGCAAGGAAAAAGTGGAACCTCACATTACCAGGGTGTAATCTAGTGGGTCTGAAGGTAACGTGAACACATGTGAAAGGCAGTGTCAACATCAAAGCTAGTAAGTTGTTGGATGAGCTTGCCTAGGAGTTAGATTGTAACATTTGGAAAATATTTCCCCATTAGCTCAGGGAGTGTACTCTCTGCAGAAAATTGGGCAAATGATGTACATTTCCAGCTTTTCTAAAAATATACATAATACGAAGAGGAAGCAAACATGCATTCACATTTTTGTTAAAAGAATATATTTCAAACATGCAGGAACAAACACATTATTTAATTTTAATTTGCCATGTTAACTAATGAGTAAATGGAATTATTTGTTTCTCTAGAAGGTTGGTTTGTTTACCTTAAATTGCTTAAAAAACCCACAATCTTGTAACATGATTTCACCCAGATATGCAGGATCTCAGTATTTCCTCATGTAGCTCTTTGCTAGATTCTCAAAGATTGAAGGAGAAACGGAAATAGCCATGTCCAGTCATTTCAGTCCTTGAACATATCTTGTTCCTTGTAAATATTTGATCTTGTAATTGTCTATAAAAACTTTGGATCAGATGCTGACATAGGGAATGTTTTATTGCCCACCAAGGAGCACTTGTGGCTATGTTTTGATAGCCAGGTTTGCGGTTCTGGAAAAGTACAGGGACTCTGTCATGCCTTCAGTGTAATAACATTATTGTATCATATTAATAAAGAAATACAACAGGCTGCTAATGTGAAATAAATGAAAATCTTTCAAAGTACTAGGTAATTATAACTGTCAAAATAGTAGCTTCAAGATACAATTTGCTCAATGTAAATAATGATCCTTCACTGGTGATGATGTTTCACCGGTTTACATCAGATGTGGATCAATATATGTCTCCCATAAACGAGATATAACAGTTCACTATTACAGATATAATGTTAATTAATTCTGGAGTCCCTTTTAGTTTAGATTAGCTACTTAACAGTCCTAAATCCTGCTGGAATGCTGTGTAGAGTCTACCTAGTCCAGATTTTTCTTACATATATACATATAAAACACATACACACACACACACACACATTCTGCAATGGGGAAAAAAGAGATGTATATTTTTTAAAAAAATCTGGTCAAGTCATTTTGCCACTACAGTTTGCAAACTGGATTCTCAACTGTACACATCTGGAAAAAAAAGCAGCCCTGTTTTCATTGGAGTTGACAATCATGGAATAAGTTCTTTAAAAAATTGGCTTGAAGCTTGTACAAATAGTGTGTGACCAATTATACTGTTAACAAAGCATTTCTTGTAAATTCTTCATTCTAACTCTTGCACATGTGAATAATATTCATGTCTATAAATTTAATCACATGTATGGACACTGGCAGGATTGGGGCCTTAGAAGTCAATAGGGAAAAATTGGTGAATAAGATACTAATAAATGTAAAGAAAGGAGGCAAAATCTGTTTTTTACCTGTCTTTATTGTTTTTTACATATTTTCAAATAATTTCCCTCACTAGTTTTAGTTACATGTTGTCTCACTGCACACTCCATCTGTGGAAGTCATCAGGGTGTTTAATGATTCCCTTTGTATACTATTTTACAAAAGTGTTTATTGAACTTACTGAGAAATTATGCAGTCACAGTAATGATTCCCTAGTTAAAAGCCCTATCCTGCCAACGTTACACATGTTCTATTTTATTCTGATTCTTATATAACCTTCATCATCTAGGACATGAGCATCTTCCAGTAGATTAACATCTGTTGTGTGTGCAGCGTAGTGTTTGTTTTGCTCATTTTAATTATATATGTATAGGGGACTGTGTTTTACATTAGCACTTGGAATGGAAGGTGGTGAAAATTCTGGTGATTCTTAATTCTAGTTCACAGACTTGGACTTAGCTCCAAGAAGACTGTGCCTCCTGCACAGATGACCTCTGAGCTACATGGATGAGTAACTTTATGGATATGATTAGTCCCATATGCCCTTAGCTAGAAGTGACTGCATGTGGATATAAAATTACTTGCACACATGAGGAGTTGCAGGATTGCAAATTATAAATTATGTATTTTTCTTTCCTCAACAAACTAAAAATCTGAGAAATAATAAAAATCATCTTTTTGCTTCAATTTTTTCTCTTGTGTGACTTTATTTTGAAATCAAACATGAGGTTGATCAGACATAGCATGTGAGAACACTGAGTTTGAAGATTGAGATGGTTTTCACTTTGGGAAAAATCTTCAGACATATTTTGTAAAATTATCTCAAAAAAGTCTAAAAGTGCCAATTTTTTTGTAATTTGCCCACAGAGAGACGTAATGGCTCTGAGTACTTTTCACAAAGCTGGCTGGTAATTATTTGAATTATTCTCACACACATCTGTTCGGAAAGCTTGTGCTTAACTTTACATATGTGAGTAACTCCACTGAAGCCACTGGGATTACTCCCGGCAATAAAGTTAAACACGTGCTTAAATGCCTTTGTGTTGTGGGGGGCCTAAAGACCTCACCCAACTCCTAGTGAAGCCAATGGAAATATGCCCTTTGTCTTCAATGGGAACTGGATCATGACCTCAGAATGCTTCTCTCTAGCTATCTTTGATGCACGTGTCCCTGCGCTATGTCTTAATAATATTTGTATAGAAAGATAGATGGATTTCTCCACAGTGATTTAGACTACATATCACTTTCAACATTGAACATTTTCTTATGTTTAATATATAACTGTTACTTTTGTCTCTGAATTTGCAGAACGTATGGTATATTGCTTTCAAACAAACATTCTCCATGTATTGTTTCCTACTTGTAAGTTAATTATTTCAGCATGAGTAAATTAGAAAAGTCCCACAATGTTATATTATACTTTAGAGTCTGATACATAACACCACTGAAAGCCATTAAGAAATAAGTAGTTCATAAGTTATTTTCCAGGGTACTGGAGTTAACTGCACAAAGATTATTTGGTGATCATTATTAAATCGTTCCTTGATTGCCTTTCATTAAGAAACAATTTTTAATGTTTAAAAAAGATTTTTTACCTCATATATATCTTTCAATCATGGCTTATTTTCTGGGTCTATCCTCCAAATTTAAAAGCATATAATATAATAAATAAAATAAGTTTATTGTCATTGCTTATCCTTTAGCCCATGATTTTCACTGTAATAACCAGAGATGCATAAAAAGTGCAAACACCTGCTCAGGAATAGTCTGCTGAAATAGAGACTGTCCTTGGTATTTAATAATTCAGTACTCAGGAATATTCACAAGAATAAAATTTTGTTCAGATATTTGCAAACCGGGAATTACAGGTCTGTGGTCAGTTAATGAAAAAGTTTTGTGACGGAATAAATCTTGTTTACAGGGAAGCAGAAGTAGTTTTTAAAGTTGAGGCCGTCCAGTCAGGAAACAGGAGAGCTAGAAACATGTTACCTAAAAATAATATCTTTATTAACTTTATGGATGTGATTAGTCCCATATGCCTTGCGTTTGAAAGTGAATGCACATGGACATAAAGTTATATGCATGCATAATGAGTGGCAGGATTGCAAATCATAATTTATAAATTACCTCTCTTTCCTTAACAAAATAAAACTCTGAAAAATAATAAAAATCACCTTTTTGCTTCAAGTTTTTTCTCTCTTGTGCCTTTATTTTTAAATGAAACAAGATGAATCAGACATAGCATGTTATAACAATGTGAGGTTGAAAACTGAGATGGTTTTAATTTTGGGGAAAATGTTCAAACACATTTTGTAAAATCACCTCCAGGGGGTGAATATTTTAAGAGGGCATTCTGGGTACTGACCTCTTTCTGTGGCAAGACCTGTATTAAGTCTTGTGTACCTGTAATGAAAATGTGAACCACAGTGCTCTCTTAAAGTGCCTAATTCTACGTCTACTTGAGTCAAAAGAAGTTTTGCCCTTCATCGGCTGTAGAATCGAGCCATTAAGGTGAAAGTGTCATGATCATGAGCATTTCAGGAAGGTTGCCAGGTACACTCACACTTTGTGCATGACTGAGTTTAATAGTGTGGAAGGTGGAACTGGCTTACCAGAATGACCATAAGTTCATATAATGTTCCCTGCAAAATCTTTCTATTAAGATTATTTGTGAGGGTGGGCCATAATGATTGTCCAATGTAAAGCTGAATTCAAGTAGCATAGAGTTGCTAGCTCAAATTTTTACAATATTCATGATGATTACTTTCAGTGTGGAGTGACATGTTTTGTAACTAAAATAAGTAAGACATGTTTGTCATTTCTTGACATATGCATTAATCTATTTTCAAATTGAATCCCCACCTCAAACCTGTTTGTGAATTCTATTTCTAATTTAAGCTGTTGTAAGTTTTTGTTTGTTGTACTACAGCAATCTACTGTCATAGACTTAATGGCCAGGAGGGACTACCAGATCTTCTAGACTCACCACCTGTCTCTCACAGGCCAACATCAGCACCCAGAACCCACACAAAAGCCAACAAGCAAAATAATACCAAAGCATTACAGCCCACAGGCAGAGAATAGGCAAGATGGAGGTTCACCAATCTGATGAAGCGGTTCTTTGCCTATGAAAGCTTATGCTCCAAAATATCCGTTAGTGTATAAGGTGCCACAAGGCTTCTTGTTGTTTTTGAAGATACAGACTAACTCGGCTACCGCTCTTATACTTATAGTAACACAGGCAGATCAAAGTGAGTTTCCAAATTAAAATAAGAGAAAACACATAGCTAGTTCTATTCCACTAAGAATCTAGTTGCATGTGAGTTTGTCCCTTACTAGCTGTTCTTGTATCAGGCAAAATCTTCAAGTCAGGAAGTTCCACAATAGATAGTGTGACAAAGTCAGTCCTATTCCTGGGCCTCTGTTCAGTCCATTAGGACCACTTAAGGGCCCTGTTGCCCTCGCTGGGGCAAGGGGTGGTCTGGGGGGAACCTGGCCCCCCACCCACTTGTGCCAGGATCCAGGTCAGGGACCCTGTGCTTCAGCCAGTGGGAGGAGCTGACTCCCTTAGCCCTTGGCACAGCAGCTCTTTTCCCTGGGTCACTTCCCCCCAGTACCATCTCCAGGCCATAGCAGTCATGGGTCCCCACTCTTGATTGTAGAAGCTCCCGCTCTCCTCCTGTGATCTCTGGTGTTCCTGCTGCTCTCCTCTGCTCCTCTCAAGCCTGTTCTCTCTCACTGTTCCTGTCTCCTTGTGTCTCTCTGCTCACCTCTCACACTCTCTCCCCGCCCTTCCCACTGTGAAGGGTTTTAAAGGCCTCTTATTAGTCCAGTCATTGGGGCCTGCTGGCCTTAATTAGGCTGAGCCATCTCCCACCCAGCTGCCTGTGATTGCCTTGCAGGCCCTTCTGCTTGTTTGGGCTCCCTCTGAGGGGCCCTCCACCCTGGCCCTGTCACACATCCACCTGCCCCACTCAACACCCTGGGGCTGGACTATTTGGGTTGGGCAATAGTGCACTCTTGACAAGCCGTTCACATTTCCATTTTGGCTTCCGGATCTATGATGCACCTTGAAATTGAAGGGCTGCAGGGACAGGAACCATGTGGTGACCCTCACATTTTTGTCTCTGTTGCAGTGCATCCACTGTAGGCGTGCGTGATCGGTGACCAGAGTGAACTTCAGCCCCAGGAGGTAACAGTGTAGGGTCTCCATGGCCCATTTTACCGCAAGGCATTCTGTCTCCATGATGGCATATCTTTGCTCATGTGGCAGGAGCTTTCTGCTGAGGTACAGGACGGGATGTTCCTCCTCCCTTACCGTCTGCGACAATACCGTCCCAGCCCGACTTCTGAGGCATCGGTCTGTAGGATGAATTCCTTCTTAAAAATCAGGGGCAATGAGGATGGAGTAACTGCAGAGGGCCATTTTCTGGTCTATAAAAGCCTCGTTGGCTGTCGGCATCCATTTTATAATATCAGAGCCATGGGCTCTGGTCAGGTCAGTCAGTGGGTACGCCCTGGAAGTCAAGTGGGGGATGACCTGGTGGTAGTACCCAACCAGCCCTAAGAATGCTCTAACCTGCTTCTTTCAGGATGGACAGGGCCAATTTTGTATTGCCTCTGCTTTATTCAGTTGGGGTCTTACCACACTCCTTGCTACAATACCCGAGCTACTTGGCTTCAGCTAGCCTGATCACACACTTAAGCCGTGTCTACACGTGCACGCTACTTCGAAGTAGCGGCACTAACTTCGAAATAGCGCCCGTCACGGCTACACGTGTAGGGCACTATTTCGATGTTAACATTGACGTTAAGCGGCGAGATGTTGAAGTTGCTAACCCCATGAGGGGATAGCAATAGCGCCCTACTTTGACGTTCAATGTCGAAGTAGGGACCGTGTAGTCGTTGCACATCCCGCAACATCGAAATTATGGGGTCCTCCATGGCGGTCATCAGCTGAGGGGTTAAGAGACGCTCTCTCCAGTCCCTCAGCTCAATGGTGGCCATGTGGAGTGGCCCCTTAAAGGCCCCTCCCCCTCCCTTCCTGTGCAGGAAGCTGAGGGAACGTGCAGGAGGCAGCCTAGACACACGGCCAGCCTGCACGTCCCTCAGCCACCCAGAACAGGGCCAGCACCTGCCATGGCTGCCCGGCAGCCCCCCCAGCGCCCCCAGGGGAGCCCCCCCCAGGGGAGCCAGAGCAGCCAGGCCAGCCAGCCCAGCAGCCAGGCTGGGAAGTGGCAGCAGGGCCCCTCCTGGATGGAGGCCGAGCTGCGGGACCTGCTGGGGCTCTGGAGCGAGGAGGAGGTGCTCTGGGTAATGGGGAGCAAGAGGCGGAACGCAGATGCGTTCGCTCGGCTGGCTGAGGGCCTGGCTACCGGGGTCACCCTGCCCGCACTCCGGACCATGTCTGGAGTAAAGTCAAAGAGCTGGGGCAGGGTTACGCCTGGGCCCGGGATGCGGCCGGCCAATCTGGGGCCGCCCTTTCACTTGCCCTTTTACAGGGAGCTCAGGGACATCCTGGGCCCACGGCACACCTACTCCCCTCTGGCCACTCTTGACACCTCAGCTGAAGAGCCCCAGCAGGCCCCGGAGCCGGAGTCCTCCCTGGAGGTAAGCCCCGCACCCCGGGGCCCCCCCTGGAGCCCACCCCCAGGGCATCGCAGCAGGAGGAGGAGGAGGAGGAGGAGGGGGACTCCTCCTCCACTGAGACAGGGCTGCACATCCTCCTCCCATCCCAGAGCAGCAGCCGGGCGTCCGCCCCCCGGGTGTCCCCGGACCGTGGGAGTGGACCTACAGGTATGTACACCCCCTGGTGTACACCCCCGGGGTTGAGGGGTGGGGGTAATAGATATGTGGCCAGGGCCCTCCACATGCCCAGATGGCCATGGCCCCAAGGACAGCAGTGCCATCTCCCTCACAGGAGTGCATCAGCCCCTGCCCGCCCCCTAGCAAGACAGAGCCATGCCCCATCCCCGGGGCAGGGGGGAGCGGAACCTCTAGGGTCCCCCGGGAGGAGGGGGTGGGACACCCCGCAGCAGCAGCAGCAGCAGCAGCAGCAGCCGCAGCAGCATGTGATGGAGTGGGGGGAGTGCAAATGCGAGACTCAGGCTAGATATGAGCAACAAGCTGAATAGCTCCCAGGGGCAAAGGATGATCCTGGGGCTACAGCTGGCAAGTGACACCTCTGCCCTGAACAAAGAGGAGGGAGGAGCCGAACTGGCTTTGAATCGTGGGCGGGGGGGGCTGCAGGTAGAGGCTAGGGGAAGGGAGAGCTGGAAGGCAGCCAGCCTGAGGAGGGGGAAAGCCACACCCCAGAGGGGCACCCCTTGGGGTCTTCTCCACAGGACGGGTTGGAAGGACTGTGTCTGACTGCTGTACTGTCACTCCTGGGAGAAACTGGGCATCTGTGGCCTAAGAAACCTCTGTTGTCAGACCCTGCTGAGTGAAGTGAGAGTCACTCCTGCCAGGGGATGGGGTGCAGTGCAGGGGGACCCGTGAACCTCATCACAGCAGCATCTCCCGGGGACAGGGATGGGGAACCTGCAACACAGGGGTGGGGGGACAAGGGCCAAGGCTCGGGGCCCACACTAACGCCTGTCTCCACTCTTCTTCCCCCGCTCCTGTGTTCTGCAGCTGCACCATCGGAAAGACTGGAGAGCGCCGGCGAGGCTTCAGTGGTCCCGGAGACCCCTCTGGGGCCATCGCTCCAGGCAAGCCCCTCAGCGGATTACCGACTGGACCCACGGTGGGCAAGACGGCGGACCCAGCAACACCACACGCCGGCGACGGACCCCCAGATGCTGGCCATCCATCGTCGTCAGCTGGAGGTCGCAGAGCAGCGTCTGCGGGTGGAGCAACGCTGCCTCCACCTCCAGGAGTGGGCGCTGGCCTGGCGCGAAGAGGCATGGGGGGCCTACATGGAGACCTACAACCGCCTTGTGTACTACCTGGCCCCCCATGCCGCGCCGGCCGCCGCTGTGCCCGCCCTGAGTGCTCCACCCGACGCGCCACCCGCTGCCCCGCTCGTCGCCGCCCCATCCGCCGTTGCCCTGCCACCCGCCACCGAGGGCCAGACTGCCGACGGACACCTGGGGCCAGCTGAGACTTGCCGGACGTATCTTCCGGTCTGCCCAGCCCCCAGCCAGCCCAGGACAGGGCTGCAGCCGAGGTGGGGCTCCCAGCCACCCACCCCCAGTGCTGGACTATAAGGGCGTGGGGCCCAGGACGTGCCCCCCCTTGTATATAGTTTTGGGACTTATTTATTTGTGCCCCCCGTTTGCTCCATCCCCCCCCACATGTAAATAGTTCTCCCCTTCCTTGTAATCCCTGGTTTTCTGTTTTTTGTACATATAATATATGCAAACTTTTTTATTATTCACTTATATAATAGTTTAGTTAGAAGGTCTTGTATATAGTTTGTTGTTATTAGTTAAAAAAACAGTTCAAAGAAAACCAGTTTCATTTCACCAACAAGTGTCTGCTTTTATTTGTCCAGGAAAAGTCGGGGGGTGTGTGCTGTTGGGTGCTCCGTGGTGTGGGTGTAGGGGCAGGGAGTGTTGTGGAGGAAGGGGGAGGGGCAGTGGGGGGCTGGCAGAGTTCACCCCGTGGCCTCATCGAAGTGGGCCTGCAGGGCCTCCCGGACCCAGGTCCCTTCAGGGTCCACCTGGCGACTGGGGTCAGCGGGTGGCTGCATGTCGGCCCTGCCGGCCTCCACAGCCCAGCCCTGAAAAAAGGCCTCCCCCTTGCTCTCCACCAGATTGTGTAGGGCGCAGCAGGAACCCACAATCTGGGGGATGTTGTTGGGGCCCGCATCCAAGCGGGTCAGGAGACATCTGCAGCACCCTTTGAGGCGGCCAAATGAGCGCTCCACCACCTGGCGCGCATGGTTCAGGTGCTGGTTGAAGCGCTCCTGGCTGGCTGACAGATGGCCCGTGTACGGGTGCATGAGCCAGGGCCGGAGGGGGTATACCGCATCTGCGATGATGCAGAGGGGCATGGTGGTGTCCCCCAGAGGGATCTCCCGCTGGGGGATGTAGGTCCCCGCCTCCAGCCGGCGGCACAGGCCCGAGTTCTGGAAAACCCGGGTGTCGTGGGTGCTGCCAGGCCAGTCCACATAAACATCCTGGAAATGACCCCGGCTGTCCACCAAGGCCTGGAGGACCACTGAGTGGTAGCCCCTGCGGTTTACGTAGCGCCCTCCACTGTGTTGCAGGGCACGGATGGGGATGTGAGTCCCATCCAGAGCCCCGAAGCAACTGGGGAAGCCTAGCGTGGCAAAGGCCGCGATGGTGGCATCTGGGTCCCCCAGCCTCACGAGCCTGTGGAGGAGCAGGGCATTCATGGTGCGCACGACCTGCAGGGGAAGCACATGGGACAGCACCAATGAGGGGTGAGCAGGGTGTGAGTGGCCCTGCCCTGCCCGGGCCCCCCTCCCCTGCCATGCCCTGCCCTGCCCTGCCAGGGCCCCCCTCCCCTGCCCTGCCCTGCCCTGCCCTGCCAGGGCCCCCCTCCCCTCCCCTCCCCTGCTCTGCCCTGCCAGGGCCCCCCTGCCCGCCCCCCCACCCCCCATGGGTCCTCTTACCTCCATGAGGACAGCCCCGACGGTGGCCTTGCCGACGCCAAACTGCTGGCCCACAGATCGGTAGCTGTCCGGAGTGGCCAGCTTCCAGACAGCGATGCCGACCCGTTTCTCCACTGTGAGGGCACGCTGCATGGAGGTGTCCTGGTGCCTGAGTGCAGGGGTGAGCCACTGGCACAGCTCCATAAATGTCTGCCGGCTCGTCCTAAAGTTCCTGAGCCAGTGGTCGTCGTCCCACTCCCCAAGCACCAGCCACTCCCACCAGTTGGTGCTGGTGGGGTAGCTCCACAGGCGGCGGCATGTGAGGTGGGGGGGTCGGGGTGCTGCACGGCTGGGGGTTGAGTCCTGCTCCCCTGCAGGCTGCTCCTCCTCCGGTGTGGCAAGGAGGTGCTCAGCTGCCTCCCGCATGGCATGGATCAGGGCAAGCCCTGCTCCTGCAGGGAGGGCTGGGTGGACCTCTGGCTGCTGCTGCTGCTGCTGCTGCTGCTGCTGCTGGGGGTCCATGACTGCGTCGCCCGAGGTCTGCGTGCCTATGGCTCTTCAGACCACGTGCTGTGCAGGCTGAGTGTGTCTGGGAGGGACCCTTTAAGGGAGCGGCTAGCTGTTGCCCTGGTAGTGCTAGTCCGCCCTGTGACCCTGTCTGCAGCTGTGCCTGGCATCCCTATTTCAATGTGTGCTACTTTGGCGGGTAGACGTTCCCTTGCAGCGCCTATTTTGATATGGTGCTGCACAATGTCGATGTTGAACATCGACGTTGCCAGCCGTGGAGGACGTGTAGATGTTATTCATCGAAATAGGCTACTTTGAAGTAGGCTTCACGTGTAGACGTAGCTTTAGTGGGGTTTGCCATAAGGCCAGCTTTCCTCAGGGTCTCCAACACAGCTTCCACCTTCTTAAGGTGCATGTCCCAACCTGGAGTGTGAACAACGACATCGTATGAGTAGGATGCCGAAAACTTGGCATGTGGCATTTGGAACATTTTGTAGGTGCACCATGCAGACCGAAGAAGAGGACGGTGTACTGGAAGAGTCCATCTGGGGTTGAGAAGGCTGTCTTCTGTTTGGCCCCTGGGGTCAGAGGAATTTGCCAGTAGCCGTTGGTTAAATTGAGGGTGGACGGAAATTGGGCCTTTCACAGTTGGTTGATCAGTGTGTCTACCTGTGGCATGGGTTAGGCGTCAAACTTCGATACCTCATTCAGCCTTTGGAAGTCATTGCAAAACTGTAGGCTTCCACTGGGCTTGGGTACCAATACGATATGACTAGACCCCTGGCTGTATGACTGTTCAATAACTCCCACCTCCAGTATTTTCTTAACCTCTGTTTGGATCTCCCCTCTCTTTGCCTCGGGTATCCGGTAGGGCTTGACATTCACGTTAACTCCTGGTTCGGTGAAGATGTCATGGTACACCTCTGTTATTCTTCCAGGTTTAGCTGAAAAGACATCACGGTTTCTCTCTATCATGTCAACTATTTCCATGAATTTGTCTGGGGTCAACTCAGGAGATATTCCCACCTGCTTCTGGGGATCCTCCTCTGGGGCAGGGGCTGAGGCTGGGGCTCCCAGAACAGCCAGCTGCACTTCTCTGTCCCATCATGGTTTTAGCAAGTTGACATGATATATCTGCTCTAGCTTCCCTCGGTCAGGCTGGTAGAATTTATAATCCACCTTGCCAACAATTTCTGTCACCTCATTTGACCCATGCCACCTGGCGAGGAGTTTACTCTCAGCTGTTGGCACCAACACCATCACCCGGTCTCCCACCTGGAATTTCTGGTGTGTTGCCTGCCAGTTGTAGTGGGCTTGCTGGGCTTTCTGCGCCCTCTCTAAGTGTTCCTGCACTATTGGGGTGACTTTGGTGATTCAGTCTCTCATCTGCAGCACATGGTCAATGATGTTCTGCCCTGGGTTGGGCTGTTCCTCCCAGGCCTCTTTGGCGAGGTCCAGAATTCCCCGGGGGTTACACCCATACAAGAGCTCAAACAGAGAAAACCCAGTAGAAGCTTGAGGGACCTCCCTTACAGCAAACATGAGAAATGGCAGCAGCATGTCCCAGTCCTTGCCGTCCAGCTCACAACTTTTCTTATCTTACTTTTCAGAGTTCTATTAAATCACTCGATGAGGCCATCAGTCCGGGGATGATAGACTGACGTCCTCTGCGTGTGTATCCAGAGCAGGGTACGTAAGTCCTTCATGAGCTTGGACACAAAGTGGGGGTCCCCTGATCAGTTAGGATTTCCTTGGGTATCCCCACCCTCGAGAAAATCTGAATCAGCTCCTTCGCTATTGTTTTGGACAGGGTACTGCATAGGGGCACTGTCTCTGGATACCTGGTGGCATAGTCCACAACAACTAGGATGCTCTGGTTCCCCTGTGCAGACTTCTCTAGTGGCCCAACTATGTCCATGGCAATCCCTTCAAAGGGGACCTCGATGATCGGTAGGGGCACCAATGGGGCCTACTGGTGAGATCGGAGCCCATGTAACTGGCATTCTGGACAGGAAGTACAATATTTCCAGACTTCCATATGGATCCCTGGCCAAAAGAATCTCCACAGTATGTAGTCTAGTGTGTTGTCCACCCTCAGATACCCCCCAAACAAGTGGCTATGGGCCAGCTCCATTACCGCCCTACAGTGCTTCTGAGGTACCAAAAGCTGTTCTACCTCTTGGTCCCTTATCCAGGCTACTCTGTATAACAAGTCCCCCTTAATTATACAATAAGGTCCCTTACCTTTGCTCCTTCCCTCCACAGGGGTCCCACTGACCTCAACCACCTCCTTACAGACATTCTGGAACACTGGGTCATAGGCCTGATCCTGCCCAAACTTTTCTCGAGGGAGACGCACATGTTCACGGTCACGGGAGCCCACCTTGTCCCCCTCCCCTGATGATCTAGGCCCCGCCTCTAGCTCATCTACTTCCCTGCTTTCTTCCCTAGTAGTCGGACAGGTTTGCCTGCCTGCTAGTACCTTCTTCAGATCATGGCCCAATATCCTGGTTCCCAGCCTCTTGGCTCCCCTTCTCTCCTGCCTTGTCCTATGGGCCTTCCTGGGCACCGAGAATAGGTCGTGGGAAATTTCACAAAAGATTGGGACCGGTCTATCCCCTTTGGCCCCATCATGCTGTAGTAGGTCATTGAACCCAGGGAAGTCCCATCCTATGACCATGGGATAGGGAGCTTGGGAACCACCCCTGATGTTATGTTTGTGACTCTATCTTGGACCTCTATCTTTACTGGGATGGCCAGATAATAATTAATATCCCCATGAATACAAGAGATCCCTGTGCATTTGGCCCGGGGTCAGTTGGTCCTGTCACACTAACATCCCCGATTCCAAAGTAACTTCACTCCCAAAGTCTACCAATGCAGTCATTTATATCCCATTCATCTGGACTGGGTGGGTGTACTGATGGGGGGCTGTTGAAATGCCAACAAGGTGAATCAGGGTGCAGGGATCTCGCAGGCACCCCATGCCACATTGCATGGGCTCCTCCTGATTGTGGCATTGTGCACCTATGTGCCTCAGTTCCCCACAGGCGTAACACCCATACCCTGTCTGGGGCATCCACATTCTCTTTGGGCTGCTGGGCCTGGCTCTCGGGCCCTCCCTACCTTCACCCCCAAGCTTCCTCACACCCTCAAGCTGTTCCCCTGCCCCCCTCTTCTCTGCCCGTGCTTGGTCTGGGGCTTCAGGGACATGGGTCCTAGGGATGAGGCAGGGTTCCTTGCTCTGCCATACCCTTCCCCCATGGGGTTAAAACAATTCCCTGGCCATCAAGCGTCTCTTCAAGAGGGCCACCAGCTCATCGAAGGTAGCAGGGTCATTCGGCCCAACCTACTCCCGTAGGTCAGGTGGCAGTCCTCTGATATATCTGTCCAGGATGACTACCTTGATGACCTTCTCTGCACTGTGGACCTCTGGCCACAATCACTTCCGGTCCAGGTGGATTAGGTCAAACAACTGGGTTTGGGGGGTTTTGTCCTCTCAGTACTTCCACTCATGAAACCTTTGGGCCCTCACCACTGCCATGACACCCGCCTATGCTAGGATTTCTGCCTTCAGCTGGGGGTAGTCGGAAGACTCTTCTTCCGCCATGTCAAAATATGCCTTCTGGGCAACCCCACTCAAAAATGGGGCTAAAATACTGGCCCACTGGGCCTGGGGTCAGGCCTCCCGTACAACAGTTGTCTCAAAGGCCAGCAGGTAGGTCTCAACATCATCATCCGCAGTCATCTTCTGTAGGTAACAGCTAGCATGTGCAGACTGGGTCCTGTCCTGATTTGGTATCTGGACAGCCAGGGCCTTCAACTGCTCCATGACTTCCTGCAGGATAGCGCGGTCCTGGGGAGCCTTTCTCCTGCTGGACCCGGGTAGCCTCCTGCTGCGCGGCTGTAGCCTGCAGGAGTGCCTTTATCACATCCTCCATGAGTAGTTCTTTAAGAGAGGCCCAGATAGTTGGCTTTGGGGTCACTGTGAAACCTCACAGCAGTTAAATCCCACTCTGACACCATGGCTACGTCTACACGTGCAGCCAACATCGAAATAGTCTATTTCGATGAATAACGTCTACACGTCCTCCAGGGCCGGCAACGTCGATGTTCAACTTCGACGTTGCTCAGCCCAACATCGAAATAGGCGCAGCGAGGGAACGTCTACACGTCAAAGTAGCACACATCGAAATAGGGATGCCAGGCACAGCTGCAGACAGGGTCACAGGGCGGACTCAACAGCAAGCCGCTCCCTTAAAGGGCCCCTCCCAGACACAGTTGCACTAAACTACACAAGATCCACAGAGCCAACAACTGGTTGCAGACCCTGTGCATGCAGCATGGATCCCCAGCTGCAGCTGCAGCTGCAGCAGCCAGAAGCCCTGGGCTAAGGGCTGCTGCCCACGGTGACCATAGAGCCCCGCAGGGGCTGGAGAGAGAGCGTCTCTCAACCCCCCAGCTGATGGCCTCCATGGAGGACCCAGCAATTTCGACGTTGCGGGACGCGGATCGTCTACACGGTCCCTACTTCGACGTTGAACGTCGAAGTAGGGAGCTATTCCTATCTCCTCATGAGGTTAGCGACTTCGACGTCTCGCCGCCTAACGTCGAAGTTAACTTCGAAATAGCGCCCGGCGCGTGTAGACGCGACGGGTGCTATTTCGAAGTTGGCGCCGCTACTTCGAAGTAGCGTGCACGTGTAGACGCAGCTCATGTGTGACAAAGTCAGTCCTATTCCTGGACCTCTGGCCTCTGTTAGGTCCATTAGGACCACTTAAGGGCCCTGTTGGGCAAGAGGTGGTCTGGGGGGAACCCAGCCCCCCCACCCATTCATGCCAGGTTCCAGCCAAGGGACCCTGTGCAGCTGCCAGTGGGAGGAGCTGACTCCCTTAGCCCTTGGAACAGCAGCTCCCCTCCCTCAGCCACTTCCCCAGACGATTCCCCCTGGTACCTTCACCCAGAATACTGTGTACACTTTTGGTTGCATACTCTCAAAAACAATACAGCCAAAATGAAGGCAGTTCAGAGGCATGGGAATTATCTTGTAAAGAAAGAAAGGAAAGCCGCTAATTTTACATAAGACAGAGATGGTATAACGGAGGTATATAAATAATGAGCACTCTGGTCTTCTTGTGCTACAGCTGGAAAACTGCCCATCTGTGGTTTTCCCTTGCGTAGGATGACATTAACTGTGCATGGCCTGGCCTATACTTGAATGTTTTGCTGACAGAACTATTTCAGACAGGGGGGTTTTTACATTTGGGCTTGTTTGTTTTTAACCACAGTAGGTCTGTTTGTAACAGCGACATCAATATAAAAATCATTATACTTGAATAGTATGTTTCTCTTCTTGTACAGTGGAAGCAGTTTTATGTAGGCTTGTGTCCACACTAGAGAGGCTGTATCACTTTAACAATATAATGAATGCGCACTTTTACGTGCAGACAAGCCCTGGATGCATTCTTAATGCTGAACGTCTGCCTGTGTTGTTACTATTACATGGTCCTGGTTGTTCCCTTCAATGGCAAACCCGCAGGAATGGGCTACAGGGGAGGAGCTTTCTGAGGCTCTCTCCTTGGCAGTCTGTCTCAGACTGTTTTGTCTGACTGGGGTTTGTAGAGCCACCTACCTCCTCTGCAGAACCACCTACCTCCTCTCTCCCTTCCCTGGGAGCTGCATGTGCCCTGGGAAAAGAGCAGGAGATTAGAGCCGTTGACTTGTATTGTATCTCTGTCTCTGTAACAAAGTGGCTTTACCCTTTAAAGGTCAGGAGGCCTGGGGCTGGCCAGCCAGTTTCAACCAGCCCTGCCTGTGCCTTAATTAGATGCCTTCCAGTGCCAGGGAATTGATTAACTGAGGTGGGATGATAGACTGAAAGCCCCTGGGCTTCGTGGGAAAAAAAGAGAAAACTAAGGTGGAACTACAGGGAGCTGCTCTGGTCTCCCATGAAATGTCCTGAAGAAGGGCTTGAAAAGGCTTTAGGATGCTTGGGAGTCTATCCTCCATGCCAGGGTAAAAAGACTTCCAGTGGATCCCAGCAGAGGCTAGAATTTGAGCCTAGAAGGCATCATTGAAGAGGAGTCCAAGTGTGGTAGAAGAACTTACTGTTTGTGTGGACTTTTGTTACTCCCATTCCCTTCCCAGAGTGAACTCAGCCAGTGGGCTAACACATGTGACTTCCCAAGAGGGAAGGAGAACCTTGGTGAGGGAAAGACATTGAGACAAAGAGTACCTGCATTGCTTGCTTGGCCAGCAGATGGTACTGAAGTCAAAGCATGCCTTATAATAGTCGCTCAGCACAAATCCCCATCTCTCTGTTGAAGCAGTTGGAGTAGAACAGTGCTGAGAGCCAGATGGCCCCATCAAGTTTCCTGTAAAGGAACTCCTCATTACAGAGGTGAGTACATGAGGGAAGATAAATGGGAGGTGCAATTTGACGCAGCCTGCCCTCTCCTTGTCTCCTTGTGGATCTGTGAATGACCACTGTGGGAATGGAGAGGAACTGAGGTGTTACCATGGAGGTACTCTCCTCAACAGAACTCTATGGGTACGTCTACCCTACAGTGCGATTTTGAAATGAGAGCTTTTGAAAGATCACATGTCAAAGGTGTGTGCCTACACACAGAAAGCTGTATCAAGGTCACGAACTGCTCTTTCGAAAGACTGGTGAGCTCTTTCGAAAGGGAGAGTCCACACAGCCCAGGGTGCTCTTTCGAAAGAAAGGCCCAGGAAATGTTGTGGATGGGGTCGGATGGTGGCCAAGCCCTTTCAGGGGCCACAACCAGCTGCTCCCTTAAAGGGCTATTCCCAAGTACCCTCGTCCTGCATGTGCTGAGGGACACTGCCATGCAGAATACCACAGACGCTGACCACGGAGAGGAGCCAGCTTGGGGAACAGTATGGACCCCCAGCAGCTCACTGATGTTCTATCTGTCGAGGCCATGGTCAGCCTGCTGGCCATGTTACTAATGGCTGTCCTTCCGTGGCTCTGGGGTACCACACTGCTAGCCTCCCTTCTACAGGCCATCCTCACAGGGTTACACCCATGCCCACTAGGGCACTCCGGCCACTGTGAGGCTAACCCATGAGCAGTGAGTGGTGGGACCAGCTGGTGCTGGGGGACTGGGACGGTGACCACTGGCTCCAGAACTTCAGCATGACCAAGGAGATGTCTCTGGAGCTACGTGTGTGGCTCACCCCCGCCCTCCAGCATCAGGAAATCCGGCTGCAGCCCATGCTCCCCTTGCAGAAGAGGGCAGCCATTGCCATCTGGAAGCTGGCCACCCCGGACAGCCATTGTCTACCAGTTTGGGGTGGGCAAGGCCGCTGCCTGGGCCATCCTCATAGAGGGCAGCCATGCTTGGGACACACATCCACCAGGGGGAGAAGGGAGGGGCTCCTGGGCAAGGAGAACCTTCAGAGACCGGGGATAGTCAGCCCTGGGGAGCAGGAGTGAGGAGGGGGCACTGGGGGGGAGACTGGGGAGGTGGGCACTGGAGGGGAGTGGGGGAGGGCATTGAGCACTGACCACACACTCATGGGTGTGTTCACCTGCCACCCAGTGCAGGTCATCCAGGCAACCAATGACGTCCTTCTTCACTGGGTTATCTGCACTGGGGATCTCAGTTTCACCCTCACAGGGTTCATGGAGCTGGGCTTCCCCAACTGCTTCAGGCTCTGGGTAGGACCCACATCACCATTCGGGCCCCTGACCATAGCGCTGGCACTTACATCAGCTGGAAGGGGTGCCACTCTGTGGTTCTCCAGGCCATCATGAACACCAAGGGGCATTTTATGGATGTATGTGTGGGCTGGTCCAAGCGAGCCCATGGTGGCTGGGTGTTTCAGAACTCTTGGCTCAGCTGCAGGATGCAGGAGGGGACTTACATCCCCCCACAGTGGCATCCAGTCAGGAACACCCCTATACTCCACTGCATTGTGGCTGACGCCGCATACACCTGGCACCTGTGACTGATGTGGCCCTACATGGGACATACTGACCCCACATGGATCTTTTTAATGAGCACCTGAACTGGGCTGACAACACTGGACCAGGCATTCGGGTGCCTGATGGTGCACCTTTGGTGCCTCCTAACACACCTGGAGGTTGGTCTTCTCTATGTGCTAGCCTTAGTGGGGGCATGTTATACTATCCACAGTATTATGGAGTGGAACCACAAGCCTCTAGGCCAGGCACGACTATGAGCAGCTAGCTACCACCCTATGCTGCCAGGTGCAACAGGACATGGTGCAGGTCAGGGAGTCCTTCTGGCAGGCCTTCACTCGGGGGCCCCAATAACTCTCCCCTAAGCACCCTCCACCATGACTCCCTTCCTGCACACCCACCTCTCACCGCTCCCCCACCATTCATGAGGGACCTGGTGGTGGTAAAAAATAAACCATTTATTGGAACAAAATAAAACTCTTTCAAATTAACAACCTGGATAATAAACTGTGTATGGGGAATGTGGGGGAACTACATACGATAGGTAGTGGGGTAACACAATTTGGAGCAGGGTCCTTGGGTGGGGGTGGGGGCCTTACTCTTCAACAGGGGTGGAGGCCCAGGAGCTGTGCTGGGTGTGGGAGCTCCGACTGCACCAGGTCCAGAGTCACAATCAGGCCTGGGACAGGGCTAGGACATGGGGAGGCAGGGGCATGGGAGGGGGTCCAACGGGCTTGGGCTTAGTGGGGGCGGGTATGGGTAGGAAAGGAGAGTCTGGGAGGCCAGTTCGCCCTGGCTGGCACTGGCCATCAACCATTGGCCAAGTGTCAGCTGGGAGGCTGGGGGAAGGTTGGATGGGCTCAGGGCCTTGAGGTCAGGGGCTGTGGGGGGCAGCAAGGGGGTCTGCAGGGGGCCATGGAGGGGGGAGGGCTGTGGGAGTGCCTGGCATGGTAGCAGGAGACTCGGTCAGGCAGGCAGTCACAGCCTGGGTGAGGATGCCTGCCACCCAGTCCCAGACCTCCCACTCCACCACCAGCCACTCCAGCAGGACAGATGTCCCGCAGGGCAGCTGTGTGGGCAGCAGCAGCCTCCTTGTCCCTGTGGTACTGGCACATGCCCTGGCAGCAGCTTCACATTGGTGTGGGAGGTGGGGGTGTCCTGGCCTTCTTGTCATCTGTTCTGGGGCTCCTCCCGCCCTTGGAAGGCAGACCTGTGGCAACATAAGGGCAGAGAGATGAACCATCAGTCCTGTGACCCAGTCCCCAGGGCCATGCCCCCCACCTCCTGTGTCCAGTCTACCCATTCCCCCATCCGATGGCCTGGGGGCCCTGAGGGATCCTGGGCACTAAGGGGTCCCCTCATGGATGGGGCTTGTGCCAGGAGTAGTCTGTCCCCAGTTCCCTCCAGGTATATGGGTTATGGTGCTCTGCAAGGGAGTGGGTACCAAGTGCCACACAAGGTCTGATCCATCGCCTTGGGACATGGCCATCTGGGATGCATCTGCTGGCTGTGACAGGGGTGAGTGCCCCCTGATGGGTGTCTGATTCACTAGTGACCTACCAGAGGGTACCTCGATGAATTTGGGGAAGTCCTGGGTGAAGGGGGCCTGGCTCAAGGAGCCAGAGGGGATCATGATCATCAGGGACCCATCCTCCTCTTATAACAGCTCTGGCTCTTGTTCCCAGGTCCTGGCTGAGGGCCATGGCTAGTCCTGTGGCTCAGGCTGGGGCTCTCCCTGGGGCACCACAATATACAGGATGGCCTCTGGCTCAGCCGTGTCTTGAGGCCCAAGGAGCTGACCTAGGTCCTTGTCTGTGTCCCCGGCCTGGCAGTAGGCCTGCCTGAGCTCCTTGACCTTTGATTTGACCTGGTCAGCTGTGTGGGTGGGGTGCCCCCAGGCGGTCAGTCCCATTGACAGACATGCAAATGCCACAGTGTTCTGGCACTGGCCACTCGTGTGGAGAAGTACCTTTTCATCCCCCCCACAGTCCCAGCAAACCCCTTACACCTTGCTCCAGGAGGGGGCCCTCTTCTTTGCTGGCATCCTGGGATCTCTCAGATGGGTGGGAGGCAGGGGCTCCTGGAAGGATTCATGGGGCCTCTGCACTGACCATGGCCTCGGGGAGCCAGAGAATCATCTGGAGGGTGTGCTGGAGTGGGCTTGTCCTCTCTATAGTGCTAGCACACTCTCAGATTCCTGCCACTGGGTTCCTGCACCTATAAATGCAGCCAGACACAGAAACCATAAAGCCCCACTTGTGCTGGCAGGGACATCTTCATGATCGATCTGGCCAGCGCTACGGAAGATCTCATCTTTCGAAAAAGCGGACTGCAGACTGTCTGCGCGTGTATTCTTTTGAAAGTGTCTTTTGAAAGGGAGTGCTCCTGAGTGGGGAGTGGAAAAGCGAATCCCAAATACTTTCGAAAGAAGGTGTTCTGTGTGTAGACGTGCCGCAGGGTATTTCAAAAGAGGCTGTCCCTTCTAAAATTGCTTTGAAAGGACTAGTTAGTGTAGATGCAGCCTATGTGTGCATGTGTGTGGTTTTGTGATGGAGCTAGTCATTATGAGAGCAAAACTTTTATTTAAACATGTTTCTACTCTGAAAAGTGTTTTGTGGGGGGATTCTTTGACATTTGTCTGTCTCTCAAAGGCTTTAGATGCAATGTATTCATTCACAAGTAAAAGGATGGTTTTTCTTCCGAACTGCAATCCCGCCAACTCAACCTAGGATTTGAAATTGTGCTTTCAGCAAGGGTACCCACGCTGTGAATCCTCCACTGGGTTGCAAAGGTATAAAGTGGCAAGTGGTTTAATGTGCAGAAGTTTATTTTGTAAACTGATGGTGGTGGCCGAAAGAAAAGAGTTCTGTTTGGTATTCATGTCCCACTCTGAGTTGGTAGGACTGGCTATTCCAATTTGACAACTCAGAAATGGAACATATTAGATACATCTACACTGGGATGCTACATCGAAATAAGCTATTTTGACGAGTAGCGTCTACACATCCTCCAGGGCTGGTGCTGTCGATGTTCAATGGTGACATAGGACAGCACTACATTGAAATAGGCGCTGCAGGGGAGCGTCCACACAAAAGCGGCCCAAATCGAAATAAGGGTGCCAGGAAAAGCTGTGGACAGGGTCACAGGGCAGACTAGCACTTTCAGGGCAACAGCTAGACACTCCCTTAAAGGGCCCCTCCCAGACACACTCAGCCTGCACAGCACACGGTCTGCAGAGCCCACAAGCATGCACACCTGTGTAAGCAGCATGGACCCCCAGCAGCAGCAGCAGCAGCAGCAGCAGCAGCAGCAGCAGCCAGAGGCCCACACACCCGTCCCTGGAGCAGTGTCTGCCCTGCTCAGTGCCATGGAGGAGGCAGCTCAGCATCTTTTATTTGAAGAAGATGAGCTGTCCTCGGGGGATGAAGAAGCAGCCCCAGACCTTGCTGCCCTCCCATCCTCCCCCTGCCAGACACGCTGCCGGCTATGGAGGTACCCCACTAGCACAGACTGGTGGGAGCGGCTGGTGCTTAACGAGTGGGACAATGACTGCTGGATCCGGAATTTCTGGATGAGCCGGCAGACGTTCCTCGAGCTCTGCCAGTGGCTCACCCCTGCCTTATGGCACCAGGACACCCCCATGCGACATGCCCTCACTGTGAAGAAACAGGTCGGCATCGCTGTCTGGAAGCTGGCCACTCCAGACAGCTGCCGATCCATAGGGCAGCAGTTCGGCATGGGCAAGGCCACCGTTGGGGCTGTCGTCATGGAGGTAAGAGGACCCAGGGGGAGCCCGGGGGGGAGCGGGTGCCCAGGGGGGAGGAAGAGCTTGGGGGGGAGAGGGAGCTCAGGGAAGAGGGGGAGCCCAGGGGGAAGCCCTGGGGGAAGGGGGTGCCTGGGGGGGAGCCCTGGGGGGGAGTGGGAGCCTGGAGGTGAGCTCTGGGGAAAGGGGGAGCCCAGGGAGGGGGCCAGACACACCCTGCACACCCCTCACAGGTGTTCTCTCATGTCCTTCCCCTGCAGGTGGTCTACGCAATCAATGCCCTGCTCCTCCACAGGCTCATGTGGCTTGGGGACCCGGATGCTGCCATCGCGGGGTTTGCCAGCCTGGGCTTCCCTGATTGCTTCGGGGCTCTAGATGGGACCCATATCCCCATCCGTGCCCTGGGGCACGGCGGAGGACACTTCCTGAATAGGAAGGGATACCATTCCGTGGTCCTTCAGGCCTTGGTGGACAGCCGGGACCGCTTCTTGGACATTTATGTTGGCTGGCCTGGCAGCATCCATGATGCCCGGGTGTTCAGGAATTCGGGTCTGTGCCGCCGGCTGGAGGCAGGGACCTACATCCCCCAGTGGGAGATCCCTGTGGCGGATACCACCCTGCCGCTCTGCCTTGTCGCAGATGCGGCATACCCCCTCTGGCCCTGGCTCATGCGCCCCTACACGGGCCACGTCAGTGCCACCCAGGAGCGGTTCAATAACCATGTGCGCCATGTGGTCGAGCGGACTTTCGGCCGCCTCAAAGGCCACTGGAGGTGTCTCCTCACCCACCTGGATGCAGGGCTTGCCAACATCCCCCAGGTTGTGGGCGCATGCTGCACACTCCACAACCTGGTGGAGAGCAAGGGAGAGGCCTTCTTCCAGGGCTGGGCTGTGGAGGCTGGCAGGGCCAACGCCCAGCCACCCGCTGCCCCCAGTCGCCAGGTCGACCGTGAGGGGATCTGGGTCCAGGAGGCCCTGCGGGCCCATTTTGAGCAGGCTGCAGGGTGAACGCTGGCAGGGCCAGCTGGTGGTGAGCCACCCACTGCCACCCCCCATCCCCTACAACTCTACCTGCCCCCACACCCACACCACTGAGCACCAGAGAGCACACACCACCCACACACTTCTTTTGTAAATAAACCAAAACCTTTTTTTGAAACAAAACAACAAAGTCATTACATTAAGAGGCGGGGAGCTATGTACATGGGGGGGCAGCTACTAAAGGGGGGGTGGGATGAATAAACTATTTACAATTATGGGGGGAATACATACAAAAGAGGAGGGGCCTGGGGGGGCTATGTCCTTGGCCTCCTTCACCTCTATTGTCCAGCACCTGGCATGGCGGAGGCACGACCCACGTCTGGGCCGAAGGCCCCGTCGAGGCTGAGTGGGGGCCGGAGAACCGGCAGATATGTCCGGGCTGGTTCCTGAGGCCCGCGGTCCCCCTCGGCAGCAGGCTCCAGGACAGCTGCTAGTGGAGGGCAGCTTGGAGGGAAGGCGGGCAGATCGATGGGGGTGGGGGGGGCAACTGCTCCACAATCCGCTCAAAGGTCCTCATGAAGGCTCCCCAAGCCTCCTGGTGCCAGGCCAGCGCTTGCTCCTGCAGGTGGACCCGCCGCTCCTCCATGTGCTGGCAGCACTCCAAGACCTCCACCTGATGCCGGAGGGTGGTGAGGAGCTGGGGGTCAGCAGATGCCCGGGGATGGCTCCGGTGCTGTCAGGCTCATCCTGGGGCCGGTCCCTGCTCTGTTGCTGGGCTGGCCTGATGTGATGGCCCCAGTGGGCTGTCCAGCACGATGGACACAGCACCTGTGCTCTCGGGGCCCTCAGATGGTGCAGCTGCAGAACAGAGGGGAGAAGAGCGGAGACAGTCGTTAATGTGGGCCCTGACCCGTGGCCATGTCCCCCCATCCCTCTGCCGCTGGTTCCCCATCCCCATCCCCCAGAGATGTTGCTGATGATGATGGGTGTGCTATCCCCCCGACAGGGGGGACCTCTAAGTTCCGCTCCCCCCACCCCCAGGGATGGGGCATGGTGCTGTCCTGCTGGGGGGCAGGGACTGATGGACTTTCCTGAGGGACATGCCACTGCTGTCCTCGGGGCCGTGGTCATTTGGGTGTTTGGAGGGCCCTGGTCATGTCCCTCGTCCCCGCCCCTTAACCTCGGGGGTGTGCACCGGGGTACATACCTGACAGTCCACTCCCACGGTTGGGGGACACCCATCAGGCAGACGTCCTGCTGGAGCTGCAGGAGGGGAGGTCTATGAACAGCTCCCCATTGCTGGAGGCCTCCTCCTCCTCCTGTGCTGTCCCAGGTGTGGGCTCCTGTGGGGGCCCCTGGGGTGCAGGGCTGGCCTCTGGGCCGGACTCTGTCTCTGGGGCCTGCTGGGGCTTGTCGGCCGAGGTGTCAAGGGTGGCTGGGGGGAGGTGGTGTACCGGGGGCCCAGGATTTCCCTGAGCTCCCTGTAAAAGGGGCAAGTGGCGGGGGCAGCCCCAGATCGGCTGGCCGCATCCCGGGCCCAGGCGTAACCCTGCTGCAGCTCCTTCACCTTACTCCTGACGTGGTCAGGAGTGCGGACAGGGTGAACCCGGGCAGCCAGGCCCTCGACCAGCTGCATGAATGCATCTGCATTCCGCCTCTTGCTCCCCATTACCTGTAGCACCTTCTCCTCGCCCCAGAGCCCCAGCAGGTCCCGGATCTCGGCCTCCAACCAGGAGGGGCCCCACTGCCTCTTCCCCCGCTGGCTGGCTGGCTGGGAGCCCTGGGTCCCCTTGGGGGCGGTGCCCTGTGGGTGTTTGAGGGGCTGGCTGGCTGCCATGGGTGCTGGGTGGTGGGTTGGGACTTGTGGAGGACGTGCAGGCTGGGCACGTGTGTGTGCTACTGCCTGCATGCTGTCAGCTTCCTGCACAGGAAATAAGGGGGCAGGGAGCTTTAAGGGGTTGCTGCACACGGCCACCATAGAGCTCATGGGCTGGACAGAGTGTCTCTCAACCCCTCAGCTGATGGCCACCATGGAGGACCCCGCTATTTTGATGTTGCGTGACGTGGATCGTGTACACGTGCCCTACTTCGACGTTGAATGTTGAAGTAGAGCGCTATTCCCATCTCCTGATGAGGATAGCAATATCGACATCTCGCCGTCTTACGTCAATTTCAACTTCGAAATAGCACTCAGCACGTATAGATGTGGCGGGCGCTATTTCGAAGTTGGCACGGCTATTTTGAAATAGCCGGCTAGTGTAGACGTGGCTATTGATATGCAATTATGGAAAGGCGGTAATCTAGCAATCTCACAATACCGTATTGTCATTTTACAGAGTTCAATGACATTTCACCTTTTATGCTCTAATCTTTGTGTTTTCAGAAAGCAAAGTTATTTTAAGACTTTTTAGTTTTTCAAGAAACTGACAGATTCTTTCAACCTCAACTCCAGGTTAAATTTTATGCTTGGAATGTGTTGATTTCTCCCCATAATGCTTAATAAATTTGTATAAAGGAATATGCACTCTGTGGCTACGTCTACACGTGCACCCAACTTCGAAATAGCTTATTTCAATGTTGCGACATCGAAATAGGCTATTTCGATGAATAACGTCTACACGTCCTCCAGGGCTGGCAACGTCGATGTTCAACTTCGACGTTGCTCAGCCCAACATCGAAATAGGCACAACGAGGGAACGTCTACACGGCAAAGTAGCACACATCGAAATAAGGGAGCCAGGCACAGCTGCAGACAGGGTCATGGGGCGGACTCAACAGCAAGCCGCTCCCTTAAAGGGCCCCTCCCAGACACACTTTCATTAAACAGTGCAAGATACACAGAGCCAACAACTAGTTGCAGACCCTGTATATGCAGCACGGACCCCCAGCTGCAGCAGCAGCAGCCAGAAGCCCTGGGCTAAGGGCTGCTGCCCACGGTGACCACAGAGCCCCGCAAGGGCTGGAGAGAGAGTATCTCTCAACCCCCCAGCTGATGGCCGCCATGGAGGACCCCGCTATTTCGATGTTGCGGGACGCGGATCGTCTACACGTCCCTACTTCGATGTTGAACGTCGAAGTAGGGCGCTATTCCCATCCGCTCATGGGGTTAGCGACTTCGACGTCTCGCCGCCTAACGTCGATTTCAACTTCGAAATAGCGCCCAACACGTGTAGACGTGACGGGCGCTATTTCGAAGTTACTGCTGCTACTTCGAAGTAGCGTGCACGTGTAGACGCAGCCTGTGACTTCTTCCATATTCAAAACGCTGAAACGACGAGCAGCACAAAAGCTAAAATTCTATTCAACAAGTATCAATAAGAACCTAGTTGTGGTTAGGTTGATTGCTCCCGTTTTTGCTATTTCTGCTTTTGCTATTTTTGCTGTTTTCCAAGATGTTGGCATCTTGGAAGATCATAACTCATTGTTTACAATGCTATTTAAATGTTTTTTTTTTCTTTTACAGCAGAGACTTTCTGCTGAACTAGTATTTAAAATAAATAAATAAATGCTACCAAATTTGGACTAAAGGATTGCATTTACTATGGTTTAACTTGGCACTTTCAGCCATTCTCTGAATATCCAGAATGAATTGTTTCCAAATCTAAATGGCAGGGGTATATTTTATTATTGGCTTATTTAAACCGAATAGCTGTTTTCAGAGCTTGGCTAAAAAGTTAAATAATGTTTAAAAATAAGAATGCTGAGAGCATCATTGTGGGCTTCAAGGTAGAACAGTGATGCACAACGAATATTAGTGGTACGGGTGCAGTTTTACTGGGCTATGCTAAGGCCCTGAATTTGGGAGAGAATGCTGGTAAAGACAACTGTCACTCATGAAGAGGTAAAGAATACCACAACATTCCAGAGTGGGGCTGGACATTTCACTTTTTAGACTTCTGGTCAGCAAGGTATATAAGCATATTCCTAACTTAAGCACCTGAACAGTCCCACAGAGAAGTATTCTTGTACCTAACTACATTGCAGAACCAAGGCTTTGCTTGGGTTACTGTACGTTTCGGTGATCTATCAGCTAAAGGTATCCCACATTCTTTCTAAAAGGTGGATTTTCCTTATTTTCGTTTAGGAAAAAAAAGCCTGTATTCTCCTTGCCTCAGACAGCAAGGCCAAATGCTTATCAAGGATTTAACAAACCTGAATATTTTCCCTAGATTCCTAATCAGTGTGTTTGGTTGCACAGCTTCAGCTAAAATACCAGTCAAAGAACTGGATTACCAAGCTACCAGAAAGCCTGCAAAGCCCATTTTTGGACAGAAAAAGTAGTCATGAGCATGTGTGTGCTGAAGGGCCCGGGGCTAAGCTAGCCTTGATAATAGAATAACCCATACCTGGACTAAGTCAGCTGGTCTCTGTAGGAAGAAAGCAGGCAGGTACAGTAAGAGGAGGACATCTAGAAGATTTAGTTATGTTTGGAGATGCTGTGTTTGAGTGACAAAGCTCCTGAAGGGCTTTAAGTGAACAGGGGGTATGCTGAAGAAGAAGCAGGTAGAGAAGGCAAGAGAGCTCTCTTAGCAGAGAAGCCTGGGCGAGAGCCCTGCGGAATAGGGGAGATATTGTGAAGGGTAGGTAAGCTGTAAAATATGTAAAATATGTGAATCTGTGTTTAGTATTATTTGAGATTAATTAAGAGACACATTGTATTGGAGTTGAAGGACATAGGGGCTGTTCGTTCTGAGGCCTCACGAAATTGAACTGCAAGAGGAGATTAGTTGAATATGTGATGGCTAGTGTTGCAGTCAAAAGTTATCTCAGCTTCAACACTGAGTTCTCTGAGTACAATACACGCTGACAAGATATCTGTTAACCGCAAACAGTTTATTGCCCTGACCAGCTTTTGCAATAAACCCTTAACTAAGAAGCAAAAGCATGGTAGGAAAGTGACATCTCAACTGCAGAAGAACTTTGTACATGAAAGCTTAGGGGTGATGAGGCACTCAGCCCTGCCCCAGGTCTTATGAGCCAGGAACAAGCCTCAGGGGAAAACTACCAAAGAAGATAAGTGGTGGCATTGTAGCACAACAATTTGTAGATAGAGACAAGAGGAAGGGCACAGACAATCAAAAATCTTTTATGATGAGATGCGGTAAATGCGTAAGCAGGGTTAAAGAACAAGGAGTAACAGAACCAATAACAGATCAATAATTGACAGATGAGGAAATACCATAAACGGTAATGAGTGACCGAATGGAATTGTATAATGAGGCAAAAAAACCTGTACATAACCAACACAGAAACCAGTGCAATTTGGGATCTCACCAATGGGCCATGGCACCAGTGCTTTGGACGACGAAAGAACTCCCACTCATCTGCAGGTGTCCGGGGTTCCCAGCTTGTCAAATGGATGTGAGATGCCACTTTCCTATCATGTGCTTGCTTCCTAGTTAAGGGTTTATTGCTAAAGCTGGTCAGGGCAATAAACTCTTTGCGGTTAACAGGTATCTTGTCAGCCTGTATTGTACTCAGAGAACTCAGTGTTGAAGCTGAGCTAACTTTTGACTGCAACACTAGCCATCACATAGCAAGATTGGGCATCCTTTTTCCCAAGAATTACACAGGGCGGTCCTTGTCCATAGCTGAGAGTTTGCATGCCTGAGTCTGCCACACAACAAATTCTGAAACCTAAGACAAAATTTACTCTGCCAAGATAATAATCACTTTAATAATGGAATCACAGGGAGTATTTTAAGCTTTCCACCTTTTGATTGCAACATTGAACAATGGTAAACTGATGCTGTGTCTACTCTATGAGATAAATTTGAATTTATTAATATCAGTTTTGTAATTCTGGAATTTATAAGTTCAAATTTGACCATCCTCACCTTCTCACATGCTCCTCACAAAGTCGACTTACTGCAGCCACACTCACTTGGCAAACATTGACTTTTGCAGCAGTGCATTGTAGGAACCTATCCCACAGTCCTCTCATCCCCATAGCCTTCTGGGTATGCTCACTGGTCTTGATGTCATCTTCCCCCAATTCATTTTCCTCATTCCCCTCCCGTTGTAAACAAACATCCATTTTTCCTGTTGGATGAAAGGAAGATTAAGGCATCCACAGAGATGGCAAAAAAAAAAAATTACAGAAATGTCTTTCTTCTGTAACTAAATTCTCAACTGGCTATCCACTGCGTGTCCTCCCTTCCATGATTATATTAGATCCCTGAAAATAATACAGGAACCCTGACTCTATTCGCAAAGTTAGATGAAAGAGGATAAAAAAGTCTAGGGAAAAAATGTTGACTTCCCTCTTCATTACATAGACATCACCAACATGGGTGATGGCAGTGAAATATCCCTGAAAAGCTTGAAGAATGAGAAGATAGGGAAGTTTTTCAAAAAAGAGAGTTCCTGAGGGGAGAGTCTTTGGCTTACTGGTGTGCTATCTTATGCTGAACTTATAACTGCAACAGGAATCTCAGCTCGGCCCCCTCACCTCCGTGCTTCTGAGGGGGTCAAAGAATGAAGACAGATGGGAGATGTTAGAAAAAATTGATAACTGAAATATCAAACCAGCAGGTGTCTGCAATTGACAGCAGGCTCCCAAAAATATTTTTGGCTGGTTATGGGAAAGTGCTATGGTCTGAGGCTGCAGAGCCACTTGGAATGTTGAAGTAGTCCCCCAGACTATCTTAGCTGCCAGGGGAGCCTTCTCCCCCTGTGGCAGCAAGTTCCCAAGTATCTAAGCTGCCAGAGAAGACTTCCCCTCTGTGGCTGCAAGCCCCAGTGGTCCCATGCTAGGGGCATGGTGGGTTGGGTTCAGTGGGGGGCCAGTTAAATTGGTTCCCCTAACTATCTTAGCCACTGGGGGAGACTTCCCCCTGGTGGCTGCAAGTCCCTGAGAATCTTTCCCGCCCTTGGAGCCCTAAATGCACACAACCTAGGACCTGGTACTGCCTGGCAGCATGGTCAGCACTCAACAAAAAGCACATCATTTTATTGGGTCAGGGGCTACCCACTTGATGTGGCTGAGTGCGGGAAAGACCCTGACTGCCTGGTGCCTGTGGTGGAGGGAAGGGGGTTCGCACACAAATGTAAACCACTGAGACGAAGTTTCTCAGTGTCCTATGCAAGCACGACTCTCACAACAGCCTTGTTGCCACATGGTGCAGCAGAACAGAAGCTGGTGCCAGGTAGTGCAGTCAAAATGACAAGTGTAGAGGCAGAACCATGAACTTCCTGCAGGGTATGTTTGTAATGGGTAGATGCACTGGTAATATCAAGCTAATTGCCTTGCATTCAAATTTGTCTCATACTGTAGATGCAGCCTGAGTGATTTGAAAAAACTCTCTAGGTGGTGGTGGGGGGGGGAGAATGAAGAGATACTTTTGGTTACAAGGGGGCATTTTGCTAGAATTTGAATAGGTCATGGTGTGCAAAATAGTTTGATAATAGAACATATTAGTGCATTTCCCCAAAGAGAAAAATTATATTAGTTACCTTTTTTTCTTCAGTTTGAGAAATGAGCCCACCAACTGATTTCATATGGCCCAAAGAATGGGTCTCATTATAATAATGTTATGTGACTAGGCCACGATCAAACCATGATCTAAGAGGGATGGTGTCCATGTCCTGTTACCAGTTTCCTAAGCCTGCTAATCCTCCCAAGATAGAAAACTGTAAATATTTTCTTATGGCAGATAAACACTTACTGGGAGATCGGTGCTGCAGTTGATTTAGTGGGTCTAGTAAACTCTCTCTTGTCAGCTCCCATACTCTACTGGAACAAGATGCGCAAGGGAGTGAACAGGAGAGTTTCTTCTTCTCGTCACTTAGCTGGAGATGCGTACCTTAGGTCAACATTGCCCTGGTAGACCAGCCTTCCCTCACTTATTCCAAGTATCAGTCTCGGAGTCCCAGTTTTGATAAGAATTTAAAGTCATATACATTTATTACCCAACTATGGCTTTTATCATCTCCATTTACAGTAAATGGCGTACATGTTGATTTAATGTGTCTAAAATATCGGTGTATACAGTGGTGGATTTCACAGGGCCAGTCCAGAAGACAAGTGTGCAACCACTCATGTCGCTTTAGTTCTGTCACAGTTTCTTCTGAATGGGGGAGGGAAAGGGCAACGTATAAACTTATAAGTATTTACATCTGACCGCTAAGCAATTTCTGAAGAGAGTGGTAGGAACTAGTTCTTGCAAGAACTATTATTTAATATAATTGATTCCAGCTGGGCTTGGAAGAGATTCTGGCCCAAACGCACGCAAAAGCTTGCCAACACTCTGTCATTTTTGATAGCTCACACTGCTGTGAACTTGGCTAAGAGAGGTCAGTCACATAGCAAAAACTAAGCTCTTCGCTATATCCAGGCTAGGTTAAAAATGCAGATATATTGCCAGTGGACTAGCGAACCATTCTCTTTTCCACTTTGTTTTGAGAGGCCCCTGGTTTCTTGGAACTGGGGGAGTGATGTGCTGCAAAGCAATAAGAAGATATTCCACATGTAAAACTGTGGGCAGACATAGTTGCTCTACGAATTTTTAGGTATCTGTTTTTATTAAAACTTCCCTGGTATACTTGACCTATCAGTCAGATTCGGCCTATGCCCATGATAAAGATACATACAAAGAGAGCGTGTAATATCCCTACTTAATCAGTTTTGCTTAAGTTAAATGTGTGCTATACTGGAAATACCATAAATACTTTTTTCTTTAAATAGGTTACTCCCTCTGAGGCTTTCATTAACTCTGTTCAAGATTATAAAAGTTCATGTAACGTAACTTAGTCCAAGTCCCAGTAATAAACTCTGTAACATGAAACTTTAAAAAAAGACAGACTTTACGTTTCTGGACTCCCTAAATGGCTATGAGGAGATAGGTCATTGTAGTAGTCTAATTGAAGACAGCCCTATTAGTTTCAAATGAAGTTGGGGATACCTAACTAAAAAAACCTCTACCTTTCCTTTCCAAGAGTTATTTTGACACTATCTTATGGGATTTAGGTGATGTAGGAGAACACAGTACAATTTCAAGTAATTTTATCTGGGGAGGTGGGGAAAGAATATTTAACATTTTACAATATGGTAATTCATTTCATATGTTTCCTTCTACAAGCAGAAATTTAACAGAATGCCTCAAGACAACCATCTCAATAGACACAAATAAGACAGCAGTTGGATCTCCAATATTGAAAACAGATTGTTGTTCGAAGAGTTGAAATCAAAACAAGACTAGAAAAAAAGTAAAATCAAAACGCCAGTAAAATCTGAAATGGTGCAACGGAAAAGGCTCAAGCTTTCATGTGAAAAAAATGGCAGCCTTTTGCTAAATGTGAAAACAATTTAACCTTCCTACAACCTCTACCAAGACTATGCACAGAATATTATTTCTACAGTGACACTGGTGTGCATATTATTTTGCAAGCTGATGGGATGGGGGAACAATGACTTACGCGAAATTCAAGGTACACAAGGGCCTCGCAAATCTTGGGGGTTTACAGTATAGGGGTATATCCGATTTATGACCAAAGTGAGTTACGACCAGGTGTTCTGAACATAACCCGTTCATAACTTGAGAATTATCTGTATTTTGTGACCAGGAATTATATACATAATAGCAAGCAGCATAGGAAATTTTGGTGGGAAGATATCAAACAGAAGAATAAAACATTTCCATTGTCTGTGACATCAGCCAGAAAAGCAGTGTCTCTTACAAACTAGGGATAGCAAATGGTACAGAAAAGGGTGAGCAAGACCCAGGGAGCTGTTTGCACGTGTTCAGATTAACTTTACGAGTTATCAGGGTTGGCATAATAGTTTGGTGGTTTCTGAGGTTACTTGGGGTTTCCAGTTGCTTTGAATACAAAAAATTTCATGAAACAATAATGAATCCAGGAGAGCTTGAGTTGAAACTGAAGCAATACCTCCTGTTGACATATTTTTTTTAAAAAGTGGAAGGTTTTTACAATAAGTTTTTGTTTTCCCTTTCCTTTATTTCAGAATGGATGAAGAAAAACTGCTTTTTTTGTCAAGTTCACAGAAAGAAAAATCATACCAATGAATACTAACTAAAAGTTTATGTTTCAGAAAAGTTACAAGTGAAATGAAAAAATGTAGACAACCGTAACTAAAAGTCATCATTGTCATATCTCCTATAATGCATACAGTAGAGAATTCCCAAGTAACTGTAGAAGAATTTCTGATAATGCTGTATTTGGTTGCTGACAGTCTTTCAGATGCAGTATTCGGATGGCTTGCCTGATGATTTGACCATTGTGGCTACACCTACACTACAGCGATCTTTTGAAAGAAGTTTTTCCAGAAGATCTCTTCCAAAAGAACTTCTTTTGAAAGAGCGTGTCCACATGCAAAAAGTGGATTGAAAGAGTGATTTGTTCTTTCAAAAGAGAATGTTCACACAGCCCCCTGCTCTTTCAAAAGAACTGGCCAGGGATCAAAAAATGAGGCTCCATGATGATTGTTCTTTCAAAAAAAAAGCTGGCGGGGGGGAGCTCACAGAGCATCTACACATGATTTCTTCTGAAAGAAGGAATTCTTCCTGAATCAGGAGTGAAAAGTGCTTTTGAAAGGAGTGCCCCATTCTTTTATTTCAATTTCAAAAGTACGCGTTTTGTGTGTAGACACTCAACTTGATCTTTTGATATTGGATATTTCAAAAAATATTTTGAAAGAACTTGCTCATGTAGGCACATCCTGCCTGCATGTGGAGGGGGCAGAATTATATTAGGAATATTTGCTGGCAAGTGATTAAGATTCAACGCTACAAATAACGTGGAATGTGGTCCATGGGCTGAATCATCAGTTTCCCTGGTATGAACTAGGAACTCATGGGGTGCACAACAATAGCAACATCTGGCACAGTCTGAGACAAAGGATGCGTATTCAAATTGTTAAGAACACTCCCAACCAGGGTAATCAACATCACTGACCTTTTCCTTTGGAACACGCATTTTCAAGTGAACGTGGGAGGCAGAGTTGTCATGTATAAAAAACAAACCAAGTCTACTCTTAGTGCCAGCTACAATGCTTTTCAATCTGTTCACAAATCACTTTCTGCTTATCCAGTTCAGGAAGTTCATGTGTGCAGATGACATTTGTTTGGGTAGCCACAAACTGCTATTCCCAACTTGAAGACATCCCAAGTGCTAACTTGATTAACACAGCTGAATACTGCAATCAGTTGCATTTACAATTAAGGCTGCATCCACACTACAACATAAAATCGAATTTGAAGGCGTTAGCTCGACATTAAAACGTCACTGTCTTCACTGTAAATGTTATTAGCTTGATTTAGTCTGCACTAATATTGACAACAAAATGTTGATAGTAACGGATGGGTAAAGGATCGCTCTCGAGTTTAAAATGTCAAATAAAGGATAGTGTGGAAGTGCCATTTCTTTCATTCAAATTTATTAGCCTCCACAAGTCTCCTATATGTATCCCGCAAAGCTACACATTGAACCTGGCTCCTAGCTCCCTGCTACTAGCCAGAGCTGGGAAATTGATCAGGTCTGCTGCATTGTCAGTTTCCCAGGTCCTGCAGCCTGGCGGAGCTGGGAAACTGACAGCACTGTTGCACCTGGCTCCCAGAATGCAGGGATGAGAGAACTGTGGGATAGGTTCCCACAATGCATTGCTGCAACAGTCGATGTTTGGTGATTTCAGTGTGGAAGCAATATGTCAAATTTTTTGGGAGGCTGCAGGAAGTGAGAATACTCAAAATAAAATTAAAAATGGTATGATAAAATTGATTTTTAATGAATTAGAATTTATCTTGTAGTGTAGACATAGCCTAAGGGTGTCCAAGACAGTTTTCAATGAGTTCCATCTTTAATATGTCAGAGCCATGTTGACGTCTGCAGCTGATGTCTGAAACAGAGCTCCTATAACAGAGACGAACGTGTGTGTACCTAGTTTTAATTTGCCTTGCAGCTGAATCAATTTGACATGGTCCAGGGTCAAAGCGCAGCGAGTCTTCACACCTGAGGCAAACAAGAGGATGTTGCATATGGCTGTGACTAAAGTCCAATGTCACACATCATCCGTACCTGTCATATGACCAGTCTTGAAGGTGGTCTGAGAACTCTGCACTTTGCTGATGAGGCTGCTACAAATGGGATTGGCAAGCTCTACATCTCATATGATTTCAGAAGAATGAAGTGGTATAAAGCCATATTCTGCTCTGTTTACACTAGCAAAAAATTAGAACATACCTATGGAGTGGCTCTGGGTTTACAGGTGGGTATCAAGGAGCAGAATGTGGCCCTTGTTCCTCTTTTGGGAATGCTTGAAATATTATCTCTTTATCTGTTTCTTCTCTTTCAGACTAATGTAAATATTTATAGAATTCCTGAAGATAGTAGCTAAGCATTGGCACAGGACATGGTGTGCAGCCAGAGAGTGTGAGACCACAGGAGAGGGGCAGTGGGTGGAAAGTGTGTTGTAGAGGATGCTTCACTCACGGGGTTTGAAGAGCCAGCCACTCCTTCAGCACAGCTTAGAATCTTCTGGGACAACGGATGGCTGTGCTTGTTAGTCGTTAAGCACTCCCTGGGCACAGGGATTTTCCTGGCAATGCATTCCTTTCCTCAGTACTAGACAAGGACGTGGCCACAGGAAGTGTTATTGTCTTCATGACAGCCAAGGATTTTGACTTTAGGAAAACATTGTGCCACAAGACTGGAACAAAGTTACTTTTCTGTAGCTGAGGGTCTATCCCACGGTCCACTGAATCTGAAGCACTCTAAGCCTTTGTGAATAGAGACTTTTAATGAAAACTCATAAAGAAAACTAAATAATCCTGTAAATTTGACTGCTAAGCTTGTAAAAATTCAGCTGCCTGATTTTAAACCAAAGGTGAACAGGTTAATTGTTAAATTTGGCAAGTAACATATAAAACTAAATATGGTTTAAAAACTCAAATTCAGGGGATTTCCTAGCTCAGAGAATAGGTGACAGTATATGGCAGCTCAGGGAACTGGTAATGGTATATGGAACCTCTAGGGCACGTCTATGCTAAATTGTAAATCCAGTCCAAACTATGGCCTGTGGGCCACACACAAATATTTCTGACTCAGGTCAGCAAGTGCTCAGTACTTCTGGTCCAACTTCCTCCATCACCATCATTTTCCAGTGTGGACACAGCTTAAGATCAAGTCCCCAGACTCATATTTAAAACGTCTGCGAGCGCTAGCCCACAATGCCTGGGCCTATGTTTCTTAGCCCTTCTGTCCCCCAATTTCCCACATGATTTCCATGTGGAAGCAACTCAACTTGTTTGCAAACAGCTGCTTGGTGCTTAACTCTTCCTTTCTACATTAACCATTCACCTGGGAATGCATTTGACAAGCTCCTTTGTTAGGTATATGCCCATCAGTGAGAAGAAACCCTGCATCAAGTGTGCTACTAGCTAGCCAAGGGGACATAACTGGATTCTAGTTAATCTCTGGAGAAGTATCCTGTGCAGTTAATGTATACATGGGCTCCTGGTGGAGCATAAAATATAGATGCAAGTTCCACTGATGACACCCAGTGCACCATTTTCTCAGGACCAGAAATTATTTACTCCCACAATGTCTGAGTAAATCAAAGTACCGAATGCCTCCCAAACCTCTGACAACACCCTCCATCCCTTCAATGAGCGGGTGTGCTAACACTAAACTGGTGAGCCCTGCATCTGTAGCACTCTGGGGGTTAGCTACCTTCTAGATGGCTGTCATAGGTTGCTTCTGGACTGGCATGGCTTCTCTGAGGCATGTGTTCTGATGCACCCACTGCCGATCATCTTATGTCCACGTGATTAAGTGTTCATGACCATGCTCCAGAAGCAGCCTTCTGCATATTGGGAATCTGTGGGCTATAAGAAGAGCCACAATTAGGATAAGCCAGGGGTAAACTGCCATGTTGGTATTTCCCTCCTGGAAGTGCCTTTCGTAGGTCAAAAACAGCACATAAATGTCCAGCGGTCTCTCAAGAATGCTCTACATGTTTGTTGGAATAGGTGTGAAAACACAAGTGGAGAAGTTGTTCCCCTGGTGCTTCATCTTTCTAGGTGGCTCTTGTTGGTGAGAATGGGCAGCACCAAAGACTGCTCAGATGGATGTGTTGCCAGGTTAAGTCCCACTCAAGTGCTATGATATTGGTAGACAAGTTTTCCCACAACACACCATGATCCAAAGCCCAGAATGGCTGTACCTGGTAAAGATGCTAGGAGCTGTGGGAAAGGCTCCCAAAAACAAAAGAATGACTCAGCTTTGTATACTGCTCTGTGGATTTGTCAGCGTGATTCTTAGGTCTGGGGCCAGCACTTACAAAGCTGTTGTTTTTACAATGCTAAAAGGATGCACAAGCATAGGTTTGGAAATGCTAAGTCTGCTTTCTCTGGTCCAACAGACCTACATGTATACTACAGTGTACACGTACGCTAGGTCTCCCATTAGTTGAAACCCCAAGTTGTTACTCTCTGATGGTGGGTGACATGTGACCCATAAAATTAGTTCTTGATCTTTGTCCAGTTCCTAGCACAAAAAAATGGTATTGCTACACCTGTGTCCCTGGGTGATATTCTTAGAAGATAGGCCAAAGCTTTGATAGGAGCGAAGAATTAATTGTCCTCTTACAGTGATAGGCTGCTTCTACACTCGCCCCTCTGGTCAGAGGTGGCATGGTAATGAGGCAATTCAAAGAAGGCAAATGAGGCGCTAATGTGTATATCCAGCACCTCATTAGCATAATGGTGGGTGTGCAAATTTCGAAGTGCAGAGTTCCAATTGCAGATTGCCGGCATAGATGCGGGCAGTTTTGAAATAAGTGCCCCACTTTGACATTCCATTACTCTCACGAAACTAGATTGGAGTAAAGGAATGTCTAAGCGGAATGTCTTGTTTTGAACCTGCCCCCATCTACACTGTCAATCTGCAATTCCGAGTCTGCACTTGGAAATTTGCATAGCTGCTATTATGCTAATATGGTACTGAATATGCAAATTAGTGCCTTGTTAGCCTGCTTCGAATTGCCTCATTACCATGCCCCCTCTGACGGGAAGGGGAGAGTGTGGAAGCAGCCATATTCTCCCAAGTATAGATTTGTGGGACATTGGTAAGGCAATATGGGAAAGTTCATTCTGCCTTTACCTGTTCTATGTATATTCTCAAAAACTACTAAGGACACTTTCAGCTGTGTAGAAGTTTTACTTATTTAAAAACAGAGACAGCAGACTGTTGACTAAGGGAGAATTGAAGAGGGAAAGAATATGAATGGAGAAGAAAAACCATGTGCAGGAGAAATGACATGCCAATATTAAAGCACTCAGGATCTGTATTTTCAAATATGAAGGAACACACTTTTATTAATTGCGTAAACACTTGGGTCAGTCTTTATGTGGTCAGACTGAATGCAGGCCTCAATTTTGGAATGACTATGCTAACTTTATATTATTCAATTTGCACAGTTGCTCCTTTCTTAGCTATTTGCTATAAAACCTTACAAACACAAAGTCCAAGAGTTAAAGAAATACTTTGCAATAATAATAATGATTGTCACATGACTGTATTTTTCCTTGACAAAAGAGGCTGCTTTTCTGAAAAGGGATTTATCGTGACTTTTGAAGATAGGCAAAGGGCAGTAATATATAACCAGTGTGTGAGAGAGCACACAGAAAGATAAATGTTCATACACTTAGGTATTTAAATCAGAGTGCATTTATCCATCAGGTGGTGTAAATGGATGTCTTGGTGCCTATATCTAGACATGCATATATACCTATGCAATTTCGGCTTTGCAGGTACGGTAAGGCAAGGCCATCTGGGCACTGAGCGGCTCTTTAATCCCTTTCTTTTCAGTGTTGGGCTTGTACACCCTATCACTGTACAGCTAAGTTCTTCTCAGTTAAACAATAATTGTGCCTATAGGCTGCACTGTATTGCATTGCGTGTAGGTGTCCTGCATGGGCTGGAGGAGGAACTTTAAAAGGGAAACAGAGTAGCTCACTAGCAGGCAGCTGCTGGAAGGGGCAGCTTCTGTGACATGCCTTCCAAGGAGCTGAGAACATAGAGGTGTGCTATAATACCCGTCCAAGCCCATAAAGAAGGGATATGTGATTGACCAAAGTTTTCTGCTCATTGATTGTAGTGCCCTGCGGACCATCCTCTCAAAGATCATCTGCCCCAAAAGTTCTTTATTCACCACATGGTGTAGTTGCTGTTCAAATGCTACTGTATGCATGTGAAACATGGATAGCATAAAAGTGTCATTTGAAGGCACTTGAACAATATCATCAATGCTGCCTCAGGAGACTCCTAAATATCTCTTGGGAAGGTAGGTGCAGGAACACTTGTATCCTGGAAGAGTTGAACATGAGCAGCATTGAAGCCATTGTTATTCATCAACAACTTTGTTGGATGGGTCACATGGTTCGGATGCCTGATCAGCAGCTCCCAAAACAGATTCCATTTTCCAAGTTGGAGGAAGGACAGAGAAACATTGGGACCAGTGGAAGCAATATAAGAACATGCTGAAAGCACTTATGAAAAAGTGCAGCATTGGTGTTGACACTTGAGAGAACCTTGCCCAAGACTGTTCCCAGTGGAGAATGGTAATCTGTGAGGGGGTGGTGCAATTTGAGAGGTCCTGCCACAGTGCAGATGAGGAGAAGTGGGGAAGTAGAAAAGAGCATCAAAAACTGCCCTGTGCCCCTCCAACAGCTACCAACTGCTGTCGCTTCTGTGATAAGATCTGCAGTTCCAGAAATGGGCCGATCAGCCATCAATGGAATCACAAAGAGGAGGGTGATAGGAAGATGTCCTAGTCATTATCAAGTGACCACCTAGAACAGAGAGGGGAAAAATATCACCAAATTCTTTTAGGTCAGTAACAAAAGGGTGCCCTTGTAATCTTTACCCTATTACTGTTATTTTGTATTTAAAATGATAGTGGACTCTTAAGATGAATTCTAGTAAAAGGACAGGAAGATTTAAAATGTTTCCTTTCCTACCTGAAATATCTGGGTCCATATGGATTTTGGTGCTAGCTTTGTTTAATCTTACCAGTTCTCCCAATTACTACCTGCTTAATGTCTCCAGGATTTCTAAACAAATCTAGTTAGAAATGTCAAGCATTTTTCATCCTCTGTTATTCAACTGTAATGCATATAAAGTTGCTTCAAAAATTCAGCTACAGTCATTAAAAGCTGTTAGTTTCTACTGTTCTGAGAATAGGGCAGAGTAAAATAGTGCTAAGGTTCAAAGGACATAGAAAGATAACATCTTACATTTTAAGTGGTTGTAGCCTTAAAAATAAAACATTTTATGTGCGTTTCACCAGAACAGTAACTAAATGATTTCATAAAGACTTGATTCTTTGGCACATCCAGACATTTAAGGAGTCCTAATTCTGAAAGCCCATGGTTCACTGCTTTTTAAAATCACGGATTATTAACTTTAGACTAATTCATTTAGCAACTAATGGTGAGTATTTCATTTTAAGCTGAAACATTGCTTTCAACATTATTGGTAAACCAGGGGTGCATCTAAACTACATTCCCATTTCAAAGGAGGAATGTAAAGAATCTTGCCCTTCATTTGCATAATCTCATGTGGTTATGTGTCCGGAAGAGGCTGTTCCAGAAACAAACACAGCCATGTAGACAGGGTTCCACTGGAAAAAAAAAATCCTTTTTCAAAACAACCCTTCTTCCTATTTTGTTTCAGGAAGAGGGGTGCTTTCAAAAACAGTTTTTTTTTTCTTGAAGGAACCCTGTCTACACAGCTGCTTTTGTTTTCAGAACAGCCTCTTCTGGAAATGTGATCACGCAAGATTATGCAAACAAAGCATGAGATTTGTAAATGAGCTCTTCATTTCCTTTTTTGATCTCCCTCATTTGCGTTCCTCCTCTGAAAGGTGAATGTAGTGTAACAGCAGCCCAGATATTTCAACTCAGATTGCTTCTGACTTCTATATATAAAGACCACAAATATAGGATAACTCTGCACTTCAGGATATAGGCTGCTTAACCTCATTATCATAAAGATTCTTAGTCATATGACAAGCTCTAGTAGCTGTTGCATGCAATGTTATATACACATTGATTGTGTTAAGGTAAGAGATGACCCAAGTTGAGAAGTTCAGATCATAAGCATAATCATAAATTCATAGTCTGAACTGTTCTCTTGTTAAGCAATCATTCTGATTTGATGCTTCAGCTCAAATTCCCTGTAGGTGGCCTCTGTGCTGGAAAGTTTTCATGCTTTATAACTCCTGATTTTGTTGTAAAATAAGATCTTGACTAATTTGATTAGTGGGGCTTATGTTTAAATACACAAACTGAAACAGTCTATTGAAGGGATGTGAGAGGAGTAAAGAGAGAGCAAGGCACACAGATAAATGTAGGCCCCTTTATTTGCACAGGGTTTCTATTCACTTGCAGGATGATAAAATTTGTAAACTACTGTTCAGAATCCAGTGTCTCTGCTGGTTATGTAATAAAGTTTGGTAGAAATAATCATAGCAGTACAAATCCACATGCAGGTATGCATGGTGTTCTCTCTCTCTCTCTCTCTCTCTCTCACACACACGCACACACACACACACAAAACGTGTCTACACATGCACGCGACTTCGAAGTAGCGGCACTAACTTCGAAATAGCGCCCGTCACGGCTACACGTGTTGGGTGCTATTTCGATGTTAACATCGACATTAAGCGGCGAGACGTTGAAGCCGCTAACCCCATGAGGGGATAGGAATAGTGCCCTACTTCAACGTTCAACGTCGAAGTAGGGACCGTGTAGTCATTGTGCGTCCCGCAACATAGAAATTGCAGGGTCCTCCATGGCGGCCATCAGCTGAGGGGTTGAGAGACACTCTCTACAGCCCCTCAGCTCAATGGTGGCTGTGTGGAGTGGCCCCTTAAAGGTCCCCAACCCCTCCCTTTCTGTGCAGGAAGCTGAGAGAGCGTGCAGGCAGCAGCAATAACACGCGGCCAGCCTGCACGCTCTTCAGCAGCCCCAAGAACCCCCCAGCACACCAATGGCCACCTGGCAGCCCCCCCAGCGCCCCCAGGGGACCCCCCCCAAGGGGAGCCAGGGCAGCCAGGGCAGCCAGGCTGGCAGCCAGGCCGGCAAGCGGAAGCGGGGCCCCTCCTGGACAGAGGCCGAGTTTCAGGACCTGCTGGGGCTCTGGAGCAAAGAGGAGGTGCTCCAGGTAATGGGGAGCAAGAGGCGGAACGCGGATGCATTCGCTCGGCTGGCCGAGGGCCTGGCCGCCCAGGGTCACCCTGCCTGCACTCCGGACCATGTCCGGAGTAAAGTCAAAGAGCTGCGGCAGGGTTACGCCTGGGCCCGGGATGCGGCTGGCCGATCTGGGGCCGCCCCCATCACTTGCCCCTTTTACAGGGAGCTCAGTGACATCCTGGGACCCCCGCCACACCTCCTCCCCTCCGGCCACTCTTGATACCTCGGCTGAGGAGCCCCAGCAGGCCCCGGAGCCGGAGTCCTCCCCGGAGGTAAGCCCCGCACCCCGGGGGCCCCCCCGGAGCCCACCCCCGGGACATCGCAGCATGAGGAGGAGGAGGGGGACTCCTCCTCCGCTGAGATGGGGCTGCACATCCTCCTCCCATCCTGGAGCAGCAGCTGGGCGTCCACCCCCTGGGTGTCCCTGGACCATGGGAGTGGACCTACAGGTATGTACCCCCCCGGTGTACACCCCCGGGGTAGAGGGGCAGGGGTAATAGATGTGTGGCCAGGGCCCTCCACATGCCCAGATGGCCATGGCCAAAAGGACAACAGTGCCATGTCCCTCACAGGAGTGCATCAGCCCCTGCCCGCCCCCAGCACAACAGTGCCATGCCCCATCCCCGGGGCAGGGGGGAGCGGAACCTCTAGGGTCCCCCGGGAGGAGGGGGTGGGACACCCTGCAGCAGCAGCAGCAGCAGGAGCAGCAGCCGCAGCAGCATAGGATGGGGTTGGGGGAGTGCAAATGCGAGACTCAGGCTAGATATGAGCAACAAGCTGAATAGCTCCCAGGGGCAAAGGATGATCCTGGGGCTACAACTGGCAGGTGACACCCCTGCCCTGAACAAAGAGGAGGGAGGAGCCGAGCTGCCTTTGAATCGGGGTGGGAGCCGCAGGTAGAGGCTAGGGGAAGGGAGAGCTGGAAGGCAGCCAGCCTGAGGAGGGGGAAAGCCACACCCCAGAGGGGCACCCCTCGGGGTCTTCTCCCCAGGACGGGTTGGAAGGACTGTGTCTGACTGCTGTACTGTCACTCCTGGGAGAAACTGGGCATCTGTGGCCTAAGAAAACTCTCCTGTCAGACCCTGCTGAGTGAAGTGAGAGTCACTCCCGCCAGGGGACGGGGTGCAGCGCAGGGGGACCCGTGAACCCCATCACAGCAGCATCTCCTGGGGACGGGGATGGGGAACCTGCAGCACAGGGGTGGGGGGACAAGGGCCACAGCTCGGGACCCACACTAACACCTGTCTCCACTCTTCTTCCCCCCGTCCTGTGTTCCACAGCTGCACCATCGGAAGGACCGGAGAGCGCCGGCGAGGCTTCAGTGGTCCCAGAAACGCCTCCGGGGCCATCGCTCCAGGCAAGCCCCTCGGCGGAGGACCAACCGGCCCCACGGCAGGCAAGACAGCGGACCCAGCAACACCACACGCCGGTGACGGACCCCCAGCTGCTGGCTATCCATTGTTGGCAGCTGGAGGTCGCGGAGCAGCGTCTGCGGGTGGAGCAACGCCGCCTCCACTTCCAGGAGCGGGCGCTGGCCTGGCGCCAAGAGGCATGGGGGGCCTACATGGAGACCTTCAACCGCCTCGTGGACTACCTGGCCCCCGATGCCGCACCGGCCACCGCTGCGCCTGCCCTGAGTGCTTCCCCTGCTGAGCCACCCGCTGCTCCGCTCGTCGCCTCACCATCCGCCGTCGCCCCGCCACCTGCCACCGAGGGCCGGACCACCGAGGGACACCTGGGGCCAGCTGAGACTCGCCGGACGTATCTTCCGGTCCGCCCGGCCCCCAGCCAGCCCCGGACAGCGCTGCGGCCGAGGCAGGACTCCCGGCCGCCCACCCCCAGTGCCGGACTATAGGGGCTTGGGGCCCAGGACGTGCCCCCCCCCTTGTATATAGTTTTGGGACTTATTTATTTGTGTCCCCCATTTGCCCCATGCCCCCCATGTAAATAGTTCTCCCCTTCCTTGTAATCCCTGGTTTTCTGTTTTTTGTACATATAATATATGCAAACTTTTTTATTATTCACTTATATAATAGTTTAGTTAGAAGGTCTTGTATATAGTTTGTTGTTATTAGTTAAAAAAACAGTTCAAAGAAAACCAGTTTCATTTCACCAACAAGTGCGTGCTTTTATTTGTCCAGGAAAAGTGTGTGGGGGGATGCTATTGGGTGCTCCGTGGTGTGGGCGTAGGGGCAGGGAGTGTTGTGGAGGACGGGGGGGCGGGGCAGTGCGGGGCCTGGCAGAGTTCACCCCGCGGCCTCATTGAAGTGGGCCCGCAGGGCCTCCCGGACCCGGGTCCCTTCGGGGTCCATCTGGCGACTGGGGGCAGCGGGTGGCTGCATGTCGGCCCTGCCGGCCTCCACAGCCCAGCCCTGAAAAAAGGCCTCCCCCTTGCTCTCCACCAGATTGTGTAGGGCGCAGCAGGAACCCACAATCTGGGGGATGTTGTTGGGGCCCGCATCCAAGCGGGTCAGGAGACATCTCCAGTGCCCTTTGAGGCGGCCAAATGAGCGCCCCACCACCTGGCGCGCATGGTTCAGGCGCTGGTTGAAGTGCTCCTGGCTGGCAGAGAGATGGCCCATGTACGGGTGCATGAGCCAGGGCCGGAGGGGGTATGCCGCATCTGCGATGACGCAGAGGGGCATGGTGGTGTCCCCCAGAGGGATCTCCCGCTGGGGGATGTAGGTCCCCGCCTCCAGCCGGCGGCACAGGCCCGAGTTCCGGAAAACCCGGGTGTCGTGGGTGCTGCCAGGCCAGTCCACATAAACGTCCTGGAAACGGCCCAGGTTGTCCACCAAGGCCTGGAGGACCACTGAGTGGTAGCCCTTGCGGTTTACGTAGCGTCCTCCACTGTGTTGCGGGGCGCGGATGGGGATGTGAGTCCCATCCAGAGCCCCGAAGCAATTGGGGAAGCCCAGCGTGGCAAAGGCCGCGATGGTGGCATCTGGGTCCCCCACCTCACGAGCCTGTGGAGGAGCATGGCGTTCATGGCGCGCACGACCTGCAGGGGAAGCACATGGGAGAACACCAATGAGGGGTGAGCAGGGTGTGCATGGCCCTGCCCTGCCTGGGCCCCCCTTCCCTCCCCTCCCCTCCGCTTCCCCCCTCGTGGGTCCTCTTACCTCCATGAGGACATCCCCGACGGTGGCCTTGCCGACGCCAAACTGCTGGCCCACGGATCGGTAGCTGTCTGGAGTGGCCAGCTTCCAGACAGCGATGCTGACCCGTTTCTCCACTGGGAGGGCACGCCGCATGGCAGTGTCCGGGTGCCTGAGTGCGGGGGTGAGCCACTGGCACAGCTCCATAAGTGTCTGCCGGCTCATCCTAAAGTTCCTGAGCCAGCGGTCGTCATCCCACTCCTCAAGCACCAGCCGCTCCCACCAGTCGGTGCTGGTAGGGTAGCTCCACAGGCGGCGGCGTGTGAGGTGGGGGGGGGTCGGGGTGCTGCACGGGTAGGGGTTGAGTCCTGCTCCCCTGCAGGCTGCTCCTCCTCCGGTGTGGCAAGGAGGTGCTCAGCTGCCTCCCGCATGGCATGGATCAGGGCAAGCCCTGCTCCTGCAGGGAGGGCTGGGTGGACCTCTGGCTTCTGCTGCTGCTGCTGCTGCTGCTGCTGCTGGGGGTCCATGACTGCCTCGCCCGAGGTCTGCGTGCCTATGGCTCTTCAGACCGCGTGCTGTGCAGGCTGAGTGTGTCTGGGAGGGGCCCTTTAATGGAGCGGCTAGCTGTTGCCCCGGAAGCGATAGTCCGCCCTATGACCCTGTCTGCAGCTGTGCCTGGCATCCCTATTTCGATGTGTGCTCCTTTGGCATGTAGACGTTCCCTCGCAGCGCCTATTTCGATGTGGTGCTGCGCAACGTCAAAGTTGAACATCGACGTTGCCAGCCCTGGAGGACGTGTAGACGTTATTCATCGAAATAGCCTATTTCGATGTCTCCACATCGAAATAGGCTACTTCAAAGTAGGCTTCACGTGTAGACGTAGCTACACACACACACACACACAATGATGTGGGCTGAATGGCCCACTCTTAGCACAGTTCCAGCAGTCTGTTCTACCCTCTCATCTATTGCTAATATCTTATTAGGCTTTTGTCTTTATTAAGTGAAGTGCTATCAGACAATACTCTTAGTGAGTAGGGCAACAGTCTATCTTCTAGTAAACTTGCGAAGCTTTAACATTAGCATAGAGCTAGAGGTTGCCAATTGCAATTTTAAGTGCAAGCCAAATGTTCACTCAGAACAGTGTTTCATTATTAGAACTGAGTTATTTGCAATTATAATATTCAATTAAAAATACACCTTGCCAATTTCCCTCCTGAATCTAATTAACGTAAGTGCCAAATAACGAAGACTTTATTCAGAAAGCAAGTGGAAATGAATTTTAAACATATTGAGACTACTAAAACAGCAAATGAATAAATCTATGTGACTAATGCAAGATAAAAGGAAAGTAGTGAGAAGTGTGTGAAGAGCAATCAGAAAAAAGGTTTTGATTAATTTTTATCCAACAGCTTAGACATTACAAACTCTCATGCCTGTAATGAAAGTTTAATAACTACAAGATTTGTGTTTCTTGTAATTGTTCCTTTACAGTCAAACTTGGCGTAAGAAACCAATGCCAAAGACATGACATCAAATTTCACTTTATATGTAAGTTCCTTGGACAATTTTTTTTTTCTGATACGAGTAATATATCTACTAAACTTATTGTCATGCTGGCTGTGCAACAGCTTGATGGTTTAAATGCCAACTTTCTTTCCCCTTAGAATATAAAGCTATCAAGTTGTCTGTAGCTCCTTTGGTATTGATCACAAGTAGTCTAATGCAAATGAAGCTTGGAAGCATTTTCTCGGGGCTCCCTGCTCATTTCCTTCCTGCCAAAAACCTGTGGTTTTGGCTTCAGTACCCCCAACATATTTTTGACCTATTGGATGAGAAGAAAGTGGAGAGGTACTCAGTGAGGAAGAATCCTAAGGAAGCACTGAGTGGAGAGTGAGTGTTTCACAGGAAAGAGAAGGAAGCAGAAAGCACAGATGAAATGACAACTCAAGAAAGAACATGAGATAGTCATCAAGCGGAGAAGGAGTGGCTGCTGATTTTGTATGTATTAACTTTTTGAAAATGACTTCATCTGTTTTATTTCTGTAGCAATGGAGACTGGGTTGCTAATGTCAATGGGCTTATTGTTGACCCACTGTCTGTAACTTCAGAATGCTCTCTGTATTTCAGAGCCAACAGAATGCGTACACTTTTAATAAGTACCAGAGAGATAGCCATGTTAGTCTGTATCTTTGAGAACAAGAAGTCCTGTGACACCTTATAGACGAAAAGATATTTTGGAGCATAAGCTTTTGTGGGAAAAGACCCTCTTCATCAGATGCATGAAGTGGGTCTTTGCCCATGAAAGTTTGTGCTCCAAAATCTCTGTTAGTCTATAAGGTGCTACAGGACTTCTTGTTATACATTTAATAGCTTACTTTGAGATGGCTTTAATATCTTTTGGGGTGGGGGGTTTTCTAAATCATGCATGCAAGCATCCCATCCCCCACCCACTAGTTCCCCTCTTGAAGCTGTATTATACCCAAAGACCAGAGTTTTAGACTATCATATATTTTTCTTGCTTACAGACTGTTTTATATATATATATGTACACACACACACACACACACATTTTAGACAGAACGTAATTATTTATTATTTTAATTGTGACTAAGCAGTCAATTGATTCTACTACAAGGGTTTTTTTTCCTTCAAACTTTGTACTAAAAGCATGTATCTTAGAAAGGTAGTGAAATTATAATTGCAAAAACCACCTATTCTGGGAGACAGAGAAAATTAGTTGATTATCTCTACAGTAGATTTGCTATTTGAAGATATTGAAATGAATGATTTGAAAATGTCACTATTTCTTATTGTAAGTGTCACTGTAAACTTCAATATTGTTTGCTATTTTACCTATTTGACCTAAATATTTATTTAAAAGGGCAGGGGAGAGAATCCCCTATTCAATGCTGCTATCCAGTGAAGTTATTATACTGACTCCTTTACTTAGATTTCCAGAATGAGTATTTTCAGAAATTACTGATGATTACTAGTGTTAGCGTTTCAAGCTCACATAGCTGTAGAAACACTTTACTTCCCTTTTCACTACTAATGAAAATATAGTGGAAGACTTAGAAAAAAGACACATAGAAAAGAGAATTTCATGGATAAACATTTTATCTTTTATATGTTTATCCTGAAAGAGCCATTTTTTTACAATTTTTGTAACTTTTATTATTATAATAATGAATGAATAACTAATAAAGTCAGGGTGAGCCACAGAAAGTAACTTTTTCAATAGTACATATCTTCCAGTGAGATAAAGATGTGACTGGGGAAAAGAACAATGATTAGGATGCTGTTATAAAATTATCCAACTCTTTTTGACATTATTAGTAGTAATCATCAAGCAATAGTTGTTTGTTTATCTATTTTCACTCTCCCTTTCTCCAGGAAGAAGCAATACGTACAAGCTGTGTCTACACGTCAGCGCCCTTTCAAAAGGGCAAAAATCAAAGTTCAGCTTTCATAAAAGCGGCCATCGAAAGAGAGCACCAGCCGCCATTTTTCAGATCACCGTTCCGATCTGCTCTTTTGAAGTTCCATCGAGGTCTTTTGAAAAAGAGTGTCCACATGGCTCCAAGCTCTCTTTCGAAAGAAGGGAGGCAGGAAAGGCCGCGGACGGGGTCCCATGGCCAACAAGCCCTTCCGAGGCCACAGCCAGCAGCCTCCTCTAAAGGGCCCCTCCCTCTATCCTACCCTCCACACGAGCTGAGTGCTGCCCAGCCTGTCCCAGCCCGGCAGAGCCCACTCGTGCCCACCATGGAATCTCAGCGACAGATCCTGCAGGAGGATGCCCTCATCATGGATGCCCTGCTGGCAGTGCTGTGCACCATCGCTGTAGCTGCACCTGAGCTCATCGGGTGGCTCCAAGGTCCCCCCCGTGGCCACGGGGCTCCCCGCAACACGGCACCACTGGGTGCCCCCGCCAGGTGCCCCGACGCCTCTGGATCCACCCGAGCCGCACCGACTGGTGGGAGCACATGGTGTTCAGGGAGTGGGGCGAGGAGAGGTGGCTGCAGAACTTCCACATGGTGAGGCAGACCTTCAACGAGATCTGCCACTGGCTCACCTCCGCACTCCAGCACCAGGACACCTGCATGCGGCCAGCCCTCACCCTGGAGAAATGGGTGTCAATTGCCATCTGAAAGCTGGCCACCCCGGACTCCTATCGCTCTGTGGGACAGCAGTTCGGGGTGGGCAAGGCCACCATCAAGGCTGTACTTATGGAGGTAAGGTGGGGCTGGGTGGGCAGGGGCTGGATGGGAGGGGGCGGCGGCTGCAGGGCCAGGGGCCGGATGGGAGAGGGGCAGAATGGGCCCAAGGCGGGGGAAACGGCTGCCACACCCACACTAGAGCACGTGTCCCCCTTCTCCCTCTGCAGGTTGTCAGGGTCATCAATGCAATCCTGCTCCATAGGGTCGTCTGCCTGGGGGATGTGGACAACACCATCGCCGGTTTCCAGGACCTGGGCTTCCTGAACTGCATCGGCACTTTGGACGGCACACCCATCCCCATCCATGCCCTGCCACACAGTGCCGGCCGGTATGTGAACAGGAAGGGCCACCATTCGGTGGTGCTGCAGGCCCTGGTGGATGTGAGGGGCCGGTTCACTGACTTCTACGTGGGTTGGTCCAGCCGCACCCACGATGCTTGGGTTTTCTGGATCTCCGGCCTCTGCCGCCACATGGTGGCTAGAACCTTTGTCCCCCAGAGGGAGATCCCCGTGGCAGAGGACATCACCATGCCGCTCTGCATGGTGGCAGATGCAGCGTACCCCCTGCAGCCGAGGTTCATGAGGACCTACACGGACCACCTCGTCCCCACCCAGGAGGCATTCAATGAGCACCTCAACCACACCCACAACGTGGTGGAGTGGGCCTTTGGGTGTCTAAAGTGGCAGTGGAGGTGTCTCCTCACACGGCTGGAGGTCTGGGTCCCCAGCGTGCCCCAGGTGGTGGGCGCCTGTTGTGTCCTCCACAACATTGTGGAGGGAAAGGAGGACACCTATGTCCCTGGGGCGGCCCTCTGGCTGGTGCTGTCTATGAGCAACTGGGTGCCGCCCCCATCCGCCAGGCCCACCAGGACGGCCACAGCATTTGAGAGGCCCTCAGGCAGGCCTTTTCCAATGGCCACCTCTGACCCGCATGCACACCCACATCCCACGCACATCTGTCACCCACCATCCCTGCCACCCCCAACCCCACCCCCACCAGCACCACACCCACACATCCACCACCCAACAGCCACCAAGGAGTATAGCACGGAGTGGTGAATAATAAAGAAATGTTTATATAACTTGGGTGTTTGTAAATCATATGTACAGGTGGAAACCTAACTTGGAGGGGGGAACCTAACTCCGAGGGGAGTGGGGGAAACCTAACTTGGAGGGGGTGAGGGGAACCTAACTCGGAGGCGGGCGGGGGGAACGTAACTTGGAGGGGGGCAAAGTGCTCATTCCAGGGCAGGGGTGGTAGGCCGCAAACCCCGTCGGCCCCTGGAGCCCCTGCCCCCTGGGTGCGGGGTCCCTGGAGGGGGGGGAAGGTGACGGTAGCACCAGCAAATATTGCTGGTGGGTGGGCCTGGTGGGGGTGGAGGGGGCAGGGCTAGCAGGGGGAGATGCCAGGGGGGCCAGGAGATGGGCCACAGTTGCTGTGTGCTCCCGCACAGTGTGGCCAAAGCCCTCAAGGGTGTCCAGCAGTCTATCCCAGGCTACCCTCTGCCATTCCATGTCGGCCTGGGCGAGCTGGAGGTGCTCCTCAGCCACCTCGGCCTGGTGCTGGGTGGCTGGGTCTTCTTCAGCCCTCCAGCGGGCCCTCTGGCCACTGCCCCGATGGCGTGCTGCCGGGGGTGGAGTCCAGACACCTCTGATGGCTGCGTGCGGGCTCTCCTGGCCCACGGATGGTGTGGCTGTGTGGAGAGGAGGAGAGCATGTCAGTAGTGTGCCCCGGACAGAGGGGAACCGGCTGTGACCTACCAGCCTGAGCCCACCCCATGGGGCCCCCAACACCCCCAGGGACACTGACCGCTCCAGGGAGCACCAACTGGACCCCCTGGGACCGGGCCTCCCAGCCTGGGTGTGATTCCAGGGATCTCTCCCGCAGGTGTCCCTTCCCAGCCTGCGGTGTGTGGGCCCCAGGCGCCGTCCGGCACTGACCGGCTGCCTCCCCTGTGTAGCTTACGGCGCTGTCCACTGGGGGCGGGTGCTGGACGTCGCTGGTGTGGCACTGCGGGATGCCGCATCCCATGGGGGGGCTGGCCTGTGTGCGGCCCAGGACCACTGGTTCCTTGTGTGGGCACCTAGCCATTGCGTTGCCCCCGCCCTGTGGAGTAGGTGTGCACCCCTCCCTGGACGTACCTGTGAGTCCCTCGGCAAAGTCCAGAGATGTCCAGCCCTCGGTCGCCTGGCTGGAGGAGCGGGAGGGGATCATAATGGTCAGCTCCCCCTCCTCGCTCAACCAGTCTGTGCTCCCCTCGCCCTCCTGGGTCCCTGATCGGCGCTGCTCCTCCTCCTCCTCTGGCTGCAGCTCCTCCCTGGAGATGTCCAGGAAAGCCACAGGGGGTGAACTCTTTTGGGGCCCCAGGATGCTCCATAACTCCCTGTAGAAGGGGCATGTTGCTGGTCCTGCCCCGGAGCGTCCAGCCTGGTCCCTGGCCCTGGCATATCCCTGGTGGAGTTCTTTTACTTTGGAGCATACCTACTCCACGGTATGCTCCGGGTGGCCCCTGGTGTGGAGGCCCATTGCCAGGCAGCCGAAGGCTGTGGCATTGCTCAACTTTATGTCCATGTGGCGCAGGACCTCCTCGTCCTGCCACAGGCTGAGGAGGTCTCAGAGCTCCTGCTCTGTCCAGGAAGGGGCCCTTTTTTTTCTCTCCCTGGGAGCCTTGCGGGTGCTTGAGGGGGGGGGCATAGGACTCACGGGAGGGCTGGCTGCTGGCCATGAGGGTGCTGGAGTGTCAGGCTGGAGTGCGTGTGCAGGCTGCTCCTAGCACGCTCTCAGCTTGCTGCCATGTGTTTCCTGCATGCGTACGGCTTTAAGGCAGCCGAACGCAGGGACCTTAGAGCCCCACTGCTGCTGGCTGGAGCGGCCCTGTGCTCCAGCTGATCGGCACCATGGCGGACCTGTATTTCGAAAGAGTGGACTGTGGAGTGTCTACACATGTACCCTTTTGATTTATTATTTCGAAAGGGAGAGATCTTCCTGATACAGGATCGGGATTCGGATTTCGAAGTGTGCACCCCGTTCTTTCGATTTTCTTTCAAAAGACGGGTTTACACGTGTGGACACTCCTCCCACTCTTTCAAAAAAGGGCCATTTATTTCAAAGTTTTTCGCATGTGTAGACACAGCTACAGTTAATGAGCCTGGATATGGCACACACATCTTTTTACAAGCAGGAACAATTGGCATGATAGGGCTTGTTCCAATAGTCATTAAAATCAATGAAAATATTAAGTTCAGTGGATTCAGAAAAGACGCATGTTGAGCAAGAAAATTAAATGACAGAGGAAATCAATAATGGCAGCTGAAAATGCTGAAAAAAATTGCTTTCCATCTATTTGCAGGTAAATCAGGGTAAATATTGACTCTCCATGGTTATTTACATTTGGTTATAAAGGCAAGTAATAGAATTCTCATTGAGAGAGTTAGGTCAGAACGTTTCTATAAGCTGAAAGTTAGCAGGAAATTTGACTTCCTGCATAACACTGGTCAAAGACAGATTTAACTTGAAATTTGAAAGATCTGCATAGCATAAAGATACCAGAGTTGGATAGTTTTCTTCCCTCCTCACAATTTTTTTTTAAATTTAAGCACTTTTTTTTGTTCTTGAAATTTTAACATTTTTCCCCAAATTCTGCAATTTATGAGTTGTTGTTTTTTTTTTTGGGAGGGGGCAAAATTTTGCATTGATGTTTGTTGTGGGTTTTTTTGCGGAGGTGGACAGGGAGATGAGGAAATTGGATGAATCCCATTCTGAATACAACAGTACCCTGTAGGTATGTAAAAAGATAATAATGATTAATAATACTGATTATGCTGTTAAAGGAATGAGTATAGCCTAAGGTTCCAAAGATACCAACAAAATATTAATGTCCAAAGGAACAAAAATCATAGCATCATAGAATCCTAGGGCTGGAAGGGACACCAGGAGGTCATTGGGCTGGAAGGGACATCAGGAGGTCAATCCTAACTAAATCATCCCACCCAAGACTTTATCAAGCTGGAAGTTAAAAACCTCTAGGGATGGAGATTCCACCACCTCTCTAGGTAACACTTTCCAGTGCTTCACCACTATCCTGGCGAAATAGTTTTTCCTCATAGCCAACCTACACCTCTCCCTCAATAACTTCAGGCCATTGCTCCTTGTTCCACCACCTGTCACTACTGAGAAAAGCCTCTCTCTATCCTCTTTAGAGCTCCCCTTCAGGAGGCTGAAATCTGCTATCAGATCCCCCCTTACTCTCCTCTTCTACAAACTAAATAAGCCCAGATCCCTCAGCCTCCCCTCATAGGTCATGTGCTCCAGCCCCCTAATCATTTTCTTTGCCTTCCACTGGACCTGTTCCAATGAATCTACATCCTTTCTATACTTGTGGGGGGAAGGGGCAGAAATGGACACAATACTCCAGGTGTGGCCTGAGCAATGCTGAATACGGAAGAATAATAACTTCTCTAGATCAGCTGGAAGTGCTCCTCCTAATGTGCCCCAATATGCCGTTAGTAGGGATGGAGCCCAGCAAGAGGGACTCTTGGCTTTTAGAACAAATGTTGCCTCTTAATTTGCCAGTATCCATTTTTATTAACTTTTCAAAGATACTTCAATGCCCATATTTTGCTCAACATTTGGGGTGCAGATGGCTAAAGGAAATGGTATTGTTTAATTTTGGGATGTGGTGTCCCTCTTCCTTTTTGTCCAATAGGTTTATTGAATTAACATTTAATTTTTGATTGATTATTTCAAAGTCTATAAAGTGTATGCCACTTAAGATGGGGACTTTAAAAGATCGTGTCTACAAAACTCTAAATTTCCCAAAGTGTAGTGATGCATTAGCCACATCCAGCAGACAAAAATCTTCCTTAAGCAACAATTCTTCAAGTTCATTACATTATATACTACATTAGAAACATCTGTCTACAGAATTTACTGTCAGAAGAGATGTTCTGGAAAAATTTCTGTCAACAGATCATGTATACATATAAAAGTAATTCAACATTTTAATCCGCTTTGGTGACAAAAGGGGCCCCCGGAACATCTAAATGGCTTTGTTTGTTAACAGTTTCTGTCTACAAAATGCATTTTGTGTGTAGATGCTCCATGAGATTTGTTGACAAAACCCCAGTTTTGTCTACAAAACTCTTTAGTGTAGATGTAGCCTAAGAGGAAAGAATTTTGCATCTGTCAATTAACCATTTAGAATATTGGTAGTGGTATTACTTGCAATATAACCAATACACCATTATTTTGACATTATGTCTATTAGCCAATGTTGGTGCAGGATGCAAGCCGTAGAACTTGACTTTTTGTGGGCTCCTTCCTGGGCTGGATGGGCACGTCACAGAATTAATCTGATCTGCTCATACAGCTGCAGTAAGGAAAAGGCGGCATCTGGTGCCCCAATCATCACATTGCATTCTTTGAACCTACTTAGTCAGTTTGTGAAAATAAAAACAGGATTTTTGGCAGGTTCTAAGCTTTTAAAATCCCTTTTAAGGCACTAACATGAAGAGATCTTTTAGCAAATACTACATGGATGTGCATGGACTGAATGTAGCCACCTATATTGCAGGTGCTTCTTATTTTCTTTTTTGTGCTAACAGACACAAAGTCTACCGATAAAATGTAATTTTATTACATGAGCGACTAATTTCTCACAAAACTTCAAAAGACCGTTGAATGGCATTGGTTCATTGAGACAGTAGAGCTTTCCAAACTTAGAAATTTATCTTCCATCCTGAATGAAAAAGAAATTTCTGCATATATGCAAGAAATGAAAAAGTAAAAGACAAATGCACCTGAGTCTGCCTCATTTAGGGCCTGATCCTGTCCTGTACATCCACAGAAAAGGGAAAGGCAGGTCCTAAAGAGAGTCAGTCTGATCTTTTATACTTTTATTATGCATGTAGCATAGCTCCTTCCAGAAAAGAACCACCATTGGGAAACACCTGACTCTATGGTGTGGTGAAAAACAACATGACTTTCCTTTCTCATGTTTGAGACAGAAAAAAGCAAAGGTATAGAAACCATCAAGAGCATTTACACATGAACCTAATTATGTGAATTCTGGGGAAAATATTTTGCATGAGGCTACTTTAATAAAATTCCCCTTAATGAGTTCAAATATATAGAACAATTTGTTCTCTGTATTTTACCCTACATTTTATCTTTTATATGTAGTTCTGCTTTACCAAGTTTCTTTATTCCCTCCTTCTTCTTTAAACAAAATATTGTTTGAAATCTCAGCATTACAGTACATTACAGAAATGGTTCCCTTTTTCTCATCAAATCTTTGAACAGTCTTTCTACTCAGAAAGAGAGAGGGAGAACAATTTAGCTTCTAAAAGTACATTTATGGAATTTTTCTTTCACAAAGCATCCATCTCCCCCATTGGCGTGATTAAAATCATTTTCAAGTAGTGCCAACAGGAGGATCATTGATTTCCCTCAAAGAGCTATTGCAAACACTTAATCTCTTTTGTTTATATTATTCCCACTGTATATGGTCTTTTTTATAATAGGTCTGTCTCTGGGCCTTCATTGTTGTTCTTGAAACCTTCATAGATAGAGCTTTCATCTTTTTCCAGTATTTGTTTTAGAAAGGGATTACAATTGATATTGAGTAGGGCAGCTCTGAGTGCTAAAGCAACAAGGTTATCAGAACCACATCCCTTCTCTACACAATCAGTTGTTTTGTCATATTACTTCAAATTACTGTTAGCCTGACTTCTGCTCTTTTTCACTTTGGGTGCAAGTTAATGCATGAATTTCTGCAAAGTTTGAGCCTACCTATAAAACTGTGGTCATTAGCATAGGAATTTATGGATTACCCCAAGAGCAATGTCTTCAGTTTCTCCTTTTTGATATGTTACTTCTGTCTCATGCTGCTATGCCTCAGGCATGAGTTGTTCTGTGATTAGAGTGCTAAAATAAACACACAAACATAGACATTTCTATTAGAGCTGGCTGAATAACTGATTTTGTTTGCTGTCAGTTCTGAAAAATCTAAAATAAAAAAAATTCCAAGTATGTACTGCAAAAGAAAACTTGGATCCTGATTGCCCTTCCCTTCCATTGTCTCCAGTGGGAACAGGTCACTTACTCTTTGGACACTATTGAGTTCAAAGAAATTATTACATTAACATCTGGTCATCAGTGCCTTTTGCTTCTTATCCTTTATCCAGTTTGATGGGATTTTAGGGCTCTCTCTTTGGTTACCAAAGATTCTCAAATAGCCTCACAGTGCGGAGTCTGTGCCTGAAAGTCTCATTTTCATCAGAGATGTGTCTGGAATGCGTAGCTCACTTTTCACACGTCTAAAATGTTAAGCTTCCATAGATAGTCATATGGCTTTGTTATCCACAGCATGTTGTGCTGTCTCAGGAATAGCAGTTCCTCCAGTGATGGCACCAAAGGATGCCTTTTATTGCAAATGCATTACATTGGGTTAGGCAGAGCTGATGAGGAGAGGAATTCGTTCCTACGTCCACACTAAAAAGAACTTGTGCTGCAGCTGGCAAAACTGATTCTTTTCCAGAACAGGTTAGAGCATCTTGGAGGCTGCTTTAACTGGTGCCCTTGCTGCTGGAGCTCTTTAAGCACTGGGACAACGAGAAATATCAAGGTATAGAAATACGTTGGAACATACTAGAAGCTACATCAGGTATGTGGAAAGGGAAGGTAGAGCTATACCTTGGGTTGCCGTCCTCTTCCAGTTTTCTTGTTTTGACACTTTGACCATCACACTTATACCTCTTTTCTCATAAACTGTTGAGTTTCTGGGCTTAGTGGATTCTCCCCACAGGCTTGGGGATGGTCTTTTGCCTGTGGGCCTATGCCTGCCCAGTTCCCAGAAACCAGTAGGAGCTGATTACTTTTCACTGGCTCAGCTGATAGACAATGGTTCTGTATTTCTTCAAGTGTGTTCATTAATAGAATAAGAAATCCTCCTGAGCTTACACCTGTGGGAGCACGAGCACCTGGTGGCCGGGCCTCACTCGCAAGGCAGAATGACCATACACTCCATCTTGGAATGCTATCATACAATGACGGGAAGCTCTGAAGCCAGGCCAGGAGAATGAAATCAGAAAGTTGACAAGTAGTTTGAGAGTCCCCAAAGAGAACATCCTGACAAGCAGATAGTAAGTCCCCAAAGAGAACAGCTGGGGCAAGTAGCTGGAAGCCCCCAAAGAGAACATCTTGGTTGTGCAATATCAGAGGGTCCCGGGGGGGAGGTTCGGAAAATGACCAAGGACAGAGGAAATCTTGTAACATGCTCTGACAGGCCAGGAGGATAGAAAGGCCAAATTAGGTAACAAATGCTTTAATTGGCCAGGTATTGAACCCCCAAGTAAGAAACAGTATAAAAGGTGATTTAGCAGGGACAAGGATGTGGGCTCCTGGACACAAGGTGGAGGCTAGCAACTTCAAGTCCAGACAGCAGACCCCGGCCTGATCACCCGGACGTCACCACCATGAAAGGTCCCAACCTAGCCGCATCTCTGACTTGAAGGGCCGCTGTAACGTAGTTGTTGGTGAGACGTGGGAGCATTGGATGTTATCGGTAAGTCACATGTAATTATATAAAGCTATATGTAACCTAGTGTTTAGCCTATGCCAAATATATATATATATATATAAGACAAGTGTTAAGTAATTGTAGTTACGAACAAATGAATCAATCACTATTGGTAAATACCACTAGCTGGACTAGCTGGGGCTGTATAGAGAATTATTGGGACTTAGAACAGCTACAGGACATTGTGGTGTTCACAATCGGAGTGTTATTGTTCCTGGTACTCATAATACTGTGGAAACCTAGGTTTTAAAGTAGATACACTGAATCACATATTGCAGCTACACTATATAAGGCTGTTATAGTGGTGGGGTGGTCGGTCCCGGGCCACCCGACTCCCCCCGCTATATCAAACCCCACGCGCACCCATGGGACCCGGAGGAGGTCGGCACATCGTCAACACCTAACAATATAAGTCTCTAGGAAGACTAATAGGTCGTCTGAGGGGAGCCAAGAGATGAGCTCTTAAGCTGCTTAACGTATTTGCACCATGCTGCTATCACCCTGGTACTTGCCTTGCTCCTGCCTTGTTTCCATCCTTGCTCTGACCAAGTCCCCAGCCTGAATGCCTGCTTGTAGCCAGGACATTCTGCTTCTGATCCTTGTCTCCAATTTCTTGCTCCTGATTCTGGACCTGCACTACAGTTCTCACCCTTTGCTCTTCTTCCTGGCCCCTTCTCATTCTGGCTACAACCACTAAACTGGACTGCCCACATCCTAGTTCTGAAACAAACTAATTATAATTTTGTACTATTTACTTTTAAAACTGACTTCTAATTTTCTTAGGCCACGTCTACACTAGCTACCTCCTTTCAGAAGGGACATGGTAACGAGCGAGTTGGGAAGATGCTAATGAGGAAGAAGGGGCTTTTGAAGTCCAGGGGATCCTTTCGAAAGGCCTGAGTCTACACAGGCGGCACACAATTTGAAAGCTAATGAACCTCATTAGCATCTTCCTAACTTGCTCATTACCATGCCCCTTCTGAAAGGAAGGGGCTAGTGTAGACATAGCCTTAATAACTTAAACAAAAGCAGTAATCTGATTAGGTTCATACATGTTCTGTCAAATTCTATGCCTTTTATAAAGATACCAATAATTTATTCAGAAAGTAGATGCTATCTGATTCTGAGTTATTGCACCTACCTCAGATTCTTGACCCCAATATGTGTTAACTTTGTGCAAAGAGAGTGACCTAATGTAATTCCCTACTGAAGTCAATAGGAGTTTCTTCACTAGTCAACAGAGAATGCACCTTCTGTAAGTAAATCATCCAGTGGCATATTTTCACTGAAATGTTAGTGCAGAGTTAGGGGCTTAATGAGCGTTAAGAAAGGAAGTATCTACTGATACATTAATTTTGTAAGCTAAAAATGATTTTCTAAATATTTCAGGTCCGCAACAGGTATTCAGCAGAAAACACTTAACCTATTAGAATGACAGTAAATAAAGTAATTCCTAGTACAAAATTAGACATTAAATGGCAAAATGTTTGGAAAACTATTTCCTGTTGACATCTACATTCACAAAAACATGGTTGCCTTTAGGGACCTCCTTTTTTTATCAAATCTTCAGAGGCCACAAGCCAGAATGGATTTTTATTTGTCTGATGCTTTGAGAAGCTGGCACAAGCACTAACCCTCTTTTTCTGCTAGATTCTGAAATTGCACTGCCAAGGGAAGAAATGTGATGTATGTCCCAGTAAAAATCTCATTTTCTTTGGCATTTTTCTCCTCTCTCCCAAAGAGCCTATTTGGATGTGAAGGCTTTCTTTTGTTTTCCTGAGTAGGAACAGCCGAAAGAGAGAGACTTTATCCAGAAGAAAGAACTTAAATCAATCTTAACAGGTGCTCCAAGGCTATTGTGATGGCACAGGAATAAGAAGAGATGGTCTCTATTCATGAGCTGTCACTGATACACAAGAAAATTAGATAATTAAATACAAAACCTCCTTGGATAAATATCCCAGACTTTCTAATGGTTTCACTCTATGCTGAGAAGAGAGTTAATGAACAATTATCCTATGGATCTCCACTGTATTTTTTTCCAGAGATCTTATTAAAGCATTGCAATCCATTATCTGCTATGGGTGGTTCCATTATACTGAAAACTGAATAGTACCCAGAAGAACATGGGTACACTTCCTACAGGATCTGCTTTAACTGGCTTTTGATCAGTTGCTGAGCTCACAAAAATGGGCTGGAATTATCTTGTGTTCATGGGAACTGCTTTCAAATCTGTTCTCAGGGAAAACTATATCAAGACAGAAGCTATGGCATTGGTAAATATTTGCAAATGGCTAAGACATTCCTGTTGACGCATAAGAAGTAGAGACAACCACCCGTCTTTTGGTACTATATAGGGCTGGCCAAAACTTTGGTTTTTGTTTTCCTGCTGTGCAGGGAGTTCATTGGAGATTCAGGTTGATACAAATTCTTCTTCTCTCTCTCCCTCCAGTTTAAGCCACTCTACTTTGACTATTCGATTTCTTTTACACACTGTATCAGTGCCTTTTTTTGTGGAAAAAAAAATAAAAGAGGAGCCGGTACTTAGCAGGCTTACCACCCCTCATTCCCAGCCAATCCCAAAGCTGGGGCTGCCGAGGTGCCAGTACTCAGTACTGGCAAGTACCTGTGCACAAAAAAAGCACTGCACTCCAAACATATGTATTCTCTCTGGCCCAAAGAAGTGGTTAGGGTGACATCTGATCTCAAATCCCTGCTCTAGAAAATGTATGTATAATGTTGATAACAAGTGGAAATGAGAAAGCCCCACCCCAGCATACCCAATAGCACAGCAATTAGGACAGTAGCTGGGATAAGGGTGGCCAACACAAACACATCTTGATCAATAGAAGCCTAAATCCGGTGAGTATGCCTTCTATCATGCCCTTAAGGCTATGGCAGACACCCAAGGGTAGTGGGTTCCCAAGGAGGGGTTCAGTATGAGACAGCCTATTGCAGTACACACTCAGCAATATGAAATTGGTTTGCTCCCCCACAATAGTGAAGCATGCAGTTACTTGTTCCTGTTAACTCCAGGTATTAACAGGAGTAAACAGCAGATGTGAGAGTGCAGCGCCAACATGGAACAGAAATCACAACGTTTTGTATTTCAGAGGAGCAAGGCGTGGGAAAAGATACAAACCACTTGACAACCAGAGTCAGCAACACAAGGAATCCTGGTGTGTAAGAGAAAAAATGAAAGTCCTGTAAAAGAGCAGCATCAGGGTAACATTGTAGAAACCCAGGAAATAAGAAAATAGTGGCTCATGGCTAGGGATTGTGGAGGTTTGGCACAGAAGATGGAAAAAGACAATAGAAAGGAAGAGGAATACTTTGAAGAAAAAACAATATAATGGGGGAAAATAAACAACCAGCTAGAACTCTTGGGACCCCTATAGCCTTGTGCTGAGTGACTGAAATAATAGTGATAGCATAATATAAAGACCTACCAGCCAGTCCCCAACTTACAGTTTACAAACTCCACCTCATGTTCGGGCAGGTTGATCTGCTGTAAATGTCTGTTCTGTGGCATGTAGTAGAGTTTTTTTTTTTTTTTTTTTTTGGTTTGCTGGCCATTCTGAGAAAAATGGGGAATTAGGGGCAGAAACTTATTGGACTGACCCAATAGTGATTTTATAAATAAATAAATAAAAGACTAATTTTGTTTTGGGTTTAATAAACAGTTTCTTTTGATTTTGATCATTTCTGATCTTTTTTATTGGTTAGAATTTTCCTTTAAATTTTATATTACATATTTTTATGCTTCTCAAACCAAAGGAATAAAATATTTTGGTTTGATAAGTGTTTAAACCTTTCTGACTTTTGGAAACACATCTAGGTTTTTAAACAGTTGGCAAAACTGACTTATATGCCTATATTTCATTGTCACGAAATCTTTAACCAAAAAGGCTGAAAAATGTTCCTAGCTCTAACCGGAAATCTTCCATTAAAAAGAATAATCCCTCACTGGTTACTGTTCATGAAATACTTGCCAATAACAGCAGGGTTAGTTTGTAAGTACATTTTTTCACATAGATTTCAGTTTAATTTAAATTTTGCAGGAATTGCTTTTCCTCATCAAATTTCAAACTATTACTTGGAGCAGAATGGAGACAGACATCTTTGCAGATAAAATGTCTTCAGCTAAGCATTATATCATTTGTACTGGAAACAACAAATATTCAGCCTAACCTGCACCCAATTCAAGGCCTAACTCGTAAAAATGATTATTTAAAAAATAGTTGGTCAGACTCTGTCACTGTTTTATTGCTGTATGACTGTGGTGGAAAGCAGTTTTCTGTTAAACACTTTCCAAACTCCTATATAACTGATGGTTATATATATAACTACATAACTGTCATCTGTGGCACTTTTGTTATTGCTCTGAAGTGGCTGATGGAGTCCTGTTCTCTAAGCCTACCAGAAATTCAAGCTTCTCAACTTTCAATATGCCTTTCTTCTGGAAAGGGGGTGATTCTGTAAACCCATTTCTCACTTTCTTGAAAGATCTGTGATTCCCATTTGTACCACTTTCCACCATACTAATAAGTGTCAGTGTAGACTGGTAATCAATTCTCTGTGAAATGTGTATTAAAATGAAAAAAAAAATTCTTCCTTTTTCAAATGAAGCAGGTCTATTAGGGCACTAAATTATCTCTATTCTTGAATTTATATTTTCTGTGGAGGGCTGCCATGTTTATTTCATACGCAAAGAATAATTTTTATATTTTTAATCAGCTTCAGGAAACCGCTGCTCAGACCTCTCATGCAACACCCCACTGAAATGATTAATCACTCTCTCTGAATCACTTGTATTTTTCCTTAATGTAAAGAACTATATTGAGAACCTAACCAAGTCCTGACCTGGCAAATGTTTAATGCCATCATTAGCTTTACATAACCAAAAGGATTGGCTTCAGTGGGACTACTCACATTTGAAAGTGTGTGCTCAGTTGGGATCTATAATGTTCCATGTTTGAGGGATATTTCCAAATATTTTCCTGGGTGGCATACAGATTTGAGGAGAACTTTGACTAATATGTTCCACACAATGTGAGGAAATGTGGTGATGAATTTAGAAGGCTATAATGTAACAGACTTTACAGCAGCCAAAAATCTGCAGCTAAGGTTCACTCTGCAACATTAATCGTAATCCCTTGTTCTTATTCATTGTAACAGAAGTTTTGTCGTTTGTTAACACTGGACAATGGGATAGTCTATGTATGTAAACCTGTTCCATGAACAGAGTTTTGGTGAAACATACTTTAAGTGCCCTGCATACATTAGTGATAAGCAAGGTTGATGGCTTGGTTTAGGAAACACCCCAAAAATTCAGGAACAAGGGATTAAGAGCTGTGAATTAATACTGTGATGCATTTCAGTGTCACAATTCACATTAGAAACACTTTCTTTTAGAAGACCCATCACAGGACATGTCACAGATCAACTCTAAATCTACTATTGACAGCATAAGCACATAAAGTGATTTCCTGGCCCCAGTGAAGTGAATGGGATTGTTGCCAATGACTTCACTGGGACCAGAATTTCACTCATGGGTTTTCAAAAGTCATTCATAATGAGGTAAGTTCTAAATACTCTTTGCCTGGCAAAACTGTGGTTGGAACTGTATGTGCACGGAATGGAATTTAGCCCCATTCAGAGAGCCAGGACAAGGCTGTACCATTTATAACCTACTATTTTGACTGAGCAAAGCATAAATTGAGTGCTGGCCCTGCGTGCTGCAGAAAGCTCTACATGCGGGATGACAGAGAGACCCAGCACCCCTTACTGAGGACATATTTGGCTTTGAATTACGCGGAAGTTGGTGGGTTTGCTCTCTACTGAAATAGTAACTGAAGTAGCAGAATTTGGCCCACTGAACTGTTCATTTTCATTTCCTGCTACCTTGATTTTCTGAGCCTATATTACTGTTTTGAATTGTTATTTCACTGAATTAGATATAATAGTATCAGAATCTCCCCTTCTAGAATGCAAATATGATTCCTGAATATGAGGGAATAGACATTGTATGGTTTAATTATTATCTACCTCCCCTGTACTCCATACTGAAGGTAATGTTCATTTCTTCCCATTTTTTCCGCTTCTTTCTGATAAGCTTCACATTAATTCTTAAATTTAATGGAAGGCTTGAGTATATTATCTGAATGCTTTTCATGTCATTGGAGATGCCATTCCATTAGCTGACATAGGGGAGTTTATGGCAGTATCCATCTAAATATTTTATGCATCTGCCAGTGAGTCTGTCCATCTGTGCATGTGAGTCCATTAGTTCAAGAATGTCTCCTAACGTGTAAGAGCTAGGACCATAAATTTGGATGCAGCTTCCTCTTACCCTAACTTAAAACTGGATTGGGATTTGGTTGTGCCAGGAAAATGGGAAGTGCCTGGAATCCAGTGGAAATCAGAGCACAGAGAGGAGGGATGACATACTTCAGGCTCACCACTGAGGGAAATGAGCACAGGGAACAGCCATACTTTAGAGTGACCACTGGGGGCAGCTGCAGCAGGAAGCCACCGGCCTGCTGAGGACAGGGCTCTCCACCTTGCTGGCCACCAGACAGAATAAGTGCCTTGGAACACCAAACTCTGCCCTCCAACCCTCAGCCACACCACCAGATGGGGGAATCCTACTGGCCCCACCCTCCCATGACGGCTTCCCAGGACTACCTCACCCAGCTCCACCCTCTCTCACAGACTCTGGGGCCAGGAAAACCATCCATCTACCCCACCAAGAGATCAAGCCAGGCCCAGGAAGCGCCCCTCAGTACGGCCTTCCTACTGCCAGAAGAGGACAGGCTGAAGCCAGGAACCAAGGCCATGTCCCGTAGGCCGGCCCCCTCCCCTGAGGTGACATCAGGTCTGGGAAGTGCAACCCTGCCCTCTCTGAACAGCTCCAACTTTGCTGCTGTGTGTGGCCATGGTAAGCCCCCAAGAACTCCCAGCCCTTGCCCTGCACTTACTTCCCAACCTCTGCCCTGATTTCTAAAGCTCCCCTATACTGCCTTGAGCCCTCCAAACTCTGTTTTGATCATCTTCTTCTCAGCCCCTGCCCCAAGCACACCCACACACACAACCCCCTGGCCTGAGCCGGCCAGCTCCTGACCTCCCTCCAACAGTGTCCATGCCCTGCCCTGTGACCCCTAACCCTCCCATTCCTCCACTAACTCTTTACCTCGACCCCCATCAACCACCTGCACACCCAGCCACCTGCTCTGAGCACACCCACCAAGCCCTATGCTCTGAGCCTTCCACCCCCCCCAACATCGCCACCCCCTTCCCTGCGGCCACCCCATCAAAACTCCTTCTGTGATGTCTGCACCTCCCCACACCATGACCTTCTCAAACGACACTGAACCCAACTACATGCTCCTACTCCAGCACCCTCCATGCCTTCCTTGAGCCCCTTCCAACCCTCCCAGTCCCTGCACTTGTTCCACCACCCCCATCCCCTGGCCGGAGCCTTCCCCACTTCCAAACACCTGCCCTGAAACTCCCCCCACATCAAATTCTCTGCCTTGACCCCCTGCCCTCACTTCATCTACTCCACCCCTTCCCTGAGCCCATCAATACCCTGCCTTGACTCCTGTAGCCCCCATAAGAGCCCAAGCAATTCTGGGTACATCTGCTAGGTTTTAGTAAGGAAGGCACAATGCACTGAAACCATAATTGGTCTCTCACTCTTTTTTTTTCATGTGGTGTAAGCTTTGTAAATAAGCAAAAATCAATAGGTCCACTATTCATACAGATGTGAAGGGTTTTGTTTCTGAAAACAACCTAATATTCTATGTAGAATTTAATTGTTAATGAAAGAATCAAATTATGCTCACAGTGAAATGTTGTCAGCGGTGAGTTACTGAAATCAGTTACTTAAACTGTTTGCTACGCTATACTCAGCACTAGCGTTCTTCTGCCTTCTGAGCTACCTCTGCTGTGGGAATTTTCAGAAGCCAGTTCTGCAGCAGGCTGACTTAGTGTACAGTAGAAACAATGAAAAGCTCATGCAATGCCCAAGTTATAGCACAGTGCAGAGAAAGTCATGTTCGTGTATACTGCCAACTTGCTCTTAAGAAATGATCTTCAGCCTTCCCTCAGTCCCTGCTGTCCTGCTTCTGGGACTGTGTAAGACAAGATGCTTTTTGACCATCTTGTTATACGAGGCCAAACTTCAAAGATGAGTTCTGACCGAGAAGGAACTTAACTTCTGAATCACAAAGAGCACTTCCTGGAGCACTGTGGCTTTTCTTAGGTGGTTTACCTTTCATGGATTGACTGAGCTCAAGCCAGGCTGCAGATGAACATTGTGGTAGCTTGTGTTATATAATGTGTGATGCTAACACTTCAAATAATATTTAAAGAGATGTACCTCAAATGGGCAAGGATAGGGTTATTTTGAGGAATGAGTAGGCAGACAGAGGGCTACTGGGGGAGGATTACAGGCTGACAGTGCCTTCTCCCGAATCATCAAAGCTTTTGAGGGGAAGGGAATTCAGACTTTGTTCCCCACAGAGCTTTGAATGGGCCTATCTTGGGCCACTCCCATCATTCTAGTACCTATTTAGTGCCTTCCTGGCTCTGCAGAGTCAGGGAGATACTAAGTATGCCCTGTGTTTGCCTGACTTTGTGACACAATCCTGGTGTGAGGTGGATAAAGACTGTCTCTTACTCAGGGGATGGGGGACGCTGTGTTGTCACTGGCCCTGCCTTCCTAAAGATCACTTGCTCTCACAGTCATGGAACCAGAACATGGAGCATATTTTCACACTGTGGCTCCCAGTGGACCTAGGTTTTGGCCATAATGTATCTCTTCCACTACCAGTTTCTCTGGGTCTCTGAAGTATGCTCCAAACAAGTGGTTGAGACTAGTTGCCGCTTTTTAATATTCGGTCTAGTTTGAGCTAGATTTTTCTCCTGTTCATATCAAAATAAATGCAGGGTTATGTGTTGAAACTTGAGTCCTCACAGAGCTTGAGACAGATGAAACAGATTAAAAGAGCAGATCCTTGGCTGTTATAAACTGGAATAACTTCACTGACTTCCCAGGATTACTGCGCCTCAGCATTTATATAGGTCAAGTGGCCAAAGACAAGTGAGAGCAGCATGACCTCTGGGGCTATGGTCCAAATTCATGTGGCCCACATGTGTTTTTTCTGATATTCTATTTCTTTTCTACTTGCCCTATGTAAATAGCAAAAAGATTATTTTAAGTTGTCCTACTTAGCAAACTAGAATACATCCTTTTCCCTTATCTTCTGCTTTACAAACAAGACTCAGACTGTTGCCCCTTTTTTACTAAAGATTCTTCCTCTTTTTGCATCTACCAACATATTTGACCTCCTGGATAATACATATAGAACTATGCCAAGCAAGTAAACATGGGTTAACCTACTCTGTGGTTATCACCAAGTGAAAGGCCTGTGATACTCTTGCAGAAGATGGGAAGATCTATATGAATCAAGGGGCAAAGGAAACCAAATGTGGGATTAAAAATTCAATACTGAGATGAAGGGCTTTACTATTTTTGACTATATTTTCCAGGGTTTTCATGAAACATTTTTCTAGTTTCAACTGCCTTTGAGACTCCAGGCAAAAATTGCTGGCACTATTGGGCATATGCTATGACTGTAAATTGCTACCCCCTTACATTTGCTCATAAGCTTAAGTCCCCAGTCATCCATTCTGATTTAGCCCCAGCCAACGTGGGCCTTCTGGGAGACAGTGTAAAGGAGAGGAACACGCCTTCAGAGCCAGGTAGTTTCTGAAGACAGGTGAGAGGAAGCTTCATGAGGTAAAATAGCTCCTCGGGTATGTTCGCACCACAACTTTGAGCCTGTGCCTGAGTTTGGACTCAAGCCTATGCCTACACCTACACAACAATTGCACTAACCCTAGGGTGACCACATTGCCCTATGACAAATACAAGATGCCAGCCTTTGGGGCTGGTGGACTGCTGTCCCATGTCAGGGCTTCAAGGTGATAGGGGCTGCTGTCCCCCGGGGAGGCACTAGGGATGGGGGCTCCACAGCCTCTCGATGAGGGGGAGTGGAGGATGGGAGCTCTGCAACCTCGTGGCTGGTGGGGTGAGTACCAAGAATAGGGACTCCTCAGATTCCCAGGGGGGTTGGGGGCAGGGAATGCAGCTGCTCCCTGAGCCTGAGGTCCCTGGCAGCAGGTGCTACCATGCCAGGGAATGGGGCAGTCAGCCCAGGGAGGAGCTTCCCTGAAGCGGGAGCTGGTTCCCTTAGGCATGAGGCAGCAGCTCCATGGCAAAGCTTGCCAGCAGCATTTAAAAAAATGGGCAAATGGTCCTATATCTTGTGGGGCTTCAGTTCCCAGGCACCAGGTATCTCAGGGGAGCAGCCCCCTGCTGTCAGGGAGCTCCTGTGCTGGGCAGTTGCCCTGTTCCCTGGCACCCCAAGGTTAAACAGCACCAAATGCCAAAACAACCTATTTCGAAATAAACTTGAAGTAAGATGAGCCATTTGTGTACCACAAACTGTGCATCTTATTTTCAGTTTAGGGTGCTGTCTAGATGTAGCCTATGTGTTTGAATACTTCAGCTGCAAACATTGCAGATTTCCCTCCAGCAGCTAAGCATAACTTCTTGTGGTGTCCTATTGGCAGAAGGAGATCATCAGTTGTGTCTTCCCAGGTATGCAAAGCTTGACATGACAAGAAAAAGCCTTTTGCAGCAAGGGCACAGTACACCCTCCACCCAGGATGACAGTTATGAAATGTTAATGAAACAAACATCATTTTGAACTCTAGCATTACCTCTGAATGCCGTAACTGTGATTAATAGCATTGTGTACAAAGACAATATTACAGTTCTCTTTAGAAATGTTCCATTTTATGCCCTTGAGATTCCACGATAATTAATTCTATGCTCATACACTGAGTTTAGAAAATAATTGTCTTTTTCTTGTCCTGGTTCAGGCCCCTCAACTTACACCACCCTCTGTTCTTTAGGAACTTGATCCTTGGCCCAACACGCCTTTAAGGACCAATCCATCAAGAGCTGCTTTTGCAGTGTTGTTAAGACTGATGATCTTGAGGGCAGACTGGCAGGCCTGGTACCCAAAGAAGAGGGACAAAAGACTGGAAAAATAGTGTTTTGAGGGGCAGGAGGAAAGGCTGAATGTTGCCACCTATGACAGCTTGTAGAGAGGGACAAGAACAACAGCTAAGGGCAGAGGAGAGAGCTCAATACATGGCTGTTTCAGCAACTCCTGTTCATTATGAACAGCAAGAGTCCCATCACTTGCTGCCTTCCTAGCACTATGGTACAGTCACCCTGTGATACACCCTCAGGCCCGCAGAATTGTGGACAACTCCACATTGAGGCAGGTCATGAATTCAGAATGGATGAGATGCTGGGCTAGGCAAACAAACTACATGCAGTCTTCTTTCTTCAGCACCTCCCTAGTGGCAACATTCCCTGCTTGCCCCTCCACACCAGCTGTGCGGGGGTGGGGGGAGAGGTAGTGGAGGGAAAAGACAAGATGTGGCTAGGGGACACACAGTGCTATGGGGACTGTTGTTGATTAACTAGCTCCTGCCCTTTTCTGTGCGTGTGTGGTTTTGTAATAGAAGCTGTCGTGCTCAACACACGGTGAGTGTAATATTGTCTAATACCTGTTTACAAATGAGGTATGTTGTGTTTTCAAGAAAATCTGTTGCTATTACTGCATCATATTATATAATCATGATTGAAATGATAAAGCTAAAAATACATTCAGAAGTGATTAATCATTGCCAAACAGACTATTTCTACTGTTTAGCTGGTACCGAGGATGCCATGTAGCAACCAATAGGTTTCAACAAAAAGCTACTCAATCAGTTTCCAGCCAGACTGTGCACCAATTCTGCAACCCGTCCCCAACCACATTCATTAGTCCACCATTGCACATGGACTTTCATTGTATGGCAATTAAGCCCACAAGGAAAATGAGTCACTTTTTCCCCACAGGCACATTCCTACAGCTACTATTACCCCTTTCTCATTGGGCCATGCAAATCCATAATGTGAGAACACAGCACATCCCTGACTTGTGCTGTCAGGATGCGACCAGCTCCTACAGTGTTACCTGCACTGAGGGTAAGGATCTAGAATTTCCTTGCTGTCACAGCTCCAATGATGTGCTAGAGGGATTTATGATGGGGCCTGTAAGTGATGACAAATGGTGGTTGATTATTTTCTTTGTTGGTCCTATCATGAAGTAGGTCACTTCTGGGTATTCATCTGCTGTGTCAATCCATTTCTTCACTTCCCTAGGTAACTAACTGGGTAACTAAGTTTTAAGAATGCTTAATAAAGGTCTTGTAGATTATTGTTTCTGTCAGTGGGATTGTATCAGATGCAGTTGCATCTTAGGACTTGGCTGTGGACAGTGGATCATGTGAAGGAGGTGTCTTGGATGAATGCTGGAGACATGTAGGTAATAATAGCTGTCAGTGGGTTTCTGGTATAGCGTGGTGTTTACATGACCATCATTGATTTGTACTGTAATGTCCAGGAAATGGATTTTGTGTATGGTCCAGGCTAAAGTTGATGGTTGGTGGAAATTGTTGAAATCCCTGTGGCATTCTTCAAGGGTCTCCTTACCGTGGGTACATATGATGAGATCAATATCATGCAAGTAGAAAAGGAGTGCTAGGGGATGGGAGCTAAGAAAGTGTTGTTCTAAATCAGCCATGAAAATATTGGAATATTATGGGCCATGAGGGTGTCCATAGCAGTGTTGCTGACTTGAAGGTATAAATTGTTCCCAAATCATAAATAGTGGTGGGTGAGGACAAAGCCACATAACCCAGACACTAGATGTGCTGTGGCATTATTGGGTATGGTATTCCTGACAGATTACAGCCCATCCTCATGTGGAACATTGGTGTTTATGGCAGTATCATTTGGGTTGAAAGTTCTGGGGCCACTGTTTGTCACACCAGGTCTTCATAACAGTGTGGGACAATCAGTTTGTGTTTTAACTCTGCACTAGAACTGACGGTCCACACAGGAGGCCCCAGCAGCTCTTCCAATTATCCTGAGCAGTATCTGCCAAGGTCAATCTATGAAGCTGGATACATCTCCTCCTGAAGTCCCATCAGAAAATACATCAGGTATCTTTGGTTGGTCCAAAATGTCCAGCAGTGCCCTGTGGATTCTCTGACAGTTTCCTGATACAGGAGTGAATGCTGAAACAAGAGAAGTTCATCCAAAGGGCCTCCTCCATGGTGCTGGCACAAGGAGTTGAGAGCACACAGGCAAAAAATGATTGCTTGGAAGATTCTGGTTGCGGGCTCTTCAAACTTATGGTACCATACACAGATGGCAGTAAAGTTTTCACACAGTTCATACTTGTCCTACATCAAGAGCAGCCACGTGGCAGGCTAGGGAAGTGAGGGAGCATTAGGAATGTTAGGGTATGGTGATCTTGACTGAGGTCTGCAGTCTTCAGTGTGAATACCAGAGCCCCAGATGTGAGCAGGGGTTAGAACCATCTTGACGGAGGGTTAAAACACATTATGGACATTCAAACCCAGAGTCCCTAACCCGGGTCTGATGCCTTGAGGCCTATTAACCCTGGGCGTATATGGCAGTGTAGATATACCCTTAGCTTATCTAAGCACTTTCTCCCCTTTCAGTTAGGAACCCCCACTTCTCCTTCCCCATCCTCCATTTGGCTGAGCTGCAGACAAACTGTATTACTCAATTAATCTTCTATATAGAGCAAAACAAACAAACAAGCAAGCAATCCTGACTTTTAAATCTTTCTTCCCTCTAGTCTGTGGGGGAGGGAGGCTTGGGGAAATTTTCTTCAGTCTGGAGATGAGAAGAAGAAACATTACACACTTTCTAGAACTGGAAGGGGCCTCAGGAGACCAGCTATTCCAGTCCCCTGTCCTCAGGGTCAAGCATCATCCCTGACATCTACTTGCCCCCATCCCTAAATGGCCTTCTCAAGGATTAAGCTCACAACCCTGTGCTTAGCAGGCCAAGGTGCAAACCACTGAGCTATCCCTCTGCCCCCAAATACAAATGTTTGCAGAGGTTCCAAGAGTAGGAGAGGTAATAAAACTGGCTGGGTAGACACATCCCTGCAGTTGGGTTGGTGGGATGGTAGGGAGTTATGGGTAGGAATCACTAGAATGCCTCAGTGACTTAGGAATACAAACCTCATTATAAGTTACTTTTTCAGTGGGATTTCATGGTGGTTAAGATCAGAAGTGGTCATGATGATCATGTAGTCTGATCTCCTGGATTCTGCATGCCATAGAACCTCACCCTAAAATGCCTGAATCATACCCGTAACTTGTGAATTTCTATCCATACATCATTTACAGCCAGATTTTTGTATTTAAGTAGATGGTTGGTTTGATGGATTGATTTTTTAAAAAAATCTCACTGGGCCCCCTAAATACCTTGAGACATTTAGTTCTTGGGTAGTCTCAAAAAATCTTACTCTCTACTCTTTCCTGATTTCTTATCTAAGAAATCCCTATTAAAACACAGATGGGCTGACAAGAGGGTGGCAAGACATCACTTTTTCTTCTTGTTTTAAAAGTTCCCCCAGAGATCTTCCCCTTACAACTCTAGAGAACTAAAGGCACAAACAGAAACCCACACAATATTTTCTCTTAAAAGGAGAAAACCCACCCTTTCTCACAGGGGTCTTGGTAAAATCTGCAGACTAGCCTGTCACAAAGAGTATCTACAACACTCCAAAATAAATCAGCTAATCTTTTCTACATAGCTGCCCTATAGTTTGGAAAGAGTGCTGCTGAAGAAAGATTTAGCAAGGTATCTCTTCTTGACTCTGTTTTACATCATTGCTAAGTGTGCTGTTTCCTTTCTTGATTTAAGAATATGCTTGTTGCATCCACACAATTCATGACATTCAAACCATAGCTGATGTTTGTGATCCTTTACTTGGGGAGGCCCAGGGTGCACAAACACTATGTTTGGGTAACATAACACTTTAACGATATATCAAAGGGGGTTCAGTTACTTTTACACCATCTCCTCCATTCCCAATGTTGTCTCTAAGGACATGAATAAAATTTACAAAGGCAATCTGGATGTACAGTAATGTGGATTTGAAGTGTTTTTATTGTATACAAACTTAGCTAGGTTTGCTTATCAATCTGTTCAGCTATTGCTTTAACAATGTGCTATTTGTCAATTTTCAGCCAGGTCTTGCAGGATGATTTCATAAGCAATTTAAAGGAGCCCAACTGGGAGAGAGAGTTCTGTAGCCCTCTGGTGGAATGCAACCTGTTTTATTTCTTCTCCACATCCCAGTTTATCATAATCAAGAGTCAGTAAAGTTATGGCGAAGAGGCACTGTATGTTAACACTGTATTGAAGATTGTAGGTTTAACTCAAAAGAGCATCAGCACTATGGGCAGATTGCACCAATGGCAGTTTTTTTAAAAATTCAGGCATAAGAGGCTGATGACAGAGAGTTTTTGCTGGCAGAGGCATGTCTACATAGCCTGTTTACTACTGGCCACGCCCTCTGCTGGCAGCGAGATCCTGCACAGCTATGCTAATGAGCCACAGGAATATGTTAATGAGCAGTTATTTGCAATTGCAATATTGCTCATTAGCATGAAGCTGCCAGCAAGACATCTCCGTGTAGACCCAGACATAGTGTTTTGAATCTCTGCCCAATCTCCTTTGTAATACCTGCCCCAAGAGGCATGCTTAGCTAGATTTTTGCCTGATTGGTTCAGGATACACATATTCCAGAGCTGGTTACTGGTATTTGAGATTGCATCTAATGCTCTTTCTGCTTCAAGAGCAAAGGATGTGTATGTGGTGTTATACCATTGGTGTATGAAGATTATTTGATCTTGGTGTGTTTCCTGCAACTGTTTCCTGGAGATGTTTATCTTCATGCATTTCAAAGTGGTAGTAGCTGTGTGGTGCTCTCCCTGTTTTTCACGTAGCTCATCAACTTTCTTTAATGTTTTTGTGTGTGTGTGTGTGAGTGTGCATGCACAGGAGGTTAAGTCTGATTAAGAGTATTGTGTAGAAGTACTGAGTGGGATATGAGGTGTGTATGGCTGAGAAAGTGATTTTAAACAGATGATTTAGGCAAGTGTGAAATTATGCAATGTTCAAAATTATTCAGATATGTACATGTTCATTTTTAATGTTCAGTTTCTATTTAAATATAAAAAGTAGTGCTGTAGGGTTTGCACAAAGGAGAGCCCTAAACTGGTCCTTTACCTTATTTTAACATTCAGCAAAGGGCCAGCAAGGGCACTTTAAAACTGACATATAGCTCATTCAAAGGCCATCAATAGTAATTACAACATAAATTGTTCCTTTGTGCTTTTGTTAATCTTTGCTGTCCTGGGCCAAGAAACCTAGGATTAATCTTAAAAATACCACTTCCTCTCTTAGGACCAAGTTCTTCCCTTTGTTTTATACATGTATTTCATAGACTTCTCTGCTTATTACACCAGTGGAATCCAGGTCAGATGTGACTTGTAGATTTTACAGACAAAAGTGGAGTTTTGTTTGTGTTCATACCCTTTAAACTAACCTTTTCAAACTGCAAAGTGCTGTTATCCATACAGATGTCCTGTATGTTTCTTGCTGGCACTGCTGGCCACTACCTAAAATTTCCCACGTTATGCTAATCTGACCACTAGGTGTCATTGAAAGACTGAAGTAAACATTTGAGATCAATGTATATAAATTTCTTTCAGAATTCATGGGTGTTCTTAAGGTGTCCCAGAAGAGTTTAAGAAAGGTAACATTACTCTTTGCTATGTATGCATAATAACATTGATAAAAGCCAAGCTCCAAGTTATTTCTGCAACACTAGTTATACTTTTACTGTTCTTTATAAAATATTTTTATGAACGGCTTGTTGAGACATTAAAACTATAGCTGCTTCCTCTTTCTCTCTCACATACACAACACCCAGTGTAATGTACAGCTGTGATACTTTACTGGTTTGAACACAAGCTCACACGTATATTAAACAGCCAATGTAAAGCAGTTTTCAACTGCTGCCTATTGCTATTGCTCTGTTGCTAGCTCAGTCTTTCAAAAGTTCCGAATGCTTCCTGGGAGGTGGTAAACATTCTCAGCTCCCATTGAAATGAGAAGGGAAGGTGCTCCGAGCCTCTGTCAGAGGCACGTTCAAACTCTCTTACTCCTCAATAAACAGCACTAACTTCTAATGCGTGGTTCTGGATTGTGTGACATCCTGATATGCCAGGCTGGAATGCACGGTGTAACACACACAAGTGGAAAATTCTGTGGCAGCTCCTTTCAAGTTAAAAGGAGATTAACTGATATAATGTCCATACTGTAGCCCTATGTTTTTCCACATAATTCAGTTTTATGGTGGGCCAACATTTCTAGTATAATGCCCTACCGATAGTTGTGAACGTATAACAGAATTCTAAAGGCTATTGTAAGAAAACTTGGTGAGTCTGGAAGCTGGGCATGAGATGGTAGGGACTGCTAATACTGGGTAGGTGTCAAGAGTAATTTGGGATTATATAAATTTTGGCTAAAGAGATTGACATTGCCACAGAATTAAGAAATGTAAAAGGTCCTGGTTAGAGTAAAAGCAGAAAACAAAAGAACAGGGAAGGCCAAGTTTTTTTTATTTGTATCACAAAATAATTTCTTTCAATTAAATGTCTAGATATTTTCACTGTATATAAAATATATATTGCAAGATCTGAATATTTTAGTTTTGGAATCTCCCTGAAGTACATAAACCTGTATAGGGTGAACCTGCTTTCAGAGTATGGATTTATTTGGTCTCAGCCTAGTTTTAAGTTTTTTTGTCTTTTCTGTTACAATTACTCAACAAAGTAAGATTAGTACCCAGGCTTTTCTGAGTGTTGCTTTTAAATCATATGAGAAAAACGTATATTTTTCTTAGTCTGAACTTGGAGTTTTGACATGAGTGGCCCTTCTGTCCTAAGATGATTGTGGAACCATTTTACATTTGTTGTAGCTTTATATAGGAAATAATTGTGTTCACATTGCTAAACAATGATGATGAAACTTCCATTGACTTTAGTGGTGTAGAATCCAACCTGTAAGGCAGAAAGATAACTTTAAAGTAATCTAAGTTAAGACTCAATATTCTTTTAGATGACCTTCACAATGATATAGATGGTACTAAAGTTAAGAGGAAAGTTTGTTTGTACTGTAGAAGGCTACATTTAAAACCTAGTACTTGGTGATATTATAACTCTTAGGCCCCTGTGATGGAGTTGATAGATATCATGGCAGCTCTGCCTATTCATTTTAGGAAGATGGCGGGTGAGGCCAGGTGATAATATGGAGGCATTCCTGCTCTCTTCAGATGGGGCCCTAGGTTAACCCTGCTGGCCCCATATCTAACTGGACGGGCACTTTCAGATATGATTAAGAATTCTCAACCCCAGCAGGTAATGGACGGATCGGTATGAGAGGTCCTTTCAGGACCTAAAGAAATGACTAGCACAAAACCCAGTCCTCCTCCATCTGGATTTCACAAAAGAGTTCATGCTCCAAACAGATGACTCAGAAGTAGGCTTAGGGTCTGTTCAGTACCAATGGGTCAATGGGGAAGAACATCCTGTTGTGATCCTGAGCAGAAAACTATTCCTGAGAAAGAAGTGATACTCAACAGTCAAAATGAGGCCTTAGCAGTAAAATGGGCTATTGATTCCCTTTGATGTTGCTTGATAGGAATGACCTTTAAGCTAATTGCTGATGATGTATCCCTCCAGTGGCTGCACAGCATGAAAAAGACAAACCTCTGGATCATGCGATGGTACCTCTCTGTACATCCCTATACTTTCTGCAAGTTCCATTGTGCAGGCAAGGCCCTTTCCAATGGGGATTTCTTTTCCAGTTTGGACAAAGAGTTAAGTAGGAGAGACCATCACCCTGGTCCCATAAGCGGGAGGGTGTGTGATAATGGGAGTGTACCTTGAATTGGCTGGTAGGGGTTAATACCCTGTGAGTGGAGGAAATTCATACTGAACCTGTTCCAAGTGCTATGTTATTATAAAAGGGAGCAACTGAGCTCAGTCTGGGCTGGATATCAAAGAGGGAGAACCTGTGGCAGGCGCTCCAGAGGCAGACCAGGCAAAGATCCTGACAATGAGAGCCAGTAACTCAGGAGACTGGAGTGAACTTCCAGAACCAGCAGAGCCGTGGGGAGTGACTTATGCTGCAGAGCCGGAAGACTCCAAAGCTTCACAAATCACCTGCTGTCAGGGATGGTAGGAAGCTGTTCAGAGATGGTCCTACTGGGAGACCACGGAGGGAGTGGGCACAGCCCGCCCATGACTAAAAGGCCCCGCTCAAAAAGAGGGGGGGGGCACTAAAAAAAACATGTCCCCAAATAAATTCGGGGAACAACTAAAGAGAGAACAGGGACAGGAGTGGGGGTCAAAGGTTCAACAAAGGAGCCAGAGGGGGACACCGAGCAGAGAACCCCGGACAGCGCCCACAGCTCCGCAAAGGCTTCGAGGAAGTCAGTGGACACTGCTCAGAGGAACTCTGCCTGGATTCGTGAGCGGAGGGCAGAGTGGAAATAGGCCCGACAGTCACACGTCTCCCCCTCAGCCAGCCTCCTCTCCCTGGTGTTACAGATGGCTACTTTTGCCATCACCAGCAGGAAGCTGACAAGGAGGTCCCACGACTTAGTGGGGCCGTGGATGGGGTGTACCAGGATCAAGAGGTGTGGGGAGAAGTGCAGCTAGAACCTCAGCAGGAGGTTTTGGAGGAGCCGGAAGAGGGGCTGCAACCTGGCACACTCAACATAGATGTACGCCAGGATCTCCCTCGCACAGCAAAAGGAACTGGTGTCCGGGAGGGGGGGTGAACCGTGCCAGGTACATGCCCATGCTCACTGCCCCATGGAGAATCCTCCAACCGATGTCTCCGGCGGGCTGCAGAACCAAGGTGGAATAGAGGCTGGCCCACCGGGGCTCCCCACACTTGGATGGTGGCAGAAGGCCCTGCCACTTGTGATCAGGCCAAGAAGCGAGGGTGGGGAAATGGAGTGTGTGAAGCAGATGGTGAGTGTGTGGTATCTTCCACTCAAGTAAGCTTAGTGTGTTTTGGTGGGATTCCTCAGCAAGCTAATGGTGAGCCACTCTACCAGTCCATGGCCAGGGCCCTGGGTTAGGGCCTAGTAGAGTCTGGTGGGCCTGACTCCCTACCAGGACTGCCATCCCACCCCTTCCTTCTCGCTACAGTCTCCTGGTTACTGGACATGGCCACACTGCCCTCCAACTAAGGGATACTTTATAGACTTTGGCCATTAGGCTGTGCTGATCCTAAGAAAGGACTGCTGTATAGGCTCTACCTATTAGGCTGTGCTGTCCTGGGGTCCTCTTGAGATGGGGTGTGCACACATTGCCACAGCCCCAAATTCAGAAAGCACTTATACACATGATTAATATCTTTGACTTGTGGGATTTAGGTTCTTGCTTACGCACCTGCCCTGAACTGTGGTGGTTCTGTTAATTAGAGAGTTGAGTTCTGAAAAATTCCTTGTATAAGAATTTAATAAAATGCACTTATTGATATTAAGCAGAACTGTCTGTTCTTTTCTGCTGCTGTAGGAAAATAGGATTTGGGGTGTCTTTTATATATAATTTGGTTTCAGATATTTTAGGTCAGTCTGTAAAATCTAATCTCTTTCAATATTAAGGATTAAAGAGAAGTGGGATCACTGCACATTTAGAAAAAGGGTTTTATTAGGGCTGAACATAACCAATTTCAAATTAGATTTGCATACTGACTAAGTAGCTTGGCATGTGTGTGCACAAAGCTTACAGACTGGAAAACTAATAAACTTTTGAGTTAGGCATCCTTGCGGCCTAGTATTTCCTCAAATATTCAACATAAGGTTATTGTTTTAAAAAATTCAGTAGAAATAAGGACGTTATTAAAGCTCAGATTTTTATTTATGGGTTATAATATTTTAATTCAGAATAGGAGAAAGTGATCTGAGATCTTACTGCAGTGAAGAACATGAGGACTAAGTAGACAAGCATTAGTTAATTCTGTGCAAACTATTGAAAAAAGTTCTGTATAGAACCTTTACCCTTAAAGCACTGCATACTTACCTATTGCTCTTACTTTTTATTTAAATTTTGTAAAAGAAAGTGCATGCTTGTGCATTAGGGGACATGGGCATGGGGAAGATCAACAACTAAAAACATTGCCTGCTATAATTTCTGGGAGAAACTGTACAGATTTAGTCTAGCTGTTAAGTTTGCTTTAAATTTTTGTTAATGAGCCTTTTTCTATGCTTGCAATTGATCAAGGTAACTTTTGTCCTTCACAGCTCCTTTATTCCTTTCCCCTCCCCCCAAATGACAAAGGTTTTGTCATGGCAAGTGTAAGTATAAATGGTCTCCTGCAGACAAAGCAAACACTGCTCCTGGGAGCTAAAAGTACATTTGTGAGGTATCACTCATAAGCACTCAGCTTCTCTATCTCCATGTTTGGTTAACACTCTCAAGGGGTGACATGGGAGATGTGACCATAGAGCAGGAGAGGTATCAGTAGGTTTTCTAGATTATCTTTTGTTTTTCCACAGCTGACTTCTCTGGACAGTCATTTGTGGCCTACTGGGCAGTGGACTGGAGGTATGGGTTGCATTCCCAGTCCTGCCACTGACCTGCTATGGCTACGTCTACACATGAAGCCAACATCGAAATAGGCTATTTCGATGAGTATCGTCTACACGTCCTCCACAGCTGGCAACGTCGATGTTCAACTTCGACGTTGCGCGGCACCACATCGAAATAGGCGCAGCGAGGGAACGTCTACACGCCAAAGTAGCACACATCGAAATAGGGATGCCAGGCACAGCTGCAGACAGGGTCACAGGGGGGACTCAACAGCCAGCCGCTCCCTTAAAGGGCCCCTCCCAGACACAGTTGCACTAAACAACACGAGATCCACAGAGCCGACAACTGGTTGCAGACCCTGTGCATGCAGCATGGATCCCCAGCTGCAGCAGCAGCAGCCAGAAGCCCTGGGCTAAGGGCTGCTGCCCACGGTGACCATAGAGCCCCGCAGGGGCTGGAGAGAGAGCATCTCTCAACCCCTCAGCTGATGGCCGCCATGGCGGACCCCGCTATTTCGAAGTTGCGGGACGCGCAACGACTACACGGTCCCTACTTCGACGTTGAACGTCGAAGTAGGGCGCTATTCCTATCCCCTCATGGGGTTAGCGACTTCGACGTCTCGCCGCCTAACGTCGAAGTTAACTTCGAAATAGCGCCCGGCGCGTGTAGCCCTGACGGGCGCTATTTCGAAGTTAGTGCCGCTACTTCGAAGTAGCGTGCATGTGTAGACACAGCTTATGTGACCTTAGGCAAATCACTTCTCTGTACCGTTTTCCTTTCACTATTTGTTTGTCTTGTGCACTCAGCTAGTAAAACACATTCTTGCCTTGCCTCGCCTTGCCTCAAAGAGTATACAATGGACTTTGTAATATGTCTGCCACAATGTAGCACTGGTCTTGATTGAAGACTCTATGGACTATATTCATATGTATAAAAACAAAGTAAATGTGTCTCCAAGGCAGCACATAGCCACAGAGAGAATTCTATTAGCAGTGGTAGCTAGGTAGAACCCTGTGTCATCTGAACAGAGGAGCTTCCTTTCTCCCCTTCTGCATGTGTGCAAATACCACAGCTTCAGGAAGATTATGGACTACGCTGGCAGGTTCAGATGGCACATTCAAACAAACAAAACGTACCCCTATTGAATTCCTGCAGTGTTGCATGGAGAACGATATTTTCCTGTAGGCTTTGTCATCACCTGGAATTTAATGGAAAATGATCGCCCTGAGCTAAGAGTCTTGAAAAATTTCTTAGGTAACATGATGTTGTGGGAAATATGTGTGTGTGGCTGTGAGTGGTTTGCACCTGGGCCCAGGTGGCCTAGTGGCTAGGCCCCCAAGTCAGGGCCTGTTGGGTGGGTCCATAGCCCCACCCAAGGATGGCCCTGAAGATCTAGTCCCCTTTTTGGTGGGAAAGGGGTTCCCGGGGTGGGGGGGAAGCTCCCTGGTCCCCTCAGAACCTGAGGGAGGGTCCTGGGCTGTGCCCTCCAGCAGCTAACCAGGTGTCAACTCCTGCCTCTTAGCTGGTCAGCCCCAAAATGAGCTGGCTTCCCTCCCTTTATACCCCTCCAGGCCTGACACTGGCCACAGGTGAACTGGGGTGGGGTTGATTGGGCTAACAGGCCTTGTTTAACCCCTGCCTTGCCTGGCCTCCCTCTCACACTCCTACAGTGGCTCACAGAAATGTGGGGTTCCTGCTGAGGGTAGGCGACCAGGTGACACCTCTGTACTGCACACAAATGGGGAGGTGGAGCCTGAGGTTTTGAATTGGAACTGGGGGTTGGAAAGCAGTGGGTCGGGGAGAGAGACAGAGAGAGACAAAAGGGGCCCCTTTGGGGCCTGCTGTCTCCAAAATGGATTGGACTGACTGCTTCTGGCCGCTGTCCTGACACCTCTGTACTGTGCTGTGTCCCTGTTGGCTAATAAACCTTCTATTCTACCTGCTGAGTGAGAGTCACTCCTGCCTGCAGATGGGATGCAGAGCATGGGGACCCCTGAAGCCCATTAGAGGGAGGTTGGTAATAATTTCTATAGAACAGTACTTAATCAGCTATGTATTTTAGAGAGCTTGCCTGTTTGATCAAGAACTCCTAAAGGTTAAGAGCTAGGACCACCAAATTCTGCACACAGGTTCCTTTTATCATAACTTAAAGGCTATGTCCACATGCCACTGCAATTTGAAAAGGACCCCTTTCAAAATGCACTTTGCAAAAGAATGTTCTTCAAAATTGTGCATCCACAAAGCCACAATCCCCTATTTCAAAAGAGCCGCCCAGTACTTCAAAGGCGAGCATCTACACAGCCGTGACCACTCTTTCGAAATAACAGGCTAGGAAATGCTGTGGAGAGGGTCACATGGCTTTAAAGCCCTTTTGGGACCTGCAGGTAGCCGTTCCTTTAAAGAGCCCTTCCCAACACTCATACCCTGTGCATGCTCCAGGCTGCAAGGCTTGCCACAGCACTGCAGCCCCTGTGTAGGGTCCTGAGTTGTATTAGGGGCACTAAGCCTCCCCAGCATCTCCTGAGGGGGAGTTCATCTGGGCCGTGGCCAGCCTGCTGGCTGTGCTGCTTGCGGCTCTCCTCCAGCAGCACCAGGGGGCCAGTCGCACAAGCCCCCTCCTGCAGGCCATTGGCCAGGGGCTACTTCATTGCCCCCTGACACTGCTGATTTGGCAATGCTGGGTGTATCCCACCAGCACCAAGTAGTGGGACTGCCTCATGCTGGGGGAACGGAGTGACAACCAGTGGCTGCAAAACTTCAGGATGCCCAGGAAGACATTTGAGGAGCTGTGCCACTGGCTCACCCCAGCCCTCTAGCACCCTGATGCCAGGATGTGGCCCCATGCTGCTTCTGAAGAAGAGGGTAGTAATAGCCATCTTGAACCTGGCCACCCCAGACAGCCACCAATCCGTAAGCCGCCAGTTTGGGGTAGGGAAGGCCACCATTGGGGTAGTCCTGTTTGAGTTAAGCCCAGCTCGGGCCACACATCCAACATGGCGAAGGGGCCACTGGACAAGGGGAGGTTCTGCAAGGGACCAGGGAAGGGATCCTTGCAAGGGTCTGGGAAGAGTGGTCTCTCAAGGGGCCACACACTCATGGGCGTGTCTGTCTTCCACCCCATCCAGGTTGTCCAGGTGACAAACACCCTCCTCCTGTGCCCAGTCATCACCACTGGGGACCTGCAAAAGCAATGAGGGGTCCTGTGGCACCTTATAGACTAAAGGAAATATATAAGCATCTGTTAGTCTATAAGGTACCACAGGAGCCCTCGTTTTTTTTGCAGATCCAGACTAACATGGCTACCCCTCTGATACTTGACACATTGGGGACCTGGACCTTGCCCTTGCTGGCTTAGTGGAGCTGGGCTTCCTGAACTGTTTTGATGTGCTGGACAGGATACATGTTGCCATATATGCCCCGGACTAGAGCATGAGCACTTTTGTGAACAGAAAGGGGTACCGCTCTGTGGTCCTCCAGGTCCTTGTCAACACCCAGACTTGGTTCATGGATATGTGTGTGAGCTGACTGGGCAAGGCCCATGAAGCTCAGGTGTTTAGCAACTCATGGCTGGGGCAAAGGATGCAGGAGAGCACCTATGCCCCCCTCAGGAGCTACCAATGGGAAACATCACTATGCTCCCCCTGCATCATGGCTGATGCTGCGTACCCCCTGTACCCATACATCATGGCCGTGTCTACACTAGCCAAAAACTTCGAAATGGCCATGCAAATGGCCATTTCGAAGTTTACTAATGAAGCGCTGAAATACATATTCAGCGCCTCATTAGAATGCAGGCAGCTGTGGCACCTCGAAATTGACACGGCTCGCTGCCACGCAGCTTGTCCAGATGGGGTTCCTTTTCGAAAGGACCCCAGCTACTTTGAAGTCCCCTTATTCCTATGAGCAAATAGGAATAAGGCAATTTTGAAGTAGGCAGGGTCCTTTTGAAAAGGATCCCCATCTGGATGAGCCGCGTGGCGGCGAGCTGTGTCAATTTCGAAGTGCTGCGGCGGCCTGCATTCTAATGAGGTGCTGAATATATGTTTCAGCGCTTCATTAGTAAACTTCGAAATGGCCATGCAAGTTTTTGGCTAGTGTAGACGTAGCCCATGAGGCCCTATATAGGACACATTGACCCATGCCAGGAGCTTTTCAATGCCTGCCTGAACTGGGCCAGGATCACCACTGAGCGGGTGTTCAGGTGTCTCAAGGGATGCTTTTGCTGCCTCCTCACGAGATTGGAGGTTGGCCTCCCAAAAGTGCCCGCAGTAGTTGCAGCCTGCTGTGCTCTCCACAATATTGTGGAGAGCAAACAGGAGCACTTCATGCAGGGCTGGGCTGCTGAGGTTGGTACTGAGTACGAGTAGCCACCTGCTGCCCTGTGTCACCAGGCACAAAGGGACAGGGTGAGAGTCATGGAGGTCTTTGCCCAGGGCCCGCAGTGACCCTACCCTAGTGAACCTCCCCCACCACACACTCCCTCCCGCACCTCCACCCCTCACAGCCCCACCATGCACCCCCTTCTGCATCCCCACTCCTATCCCAACACACGATAGGGACACTGGAGGAGGGGAGGAACTTCTGCTGTTTATGGCTGTGAAGGCATTGCTGTGAGCAGCTTGTAGCTCTGCTGCTTGCATGCTCTCAGCTTCTTGCCATGGAGTTCCCCAGGCTCCCTGTGGCTTTAAGACATTCCAGAAGCAGGAACTATTGAGTGCTGATTGCTATGGACAGGGTGTCTACCAGGGCACCTGCACAGCATCCTGGAAGCCTTTTCTGTTAATGGAAGGTCCTACTGCATGTTCAGGCAGGCATTTTGTCAACAGATCTTTCTCAACAATGACATTCTTCCTCATGGTGAGCAAGGTACAACTGTCAACAAAAGCACTCCATTCTGTTGACTTAGTGTCAACTGAACACGCTTTGCAATCTGGATACTCTGCAGGTTTTGACAACAAAATGGCTGTTTTGTCCTCAAAACCCTGCAATCTAGACATAGTCTTAGTGAATAACTCCCACTCTGGCAGTAAAGTCATGTCAATCAGTATGGATGAACAACACACTATAGCCGTGTCTACATGTGTAGGGCTACACGTGTAGGGTGCTATTTCGATGTTAACATCGATGTTAGGCGGCGAGATGTCGAAGCCGCTAACCCCATGAGGGGATAGGAATAGCGCCCTACTTCGACGTTTAACGTCGAAGTAGGGACCGTGTAGTCGTTGCGCGTCCCGCAACATCGAAATTGCGGGGACCTCCATGGCGGCCATCAGCTGAGGGGTTGAGAGACGCTCTCTCCAGCCCCTAAGCTCAATGGTGGCCGCGTGGAGCAGCCCCTTAAAGGTCCCCAACCCCTCCCTTTCTGTGCAGGAAGCTGAGAGAGCATGCAGGCAGAAGTAATAACACACGGCCAGCCTGCACGCTCTTCAGCAGCCCCAACAACCCCCCCAACGCACCGATGGCCGCCCGGCAGGCCCCCCAGAGCCCCCAGGGGACACCCCCCAAAGGGGAGCCAGGGCAGCCAGGGCAGCCAGGCTGGCAGCCAGGCCTGCAAGAGGCAGCGGGACCCCTCCTGGACGGAGGCCGAGCTTCGGGAACTGCTGGGGCTCTGGAGCGAGGAGGCGGTGTTCCAGGTAATGGGGAGCAAGAGGCGGAACGTGAATACGTTCGCTCGGCTGGCAGAGGGCCTGGCCACCTGGGGTCACCCTGCCCGCACTCCGGACCATGTCCGGAGTAAAGTCAAGGAGCTGCGGCAGGGTTATGCCCGGGCCCGGGATGTGGCTGGACGATCTGGGGCCGCCCCCGTCACTTGCCCCTTTTACAGGGAGCTCAGGGACATCCTGGGCCCCCGGCACACCTCCTCCCCTCCGGCCACTCTTGACACCTCGGCTGAGGACCCCCAGCAGGCCCCGGAGCCGGACTCCGCCCCGGACGTAAGCCCCGCACCCCAGGGCCCCCCCCTGGAGCCCACCCCCGGGGCATCGCAGCAGGAGGAGGAGGAGGAGGAGGAGGGGGACTCCTCCTCCACTGAGACGGGGCTGCACATCCTCCTCCCATCCCGGAACAGCAGCCGGGCGTCCGCCCCCCGGGTGTCCCCAGACCGTGGGAGTGGACCTACAGGTATGTACCCCGCCGGAGTACACCCCCGGGGCTGAGGGGCGGGGGCAATAGATATGTGGCCAGGGCCCTCCACAAGCCCAGATGGCCATGGCCCCAAGGACAGCAGGACCATGTCCCTCACAGCAGTGCATCAGCCCCTGCCGCCCCCCCCAGCACGACAGTGCCATGACCCATCCCCAAGGCAGGTGGGAGCGGAACCTCTAGGGTCCCCCGGGAGGAGGGGGTGGGACACCCCGCAGCAGCAGCAGCAGCAGCAGCAGCCGCAGCTGCATGTGATGGAGTTGGGGGAGTGCAAATGCGAGACTCAGGCTAGATATGAGCAACAAGCTGAATAGCTCCCAGGGGCAAAGGATGATCCTGGGGCTACAACTGGCAAGTGACACCTCTGCCCTGAACAAAGAGGAGGGAGGAGCCAAGATGGCTTTGAATCAGGGGTGGGGGCGCAGGTAGAGGCTAGGGGAAGGGAGAGCTGGAAGGCAGCCAGCCTGAGGAGGGGGAAAGCTACACTCCAGAGGGGCACTCCTTGGGGTCCTCTCCCCAGGACGGGTTGGAAGGACTGTGTCTGACTGCTGTATTGTCACTCCCAGGAGAAACTGGGCATCTGTGGCCTAAGAAACCTCTTCTGTCAGACCCTGCTGAGTGAAGTGAGAGTCACTCCCGCCGGGGGCGGGGTGCAGTGCAGGGGGACCCGTGAACCCCATCACAGCAGCATCTCCCAGGGATGGGGATGGGGAACCTGCAGCACAGGGGTGGGGGGACAAGGGCCACAGCTCGGGGCCCACACTAACGCCTGTCTCCATTCTTCTTCCCCGCCTCCTGTGTTCTGCAGCTGCACCATCGGAAGGACCGGAGAGCACCGGCGAGGCTTCAGTGGTCCCGGAAACCCCTCTGGGGCCATTGCTCCAGGCAAGCCCCTTGGTGGAGGACTGACCGGCCCCATGGCGGGCAAGACGGTGGACCCAGCAACACCACACGCCGGCGACGGACCCCCAGCTGCTGGCCATCCATCGTCGGCAGCTGGAGGTCGCGGAGCAGCGTCTGCAAATGGAGCAATGCTGCCTCCACCTCCAGGAGCGGGCGTTGGCCTGGCGCCAAGAGGCATGGGGGGCCTACATGGAGACCTTCAACCACCTCGTGGACTACCTGGCCCCCCGTGCCACGCCGGCCGCCGCTGCGCCCACCCTGAGTGCTCTACGTGCCGCGCCACCCGCTGCTCCGCTCATCGCCATGCCGTCCACCATCACCCCGCCACCCGCCACCGAGGGCCAGACGGCTGAGGGACACCTGGGGTCAGCTGAGACTCGTCGGACGTATCTTCTGGTCCGCCCGGCCCCCAGCCAGCCCGCACAGGGCTGCGGCCGAGGCGGGGCTCCCAGCCGCCCACCCCCAGTGCCGGACTATAGGGGCGTGGGGCCCAGGACGTGGCCCCCCCCTTGTATATAGTTTTGGGACTTATTTATTTGTGCCCCCCGTTTGCCCCGTCCCCCCCATGTAAATAGTTCTCCCCTTCCTTGTAATCCCTGGTTTTCTGTTTTTTGTACATATAATATATGCAAACTTTTTTATTATTCACTTATATAATAGTTTAGTTAGAAGGTCTTATATATAGTTTGTTGTTATTACTTAAAAAAACAGTTCATAGAAAACCAGTTTCATTTTACCAACAAGTGCGTGCTTTTATTTGTCCAGGAAAAGTGTGTGGGGGGGTGTGCTGTTGGGTGCTCCGTGGTGTGGGCTTAGGGGCAGGGAGGGTTGTGGAGGAAGGGGGAGGGGCAGTGGGGGGCCTGGCAGAGTTCACCGCGCAGCCTCATTGAAGTGGGTCCGCAGGGTCTCCTGGACCCGGGTACCTTTGGGGTCCACCTGGAGACTGGGGGCAGCGGGTGGCTGCACGTCGGCCCTGCCGGCCTCCATAGCCCAGCCCTGAAAAAAGGCCTCCCCCTTGCTCTCCACCAGATTGTGTAGGGTGCAGCAGACACCCATAATCTGGGGGATGTTGTTGGGGCCCGCATCCAAGCGGGTCAGGAGAAATCTCCAGCGCCCTTTGAGGCGGCCAAATGAGTGCTCCACCACCTGGCGTGTGTGGTTCAGGCGCTGGTTGAAGCGCTCCTGGCTGGCAGAGAGATGGCCCGTGTACGGGTGCATGAGCCAGGGCCGGAGGAGGTATGCCGCATCTGCGATGATGCAGAGGGGCATGGTGGTGTCCCCCAGAGGGATCTCCTACTGGGGGATGTAGGTCCCCGCCTCCAGCCGGCGGCACAGGCCCGAGTTCCAGAAAACCCGGGCGTCGTGGGTGCTGCCAGGCCAACCCCCATAAACGTCCTGGAAATGGCCCCGGCTGTCCACCAAGGCCTGGAGGACCACTGAGTGGTAGCCCTTGCGGTTTACGTAGCGTCCTCCACTGTGTTGCGGGGCGCAGATGGGGATGTGAGTCCCATCCAGAGCCCCAAAGCAATTGCGGAAGCCCAGCGTGGCAAAGCCCGCGATGGTGGCATCTGGGTCCCCCAGCCTCACGAGCCTGTGGAGGAGCATGGCATTGGTGGCACGCACGACCTGCGGGGAAAGCACATGGGAGAGCACCAATGAGGGGTGAGCAGGGTGTGTGTGGCCCTGCCCTGCCCAGGCCCCCCTGCTCTCCCCTCCCCTCTCCTGCCCTCCCCTGCCCTGCCCGGGCCCCCCTGCCCTCCCCTCCCCTCCCCTCCCCTGCCCTTCCCTGCCCTGCCCTGGCCCCCCTGCCCTCCCCTTACCTCCCCTCCCCTCCCCTGCCCTGCCCTGCCCTGCCTGGGCCCCCCTCCCCTCCCCTCCTCTCCCCTCCCCTGCCCTGCCCTGCCCTGCCCTGCCCTGCCAGGGCCCCCCTGCCCTCCCTCCCCGGTGGGTTCTCTTACCTCCATGAGGACAGCCCCGATGGTGGCCTTGCCGACACCAAACTGCTGGCCCACGGATCGGTAGCTGTCTGGAGTGGCCAGCTTCCAGACAGCGATGCCGACCCGTTTCTCCACTGGGAGGGCACGCCGCATGGCGGTGTCCTGGTGCCTGAGTGCGGGGGTGAGCCACTGGCACAGCTCCATAAATGTCTGCCGGCTCAATCTAAAGTTCCTGAGCCAGCGGTCGTCGTCCCACTCCTCAAGCACCAGCCGTTCCCACCAGTCGGTGCTGGTGGGGTAGCTCCACAGGCGGCGGCGTGTGAGGTGGGGGGGGGGTCGGGGTGCTGCACGGTTGGGGGTTGAGTCCTGCTCCCCTGCAGGCCGCTCCTCCTCCGGTGTGGCAAGGAGGTGCTCAGCTGCCTCCCGCATGGCATGGAGCAGGGCAAGCCCTGCTCCTGCCGGGAGGGCTGGGTGGACCTCTGGCTGCTGCTGCTGCTGCTGCTGCTGCTGTTGCTGGGGGTTCATGACTGCGTCGCCCGAGGTCTGCGTGCCTATGGCTCTTCAGACCGCATGCTGTGCAGGCTGAGTGTGTCTGGGAGGGGCCCTTTGAGGGAGCGGCTCGCTGTTGCCCCGGAAGCACTAGTCCACCCTGTGACCCTGTCTGCAACTGTGCCTGGCATCCCTATTTCAATGTGCGCTACTTTGGCGTGTAGACATTCCCTCGCAGCGCCTATTTCGATGTGGTGCTGCGCAACGTCAATGTTGAACATCGACGTTGCCAGCTGTGGAGGACGTGTAGACGTTATTCATCGAAATAGCCTATTTCGATGTCTCCACATTGAAATAGGCTACTTCAAAGTAGGCTTCACGTGTAGATGTAGCTTATATGATCCCCACAGTATTATTTATCAATACTTTACCAATGTACAGTTGATAATCTTATGCACAAGTTACAGGCTTGGATTTTCACATTCACATAGGCTGTGTCTAAGTCTGCAGGTATGATTGTATTACATGTAGGCAAAAATTGGGAAGAAGGAGTGCTTTCAAAATCAGGGTTTCCTTTTGAAGGAATCCCATCTACATGGCTAATTTGCAATCAGAAAGCAGCACTTCTTTCAATGCTGTCTTTATGCAAATAAAACACTGAATATTCATATCAGCGCCTCATTAGCATTTTCTAAGTGCTTCATTTATATGACCCTTCTGAAAGGACAGATGTGTATAGACATAGCCAAAATGCATTTTGAAATAGCTCTCAGCTATTTTGAAATAGAACATCTGCACACAATAGAGCCTCTTTCAAAGCAGAGCCATTGGGCACACTCTGGCTTATTCTGAAATAGGCTCAATTCCCTGTCTACACAGCCCCTATTTCAAAATAGGCTCTATTCCTTCATACAATGAAGTTTATCTATTTCAAAATACTCCAACCACTATGTCAAAATTATTTAGAAATTTCAAATTATTTTGAAATCGTGGTTGCATTGTGTAGATGGTAGAAACGTTATTTCAGAATAAGGGCTATTATTTCAAAATAACTTTGCTGTGTAGACATACCCTTTGGCTGTGGCCACACTTGGCCAAAACTTTCAAATGGCCATGCCAATGGCCACATCGAAGAATACTAATGAGGAGCTGAATATTCAATTCAGAACCTCATTAGCATTCGCATGCTTCCAGCCACAGTTTTTGAACACATGCAGCCCAGCGCTGCTACACGGGGGGGTCTTTTCTGAAAGGGCCCCGCACATTTCAAAATTCCCTTATAGGGGATTTTGAAGTGTGCGGGGTCCTTTCAAAAAGGACCCCTGCGCAGCCGTGCTGAGCCATGCACCTTCCAAAACAGCGCTTTCAAAGTGCCATGGCTGGCAGCATGCGAATACTAATGAGGCACTGAATATTCAATTCAGGGCCTCATTAGTATTCTTTGATTCGGCCATTAGCATGGCCATTTCTAAGTTTTGGCCAAGTGTGGCTACAGTCTTAGAGAGTGGGAGAGAGCAAAGTGCACCAGTGCTTGAGGTCCATGCAGTGGAAATGGCAGGGAAATGATTAAGGGAGGTAAACCCAGATTACCTGGGCAAATAACCCAGATGCTTCAAAGTTACTGCCAATCTAACTTTAGGGAATATTCCTCCTGACTCTATATAGGGCAATGAGTTAGAAAATGTCAGCCAAACATTGGAAAGACATCCAGGCCATCCATGACATTTAAAAATAAGGAGATTAAAAAAAAAATCTTCCCACAACACATGGAAGAGGGGAGGATGAGATCCCTTCATGACCCCTGCTAGTGGTAGACTGAAAACCCAAATCATGAGTTTTAGGACCATAAAAACATAAACCAGAATTGAGCCCATGTACTGTTGGACCCTAAGTCCTGTCACCAGAGGCAACCTCATGATACAACTGCATTTGCAAATTTGCCTAGTTCTTCCAAAACTACCTGTTTGCCCTCCCAAACCTTATTGGGAGGTTCAGATCTACACCCCCCTGATAGTCACAAACTTCCTCTCATTTCGCTCATGATTTTGTTCAAAGGGATAGAAGATGGCTATATTCTTGTTCCAACATTGTCTTTTAGCTTAAATAATTCTTTGCCCTCCTGGGCATGTACCCCTCCCCTAACCTATTTGTATCTAACAACCATATTCCCACCCCCAGCCTTTTTTTTCCGAGATTAAACAAACCAAGCTCTTCCACACTTCTCTTGTAAGATACCATACATAATATTCCAGATGACAGTCACAAATACCTTATACCAGTGGTTCTTCACATGTAGTGCACATATTCTTGAGAGTATGCAGAACTCTTCCCAGGAATACACCAGCTCATTTAGACATTTGCCCAGTTTTATAACAAGCTATGTAAAAAGCACTGGTGAAGTCAGTACAAACTAATATTTTACACTGACAAGTCATTTGTTTAAAATGTTTTATACAGTGTAGGTACAATATGTACATGCCAACCAAGTTAATGTATAACTATATGGTGAACATTAGAAAGTTAGAAATTTTTCAGTAACAGTGGGGCTGTAATACTCATAAGCCTATATCTGTTTTTATAACAAACTAGTTTTTAAGTGAGGTAAAACTTGAGACATGCAAGAAAAATCAGACTCCTGAAAGGGATACTCGTGCCCAGAAAGTCTAATAGCCACAGCCTTATACAGAAGCATTAATACTTCTCTATGTTTACTGGAAATTCCTCACTTAAGTCATCCTGGGATGATATCTGCCTTTTGCATAGCCACATCTCATGGGTAGCTCAAAGTCATCTTGTTATCAACCCACACACCCATGGTTCTCACCTTCTCTCATTGTCTGACCCAGACAGATTTTCTGTTTTGTCCTTACAATCACTTACACTTCCTTACAGCTTTCTGCTTCATTGCTATACAATGCTATGCCATCACATTTACGTTTTATTCCTTTTTTCCAAGAAGCACATGTCCTTCAATACCTATGTTCCTGTCACAAGTCCTCTTCCATTATGTTTCCATAATCTCTGTTACACATGGTTTGATTTGCTACACCAGTGCCCCCATCTTATTGCTGGACTCCTTGCATTCATATACAGAAACCTCAGTGGTTTCCCTTGGAGCTCTTTTCCGGCTTGTAGCTTTACATTTTCCCTTACCACAGCTGCATTTAGCGGTTTTCCCTTCCCCTGTGTATCACACTGAGATGTGGAGAGTTTACAAGCCTCTCCCAACCTTCTCCCTGATCTCCTTGTTTCAAAATACTTGTAATAATTGTGACAGCCTCCATCTCAGAAGGGTAATACTCCCAGTTATTCATGAGGAGTCCATCAGCTGAGAAAAGTTATCTTTCTGTAAATGCCAACCAATGGCTGATTTATGCCAAAACATTCCTCTGAAAACCAGTCACTGAGTCATCTGTTGCCTGGTCTTTCCAGATGTTGGAGGTGACATTAGGCATTGGGACAATAAAATAAAATGAAATAAAAAATAAAACCTAATAAATCTACAATTTCTGGTGTCTTCCTATTAGAAACACCTGAGTATTGAACACTTCTGGAAATCTGATCTATGAACTCTTTCACTTTAAAGGAAACTGGATTGCCCACTAGTTAGGGTACACTTCCCTCGCACCGCCAAACAGTTCCAGTGTGACCTTGGGCAAGTCATGTAGTCTTTCAGTGCCTTGTTTCCTCTTCTGTGAAATGTGGATAATCACCGTGTGGTGGCGTAGTGAGAGTAAAAACTATGAGGTGCTCATATATTGTTGAAATAGAGAACTTCTACTGTTTGGTTCACGGGTCAGACTTTTAGAAACCATAAATTCACTGTTAAGATTTGTCAGCTTGTCTCAAACAAACTTTCCACACTGTGATTCCTACAAAGGGTGACGTCATGAATACCAGTTTGAGTGCTCCCATATTTTTGGAAAGAAGCAAGAGATATCTAGAACATACAAAACTTGTAAAAATATTAGAGGCCTAAGGCACACGTCTCCATCATACGTAATGATTGCACTGAAGGAACATTCACTAGTGCCTCTGCCTTTAAGAAGTGCCAAAGCCTTAAAGGATTTATTTCTGTGGTTTTAGTCACAGTTGGATCGTATACAATATGCCAACACTACAGTTATACATAGCATATAGAAACAAATTTATTTTAGGCCACATTGATTCTGTCATTTTGGGAAAACAAATATGAAACCGAAAATCCTATTAATTCATGTTATCATTATTATTTATTTTATTATAAGATGATTACAGGGGGTTGGGCTGGGGAAGGAGTTTAGTGCTTTTGACTCTTGATATCTCAAAAGCAGAGATTCATCCAGCTGTTTTCTAGAGAATCAATATTTAATACACACTTTGTAGTCTCATTAGTATTATGGTATTCTGATGATGCAGAATCAGTAGCATTTTTAATATGGTGATTAAATTAAACTGCTTTTCTTGCAAAGCTCCATTTAGTGAAGCTTTGTGTGTGTGTGTGTGTGTGTGTGTGTGTGTGTTAATAGTTTTCTTTAGAATGTGCATGGTGCTCTGTGTTTACATAAGACAGGACAAGTTGAAGAAGTGGAAGCACCTTGCACCTGGAGTAAAAGGTTATGAGGTCAGTGAAGGTCCTTAGTTCCTGATGAAGTTCATACTACTGTCTTGGACCAGCCCACAAGGAATCTTTTTTTTTTTTCAATGCAGACAGAGATGAAAGTCCATTGCAGTCCTGGTACAGGTGTCTTTGTTTTTACTGGAAGAGCTGTAGCCCTAAAATGCATTACCATATTTCAAAACCCATATTTCAGAACCAGTAGGAACCAGCTGAAAAACAGCACCTGGAATTTCCACAAAGCAGCAGGCTGACTGATGCTCATTGGGATTACAGAGGTATAAAACCAGGGCAAAAATGTATCACTCGTGGTACTTAGTTTTTGTCAACCACCTATTTTCTGGAGGAGAAAAACAATAGTCGTATCTCAAACGAGCAGAGTAATTATAGTTGTCCATGTATTCTGGCCAAGATTTTCAAGTGGGAGCCTACTTTTGGGCTGCTAGATCTATATTTCTGTACTGAAATAAATGGCTTGGTTTTTGATGGGTTAATCAGTCTTTGACTTCAGTGAGATAGGTAGGTTAGGGGTTTTTTAAGTAAATGGGCAAATTGTCCTGTATTTTGTGGGTCTCCTGTTCCGCAGCATCCAGTGTCTTGGGGCAGCAGTTCCTCTGCAGGGCAGCCACTGCTGCCAGGGACCTCTTATGTGGGCAGCTGCCACATTCCCTGGGCCCCCTGCTGGGAGGTCATGGAGCCCGTTCTCAGCACCACCCACCCCAGGCCAGGAGATTCAAGAGCCCCCACCCTCTCAATGGGAGGCTGTGGAGCTCCCATCCTGGTACCTCATCGTGGGACAGCAGCCCTCATTGCCAAGGGGCCCTGACATGGGACGGCAATCCCCCATCCCCAGAGGCCAGTGTCCCATGTTCACCATAGAGCAGTGTGGTCCTCTGTACTTTTGCAGATTGGATCACTGATTCAGATACTCAATCTACTTTTAGGCTTCCAGGTGTAAACTCTTGGATTCCATCACTTAATGGTAATTGTGTTTCTCTTGTAGCAAAATTTAAAATCACTTGATTTCGTAGATGTTGATATTTACCTTAATACTCACTTTAACTTCTTGCATTTCCCAAGTTTTTCTTTCCTGAGTTGTTTAAAGAGTTTAATTGAACCTTAGTTAACACAAAATCTGTGCAACAAACCAGCAGATTATGTGGAAATAATTACTGGCATTCATGTGGTCACTTACAGTTTGGAGAACTAAATCTTCTAATTAAATTCAAAGGATTTTCTTGAATATAAATGAGAAACAAGAGCCCACATACGGGTAATTAAAAAAAGATTAGGGAGATAGAACAAGCTAGCCTAAAATGCAGATTTTTAAGCAGAAAAGCAGCTTATGTTTTTGGATACTATACCTTAATACATAACCCAGTTTAATAATATGAGCTCCAAAAATGATTTTTCAGCAGCTTTCTAATACAGCGTTAAATGCACATTTTAATTAATTCATGAAACCTGAATAAGAATCTTTGTCATGGGTTCTAGTCTGCTTCAAAATACTCTCTATTGATATTAACTAATTACAGCAATGCAGATTACTTTTTTTTAAAAAAAAGATTTATTTCTGGAACAGATTCTCCTTTAAAAACAGATCTGTCTCCTGAGAAATAACCTGTGTGTGGACAATAATGGGTTCTTGCTAGCAACCCTTTCATTTTGATTAACAATGGCCATATAACCAGAAGACAGATATTTGGACTGTGACAAAGCAGGTCCTAAGTCGTTTGATCCAGACCATAAAAGTAAGATGCTTGGTATCTGACTGGGACACTCCAGCTGTTAGTGTACCTGAAATCCTCACCCAAATGAGGTCAATTTAGTGCTGTTTTATGAATAAGTTCCTGTTAACACAACGTGCTACATGTTTCTAAGAGAAATAGTACTACCTCTGGGGTTACCATGTTTGAAATTTCAAAAAAGAGGACACCCCTGAGAGGGAGTGTATCTATATCACTATCTGCCAACTCAGGTTGTATAAAGTATTATGTATACTATAAATAGTGCATTATAGTATGTTTTTATATATATATATATATAGTGCACTATAGTATACTAAATATATAGTACAGTATGAGTTGATAGATGTAGATACAGATACATTCCCTCTCAGGGGTGTCCTCTTTTTTGAAAATTCAAACCATAATACTAACCATGTCCCAATGCCTGGCCTCACATATAGAGTGTGTCAACAGTGTAAGCTTAGGGTGTGATTGCGCAGGTTCCTGATCTAGCTTTAATCTAGCTAGCAAGGGTACCAATAGGAGTGAATCTACAGTAGCATGGATAAGCCATGCCAGTAATTACCTTGGATTCTGGGCATGCTTGTACAGCCCATGCTGAAATTTGTGTAGTCGTTGCTTCATTGGCATCAGAACTGAAGCCAGCTGGATTATAGCACGAATAAACGTGTCTAGTCAAGCTACAATCAGACCCTGTGAGAATCAGAAATTTTCTTACAAGATTTTGTACCAGATCCTCAGATGATGCAAATTAGAATAATTCCAGTTGACTTCTGTGAAGCTAAACTGACTTACACCATCTGACTCTGATTTTCAATGTTAGTGCCCTTGAGGGTAGAATAAAACCTATTGACAGAATCCCTTTTGCTTGAGGGAAAGATGGGTTCTGGCATGGATCCAGCTTTTAAGATGCAATAATCAGCTTTCCCAGAATGGATTAGATGGAATGTAATTAATATAGATACATCAGAGATATGTATGTTGATTAATATTGCAGAAGATCGTAAGGAAGCTGTTTTTCATTTTTTCTTGCTCATTTGCCATCTCTCTATCGTTCATTTTCAATTAAAAGATTAGCGGGCAGGTTAAGTAACCTCTGTGGTATGAGGTTCTTGCCTTCTTCTCCACTTACCAGGGAGCAGAGAGAACTAAAACTAGTTTTCTTGGGTTTAGAGGCAATATAGTTCTCATATTTTAATAAATGGCATTTTTCCTGCACTCTATTGTTGGAAATTAATAGTCAGTAACAATATTTTGCCTGTTTAACATGCTTGCTGATTTCTTTTGCAATGAAGCCCCTTTGAATAAATCTTACCCCTTTCTAGGGCCTGATCCAAAACCCACTGAAGCCAAATTTAAAACATGCCCAGTGAATTTGGGGAGAGTTTAAGAAGGCTTCTTCAAGCACCCTGCTATGCTTCTGGGTAGCCATAATTTCTCCCAGCCCTGCCCCCAACCTCCCAGAAAGCTCCCTCCTAAGAACTGCTTGACCTCTGGTTGTACAGATTGCTTTAAACAAGGCAGAAGTCCTTTGTCTTGGATTCCCAGGCTTAGATTGCACTTATTTCCCCCTTGCCAAACTAATCGGGGAATACAGTAGCTGGTCAGTGGTACCAAGCAAATGGCTGTTGCTCTGTTTCTGAAGTCTTGGCTGAGGGTGGCTCTCTGAAGTCCTTGTAATGGTTGTTGCATACCTGTAATTAGCTTCTCTTTGAGTTAACCTTGTGCATTCATGCAATAAACTCCCTTACAGTGATCAGACAACATGGAACACAGTATCAATACATTATTACTGAGTGGCACATTTGTGCCACAGGGTTTCCGCTAATGTGCCAAACCAAGCCTTACATCTGAATAAGTCCTCAAACCCCATTTTTTCATTTATTGAATTCATTACTCATACAAAGAGAAGAACATTGTGACTTGAGTGCTTTACCTTTCATTGGAATATTCAGCAGGAAGTTCTCAGTAAAATAAAATGAACTTCATTAGAGTACCATTGGTTTTCATTCTTTTCCTTGAATTAGAAACACATGCAACATTCTTGAGCTCAATGGGTCTCTTTATCAGTAGTGCCAAGAAAGCACGTGAAACAAGATTTCACAAGACCTACAAAGTCATGACCTTTAATACGGTTTAAATCAAGATTTAATTGGATGGTTACACTGTATTACTTGAACACCGAACATCTCATTTTAAACACTCTATTGAGAGGTAGCCATACTATTCAATATGCAAGGCACTACATTTAGCCATTTGGAATGGAGATCCATCAACTGCAGAAATTTATTATTTTGTTAGTCTTTAAGGTGTTACATGACTGCTTGTTTGTTTAATCTATTGAGAATTAGCCTAATTTATTTGTGTCATAAACTTCTTAATAAGCCTAAGTAAAATGTTTCAAATTATTTTGAATATTTGTAGGAAATGGCTTTTACTACATTGAAATTAAATTTATTTTAAATTAATTTTGATTGTTGTGGTGCATAAATAAGGACTGCATGTGTGTAAGGACACATGTTCGGAGATATATCCTGCAAAGCTTACTCTGGAATAGTCCCAATGAAATCAGTTTAGTAGTGTTGAGCAGGTCTGAGAGAAACATTAAACTTTAGAAGCATTCAGCCCTAGCTGACACTATCCTCCTATTTCATGGAGAACAGCCTAGAAGGTCAGGGAAGCAACCCTATGCTCTGGGCTACATCTACACTAGAAACATCTGTCGACAATAACGTCTGTCAACAGAGTTGTGTGGACATGAACTTTGTTGGCAGAGTGCAGCTACACACAAAAGCAGATTGACAGAGCAATCCACTCTGTTGACAGAGAGCAGCCAGACTGCCTTGTCCTCTGTCAACAGAATGGCTGACCGGAAGCTCTGCAAACAGGGCTGTCCAATGAACCAGAAGCCCTCTCTGTCAACAGAAGTGTCTACACTGCACTTTTGTCAGTGGAACTCAGTCGCCAAAGTGTTATTCCTCAAATTTTTGAGGGTTAACACTGTTGAGGCAAATTCAAAGTTCTGTCAAGACTGTTGACAGAACACTTTATGTGTATAGATGCTCCCTGAGTTATGTTGACAGAAGGCCCCTTTGGTCAACAAAACTCTCTAGTGTGGACACAGCCTGAGTGTTTCTAGCCTCTGGCACCAAAAAATCGGAGCGGACAGCAAGGAAGGGAATCACTTGATAATTGCCCTTTTTTGTTCATTCTCTCTGAAGCACCAGACAGTGGGACATAAGGAAGACAGGCTAGGTGGACCATTGATCTGACCATTCTTAATAACCTGGAAAAAACAAAAATCATCACTGATAAAGCTTTCTGGTGACACAAAAATAGGAGTGGTGACTAACAAAGAAGAGTCACTGATGCAGGGGAACATCTAGTAAGCTAGATGTAAGCAATCTATTCATCTTAACATGGCTAAATCTCACTATGTACATCTAAGAACAAAGAATCTAATCCGTATGTACATGATGAGAGTTTATCCTGGGAATGCAGAAAAAGATTTGGAAATCATGGTATATGACTAGCTGAACATGATCTCCAGTGTGATACTAAGGTTAAAAAAGTTAGTTCAATCCTTGGATGCTTAAACAGGGGAATCTTGGGTAGCAGTACAGAATTTATTGGACTTATTTTTTTATTTTTATTGATGCTTATTTTTGCACCAGTACGACTGCTTCTGGAATATTGCGTCAAGTGTGTGATGTTTACAGTCTACAAAGGATGATATTAAATTGAATAGGGTTCAGGGAAAATCCACTAGCAGTATGAATGGGTAGTGATCAGGATTGGGCTTGGATTTGCAATTGACAATCTGGATAGAACTAGGAGAGATGAGGTGAGCAGCTGGACTTTGACCATAATTAGGTGAATAAAGGTACAGGACATTCAGTAAGAGATTCAACAGATCTGAAGATTTGCTTTGCAGACAAGTTTTATTTTGCTTAGATGAGGAAGATGAAGTATATATTGTAGATGCTTTTTTATAGCTATTAGAAATAAAGTTGACTGCTGTGTGATATAAGATGTTAAATTTGACAGTGCAGTTAATAACGTGCCTAAGAAAAGATTTACCTTAGGCAGGATTTTATCACTGTGAGTCTTTCCTCTGAAGGTTTTTGGAAATACTTTACAAGCCTAACTTTGTTACATGTTTCTAACTGTATGTTCTTTTTATGGGAATAACCTGTCATGAAGACATATTCTAATCCTGATAATCAAGACTTCAGTTTAATAGCTAAAGTTGCAAGCATGAACTTGAGAATAAACCCCTTATTATAGTCTGAGAGTGTGTTTTTTGTGGGGCTTATAGGAGCTGTGAGAGGGACTAGTTGAATATTAGGATTATTAACATTATTCTAAACTCATATGAGTGCCTAAAACAAAGTGGTAAAACAGACATTGTCCCAATTTATAACATTGTGAGCCAGATTACACCCATCCAAAATGGCTAAAACACAGCTTTTCTGACTTAGTAAGACCAGAATAGGTAGTATTTTACATTCGCAAGTTTCTCTCTTCCATAACAGCAGACACAGAGTAATTGAAGATAGAATCTCAGAATTAGCGTATGACATGATTTCTACAGTAAAACAACGTAGCAAGATGTTGTGGAGGATGAATCATCTGAACTCAAAGATTTTAGTATCGCAGTCTTTCCTAATAAGCTAATGTATCTGTTGCTTTGTTTTTCTTAATGTGTATCAGCTGTGTAATAAACAGTTGTCCAGCCAATGCACATAGAATGTCACAGAAAGTTTATAGAGTTTGAATTAGCACCTGGTACTTTTTAAAAAATGTTTATTTATTTATCTTTGCAATAATAGCAAAACCAACACAGGATTCTGTAATGCTCCCATTTTATTGCATGCAATGATTAGTCATGGGTCAAGCTACTTTGGATAGAGCAGACCAATTCAGATGAGGTGTTCCAAAAGTTCAGATCTTTCATAATTAGACAGTCTCTATCATACGAGTTAAAATTCAGACCAGGCTTCTAGTGGTTAAGAGCTGTTACCATATGACAGCTACATAATGGCCTGTAAGAAATTAGTTGGTGGTATCAGTCCTATTGTGAGTGGACTTTTTCAGAGAAGCCACCACCATCATAGTTTAGTTCACTTATACTGACAATTTCATCAGGAAAGGCCAAGGGTTGAATTGCTGCAATTCAGAATTGAGACACATAGAAGGGACAGCATGAAACATTTTTTATTTTGTTGACAGACACGGGATTTCAACAGGGAGAGTTGACTTCTTTCTCAAGCATTAAAACCATATACTTGCTTACATTCACTTCATAGCAGAATTTCTGATAAGGGTTTCTGAAGTGAAAATCTAGGCATATTACATTCAAAGGATGCTTTGTCATTGATTCAGTGGGGCCAGGATTACCTATAACTATTTTCTATTTGTGGTCAGGCTGGAAAATACCACAAGATTAGCCTTTTTTAATGTGGCTTCTACAGCTCCCCTTCTGGTACCAGCCAACACTCACAGAGTAAAATGTGATAATAAATTAGGGGGGAAGAAAATTATCCTTTTATATTCTGAAACTCAGAATAAATGTGTGCAGGTCTTCTTTGAGTTTGTGCACAAAGGTCTTAATTCTCACAGGTATTTAAGTGTCTATAGCCGTGTCTACACGTGCACACTACTTCGAAGTAGCGGCACTAACTTCGAAATAGCGCCTGTCATGGCTACACGTGCCGGGCGCTATTTCGAAGTTAACTTCGACGTTAGGCGGCGAGACGTTGAAGTCGCTAACCCCATGAGGGGATAGGAATAGCGCCCTACTTCGACGTTCAACGTCGAAGTAGGGACCATGTAGTCGTTGCGCGTCCCGCAACTTCGAAATAGCGGGGTCCGTCATGGCGGCCATCAGCTGAGGGGTTGAGAGACGCTCTCTCTCCAGCCCCTGCGGGGCTCTATGGTCACTGTGGGCAGCAGCCCTTAGCCCAGGGCTTCTGGCTGCTGCTGCGGCAGCTGGGGATCTATGCTGCAGGCACAGGGTCTGCAACCAGTTGTCAGCTCTGTGTATTTTGTGTTGTTTAGTGCAACTGTGTCTGGGAGGGGCCCTTTAAGGGAGCGGGTTGCTGTTGAGTCTGCCCTGTGACTGTGTCTGCAGCTGTGCCTGGCACCCTTATTTCGATGTGTGCTACTTTGGCATGTAGACGTTCCCTCGCAGCGCCTATTTCGATGTGGTGCTGCGCAACGTCGAAGTTGAACATTGACGTTGCCAGCCCTGGAGGACGTGTAGACGTTATTCATCGAAATAGACTATTTCGATGTCGCTACATCGAAATAAGCTACTTCGATGTAGGCTTCACGTGTAGACGTAGCCTATATGTGGGTTTAGATGCCTAAATTCCAGTTTTGGCTCTGCCTGGAATCACAAAATTCCCATTTCCCATTCTTTGTCAGTGCCTAAAATCAGACAGCGCCTATATTTCTTCATCTGGGCATGTGCACTGCTGACCCACTCTAGGCATCCAAGCTTCTAACTCCTGCCTGAACCCCAGAATGATTCAGAAATGGGGATATATATGGGGTCACCTGTATAACTTGCTTGTGGAGCCTGATTCATTTGCATGCTGGCTTCCGTGAATTGCACTCTGAGGAGCCTATTTCTCTCCATTAATTTAAGCACCTATCTTAGGATTTGTAAATCAGCTTTTTTCCTGTGATGTTGTAGGTGCCTAAAAGTGTCTTGTAGAATATAGGACACGGGTACTAGGAAGAACCTAGAAACAACGTCAGAAGGTTCTAAGGGCCCAGAGCCCTTTGAAATGCTGGGGCTGGGGGGCAATCTCTCCCCTTCTCCAACATCAGAGGACTTGGTGAGAACTTTCTTTTAATAATGCTTTGTTAGGGAAGGTAGCATTTGGTCTTCAGCAGTAAAGTTTTTCAAAATACCCCATAAAAATGATAACCCTTAAAACATTTGCGTGCTCCTCCAACTCATGATCCAGGGACTACTAGTGAAATAAACTCAGATTGAAGCATTACACCATATAGAACAAATCCATCATCTCAAAATGTTACAAATGCTGAGAGAGATGTATGAGTTAAGACTTTTCATGTATTTACAGCTCTAGCAGTAGTATTAGGGTAAACAAAAGTAAATCCTTTTGAATTTATATAGTTTTTTTTTTAAATGTGCCTTTCATCTCAGTGTTGATCCAAAACTCCTTGAACTCTTCAGAGAGACAGAAACCACGTTCAATGATTTTTGGTCTTTGTACTTTTACATGTTTTTCTTTTTACTAGTGGGTTGGCAGGTAAATAGACAGTATACTGACTAACAAATAAGCAGATGACTAAAATTTTAGGATTTATGTCTGCACAGTATTGGAAATTATTAGATTCTGCACACTTTTTCAACATGTATTTTAGCAAAAATGTAAAAAAAAATAGCAGAACACTTTTTGCATTTTTGAATCTGAAAAAAAAACTGTTACACTACAAAATATGAATGCATATTGAGTCTGATTCAAACTGTTACACTGAATGGGAACATTTCTGCTGACTTTGATGGGCTTTAAATCATTTGAATAATTCCATTAGCAATATTTTTTCAGCTGCTTCTTAATAATTCATTTCACATGATCTAAGTTGAAAAGAAATCTTAAACCCATTGCGTCATGTTGATGGGAAATGTTTTTTTCTTATTCTCACTGTCATAAACACTATTAAAAGCCAGTACCATTTAAAAAATAAAAACAAAAACAAAAAAATTACAGTTCTTTTTTTAAGCTATATCAGTGCATTTATTTTGCATCAAACTTAGCAATTAATTTTGTCCCATACCAGGCTGCATCAGTATAAATTCACCTTTGTCACAAACATTGGTATTAGAGTTGTATAAAATGTTTCCAATAGATCTCCCAAGTTTGATGAATTTGCCTTGCTTTGTATTCTAACAGGATTCAAATAAATTTGGATCCAGGTTTCTGTTAACCTATACACTTGTCCCTTTGGCAAAATACGCGTAGCTAGTGATGTCATTAAGGTCTCAGTGAGTTATAGAAATCAGGCCAACTTTGCATTTTTTTCCTCTGAAGCATGAGGAAATGGGGAGGTTTTAAAGGATGTTCTATTTACGACTTTGCATTTCAAACATGAGGCAGAAAAGCAAAACTTGAGGGTTCTCAACTGCATATATAAAAATTAAAGTTGACTTAGTATGAACTGCAAAGAAAATTGTTCACAATATGGATATGTGGTATGGAACGTTGAGGCGCTAATGCTGAACTAGTTTTCCGCATTTGTGTATAGAAGAGCAATGGGCAAATGAGATCACTGAGTGTACCACAGGAGTGGCACCCCTTCATCTCAGTGGGCTGAAAGATTGTGGTAACCAAGACAGTCTCCTTTGCTAACTGTACTTGCGTACTTAGAACTTGCAAGGTGTGCCAACTGACCCATAGTAATGTTTGGATTGGATGCAGAGGGACTTCACTGCTCTTATGGTCAATGCTGTTCACACATCACACTTCATGTGCCCTCGCTTTACATACATGTTATTTTAGTAATATGTATTTAAAAAAACAAAACAAAACAGATGAAAACCAGCAGACTCTGGCAACATGCATGTGAAAAATGGTAAATAAAATGTAATGTGGGCCATGCACAGTGTTGTGAAAATTCCTCTTCAGTAACACGCAACACTCTCGAAAGAGAGGATGCTGAACTCTCTTTTATGTTCAATTTCGACACATTGACACGTGGTTTGAACTGGGATGGGAATTTTCTGGGTCATTATGGCTACGTCTACACGTGCACGCTACGTCAAAATAGCTTATTTCGATGTAGCGACATCAAAATAGTCTATTTCGATGAATAACGTCTACACGTCCTCCAGGGCTGGCAACGTCGATGTTCAACTTCGACTTTGGGCGGCACCACATCGAAATAGGCACTGCGAGGGAACGTCTACACGCCAAAGTAGCACACATCGAAATAAGGGTGCCAGGCACAGCTGCAGACACAGTCACAGGGCGGACTCAACAGCAAGCCGCTCCCTTAAAGGGCCCCTCCCAGACACAGTTGCACTAAACAACACAAGATCCACAGAGCCGACAACTGGTTGCAGAGCCTGTGCATGCAGCATGGATCCCCAGCTGAAGCAGCAGCAGCCAGAAGCCCTGGGCTAAGGGCTGCTGCCCACAGTGACCATAGAGCCCCGCAGGGGCTGGAGAGAGAGCGTCTCTCAACCCCTCAGCTGATGGCCGCCATGGCGGACCCCGCTATTTCGATGTTGTGGGACGCGGATTGTCTACACATGCCCTACTTCGACGTTCAACTTCGAAGTAGGGCCTTATTCCCATCCCCTCATGGGGTTAGCGACTTCGACGTCTTGCTGCCTAACGTCGATTTCAACTTCGAAATAGCACACAACACATGTTGCCGTGACGGGCGCTATTTCGAAGTTGGTGCCACTACTTCGAAGTAGCGTGCACGTGTAGACACGGCCTATAGCAGCTCGTTTGCATACTTGGCTTAATCTAATTCTTGACTGTCCCCACCCCTCCACCTTCTGCCCCTCCACTCTCTGATTTGCTCACCTTGATAATTTTTTTTCTGATTTGTTCACCTTGATTACTGTTTTTGGTTCTCTGTGCCTTAAATATTGAGTCTGTTCTGATATGGCTATGGTCTGAAGAAGTGGGTCTGTCCCACGAAAGCTCACCTAATAAATTATTTTGTTAGTCTTTAAAGTGCTACTTGACTGCTTTTTTGTTTTAATGAATGTAAGTTTCCCAGTGGGACACTGGGAGTGACTGAACAGGCAGCAGCCCAAAACTTCATGTCCTCTTGTGGCTTACTCTAGATACAGTTTTTTCCATCTTTGTTTCTGATGGACAATATAAGGTTGTACGTATGTCAGTTTGGGAGATTGCTTTATCTGGTGCAATGAGTGTTGTGTGCCACTTATGACTCCACATCACCACAGGAGGCTTAGGCTGGGTTATCTCAGGATAACTTGGTGAGTCTGGGCCTCACAGGATATACTACCTAGCAGGACTTGTTTAGCAGCTCCTCAGTGCCCATTGACTGGCTGGCTCTAGTGCTTAAACCACGAAGCAATGAAAAAATTACCTGAGCAACAGTACAGGCTGCCTGCCTGTCTTACATCAGACCCTGCAAATGAAAGGTACCAGATGCTGACTCCTAACCCTGGCTGCTTCCTGGTTTGCCTTCTGGCCTGTCCTGGACTCTGACTTCCATGTAGCCTGACCTTTCATTAGATCTGACTTTTTGTTTGTCCTCGAGCCTATCTTGGACTCTGACCTCTAGTGCCCAAAGTGACATGGTTGTGTTCTGACTAGCTGGTATGTCTGTCCATGACCTGGTTATGCCGCAGGGGGTCATTTTGCTACACTTTTTGGACCTTCATCTTGTTTTTTTCTGGAATTTCAGCTATATTTGTCTCTACTGAGGCTCATAATGCCTCTGCATCTTCTTCACCAATCAAAACTCAGTAAAATTTCTTACATACCCATCTAAGTAAACAAACCTGGTATTTGTGACAGTAGCATTTGTGGACTGGAGTTAAACACTCAAACAGCTAAACTGTTCTATGAAGACACACAATAGCCTATGTGAAAACCTGGTACCAGAGGTGTGATTCCCAATTTGAGTAGACACATTTCTGTAAGATCTCCTAGAAACTTCATGCTAAAAATAGCATAGCTGCAGTAGCATGAACATTGGGAAGCAGCAATCAGGACTAGCTGCTCTTACTATAAATCCACACAGACCATGTATTCATATGTGTATAAATAGGCAGTAAGGACCAAGAAATCATATGCATGGTCTCCAGATCACAGGGTTGCAAGGTGCCATTTAAACAATGGAAAATCTAATTTGTGCTTGTGTTAAACTACAGGACCAGATCAAGCAGTGAAAGAAAATGCCAAAAAATCATCTTTCCTGCTCTACTTCCTCAACTTCTAAAATTGTTCCCTAAATATAATCCTCTAGGATTTTATCTAATGCAATGTTAAAACATTGAAGTAAAGGGGCTTGTGGGGCTTCCTTTAAAAGACTGTTTACTGGTGCAATAACCATTTGTTAGGAATTTTTCTCATGGTATTTAGTTTAAATGCTTGAGAGATGTGGTCTGGCTGGCTTAGACGAGAATAAGGATATGAGGCATCTAATATTGAATGTCCATGAGGGATTGTGGTGCAATTTCTGAATAGAACTACTTAAAGTTGTTGATCTTGTTTTTGACCAAAAAATCAAAATTTTCCTACAGAAATCAGACTTCTTTCATGTAAAAAAGGTGAAAGTCCAAAGTAGTTTTGAGGGAAAGTTTCCTAATAACTCTTCAGGAAAATAAATGGCATTAATATAACTCAGGCTGATTGGTTCTAGTGACGGAATGAATTTCTATATTTTACATTCATCCATTCTAGTAATGCAATAATTTTATGTATTTCTAAGTCTTCAGTTTTCATGACCTAATCCTACTTTAAAAAATTCCAGCTGCCTGGTGCATGACTAGCCATTTTCTCATTCACTTGAAGAAGTGAGAAAAGCATCTGTATATTTTTAGTATCCCTTCTGGCAATGGTGCCCTGTGATTTTAGAGTTCACAGAGGTTCAGACCTGCATTTTGTTCCAGGTTTTCTGCCATCTCTAATTAAAGACGCTGTTTTAAATTTTTACTTGTGATCTTGATACCAATATTTGTCTTGTGATTTAACACAGTGCTTTCCAAGGTCAGGCACACAATCTCAAACGTAAGTCTGGTGAGACATTTTAAAGATTTTGATCATTAAATAGGGTAATAGTAATGTTAAGTAGTAATTGCTCATAGACTTGAACACTGGTTACAAAGCCTTTCATTCCTAGGTTACTGGTTCAAATGTGCTACCCTCTGAAACCTTGTTAGTAGATCATACAAAATGAGTGTGAGTTCTGTTCCTAATAGAGATGTTACATCAGTTAAAATGTATAGTAAGTTAAATTTTCTGTTTTATTGATATCTGACACAACACCTAGGAAATACATACTTCATGAACTGAAAAAATAAGGTATGTTAGAAGAATGCTAAGGAAAAGTTATCATTTGAAAGTTCCATGGTGCTAGTTAAGAAGTCATAATATATATTATTACCTGATCTCTCCATGGTTCGTACATCTGATTTACAGGAATAAACTGTCACTCGTGAAGTTGGATCTGACTGGGCAGACCCCTGGGCTCATGTATAACTTCTTCAGCTTCAGTGGGAATATATGTGTATAGAATCCATTTACAGAACTTTGGTTCAAAAATTCTTTGAAATGGGCAAAGAGCAGTTAAGTGCCTGTGCACTAATGCAAATTGAAAAGGATTTTGTTGGAAGTGTCCTGTGATGATTGCAGTGTGAATTATGTGGGTTGTGCACCCTCCACCTGTAAACTCACATTTAGGAGTAAGTTTACAAGGATCTGGATGCCCATATTTGCCCACAATACCAAGGCTGTCAGGCAGTGAAGGTATGAAGGGCGAGAAACTAGCTAGGCTTAACTTGAGTATCAAAATATTGTAATGGAAAATTCCGATGGCAAATGACAAGATCTCCTTATTAACATTCAGATGTTAACGGTTAGGTAATAATGACTTTTTTATTTTCACCAAAGTTTGATTTTGTTGGGAATCTTTGGCTCTTACAGAGCTGTGGCCTGACCTGCTCCATTAGCTGAACTGGCTATCAGGAAATCAGGCTCCAGACCATGCAGGGCAATCTTGTTTGCCTGTTTACGATCCGAGGGAAAGTGTCCTTTCAAAAGTGGGAGGGCCCAAAGTACCATTCCTATAATGTACTCAGCAGCAGCATGGAGGGAGCAAGCTTTGTGACATACAGCAGGAAGTAGGTGTCTCCATTTCACTTGGGAATTCATATGAGGCTTTAGGCAAGAGGGCTGCTATAATTAGGTTGCACTTATGCAACATCTCTTCAATTTGCAGACACACATCCGGGATATACTTCTGTGTGCTAAATATGAAGGGCTCAATCTTGTAGTTAGATCAGGTCAAGCTGACCTCTGCACTAACTCAGAACTCCTGTGACTTTATTAGACTGTACACGCAGGAGTTGGCACACATGGATCAGATTGCAGGATCAGGCCTATTTTATTCAGCGCTCCGTTTCAGCAGTAGCGTCTCAGATGGAGGACTCTTACTGAGACAGCTTTGTGACCTATTTTCTACTGGAACTGCACCAGGTGTCCAACACACAAGTGCCTATAAACACGTTTTTTTCAGGGAATATCTGTTCATCTGATAAGGATGTTAGGGTAGAATGAGGCAATTTTGAATTGTGGGCCTAGCAACACTGGCAGTGCACCAGCTGGAGGAGTTATATGCACCTTAGTGTTAGCAGAAAAGTATTACATTATCTCGGCTTTTAAGTGTTTATATTAAGCAAACATAATATTTTATCTCTAGTACAGACGTGTGCCAAAGTTATTTGAGGATGCAAAGCCTGGCAGTCTTCAATTTATTCACTTAAGGTCACGTCCTCGGGTGCCTTTCTAAATTTACATGCAGCAAACCATTTAATCAAGGATGATAAAAGACCAAGACTCTGCACATTGCATTCTGCACCACATATGCATCAAGAATATCTTCATAATGAATCTTTAACACTCAGGGTGGGAATCAAGGTGATGTGGCCAAGAAGAAAACCAATATAGTATTGGAAGAGATGGAAGGGATCTTTTTTTTTGGGGGGGAAAGCATATTTTCCACTGAGAATTTTACATTTTAAAGATTTTCATTTAAAAAGAAATCCTGGAAATCCCTCAGACAAACATCTCAGATTTTCAGGAAAAGTTTTCAGGGCCTAGTTTGGTTTTTCAGTAAATATGTTGGTTTTTGGAAAAAACAACAACATTGTTTTCCAAAAAAAGCTTTTCAAATACTTAAATGGTAGGGGGTTTGATTTTAAAGGTGGGGGTTTTCCTAATATTCTCCATAAAATAAGAAGCACTATTGGACTTCATATCCAGTGCTTCACAGAACTGTGCAGACCAAAGCTGGATCACATACCTCCCTCCCTCCTGCCTGCCCCCAGGATAGGAAGAAATCTGCCCTCTTTTTGCATGCTACAGTAAAACCAAACAATACAAAAGTTTATGAAAAATGTACTAAAAGGTAAGGAAATAAATGAAAACATTCCTGAGGTCTGTGATGCCTTATTAAAAACAGAGGCTATGTGGACAAAATAAAACACTCATTAAGGCTTGTAATTTGTTGAAGAACTAACCTAGTAGCCCAACCTCTAAGGCAATATTCAGACAAAAAACTTAAAAAGGAATGAAAATATTGTAATCTAAAAATTGATTGTTTTCCTCTATACTTAAAATGCATTGTATTTACATGTGAGGAGCGTACAACTAATCCAGAAATACTCTGGGTATTTACGTCATCCCCTTTTTTTACAGATAAATAACAGACCAAAGTAAGACGTGTTGGGGGTTCTTACAGCTTCCTCTGAAGCTTGTGGCAGTGATACCTGTCAGCACTAAGATGCTGGGAAAGAGGCAGCTCAGGTCTGAACCAGTATGGCAATTGGTATGTTCCTATGGAAATACGTTTTTATGCTTATTGGCTGCAATAGTTCTTTGCTACATTTTGTATGCAATATAAAGTCTCAGTGAGGAGCGACATCATTGTATACATAATGCTGTTCTACTCTGAAAAGTGAGCTATGGAAAAATGTCACCTTCTTCCTTTGCAGATTTGCTCATTGTGTGTCACACCTGGCTGCTTAACTGACAAATATTTTCACTAGGTTTTTTTTTTTTTTTGGTTGGTTGGTTGGTTGGTTTTATGTTTTTTTTTTAAAACTTTTTTAATCTTTCTGAGCCAAAACATTTATGAGTGGCTGAACTGGATTCTATTCTGATTAACACATCATTAGAGTTCTGACTATAGGGTCAGATTCTTCCATTTCTACTATCTATGCCACTATGCTAAAATACGGAGTTAAAGTTGCAGCTTAGGTAATCTTCTTTATCATCAGACTTTAATTATTGAATAGGGTAACGTAAACAGTAAAGAACCCAGCTGGACTCTCAGATGTCAGGTTGAATTTACAGGGCTGTTAGGAAAGGGACAAAAAACCCAATAACTTGTCAAGTGAGCAAATTAGATCTAGATTCACCAAGACACAGTAAAGATGGAATTGTCACAATAACCTGTTTATGACAGCTTTTCAGTCTATAAGACAAAACAGTGGCCCATAACAATCAACCTATTCAAAAGATACAAAGACTTTACAGGGGACTCCTGGGCCATGGCTACGCTACCCCTCCCTTTTGGAAAGGGCATGTAAATGACATGGTTTGAAACTGGTTAACGAGGTGCTAATATGAATAGTCAGCACCTCATTAGTCTATGGCAGCCAGTCATGCTTTGAAAGTGTTGCTTTCAAAATGCAAACTGACTGTGTAGATGCGGGTGCTTCAGAATAAATCCCAGACTTCGAAATTTCCCTGTTCTGAATTCATTTTGGGAATAAGGGAATTCCAAAGTCTGGGGTTTATTTCGAAGTGCCCACGTCTACACAACCAGTTTGCATTTTGAAAGCAGCATTTTCAAAGCGTGACTGGCTGTCATTATGCTAATGAGACACTGAATATTCAGATCAGTGCTTCCTTAACCAATTCTGATGCGTCATTTACATGCCATTTCTGAAAGGGAGGGGCATGCATAGACATGACCTGTCGTAACAGCAACTGTTTCGAAATAACTATTTCGAAATAGGCGCTATTCCTTACCAATTTTGAAACAAGCCAACCACTATTTTGAAAGTATTTTGAAATTGTGGCTGCATTGTGTAACACTAGGATAGTTATTTCAGAAGAAGGGAAGTTATTTTGGAATAACTTTGCTGTGTAGAACTACTCATAAAATAGCTTCACAGGAAATGGATGTGTTCCACTGAAATCTCTGTGACTGAATTATAGTGATGTTTCTTGACTGAGGTGGGATATCTCCCATAAAGAATGAGTTCCTTGTTCATGACAATAACCACAACTGGGAACTGCATTGCAAAATGGCAGTGTACCATTTAATTAGATTATGGGGAAGGGGTCGGGGTGGTGGAATTGGGATCATATGCAGACACTGAATTGGAATGGCAAAAGGGGAAATTGAGAAAGTATCTGTTCTGTAGATGGAAGTAAGAAAAAAGAAGCTTGGATTGACGTGGGAGGAATGAGAGAAGTACAGTACACATTAAGGAAAGTGTGATGAATGGATTGTGTTGTATCCCTTTTAATTAAATGGTTTTGCAGGTTTTTATTTTTAAACAAACTATCCAGGCTTGAATTAAACCTACAGGATTGAAGAAGTTTTGCATTCTAAATTCTAGTGTTCATTCACCTTAGTCTCTTTGACTTAGGCATGAGAATTGTGTAAAGTAAAATTTTCTGAAGCCCTTTCATTGTAAGATAAGTCAAATCATACCTGTAAGTTTCCATTCACATTTACATCAGGCCCTTTACTATATGTTACATGTTTTGTGTATTTTTTTTTGCAATAGATTGTTAAGGAAGTTGCAATGAGGAAAAAAATAAGAGTTATTTTCTTAGTGTATGGCAGACATTCAAAATCTTGTAAATGAGTTTATTTTTAAAATCAAAATACAAAGGATCCTTTTAAGTATATGTTTTCCTACATTGAGACTTAGACTGAAGTTTTTGTATATGATTTGTTGATACAAAGGTTAGATCTGGCTTCAAAAATGGCAAAATTTCTTTACGTAAAGTACAAATACGTCAGTATTAACACACTGTCCCCTTTCTAAGGTCTTGTAGAACCCAAATCAAAATGTTTTCTTAAACCAGCTCCTTCATTTCAGAAAGCCAAAATAAAATAAAATAAAATTCAAATGGCAACACCTTTTTCCATGATGGTTAGGAGAGAAAACTCTTTCCAAAAACACTCTTACAAGAAACCAGAACTCTGAGCTTATCTTGGTAATTAGGTAGATTTCCAGGAAAGACAAATTCTGCAAATCTTTGGTGGGTTGGGTATATGTGAATGAAACCAAGCAAATCTTTACACTGTGTAAAGCTGTTACCTTTTATACACATTTACATGTATACTGTGTATTTATACACATTACATGCATGGGTATATATTATGGTGGAGACATTGTGATGCCAGGGTTAAGACACTGTTTGGCAGTTAGGGTGCGTCTACACTAGCTGGCTACTTCGAAGTAGCCGGCACAACATCGAAATAGCATGAGTCGCGTCTACACATGCCGTGTACTATTTTGACGTTGAAATTGACGTTAGGCATGAGACATCGAAATCACTATTCCCATCCGAAGATGGGAATAACGCACTACTTTGACTTTCAACGTCAAAGTAGGGTGTGTGTAGACGATCCGCGTCTTGCTACTTCGAAATAGCGGGGTCCTCCATGGTGGCCATCAGTTGAGAGGTTGAGAGACGCTCTGTCCAGCCCTTGCGGGGCTCTATGGTCACTGTGTGCAGCAGCCCTTAGCCCAGGGCTTCTGGCTGCTGCTGCTGCAGCTGGGGGTCCGTGCTACATGCACAGGGTCTGCATGGCTCTGTGGATCTTGTGCTGTGCAGGGCAAGTGTGTCTGGGAGGGGCCCTTTAAGGGAGCAGCTTGGGGCTTTGCTGGCCCCTTATTTCGATGGGGAGCGCTTGTGTGTGTGGACGCTCCGCATTTCCTTCCAGGGTGGCTCCTTTCGATGTTCCCCGTCACTACTTCGACGTTGAACATCGATGGCACCAGCCCCGGAGGACGTGTAGACAATACGTGTCGAAGTAGCCTATTTCGATGTCCTAACTTTGAAATAAGCTACTTCGATGTAGTGTGCTCGTGTAGACGTAGCCTTAGAGAGATAAATTTGTTTGCTTTATAAAAAACGCAGTATCTGCAGCAAAACTTCAGCACATAACAGCTGCATAAAGCTTGTAATTTCTTACAAAATTCAACAGTTAAATAATTAGTTTTAGTTTGAAACAATTAAAAATTTCCTGCCACAAATCGTTTTCATAAGCTTGTTATTTCTTTGGCTCCTTATGCTGAAAAGCTACAAACTGGAAAAGGGGAGAAAAGCATACATATTTTGTGGTCTGTCTGACATTACACAATTATTTGGTTTATTAACAAAGGAATTAGAATATAAGAATTTAGAATATAAAACTTCCATTTCATATGTCAGTAATAGAGCTGGTTGAAAATGTTTCTTTTCTCCCACCTATGAGATTTTTTTTTAATCTAAAAAGGGCTAAAAACTGAACTTTTTCAGTTTGTCTTTTTAATGAACAATCAACATTGTCTGCAACAAGCAGATACTTCCCATGAAAAATTACTTTTAGGCTACGTCTACACTAGCCCAAATCTTTGAAATGTCCATGCAAATTTGAAATCCTCTTACTTCTATCTGCTGATAGGAATAAGGGGATTTTGAAGTTCCCAGGGTCCTTTCAAAAAGGGCCCCCATTTGGATGAGCCACACAGCAGCGAAAAGGAGCAATTTCGAAGAGCCACTTCCAGCGGCATGCTAATGAGGCGCTGAATATGCATTAGTAATCTTCGAAATGGCCATTTGCATGCACATTTCAAAGATTTGGGTAGTGTAGACACAGCCTTAGTTGAAAATCTGTCAAAACAGTTTATTTTCAGTTGGCCATGGTGCTCAATAATGTTCTCCTAATCCAAAATCAAGGCCCCATGGAATGGATTTTGCTCAGTTTGGTGCTTTGTGTTGCACTGGAGGTCATTTTGGATAGAAGAGCTACTGATTTGTTGAAGTAACTCAGGGAAATTGTTGACCCTTCTGTACATTCCTTTTGCTCTGCTCTGGCACAATTGAATTAAAAGCAGAATCTCTAACCTAGTAGCAGCTATGATCAAAAACTTGCTGAACATCCTGTTGTTGTTTTGTTGAGGAGCCCATCTTTAAAAAAAACAAAACTTGGTGAAGCAAGTACATGGAAACGCTGTTGGTTTGAAACCTGTGAACTGTTCTTAGAAATGGTCTATGTAGCCAAGTTCTGTCTTGGTTATGTCTTGTCTTAATCTAGTCAGTAAGCTCTTCTGGGCAGGGACCGTTAATTTGTTCTGTCTACATGTTGACACAAGTGGCTAGCACAAAAAGAACCATGCTCTGTGGCCTTTTGACTTTACTGTAATTCTGATGTTATATTAATTCAACTATTTCAGACAGAATCTAAAATTGCCAATGCATCTCTGCTAGATAAAACTTAAAAGTTGTGAGATTAATCACTACATTAAGTCAATACTGTTCTATTTCCTCTATATCCTCTACCTATAATTTATATCCTACCTCATGCCAGAGCCAAATTTTCTGCTGATATAAGCAGGTAGAACTCCACTGAAGTCAAGAGAGCTCTTTCCATTTACAACAGCATGGAATTGGGCCCACAGTTGTTGGAGAGTAACTTACAAACCTATAAGAGGAGATATTCCTCAATCCAGATATATAGTGACACTTCTCCAAACCTGCTGGCACCTATGTTAAAAAGCACTTTGTCTTGAAAATACTAAATCCTGTAATGTACAGTTAAATCACTTGCTCTTCCAATATATTTGTACTCTCTCTATATATACGTATACAGGGAGGGAGAACATATATAGTCATAAAGTGGTTAAATGCTATTTATAGTCCTTGTACATTCTTTAAAGATTAACACAGCTACTGGGAAAACAAACAGTCTCTGCTACCAACAGGTAATTTATAGCTATTTTAAAGTTAGGAGAAAAATGTGATCTCATAGTACAGCCTAGAAGCTTGTTCGTGCATTACTGAATTGTGAAAGAATTTAGTTTAGAAGTTGAGTTAATCCTGAAAAAAAGTTCTTTGAAATTCTCAGCATTCAGGTAAAGATCGGGGGGAAGGATGGTGTCATTCAGATGTCCCAAGAAATTACTTCACTGTTTTTGTCATGATTTTAATGGCAGGCATTTATAGCATGATTTAAAAGACCCCAAACATTTTTCCATAAGCTTTATAGGTTCCTCTTTCACTAAAGATTTTATTATATTTGTGGTGGAACTACACATCTATGAACAGTTTATTGCCACAGTCTGGTCTAATCTCACCCCCTTAACAGACGGTACAAAGTTGTGGTGGAAACAAAACACTCAGTCATATGTGGTGTTGAATCTCTGAGGTCCCTACTCATTCTTCTAATCTCTGGATCAGTCGGGTACACTTTCAAGTGCAGACCCGACCTCCAACACCCTTTTTGGGAGCAGGACTGCACGGTATGGATACCTTGGCTTTCAAGCCAGTGTTTTGGTCCAATGTTTCTCAACGACTGTTCTGTGGACAAGAGTTAGTTCTTGCCATGTTGACAGGGGTTAGGAAGGCAGTAAGCTGACCCCTCCTATCAAAAAAATCGACAATCACTGCTTTAGCCCAACCAACCCCTCCTGTTGATTAGGTGTGGTTCTAGTTTCCCTAGTTAAACACTTTGGATACCCAGTGTCAATACAGCTAGGAAGCACAGGCTCAACAAGTAAATTTCTAAACTATCCACCCCATCACCACGGAAAGTTAGATTTCTGGAAAACAACCATTTCCTGAATGGAACCCCCTTTATGTGTTCTCGCTCTCGTTTTATAAGACACTAGATTTGGTCCAAGTCCCAAGAGAAGGAAGAGCTCCCAAATGTCCTCTCTCCTTTCTGCCTGTTCAGATTTATGACTTGGCTCAGAGGCTATGTCTAGATTACAGGGTTTTATCTACAAAATGACCATTTTGGTAATAAAACCTGCAGAGCACCCAGATTGTGAAGTGCATTCTGTTGACAGTAAGCGGACAAAATGTAGAGCTTTTGTTGACAGCTGCACCCCACTCACCATGAGGAAGAATGCCTCTGATGACAAATCTCTGTTGACAAAATGCCAGTCTGGATGTTCTGGGAGGCCTTCTGTTGACAGAAAAACCCTCCAGGGTGCTGCACAAGTGCCCTGGCAGACTCCATGTCCAGAGCAAGCAGAGCTCTATGGTTCCTGCTGCCAGCCATTCTTAAAGTTACAGGGATCCCAGGAAACCTCATGGCAGAAAGCTGAGTGTACAAGCAGCAGGGCAACATGCTGCTCCCTAAACACCCTCACTGCATGTGTGCAGCAAGCTGTGATGGTAGATGCCTACCAAGACCCCCATAGGACATTGAGGGACCAGCCTGAGGGGTCCCAGGACCCACCTCGGGGTTGCAAGAAGTGGGCCCCTTCTTGGAGCAGGGCTGAGGTCCAGGCCTTTTTGGAACTGTGTGGGGAGGACATCCTGCAGGACCCCACACACAAGCAGCAGAATGCACCAATTTGCCCATAAAAGCTTATGCTCCAAAAATCTGTTAGTCTCTACGTTGCCACAGGACTTTTCATTGTTTTTGCAGATACAGACTAACATGGCTACCTCTCTGATATCTGCCGATTCTGTTTATATTCCAGGAGAAGGCTGACAATTAAAACAAATTATATTACAATGAATTATCTCCGATTTATTCTCTCGTGAAATATGTCCTTGGCAGCTCACTCGCAGGTGATATCATTTTCAACAGAACACCTTTTGCCTTCCGAAGATGTTGACTATTTCCCAGTGCTGATTCAGTTACCTATCAGAACAAGTCTGATAATGATCATTACAGTTGGCAACTTTTGCAGAACTAGCATTGAAAGATCAAATCTTAAATTAAAAATCTTAATCAATATGTCAACACTTCAGGTCTCCTTGGAGATTACCATAAACATTAAACAAAGATTATTATGTAAACGAAAAGAATCAAGACATAATGAGACATCTATGAGCTACGTGTTTACTTTGTTTATATGCCAAGACAGAGGTAAAAGCTTCAGACTGGACAGTTCAAAGCAGCCAAAGGGAGTTAGGCACCAAAATCCAATTGAGTTTCCAAAGGAAGTTTGGAATCCCAGACTAAACCAGGAATGTCATTTATATTTGGGGTGGGTCTAACCTGAGAAGTGCTGAGTCCTGTCCCCATTTCCTGTTGATTTTAAAGGAAGTTGAGTGCTCAGCACTTCGCACAATAATGCCTTACCTTCTCTGAGAAAATCAATGCACTGTTCCATTGGCATTATGACATTCTCAAGAAAAACATAATTTTGGACAATAAATAAGTGTAGCAACTCACTTATTTTGCATTATCCCCATATAAGCAACAGTGACTAACAAAATGAAGGTAAGATCAGATAGTAAGATTCTGGAGATAGGGAAATATTACTAATTTATCAGTCAATGCCTTGTTTCTCTTTATGATTTACATTAACATAGTACCTAATGGTCCCAACCAGAACAAGAGAGCACTGATCAGATATAGTTAAAAACCTACCGCTTCACTAGAGAACAGAGACTAGAGACTTGGGCTCAGGCCCAAGTCTTGCAAATTGAGCTCATTACAGGAAGATGACTGGCAGTTATTATAATTGTGATCAATCTTTCTTTAGAAGATACCAAACATCTCAGGGCACAGCTTGTGCATTTAAACAAATCAACAGTGCAAACACAGAACCATTAAAATTAGCATTATAATATTTTCAATTCATATGAATATAATTACATATAGGAGAGGAAATTATCAATGAAAGATGATAGAGCTTCCTGCCATAAAGTAAAATGCTTGCTACTATTAATATCTCTTGGCATAGTCAGTTCTATTAATTAAGAAGAGTTTGGTATAGAATATTTTGCCACACTAATAACAAATTAACCAAGCATGCTGACTGTCTCCTTTTAAAGATATATACTATGTTTGCCCATCTCCTGTCCTTTCAGACCTCATTTTGAGAAAAGACTGAGGATGGAACTCATAATAGTGTTCAATATTTTAAGGGCAGCTACAGAAAAGAAATGTTGTCCTCAATTTCCACTTAAGGTAGAGCTAGAAGTAATGGGATTCATGCACAGAAAGGGAGATTTATGTTAGATATTACATTTTTTTCCTATTATAAAGATAGTTGAGCTCTGGAAGAGGCTTCCAAGAGAGGTTGTGGAATTTCCATAACTGGAAACCTTTAAGTTCAGATTGGATAACCATCTGTCAAGGATGGTCTATATTTACTTGGCCCTTCCTCAGTGCAGGGGGCTGTACTCAATTTGCAGGTGTCTGCCAGCCCTTCTTTTTATGATTCTCTCAGCTGATAATTATAAGATGGGAGCATATAGTACAAATATCCACCCCAAAACAGCTCAAGGATGTCTTTAAGATAGTAGCTTACCTTTATCAGTGAACTATACCCAAAGTGACTGCATAAAGATGAAACACACTCATAGGTAGTGAAATATAGGGGCAGGTTAAGTCATCATTACTTGCATTGAGTAGCACCCTACCTCTGTGAGTTGACCCATTGGTTCCAATTGTGAAGTACAAGTAATACATGAATGGTGATTTTGAATGGGGCAGTAAGGGGAGGAAATATCTTTATATCCATTTGTGTTCTGAATTATAAAAACTGATAACTTATGAGGGCTATATTAATACCATAAGAGTATGTCAAGAAAGACACCCACAAAATCAGTGGGTTTTCAATCAGACTCAGGACACACTTCCAAAGGATCAAGCCTTATGTTATTTCAGCAAATATTTGGGTAGAAGTTAAGAGAGATTAGTCATATTTTAAGGGCTGCTATAGAAAAGAATAATGATAAATTGTTTTCAAATTCCCCTTAAGGTAGGGCTTGATCTTATACAAACTGAACTCAATGGTAAACCTCCTATTGGCACAAAACTATGCTTATACACTGGGGCTACATCTATACTAGAGGGTTTTTTCCAACAAAACAGGCTTTTGTCAACAAAACCCATGCAGCATTCACGCTAAAAATGCATCTTGTCGACAGTAATTCGACAGAACATGGTGCTTTGGTTGACAACCTTCACCTCACCCTCATGAGGCAGGATGCTTTTCTCAGCAGAATCTGTTGACAAAAAAGCTGTGTCAGCTTCAGGTGGCCTGCTGTCAACAGGCAGTCCTTGCAGGTCACTGGGCAGCCCTGACTGCCATTCTGTTGGGAGAGGGCCACGCAGTCTGGCCACTCTTTGTCGAAAGATCAGATTACTTTCTCGATCCACTTTTGTGTGTGAATGTACTCTGTCAACAGAAGTTTTGTGGGATGATCTCTTCCAACAGTGACTTCTGTTGACAGATCATTGTAGTGTAGACATAATCTTGCAGTTATATCCACTGCTTGATTAGACTTTATTCAAAACTAACTCTCTCTGTGTCTATTCTAAATGCATTGTTTTAATTACTAACTTGTTAATGAGAAGACAAATTTGTCAAATTATTTTCTGAAAATATTAGAAGAGAGAAGGGTCTTAAAAGTGAAAACAGCATATCTGAGCCAGCATATTTATGGCCATAGCAAGAATATATTGTTTGTTTAAAAGTCGTGCCAAACAAGATTTATCAGAAGATGCAGTTTGACCCTTCTTTCCTCAGATATTTTAGTGATTAATCTAATATAGACAGAATGGCATTCCTTTCCTCAATATTTTTATTGCGGTCAACATTCTCTAGTCGGTATTTGCAAGCACAGTGATGAAATATGTTGATTGGCTGCAATCATAAGAATTATAAACAAATGGCTAACTTTGTTAAATTTCAGTTAATTGGTGCATTTCCCTCACAACTTTTTAACAGCAATTAGTTAGGGGATATATCCTTCAAAAAACACCTTTGTCAATTTTCTAACATCAGACCAGTAGCCTTTCAATTCCAGGAGATACAAAAGCAGTTCCCAGTACAACACAATTTCCTCTAGAAATTTGTTCATGAATTTTGTTTCTGGTTTGGAAAGACTGGTATGAAAGAAGTATCTACCCATAGCTCTCCTCCGCTGGTATTGCTTCCAGGGGAAGGAACTTGTACTGATTGTAGATTGTGATCCAGTTCAAATGACTCAGTAAAGAAGTTCCCATTTATTTCCATAACCTTTGGTACAGGGCCAGAACATATTCCATTATATATTCCAGTCTTCTGGATAGATATCTTGGTTCATTTCTTCTTCTCTAATTAACCTAATATTGCCACTATTGCTCTGCAGCGGTGTACAAATGTAACATACTTGTTTGCTTTGATATTTTCAAGCAGACAACAAGCTACTTTTCATTTATAGGCCGTGTCTACACTAGGTCCAACCTTCGAAATGGCCACGCAAATGGCCATTTCGAAGTTTACTAATGAAGCACTGAAATGCATATTCAGCGCTTCATTAGCAAGCGGGCGTCCGTGGCACTTTGAAATTGACGCACCTTGCCGCCGCGTGGCTCATCCCAACAGGGCTCCTTTTCGAAAGGACCCCACCTACTTCGAAGTCCCCTTATTCCCATGAGCAGATGGGAATAAGGGGACTTCAAAGTAGGCGGGGTCCTTTCGAAAAGGAGCCCCGTCGGGATGAGCCGCGCGGCGGCGAGTCATGTCAATTTCGAAGTGCTGCAGCCGCCCGCATGCTAATGAAGCGCTGAATATGCATTTCAGTGCTTCATTAATAAACTTCGAAATGGCCATTTGCGTGGCCATTTCGAAGGTTGGACCTAGTGTAGACACGGCCTATAAATGAAAAGTAGCTTGTTGTCTGCTTGAAAATATCAAAGCAAACAAGTATGTTACATTTGTACACCGCTGCAGAGCAATAGTGGCAATATTAGGTTAATTAGAGAAGAAGAAATGAACCAAGATATCTATCCAGAAGACTGGAATATATAATGGAATATGTTCTGGCCCTGTACCAAAGGTTATGGAAGTTTGGGGCTAGTGTAGACGTAGCCATAGTGATTAAATGTCTCCTTGTTCTTGCATTATGGGAACTGCTAAAAAGGTGCATTTATTTGGTTTTCTGCTTGACCTTCTTCTGCAAATTGATCAAATCTCTTTTTTATTCTTTTCTGGTAAAAGATATTAATTTTTTAAAGTATTTTAGAATTAATTAGTTTTTGACTCTACCTATCATAATTCTATGCAGGTTACAAACTGTTGCGTAACGTATCCTTTCTAAACCAGTTTTCTCAAGCTCACAGCCCATGGACCATCTACAGACTGAGCCATTACACAATCCAGAACATAAAATACTTTTCAGAAGTTATTTAATCAGGCCTGCACAGCTGAAAGCCCAGGAGTCCCTGGCTACGTCTACACGTGAAGCCAACATCGAAATAGTTTATTTCGATGTAGCAACATCGAAATAGGCTATTTCGATGAATAACGTCTGCACGTCCTCCAGGGCTGGCAACGTCGACGTTCAACTTCGACGTTGCGCGGCACCACATCGAAATAGGCGCTGCGAGGGTACGTCTACACGCCAAAGTAGCACACATCGAAATAAGGGTGCCAGGCACAGCTGCAGACAGGGTCACAGGGTGGACTCAACAGCAAGCCGCTTCCTTAAAGGGCCCCTCCCAGACACAGTTGCACTAAACAACACAAGATCCACAGAGCCGACAACTGGTTGCAGACCCTGTGCCTGCAGCATGGATCCCCAGCTGCCGCAGCAGCAGCCAGAAGCCCTGGGCTAAGGGCTGCTGGCCACGGTGACCATAGAGCCCCGCAGGGGCTGGAGAGAGAGCATCTCTCAACCCCCCAGCTGATGGCTGCCATGGAGGACCCAGCAATTTCGACGTTGCGGGACGCAGATCGTCTACACGGTCCCTACTTCGATGTTGAACGTCGAAGTAGGGCGCTATTCCGATCCCCTCATGAGGTTAGCGACTTCGACGTCTCGCTGCCTAACGTCGAAGTTAACTTCAAAATAGCGCCCGACACGTGTAGCCGCGATGGGCGCTATTTCGAAGTTAGTGCCGCTACTTCGAAGTAGCGTGCACGTGTAGACACAGCTCCTGTGTCCCAGAGAGGGGGTGTTTGTGCATTGCTCCGGCTGCTGGAAGCAGCACATGGAGACACACCCTTCCCTTGGGCCTTAGGGAAATGCTAGCAGTGGTGTGGTGCTAACAGCCAGAAGCCACTCTAGCCACGCTGTGCTGCTGGTGGAGGTGGGACCTCTAAGGGGTTTTAAATCACATGGGGGGCAGCAGGCAGAGCCAGAAGACATACAGTGGGGGGGTGGGAAGGAAGCATGTGGGACAGCAGGCAGGTCAGGACACCTAGGCTATGTCTACACGTGAAGCCAACATCTAAATAGCTTATTTCGATGTAGCAACATCGAAATAGGCTATTTCGATGAGTAACGTCTACACGTCCTCCAGGGCTGGCAACGTCGATGTTCATCTTCGACGTTGCGCGGCACCACATCGAAATAGGCGCTGCAAGGGAACGTCTACACACCAAAGTAGCACACATCGAAATAAGGGTGCCAGGCACAGCTGCAGACACGGTCACAGGGCGGACTCAACAGCAAGCCGCTGCCTTAAAGGGCCCCTCCCAGACACAGTTGCACTAAACAACACAAGATACACAGAGCCGACAACGGGTTGCAGACCCTGTGCCTGCAGCATGGATCCCCAGCTGCCGCAGCAGCAGCCAGAAGCCCTGGGCTAAGGGCTGCTGCCCACGGTGACCATAGAGCCCGGCAGGGGCTGGAGAGAGAGCATCTCTCAACACCTCAGCTGATGGCTGCCATGGCGGACCCCGCTATTTCGAAGTTGCAGGACGTGCAACGACTACACGGTCCCTACTTCAACGTTGAACGTCGAAGTAGGGCGCTATTCCTATCCCCTCATGGGGTTAGCGACTTCGACGTCTCGCTGCCTAACGTTGAAGTTAACTTCGAAATAGCGCCCGGCGCGTGTAGCCGTGACGGGCGCTATTTCGAAGTTAGTGCTGTGACTTCGAAGTAGCGTGCACGTGTAGACACGGCTCCACAGAGTGGGGGTGGGGGTGTGCACTTGAAGATCTCTGCCACCTGGTGCTGCTTCCCTAGATAAGGGTTGCATCTGACAACCTCTCACACACCTCATTCCCTTCCAGAGCCTACTTCCTCTCCAACCACCTTCCGCCAGCCTCCAAACTCCCTCCCATAACTTGCACCACTCCTGAATCCCCATCCCCACCCAATCCCATAGCCTGCACCCCTCCCCCATCCAAACTCCCTCTTAGAGCCTTATGCAGGTGTGGGTGGGTGGGCAGGAATGGGGCTGAAGATTCTTCAGCTACATATTGGCCAGCTAGCAGGATTTGAGGACTGGCACTGACCCTAAAGTCAATTGAATTTGAAACCCCTATTCTAGGTAAATAAAATCTAGCAATACTCATAGATCTTAACTGTGGAGAATAGATATCTTGTTATGATCTGAAATACCACACAGCCCACCTATCCTCTTCTTTAAACATATGAAATATCTGACATTCATCTGATTATTTTTGTTACTCTTTTCAGGGTCTTTGCTATTCCTGTTATGTCCTGTGGAGGTGAACAGTCTGCACTAAATCCCAAATTAAATATGAGATGATATAAGTGATTGATATACTAGGGATAAATCCTTTTCCATTTTGTTCTCTCTCTCTCTCTCTCTCTCTCTCTCTCTCTCCTGGATACCCTCTAACGTTGTTTGCCTCTTTTCCTGTCATTGTGAATTGAGTATATGGCTTTTCTTAGATACCAGAAGTTATTTCTGGATATTCTTCCTGAGTTGTTAGACATCATTCTGAACCCATCCATGCATGGAAAACTTAAAATGTGTGTAAATTTTGGTGGTTCCTTGTCAAATTTCATATTGGATCTTTTGAAGTTTCTTGCAATCTGTGTTGCCTAATGTAAGTGATATGGTTGGCAAACGTTGCCACCTGGCTAAATATAGCTTTTAAATCTTTGTGAATACCACTGGTCTCCCGTACTAAATGCTGGAACCTCTAATTTTAAACTTTTTATTTTGAGGTTTGGATATGTATTTTAAGATGATTTATTTAATTTTATATTCAGATTAAATCGCATAATTAGAAAATGTCCATAACAAGTTCTGAAAGAAATTTCCATGAAATCAAACATTCTAGTTTATAATATCAGATCAGCTGACTTCAGATGACTTTCACAATAATACGCCTAGGCTATGGCTAAACCAAGTCACTGTTGGAAGAGATTTCCCAACAAAACTTCTGTTGACAGAGCGGAACCACACACAAAAGCCAATCGGGAGAGCGCTCTGCTCTGTCAGACTGCCCAGCTGCTCTCTCGACAAAACAGGCACCCAGAAGCACAACAGACAAGGCTGCCCACTGTTTTGAATGTCCTGTCTGTCAGGAGAAGGTCCCCACTATATTGTTCACACAGCTTTGTGTTGACAGAATCTGTTGACAGCAGTGTTATGCCTCATGGCTGAGAGGCAGAACGCTACTGGCGGAAGTGCTGAATTTTATTCACAAACGGTTGACAAAATTCATTTTGTGTGTGGATGATCCACTGGTTTTGTAAACAAAACTGGGGTTTCGTTGGGAAAGCTCCCTAGTGGAACCGAAGCCTTGCTGATGGAATTTGGCTTAGCTCTCGAAGCACAGATAATGCAGGCTCTAAATGAATTGTCTGACAGTTTTTAAAAAACTAAAACTTGTGACAATCTTGCAAATGTTATTTGTGCATTGTTACCATTTCTCCAGCCTTTGGGTTTGTCAACACAGTCAGTGTGCAGCAAACCAGGGTATAATCTACAGCATTAAGTGGAAATGTGGACCCTAATATAGCACCCTGTGTTCTGCAATATGCTTTGATGCACTGTACTTTGAAACTGCTCTACGTCAAAGTGCACTGTGAGACCCTTCATGTGCAGTAGCTGCGACCACATGGTCAGCTGGTGAACTGTAAGTCTAAGCTAGGCTTGGCATGCCCTAAAGCCATGTCTACACAGGCCCCTCCCTTTCAGAAGGGGCATGTTAATGAGGCACTTCGGAACAAGTTAATGAGGCACAGACATACATATTCAGCACCTCATGAGAATAATGGCAGCCAGTCATGCTTTGAAAGTGCTACTTTCAAAATGCAGACTGGCTGTACAGACACGGGCACTTTGAAATAAACCCCACACTTCAAAATGCACTTATTCCCAATTTGTTTTGGTCTAGTGGGAAGCTATCTAAGGAAGTGGTGGTTATGAATAACTGTATGGTTACATGTTCCAGATATTGAGGGTATAAACCACGCTTTTCAACTGGCCAGAGATGGACTGTATTTTTGGTGAGCCCTGCAAGAGGTTGAATGCATGGCACATTCTAACTGGAACACAGGACGATGATTTTCCATTGTTAGAGTGGCAGAGCATAGATAAGCATAAGAGCTATTTGGACTTTTTCTGATGGATGATTTTTGTTCCAAAATACTAAACTGAAGCTTTTGTGGGAAAATTTGACAGTTTTAATGGAAATGAGAGACTTATCAGACAGAAATATTCCTGGTTTTGAAGAATCTTACCTGACCAGCTTCTCAGGAACTCTGTCTCTTCAGCTGCTTAACTTCAGATGCCTAAGGCTTCCATCTCCCCATCAGTCCATGTGACAGGCTCATTGTGCTGTCTTACTTCCTGGCTAGCAAGCAGTCAGGCAGGCAGAAAACGGATCAGAAAATATTTTGAAAAAATCAGCTAATTTTTTCCAGCACAGATTTTATTTTTCTGGTAAATTTTTATTAGGTGGGAAATTTTGCATTTGAAATTTTGTTCTGAATAGGAACTATATATATTATAATTCCCATCTAATGAATATTTACAAGAAAAAAAAATCTATGCTGGAAAAAAATGAAACTGAAGACTGAATTCTAGCTGATACCAAAAGCTCTACTGAGAAAAACTAGACCTCGAGATGAAAGAGTTTTGTGTGCAAGAGCTCTTCTAATTACAAAAGTTTGGGGAGTAAAGGCACTTCAAAGAAGCGCGGGCACATGGCATGTGGGCACTTTGAAGTCTGACACTTCGAAGTTGCCATGTGGGAGAATTAGCTTAATGAAGGGCTGCATATTCATCGCAATACTTCATTGGTAATCTTCCATCAGCCTGATTACCATGCCCCCTTCGAAGTTTGGGGCAAGTGTAGACATAGCCATAGTGTTGTTCATCTATCATTCACCCACAAAATTTATTTTACGTTTAATAATACTCATAATAGATATGATAACTCAGCTCCACTTCTTTCCTTTTCTATTGATAAGGCTGTTTCTTAAGTTCACAATCCTGATGCCTTGTTTAACTCTTTCCTTTACACCTGCGGAATGCCAATACATTTTTGTCAGGTGTTCTTTTTGGAGTTTCTAGCAGTGAGTGTGAGGACTGGGATTGTGACTTCTACCTATACATAGGCAGGAGGACTTTTGACCCCTCACTTTACCCTTATATACCCTGCCATAGTAACTCATCCCAAAAATCTGCCCAACATTGAGGCTACGTCTACACTAGAGCACTACTTCGAAGTAGCATATTTTGAAGTAGCAACACCAAAATATGCTGCTTCGATGCGTAGCATCTACACGACCTCTGGGCCCGGTGCCGTTGACATTCAACATTGAAGTGGAGATGGGCTACATCGAGAGGGGCCATCCCAAACATGGAAGGGAGTGTCTACACATACAAGCAACCCTTTTCAAAATAAGGGGCCAGGAAAGCCCGTGGGTGGGTTCACAGGGTGGACTAGTCCTTCCAGGGCAACAGAAAGCCACTCCTTTAAATGGCCCCTCCCAAATGCACTTGGCCTGAACAGCATGAGTCCTGTGTTGGTGACATTAGCCTCCCAGACCCAGTCCCCACAGTTAGGAGCGGCCAGCAGCAGCAGCTGGAAGCCTTCCAAGCTGTCTCCCATGGGGCAGACACCGTGTTAGACTCTGCATGGGTGGCCACTCAGAAGCTCCTGGCAGGAGACCCCTCCCCAGGGGCAGAAGGAGATGCCCCAGAACATCAGGCCTTCCTCATCCTCTCCCACTGGGTGCTCCACTGGCTCTGAAGCTATCCCACTAGTGCCAAGTGGTGGCAGCACCTGGTCATGGGGGAGTGGGATGATGACCATTGGCTGCAGAAAAGACTTTCATGGAGCTCTGCCAGTGCCTGAGCCCCACCCTGAGGCACCAGGACACATGGATGCAGTGTGCCCTCAGCATCGAGAAGAGAATCATGATTGTTGTCTGAAAGCTGACAACTCCAGACAGCTACCGCTCTGGGGGCCATCAGTTTGGTGTAGGCAAGGCCACAGTCAGGGCCGTTGTGGTGCAGGTAAGGAGGCCTGGGCATGCACCCACTGGAAGGTGGGGGCCCAGGGATGGGGCCCAGGTGGGGGGACCGGGCACACTCTGTACACCCTCATGGTGCCAATGTCCCCTCCCTGCAAGTTGTCTTTGCACTCAACACTCTGCTGCTCTGGAGGGTCATCTGAGTCAGGGACCTGGATGTGGCCATTGCGGGCTTCACTGCCATGGGGTTCCCAAATTGCTTTGGGGCCCTCCATGGGACCCACATCCCTATCTACAACCCGGAGCATAGTGGCAGATGCTTTATAAACAGGAAGGGCTAGCACTCTGTGGTCCTGCAGGCAGTGTGGGCAGCCAGGGCCAGTTCCAGGATATGTATGTGGGCTGGCCTGGCTGCACCCACAATGACTGCTTGTTCCACAACTCGGGCCTCTGCTGCTGGCTGGAGGTGGAGACCTACATCCCGCAGAGGGAGATCCCACTGGGGGGACATTTGTGTGCCCCTCTGCCTCATGGCAGATGCAGCATACCTGTTCCAGCCCTGGATCATTAGCCTCTACATGGGCCACCTCAATGCCAGCCAGGAGCGCTACAATGCATGGCTGAACCTTGCCTGGCAGGTGGTTGAGCAGGCCTTCGGGCACCTGAAGGGCCGATGGAACTGCTTCCTCACCCACCTGAATGTGGGGCTCCTGAACATCCCCTACAACCCGATGGAAAACAAGGGGGAGGCCTTCGTGCAGGGGTGGGCAGTGGAGGCCAGAACGGGCTACCATCAACCAGCCGCCGCCCCTAGCTGCCAGGCCAACCAGGAGCGGGTCCTGGTCTGGGAGCCCCTGTGGGCATATTTTGATCAGGGGGACTCCTACACACTGCTCCCACCACCCGCACACACCCCCATCACCCGCACACTGCCCCCAACAAGCACACACAGGTGTGGGGAAACAAAACTTTGTATTATTGATAACTGTTAACTTTTGACTATGATTTCTACACAACAAATTGGAACTATATACATGGGGAAGAAAACTATATACATGGGGGGGCATGGACAGGCTGGCCATTGGCCCAACACTCTGGAGTTGGGGTGGATGGGTGCAATCCCTGCTGCGTTCAGGTCACCGCCCCCCCATCTGGGGTCCCTGGTGAGGCCATCTGGGAGCCAGGAGGATGGGAAGGTATGGCCCAGGTGGGTCCTCAGCTTGACCGCTGGAACCAGCAGGCTCCTGCCCTGAGGGGCTGGCAGGCTAGGCAGCAGTTGGGACGGCGATTGTGTCAGCAGGGAGGGCAGCGGGGAGTGGCAGCCAGGCAACCAGCTCCTCAAAGGGGTGGCCACATGGTTAAAGGTGTCCATAAAGTCCCACCAGGCCTCTCAGCACCAGGAGGCCTCCTGCTCCTCGAACCTTAACCTCTGCTCCATGATGTGTGCCTGGTACCCAAGGGTGGTATCCACCTCTGGGTCCAAGGTGGTCCACGGCTGGCCCTGGCGGGGGTGTACCTATCCGGGTGTCAACAGTGCCCTCAGGTGGTCACAGTCTGGAAATCCAGGGGGGCCTGTCTGGGACAATGGATGGTGCCATGCTGTCCTGGCCCTTGGATATTGTGACTGCTGTTGTGGGGGGAAGAAAGAGGGAGGCCATGAGTACTGAGCCCTGCCCCAGGGCCCATGTTCCCCACCCCCCTATGGGTGTCAGGTCCCCATCCCCCCATGGGTGTCAGGTCCCCATCCCCTAGCCCCCATCCATGCGTGCAGTGTCCCCGTGGGTGGCCTCTTTGTTTGGTCCATTCCCCACCCCTCCATCTGGGTGCCGGGTGTGGCACTGTCCATGAATGATGGTGCTGTTGGGCACTGGCAGCCATGCTACCATCGAGGGACCATGGTCTGCCTGGGCCCTGGCGAGCTGGTGTCTTCTGGAGGTGTGTGGTGCCCCCAGTCATGTATGGTACCTCTATCCCATGCCCCAGGGGTGTGTTCCCTGTGGGGTATATACCTGATGGTCCACCACCATGGGCAGGGGACGCCTATCAAGCAGATGTCTGGCTGGAGCTGTGGGAGGGGAGGTCCAGCATCATCTCCCCATCCTAGTTGGACCACTCAGATGGTGGCAGAGACGGTTCCGGCTCTAGCCCTGGGGGTGTAGGGCTGTTCTCCAGTCCTGACTCTGGCTCCATGTCCTGCTGGGGCTCCTTGGCTATGATGTCAAGGATGGCTTAGGGGGAGAAGATGTCCTGGGGGCCCAGGATAGCCCTGAGCTCCTGGTAATGGGGGCAAGCAGCGGGGGTGGCCCCTGATCTACTGGCTGAGTTCCACACCTGGGCATAACCCTGCTGCCGCTCCTTGTCCTTGCTGCGGATGTGGTCAGGAATGCAGGCAGGGTGACCCCAGGCAGTCAGACCCTCAGCCAGATGGATGAATGCATTCGTGTTCTGCTGCTTGCTCCCCATTACTTGGAGCACCACCTCCTCACCACAGAGCCCCAGCAGGTTGCGGAGCTTGGCGTCAGTCCAGGAGGCGTTCTGCTTCCTGCCCTGCCCAATGGAGGCCTGGGAGTCCTGGGATGGCCTGGAGGGGGAGCCCTGGAGGCACTCAGGGGCTGGCCGACTGCCATCTTCTGCCTCTGGGCCATGCAGGAGCACTGCATGGCACAACTGCTGTGTGCATGGTCTCAGCTTCCTGCTATGGGGTCCACATGGCTTTAAGAGCAGCTGGGTGCAGAGATCACAGAGCCCCACAGGGGCTGGATGACACCTCTCCACATCCCAGCTGATTGCCACCATGGCGGACCTCATTATTTCAAAGTAGTGAGATGGGGATTATCTATACATGTCCTACTCGACGTTAGATGTTGAAGTAGGGTGCTTTTCTCATCTTCTCATAGGGATAGTGGTTTCTACATCTCTGCACCTAAAGTTGATTTCAACTTCAAAGTAGCATGTGGCATATGTAGACACGGTGTGTGCTATTTTGATGTTTTGCCTGCTACTTCGATGTTGGGCTCTAGTATAGATGCACCTGAAGTGAGGTGCATGATGACTGCACACAACAAATCCTGTAAAAACCATGCACTTCTTCTGCATCCAATCAAAGTACTGCTCTATGGTTCAGTTGGCACTCCCCACAAAGTCTAGCACAGTTAGCAAAACTACCATATCTTGGAAGACCATGTTGGTTACTACAGTCTTGCAGCCCACTGAGATTATGGGTAACTACAGCTGAAAATGGCTTCCTACTAATACTTTTCTTTGAGAAGGAAAATTTACAATAAGCAGAAATTGGAACAAGAGTTCTGAACCACTTCCCCAGCTAAACTTTGGATAACTTTATATGCAGATCACAAATTTGCTACTTGGACCAATGGCTTGATAAACAGTTCTTTTAGATTTCCTGAGTGAAACATTCATCTCACCGTTCTCAATGATAACACACCCACTGAGTTCAGTGGAGCTAGGATTTCAGCCTTGACTTGGAGATATTTAAATCTGGCACAGAAATAGTTTCTCTGCAGGATCATAATTTGTTGTTATGTTCTTTGTTGTATGATTTTTTTTTTTTGGAGACGGTGTGAATTGACTGATTGCCTGCTGGGATTTTTTTTTCACATTTTAGTAGGCTATATTAAACTGTAATTAATAGCAAAACATAAATATTTACCAAATTAAATATGAATAATTATGAGGATAACAATATTTTCAGATTTTCTATGCTGTTTAGTGTCAGTAAAGAACCTATATGAATATGTTAAGGAATCATAATGAGGTCAAGTTAGTACTGCCTCATCCTAAAACTGGTGCCACGGCTCCTCGTTAATTTCAGGATCCAGTTCAAAATGATGTTTTTAAAACCCTCTGTGGACTTGTTCCATCCTGTGTCCATCCAAATCCTCAGCTGTGCCCCCTCTCCCTTACTCCCTGGTAAACACTCACGGAACTCCAGTATGCTGGCTAGGAGGCAGGATCAGATGTTAGAGATGGGTATGCTCCCATTTTAGGTTTCTTCCTTTCAACATTTAAAAATGCAGATACAATATCATATTATTTTTATCATTTAAATCTGGATTCAACTCTCATCACAGCTATGCACTGGTCAGTGATGGAAAGAAGGGTGCCTATTTAGGGCACTAGACTAGAACTGAGAATATAAACTGTTAGTTTAGTCTTCTCGCAGACTTCCTGTGTGACCTTGGGTAAGTCATTGAGTTTACGCTGTTCCTTGTTTTTCCCATCTCTATAATCATACTTTAGAACATTGTGAAGTCGGGAATATAAAATCCATTAATGACTCAGGTGCAGTTTGAGATGGGCAAATAACTGCCCTGTTTTCACACTTGTGATTTTTCTTTTTGAGTAAGGTCAAGTTGTGCTAACTCTGAAACCTTTCAGAACTTATTAGAGGAATCAAAAAAGCCTGCTCTAAATGAAACAACACATTTTGTCAATACCAAAGATGTTTTATTTCCAGCCATTTCTGAAGGGTTAACTGGTGATGAGGGTTGGGGGTAAGAGAGATAGTGCATTCTAGGTTTGAGTCCCACCATTGAATGCTGTTATAGTTATATGAAATAGAGCAAATTCAAGATGTCTACATTAGCAAGTTCTTTCAAAAGAAGGGGGCGCTTTTGAAAGATCCTGCAGAACGTCTACACACAAAAAGCATTCTTTCAAAAGTAAATTGAAAGAATGCAGCACTCCTTTCAAAAGTGCTCTTCTTTTCTTGTTTCAGGAATAATGCCCCCTTTTGAAAATTTCTTTTGAAAGAAAACATGCGTACATCTTCTGCAAGCCCTTTATTTTCAAAAAAGCAGTCCTCATGGGGCCTGATTTTTTCAATACCTAGCTCATTCTTTTGAAAGAGCAGGGGCTGTGTGGACACGTTCTTTGGAAAGAGCAGATCACTCATTTGATCCGCTTTTTTGTGTGTGGATGCACTCTTTCAAAAGACGTTCTTTTGGCAGAGAGCTTCAGGAAGGGCTTCTTTCAAAAGATCTCTGTAGTGTAGATGTAGCCCAAGAGAAGAGATTGAGAGCCACACCACAGAATACATTATATGCACCTCATTAGGGCATTTATCTAGAAAATATGAGATCTGATTTCAAATCCTTCCTTTTTCCAGTTCTGAGATTCAAACCTGGGTTCCCCAGTCAGAGACGAGTACTCCTGTTACCAGTTTAAAGGTTATAACAGGACAAGTTCCTCAACACTTCTGAACAGAGCTTCAGTCCCCTTTTGAACTCTTATAATTAATCACTGTGCATTGTTAGAAGAATGCCAAACAAAATGAGGTCGCATTGTGCTGTGCTCTGCTATCAATACTTATTTTTTTCTACATTTTTCACCTTTTAAGAGAGAGCAGCACACCCTCCCTTCTGGTGAATTTCCATGTTTTGAGAGCAAATGATCCATCTCAGTTTGAATTACAGATGTACCTTGGCATTTAATATGAGACACTGCCCTAGTTTTTGACCCTGATAAGAACAGCTGTTATTTATTATGCGGCATGGATCAATTGAAAACGCTATTCAATCATTCATTTGTAGCTATGCTTCAGAGGCATTTTATTTACTTTCTCAACACACTTGCAGTTAGTTAATACATCTGCCAGATTCCCTAAAAACACCATCAAAGGGTTTCCTTTCCAGATCAGATAACTTCCATAGTTTTTATGATTTATGGCTAATATTAATTCCACTCTATATGCACTTACTGTACCTCATCTGTTTTGCTTAGCAGCCTTTATGTTACACTCATGTAGAGTACTTGCATGTCAACATGATATAATGACTACCTCCGCAAGATTTTGTCAGAGTTTTCTACTTCTATTTCTTTCTAATTGAGTTCATTGGGTATCATCCAATTCATAACTGATCAATACTCTAGGAACAGCTTCTTTAGTTTAAATGGGTTGCATAATGTCAAACGGAGCAGTGTTAGACAAAATGGAAAGTTGGATACCTGGCAGTCAGATAGTTAGGGTTTCACTGTGATATCTAGTATATATTGGAGTTTGTTTGTCTGTCTGTTCAAGAACTCTTCCTAAATTGTAAGAACTAGACTACCATATTTGTTATGTAGCTTACTCTCATCATAACTTAAAGCAAGGTCAGAGTTTGATTGTGCCAGGGAAATGGGATGTGCCTTGAATGAAATTGCTTTTCAGAAAACCATGCAGCAAAGAGACAGAATCTCTAGGCAGGTGAAAGGGATTGGCTTGAGGCATGCCTCCCCCTCCCCGCCACCTCCCATCTTGGACTGCCCTAGCCCTGAGGCTCCCACCTTCCAGGTGCTCTTTAAAGAGGGTAGAGATGCTGAAGCTCCCAGCTCTGCACTTCACATGGGGATGTTGCTGGCTGTTCTTCCTCAGCAGAGATCGAGGGAAAGGTGTGTGGTTTGCTTTATTACTCAGTCTGGCTGGGAAGCACAGGGGCCAGATGAACCTGGACCTGCCCAAGAGCTGGAATGATATGCACTCCTCCCCTGAGTGTGCCTTCTGGAGCTGCAGCAGCCATAGAAAGGTGCTTCTCACCTGGCCCCAACCTGCCGTGGTGAGAGTGAGCTGGGGTAGCCTTCTCTTCCCTGGGGTCAGCCTAAAAACTGAACCCCCACCCCTCAGCCCCATCATTGACCAATGATTTCAATTAAGCATACACATTTTCATTTTGTTTTAAAAAAGTGAATTGGGTTAATTATCCGAGCAATGCTGGGTAAATTTTCTAGTTTACTGTATTAAAAAAATGTTAAGATTGCAATGTCAGATACATCAAATTTAAGAAATGTGTGAAATAAAGTTGCTCACACAAGCTTTATTTGTCTCCCTTGTGCATTTCCATTATGGTAGAACCTTAGGTTATATGATCACTTGCAGCTGTTGGATATAATTTCCTAAGTTTTAAATAGTACCACAATTGTAATGGTGCCTTTTACCTCCCCTCTCCCAACTGTCCATTCCAGGACTATCCCTGAGGTTTCAAGTCCCTATCCTTCACCTTTCTCTGGGCAGCAACCCATGTCCCACTCCTTTCTAAATGAAAGTTTTAGGCTGCAGCCCTCTGAAGTTCACTGCAAGGCAGTCTGGCTGAAAACTAGCACTTAGAGTTTGCTTTCTCTCCAAAGCCTATGAACAGCCATGCATGGCAGAAGTTACGTTGCCAAAAATTCTTCTAAATATTTGTTCGGGTACAGAGTGTCCAAAACTAGAAAACCAATACAAGGTTCTAAGCACACTCTTGAAATGACAGAAGTTGCCCACTCAGTCCTGTAGGGCCTGGTAGGACAAAATCCTTTCAGCAAGTATTGCACGCCCCAAAGGCCATGCCCGTTTACTAAATCAAAGAGAGGACCCAGAGTCTCTTGATACTCAGCCTTCTGTACTTTTTAGGAGTCTCCCGGGTTCCTGCAACTAGGTAAACTCAGCCCTTCCACACCTGTTTCCCAAGAAGTCAAGTTTCAAAGCCAGCCAATACAGAATTTTGGATTAAAATTTTATCTTATATACATTTTGCACTTACCCCATCAAGTCTTCATTCCAATAGGCATTTCACGAAAACTTCATTGTATTTGTTGAAGACTGTGACATAAGCAAAAAAATGTAAGGGCATAAGACCATTTAAGAAATAAAGATACTATTTACATATACACACATTTCCAGTAATAAAGAAGACCACAGCAAGGAAGTGCAAAACACCCTATTGTATCAGAGCAAAGCTCTTTTTTAAAGTGTCATTTTACAGGTATTCTTTGATACCTTTGGTGCTAGGAACTAGGTTTGGTAGGGATGGTAACCAGTGCTACCTCTAATTTTTTTTTTCATCCAAGGGTAGAATCAACTTTGCTATATGCACCGAGACATATGCAAATATGGGCCACCAATAGAAATAGAAACACATACTGTGGGTTGTGGATGTTCTCCTAATTAGCCAGCTGGTCCCTGAATCTCTCCTGAGTGGTTGCCTGAGTGCCCACTTTACAGGGAACACTATAGGTGACCAAACCCCACCGGTAAGCGAAAAACATGGAGTTCTGGTAGAAGGATCAGAAACGGGGGAAGCACGGGCTGTAACAGCGAGGATAAAGAAGATATCTGTCTGGATCTGGGCAAGTTTTTCATGTAGTTAGATATGACAGAAGGGCAGAGGACAATCAAATCAAATCCTGGATGTCTGTACGCTTGCGAGAGAAGTACAGGGTTTAAGCAGGAAGAACTCAAAATGCTAGAAAATAAACACAACAAGTCTAAGAGGAAAAACAATCCAAGACAACTGGCAGTTTTTCAAAAAAAGTCTTATTAAAGGTATGCAAGCAAACTATTTCACTACATAAGAAAGATAGGAAGTCTGACAAGAGACAACCCTGGCTAACCAGGAGATCATGAATGACCTAAAAACTAAATAGAGTCCTACAAAAAGTGAAAATTTGGTCAAATTATAGAGTATGAATATAAACAAATAACACAAGTATGTAAGGGTGAAATTAGAAAGGCCAAAGTTCAAATAGAGCTCAAGAGAACTAGAGATATAAAACTTAACAAAAAAAACTTTCCAGAAATACATTAGAAACACGAGGAACACCAAGGACAGGGTAGGCCCGTTATTCAAGAAAGAGGGAAAAACAATAACAGAAAATATGGAAATGTCAAAGGTGCTTAATGACTTTTTTTTTCTGTTTTCACCAAGGGTTGTGGTGAAATAGAAGCTGCAAATAAATTTGCTTTAGCTGAACATTGTACCTAAATTTTTAATGGGAAAATTAGCATAGCCATAGTTGATATATTTCCTATTGTACACCAATAGCAATCTTTCAAAGCAACTCTTACTAGAATCTGAGGACAGCACGAGGGGATATGCCTTAGATTTTATAGAAATTACGCTTGCATCTGGGAATCAAATTTTCACCTTGGACACCAGAAAGACACTGACTGTGTAGGAAAGAAAAAGCAAACTGCAAGTGATGTGAAGAAATGAGGACAGTGGCAACTGTTGCTAAGGCTAGAGATTTTATATTTATGAAAGAAAGGTCCTGCAGATCTTCCACTGGTACCAGTGGTGTGGCATTTGAACTAAAGTTTTACATTTAAGGAACAGATGTGCACTGTGAGGGCATATACAAGCAGTCAGAACTAATGTGTTTATCTCCTTCCTGATGCACCAGTGTTACTTCTTTGTGCTTTCCAGCATCATAGCTGTTGGAGAACAGAGGTTCTTTTCTATCTTGCTGAACTTCACTGCTGGATCCTAGCTCATTGCCACTGTCTATATTACAAGCCTTGGGAGTCACAGACATAACCCTATTCGTCTATCCCTCTGCCTCTCCTCAGTTACTCAAAGCTTTGATTTAACTGAAACTTGACCCTACCCCTGTAAAGCATGTGTTGTGCTCATGTTTATTGATAATCTTTTTTAGAAAGTCTCAAATGTGCCTGAAACGTTCAGTGAATGGGGAGTAGCTGTACATTTTTTTAAAAATTGGATCAGTCTTGTGTCACTAGTTTGCTGTTATGCATAAAAATGCAATGGTCACCAAGGTTCAAATGCTACACAAAACAGGTACCAGTGTTTACATCCCCTGTTCTTTACTTTACAGCTTCCTGAAAATGGTGATAAGCTGGTGGGTGACAAATTCCCTGAACACATGCTGTATGCAATAGCCAAAGATTTTAATAGCAACCTTAATTAAAAGTAACTTATCATTGAGATCAATATGGTGGTATAACGAGCCACTGTAGGCTTCCGCAGACTCAGAGGTGGAGGAGGCTGCTCAGAGGTCCTGGTGGGCAGGCCCTGAGGCGGAACACCGGTGCCCCGCCCCTCAGAGGGCGGGACCTAAAGCCAGAAGGGCCAGGGGTGGAGCTCGGGTCCCATTAACTGCTGGGCCGTCGTGCTGGGAGCGAGCTCCTGCATGGGCTCCTGGGCACCAGGGGCAGAGAGCCTGCTGCCACCCGATCTGTCGGTGAGAGCTTCTCCCCAGCTGCCCAGACCAGCCTGGGCAGCTACAGATACAGATGCCCCAGGGGACCTACCCGGACTTCCCGGATCTACCAGGGCCCTCACGCCGGTGGAGAGCCCCCACCCTGGAGGGCCTGCCAGGCCTAAACAGACGGCCTGGGCCTAGCCTCCCAGAGGCCCCGGAAGCGGCTGACCCCGGAGTTCCACCAGACCCCTGCAGTGCAGAGGCCCCCCATTGCCTTGGAATCAACGTGCTGACGCTGCCAGACTACCCCAATGACGTGGAGATGTCGGACTGGCCTGAGCCCCCGAAGGCAGACGACTTGGAGGGGACCTACCCACGGGGACCCACCGACCAGGCTGACTGGGACCCTACCCAGATGGAGGTGGAGGTAGGAAGTGGCCCGGGGAATGCTTCACCAGAACCCATGGCGGTGTGTTGTGGCCTGGATCCCCACTGCCATGGGCAGGTATAAGCGATCCTGGGCCGGGTCGCAGTGGAGTGGGAGGGCCTGCGACCCCCTTCCTCCTCCCTGGCAGGGTCAACCCTTGCTGGGCTAAGCCAACCCTGCATCAGGGAGAGCCAAACTCCACTGTAACTGCTGCCCCGCCCTGAACTGAGGGTTGGGTTTTTCCCCAAACACTGCAGCCTTACCTCTCGCCCCACCCTGCCGCAAGGGCCAGGGCCATCTGCACTACTTGTGGGCTGCCTGCTGCCTTGCCTTGAGGGAAGGATGAGTCTTCGGGGCCACCCCGCCCGGGCCAGAGGCAGCCTTCGCAACTGGGGCCGACTGCCAGCCGGTTCCTTAAAGGAGCCAGAGCCCGGGGTCCATTAGGACTGTGGGCAAGCTGTGGTAGCCCTTGCCACCCAGCAAGGGGTGCTATTGTAGCATGGGCCTCTACAGGTGGGGTGTAACTTAGAACATTCTTTCAACAGGTATCAGGATAACCAGTGCTGTGAGTGATGATTATTTGAGATACCAGCATTCACAAATCATCTGAGATCACAAATGGAAGAACCCAGGGTTCAACAGATACAATTCTTATTCATGACAGTAATTAATTTAATATATAATGCTATAATAGCAATGATTTGACACTAGCTTGTAGCCAGTTATGGGAGGTTTGGTGGATAAGAGGATGCAATCTTAGCTTCCAAACAGATATTACATTTTTAATCTCCTTTGGGAAATGAGTAAACTTGTTCATATGATGCTGAAAACACTAATCTGCTCACGTTTAACTGTAATGCAAAGCTTCAGGAATTCATGGGGAGAAAACATAATTTCAAAGGTCATTTGTGCATTATTAATGAACTCTTGTCACTTCTGAATTGTACAACAATGTACTTGTTCTGATATAAGGACAGCAATAAAACAGGAGCAAGCAGTAAAACAGTGGCAAACTATGCTGAAGGCACTAATTAGTTTCATTTCCATAAAATAAAGTAGCTGAAATTATCTTAATGTTTGGAGGAAAAAAACTTTCTGTATAATATAATATTTTTGTTGACCTTCTGTACTTCCATCAAACGTACATGGTGCTATACAAACTAGTGTCAGACTTTTCATGCCACAAAAAAATACTCTTGTCCAGAAAAACCCACACAAATTATAAGAAAAATTATAGTCAATTAAAAATGTTTGAAAAGCAGGATGTGGAAAAGAATCCAACATGTGGACACTGATTACAGAATATATTTTGAAGCCAAAGGCTACACAATAGTTTAGTAAATCTTCTCGAGGCACATAATTTTCCTCTTGTATCCCCAAACAAGATAATGTGTCTCAATGGCTCAGTCTGAGGGTGATAGATGATCATAGATCAGGTCTCTATCCTCATGTTCCAGATTAAACTATATCACAGAAACTCTCCCCTCCACTCAACAAGAAACCTCCACACAGACTTGTGTATGAGGTTGTGTAGTTAAGGACAGGGCAGAACCCTCTGCAAAGAGGCACCCTCTGTGCAGTATGTCAGATTTGTGACTACATTAATCCTAACAATTATGATTAGACATGCTAGTGTTGATGCTCCCAGCATAGAGTAAACTGATTTTAAAGACTTTTTTTTTTCACTTCCGCCTCCATGGTATCACTTTGCCAGACATTTATGACAGTTCAGGGAGTCAGGGACGACTAGGATTAGTGATATAGATATAAGAAAAGAAGACAGGTGGCTATGTATGTCTTTCGCCCTGCCAATCTACTGATATCCACAGATATCTGCAGATAGTGGAGTGGATACCTGCAGGATGGCACTAGAACAGGCCCCTGCACAGCTGCTAGGGAAAAAACACAAGAAGGTGCATTCTAAATCTCCCTGCAAGAGGGGCCAACTGCTGGCCCTGACCAGTCCCCTACACTGCCAAGTATCTCAAGTCCCTGCTGCCTCTTCCCTTTATGACCCTGCATCCTCCTTGCTCATGTTGTCTCCCTTTCCTCTTTTCTCCTCTCCAAAGTCATTGTGCAGATGCAAGTAAAACCCAGGTTGCATGAGGAGCCTAGCAGAGATGGATTGGACGTGGATCCACATTTTTGTATCTGCAAGTTTCGAAGTATGTAGACATTTACTTAGAGTGAGTGTTTAGAATTGGAAGTAGAGTCCTAAGAGAACTACTATATTTGATGTTTGAAACTGAACAGAACAAAATATACTGTGTGGGAATAATCTTGAAATGGCAAAGGGATGATCTTGATGATCTAAAGTAATTTTTCCTGTTGCTAATTTCTAATGCTTTTATGATTCTCTTTAAGGACAATATTTTCACCACTCATCCTGCTATTAATTTCCATTCCCATTAATTGCCAATTCCATGCTTTTGTCCCAACTCACAAGAATGTTTCAAAGAAAAATCTACTTTTCAAGAAGAGGTCTCTTTCCCTGATTATTTCATCGCACAAAAGGGAAATGATAGAGTGTCAGAGGTATCCATTAAAATGTTAACTTTTATAACCAATATACTTTAATTTCAAGTATTTACTTTTATCTAGAAGAGCTAATACACTTAGGGGCAACTTAATCTTGGAAAAAAAAATTTCAAAAGTATACTGTAAGTTTTCAGAGTAGCCACACAGCACACATTCTCTTGATAAAAGCACCCTGCAATTGCCATCAGAAATTCTTGCTCTTAGGAAGAAACTATTTTTCATGAGACATAACAAGTCAAAACTGTAACAAAACTTACTGTAAATGTGCTATTGTGAACACTCTCATTGTCAATCATTTCAAACACACAATTCGTGCATTTTTCAGTAACTAGAACCCTATTTATTATACAAATGGGTACACTTTGCATAGTATCTTTTCAAATCAGATCCCAAGTAACTTGTAGTCATGTTTTCCCAATAAATCAGTGAAGTGTAATTAAAGATAATATAAAGAACACAGAAGATCGATTTAGCAATCCAGAATATTCAGTTGTTTCTAAATTTGCATTTGGGAGGGTAAGATAAGATTCAGAATTGACCCATGCCAGTATTCACACAATATTTTCTAAGATTGAGCAAATTACTCTGAATGGCTACGTCTACACTAGCCAAAAACTTTGAAACGGCCATGCAAATGGCCATTTTGAAGTTTACTAATGAAGTGCTGAAATACATATTCAGCACATCATTAGCATGCGGGCAGCCGCGGCACTTCAAAATTGATGTGGTGCGCCACTGTGCGGCTCGTCCAGATGGGGCTCCTTTTCGAAAGGACCCCAGCTACTTCAAATTCCCCTTATTCCTATGAGCAGATGGGAATAAGAGGATCTCGAAGTAGGCAGGATCCTTTTGAAAAGGAGCCCCATCTGGACAAGCCATGCGGCGGTGAGCCACGTCAATTTCGAAGTGCTGCGGCCGTCCGCATGCTAATGAAGCACTGAATATGTATTTCAGCGCTTCATTAATAAACTTCGAAATGGCCATTTGCATGGCCATTTCAAAGTTTTTGGCTAGTGTAGACACGGCCAATGTGATTCAAAGGCCACTGAAGTCAAGACACTCTTTGATTCATCCTTGACTATTGTATAAATCATATCTGAAATTTCTAAATCAAGCTACAATTGTGGTTCTGTGAAAAAATATAATAGAAAAGATAACAAAGGAAATGCATGCTGCAATTTCAAGTCCCATATCTCAGAAAGAAGAGCTCTCAGAAGAGACCTCAGGAGGTCATCAAGTCCAGCCCCCTGCACAAAGCAGGATCATCCCTCACTAAATCATCCTAGCCAGGCACTGACTTGCTGAGGGAAAATAACATATTTCTGTGCCTCATTCACCAACCTATATAAATGGGGAAAGGAACAATTTTGACTCTGCACTTCACAAAAGTGTAGTGTAGTGCAAAGATTAATTAGTGCATGTAATAGTGAACTATCCTGGCCAGCTGCAAACTTAGTACTTGCCGCAGTTTCTTCTAATCTCATGACATTTATCTCAGCCTTCAGAATTTGAGGGTGATGACATGATGTAGCTGTTTGGCCAAATCACAGGCAGACTCTATTTTACAAAGTTTTAGAGGCAGACAAAAACAGCGGCCTTTGTTACTGTACTACAAATTGAGTATACAATACAACAAAACATAATATGTCCTGCAAGTTCTTTCCTTGTGTGGGGACAAATTTCTTAATCAAAAAATTGAAGAAATACCTTGTCGGGCAGAGATCATCCACCATGGATCTGATTTCGACCAACAGAGATTAATTAGTTGCAAATGGGAAGGCAGTTGGGAACTTGAAGGAAGTGATCATGATCTGATAGAATTCGAATTCTATGGAAAGGACATGAGAACAGAAAAACAAGGACACTGGACTTCAACAAGACAGATTTCAATCATCTCTGAGAATTAGTAGGCAAAGTCCTGTGGAGAGAGACCAGTTCAGAAGAAAAGATGTGTAAGGTGCTGGCAGTTCCTAAAAGATATAACAACAGAGGCTCATTGTCAAGCTATTATGATGCAGAGGAATGAGAAGAACATGAAGTTGAGGTTCTTGTGATGCGAAACTCAACGTGAATTAACAAGGTGATGCTATTTGAGACAAAAACAACAAATGCAATCTTGAGTTAAAAGAGGAAGATCATGTGAGTCATTGGAGGTGATAATATTACTTTATTCAATGCTGGTTAGGCCTTATCTGCACTATTGTGTCCAATATTGGTCACTACTGTATAAAAAGGATCCAGATGTGAGCAACAAAGGTGATCAAAGAGATGGAATGAAATCCCATGTGACCAAAGGCTAAAGGAACTTGACATATTTAGTCTGGAGAAGAGGAGATTAAGGTGATACAGGATAGCAGATTTCAAATACTTGAAAGGCTGCCATAAAAAAAGATGGAATATAGTCATTCTATTTTGCCACCGAGGGCAGGACAAGAGGCAACAGGCAGAGGTAAAAAAAGTATCCAAAAAGTTACTCAAGTCAAAGTGCAGATATAGATTAAATCTCAAGAAAGCTGTCCTAAGTGTAAGAACAATAGGACACTGGAACAGACTGCCCATAGAAGTCAGAGAAGCTTCTTCACTGGAGGTTTTTAAAAAGAAGCTAAAGTTCGAGTGGAAAAAAAAATATCAGGGGGACTGAATTTATTTTTGTGAAAACTGAAGTTGGATTAAATCAGGTATAAAATGCAAATATATTTACAACCTTAATTTTGATGAGATCAGACATGATAAACTGGACACAAGAGAAGAACAGCTCATATTCCCCCAAAATGGGAATGATCATACTGATATATGTCCCTTTATGTAAGGTAGTTGTCTTGATAACCCTGCCATCAAACCACTTTATTTAGAGATAAGAGTGAAATCAATGCCATCAAGCATCAGATAAACTATTTAATTACCACCATGTGCCATGTAAATAAGCTTTTGGACTGAGTTAAAAGACCACCATGAGGGAGAAGCTATAAACAGAAAAACAGAATGTCACTTTGTACCTGTCAAGGGGTTTAAATTAACTTTCTAAAACATGGCACAGTGGGCAAAGTGAAAATGAAAGTTTTCTCCGAAGGCTTTCTTTATTTACAGATTTATATTAATCTTTCCTGTAGTTTATGACCAGAGGATTATCAGACTTAAAAAACAAGTGAGAAGAAAAGAAGGGTGTGGAGGGGATTGCTCTTCTAAGCAACCATAGCCGTGTCTACACATGCACGCTACTTCGAAGTAGCGGCACTAACTTCGAAATAGCGCCCATCACGGCTACACGCGTCGGGCGCTATTTCGAAGTTAACTTCGACGTTAGGCGGCGAGACGTCGAAGTCACTATCCTCATCAGGAGATGGGGATAGCGCCCTACTTCGACGTTGAACGTCGAAGTAGGGACCGTGTAGTCATTGCGCGTCCCGCAACTTCGAAATAGCGGGGTCCGCCATGGCGGCCATCAGCTGAGGGGTTGAGAGACGCTCTCTCTCCAGCCCCTGCAGGGCTCTATGGTCACCGTGTGCAGCAGCCCTTAGCCCAGGGCTTCTGCCTGCTGCTGCTGCAGCTGGGGATCCATGCTGCAGGCACAGGGTCTGCAACCAGTTGTCGGCTCTGTGGATCTTATGTTGTTTAGTGCAACTGTGTCTGGGAGGGGCCCTTTAAAGGAGTGGCTTGCTGTTGAGTCTGCCCTGTGACCCTGTCTGCAGCTGTGCCTGGCACCCTTATTTCGATGTGTGCTACTTTGGTGTGTAGACGTTCCCTCGCAGCGCCTATTTCGATGTGGTGCTGCGCAACGTCGAAGTTGAACATCGACGTTGCCAGCCCTGGAGGACGTGTAGACGTTATTCATCGAAATAGCCTATTTCGATGTTGCTACATCGAAATAAGCTACTTCGATGTAGGCTTCACATGTAGACGTAGCCCATGTGAGCTTAAAATCCTGTCTGAGCATGTTAGGCTCATTTCAGTTTAACACGTTATTATTTTCTAGACCTTGAAAAACAGGTCTATATAAAGCTGAATAAAATCTATGAATATAGAATTGTGTCGTACTCTTAGCCCTACATTGATGTCTGAAAATGCTCCTTTTTTGCCACAACTGCATTGTTGGCACCAACTGTCCATGAACTGTGGCAGCTGAAATATATTTTCTCTGAGAGTTGTGGATTGCCTGCTGTGCCCTCAAAGAGATAAGATCCTAACCAAAGTGGATGTGGCCATTTTATGACATTGTCAAAAGGTCAGATAGTATACAAATGTGGGGAAATTAAAATTAACCTAAGCAGAAATAATTTTTACTGTTCACCATACAGCTGCGTATTGTATACATTCCTGAATCCAAAAGAACCTCAATATTTACTTTCAGATTGAATGGTCTCTTGAAAGTAGACAGACCTCTGAAGCTGGGTTTGCACTACAAAGTTCTGTCTACAGAAGTCACTGCCCATAGAGTTTTGCCAGCAGAACCTCTGGCTACAGAACATGCCCACACCTAATACAGACTCCCCCCGTCAGTACCCTCTGTCAACAGAGAGTGGCCAGACTGCCCAGACCCCTGTTGACAGAATAGTCAATCAGAAGCTGTATAAACAGAGCAGACCAGTGAACTGGGAGCCCTTTCTGTCAATGGAGGGCCCCCCCCAGAGTGTCTACACTATTTTTCTGTCTACAGAATCTATCTACAGAGGTGCTATGCCTCAAACTTTCAAGGCAGATCTCTGCCAGGAAAAAAGTTGTGTTCTGTCGACAGATTCTAGACAGAACACATTTGGGTCGTTTTTACACATTCCACTTTCTCTGGAAGCGGCATGGTAATGAGCAGCCCTGAGGAAGCTATTGAGGCACAGTTGTAAATCTCCAGCACCTCATAAGCATGTGGTCACTTGATTCAGAATCCAGAAGAAGCTCTTCCAGACTCCCAAATAGCTGTGTAGAAGCCAGGCCTGCGGGGATCTCCCAGAAGGAAATCCTCTTTCCAGACGCATCCTCTTCCTCAACATATTCAGGAAATGGAGGCTTCCAGAAAGAGGATTTTCTTCCAGGAGATCCTCACAGGCCTCGCTTCTGCATTTCTATCTTGGAGCCCACAAGAGCTTCTGGACTCTGAGGCCGTGTCTACACGTGCCCCAAACTTCGAAATGGCCACGCAAATGGCCATTTCGAAGTTTACTAATGAAGCGCTGAAATGCATATTCAGCACTTCATTAGCATGCGGGCAGCAGCGGCACTTCGAAATTGACGCGCCTTGCCGCCGCGCGTCTCATCCAGACGGGGCTCCTTTTCGAAAGGACCCCGCCTACTTCGAAGTCCCCTTATTCCCATGAGCTGATGGGAATATAGGGACTTCGAAGTAGGAGGGGTCCTTTCGAAAAGGAGCCCCATCTGGACGAGACGCGCGGCGGCAATGCGCGTCAATTTTGAAGTGCCGCTGCTGCCCGCATGCTAATGAAGTGCTGAATATGCATTTCAGTGCTTCATTAGAAAACTTCGAAATGGCCATTTGTGTGGCCATTTCGAAGTTTGGGGCACGTGTAGACGTAGCCTGAATCACGTAACCGTACATTAATGAGGCAGGGGAAATTTACATCCGTGCCTCATTAGCAACTTCTGGGCTGCTCATTACCATGCCGCTTCCAGAGAAAGAGGTATGTGTAGAAATGGCCTTGTAGTGTGGGTGGTCCCTAGTTTTGTCAACAGAAGGCCTCTTCTGTAGACAGAACTTTGCAGTGTAGACACAGCTTGAGTTTTTAGTTTAGGAATCAAAGCATTCAGTCATTTTTGCTTTTGTTGACAAATTAACGTGTTGTAACATTTAGGCTGGGTCTACACGTGCCCCTTACTTTCGAAAGTGACATGTTAATGAGCAGGTTCAAAATATGCTAATGAGGTGCTGCAATGAATATGCAGTGCTGCATTAGCATAATGGCGGCCGTGGCGATTCAAAAGTGCGGCTTTTCAAATCGCGCGCCACCTGTGGAGATGGGACCTTCCGAAAGGACCCCTCCCCCCAGTTTTCGAAAGCTGAAGAAGGGCTTTCGAAAACTGCGGGGGGGGGTCCTTTCAGAAGGTCCCTTCTCCACGGGTGGCATGCGATTCGAAAAGCTGCACTTTCAAATCACCGCAGCTGCCATTATGCTAATGAGGTGCTGCATATTCATTGCAGTGCCTCATTAGCATATTTCAAACCTGCTCATTAACATGCCCCTTTCGAAAGGAAAGGGCACATGTAGACCCAGCCTTAGGGTGTGTCTACACTTGCATTCCTCTTTTGAAAGACATATGCAAATGAGGTAAATCTAAAATGCAAATGAGGTATACATTGCATATTTGTCACCTCATTTGCATATTCTAATTTCAAAAGAGTGTCTTTCAAAAGAAGAAAGCCAGTGTAGACCCTGCTCTTTTAAAAGTAAACCCCATCTTCGAAAGAATATGCAAATTAAGTGCCAAATATGCAAATATATACATTTTTTGCATTTTTGATTTACCTTATTTGCACACCTCTTTCAAAAGAGGAATGAAGTGTAGATGCACCCTAACAGTTAAATATATGTAACCGAGAACACTAATATCTGCAGAGTTAAAATGGGATGGCACTCAAAACTAAGAGAAAACAGAACTCCCATAGCAATACTGAATAGTTTGCTTTATGGTGGAGCTAGGATGCACATCAGAACCAAATTATTAAACATTATTCTATTTCAATTCTATGTTAGGCAGATTTTTTTTTATTTCTTTTTTGGTAATGTGTTCCTCAGTACAGTGTCTAAGTGCCTTCCTGTTGTGTATTTAGTAAAGTGGCTACACATCTTCCATGTGTTGTTTGGCCTCTCATTCTGTCCCTGCACTTAGAAACATGGGCAGTGAAGTCTTCTGTTGTGATAGTATATTTTAGTTACTAAATAGATATACCTGTTGCTGTGTGTTGAAACAGGTTGAACCTCTCTAATCCAGAGCTTTAAAATCTGGCAGCATCCATAATCTGGAATGATTTTAGCTGTTCACAGATGACCGCTTATCATGGATGTGGCCCAGTTTCCCATGGTCCCATAAAGTTTGCTTACAGTCACCACTCCTGGCTCTCAGTGTTCTCTGTTGTTATTTAGCTGTAATTTACCCCAAATGTCTTCTAAGAGCCTAGTAAAGCAATGGAAGTGTTGATCATGCAGCTAGACAATATTGACCTCCTGTGGTCTGCAAAATTCTCTCATTGCTGTATATGTGAGGCCTAGACCCTTATTCCCAGCTCAGCTAGCGCTTCCAGCAAAGCCTGTAGGAAATAACCAGAAAGTCCTGGGGTCCCTGAATCTGGGTCAATCTGCATAGTGGCCTGCTGCAGACCCAGAAATCACTAACCAGTACTTCAGGAAAACTACCAAGAAAGCAGGCAGATGGACTAGCAGTAAACCAGGTTTCCAACAAACCTGCCTGTCAGGCAAGAAACAAAAATTGGCAGTGTTCTGAACAATGAAATGTTTCCTCAGAATGTCTGACTTCTGATGAATTCGCATGTTCTCTGTCTCTCACACACATGCAATTACTTTTGAAAAACTTCCTACTACCTAAAGTGGATGGAGCTACACAACTCAGAACTAGAAGGGAACTCAGGAGGTAATTGAATCCAGTCCCCTGCCCTCTTTGCAAGACCAAGCACCATGCCTGACAGCTTCCCCCCCACCTTTTAAAGTTTATTTGCCCCAAACTCTTAAATGGCCTCTTCAAGGACTGAGCTCTCAACCTTGGTTTTAGCCAGCTAAAACTCAAGCCACTGAGCTATCCCTCCCTCACCATTTTTTTATGTGTAGTGCTTCAGCAGACACACTTCAGACACTCCCTGCACTGACCACTGACCCCATGATGGCCAGCAGCCAGCTACCCCATGCCCCCCCAGGGTACCAGCAGGGAGCTGGCCAAGGACACCCAGGACCCCAAACAGACCACAAAAAGGAAGGTCCCATCCTGGACATTCTATCGGTTGTCACTGAAAATAGCCTCTCTCTATCCCCTTTGTGGAAGGAGTTAATAGATATGTGGTATTGATTAACAAAAGGCTTCTGTCTTCTTAAGTTTCACAGACTTTAACTCATAGAAGGTTTGTAAGCAAGACAGAGTAGATTGTCACCCTGTGGGATCCCGTGGGTTAGTAAAACTGGGAAGTATCAGATGTGGACCAAAACTTTGCCATTCAGGCTCATTTGTTAAACATTTCTGCCACTGCAATTTCTTCAACCACTGAAGCTTTGAAATGTCACTCTTTAGTAGTGGCCTGTTACATTCCCTAACATTTCTCCTCAGATTTGATAACTAGACTATATGTGTTTTTTTCTATATCAGAAATACAATAATCAGATCTTGAAAACTTATCTAAACATTTAGTTCTTTGAAAGCTGTGATCTTTAAAAAGGATGTGGAACATTTGTTTCTGCTGAGTTGATCACAATGCAGAGTATACTCTATATTATCCTTACTTCCCTTCAACACACACCCTCATTCCCAGGCACACTCTTATTATATTAATACATTCACAGAAGATATGCTTTCAACACTATCTCCATCTACCATTCTATGTGCAGATTCTGAGATGAAGTACTGATAATTTAATCATGTTTTGTCACAATAACCCTTTTACCATTATAAACAACCTTGTGTTTTGAACTGCCTTAAAACTTTTATAATTTATCATTTGTCATTGATGGAATGTTGGGGGATAATTCATCTATTTTGGCACATGTGAATACCTGTTCATGGTACAAACGCTATAGCTAAGGCTACACTACAGAGATCCTTCAAAAGAAGTTCTTTCAGAAGATCTCTTCTGAAAAGACTCCTTTTGAAAGATCATGGCCATGCACAAAAAAGCAGATCAAAAAGTCAATCCACTCTTGCAGTAGAGAGTGGCCACACAGCTGCAGAGGCTTTTTCAAAAGAATAGGCCAGGAAATGCCACATATGGGGTCACATGGCTGGACAGTCCTTCTGGAAACTCTGGCCAGGTACCCCCTTAAAGGGTCCCTCTCAAACACCACTTCCCTTCACATGTTGAGGCCTGCCTAGCTGCAGAAAGCACAGCAGAGCTGGTGGAGGGACCAGAAGCTGGTAGCTTACAGCTATGGACCCACAGCAGCCCCCAGGCAGGCATCACATCCATGCCTGGTTGGGCTGATGGTCATGGTGATTATGGTCACCCTCCATCTTCTTTGGTGGCAGAGACCTCCCACAGGGGCCGAGGAGCCCAATCCTTCAGGGCCTCATCTGTGCCCTGCCTTTCCCCACAGGTGAACAGGTGTGTTTGGAGCTACCCTACAATCTCAGACTGGTGGGATCATCTGGTGATGGGCTAGTGGGATGACATTTAGTGGCTCTATAACTTCCACATGAAGAATGAGACATTCCTGCAGATCTACATCTGACTCGCCCCCACCCTGGGAAGCCAGGACACCAACACGAGGCCGGCCCTGCCCCTCAAGAAGTGGGTCACCCTTGTCTTGTAGAAGCTGTCCACTCCAGACAGCTGCCACTCCATGGGACGACAATTCAGAGTGGGCAAGTCAACCTTTGGGGCTGTCCTCATGGAAGTAAGGCACTTTCGGCTTGCAGACCCAGCACGGGAGGGAGGCGGGTAGGAGGAGTTTCCTAGGCAAGGGGTACCCTCGGGGACTGGGGTGAGGGGTGTGAAGGATCGGGGGATCGGGGGGGAGGGAGGCCTAGCCCCAGGAGACCAAGTCACCCCACCCTCACACTGGCCAACTGCCAGAGAGGAGGGCTTGCTGGGAAGTGGAAGGGAGGGAGATGGGGAGGTGGAGGGGGCCAGGAGAGGGCAGGGGAGCCTGCCAGGGCCAGTGGCACCCCTTCATACACTCATGAGCATGTCTTCCATCCATCCCACACAGTTCATGAGGGCATCTTGTTCTGGAGGATTGTCTGCACTGGGGACCTGTACACAGCCATCTCTGGATTCATAACCCTAGGCTTTCCCCCAGTGCTTCAGTGCCATTGATGGCACTCACATTTCCATTTGTGCTCCAGACCACAGCTCAGCCTGCTATATTAAAAGGAAACGCTACCACTTGGACATGCCGCAGGTCCTGGCTGACCATGGGGGCCGGTTCATAGACATCTACAGGCCAGGCTAACAACACATGGGTCTTCTGTGTGATCGACTGGTTATCTAAGGTGTTTGTACACGAATGCCAGAAGCCTGGGTAACAAGGAGGAGGAATTAGAAGCCCTGGCCCAGTCCAAGAACTATGACTTGATGGGCATAACAGAGACTTGGTGGGATGACTCGCATGACTGGAACGTTGTCATGAAAGAGTATAAACTGTTGAGGAAGAACAGGCAAGGGAGAAAAGGAGGAGGAGTTGCACCGTATGTAAGAGAGCACGATGATTGCTTGGAACTCCAGTACATAGAAGGAGAAAAGCCTGTTGAGAATCTATGGGTCAAGTTCAGTGGTGTAGGCAGCACTGGAGATGTGGTGGTTGTTGTCCGATATAGGACGCCAAATCAGGATGATGAGGTAGATGAGGCTTTTTTTGGACAACTGAGAGAAATTTCCAGATCACAGGCTCTCGTTATCATGGGGGACTTTAAGTACCCTGACATCTGTTAGAGACCAATAGGGCAGTACACAAGCAGTCCAGGAAGTTTCTGGAGAATGATGGGGGTCACTTCTTGGTATAAGTGCTGAGGGACCCGACCAGAGGTCATGCGCAGCTCGACCTGCTGCTTACAAACAGTGAGGAACTAATAGGGAAGGTAGAGGTGGGTGATGACCTGGGAAGCAGTGATCATGAGATGATCGACTTCAGGATCCTGACCAAAGGAAGGAAAGAGAGCAGTAAATTACACACCTTGGACTTCAGAAAAGCAGACTTTGACTCCTTCAGGAACCTGATGGGCAGAATCCCCTGGGATGCTACCATGAAGAGAAAAAGAGTCCAGGAAAACTGGCAGTATTTTAAGGAAGCCCTATTGAAGGCTCAGAAAGAAACCGTCCCGATGCACAGTAAGAGAAGTAAATATGGTAGGAGACCAGACTGGCTTACTGGGGAAATCCTTGGAAAACTTAGGCACAAAAAGGGAGCTTACAAAAAGTGGAAACTTGGACAGATGTCTAGGGAGGGATATAAATGTATAGCTTGAGAATGTAGGGCAGTTGTCAGGAAGGCGAAAGCGCAACTGGAATTGCGACTCGTGAGGATGTGAAGGTTAACAAGAAGAGTTTCTACAGGCACGTTAGCAAGAAGAAGGTAAGCAGAGAGGGCATGGGGCCCCTACTGGATGAGGAAGGTGACCCAGTGACATATGATGTAGGGAAAGATGAAGTACTTAATGCTTTCTTTGCCTCTGTCTCCACGGACAAGGACAGCTCCCGGACTAATGCGATAAGTGATGCATTGTGGGATGAAGGACAGCCTTTGGTGGGGAAAGAACAGGTTAGCAGCTACCTAAAAAAGCTAAACTCACATAAATCTATGGGCCCAGACCTAATTCATCCAAGGGTTCTGAGGGAGTTGGCGTATGTCGTTGACAAGCCCTTGGCCATAATCTTTGAAAAGTCGTAGAGATCGGGAGAGATCCCAGATGATTGGAAAAAGGCAAATGTAGTGCCTATCTTTAAAAAAGAGAAGAAGGATGATCCAGGGAACTATAGGCTGGTCTGTCTTACATCAATCCCTGGAAAAATCATGGAGGGGCTCCTCAAGGAAGTCATTTTGAGGCACTTGGAGGAGGGGAAAGTGATCAGGAATAGTCAGCATGGATTCATGAAGGGCAAGTCATGCCTGACCAATCTGATTAGTTTCTACGATGAGATAACTGGCTCTGTGAATAGGGAAAAATCAATGGATGTGATTTATCTTGACTTTAGCAAAGCTTTTGATATGGTCTCCCACAATATTCTTGTCAGCAAGTTAAAGGAATGTAGATTGGATTAATGGATGGTAAGATGGATAGAAAGCTGGCTAGAAGGTCAGGCCCAGCGGATAGTGATCAATGGCTCGATGTCAGGATGGTGGTTGGTTTCTAGTGGAGTGCCCCAAGGTTTGGTTCCGGGTCCTGTTCTGTTCAACGTATTTATCAATGACCTGGAAGAGGGGTTGGATTGCACCCTCAGCAAGTTTGCAGATGATACTAAGCTAGGAGGAGAGGTAGATACGCTGGAGGGTAGGGATAGGGTCCAGAGTGACTTAGACAAATTGGAAGACTGGGCTGCAAGAAATCTGATGAGGTTCAATAAGGACAAGTGCAGAGTTTTGCCTCCCCTCCATGCAGACCATCAGAGCCATCAACGTGATGCTGCTCCATAGGGTCGTCTGCCTGGGGGATCTGGACAACATTGTTGCCGGCTTCCAGGACCTGGGCTTTCCTATCTGCATTGGTGCTTTGGATGGCATGCACATCCCCATCTGCACCCTGCCGAACGTTGCTGGCCAGTATGTCAACAGGAAGGGCTACCATTCGGTGGTGCTCCAGGCCCTGGTGGATGCGAGGGAATGGTTCACCGACATCTGTGTGGGCTGAGCTGGCTGCACCCACGATGCCCAGGTCTTAAGAAACTCTGGGCTCTGCTAGTGCATGGAGGCCGACACAGTCGTCCCCCAGCGGGAGATCCCAGTGGCAGAGGATGTTACAATGTCACTCTGCACGGTGGCAGATGTGGCACACCCCCTACACCTGTGGCTTATGAGGCCGTACACAGGACACTTTGACTCCACCCAGGAGGCGTTCAATCAGCGCCTCAACCACGCCTGCAACATCGTGGAATGGGCCTTCAGGTGCCTAAAAGGGAGTTGGAGGTGCCTCCACATGCAGCTGGAGGTCGGAGTCCTCAACGTGCCCCTGGTGGTAGGCACCTATTGCATCCTCCACAATGTTGTGGACGGAAAAGGGGATGCTTATGTACCCTGAGGGGGAACCCTCCGGCCAGCTTTGTCTATGAGCAGCAGGGCACTGCTCCCATCCGCCAGGCCCACCAGGATGGCCACTGCATCAGGGAGGCCCTCAGGCAGCCCTTTGCTGATGGCAACCTCTGACCCATTTGCACACCCACATTTCATGCACATCTGCCACCCACCATCCCTGCCACCCCCATCTCCACCCATACCAGCACCGCACCCACACATCCACCACCGACCATCCCCCTGAGGAGCACAGCACAGTGTGGTAAACAGTAAATAAACATTTAACAAGACCATGTGTTGTGAACTTTGTACAGGTGTGGGGACCTTAACTTGGAAGGGGGTGGGGAGCTCATTCTGGGGCAGGGGTGGTGGGCTGTGAGCCCTGTCAGCCCCTGGAGCCTCTACCTCCCCATGTGCAGGGACTCCAGCAGGAAGGAGTGTGTGTGGGGACCACCAGTAGGCAAGGCTGGGGAGTGGGCCCGGTGGGGGCAGTGCGGGAAGGCTCAGTGGTGGCAGGGGGGACAGGCTTAGTGGGGGTGGAGGGGGTGGGCTCAGTGGTGGCAGTGGGGGTGGGCTCAGCAGGGGAAGCTGCTGGCATGGCCAGAAGGCAGGCAACATTGGCTGCATGGTCCTGTAGGGTCTGGCCAATGCCCTTGAGTGTGTTCAGCAGCCTCTCCCAGGCCACCTTCCACCACTCCATCTTAACCTCGGCGAGCTGCAGGTGCTGCTCGGCCACCTCGGCCTGGCACTGGCTGGCAGGGTTCTCCTCAGCCCTGTGGGGTGCCCTCCAGCCGTGGGCACACCAGCATGCTGCATGGAGTGGCATCCGGGCACCTCCGATGTCCGCCAGAGGACTCTCAGGGATGAGGGGTGGCACTGTTCTCTCCCGGCCCACGGATGATGCGGCTGTATGGAGAGGGGGACAGCATGTCAGTAATGTGCCCCAGATGGTGAGGGATCTGACTGTGGCCCACTTGCCTGAGCACCCCCATGGGGCCCCCACCCCTCCAAGGAGCTGCGTCTTGCCCCCCACAGCCTGGGCATCCCACCTAATGGGGGTGCATCCAGGTGGTGGGCTGTGAGTGTCCCATCCCGGCCTGCGGTGTGTCGTCCACAGGTGCTGTCCAGCACAGAGAGGCCACCACTCGTGTGCAGCTTGCAGCGCTGTCCACTGGAGCGGGTGCTGGGCATCATTGGTGGCTACCAGGGGGTGCCGCATACCATGTTGGACTGGCATGTGTGTGGCATGTGACCACTGGTCCTATGTGCGGCTGATAAGCAGTTACATCGCCCCCACCTACAAAGCGGGTGCATGCCCCTCCATGTATGTACCGGAGAGTCCCTCTCTGACGTCTGGGGATGCCCAGCTTTTGGTCGCCTGGCTGGACGAGCGGGAGTGGATGTAGATGGCTAGGTCCCCCTCCTCCATCTACCACTTGGTGGTTCCCTCGCCTTCCTGGGTCCCAGGTCCAGGCTGATTCTCCACCTCCAGTTGTGGGTCATCAGTGGAGGTGTGCAGGAATGCCAGGGGTGAGGAGCCGTCCCAGGGCCCCAGGATACCCCAGATCTCCTGGTAGTAGGGTCATGTGGCTGGAGCAGCCCCCGAGCAGCCGTCCTGGTCCCTGGCCCGGGCATAGCCCTGCCGCAGCTCCTTCACCTTGGAGCATACCTGCTCTGCAGTATGCTCCGGGTGGCCCCTGGTCAGGAGACCCTGAGCTAGGCAGCCAAAGGCAGCAGCATTGTGTCACTTCAACCCCATCTCATGGAGGACATCCTCCTCCTTCAGAGGCCAAGGATGTCCTGCAGCTCCCACTCTGTCCAGGAGCGGGGGCCTTTTTTTCCTCCCCCTGGGAGCCCTGCAGGGGCTCAGAGGGGGGAGCCATGGGGCTCGTGCAGGGGCTGGCAGCTGGCCATGGCTGCAGTGCTGAAGTGTGGGGCAGGAGCACGTGCAGAGGCTGCTCATATCATGTTCTCATCTTCCTGCTATGGGTTTCCTGTGTGCAAGCTGCTTTAAGGCAGCCGGACGCAGGGACCATAGAGCTCCACTGTCGCCAGCTGGAGCGGCCCTGCACTCCAGCTGACCAGCACCATGGTGGACCCTTATTTCGAAAAAGCAGAATGTGGAGTGTCTGCATGTGTACTCTGTCGATTTAGTTTTTCAAAAGGGGCCAGTCTTCCTCATGTGGGATTGGGGTTCTGATTCCAATGTCTGCTCCCTGTTCCTTTGATTTTCTTTCGAAAGATCATGTTACATGTGTGGACGCTCCTCCTGCTCTTTTGAAAAAGGGCCACTTATTTCAATTTTTTGTGCACGTGTAGACATAGCTTAGGAGTCAGGAAAAATACTGCTCACCACCAGTCCCCCCCCCAAAAAAAACAAAACACTTTTTAAACAACAAAATTGATTTTCAATGTAGTAAATATCTTTCACCTAGTCTGTAAGGCTGGTTGGACATGTAAAATTTAGAAAGATCTCTCAATGACCTGCCAGCCTCACAGCTTCACCCACGCCATTGTGTCATTGCCATGTATACCTGCCTGACTTGCCACCAGCTTGACAGACCAAGGACAGCCTTCCCAAACACTGAAGCAGGTCCACTCCAAGGTGAAGAAGCTGTGGCAGGGATACATCCAGGTCAAGGATGTGGGCAGGAGGTCAGGGGCAGGACTCTCCACCTGCCCCTTCTACAAGGAGCTCCACAGCCCCCTCAGGGTTGAGACAGCTACCACCCGCCTCAGCATGATAGTGGTGGAGCCCCATGCAGTGCCGGAACTGAACCCTGAGGCAAAGGAGGAGCAGCTGGTCCCACTGAGCTGGACCAGCCTGCTGGAACTGGAGCTGCCTTTTCACCCAGAGCTGAACAATCCAACCCTTGTGATTTCTGTGTCTTCAGCATCCTCCAGCCAGACCATGTCAAGCAGGGCATCCCCAGACCGGCTTGGGGGTCCCCCCAAGTAAGTATCCCATGCATTGCACATTGCAGGGTTGGAGGGGGGAGTTCTCACCACTCCCATGGCTGGAAGCAGGCCAGCCACATGGCTGTTGGCCCCAGCCCAGACACACACCAGAAGTCCGCAGTGCCTGGCTCATGGATGCGCCCACGGTGACAGCCAGCACCCACTGCCACAAATAGTTCTATGAGCCACATGTGTGGGGAGGAGATTGGAGGGCAGGACCAGACTGCATCTGGCATGTTCCCCACCCAGGCAGGGACCCCTCAGTGCCCAGGATTCCCTGGGGCCTCTGGAACATGAGACAGGGAAGGTGGGGCAGCTGCTGCCCATGGGGAGAAGGTGTGGCCGTCAGAGCTGTGGTGCAGGACTGACTTACCATGTCTCTTTATCTCCCCTTCCATCCTTACAGCTGCGTTGTCTGAGGGTCAGGAAAGCTCCTTCACACCACCAGGTCATTAAGCCAAGAAGTCTGGAAGTGGTGGAAGATGGAGCAGGGGCACCACCACCACTGTGCCTGGAGATCACGTCAGCATTCACAGGACAGCACCTTGGCCTACATGGCCACCCTGAGGCACCAGAATGAGCTGGCAGAGCAGCAGCTGCAGGTAGAGAAGGCAGACCTGGCATGGCGGTGGGAGGCTTGGACCAAGCTCGTGTCCCACTTGGAAACAATCACCAGCATCCTCAGGGAGCAGTCAGATCAGCCTTCAACCCCTGCTGCCCCTCCTGCCCCCCTCCCCCGGCTGAGACAGTCACACCTGAACTCCCTCCAGCCTTCATGATGGGCTTCACCTGCTGGCTGATGGGCATGGCGGGCACCACTTTGCCAACCCCCGGGTCCCCAGTGCCTCCTGTCAAGCCCAAGCATGATCCACTCCTGCCACACCATACCTCCCCATGATCTTGACTCCATCCCAGCCCTGAGGAGGATCCTAAACCCATGGTGGGAGGGGGTCCCATGGCCGCCATGGCTCATGAACCCCCATTCCCTGTCTCAAGCCCCTTCCAACTTTAGTTGCCCGTGCCCCTAACCTTCCAAGTTCATATGCCCCCAGCCCCTTTCCCAAGGCCCCTCCCCATGTGTATAGTTACCCATTTTTCCACAATATGAATAGTTATTACCACACTTTTTATTTTGTACAATGTTTCTAAGTTAAGTAAACTAGTTATTTCTTCACCACCCCTATGTCCCTCATTATTGTGGGGGAGCAGTGAGGGGTGTATAGGTAAGAAGGGTAGTGGCAAGGATAGAGTTGGGCTGCAGGCTAGAGGATTCTGCAGGGTGTACCCTGGGGAGAGTCACTGGGGCCCATTGGTGAAGCTCTCCACGACAGCCTCCCAGATCTGCAGTCCACCATGGTGGGCTTGGTGGTCAGGAGCTGCACCTGGCTATTCATATCTGGGAGTGGCCTTGCTCATCCACCCTGGGAGGAAGGCCTCCTCCTTGACATCCACGATGTTGTGGAGGGCACAGCATGCCCCCACAATGTGGGGGACATTGCACACCCCAATGTCCAGCACTGTGAGCAGAAACCTGAACAGGGCCTTCAGGTGGCCAAAGGCACACTTCAACAGGATAGCGTGCCCAGTTGGGGTGGCCATTGAACAGGTCCTGAGTAAGGTCCAGGTAAACAGCCGCATGAGCCAGGGCTATAGGGGGTAGGACCCATCCCCCACTATGCACAAGAGCATGGTGATCTCCCTGACCACCAGCTCCCACTGGGGTAGGTAGGGCTCTGCCTCCATCCTCTGGCAGAGGTTGGAGTTCCAGAATCATAGATTCATAGAACAATAGAGCTGGAAGAAACCTTAAAAAGCCATCAAGTCCATCCCCCTGCCCTAGGCAGGACCAAACCCATCAGATCAGCCCAGCCAAGCTTTGTCAAGGTGAGACTTAAACACCTCTAGGGATGGAGACTCCACTACTTCCCTGGGTAGACTATTCCAATGCTTCACCACCCTCCTAGTGAAAAAGTTTTTCCTAATGTTCAACCTGGACCTTCCCAACCACAACTTGAGACCATAGTTCCGTGTTCTGCCATCCATGACCACTGTGAACAGCCTCTCTTCAGCCTCTTTGCAACCTCCCTTCAGTAAGTTGAAGGCTGTTATCAAGTCCCCCCTCAGTCTTCTCTTCTGCAGACTAAACAGTGCCAATTCCCTCAACCTTTCTTCATAAGTCATATGCTCCAGCCCCCTAATTATTTTGGTCGCCTTCCGCTGGACCCTCTCCAGTGTATCCACATCCTTCCCTGTGGATGGCCATGGTGATCCACTCCATGGAGTGGATGGCCACTCCAGACAGCTACCGATCCGTGGGACAGCAGTTTGGTGTCGGCAAGGCCACCGTCGGGGCTGTCCTCATGGAGGTAAGAGAACCCACGGGGGGAAGGCAGGGCGGGGCAGGGGAGGGGAGGGGAGGGCAGGGCAGGGCCACACACACCCTGCTCACCCCTCATTGGTGCTGTCCCATGTGCTTTCCCTGCAGGTTGTGCATGCCATCAATGCCATGCTCCTGCACAGGCTCGTGAGGCTGGGGGACCCAGATGCCACCATTGCGGCCTTTGCCACCCTGGGCTTCCCCAATTGCTTTGGGGCTCTGGATGGGACTCACATCCCCATCCGCGCCCCGCATCACAGTGGAGGACACTATATCAATCGCAAGGGCTACCATTCTGTGGTCCTCCAGGCCTTGGTGGACAGCCGGGGCCGTTTCCAGGACATTATGTGGGCTGGCCTGGCAGCACCCACGACACCCGGGTTTTCCGGAACTCGGGCCTGTGCTGCCGGCTGGAGGCGGGGACCTACATCCCCCAGTGGGAGATCCCTCTGGGGGACACCACCATGCCCCTCTGCGTCATCGCAGATGCGGCATACCCCCTCCGGTCCTGGCTCATGCACCTGTACATGGGCCATCTCTCCGCTAGCCAAGAGCGCTTCAACCAGCTCCTGAACCATGCGCGCCTGGTGGTGGAGTGCTCATTTGGCCGCCTGAAAGGACGCTGGAGATGTCTCCTGACCTGCCTGGATGCGGGTCCCAACAACATCCCCCTGATTGTGGGTGCCTGCTGCGCCCTGCACAATTTGGTGGAGAGCAAGGGGGAGGCCTTCTTCCAGGGCTGGACTGTGGAGGCCGGCAGGGCCGACGTGCAGCCACCCGCTGCCCCCAGTCGCCAGGTGGACCCCGAAGGGACCCGGGTCCTGGAGGCCCTGTGGGCCCACTTCGATGATGAGGCCGCGGGGTGAACTCTGCCAGGCCCCCCACTGCCCATCCCTTCCTACAAAACACTCCCTGCCCCAACGCCCACACCATGGAGCACCCAACCGCACCCCCCTCCCACTTTTCCTGGACAAATGATAGCACGCACTTGTGGCTGAACTTAAACTGCTTTTTCTTTTAGAACTTTTTTTTTAACTATAAATAAAACAAGAACAAACTATATACAACATGTGTGGAACAAAGTAATGTGTACAAATAAAACAATAGTAATAAAAAAGTTTGTTCACTAATAAAAAGAAAACCAGGGATGATAAAGGGGAGAACTATTTACATGGGGGGACGGGGCAAACGGGGGGCACAAATTAATAAGTCACAACTATATACAAGGGGGGGGCCACGTCCCGGGCCCCTCGCCCCTAAAGTCCGGCACTGGGCGTGGGCGGCCAGGAGACCCGCCGCGGCCGCAGCCCTATCCGGGGCTGGCTGGGGGTGGGGCGGACCGGAAGATATGCCCGGCGAGTGTCAGCTGGCTCCAGGGGTCCCTCAGCGCTCCGGCCCTCGGTAGTGGGTGGCGGGGCGACGGCAGATGGGACGGCGACGTGTGGAGCAGCTGGTGGTGCGGCGGGTGGAGCAGGCAGGGCGGGCGCTGCTGCAGCCGGCGCGGCATGGGGGGCCAGGTAGTCCACCAGGCAGTTGAAAGTCTCCATGTAGGCCCCCCATGCCTCTTGGCGCCAGGCCAGCGCCCGCTCCTGCAGGTGCAGGTGGCGTTGCTTCACCCGCAGGTGCTGCTCCGCGACCTCCAGCTGCCGACGGTGGACGGCCAGCAGCTGGGGGTCTGTCGCCGTCGGCTGGTGGTGGCATGGGGTCTGCCGTCTAGCCCACAGTGGGGACGGTCGGTCCTCGGCCGAGGGGCTTGCCTGGAGCGGTGGCCCCGGAGGGCTCTCCGGGACCACTGATGCCCCGCCGGTGCTCTCTTCCGGTCCTTCCGATAGTGCAGGTGCGGGACACAGGAGAGGAGGGGGGGAAGAAGAATGGAGACAGGCGTTAGTGTGGGCCCCGAGCCGTGGCCTTTGTCCCCCCAGCCCTGTGCTGCAGCTTCCCCATCCCCGTCCCTGGGAGATGCTGCTGTGATGGATGGGGTTCAGGGGTCCCCCTGCACTGCACCCCGTCCCCTGGTGGGAGCGACTCTCACTTCACTCCGCAGGGTCTGACATGAAAGGTTTCTTAGGCCACAGATGCCCAGTTTCTCCCAGGAGTGACAGCACCAGCTGTCAGAAGAGACAGTCCTTCCAACCCGTCCTGGGGAGAAGACCCCAAGGGGTGCCCCTCTGGGATGCAGCTTTCCCCCTCCTCAGGCTGGCTGCCTTCCAGCTCTCCCTTCCCCTAGCCTCTACGTGTGGCCCCCGCCCTCCCCCCCCCAGTTCAAAGCCAGCTCGGCTCCTCCCTCCTCTTTGTTCAGGGCAGAGGTGTCACCTGCCAGCTGTAGCCCCACGATCATCCTTTGCCCCTGGGAGCTATTCGGCTCTTGTTGCTCATATCTAGCCTGAGTCTCCCTTTTGCACTCCCCCCACTCCATCACATGCTGCTGCTGCTGATGTTGCTGCTGCTGCTGCTGCGGGGTGTCCCATCCCCTCCTCCCGGGGGCCCCTCGAGGTTCCGCTCCCCCCTGCCCCGGGGATGGGGCACGGCACTGTCGTGCGGGGTGTGGGGGGGCAGGGGCTGATTCACTGCTGTGAGGGACATGGCCCTGCTGTCCTTGGGGCCATGGCCATCTGGGCATGTGGGGGGCCCTGGACACATATCTATTACCCCCCGCCTGTCAAGCTCAGGGGTGTACACCAGAGGGGGGTACATACCTGTCAGTCCACTCCCACAGTCCGGAGATCCCCAGGGGGCGGAGGCCCGGCTGCTGCTCCGGGATGGCAGGAGGAGGATCTGCAGCCCCGATTCTGCGGAGGAGGAGCCCCCCTCCTCCTCCTCCTCCTCCTCCTGCTGCGATGCCCTGGGGGTGGGCTCCGGGGGGGGTGCCCCGGGGTGCGGGGCTTACCTCCGGGGAGGACTCCAGCTGAACGGCCTGCTGGGGCTCGTCGGCCGAAGTATCAAGGGTGGCCGGAGGGGAGAAGGTGTGCCGGGGGCCCAGGATGTCCCTGAGCTCCCTGTAAAAGGGGCAAGTGACGGGGGCGGCCCCAGATCGGCCGGCCGCATCCCGGGCCCAGGCATAACCCTGCCACAGCTCCTTCACCTTACTCCTGACGTGATCAGGAGTGCGGGCAGGGTGACCCCGGGCAGCCAGGCCGTCGGCCAGCCGAGCAAACACATCCGCGTTCTGCCTCTTGCTCCCCATTACCTGGAGCACCTCCTCCTCGCTCCAGAGCCCCAGCAGGTCCCTCAGCTCGGCCTCCGTCCAGGAGGGGCCCCGCTGCCACTTGCCAGCCTGGCTGGCTGCCTGGCTGGGCTGGCTGCCCTGGCTCCCCTTGGGGGGGGTCCCCTGGGGGCGCTGGGGGGGCTGCCGGGCGGCCATTGATGGTCCTGTGGCTGCTGAGGGACGTGCAGGCTGGCCGCATGTTGGGCTGCTGCCTGCACGTTCCCTCAGCTTCCTGCACAGGAAGGGAGGGGGAGGGGACTTTTAAGGGGCCACTCCACGCAGCCACCATTGAGCTGAGGGGCTGCAGACAGCGTCTCTCAACCCCTCAGCTGATGGCCGCCATGGAGGACCCTGCAATTTCGACGTTGTGGGACGCACAACGACTACACGGTCCCTACTTCGACGTTCAACGTTGAAGTAGGGTGCTATTCCTATCACTTCATGGGGTTAGCGACTTCGACGTCTCGCCACCTAATGTCGAAGTTAACTTCGAAATAGCGCCCGACACGTGTAGCCGTGACGGGCACTATTTCAAAGTTAGTGCCGCTACTTCGAAGTAGCGTGCACGTGTAGACACAGCTAACAGACGCTGTAAATGAAGTCCTTAATTGAAACTTTAAAGGGCGCGATCCATAGTCTATGCAGACTGAAGGATGCCTACTACTACCAGCTGAGATCATAATTTCAAAAGATAACATTTTGAATGAAAGTCTGTTGAGAAAGTTCCTACAATTTTTCCCATTTCGCAAACATACTTATAAAATATAGGCAAGTTTGAACTAAAAAACCTTTTCAGAAGAAATACTTCTCTTTCATATTTTTCTAACCAAGGTCAAATAAAACTGTCAGCTTCTTTGGCCAACACAATGTTCTACACCAGTATGTATAACATTGAGCTCAGTGATTGAGAGTATATTTAAAATATTTATGACGTTGCAATAAATCACTTTTAGCCAGCCAAGGAATAAATAATAATTGTATTTTCATCTTCTATCAGTGACTTGGTAAAAGAGAATTTTGAAGACTATATCTTAAAATAGGTTATTTTAACTTTCTTTTGTTGTGTGATTTTTTGTCTGGCTAGCTCTTTAATATGTAAGCATATAATTAAGAATATAAAGAAAATGTTGGAGAAATGCACCATTAAGCATGCACTGGTGAATGTTAAAAGAACTGATCTGTGCTCCACCACATTCAACCCCAACACAATACAGGTTGAACCTCTTTAGTCCAGCAACATCCATAATCCAGCATGATTTTAGTCAGCTGGATATCCACATATCATGGGTGTGGCCAAGTTTCCTGTGGCCCCTTGTTTCCTTGTGGTCTTCCTTGTTTACAGACATGAGTTCTGGTTCTCTGTGTTCTGTGCTCTTATTTAGCACTAATTTACCCTTAAATGTCTTCTAAGAGCCCGGTAAGCAGTGTAAGCATGGCTAATGCTTCTAGACAATATTGACCTGCTGTGGTCCGGCAAATTCTCTCATTTGGCACCATTTAGGTGCCAAGGGTGCCATACTAGAGAGGTTCAACCTGTAGGAAGAAAATAAAGGCAAGGGTTCATGTAGTTGGCTTCCATACATGCTAGAGCAAGAATACTCACTCATTACAAAAGCAAAATATTACACAACTTTATTAATTTATTACCTTAGATTGTACATCATGATTGAAAAAGCAGGATCAAGTATTTTGAAAGGATATGTATAGGGGTAATACTTAAATTGGAAAGAACCCGTAATAGAACAAAATAGAAAAAAATGTTGGAGTGGAAAACAACGTGTGACTGCACATGGTTATTAACTGGGAACATATGTGACTGTTACATTATGTAACAAATTCAGATTTATCTGATAACCGGATAAAGATGCAAACAAAGGAGAATTACCAAAGAAACAACATGAAAACAATATATAGCTCAAGTCAAACTGAAACCAAAATTTGGGAAGTTTGAAAAAGTTTGTTTATCTTTAGTTTAATTTCATTCATGCATTTAACTTGATAGTTTCACCACCTCTGATTTTCAGTTCTGTCTGGTACGAAAACAAGGTAAAAAATATTTTAAAAGCACGTTTGTGCTCATTTTACAGTGTTTTCAGCTCTATTGGAAGCAGGAGCAGCACGGCTGAAAAATGTGTGACAGAGGTTATTGCCTCAAACATGTCTAGCCCTTCGTTGCAGAGCCCCAGAAATGGTCGTGAGGGAAAGGCTTGGATAACTCAGAGCTTTTTATTCTAAGAAAACTGCCATTCCAGGTGATTCGCCTATTGTTAAATTGCACAGCACTCAAAAATCAAAAATAAATTGCACTTTCCACATGAATGCATATCTGCCTTCTGTTAAGTAAATTGCCGTAGGCCAGGTTCAGAATGTTAAGGAGTCTTTCTCCAGTGAGTACACAGGAGCACTTCTTAGAAGTTTTACTGCTGAAGATTTCTGTAAATGGGGGAAGAGCTGTAGGACACTGATCTTGGGTGCACATTTCAACTGTTTTATACACAAAGCTGAGCAAAAAAATCCTCATCTTATTTAACTCCATGAACTTTAAAATGATTACATCTGGGCTATATCCCTACAGCTCTATTGCCCAGACCCCTCAGACAGACTCTGTCAAGAATGGTAAAGAAGCATTGCTCACAACCATCCTGCAAGGACAATTATGGTCATCTGTGGTCAGAGGAAAGGCAGCTGAAGCCTCTCGCAGCACCCTGGTGGGCCTCAGACTTATCTGATTGAACCTTTTGGTTAACACAGCCTGAAGGCACTAAATTACAGATGGTGTTTGCTCATACTCAAGTTAAAACCTTGCTCTTTCAAACGGTAATTGTTCCCAGTTGATACGTGCTACATGTGATATAGATGTCATTTTTTTTAATGAAAATAGCTCGTATATTCCTAAGAAGGGAAACTCCCTTCAAGGGCCCATTCTGTTTCCCTCAGGAAATAAAAGTAGCTCTTGCACAACTGCTCCCATTGCAAGGCAAGCATCAACACCACATATAGTGAAGAGTAAAAGTATCAAATGCGCCTTATGTGTAGCATGCAAATGTGAAAAAAAAAATGGAAAAGGTTATATAATTGAAAAATGCTGTTTACGACAGCGGTGTTGTTTGTTTGTTTTCGATACTCTTTGCCAAAGCTGTGGGTACTCTGGAGGACTGATGCCCAGATAACAAATAGGAAGATTGTAAATGTTCTAGGGGAGGATCTATCATTTTGCAATAGGCTTGCAACATATCTAGCACAAAAGCAGCCTGATCCTTAATCGGGGCGTCTATGTGCTACACTAATAAAATAGTAAATGACATTAATGAACTACTTTAAAGGCACATTAATTTTGCAAAAGCAAGCACTCAAATGTTAGGCTATATCTTAATTTGCCTCCCACGCCCTCATATTTATTTTGATACAGGCCCTCTAGGCTTACAGTTTCCTAGGTTGTTAACAAACAAATGAAATCAAATCCAAAATTCTTGCATGGAATCCTATGGACACAAGCCTAGTTGAAATCTTTTCATCTGCAACAAATACCTCTGCCGATTCAGACAACAACGCGTCTGATAGCAGCAGTAGTTGGCTTCCATCTATTTGCGTCACCCACTAGAGGGCAATGAGGCACATGCTTTGCCAGTGGGTTTCACAGCTACCAGCTGAGTGCAGAGGCAGCGGAGAACTCAGGAGGCCTAGATTTCATTCTAATTTCTAAGGGGACTGTACTCCCAGATCTCTCTCAGTCTCTGCTTGCTCCCCCTGCTCAGTGTCTCATCACAGTCTCCTCTCCTTTTGCTCCTCTTACCAATCTATCCCGACTTCTCTCTTGGTGACTCATCTGAGTTGCCCCTCCATCGCCAACAGCTCTGTAGGTCAGTTCAGCTGCATCTACACTTCAGCACGACGATATATCAGTAGAAAGGGGTACCACTCTTAGGTCCTCCAGGCCTTCATGGATGCCTGTGGCCACCTCATGGATGTCTGCATGGGATGGTCCAGGCAAACCCACCACACTTGGATTTTCCACAACTCCGGGCCGGGCCGCAGAATGCAGGAGGGGACCTATGCCTCCCCACAGGACCTCCCTTTTGCCCCTCTGCCTTGTGGCAGATGCTGCTTACCCCCTGCACCCGTGGCTCATGTGGCCCTACATGGGCCAAACTGACCCCACTCAGGAGTGATTCAACAAATGCCTGCACCAGGCCCAGGGCACGGCAGAGTGGGCCTTCGGCCACTTAAAGGGGCACTTTCAGTGTCTCCTCATGCGGATGGAGGTCAGCCTCCAGAATGTGCCTGAGTGGTTGGTGCATGCTGCACTCTGAGCAAGCATGAGAGATTCACGCAAGGGTGAGCCACTTGAAGCTGTGGCCGCATATGAACAGCCAGCCTATGCCCTGTGCAGTCAGGTGAACCAGGATAGGGTGCGGTTCAGAGAGGTCATCAGGGTGGCCTTTGCTGGGGTGCCCAATGACCCTCCCCCAGACACCCTGCACTCCGACCCGCCCCACATGGGCCCACCACTGCCCACACATGGACACCCCTCAGCACTACGCCCCTGTCCCCACCTATCACGCAGGACCCAGGGGTGTTTGTAAATATGCTTGTTAACTTTTGAAAAGAACTGTAACCAAACAACAATGTGAATGAGGGGGAGCTATATACAGGGATGAAGAGGGCGAGCTATGTACAATGCAGTGTGAGGGAGTGGGGTGGAGGCACCTGAATCTGGAGGTGTGAGGGGGTGGAGGGCCTCAGTCTTCCACAGGGTTAGAGAGGCTGTGACTCACAATGACCATGCAAGACCCTACAGCCCTGGGTCTGGGGTCCCTAGCAGGGCTGGAACAGAGTCAGGACCGTGGGGAAGTAGGGGCATGGAGGGGGTTCTGTGTCCACAGGCTATGCATCAGGAGCTGGAGGGGTGTGGGGGCCATCCCAGCATGGCCCGCTCTGGTGGTGAGCAGCTGCGCCAGTTCCAGCAGGACAGCTGGAGGGAGGTTGGTTGGGAGCAGGGTGACGAAGTCCTGGGTAGCAAGGGTGGTGGTGGGGGAGGTGGTGGGGGTAGCGGGGAGCAGTGGATGGCAGGAACAGGTGCTGGATGACAGCTTAGGTGAGGGCCCATGAGGCTCCAGTGACGTCGTCCCCGCCCTCTCACCACCACCCCTTGTCTGCTTCCTCGAGCTCCAGCCAACACTGGAGCATGGAGGTCTGCTTCTGGATGGCTGCAGTCAGTGAGGTGGCCTCTTTCTTCTCCTCCCTGTGGAGGCAGCAGCATGGCCTCTGGGCATGGGCCCGCCCAGGCAGCAGGGGTTGTGATAGTTTGTCCCCCTTGGCACTCTGTGGGGGGGTCCCCTGGCCCTGGACAGGGTTCACTAACAGTGGTGCTGTAGAAACAGAAGGGATGAGGGGGCAGCCCATCAGCCCCCTTATCTGGCCACAGGGGCTGTGCCCTCCATGCCCTGTGGCCAGCCCTCCCCTATGGCCTGTAGGCCCTGGGGGATCCTGGGCACTAAGTGGTGCCCTCACTGGTGGGCCACATGCGGGGTGAGGTCTGTCCCCTTCCCAGTCACCTTCCCCAAGTTTGGGGGCTGTGGTGCTGTCCATAGCAGGGGATGCTGAGTGTTGTGGGTGGGCAGGTCTGTGGCCTGGGGTCCATGGCCAGCCAGGATGCATTGGGATGGGGCTGGTGTCTGTGGTGCCTGTCCACTGCTGGCTTTGGCAGGTGGTCCCACCCCCAGCCAGGGTGTCCAAATCGCTGGTTACCTACCTGAGGGTCCCTTGAGTACTTTGGTGGTGGCCCAGGTGGAGGGGTCCTGGCTTGAGGAGCTGGAGGGGATTGCAATCAACAGGGCCCCTCTTCATCAGAGGAGGTCTCTGGCTCCTGGACCCAGGTCCTGGCTGTGGCTCCCAGCTGGTCGTCCAGCACCAGCTGGGGCTATAATCTCGGCCTCTGCCCTGTCCAGCACAGTCTCTGGCTCAGCTGCTTCCTTTGGCCCCCTTAGCTAATCGAGGGCTCTGTAGCGAGGGCATCCAAGTGTAGTGTAGTGTAGTGGCTGGCCACATCCTGAGCCCAGGTGTATCCTGCCACAGCTCCTTTACTCTTGACCTCACCTGGTCAGCTGTGTGTGTGTGTGGTGGGGGAGGGGTGGCCTTGGGTCCTGAGTTCTGCTGGCAGCTGGACAAAGGCTGCAGCATTCTGGTGACAGCCATTGGTGTGGAGGAGCAACAAGTCTTTAATCTCCAACTTTGCTCCAGGAGGGAACCCTTTATTTCAGCCCCTGGATGCCCTCCAGGGATCCTTTTTGTGGATTGGAGGGGGGTGCTCCTGGGGGGTCACGGGGGTCCTGTGAGTTGGCCATGGGACCAATGGAGTGCCTCACTCTTCTCTGGTGTCTCCAGGCAAGCATGCTGTTGGAGGCTCATGGGTTCCTGCAGCCAGCATGCTCTCAGCTTCCTGCCACAGGGTTTCCAGGTCCCTGAATTTTTAAACATGGACAGACACACCAACCACAGAGCCCCACTTGTGCTGGCAGGGGTATCTCTGCCTGCCAGCCTGCCGACGCTATGGAGGACTGCTCTTCAAAAGAGTGGCCTGTGGAGCATATACACATGCCTTCTTTGGAAAGAATATTTCAAAAAGAGGGGCTCTTCCTGAAACTGGAAGGGAAGAGCGATTTTGAAAGGTGCACCATGTTCTTTAGAAATTACTTTCCAAACGGCACTTTTTGTGTGTAGACACTCTGTGGGATCTTTTGAAAGGGCCATCCTCTCGAAAACTAGTTCAAAAGCACTTGCTAATGTAGACATGGCCTTTGTCTCTTTCTTTTTCTCTCTCAGCTCCACATCACTGCTCCTTCCCCACCATCATCATGTCCCCACTCCATTTTTAAGTGCCAAGAGAGTAACAATGATCTTTTAATAGGTTGGACATGTCACTGGTGGGAGTTTTCCCCTATTTTGAAAAGAGGGTACTTCCTTAGGAGTGCACAGTCTGCCTGGAAGGCAAGAGAAGTAGTTTATTGTTACGAGTGTACTGCACACAACCTCATAGAATACTTCCTACTGCTGTTTCTGTACCTGAAATTTGGACGTTTCTAACACTACCAACTGTCTGGTGTTTAAACTGGAACCATCCAAGTTTGCTGAAGTGAGTGACTATATTTGCTTTGCTCAGGAACAAACACTCCAGCTTATGTCAATGAAAACAAAACTATTTCCTACTGTACATTTTCATCTCAATTTACTGTAGCTGAATCAGAACAGAGACTCAGTAAGTATTCATTGATACCATTCTTTCCTCGTTTTATGTATATATATATTAAATCAGCAATGGCTTCCTAAAACTATCATTCTGTACAAAAGTGACCTGTCCTTCCCTCAACTCCAGGAAGGATGCATTGATCTATTGCTACTGTTCAGCATTGCCTCATGGGAGACACATTTATTTTCCAAGTCTTGTTCCTCACTCTAAGAATGTTTCTGAACATATTCGGGAAAAACTGCATGCAGCTTTGTGGAAATGGGCATGAAACTTCCCAGCTTAGGCAAAAATCAACCTCCTCACCATTTACAATGATGCTTATATTCTATTAAACAGGCAAAAAAACTCACCAAAACTTGCTTGTTTAGAAAAAGTATTGCTCTCCAGAGGCAAGTGTGCAAGTATGATTTCAGGCTGGCTTAGCATCTCAGGGATGAATGCATCAGAACCCACACATGTTTTCATACAGGCTTTTTAACAGCTCATTAGTAATCCTGGAACCTAAAACACACAAGTGACAATAAATCTTGCTGCCAGAATAAGAAAATGTAACTATGCTGCTCTGAAATGATAGGCATTTTTCTTCTCCACTTGAGAGCCTGAGGCTATGTCTACACAGCAGCATTAATCTGAAGTAAATTATTCCAGAGGAGACATTCCAGAATAGCTTATTTCAAAACTATGCTGTTACTCACAAAGTTCATTTTGAAGTAGTGCTCATCTGTTTTGAAATGGAGTATCTACACACCATAGAGCCTATTTTGAAATACAGCTGTTGGATGCACTATGTCTTATTTCAAAACAGGATCTATTCCCTGTCCACACAGCATCTACTTCAAACTAGTTATCGCAAAACAAACACTATCCATCATGGAATTAGGTCTACCTAATTCAAAATAAGCTAACCACAATTTCAAAATTATTTCAAAATTATTTCAAAATAGCAGTTGCTTTGTGTAGACACAGCTCTTATTCTGAAATAACTTTGCTGTGTAGACCTACTGTGGGGGATAAACGGAGATCTTTTGTGTGTTCTTCTGAAATGTGTAAGGTATTGAAATACTGATGATTTTGATTAATTAAACACTTATGTTGGTGGGTCCTGATTCATGCTTAACTTTAAGCACTTATTTAAATCCTTCCATGCTCAGCAAAGCACATGACATACAACCTGAAAATTAGGTGGGCAGGCGATGTGGTTGTAGATTAAGGATGAACTTTATAAGAGACATAGGATTCTGTCTCGCTTTCTGCTGAACAGTCCTCAGGGCTGAGGACAGGGATCTAAACAGGAATGTATGTTTTCTCAGATTTCTGTCAGTTACACAAAGGCTGCGTCTACACTATGGTTCAGTTTTGAAAGAACGTCTTTTGAAAGAGATCATCAAAAGACGGCCTTTCGAAATGGAGCAACCACACACGCCAGCAGGGACCAAAGGTTCAGTACGTTCTTTCAAAAGGCCTCCAGCACAATTTAGAAAGAGAGCATCCACGCATACCAGTGCTCTCTTTCTGAAGACATGGGGCAGGAAGAACCATGGGTAGGGTCGCATAGTGGATGAGTCCTTCTGGCGCTGCTACCCGCCGTCCCTTTAAAGGCCCCCACCACGTGCCTCGGCCTGCACATGCTGAGGGCCAGCAACCCTGTCCCCAGGCATTAGCAGAGACAGGGAGCGGAGGAGACATCCTGGGACGCTGTGGACACCAAGCAGCAACCCCCTGCTCCATTGCAGCCATGACCAGCGCACTGGCTAAAGTCCTGGCTGCTGTGCTGCAGTGGCGCTGGGTGGCCACCACAATAGCCACCCTCTTGTATGCCATCCTTAGGGCACAACGTCCCCTGCTGGTCCCTCAGGTCATCCGCCACCTGTGGAGCTTCCCCACAAGCAGCAACTGGAGGCACCAGCTGGTGCTGGAGGACTGGGGTGACAACTGTTGGCTACAGAACTTCAGGATGACCAAGGGCATATTCCTGGAGCTGTGCCACTGGCTCGCCCCAGTCCTCCAGCACTGGGACACCCACCTAAGGCTGACATTCCCCCCTTCAGAAAAGGGTGGCCATTGCCCTGTGGAAGCTGGCCCCCCCGGACAGTTACCAATCTGTCAGCCACCAGTTTGGGGTGTGCAAGGCCACCATTGGGGCCATCCTTATTGAGGTAAGTCATGCCCAGCTCACACCTAGACTGGATGTGGGAGATGGGGGACACCCTGGCAAAGGGCACTGTTGGGAAATGGGAGTGCAGTCTGCACTAGGGACAAGGCCGGGATTGGGGATGGGGACAGGCGGGCACCCTGAGGACAGGGGTGGGGATGGGGATGGGGATGGGGACAGGTGGTCAAGCCACACCCCACCCCATGGACACCCCCCCCCCATGCCCTGCAGGTCATCCAGTCTATCAACAAGGTGCTCCTGAGGCATCTGGTCTGCGTTGGAGCCATGGATGACACCATCTGGGACTTCCAGGAGCTGGGCTTCCCCAACTGCTTTGGGGCCCTGGATGGCACCCACATCACCATCTAGGCCCCAGAGCACAACCTTGGAGCCCATGTGAATCACAATGGATACCACTCGGTGGTCCTGCAGGCCCTGGTCGAAGCTAGCGGCTGGCTCCAGGACATCTGCGTGGGCTGGTCCGGCTGCACACATGAAGTGAGGGTCTTCCAGAACTCAGGGCTTGGATGTCGCGTGGATGAGGGACCTACATCCCCTGGCAGGGGCTCCCCATCAGGGACATAACAATGCTGCCCTGCATTGTGGCAGAAGTGGCCGATCCCCTGCAGGACTGGCTGATGTGGCCATATGCCGGGCATACCCAGGCAAGCCAGGACCTTTTTAATGAGAGGCTGAACCAGGCCCAGAACAGCGTTGAGTGGGCATTCGGCCGCCTCAAGGGGTGTTTTAGATGCCTGCATACCATGCTGGAGGTGGGCCTCCCCAATGTCCCAGTGGTGGATGGGGCCTGCTGCACCCTTCATAACCTGTGGAGGCGAAATGGGAGCCCTATATGTAGGGGTGGGCTGCCAAGGTGGGGTGCAGTTACGAACTGTCCCCTGCTGCCCCATGCTGCCAAGCCCAGCAGGACGGGCTGTGGGTATGAGAGGCCCTGCACCACACCTTTGAGCGGGGGCCACAGCAACCCCCCCACTCTGCATACACACACCCCACCCCCACCCTGCTCATACACACAGGCACCGGCGGTGGCAGAGGAGAACTAGAGGGGCTCCTGGATCCGGGGAGGAAGAGGCGGGCGCAGGCGACGGGGATCCTGGCTGTCAAGCCCTGTCAAGTGGTGAGGCTCCCCACCCTGGCTCCCCACCCTGGCTGCCCGTTCACCCTCTCCCCTCCACATGTGAATAGTTCCCCCACAAATTGAGGGGCACAGTTCTATTGTGCAGTAAACAGTCTATTTTTATGCTTTACCCTGTATCCCCCAAGCACGTGTGGTGGTGAGTGTGTGTGTGCAGGCTGGGAGTGGAGTGTGTGTGTGTGTGGCCGCGTCTACATGAGCCCCAAACTTCGAAATGGCCATTCAAATGGCCATTTTGAAGTTTACTAATGAAGCGCTGAAATGCATATTCAGTGCTTCATTAGCATGTGGGTGGCCATGGCGCTTCGAAATTGATGTGGCTCACAGCCGCACGGCTTGTCCAGATGGGGCTCCTTTTCGAAAGGACCCCGCCAACTTCGAAGTCCCCCTATTCCTATATGCTCATAGGAATCAGGGGACTTCGAAGTAGGTGGGGTCCTTTCGAAAAGAAGCCCCGTCTGGATGAGCCACGCGGCTGTGAGCCGCGTCAATTTTGAAGCTCCGCGGCCACCCGCATGCTAATGAAGTGCTGAATATGCATTTCAGCGCTTCATTATTAAACTTCATAATGGCCATTTGAATGGCCATTTCGAAGTTTGGGGCTCATGTAGACGCGGCCACACACACACACACTCCACTCCCAGCCTGCACACACACACTCACCACCACACGTGCTTGGGGGATACAGGGTAAAGCATAAAAATAGACTGTTTACTGCACAATAGAACTGTGCCCCTCAATTTGTGGGGGAACTATTCACATGTGGAGGGGAGAGGGTGAACGGGCAGCCAGGGTGGGGAGCCAGGGTGGGGAGCCTCACCACTTGACAGGGCTTGACAGCCAGGATCCCCGTCGCCTGCGCCCGCCTCTTCCTCCCCGGATCCAGGAGCCCCTCTAGTTCTCCTCTGCCACCGCCGGTGCCTCTGTGGCCTGGCAGCCCATGGTGCTGTCCAGCCCGCATGGTGCTGAGTGCCACACGTCAGCCCTCTGGGACTGGGGTTGCAGGGTTGTCTGGCCTGCCTGTGTCCTGGAGCTGATATCCCTGTGGGTGGGCTGCAGCTGCCCCAGGTGGGACTGTGCACCCCCTCCCCTGGCCCTGTAGCCACCGGTGTGCATGGTACATACCTGTGGGTCCCTCCAGGAACTCGGGTGAGGTGTGATCGGAAGGGGCCAGGCTGGATGGCTCTTGTCATCACTACTGGCTGGGATCTTTGGTAGATGCCTGTGGCTGTCCGGTGGTTCCAGGTGCTCGTCCCCCTTTGGTCCCTGTCTCCTCCAGCTCTGGCTCAGTCAGGGGGTCGGCAGTGTCCAAGAGCATGGCCAGGGGTCCCACCTCCTTGGGCCCAGGGAGGCGGTCCAGTTCTCTAAAGTAGGGACAGCAGGTGGGTGTTCCAAGCCTGGCAGTAGCCCTGGAAGAGCTCCTTCACCTTGAACCTCACCTGGTCCGGGGTCCAGGTGGAGTGACCCCAGCCGGTGAGGCCCTGGTCCAGGCATTTGAATGCTGCCACGTTCCAGCACCAGACCCGCATATGCTGCAGGACCTCCTCATCTGCCCAGAGGGTGGGGAGGTCCTGCAGCTTGGCGTTGGTCCAGGAGGTGGCATGGTGCTTGGGTGCCTGGCTCCCCTCCTGGGAGGACTCACCCTGGTCCCTGGATGGCCCTTGGAGTGGGCAGGAGTCCTGGCTGCTGGCCATGGTGCTAGAGCTGGTGGAGCTTCCCTTGGGGCTTCATGGCTGGCAGTGGGCTGAGCAGCAGTGTGGGCTCCCTGCTGCCTGCACACTCTCAGCGTCATGCCTGAGCGCTTCTGGGTGCTTGCTTCTTTACTTGCAGCCAGACCCCGGAGCCCTGGAGCTCTGCTTGTGCTGTGAGTGGCGCCGCCGCCTGCCAGCTGATTGTGGCCATGGAGTACACCCTCTTTTGAAAGAGCGGGCCGGGGAGCATCTACACTTGAGCTCTTTCAAAATAATCTTTTGAAGGAAGGCACTTTTCCCATCCTGGGAACAGAGGACTGACTTCGAAAGAATGGGGGGAGTTTTTCAAAGTTAATTTCAAAAAAGCACTGTGTTAGTGTAGACACTTCGTGGGTTCTTTTGAAAGAACTTGGTCTTCTGATCTGGAGTTTGAATGTACTTGTTACTGTAGATGCACCCAAAGGGTATATCTACACTAGAAATGGAAACCAACCTGTATTAGGTCAATTTACAGCTAGGGCAGTAATTACTGAGGTGGTGTATACCCACACTAGCCTCCTTGTGTCATTGGTACATGTCCTCATCAGGAATGATTCCAATGACCTAGAAGGGGCAGTCAAGAGACCTGACAGCTTGCTCTCTAAGTTTCACTGGCAGCTCCCAAGCAGGAGCCTGTCTATCCCACAGGCTTCTAGGCTTCCCTGTTCCCCTTTCCCTGCCAGAAAGGATGAATCCAAAGTTCTCTGTCTATGAGCTCAGAAATTTTTAAAGATGTTGACCAGTTTTGCCTTGTATTGAAGATGACTTTCTGAGCAAACATAATGTGTCACTGAAATTTTTAATCTAGCATAATTAAAACCATAAATTAAATAAATTAAACCAATACTTAAAACCATAAATATTTATTTTAAAGTATCCTATGTAAAGGTTATTGTGTTTTCCACATTATATAACTGAAACACAAGTACTCCATATTAAAGTTTGGATGCAAGGCAGGAAAAAAGCAGTCCTATTCCTTGTATCAGCTGAACTAACTATCACCACTATTCTAGACATGTTACAGAATTAAATAATTTTGTACTGAGTAATGCTTTGATTTGGACAAGAACAGCCAGTAAACCTGATTTCACCATTTGCTCTGCACTATCAGCGCAACAGGTTTGGTTTAATTAAAAATATTTCAACATAGTGGTTGTGTATATTTTTACAGGCCTATTTTCAAAAATAGCCCCTGGAACTGCTCCCACAAATGCACTTACTTCCCCTTTTGCCTTTCATGCAAGGTTTTGCTGAGTTACAACAGCTGAAGATCTGACTCTTGCGTTACATCAAAGTAGGTGATTTGCATGTACTTGCAAACTCACTGGTCTAATTTCAGATGCTCATCTGAAACTTTTACTCTATAGCTATAAAAGCCTGAAATGGAAATGAAGATCAACGTAAAGTATAGAAAAACAATTGTGATTGTGCTATCCTTGCATTTAGCAGCTGTGGCATAAAATTTTCCTCTCCACACAATCTTTTTAACCAGCTTTTTCTTCGTGAAAAAACTCTTGGTAAAAGCTAAAAAAGGTAATTATTCATTTCTCCCCACTTTGCTTCCAGCACACAGGCAGCCAAAAAAGATAATTTATCTGGCTAGACATAAAAAACAGAGCCTTTCTGATTATGCTCTACTTAATCATAAGTAGTTCTTCTGCTTAGCAGTCTGATGAACCTCCTTTTGAAGAACAGTAATAGAAATCAGTCTGGTACTTTTTTTTATCTAATTAAAGCCAAGATAGAGGGCAGAGAAGAGGGGCTGTCTTTCTGAGCAAAAAACAAAGAATGAAGTGTCTGTAGAGAAGGATATATTATATCTGAAACTCAGGTGAATGATGCACTTGAAAGGCACCGGTATGGCCTGGATATTTGACCAAGCTTCTCTGAGACAAAGCTTGATAAAAGATCAAGAGAACAGTCAATCCATGAGAAATACATAATTGTATGCTGCTGCTTCCCATACAATGGATCCTTTATGGCTGTGTCCTGTTTTCAGCTTCTTGCTAATCTCCAGCTGCAACAGCATAGGTGTGGCTTGGAGTCATGAAGATTTCTAAGGTGCATTTAAAAAAAAAACAAACAGAATGCAGATCTTTCACAAGAGACAAAGGGTTTGCTTGTTTCTTTTAAAATCCAAGTAAAAATACCCCTAATTAAAAAAATAAAAGATCCTTAGTACATTCCTATTCAAATAATTGTGAATATGATAATTCATCCTCTATGTCAGCTTTATCATTTAATGCTAATTGAACTAGCATTAAAATTGGAGTATTATTAGTATTAAATAAAATTCAATCCATAAAACAGTAAAGTGGAAAAATGTGTGTGTGTGTTTGCTACCAAATATTAAATCATAGGAATCCAGCAGGGTAGCAAGCAGGGAAAATACAAAATGAGTAGATTTCCCTTAATGTTTCCATAAAGCTTCTTTATTTTATATGGTCGAATAACTGTCTCCAGATTAAGAGAGTATATTTTTGGAATAGGAAAGGCTGTCTTACCCACCCTCTCTTTTACAGGAACACATAACTGCATGGAAGGGGAAAGATGTTTGTTTATATACTTCCTGTTGTTTGAAGCATTTCCTCTTGTCATTCGGACATTATTACTATATTTAGATTGAAGAGTAAATTGTGTCCATAGTAGGAGGCATGACTTTCCTTACAAAAGTCTTAGTCTGGCATTGAATTAGTGGGAGCCCTGTCTACTGGACACTTGAGGCCAAATTTAACTAATCAGCACAGTCTCTCATTTCTCTTTATGTATCTCATGTTCCTTCACCAGAGTTTGGAAGCAAGTCCCTCTTGCTCTCATGTCACCAGCTCTCCTGGGATATCCAAAAGCAAGACTCTCTCTGCTTGAGGAGTAGGAGCTTTGCTCAGCGTTTCTCTGCTGAAAGTCGCTCTATACGTACTTTACAGAAGGCGACAGGTCAAGTCTAAGTATAGTACATGGTAGTTTTCTCATCCAGCATTAGATTTCACTCAGTGAATAATGATGGGTGTGTTACATTTCCATCCTTTTTTACTCTCTGCCACTTACTAATTTTGGAACTTGAAATCTATAATGATAATACCAAGCCAGGGTTCTTGGCATATGAAGTAAGAATGCTTTGCAGAGAAACATAATGTCTGTACCTCAGTTAAATATTTTGTTGAGAGTTCAGACTGAGTATCACTACAGACGCAGAAGTTGTTTCGATATGCAAATGAAAACAAAGTTTTAATATGAAGCAAGCCCTCATTGTAATTAATTGCTAACCAAGCCCATTAAAATCAATGGGAATAAAAAATGTGTGAATTGATATTGTAGACTTTGTCCGCAGTTATTTCACTATTCACAGTGGTACAGAGTATCTATGATAGGCTTTGCACCAGTACAGCTGTGTGAGTGCAGCTACCCTGATACAAAAGCAAAACGAAACAAAACAAAACCAAACCCATAAATGAACTCTCTGCAAATGAATCTGTAGTAGTCAAGTTGTGTGGTTAACCCAATGTCTTCAGAATTTTGCACAAATGTTGCTACTGTAGTGTGAGATGGAATAAATGGGAAAGTTATGATCTGTGTTCAAGCAATTTCTTCCTAAACTCAGTGACACCAAACAACATAGTTACAATAGTTACGAAGTTAACAAGTGTTACTAAATTATAACCTAGGACAATATTGGTTAAAGGATAATTGCTAAAATCATTGTTAGTATCAGCATAGTGATACAATCCCTCTATAATGTTACTTCAGGAGGCTCCATCTTCAAAGCTGGTTTGAGACCCTCCCCCACAGCAAACTTTCGAGCCTGATTATATGGTGAAGATTATGGGCTTTAGTCTGTAAATGTCCATTTTATAATTAAAATAAAGCTACCTGGCTGTCTTATGGGGCATATTAAAGGACAGACTTCTCTTTCTAAAAATCTATCATTCAATGAAAAAATAGAGGCAGTAAAGAAGATGGGGTTAACCAAGATTGTTTTTTGGTCCAGTGTGGCAAATATTTCTTTTCTTCTCATTCCCCATGAAAACAATGCCAAGATGTTGCTGCATAATATTTCCCTGTCCAGGGTGATTTTCAATTTACATTCTAAAAAAAACCCTAAACCTATGGCTTTTTTGGATTATGAATTCACTTTATTGCTTTTCTAAGCCAGGGCATTTATAAATATTATAAGTGGTTAACTCAGCTAGAACTGAGGTTGATGTTAACTTAGATTATGTCTACATGACACCCTAAACTCGAAATAAGATATGCAATTTGTGCTACAAAAATTCCATATCTTATTCTGAGTTTATTTTGAAATAGGCTTTTTTGAAGCATTCCATATCCCTTCTGCAATGAGGATTAAAGATATGCCAAAATAGGCCACCCGTTATTTCGAAAAAGATTTCAAAATACTGGTTTTGTTTCATAGACATGGAGTAGCTATTTTGGGATACCAAGGTATCCTGAAATAGCTCTGCCATGTAGACATAGGTTAGGCTAGTGCTATACTTACCCCTACTGCTGGCAGCTTGATGCTAATGAACAATCTCGAAAATACAAAATGACCACCATTTGCATAGTTGAGTATCTCATTTCCCTATTAGTTGCACAAAACAAGCAGTGAAGTCCTGGTTCTTCTCGCAAAAACCCCTCTGTCTCCAGCCCCTTATGCCTGAAAAAAATCTGGGATAAGGGGCTACTAACAAAGGGGGGTTTTGCTGGCAGAACCACATCTCCCTGATTGTTTTCTGCCATGAATGTGCAAATGAGTCTCTCAAATAAGCACATGAGTAACCATTTTGCATTTTCAAGACTGCTCATTTGTATCAAGCTGCCAGCACTAGGGGTGAGTTTAACACAAGCCTGAGGCTACGTCTACACAGGTAGCTTCTGTTGGCAGATGTTTCCGTTGTCAGAATAACCCCAGCAAAACATCTAGTGACAGAAAGCATCCACACGGCATGCTGCTCTGTTGACAGAATGAGCCCCTTAACCCTGGAAGTGCAGGTTGCATGAAGGGCAAGCCCTTCCAGGAGACCAGGCTCCATGCGCTCTTAAAGCCTGCCCCCCCCCGCCCCCACTCAGCCACAGTTCCTGGGCATGGCAAGCCTTACAGAGCCCTGCAGGCACAGCTGAGCCCCTGCAGGGATCCCAGTCTCCACTGAGACAGCCTGCTTCTGCCACCCCAGCAGCACGCCAGGGCAACCCCTCAGCTCTCCCTGGAGCTGCTGCCGCCTCTGCCTCTCGTCCTCATTGGGGTGTTCCATCACCTCTAGGAGTATGATGACACCAACGAGGAGCCCACAGATGATGGCACCATGGCTCTGGTACCCTGGCAGCGCTCTCGCCTTGGGTGCCCTGATGGGTCCAGCAGTATCCCACCAGCTCTGCTTGGTGGGATCAGGTAGTGATGGGGCAGTGGGGAGATCAACAGTGGGTCTGAAACTTTCAAATGCAGAAAGTCACCTTCCTCAAGCTGTGCGACAAGATCGCCCCTGCCCTGCACAGGCAGGACACAAACATGTGGCCCACCCTCACCCTTGAGAAGAGGGTGGCCATAGGTTCATGGAAGCTGGAAACACCAGATATCTACCACTCCAAGGGCCACCTATTTGGGGCTGGTAAGTCCAGCGTCAGAGCTATACTTATGCAGGTAAGGCAGCCTCAGGCTGCATTGAGGGGTGGGGGACAGGAGAGAGGGGAGAAAGCAGAGGGAGTGAGGGGGAACAGAAGGAGGAGGGGTGAGAAGAGAAGTGGGAGCAGGGAGTCAGGGGTCAGGGGAGAGAGGGCTGAAGTGCCCTCAAGGAACCAGGGGTGGCATCCCTCCAGTGACTCACGGCTGTGTCCGGTCCCCTCTCCCCACAAGTGGTGTGTGCCAGCCTTTTTAGGTGACAAATCTGAGCCAGCCTTTTTAGGTGACAAATCTGAGGAACTCACTCAGATTGAAGTGACATTAGAGGAGGTTTTGGAATTAATTGATAAGCTGAATAGTAACAAGTCTCCAGGACCAGACGGCATTCACCCAAGGGTTCTGAAAGAACTCAAATGTGAAATTGCGGAGTTATTAACAGTGGTTTGTAACCTATCCTTTAAATCCACTTTGGTACCAAATGACTGGAAGACGGCCAATATAACACCAATATTTAAAAAAGGCTCTAGAGGAGATCCTGGCAATTATAGACCGATAAGTTTAACATCAGTGCCAGGCAAATTAGTAGAAACACTAGTAAAGAGTAAAATTGCAAGGCACATAGAAGAGCACGAATTGTTGGGCAAAAGTCAGCATGGTTTCTGCAGAGGGAAGTCGTGTCTAACTAATCTATTAGAATTCTTTGAAGGGGTTAATAAACATGCGGACAAGGGGCACCCAGTGGACATAATATACCTAGATTTCCAGAAAGCCTTTGACACGGTCCCACACCAAAGGCTTTTATGTAAATTAGGTGGTCATGGGATAGGAGGAAAGGTCCTGTCATGGATCGGGAATTGGTTAAAAGACAGAAAACAAAGGGTGGGAATAAATGGTAAATTTTCACAATGGAGGAGGGTAACTAGTGGTGTTCCCCAGGGGTCAGTCCTGGGACCGATCCTGTTCAACTTGTTCATCAATGATCTAGAAAATGAGGTAAGCAGTGAGGTGGCAAAGTTTGCAGATGACACCAAGTTGTTCAGGACAGTCAAAAGCAAAAGGGATTGTGAAGAACTACAAAAAGATCTCAGCAAACTGAGTGATTGGGCAGCAAAATGGCAAATGAAATTTAATGTGGGTAAGTGTAAGGTAATGCATGTTGGAAAAAATAACCCAAATTACACGTACTACATGATGGGGTCAAATTTAGCTACGACAGATCAGGAAAGGGATCTTGGAGTTATAGTGGATAGTTCTCTGAAGACATCCACGCAGTGTGCAGCGGCAGTTAGTAAGGCAAATAGGATGTTAGGAATTATTAAAAAAGGGATCGATAATAAGACAAAAGATATCATACTTCCCCTATATAAAACTATGGTACGCCCACATCTTGAGTACTGCGTGCAGATGTGGTCTCCTCACCTCAAAAAAGATATATTGGCATTAGAAAAGGTTCAGAAAAGGGCGACTAAGATGATTAGGGGCTTGGAAAGGGTCCCATATGGGGAGAGGCTAGAGAGACTGGGACTTCTCAGTTTGGAAAAGAGGCGATTGAGGGGCGATATGATAGAGGTATATAAAATCATGAATGGTGTGGAGAAAGTGAATATAGAAAAATTATTTACCTTTTCCCATAATACAAGAACTAGGGGACACCAAATGAAATTGATGGGTAGTAGGTTCAAAACTAATAAAAGGAAATTTTTCTTCACACAGCGCACAGTCAACCTGTGGAACTCCTTGCCCGAGGAGGCTGTGAAGGCCAGGACTCTATTAGGGTTTAAAAAAGAGCTTGATAAATTTTTGCAGGTTAGGTCCATAAATGGCTATTAGCCAGGGATAAAGTATGGTGCCCTAGCCTTCATAACAAGGGCAGGAGATGGATGGCAGGAGATAAATCACTTGATCATTGTCTTCTGTTCTCCTTCTCTGGGGCACCTGGCATTGGCCACCGTCGGCAGATGGGATGCTGGGCTCGATGGACCTTTGGTCTGACCCAGTATGGCCATTCTTATGTTCTTATGTTCTTATGTGCCATCAACCAGATATTGCTCCTGAGGCTCTTCTGTATCACAAACGTGGACAACCTAGTGGTGAGCTTCACCAATCTGGGCTTCCCTAATTGTTTTGGGGCATTAGATGGGATCAACATTCCCATCCGGGCCCCAGAACACAGTGCTGGATGCTTTGTAAATCTGAAGGGGTGTCACTTGGTGGTCATGCAGGCTCTGGTGGACCAACGAGGCCAGTTCCTCAATATCTATGTTGTGTGGTCGGGCTGCATGCATGATGCCTGCTCAATCCGGAATTTGACCCTTTTCTGCAGGATGGAAGTGGGCACCTGTGCCCCCCCCCACTGGGAGCTGACTGTGGGGACATGCAGATACCTCATACCTCTGTGCATTGTGTGCGGGGGGGTGAGGGTGCAGCCTACCCACTCCTACTTTGGCTCACAAGGCCCTACATGGGCCATGTGAACCACACACAGGAGGTCTTCAACTGCTGCCTCATCTGGATGAGGAACCTTATGGAGCTGGCCTTTGGCCACTTGAAAGGGAGGTTCCAATGCCTCCTCACACAGGTAGATGTGGGGGAGAAGGCCATCCCCATAATTGTGGCTGCCTGCTGTGCGCTCCATAGCTTGATGGAGAGGAAGGAGAAGGAGTTCCTGAAGGTCTAGGCACCAGAGGAAGGGGGCTGCTATGAACAACCTGGGGTGTCGCACACCTGGAAGGCACATGCAGATGAAGTGCATATTCATGAGGTCCTTGAGGAGTCCTTTGCCCCATAGCCCCAGTTACCCAGCCTAGGGCACCCCAGGGAGGCCACAGTCCCACCACATCTCTCCTCTACCTCACCCCACCAAAAACTATTTTTCCCCAAGGAGGGACACAGGGGTTGAGTTGAAAAATAAAACCTTTATATAGTTTTGGGACTGTTTTTGAAAATAAACGAACATCCAACATGTATATATAATAGGCCTGTTTATATACAGATGGTGGGAAGGGGATCCTGAATTTAGGGGAGCTGGAATTAGAGGTGCAAATTAAGGGTTGTTTAATCAAGTGTGTACCCATAGGCTCTTCAGAGATTGCCTGAGAATCCAGCCCCCAGGCAAAAACAAACAAACCAAACACCACAAGAACTGATAGATATAATGAGCTCTCCTGGCAGCATTATTAATGGGTCACATCAAGGTTTTACATTTATGATGGTCTAATTTGGGAAGATATAACCATGACATAGATAAAGATGTTATTGCCACCAGGAAATGTATACATCTTCCATTTTCTAAATATATATTTTGAATGTGAAATTCCAGTTTCCAAAAATAAAATAATGAAGTTCAGTTCAGGCAGCTTCAATTTACAAAACTATGGCTATGACTACACTAGCCCCAAACTTCGAAATGGCCATTTCGAAGTTTACTAATGAAGTGCTGAAATACATATTCAGCGCTTCATTAGCATGCGGGCGGCCGCGGCACTTCGAAATTGATGCAGCTCACCGCTGCGCGGCTCGTCCTGACAGGGCTCCTTTTCGAAAGGACCCTGCCTACTTCGAAGTCCCCTTATTCCCATCTGCTCATAGGAATAAGGAGACTTTGAAGTTGCTGGGGTCCTTTCGAAAAGGAGCCCTGTTTGGGTGAGCCGCGTCAATTTCAAAGTGCCGCGGCCGCCCGCATGCTAATGAGGTGCTGAATAAGTATTTCAGTGCTTCATTAGTAAACTTCGAAAATGACCATCTACATGGCCATTTTGAAGTTTGGGGCTAGTGTAGACACGGCCTATATGTGGATATTCACTTGTAGTAAGCACACCTCGGCTGTGTCTACATGTGCCCCAAACTTCGAAATGGCCATGCAAATGGCCATTTCGAAGTTTACTAATGCAGCGCTGAAATGCATATTCAGCGCTTCATTAGCATGCGGGCGGCAGCCGCGCTTCGAAATTGCCGCTCCTTGCCGCTGCGCGGCGCGTCCAGACGGGGCTCCTTTTTGAAAGGACCCCGCCTACTTCGAAGTCCCCTTATTCCCATGAGCTCATGGGAATAAGGGGACTTCGAAGTAGGCAGCATCCTTTCGAAAAGGAGTCCCGTCTGGACGCGCCGCGCGGCAGCAAGGAGCATCAATTTCGAAGCGCGGCTGCCGCCCGCATGCTAATGAAGCGCTGAATATGCATTTCAGTGCTTCATTAGTAAACTTCGAAATGGCCATTTGCATGGCCATTTCGAAGTTTGGGGCATATGTAGACACAGCCCTCCAGCCCTTAGTTACAGGTGTTTCTTCCTCTGCATTATCGATATCCAAGCTACAGCATTGTGAAGAGTTCACTTTGCTTCAGTCAGTCCTTACTGCATCACTAGTAACCATGTGATGAAAGCTGCAATTTCCCATATACTAAGACAGACATCTTCTGGGGGTATATGCAGTGTTGTTGTAACCGCATCTCCCAGGATATTATAAAGAAAAAGTGGCTGAAGTAATATCTTTTATCAGACCAACTTTTCTGGCAAGAGAGACAAGCTTTTGAGCTTCATGGGGCTTTTCCTACTGGTAACTACTTGTTTGTTTTTCTAGTTGTGTTACAGATTTTCAGCCCATATTCAGTAGAATTATTTTTTTCAGTAGATTTCTGAATGAGCACAGAAATGAAGATCTGAGATCTTCAACCGCCAAACACTGAAGCTGTATTTTCTCTCTCTCTCTCTCCCTCTCTGGCTTGGTGCCCTGACTCTAAACTAGAATTAAGGCTGAGGAATAGAGATGCTGAAGAAGCAAATGCATTGGAGTTTTGAAGGCTGGATCATAATTAAGATGTCTAAAGCCAGGCAAGTGCATTCTGATCCAAAGAGACAGTCTTATTTTCCCTTTGAGCTTTTTCCTTACTTTATGGAAACCCCTTTTGGAAGGACACACCACTGTGCAAAGATTATATTTTTAACATAAAAATCTATGGTAATATTTCAAAACCAAATTAGTGAAGGTAGTGGTAGACTATGTGTGATTTCTTAAAACCGTGCCGGTTTCTGTGCTTAACTTAACCCAAAAAGGCTATGGATGAAGCCATCTATTTTGCATTTATTCCACTTCTAGAATTTTGGCACACTAGTTTAAGTGATTGCAGACAGCATCAATGTGGCATCTGTCTCTTTAAAAAAGGGAGGCTGAAACATCAGCTCAGTGAAACAACTACATAGGATACAGGTATGGTAAACCATATAGATTAAGGCAAGATTGTTCCTAAAATCCTGACGAGAGGAAAAAATCTTCTGTATCCCTCTGGAGTGTCATTGGTTTTGTTGCAGGCTCAAGAATCCACCTGTGTGAATTAAATATCAGCACTGGAGCCTATGCCATCTTTTCTCAAGGGTCCTCTTGGCATGCTGCAGATGATGTCAACACTATCAAACTTCTTGGAGGCCTAATGGAGCATCTTGTGACATCTGTCTGACTGTGTGTCTGACTGTGACTGAATAACAGGATTATCTAGGTGTTTGCTTTATGTTCAGGACAAACTATGAAATAGCCATGATATTATATTTTCCATGATTCATTGGAGGAATAAGGAAATCTAAAACAATCATAGTCAACCCGCATTTTGGGACACAGCTATGCAACCCATATGTTTAGTGGGATTTGACGGAATTGTCTATTCATTTTCACATGGTTAGAGATATGTTAGAAGGATCTTTTCCCAAAACTTTAAAAGGAATATGTTTGTATAACATGAGGTTTGGTGAAGCTGATATAATCTATATAAATAAATAAAACACTCAAAATATAGCATACAGTGTTAATTTTTGTCATGGAAAGATAATGCAGATATAATAAACTGTAAACCATATGTATATGCTAAATGTCACTTTGAAATGCAATCCACGTATGGGAATGATTTATATGTTCAGTGAGAGACTAATGGCCTTATCACTTCAGCAGCAGAGTTCGCTGTCTTCAGAAATGATTATTGATATATTTTCAAGATGCTGCTTGTGTAGTAGCCAAAACTTCAAAGAGACACTAAGGAAAAAAATATCGGATTAGCTACCATATTTCAGTGCATTCCATAATGAGCCCAATCCATTTTTTAAAAGAATGTCTTTATCCCAGAGGGCTTTTCTGGAAGGAGGCAGACAAAATGAAAAATGAACACATTTGCTGTAGAAATTGCCACATGTGCTGTTTGTAAAGAGATATAAAAATCAGAGCAAAGAATGCTGGTGGAATTAACAAAACCAAACCTTGTTTTCAAATAAATTTTGAAAACAAAAATGGTTATTTGAATTAGCTAAAAAAACTAAAAATGTTACAATAAAATTTCTGGGCAAGTCCTTGGATCCCAGCAAATTCTGCTGAGCACAGGATCTGGGAAGGGAGAGCAAAACTGATTATAAACCTCCCTATGTTCTCGCGCTTCAGGTTCGGCCAGCTTTCCCCCTTGCATGCTCAATACAGACTCAGGTCTGCTCTAATTTAATTTAATCCAGCTGGAATAGCAGCCCCCTAAGAGATCACTTCAATAGCTATGAATCTCCAGGTTGCACCATCACTTCAGAGTCACTCTTTCTACAGCCAGCCCTCAGCACAGCTACTTTAGGGAAGGTGCCAGTGTTGGTGTTGGAAGGGGATAATGTTGTGGGGTGGGGTGGGACAGCCTCACACCAGTCATAAATTCCCTTATACTAGGGGAAAGTTTGGACATGAAGCTAACACAGCTTTGAGAAAACAAAAAAACAGTCATGTAGCACTTTAAAGACTAACAAAATAATTTATTAGGTGATGAGCTTCATGGGGCAGACCCACTTCTTCAGATCTGGAAATAGCTTGGAGGTTTCCTTGTGTTAGCAGACTGGCATAAAGTGGGTTCTATGGTGGGAGCCAGAATCTGGGTCGTTTTTCTCCAACTTGCATTTCCATTGTTAATAGTGGAGAACTGTTTGCTTCACATATCCTTCCTCAGCAGTGCCTTTGGGGAGGATTAAATAAGAAAGTTATAGGAGCTGGCAAATTCCACATAAAACAGCAGGGAGAGGATGGGAGGATGCGGAGGAAGTGGCAATTGGAAGTGGGATGTCCTAAGGCAGCTGAGATAATACTTCCTGAGATACAATACTTGAATGACACACAAATACCATGTCTACTCCACCTCTTATTTCCCTGGTAACAAGAACCTTTCTTTTTTTCACCATGAAGCAGCAGTAAATTCCATTAACTGTTTCAGGCCTAAAACACAGTGAAGTGAGCTTTTAATTTTTCTGGCTTACTCTGCTAACAGAGTGATCTCTTCAGCAGAGAGAAATCCACTTGCTCTATGAATCTTTTTTCAAGTTTAAAAGTTCTGCCTTTTTTGTAAAGTGCAATCCACTACCAGCCCATATCTGAGAGGTTTGTTAGTCAGATATTCATGATTTGCTCAGCTCTGCCCAATCCTTGATATTTTTGGAAGGAGCATAAAGGGAAGGTTTACCCTAAAGGCCAGTAAAGGCTCTCGAGTGGAAAACCACACACTGCTTGAACATCCAGGTAGGCACTTCTTTCTGTCCATGTAAGTTATAATTTCCTGCTTGCAGTGTTCCTACACTGAAAAATGAAATTCATTTTAAAAGCAGGTTCCTTTCTATTTGGTGACTATTTAAAAGCCCATGTTATCTGATTTTGTGGTCTTAATCACAAATATTTTGTTAGGTGGTCCAGACAACAGCCAGTGCAGTTGGTACTGCTTCTGGCAGGCAGAAAACAAACCATTATTATGATTATTTGTATTGCCCTAGTGGTGAACCAGGGCCCTTTTATGATAAGCACTACAAACACAAAACAAAAGGATAGTCCTTGCTGCAAATAGCTTACAACTTTAAGTGTACGGTGAGAGACAAAAATGGGCAGTACAAGGAAACAATCACGTTAGCACTCATTATTGTGACAGATTGAGGTTGCACAAAACCAGTAGCCTTGTTGTTGTTGTTATTATTATTATTATTATTATTCTTTTTTTTGTAAGCAAAGAAGAGTTTTATACGAGGAAGAGAAAGATGAGCCTGATTTTCCTATGTTTCTGGGAGTTTTTCCCTACTGTAAGGCATAACATAGCAGAAGGTATGAAGGTACTTGCTTGAAAATTTAACAAGTGAGCAGTGGAAGCTGTCATTGTAGGCTGATCTGAGGCAGGAGCCGATCTTTTGATGGTGACTGAGAGGTAATGTATAGGGTGGAAATGTCACAAGAAAAGACTGGTGAAGTGTAGAAACTGTACATCTGTTAGGAACCTGAGTCCAATTAGGCCACAGGGAAGTACCTGGAGTGGTGTTAGGCATAACTAACTGAGAAGCAAATGCAGCTGGGGAAGAGCTGGGACATCACAGATGAAGGAGCAATGAAACAAAGACTGGAGAGTTATCTGATGTTTCCTTTCTTAGACTAAAGGCCAAGGGAAGCATGAATGTAGAGACTCCTTAAGCTATGTCTACACTTGAGCATAAGGTGATTTTAAGGAAGTTGAGTCAATTTTATAATGTGCCTGTCTTCACTACAAATATCATTAGGTCGATTTAAGGGGTCCTAAGGTCGACTTTTCTACTACCAAATTTGAATTTACAAGGTTGAAGGAAAAGCCTTAGGCTGTGTCTACACTATGATATAAATTCAATTTTGTTAAAATCAATTTTATAATGCCAGGTTTTATAAATTTGAATTTGAGTATCCTCACGTCCCCACGAAGTCCCCACAAAGTCAGCTTAGTGCTAATAGAGTGAATCACCAAACATCAAGTGTTCCAGAAGTGCATTGCAGGAACCTATCCCATAGTTCCCTCAGTCCCCTCGCATTCTGGGTTTTTTTTGCTGATGCAGTATGGGAAAAAACACTCCACAAATGGTTGTGTGTATGTGACATCATCTTCTCACATTGCACTGACCTCATTCCCCTCCTGTGGAAATCAAATGGCCATTTTTTTCTGAAGGAAAGAAAGAAGGAAAAGGGGGGAATCCCAAGTGAAGGAAAACCAGCTAGGCTTGCTTCAGAAGGTGACTGAACCATGTGTACTGGTTACTCAGCTGCTTTTCCCCCATAGAAAGATCCCCTTTAAGTACGACTGTCTTACTGTCCTGGGATCACCCAGGTGGTTGTGTCATGTCAACTGGCACTCCAGCCACTTTTCCCAGAAACTTCTTCCAGTGTGAAGAGCTCCAGACTGCCAGGATCAGTTTCCATGGGCTCCAGATGAACATTGGCAGCCTCCTCTTCATCTCCCTCCTGCTCCTGCTCCTGCTCCTGCTCCTGCTCCTGCTCCACCTCTCGGCTCACACTGGAGTCCTCCAGACAGTCTTCTGAAGAGTCTCTGTTAGCTTCAAGGGTCACTCCCAAGAATTCTGTCCAGGTACTTGTAGTATTGGCATGTCTTGGGAGATGATCCTGATTGCCTGTTGCCTTCTCTGACTTTTTCTCTACTTTCACCCAGCATTGCTCAGTATAACCCAGTTGTACCCTTTTTCAATCATACCATCTGAAATCTTATTATAAATGATGGCATTTTGCTTGCAGATGGACAGTTTGTTCATTACTGATCCTTCTCCTCCTGGAGAAATGAGATCCAGGATCTCATTGTGAGTCCATGCTGGAGCTCTTTTGCACCCCTGAGGATTTACATCCGGAGAAGAACCCTGAGTAGTCATGGCGGATAAGTGGATGCAATGGATGGATGGATGTGATGGATAGCTGAGGTGTGCTATCCATGCTGGCCAGAAAGAAAATGAATTCTCATTACCGATACCATTCAAATTCGGATTCACTGTCATCCTGTTACCTAACTGCCTGTGCATCTGGAGAGCATTGCAGATGCAGCAGATTAGAATGGACAACTGTGGGGCATTGTGGGATACATGTGGGATTCCTCTGGAGGCCAGACAATCTGGTTTAAATGAAAGTTGTGGTCCACACTACCATTAATCCGAATGCTTACATTCAAACTTCCCATTAATCCTAGGGCTGTTGGAGTAAAATAAGCTGTAGCAACTCCTAAATTTGAAATAATTGTATCTGATTTGTGAACAGTCACAATTTAAAACTGAGCTAAGTGTCTTAGATTAGAATTTATCCTGTAGCACATACATAGCCTTAGAGGTCCTGGGCCAGTGCCTAATGGACTAGTGATAAATTGGAGAAAGCTGAAGGCTGCAAAGGTAAAGCATAAGAGGTGTTTAGAATCACATCTGGGGGAGAGGAGCTGCAGGAAGGTCTATGCTCCTGCAGTTGCCCCTAAGGAGCAGATATTCCAGGAAGGAAATCAGATGGAGAAAGAACTTAGCAGGTATTAACCTGAACCCCAGCAAGAAACCCTGAGGGAGTAGGTTTTAGTACCTGGAAAGGAAGCATAAGGTAGTCGCTGATGTCAGGGAAGATGTCTAGAGGCAGGGTAAAATCAGGTATAAGGTGAAGGCTACAGGAGATGGTGATCCTTACACAGTGGGTCTTTAGGAATGCTCACTATGGATCTATGGCTAAAATGGACATAGACAGCAGGTGACAAGTGGTTCACTCTGTGGTAAGCCGAACCCAGGGTTAAGTACATTACTGAGACTTGAGTTGGACTCGTACTGAAATTGAGGGAATTTGTGTGTGTGTGTGTGTGTTGCTAGGTTGAAGATCCTGTGTGAGGACTTAGGGGTCTAAGTAACTTTCAGGAAGAAGAGCTGAAGAGACCTGAATTTAGGGTATTATATTGTGACTTTGGGAGAGCAGTACTCCAAAGAGGATATGGAACTAAAATTTGACATGTTTAGAGGGCTGAATTATGGGAAGAAATGGGCTATTGCAGGACTGAAGAATATGGTAAAAGGAGGGTGCTAGAGAAGAGAGAACTATTAAAATTGTACCTAGCCATGAGAGGGAGCTACTGCCATAAATCTGTCCTCTTAATAGGCACTTGGAAGTAAATATAAGAAGCTCATGTGTTCAACAGAGAGGAGTGAGCCAGTAGAGGGATGAAAAGAGAGGGGTGGTAGACTAGGAAATGATCTATTAAGCATAATTCTGCAAAAATTTGAGCAAGTGAGATTGTTTGTCAAGGCTAACAAGAAGGTGGCTGCAGTAACTGAGATGATAGCTGTGTGGACAGATAAGGAAGGTCATATCTTGGAGATGCCATCCAAAAACAATTTGAATATGTAGACATAGCCTGAACGTGAAGACCTTGAGAGAGGTTTGAGTTGAAATAATGCTGGGGTTAAAGGGCCAAGTGACAGGCAGGGTGGTGGCATTGTCCACAGTTCTTGAGAAAGGAGATATGGAGAGTGGAGGGTTTATGTGAAGAGGAGATCAATAACTTTGCTTTAGCTGTATTGAGCTTGAGTTGACATCTCAGCATCTACAAGGAGGTGTCAGGAAGACAGATTGAGTTTCTGAATATGAACAGAAACTGGAATGAAGTGGTCTGACCTCAGAATCTCATATTATTCGACATTAACTAAAATTCTAAAATACCACATGGGTTAGCTTATCTAGCTACCTGTTGCTTTTTCTGTAACTCCCAAGGAAGAATTTCCCAAGCATACGCAGGTATTGTGAGTATTTAAATATCAATCATTGTGCATTCGTAGTTATATGGCAAAACGTGTCTCAGTATTATTTGACAGCAGATGGAATCTGTCATTTTGTCATTACTGTCTCAAGAGCTCTATGGCTACTTTTGATTCATGTACCTTATGAAAGCATAACTCAGATTAGTGAATATTCTACGTAAATTAGATGAATTGCATTATTTGTGTGCTGTAATGACTTTCTATCCACAACTGGAGAGCACATCGGAAAGCAAAATAGGTCCATGGAGCATATCTAATCTGTGTGTTGGAGTATGGATGGATGGAGAGGTAGGTGGGAGAGATGCCTACTAAGCTAAGAAAATAAATTGATCAAAAAAGAGAAAACAGTGAAAAAAATAACAGGCCAAGTAAATGTGTCTTCTTACAGCAAAACTAAAAGCAAAACAGAAAAGATCATTCCATTTACTTACCAATCACCAGAGGCAATTTACTTTGTCATCTTTTCTTGTTATGGATGTTGCCAGAATACTTCATTGCTTTTAATTACATCACACAATCCTTTTAGACTTCACTCAACAGAAAAATTATATAAGCAGTCATGCAGTTTCTAATACCTCTTCACATACATTCACCGGATTAGAATAGATGTTACAATCCAATGTTTTGACTCTTAATTATAGTCTTAATTTTAAAAATGTGTTTGCACTATTTTATGATAAGCATGGTAAACTTGTATCTGAAGTGGGAGACAGTTTCAATTTTCTATCCTTTTTCACAGTATGTTTAAATCAATGAATGCACTTTCCCCTCTTGCAGGAGAGAATAACTTACATGTTTCAAGAGCTACATTATGGCTCTACCACAAGCATTTTCTAATGGCAGTGTATTGGTGTTGCTCTCCCTGATGCCCTAAGTAAGGCATAGTATTGCCGAGAGCATGATTCCTTCCTCTGGAGAGAAACCACCTTTATAGTAATATATAAATAATTAATCAGGCATATAATTCAGTATGGGAGATATGACTGCAAATTTATCTTTTTGGCAGTAATTGTGGTGGCTATCATAGATCATTTGGTCTTTATATAACAGGAGAAACTTACATGGCTATTGACCTGATATAGATCAGGCCAGCTATTGACCTCTGTGGATCCAGCAGATTCCCTGATGTGAAAGAACTGTCAATATAAACAAATGCCCTATAATTAATAACTCCTTTGTAGGAGTCTGTGGCTGGTTTTAGTGACATTGGTGTTTGCGCATCTGCCTAGCCTACCATCATATGTTTACTTTGCATGCATATTTACTCACCTGCTGCCCAGCAAGTGACAAGCTAACCTCACCTTCCACTCCCACTCCCACTCTTCTGGCAGTTCCTATTAACCACTCATATGTCCTAGCCAGATAATCCTAACCAGTGAGTTTGCTGACAGCATTAGCAAAAGCCCACTCCATGGGGAAAATGTGAAAAACCTCTTAAAAGCTGCGTCTACACGTGCACGCTACTTCGAAGTAGCGGCACCAACTTCGAAATAGGGCCCATCGCGTCTACACGCGTCAGGCGCTATTTCGAAGTTAACTTCGACGTTAGGCGGCGAGAAGTCGAAGTCGCTAACCTCATGAGGAGATAGGAATAGCGCCCTACTTCGACGTTCAACGTCGAAGTAGGGACCGTGTAGACGATCCGCGTCCCGCAACGTCGAAATTGCTGGGTCCTCCATGGCGGCCATCAGCTGGGGGGTTGAGAGATGCTCTCTCTCCAGCCCCTGCGGGGCTCTATGGTCACTGTGGGCAGCAGCCCTTAGCCCAGGGCTTCTGGCTGCTTCTGCGGCAGCTGGGGATCTATGCTGCAGGGACAGGGTCTGCAACCAGTTGTCAGCTCTGTGGATCTTGTGTTGTTTAGTGCAACTGTGTCTGGGAGGGGCCCTTTAAGGGAGCGGCTGGCTGTTGAGTCCGCCCTGTGACCCTGTCTGCAGCTGTGCCTGGCATCCCTATTTCGATGTGTGCTACTTTGACGTGTAGACGTTCCCTCGCTGCGCCTATTTCGATGTTGGGCTGAGCAACGTCGAAGTTGAACATCGACGTTGCCGGCCCTGGAGGACGTGTAGACGTTATTCATCGAAATAGACTATTTCGATGTTGGCTGCACGTGTAGACGTAGCCAAAATGAGTGGGGAATCATACATCTCTTCCTTCCTCTGCAGAGAAGATATGGATGGAAGAAAGCCGACCTAGCAATAGAGAGCTACGTAAACTGGGAATGAGTCTTTCTGACTAGCAAACGTGAGGGTGTGTGATTCTTTCCATGGTTATGAGGCTACTATTTGCACTGAGAGTGAGAGAGATTTGTCTGCACCTGCTATGGTCAACATGGGTTAACTTCTAGAACCTTAGTCCAAAGTCTGTTATGTACATATGCTGCCTGCTCTAACCTGTAAATAATGTTCTCAGGGGTCATCTTTCTGATTTCTGCACCATCGGCAGCAACTGCATTCCCCACTCCTAAGCCTACACAGGCTCTAGCAATAGACACACACCAACATTTGAACCCTGCTCCACTAGATGCTCACACTATTAAAAGGTGTGCTGTTCCAAAAACACCAGTGCCCTCCAGCTTACCTCAGGTCACCATTTCTGTTTTCCACCTGGCACTGAAACACTTTCATAGTGAAAACAAGTACACATTTCTTAATTAAGTAAAAAGACTTACAAAGAGTACTGGAAACTAATGGTTACATGTAAATAAAATCATGACATCCATTCCAGAGCCAAGACTTGGTTAACAAATTAGTTTCCTGTACAAAGTTTAACTTGCCCAAAGTCTATGAAGCATTTTCCAGACACGCTTGCTGGGACCTTCCTTTCATAGGACAGAATAAAACTGACCATTTGTCTTGTAGGTTGCAGTTCCAGTGATGGTTGCAGGAAGTAAGTTAGTACTCGCAGTTATCCTAAAAATCTATCTTTTCTAGTAAACAGGATGCTTCCTGGGTGTCACATTTGCAAATGAAAGGGCAATACTGGATTGATTAGATAATTACATAAATATGAAGTTTTGAGGCCTGAGGACAGATTTTTTTTTCTTTTTGAGGATACTTGTGGACTCTAGTACAGATTGGGATCCTGCCATTACAGTTTGTAAAGATCCTAGTAATTTGAAATAGGCCCTAGAGGGAGGAGAATTGTACGTTTTCTCAGAACGGCAGACTGATTTCTACTGATGACTAGAGCTTCACAGAGAATCCTTCAGCAACTAGGCAAAGGGGCAGAGGCCAGATTGCAAACGGGGCAGGGAAAAGAAGCTAGAGAGATTAAGGGAGGAGCTGTGTGCTGCTTAGCTCTGAGCTAAAGTTTTGAACTGCTGACTCAAAAGACTGACGTAGTCTTAACAGCTACCACACGTGAGCCAATGAGGAGAATTTCAAAAGACTGGGACTTTTGAACTTAGTAAAGAAGAGACTAAGGGGGATATGATAGAAGTCTATTATACTGATTAATGATGTGCAGCCAGCCTGCAGAGATAAAGATTCCACAGAAAGTTTTCATGTGGATGCTCAAACAGAATTTGACATAGACACTGTTGTCATACACCTTTTAATAACAATTGTGCTTCCTTTTTGAGTCTGTTTTTCCTTCGGTCAAACCAAATAGAACTCATGAGAATTAATGATCAGATAACGAGTTCTGGTCATAAAGCCCAGGTCAAATCTTGTACAAGAACATTGGCTCTTATGGAATAAAGGCCAGGAAAGCATTGGACCATAAGCTTAATTTTAAACATGTGAGCAGTTCCATAGCAGCACATGGGACTACTCGCCTGCTTTAAATGAAATGCACGTGGAAGAACTGAGGTAGGTTGTTAACTATAGGCATAATAGCACAAGTGAAGGTGTCTTTCTTTTGTGCTCATGTGCAGGACCGTACTTCATTCATGATGTTTCAGACATTGAGGATCCCACAATGTTAGGCTTTTGCTGCAATTTTGATTTTTAATTAGCTTGCTTTGCACAATCCACACTTTTGAGTATGCAATGAATACTGCACTGACATTCATTGCCTATGAAATATTAAAGGGGAAAGTGACTGTCTGAATTTCTGCAGCAGCTGTGTTAAGAGTTTTAGTCTTCTGAATTTTAAATTTTATATTTTATTTTATATTGTACCAGTCACTTTCTTTAAAGAATGTAATACGGTTGTAGAAAATGTCTAGTTAGTTTAAAGAAATAATATAATATAATATAATATAATAAATACTTGAGCATCTTTGTTGTTCCATTTTTTTTCTTTAACAAACAGGTCTACTTTTGCTTTTCCAAATTACTGCTATTAATATAGATTGATTATCAGATTTCTGTGATTTTTTCCCCATATCTTGTCTGAAACTCAGCCTCAATTATTCGAAGATTCAAATAGGGTCCTCTTGCGCTAAATGCCTGATCTACAAATAATCAAAAAGGAGAAACACAGTTATGTCTGACTTTCACAATCTCTTGCCCGCTGAGTAAAATTTTCCCCTTCTATAATGTGAATAATTTTGTTATACAGCCACTGAAATCAGCAGCGATATCTTTTGTATGTGCACACATACTGAACTCAAATGAGGTGACACATTGGGGACGTGGACTTTAAAATTTTTACACCAGAGCTGCGATGGTGGACAAAGAATGGGTTTTGTAATTTGTGTCCACTTAATTCTATCAACTAGCAGTATGTTTGGTTTAGGTGCACTTGTTAGGGTTTTTGGGGGGGTTTAGGTGAGGGAGGGTGTTGCACGAGAGATTTCCAGGGAAACAAACTTGTATGTTGCTTCTCACAGGGCTTGTCTACACTACCACCTTCCTTTGAAGGAAGGATGGTAATTAGGGTGTTGGGAGTTTACTAATGAAGTGCTGCCTATGAAGAAAGGTGGTAGTGTAGACACAGCCACAGTAGAGCTCAAGTGTTATAGACTTTGAAGGCTCAATTTTTTGATTCCTCCCAATTCAAATATAGTTGTAGCAGTCTTTCAGTTGACACGATTAGCAGGGAAATTTAATTATAAAGATAAATGCGTCTGACCCATACTAGTCAAGTATCACTCAACTTAATTCTGTCTGGCAACCCATTATTCCACTAGGCTTATGGAGAATGTCAATAACAAAGACTGCCACTGCTCTCCTAGGTTTTATCTTGGCTATCAAGCGAGCCTCCCGCCAAGAGCTTAGGTCAGAATTTCCTGTAACATCACTCATGGAAAAGTGCTTGCCAAATGTGTGCTCCAAAGTCTGCATAAGCACTCAGGGCAAGCATTGCACTGAAAGGTGCCTCTAATTTTTCCTTGTGAATTCTTATCGGATATTCCAGAAAAATAATAGCCATCTGTTCAATTGTCCTGAAATGCCCTGATAACAGAGATAACAGTTTTATCAGAAAGGTCACAATGCCATCAGCTTCTGTTGGGAGAGTTTTTGGAATGTTTTCCACTTTTTTTTCTGACCAGAAATCACCACACCTATTCAGAGGTAGTCAGGGGTGAGGGGAGGGGCTACTTTTGTTTAAAGTTAATGGAATAATATGACAGCTGCTTCGCTGATATTGTCACAGGTTAAGCTTCAAGTACATTTTGACTAATCTTTATTCCAAAAAAATAATGTTTCCAATTCCGTTTTCCCTATCATAAGGCAATGTGGTTACATGTTCCACAAGAGCAATTCAAAAAAACAATGAAAGAAGGAAAATGGTTTTCTTTCATAGGATTTCCTTCTTTATTAATAAGAGAACCTGAGGCTACCTGCACATAATCCAAAGAACTGAACTGAAAAGTTTCAATAGTTGTATAATATCAACAAGGCTGTCTGTATTTGAAGTTAAATGTCTGCCTCAATTTCTTGTAATTTTGTTGTCACAAACCCTAAGAAAAGGCTACCTCCACATACGCACTTTCCCATATCAAAGTCCAATTCAAAAACGAGTGCAGTAGTTTCATCACTATGTGAGGACCCCAAAAAATCAAGCGTGAGGTCTGAAGGCACAACAAATTCTTCACAATGCCAGCCCGCTGTGGTGCTTGTGGCAGAGATCTGTTACAATAGCTGCTCAGAACTTGGGTATGGTAATGAGAAGTGTTGTTCCAAGAGAAAGGAACCATCTACCAGCAACCAATATTAACTCTTGCAGAAATCCCGATACAGGATCTGACAGAATTTGGTAGCGAAATAGATACCCTAGCCAAATAAAATGGTGGGTAGTAGGTGATATATACCTGCATATATTAAAACACCTATACATGTATATTCTTAAGACATATTACTATGTCTAATAATCCTAAATTAATAGAAGAGGGGCAGCAAACTGACATCTATAGATGGTAGGTTCCTTAAGGCTGTGTCTACACTAGCAAGTTCCTTCGAAAGATTTTTCAAAATAAGGGGGCTCTTTCAAAAGATGCTGTGGAGCGTCTACACACAAAGGCTACGTCTACACGTGAAGCCAACATCCAAATAGCTTATTTCGATGTAGCAACATCGAAATAGACTATTTCGATGAATAACGTCCTCCAGGGCTGGCAACGTCGATGTTCAACTTCGACGTTGTGCGGCACCACATCGAAATAGGCGCTGCGAGGGAACGTCTACACGCCAAAGTAGCACACATCGAAATAAGGGTGCCAGGCACAGCTGCAGACAAGGTCACAGGGCAGACTCAACAGCAAGCTGCTCCCTTAAAGGGCCCCTCCCAGACACAGTTGCACTAAACAACACAAGATCCACATAGCCGACAACTGGTTGCAGACCCTGTGCCTGCAGCATGGATCCCCAGCTGCCGCAGCAGCAGCCAGAAGCCCTGGGCTATGGGCTGCTGCCCACGGTGACCATAGAGCCCGGCAGGGGCTGGAGAGAGAGCATCTCTCAACCCCTCAGCTGATGGCCGCCATGGTGGACCCCTCTATTTCGAAGTTGCGGGACACACAATGACTACACGGTCCCTACTTCGACGTTGAACGTCGAAGTAGGGCGCTATTCCTATCCCCTCATGGGGTTAACGACTTCGACGTCTCGCTGCCTAACGTCAAAGTTAACTTCGAAATAGCGCCCGGCGTGTGTAGCCGTGACGGGCGCTATTTCGAGGTTAGTGCCGCTACTTCGAAGTAGCGTGCACGTGTAGACACGGCTAAAGGCTGTTTCTACACAGGCCACTTTCTCTGAAAGTGGCATGGTAATACACGGCCCAAAATATGCTAATAAGGCAAGGATGCAAATTCCCCACACCTCATTAGCATATGGTCATGTGATTTGGAGTCTGGAAGACCGTTCTTCCAGACTCCAAAACGCTGTTTAGGAGCGCGGCCCCGAGGGAGCTTCCAGAAGGAAGGTCTTCTTCCGGAGGCCCCTTCTTCCCAAAAATTTTTGGGAAAAAGGGGCCTCTGGAAGAAGGAGTTCTTTCTGGAAGCTACCCCGGGGCTGCACTCCTAAACAGCATTTTGGAGTCCGGAAGAACAGTATTCCGGACTCCAAATCATGTGACCATATGCTAATGAGGTGTGGGGAATTTGCATACATGCCTTATTAGCATATTTTGGGCCGTGTATTACCATGCCACTTTTGGAGAAAATGGCCTGTGTAGAAACGGCCAAAAAGTGTTCTTTTCTTTCAAAAGTAAACTGAAAGGCCGCTTCCACACAGGCAATATCTTCCAGAAGAACAGCTCCTTCTTCTGGAAGATCCACAGAGGCCATTTCTCTGAAAGTGGCATGCTAATAAATGGCCTGAAATATGCTAATGAGGCACGGATGTAAATTCCCAGTGCCTCATTAGCTTAAGGTCACATGATTTGGACTCCAAAATGGTGTGCAGAGCACGGGCCCCAGGGGATCTTCCAGAAGGAAGGAATCCAGAAGATGGGGCACCTTCTTCCGGATATCTGGCTCGATGAGGAGGTACTCTGGGACACCAATGGGCACCGGAGGAATGTCCCTGCCTTCCTCCACCTTGCCCAGGGCCTGGCTGTCCATGGCCACCCCCCCTCCCAGACACTGGAGCAAGTCAGGAGCAAGGTGAAGGAGCTGTGGCAGGGGTACATATGGGCCTGGGACAGCTCTCACAGATCCAGCCATGCCCCTGCCAACTGCCCCTTCTATCAGGAGTTTTGGGATCTCCTGGCTGTGATGACACCTCGTCACCCTGCTCCACTGTGGAGACAGCCACACCCAAGCTCTCAGCTGCACTGTAGGAAGAGGAGGAGGGACCCACCACTGTGGACGTCCCATCTGATGGGGAGTCCACAGATGGGTCCCTCATCATTGCGCTGCCCTCCACCACCAGTAGCCAGGCCCCCTCCAGTCGGGCATCACCCAACATATACGAGGCCACCTCAGGTAAGTGTGCACTATAGCAAAGCCCCATGGGGGAAGGGAGACACCCGGGCCCCGAAGCCCCATAGGTTGTCCCTGGTCAGGGCCCAGGGCATGCCCATGCCTGCAGGCAGCACCCAACTCCCTCCCCCATGCAGCACCCCCTGAGCATGCCAAGGGCCCCTCAGGCAGTGCAGTTGTGCCCAGACCCCCCACAGCCATGACCCCTCAGCCTGCAGGCCTGAGGCCAGGGTGGACCACCATGGATAGTGCCCCAGCCCTGGCACCATGCCCAAGGGGCCGTCATGGCAAGTGCACACAAGCCTGCATGGCTGCTTCCCCTGGCACACAGCCATCCTGTGGGCCTGGGGAGGGGCCAGCCACCTGGGGGGACAGGGGCCATGACACGCAGGTTCCAGATGTGGCACTGGATCCCCCCCTCCCCTCACCCCCTCTCTCTTACAGCGGCACCATCTGAAAGCCAGGGCAGCTTGATGAGGAGCCTGGGGCCTGTCAGCTCCATCTAGTCTGGGGGACCCAGCAGCCCACCAGCTGGGCCCTGACCAGCCCCCACAGCATGGCAGACATGGGTACACTGGACCAGACACAGCCACCTACACCACAGCCCTCCACCACCAGAATGCCCTCGCTGAGTGGAGGCTGGTCCTTGACAAGGCCAAGCTGTGGTGGAGGCGGGACACATAGGAGGAGATGGTGGAAATGCTCCACACCATGAGCATGGCACTTGTGGGCCAGCCCCCAGCCCCCACCGCTGCCCCCTTCTGTCTCCCCTGAGGCCCCCCCTTACTGCTCCCCCTGTGGCCCTCCCACCATCCCCCTGCTGCCCCCTGCTGCTCCCCCTGCTGTCCCCTCTGCTGACCCTCAACTGCTCCCATCCCCCCAGCCCATGATCCTGAGGCCCTGGCCACCCTATTGCCCCTGTGACAGCCCACAGCTGTGCTGAGAGACCTCGCATCATGGCTTGTGGCCATGGTGGGCCCCATGGAGGGTCCCCTGAGCCATGACCTGGCCCTCTCCAGCCCCTCTGCTGAGCCTGGGACAGGTGCCGACCGGCCCTACCTGCCAGTGCTCCTGGCCCCATCAGTGTCCCACAGTGGACTGCACAGCCGGGGTGGGAGGGGCACCCATGGGTGCTGGGACCTTCCACCCCATCCCTTGAATAGGGGCCCCACCCTTTCTTTCCCAGTTTTCTTCCAAGTTCAGGTGTCCCTGCCCCCGTACCCCCATGTATATAGTTCACTCTGTAAAGGTTTAAGTAGTTATTTTTATTGTTCCCTATCTAATATGTACATTGTTATCTGTTGTTATATGTCCAGGGTTAATTACATGTTTACACTTTGCACCCCCAGTGTCTCTGATCATTGTGGGGGAGGGTGGGGGGACTAGGGGGTGTGGGGTGCATGCATGGTGTGTGTGTAGGGTGGGTCTGTGGGGAAGGGTGGGGAGTTAGTTGTCCCCCCAGTGAATGCCTCACAGAGTGCCTCCCAGATCTGGAGCCAGTCATGGTTGAGCCGCCTGTCAGGGGCTGCAGTGGGCTGCTGGTAGCCGGGGGCCGACTTCACTATCCAGCCCTGGGGCAGAGCCCCCTCATGTGCCTTGATGAGGTTGCGGAGTGCGCAGCAGGCGGCCACGAGCTGTGGGACGTTCTCCACCCCCATACTGAGGTGTGTGAGGAGACACCTGAACTGTGCCTTCAAGCGGCCAAAGGCGCACTTGACGGGATACTGGGCCTGTGTATGCTGGGTGTTAAACAACTCCTGGGAGGGTGTAACGTGGCCCATGTATGGGTGCACCAACCAGGGCTGCAGTGGATAGGTGGAGTCACCTACGAGGCAGAAGGGCATCACAACATCCCCGATGACACGCCCCTGTTGGGGCCCGAATGTCCCAACCACCATCCTGAGGAACAGGGAGGAATTCCACAGGATCTGTGCATCTTGTGCCCTGCCCAAGCAACTGACATAAATGTCTGTGAACTTCCCATGGGCGTCCACCACCACCTGGAGCACGACGGAGTGGTAACCCTTGCGGTTGATGCCACTGTGGTCTGGGACCCTCACGGGGATGTGTGTCCTGTCGATCGCCCCGAACCACCGAGGGAAACTAAGCACAGTGAAGCCCTTGATCACTGCATCCAGGTCCCCAATGTGCACCAGCTACTGCACCAGCACGTGGTTGATGGCCCTCGCGACCTGAAGGGGAACAGGCAAGAATGCACTTGTGGACATACACAGGGGGGCCCCTGCCCCCCTTCCCCTTCCACCCAATTCCTCCCCACCGGGCCCCTCTCCAGCAGTGGCCATGTGGTATCCCCTCTGGGCTAGACCTGCCCAGTCCCCGGCCCAACCCCCTCTCAGTCGGCCCCTGGGGTCTCCCAAGCCCATCAGCCCCCTCCCGCCGGTGGGCCTGGGCCTGGGCCTGGGTCAGGACTTACCTGGATGACGACAGCCACAACGGTGGATGTGCCCACCCCGAACTGCTGCCCGATGGATGGGTAGCTATCCGGGGTGGCCAATTTCCATATGGCAATGGCCATGCACTTCTCTGGGGAGAGGGCCGGCCTTATCCAGGTATCCTGGTGTCGTAGCATGGTGGCAAGCCAGCTACAGATCTCCAGGGAGATCTCTTTCCTCATCCGCAGGTTCTGCAGCCAGTGGTCTTTATCCCACTCCCCAATGACAACCCTGTCCCACCAGTCCATGCTGGTGGTGTGGGTCCAGACACACGGGATGGGCTGGAGGGGAGCCAGCAGGGGCGGTGGGGATTCAGGACCCACGGTTCTAGACCTCTGTCTCCACAGGAGGCTAGCCTGTGGGTGATGGCAAGACTGCTGTCCTGAAGCTGCTGGTGGTCCATGCCTGCTGGTCAGCAGGCGCTGGACAGGGACCTGGGTCTGGCTTGCTGTGCACAGATGTGGCAGGCCTCAGCAGCGTTTGCAGAGATGGGCTGTTTGGTTGGGGCCATTAAGGGGCCATGTGGTCAGCGGGCCTGGAAGGGCTCCCTGGCTGTGCTACCCCATCTGCACTGTTTCCTGCCCTGTTCTTCTGGAAGAGCACCAGTGCATATATAGATTCATTCTTCCGAAAGAAGGGACAGCTCTTTCAGGGGCCTGTTTGCTGTGTAGATGCACTCTTCCGGAAGATGATCCTCCATAAGACATCTTCCAGAGGATCATCTTCCGGAAAAAGTGGCATGTGTAGAAATGACCAAGGAATGTGGCACTCCTTTGGAAATCACTCTTCCTTTCTTGTTTCAAGAAGAGCACGGCCTTTTGAACATTTCTTTCAAAAGAAAATGTGTGTACATGCTCTGCTGGGCCCTTCTTTCAAAAGAACCGTCCTCATTTTTGATCCCTGGCCCATTCTTTCAAAAGACCAGGGACTGTGTGGATGCTGTCTTTCGGAAGAGCAGCTCACTCTTTTGATCTGTTTTTTTGTGTGTGGATGCACTCTCTTAGAAGAGCTCTTCCAGAAGAGCTTCTTCCAAAAGATCTCTGTAGTATAGACATAGCCTAAGATTTGCAGTTATACTGTTACTAAACAAACTCCCTATGAAGGTGACAAGTATGCTTGAAAAATCACTAAAAGGCCTTTGCATATTATAACATAAAATTGTAATTATTGCCTAAATATTTTCAAGACTCCACAATGCGAGAGACTTTTCACCACTGCCATATTTCACAAAACAGCATATTTTCAGAATATCAGATAAAGCTGGTCAAATATTTTGGCATTCAAAATATTTTATTAAAAAACAATGGTGAAAACTTTTTCATGACAATTTTCAGGAAAACTTTATCTTGTTCTTCAACCACCTCTCTTTCAAATGTCCATTCTTTTCCCATGGAGAAAAGACAGATTTTGTTTTCCTTCATATGATTTCCCTAATTTGTCAATTTCCCCAATTTGTCATGCAGAAAATGACAAGATGAAAGTTCAGAACTGTCATACTGCCTCCCACAAATCTGTGTACTTGAATATAAGAATCAGGGAAACTTTTAGGATTGTAATAATGGCCATTTTGAGCAACATCTGAGCCTCATTCAGAGGAAAACAAGCCCAGTGACCAAGAAACCAAGCCCAGTTACCACTGAAGTTTTTTTCTGCCCCAAGAAGGGGATGTCAAACCTGGAGTATTAAGATTATATTTTCATAACTGAACTATTGACTGAAAGCAACATCTTGCATTGGTAGTTCAAGTTGGAGGGATTTGGTTTGCTAATGGATCTTGATGGAACGCCATGGCTTCTGTTTTCTGATTTGACCTGTGGTTAGACTGGTTTATTGTGTGACTGTGGGCAAATCACTGAATTTCTTTGTCTCCGTTTCCCTTAACTCATGTGGGTATTTTGAGGCTAACTGAAACATGATGTAAAGTACAAGTAAGTACAAAGCTGGTCTGGCTATGGTCTGAAGAAGTGGGTCTGTCCCACGTTAGCTCACCTAATAAACTATTTTGCTAGTCTTTAAAGTGCTACTTGACTGCTTCTTGTTTTGATAGTGTATAGACTAGCACTGCTTCCTCTCTGTAAGTACAAAGGTACATTATCAAAATCTTGACTAAAACTCTAGAGTGCTATTCTCCAATGTTGCATGCTCTCTCCTTTAGGTTTTCTAAGGTTTTACCAGGTTTCTTCTTTCTACCAAATATGGCAAATGCAAAATGATAACAAAGAATTATTCAGACTCCCAAAATAGTTTATATGTGTAAATGATTGATAACAAACACATTAATCCACTCACAGTCTCACAGTCACCGACTTTCAGCTTCCTCTGGAGATGATCCACCCTGGTCTATCCTGAGGCCCCCACCTCCATTCTGCCCTTCCTGCAAGGTCCCACATTCACCCCATCTTTTCCCACCCTGGTATACTTCCTTCTCCAAGTGCACCCAGTCCTTGCTTTACCTCTTCTTGGCCCCTCCTCCCTCTCCTGTAGTGCCTCCCACTCACTGCTGAGCAACTGATTGGTGATAGATTCTAGGGAGAGAAGTTGATTGGCTGATGGGTGCTGCAGGTTCTCCAACCTCATCCGTTTTCTCTGTTGTCAATAAACATAAATAGCTTGATGGTTATGTATCATTTTGTAATATCTGGATTCAGATTCTCCTAATGGAGAAAAATAATTCATTCTATGAGGACTTAGTTTATACCATGGGTCTACCATCTTGTTTAGCCGAAGGCATTGTCTCTTATCTCACATTTCTAAAACCCAGGAAGGCATATTGCAAACAAACCCAACTTCACTATACTCAGAGTAATGTAAGTGAAAGTAGTGCTCAGGAAAGTTTCTTCGCCGCTTCAGAACTTTACACCATTTTTCCATAGAAGTCAATTGGATACCTCAGGTGCATGGAGTTATTCACATGTGTAGAGTCAAATTACATATTGTCATCATTTAACATAGTGTGACAACACATAATTTTGTGCTCCAATTTGTGCTGCTATAAGTATTATTAATTTATATTACAGTAGTGCCTACAAGCCCAGGTTCCATAGGGCGACCTTCTTGATTGCACACAGTCAGTTTTTTAGTAGTTTTAATATTTTTATTTTACTGGGATACAATGTAGTGCTAGCCATTTCTAGACAGTTATTTGCTTCGGCCGCATGCTATCTAAAGTCTCCCCAAGTGTACTGCTACATAGATTTTGGGAGTGAAAGTCTCAAGATTTGTTAACAGACTTGGACTTAAACTAGCACTCCAAATAATAGCTGTGTAGAAATAGCTTTGAAGTTGTTGCTTAGGCTAGAGCTCAGGTTTTGGAGATTAGGGCTGGAGGCAGGTTTCAGATCCCAAGTTCCAGCATGATCCAAAACTTCAAAGCATCATCTATGTAATGGTTTTTAGAGTGCTGACATGAGATAACCTAATTCCAATTCTATCGACCCAGAGCAAGAGACCTGCTCTAAAATGCTATGTGAACATAGTTCATTGAAAATTAATGAACAGGAATGACCTTATAGCTAAGGTTAAACACAACTTCATGGACAGATCATCTGACCTGATGATGTAATGTGGTATCTAAGAAGGAACACCAGAAGTGTGAAGGCAGAGCTAAATAGAGTGAATAGGGATGGTACAAGTTTTCTCTACCACTGACCTAGAGAGACCATTTCTATGGGTAAAAGAATTTTCAATTTAATTTATAGCAGAAGATATTTGCCAGAGAATGGGCCGAGGACAGCGAAAGAGTGGAGGACAAAGTCACAGTAAAATACGCATTTTTGACCAGTAAGCAATAGTTATGATTTACCTCTGTCTAGCTATTGGCAGCTACCATTTTCTTGTAGGTATCACAAGAGAGGTGAGTCTTCTTCAGATGAGGTGAATGTAGGACTGAAGCTGTGCCAAGTTGTGGATGATGAGTAAAATGTGGAGTGACAAACTTTGTCCTATCACACCATTCCTGCTGAAGATACTGTTCTCTGATGAATCCTTGATTGAAGTGCATATGGTCTGTACTTTTACACTCTTCTTCAGAAATGATGTCATATTCCTATAAATACATTAAGGAAATCTGAACATCCAACATCAGCAGTATTTTTTGGATTTTAGTCTTGCAGTTGGTTAAAATCCTCCTACATTCCCTGAAATAATTCAGGTTGCTTCCAAATGTATTTGCATGCCAAGTGTTTCACACTCTCAGCAAAGGAGTTGTTCTTTATTCATTTTCAGTTGGCAATCTAGTTCTGGTATAAAAAAGATAAAACACTACCAGTTAAATAACTCCCAAGATTACTAAAGATCATTATCATAACATACGTCAAATTCAAGACAGTAAAAATATCATTTTTCATCATGACAGGCAGTGGGAGAAATGAGACAGAGGAAGGGCATATAGAAAAAAACAGGATTTTACTGTTATATTTTGTTTATAATATGTTAAATGGAATAATTATCTAGCCACTGAAATCTTTCACCATGTTCAGTGGAGAATAAGCACCACTTCCAGTCTCAGCTACAGATCTCTAAAGGTCCTGTAAGCAGGGTCACGTACATACACACACACACAAAAGAAAGCGTTCCTGCTTTTTTCCCCTTGGTAATGGATACTCCAAGTTGACACAGATGGTAGTAATAAGAAGGAAAACTCCAAGGCTGCCAATTGCGTCAGTACTAGTGTTTTCAATACGCCTCATCTGAAACGATAACTATAATTCATATCCCATTGTATGCTACTGCTGTGCCACGCATCTTTTAAAGATATTAAGCAAATTATTCAGAAAGCCTACAATACTGGGGCATTGGTGGAAAATAAAAATTATCTGTAATAATCTAGCTTTCAAAAACAGGATTTTAATGCTTCCCAGCAATGATCTACTTTCTGAGTTGGATTAAAAACCATATGTGCATTTATTTCTTGTATATATTTCCTACTTCTGCTAGCATTATTTTACTTAGAGTCAGCTGTTCAGCCTTGCAGTAGGGTTAAGCTGCTGACAAGTAAGGTGTGAATAACATGTTCCAGGTGAACACACTCTGGCGAAGAATAAATATGAAGTTTGCACTGTGTAGCAGCAATAGCCTTTTTGAGGTTTCAAAGAAAGATCTGTTAGGTGAGCACAAAACTAATACATGGTGAAAGACATTTGGGATCAGATTCTCACTTACAATCGGGCTGCTTTATGCTGCTCTGGCAGCATAAAGGGGCCTTAACATAGGTATCTGTACTCTAACAAACTCTTGAATCCTTTACATTGCACTAGAAAAGTCATTACCCGCTCTGTCTCTCATTTGCATAGTGTGGCTTAATGCTAGGATTATACTGCCTCTGTGCACCAGCAGTGAGACTGCTTTAAATCACTACACTGCTGATCTGTTCTCTTTTTCTTTCTGCTTGAGTTTCTTTTGCTGGAACTAATGAGAATCAAAACGTCTGGTCTTGTTTACTGCAAGGAAGAATACTACATGTTAAAATGGATTTTAGTATGTTTTAGCAAAAGGAATCTCATATTAGAATGGGTCCTAGATGTCCTCTAGAAACTGAAACTCCTTGATCCATGAAGTCCATGGGAGATTTTGGCAGAGATGTCAATGAAGCCATGGTTACCTGATGTTGCATTTTTGTCAGAAACCAGAAGGCTTTTTTTTCTCTTTTTCTACTTTGCTCGGAGATTCAGCAATACGTACCAAGAGGAAAGATTGTGTCTTTATAGATGAAGGTGGAAGAAAACTGAACTGCTGCTATATGATGTTCTGAAACAAGCTGTGGATTGAGGAGCACTGCCATTCCTCTCCTGTTGCCACTGTGATTACAGCTTTGCCTTTTTAAGTACATTCTGGGAAGTGTGTGTATTGTGTATTCAAATAAAGAACCCCAGCAGGATTCAAAAGCAGTTGAGCCGTGTTTTCTCAAAGCTTTCAAAATATTTAAGTTTAGTAATTAGACAGTAACTTTGGAAAGATGTTGTTTTCTCCTCCAGTCATGTACAACCCTTCATATGTATCATTTCTCCACGTCAGTGTAATGAACGATGCACATCAAAGGCCTGATCCAAGGTTCACTAAAATCAACAGATAGACTTCCTTTGACATCAGTGGGCTTTGGAGTACACCCCAAGTTTATCATTCTTGTCCTTACTTTCAAAGGCCTGCATCAAATAACTCCTGTGTATGTCCCTGACCTGGGCTCTTTTCTTCCCTCTTCCCCTTTCTCTCTTTGCTCAAGAAAAAACATGAGCTTCAATAGCCCTTTCATCTTTTCATCTCACACTTTCTTTTGTGCAGCCCTTTATTTTGGGAATACCATCCTCAACCCTGTTTGTAGTGTGATGACAAACACAAAAGGTCGTGTTTTAAGAAGCAAATAAATAGCTCCTTGATCAGGAGTTTCTCCCCATCCCCTTACTAAATTCCCTCCTGTACCATAACCTGCTTCTCTCTCATAACTGTGAAGGAACAGAAACTCTACAACATCTCTACATGTCCCTTCCTTTATAATAAAATAAAACATAAATTATCAAAAAATATAAAAATAACATTTCAAAATAAACTTCCAATTCCTTAAAAGTGTTCACACTGCTATGTACTCATCTGAAATTTAACTTAAATAACCCTGAGCAGTATTCTAAAGAGCAAATTTCTCAGGTCTGGCCTGTCTTCCAGTCCATGTTCTTACTTTTGTTGTGATTGCATGTGGAATTCTCTGTAGAAGCATTGTCTTCCTAACAACACAGCTGCAGGTCCCAGATCCTTTGCAGGGTTGGAAAACATTGAAGATGAACCAAATTCCTTTGGAGAAGTCTTTTGGGGGGTCTCCAATTATCTGGGAGTTTCTGCTTAGTTTGGAACTGTTCTAATAACTGGGATCATTGAGCGAAACATTGCCCCCCTGGTCTCAGTTCAGTTATAGCCTTTTGTTCTTTGCCAAACACTGAAGTTGCTGCTGAATTTTGACTTTGATATCCTATTTTTGAGAACACCTTGATAAGGATGGCCACCCTGCACCAGTTTCTTATATTCTCTGCCAAAAACATCCTGGACCAGAAACACTAGAACTACTCCACGCTAGTCAAACAGCTATCTCCATCATGTGATTTGTTTCCCCCCAATATGTTACTCCTTTATTGGAAATGAAAGGGTAAGAAAGATATGCATACAAAGGAGAACACAAAACAATATATCCATTGCAATGTGTACATACATTTCAGTATAGCCATGATCTAATTATTGTCACTTTCACCCCTCTTTCCCCTTCTGTTCCCTCTCTCCTCGTCTATTTGTCATCCCAGCTTGGTCTGACATGTCAAGGATACATGTGATATTCCTTGGGCCAAGGACCCTTTCATTACTTGTGACACAGCTTTACATAAATTTAATAGTTAATAATTTCTCACTCTTCCTACATATTTCTCCACAAAGCTCTATTTTACTCAGGGCTAACCCCACAAGGTACTTAAGCATGTGTTTAACTTTAGTGATGTCATTGACTTCAGTGAGATAACATTCCACCACTAACTTCCACTTAGGCTGTACTTATTGCCACTCCTGAGTATGGAAGGATTATTAAACAAATAAACACAGAACTCTTGCATTCCCTTATGGTTTGTGTGAAGCAGTTTTTTCCTTTCCTTACTTTTCTTGTTTAAATATTCCAGTAATATCTTCCTTCTTCAACATGTTTCTTTCTTCCAAAGTCCATTGTGTCCCAAAATATTTAAAATCAAGCCTAACTTTCAGCATGATTGTGCTTGCATGCTTGCAATTAAGTACATGCCTATGTCCTTTGCTGAATTCAAGCATAAACAAAGCTTTGGCATCAGCTATTCACCATTCATTATCCAATAATTGGCCAGTGTCCAGTACTCAAGAGAGAAGTAAGGTATATCACATTGGAAAGATTGGTCATCCATCAGTGACATCAAATACCTGTGCCCAAAGTGACAGTGATGGCTTTAACCCATGAACCATCAATCATCAAGTGGTGAAAGAAAAATATTCAAGTGAGCATAAACATGGACTTCATCCCAACATAGGCTTACGATGGGAACTATTGCAAGTTTTCCTTATAATATTTTTCTCCATCTTAGGTAAGAGATTATGGCTATCAGAAAGTATTCCCCCTACTTGGACCTGGGAAGGTCACTAGTACAGTCAATAAATTAACCAACTGAAAGACTGAAAAAAGCAAATGCTTTAGATTGTTCATTTTATAGGGAAGTTTTTTTGGAATGATTACTGGGTAAACTAATTTTCCAGATTTTTACTGGAACCTTCCTAGTGCAGTTCCCCAAGATATCACACTGAAAAGACACCCTACAGAAAGATTCCACTCAGGGTCCTGAAATTAGCAGTAGCAGAAAACGAATAGCCTTGCGGAGCTTTCTACTGAATATAAGAGGCACGCATTGTAAGAATTAAATGAGCACATGTATTAAGTTCCAGCAGTTGCAAAAAAAAAAAAAAGCCAGTTATTTTTCCTCTGTTTTTATTTCTAACAGGTGTCCACTTCTGATGATCGTGAAAGAGTCCTAAGAGCCAACGTGGAAATAGTGAGTGAATAAATACTCCCTAAGCTCTTTTAAAATTACATACACATTCCAAAGCTAAAAATATCCTCAAAGTATACATTTATAATTTCACTTAAAGCAAAGGACTGCTTGTCAATAACTCAGTTTGCTGTGTTTATTATTCTTTGCTCAAGTTAAACATTTGACATTTAAGCCCTAAATAGACAGCCAATGGAACCGAGTCTCAGCAAGATATCTCACAAAGACAACTTGCATTTTCCGAAAGTCTTGTTAGTGCTTTTGGAAGATGGGTATGCATTTCCCAAAACACCTTAGCGTTCTGAGAGATGGCATGGTTTCAGGGTGTTAAATACAAAGCAGCTGCATTAACCACTGACCCACAAGAGAAAATATTAGATGCATCAGTGAAAACTTTAAGCTTAGTTTGACCCCCCAAATTTCAGACCAGGGCAAGCACACATAAGGAGTACAATCCATGACACGGAAGCGATGTCCAAAGACTTTAGTGAAAGTCATGGGAAATGTTGCCTACCTTGAACTTGATCATAATGGCTACGTCTACACGTGCACACTACATCAAAATAGGTTATTTCGATGAAGCGACATCGAAATAGGCTATTTCGATGAATAACGTCTACACATCCTCCAGGGCTGGCAGCGTCGATGTTCAACGTCGACGTTGGGCAGCACTACATCGAAATAGGCGCTGCGAGGGAACGTCTGCACACCAAAGTAGCACACATCGAAATAAGGGTGCCAGGAACAGCTGCAGACAGGGTCACAGGGCGGACTAGCATTTCCGGGGCAACAGCTAGCCGCTCCCTTAAAGGGCCCCTCCCAGACACATGCAGCCTGCACAGCACGCGGTCTGCAGAGCCATAGGCATGCACACCTTGAGCGATGCAGTCATGGATCCCCAGCAGCAGCAGCAGCAGCCAGAGGTCCACCCAGCCGCCCCTGCAGGAGCAGTGCTCTCCCTGCTCCATGCCATGCAGGAGGCAGCTGAGCACCTCCTTGCCACAGAGGAGGAACTGCCCACAGGGGAGGAGGACTTAACCCCCAACCATGCAGCACCCTGCCGCCCCCCCCGCCGCACATGCCGCCGGCTGTGGAGCTACCTCACGAGCACCGACTGGTGGGAGCAGCTGGTGCTCGGAGAGTGGGACGATGACCGCTGGCTCCAGAACTTTCGCATGAGCTGGCAGACATTTCTGGAGCTATGCCAGTGGCTCACCCCCGCACTGAGGCACCAGGACACCGCCATGCGGCGTGCCCTCAGCATCGAGAAATGGGTCAGCATCGCTGTCTGGAAGCTGGCCACTCCAGACAGCTACCGATCCGTGGGCCAGCAGTTTGGCGTCGGCAAGGCCACCGTCGGGGCTGTCCTCATGGAGGTAAGAGGACCCACGGGGGGAGGGGGAGGCAGCCCTGGCAGGAGAGGGGAGGGGAAGGAGGCCCTGGCAGGGGAGGGACACACACACCCTGCACGCCCCTCATTGGTGCTCTCCCATGTGCTTCCCCTGAAGGTTGTTCGCACGATCAACGCCCTGCTCCTCCACAGGCTCGTGAGGCTTGGGGACCCGGATGCCGCCATCGCGGGCTTTGCCACGCTGGGTTACCCCAGTTGCTTCGCGGCTCTGGGTGGGACCCACATCCCCATCCGTGCCCCAGAACACAGTGGAGGACGCTACTTAAACAGGAAGCGCTACCAGTTAGTGGTCCTCCAGGCCTTGGTGGACAGCCGGGGCCATTTCCTGGACATTTATGTGGGCTGGCCTCGCAGCACCCACGACTCCCGGGTATTCCGGAACTCGGGCCTGTGCCGCCAGCTGGAGGCAGGGACCTACATCCCCCAGTGGGAGATCCCTGTGGGGGACACCACCATGCCCTTCTGCATCATCACAGATGCGGCATACCCCCTCCGGCCCTGGCTCATGCACCTGTGCACGAGCCATCTGTCAGCCAGCCAGGAGCGCTTCAACCTGCTCCTGAACCACGCGCGCCAGGTGGTGGAGCGCACAATTGAGTGCCTCAAAGGGCGCTGGAGGTGTCTCCTGACCCGCCTTAATGCGGGCCCCACCAACATCCCCCAGATTGTGGGTGTGTGCAGCGCCCTACACAACCTCGTCAAGAGCAAGGGGGAGGCCTTCTTTCAGTGCTGGGCTATGGAGGCCGGCAGGGCCGATGTGCAGCCACCCGCTGCCCCCAGTTGCCAGGTGGACCCCGAAGGGACCCGGGTCCGGGAAGCCCTGCGGGCCCATTTCGATGAGGCCGCGGGGTGAACGCTGGCAGGCCCCCCACTACCCCCCCATCCTCCACAACACTCCCTGCCCCTACGCCCACACAACAGAGGACCCAAGAGCACACCCCCCAACTTTTCTTGTAAATAAAAGCAGACAGTTGTTCGTCAAATCAAATATCTGTAGAACTCTTATTATTATTATCAAGACTAACTATTTACAGGCAAAATCAAACTTATATATATATATGTATTATAAATAAGGATAAGATGAAAGGGGAAGACAAGGAAGGAGAGAACTATGTACATGGGGGGGCAAGGATCTCCATAGCAACAGGGGTCAAATATACAAACTATTTACAAAATAACATAACACTGGGGGGAATATACACAAAGGGGGAGGGGGGGCCACGTCCTGGGCCCCACACCCCCTAATGTCCAGCGCTGGGGGTGGGCGGCTGGGATCCCCACCTCGGGCTCAGCCCTGGCCGGGGCTGGCTGGGGGCCAGGCGGACCGGTAGATACGGCCGGCGGGTGTCAGCTGGCCCCAGGTCCCCCTCGGCGGAAGGACCCTCTGTGGCGGGTGGCAGTGCGATGGTGGATGGCGCAGTGGGTGGCGCAGCAGGTGGAGCAGCGGGTGGAGCAGGCAGGGCGGGTGCCGCGGCGGCCGGCGCAGCATGGGGGGCCAGGTAGTCGGCGATACAATCGAAGGTCCGCATGAAGGCCACCCATGCCTCCTGGCGCCAGGCCAGCGCCCACTCCTGCAGCTGGAGGCGGCACTCCTCCACCCGCAGCCGCTGCTCGGTGACCTCCAGCTGCCGACGGTGGAGGGCCAGCAGCTGGAGGTCCGTCACCGTCGGGTGGTGGTGCTGGGTCCACCGTCTTCCCCGCCGTGGGGCTGGTTGGTGCTCCGCCAAGGGGCTGGCCTGGAGTGATGGCCCCAGTGGGCTGTCCAGGACCACTGACACCTTGCCGGCGCTCTCCGGTCCTTCCGATGATGCAGCTGCGGAACACAGGAGGGGGGGAAGAAGAGTGGAGACAGCCGTTAGTGTGGGCCCCAAGATGTGGCCCTTGTCCCCCCACCCTTCTGCTGCAGGTTCCCCATCCCCGTCACCGGGAGATGCTGCTGTGATGGGCTTCAGGGGTCCCCCTGCACGGCACCCCGTCCGCTGGCAGGAGTGACTCTCACTCAGCAGGTACAACAGGAGGTTTATTAGGCAACAGATGCCCAGTTTCTCACAGAAGTGACAGTACAGCAGTCAGAGACAGTCCTTCCAACCTGTCCTGGGGAGAAGACCCCGAGGGGTGCCCCTCTGGGGTGTAGCTTTCCCTCTCCTGAGACTGGCTGCCTTCTAGCTCTCCCTTCCCCTAGCCTCTAACTGCCGCCCCTGATTCAAACCCAGCTCGGCTCCTCCCTCCTCTTTGTTCAGGGCAGAGGTGTAACCTGCCAGTTGTAGCCCCAGAGTCATCCTTAGCCACTGGGAGCTATTCTGCTTGTTTCTCATATCTAGGCTGAGTCTCGCATTTGCACTCCCCCCACTCCATCACATGCTGCTGCTGCTGCTGCTGCTGCTGCTGCTGGGTGTCCCACCCCCTCCCCCTGGGGGACCCTAGAGGTTCCGCTCCCCCCAGCCCTGGGGATGGGGCATGGCACTGTCGTGCTGGGGGGGGCAGGGGCTGATGCACTCTTCTGAGGGACATGGCCCTGCTGTCCTTGGGGCCATGGTCATCTGGGCATGTGGAGGGCCCTGGTCATGTCTCTTACCCCCGCCCCTCAACCCCGGGGGTGTGCACCTGGGGGGTACATACCTGATGGTCCACTCCCACGGTCAGGGAACACCCGGTAGGCAGATGCCCAGCTGGAGCTCCTGGATGGCAGGACGATCTGGAGGCTGGCATCCCTGGAGGAGGAGTCCCCCTCCTCCTCCTCCTCCTGCTCTGGTGCCCCAGGGGTGGGCTCCTGGTGGGGCCCCCGGGGTGCGGAGCTTGCCTCCGGGGCGGACTCCGCCTCCGGGGCCTGCTGGGGCTCCTCGGCCGAGGTATCAAGAGTGGCCAGAGGGGAGGAGGTGTGCCGGGGGCCCAGGATGGCCCTGAGCTCCCTGTAAAAGGGGCAAGTGACAGGGGCGGCCCCAGATCGGCCGGCTACATCCCGGGCCCGGGCGTAACCCTGCCACAGCTCCTTCTCTTTACTGCTTACATGATCTGGAGTGCGGGCAGGGTGACCCTGGGCGGCCAGGCCCTCGGCCAGACAAGCGAACGCATCCGTGTTCTGCCTCTTGCTCCCCATTACCTGGAGCACCTCCTCCTCACTCCAGAGCCCCAGCAGGTCCTGAAGCTCGGCCTCCATCCAGGAGGGGCCCTGCTGCCGCTTCCCCGCCTGGCTGCTGGGCTGGGAGCCCTGGCTCCCCTTGGGGGGGCTCTCCTGGGGGCAGGCGGGCGGCCATTGCAGCGGTGGGGTGTGTGTGTGGCTGCTCAGAGATGTGCAGGCTGTCCGCTTGTCTGGGCTGCCGCCTGCACGCTCTCTCAGCTTCCTGCACAGGAAGGCAGGGGGCGGGGAGCTTTAAGGGGCCACTGCACGTGGCCACCATCGAGCTCAGGGGCTGGAGAGAGCGTCTCTCAACCCCTCAGCTGATGGCCGCCATGGCAGACCCCGCTATTTCGATGTTGCGGGACGTGCAACGACTACACGTTTCCTACTTCAACGTTGAACGTCGAAGTAGGGTGCTATTCCCATCCCCTCATGGGGTTAGTGACTTCAACGTCTTGCCACCTAACGTTGATGTTAACTTCGAAATAGCGCCCAACACGTGTAGCCATGACGGGCGCTATTTCAAAGTTGGCACCGCTACTTCGAAGTAGGCAGCACGTGTAGATGCAGCTAATGAGTTCTAATTTTTAAAAGGCATTGAGTGTCTCTAAAGTAAGCAGCACTAATATATTTATGGCTTTCTGGTTTCTGAAACCCAATGTAAAGTTTAACATAGGAAGATTCTTGCCTTGTGGACAGGATGTGAAGATTATAGAGTAAAGATGATTGTCATCCTTAGTAAACAATGAAATTTCTTTTAATACAGAACATTGCTGTCACTTTTCATCTTTTTGAAAGCTGTGCTTGACGTGCTACATTAGAATGCTTCATTTTGTTAAAAGGAAGTAAATAGAGGTAACTTGCCTCTCAAATAGAAAATTGTGTAGCATATTTTACAGTATATTTCTCATAGAATTTTACTCCCACTAAATAATTACCCATTCTTCAGCTGCTTTAGAAATTAATGCATTAACAGCACTGCATTTACACTACAGGTTGAACCTTTCTAAACCATCACGCTCTCATTTGGCAATAACTGTAATTCAGCATGATTTTAGTTAGCTGGATGACCACTTACTGTGGGTGTGGCCAAGTTTCCTGTGGTCCCCTAAAGTTTGTTTCCAGGCACCAGTCCTGGCTCTCAGTGTTCTGTTCTGTTATTTAGCTGTAATGTACCCCTAAATGTCTTCTAAGAGCCCAGTAAGCAGTGGAATTGTTGGCAATGCTGCTGGACAATACTGACTCCCCATGGTCAGCAAATTCACTCTTTCGACACTGGTCAGATCCTGAGGGTGCCTGATTATAGAGGTTCAATCTGGTTTAACTTTGCTAATTTCATCCACTAAAGGAAAAAAAATCTGATATCTGGATATTTCTGAGCTGAAAATGTATCTAGTAGACAGCAGAAAATGCTTACAGGAGATAAACTTTCTTCCTTTTCCAAACAGGCTAAGCTTCATGCATTGGTTCAGATTCTCAGCCTGGATATATCTCTTCGGGGCACTCAATCGGATGTGGCTGGAAAGTAGGGGCTGTTCTGGGACAAAGTCTCTATCACTTCTTTTGTACCTCACAATGCAGTGGACATTCTAAAAGAATACCAGAGAGGAGGGAGGTAAGTCCAAAGCAGACGACTTCTGAGTGCCAATAGAATTTAAAACAGTTATATTTCTGTAGAATTTTAAAACCACGTTATACAGATATGTTGTTAATATGGAATCCATAGGTTGGTTTAAAAATCCTATAGAAATATATTAATGGACATTAAATCCTATCAGATATTGCTGCAATGGGATTGCCCCACCTACCTACTGTTCATCCTTTATTCCATAGGCTTGATTGCTATTCTAGTCAATAGGACTTTTTCATAAAGCTTAAGTAGGAACATTTGCTCTTATTTTCATCTTCCATAGAGTAGTTGGAGGTCGTGCATTTTCAGAGAGAAAGAACACAGTTTGGGAATGGTAGAATCCTGTTTGCTCCTGTGTCACTGTGAAAATGCTCATGGATAAATGTGAGAGTTGTCTGTTGTCCCATAGACTTTAACTGGGCAACTACAACCTACCTAGGGTCCCAATCTTGCAAAAGCTTACTCCTACGCTTTCTTTCACATCCTCTGTGAGGACCTATGAAATTCAATGGAATGACTTGCTGCATGTACAGTTATTCAAATAAATAATTTTTAGAATGAGGGCCTAAAACTAATTACGTCACTCAGAACTGTCAAAAATTTTGTACCCTGTACAACATAGTTAGGTTGACATAAACCTAAGAATGCTTCCTTCAACTGTGCTATCACATCTGAGAGAAGTGGATTGCCTACATCTATTCAAAAACTCCTGTCAATGTAGGAAACATCTGCAGCAACCTAGCTATGCTATTGTAGTGTACCCCAGAGGCTCTCAAACTAAGTTGATCAAGCCCCTACCCCTTCTCTTTTTTCTGTAGTCATTTATGTTGACTCCCTCCCTGCTACACAAATACATATACTGTTTTTTTTCAAAAAAAAATTACCAGCAATTCTCACTAAATATTAAAAACAGAAAGAGTAAGAAATAGGGCCATGTAAGTGAGATATAGCTTAATTGCACTGCCACCCTTACTTCTCTACTGCTCTCAGAGATGGTTTCCAGACAGGAGTTGCTGCTCTTTGGTTGCCTAGCTTCGAAGGCAGTACCACTGCCTGCAGCAGCACAGAGGATACCACGGACTATTCATTGCTGTGGGTGAAGCAGAATGTGCACAGAATTTTTTTCCTAACATTTCTGACACTGCCCCAATACATTCCATGCCACCCACTTTGAGAGCCTCTGATGTAGACATATTTTTAGGTTGATCTAATAATGTCACATATCAGGGTGAAACATTTACATCCCTGAGAGCTAAGCCTATTGGAGCTCTGGCATAAACATCCATAAGTCAACTGAAAAAGAGTTGCCTACTAAAACTGCCGCATCTGAAGGAGGTAGATTTACAAAAGCTATGGAAAAGCACCCTTTCTGCCTTTAATAAATGTCTGTGCTACAGCAGTGTAGCATAGCCATACCCTTGGGCTGTGTCTACACGTGCACAGTATTTCGAAAAGGCCGGGCCTCTTTCAAAAGAACGAAAGGGGTGTCTACATGTACCATGCGCTCTTTCCATTTGAAATAGAAGAAACACAGCCCAGACTTTGAAAGCCGGACTCCGATCCTGTAGTGGGAAGAATGCCACGCGTTGCAAAACAAGGTAGAAAGAAGACACATGTAGACACTCCATGGCCTGCTCTTTCAAAAGAGGAGTCCTCCATGATGGCGCCCAGCTGGAGCGCGGAGATGCCCTGCCCCGCAGAGTGGGGCTCTATGACCCATGCATCCAGCCACTCTTAAAGCCGCATGGACCTGGAAATCCCACATCAGAAGCTGAGAGCAGGAAAGCTGCGATAGCACGAGCTCCCAGCTGCATGCCCGCTCAGGCGCCCCTGACGACACCGAAGGTCACATGGCCAGAGCCAGGCAGCCTCTTGAGCCCCAGGGCCCATCCTCAGAGCCCTCATAGGGATCCCAGGAGCCTGTCCCAGAAGAAAAGAAAAGGGGCCCCTCCTGGTCAGATCGTGAACTCTGAGACCTCCTGGGCCTTCAGCAAGAAGAGGAGATCCTCCGGAAGATGGGGGTCAAGTGGAGGAACACCACTGCCTTTGTCTGCCTGGCCCTGGGGCTGACTAACCAAGGCCACCCAGAGCGGACCCCAGACCAAGTCTGGAGTAAGGTCAAAGAGCTCTGGCAGGGCTATGCCTGGCTCCAGGATGATGCTGGGCACTCAGGGGCAGGTCCCTCTACCTGCCCCTACTATCGGGAGCTACACTCCATCTTGGGGCCCAGAGACAGGTCCCCACCCCCAGTGGTCCTGGACATCTCAGGGGACCAGCCCGAGACAGAGACAGGACCAGCCAGCCCAAGCCAGGGGGCAAACACCACCAGGGACTTTCCTGCGAGGAGGGTGACCTCATCATTGACATCCCTTCACAGTCGTCCAGCTGGGCCATGGGGATCTGGGTGTCCCTGGAGATCATCAAGGTCCCCCCCTGTAAGTGCACAGTGGGGCCAGCACCATGGCTGGCAGGGCAGGGGGTGGCACCAGTGCCAGCGGACCAGGCACAGGCCCGGGGCTTGATGCCCCAGTTGGCCCTGGCTCCGAACACATCCCCTGCGCCACCCAACATGCAGACCCGTAGACAGCTCGGGACACCCAGCTGCCTGTCTATGGGCCAGCCCACACCCGGGGATGGTTCCACCTTGGGGAGAAGCCCTGTGTGCATGTGCACCTGACGCTGCATAGATGCCATGCCCACCATGGCTGGGCCCCAGGGAGGGGACAGGGGAGGTGGGGCCTCGGTGGGGACAGAGTCCTGAGGGAGACAGGGGGATGAGGTCCTGCTCAGGGAATGACATGCCATCCATCTCTCCTTCCAGGTGCAGCAAGTGAGGGCCCACACAACCCATCGGCCTCGGTCGTCCCCAAGAGCCCCTCCGGAGGTGTCAGACAGAGCCAGGCACCTCCAGCATCAGCAACACACTTGGTGCACAGACAGAGGTCACAGCAGTGCATGGGGGATGACTCCACCAACCTCCACCAGGCAGAATTTACAGAGCACCACATCTGGCTGGAGGAGACAGACCTGGCATGGCGAAGGGAGGCCTGGGACCGGCTCATGTCCTGCGTGGAGGGCATCCACGGGACTCTGCAGGAGCATGTGGTCAATGTGGCACAGATCCTGGCCCTCCACACACACCCCTCAGCTGCTCAACCCCCTGAGCCCCCTGCAGAGGACCCCCACAAAAGGTTCCCCCAAGGATCCCCTGTCCACCCCCCCACAGAGTCCTCCACCCCTTCCCATACCGATGCCCCTGGTGCCATCCCACCATGCCCCTACCTTCCGATGCTCCCTGCCCCATCCCAGCCCCTCCTTGGTGCCCGTTCCCAGAGGGGAAGGGGATCCTAGGACCAGCAGGGCTCTCTGCCCACAACTCCCATGCCTGATTGACCCTCTCTGTTCAGGCCCTCCACCCCCTCTCCCTTTCCCAGTTCAGGCCCTTTCCCCACTCTCCTCCCTGTTCAGGACCCCCTCACCCTACAAGATACATGGATGTCACCCCACCTACATTGTAAGTAGTTACACATTCATATACCACTGGTTTATGGTCAATGCTGATAAAGGTTTTTATTGTGCACCAATGCCCATGTCCTGTGGTCCCGTGGGGGAGAGGCATGAGTGTAGGGGTGGTGGTGGTGGTGGTGGGGTGGATGTGTGGGGGGATGGTGAGGGATGGGCATTGAGGGGGGTCAGTGTAGCTCTGAGACGAGGCTTACATGAAGGGCCTTCTGGATCCAGACATTGTTGCGGTTCACCTGGTGGCTGGCGACAGTAGCTGGCTGCTTGAACCCACGGTGGCCCCAGGTGCCCACCCCTGCCTGTAGGCATCCCCCTTTCCCTGCACAATGTTGTGGATGACGCAGCAGGCACCCACCACTTGTGGGATGTCGTACACCCACACCTCGAGGTGGGCAAGGAGGCACCACTCCCACCCCTTGAGGTGCCCAAAGGTCCTCTCGACCATATTCCAGGCCTGGTTGAGGCAGGTGTTGAAGGCCTCCCAGCTGGGGTCAAAGTGGCTAGTACAGGGCCGCATCAGCCAGCAGTGAGGGGTATGCTGCATCCACAACCATGGAAAGTGGCTTGGTGGTGTCCCCAACTGGCATCTCCCTTTGGGGGATGAAGGTGCCGGCCTCCACACACCGTCACAGGCCAGGATTGTGGAAGACCTTGGCATTGTGGGTTCCTCCCCCGACCAACCCACGTATATGTCCATGAACTGGCCTTTGTGGTCCACCAGGGCCTGGAGGACCACTGAGTGGTAGCCCTTCCAGTTGATAAAGTGGCCAGTGCTGTGTGGTGGGGTGTGGATGGGGATGTGTGTCCCGACCTGGGCACCAAAGCAGTTTGGGAACCCCAATGAGGAGAAACTGATGATGATGGTGTCCAGGTCCCCGACACAGATGACCCGATGCAGAAGCATGGTGTTTAGGGCATGGACAACCTGCATGGGAGGGAGGCCATGTGCTCTCATGAGGGTGTGGCAGGGTGTTCCCAGCCACCAGTCCTTCCCAGACAGCAGCCCGCCCATCTCCCTCTCAGCCAGCAGCCCCTGGGGGGTCCCTGTGCCCATGGGGTCACGCCCCCCTCCCTATGCCAGGGGTGTGCCCTAGGCCTGGCTTACCTCCATGAGCACCGCTCCAACGGTAGCCTTGCCCATCCCGAACTGGTGCCCCACTGAGTGGTAGGAGTCTGGGGTGGCCAGTTTCCACATCGCTATGGCGACCTGCTTCTTGAGGGGGAGTGTAGGCTGCATGGTGGTGGCTTGGTGCCTCAGTGTGGGTGCCAGCCAGTGGCAGAGCTCCTGGAAGGTGGCCCAGCTCATGCAAAAGTTCTGGAGCCATGTGCCATCATCCCTTTGCCCCAGCACCAGTCGCTCCCACCAGTCTGTACTGCTGGGGTGTCTCCACAGGTGCAAGGGTGCCAGGGGGTGGGGTGCAGGCTGGGAGAGTCTGTGTCCTCAGGGGGGCTGTTCTGTCTCCTGCAGAGGAGAGAGGCATCTGAGGCAACCGTGCAGACAACGTGGGTCCGTGTAGATGCTCCCTTTTGAAATAATGGGACAGGTCATCGAAAGAGGCAGTTGGAACTGTGATCCTCCTTTTCCGGGTGGGCATATGCTTTCGAAAGCCGGTATGTTGATTTCTGACTTTCAATTTTGCCCTTTTGGTGGTGGGCTCCCGTGTAGACCCAGCCTTAGTGTGCTTATTACTGTGTTATCAGAGCACTTGAAATAAACATATGGGCTGGGTCTACACGTGCCCCTTCCTTTCGAAAGGGGCATGTTAATGAGCAGGTTTGAAATATGCTAATGAGGCACTGCAATGAATATGCAGTGCCTCATTAGCATAATGGTGACCATGGCAATTCGAAAGTGTGGCTTTTCGAATCGTGTGCCGCCCGTGGAGACGGGACCTTCCGAAAGGACCCCCCGCAGTTTTCAAAAGCCCTTCTTCCTATCTGGTGATCAGAAGAAGGGCTCTCGAAAACTGGGGAGGTCCTTTTGGAAGGTCCCGTCTCCAGGGGTGGCATGCAATTCAAAGAGCCGCACTTTCGAATCGCTGCAGCCACCACTATGCTAATGAGGTGCTGCATATTCATTGCAGCACCTCATTAGCATATTTCAAACCTGCTTATTAACATGCCCCTTTCAAAAGGAAGGGGTACATGTAGACCCAGCCATGCAGTAGAATCTGAAACACCAATATTACATTTCACCAATTACATACATCATATTTTGTGAGAGGATTTTTTTTTTTAATTCTCTATAGATCAAGAGCAGGTGTACATGCCTTTCCAAGGCACTGGAATCACTTGGAAGTCATTTGAAGAAGAAAGTAATACGCTTGATCTTAGCCAAAAAAGGCCGAGAAGTGATATGTCTCTGTGCAATTTATGCATCACCTGTACTGTACCTTTGAGATGCTCACTTTTATTAACTTTCAGGAATTAATACAATGAAAATTTTCAGTTTGTTTCTAATACTGAGTTCTACTATAGCTGCAACTTCAGTCTTTGTATTACACAAATAAGATTCTCCTTAATCCTTTGTCTCTTTTTCTATCTTGTACTCATTTTATACATATTGTTTAGTGCCAATTAATAATGGTGCAGAGGGAAGTAAATTCATTGGAGAAGACCATATTCTATATTTATAAGCCATATTCAGAAGTCGTTTATATTAGAGTTGCAGCATGTTTTTCACTAAAGATTCTTAAATGCGGTAAATTCATAGGGTGGGCATGAGCAATATGGGCTTGCCCACTTTGTCAATTTTCCCCCCTTCCTGCTAACATTGCTCTTTTATATTACGTTAATATGAAAGCACAAACTGGCTATGGCAGATGGACTGCTTACCTGATAAGAGTTGTAGTTTGCTCCTACTTTTCACAAAGGCACGGTAGTCGTCTTCAAAGGCGCTTTTGGAATGGATTGTATATGCCCCTAAAATATTTCCAGGAACTGGAGATACAAACTGGATGGCAATGAATTCCTTTATCTGGAGGAGATAATCTTAATGTTAAATGTGGCTCAGAAAAGAGGCATCAGAATGAGAATCCACAGCAGGTGGGAGGACAAAATATTAATGACAAACTGATTTATTAAGGCTATGATAGAAAAAAGGGTTTTCATATTTAAACATGTGCAGTATTAATCCTGAACGATACTAGACTTACAAATGAAAATTTCCTGAGAGACAGGGCAGAGAGGAAAAATATTTTTCATATAATCACAGAATCCTAGAACCATAGGGCTGGAAGGGACCTCAGGAGGTCATCTAGTCCAGTCCCTTGCATTCAGCAGGATCAACTCCAACTAAGTCATCCCAGCCAGGACCCTGTCAAGCTGGGACTTAAAAACCTCGAGGGGTGGAGAATCCACCACCTCCCTAGGCAACGCATTCCAGTGCTTCACCACCCGCCTGGTGAAGTAGTTTTTCCTAATATCCAACCTACACCTTTCCCTCTTTAACTTCAGACCATCACTCCTTGTTCTGCCATCTGACGCCAATGAGAACAGTTTCTCACCCTCCTTTTTAGAGCTCTCCTTCAGGAAGTTGAAGGCTGCTATTAAATCACCTCTAAGTCTTCTCTTCTGTAAACTAAACAAGCCCAAATCCCTCAGCCTATCCTCATAGGTCTTGTGCTCCAGACCCTTAATCATTTTTGTTGCCCTCCACTGAACCCACTCCAGCACATCCACATCCTTTTTATACTGGGGGTCCCCAAAACTGGACACAATTTTCCATGTGTGGCCTCACCAGTGCCTAACAGAGGGGAAAAACTATTTCCCTAGATCTGCTCACAGTGCTTCTCCTAATACACCCTAATATGCCATTAGCCTTCTTGGCTACAAGGGCACAGTGTTTACTCATATCCAGCCTTTCATCCACCATAATCCCTAGGTCTCTTTCCGCTGTACTGCTGCTGAGCCAGTCAATCCCAAGCCTATAACAATGCTTGGGATTCTTCCGCCCCAGGTGCAGGACTCTACACTTCTTGTTGAACCGCATCAGATTTCTTTTGGCCCAATTCTCCAATTTATCCAGGTCATTCTGGATTTTATCTCTACCCTCCAACATATCTACCTCTCTCCCTAGCTTTGTGTCATCCGCAAACTTGCTGAGGATGCAATCCAGGCCCTCATCCATGTCATTAACAAATTATTAAACCTACCAAGCCAATTTACTTTCTCTGATACATGCACTCTCATTGATTTCAATAAGAGGCCTGCACTTGCATTTCAGAGGCTAATTAGGCCTTGTATATTTTGAATGTGTAGTACCCAGCAGTACTGAGACCTACTCTGGGGTGAGTGAAGTCTCTGCTCTACAGCTTTAGTTGAGAGCCAGGAGTCTTTCAGCTCATGTGATGCAGTGCAGGGCTTTAGACTCTTTGCTCACAGGTTCTATTCCTGGTGCTTGCAACCCACATCTGTTGGTATTACATATGTATTAACCATAATTAAAAACATGGATCCAGGCAGGGTTGAGGGAATTGCAGCTGGGGGAAGGGAACAAGAAATCTGTATTTTAAAAAATGCACTTTCCAGTTGTCTTCACATTTTGGCAGGAGATAAAATATGTAATTCATTACCACAAAACAATATGCAACATGCATTAGAGCAACACTAATAAAAATTCCCTCTTTTTTTTGCTTTTAAAAAGGTTATCAAAAAAGACAGTAACAAAGATGGGTTATTTATCTAGACTCCGGGTTTGGGTAACCTGGTGCCTAATGAGTCAGGAAGAAGAGGTATTCCCAGGTCAAACAGAAAGAAAGCAACCACTCAGACACACCTGTTTCTTCAGTTTAAAATGGATTGGCAAAAAGCTTAGAAGGCAAGAAGGTGTTTTGTTTTTGTTTTTTCAAATATGTATTTAGTGCTGTATAAACATAAGAAAAAAAAATCTTTGTCTAGAGGAGGTTGGTGACTCAGGCCTCTAGTCAATATCATTTTTCCAGTTTTACACTGGAGTATAAAAGCAAAAACTGAATTTAAATGGAATTTGGAATTCAACGTGAACTAGGATTATGCTGCTGTAATAGTGAACTAACACATTAGTAAATGAGGTCCCAGTGAGAGAGAAACATCCAGAAGGCTGTCTGAAAGGTGGGGCAGAGGGGCATTTGTACAGTCGCTTGCTGTGTGGACATTCTGACATGGCTGCCAAATGCAATGAACTTCAAAAGCAGGCTCAGTTTTTGTGGGTTCATTTAGTTAAAGAATCTTTGTAATCCACTCAATGAGTCTCTGTACGGCTCCTTCTCCCATTCATTGTTGGAGACTCCGGACTTCTGTCTTTGCACCCAGCCTCTTCTCTGCTACACACATTCACTGGATGACCTTCCAGTCCAGCCCTTGCGTTTTCACTGATAACTCCCACATCTAACTCTGTTATTTGTCTTTCAAGAGCTATTCTGTTATACATCTCTAATGACTTTTGAGTATCCCCATTTGGAAATCTGTTTCCCACACAGACTCAGCATCTCCTGAACCAAAATCATCAACTTTCTGTGTATATCCATTCTTTTTCCATGGTCTGTATTGCTGTTCACTATATTACATCCTCACTGCCAAGCAGGCTAATGTTTAAGTGATTCTTTCTTTCTTTCTTTCTCTGTATGGGTCCAGTTCTCATCAAATTCTCATCTTTATTTTCTTATTTGGTATCCATCTCCTTCCACTTAGTACATTCAAGGAGGTGTTCAACTCTTTGAAGCATCTGAGCCCAGTGTCTTGAACAGCACATCTTTCTCCTTATTTCCAAGGTTCTGGTTCATGTCCTGATTTCTTATCTTGAATATTGTTACTTTCCATCACCTGTCTCCAGCTTACTCCTTGCACTTCTATTCAACATGTTAATACTCAGAACTGTGCCTTCCCACTTTTTTGTATATCTAGACTGTCTTCCCTCTTTTTGTACAATGGTCTAACCTCACATTGGCCCCTGTTGTGTAACACTCTGTTTTTCTTTGGTTTACCTGAAAATTAGACCTTCTGGAATGTCTTGTAAGTCCTGATGTATTGTGTAATTACTTCAATGCTAAACAAATAACAAACAATACAGGTCTGCAAAGATGAAATAGATAAACTGCAATAACTTGAAAATGTAATGTTATGATAGTTGGAAATCTAGGGCTGGAAAAATTGTAACCGAAGTCTATATACAATGATACATCATTATAATTAAGACAGTTTGAACAGTGTCATAGCAGCCATGGGTAACATCCACTACCATGAAGGTTATAAAGCAGTTTCCATTTTAACCCTTCTTTTTCTTGTGCTTGTGGCTTTCCAATTTATCCAGCTGTTGAACTGACATTTTCCATTCTTGGTCTCTAGAGCCGTGTCTACATGTGCACGCTACTTCAAAGTAGCGGCACTAACTTCGAAATAGCGCCCGTCTCAGCTACACGTGTGGGGCGCTATTTCGATGTTAACATCGACGTTAGGCGGCAAGACGTCGAAGCCGCTAACCCCATGAGGGGATGGGAATAGCGCCCTACTTCGACGTTCAACGTCGAAGTAGGGACCGTGTAGCCGATCCGTGTCCCGCAACATCGAAATAGCGGGGTCTGCCATGGCGGCCATCGGCTGAGGGGTTGAGAGACGCTCTCTCTCCAGCCCCTGCGGGGCTCTATGGTCACCGTGGGCAGCAGCCCTTAGCCCAGGGCTTCTGGCTGCTGCTGCTGCAGCTGGGGATCCATGCTGCAGGCACAGGGTCTGCAACCAGTTGTCGGCTCTGTGGATCTTGTGTTGTTTAGTGCAACTGTGTCTGTGGGGGCCCTTTAAGGGAGCGGCTTGCTGTTGAGTCCGCCCTGTGACTGTGTCTGAAGCTGTGGCTGGCACCCTTATTTTGATGTGTGCTACTTTGGGATGTAGACGTTCCCTCGCAGCGCCTATTTTGATGTGGTGCTGCGCAATGTCGATGTTCAACATCGACGTTGCCAGCCCTGGAGGACGTGTAGACGTTATTCATCGAAATAGCCTATTTCGATGTCGCCACATCGAAATAGGCTACTTCGATGTAGGCTTCACGTGTAGACGTAGCCTAGCTGAACTGAATATTTCTTTAAAGTCTGAGTAAAATATTTCAACTGTCTGTGAGTTAGAGAAGTGTGTATGGTGGTGGTGAGGAGAAAATAAACTTTCCCAGTGTTAGAAAAATACTTTAACCATGCTTTTTTTTCTTTCTATGCAGTGTATGACTTGTCAACTCACAAGGCCAAGGCTGGACAGGATTTATGGGATTCGCTTTGACACAGAGCTGATCAGGGATAATAGTCCTATATTAAGCTTATCTACCCCAAATGATTGCAAATTATTCACAAAGTGCACATTAATAAATGGAGTACAACAGGAATGTATCAGTCTGGACAAGAGGCTATTTGTCATGCTTATGTCCCCTCTGCCATGGGGAGTTCTGCTCCCAAAGTCCCTCACATCAGGGTGAGGTCGCAGCACAGAGTTGTTACAGATGATTAAGGGTATCTCTAAAGAGCAGCCCAGAGCCGACATTATGGAGGCTGCCATAAATTAGAAGATTTGGGGGATCTGGTTTTCAGATCAGCTGGGGGAAGTCTGGGTTGCTCCTGAGGTGGAGAGTCCCTGCTGAAACTCAGCTATGGGTGGGACCTCACAGTGATTTTATCCCTTAGCTGTTTGCTGGGCGTGCACATACTGGCTCAATGCCACTTTTTACGTTCCCATGGGGCTGAAGCCAAGGTTGCCCTGGTTACTGGTCTCTCTGGTTCCCATGTCTAAACACAGGTGTCAGGAGACGTTATGGCTGTCTCGTGTTTATATTTACAGGGTTCAAGTCTGTAACAGGTTATAATGCAGGGATGGGAACTGGGTTGTGCCACAGGAATGGAAGTTCCCACACTTGTTTTCTGAGGCCTGAAGGCTGCTCTTTAAGACCATTAGGCCTGCAGACAGGTCTGTTGGTGTATCACATGGAAGACTGAAGTCAGAAATCTGAAACCTAGCTAGCACATAGACCAAGACAGACTTTGTTCAGCACCTTCTGGAGGAGCAGCACAAGAAAGCACACTTTCAGGAGAGCAAGGAAAAGGCATTTTGAGCATAGTTTTGTACCACTGAGATTCTGGGTAGATCTGAAAACCAACTGCCCCCAGATCTTCTAATTTATGGCAGCCTGCTGAATGTCAGCTCTGGGCTGCTCTTTAGACATGCCCTTAATCATCTGTAACAACTCTGTGCTGTGATCTCACCTATTCCCATATCTGGCCTTACTGTGGATCAAGAATAGGCTGCTCATTGACTTGCTGAGAGTAGGCCAGTGAAGATCCCATACTAAGCCTGCACCAGAGAAATGCTCCCCAGTTCTGATATTACATTATGACAGCATATAGAGGATAACAGCCCAAGGAGAATCTCCTCAGTAATCTTCAGTGAGATTTATAGATCTCCTTAATGTCAGGAGGGTGAGCATAACAAGGAGGTATTTGAAGTGGAAAGAGCTCGAAGTTCTCTCTTGAAGACCTTGAAGGAGAGGGTGAGGTAGGATAGCTGACCTCAAAGAAAACTCTGAGTAAAGATTAGATAGAATAATATCAGATTCCAAGGAAATATTATTCCTTGGACTAATGATGCCACTAAAGATAAAGCTACCTTGATAGCCAAACAGAAACTGAATCCAAAGCACATGACACATTATTAACCTCAGATTACGTATTATGTCTGAATCAGATACAGAAACCTCAGTAAAGCTACTCAAATTTCCTGGGTGGCAAGTTAAAAGAACCAGTTCCAGAGGAAAGTAATCATAAAACTGACATGATATGCATTTTACTCTCAACATCTGGACCTTATTCGTTAAATAACTGCTGACAATGTTATAAACATGCATAGATGGAAAGAAACTGTAAAGTATGAGTAAAATCCTGACTTTGCTGAAGTCAATGACAAAACTTGAATTCAACTAAGCCAGGAATTTCACCCTGTGTTTTCTGGTTTAAAAGACTTTTCAAAAATAAAGGCCAAGTGCCTTCCCTCTTTAGAAACGATGCCAGAAAAAAATGAACTACTCTTTATTCTTCAAGAGTGTCAAAATATTGTAACATGCAGTTTCCGTGAAACAAAAAGAAGTGTTACCATTTAAAAATAATTGAGTTGAGAAAGTCAACATGCAAAAATGCATTGGCTCAGGTTTTGATGCAAAATATCCTGGACAGAATTCTGGCACTGCTGGAGTTATGCCATTGACTTCAATGGGACCAGGATTTCATCCATTTCATATGTATATGAAATTCTGTTCCCATTGAAGTCAATAGTGTGCCCATACATAAAGTATGCAAACAGAACTTAAAGGAATTATGTTAGTCCATATGCATCCCTCATGTAACTTCATTGACTTTGTCAGGTTCCGGCCATTGTACTGTTGGAGCCACAATAAACAATAGTGTTTATAGATATCTAACTAACTTTTTTTCTTAAGAATGTGTACATTGCCTGAGATCACACTGTGACCATAGCAACATAACAACATACCCATAACTGAAGTCAACTGACATAGTAATTCAATCTGCACACGCACTGTTCCTGTTACCCCTCAGGATTATAGAAGCTGCATTCCTGACCCTATGGGCCTGGTAGACTGTATTGTAACATATATGGAGGGCCCTACCAAATTCATGGCCATATAAAATAGGTCACAGACCAGGTAGTCTGATTTCGCCCATGAAATCTGGAGGTTTTTTAATGCTTTTATCCTATATTGTACAGATTTCGAAGGGGACAAATGTATTTCTCAAACTGGAGATCCTGATCCGAAGGGGGTCATGGAAAAATGGGGGAGTAGGCAAGACAGTGTGGGGTGGGGGAATCACAGTGTTGAGACCTTCACTTTTTTGCTGCCTTCAGAGTTGGATGGCTGAAGAACTGTGGGTGCAGGCCAGCTGCTTAGCTCTGAAGGCAACATCACCACAGAAGTAAGAGGGACAAGGGACAATACTGTAACACCCCACCCCCGCCCCCGTCCACCACAGCCCTGCAAATGCCTATGATCCCTTTTGGGTTGGAATCCCCATGATTACAACACCCTGAAATTTTAGATGTAAGGATCTGAAACTGTAATATTTCTAGTTTTAACATTTCTATGACAATGAAACTGATCAAAATCAAATGTTAATTTGGCAGGGCACTATAGATATAGACATAGCTATAGACACATAATCTGAAGATTCTGAATAAATTAGCTCTACATTTTTTAGGCATTTTAAAGATCCTTTGAATTTCTCATGGACATTCTTTGATGAGCTGACCTGAGTATTTTCATTTCCTTATGCAGCAACTGCATTCAGTTTTCATGTGCAAAGTATTAATATGGTGTTTGATCATTTTAGGATTTCCCGCACTCTGTAGTTAACAGTCTACCCTTGAGCACAACCCTACATCACTTTTTTTCCTAAGAATGCTCTTCTCACAAGGAGCAGCACTTACTCAAGATAATTCCTTTAGCATGAACAACTGTTACGTTCTTTTGTTAGAACAACTTGCCCTTCGCAAGCACCATGCATCCCATGATGCAGAATACAGGTGATAGACACTATCACATACTGAGTATAACATATTATATAGTCTGAATGAGGGAATCTTATTCATTCAGCCCCCAGTTCAGTAAATACTTGCACACATATCTAACTTCATGTATGTAAAATAGTCTACACTAGAAGTTATGTATATCTACACTTCTGAGTGATGTAAGTTATACCAACCTAAACACCAGAGTAGACAGTGCTATCTCAGTGGGAGGACTTCTGCAGACATAGCTTCTGCCTCAAATGTGAGGTGAGATAAATAAGCTCTATGGGAGAGTTCACTCCCATAAGCTTAGCGCATCTTTCCCAGAAAGAACTACAGAGTCATAGCTGCTCCACTTTGACTGTAGATAAAACACAAGTGAAGTCAATGGAACTGTTTCTGTATTTCAAGATGAGCAAGTATGTATGTATTTGCAGAATTAGGGTCTGGAAAATAGAATGCTCATGATTTATACATTTATATGTTTTTCTGCTTTGGAGACTTCCATGTTTGAAATCCCACAAACATCTTTTTGTTGCCATATGAATTAGCTGTGTCAGGATATACTCCCATATAATGATTGCCATTTATTGATAATGCAACACTAAGAACTAGCAAATTAGATTTGATGATCATTTATATAGACCCACAAATGTGAGGTACTTTACTCTCTCTTTCACGAAAAACCATAATATGGAAGTAGCTAAAACTAATTACAGGTTGTTCTTATTTAACATTTTAAATTTCTTCAAAAGAAAACAAAAGCAAAAACAACCCCCCGAAATAAACTCCCCCAAGAAGTCCTGTAGCACCTTAAGGTCTAACAAATTTGTTGATGGGGAAATGAGCTTACAATTTCTTACAATTCTGAGCAGAAACCTAGCACATATAAATGTAAGAACAATCTAAAATCTGTCATGCTGTTTCCTCAGAGGCCATAATTTCCCAACAAATTAATGAACAGAAGGTAGACACAACAACTAACTCATTCACTCACCTAATAGGGAGCAACATAAAACATTTTTTCTTCTTTTGAGTTTCTTGGCAGCAAAGTCAGCTTTTCTGCAAAGTTACTATCATATTGTACTGCAAAACCATGGAATTTTTGTGCCAGATTGAAAAATCATGTTCAGACAATGTGCTTGTGGACTGACTAAGAGGATTTATATACATCCTTGAGATTAGTTCATAAAAGGTTTGAATTAGAAATTAGAGATATTGCATATGTTTAATTCAATTTTATCTAAAATGTTTGGCCAAGTGGAAGGAGATATATTAACAGCTCTGCTCTGCTTTAGCTGTTCAACATCAGATAATACTACGACATGGAAAAATCAGCAAGTTCCAGCAGACAGAGAGAAAGAAAAAGGGATGGGAGAAAATACCATAGTTAACTTACATCTACATACATATTTTCAAGTATATTATTTACTAATTCAGACTCCCATGTGTTGAATATCTACTACTTGAATAACTATGACAAATTCTAAACATACATCTAATATTTTTGTAAAATTATGTGATAGTTTATGTCATACCATACTTTAAAGTCTTTTAACAAAACAGTATTTCATCGCTCATGATAAGCTGTTTGCAATACTTTTTCTGAATAAATTAAGGTACATAATCCAGCAGCAATTTAGTGCACTATTGTGCATTCTATCATTTTCTATTCTTCTATCTTCACTCTCTATTCTGAGCTTTGCTTTTATAGGTTCATAACTTTAAGGCCCAAAGAGGCATTATGGTGAGCTACCATAAACCTCGTTGATAAAAAATCAGAATTTAACACAAAGATCAAGAAGATGAGTCTTGTTGAAGAAAATTATAGAAGACTTTATCTTAGTCCCTGAAGCCCAAGTGTTATGAATACAATAGTTAAAGACTAAGGCTACGTCTACACATGCTTGATCTTCTGGAAGACCACTGGCTTCTTCTGGAAGATCTGCGGAGTGCCTACACAGTAAAGGCGCTATTCCTGGAGGAATCAGGAAGAATGTGCTGTGGATTCTGTACTCTGTGCACAAATCAGGAAGGCTGTATCTACTTGAAAGTGGCAAGCTAATAAACAGCCTGAAATATGCTAATGAGTTGCAGATGTAAATTCCTGGTGCCTCATTAGCACAAGGTCACATGATTTGGAGTCTGGAAGAAGCTCTTCCAGACTCCAAAACAGCACATAGAAGCATGGCCCCTAGCGGATCTTCTGGAAAGAAGTCCTCCTTCCAGAGGCCCCTTCTTCCTGAAAATGTTGACCCTATGCTAATGAGGAGCTGGGAATTTACATCTGTGCCTCATTCGCATATTTCGGGCCATTATTAGCTTGACACTTTCAGAGAAAGTGGCATGTGTACATATGGCCTTCCTGATTTGGGCATGGAATACGGAATCCACAGCACATTCTTTCTGATTACTCCAGGAATAGCACCTTCACTGTATAGACACTCCACAGATCTTCCAGAAGAAGCCGGTGCTCTTCCGGAAGAAAGTGGCATGTGTACAAACAGCAAAAGAGTGCCTTCTTCCAGAAGACTCTTCTGAAAGAAAACATGTATAGATGCTCCCTGGTCCCTTCTTCCAAAAGAGTGGTCTGCCATGGCGGTGGCCAGCGGGAGTGTGAAGAAACTTCAGGTAGCCCCAGCGGGGGTCTATGCTCTCTGGCTCTAGCCACATTTAAAGTTGCAAGGACCCAAAGACCCTGTGGCAGGAAGCTCTGTGTTTGGAGACAGGCAGCACATGCAGGGCTGCAGCTCACACTTCACAGCCACCCCTGCAGTGACCAGAGAGTGACAGATGGCCAGAAGCTTGCCACCCTGCACCCCCCAGGGCACCCCCAGGGAGTTGGCCATGGGCAACCAGGACTCTGACCAGGCCACAAAATGGAAGACCCTGTCATGGATGGAGCCAGAGCTCCAGGACCTCTGGGGGGAGGAAGAAGTGCTGCAGGACACCACAGGAAACCGTAGGAATGCCCCCACCTTTGTGCACCTTGCAAATGGCCTGGCTGTCCAAGGCCACCCTTCCCAGATCCCTGAACAGGTCCAGTGTAAGGTGAAAGAGTTGAGTCAGGGCTACGAGAGGGCCCAGGATAGTGCCCACCAGTCTGGCCAGGCCCCAGACAGTTGTCCCTACTTCAAGGAGCTATGGGACCTATTGGTGCGGAATGACACCTCCACACCCCACACCACCATTGAGATGGCTGCACCTGAGTTCACTTATAGAATCATAGAATCATAGAACAACAGAGCTGGAAGAGATCTAAAAAAGCCATTGAGTCCAGCCCTCTGCTCTAAGCAGGACCAAACCCATCAGATCAGCCCAGCTAGGGCTTTGTTCAGGCGAGACTTAAACACCTCCAGGGATGGAGACTCCACTACTTCCAGGGTAGACCATTCCAATGTTTCACCACCCTCCTAGTGAAAAAGTTTTTCCTAATGTTCAACCTGGACCTTCCCAACCGCAACTTGAGACCATTGTTCCATGTTCTGCCATCTGTGACCACTGTGAACAGCCTCTCTCCAGCCTCTTTGCATCCTCCCTTCAGTAAGTTGAAGGCTGTTATCAAGTCCCCCCTCAGTCTTCTCTTCTGCATACTAAACAGTCCCAATTCCCTCAACCTTTCTTCATAAGTCATATGCTCCAGCCCCCTAATTATTTTGGTCGCCCTCCACTGGACCCTTTCCAGTGTATCCATATCCTTCCCATAATTGGGGGCCCAGAACTGGACACAGTACTCCAGATGTGGCCTCACCAAAGCCGAATAAAGAAGAACAATCACTTCTCTCGATCTATGGTGGCCCCCTCAGGAGCATTGGGGCCTGGTTCATGGATGTCCCCCAACCCTATGAACCCCCGCACCAGCCCCACCACAACCCCAATGAAGCCAAGGCCCTGGCCAAGCACCACTACCTCCCCACGGTCCTGGACCCATCAGTGCCCCAATGGTGCTAGGCAAGGATAGCTCAGTGGCTTGAGCATTGGCTTGCTAAACCCAGGGTTGTGAGTTCAATTCTTTTAATTCCAATGGGGACCGTGCACCTGAGGCAGGAGAGGCTACTGCAGGTGCTGGAGCTTATGGCCCTCTACTCCATCCCTTCAGTAGGGCCTCTTCCATCCCTGTCCCTGTCCCCACCCAAATTGGTATGCCCCTGTTTTCAGGCCTCCCATGTAAATAGTTGCACAGGTTTCAGTTCAAACATATATGTTTATTGTTTTCTAGTTATATTGTTAAACTTGTTGTTTATTGATTGTAAGTTCCAGGTAATAGAGTTTAATAGTTTCCAACCCCCCATGTCTCTGATTATTGAGTGGGGCGCAGTGAGGGGTGGAGAGGTGACCTGGTGGGGAGGCTCACGCTCGGGTCTGTGCTCCCCATATATGAATGCCTCCTGGAGTGCTTTCTGGATGCAGACACCCATCATGGTTGAGCTGCTGGTTATGGGCTGCAGTGGGCTGCTCATATCAGGGTGCAGCCTCAGGCATCCAGCCTTGGAGGGGAGATCTCCTCATGTGCCTCTGTGAGGTTGTGAAGGGTGCAGCAGGCACTCTCAACCTGGGGGAGGGTCTCCACCTCCACATCAAGTTGCATGAGGAGGTAGCTAAACCTTGCTGTCAAGTGGCCAAAGGCACACTCCACAGTGTACCAGGCCCATGTGAGCTGGGCATTGAACAGTTCCTGGGAGGGAGGAAGGTGGCCCATGTATGGCCACTTAAACCAAGATTGCAGGGGGTAGGCTGGGTTGCCCACAAGGCAGAGCTGCAGGGCAACATCCCTGATGACACATTCCTGCTGAGGGATATAGGTGCCAGCCTCCATCTGGTGGTACAGGGTGAGTTACGAAAGACAGCCCACACAGATGTCAGTGAGCCACACCCAAGAGTCCACCACCACCTGAAGCACAATGGAATGGTACCCATTGCTGTTCACATAACAGCCAGCACTGTGGTCTGGGGCCCTCATGGGGATGTGCATCCTGTTAATTGCCCAGAAGCACTGGGGGAACCCAAGCTCGGTGAAGACCTCAACGACCGCATCTGGGTCCCTGATCCACACGAGCCTCTGGACCAGCATGTTTCTGATGGCTCTCATGACCTCCAGGTGACAGAGAGTGAGCACACTCATAGGAATGCACAGGGGTGCCCCTGTCCCCTCCCCAGCCCCGCCTTCCTTACAGGGCTCACAAAGGCAAGCAAGGTGCCCCTCAGACAGCGGGCCTGTGTAGGTCCCCTGGGGCTAGGCCTCCCTCCCTCTCAGTTTGAGTCCTCACCCCCTTCGCCCTTGAGGGTCCCCTTGCCCAACAGCCCCCTCCCCATTCTCTGAGCTGGGCTGGGGACATGAGCATGTCTTACCTCAAGGACAGGATGATGGTCCTGATGGTGGACTCATCCACCCTGAATTGTTGTCTGAAGGACTAATAGATATCTGGGTGGACAACTTCCATATGGAGATAGCCACCTTCTTCATGATGGGCAGGGCTGGCCACATCCAGGTGTACTGCTGCTGAAGGATGAGGGTTAGCCAGCTGCAGATCTCCAGAAAGGTCTCCTTCTTCATCTGTGGATTCTGCAGGCAGCACTCATTGTCCCACTTGCCCATGACTACCCTGTCCCACCTGGTGGCATGGGTTCAGATGCATGGGATGGCCTCAAAGGGGAAGGTGGGGAGATGGCAGGGGCGGTGGTGGGTTGGCACCCTCAGGCCTGCATCTTCATTGCCACAGGAGGCCGAGGAAGGTGGCCAGGAAAATGACAAGCTTCTGTGTCAGGGCAACCCTGAAGGTCTGCAGCTGCTGGGATTCCATGACTGGTGGTTGTGGGAGTCAGGACCAGGGGCAGGCTCAGCCTTGCTGTGATCAGCACAGCAGGCCTCAGCAGCTTGTGCAGGGAAGGGCTGTTGGAGAGGGGCCCTTTAACGTGCCGCATGGTTGGCAGCCCCAGAAGAGCTGTCCAGCCATGCGACCCTGCCCATGGCATTTCCTGCCCCATTCTTCTGGATGAGCATCCATGTATGTGTAGATGCGATTCTCCAGAAGAAGGGGTGCTTCTTTCGCACCATGTTTTACATGTGGATGTGATCATCCAAAAGGGGATCCTCCAGAAGACGGATGATCCTCTCCAGGAAGATAATGCATGTGTAGACACAGCCTAACAGTTTCAAAAGGAGCCCAGCATAGCCTTGATTTCTCCTTTAGATAACCATTAATTATTTTAACAGAAATATCATCATTTAAACTAAATTTATGTATTAATACAGCAGAACCAAAACTACTTGTACATCCAGGGAAAAATAGTCTTCATCTTAATTCAAATCAAGAAAGCCAGTCACTTGGAAAAAGTGAAAAGTCAAACTTTACCCACTGTTTACGTGCCATAATTTTGGAGAAGACACACAGAAGATGCTTGATCCTACAGCTTGATTCTCACTTGGCTACAGCTGCAGTAATAGGTGTTTTTTTATTTCTTAAGTTTCTTTGAATTCAAAGAATTCCATAAATTATTTCTAATTTAGTGGTGTGTGGAACAGTATGCGCATGTGCATAACAGAAGAGAAGACGCAAGGGAAGTATGTGGATTGTTGATCATGAAATGAAGGGAGAATTGGTTGTTTGTAGTACACAACACAGCATTTGAGTGTGGATTCTCAGAAAATCTATCTAATAATTTTGGAATCAGTAATATTGGTTTAAGAGATATTCAAAATCTAATTTGTACGTACATCAACTCTAGAAGGGCTCACAATGAAATTAAACTTGATTCATTTAGTTACAACCATGCCTTGTTTGAAGAGTTGTCCCAAAACTTTGAACTATTTATTTGGAAGGCAAATGAGAATTACATTCTTTACTTGGATGCTTATTCCTTCCTGGTTTTTACATATTCAAATCTTACTACTCTATGTAAAGATTAGGATAGAAACATTATTCCCTCCTTAAGGGAACCTGTCAAATAGATTTTTGCAATGCTAACAAACACTCAAATTCCAGTTGCAATCTTTTGTGTTGCAAAAAGATCAAATGATTTGATACATACAGGAAATAAGATGAAAGCTTCCTTTATTTTTCAAATAATTTACAAAAAAAGAGAATGACCATATAAGAGAGTATGTCCAGATAAGCAGAAAGATATAGTCAATAATCTTTAAGTTTCTATCTTGAAACTATGGTCAAGAGCAAAAAAGTATTTTGATAACACTCTGCTAAGACACACATTTAGAACGAGGGTTTAAAAACTAAGTAAGCAAAACATATTATAATGTGTAAGTGTCAGGAACTGAAGCAATATTTAAGTATCGTTCCACTGACAGAACAAACACTAGAGCCCCTGTTCTTTAGAAGGCTATGAGAAACTTCTTAACATTGTAGTTTTATGCCTGGTAAGAAATCATTGTCCAGTTTGGGCCCAAAGCCTGGTAAGTTTATTCAGTTTGTTGCACTCCTGAAGTCTGTGGAGTTATGTCATGGGTAAATTTGTCTCAGTGTGTTCACTTATTTAGGCTCTGTATTAGCAAAGTCTAAACCCTGAAAGACCAAACAGAGTTTTCTGGGGCTTGGGGAAAACCTGAAAGAGAGGCTCAGCACTCTTTAAAAAATTACCACAGTGCAGAGTCCCAAAGGGTTTTGGAAAGGGAACTTGCCAGGCACTCCTTCTGCAGTGGTGGCTCTTGTCCCACAGGCTGGATCCAACTTCCTACTCTGGGTGTTATGACCAAGGTGTGGGGTTGCAATGTCGCTTGGACTAAAGCTGTCCTCCCTGCAGCATGGGGCTGGATCAAACCTGTATGGTGCAATCACTTTATTCTCTGAGCTGCAATACCATTCTGTTTGGGGGCTATCTCAAATGAATGGTTCTGGGAATGCCTAAATTCCTTATTTATGCACCACTGTAGTATGTGAAATCCCACTCTGCTGCCACCTAACCTTGTGGATGACAAGTGAGTTTAGGTACCTACAATTTTTGTAGCAAGACCTACTTAAGTATTTATATTTCTACCACTGAGCATTCATTCCAATGCTTCGCTTTAGGTGCCTGGAAACTTATCTTCTACCTAAGCCCTACAGTGATCCACAAAACAGGAAAAGATAGGGAGCAGGGGACCTATCTGACCTAGGGAGTCTGATCCAGTAGGTGTGCTCAGACTACACATATCAGAGTGAGCCCTATTCACTATCAGACTGGTGGTAGTTTTGATGCCACTGAAATGTTTAGCTCAGTGTTTAGCACTCACCTGGTATGTGGGAGACCAGTTTCAATTTCCTCCCACTGTCTGAGGAGAAAAAGGATTTGAATATGTGTTTCCTAACTCTGAGGAAAGCAATAATCATTGGGTCATACAGTCAGTCTCACTGTGGCTCTTCTGTTATTTATCCAAAGTGGAAGAATTCATTTGCCTAGACTGATAGAGACCCACTTTATAACATCCATTATCCCAATGGTTAGAGCAGGTTCCTGAGTGGTGTGGTTGATTCCTGTTCAACTCTTTTCTACTACTCAGGCAGACTGGAAAACTAAACCCCATCTTTGGCATCCTGGGTGAGAGTTCTAAGCCCTGGCCTACAGGTTATAACATAGGCGGCATCACCACCACCACCTCTTCCAGCGGTTTGTGTGGACTGAGGCAAGTGCCTTAGCCTGGCTGTGTCTACACTAGCCCAAAACTTCGAAATGGCCATGTAAATAGCCATTTCGAAGATTACTAATGCAGTGCTGAAATACATATGCAGCGCCTCATTAGCATGCAGGCGGCCACGGCAGTTTAAAATTGCTGTGGCTCGCCGCCGCAAGGCTCGTCCAGATGGGGCTCCTTTTCAAAAGGACCCCTTCAACTTCGAAATCCCCTTATTCCTATCAGCAGAAGTAGGTGGGGTCCTTTCGAAAAGGAGCCCCATCTGGATGAGCCACTTGGCGGCGAGCTGTGGAAATTTCGAAGTGCCACAACTGCCCGCATGCTAATAAGACACTGAATATGTATTTCGGCGCTTCATTAGTGATCTTCAAAATGGCCATTTTCATGGCCATTTCAAAGTTTTGGGCTAGTGTAGACATAGCCCCTGTACGTGCACTACAACTCGGATTGATGCTCTGAGACTGAGCCACCAGCAGCCAAGGTAGTTGTTTCGTTAAGACTTACCATATCAGCTGCAGATTGTTCCCTATTCGACCCTGTTACTCTACCCTGGATGAGAAAAGTAAGGGAAGTCAGCAGGAGAGTTTCTCCTATTGGCCCCCCGCAATGCAGACTATGTAGTACCATGACCAAAGGTTGACTCCGGCCATATTATTCACATGGCTGGAGCAGATTAGTTTAGCATGATGGCTTGGAGTAGTGTAGATGTAGCCTCAAATGTCTTAGCCTCCTGAATCCTCTGGCTATTGGAGATGGGATGCTGCCTAAGCTTGCTGGGTTTTGTAGTTTGCATTCTTGGGTGCCTGTCCCTTCCCATGCGTTGTAATGAGAGCCTGGGCTTTGTGGATCCCATTGTTGTTCCAGTGATTTCCTGAAGTTAGGCATTGCAACACTGAGCATTATAGCACCTGAGTTTCTCTGTGGATCTGCTTATATTCTATGCTCAGTTGGTGACTGGTGTCACAGACAGTATGCTTCAAGCCAAATTCTACTCTGGCTAAGTGCTAAAAGGAGATAGTGGGGATGTTAATAATAAATAACAGCATGTTGGCTGATTAGCTTTTCTCTGTCTGCAGTGTCATAGCGGTAAATGGAATGCAGTAAATACTGCAGCTCCTTTGTAAAAGTAGCAGCATACGCATTCTGACTCACGTACTGAACAGAGCAGCAACCAGCTGGGAGGGTTACTATGTTCCTTAGAGACAATGTATGGCTAGGTCTACATTGAACGTGGAAGATAGAACACTTAGGTTCAACCTTCCAGGGCGCTGTTTCATGCATGAAACAGAGCATTCTGGGGTCATTGTTGACCTTGGAATTCCTAGCAAGCCACAAGGATTTAAGGAATGTCAGCAGGAGAAGCACTCCCGTCAACATTCTGTAATGAGGACAGGGGCCAATGTCGACAGCTGCAAAATCAATTTTGGTACGCAATTGGTTTATTTAAAATTGCATAGCAGCCGTTGACATTCCCGGTAAGTGTAGACGTAGCCTAAGACAATGGGTATTTGGGACTCTGTGTGCAACTGGCATGAAAGTGGGTTAATTTTCCTACCATTACTTGCAGTGCTGAGAGCATGGGTGTTGGGGAAAGAGGTTTCTATTGCGCAGCATAGTATACTAATCACTGCTTAATTACACAGTTGTTGATTCACAAGAAGATTTTATAGCAAAGAGAATTTAGCTGAATATATTCAGAAAAATGCTTGCCTTCCTGGACAGTGAATGGTTTATTTATACCATAATAAAGCATTAATTTTCCATGGAACTGATTTTAAACCTGGTGTACCATATTCCACAGCCCCGTATAAATCTATGGTTTTAGGTTTGTCCTGCTAGCATGGAAGGTGCATGGCTATTTTAAACTGTGCTTAAAAATATCACCTGGTATATGTCCCAAGTTTAAAGCCAGTTCTGCTAATGCTAATACATTTCACTCCCTACTGTTTTTTTTCCATAGGTGTTGGAACCCTAGGTTACCCACAAAGTCAGGACCTATGTTGTTTTGAGATCACATTTTAAATAGGAATACTTTATACTGAAATAAGCAAAACATCAGAAAGAACAGTGCCTTTTTTTGTAAAAAGAGGGGTGCTGGTACTCAGATGTCTTCGAGCCCCACTTCCCCTTGACAGCCAATCCCATGATTGGGGCTGCTGAGGTGCTGACACTCAGAACCGGCAAAAAAAAAAAAAAGAAAAAGAATTTAAAAGAGCACTGAGTAAGAATAACAAGGAAACAAGTCATTTGATCCTTACTAGGTCTGGGAATTTAATTTTTAGCTTAAACAATAAAGCTCAGGTTTCTGTCAATTTGATTGTTAACTTATGCATGTCTTTATATCCTATTTAACTTTTGACTTCATTCTTCAGGTGACTATGGCAAAAGATGACAATGAAAACACAGTTTCATTGTAGCAACTGGTTGCCAAGTACAGATGAAAATCAAACAGCAATCTGTTTTATTTTCAGTCTAGAGAAAATGTTATTAAAAATACCACTCTATTCATTAATTGAATGATTTGTAACCAATCAGTTTTTTTTTTAAAAAGTGCTTGTGTGGTACAGTTTAAACTGCTGAAGGGCTGGATGACCTACTTTAAAACCACATTTTTTCTTTCTTTCCTTGCACTATCAGTTTCCTGGTACATTTGTCTGTCTTAATATTTTTACACAATTGAAGCAAATGAGGAAAATTAAAAATTGCCTTCTTGGTATAAACTAATTTTAAATATTCAGTATATGCAATGCCACATAAACTTACAACTTCTTAAACTGCTGATTGTGGAATAAAAAGCTTCTACAATATAAGCACTCCTTAGAAGGACGTAATTTTCTCTGACTGTGTAACAAGATATGGATCCATATTTGTTTTCAGTTTATTTCTCTTATTATAGATACTGGGTTCCATTTTTTATTTAAGGATTAGTTCAACTTTCCTGTTTTGCATTAAGAAGAAAGTGTATCTTCTCCAAATTTATGGCATGTAAACAGTGGGTAAAGGTTGACTTCAATTTTTTCCAAATGACTGGCTTTCTTAATTTGAATTAAAGAAAAAAAATGGGACCTCTAAGTGAGATTTATTTTTCTGCATTTCATGCTTGTTTTTCACACTTTACAATGAGTTTTATTGAGGCAAGAGATGAATCTACATTTAAAGAAATTATGTTGTGATTAAGCAGCTATGTACCCTACTTCTCCCTCCAGCTTCTCCGTTATGGTCACAATTTTCCCTTAAGAAAAATTTCCCATGTTTATAAAGGGTATGTCTACATTTGTGAATAAAGTTAAATTTGTGAAAGTCGACTTTGTAACACTAGAATTTATAAAGTCAAAGTTGAGTGCCTGCACCTGCTCACAAATTTTATTTAGTGTGGCCCCTCTACATTGCCTAACTTCAACTGCTGCAGCACTGCATTGTGGGTACCTATCCTACAGTACCTGTAGCTCCATTGCATTTTGGTTTTTTTTGCCAGCGTATTATGGGAAAAAATGTGCTGCAAGTGGTTGTGGGTGTGTGATGTTATCATCCCAGAGTGCATTGCCCTCACCCCTTCCGCAGTTGTAAAAAATTGGCCATTTTTCTGAAGCCTGTCCCTGAATCGGTATGCTGTGATGATTGCCACCGTCAGAGCTGGCTATTTGTGTGCCAATCTGCATGGAGCAAAGTAGACTGGCAAAGTTGAGAAAGTAGCAGAGGACAGTACAGTTGAGGAAAGTGAAACCCTTGAGAGCGTTGTCAATCCCATATGTTAGGGTGTCTGCACTCAGCTGACTCTGCCATTTTAACAGGTACCTCGGTTTTCCCCCGGTAAAAGACCAGTTTTCACAGGGCAGCACATCAAGGAGCTGTTTTCCCCCGATAAAAAATGCAGCAAGAGATTGCTGAGATTTTACAGTTCCCCTAATCCACAAGTTTTGGGAAGGGAGAATGCTGTATCAGTGTGTGTAGGTGGGAGGGCCAGCCGACAATATTAATATGGTTGGGGCCAGCCCCCAAAGCAGCTGAGGCACCTGTTAACATGGTGCAGTCACTAGAATATAAGTGTGGCCCCACCAGGGAAGCCTTCCCCCCCACCAAGCATGTATTGCCTTACAGGGCCCAGCTAGCCCGCTCCAAAATCTTTGCTACAGGGGGAGCCTTCCCCCTACCAACACACCCCTAAAATACTTCCCGCGGGGGGAGCCTTCAACTCTCACAGGCCAGGACATGCTACTGCCTGGAAAACATGGCCCTCACTGCACTGCTGGCATGTGGTGTGGGTGGGCAGGGGCTAGACCCCCGACTGCATGGTGCCTGTAGGGGAGAGAGGATGCCACGTATAAATGTGAAGCACAGAAAAAAGTATCCCACCTCTCCTGCTATATCCTGTGCAGGGAAAAAGCTTTCACCCTGCATAGCACATGCCACCCCACTGTCTCATGTACCACTGTCTGGTCCTCACAGTCAAAACGCCATGTGGAGTGGTGGGCAGGGGCTAGCCCACCAGATAATGTGAAATAACTGAAATGCTGGCTCTCCTGACGGTTCCATGCCGGGGCTTTCTAAAGTGGCTAGATGCAATTGCCAAGCTGATAGAGAACTGTATTCAAAATGCGGGGGTTCCTGTTTCCTACTTCCTGCACACCTGGAGAGCAGCGGGGGTTGAGAGATGACTTGAAAAGCTGCCTTGAAGGGCATTGTGGAATAGTTTAAAGGTGAATAAAATAATCTTAATAACGCTGCAGTCTCCACTTTTACAGTTTGACTTTGCAAATTCGACCTCTTGAGTTACTGCAGGGGAAAACCAGCATTACTTAAGTCAGCCTTAGAGTCCCTCAAAATCAATCTGTTGAGGGAAGGGATGCAGACAGACAGTTTATAAAATTGAATTTAGACCCTTAAATTCTCCTAGTGTAGACCAGGCCAAAGAGACTAACGCTACCCTACATGATTTAAGCTACTTATATTTTCACTAAAGATAGCTAAAGCCATTTCCTAGGTTCAACAGTCTGCCCATTGTTAAACTAATTGCCACTTCACAAAGTCTTGTCATGTGAAAACATGGATGCCCTGAGAAAATATACCTGCAGTCTTCTGTACTTCGCAAAGGAACTGAAAGCCACATATTCCCTTCAGAGAACATGACAACTGTTTCCATAAAGTTTAGTCTTTTAAATTCCATACATGACATAAAGTAACAAAAGCAAGAGAAATCTGGTAACAAATGACTGCCAGGTAGAATCTGTGTTCTGGTGATTGAGAGCCCCATAACTGTAAGATTATAATGGTTTCTAATAAACCAGTCTTAAAATATTTTGTCATGTTTCTTTCAAAAACAAAAAAAATTAAAAAACTAAAATAATCAGGAAGAATCAAAATTTCATGATGTGAAACCACAATAATCCCCACGCATGTTGTCAGCAGGATTTGAACTTAAGAATTTCAGCTCCTCTGTACAGCTCTTTAGTCTTTGAATAATTCTTATGGGAAACAGCTCCCACAGAACAATGTGAAACATTCCATGTTATCTAGACAGCTATAGACTCTTGGGAGGAATCTAAATTCCTGGATTCCTTCCCCAGGTCTTGCAGAGGTTTGTGTCTGTAGGGCTACGTCTACACGTGAAGCCTACATCGAAATAGCTTATTTCGATGTAGCAACATCAAAATAAGCTATTTCGATGAGTAACGTCTACACGTCCTCCAGGGCTGGCAACGTCGATGTTCAACTTCGACGTTGCGCGGCACCACATCGAAATAGGCGCTGTGAGGGAACGTCTACATGCCAAAGTAGCACACATCGAAATAAGGGTGCCAGGCACAGCTGCAGACAGGGTCAAAGGGCGGACTCAACAGCAAGCCGCTCCCTTAAAGGCCCCTCCCAGACACAGTTGCACTAAACAACACAAAATACACAGAGCCGACAACTGGTTGCAGACCCTGTGCCTGCAGTATGGATCCCCAGCTGCCGCAGCAGCAGCCAGAAGCCCTCGGCTAAGGGCTGCTGCACACGGTGACCATAGAGCCCCGCAGGGGCTTGAGAGAGAGTGGCTTTCAACCCCTGAGCTGATGGTCGCCATGGCGGACCCCGCTATTTCGAAGTTGCGGGATGCGCAACGACTACACGGTCCCTACTTCGACGTTGAACGTCGAAGTAGGGCGCTATTCCTATCCCCTCATGGGGTTAGTGACTTCGACGTCTCGCCGCCTAACGTCGAAGTTAACTTCGAAATAGCGCCCGGCGCGTGTAGCCGTGACGGGCGCTATTTTGAAGTTAGTGCCGCTACTTCGAAGTAGCGTGCACGTGTAGACACGGCTTAGGTTCACCAAAAACAAACAAGCAAACAAACAAAACTATCTGTCCTGTAGTACCTTAAAGACTCACCTGCTAAAGCTCATTATGTAATAAAGATGTTAGTCTTTAAGGTGTTACTTGTGAGTAGGAAATCCCAAGTTGTGCAACAAAAGGCCAAAATGTATCTCAGCTAATGTATAATTGTACATAATGTTTGTTTAAATAGATTAAATCTTAGGTGGCCTTAATTTAATTAAATTCTTGCTTTGGCCTTGAAAATGTTTATTTTTGTAATCATTCAGAATTTTGCTAGATTATTTTTAAAGAGTAGAACAAAACAAAAACAAAAATGGAAAAAGCAAAATACTCCATATCTGGTTCATATTAAATGTTTCAATCAACCTGACACAGGTTTAGCTTTTGTGTCAGTTTTTCATTTTAGTCAGAAATTTCCATGTTAGGGTGACCCAAAACATTTTTTTGTGCTTTTCTGGTAGCCACAGAAATAAAAAATAAATTATTCACTTAACTGTAACCACACATAAGTGGGCAAATGTCTGGCAGAGATAAATTTTCAGGAGGAAACTTCTTGTATCCTAGAAAGGAAAAAGGTGATCTTTTTGTCCTGAAATCTTATCTGTTGTAATACATCATTTGGCTTAGATTGGAGCAATTTCTGTGAAATCATATACATTATTTACAGGCCAACCTGGGCCATGATCTTTCTCCCACCATCTTTCCATTGACTACAAGTGAGAGCTGGATCAGGACTTCAACATCTCACAGAATCACAGAATCATAGGGCTGGAAGGGACCTCAGGAGGTCATCTAGTCCAGCCCCCTGCTTCAAGCAGGATCAACCCCTACTAAGTCATCCCAGCCAGGACCTTGTCCAGCCGGGACTTAAAAACCTCAAGAGATGGAGAATCCACCACCTCCCTAGGCAACGCATTCCAGTGCTTCACCACCTGCCTGGTGAAGTAGTTTTTCCTAATATCTAACCTACACCTTTCTGTCTTCAACTTCTGACCATTACTCCTTGTTCTGCCATCTGACACCACTGAGAACAATTTCTCACCCTCCTTTTTAGAGCTCCCCTTCAGGAAGTTGAAGGCTGCTATTAAATCACCTCTAAGTCTTCTCTTCTGTAAACTAAACAAGCCCAAATCCCTCAGCCTATCCTCATAGGTCTTGTGCTCCAGACCCTTAATCATTTTTGTTTCCCTTTGCTGAACCTGCTCCAGCAAATCCACATCCTTTTTATACTGGGGGGCCCAAAACTGGACACAGTATTCCAGATGTGGCCTCACCAGTGCCGGATAAAAAGGAATAACTACTTCTCTAGATCTTCTCAAAATGCTCCTCCTAATGCACCCCAATATGCCGTTAGCTTTCTTGGCTACAAGGGCACACTGTTTACTCATATCCAGCCTTTCATCCATCATAACCCCTAGGTCCCTTTTCATCGTACTGCTGCTGAACGAGTCGGTCCCCAGCCTGTAACAATGTTTGGGATTCTTCCGCCTCAGGTGCAGGACTCTACACTTCTCCTTATTGAACCGCATCAGATTTCTTTTGGCCCAGTCCTCCAATTTATCCAGGTCACTCTGGATTCTCTCTCTGCCCTCCAACGTATCTACCTCTCCCCCTAGTTATGTGTCATCTGCAAACTTGCTGAGGGTGCAACCAGGTCCCTCATCCAGGTCATTAATAAAGATGTTGAATAACACCGGGCCCAGAACCGAGCCTTGTGGCACTCCGCTTGAAACAGACCGCCATCCAGATATTGAGCCATTGACCACTAACCATTGGGCCTGACCATCAAGCCAGCTTTCTATCCATCTTATAGTCCAAGGATCCAATCCATATTTCCTTAACGTATAGACAAGAATGTTGTGGGAGACTGTATCAAAAACCTTGCTGAAGTCAAGGTATATCACATCCATTGACTTCCCCATGTCCACAGAGCTTGTTACCTCATCATAGAAGCTCATCAGATTGGTCAGGCAGGACTTGCCCCTGGTGAATCCATGTTGGCTACTTTTGATCACTTTCCCCTCTTCCAAGTGCTTCAAAATGGATTCCTTGAGGATTCCCTCCATTATTTTCTCAGGGATTGAGGTAAGACTGATGGGTCTATAGTTCCCTGGATTGTCCTTCTTTCCTTTTTTAAAGATGGGTACTACATTTGCCTTCTTCCAGTCATCTGGTATCTCCCCTGATTTCCAAGCATAATGACCTTCAAGGATAATCGCCAAAGATTCAGCAATGACGTCTGCCAATTCCTTCAGTACCCCAGGGTGCATTAAATCCAAACCCATAGACTTGTGCACATCTAGTTTTTCTAGATAGCTCAGAACTTGTTCCTTCCCCACAGATGGCTGCCCTCCACCTTCCCATACTGCATCATCTAGGACCCTCACGGGGAAGTTGACTTTGTCTGTGAAGACTGAGGCAAAAAAGCATTGAGTACTTCAGCTTTTCCTGCATCATCTGTCACTAGGTTACCTCCCTCATCCAGTAATGGCCCCACACCTTCTCTGATAACCTGTTTATTGTTCACATGCCTGTAGAAGCCCTTCTTGTTACTCTTCACATCCCTGGCCAGCTGCAGTTCCAATTGTGCTTTCGCTTTCCTGATTATTGCCCGGCATTCTCCAGCCGAATGTTTATACTCCTCCTTAGTCAACTGTCCACGTGTCCATTTCTTGTATGCATCCTTTTTGAATTTAAGCTGACTAAGGATTTACCTGTTAAGCCAAGATGGTTGCCTACAATGTTTGCATTTCTTACTACGCAGTGGGGTTGTTTGTTCCTCTGCCTTCAGTAAGGCTTCTTTAAAATATTTCCAGTTCTCTTCAATTCTTATCCTCTTCATCTTCCTTTCCCAAGGGATCCTGCTCATCTGGTCTCTTAGGCTACGTCTACACGTGAAGCCTACATCGAAATAGCTTATTTCGATGTAGCGACATCGAAATAAGCTATTTCGATGAATAACATCTACACGTCCTCCAGGGCTGGCAACGTCGACATTCAACTTCGATGTTGCGCAGCACCACATCAAAATAGGCACTGTGAGGGAGCGTCTACGCGCTAAAGTAGCACACATCGAAATAAGGGTTCCAGGAACAGCTGCAGACAGGGTCACAGGGCGGACTCAACAGCAAGCCGCTCCCTTAAAGGGCCCCTCCCAGACACAGTTGCACTAAACAACACAAGATCCACAGAGCCGACAACTGGTTGCAGACCCTGTGCATGCAGCATGGATCCCCAGCTGCCGCAGCAGCAGCCAGAAGCCCTGGGCTAAGGGCTGCTGCACACGATGACCATAGAGCCCCACAGGGGCTGGAGAGAGAGCGTCTCTGAACCCCTCAGCTGATGGCCGCCATGGCGGACCCCACTATTTCGATGTTGCGGGATGCAGATCGTCTACATGTGCCCTACTTCGACATTCAACTTTGAAGTAGGGTGCTATTCCCATCCCCTCATGGGGTTAGCGACTTCGACGTCTCGCCACCGAACGTCGATTTCAACTTTGAAATAGCGCCCAACACGTGTAGCCGTGACGGGTGCTATTTCAAAGTTGGCACTGCTACTTCGAAGTAGCGTGCACGTGTAGACATGGCCTTAGAGAGTCAAAGTCTGCTCTTCTGATATCAAGGGTCAGTATGTTACTGCTCACCCTTCTTCCTTTCGTCCAGATCCTGAAATCTACGATCTCATGGTCGCTGCAGCCCAGGTTCCCTTCCACTTCTATTTCTTCTATTAGTTCTTCCCTGTTTGTGAGCAACAGGTCAAGTTGTGCACGGCCCCTGGTCAGTTCCTTCAGCACTTGTACCAAGAAGTTATCCCCAATATTCTCCAAAAACTTCCTGGATTGTCTGTGTGCTGATGTATTGGTCTCCCAACAAATGTCCGTATGATTAAAGTCTCCCATGAGAACCAGGGCCTGTGATTTGGAAGCTTCACTAAGCTGCCTGAAGAAAGCCTCATCTATCTCCTCTCCCTCATCTGGCGCTCTATAACAGACACCAACTACAACATCACCTCTGTTACTTCCACCTCTAAGCTTAACCCAAAGACACTCAACTGGATTTTCTGCTTCCTCATACTGGAGCTCTGAGCAATCATACCGCTCCCTCACATACAGAGCAACTCCTCCTCCTTTTCTCCCCATCTGTCCTTCCTAAACAATTTATAACCATCCATGACCGTGCTCCAGTTATGCAAATCGTCCCACCAAGTCTCCGTTATTCCAACCACCTCATACTTGTGTGACTGTGCCAGGGCCTCTAATTCTTCCTGTTTGTTCCCCAGGCTTCTGGCATTAGTGTACAAGCATCTTAGAGAAGGGGCCGATTGGCCCACTTTCTCCTCTTCACCCACGAAACCCACTTGATTGTTCCCTCCTCCTTCCCCACTTACCTCCAGGCTTGTGTCACCTTCCCCCCAACAAACCTAGTTTAAAAGCCTCCTCACTAGGTTTGCAAGCCTGCCCGCAAAGATGCTCTTTCCTCTTTTAGTGAGCTGGATCCTGTCTCTTCTCAGCAATCCCTGTTCATGAAACAGAATCCCATGGTCAAAGAAACCAAATCCTTCCCTGCTACACCTCCTACCTCCATCAAATACTATACAGTAGGGTTTCAGTAGGGTTCAGTGGTTGATAACCCATGTGAATGTTGAATTTCACAAATATCATTTGCTCGGAGCCGTGGCAAAGTGGCAGATGCCAGCACTCCTCACCTGGAGCCCCGGCAGAGCAGTGGCCGACAGTGCTCCTGCCCAAAGCCCTGGCGAGGCAACGGCTGCCGGCGTTCCATGCCTGCAGCCCCAGCAAAGTGGAGTCTGCTAGCTCTTCTGCCCAAATACACAATTATCCAAATACACAAACCTGTGACCCAGCACTTTAATGGAGTGGGACATTCTGTTAAAGACCTAAGAGTTTGTGTTCTGCAGAAAAGAGACTTTAACTACCGTCTACAGAGAGTATGTTTGGAACTAACATTTATATTCAAAGTTGACACATCAACACGTGGTTTGAACAGGGACAGCAATTACCTGACCCATTATCAGGACTCTTTTACATACTTTGATGTTTGACCTAACGCTTAACTTCCCCACCCCACATGCCCTCCCACTCTGCTCTTCTGATTTGCCAAACTTGAAAACAATTTTTCTGATTTATCAACATTGGTAACAATTTTTGGAAATATGTGCATTATATATTGAGTCTGTTCTGGTAAAGCTATGATCTGAAGAAGTGGGTCTGTCCCATAAACACTCACCACTTAAATTATTTTGTTAGTCTTTAAAGTGCTACTTGACTGCTCTTTTTTTTTTAAACCTACATCCAGGTGAACTAGTGCTCGATAATGCTTATTGCCTTTAAAATACAGTTTGTGTGTAACAGTTCTTGAGAACACCGTCTAGTTGAATTATCAACCTCAGTCATAGAATGACACAAATCTCAAAGGGAACTGGGTTTGTGATCAAACAATTCTTATAACAATATGGCTACGTCTACACATGCAGCCAACATCGAAGTAGCTTATTTCGATGTTGCGGCATCGAAATAGTCTATTTCGATGAATAACGTCTACACGTCCTCTAGGGCCGGCAACGTCGATGTTCAACTTCGACGTTGCTCAGCCCAACATCGAAATAGGCGCAGCGAGGGAACGTCTACACGTCAAAGCAGCACACATCGAAATAGGGATGCCAGGCACAGCTGCAGACAGGGTCACAGGGCGGATGCAACAGCAAGCCGCTCCCTTAAAGGGCCCCTCCCAGACACAGTTGCACTAAACAACACAAGATACACAGAGCTGACAACTGGTTGCAGACCCTGTGCCTGCAGCATAGATCCCCAGCTGCCGCAGAAGCAGCCAGAAGCCCTGGGCTAAGGGCTGCTGCCCACGGTGACCATAGAGCCCCGCAGGGGCTGGAGAGAGAGCATCTCTCAACCCCCCAGCTGATGGCCGCCATGGAGGACCCAGCCATTTCGACGTTGCGGGACGCGGATCGTCTACACGGTCCCTACTTCGACGTTGAACGTCGAAGTAGGGCGCTATTCCTATCTCCTCATGAGGTTAGCGACTTCGAAGTCTCGCCGCCTAACGTCGAAGTTGGTGCCGCTACTTCGAAGTAGCGTGCACGTGTAGACGCATCTTATGAAATGTAAAGTTGAGGTACCTGGAAGGTTTCCAGAAGAGACTTCTCTAAACTGCTCTGATGGCAGTGGTCAGCAGGGTGGGACGTAGCATTTTCAGAGCTGAAAAGATTTTTGGGACTGTCCTGTCACATCCACTTTCATATTTGACACAAATGCCAATGCTTATGGTTTGGGTAACACAAGAGATTTGAAGCTGGTCACTTTTTTTACAGCTAAAGTCTGTTTTCCTGTGAGAAATTATTGTACAACTCAAAGAGAAATCATATCAGTGGTTAAATCTACAAACATTTTCATCATTATCCATGTGTGAGGAAGTTTCATGGTCAGAACAGACCATGTTTTCCTGCAATGGATCTTTACAGTTAAGAATGCTGAGGGACAACCGCAGGTTGGAGAAACTGCAGTACTATGATTTCACAATTATATTTAGGCCCAGCCATAAGCAGGGGAATGTTAATTCCTTGATGGGAGGCTAGTTGCAAACACTTGCAGGCGATCAATGAGTTGGTTGCCATGAAGATGGGTGTGCTTCTCTTCCTCTAATTCACAGAAGGGCTCAGATTCCTGTGTCATCTACTGGAACAGTGGGGATTGGATTGCAGGAGTGATCTCCAGACCAACTTAACACTGGCTAATGAGAGGATATCAGGGAAGTTGGTGACTGGAAAATTAACCATGGCCACTTTGGAATGCAGTGCATCCTCACAAGGCCACACTAGGAAAGCTTGGAGTTTAATGATGAAATATTTTGTATAGAAAATAGAAGAAACCAGACACTTAGGGGTATAGAAATGAGCTAGTTGTACCAGGTATTTTGAAAAAATGAGGTTTTGAAGTTATGTCATGATCTTAAAATTACCGGTGATTCTGGGGATGCAAAAAGAAAAAAAAATAGGGGCTAAAATGGAGGCAGGATGTAGACAAGTGGTGCAAGAAATGTGAAATTTATGTTGCAAAGAATTCCTCTGTCCCCGCCCCACCCCCATGCACAAACATTCTGTAACAGCTCTTTGCAGCAGCTTTTTGTGAGCATACCAATGGAGGCTATTATCTTTTATGTCCTGAGACAGAAGCTATTTATATTTGTTGGTGCCTATGGGCTACTTCACAAAGGGCTTGTCTACACTACCACCTTCCTTCGAAGGAAGCATGGTAATTAGGGTGTTGGGAGTTTACTAATGAAGTGCTGCTGTGCATAGGTGGCACTTCAGTAAGCAAATTCCCCCCCGTGGCAACTTCGTAAAGAAGCCCAGGAAAACTTGAGGGCATTCCTTGATGCACTGAAAAGGTGGTGTGACGTAAGCCCGTATGAGGAAATCCTGAAAAGAGAGGACCTGGATGGATTCCACTGGTTTAGAAGCTCAAAGACAGGTAAACTCTGGGAAGTACCCTATACAGTGTGGATCTGAATAAATGAAATGGGGCACAGATTACAACTGGATCCCAAGATTAAATCCAACGTTATTTACAGGACCATTTCAGAAGATACTACGGTCACAAAATTCCAGTTTGCCTGCCCCTCCTCTCCACACATTGTGACTGTTGCTGTGTAGGCTGAAGAATCTGGGAAGGTTGAGACAGAAATGAGTGGGTTGGAGGGTCCCAAACAGAATTGATGGGGACTGTCATGACCAAAAGGTTGCACAGAACCATTAGATACACTTAGAAGTACATTGAAAGAAAACCCCAAGAGAAAACCCTGCAAAAATCTGGGTGGAAATAATATTATTGCAGGTTAGTAAAGTGAAACTATCCTGACAGACAAAGGGTGTATATATGTAAATAGTTAAGTTTTTATCTTTCTCTATTTGTTAAATTACTTCTTTTCTTTCTGTTTAATATAGATGATAAAGTGCCCCCATTTTAGGCAGAATGTTCAATTGAATTTGAGGTGGGGAGGACTGGGTGAAAAGTTGCTATAGGCTGAGCTTCAAAAACTCAGATGAAGTTGGTGGGCCCTCAGACACATTTCAGTTAGCATATCCAGAAGGATAAATTAATCACAACCCACCATCTAAGACTAAACGATTCTTCCCAGGAATCTTAGGTTGAGTGGGAGGAAGGACTTTCCTTGAGAACTGTTCTGGCTAAAAGCAGATGTGAGAGAAGAGAGAAAAGAGAACAGATACTGAGAGACGCAGAGGCAAAAAGCAAGAAAGCAAAATTAGAGATAGAACTTTTTTGGGTCTGAAGTTCTCTGAAGATACTTGGGGCTGCAAACAAAAACTATTCTGTTTCTGATTTCTGGTGTGGGAATAAGCAAGGCCTTGTATGTCAGCTGTAAATAAGACAGCATCAAAGAAATTACCAAGCTCCATCACTAATTTCTATCCCCAGCTGGAGTGGTCCCAAGGGCCAGAACTTGGACAAAAAAAAAAAGGTGGGGGGAACTACATCAAATTTAGTATGCTTTCTTATTAATGAATGAAACAGTAAAGAGAGAAGTATTGGCAAGGTAACAATAACAGCTTTTATGCAAGATAATTTACAGTACTGGTATTACACAATTGCACCTTCACCTGGCAGAACAAAATGTTACTGACATCATTTAACTTGTAACAGAGGAGCGATAATGCATAACGATTGTGAAAAGTGACTTTTAGGATTAAACCATTCATTTATGGGAATAAGAAAAAAAACACTGTCTTGTCTAGTGCTTATTTTGTCACAATCGAGTGCTCAGATATTCCACAGACTTATTGATTTAAGTAGTGATTCCACAGTCTCTTTCTCTTAATTGTATTACAGTTTTCAGAGGTTCCCGATTATGACATTTTATTTTAATGTGTGGTTGCTGGGTATGGGCTTCCAAATCAAATATCTGTATAGTTTGTGATGGAGCTATTCATGCTGCATGACATAAAAGTGTAACAATGCCAGTAAATTAAATCTCACTTAGTACTTGGCCTGTGCTTTTCAAAAGTTAAAGTTCTCTCCCTAGCTATTAATTGATGTTTTAACTCCCCTCCCTCTTTCTCTTCCCTATTTACAGGCTAGTTAAAGGTGTAACAAAAGTAGCATGTTCTGTGGGAACCAATAACATTGCATTCCAAGGGAAGAAAGGTTAAAGGATTAAGAACGGGATAATTCACACTAGTGATGTGCCATGCTTTGCTGTCTGACAAATCTTAGCTCTGCCCTCATCTGATATTCTAGCAATATACAAATAAGAGCTGAACAGCAATCTTCATATTTATTAATCATGTGTAACTTATTTGTCATATGTTGTTAATTATCTGATTTTACCTTGGTGCTTGGAGAGTACATTTTCACCATGGACATTAATCGTTTAATTTGGTTGGACAGGGATGTCTTTAAAATCATAATCCATATTCATTCCTGTTTGAAATGTTAAAATAAACAAAGAGCATGAGTTCTTCTTTGGAGAGGTACCTTTCACCTTCAGTAACATCAGGCTCTGCTGGAAATACACAGCATGTATGCTAATGAACGACTAACGTTGAATACACATACTGCAGTGTAGAATAGAAATTTAGGCTTTTCTCTATACAGGTGAATATATTTAACCCACTTGCAGAAAGCTACAGTCATTGTGCTTGATACATTCTAATACCAACGATCGTAGAGTCTGTAACAGAAGTGGGTCAGATATGGGCAATCAAGACTTTGAATCTGGCCTGTGGCCTGCCCTGCTGGATAGGGTGACCTTCTGTTCCATTTTCCCCAGGACAGTCCCATATTTTAGTCATCAGGCAGGCCTCCCAACTCTTTAACTAAGGGGCTAATTGTCGCATATTCACTCCTCAGCTGAGCTGTCCTTCCCACAAGTCAGCACAGCTGCACAGCTGCAGCTAAATCAACTAGCCCCAGCCAGGCAGCACATGCATGATGTATGGACTGGCAGGTGCACAGGCCACAGCAGCAGAAAGAGAGACAGCTGACACCGCAGCTAGGGAGCCCCCCCAGAAAAAAACCCTGGCAGGGGAGCACCTCCTGGCAGGGCAGTAGCCCTGTTGCCAGTGCCCTGAGGAATCGCACAGCTAGGGAGCCACATCTGTGGTCTGGCAGCCCCGTTCCCAGGGTCCCACATCATGAGGCAGCTGTGGGGCTCAGTTCCCAGTGCCCTGAGGCATGGGGCAGCCAGGAACTGTACTGTCAGGGTGGCAGTCCCATTCCTGGAGCCTCATAGCATGGGACAGCTGGGGAGTTCCATTCCCAGAGCCAGAGAATGGGACACCCAGAACTCACATGCACAGGACAGCTGCCATCCACAGCCAGGGAGCCCCCATCCCTCTGGCAGGGAAGCAGCCCTGTTGCCATCACCTAGAGGTGTGGGGAAGGTGGGAAGCTCCTACACAGGGTAGTAGTTCTGTTTCTGGAGCCCTGGGGTATGGGGAAGATGGGAGCCACACACGTGAAGCAGTCGCAGTCGCGGAGTGTACCCCCCAGCAGGGTGGCAGTCCTGTTGCTGGAATCCCAAGGCACAGGGCAGGGAGGGAGCCACAGCCTTTCCCCCCACCCCCAGACAGAGAGTGCCACACTGCAGGGCACTAACCCCTGCAGGGCAACCACCCCCTGGAGCTGGGGAGCTCCCCTGCAGGGCAGCAGCTAATTCCCAACAGCCCATGGCGTGTGAGCATCAGGGGTTTCCTTCAGAGTGGAGCAGCTAAGAAGCCCCTCCCCCCACTCCTTCTCTGTGGGGAAACAGACTCATTCGTAGTGCCCCATTGCTCTGGGCAGATGGGGAGCCCCTGGTGCAGGGCTGCCAGCCCGCTTCTCTGCCAGACTCTATTCCTGGTGCCCCATGGCTGGGCAGGCACCCCCTCACTGAGCAGATGTCCCTGCAGCTGGGGAGAACCCCCAGAGGTCTGCAGGCTGCAGCCTTCATCCCTGGTGATTCCTGTCCCTGATGGTCATCAGGCCCCCATGTCTGGTGCCCCACTGCAGGGCAGCAGCTGTGAGTGTCAGCATGCGCTCCCTGTGGAGGAGAAGCCTCTGGAACCCATAGGGCAGAGACAGGGCTGGAAGCATCACGCACTGAAGGACAGCAAGATGAGGCTAAGGTAGGTACTTCTAAAAGAGCAGTAACTACTTAATTATACATATATTTTTATTTTTTTACCTATTATTTGTAATAATGTAATATGTGTTTTTAATAGGTGCTCAGTAAATGTAATGTTATATTGAACATTTGTAGGGCATAGGTTTGATTGATTGCCATTGAACTCGCTGAAGTCTCAGCAATTTTACCAGGTGTCCTTTATTCGTCATAGGGAAATACAGTCACCCTACTTCTGGGACCCTCAGGCAGGTAGCAGCCCCACACCACTCAAAACATCTGGCCAATCCGTGTGCATCTCTGCACCATGCACTGGAGGAAAAAGGGCTTTGAATGCTGCTCCCACACTGAACACAATTTCTCAGCTCCCATTGGCCGGAACTGGACAATGGGAGCTGAGTGATTGTGCTGGGGGGAAGTGGGAGGGGGCCGCCAAAGGGAACTAGCCAATGGGAGCTGAAATTGTGTATGGAGGTAGAGAAAGGTGTGAAGGTTCCCTACAGTGCGCCGTGCAGAGAGGCACATGAAGCAGCCAGCCACTTTGAGCAACATGTGGGGCCGGGGCTGGGGCAGGGGCAGGCCCAAGGTTCCGTTGGGCTGCTGTCCAGGAGCTGCCTAGGTAAGTGCTCCTGGCCAGGGCCTGTCTCTGGCACCCAATTCTCGCTGCATCACAGCTTTCCTGTCCTGGTCACTACTCTCTCTCGTCTCAGGTCACCATCCAAATTCTCTGCACGCACACACACACACACACACTGCCCCCAGGTCACAATTCCCTCTCATATTCAGCACCCCCTGCTACACACATACTCAGACCAGAAACCATGCCCCCTCCTGGACCCTGCATCCTAATCCTCTACCCCAGGTCACAACCCTCTCCTTCACCCAAACCTCTCTCAGACCTCATACCCACTTCTGGACTCCCCTCCTCGGTCAGAGCTCCTGTCTGCACCCAGCCTCTATCCCAGACACCATATGCCCTCCATAGAAAAGTGTAGTCTTTGACCTCCTACCAAAATATTGGAGTGGCCCACCTATCAAAAATTATTGCCTACCCCAATCTAAAACGTACTGGTTCTTTTTTCTTCATATGTATATCTGTATGACATCTATTGATTCATGTATGTTAAGAAAATAATCCAGCATTGCTCAGATTCACCCAGCATTGCTCAGGTCCTTAACTCAATTAAGGTTTGTTTGTTTGTTTTTTAAATAAAAGGAAAATGTACATACATTATTTAAATAATTATTTTTTTTCAAAAATACAGTGTTTTATTATTTTAATTTTAATTATTCCAGATTTCTTAAAAAAGGGATTGTTAAAGTTTATCACCTTCATTGTTTTAGCAAATTTTTAAAAGGGGAATTCTATAATTTTCCTCATGTCTATGAACTCTTAGTATTTAATATGTTTTAACAAAAAAGGACTATTGTCAGTTTGGTTTCCAATAACTTTTTTTCCTAGTTTTCAAACCTTAAGTATTGGTTTAGCTGTGCCAAAACAGACCACCACACCAAGTTTGTCCATTGTATCTCTTTTCTATAAGGTTTAATAACAGGCAATCCTGTTGTACGTTCATCTTATTTTTGTGCTCACCTTGGTTCAGCCTCTTTCAGCATTCACTCAGTTATGACTATTTTGAGGACTGTGCTTGATTTGGTGATTCTGTCTTTGTTCTGTTGAGTTTTATGAGAAGCAATCTTATTCCAGAAACACACCTTTCTCCTGGTACAACCAAACCGTTACGTTGCTTTAAGTTATGATAAGAGGAAGCTGTGTGCTGAATATGGTGGTCCTAGCTCTTACCGTTTAAGAGGCATTCTTGATCAAACAGACAAACTCTCTCAAATACTTAGTTAGATGGGAGGAAGTCAAGAAGGAAACAATATGTGGTGTTAACAAGTAGAGTATTTCTTCTTTCCAGCCGTGGAAACACAATATTTCTATACTGTTATGTAATGTTACAAAGACAGGGCGTCACAGGTGCTATTGGTACTAAACTGGTAATATTGCACTAGTTGATTCCTATCCAAATAAGTTACCCTTGTGTTGACAGACTCATGAAGCACCTATGAAAGGGAATAATGAAAGTGTATCTTATAGGGACTCTGATAATAATATTTCTATTAATCTATACTATTGTAAAAGGAGATCTGTCTCTCCATCTGGCTGGCTGGCTGGCTGTCCCACAGTAGTCATGAACATTTCTCAGGGCTGTCATGGTGCGTGTGAGGCTGTGCAGGGGGTCAAAGCTGGGGAGCTCCACCTCTGTGCCCGTCGATGAGGTACAGAGCTAGCATGGGTGCTGCATGAGGGCAGCTTCCCTCCCTACCTCTCCACCCCCTGGGAGGTAGGGATGTTACCAAGGGAAAAAAGAAAGAAAGAACCCATAGGGCCGAGGTGGCAGCTATTGGAAAGGAACTGCTGGAGTGGGAATTTCACTATGTTGCTGCCAACCTCCCTCTTGTTTGCTGTCTCTGGCTGTCTGGGGTGCATCTCAGGCTGCTGTGGTGGGTGGAGGGACACTGCTTCCTTTTTCCCCACTGGGAGAGACCCACTGCCAGCAGCCGGTTCCCCTGAGCTGTCGGTGAGCAGCAGGCAGAGCACACATGGGAGCGCACCAGGCTTCTCGCTGCGTTGTCCCACAGCGTGCTTGGGAGGGACCCAAAAATGGGGCCCAAGGTGATTTCCTAGTCTCTGGCTTGCCAAGGAGTCATGGGGTTGAAGCCAGGCTGGACAGATGGCTCCAGGCCAGGCAAGGAAGGGGGAAAGAGCCTTGGGCACTGAAGCCTTGGGCCAGCAAAGGGAGCCACTGGAAGGCTGTGCCTGCCTGTCAGTGGGGAGCATGGCACAGATTCAAACGGGGGCATGCAAGGAGATGGGCTGGTGGGGAGCTGAGGGGGAAGGTCTGCAGCCAGGGGGAAGTGGGAAGACCTGGGAATGCAGGGAGGGAGCAGAGACGTGTAGCGGGAAGATGGCAAAGGGGGAGGGGCTGTGGGGAAAAGGAAGTGGGGGATGGTTGAGTCTATAAAGGGGAGGAGAGGTGGGGAGGCTGTGAGAGGGAGTCCCCCAGTGGTTTCAGGTTGGTGCAGCATGGCGGCTGCAGGAGGGAGGTGTGGGATGGGGGATGGTGCCTTTTGAAGAACTGCCACCTCAGCCATTTCTTTCTTTCCTTGGCAACCTCCCTCTCTCCTGAGATACAGAGAGGTGGGCAAAGAAGCTGCCCCCACACAAACCCTGCCCTGGCTTTCTGATCATAGGATGCAAATATTAGGTTTTAGAATATTCCCATTTGTCATGCAGCGCCAACAGTTTCCCATCAGGCCAGCGTTTGCAATGGCTATAAACAGAAGTTAAGGACAGAGCCTAGAGAATGTGGAATATATTTAACTGCACTAGTTTTCACTCATGTTCAATTATATGTGGCGACGGGTGGGGTAGGCAACCCCGGAAACCTCACAATAGATGCAGATCAGCAACCTTTTCATAGGACACCAAGGTGGAGCGTAAAATTTATGCCTAAAAATGTGCTTGCCCAAATGTTATGTATACAGAAGTGATACAGATATATTGCGTACTTGTAGGAAAGATTTATGTAGTGTTTGTATATTGGACAAAATAAAAGAAACAACCAATTCTACCTGTGCAAATAATTACTTCGGCTGTAGCCACCACAAAGGGGCAGGCCATGCTAGTATTTATAAAAACATATTTACTCTTTCCATCAATTAGTTTGACTATTTAGGGCGGATTGCCCTTCTCTTGTTCGTTTGTTTTTTCCATTTACTTTACTTCATGGAACTTCAATAGTTCATCAAAGAAAAACTTAAGTGAGAAAACAAGTGCTGTCTGGAATTGTAAACTTTTGTGTAAACAACAACTGTGTTTATTTATATTTAGAATTCTTAATTTTATACATGTAATCATTAAAATGGTAATCCAGCGTGAATTATCTTCTCAATGGGAGTGCTTCCTCTTTGTTCTTTTAGTTTCTGTTCTGGCAAATGGTTTTGTTTTAAAGTTTAAAGCTACTTTTGGCAGGCCAAACTAACATAAAAGCCACATCCATCATGGTTTAACCAAAAACAAACAACAAAGAGTCCCATTTCCTAGAACTATCTCTCTTTTCCTAAAATCTGTACAATACAAAACAGTTATGTTAAAAAACAAAACCAACTCTCCCACCCCCTACTATGGACAAAAGAGTAAGCTTGCTTGCCCACCTCACTTTCTATAGCGAGTCTTTAGTTTAATTGTCTGTTTTTTCTGATATTCAGAAAGAATATGAGTTATGAAAATAATTAAGGGGCTGGAGCACATGACCTATGAGGAGAAGCTGAGAGATTTGAGCTTATTTAGTTTGCAGAAGACTAACGGGCAATTTGATAGCAGTCTTCAAAGTCCTGAAAGGGTTCTCTAAAGAGGATGGAGAGAGACTGTTCTCAGTGGTGATAGATGACAGAAAAAGGAGCAATGCTCTGAAGTTACAGAGGGACGGGTGTAGGTTTGATATTAGGAAAAACTATTTCACCAGGAGGGTGGTGAAGCACTAGAATGCATTACCAAGGGAGGTGGTGGAATCTCCATCCCAAGAGGTTTTTAAGTCTGGGCTTGACATAGTCACGGCTGGGATGATTTAGTTGGGGTTGATCCTGCTTTAGGCAGGGAACTGGACTAGATGACCCCCTGAGGTCCCTTCCAACCCTAGAATTCTATGATTCTATGATCATGTACGTCCCCTTTTGACTCACCATGGCTGGGGAGCAGCATCATGGCTGGTAGTTGGGAATGGAATTGTTTGAGACATTTGCCTGTACTAGAAGGGAATTGTGGACTTGATGATTGAGGAAGTCCCTTCCAATCCTATGCCGAGCTTGTTGAATAATGGACTTTTTGCTTCCCTGCCAATTTGGGCAGAAAAAATCAAAATGAAAACAGGATTGTAGTTTTGACACGCTGCTCTTTAAACACCCTATACTTAGCACAGGGGATACCAGAAGGATTCTATGAAAGCTGTGGCGACATATTTAGTTAGAAAGGCAATCGATACATGCATTTGAGAGTGTCTGTATATTGAAAACCACTCACATATTTTCTACCTAGTGGCCAGTAATGTGGAATGGGTAGCAAACAAAGGATGTGCCAGTTCAGTTGAAAGTAGAATCAGCTGCTAACTGTTCAAATTACCTCCCAGTGGGTTAACATGTCTTCATGGACTTTTGCAAGATTACATCTAATAAACATTTTCTGCAATAGACTATAAGAAGTAAAGGAATATCATAATATACTGAGGCTTTGAGTCTACTTAATAAAGAACTTTCCATGCAAATAAATAAATAAATAAATAAATAAATAAATAAATAATTTCCACTTTTTTCTTTTGACAAAGCAAATAGAAATGTGCTCCTTAAAAAGAAAAAAAAACCCTACTAAATCCTTAATCTAAACTTATGCTGTGTAATAACACCATTGCTGTTATATTATATCACTGTGCTAATGCAGTACACATGGAGAAACACATGTGTTACATAGCTAAGTACACCACAGAGTTAGTGGAATGAGATGATCTCATTCTGTTTTCTGTCTACTGTTCCTATAAATGCAGAAGAGGCCTCACCGGCTGCCGGGGCAGTTGTGGGGCAATCGGCATCCTATGTTTTCTGTTCAGATGCTACAGCAGGAATCCCTGGGCCTAGATGCTTTCAACCCATTTCTTGACAGACACTTGATGATGAGTAGGATGTCTTCATGTCCCCCTTCTATTTGTGAGTCTGTTGATGGCTGATCAGCCTGATTCTGGTGCTACAGATCTTATCACAGAAGTAGCAGGTTCTGGTAGCTGTTGGAGGACCGCAGGACAGTTTTTGTTGCTCTTTTCTCCTTCTTTGCCACTTCTTGTCTAAGCTGCAGCGGGACTTCTCAAATTGTGCCACCCCCTCATGGATTACTGGTCTCCACTGGGGACGGCCTTGGGCAATGCCACATTTTTTCATATGTGCCTTCAGCATCCTTAAATTGCTTTCTCTGGTGCCCAAAGCTCATTTGTTCTTCCTTCAACTTGGAAAGCAGAATTCGTTTTGGGAGGTGCTGGTCAGCCATTGGGACCATGTAACTGGTCCAATGAAGTTGTTGGTAAATGGTAATGGTTTCTATGCTGGTCGTTTTTGACTCTTCCAGGATGCTAGCGTTCATGTATCTATCCTCCCAAGAAATATTTAGGATTCTCATGAGGCGACATTGATGACATTGTTCAAGTGCCTTCAAATGACTCTTGAATGTTGTCCAGATTTCACATGTGTGCAGTAGTGCTGGAACAACCACTGTGCGGCATTCAAGGAGCTTTGTCTTGTAAGAGAAGTCTTGATTCTCAGAGACCTGTTGTCTCAGGCAGGAGAAAGCAGAGCATGCACTTATCAGATGAGGCTAGGTTTCTACATCATGAAGTTTAATAAAGACAAATGCAAAGTGCTCCACTTAGGAAGGAACAATCAGTTTCACACATACAGAATGGGGAGAGACTGTCTAGGAACGACTACAGCAGAAAGGGATCTAGGGATTATAGTGGACCACAAGCTAAATATGAGTCAACAGTGTGATGCTGTTGCAAAAAAGGCAAACATGATTCTGGGATGCACTAACAGGTGTGTTGTGAACAAGACACGAGAAGTCATTCTTCCGCTCTACTCTGCCCTGGTTAGGCCTCAGCTGGAGTATTGTGTCCAGTTCTGGGCACCGCAGTTCAAAAAAGATGTGGAGAAACTAGAGAGGGTCCAGAGAAGAGCGACAAGAATGATTAAAGGTCTAGAGAATGGGACCTATGAAAAAAGGTTGAAAGAATTGGGCTTGTTTAGTTTGGAAAAGAGAAGATTGAGGGGAGACATGATAGCGGTCTTCAGGTATCTAAAAGGGAGTCATAAGGAGGAAGGAGTGAACTTGTTCTTCTTGGCCTCTGAGGATAGAACAAGAGGCAATGGGCTTAAACTGCAGCAAGGGAGGTTTAGGTTGGACATTAGGAAAAAGTTCCTAACTGTCAGGGTGGTCAAATAGTGGAATAACTTACCAAGGGAGGTTGTGGAATCTCCAACGCTGGAGATATTTATGAACAGGTTAGATAGATGTCTATCAGGGATGGTTTAGATAGTACTTGGTCCTGTCATTGGGGCATGGGGCTGGACTCGATGGCCTCTCGAGGTCCCTTCCAATCCTAGTGTTCTATGATTCTATGATTCTATCAGTGTTGACATTTGTGGAACAATGACTTCCAAGGTATGGGAAATACTTCACATTTTCCAGTAGTTCTCCATTAACTTCACAGAATCACAGAACACTAGACCTGGAAGGAACCTTGAGAGTATTAAGCACTATCTTGACCAGTATTTGGCCACCTGCAACTCCAGAGCTGCATGTGGTTCTGTAAGGAGCTACTTGCAGCTCCGAATGCTACCACTGGTGACTCCTCTTTGCAGCTCTGGAGGCTGCCCCCACTTAAATGGAATTTAGTTTTTTTGTTTAGTGGTGGCAGCATCTGGAGCCACTGAGCAGTCAGCTGCAGTGGCGGGGTGGGGGAGCCAGCACGGCAGGGCTCCCCAGAAGAGGAAGCTGTCAGGGCAGGGAGCTGCTCCACATGCAGGGGAAGTCAGACCCCAGAAGATCTGGGGGAGTGAGGGGTGACTGAGCCTGCCCTGATGGAGCTGTGCAGCTGCGCACAGAAGGAGGTAGCAGGTGGGAGCAGCAGAGGGAACATGGAGGCCATGGAGGAGCAGCAGCAGTGCACGGAGTTTGTCAGCTGAAGCAGGTAAATCCCGGGGCTGAAGGGATTAAACCTTGGTTTAGGGAGGAAGGATTGGGGCTGAAGGTGTTAAACCTTAGGGTTGGAGCGTGGTTTGTGGGATGGGGTTTAAAGCTTGGAGATAGGGGAGCAGATTTGTGGGTTGAGGCAGGTAAAGCCTGGAGAGAGCGGTAACTTAACTTTCTAAATTTCAAGTAATTGTGTATCCGCTGTTGTTAAAGTAGGGATGACAAAAAGTACGATTTGATGTTACCTATTAAGGACTGTCTCTTATTCATTGCATTCATTCCATGACCTCCCTAGGCAATTTTTTCCAGTGTTTAACCACTCTGACAATTAGGAAGTGTTTCCTAATGTCAAGCCTAAGCCTCCCTTGCTGCAGTTTAAGCCCACTTCTTCTTGTCCTATCCTCAGAGGTCAAGGAGAACAATTTTTTCTCCCTCCTCCTTTTAATACTCTTTTAGGTACTTGAAAACCACTGTTTTTTTCTTTTCTAAACTAAACAAGCCCAGTTCTTTCAGTCTTCCCTCATAGCTCATCTTTTCTAGACCTCTAATCATATTTGTTGCTCTTTTCTGGACCTTCTCCAATTTTTCCACATCTTTCCTGAAAGGTGGTGCCCAGAACTGGACACAATACTTCAATTGAGGCCCAATCAGTGCTGAGTAGAGGGGAAGAATGACTTCTCATGTCTTGTTCACAACAATCCTGTTAATTCATCCCAGAATCATGTTTGTTTTTTTTTCCTTTCAAGCAACAACATCACACTGTTTCCTGGATTGTTCTTATTTCTCTTTTTATAGATGGGCACGGTATTCGCCCTTTTGAGTCTTCAGGAATTTCTCCCAACTAAAGGCTCAGATACCTCCTTCATCATCTCCTTGAGTATTCTAGAACACATTTCATCAGGGCCTGGTGACTCGCAGACATCTAACTTCTCTAAGTAATTTTTAACTTGTTCTTTTTTTAAAAAAAATCATCTAAACCTTCCCCCTTCCCACTAGCATTCATTATGTTAGACATGCTTTCATCAGGTTTCTTTGTGAAGACTGAAACAAAGAAGTCATTGAGTACCTCAGCAATTTCCAAGTTTCCTGATGTTGTTTCCTCCTCCTCACTGATCAGTGGGCTTACCTTGTCCTTGGTCTTCATCTTACTTCTAATATAGTAATAGAATGGCTTCTTGTTACCTTTTATGTCTCTAGACAGTTTGAGCTCATTTTATGCTTTTGCCTTTCTACTCTTCTCCCCTGCATATAAGCATTATTTACTTATAGTCATCCTTTGTAATGTGTCCTAATTTCCCCTTTTTGTATGACTCCTTTTTGAATTTGAGATCATTCAAGATCTCCTGGCTGAGCCAAGGTGGTTTTTTACCATACTTTCTATCTTTCCTGGACAGAGATATAGCTTACTTTAGGGTGGTTAATAGTGTCCCTTTGAAAAACTGTAAACTCTCTTCAGTTGTTTTTCCTCTTAGCCTTGCTTCCCATGGGATCTTACCTACCAGTTCTCTGAGTTTACCAAAATCTGCCTTTCTGAAATCCATTGTCTCTCTTTTACCACTCTTCCTTCTACCATTACTTAGAAGCATGAACTCCATGATTTCATGGTCACTTTTTCCCAAGCTGTCTTCCACTTTCAAATTCTCAGCAAGTTCCTCCCTATTTGTTAAAATCTCAAACTGATTCCTCTCTAGTAGCTTTTCCAAGTAGCCTTTTCCACCTTCTGAAATAAAATATTGTTCTCAATGCAGTCCAAGAACTTATCAAATAGTCTGTGCCTCAGTGTGTTAGTTTCCCAACATGTGTCTGGGTAGTTGAAGTCCTCCATCACCACCAAATCCTGTGCTTTGGATGATTTTGTTAGTTTAGAAAAAGCCTCATCCATCTCTTCTACCCGGGTAGATGGTCCATAGTAGACCCCCTACCATGACACCACCCTTGTTTTTTACCCCTTTCAACCTAAACCAGAGACTGTCAATGCATCTGTCTCTTGCACCCATCTCCATCTCAGCCCAGGAACAGATATTTTTAATATAATGCAACACCTCTTCCTTGTTTACCCTGACTTCAATAGATGGTACATGAGACTGTCCCGTTGGCATGGGTTAGTGGAGCACTTTGTATTTTTGATGTTCAGTGTGAGGCTGAGATTCTCATACACTTTGGTGAAGGTGCTTAAGATGGTCTGAAGGGTTACAAGAGAATTAGCAGCAACCATGTTGTCACTCACATACTCAAGCTCCATGATCAAGGTCATTGAGGTCTTGCTTTTAGACTTTGGTATCCTGAGATTGTCTGTAGAATGAAAGGGAAGCTTTTTCAATCTTCATGCCATCTGGATTTGTTTTGAAAGGTGAGCATGTTTAGCAGTTTATCATATGAAAGGAAGAATGTCAAGTTTCACAGTGGAGGCCTGTTGATAGATCAACTTGTGACTCTAGCTTAATTGGGATTAAACCTAAGGAATTTTAGTCTGAGTGGCTGCAGTGTTCCATTTGCTCTCTCAGAAGAGGCTAAATGATCTGTACAGCTGGCACGTGTACCTATCATAATAATAATTTCACAAGTATCTGAACTTTCTCAAGTGTTTTTTTTTTTTTTAAACCAGCTAGGATCTCAAAATAGTAGTAATAATTTGTAAGCCACAATCACAAAATGATTGGTTTTTTTAAGGGAAATTGCGACTAGTCAAACTTGTAGTTAGTTGTCTACCTCACACTTGACACTGTGAGGTCCATGATGAGGTTATAGGTTGAAGATCACCTGGTCCTCAATTACTATAAAAATACTGTAGATAGGTCAGCTAACGGGATAAAGAATAACTGTGATGAGTGGGGAGGGTCTTGCTAGAGACCAAGGGGAAGGAGTCACCAAGGAGGCTCACCATACAAGCTAGATGAAAGAGCCAAGAGCCAGTTTGGGTCTGACAGCATTATTCAGGGCCTACTGCTTCGAAAACATCTGCATTGAACCTCATGCAGTGGCTCTGCAAATCTTAGATACTGGTACATTTCCGAGTAATGCTGTAGATTTTGCCTGCAATTTGACTGAATGTGCCCCTTTGAAAGAGGGGATGAAAACCTGTAGAACCCTAACAAGTGATAATACATCCAGATATCCATCTCAATAGTCTCTGAGTGGAGATGGAAGACCTAGTGGATCTATCCATGAAGGAAATGAAGAGTATATGTGACTTCCTAAATTGCTTCTTCCTGTCTAAGTAGAATGCCAGTGCCTTTCTAACATTCAAGTAAGTAAAGAGGATTCCTATGTGTCTGGGGAGTGGAAGAACACAAATAAACTGATTAATTAAAGTGCAACTATGTTAGAACCTTCGGTAAGAATTTGGGGTAAAAATGTAAAGTGACTTTGGCCTTACAAGATACTGTAAGGGTTAGCGAGGATTTGCCATCAGGGCTCCAGTCTCCTTGACCCCAAAGGCTGTCATCATGGTGACTATAAGGGTCGTTTTCCTAAATAAATGAAAAAGAAAATAGATTGCCATTGGCTTGAATGGTGATGTCATAACATAATTTAAGACGAAGGGAGAGTTTCTTATCTGCTGCCAGAGAGTCCCCAGACCTTTAAGAAATCTAGATCATAGCAGATGAGCAAATATGGAGACTCCTTCAATCCAAAGGATGAAAGGCTGATATGGCAGTCAAGTGGCCCTGAATGACTCAGATTTCTTTAGATCCAATAAATAATTCAAGATGAAAAACTGACAACACTACTGGAACTATCTCTTCCACTTCTGCAAGTAAGTAGTGAGTGTCTTTCAATAATACATTCTAATGCTATGAACCATTGAGGAGCTCTGCCCTGAGGTGGAGAACTGCCAGGGTGGAATACATGACGCAATTCTCCTTTTGTGACAGGAGAAGAAGAATAGTTGGGAGCTTTGAGGGTTGGATGCACAGGACAAGCATGTAAGGGTACTAAGCTTACCTAGTCCCTGCCATGTCAGCACTATAAAAATAACTCTGTCTCTGTCCCATCTGATCTTGTTCATCACCCTTAGTGTCAGTGGAATTGGAGGAAACATATAGACCAGACTCTTCTTCCACGATAGAACAGTAATGCTCCAGACCCACTCTGAGTACAAAAGAGGATACTTTCTGTTCCTGGAGATGGCAAACAGATCCATCTCTGGCAGTCCCCATCTTTGGAATACATTTTGGAGAACCTGATTGTCTAGCTCCCATTCATAGTCTGTAAGAGGTGTTCACAGAGGACAAAAGCTATGGGATTCTGAATTCTTGAGAGGTAGAACACTAATAATTAGATATGAAGAGCTATACACCAATTCCTTAACTCCATGATACAGCATACAGGGAGGAAGAGAATCTTGCTGCTCCCAGCTTGTGGATATAGAACATACAGGACACATTGTCTGTCATTACCCTGATTGATTTGCCCTTGATGAGGGTTAGAAAGTAAAAGCAAAAATTCCTGATAGCCTTCAGATCCAACAGGTTGAGGGGAAGACCGATTTCTTGAGTTATCCCTCTGCACTGAGTAGGAAGAGCATTGAGGTAGGTACCCCATTCCCACAGTAATGCATCTGTTAATGTCTCTGGGGAGGAGCAACATGAAGGAATGACTGCACAGACATTGAGTTGATCCACCAGTCTAAGGAGTGCCTCACTTGTAATGCAATCGTCGTTAGTTCTTCCAGTGCTTCACTGACTGAAGAGTAGGTCACCTGTGCCAACCCTGGAAGCAGTTCTAGTTCTGTTGGCTATGCACAGAAAAATTTTTCAAATTGCAACTTTACAGATAAACAGCTAATTTTCTCAGTGTTGCTAAAAGATGCAATGTAACTTTACACAGTCACAAAATGCCCAGTCCATCTAGGCTATGTCTACATGGCACCCTAACCACATAATAAGCTATGCAATTCACGCTACACAAATTGTGTAGCTTATATCAGGCTATTTTGTCATGTGGCGTTGTCTAAATGGTACCGCATGCTGATATAAAGCGCCGTTTTGAGGGATCCCTGTACTCCTGCGATGAGGTATACAGGGATGCCAGAATAGTGCTCCTGTTATCTTGAAAATGGTCTCAAGACAACAGGCACTTTGCATACACACAGGCAGCTATTTTGCAATACCGGAACATCCGGAAATAGCTCCAGTAGGGTAGAAATAGCCCAAGTCTCTGTGCTATGACCCCTATGAAAGGCAAGAGGAAAGTATGATTCTTCTAAAACACGATTGTGTCAGAATGGAAAGAATGTGTGAATGTGCTTCAAAGCATGACACTCTGCCTTGAACTACCTGTTCCAGAGACTATTTGAAAGAAAGTGTTGGCATTTGAATGAAAGGGGAACTTCCCCAAGATCTTACCAAGTAACGCTCAATATAAAATGATTCATTGTAACTAATATTGCTCTGACATCACAGCAGAGGCCCAGTGTGAAAATCCTGGTTTTCCATTAGTTATGAAATACAGAATACACAAAGACCTCACACTCTGAATTCCCTTTTCATAGCATATTACACACCAAGCTGAAGCAGTCAGCAGTTTGGTGCTAGATAGCCATGCCAGTATAAACACTAGCACACCTTTGAGGAATAGTGATGAAGAGCTTCAGGGTTTTGCTCTGAAAAGAAGCTCTTATTAACCAGCAGAACCCTGGTCAGTTTTATAGGTCTCCTCTGGGAACCCCAACAACATACCTGACTGGTAACTAATACCTGAAAAGACGAGAAGTCACACAACTTGCTTTGCTGTAGCATTGTGAAGGTGAATTAATAAAATGGTACCGCTGTAAAGAGCTTAATTATTTCACAAATGAAACTGCTTGAGGTACTGCCCAGTGTCTTCTGCAACAACAGGCTTTATATTGCAATTTTAGTTGCACCGAGGTAGAATCAGATACTGGTGTTTTCAGAGGCCCACTCGGCCTGAGAAACGGATGGTGGAGGAGCAGACAAAAGGCCATTGGGATGGGATGGAGAAAAAACTGCTTCATGGCTTGCACAAACATGACTGAAATGCCATACACTTATACTTCGTAGTGCAAATGCGAATGTAATTAAGGCATTTAGCTTTGCTGAAAGAACAGATGTGGCTAAATGCATCCTTCAGATTTGCAAGCCAGCATCTTCAAAGCATTTGCATCAGGTGTATGTGAGAAAAGGTTTCAGCCCTACACATAGTAGGGTCAAGTGAGTGATGCATCCAGTTTTTTAAATTAGCCCCTTCGTGTGCACTCCAGGTTCCTCTCTCCCCTGTGTAACAACACAAGTTTCAACTAACTCAATTTCCTTTTCCTTTAGGGAATATGGTCTGCCCTTCTGAAAAAAGAGCATGGATTTCCAACCGCATGCAAATCCAGGAGAGCCTCAGGAAACAAAACAAGACATTCACAACAAATGTTCTGTGCATCGTGTGGGGCAGAGGGCAGGGCATGGGCCTTTGGGACTGCACAATTAGACAGCTGGCAACTCTACTGAGAAGGCGTATGGGAGCTCTGCCCATGCTGGAAGGGCTCACTCAGCAGTGCAGCCAGCAGCTCTCCGGGCTTCAGCCAGCACAGACGCAGCATTACCCAAATGTCAGTCTGCCTGTGTCCATGAAGGTGCAGTTCATGTGTTCTGGGGGCCCAGTTCTGCACTGGGGCAAGCAATTGCTGTTGGAAATGCATGGGCCTGCAGTAACATGTGCCCAGTAAATCCATTTGCAATACATTTCCAGAATGACCCAGACTGTGATTCTTAACCATATCAGCAAATGCACACACCAATGGAAAACTACAGTGGAATGAAAAGGGCTCTGAGTGGTTGCAGGAATTAATCCATTGTGCATAATCTGGCATATGCAGGGACCCAAGTGTTACCACAGATGCCCATTAACGAATTAACTTGATTTCATGTGTTGGCTTAAGGCCACAGCTCTCTTTAACTGTCCTCAACATTTAAGTGCCATGATGGATATTGATGCTGTAATATGTCGATGGGCTTCAGTGTCAGACTTAGAAAAATGGCAAGGGTACTTGTTTATTCCAGGGGCTAATCACTCCCCTAAGGCCCTAAATACCTTCAGTTCCCACTGAATCAAAGAACTTTTGGGGTTTAGCCCATTGACGGGTGTCCTTGGGATTCACAGGAACACTCTGAGATGCAGGTGGAAAATAATTTGTTCCTGTAGTTGTAAAGGACTGGATCTTTAAGCAGGGACCTAGGCACCTAGAGATGCAGATAGGCAACTAATGAGATGTTCAAAAGAACCTAATTTTCCAGACCAAGGTCATAGTGGTGTCCTGAGGTTCCCTCTGCACAGGCTCCCTGACAAGGCTGACTTCTCCCCATAGGCTCCCCACAGACCTGAGTCTGACTGCCTGTTGGATCTTACACCCTTCCTCAGCAGTTCCCTAGCTTCTGTTGTAAACAAGTTTCTGCTTCTTTTCTCCCTTCATTGCTCTTGTGTACAGCTTCTGGCAAGACATGCTGCATCTTCAAAGAGCTGTCTTTAACCAGTGCCTTCCCCATCCGGGGTCTTTTCACTGAATTTCTGTTCCCTCTCCTTCCTGGCCTGATGGAGGGGGCTGAGGTGGATGGTAGTCTCCTGTTTAGCACAGACATCACAAAAAACAGATCAGGAGATGATCACCATCTGCACCTTGTAAGATTTTGGAGTAAATTCAAAGTTCTCCCATTGGTTACTCCTCCTGCATGTTTTCCTTTGGAAGGGCAGAATGGGGGCCAGAGACAATACAGATCCAAATGAAGCTTTGGTGAAATCCAGCTTGGATTATTCTTATCATGTCAGTGGAACTAGGGGGTACTGGATCTTAGATGAACAGTAATCCCACCCAGGCCAGCTCTAGGGGGTATGGGGCTTGGGACAACCCTGCTACAACTTAGGTACCACCTTCTTCCTGCCCCTGCTATGTTTCCTGCCTCCATTACACCTCTTTCCCAAAGTCCCCTCCGGCACGTGATGCAATCCAGGGGGTTACTGCAAGTCCTAGCATGGGAAAGCAGCAGAGCTTGGGTCCTCCTGCACACACTGCAGGATGCCTGCTCCACTGTGCTGCCCATTTCCCAGCTGGGTCACTCCACTTCACCATGATGCGTAGTGGGATAGGTAGTGGAAGGATAAATATATTAGAAACAGGGAGTTGCTCGGATACTACTTAAACTGCAGCAAGGGAAGTTCAGATTAGACATTAGGGAAAACTTCTCAACTGTTAGGGTGGCTAAACGCTGCAGTAAATTGCCTAGAGAGGTTGTGGAATCTCCATCACTAGAGATATTTAAGAAGAGGTTAGATAGACACCTATTGGGGATGATCTAGAGAATCTGTATGGTGCTTGGTTTTGCCACAAGGGCAGGGGACTTGACTTGGTGACCTCTCGAGGTCCCTTCCACTTCTAGTGTTCTATGAGTCTATACTAGGGTGATGTGGACCCATAAAAGTTCTTAGTAAATAAGAAAACCATCCTGTACTTAGTGTAAGAAATGTCAGATATGGTCAGAGACTTTCCTTCTTCTTGGTCAAGCCCATTGAAGGCAAAAGAAAAGGGGTCTTTTTTCAAGAAGCCCATTGCAATAGGAGCATGAATGGGAGTTTGGGGTGTACAGGGAATACTGGAACAGGTATATTAGTGCTGTATTCAACAATGCCCATTACTGTCAAAAATAAAGAAACTAGAACTTGCACACTTTACTTGAACTCTCTTTTTAGTGCTTTCTTCCATTTACTTTGTATTATGAAAAGATCATATTTGGCAAGTTTTCCATAAATACGAGTATGCTTTAATGTGTGTATCCCTTGACATATATGTATGTATAAATATTGCATATATTTCCTGCTTAACAAATAATATGTATGTATAAATATTGCATATATTTCCTGCTTAACAAATAAAAGCTACGTCTACACATGTAGCAAAATCGAAATAAGCTATTTTGATGAATAGCATCTACACGTCCTCCAGGGCTGGTGCCGTCAACATTCAACATCGAAGTAGGCACTGCAGGGGAGCATCTACACACCAAAGCGGCCCACATAGAAATAAGGGTGCCAGGAACAGCTGCAGACAGGGTCACAGGGCGGACTAGCACTTCCCTGGCAACAGCAAGCCACTCCCTTAAAGGGCCCCTCCCAGACACACTTGCAGTAAACAGCACAAGATCCACAGAGCCGACAACTGGTTGCAGACCCTGTGCATGCAGCATGGATCCCCAGCTGCAGCAGCAGCAGCCAGAAGCCCTGGGCTAAGGGCTGCTGCACATGGTGACCATACAGCCCTGCAGGGGCTGGAGAGAGCATTGCTCAACCCCTCAGCTGATGGCCGCCATGGCAGACCCCACTATTTTGATGTTGCGGGACGCAGATCGGCTAAACGTGCCCTACTTCGACGTTCAACGTTGAAGTAGGGCGCTATTCCCTTCTCCTGATGGGGATAGCAACTTCGACGTCTCGCCGCCTTACGTCGATTTCAACTTCGAAATAGCACTCGCCACGTGTAGATGTGGCGGGTGCTATTTTGAAGTTGGCACGGCTACTTCGAAGTAGCCGGCACGTGTAGACGCGGCTAAAGTGTTTTATGGAAAAATGAAGAAAATGTTCATACACTGTTTACAAGAACAGGAACTGGTTCTGTTCTTAGGCTGAGTGGTACACATTCCAGGTAACTCTTGACTTCACTGGAGTTGCCTCATCTAATTATATTCAAATACCCTTTCTCAGAATGAGCACCATCTTAGTCCTCAGATAGTCCCACTGAGGTCAAGGGGACTACACATGGAATACGATGTTTCACAACATGATATCACAATCTTGCCCTCAACTGAAACATGTCAGCTAACTTATCAAACAATTCCTGTAACTCCTTCTGTGTAGGTACAAACTAACTATTCTGATATTAAGAACACCTTATTCTCAACTTGTAAAAAACCTGTAACCTATTTGTTTATAGGAATAAGGGGGGTTTCAAAGTGTGTAGGGTCCTTTAGAAAATGACCCCGTGAAGATGAGCTATGGCCACCATTATGCTAATGAGGTGCTGCATATTCATTGAAGTGCTCATTATCATATCCTAAAGTGTCTTATTGGCATCCCCCTTTCGAAAGGGGGGTGCTAGTGTAGCCACAGCCCTTGTGTCTAACTGGTGATGGGTGCAAAATATCGGTTGCATCCTTGTTTATATCTCCCAAAGTTCAATTACCTTGTTTCAAAAGGCAGGATGACCTCATGCTGGTCTGCCTTTCCTGTGGGCTTCCCACCTGCCTGCATAATTTCAGTGTGGATGGAAAATGTCTAGTTTCTGCTTCCACTATGTTGACATAGGATACAGGCAGATATGCCACCAGTCTGAGGAACCTGTACTGCTTAATATTAATGTGTAGCCATAATTTGCTATATGGTAAAAAGAATAACAGTTATTTGGTTATAGGAATAAGGGGATTTCAAAGTCTACAGGGTCCTTTCAAAAAGGACCGCACATAGAGGAGCTGCACACGATCGAAAGTGGCACCTTCAAAGTGCCATGGCTGCCATCAAGCTAATGAGGAGCTGCATATTCATAGCTACACCTCATTAGCATATCCCAAAGTGTCTCATTAGCATCCCCCTTTAGAAAGAGGGGTGCTAGTGTAGACACCGCCCAGGAAACAGAGCTCTTGTAAGCTGAGAAAGAGATATCTTTCAACCAAGGAAGGAATTTAGATCTCCGGAATTGGATATAGGTGAGAACATATTTAGGTAAAGATCTATCACCTATGAAGACAATGGAAGTCAGTTCCTTATACTTTTGTGGAACATCTTGGCTACGTCTACACGTGAAGCCTACATCGAAATAGCTTATTTCGATGTAGCAACATCGAAATAGGCTATTTCGATGAATAACGTCTACACGTCCTTCAGGGCTGGCAACGTCGATGTTCAAGTTTGACGTTGCGCAGCCCAACATCGAAATAGGTGCAGCGAGGGAACATCTACACGCCAAAGTAGCAGACATCGAAATAGGGATGCCAGGCACAGATGCAGACAGGGTCACAGGGCGGACTAGCGCTTCCAGGGCAACAGCTAGCCGCTCCCTGAAAGGGCCCCTCCCAGACACACTCAGCCTGCACAGAACGTGGTCTGAGGAGCCATAGGCACACAGACCCCGGGCGACGCAGTCATGGACCCCCAGCAGCAGCAGCAGCAGCAGCAGCAGCCAGAGGTCCACCCAGCCCTCCCGGCAGGAGCAGGGCTTGCCCTGCTCCATGCCATGCGGGAGGCAGCTGAGCACCTCCTTGCTACCCCGGAGGAGGGGCTGCCCCCAGGGCAGCAGGGCTCAACCCCCAAACCTGCAGCACCCCGCCCTCCCCCGCCTCACACGCCGGCAGCTGTGGAGCTACCCCACCAGCACCGACTGGTGGGAGCGGCTGGTGCTTGGGGAGTGGGACGACGACCGCTGGCTCAGGAACTTCAGGATGAGCCGGCAGACATTTATGGAGCTGTGCCAGTGGCTCACCCCCGCACTCAGGAACCAGGACACCGCCATGCGGCATGCCTTCACAGTGGAGAAACGGGTCGGCATCGCTGTCTGGAAGCTGGCCACTCCCAACAGCTACCAATCCATGGGGCAGCAGTTTGGTGTCGGCAAGGCCACCGTCGGGGCTGTCCTCATGGAGGTTAGAGAACCCACGGGGGGAGGGCAGGGCAGGGGAGGGGAGGGCAGGGGAGGGGAGGGGAGGGGAGGAGAGGGGAGGGCGGGGGAGGGCAGAGGAGGGCAGGGCAGGCGAGGGGGGCCCGGGCAGAGGAGGGCAGGGCAGGGCAGGGCAGGGCCACGCACACCCTGCTCACCCCTCATTGGTGCTGTCCCATGTGCTTTCTCTGCAGGTTGTGCGTGCCATCAACGCCATGCTCCTGCACAGGCTCGTGAGGCTGGAGGACCCAGATGCCACCATCGCAGCCTTTGCCACGATGGGCTTCCCCAACTGCTTTGGGGCTCTGGATGGGACTCACATCCCCATCCACACCCCACATCACAGTGGAGGACGATACCTGAATCGCAAGGGCTACCATTCTGTGGTCCTCCAGGCCTTGGTGGACAGCCGGGGCCGTTTCCAGGACATGTATGTGGGCTGGCCTGGCAGCACCCACGACGCCCGGGTTTTCCGGAACTCGGGCCTGTGCCACCGGCTGGAGGCGGGGACCTACGTCCCCCAGCGGGAGATCCCTCTGGGGGACACCACCATGCCCTTCTGCGTCATCGCAGATGCGGCATACTCCCTCCGGCCGTGTCTCATGGACCCGTACACGGGCCATCTCTCCGCTAGCCAGGAGTGCTTCAACGAGCGCCTGAACCATGCGCGCCAGGTGGTGGAGTGCTCATTTGGCCGCCTGAAGGGACGCTGGAGATGTCTCCTGACCCGCCTGGATGCGGGCCCCAACAACATCCCCCAGATTGTGGGTGCCTGCTGCGCCCTGCACAATTTGGTCGAGAGCAAGGGGGAGACCTTTTTCCAGGGCTGAGCTGTGGAGGCTGGCAGGGCCGACGTCCAGCCACCTGCTGCCCCCAGTCGGCAGGTGGACCCCGAGGGGACCCGGGTCCGGGAGGCCCTGCGGGCCCACTTCGATGATGAGGCCGCGGGGTGAACTCTGCCCAGGCCCCCCACTGCCCGCCCCTTCCTCCACCACACTCCTGCCCCAACGCCCTCACCATGGAGCGCCCAACCGCACCCCCCTCCCACTTTTCCTGGACAAATGACAGCACGCACTTGTGGCTGAACTTAAACTTCTTTTTCTTTCAGAACTTTTTTTTTAACTGTAAATATATAAAACAAGAACAAACTGTATACAACATGTGGAAACAAAGTAATATGTACAAATAAAACAATCGTAAGAAACAAGTGTCCTCATTAATAAAAAGAAAACCAGGGAGGATAAAGGGGAGAACTATTTACATGGGGGGGACAGGGCAAACGGGGGTCACAAAATAATAAGTTGAAACTATATACAAGGGGGGGGCCACGTCCCGGGCCCCTCGCCCCTACAGTCCGGCACTTCACTCCGCAGGGTCTGACATGAAAGGTTTCTTAGGCCACAGATGCCCAGTTTCTCCCAGGAGTGACAGCACCAGCTGTCAGAAGAGACAGTCCTTCCAACCCGTCCTGGGGAGAAGACCCCAAGGGGTGCCCCTCTGGGATGCAGCTTTCCCCCTCCTCAGGCTGGCTGCCTTCCAGCTCTCCCTTCCCCTAGCCTCTACCTGTGGCCCCCGCCCTCCCCCCCAATTCCAAGCCAGCTCGGCTCCTCCCTCCTCTTTGTTCAGGGCAGAGGTGTCACCTGCCAGCTGTAGCCCCAGGATCCTCCTTTGCCCCTGGGAGCTATTCGGCTCTTGTTGCTCATATGTAGCCTGAGTCTCCCTTTGGCACTCCCCCCACTCCATCACATGCTGCTGCTGCTGCTGCTGTTGCTGCTGCTGCTGCTGCTGCTGGGGGTGTCCCACCCCCTCCTCCTGGGGGCCCCTCGAGGTTCCGCTCCCCCCTGCCCCGGGGATGGGGCATGGCACTGTCGTGCGGGGTGGGGGGGAGCAGGGGCTGATGCACTGCTGTGAGGGACATGGCCCTGCTGTCCTTGGGGCCATGGCCATGTGAGCATGTGGGGGGCCCTGGACACATATCTATTACCCCCGGCCCCTCAAGCCCAGGGGTGTACACCAGAGGGGGGTACATACCTGTCAGTCCACTCCCACGGTCTGGAGATCCCTGGGGGTGCAGAGGCCCGGCTGCTGCTCCGGGATGGCAGGAGGAGGATCTGCAGCCCGGATTCTGCAGAGGAGGAGCCCCCCTCCTCCTCCTTCTCCTCCTCCTCCTGCCACGATGTCCCGGGGATGGGCTCCGGGGGGTGCCCCCGGGGTGCGGGGCTTACCTCCGGGGTGGACTCCGGCTGCAGGGCCTGCTGGGGCTCGTAGGCCGAAGTATCAAGGGTGGCCGCAGGGGAGGAGGTGTGCCGGGGGCCCAGGATGTCCCTGAGCTCCCTGTAAAAGGGTCAAGTGACCGGGGCGGCCCCAGATCGGCCGGCCGCATCCTGGGCCCGGGAGTAACCCTGCAGCAGCTCCGTCACCTTACTCCTGACGTGATCAGGAGTGCGGGCAGGGTGACCCCGGGCAGCCAGGCCATCGGCCAGCCGAGCGAACGCATCCGCGTTCCGCCTCTTGCTCCCTATTACCTGGAGCACCTCCTCCTCGCTCCAGAGCCCCAGCAGGTCCCGCAGCTCGGCCTCCGTCCAGGAGGGGCCCCGCTGCCGCTTGCCAGCCTGGCTGCCCGCCTGGCTGGGCTGGCTGCCCTGGTTCCCCTTGGGGGGGGTCCCCTGGGGGCGCTGGGGAGGCTGCCGGGCAGCCATCGCAGCTGGGTGGGTGGCTGTGCTGGTTGAGGGACGTGCAGGCTGGCCGCATGTCTGGGCTGCCACCTGCACATTCCCTCAGCTTCCTGCACAGGAAGGGAGGGGGAGGGGACCTTTAAGGGGCCGCTCCATGCGGCCACCATTGAGCTGAGGGGCTGGAGAGAGCGTCTCTCAACCCCTCAGCTGATGGCCGCCATGGAGGACCCCGCAATTTCGACGTTGCGGGATGCACAACGACTACACTGTCCCTACTTCGACGTTGAACGTCGAAGTAGGGCGCTATTCCTATCCCCTCATGGGGTTAGCGACTTCGACGTCTCGCTGCCTAACGTTGAAGTTAACTTTGAAATAGCGCCCGACGCGTGTAGCCGTGACGGGCGCTATTTTGAAGTTAGTGCCGCTACTTCGAAGTAGCGTGCACGTGTAGACATGGCTCTTGACTGGCAAAAAGTCAGGCATGGCTATGAAGAAGAATGACTGGTGAGAGAAACCATCTTGAGCATAGCCTATTTGTTTCTAGATTAACTTTTAGATTTATGTTTATAAGGGCATTTTTCTTTGTAACTCTTTCTATTTTTTATTGCTTTTACATCAACTAAGTTAATGGACTGCATATTTTGTTAACACATTTGCTTGTTTTTTTATCTTAAACAAACTCCATGCTGTGTGAAAAGGGATGAGTGTATTTATCTTCAAGGAAGTTTATACACTGTGATGCAGTTTGTGTCTTAAAGGAACAAATTAACTTGAGTATTTCTCTTGCTGTGCAAGCAAGAGCTGAATACTTCTGGGAATACAGTTTGGGGGACATTCAGGACTGGGAGTGTATTGGGGTTACCCAGGTGATTGTAACTAAGCCAGAGAGGAGCCAGGCGGCAGCAGACAGGCTGCAGGGATCAAAGCTGCTGAACCAGGGCTGTCTAGCACATAAACACTTTAGCATATGACTTGCATGCTGGAAGACTGTTTGTGAGGGTGAGGTTGGGAACTCTAATAGCATAGGATTGCAGGACCCCAAAGCTATGGGACAGGCAGTGGTACAGCCTGGTCAGTATTTGGTCTCCTGAACTGTGACAACCACAGTGTTTCATTTTACCCTTTGGGACTCATAAGCTGCGTCTACACGTGCACGCTACTTCGAAGTAGCGGCAGTAACTTCGAAATAGTGCCCGTCACGTCTACACGTGTTGGGCGCTATTTCGAAGTTGAAATCGACGTTAGGCGGCGAGACGTCGAAGTCGCTAACCCCATTAGGGGATGGGAATAGCGCCCTACTTCGACGTTCAACATCGAAGTAGGGACGTGTAGACGATCCGCGTCCCGCAACATCGAAATAGCGGGGTCCTCCATGGCGGCCATCAGCTGGGGGGTTGAGAGATACTCTCTCTCCAGCCCTTGCGGGGCTCTGTGGTCACCGTGGGCAGCAGCCCTTAGCCCAGGGCTTCTGGCTGCTGCTGCTGCAGCTGGGGGTCCGTGCTGCATATACAGGGTCTGCAACTAGTTGTTGGCTCTGTGTATCTTGCACAGTTTAATGAAAGTGTGTCTGGGAGGGGCCCTTTAAGGGAGCGACTTGCTGTTGAGTCCGCCCCGTGACCCTGTCTGCAGCTGTGCCTGGCTCCCTTATTTCGATGTGTGCTACTTTGGCGTGTAGACGTTCCCTCGCTGTGCCTATTTCGATGTTGGGCTGAGCAACGTCGAAGTTGAACATCGACGTTGCCAGCCCTGGAGGACGTGTAGACGTTATTCATCGAAATAGCCTATTTCGATGTCGCAACATCGAAATAAGCTATTTCGAAGTTGGGTGCACGTGTAGACGTAGCCATAATGTGATTTATTGTAATTTTCCTTAAGAATGATTTATATCTAAGTGAATATTAATAAAAGAAGAAAAAAAAGCCTAACAACCACTTTCATTTTTAGTTTATAAAATTGGACCTGTTGTTTATTTTTGAAATAAAATTCCCATTTTGTCATTAATAAAAACAATTCATGTCTACTGGAGGACCTGCACCCTTCAAAGTTGTTGTTGTGATGCTGGCAGTCACATAGCTTATGGCAGATCCTCTGCGAAAATAAATTAAAGAGCAATCTAAGCTGGTGTGCAGTAAAGGTGCCTGAACAAGGAATGCTGGTTAACATTTATGTGATGTCAAAATAACCACATAGTTAGTGAAAATGAAGAAAATCAGAGGAGAGGTTTACTTAAATGTCGAAAAGGCCTGATGTAAGTGCACACAATGCCATTTATAGCCACTAACAGTAAACTGAAGAACATGCCTGATCAAAAAGGATGTAGACAAGCATTTAAGTGTGCAAGGATTAAAGTAAAAATGACCTATCGTGGATAAATAAAGATGAAAGAAGGGCATCAGTTTCACTTAGGCACATTATTAGAATTTTAAATGATACAACACAGGACCTTTTTTCCAGCTGTTTTTAACTCAAGTTCCTGCTTAACTTTTTGACCCATGCACACAGAGCTGTGTGTCATACAAAATGCAGTTAGAACTCTCATTAATTAAATTAATTTATTAATTCATATTCCTGGGTTCCTTTTGCTTGAGCATTTTTAAATTTACCATAGAAAACAACTGGTAACATTTATTTGGATCCCGTATTTCAGCACACTGAAAAAAATAAAACAAAACAAAACAACAGCCCTCTTTTTTATCTTGTCCTTCCTTCCTTCCTTCCTTCCTTCCTTCACAAAACATCTATTAAAATTACAGTGGACTGAATTGTCTTAAGTGTCATTGATTGTTATGAGGAGAAAGGCAGACAAAGTTAAATGGCAATTCTCAGTGCTTCTTCAGTTAAAAGAAGACAAACAGATAAAAGGCTAGAGAAAAAAATAAAGCCTGTCTCATTCTTGTAGGTAAGCTACTTGAAGACTATAGGTCAGGGAAGGGCAATAATTTCTGATGTGGGAGGACTCTCCAAGATTTTGGTAAGTGGTCAGGGGCTGCACTGATCTATGGAGGGGGTGCGGGGTCTGAGCTGGAGGCTGGGTGAAGAACGAAAGACAGGATATGGGAGTGAGGTGCAGGAAATGGTCTGAAAGGGAGTGCGAGTGAAGGAGGGAGCTGTGGCCTGGGACAGGTGATTGGGGTGCAGGGTCCTGGAGGACATATGGGTGCAGGAGAGGATTCTAGCCTGGGGGAGGGCTGTAGGAAGGGGTGTGGGGTCTGGGAGGGAGTTGTGACCTAGGGAGGATTTGCAGAAAGTTTGGAGGGTGACTTGGGGCAGGGCATTGGGGTGCACATGGAGGTGCAGTGTAGGGCAACCATATTTTGACAGGGAGATATGGGGGGGGAGGGGCGGCTCTTCCAAGCCCCGGAGAGCAGGGAAGGAGGCGGCAGCTTTCGGCACTCCCCGGAAGCCCCAGAGAAGCTGCAGCCACTGCCCGACCCAGGACCCCAGGAAAGTGGCAGCTGCTGGCACTCCGCAGGAGCCCCAGGGAAGCTGCGGATGCCATCTATTGCCAGGAGCCCTGGGAAGCGGCATCTGCCTGCGCTCCCCCTGCTTCCCTGAGGTTGTGGGGGAGGGGAATACGGGACATTTTTTAAAAAAAGAGTCAGGATGCCTTTTTAGTGTCCCAAATATGGGTCCATCACACCCAATACGGGATGGATGGTCACCCTTCTGCAGTGTCAAAGGCAGGATCCTACCAGGAGGTACTTACCTAGGCAGCTAGCAGCCCCAAACTACTCTAACTGGCTGGCTGTTCCATGTGGCTCTCTTAGCCGCATGCTGTGGTGTGTGTGTGAAGGATTTACACACTGACCCAGACTCAACTCCTATGGTGCTGTGGGGGCAGTGTATAAAACATTCCCCCCCCCCAGCATGTAGCACAGACAGCCACACTGAACAGTCACTTTGAATGGTATGGAACTGTTCCATGCCTCTGGGTCCTGGCAGGGTAGGCTGTGTGCCAAATAAAAAGCCTGCTTACCCTGCTATAAGCACAGTATATTTCATATGACAACAGTTCACTATTCTTGAGTACCAACTTTACTTGCCTAGCTCTTGAAAACATTTGGCTCAGTCTGTCTTATTTTTCACTAGCCTACCAGTGGGAGAAAATGTCCGGCTTGTCTAGTTTTTCAAAACAAATTACTGAAAGGTAAAATCTGTTTCAGACTTCTTTGATCCAGGCAAATAACTCACAGGCAGTTTCTACTCATGCTGAGTAGTAATTTAGGTTCAGAGCTTCTTGCGAGAAAAATCACTGGGGATACTCAGAGTAAGGACCCCTCAGCATGAGTAAAAGTATTAAAAGCTGGCCGTCAGTGAACAAAGACAAAAATATTTTCTGGAATGGTGGAGACACGTGAAAGTAATTGGGCCTTAAACTAAACATTTTCTGGTTACATCCGAAACACTATCGTAAGTGCACACACCCAAAAAGTACGGCTGGGCTACAACAGCCGTGAATCATCAATGAAGCAATTGTATCAGGAGCCAGTGCCCAGGAACTATTTTTTTTCAGGAAGAACATAGTCAAAATGTTATCCTAGTTTTGACTCCTTCCCTGGATACATTTTGGAAAAGAACTATCAGAGAAAAACAACATGAAAAGATAGTATTTGTGTACTTCCAGATGTACAGTGACTAAACAGGAAAAGGAGAAAAGTGAATCTCAAGAAAATGAAGTTCTATTGTTTTACAGGTCTGCTAGTGCCAGTGATTTCCTTAGAACAATTCCACACACCAGAAATGTAAGAGACCTCAAGAAGTCATCAAGTCCAGTCCAGCAGGACGAAGAAACATCCCGGAAAGACTTTTTTTTTTTTTTAAAAACCTCTTTGCATCTGACTCCTAAATGGCCACCTCAACGATTGAGCTCATAACCTTGAGGTTACAAGGCCAATACTCAGAACATTGAGCAATCCTCCCCACCCAGGATTTGCATGTTTAGGAATAGTTGCAGAATATTTAATATTCTTAAATTCCCCTTCAAGAAGAAGAGCAAAGAAAATTTCCAGGGAAGATTTTACCTAGCTCAAGGCCCCAGTTTCACATTCCTTGTCCACTTAAAAGACCCATTGAGTTCCCTGCACAGTATGAATAAAAGCTGAAATCCTGTACGGCCTTGGTCAGGTGAGCAGTCCAACTGAAGCTAATTCTGAATGAGGGGTTTCTAGTTCAGGCCCTTTTTTGTTTTTATCACTGATCTCTGTCAGAGGGTAATATGGTTCAATGAAGACCCAGGGAAGATTTATATATAGAACTCTAGTTCTTTTCATAATTAAGGGAAACAAATATCTAAGTGTTCAAAAACCAGTCTCCTTCCCAGTTTAAGTAGTTATCAGCAAGTGTATCGCTCAAAGTAAGATTGAAACCAGGAATTGTTTTTATTTGTATTATGGTAACACCTAAGGGACTCGAATTTGATCTGTGGCCCATTGTGTTGGGTGCAAGCATTTAGTAAGATAAAGATCCCCACCATCAAGAATCAGTGATCTAAAAGCCATGATTTCCTAGAAAGATTCTAGGCCTCATTTTCTCTCCCACTTTTTGGCTCTTTTGTCTGTTTAGGCCATAATGTTGAAAAAAAAGTTTTGCATGTTCTTAACAAGCTAGATGTAGAGCAGGAAGAGAAACAGAGTCATAGACAGGGCAAATGGCTTGTCTCATAGAAGACCATTTATTTAGCTCACACTAGACCCTAAGTCTCTTGAGTCAAGTCCCGGGCTAATGATCTGGATCACACTCTCTGTATAAAGATGATAAATATTTATACAATCAAAAGTTTTGTGTAATGTTTTGCACAAATGTGTGTGTGTGAAATATTGCAAAATCCTTTGATTATGCAAATATTAATTAATTTCAGCCATATGTTATATATTATTCACTGACCCTGGATATCAATCATTACTAGTACATTTATTTCTTGTATATTTTTTTCTGACCCCAATGCCATGGAAGGCCTTTGAGTGTATTCATTCCACACTTTCATGCCACTGAGAAATGCTAGTACTATATTTGTACATTTGCTTCATAGTCTTCCTAGTTCACAAAGACAACTCCCAGCTGACACCTTCGTGTGACTTATGGCTTTCTTCCTCTTGCCTCAGTTGAAGGACTGCTGGCGCAGCCTATACTTGCACAGCAACATCTGACAGCTCAACTTTCATTTCGGATGAGCTCACAAATAATCCCCTGGTCCTAAAGAATTAATTTGCTCTAGTTAGCTCCCACCTTTTCCAAGTAAACCAGATCCTTTACTGAGCTAAATCACAATAGTCAATTAACCACTGTAACAAACTGGCCACCTGTTAACTACATCCCCAAATGCCTCGGGCCTGATGTGCAATGTCACCACAATCTTCTCATTTATGAGAAAACTTAAATCTCTTTGTGACACTATAAAATAAAATAAAATAAAATAAAATAAAATAAAACTCACAACCCTCCAGACTACAAGAACAGCATGTAGGTGTAAACTGATGTTTCCGAAATTGCTAGACAACTTGTATGCTCACACTTATTTAGCAATATGATGCCCTTAAATTATATACATAATTTTATTATACACCAAATCTTTCTAGGCTGCAATAAGACTCTCAGTTCTGTAATCATTCACTATTGTAGCAAATTTAATAACAACCAATGTCTAGTTATGGTAACAGAGCATTTAAAAATATCTGTTACCCAATATACTTTCTGATGCAGGTTAAGACCTATGTATTTACTCCATGGTACACCAGAAACAAAACAGAACATCTTCTGGCTAGCATTGCACTCTGAATGGGATGGAGCTTTGGGATGAATAAGCACACAAGCTGCATGAAAAGCTTGACAGATCTTTCCTGTAACAAGACTGAAATAGTTACTTATATAATTTCTGGTGTCTGAGCTTTCCGGAGCACTTTGTGTACAGAGCTTTACCAAAACTTCATTTGCTCTCAGTCCTGTTTGGATAAAGTTTTTGCCACTGCTCCACAGTTTAACCAATGCATCATAAACAAACAGCAAAAGCACTAAGCACATGCACAAAATGCTTCCTATTCAGCCTAAAATCAGAGCCCAAAAGGGTCAAAATCTTCTAGGTCTGTTGGGTTTGGTTGTCCCCTACATGACCTCACTAGGCACAGAATCTTACTCCTTTTATTTCTTTTAGTGCACATTTCTTGCTCCTCCCACAGAAATGTATTTTTAATAACAATTTCACAAAATTTTTGTTAACTAATGTCTGCACGTGACCTTCTTTTCATGTGCTTGGTATTATGTCATTGGAGATGCAGTTGATGAAACACATAAACATCGAAAGAATGCTGTATTGTCATGGTATCATGACATGATGGAATAATGAGGTGTCATGGAGCAGAGAAAGAGAGAATGTGTGATATCCCCCCTTATAAGATTTTGGAGAGACTATACATAGAAGACTGGGCACTGCAATACCAGAAAGACACCATTAAACTGAAATGAATTTCGGAGTGGAGCAGAAGCATTCAAAATGATTAAAGGGATTTACAAAACCCTAATATGTTAAATTCCTACAAGTGCTGTGTAAGAGACCCTTGATAATCTCTTCCTGTGTATTCTCAATAGGAGAGCAATAGTAATTTGTCTGATAATTAATTTCTAGACCTACCTAAAATCATGTGACTGGATGCCCATCTATTTATTTAACCGTCAGGGCTGAAGATAGTAAAAGAAAAGAATAAGCTTTCTGGCTTTTGTTCTTCAAGGGTGGTCCCAAGTTGTTTGCACTTGTCAGCAGCAACAAGTATTGACAGGAGACTGTGAAGAAATGAGTTGAGCTTTTTTGTGTACATGGAAGGCAACTGGGAGGAAATTAAACTCTAAGAAAAGAGTACTTGGGATAACCTCATGGGACTGTATGAATTGACAGAATCCATTTGGAAGTATAAATGAGGAAGACTTGGCTTTGGTTGTTAATACTTTAAATAAAATAATTTTATGTTGTGAGTGTTGTAGTAACTAAAAACATACTAAGGAAACAAAAAAATTAAATTTACGTAAGCTGCTGGCTAGTAAGTGCATCCCCTGAGTATTGTTAATGTTCACAAATGGCCGGAATTACCTTAAAGAACTAGGGTGTGTAGTAGGCAGTTTGTGGGGAAACTATAACTGGGACATCCTATCAAGCATTTAAAGATACGTTAGAGCTGCTGGGAGAGGATGCCCACAAACCACTTCCATCAACAAATGGAAAAAAGGCCTTCTTTATTTTTCTTAAAGTTTTCAGTACTGCAAATGTTACTCTGCCAGCTTCCTAACCCAGATTCTTCATTTTTGCATCCGTATAAAGTAAAGGTTTGAAAAATAGCCTGCAGGTAAACAACATCAAAAGCTTAAAAAAAACAGAAAAAGCAATTTTGTTGAACTAAATTTATTAGCTGATGTGTTATCTGAAGTCTGTTGCACTGTATACCACTAATTCATCTGTAAAATTCTGTTCATATTATTAGAGTTTGACTTTTTACAGTTCTGAATTTCTCATGGCAATCCTGGACTAGGTGGATCCCTGGCAATACTCCATTATAGTTGATACAGCTAAACTAAAGCTGCATGTGGCTTAGTATGTTTAAGGGCTTTGCTGAGATTGGATTGTGGTCAGCTACGGGCTCTGGTGCGGTTTACTTTCCACTTTAGAGTCATCCTGTGCAAAAGAAGAATAGCACAAGTCCTGTCTGTTACTTATATCCCACTTAAGCTAGCAAAAGGGACAGACTTCACCTAGTCTAAGTGTAGCATATATACTGTAATATATGCTTCAAAAGTTCATTAGTTTAGTGGTATATAAGGAAAATAAGGAAGGATGATCTAATGAGTAGGGCAGTGAACACAGACTCATGAAGAAGTGAGTCTTACCTATGCTCATTACCTAATACATAAATTTGTTAGTGGTTAAGGTGCTACAGGGCTGCTTGTGTTTGTGAAGCTACTGCAGACTAACACCGCTACCCTTCTGAGGCTATTTATCATGAGAAATGGGCCCAGTTAATTGCCAATACACAAAACTCCTGTGTGACCCCCTGAAAGTAATTTAATCTTCCCTGTGCCTAAATTTCTCATCTCTAAAATGAAAATAATACTGTTCTATTTCACAGTAGAAGTGTGAGGATAAAATCCATTAGCATTTATAAGGACCTCAGATGTGTCAGTGACAAAGGCCATATAAGTAGGTAGATAGATCAGCTATTTGTCTCGGTGGGTAACTGAATACAGGAAGACTTATTCATGTTGTCTGCACTGCTTCTCCCCCCTCAACTCCCCGTATTCAAAAATTGCAAGACTGGTGCAAATATGATGAAACTCTTAAACAAGAAAAATAAGGTTTACATTGTGGTTTATGAGCTTTAGGCTGAAGCTTTTCTCTTTTCCCTCTGACAGCTATAAAGTTACTTAAAAATTGAAAATTTAGTTCCTCACATTCTAGCAAGACTATAGTAACTGGGGCTTTAACAAAACATCAGATCTTGAGAACTGACAATGTTGTATATTTTTGCACTGTTGTGAATGTCTACTCAAACTGCAATGCAACAGTGAATTCGACGGAATGACTACAGCTTCTGTCCTACACAGTTCATATCTTATCATCTCATTTTCATTTTCAAGCTTTTTCCTACATATGCAGGATTGGGAACTAAGTATTTAAATTAGCATATAATGGACAACCCGACTGACTTTGTGTTAAGCACATGCATAGATCTTTTCAGGACTGGGGGACCACAATTTCGAGGGATAAAGAAGTCTGTTGCTAAATATATATAAATGTAAACACCCTTTTTCTATTAAGGATTTAGAGCCAGTCTTGCTGACAAGCATGATCTCAGAGATCATGTGGTTGGAGACTGCTTCACTCTCACATAGTTTCATATTATAAGCACATCAAATATTTTAGTTAGACTGACAGTCAACAAATTCCTGAAAAATAGTAACCAGGGCAGCTTATTTAAAGAGGAGTTGGACAAGGCACTGTATAATAAATGTTTGGTTTTGATTGTTTGACTGGATTAGCATTACAATAGATCCTCTGAACCATGGAAGGTACCTCTTTTTTAAAAAAATTCTGAACTTTTGTGTTTTTTAACTCTTAATCTCCATAATCACTGGTAGAGATTTGAAGGGCTTGTTCCTGCTAAAAATAGCATATGGACATGTTTTGGAGGAACAGGAAGGAAGAATGAAGTCCAGCGTGACAGTGTTTATGTTTGCTAACTAGGAGGCCAGCATTTGCTGCAGAAAGTAGGTCTCAAAGAAGCTAAGTACATTAAATTGAAGAAAAAACAGGAAAGGTGCATGAATAGGAGGACAGTGGCCAGATCAATAGTGTCACTCATCAATTTAAATTAACGTGGGACTTTTACGTACTTCATAGAAAAAAGTCATTTTGTACTGTAGGTATTTTATGTTTCTGCGTGCGTGTGTGTGTGTGTGTGTGTGTGTGTGTGTACAAATGCCTGTTCTGACACAACCATGCACACACATGGGATAATAATTCATTATTTACAGTCTTATCTAATATATCCATGCAGGATCCAATCATGTACTTCCTGTCTGGGGAAAAAAAACCCAAAACCTTCCTTTCCAATCAAGAGGAATTTTGATTTAGGAAGGCCTGAAGGGAATAACCCATAGAAAACACATCAGCATGGCCTCCCTTATTTGCATAATTGAATTAACTTTAACTTTCTGTTCAGTGCATAACCAGAATACCAAACATCATTGAGGTTAATTTTACAAATGAGTGAACAATTCAGTTTTCTTGTACTTCCCTCAGATTTGTAACTCAGTTACAGGCTGACCCTCTTATAGCAACAGTTTGAGGAATTTTATATTGATAAAGAACATTTGCACTGCAATATCATTGTTGAGCTTGTAGTGGACAAAACTGCTAGGAGTGGCATATGCTGTTTTCAGTCTACTCAGATATTAGAACTAGTTTTATGACTGCCCTTCATTAGCTTGAAATTACCATTTGGAAGGCAAGTGTGGAAAGAAGGGGCTTTCAAAATCAGTGGGTCCTTTCAAAAAGTGTGTGGTGGCCATTATGCTAATGAAGCAATGCATATGCATGGAAGCATCTCATTAGCATCTGTAGAAGTGGCTCATTACCATGCCCCTTCCAAAAGGAAGGGGCCAGTGTAGCCACGTCTGAAATGAGAGCAGATATTGCTGCAGTAACTCTGGCAGAAGACCTATAATTAATCTTTCCACCAACTGCTGATTCTGAGAAATGACAGGCATGAAATTATACTAGAAATATATTACATGATCTATTTTTTCACAGGCAAAACTGAAGTTTAGTTCTAAGGAGCACACTACAAGGGCTTGTTATTATACACCAAGTAATGAAAGCTGCTTTTCTTCGTCTTCTATCATGTTGGCCATTGACCCCTTAACCCAGACATAGAGGGTCTATAGTTTTGTGTAAAATAGAACTTATCTGCTTAGCACGCTTATAGAAATCAGAGAAGCAAAGATGGAGTACGGGAACATAAATCATTGAGTTAGTAGACTTTGGTATAGTTTGAGGCCTGTTCTGATGGGATGCGGCCTAGTGGGAGAATCCTGGAAGCCATGCTTTGACTGGGATTTTTGGTTAAAATGATACAGCCTGAGGAGAGTTTCTCAATCACAGGGTATGTTGCCAGTTATGGAGGGAGGTTGGTCAGTTTTGAAATACAGTAACAAGGCAGTCAGACTTCAGGGTTGTATAGAAATTAAGAAGCAATTGATGCAAGGTATTAGTAGTAATTATTGGAATCTTAATTATGGATATCCAGAATACTATGTGTGATAACAGGTAGATATGAATCCTGGAATGCTCACAAAAGATTATCAATATGGGTGTATATTCCAGTAGTTATAGAAAGGGTTATAAAAGGTCTACTCTGTTTTCCTAATTGTGGGCTTCATTGAGTCACTAAAAAGATTTAAACTAAATCAGGAGCAACTCTCCGATGTATCCTATTTATAGGGACCATTAGAAACAAAGAAGGAAGGAAAAGGGAGACTCTGAATAATGCAGATTACCACTCTAACATGTATTAGAGTAAAAGAAGTAAAATAAGAAAATATCCTCACCATCAAGAATCAATGACCTAAAAGCCACGATCCTAGAAAGATTGTAGGCTCTTTTGTCTGCTTAGGCCATGATCCTGTAAAAAACTTTTCAATGTTCTTAACAAAGTAGACAAAGAATGGGAAGAGGGAGAAGAAGAGGAACAGAGGGACAGACAGGGCAAATAACTTGTCTTGCACCAAGTCATTTATTTTGCTCAGACTAGATCCTAACTCTCTTGAGTCAAGTCCCAGTCTAATGTTCTGGACCGCATTCTCTCTATAAAGATAATTAATTAATATTTTCATTATCAAAGAGTTCCCCAATATTTTGCACAAACATTTTTCACTCTATAGCTCCATCTACACGTGAAGCCTACATCGAAGTAGCTTATTTCGATTTGGAGACATCGAAATAGGCTACTTCGATGAATAACGTCTACACGTCCTCCAGGGCTGGCAACGTGGATGTTCAACTTCGACGTTGCGCAGCACCACATCGAAATAGGCACAGCGAGGGAACGTCTACACGCCAAAGTAGCACACATCGAAATAGGGATGCCAGGCACAGCTGCAGACAGGGTCACAGGGCGGACTAGTGCTTCCGGGGCAACAGCGAGCCGCTCCCTTAAAGGGCCCCTCCCAGACACACTCAGCTTGCACAGCAAGCGGTCTGAGGAGCCATAGGCACACAGACCCCGGGCGACGCAGTCATGGACCCCCCAGCAGCAGCAGCAGCAGGACCAGCAGCCAGAGGTCCACCCAGCCCTCCCAGCAGGAGCAGGGCTCGCCCTGATCCATGCCATGCAGGAGGCAGCTGAGCACCTCCTTGCCACACTAGAGGAGGAGCCGCCCCCAGGGCAGCAGGGCTCAACCCCCAACCCTGCAGCACCCTGCCCCCCCTGCCTCACACGCCGCCGCCTGTGGAGCTACCCCGCCAGCACTGACTGATGGGAGCGGCTGGTGCTTGAGGAGTGGGACAACGACCGCTGGCTCAGGAACTTCAGGATGAGCCGGCAGACATTTATGGAGCTGTGCCAGTGGCTCACCCCCGCACTCAGGCACCAGGACACTGCCATGCGGTGTGCCCTCCCTGTGGAGAAACGGGTTGGCATCGCTGTCTGGAAGCTGGCCACTCCAGACAGCTACCGATCTGTGGGACAGCAGTTTGGTGTCGGCAAGGCCACCATCAGGGCTGTCCTCATGGAGGTAAGAGGACCCACGGGGGAAGGGCAGGGCAGGGGAGGGGGGCCCGGGCAGGGCAGGGCAGGGCGGGGGAGGGGAGGGCAGGGCAGGGCAGGGCGGGGGAGGGTAGGGCAGGGCAGGGCCACGCATACCCTGCTCACCCCTCATTGGTGCTCTCCCATGTGCTTTCCCTGCAGGTTGTGCGTGCCATCAACACAGTGCTCCTGCACAGGCTCGTGAGGCTGGGGGACCCAGATGCCACCATCGCGGCCTTTGCCACGCTGGGGTTCCCCAATTGCTTCGGGGCTCTGGATGGGACCCACATCCCCATCCACGCCCCGCATCACAGTGGAGGATGCTACATCAATCGCAAGGGCTACCATTCTGTGGTCCTCCAGTCCTTGGTGGACAGCCAGGGCCGTTTCCAGGACATTTATTTGGGCTGGCCTGGCAGCACCCACGACGCCCGGGTTTTCCAGAACTCGGGCCTGTGCCGCTGGCTGGAGGCGGGGACCTACATCCCCCAGCGGGAGATCCCTCTGGGGGACACCACCATGCCCCTCTGCGTCATCGCAGATGCGGCGTACCCACTCCGGCCCTGGCTCATGTACCCGTACATGGGCCATCTCTCTGCCAGCCAGGAGCGCTTCAACCAGCGCCTGAACCACGCGCGCCAGGTGGTGGAGTGCTCATTTGGCCACCTGAAAGGACGCTGGAGATGTCTCCTGACCCGCCTGGATGCGGGCCCCAACAACATCCCCCAGATTGTGGGTGCCTGCTGTGCCCTGCACAATTTGGTGGAGAGCAAGGGGGAGACCTTTTTTCAGGGCTGGGCTGTGGAGGCCGGCAGGGCCGACATGCAGCCACCCGCTGCCCCCAGTCGCCAGGTGGACCCCGAAGGGACCCGGGTCCGGGAGGCCCTGTGGGCCCACTTCGATGAAGAGGCTGCGGGGTGAACTCTGACTGGCCCCCCACTGCCCACCCCTTCCTCCACAACACTCCCTGCCCCTACGCCCACACCACAGAGCACCCAACCGCACCCCCCCACACACACTTTTCCTGGACAAATGACAGCACGCACTTGTGGCTGAACTTAAACTGGTTTTTCTTTTAGAACTTTTTTTTTTAACTCTAATTAAAACAAGAACAAACTATATACAAGACCTCTTCTAACAAAAGTATTCTGTACAAATAAAACAATAATAAAAAAGATTGCACATAACAGATATGTTGGTCAATAAAAAGAAAACCAGGGATGATAAGGAAGGGGAGAACTATTTACATGGGGGGGATGGGGCAAAGGGGGGCACAAATATAAATGAAATGGGTCAATAACAATCCTCTTTTCGGACATATAACTATATACAAGGGGGGGGGCCACGTCCTGGGCCTCACGCCCCTAAAGTCCGGCACTGGAGATGGGCGGCCGGGAGCCCCGCCTCGGCCGCAGCCCTCTCCAGGGCTGGCTGGGGGCCGGGTGGACCGGAAGATATGACCGGCGAGTCTCAGCTGGCCCCAGGTGTCGCTCTGCGGTCCGGCCCTCAGTGGTGGGTGGCGGGGCGACGGCGGACAGGACGGCGACGTGCGGAGCAGCAGGTGGTGCGGTGGGTGGAGCAGGCAGGGCAGGCGCTGTGGCGGCCGGTGCAGCATGGGGGGCCAGGTAGCCAAAAGACAGTTGAATGTCTCCATGTAGGCCCCCCATGCCTCTTGGCACCAGGCCAGCGCCCGCTCCTGCAGGTCCAGGCGCCGTTGGTCCACCCGCAGGTGCTGCTGTGTGACCTCCAGCTGCCGATGATGGATGGCCAGCAGCTGGGGGTCTGTCGCCGTCGGGTGCTGTTGCGGGGTCCACCGTCTAGCCCGCCGTGGGGCCGGTCGGTCCTCCACCGAGGGGCTTGCCTGGAGCAATGGCCCCGGAGGGGATTCCGGGACCACTGATGCCTCGCCGGCGCTCTCCGGTCCTTCCAATGGTGCAGCTGCGGAACACAGGAGGAGGGGGGGAAGAAGAATGGAGACAGGCGTTAGTGTGGGCCCCGAGCCATGACCCTTGTCCCCCCAGCCCTGTGCTGCAGGTTCCCCATCCCCGTCCACGGGAGATGCTACTGTGATGGATGGGGTTCAGGGGTCCCCCTGCACTGCACCCCGTCCCCTGGCAGGAGCGACTCTCAGTTCACTCTGCAGGGTCTGACTGGAGAAGTTTCTTAGGCCACAGATGCCTGGTTTCTCTTGGGAGTGACCGCACAGCAGTCAGAGACAGTCCTTCCAACCCGTCGTGGGGAGAAGACCCCAAGGGGTGCCCCTCCGGGGTGTGGCTTTCTCCCTGCTCAGGCTGGCTGCCTTCCAGCTCTCCCTTCCCCTAGCCTCTACCTGCATCCCCCGCCCCGATTCAAACCCAGCTCTGTTCGTCCCTCCTCTTTGTTCAGGGCAGAGATGTCACCTGCCAGCTGTAGCCCCAAGATCATCCTTTGCCCCTGGGAGCTATTCAGCTTGTTGCTCATATCTAGCCTGAGTCTCCCTTTGGCACTCCCCCCACTCCATCACATGCTGCTGCTGCGGGGTGTCCCACCCCCTCCTCCCGGGGGACCCTCGAGGTTCTGCTCCCCCCTGCCCCGGGGATGGGCCATGGCACTGTTGTGCGGGGGCGGGGGGCAGGGGCTGATGCACTGCAGGAGCTGATGCACTGCTGTGAGGGACATGGCCCTGCTGTCCTTGGGGCCATGGCCATGTGGGCACGTGGGGGGCCCTAGGCACATATCTATTACCCCCGCCCCTCAACCCCAGGGGTGTACACCAGAGGGGGGGTACATACCTGTCGGTCCACTCCCACAGTCCGGAGATCCCCAGGGGGCGGACACCCAGCTGCTGCTCCGGGAGGGCCGGAGGAGGATCTGCAGCCTGGACTCTGCAGAGGAGGAGCCCCCCTCCTCCTCTTCCTGCCGCGATGGCCCAGGGGTGGGCTCCAGGGGGCACCCCCGGGGTGCGGGGCTTACCTCCGGGACGGACTCCGGCTGCAGGGGCTGCTGGGGCTCGTCGGCCGAATAATCAAGGGTGGCTGCAGAGGAGGAGGTGTGCCGGGGGCCCAGGATGTCCCTGAGTTCCCTGTAAAAGGGGCAAGTGACGGGGGCGGCCCCAGATCGGCTGGCCGCATCCCAGGCCCGGGCGTAACCCTGCCGCAGCTCCTTAACCTTACTCCTGACATGGTGAAGAGTGCGGGCAGGGTGACCCCAGGCGGCCAGGCCCTTGGCCAGCTGAGCGAACGCATCCGCATTCTGCCTCTTGCTCCCCATTACCTGGAGCACCTCCTCCTCGCTCCAGAGCCCCAGCAGGTCCCGCAGCTCGGCCTTCATCCAGGAGGGGCCCCGCTGCCGCTTCCCAGCCTGGCTGCCGGGCTGGCTGGCCTGGCTGCTCCGGCTCCCCTGGGGGGGGTCCCCTGGGGGTGCTGGGGGGGCTGCCAGGCGGCCATCGCAGGTGCTGGCCGTGTTCTGGGTGGCTGAGGGACGTTCAGGCTGGCCGTGTGTCTAGGCTGCCGTCTGCACGTTCCCTCAGCTTCCTGCACAGGAAGGGAGGGGGAGGGGACCTTTAAGGGGCCGCTCCACGCGGCCACCACTGAGCTGAGGAACTGGAGAGAGCGTCTCTCAACCCCTCAGCTGATGGCCGCCATGGAGGACCCCGCAATTTCGACGTTGCGGGATGCGCAACGACTACATGGTCCCTACTTCGATGTTGAACGTCGAAGTAGGGCGCTATTCCTATCTCCTGATGAGGATAGCGGCTTCGACATCTCGCCGCCTAACGTCGAAGTTAACTTCGAAATAGCGCCCGACACGTGTAGCCGTGACGGGCACTATTTCGAAGTTAGTGCCGCTACTTCAAAGTAGCGTGCACGTGTAGAAACGGCTTATGTGTGTAAAAAATCAGGAGACCTTTAGATTACACAGACATTTAATGCTGTAGCAATATATTATATTAATCTATATATTATTTACTGACACTGGATGTCTGTCAAGTGCCAGACAGCTCTGTGTAAAATATTAAGATTAAGATTTTCAGCCGAATTCAATGTCCTCTGAAGTCAATATAAAGACTCCCATTTACTTTATTAGTGAGTTGGATCATAACCTTGGCTCGCAACATGAGCTTCAAAACAAACAGAAGGCCCTGGAACATTGGGTTGGTTTTAAAATGAAATATTGGTGTTAGTACATTTTGAGATTCATCATATGTTAATGACGTTAAATGAAATATACAGAAAGGCCAATAAACAAATGATTGTTATTGGAAGCAGCTCTCCTGCCTTTGATTAGGAGGAAAAGTGAGAACATTCCAGGCAGATTTCGGTTTCTGTGTGAATGTTATTTTAGTGTAATTGAGGTAGTTCAGAACTTCATTCTTTTCATATTATCTGCTTTTTTATATACAAATGCCTTATAAAATGTTTATATCTTCCATATTCTATGTATTTAGTTTCCAGTAAGTGACTGCAGTTCAGTAGTTTCCCAGCAGTGATGTAATTTTTCAAAGTTGTCCAAGATGAGCACATTTCAAGGTGTTACATTTTTGTATTCATTTCTTGTCCTTCATATATATATATATATATATATATATATATATATATATATATATATATATATATATATATATTCATGAAAGAAATCACAGCTGTTTAAAAATGTGTTTGTAATAGGAAACATATACATACTAATACCCCTTATAAATTGCCTGTGCAGATAGTTAAGTGCAGTCAATATTCTCTACCTTTTGTGAACAGATCAGAACAGACACATTTTTGTACTTCTGGTCTTTGGCCAAAGTTGGCCAAAGTGACAGCTAGTTTCTTAAATGCACCATCTGGAAAGAAACAAAGATGGTGCTGTGTCTGTTCAAACTAAGCTCTCTCCCAGTCAAGATACAACTCTTTGCTTGGAAGCAGATTCAAAATATAGGTGGTATGATTTAGTCCCATGCTATGGGGAGAAATTGGGTTGAAAAAATATTAGTGGCTACTTTTTTTTGAGAGGGAGAGGTATTTCACTTTTTCGTGGTCTATAATTAAATATTAGAACTGAAGACTACTATAAAGTGCAGTTATTAGCATACAACCTTCCTATCTTGCTTCAGCTGGTGTGTGTGTTCATAATGGCCTTGTCCTCACATTATTGTATTTTTCCTTTTTTCCTTACAGAAACTGTCAAGTATTCATTTTCACAAAGATTTAACTAAATAGTTAATATTTTATGTAAAATTATAAATAAACACAGAACAGTGTTCCTACTTATTACAACACGTACTGTAGAATGGGCAGCAGCAACTGTAACAGAAGCCAAGGATATGCCTGCTTTGGCTCAAGTGTTTATTGTAAGCCCTTTTGGAGCCAAGGACATTTTGAGGACTAAGGCCAAGTCAGTATGGAGTGCAGTATTTCGTCATGATGGAAAATATCTAGTTCAATTCAATATACAATTATATATATGCAATTATATCTATATGCAATTATATCTATCTATCTATCTATAGCTAGCTAGCTAGATATATGTATAGTGAATGTCTTTGCTTTGATTCACAATATAGAAGTAAGTGCAAGGAAAAAATCAGTTGTATTCATAGATAGATCGATAGATAGATAGTCGTAATTCACAATATAGAAGTATTCTGCTAACTTTTACTTCTTTAATGTTTGGGACATGAGTTAATAATTTGTCCCATTTTCTTCATGCATCAATCTACCTCATTTATCTTTCTGTTGTATTCCTTATTCATTTCCCACCAGAATACTAAATTTCCCACTGTAAATGGAGGTGCCTTTTTGCTAAATGTTAACTCATGCTGGACTATAGCAGTCATGAAGTTCTGAATTGTTCTAGAAGCTGTTCTTGAAATAACTTCCTTGGAATACAACGGAAAATCTTTAGCTGTTTAAGGATTATTGTAGGCTTTGTGGGAAGAAATATATAAAAATAATTAAGGAAAAATTATCACAAGGATGTTATTACTGGATATCTCTTCCTTGGCTTGACTGGATCTTGTGATACTTGATGTTTTCCTTCCTTTTATTCGTGTAACGATACTAACAGAGGGAGTTGGGCCCAATAATCAGAGTTGGGTTAAAGATGAGTCTGCGAATAACAGAGGAATTTATAACCAAGTTCCAGGCCAGGTAAATACCAAGCATTGGTATCTAGTCAAACCCTTTCAGGATCTGGGTCAGAAGGTGAGGTCAAAGTTACACATTCAAGAGCACAGAGGTAGAATGATCCTGACACCTACAGGCAATCCATTCTGTTACCTGTACATTTTATGGAATGCCCTGTGAATTTCTGTAGATCATGGAGCCAATCGGGAACCAGGAGGCTGCTGCCTGTCAGATAGTTCAGGGCAGTACTTCCCACAGTTTATTTTCCCAGAACAGTAAGAGTGAGTTACAGCTGTAGCTGGGCGGCTTTGCCCACTACCTAGTTACTTGAGAGGCTTGGTTCAAGATCCCCTTGTTCTCACAATTTAGCCTCTCCTTCCCCTATATCAGTAGTGTTCTTGTGTTTGTTTTATCTTAGGGTACAGGTACCAGTCTAAACAGGAGCTGAAGTTTGCAATCCCATGAGATTGTGAAGTTTTGGTATCCTCCAAACCAGAACAGGAAAAAACAGGAATCTAATTTTTAGTTTTCTTAACCAAAATCACTGAGTTTGGGTTTAGATTTGGAAGTTTTAGATTAAGAACATAAGAACATAAGAATGGCCATACTGGGTCAGACCAAAGGTCCATCAAGCCCAGCATCCCATCTGCCGACGGTGGCCAATGCCAGGCGCCCCAGAGAAGGAGAACAGAAGACAAGTGATTTATCTCCTGCCATCCATCTCCTGCCCTTGTTATGAAGGCTAGGGCACCATACTTTATCCCTGGCTAATAGCCATTTATGGACCTGACCTGCAAAAATTTATCAAGCTCTTTTTTAAACCCTAATAGAGTCCTGGCCTTCACAGCCGCCTCGGGCAAGGAGTTCCACAGGTTGACTGTGCGCTGTGTGAAGAAAAATTTCCTTTTATTAGTTTTGAACCCACTACCCATCAATTTCATTTGGTGTCCCCTAGTTCTTGTATTATGGGAAAAGGTAAATAATTTTTCTATATTCACTTTCTCCACACCATTCATGATTTTATATACCTCTATCATATCGCCCCTCAATCGCCTCTTTTCCAAACTGAAAAGTCCCAGTCTCTCTAGCCTCTCCCCATATGGGACCCTTTCCAAGCCCCTAATCATCTTAGTCGCCCTTTTCTGAACCTTTTCTAATGCCAATATATCTTTTTTGAGGTGAGGAGACCACATCTGCACGCAGTACTCGAGATGTGGGCGTACCATAGTTTTATATAGGGGAAGTATGATATCTTTTGTCTTATTATCGATCCCTTTTTTAATAATTCCTAACATCCTATTTGCCTTACTAACTGCCGCTGCACACTGCGTGGATGTCTTCAGAGAACTATCCACTATAACTCCAAGATCCCTTTCCTGATCTGTCGTAGCTAAATTTGACCCCATCATGTAGTACGTGTAATTTGGGTTATTTTTTCCAACATGCATTACCTTACACTTACCCACATTAAATTTCATTTGCCATTTTGCTGCCCAATCACTCAGTTTTCTGAGATCTTTTTGTAGTTCTTCACAATCCCTTTTGCTTTTGACTGTCCTGAACAACTTGGTGTCATCTGCAAACTTTGCCACCTCACTGCTTACCTCATTTTCTAGATCATTGATGAACAAGTTGAACAGGATCGGTCCCAGGACTGAGCCCTGGGGAACACCACTAGTTACCCCCCTCCATTGTGAAAATTTACCATTTATTCCCACCCTTTGTTTTCTGTCTTTTAACCAATTCCCGATCCATGAAAGGACCTTTCCTTCTATCCCATGACCACCTAATTTACATAAAAGCCTTTGGTGTGGGACCGTGTCAAAGGCTTTCTGGAAATCTAGGTATATTATGTCCACTGGGTGCCCCTTGTCCGCATGTTTATTAACCCCTTCAAAGAATTCTAATAGATTAGACAGACACGACTTCCCTCTGCAGAAACCATGCTGACTTTTGCCCAACAATTCGTGCTCTTCTATGTGCCTTGCAATTTTACTCTTTACTAGTGTTTCTACTAATTTACCTGGTACTGATGTTAAACTTATCGGTCTATAATTGCCAGGATCTCCTCTAGAGCCTTTTTTAAATATCGGTGTTATATTGGCCGTCTTCCAGTCATTTGGTACCAAAGTGGATTTAAAGGATAGGTTACAAACCACTGTTAATAACTCCGCAATTTCACATTTGAGTTCTTTCAGAACCCTTGGGTGAATGCCGTCTGGTCCTGGAGACTTGTTACTATTCAGCTTATCAATTAATTCCAAAACCTCCATTAATTCATCTAATCCTCCATTAATTCATCTAATCCTTTTCTTCACCTGTACATAGATACAGTTCAGGTAGTCCCTCTACCATCTAATCTGTCTCTGCCTCTTCAAATAGATGGATACGCAATATATATGTATTTCCCAGGTCTCTGTTTTGTTCTGTCTTCAGTTTGCCCTTTCTCTATCTCTTTCGAGGTTTTGTAGGCTCACAATCTGGCTTTTAATCTGGCTTCTTTTCCAAACATCTGACTACTTTCTGCTTCTGGGTCCAATGTGCCTTGAAAGGTAAGGTAGTTACATTTGTGCCACTCACCACATATACTTCAGTTGACCTTATATAAAAGCAAACTTTGCTTGGCATAATAAAGTTCATAAAGATGTTACATATTTGGCATAAAAAATGCTATGCAACAGTTACAAAGAGTGTTCAGTGTTATAAAAACATAAACTACACCAGCTAATCAAAGTTTCTAATTCCTCATTCTAAAAAGTGTCTGTTTTTTTTTTCAAAACTGGTCTATCTCAGCAAAGTGCATGATCTCTTTTTGATAAATCCCACTTTCCTTTCACCTACCAAATGAAGGGTTTCATGCCCTATTGTGGAGAAGATTGTCTGATGTTCTTGGAGACACTGCAAAGTCATATTATATACCAGACAGTTAACTTTCTGAAGTGAAATAAGTTTGTGTTTTGTTGTCTCCTGGGGTTCTGATGCTCACTAACACACTGACTTGCATTAGTAAAATAGTGTTTTATCTGTTTCTCTCAAGCAAGGTAACCTGTATCACATATCTTTATTTTTGACTTCTCTTGGAAGAGACATGAATAGGGATTGACTCTGTTTTCAGCATAATTTTAGTATAGTATAATGAAACACAATATTAAATTTTCTGTGCCCTACTTAGTACAAACCATATTGAATGGGAAGACACTAGCCTCTATTGCTATGTTATTGACTCAATAGGCTTTAAATAAAACTGTAATCATGGTTGTACTGCGTTAGGAAGTGCTGACACTAATGTGGATAATTTTTGGCAGAAGATTAATACTATTTTATGTACATTTCATGTTGCTTTTGGTTATCTGTACCTCCATGAAGGCCTAGAAGCACCGTGTAAAAGTCTGTATTATGGTGGTATTTTAGCATTCCTCTCCTCACTTGAAAACAGAAACAGGAGGAGTGGATGCATGCCAACATGATTCTTTTTAAAAGTTATCCAAACTTCTATGCAGCTCAAAAGTCATCTGGTTAAGGTCTGGTTTGACTTGTTGAATTTTTTAGATCCTTCCTTACTTTATTCAAACCACATAATTTATCTTTCAAAAACTTCCAGAACAATAGTTTCTTCATAGCAGTGAAGGCACCCAGAAAATTATGAAACAGTCTAAGGTCATGAATAACTAAATATTTATGTTGGTGTAGGATCATAGCGTCTTTTCACAAGGTATTGACCACCTGCCCCTTTCCCAGAATATATGTAACGTGTGTGTGTTTTGTATGTCTTTTGTATGACATTGCTGGTGACGCTCTTCAAGAGCAGTCTTGTTTAAACATTGGAATTCAGCTGGCAAGGTGGTTGACAGCACTGCTCTGTGTGTGTGGATGGGGGTGGCTGTATAATATAGGGACTGAAGACGATAGACTCACCTCGCATCTGGGCAAGGCAGTGGGGGTCTGGCTGCATGCCCCCAGAAGGGGCAAAGCCTTGAATGGAAGGGGAGAATTTGGGGCTAGCCTCCCCCAGTACACTTAGCACTGTCCAGAGCATGATGCACCTACCCCAGGCAGCCCTTATGAGTGGCAGCAGCAATTTAAAGGTTTGGGGCTGCAACCACTGCAGCTGCTGCAGTAGTGATGTCCAGGAGCCCCAGAACCCTTCAAATTGCTGGGCCCTGAGGCAGTTGCCCCCTCCCCTCCCACAATCAGTGGACCTGAATACAGGTAGGTAGTGATATTAACATTTCAGAAGGGGGTTTTCCTTCAATCCAAGTTACTTGGACTCAAGAATGACCTGAAGTTAAAAATAATGATACACTTTCAGCTCCTTATGCAAAACATTGGTGTGAAGCCAATGCTAACTCATGAGAACAAGAGAGGGTTTTCATATTCCATGAGCATTTCCCAGCTTTTCAGTTTCACTTCAGTGAGAGGGCTTGTACAGTAAGTCATGTATCAGTTGCTTAATTTTTGTAATAGAAAACACTGGACATTTCTTGTTTTTTTTTCTTGTTTTTTTTTTAAACCACAGTTGAATTTCATACTTTTTTATCCAAGAAATGCTGAGGGTAGCCCTGCCATTTCTGAAAATTTTCAAAAGGCACTCAGCATCGGTCTAACTCTGCTCCCATTGCAGTCAATGGTAAATTCACCTTTACATTCATGGGAATAGCATTACACCAATACCAGCTTACTGCTCAGATTTTTCAAAAATGATTACATTTGTCGTTGTCTCAGAGTACTTATGGTCTGACGCTTTGCCACTTTATCAGTAACATAAGCACCAAAGTAAATGACAGCTGCTGAACATCTATTTTCAGGTATCATGCTTGCAACCAACTAAGTAAAGAATCTACCTTTGAAGCTAATCAGTTCACTCTGAAATATGTGTTAAGATATCGCATTTATACAACAGACTAGCCAACTCATCCAAATTAGAAAGCATTAATTTTGTACGCCTTTACAAGAAGGGAAGCTATTTTATGAGAAGTCTCAAATTATTGTGGCTATCACTGCAGTTCTTCTAGAGATCACATGGTAATACTGGATATAAAATTATGGCTGGATTATTCAGCTATACATCAAGAAAGAGATGCAGTATTGCAAAGTCATGAGAAATAGGGGTTAAAACAACGTGATCATATGGTAAACCACGACCATTTCTCTGTCCTCACTGTGGCTGCCTTAAGAAACAGAAGGTCAGCTGTGTCCATTTCACCTCTTGGGTTTCAATAAACAAAATTAAATTTATTCTTAACTACAAAATTACCTTTCCTTGTATCAGAGGATTCCTTATTCAAATTCAGGTGATGTCCTGGAACCACAAAATGAAGAGCCAGTCCTCCAGCGTAGCCTTCACCTATTCACAGGATATCCTCTAATGCAAACAGAAGTAACCACAGTAAGAAAGGCAAATAAACCCTCACGAGAAGGCACACAGTATCCTGACTTCATCAAATATTCACCTTCATTTTTACTGTCTCTCTGTGAGACTTAAATTGTGGCAATAGTAATCATCTATGGAATAAACAGAAGGCTTTCTAGCTGCAGAATATAAAAAGGCAAGGGCTGTTCTGAAAATACAGGGGTGTCAAAGAAGGAGTTCCACACACTGCTTCCAAGTTCCCCTTAATTTTCTCTCATAGGTGCTAGCTTTTCTTTAGAAATTCTTCTTTGAATCTGACTAGGATAAAATCCTTCTCCCTTTGAAATTTAATGGTGAAACTTTCATAGAAGTCCAATGGAGTTAGGACTTTATCTTTGGCGTCTGAGGCCTGCCTGGGGAAGGAGCTTACTGGACAATTTGGGGTGACTTTAGTAGGAATATCTCCATTTTTGAGGGCCAAAAAAAAAAAAATCCAGGATATTCAGCTGGGTAGTGCAAACCCTACTCAAATATTCTGTCCTTCCTCACCAGGCTCTGACTTCTTCTCCTACTGGTTTTCTCAGCGATAGAAGCCAACATGATTCTGCTCTGCCTGTTGCTCCTGGGAGGGTAAAAGTGATTAGGGTTTTCCTCAACCCAAAGAGTTCCTGATAAGCTTCTCCCTGAGAGAATCTCCGTGTGATCCCTGTCCATCTATCAGTGACATCCTGTGGTGGCCCCCTATGGTTCCCCAAGCTTAAGAAATAAGTACTTTCCCCCTCTCACTAATACCATGGCCCCTTCCTGTCTCCTCCTAAAACTTCACATTTACATGGTGAGATAAGTGGCCTGGTTTCAGTAATAATCCTGAAGCTCTCCACAAGCCAATCACCTACTTGACTCATCCATAGCTGAATTCCTTGCTGCCTGAACAACATTCTTTCTCTTCATCCCCTAGGATGAGGCATAGGCCACAACATTTCTTCAAAGGAAATGCTATAGCCAGATCCCTAAGGCTGCGTCTACATTAGCGAGATCTTTCAGACTAGCTGGGGGTCTTTGAAAGATCCTACAGAGCATCTGTACACAAAATGCATTCTTTTGAAAAGAATGAGAAAGAACATGGCACTTCTTTTGGAGGCCATCTTCCTCTCCCAGATGAGGTTGAACACCTTTTTCTAAAAGATTCTTTCAGAAAAAAAGCACGTGTAGATGCTCCGGGGGCTCTTCTCTCAAAAGAATAGTCTTCATGGTGCTGGATTTTTTTTAATCTGTGGCCTGTTCTTTCAAAAAGGACAGGGCTGTGTGGACTTGTTCTTTCAAAAGAGCAGATCATTCCTTTGATCTGCTTTTTGTGTGTGTAGGTGATCTTTTGAAAGATGTTTCTTTGGAAGAGATCTTCTGGAAGAACTTATTTCAAAGGACCGCTGTAATATAGACGAGGCCCAAGGATTCTTTATGACTTTCACATTCTCTGAATGACTATACCTTCCATCTATAAGTGTAATTTGTCTCCTTTCCTTGTCCTTGTGCATGTCTATCTTGACCATGCTTTTCCTTTCTTTCCAACTCTTTTTGTCACTCTGAGGAAGTGAAGGAAGGAATACTCTATGTCTCAGGTGTTAAAGAGAGCCTCTGGGCCCAATTAGCCACTCCCCACTGTGCCTACAACCACTGCCAAGCCTGGAGGGGGGGAGGTGAGAAAGCAAGGAGCCTGGCTCAGTTTGGGGCTCACTATCAGGAAGATGGAAGAAGGCTCAGTGGTCTCAGGACAGGAACCTCAGCTTGTCTGCTCAGAAGCCATGGAAGCAAGTAAGCCCCTACCCTACCTGGAAAAAGGGGGAAAAAACGCCACCTAAGTGGTATCTTAATTCTTAGAGCTATGCCTCAAACCTGAGGACTAACTAGAGAGTGGTTCTGGATTCCTGGGCCAGAACCACAGCAGCCCAGTTCCCCGCGTTTCTGCCTGCTTAGTCTGTGATCTAGCCGTTAGGCTACCCAGACACCACAGATCTGGACAAAGTCATATGAAAGGGAAATGTGAACTACACATTTTCTTTTCTAACTATTATGCTGTTATCTTTAGCTGTATTGCCCTTCTGCTCCTCTTTTGCTCTGTGCCTGACCTCTACAGGGTCATCAACAGTAGCACTTGAAATACGGGAAGACCTCAGTCTGCAGAAGGAACCAAACTTTGAAGCCTTTATTTTATTTTTGATGCTCATGTCCTTTATCCCAAGAATCTCCCAAACAAGAATTTATCTAAAACTTAGAAAAGAATTATTTTCATGGCAACAAAGAGGTATTCTGAGGTCATTGGACTTCCTTGTGGAAGTGGGATATGAACATTGAGACAATGCCTGATTTTAATCAAAAGGGAATGTGGTTATTTTAAAAATATGATTTGTGTCTTTGATGTCAAAATGAAGGACAATCATATTTTATTTTGCCTTTGGAAAAGTTCCTGAAGTTTATTTTTACTTTCTTCTAATCTCTGTCTGCACAATCATTGGCTAATTGAACTATTTTGGCATGTGAAAAAATTATTAGTTAGACAGCTGGAGCCATTTAGTCCTCATTAAATAATTTAGATTATTTCTATACTACGTAATGATTTCCCAGAGCAGACCCAGTCAAACAGACCCAAAAAATGATAATCTTTATTGCAGATGATTTTTTTCTAATTTTGTTAAACCAACAAAGGATTGACAGGTATTTTAAAATCATTCTTTTTGGGGGGAGAGAGGACAATAATGAGAACAATCTCCATTTCCATACATTCAAAGAAATGAACCAGGTGCATGTTTTGCTAGGCAAGAGAGGCTGGCAATGAATGCCTGCAAAAACACTGCTTACTTGTTCACAATATCTCAAGGCTGCCCCCTTAATTCTTTTTATCACAAAAGTCCTGTACAATGGGAGGTGCCATTCCTAGATATAATGCTTAGTGTTAGTAGTGATATTGAAGTAAATGTAATAAAGCATGGTCATAAGTGCCACACAGGGTATTAAGTGCTGCTGTGAAGACAATTTCTAATGGTCAAAAAGACAAATAAAATCCAAGATATTTGACTGTATGAAATAGCCTTTCAACCTCGTAATTTAATTAGTAACAGAAAGGCCCTAGGTGACAGGCCTGCTCCCTCTTACAGACAACTTCCCAACCTTATGAGGATTCTCACCACAGCCACAGTCTATACCGCAGCAACGTGAGTCTGAGAACTTTTCCTTGCAACAAAGCCCGCTGCCAGCTTTGTCCACATATCTATTCTGGTGATACCATCACTGGTCCTAACCAGGTTAGTCACAGAATCACAGGCACATTCTCATGTTCTTCAACTAACATCGTATATGCCATCATGTTCCAACAATGCTTGGATGCTTTGTGTATTGGACAGACTTCAAACTCTCTTGGACAAAGAGTTAATGGGCACAAAACAGACATAAAAACACTCCTGATCCACAAACCAGTCAGGCAACATTTTAATGGAGTGGGCCATTCTGTTGATGACTTAAGAGTCTGTGTCTTACTGAAGAGGAATTTTCACACTACTTTGGAAAGAGAGGCTGCTGAACTCTCTTTTATATTCAAATTTGACACATTAACAGTTGGTTTGAACCGGCATGTGAATTTTCTGGGTCATTATAGGGGCTCTTTTGCATACTTGGCTCAATCTAATTCTTGACTCCCCCCGCACCCCTCTACTCTCTGATTTGCTCACCTTGATAATATTTTTTTTCTGATTTGTCAACCTTGATTACTATTTTTGGTTCTCTATGCCTTAAATATTGAGTCTGTTCTGGTCTGGCTATGGTCTGAAGAAGTGGGTCTGTCCCACGAAAGTTCACCTAATAAATTATTTTGTTAGTCTTTAAAGTGCTACTTTACTGCTTTTTTGTTTTGAATTCAATGTATGTGTTATATCATAACACACATAACATCATTTTAAGTTGTCTTTTAAAGTGATTGGATCAAATTTTATCTCAGTCAATATAGCAAACTTGATTGTCAGAAGAAAAGTACAGATTTACACTTGTGAAAAAGGAGACCAGAATTAGGTTCACTGTAACAGATCACTGTGTTGGCTGTTTGGTGAGAGGAGCGGTTGGCAATGACTCAAATTGTGATAAATAGAAACAAAACAAATATTTTGCATACTAACATCAATAGTAATCTTACACTCGTAACTTATGTTTCTATGGTTAGTATATTCAAAATGTGACACTGGCAGTTTGTTCTTTGGTATCAGCCTCTCATGAAGAGAGTTAAAACATCCTTAAAATTTCACTCCTTGACAAAAAGCAACAAATGATTCCAACACCTTCCATTTTTCCAACCAGGTTGATTCTTGAAAGCAAGCAGGAGGGTGCAAATGAGAAAGGATCAAACAGCAGGAATTTTAAGACCAAAATAATGGCCTCAATTTTAAGAGTCAACCTTGTCATTTACAATTCTTCTCTGTCAAAATGTCTCCAGAAAGGAAGAGGTACTCAAACAACAACATGACTTTGAACTTGGAGGAGATGGGAAGAGACAGAAATATTCATTGTTATTTAATTTCCCACTATGGATAATTCTGACAGTGCAGTCGCTGTGTTCTGTCATGTTCGCGGAATTTGGGGCAATAGTGTTAAGCCAATGTTTGCATTGTGCATCCACTTCCACTATCATAGGCATTTGAATGAGTTCTCTATTCAGTGGCACTAACTATTGCTAAGCTCTCTCCTCCAAACGGCCAGACTCCGATACTGTTACTCTGACTGAATAGTACCTTTCTCGGAACGTAGTCCCACTGAAACCAGTGGCCCCCATTCAATCAAATCTGCCTTTAACTAAGTTGTTAAAGTCTGGCCCACAGAAGGCTGAAAACTGGGAGTTAATGGGAGATAATGTAGCAAGCAGCAAAGTTAGCACCTGTGTGGATTTCATGCTGGGAGTGTTGCTCAGGTTGCTAATGTGATCTTGCTGAGAAGACTGACTAACTATGTCAGGATTTGTCTCCCTTTCCTGCAGAAAGATCTGGAGAATCTCCAGAACCGTTTGTCAGATCTATTGTTATCTTTGATACTTACAGGGTTACCTAAAGCATCTGAGCTGTGTCACTACTACTTGCTTGTAGTGTGAGAGAGCCTTGTCTGTACCCCGCCCCCCAGCCACAAGGAAATCCTCCAAAATCTGATACAGCACAAACATATTTCTCCAGCTTCTGTGAGCCCTCCTTCTTCTCCTCTCACACCAGCAATTAGTATATCTCACTTTGTTGCACTTGAATGATGAGACCCTGGACCCAAAAAGTGCAACAACCTGATGACTCCAGGGAAGCAGAGAATCCCAGTTCCCCATGTGATGCTGCACCCACATGTTTTTGATGGAAATATGTTTTTGAATATAAATATGCATAACTCAAATATGCTATATTCAAAATGTGGCATGTGATTATCACTGGAGAGTTCTGTGATCCTCTGAATGTGCATAGTCTATGAGTGGTCTGGTCAACCCATCAGGTGACAATCTTATGGGTATCTCTGTGACCCAACACATCACACCTCAGTCCTCCCATTTCATTATTCTCCTCAGCACAGGGCACTTGGCTGTGTCCATAGTAAAGCCAAATACAAACGTATTTAATATGGCTTAAGCTAAAATTTCAGAACAGATACTAGTAAAAACTTTGGTAATATCGAGCTGCACATAAAAGACAAATAATAGGGATGTTTCGTTAGCTTCAGCTCAGGCCCTCTATTCAGAGTCTTTCTCTTGTTTTTTTTTTTTGACTTTTAAACACTGATCCAGATGGGGTGGCATCAAAAGATGTTAATTGTTGTCTCCCATGACTGAGTTAGCACTGAGACCCACCCCACCTCAGGTGATATACTCCATCACCAGCCAGTTTTGGAACACAGTCACATTTTACATATCTCAAAATATTTCTTGCATAACCGTCTTGCAATAACTACTGTCAACTCAGTCTTAGCTTTCATCAGAGAAGACCCATGACCCCTTTTTCCCAAGCCTTCTCCCCCTCACCAAGTATCCTGATCAGACATATATAATATGCCTGCCTGGGCATATCTCCTCATCTCCTTCCTTTCCTAAAGGTGGGTGGGTGGGATGGGCGGGGCAGAATCCTCTTAGCCCCCTCATTTGCTCCTTTACCTACCATCTTACAAAAACTGTTTGTCAATAAATGTTTATGCAAACTTGTTTGCTTCTGCAATAATCTGAAATGCAACTGGGGTCATGTGCAAAACAACTGAAGTGTCTCATTGCATAGTTGTCAAGAAGGAATCAGATCACCAGTTAGGTACCTCTTCTCCAGCTTCAGAATCAAAGAATTATGACCTTGGTGAAAAAGAGAAATCAAATGTATCTGGCTTTCAAGGCTCTGGAAACTTTACTTTCCTGCCAAAGCCAGCTCATGAATGCCTGGATTTGATCACAGTTAGTTGGCCCTTTAGATACATTTCATTTGAACTTTTTATTGTTGTGTCATTCTGAGCACACATCTTTTTCAAACTGTCAAAAAATTAAAGAGATGCTTCTGAGACTCAGATGTGGTAAGGAGCAATAAGAGGAACAGACAGCAGTCTCTGTATTTAATATTGGATGTCACATAGAAGAAGCCAAGTGGGACAGTAGACAAACAAAATGTTTAAACCAATTTTCAAATATCAGAGCAGTAGTAGGCATCCTTCAGTCTGCATAGACTATGGATCGTGCCCTTTAAAGTTTCAATTGAGGACTTCATTTACAGCATCTATTGTGACTATGAAGACCCACACGAGAGTGACAGTCCTTGCTGCATCCCTTGCAGATGTAGTGGGTGTCTGGCAAGTCCTTATTGTGCTTTCTGTGTGCTCGCTTCTCCTCTGCTAGCTGTCTGATCTTCATCTCGCCCTTCTGAAGGCCCTTGTGTAACCCCTGCCTCCATCTGCTGCGGTCATCTGCTAGTTCTTCCCAGTTGTCCAGCTCGATGTCTACCTCTCTGAGGTCTCTCTTGCAGACATCTTTGTAGCGCAACTGGGGGCATCCGGGGGGTCTTTTGCCAGAGGCTAGCTCACCATACAGGATGTCTTTTGGAATCCTTCCATCATTCATCCTGTGGACGTGGCCCAGCCAGCGGAGTCGACGCTGCCTGAGGAGGGTGTCCATGGTTGGGATTCCAGCTCGCTCGAGGACGGCGGTGTTGGTCACTCTGTCCTTCCATGATATTCCAAGGATGCACCTGAGGCAGCGCAAGTGGAAGACGTTCAGCCTCTTTTCCTGGCAGGCATACAGGGTCCAAGTCTCGCTGCCATAAAGGAGGGTGCTGAGGGTGCAGGCTCTGTAGACTTGCATTTTGGTGTGAGTGTACAGCTTGTTGTTATTCCACACTCTCTTGCTGAGTCTGGACAGAATTGTGGCTGCTTTTCCAATCCTCCTATTTAGCTCAGTGTCCAATGACAGGGTGTCAGTGATGGTGGACCCAAGGTAAACGAACTCGTGGACGACCTCTAACGTATAGTTGTCAATGCTGATTGATGGGGATTCAGCAACATCCTGACCAAGTACGTTCGTCTTCTTTAGGCTGATGGTAAGCCCAAAGTCCTTGCATACTTTGGAGAACTGATCCAGCAGTTTTTGAAGCTGGTCTTCTGTGTGAGACACTACAGCAGCATCGTCCACGAACAGCATGTCTCTGATGAGGACTTCTCGCACCTTAGACTTAGCTTTCAGCCTTGCAAGGTTAAACAGTTTCCCATCAGATCTTGTGTGCAGCAAGATGCCCTCTGTTGAAGATCCAAAGGCATGCTTCAGGAGGAGTGCAAAGAAGATCCCGAACAATGTCGGAGCAAGCACGCATCCTTGTTTGACGCCGCTCCTGATTCTGAAAGCATCTGATAATGCGCCGTCATATTGGATGGTTCCTCTCATGTCTTCGTGGAATGACTGGATCATCTTGAGTAACCGTGGAGGACAGCCTATCTTGTGGAGCAGTTTGAACAGACCATCCCTGCTGACCAAGTCAAAGGCCTTGGTCAGGTTGATGAAGGCTATGTAGAGTGGCTTTCTCTGTTCCCTGCACTTCTCCTGCAGCTGCCTTAGAGAGAAGACCATGTCAATGGTAGACCTCTCTGCGTGGAATCCGCACTGCGATTCGGGGTACACCCTCTCAGCAATCTTCTGGAGTCTGCCAAGGATGATGCAAGTGAACAGTTTACCAGTGACGCTTAGGAAGGAGATTCCACGGTAGTTGTTGCAGTCGCTTCTGTCTCCTTTGTTCTTATACAACATTACAATGTTAGCGTCACGCATATCCTGTGGAACCTCACCCTCTTTCCAGCACAGGCACAGTAGCTCATGTAGGGGTTCCAGGAGTGTGTCCGCGGCACATTTGATTACCTCTGGTGGTATACCATCCTGACCAGGGGCCTTTCCTGCTGCAATGCTGTCGATGGCTCTCTTCAGTTCGTCCACAGTCGGTTCTTGATCCAGTTCATCCATTACTGGTAGGAGCTCGATGGCATCAAGGGCTGTGTCAACCACAATGTTCTCGCGTAAGTACAGCTTGGAGTAGTGCTCAACCCAGTGCTCCATCTGTTTGGCTTTGTCAGCAATGACTTCACCAGATTTGGATTTTAGAGGTGCCATCTTGTTCTGGGTGGGTCCTAATGCCTTCCTCATACCCTCGTACATTCCTCTCAGATTACCAAAGTCGGCACAGGTCTGGATGCTGCTCCATAGCTGGAGCCAGCGGTTGTTGGCACAGCACCTGGCTGTCTGCTGTACTGTTCTTCTGGCCTCTCTAAGCACTTCCTGGGTACTCTGGCTTGGTGAGCGTTTGTACTCCAGGAGTGCAGCGCGCTTCTTTTCAATGACTGGAATCATCTCTAAATACCAAATTTTGTGGGTTAGTTATGTCCGTAATGCAGTCTCATTTTAAATGGGACGTTTTGCTGTTTCTATTAACAATGATTTGCCTATTTTTATTTAGCCCACTTTAGCAAGTCTACTTTGTTTTTTGGAAATTCTTGTATGTAATATTCAGCCTTCTAGCGGATAAATACATGCAGTGATGTTTAAAAATGAAACCTGCCTTAGAAAAATCTAGGCATAATGGCAAATGTTTTCAGTTCTGTTAACAGCTAATTGTATGGGAAGTCAACGAACTATAAAGTGGATATCAAAATGACAGAATGATAAATTCAAACTGGAATTACCTGATACTCAGGGATGACCAATATGAAAGGCATTATGCTCCTGCTAGCCTACATAAGACTACTGAAAAACAAAACATCTTATTTGATTGGTTCTCCGTTCTGAGGCATGTATCTCCAAAGAGGTAAAGGCAAAAAAAAAAAACAAAAAAAAACGGGAGACTGGAATATTTTAACTGTGGAACAAAATGACTTGAGGCTTAGTAATGGATACAGGATCACTTATTAAACTCTGGAACAAGCCAGATAGACATCAGATGTAAATAGCTTTTGATCACTATGGCTACGTCTACACGTGCAGCCAACATCGAAATAGTCTATTTCGATGAATAACGTCTACACGTCCTCCAGGGCCGGCAACGTCGATGTTCAACTTCGACGTTGCTCAGCCCAACATTGAAATAGGCGCAGCGAGGGAACGTCTACACGTCAAAGTAGCACACATCGAAATAGGGATGCCAGGCACAGCTGCAGACAGGGTCACAGGGCGGACTCAACAGCCAGCTGCTCCCTTAAAGGGCCCCTCCCAGACACAGTTGCACTAAACAACACAAGATCCACAGAGCTGACAACTGGTTGCAGACCCTGTGCCTGCAGCATAGATCCCCAGCTGCCGCAGAAGCAGCCAGAAGCCCTGGGCTAAGGGCTGCTGCCCACAGTGACCATAGAGCCCCGCAGGGGCTGGAGAGAGAGCATCTCTCAACCCCCCAGCTGATGGCCGCCATGGAGGACCCAGCAATTTCGACGTTGTGGGACGCGGATCGTCTACACGGTCCCTACTTCGACGTTGAATGTCGAAGTAGGGCGCTATTCCTATCTCCTCATGAGGTTAGCGACTTCGACGTCTCGCCGCCTAACGTCGAAGTTGGTGCCGCTACTTCGAAGTAGCGTGCACGTGTAGACGCAGCTTATGAGAAACAAATTGTGGATGTCATGCCAGCTCCTAACACACGAGTCAACAAAATGGAAAGTAACTTCACATGACTCTCTTCTTGGCAACTTCAGCTAACAGACAAAGCTGTAAGAAACAGACCCAAATTTTCACACATTGGCCAGGTCCATACTAGACTATAAAATCGATTTTAGATACACAAGGAGAATTGTGTAGTTGGAGTCAGTATATCTACAATCAACTTTTTGCTGTTGTCCCCACAGTGGAAGGTCATCAGGAGAAACTCTAATATGCAAAAATAGTCATGTAAACTAGCTGTCTTTAGGGATTAGCATGTACATGAAATCTGAAGTCTTTATATCAAGTGAGCTGTGTGACAAAAAAATTAAAATATTTCCTGAATGTATAAAGACATTTCTTTTTTAAATTATAATCATTTGAAAACTACTTGTTTGAATAGGTTTAAAGGTTCCAAGCCAATTCTGCTATGTGCAGGGACTACACTGAACATTTTATGTTAAAGCAAAAATGTATATGGAAGAAAACAGGAGTATGGGTCAAAACTAAACATAAGATTTTCAAGAGTTTCCATTTAACTACATAGATATGAAGGTGACTTCAACTTCAAGGGGGATATGTGCATTTTCCTTATACCTTAAACCATCATACAGATTTCTATATCTAACGTGTTTTATTCTCCTTTGTATCTGACATTTGAAATGTAAGGCCTGTTCTCTTTCTATTTCTCTTTCATAATACAGCATAGAAATAGATGTTGCATGACAAAACAGATGAAGCATATGAGAATGTTCCATGAAGTTTTGAAGTATATAGTGTCTTAGTGCTAGAGGTTAATTTGGTTTAGATAAGCACTCCAGCATTCTGAGGTCTATTAACAGCTGCATTTATGGTCAAGAGATTGGAATAAAAATACCACAAATACATGCAGTTGGGTTAGAATTGCATAATATCCTGGTTTGGGTCACATTTGAAAGTGGCAAAGGATTAGTTATTTTTTTCTTTTAACTTGTGGATTTTCTGCTTCTGCTACCAATTTGGTCACAGTAGTGTAATAAGATTACTGGATTTGTATGTGTGTGCAAGACACAAGACAGATGCTGTTAGAAAAGGGGAAACTTACAAAAAATAAAGGGGAATAGCGTTGGGGAAAAATATTCCAGCCACACGTTACTTTAATTCACGTCACTGTAAATCTGTAGAGTGCAATTTGTCACAATACATTATTCCAATGATTAGGAAACACTGGCTGCGTCTACACGTGCACGCTACTTCGAAGTAGCGGCAGTAACTTCGAAATAGCTCCCGTCACGTCTACACGTGTTGGGCGCTATTTCGAAGTTGAAATCGACGTTAGGCGGCGAGACGTCGAAGTCGCTAACCCCATGAGCGGATGGGAATAGCGCCCTACTTCGACGTTCAACATCGAAGTAGGGACGTGTAGACGATCCGCGTCCCGCAACATCGAAATAGCGGGGTCCTCCATGGCGGCCATCAGCTGGGGGGTTGAGAGATACTCTCTCTCCAGCCCTTGCGGGGCTCTGTGGTCACCGTGTGCAGCAGCCCTTAGCCCAGGGCTTCTGGCTGCTGCTGCTGCAGCTGGGGGTCCGTGCTGCATATACAGGGTCTGCAACTAGTTGTTGGCTCTGTGTATTTGGCACTGTTTAATGAAAGTGTGTCTGGGAGGGGCCCTTTAAGGGAGCGACTTGCTGTTGAGTCCGCCCCGTGACCCTGTCTGCAGCTGTGCCTGGCTCCCTTATTTCGATGTGTGCTACTTTGCCGTGCAGACGTTCCCTCGCTGTGCCTATTTCGATGTTGGGCTGAACAACGTCGAAGTTGAACATCGACGTTGCCAGCCCTGGAGGACGTGTAGACGTTATTCATCGAAATAGACTATTTCGATGTCGCAACATCGAAATAAGCTATTTCGAAGTTGGGTGCACGTGTAGACGTAGCCACTGGCTGGTAAATGTTCACTAGTACAGTGAGACTAAATACAGAGGATGCACATTTCAAATGTCAACAATAATATGAGGTTGCAGGGTAGATGGGCCCTTCCAAACACTCAGCTAGTTAAAATAGAAATTATATTGTTACTCCAGATAATTATCAAGGTTATTTATTAAGAATAAAAACATATCACTGCGGGTAAAAGGAAGATGATGAGCTAGCCTGCATAATTGCGGGCATTGGTAAGCATTTCCTTGACTCTATGACTGGGTCTACACGAGCCCCTTCCTTTCGGAAGGGGCATGTTAATGAGCAGGCTTGGAATATGCTAATGAGGTGGTGCTATGAATATGCAGCACCTCATTAGCATAATGACGGCCACAGTGATTCGAAAGTGCGGCTTTCTAATCATGTGCCACCCGTGGAGATGGGGACCTTCTAAAAGGACCCCCCAGTTTTCGAAAGCCTCTTCTTACTATCTGGTGTTAGGAAGAAGGGGCTTTCGAAAACTGGGGGCTCCTTTCGGAAGGTCCCCGTCTTCCCGGGTGGCGTGCGGTTTGGAACCCGCGCTTTCGAATTGCCGCAGCCACCTTTATGCTAATGAGGCACTGCATATTCATGGCAGCAACTCATTAGCACCTTTCAAACTCGCTCATTAACATGCCCCTTCTGAAAGGAAAGGGTTCATGTAGACACCGGGTATGTGAAAGCTATGGTACAAGAAAAGCTTTCAGATGAGCCCAGGCAAATCCAGTTTGTAGATAACTTCCTGCTTTTAACAAAAGGACAAGTTCCTCTGCAAATGGCCAGTTTCTGTACTCACGCATGTGTAAACCTTCTCGACCACAGTGGAGTTTAAATTTAAATCTGTGTAAGCAGGATGTGGTGGAGGCCAAAACTATAACAGGATTCAAAGAAAGAACTAGATTAATTCCTGGAGGCTAGGCCCATCAATGGCTATTAGCCCAGATGGACAGAGCTGTTGCCCCTGCCCTCTGTTTGAAAGAAGCTGGAAATTGAACAACTGGGGAGGAATCACTTGATGATTTAGCTGCTCTGTTCACTCTCTTTGGGGCACCTGGCATTGGCCACTGTCAGATAGATACTGTGCTGGTCTGACCCAATATGACCATTCTTATGAGGGAAGCTAACATCTGCCGTGTGACAGAAGGTCCCACAGGAACTGAAATGCCTATAACATTTGGATAAAGTTCAGATAAACATCCAAACATCACTATTGCATGAGATAAAACATAGTAACATATACATACCCTATAACTGGATGGATGTCTGTTGACTTTGCTGAAATTGTGACCACTTCCATCGAGTCTGAATTTTGCATATGAAGTTTTTGAAAGAAACCCTGGAACAAAAAGGAAATATCTTATTTTCTTATTTTCTGAGCCTGATCCCACTCCTGGGCCGCGTCTACACGTGCACGCTACTTCGAAGTAGTGGCGCCAACTTCAAAATAGCGCCCATCACAGCTACACATGTTGGGCGCTATTTCGAAGTTGAAATCGACATAAGGCGGCGAGACGTCGAAGTCGCTAACCCCATGAGGGGATGGGAATAGCGCCCTACTTCGAAGTTGAATGTCGAAGTAGGGCACGTGTTGACAATCCGCGTCCCACAACATCGAAATAGTGGGGTCCGCCATGGCGGCCATCAGCTGAGGGGTTGAGAGACGCTCTCTCTCCAGCCCCTGCGGGGCTCTATGGTCACTGTGTGCAGCAGCCCTTAGCCCAGGGCTTTTGGCTGCTGCTGCGGCAGCTGGGGATCCATGCTGCATGCACAGGGTCTGCAACCAGTTGTTGGCTCTGTGGAACTTGTGTTGTTTAGTGCAACTGTGTCTGGGAAGAGCCCTTTAAGGGAGTGGCTTGCTGTTGAGTCCGCCCTGTGACCCTGTCTGCAGCTGTTCCTGGCACCCTTATTTCGATGTGTGCTACTTTGGCGTGTAGACGTTCCCTCGCAGTGCCTATTTCGATGTGGTGCTGCCCAACGTCGAAGTTGAACGTCGACGTTGCCAGCCCTGGAGGACGTGTAGACGTTATTCATCAAAATAGCTTATTTCGATGTAGCGTGCACGTGTAGACGTAGCGCTGATGATCTAAGCAGTACAGCATGAAGCTGTATGTATGTCTGTCTGTGTGTCGATCTTCCCCTACAGAGACTTGGTAATGCTATTAAATTTAAACCCTTTCTTTCTGAATAAAAGGAAAGCTCCAATGGAAGGCAAATAAAGAATCAGGTTCAAGTAAGAGAATAAATACTTAGCATACCTAGGAGGAACTTGGGAAATATTATTCAGCCAAAACTTGATATAATGGACTTTAGCTGCTCTGTAATATGAACCGTAAATTTCATAACACTCACTCTGTGCATTTCCTTCCCTCATAATCCATTTTATCTGTTAAGTGATATTGTAATCTGAGGGTTTCTTCTTTGTCAGGTGAGCTTAGAGAAGGTCATTGATCAGGGCTCTTTACACTCTTGGACGATTGTGAATTGGGAAACGATGAGGGAGAGCTTAGCCAAACTGCAAATGCTAGTCTGATTCAACCATTTCTGTCTTCCCAATACACATTCAAATACTTAGATTGATGGATCTCCTGTTCAGTACAGTAGGCCTGACTTACACAGAGGTTGCGTTCTTGTGCAACCCTGAGTAAGTCAAGTTTCGCATTACTCGGGGGAGCCAGGAAACTCCTGACTACTCACAGGAGCCAGGAAACTGATCAGCATTGCAGCACCGGTCAGTTTCCCTGCCCTGAGCAGGGAGCAGCCCAGAGCCAGTCGCCAGCTCCCCATGACCCTGAATCACATTAAACCAAGATATACACAGCTTGAGTGCATGTATCTCGGTGTTCTACTGTACTCTGTAAAAATGGATTGGTCACGTTTAGATTATCTTTGCACCAAGCATGTGAACCAGACCTGTCGGCATCTGAAATCTGTAGTGCAGGCAACAAATAACAGTGAGGAAATAGTGAGGAGATTAAAAAATAAAACAAAAAAACCCCATAATTAGAATGACTTTAGATTTACAGGTTGACTTGTGGTCTATAAAACCTCTTGGACGGTACAACTTAGGTGCTCTGCTGATCTATGGTGTAGTGTGCAACATTTTAAAAGGTATTTAAGTATCATTCCTATAGTGAAGTAAGTACCATGGTGATCTCATTACAATTAAAATACCACATTACAAGTACTTCAGTTGAGAAATGTTTTGGGGATGGAGGGGAGATTTTTCAAAAGCACAGATAGCAATTAGGTTCCAAACTCCTATCAAAAGAGAATAGCAGTTAGGTGCTTAACTGCACTTTGTGCCTTTTAACATCTTATCCTGAATTTTAATGACTTAAGAAAAGTGAAAAAAAAAATGAGGGAAAGGGAAGGGAGAGATCTTAAAGATTTGTGTGTCATGCCCGGTTCCCGACCATCCCATGTTGATTTTGATGAAATAAATGGCCCTTGGGATTCACCAGTGCCTGCAATGCTATGGAGAAGTGCCTCTTGCAGTTTATGCACTCTGGCACGGTGGCCTGGTGCCAAGATAGGGACGTGTGTTCCATCTATTGCTCCACTGCAGTTAGGGAACCCCACTATGGCAAAACTGTCCACTGTGTCCTGCACATTTCCCAGAGTCACTGTCTTTCATAGCAGAAGGGCATTGATTGCTTTGGCTACCTGGATGATAACAGCCCCCATTCCAAATTGACAGCAGCCCCCATCCCACTTTAACCTGCTCCAAATTGATTGCCCACTGGCCAGTAGCTGTCTGGCATTGCAAACTTCCACAGAGCTTTTGCCACTCGGTTTTGAACTGTCAGAGGAGGTCTCATTCTGGTACTGCTGCACTTCAGGGCAGGGGAAAGCAATTCACAAAGTTCCATGATAGTGGCCTTATGCATGTGGAAATTTTGTAGTCGCTGCTGATCATCCCATAACTGCAGAACAAGGTGGTCCCACCAGTCTGGTCTTGTTTCACAGCATCAGAACCAGCACACCACTGTGTACAACACATTGAGTGCAGCCAGCATCTCCCTGTTCCTCCTCTCCAGCATTTCACACTTGTATATGTCTGTGTCCTCCTCAGAGTCTTCATCCACCTAAGGGTTGCTTAGGCTCTGTACATACCACAGCACAATGTGTGAGGTACTTGCAATACTTGCCACGACAGTTTACTGCTGTATGGGATCAATGCTAACCTTGCATCGGTGTCCTCTTGGGTACGCCGTGAAAAAATGGGGAAAACACTTTTTCACTATTGCTTTCCAAAGAGAAGGGGAGGAGTGGGAGGAGATACGTGCACTATGGGAGGCTGATAACACATACCCAGAACAGACCATGGAAGTTTTTTGCCCTGTCGCACCCTGGAAGCTTAACCCACAATGCAAGGGGGCAGCAGGAACTGTGGGATAGGTATCCACAGTGTATTTCTGACAAAGTTGAAGCTAATAGGGATGCACTGCACTGACCGCATGTGCTTGTGTGGGCATGCCCCCTTGACTTTACGAAATCAGGTTCTAAAAAATTGACCTTAACAACTTCAACCTAATCGCCTGGTGTAGATGTACCTTCAGTGTCCCTTTCTACTGCAGTTTGGAGCGTGCTTCTGAGCCCAGGTAGTCAAATACATACTAGCTCTGCTTGAGCCATCCTCATAAATACAGCAGTGGTGCTGGGGTAATACACAGGGTGAGTTAAGCTAGCTGCCTGACTATGTACCTACACAGTCAGGTGTGTACTCCAGTGGATAACCCAGCCTGTGCTATCCCTGGCTACACAACTATTATTATCGTGAAACGTGCAGTAGAACTAGCCCATGTCTATTTTCCCAAGCTGGGAAGCAAGCCCCGCAGATGTCATGCCGACACAGGCAGATCATCATCTGGTTCAAATTGCCATAGCTTAAGTGCTTGGCTGGACTGAGGCCTCTTATTTTACATAATTAATTAATAATGATGGTTCCTAGGCAGTATCATTAAAAAAATTCACATGAGCCTGCCTTGTGCTAGGCCAGTGGTGAGCAGCCTGTGGCCTGTGGGCTGCACATGGCTCACTGGGGTAAGCCAGAGAAGCTGCTTACTTTGCATCCACTGACATGGCTGCCTGTAACCCCATTTGGCTGCAGTTTGCCATTCCCAGCCAATGGGAGTTGTGGGAAGTAGAGGGAGAAAAGTCCCTCCAGCCTGAGAGGTTGTGTGCAAAATAGTAGAAGGCACCTACCCTGAACAGGGTTACCAGATGTCTCAATTTTATAGTGACAATCCTAAGATTCAAGGCTTTGTACTACATAAACGTATATTACCCCTCACCTTCCTCCTGATTTTTCACACTTGCTATCTGGCCACCACAGGCCTGAGGAGCTCACACTCTACATAGAGAAGAAAACCACAGACTAAGCAAAAGAGGTCAAACATACAAGCAGAGTGAATATAATGTTAAGTTTCCCAATTTTTTTTAAAGGGTAGATTGAGGGAAGGAGGTAGCTAGGGAGCAGGGCAATGGGGTCAGAGCAGGAAAGAAGAAATTAGGATGATGGAGGGAGGTGAGGCAAGTGTGGAGCAAAGCTGAGGTGAAGAAATCAAGAGAAGTGCTGTAATAAATTAACATTCATTCCTCTGTGCTGGCTGGCTATCCAAAACTGCAGAAGATAGTGATGATGTCAGCACTGCCTACTTATTTAGGTGTTCCTACTGGCTTGAGTCTCTCTCCATGGCTCATTACAAAACAGTGAACTTTAGTTGTTTAAAATGTGAATTTTCAAATATTTCTCTCAGAAAAGCATTCTGCGAGCTCTGATATAAAATATTATAATGGTCTTTCATATACACCTTAAACTTAGAGAACCCAAACCATCTGTGAATGCAGTGCTTCACAACAACTAGTTAATGTGCCCCAAATTTAAGTCCAGCCTGCATTAGCCATTCTGAATCTATGAAGCCTGCCACTGACGTTCTGGATGTTCACAGGTACCCTTAACATTTTCAGTTGCAATGCTCCTTTGAATGTATTCCACACCTGCTGGCATAGCTCCCAGGAACAATTCTCTTTGGAAGACATCAAAAGGACTTGTGGGATACCTTAAAGAATACCAGAGAAACTATTTCAGCATTACCTGTCAGCAGCCACAACTAATAATTTGTCCTACAAAAGAACATTGAGGTGATGTCTAGATGGAAGAGATCTGTTAGCAAGAGATATGTAAATTGCGCAACACATTTGCATATCTCCTGCCAACACGTCTGTCGGGAGAGGGTTTCCTGACATTTGGCCTGTCCACATGAGGCCAAATGTCAGGAAAACCCCCTCTGCCGAGACATCCCTTCTTCCTCATAAAATGAGGATGACAGGTATCTCAGCAGAGGTCTCCTGGAGCAGCACACATCTGTCAGGAGTCCCCAAGCTCCCAACAGAAGCCTGCAATATAGACATAGCCTCAGCTTCCTTTCATGGTAGAAACTCTTCTTGCTGTCTATTGGTGAGCAGATCAGCTGAAACTAATACAGATGGGGCAATTTGCAGTGCTTTTTTGCTATAAGAAGTTAATCAAGGCTAGAGAACACAAAAGGTAAATGTCATGTGTAAACTAATTCACCCATATTTGTATGTGTTGACAAAAATATGTACTAGTTGGGCTAGTAAGTCTAACAATGTCAACTGTTATTGGCCTGTATATTCTGGGCTAGGTAATCCAACAGAGACCCTTTATTGTAACAGCCCCTTATCACTGTTAATGATGTTAAGGTTATATATATATCATTATTATTATAGCAAGATCAAATGTGACTCTCCACTTTTTAGAATAAGAAGTTAGCTATAACTGCTCACGTCAGTTAAGGTCTGGCAACTTCATAGAGAGTTCCTAAAAGTATTTGCCTCTCTTTCCATTCAGAGGGGAGAATGGGGAGACAAAGAGTGGACGTATATGACTCCGTGGTGGTGGCCACATTAGCCCACCCTTTCAGAGGGGCTATGGTAATATGGCACTTTGGGATATGCTAATGAGGCACTACCATGAATATGCAGTGCCTCATTAGCATAATGGCAGCTGCATGCGCTTCAAAACCGCTGGTTTCAAAATGCAGACACCCGTGTAGTTGGGAGCCTTTCAAAATGACCACCTGATTTTGAAAGCCCCTTTGTTCCAAAATAAAATGGGAAAAAGGGGCTTTTGAAGTCAGGGGATCATTTTGAAAGGCCCCAGGGTACATGGGAGACACGCATTTAGAAACTGGCAGTTTCGAAGCGCGTGTGGCTGCCATTTTGCTAATGAGGTGCTGCATATTCATGGCAGCACCTCATTAGGACATCCTGAAGTGCCACATTACTGTAGCCCCTCTGAAAGGAGGGGCTAGTGTGGCCACAGCCCATGTGTACAACATCCAAAAAGTGGACTAGACAACTTGAATCAAATATATCTCTTTGCCCATTTTTCCCCGCTCCCCAGGGGTAAGTCCACTTGCACAAGTATGTCTTCAAGGTAACAAACCTAATATTTTACCTCAAGTAGTAGCCCTGCATGACTGATTTTAGATTCATAGTACCAGGTGCCATTCCTGAAGATGATGCAACCAGTGATGTGTTAAATAGATGTGCTGGCATTTTAGTGTGTTACAGCAGGTGGAATTGGAACAAATGGATCATGAAATATTGTCTTAATATTCAGGACCTTGTAATATTGCAGGGCTAGGGAATGGGAATGATCGGCTGACATTCATGTTCAAGTGGCTACCTGCTACAATGTCTTCCCATTCTGTGAATGGAAATATGATTGAATAATGTCAGAGTTCAGATAATGGTGCTGCACTTAGAGCACCTTACAGAAGGATGAGTCCCAGAGCTGTATGGTTATTTAGAAGTCAGTGTGCTCAGCACTGCAATTCCTAATTAATTTAGGAGATTACATCTCATTTTCAATAGGGATTTAGGCATTTGAAAGTCTAAATTCCATCAACATTTAATGGGAAAACTGGGACATTGTGCAGCATGTTTTGTTGTTGTTGTTGCTCTTCTGGGTGTCTTCTTCTTACATTAGTCCCATCTACATGGGGTGTGGTCTTTGAGACCTTCTCCTTTCCAGTCTGTCTTGAAGCTGCATCTTGAGAGGTCTGCATCTGTTCAGATCTTCATACAACACTTGTCCATCTATATTAAGGTCTTTCAACCATATTTCTTCCCTCAACTTCTGAATTTTAAACTCTGCTTTTGATGTGTTGGGTCCATGGGAATCGTTTGAGGCACTTTATCTGAAGACAAAAATGTATGTGGCCCGTTTCTGAATTAAAAAAAACAAAAAAAATAGTCCCATCCAGCAGGGCCAAGAGCCACTACGGGCCCTGGGGCAAGATGGGGTACATGCCCCTGGAAGAGGGGTGGCCAAGGGTAGAGGGGGTGGGGCCTAGGACAGTCAGCCCTTATCAATGCTGGAATAGGAATGTTGACCTCAACACCCACCCCCAACCCCCGAAGCCGTATGGTGTGGTATAGCAGCAGCACTTCAAAGGGGCCTAGAGTGCTGGCTTGCTGGTACAGTCAAGCTAATAGCAGCAGCTAGAGCTCTGAGTGCTGTGAAATATTGGGGCAACTGCCCTCTTTGCAACTCCCCTCGTCGTCAGGCCTCGTACCACCAATTACAATGGAAGACTTGTGCATGTACACACACTGATTGCAATGAAAGATTTTACATATGCTTCAGGTTCACAAAATGCTGGATTTGACCAATTGATTAGGCCATTTGTAAAACCATTGGCAGACTTCATTCACATACCCACCTAACTTTTCAAATATGGGTTAAAATCAATGTTCCTTCGAATCTTTTGCATTCCGGTGCAGAATACATTTTTAACGTGCACTGAGGCCCGTGTGGACGTGTGCCCCTAAGAGCAACACAAAATCTAGCTGAGGGCGTTGTGCTAATCAGCTGGGTGTCACCTGAATTTTTCCTGAGGGGCTGCGCAAGTGCTCAGCTTACAGGGAACACTGGTCAAAATTATTTAATTTGTGTGTCATTACTACTGACCTCAGGAATACCTCTAAAGCTAAATGCTCCTCTAGTTTGGATAAGACCTCCTATTACATACTCTAGGCTGCTGCAGATCAGTAGACTGTGCAGTCTGTAGGATAAGACACTAAATTGTGATTCAGAAGATCTATAGCTGTTTCTGTCTCTGGCGTTTTGCTGGCTGACTTTGGGCAGGTCCCATCAATTTTTTGTAAGTCACTTTCCTTATTTGTAAAATGACAATAATGCTGCTTATCAGGGCAACGGTCAGTTAGGTTTGGGACCTGAGTATGGTTGATGCTGTTCCAATGCAGAAAAGAGACAATTCATGCCCTCAACAATGCACCTCCTTCATAAAGCATTTTGATATTTATGGATTAGAAGCACAGTGAAAGAGCTAGAAGGTGGTATAAGCACCTCTCACAGGCTAATTCTGTAAATCAGAGGAAAAGCTTTTGTGGTGTTGGTAGTCTTTGTAGGGCAGCAGTGTGAGTGGACAAGAATACCTTCTATACATACTATGTACTGGTCTTAACGTTTTTAAAAAGTGAAATCACAGCTTGGCAAAAATTTTTAATATCTCTATGGGGGGGAAGGAGTCATAGCGAGAAAGTGTAGAGCTGATCCTTAAAAATATGGAAAGAATATATTAGCACTAAAAAAAAAATCAATCAGTTAATTTAGAGTTGCTGAAGCACAGCATCTGCCCTTGTATTTCCACCAAAAGGACCATGTGGTAAAGTGTTTGCTTTAGAGACACTGGCCTTTTCTTGTGGAAAATAAGGAGCTCCTGTTTTATGGTGGCCTGGAGGCTGAAGAGCAGCCTGTTGCCAGGGCTGCTGCTCTAATGGTTTCAGCAATCATCCTGGCTCCAGCAGTGATGTAAAGTGGTTAGGCCTCTGCATAGTGTCTGTTTGTTCTGTAACCTGGAGCAGTCTCTTTCTCCCTTTCTTTTTCCTGATTTATTCTGGTAAACTGAAACACAATACCAGCAGAAAATGATTAGAAAGTGCATATCCTGTCGGCATTTACAAATTGATGTGCTCAATTTCTCTGTCAAAGAAAGAGCCTTTGCTTCATTCCATCCCTTTTCCCTCCCAGTGCTGCTCCCTGCCCCCATCCCAGTTGCTGGAGTAATGTCAAAATTAAGAGGAGTAAAAAGAGAAATAAAATATGAGTGAAAGATCCTTTTCATTTGTTAAGATTGTTGGAACAGGTAAATTCTGACCACAATATCATGAGAAAAAGCTGTTAACTCGTTTGGTAAGGGAAAGTTCAAATTTAATTGCTGACATTTCTGATTTACTAAAACTACTAATTAGAATAGCAAAGCTTCATCATGCTCAGCGATGAACCACAAAATGTCCACAAGTATGGCTTAGTTTGAACATCTCCCAGGCCATTTGGGTTTCTTAGCTACATTTTCCCACCCTATTTTTGCCCAAGTATAAAAGTTCTAGGAAAAGTCTAGTGACAGCAACATAACTTAGGTGCAACGTGTCATACAATAGCTAAAGGGAGGGGTTCTATCTACTATTTGTTACACACATTGTTGATCGTCTTGCTGCTATGTTTTTATTAAATTTTATTGAAGGAAATAAAGTTAAACCCAACTGCAGCAGAGGTTTCTGCTTTTCTAAGGAAATATTCCCTAACAGTCAGGTTTGTTACATCTATAGCCCATTTGCTGCTAGAAATTTGTTCTTTCATGGGTTGGACCAAATTTTCAAAAGTTTATGAGCAAACACTGACGTATTTATGTCTGTGGATGCCCATGAAGTACATATGCAACATCTGATGCATATACCCAAATCAGGAGATTGCACTTTCTCATGTGCATTTGTGCTCCAATCTCTCTTTGGTACAGCCAGCTACACATAAGTATGCACACACGCACACACACACAGAGAGTGAAAACACTTGAAACTGCTGATCTTGTTTCTCAAGTCTCCTTGTCCTTATTAAAGGAATGGAGGCCAACATTTCAAAAAGTAGGAACAAAAAGTTAATCCACAGCTATCTATCTGAGTGTGGGATTTTCAAAATGACTTCAGGTGACTTGGGAGCACAAGTTCAGTTGAGGCCATTCTGAATGGTATTCATTGTCACCAGAGGTGTTTTGTTTTGTTTTGTTTTGTTTTGCACTTTGAGCTATCTAAATGTAGACCTCTACTTCTGAAAATGTTAGTTGTAATCAGTTATTTCTTTTGCTACTTTGTTGCTGTCATCCTTTCAAATTAATTAGAGGCCACAGTTGACTCAATAACCGTTCCTCATTTGACCTGGAAAGCTCCAGACTAGAAAGTCAACCTCTTCCACTTTTAATTTTCCTTGTGAACCTCTAGAACACTCTTGGGAGTGTCTGCAAGCTATTGCTTGGGTTTTTCTTTATTTAGAGTAAAATTCTACCCTGTGCAAAGGAGCCACAAAAAGCTCATGTGCCACTCAACTCCAACCTCAGCATAGTGTTTGTGGCCTAATTATTTATAACTTGCTGTGATGATTAGTTACGAGGGGATCACATGAGTCAGGGGCAATTTTTTTGTTTTGTCTCATGAACAAGAAGTACCAAGGAGAGGCAGCAGTTATGACAGGGAGCGCATGGGAAAAAGGTTTCATATTTTCTAAAATTCTCTTTCACGGGCACTAGCCTAGTGCAAGGAATCATTTTGACAAATATGCATGTTTTATTCACTGGGGGTGGAATTTAAATCTAATTTTCTCTTACTGCATTCACTCACTGGTGTGTTTGTATATTCACAGGTCTAACGACAAAGGATGCAACCAGCTCTTTGTTGCATCCGAGTATTTCTGGGCCGGGATTATAATGCTTTTTGGGGGAAGTGGCGGTGGAAGACGACTGAAGAAATGTGCTCCGTTTGTTGTGAAAGCCATGTTCTATCTTACATAAAATATATCAAATGTTTTGAATCTAATGGGTTTGCACATGGGATAGTACTACAAAATACCACGTCTGTGATGTAAAAGCATAATACTTGCTTTGCTTATGCATTCTTGCAAGTAAAGCTCTATTACAAATGCTCACAGAGAGTGAATAGAAATGGCATCCATGCACAGCTAAAGCAAAATAACTTACATCTGAATGAATCCTACTGGAAATTGTTTTGTAACGCTTGTCCATTTTGCAACATTTGTCTTTAGTTCTGAAGATAAGGTGAGCTGCCTTTCCCAGACCTCTTTAAGGCAACAAGTGAGCATCGGTAAATCAGATGCCAATATGTTTGTTAGTCTGGCATTAAACAAAAGGGCTCTGAGGCTGGTATAATAGAATTTAGACTGGGCAAGGAAGTGGGACATAGCAGCATGAGTCCCCAGTGAACAATAGCAACAGCCAGATCAAAACAGCAGGCAAGTGTAACAGGAAAGTATGTGCACAATTACAGATACAAAATGTCTGGAGTCGCAAAACCATTATGTCCCCAGGCTTGTCCTCAAGCAGGATCCTACTGTTAATGTAAGCATTACTGAAACAGACCTGGATTTCACACGATGTGATGCATATTAGCCAAAAGAGAAGGTGAAAATTAAACTAAGGCAATAAATTCCAGTCAATCCCTTCAGGCTAATGAGGGATTTCAAAAGGCAGTGGCCAGACCTCTGTCACATAACAGAGACAGAGTATTAATGGAGCACAGAAGCAATAGAATAGGAACTCACGTCAATTTCCAGTGGTAGGACTTGACGCACAATAACATGGGAAACAAATGTAAAACCACATCAAATTCTAACAACCAACCAATCAGTCTTCAAAAGAAAAAAAATGGAAAAGCACTATGGATACATTGGATTTCAACTCACAGAAAGCTGTCTAACTAGATTTTTTCCTGCAGAGGGAGTCAAAATGGTTTTTGCTGAGTATTTTAAGTGATTATGACATAACGACATAAAAATTGCTTTGCAATTTTTGTGAATAATTTGAACAAAACAATTTCCTTGAATTTTTACCCAAAAATTTTGTATGGTTAAAAAATACAACAGAAATTTTCAGTTTTCAAAATCAAAATTGAATTTGTTTCAATTTTACGTACTTCCTCCTTCCTGCCTCTTTTTTTCCACTTTTCTGCTCTGCGGAGTGGGGGGATGGGAGACAAAGAAGGCAAAATAAAAAAAAATAGATAAATAAAGTTTGGAGTTTGAGTTAAAAAAATGGAAAATGTTGGGAAAATATTTCCATAAACTGAATTTGGAACTGGTGGTGAGGAGCCAATATGTCACTGAAAAAAAAAATTGAAATAAAGCTCTGACAACCTCTAGCAATGAGTCAGTCAGCAGCACAGCCAATACCACTTGATTTAAACCACATGACCTTTCTTAAAACAGCCAGCTAAACACTGGCAAAAAAGCTGAAGCAAAATTTGTGCAGGGAACCAGAAAGAGGAAAAGCTTTTTTCTTTTTTTCTTTTTTTTCCCCTGCTCTGCTTCATGATTTCTATAGGAAAATACAACTTTGCCAAATGTTATTTTGTGCAGAAAATCTGCAAATTGAAAAAAGTGTAAATGTCGTGTGTTTTCACTGTGAATATTTCACACTCTTCCCGTCATGACTTCCATCCTTTTCCTCCTCACCACATCAGTGTCAGTTCTGTATGACTCTTATGGGTTCTCCTCCCCAGTCCCAAGTACTTCTGCAGTATGTCTGGAAACCTACTTTTTCACAGCATTTATTGCAAAATAAGGCACAGCACAGGGGATGATGCCAGCTAGTGATTTTGCTGTTTCATTGTGTGATCTTCCACTTTGTCAGGTAACTCATTCCCAATTCTTAATGTACTTCTTATGGCTTAGGCTTCTTTGATTCAGATCTGAAAAGTGGACAAGAAGTATCGTCTTTCACAACTACACTGTCAGTCTCAGCATGTGTATGTAAGGAGACTAATAAAGAGAGGGTTTCTTTCTTCTGGTGAAAGCCAGGTCTCACTAATGCAGAACTCTTATATGAGAGGTGGGTGTCAGCTTGTGGATGGTGGTTCAGATATTGGTTTGTGGTGTACTCAGTACGCACCTTTATGAATGAATTCCCCCTTCATCTCACTCAACTACTCTCTCTCTCTCTCTCTCTCTCTCTCTCTCTCTCTCTCTGTGTTTTAATTCTGCGAACATCTATTAAAGAACATTTCTGAGTTAACAAAGTTAAAGTTGAATATTTGTGACTAGAGCTGGGTAGGAAGCAGTTTTCTGATCCTGTGAAATTTTTGGAGATTTCAAAATATTTTTCCATTATGCACCAGGATAAAATTGAGGCCTGAGATAGCGCTCCACTCATCTGAACACCCAATAGCTCAAGGGTTAAGACATTCACTGGGGATAGGGAAGACTTAGGTTTCAGTCCGTGTCTCCCTAATAACTGGGCTGTTTGTTATTCTTGGGCTGGGTGGGCAATCTGTGATAGTCCCAAGTGACATTTTGACATGAATAGATAATCAAACTAATACCTGCTAAGAATAAGTTGTTAGGAGCTGAAGAAAAATACAATATGCGTGTGATTGGAATGGCACCATGAGAAAACCATGGTTGTGGACGAATCGGCCAACTAATACGGGATTTACTGGAATCTGAGGGAGTAAATCAGCAGTGTGCCTGTGATTAATGTATAGTTGCGTAAAGAATTTTCTTATCTTTCCCAATGACCTACGTTCAAATAGTTCATCAGACTCTGTCAAAGAGAAAATGTGGGAGAAACCTATTTTCATACTGCAAGGTGCCATTTTCATTTGCACTCCCTAATAGCTGATGAAAGTGGAATAATATCATTCAACATCCAAGAAGGCTAGATCATAAATTCACTTGCCTTTGTGTAAATTCAGAGTAACTACCGATTTCCAATGAGTTACTGTGGATTTCCACCCGGTTACTGAGATCTGTATCTGGTCCACTGCTTCTACCCTATCTTGATGTTCACAAAAGTTAAGTGATAGATAACATCACAGTTTAAACTTTGGAACAATCTGTTCCACAGGCAGAATCTAAGAGAAACAAAAGTCTTAGAAACAGTGGGTTTTGTATTATTTTAATGCATAGTAATTGGTTTACGTCCTTGTTTCTGAGATTCAGGAAAATTATTTTTTGGCAGCCTTATTGAGTAGTTCCTCTCTATTCTTCTGGATGTGCACTTTAAGTTCTGCTCTTTTTTGCATCAAACTTATTTTCATCCTCTTCCCTACCTTTCCTTTTTCTAGTGCTAAAGCTCAAAGCTGGCACAATTAGGAAGATGTTTGTAGCTTACTTTAACAAGGGATATCTTTGTCTTTGGGGTACTGTCTTGACATGAACAAGTAAAAGAACACAGTGATTGTGTGTACACTGCCCCTCCCTTTTGAAAAGGGCATTTCAATGACACAGATTGGAACTGGTTAATAGCTGGTTAGCTTAATGACAGTGTAGCAAGCCGCTGTGGCCTTCCGCAGACTCAGAGGTGGACAAGGCTGCTCAGAGGCCCTGGTGGGTGGGCCCTGAGTCAGAACACCGGTGCCCCGCCCCTCAGAGGGCAGGGCCTAAAGCCAGAAGAGCCAGGGGCAGAGCTTGGGGCCCATTAACTGCTGGCCCACCATGCTGGGAGGGAGCTCCTGCTCGGGTTCCTGGGCACCAGGGGCAGACAGCCCACCACTGCCCAGTCTGTTGGGGAGAGCTACCCCGCAGCTGCCCAGACCAGCCTGGGCAGCTACAGATACAGATGCCCCAGGGGACCTACCCGAACTTCCCAGATCTACCAGGGCCCTCATACCGGTGGTGGGCCCCCTCCCCGGAGGGCCTGCCAGGCCCAAACAGACGGCCTGGGCCTAGCCACCCAGAGGCCCCGGAAGCAGCTGACCCCAGAGTTCCACCAGACCCCTGCAGTGCAGAGGCCCCCGATTGCCTTGGACTCAACGTGCTGCTGCCACCAGACTACCCCAATGACGTAGAGATGTCGGACTGGCCAGAGTCCCTGAAGGCAGATGACTTGGAGGGGACCTACCCACTGGGACCCACCGACCAGTTGATGGTGACCCTACCCAGATGGAGGTGGAGATAGGAAGTGGCCCGGGGAATGCTTCACTGGAACCCATGGAGGTGTGTTGTGGCCTGGATCCCCACCGCCACATTCAGGTGTAAGCGATCCACAGGGCCCCGGGCCGGGTTGCAGTGGAGTGGGAGGGCCTGCACCCCTACCCCCTCCCTGGTGGGGTAAACCCTCCCTGGGCTAAAGCCAACCCCGCGCAGGGGAGAGCTGACTCCATGTAGCTGCTGCCCCGCCCTGAACTGAGGGCTGGGCTTTTCCCCAAACTCTGTGCAATCTTACCTGTTGCCCTGCCCTGCCGCAAGGGCTGGGCCATCCGAACTACTTGTGGGCTGACTGCTGCCTTGCCGTGAGGGAAGGGCGAGCCTCCAGTGCCGCCCTGCCCTGGCCAGAGGCAGCCTCCCCAGCTGGGGCTGACCGCCAGCTGGTTCCTTAAAGGGGACTGAGCCCCAGATTCCGCTAGGACTGGGGCAAGTTGTGGTAGACTGTGCCACACCACAGGGGGTGCTGTCATAGCATGGGCTTCTACAGGCAGCCAGTCATGTTTTGAAAGTGCTTTTGAAATGCAAAACTGACTGTGTAGAAGCGGGTGCTTTTAAATAAACCCCAGTTTTCAAAATTCCCTTATTCCCAATTTGCTTTGGGAATAAGGGAATTTCGAAGTCTGGGGGCTTATTCTGAAGCACTTGCATCTACATGGCCAGTTTGCATTTTGAAAGCAGGACTTTTGAAGTGTGACTGAACACCATTATGCTAATAAGGTGCTGAATATTCATATCAGCGCCTCCTTAACCAGTTCCAATTTATGTCATTTAAATACCCCTTCCAAAAGGGAGAGGAGGTGTAGACAAGGCCAATCAGGATTGGATCCCCAATGTACTAAGTATTGTATACATGTAGGTAGATGTCTACTCTGCAAGATTTTTCAGAAATACCATTCTGACACACTTATGTCTAAATAGGCTACTTTTGAAAAGAGTGTTCAGACTGCAAGAGCATTTTGAAACTGACCATTCATACCAGAGAGCCCAGTTTCGAAATAAGACCAATGACAGGATGCCTCTCTGGAGGCCAATTAACTTGTAATTTCATCTGCTTGGTACTCATGGAGTCAATTTTGAAACTGAAAAGGGTGGGGGCAGCAAAAGCCATTCATTTTGGTGGAGTTATTATTTGAAGTTAAAAGCCCTGTTATTCCAGAATAACAAGATTTTCAGTGTGGACACAAGGCTTTTATTTATTTATTTATTTATTTATTTTCCAGAAAAGAGGATTCTTTTCCACGAAAAAAAAAAAAAGAGGAATGTAGACAAGCCCTTAAATCACCTACCAAAATTTCAAGAACCCATTCTAAAACAACAGGAGAGACTTAGGGCAATAACAGTGACATTGCACAGTAAAATACGCTCAATGTGCTCAGCTGAATAGTTTCAAAACAACTGAATAGCATTTTTAATGGTCACTTAGAGAATGTTTTATCAGACTCAGAGCACAGACAAGATTAAGATTGGACCATCCAGAGGGAGGTGCCCAGCTGAGGAAAATGAGCTAATTCCCTCATCTACCAGCCAGAGGCACCGTGCTGGTGAGTTCACGCCATGACATCATCTTCCTGACATTCCGAGTAAAGCATGTGGATTCACACCTGACCAAGTGAATCAGCAATAAATAGCTTGCAACCTTCTGCAGAATGCTAACAGAACAGACAAGAATTCCACCATCCACCTGTAAGCTCTTTTCTGCCACATAAGCTCTTGTTTTCTTAGGATCAGTGTTCCCTGTAAACCGAATGCTTGGGCAGCAGCCCAGGAGAGCTTCAAATTTCACCCAGCCAGGCCTGCTGACAGGATTTGCGGGGAGGGGGTGCAGTGGGGGCCCCCAGACCCTTTTGAAGTGTCACAGCAGCACTGCTCTGCCTCATGTGGCTGTTGAGATAATGGGGGCCAGGGAGCCCAGCACTGTGGTCCAGGCAGTGCTGAGATCTGACTGCTCTTGGACCCAGTGCTTCTGTGGTGCAGAATGAGGCCTACCTCCCATTTTACCCTGGGGTTCCTAGTGGCGGTCAGCACTGCTGTGCCCAGCGAATTAGCAGAATACCTGCAGCCAGTCAGAGTGCACAGTATGTGCTTCTTTTGGTAGTGCTCACTGAAGGAACAATGTCTGACTGGGACTTGCCTGTGGACCACTGATACTTTGCCAGTCTGTTTCTGATCAAGAGAAACAGGGACATTGCAAATGTCAGGTTCAACAGAGCAAGGAGTCCCCACTTATCTCCTGTAGGCCGTATCTACACGTGCCCCAAACTTCGAAATGGCCACACAAATGGCCATTTCGAAGTTTACTAATGAAGCGCTGAAATGCATATTCAGCGCTTCATTAGCATGCGGGCAGCAGCGGCGCTTCGCAATTGACATGGCTCGCCGCCGCGTGGCTCGTCCAGACGGGGCTCCTTTTCGAAAGGACTCCGGCTACTTCGAAGTCCCCTTATTCCCATGAGCTGATGGGAATAAGGGGACTTCGAAGTAGGCGGGGTCCTTTCGAAAAGGAGCCCTGTCTGGATGAGACGCATGGCGGCAAGCCGCGTCAATTTCAAAGCGCCGCTGCCGCCCGCATGCTAATGAAGCGCTGAATATGCATTTCAGCGCTTCATTAGTAAACTTCGAAATGGCCATGCAAATGGCCATTTCGAAGTTTGGGGCACACGTAGACGTAGCCATAGTCTGGAGCTGTGATGATACGAACAGTAAAATCCCATTATCTTAATGTTCCCCTCCCCTCCATCTTCCTTCCTGACACTTCCCTGACCCTGCCCCCCGAGAAAACAGCTCCGTTCCATGGACTGTTAAGAAGTTCTGACAAATTCCTGCTTGAGAAACAAAGTTGAAATTTTAAAATTTCTTGTGGAAGGAGATATCCAAATAAAGCTACTTTCAGAAAATCAATCCTATCAGCCAAGTTCTTAGGCGCCTATCTCAGCCAGGGTTCTCAGGCCATCTAGGCTCCTGGCTTCCCCTCAGAACCCTGTCCGCTGGAAGTCTGCCTGCGTTTTCTTGGAAGTTCCTCCAAACCAGTAGGTTTTACAAAATGGCATTTTCTGGGAAGGAAAAGAAAGTGTTTCCTTGGAAGATTCTCAAGGACCTCTATTAGGGATCCTGAGGCTAAAAGAGCTCCATCCTTTAGTGTAGCTGGCAGGTCCACTAGGCAGAATTAATGGGGCTGAGCATCTGGCTCTGTCTCAATACTCAACCTATTCCTTTGCAGCTTTGACAGTATTATCATTATTATTATTATTTGGTCTTCATTGCCATAGTACTCAGCACTCACAAAATCTCTTCAATGTATTTAATGTTAATGTAATCCTCACAACTCTCCCTGTGAGATAGGGAAGTATTATATGGCTTTTAGACAAGAGGAGCTTACACATAAGCAGACTTCATGACTTGCCCAAGGTCACAGACGGAATTGTGAGTAAAGCAGTGTATTACATCCCGTCTTCTAAATCTAATGCTGGCCCCCTAGATCAGGGATTTCCTGACTTTTATTCCTCTCAGGCCTCTTTATGCAACTGCAATGGGCACTATGGCCCCTTGTTAACACTGCTTATGGAAAACTATTTATTTTAATTGTTGCTTATGGAAATGATAACTGGAAATAGACAATGACTATTTCATTTTCATTTGTAACGTTAAACGAATTAATGAGATAAATCTCCAGTGATATGCACTCAAAGATCATTGAAATCAAGCAACTTTTGTAAAACTAGACTATTAAAAATGTTGAGGGCAAAATAGGGGGTTCCAAAACATATAAATGTACAGTGAATAAAACTAAACAAGCAACATTAATACAATTGTAAAGGAGAATCAAAACTTCAAGTGTGTCATTGGATTTTCTTACCGTTTCTTTTTTTTTTTTTTGACTAGTTCATTTCATGTTGCTGTTGGTGGTCTGAGATTTTTTTTTCATCTTCTCTTTCAATTCACTTTTCTTTTCTCATTTTCAGAAAATAAATCAATCCATGCAAGATTGAAATACAATAAAAGCTCCATTATCCAGCACCAGGATAAATGGCAAAGTTCATTTACCAGCATTCCATGGGTCAGCTGATGGTCCAAGGCTGGCTGCCGCAGGGCCAGTTATCTGGCCGAGGCCAGAAAAGCAGGCCAGCTGTCCAGAAGGGGCCATTAAGCCTGGTACTTGGGGATGAAGGGGGTGGGCAGGGGCAGAGCAGTCCTGGATGCCAGCTCCATCTTGAATATCTGGCACATTGTGCTTGTGAAAATTAAACTCAGCATGGAAGCTTTTTTATTTATGTATTTTTTTTTATAAATTTCATTCTAGGTTGTCTAACATACAGCACAAAACCTTACATGTATATAACATTTACTTGGATTACATAAGTCACATGGAGTTAAAGATTCAATAAATACTGGTGTTAAGGATTCAATAAATACTTGACTAAAGAACGCAGCTGTGCTGGTGGACCATCTGAGACTACACTGTAGTTTGCCTGTTGGGGTGTGGCCCATAGTTTGCCCACCCCTACCTAGACTGTCACTTCCATTCCACCTTTCCACTTTCAGCTTCAGCATTAAAGATCTGCTTGTGTGACACTGCTGGAGTAGACAGAGCTGCACTACAACGACTCATTATCTGTGACAGAACAGAGTTACTGCTCCTCTTCCTCACATGGATCTACTCAGTTTCCCTTTATTGGCAGAGCTAATGAGACTTTCTTTTCACAACCTCTATTTGGTGACAGTCAAATGTACATCTTGTTTCCAGGTACAAAGAACACTATTGACTGGATGCTAATGAGCTCTTGGATGAAGAATAGTGGTCTCAAACTGACCTTTGATAAGACAGAAATGATAACGATAGAAAGGAGGAAAAAGCTGTATAGAACTAGCTAAGCCACTGTCCATTTATTAAAGTGTTGCAAATTGTCAAGGCCTTGTTTGATTCATCTCTCAGAATTCTTCACAAAGGTCTTTTTCACAATAAGCCCTCTAGCAAGGAAGTGCCTCCTAACACTATTCCTTCATCAGCCACAGTAGAGGCAAAGGACAGCTGTGTCTTCCTTGGTCTGAGCATACTGACCTATGCTATGTTCTCTTTCACTGCCAGTCCCAGATGGAGAAAGGACAATACAGGAATCCAAATTTGGCCTTCTGTATGGCAGTATATCTGACTAACAGTAGACTGCTGGACTGAGTTATGTCTTTCTACTATCTCTTGAAAGAACACTGCACTATATTTAAAAAGATGACTAATCTTTTAGAAATGTTACCATTTAACAAAAGGTCATTTATAACTGATCATCACTTTTCCATCCAAAGGAATTGTACACTCATATTTTTTCTTATTTTAATTAGTTCCAAGAATGTCCTGTGTGTGCATCTGTGTGACTGAGGCGTTACTCTTTTTCATTTTATGGTTTGCTGTTGTATTACTGTTCAGCTCAAATGTAGCAGAAAAGTTGGTTTTCTTGTTATCATGTGGTGCCTGTTCACAAAGGCTGTTTCTACACATGCCACTTTCCTCCAAAAGTAGCATGCTAATGAACAGCTCGAAATAGGCTAATGAGGCACGGGTGCAAATTCCCAGTGCCTCATTAGCATGAGGTCACATGATTTGGCGTCAGGAAGACATTCTTCCAGACTCCAAAACAACGTGTGGAAGCATGGCCCTCAGGGGGGTTTTTTGGAAGGAAGTCCTCCTTCCAGAGGCCCCTTCTTCCCGAAAATTTTTGCGCTTCTACAAGTTGTTTTGGAGTCTGGAAGAAAATCTTCCAGACTCCAAGTCACATGACCTTATGCTAATGAGGTGCTGGGAATTTGCACCCACACCTCATTAGCATATTTTGGGCTGTTCATTAGCATACCACTTTCAGAGGAAACAGCCAAAGGGTGCAGCTACACTTGCATTCCTCTTTAGAAAGAGGTATGCAAGGGAGGTAAATTGAAAATGCAAATGAGGCATAAATTTGCATATTTGGCACCTCAATTGCAAATTCTAATCTTGAAAGAGCTTCTTTTGAAAGAAGAAAGCCAGTGTAGACACTCCTCTTTCAAAAGTAAACCCCATCTTCGAAAGAATCCTTCTTCCCATTAAATAAAGGGAAGAAGGATTCTTTCAAAGATGGGTTTACTTTCAAAAGAGCAGCATCTACACTGGCTTTCTTCTTTCAACAGAACCTCTTTCAGAATTATAATATGCAAATTTATGCCTCATTTGCATATTTGGCACCTCATAATAAACAGAATATAAACAGCAACACTTTAACGACAATAAAATATGTTTGTGAGGCATATGTCGTTGAAGTCTTAGAAAGCAATTGATTGAACATTAGAGTCCTTATGTCACAATTCCCTTACAGAACTAAGTTAAATATTAAATAATGAGAAAAAATTAATAACACTGATGAATAAAGTTTTCAAAACTATTCACGTTAGATCTAATTCTGCTGTCCTTGAAACCTCTGTGATAAAATTCCTATGTATTCCAAATGGACAATGTTCAGAGTTTTGAAAATTCCTACTTTAAGGTCTAATCCTGCAATTCCTATTCAAACACAAGACTTATGAACTTCAGCGTAAGTTTTATTAAAATTAATTTTACCATCTGTGGTTCTCATGGTTTTATTGTGTGCCATAAAATAAATGTTGTAAAAATCAATCTTCTGTATCTTCATGTTGATGCTGCACTCCTCTTCAGGCTGACCTTATGAAAACATTTCCTTGACTTCTCTTCCCAGGCTAAGAAATGAGTCAGACAAGTGAAAAGTGAGGCAAATATCTAAGGAAGATATCAGGAGACAGGAAACAAATGGATGTATTTTTGTCTTGGCTTTTTTCTTTCTTTTTTTTTTTCCTTAACTACATGTATTCCCACTTTCTACTTCTTTTTTTCAAAAAAAGTATGAAAATGCCACTGAAGACTCATGCTGAGTAAGCACTCTTACTTATATGCACACATTGGTTACATCTGTGTCACAGCTACACTGCTAGCTGCACCTCTCTTCCCTCTCTAGTGTCTCTGAATTTACCCAACAGGCTTCATGTCTCTCCAGGGCTGAAATCTGGAAATTCCTTTTTAGATTTGACCTTGAACTGAAGTATCCTGAATCTCAACAACTGTGCTTACCCAGTGATCCAACTGTTTCAGGATCTGGGGTTCTTCCCGTAGGTCAGGGGTGGCGGGCTGCTGGCTTCATATTTACCTGCACATCCTCAGGTACATATACTTGCAGCTTCTGTGGGCCATGGATCAGCATTCATGGAACTGGGACACTGCTTCCTGAAGCTCCCATTTGCTGTGAACAGCGATACCTGACCAATAGGAGCTGCAAGTGCCTGTACCTAAGACCACACAGGTAAATGGCCCAGTAGGGGCTAACCATGGTGAACTGTGTCTGGCCATGGTATGCTTATTGTCCATCCCAGCTGTGTCATTAGTCTGCTGGGACCAGCAGTATACAGTAACCAAACATCCTTCTTGAACCAAATAATGGTTTGCTTTAGCAATAGCAATAGAGCACATGAGAGACGGGTTTTGAAACCATAAATCTATCTTAACCCTATTGAACTAAACAAACATTCATACAGGAAACATCCCAGTCACGAGGCCAACAAACAATATTACAGTAATACATTGTGATGCAACAACTCCACACCTGTCACAGTCTGTGGAATCTTAATTTAAAATGCTATGTGAATATAGAGTTACCTTATTTGAACTTTCAAAAAAGAGGACACCCTGAGAGGGAGTGTATCTATGTAAGTATCTACCAGCTCACATTGTATTAGTGTGTTATAATGTATATAGTGCATTAATACAATGTGCGTTGATAGATACAGATACACTCCCATGAAGTAATATGTTAATTGTAATATTCATTCAGGCATGCATTTATACATGCAGTAGGACATGATTTATTGAAGTATTTGAAGAGTTTCAGGAATTTAGTTACCAAAGTACATATCTTACTCAAGTCATCTGACATTTTTATTGCCTCATTTCCATGCCCCAGTGCATGATGTAGAGAAAATATCTTGAGACATACAGATTACAAAATTACATTTTGGAATACACACTGTGTTTTCCGTTACTGAGGCATTTGCTACTTCCTACCCGCTTCCAAGTTATGCTCCCCCCACCCCCTCAAGGTTAGGTTCCCCCACCACCTTCCAAGTTAGGATCCCCCCACCTGTACATCGTTCACAATGCATGGTCTTGATAAATGTTTATTTACTGTTCACCACTCCGTGCTGTGCTCCTCAGGGGGACAGTGGGTGGTGGATGTGTGGGTGTGGTGCTGGTGGGGGTGGTGGCGATGGTGAGTAGTGCATGTGCATGGGATGTGGGTGCGCATGCGGGTCAGAGGTGGCCATCAGCAAAGGCCTAACTGAGGGCCTCCCTGGTGAGATGGCCGTCCCGGTGGGCCTGGTGGATGGGGCCGGTGCCTGCCTGCTTATGGCCAGAGCTGCCTGGAGGCCCCCCCCACCCCCCGGGACATAAGCATCCCCTTTTCCCTCCACAATGCAACAGGCACCTGCCATCTGGGACATGTTGAGGACTGTGACCTCCAGCCGCGTGTGGAGGCACCTTCACTGCCCCATTAGGCACCCAAAGGCCCACTCCATGATGTTTTGGGCATGGTTGAGGCACTGATTGAATGCCTCCCAGCTGAGGTCAAGGTGTCTCGTGTGTGGCTTCATGAGCCACGGCTGCAGGGGTTAAGCTGCATCTGCCGCCATGCAGAGAGGGATGGTGACGTCCTCCGCCACTGGGATCTCCTGCTGGGGGATGAAGGTGCTGCCCCCAAGTGCCAGCAGAGCTCAGAGTTCTGGAAGACCTGGGCATCATGCATGCGGCCAGCCCAGCCCACATAGATGTCGGTGAACCGGCCCCTCGTGTCCACCAGGGCCTAGAGCACCAGCGAATGGTGGCCCTTCCTGCTGACGTACTGGCCGGCACTGTGTGGTGGGGTACAGATGGAGATGTGTGTGCCATCCAAAGCACCAATGCAGTTTGGAAAGCCCAGGTCCTGGAAACCAGCAATAGTGTTGTCCAGATCCACCAGGGAGATGACCCTATGGAGCAACATCACATAGATGGCTCTGACGGCCGGCCTAGCGGGGAAGGGGACAAGTGCTTTAGTACAGATGTGACCAGCCATCTCCCCTCTTGCCTCAGGCCCATTTTGCCCCGTCTCATTTGGCCCTAGCTCCCTGCACCCTCCCATAGAGCCCCAGCCCCAGCCCCAGCCCCATCCAGTCCCCTGCCCCCTCCCATCCAGCCCCTTGCAGTGGTGGGTTCCCCTCGCTCCAGCCCTCACCCCAACCATGGGGGACGGGTGACCCAGCCCTACTTTACTTCCACAAGTGTGGCCCCAACGGTGGCCTTGCCCACCCTGAACTGTTGTACCACAGAGTGGTAGGAGTCTGGGGTGGCCAGCTTCCAGATGGCAATCACGACTCATTTGTCCAGGGTGAGGGCTGGCCACATGCAGATGTCCTGGTGCTGGAGTGCGGGGGTTAGCCAGTGGCAGATCTCCTTGAAGGTCTGCCTCGACATGCAGAAGTTCTGCAGACACCTTTCCTCGCCCCACTCCCCTAGCACCACGTGCTCCCACCAGTCAGTGCTGCTGGGGTGGGTCCAGAGGTGTCGAGGCACCCAGGGTGGTGCCTGGTGGTGTGCTGGTTGGAGGAGCCCCACAGTCCCAGAGGGACTGCTCAGCCATCCGATAAGATCGGGTGCAGCTGCAGCGATGGTGCACACCACTGCCAGCAGGGCATCCATGATGAGGGTGTCCTCTTGCAGGAGCTGCTGCTGTGCCTCCATCTTGAGCACAAATAGGCTCTGCCACGCTGGGAAAAGCTGGGAAGCACTCAGCACATGAGGAGGGGAAGGTGGAGGGAGGGGCCCTTTAAAGGGAGCAGCTGGCTTTGGCCCCAGAAGGGCTTGTCAGCCATGGGACCCCATCCGCGGCCTTTCCTGCCTCTCTTCTTTCGAAAGAGGGCTTGGAGCTGTGTGGACTCTCTCTTTCGAAAGACCTGTGGTGGCACTTCGAAAGAGCGGATTGAAATGCTGATCTGATAATGCTGTTGGATGCTCCCTTTCGACGGCTGCTATTTCAATTGCTGAATGTCAGTTTTCACACTTTCAAAAGGGTGCTCACGTGTAGACCCAGCTATTGTGAATAACTTGTACCTTTTTAGCCCCTAAAGAGGGAGGTACTAGCATGCAGTCACTACTTCATACTCTAAGTCTTGATGATAGGCCTTGACTCTGCAAGGTCTTAACCACATAATTAGTTTCTTTAACAGCCAATCTATTCATTAACAAAAGCTAGTGAAAGTAAGTACTGGACTAGACTATGTAACTCTGGAGTCATCATGAACAGAATTTGGCCTTACAGGAGGTTTGTTTGTTTTTAAATTACTTATATTATAGCAGCCATAGAATTCTATATTAATCAAAAATAGCATCTTTTACAGTTTATCCTCTATAGGTTCGACCTGTTCTTTGAGTAATTTCCATAGAATTCATATATACTTATGGATCGTATTTTTAATCAATTAATTTGACACATGGCTTCCAAAAGTGTACATAGTTTTAGAGTGGTTTTATTTTTCAACAGTCTAAAGTACTACCATGCATTGCAATAATCTACGGTTCATAAAACTATGCAGGTACACAGTCTTACTTGACTTTTCAGATATCCTGCAGTGAGAAGTCACTTGTTCCTGAAAACCATGCTGAAAACTCTGACCAGCATATTTACTACCTTCATCACCATTATTATTTAAGTGTATATGCTTTTAAGAAAAATATTGATGTTTAGTACTTGGTGATATTCCTCCACTGAAATCATCAAAGTTGTAGGGCTAAATCCTTTAGCTTTCTTAAAAACATTGTTCTCATTCCAGCTATGCTCTACAAAGCATTACTCAGCCTGTCCTTGCTTTGCCCTTTTTGTGTCTTTATATATACTGTTTAGATGTCTTCATACTGTTTCTGTTTAGAAGTCTTCATTTGTGCCTTTCTTGTAGATACAGCACCGTTTATACTTGGACCTGAGAAGCATAATTCTCTGCCTTGAAAAGGTTTGTATTTTCTAATAAGACTTTAATATAGTAAATTCTGGAATAAGCTTCCAAGGGAAGTAATGGAATTGTTGATCATCAGAGATTTTTAAGAGCAGATTAACAACCCCTTGTCAGAAATGGTCTAGGTATACTTGCTCCTCTCTCAGCATATGGAGATGGACTCCCTGCCTTAAATGTCTATGATTGTGTGCAATTCCCATTGCTTGAGAAGGCTGCTGGAAGAATAAACATATACATTTTTTTTAATTCCAGTCTTAAAGAGGAAAACCAAAATGTCTGATGACAAAAGTGTCAAGAGTATAAATCTAAATGAAATGTTTGTAGATGTAAGGAATGTGGCCCCAGGAACGCAAAGCTTCTGAAGGCTGGGAGGTCTGTGTCTCTCAGAGATCATTTGCATGAGAATGCAAAGGTGTGCATGTGTGATACCTATTTTAGACAAGCTGGACACATCTAAGGCTTGGTCTAGGCTAGGAGATTAGGTCAAATGTAGGTGACTTACATCTATTTTTTAAGCAATCAATCCTCACTACATGGTCTGTTCCACTGCCTTTAAAGGCTCCTAAGATTGACTTTTCTACTCTTGCTTTTCATGAGGAGTAACATCAAATTCAACCTTTCATGGTGACCTGAGGGTAGTGCAAACAGAGCACTGTGAAATTTGACATTACTGGCCTTCTGGAGGTGTCCCACAGTGCCCCAATGTGACCGCTGTGGCCACCACTGTCAGTTCTGCTGCTCTCCAAGTGGGCAGGAAATAGCTTGGGAAAGTTTGAATTTCATTTCTTGTTTGGCCAGTGTGGTGAGAAGAACAAGTGGCACACCTCAACAGCACATAGGGCCATGAATTCCCAAGATCACAGATGAGCTCCAGCATGGAGCATGCAGGAGGTCCAGGACATCATTGCTCCGGGAAAGGAGAGGCAGGATTGAATCTGTTCTGGGAAAACTACAAAGCAGAAAAAGAAATGCAGATATCTATGCGAAGATCTCACAGGGCATGGCAGAGAAAGGATACCCAGCAATGCCATGTGAAAATAAAGGATCTAAAGCAAGCATGTCATAAGACAAAGGAAACAAACATATGTTCGCGCTCATCACCACAAACATGCCACTTCTATGAGCAGCTGCATGGGATTTTATGGAGTGGGGTACTCAATTACTGCCCCCAAAGAGATTGTGTATACTTCCTAAGAGATTCCTCAGGCAGTCTCTGGCAACAGCAGGGAAGACATAGAGGACTGTCCCCCGAATAAAAGCAATTAAGCTCTCAAAAACAGTGTATTTATTGCTTGTCTTGCAAGGGGTGTGGGTGGTGGGGGAAGAAGGTTAGCATTTACAGGTTCTGATTTATAGGCCCGCACACATCATACAGGGGGTACCTCCTTAAAAACTACAACATGACTGTCGTGTGGCTGTCTACTCATTCATAAAACTGCTTTCAAGACCTCCCTGATTAGCTGTGCCTCCTTGCTGTGCTCTTCTTATTGTCCTGGACTCTGGCTACTCATAATTACTAGGCAGGTGACCTGCCTCAGCCCTCCATGCTGGCAAGAAATTTTCCCCCTTGCTCTCACATAAATAATGGAGCACATAGAAGGCTGTCACCATGAGGAGCATGTTGCTTTTGCTGAGGTCTAAATGAGTCTGGAGGCTCCTGAACCTGGCTTTTAAATGGTCAAATGCACATTCTACTACCCTTGTGCATTTGCTCAGCCTATAGTTGACTTGCTCCTTACTGTGCTCCAAGGTGCCTGTATCTGGTGTCGTGATCCAAGGGAGCAAGGGGTAAGCTGGATCAGAACAGCAGGGGTGAAACAGAGCAGAGGGGATGGTGTGGGTAAGCAAAGCCTATATTCCCACTTCGTTCCTCTGAGTTTAAGTGTGTCACTGAAACTGTAAGTCACAACAATCACACCTCATCTTCAGATTCTCACACTAGGAACCCCAGTGACTTCCAGAGCATGAACAAGGTTTGCATAAGAACGTAAGAACATAAGAATGGCCATACTGGGTCAGACCAAAGGTCCATCCAGCCCAGTATCCCGTCTGCCGACAGTGGCCAATGCCAGGTGCCCCAGAGAAGGAGAACAGAAGACAATGATCAAGTGATTTATCTCCTGCCATCCATCTCCTGCCCTTGTACTGAAGGCTAGGGCACCATATTTTACCCCTGGCTAATAGCCATTGATGGACCTAACCTGCAAAAATTTATAGAGGTCTTTTTTAAACCCTAATAGAGTCCTGGCCTTCACAGCCTCCTCCGGCAAGGAGTTCCACAGGTTGACTGTACGCTGTGTGAAGAAAAATTTCCTTTGATTAGTTTTGAACCTACTACCCATCAATTTCATTTGGTGTCCCCTAGTTCTTGTATTATGGGAAAAGGTAAATAATTTTTCTATATTCACTTTCTCCACACCATTCATGATTTTATATACCTCTATCATATCGCCCCTCAATCGCCTCTTTTCCAGACTGAAAAGTCCCAGTCTCTCTAGCCTCTCCCCATATGGGACCCGTTCCAAACCCCAAACCATCTTAGTCGCCCTTTTCTGAACCTTTTCTAATGCCAATATATCTTTTTTGAGGTGAGGAGACCACATCTGCACACAGTACTCAAGATGTGGGCGTACCATAGTTTTATATAGGGGAAGTATGATATCTTTTGTCTTATTATCTATCCCTTTTTTAATAATTCCTAACATCCTATTTGCTTTATTAACTGCTGCTGCACACTGCGTGGATGTCTTCAGAGAACTATCCACTATAACTCCAAGATCCCTTTCCTGATCTGTCGTAGCTAAATTTGACCCCATCATGTTGTACGTGTAATTTGGGTTATTTTTTCCAATGTGCATTACCTTACACTTACCCACACCAAATTTCATTTGCCATTTTGCTGCCCAATCACTCAGCCTGCTGAGATCTTTTTGTAGTTCTTCACAATCCTTTTTGGTTTTGACTGTCCTGAACAACTTGGTGTCATCTGCAAACTTTGCCACCTCACTGCTTAACTCATTTTCTAGATCATTGATGAACAAGTTGAACAGGATCGGTCCCAGGACTGACCCCTGGGGAACACCACTAGTTACCGCCCTCCATTGTGAAAATTTGCCATTTATTCCAACCCTTTGTTTTCTGTCTTTTAATCAATTCCCGATCCATGAAAGGATCTTTCCTCCTATCCTCTGACCGCCTAATTTACATAAAAGCCTTTGGCGTGGGACCGTGTCAAAGGCTTTCTGGAAATCTAGGTATATTATGTCCACTGGGTGCCCCTTGTCCGCATGTTTATTAACCCCTTCAAAGAATTCTAATAGATTAGTTAGACATGACTTCCCTCTGCAGAAACCATGCTGACTTTTGCCCAAAAATTCGTGATCTTCTACAAGCCTTGCAATTTTATTCTTTACTATTGTTTCTACTAATTTGCCTGGTACTGATGTTAGACTTATCAGTCTATAATTGCCAGGGTCTCCTCTGGAGCCTTTTTTAAATATTGGCGTTATATTGGCCGTCTTCCAGTCATTGGGTACTGAAGCGGATTTAAAGGATAGGTTACAAACCACTGTTAATAACTCCACAATTTCACTTTTGAGTTCTTTCAGAACCCTTGGGTGAATACCGTTTGGTCCTGGAGACTTGTTACTATTCAGCTTATCAATTAACTCCAAAACCTCCTCTAATGTCACTTCAATCTGGGAGAGTTCCTCAGATTTGTCACCTAAAAAGGCTGGCTCAGATTTAGGAACCTCTGTAACATCCTCAGCCATGAAGACTGAAGCAAAGAAATCATTTAATCGCTCCTCAATGGCACTGTCTTCCTTGATTGCTCCTTTTATATCTTTATCGTCCAAGGGCCCCACTGCTTTTTTAGCGGGCTTCCTGCTTCTAATGTATTTAAAAAACATTTTACTATCATTTTTTGAATTTTTGGCTAGCTGTTCCTCAAAATCTTTTTTGGCTTTTCTTACTACATTATGACACTTAATTTGGGAGTGTTTATGTTCCTTTCTATTTTCCTCACTAGGATTTGACTTCCACTTTTTAAAAGCTGCCCTTTTCTCTCTCACTGCCTTTTTAACATGGCTGTTAAGCCATGGTGGTTCTTTGTTAGGTCTCTTACTGTGTTTTTTTATTTGGGGTATACATTTAAGTTGGGCCTCTAGTATGGTGTCTTTAAACAGTTTCCATGCAGCTTCCAGGGATTTTAATTTAGTTACTCTACCTTTTAGTTTCTGTTTAACTAGCTTCCTCATTTTAGTGTAATTCCCCTTTTTGAAATTAAATGCCAGAGTGTTTGACCGCTGCGGTGTTCTTCCCAACACAGGAATATTAAAAGTTATTATATTGTGGTCACTATTTCCAAGCGGTCCAGTAACAGTTACCTCTTGGACCAGATCCTGCGTTCCAGTCAGGACTAGATCGAGAATTGACTCTCCCCTCGTGGGTTCCTGTACTAGCTGCTCCAAGAAGCAGTCATTTAAGGCATCAAGAATTTAATCTCTGAATCCCGTCCTGAGGTGACATGTACCCAATCAATATGGGGATAATTGAAATCTCCTATTATTACTGTGTTTTTTATTGTGATAGCCTCTTTAATCTCCCTTAACATTTCAGCGTCACTATCACTGTCCTGGTTAGGTGGTCGGTAATATATTCCTAATGCCATATTCATATTAGAGGAATGAATTGTTATCCATAATGATTCTATGGAACATTTTGATTCCTTTAGGATTTTTGTTTCATTTGATTCTATATTATCCTTCACATATAGTACCACTCCACCACCCGCACGACCTGTTCTGTCTTTCTGTTATAATTTATATCCCGGTATGATAGCGTCTCACTGATTGTCCTCATTCCACCATGTTTCTGTGATGCCTATTATGTCAACTTCCTCCTTTGATATGAGGTACTCCAGTTCACCCATCTTATTAGACAGACTCCGAGCATTTGTGTAAAAGCACTTTAAAAAACTACCACTATTTATATGTCCACCTTTCACAGACGCGTTGGATTTTTTTATATGCGATTGTTTCACATCTGATCTTGCCCATATATTATTTCCCACATTCCCTGTCTGACTAACTCCTAGGGAGTCCCTATCTATGGAGCCTCGTGTAAGAGAAGTCTCCGTCCGATCCACGTGCTCCCCCGCACCAATCGGCTTTCCCCCACCTCTTAGTTTAATTAAGATGGGAGCAAAGAAAAAATTCCTTATTCTTAATCTTGATGCAAGAACAACTCTGTGCTCAAAAAATTTCTTGCGGTCAGGGGTCTTTAACAAGGCCCCCTCACCTGAGACATTTCAGCCTACTGATAAGTGTAACTTGTAATGAGAACATAAAACAAAACCTGAGGGTGTGGCTCGGTCATCAAGAGATGAATGAAAGGGAAATGTGCTTCAGCCATCCAGCCAGACATCACCCACTGTGACTCATTTCCCTAAGGGACTCACAGGGGAGCTGATTTCAGTAGCAGTTATCTCCTCTGCACCCAGCAGCAGCAGCCCCCCACCCCCACCCCAAAAAGGTGAGTAAAACTTCTAAGCCAAACAGAGAAACAAGAAGACAGGACCAACTGCTGGTAGGGGAGGAGCACAATTTAATGACTCCACCCCGAAAACTCAAGTGTAATACCCCACTCCCCAGGTTGTAGCCCAGCCTTCCACCTCAGTTCCCCTGTGAAGCTCTTAGGAGAAAAGGGGAAGGAGGTGAACCCAGACCTGCTCCACACTAACACACACCTACATAGCAGGGCTGCTCCAAATCCAAGCCAGACAGCACACAGAGGGAAGCAACATGCACACTAAAACATGCCCCCTGCTACTACAAACTCCAGCCAGCCAGAACAGAAAGGACACACACATTCAGTCCCCAACAAACGCAGCTGCCCTGACTCCCAGCCTCTTCCAGAGCTGCCTGCCTCACCAACTTGCCATAGGGTTTCTACAGGGGGCCCTCTGCGCTAGGGAGAATGGGGAGACCCTGCTCTGGGAACCCACCTTGCTGCTGCTCCTGCTGAAGCAGAATTAACTGAGACAGAGTGAGTGCCACTGTCCTCCCTTGGCTAAGAGCCTGGGGTTCCTCTCCTACCTCGCTAGCTGGACGCAGGAAAAGTCACTTGTGACTTTTCAGCTACGTCTACACGTGAACACTACATCGAAGTAGCTTATTTCGATGTAGTGACATCGAAATAGGCTATTTCGATGAATAACATCTACACGTCCTCCAGGGCTGGCAACGTCGACGTTCAACGTCAATGCTGCGCAGCACCACATCGAAATAGGCGCTGCGAGGGAACGTCTACGCACCAAAGTAGCACACATCGAAATAAGGGTGCCAGGAACAGCTGCAGACGGTCACAGGGCGGACTCAACAGCAAGCCGCTCCCTTAAAGGGCCCCTCCCAGACACACGCAGCCTGCACAGCACGCGGTCTGCAGAGCCATAGGCACGCACACCTCAAGCGACGCAGTCATGGACCTCCAGCAGCAGCAGCAGCAGCCAGAGGTCCACACAGCCGCCCCTGCAGGAGCAGTGCTCACCCTGCTCCATGCCATGCAGGAGGCAGCTGAGCGCCTCCTTGCCACAGAGGAGGAGCTGCCCGCAGGGGAGGAGGACTCAACCCCCAAACATGCAGCACCCCGCCGTCCCCCCCGCCGCACACGCTGCCGGCTGTGGAGCTACCCCACCAGCACCGACTGGTGGGAGTGGCTGGTGCTCGGAGAGTGGGATGACGACCGCTGGCTCCAGAACTTTCGCATGAGCCGGCAGACATTTCTGGAGCTATGCCAGTGGCTCACCCCCGCACTGAGGCACCAGGACACCGCTATGCGGTGTGCCCTCAGCGTCAAGAAACGGGTCGGCATCGCTGTCTGGAAGCTGGCCACTCCAGACAGCTACCGATCTGTGGGACAGCAGTTTGGCATTGGCAAGGCCACCATCGGGGCAGTCCTCATGGAGGTAAGAGGACCCACGGAGGAAGGCGGAGGCAGCCCTGTCAGGGGAGGGGAGGGGAGGGGGGCCCTGGCAGGGGAGGGCCACACACACCCTGCACACCCCTCATTGGTGCTCTCCCATGTGCTTCCCCTGCAGGTCGTCAGCGCCATCAACGCCCTGCTCCTCCACAGGCTCGTGAGGCTTGGGGACCTGGATGTCACCATCGTGGGCTTTGCCACCCTGGGCTTCCCCAATTGCTTTGGGGCTCTGGATGGGACTCACATCCCCATCCACACCCCGGAACACAGTGGAGGACGCTACATAAACAGGAAGGGCTACCACTCAGTGGTCCTCCAGGCCTTGGTGGACAGCCAGGGTCATTTCCTGGACATTTATGTGGGCTGGCCTGGCAGCACCCACGACGCCTGGGTATTCCGGAACTCGGGCCTGTGCCGCCAGCTGGAGGCGGGGACCTACATCCCCCAGTGGGAGATCCCTGTGGGGGACACCACCATGCCCCTCTGTGTCATCGCAGATGTGGCATACCCCCTCCGGCCCTGGCTCATGCACCCGTAAATGGGCCATCTGTCAGCCAGCCAGGAGCACTTCAACCAGTGCCTGAACCACACGCGCCAGGTGATGGAGCGCACATTTGGCCGCCTCAAAGGGTGCTGGAGGTGTCTCCTCACCCGCCTTGATGCGGGCCCCACCAACATCCCCCAGACTGTGGGTGCGTGCAGCGCCCTACACAACCTGGTGGAGAGCAAGGGGGAGGCCTTCTTTCAGGGCTGGGCTGTGGAGGCCGGCAGGGCCGATGTGCAGCCACCCACTGCCCCCAGTTGCCAGGTGGACCCCGAAGGGACCCGGGTCCGGGAGGCCCTGCGGGCCCAGTTCGATGAGGCTGCGGGGTGAACACTGGCAGGCCCCCCACTGCACCCCCCCCCATCCTCCACAACACTCCCTGCCCCTACACCCACACCACAGAGCACCCAAGAGCACACACCCCCACTTTTCTTGTAAAAATAAAAGCAGACAGTCGTTTGTCAACTCAAACATCTTTACTGGAACTCTTATTATTATTATTATGAACAAGACAAACTATGTACAGGGGAAATCTAACTGATAAATATATATACATTATAAAAATTGGGATAACATGAAAGGGGAAGACAAGGAAGGGGAGAACTATTTACATGGGGGGGTAAGGATCAGCGTAGTAATGGGTCGCAAATACAAACTATTTACAACAAAATAACAATAGACTGGGGGGAATATATACAAAGGTTGGGGGGCTATGTCCTGGGCCCCACGCCCCTACAGTCCAGCGCTGGGGGTGGGCGGCCGGGATCCCCTCCTCGGCCACAGCCCTGGCCGGGGATGGCTGCGGGCCGGGCGGACCAGGAGATATGGCCGGCGAGTGTCAGCTGGCCCCAGGTCCCCCTTGGTGGAATGGCCCTCAGTGGCGGTGCAACGGCGGCCGGCGCAGCGGGTGGAGCAGCGGGTGGAGCAGAAGGTGGAGCAGGCAGGGCGGGCGCTGCGGCGGCCGGCATGGCCTGGGGGGCCAGGGAGTCCGCGATGCGGTTGAGGGTCCACATGTAGGCCCCCCATGCCTCCTGGCGCCAGGCCAGTGCCCACTCCTGCAGGTGGAGGCGGCGTTCCTCCACCCGCAGCTGCTGCTCGGCGACCTCCGGCTGCCGACGGTGGAGGGCCAGCAGCTGGGGGTCTGTCGCCATCGGCTGGTGGTGCTGCATCCGCAGTCTTCCCCACCGTGGGGCCGGTCGGTGCTCCGCCGAGGGGCTGGCTTGGAGTGATGGCCCCGGAGGGCTTTCCGGGACCACTGACACATCACTGGCACTCTCCGGTCCTTCCAATGGTGCAGCTGCGGAACACAGGAGCGGGGGAAGAAGAGTGGAGACAGCTGTTAGTGTGGGCCCCGAGCTGTGGCCCTTTTCCCCCGACCCCTCTGCTGCAGGTTCCCCATCCCTGTCCCCGGGAGATGCTGCTGTGATGGGGTTCTGGGGTCCCCCTGCACTGCACCCTGTCTGCTGGCAGGAGTGACTCTCACTCAGCAGGTACAACAGGAGGTTTATTAGGCAACAGATGCACAGTTTCTCACAGAAGCAACAGTACAGCAGTCAGAGACGATCCTTCCAACCCGTCCTGGGGAGAAGACCCCGAGGGGTGCCCCTCTGGGGTGTAGCTTTCCCCCTCCTCAGGCTGGCTGCCTTCTAGCTCTCCCTTCCCCTAGCCTCTAACTGCCACTCCCGATTCAAACCCAGCTCAGCTCCTCCCTCCTCTTTGTTCAAGGCAGAGGTGTAAACTTCCAGTTGTAGCCCTTGGATCATCCTTAGCCACTGGGAGCTATTCAGCTTGTTTCTCACATCTAGCCTGAGTCTCGCATTTGCACTCCCCCCACTCCATCACATGCTGCTGCTGCTGCTGCTGCTGCTGGGTGTCCCACCCCCTCCCCCCCGGGGAACCCTAGAGGTTCCACTCGCCCGGGGGATGGGGCATGGCACTGTCGTGCTGGGAGGGGCAGGGGCTGATGCACTCCTGTGAGGGACATGTCACTGCTGTCCTTGAGGCCATGGTCATCTAGGCATGTGGAGGGCCCTGGCCATATCTATTACCCCCCCCCTCTACCCCAGGGGTGTGCACTGGGGGGGTGCATACCTGACGGTCCACTCCCACGGTCGGGGGACACCCGGGGGGCAGGCACCCTGCTGGAGCTCCTGGATGGGAGGATGATGGGGAGGCCGGCGTCACTGGAGAAGGACTCCCTCTCCTCCTCCTCCTCCTCTGGTGACCCGGGGGTGGGCTTCTGGGGGGACCCCCGGGGTGCGGGGCTTGCCTCCGGGGCGGACTCCTCCTCCGGGGCCTGCTGGGGCTCCTCGGCCGAGGTATCAAGAGTGGCCAGAGGGGAGGAGGTGTGCCGGGGGCCCAGGATGGCCCTGAACTCCCTGTAAAAGGGGCAAGTGATGGGGGCAGCCCCAGATTGGCCAGCCACATCCTGGGCCCGGGTGTAACCCTGCCGCAGCTCCTTCACTTTACTGTGTACATGATCCGGAGTGTGGGCAGGGTGACCCCGGGCGGCCAGGCCCTCGGCCAGCCGAGCGAACGCATCCACATTCCACCTCTTGTTCCCCGTTACCTGGAGCACCTCCTCCTCACTCCAGAGCCCCAGCAGGTCCCAAAGCTCGGCCTCCGTCCAGGAGGGGCCCCGCTGCCGCTTCCCCACCTGGCTGCTGGGCTGTGAGCCCTGGGTCCCCTTGGGGGGGTGCCCTGGTTGCGCTGGGGGGGCTGGCGGGCGGCCATCATGGTGCGTGGGGGTGTGTGTGGCTGCGGAGGAGCGTGCAGGCTAGCCACGTGTTACTGCTGCTACCTGCACGCTCTCTCAGCTTCCTGCACAGGAAGGCAGGGGGCGGGGAGCTTTAAGGGGACGCTCCATGCGGCCACCATTGAGCTCAGGGGCTGGAGAGAGCGTCTCTCAACCCCTCAGCTGATGGCCGCCATGGAGGACCCCGCAATTTCAATGTTGCGGGACACGCAACTACTACACATTCCCTACTTCGACGTTGAACTTCAAAGTAGGGCGCTATTCCTATCCCCTCATGGGGTTAGCGGCTTCGACGTCTCGCCGCCTAACGTCGATGTTAACTTCGAAATAGCGCCCAACACGTGTAGCTGTGACGGGCGCTATTTCGAAGTTGGTGCCGCTACTTCGAAGTAGCGTGCACGTGTAGACTCGGCTTTCATGTGCACCCGCCTCAGCACATCACTCTGGGCAGCAGCCCTGGTCACTCAGGTCTATGGCTTGTAGTGTCTGCATAGATACAATGAAAAGGTGTTGATGCAGCTATTAAAAGACTATTAAAAGGATTCTTCTGTGTCAGGGTCATTGTGCCTGTTGGTTATTTTTTACAAAAATTGAAACTGCATAATGATTGGATAATTGCACATGAAGCTGTGCTATAGCAAATTGGAATACTGGCTTGCACAACTGTTAGTTGGGTGATGGAAGTAGTGAGTGGTTAAACACTTTTGAAAATGGTAGGTGAGTGAAAAGTACAATATTTTCTTTTTAAAGGCTTGAGTAAAAGTACACGTTTCATGAAAATAGATTACAGTGGGTTCTCAACAGTCATGAAGTTTCCGTGTTCAGAAGCCTTGCGAATGTTGATTTATCACGAATAGGGGTGCAGGGTGCCCAGAGCCCTGGGGAAGCTGCCGCTCATCTGCTCGTGAATAATTGAATTTGTGAACATTAAGTTCTTGAATCATGAGACCCTACTGTATCATGTGACCCTACTGTAATGCACAAATCCTGGAGAAATTTACTTGAACAGTGTAACAAAGCGTTTCTACCTAGTTACGTTCCACTTCAGGGAATTATGCGGGTTAAATTCTGGACTCCTTTACACTATTATATGTCTGCGCTATGTCTACACAAGAGGCTTTACCCTGCAAAAACGGGCTTTTGTCAGGAAAAACCACGAAATGTCTAAATGCAAAATGTGCTTTGTCAAAAGTTTGTCAACAAAACCCAGGAAATCAACCCGCAGAATTATACTTCTCCCCATTCAGGTATAACGCCTCTCTCTACAGTGTTCTGTTGACAAAACAGCAGCATAGATGGTCTGGGGCCCTTTTGTCTACAGACATGGTTTCTGGTTCACCAAGCAGCCCTGCTTGCAGAGTTTGTGGTCAGCTGTTCTGTCAAGAGAGGGCCAGGAAGTCTGGCTGCTCTCTGTTGAGAGATCAGATTGTTCTTTCAATCTGCTTTTATGTGTAGATGCAATCTGTCAACAGAAGTTTTGCCAGGAAATCCATTCTAACAGTGACTTCTGGGACAGAGACTTCTTGTATAGACGTATACCTGGAGTAAATCCATTAAGGTCAAGCTTATGGACCAGGGTTCAGCAACGTTTCTGAGGCAGAGTGCCAAAATTTGACCTTTTGACCTCCTTGGACAGTCTAGGTATTGCTGATACTTTTAAAAATCATTAATAGTCTGACTTCCAACAGCTTTGTTAATAAATGAATTATGATTCAGGGCTTTATCATTTAAAGGCCACGCTATGGAAATGCATTATAACAACTTGGAAGGTAGAGCAGAAGAGTTAACAGGATCAAATCATGGCTGAGAAGGAGACTTGTGTCTTTCATTTTTGACAAAGTAAACTGAGATTTGTCTTTGAACCCAGGGTTACCATCCTTCTTGTCTGTGCCAGGGGTTTGCAAAAACATCATCATCATGGGATCTCATATCTCCACAGCCCCTGTTCTCAGGCAGGTCCAGAAGAACACCAGATGCCTGTGTTTCTGCAAAGGCAGCTGGCTTGTCAGCCTTGTTGTCCCTATATACAATGCTACTGGAAGGTAGCTTCTGCACATGGTGGAAGCCTCCAGCCCATGCATGGGTTGGAGCACCTGAAGGTTGGGGAGCAAAGGGAAGGGAAGAGCAACCCTTGAGTGGAAGTGGGGTGCCTCTTGCTTGGTACTTAGAGTGGGGACCAACTGAGCCTTGCAGGAGTACAGGAACAATGTTTAAAGTGGGGGTGCTGACAGCCCCTGAACCAAATTGTTGAGTTTGAATGTCCCTATCTGGCTTGATGGCTGTGAAACTTAAATATTGAGTAGAGATCAAGAGAGATTGATAAAAAAAAATCCTGTGTTATGGAACTGACAGCAAAAATTCATTACAAATTCAAAGGGTGGTCCTGCCAACCTTTGCACAAGTGCATTGCTAGCTCACAAGATGAGATACATTGAAATAAACTGAAATGTTTGCCATATACGGTAGCATTCTGAGAAGAAATGGTCTCTGAATGCTAAACAACTCCAGGGTTTAAGATCAAACGAAATCCTTTCTGCAGTTCACTCTTGCCCTCTCCCCCTTGTTTGATCAACCCTAAATGTTAAAGCAGGCAAATTTACCTGAAACCCCCTGGCCCAGGACCTGATGGCAGAGCTTATGAAGTCCCACTCCTATCCTGGGGAAGGAACTCCCTCTGCACAGTGGCCTCTGCTAACCAATAGTGCTCCTATGAGCAAAAGCCATGGAGCAGCAACTCTCACACCAAAGTCCCAGGAGCCCATATACAGGGCATATGCTGAATAAAGAGCATTCTCCTGGGTACAAAAGCGGATCTCCGCACTGGACTATCCACAAGGGATGTATTCTCTTCCCACCAGAGCTTCCTCATCACTGGATCTGGGAATGATGGTGCAAACAACTACAAAGAGGACTCAGACTCATAGAAGTCTACTTGCTGGACAAGGGGTCAAAGACACAATCTTATGGGTCAGAACCTCTCTTCCACAGGCCTCCAGTTGTGCATTGCCAGTTATGAAATATTGTTGGATAGAAACAACTTTAAAATCTATACCAGGTTGAAAGAGTTTAAAGACAAGCTCTTTGTGGATGATAAACCCAGTTCCAGTCCTTGATGGAAGCATAATGTCCCTCGGTATACACAAATGGAAATTCTACTAATGAAGAACTAATAAGCCTTACTTATTAACATGTCTGTGATTGAAATAAAAGATTTGGTGCAATTTCCTGATATTTACTTAGTACTGTCACCTACAAAACAATTTTCAGATTAGTTTTAACGCCTTGTATATTTTATGCTGTTATTAGATGATAGTTCTCTTACCAAACGTGATATTCCAAGTATTTTTGTAAGCCAAATTGAAGTGAATTTTGGTGTATGCCATGAGCAGTGTTTTCCCCAGGTGATTCCAAATTATCACACTGCTAGTGGCAGAATTTGTAATAGAATCACATGCATTCTTTACTGCAATGACTGAAATATCTAAGACTTGTCATGGCAAGTCTGTTTTAGATGTAAGGATATAAAATGTCTTTGATAAGTAATAAACAGATTTAGTAGAAAAATGAAAATGAAGCATGTACATCTTCCTTTGTTAGCATCTTTTAATTTGCAATGGAAACATTTGGGGTGTGGTGGTGGGTTTTTTGGGGGGTTTTGTTTCTTTGTTTGTTTGTTTTATTTTCTTCAGTGATCTACCAAGTGGCTAAAAATCCAGTGAATCTCCCTGAACATGTACATTGTCTAAGAGTTTTCAATGTATCGAATTATGACAATTGATTGCAGTAATAAGTCTCTCACTCAAAGGCTACGTCTACACGTGCACACTACATTGAAATAGCTTATTTCGATGTAGCAACATCGATAGCGTCTACACGTCCTCCAGGGCTGGCAACGTCGACATTCAACTTCGACGTTGCGCAGCACCACATCGAAATAGGCGCTGCAACGGAACGTCTACACACCAAAGTAGCACACATCGAAATAAGGGTGTCAGGAACAGCTGCAGACAGGGTCACAGGGCGGACTCAACAGCAAGCCGCTCCCTTAAAGGGCCCCTCCCAGACACAGTTGCACTAAACAACACAAGATCCACAGAGCCGACAACTGGTTGTGGACCCTGTGCATGCAGCATGGATCCCCAGCTGCCGCAGCAGCAGCCAGAAGCCTTGGGCTAAGGGCTGCTGCACACAGTGACCATAGAGCCCCGCAGGGGCTGGAGAGAGAGCGTCTCTCAACCCCTCAGCTGATGGCCGCCATGGTGGACCCCGCTATTTCGATGTTGTGGGACGCGGATCGTCTACATGTGCTCTCCTTCCGCGTTCAACTTCGAAGTAGGGCACTATTCCCATCCCCTCATGGGGTTAGCAACTTCGACGTCTTGCCACCTAATGTCGATTTCAACTTCGAAATAGCGCCCAACATGTGCCAACATGACGGGCGCTATTTCGAAGTTGGCGCCGCTACTTTGAAGTAGCGTGCACGTGTAGATGCGGCCAAAATGGATAACACATGAAAATAAAGACTCCAGTAAAACATCTGGGGTTTGGGGTTAATTCTGTCATTTACAAATTAAACAAAGAGGGAGAGGTTATCTAATTGCTTCTGAAGCAAGGTTAGTTCTCAGCCAAACAATAATATTCCACCATCATGACTCTTGCTTTTTAACATTTTCCTTACTGCTTAAAATGCACCTGCCTTTGATAGCCATCTAATGCTTGCATGTCTCAGTTTGCAATCGTTATCTTAACCTCCCTTTAGGGCACATGAGTTCTAAAACTATTGGCATGTCTTTTGCTCACTCCTGCCTCTGCAAGCAAAGGAAACCTGTGGCAGGCATACAGGATGGAAAAGATGTTTAGAAGTGTGACTAACATTTTCACTCCTGGATTTTCTCACAGGGTAGAGAATATATTAACTTTAAATGTTAGAATTCTGAGTTGTCCTCAAACACTCTCTAATTTGTACATTATGGCTACGTCTACCTTTGCATTGGTTTCAAAGGTTGTCATAACTGGGGGTAGTAGTGGGGATAAGCTGCCACTATCTATAAAATGCTCCCATGGCGTGCATCTCGAATAGCCTCTGACAACCGAAGTCCAGCTCCTGGACTTCAAGTGTGGCTTAGTTTCTAAGCCCGGCAAAACTGTTTGCACTGACAGGAGAAGGGGCGAAGGTGGGTGACTGGTGCTTTAAAACCAGTTGCTTCGGGCAGATGGGGCTCATCAGCCTGGGAAGGCCGCCCACCTAGGAGAAGGAAACTCTGATTTTAAACCTCCGCTGCCTTGCGGCGATACCTAGTCATGGGAAAGGCTTTGGGAGTAAACCCCGAGGAAAAATCCGGAGAGGGAGCCCCTAAAGCAGTTTGAGGTTGTGCTCAATCTCACTCTGGCAGCTCCTGCAACGACATTGGTGCCAAGCTGTACTGGCTTTTGCCTTTCCCTTGGATTACATTAGTGGAGTGGAGAGGGGGAACCTGCTGCTGGGCATCAGCTGGTTCTTCAAACTTACTTGCCCAGGCCTGCGCCCTGGAGAGGACACTCCGGCATCGCTTTCTGAGCAGTGACACAACATGGGAAGCAGCAGTTACCGGTATTAAGCCACTGCACTCGATTGGCGTAGAGTGAGGCACCAGGGGTTGCTTCCGATGGTGGGAGAGGTCTTCAGATCTCATTGGGCAGCTACCGCCCACCTCAAGCTGGGCAGCCCCCACCCAAGTAGGTGCTGCGTCGCCACAGTCCACTGGCTCCACTGGGTGTGTGGGGCTCAGGGAATCACTGACAGGTGGATCGTTAACCTTACACCAGGCAAAACAAACAAGGAACAAAATAATCCATCCTTCAGGCTGGGCACACGGAATGTAAGGACCATGACTCCGGGCCTTACAGAAGACCTACAGAGCATTAGTAACCCCTGGAAGACGGCAATCATGAACAACAAGCTGAGAAGACTGCAGATGGACATCATGGCCCTCCAGGAAACAAGGCTATCATCCTCTGGATGTCTCAGGGAGAAGGACTTTTCCTTTTTCTGGCATGGGAAACTTCCAGAAGAGACCAGGGAACACGGAGTTGGCTTTGCAATCAGAAACAGCATAGTTGGCTCAGTCATACCACCAAATGTGGGAACTGAGAGAATGCTGAAAATCCAGCTTCAAACACCAGTGGGCATGGTCAACATCTTCAGCGTCTATGGGCCTACTTTAACTTCTGCCCAGGAAGTTAAGGACAAGTTCTATGATGAACTTAGCATTGCCATCAGTGAGGTACCTTCCCATGAGCTGCTATTCATCCTTGGTGACTTCAACGCCAGAGTTGGCAGCAACCACCACAGCTGGCCATCCTGTCTGGGACAGGTTGGAATAGGGAAGATGAATAAAAACAGATGGTGCCTCCTTGAACTTTGCTCCCAACATGACCTCTGCGTAACCAATACCTTCTTCAATGTCAAACCCCAGCATAAAGTTGTGTGGTGACACCCAAGATCGAAACATTGGCACCAGCTTGACCTCGTCCTCACCAAACGCAGCCATTTAGGTAATGTCAGGGTGACACGTAGCTACCACAGCGCAGACTGTGACACTGACCATTTGCTCATGTGTAGTAAGGTGCACATCCAGCCGCGAAGATTCTTTCACTCCAAAAAGGAAGGGAGGCCGCTCATTGACACTGGCAAGACTCGTGATCTTTCAAAAGTATGCGAGTTTGTCCAAGCACTTGAAGAGGCCTTGCCCCGCCCAGACGACACTGATATCAGCAAGAGATGGGAACAACTACGGGACGCTATCTATAATACTGTGATATCTACCTTTGGGAAGAAGACAGTCAAGTCTGCTGATTGGTTTGAAGCCCACACTGAAGTGCTGATGCCCCTGATTGAGAAGAAGAGACAGGCACTGGCTGCATACAGGTCCTCTCCCAGTGAGGTGAACCTGCAGGCGCTCCAGTCTTCTTGAAGTCAAGTGCAGCAGGTTGCTCGGCGGTGTGCCAGCGATTACTGGCTCCAACTCTGCTCCAAGATTCAGCAGGCCGCGGACACTGGTAACATGCGAGGAATGTACAATGGGATCAAGCAGGCCATCGGTCCATCACAAAGAAAGACTGCCCCACTTAAGTCGGCCACAGGCGAGGTCTTGAAGGACAGAACCAAGCAGATGGAATGCTGGGTGGAACACTACTCACAGCTGTACTCCATAGAGACCGTGGTTACAGAGAGAGCCCTGAATGCCATTGAGCCTCTGCCCACCATGACTGAACTTGATGCTGAGCCCACCTTGGAGGAACTCAGTGACACGCTAAAAGCACTCTCTTCTGGAAAAGCCCCAGGGAAAGACGGTATTCCCTCAGAAATCCTCAAATGCACCAATGGTACCCTAGTTTCAGAGCTGCATGGAATACTTTGCCAATACTGGAGAGAAGGCTGCATACCTCAAGATATGAGGGATGCTAACATCATTACTGTCTACAAGAACAAGGGTGACAAAAACGATTGTAACAACTATCGCGGCATCTCCCTTCTCAGTACCATGAGGAAGCTATTTGCACATGTTGTTCTGAAGAGGTTCAATGTTCTTGAGGAGAGAGTCTGCCCTGAGTCTCAGTGTGGGTTCAGAGCTGAACGGTCCACCATAGACATGGTTTTCTCTGTTAGGCAACTACAAGAAAAGTGCAGGGAGCAGAACAAACCTCTGTATATTGCCTTCATCGACCTGACCAAGGCATTTGACCTCATCAGCAGAAAAGGTCTGTTCGCGATTCTGGCTTATATCGGCTGTCCCCCAACTCTGCTCAGCATTATTAGGGCCTTCCATGAAGGCATGAAGGGGACCGTCGTATACGATGGATCCACATCTGAACCCTTTGAGATTCTCAGTGGAGTGAAACAGGGGTGTGTGCTGGCTCCAACACTGTTTGGCATCTTGTTTGAAGTTTTGCTCAAATATGCCTTCAGAACTGCTACAGAGGGCATCTCTCTCCACGTGAGAACGGACGGCAACCTCTTCAAACTGTCGAGGCTTAGAGCGAAGACCAGGGTGCTTATGAAGCATCTAAGGGAGTTCCTTTTTGCTGACGATGCAGCTATTGCTGCTCACACTCAGCAGGAACCGCAGTCACTCATAACTTGCTTTGCGGATGCATGCATGGAATTTGGCCTCACAATCAGCTTAAAGAAGACCCAGGTGATGGGTCAAAATGTGGGTAACAAGCCATCTATCAGTGTGCTAGACTATGCACTGGAAGTCATCCATGAGATTGTGCTCGACGATCTCGGACAACTTGTCACTTGATAGCGAGATCAACAAGCACATTGGAAAAGCTGCCCCAACGTTCTCCAGGCTGATGAAGAGAGTATGGGGTAACAATAAGCTCACTGTGCACACCAAGGTGCAGGTCTACACAGCCTGTGTTTTGAGCACACTGCTGTATGCCAGTGAAACGTGGTCTTTGCAGTCAAAACAAGAGCAGCGGCTCAACACATTCCACATGCGCTGCCTTAGGCGCATACTCAGTATCTCATGGCAGGACAAGGTCCCCAATAGCGCAGAGCTTGAGAGGGCAGGCACTGCCTCCATGTTCACCCTTTCCAAACAGAGGCGTATGCGCTGGCTGGGCCATGTGTCACGCATAACGGATGGCCGAATACCGAATGACCTCTTCTTCGGTGAACTGGCATCTGGAAAGAGGCCGAAAGGGTGACCTAAATTGCACTACAAGGACACGTGCAAGCGTGACCTCAGCGCTCTCTCTATCAGTGCAAGCACCTGGCATTTGCTTGCCTCAGACAGGCATGCCTGGAAACAGGGAGTGAAGGAAGCTCTTGTTGTGTATGAAACTACCTTGGTGAAGGAAGCAGAAGACAGGAGAGCCCTCAGGAAGATCCGTGCCCGTGATACCAGAGTGACTTCTGCCTACTGCTGCTCACACTGCAGAAAGGACTGCCACTTCCAGATTGGATTGCAGAGCCACAGAAGATGCTGCTCAAATCAGTCCACCTGGGGCACAAACCTATGATCCCTCAGAATCGAAGAATGCCTACTACTCCTACCCTTGCATTCCTCTTTTGAAAGAGGAATGTAAAGGAGGGAAATCAAAAATGCAAATAAGGCACTGATTTACATATTTCATGATTCATTTGCATAATCTCTTTTTGAAAGAGATTTTTTCAAAAGAAAAAAGCAGTGTAAACATGCCTCTTTTGAAAATTAATCTCTTTTCTTTCAGTTAATTAGCTGAAGTCTGCTATGCCCGCTGGCATGTAGGGCAGCAACAAAGGTCCTCCACTTTTGTTTGTCTTTGACTATTTTCTTCAGTGTGTCCCAGTTGTAGTTCATTCGCTTCATGTCTGCCTCAACAGTACGCCACCATGTTGTCTTGGGCCTCCCATGTTTCCGTCATCCTTCAGGAGTCCAGTGAAGTGCTATGTTTACAATGGTGTCTGCCTCCCCTTTCATCACATGTCCTATCCATCTCCAGCATCTGCTCATGACAATAGGGGTCATGTCCTCCTGGTGGCACCTCAGGAGCAGGTCGTGGTTGGAGATTGTCTTCAGGCAAAAGATGTAAACTAACTTCTCAAGGCTAGTGGTGTGAAAGGACAAGAGCTTGGCAAGGTCACACTCCGTCATTCACCAGCACTCTGAACTGTACAGTAGTGTTGATATGACACAGCTCTGGTACAGCTTATGCTTGGTGTGGACATTCTACTGTTTAGATTTCCATACATTGTTCATACTTCTAAAGACATTTCTGGCCTTGCTTAATGTGCTCTGGATGTCATTCTTGATGCTTCTATCATGGCGGATGATGCTGCCTAAGTAAGTAAAGCTGTCTGTGCTATGTAAATCTGCATCATCTATATTGGTTGGTGCTGGTGAATCTATGTTGAGAGTCATAATCTCTGGGTATTTTTTGACTAACTCAGTTCAGCCTGGCGTTCAAAGGTGCATAGGTGTTGTGTCTTTTCCTGCATGTGTTGATGGGTGTGGGAAAGCAATGCAAGGATGTCCACAAAGTCCAGGTCTTCCAATGTGGAAAAATGTGTCCATCTGATAATCCTTGATGCCTCGCTGCTGTTCTGCACATCACCCAGTCGATCGTCATGTTGAAGAATAGTGCACACATGATGCATCCCTGTCTGACCCCAGTCTTGACTTTGAAAGACAGATCACAGTATCTCAAGCTGTATGTGAAGTTGGTGTAAAAATTCTTGATGAGATGGACCACTTGTAGAGGGATTCTGTAGGCTCTCAGAATGTGCCAAAGGCTTTCTCTGTGTATGCTGTCAAAAGCCTTCTCTAAGTTGACAAAGTTTATGTACCACTGTCTCTGCTATTCTGTGCACTGCTCTGTGATGTTTTTCAGGATGAAATTCTGGTCTATACAACCCCTTCCCTTGTGAAATTCAGCTTGTTCATTCTTCAGAGGCTTGTTGACAGCATCTGAGATCCACTGGATGATGACCAGGATCCTGCTGGATCTTTCTGGGTACGGATAGAAGAGTGATCCTGCACCAACTGTTGCAGTTGCCGAGTTTTTCTTTCTTGGGAAACTTGATGTTGACTCCTTTGGTCCAGTCCTTGGGTATCTGTTGTCCTTCCCAAATTGCTGCAAACAGTGGTTGGAGAGTGGTGGCTGCAAGTTCTGGATCTGCTTTAAACAACTCCGCATTCAGATTTGTCAAGTCCTGGAGCTTTTAAGGAATCTGAAGGCTGCACTGATTTCTCCTCTCTCTGGTGGATCAATGTCAATATCAAGGTCCTCCTCAGCTTCCTGGATGTCTGCTTCTTTTTGAGGTGGTGGTCCATTCAGAAGGTCTCTGAAATGTTCTGCACATCATGCTTCTTGCTCTTTCTCTGTTGTCAGTAATTGTTCTTGTTTGTCCTTGATGGGGCAGTTGTCCTGCCACAACAATTGCCACAAACAAGCTTGGTGATTCTGCACATTTTCCTTGCGCCCCTTGATTAGCTCCATTTTCAGCTTCTGTTGCAAGGTCCTCCATGAAAGCTTGTTTGTCTGCTTCTTCACTTTTCTATTTTCACCTCTGTAATTCTGTTTGCATCTTCCTTGAATTCTGGCTGATTTAGTGTCTACCAGACTCTTCTTTATGTCCCGTCTCTCTTCGATGGTTTTCCATGTATCAGGCTTGATTCACTCCTTCCTCTTCTTCCTATCCTTGAAAGCCAGACAAGCCTCGCAGTTCTTTGTGTAGGCTGATGCAGCTTGGTCCCATGCCAAATTGATTTTATCCATGAGACTGGTAGGTATGTCATCCCTTAAATCTTGCAAAGCTTGGAATCTGTTCCTGAGTGGAACAGTGAAGGCAGTCTTCATGGTGACATCTTGAAGTTTTTCAATATTGAAGCATCACTGTATGGGTGTCTTAATGCCTGTTCTTCACAGCTTGTGTTTCACAAGTGCCATCACTAGGTGGTGATCACTACCAACATCCATTCCTCTCCTCACTTTCACATCTTCCAAGCAGTGTCTTCATGTACTGTTGATCATCAGATGGCTGATCTGGTTCTTGTCTTAGCCATTTGGTGAACACCAATTCAGCTTGTGAATGTTGTGGTGTGGGAAGGGAGTCCCTCTGATGTCCAGATTGTTGATGGAACAGAACCCTACAGGTATCTCACCATTGTTATTCATGGTGCCACATCCATGCCTGCCCATGGCCCTGTCATAGTGTGTGTTCTCATTTCCCACTTTGGCATTCAGATCACCCATGATGATTGTAAGATCATGGTGTGATGTAGAGTCCATTTCTTCTTGAAGCTGCTCATAGAATGTGTATTTAATTTCTTCTCCACTATCATTGGTTAGCAGGGTGATGTTCACTTGTCTTCCTTTCAGTCTGACCCTCATCAGTCTGCTGTGGACAAGTTTCCAGTCCAGCAAGCATTTCTCAATCCCCTCCTTAAGGATGATGGCCATTTCCTCATGATGCTGGTTATTGTCTCTTCCAGAGTAGAGCACTTTTTCTCCTGCAGAAGTCTTCAGTCTCCCCAATCCTGTCCACCTACTCTTGCTAACACCAAGGACATGTAGATTGTATCATCTCATTCTGATGACTATTTGTGCTAGCTTGCCAGTGCCGTATATGGTTCATACATTCTTAAATCCATTTCTGGTCTGTGTCTTGGCGTCCATCATCATGGCGTTAGCTTCCTCATGACTTTCACTACTGCCAGTCATACAGGTCCCCATAGAAGACCAAGGAAGGCCACCACTCAGAGTTATAGGAGAAATATGTTGCTGTTTCCACAACAAAGTCTTTTTCTAAGTTTGGGTTGTTAGCCTTAAGCCAAACCCCACCCCAATCTGGAGCACCAGTGGATCCCTCTTAGTCTGGTCTCTACCCTTCAACCTGTCTGGCATCTGCTGACATAGCCCTAAGGGTCACTGCAACACACAAGCCCCCCAGATGCAAAAAGGCAGTGATCTGTTGGGGGGGGAACCCTGTTTTTGAAAAAGCCCTTATTCCTAAAAAGAAAAAAATAGGAATAAGGGCTCTTTTCAAAACATGGTTTATTTTCTAAAGAGCCTCATCCACACTGCCTTTTTTCTTTTGAAAGAATCTCTTTCAAAAAGAGATTATGCAAATGAAGTGTGACATATATAAATCAGTGCTTTATTTGCATTTTTGATTTCCCTCATTTGCATTCCTCTTTTGAAAGAGGAATGCAAGTGTAGACTTAGCCAATAGGTTTTAATGTTAATACTCCACTAAGATAAGTGAGAGGAATTAAAACCTAGAGTTCATTCTCTCCATGTGTCTGCACCTTGATTTACATCCGATAATGAGGCAATTTTCACAATAATTACCGTCTAGAAATTAAGGATGAATTTTAGGACAATCTGATCCCTTTCCTCTAGGATCTAGGGACCCTGGAACTATGCTGATGCTCATCAGCCCTCTGCCAATGTGAACATGTTCCCTTAATAAGAACATTCAAAGAGAAATAATCTCATACGCAGCATGATCAGGTAAGGTCCTCATAGGATATTCTAGAACATGTCCTTTTACCTAATATAGATGGGAAGAGGGCCTGTTTAAGTCTGACCATCAAAAGACCTCTTCAGGCATTTGGTAAAAGCTGAGGAAAGGCTATTCAGCAAACCAATAACAGCCTGGTGCTGCTGCTTGTTTCTGCCAAAAACATGTCAGAAGTCAGCATCTGGGCACTGTCACTGCCAAGCGTGAGCCCCTGGGAATTAGCTTGGGTGTTGGCTTTTGTAATGGGTGCACTCCAAAGGTGAAGAAAAAAAGAAGTGCACTGTCAGCAAGGTTATCAGGAGAAGCAGTGACAAGAAAATATTCCAGCTACAGAGAGTGAAGGTGCCAATTTATTTGTTCTGAGCCTGCATGTTTAGAATTAAAAGTTATATCTCCAACTATAATCTGTATATTTAATATATAAGAGTTACATGGATGCACAGAAATGTCTGAGACCATTGTATGTAAGTACTAAGTAAAGAGAGGGTCTAATTCCCAGTTATTCCATTTCTAAAACTGGGAGGAGAATGGAGATCAGAGAGGGAGGGAGGTGGAATAAGACTGCCAGCAGTCACCTTTGTGCTCTATTCTTTGGCCAAGTAAGCTGCAGCATGAGTGAGGGCTGCTGTAACTTAGGCACTGCTTCCCATAGCCCTGCCATGGGTCCTAGAATGCAGGAAATAATCCCAGTACAGTGCACTCTGGCTATGCCTCCAGATGCCAGGAGGTAGAGATAGTGCTGGTGTAGAGGTCTTAGAGCAGATCTGTGCCAGTCAGAGATCAATGCACAGGTAATGGGGTGAAATTCTATGATCTGTAGTACACCGGTGATCAGATTAGGTGATCTGATAGTCCCACCTGGCTTCAGCCTCTCAGAATCTCAGAAAATAAAAATGACTACATGCACCTTAACCTGACAGCTTTTTTTTTTGGTATTATTACAACACAAATAATAAAAGGTCTGAGATACTGGTAAGTGACTCCATTTATTTTCTTTTACTGGGGAAATCCTTTGCTTTCCTTTTACTGCCCTTTTGCTATATAATAGCAACGTAAAAGAAAGGAATTCACATCATATACCTTGCACTGCACAATCACAATTATCCTAATACTATATCATTCCTTTTAATTTTAGTCAGGCCAGGATTTCCCCATAAACAGCGCTCAGATCCTGGCAGTAGAGCAAAAAGCCCATTCAGCATGCGTAGCAGCGTGTGGCCACTTATATTGCAAGGCACGATGGTGACCAGAGTAGTTCAACTGTTTTATCATAAGTCTTGCACAACAAGTCACTTCTTGTTTCTCCTGTTCATTTAGAGATGGGTGATAGCTGCTCTGGATAGGAACAATATGCTGAAATTCTGATTCTACTGTTTCTCTTTTTTTGGCGATCATGTCCTCTCTGGGCCTCGTACACAACTCATCCTAATGGCTGAGGCAGCTTTATGGACCATTTCCGGGCACTTGTACATTGCTGTTGATGTCCTTTACTTGGATTGACACCCTTTTTATCTATGTCCATCAGTACATGTATTTTGTCAGATTTAGACCTTAACGTCTGACAGATATGGGAGGCTATGCGGTTTAATGTGTTAATGAATTAATTGAAGCTGGTTGAAGTATTTCAATAACTTATTGACCTAATAGCATTTTGAAAAAAGTTTACATCTTCTTAATATTATTATTATTATGTTAAAAAATGTGCCCAGGTCTCTAGCTGAGCACAACTCTGAAAAGATTTTTTTCATTGGAAATATTTGTGGTTATCCTTTATTTCGGTCAAATTTTCCACAATAATTTTAATCTAACTTGAAATCAGGGAAATTTCAGAAAAGTCTAGTAATGCCTTCAAGTTTTCAGGAAAGGATTCAAATGCTTATTAAATGAAAAACCAATATCAGTCTGATATCTGTAAGGGAGTTCTCATGGGTAGACAGTCTTGCCCATATGTCCCCACACCGTGTGGAGCTGGTTTTGGAGTCCACAACCTATATCTTGGAGTTGCTGGGGCTCTACACAGGCAAAGGGGCCTGCCTGTAGCAGAATCAGAATCTTAGGCATACTAGGCATGTACTCTTATCCAAATTGTACTGTTAGGCATAAATTCTCTGCCCTCAGCAATCTCTGTAAAAAGAGGCCAAGGACTACTGTTACGTGTGTTCAGAAAATTAAAAGCGTTTAAGTCCTGAAGGCTTAGTGCCTCTCAACAGTTTTCTAACACCATCAGCAAGGATGAGGAAAGTTCAGTTACTGGAAGCCAAAAATTATATCTACCTCCTGCCTTTTGTAAAAAACTTTTTTTAAAAACAAATTCCACAAAGCACAGAGGAATAGAGAGAAAGAGAGAACTCTGACTGCATTAGTTCCAGGTGATTTTTCAGACTTGCAATATAATTGCTTGGAATCCAAGAGGACCTGGAGACTATTCAGAGACATGGCCATTTCAACTCCCCAACCTCTTTCAAGTTTACTGAAGCTATGTCTACTCTAGAGGGTTTTGGCAGCAAAATGGCTGTTTTGCCAACAAAACCCATAGAGTGTCCACATTCCTGAGGTGCTCAGTTGACAGAAAGCTCGTCTGGATGTCCCAGGGGGCCCTCTGTTGACAAGCAGGGCTTCCATGACACTGGGCAGTCCTGTCTGCTGTGTTTTCAATTGGCCGTTTTGCTGATAGAGCAGCTGGGCAGTCTGGATGCTCTGTCGACAGAACAAATCGTTGCTCTTGAGATCTGCTTGACAGTTTGGCCGCAATCTGTTGGCAGAAGTTTTGGACTCTTTGCTCACACTGCCTGAGGAAGACAGAGGAGGTTGTGTCTCAACTATTCCCCCCATCGCCCCACCCCCTCCCCACAACTCTGCTGGCATGTGATAGGATTAGGGTAAGGAGGGTATGGGGAATGGGGGGGCAGCCACTCAGGGGAAAGGGGACAACTGCTGGAGGGTTGCACTTAGCACAGCACCAAACAGGAAAGTCTCTGAAGTAAATGGCAGCTTGACCCAGGCCAGGGGTTTGATGGAGGATCATGCTTTTGGAGGAATCTCATGAAGGGTAGGGGACAGGGCTGAGAAGAGAGCAGAGGCAGGAAGAAGGACACAAAGAAGGTGAATGAGGAAGGAGGGCTGGTAGGTCTGGATTAACTCTTCTGGAGGCCAGGGCTATTAGATTTTGTGGGCCCCCCTAGGATCTGGGGTGAGCACAAAAGTGATGGGCTCAGAATATGGGAGACTCCAGGCTGGGCCAGAAGGCTGGGGTGTGAGATGGCATGAGTGTGATCCAGCTAGGAGCGCATGCTCTCGTTAGAGCCTGGGATGAAGGGTTTGGGGTGTAGCAGGAGGGAGCTCCAGGTGGGGCCCAGGATGTGGAGTGTGGGAGGGGGTTCAGCCTGGCTCACTGATGGATGAGGGGCAAAGGGGGCAAGTGCCCAGGAGCCCAGGCAATGTAAAAGGGTCTGGGAGCCTCAGATACTTTTAAATTGCTCAGGCAGGTGTGGCGGGTGTAACACCCCCCGCCCCCTTTTGGGGAGGCTAACCCACTGCTCCATTCTCTCTGCCTGTTACTTCTCCCAAAAGCCAGAGCCACAGCCCCCCCACCCTTCAAAAGGAGGTGTAAAAAGGTGAGGTGTGGGAGAAATAGGGTGGGGTAGGGAGTCTGTCTGTCCTGCTTTGCCTGCCTGTTGATGGTTTAGACAGGAAAGAATTCTTTTTACAACATAATTAATTTGGAGTTTTGTAACCATCTGAAAACTGATCAATTTTTAAAAAATATCCCATGTTATTTTAGTAATTGATGCATGCATAGTACATTAAAAACTGGAAGAATGTTCACAGAGAGGTAGCCATGTTAGTCTATACCTTCACAAAACAAAAACGCAGTCCTGTAGCACTTTAAAGACTAACAAAATAATTTATTAGGTGATGAGCTTTCGTGGGACAGACCCACTTCAGATCTGGAAAACCAGATCTGCCCCTTGAAAGCTCATCACCAAATACATTATTTTGTTAGTCTTTAAAGTGCTACAGGACTGCTTTTTTGTTTTGGAAGATCTTTATTTAACTTTTCAGTTAGAGCTGGATTTCCAGATAGGTGATTTCCATGAAGTTTTAGCTTTTGCTTTGGAAGGGGTATTTGAACCATTAGGCTGCAGCCCTTATCTTCATCTAGCCCTGCCCTGGAGAATGGAGGAGATAGCTAGGCCAAGACTGCAGCGTGGGGGAGGAAAGGATGCCCCAAAGTCAGTAACTAGGAAATGAACAGGTTCCATAATGTAAACCCACTGACTCTAGTTAAATTTAAGTGGAGAGGGGGAGGGTGCTAAATTGGCCTAGTAGGTTTCATTCTCCTTTCATACTGCTGCAAAAATATCAAATGGTTTACATTGTTCCAGAACCCGGCCCCAGGGCTCCTCCCTGCTACCAGCCTCCTGTCCAGCCTCCTGCCCCGCCATCCCTGACTCCTGCCTTCCTGCACACACACACAGTCCCAGTTTGCAGCAGCTCATCCACACGCCCCAGCCCTCCCCTACATGCCCCAACCCCCTGCTCTGGCTTTTGCACTCCTGTCTCTGTCTCACCACCAGCCCTCTCACCACAGCCCACACTCTGGAGGACAGAAAGATGGGGACAAGGCAGAACTTCTATAGAGGAATAACCACTTAATTGTAGGTGTATATAATTGTTATCTATTTGTGTTACAATAATGCAGTAAATGGTTTAAATGTGTGCTCAGTCAACTTAATGTCATATTGAATGTTTGTACTGCATAGGTCTCATGGATTGCTGTTGAACTCACTTAACTCCAAGCAATTTTACCAGGCGCCCCATATTTCTCATGGGGAAATATCATCACCCTGCTCTTATCACAGACCTGAATGCTACTTGGTGTCTTCTGTTCCTTTTCCCAGACTTAAATGTTCTCCCAGACTTCACCATTACCTGTCTGCCTTTCCTACCTTTTATGGGCCAACTGCAGGTGTCTGTTTACATTTTAATTATACCCTAAAAGCATAGCTTACCTACTCCCTCAATAGCGGTACTGCAAATTCCAAGGCTGCTTGCTTTTGTTTATAAAAGAGGTGTGAAGTCATTCCTAGACAGTAAATGGAGAGACAAAGTAGGAGTCCTACTTCTTTCTGAACATTGCTTTCAGAGTCAGGGAATGAACTGGGTTTTCATACTGGAAAGTGCTATGGAAAACAATAGTAAGGTGCAGAAAGTCCCTGGTGAAAGTGATAAGATGATGCACATGGGCTAAAACTGGATGATATGAAAATTCAAGTCTTTTTGAGCTGGGTAAGAAGCTCCATGAATCTGGGTAAAATTTAAAGTACAGTTAAAACAAAAGCATAAAGCAGGTGTTTTTATAGTGAAGCTGAGAAAATAAGTTAAAGAATCAAAGGGGGGCTAATCAGAATGTTAAAACGGAGAGCAACAGTAATTTTTATGAATAATATAGAGCCGGTGGAAAATTGTAGGACATTTCAGCTTTACTGCATTTGCGGTGAAGTATGGCCCTTGCATGCTGTGCAACTAATGTGAGAAATGATTTCATGTAGCTTCAGTTTATAATGTACAGCACAACTGTAGGGGGACATACATCTGCAAAAGCTGTCTGCAAATTCTGCTGAGTCTTTCACACAAAATCAGGAGCCTCCAGATCATTAATCATACACTATTAATTTTAACAGGCTAAGCATTTTAAAGGCATGTGCTGTGTCTCAAAGGAAAGACTGCAGATGTTACACTTCAGGGATTACTGTGGGGGGAAAGCAGTAATAATGTTGAATGTAAAAATCCTTTACCCATCCCCCTGGTTACAGTAAGGAGATAGTAACGCCAATTAAATAGGAATCTGGGAATATCTCCCTATTTACTGAGTCTGGGAAAACTTCTTTCTAGGCAGGTAATGATGACGGGGAAGTCCTACTCAAACAACAAGTGTGTAAAGATGGTCTCTTCTGTATGAACTGGATGTGAGCATAAAACAATGATTAAGGCAGAACAAAGTATTGGCTGTGCCTGAGACTCACTCTAACTTAACTGGTCTGGTTTATTTAATAAGGTTGATTCATTCATTTCAATTGATAATCCACTGAAAGCTGTTGTGACTTCCATAGTATAGAGCCAACAAAGGACTCAAGCATACAAGGCTTTGAAGCTAGCACCTGATTGACTGGATGGTGTTGCACAATGTTGCACAGTTATACTGGTTCCCTGGTTACCAGTCTGCCGGCTATCACTTTTCTAAAGGGTTATGTTGACAAAGGGCAATAGGCCATTGAAGGGTATAAGGAAGAATATTCACAATGTAATGGGCTATGGCATTCAATGTCTCAAAAGAGATCTTGTAGCGTCTGGGTGTGGGGATGTTAAAAAAGGAAAAGATGATAAGAAAGCTGTAAACATCTCAGTATTTTCCCCTGTGAAGATTTATAAATCCCAAGTTATTCTTGCTCTATTACACTTGTAACTTTCTTGCTCTAGCAGCTGTAGTGAGAAAGAACTTCATTATTTGATTCCTTTTCCCTTTCCTCTGTGCTGCGATTTTGTACTCTTCTAACAAGAAGATACCATGAGTCATGCCTCTTTCCTCTTATAATGGGATGCCTTAGATTACCCTTGCAATCACCATTGATGAGCGTGGTCCTCCAGGATTTGGCTCTGTTAGAACACCTTTCTGTTCTTTTGCAGTACAGATTGAACCTCTACAAACCAAAAGGACGATGGACATTCCTAGGCCAGAGAGCCCCGTTGGTCAGAAGTCAGGGGACAGGAAGGCCTGGGACTGGAAGCCCTGCTGGACTGGCAGCAACAGGTCTGCCTATCCAGGAATCCAGGCAGGACCAACAGCAGCAATGGCTAGCCGGGAGTCCAGGTGGGACCATAAGCCTGTCTGGAACCAGCAGTGGTAGGGTTGGCTGTGCAGCCAGGAGGCTAGCCAGCAGCGGCAGGCTCAGCAGCCTATCTGGGCCTCAAAACAGCAGGCTGGGTAGCCCAAATGCGTCAGTGGCTTGGAGCCCAACTGGGACAGGAAGTGGTGCTAGTCAGGGATGGGGGTAGTGTCCAGGTCTGGGGGCCTGGCCACTGGGGCCTGAAGCAGAGTTTGGCATGGGGTCCAGCAACTGGGGCCAGTGGTGGTGGTGGGGAGAGGCAGCAAAATCTGGGGCCACAAGTGGAGCTGAGAGCGGAGTCAGGCAGTGGGCAGGAACTGAGCTCCCCTTATCTGACCAACTCCCTTGTTTGGGACCAGTCAGGTTCCTAGGGCACCAGATGGGGGATGTCAGACTTGTAATATCTCAGAGACTCAAGGGCTACATGTACATGACCTGTTAGCACAGTGCTACTGCCAACAGTGCTACACTAATGACAGTTCACAAAATTGCAAATGGAGGACCACAGGCCGTGTGGATGTGCCTCTGCTGGCTAAGCTCCCCTCTGTCATCAGTCCCTTATTCCTCTGTGCCGCTGGCACCCTTCTCTGCCAAAAGCGAAATCTCAGGTGGCTATGCTAATTAGCCATGTGAGTTTGCAAATGGTCCTCCCTTTGTAATTTTGTGAACTGTCATTAGTGCAGCATTATGCTCACGGTCTATGTAGATGTGGCCAAAGTCACCTGATCAGTCACAACCAAATATTCCCTAGTTCATGATGGGTTAGTACATTAGATTCATTAGTGCAATGACTTTTGTTACCTAGAGATCAAGGCCCTGTGGAGCTGGATATTGTACAAAACTCACATGAATAAAGATCTTGCCCCCACCTTGAGTTCACTATCTAAAGAGGCAAGAAAAAGGGCAGGATGCACAGGATAAAGAGATGCACGGTGGTGAAGTGATTATCTGGGGTCACACAGCAGGTCAGCTGCACAGCCAGGAGTAGAATTCTATCTGTCTTTGTGGAACACAAGCTGTCAGTTTGAAAATGGGAAACAAAAATAACTTACTAAATTGTACTCAGGAAGTGTAAAAAATAGATCCACTTCCATCCCTGAGGCAAGAGATGACACAGTTTCTAAACATAAATTCCACAGTGACATATCTGTTATCTCTCTAGAGGGCCATTAGGTGCTAAGCAGTGTGCTCTCTGCTCAATGCAATTCTCACCCCACTTACCTCTGTTTCTAGCTGCTTTGTTTTTATAAAGGAAACTTGAGTATCTGTAACTTTTAATCTTCTTCTCACTCTTGTGAGAACTTCGTCTTCCTCCTGTTCTTTCACCTCTTTCCAAGAAAAGATTTTTTCCCACATATTCCCCACCACGTTCTCTCCCAAGAAAAAGAAAAACAGCGGCCTTATGGTACAGCACTCTCATATGAATCTCTAGTGGAAGTCAGAAACACTTTTTTGTTTACTATTTTAAAAGGGGTATGTAAGTGGGGCGGGGTGAGTGAGGGAGGAATTATGCTGCTTTTATCACATCTGTCCTCCAGGATTACCCTTAAATATAAAACTCTGATGTACTGCAGTGGAACACTTAGTTTCAAAATGTTTATTGCCTATTTAATAAGCAATATATAGATTTTCTAATCTGCATCATCCAAAACAGCTTTCCATTACAGAGCAAAGGCAAGTTTAGGCTGAGTGAGGGCAAATGAATTTTCTTTGATGGCATTGATCTCTGATGATTCCCCAGGGAAAAGTAAGATGTGTGACTGCTTTAATGCATGAGGCCTGCCTTTGATGCAAATATCTTTGTTTCAAAAAGAAAAAAAATAGGTTTGTTGCAAGTGGCAAACTTGTTAAAATTGCCCGTAGTAAAAAAACACTGTTGATCCAGGCTAGAAGAAAAACAAAAGACACTCAAAATGGTTTAATTAGGCAAAATTTTTATTCCACTAAAATACCCAGGAATACTTGGTAATAATGTACATCATGCAGGTCATCATCATTTCCTTATTAATTTCCCCATAATTCCCAATCTGGTCCCAAAATCCCAATGCTGTGACACCCCTCCTCCCCCCACTCTCCATCCTTCCACAGGGGCTAGAAAAGGAAGGGTGTAATCATGTCTACAACACCCATGCTCAGCTTAAACAGATTGGGGAGGTACATATTGGTTGTTTACTGGCAAGCATCTTGATCACAATGGCATTTACCAGCCAGAGCTGCTAGTCAGAGAGGCAGGCACCCACACCTTCAACCACTAGGAGGTCTTCTTTAAAACAATGTTTCTTAAACTTTTTGAGATCACAGAACACCAAACAATAATAGTAACAGAGAGATAACCATGCTTGTCTATATATTATCAAAAAAAAAAGCAGTCCAGTAGCACTTTAAAGACTAACAAAATAATTTATTAGGTGATGTGATTTCATGGGACAGACGCACTTCTTCAGATCATAGGTATTGTTTTGATCTGAAGAAGTGGGTCTGTCCCACGAAAGCTCATCACCTATTAAATTATTTTGTTAGTCTTTAAAGTGCTACTGGACTGCTTTTTTGTTTTCAAACATTAATTTTTTTTTATGCGGAACACCTAAAAATAAAAAAAAAACAAAAAACCAAACGGTAACATATACAGAAAACCCAAAATGAAGGAATATAGTCAGGTATCGTAGCAATGAAGAAGTAACATTGTATCTGGTTTAACAACAGAAAATGCATACCATCAGTGTGTTTTTACAAACACTCGTGGCACACCTGTGAGCTGTTCATGGAACACCAGTGTCTTCAGAAAATAGTTCAAGAGACTATGAAGGGGAGACTACAGAGAAGGAAAAAAGGAAGGCTAGCAAAACGGCATAGGCTGGCAAAGGGGTGACAGCTCTGCAGCAAGACTGTATCCAAGAAAATGACCAGGAGATGGAAGCAAACTGCAAGTCCAAAAAGTGAGGAGCTGATAGACTTGACGGGGCTGAAAGTCCAGGAACTGAGCTGATGGAAAGCAAACTAGATGAACAATCCATAGAAACAGAGACCTCCTGAAGGACAACCACAAGAGGTGGTGACACGGGGGTTAGCTTCCTGGTAGATCGGACATAGGAGCATCTTCATTTCCCTTTTCTTCAATCTATTTAATCCAATAACTACATCTCTTCTGTAACGAGTAGTGCACTGAACATCCACTCCAAGGACAACAAGGAGTCCACTTTAGAGGCTAACAAATTTATTAAGGCATAAGCTTTTGTGGGCTGCAGCTCACTTTATCAGAGGCATGAAATGAAAGATTCAGAGAGCAGAGATATAGAGATGGAAGTGTTACATGAGTGTTGATGAGTTTCAAATCTTTTACAGACCTTCAAGTCCAGAACACTGTGTAATTTTTTCCTTGCCAAAACTGTTATGTCTGATAGGTAACTTGCCCTACGCTCCCATTATACACCTGAATGTTCCAGCTGTTCATTTTTTGCAATAAGATGTAATTAGTCAGCTAAGAACAGAAGTTCTGGAAGTCTCAGTGAACCTGAATTGGCTCCTTCCTGGTCCCCTGTTGCTGTGTTATGCCATCGCAGGGTTTGTCTCTACTCTTAGATTGTATGTGTATATGGGGAAACCATCTCTTCTTTTAGGGGATTAACACTATGTTCCTTCTACAGGGACTGCTTCCTCTTTCTGTCCTGCCTTAGTTGTGTGCTGTGATTCAGAGTCCATTGAGATTTTCCCTTATACCTGGGACCACTCTATAAGAGAGTTCAGTTACAGACCACAGTTTCCTACGGTAAGGCTGCACAGCAGCTTTATTTTGAAATTAACTATTCCAGAAAGCTATGTCTACACTAGCCTCCCACCCTTTTGAAAGGGGGATACTATTGAGCCACTTCAGGATATGCTAGTGAGGCACTGCAATAAATATTCAGTGCTTCATCAGCATAATGGTGGCCGCAGCACTTCGAAAGTGCCACTTTTGATCACGCACAGCTCGTCTATACAGAGGCCTTTCAGAAAGGACCCCGCACACTTTGAAATCTCGTATTTCTAAAGAGAGCATCTCCACACAATACAGCCTATTTCAAAATGGAATCATTGGCTGAACTGTGGCTTATTTCGAAATAGGAGCTGTTCCTTGTGTACACAGACCCTATGTTGAAATAGCTATTTCAAAATAGGCGCTATTCCTCATGCAATGAGGTTTACCAATTTCAAAATAAGACAACTGCTATTTTGAAAATTATTTCAAAATAGCAGTTGCATTGTGTAGCGGCTTGCAAAGTTATTTCAAAATTGTGACTGTTATTTTGAAATAGCTTTGCTGTGTTGACATATTAGTTTGACATAAGTGTTTGATCTATAACTTTCTGACCCTCTGGGGAGACCCAGGATCTGCTGGCTGTTCCCTGTATCTTATTTTTTTATCCCTGTATAGCTGTCAAGAATGTGCATGAGGTTGCTTGCCAATTCCTTTAACTTTGGATTCTAGGATCTGGGGAATTCTGGATAAGAAATTCATATGAAAGAGAATGCTCCTGGATCTTCTTTATTCTCTTCCTCTAGGCTGAAAATTTGCTCTGGGCCATGTTGTGAAGGTGAAGGAGCCGGGGTGGGACTATGGAGACAGCCCAGGACTAGTTTCCTCCTGTTCCTACTGAGTTTCCAGAGCACCTGTCTGTAGCTGTATTTCTGAAAGAATGATAATGGATTCCATACCTACAATAATATTCCTTTTGAAATGCCTTTTATTTGCAGGATCACTAGGAAGTTCATAAAACAGGATTTGTTTGAATTATCAAATTACCAAACTTGTTGCACATGTTTGGAATAACCATCATTTCTTTTGAGTTGGATTGAGGCTGCGAAATCCAGATTTTTTAACTTGCACTTCCAACAGCTCTGAATGGGAGCGAGAGATGGTTTCTGGTCTGGCCATGAACAGAAGCAAGTTATGAAGCTTGATTCTAAATGATAACTTTTCCAAATTTAAGAGCTGGGGAGTTATGTTTAGTAGTCTTCTTTTTCACTTTAAAACTATACCCTGTTATCTGTGCTGCATGCCACCTTTTCTGTTTAGTCTTTTCTTATGTCTTTTCATAATCTCCAGTACCATTTTGCCTGGAGAGGGACTGTCTTTGTTGTATACATATATACAACACCTGGAATAATGGGTCTCTGACTGGGAGGTAAGGGTGCTAATGCAACTAAAGAATTAAGACTAATAAACCTTCTGTACCAGCCTCTGTCATACGTCAATGATAATATTAAAATGTGTTCTGGAAAGGTAAGTGACAAATAAATTAAAAGCTAACAATTTGCCTATAATATGGGGAACTACGTTCTTTGATATTCTGAAATCATGTTAACAGGGTAAAAGTAAAGGAGTTTGTGATAATGATCCCTTCCTCTGCAATAATAAGAACTCTCTCTCTAAAACTTATTTACAATCAAATATAATATGAGATCACTGGGTTGGGGCCATGCAGGCACCTGTTATATTTGATATTTTAATGCCTTGTCCTCAGAGGCAGCTATGTTTTTTTGTTTGTGGGTTGGTGTGATTGTTTGTGGGGAGTAAAGGGATGAAAAAGAGATTTGGCACTTGGTTCTACAGTACATAAGAATCACAGACATCTGATTGTATCAAACCTTTTACCCCTATTAACTTTTATCCCTATTAAGGCTCTTAAGAACTGGGTAAAAGAGTAATTTCTGCACTATAACTAAAATCTTCTTAAAATATTTTTTCTTATTCAAACTGCTTGGCTACCCATTCTAATCTGTGGATTTTTTCAAAGAAATGTGTATTCTTGGCACAGATGAATAGGGTTGTTTCTAGTGAGTAATCTCTTTCTTTAATAAAATCCTAGTTCTGAAGACTTCTACACAAGGGTTCTGGTATTGTCACTTCATTATTAAAAGTCTGAATCAGGTATTGACATGCAGTCACCAGGTGGCGCTCCAGGATCAAAAAACTTTTTCTCTGTTTCCATTTTCTTAATTGATAGATAGGTCTGGGTTGTAGATTGAAACTAGATATAATGAGTTTAACCATTAAGATGTCTGCTTCACCTGGATAATGCATTTGTCGTTTGAAATGCCCACAAATAACAATTATCAGTTCCAACTAATATTTACACCATTATAATTTTGTTCTTATTTAAATTACAACTCTACTGCATTAGCTATGTTAATGTTTCATTTCTCAGCATTGTTCAGAAATTAGCTATGTCTAAACTATCCATGCCTTCTTGATATCACTTCAAAACCAAGAAAGAATAGAGAAAAAAATAAAGATTGTATGAGTGTTTGTGGAGTCCAAGTAAATAGTCAAATAGTACAACTTAGAAAGTCTGTGTATTGAAATTTACATTAAAAAGTGTGGAAATAAAAATTAAAGGATCTGGACTTTTTTCCCTGCCATGAAACCTTTCATTACTTACTCACACTCAATCCAATTTGCAGCACCCACTTAGTCCTGAGTTTTATTTTGTAGAAATTTTGTAGGGAAATTATGTCGCTGGATGTATATTGTCAAATTTGCATGTGATTTAATATATGCATAGTAATACTTTTGAAAGGAATATCATCCCAGGATACATTATATTATGTCAAATCTTTATGAGTTATGTCACAGTATGCCCATGGCCCAGAAGAACAATTTTCTTCATGGGACATAGCAGCTCACTTTGAATGGGGTGGAAGGACTGAGTGAATGGTGAAACTTAAACGTACTAAGTTTTGTATGATAATAATAAGTCCATATGCACTTGAAACCAATTTTCTTCCTATATATGATGCATCCCACACCGTACTGTATGCACCTCAAGTCTGTGCCCACCACAACACTGTCTCGAGCTCTCATTGACTATGCCTACACTAGTGAGTTTTGCCAACAAAACCCCGGTTTTGTTGCTGAAACTGGTGGAACGTCCACACACAAAATGCACTTTGTTGACAAGTTGGCAAAAAAAGTCTTCATTTCTGCCAACAACCTTCTACCTCTCCAGGTGAGGAAGACTGCCTTTTGTTGACATATTCTGTCTACATACAAGCTGTGTGGCCACTCTGGAGGGCATCCAGGGTGTCAGACAAACAGGGTGACCAGGACAATGGGCAGCCTGTCTGCTATGCTTCCGGGTGCCTGTTTTGTCGAGAGAGTGGAACGCTCTTCCAATTGGCTTGTGTGTGTGGCCGCACTCTGTCAACAGAAGTTTCACTGGGAGTGTAACCTTAGCCACAGTGTACTGTATTACATTTTTTTAAAAACACCCATTACATTTGGTGTCCAAATGACAATGAAGAAATCAGTCACAGAAGAAAAAGTTTTGTCTTAAAATATTCCTGTGACAGGAAGTATCAGTCCCACAGTGGCACACCAAATGATAACCCTGCTGTCCTAACTGAGGCAGCCCCACCCCCTCAATTCTGCTGGGCAGGTACCAGTACCAGAGCAGCTCAGACAGTCTCAGTGGGAACCCCACCGAGCTGGTGGCAACTCTGTCATTGACAGAGCCCCAGAGCAGGTCAGTCTTGGTGGTGGCCCTCCACCTCCTTGCTATTGACTCCAGCTGCCAGGCTGTGTTGCCCTAAGAAAGAGGGGCTTTGCTATTTATTCCAGCTGCCAGGCTCTTTTGCCCTAGTATCTGGGACCCCAGGGAGGACTCAAACTAATGAGCCACAAAACGTTGGGCTTTACTGAAGGGCCATAAAGTGACTAGCCTCCATCCAAATGTTACAGGTGTCAGCCCCGGTAACAGTTCCAAAAAAGTGAATGTGTTGTCATTTGCTGCAGTAGATTCCATTCCAATTTCAGACTTGGTCAATTCATCTACACTTGGTTTATGCACGTACAAAAGGATAACTTTGTTCAAATGTTTTTGGGTCCTCATTGTTCCAAGGCAGTTTTTCACTTTTGGCAGAATTAAGAAGCTTCACTCAGTCTTAGCAGCATATACTGGTGAGGAACAATCACTACAGTGAGTGAACTTGGTGAACAAAAGGTCAAAGGAGGAGCAGCTGCTGGCTGGGCCAAACAGGTAGTGATCAATGGCTCAATGTTGGGTTGGTGGTCAGTTTCAAGTGGGATGCCCCAGCGATTGGTTCTAGGGATAGTATTGCTCAACATCTTTAATTACCTGGATGAGGGGATTGCACCCTCAGCAAAATTGCAGATGATACTAAGCTAGGGGGAGATGTAGATACATTGGAGGATAGGGATAGAGTCCAGAGTGACCTAGATAAATTGGAGGACTGGGCCAAAAGAAATCTGATGAATTCAACAAGGACAAGTGCAGAGTCCTGAACCTGAGATGGAAGAATCCCAAGCATTGTTACAGGCTGGATGCTGACTGGCTAAGTAGCAGTGCAGCAGAAAAGGACCTGGGGATCACAGTGAATGAGAGGCTGCGTATGAGTCAACAGTGTGCTCTTGTAGCCAAGAGGGCTAACGACATATTGATGTGAATTAGGGGAAACATTTCCAGCAGATCTAGAGAAGTTATTATTCCCCTCTGTATGGCACTGGTGAGGCCTCATCTGGAATATTGCGTCCAGTCCTGGGCCCCCAGTATAGAAAGGATGTGGATGCATTGCAGCGGGTCCAGCAGAGGGCAACAAAAATGATTAAGGGGCTGGAGCACATGACCTATGAAGATAGGCTGAGGGACATCAGCTTGTCTAGTTTGCAGAAGAGAAGGCTGAGGGGTGATTTGATAGCAGCCTTTGACTTCCTGAAGGGGACTCTGAAGAGGGTGGAGAGAGGTTGTTCTCAGTAGCAACAGATGGCAGAACAAGGAGCAGAGGTCTGACGTTACAGAGGGAGAGGTGTCGTTTGGGTATTAGGAAAAACTATTTCACCAAGAGGGTGGTGAAGCACTGGAATGCATTATCTAGAGAGGTGGTAGAATCTCCATCCCTAGAGGTTTTTAAATTCTGCCTTCACAAAGTCCTGGCTGGGATGATTTAGTTAGGGTTGATCCTGCTTTTGGCATGGCACTGGAGTAGGTGACTTTCTGAGGTCCCTTCTAGCCCTCGGATTCTACGATTCTACGACAGCAATGAACACATCAGTCAAAAGCCGTGTCTACATGTGCACGCTACTTCGAAGTAGCGGCACTAACTTCGAAATAGCGCCCGTCACGGCTACACGCGCCAGGCGCTATTTCGAAGTTAACTTCGACGTTAGGCGGCGAGACGTCGAAGTCACTAACCCCATGAGGGGATAGGAATAGCACCCTACTTCGACATTCAACGTTGAAGTAGGAACCGTGTAGTTGTTGCGCGTCCCGCAACTTCGAAATAGCGGGGTCCGCCATGGTGACCATCAGCTCAGGGGTTGAGAGACGCTCTCTCTCCAGCCCCTGCGGGGCTCTATGGTCACCATGGGCAGCAGCCCTTAGCCCAGGGCTTCTGGCTGCTGCTGCGGCAGCTGGGGATCCATGCTTCAGGCACAGGGTCTGCAACCAGTTGTCGGCTCTGTGTATCTTGTGTTGTTTAGTGCAACTGTGTCTGGGAGGGGCCCTTTAAGGGAGCGGCTTGCTGTTGAGTCCGCCCTGTGACCCTGTCTGCAGCTGTGCCTGGCACCCTTATTTCGATGTGTGCTACTTTGGCATGTAGACGTTCCCTCGCAGCGCCTATTTCGATGTGGTGCCGCGCAACATCGAAGTTGAACATCGACGTTGCCAGCCCTGGAGGACGTGTAGACGTTACTCATTGAAATAGCCTATTTCGATGTAGGCTTCATGTGTAGACGTAGCCAAAGTGTCCATCTTCTTGACTTTAGTGATGTTCAGCATGGAAATGTTCTTACTGACTGCATTAAATCAAATCTGGTTGAATCCTTTGTTGATTTTGTAAAGAAATAACATCTACATGTTTTTCATATGTGAGCTAAATAACTTGAGCAATAATGATATTGTTGATTTTTCTCCATTAGCATGAAAAATCTGTAGGTTGTTTTTATTGTTCTCTGTGGAACTTGCATGGTTTCATCAAACTGGTATCTCAGATCACCAAAAATAATTTAAATCACTTCAAAATATCATTGTCTAAGAAAAGCTTTTGGTGTTTCACTGGTATGAGGATCTGACTGGCTCTATCTAGAGAAGGCACACATGTCAACTATATTTCATCCGCAGCCATAGTCTAGTCATATAGTATAGTCTTTACATTTATTTTCATATATCTCAGAAATACAACACTATGCACAAAAGATTGTAAGTCTTTGTGCAAAGATCAATTGTGGACTCTGGTCTAATAACATGAACTGTTTAATCTGTGCAAGATCACTTCCAGCTATTCTATCATGCTCATCATTACAAGAAGAATTTATTTTTCTGCCAGTATTCCAAAAGAACCTGGTAGCTTACAAGAACAGTGTTGACCTGGCCACCTGGTGGGACAGAGTAGCTTTGATGAAAAACTTGACCTTTATTCAGGCAAATGATGGTGATTTTTGAAGAATCCCAAAAGGAGTTTTCATTTGAAGAATTTTCCAATGTCCATGCAAATACCTAAATCAGTCTTCAGTAAAACACAGGGGTCACTAGAAACCTGTAGGCATAAGTTTAAACAATGGTTAAAACAGTGTCCATACAATGCTGATGGTTTTAATTCTCATGATTTTATTGTATACTCAACAAATTGCTTGATTGTAAACCCCAGCAGACAGAAAAGGGTTATGTGCTATGAATGAGTGTTCTTTCACATTAGTGCTTAGGTGTTGCATAAAGGCATTTAATCAATAATTCTTAGCAGAGATTGTGACTTCCAAAACTCTACTAAATTGCACTTCAGTAGTTGATGGCTGCAGTGATTCTAGTGAGGGTGACCCTTGCCGGGAAATTCTTATGTCCATCAGCATGGCATGAAAGTCATAGGCTACATCTACACGTGCAGCCAACATCGAAATAGTCTATTTCGATGAATAACGTCTACACGTCCTCCAGGGCCAGCAACGTCGATGTTCAACTTCGACGTTGCTCAGCCCAACATCGAAATAGGCGCAGCGAGGGAACGTCTACACGTCAAAGTAGCACGCATCGAAATAGGGATGCCAGGCACAGCTGCAGACAGGGTCACAGGGTGGACTCAACAGCAAGCCGCTCCCTTAAAGGGCCCCTCCCAGACACAGTTGCACTAAACAACACAAGATACACAGAGCTGAGAACTGGTTGCAGACCCTGTGCCTTCAGCATAGATCCCCAGCTGCCGCAGAAGCAGCCAGAAGCCCTGGGCTAAGGGCTGCTGCCCACGGTGACCATAGAGCCCCGCAGGGGCTGGAGAGAGAGCATCTCTCAACCCCCCAGCTGATGGCCGCCATGGAGGACCCAGCAATTTCGACGTTGCGGGACGCGGATCGTCTACACGGTCCCTACTTCGACGTTGAACGTCGAAGTAGGGCGCTATTCCTATCTCCTCATGAGGTTAGCGACTTCGACGTCTCGCCGCCTAACGTCGAAGTTAACTTCGAAATAGCGCCCGACACGTGTAGACGCGATGGGCGCTATTTCGAAGTTACTGCCGCTACTTCGAAGTAGCGTGCACGTGTAGACGCAGCTATAGTGTGTAACATTTCTTTGCTGGAGCCAATTCTTGTTTTACTTATGCTGAAAGACAAGAGGTTATATTTCATAAATCAATATACTTGGCTGGGGACTGACAGAACAACAGTCATTGCTTTTGGTTTTGTGATACAGCAGGTCCAGAGAGCAGCAGGATAGTGGTCAAGGAGAGGTATATAATCTCTAGGATAATTAATGTTTAATATTCTGATGAACTGGGCAGATGGAGCACCTGGAGCCAGTTAGGGACCCGCCCAAGATCTAATAAACCTTCCAGATTCAGCCAGATAGGAGGAAGGAAAGGAGAGTTGACTGGAGTTTGAAGAAGTATTTCTGCTAGTCAGAGAACCAGAGTACCAGAGGAAAAGAGACCCTGCCTGAGCAGTGGGATTTCCTGTACATGAAGGACTGAGAGCTACCCTACTGCAGGGCAGAGAGGGTAAGTAGCCCATAAAGCTAAATGGGCTGGGACCCAATGTGAGAGTGTGGCCTGTGTACCTTCCCCACTCCCCTCTATTCCACCAGGGGGTGAGAAGATCCTACTATACCCATGTAAAGGGGTAAAGGGCCACACCCTGGCCCACCTCACCACAGGGAAGCGTGAGGCCACCATAGTAATGCTGACCATTTGCCACCATTTGTTTACAAATATAAGATGGAGTCCTTTCCTTTTCTCTGCATGCTCGACAGGCAAAGTAGGGGAGAGACGTGACTGTACACACAGGACCAAAGGGGAACTGAGGGAAGAAGCTTGAAGAATCAACAATAACAGTTATATTTGTTCTGTGCACAATGTTATTGGCATCAGAACTACTGCAAAAATTGTGTGTTTGTTTTTCAAAGGACAGAACACTCCTGAGGTTTGCCAACAACTGATACGGTACACCAGGCAGATGACTTCATTATGTGCTTTTTTTTTTTTTTTATTTTTAGTCTCCTGTCTCTGTTATGCTCGTCACTCTTACTCCTGGAGTCTCCAGAATTTAAAAATCAATCTTTTAAATTAAGGATTGTCATGTGATGAAACCTCAAGGAATGCCTCCAACCAAAATTGGCACCCCTACTTTCCACCAGCACCAGAGGCCCGCCAGCCCTTTGACACACCCTTTGCTCCTATGTCTGCATGATTAGGGGATTTCCCAGCAGTGCTATATCTTTCCTTAAAACTGATTTCTGCCTTTACATCATGCACATGTCACCTCACCCCTTGCAAACTGACTCAACCACGGGTGCATTCACACTGGATATTGTGTGCAATCCCAGAAGGAAACTGCCATTGTATCCACCTTCTTCTCACTATTTTGTGTCAGGTGCTCCTCGCCTGCCACTTGCACTCTATTGCTGATGCCCACTGCATATGGGGTAGCTGGGATTCTGGTACTCTGTGCTTCCCTCCCTCCCTCCTTTCCACCACTCCGCAGCACCTGACACTTGACTCCCCCTTACACACCATGCAGGTGCTAGTGCCATATTCTCCCTTGTACTCTAGAACCTTTCCCAGGTCAGGTGTGTCCATGGGACCCACGGTGGCTTGAAGATGGGACTGGGCAGGGCCAGCGAGTCACATCGGAAATTGCCTCTCCTGGCTGGAGGGAGCAGGCATTGTGTCAACTCTTAAGTCTCTGCATGCTAGCCCTCTGGCCAAATGAGTGAAAGATGAGAAGGAGAGGACACCTGTTCCTATCTGCTCCCTGGTGCCTAGATCAACCCTGTGTACCGCAGCAGCTGTTCCTACTGTGTCTTAATCTCACTTCTGTGAAATATTGTGGGGTTAGAAAACACTGGGGGAAAATCAAAGGCAGAAACATACATCAGTCCCTGCACTCTGCCATAACAAGGCACTCTCTTCGGTCACCCCTGTGAATAGACTTGGGATGACTGGTCTGTTTGGTGGTAAGAAAAGCAAGGACAATATGGTGCTGTGGTTGTGACAGACTGACAAATTTCCTTCAATATCCTGAATGGACTTAATTCAACTAAATGAAAACTTAATGAATTTGTTTTAACATCTTTGGAATTCATTGTATTGAAAAGGCCATTTTCTGTGTGATTATTGTGGCACTGGATATATGTCCATGGGAATAGTAAATAGGAAAACAGCAAAAGAAATAATTAAATTTATTCAGGATGTACTATCTCCAGAGAAGCAACTTCCCTGGAAAGGTTCTGGAGGGAGACAGGAACAAACAAAATCAATGTTTTTCAAGCTCACTCTCTGTCTTTTCACCACTAGATATTAGCAAATCATCAAGCAATAAGAAGTAAGTCTACAAATCTTATTCTGTCATGTGGGCTGGGTTTACTTTCCATCAGTAATGACAATTCCCTTCTGCTCCTGCTGGAGTCAGAAACAGATATGTCTGTAGACAAAGTTAATGCCCAATTGCTTAGGGTTGTTTTTGTTTGTTTGTTTTGCTTTGTTTTGTTTTGTTTTGTCTGGCTCCTTGTTCATTGTGTTTATGTGTCAGTAATAGGTGAGGTTGCACCACAAAAGAACTGAGGGTAAAATGCGGTGGAGAATCGCAATGTGTGGATGTTATCCATAGTTAATCTTGCTTTATTGAAGTGGTCTGTCTGTCTCTCACCTCAGCATAACTCAGTCTTACTCTCTTCCATTGCCCTAACTATTCCCCATTCCCCCACTTCCTTCATCTGTTCCAAAAAACCTGCTCCGTTTCTAGGTAATCAAGAACCTGAATGACCCCCACTCTCAGGCTGTGTGTATACATGCATTCCTCCTTCAAAAGAGACAAGCAAATAAAGTAAATTGAAAAATGCAAATGAGGTGCAGATTTACATATCTGGTGCCTCATTTGCATATTCTTCTTTCAAAAGTGCTTCTTTCGAAAGACGAAAAGCAGTGTGGACATGGCTCTTTCAAAAATAAACCCCATCTTCAAATGAACCTTTCTTCCCATAAAAAAAAAGGGAAGAAGCGTTCTTTCGAAGATGTGGTTTACTTTCAAAAGAACAGCATCTGCATTGCTTTTCTTCTTTCAAAAGAAGCTCTTTTGAAAGAAGAATATGCAAATGAGATGTCAAGTATGTAAATCTGTACCTCATTTGCATTTTTGATTTCCCTCAGTTGCATACCTCTTTTGAAAGAGGAATGCAAGTGTAGACGCGGCCTCACTGTTCCATTCTGGAATTAGGGACATGTGATTTTCCTAGCCCACCCCAGCCCCCACATGCCTCTTCCTCTTCAGTCCCCATCACCCACATCCTATTCCAGCTGCCCTTTCTGTTCCCCTGTCCTTTGCTAATGTTAAAGATTGACATAGATTTTATCAGAGCTGGCAATCTCTACAGGACTATTTTGCTGTCTCATATCCCAGGTGTTCCTGAACTTCCGTAGATTAGAGAAGACCCATAATTCTTTCGTACTGTTTGATCCTAGGGCAGCTCAAAGAAATGCAAGACAGGATGAGATCAGCATTCTGCTCAGGGTGCTCCAAGCTTGTTTAGATCCTGAAGTGGATTTGTGCTATAGCAACAAAAGTGAAAGGGTATTTGTAGGCAAAGTGCTGCTTGGATCAGATGTGGAGATCTCTGGGTGGGATATTATGATAAATGTTGTGGGTTTTTTTGTAATGGTTACTTTGTGTTTAGATTTGGTATAACTGTGGTATGTTTCTACCATAAATGGGCATAGGTTGGGGAAATAGGGGTCTGTCTGGGTAGAAAAGCCTATTCAGTTGAGGAGAAGGAAAGGATGCCTTATTTGTTTGGTGTCTTATAGCTTAGCCTTAAGTGTTGTTAAAAAATAACACCGGGTGAATACCCTTCCTGGGTCTAACACAGTCTCATTCAGGAGCAGTGAAACCAGTTACGGCAGGCTGGGTCAGAACCAGAATGAGAAACAGTCAGGTTCACGGAAGGATCTGAGCTTTTTAGGAGAATGTAAGATTGCTCTGTCTTGTTTCTATATCTTAAAAAGAAAGCACATCTAACTTTTCCCCTACCACTGCTTTTCCCCTAACTACTAAAAAAAATCTGTTTTAAGAAGGCTGTTGAGTCACTATATCACAAATGGCCCCTGAAAAGAAGAAAAGTACATGCTCCAAATCCAATCCAACTGTGGAATGACAAGTGGTTAGTATATACCAGGTGATGTGTTGGTGTACACAGAAATGGTTTAGGAAAGCAATAATCATGAAATTTCACCCCAACACAAGTCAGGGCCCAAGGCCCAAGATCTGGAAGGGTATATAGATGTCCTGAGGCCCATAACTATGGACAGGCTACCTACCCAACTATTCAAAATGATTTGGTTTGGTGTAGTGATTTGGCTGATATTTTCCTTTAATTCCTTTTAATTAGCAGTTATAACTCCCCTATTTAATATCTATCAATATATTTTGCACTGCAGAGAACATTTTTATGGTTTCATAGACTTTAAGGTCAGAAGGGACCATTAAATCTTCCACACAGACCTCCTGTATGTTATAGGTCATAAAATCCAGGGTATTCCCCATTTCTATTTGTCTTCAAAGCTGTCTTTGATGAGGAATACACAACATCCCTTGGAAGCCTATTGCAGAGCATAACTGCCTTTATAGTCAGAAAGTATTTCCTGATATCTAGTCTCAATATGCCTTGCTGCAGATTAAGCTATTCCTCCTTGCCCTACCCTCTGCAGAAATAGAGAACAATTGATCACAATTCTCTGTTTAACTGCCCTTAATATGTCTGAAGACTTATTAGGCCCCCCCACACCCATCTTTCCTCAAGTTTAACAAGAACATCTGTTTAGCCTTTTCCCCTGGATCGGATTCTCTTCAACTTTAATTATTTTTATTGCTCGCTTCCAGATTCTCTGCAATTTGTCAACATATTTCTTTAAGGCTCCTAGAAGTGAACATACTGCTCTGGCTGAGGTCCTATCAGCGCTGAGTGGAACAATTATCTTTTACTTACACTGCTCCTGTTAATGTACCTCAGAATGTTAATAAATTTCATCATTTCCCCTTGGCTCACCCCATAACTCATACCTGACAAAAGCAATCTGATCTAGATTTGACGACTACACGGGTAATATCACTCCTTCCCTGATGAAACATGGAGATATACACATCTTGTAGAGCTGGAAGGGACCTTGAGATGTCATCAGGTCCAGTCCCCTGCCCTCACAGCAGGACCTGTCACCATCTTTGGCTCTTCTTTAAAGTCTAACTTGTCCCAGACCTTTCGAAGGGCCCCTCAAGGGTTGAGCTTGCAACCCTAGATTTACAAGGGCAATATGCTAACCAGTGAGCTATCCCTTCCCTGATAATTTAGTCTCCTGGTTAATCACCTCCCCCCCCCCCGTTACAGACTTATTTCCAGTATGAATTTGTCTGGCTTCAGCTTCCAGCTCTGAATTTGTTATGCATAATTTTCTCGATTAAGTTAAACACCCTATTAGCACTAGTGTGTTTCTCCAGTGAAGGTACTTGCAGACTATGATCTAACCATTTATACATTATTACTTGATAAATTCAAGAGGCTGACCACTTTTAATTTTTCAAAATAAAATATTTTCTCTTGCCCTCAATTAATTTTTGTAGCTCTTTGCTGCACTTTCTCCCCATGTTCAACATTCCTTTAAAAATATGAACTATACACAATATTGTACTATTGGTCTCACCAATGCCATATGTGAACGTAAAATCACCCCCACCCCCACCTACCCACACAAATACATTCTCCTATTTTCTAATCCCCAGTTTATACATCCATGTATCACACTAGCCATTTTTGCCTTATCACTCTGGGAGCTTGTGTTGAGTTTCTTTCACTATTATCCCTAAATTCTTTTTGGAGTCACTGATTTCCAGGATACAGGCCGCAATTCCATAGGAATGGCTTGCACTCCTTGCTCCAAATGCATAATTTTATACTTAATGCTATTAAAACTCACTTTGTTTGAATAGGCCCATTTTACCAAACAATCCAAATCATGCTATATGACTGCTCTGTCCTCATTTCTTGTTACCATTCTTCCTGTATTTGTCACCTTCAAATTGCAAAAGCAAGAATTTTATATTTATTTTTACGTCCAGCTCACAGATGAAAATGTTGATACTTCTTTTGAAGGATTGCTGAATGTCAACCTTCTTTTGAAAGATTGCTGTAGTGTAGACGTAGCTTCTGTCTTAATAGCACCTATTCTGAAATAAGCACTATTTTGAAAATAAGCGCTGTGTGTGCCGATTTTATTTCATCTGTGGAGTTTTATTGCATCTATGAAGGGTTTTTTTAACCACCACATTTGTTAACTCCTATTTTCTATAAAACCATGTTGACTGACCTTATATTTCTATTATTTAATTCTACTTTAATTGAATCCTGTATCAGCTTTTCCGTTATTTTACTCAGGATTGATGCTGAGATTTATCACGCTTAGCACAACATGAACACTCTTCCAAACCTCTGGAATCTTCCCAATATTCCAACATGATGACCAAACTCCTGGCATAATAACTTCCTGTTAAATTACTACCAAAAACACCTGGGCTTATTCATACCTCACATCTTTGAAGTACACCTTGGCAGACGCAGTCATGACAACATTTATCAGCTAAAATGATAATCTCACATCATATATGGTAAGACTGTACAGTATGTACTAAGCAGCTAATATCCAGTTGTCTCATGTACAGGAAGAATTATGGATTATTATGATGGCAACAAACAAGATGATCCCCTGTGTGGACTTGTTAGAGTTGATGAGGAATGTATGGAACATTCCTGCCAGGTGAAATCAGCAGCTGCAAGAGCTGAGTTCACCCTCTAAGGGTTCTTCTTAACTAGCTGGCGTCTCAACTGAGTAAGCTGGGAAAACTTAACATTATCCTGGGATTGTCTAAGAGGCATTGCTTCCCCACTCACAAGCACTTAGTATGCATATAACAAACAAGAATGTTTATTAAAAGGGAAAGAGCGCGTGGCATTATTTTGGGAAAACAACACGATCACATTCAAAAATGTGGGATCATAAGCAAAGCATCTACTCCCGTAGGACATTGGCCAGTATCCTTCGCCTCAGTTTCTCACCTTGCAGGTGAAAAGTCAGCACACTTGTTTTAAAATGTCTCTCCTCTCTCCCTCCACTGCACAGTTCAGAGGTGCATTCATGTGATTTCCTCTACCCCCCAGTGATGGATGCCTCAGCTGTTGCTACCACTTCTGCAACCTCTTCACACTTCCTGTCATTCACTATTAGTAGCTGCCCAGTGGTCTGTCATTCACGCCACCATTGCCTTCTTTATGCTGCCATCTCTGCGATGCCAAGTCTCAAGATCCCACCACTTAATACAGCTTTTAGTGGTTTCAGTAGTAAGCACTGAACCTCACTGCTTTTGCAAGCTGTGAAGTCTGTTTCACTGAAATGCAGCCCCACAGCAGGCCTAAGGCTTAGCACTTAGACCTGGTTATCAGTGATTTCAGCTTTAGCAATCACTTGGCAAAACAGGAGACTCTTCATGAATCTATCAGCCCTCTCTTTAAAAAGTGGAGAAGAGGGTGGTTAAATGGCATCTCGGACTCAGGCCATGGCCACACAGCCAAATTATTTTGAGATAAAAGCTGTTATTTCTAAATAATATTACTGCCATCCACACAACATGACCGCTATTTTGAAATAAGTTCAAAATAGCGGGTGCATTATTTCAAACTCAGTAAGCCTGATTGCAGGAGGAATAGTGCCTATTTCAAAATAACTATTTTGAAATAAGTGCTGTTATAACATGGGATAGCACTTATTAGCCGTGTCTACACGTGCACGCTACTTCGAAGTAGCGGCACTAACTTCAAAATAGCGCCCGTCACGGCTACACGCGTCGGGCGCTATTTCGAAGTTAACTTCGACGTTAGGCGGCGAGACGTCGAAGTCGCTATCCTCATCAGGAGATGGGGATAGCGCCCTACTTCGACGTTCAACGTCGAAGTAGGGACCGTGTAGTCATTGCACGTCCCGTAACTTCGAAATAGTGGGGTCCGCCATGGCGGCCATCAGCTGAGGGGTTGAGAGATGCTCTCTCTCCAGCCCCTGCGGGGCTCTATGGTCACCGTGGGCAGCAGCCCTTAGCCCGGGGCTTCTGGCTGCTGCTGCTGCAGCTGGGGATCCATGCTGCAGGCACAGGGTCTGCAACCAGTTGTCGGCTCTGTGTATCTTGTGTTGTTTAGTGCAAGTGTGTCTGGGAGGGGCCCTTTAAGGGAGCGGCTTGCTGTTGAGTCCGCCCTGTGACCCTGTCTGCAGCTGTGCCTGGCACCCTTATTTCGATGTGTGCTACTTTGGCGTGTAGACGTTCCCTCGCAGCGCCTATTTCGATGTGGTGCTGCGCAACGTCGAAGTTGAACATCGACGTTGCCAGCCCTGGAGGACGTATAGACGTTATTCATCGAAATAGCCTATTTTGATGTTGCTACATCGAAATAAGCTACTTCGATGTAGGCTTCACGTGTAGACGTAGCCATTTAGAAATAGCTATTTTGAAATAAGCACTATTTCCTGTCTTAACAGCACCTATTGGCTGTGGCCACATTACAGCAGAATTTCGAAAGGTGACATTTTGAAATCCACACTTCAAAAGTTTGCCTTTCAAAAGAGAGTGACCACACACAAACAATAGATTGAGGCCTCAAACCACCCTTTTGAAAGAGACTGACTACTCAGAGCCGGGCTCCCTTTCAAAATAAAGGAGCAGAAAATAGTGCAGGTGGGGTCACATGGCTGACAAGACCTTCTGAGAGCCACAGACAGCTTCTTCCCTAAGAGACCCCTCCCAAATATCCTCCCCATACTGAGGGTTCATGCGCGCGGTGCCCATGGGAACCATGATTGCCCCAGGTCTGTGGTCTCCTGTGGGGCCGGGAAGGGGAAGGGAAAGGAAAAGGGGACGGGGATGGGGAAAGAACCATGAGGAAGTATGGATGTAGCAAGAGTGTGGTGACCTCAGCCTCAGTGGTGGGGTGGGAGGAGCCATGTCCAGGGTGCCCATGCTCACCAGCAGCCACCACCCAAGTTTCTGCAATCAGCTTGGGAGAGGTGGCGTGGCAGGAGGGGCTGCAGGAGGGGTGACAGGTGGGGCTGTCAATGGAGTAGGCACCTGGGCCAGGTGGGTAGTGATGGCTTCAGTGAGGGCATCAAGGGAAGACCACCAGCTGATCCTAGGCCTTCTGCTTCATTGAGAGCCACTCCCACAGGAGATGGTTCTGCTCCTGCCAAGCAGCCATATGAGCTGTGGTGACCGCCTCCTGGTGGATGTAACAGAATGCCATCCCAGTGTGGCACAAGGTCCTGGGGGTGGGTGGCATCACATCCCCCTCTCCAGCTGCTGCAGGGCTCCCTGGGATATTGACAGGGCTGTGCTGGCCCCCAGACACTGGAGCTGTGAAGACATAGGGAAAGACGTGGGGTGCACCATCAGTCATGATACCAGGCTGCGTGGGGAAGCACCCTCATCCTTGTCAGCCAGACCTCCCTGCCGGTTTGAATGGAGGCCCTGGGGCATCCCAGGTGCGAGGGGTCTCATCATGTGTGGGACATAAGCTAGCCCTGGTCCACCCCCTGCCCCTTGTCCTCCCATACCATGTGTCCAGTGTGGCTGTCCATGGGATCAGGTGCTGATGGCCACACATGGGCCTCTCCTGGAGTCAGGGACCATGGCCATCCCTGGTGCCTCCAGCCTGGGGTTGGTCACCATGTGGATGGCCCAATACTGGCTGTGGCAGAAGGCAGGTGCCACCCCCCACCCCCCACCCACACATATGCCCTGGGGTGTCTGAAACACCCAGATTCTACCTGAGGGTGCCTTGAGAAGCTCAGGGGAGGCCTAGGTGGAGGTGGCCTGGCTGGTCGACCGGGATGGGATAGCTATGACCAGGTTTTCCTTGCTGGGCCACTCCTTCTATCTATCATCTGACTTGGGCTCCAATCACTAAGTGGGTGGTGCTGTTGAGGGCCCTGTCTCTGCCTCCTCAAACTTTTCTGGCTCTGCCATGTCCAGGGGCTTATTCAGGGAGCCTGGCTCCTGTCCTGTGGGCCAGTGGGCACAGGAACCCATGGCAGGGAGAGGAGTATGCCCATGCGCCAATAAAGGCCCATGCACAGAGCCCACCTTTCCCTACCAGGCACACCGGTACTGCTCCCTGTCCCGTAGTTCTGCCTCTGGTGTCTCCGTCCCTGCACTCTACTCCCTTAATCAACCTTGAGATACACCACCACACCAGGAGGGAGAGAAAGAGCACACGGGAAGAAGTTATACAACTGTAATTGTTTTATTTAAAAGACAGCCCATAAATCTAAAGGAGGATATGACAAACACAAGTTTTAAAACTTAAGATCAATAACTAAACAGGGATTAAATTAACAAGCTTTAATTTTATAAGAAGTACTCACAATAATAAAGGCTGATGAAGCCATCTTCAATAAGTAGAACTATGGTCTTAAGGAAACCTTTTTGGGCAAGAGGCAACAGGGATCGATTTCTGCAAGGGAGATTATCCAGGGTAAGGAAGAGGTTTGCTAGGCCTCTCCACTTTACCAAGGACAGTTTGCTAGGCGGTCCCTTTTGTGGTCCAGACACCTACTGAAAGGTTTTTGAGGCCCTTCATCAGGATGGATAGGTGGGTGAATTCAGATAACAGGCCAATTAAATAGGTTCTATCATAACAATAACAATCAATAATGCTAACACTAAAATTACTATGCTGACTATTATACTAACTTAACATTAACTACTTAGAAACATAAAGTCATTTCTTGTCAATCTCTAGGTAAGGAAACTAAATTGAATTTATAAAGTAAAAGGTTAGAGTCATTAAACAGTACATGCAGTTTAAACAGAAAGGATATAACAGACAACTGGGCCGCAATTATTTTGTTGCATCCTCAGTCTCTGTGCTGTAGACAGCTGGGGGCTCTACTGCTATGCACACTGGCTAGGGCACAGTACCCGCAGAGGGGCCAGTTCGACCGCTAGCCTGGGGGCAGGAGCTGCCTGCTGGGAGTCACTTCAGGTTCTGTAGTTGTTGTATGCTTCAGGGACCATTGCCAGAGTTGCCGCTACCGCAGAGGGTATTCGCAGCTGGGTGACAGTTTAGCGCCTCTGGAAAGTCTTCTTGTAAATCAAGATAAGGTGACAGTCTTGCGCCAGGTGTGTCTTTGGGCACCAATCTCTGCCACTGAGGTCTTCAGGATGTGGGGCAAAGCCCTGGGACTGCACTAGCTATTACCCTAATGGGGTTCACCAGCTGCTTCCCTCCAAATCCACAATGATTTCAGCTAGTGAGCTCTGAGCAGTGGAGTGGGCAGTGAATGGTGTACAGTGAGCTATGGAATGGCCCCAGAGCCCTGTGCAGGCTGTTCTTTTATAGAAGGTCCTCATGAATAATTCATGAGATCATTACCATGCAGGTAAAGTCCTCAACTAGGTCCACACTCTGATGGAAAGTTCTGGAAGGCATCCAGGCTCACCCCATCCGATTGTCCCTAAGCAAATCTGAATACCCCTGACTCATAAATATGGATGAGTGCATGGAACAATTCAAATTCTCGGGGGAGGTAACGGTCAAAGTGAACTGTTTACAATGTATGCAATAGGCAATGATAAAATACTTTAGGTTTCCTTAATGTTGCGATTCCCCCACCCCATAGACTCAGTCCTAAATAAACAGGCTCATGCTAAATCCCAGCCAACGGGGATGATAATGTCCATGCAGATGTTATCACACGACAGCTCCCTCACCCCAAGGAGGTGGTCAACTTCATCATAATGGGGACAGCTGTCAGACTCTGCCCCTGACCACGTGGCTGCATCCTAGGCCTTGCAATAAGCCTGACACAGCTTCTTGACCTTTAACTGGACTTGCTTGGGAGTCCTGTAGGGGAGCCCCTGTGCGGTCAGGCCCTCAGAGAGGTGGCCAAAGGCTGCCACATTCTACTTGTGCCCCTGCATCTGCAGCAGGGCCTCTTCATCTCCCCACAAGTCAAGGAAGTCTCAGAGTTCAGGCTCGGTCCAGAGCTAGCCCCTTTTTTTCCTCGGCCTGGCTGGAGTCATGACAGCCCTGTCAAGTGCTGCTCTGGGATCCCTGTGAGGTGCGGGGGGTTCTGGCTGCTGGCCATGGCTCCAACAGGTGTTTTGCTTTTGTTGTGAGGAGTCCTGGAGTGTATGTAGCTGCAGGCACGTGGGCTTGTGACTGCCAACAAGCTCTCAGCTTCCTGCATGGGGTTTCTGGATCCTTGTGTCTTTAAAAGCATCTGGAAATCATAACCACAGCACCCCACTGGTGCTGGCCAGGACATCTCTGCACTCCAGCTGGCGAGTGCCATGGAGGACTTGGTCTTTTGAAATAGTGACTCAGGGAGCAAATTCCCACATTTCCTTTCTAAATTAATTTCAAAATGAGGTGCTTTTCCCAACATGGGAGGGAACAATGATTATAAAGGCCAGTCCCATTCTTTTGAAATTAATTTCAAAAGGCACTATCTTTGTGTAGTTGCTCCACAGCAAATTTTGAAATGTCCTCTTCTTTCAAAATTCTTTGCGAAATTTATCCCTCGTATAGCCATGGCCATTTTGAAATAGTTATTTTGAAATAGACACTAAGTTCTGTGTGTTTGCAGACTATGTATTTCAAAATCACTTATTTTGAAAGAGGCTATTTAGGCATTTGGCTCTGTCTACACAATGCCTAATATCTAAATACTGTGCTATTTCAAGGCATCCCTTACTCCTTCTGCAGCAGGGTTTAGAGAGGTGCTGAAATAGTGCACCTGGTATTTTGAAACATATTTTGAAATTCTGAGTGAGTTTCATAGACACAGGCTATGCCTACACTATCCCCCACCTTTCGAAAAGTGGATAGGATACTAATGAGACACTTTGGCAGATGCTAATGAAGCGCTTCCATGAATATGCAGTGCATCATTAGCATAATACCAGCTGCAGCGATTCGAAAAAGCTGCTTTCGAATCACACACTGCCCGTATAGACGGGGGCCTTTTCAAAGGACCCCAGAGTCTTTGAAAGCCTCTTATTCTTATTTGGTTTTAGGAATAAGGGGATTTTGAAGACTTGGGGGTCCTTTTGAAAGGTCCCCATCTATAGGGGTGGTGAGCGATTCAAAAGCAACACTTCCGAATTGCTGCGGCTGGCATTATGCTAATGAGGCACTGCATCTTCATGGCTGCACCTCATTAGCATCTGCCAAAGTGTCTCATTAGCACCCCGCTTTTGGAAGGCAGGAGCTAGTGTAGACATAGCCACAAAGTAGCTATTTTGGGATACCTCAGTATCCTAAACCAGCTCTAGAGTGTAAACATAGACCAAGCATTCAACAGAACTCTGTTTAGTGCAAAAATGCCAGTTCATCAAACCCAACAATTCTCACAAAAGCAAGTCAGCTTTAACAAACTTTAACCTTGTTACAGGTTTCATGCTGATTACCCTGTATGATCCAGCTGAAATGTGGTCAACTGGTACACCTTTGTAAAGCTGTTAGGGATGTATCCTGATAAAGTCTTATTAGTTTATGATCCTATTGCAGTCCCTTCTTTGGATATCAGTAACAAAATCTGGCAATGCTTTATGCTATCTGCAGGTATGTGGAGCATGAAGGTTGGCTCCCTAGCAGAGAAGAATACAGTGTAAATATCTAGGTGTACTCTAAGTGTATCTTGTTTTATTTTCACACATGCCATTCTTTTGTATTGTGAGAAAGGCTAGAGAGCATTTCCCAATTCATTTTCTACACACTACTCTTGACTTTCTAGATTTCTAACATATTTTCCCTCTTAATTTTCCTTTTTCTGCGTTTAACAATTCCAGTCTTTTAAATCTGTCCTTGTATGGAAACTACTCCACACTCCCTAATCATTTTTGTTGCCTTTCTCTGTATATTTTTGCTAACACTGTATCTTTTCTTTTTAGATGGTAGTGAGTTGACCAGAACTGCTCACAGTATTCAAGCTGCAGCTTTACCTTGGATTCATAAAGTGGCATTATAATATTTTCTTTCTTATCTATCTATCCCTTTCCTAATGGTTCCTATCACGACTAGTATTTTTGAGCAGTTAGCAGTTATCTCCATGACTGCTTTCTTGAGTGTAATGTAATCTAATTTAATCATTTTGTAGGTACAGTTGTGATTTTGTTTTCCAGTGTGCATCACCACACTGAAGTTCAATTATAATTTTATTCCCTGTCACCCAGGGTTGTGAGATCACTCTCAAATAATTCTGATAGATCAATGAGACATAATTTCCCCTTACAAAAACTGTGTTGACCTTTCCCCAAAAAATCACATTTACTATGTGTTCAATCATTCTGTTCTTTTCTATAGTTTAAACCAATTTGCTTGATACCAAAGTGAGGCTTACTGGTATGGAATTGCCAGGATCTCGTCTGGAGGCATTTTTTTAACTTGAAAATTGAGTATCCTACAGTATTCGGGTACAGAATCTGATTTAAGTGATGCATTATCACACACTACCAGGAGTTTTGCAATTTCATGTTTGGGTTCCTTCATAACACTTGGGGGAATACAATCTAGTCCTGATGATTTATTACTGATTCATTTACCAATCTGTTAAAAATATCCTCTACTGACCTCTTAATCTGACCCCTTCAGATTTGTCACCTAACAATATCAGCTCAGGTGTGACTCTTGCTCGCATTCTGTACAGTGAAGACTGAGGCAAAGAATTCATTTAGTCTCTCTACAATGGCCTTGTCTTCCCTTAATGCTCCTTTTCATACCTCAGTTATCCATGGGTTCCAATGATTATTTGCTAGGCTTCCTGAAAGCTGATGCTCCAAAATTTCTGTTAGACTATAAGGTTTCACAGGACTTATTATAGTTTTTGAAGATACAGACTAACATGGCTACCTCTCTGACACTTAATTTTCTATGTGTATTTTCCTAGTTGCCCTTTAAATTCTTTTTTGGCTTACCTAATTGTACTTTTACATTTGAATTACCAAAGCTTGTGCTCTTTTTTATTTTCCTCAGAAAGATTTGACTTCTAATTTTTATGGTATGCTTTTGCTTCTATTTGCCGGTTTTACTCCTCTATTTGGCTATAGCACCATTTTTTTCCATCTTCTTTTACGGGCTTTAATTTGAGCCTCTACTTTTAGTTTCTATGCATCTTGCAAGTCACTCTTCTGACTGCTCATTTTGTTTCCCTCTGTATTAGCTTGTCTTTGTGGTGTTACTCTTTTTGAAGTGAAGTGCTACTGTGGTGGGTTCCTTTTGTATTTTGCTGCCTACATGTTTGCTAAATTTAATTGCATTATGATTGCTATTGCTACATAACTGAGTTTTATTCACCTCTGGGCCAGATACTATGCTCCACTTAGGACTAAACCAAGAATTACTTTCCCCAGAAGCAGTCATTAATGGTTTCTAGAATTTTTTTCTCTGCATGTTGTCCTGAGGTGACATGTTCCCAGTCAATATGGGGATAGATGAAATCAGTCATCATTATTTGTTTTCCATTTTGTAGCCTCTCTAAATTGCCTTGTGCACTTCAAAATTACCATCCCCATCCTGGCCATATGGGTGTAGTCTATTCCTACTGCTATACTCTTATCATTCAAGCATGGAATTTCTATTAATGAAGATTATGTATCCAATCTGATTGATTTAAAATTTTTACTTTATTTGAGTACATTATTTCTTTCACGTGTAGTGCCCCTTCCCCATCCGCAGGACTTAGTCATTCTTATATATTTTGTACCCTGGTATTATTGTGTCCTATTGATTATCATTCCACACAGTTTCTGTGGTGGCTGTCCAGTCAATATCTTCATTTAATACCCAACAGTCAAGTTAGTCCATCTTAGTATATGGTCTTTTAAAAATGTGTATACAAGCACTTAAAATGTCATAGTTGGAGCAAAACTAAAATAAAAGAATTGCTTTCAGATACATTTACCCTTGCTGATGGACTTCCATAAAATGTATAGCTACAATGAAAACACCGAGTAAGCCCCTGGCAAGATACCAGAAATACAGAGAGGAATGAGCTTTTTCCTTTTGAACTGGAAGTGTCAAAACCACCTGTGAGTTACCAGAATTCCAAAAACTTATGATTCATCACCATCTATGAAAATCTGCCTACTAGAATTACACAGGAGACCACACAGCTCCATCTTTCTTTTTCATTTTTTCCATGCAAACATCAAAGGATTTCTGACTAGTTTCTTATATTTTAGCCAATCCCTTCCTTTAAAAATGGGATACACAGAAAAGCTTTACTAGCCAAGTTTTGCTTTCAGCTGCATCTGTGTTCCCAGAAAAGTGTATTGGCAAAGTACAGGGAATTTTCTAAATTACCTCAGTACCAGCCTGAGGTCTGGAGGGGAAAATATCAAATAACCAATGTCAGTTGCAGCATGATGCTATAACACAATGGGGGTTTCCACTGCTGGTTGTCATGGCAAAGCAGTGGAAGATCTGACTAAAGATAATGGGATTTGGTCTTAATATTATAATGATAGTTAATAAAAAACATATTACTTAATACATTAGCCAACAAATTAGTGTCACACAGCATGCTTGTGCTACCCTGTCTAGTAGTAACTGAAGCCATAGCCTATATTCATGACAGACCAGCCAAGTTGATGTTAAAGTACCACGAGACTTGAGTTACAGGGTCCTGTGGGTGAACAAGATTTGAATTAGAAGCAACAACTGAGTTACTTATTCAGTGAAGCCAAGCCCTAAAAGTAGTCATTTGGTGGGGGGAGGGGCGGGGACACATCATGAGGCTTGTTTAAAAGGTGCCAGTTCTCACTTGTAATTTTACTGGGGTTTTCCCATTTGTAAGAGCACAAGTAGTATAGGGTAAAAATCCAATAACTTAGAATAAATTGAGAGGTGTTTACTGAAATATCTAGAATATCACCATTTTGCTAAATCTCAGTTTAAACTACCTTGCAGCAAAGAATGAAATTACTACTCCAAAATTGTTTAATTAAATATGACTTCATCAACATGGTGAAGAGCACAATTTTAGAATCCAACAGTTCTGTTGGTCCTGATAAAGAGAGAGAACTCAGTACAATATACAGGTTGAACCTTTCTTATCCAGCACTATTGGGATCTGACCTCTGCCAAATGAGAGAATTTGGTGGACCACAGAAGGTCAATTTTGTTAAGTAGCATTGTCAACATTTCCAGTGCTTACAGCTAAGTAACAGCACAGAAAAACTGAGAGAGAGGACTAATGTCTATAAACAAATTCCAAGGAACCATGGGAAACTTGGCCATACCCACGATAAGTAGTCATCTGGCTTAGTAAAATCATGCCAGATTATGAATGTTGCTGAAAGAGAGAAAGCTGGATTAGAGAGGTTCATCCTGTACTGGAAAGTTGGTAAACCCCCTTTTTACAGGAAAGCTAGAATGTTGCACAATGCCATATATTGCATGCTTACTGTAACTTGTTTAATGAAAAAAATCAGTAAAATATGAATATATTAAAAAGTGGCAAATATATTAAAAATAAAGGATCAAAGAGTTAAGTAAAGTCAATGGGACAGTACATAGCACAAATCAACACTGACTTTGGCACAGTGTCATTGATCAAACTCACGTCAAATGAGAATTTTTTCCACAACCAAAGTTATATCTCATTTAAAGCATGCTATAGTGATACGATATATATAAAAACAATAGAAACTGTAAATGTTCTGATGTCCCTTTTCATAGGAATCTGACTATGGACAGTGTTGATATGAGATACATTGGTGGTGGTCTTGTTGATAGTTTGTTTAGGAGCAGAGAGGTGAGGAGCCCCCAGTCCCACCTGGTATTTTCCCCTCCTGGAACGAAAAGAATGAAAGATACGGTGTGTAGGAGTTGGCAATGATTCTAGTGGTCTTGAACTCCTCAAAGTGAAAGGGAGTGTGGTTGCTGACCAAGCTTGCTTTCACACCAGCTGTTAAACCAGGGGACGAGCATTGTTATTACGTCTGTTGTTTTTCCCCTCATGCCTGAAGTATTTTCTCTGTCAGCACCTCTGGGAACTGGACTTGCTTTTAAATAATCCTCACACACACACATATATATATATATATATATACACATATATATATATATATACACATACACTTAAAAAGGTGTGCCCTCCTTTCTGTGCCAGACAGGGCAAACAAATCAGTGGTTAGAATTTTAGATGGGGAAGGTATGGTTCAATTTCTAACTCACTACCACGCTTACCAGCTAACACTGGGAAAGTTACCAAATCTCTCAGAACCTTTGTGTCCTGCACTGTAAAATGAAGATAATCTTATCAGGGTGCCAAGCGGATAAATACATTAAAGATGGTGGTACAGGTTGAATCTCTTTCATATGGTGCACTTGAGATCTGACCAGTGCCAAATGACAGAGTTTGCTAGATCACGGGAGGCCAATATTGTCTAGCACATTACCAAAACTTCCACTGCTTATTGGGCTCTTAGAAGACATTTAGGGGTAAATTACAGCTGAAGAGCTGCACAGAACACTGACAGACAGGACTGGGGGTTGTAAACAAACTTTATGGGCCCTCAAGAAACTTGGCCACACTCACGATATGTGGTCATCTGGCTAATTAAAACCATGCCAGATTATGGATGTTTGTGGATAGGTTCCAGATTAGAGTGGTCCAATCTGTACCTTTATATTGGAGTGGTATGCAACTACCATAGATAGATTTTGAAATTATTTTTACACACTTCTAACAAATTTGGAATGTATGATCTCATTTCTTGTATACATGATACATTTAAGATGGCAGGGGGATGCACAGCAATAACCAGTAAAGGTCCCATGGTGCATTTGATGTATCCCAGGAAACAGACATTGATGCTGATGGAAGTTTTGCATATTGAATATTACAACTGCCCTACAAATAAAGACACAATGCACCATAGGAAAACTATACACAATTATACATATTTTCGCCAAGCAAACCAAATGTACACGTCAGGGAATATATGCTCCTACAGATTTATGTTCTGTTCTCATTATATGGTTATTCATCATAAAAAACTGAAAGAATTTGAGCCCAGTGTCTGTGGAAACATCTATTTTTACAGTCTCCTCTGTCACATTTTCAAAGTATGTTTTAATAACGCGAGTACTGGCATGTCTCAGTACAGAACAAAGACAAACTGTACTTTTAAGAAATAGACAAGCAATGCAGCATCTTTTTTTTTTTCTATTTTTCTTCCAGGTCTTAAATGCAACTTCTAAGAGAGAGAAAGGAGAACTGGAGTTTGGATAAATAATTCATAAAATACCAGTTATCTTTAATGGCCAAAGTCTTGCATATGTTTATCAAGAGAGAAGATGTATGCAAGAAACCTATGGTTTCCTAGTTCAGGGCCATATAGGCATGAGCAACATGTGTTATATGACACACAATATATATGACTCGCCACTGCAAAATAGAATTGCAACCAATGTTCTGAATCGTGGGAATAATCAAACAACGTGACTTTGGATGTTGTGAACCCTAATTTTAGCCACTTTTATTGTACAAACATATTTCCCAGCCATGTTTTTGCAATTTTATTTTTTTCACTGATATAAAAATAGATATTATGTGGTGTTTGAAAACTAAACTGATGAAAGTATAAGAGTAACAAATAAAGCTAAATTATTCCCTTTTATGCAAAACTTTTCTTTCAGCTCTAGTCATAACTGCTCCAAAACCTGTGATAACTCTGCTCCATCTGAGATGCTTTGGTTCACTAGTGGAAGGCTTTATTAGCAAGATCTTAGAAGACTTAATACATTTCAAGGAATAACTTCATTTAGTCAAAACAAAAAGGCCATTTCACTATCATGTGTCAGACTGATAGTGTTAAATAATCCCACACACTCGGAGGATTAAGGTGATCGAAAGAGAAATATTGTTTACCTTAAAGTGGGATGGGAGGGCCACGCAGGTGAGTCTATGCCAAGTCTTCATACACCCCTTCGTTTCCGAGTGCAGTCAAGAAAGGTTTTAGCCGTTAGAATAAATTAAAGCATCCTTTGGTTTGTTATAAACAATGTCCACCTAGTTCAGGCCCTCAAGGAGTGTATTGTCCTGTGGCCATGCCTTCATTCTCTTGCTACTTCCCCCAAGGTTCAGAACTGTGTGGTGTTTAAGTAGCTATGCTAGCCAGCAGAAATTAGTGTCAAGCACAGAAATCCTTAGCTGCATCTTTAAACCAGCTTTTCCTCTTATTTGTGTTGTTTGTAGACAGAAAAAGGGAACAAAGGGAAGGCCATCTCTGACCTGTCTGACGAAAATGAGTCTTTGCTTTTGAAGGAGTACTAGCTACATGACTGAGAGGAATGAGATAAACGCTATGACCTGACCTCCATCACAGAACACTCTCGACCTAGACTACTTTATTGTAAGGAGACAGCTGAAATTCTAGTACAATTACTGTAATTAGGGGGCTGGATTGAATCATTGCAAATGGAATAATCATGTCTACCTACCTAATGTATTATAATTAATGGAAGTTAACCATTGCCAGCTCTATGTTTTGTTTCTCTCTTTGTTGCCAGCATATAAAGATCTTATCTTTGTAACACTAGAGGCACTGAGATCACTGACAAGGAAGAGTGAAGTTGGCTTTACAGCTTTAGCTGAGAAGACGTAACCCACATACCTACTGCGTATGGTTCAAAGTCCCATGTAGCGGCACCTACACCACTTACAAAGACAAAAAATGAGTCTCCTCTACAGTCTTAGCTAACAGCTAGCTGAATTTTAGCTCAAAGTGGTAGAGGGTCACGCACTAAGCCGCATAGGTCCCAGGTTATTTTTCATCTGTCAGAGGTCTCATTTTGCTTGTTTGTCTCTCTTCCTGTCACCCTTCATCCCAACCTCCTCTCTGCGTCAATGTCTCTCAGTCAGCTTGTGACTGTTGTGCAAGTACACCAGCTAAATAAGGTGAATACAAGAAACTTTTCTTCTCTTTCTACCCCACACAAGTGCATCTTCAGTTGGTGTCCCAGTTGTCTCGTCAACATAGAACCTGTTCCCTACTAGCATCCTACTGAAAAATCTGTTATAATAGAAAACTACCACTTTAAGTAATAATTTAGTGTCCTTCTGCCTTAGGGAGCAAACAGTTTTGTTTTTCTCCATTTTTGGCTCTTTGTTAGAGTTCTGGATTCTAAGATGTAAAGTTGCAACCTTCCAGAAAAACAAAAACAAAAACAAACAAAAACAAATACAAACAAACAGAATCGTATAAGTGTAGTGCTGAAAGGACCCTGGAGAATTTATCTTGTCCATACTCCCATGATGAGGCAATGCCAAGTATTTGGCATTAATCCCAGTAAAGTGTTTGTCCAACCTGTTTGTAAAAACTTCCAATGACAGAGATTCCACAACCTTCCTTAGAAGCTTCTTTCAGTGCTTAAATATCCTTAGAATGCTTTTTTTAATTGTCTAATCTTGCCTCAGATTTAAATCCTTTACTTGTTGTCCTGCACTCAGTGAACAAGAAGAACAACTGATCGTCATTCTTTTTATATGAAACCTCAACATATTAGAAGACTATTATCAGGTCCCTGCTGTTAGCCAATGGCCATGTAACGAGTGGTCTGTGAGCCTATTTTACATCCGAGTCTTTAGCTGCTAGGACGGCCCATCCCTTCACAGCAGGCAGCCAAGATGGCTGACAGATGCCCCTGAGATTCACCCGAGTCTTTGACTGCTAGGACACACTGTCCCTTCACAGTGGGCAGCCAGTGTGGCTGACGGTGCCCCCGAGATTGGTGCAGAGAGCTTATACCACCCGAGTCTTTAACTGCTAGGACAGACTGTCCCTTTGCAGTGGGCAGCCAAGGAGGCTGATGAGCACCCCCAGGAGTCTGTCCCGTGGAGGCTACATGACTCAACACTCAGCTCTTACTGCACCTTACCGCTGACCAGGCTGGTATAGCCAAATGGCTATGGTTCTTTTGTTTGTATTCGGCTGAATCACAGTAACTGAAAGGAGTCAGGCTGAAGCTTAAACATGGTTACTATTTATTAAAGCAGAAAGAAAAATCTTAATGGTTACACAATTATTGCAATAAAATCTTAAAGGTTACAAGGTTATTGCTCTATTTGCTCAGCTACTAGAGTAGGATGATACAAATGACATGTCAATTACAGAAAGTTACCCATTTGAGGACCAGACGCCTCAGACTAAAGAGCTCTTACTATTAAATGTGCACAAAAACATTGCAGGTATAATTCTCACCCCTGCGTCCTTCGAATCCAGTGTAGCCAACGTCATTCTCTGAAGTCCTCGGGAAGAACAAACAAGAAGGGCATCCCCTGGGTCCTCGGGAGGCAAAGACCTTACCCGACCGGCAGGCTTAGGTAATTGGAACTCAGTTAGAGTGGGCTGCTGGGCCTCTCTTTATACCCCTTGGGGCACATAGGTTCTTCCTTATCTCAAGGTACCAGTTGTGCTGGCTCATCTTTCTGACGCCAGTTCTTACAAGGCAGTTGCAAGTTAATATACACTGTAAGATAGAGATAACTAAATATTGTTAAGACAGGGAGTTTTTTCACATGGGCAGGAAATTCCTCTTCTGGGATGAAAAATGTGGGTGTATCAATTATCAGTACCAGCAAGGGCAGCTTGAGGCCCTGTGATCATCGGCCGGACTATTAGCCCTCTTATCTGTATTTTTCCCAGTCCAGGGTCATGCTAACATAGCACATCTGTGTTTGTGAGGCATCTCAAAACATTCTTCAGCCTTGTACTTTGTGCTCTCAAAACATTCTAAGACTGTGCTGTTTCCCTGTACTTTGTGCTGGTCTGAGGCACCTGAGAGGGGAAGGCAAGATGGAGTAGAGCAGGAGGATTCTGTCTGGCTACACCTGCTCAGTCTTCTTTTCTAAAGACTAAATATACTCAAGGTTTTAACTGTTCCTCATAGTCAGTTTTGTTAAACGTTTTATCAGTTTTGTTTCTCTCCTCTGGACTCCCTCTGTTAATCTATTATTTTATAGATTCCTTATAAGCCTTTTTTCCCTTATTGCTCCGATATAGACTTATTCTGCCACCTAACAGAGAAAACACATGGGTAACATAGGGAATGAAGTCGCTCATTGTGGCTTGTTCAGAGCCCTGTTAACAGCTGGGCTGACAGCCACCACAGTTCCTGGGATAAGGCAGGAGCAGGAGTGGCTTTGTGCTCTGGAATAAGTGGGGCCTCAGGCAGAAGGGGTGAGGCCTCAGGCAGCCAAACCTTAGTGTCCTCCTCAACCTCCCCAGTGCCCACTGCAACTCTCCTCAGATCTCAAAGGCATGCAGTGGAGCATTCTGGTAATAATTCAAAGAGGGCAGGGCCTCTGGCTGGCACCACTGCCTCAGTAATAGCAGAGGCATCTGGGGGCTCTGAGCCCTTTTGAAGCACCAGGCCTCAGTGCCATTGTCCCCCTTGCTTCCTCCCCAACAATCAATGGACCTGCCTGTTGTGGCGGGATAGGTCAGCCCTGAGGATCCCTGGAATATTAAATTGTCCTTACTTCCCCATTCCTCATATTGCACCCAGTGCCGAGTTGTGGACTGAACTGACAGGCCAGATTTAGCACCCAAAAGGCCTCTTGCACAGAGATATTCTCTGGGGCACGTTGAGGTGAGAGGTTTCTGAAACCTGTGGAGTAATAGGCGCAAGGTGAACAATAATACTTCAGTGTCTTGTGATAGTGATGGCAGCCATTGACAGTATCCCTGTAGTGATAGAGCGGATGGGGCATAGTGACTTTGTTAAAGAATGAGGGCTAGGGTTCCCTGAGGGAACTCTGTTTTAGCCCTGGCTTTTCGTGGTGCTGTGGGTGAGAGTTCAGGCAATTTTAAAATGGGTCTTCTTTGGTGTGTGTTTAAACTCATTTAGTCAAGAAAAAAAAAGATGTTTTGCTGGTTAATGGGAAGAATATTTTAAAAAATCACATTTTGGGCTAACTGTGGCTACAAAGCCCTTCTTTCAATTGCTAAATTTGTTATAATTACTACTTCGTGGATATTAATCTATTGGAGGTTGATTACAGCAGCTGTACCAAACTATTTGTAATCTAACTACCTTGAGTGTGAGTGGTGGTGAAGCTTCTGCAGCACAGGGTTCATCATAGGCTGCAGAAACCCGCTCAGGATGCTGGGCATTTGTGTGGCTAACCTGTGCTGAAGTACATGCCCTGCATTTTCACTGTTATTGATACCTGACTTGGATAGACAAAAGCTAGCTTGGGTGAGTGTACTTATGGGGCAACTGCACTTCACCTACATTGTAGACATACCCTTAAGGGCTTGCAGCCAGGCAGGCAGACAAATGTCAGTGAAACAAATATGACATGTCAGTGAAACAAATATGAATATGAATCTTGGTTTGTGGCTTGAACCGAACAGAAGTTATTTTAGGTTTTAAAACATTGGCATAAACACTCTGGGTGAAATCTTCACCATATGAAATCAATGGCCAAACTCCCAGTGACTTTAAGGAGGCCAGAATTTCTCCCCTTCTTTTTTCGTCCTTGTAACACACAGTAACAAATAAATCATCCCCATTCTCTGACTCATCCCAACTGTTGATTGTATCTCAAAGTCTGGTACATCGCCTCCCCTGGCAGTGAGCCAGGGGTTGTTTACACCTTTTAAAATCTCACACTCGTTTACGTGGTCTCATCAAAAGGCCCGCAATCCTTTGTGTAGAGAGAACATAGGTCTCCTGCCCCCACACAGTCAGAATATTAAGCATAGCAACATGGTTTTGCAGGAAGGCTGTGGCAATTCTGTTGCTGTTAACGAGAACAAAGGAAGGGCTACTTGGGAATGATGGGGTAAGAGGGAAAGTTAATTTCAAATATAGACAGATTTTTAAACCCATTTTTCCCCATTCTTTATTATATAGGCAGCTAATGGTAGTGGATGGAATGGAATGACAGTCATCCACAGAGTTTGGCATTACTTAATATGTTATTTGAATAAACTGATTTTTGATTCAGGATCCCAACTGAAACATCTTTTCCCCAACACACCACGCCCAAATTCAGTTCACTGTGAACCAAAAGTGATTTATTTTACTTGCTTGATTTTTTTTTCTCATTCAACTAAAGTAGGAATAAAATGTGTTTCAGGTCAACAAAATGTTTCATCAAGGACTTTTTTTTTTCTTTGCTCGTTTCATTTCATTTAGCGTATGTTTGGAGCACTGAGAGACTTTAGTAGTAGTACCAATAGTATTATGAACTTCTTCTTAGTTGTACTTGTGCAGCATGTCAACAGAGATTATACTGATGATCACATAGATCAATGAAGAAATTACTTATTTATAGGACTTGTAGTTTGTCATCTGAGATTCCTCACTCATTTTGCCTCCTCACCTGGTGAGTGTCAAAAGCAAAAACAGTCACATAATTAACTCACCGGCAAGCCATTTGATTTTCTGACATGACAGACAGGTTTTATTTCTTCTATTGTTCATATCCATTTGTGTATATGACTATTTCATACAGATGTGAACAGAACTGCGTATCATGGACAATCTTCCATTTACTGCTTTAGTACAACAGGAGAATCAGGACGTGGCAGAAGTAATGCTGGATGACCTGCCCTTTTGGAACAAAATGTTCAAAACTACAATTAGACAGTGATAGATTTTGGTGAAGAGTTGATTTATTAATGTAGTTTTGCCAAATTGAGAAGAGTAAACCATATCCTCTCAGGGTATCCAAGCTGGAAACTGTAGAAGATGCTAATTTCTGGAAGGGTGCCAAAAGATTAGATAACTGATAAAGCTATTGAAGAGAAAGTGAGGAGGGGCATGTCATATGTTCTGAGAGTGGAGTTAAGCATTTTAAAAAGTTCTGATAAGAACAGACAAATCAAGAATAAAGTGTGAAGTGTGTGATGTTTGGCCATACATATTCATAGCAATACAATAACTTCCAGTCAGGTGTATGACTGATTACTGAACAATCAAGCTGGATGAATAACTGATTTTTTAGTTTTTTTTTCTTTTGCAAGTTTCTGAAAAATGTTTTGGGACAAATCAAATCCAAGACTTACGGCAGGCCTAGACCCACATGTTATTTAGAAGCGCATCAACATATTGCTGTCCCTGGCTCCATATTTAAACTTAATATTATTCAGTCTCAGAGGAGCAGCTGTGTTAGTCTGTAGCTTCACAAACAATAAGTAGTCCTGTAGCTCCTTAAAAACTAACATGGCTAAGACCCAATGAAAGCTCAATACCTAATGAATTGGTTCATCTTTAAGATGCTACAGGACTGCTTAATATTATTCAGGTTTTTGTTGAAATGATGTATGTGTATAAGTTACAAACCAAATATCAACTCTTCTGGGAACTTTACAGGTACCTTTTTTATGCTTCTCTCCTAAGCAAAGCCCAGTCCCTTTCTAAAGGCCATTTTTGTATCAGAGAGAACAAACTGGGAGAAAAGTTCTATATTGCCAATCAACTCTAAAACCTAAACCTTTTCTGAATTGTGGCCAAATCCAAGCATATTTTTATTAGAACTGATGCTGTAGTGGCTATTTATTGGCAATTCATAACCTTTCATAGGCTATGTCTAGGCTAGCCCCCAACTTTGAAGGCGGCATGGTAATTAGGGTGTTGGGAGATTACTAATGAAGTGCTGTGGTGAATATACAGCACTTCATTAGGCTAAATCTCCCCCACAGCAACTTTGAAGCGTGAAACTTTGAAGTTCTGGCTTCCATGTAGCCATGGGTCAGACTCTTTACTCAAAATTTTGAGGAGTAAGGGGACTTCAAAGTAGTGTGGGCACTTTGATATACCCGTGGATGACCCATGGCTACACGCAAACCAGCACTTCGAAGTTTCACACTTCAAAGTGGCCGCGGGGGAGTTTTTGCCTAATGAAGTGCTACATATGAGGTGCAGCACCCTAATTACCATGCCCCTTTCGAAGTTGAGGGCTAGTCTAAAAACAGCCATAATGACAGTAAATTGTCTCTGGATCAGGAGAAAGAATTAGACTGACTGTATTACTATGGGAAGTTAGTTGATTCATCTACGATGTGGGTGACCGAAGTTTATCCCTACTCCAATGACTCTTTATTTATACAAATAGCAAGAGCCATAGCTCAGGGTGCTTTTCTGCCAAAAAGACAGAGGAGAATTGAATCTGTATCTCTCACATCTCAGTAGAGAGCCCTTTCACTCACTGAGCTAAAAGTTTTCAGGAAGGTCCTTCCTCCTCTTTTGTTCATTCTTTAAATACTATTGTTTCTTTTGTTAAAATGATCAAAATCAAGACAAAAAATGCAGTGAAGTTGAGTAAAAGGTTACAGTAGAACCAATTTTTTGATTTGTCACTTTTTTTTTTAAGTCACTTTTGGTTCAATCCAAAGCTAAATTTTCTTTCAATTTTTCAGAGCTGCCAGCAAGCCAAAAAAGTCTGTTATTTGCTCTCTTCTCCTCCAGATGCACCATGACCGTTGTACAGAGTGCCCTCACGGTGGTGCATCATGAGAGGTATAAGCTAAGGTGAAAGGGTTAGGATGAGCCAAATATTTCAAATGGAAACATTTCAGTTTTGCCTGAAATACCTCAGTGTTCACTTTTTCACATTTTCCACACAACCACTATCCCTGCCTCTTCTAACTTATTGTGCATAGTAACAATTCTTTTTAAAATCACTCTTCAACTGATAATGCTATTTACCCTCTAAAATACAGTAACTCATTTTAGCCGTGTCTACAAGTGCACGCTACTTCGAAGTAGCGGCACTAACTTCAAAATAGCGCCCGTCACGGCGACACGTGTTGGGCGCTATTTCGATGTTAACATCGACGTTAGGCGGCGAGACGTCGAAGCCGCTAACCCCATGAGGGGATGGGAATAGCGCCCTACTTCGACGTTCAACGTTGAAGTAGGGACCGTGTAGTCATTGCGCGTCCTGCAACATCGAAATTGCGGGGTCCTCCATGGCGGCCATCAGCTGAGGGGTTGAGAGATGCTCTCTCCAGCCCCTGAGCTCAATGGTGGCCGCATGGAGCGGCCCCTTAAAGGTCCCCGCCCCCTCCCTTCCTGTGCAGGAAGCTGAGAGAACGTGCAGGTGGCAGCCCAGACATGCGGCCAGCCTGCACGTTCCTCAGCCAGCACAGACAGCCACCCCAGCTGCGATGGACACCCGGCAGCCCCCCCCAGCGCCCCCAGGGGACCCCCCCCGCAAGGGGAGCCAGGGCAGCCAGGGCTCACAGGCTGGCAGCCAGGGTGGCAAGTGGCAGCGGGGCCCCTCCTGAATGGAGGCCGAGATTCGGGACCTGCTGGGGCTCTGGAGCGAGGAGGAGGTGCTCCAGGTAATGGGGAGAAAGAGGCGGAACGAGGATGCGTTCGCTCGGCTGACCGAGGGCCTGGCCGCCCGGGGTCACCCTGCCCGCACTCCGGACCATGTCCGGAGTAAAGTGAAGGAGCTGTGGCAGGGTTACGCCCAGGCCCGGGATGCGGCCAGCCGATCTGGGGCCGCCCCTGTCACTTGCCCCTTTTACAGGGAGCTCAGGGACATCCTGGGCCCCCGGCACACCTCCTCCCCTCCGGCCACTCTTGACACCTCGGCTGAGGAGCCCCAGCAGGCCCCGGAGCCGTAGTCCACCCTGGAGGTAAGCCCCGCACCCCGGGGCCCCCCCTGGAGCCCACCCCTGGGGCACCGAAGCAGGAGGAGGAGGAGGAGGAGGAGGAGGGGGACTCCTCCTCCACTGACAGCGGCCTGCACATCCTCCTGCCATCGAGGAGCAGCAGCTGGGCGTCCGCCTCCCGGGTGTCCCCAGACCGTGGGAGTGGACCTACAGGTATATACCCCCCCGGTGTACACCCCCGGGGTTGAGGGGCGGGGGTAATAGATATGTGGCCAGGGCCCTCCACATGCCCAGATGGCCATGGCCCCAAGGACAGCAGTGCCATGTCCCTCACAAGAGTGCATCAGCCCCTGCCCCCCCCAGCACGACAGTGCCATGCCCCATCCCCGGGGCAGGAGGGAGCGGAACCACTAGGGTCCCCCGGGAGGTGGGGGTGGGACACCCTGCAGCAGCAGCAGCATGTGATGGAGTGGGGGGAGTGCAAATGCGAGTCTCAGGGTAGATATGAGCAACAAGCTCAATAGCTCCCAGTGGCTAAGGATGATTCTGGGGCTACAACTGGCAGGTTACACCTCTGCCCTGAACAAAGACGAGGGAGGAGCCGAGCTGGGTTTGAATCGGGGGCCACAGTTAGAGGCTAGGGGAAAGGAGAGCTGGAAGGCAGCCAGTCTGAGGAGGGGGAAAGCTACACCCCAGAGGGGCACCCCTTGGGGTCTTCTCCCCACGACGGGTTGGAAGGACTGTATCTGACTGCTGTACTGTTACTTCTGGGAGAAACTGGGCATCTGTTGCCTAAGAAACCTCTCCTTTCAGACCCTGCTGAATGAAGTGAGAGTCACTCCCTACAGGGGACGGGGTGCAGTGCAGGGGGACCCTTGAACCCCATCACAGCAGCATCTCCAGGGGATGGGAATGGGGAACCTACAGCACAGGGTTGGGGGACAAGGGCAACAGCTCGGGGCCCACACTAACGCCTGTCTCCACTCTTCTTCCCCCCCTCCTGTGTTCCGCAGCTGCACCATCGGAAGGACCGGAGAGCACCGGCGAGGCGTCAGTGGTCCCAGAATCCCCTCCGGGGCCATCGCTCCAGGCCAGCCCCTCGGCGGAGGACTGACCGGCCCCACGGCGGGCAAGACAGCGGACCCAGCACCACCACCCGATGGCGACGGACCCCCAGCTGCTGGCCCTCCACCACCGGCAGGTGGAGGTCGCAGAACAGCGGCTGCGGGTGGACCAATGCCGCCTCCACTTCCAGGAGCGGGCGCTGGCCTGGCGCCAAGAGGCATGGGGGGCCTACATGGAGACCTTTAACCACATAGCAGACTACCTGGCCCCCCATGCCGCGACGGCCGCTGCTGTGCCCACCCTGACTGCTCCACCCTCCGCGCCACCCGCTGCTCCTGTCGTCGCCGCGCCGTCCGCCATTGCCCCGCCACCCGTCACCGAGGGCCCTTCCGCCGAGGGAGACCTGGGGCCATCTGACACTCTCCAGCCGTATCTGCCAGTCTGCCCGGCCCCCAGCCAGCCCCAGACAGGGCTGTGGCCGAGGCAGGGCTCCCGGCCACCCACCCCCAGTGCTGGACTATAGGGGCATGGGGCCCATGACGTGCCCCGCCCCTTGTATATATTCCCCCCCCACTGTTTTGTTCTTTGTGTTGTATATAGTTTGTATTCATTTATTTGTGCCCCCCGTTTGCCCAGTCTGATCCTTCCCCCCCATGTAAATAGTTCTCCCCTTCCTTGTTATCCCTGTTTTTTTTGTTAATATATACATACACTTTTCATATTTAAGTTAGTTAGAAGTTCCTGTATATAGTTAGTATTAGTTAGAACAGAGTTCAAAGTAAACAAGTTTGATTTCACAAACAAGTGTCTGCTTTTATTTGTCCAGGAAAAGTGGGGGGGTGTGCTGTTGGGTGCTCCATGGTGTGGGCGTTGGGGCAGGGAGCGTTGTGGAGGATGGAGGGGGGGCAGTGGGGGGCCTGCCAGCGTTCACCCCACGGCCTCATTGAAGTGGGCCTGCAGGGCCTCCCGGACCTGGGTCCCTTCAGGGTCCACCTGGCGACTGGGGGCAGCGGATGGCTGCACATCGGCCCTGCCGGCCTCCACAGCCCAGCCCTGAAAGAAGGCCTCCCCCTTGCTCTCCACCAGATTGTGTAGGGCGCTGCACGCACCCACAATCAGGGGGATGTTGTTGGGGCCCGCATCCAGGCAGGTCAGGAGACATCTCCAGTGCCCTTTGAGGCGGCCAAATGAGCGCTCCACCACCTGGCGCGCGTGGTTCAGGTGCTGGTTGAAGCGCTTCTGGCTGGCAGAGAGATGGCCTGTGTACAGGTGCATGAGCCAGGGCTGGAGGGGGTATGCCGCATCTGCGATGACACAGAGGGGCATGGTGGTGTGCCCCAAAGGGATCTCCTGCTGGGGGATGTAGGTCCCTGCCTCCAGCCGGCGGCACAGGCCCAAGTTCTGGAAAACCTGGGCATCATGGGTGCTACCAGGCCAGCCCACATAAATGTCCTGGAAACGGCCCTGGCTGTCCACCAAGGCCTGGAGGACCACTGAGTGGTAGCCCTTCCAGTTTATGTAGCGTCTTCCACTGTGGACCGGGGCGCGGATGGGGATGTGAGTCCCATCCAGAGCCCCGAAGCAATTGGGGAAGCGCAGGGTGGCAAAGCCCGCGATGGTGGCATCTGGGTCTCCCAGCCTCACGAGCCTGTGGAGGAGCATGGCGTTGATGGTGCGCATGACCTGCAGGGAAAGCACATGGCCGAGCACCAATGAGGGGTGAGCAGGATGTGCGTGGCCCTCCCCTGCCAGGGCCCCCCTGCCCTGCCCTTCCCAGGCCCCCCTGCCCTCCCCTCCCCTGCTAGGGCCCCCCTGCTCTGCCAGGGCTCTCTCCCCCACCCCCATGGGTCCTCTTACTTCCATGAGGACAGCCCCGACAGTGGCCTTGCTGATGCCAAACTGCTGTCCCACAGATCGGTAGCTGTCTGGAGTGGCCAGCTTCCAGACAGCGATGCCGACCCGTTTCTCCACTGTGAGGGCATGCCGCATGGCAGTGTCCTGGTGCCTGAGTGTGGGGGTGAGCCACTGGCATAGCTCCATAAATGTCTGCCGGCTCATCCTAAAGTTCCTGAGCCAGCGGTCATCGTCCCACTCCCCAAGCACCAGCCGCTCCCACCAGTGGGTGCTGGCGGGGTAGCTCCACAGCCGCCGGCATGTGAGGTGGCGGGGGGGGTGGTGCTGCAGGGTTGGGGGTTGAGTCCTCCTCCCCTGTGGGCTGCTCCTCCTGTGTGGCAAGGAGGTGCTCAGCTGCCTCCCACATGGCATGGAGCAGGGCGAGCACTGCTCCTGCAGGGGTGGCTGGGTGGACCTCTGGCTGCTGCTGCTGCTGCTGCTGGGGGTCCATGACTGCGTCCCCCGAGGTCTGTGTGCCTATGGCTCTGCAGACCGTGTGCTGTGCAGGCTGAGTGTGTCTGGGAGGGGCCCTTTAAGGGAGCGGCTTGCTGTTGAGTCCGCCCTGTGACCATGTCTGCAGCTGTGCCTGGCACCCTTATTTCGATGTGTGCTACTTTGGCGTGTAGACGTTCCCTCGCTGCGCCTATTTCGATGTGGTGCTGCGCAACGTCGATGTTGAACATCGACGTTGCCAGCCCTGCAGGATGTGTAGAAGTTATTCATCGAAATAGCCTATTTCGATGTAGGCTTCACGTGTAGACGTAGCTTTTAGGATCCATATCGGGACAGCTAGAATGTTTCTGGAACTTGCCACCTTGGCCAGAGGCTTTCTATCCTTAATGATAAGTTTTTGTAGTTTCACTGAATACAAAAAAACATCAAGAAGTCCTGTGACATCTTATAGACTAAAGAGATTTTTTGGAGCATAAGCCTTTGTGGGCCTAGACCCACTTCATCAGATGCATGCATGTGACGAAGTGGGTCTTTACCCATGAAATCTTATGCCCCAAAAATCTGTTAGTCTATAAGGTGCCACAGGACTGCCCATTGTTTTTGCAGATACAGACTAACACAGCTACCTCTCTGATACTTGTCTGTATGCACAAACTTTCTTCTAATACACTGAAGTTAAAACAGATTTACATTTTTAGAATTGAAATTAACAACTCCTTGAAAAATGATTATCTGTGCTATAATGAAAAATTGTCTCAGCTGCTAAATAGCAATAATAACTCAGATTTAAGCAATTTATCAGTTAGAAAGATTATGCAACCAGTCCAGTACAGTCAATTCCTTCAAATTATATTTCTTCTTCATATGATGTAGCAAAAGCAGCATTACTTGTATTTTATGTGTTGTATATGACTTTGTCCAGAAAGACACCAGACATTAGTAACTATTAAAAGAACAACAGACTCTTGTTCTGCAGGGTTTCAACATGCCACCACTTTTACCTTTTTTTTTTTTCTTTTTTTCAGAAAACCCATGTAAAATTCTCCATTCTGATTTCCATTCCTCCTTCTTTTTGAAGTCTTCTGGTAGTAATTTCCCAGAAAGTCACTCATGCCACTTCTCATCATATCTTCAAAAATAACTTTGTAATTCAGTCTCAGGCTGAATATTGGCAATATGGATGTTTACTTTATTTCAGAAATCACAGCTGCACGTGAAAGACAGCCTTGGAGATCATCAGTAAACTAACAGCCAGCTCTCCTACGTAGCTTTTACTTTGAATAGGGAGGCTGGGCATTGGGCATCTGTACTTAGGCTGTGTGGGGGAGATCTGTCCCTAACAACCATAGAGAAGTTGCAAAACTGATAGCTGAAGTAACTATCACTGCGCAGTTTAGTAACTATCACTTCAGCAGTGGAATCTGGTGCCCCACGTATCTTCCAGCACAGGGAGCTTGTGTAAAGCAGGACTTGAAGAAAGGGCTGGAATTGGTGTATGTCCCCTTCTCCCACACACGTCTAGCTCTGAGAACAGTGGCATTTTCTTGTCTGTGGGGACAAGAGCTGAATTTCCTTAGAAGTGTCCAGATCAGGCCAGACTGCCCAAAATTACTTCATCTAAAATTTCCCTGATACATGTAAGTAGTGTCTAACCATTTTTTAATATGACCACTTTTGAAATTGTTGTATTTTCTTCTTTTAAATGCCTTTTACTGCTATTTTAGTTGCTAACTTTTTATTCAAGGAAAACAATGTTGTTAACGGTGAGTTATTTTCATATGGAAGTTTTAAGAGAGGATGGCTATAGAAGCCTTGCTTCAAAACAAGGCCTACCCACAGAGTTCAGAGGTCAAACACATGAAAAAAATTCCCCTCCCAGAGATTTTCTACTTGTCCCCTCATTCTCTCTTGGGTTTATCTTGGGGCCTGGGGAGAGGGCATGACTGCTAGTCCAAAATAACTATGGGGCCAATCCATGCTTCAAAGTAAGATAAATTTGAACTGGCAATAGAACATAGAATCATAGAAAATTAGGGCTGGAAGAGAACTCAGGAGATCTTCTAGTTCAACTCCCTCCACGAAGCTGGACCAACTCCTGCAGCCTTAAAAACTCTTCAGATGAAGATTCCACCACCTTCCCAGATAACACATTTCAGTGTTTCACCACACACCTAGTGAAATAGTGTTTCTTAATATTCAACCTACACCTCCCCCATTGCAACTTGACACCACTTCTTGTTCTGTCGTCTCCCACCACTGAGCATAGCCTGGCTCCTTTCTCCTCTTTGAAACCCCGCATTTGGGTAGTTGAAAGCTTCTCTGAAATCCCCCCCCACTTTTATCTTCTGCAGACTAAGTAAGCCAGTTCCCTCAGCCTTGCTCATAAGTCATACACCCTTCACCCCTAATTATTTTTTGCCCACCGCTGGACTCTTTCCAATCTGTCCACACCCTTTCTGTAGTGGAGAGCCCAAAATGGATTCAGTACTCCAGCTGTGGGCTCACCAATGCTGAATAGAGAAGAAAAATCACTTCTGTCCTCTGCTGGCAATGCTCCTGCTAATGCAGGCCAATGTGCCGTTAGCCTTCTTGGCAACAAGGGCACACTGTTGACTTATACCTACCTTCTCATCCACTGTAATCCCTAGGTCCTTTTCTGCAGAACTGCTGCTTATCCATTTAGTTCCGAGCAAGTAATTAGTAATATATGGGATTCTTGTGTCCTAAGTGCAGGATTCTTCATTTGTCCTTATGGAAGCTCATCAGATTTCTTTTATCCCAATCCTCCAATTTACCTAGGTCACTCTGGATCCTATCCCTACCCTTCAGTGTATTTACCTCTCCCCCAGCTTAATGTCATCCATGAACTTGCTGAGGGTGCAATCCGTCCCATCATCCAGATCATTAATGAAGATGGTTGAACAAATACAATGCCAGGACCAAACTTTGGGATGCTCTTCCTGACACTGCCTGCCTACTAGACATGGAGCTGCTGATCGCTACCAGTTGAACCTGATCTAGCCAAGTATCTATCCAATAGATTCTTCATTCATCCACATTTTCTATCTTTAACTTGCTTTCAAGAATACTGTAGAAGACCATATCAGTAGCTTTGCTAAAGTAAAGTTATATCACACCCACCACTTTCACCTTACAGAGTCAGTTATCTCATCATGGATGGCAATTAGGTTGGTCAGGCATGACTTGCCTTTGTTGAATCCATGTTGACTGTTTCTGATCCCTTTCCTCTCCTCCAAGTGTTTCAAAATGGATTCCTTGAGGACTTGCTCCATGAGTTTTCCAGGAACTGCGGTAAGGTTGACTGGTCTATAGGTCCCTGAATTCTCCATCTGCCCTTTTTTAAGCATGGATACTACATTTCTCCTTTTCAAATTATCTGTGATGTCCCCTGATTGCCATGGATTTTCAAAGATAATGACCAGTGGCTCAGCAATCACATCAGCTAACTCTCTCAGCAAACTCAGGTGCATTAGATCCAGTCCCAATGACTTGTGCATGTGCAGCTTTTGTAAATAGTCCTTAACTTGTATTGCTAATGAGGGCTGCTCACCTCCTTTACATATATGCAGCCCAGTGAACCAGTATGGGAGCTGACCTTGCCCGAGAAGACAAAGGCAAAAATAGGATGGATAACTTTTATTTTTTCCACAAAAACTGTCACTAGGTTACCTCTCCTCTTCAGTTAGCTTTCCCTGACCTTCTTGTTGCTAATATACCTGTGGAAACCCTTCTTGTTATCTTTTACATCCCTTGCTAGCTTCAACTCCAATTGTACTTTGGCCTTTCAGATTACACCCCTGCATGCTCAAAGAATATTTTTATACTCCTTCCTAATCATCTGTCAAGGTTTCCACTTCTTGTAAGCTTCTTTTTTGTGTTTTAAGTTCACTGAAGTTTTCTCTCTTAAGGCAATCAGGTCACTTTCCATATTTGATATTCCTTCTGTACATTGGGAGAATTTGTTTCTTCACCTTCAATAAGGCTTCTCTCCTGGACTCCTTTCCCCTTCATATTAGCCTCCCAGGGGATCCTGACCATCAGTGCCCCGAGGGAGTCAGAGTCTGCTTTTCTGAAGTCCAGGGTCCAGGTTCTTCTCCTCTCCTTTCTTCTTTTTTTCCAAGATCCTGAACTCAGCCATCTCAGAATCACTGCTGCCCAGGTTGTAATCCACTTTTACTTTCCCTACCAATTCTTCCTTGTCTGTGAGCAGTAGGTGAAGAGGAGCATGACCCTTGTTTGGTTCCTCAAGCACTTGCAGAAGGAAATCATCCTGAAAACTCTCCAAAAACTTCTCCAATTGTTAGTCACTGCTGTATTGCTCTCCCACCAGATGTTAGGGGCCGTTTCTACACAGGCCATTTTCTTCAAAAGTGGCATAGTAATACATGGCCTGAAATATGCTAATGAAGCATGGATGCAAATTCCCCAACCTCATTAGCATAATGTCACGTGATTTGGAGTCCGGAAGACCGTTTTGGGAAGAAGGAGCCTCCAGAAGAAGAACTTCCTTCTGGAAGACCTCCGCAGGGGCCACACTTCTACACAGAGTTTTGGAGTCCAGAAGAACAGTCTTCCAAACTCCAAATCACGTGACATTATGCTAATGAGGGTGGGGAATTTGCATCCATGCCTCATTAGCATATTTCAGGTCATGTATTACCATGCCACTTTCGAAGAAAGTGGCCTGTGTAGAAACAGCCAGGGTGATTGAAGTCCCTCATGAAAATCACAGGGCCTGTGATCTGTAAACTCCTGTTAGTTATCTGAAGAAAGCCTCATCTACCTCATCCTCCTGGTGCGGTGGTCTATGGCAGATACTGATCACAACATCACTTTTGTTGTTCTCACCTCTAATCTTAACTCAAAGACTCTCAACAGACTTTTCTCTCATCTTGTTCTGGAGCTCTGAACAGTCATACTTCTTTCTTGCATATTGTGCAACTTCTCTATCTTTTCTCCCCTACGTGTCCTTCCTGAACAGCTTATACCCATCCATGACAGTGGTCCCCATCCATGACAGTGATGCCCGCCAAATCTCTGTTATTCCAATCACACCACAGTTCGTTGGGCCAGGACTTCCAATTCTTCCTGTTTGTTTCCCAGGCTTCTTGCATTCATGCACAAGCACCTGAGATAACTAGTCAATTGTCCCAACTTTCTCAGTATGAATCAGAAGGTTCCCCTGTTACACCTATCTCCTAGTATTTCCTCCTGTACCATGTACCACAAGGGTTAACTCACCATCCCCTGGAGAACATAGTTTAATGCTCTTCTCTCAAAGTTAGCAAGTCTCCCTGCAAAGATGCTTATCTCTCTCTTTATTAGGTGGATCCTATCTCTTCCTACCAATTCTCATTCCTGGTAAAACATCCCATGGTCAAGGAATCCAAAGGTGTCTCTCTGACACCACCGGCACAACCATGAATTTACCTCCACAATTTGATGGTCCCTTCTTGGGCCTTTTCCTGCAACAGGTTGGATGGATAGACACATGACTTGTACCTCAAACTCTTATCTTTCTTCACAGAGCCATATGACCAGCTCAAGGTCATTACTGAAAATGATCAGCGGTGCCCATACGAAGAAGTAAGAAGGGGTAATGGACTGATGGCTTTATCATCCTCACCAGACTCTCCATCAAATTCTGAGTTCTAGAATTCAGGCAAGGAGCACACTTCTTGAGTTTCCCAGTCTGTGTGGCAGATGGATGTCTCCATCCTGCTGACCAGCACTACTTGTCTCCTCTTATTGGGATCTCCTTCCCTAAATCAGGGAGAGATTCTCAGGTCTCTGTCTTCATGATATACTTCAACCTTCTGAGAGGGAAAATCCGTGTAAGTACCTCCCAGCTGTTTCCTAACAGCCTCAATACGTTTCTGGACTACAAGACTACCAAGGGGTGATTAAAAATGTCTAATAAACAATTATATGTGCTAAAATTTCACTTTGCGGGAAAAAATCCAAATTTGTTGAAAAAGCTAAGAGAAAATCAAAAACTTTGAGTTGGAAATGACCACTCATGTCATCTGTTGGACAGGCTTCCCAGTCAGGCTACTTTGACCGTGATGTGCCATGGTCATAACACACTACAATAGCTCTGGAAGAGAGGACAATATGGTACCTTCTGGTAGAAGTAGTTCTGCCAGATTGCCTAGCCCATACAGGAAAAGAGGGACACAAGGCATCAGTGATTTATCATTTCAATACATTTACCCTGTCTTTCTTCAATTAGTTAATTTAATTTCATACAGTTCAAGTTCTTTTAATTCCAGTCATGTCTATTGCTCGTATTATTTTGCAGCCATAGTGATGAAATATTTATTGGTTGCACTTGTCATAACTGTAAACCAATCTCTGTCCTCATTTCATGGTAATAATTCAGGACACTTTACTATCATTATTGAAATAAAAATTTGAAGAAAAGTCCTTGAAATAGTTCTTGCATCTCTTTATTAATATGAGATCAGTAGACTCTTGGAAATTCCCAGCCATTTTGAAGATTATTCCCTCGGCCAGGCTGTGCCCTGTAGCATTTTGAAGTGAATTTTGACTTACATGTTCAAAAATGACTTGCAATTATGAACATGACTGACTTTTTGGCTGTTCATCTCTGAGCAACCTTAAAAGAACCTAATTCTGAGACATGCTTGGGGTCAATGATTTGGCTCTATTTTAATATTAGCTTACCTCATTTTGTAGTTTTGAATACTTTTGCTATGGAGACTGCTTTGCAACATTGTTGAAGTCTCGTCTTATGTTTCTGTTTACCAATGTAAGCTTTCAGAATTATGATACAAATGGTTCTGAGTTTAGTTTGATCTTATTATATCATAATCAACAGAAAATACGCAATCTGATTTTGAACACACAACTGAAATTAAGCATTATGCATAAGACCTCTGACAGGCTGGGCACTCAAGTTTTCCTATACATGCACAGTTATTGATATGCCATATTACAAGCTTCTAAACTAAATAAGGCAGAACTAGCATGTCTTTTGTATAAAGTATTTCTTTACTACCCTTAAGCTTTTTTTAATTCAGTGGTTGCAAAATCAGCAACTACAACTGCTTTACAATGTTTACACTAGCTTTTTAAAAGTATACAGCAAAATAAAGGCCATAAAAAAAGAAGATTGACCATGCCCTAAACAAATTGCAACATTTGGTACACACAATCAATATCTGTCTTTAGAAAAATACTCTTTTTATAAAGACATTAATTCTTATGACACTGACTAATCCAAAAGAGTTGGGCAATGTACTAGTTCCTTACTGGTTGACAGAGGACCAGACCGGACAGAATCCTTTGCTTAGCTGAAGCTTGCTTGGTTCTACTACTCTGCTGCACAAAATATACTTGCCATTATGTGTTGTTTCTTTTATGGTTGTGCCTCTGGACTCCTATCAGAAAACAAGGCCCCATTATACAAGATACCACAAAAAATAAACACAAAAAGACAGTACCAGCTCCCTTGAGTTCACAATGTGGGATTTTTACAAAATATAATAGCTGAATAAAGACAAATATAAGGACAAGGTTCTCATAAAGACAGGTATATTTGCATTTATATTAGTACAAAGATCACAGGAGTCCAAGTGGTTGCCAGCATGATTATAAAGCTGAAAGTTGTTTTCAACATTTAAAAGAGGTACATACAAATATTACTGTATTATTAGGAACTGGAAAAGTTCAGGTAGACTGTAGTATAGAAATCAGCAAAGGAAATAAATATCAGCTCATTATTTTCTTTTTCAATTTATGATTGTTCTCAGTAGTTATTCACCAGTACTTTTCCACTGATTTTAAATGTTAGTATTTTAGGCATTCAGCACTGATCTTGAGATTCCATGTCCGTTAATAGACAGGAATTTTTTCTGATAGCCAAAATTTTCCTTTCCTTTTTTTCCATACTGTTATTCCCAACTATACAAAGCAGAAGCTTTCTAGGGCTGCATCTGCACTTGCAAGTTCTTTCAGAAAATCCACTCCTTTTTTTGAAAGAACATGAAGAGTGTAGAGACACAAAATGCACTTTTTTGATCTGAAATGGAAAGAATGCAGCTTTTTCTCCAGAAGCCGCCCTCCACTCCCAGATCAGGAAGAGTGCCTGCTTTTGAAAGGAGTATTTTTGGAAGAGATCTTTTGGAAGAACTTCTTTCAAAAGATCTCTGTAGTGTGACATAACCTATGACAGAGGATACACGGCCTTCCTGACCCTGTGCGTGGGCTTCTGCTACTCCCTTCCCCCGGAAATCATTTCCTGAGAGGAAAAGAGCAGCAAATACGGCATCCCAGGAAAAATGTTTTGGAAACAAGTCTGAGCTGGTCCTCCAGCATCTAAAGCCGTGTCTACACATGCATGCTACTTCGAAGTAGCAGCGCTAACTTCGAAATAGAGCCCTTCACGGCTACACGCGTCGGGCGCTATTTTGAAGTTAACTTCGACGTTAGGCGGCGAGACGTCGAAGTTGCTAACCCCATGAGGGGATAGGAATAGCGCCCTACTTCGACGTTCAACGTAGTCGTTGCGTGTCCTGCAACGTCGAAATTGCGGGGTTCTCCATGGCGGCCATCAGCTGAGGGGTTGAGAGACGGTCTCTCCAGCCCCTCAGCTCAATGGTGGCCATGTGAAGCAGCCCCTTAAAGGTCCCCTCCCCCTCCCTTCCTGTGCAGGAAGCTGAGGGAACGTGCAGACGGCAGCCCAGACACGCGGTCAGCCTGCATGTCCCTCAGCCACCCAGAACAGGGCCAGCACATGCCATGGCTGCCCGGCAGCCCCCCCAGCGCCCCCAAGGGACCCCCCCCAAGGGGAGCCAGGGCAGCCAGCCCAGCCAGGCGGGCAGCCAGGGTGGCAAGCGGCAGTGGGGTCCCTCCTGGATGGAGGCCGAGCTGAGGGACCTGCTGGGGCTCTGGAGCGAGGAGGAGGTGCTCCAGGTAATGGGGAGCAAGAGGCAGAATACGGATGCGTTCGCTCGGCTGGCCAACGGCCTGGCTGCCCAGGGTCACCCTGCCCACACTCCTGATCACGTCAGGAGTAAGGTGAAGGAACTGCGGCAGGGTTACTCCCGGGCCCGGGATGCGGCCGGCTGATCTGGGGCCACCCCCGTCACTTGCCCCATTTACAGGGAGCTCAGGGACGAGCCCCAGCAGGCTCCGTCGGCAGATGGGATGCTGGGCTCGATGGACCTTTGGTGTGACCCAGTATGGCCATTCTTATGTTCTTATGTTGGAGTCCACCCCGGAGGTAAGCCCCACACCCCGGGGGCCCCCCCCGGAGCCCATCCCCAGGACATCGCGGCAGGAGGAGGAGGAGGAGGGGGCTCCTCCTCTGCAGAATCCGGGCTGCAGATCCTTCTCCTGCCATCCCGGAGCAGCAGCCGGGCCTCCGCCCCCCGGGGATCTCCAGACCGTGGGAGTGGACCGACAGGTATGTACCCCCCTCTGGTGTACACCCCTGGGCTTGAGGGGCGGGGGGTAATAGATATGTGTCCAGGGCCCCCCACATGCTCACATGGCCATGGCCCCAAGGACAGCAGGGCCATGTCCCTCACAGCAGTGCATCAGCCCCTGCCCCCACCCCACCCCACACAACAGTGCCATGCCCCATCCCCGGGGCAGGGGGGAGCGGAACCTTGAGGGGCCCCCAGGAGGAGGGGGTGGGACACCCCCAGCAGCAGCAGCAGCAACAGCAGCAGCATGTGATGGAGTGGGGGGAGTGCAAAAGGGAGACTCAGGCTAGATATGAGCAACAAGAGCTGAATAGCTCCCAGGGGCAAAGGATGATCCTGGGGCTACAGCTGGCAGGTGACACCTCTGCCCTGAACAAAGAGGAGGGAGGAGCCGAGCTGGCTTGGAATTGGGGGGGAGGGTGGGGGCCGCAGGTAGAGGCTAGGGGAAGGGAGAGCTGGAAGGCAGCCAGCCTGAGGAGGGGGAAAGCTGCATCCCAGAGGGGCACCCCTTGGGGTCTTCTCCCCACGACGGGTTGGAAGGACTGTCTCTTCTGACAGCTGGTGCTGTCACTCCTGGGAGAAACTGGGCATCTGTGGCCTAAGAAACCTCTCCTGTCAGACCCTGCGGAGTGAAGTGAGAGTCGCTCCCACCAGGGGACGGGGTGCAGTGCAGGGGGACCCCTGAACTCCATCCATCACAGCAGCATCTTCCAGGGACAGGGATGGGGAACCTGCAGCACAGGGCTGGGGGGACAAAGGCCACGGCTCGGGGCCCACACTAACGCCTGTATCCATTCTTCTTCCCCCCATCCTCTCCTGTGTCCCGCACCTGCACCATCAGAAGGACCGGAAGAGAGCGCCGGCGAGGCATCAGTGGTCCCGGAGAGCCCTCCGGGGCCATCGCTCCAGGCAAGCCCCTCGGCCGAGGACCGACCGGCCCCACGGCGGGCTAGACGGCGGACCCCGCGCCACCACCAGCCGACGGCGACAGACCCCCAGCTGCTGGCCATCCACCGTCGGCAGCTGGAGGTCGCGGAGCAGCACCTGCAGCTGCAGGAGAGGGCGCTGGCCTGGCGCCAAGAGGCATGCGGGGGCTACATGGAGACTTTCAACCGCCCGGTGGACTACCTGGCCCCCCATGCTGCGCCGGCCGCCGCAGCGCCCGATGTGCCTGCTCCACCCGCCGCACCACCAGCTGCTCCACCCATCGCCGTCCCATCCGCTGTCGCCCCGCCACCCACCGTCGAGGGCTGGAGTGCCGAGGGACCCCTGGAGCCACCTGAGACTCGCCGGGCATATCTTCCGGTCCGCCCCACCCCCAGCCAGCCCCGGACAGGGCTGCGGCCACGGCGGGGCTGCCGGCCGCCCATGCCCAGTGCCGGACTTTAGGGGCGAGGGGCCCGGGACGTGGCCCCCCCCTTGTGTATAGTTGGGACTTATTATTTTGTGCCCCCCGTTTGCCCTGTCCCCCCCATGTAAATAGTTCTCCCCTTTATCCTCCCTGGTTTTCTTTTTATTACTGAGCATACTTTTTTATTACTATTGTTTTATTTGTACATATTACTTTGGTTCCACACGTTGCATATAGTTTGTTCTTGTTTTATATTTATAGTTAAAAAAAAAAGTTCTAAAAGAAAAAGCAGTTCAAGTTCAGCCACAAGTGCGTGCTGTCATTTGTCCAGGAAAAGTGGGAGGGGGGTGCGGTTGGGTGCTCCATCGTGTGGGCGTTGGGGCAGGGAGTGTGGTGGAGGAAGGGGCGGGTAGTGGGGGGCCTGGGCAGAGTTCACCCCGCGGCCTCATCATTGAAGTGGGCCTGCAGGGCCTCCCGGACCCGGGTCCCTTCGGGGTCCACCTGGCGACTGGGGGCAGCAGGTGGCTGCACGTCGGCCCTGCCGGCCTCCACAGCCCAGCCCTGGAAAAAGGCCTCCCCCTCGCTCTCCACCAAATTGTGCAGGGCGCAGCAGGCACCCACAATCAGGGGGATGTTGTTGGGGCCCGCATCCAGGCGGGTCAGGAGATATCTCCAGCGTCCCTTCAGGCGGACAAATGAGAGCTCCACCACCTGGCGCACGTGGTTCAGGTGCTGGTTGAAGAGCTCCTGGCTAGCGGAGAGATGACCCGTGTACGGGTGTATGAGCCAGGGCCGGACGGGGTATGCCGCATCTGCGATGACGCAGAAGGGCATGGTGGTGTCCCCCACAGGGATCTCCCACTGGGGGATGTAGGTCCCCGCCTCCAGCCAGCGGCACAGGCCCGAGTTCCGGAAAACCCAGGCGTCGTGGGTGCTGCCAGGCCAGACCACATAAATGTCCTGGAAATGGCACCGGCTGTCCACCAAGGCCTGGAGGACCACAGAATGGTAGCCCTTGCGATTCATGTAGCGTCCTCCACTGTGATGCGGGGCACGGATGGGGATGTGAGTCCCATCCAGAGCCCCGAAGCAATTGGGGAAGCCCAGGGGGGCAAAGGCCGCGATGGTGGCATCTGGGCCCCCCAGCCTCACGAGCCTGTGCAGGAGCATGGCATTGATGGCACGCACAACCTGCAGGGAAAGCACATGGGACAGCACCAGTGAGGGGTGATCAGGGTGTGTGTGGCCCTGCCCTGCCCTCCCCTCCCCCACCCTCCCCTCCTCTCCTCTGCCCTCCTCTGCCCGGGTCCCCCTGTCCTGCCCTGCCCTCCCCCTGTGGGTTCTCTTACCTCCATGAGGACAGCCCCGACGATGGCCTTGCTGACACCAAACTGCTGCCCCACGGATCGGTAGCTGTCGGGAGTGGCCAGCTTCCAGATATTGATGCCGACCCGTTTCTCCACTGTGAGGGCACGCCGCATGGTGGTGTCCTGGTGCCTGAGTGTGGGGGTGAGCCACTGGCACAGCTCCATAAATGTCTGCCTGCTCATCCTTAAGTTCCTGAGCCAGCGGTCGTCATCCCACTCCCCAAGCACCAGCCGCTCCCACCAGTCAGTGCTGGTGGGGTAGCTCCACAGCCGCCGGCGTGTGAGGCGGGGGTGGGGGCGGGGTGCTGCAGGGTTGGGGGTTGAGCCCTGCTGCCCTTGGGGCAGCTCCTCCTCCGGTGTAGCAAGGAGGTGCTCAGCTGCCTTCCGTATGGCACGGAGCAGGGCAAGCCTTGCTACTGCCGGGAGGGCTGGGTGGACCTCTGGCTGCTGCTGCTGCTGCTGCTGCTGCTGCTGCTGGGGGTCCATGACTGTGTCACCCGCGGTCTGTGTGCCTATGGCTCCTTAGACCGCGTGCTGTGCAGGCTGAGTGTGTCTGGGAGGGGCCCTTTAAGGCAGCGGCTAGCTGTTGCCCCGGAAGCGCTAGTCCGCCCTGTGACCCTGTCTGCAGCTGTGCCTGGCATCCCTATTTCGATGTGTGCTACTTTGGCGTGTAGACGTTCCCTCGCTGCGCCTATTTCGATGTTGTGCTGCGTAACGTCGAAGTTGAACATCGACGTTGCCAGCCCTGGAGGACGTGTAGACGCTATTCATCGAAATAGCCTATTTCGATGTCGCTACAATGAAATAAGCTATTTCGATGTAGGCTTCACGTGTAGACATAGCCTAAAAGAGCTGGGGACAGCAACAGCCAATCAAGGCCCCAATAAGCTGCAATAAAATAAGCTGCCTGTTGTTAGCAAGTGAATTCCTGGGTCGATCCAGTGGCAGAGCAAGGACAGCACCAGACTGGCTGCGATCAGTGGCAGGAGTTCAGCAGAAGCCCTGCAGATCTGGTTCTGGAGAGGGGATATAGCCTAGAAGGGTAGGAAATTGTTTTGCTTGTGATTGGTTCTGAAGAGCAAAAAAACTGCTGCCATCCTACGTCTGCTGTACACCAGGCAGTGTTTTGGAGTAGGCAAGTCTACACTACCAAGTTATTTTGAAATAACAGCTGTTGTTTTGAATAACTTTACTGTCATCTACCATATGCACAGGCTATTTTGAAATTAATTTGAAATTGCAGGTACATTATTTCAAAATTGTAAAACCTCATTGCAGGAAGAATAATGCATATTTCAAAAGAAGCGCTATTAAGACACAGAATCGTGCTACTTCAAAATAAACCATAATGGCATCCAATGGCGCGATTTCAAAATAGCACAATGTGTCCAGAAATGCTATTTCAAAATGCACTGTGTGTGGTGAAATAGCTTTTTCAAAATACCTTATTTCAAAATACCCCTTTAGTATACACATAGCCTGTTTGTGCTGGCCAGAGAGCTGAGTCATAGCCAAGTCAATAGAAGCAGTTTTACTGCCGCACAAGTACCAGGAGCTGGAGAGAGTGGCACCACCACTGTTGGACACAGGGACTCAAGAGGTGAGTGCAGCCCAGCACACACACAACTTTTATTATTCAATCTGTCTTATCCCAGGTAACATTTACCAAAGCCCCAAAACTCCATATGAAGTAAGAAATTAATTAATCAAGACTTCAGATCTTTGTCCAGCTGGAAGACATAATTGTCCTAGCTCTGTTCCCACATCTTTCACATTGGAGCATATGCTGGCATAGCAGAGCTCCCCTGATGGAATAAAGCCAGTATATAAAATCAGCTTCTGCAAAACTCCTGCTCACTCTTATAGTCAGTGCCTGGTATGTATCTTGTCCAGCTAGTGTTCATCACCAGTTGTGAAGTAGGAAGACTGTCTCCCTAGATCATACCCCATAGTAGTCAGAGCACTGACTCTTCTTACCAACTAATGGTACAGGTGCTGGAGCATTGACTAGGATGAAACCAGGGCCCTTCCAGTGCTCCGAGTACCAGCCCAGGCACACTGGGAAGGAACGACAGACATCCATGATTGGACTGGGTGTCTCCCAGCCTGCTTACTTCCTGCTGCATCCCTGCCTGTCCAGAGACACAAGGAAGGCAAGGTTAACAGACCACAATGTGCCTCCTCAGAGGGACATTAGGAGGTTCCCTTTACTATTCACTAGCAGAGGCTTTGCTGTCCTTGCAGCAGCCAGTAGCACCTTCAGGGTGATGTGGGGCTCCTCCTGGATTCTTTCAAATGTTAACAGTGCAGCCCACACCCTGACTGAGCTGTGAGGCAGCCTTTTACCTTAACTGAGAACAAGCCAAGGAGGAACAGCTATGTGATATACATGGAGATATACATACCTCAGAGCTGGAAGGGGCCTCGAGAGGTCATAGAATTCAGTCCCCTGAATTGATAGCAGGAATGTGGAACCACCTGGGACCAGATCTGCTCCTTAATTCTCTGTTGCCCAGTGTGGGGTTTGTACACATCAGACAGGGGCATAGCTGGCACGTGACATGCTGGCAATTCCCTGCTGGTTCCTGGAGCTCCTCTAGTCAATCCCAAGGCTGGGACAATGAATACATTGCACTAGAGAATCAGGGAGCTCCAACTATCTCATTAGAGAAAACACTGCAAGTAGAAGTAAAGGTGTAACCTACTTTATGTATTTTGGTCCACCTGGACGGTGTGTGTGAACAGCCTCCAGCTCTGATTCAGCAAGGTCACTATGTACATTTAATTTTAAGCATGTGAAAGATCTTCTTGCCAGAGTCTCCTGAGAGTACTCACATGCTTAAAGTTAGGGTACATGCTTAGGTGCCTTTCTGAATAATGAGCTCAATTTTTTGCCCTGTTCTTCTTTGTTGGCTAGTAACAATAGCCATTTCTACACAGACCACTTCCTTCAGAAGTGGCATGCTAATACATGGAGTGAAAGATGCTAATGAGACATGGATGCAAATTCCCCCTGCCTCATTAGCATAATGTCACATGATTTGGAGTCTGGAAGACCATTCTTTCCAACTCAAAAATGCTGTGTAGAAGCATGGCCCCCCGGGGGGGGGGGCGGGTTCTGGAAGGAAGTCCTTCTTCCAGAGGCCCCTTCTTACTGAAAATTTTTGGGAAGAAGGGGCTTCCAGAAGAAACATGTCCTTCCAGAAGCCCTGCTGGGGGCCATGCTTCTACATGGCGTTTTGGAGTCCAGAAGAATAGTCTTTCAGACTCCAAATCATGAGATGTTATGCTAATGAGGCACGGGAAATTTGCATCCATGCCTCATTAGCATCTTTTGCTCTGTGTACTAGCAGGCCACTTCCAAGTGGCCTGTGTAGAAACAGCCAATGAGTTACACACTCTGGCTGTGTCTACACTTGCATTCCTCTTTTGACAGAAGCATACAAATGACGGAAAATAAAAATGCAAATGAAGGTGCAGATTTACATATCTGGCACCTCATTTGCATATTCTCCTTTCAAAAGAGCTTCTTTCCAAAAAAAAAGAGCTGTGTAGATGGGGCTGTTTCGAAAGTAAACCCCATTTTTGAAAGAACACTTCTTCCTGAAACAAAATAGAGTGCTAGATATGTAAATGCACACCTCATTTGCATTTTTGATTTCCCTCATTTGCATGTCTCTTTTGAAAGAAGAATGCAAGTGTAGACACAGCCTTTTTGATTCTTTCCCAGAAGCCTGTTGTCATGATTTTGCTAAAAAGACAGTTGCCGTTCCTGTCTGGTCCTTATTGGCTTTAAAAGCTAAGTGTATTTGTTGTACAATCTTCTGGCTTTTTAAACACCCAAGTGATGATATTTTAAGAGACAGTCAAGAAAAAGACAGCATATAAAATGTTAAATCATGTAGCTGCCATTCATGTTTCTTTCCTGCCCAATAGATGGATACAGTCTACTTAATGTATTTTGCAAATGTTTCTTTACATCAGATCACAATGTAGATACCAATGTGTAATGTATTACTTTACCACACTTAATCTGTCTGGCTAGATTACATAGGAAGAGCCTTTTCTCACTGGGATATTAAAGTGGCAGTAAAGAACTTAAGTGAAAAAGTGGCCTCTATCTTTTAAAAAGTTAGGTGATCACGCTATCCAAAAGATGTCCTTTTGGTGCTTAGTAGCCATCTAACAACTATGGGCTTTTCTGGTCACTTGCTGAATTTATGCGTTTGTTTTGGGACTGATACCATGACATTTGCTCAGGCCCTCCCCTCTGTTCTTCTAGGTACACACCTGCTCCCCTCTTCCCTTTCAATTTCTGCCAAATGTGTTTACTCTGCTAACTGCACAGAATAAATTTTATTTTGGGAGAAGGGAGAGATTCACTTGCTCTCTCGCCATCCAAACTCTCTGTTCTATTAATCCTAGGGATTGCTTTAAAAAAAAAGTGTATTGCCAAATCTATCAGTTTCAACTTAAAAAAAAGTATACATTTCCAAATGTACTTGGCCATAATTTGCCAGATTTTCCTGCCAAGTATAATCTTCACTTGCATCCAAACTGCACATGGTATTCCTTTTCATCCATATGATTAATCACTCCAGTAAAATTCTGATATCCCCTTCCAGTAGGTTTTTGAACTTATACTCTTACATACTTATAGTCTTTCAGAGTCTCCAATTTGCCTGAGTACTCAGGTAGAAGTTTCTTCAGCATGTTCAGTATTATCCTGGACTTGATATATAATTAGCATAAAAAAGTGATGACTTCCTATTTTATCTGCTTTATAGATTTCCCAGCTGCATCTACTTGCTATATTGCTTGTTGTAAGCCACAGACTTAAACATGAAAACAAATTAAATCTAGTAGGTGCTCGGTATTGAGCAATACCACATTGTACATGCCAATGAACTGTTTCATTAAACAAGTTTTCCATAATGTATTACCATTAAAGTCCCTGGATTCTCCATCTGCCCTTTTTTAAGCATGGATACTACATTTTTCCTTTTCAAATTATCTGTGACCTCCCCTGATTGCCATGGGTTTTCAGAGATAATTACCAGTGGCTTGGCAATCACATCAGCTAACTTTCTCAGCACACTCAGGTGCATTAGATCCAGTCCCAATGACTTGTGCATGTGCAGCTTTTGTAAATAGTCCTTAACTTGTATTGCTAATGAGGGCTGCTCACCTCCTTTGCATATATGCAGCCCAGTGAACCAGTATGGAAGCTGACCTTTCCAAAGAAGACAAAGGCAAAAATGGGATGGAGTGCTTTTATTTTTTCCATACAAACTGTCACTAGGTTACCTCCCCTCTTCAGCTAGCTTACCCTGACCTTCTTGTTGTTAATTTATCTATGGAAACCCTTCTTGTTATCCTTTGCTAGCTTCAACTCCAATTGCACTTTGGCTTTTGACATCTTAGCCAAATCTTCCAATGGTAAATTGTCTTTTTTTTTTTTTTTATATAGGCTGTAGACATTAGACACATGTAAAGTTGCTAGTGGTATTCAGAGGAATCTCAATAGTGTTGTAGTCCTTTTTAAGTTCCGTTCATCTGTCAATATAACTAAGATCTTGCTTTATAAGTATACAGGTCCCCTCCTCCTCCTCTTGTTTCTGTGTCACTTCTGATGACATCACATCCTTAAAGTCTAAACAAAAGTTTTTCCACTAACCAGGTTTGTTGTGCTCATATCAGATTTGTTTTCCACTTAACATTTTTTTTTCTTTTAAGTGCCATTTAATACATGGCCAGCATATACCAGTAAGTACCCATTAGCACTTTAGTTTAAGCACAACATAAAGCCTCTATTTAAAATTGCATACATGAGATCTGTCAAGGGATTGTCCATGTGTAAATACTTTCCTGCTATTTATCATTTTTTAACTCTGTCTTCACTGTCTAGTGTGAAACTAATCACTTCTATCCCAAATGCAATACATTTTCTCTTCTGCCTACAGCAATTCATGTTCTTCTAGTGTCCTTTGCTATTATGTTTCCTATCATGAAAAGTGTTATGCTTTTTTTCACCTCCCTCACTTCCCTTATGTTGTTCATCTTCCAGATTCTGCTGTGAATAATTTTTTGATAGTTTCTTCACAGGATATTTTATGGATATTTTTAATTTTTCACATCTATCTAGGTTGTTCCATTTCAAAGCACCCTTTGAATGCTGCTCTGTGCTTTTCCCCATAGCTACTTCTTTAATCTTACTGGGTAGCACTGCATCTTTGAATGTCATTTGGGTGTCTGTGAATGATTTGTGCTCCCTCTCACCTCATAATGAGTTGCTATGCAAACAACACTTGGTCCCCATTAATAACCATTTAATTTCATCCTCAGTCATGACTAGCAGAACCCTATACATTACCCCTCTGATCTCTGTCAAACTTAGGTACTTGGCAATTTTTATTCTTCCCTTAATCTTAAACTTTAAAAAGCTTCTCATCTTGTTATTTGTGTACATTCTCCAAATAAATCTCTACCCTGCATGCTTGAGCTTGTAATAGACTTGACCGACTTCTTCCTCTCTTCATGGGGTTAATATTGCCTATTTTTAGGGCTTTTGCTAGAGATCTGATCATTCTAAAATGCCAGTCCTTTTTACTTCCTCCCCGATCTCTGCCTGCTTTCTTCTTCATAGACATATTTTCCCCTTTACTAATTGAAAGCTGTCCCTCATTTCTTGCTCCTTTTCCCCTAATTTTCCAACATAATTTCTAGCCTTTTTCCTATCAGCCTTCATTTCCCAGGTCATTCAACCTGGAGTTCCAAGCCTCAGCTCTCAACCTTTCACAATCCTCTTCTAGTTTCAGCGTGGTGACTTTAGGCAAGTTGTCCACTCCTGCCCAGCTGAGCTTCATCAATTAGCCTCTCAGTTTCATGGCTCTCTTCCAGGTGCAGCCTAGCAGGTTAATTGTCCTAATATACCCTGCTTCTGCCTTGTGATTGTGATGAAGTTCACCCCATGCAATACTGTGTCTTTTTATAATCAAGGGACAAAAATTGCTACAAAAACACTGCATAAAACAGTCAACTGATCGTAGACATTTATTTAATAATTTAGCAATGCATCCAAATTCAGGAAAGCCGTTTTCTTGAATCAGGGCCAGCATGTATAAAATATGGTATGTACATAAGCCTTTGAAAGAGCCCAGATTTTGGGAGGTGTTCAGCACCTGAAACTTCCATTACTTCATTAATGGCTGGATTACTTCATTAATAGCCATGTTGTTCAAAACTGCAATTAGTTAATAAAAAACATTTCTGTCTTTGCATGACAGGAATCATCTAAACAGAGATGATCATGGACAATAATTTTAATTAATCCTTTTACAAGTCAAGTTAAGCTGATGCTTATGTGCTTCCTTAAGTTAGGGGCTAAACCACTTGCTTATACACAATGCTAAATTCTGCATTGATTAAATTTCTCATGATAAAGAGAAGGCTCTTATTGTGGATTTACAGGCTAAGGCTACGTGAGGGATGTGTGAAAGTACATTTCACTATAGGGGCCACAGAAGATAGAGGTGGGAGAATGGCTCAGGATTTTTGTTTCACAGTCTTGGCAGCAAATATGTCCTTTTGCTCTGGAAATGGCAACAGAAGAGAGAACAATTTCCGATTGCCCCACCTTCCTCGGCCACCCACTGCAACCTTTCCTCATCGCTTAGGTTTAAGTTCCCCAGATCACAAGCCTCACATACTATGTGTGCAGTGGTTTTGGTACCATCTGTTACACACAACGAAGGAAATCCTGTCCCCATGCAATTGAAGTGAATGGACTCTTGCCATTTACGTCAGTGGAGCCAGGATTTCACCTCAAGCGTACAATGACTAATCTTCATTTTGAATTTTCTGAGGAATTTAGCTAAATACTTTAGGCTCTTGCTCTTTGAATCCCATAATGTAATATGCAGACCTGGACATTTAGCTTAGTAAGAATCTGACTTTAGTTACACCACTGTAAATCCAAAGTGATTTCAGTGGAGTTCTTTCAGATTTACAACAGACCAAATTAAATCAGAACTTGGTCCTATTTTTTTCCCTTAAGCCTAATGCTGGTTTTGTTACAGTATTCTGTTAATTGCAGTACAATGTGAAGGCATCATATTTGCACAGCTGGATCTCAAAATAATGAATACTAAAATACAAACAAACATGAAAAAAATTGTCATAAACCTACTGTTACTCTAAGTAGCTTCTTGCAGCTTTATAAATAGAGACAAGTATTCTCATGGAAGTGACTGACTTATTTTTTAAAGGTGGAGCTTGGCTCTGAACCAAGGAACGCTTAATCTGCCGTCAAACACTGTAACACTGAGATACATCCCCATGATAGAGGGAGATGCCAGAGGGCTCACAATCTATTTAAAGAGATACTACCCTATTTATATACATTACAGCCATGGCAGCTTTTTTTAATTTAGTTTTTTTCTTGTTTTCATTAGGTAGCAGGAAATTAATTGTCACACAATGTCCCCTTTCATTGTAGTTTGCCTAAATAATTCCATCACAGATCACATTATGGAGCCAGTTGCCTCTTCTTTGTTTTGGTTAAAGCTGAACTTTTCTAAAATCCTCCCTATAAATAAAGTTGGATTGGCATGAAAATTGGGCCACTGCCTATGACCAGGCAAGACACTGTGAGGGAAGTTCTCCTGTTTCTTCTTAGTCAACTGCTGTAAATAACCTCAGAGAGGTAGCCATATTAGTCTGTATCTTCGCAAAACAAAACAAAAAAGCAGTACTGTAACAGTTTAAAGACTAACAATATAGTTTATCAGGTGATGAGCTTTTGTGGGACAGACGCACTTCTTCACATCTGGAAAATCCTGATAAATCATAACTGAATCAGCTAGAAAGGACAGAAGGAGTGGTGGGGGCTGGGGGGAGCAGGCAGAAGGGAGAAAAATAGTTTCTGCAAGTGTCTATTAAGTTAAATGGGCTGCCTAGGATCACTGCAAATATCAAAGGTGGGGAACTGTACTTGTGATGCATAAGGCAATTGATATCTTTGTTGAGTCCAAGCTGACAAGTGTCAGACTTAAGAATGAACTCCAGATGTCTCCCCTTGTAAGCTGGTGTTAAAGTCTCTTTGTTTGAGAATGCAGACTTTTAAGTTTTGGATGCTATGACCTGCTAGATTGAAATGCTCACTGACAGGTTTATGTGCTTTCAGATTTCTGATGTCTGATTCAGTCTTTGGCAAACTAACTGTCCAGGTTGTCCAGTATACATAGCAGAGGGGCATTGCTGACATATGATGGCATATAACACACTAAGGCTACGTCTACATGAGCCCCAAACTTTGAAATGGCCACACAAATGGCCATTTTGAAGTTTACTAATGAAGCGCTGAAATACATATTCAGCGCTTCATTAGCATGCGGGCGGCCGCCGCACTTCGAAATTGACGTGCCTCACCACTGTGTGGCTCGTCCCGATGGGGCTCCTTTTCGAAAGGACCCCGCCTACTTTGAAGTCCTCTTATTCCCATCAGCTCATGGGAATAAGGGGACTTCAAAGTAGGCGGGGTCCTTTCGAAAAGGAGCCCCGTCGGGACAAGAAGGGTGGCGGCAAGGCGCGTCAATTTCGAAGTGCGGCGGCCACCCGCATGCTAATGAAGCGCTGAATATGTATTTCAGCGCTTCATTAGTAAACTTCGAAATGGCCATTTGTGTGGCCATTTCGAAGTTTGGGGCTCATGTAGACACGGCCTGAAAGAGCAGGAATATGAACTCCTGATCGTGTAACTGACATGGTTAGGTCCAGTGATGGTGTATCCAGTGTAAATGTGTCCTATCTGTCCTGTCTAGCAAACTTGTCTGTTTTTTTTTTTCTATCTTTCTGTTAAATTCTCTTTGTCCCAGTTTTCATATATCAGAATTTTCCAGATCTGAAGAAGTGGGTCTGTCCCACATAAGTTCCTCAGCTAATAAATTATATTGTTAGTCTTTAAAGTGCTACAGAACTGCTTTTTTGTTTCGCTGTGAACAAGTTTATTGAATGATAATTTTCTAAATTCATTAGAATCCCACAGTCCAGTCAGTCTCAATAAAAACTTCACCATCCTTGAATGGCTTGACAACAATATGGAAGGATGGAATTTTCAAAAGCCCCTAGGGGAGGGAGGTTCCCACTTAACTCCCTTATGTCTAGTTGAAAATTCCAAGCTAAACATACTACCAGGCAGATATATTAGGGATTTTCCAGTACAGGTTCAATTATCTAGTCATGGCATTTGAACACTAATTTCAAGAAAACAGGGTAGAATGTTCTTGGCTCAGTGACAAGCACATGGCACTGAATGAAACAGAAGCCAAATGTGAAAAACAGAGCTAAAGTAGTTATTAAATGAATCTAAAAGCAATCCTGAATATGGGAAAGACCAATTTAACACAGCTTGAACTTGAGCAATCATATAATTAAAATGATGCCTGCCTAAATCATGGTCATTGTCAATTAGAAGGACTGACAGGAACAACTGTGGTCTTTAGCAGTGCTGGTAAATCAACAATGTTTGTGTTACTCATGCAAAACTCCCTTTGACAACTTCCAGGTTGTTTTTTTTTTTTTGAGTAATATGATCAGGATTTGGCCTTAATGGCAAAAATTGTGAAATCTGGTTTTGAGGCCATGCAGGAAGTACTGGATTTTATTGTTCTTAAGATCTCCATATACAGTGAGTCAGTCATTTTCCATTTCCATTTCCCAAAGCAGTTTCTGGCTGGGAGAAATATCCATACCTTCTCTGGAGTGGTCTGTTCAGTCACAGGCTGCAGTGTGCCCACGGTAGCGGTGTGAACTCCCTGAAAACAAGGCAACGACTATCTTCTTACCCAGCCTGGCCAAAAAGCCCACTTTCCTTCCCTTTTCTTCCCAAAGCATCATGGGAGTTGTAGTCTCTAGAACCAGATAGCCGTACAACAGATCCTCTCATTAAAAGTCAGAGGGTCCTACAGACAGAAGGGCCTACCCTCCTATATGTAAACAGGGCTTCCAAATTGATTATTCCACACTTCATTTAAATAAGAGACAGTTAAGTAGCTGCCTGGGGATAGGGGGTGGGGAATCCTAGTATTACAGGATTGGAAGGGACTTCAAGAGGTCATCTAGTCTAGTCCTTTGCACTCACAGCAGGACTCAGTACCAACTAGACCAGATCTACTCTTAGAAAATCTCCCATGATTGAGATTCCAAAACTTCCCTAGTCAATTTATTCTGGTACTTAACTACCCAGACATTCTATAGACATCCCAGTGTCCTGGTGCAACCAAACTCTGAACTTGCTTTAAGTTATGAGAAGAAGAAGCTGCATGGCAATTCTGTGGTCCTAGCTTTTTCCATCACGGCAGCCAGGAGTCCAGGGCCCTTTCGAAATTCCAGGTGGCAAGACAATTGTCCCCTTCCTCCCTGTCTATACATGGTGGGCCTGGTGGTAAGGAAGGGACATTTCAGTTGAAGTGTTTTGCCTCATTCTGTTTGACCTTGGGACAAACGTGCTTAAAAGTGGTTATATGAATCATTGATGGTTTACTTTGAACTAATATTCACATCTTTGGTATATAAAAAAGGCTCACAAGACTTCTGTAATTTCATTTTGCCATTCACAAGCAGTTACAACAACAATGGTAGGCTTGGCAAACATGACTATTATGTAACTATGGCTATGGGGCACCTCTATCAGTAAAAAGGCTAGTAAGTGCTCTACTGCTTTGTTTGAACCCTGTTCTGAATACATCACAGTCTATTTTGTGGGAGTATACATGCACATCTTATGAGAATTGGATGATTTATGGAAGTTTTGTGGCTGAGACACTGACATGGGATTCAGAAAAAACAGGCTGAATTTTTGGCTTTGTCAGACATCTTCTATGTGACATTTGGGGAAATCACATAATCTCATTTTGCCTCAGTCCCCTCTTTCATAAAATATCAATATTACATCTGTTTTGGAATACCCTGATTCCCCTCATCCCCACAGTTCTTCAGAAAGAGGTGGATTAGGTGGCATGTTCTGTCACCATGGAATTGCAGAATATACCAGTCCTTGGCCGTGTCTACATGAGCCTCAAACTTCGAAATGGCCACGCAAATGGCCATTTCGGAGTTTACTAATGAAGCGCTGAAATGCATATTCAGCACTTCATTAGCATGCAGGCAGCTGCAGCACTTCGAAATTGACACGCCTCGCCACCGCGCGTCTCGTCCCGACGGGGCTCCTTTTTGAAAGGACCCCGCCTACTTCGAAGTCCCCTTATTCCCATGAGCTGACGGGAATAAGGGGACTTCAAAGTAGGCGGGGTCCTTTCGAAAAGGAGCCCCATTGGGACGAGATGCGCAGCGGCGAGTCGCGTCAATTTCGAAGTGCCGCGGCCGCCCGCATGCTAATGAAGCGCTGAATATGCATTTCAGCGCTTCATTAGTAAACTTCGAAATGGCCATTTGCGTGGCCATTTCGAAGTTTGGGGCTCGTGTAGACGTAGCCCTTGATTGCAATTTCACCCTTACTTACATGCACAAAGCCGTAAGAGATTGTAAGCATTTGAGTGTTATCTGGATTGATGCATAACTACAAAGAGAATGGAAATCCTTCTGAGTTTATTGATGTACAACTGAAAAGGAAGCCAGCATTAAAAGACATGTGGCCTGCAGGATGAGGATATTCTACCATGGTGCAATCTACAAATCTGTTGTTGGGCTGTGGTATTGATTGATGGTGTTTCTCAGTAGAATTCCTTTATGAAAGTTTTAATGGCTCGTTTAGGAAAGTGCTCTTGAAAGCCATCCTTACTAAAACTTATCTCTTTCTGAAATGCAGGCCTTGGTCTCCCCAGCCAGGAATTTATGGCTCAGTGCCAGACAGGAAATAAAAGTCTATATGGCCCTTATTAGGTATATTGTCATGATGTAAGAATGGGTGTGCTAATGATCTTATTTACATTTAATGGCATGTAATGTTGTTCATATATCAGTTCTGCAGAAGAAACCAATTAATTGGCATTCAAGGTGTACTGATGCTTGCAAAAATATCCATTTTATTATCTGGTCTTTTATTTGGTATACGATATAATGAGTATTTTCTTCTACTGCTAGGCTAGTGAATCCTACATATTTATTAAGTCTGTGTCTACATTATCCCCCTTTTTCAAAAGTGACGTGGAACTGACACAGACTGGGGACTATCAATGAGGGCTTTCCATGCATATGCAGTGCTTCATTAACATAATGGCATCCATGTGAATTTTGAAACTGCTAACTTCAAAGTGCTGACCGGCAGTCTAGCCATGTGTGCTCTGAAATACGCTCCCAAATTTGAAATTCCCTTACTCCCAATCCCTATGTATATTTTGTGCATATAAAGATTTTTTAAAAAGTACTATAGGGTTAGCATGCTCCACAGACTTTTTATTTTCTGATACCCTGGATATTTTTTAATTTTAATTGTGTAATCTGATTGGAAGGTTTTTAATGTAGAGTGGTCATTTAATTATAGCTAAGGTTTTTGGGAAGCATTGTGCATGTCCTAGAGTTAAGAGGCTGATTCAGGATGGAGAGCTTCACACAATAGCCAAACAGACATGATGGCTGTTATGAAGCGCTCCTCATACAACTGATGGAAACATTTGAAATTTTTCTGTCATATCTCAGTTTAAAGTTGTGCCTTTGTAACCTGGTTTTCTGTATGTTGAACTTCCATTACCATCTTCATGGCAGCCCAATGCACCTGGGCCTTCAAAGGTTTTTTTTTCCCTGCACATATAGAGGTGATGGAAAGGAGGCAAAGAGGGGCATGAGGCTCAGGAAATGAAACATTTCTTCAATCCTAGCTAACTAAGAGAAAATCCCAAGCAAAGCTTATGCAGCCATATGCTGTATTAATTTTCATGGAAAACTCTCTCCTGACTGGAAAGGACTCCTTCTTAAAGTAGGATTCAGGACAATCTAACTGAGCAAAGCTATGTCAGTTGGCAGCTGGGACACAGAAATTCCTGACATCTGTGGCAGTGATAGCAGGGGGCTTTCAAGTGTAAGGTCATATATCACATCATATCCCCAAAATCTGCATGTGTCAAGGAGATTAATAGGATTTATAGGCCATATACTCATAGTCTCCTCTGGCTAGTAGAAAGTGGCCAGGGCAAATTTCAGGGTTTCCTGGGCTTCTGCAGTTTTCACTATATATGATTGAACCCTGCAAAGTAGCTCATAATGGGGACCCAAAATTTGTCCTCGTGTGAATGTGATGTTCTGATTTCACATGAATTGTTTATAGAATGCTCATGACTAACATAGGGATAACGTCAGCCGAATTGCGTGTGAGCTGATTTCAGTAGAATTCATGCAGTTGCAATGGCTATTGTGGGCACTTCCATGTTCATTTCAATAGTGTAATTGCCTTCAAAGACTTAGGAAGGAGATGCTCAGCCAAAAGCTTTTAAGAAGTGCCAGGTCTATTTTTACAATTTGGATCAAGCACCGGTTGTTTGAAAGCCACACTTTTATTTCAAGTGACTTGCAGCACAACTTGAAATGCACTGTTAAATACATAGTGTTTGCAAGGAAAATTAACTCACATAGCACAGCAGAGAGGAGTGTAGTCCATGCCCCCTCAAGCAGAAATCAGGAGTAAGTCTGAAAACTGACCTGGGGAATCAGCTGCATTTCTTTCAATAGTAGTACAGTGAGAAAGGCAGCAGACACTCCCTCAGTGCTCTAAAGGAATTAAAATGAAAGAAATCAGTGTTGATTTACCAGAAATTCTTCATGGAAATGCCAGCTCTATGTAGCGTCTCTGTACCTCCTCCAATGCACCTGATAGAATATCACCAACTCTTAGTGATATTCTATTTCTATAAGGCTTGAATAATGATGACACATTTGTATAAAAAGAGTCTCAGCACAGTGGAAAAAGGATTACATTTAGTTTGAATATAACTTGTCTAAAACCCAGACGGAAGGCTTTGTTCTTCAAATAGAGAATGTGCCGCCGCTGCTAGTGCTTGTTTTCAATTTTATGTTGCTTTTGATCCAAAACTTTTAACTTATAGTCTTGTTGATAATACACAAAGCTGGTTAATTACCTAACAATTCAGAGAGACAAACAGCAATGCTTCTGCCAAGCAATCTGTCTATCAAGTTAGAGGGAAAAACCCCCACACTCTTTAATATATATATACCTTTGTGTGAGAATCTACCTTTATCTGCTGATGAATCCATTGGGAGCTATTTTACTTTCGCAGTTGGCACTTCTATGCCTAATTTTTTTTAATCAGACTTATCTATACTACTGAAGCAATTTTTTCCTCATCTGACACAGGTACAGGAAATGCTGCAGGCTGAAAAGTTATCATTTGCCAGTAAGAAAGCTGACATAGATTGCCAGGTCTTGTTAGCAGCAGGAAATTATGCCATATCACCCTGCATTGTGATTCATGTTCACAAGCTTTCCATCCCAACCAAGATGTCCCCAAACTTTTTTCCATTGCAAGGGAAGTGGGGAAAAATTGATTCTCACAATCTGGCTCTCTATTCAAGGGAATCAGAAACTGAGTTTCTCATCTTCCATTCAACAGTCTCAGCTCTTGGGTGTGTAGGAGGGAAAAGGAAGTTATTCAGAGTCAATTATAACTTTCCATTAGATGGTTGCATCTTGGATTACTGTTTGAAATTGTTTTGCTTATTGTCTCCTCAGGAAATGGATTGTAGACTTTCCCATTCAATTAAGCCTAAGACACTAGTGTGTGAAATGAATTTCAGGCAACTTAGATCAGCTATGAAAATAAAGACCTAGATCAGGAGTCAGCAACCCCCAGCACAGGTACCAAGAGTGGCAGGTGAACCAATTTTCATTGTCACATGAGGTGGGAGCTTAGCCCCTCCACTCCTCCCCCGTGCAGCTGGGAGCTTGCTCAAAACCATGTTGCCTGTGGGTTAACAAAAGACCAGCTGATGCTACCAACCACCAGCTAAACAATAAAGCCCTGCATCTTAATTTATTAAATACGTCCATGAGTGACTTCAAAAAGTATCACCAGCATTCATACCATACAAAGAGGTCAGAAGGTCAAATTTTGGCACTCTGGCTTAGACAGGTTGCTGACCTAGATGCTCTTCTGAGGCTTGATTCAAGCCCACTAAATGCATAGAAAGGCTTTCACTCTCTTCAGGTGGCTTTGCATTGGTCATATGGTAGAAAAGAAGTATTTTTGGAAAGGCGGAAAGCAGTTTTCCTACACTGGTATTTGTTCATATTTGTTCCAAAATCCCATAATGGAGAAGGATTTCTACTAACTTGCAGTGCAAATTTATTCTATGCATTTCCTACATGTGGTATACTGTATCATCTAGGAGCACTGAGATCACTTATAGAGAGTCCACTTCAGCTAGTTGTCAGCTGGCTGTTAGCTCATGTGGTAAAGGCTCATCTACTTTAACTCCAGAGAGGCGAGGTTCTATTCTGCCCACATTACACAAACACTTGCAGCCTACTGAGAACTGGAGGAAAGAACTAAGAGGATGTAAAGCCACCTTGGTAGGCCTGAGAAGTAAGACCTATATCAAATTTTTGGGCCTTAATTTGTTCTTTTGGGGATCTTCTTTGAATGGATGCTGTCATGATGGTTCCTCAAACATAGTCATATGTATTTGCCTATAAATCTTTTAATTTAATCTACTCACCGATGACAACTGCCAAGCCCTTTAGTTACAGCAAAACATAACGAGACAGATAGGCAATATTTTTAAATTAAACTAGATTTTTAGAAGTGTAATTCCTTTAATTGTGTTTTAGGCTCTTTGCTAGGAGGAGAGGGAAACTATGGAAACCATAATGGTCATTACATTTTTCCAACTGTCCCAAAACATATAAAAATGCCACATATTAGCCTATATTTAACACTGATGTCTGGTCCATATTGAGGAGTTAATTCAACATCAACTGTCTTGCATCAACCTAAATACTGAAATGTCTACATTTAAATTTTGCTCCCTCCAGTGTTACTGCTCTGCTACACTATGAGTTAACTCAGCTTCCATGAACAGTAAAGAGTCAAGATCAATGTAGTCAGTCTGACCCGGAATCAATGCATATTCTGCATTTCCTATGTCAATCGTTACTGGCTATTAAGAGCCATCTCACAATGCCTCCCACTAACAGAACAATCAATACGAGCACCCTTAGTCATGACATGTACCACCAATACAAGGAGCAAAGCATAGATGTGCACAAGCAAAGTAATTACTGTGGTGGCTGGCATCCAATATAAGTTTAATTGATATACATAGTGCAAGTGGGTCACATTCACCCTAACTGAATTGACCTCTTTAGTGCTGGTCCTCCGTATAGTAATGTAACACTCCCATCATTGCATAGGTGTACATGTATATGTATATGTCTATGTCTGCCAAATTGAAGTTTCCTTTTCATGCATCTGACAAAAGTGGGTTCCAGCTCATGAAAATTTATGACCAAATAAACCTTTAAGTTGCCACAGGACTCCTCATTGTTTTTGCTGAAACAGATACACACACCTAACTCTCTGAAACTTGTCCCTAAAGGTGTAGTAGTGGGTAAAGTTCATGTTGCTCAGGAAACGTGTAGGTATTTTGTTTGCAATACACATCGTGCTTTGGCAGATATGACTGATTTGTACTGTAATATCTACCTATATGTTCTTGTTCATAAAATAATAATGATATACTTGTGTGAGAGATGTACCAGGCCCTTCTATGGCAGAGAAACTGGAATTTCTGTAAACCTGTCAATTGAAGATCAAAGTTTGTCTTTCTAGGACATTGTCTTATGCTAGATTTATTAGCCAGAGAAACATCTCAAATTGTATAAACATCCCTTTGAATATTGTATTGGATTTTATTTCTCTTTGTACTTACTTTCCATGAACTTTCTAATGAACAGCTTTTCTCTCCAGGATTTTTGATCTTTGGGATGTCATGGGCCATTTTCAGGAGCTCTTGAATACCATCTCTTTCTTTATATATGGCCGCAAGGGCAAAGGATACTGCAATTTTGTGTCTATTGTAAAATTGTGAACCTTGTTGTGAAAAAGGTAGGCAGTCACTATGAAGTGGGTCTTTGCCTACGAAAGCTTATGCTCCAAAATATTTGTTAGTCTACAAGGTGCCACAGGACTTCTTATTGTTCTCAAAGCCACTCTACTGGTGAGCAAGTTTCCAGGCAGTAATAAGGAGAAAAACATTTTGTTCATATTTAAAAAAAAATCCAAGTAAAGCAAATTTAGCTACTTTAAGGAAGATTAGCCCAAGAAATTTAAATGTTAAGGTTATGTTCCTTTTATTTAAATTAACAGAAATACTTGCAGAAATGTCGGGGGCTTCCATGCCTTCTGCATGTGAGGCCTCCTGATATTTGGGTTGATTTTAGCTGTAAAAATCACCTTTGGCTTTGCCAATATTTAAAATTAAAGTTGACATATTAATAATACCTTTCAAATCTTTTATTAAGAAAACTTGAAAATACAATGATAAATAAATTCAAACATTTCTTAAATCATTTAGTTTCTTGCTTGCTATACCTTGGTGGGGAGGGAATTAACGTTCACTGACCTGATTCTGATTTCTTTAAGGTTAATAAAATTCAGACAAGGAAATTCCCAAATCTGTTATCTAGAGGGAGCTCTTGCCTTTGAATAAAAATGGTATGTCTCATAATATAAAGATATGTTGTTCAGCTTTCTCACCTGCAGTTCTTGTATAGACACAACACAATCTGAAATTATTATCCACTTAAATCTAAGTAGACCACCATAGAAGGTACAAATTTTAAAACTCGCATGTGTGTGACCTTGATGTTTTAGTTGGTTTATTTTATTTTGTTTTGTTAAGATGAGTTGCAAAGTACAATCAAATGTGAACTTCTGCTGCAGATGTAAGCATCATTAGGTTGAAAAGTTAGAATGTTCTGAGGTATTAGACACTTAGTCCCTGTAAAAACATTACCATTTTGCATCATAATTAGTTGTTAGTAACTGTAGCTTGGTCTGATTAAATAGTCTCTCATGTGCCAGAAAACTTTCAAGAATATGCCTACTAATATAAGTAATGCCCTCTAATTTTCTTAAATTACCACACAAATAGCTTTAACCCACATCATTATGACCTTATTGCTAATTATAAGCCATCAGTGTGCAATTATTTTTTTCTACTTGCTCACTTCCTTTACTGATACCGCAATTTGAGGCAAGTTCCTGCCCATGAAAGTAGATGAGGGTAAAGGGATTTTATTGTTTAGCGGGTTTTCCAAAATCCCTTTACTGTTTTGAAAGTTTGCCAGCATATGGTAATAGGACATGGTAGGAGGGCAGGATGTATGGGGGCCAGAAGGGAGAGATTTGTAGGACAGGAAAAGATTTATATAAGCTGTTTATCACAGAACATAGTTAATATAATCAGAAAATACACTGACAGTGTATTTACAGGGTTCAACTGACACCCAGACTAAGCAGGAGAAACCACTGCTTTTAATACACACATCTTGGTCGGGGTAGCATTTGAGACAGTCACATACAAGTTGTAGTCAAATTCAATAGCCCTGCTCTTGGCCAGATGACTAGTGTTAATGGGTTTACAAATGCAGAGACAAAGCTATTGTAGGGATGATGACCAGGGCTGAAGTAAGATACTCCCAATCACTAAGCTCACCCTAAAGGGAACCAGTAGTACAGTGCTGTCAGACTTTTCCCTCAAAACTGTTGTTTGCATCAAAAATGGGTTTTTAACTAAATCTCTCTTCTCCCCACCCACAAAGTGCTTCCATGGACTATTTTAACTTACTGAAAAAATTGAAGAATTTAAAAGCAAAAACTTCACTCAGAACTCAAACTTTCCATTCAGAATCATCAGGACATTTTAGAACACTTTAACTTTTGAAATTCTAGATTTTGAAATGTCAAATAGTCTGTTTTCCCACAATCTACCATCTTTCCTCCCTCCCATGGCCTTTGCCACTAAATGAAATTTAACAAAGTGTCATGTTGGGATTGTTTATCTTATTCGGGTTTTTTTGTTTGGTTCTTTTTTTAAAAAAAAAAATTGGGCAAAAAATAAAGAAAATACACCATTATTTATACTATGGCATTTTAGTAGCTTTTGAGAAAAGGATAAACGTGTGAAGGGGGAAAATATTGCTCATTTGTTTGTTTGTTTTCCAACAAGAAACCAAAAATTTCATACAAATCAAACTTTTGTAAATATTTTGGTTTAGAGTGAAGGCTATTTTTGGTCAGGATAGGAAAAAAAAACTCAAATTAAAAATTTAAACCTAGTGCCTCAAGACTAGTCTGAGATACAGATTGTATCCCTGAAATCTGAGATTCTCTCATCTGGAGACATCTGTAGTCTGGGAGGACCATAGATGTTACTGGACCGGAAAGTCCTGGAGTGGGGGCCGGACTGTCATCTGTGGGCTGGTGTTTGGCAGCCTAGCCACAGCCAGTGTCCCCAGGTCCGTGCTGGGCCTGGAGCAGAGCTGGAGCACCCAACCTGCCCTGTGACAGGACCAGGTAGCTTGGGCTGGAGCTGTGACAGCCCCTGGGTGTGCAAGGCCACCTGGTGTCTGACCTTCCCTAGTCCAGCAAATCCTGTAGTTTGGGACCTGTTGGACATAGGAGGTGCAACCTGTGTAACTGTCAGATTTCCTAACTAAAGCAGCCGTCCCTCCCATTCAGGAAGGATTGGACTAACACTTAACAGCATCTCTGAATTGATGGGAAAGATAATGATAATAATTCTTTTTTTCATTCACATCAATATAACTAGGTTTAATTAAATGTTAAAATATGAACAACTAAACAAGATGAATGCAAAGATTAAATATGAACATGCATTTGCAGGAACCTACCAAGAGTGTATTTTTTGTCCATGTTTTCTGAGTATTAATACTTTGTTTTATATTGTTAAGACACTGGTCCCACAGCATGGGGGAGGTCATGTTTCTCACCTCACTTATCAGATTTCTCACTGTTCAAGTTTAGTATGAAACCTTGTACGTCTATGTCTTGATTACAGGGATTTGTTGACAGAAGTTTGCGTATTGCAAGAGTGATCCACTCTGTCGACAGAGAGCAGCTGAACTGCCTGGCCACTCTCTCGATGAAAAGGCCAACCAGAAGCGCAGCAGACAGGGCTGCCTGGAGTCCCAGAATCCCTGTATGTTGACAGACGGGCCCCCTGGAATATCCAGACCGGCTTTCTGTCAACAGATCTCCACAGGTTTTGTCAGTAAAACAGCCATTTTGTCAACAAACCCCTCTAGTAGACATAACCTAGCAGTACAAGAAGGAATATGTGACTGAGTTACTTAAATTGCTTTTTCTAAAATGTAAATATTCCTACTTCCAGGCCACCTCAGCCAAAGGAAATAGTTGAATGCATTTGTTCTAGTGTATTACTCTTTTGATGTGGATTGTACTATTTGCCATGAAGTTCTCACAAGCTGCCTTATTTCCTAAATGTGTCTAAGCTGTTTCACAGAAATTCCTATAATCCATAGGTCAGTATTTTTCTATGAAGAAGTTACACATACTGGTTCTTTACTGTAAAAATGCACAGTATAGTACTGTACTTTGTATTAGTTTCTCACTCAGACACCTGTCTAAGTATCTGTAAAATCCACTCCTCCCTGTGGGCTGACTAATGCCATCTGGCTCTACTGTAAATAATAAAAAAAATAGGGTTGTATTGACAGCTGCTATTGACAGACACAAAATTATGTGGTAATGTGACATTGTCATATACATTAAAGTGATCCCTAGAGAGTTGTGACTGAGAGCTTGATCAAACATAAAGCATTTGTGGTATTCTAAGACAAGCATGCCACAAAAGACCACAACTACTGACTTTGCAATGGGATAAATTATTAACTTTGACTTGCCCTAGAAAGTCAAAATGCAAAAGCAACTTGATTGAGTCTCAGAACAGGTTGGGCAAAGGAGAGCTCATTAACAGAAGTCCCCTGTCTCCCAGTCTTCACTGCTTTGAATTATGGATTTCTTCACCTCTCCTCCTTCGTTGTTGCATCGGCACAACTCATGTGAGACACTCCTACGCACAGCATTTACTGGGAAAGAGTCAGCATGATTTTTGTAAAGGGAAATCATGACTCAGCAATTACTAGATTTCTCTGAGGTGGACAATATGCATGCAGACAAGGGGGTACAGAATACTTAGATTTGCAAAAAGCCGTTGACGAGGTAGCTCCAAAGGCTCTTAAGCAAAGTGACCCATCACAGGGTTAAGAGGGCAGGTTGCCTTCCAGATCAGTAACTGATTAAAATATAACAAAAAGTCCTGTGACACCATAGAGACTAACACATTTATTAGGTCTGAGGTTTCACTGGTAAAACCTACCTCATTGGATGGATTTGGAGTGGAAATACAGAATCAAGGGTTTATATAGCATCGAGCGGGGGCAGAGGGAAAGGAAGGTACCTTTCACTACTATGACCACAAATAACAAGCAGTCCTGTGACACCTTAGAGACTAACATATTTATGAGATCATGAGCTGTCGTGGGTAAAACCCATTCTCGTTTTCCATTTTAAGAAGTGGGTTTTACCCACGAAAGCTCATGACCAATTGTTAGCCGGTGGCCAGGTAATGTGCGGTGAGGTACTCCCCTGGGTCCTAAACAACCCAGTTTTTTAACTGTTAGAGCAGACAGCTCCTAGCACTCTCACCCACGGCCAGGCTGTAGTAACCAAACGGTTAAAGTTCTTTTGTTGTGCCGGCTGTGTTGCAGTGACAAAAGGGTTAACAAAATGGTTAGGCTCAGAGCTTAACTAGTTGCAAGTTTATTTAAGCTACAGTTATAAGCGTGTGGTTACAAAAGGCTATTGTTTACTTCTTATATGCTAGCAAAGTACAGGTGTTAACAAGTTACGTTACAATCCAATACAAAGATATCTGTTATCATCTAACACAATGATATCTTGGCACAATGACATCTAGTTACAGAGCTCTAATTCTTTAGCTGTGCACAAAAAAGTCAGAGACCTAGCATGGGTGTATCTTACCCTCTCTGCGTCTCTCGATACCAGCGTAGCCAAGCCGGATCGGTCACTCAATTCCGCGGAAAGAAGAATACGAGGTTGGGCGTCCCCAGCTGTAGACCTCGGGAGGCAATCACCTGACCCGACCAGCAGGTAGTTGGTGGAAATGCACTCAAAGTTAGAGTTCTGCTGGACCCATCTTTTATACCCCTTTTGGGTTATGTATTCTCTTTCTTATCTATGGTGCCAGATCATACTGGTCTGTCTTTGTGACGCCAGTTTGTTACAAGGGCATTTCTACTTAGTTTGCACTTGTAAGACAAGAGATAAGCAATTTAGGAGTACAGGACATTCTTTTGTGTGGGCGGGGCACGTCCCCTTCTGGGTGATTGTGTGTGTGCATCATATTGATCAATGCCAGCTGGGGTGATTTCTTGAGGGTCCCCCCCCCCCTCTTGTTGACAGTCTGGCCTGTTAGCCTTCTAGCTGCACTTTCTGCTTCTCAGGGTCACGATAAGCCAGCATATCTGGGCCTCAATGAGGGCATCAAAGACTGTGCTGTCAGCAGCCGTTTCCGTGCCCTGTGTGCTCCTCAGTGGGGGGCGGCAACGAGCAAGCTGGCTTGTAAGGGGGAGACTTTGTCTGGCTACACCAATGCCAATGGTGCAAAACCCCCAGAATGCAATAGGGCAAAGGCACTGTGGTATAGGTACCCACAATGCATTGCTCACACAGTTGAACTTGGATAAGGCAATGGAGATGCGGTAAGTCAACACAGAGAAATGGTAAGTAGACTTTCCTGAACAACTGTGTACAATTAACTTTGAGTTTATAAAATCAAGATTAAAAAGTTGAATTTATTAAAACTGATTTTTATTTCATAGTGTAGATGTGGCCTCTCTTTGGTACCCTTGCTTTAGGTCTGTCAAATAGGGACATAACATATTCCTGACAGTTCTAATGAACTGTGGGACTCCTCTGATGCTGTCTGTCATTTAATTGAACCGTTGCAAAAGTCATCATTGAGGCTGATTTTGTCTCCTCTATACAAATAGTCAGTCAGGGTTCAGAATCAGTCCTGTGCACTGAGGTGGAGGAGGGGGAAGAAGAACCATTGTCCTTTAATGTTACTTAAGGACTTCTGTTAAATTGCCCAGGCAAGTACACAACCTTAAAGGTACTGCTGATAACAATATATGCAATGTTATTTCAATGGTAAGCTTCAAGGCACAGAGACACTGTTCTTTTTATCCAGCCTGGTGCTGCGGGGGTTCGGGTGGAGCTTCATTTGCTGCTGTGCATCCAGCAAATCTCTTATCTTCTATTCTCTGGAAACAGCCCAATGGGAGCTGAGAGATTTTTCTGCAGGGTGACAGCAGTGCACAAAACTGGACAACAGAAGCCGAGATATTTTGCTGAGGGTGGGAGACAGTGTAGAACAATGTCCCAGCTGCCATTGGCTGGTTTCTGGCCAATAGCAGCTGAGAAATTTTTTCTGAAGATGGAAACATTGCACAAAACTGGCCAAGAGACATTCTACTGTGGGTGAAGGCAACGCAGTACAATTTCTCAGGTGTCATTATTGGCCAGTTTCTGACCAAAAAGAGTAGAGAGGTGTTACTGGGGGGAGGCACACTGCCCATTCCCCCAGGGCAGAGAGCCACATGGAACAGCCCGTGGGATGTGGCTGCTGGCCAGAACCTGCATCTGGCACTCCACCCCTCCCTGAACCCCCAGTTCCCTCCTAGACCCTGCATCCCCTCTTGCACCCCTCCCTCATTCCAGAATCCTCTTCTGCACCCATCCCCAAACCTGGACACTGCACCCCAATCTCCTGCCCCAGGTCACAGCCCCCTCCCTCTCCTTCTCAGACCCCACACCCTCTCTTCCGCCCCAGATCCATATCCTGAGCTCCCAGATGTACCCAACCTCCGTTCCAGACCTCGCACTCCCTCCACAGTAAAGTGCAGCACTCAACCACTTACCAAAATCTTGGCATGCCCCCCCCACCATCAAAAATATTTCTCACTCCTGCCCTAAAGGGTATTTTCAACACATCAATCAATAGAACTAGCTAGTCAGCCCTCCTACATAATAAAGGTCAATATTTCAAGTGAATGTTTGCTTCAGCAGCTGGTCTGTTTAGCTTAACATTTGTTATGTTAATTAGCTTGAAGGAAAGAGGACATTAATCTCACTCCTTAATTTTACTTTTGATGTCTCCATTTCACCTGAAAACAGTTAGCAGGGCTGTAAAAGCATAGAGTTCACAAATTGTTTAGTATCCTTTAAAATAGTTTGGGCTTCATCTAGTAGACACCTTGTCTTGTATTGAAGAAGCCACCTGATTCTAATATTGCATCAGTATAAATATCCTTATGTTTAATAAGACTGGTTATTTAGAACCAGACTGTGCCCAAGTCCTAATAACCTATTGATAAAGATTTAGAAATCAAAACACAATAAAAAGTCAAGGCTCACTTTCACTTTTATTTCAGTATCTTGTTATGTATCATGTTAAAACTACGTATAGCACAGTCTCCACCTAACAACAGCTTCTGTTGATTTCAATATTTGCTGTAAATAATGTCAGATATCCTATATTAGCGTGTTCCCCAATTTTATTTGGCCACAGAACCCTTTTAAACTCAAAAGAATTTTGTGGAATCCCTAATAACAGTCATATATGGAGCAGAAAAAGTAAACCTCAAATAAGTAAGGATAATAATAAACAAATGCTAAGCCCCAAACCTTCCTCCCACATCCCCAGGATTAACCCTACCTCAGGCCCAAACAGGCCTATCTCCCCAAAGAGTCCCCCAGCCTAACCCCGCCTGAACAAACTGCCCAAGTTAGCCACCACAGCTCCTCCAACTCTAGTCCTGAGGGACCAGTTTCATTGGCTGCCTTATGGCCATGCAGGAGACCACTTGCAGCCAATGAAAGGTGAGGACAACGGACCAATTGCAGGACCCATTTGGCTCCCTTTCCAGATAGCCACTGGCTCTCCTTCCCCTACCCCCACTGCACATGCATCAGCTACTCTGGGAGTAAGGGGTTCTCTGCAGCTCCCTGCCCTGCCGCCACTGAATTAAAGGAACTAAATTCAGTTGGTTTAATGGCCAGATCCCTCCCACTGCCTTGTTGGCCTTTAAACCAATTAAATTTAGTTACATTATTTTGGACGTGGCAGAGCAGGGTGCCACAGAGGAGTCAGAGACAGCATCGTCAGGAGCTGCAAATGGTTCCTGAAAAAGCAGCATGCAGCTCCAGAACAGCAGGTTGCTGACTCCTGATCAAAGTCAAATTTATATATGTCAGTTAAATTTTTAAATACGCAAAATCACACAATTATACTATGTTCATATTCAGTCATCCACATGATCCATGCTCCTTGATAGTGAGTACAGGCATTTAGAATGGTATATAACAGGCAATCACGCCACTGATTGTATGCGGAGCGCTGAGTAATGACACCATCATCCCCACTCTCTAGCTAAGCTGGCATTACACAGGGACCCTTATAGCAAACATAAATAAAAATTGTTTTAAATAAAATTCATAAATGCTTAAATATTAAATTGCTATTTTGAAAATCATAAAATGTTATTGTAATGGAATTTTCTTGTGGAACCCTTATTTTCTCTTCGCAGAACCAAAGGGTTCCCCGGAACACCATATGGGAAACACTGCTGTACTATAAAAAGCCAAAGCACATCCTGCTGTCAGTTATTATGACTTTAGTTTACCTTGTCTCATTACCTTCTTGTTTGCTGCTTAGTTACTTGAGGTTGTCAGGTTTGGATTAACTGTGTCCCTCCTGCAGCCTCCACTCATTTGAGAAGGGGACCATAAAATCCTAGGGCTGGAAGAGACCTCAGAAAGTCATCAAGTCCAGTCCCCTGCCCAAAGCAGGACTAACCATAATTAAATCATCCCAGCCAGGATTTTTTCAAACCAGGACTTAAAAACCTGTAGAAGGAGATTCTACCATCTGCGTAGATAACCCATTCTAGAGCTTCACCACTGTCCTAGTGAATGGAGTTCTAATTATTTTATTCATGTCTCCAAGTCAAAACCTATCCAAGTAAAATTAAGTGCCTTGGCATGGGATAAGCAAATATTGGGCATAGGTCATTGAGCAATGCCATCATTTCCCTCTTTCTCTCATGGGCGTCAATGAAATTCAAATAAAGATTTTGACTCATTCAGTACTAAACATTTAGAAGCCTTCCTTTCTTAGCTCAATAAATAACAAAGTGATTTAATGAGTAAAGTATGAAGGCAGTTGTAAAAGGTAAAAATAATCATACTGCAGTGCATAATGGGAACTTGAGAATTTAGAATTTATCCAGACTGATTTTCTAACATTTTACTATTTGATGTTTATTTTAACATTAAATGGTAAAATGTTAATAAATCAGCCTGGGGTAAAATTTGACCATTGCTAGGTATAATCCTTGCCATCAACCTACTCTTCTTAAGTCAACATAACATTTTTATTACAAGAATTCTAGCAACTAAACTTTCATGCAGCCTCTTTGTACCTTTAATACTTTAAAAAAATCAAGATATATGATCTGAAAGTGAATTACATCCTTCACCTGTGACCTACTTTTATGGTCATTTTTTCCCCACGACAAACTCCTTATTGCCATCTGTCTCAAGGAGAAAGAATATGCAGGAGAATACCAGCCAAATTTATCTCAAAGGTGTTTCTGCCTCAGCAAACACATGACACTTAATCAGAAAAGAAAGTTTGGAAATGGTTTTAGGTTGGCAGATGTGCACTATTTTTTTTCTTTTTTGTTACTGCATCAGTATGGATGTTCTGGATTTTTTTGTTTGTTTTCACATTTTTTTCTGGTGTGACAAGAAGAACTGAAGAATGGGATGTGATTATATCATGCATATGAGAGGGGAAAAAAACAATCCCTATAAAGTTCAATAATAATTAGTTAGTGTTTAGTGTAGCAAGTGTGGTCAGCCCTGTATAAAAAGTGAAGCCCATATCTAGTTGTGCTGGACACTAAAGCTAAGCAGAGGATGACAAATGCATTTTGTTACGTTAGGAAACAATCCTGTCAACATAGTTCAGTACTGGAATAAATTGCCTAGGGTGGTTGTAGAATCTCCTTCATTGGAGATATTTAAGAGCAGGTTGGATAAATATCTAACATGGATGATATAGACAGTGCTTGGTCCTGCCACGAGGGCAGGGGGGCTGGACTTGATGACCTCTTGGGGTTCTTCCAGTTCTCGTGTTCTATGTTTCTATGTCAGTGTTCTAGGCTTGGAAACTCTTTTTCTTTCTGCATTGGAATGAACACAAAACATTTTGAATGGTTTTATGAAACCAGAAGTATCTGCATATAGAGGGTCTGATAGAGTAGGCACTGAGGTGGGAGACCCTGACATCTCTTTCCCGATCACTCTGAGTCAGGTACGCTAGTGGCTTGCATTGAGTTTTGCATGTTACATTGCCCTGCCCATGAGACTGGTGTGATCTCTGTGATGAAAATGTTTGTCGAAACTGTACCTTTTCATGGAATTTTATTTCAGCAGAAATGTTCTTATCAGCTCTCGTAGACACTCCAGAGCAGGGAGATTCAAGAATTTAACCACATGAATAACTTCATGCGCTTTAGGAACTTGAACTCTGCATTCGAGTGAATTGACATTTGCATATCTTCCTCCTTGATGAGTAATTCATTTTGATCTAGCTTTAATTTATTTTTATAGTTATATGAGAAGCTGGGTTTTCAGGATTTGGATGAAGAGCATCTTTTGGCTTTCTGTGTTATGAAAGATTTTTTAATAATAAAGAGACATAATGAACATGGAACACACCGGCCATGTGGAAAAGAAAACAACAAAATTCCACAGCAAGGGTATACCTTACAGGTCATCTGAAAGGACAATAAATACAAAGATGTCAAGAAAATGCATAGTCCTCTGCAGTAATCTCTCCACTGGTATTATCTTCCTTTCAGAACAAAGGCATCTTAGAGGCTGGAAGAGATATAGGAGTAGATATGGAATGAAAGAAGATTTGGACAGAGACCACGATATGGAACATTTTATTAGTTCCGCTGCCCCATTCCTGATTCATACAGAGTAACCTGTGAATTTCTCCCTCTTTTACCAACAGACGCTTTTCAGCTTGCAGTATAAAGACCATGTGAAAGCTCTGTTGAACATCTGCAAGGCTCAGTGACTTCCATGTAGAGTTAACTATACCTGTGTATCTCATAGAACTGGAAGGGACCTTGCAAGAACATCAAGTCCAGTCCCCTACCCTCACAGCAGTCCCTATCACCATCGCTGACAGGGCTTTTTTTTTTTTTTTTGGAGTCACATGAGTTCATCACCTTCTTGGACTTATTCTCTTACATTACTAGAGTTTAAAATATTTAACATAAGTTCGCACGGCCTTGTGCAAGTAGGAAGTGGATGTTGGGTAACACAGTCTGTTTCCCTTACACGCTGTATTTCTTTGTGAGATATGATTGTCCTCTCCAAACTCCAGGAGTTCGGGGATACCAGCTGTTCAGATAATGCAGAAATGATGTCATCTACTGGCAAACAAAAGACAATACTGCAAGGAAGTCTGGCCATGTAAGTCACCTTTAAGGTATGACATTTTTAAAAGTATAACTAATACACGAGCCATCTAAAACATGTACTACAAAACAAACATAATGGTACAAAAGACTAGCCTTCCACGTTTGTAAACATTTGTCTTGTGGTACTTGTGGTACTGATTTTTCTTTATTAAGTTTGCATAACATTTAATTAGCACCAGAGCAATAATGGAACTGCAGAGCATATCCAAACTGTACAATCAATTGTAGGATAACAGAAGTGTTTCTTTGGCAAAATAAGAAAATTATTAGTATTATGCTAAATTTTTCTACGCTCAGACCAGCTTTGAATTCTTTATGCTTGTGATCTTTGCTGTCTGTTTTTATTCCAAAAAGGAGCAATCAGAGCACTCTGTTGTTGCAGAAACTTAAATCCAGACTGATCAAATACCAAGTGGTCCATTCAGCTTCATTTGACTTCAGCAAACAAAAATTTTAGTGACTGTTAAAATAATAACAAAGAAAAGAAGGAGGGTTTTCTAAATCACAGATTTTAAGAAGCAACTTCTGATAACATATGAACATATGTTGATTGAGGCCTCTGTCTCTCTCACTCTCTCTCAGTCTCTCTCTCTCCCTTTCATACCATAGGACTGTATCATTACTTAGCAGCTGGGCATAGTCTGATTTCTCTGTCCTGTTCAGGAAATAGAGATTGGATGTCTGCATGCAGATCTGGAATTTGCCATGGAATCTGCTTTTTATCTATACCTTCAAATGCAAATTCACATTGGCACATGGATCAAATTAGCTGAAATCTGCAGTAGTGGCAGTTCTACATGATCATAGCATCCTGAGTCTCCATTTACTATTGTGTTCTGATGGTGCTGGAGCGCAAGCCTCTATGTTAAGACTAGGCTTTTAAAGGAGTGCTGGTTGACACTATAAATGGTGTATATTTGTGGATATCAGTTCAAGACATCACCTACCAATGAACAAGTGTCTTCTGGGAAATGGCATCTGGCTTTACCCTTTTCTTCCTCTCTCTTCACCACACAAGACTGTTTTTGGTTGGTTTGCTCAATATTTGTGTGGGAATTTGAGCTGACTACAAGACATGTTTTGGAAGATGGTGGCTTTTGTCTACCACCTCCCACTGGACAACTTCTGGCTTCCAAAATCTGGCAATGAATCTTGCTGTGACATTGGGCTCAACACTTACAGAGTATGGTTGGTGTCCACTGTTGTGTTTGGGTACAACAACCTGTTCATTCCAAAAAAGCTGGTGAAAAAAAAAAATGGGGCCCTCACTACCAATTGGAATATATTTGTGTATTACTGGAAAATGTCTCTTTTTTAATACTAGGAGTTAAACAGTGTCTGATCTGAGTATGCATTAGAGGAAAAATTGAGTTATTGTACTGGAGAACTGGAATTTCAAGAAAATGGATTTTTTTTCAAGAACAGTCTGGATTTTTTTGCCAATGCAAAACTTAAAATATTTGTCCAACCCCTGAGTCCAAGTTTGTAACCTAATCCTGTAAACTTTGTGCGTTAACAAAAATAATTACATTTTGTGAGTTTTGTGATATAGTCTAGTAACAATGCCATGAAGCTACAAATTGCAGGAAGCTGCCACTTTGAAACTCTTCTACAGTTGCTGTAAGAATGAGAGTGGGATGTACTAAAGAAGTAGAGGATCATGAAATGGTGCAAATTAATAGGCTGTTTGGGTGGAATTACAGAAGGAAAAGAGGCAACAGTAAAAGCTCTGTTATCTGGCAATCAGTTAACTGTCATATCTGATATCTCTCAATACAAATATTTATTTTAGCAACCAGGACATACTGCTCATCACATTACGCAATTGCATATTCTGCATTCAACTCTTCTGCAAAAGTAAGTAAGATGAAAGCAGGATTTATACAAAAAAAACAACTTCCAAGGTTTTTTAGGGTCACTACAGATTCAACCCAATCTCCTATGCCTTCCAGGCCTGCAGTGATAATTGATGTTGGTAATGATGACCCTGAGGCACTGCAAATCCTGAAGTGCCATCTGAATCATCAAGGAAAGATGAAATTATGTGCAGTGTAGTTTGTGTTATGTATATCTTTAGTGATCTGGGTGTATGCCTTGTGCTGCCCACAATGTTATGTAGTGTCTCAAGCTAACCTACTATATTGAAAACTTTACCTGCATACGCCTCAACTCTTCAAGAAACCAACCTCTCTGCTGTGCAGTGCTACTTGGAATAGGTGAGTACCTGTATATTTTATACTTTGTTCATTTTATTATACTCTAATTCTTTAAAACTGGCAAAATATAACTCTGTTAACCAGAATATTTGATTAACCAACACTCCCCGTTCCCCCAACGTGCTAGATAACAGCATTCCTACTGTATTAGGCCCTCTTCATGGGTTAGCCATTTTTCCAGGTTCAGTCCTATTTCTCCTTCCTACCTTACCCTTCAGTCACACATGCAGCCTCTTCCCAGGCTCTAGTACATCTGTGGTTTAGTTTAGCCAAAAGGCTATGCTTGAAATAGATGCCATCATTGGTATTATCCATTTTTGGAAGATTGAAGTGTGAGGGCCTTTGCATTTGACATGAATCTTGGCTTTGTGAGGGTTCCAAATCTAGTTGGATCTCCTCACTGGGCACTCTCTAGTAAATAACACTAAACGAATTCTATTTGTCCCCACTGCTGTGGTGTTTGCCATTGAGTTGAATACATATAAAACAATCAATCATTTGCATGATCCATAATGTTTCATTTTCTTGGAGGATACAAAAGGATTCACACTTCTCCCTTTCTCATTCTGGGTACTGACTTTTTCAAAGCGTTGAAGCAAATTGTAAATTATGTGTAAAATAAAAACTCCCTGTCCAGTGTCCTAAAAGATTAGTGTGTTAGAGTACTTGTTGTGCTGTCTTGTTTCCAGAAAGATCTTCCATGGAATGATGCAAGCCTTTGCTTTATACAGTCTTGTTGCTGATCCATAATATTTGTGTACATGGCTATGATTTCTGAGAGCAAACAGGTGAAAAAACATGTATGCACTATAATAAAAAGGTCCTTTGCTTAAAATGGGATTAGTTTGTTTCCTCACAAGGAATAAAACAAAACAAATTTCTGGCAAAAAAACACAAAAACAGATTTTTAAAGGAGGTTAAGTCTCCAAGTCTAAGAGTGGAGCAGGTAAGAAAATGAATTAAAACTGTGAGAATTTTTCCAATTTATGAATTAGCCCTAACATTGGCTTTAAAATGTCTTCTCATTTCTAAAACAGAGTGGGATTATTGTGATAGAGGTGAAATCCATGTAAAAAAAATGCCTCAGGGACATTCAGCAATTGTCCAAAGCCATCCTCTGAAAACATGTAGAATGAAATGAACACAGCCACTTTTTTTCAATAAATCAATAGCAACCAACAACCAAACATAACAATCATCCATCATCAATGACTCCTTCAAAAGGTCATAGCCTTTTTGCATATCAAGTACAATTTGTATCTGTCTGTGTTGAGGTCCTTAAGATGGTTTGGCTGTATGTTCACTGTGCCTGTCCCTGGTGATGTTACTGAACCACAAAAGCCTTTGGTGACCACATGATTACTGGCTGTATAGAAGCATTCCTTGGCAAACATGCTTGGTAATTCACTGGTATATAATCATAATCATATGTCTGTAGCTAGAAAGCCACCACAATTAAACCAATGTTGATGGAGACAGCTGCTGGGTTCAACAACTATCCTCATTGCTGATCTTAATATGGAGCAGCTGACTAAAACAAAAGCAGTTGATAAACCTAATAATAGTCTAAATTTTCCTAATTGAGCTTTTTTTTATTGGAAAATGCTGACTTGGAGAAACTGGAATCTTTTCTTGGAATGTATCAACAGTTTTTGTGGGAAATTTCAATGGGATTTAAATATTTCATTCCAGTTATCATTTCTTTGTTTCAACTGTATCATATTGATTTTATTATAGTAGTATGATCTTATGAAAATCACATACACTCTGACATAGACTCTGACATAGAGTGGAAGGGATCTCAAGAGGTCATCTAGTCCAGATCCCTGAACTCAAGAGTGGAGTTTGTGATAAGACCACCCCTGACAGGTGTTTGTCTAGCCAGCTGTTAAAAATCTCCAGTGACAGAGATTCCACAGTCTCCCTAGGCAATTTGTTCCAGTGAAATTTCAGAATATCTCATTTTACAAAACAACCTCTGATTTATTATCAGATTCAGGAAAAATATTTATTTTTTTTTTCAACTAGGGGTAAAAGTAGACACTGGGACATACCAGTGCACCCTGTACCAGGCCTGGCATCCTTGGCGCATCCTTTGCCCCACACAAAAACACTGCCATATTGGTGCTTCTAGACTCTATTGGCAGCACATTAATATTGGCTGTGTACTGATAAGTACCAGTGGCCATTTCTTACCAGTGCACTGCACCCACCCCCTTTCACCACTCTTGCCAATTCTATCTAATATCACCATAGAAGCCTGATTTCAGGCATTGGGATGAGGAAATAATCTACCAATTCAGCCAGTTCCCTCTTTTATACTACATTTTGATCAGAAATTCAGAATGCAGCTTAACATGAACTCTGAAACATATATATGTATACACATATCAAACCTTTTTCAATAGCCTTGATCTAACATGAAGTCAGACACAGGACAATACTGTATTAAATGAGGGTTTCCTGGGCAAAGTAGTAGCAGACAAGGCAAGTCTTAAAGGCAAGTCTGAAGCCAATTAGAGGGTTCTTTTCTCAATGCGTTTACATTTTCTATTGCTTAGTGCAATGGGATCTATAAACCCCCATACTGAACATAGAAATGGAAAAAAGTGTTTTTTCCCACCTATGGGGGGAGCAGCTTGACCCCACCCCCATGCAGCTTCTGAAACTGCCAGTCATGGAGGCAGATACCCACACCTGCAGCCAATGGGCAAAACAAGACCTACTATAAAGGGAGTGCAGAGAAGAAAAAGGAAGCAGAAAGGTCTGGGAGAGCAAAGGGGTGATTGTTCTACAAATGACTGCCTCCAATAAAGATGTTAAGACTGAAAGAGATGGCAAACCTTAGAATGAAAGGTTTGATGGATTTAATTTGAGGAGATGGTCCTGGAAGACTTTTTGTACACCAGGTCTTGCATGCATACAAGAGCACACTCTTCACATTTGTGTTGAAGATCTACAATTTTCTCTTCACAGATAATATTTGTGAACTCCATATGGGATGGAGAATCTTGAATTCAGATGTTGCTTTCCCTCCCCTGGCACTGATATCCTTGTCTGTTCCTCCATCTCTGCCCATAATACTCCCCATGCAGGTGAACTGCTTCCCATCTTCCAGGTTATCCCCTTCCAGTGTGATGGTGTTATTGTTGGACTGGTTGATCGTCATTGTCTTGGTCATTCTTGATCTTTCCCTTGTTAATGCTTAGTCCAGTAATTGAGACAATTTTGTGTAGTATTGTGACCTTTTCCTCCATGTTTTCTTGCCAGTGCAAAAAGAGGACGACATCTTCAGCAAAGTCAATGTCCTCTAGCTGTTTGAAAAGTGTCCACTGGCATACTAAAAGTCTTCAAATCACAAGCTAAAGACATTCATAAACATATGTCTGAGGTACATCCTTCCCATCAAATGGCAAGACTTTTTCACAAATGAAGAGCAGAGTAGAGTAGAGTAGAGTAGAGCAGGACAAGAACCACTTGAGGTTCAAATCAAGAGAAGAAAGTGGGGATGACTAGGCCACACTCTCAGAAAACCATCATCCAGCATAGTCTGTGAAGCTCTCACGTGGAACCCACAAAGAAAGTGCAAAAGAGGAACACCTTGGACAATGTGGAGAAGATCTAGGCTACGTCTACACGTGCCCCAAACTTCGAAATGGCCACGCAAATAGCCATTTAGAAGTTTATTAATGAAGCGCTGAAATGCATATTCAGTGCTTCATTAGCATGCGGGCGGCCACGGTGCTTCGAAATTGACGCACCTTGCCGCTGCACGGCGCGTCCGGACGGGGGTCCTTTTCAAAAGGACCCCGCCTACTTCAAAGTCCCCTTATTCCCATCAGCTCATGGGAATAAGGGGACTTCGAAGTAGGTGGCGTCCTTTCGAAAAGGAGCCCCATCTGGACGCGCCGTGCAGTGTCAAGGTCGGTCAATTTCGAAGAGCCGCGGCAGCCTGCATGCTAATGAAGCGCTGAATATGCATTTCAGCGCTTCATTAGTAAACTTCGAAATGGCCATTTGCGTGGCCATTTCGAAGTTTGGGGCACGTGTAGACACGGCCCTACTGAGATTAAAGGACAACTGGAATACTCCTGCAGTCAACTAGAAGTTTTGTCCCAAGACAAAGTGAAGTGGAGGAGACTTGTAGATTACCTATGCTCTACTCAGAGTACAAGAGTTTGAGAAGAAGAAAGTGGAGGTCCAGGGACTAACTTGTCTAATCATAAATTAAGGAGGGCTGGTCAGAAGCCTGCAAAGAGCACACCAAGAGATGGGGAAACCTAACTTTATCCTGTCGCTTTTGTTTATCCCATGTTCTACCACAGGCAAAAAAATGTAAACAAATACTTGATTATCCTACCAGAGCTATTTACCTGATGCAGGGAAGCTGAAAGTTGCATAAGTTAAATGCAAAGTAATTAATATAATTAATGCATTAAATGTATGTAATTAATGAGGGGGTAGGGCTGTCCTAAAATCCAGAGGGTAAGGACATTGGGGAACAAGCAACCAGAGCTTGGGAGAGAGTCATAAAATGATCGCTACAGTTAGGAAGGGCTGCACCATCAGTTCCAGTGTACTTCCTGTCTTCTCCACCTGTTCTTTTATCCAGACTGACCATGTGGCCACTACTCAGACCCTTGTGTGGTTTTGCAAAGACTGTGGCCTGCATTTTCCTCTCACAGAGAACCAAGCTGGGAGGATGATCTTGTGAGAAAGGTGACAGCTGGTGGAATCAAGCAGGAAGCAGGTGGGAGAGAGACAGGAGAAGATGGGTGAGGAGCATCTGTCCCCATGTGGAATTCTTCAAGACTAGTCATACAGGCTACGTCTACACTATCACATTATGTCGAAGTAGCCTATTTCAAAGTAAGATCATCGAAATAGACTACTTTGACAATTATCATCCACACGTCCTCCAGGGCTGGCAACATCGACGTTCAATGTTGAAGTAGTGATGGGGAACGTCGAAAGGAGCTGCCCTGGAAGGAAATGCAGAGCGTCCACACACACAAGCACCCTCTTTCGAAAGGGCCAGGAAAGACCGCGGACTGGGTCACAGAGCACACTAGCCCTTCCAGGGCAGCTGCAAGACGCTGCTTTAAAGGGCCCCTCCCAGACACACCCAGGCCGCACAGCATGAGGTCTGCAGAGCAGTAGCCACTCTCTCACAGACCAAGTCACAGTGGATATGGACATCCAGCAGCAGCAGCAGCAGCAGGAAGAGGAGGCCCTCCAGGTAGTCATCCAGGGGGCAAGCGCCCTGCTAGGTGCTGCCCGGGAGGCCGCCCAGTGGCTCCTGCCAGAGGAGGCCACCCTGGAGGCAGACGGGGATGCCTCTGACCACCGGGCTCCCCTCTTCCTCCCTCACTGGCTGCTCCCCCGACTCTGGAGCTACCCCACCAGCTCCAAGTGGTGGGAGCAGCTCGTCATGCGGGACTGGGACAACGATATGTGGCTCCGGAACTTTTGCATGTGCCAGCAGACCTTTCTCGAGCTCTGCCAGTGGCTCACCCCAGCACTGAGGCACCATAACACCCGGATGTGGCGCTCCCTTCCTGTCGAGAGGAGGGTCGCAATAGCCATCTGGAAGCTGGCCACTCCAGACAGCTATCGCTCTGTGGGACACCAGTTTGGAGTGGGAAAGGCCACGGTCGGGGTCGTCGTCATGGACATAAGGAGGCCCGGGCACGCACCCACTGGGGGGCGGGGGGGCCGGAAGGGGGTTTGGGGAGGGAGGGAGGGAGGGGCTGGGTGTGGGGCTGGAAAGGGACAGATACAGGGGAGGGATGGGCTGGGCAAGTGGGGTACCCGGGGAGGTGCCTGGGAGGGGGGGCTGGGGGAAGGGCCCTGGGGCACCCTGCACAGCCTCACAGGCACCTGTGTTCCCTCCCAACAGGTGGGCCGTGTGCTTAACACCATGTTGCTCCGGAAGGTTGTCTGACTCGGGGACCTGGACGCAGCTGTCACCAGATTCGCCTCCCTGGGGTTCCCCAACTGCTTCAGGGCCCTGGATGGGACCCACATCCCCATCTGTGCCCCAAACCACAGTGGAGGAAGATACATAAACTGCAGGGGCTACTACTCCGTGGTCCTGCGGGCCATGGTGGATAGTCGGGGCCGCTTCCAGGATGTGTATGTGGGCTGGCCCGGCTGCACACATGATGCCCGTGTTTTTAGGAACTCCGGCCTGTGCCGCTGGCTGGAGGTAGGGACCTACATCCCCCAGAGGGAGATCCCTCTGGGGGACACCACTGTGCCCCTCTGCCTTGTGCCTGATGTGGCTTATCCCCTCCAGCCCTGGCTCATGCACCCGTACACCGGCCACCTCAACGCCAGCAAGGAGCGGTTCAATGCCCACCTGAACCACGCCCGCCAAGTGGTGCAGAGAACATTTGGCCATCTGAAGGGCCTCTGGCTGTGCCTCCTTGCCCGACTGGACATCAGCCTCCAAAACATCCCCCAGGTTGTGGGTGCATGCTGCACGCTCCACAACATCACTGAGAGCAAGGGGGGAGGCTTTCATCCAGGGGTGGGTGGTCGAAGCCGGCACTGGCTTCCCCCAGCAGGCCACCGCACCCAGCCGCCAGGCCCACCATGAGGGGGTACAGGTCCGTGAAGCCCTGCGGGCCCACTTCAATCAGGGAGACCCCTGAGAACCTCCCTGGCCTTCCCCAGAAGACCCGCCCCCCAACAGCCCGCAATGCCCACACACCACCCCCAACACCCACACGCCACCCCCCCAACAAGCACACACCTCCAGCTTTTTGGAAATAAGACCTTTTTTTTTTAAAACTGGATAACTTGTGTGATTCAACAAAGAAACTGCAACTAATCTACACAAAGGGGGACAACTATATACAAAAAGGGGGACAACTATGTACATGGGCCAACAGCCAAACTGTCCGCTTAGCCCCCATCAGTCTGGGGTGGGGGTAGAGGGGCATGAGCCCTGGTGGGTACGGCTCGCAACCCCCCCTCCCCGTGTCCGTGGTCCCCGGTGTGGTCGGCTGGGGACAGGGAGGACCAGCAGGTAGGGCTGGGATGCCTCTGCTGGCCGGTATTCAGCCCCAGTGGGCTCTGTGGAGCTTGGTGGTGGTGAGGCAGGTGGGGCAGCAGGCAGAGAGGCAGGTGGAGTGGTAGGTGGGGCAGCAGCCAGTGAGGTGGGTGGAGTGCCAGGGACGGTGGCCCGGGGAGCAGCAGGGGGCAGGAGTAGGGCAACAGCCTCCCTGATCGATCTGGCTATGTCCCTGAAAACCCCCATAAAGTTCTCCCATGCTGCCCACCACCGGCTGGACTCTTCCCACTCAAAACAGAGCCTTTCCTCCGCCACCTCCGTCTGCTGCCGGAGAGCTGCCGGGAGCTGAGGGTCCACCAGGGCCATCGCCAGAGTCTGGCCGTGGCGGGACCATCCCACTGGCCTTGGGGGTGTCTCTGGCCGCTGGCAGTGGCTGGCCTCCGGCGGGCTGTCGGGAACAACAGAGGGTGCCTGGCTGCCTGGGGTGTCAGATGCTGCAGCTGGAGAGAGGGAGAGAGGGAGGGGAAGGCTGTTAGTACAGTGCCCTGGCACGTGGCCCGTTCTCCCCGCCCCCTCTTGCGTGCTGGGTCTCCGTCCCCGTTGGTGGGTTTGATGTCCCTGTTGGCTGTCGCCATGGCATTGTCCCCCTGACCCCGCGGTTAGGACTGAGTTCTGTCCATGGGTACGGGTGCTGACGGTGCTGATGGCCGTGCCGCTGTCCTGGGGCTGTACTGTGGCTGGGCATTCACGGGTTGAGGTCCGCTGGGGTTGTGTGAGGCTCCCGGTCATGGCTGGTGCCCCCGCCCTGTGGCCCATGGGTGTGTGCTCTGTGGGGTATGTACCTGACCGTCCATTGCCACGGTCGGGGGAAGCCCAGTGGGCAGATGCCCGGCTGGTGCTCCGGGAGGGGAGGTCGATGAGGAGCCCCCCCTCCTCACTGCTGGACCCCTCCTCCGCTGTCCCGAGGAGAGGCTCCTCAGGTGGGCCCTGGGGTGCAGGGCTGGCCTCTGGGCCGAACTCCAGCTCCGAGGCCTTCTGGGGCTCGTCGGTCATGGTGTCAAGGGTGGCCGGGGGGAAAGAGGTGTCCCGGGGGTCCAGGATGGCCCTGAGCTCCCTGTAATAGGGGCAAGTGGTGGTGGGAACCCCAGACCGGCTGGCCAAGTCCTGGACCCGGGCATACCCCTGCCGCAGCTCCTTCACTTTACTCCAGACATGTTCTGGAGTGAGGGCAGGGTGACCCCGGGCGGCCAGGCCCTCGGCCAGTTGGGCAAATGCTTCTGCGTTCCACTGCTTGCTCCCCATCACGTGGAGCACCTCCTCCTCGCCCCAGAGCCCCAGCAGGTCTCTGAGCTCAGCCTCCGACCAGGAGGGGCCCCGTGTCCTTTTGGCTCCCCACTTGGCTGCTGGGGATGCCTGGGTCCCCTTAGGAGGGGAGCCCTGGGGGCGCTTGGGGGGCTGCCTTGAGGCCATGGATGAAGGCAGAGGGGATCGGGGCCTTTGAGAAGCGTGCAGGGCTAGCACGTGCCTGTGCTGCTGCCTGCACGCTCTCAGCTTCCTGCCACAGGAAATCCAGGTCGGTAGTGCCTTTAAGGCTGCCTTGCGGCAATCATAGAGCCCCGCAGGGGCTGGACAGAGCATCTCTCAACCCCCTCAGCTGATGGCCGCCATGGAGGACCCTGCAATTTTGAAGTAGTGGGACGCGGATCGTCGGCACACACCCTACATCGACGTTGAACATCGATGTAAGGTGCTATTCCCATCCTCAGATGGGAATAGCGACTTTGACGTCTCGCCACCTAACGTTGATTTCAACATTGAAATAGCACCCGGCGTGTGTAGATGTGATGGGTGCTATTTCGACGTTGTGCTGGCTACTTCGAAGTAGCCGGCTAGTGTAGATGCACCCATGGAGACAGCCAAGTCTGAGCAGGCTATTCAGCTACAGAGGACTGCTATCAGATGACTGGGGAGAGGGTTATAGCTCTATCACAGGGAGGACACTGGCTGCTGGTTACTTCTGACAGCAGGCAGTCCTCCACCTCTACTCCCAACCCACTTATCATAGTGATGGAAAACAGATATGCTGCCCTGTCTATGAACAATGAGGAATGACCCCCTAAGATGAAGGATGAAAGGACATCTATTCCCAGGGTAGGGGGATTTGTAGCTTCCACTCCCAGGAGGAAACACATGGCAGTGGTGGTTGGAGACTCCTCCTCTGACATAATAGGCACCACAGAGACTCGGTGGGGCAATGCACATGACTGGACTACTGGTATAGAAAGGTACTGTGTGCTCAGGAAAGACAGGTAGGGGAAAAGGGAAGGAGGTGTTGCTTTGTATATTACAATGCATATACTTGCACTGAGGCTGAGATGGAAATAAGGGACAGACTTGTTGGTCTGAAGAATTAAAAGTAAAATTAAATAAGGACAAATGTAAGGTGCTCATTGAGGAAGGAGCAATCAGTTGCATATATACATAATTGGAAATGGCTGCCTAGGAAGGAGTGCTACAGACAGGGATCTGAGAGTCATAGTGGACCATAGGCTAAATATGAGTTGACAGTGTGACAGTATTGCAAAAATGTTATCATTTGGGGATGTATTACTAGGGGTATTAAGCAAGACATGAGAAGCTGTTTTATTGCTCTACTCTGAGTTGATTGGGCCTCAGTTGAAATGCTGTGTCCAGACCTGGGTGCTATATTTCAGGAAAGATGTGCGTAAGTTGGAGAAAGTTCAGAGAAAAGCAACAAAAATAATTAAATACTTGGAAAACATGACCTCTGGGGCAAGACTGGAAAAAGTGGGGTTGTTTCTTCTGAAAAAAGGAAGACTGAGAGGGAAGGCATAACAGTCAACAAGTACATAAAAGGTGGTTACAAATAGGAGGGAGGAATTTTTTTCTCCTGAACTTCTGAGGATAGGACAAGAAGCAAGGGCTTAAATTATAGTAAGAGGTTGAGTTGACATTAGAGAAATCTTCCTGACTCTCAGGGTGGTTAAACACTACAATAAGTTGGCTAGGGATGTTGTAGATTCTCTCTACCACTGGAGATTTTTGAGAGCAGGTTAAATACCTGTCAGGGATGGTCTATATGACGCCTGGTCCTGCCATGAGTTCAAAGGACTGTACTAGAAGACCTCTCAAGGTCCTTTCCAGTCCTAAGCATCTATGAATCTATAAGTCTACTTTTTGCACTTATTTACAGGGAAAAGTGTGGGACTTGCACGTGTAGAAAACGTTCTATGCAGTTTTGCCTGGTTTCTTTTGTTGTTCCTATTTTTACAACTGTCTTAGATTCCCACTGTATGTTTTTATAAGCAATGTTCAGTGGAGTTTCTCATATCTTACAGCCATAGGCATGGTAAGAATGTTCAACAAACAGATCAAGAGATATAAATTAATAAACATTAATTCTGGGATGGAAATTTCCATAGTCATTTGGAAGAAAAACTTCTCCATACTAAAAATGTGCTATTATATATTGTAACCCTTCTGCCAGAAGCGCTCAGCAGCAACCAGAGCTGGGTTCAATATCTAGGGGTTCCTTTGCATCCTTCTCATATAGAACTGTCTTGAGCCTCCACCCAGTAGCCTGGGAAATTCACATACCTGTGGGTTCCTCACAGAGTCAGTGCTTCCCCACTCACAAGCACAGAGTCTGAGTGTAGAACAAAACTTTTAGTGAAAGGGGCAGAGAAGTGACATGGCATGAGCTTGGGAAAATACCACACCTAGGCTACGTCTACATGTGTATGCTACATCGAAATAGCTTATTTCGATGTAGCGACATTGAAATAAGCTATTTCAATGAATAACGTCTACACGTCCTCCAGGGCTGGCAACGTCGACGTTCAATGTCGGGCAGCACCACATCGAAATAGGCGCTGCGAGGGAACGTCTACACACCAAAGTAGCACACTTCGAAATAAGGGTGCCAGGAACAGCTGCAGACAGGGTCACAGGGCGGACTAGCGCTTCCGGGGCAACAGCTAGCCGCTCCCTTAAAGGGCTCCTCACAGACACACTCAGCCTGCACAGCACACGGTCTGCAGAGCCATAGGCACGCACACCTCGAGCGACGCAGTCATGGACCCCCAGCAGCAGCAGCAGCAGCAGCAGCAGCAGCAGCAGCAGCAGCCAGAGGTCCACACAGCCACCCCTATAGAAGCAGTGCTCGCCCTGCTCCATGCCATGCAGGAGGCAGCTGAGCACATCCTTGCCACAGAGGAGGAGCTGCTCGCAGGGGAGGAGGGTGCAACCCCCAACCCTGCAGCACCCCGCCCCCCCCCGCCTCATACGCCGCCGGCTGTGGAGCTACCCCACCAGCACCAACTGGTGGGAGCGGCTGGTGCTTGGAGAGTGGGACGATGACCGCTGGCTCAGGAACTTTCGCATGAGCCGGCACACATTTCTGGAGCTATGCCAGTGGCTCACCCCTGCACTGAGGCACCAGGACACCTTCATGCGGCATGCCCTCAGTGTGGAGAAACGGGTCGGCATCGCTGTCTGGAAGCTGGCCATTCCAGACAGCTACCGATCCGTGGGGCAGTAGTTTGGTGTCGGCAAGGCCACCATCGGGGCTGTCCTCATGGAGGTAAGAGGACCCATGGGGGGAGGGGGAGGCAGCCCTGGCAGGGGAGGGGAGGGGGGCCCTGGCAGGGGAGGGCCACACACACCCTGCACACCCCTCACTGATGCTCTCCTATGTGCTTCCCCTGCAGGTCGTCCGCGCCATCAACGCCCTGCTCCTCCAAAGGCTCATGAGGCTTGGGGACCCGGATGCCACCATCGCGGGCTTTGCCACCCTGGGCTTCCGCAATTGCTTCGGGGCTCTGGAGGGGACCCACATCCCCATCCGCGCCCCGGAGCACAATGGAGGACGCTATGTAAACAGGAAGGGCTACCATTCTGTGGTCCTCCAGGCCTTGGTGGACAGCTGGGGCCGCTTCCTGGACATATATGTGGGCTGGCCTGGCAGCACCCACGACGCCCGAGTATTGCAGAACTCGGGCCTGTGCCGCTGTCTGGAGGCAGGGACCTACATCCCCCAGCAGGATAGCCCTGTGGGGGATACCACCATGCCCCTCTGCATCATCGCAGATGCAGCATACCCCTCCGGCCATGGCTCATGCACCCGTACACGGGCCATCTGTCAGCCAGCCGGGAGCACTTCAACATGCACCTGAACCACGTGCGCCAGGTGGTGGAGCGCATATTTGGCCGCCTCAAAGGGCGCTGGAGGTGTGTCCTCACCCGCCTCGATGCGGGCCCCACCAACATCCCCCAGATTGTGGGTGCGTGCAGCTCACTCCACAACCTGGTCGAGAGCAAGGGGGAGGCCTTCTTTCAGGGCTGGGCTGTGGAGGCCAGCAGGGCCGATGTGCAGCCACCCGCTGCCCCCAGTCACCAGGTGGACCCCGAAGGGACCCGGGTCCAGGAGGCCCTGCGGGCCCAGTTCAACAAGGCCGCAGGGTGAACGCTGGCAGGCCCCCCACTGCACCCCCCCATGCTCCACAACATTCCCTTCCCCTACACCCACGCCACAGAGCACCCAAGAGCACACCTGCCCCACTTTTCTTGTAAATAAGAACAGACATGTTTGTCGTGAAACCAGAATATATATCTTGAACTTTTCTTCTTACATTATAACTATGTACAGCCAAAATAAATATTATATAAATACGTATTATAAGATGAAAGGAAAAAAAGGGGAAGACAAGGAAGGGGAGAACTATTTACATGGGGGGGCAGGTATCATCATAACATAACAGAACAGGGGTCTAATACAAACTATTTACAAAACGTAGGTGAGGGGGATATATACAAAGGGGGGGGGGCACGTCCTGGGCCCCCACCCCCTAATGTCCAGCGCTGGAGGTGGGCGGCCGTGACCTGCACCTCGGCCGCAGCCCACGCCGGGGCTGGCTGGGGGCCGGGCAGACCGGGAGATAAGGCTGGCGGATGTCAGCTGGCCTCAGGTCCCCCTCAGTGGATGGGCCCTCGGTGGCGGACGGCGGTGCGACGGCGGGTGGAGCAGCGGGTGGAACGGCGGGTGGAGAGGGCAGAACGGTGGCCGGCTCGGTATGGGGGGCCAGGTAGTCCGCTATGCGCTCAAAAGTGCGCATAAAGGCCCCCCATGCCTCCTGGCGCCAGGCCAGCGCCCACTCTTGGAGCTGGAGGTGCCGCTCCTCCACCTGCAGATGCTGCTCGGCGACCTCCAGCTGCCAACGGTGGATCTCCAGAAGCTGGGGGTCCGCTGCCGTCTGGGGGTGGTGCTGGCTCTGCCGTCGTCCCCACCCTGGGGCCGGTTGGTGCTCCGCTGAGGGGCTGGCCTGGAGTGATGGCCCCAGTGGGCTCTCTGGGACCACTGACACCTCACCGGCGCTCTCCGGTCCTTCCGATGGTGCAGCTGCGGAACACGGGGGGGAAGACGAGTGGAGACAGCCGTTAGTGTGGGCCCTGAGCCGTGGCCCTTGTCCCCCCACCCCTCTGCTTCAGGTTCCCCATCCCCGTCCCTGGTAGATGCTGCTGCTGCTGATGATGGGTGTCCCATTCCCTCCCCCCGGGGGACCCTAGGTTCCGCTCCCCCCATCCCCAGGGATGGGACATGGCACTGTCCTGCTAGGGGGGCAGGGGCTGATATACTCCTGTGAGGGACATGCCACTGCTGTCCTTGGGGCATGGTCATTTGGGCATGTGGAGGGCCCTGGTCATATCTATTACCCCCGCCCCTCAAGCCCGGGGGTGTGCACCGGGGGGGTACATACCTGATGGTCCACTCCCACGGTCGGGGGACACCCAGTGGGCGGACGCCCTTCTGGAGCTCCGTGATGGCAGGATTATTTGGAGCCCCCCGTCGCTGGAGGAGGACGCCCCCCCTCCTCCTCCTCCGGTGCCCCGGGGTGGGCTCCTGGGGGGGCCCCTGGGGTGTGGGGCTTACCTCCGGGGCGGACTCCACCTCCGGGGCCTGCTGGGGCTCATCGGCTGAGGTATCAAGAGTGGCCAGAGGGGAGGAGGTGTGCCGGGGCCCAGGTTGGCCCTGAGCTCCCTGTAAAAGGGACAAGTGACGGGGCGGCACCAGATCAGCCGGCCGCATCCCGGGCCCGGGCATATCCCTGCCACAGCTCCTTCACTTTACTGCAGACATGATCCGGAGTGCGGGCAGGGTGACGCCGGGCGGCCAGGCCCTCGGACAGCCGAGCGAACACATCCACATTCCACCTCTTGTTCCCCATTACCTGGAGCACCTCCTCCTCACTCCAGAGCCCCAGCAGGTCCTGAAGCTCGGCCTCCGTCCAGGAGGGGCCCTGCTGCCACTTCCCAGCCTGGCTGCTGGTCTGGGAGCCCTGGCTCCCCTTGGGAGGGTGCCCTGGGGGCGCTTAGGGGGCTGGGGGGCAGCCATCACAGCGCTGGGGGGTTCTGGTGGCTGCAGAGGAGCGTGCAGGCTGTCCACGAGGCTGTGCTGCCGCCTGCACGCTCTCTCAGCTTCCTGCACAGGAAAGCAGGGGTGGGGAGCTTTAAGGTGCCGCTGCACGCGGCGACCATTGAGCTCAGGGGCTGGAGAGAGTGTCTCTCAACCCCTCAGCTGATGGCCGCGATGGCGGACCCCGCTATTTCGATGTTGCGGGACGCGCAACGACAACACGTTCCCTACTTCGACGTTGAACATCGAAGTAGGGCGCTATTCCCATCTCCTGATGTGGGTAGCGACTTCGACTTCTAGCCACCTTACATCGATGTCAACTTTGAAATAGTGCCCGCCATGTGTAGCCGTGATGGGCGCTATTTCGAAGTTGGCGCCGCTACTTCGAAGTAGCCAGCACGTGTAGACATGTCTCTAGAGTTTATAACCAACCCTAAAGAAACTGTCCCAGCTCGAATGGATTGAGCAGTGTCCTTTGCCTCTCAGGCTCACCAGTCCAATACTATAAATGTCCCATTCACACACACAAACTTTCTCCATACCCCCCTGTAGCCAGACAAAGTCTCCACCTTATAAGCCAGCTTGCTCACTGCCCCCCCCGCCACTGAGAAGCACACAGGGCACGGAAACGGCTGCTGACCGCACAGTCTTTGATGCCTCTCATTGAGGCCCAGATGTGCTAGCTTATCGTGACCCTGAGAAACAAAAAGTACAGATAAAAGGCTAACAGGCCAAACTGTCAACAAGGGGGCGGGGGAACCTCAGGAAATCACCCCAGCTGGCATTGATGGATATGATGACCACACAGCCATCCCAGAAGAGGAAGTCTCCGCCCACACAAAAAGAATGTCATGTACTCCTAAATTGCTTATCTCATGTCTTACAAGTGCAAATTAAGTAAGAATTGCCCTTGTAACAAACTGGCGTCACAAAAGACAGACCAGTACAATCTGACACCATAGATAAGAAAGAGAATACGTAACCTAAAAGGGGGTATAAAGGTGGGCCCAGCAGAACTCTAACTTTGAGTGCATTCCACCAACTACCTGCTGGTCGGGTCAGGTGATTGCCTCCCGAGGTCCGCAACTGGGGACGCCCAACCTCGTATTCATCTTTCCGCGGAATTGAGTGACCGATCCGGCTTGGCTACGCTGGTATCGAGAGACGCAGGGAGGGTAAGATATACCCATGCAAGGTCTCCTTTTTTTTGTGCACAGTTAAGGAATTAGAGCTCTGTAACTAGATGTTGTTGTATCAAGATATCATTGTGTTAGATGGTAACAGATGTCTTTGTATTGGATTGTAACATAACCTGTTAACACCTGTACTTTGCTCGCATATAAGAAGTAGACAATAGCTTTTGTAACCGCACGCTTATAACTGTAGCTTAATAAACTTGTAACTAGTTAAGATCTAAGCCTGACTGCTGTTACTCTTTGTCACTGCAACACAGCCGGCACAATAAAAAGAACTTTAACTGTTTGGTTACCACAGCCTGGCCATAGGTGAGAGTGCTGGGAGCTCCCTGCTCTAACAGTAAAAAACTGGGTTGTTTAGGACCCAGGGGAATACCTCACCGTACATTACCCGGCCACCAGCTAACACCCCCTTCAAATGCCCCACTTACAACTCTGTCCTGTCTGTGCAGGTCCTGACACATCACCTTGATGCATTCTGTCATTGAGCCTGAGGCAATGCCACCTTTGTGCTGGTCCAGTGTCCTGCCTGCCCTGCCAGCTGCCCCACTGGCTGCCCACTCCTGCCAGCCAGTCATCCACCAGTCACCTGTATTGTGGGTTTTGCTGTAAGCAAAACCCTGTAATTCCAGCTCTCAGTAGCTTCAGCTGCCCCAGTGATTTCAGCTCAGAAGGGCTTCAGCTCTGGGTCTAGCTACAACATACGTAAAAGGAGATTCTCACAAAATAACTATAGAACCCAGCTTTAAAGCTATCTTTGAACACAGTGTGCGTATAACAAGTCAAGCTGTATGGCTAAAAAGCTCCCAGCCAACTAGTTGACCCACTATCCCTCCCCTCCTTCTACACCACAATGATCTCATGTGAGGACCCCTGTGTGATCCATATCTTATACAGCAATAATGACTGCCTTGTAACCCAACAATTTCAAGCATTGGTGAGACTCCACAAGTCTTACATCCGGTGATAGCATAAATTGTGTCTTTACAACAACATGTCATTTACAATAGATGAAAACTCATTGCCTCCCCTGCTACCCATCAGACTTTGTTTACAAGGCATTACATAAGCACACCTTTGCATTTTCATACAAATGATCTCTGAAGGACACATTCGCCAAATCCTTCAGCAGTACTGAGCTCCTGCTGGCACATTCCTTACATAAACTATCTTCATATCTCGGAGGAATTTTTCCACAGCTCTCTCACTGGCCTTGTCTGGTGATGACCAGTGCTAATGTATAATATGAAGTTCATATGTTTGTGTTTTCTTCAGAATTTCCCAACTTGCATTGCTGGTATTTACCACAGTAGTGTAGAGTGAGATGTTAGAGAAAGAATGGAGGGGGAAGCATTCTACAATTTCCTTTCAGCACATTTACAGCTAATTTTCGAACTCAGAATGTGTGTTTTGGAGGGAATGGAAGGCCAAAGCACTCATATTGTTGTCCAAAATGGAATTCCAACCAGGCTAAAGGCTGGTTCTCTAGACAGTCATTAACTTGCAGGTGTGCAAATCAACAAAATGTGCCATTTAGTTAAACAAAGGAAAGCCAGCTGTGACTGTAAAGCCATGAAACTTTTCTTAGCATGAGGTGAAAAAATAATAAAAAATGAGGAACTGCATGACAAAAGCTGGGTCAGGGTTCTGGCCAGAAATTTGGAATTTGAAACACCTACTGCACTTTACTTAAGTGACTATCCCAGGAGACCTTTTTTAGGCAGCAGAGTCTGATGCTGTCAGAAACACTGCTTTAAAATCCCTGTGAAATCACTCAGTCAAAAAGACTCTAGTGCTACCTCTCCAGAAGATACCACAACTGATATATTAACTAGTCGTAAGCCATTTTCAGACTCTAGTCTCTGTTTACTCACTAGGCCCCGGTATACACTACAGGGTTTACTTTGAAACAGCCCCAGTTGGTGTCCATGCACACTAGACAGCCCATTATTTCAAAAGAGGGAGTTATTTTGAAATACTGTAATGTATTCCTGCTTTTGAGATGAGTAAGCACCTATTTCAAAATTGTTATTTCTAAATATCACCAGTGTGCATAGGCAGGGGCTCTTTTTTTTAAATAATTGGTCTCTGGGGGCCTGGCACAGCTAAAAGACCTGACCACTCTAGGTATAACTGTGGCCAACTCTATTGCTTTCCCCTTCACCCCCACACACGTGTAGACACAGCCATTATGTAATAACTCAGAAACACAGGAACCTGCTTTCTTACTAATTTTAAACTCTCACTAGTTACCACAGAGTAGTGATTTCCTGGTTAGGAGTGCACCATCTAGGGCAATGATAGTACACCAATGTTATGTGACTTGAGTTGGTCAGACCAGTTGAAACTCAACCCTGCAGTGAGGTTTACACAGGAAGTGCCTTGGGAAAAGATGGCGACAAGATTAGAACTGCAAGAGTAATTCAGAACAATACGTGTAGCAGATTTTTGCCTCTCCTTTTCTATTTGCTGATTTGCCATGAATACAACTGATTTTCTTCAGTAAATTCTCTATTAAAATTCATTTGCAAAAAAGAATTATAGGAATAGTTTAAGGGTCCTACCTCCTTTGTCATCAATTAATTGTGACTGTGAAATTTGATTAGACATCCAGATCAGATGTTTCCTGATCGGAGACAGTAATATACAGAATTGTGTTTTCAGTGACATTTAATATTTACATTCAGGTTCTCTCTACGTATTCACAAATATTTGCTTAAGGCTGACCATTTACATAAACATTCCTGACAGAATATGTAGAATATCTCAAGGACAGAAACACAAGCAGGGCATAACAGCTATTTTCTAGTTACATATGGGCATTTCTACACTGCATGTATATCCCGGGCTTGTGCACTCTAAGGTTCCAGTCCTATGCTTTTGTGTCTACTGCACACAGCACTGTACACCTGGGTTTACTGCTGCTATATCTGTCTCTCAGAACTGTGCTAACATAGCCATATGGCAGAAGACTGAGGCAGGAATGTATTATCTTCATTATAATCTTCATTTTACAGGTGAGGAACTGCGGCACAGGAAAGCTAAAGGGTTCCCTAGCTTCACAAAAGGAATGCATAGCAGACCTAGGGAATGAATCTACATTTCCTAAGTCTGAGAGTAGTACATAAATCAAGAGCTCATCCTCAGCCTGAATTCGTATTTCTGAACCCATTATTGTGGTTGTCCCATTTTGGCTACGTCTACACTAGCACACTACGTCAAACTAGCCTATTTTGATGTAAGAACATTGAAATAGGCTACTTCGATGTGTATCGTCTACATGTCCTCCAGTGCTGGTGCCGTTGATGTTCAACATTGAAGTAGTGACGGAGAACATCGAAAGGAGCCGCCCCAGAAGGAAATGCAGAGCGTCCACACACACAAGCACTCCCTGTCAAAATAAGGGACCAGCAAAGTCCCAAGCCACTCCCTTAAAGGGCCCCTCCCAGACACATACCCTACACAGCATGAGATCCACAGAGCCAACAACTGGTTGCTGACCCCGTGCACACAGCATGGACCCCCAGCTGCAGCAGCAGCAGCCAGAAGCCCTAGGCAAGGGCTGCTGCATGCGGCTACCATAGAGCCCTGCAGGGGCTGGACAGAGCGTCTCTCAGCCCTTCAGCTGATGGCCGCCATGGAGGACCCCCATATTTCGACATAGTGGGACGCGGATTGTCTACACATGCCTTATTTTGACATTGAACTTTGAAGTAGGACGCTATTCCCATCTCCGGGTAGGAATAGCGATTTCGATGTCTTGTTGCCTAACATCAATTTCAACATTGAAATAGCTCATGGCACATGTAGATGCGACGCGTACTATTTCAATGTTGTGCCAGCTACTTCGAAGTAGCCAGCTAGTGTAGCACACCCTTTATGTGGGAGAGGGACTCAAAAGGGAGGCATGAGTCGAACAAGGGAGAAAGAAATGAAAGAGGAAAATGGGAGAGGAAGAACAGTAGAGCAGACTTTTATTTATTTTTTTGTTTCATAAATCCATGTTTCTTTGCTGGGCATAACATGCAGCATCAAACCTGTATTTAAAACAGAAGAAAAATGAAACATTGGAATAAATGAGTTCCCCAAGAGTCTGGCAGTGCAGTATGCATTTGGAGGGATTTGGGCAATGGTACAAAATCCACCATAAGAGATTCATATTTCTATTTGGATAGCTTGAAAGGTATGCTGGTGGGAAGACATTTTTTTTTCTTCTATGTGAACTAATCATCTGTTGCTCTTTTGTCTCCATATTCCCATAAAAAGTATTTGGGTGGTATTGCTTCAATTTGTTTGAATGGGAAAACATGCGTGTATGAACTGTTCTCATGTATCATTGTGGTTTTCACTTTACATCAGTCAACTGATATAAACTTTTCCTTCCTTAGCCTGAAGTCCCATAGTTAATGGTCAAGTGCCCTTTGCCACAGTCCAAAAGAACATTAATTTCCCACCAGACTTTAAAATAAACATACATAAAGTTCATATTTACTTTACTAGTACTACAGATTTCGAACCAAAATGAATAGTTGTTGTCTGTGATATACAGTAGGAAACACCTTTTTTAAAAAGGTCTAAACTTTTTAAAGTGTTAGTTCACCTGTCCAAGGAGCAGACGTACTTGACTAAGGGTGAGACATGTAAAGGCATATAATCAAGCCTTTCTGAAAGTGTATTGTAATAATTAGCAGGTAGCAGCTAGATTACTTTAGTGAAAGAGAGGGGAAGAGATGACAATCCTACAGTATGACTCATCAAGTTTAGCCAAATGGAAATTGTTTATTTGGCTTAAGCACCCAAAAGTGATAAAGCACCTTCTTTCCTGGAAGAGTCATTGAGGGTGAGGAACACCCTGAATTTTCCATGGGATTCTGGTAACTTCCACTTAAACCAATATCCTGTAGGTGGGTTTAAGCCACTGCCCACATTAGAGAGATTTGGAGTATGAGAGTTGGGGAAATTTTGCAATAGCCACAGCCCCTAGAAACACAGAGGTTTATTTTCCATTGCTTGTACCTTGTTTAGTCATTGACATCTGCACAAAGTGGTTGTAAAATGCCTATCTTATGATTTGATAGTTTTATGATAGTAGCAGGATCAGGGTAGTTCAGGGATCGTTGGACCAGAAGAGCACAGTTCAATTTGCAGTTCTGTCATGTGACCTTAGGCAAATCACCTCACCCCTCTGTGCTTTTCTTTGTCCTGCTACCTTTTGTCCATCTTTCCCCCCTTTCATTTAGACTGTAACCTCTTTGGGAACTAACTCCATGGAGGTCCAGTGTTGAGAACCTATCACAATCACAGCTCAGGGCTTTTTGGTGTTATGTTAATTAAAACAATAACAGTCTCAAAAGTGCTGATGAGCCTAATATCTTAAATAGACTAGAGAAATACAATTCACAGTTTGCAGGTGTGGAACTAAAAAAAAACAGGGATTGTAATTTCCCCAGAGTTGAACAAGAAGTTGGTTGAATCAGGAACTGAACATAGATCTCCAGACTGTCACTATATAGTGTAGAGGGTTTCCAACCTTTTCTTATCTGGGGCAACATGGGCAATTTTTTTACATGTTCCAGGGGGCTGAAGAAAAATAGCCCCAAACCACCACCACCCCAGGCTTAAACCCCTTGCAGCGCCAACCGCCCCCCCAACCCTAGGCTTAGATCCCCACTGGCCAAACCACCCCTTGTCCCCAGCCCCCACCTTTGAACCCACCACAGCCCCAATCTGTCCCCTGCCCATCCCCAGGCTTAACCCCCTGCCCTGAAGCCCCAAACTGACCCCTGCCCCAGCCGGAAACCCCTGGCAGCCCCAAACCTCCCCCAGCCTTAAACTTCCCACAGCCCCAAACTGTTCCCTGCTCAAACCCCCCCAGCTCTACCCCTTCACGGCCCCAAATTGCTCTGCTGCCAGCCCCATGCCCTAGCTGGGGCTCTGCCTGCCAGGGCCAGCAGCAGCCCCAAGCCTCAGCCACTGGGGGGCTCTGCGGCAGCCGGCCCCAGAACAGCTGTCTCCATGAAAGCCAATGCTGCTGTGGCAGCTGGCCCCTCAGGCCAGATAATAAGGCTCCACAGGCTGGATTCTGGCCTAATGGACACCCTGCTTGTGCTTCAATTAACATTTTTCCTTTTGGGTCCTTCTTTCTTGATTTTCTCTGTTTTAATCCTATTTCTTTGTTCAGAGTTCCATTGTGTTGTTACTTCTTGGTCACTTGATCCATTTTATTTTTACAACTACTATTTTTGCATTATTTCCCTGGATCGCTTTCCCTGAGGATCGCTTGTTTGTTTGTTTGCTTCCTTGTTTGTTTCAGGCAATCTAACTTTTTGCTGCTGTTTGTAGCCTCTGACACATGAAGGCAGTGCTGGAAATGCTGACTGAGTGAACATGGTACATTTAGACGCTTCCCAAACTTCTAACTAGAAAACCAAGGGAATCTAAAGATCCTGCTGCCAGACTATATCTCCCTCTGAGGAGCTAAACCATTTCTTCATACATCTTCATGAGTCTTCCTTTTAAACTTGAACTGCAACTGAATTTGGTTTATAGGAGTGTCAGAAACAAAAATCAGTGGGTAGGGCTGGACAGAGCGCTTATGAATGTGTGAGAGGAAGTAGGTGGAAAGGCGGAGAAAGAAAAAACTGAAGTATAATCTGGCCTGTGATAAGTATGTGACCCATTGTTGATACAGGGCATCCACCACTAATTTCTATTCCATCTATCGCAGCCAGGCCTGTAAATAGTTTGAAATCAGTTCTACCATGTGAAGAGAGAGTGGGGAAGGGATCCTGGAAGATTACTTTTGTAGTGTAAATGTACCCGCTGAGTGAAAAGAGGAAACCACCTGGCAAATACAGTGAAGTAATATTCACAAAGAATAGGAGGATCCTGACGCATTGCCTATCCCCTTCAAAACCATAGGTCAAAGAGCTGCGTACAGGCTATCAGTCCCAGTCTCACAGGTATGAAATTCCAGGGCACTGTGAATCAGAAATGTGTTTTCATTTGGTTCATGCTCAAGAAATCAGGTGATCATACTAACTCAAAACACAATTTTATTGGATTCAGAATAATTTTCTACACTTAAAACAGGTCTTTTATAAACACTAGCAGGATCCACCTGTTTGTGGCAGTTCGCAATCCAGGAGATCAGTGGCAGCTCCAGCCCTGTGGATCCAGCCAGAGCCAGGGGAAGCCAAGCAGCCCCAGGGACCCAGGGGCCAGGAGCTGGCCAGGCTGAAGAACTCCACCCGCAGCTCCAGCCATGGGGAGTAGGCCGGGGGAAAGCCCAGCAGCTCCAGCCCCAGGATCCATCTGGCACCAGGGGAACCCTGGAAACCCCAGGGCTGGGAGTCTGCCTGGACACAGAGGGAGCCAGCCAGGGCACAGAGTTCTGCCTGCACCTCCAGCCCTGAGGACGCTGTCTGGGCCAGGAGAACCCCTGCAGCCCTGGGGCCGGGAGCCAGCAAGGGTGTGGAGCTCCTCCGGCAGCTCCAGCCTTGGGGATTTGCCTGGGGTGGGACGGACAGAGAGATGGATGGATTCCTCTCCTTTTATTACGAGATAGATTATTCAGCTACTTTGAGCAGAGATGTCTGCAGAGCTTTCCTTACCCTAATATTCCTTGTCAAGACCTAAACAGGAATAAAAAAACCAAGCAGTTCTGTAGCACCTTAATGATTGACACGTTTATTTATTAGCTTTCGTGGGGAAGACCCACTTCAGGTATAGCGATGAGCACTTTTTATTCCTCCTTCTGAGGCCGTGTATTGCTGCTTAAAAATGGGTGTCAGAGCTCTCATGGTTCTCTACATTGCAGAAGTCTTGCTGCTTTGCCATGCTGTTTTGCACCCTCCACTTCCAAGTCACTCCATCGGAGGTGCCCCTCTCTTGTGTCACATCTAAGCATTAAAAGCACAGTTCTCATTTCCAAGCAGCAGGTAGGACAGATTGGTATTATTGATAAAAAAACAATGCTCTGAAGTACTTCACAGGTTTTACTGGCAAATGAAAAGTATTGGATAGATTTGTCAGGTACGGGGGATGCTAAAACATAATATATGTTTAATTAAGCTGTTAAATAATGAATTTATTTTAAACATATAATAACTAGAAGAACAATAAACAAGCACAATGGGGAGTCTCGTCCCAATCTTCCACACTTTATTTTCATGTCTCTTTCAACCGCAAGCTGTTTGGAACAGAGGCGTTCCCCCCCACCCTTTTTCTCTCCCTGTAGCTATCGTTACACTAGTGTGTTTTGCTGACAAAATCCCAGATTTATCAACAAAACCGGTGGAGCGGACACACACACACACACACACACACACAAAATGGGTTTTGTCAGCAGTTTGCCAATAAAACTCACCATGGTTTGCTGGCAGGGCTCTGCCTCTCAGCCACGAGGCATAACACTGCTGTTGGTAGAGCCTGTAGGCCAAAAATCTGCCTGGACACTTTGGGATGTGTGGGGGGGAGGTTTTCTCGACAGACAGGACGTCCAGAACAGTGGGCAGCCCTGTCTGCTGTGCTTCCAGGTGCTGGTTTTGTCGAGAGAGGGGCCAGGCAGTCCAGCTGCTCTGTTGACAGAGCGGAGTGCTCTTCCGATTGCCTTTGTGTGGGGCAGCATTCTGTTGATAGAAGTTTTGTTGGGAAATCTCTTCCAACTGTGACGTCAGTTGACAGATCACTGTAGTGTAACTGTAGCTATAGTGTTTGCTCCTAGCCTCTGTTTGCCAGAAGCTAGGAGTGGGTGACAAGGGATGTATCACTGGATCACTCAATGATTACCTGGTCTGGTCATTTGCTGTGGAGCACTCGGCATTGGCCACTAGCTAAATGGGCCTTTGGTCTGAACCTCTATGCACGTTTACATTGTCTGAAGTTGATACAATGCCATGTGCTTCCAGTTTTGATAACGAGCAACTCCTTTTAATTATATTTGACAGGAAGAACTCTGTGTTTTACTTTTCTTTATCAGATATAATTATTCAAATATACAATACACATTGTTACCCTGGAGTTTGCTGTTATGTCTATACATAGGGAAGAGGTCAGCATGTCACTTCCTCACAGAGGCCTCCACCAAGTGTGTTAATAATAAGCACTGCACAGCTGTCTTGCTAGCTAGTTGCCTTAACACCTCCATTTCTCTCATGTGCTTCATTACAATTTGTAGTGTGATCCTACAACCCTGTAGTTTCCAGGATATTAAAGACAAGGTGGTTGAGGTATTATCTTTTTTGGACCAGCTTCTGCTGGAACAATAGAAGCTGGTCCAATAAAAGAGGCTACCTCATCCACCTTGCTTCATTATGGTGAAAATGAAAACCTGGACTGCAAATCACCTTACGAACCATGGAGAAATTGCAGCAGTGGCAAGATGGTAAAATATTTATCATGAATAACTTGGTCCAAATTGCCAGACTTAGGGAAAATAGAATTCTCAAATGTGGGATTTCTGAAATAATTCACCCTGTCTTTTTAGCTAAGATTTGGGCAAACAAGGAAGGAAGTAATGGCAGCTGACATTAACAAAAACACTGTTTTCTGATTGTTACTCTGCAAACACCCCTAGCAGCTCCAGAGAGTTTTGCATGAAGAAAAATAAGTGTGAGACTTTGACATTTGAACAAAATCAATATTTAGAACAAGAGATATAAAAGAGCAAATGAGAACCAGCACCAACATATTTTATGCAAACAAAATCACTGTTACAATGGTATATAATAATAACTTTCCAAAATATTACAAAACTATTCTTTATTTCAGTGTTTCTCAATCAACGGTATGTGCTCTCTTGAGGGTACACCGAGTTCTTCCAGAGGGTACTTCAACTCATCCAGATATTTGCCTAATTTTACAACAGGCTACATAAAAACACTAGTAAAGTTATTACAATCTAAAAGTTCATTTAGACAGTGACTTGTTTCTACTACTTCATATGCCTTATGCTGAAATGTAAGTACAATATTTCTATGCCAATTCATTTATTTGATAAGAAGATGGTAGAAAGTCAGCAAGTTTTCACTAGTCATCTTCTGTGATAATTTTGCACCTTTTGTAAGTAAGTAGTTTTTAAGGAAGGTGTAACTTAGTGGTATTCAAAACAAATCTGACTCCTGAAAAGGGTACAGTAACCTGGAAAGTTGAATGGTACGTGTTTCAAGACCTCAGATTACCTTAGGACCATCTGAAGAAGTGAGTTAACTCACGAAAGCTCATGCTCTAAACTTTTCTGTTAGTCTATAAGGTGCCACAGGACCCTTCGTTGCTCTACAGATCCAGACTAACACGACTACCCCTCTGATACTTAGGATCATGTTTCTCAACTGCTGCTATGTGTACCCTTAGGGGTAGGTAAGAGAAGTCAGGGGATTTTTGTTTTAAAAGAGGTACTTTATTTTAAAAAGGTTGAGAAATAGTTCTCTACTTTATCACTGAGCCTACTGGCCAGTGTTTCCATGTGGTAGCTCTTCCTTCACAGTGTATTGCTTGCTTGAGCATTGGAGCACAGGGTTGATTGAGATGTGAAGTGAAGTATAAAAAGAATCAAGTAAGTGTTCCATATCCCTCCCTTACTACAGTATTTTTAAATATTAAGGACATCATGGCTATGTCTACAGCCAAGTGGGCAAGGAGGCAGTGCCACCATCCCTTCAGGTGGCCAAAGGTGCGCTCGACTACCTGGCAGACATGGTTGAGCTGTCCATTGAACTGCTCCTGGCTGGCAGTGAGGTGGCCTGTGTACAGCTGCATGAGCCAGGGCTGGAATGGGTAGCGGGTATGCTGTGTCAGCCACCAGACAGAGGGGCACAGTGGTGTCTCCCAGAAGAATCTCCCTCTGGGGGATGTAGATCCCTGCCTCCAGCTGGCAGCACAGGCCCCAGTTGCAGAAGACCTGCGTGTCAGGGGTGCAGCCGGGCCAGCCCATGCATATGTCTTGAAATCAGCCCCGGCAGTCCACCATGTCCTGCTGGACCACAGAATGGTAGCTCTTCCAGTTTATGTATTGCCCCCTGCTGTGCTCCAGGGCGCGGATCAGTATTTGGGTCCCTTCGAGGGCTCTGAAGCAATTCAGGAACCCTGGTGCAGCAAAGCCCATTGTGACTGCATCCAGGTCCCTAGTGCAGAAGACCCTCTGCAGGATCAGGGCACTCAGGGCACCGATCACCTGTGGGGAGGGGACATAGGCACCCGTGAGGGTGTGCAGGGTGTGCCTGGCCCACCCCAGCCCCCCTTTATGACCCCCTTCCCGGGCACCATCACCAAGCCCGCACCCTGGGCCTCCTGAGAAACAGCTGGGAGCTTGGTCACTATCTCCCTCTTGTCTCAGGGGAAAAGAAGATGTGGCCATGAGTAAGGGCTACAGGGCTTGGTTCTAACAGTTTTATTAGGTCACAATTAAGCTATACCATGATCACTGCCTTTTGGGGAGGTACTCTGTTCATAAAAGACATGATTCACTGTATCTCCCAGAAACTTCTTTTTTAGCAGATAGAATTTATTAACTTAATACACCTGAAACCTTACACTCACACACTAATTTCTTTGTTCCTGTCATGAAACAGGAACTTATTACGCCCCACTAATTACTCTAGGTCATTTAATATCTGTGATGATTCAGGGTTAAAAAATACCCATGTAAAGTTGTTTGTTGGAGAAAAGAACTCACTGTTAGGAGGAGCATTTCATGGATTTGAAATTGTTTCTGTGAGAATAATTACCACATGAAACAAAGTCTGTGTCAGAGCTCCTTTACAGAGAGGTATGAAGTCATTTCATTAAAACAGCAGAGTTATGGATAAAAATTCAGTGATTCATATTTGTGGGTTTCACCTCTAGTTGCCAGTGGAAACCAATTGTCTTTTCACTCCCAAACTCAGTTTGATGAGAATTTGAGGTATATAAGCAGTGCAATATTTGGCCCCACATGTTCTCCAGAAGTACAAAGGGATCATGATTATTTTAAATTATAAAACTCTCTAGAAAACCAAGAATAGATTTAGGATCTGATTTCATGGTAATCTTTACCAAAACAGCTGTAGTCCAAGAAAGATGTGAAATTGCAGAGAACATGGGATGTTTTACACTGACTGGAAAACAAAAATCCATTCTTCTTTCTTCTCTAGTCTCTAATGGTTGAAGCTGGTTCACCCAAACAGCAAAAAATATGGTCAAATACATACAAATGTACTTTTAAAAGACAGTAAGTTGATGCAAAGTTCTGAATACAAATACCTATACAGCAATTCCCCAAGATACGTGAGAGTTGTGTTCCACGCAAACCCTGTACCTCGAAATTCGTGTAAGTCAAGGGACTTGGGTGGTGGGTTGCAGGGGGCAGAAGGGTTAAACCTCATATGTCTGCCAAAAATAATAGCTGCCTTCCCCAATTCTGATGTTCAGTTCTTCATCCACGGATAGGTTTGTGGTGACAGTAGGTCCAAGGTAACAGAATGGTTGAACCACATCTAATGGGCTGTTATCCTAAATGATGTTGGGTTGCTGAGGTATACCTTGCGCGAATACAACCGTTTTCTTCATGCTTATGTCAAAGGAAAACAACTGGTGGGTGGGTTAAGGCTGCAGGGGGGTAGGGGGGTGGACTTGAGCCGGGTCTGCGGGGGTCGGATCCAGGGCTGGGGGTGGTGGTGTTGAGCTGGGGCTGTGGTGGCTGGAGCTGGCGGCTGCAGTGGAGGCTGGAGCTGGGGTGAGAGGTGGAGGCTGGAAACACCCGCCCCCCCTAGCAGCACTGAGGGGAAAAGCTGGCTGCTGCCAGCTCTGTTCCCCTTTTATGAGGGGGATCTACTCCCCCCATGCACCTCGGTGCCTGCCTGAGGCTGGCTGGAGTGTCCAGGTTCCCCCCTCCAATCATGCTAATGTGAGATACGTGCATGTTGAATCTGTGTATCTCTGGGGATTACTGTACAGAAGTCACTATCATATTATAGCCAGGTAATAACACAAAGATTTCCTCATGCCTTCCATTAAAAAGGGGTTTGGGAAAAAAAATATTGCAACCTCTGCTTTAAGAATCACTCAAAGCATCCATTGCTTGCAGCAGACCTCTGAGAATCGTCAGGATACAGAAGCATCTTTTCTCTGTCTCACAAAATTTCGTTCAGGTTTTGCTAAGTTATGACATGCCAGGAATTGCCATTTCCCTTCTCCCAACTGGAGTTCCTCAAAAAAATTGTCAGTATGCCAAAACATTAAGTAGAGATAGACATTCTTAGACCAGCCTGCTGCTGCTGCCATGGCAGCTGTGGAAACATGCTGCACTCTGCACACCAAAACTTATTTTGTGCCAGGGCTGACTTCTGGCACCTCTAGACTTGCCCGTTCCTAGCCCTGTCACCTGGTCTTGCTCATCCTCTGCATCAGTTAAGAAAATTAAACAAAAGCACTTGAGCCTCAGCACTTCTTTCATTACAAATGAAGCACTAGTGCACGTCCAATAGAGTGCTGTCTTTAATTACACGATCACTTACTCTTTTCCCCACCCGCAACCCCACAGCAACCCTGTCTCATTCAGTGCACAGAATTCTTCACAGAAGCACAGAACGAAGGTTGCACGGACAAGGACTTAAAACTTAGGAAGTGCCAGAATTAAGATTGGAACTTGTCTAATTTTAGTCTTCCTCTTGCTGTTCCTCTCTGCCAGTCCCATTTGTCTCCCCCCCCAGGGCCGTGGATGGCTCCCTTCATGGTTGTCAAGGATGGCTCTAGAACACAGAGGCAACTGTCCTCAAAGCAATGGCAGTAAGATTTGGGGGTTGTTTTTACATGAGCAAAACAGTCATAGAAATGTAGGCGGATGAGACTTGGAGAAGTCATCAATACTCCCAGCCTCTGAGGCAGGATCAAGTAAGTCTGGACCATTCGTGACAGCTGTTTGTCCTATACTGTTCTTAGAAAAGCTTCAGTGACAGGGATTCCACAACCTCCCCAGAAGCCTATTCTAGAGCTAGATTTTCCTAACACCACACCTGCTGCCGATTGAGCTGATTATGTCTTGTCCTGCCTTCTGAGCACATGGAGAACAATTCCTCATCATCCTTTTTACAATAGCACTTGCCATATTTGAGGACTGTTATCAGGGTCATCCCTTTGTCTTCTTTTCTCAAGGCCAAACTTGCCTGATTTTTTTTCAGCTTTCCCCCATACATCCAATCTTCTAAAACTGGTGGGGAGTGGAAGGGCAGAGGTGGGAATTTCTCTTCCTCAGACTCTCTCTGCTCTGGACATGTTTCCTACAGGGTGGCACTTGGTAATGGACATATTCCAGTTGACACAATAGCCGTGTCTACACGTTCACGCTACTTCAAAGTAGCGGCACTAACTTCGAAATAGCGCCCGTCACGGCTACACGTGTTGGGCGCTATTTCGATGTTAACATCAACGTTAGGCGATGAGACGTCGAAGCCGCTAACCCCATGAGGGGATGGGGATAGCGCCCTACTTCGACGTTCAACGTCGAAGTAGGGACCGTGTAGTCGTTGCGCGTCCCGCAACTTCGAAATAGTGGGGTCCTCCATGGCGGCCATCAGCTGAGGGGTTGAGAGATGCTCTCTCTCCAGCCCCTGCGGGGATCTATGGTCACCGTGGGCAGCAGCCCTTAGCCCAGGGCTTCTGGCTGCTGCTGCTGCAGCTGGGGGTCCATGCTGCAGGCACAGGGTCTGCAACCAGTTGTCGGCTCTGTGGATCTTGTGTTGTTTAGTGCAAGTGTGTCTGGGAGGGTCCCTTTAAGGGAGCGGCTTGCTGTTGAGTCCGCCTTGTGATGCTGTCTGCAGCTGTGCCTGGCACCCTTATTTCGATGTGTGCTACTTGGGCGTGTAGACGTTCCCTTGCAGCGCCGATTTCGATGTGGTGCTGCGCAACGTCGAAGTTGAACATCGACGTTGCCAGCCCTGGAGGACGTGTAGACGTTACTCATCGAAATAGCCTATTTCGATGTTGCTACATCGAAATAAGCTATTTCGATGTAGGCTTCACGTGTAGACGTAGCCACAGAGAGTAGAATGAGAAAAATTAACTCTCACATTATATGTACAATGCTTCTCTTAATATAGTAATAATAATGTCTTTTTCTAGTGACATGCTCAGAAACTGCTGAATCACGTTTGCTGAAACTCTACAATTAAAGTCAACCTTAAGCAGAAATGTGCTATATAAAATTTCCATCTGAACAGCAAATTTTTGGCAAAGTTATGAAAAACTGAAATCAGAGCCTTATAATGGGATGTGTCTGGTTATTGGTTACAGGTAGCTCTAGCCACATACGTAGATATAAAATCCAATTTTTGTTCATGTTTATTCAACATTAGAATTGGTACCTACAATCTGTGGCAAGGCAAATGCTGTGCCGATAATGATCTATACACTTATGTTTGAAGGAAGAATACTGAGAAAATTAGAAATCAACAATTTGTCATAAAAACCGGTTGTCTGCAAAATTTAATGGATTTTATGCTTTGAACCCAAATTTCATTAAGATGCTGCTGAGTTATAAACTGTATCCTCAGTGTGTCTCCCTCTAGGCTCCCAAGTTTGTTCTCTTCTAAAAAGAGTCATTTATACCCCTTTCAGTTTCATGTCTTCAGTTGTGGCCTGTTGGTCCATTCCCTCTCAGTGTTCTACAAGAAGAGCCATGTAGTCCAGATTAACCACAAGTTTCTTCTTAGTGGCAGGTAGTGTATCCACCTTTCTTCCATCTGGGCAGTAGTAGAGCCCAGAAGGCTACAAAGGCTCTTGTTGCAGTGGTGGTTGTTCCTATTTTACGAAGCCTTGGGCTAGCGTCACTCTAGATTTTACACTATTACAAGGAAATTCTCAGAGCTGGGCCCTCATTAGCAAAAAGCAATCATATAAGAAACCCCAGCTGGCTCAAAAACCACTACAGGGCCACTGGGCCCAGTCAACACTGGGATAAACTGGTGTAGTTCTACTGAAATCAATGAAGCTTTGTTAATGTCTATACACTGTCCGGGAGCTGGCTCAGTGAAAATTTTCTATGTTGTTTCCTGAGCACAGTCCCAAAACCTGCCTACTTCTTCTTACCCCTGTAAAGCTAGACTAACATTTACTCACTGACTGAGGTGATGCAGTTCCCCCAGTAAAGTGCTAAGGACCAGGACAGAGACTTTCCATACGTGAGAGACTGAATGCCTTCCTGAACTCCCAGGAGAGTGTAATCTACTTTTTCATTTTAAGGGAGATGGCATACTTCCCCTGTGAGGCTGGTCAGGTCCCTCTCCCTTGGCTCCACTTACTCTATCCCATCTGCCCATGTTGCTCCCACACAAACCAATAGTTTGAGGGCTGGGACCTGATGCTAGGTGTGCTGTGCAAGGAGTCTCTCTCCATCTGCGCCCCAGTGAAAAGTCCAAGCATAGTTATGGTGACAGCACGCCAGTGAGAGTGGCACAAGCTACACCAAAAGGGACGTGAAGAGAGTGGGGACATAACCTTTTCTCAAACTTCCACACAGAAAAGCAAAGCTGGCGTTTGCAGGAAGTGTACACTGCTCTTCCTTAAGGATAGCCAGTGCTCTCTTTTGCACTCTAGCTACAGAAAGCATTGAGACCCAATGATAACTATAGTACCTAATGGTGTCAGTATCTATAAGGCAAGATCCAGCTTTGGGTGCAGACAGTTACAATGGGAATCTTCCAATGTTGGTAACAGATTAAAAACATGAAGATAGGTGGTCAATCTTAATGAAGGTCCCTTAGTCTGTGTTTAATAAGTTTTGCTTACAGAAGGTTAACGGTCCCAAGAGACCTATTACAATGGTAATAAGCAGATGTTAAAGAAATTAGGTCAGAATGGAAGAGGGTGTGGGAATGGACATACTGCCAGCAGCACAGAACTCTCAACAGCTGCGAACCAAATGTTATTCACACATTTGAGGCCTTGTTACACTCTTCAGCTTTGTCAGGTTTTCCGGTTCTTCAGAGCTCATCTGTATGTAGATTGCTGTTTTACACAGAAGGGAGCTTGACCTACTGCTAAGTTATTTTCAGGATGTGATACTGAACAAATTCACAGTGCAATTACAAATGCCTTGAAATTTTGTGATTATCCCACTCAGGTGAAATGTTTTCAACCATTATTGACCCTGTATGTAGCATTAGAATGGAAGACGTGCAAAACCAACTTGGCCTAGCAATCATTTATACTGTTGTTCTTGAAGTAAGATGCATTGCGTGTTTAGGATATCATAAGTGAGTTTCTTTTCCCTGATGCTACCAGTATTCCAATAGATCACACCCTCATTTGTGTTCTTTGAAGATCTATGGTCTTCTAAAAACATGTATTTATTTTATCATTATGTTTATATTACACATACTTAAGTGTTGCAAACCAAAAGAACAAACAGCATTTCCACTACATAATAATGGATGTAGGTAGTCTGTCGTGCCCGACGATGACGTCCTGAGCTGGCACAGGCTCATTGGTTGTGGACTCCCATGTGGCTGAGGAGTGCAAGCTTTGAATGACATGGGCTTTCACTGTGTGGGGGCAAGGGAATTGTCCTGGCTCTGTTGGTGCAGCTGCTGCTGTTGCTTTCTTCCTCTCACGAGCATCAATGAGACATACGCGTCGCTTCTCTTCAAAGTTGTCATATGGGTGTCATACGAGATCACGCCAGCCTGTTCAGTCTTTTGCGTGCTGCTCTAGCTGATCTGGTTTTAAACCAGCATGAGCAACGTTGGCCTTCACACAGTCTTTATACCTCTTGCGAGGCCTACCTTGATTCCTTTTGCCCTGGGAAACTTCACTGTAGAGGAGTTGCTTAGGGATTCTTGACACCTCCATTCATATGACGTGCCCTGTCCAGCGAAGCTGGGTTTTCAGAATCACGGCTTCGATGATCATCGTTCCTGCTCTGTCCAGGACTTCCAGGTTCGTAACTCTGTCCTGTCATCAAATGTGCAGTACTGATCTGAGGCTGTGTGTGTGGAAGCGCTCCAGCAGTTTTATATGTTTTGTGTACAAGGTCCAGGTTTCACAGCCATACAAGAGATGAGTCAGGACTGCAACCTTGCACACTTTCAGTTTAGTGGACTGTCAGATATTGTGTTGATTCAACACTCGCACTCTCAGATGTCCTAGTGCCCGGCTGGCCTGGCAGATTCTGGCATTGATTACTTTGTCAAGGGAGCCATCATTGGCTATCATGCTGCCAAGGTATTTGAATTCCTCTACTGTTTTTAACTCTGTTCCTTCAATAAAGATTGAAGCGGGGAGAGCAGCAGATCCAGGAGCTGGTTGAAACAGTACCTCGGTCTTTCCTAGACTGATGGTCAAACCAAAGAGGTGAGTGGCATCAGGAAACTTGTTGATGATGAGCTGGAGATCAGATTCCTTGTGTGCCATAAGTGCACAGTTGTCAGCAAAAAGGGCTTCAAGGATGAGCCTCTCAAGTGTCCTGGTTTTAGCACGCAGATGATGAAAGTTGAAAAGTGACCCATCAAGCCTGTATTTCATGTAGACTCCATTGTTCAGGTCCCTAACTGCGTGGCTGAGGATGCACATGAAAAAGAGGTTGAATAACACTGGGGCCAGCATGCACCTTTGCTTCACACCATACCAGGTAATCAAACCATACAAAAATAAATCAAATCTCCCCCTACCCCTTTTTGCGGCCAGCAGTTATTACTTCACATAGACTTAGGTTTGTATTTGGATGAAGGAAGGAAGTTTTCAAAGATAGGTCTTCATTTTACCTCACAAAAGCCATGGGAAGATATGGGCTTCAGGAGACAACACAGTGGCCACTGACGTTGATTGGAGTCTGTCCACTTACTTCTATAATGTCAGAAATAGGTTTCATGCATTCATGCAGAGGTTCTCAAGATGCACTGCAACCGTCTTTTTGACAACAAGAATTACTACATGACTCCAGGAGGAGAGGCTGAAGCTTGAGTTACCTGAACCCCTCCACCCTGGGCCAGGGAAACAAAGCCAAAGCCCAGGGGCTTCAGCCCCATGCAGGGGGCCTGTAACCTGAGCCCTGTTGCTGAAAGCTGAAGTCCTGGACTTTGAAAAGTGCTGCATTAGTGTAACTCATTTCAGCCAATGCCTGACATCTTCATTCAGGCATTCCCTATTTGAATCAATGGGCATGTTTACTGTGTCAGAGCAAAGTAAAGATAACAAACTTGGACCCACTAATGATAATGGAAGCTCCAATGTTTCTTTTGAGGGGGAAGAAAGCCATTGTAAGTACAGTGGGAGGATAAGCTCTCTTTCCCTCTCCCACCATAATTAAGAGACAGATTGTAATACACATATTCTTGCAAAGTAGTACCACACTCTATAATTGGTCCCATTAACTTCAAGAGATACATGGCTTTTAAGGCTAAAGGGGACCTTTACAGTGCACTCTAATCAGATTATGAGGCTTCCCTGAATACATTCCCCTTTGAATAAGAGCATATATTGATATTAAAATTTCCAGTGATTGTGAATCCACTACAACTTTTGAGAAATTATTTCAATGGTTCCTTACCCTCACAGTTGAAACTTTTCACTTTATTTCCAGTGAAAATGCATCTAACTTCAACTTCCAGCAACCAGAAACATGTCTTCTAGACTGAAGAGCCCTTTATTAGCAAATTTCAGTTCATAGGCACTCATTCCTTCATTTTTAATCTGATAAACTAAACAGATTGAGGTCCTGGTATCTTTCATTGTAAGACATGTTTTCTGATAGGTTAATCATTGTCCTGGCTTTTTCCTGAAGTGTCTGCAATTTTTCAACATTTTTATTCCAGTAGCGGTCATACCAGCACAAAATGCAGAGGTGATATAAACTCTCTGGTCAGTTTGCTTGGATATGTAAGCAGGTTTAGCACATCAGGTTTCTCAGACCCAGCACTGTACCGGGAATTCACAATCAGCTGGTTATCCTACTAGCTTTCTCGAAGTCATTGCTTGTCAGAATAACATCCCCTGTACTGTAAGGATGACCTGCTTTCCTTGTATTTAGATATTTTGCTTTGTTTGTTCATTTAGCCATACCAAGACATTTTATTTATGCCTCTAACTAACCAAGCAATCCAAATAACTGTCAGTGACACGTTCTTTTTGCTATTTGCCACTCTCCCAATCCGTGTGTCATTATCAAAAATTTACGCATCATGAAGGCACCCTTTTTTTTATTCTCAGTCATGGATCAAAAAGTTAAATAGTGTAGTGATGAGAGTCCTGCAGACTCTTACTGGAAACACCCTGTTCAAAGATTATTCCCCTTTCAGATTGGTATTTTATGACTGATCGGACAGTTTTTAATTAACTTAACGTGTGCCAGGTTGAATTTGGTTGCTGAAGTTTCTAAATCAAAATGTTATATTATACAAATCAATATCTTACAAAAGTCTATTATATCTGCACTATTTACCTTTTTCACTCAATCTCATTAAAATCATATTAGTTTTGTAGGATCTTTTTTCCCCTATAAACCTGAATTAAATTGCATTAATTATATTGCTCTTCTTTAATTTTCTTTTATTAACGAAGTCCTATATCCTCCATTTTATTATTTTGCCCAGGGTCAGGTGAGGTTAACAGATGTAAAATTAAATATGTCATCTTGTTTCGTCTTTTTAAATAGTTGTAAAAAAATAGGTTTCTTCCAGAATTTCCCTAGTGTCCCAAGATATATTGAAAGTTAACATTAATGGTCCACAGATGCCGACAGTCAGCTCTTCTAAAACTCTTGAATGCAAGCTTATTTGGGCCTACTTATTTTTAAATGTCTAAATATAACAGCTACTGTTTACTATCATCCTGATTTAATGTTTTTATGGAATTCTTAACCTATTTCTTCCAAATACATGAAAGAAATATTTCAACACTTCAGACTTTTCTGCATTATTGATGACAGTCCTACCATTTCCACCCAGTAATGGGCCAATACAGTTGTTAGGATCCCCTTTGCCTACAATCATTTAAATCCTCCTTATGCCCTTTTGCTTCTCTTATCATTTTAACAACTCATAGCTTCCAATAAGTATTCATCATATCAACTTACCTTTTGCCCACATATATACATATAGTCTGCTTTTGCCTCTGTCGTAAACTCATTGTTTATGTTTTTAAAACCACAATAACCTTTTTCTTAGTAGTGGAATGCAACCAGATGCTATTCAGCAAGCATGTGTAAGGGTATTGGAGTTTGTTCCTAAGTATTTTCCATGAGAGAATTCAGTTCAAAACAGGAAGAATGAGCATGTTGTTTATGAAGAGACATTGACATTTGGAATTTAGTGCTGCCCAGAAGTTTTTCCAAAAAGTTCAGTTTATCTCTACTCATTTATTTTATTACAAATTTATGTAAAATTAGGTATAAATATTGTGAAGGCACAAAATATAACTATGTAGTTTTCCTCAACACATTGCCAGTACCCTGCTCAGGGCTTCAATGGGTTTTTCATCATCGTATTAGGGATTTGAACTGAATGTACCTTTGAAATTAAGCCTGAAAATAAAAACAATTTTTAAAAATATCATTATTTTGGGCACAAAAGATCTGTCCACTGAACAGAAGACACATAACTCAAAGAAATTTATAGTATGAAAATTCTGAGACCGTCTCATTAGCATGTTAAAGTTTGGGGGAAAATAACATTTTAGTGACAGACTGTCTGTTGCTGGGGATTATGTTGTAATTATGTGTTTAAAAGTTTTCTGATCCAATTTACAGAAAAATAAAATGTTCTGTTTATTGCAGTTCAATGGTGCTCTTGTACCACTATGGCATAAATTGTTATGAATTCCATTTTAATGCCCCTTTTTCTTGCATTTCATAATTCAACTGCAAATATTCAATTATGGTTTAAACTTGGCTACACAGTCCCTTGTCATACGTTAAAGAAGAAGCATGTATTAGACATTGAACACAATTTATTATTGAAATGCCCTAATTCCTGATAAGATAAATCAATTTAATAACCTAACATGACTGCAGAAAGTACAATTCCCACGCGAATGTTTAAAAAATCTATCCTATTGCTATTCAAAATGAAAAAAATGCTGATCTTCTACCTTTGTTGGTGTTTATCTTTTAAGAATAATTTAGAAAACAGCTAAAAGTCTTTCACTGCTTTTAGCTTGAATGCATTTGCATCACCCCAAACTCTATAGCTGTGTCTACACTACGGAGTTCTGTCTACAGAAGAAGTCTTCTGTCTGCAAAACTAAGGAATGCATTCTCCAAAGTGTACTGTTTAGAATTTGTCAACAGAATGCAGTGTTTTTCCTGGCAGAGTTACGTCTTGAAAGTTTGAGGCATAGCACATATGTAGACAGATCTGTTGAAGAAAAGTAGTGTAGGTGCTCCAGCGGGCCTCTGTCAACAGAGAGGGATTCTGGTTCACTGGGCTGCCCTGCTTGCAGAAGTTCTGGTTGGCTGTCCTGTCAACAGAGGGCTGGGCAGTCTGGCCGTTCTGTGGTGGCAAAGGGAAATGACAGGGGCAGCCTGCATTAGGTGTGGGTGTGATCTGTAGACAGAGGTTTTGTTGGCAAAACTCTGCTGACAGTATTTCTGCAGACAGATTTTTGTAATGTTGACCCAGCTCCTGTGTTTATGCCCTCATTTATTTTGATTTTTGTATTTATCCCAGTTTTATCAACGTCAATTCAGGGTGTTCTAGTACAGGTACCCTGATGATCTTCAGGCTGATGAATAGCAACCAGAGCTGTTTGGAATTTTGTTTAATTTAATGTTTCAAAAAAAATCTCTTTCAGTGAAAGTATTTGGGGTTCTTCTTATTGAACTCCACCCCCTAAACTTCTGTATTTATCTGCTAGTTTTTAAAATGACAAACTTTAAAAGCAATTGTTTCTGAACCTGCTCTTTTGTGAACTGATAGATTATGCACTTTTTCAGGCCCTCCTTGGAATTTAGAGTAGAAATTCTGGTTCTAGAAAGTGGGAAGCTGTGTAAGAGAGTGGGGGTACATCTCTGATGCCTGTGCCTTCAATTTCATGATTCTGGCAAAGTGCTTTTGTCTTTTGGGGAACCCAGTATGAGAGAAAGTATCCCAAAAACCAAACATTTAATAAATTGATTTAATAGGCAGAAAAACTCTGAGGAAACTTCTTTGATTTAAGAGGCACATTGTGCTTTTTTTAAAAAACTAAACCATAGATAAGGTATAGTCAAATAAAAATTCCTGAACATGCTGCATATAGACCAGAAGACCATCCCCTAAGAAATTGTTACTCAGTGTATAGAACTGAATTAGGCTTGCCAATCTTGGTTGAGCATATTCCTGGAGGTTTGCTCCCATAACAATGTTTAATTGTTGAAGACTACAGAAAAATCTTAAGGGGCAACCCTAGATTTCTTGCAAATTCCTCATAAGCCTACCTGGGTTTGAGTGTGCATTGACGTTCCAACCAAACTGCTATTGAAATATGAGTGAATCGTTTTTTTTTTTTTGTGTAAAGATTGCCATGTGGTTTTACAAAAGTTCAGTCCTGTGATATTCTATGTTTTGAAGTCTCTAAGTAACAGCTTTGCCTGAAGACTTTAAGAAAAAATATTCTCTCTGTTCAAACTGAAGAAGCTAAAAGATTTTGAATAAAGATTTTGAACAAATGTCCCTCCCACCAAAACATATGAGAGACAATTTAAAACAAAAGAACCTGTTTGTGTGAGAACATTTTAATACTATAAAAGCGGCAGAAACTGAACCTGTCAAGGACAAAGTAGATTCCAAAGACACATCAATTTCAGTATTTAGGTAACTGGTTTTAGGCAAAAAAATATAATCTGTATAAAAAGGAATAGTTTTTTGCTATTGAAAGGAGAAGGAAATGTTATTTTAATAATAAAAATGTACATTTTCACTTGCTCCACTTTGCGTATATGCCTAACAGTATTTGCTCACCTCGATTATCGTTTTCTGATTTGTCCTCCTTGATTACTGTTTTTGGTTCTCTGTGCCTTAAGTATTGAGTCTGTTCTGGTCTGGCTATGGTCTGAAGAAGTGGGTCTGTCCCACGAAAGCTCACCTAATAAACTATTTTGCTAGGCTTTAAAGTGCTACTTGACTGCTTTTTGTTTTGATAGTATTTGAACTTGTTTACAACAGTATTTTCTACAATTTTATATTGTATTTTCAATATTTCAAGAAAAAATTCTGATTTACAATAGGTAGCCCTGCAAGGAGCTCATTCCAAAGCTTTACTTTTGTACTTTACTGGCTTGGATTCCAATCATTTGCTTCTCAATTTTCATTTAAAGCCAAAACCCAGAGCACTCTAGACTCATTGGTCAGCACATGAGCACACTCTCTAATACAGATAAATAGACTTGTTGCTTTTTTCAATCAAAAGACAAGGTCATGTATGAAGTAATCCATCTACTGTTGCATACCATTCAGAGTTTTTAAAACTCTATGGTGTTTTTGTGGTACTGGATGGTAAACCACTAGAACAATAAACAGTGAAAGTACCATTACCCATTAATTGGGGAATAAGGCACACTAATTATTCATTGAGAATCAGGCAGTAGATGAATGACATAATTATCCATGTCTCCTACTGATCAACTTCCAATGATTACATAGAGATTCAGAGAACAAAAGTATTTTAAAGAGACAAAGCCCACATTGTTAGGTCCAGCTGACATAATCCATTCCCTCAAATAATAGTGAAGTAGTCACCTCTTTGACAGAAGAAAAGAGTAATTTGTAGTTATTAAGTGAGACATTCTTCCTGTTCTGCTCCAAAAGCGAAACAATATTTCTGAATTTGTAAGAACTATAAAATGGCCATAGATGTGGTTGATTACCAGACAATAGATTCAATCATGTGGTGTTGCCATTTGGGATGGTTGATTAATGAGGACATCTTGGTATCCATCTGAAAGACTGTTTTCCATTTATTCTTAAGTGTCCTATGGAGTGACATAAGAGAGCTACACATTGTGCAAAAGGCTATAAAAATCTTTACTTTGTTTACGCTGTGGCAATATGGAGACACTGAGGGTGGCAGTAAAGACTTTGACTTACACTAGTTCTATTGCATGTAAATTGGGACAGGGAGCAAAAAAAACAAAACAAAAACCATGTTTTAGTCAACACTGAGCAACGTGATAGTTTAAAGCACCGTGCCAGATGTTCTGACTGTTTGTTCCTGAGTGCTGTAAATGCTACATGATAAAAAGAACTGGGGTACAGATGCTTTTTCTTGATATTGACAAGTGACTGTTTTCTCTTATGAATCCAGGCAACCACTGGAGACACTTAAAACAAAATTGTTACAGGATGCAAAATGAATCAAGTTACATTCCTTAATACAGATTTTTCCCATGTATTTAGAAATCTTTAGTCCTTTCCTTATGTGCTGCAGTAGTAACATACAGATTTCATTGATGAGTTGGTACTGCACTTGCCAATATAGAGTATACATAGCTTTCCAAGCTAATTAAGCCCAATTCACATTAAAAAAACCTGGCTCTCCAAAACCTACAGGTGGCTCTCATCCTAACCCAAAAAGTGCATTTAAAATACGTATGATACTAACAGGCTTCCTGTCCTGTGATTGTATGGATGGGTAAATTGACAGACCTGAAGAACAAAACCTTTTATCTCTATGTAGCAGGTACAGTAAAAGCAGCAAGCTTCCCCAACAGCCTGCCAACCTGCTTCAACCCTGACCTAGGAGGACTTAGGGCTAGATTAGGGCACTTGGTGTACATTGTAGCTCTACCCATATATCCTTACTCCTGCATCACAGTCTAACACCCATTCAAAGAGGGGGTGGTGATGGTTGCAACAAATGGTTCTCTTCCTACCCCTGAGAGGCATAAACTCTTTGGCTACGTCTACACGTGCACCCAACTTCGAAATAGCTTATTTCGATGTTGCGACATCGAAATAGGCTATTTCGATGAATAACGTCTACACGTCCTCCAGGGCTGGCAACGTCGATGTTCAACTTCGACGTTGCTCAGCCCAACATCGAAATAGGCACAGCGAGGGAACGTCTACACGGCAAAGTAGCACACATCGAAATAAGGGAGCCAGGCACAGCTGCAGACAGGGTCACGGGGCGGACTCAACAGCAAGCCGCTCCCTTAAAGGGCCCCTCCCAGACACACTTTCATTAAACAGTGCAAGATACACAGAGCCAACAACTAGTTGCAGACCCTGTATATGCAGCACGGACCCCCAGCTGCAGCAGCAGCAGCCAGAAGCCCTGGGCTAAGGGCTGCTGCCCACGGTGACCACAGAGCCCCGCAAGGGCTGGAGAGAGAGTATCTCTCAACCCCCCAGCTGATGGCCGCCATGGAGGACCCCGCTATTTCGATGTTGCGGGACGCGGATCGTCTACACGTCCCTACTTCGATGTTGAACGTCGAAGTAGGGCGCTATTCCCATCCGCTCATGGGGTTAGCGACTTCGACGTCTCGCCGCCTAACGTCGATTTCAACTTCGAAATAGCGCCCAACACGTGTAGACGTGACGGGCGCTATTTCGAAGTTACTGCCGCTACTTCGAAGTAGCGTGCACGTGTAGACGCAGCCTTTATCTCCTCAGAATGGCAACAGATGACTCTCTCCATCTGTGGGCAAGTGGTAGTTGGGATATCATAAAAGCCCTGTCCTCTGTCGGTACCCTAGCAGCTCGGGCATAGCTGTTTGGGTCAATGGGCTGAACACATGTGCTTTTCTGTCACACACACAGTTGGCTGCTGGTGATGTTGGTTGGGCTTCCCAGTGCAGTGAATTATGAATTTAACACTAATTTGAGAGGAATGGAGCGATGTTGAATCCACAAATTGTTTCTCCATGTCGCTTTGAAGCAATTCAAACCATTTCTAATTGTTTCAGAAAAATGGGGAAATCTTTCTGGTTGGAAACAGAGTGATGTTTTTAAACTGGCTCAGATACTGACCCAAAACTACAAACCCCTCAGTTGTTTTTCCAGCTCTTGGGTTGTGAGGACGAACAGTTACAAAACTACATGCTTCCTAAAGCAACAGAGTTCTAGAACTAGGGGGTCCAACTGAGCTCTCAGTCACAACAGGTTCAGCATGGAACACCTCCACTGACTTTCAGTCAGCTGCCTCCCTGCAGGTAATCCACATTTTAACTGGTGTAACTCAGATCAGAAATCAGACCATTATGTCACCAACAGATATGGGGAACTCCATGCTCATCTGACCCGCAGGCAGCATTACCTGTAAACCTGTGTGCTTGAATGGCCACTCACAGGAGATTCATATGCTGCCCAGATGATAAACAGAGCATTCATCGCTGCCCATACCCAGCAGTATGTGTTTTTTGGTGGAGTGCCTCTGCATATGCCTTGGTGCACATAACAAGATTTATTCCACAAATGGATGGAAAAAATTAGAGGGCAAATTGCCTACAGGTGATGCCTTTTTACAGGTGGTAGTTGTGATGCTTTGAGGGTGCCCTGGATCTTAGTTTTACAAGGAGTAATTGTGACACAGCCTCAGAGTGCCCTGGACTATAGTTACCCAATGCCTCCAGGAAAAGATGTGCTTGTACTTTGGTGGTTTCAGAGAGCTGACACCCAGTAATCTGTTAGCCACCCAAACAATTTCCTCAGGGCTCTGCCTGCCCTCACTTTGCCTTGCAGTGAACAGAAACAGGCCCCCTTGCACCATTCTCCTGCAATGTCCAGTTTTGAACCAATGGACACTCATGGCAATTATCATGAAAGTTGCCCCCACAGGAACAGTGTACACACCAGCTTGTTTAGTTCAAATGACCACCTCCTGTATTTCACAGCATTCATATATATTTACAGTGAAAATTGTCCTGAGTTTATTACCAAAGGTGACGTTTTAAAAGATGGTGAAGAAGGATAGTAATGGACACAGAAACAAAAGATATGAAGGTATAAGGCCCCACTGCCTTGTGGGTTAACCTGGGAAGGCTAAGGGAGTAAACCCTGACAGTAAATCCGGAGGGGAGTCCTAAGGCGGTTCTGTGCCAGCTTCTGGCATTGACTCGGCAACTCCTGCTGCTGAGCTGGTACCAGACGTAGAGGTTATCCTCTCCTTTGGACTATATCAGTAAAGCCGAGAGGGGGACACTGGCGTCTGGGTTGCCCAAGGTCCCAAAAAAATTGCCCAGGCTCACACCTGGAGAGGTACTCCAGCATCATTTAACAGCATTGAACCAATCCAGGAGGTGACAGATACTGGTTATAAGCTCTTGCTCGACTGGCGTAGAGAACGAGTGCCAGAGGTTCCCTTTGACGGTGGGAGAGATCATTGCATCTCACTGGACAGTCACCACCTGCCTCAAGCTGGGCAGCCCCCAGCCAGAAGGGTACTGTCCCACCACAGTTCACCTGCCTCACTGGGTGTGTGAAGCTTAAGGTTCCCAAACCTGACAAGTGACTGAAATTTGAGCACCAGGCAAACCATTAAGAAAATCAACAAGAAAAGGAAACCATCAAAGTTTTAAGCTTGCTTGCTGGAATGTGCGGACCGTGCTGACCAGTTTGACTGAAGATCTTCAGGACATCAGCGACACCCGAAAGACCGCTGTCATCAATGAGGAACTGAAGAGGCTCCAAGTTGACATTGCTGCTCTGCAAGAGACGTGACTCGCAGATTCGGGATCTCTAAAGGAAAAGGACTACACCTTTTTCTGGCAGGGTAAAGCCCAAGATGAACCCAGGGAGCATGGTGTTGGCTTTGCCATCAGAAATAACCTTCTACAAATGGTGGAATTAGTCATGGGTGGATCAGAAAGACTCCTTCAGGTCATACATCAAACTTGCGCCTGTCCTGTCCATCTGATCAGCACTTACGCTCCAACCCTGTACGCCACACCAGAAGTAAAAGACAAGTTCTATAACGTGCTTAGTGCTGCCATAGTGCAAATACCTGCTCGTGAACAAGTGTACATTTTGGTGACTTCAATGCAAGATTTGGAACCATTCGTGACTCATGGCCTTCCTGCTTAGGCCACTTCGGTGTGAGAAAAATAAATGAAAGTGGACAGCATCTTCTCAAACTTTGCACGTACCACAATCTGGGCATCACATACACATTTTTCCAAACCAAGCCACAGCACAGAGTGTCATGGAGACACCCACACTTAAAACACTGGCATCAACTAGACGTGGTCATGACTAGACGTGATAACCTCAAAAACGTCCTTCTGACATGCAGCTATCTTAGTGCCAGCTGCGATACAGATCACTCGCTAGTTTGCTCCAAACTCAAGGTGAGACCCAAGAAGCTGTACCACTCTAAACTGACTGGAAGGCCCCGCATTGATGCCAGAAAGACAGCAAACTCAGACAGAGCTGAAAAGTTTAGAGTGACCCTTGAGAAGAATCTGCACAGCAGCCCTGGGGGTACTGATGTGACATCCAGATGGCAGCATCTGAGGGACACAATTTACAACACAGCCTTGTCGGTGTTTGGAAGAAGAGCTAGAAACACAAATGACTGGTTTGAAGCTAACTCCGATGAGATGATTCCAGCCATCGAAAAGAAGCGCGCTGCACTCCTGGAGCACAAATGCTCACCGAGCCAAAGTACCCTGCAAGCACTTAGAGCAGCCAGAAAAACCGTACAGCAGACAGCCAGGCCCTGTGCCAGCAACTACTGGCTTGAGCTATGCAGCAGCATCAAGACCAGTGCTGACTCTGGTAATCTCAGGGGAATGTACGAGGGCATCAAGAAGGCATTAGGACCCATCCAGAACAAGGTGGCACCTCTGAAAACTAAATCTGGCAAAGTCATCAATGACAAAGCCAAAAAGATGGAGTGCTGAGTCGAGCACTACTCCGAGCTGTACTCATGCGAGAGCATTGTGGTTGATACAGCCCTCAACACCATCAATCTCCTATGAGTAATGGACGAACTCAATCAGGAACCAACTGTGAACGAACTGAAGAAAGCCATCGACAGCATTGCAGTAGGAAAGACCCCGGGCCAGGATGGTACACCACCAGAGGTAATCAAGTGTGCCATGGACACCCTCCTGGAACCCCTACATGAGCTACTGTGCCTGTGCGAGAGAGAGGGAGAGGATCCACAGCACATGCGCGACGCTAACATTATAACCTTGTATAAGAACAAAGGAGACAGAAGCGACTGCAACAATTACCGTGGAATCTCCCTCCTAAGCATCACTGGTAAACTGTTCCCTCACATCATCCTCGGCAGACTCCAGAGGATTGCTGAGAGGGTGTATCCCGAATCACAGTGAGGATTCCGCACAGAGAGAGCTGCCGTTGACATGGTATTCTCTCTGAGGCAGCTGCAGGAGAAATGCAGGGAGCAGAGGAAGCCACTCTATATTGCCTTCATCAACCTGACTAAGGCCTTCGACTTGGTCAGCAGGGATGGACTGTTCAAACAGCTCCACAAGGTAGGCTGTCCACCACGGTTACTCAAGATCATCCAGTCTTTCCACAAATACATGAGAAGAACTATCCAATATGACGGCACATTATCGGATGTTTTCAGCATCAGAAGCAGCATCAAACAAGGATGCGTCCTTGCTCTGACATTGTTCACACTCCTCCTGAAGCACACCTTTGGATCTTCAACAGAGGGCATCTTTTTGCACACTAGAGCTGCGTCTACACGTGCACGCTACTTCGAAGTAGCGGCACCAACTTCGAAATAGCGCCCGTCACGTCTACACGTGTTGGGCGCTATTTCGAAGTTGAAATCGACGTTAGGCGGCGAGACGTCGAAGTCGCTAACCCCATGAGCGGATGGGAATAGCGCCCTACTTCGACGTTCAACATCGAAGTAGGGACGTGTAGACGATCCGCGTCCCGCAACATCGAAATAGCGGGGTCCTCCATGGCGGCCATCAGCTGGGGGGTTGAGAGATACTCTCTCTCCAGCCCTTGCGGGGCTCTGTGGTCACCGTGGGCAGCAGCCCTTAGCCCAGGGCTTCTGGCTGCTGCTGCTGCAGCTGGGGGTCCGTGCTGCATATACAGGGTCTGCAACTAGTTGTTGGCTCTGTGTATCTTGCACTGTTTAATGAAAGTGTGTCTGGGAGGGGCCCTTTAAGGGAGCGACTTGCTGTTGAGTCCGCCCCGTGACCCTGTCTGCAGCTGTGCCTGACTCCCTTATTTCGATGTGTGCTACTTTGGTGTGTAGACGTTCCCTCGCTGTGCCTATTTCGATGTTGGGCTGAGCAACGTCGAAGTTGAACATCGACGTTGCCAGCCCTGGAGGACGTGTAGACGTTATTCATCGAAATAGGCTATTTCGATGTCGCAACATCGAAATAAGCTATTTCGATGTTGGGTGCACGTGTAGACGTAGCCTAGATCTGATGGGAAACTGTTTAATCTTGCAAGGCTGAAAGCTAAATCCAAGGTGCGGGAAGTCCTCATCAGAGACATGCTGTTCGCTGATGATGCTGCTGTAGTGTCACACACAGAAGACCAGCTTCAGAAACTGCTGGATCAGTTCTCCAAAGCATGCAAGGACTTTGGGCTTTTCATCAGCCTAAAGAAGACAAATGTACTTGGTCAGCACGTTGCTGAACCTCCATCAATCAGCATTGACAACTATGGCTACGTCTACACGTGCACGCTACATTGAAATAGCTTATTTCTATGTAGCGACATCAAAATAAGCTATTTCGATGAATAACGTCTACACGTCCTCCAGGGCTGGCAACGTCGACGTTCAACTTCGACGCTGGGCAGCACCACATCGAAATAGGCACTGCGAGGGAACGTCTACACACCAAAGTAGCACACATCGAAATAAGGGTGCCAGGAACAGCTGCAGACAGGGTCACAGGGCGGACTCAACAGCAAGCCGCTCCCTTAAAGGGCCCCTCCCAGACACAGTTGCACTAAACAACACAAGATACACAGAGACGACAACTGGTTGCAGACCCTGTGCATGCAGCATGGATCCCCAGCTGCCGCAGCAGCAGCCAGAAGCCCTGGGCTAAGGGCTGCTGCACACGGTGACCATAGAGCCCCGCAGGGGCTGGAGAGAGAGCGTCTCTCAACCCCTCAGCTGATGGCCACCATGGCGGACCCCGCTATTTCGATGTTGCGGGACGCGGATCGGCTACACGTGCCCTACTTCAACGTTCAGCTTCGAAGTAGGGCGCTATTCCGATCCCCTCATCGGGTTAGCGACTTTGATGTCTCGCCACCTAACATCGATTTCAACTTCGAAATAGCTCCCAACACTTGTAGCCGTGACGAGCGCTATTTCGAAATTGGCGCCGCTACTTTGAAGTAGCATGCACGTGTAGACACGGCCTATATGTTAGAGGTCATCCATGAGTTCGTTTACCTCGGGTCCACCATCACTGACACCCTGTCATTGGAGACTGAGCTAAATAGGAGGATTGGAAAAGCAGCCACAACTCTGTCCAGACTCAGCAAGAGAGTGTGGAATAACATCATGTTGTACACCCAAACCAAAATGCAAGTCTACAGAGCCTGTATCCTCAGCACCCTCCTTTACAGCAGTGAGTCTTGGACTCTGCACGCCCGCCAGGAAAAGAGGCTGAATGTCTTCCACTTGCGTTGCCTCAGGATCATCCTTGGAATATCGTGGAAGGACAGAGTGTCCACTGCTGTCCTTGAGCAAGCTGGAATCCCAACCATGCACACCCTCCTCAGGCAGGGGAGGCTCCACTGGCTTGGCCACGTCCACAGGATGAATGATGGAAGGATCCCAAAAGACATCCTGTATGGCAAGCCAGCCTCTGGCAAAAGACCTCCCAGATGCCCCTAATTGCACTACAAAGATGTTTGCAAGAGGGACCTCAGGGAGGTAGACATCGAGCTGGACAGCTGGGAGGAGCTGGCAGACGATCGCAGCAGATGGAGGCAGTAACTACACAAGGGCCTTCAGAAGGGTGAGATGAGGATCAGACAGCTAGCAAAGGAGAAGCAAGCCCACAGAAAGCACAGTAAGGACCTGCCAGACACCCATTACACATGTTACAGTTGCAGCAAGGACTGTCACTCTAATGTGGGCCTTCACAGTCACAGTTGATGCTGCAAATGAGGATTCCAAATGGAACTACGAAGGGCGCGATCCATAGTCTATGTAGACTGAAGGATGCTACTATTGAAGGTAAAAGATGCTTCCTAGATTCTAAATGTAACTTTAACCAGCTGAAATCTGTGTCTAATGTAGTTTATCTTGCCTTAAGGAACAGCCCAGTGTCTCTAACCAATATGGATGTGATCCTCCTTTCATGAATGCAAAAGGTATTGTCCTTTTTGCTTTGAAGGTGAGGGATTGTCTTTTTGCCTTCCCCTGATAAGCTCCAAAATCATTTTTTGTCCCCAGAGTCAGAATGACTCTGGTGGTTTATTCCCTGATGTGCTGGGACCATGTTGCTATCACATATTTATATTAGTACCATATGCAAACAGACATCTATAGTACTGCTGTATTAGACTCTTTTTACATGTGAACCAAGGCAAATTGGTGACTATACATCCCTTATTTGATAGAAACCTGTTTGTCACTAAGCTTTGACCCACACTTTAAAATATATTTTCTAGTGCATATGTATACAACTCCTTAAATACCATCCATACAAATCTCACAACATCTATTAAGATCAGCATGATACAAGCTTTTTATTAAATATCTAATGCAATCCTTGTGATGAGCTCTTGTTACCTAGGCCAAAGCAATGTTCAGTCTCTCTCACCCCTTTCCCACAGGGGCTAGAGTTTCCAAAGTGTCTCTGTGGCAGGGAGCCCAACCCCTTATCCCACCCTTCAAACTGTGGAGGATTTTTAAAGGCCTCTTATTTAGCCAGTAATGGAGCCAGCTCCCACTCAGCTGCCTGTAATTGCCCTGCTTGTATTTAGCAGGTCCTTCTGGCTGTTTGGCCTGCCTTTCTCTCCTTCTGAAGTAGCCATCCGATGTGGTCTTGTCACATCCTGTTTAGGTAAGTAGAGTTGCAGCAAAGTGTTAGGTGTAGTGAGTGTGTCAGGTCTGCCAAGAGTTGCTGTTACAGAACAGTAAACCATTTGCCAGCTGATATCAATGTACCTCATGTCTGGAGCTAAATGATCAGCTCAGTTTTAAGTATAAAATGTTAATGGTAAATATTGTTGAACCCCACTGTAAAGTACTGCCATTTGATAATGGGTAGGAAGCATTATTTATTATACAAATGCTAAAATTTTGCTTTGTCTTGTCCTTCACAGTTTCCTTCCTTTCTTCACTTCTTATCCACTGTCTGTGTCACTTTGAAGTTTCGACGCTCAGATTTAATGCTACTGCTCCCAATACTCCAATTTACCATTCGCTAGTAATTACTCTGTCCCTTCCTGTGCATTCATACCTTCCCTAAACTCCTTCTAATAAAGCTTTTATCTTCCATTGTCCTTTTTGTCTAGTACAGTTTGTGCCTTCTCTTTGGAAGGTCCATGCTCATTTCTCTAGCTTTCTTGGCATGTTGAAACCCTTGTCAAAGCCTTTCTCTGTCTTCCTCCTTAGGGCTGACTTTAATATTTTGTAAGCACATGTTTTTTCCTTTACTCAAGAGAATGCAATCATTTGCTATATTGCCTGGTTCTTCTGCTACCCTCTTATCCACTATACATTGAATGTAATGACTAGACCACAGGGATGTGATTTAGCTGTATGGTTCTGTCCCTGATTTTCTGCGTGACATCGGCCAAATTGCTGACCCTCTCCTTGCCCCTGTATACCAAGCAGTAACATGGATATCAAAATACTCTCAAAGGCTTTGTAGAAAGTGCATACACTGCCTGCTTGGCCAAGGAGGTTCTAAGAGGCATTCCCAGACAGGTGTTAAAAAGCAAAACCTCACATGAAGGAAAAGGTCTCCAAGAGCTTTTACACTAAATAAACACTTCATAGGTTTTTTCCAGCACAGGTGCTAACAATGATGAAAGCTCTACTGCAGGTTAGACAAGGGGATTTTGGCCAATGTCTCATTTAAGTCTGCCTTGTTGAAAAGAGGGTAAGAAATCTTCTGATAGGGCAAGGCTTTCTTTACACCACACAGGAAGTCAGCACTTAGCTTTTTCCCAAGGCATCTGTAAATCTTTGCAAGTAAGGCTACTGGAGTCCTACTGCAATTGTAGATTAGAATTGGCTTTTCCATCTAGTAAATGCAAGTTTTTTTTTTTTTATCCCAAGCACAATGGCAGAGTCAAATACATTGAACATTGTCTACAGTATAGTTCTACTTTGTCTTTTTCTTAGTTTTTGTTCCCACCACAGGATATTTGCTCAAAAAAAAAATCCAAACCTGTATCAGTCTTAGCTGATCCTGTGTTGCAATGTTCAGTCCAGATCATCACAGGCACTTAATAAAACCTGCCTTTTTTTGGAAGACATGTGCTTTGCTTAGGGAGTAATTAAAGTGTCTGGTCAGTGGGTTCTAAAAGGTAATGGTGAAAAATGACACCTTATTGTGTCAGTTACTGTGAGGGAAAATCAGAGCCACATATTTGGCTATCATGCACTAGAGCTACATGTTAAAAATATAAGTAAGATATTGCGGTGGGAGGGGGTGGAAAAAAAAGTGTTTCTAAATGAGAAACCTCTGCCTCTTTAAAATCAAAAAAATACTCTAAGGTATAATCCAGGTTGTTGAATTACATTTTACACAGACCAATTAAAAAGAAGACATTTGGGATTTATAGGGTGGAAAAAATGCATCTCAAGTGTTGGCCCATCAGTGTACTTCTGAGGCACCTACAGTGCCGGCTGAAGGCTAATTAAAGCCTGTGGCCATTCACAGATGACCCATATCTTGAATGCTGTGGTGCAGCCAAATAATATTTGTATTTCTATTGTGGTTTCCTCTTCTACCGAAGTCTGAGAGGTCGTATGAGTCCCCAGCTCCAGCTGACATCAGCAGTCCTTATTTTCACATTCAGAAGGGACTCTTGCAATGTCCGCACTGAAGTTCAGTTGAGTAAATATCATATTGGGGATTATGCTGGAGAATGAGAAGCTGACAGCTAGGTGATGAATTATAGATCCATTTTATAAATGTATCATGTCCCTTTGATTGCCACTTCTTCCACTAATTCATCTTGTCTTGAATTTTTCCTAACATTCCAAACCCATGAGCAGCTACTTACAGCTGCTTTAAAAAAAAAAAAAAGTCAACCTGCCAGGAAAACATTTCCTACTCCCTCAACAGATGTCGTTTTTCTTCCAAAAATTACATTGGCCCCAAGTCAGAATGCACAAGATACATTTGAAAAAAGAAAGAAAAATGTTGAGATCGAATGTCTTCTGGCCACACAGAAAGAGAAAAATGAACCTTATGCCATTAATAGGAATGATTCCTAGCTTTCCAGTGGGATCCCGCACTCATGTCTAGCGCTGGACTTCAAAATTGTCACACTTTTAAATACAGAAAAGATTTTAGAGTGTTTTATAGCTTCTACTGAGCACTGCATAATTGGCCTAACAGAGGGAACAGGCTTTGCAGTTGGGGAGTGATGAAAATAATCCCAATTGCATTTTTAAAACTCTGAATCATTCCTATAGCTTTCTGCATACAGGGCTCATACACAGATTACGTGGTGGCATCAACAGGTATTGGAATGACATATACAACTTCCCTGTGAATATGACAAGTGTGAGTAAGTCCTGGCCTACATTACACAGTTAGGGTGACATAAAACAGTCTACTCTGATCTAATTATGTCGCTGTACACGCTACAGCTTTGTCCCACCGAGGTAGGTGCCCGACTACATTGAGAAAACTCCCTTCCCACGAGAAGCATAGGGTTTATGTTACTGTAGTTAGGGTAACAAAGTGTCTGTGAAGATGCTGTGGATTACAGTCCTGCCGCTTCTAGGGCTTCATGCTCGCCACCAGGCTGCTGCCTTCAGGCTCAGTGGTTGCCATTAGGAAGCTGAAAAACCCAAGCAGCTGGCCCCAGTCCTAGCTGGGCTCCTGTCAGATAGTTGCACAGAGCCAAAAGCCTCAATGAGGACATACATCAGCAGCACAAAGAGAGTAAAATGGACATCAGCCACTTACTTACTTACTTACTGAGAGCATTTAATTACTGTGATGGCTATAAGTTGGCCTGACACAGGTCAATATAAGGCTGTACTGTAAACATTCCCTTACGTCTTGCCCAAATATAAAGGATGTACTATTTCAACTATACCTGTTTAGATAAAGCAATACAACCCGCATAGTGTGAATGCAACTATACCAGTTTAAACACCTATATATTAATATAGCTTTTTCCCTATGCAAAGAGTAAAAAACAATGTTGATATAAGAGTGCTTATTCTGCTGTAATGGTGTCTACACTATGAGTTGTACCCACATAACCATATAATTGAAATCACACATTTAACTAGTGTACTTATACCAGTACAAAACATTTGTATGGACCAACCCTTAGATGGCCATGCCACACTGATGTCCACAAAAACATACTGATACCTCACAACCTCCAGAGAGCAGTAAAGAAAAAGGGACTTGAGCAAGGCCATCTTTTTTTCTTTATCAATAGACGATAGTCTGGCATGGTATGTGTACACTGCACACTAAGCTTGGATTGCGTCTCAGGTGTGAGCCCAAGCCCTCACATCTACCTGGACACAATTCAGTCTTGACTCAGATCAGCAAGCATTCAGGAGCTGGGTCAGAACCCTGCTAAGGGAAATGGGTCAGAGTCAGGGCAGGTAAACACTCAGGGAGAAAGTCAACTTCAGGTACTTAACTCCATCTAACATAGCTGGAGTTCATGTACCTTAAGCCAAATTTCTTCTGTTTCCCCACAGTGGGAGGTCAGTGACTTCCCATTGACTTCCCTTACTTCTCAGGACCCCGTGTAGTTCTGGGTTCAACGGGAAAGCAAAGAACTGTCAATTTAGTATGTCTCTGTTAGACCCACTATCAAGCCCTGTTGTTTTCAGGTGGGTGCAATTTAAGCTGCAGATCCAAATCAGAAGGTATACGTAGTGCAGTATGGATGAATTAGCATGGTTGCGAGACCTGGGGTCCACAATTTTAAATCCAGGTGTACACTGCAGTGTGGATGCCCATACATGGATTTAGAAACACTGGGCCTTCAAGCCCAAGTCGCACATATCTGGGCTTAATGTGCAGTGTTGCCATTCCTTCGGACAGACCCTACAGAAGGCCTTTGCCCTCGCTCTGCCCCTCCCACCTCTGGCCCAATGCTGGCTAAAAGCTTTTCTCTGTGCTTAGAAAAGGAAACTTACAAGGAATCAGCTGGGATCCTCTATAAAAAAGAATTAATTCTTCATCTCCCCCGATTATGTACTTGGAAGGGGAAAGCTAAAGTATGAGTTTTGCTCCTAAAATCATGGCCTTGACATCTGTCTCTGCCAGACCTATTTGATTTTTTTAGTTATTGTGCAAAATGCTCACATCGTTTGCATAACTTCAGTCACTCATGGTCATCTAACTGACATCTTCATGGGGATCGAGGGCACAATGTCTGTTACATTGCGTGGAAAATGTGCATCATTACTAATTAATGCTTGTCTATTTGCCTGAACAGAGCTGCGGTTGGTCTCCAGAACTAGTTAGACACTGATTGCTGCACTCACATATTTGTTTTTATTTTGCTTCCAGCAAAAAACAACCCCCCCACTAAAACACACAAACAAACCAGATGTTCCTTTACTTGACAGCAGTAGATGAATATCTAGACACAGCATTGAAGTTTGTTCTGAGAGGGGAAAAACATATGTAACTTAATCATTTTGTTGATCTTTGCCGGTCAGTCCATGGTTACATAAGTGATTAATTTCGTAGGAAAAAGCTGTGGTAGACAGCTCATGGTATGTCCGTCCATCCATCTGGTGATTTGAAATCATATTGGTGATCCTCACATTGATGATGCAGACTTGAAACCACAGAAGAAAGGAAGACATACAGTGATTTGTTTGTCAGATGTTAAAAACACCTCACACAGTGTTTGAATAAGGCAGCCAAAGATACTTAATAAAACATAGTAAAAAAAAAAAAAAATCTGGATCTCAGCAGACCAAGTGACATCATAAAATCATTAAACATTTTAAATCAACCCATATGTTACCACCTCTAGCTCATGAATAACAAACATTTGGTTCTAATGCAAGGATTAATATGTGTTAGTATGATGTATGTTATGAGACTTCAGAATCTTCGCATTTTCTCAAGAGGATATATCGCTTAATATATGACCATTGTGTTGCTCATCAGTTTTCAATGCTTGATAAACTGAGGAGTGTTTTTTCCCTTTTATTACAGGAGATTTCCAATTTGTTCACAGTGTGGTGCATGTTCTAACATAGAGATGCATATTTGCAAACTACCTTCTGTTTTATTCAAGATTATGTGGCTCCCCTCCTTTCTCACTGGGAATTAAATATCATCTCAGTGACAAGCACAGCATGGAAAAATACTATTAGGAAATTGTTTAATGACTTTGATGTTTTTATTTCAATCTAATACTAGCTAAAAAGAACACACACAAGATCACCAGCACATGACCAAACTCCACCCCAACATAATCAGCTTGTGCTCCCTGGGTCAGGGTTTAAGAACCACTGCTCACGTGCAATGGAGATGGAGAAGCCATGGTGATAAAATGTCAAATGATGATGGACCTGACACTAGTCTCAGCTGAGTACATATTTCTGCACTAGGGTACTAAAAGGTGCTGAATGACTAAAGCAAACATTGAGAAAACGAAATAAAAACAAAACCAAAACATCTGCTTTTAGAGAGAGATTTGTGTGTACTTTCATGAGAACTTACCACTATGTTGAGTTATGGAGATCAGAGTAATATGAACAGAATGAAGCTAATTGTAAATCTTGTATTAAACTGAAGCTTTTTGGATCAGTCTAGACATGGCATTTATTAGAATGATATATAAGTTTTTACTTCTCTTGCTACTTCTTGATTGTTGTTCTTTTTGTATTAATTTTTGGATCTGTCTGCCCTTTTGGTTAATACCAGGGGATTCTATTGCATAAATAACTTTCTATTCTAGCTGGCTATGGAGAAATCTATCAATATAGGGTAAACTCCTGACCATAATGAAATTTTTGAAGTTTTACCGTTGACATCAACAGAGACATTATTTTCCCCATAATTCTTTTGTGCATAAATTTATACATGAGTAGGCCCACGTGAGTCAGTGATTTCATTGAGATGGAGGTTGGCCGAACCTGACCTCTCTTGAAAATCTCACCCAGAGTGTTCTGGTATGTTAAACTGTTAGAAAAGTTGCAGTCAGAAAGCCACTAGGTGGCATCTGAACTGAACTGATGGTCACGTTAGTATCATTTCTAATGGGTAAGTCTTCCAGTTATTAAACACTGCCACAGTTCAATGGTATCCTACTAGTCCCAGGCTAACATATGAATACCCATAGAATGAGAACGATCATCTCCCTCTCACAGACCTTCTCTTTGGAAATGTTGAATTACATAGTACTGGGAGACATTTATGCTATTCCTTTGGGTAAACAGGGACTTCAGACTTGAAAACTGTCAATATAGCAATTTTTATAGACATTAAATTCACTAAAAACAAACAATTATTTTGAATACAAGTGTATAAACAGCTATCTCTTGTGTACACTGCATGGGCTTGAATGTGTGGGTCTCTTGTGTGTGTGTGTGTGTGTGTGTGTGTGTGTGTGTATATATATATATATATATATATATATATATATATATATATATATATATATATATATATAAGGCATGAAATTCAGTGAAGAATCCAAGTGTGTGTGTATGTATACTAGGATTCTTTACTGAATTTCACCAGTTACAGAGTACGTCAATGAAAAATACATACGTATAAACCACCCCTTTTAGCTTTAACAAATTATTTCCACTTAATCATTCTTAAGGAATATAATAACTGTTCTTTAATATTGCCCATTTATGGCTGTTACTGAAATTCGAATTACAAAACACATCTCAACTTTGGCAATGATCATTAGGACTGTCTTGGTTTCTGATGACACATTATTAATAATATCACGGCACCTATTCATTCCTTCATCTAAAAGGAATGCAGGCAGCATATGGACGTCAATATATTTTGAAACCATTACCTCTCTCGAAAGTCTATTAAAAGTGTCTGCTTTCAACAACTCCAACCCTTCATGAAAATGACAAGGTGCTTGTCACATAAGTACCTCGAAGTTTGCTTGAAAAAAAAAAGCATTTCAGAGGATCACACAGCACAGTATCCTTTTGAATATTTTGTACGAATGCTTTTAGCCATGGCAGTAAATGGGTTAAAGCCTTTCACCCTAAGACCTGACTTCCTTTTACAGGAGACTCAGAGAATTGTGAGAAAATGGTGTTGATATATTTGTTAAATGTTAAAAATGAGATTAGAACAAATCTGCAAAAATAGCTTATCTGATCTGTCATACCTGGACCATGTGGCATGGGCAGCTGGGATCTGGCCCAAAAGATACTCCAAAAAGAAAAATTACAAAGAAATTCTTTAAATCCAGATTTTCAGTGTGCAAACTTACTGATAGTTTGCTGTAGAGTCTTATTGTTACTATGCCTTTGTTAGTGGATAAATGGGCATACACGTTGTTAAACATTTACTATTGTTTTCAGTTAAAAAAAATAGTATGAGTCAAGTCCTGCAAAGCAAACCATGCTGGTTACAGCTTAGGCTGTACTTAGTATAACTGAAATTACTGTGATGCCTCAGGGCTGTAATGATGCTCCAACATGGATAGCTTTACAAGATCTGGGCCTCAAAATTGGAACCAAAACAAAGTAACAATTAAAAATTGCAATTTAAGGATTTTTTTGAGGACAAGTGCAGCTATATCACAGAAGCCAATTAACCCAGAAAACATACAACTTAGCCAACCATGTCCAAGCTCTTGTTAGCATAACACTATAACTCACAACTCCCAAAGGGATGTGGATCTTTGAAGCTGCCAGCAGGATATCCTAACTGAAAGTTTAGCAATGTAGGGCCTCAATAAGCTAAGTTAATTGCTACATAGCTATTTCTGAATGCTTCTGAAATGCACCAGGGTATAAGCTTGACCAATGAATTGACCACCTGCTGAGCAAGGAATTTTGGGGATATCATCTGGTATTACAATGGAGGTTAGGATTCTTGTTTTCACCCATATTATATGTTTCTCGAAATTCTCTGTTGGCAAATGTTTTCATGAGTATTTTATAATTACAAGCAAAATGGCTCAGACACTACACTTTCATTAACTGATACATTCCAATCTTGCTACTGTACATGAAATCCACAGCTTTGTTGTAAAGGTCTGAGTATTGGGGAGAATCTAGCCTGATTCAAATATATTTGCCACTTAGTACTCACCAGGATAATTTAAACAGGAAAAAACCATACACAGAAACACTTGGGTCTTTAGATTCTTCCACAAGATACGATGAGTTTGACCTATACAGAAAAAAAGGCTGCATGGTACTGTATTTCCTGATACCTATGTTCTTCTTCACAAGTTTCTTTCGGAGACAATTAAGATGAGGTTGCTTTGCAATAATATTCAAAAAACTAAAGAAGATTTATTTAAGAGTTAGTACACAATCTTGCCATGCAGTAATTAGCTGGGAGAACCCTGCTACAGTGCAAAGAGTGTCTCAGAACATGGAGTAGCAGTCTGTATTTTCAAGGATGTAGCCCTAGGACTTGCTCCGAAAGGTCAATAGTGATAATAATATTCCCTGTCTATTTACACTGCAAACTCTATGGATTGGCAACTCTATTATATTTAGTACAATGCCTATTGCAATGGAACCCTGTCCACAGCTGCAGCCTCCACATGCTGCAGTAACATATACTACTTCTATCCTATTCAATATCATGTGAACTTTCCAAGAAACTTAAACTATTCATATAATTTAGTAAATACGCAAATTGCCCCTGAGAGCATCACATATTTTTGGGGTCCCAGAAGTGTTTCTATCTTCTCAAAGGATAACTATGCTCACTCTTTTTAGATGTTTACATTTTATTGAGTATATTTTTATTGTTCATATAATGTAACTTTCAAGACTGGCTGTTTCCCAAACAATTTATTTCCAGCTGCGTTCAATTTCCAGAGAGAGGTAACTTCCTGTGACTTTTTTTTTTGAGCAAAGGTGAAAATAGTGTTCTCCAAACAGGACTATTTAAACTGGCACACAAACATATGGCTAAATGGTTTAATTCAATTTAAATAAAAATGCTCACTGTCTGGAAATAGCATGAAAACTGATAGTGCAAATGGGGAAAAATGTTAAGTGTTCAGTGAAATGTGAGTTTCAGATTGTTCTGATTATCCAGTACCTTCTCTAGTTCACATTTTTGCCCAAGTTAGCACATTGTCAAGTATGAATTAGCAGGACAGATTTTAATGTATGACTTGAACTCTTCTGAAGAACAAATACTAAATTGTCAATCACATACTTCAATAGACTATTTTTCCCTTCTCAACCATTGTACTCAGTGTTCTACATCTTGGTGGTCAACCTACATTTCTTGGATACTTATATGGCCCTTGTGCAGTATCTGAGCATTTCAAGTGCATCGCCTCTGACTAGGCAGAGAAAGCTGTTAGCAGCACTTCATCTTTGGGATACTCAGGCATCAAAGGTATTTAGGTGCATCTAAATACATTTCAAGATCTAGGACTAAATCCACAAAGGGATGTAGGTGCTGGAACATCTAACTTTTAAGCACCTTGAAAATCATTGGGAGCAAGACATCCTGAGTTCGATGCCCAGGCTCTTCATACAATGCATAGGATGAGATAGGTGCCTAAGAAGGGACATAAGGCAGAGATACTTAAGCTAGCAAATGAGAGCTGCCACAAGAGCTGACTATCCAATGCCCCCCTCCTCTGCCAGATTCCCAAAGTCTGAGCCACAGGTATATACCTATCCCTGATTGTGATACTCAGACAAAAATCACTGTCCTTCAGTCATCCATTTTAGATGCTGAGACCGTTCATGGAGAGAATGGTTTAAATGGTGGCCTAACTACATGTAAGAAGACCATGGGGTGGGAAGAGGCAGCAGCAGCAGCCTGCTTGTGCCCTTTAGCCCAGAGGTTTAATTACTTATCTGGGATGTGGGCGATCCCCAGTTCAATTTCCCCCATCTATCTGATGTGGGAAAAGGATCAGCAAAGGAATGTGCCTCCTCTCAGGAGAGTTACACTACCCAGTGGTTATGCTGTATTCCGATATAGGGTACGGGTTTTGTATGGACCTGTGCCTCTCAGAACAGCATGTTAATGTTTCTTTGGATGGAGCACTTCTCCTTTTCGGAGATCTCCTCAAAGGCCTCATCCAGGCACTCTTGTATTTTTGCATAAAGTTTTTGGGTAGGCCTGACTTATTGTGGTTTCCACAGTAGTACACCTGGCCACGCCAGGCAACCAGATAGCTCTCTGGTGCCATGGTGCCACACAACATTTTGGCAAATTTTCCAGGTTTGTGGTTGTTGAAATATCCTCACCAGAGGTGATTGATATGTCCCTGGCCATGGGCTGTGGTGTCTGTGTGTTCCTCCCCGCATCTTAACCAAAAAGCCTTAGGAACTGAGCATTTAAACATCTATGTTGTTTAATTCGTGACTTTATTCCCTATCAATCCCATAGAAGTGCTTTGTAAAAGATTTAATTTAAAAATCCCCCTTAAAACCACTGTATAAAGCTGTCTAATATGAAGTAAACAAGAATGACAGTTGGAAATGACAGTTGGTATTAATATTCATAAGGGGTAGTTAATATGTATAAGTTAAAGTTCAAAATTTTAACAAACAATTGGTTAGTTTGCAAAACCTTATAAATATGTAACATGGAACTTTCTTTGGTTGCCATGGCAACCAAAATGCAACATAGTTTTCAACCAGGTCCTCACTGGCCCTATAAAGTTAGGAGCCTGAGGCCCCTGGACTTCACTTGGACCCTGGACCTGGGACTTGGACCTTGGACTGAGCTGATCACTAAAAAGAGCTGAAGAAGAAAGAAGAAAGAAGGTGACAAGCACAAAACCCTAGCATCGCACCCCAGCATCGTGGGACGACTACAGGAACTCAGACTGAACGACCATAGTCATCAAGGTGCTGAGCGTCATGGGACATAGAAGAGCTCCTGCTCGCCGCCATTTTAGAAGGCTCGGGCGTTTATCCGGAGGGTTTGTTCCAGCAGGTGACGCTGCCTGACAAGTGTGCGCCCTGTGACAGGGACGAACCGTAGCAGCAGTCCTGCCCTTCTCCTCACTGACCATTGCCAGTGGCCAGTGGGGAGAACTTAAGGCCGTTTCTGAAATCACTGCAAATTTGCTGGTTTATTTGCAAATTTGCTTGCAGGAGCTTTTTTGTGTCCCATGTTGGTCCTTTTTCCTCCCCGCTCTTTTCTCTCCTCTTTCCTGTCAGGCCTAGCACGGCACTGTAAAAATGCGCCTGTGCAGCCATCACTTCCTAACATCTTAAAGAAGTGATTGCAGGCCCAGCGCCCGGAAACAGAACTAAGGAAAGAGGTAACCAAAGGGTGTAGTTGTAATGAGTTACTTAAGCCATGTCTACACGTGCACGCTACTTCGAAGTAGTAGCACTAACTTCGAAATAGCGCCCGTCATGGCTACACGTGTTGGGCGCTATTTCGATGTAAACATTGACGTTAGGAAGCGAGACGTCGAAGCCGCTAACACCATGAGGGGATGGGAATAGTGCCCGACTTCGACGTTCAACGTCGAAGTAGGGACAGTGTAGTCGCTGCGCGTCCCGCAACATTGAAATTGAGGGGTCCTCCATGGTGGCCATCAGCTGGGGGGTTGAGAGACGCTCTCTCCAGTCCCTCAGCTCAATGGTGGCCGCGTGGAGTGGCCCCTTAAAGGTCCCCTCCCCCTCCCTTTCTGTGCAGGAAGCTGAGAGAGCGTGCAGGCGGCAGCCCAGGCACGCGGCCAGCCTGCACGCTCTTGAGCAGCCCCAACAACCCCCAACCAACCTCATGGCCGCACGGCAGCCCCCCCAGCTTCCCCAGGGGACCCCCCAAGGGGAGCCAAGGCAGCCAGGGCAGCAAGCGGCAGCAGGGCCCCTCCTGGACGGAGGCCGAGCTTTGGGACCTGCTGGGGCTCTGGAGTGAGGAGGAGGTGCTCCAGGTAATGGGGAGCAAGAGGCGGAACGCGGATGCGTTCGCTCGGCTGGCCGAGGGCCTCGCTGCCCGGGGTCACCCTGCCCTCACTCTGGACCATGTCCGGGGTAAAGTCAAAGAGCTGCGGCAGGGTTACGCCCAGGCCTGGGATGCAGCCGGCCAATCTGGGGCCGCCCCCCTCACTTGCCTCTTTTACAGGGAGCTCAGGGACATCCTGGGCCCCCGGCACACCTCCTCCCCTCCGGTCACTCTTGACACCTCGGCTGAGGAGCCCCAGCAGGCCCCAGAGCTGGAGTCCACCCTGGAGGTAAGCCCTGCACCCCGGGGGCCCCCCCTGGAGCCCAACCCCGGGGCATCGCAGCAGCAGGAGGAGGAGGAGGAGGAGGGGGGCTCCTCCTCCGCTGAGATGGGGCTGCACATCATCCTCCCCTCCCGGAGCAGCAGCCGGGCGCCTGCCCCCCGGGTGTCCCCGGACCATGGGAGTGGACCTACAGATATGTACCCCCCCGGTGAACACCCCCGGGGTTGAGGAGCGGGGGTAATAGATATGTGGCCAGGGCCCTCCACATGCCCAGATGGCCATGGCCCCAAGGACAGCAGTGCAATGTCCCTCACAGGAGGGCATCAGCCCCTTCCCCCCCCGCCTCCAGCATGACAGTGCCATGCCCCATCCCCAGGGCAGGGGGGAGCAGAACCGCTAGGGTCCCCCGGGAGGAGGGGGTGGGACACCCCGCAGTAGCAGCAGCCGCAGCAGCATGTGATGGAGTGTGGGGAGTGCAAATGCGAGACTCAGGCTAGATATAAGCAGCAAGCTGAATAGTTCCCAGGGGCAAAGGATGATCCTGGGGCTACAACTGGCAGGTGACACCCCTGCCCTGAACAAAGAGGGGGGAGGAGCCGAGCTGGCTTTGAATCGGGGGGGGCTGCAGGTAGAGGCTAGGGGAAAGGAGAGCTGGAAGGCAGCCAGCCTGAGAAGGGGGAAAGCTACACCCCAGAGGGGCACCCCTTGGGGTCTTCTCCCCAGGACGGGTTGGAAGGACTGTCTCTGACTGCTGTACTGTCACTCCTGGGAGAAACTGGGCATCTGTGGCCTAAGACACCTCTCCTGTCAGACCCTGCGGAGTGAAGTGAGAGTCGCTCCCACCAGGGGACGGGGTGCAGTGCAGGGGGACCCCTGAACCCCATCACAGCAGCATCTCCCGGGGATGGGGATGGGGTACCTGCAGCACAGGGGTGGGGGGACAAGGGCCATGGCTCAGGGCCCACACTAACGCCTGTCTCCACTCTTCTTCCCCCCCTCCTGTGTTCCGCAGCTGCACCATCGGAAGGACCGGAGAGCGCTGGCGAGGCATCAGTGGTCCTGGAATCCCCTCCGGGGCCATCGCTCCAGGCCAGCCCCTCGGCGGAGGACCGACCGGCCCCACAGCGGGCAAGACAGCAGACCCCGCAACACCACACAGTGGCGACGGACCCCCAGCTGCTGGCCATCCATCGTTGGCAGCTGGAGGTCGCGGAGCAGCATCTGCGGGTGGAGCAACGCCGCCTCCACCTGCAGGAGCGGGCACTGGCCTGGCGCCAAGAGGCATGGGGGGGCCTACATGGAGACATTCAACCGTCTCATGGACTACCTGGCCCCCCGTGCCACGCCGGCCGCCGCAGTGCCCACCCTGCCCGCTCCACCCGCCGCGCCACCCGCTGCTCCGCTCGTCGCCGCGCTGTCCGCCGTCGCCCTGCCACCCGCCACCAAGGGCCGGACCGCCGAGGGACACCTGGGGCCAGCTGAGACTCGCCAGACGTATCTTCCGGTCCGCCCGGCACCCAGCCAGCCCCGAACAGGGCTGCGGCCGAGGCGGGGCTCCCGGCCGCCCACCCCCAGTGCCGGACTATAGGGGCGTGGGGCCCAGGACATGCCCCCCCCTTTTATATAGTTGGACTTATGTTTTTGTGCCCCCCGTTTGCCCAGTCCCCCCCCATGTAAATAGTTCTCCTCGTCCTTGCAATCCCTGGTTTTCTGTTTTTTGTTACATGTAAATGTATGGAAACTTTTTTATTATTCACTTATGTTATGCTTTAGTTAGTAGGTCTTGTACATAGTTTTGTCATTAGTTCAAAAACCAGTTGAAAAAAGAAAACCAGTTTCATTTTACCAACGAGTGCGTGCTTTTATTTGTCCAGGAGAAGTGCGGAGGGGTGTGCTTTTGGGTGCTCCGTGGTGTGGGCGTCGGGGCAGGGAGTGTTGTGGAGGAAGGGGGGGGCGCGGGGGGGGCTTGGCAGGGTTTACCCCACGGCCTCCTCAAAGTGGGCCCGCAGGGCCTCCCGGACCCGGGTCCCTTCAGGGTCCACCTGGCGACTGGGGGCAACGGGTGGCTGCACGTCGCCCCTGCCGGCTTCCACAGCCCAGCCCTGAAAAAAGGCCTCCCCCTTGCTCTCCACCAGATTGTGTAGGGCGCAGCAGGCACCCACAATCTGGGGGATGTTGTTGGGACCCGCATCCAGGCGGGTCAGGAGACATCTCCAGCACCCTTTGAGGTGGCCAAATGAGCGCTCCACCACCTGGTGTGCGTGGTTCAGGCGCTGGTTGAAGCGCTTCTGGCTGGCAGAGAGATGGCCCGTGTACAGGTGCATGAGCCAGGGCTGGAGCGGGTATGCCACATCTGCGACGACGCAGAGGGGCATGGTGGTGTCCCCCACAGGGGGCACAGGCCCGAGTTCCGGAAAACCCGGGCATCGTGGGTGCTGCCAGGCCAGTCCACATAAACGTCCTGGAAACAGCCCCGGCTGTCCACCAAGGCCTGGAGGACCACTGAGTGGTAGCCCTTGCGGTTGATGTAGCGTCCTCCACTGTGAGTCCCATCCAGAGCCCCGAAGAAATTGGGGAAGCCCAGCGTGGCAAAGCCCGTGATGGTGGCATCTGGGTCCCCCAGCCTCACGAGCCTGTGGAGGAGCATGGCGTTGATGGCACGCACGACCTGCAGGGAAAGCACATGGGAGAGCACCAATGAGGGGTGTGCAGGGTGTGCATGGCCCTGCCCTGCAAGGGCCCCCTGCCCCCACCCGTGGGTCCTCTTACCTCCATAATGACAGCCCCGACGGTGGCCTTGCCGACACCAAACTGCTGTCCCACGGATCGGTAGCTGTCTGGAGTGGCCAGCTTCCAGACAGCGATGCCGACCCGTTTCTCCACAGGGAGGGCACGCCGCATGGCAGTGTCCTGGTGCCTGAGTGCGGGGGTGAGCCACTGGCACAGCTCCATAAATGTCTGCCGGCTCATCCTGAAGTTCCTGAGCCAGCGGTCATCATCCCACTCCTCAAGCACCAGCCATTCCCACCAGTCGGTGCTGGTGGGGTAGCTCCACAGGCAGCGGTGTGTGAGGCGGCGGGGGGGTCGGGGTGCTGCTGGGTTGGGGGTTGAGCCTTGCTCCCCTGGGGGCCGCTCCTCCTCCGGTGTGGCAAGGAGGTGCTCAGCTGCCTCCCGCATGGCATGGATCAGGGCGAGTACTGCTCCTGCAGGGAGGGCTGGGTGGACCTCTGGCTGCTGCTGCTGCTGCTGCTGCTGCTGCTGGGGGTCCATGACGGCGGCGCCCGGGGTCTGTGTGCCTATGGCTCCTCAGACCGCGTGCTGTGCAGGCTGTGTGTGTCTGGGAGGGGCCCTTTAAGGGAGCAGCTCGCTGTTGCCCCGGAAGCGCTAGTCCGCCCCGTGACCCTGTCTGCAGCTGTGCCTGGCATCCCTATTTCGATGTGTGCTACTTTGGCATGTAGACTTTCCCATGCTGTGCCTATTTCGATGTGGTGCTGCGCAACTTCGATGTTGAACATCGACGTTGCCAGCCCTGGAGGACGTGTAGACATTATTCATCGAAATAGCCTATTTCCATGTCACCACATCAAAATAGGCTACTTCGAAGCAGGTACTTCACGTGTAGACGTAGCTTCAATGTGCATGTTTTATGCTTGTTGTTGTATTTTTGCTTGCTGCTGGATGTGTTAACCAATAGCAGCATCATAGGTGGTAGGCTGGGACTGCCCTTGTTCTGCTAACTTGTGTAACCCTTAGTTCTGCTCGTTGATGTAAAGCACAGGGGGCGCTATTTATAGCCAGCCCAAGATACTATTCAACCCACCATGGAGCTTGTTTCGAGGGTGGGGGAAGGGTATCCTGGGGCTTGCGGGGCTCTTGACCGACAACCCCCTTGCCCGAGTGAGCCTGCTGGTTCAAGCCCCTGCCCACCCCGCTCCCAGTTCAGGATCCCTCAACCCCCAGCATACAGGGATGTCCCCCCACCCACACTGTAAATAGTTAAATGTTAAAATACTATACTGGTTTCTGGTTTAAGTTATAAAGGTTTATTGTGCACCAATGCCCATGTCCCATGGTCCTGTGGGATGGGGGCATGGGTGCGGTGGTGGTGGTGGTGGTGGTGCATGTGGTGGGGGGGTGGATGCATGGGGGTATGGTGAGGGGTGGTCATCGGGGGGGGGGCAGTGTGGCCCAGGGGTAAGGCTTACCCAGAGGCCCTCCCGGATCTGGACCCGTCACGGTTTGCCTGGAGACTGGTGACAGTGGCCGGCTGCTCAAACCCCACGGTGGCCTTGGCCACCCATCCCTGCATGTAGGCATCCCCCTTGCCCTCCACGATGTTGTGGAGAATGCAGCAGGTGCCCAGCATTTGTGGGACATTGCACTCCCAACCTCAAGGCGGGTGAGGAGGCATTGCCACCGCCCCTTGAGGTGCCCGAAGGCCCGCGTGACCACCTGCTGGGCCTGGTTGAGGTGGGTGTTGAAGGCCTCCCAGCTGGGGTTGAGGTGTCCAATATAGGGCCACATCAGTCACAGCAGTAGGGGGTATGCCACATCCTCAACCATGCATAGCTGCATGGTGGTGTCCCCACCCGACATCTCCCCTGGGGGATGAAGGTGCTAGCCTCCATACACCAGCACAGGCCAGAAGTGTGGAAGACCCTGGTGTCATGGCTTTTTCTAAAATTGGACATTCTGTTCAACCTAGAGCCTTGTTCTAAAATAACACAAAACACAGGAATCACTGCTTCTCCTTTCCATCTGTGTATGTGGCATTGAGGCCAGAAAGACAGTAAACTCAAAGAAAGCCAAAAAGTTCAGAGTGACCCTCAAGGAGAATTTGCGCAGCAGCCCTGGGGGAGCCAATGTGACATCCAGATGGCAGCATCTGAGGGATACAATTTACAACATGGCCTTGACAGTGTTTGGAAGAAGAGCTAGAAACACAAATGACTGGTTTGAAGCTAACTCCAATGAGATGATTCCAGCCATCGAAAAGAAGCACGCTGCACTCCTGGAGCACAAACGCTCACCGAGCCAGAGTACCCTGCAAGCACACAGAGCAACCAGAAAAACAGTACAGCAGACAGCCAGGTGCTGTGCCAACAACTACTGGCTTGAGCTATGCAGCAGCATCCAGTCCAGTGCTGACTCTGGTAATCTCAGGGGAATATACGAGGGCATCAAGAAGGCATTAGGACCCATCCAGAACAAGGTGGCACCTCTGAAATCTAAATCTGGCAAAGTCATCAATGACAAGGCCAAAAAGATGGAGTGCTGGGTCGAGCACTACTCCGAGCTGTACTCACGTGAGAACATTGTGGTTGATACAGCCCTCAATGCCATTGAGCTCCTACCGGTAATGGACAGACTGGATCAGGAACCAACTGTGGATGAACTGAAGAAAGCCATCGACAGCATTGTAGTAGGAAAGGCCACAGGCCAGGATGGTATACCACCAGAGGTAATCAAGTGTGCCACGGACACCGTCCTGGAACCCCTACATGAGCTACTGTGTCTGTGCTGGAGAGAGGGAGAGGTTCCACAGCACATGCGCGATGCTAACATTGTAACCTTGTATAAGAACAAAGGAGACAGAAGCGACTGCAACAATTACTGTGGAATCTCCCTCTTAAGCATCACTGGTAAACTGTTCCCTCACGTCATCCTCAGAAGACTCCAGAAGATTGCTGAGAGGGTGTATCCCGAATCACAGTGAGGATTCCGCACAGAGAGATCTACCATTGACATGGTCTGCTCTCTGAGGCAGCTGCAGGAGAAATGCAGGGAGCAGAGGAAGCCACTCTTTATTGCCTTCATCAACCTGACTAAGGCCTTCGACTTGGTCAGCAGGGAGGGACTGTTCAAACTGCTCCACAAGATAGGCTGTCCACCACAGTTACTCAAGATGATTCAGTCTTTCCACGAAGACATGAGAGGAACCATCCAATATGATGGCACATTATCGGATGTTTTCAGCATCAGGAGCAGCATCAAACAAGTATGCATCCTTGCTCTGACATTTTTCGGGATCTTCTTCGCACTCCTCCTGAAGCACGCCTTTTGATCCTCAACAGAGGGCATCTTGCTGCACACAAGATCTGATGGGAAACTGTTTAATCTTGCAAGGCTCAAAGCTAAATCTAAGGTGTGGGAAGTCCTCATCAGAGATATGCTGTTTGCAGATGATGATGCTGTAGTGTCACACACAGAAAACCAGCTTCAGAAACTGCTGGATCAGTTCTCCAACGCATGCAAGGACTTTGGGCTTTCCATCAGCCTAAAGAAGACAAATGTACTTGGTCAGGACGTTGCGGAACCTCCATCAATCAGCATTGACAACTATATGTTAGAGGTCATCCACGAGTTCGTTTACCTCGGGTCCACCATCACTGACACCCTGTCATTGGAGACTGAGCTAAATAGGAGGATCAGAAAAGCAGCCACAATTCTGTCCAGACTCAGCAAGAGAGTGTGGAATAACATCAAGTTGTACACCTACACCAAAATGCAAGTCTACAGAGCCTGCATCCTCAGCACCCTCCTTTACGGCAGTGAGTCTTGGACTCTGCACGCCCACCAGGAAAAGAGGTTGAATGTCTTCCACTTGCGCTGCCTCAGGCTCATCCTTGGAATATCGTGGAAGGACAGAGTGACCAACACCGCCATCCTTGAGCAAGCTTGAATCCCAACCATGCACACCCTCCTCAGGCAGCATTGGCTCCACTGGCTTGGCCACGTCCACAAGATGAATGATGGAAGAATCCCAAAAGACATCCTGTATGGCAAGCCAGCCTCTGGCAAAAGACCTCCCAGATGCCCCCATTTGCGCTACAAAGATGTTTGCAAGAGGGACGTCAGGGAGGTAGACATCGAGCCGAACAGCTGGGAGGAGCTGGCAGATGATCGCAGTAGATGGAGGCAGTAACTACACAAGGGCCTTCAGAAGGGTGAGATGAGGATCAGACAGCTAGCAGAGGAGAAGCGAGCCGACAGAAAGCACAGTAGGGACCTGCCAGACACCCATTACATATGCAACAGATGCAGCAAGGACTGTCACTCTCGTGTGGGCCTTCACAGTCACAGTTGACGCTGCAAATGATGATCCCAAAGGGAACTACGAAGAGCGCAATCCATAGTCTACATAGACTGAAGGATGCCTACTATTACTAATATTGCTCACTGTACAATCCACCAGCTCTAGCCCCAGTTTGAGCTTTGCTTAACAGTTGACTTGCAGTTGAAGATGATTCCAGCAAAGGATTGTCAATATCATGGATCTCAAACTCATGGCCTGCAGGCTATTTACAGCCAGAGAAGTTTTACAGTTCTGCCTTGGAGTCCCAGTGGCCCAGCAGAGGCCATGTCCGTCCCTGGCTCCTAAGCCTAAGCCCTTCCCACTCCATTGTATAAACCATTATTTCCTAGGCTCAGAATGGGGATGGGGAAATTGGAGTATGTTAGACATGAAACAATTTTAAAAATGTGTTCAAGAGCAAATCTCTTACAAACTAAGCAACTGCTTCTTTCTTGAATAACCATCGGCTTTGGGGTACATCTGCCCTATTTCTCAGCAGTTTGTCCTGAATTTGGTAATCTTTTGAGCTGCGTCTACACGTGCACGCTACTTCGAAGTAGCGGCACCAACTTCGAAATAGCGCCCGTCGCGTCTACACGAGTCGGGCGCTATTTCGAAGTTAACTTCGACGTTAGGCGGCGAGACGTCGAAGTCGCTAACCTCATGAGGAGATAGGAATAGTGCCCTACTTCGACGTTCAACGTCGAAGTAGGGACCGTGTAGACGATCCGCGTCCCGCAACGTCGAATTTGCTGGGTCCTCCATGGCGGCCATCAGCTGGGGGGTTGAGAGATGCTCTCTCTCCAGCCCCTGCGGGGCTCTATGGTCACCGTGGGCAGCAGCCCTTAGCCCAGGGCTTCTGGCTGCTTCTGCGGCAGCTGGGGATCTATGCTGCAGGCACAGGGTCTGCAACCAGTTGTCAGCTCTGTGTATCTTGTGTTGTTTAGTGCAACTGTGTCTGGGAGGGGCCCTTTAAGGGAGCGGCTGGCTGTTGAGTCCGCCCTGCGACCCTGTCTGCAGCTGTGCCTGGCATCCCTATTTCGATGTGTGCTACTTTGACGTGTAGACGTTCCCTCGCTGCACCTATTTCGATGTTGGGCTGAGCAACGTCGAAGTTGAACATCGACGTTGCCGGCCCTGGAGGACGTGTAGACGTTATTCATTGAAATAGACTATTTCGATGTCGCAACATCAAAATAAGCTATTTCGATGTTGACTGCACGTGTAGACGTAGCCTTGATGTCCTGGATGGCCCCTTTCAACATGGTGCATGGCCCTTTTGACAACACTGGTCAATGGCACCAGCCCCAGACTGTGTGTAGACGCTCCCCTTGAAAGGGCATCGTTTGACCACTCTCTTTTGAGAGGCGCCCTTTCAAAAGAGTGCTGTAGTATAGACACAGCTATTGCGTTTCTCATCTTCTAACTGCTAGAAGCAAAAGACTGGGTGACAGAGGACTCATCACTCAACTAAAGGAGAGACATTCTGCTTACTCCTTCTGAAGCCCCTGGCACAGTCGCAGCTCGTAACCATTTATGAGTCAAACTCAAGTAGAGGGAGGAAAACATAAAGCTTTATGCACCACCAAAATCATCAAAACACGGCTTAAACAGAGAAGAGATCTGGTGCCGGATTTCTTCCGAGGAGTGAATTTATGATGCCAGCATACATCGTAAGCACAGGTTGAAATTATAGGCGGGATTCAGTTAAAAACTCCAACTGGCTTCTGTGCTGCATGTGGTCACACAAGTCCCATAAATCCACAGCTGATGGATTACCCTCCAAATATCCACAGCACAGAGTCAGTGTAGTTTTTCCCCTTGTTAAATCCATCCTTCAGTGACTGCTCGCATGTAACATTTATTTCTATTAGTGACATAACTGACGAAACAAGAGCAAAGTGGGGACTCCTGGTGTAAAAAGTAAAGGAGCCTTTATATTTGGGCAGTCCAACCAAACACACACACACACACACACACACACACACACACAAAATAGGGAACAATAAAGCTTCCAACACTTTAGGCATAAAAGAAATATTGTAATATAATCCTGCTGAAGCCTTTTAATCCTTTGCACGTAGGTATTCCCTCTTTTTTGTCCCTCAGTTGCGGTGTGTGAGGTATCAATTCATGGATACAAAAAAAAACAAATGATAAAGTTCAATGTATTAAAAAGTTGGCACTAGATTGCCCCTCCCACCCCACCCTGCCTCCACTTATTCCTCTGTGTCAGAGGAAAGGCTTAACTATAGTCCCTGCATGCTCAACACAGGAATTCCCCACACCTTATATGTTCTTGCTGGTTCCAGCGGGTAGGACCATGGCCTTAAATAGTCATCCCTCTACCATAGGGCTGGCTTGCTGAATGAGGAAGGTAGGTTGAACCATTCTAAAAGAGAGTGCAGTTTGCTTACTCCCCCTGCATTTAAGGGAACTGGGAGAGGGACATACTTTCTAAAACTCTAGGGGCTTGTTTACACTACTACCCTCCTTTGAAGGAAGGTTGGTAAGTAGGTGTTGGGAGTTTACTGATGAAGTGCTGCGCTGCATAGGCAGCACTTCATTAAGCAAACTGCCCCCCACAGCAACTTCAAAGTTTTAAATTTTGAAGTACCAGGTCGCGTCTAGCCGTGGCTCACCTGCCGGTACTTCAAAGTGCCGGGGCAACTGTGCTTAAAACTTCAAAGTTGCCATGGGGGGAAATTTGCTTAATGAAGTGCTACCTATGCAGCACAGCACTTCATTAGTAAACTCCCAACACCCTACTTACCGTCCTCCCTTCGAAGGAGGGTGGTAGTGTAGACACAGCTTAGAAGTGTCTGAAAGGCGGGTGAGGTGAGCTTACCTAACATAAAACATAGTCCGGATTGTGACTGATTCGTGTACAGAGGAAACACAGAATATCCAAAGGCTAGAGAGTGCTACTCTGTGGCATTATTTCTTTGTGCTTCTGGGTGTGGCCCAGCAGATGGAGCTCAACCATGATTTGAAATAAGCGTGTTCCATGTTGGATGTTTTTTGCTAGGCAGGATCTTCTGCTTTCAGTACTTTAAAGAAACTACGTTAACATTCTATGTACTACATCTTGTCTCTGCTTTGTGGTGACTATTTGAGGGTATTTATTATTACCCTTTTAATTAAACATACAAATAAGCACTCTGAAATACCATCACTTTTTGCCAAGTATTATCCTTACCATTTTTTTCTACTGATCCTCAGACTGTTTTCTTCTGTAGGAGCATGCCACCATTCACATTCCTTTTTGGCTCAAAGACTCTTTCCCCTACTCACCCCTCTGTCCCCACTCCATGTTGGAAGAAAGCTCATAGTGATTTCTGCTGTAAAAATGCTCTGGAAAACACATCTAAGTGCTTCCAAGCCCAAGCAGTTTGCCTGTTTGATTTTTCCCACTATATGCAAATTTAAACTATGCTTGTTTGGCTGGTCTAACTCTTTGATTCAGGTAACACACTTCAGGAAATGATGAAATAACTGCCACCTGCTAAGGAAAAGGAGCATGTCCTTGGGAGACCTAATCGTATCACCACTCTTTCAAGTTTGTGAGTTTTCAGTGTATCCCCTTGTCCTTGTACTTATTGTCTATGCTATTTCCTGATCCTGTTAGAGAATGTAAAGTTAATAATTATGCCAAAGGAGGTTAATGATGTTGGAAGATGTGTATCTAATGCAGGGTGCTGACACAAAACATAACAAAGTTTGTTCTAATGCTACCATCTTTGGTCATGTGTAAGTATTAGATTTATTAGTCTATATGGGAATCCCCAGAAGTAAAGCTTTTTTACCTTGTGGATGGACATTTGCAAAATTTTAGAATCTTCTTTTTACTCAGATGATGACCTATGATTATTTAGTCTTTTAACATTTTGTCTTGGCCAATTCAGACTCAAAAACAGGTTGCAATACTTGAGTAGCTCTAGTATACTCAGTAAAAATTGCTTTTAAATGCCAGGTGGTCAAAGGCACTGAACTGAAATCGGAAGGCCGTTGCAATGAGTGAGCTGAAAAATGTAAGTACTATTGATCCATAAGAATGGAAAACTGTCTCTTTTTTTAAATCTACTTCTATCATGAAGTCTAGTCATAAACTCAAAGGCTGTTTCTACACTAATAAATGGCCTGAAATATGCTAATGAGGTGCAGATGTAAATTTCCAGTGCCTCATTAGCATAAGGTCACATGATTTGGAGTCCAGCAGATGCTCATCCAGACTCCAAAACAGCATGTAGAAGCAGGGTTCCTGGGGGTGTTCTGGAAGGAAGGTCTCCTTCCAGAGACCCCTTCTTCCCAAAAATTTTTGGGAAGAAGGGGCCTCTGGAAGGATGACTTCCTTTCAGAAGACTCCCCCAGGGGGCCACACTTCTACAATCCATTTTGGAGTCTGGAAGAGCATCTTCTGGACTCCAAATCATGTGACCTTATGCTAATGAGGTGCTGGGAATTTACATCTGCACCTCATTAGCATATTTTGGGCTGTTCATTAGCATGCTACTTTCTCCAAAAGTAGCATGTGCAGAAACAGCCAAACTGTTTTTGTAACTAGTAATGTTTATATTTTCGGGGTCAGATCGCCTACAGCTACATTTTACTTAAAATCACTAAATCTGTGGCCTGTCTTTATTCTTTAAATTTATAAACTAGCACACCCCAAAACAGGAAGGAATGCTCGCTTTTCTAACTGAAAGCAAACTTATAGTAATTAAGCACATATCCATCACTGCTTCTTTACACAGAGCATTGGTTGGTTGCAATAAACTTTGTAAAGCTGACAGAATATTTGCATTTACTAAGGTTTCAATAGTGGTCTAGTACTGTATATGTGGGTTTTATCAGGTGGTTTTATCAGTACATATGAAAGAGGGTTAAATCAGGGTCCCATTGGTTAGGGAAATTCCCACTGATTTCCATAGGAGTTTATACAGGCTTTAAATGTTGGTTTGAAATGCAAAAATGAAGCCTATCCATGTAATCTGGTGTCATCACTTAATACACAGTATGTGTGATGGGGGGAGCGGTATAAAAATGGGAGTAAGTGAGATCTAAGTGGTTCATCAACCTGGTTCTGGCCTTCCTCTCAAAAGTGAATTTCCCCATGTAGCTGTCTGAGTAACTGCATGTACAAGCATCTTCCCTATTTGTGGTATATTTATTTAATGTTTTGGTTCAGTCAGTCAAAACAAAATTTGCTGTACTCTGTGATCTCTATGTTAAGCGTGATAGCAAGTCTTTGCCAGATATGTTTTGTCTGCAAAGGACAACCACCATGGGATGACCATGCATCTCAGAGGTTTTGTGTATTTTAAGGAATATTTCTGGAGATGATTCATTTCTGCAGATAGACTTCTTTTAAATGTAGATATAGAGAAGTACTGTGTCTGGAATCAGTCTGAAGAGTGATGCCTCTGTAATCTGTATGACAAGGAGGATCAACCAGGAGGGAATTCCAGGCACAAAGAATGTGGGGAAAGATGAATGTGCAAAGGGAATACAAAGGCAGGATCAATGGGTGAGCCAAAGCGAGACTGGGGGGGATGACAAGTTATGTGAGACAGACAAATAGTAACACCTGTTTCATACAGTAAATGAAAAGTTATAGCTACATAAATCGTAATTCATTTAAAAGAAAAAGTAACTCTGTAGTAGTGTGATCACTAATAGCTTAGCATGATTTATCTCTGTAGGAGTATAAAACATGGCAGTTCTCTAATATATTGCTGGAATTCATAAATACGCAGGCTACTTGGAAACAGGCAGTCATCTTCCTGGCTAAAAGGTTATGTTAAATGTTACCCCCTCCCTCCTGCTTAAATCACAATAAGCAGCTGCTCTGGAGTGAAACCAATACAAAATAACTTGTGCAGGTTGAACTTCTCTCGTCCTGCACCCTCGGGACCTGACTAGGTGCCAGACAAGAATTTGCCAGACCACAGAAGGTCAATATTGTCCAGCACATTGCCAACACTTCCACTGCCTACTGGGCTCTTAGAAGACATTAAGGCATAAATTACAGCTACATAACAGCACAGAACACTGAGAGCTGGGACTGGTGGCTAGAAACAAACTTTATGGGACCACAGGAAACTTGGCCAGACAACCACTTATCAAAGGTCTGTCTAACAAAAATCATGACGGAGTACAGATCTTGACAGACAAGAGAGTTCTGGATTAGAGAGGTTCAATCTGTAGTACATTATTGAACCCTCATCTTCTATATAAACATTACTATTTAATGGTTTATGGGGATAATGGGTGGGAGGAAATGAGAACCACCCAAACTTTCAGACAAACCCAGTCAAGCCTTGATCTAACATGCCTGATTTTAACTAGACCTCTCCTCCATGCCCCTTGCCCTCCACCCCAAAAAACAAAGGAAGGGATTTTTACTTTAGCTTCTAAAGTCAAAACCATCAAATGCTTACACAGCTCTGCATTATATGGTTTGGTTCCAGTGTGGAAGCAGATATGTTCGACTTGTACTTTAATGTCTTTTCTGTGAGGGTCTGAGGGCTTATTTCCAGCATATCTGGGTTCTTAGATCTCAGACTTGTAAAGCGTAATCCCCATTAGAGGTGGCAGAGAGTTCTGCTTTGGTCAATACTCCACCAACTCAGCCTGATAATAGATAGATGCCAACCAGCATATGCAGAAGACCAGCAGAGTTGAGGTGAAAGTCTAGACCCCGGGACATCAGTAGTAGAAGTCACTGAGTTTAATGGTACCAGGATTTTGCCCCCCAGATTTCTACACCTTCCAGACAATGGAGCTAGATTTTGGCTGTATCTTTCACTTGGTTTCTAGTCTTCAGCATAAGGCAGCAAGAAAACTATTTTAGCTTCCCTAGGAAATCTATCATAATGGTGTAGGCAGCGTGCATTATCTCTGCCTGGTAGAATGGCCCCTTGTAGTCATGGACAGCTGGGACAAACTTCATAGAATACTAGAACTGCAAGTGAGCTCAAGAGGTCATCTAGTCCAGCCCCCTATACTAACATCAGGACCAAGAACCATACAGATAGTCTGTCATCTTCATTTAAGAGCAGGTTAGATAGCTCCAATGATGAAAATTCTACAACTTCCCTAGGCCATTTATTCCAGTGCTGAACCACCCTGACACAGAGTTTTTCCTAATGTCCAACATAAACGTCCCAAGAAACTCTAGTCTTAAATTGCAACTTGTCCTACCCACCAGGGTTAACTCTTTGTAGCACCCATTTAGGGACTTGGTGGTTTGAGCATTGGCCTGCTAAACCTAGGGCTGTGAGCTCAATCCTTGAGGGGCCATACAGGGATCTGGGGCAAATAGATTTCCAAAAAAGGGGGGATGGTGCTTGTTCCTGCCAAAATGGCAGGGGACTGGACTCCATGACCTCCCGAGGTCCCTTCCAGCTCTATGTGATGTTTGTGTTATCCTGTCCCCTCTCAGTCTTCTTTACAAACTAAACAAACCTAATTCTTTCACTCATCCCTCATAGGTCACATTTTCTAGACCTTTAATCACTTTTGTTGCTCTTCTCTGGACCTTCTCCATCTTTCTTGAAATATGATGCCCTGAACTGGACAAAATAGTTCACCTGGGACCTAATTAGTGTAAAGGAGAGCAGAAGAATTACTTCTCATATCTTGCTTACAACACATTGGTTAATGAAATAAATAAATAAATAAATAAATCAATAGAATAAAGCATAATTCTGGGATGCAACAGTATCACACTGACTCATATTTAGCTTGTGGTCCACTATGATGCCTAGATCCCTTTCTGCAGTACAGTCACTTCCCATTTTGTATGTCTGAAACTGATTGTTCCTCCCTAAATGGAGTACTTTGTCCCTATTGAATTTTGTCCTATTTGCCTCAGACCATTTCTCCAGTTTGTGCAGATCACTTTGAATTTTTATCCTCCAAAGTAACTGCAACCCTTCCCAGCTCGGCACCATCCACAAACTCTATTAGCACACACTCTGTGCTATTACCTGTATCCAAGGTGTGCAAACTGGCCATCTCAGCAAACGAAAGGGGAGCACAGCACAATCTTTCCTCCTCCCTCAGCACTTCCACGGAGGGCCCTCTGCTGAGTCCCTATAGCTTCTGTGCACATCTGTGCTGTGTTTTTGTGCTACGCTGCCTGCCAGCCTGCCCCTGAAGTCTCTGCTGTTGCCAGAGGGCTGGCATCACATCCGGTCCCCCTGTCTCCACCCAGCACTGGCCTCTGCTGCTTCCCCCCCACATGGCCCCCTCTAGCTCACCTATTGTGCACTGCCTACCCTCCAGGCCCCGAGGAGTCAAACATCCCTGGGAGCACCAGAATATCCCAGCCACATTGTCAGCATCTCACAGCGGGAGCAAGCTGGAACTCACATTGTGCAGAAGCAGCTGAGTGGGGGTAAACTTTTACTGGGACAGTTCCTTGTTTCAGCTTCACAGAAAGAGTCTAGCCTTTTTTTTCATTATTTTCTTAAGTGCAATTATGTTGATCTCTTGTTCAACTTCAAGGGGCTCCCTGGAGCTGCTTAGGGCTGCTAGAGAACTAGTTGGGTGAGTTCTTTAAGTATGAATTTTTTTTGTTTTAAGGGTTGCCTGGGAGGGCTGGGGAAGGTGGTAGGGCAAGTTCTTCAAACAGCAACTCCTATTCCCAGCAAACCACTCAGTTCCACTCCAGTCTTGTCATTTTCGTATTTTTTTATTTGACAACTTCTACATAGGCAATAACAAAGCATAGGCAATAAAAAAAGCAAGCATTCCTGTAGCGTCTTAAAGACTAACAAAATTATTAGGTAATGAAGCTCTGCCAGTCTTTATATGCACCTTACTCTGCAGCTACCATTGCTAAACAAGCACGGTGCATCACTTCTGAATCAGGGGGCCCAGTTAATTGCAAGGACAAAAAGTGGGACCCAATGTAAAAAGTTTGCTCATCCCTGGTCTAAATTATTAATGAAGATATTGAACAGAACTGATCACTGTACAATACCACTTTGTTAAGCCCTTCCAGCATGACTGGGAACCTCTGAGAGTGACTGTCCAACCAGTTAGGCATCCACCTTATAGTAGTCATAGCTATGTTCTTTATCCCTAGTTGATTGATAAGGTCATGCAAGACTGAAATGCTTGACTAGCGTCTAGGTATACAATGACTACCTCTTCCCCCTTATCCACAAGGCTTGTTATTGTATCAAAGAAAGATGTCAGGTTGGTTGGACATGATTTATTCTTGACAAATTCATGCCATCCGGTACTTATCACCTTGTTATCTTCCAGGGCTACATCTACACTACAGAGATCTTTTGAAAGAAGGTCTTCCAGAAGATCTCTTCTGAAAGAGCTTTATTCGAAAGAGTGCATCCAAACCCAAAAAAGCAGATCAAAAAAGCGATCTGCTCTTTTGAAGCAGAGCATCCACACAGCCCCCACTCTTTGGCCGTTTCTGCACCGGCCACTCCTTCGGAAGGATTCTTTCACAGATGGGTTTACTTTCGAAAGAGCAGCATCGACACTGGCTTTCTTCTTTCGGAAGAAGCTCTTTCAAAATTAGAGCATGAAAATGAGGTGTCAAATATGCAAATTTATACCTCATTTGCATTTTCAATTTACCTTATTTGCATACCTCTTTAAAAAGAGGAATGCAAGTGTAGATGCACCCAGTAAGAGTGACTTTGAAAGGAGCACCACATTCTTTAGAGCCTCCTTTCAAAAGAACTTGCTAGTGTAGATGCAGCCCAGATGTCTGCAGATGGATTGCTTTACTATTTGCTCCATTAATTTTCCTGGCACAGAAGTTAAGCTAAGAACTTAGAGCTGCCTGAAGTCTGATATGACTTAAGGGGTCTGTACCAGTCCCTAGCTGACTCAAACTGTCAGGGGCTGTACAGGTAGCAAACTTTGGACAGGCCTCTGAGCTTCATCTTTCAGTACCTTACAGAAAGCTTAGCATACGTGTCCATAGTTCAGGTCAACATCTGGTTAAAGAAGATTGTGGGGGATGTTGACAGAAGATGAAAAACTACATCTTTCAGCCAACAGTGCCTTTGCAAATAACTATGAACAAAGCTTTCTGACTGTTTCAGATGGTGATCTATTTCATGTATGTATCTAGCGTAATAAATGTACATAGCTCCTTGTGTGTGAACAGTGCCAGACAGATAACATGGACCAGACATGCTGTCTCGTGCTCTGTGTCCAAATTCCAAAGATTATAGTTAACAATGGTCCTACACTGCATTAGGAGTGGTGGTTTATGTCAAATGAATGAAGCTGGTATTCCTCATGCATTTTCGGGTTTCCTAATATAATCTCATTGTTAAATAATTCTGGTTTCTTTTGTTTCAGCTGAAACAATGCCTAACCTTATTAAAATTATAGATATAAAGTACTGTAGGGTGGGAGGGATAGCTCTGTGATTTGAGCACTGTCTTGCTAAACTCAGGTTGCGAGCTCAATCCCTGAGGGGGCTGTTTAAGGAGCTGGAGCAATTAGGTTAAACAAAAAAGGGATGGTGCTTTGGCCTGCCAAGATGGCCTGGGACTAGACGTGGTGACCTCCCAAGGTCCCTTCCACCTCTCTGAGATGTGTAACCCTGTTTTATTTATTTTATAATTTGGTTAAATGAGCTCCAGAAATTGCTCCTATGCTCTAATCCGGAGCTAACATAACTCATGCTGTGTTTTGATTTATGGTAGGATGGGTACCTGTCTTTTGCATTTCAGACCTTGATAAAGAGAATCAATTTCATTTCATCTAAAATGCTGGGGCAGGACTCACCACTGAACACCTGCCACTGTCTGTGACGGGTATTAGCTCTGTTCACCAGTGCACCCTCTTCTGGTGTTGCCTCACCACCATCCCAGTACATGGGTTCAGGAGCAGAAGGCGAACACTGTGGTAGCTGTGACAAGGCATTCTCTTCAGGACATAGCACTCTGGCTTTGCTGCACTCTGTGCTCCCCTCTTCTATGGGACCTGCAGTCCGTTGCCTAGCCACTTTTTTCAGTGGCAACTGAAACCCAATATCTGGCCAGTTCCTCTGTGACAAGAAAGAAGGCGGACCCAGGTCCACTCTCTACTCTGGTCCCAGTTCAGGAGCTCTCTAGATGTCAACAGCTTGCAGGATCCTCCCACTCCTCAGTATCTTCTCCTGGGTCAGTTCCCTGTGGCCCCCTGCTCCTCCTTCACTCCTGTCTCAGGGCATCAGGATGTGAGCCTTAGTGGCCAGTGAGGAGCTCTCTCACTCCCCTCTCTTTGCCCAGCAGCACTCTGCTGGATTGTTAGCTTCATACTGACTGAATGGCAACCAGTCCTCTCCCCTTGAGCTCCAGACAGTTGCTGCTGTGGCTCTGCAGACCTTTTTATATGGGCCAGTTGTGTCCTGGTTGGCTGTTCCTTGTTTGCCTTGTTGGGCAGGCACCCACTCACACGATCACAGTTAGAATCCATCCATCATAATGTCATACTGACCTCTATTTTCAGCTGCTTTTTACTTTGCCTGGTTTGACTCTTCAGCATAAAGTTTTCCATGCTCGTTCTTTGCTTCTGGCTAACTTTCTTTAAAGCTTTTGCAAAAAGCATTGAGTCATTTCCAAGAAAGAGGTTAGAGAAAAATAATTAATTTGCCAAAATAAAAGTTCTGTTTCCAACGATTCCTTTGAAGAGTTCTGGTAACTCCACACTTTAGAGCAGGAAGTCTAAACTGTTGTCAGGAAAATCTACCGAGCTCTAGTAAAGTTATGATGCCCTGGAAGTGGCTGCTACTGCCTACTAGGGAAACTTCTGTGAAGTGTGCCGCTAAAAATCTAGTTATGCCTTATGCACTGAGCCTATCCAACCCCACAAAACCTCTTATGTGGTAGAGACAGAACTCGAGTAGGAGAATGCAAAAGTAGCAACAGCCCCTACCTTCCCCTAAGCCTACAGGAAAGCACACTATGAATCAAGGAGTGGCACAGTCTCTTTTTTATGTCCCCAGAATTTACTGGATCTGAATAAAGCAGTTAACCCAATAGATTGGCCAAGACTCTTTAGATGTGGGTTGCAGGGAACCTGATTCTTTCTGGCTATCTTCCTCACCAACTTGTCCATTCTTAACCAGCAGCATGTATTATGTTAGGCTGTGTCTAGACTAACCCCCAACTTCAAAGGGGACATGGTAATTAGGGTGCTGGGATATTACTAATGAAGTGCTGAGGTGTATATGCAGCACTTCATTAGGCTGAATCTCCCCCACAGCAACTTTGAAGTTCCTTTACTCCTCAAAATTCACACTTTGAAGTTGCTGCGGGGGAAATTTAGCCTAATGAAGCACTGCATATGCACCACAGCACTTCATTAGTAATCTCCCGCCACCCTAATTACCATGTTCCCTTCGAAGTTGGGGGCTAGTCTAAACACAACCTTAGTGTACTATACTGTGCCGTACTGTTATATGACAGGGCAATTGTTCTTTTTCCAAATCCAGCTTATAGCACAGCGATTGCCCTGTGGATTTCTCCTCTGACGTGAATGATGTGAAGAAACGTGCACTAGTCCTTTCTCCTCGATACACTGCAAATCCAGAGAGATCCAATACAATGAGATGAAGCGTTCGTACCAGCATACAGTCCTAAAACTTTTGGAAAACATTCCAAAATAGCATATAAACAAATCTTAGTCAGAACTTAAAGAAGAAGTCTCAGAGGCTGGGAGTGGTGCTTGTAAAGCCAGAGTAAATGTATGTGTTTTCATTCTAATTTGTTGTTTTTGTTTGTAATAATCTATGTCGGCCAAATTCCGATCATAGTTTGATTGTGATGCTGTTGACTGAGGATACTCTGCAGTCTGGCACACCCTCGTACGACATATCTGAGTTCTTACTCTTATCTGCTGATCTGTCCTCCAAGGCAAACACAAACAAAAGTATACAGCCAGATCAGAAAGTGCCAAAATAAGGTGGTACACCACCATATTTGCACATGACACTGTAAATACGTTTCTCTTTACCAAAAGCTGTTGTGAGAGAAGGGGATGTTTTAGGTCAGTATAACTTGCAAGGTGGACTTAATGGATTAGTTTCTTGTGCGCACCTGCTTTATAGTCAACGAGGATCAAAAACGGTTGGCACTAAATGACAAAAAGCATGTAGCATTCAGTATCACAGACCAAGTTTCTCTTCCCTGCCATCTGAAGCATACTAAAAACTTGTGTAGTACCTTTATTTTCCTTTTTAAATGCAAAGTAAAGGATGGGAGCTCAAAACAATGGAATGGGAGTTTTCGGGGGTGAGCAGGTCTGAAGGTGGGTAGTTTACGGTTCAGGGCACCAGTGGGAGGGTCCAGAGCAAGAAGCTTAGGGCAGGGGGCTGGAAGGTTTTGCAGGGATTGCTGGGGCTGGCCAAAGCAGCAAAGATGGACCTGGTCTGTGAGAGGGCAGGGCAGCCTGCCCCTCTAGCTCTCAGAGCTTAGGCTGGGGTGGGGGAGGGCACCTTCTTCCCTAGGAGCTAAGCGTAGGGCTATAGAAGGCTTATGCCCACAAGCTCAGGCCATGGCCAGGAAAATCAGACCAACTTCTCCTCACCCCACTACAAGCTAAGCACAGGGTTGCAGAAGCCAAGCTGGCCCTGAGGAGGCCTGGGCCCCAGGCTACAGGATCCCATAGGGCGGGCTCAGGCGGGTTGGCCACAGCCTGGTCCCCTCTGTCCAGGGTGCATTACTGACATGCTGTCCTCCTCTCCACACAGCCACACCATCCATGGGCCAGGAAAGCCCTGAGCCGTCTCTTGTCCCCGAGAGCCCTCCCACAGCCCTCAGAGGTGCCCGGACACCAACCGAGGCAGTGCACCATCCAGGCTGTGGCCAGAGGGCCCCCCCGCTGGGCCAAGGAGGACCCAGGCCGCCAGTGCCAGGCCAAGGTGGCCAAGCAGCACCTGGCCCCCCAGCATCTCCCCCCACCGAAACTGCCTCCTCTGCCCCTACCAGGCCCACTTGTCAGCAATATCTGCCAGTGCTACCCGCACCCTCTCCTCCCTGCCAGGGATGCTGCACCCAAGGAGGCAGGGGCTCCAGGGGCCGACAGGGCTCACAGCCTACCACCCCTGCCCTGGAATAAGTGCCTCACCCCCTCCAAATTAGGTTCCCACCCCCTGTATATAGTTAACAATGAAAATAGTGTAGATAAATGTTTCTTTTATTGTTCACCACTCCATGCTGTGCTCCTCAGGAGGACGGTGGGTGGTGGATCTGTGGGTGCGGTGCTGGGGGGGGGGTGGCGGGGACAGTGGGTGGCAGATGTGCGTGGGATGTGGGTGTGCATGCAGGTCAGAGGTGGCCATCAGCAAAGGCCTGCCTGAGGGCCTCCTGGATGCAGTGGCCATCCCAGTGGGCCTGGAGGATGGGGGTGGTGCCTGGCTGCTCATAGCTGGCACCAGCTGGAGGGCACCCACCACCTTGGGCATGTTGAGGACCCTGACCTCCAGCCACATGAGGAGGCACCTCCACCACCCCTTTAGGCACCCGAAGGCCCGCTCCACGACATTGCGAGCATGGTTGAGACGCTCATTGAATGCCTCCCGGGTGGGGTCGAGGTGTCCTGTGTACAGCCTCATGAGCCTCGGCTGCAGGGGGTATGCCGCATCTGCCACCATGCAGAGTGGCATGGTGACATCCTCTGCCACCAGGATCTCCCACTGGGGGACGAAGGTGCCAGCCTCCATGCGCTGGCAGAGGCCGGAGTTCTGGAAGACCCGGGCATCATGGGTGTAGCCAGCCCAGCCCAGATAGGTGTCGGTGAACCAGCCCCTCGTGTCCACCATGGCCCGGAGCACCACCGAATGGTGGCCCTTCCTGTTGACATACTGGCCAGCACTATGTGGCGGGGTGTGGATGGGGATGTGTGTGCCATCCAAAGCACTGATGCATTTCGGAAAGCCCAGGTCCTGGAAGCTGGCGATGGTGTTGTCCAGATCCCCCAGGTGGACGACCATATGGGGCAGCATCGCATTGATGGCTCTGATGACCTGCAGCGGGAGAAGGGGGACACATGTTCTAGTGTGGGTGTGGCAGCTGTCTGCCCCCCTCCTCAGGCCCATTCTGCCCCTCCCATCCAGCCCCTGCCCCGTTCAGCCCCTTTCCTCCCGCCCATCCAGCCCCCACCCCGTCCAGCCCCTTGCCCCCACCCCATCCAGCCCCTGCCCCTCCTGGCCCCTTGCAACAGTGGGTTTCCCTTGCCCCAGCCCCCCCACACACTGGCCCCACCTTACCTCCATAAGTACAGCCCCAACCGTGGCCTTGCCCACCCTGAACTGATGTCCCACGGAGTGATAGGAGTCCGGGGTGGCCAGCTTCCAGATGGTGACCATGACCCATTTCTCCAGGGTGAGGGCTGGCCGCATGCAGGTGTCCTCGTGCTGGAGTGTGGGGCCGAGCCAGTGGCAGATCTCCTCAAAGCTCTGCCTCGACATGCGGAAGTTCTGCAGCCACCTTTCCTCACCCCACTCCCCTAGCACCACGCGCTCCCACCAGTCAGTGCTGCTGGGGTGGGTCCAGAGCCCAGTGGTGCTCTGGATGGGGGAGCCCTGCGGCCCCAGGGGGGCCACCCAGCCACCCAATAAGATCGGGTGCAGCTGTGGCGATGGTGCACAGCACTGCCAGCAGGGCCTCCATGATGAGGACATCCTCCTGCAGGAGCTGTTGCTGTGCCTCCATCTTGAGCACAAGTGGGCTCTGCTGGGTTGGGAAAGGCTGGGCAGCACTTGGCTCATGCGGAGGGGAAGGCAGAGGGAGGGGCCCTTTAAAGGAGGCGGCTGGCTGCGGCCCCAGAAGGGCTTGTCAGCCATGGGACCCCTTCCGCAGCGTTTCCTGCCTCCCTTCTTTCGAAAGAGAGCTTGGAGCCATGCGGACACTCTCTTTCGAAAGACCTCAAAGGCACTTTGAAAGAGCAGATCAAAATGCTCATCCGAAAAATTGCAGTGGGTGCTCCCTTTTGATGGCCAATATTTCGAATGCCGAACTTCAAGTTTTGCCTTTTCAAAAGGGCACTCGTGTAGACCCAGCTCTAATAAATTATTTGTTTAATCTTGAAAATGCAAAAGGACCGATTTTTTCAGTTTTTTTGTTTTGTTTTGTTAAGATACAGACTAACATGACTACCTCTTTGTTACAATTTCTACCCTAGTCATTTTTGGTTAAAAAAAAAAGCAAGACAGTCCCGAATGCTAACAATAAATCATATATAAAACTGAAAAAAATTGCAGGCTATGAAAAGGTTTATTCTAAATTAATGTAAAAACATACAGCTTTAAAAAAACACATTCTTAACCATTCATTTTGAGTATTTCCACATTTTTAACATATTGGCCTTTAAATTCTCACTTCTTCTGTACTATTATGAAATATGAAGTACTGACCGAGAAATGTAAAACACTGTCTGCAAAGTCATTCACCCCAACAAAATATATGCCTGAAGTTTGAACGCACTCACAACTCATTTTAAACATTATAATAGTAGTTTTTATTATTTTTCAAATATATGTCATTCATTTGTATATAAATCAGGCTTTTTTCCATAGTTGCATTACAAACAACTATGCCTTTTTGGCAAGAACTTTGTCCCCAACTGCAAAATTATGGGGAGAATGAGAAAATATTTCCTACCATTGATCAACTTTCATCTCTGTTAAAAAAAATAGGAGATGGAACTCCCTCAGCTGTCCAACATTTTTATCTGTGATAAGGAACTAGACCAAGAAATATCCGCCATGGCTACATAAATACAACAACAATTTAAGAGTTATCTATACATGACAATTTATAACAGCTGAGGAACAGTGTAGTCTAATCAAGCCCCCAGATCAAAACCTTACAGCTGGGCTCTACGTATGTGTCCTGTTATATTAAACCAAAACCCGAGAACTTAAGAATAAGTTTATATCCAGACCAAAACATTACATCTCACAACAGTAATTACCATGTGATTGCAATCCAGTCATGGTGTTTTGGAGAGAGCATCTCAGATGAGTATAAAGATTAGTCAAGAAAATAGGCTAAGGAGCTTCATTTGAGTCCCTGGTCTTTGCCACGTGATAGTTATTTCCTATTCTACGTTAACTGATTCTCCAGTGCTTTTTCATAAATAGTTCTTGGATCACTCACATAAATAGTGTCTACTTATGTGAATACATGCTGTAGGACCAGACTATAAATTTAGTGCTTTGCAAGCGGGAAGTGCTTTTGACTAACCATACTGGACCTAATATTGATCTTACCGCATTGCACAAGAAGATTGCCTGTTGAAGTAAATAGCAGTTTTGTCACTGATTTCTATAAGAGCAGGATTTTACAAAAGGAATTTCTCCACTTAAGTCAATGGTGTTTAAAATGCACATAAAGAGTGTAAAATGAGATTAAAATCAGGTCCTCTAATCAGAAACTTATAAGAACACATCAGGTCAAGATATGCCTTGTACTGTTTCAGTGCAAGCACAGAGACTAATACCAACCACTTCCTTTTTTCTACAGCCAGCAGTAATTGCCAAACAAACAAACAAAAAAGACAAAAGCAAAAACAAAAGACCACCCCCTTCCCCTCACAACATCAAAACAAAACCCCAATGATATGTGAAGTGTTGAACTATAAAGTGTATTACACTGGAATTCCAAATGGCCTAAGTGCCACTTTAAAAAAAAAACAAAAACAAGTAACCAAGTGAGGTCTACATCCATTTGCTCAATCATAGATGAACTTGCTCAGCCCTGAAAACATATACATAAGTAAATTGTCCAAAATACTCAGAATCCTTATGGGAGAGACATTCTTATTCACTGAATGTAATAATTATGTTTTATTTATTTCTACATGAAGTAAATGTGAATGTGTTATATTTGGCTCCTACACTCAAGAATGTCCTCTGGCTTTTCCAAAAGAAAAAAAAAAGAAGACACGTATTTTACTTTAGCAGGGTCCTGGGAAATTCAGAAGTTTAAACTTTCCTTATGAAAGACAATGTACAGTAAATAGTGCTGTCGAGCATTTTCATAACCATTATACACAATCATATTAAATGTCTGCAAACATTACCTCAGACCTCAGCAGGGCTTAAAACCTATTCAGATGAGCAGCTCTCTTATGTATCTGAAAGGAAATGTGGTTTTTAATTTGTGGCTGCCATTGTTAACAGAAGAAAAAAAATTCCTTTTTTTTTTTTTTTAAAAGGTGATGATTTTGACCCAGAGCAAAGGAAGATTTTCAGGGACACAGTCAGCTAGAACCGCAATAATTCCATATAGTACTTTCATTTTCAGGCCTTGTTTAAGTGTACTGTGTGCAAAAAAATCTAGCGTAAGTGTTCCCTAAACAAAACTATTGTGTAATCACTATTTTTCTTTCCCAATTTTAATACTGCTGGAAGGCTTCAGACAGTAGCCTTCTGCTTGCTCCAAGAACAGATACAGAATGGGCAAAAAGCAATGCAAGCTTCCTACACTGCTTGGTATGTTTCAGCTCTGATCTAACACAACCAGCCCTTACTGGTGACATGACAGTTTAATTTTCCATGTACTATTTTATGCATCTGCTGAACCTGACAGTATAGCAGACAATCAAGCCATCAATTTTTGCCGAAGGGGACCAGCCTGGATACTCCAGCAAGGCCATGGAGCTGGAGCCAGAGCCAGAGTCCCAGGCCACTGCAGAAGGTGGAGGGCAGCCGCAAGGAGGGTGGCCAGCAGTCCAGCCAGGGCATGCATGCAGCTCCGGGGTTGCTGTGGGTCCATGGCTCTGAAGGCTGAGCTCCAGTACCATGCACATGCTCTGCAAAGCTGTGTGCAGCAAGGCAGGGCTCAGCATGTGCGGGGAGGGGGTGTTTGGTAGGGACGCTTTAAGAGAGCATGGAGCTGGAGCTCCTGAAAGGGCTTGTCAGTTATGCAAACCTGTCTGGTGCATTTTCTGGCCTGTTCTTTCGAAAGAGCAGCTGGGGATGTGTGGCTGCTCTCTTTCAGATCTAACTTTCCATCTCCTTTTGGTGCATGGATCCGATCTTTTCCAGAATACCTCTTCCAAAACAACTTCTTTCGAAAGATCGCTGTAGTGTAGATGTATCCATAGTGAAATTCCATAAACCTATCTTGTTATGTAAAGTGTCACAAAGTAAATTAGTGTTGCCTTTTTCTAAAAGCAATGAACTTTTTTATGAATATGGTAAACAATTCTAACTATTTTAAATTCAGATCTTTGTTTCAGTTTGAATATGTAGTAATCTGGAATTATTACTTTATACAGGCTTAAGAGTATATTCAAAGTATAATAGCAGATAGAAATACTTATGCAGAAAATGCAAAACAGTGTTCCATGTTGTATTCCATAGTATTTAATATTGACTTGCAAATAAATCTCTGACCAACTTCAGTGTTGGGGTGTGTGTGTGGGTGGGTGTGTGTGTGTAAAAGAAATCTGTGACTGACATTTTTTATTTCACAGTTTAGTGCTTTTCACTAAGTACCTTCTGCATGTCCAGTCTTCAAAATCTGGTGTGCAGTGGGAAACATGCTCCATTTTCTTTAGGAAGAAATTTTAGAAGAGTGATTCTGTTCTAATTATCATTTGCTACATTTGGGTTCAGGGATTTGGATCGAATGGGTGAGCAGAGAGAAGAGATAGAGTGGGAAAGGGGTGAGGTAATGGGAAGGGGTGAGGTCGGGGTAGAGCAGGGGTGGAGCATGGATAGGGCCACAGTCTAGGGAGGTCATCTCCCCAGGCAGCAACTTCACTCATCGCCCATGAGCCCAGGACTATCTCTTTGAGTTCCTAGTTCATCTGGCAGCTGTATCAGGATACCACTCACCAGATCCTGGATTTTGGGACCATGAGAGACAGGTAGGTCCTAGAGTTCGGGCTGCAATGTTGTCACCAACGTGATCTAAATGGGTATCAGATTGTATCAAACTATGGCACGGCTTAGCTGGATTAGAATCTCTGTCAGGCCAGAGTTCGCTCTGCATGAGCACAAGCTGCTTTTGCAGCATGTTTGAGAAATGTCACAGGAATTTTCCTGACTTGTCTGAGAGTCAGTTACATTCGCTAGATGGTATTCATTGAGGGAAGACGCATCCAGATCTGATGGTTGTTTTGGCAGAGCTATTGAGCAATCTCTATGTAAGTGGGCTCTCAGCACTCACTTCCTTTTCCTCAGGTCACTGGTGAGTCTCCAAGAGTGAAGTACATATGGGTGAGTGCTCAATGAAGAAAAAAGTATTCCTTGCCTTATGGTAGCAGTGATTCTTGGAGACTTATTTTCCATGTGCATTGCACAACCATATCCCTTCCCAGCTACTATGGGTTGCTCTAATACCTGGATTCTGTAATGGTGAGGGAATTGTAAGAGAGGCATGATTCTATTCAACCCTGTATGCTCTTAGTTGTTAGGCATGAGAACACTCAAAACTCAAGTGCAGTTCCAGCAGCTATTCCTGGCCAAAAGATGCTGATCTTTCATGCATATGGTGCCGGTCTATCAAGAGTGGAGTGCATAGGGACAACACATAATAAACAATAATAGTTACCACCAACAAACAAAAAAGTAAGACATCCCTATCAAACTAACCATCATTGATTTCTCATCTGACTTACGCACGTTACTTGATGCATTCAGGAATGACTGAGATCTGAATTAGATGCACTCCTGTCAATTACATTTGAGAACTGAAACATACAAAATACATAGATTCCATTCTTCTCATAGATTAGTCTAGCTGTATGGAAGCCTTAGCTTTCACATGGAAAGGGAAATACGTAATTTGTCAAAATTCTGAGGTCACACATAGGGCACAATTTCCTTTCGGTTGAGTAGATCAGTGTACAAATAAGAAAAACATGAGCAAAGCAGGAGGAAACCTCTGTGATAGTGCTTGGATGTGTGAGTATAACAGATTTAAACCCCAGGAAATTGTTTGCAAAAACAACAAAAAAAATTAATATTTATTTTATTTTGAGTGATGAACCCTATCTATGCCTGCCAGAGGTCAACAGCTAAAACTTGTAAAATATCTGTTGTTCAAACATCAATGTTAACCATACACAAGAGAATTTAATTTTTTTCCAGTTAGTAAATTAATGCATACATTTCAGAATACCAATATGATAAAGTAATCCAAAAGTTCTATTGCCCTAAGGCAAACATCTGGGAATAAAATGATAGACTCCTTTCACCTGAAAAAGACCTGCCTGCTTATAATTAGGGCTAGCCAGAAAGCAAGAATAACTTTTCACAAAATACCTTTTCAGTGTTTAGAATTTGTTTTCGTTCTGCAACAAGATGAAACTGGCATCTTTTTCAATTTTTTTTTCACATGCATGCAAAAGCTAAAGACATCCAGTCAATATCTCTGTTAGGGCACACATATCAGCTGTGGGAGATCTTTAGTTCAAGTCATAGAATTACAGAACTAGAAATAACTCTAAGAGGTTATCTAACCCAGTCGCCCGCACTCAGGGCAGGATCAAGCACCATCTACCCCATCCTTGACAGGTGTTTGTTTAACCTGCTGTTACAAAAATCTCCAGTAATGGAGATTCCACAACCTAATCCTGTCTTTGTACTGAATCAGGCAGAATATTGAAAGTGGGTCTCTCCTAAATACTAGGCCAGAGAGTCATTCTCTCTGTCTAGGTTTGCCCCAAATCTGTCTGATGAAAGTTTAATCAAAATCAGTGTTTTCCCACAAAAGTTCCAGTTTCCATTGGTATTTTCTGACATAAAATATTTAATGTCAGTTGACACCAAGATATTTCTTCATCAAATGAATTAGTCTAACCATTTCATCCAGTTGTAGTTCCGTGTATACGCATAGAGTAGTAGAAATGGGACTAAATAAACATTTCAAAACTGAGTAGCTACTTATTTTAGGGGTCCAAGATATATCAAATTTGCATCTGAATCACACTGTCAGGTCTGTCTCTAGCTTTGGCTCTACCATAGAAGAGACACTTTAAAAAATGGAAATTAGAGCACCTCAAGGTGGCCCACTCAGGACTGAGAAACTTTTTTTTTCCTTAAAATAAAAACCTAACTTCTTCTAGAGCCATGGAATTATGTGGCTATGTTTTCTCTCTCTCTTTCTAGCCCTCCTGGCTCTGCAGGAAAACTTGAAGACATTGTGACAGGCTCTCCCCAGAGTGACATCGCGCCCTGTGACCCTGCAGCCTGGTCTTCTTCTCTCACTGAGTCGCTATGACAAGCTACTGATATACTCCTGATCCTACACTTCAAGCAGCATGCACCCAGACAGGGATGTGCCCAGCCTCAGTTAAATGCAGGGTCTCCAACTACATGAAGTAGCAATCAAAAAGATACAGCTGGAAAAACCCAGCTTTCCAGCCAAGGAACCCTCAGCTGTACTGTCCTGCTATTGTCCAAACTTCAGTCACGATGCATTTAGCAGCCAGTTCCTCTCCCTCTCAGTGTAGAGAGGAATATGCAACAGCCTTTGCCATTTCAGCAATTCCCATGCACTTCAATCCCAGCTCAATGGTATACATACAATAAAAACAAGCATATAAAACCACAAAAGATACATTTTAAATAATTATAGGGGATAGCAAATAAACCAAAGTGGCTTACCTATCAATAAAGAAACGACAAACTAAGATCCGTATGGTAATTTGGTCATTCATATCCAGTTTAACTTATGATATCGGACAGGCTTATAGATTTCTAAGATACAAGTTATACTAGGTTTAGAGCTTTATTTTTCTCAGGTCTTCATACAGAGATTAGAAATCCCATTTGCCTGGTTCCATCACTTCTTCCAGTTCAGTCTTTGTTCCTTGGGTGTTTCCAGGCAACCTCTTGTCTGGAGAGTAAAGAACAACCAATGATGATGCTTACTGCCTTATGTAGTGGAAACCCGTTGTTTCAAAACTTGATTCCCAGACAAATTTGTGGAACAATAGTGATATCCCAAGAGGGAGTCCACAGATATGTGATCTGGTCACATGTCCTAGCAGAGTCATAGAAGCCATTAGTTACAGGGTATCTGGAATGTCTTCAGGAAGGCTCACAAAGTCCTATTCCCCTAACGCCTAATGTTTTACCCTAATGGTTCACTGCCCTTCCTAACCCACTAGCTAGACTGTAAGTATATTGTTTAGTGGGCATTACCCAGGTGTAGCTACAGTTGCAGTACTGCTATATTGTCAGTATTTGCAACTTCAGACACACAAATGATACATTAATACAAATAAGGTAATCATATTCAGCAAATCATAACTTTTCTACAGACTTCTCATTTAACTTGTCTTGTACTAATTATTATGGTTATGTGACCCTATCATGATATTACTGTGATGGATAAGCGGTGAAGTGTTGCAGACATGATCTGGGTGAACCCAGAAGGCAAATAAAAAGAATGCTGTTTTTAAACTATGAAAGACCTGTGCACTCATTTTATTCATACTTACCCTCCAGTTTGAAGTACTTTTTCATCCCTGAAGCAAAATCTGTCCTGCTGTGACCTGGCCTGCACTTTAGGTTCTTCCACTCTGGTTTATTCAACATTTCTGACCCGGACAATCTTTCCTTTCACTTCCACATGTTTTCAATTATAGAACCGCAGCCACCTCCCTTCACTCTTTAGCTTTCTTTTATACTTGCTGGTGTTTAAAAGGGACATTTTGCTTGTCTTACTATCAAATCCAAATATGAACAAAACCAGTAAGGCCACCAAGACAGTTTTTAGGAAAAATAATTTTCATTTAAATAGAAAAAACATTAACTTATAGTACTGCGTGACTTAGCTTTTAGATGAGGTAGGAAGAAGTTATGAAGGGAATAAGCAGATGAAACAGAAAATGGAGACAATTGTGATGTTCAGTGAACCAATTCACAAATGATATACCAAAATTCTGCATTATTTACTCTTTAAAATAATTAGTTTGTTTGATTAAGGACCACAGAGCGCATCGTTATAGCTCCAGTCCAGCAACTGGTCCTACATTACCAGATGCCTGTGTTCTAAAAGGACCAGTTGCAGTATTGAGGCCTAACTGAGTAATGTAGACTTCCCTGTCAAACTGGAAAGAGACAAAATCCTTGGAGTGGGAGGAGGTGCATGGGGAGGGGGAGGGGGTTATGGTGCATATCAGAAATGTTCATAAGCACTAATATTGAATTCACGTAAATCAGGACCAAATTTCTCTCTTCTCATTCATTTCAATATGACTTTGAAATAATTGCACTAAAGGATTTGACTTCCAAATGAATAAAATCCATTTAAGCAAATTAAAAGGGGGGGAAAGCACCCCCCCACACACACCCAGCACACAATGAGTATGGTTCCCTTATATTTTGAACCATGTGGGAGATAACCATAAGTACCCCTGCACAAATTACTAATAACAAAACACCACTAACTCTGATAAAAATGATGCTGCAAACATTTGATCATTGACAGGGTAGCTACACTACAAAGATTTCCCTCCAGTGGCAACACTAACATTGACAGTTCTATGGCATTTTAACTATCCTCTCACCTAACCCTGGTGGATTATGTGCAGGTTAAAACACTGACAGCAACCTTCCTCTCCTCAGCAATATCCTGCCTCCAAACTCATTTCTTTCCACAGAGAAAAAAATGTGACATTTAGATGCTGTGTTAAAATTTTCTACCTCTGAGATCGAACAACAATGCACAGGAACATCCTGCCATATAATGTCTCTCTGCACATGGCAGTAATTTAGCAGTACCGACTTAGGCCCTGATCCTGAAATTCCCAGGCCGTATGGCTCCAGATTAAGGATTTGCAAGATCAGAATCAAATACTGTTCTACCAAAATTACAAGCCTTGACACATATGGCATCATGGCTAAACAGTGTCGGGTTTGATATCACGCATAGCATGGGACACTTGGTTTAGACATATTTATTCTTATTTGCGACATATATATCTTGCATGTTATCCCGATGGAAGGACATAGAAAGTGTCCATCTTCTGACTTTGTGCACCACTTTACCCAGAAATCTTTACTGAGCAATGTAGGCACTGTTGTTACCTAGAATACAAGTTAAACCGCTCTCATCTGGCACGCTTTCATCAGGCAACATCCACAGTCTGGCATGTTTTTAGCTAGCCAGAGAATAACTTAACATGGCTATGGTCAAATTTCCCATAGTCCCATAGAGTTTGTTAACAGCTAGCAGTCCTGGCTCTCAGTGTTCTGTGCTGTTATTTAGCTCTATTTTACCCCCAAATGTCTAAGAGCCCACTAAGCAGTGGAACTGTTTGTAATGCTGCTAGACAATATTGACTTCCCAGGGTTTGACAAATTCCCTTATTTAATATCAGTCAGGTCTTGAGAGGTTCAGTCTGTACCACCACATTCTGTCTTCAACATGCTTGGTCTCCACAGCACTTGCAAGCATGGTTGCCAAATCCTTTTCTCGTTTATGTCTTACATATACAACCAGCCCTGATGATGGGGGTGAGGCAAAGGGGCAATTGCCCCAGGGCCTGGTGTTTCAAAGGGACCCAGAGCTCCTGCCACCCCCGCTACTATTTTGGCAACTGCAGCTCCAGGCCCCTTTCAGCTGCTGCAAGAGTGCTGCTGCACCTCTGAATGTGGCTGTCAGGGAGTGTGTTTGTGAGGGGAAGTGCCACAGTCCAGGCAGTGCTGAATGCCCTAGGTGCTGCCTCACCTCCCCTTGGCCCACACGCCTTGTGGCTGTCCATGCCACTATATACAATTACCATTATCACCTTCCAAGGCCCAGCAAAAATAGGTGGCATTTAATGCTCTTGGCAAATGACAGAACAGATTCCCCTGGTTCATTGAAGGGGGGATCCGTCTTTTATGGGAAATGTGATTCCTGAATTACACTCTAATGTTCTGTTGAGAACCAATGTAAGTGGTTTGCCTAAGTGAATTTTCTGGAAGAAGTTGTGGGGTTTTTTCTCCTATCAGGTTCATAAATATTTCTATATCAAATAATTTAAATATATATTTTATTTTATTTTATTTTATTTTATACCTTTATGGAGAAGTTTATGAGCATTGGAGAAAGTCCTTCGTAAGCACTTTTCAGCTTAGACCAGTTTAAAGTCTTTCTTTCATTACTCTTGTCTCCTCCATAGCATTTCTCATTTTGTACGTTCAACCTATATGCTAAGCAAATAGGCAGTGATACCTGTGAAGTTAGCAAATTATTTAGTTTGGATTGTGAATATTGATTTCTTTTGTGACATACCACTTGTGAAGGGACCAGTGTAAAGCATGCATGGAACAGAACATCCTCTCAAAGTCTGGCTGTGATTCAAAATATCCAACCACTATAAGATTTTCCTCTTTAAAATCTACTCCCTTAGTCTGATTACTGGACTTGCACACATTTATACATACTTCCTATCCTAGTCAGAAATGAAGGAACTATCCAAGCCAAATAGATGTCAATTGGGCTGCAACTTCTGTTGCATAAATGTGTATATACAGCAGGAAAATCTCTGTTGCCATGATATCGATAGGAATTGGCCTTCCTCAGTTTAATCGGAAGTCTAAAGGTCAAATCCATGAAGGGGGGAAAAAAAGGTGAGATTATGCCTAATGACTAGCTGGTTGATTTGTGTCATAACACAGGAAGAAGCTAAAGGCAGTCTGTAAACTGATTATTAGAGTGATGAGCTTTCATGGGATGGACTTCCAGCACTTCCAATACATCCAGCAACATTATACATGCTATTATGTTCCAACAATGCCCTGCTACTATGCATGTTGGACAGACTGGACAAAATCTTTGCTAAAGAATAAATGGACACAGAGCAGACATATAGAAACTCAATACGTGTAAGCTGGTCAGTGAACACTTAGGCAGAGTGGATCATTCTGTTAAAGACAGGAAAATGTGTGTTCTAGAGCAAAACAGATTAGAGCTAGAGATTTGTGAGTTAGAGTTCATATTGAAATTTGACATATTAACAGATGATATGAACAGAGACATGAATTACCTCACACATTACAAGGATTGCTTCTCTTCCTTTGATGATCACAATTATCTCAGAGAGGACTATTAACATCCCCCCAGCCCTCACCACCTTCTTTCAATCCTAATTGATTCATCAGTTTTTATTGCCATTTTTCTTTTTTTTTCTTTTTTTTTTTTTTGGTTCTCTGTACTTATAAACGTCAGTCTGTATCATAAATGAGATTGATCTGATGAATTGGGTCTGTCCTACAAAAGTTCATCATTGAATAAATTGTTTGGTTAGCCTTTAAAGTGCTACATTTCTGCTATTTTGTTTTGTTGGAGTACAGACTAACAAAGCCAACTCTCTGTGATTACTAGAGTGCCATAGCCACTGCGTCTGCAGTTGAATATAAAGTACAGGGAACTATTTGGGTTTTATTTGCCTCTAGCATTAGAAGTTGTAGTAAAAACTGCTGTTAAATTACTTTACAATACTAGCCTAGTAAGGCAGAAGTAGCATTTAAGAAAATAAAAAGAAACTTATATGAAAAATAAAAAAAGAGAAATATGAATGGTGTTTTTTCATATAATGCGCATAACAGTATAGTAAATGAAGCTTGATCACAAACTGCTAGTATTGGTCACTTTTATATTCACTGGCACAATTATAGGAGCTGTTTGAGAAGCGCTGATGTTTTTGTAATGATGGCATCTTTGAGTAAACAACAAATATACTTCCATGTTAAAGGTCTTTCAATGGGGGTTTCAGTTTTAGACCCTGAATTTTCAGAATGTTGTGTGGACTGATGGTATGACTCCCCTTGACTTTAACAAGATTCCAACTGATAAAACACTCTGTACTAGTTCTAAAATTTGCCCTTAAAATATTATTGAGGTTTGCAATATGACCAGGTTAGAAGAATGAAATGATTAATTGGGATTGTTATAATCTACAATTCTATAGCCTTCCAATGTGTGGGGCCGAGCATTTTCTCCCCAGTTTTAATCACCTGGCAAAGTTCTCTTGGCAACATGTTTTGGCCTTGTTTCTTTCTCAGAATGGGGTGTAAAAGGCCGGTTCTTTGTGATTTCAATGCATTGCAAAGTTACTATTAACTCTTTGAGGTAGTTCTTTAATCAACCAGTTAATGAGTGTAGTGTTAGTGCTCATCCTACAAATGTAAGAAGTGGGGTATGCAATATCTTTTAATTTCACACGTGGGAATTGTAATTCCCCAAATGCTTTAATGGCTAGAAGTAGAGTTAAAAGCTATTTGAAATCATTCTAAAGATAAGATTTATTACATTTTTATTATGCAAATATCTGGTAATTCTACTTACATGGAGATACACACACACATCTCAGAGAACTGGAAGGAACATCAAGAAGACATTGAGTTCAGTCCCCTGCCCTCGTGGCAGGACCAAGCACCAATTTATTTGCCCCAGATCCCTATATGGACCCCTCAAGGGTTGAAGTCACAAGGTTGACAGTTTTAAACAGCTTGTTTTCTTGATCTGTTTAATTACATTCTGTTCATAAAAATGCAATATTTGAATGACCCGAAGATTTGTCTGGAATATACATATGAACATTACTCATAAAAGTGAAAAAGAATCTGCCTGTTCTGTTTGATTATTTTTTTTAATTCTAGCTTCTGACAGGAACATTAACTCCAAGGAAAAGCATGAGTCACCAACACCAACTAATAAGCAAGGATGCTGTAGCATAGATACATAGACCTAATTCACCCTTTCCGTATAAAAATCCACAGGAAAGAATGAAGACTGAGGATCCATGAAGTTCTTTTTGTGGTACTTTTTGATAAATTAGTGAAGACTATTCATCTTGCTTATGACGGGGTGGGCAATAAGTGGACCATGGACCAGATGTGCTTTGCCAGGGTTAGCCCCTGACAAGTCACTGGATGCTTTATTTACATGCTGGGCCATTTCCACCTTGCTGAATAGACCTTGTCAGCTCTGGCCCTCCCTCTTACTGGGACCCCACTCTTTAAATACCTCTCTGAAACCACACTCCCAGTCATGCATCTGATGAAGCAGGTCTTTGCCCACAAAAGCTTATGCTCCAAAATATCTGTTAGTCTATAAGGTGCCACAAGACTTCTTGCTGTTCTCAAAGCTACAGACTAACAAAGCTACCTCTCTGATACTAGTTCCCAATAGATGTGGATCCCCAGTCCCTGTATCATGATGTCCTGTAAAATCCAGCGAATATAGAGCATTGGTGCCCAAATGTTTTCAGTCATCAGTAATGGAATCTGTCCACATTTTCTCTTCATTACTGTACAGCCAAGGCTTCTTGGAGCTGGGCCTAATGGGCTAGAGCTGGGCTGGAAGCATGGTGTTCCCTCCAAGCCCCCCCACCCTTAGAGGCTGACCTGGGCCTGGAGATAGAACCAGACAGGGGGCTGAATGGGGTGAATGTGGCACAAGACTGGAAGTTGAGCAGAACTGAAAGCATGGCAGTCCTCCACCACTTGCAGTGGGGTGTCTTTGGCCCTGATGCATGGCCCTTGAATGTTCTTCCATGACCCCCACTTTGGGAATGTCTGATTTGGTCTTTTATAGTGACTTCAGTGTGTTCTGGATCAGACCCTTCATAAAGTTAAGAAAAAAATCCAAGAAACCTTTGGTAGTTTACTGACCTTCAGACCTATTATTCGTGATTTACTGAGCATAACACCTGGCATTTCAAAAGCAAAAAGTGTGTTTGCATTCTGCTCAACAGAGGTGGAAGGCTAGTGAAATTAAAGGGCTGTATACTAATATTGAGATGAGATGTACATTAACATAAGTGGGAACTCTGTGCTTTATGGCTGCGTCTACACGTGCACGCTACTTCGAAGTAGCGGCACCAACTTCGAAATAGCGCCCGTCACGTCTACACGTGTTGGGCGCTATTTCGAAGTTGAAATCGACGTTAGGCGGCGAGACGTCGAAGTCGCTAACCCCATGAGCGGATGGGAATAGCGCCCTACTTCGACGTTCAACATCGAAGTAGGGACGTGTAGACGATCCGCGTCCCGCAACATCGAAATAGCGGGGTCCTCCATGGCGGCCATCAGCTGGGGGGTTGAGAGATACTCTCTCTCCAGCCCTTGCGGGGCTCTGTGGTCACCGTGGGCAGCAGCCCTTAGCCCAGGGCTTCTGGCTGCTGCTGCTGCAGCTGGGGGTCCGTGCTGCATATACAGGGTCTGCAACTAGTTGTTGGCTCTGTGTATCTTGCACTGTTTAATGAAAGTGTGTCTGGGAGGGGCCCTTTAAGGGAGCGACTTGCTGTTGAGTCCGCCCTGTGACCCTGTCTGCAGCTGTGCCTGGCTCCCTTATTTCGATGTGTGCTACTTTGGCGTGTAGACGTTCCCTCGCTGTGCCTATTTCGATGTTGGGCTGAGCAACGTCGAAGTTGAACATCGACGTTGCCAGCCCTGGAGGACGTGTAGACGTTATTCATCGAAATAGCCTATTTCGATGTCGCAACATCGAAATAAGCTATTTCGAAGTTGGGTGCACGTGTAGACGTAGCCTATGAGTTATACCACATTTAGAATGTCAGTTTACTAAGCATGGAGATGTTTTCTCCTAAGAATTTAAATCTCGGAGAAGAACAACCTAGTTCCATAGACTTCATTTAGAACTGTGTGTGTTTAGCACTTCTCAAGTTCAAGGCACTTCTGTCTGTAGAAATAGCCTTATTTAAGAGCTCCTGACAGTAATTCAGGCCATTGAAAATCTTCTTTCCAGTATTTTGGTGAGCTTATATTTAGGAATTATGGCTATATCTACACTAGAGATTTTTGTCAATGAAACACAGATTTTGTCGACAAAACTCACGGAGCGTCTACACACAAAATGTGTTTTGTTGACAGTCTGTTAACAAAACTTGACACGCCCACTGACAAGGTTCTGACTCCCCGAGATGAGGAATAATGTCTATGCTGACAGTTTCTGTCAACAAAAAAGGTGATGTAGACACTCTAGGAGGGCCCTCTGTCAACATACAGGGCTTCCAGTTCACCGGGCAGTCCTGCTTACCAAGCTACCTGTTGGCCATTCTGTCAAGAGAATGGCCAGGCAGTCTGGCCACTCTGTGTCCACAGAGCGGATCACTCTTCTGAGTCACTTTTTGTGTGGATGTTAATCTGTCAACAGAAATTTTGCCAGAAGATCTCTTCTGACAGTAACTTCTGTCGACAGATTGCTGCAGTGTAGACGTAGCCTAGAAGAAAGGAAGAGTTTATCCAACTTTTCAACATATTTAAAATGCTGGTAATAACACGTGAATGTAGTGTGAAGCTACTTAAAGTTTTAAAAAGTTAGGATTATATTAATCATATTTACAAACACTAAGTGTGATTAATTTGCTGTTTTATCATTGTTAAGCAAATCTTGTTGAAACTGGTCAGACAGTCTCCATCAAAGTTTATACTGCCTGCTCGGGAGTGTGTATTTTTTGTAGGCAGCACTCTTGATTGAGAGCAGATCCTAGCATTGTCTCCAACTTACAAATGTACTGTTCAGCACTGTGGTTTGGATCTCATTCCTGAGTAGAAGGGAATTATATCTTCACCTCAGTGGAAAAAGAAATAAATGAATCTCTTGAAAATAAATTGGTAAAAATCCTCTGAATTATGCCACATTATTAAAACCTCTTTTCAAATACTAAAATATTTGGGAGAGGACCTGATACATGTAAGTGATAAACTGGTGCAGTCAGAGGAGGCTTTTGTAGCCTGGATGATGAAACATTGAGGGCAAGACAGATGAAGACTGATTTTGATGGCTGTCCAACTCTTAAGACAGGTCTGGCACCAACGTGGGGAAAAAAAACATCCAAAAGTGTCTCCTGCATAAAGATTGTGGTAAAAACAAGTCTGTGTACATCCCAAAAGGCCAGGCATTCCACTCTGTTCACAGAGTTGATACAAACACTGCTGCAGTACAGCCACAGGACTAAGAGAATGCTAAAAATATTGGCATGCAAGTAAATTCATCAACCCTTCTGAAGCAAAGTGGGATTCCACAATAATCTTCAGACTGTCTGACTGGCATCCACATTGGTATGACTTTGGACTGGTCACCGATACAGGAGGAAAAAGTGATAGTGATCAGTAATTTTAGTTTAGTTTTGTTTTCTTTTTTTCCCCCCCCTCACTTGCATAGTAGAAAAAAGGAGGTTAGGTGAAATTATGAAACCTAATGATATTTTGTAGTATGACTATGAAGACAGAGGTAAAGACTTTTTAAGGGTATGAATTGGGACCTGTTTAATTTGTGGTGTTGAAAATCACACAATACTAAGTTTCTGACACAATTTTGCCAATCACCTTGGGCTGGCAGTGGTGCACCGTTGGCCCCATAGAGTTCCTGCTAGCAGCACTGTGTATTATGGTATGTATTGTAGTTGCAGTAAAATGTTTGGTTATGAAAAAAAACCTATCAAGAGTAATGTAAACATTCAAGTATTATGTTATGCCTGCTAATTTTTCTTAAACAAACAGGTCTTCTCTGGCTCTTCCAAATTAAGGTCTGCTATTAGTTTTCTAAAATTTTACATGTCTGCAACTCAGCTGCAAGTATTTGGCAATCGTCCAGGGTTTTAAATAGGGCCTTAGATATAAAATAATAGGGGTAGAAAGAAACTTGTCAGCACCAGAGGTGGTCAAAATTGGAATTTCCATCTTCTGGGAATTTTTTTTTTCAACACACTACATATTTTGGTTTTGAATTGAAATGAAATATTTATACATGAATCAAACTATTTTCATTTTGGCTCATTTCATTATTAAATGGCATCTTCATGAGCTGACACAGAGCTTGCTCAGAGTTGTAGTTTATGCCCTTGTTCTCCCTTATAAAGCAAGATTTCTAGTGGGACTGTAGTCCTCATCATTCCCCTGACCATCTCCCTCCTGCCCCTGTACATCTCACTGCAGTAGCTCATCTAGAGATGAGACCAAGGTGCACCATGGGCCATATATTTCACCCATAGAGCGCAATTCATACAGGACAATGGGGACATAAGACAGCTGAACTACTTCCTCCATGAGACATGACAGTAGCTCAAACATAGCCTGATGCTGAAGTGAACCCCAAAGAACTTTTTCACATTGAAAATGACTAATTACTTTTGTTTTGATTTCTCTGATGGAAAATTTTCTGTGGAAACTCTGTTTTCCATTAAAACATTTTTTATGGAAGGCTCTCAAGAAACTCTGATACAGTCTTCTACAATTGAGTGGATCCACAATAGGTTTGTTTGGCTTCCTCTGATGTATCATCTGCAACCTACTGCTGTAGTCAAGACAGCAGACTTAATTGACCAAAGGTACGATCTTGTGTAGCAAGTGTTCTGTTCAGCTTATGCTAGAGATTGTACTGAACTAGTGTGTTCTGTATTAGGAGTATAGGAGTGTGTTTACTTTTGAATGCAGTGTAAAACCCAGATCTGCCCCACTCCAACAGGGAAAGAGTTAAAGGCAGGATGGAGGAGGCCTGGACAAACCTAGCCAAGCAGAGTGAAGGAGAAGTCAGCCAGTCAGGGTCAGTTTGGGCTCTATAAAAGGCTGCAAGGCTGGAGGGAGCTCAGCTGGGCTGTTACCACCAAGAGAGAAGCATCTTGAGAAAAGCAGTGCTGGGTAGGCTCATTGGACCAGAGAGAGTTATGGAGCTCTAGCCAGATATTTACCAGGCTAAGGCCTTTATACAGGGATCAACAAGGTGCAAGGGTCACAGGGAAGTGGCCCAGTTAACATTGGTGGTCAAGGAGAGTGAAGGAGGGAAGAAGTCTGCCGCTAGAAGTCTCCTGGGTCAGGATCCAGAGTAATAGTTGGGCATGGATCCTCCCCTTCCCTCATGCAGTACATCTTACCACAGGGGAAAATGTCCAATGTATACCATGGCTTGCTCCTGAGGTGAGGGGTCAGGCTTGGGTTGCAGATGGCTGCTGATGCAGTTGTGAAAGAAAGATTTCTGATATCCCCAGAAGGGAGAAGAACGGATTAGCTGCTGAAAGGCCACTGTAGTTCAAAGGAGTGCTGCAGGTTCAGAGACAGATAGTGAAGACAGCAAGCGAGCAAATGGTGATATACCAGGCACGGGTGGCACACTCAAGATACCCCAAGCTAATTCCCAGTGTAACCATTAGGAGGCATTGTGGTGATGACTCACATACCATTACAATCTCTTATTAAATATAGAAGCAGCTTCTTAACTTCATTTTTTCTGGACACACTTCTGTTTGGGTAACTGTTTGTGCCCATACTAAATTTCCCACACAAATGTGTTCAAAAAGGTAATAATTCTTTTTGTTCTAAACTAATGTGTCATATTATTTTCCTTCTTACCCACATTTCTGAAAATGTAGCTCAGGTGATCTGGACAACCTAAATATATTTTCTGTCCTGTTACAGTGGTTAAAGTCTCTACTGTTCTTGTTAATTCCTTGATCAGTGACCAGGTGAGCTCAGCAGAAATGGACACCTGAACCTATGTTCTGTGAGCTCAAATCCATATTATTTACCCAGACTCTTAATTAACCCCCATTTCAAAACAATTCTAAAACAGTGGTGGCTGAATTGCATTTCCTTTGAATACATTCACTAAATAAAAAAAAATAAAGTTTAGCCAAAAAAATAATATTTTTACCATCACATCTCATAGGCTACATGTACACCAGAAGGATCTGTCTTCAGAAATTACTGTTGGAAGAGATGTTCCAACAAAACTTCTGTTGACAGATTGTGTCTATGCACAAAAGCAGATCGATCTTTTGACACAATCTTTCAACAAAAGAGCCTCACCAGAGCATCTCCACAGCTTTTTTTATCAACAGTTTCAGTCAACAAAACACATTTTGTGTGTAGCTGCTCTGCTAGCTTTGTTGACAAAACACCAATGTTGTCTACAAAAATCTCTAATGTAGACATAGCCATACTGACCAAATATAATACCCAAACACTCAGAATAAAGAAAGATGCTTTGCACCAAACTTTCTCTAGTTGGCATCCAAGGCACTTTTGCAATCGCAGGTCAATACATAATCTTAAATACATTTTCAGCTATCATGAAAGGTAGAATGAAATCTTATCCCTGGACTAGTTTTTACTCAAGTCTATATTACTTTAAAAGGTATGGGGATGGTGTCAAAGATATATGATTGTGTATTCATCAGCTTCAACCTGGAGATTTTCAGCTAAATTTCTGTTAACTAATTTCTCTTATACATGGAATTATTTGCAGGTGCCAGGGGGAGGGGATGGAAGTGGCGGCAAACGGGATGATGCAGCACCCCCTGATTTGAAGTAGTTTCCATTATCTTTGCGGGTTTACAGTTTGGTTCAATGGCACTCAGCACCCCTACTACACAAATTGTTCCAGCACCTCTGGATAATCTGAATTTTGGCAGTACTGTTTTATACAGAAGTCCCATATCAATTCTCTTAGCCCTTCTCTAGATCTTTTCACTCTTAACTTTTCTTAAGGTGACTCAGGCTACATCTACACTTACCAGGAGTGTCGATGGCTGCTATACAAATTTTAGGTATGCCAATAGCCTATCTAAAACCAATTTTGCAGCTATTGACATTGGTCCCTGTCCTAAGTGCAGAAAGTCAATGAGAGAGCTCCTCCCATTGGCGTTCCTTGTGGCTTGCAAGAAGTTCTGGAGTCAACATAGATTTAAGAAGGATTTCTCTTTTAATGCTGCTCTTTGGCATGCTTTGTTACCAAAACCTCCTTTTGGGCAACAAAACAATGAGAGAATACACACCTCATTGAAACTTGTGGTCGAAAAATCGCCCAGGTTTGGTGACAAAATATTTCCTCCCCTGCAAGAGACTTTTCATTTGCCCTCCCTCTGTAGTTGACAGATTGACACCATGTCTGCTTTTATTAGCCTCAACGAACTATCCCACACTTACCCCTAGATTTTACACCAAAGACCTCAACTGTAGCCAGTCCGTTATAAACCATGTAAAGCTTTACAAACTAGGAAAAATAAATGCTATTTAATGTTTAAAACAAGCAAACTCATTTCTGTGTATGTACTATCTAATGTCAGTGCTGCTATGATCTCTTTGTTATAATTGTCTTTTTCAGGGTGACTTTCTTTTCTACATTCACTTTGCAAGTTCACAAGACAAGCTTCCTTGCACTTAACATTTTCAAGGTCCAGCAGGGCCACACGGCAATCCTTTGTACTGCCATGCTCCTTTATGGCTTATCTGATTTTGAGTGCTTGGGTTCCTAAGTTTGGAGAAAATATGTTCAAAGTTATAAAGCAAAACATATTTCTTATACCATGGAATACTGACATTACAAGTGAGATTAATGTGTGTAACAATTTACAGACATTTCATAGAATCTGAACATTAAATACAGCCTTATAATACCTTTTCTGAGCAAAATTAACAAACAGGTGAACTGGTCCGATTTCTAAGGCCTTCAGCCTGGGCAAGAGCTGGCATCTGACTTGCCAGTGTCACCACCATGTGTGTATGTCTGATTCTGCAGCTGGCTCATTGTATGACTTTGGGCTGGTAGCTTACCTCCCCATGACTCAGTTTCCCAGCATGTTTAATGAAGATTTTTATTTAAGCACATATGTAAAACACATGAAGCTCTTCAGATGAAAAGTGTTTTGCAGTAGAAGTGAAGAATATTAAATGTTACAATGTCAGTAACTGGAGTAGCAGCAACTACTACACTTAAGCGGGCAAAGAAGTTTTATAACCTGTTTTCACTTGCTCAACATTTTTTTAAATGTAACCATTTGGGACTGAAAAGGGGAATGTTTGGGCTTTCATCACAGGTGAATTTTTCTGGAAAACTTGAGTAATTTTGTGTGAAACTGTTTTTGAATTCTAAGTAAAAGATATTTCCTGTTTTTGACCATCAATTATTTTCCATCCACAAATAACTGAGAAGCAGCTGAAATCTGAAAGATCACTCTGAACCAAAAATAGACCTCACTGACATTACTATATCTGAAAAGTATTTGGTTTTGGATTTTAAAATGCTATAGTATGTACAGTATATCAGACAACTCCCTCTTTTCATTTCTAAACTTCCCATCACTGTGGAATTGAGACCCTATTCTGCTGCACATGTTTTATGTCCACAGGTGAGTATATCTACACATCAGCCTGTGTGCACAGTTTTCAATAATAGTTTATCATGTGCCATTTGATGTCTAGATTTTATTAAATCTGCCCTGCTTGACAGTTCCACTGCATAGCCTTATTGAGTGCTGTGAAACTTTGCAGAAATAAGATAAATATAACACAACTTGATTTCTTTGACATGCCAATGATGTTAAATAGAGGAACAGTTCCCTTTTCTGGTGCATTCTTGCAGATTTTGCCATAATAATAGATGGTTTTCATTAATGGGAACTTACACATACACTTGTAACATAAAAGGATATATTTTCCTCAGTTAATTTATGGATGCAATGAGCAGAATATCTACTAATTGAACTCTGAGAACAGCAATATTATGAGATTCCCAGCAGAGAGAGCAAGAGATCACATATGATTGCAGAATGACCTAGATGACAATGGAAATCATTTTAATAAGTGTTTAAATAACTCCCTTTATTTCAACAAATTCATGTATTTTGTTTCCAAACAAAATCACTTTGTCCGAATTTTCTTCAATGAGAGTAGTGAGGAGAAAAAAGAGCTGGGGAGTATGACAAAGAGACCGGGAATCTAATCTGGGATAAGTGTGTGTATTAGGAAACTCTCTTTTATTTTAGAACCCAAGAAGTGTTTCAGGTGAAAATTAAGGAAAGGAGAGGGTCTGAGCTGCTTAAAGTGACTCCAATCTGAACCTTCTGAAGTTGGATTATCACTAGCTTAGACTCTCTGTAGGAAACTGGTTCAGACCGTCCCAATTTATTGTAATTTAATTATTTTTCTCATGCTTGTAAGTCTGGAGACTAAAGTGTCACACACCGTTGTTTTACAACAAACATTTCTTCCCTCTTCTAACCCTCCAGCCTTCAGACAACCTTAGTTCTTCTTTGCAAATGCATCATTGTGTCAAAGCCTGTTACTCACAACAGCTGCAATTCAATTTCATGGAATTTGGAAGACCAGCACAAAGGAAAGCTGTTGTAAATTGTCTGTCATCCCTATCAAGTATTTTATTTAAGACTAATTCTGATTGGGAAACAGAAAAAATAATTATCATGAGCCCCTCCAGAACTGCAGCTTCAGCGCAGTATTAAAGTTCAGCATGTTTTCGCACACCATTTTGCAGTCCTGACACTACACAGAAGGAATGCAAGGAAGAATCAGTCAGACATATTAAAAATATTTGTACATAAGAAAATATTATTTTTGGGCAACTGTGCAGACCTTTTTTTAAAAAACAAACTGGGTTTAAACCTAGTTTGCCAAAGTAAGTCATAGACTTTAAGACCATAACAAATCTCACTTAAATTTTAGCAAAACAACATCTGTTTCACAGAAAGGTCAACGGTATTCCTGTTTGGATTGAATTTGGATGCCATGTTCACAGAAAACTGTTGGTTTTCTAACCTGAAGAATGCCAAGAAGGCAAATGACAGCAATACATTATGGTAACACTTAAAATCTGGTGCAATATAAATTAATGGTCTTTTTTAAGAAGACTGTAGTGATTTGATTTTCTTTTATTTTGAAGGCATAGTTTGTTAGTTGTAACAGAAAAGCAGTCAAGCAGCACTTTAAATTCGACACATTAACACGTGGTTTGAACCTGGATGCAAATTTTCTGGGACATTATAAGGGCTCTTTGGCATACTTGGCTTAATCTAATTCTTGACTCCCCTCCCCCCACCCCTCTGCTCTCTGATTTACTCACCTTGATAATTTTTTTTTCTGATTTGTCAACTTTGATTACTGTTTTTGGTTCTCTGTGCCTTAAATATTGAGTCTGTTCTGGTATGGCTATGGTCTGAAGAAGTGAGTCTGTCCCACGAAAGTTCACCTAATAAATTATTTTGTAGGTCTTTAAAGTGCTACTTGGCTGCTTTTTTGTTTTGATAGCATATAGACTAGCACAGCTCCCTCTCTGTTAGTTGTAAGTTTGTGAAATATCAATTTATAACAACTGGTAAAGAAGTGAGGGGTGAACACAGCTGCTATTTATTGAAATATATTTGTATAATAGTCATTAAAAATTATTATTCTTGAAAGACAACTTGCTAGTTCACCTTTACCGGACAATAACAAAAGAAAAACATAGGGAGGATTAAGTTGTCTGATATCCTTATTTGCAGCAAATAAGTGCCCAGGTAGAATTTTGCAAGAGTGTATCCAATGTTCAAAATAATTAGCCCTGCACCCCACAGCTAACATAGAGGACCATCCTGTCCATAAGATGGTTGAGGTGGTGACCACAGGGATCCTCAAAGCCCCAGCCAAGGAAGGATGCAGAGCAGTGGATCTCTACCAGGGGTACATATACTCCGAGAGATAAACAAATGTCTTTCAGAAGGTACATCACCTCCTCAAGAGAGATCCCTAGTCTTACAACAGAACACATTAAAAACACTTGCACACTCAACACAAACACAAATTCATACAATGACTTGTTCATACTAGCCCATTAGCTAGCTAGCCTTGTCTTTGTTACATTTACTGCTACTATAGCCCAGTTGTATACCTATACTCAGACTATACAGCTGCTTAGGGCACCCAAAGATTTGGGGCACCACTGAGTCTTAATGTCCACCCGTCTGCCTTTTCTTATCCCTCTTCTGTAGTTCTGCTTCCTTTGGGGATGATCTAGTTAACAGCTTAAAAAGGCCAGAACTATTAGCTGAACCTAGGAAAGGGCCAGTCGAGTGGTAATAAACTCCATTTAGCAAGCACCAGCGTTGTTAGTTTCCGATTTTACTGTGTTAGTCTACAGGACCATAGTTTGAAAAAGGGGTGGGGAGCCTCTTTTTGAGTCATGGGCAACTGATCCACAGAAAAATCAGTTCGGGGCAACAAGTGAGAAGGGGTTAAAAAAAGCCTTCACAGATGTGGTCCTCAACTGAGATGCAGGAAAACAAACAAACAAACAAACAAATAAACAAAAAGGCCCATTCACTTCACTACACCTAAGCTGCAGCCCAGAGCCTAAGGAATCCTGGGCTAGTAGATTTCACGGAAGTCCTCTAGTCTCTCACCAGAGGCCAAAATGAGGAGTTCAGTGTGTATGAGGGGGCTTCTAGGGGAGTGTGCTGGAGTTGGGAACAGGCAGGTGATAGAGTGCAGAGTGAGCTTTCAGTGTGGGGTCTGGGCAGGGATAAGGTGCAGGAGTGGGCAGGGAATGGAGGGGTCTCGGCAATAGGCAGGTGGTAGGAGTGGGCTGGGAGTGAAGGTGCAGGGTCTGGGCAGGATCTATGGTACAGGAGGGGGGGTCTGGTTAGGAGGAATGGTACAGGAGTGGGCAGTATCTGGAAGGGGCGCAGGAACATGGTAGGGGTGGGTGACCTGATAGAAGCGGGGTGTAGGTGCATGTTGGGGTGGAAATGTGGGGTCTGAGGGATTGGGCCACCTACCTCACACAGCTTCAGGGAGGGGGAAGCATGCAGCCCTGCACGTAACAGGGAAGTGCACTCGTCCACCACTACTGCTCTGATTGTCTGCAATTTGGCAAATGGGAGCAGCGGTGGGGTCGTAGCTGGCAGGGGGCACTTCCCTGCTGCTCAAGGGAGCCATTTCTTCCCCCCTCCCAGGCAGAGGCCATGGGCTATTTCTGGCCCTGGCCTGCCTAGATCAGACCCTTAAGGCTTGGGGCTTCTCTCTACCTAGAGTGTCCCATCCTCGTGGCTCGAGCACCAGAGCGAGCTCATACCCCTGCAGAGGGGGGACATGTGAGCCTATGAGCCAGATCCAGGTAAGCCATAAGCTAGATTCAGCTCATGAGCCATATATTCCCCGCCCCCGCTTAAAATTTGTTTTAAAAATATTGCATTTGCATGTTGCTGAAGACTCTAAATGTATGTTTCTAAACGTTGTCCCCCCACACCATCCCCCAACCCAGCTCTCATCCATTACAGTGGCGCCAATTTAACAACACTGCATAGGGCCCACCACAAAAATCCTAAGGGCAGTCCTGGCTTTATGATATTCACTCTTTTTCATTACATTCTGCAATAATGAAAAACACCTACAGGCCTGCATCCTGATTAGCTCTGTGCAGATTAACAGGCCCACAGAAACCCATGCATATTTGAAGAGCTGAAAATGGATGTTAAGGGCCTCAGTACCTCTGCAGGTGTCGTGTGCTTGAACTGCATGGTTTTGTGTGGCCTACAGGGACAGGAGTTACAGAATAAATCATCATCCTCACGCCTGGTGAGGCTGACAAAGTGGAAGATTGCAATGAAGAGGGTGAGCTATGCTGGAAATAGCCAGTTGTGCACGGTAACCAATCAAAAAGTACTACTATGGTCCTGTGGCATGTCCTGTCACAGACTCAAATCTGTTTGACTCCAAGGCAATCTGCTTTTGTTAGGAAATCTAGTTATTCCTCCTATTCCAACTTTCGAAAACATCACCATTACCCAGTCTAACCCAGCCTACCAGGATTTAATGATCCAAAGCTTCTGGCTTGCAAAGAGATCCACTGCAGAGAAATTGCTAACAATATGGATAAAGTAGGTGCAGGGGATTGGGGTGCAGGAAGGGTACGGGGTGGGGTGGGGGTGAGTGCAGGAGAGGATTCTGGACTGGGAGAGTGATATAGGAAGGGATGAAGGATGTGGAAGGAGATTGTGACCTGGGCAGGGATTCAGGAAGGGGGACAGGAGGATGGGTTGTGACCTGGGGCCAGGACCTGGGATTCAGGATCTGAGTGGGGGTATGGATGCAGGAGTGGAAGGGCTGGGTTACATGGGATAGAGGTACAGGAAGGGGAGTCCAATACTGGTGAAGGGTGCCAAATGCAGGCTATGGGTGAGAGGCTCAGAGCAGCCTGCTGCATGGGCCATGTGTTTGTATGAGTGCCACTGAAAACCCTGGGTGGGGGGAGAGGCATGATGTGCTGGTCCCACCCTCCAGGCTTGCAGCAGCTCTCAGAGAAACACATGACCTCCACAGTTGGCCTCTTTCAGCCACATGTGATGGCACAGAAGGAAGGGAGCCTGTTAAATGTTAATGATGAGGCATGGGCCAAATCCAGTCCCTGGACTGTATTTTGACCACCCTGGCGTTGGGACTTTCCTAAGTTCACATCCTTTTAAATTTATCAAGTGCACTAGAAGTTGGAAGGAGCCAAAAAGAACATGGTTAGGACAGAAATTGACAGTGTGATGTCTACCCACAAAAGGCCTATGGTAACCAACTGACATGATAATAAGTTGAACTCAATGATATACCAACCTATAAGAAAAAGATACTCCATCATTAGTTAGGTGCAGAAATACATAAAAGGAAAAAGCGGGGGGCAGGGGGTGTGAATCTGATAGGCCGTTTCTGCACAGGCCACTTCCTTCAGAAGTGGCATGCTAATACATGGAGCAAAAGATGCTAATGAGGTGTGGATGCAAATTCCCTGCACCTCATTTGCATAATGTCACATGATTTGGAGTCCGGAAGACCGATCTTCCAGACTCCAAAACGCCGTGTACAAGCATGGCCCCCGGGGGGGCTTCCAGAAGGAAGTCCTTCTTCCAGAGGTCCCTTCTTCCCAGGGGTCTCCATAAGAAGCACATCCTTCCAGAAGCCCCCCCAGGGGCCATGCTTGTACACGGCATTTTGGAGTCCGGAAGATCGGTCTTCTGGACTCCAAATCACATGACGTTATGCTACTGGGGCGTGGGGAATTTGCATCCGCGCCTCATAAGCATCTTTCACTCTGTGTATTAGCATGCCATTGCCGAAGGAAGTGGCCTGTGTAGAAACAGCCATACTGAATATCCATCAAACATAAGTGTCAGCATCTTTTATTACAAATCATATTCTACATTTGTTATTATATGCCTGGGGCATTAGGAATAGTATAAGTAGTCCTTGGGAAGTAACAGAATGCTGGCCGCTGATGATGATGGTGAGAGTGATGAATAAGATGATGGATAACACTTTAGGTTGCCCTGTAAGGGGTGGTGTGAGTATATGAAGCTGCAGATGCATGTTCTGTAGTCTCTATCTTAATAAATTGGGATGTATGTGACTGTGCTAAATGTATTAATAAAGTATGTTTGTAAATATAGATGAGTTCCTATGGTGTGAGTGTTGCAAATGTGCACATCGGTGGAGCCTTGCAAATTGGTGGATTTCTGCTTTATATCTGCAGATATCTGCATCCGCAGACATGGATGCAAATAACCATGGTTCACTTTTGTGGATACAGATGTCGATGCAAATTTTGCATTAGAACATGGAAAATGTGTGGATATCTGTGAATGTCAATCTGGATAATAGCGGCTCATTTTTGCCGATACAGCTGAAGATACAAATTTTGTATCTGTGCAGGACTCTGCAATTCAGGGTTCCCAACTGTATGATAATTTTAATAATACTGTGTCTGATCTTGGGACGAGAATCTATCTACTCTCAAAATGATAAGAGGGTATTATTAAGGATGTTATATAATAATACACAATCTAAACATAAAGCAACAATACTATGTGTTGAAATGTAAGAACAATAATAAAATTCATTTGACTTATTTTGTAATAATATTGTAAAATGAGAAAGTAAGCAATTGTTCATTAACAGTGTTCTATGACACTTTTGTATTTTATGTCACATTCAAAAGAAAGTTTTCGAGTGAAGTTTAATTTAGAGGTACACAACACAAATCAGCCTCCTGAAAAAGATACAATACTCTGGAAAGGTTGGGAGCCGCTGATCTAGAGACATATGTAGGGAACAAGTTGTCCATGGAGGAAGAGAAGGGGCCTGCTTCATATTCCTTAACTACAATGCAGAATATAGGAACCCAAACCTTTCCTCTACAGGGCCATCAAAGAAATAGGGTGAAAGCTCTTGACATGAAGAGAGGGAGAATTAGTTTCACTAGTACATTCAAACATCAAGAAGTTGCTGGATTTTTTTCAGGGGGGTCAATACCAGCCCCGCTGCCCTCAAAGGAATGTAAACATTGATTTGGCTTTATAGCACTATCCTTACGAAGTACTGGAATTTGCCCATCCAAAATTCAGATACCTGGAGCCAGAAGAGGGCACCAGATATCAAAGTGATTGTCTCAAAGAGTGTGTCAGACAGTGAGAATCCTGTGGGCGATGAGAGCTGCACTGTTCTCCAAAACATGGAAAAGACATGTTTCCTCTGCTTTTAGTAGAAAGGAGGAGTTGCCTCTTTCCCGTACAGCTTGACTTTACTTTAGCCTGTGGTTTTAACAGAAAACAAACAAACAAAAAAATCTTGGCCAAATGCCCAAGTGTAACTAGTTGTTATAATATTTTTAATGGGCATCTCCATATCACTCCAGGCTTTAGCTTGTAGACATTAAAGAAGAAAGGTGTAAAATGTGCTGGCCTGAGTGTTGAACACAGCAACCCAACAATATGGACTTTGGAATGCCCGGGCTGGAAATGCTTTACCCAATCATCCCTCTGCCTGAACTGAGAACATCCCTGTGTCAAGTGAGATGGAACCATATGAAGAGAAACCCTTTAGTGCACTTCAAATAATTTTATTTCAACTAGGACCTAGAGCCCCTCTCCTAATTCTCTGGATATCCTTGACAGTATTGAAAATAGCACCATCAAAACAAAGCTAGTAACAAAAGCTCTGGAGGAGGGGAGTGGATTCTACCTCCATTACTAGTCAATAAGTTGAATGGAACATGATGGGTTGATAGCCAGAGACTGGTACTGATAGCCTGAATTAATGCCATTTGCAATGTACATAACCGAAAGAAGTGATATGAGATTAGACTATTATTTTAAGTCCTGGTGAAACCAAATGATTTTGGCAACCTGGTATCTAGCAGGCACTAGGAACCGTAACTCCTTTTAACTTCTCAATGAAATACATGCTGCCTATTTGCATTCAGAGGAATTCCTACAACAGGCTAAAGGAGGAGCTCCTAATCCATGTATCAGGCATACTCCTTTAAAAAATTCTCCAGAAAAGTCAGGTCTGACCAAGTGACTAGAATCACAACAACAACAGCAAAAAAGCCAAGTTGTATTGGTTCAGGACAAAAAAAAGTCTTACACTTTATGTAAAGTCATATGCTCTTCCTTCAGTATACGCTTCTGTCATCATTGTAGACTTTATTAGTTGTGCGCGTGGTTCATATCTGTCACCTAAATAAATGATCTATAAGCAAAAATTTTGAACCAAGAATGTTATCTGGATATAGGGACATTTCCTAATGGATGGTATGTTTAGAATGACTTCCATAGATGTTAATTAAAATGTTGCATAAATAGTCATATTGTCTGAAGAAAAACTGTATTTTTCCTCATGTCAATACTCTGATACACCAAACGAGAAGCATCTCTAAATAGTATATCTGTAGGCTAAGCAATAGCCATATAATTGTTTTGCTTTCTGCAAGCAAAAACATTCGTGTAGTAACTATCTAGCCAAAGTGACACCTTAACAATAGTTCAAAATGAATCCCATGGGAGATTGCAATCTTCATCACTCATATTGGTATCTAAATTTTTAGATGTCAGTAAAATAGTTGTCACGTTGCGCAGTTTCTTTTGGCTGGTGTGAAATATAGACTGTTCCACCATAGGGGAGAGTGAGAGAGAGAGAATGGGACAGCCTTGTGGGACATTACCAGACTGAATTACCAGACTGAATTATACAGACTGAATAACTGTCACTCCTGACCTCCAAGCTGGGATCCCTCTGACAGTGTGCTTTTGCTACCATAGCCTCTAGTCTGGGTTTCTCACAAATAGCCTCCAGCCCTCTCCTGGACAATGCAAATGTCCATTATTTCATATTATGCACACATTTTGTTACCCTGCATGCAATTCTTCAGACACTGAAATGTAAACACACTGGATTAGATAAAACAAGATTGTTAACTACAAAGAGAGAGATGTTAATTACGTACAAGTGATGAGCCTTAAAGAAATGGTTACAAGAAAAAAAAAGATAAAATGCAACTGATGCCTTAATTAACATATGCTGTTAAATTCAAAGCAAATATTTTCTCACCATATTCTCTCAGTAACCTTATTCGCCAAATTTTGGGTCAGCTTTCAATGGGAGTTAGGAACCTAAATCAACTGAGGAGCTGGGTTCAGGTGACTAAAGGCTGTGTCTACACTAGCTCCTAAATTGGAGGGCGCATGGTAAGTAGGGTGTCAGAAGATTACTAATGAAGTGCTGTGGTGTATATGCAGCACTTCATTAAGCTAATTCTCTCCCACGGCAACTTCAAAGCAGCAAACTTCAAAGTGCCGGCTCACATGTAGCCACGGCTAACCCACCAGTACTTCGAAGTGTGCAGGCTACTTCAAAGTCTCTTTACTCCTCAAAATTTTACATTCAAGTGTCTGGGGAATTCCATGTGGGGTAAGTCTTAAGCCTTTAAGTCCTGAACCAATATAAAATTTTGAGGGGAATAAGGGCGTTTCAAAATGTGCAGGGTTCTTTCGAAAAGGACCCTGTGTAGCTGTGCCAAGCCACAGGCATTTGAAAGCGATGGTTTTGAAGCGCCGCAGCTGTCAGCTTGTGAATGCTAATGAGGTGCTAAATATTCAATTCAGTGGCTCATTAGTATTCTTTGATTTGGCCATTAGCATGGCCATTTCAAAGTTTTGGCCAAGTGTGGCCACAGCCAAAATGTTTAATGTCTTTTGGTCATCTTCTGAAATTGAAGGAAGTAAGGAAGTTTATTATTATAGAATCCATGCACCTCAGTTACAAAACACTTTCATTAGACTGTCAGCAAAATATTAATCTTTCAGTTGCTGGGCCATATTTTTGATGTGACACTCCTGCTATATACTTTTAATGAAACTCTATCATGGAACAATGGGTTAAGGTTCCGTCCTTCTGCCCTTCTAGCACAAACAAAAATGTTCCTCAAATATTTCTTAGAAAAAAAGAATTGCCATTTGAGATACAGCCTTTCACCTGATCCTGGAGTCTCTTCAAAAAAAGCTTTTTGAAGAGAATCCATCTGTCATATAGATACAGAAATTAAAAAACACTTTTCATATGTAGATCAGATTTTCAAAGGAGTTACTCTTTTTCTTTTGAGTTCCCTGAAAGAAAAGTTTTCAGCTTACCCTTCCATTTACTTTTCCACCTCCATAAGCCCCGCACAAGGAGCTGTATATTGGGTGTTGTGTCAGCATTTTAGCCTTCATCCTATGTCTCATAAGCTGGGTTGTTTACAAAGTGGCAAGGATATTAAAACCACCACTCATAAAGTGAAGGAGCTAACGGAAAATCTCACTTGTGGCTCTGAAGGATGCCAAATCATGACTGAACTCACATATTTTAATTCCTAAGTCATAGCACAGTATTACATACCTCTGTCTATTGTGCATAGGTTCTCCTGGGAAAGGCAAAAAAGTACCCTAGATAAATTATTCAGGGAGTAAGAAGCTATCTGAAACTGAGGGGAGAAAGTGTAATTTATTCTGAAAACATTTCCTTTACATATGTAAGTCACAATGTGCTGCTAGACAGTAAGATCTTTTGGTCAGGGACTCTGCACAGAGGCCCTAATCTGGCAGAGTTTTCTAAACACTGCTGCTATAAAAACTGTTCAAATAGACTCATGCAAATAACACAATCTAAGTAAGACTTCTCTCTGGTCCCTGGTTCTCATCTCATCGCCCATGAGTTTATCCAGAATTGAATTGCTAGAATACTGAATTTTCCACTTGCAGAATTTGGAGCTCATTCCTATTTAAATTTCCGTTTTTCGGACTATCTCATGTGTTACCAGTTGCCTGCAGCATGAAATGCAAACGCCTGGTGCTGACGTCCAAAACTGTGCACAACTTTGTTCTTTCCAACATCTATGCAATTAGAACTTCCCTCCGCCCTGTAGCATGCATTCTATTCCCTCCCTTCATTTCTCTTCATGTCCCAAGAGTAGCCAGTCTTCTACAAAAGGATTTTACCGCACAATTACAGAGGGAGACTTCTGAACTGGATTTCATTTGCAAGTTTGACAGTCTTAACCTCAGTCTTAACAGAGATCTCAAATATCTTACACATCACAAGGGCAATTTCCCCACCTTTGCTTTTCCCATCCCACTTAACTTAATGTACTTCTTCCACTTTTCCTATCAGCAGCAAGTGACCCCCTCCCCCTTTTTTACCTTCTTTCTCCCGCTTCCCCCATATATACAGTAGGATTCTAATTATACGCTACAATCTGAAAATCTGATGAAGTGGGTCTTACCCACGAAAGGTCATTGACTAATAAATAAATAAAATTGTTAGTCTTTAATGTGCTACAGGACTGCATGTTTTTTGTGAACCTACAGACTAATGTGGCTACCCCTCTGAGAACATTTATTATAGCAGTGGCTAAGGGTCAACCAAGGCTGAAGCTCCATTCTGCCAGGTAGTATACAAATAGTACTCTGTAGATGGTCTTCACACCAAAGAGACTACAGTCCCATAGTTTTAGGTCAGATGAGCATAGGATGTGTGTGGCGGGAAGACTAGAACACACAAGTAGAGAGAATAACATAATGATGGTACTATGGGTTCTTGGGAGGAAAGGGAGTTTTACTTAGAAGTAATCAGCTAAAGAGTGATGGAAAGGGGAAAATGACATGTGAGAAGAGGGGAAAGAAGTGGAGTTAACCTGAGGTGAAAATGCAGGAGCAGGAGAGGGAGCAAACAGTCAATCAGCACAAAACAGAGGGAGTCCAATACAAACGCAGAAAATTCTGTGAATGTCCAGAGATCTCTGCCTTGGCTGCTTTTGGTCCTGTCAGCTGAAGTCCCTGGCTCAACTTCTCTCTGCACTTTTCCACCAAGGCAACATGACAATGGAGGCACAATCTGGATCCTGCTGCTCCCAAAATGTAGTGTCTTCCCTGACCTGGAACTGTACTGGAGGAATGGTGTGGGAGGGTTAGCTCCAGTGGGCCTCACTTTTGCCTTCCCCTCTACTTGCCACTTCCTGCTTTGGTGGTATCTTTTCCTGTGAGCTGGACTCTCTGGCATCTGACTACCAAGTTGGAGCAAACTCAAGGGCCTGTTGTGTCAAATTTTGGTTTTCTTCAACTAAAATCTTTTAAGAAACATCAGAAAAATTGATTAAATTTTCTAATTCTCCGTTCAGAATAATTTTTAACTTTTTCATAAAAAAAAATCCAAATCTTGAAAGTTTCAATGTGCTCTGCTGCTCACTCAATTCTATCCACAGTTTGATTCAGTGGTAAAGCCTGAATTCCACTCTTGGGGAAAATTCAGAGCTCACATTGTGCATGATGAGATCTAAATAAAATAGCAGCTTCCCTCCCAAGTCCCTTCTGTTTTATATGCACACACATGTTCCAGTCAGGACAGTCTTGTGGCATTGACTTTACATTATTTATTTATTCTTATTGCTTCTCCTGTCCAAGCTCTCCAAATGGCACTTCCTACAGATTTTGTATTGACCAGCATGTGCATTGTAGAAGTTGTCCAGGGAAAGCTGAAGATTTTGACAGTCGAGTATGGGAAAGCCAATGTTCTCAGCACTCAGGCCTAATGAGTGACTTTGGCTTTCAACATTAAAGCAGTTGAGGCCTTAGACCAGGGATAGCCAACACATGGCAGAAACCTATCCACAAAGCCTTTTAATCCAGCCCACAAAGCCTGCAGTGGCACCATTTTGAAAGCCAGCTAGGTGGCTCCGAGCCACATGTAGCTCTTTAAGGAGCCATTTGTGGCTTCAGATGATGCTGCCACGTGCTCCTGCAGCTCCCTGCCCTGCCATGCTGAAAGAGTAGAACTCAGTTTAATTGGCTTAATGGCTAACAGAAGGGATCTGGCTGTTATATCAGTTAAATTATGTCCCATTATTTCAGCTTGGCAAGTCAGAGAGCTGCACATGCTGTACATGTTGGAAGGGAGCAGGAGGGCTAGGGGGGAGCCATGCAGCTGCAGTGAGGGGGAGACACTAGCCCAGCAAAGGTGCAGCAGTGGGGGCAGCAGCACTCTGAGCTCCTGTATGAAGTATGTTAATCCTGGCTTTGGGGTTGTGAGGGGTTAAGCCTGAGTTTAGGGTGTGGGTTTGGGGCTGAGAGGGTCAAACCTGGTGATGGGAGGCAGTTTGGGGGTGAGAGACGTTAATCCAGGGATGGGGGTGCAGTTTGAGGCTGCAAGGAGTTAAGTCTGGGAGGCAGGGGGCAGGTTTGGGCCTCAGAGGGGTTAAACGTGGGGACGGACCAGGGTTTGGGTCTGAAAGGGGTTAAGCCTGAGGCTGGGAGAGGTGGGTTTGGGGCTATTTTGTGTTGATCCCCCAGAACATGTAAAAAAATTGACATGTGGCCCCCAATGAAAAAAGGTTGGCCACCCCTACCTTAGACATACCATGATGGCTGCAATCTGCTCCCCTCTAGCTTTGATGTCAGGCTTACTGCCACTCATAAGTCCATTTAAAACAGTGGTTCTCAAAGTTTTGTACTGGTGACCCCTAGCACATAGCAAGTGTCTGAATGTGCCCCCTTCCCTTACAAATAAAAAACCACTGTTTACATAAAACAACACTATAAATGCTGGAGGCAAAGCAGAGTTTGGGGTGGAACCTGAAACCTCACAAGATTCCATGTAATAACCTTGTGACCATTGTTAAAATGGTGTTGTTAAGGTCATCTCCCTGGTCATGGTTCTGCCCATATATGCTCTTGGGGTGCGTCTACACTTGCATTCCTCTTTCAAAAGAGGTATGCAAATTAAGGAAATCTAAAATGCAAATTATTTGTAAATTTGCGTATTTGGCATCCCATTTGCATATTCAAATTTTGAAAGAGCTTCTTTCGAAAGAAGAAAGCCAGTGTAGATGCTGGTCTTTCGAAAGTAAACCCCTTCTTCAAAACAATCCTTATTCCCTTTATTTACACTTACACCACTTAGGGTGTGTCTACACTAGACGGCTACTTCAAAGTAGCTGGCACAACGTTGAAATAGCACACGTCGCATCTACATGCGCCATGTGCTATTTTGGTGTTGACATCGACGTTAGGCGGCAACACATCGAAATTGCAATTCCCATCCGAAGATTAGAATAGCACCCTACTTTGACATTCAACATTGAAGTAGGGCATGTGTAGACGATCCGTGTCCTGCTACTTCGAAATAGCAGGGTGCTTCATGGCGGCCATCGGCTGAGGGGTTGAGAGATGCTCTGTCCGCTCTATAGTCGCAGTGTGCAGCAGCCCTTAGCCCAGGGCTTCTGGCTGCTGCTGCTGCTGCCGCTGGGGGTCCAGGCTGCGTGCACAAGGTCTGCAACCAGTTGTTGGCCCTGTGGATCTCGTGCTGTGCAGGCCGAGTGTGTCTGGGAGGGGCCCTTTAAGGAAATGGCTTGGGGCTTTGCTGGCCCCTTATTTCGATGGGGAGCACTTCTGTGTGTGGACGCTCCACGTTTCCTTCCGGGGCAGCTTCTTTTGACGCTCTCCGTCGCTACTTCAACATTGAACGTCGACGGCACCAGCCCTCGAGGATGTGTAGATGATACGCGTTGAAGTAGCCTATTTTGATGTTCTTACGTCGAAATAGGCTACTTCGACGTAGTGTGCTCATGTAGACGTAACCTCACAGAAAGAAAGAATCAGTCTCCTCTACGACGTTAGCTACCAGTCAGCTGGCTTTGAGCTCAAGCACTAGAGGTTCATGAGCAAAGCTCAAGAGAGCCGAGGTTCAGTTCAGCCTGTTGGTATTACGTACCTAGCACAACAAGTCCTTGATCTTTGAAATGTGTTCCTAGGTGCTACTGTATGGGCTTGGCAGACTGAAAATTTTATCTATTACCATGTTCTCAACACTTAAGGTTTGTAAATAGGTCACTGGACAGGAAAGAACAGAAGAGAAGTACTGCAGCCACTAACCTTCTCTTTCTTTATGGCTCTGTGGAGGGGAGAACCTGAAACGTCCTGTTCTGTTTTATAAAACAGAGTAGCCATGTGGGAAAAAATTGAGAATCCTTCCACTTCTATATTTAGCCTGTTACAAATGTTAAATTCATAGGCATGGGGTTATAATAATTAGGTAATTAAAACTAATAAACATTCAGAGAATTGAAGGCCAGGATTTCAGAATGTCTCATAAAGAGGAAGAGTTTCACACAGTATTTCGAATAGGATATGTTTATTGCTCAACTTGGACTGCAAGCCATTCCTGGATAATGTATAGTGATTATCTTTTAAAAACATTTTGCTCAAGTAACTGAATGTTACCTCAGATTTTTCTGTCTATGTAAACAGCAAATATTGTGTTAACCTTATCTAAGGCGAAAGTAGCACACTTTTTAAACAGCAACTTTTGTTAATTTCATATCTTAGGTTTTTGCTTGTGATACAAGAGTTAAGAAAGAAAAATAATTTGAGTTTCTCTTTGTTCATATCAAAACTACATCATTCAAGCTGGTATTCTTTTCATGGGAGATCTAGAATTCACACAGTGGAATAGCTGAAACACCAAAATCACAAGTTGTGGACAAAGCAGCATACTAAACTCTGGCAATATACAAACTGCCAGTACTATTTCTAGATGAAGTAAATACATTTAGTCTTTTACTTTTTTAAAGCAGAAAGAAGATGCAAGGGAGCAGTTCATGCTTAAAGGAACAGTGGTTTTCCACAGACATTTTGTGGGGTTGCCGGGTTCAATCAGCACTCACAGAGCCATGCCTGGCTCAGTGACTGGCCATGCTCCATAAATCCCACAGAACCTCAACTGCATGACAATGCAGCAATATATCTGTGGACATTTGGAGGAACTGGGAAAGCAGTAATTTGAACTGCAACCCTCCATTCATGTGTTCTGACCATCCATTTCTGGAGGTTGCGCTCTTTATTTTGAGTGGTTTTGATGTAGGAGATGACTTATTCCTTTATGTTTTGATACTTAACTTACTTGGAGAACATTTGTATCCAAAGGCACAGAACTGAATCAAAGGGTTGTAACAACTAATATTGCTTGGGATGGGAAAAAGTTCTTAGTTCCCTAGTGAGTGAGGAAGTTTACCCACACCCAGAGATTTCCAGAGGCCATTCATCACCAAAACAGAATATAAGAGGGAATGGGAAAGCTGAATTCAAATTGTGCAAAGATAAGATAACCTGATGAAGTAATGGGCCAAGAAGGTATGTTTCTAGATTGTTAAGAAATGTTTTAAGTTGTGTGTACATTGAAAAGTGCCTTGTAAATCCATAGTATTAAATAAATGAATAACAAATAGTATTTCTCAAAATCTTTTAGCTAGCTAGTGTCCATTTTGTCCTCTTCCTAGTGTGATTATGTTTGAAGGAAAAGGCACATAAAGGAAGTCTTCCCATTAAAGTGCTGTATTCAATTTGATTGCTGCTAACAATGTCAGAAAATGTTTACCTCAGGTAAGCGGTGGCTCCCTTGGTCTGGTGTGTTTTTGTTTTTGCTTTTTGTTTTGTTTTTTTGCCATCCCTTAAAGAATATAGCCCCCCCTGGGCTTCTAGAAACCACTTGTGATAGTGTTCCATGGCAAACCCTGTAGCTTTCCTTTAGCTCATGTTGTAGAACAGCAGGCCACAGTCAAGGCTTCTTGATACTTCTCTCAAGTTATGATGAACATGTTGAAGACCTACCCACAGCTAAACTCATTTCTCAGTGACACTGGTGCAAACATACTGATGTTGAATGGTTTAACCCACCAATAGAGGCTCCAACTCTAACGAAGACATGCGTTATTTTGTTAAATGTGGACATCCACTATCAGTGCCTGCCAGAGACTGGTGATCTCACATGGAACACGGGTGGACCATATATTTACCATAATCAAGAACCTTGTGAATTCTCTCTGGATCATCTCCCTTCTCCTTGCTAATGGCTCAGTTGTTTTGGTATCTGTTGGCAAAGACGTCATTCTCACCTCCTTATTTCAGAAATAGTTCAGAAAGAAAATATGTGAATATGACTGAAATGTTGTGTAGTGGAAAGGTACACATTTCCTTTATGTAACAAGCTTGACTTACTGCCACAAAGCCTTTTGCTGGCCACTCTGAGAATTAGATCAGTCCATGGAGTGCACCTCCTTTGGGTCAGTGTCGCACCCATCATCACGCCACTCTCCTGTCTCCACTGTCTGGCTCTAGGTCCACATTGCTCCCTTCATCTGTGGCATCTGCTTCAGGACACTGCCCTCCATCAGTGCCAGCCACTCCATTCTGTCCCCTTTTCATGGCTATGAGCTGTCCTCCATACATTCAGTTACCTGAGAGGCCAACTACAGCCTCAAAGTCTAGCCTCTCACCTCAGGGGCAAGCTGCAGCTTATAATGGCTAAGCTGCAGTGCAGCAATGTGCAGTGCAAGGAGGATGGGAGGGATGCAGGCCTGTCCGCTGCTCTAGACATCCCAGTATTATGTTAGCTAAATTGGCTGTAAATGGTGAAACCCAAAGACAGTGAGTGGGTCCTGTGTTGGCAAGCAGCCAGGTAAGCCAATGAGAAGAGAAAGGGGGATTTTTGGATTGAAGCAACTATCTGCTGGGTGAATCCTTTGTGTGGCCAGAGGAAAGATACACAGATGGATTAAGCCTGGAATCAGGCTTAGTAGTTTTCATTAATATCCAGGCTTTGAGAGCAATCTTGGAATAACAGATGCATGACTAGAAAGGAAAAGCTTAGCCAGACATGGTCAGGTTATTTTTATTTTGGATGTCGTGTGGGACTGTAGATGTACCCCTTTATAACTTTCAAACTTAGAAACAATAAACAAATCATTGCCAGGGAAGTAATTCTCTCTGTTTTAATCCCTGTAACAAGCATGTCTTCTTTGTTTTGTTAATAAAATAATCTTTTTTTAAGGCAATGATTTGTTTCTTGCTTCCTGGAAGATAATAGGAGGTCTGCCTATGCATGCCTAGAACAGCGATGTCAGCTGTTAGAGATTGCAGTTTGCTTCCTCTTCGTTTTCAAGCTCTCTCCTAAGGGAGAATTCAGAGTTTGGAGTTACGCCAGAGAGAGTCATCCCAAACATGTCTTCCTGGGTTCTAAAAGAAGGTTCTTTCAACTGGATGGTGACAGCTGCCTCCCAACATCAGGGAATCTGTGAGCTTGGGAAGGTTTTAAGCAGAAGCCTATAAAGGCAAGGCCTTTTTAAGGTCTGTTTTGGGCCCACGCCTTCTGCATTCTGACTGCCCCAGTGAGGAACAGCCATGTTAAAAAAATCCAAATATGAAGACCGAAGTGCCTAATCCTAGCTATGGTCCACAGATATAATGCACCTAAGTGTTTTTTATTCATTTGTTTAAACATAGACAGACAAATTAGGAGGAATTGTCAGAGATACGGATGATGTAGCTCAGTCCTGCTTTTCCTCCAAAACCACGGAGATCACATTCTGCAAGTTACAGATGGGCATTCCAAGGGTGTTTTAGGAATGCATTTGTTTAACCTTCCGTTCACCTTTAACATCTAAATACCCTCTCCCATTTGGATTATACTCCAGGACATTCTGTATGTAAATATATAAATAAATAGAATACAGGTGGTTGATTTAGGCTCCCTTAGGCCATCCATGCAGATTATACGTAGCTTTTTTCATTGTTCCTTGAATCTGTTTTCTATTTAAATCTTTCATGAATATTTGATCAATCTTTGATGAATATTTCTTCTTTGAAATCTAGCATATTCCGGAGAAAAAGGCACTTGACCTTCCTTCCTTGCTTCAGAATATTAAGTCACCAAAACTTTGTGTTTTGTTTGTTTATCTTTGTTTTCACAAAAAAGCACCATTTTGGATTTTTTTCAGCAATTCCTGTTCCAGCTAGAAATTTCAAATTCTCCGTTCTACTGGTACAATAAATGCAATACGGCCACATCAATACCACCCTGTACCGTAAACCCACTGACCGCTATGCCTACCTTCATGCCTCCAGCTTCCATCCCAGACACACCACACGATCCATTGTCTATAGCCAAGCACTAAGATATAACCGCATTTGCTCCAACCCCTCCGACAGAGACAAACACCTACAGGATCTCTACCACGCATTCTTGAAACTGCAATACCCACCTGAGGAAGTGAAAAAACAGATCAACAGAGCCAGACATGTGCCACAAAGCCTCTTACTACAGGACAAGCCCAAGAGAGAAACCAACAGAACACCACTAGCCATCACCTACAGTCCTCAGCTAAAACCTCTACAGCGCATCATCAGGGATTTACAACCCATCCTGGACAATGATCCCCCACTTTCACAGGCCCTGGGAGGCAGACCAGTCCTTGCCCACAGACAACCTGCCAGCCTGAAGCAAATCCTAACCAGCAACTATACACCACACCACAGTCACTCTAACTCAGGGACCCATCCATACAACAAACCTCGTTGCCAGCTCTGCCCACATATCTACACAAGCAACACCATTACAGGACCTAACCAGATCAGCCACACCATCGTGGGTTCATTCAGCTGCACATCTACCAATATAATTTATGCCATCATGTGCCAGCAATGCCCCTCTGCTATATACATCGGACAAACTGGACAGTCTCTACGTAAAAGAGTAAACGCACACAAATCTGATATCAGAAATGGCAATATACAAAAACCCATAGGAGAGCACTTCAATCTCCCAGGCCACACAATAGCAGACTTAAAAGTAGCTATCCTACAGCAAAGAAATTTCAGGACCAGACTCCAAAGAGAAATTTCTGAGCTACAATTCATCTGCAAATTCGATGTCCTCAGCTCAGGCTTAAGCAAAGACTGCGAATGGCTGGCTAAATACAGAAGCAGCTTCCCCTCCCTTGGTGTTCACACCTCCAGATCAACTGCTGGTAGTAAGCCTCACCCTTTGTGACTGAGCTAACCTTGTTATCCCCACCCTAGCTCTGGCTTATTTATACCTGGCCCTGCAGATTTCCAAGACCAGCATCTGATGAAGTGAGTCTGTGCTCACGAAAGCTCATGCTCAAAACTTTTCTGTTAGTCTATAAGGTGCCACAGGACCCTTCGTTGCTGGTACAATAAAGTTACCAAATGTCTTTCTGGGCTGACTCAAGGGGAAATCAAAGTTTCAAGCTTCTTATTATTTTACTGAGACTCAATCAGTCATCAGTAATAAATACTCACATTTGATTTTGTTTCTTGGGATCCTAATACAATCCCAAAGTTGTTTATATGAAACTGACCAATTTTATTTGCAGTAAATATGATAAAGATAGTACAAGATAACACTATTTGGCGAAGTATTTTCAGTTTCTCTCCATGTTGCTAGGTGGAACCTCATATTTATGGAACGAAAGCCAGAAAATCTGGCATATGAACGCATTCCTCTGAGAACAGATTTCCTTCTATCATCAGTCATTAATAAACAATTTGGACTAGTGGGGCCAATAAATATGGAGATATCAGGTTTATATTTCCAAGAACTAAAGACAGCCAGTCAAACACATTTCTCATGCTTGTTTATATCTCTCTAGAACAGACTAACAAAGTTCACCACTATTCGTCTTTATCACCAATGGCATTTCTTAAAATAGACTTAATATAATACCTTAAGAAAAAGCAATATGCACTTAAGATTGACTATTGAAAATTCAGGTTCTAAATTATTTAACATTTGACACTTTTTTTTTCAAAATCTGAAATGCTTAGCTCTGATATCAAAAACTCAGGCAGAATTTTTTTTGTTTTTTAGTGGTTTTGTTTGTTTATTTTTGTTTTTACTGTTTCATGGGAAAACTGAAGAACTTGTCAAAGATTTTTTAAAAGGTTGTGTTTTCTGTTTAATTTACTCTTACATGATATGCAAAATATGTCATGAATGGCTACAGTGAACATGCACCACCCCAGAAGTGCCTGTGGTTGACTTAGTCCGCATCTACACTGTGAGATAAATGTGAATTTACTAATATCAATTTTCTAATTCTGGAATTTATAAGTTCACATTTGGCCATCCTCAGTTCCCACATGCTCCTCACAAAGTCGAGTCAGTGCTGCCACACTCAAATTGGCTAACGTCGACTGCTGCAGTAGTGCATTGTGGGAGCCAATCCCACAGCTCCCTCAACCCTGCAGCATTCTGGGTATGCTCACTGGTCTTGCATCATCTTCCCATGTTGCATTTTCCTCATTCCCCTCCCAATCCCTGAAAATATGCTGATCCCTGGAAATAATGCAGGGACCCTCAAAGTTAGAAGAAAGAGTTAAAAAAAAACATTCTGGTTTCCCACACACATTACACTGCCAACATGGGTGCAGCAACAGTATTCTCAACTGGCCATCCATTTGTCCCACTTCCCATCATTGCATGCATGTGATCCCTGAAAATAATACAGGATGAGAAGACAGAGGATAGAAAAGTATAGGAAAAAGAATGTTTGGTTTCTCCGCTCACTTTATTGGTATTGGGGAGAGTCTTTGGATTTCTGAAGCACTATAATGCTTCTTGTGCAATAACTGTTTTCAACTGCCCATCCACTGAGTATCTCACCTCCCATCACTGCATGTGATCCCCAAAAATAATGCAGGGGCCTGGACTGTTTTTTTTAAAGCTAGAAGAAAGAGGATAGAAAAGTCTAGGAAAAAGGATTTTTGGTTTCGCAACTCACTACACAGATATTGCCAACATGGGTGCAATGACTGTGCTCTCAACTGGCCATCCACAAGTGCCCCACCTCCCATCACTGAAAGCATGTGACTCCTGAAAATAATACAGGGGCCTGGGCTGTATTTTAAAGTGAGAAGAAAGAGAAGTGTGGGAAAAAAGACTTTTTGGTTTCCACCCCACATTACATTTCTGTAGGGGAGAGTCTCTGGCTTTCCAGTGCACTATAAGGCTTCTGTGCAATGACTGTGTTCTCAACTGGGATCATTGGTACAAAACAGAACAGCACAGAAATAACGTCACTGTAATTATAATAAGGTGATGGTGGAACCCCAAATCTCACTGGTAGGGGAATCAGCCCCCCTGCTCATGAGACTTCCCCCCCACTGGCAGCAAGCCCCAGTATGGGTGGAGGAGGGGGTTCTTGGGGGGCCGGATGAGCTGCCATGAATATCCAACAGCTGTGCTCAAGTTTCTTCGCAGGCTTTCTATTCTTCTCCAGGTGCAACTGAGGCATAAGTGATTAGTTCTAAAAATATGGGAGGCTCATTTATTCTGGCAATACTGTCCTTAACTGATTATAGTGCTGGAGTGACTCCTGTTGACTATTCATTTTGAATGTGACCTATCCTGCACGATTTCTTGTTTAGTTGAAGCCTCTCCCTGGGAAGATTCACTCCTTTTTTTAGGCAGTGAGATCCAAAGTCAAGTGACCTGTAGGAAGGGCTGTCTTCAGTGCTTGACTAATTATTTAACTTCATAGTTTTGCTGAATTATGTAACTATCCTATGTGGTCATTTCTGTAATTCACTCTCTAGTTTTCACATAAATGGAACCTACAGAAAATTGGTAACATATGGCCATCCTCTGTGACCTGGCAGTTCCCTCTGAGACAGTCAGCCATCCCCTTTTTGAAATCTTGTCTTCTTTTGGCTTTCATGGTTTTGTGATTTTCTGGTTCTCTTCCTACTTCTTTCATTGTTCCATCAGAGCGTTTACCTCTTCCACTCTCAAGCTTTCCCTGGGTGTTTCACTAGGGTCAGATCTTATCCCATTCTCTTCTCCATCTGCACCTTTTATCGGGTAATCTCATCCACAAATACAAATGCAAATGTCATCTCTGTGCTGACTACACACACTCTGGTCTGGAACCCTCTCTTTCTATTCAAGCTAAAATGTCACCCTGCCTTTCTGTCATCTCTTCAGGGCTGTCATGTTGCTAGCTGTAGTTCAAGCTCAAATGGCTAAAATCAAATTCTAAATCTTTCCTCCCAAGGCTTTCTCTCTTCCATCCTTCTCATTCGTTAATCACTGAGCAACACCAATCTCTTACTTATCACTTGATCATATAACTTGGACATTCTTTTCAACTTGGACCCCTGTAGCTCCACACATCTACTATGTCTTATTCTTCCTAATCTTGCTGGCTATGTCAAGATCAGAGCAGTTTGTCGACAGAACTTGATGTTAAAAGAGATCTTCCAACAAAACTTCTGTTGATAGAACGCGGCCAAATTACCAAGCATATCACAAGAGCTATCCACTGTACTGACAGAGAGCATCCAGACTGTCCAGCCACTCTCTAAACAAAACAGCCAGCTGGAAGTACAGCAGACAAGGCTGCCTGGTGTCCCGGAGGCCCTGCTCTCAAAAGAGAGCCCCTCGCCCAGAAAGTCCAAACCATCTTTCTGTCGACAGATCTCTGTTGACAGAGGCATTCTGTCTCATGGGGGGATGGCAGAATGCTATTGACAAAAGTGCTGCATTTGATTCACAGTTGACAGCATGCCATTGGAATCTGGAAGCTCCCTGGGTTTTGTCAACAAAACCATCCACTGTAGACATAGCTGCTGTCTCTTAATCTTCTGCACAGCCACTAACATTTTCACTTCTCCACACAGCTAAAATGCTCCTCCAGGCCCTTGTCACCCATATTTCAGTTATTGCAGCACCTTTTTTTTTGTGCTTGACAAAAGCAAATTGGTTAGTCTTCTATCCTGTGGCAGGGTCAGTCTCATGCCTGGGCCCCAGGTCCTCCATTCAGTCCACTGGCACCACCATACAAACCCTGTTACCCTTGCTGGGGCAGGTGGTGGTCTGGAGGGAACCCAGTTCCCACCCACACATTACAGATTCCAGCCCAGGGACCCTGGATGGCTGCTACCAGTGAGGGCTGACTCCCTTCAACCTTGCCCCTGCAGCTTCTCCCCTGGGCACTTCGCCAGATGATTCCCCCCAGTACCTCCTTCCCTTAGCAGTAGCCGTGGCAGCTGTCCCACCCTTTGTTCAGCTCCCCCTTTGACCAGTTCTTCACAGTCTCTGGTTGAGCTTCAGGTCCTCAGGAGCAGACCTGCCCCCCAGGCTGCTGAGGCTCCTCTCCTCTCCTCTTTTGTGGTCTCTGGTGCTCCTCCAAGTCTCCTTCCCTCTCCTCACTCACCTTCCAAATTCTCCTTAGCTACCCTCCCCCTTGCTCTGCGTGGAGAAGGGCTTATAAAGGTAGCCCTGAGTGGGATCAGCTGGCCCTAACTGATTTAGGGCAGCCTACACCTCAGCTGCTCCCACTTTGATTGTCAGCTCCATCTCTGCCCTGTTTTACTCCTGTCTTTTCCTCTCCTGGCCCCACCCTGTCACAATCTGCAGAGTGCTGCTACCAAGGACGTGTGCTAAACTTGCTACTTGTCCAAGGTGACACCTATCTTTGCACCCTTTGGATGGCATCACCTTCTCCATGGAATTGTGATAAATTGCCTGTCTTCACTTTTAAGGACAGTCACAACCTACCTCCCCTCTGTTTATTTTTCATTCCCTATTTCAGTTCTGACTCCTGCTTCTTATCTGTCTTCGTTATCCACTTATCAAAAGGGCCCCTTTCTGCTTTTTCCCATGATGCTCATAATTGGGAGGAGTTTCTCGGAAATATCTACAGAGCGACCCTATTATCCACTTTGAAGTCCCTCCTCAAAACTCTCTCCTTTGCCAAGATGACTACCAGGAAAAAATAAAACTTGGTAATGGTTAGTCTTCCAGTACGATAATACATTTGCCAAGCATGCTGGCCACTCGCCAGCCTTAATTTTCTCCATGTCCACCTCCTTCAGTCTGTGTCCATTTCTCATCTCATAGTCCAATTGTAAATTCTTTGGGCATAGTCATTTTGTTCTCTTAGACTCCACCTACAAGGTGGCTTCCTAGTCCCCCATGACCAGGAACGCTTTGTTCAATAGTGATATTAATAACAGTTCTGAATACAGTGAGCATGTTTGACAGTGCTCAAAGCAGAGATGAAGTCTGCCTCTCTGCATATCATAAAATTTCTCATCTGTGTTAGACAGACACTTAATCTAAAGGATGAGGTCACACCTTACCTTGTTGAGAAGGCACTGGGCTATTTTAGTTGAAGAAACAGAAGCATTCTGATGTAGCCTAGATAAAGTAAGGTATCTGTAGGGAATTGGCCTACATTTTCCATGATTTTTCTTGTTCTTGCTCTACTCCATTATTTTGTCTATGTAGCTTTACTCCTGCACTAATAACTTAAAATCATTTGTACTTATGGGAGTTTACTTGTCCTTCTGCATACAGCTGTGTTGGAAGCCTGCTAGTGAGGACAGTTGTAATAATGAACTCTGATGAGTTGAGAAATAGAGCAGGGCAGCATGATAGCTTCAATATCTTACTGACTCTGCCAGTAAAAACTCTGGGAGGGTTACAGTTTAATCCAGTAAATTTCACCAGTTTCCCACTCAAACATTAGCAATCATCACATACAAACTCACAAAAAGCAATTATTTCATAATTCTATTTATAGCAGCTGAAAACTTAAAAGTGGCAGCTGGCACTTGGTGATGTCAATTAATTATGTTAATAATTATGACTATTTAATGTTAGCTATTTTGCTCAAAGTCTGTAATCAATCTTAACTTTTACAGTTATTATTATGAATGAAACAAAATTAGAATTGGAGGGACTCCTTACTTTTTTGGGTAATGTAATAATACTGCACTGAAGTAAAAAAACAAACAGTCAATTATTTCTATTATAATTGACTTAACAAAGCACTGGATTTTCTTCCAAACATATTATAATCATTCATATTTTATCAAACAGGACATAAAAATTGCTTTTTGGTCATATTCTCTGACCAATTTTCTGTTTGAGAATTCATCTCAAAGGTAATGTTGTTTTCTCCTTTCATTACATGTCTTTCTAAAAACTCAGAAATAAGCGAGGGAGGGAAGAATCAAGTGGTTTATGTACTTTAAATAGCTTTCTGCAGTGCCAATACAGTTTTTTTAAAGGTAATAAAATGCATCTATTGAAATGGAAAAGTCTCCTCCTAACAAATTAAGTTAACGTACGTGATGAAGGCTATTTTTTAGAGAATTAAGAAAAACAAACTTGAAAAATGAATTCTTGCATCTGGCAACAGGAAACTAACAGAGTAATCCTGACTTTCTGCTGTAAGGCTGAGGCAAAGTGTTCTGATACATTAGCACAGAGGCAGAGTGACTCTCAGTTGCTTTTGGATCTAGGCTGTGAAAATTTTAAGCATCACATGCAGATCCATATTGCAGCGTAGAATAAATAAATACAACCAATCTCTGGGCATAACTGGCTTTTACTCCAAACCAAGAAAATAGGTCAACTGACACTCAAAACCCCCATCAAGTCTGTCCTTCTTCCCATAATGCTGCAGAGAGATGAAATGGGAGGAAATGTCTTTTTTACCCCTGGCAGAGTTGCCCGTTGTCTGGGACACTGCAGGTCAGTTGCCAATCCAGTGCCGAGAGCAGTATGGTATTGATGGTAGTACACCAGTGACCACATAATGCTTCAGATCAGAAGCAGAAATGGGAGCTGAAAACTCCTAAATTTAGTTTATCCTGCTATAGTGATATGATTCTGCTGTGCAGAGAGGGACGCTTTTAAATTCTACCTCTCGTGGGTCTGGATTGAATGCACCCCCTGAGTACTGAGGGAATTGGCAGACATTGTAGAGCCTTTGGCCATTCTCTCTGAAGACTCTGGAGATTGGAAGAGATCCCAGATGACTGGAGACAGGCAAACGTAGTGCTCATCTTTAAAAAAGGAAAGAAGGACTTGGAAAGAAGGACTGGTGATCACCCTTCAATCTTCTCTTCTGTAGACTAAATAAGCCCATATCCCTCAGCCTCTCCTCATAGGTCATGTGCTCCAGCCCCTTAATATTTTTTGTTGCCCTCTGCTGAACCTGCTCCAGGACATCCACATACTTTTTATACTGGGGGTCCCAAAACTGGACACAATATTCCAGACGTGGCCTCACCAGCACCAATAGAGGGGAACAACCACTTCTCTAGATCTGCTCAAAATGCTCCTCCTAATGCACCCTAATATGCCATTAGCCTTCTTGGCTACAAGGGCACACTGTATACTCATATCCAGCCTTTTATCCACCATAATCCCTAGGTCCCTTTCTGCTGTACTGTTGCTTAGTCAGTCAGTCCCCAGCCTGTAACAATGCTTCTCCTTGTTGAACTGCATCAGATTTCTTTTGACCCAATCATCCAATTTATTTATCCAGATCACTCTGGATCCTATCTCTACCCTTCAACATATCTACTGCTCCACCTAGCTTTGTGTCATCCACAAACTTGCTGACAGTGCAATCCAGTCCCTCATCGAGGTCATTAGTAAAGATGTTGAACAACACTGGGCCCAGAACTGAGCCTTGGGGCACTCCGCTTGAAACTGACCACCATCCAGATATTGAGCCATTGACCACTACCCGTTGGGCCTGACTGTCCAGCCAGCTTTCTATCTATCTTATAGTCCTTGTATCCAATCCATACTCCCTCAATTTATGGGCAAGAATGTTGTGGGAGATAGTATCAAAAGCTTTGCTGAAGTTGTGGTATATCACATCCACTGACTTCCCCATGTCCACAGAGCCTGTTACCTCATCATAGAAGCTAATCAGATTGCTCAGGCAGGATTTGCCTTTGGTGAATCCATGTTAGCTTCTTTCAATCACTTTCCCTTCTTCTAAGTGCTCCAAAATGGATTCCTTGAGGATCCCCTCCATTATTTTCCCAGGGATTGAGGTAAGGCTGACCAGTCTATAGTTCCCTGGATTGTCCTTCTTTCCTTTTTTAAAGATGGGCACTATGTTTGTCTTTTTCCAGTCATCTGGGATGTCTCTCAATCTCCAAGAGTCTTCAAAGATAATGGCCAAAGATTATTCAATGTCTCACTACCCGTGGGTGCAATAAATCCAGACACATGGATTTGTGTACATCTAGTTTTTCTAGATAGCTCATAAGTTGTTGTTTCCCCACAGATGGCTGCCCTCCACCTTCCCATACTGCGTTGTCTAGCACTGTAGTCTGAGAGCAGTCTTTGCCCGTGAAGGTGGAGGCAAAAAAAGCATTGAGTTCTTCAGCTTTTCTTACATCATCTGTGACTAGGTTACCTCTCTCATCCAGTAATGGCCCCACACCTTCTCTGATAACCTGCTTATTGTTAACATACCTGTAGAAACGCTTCTTGTTACCCTTCACATCCCTTGCCAGCTGCCGTTCCAATTGTGCTTTTGCTTTCTCGATTACTCCCTTGCATTCTCCAGCCATATATTTATACTCCTCCTTAGTCAACTGTCCATGTTTCCATATGTTGTACTCATCCTTTTGGAGATTAAGATAACTAAGGATTTCCCTGTTCTGCCAAGCTGGTTGCCTACCTTATTTGCATTTATTACTGTGCAGCAGGATGGTTTGTTCCTGTGCCTTCAGTAAGACTTCTTTAAAATACTGCCAGTTCTCTTGAACTCTTTTCCCCTTCATCTTCATTTTACAAGGGATCCTGCTCATCAGTTCTCTCAGGGAGTGTAAGTCTGCTGTTCTGAAATCAAGTGTCTGTATGTCCTGGAATCTACCGTCTCATGGTCGCTGCAGCCTAGGTTTCCACCCACTTCTATTTCTCCTACTAGTTCTTCCCAGTTTGTGAGCAGCAGGTCAAGTTGTACTTCGAAGTAAGGGAAAATGTATGTAGACTCTCCGCAGGCTGCTTTGAAGTAGCATCTAACTTCAAAGTTAGTTCCTAGTGTAGATGCATTCATTATGCCTTATTTTGAAATAAGCTCTTTTCCATGTCTTAACAGCATCTGTTTCAAAAAGCTGATTCAAAATAGTTGCTATTCCTTGTGAAATGAGTTTTTCCAATTTCAAAATAAGACAACCACTATAGCAAAACAAATTTCAAATATCGGTTGCTTTGTGTAGATGCTAGGATAGTTATTTCAAAATAACTTTGCTGTAGACCTACCCCAATACTAATGAAAATAACTCTACTCCTGGAGAACAGTAGGAAGAATGTCTGTGTAGGCTTCTCATGAGAAATGGTATCAAAATCAACAGGGTGGAGATACAAAGCGTGGTGGGACTGGCATTCTCTTATTAAAAATGTGATGTGGTTTTCAATGGTTTCACATCTTTATTCTTATTTCCCAGGTATTTTGCATAAAGCAGTAGCAAGAATAAGAGGTAGAAGCCAATAAGAAATTCTCTGTCCTGCTTGGGGTGAAGCAAACCTTCAGAGACATCCACCTCTATGTACAATAGTGAAATACTAATTTAGTAGCATTGGAAGATGCTTATTTAGCTGATTTTTAAATATAAAGAATAGGGTACTATCTCTAGCATCTGTCTAATTTCTGTTTTCAAATAGACACTTTCATAGGATGCATACATACTGAATCAGGTTGTGGCTGCCTTTTACCCTGTGAAAATCTCTCATTGTTTAAATAACTGATGACCTATGATGTCATATGTCTCAGATTTGAAGTAGGATTCCTCTATCATTGACTAATCAATGTGCCTTTTCAAAAATGTAATGCCCCTGTGTATCTTTTGTGTGATGTACTCATGAACAACTGAAATAATTACTGAATTTAACTCTTTGGTTTATTTTTTTTTTATTCTCTCTCTTCCTTCCTCTCTCTTCCTATTGGTTTAAACCTGTGGGATTTTAGATACTGCTGACAAATGCTGTCATGAGTCCAAGCAAAAATGACTGCACAATCTGAGGTTAATGTCCTAGTAACTGTTAATCCACTTTCCCATCCTTCAGATCTGTTCTGCCAGACATTGCTTTGGTCAGGACGCATTGCCTGCTTAGTAAAGCACTTCAGTGAGGTAGTCTGCTCTTTTATGGAGAATATCACCTCAGAATTACCTAGTTGTTCTGCTTGGCTCAGGACTTTGAGGATGATTCCACCACTCCTTTGCCTGTGCCTGAAAGATGGCTAGGGAAAATGCAAAAGGCTATGGGGCACACTTTCTGGAATATCCTTCCTGTAACGTGAACTATCGCAGCTGTCTGGGTACCTGTGACTGTAAGCAGGTTTCATGGTTAATGATGGCTGTTCTTAAGCCATTTCCCTTGCTTTCTGGAGCAGATTTGAATTTGTCTTGTATCCCAGGTGGGCTATGTAAATGGACTGTTGAAGGCTGACTCCCACTCTTCACATCACTGTACAGAGCCTGGTTTCTAACTGAGTAGTTGAGGGAAGACCAAGCCATGGTCTGTGGCTTTCTAGTTCCAGATGGGGTTTACCATGTGTTGTGAAGTGTGCACAGAAAGTGCTTCTTTAGTTACATGAGCTAACTTAATCTTTGTATGTTGCAGGATTTTAAATCACAGCTGCCGCAGGTTTTCTTTAATGCACTAATTTAATGGGTACAGAGTTTGGTATTCTTGTTCTTTTCCCAGGCATGCCAGGCAAAATATGGTGCCTGTCAAACAATCATCCTTAAGCAATTAAATGACATCATGAAATTATCTGCCCATGTTCTTTAACTGATATTTATGTCTGCTCTTATCTTTAACCTAAATTCAGACCTCCTGCAGTCCTCACACATTTTTCTTTTGCTGACCTTTTATCAAGTCAGCATTTTTTAGTTTTTAACCTAAAACTTATATTACATAACCGCTCACTTGTAAAAGGCCAAAAATTATACGTATGACTAACATAGACAAAATATAATCAGACCCTATCGCAAAAAAATTGCATTCTGTGTAGATAAGAGGAGAAGTAAGACAGATGGGTTTGGTCTGTAGCAGAATACCAGATCCCATGAATAAAGCGGAACAGGTCACATGAATATAAGTTTTAGAAATAAAAGGCTAGTATCATGATTTCTTCTCCCCACTCCACCTTGCATGCATATGAATCTGGAAATATATAAGGCTGGCAAATTATTCTGGAACCTCCTAAATGTCAGGCCATACCTCAGCTCCCTCTTTTTTTGCTGACAGTTAAAAAGAAAAAGTTGGTATAGATGCTTACTTCTAAATCTACTTCTTCTATGTTTCTCTGTCTCTCTCTTCCCTAGCTAGGCTCGCTGTGTGCATGCCTCATCCCACCCCCCCAGACACCACAACACTCTCTGGTCTTTTTCCTTTTATTTAAGGAATTATCTGATTGCACTTCATCATGTCAGACTTTCCACAGGTACAAAATCTCTATGGTTGGCAACTCTGAAGATTATTAGGAGGCTCAGATAATATATTAAGTGTAATGCATCCTGTCTGCCTGCCTAATAATACTGGACTGGCTTCTTGTAAACGTGGCAGAAGGGGGAGATTTGATGGCGAATGATAATCCATCTAATCTAGCACTAATATATTTTGTTTCACATCTTTATTCAAAGCCAGTTTGTGCCTTTTGAACACTGCTTTATTTTGTTTATCTCCACTGTCCCTAGGAAACAGAATAGCTCTTTAACACAGTGCACATTACTACTCTGCAAGTAGCTGGCCAGCTCATCAAGCAGCCAAATTGAGGAAAGGTGAGCCAAGGCTAAGACTATAAGAGGATGCGTACGCCTATCTTTCCTTAATCAGAGAGACCAAAATTCTTCTTTGCCCTAGCTGGTCATTTATATAGGGCTTGCATTTAAGAATACTTAAACTTTCCTAGCTTTGGAAAGGTCCAACACAACATGGCCCATAATCCTAAAGTTTTCAGTCATTTAAGTAAACCTATCCTTGATACACATGAGCATTAGTATTTTGTGAGATGAAAAGCAAGTTAGCTTAAATGGAATGATGGCGCCACTATGCTCATTCAATGTCTTTTGTGCAGTGCATGAATTCGACAGATGGTAATTGAAATTTACTTTACAGTCAGGAGCCAGGAGAGTATTAATCTGACAGTGAGGTTTTATTCCTTTTTATTATAAAGATGATCTTTTAAATTGTGTTATTTAAGGGGAAGGAAAATTAAAAAGCATCTCTTCAGATATATTTTCCACAGTCTGCAGTAATAAAACTTCAATTTGGTGGTTTATTGATGTATTCAAAATTAAAAACACTTTGTGTGATTCATTTTCCCTTCTGAGATTATATCATGCATACCAATGTAGTCACATTTAATTATTGCTCTAATTGTAAAACATATACATGGCAAACAAAAAATATCCAGTCTCAGTTCTCCTATACTGTTATTGTGGTTAAAGAAATATTGTATCTTATGTATCATCATGCAGGTATTTTGTTTTAGCCTTAACCACTTAAAGTAGAAACAAAAATTACGATAAAATCCTTTTGTATCCACAGGACTGTCTTTTTCTAGCACCTCATAGTACAAAATAGTTTCAATCAATATCTATATTTGTCACTTCTGCAGCCTCCATGTCTTGATAGCTAAATCAGATATGTGGGTATTCTTTGCTCCAGCTATTTTTGGTATATCTTTACTTGTGTTAAGTCCTAGTTTGAGCTGCCAGTGTCAGGTCTTGTCCCAGGCACCAGTCACTTGATATATTTTGGTGCCTACTATCTGTTATCCCCCTTTCCCTCCCCACGCACTGTATGTTAATTTCCAACAATGTTGCTAATATTTTGGTCTGAAATGAGCAAGTTTGGTCTAAAGAGGTAATTTCTCAGTGTATTTTGCAGCTAGTAAAGTATTCAAGTATACCCTTAAATAAGTCTTATTTAACAAAGCATTTAAGCATTATTTAACTGTAGGCATATGCAAAAATCTACTGAAGTTTATGGGACTTCAGTACATGGCTAAAATCTACATTTAAAAGTGGGTTTATGTGCACGGTAGAATTGGGATAGGATGCTGAAGTGATGCGTCATACAACAGAGTGCATGTGCATACTGTATATAGTACCGCAGCATTGTTGGAGAGTCCATCATGTGCATGTGTGCATCTGGGGCGGGAGATGTTTTTACTTCCTCCATAACTCTGGTGTGATCATGTTTGGAGCTTGACAGTAAAGTCACATGTTCATTCTCGGAGAAGAAAATTTTTATTTTGAATTTTTGCCTTTTTTAGAGTGTAAACTTATTGTACAAAACAGTTGCAAGATCAACAGCCTTGGAATCTGAATTCCTTTAGCCTAAGACAGGCATAGTGCAATGCAAATTTATTTTTAGAATGCCTGTTTCTGGCTCATTTCATGAAGAAGAGCTTAATTTCCATGCCTAATTTCCTATTTAGCCTCTCTGTTAAGCCTGCAGTAACTGACCCAGCTGAGATTGTGGCTTTCATGCATGTATATCTGTCCACTGGAAATTGGTTCAGCACACCAGCTGCATTTCCTATAAGCTACTGGAGAACATGAGGTGGTAACAATTTGCCACTATTGACCCAAGCTAGATTTTTAATTTGTTCTCTGTTATATCGTCTGAGACATTAAGGGGAAGTCTATGCTAGGTGAGAAAGTTCACCTAAGATATGCAACTCCAGCTATGAGGATAGCATAGCTGGAGCTGACGTACCTTAGGTCAGTTTCTCCACCATCTCCACAGTGAGAGATCCATGGGGAAATCTCTCTAGTTGACTTCCCTTACTTCTCAGATATGTCTACTTTACAGAGATCTTTCGAAAGAGTGAGCCCACACACAAAAAAGCAGATCAAAAGATTGATCTGCTCTTTTGAAAGAGAGTGTCCACCCAGCCCCCGCTTTCTTGAAATAATGGGCCAGGGGTTGAAAATGAAGACTCTTCTTTCAAAAGAAGGGCCTGCAGAGTATTTACACTCATTTTCTTTCAAAATAAGCTTTCGAAAGGGGGTGCTTTACCTGAACCAGGAAAGGAAGAGTGATTTAGAAAGGATAGCCACATTCTTTCAATTTACTTTTGAAAGAACACTTTTTGAGTGTAGATGCTCCATGGGCTCTTTTGAAAGAGCTCCTTTCTTTTGAAACATCTTTCAAAAGAACTTGCTAGTGTACATGTAGCCCTCATGACTGCAAGGAGTACCGGGGTCAATGGGGACTCCCTAAATGGTTGATTTAGCGCATCCCTACTAGATGCACTAAATCAAACCCCAGAAGATCAACGTCCACAGCTTAGTGCATTCCTAAAATCCAGACTTAAGTGATAACTGTAGACATAACCACAGTTTTCCACTGCACCCCACCACCACTAACTAATAGAATTACATAATTTAGCCCTTTGATTGTCCCTGTTCTAGTTACTTTTGAAAATGGAAAGACATGGAAAATGGATTAGACTCCAAAATCAGAGGGGAAGGCTGAGATGATCCAGTCTGAATTCTTGTCCAACATGTGCCATAGAACCTCCCCAGAATAATTTCTGTATGAACTAGAATGTATCTCTTAGAATAATCCTCAGTGACTAAATCCTTAAAAAAAAAAAAAAGAAAAAGACTTGGCAAAATGGAAATACCATATTGAATATTAAACTAAATCTAGATTAAATATAACTAACTCAGCAAATGAAAAATCCCTCAATTTTGTAAATTCCAAAATCAAATTAGGCTAATTTGTAATCTTTAATGGACAATTGTTATTTTGCTGTGTGATTGACATGAAGAAGTGCATCTTGTCATGTTAGTAAGATTGAAGTGGTATCCATCTGCCATTGAATTGGCATGCATCTGCCACCCATTGACCAGGAGGAAATTTAATGTTATGTTAGGGATGTGCTCGACCAAGTGTGTACAAAAAATGATTATGATAGTTAGGGCTTGAACTAATGTACATTGTAGATCCTCTTTCTATGAAATGCTGTGCTCCTTATTTTTAAGACTCCTCTGGAACCCTACCATTTTTTCACATGTATGTCCTGAAGCTTATTACAGCATATGTTGTGAGGGGTATTTCACACTTATAAAAGCCGAAGTGTCTTGAGACTTGAGCCAAAATGTGTATGGGTCTGAGAAACAAGCCACATATTGAGGAACTGATGCTATCCCTAACACCAATCACTGATTTAAGGATACCCGCTAATAAGTGGTAGCAAGAAAAGTACTAGCTAATCTTAGCTTAGTTTCTCCCTTTTATGTTTTTATTAGTTTAGGAAAAAGGAAGCAAAGCAAAATGGGAACAAAAATGGTCAATAAAATCAAAAACTTCTATTAGCACATGAGTGGGAGAAGATGTTCATTTCCGGTCACTAATGTTTTAGTTTTTTAGATGTTTGCATGATGCATTTTTCTATGAAACATGTTCTTTCTCTTTCCAGGGTCAATTTATAAAGCAACTTCCAGACACAGAACACACGATTGACATTTTTATTAAACAGTATAGTATACTTTAAACAGTATAATTAAGATACTAAATGTTCTACAAATACAGATGGGCTAGTGTTACATGCAATTACTTACTGAATTATTCAGGACTTTTATTAAGGTCCATATTGTTGTCTTATAACTTCTAAACCTAGGAATATTCCTCTTTCACCTGCCAGAAGGCACTTTTTTAAAAAAAAGGAAACTTCACAAGTTGTATCAGATTCCAGCTGTGTTAAGTGCATATACTTAACTGTTTGACAGAGCTGACCACTCACAAAAAACTTATTCCTAACAGTGAGTGCTGCGCACTCCTGAAACTTGGTCCTGCAAGTATAACCAAGATGTGATGGGGATCTTATAGTTTTCAAATTTTTATAATGCCTTTTTAATCTTTGTTACTAATATTACCAGGGAAATGACCCCGGAAAGTGAATCCACTAAAGTATTTGCCATGCTGTTCTGACTGCACTCAGTCATCCAATATGCATTGGAAATCTTCGCACTATTAGTAGATACACAGGGAGTAAAACAAAGATTTTTACGCGTACTGTAATAGCTTTGTATGATCATGGAATACTCAGACGTGAAAGATTTCCAGTATTGTGCTTTCCTATCTGAAAAAGCAAGTTAAAGGGAAAGCATACGATATTTCCTGCCAAAATATAACTATTGTTGGTTTGTTGAACAATTTGAATAACTATTAAATAATTTACTCACTGGTTATACATACACTGAAAAGGCGCTGTCCAATGACCTCCCAGGTTGCAACTTGTCAAGTTTGTAGAAGTGGTTCACTTTTGTACTGCAGTAATCGGGATTTATTAGCAAGCTGCTAGTCCTGAATTTTAAGGACCTCTACCTTGTGAGGTCAGCTGTGCCTCAGTGAGCCTGGCAGCCCTGCAAGTTAATTGTTTGCAAGTTGGTGGGTGAGGGAGCAGGAGGTGGGAGTTGGCTTGGTTTAAATAAGTGGATGCCAGTGCCTCTTAGAGTTCTCAACAACAAGTCTCAGTTGGCTAAAGAACTAATAAAGTAATGTTTAGAATTTATACCTACACAAGCCGTTATTTTTAAGTTACTGGGTAGAGCACAAATGAAAATGCATCTTCAGGATAGTAAGCAATGTTGCCTGCATAACTGGAACACCCGAATTAGTGAGATTTTTTTTTCCCTTTGCAAAGCAGTAAGCACAATTACTTACATATTCTCAGACACAGGCCTGCCAATGTTACTGATGTGCAATGGATATTTTAAATGCGCCAAATCCCTTTAAAGAGTTCCAGCTTGTTCATGCAACATGCTTAATTAAAAAGAGGCTCTATAACTTCCCATTGTGCATTCTGAACCTATTGGTCAGTGATGACCTGTAGTGTTGATACTCCTTACTTGAGGGAAAGGGGGATTCATAACCACTATTGTGTATTAAAATTAGTGTGTTGAGATGTACAATGGTACAACATGAAGTGGATGATTTATGTGCACCTTTGTCTCCAAAACACGCGGCATACTGGCTGGCTGTGAAAGGCTCAGTCATGAACACAGGCAAGTTTACAGGCATGTGCTTTGTAGAAGAATGAAGAATGTTAGACCTAGTGCCTAGTCTCTATGGCTCCTAACAGAAGCAGCAATATAATTCATGAGTCTGCGGTGATGCAGCGTGTGATCCAATGGCTGTTGTTCCATGTGTCTGTTAGTAATAAAGACTGCCCAGGAAAAATAAAGCAATCCAGACAGCATCTCACTGATGACTTAGTGTGTGTATTGCTTGTCCCTGATGTGAGGCTTTGGGTTGGAAATCCCACACTTTTGCTTGTACTGTAATTGTGATGTTTCACATGGAAACAGAAGAACACCACAAATCACATCCCCAGCTTCAGTCCCCATCATATCATTGGTTTTTATGCCAGTCATTTTGTATCTCAGGATAACTTCATGAGCGGAAATCTTTTGCAGCCATACTGACAATGTAATTGTGTCATAAAAATAACACAGGGGTGGCAGGAGGTAGGCAAAGTAAATCCTATGCCATCACACTGTTGTGATCTTTTAAACATGCTTGTGTTCCTTTTGTCCAGTTACCAATCCTTGGCAGCCCATGGGTAGGATTATAATTTACACTGAGGATCCAATGACCCTTCAGGAGCCATCTACCAGCTAAGAATAGAAGAGTATAACATGCTCTTATAAGACCTCCTTCCTTCTTCTGCAAGGTAAGGCTGCCATATTGGCAGTCCTAGGTCAGCATGGGAGAATCCCTTGCACTGGGACTATCCCAGCTTCCGTCTCCTTTATGACCCCTTTATGGCACTGTAGTAGCATAAAAGGGACAGGGCAGAAGAAGAGAACAGGCTCTCTGGCTCACTGAAGTAACTTCAGATTTATACTAGTGTAAATTTATGTTAGCCTATAGTCTAAAGGGGATCCATGTGACAGGAACAAGTGTCTACACATGGCATAGTGGTAGCAAGAAAACCATAGGTCATCTTTTATGCAGCACATCAATTCTTTGGCCACTTAGGAAGACCTACTGGGGACACAAGAAGAAATAATTTGGAAATGCAAAATAGAAATCGAAGCTGATATAATATTGATGTAAAACAGCTTGTTACTATCAGCAGGAATCTGAAGGCTTTTCAAAGAGAGCAACAAAATGAAAAGCCATAAGAAGTGCCTGCTCTCTTGCTGAAATTGTAAAACCATTGCAAGCCATAATACCTGTTGATGCTGGGCACAGTGATACAAGGAAAGTTAAGGATCACATTTTCAGATGTCTGGCTTGATGAAAATGCCAAAGAAAAATAGATTTCAGTCCAGCAAACTTATGAAAGAACTCTTCTAAAATCTCTAACATAGCATAACAATAGGCAAAAAAACCATTTTTAATTGGATTTAAATGTTCATGAAAAGGATTGACTGTTATCTTATGTACATGAACTTGGGCTGGAGAATGCATAGCAAAAAGGATCTTAACATCCATACACTAATATGAGGTCTCTTTCTCTTCAGTGAAGAAGTGTGTATAGGTTTCTCTCCTCCACTGCCCCCTTGTTTTATTTTCAGGACAGAGAGATAGTGGTGGTTGTAGAGGGGAAAAAATGGTAATCTGGGGAGGTTATAACTCTCATTCAAGCCACTTAATACTCTTGTACCCATAGAGAATCTTCATGATTTTTCCTTTGAAAGACTTTAGTCCTGTTTGTAGGCACAGTAAGTAAATACTTGTTAGGCTCCAGAACTGGGATGATCAGCCATCAATGGACTCACAAATAGGAGAGTGACATGAAGATGTTCTACTCCTTATTGAGTGACTGACAAGAAGAAGCTTGTTAGATGCTTCTTTGTGTCCTCTGAAACCTTCAATAAAACAGGTATTTTGTCAGCAAATGTGCCAGCCACTACTTCACCCAGGCAGAATAAGACACATTTCCAAACCACTATCTCCTATGTGTTATGTTGACGTGATGGGAATCTAAATTCTTACAGCCAACCTAACCTGTATTTCCCAAGACAGAGATTGTCCCCCTGACTCTTCTCTTGGAACATGCCTTCCTGGAAATAGAAAGTTTGTTCCTAACATGTTTTTTTTTCCAAGTTACTCATGAGGTTAATTGCATACTTATGTATTTCTAACAAGGTGGCATTTGTGTTATCTTGTGGCAACAACCTAGACAATGTGGCATGGCTCCTGGTCCTCCACACACACACACACACACCTGCCTACATCCCCAATTCCCCCACAGAGGTCCCCCCACACACCAATGTCCCCGCTGCATCCCACCCTACCTTCCGGTGCTCCCCGCTTCATCCCAGCCCCACATGGAGTTCGCTTCTGGGGGGGTGGGAGGGATCCCAGGGCCAGCAGAGCTCTTGGCCCAGAACTTTCTTGCCTGAGTGACCCTCCCAGTTTAGGCCTCTGCCCATCTTCCTCCCAGTTCAGCATCCCCTGACCAGTAGCATACAGGGATGTCCCCATACCCATACTGTAAATAGTTAAATGTTCAAATACTACACTGGTTTTTGGTTTAAGTTATAAATGCTTATTGTGCCCATGTCCCGTGATCGTGTGGGGGGAGGCATGGGTGCAGTGGTGGTGGTGGTAGTGCATGTGGTGGGGAAGTATGCGTGGGAGTATGGATGAGGGATGGGCATCTGGGGGTGTCAGTGCAGCCCAGGGGTGAGGCTCACCTGGAGGGCCTCCTGGATCCAGACCCCATCATGGTTCGCCTGGTGGCTGGCAATAGCGGCTGGCTGCTCGAACCCCATGGTGGCCTCAGCTGCCCACCCCACATGTAGGCGTCCCCCTCGCCCTCCATGATGTTGTGTAGGACACAGCAGTCACCCACTACTTGTGGCACATTGCACACCCCAACCTCGAAGTGTGCTGGCACTGCTGGCAGCTTCGTGGGCCTCAGCTAGAGCAGGGCAGGGGAACTGGAGGGGTGGCCATTAAAGCGGTGGCTGGCTGAGTGCCCCGGCAGGGCTTGGCAGCCATGCAACCCTGCCTCGGGCATCTCCGCCTCCCTTCTTTCAAAAGAGTGCTCATACATGTGTAGACGCTCCCTTTTAAAATACTGGGATGGGTCATTGAAAGAGGGAGTCAGAACTGCGATCTGCCTTTGCAGTGTGGTCGTCTTCTTTCGAAAGCCGGTATGTCGATTTCTGGCTTTCAATTTTGCCCTTTCGATGGTGGGCTCTCGTGTAGACACAGCCGAGTTCAGCCCATGGTTCGGCATATTCTTCACTTCTTTTCCTATCTCCTCTGAGGTACTGTGTGTTCTCAGTTGGGAAATACTCCATCTTCTAGCCTGAGCATAGTGACTGAATTTTTATCTGAGTGTTCTCTGGGATGAAAGAATTGAGGCATGTCCTACCTGCCACTGCCTGTCTGGTTGTGGAGTAACCAGAATCTATGGTGATCTAGAAAACATGCACTCTTTTCCCCTTACTGGTAACAATAGCTATGTTTATAATTCTCTCTCAACATAATTCTTAATCTTGGCCATTTAATTCCACTCTATGTTTATATCCTGACCTTCATAAGCAGCACTATGAGCTCAGTTCCAAGCAAGAACCCAAAGTACACTATCTGAGACCTCCTAAAATGGCAAATTGGTGGCCCGAATGTTTGCTTAGCTGTCAGTTTCAGTGGCATCAGGAGAACATACTGTGCTTCAGATGTAGTTAATCTCACCATTGTGCCGCGTTCTGTGTTGTATAGTGTGTTCTGCTGAATAAGTGGGGAAGCAAGTTATATACAGCCAATTTCAAAGTTATTTCAAAATGAGATCCTGAACTTCATTTGTGCCTGCTGTGATTTCAGTCAAAAACTGGAGTTTGCTAATTTAGAAACTCATATTGTTACTGTTTCCATATTTAGTTGCAGGGAAGCTGTGTGCTGAAAGTTCAAACTTTGGCAAACAAGCCCCTCCTAAAGCTTTCGGATTTTTACTACCAAAATAAATAGAGAGCCTGAAATCTGGCCATAAATTCCACTGCCGAACACTGTTGAACTTCCAAGTTCTGCCAAAATATTCCTGTAGTGCCATCACTGCATAATCAGAATCATCTTATTCGGTTCTGTATTCTCTGAACTCTACCTGGTTGTTGAGGCTTGAGGGTCTCAGTGAAGAAATATATGTGGATGAAATGAGATTACATTCCTGGATGATTTATATTGTGCTGAGAAACCAAGTGCAGTGAAAAAAATCTAAAACTCTTTCTTCGGATGTTTATGTTTTCAATGTCCCAAATTCAGGCATGTGCAGCCACATTCCAGGTTTTTGATCTGCTGACTTAGTGTCTGCACTTGTTCACTTATGAATTTCAACTTCTCAGTGTCATTCGCCTTCTTTTCCTGATCCTTGCATGGCCTGCTTTGGCTCACTTCCAACTCAGTGACCTTGTATAATTATCCTTTCTTCCTCATCCTTCAATTCTTTTTGCATCATCCTGCTGCCTCATGGTGGAACAAGGTGTTTATATTGGCCCAACGTGTAGAGATTCAGTTTCTGAGGGAGATTTCTGAGAGACAGGGAGAAAGCAAACGTTATTTGAAGAAAGGTAGAGATGAAAGATGCAAGAGTGATAGTGCCTATTGGAAGATATGGATTGGTGGGCATCCAGATCAGTTCTTCTGCCATCTAAAGGTAAGAAATATGTCTTTCAGATTTTAAAGGAGACCACATGGTCTCCTTGTAGTAAACCCTGAATGATTACAGGTGAAATAGTTACATGTTTTGTTTTTCAAAAGCACTCTGCAGCCTAAAAACAGCCTTTTTTTAAGAAACTACAATTTCAGCTGTGATGTTTGAGACATCGTGCACTGAATTTTAAAACTAACCTTGATAAAGGCCTAGAAAATGTAGTGGAGATGACAATCCTGTAGTTACAAGGGGTTATTCAGTATCGTGTAACTTAATGGATATTTAATATCCCTTATTAGTATATCAGGATTGGCAATGGCAATTTATCCTTTTGGTTTGGGCAAACTGGTATGAACCAGTACTTTAGAAAGCTAATTGAAATCTCTTTTCCCATTGGTGCATATGTGGAAGAATATATAAATAGTGATGTCAGACGGTGAAGTAGCAAATATATTTTATGGTGCGTGATGAGGTGAATGCCAGTTACCTTCATTCTGTATCATCTTCATTTTCTACTAGCACTTTTCTGCACTGAGCTCCAAGCAACTAACAAGCACAGAACATCTCTTGTAAAAAGTGCCATGCAGGTTCATTGTGCAATCATTGCCATTTTTGTTTTTTCTGTACTGGTAACTTACTTAAGTGGTGATAGCTCCAATAAACATTGAACTGACTTATATATTTCAACTGTCTATTCATATTTTTTTCCTCCCAGCTATTTTAATGTATCTAACCGAGCCATCGGGGCTGACAGAATTGTCAGTCTATGAGCAAGGAGTGGGGGGCGGATCTGTGCTCCTGAGGGGTGGGGAGAGGGGCGGCCAGCTATCAGCACCATCTGCCCCACTCCCCACCCTAAGCTGCTCTCAGTGCTGCCCACAACATGCCAGGCCTGCCTCCCAGCCAGTCCTTAGCACTGCCTGGAGCATGCTACCTGGGGCACAAAGCAACAATTGAAAGTGCCCAGAGTTCTGGCCACCACTACTGCTGCTGCTGCAGTAACAGTGGCAGCAGCTGACAGCACCTTGGCCCTTTTGAATTGCTGCACTCTGGATCAGTTATTCCCTTCTTTCCCCCCGCCCCCTGTTGGCAGGACTCAGTTGAGCCAAGGAATTAATTTACAATGCATTTTGTCTCTTACTGCTGTCAGATATTTTTCTCTGCATGCTGCATGCGAATCAGAGTCACATGAGGTGGTAGCTCAAAAGGCTCCACTATGAGCTCGAAGTGACTCATTGTCGCTTTGGAAAAACAAAAGGAATGCGTACTGGTTTGTTCTGACCATCCAAAATTCCATTAGCTATGCTTTGTCAAAGGTACTAAGCATGGCTGGAATAGAACCAGAAGGGCACTGACTGGTGTACCACTGTGGAATCTAGTAGTAGTAGTAGTAGTAGGAATCCTTCAGTCTACATAGACTATGGATCGTGCCCTTCGTAGTTCCATTTGGAATCATCATTTGCAGCTTTGAGTGTGACTGTGAAGGCCCACACGAGAGTGACAGTTCTTGCTGCATCTGTTGCATGTGTAATGGATGTCTGGCAGGTCCTTACTGTGCTTTCTGTGGGCTCGCTTCTCCTCTGCTAGCTGTCTGATCCTCTTCTCACACTTCTGAATGCCCTTGTGTAGTTCCTGCCTCCATCTGCTGTGATCGTCTGCCAGCTCCTCCCAGCTGTCCGGCTCGATGTCTACCTCCCTGAGGTCCCTCTTGCAAACATCTTTGTAGCGCAACTGGGGCCATCCAGGAGGTCTTTTGCCAGAGGCTAGCTCGCCATACAGGATGTCTTTTGGGATCCTTCCACCATTTGTCCTGTGGACATGGCCAAGCCAACAGAGCCGCCACTGCCTGAGGAGGGTGTGCGTGGTTGGGATTCCAGCTTGCTCGAGGATAGCGGTGTTGGACACTCTGTCCTTCCACGATATTCCAAGGATGCTCCTGAGGCAGCGCAAGTGGAAGATGTTCAGCCTCTTTTCCTGGCGGGTGTACAGGGTCCAAGACTCACTGCCGTAAAGGAGGATGCTGAGGATGCAGGCTCTGCAGACTTGCATTTTGGTGTGGGTGTACAACTTGATGTTATTCCACACTCTCTTGCGGAGTCTGGACAGAGTTGTGGCTGCTTTTCTGATCCTCCTATTTAGCTCAGTCTCCAATGACAGGGTGTCAGTGATGGTGGACCCGAGGTAAACGAACTAGTAGATGACCTCTAACGTATAATTGTCAGTGCTGATTGATGGTGGTTCAGCAATGTCCTGACCAAGTACCTTTGTCTTCTTTAGGCTGATGGAAAGCCCAAAGTCCTTGCATGCTTTGGAGAACCGATCCAGCAGTTTCTGGAGCTGGTCTTCTGTGTGTGACACTACAGCAGCGTCATCTGCGAACAGCATATCTCTGATGAGGACTTCCCGCACATTAGATTTAGCTTTCAGCCTTGAAAGATTAAACAGTTTCCCATCAGATCTTGTGTGCAAAAAGATGCCCTCTGTTGAAGATCCAAAGGTGTGCTTCAGGAGGAGTACAAAGAAGATCCCGAACAAAGTCGGAGCAAGGGCGCATCCTTGTTTGATGCCGCTCCTGATGCTGAAAACATCCGATAATGTTTCTTCATATTGGATGGTTCCTCTCATGTCCTCGTGTAAAGACTGGATCATCTTGAGTAACGGTGGTGGACAGCCTATTTTGTGGAGCAGTTTGAACAGTCCATCCCTGCTGACCAAGTCGAAGGCCTTGGTCAGGTTGATGAAGGCAATATAGAGTGGCTTCCTCTCCTCCCTGCATTTCTCCTGCAGCTGCCTCAGAGAGAAGACCATGTCAATGGTAGATCTCTCTGTGCGGAATCCGCACTGTGATTCGGGATACGCCCTCTCAGCAGTCTTCTGGAGTCTGCCAAGGATGACACGAGCAAACAGTTTACCAGTGATGCTTAGGAGGGAGATTCCATGGTAATTGTTGCAGGAATCTAATCCTGTAGATACTTTGAGATCTTTTGCCCAATTGTACTTTTAAGATTACATGCCACACTTCCTTGAAAATATCCAATACCTGGAATGCAACCTACTGATGTCTGGCATTAACCCCTTAGGAATCATCCTGAAATGGTTAATCTTTATTTTTAATGAGAATTTAGGTCTTAGAGGAGGAGAGATGGACAAAACTCCAGAGAATGACTTTCTATTTTCATTTTTAACCCAGGAAAAAATGTATATTTAATTGTATGTTCAGCAAAGTGGAAGCTTTGGCACATTGCCCTGCTAATAAGCCTCAATTTTATCTTGGAAGGATTTCCTCTAACAGTTTGATAGCTCCATATCTGTGCTTTCCTTGGCCTTTTCCTGAGACTGTCCTTGCATTGTTGATATCATACTGTGATCGCACTTATGATTCACAGTCATGGAGCAGTGTCATCGTCTGCTAGACGCTCTACATACACATAATAAAATGGCAAACTCTGCCCTAAGAGCTGAAAACAAGATGGTGTAGACACCAGTAGGCAAGGATGTCAATTTGTAAACTTCATGTCAGAGAGTTCTGTGAAGGGATTTGAAAAAAGTCAATGAATTGGTTTTGTATATGCTTATGGGCCTCTCCATCCCTGCAGTTAGGGCTGGGGGAGACACAGGAAAAAACATAAAGGTGTTTGTTAAAGTAGTCATTTGTGACTGTGATATTTGTGACAGAGAAACTTGCCCAGCGTAAAACAAAGTAAGATCATAAGATATGGAATTTGTATACTGTCCAACCCGTGCCATTCACTATTCCAATTTCAGCAGGTGCAAGACCATCTGGAAGCCAGCACAGAGATCTCAGGTTTTTCCAACTCCTTTCATTTCTATAATCTACTTTAGGAAAGTACTTATTATTAATGCATATCATGCTGTGAGCTTGGATACTCTTACTTCTGTCTCTTCCAAATCATTTTGAAATGCAGGGTTGAAGACATTAGGTTTCTGCTGTTTACATTAGTAGTTGGTTTTCAAACAAAACAAATACAAGCAGAAAATGTGTTGCTCACCCCATGCAGTTTCTTAGACTTTCTTGTTAGTCTTGAAGTTCTTGTGGCAACAAGGAATTTTTTTCCCCTGCAATACAAAATGTATCTCCAGATAGCTTATTTAAATGCAAAATTAGGTCACTGGGACAAAAACAGGTCAGGGATCAGATTTTTCACTTCATCGGAGAATCTGCAAATTAGAGACTTTCCTAGAATGGATTGGAAAAGAAATATAGGTATCCAATTCTCATGAAAGAAAACTCAAAATGAGTTTATTTCAGGACATTTGAAACACTTGACTGTCTATAAAATCTAAATATTTAATTTCAAATTTTCATCTGTTTTTCATGTTTCTGTGTTGTATGCTGTGGTGTGGATAATTTAATATTAAAAATTGAAAAGAAATATCACTTTGAAATATTCCATTCTGAAAAAGTCTAAATGAAATGTTTTTTACCTGGTTGAAGCATTTTTCATTTCCTTTTAAGTGAGCTTTAACAGTTCCCTGATGAAGACAACCACCAAGAGATGTGGACAGAAAACATTTACCGCAACCTTCCTTACATCCTAACTCTGTAAGAAGTCCACCTAGAGATGTAAATACTGTTAAATGTGTCTTTGATTACAGAAAATTTAAGGACCATTTCTCCCCTTCACTCAGCTTCTCAAAACAAATGCTAGCATGTTCAGCATCCAGAAACCACACCATGTCATGCTAAGAGCTCAGTACAGTCTAGATTCTACTGAGTCTTTCTTAATTTTCTCTTTAAGTAGAAAGATTTAAAACTTATTAACATTTTAAATAATATTCCATGAGACAAACATGCTAGCCATCTGATCAACTCCAAGGCTGGTTGCTTACTTGAAATTATGCAATTGTTTTATACATTTATTTTTAGATCATGCTGAAGTAAATCATAAAAGCGACATGTTTTCAGAAACTATTTTGCTTTTGACAAATCAGCATCTTCTGATGGGAAAATGGTCTATCAGAAAATTTATGACCAGCTTTAGATAAACATATTGGTATGGCATCTTCCTGTTGTGTTTTAAGGCCAGGGAATTTTTTAAGTGCCTAGAATCCAACTTTTTGGCATTTTGTAAATGAAGGATTTATTCACAAGGAGCTTAGCAGGACAGTTCATATCTTTGCTCCTGTTTCATTGTAGAGATAATTTTCATAAAGCTGAGTGAAAAGGGGAGGATTTTATTGGAAAGATTATCTTGATATATATGACTGCTATAAGTGGAAACTGCCTGTGTTTCTAAATTAAAAATGTGAACAACAAAATTTAAGAGAGCAAAAATGACCAACATGCTGTAAGATCCACTGGGGTTTTTTTTCATTTTTTTCTGTCCCATATTACTATTGCTTTTATTGCAGTTACCCTATATTTAATACTTTATAAATGTAGCACCTGCACCTGAACTTTAATTATACAGTCACTATACAGCTGATGTTTGATACATTTTTTAACACCTGATTGCTAACTTCAGATCAGAACCTGCTAGTGACTACTTGATACTGACTACTCTGTTTGAGGAAATTTTTTTCTTTTACTAGTTACAATAGGACAATCCTGTCATCATTCAGATTTGACAATTGGATTTTTTCCCTCCAATCTTTTATTTTTCATGTACACTTTGTCAGAGAATCTTGTAGTGAGGCCATAAAATGGAAGTAACTGAAATTTTAATAGTAATAGTATTTGCCGTCGGGATTTTTGCTTTGTTTTTGTTATAGGAATGTAACTGGTTAAGAGACTAGGATCATGTAAGGAGAAACCTAATGGAATGTTGTGGATTTATAAATTACACACTTCAGGAGTCTAGCAATTTCAGTGTAGGCCCTGGAAAATATAAATTTAGAAACTCAAGGCCAAATCCTCAGATAGCATAAACCATTGTAGCTCTGTTGATTTAAGTAAAGCAATACTAACTTGCATGGCAACAGCCAAGGAACTGACCCTCTAACCTCCCAAAACATTAACCTAAAGTGATACTAAAGAATACAGCACAGCTAACCTAGCCTTTTGTGGCCTGTAATACTTTGGTCTCATTTTGATGCCTGCTATATAAACTGTCTTTTGAAAAGTATGGTAAGCTTTGTTGTTGAAGGAACATGCGGTTGTCAGTTTGTACAGACATACCACTCAACTTACAATTAGGCAACTAGATCAAATTCCACAGAAAAAGGATTATAAAATTCTATAGCAAAAGAAGATTAACATTTAGATCACTAGCAGTTTACAGATAGACAAGCAAATGCTTGTCAGAGATGAGCAAGGAGATTTGACTAAATAAGAGCTGTCTTTAACTTTAATTGAAAAATCACATTCAGCCTTCCCTGAGTTTCAGATAACTTATTCCAACTATTTGCTGTGGTCATGCACTTCTGTGCTTTCTGCTTTCAGCTAAAAGTTGTATTTGCTAAAATATCTCAGGAAGGGCTGTTCCTGAGGCACCGACTTTTGTTTTTACCAGTGGATGAGTTAGGAGATGTGTGTCTGTTAGGAGGAGGGCTCTGCCAGTTTTAGGAGGAGGTTATTTTCAGCATATTTACACTCTTCTTTCGTATTCCAAATATTGGATGTGCCTATAGTAGGTATCTTAGCAATTTAATTTTTATTAAAATAGTAATAACAGTATAGGTTGAACTTCTCTAGTCCAGCACCTTCTGGACCTGACCAGTACCAAACAAAAGAATTTGCCAAACCTCAGATGGGCAGTATTGTCTAGCAGCATTACCAATGTTTCCCCTGCTTACTAGGCACTGAGAGGACATATGGGGGAAATTTAGAGCTAAATAACAGCACAGAACAATGAGGACTGGTGGCTGGAAACAAACTTCATGGAACCATGGGAAACTTGATTATACCCATAAGTGGTCATCCAACTAACTAAAATCATGCCAGATTATGGATATTTCCGCATGAGAGTGTTGGACTAGAGAGGTTCAAACTGTATTTAAAATCACTGCACTCAGATACAAGCTATCTTCACTAGTGTCCCAGTTTGAAGATATAACATATCGCTATAGCCTTCTGGATGAAACTGTCAGCAACACTGTGAATCCTGGAAGATGCTGAATACCATAATTTTTGGTGGGTTATTCAGTATGAAAATGCCCACAGAGTTGGCTCCTATACTTAAAGCATTTTCTAACTTTTCTTGATGCAAGGGGATGTTCCAATTATATATCTAAGCCTGTTTTGGAGAGCTATGAAATTGGTATATGCTATTGATGAGTTTCCTATCTCTTTTTCATTCTTATCCATATAAGAAGATTGCAGATGATTTAGAGATTGGCTATCCATCCATATGAAGTGGGGAAATTGCAACATAAAATAAAAGCAAGGAGATTTTCAGTGAAAATATAAGTACATGCCTTACAGCCTCAAACACCTTGCACAACATAACAGAAATAAGGGAAAACCTCATTGAATCTACATGTGGTGAATGTGGTGCTTTTTCTACAATACAGATAGAACAGGTAAACACCAGACAAAATTAAGTAGTAACTTGTGATTGTGAGAGTAGAAGCAGACAAAGGGGTGGATATGCATTACTTTGTCTAGCACAGAGACAGCCCTAAGGAGGACCAATTATGTCTGTAACCTTTTTATGATGAGTTTTGCCATTTAATGATCTATTAAGGGGGTTGCATCATACTCTGCAGCATGAGTATGTGGCTCACATGCCAGGATTCTCTCTGTGTGCCTGACTTTACCTTTTCTCTGCCTGAGGCATATAGTTTTGTTCCTCCTATTCTCAGAGCGTGGCACATAATAGTCCAGTCTTTTGTAGGCTGTAATACTTATGGTCTCATTTAGTTGTTGGATTTAGTGTACAGATGCTCAGTGGTCTTGGATATACAAGAATAATGTGATGGTCCCATGTGACCTTACACTTCATGACTTTACTGGACAATGTTAGTCTGAGTGCATATTCAAGATGACTACAGTTTGTTTCTTCTTTGGCCTTTTTATAGCATGGCACATATGATGCCAAACATTTAGGACACAATTTAAACACAAATTTTATTGTCAATAATCTGAACTGTTGTGTTATTTATACTTTATAGAGTTGGGATCTGATAAAATGCTGTAAATAACTGGAAACATTAAGCTATACTGTATAATGTTTGACTTTGAAATCTGGCCATATAAACTGTTAGATGCATATATTATGAGACAGTGTCCATCAGCTTAACAAACATCTATTTTGTGGTTTATTATAGCAGGCAGTATCTGTGGTCTTCTATGTCACACAAGCTTCCAAAATCACAAATAGCTAGGACACCCTTTTGTGGAAGGGCAAAGTTCCCAAAGCCTTGCAGGAATAACAGTCTTCTGGGGAGGACAGTTCAGTTAGGTCTGATATACAGTTGAAAATTAGGTCAGTTTAACTATGTTGGTCAAGAGTGTGCAAAACTGACACCCCCCGAGCAGCATTATTAAGCCAACCTAAGTCCCTGAATAGACAGAGCTGCAGTGGTGGAAGAATTCTTCCACTGACCACCTCCCAGCAAGACACCCCACTCACATGCCAACATAGGTAGTTTCTCCACTAAACCACTAAACTGTGCTGCTATAGCATTTTGTGTGTAGACACACCTTAGATCAGCTCCTTTCTTTTCATGGTTCATTAAGGAGTACAAAGATGTTCACAGGTTAAGATAACATATTTTGTAGATTTATTGAAATGTGGAAGGAAGGGGTGATGCCACAGATGAATGTTGCAGTAGAAGCCTATAGCTGACCTCCCTAATTTCATTTCCATTTTTCATTTTGTAGTGCTGTAAACTTTTACAATTTTAATTTTACTCCTCTGTGACGCTGTGGCTACCATCCTAACCATGAAGCAATTCTTATCTGAAAACTCTGCATTCCGGAATCTAGCAATGGCCTCTGTTTTTCTGAAGAAGGAGCCAAATATCTACCACTGATACTTTGTAGAGAAGCGAGTTCAAAGTGGGAGAGGACTTATCCTAGTTTTCAAGGCCCCATAAAGTAACTTCTTCTAAAGGCTTGTACATTCTAGACAGTTCCGATTGAATCTCTGATAAATGACCAGAGTCAATAGTTCTGAGAGCAACATGAAAGCAAAGCTCCATAAAGCAGCCATTGTAAAGCAATCATGTGTTTACCAACCCTATCAATTTACTTTCACTGACCCTTACCATTAAGAAAAGGAAAAGCTAATGGTACTTCACTTGTCCATCAGCAGGGTAAAAAAAAAAAAAAACCTGAGAGGACAAAGAAATTTTAGGCAAGACTGTGCTAAGGAGCTGGTTATTTGGAGGAATACCTGTTAGAAATAACTACAAAAGGTCAGATCTTTTCCCAAATTTACTTGCAAAAGTCATCTACAGAACTGTTCCATGAATAGATATTAATCCATGCCAAATCCTAAATAAACTATAAACAAGGATGTTTAATTTTTAACTATTTTGTGTTTTTGTTTTAATTTTATTCATCTATCTTTTTAACTCTTGCCCATAGGATATTGTCTTACATATTTTTGAAGTATTTTCAGGTGAACATTTTTCTAAAAACAACAATGTAGAATACGTTTTCTCTCCCATGCCATTAAAATGGAATCACTTGCTCTGCTTGGATAGGGATACCCTTTCTTGCCATTTAACCTGCAGTCAATTATTACTCAGAAAGCTTGTTTTTATTCTTTGCCTGAAACCACTAGCTATTTATCACAATATAATGTAACCATATGTTTTATTATCCTCTTCATCAAATCTGAAATTGAAGAAAATCCTTTAATACTTAAACTCCTGCAAAAGAACCAGGTCCAAGTCTGTTTTTTATTATTATTTTTTTTTTTTATTCTGAGGCCCAATGTGCAGTTCTCTATGTGCTGCTTGCAGGATATGAGGGTTGTCATCCCACCATGGAAGCTATGTGCTTTCAGATTTCATAAGAGCTGATTGCAGGAAGCAATCCTTTGATGAAGATGACCACCAAGAGATGTGAGCAGAGGTCATTTATTGCAAGCTTTTCTACATCCTTGCTTGGTAAGAAGTCCACCTAGAGAGGTAAATATGTCTGTCTTTGATTATGGAAAATTTAGGGACCATTTCTCTGCCACATCCAGTATCTCAAAACAGATGCTAGCACTTTCAGCTTCCAGAAACCACACCATTTCATGTGTAAGAACTCAGTGTAGTCTAGATTCTACTGTCTGTCTTAATTTTCTCTTTAAGTAGAAAGATTTATAACTTATTAACATTTTAAATAATGGCAACAAAACACATTTTGTGTGTGGATGTTCCACCAGTTTTGTCGACAAAATCAGGGTTATGTCGGCAAAACTCGCTAGTGTAACCATTGCCTTAAGGAATAATGAGGGTGTCCACTTATAAAGTAAGCTTCACCTACATGCCTGTATAGAAGAAACATAAAAGAGCAATTCTTTTTGAATTATATAAAAGAACAAATGATTTGTTTAACATTATTAGGTAAGTCACCTCAGTGCTTCCGAACTGTTACCCTTTCTGCAGTCATTAGGTCTGGTTCCACTGTTTTACTAATATGTACATCGTGCCTCAATTTATAGCATTTCAAATTTTAGGAAGACCTGTGTGGCTGAGTCCATTTGGATTACAGCAGGGAAATTTATGCTAAAACTTTACTCAAGTTCGCCTTACTCATACTACAGAACCATCATCACTGATGTTCCCAAGGTCTTGTTACAAAGCACCTCATCACCTGAACCGCTCCAAAATAGCAAATTTATCTTCATGTACATCTCTCATTTCCAGGACACCTCATTTGCCTCTGTGTAGTACAAGAAGTCGTTTCATACGATTATTGACTATAGTCTTCTTCTGGGAATGTTTTCATTATAGTATCTCAGACTGAAATCAGCTATTTCTGTAGAACTTTACCATTGTGTTTTTTTCATCACCTAGTGGCAGTAAGTGTTAAGAAGGCCATAACTACTGAATATGAATGTGGGAGAGTATTCTAAGGCTTTGGATTTCTGAGTTGCATTAGCTTGTAAGTTGATTAATTTTCTTGAAAAAAGTAGGGAGAGAAATGGGATTGATCAATCCAGGTAACATCTATAATTTGCAGTCTTTCGACCACTATATTCAGATATGGCTTAGATCAGTAATGAAAGATTTGTATCAATCCTTTAGTCTCAAGGGTAAATGAAGTTTATCCACTTCTCATTTGGGGAGTATGGAGCTGGTTTAGGATAGTGAACCCAATTCTTTCTGTTTTTTTAACCACCTGATATCTTTGTGATATGACAACTATGATTTCAGCAGAGACTGAATGAAGTTTGCTAGACAACCAGGTTGAGAAGGTTGTGAGGTGTGGAAGATGGCACAACCATTGTTCAAACTGCAAGGCTGTGGCCACACTAGCCCCCTCCTTTTGGAAGGAGCATGTTAATGAGGGATTCAGCAGATGCTAATGAGGCACTATGAGGAATATTCAGTGCCTCAATAACATAATTGTGGCCACATGTGATTGGAAAGCGCTGATTTTGAAAAACATGCTGCTCGTGTACCCAAGGGCATTTTGAAAGGACCCCTTGATTTTGAAAGCCCCTTCTTCCCATTTGGTTTTGGGAAGAAGGGGCTCTCGAAATTAGAGGATCCTTTTGTAAGGCCCCCAGCTGCATGATCAGAGTGTGTTTTGAAAGCGGCACTTTCAAATCTCGTGTGGCCACCATTATGTTAATGAGGCACTGCATATTCATCGAAGTGCCTCATTAGCATCTGCCGAAACCCCTCATTACCATACTCCTTCCAAAAGGAGAGGGCTAGTGTGGCCACACCCAAGAGTTTGTATTTATTTAGAAAGATTGCACTTGCTACAGACATTTCCATATGGAATATGTTGAGTGTAGATGAAACAAGTAATACCTCTGCAGAAGTAACTGTAAATGTAACCATTCAATGTGCTCTTTACATAGGATTTCATACTTCTGTGATGGATTTCTGACATAGGCTATCTAGAGCCATATTCTTTTGTATCACATTTCACAAGTAACTATGACCAGTTTGGCTGCTGCTGCCATTGTCCATGCGGTTAGGTTTTGTTAAAGTTAGCAAGCACTCGAAAGTTCAGCTCCTATGCAAGTAATGATAGTCACAAGTGTGGTCTTTGTGGGCCTCAGGAATATGTCTCTGCTGCAGTTAGACTCCCAGGGCTGGCTCATGCCAGTTCAAGTGGGATCCTTGGGGTTGGATTAAAGTACTGTTTGACCAAAGTTTAGATATGCAGGCTTCGGCTGCCACTCAAGCCCTGTAACCCTTCCACTTCACAGGGTTCTACAGCTTGCTTTCCATCCCAAGCCCAGATGTCTACCCCTCCATGAAACATCCCCTTAGCCCAATCAGCTGCATGGGCCCGCAGTGGGTTTTTAATTGCAACATAGACTTACCCACGGAATTTCCTCTTTCCAGGACAAAAGGAAAAGGGGGCTGTTGTAGGAAATGTGTGTCTTTTTAACTGAGTGAATTTTGGAAAGGATAGATGTGTATCCAGACTCTTAAAAACCATACATGAGGTTCAGGGTAAGCTTGATTTGGTGTTTAGACTTGTAATTGATATAGTTACAACTTTTTCCAGAAATGTAAGCAATTGGGACTGGTAAACCACATGAATCAATTGTCTTTTATGTCCTTTTTGTTTCTGAGGTGAAGGTAAACAAATAGTTAAAGTTGATGTAATGATTTTACATTCTGCTAAAAAAATACCACAGCTGCTGCAGCTTCCTATGAAGACTGACAGTAAAAGTGGACCCAAAGGTCAGATACTGTTAACAACAACAAAAGAACTCACCAGATTTAGGAGTCAAACTCAACATTAAAGCAAAAAGTATTTTTCTTCTGTGGTTGACATTTCTAATGTTAAAAAGTCACAGGCATTTGGCCAGTTATATTAATCATTTTCCACTGTCATAATGATGCTAGAAACACAGAATCACAGTAAAGCAAACATTCTGTGGTGAATTAGATTACATTGGATATCTTCCAAATACATGATCATGGCCACAAGGAAAAGGCTAGCAAACCCATAAAAAGTTCCATCCACCTTTGTAAACTGGTTAAAACAGTGAGTTTAAAAGCAAGGAATACCTAAATTACACAGTGTTCCTGGCTGAAAGACTGAGCTATGAATTTGAAATAGGGAAAACACTAAAAAAATCTCAGTTCTCTTCTTAATTATATGGGTGTCAGTCAGGACTGGTTCTCAGAGATTCTAGTCCAGTGGATAGGGAACTGGACTGGGATTCAGAAGGAAAGATACTAGAAGACAGTCTGATTACAGAAAGAAAAAAAATACTAAGGAGGAACAAACACAGAATGATGTCCATTAAAAAACCAAATTGAACAAGATATGAATACATAGGAGAGAAGTTATATAACCAGAAAATGCTGATTAGTATTACTTGCTGGGTGAGCTAAATTTGTGTGGTACTGGAAGTTGCTGAGGGCAAAGTCATGCTCAAAAAGACAGCATAAAAATGTTATGTGTATATTCAATTAGAATGAGTCAAGCAAAGCATATAATAACATTAACAGGACTTTAAGAGAACAGCTAAAAATTAATGGTGGAGATAGTGGCTCATTCCTGAGTCAGCCTGTGCCCAATCCCACAAACCATGCGGGGCGTCAGGGTACTGATGACCTTGTGGAATACAGTGGGTGAGCATATCAGGAACAGGTCTCTCATTCTGGCCTTTCATGAAATGGAGCTACATTAGCCTGAAGAAAATTTGCCCAATAATGAAGATTGATAATAAAAACAACTCTTGCTCTCATTGAATCCATTTCTCCCCTTCCATATTTTAATCTCCACCATCTATTTTTAACCTGTGTTTTATTAACTGATCTCTTGTCCCCTTTTTTTCTCCATTTTCTTCTAATTGCCCCACCATCATTATCCCTGTGTATTTTATTTCTGTAACAATTTGTCTTATCGTATTGGAACCAGTTTCTCTATGCCTTTAAACTCCACACATGGCTAGAGCTAAAAGTAGTCTGAAAGTACTTTGAATTAACTAGAGAGAAGTAGAGTGGCTAATAATTGCCAGATTGCCCTGGCTCCAAGCTAAGTTCTAGGTGCAGAGAAAACCTTTTATAAAGAAGTCCTTATTTTTCCAGAGAACTACAGGTTGCACCTTTCTAATCCAGCACCCTTGGGACCTGACCAGTGACAGATGAGACAATCTGCTGGACCACAGGGCGTCTACATTATCTAGCAGCATTGCCAACACTTCCACTGTTTACTGGGCTCTTAGAAGACATTTAGAGGTAAATTACAGTGAAATAATGGCACAGAACACTGAGAGCCAGGAGTGGTGGCTGGAAACAAATTTTGTGGGACCACAGGAAATTTGGCCACACCTATGATAAGTGGTCATCCAGCTAACTAAAATCATGCTGATTACAGATGTAGCTGTGCAAGAGAGTTCCAGATTAAAGAGTTTCAACCTGTAATTTGCTTTAGACAGAGTTTAAGTATATCCAGAAATTCAGCTTGAATAAACATTCATTAAACAATTAAATAATTTTGTGTTGTGCTTCATTATAATGTAATAAATTATCACTCTATACAACGTCTAATGAGGTTTCTATAATTTAGTTTACTTTAAAATGAATGTCTTGCATGCCTAATTCCAGGTGAGAAAGGGAAATGGTAGAAATGGCTATTGGGTATGAAATAAATACACCAATTGGAGAAGACATCGGCAACTAAATTTCTCCCTTTTAATTTTTATCCTGCTAAATTTATAGAAAATAAAAGTTTATGAATCATATGAAAGCTTCTATAGTAACAGAGAGATAGCCATGTTAATCTATATTCTATCAAAACAAAAAAGCAGTCCAGTAGCACTTTAAAGACTAACAAAATAATTTATTAGGTGCTATGCTTTCTGGTATGGCTATGGTCTGAAGAAGTGGGTCTGTCCCACAAAAGCTCACTACCTAATAAATTATTTTGTTAGTCTTTAAAGTGCTACTGGACTGCCTTTTTGTCATGAAAGCTTCTAGTTGCCGGATTTAGGTTCCTGAGTAAAAATATAATTTCTCTTTGATTTCATTTCCAACAGATTTACACATACCCCTTTTCTACCAGGCTCAGTTTTCTTTGAATTTCAAATTCAGCAAATGCAGAAAAAAGAACTCAAAACAAACCTCTGTCAACCCCATCTAGTGTCAACTAAATGCACGTCTAAACCTTGTAAACTGCAGCATCTGCATGTTTCTTTGATTTGAAACTTAAATCAGCCAATGTTCACTAGAAGCCAAAGACACCTTATCTCAAAAGATGACCCAGTGCCAAAAATACCTGCTCTGAGAAGAAGTGTGAGTGACCATCAGTTTCCACACACAGCAGGAACAGCTCTTATCAACCTCCACAACTCAAGTGGGTAAAAAAACAAGGAGTCCGGTGGACGCTTAAAGACCAAGGCTATGACTACACGAGAAACATCTGTTGCCACACTTTTCTGTCGGAAGAGATTTTTTCTGACAAAAGATCTGTCAACAGTGTACATCCATACACTAATGTGGGTCAAAAGAGTGATCCACTCTGTCGACAAAGAAGCCAGACTGCCCAGCCACTCTCTCAACAAAACAGCCAGCTGGAAGCCCAGCAGACAGGGTTGCCCAGTATTCTGGAAGACCTGTCTGTCGACAGAAGTCCCCATAGATCATCTACACAGTTTTTTTGTCAACCGAATATGTTGACAAAGGCTCCATTCCTCAACTGGGAGAGGCAGAAGGTTGTTGGCAGATGTGCCAAGTTTTGTTGAAAGACTGTCGACAAAACTTATTTTGTGCGTGGATGTGCAGCAAGTTTTGTTGACAAAATTCCAGTTTTGTCAAAAAAGAAAAACGAAAAAACAAAAAGCCTCTCTAGTGTAGCCATAGCCCAACAGATGTATTTGGGCGTAAGCTTTCAGGAGTACATCTGACAAAATGGGTTATACCCACAAAAGCTTATGCCCAAATAAATCTGTTGGTCTTTAAGGTGCTAGAGGACTCGTTGTTTTTCCAGATACATACTAATATGGCTATCCCTCTGAGACTTCAGGATGTAAGTTTATGAAGCCTTAGGTCTCATTGGCCGTGGCTACACTAGCCCACCCTTTCGAAAGGGTGGTGCTAATGAGCCACTTCAGCAGAAGCGCTGCCACGCATATGCAGTGCCTCACTAGCATAATGGCAGCTGCATGCTTATTCAAAGTGCTGTTTTTGAAAAGCACGCCTCGGGTGTAGATGGGGGCTTTTCGAAAGGACCCCCTGTATTTCAAAAGACCCTTCTTCCCAAAACCAAATGAGAAGAAGGGGCTCTTGAAGTCCAGGGATCCTTTCAAAAGTCTCCTGTTTACACCGGTGGTGTGCGTTTTGAAAGCGGCACTTTCAAAACGCACATGGCTGCCGTTACACTAATGAGGCACTGCATATGCATGGCAGTGCCTCATAAGCATCTGCCAAAGTGGCTCATTAGCATCCCCCTTTTGAAAGCGGGGGCTAGTGTAGCCACGGCCATTGTGTTCTTAGTTTTACTGGTGGAAATTCAAAATACTCTTGGGTGTTAGGTGGCGATATCCAGATGTATGCTAAAATAAGTGAGAGCAAAATGTTAGCCACAAGATTACAAACCTGTTTTTTAGAGTATTAATTCATCATCTATTCCAACATGGGACAATTGAATGATGTGCAATGTAGGCTATGGCCATACAGCATACTTATTTCATCATAACAGCTGTTATTTCGAAATAATTTCATGAGCATCTATTTGGCTGTGTCTACACTAGCTTTTAAAAGAGGCATGCAAATGAGGAAATCAAAAATGCAGATAAGGTGAAGATTTACATAATTGACACCCCATTTACATATTCTCATTTCAAAACAGCTGCCTTTGAAAGAAAAAAAGGAGTGTAGATGCGTCTCTCTCAAAAGTAAACACCATCTTTGAAAGAACCCTTCTTCCTGGAACAAAATAGGAAGAAGGGTTCTTTTTTAATCTCAAAAGAAGCTCTTTCAAAATGAGAATATACAAATGAGGTGCCCGATATGTAAATCTGCACCTTATTTGCTTTTTTATTTCCTTATTTGCATGCTTTTTTCAAAAGTGCAATGTTAGTGTAGGCACAGCCTACTATACACACACTATTTCAAATTAAAATCTAAATATCAGGTGCATTATTAAGAATTTCATAAGCCTCATTTCAGGAGGAATAATGCCTATTTTGAAAGAGACATTTTGAAATAGGCACTGTTAAGACACAGAATAGTGCTGTTTCGAAATAAGCCATTAATGGTGTCCAATAACACTATTGCAAAGTAGGTACTATGGCTACATCTACACTGGCCTTCCCTTTGGAAAGGGGCATGCAAAAATGGCCCATCAAAAATGCAAATAAGGTGCTGATTTGCATATTCAATGCCTCATTTATTTAATGGCAGCCACTCGCCTTTCTGGAAGTGGTGTTTTCTAAAGCCAAAACAGCTCTGTCAACAGGGTTTGTCAAAAGGAAGCACTGCTTTCGAAAACACCCCTCTTCCTCATTTTTCTCAAGAAGTGTGCTTTCAAAAATGTGGCTGCCTTTTGAAGGAGCCTTGTCTATACAGCTGTTTGGCTTTCCACTTCTGGAACAATGAGTGGACACTATTATGCAAATGAATCACTGAACATACAAATTAACACCTCATTTGCATTTTGATCTGATGTTTTCACATGCCCCTTTCAAAAGAGAGGGGCCAGTGTAGACACAGCCTATGTGTCCAGACATGCTATTTTGAAATACATGAGATAATGCTGATGTGCATATGTAGCTTTACGCAGCTCTACCCTGTCAACCCAAAAAAGACTTTTACAGACATAAAATGCTAGTAAAATATAATGGCTGATGACATTATTAAAATATATCATTTTTAGTAGTAAGTGGATGCACCTTTTGTGTCAGACTGGCCTCTAATATGAACAAAAATTAGGAAAAAATCAATAGAAACGTGCACAAATAGTTTATTTCTGTTTTTGACATTTGTGTTAATTTTTCAGTTACAGAATGATTAGTGCACAAGTTAGTACTGTATCAAAATTCCTCATATGATTTGGAGGCTTATCTGCTCAATCCAAAAGCAGACTAGCAAACAAAACTTATTGCTTTGGCTTCAGTGTTAGGTTTGTCTTCAATATTTAACAAGATTGCTGTTATAAATAAATATTGTTGTACCTTTTTAAAATTCAGCACTTCAGAAATGTTGAGATCATCTTCAAAACTGCTTGTGAAACTATGTTATTCAGCTGTTCGTTGATCTCTAGCCACAGAGTAGTGAGGCATCTGAGTTTATAGTCAACATTTTCTAGCCCTAAAATGAGTTCTAGAATAAAAGCTAATATACTTTTTACTGATTATAGCTCAATACTCAGATTGCTCTCCAAGCATTGTCTCATTACCTCACTCTTTGGTTTTAAAGATTGAAATAGAACACTTATTTTGTGGTTTGCCTTTATTTTGTGAAATATAAAGACTTCACACTTTAAAATGAACTTGGTTACTATGATCACCATCAGCAGATAAAAACATCATCAGCAATAAATCTATCATCCTTAGTTAAGTTAATGATTTGGCATAAATTGCATTGCTTTTCTTTTTTGAACTAAAAATGTTGGCTATTGACTAACACTGAATATTATGGGTTACAGTCTCATTTATACTGAGGTACCTTTACTTAGCCCTAGAAGGGTAAAGGAGTCTTAAGCTTTGTCTACACTAGAGAGTTGTATTTCAGCAAAACTCATGGAGTGTCCACATTAAAAATGCATTCTGTGAAATAGTGTCAACAGAACTCAGCACTTTTTTTGACACCCTTCTGCCTCTCCTCCATGAGGCAGAATGCCTTTCTCAACAGAATCTGTTGACCAAAAACCCATGTGAATGCTCCGGGGAGCCCTCTGTCAACAGACAGGGCTTCCAGGTCACTGGGCAGCCCTGTCTGCTGTGCTTTCAGTTGGCCGTTCAGTGGACAGAGAGGCAGGGCATCAACAGAGGGGATCAACAGAGTGATCCACTTTCGTGTTTGTCTGCAACCTGTCGACAGAAGTTTTGTCAGACGATATGTTGCAACAGTAACTTCCTTTGACAGGTCACTGTAGTTTAGATGTAGTCTTAGAGTACACAGAAACAGGTCCTGATTTTATCCTCATGCACTTATATTTATCATTTTTTTTAAAGAAAAAGGCTGTTAAATTGCCAAGAGAGGTGACGATAGAGTGGGCAGATTGTACAGCAGACTGAAACAATCAACAGAGCTCATTGTCAAGTGATAGGAAACACTGCATATTCTGCAAATGACTAGAGCCAAGAGTCTACCCAGGATCTCTGGGCTGTAGATGGTAGGCCTACCAGATGAGGGTACAGTGACCCTTCCCTGAAGCTAATAGTTGCACTAACTAGTTTTAGCTGAAAGTAATTTGTGTGTATCTTTAAAATTGAATAACCTAAATATTCTTTGTAACCAGGTGCAAACATGAACTAGATTCTTTATTGTAAATCTCTATTTAATTTTCTTTAATCACTATTAGATATTGCTGTCTTGTCGGAATACCCATAGCAGTTTTGTTGAATTTGGTGTAGTAAGACAATCACTGCCGTACATCAGCTTCTAGCATTTGATTTTTTTGAAAAAAAAAATCCAGTAAACTAATAAGAAACACAGCAACTATCTTTCCTTGAAGATGTCCAACAGATTGAAACAAAAGCCATATGTATGTGGAGAAGAGGTTTGTTGATGGTTCCTTACTTTCCATAATTCTGTTTTCAAGCTTGCCAGGCAATCTCCTGTGGACACTTTTTTAGTTAATCATATCAGATAGCTCCACTATTGGTTGCCAATGTTCAAGCAGATGTACCAGCAGGACACTTCTCTTGATTTTCTTTTTAATTTTTCCTTACATTTGGAAAGCATGGAAAAATATTTCTTTCTAGTACTTTTAAAAATGTGCTAAATGAATACTACATTGAAATCAGTAAAATGTGACACACATAATCCTTATTGAACTGAAAATGAAATCCATTCCGAATTGGCCTAGTCAAATCCAATAACGAACTGTGTGCAACATGCTGCTACTTAGCTACCAGAGCCACAGCTGCATGCTCAGTGTGACGTTTGACACTGTGTGGAGTACCTACAATCTTCAAAAACCTAGAAACAACTTATGTTCTCAAAATACGGCATCAGTCAGTCTTCAATAGTGCACAGATGCTTGGCTGTCCCTTTGTTTCTTTTACTTTCATTTTTTCAATTTGGATGATTTTAGCTGAACATAATTAAAACTAGAAATGTGATGCTTTAATTGCTGTTGCATATCTCTGGCTGCAGATGCAAAGAAGGGTATCAGAAAAGTATATTATGCAGCACCTACAATTCACTTAATGGCCGTGTCTACACTAGCCAAAAACTTTGAAATGGCCATGCAAATGGCCATTTCGAAGTTTACTAATGAAGCCCTGAAATGCATATTCAGTGCTTCATTAGCATGCGGGCGACCGCAGCACTTTGAAATTGACGCGCCTCGCCGCCGTGCAGCTCGTCCCGACGGGGCTCCTTTTCGAAAGGACCCCGCCTACTTCGAAGTCCCCTTATTCCTATGAGCAGATGGGAATAAGGGGACCTTGAAGTATGCGGGGTCCTTTCGAAAAGGAGCCTCGTCGGGACGAGCCGCACGGCAGTGAGCCGCATCAATTTCACAGTGCCGCGGCCACCCGCATGCTAATGAAGTGCTGAATATGTATTTCAGCGCTTCATTAGTAAATTTTGAAATGGCCATTTGCATGACCATTTCGAAGTTTTTGGCTAGTGTAGACATAGCATAAGATTCTGTTGGGTAGGAAGAAAGTTTGTTTGAAAAAAATAAGTTTTTACTGCTGAAAATAAAATTTGTTTGTCAAAACCTCACAACACCACTTTGATATAAAGCAGTGCTATCTGAAGTAAGACAAAAAGCCAAAGATTTCTGGTGGGTCTTTCGTGTGACTCTTTCTGTGCAACTCCAGACCTCTAGCTCCTCTGTTGATTTAATCTAAAATAAATTGACAAATATCTAACATCAAAAACATGCTCACTCCAAGAGTATGTAGATGAAAGAAAAAATTAAGGACTTACGTTATTTTAATTAAGATGTACCAGATTTTGGTTTAAGTTATTTATTCTAATTTACAATCTTTTTCAAGGTGACTAGGTCCTCAGCTGAGAGGAATATGTGCAATCCCAACAACATAAAAGGCGATGGTAGTCACTAAACTGTTCTTTGGGGTCTTGAGATTTTCAGATACTTGGGCTGCTAAGTCACCAAACCACTTTTGAAAATTTCATGGTAGGTGTCTAGGGTTGCAAAAATGCCATTGAATTGCCCAATAAATTCAGTTGCTGTTGAAGATGTTCATTATGTTGTATTTGGGCACTACACTTTTAATTGCTGCATAAAGTATTTTACTTGCTCTAGATCCTCCAGCATAGCCTAAGCAGATCATGACACTTCCAATTGTCCAGCAGCCGCAAAAAATAAATTTCCAGCTGCAAGTGTTCTTGTGAAGAAAATTCAGACAAGTCTTTTTACATGTTGCAGAAAGATGTGGACTGTTCTTATGAGTAACATACATGTAGTAATTCTTTCTAAATTATTTTTGGAAGGGAGCATGGGAAGGGACCATAGTGGTGATATTTTTAATTTCAAATGTTTTTGTCCTCCTTTACATTTTAATTTCAGATGTAAGCAAATAACATCAAATAATATTGGCTTATACCAGAAGTATATTTTGGACAAATATCTGATGTATTTAGGGCATTGAGCATTGCTCATTTTACCTGTGACTACACGTGCACAAAAAATTGAAATAAGTGACCTTTTTTTGAAAGAGCGGGAGGAGTGTCCACACATGTAAAACCGTCTTTCGAAAGGATATCGAAAGAACAGGGCGCAGACTTCAAAATACAAACCGCAATCCCAGATCAGGAAGATCGGCCCCTATCGAAATACTAAATCGAGAGAGTACACATGCAGATGCTCCACAGTCTGATTTTTCAAAATACGGGTCTGCCATGGCACCGGTAAGATGGAGCACGGGTCAGTTCCAGCCAGCAGCAGCAGGGTTCTATGGTCCCTGCCCTCGGCTGCCTTAAAGCTGCACGCACACAGGAAACCCATGGCAGGAAGCTAAGAGCGTGCAAGGAGCAGCCTCTGCACATGCTCCAGCCCCACACTCCAATGCTGCAGCATGGCCAGCAGCTAGCCCCCCTGCAAGCCCCACATCCCCTCCTCCAAGCCCCTGCAGGGCTCTCAGGGCTCCCAGGGGGATGAAAAGAAAAAGACCCCTCCTGGACGGAGAGGGACCTGCAGGACCTCCCCGGTCTGTGTAAGGAGGAGAAGGTCCTGCACGAGATGGGGTTCAAGCAGCACAATGCCGCTGCTTTCACCCACCTGGTGCAGGGCCTCCAGACCAGGGGCCACTCAGAGCATACCACGGAGCAGATATGTTCCAAGGTCAAGGAAATGCAGCAGGGCTATGCCTGGGCAAGGAACCAGGTCAGCCGCTCTGGGGCAGCTCCAGCCACATGCCCCTACTACCAGGAGCTCTGGGGCATCCTGGGGCCCAGGACAGCTCCCCACCCCCATTGCTCCTGGACACCTCGGTCGAGGATCTGCAGCTGGAGAAGGAGGAGGAGCAGCCTGGACCAGGGACCCAGGAGGGTGAGGGGACCACGGAGTGGTCAAGTGAGGAAGGGGACCTCACCATTGTCATCCCCTTCTGCCCCTCCAGCTGGGCGACTGGGAGCTGGACATCTTGAGAAGTTTCTGAGAGACCCTCCAATATGTACAGGGAGGACACACACCTGCCCCACAGGGTGGGGGCGATGCAATGGCTAGTTGCTTGCACACAGGAACTGTGGTCCCAGGCTGCACACAGGCCAGCCCCCATATGGGATGCAGCACCCCGCAGCAGCCCACCAGCAATGCTCAGCACCCACCTTCAGCGGACAGCACCGCAAGATGCACGGGGGCCAGTCGGTGCTGGACAGCACCTGGGGCTTGCACACCTCAGGCCAAGAAGGGCCACCTGCATGAGAGACCCCTGGACACACTCCTGGGCCACAATTCCCAGCCCATGGAGGGTATGTCGGTGCCCCTTGGGTGTCAGTGTCCTTTGGAGGGGGCAGGGGCCCCATGGGGTGGGCTTGGGCAGGTGGGCCACAGCCAGATCCCCTTTTTCCGGGGCACGTTACTGACATGCTGTCCTCCTCTCCACACAGCCACACCATCTGTGGGCTGGGAGAGCCCTGTGCCTTCCCTCATCCCTGAGACCTCCCCCCAGCCCTTGGAGGCGCCTGGATGCCACCCCAGGCAGCATGCCATTGGGGCTGTGACTGGAGGTCCTCCCCACAGGCCGAGGAGGAGCCAGGCAGCCAGCGCCAGGCCAACGTGGCTGAGCAGCACCTGCAGCTCGCCCAGGCTGAGATGCAGTTGTGGAGGGAAGCCTGGGAGAGGCTGCTGACCACACTGGACGCCATTGGCCACACCCTCTGGGACCATGCGGCCACTGTTGCCCACTTCCTGGCCCCTCCTGGCAGCTCCCCCTGCTGATCCCGCATGCTCCACCCCTGCTGAGCCTGCCCCCTCCACCCCCACACCTCCACCCCCACCAGGCCCACTCACTGGCATTATCTGCTGGTGCTACCCCCACTGGGGACCCCGCACCTGGGGAGGCAGGAGCTCCAGGGGCTCCAGGGGCTCATAGCCCACCACCCCTGCCCCAGAATGAGCACCCTGCCCCCTCCAAATTAGTTTCCCTCTGCTACCTGCAAGTTAGAGTCCCACCCCCTGTACATAGTTAACGAGAATAGTGTAGATAAATGTTTATTTTATTGTTCACCACTCCATGCTGTGCTCCTCAGGCAGATGGTGGGTGGTGGATGTGTGGGTGCGGTGCTGGACAGGGAGGTTGGGGGGGAAAGTGGGTGGTGGATGTGCGTGGGATGTGTGTGTGCATGTGGGTCAGAGGTAGCCGTTGGCAAAGGACTGCCTGAGGGCCTCCGTGATGCGGTGGTGATCCCGGTGGGCATGGCAGATGGGGACAGTGTGACGCTGGCTGGAAGGGCCCCCCCGGGGACATAGGGATCCCCCTTTCCCTACATAACATTGTGGAGAATGCAACAGGCACCCACCACCTGGGGCATGTTGAGGACCCTGACCTCCAGCCGTGTGTGGAGGCACCTCCACCACCCCTTTAGGCACCCAAAAGCCCACTCCACAATGTTGCAGGTGTAGTTGAGGTGCTGATTGAATGCCTCCTGCATGGGGTCGAGGTGTCAGCAAGTTTGCGGATGACACTAAGCTAGGGGCAGAGGGTCCAAAGTGACTTAGACAAATTGGAAGACTGGGCTGCAAGAAATCTGATGAGGTTCAATAAGGATAAGTGCAGAGTTCTGCACTTGGGCCGGAAGAATCCCAAGCATTGTAACAGGCTGGGGTCCAACTGGCTCAGTAGTAGTTCTGCAGAAAAGGACCTAGAAGTTGTAGTGGATGAGAAGCTGGACATGAGTCAACAGTGTGCCATTGTAGCCAAGAAGGCTAATGGCATATTAGGTTGCATCAAGAGGAGCGTTGCCAGTAGATCCAAAGTGATTGCTCCTCTTTATTCGGCTTTGGTGAGACTGCATCCGGAGTAGTGTGTCCAGTTCTGGGCCCCCAATTATAGGAAGGATGTGGATATACTGGAGATGGTCCAGCAGAGGGTGACCAAAATAATTAGGGAGCTGGAGCATATGATTTATGAAGAAAGGTTGAGGGAATTGGGACTGTTTAGTCTGCAGAAGAGAAGGCTGAGGGGGTACTTGATAGCCGTGTCTACACGTGCACGCTACTTCGAAGTAGCGGCACTAACTTCGAAATAGCGCCCGTCACGGCTACACGTGTCAGGTGCTATTTCGAAGTTAACATCAATGTTAGGCGGCGAGACGTCGAAGCCGCTAACCCCATGAGGGGATGGGAATAGCGCCCTACTTCGATGTTCAACGTCGAAGTAGGGACCGTGTAGTCATTGCATGTCCCGCAACATCGAAATAGCAGGGTCCGCCATGGTGGCCATCAGCTGAGGGGTTGAGAGACGCTCTCTCTCTAGCCCCGGCGGGGCTCTATGGTCATCGTGTGCAGCAGCCCTTAGCCCAGGGCTTCTGGCTGCTGCTGCCTCAGCTGGGGATCCATGCTGCATGCACAGGGTCTGCAACCAGTTGTCGGCTCTGTGGAGCTTGTGTTGTTTAGTGCAAGTGTGTCTGGGAGGGGCCCTTTAAGGGAGCGGCTTGCTGTTGAGTCCACCCTGTGACCCTGTCTGCAGCTGTGCCTGGCACCCTTATTTCGATGTGTGCTACTTTGGCGTGTAGACGTTCCCTCGCTGCACCTATTTCGATGTGGTGCTGCGCAACGTCGAAGTTGAACATCAATGTTGCCAGCCCTGGAGGACATGTAGACGTTATTCATCGAAATAGGCTATTTCGATATCGCTACATCTAAATAAGCTACTTCGAAGTAGGCTTCACGTGTAGACGTAGCCGATAACAGCCTTCAACTTACAGAAGGGAGGTTTCAAAGAGGCTAGAGAGAGGCTGTTCACAGTGGTCATGGATGGCAGAACATGGAACAGTGGTCTCAAGTTGCAGTTGGGAAGGTCCAGGTTGAATATTAGGAAAATCTTTTTCACTAGGAAGGTGGTGAAGCATTGGAATGATCTATTCAGGGAAGTAGTGGCGTTTCCATCCCTGGAGGTGTTTAAGTTTCGCCTGGACAAAGCCCTGGCTGGGCTGATCTGATGGGTTTGGTCCTGCTTAGAGCAGGGGTCTGGACTTGATGGCTTTTTTAGGTCTCTTCCAGCTCTGTTGTTCTATGGTTCTACGGCCCCATGGGCCCTGGCTACAGAAGGTACGCTGCATCTGCCACCATGAAAAGTGGCATGGTGACTTCCTCCATCACGGGGATCTCTTGCTGGGGGATGAAGGTGCCAGCCCCCAAGCTCCAGCAGAGGGCAGAGTTCCAGAAGACTCAGGCCTCATGGGTGCAGCCAGCCCAGCCCACATAGATGTCGGTGAACTGGCCCCTCATGTCCACCAGGGCCTGGAGCACCACCGAATGGTGGCCCTTCCTGTTGACGTACTGGCCGGCGCGCTGTGGGGGGCATGGATGGGGATGTGCGCGCCATCCAAAGTTCCAATGCAGTTCGGAAAGCCCAGGTCCTGGAAGCCGGTGACGAAGTTGTCCAGATTCCCCAGGTGGATGATCCTATGGAGCAGCACCTCATTTCTGCCCCCCTCCCATCCAGCCCCCACCCTGTCCAGCCCCCTGCCCCCTCCCATCCATCCCCTGCCCCATCTGGCCCCTTGCAATGGTGGGTTCCCCTTGCCCCATCCCTCCTACCCCTCCGGCCCCACCTTACCTCAAGAAGTACAGCCCTGACGGTGGCCTTGCCCACCCCAAACTGCTGTCCCACAAAGCGGTAGGAGTCCAGGGTGGCCAGCTTCCATATGGCAATCACGATCCATTTCTCCACCGTGAGGGCTGGCCACATGCAGGTGTCCTGGTGCTGGAGTGCGGGGCCGAGCCAGTGGCAGATCTCATCGAAGGTCTGCCTCAACATGTGGAAGTTCTGCAGCCACCTTTCCTTGTCCCACTCCCCTAGCACCAAGTGCCCCACCAGTCGGTGCTTCTGGGATGGGTCCAGAGGCATCGGGGCACCTGGGGAGGGGCCTGGCAGTGCCCTGGGTGGGGAAGTCTCACAGTCCCAGGGGGACCGACCAGCCACCAGATGAGATCGGATGTGGCTGCGGCGATGGTGCACAGCACTGCCAGCAGGGTGTCCATAATGAGGGTGTCCTCCTGCAGGAGCTGTCACTGGGCCTCCATCATGGGCTCGAGTGGGCTCTGCTGGGCTGGGAAAGGCTGGGCAGTACACAGCTCATGCGGGGGGGGGGGGGTGGAGGGAGGGACCTTTTAAAGCGGGCAGCTGGCTGCGGCCCCGGAAGGGCTTGTTGGCCATGGGACCTCATCCATGGCGTTTTCTGCCTCCCTTCTTTCGAAAGAGGGCTTGGAGCCTTGTGGATGCTCTCTTTCGAAAGACCTGCGGCATCACTTCAAAAGAGCAGATTGAAATGCCAATCCAATAATGACGGCGGGTGCTCCCTTTTGACAGCCAATATTTCAACCTCTGAACTTTGATTTTCATCCTTTCAAAAGGGCACTCACATGTAGACCCAGCTTTTATGTGTAGCCCTTGAATTAGATGAGGTTTCTAATAGCCAATGAAAGTCGTGTCAGTTTGTTGGTTTTCATAGCAATTGCCTAATAAACATCAGGAAACTAGTGTGATTGTCGGTTGCTGACACTGTACCCTGTGTAGAGAGGAAAATGAGTTGCTATCAGATAGCAATGCCCTGATCTGCCAAGAAAATAAATTACAAAAATTATAATGGAATATGAGATGCTTTTCAGTCACAGAATGCAATCTAGATGGTTATTTTACTCATAACTGAAACTAGGGAGTACATGTCTACTACTATCCCATGCTTCTCATCCATGTGGGCACTAATGATACTGTGAGTTGTGACACTGAGCAGGTCAAGAGTGACTTCAGGGCTCTGGGGGCATGGTGAGGGAGTTTGGGGCACAGGTGGTATTCTCCTCAATCCTGCCTGTCAGTGGTAGGGGCCCAGGCAGAGAGGTGAATGCCTGCCTTCAAAGATGGTGTCGCCAGGAAGGCTTTGGCTTCCTCGACCACGGGATGCCATTCCAGGAGGGACTGCTAGGCGGAGATGGCATTCACCTTTCGAGGAGGGGAAAGATCATATTTGGACACAGACTGGCGAACCTAATAAGGAGGGCTTAAAACTAGGTTCGACGGGGGCAGGGAAGCAAAGCACACAGGTAAGTGGAGAACATGGAAACCTGGGAGATGGGTCAGAAATGGGAGGCAGCATGAGCAACAATGTCAGAGTAAGAAGAGGGTCAGGGCAAAACAGGGAGGCAAGATCAAATTCATATCTTAGATGCCTATATACAAATGCAAGAAGTATGGGTAATAAGCAGGAAGAACTGGAAGTGATAATAAATAAATACAACCATGACATCATTGGCATCACAGAAACTTGGTGGGATAATACATACGATTTGTATATTGGTATTGAAGGGTACAGCCTGCGTAGGAAGGGAAGAAAGCGGGAAGGTGTTGCCTTATATATCAAAAATGTACATACTTGGACTGAGGTGGAGATGGACATAGGAGATGGACATGTTAGCTATGTCTACACATGAAGCCTACTTCGAAGTAGCCTGTTTCGATGTGGAAACATCGAAATAGGCTATTTCGATGAATAACGTCTACACGTCCTCCAGGGCTGGCAACGTCGACGTTCAACATCGACGTTGCGCAGCACCACATCGAAATAGGCACTGCGAGGGAACGTCTACACGCTGAAGTAGCACACATCGAAATAAGGGTGCCAGGCACAGCTGCAGACAGGGTCACAGGGCGGACTCAACAGCAAGCCGCTCCCTTAAAGGGCCCCTCCCAGACACGGTTGCACTAAACAACACAAGCTCCACAGAGCCGACAACTAGTTGCAGACCCTGTGCATGCAGCATGGATCCCCAGCTGCGGCAGCAGCAGCCAGAAGCCCTGGGCTAAGGGCTGCTGCACACGGTGACCATAGAGCCCCACCGGGGCTGGAGAGAGAGCGTCTCTCAACCCCTCAGCTGATGGCCACCATGGCGGACCCTGCTATTTCGATGTTGCGGGACGCGGATCGTCTACACGTGCCCTACTTCGACGTTCAACTTCGAAGTAGGGCGCTATTCCCATCCCCTCATGGGTTTAGCGGCTTCGACGTCTCGCCGCCTAACATTGATGTTAACGTCGAAATAGTGCCCAACACGTGTAGCCGTGACGGGCGCTATTTCGAAGTTAGTGCCACTACTTCGAAGTAGCGTGCACATGTAGACACGGCTGTTGAGAGTCTCTGGGTTAGACTAAGAGGGGTAAAAACCAAGGGTGATGTCCTGTTAGGAGTCTACTACAGGCTGCCTACGTAGGTGCATGAGGCTTTTTTTAAACAACTAACAAAGTCATGCAGGGCCCCGGGTTTGGTGGTGATGGGGGACTTCAACTATCCAGATATTTGTTGGGAAGCTAATACAGCTGGGCACAGACTATCCAGTAAGTTCTTGGACTGCATTGGAGACAGGTTCCAAAAGGTTGAAAAAGCTACTGGGGAGGAGCTGTTCTAGATTTGATTTTAACACATTGGGAGGAATTGGTAGAGAACTTGAAAGTGGAAGGCAGCTTGGGTGAAAGTCATCATGAAATTATAGAGTTCACAATTCTAAGGAAGGGGAGAAGGGAAAACAGCAAAATGGAGATAAGGGATTTCAGGAGGCCAGATTTTGGTAAACTCAGAGAGCTGCTAGGTAAGGTCCCATGGGAAGCAAAACTGAGGAGAGTTGGCAGATTTTCAAAGGGACATTATCAAGCGCCCAAAAGCAAGCTATCCTGCTGCGTAGGAAAGACAGAAAATATGGCAAAAGACCACCTTGGCTTAACCAGAAGATGTTGCATGATCTCAAAATAAAAAAGGAATCGCATAAAAATGGAAACAAGGACAAATTACAAAGGATGAATATAGGCAAACAACACAAGAATACAGGAGCAAGATTAGAAAGGCTAAGGCACAAAATGAGCTCAAACTAGCTACAGGCATAAAGGGAAATAAGAAGGCTTTTTATAAATACATTAGAAACAAGAGGAAGACCAGGGACAGGGTAGGGCCATTGCTCAGTGAGGAGGGAGAAATAGTAACAGGGAACTTGGAAATGGCAGAGATGCTTACTGACTTCTTTGTTTCGGTCTTCACTGAGAAGTCTGATGAAGGAATGCCTAACGTAGTGAATGCTAGTGGGAAAGGGGTAAGGTTAGAAGTTGAAAGAAAAGAAGAACAAGTTAAAAATCACTTAGAAAAATTAGATGTCTGCAAGTCACCAGGGCCTGATGAAATGCATCCTAGAATACTCAAGGAGCTGATAAAGGAGGTATCTGAGCCTTTATCTATCATCTCTGGAAAATCATGGGAGAAGGGAGAGATTCCAGAAGACTGGAAAAGGGCAAATATAGTGCCCATCTATAAAAAGGGGAATAAGAATAACCCAGGAAACTACAGGCCAGACAGCTTAACTTCTGTACCAGGAAAGATAATGGAGCAGGTAATTAAAGAAATCATCTGCAAGCACTTGGAAAGTGGTAAGGTGATATGGAACAGCCAGCATGGATTTGTAAAGAACAAATCATGTCATACTAACCTGATAGCTTTCTTTGATAGGATAATGAGCCTTGTGGACAGGGGATAAGCAGTAGATGTGGTATACCTAGACTTTAGTAGGGCATTTGATACGGTCTTGCATGATATTCTTATAAAAAAAACTAGGCAAATACAATTTAGATGAGGCTACTATAAGATGGGTGCATAACTGGCTGGATAACTGTACTCAGACAGTAGTTGGTAATGGTTCTCAATCCTGCCAGAAAAGTACAACAAGTGGGGTTCCACAGGGGTCTGTTTTAGGACTGGTTCTGTTCAATGTCTTCATCAAGGATTTAGATATTGGCATAGAAAGTACGCTTATTAAAGTTTGCAGATGCTACCAGGCTGAGAGGGGTTGCAACTGCTTTGGAGGATAGGGTCATAATTCAAAATGATCTGGATAAATTGGAGAACTGGTCTGAGGTAAACAGGATGAAGTTTAATAAGGACAAATGCAAAGTGCTCTATTTGGGAAGGAACAATCAGTTTCACACATACAGAATGGGAAGACACTGTCTAGGAATGACTACAGAAGAAAGGGATCTAGGGTTATAGTGGACCATAAACTAAACATGAGTCAACAGTGTGATGCTGTTGCAAAAAAAGCAAACGTGATTCTGGGATGCATTAACAGGTGTGTTGTGAACAGGACACAAGAAGTCATTCTTCCGCTCTGCTCTGCGCTGGTTAGGCCTCAGCTGGAGTACTGTGTCCAGTTCCAGACACCGCAGTTCAAGAAAGATTTGGAGAAATTCGAGAGGGTCCAGAAAAGAGCGACAAGAATGATTAAAGGTCTAGAGAATGTGACCTATGAAGACAGGCTGAAAGAATTGGGCTTGTTTAGTTTGGAAAAGAGAAGATTGAGGGGCAACATGATAGGGGTTTTCAGGTATCTAAAAGGGAGTCATAAGGAGGAGGGAGAAAACTTGTTCCTCTTGGCCTCTGAGGATAGAACAAGAGACAATGGGCTTAAACTGCAGCAAGAGAGGTTTAGGTTGGACATCAGGAAAAAGTTCCTAACTGTCAGGGTGGTCACACAGGCTACGTCTACACGTGCACCCAACTTCGAAATAGCTTATTTCGATGTTGCGACATCGAAATAGGCTATTTCGATGAATAACGTCTACACGTCCTCCAGGGCTGGCAACGTCGATGTTCAACTTCGACGTTGCTCAGTCCAACATCGAAATAGGCACAGCGAGGGAACGTCTACACGCCAAAGTAGCACACATCGAAATAAGGGAGCCAGGCACAGCTGCAGACAGGGTCACGGGGCGGACTCAACAGCAAGTCGCTCCCTTAAAGGGCCCCTCCCAGACACACTTTCATTAAACAGTGCAAGATACACAGAGCCAACAACTAGTTGCAGACCCTGTATATGCAGCACGGACCCCCAGCTGCAGCAGCAGCAGCCAGAAGCCCTGGGCTAAGGGCTGCTGCCCACGGTGACCACAGAGCCCCGCAAGGGCTGGAGAGAGAGTATCTCTCAACCCCACAGCTGATGGCCGCCATGGAGGACCCCGCTATTTCGATGTTGCGGGACGCGGATCGTCTACACGTCCCTACTTCGATGTTGAACGTCGAAGTAGGGCGCTATTCCCATCCGCTCATGGGGTTAGCGACTTCGACGTCTCGCCGCCTAACGTCGATTTCAACTTCGAAATAGCGCCCAACACGTGTAGACGTGACGGGCGCTATTTCGAAGTTACTGCCGCTACTTCGAAGTAGCGTGCACGTGTAGACGCAGCCACAGTGGAATAAATTGCCAAGGGAGGTTGTGGAATCTCCATCGCTGGAGATATTTAAGAACAGGTTAGACGGATGCCTATCAGGGATGGTTTAGACAGTACTTGGTCCTGCCATTAGGGTGGGGAGCTGGACTTGATGGCCTCTTGAGGTCCCTTCCAGTCCTAGGCTACGTCTACACGTGCACCCAACTTCGAAATAGCTTATTTCGATGTTGCGACATCGAAATAGGCTATTTCGATGAATAACGTCTACACGTCCTCCAGGGCTGGCAACGTCGATGTTCAACTTCGACGTTGCTCAGCCCAACATCGAAATAGGCACAGCGAGGGAACGTCTACACGCCAAAGTAGCACACATCGAAATAAGGGAGCCAGGCACAGCTGCAGACAGGGTCACGGGGCGGACTCAACAGCAAGTCGCTCCCTTAAAGGGCCCCTCCCAGACACACTTTCATTAAACAGTGCAAGATACACAGAGCCAACAACTAGTTGCAGACCCTGTATATGCAGCACGGACCCCCAGCTGCAGCAGCAGCAGCCAGAAGCCCTGGGCTAAGGGCTGCTGCCCACGGTGACCACAGAGCCCCGCAAGGGCTGGAGAGAGAGTATCTCTCAACCCCACAGCTGATGGCCGCCATGGAGGACCCCGCTATTTCGATGTTGCGGGACGCGGATCGTCTACACGTCCCTACTTCGATGTTGAACGTCGAAGTAGGGCGCTATTCCCATCCCCTCATGGGGTTAGCGACTTCGACGTCTCGCCGCCTAACGTCGATTTCAACTTCGAAATAGCGCCCAACACGTGTAGACGTGACGGGCGCTATTTCGAAGTTACTGCCGCTACTTCGAAGTAGCGTGCACGTGTAGACGCAGCCCTAGTGTTCTATGATTCTGTGTCTTTCAGTGACCAATACACAAAGAATGTATTCGCATCCTGAAATACTGAGATATACTAAATGGTGTACCAAAATTGCAAGAACCGTGGCCTAGAAGTAGTGCTTTGAACAGAATCAGCTATTCTTCCCAGTCTCCTGTTTCTTAAATTGGCAAGAGTTGCTAATGCTGTCTGCAGTTAATACACATAGGACCAGTAGAATTGCTCTAGAGAGTTAACGAGCAACGGCATTAACAGGCCCCAAAGTAATTCCCATACAGTCATGCTGGTTGGAAGTAGGTTGACCTTCTGACATTCTTCTGCATTGTAACACGCCTGGAAATACTATAGTGAAAAACATGTACCATAAAACATGCAGGAAGCTAGATATCTTAAAAATTAAGCTTTTGCACCTGATTCAAAATGTATCTTATAGCTAGTTTAGATTGCATAGAAATAGTGAAGAGCTGAAAGCAACGTTGTGCACTTCTAACGAGAGTCTTGAGAATATATAAACAAACATCTTAGAAAAGATGCTAATCATACTTACTCTTCTCCAGCAATCAAGTGCTAGATATCTTCGTTAACACTGGCCAATATGAACTCATCAATGTCATAAAAGAGTTGTGTTGGCAATCCAAACAGATTTCCTGCACTGCCAACCGTAACTTCAATATAATGTTGTACCTTCTTATATATGCTATTACATACCCGAAAAAATGACATTAAAGAACGTTACTAAGGTAGCAAAGTGGAGCACCCAAAAGTTAGAAAGTACCAGAACTTGGATTGCCTGGACTACATTAATTTGCTTCCCCATGCCCCCTCCCTTCTGCTTACGCATTACGTTAGTCTTTAATTGTGCGATTATTTATTTTTTTCTACCAGATCCCGTTTTAGTCAGTACATAAGATGGAGGCTGCTCATTTAATGCTCATCCACTCAATATTATGTTTTCTTCTCATTCTTCAAGGTAGCTCCATCCCATACTGCACAGTGTGGCTGTGTGCACAATATTCAAACCCTTCTCTGAGGGAAAAATTATTGAATTCTAATAGTTAACAGTCCTTCCGTGCCACACACTACTACAGTATCTGACTGCTTCACGCACTGCCTCTACACCATGAGATGAAATTGATCTTAAAGGAGTGAGCTCAATATCAAAACATCACTGACTTCACTGTAAATACCAGTAGCTTGAATTAGGGAGCCCTAATACCAATAACAAAATGTTGATATTACCGGGTGGGCATAGCGTCAATTTCCAATGTAAAATTTCACATAAAGGCTCATGGGGAAGCACCATGTTTTTAAAGCACCAGAAGTGTCCCATATGCATCCCATAAAGCTATGCGGTGACCCTCCACGTATGGCCACTTCCTTCTCTGCTGCTTTCCATCCACGTGCTCAGGAAGAATGTCACAGGAAACCCATGAATTTTTTTGGTTGAATTAGAATTTGAATTCTGCAGTGCCCAGACCTGCAGCTATAAAGGTCCAGATATGCAGCTGATGGAACCGGGCGGTGGGGGACAGAGCTGATAGCACAGCTGCCCCCTACTGTGCCATAGTCCGCAGAGGACACATTGCACAGGGAAACCAGGTGGGCGTGTGGAAGGGCTGCAGGCACAGTTGCCTGCTGCTAAATCATCATCCTGAGCAGATATGTGGCTGACGAAACCAGGCAGGGGTGGGCAAGGCTGATAGCACAGCTGCCCGCCTCCATACCGATGTCTGCAGCGGATGAGCAGCACAGGGAATCTGAGTGGGTTTGGGGGACGGCTGAATTCTTTTACAGGGTGCTCTGAATTCTGGGGCAGACCTTTGCATTCTGAGATTCTAACATGAAACACCCACAAGCAACCAGGGCTAAGGCACTATGGGTTAGGTACCCACAATGCACTATTCACACTGTCAAACTTGCATAGGGTAATGGGGACACAGAAATTTGACAAAGAAAAACCGTAGGCTGAATTTCAAGACGGACACTTAAATTTGAATTCATAACAATGAGGTTAAAAGTTGAATGTATTAAAAATAGAATTTATCTTGTAGTGTAAATGCAGTCACAAGCATTAATGAAGTTACTTCAGGGCACCTGAAAGATAAGATGTCTCTCACTTTGGAGCATAATCCAGACTGGCAAATAGTTGTTATCTCTTACCCTGTAACCCTGAGTGCCTTAGAATGTCTTGCCTCTATAGTTGTGTGCCTGACATGTACATCCACTTTGTGTGGTGGGCAGTCCAAACACTTTGGATGCAGGAGCCTGTCTGCAATACCAGTAGCTCCTAGTGGTCTTCTGCACCTTTTGTTAACAGTTGTTATGGTGACTCCACAGTCTCTCCTGAATGTCCCCCAAAATGTGTGTTCTGCAATGTCTAAGCCTGTGCTGGATCAATCAAGGAAAGTTTAAGATTTGTTGACCTTTAAAAATTTATATTCAAGAGTTTGTTACTATACCAGGAATTACCAACCAGTTCAGAGCACAGCACAGCACTGGATTAGTTTAAATTAAAAATGAAACAAGGTTATTGGATTGCAAAAATAGTTTTTGAGTACAAGTGTAGTGATTAAAGTCTGTAATGGGTATGAGAGAAAGAAAGATAAAATGCTTGCTAGTGACTAAAACATAAAATACCTGGACTTGGTTCAGGTTAAATTCCTTGTCACACATTTCCATCAAGATGAGTCACCAAACTCCTGGATCAGGATCTATGCCCCAAAGCTGCAGAGCTAGTACTTTTGTTATCTTAGGTGAAATGTAGACAACATGAAAACATTTTCATTATCTTTCAAAGCACTTTGGGAGGAGTGCTTCCTCACCCCACCCCGCTGAGGAAACCACACTCCTTTCCTAGGGTGCTGTAATCCCTGTCTGACCTGCAAAAACATTTTAAGAAATTATTGAAGTGGCTGATTGCACCTATGTTCATGAAATTAATAACCAGTGATTCATAAGCTTTTCATTGACACATGAAATTTTCTTAACATTAAAGAACTGGGGTGCATTTAATTTGACTAAGTAGGCTGCTATTTATTACTAGCTATCTGGTGCTCCTTATCCTCTGCCCTTGGGCTGTTCTTTATGTCAAAGGTTGGCATGATCCCCATTTTACTGATGGGTAACTGAGATGCAGGAAGATTAGGGCCAATAATGCCCACAAATGTTAGGTGCCTAGGTTGAGATATTGAGGCCTAATGTACATGTGCAAACTACAATTTCTCAAAGGCTCAAAACTTGCCAAAATTTGTGAGGATTTTCATTTGGATTGCAAAAGACATTCTTGATATAAAGGCCAAACCTTTCTAAATTTCAAGTTTCTGCTGCAAAGCTTGGGAGTGGAGGGTGGGAGAGGATGAGAGCTTTTGGAAGAAAGAGTCACTGACATTTTTTTTATCATGTGTAAATCAAATAATTTTTTTTCCCCATTAGCATGGTTCTCAACAATGGCTGAGACATTTTGGCTGAAATTTTCCAGACAGAGTCCACCTGAGGCAGACACCCAACAAGGCAAACCCAGTCCAAGATGGGTGAAAGTTTAAGTTGAAAAAACTGAGAAGAGGGAATTATAATTGGAAGTCTCAGGCAACCTATTATACCTTGAAAAATACACAATATTGTAATAAAATTAAAATGAAAATAGAAGTCATCATATCAAAAAGCCAGGATGACATCCCAAAACTAATCATGCAGCAATCATAAACAAAATTACCCATAGCTGGATGTCATAAATCTAGAATACAGCTTTTGATTTATAATATATTTTCTTTTTTTATGATGTAATACCTCATGGTATGTACAGCACATAACTGTGTAAACTATTAGAAGTGGTGCACAGTAGCATGCTGGAAAATGTCAAATAGTTGGAAAAGTTCTTCCCTCCCCTTCTTTCTCCCTTTTCTATTTGGATTGGGTTTATTTCAAGGAATTTTGAATTAGTTTAAACTTTTAAGGGCTTAACCTATGTCTGAACTCTGGAAATGTACATTCACAAACTCAAATTATCCTGTGTTTAATAAATGACACAGGTTTGTTAGATACTGTCAAACATTACTCTGTGGCAATAAAATAAATTTGCAGCTATTCTAGCTTGAGACTCAAGTGAGCAAAAATATATTTATGTTCCTTGGAAATCTTTTATGAACAAACTCTATACTGCATATCCTTAACTCTTTTTTTTTTAAATTTCTCTAGTAATATAATTGCACTCAGCAACTTCAGAGAATCTTGACGCTTTCTTGTGCACAAATTGAAAGCTCTTTCTCAGCTAAAATCAATCATATTGTATTATTAATTTAGCCTTCCAACACTGCAAAATCTATACATTTTAATGTATATTCAGTTTCATACAGCTGATTCTAGTGAAATGATGGGGTTCTTTCCCTTCTCCTATCTCTTGGTGAATTAGATGGGAGTAGATTAGAATCAATGGGGAGGTTTTGGTTTGTTAAATTACTATCTAACAATTCTTTGATATTTATCTCAGCTGCAGCATACAAACCTGTCCAATCCCCATGGAAGTCAATGAAGAATTTAATTGACTTTGGGAGTTGGATTAATTCTTCTAGTACTTACTCAATGTTGATACTTTCTGCAGATGGACGACAGCAAACACGAGGGTTTTCAAGGTAAAGCATTTCAGTCACGCCGTGGCCACACTAGCCCCTCCTTTCAGAGGGGCCAGAGTAATGAGGCACTTCGGCAGATGCTAATGAGGAACTGTCATAAATATGCAGTGCCTCATTAGCATAATGGCAGCTGCACATGCTTCAAAAATGCTGCTTTCAAAACACACGTGGCCCGTTTAGCCAGGGACCTTTCAAAACAACCCCTTGATTTTAAAAGACCCTTCTTCCCATTTGGTGGGAAGCCTCAGTGTTTGATTTCTATTGTTGTGGTGTCTTGTCAAAAACTAACACCAAGATATTCAGGCAGTCTGCTCTAGAACTGATCAAAATACATGCTCAGTTTAGGGGAGTTTTTTGTGTTTCCGCCACCACCATCCCTACAAAAATTTCCACTGCTCACCAAAAACCATAAAACAAATCGTATTTCACTTGTTGGCAGTCAAAAATGCATACAAGAAAGATTGTTGAACTGCTGAAAACCGAGATTTTGTGGGTTTGGCAGAAAAATTTTGGTTTTCATCTGAAACATTTTTGGAAGACAATAGGAGTAATCAATGCAATTTTGGACTAAATGGAAAATTACACTATTTAGAAAACTTTTGACGAGCTCTGCTCTGCCCTCTGAAAATGAGTTCACAATTTTAAATTGCTAAGCAGGAATTTAGTTTCCTAAATTTAGGTACCACATTTTGATAATATTTGCCTTAGATTCCCTTGTGACAAACATCCTTAGAAATTCCATGGATAGATATATGCATGTATGTGTAAAATAGAGTAATATATTTTGGGGGTCTGTAATACTACTTGAAATTTAACACATTATAATACTCAAAGAGTCATTTCTAAGACATACATTTTATAATAGGCTAAGTAAAAACAAATGTAGTGAAAGTATAAGCTTCTGTAGTTAATTCACTTAGACTTATTATTAAGCATTTTATCTTACATGTATGTTTTTACTAATCAAATTGTGTTCCTAAGTTTGTCCTATTAACCTTAGCTGCATTGCAAAATATCATATAATATTATATAATGAAATACTAAATAACGAACAATATGGCTACATCTACACTAAAAGCATCAGTCAACAGTCAAATCTGTCACAGGCTCTGCAAACGGGGTTGCCTGGTGAACTGGAAGCTTTCTCTATTGACAGAAATGTCTACACTGTACTTCTGTCAACAAAACTCTCTAGTGTAGACACAGCCTGCTCGTTTAAATGAGTTGTGAATGTCTGTATTTGTGTTGCAGATGTTTTACATGAAATACTTCATTTCTGTGAATTAATTTATGTAAGAAAATGTCACTCTCTTTTCATACAGACAGGTGTATTTCATATGATCAGTAGTGTGCAGAAATCTGAAACAGCCCCAATTCAGTTGGCATGGTATTGATAATTGGTGCTGGGGTAGCTAGCAAGAACAACTAACAGACACATACATGTGAAGTTTGGCAGAGGCAAATTTTATGTTCATGATTGATGACGAATGACACCACATAGTGACAATAAATATTAAACCATTTTTCCAGATTGAAGGGAAGATAAATTTTAAAGTACCTCCCAGCACTTTTCTGAGCTTTTAGATGATGATTGCACACCCCATTGCAGCCACATGTGTTGTTAAAACTCACCTTTAAGATTTGCCATTCTAAAAAGGTAATTCTTTAGTTTCTGCCTATATCAGGATTACAGAGTTTTGCCAACAAAATGGCCATTTTGACAACAAAACCCATGGAGCATCCAGATTGTGAAGTGCATCATGACAACAGTAAGTTGACAGAATGCAGCGCTTTTGTCGCCAGCCATCCCCAGCTCGTCACAAGGGAGAATGCTACTGTTGATGGAGATCTGTCAATAAAACACCAGTCTGGAAGTTCCAGGGGGGCCTTTTGTTGACAGAAGAGGCCTCCAGGACACCAGGAACATACCCCAGCAGATGCCTTGTTCACAGAAAGCAGCGTTCTATAGTTCCTGCCTGCGGCCCTTTTCAAAGCTACAAGGAGCCAGGGAAACCATGTGTCAGGAAGCTGAGAGTATGCAAGCTGCTGGTAAAATGCCCTCACAGCCACAGTTTGCTAGTCAGTGTTCCCCCATGGCAGACTAGCAGGAAGCATAAGACCCCAATTTTGTTCCCAATAACATTTTCTTCTAATTTTCATACACTAAGCATTAATTTAGCTTGGCCAAAACACAGCAGCATGCCAAATTTCTCTGGTCTATCTCTTTTTTGTACAGTTTAATGAGAGGCAATCCTATTCCAGGTTCATCCATTTTTCCGACTCATCTTGGTTCAGTTTCTTACAATATTCACTCAGTTATGTCAGTTTTGAGGACTGAACTGATTTGATGATTCTTTTCTTTAGGGTTTTATGAAAAACAGTCCTGTTCCAGGCACATCCTGTTTTCCTGCAACCACCAAGACCTGACCTTGCTTTAAGTTATGATGAGAGGAAGCTGCATACCAAATTTGGTGGGCCAGGTCTTGATTAAATGAACAAACAGACAGATGTACTAAATTATAATTGATTTAGAATCAGAGAGGCTATGGCCACACTAGCCCCTCCTTTTGGAGGGGCTATGGTAATGTGGCACATTGGACTATGTTAATAAGGTGTTTTCATGAATATGAAGCACCTCATTAGCATAATGGCAGCCATGTTCTCTTCAAAACTGCTGATTCTGAAACACACTGTGCCCGTGTAGCCGGGGGCGGGGGGTTGGATCTTTTGAAACAACCCTTTGATTTTGAAAGACCCTTCTTCCCAAAACCAAATGGGAAGTGCTTCATTTGCATATTCTGAAGTGCCACATTACCATAGCCCCTCCATAGCCAGAGAGTATAAGGCTATAAGAGTCCACTAAATCATCTAGTCTGACTTGCTCTATATCTCAGGCTATAAACATCTCCCAGCATCTGCACTCTAAATCCAATTACCAAAATAAGACCAAAGTAAAGGAGATGCAGATTAGGCTATTATGCAGGCAGAGAATAGCATGGACCCAGGTGCACCAATGCCTGATGCTCCTACAACACCAGGGAACTGATAAAGTGAGATTACAGAGACAGTCCTAACAAGTGACCTGAATACCTGCACTGTGGAGGAAGGCAACTCCCCGCCCACACCCAGGGTCACTAGGGCTACGTCTACACGTGAAGCCTACATCGAAATAGCTTATTTCGATGTAGCAACATCGAAATAGGCTATTTCGATGAATAACGTCTACACGTCCTCCAGGGCTGGCAACGTCAATGTTCAACTTCGACGTTGCGCAGCACCACATCGAAATAGGCGCTGCAAGGGAACGTCTACACGCCAAAGTAGCACACATTGAAATAAGGGTGCCAGGCACAGCTGCAGACAGAGTCACAGGGCGGACTCAACAGCAAGCCGCTCCCTTAAAGGGCCCCTCCCAGACACACTTGCACTAAACAACACAAGATACACAGAGCTGACAACTGGTTGCAGACCCTGTGCATGCGGCATGGATCCCCAGCTGCCGCAGCAGCAGCCAAAAGCCCTGGGCTAAGGGCTGCTGCCCACGGTGACCATAGAGCCCCGCAGGGGCTGGAGAGAGAGCATCTCTCAACCCCTCAGCTGATGGCCACCATGGCGGACCCCGCTATTTCGAAGTTGCGGGACGCGCAATGACTACACGGTCCCTACTTCGACGTTGAACGTCGAAGTAGGGCGCTATCCCCATCTCCTGATGAGGATAGCGACTTCGACGTCTCGCCGCCTAACGTTGAAGTTAACTTTGAAATAGCGCCCGATGCATGTAGCCGTGATGGGTGTTATTTCGAAGTTAGTGCCGCTACTTCGAAGTAGCGTGCACATGTAGACACGGCTTAGCACTATGACCAGGTGAAAGATTCTTTCCTTAATTCACATGCAGTGATTAACATATGAGCAACAACCAGCCAGCTAAACACTGCCTCAGTGCCTGGCCATCTCCTTTTCTGGCTATCCCTGATGCCTCAAAGGAAAGAGATAATACAGCCTCCTAGAATATAGTGAAGGAACAACATCCCTTTCTGAATCAGCTACCCACCAGCAGGAACCTTGACACATGAGACGTAAACTAGAGAGAATCTTCTCCCCTGCCATTACAAGCACCTGTGTCATACAATGGCACAAATATATTTGACCATCTCTTTTAAATTAATTAGCTGTTTCATCGGAGCCTGAAAATTTCACAGATTTATAGGCCGCATCTATACAGCCCCCTCCTTTCTGGAAAGGGCGCAATAATGAGAAAAGGGGAATATTCAAATTATTTGTGAATTGAAATATCTATGCCTCATTTGTATATTCCCATGAGATTTCACTTCCAGAAGAGCCCGCTCTGGAAGCTACAGAGCCATGTAGATGGGGCCCTTCCAAAAGGAACCCCACTTCTGAAAACCCTCAGATTCCTGAAACATTTGAGAAATAAGGGGTCTTTCAGAAGTAGGGGTTCCTTCTGGAAGGGCCCAATGTACATGGCTCTGTAGCTTCTGGAAGGTGCCCTTCTGGAAGTGAAATCTCATGGGAATATGCAAATGATGCGTAAGATATTTAAATCCAGGCCTCAGTTGAATATCCCTCTTTACTCATTACCATGTCCCTTCCAGAAGTGAGAGGGCTGTGTAGATGCAGCCATAGGGTGTTCCCATAGGGAATAACTATCTGGAAATTGCTATTTTGAAATAGGGCTGCTACACATAAAAATGTAGTTTGAAATTACACTTAGCTACTTTGAAATACATTATCTGCACACATAGCTCCTATTTTGAAATAACACTTATTTCAAAATAGTTATTTCAGAATAGATGTTAAGATAGTCTGCATCTACACTAGCAAGTCCTTTCAGAAAATGAGGCCCTCTTCCAAAAGACCAAGCGATGCATCCATATACAAAATGCCCTCTTTCAAACTCCTCTTGAAAGAACATGGCACTTCCGCTGGAGTCCCTCTTCCTCTCCCACATGAGGAAAAGCACCTTTTTCTGAAAGATTCTTTTGGCAAAAAACACGTGGAGATGATCCAGGGGCCCTTCGTTTGAAAGACTAGTCCTCACGATGACAGATTTTTCAATCCCTGGCCCATTCCTTTGAAAGAGCAGGGGTTGTGTGAATGCTGTCCTTCAAAGGAGCAGATTGCTCTTTTGATCCTCTTTTTTATGTGTGGACATGTTCTTCTGGAAGAAGATCTTCTGGAAGTGGTCTTCCAGAAGATCATCTTTCGAAAGATCACTGTAGTATAGCCCTGTGTCTACACGAGCCCCTTCCTTTCAGAACAGGCATGTTAGTGAGTGGGTTCGAAAGATGCTAATGAGGTGCTGCCATGAAAATGCAGCACTTCATCAGTACAATGGAGTTTACAGCAGTTCGAAAGTGTGGCTTTCAAATTGCATGCCACCCGTGGAGATGGGGACCTTCTGAAAGGACACCACCCCAGTTTTCGAAAGCCCCTTTTTCCTGAAGGGGCTTTCAAAAACTGGGGGGTCCTTTCGGAAAGTCCCCGTCTCCATGGGCAGTGCACGATTCAAAAGCCTCACTTTCGAATAGCCACAGCTGCCATTATGCTAATGAGGCTAAGCATATTCATGGCAGCACCTCATTAGCATCTTTCAAACCCACTCATTAACATGCCCCTTCTGAAATGAAGGGGCTCATGTAGACCCAGCCTAGATGTGTCCATAGGAGTAGTGCTTATTTTGAAATAGCTATTTCAAAATAAGTACTATTCCTCGAAGAATGAGGGTTGACAATTTTGAAATAACTCAACCTCTATTTCAAAATTATTTCGAATAGCAGCTGTGTTGTGTAGATGCAAGGACAGTTATTTAGGAATAACAACTGTTATTTCAAAATAACTATGCTGTGGAGACCAAGCCATATAGATTTCAATTAAGTTTGCTGGAAAGAATTTCAAGAAGCGCTATCATACCTGAGATGCGAGAGGTACATTTCCAAATCTCTGCTCTGCCTGATTCAGAGTGGGACAAAAAATTCTGCTCTGAATTAGGCAGATCAAGGATTTGAATCTGTATCCCAGCCAGTATCCTTGTTTGGAGACTCACTGCCCCTGAGCTTTTCATCACAAAAGAGACATTTTGATAAAAATCTAATGTTTTGTTTAAGCATTCAAGAGGTTTTGTTCTTGTTCCAATGGAGAAACTAAAAAAGCTTCCAAGCCCTCAAAAGTTGTTGCAAAACAGAATTGCTGTGCTCTACTCAGCTTTAGTTATAATTCTACCTTTATGGAAAACTGCTTACCAACTCGCATCATTAAGTGATCGGCATATACACTGGATAATGTATTGATTTTGTTTGTTGTAGTACCCAGAATAACTTAGGCTCTTTTTTAAACAGACCAATGAAAGAGTTTACAGTCTGAAATGGCATAAACAGCGAGAGGAAGAAAAGGATGTAATGTCCAAAGGGTGGAGAACTGGGTGATGGCAGACATAGCTCTAAGGCCATACCAAATTCATGGCCAAGAAAAATGAATTATGGACCATGAACTGTGGTCTCCTCTCTAAAAATCTGCTCTTTTTTGAACGTTTACCCTATACTATACAGATTTCATGGGGGAGGCCACTGTTTCTCAAAATGGGGTTCTGACCCAAAAGAGGACTATAAGGATCTTTTGATCTGCTTTTTTTGTGTGGACACATCTTTCAAAAGAAGGTCTTTTGGAAGAGATCTGTAGTGTAGAGGTATCCTAGGCAGGTAGCAAGGGTATTTCAGGGTGGGTATAGTACTGTCACTCTTACCTCTACATTGCCCAGAGCTTGCTGGCCAGACGCTCAGCTCTGAAGGTAGCATCCCTCCAGCAGCAGCACAGAAGTAAAGGTGGAAATACCGTACCATGTCACCTTTGTTGCTACCCTCAGATTCGGATCAGGACCCCAACAGTTCTCTGAAATTTCTGATTAAAATATAGGAAATCATTAAAATTTATTATTTTTAAAATCCTATAGACATGAAATTGACCAAAATGGACCTTGAATTTGGTAAGGTCCTGTGCTTACTTCATTATTCTTTTCTTCATTTGTTATTATGTCCACTAAATACTACCCTCATCCTTTCTTCAAAAATCACTTGTCTGCTCTCCCCACATTCATTCCAGTTTTCTTGTTACTCTCCTTCCTCCTCAACACAAGAGTGGTTCATTCATGAAATGAACAAATTATATGGCTAAGCAGATACAGGAAACTTGCTGATTAAGTTTTGGTTCTAAAAACTGCAGATCTTCAGGAGGGATTTGAGTAACAGTACTGTGGCTTTGCAGATGTGTACAGCAAGGGTGTCCTATGCATAGGAAACGACATGGATTTGAGGTATGGGGATGGTTGTGGGGGACTCAGGTAATGTGTCAGGAATGAGGGTCTGCAGCTGGAATGGGGACTAGCTAGCACATGGCAACTGAAATCTTTAATTGTCCATATTAGCTAAGCAGTTTGCTAGGATTGTTCTTAAGTCCACCAGAAGTACTTGTCTAGTGGCAGCTCAGCACTTACATCAACGAGCAGTTGTTGCTCCAGTGCCTGCCTTCTTCCCAGACTTGTTTCTACCCTTCTCCAGTCTGCTCCCATCCAGCTCCCCTGCTTGGTGTCTGACCCTTGTCTCTGACTCCTGGTTCCTGACTCTCGTTCTGACCCAGAGTCAGGGCCTGACTGCCAGGGCTCTGGTCCATGGCACAAGGTGATGAGGATGACATGTTAACAGCTGGATGGATAGGCCATACCATGAAAGACAGGGTGAGGTGAGATGAGGTAGGGAGAGGCAGAGTTATGCAGGACTTTGAAGGTAATTACAGGAAGCTAGAATTTGATGTGATGAAGCAGGAGAAGACAGTGGAGACATTCAGAAAGGACTTAAGAGTGATAGGCAAAAAAGATTGGCAGATGCCTCCATAAAGCAGCTGCTGCTTAGAAAATCAATGGCTATTCTTGTAATTTCTAAGATAAGAGTAGTAATTTTAGTTCCTTTGGCTAATTTGAGACAGAGTTCCTGGTAAATGCTGTGAAAACTTAAAAAATGTATATCAAAGTCATGAAGTTCATAGTCCGTAGTGATAAACAAGACTGGGTTGCAAGTCAGATGAGGAAAAGCAGGCTGCAGCATTAGCTTCTGTGGTGCTAGCTAGATAGCATGTAGTGGTTAAATGCCAACTTCCCTTGCTTCATTCTAAGGAGCTTTACAAACCTATTTGTTCTTCCACAGCCTCCACTTTTTGACAAGTGGCAGCTGAGTTTGTTTATTTACTGTGAACTTTGCCAGACTCTGTGGCTTAGTTGTGGTCTAGATCAAACTGTGCTAAGGATGAGTCTGCCACACTCATTTTATGTGTCTACAGCATTCAATTATATTAATGGTGGTGGTGTTGTAGGAAAAGAGTAGATATGCCACCCATGAAGAAAAATTTTGAGGTGGTGATTGTAAAATACATCACAGCAAGACCAGACACAAGTGGTGAACTATGTCTCTGATAACACTGATATGTGCAAAAACAACATGGATATGAATCCTGTCGATGGGCTCAGAAAAAGGAAGCTTGCTTCTACTCATAAGCCTGTGAAATATTATATTTTTTAATTTGTTTAAAGAAAAAAAGAGATTGAATAGAGTGCCAGTATACATCCCTCCAAAAAGTCAGCATGAGTATTACTATTATTATAAATTGAAATATTTGCTATTTAAAATCTTGTTTCTCTGAACTCATGTTAAGGCAAGAAGGACAGAACAGTTCTACAAAATGAGATAAAACAGGTGGCATTTTCATTTTCAAGGAGGGAGGAACAAAAAATAAAAACAATACAAATAGTAGCTTTTTTTATAGACTGCAGGAAAATTATCTACCAGAGCATTTGAGCCCATTTAGGAACAACAACAAGAATAATGAAAAAGTTTATTTAGAATTATGTTTTAGCAACTCTATATAGTGAAATCATGTGTTTTAATGACAACATAATTTCAGAAGTTCCAGGAAGATAGAAAAAAATTAATGAGAACCATTTTAAAGAATGCTTAAAATGGCTCTATTTTAAAACAGATAGGAATAAGGGGATTTGGAAGTTGGCGGAGTCCTTTCGAAAAGGACTGCTGTCTGGCTGAGCTGCGCGGCAGTGAAATGCAGCAATTTCGAAGACCCACAGCCACCGGCATGCTAATGAGACACTGAATATGCATTTCAGTTCCTCATTAGTAAGCTTAGAAATGGCCATTTGCACTGCCATTTCAACTATTTGTGCTAGTGTAGACATAGCCATAGAACGTATACAGACAGCCTTTTTAGAGCTACTCATGTAATGCAAATAAACACATTTAATATGTACCCTTCCTACTTTATTCATGTGTTTTTGTAATGTATTACAATTTATACCCCTCTAGTCCAGTACCTTTGGTATCTGACTTGTGTCAAACGAGAGAATTCGCCCAACCACAGGAGGTCAATATTGTCTAGCAGCATTAACAGCAGTTCCACTGCTTACTGGGCTCTTAGAAGACATTTAGGTGTAAACTACAGCTAATTATCAGCACAGAACACTCAGGGCCAGGACTGTTGGCTGTAACCAAATTTTATGAGACCACTGGAAACTTGGCCACATCCATGATAAGTGGATATTTGGCTAACTACAATCATGCTAGATTATGTATGTTCCTGCATGAGAGAATGCCAGACTGGAGAGGTTCAAACTGTAGTAGCTATAAGTTCTTTCTACATTTTTTCTCCATGTGGCAAAATTAATTTTCCCACCTTCACACATCAAATTGGAAGCAGGGCTGGGGGAGAACTGTGATAAGCAATACTTCCTCCCTAGCCTATGACTACAATCACCTACATTCCAATTGTATATTTTTTTAATTTTCTCTTTGTGTATATTTCTTTAAGACTGCTATAGTGCTAGAATTAAGAAATTATCTGAGTCTCTGGTGGCATCAGTTCATCTAAATCAAGGGTAAAAAGGGGTAGAAAGTGCAGTGGGTGAATGCACTCATTTTTTTTCATTTTACCTGTTCAGGTTACAAATGAAAAGGCATTTAGTAATCTGCATTACACAAAGAAGTGCCACCTATGGGTATAATTGCAAGTCCTTTGATAATGAGGGACCTAGATCTGCAACAGAATGGCCATAAAAACCTGCCTTTTTACTAAGTGCTCAGTGGCAACTTTCTGGCATAGTCCTGCATTTGGCTTTAGAGAAGGAAAGTGAGAAGAGTTGAAACACCCAAAGGTGAACGTTGAGAGAAATTATGCCCAAGAGCAGTGGTTCTCAAACTGTGGGTTGTGACTCCAAAGTGGGTCATGATCCTGTTTTAATGGGGCTGCCACAGCTGATGTTAGATTTGCTGGGGCCCATGGCCAAAGCCCAAGCTCCACTGCCCAGGGACAAAACCAAAACCCCACAGTTTCAGCCCTCAGTGGCAGGGCTCAGGTGACAGGCCTCTAGCCTGAGGCTGAAATCTGTGGGCTTTGGCTGGACTTCACCTACCCCGCCTGAGGTCATGAAGTTATTTTTGTTATCATAGGGGGGTCATGGAACAATGAATTTTAAGAACACCCGCCTTAGAGCTTCTAGGATGTGCTGGAAAGAGAAACATTTGAAACATTCCTGGAAAGCATGCAGCACGTTCTTACTTCTTCCATCACATGCTCTGCCAGTAGACGAACAAAAGCAGTATAGTTTGGCTTTGCCTACTAGCTGCATTGCCACATACTTGTACAGCAAGTTGTGCCATGGGTAACTTTTGGGGCTTCTAAAGGGGAAGAAAGTCCCTAATTCTCAAGGAATAATTGTTCATTAAGAATAAACACCATTATTTGCAGGAACATCTCAATCAGGTTTAAGGTTGCTTGCTAGAGCTGAGCCAAGCGCTGCGTGGCTTGTATATTTTTTCCTCAGTAGGTGTAGAAAGTCAGCATGCAGTGGCTCTGCTAGAGTTTGGGTTAGGAAGATCATGTTACAGCTTTTTTGTTTATGTATTTGGCAATTGACATGTGCCAACTTACAGAATGCCCAGGACAACTGCTTAAAGTGAGAGGCTGATGGTTTGGAAACCAAGGTAAAGAGAGGGCATAAATTCCAAGCATCATCCATCATAAGTCAAGTGAAAGTGTGAGTCCCAAATCAAAGGAAGCCAAAAAATTCATGCAGCTATTGAATGGGCTTAAAACACTAAAAAAGAACACCCCCACACACCACAATATGTCAGCACAGAAGTCAGAAATCATAACTTTTGAAAATATCAGAGCAATAAAAATGATTTATAAATTGACTTTACTACAGAAAAACACAGTCAAACATCACCTTCACAGGGCAATATAGAAAATGACTTTGGCAGAGAGAGAGAGAGAGGAAACAGTGCTACCAAAACTATTTCCCCTCTCCTCTTCTCTGCTCCTTCGGCCTATGGTATGTGGCAAACTCATCCACATCAGAATAGAACTAGAGCTTTGTAAGGCTGAACATATACATGGTTGTTTCTGGTTTTGAATCTAATGGATCACTAAGGCGACCATGTGTCAGTACAGGGAAAATACAATCTTTGCTGCATAATCAGGCTAGACAAGCTTTCAACTGTCATGTAATGAGAGCAAGCTCTGAAGTTAATGATGTACATAGTAAAGCTCTCTAAGGCGAAAACTTCTTTGGCTTCAGTAAATGGACAAGCCATTGTATGTTGTGAAGGTTATTCTAATTAGACATGGCACTGGAAACATTTTATCAGGACACTTTTTTTGTTTTTGTTTTTCACTGAATAGCTATTTGAATCTTGCAAGTGCATGGCTTCTAGCACGTACACACCTCTAGCAGAAGTTGATGTTCTCATCATCTCACTTCATTATCCATCCTCCCAAAGAAACACTTTCAGTAACTTTGAAAAAACACACACAACACTTACTGTATGTTGCTGTTGGCATGTTGAATTGGCTTGTCTGGTACAATTAAACAGACATTCTAAAAGGTTCCTGCTTATTTGTAAAGGCCTGCAGACTTCAGCACTGGGAAACAATAAAACATGCTCAATAGAAAGAGCAGAAATGCTCATCTAGACTGCAAGATGAAAAACTCTGATTAGAAAGGGAGTGCAGAACTGAGCAGATAAAAAATATAAAACAAGACTAAAAGATACTGCTGTAGGAGAACAAAGATGGCAAAATACCAACTTCATTTGTATTTAAAATGGCAAATAAAATGTATATTTGTTCACATGCATGTGGTAATTTTTGTTTCAAACAATTTTTCACCCCATCTCACTCTTATTTTATATTTAATTTTCACAACAAAGGCCAAAATTTTATTTTTCCAATTTACTATGCTCTTTTGTCTCTTTACTAAAAAAAAATAGCAGAAGAATTGTCTGCAAACAAACCCATTTCTGCTTCACAGTAAACTATAAAGACTCTGTTAATTCTGCCCATTTTTTTTTTCTTCTTAGCTATTCCAAGATCCGGCAAACTTATACAGGCATCAGGCAGTTTTGGGCTTTGACTTTAACTGCATCTTTCTGGTCATAGTTTTAAAGTAATTTTGCTGTAAAATATACCGTCTTGGCCAGGTGAGCTAGACGTTTAAAAGAGAGGTATATGAAAGGAAAGAAATTAGTGGGACATGAAAAGGGCACACTGGGGTAAAGGGAGGTGACAGTGTTAAATGCCACAGTGTTTCAGACTAGTCAGTAGGATTAGTGAGTGCAGGAGATGATGTCATCTAGGTCCCTCTCATAGGTACATGTAGCCAAACAGAATCCCCCTCCTCTACTCCATCTTGCCCCTCTTAGGTGCCTCAGAGCACAAAAGATAAAGGAAACAGCACAGTCTTAGAATGTCTGAAAGCACAGAAGCGCTTATCTCAAGTACAGTCTTTGATGCTTCAAAAACACAGATGTGCTGCCTCATCATGACCCTGGACGGAAGAATACAGATAAGAGGGCTAACAGGCCAGCTGATGACCACAGGGCCTCTTGGCTGGTACTGATAATTGATACGCCCACACTTTGTCCCAGAGGAGGAATCTCCCGCCCATATGAAAAGAATGTCCTGTCTTAACGATTTAGTTATCTCTATCTTACAAGTATAAATTAAGTTGCAACTCCCTTGTAAGAACTGCTGTCACAAAGACGAACCAGTACAATTGGTACCTTTAGATAAGGAAGAGTGTATGTGACCCAAGGGGTATAAAGAAGGGTCCGACAGACCACTCTAACTGAGCTCCAATTACCTATACCTGCCAGTCGGGTAAGGTCTTTGCCTCCCGAGGTCCCAGGGGACACCCTCCTTGTACTGTTCTTCCCGAGGGATTCGGTGAATGACATTGGCTATCCCGGAGTCGAAGGACGCGGCGGTGAGAATTATACCTGCAATGTACTTTTGTGCACATTTAATAGTAAGAGCTCTTTAGGCTGAGGCGTCTAGTCCTCAAATGGGTAACTTTTCACTTGTAATCTAATTGACATGTCATATGTATCATCCTACTAGTAGTTAAGAAGATAGAGCAATAAACTTGTAACCATTAAGATTCTTATTTCTGCTTCTAATAAATAGCAACCATTTAAGCTTTCAGCCTGACTCCTTCCAGTTCCTGTAACTTGGCCGAACACAAACAAAGAACCTTAGCCGTTTGGCTATATCAGCCTGGTCATTGGTAAGGTGCAGTAAAAGCTGAGCGCTGATTCGTGTCGCCTCCACGGGGCAGACTCTTGGGGCACCCGACAGCCATCCTGGCTGCCTGCTGCGAAGGGACAGTCTGGCCTAGCAGTTAAATACTCGGGTGGAATAAGCTCTCTGCACCAACATTTGGGGCACCCATCAGCCACACTGGCTGCCCGCTGCAAAGGGAGTCTGTCCTAGCAGTTGAAGACTCAAGTGGATCTCTGGGGCACCCGTCAGCCATTTTGGCTGCCTGCCGTGAAGAGACTGTCAGTCCTAGCAGTCAAAGTCTTGGATGTAACGAGGCTCGCAGACCACTCATTACCCGGCCATCGGCTAACAGCACATTCTCCTCAGGACATATCTCAGGATCAGGACAATGAATGCGTAATTATGTCATGCTAGCATCTCAGGAGATAGTGGGAGTGGTACCTAGGGGAAGCCGGGCGGGTATAATGTGCTCTTTCGCCTTATTTCAGTCAGAAATTGTTGCCTTTGCTTTCCCTTCTAAACCACCCCTCTAACCCAAAGTCTTAGTTTGTTTGTTTGTTTGTTTTTAAGAATCCCAAAAGGGAATGGTAGCTGAAATAGCCCATCCTCTGACTACTTTATTTACTAATTGGGATTCATTTCTGACACACCAAGATTGCTCTGTTGATTTCCATTCCCACACTATTTTTGTTCAGCAGATATGATCTTAGGACAGTCCTTGAGCCATAACAGTAGGCCAGTTTGGACTAATTCATTCTTTCTGTCTCTCTTTTGCAACTTTTCCCATCAGCCTCTGTTGTAATATGGTGTTGAGATGTATTATGAACTTTTACTGACGTTTTGCAGTTGAGTTCATAATTAGTGTAAATTTGCAGGCCCGATTATCACAACAGTTGACACTTCTGAACTAGAAAATATTGAGAGTTCAGAAAGCTACACAGGTTTAAACTCCCTTATCCAGCACTCTCTCCTTTGGCAACAACCCTCATCCAGCAGGACAAGGGATGTTGCTGGACCAGAGAGTACTCACGAGACCCCAGTAGGTGTAAGCCTGTCAGCCCTGAAGTAAGAAACCAGCAGGGGCACAGAGCCCTGCCAGCAGCCCCTGCAATGGGATCCCAGCCAGGGGCAAGGTAACCCAGGCACTGGGGGTCAGCTGGGGCTCCTGTCTACAGGCCCAGCCACAAAGGGAGCCTGGCAGCCCTTAGGGGGAGTCCTGTAGGAGTGTGAGGGGCCCCGGCTCCAGGCATCTGGCCTGACCTTCCCTTGTCTGGGACCACTCAGGAAGGGTGCCGGATGAGGGAGCTACAACCTGTAGTTCTTTTAAAATTTCATTTTTAGCCTGATTGTGGAAAAAATGTACCCCAAAGTGTTCAGTATACTCAATCTAATTTAATTTTACTATTTGTGTGTGCTCTGAAATTTTCTGTGATGATTCTGCCTAGACACATCATATGGGTACATGGTATCCATCAACTAATAAATGTTTAAACCTAAATGTTTGAACAGGGCTTAAATGCCTTGATTTACTATATAGCCACTTCTAACTAGACCAGATCAGTTACAGTATCTTTTTCACCACCTAAAATAACTTAGTGCTGTATGTTAGGTTCTTCTCCCCAGGGCCAGTTGGCATGATGTTGCCAAAACTGCAACTGCCAGGACCCCACCAAATGTAGGCTTCAGTGCTGGGGTGATGATAAGTGCCAAGTGATGTGTCAGATGGGCTGCTTTGTACTGGCTGAGATCTCTGCTGGTGGTAGCTTGATACTCATTCTCCCTTTGGGCCATAGAGCATATGGCCTACACTGCAATTAAAAACCTATGGCCTGTTCATGGTGCCTGAGTCAGACTCAGAGAACTCAGGCTAAAGGGCAGTGTGACTGGAGTGTAGATGCTCAGATTCTGTCTGTGGCCCAGGTTCTAGGACCTTATGAGGTGGGAAGGACTCCAGTCTGAATCTAAATGTTTACATTGCAGTGAAACTTTCCCTTGGCACAAGCCTGACTTATCTGGCACAAGCCAGCTGCACATTTCTAATGGCAGTGTAGACATACCCAAAGATGTTTGCTTTCTTCCCGGTTAATGGGAAAATTTCATCTGCACAGCTCCCAACTTACTGGAAAAAAATGGATATTTCTATTCTGGCTACAACATATGTCTCCCCTGCCCAGCCTTCCCATGTGATTTAACACCATTCTTTAGCTGTCATGAAATAGTTTAGCACAAGTGTTGTTTACAGACGGCAAAGAGTTCACACTGACTCCTGACCATTGCATTGTATACTCCTAACTGAAAAGCTTAAATTTCACTCTCTAAAATGGTATATTTATTTACATTAGTCTCAGTACTGAAATGTCATCTCTGGCCAAAAGGTTTAATATACTCAAAAGACAGCCACAGGAATGAATGAAGATGCCACAGAAAATGGAACAAAATAAGGGAAAATTGACCAATACGGGGTAGCTCAGCTTTTAGGGAAAAGACATTTTTAATCTAAAAATAAGGTATCTAAAGAATGTATGTGTCTTGCAAAGTGGGCTGTAAAAATAAACTTGTATCACTCACACTCTGGCTATGTCTACATTTGCCCACTTCTTCAAAGAGAGCATGGTAATCAGCCCGATTGGAGCATACTAATGAAGCTACTTCTCCCCGCGGCAGCTTCAAAGTGTTAAACTACGAAGTGCCAGCATGGGGAGTAAAGGCACTTTGAAGTAGCATGGGAACTTTGAAGTGCCTGCAGCTGCACAGCATGCTGCACGTCCAAGTCTGACACCTCAAAGTTGCCACAGGGTGAATTAGCCTAATGAAGCGCTTCATATTCACCACAGCACTTCATTAGTATTCTCTGATCAAGCTGATTACCATGCGCCGTTCAAATAAGGGGGCAGGTGTAGACATAGCCTCTATGTTCACCTCTAGGCAAAACCTACCTTGTATTATGCCTGTGCATAGGTTTTCAAGAGTTGGGTACAGCACCCACTTGTGTTTGAGTGTCAAAATTGTTAGGAAGATTCAGGCATTGTATGTTGGCTAACAGCGATGAAGCTGACAAGAAGTAGCCCAATGACAATGCTCAGATGGAACTCATTCCTGCAAAGTGATGACCACACTGCCCCAGACCAAGAAAGCATTTTAAGCTCGTGCTTACTGTTGACTAACATACAGTGGCTAGTATACACATATAAAACACTCTGCACAATATATATTCCATGTATTTTTATTAAGCGTTAATATAGCAATTTTATAGCCCTGATTAACCTAGACATTTTTTATAATACTGTTTATTACACAAAGTATCCCATAAAACTCTACATTAGTTGGCATAAAACAAAACAGCAGTCATGTAGCACTTTAAAGACTAACAAAATAACACTTCTTCAGATCTGTCCCATGAAATCTCATCATCTATTAAATCATTTTGTTATTCTTTAGAATGCTGCTGGTTTGGTTTGTTAGAATACAGACTAACACAGCTATCTCTCTGTTACTATTCTACATTAGTTGGAGTAAATCTTGGCTTAAGTAGATAGGAAAACTGCCAGTATGTGGACATAGAATTGTTTGTTCATGGCAACAGAAAGGTGCTACCCTCCCAAACCTAGCTACGATAGTAGAGGATTAGTAGATGTCTTTACATGCCCATTAGAACCTTGAATGTATGTGTCTAGAATAAAGATAAGGGAACATCAAGACATGGAATGCATGGGTTCAGAACAGAAGATAAAGGGGCAAACTATGGCTCCAGAAACAAACAAAGCAAAGTGCTGAGTCTCTGAATACATTTTCAGGTGACTTACATAGTACTTTTTCCTGGTAAACAAATAAAATATCCACAGATGGCTCTAGGGATGTGACTTTGGGGCACCACGCTCTGCATGAAGTGAATGTAACAGTTTATTTTGTGCCATGTTAATAAACCTGGCATTGTTTATTTGGTTTCTTGAGCATATAGCGCAATAAGCCAAAATACTTTCAAGCAATTGACTATATAATTTATCAGCATTAGCTTTAGGTATGTGAAAAGGCACTACACAGTGAAATACTCACTTGGCTTTATTGAATGCTCTGCTGTACGATGACGGAGTGTCCAGCACACAGAAGTAATGAGTTAATGGGGGTTTTATCACATTTCCTCCCTCTAAGTCTTTTATTTATGGATATCGGCAGTCTCCATCTTCTCACATAAAATAAGCAACTGCCTGATACATAGAACAGGGGTCTGTGGTAATTACAAAAAAAAAAAAAAGGTTTCCACTAACTGACACAGCAGTTGCTTTGAGTGGGCATAACTGTCATCAAGCCCCCTAGAAATAGTATTATAGTGCTACAGCTTGCACCTACCTTGTTCTTTGAAAGGAAGCCTCGCTTTTTGAAAACACCCTTCTTCCTAAATTTTTTGGGAAGAAGGATGCTTTCAAAAGGGGGAATTTCTTTCCAAGGAACCCCATGTATACGGCTGTTTTGCATTTCGAAAACAGCACTTCCAGAATGGTGAGTGGCCACTGTTATGCAAATGATGTGCTGAATATGCAAATCAGCACCTCATTTGAATTTTCAATTGGCCATATTTGCATGCCTCTTTCCAAAGGGAGGGGCAGTGTGACATGGCCTATGTGTCCTGTGTATCAAATACGGAATGGAGATCATGAATAATCTTATGTCCAGCAGAATGCTCCAAATGAGATGTGAACACTATCTGTGCTGAAAATAGTTTATTGTAGTTTTCATTTAATATATTCACCAGAGTTTACAGCAGTAAGAATTATTTTATAATTCAGCAGGTCAGGAAATGCAAAGTGATACAGCCCTTATTTCAGATAACTGTACAATTGCACTAGACAGTACCATAAACAGAGAGACATTTCACTGAAGCAATATTTTTACTTTTGTTCTATATTTATTCCATAGTTATAGTGAATACAAAAAAAATTACTCTTTTCTCAGTTTTGATTCTCTCATCTTCCATGTACTCTACAGTAGGGCTGAGAATGCATTATGGGATCGTGTTCAGAAACTTTGTCTACTTTCTTTCCACTGCCAGACTGAAAACCCACAATGAAGTGATTAATGCTTTGTGACTTTTTGCCTCATGATTTCCTTCCTTTTGGGACAGAAACTGACTTTCCTTATTTTGTTATGAAAATCTGGAGTGTGCCCTTTGCCTGAAAGGATCCAAAGGCACCAGTAGTAGGAAACAGAGACTGCCTCCATCAGAGTAATCTGAAGGAGAAGCAAAAGAGACAGATCAGTGGATGAGGTCCACCTACGCCAAGTCATGGATCCAAACAGTTCCTGGCAATACATACAAATGTTTGCTGCTGTGCTTTGTTCACATTTGAGTTTACCCAGAGTGGGCTTGAAAATAAAAGCTATCATTAATCATTTTTATTTCTTGGTAAATCATCAGAGACATTCCATTAATTATTCAATTTTTAATGGCATGATGGAGTTCACACTTTTTCCTCTTAGGCTCCCCAGATTCATCTGCCTTTTTGTGCTGCCCCCAAAGCCTAGTGGAATTGAGACCATGGTCAGACGCTGTTCTTAGCTTTGGGCAGAGAAACTAGAGAGACTGGTTAATAGCGAGTGGAAGTGGTGTGGGTGAAGGATAGTCGGTTGATGCTGTTGCTGGATGGAGAGAGCTAGTCTGGCACATCTTTATCAGCTCCTCTCACTCAGACTTTCTTTCCCTTGCCTAGTCTTCCTGGCCCCCATTTTCTGTAGAGCACTGCTGCAAAGTAGCCCTGATCTAGATGGAGAAAGATGAGTATGCTGAAGCACCATCTTCCCTACGCTCCCCCCAGGTGCAGTGTAAGCAAAGAATAATTGCATGAGGAAGCAGAATTTACGTGCATTCCCCTGCATCTTACTGGGTGATGGATTATGACAGGCTGAGCTACTTTTGGGAGGAAAGAGAGGGCAGTTTGCTGCAACCCATCAGTCGTCCTTCAGGTCCCACATCTGGGTTACCCCAGTCTTGATCAAGAAATGCCTTTCTAGAATATCTTCCATCTGAGGACTACAAAGCCATTCACAACATGAAGTTAAAGACATTTTCTCTTGGTGCGTATTTAGAACACTCTGTCCAGCAGCATTCAGTCAGGCAAGCTCCATCAATGTGCCACTCAGTTCATGAAAACAGGAGCCCTGTGTCTACACGTGCTCCTTTCTTTCAAAAGGGGCATGTTAATGAGCAACTTTGAAAGATGCTAATGAGGCACTGCAATGAATATGCAGCACCTCATTAGCATAGTGGCAGCCATGGCAATTCAAAAGTGCGGCTTTTCAAATTGCATGCCGCCTGTGGAGAAAGGACGCCTCCAGTTTTGGAAAGCCCTTCCGATCACCAGTGTTGAGCCCTTCAAATGAGGCAATGGAAGACAAATTCTCCATTTCCTTTCCACACAGGTTGGTGATCTGTAGCAGGAACAGAAGAGGTGTCTCCAGAAGCATCCTGTCTGGCTACCTCTGCTCACTTGTCCAGGAAGCGTGTCTCTGCACACCTTCATACATTGCAGCAGGGGCTGGTAAAGCCACATCTGCCCTGAAATCACTGTGACCATACTGGAGACTTTTAAATGAATAAACACTGAGATAAACTGAGGTTGGAAAGGTGGACAAGTCTGTTCACGTGGGTAAAGTCAGTGCAGCCTGTGTGAAAATAATTCAGTATAATGTGAATTGGTGAGCCTGAAGTTGACAAACTTTTGATGGGATTTTGGCTCAGATTATCAGTCACTCTAAATATTTCTTACTCAGTATCTGGCTTCTGTTCAGTTTCCAGCCATTTTCACCTTTATCTAATTATATAAGACCACTGACTGTGTTTTTGTTGGGTTTGGTTAGTTTTGATTGTTTTCTTGCTAAGGTCTCAAGAGGGCTAGATATCAGTGGCTGTCAAATTTGAAAGGAAGTACATTTATCAATAAATAAACATGAGTCAGCAGGATGTTCCCAACTGAACAGGTTTCTATGCAAAGGAAAGGGACTGAATCTACAAAAATGACCTTTGCCACCAGAGTAATAGGCAACTTGAAATCCTTTCATGATAACAAAACAAAACATAGCTGGAACAGGTCCATGATTGAGGAATTTGCAGAGGTAAAGAGCTAGTTATCATCTCCTGCATTTCTGCTATGTGGAGGCACTGTATACTTGTCATCAGCGATGTGACTGAATGTATAGATTACAGTGAAATGCACAACATGAGGTCTCCTCTTTGCCAGCAAAAAGTTGCCTGGTTTCACCCCCCAACACGCATAGACATTGTAAGTTTGAATAAACCATTGATTTTGACCCCTGTATCACTTTTACTTAAAGTTTTTTTTTCCTGACAGAGGGAGAGGGTTGCATCAATTGGATTATTACAAGACCTTAGCTGTGTCTACACGTGCACGCTACTTCGAAGTAGCGGAACTAACTTCGAAATAGCGCCTGTCGCGGCTACACGTGTCGGGCGCTATTTCGAAGTTAACTTCGACGTTAGGCGGCGAGACGTCGAAGTCGCTAACCTCATGAGGGGATCGGAATAGCGCCCTACTTCGACGTTCAACGTCGAAGTAGGGACCGTGTAGACGATCCGCGTCCCGCAACGTCGAAATTGTGGGGTCCTCCATGGCAGCCATCAGCTGGGGGGTTGAGAGACGCTGTCTCTCCAGCCCATGCGGGGCTCTATGGTCACCGTGTGCAGCAGCCCTTAGCCCAGGGCTTCTGGCTGCTGCTGCTGCAGCTGGGGATCCATGCTGCATGCACAGGGTCTGCAACTCGTTGTCGGCTCTGTGTATCTTGTGCTGTTTAGTGAAAGTGTGTCTGGGAGGGGCCCTTTAAGGGAGCGGCTGGCTGTTGAGTCCGCCCTGTGACCCTGTCTGCAGCTGTACCTGGCACCCTTATTTCGATGTGTGCTACTGTGGCGTGTAGACGTTCCCTCGCTGCGCCTATTTCGATGTGGTGCTGCGCAACGTTGGTGTTGAACATCGACGTTGCCAGCCCTGGAGGACGTGTAGACGTTATTCATCGAAATAGCCTATTTCGATGTCACCACATCGAAATAGGCTACTTCGATGTAGGCTTCATGTGTAGATGTAGCCCACGAGAGTTGTTCTTCCGCCTATCTTTATAAACTGTTGCAGATTTCTGTGCCGCTAACCAACAGAATATTCATTTCTTTCTAAATGTTCATCCACTGTGTCTTCAGGGTATTCATTTTTCAAAAATGTACCCCAAACAATTGATAGGAAATCTTTTCACTGCTAACTCCTAGCTGGGTGTAACAAAAAACTTGGTGACTGGAAAAGTAATTTTTAAAAATTGACCTGCCGATGGTTATTTCTAACAGGTTAAAAAAAGTTTTATAAGACATTATAAATCTAATTATTTAGAGAAAAAAAAACTCTAACTCAGAAATGACATGCAACTTTTCCAAATAATTTAGAGCAAGTGAATGCACACTACAATTCAGAATTTGGAGAACATGTTTAAGTTGTGGTTAAAAAGTTTTGCAGTGTTAAGTCATGGTTACAAGTTAATAAAAGAAAGAATTTTTGAATTCTAATCAAGAGGAAGAAAATGGTTTTTATTTTTGCTTGGGGTTAAATACAAATTCATTCAGAATCTGAGTTGCACAGATAATCTTAGAACAATTAACACTTATTTTTGATGAAAATATCCTGCCCTTTGCTTGCTTAAAAATAAGATTCAGTGGCTATGTCTACACTAGCCAAAAGCTTCGAAATGACCATGCAAATGACCATTTTGAAGCTTACTAATGAAGTGCTGAAATACATATTCAGCACCTCATTAGCATGCGGGCGGCCACGGCAATTCAAAATTGACGCTGCTCACCACTGCGTGGCTCATCCAGATGGGGCTCCTTTTCAAAAGGACCCCTGCTACTTCGAAGTCCCCTTATTCCCATCTACTCATAGGAATGAGGGGACTTTAAAGTAGGTGGGGTCCTTTTGAAAAGGAACCCTATCTGGACGAGCCACGCAGTGGCGAGCAGCGTCAATTTTGAATTGCCGTGGCCACCCGCATGCTAATGAGGTGCTGAATATGTATTTCAGCACTTCATTAGTAAACTTCAAAATGGCCATGCAAATGGCCATTTCGAAGTTTTTGGCTGGTGTAGACACGTTCAGTGAGTTCTATTTGCTCAGCAGCAGAACAGGGAGGATAATTCATTAATTACTTAATACATATATACAATGCAACAATATTTTGGTGCTTTTTACGTGTGAAAGTCCCCAGTATTCATGAACCGTGTTCCATTCTGGAATCAGTAATAGGACAGAGAGTGGAGAGGAAAGAAGTCACAGAAGAAAGTTTCAGAGCCCAGCTCTATGGATTTAGGCTTTCAAGGAGATGAAAATAGCTTCATAGATGTTCAGGCTCAGACTCGGAAACTTTTCTGCCCTTTTACCCTGCGTTGTGAAGCCCAAGATCCAGCCATAGATCAAATATGCACACAGATGTTTTCACTATCATAGCTTGAGCCCTGGAAGCCAGAGTCTGTAAAGATGGGGTTTGAGATTTGGTGCTGCAGGATTCTGCTTGCCATATAGATGTATCCCCAGAAAATTTATGGCAAAGCAAGAAACTGAGTCCAGTTCCTAGAATCCCGTGCCAGTGCCTTAACCAGTAAACTGCTCTGCCCCTCAATGGTACTTCGCTTTACAGAAATAACTTCTATTTTTAAAAGAATTAGCATAAATTACCAGAGCTCTTGCGAGTAGGACAGCAGGGGGAGGCCTCATCTCCTAGCAGCAAGTGGTTCTATTTTAGAAAAACATTGTTAAAAAGCAAGCACCCTCTGAGGGTATATAAGGGTGCTTACTTTGTCGCTTTTGTCCCCTCCCCTCACCCCACCAAGAGGGGGAATAATAAACTCAATTTTGTGGAAATATTTGTGTTTGTGTTTGTCCAGAGGAGGCATGGGTCTGTTAGTCATTGCATACCAGGTGATTATGTCCCTGATTATGTCTCACATTCTATGTCAAATGTCCCTTTTTTTTTTCAGTACTGAAGATCAGGCCTAATATGCTTATGTGATTCCCTCTGCCATTAAATGAAGGGCCCATATGCAGTCCAAATATTTCTTGTTTGTTTAGCACTCACTAGTACCAGTGGGAGCTGCTATACACCAGGGAGATTCACACCTGAAGAAGGACAGGCAGTGCCAGCTCTTGGTGGTGAGCCTGGTGGCTTCACTAGGCAGTAGAAAATGCTGGTGGAGGCTGACAACAGGATATGCTGTGTTAGCATGTGGTGCACTCTCTGTCCGAGCTGTGGCTATATCCATTTTGCGCAGACGAGGTCTCTTCAGCCAGAGTGGGTGACTAGATCATGTAATCCAAAATATTAAGCTCTTTAAAACCACTGCTTTCTCAGTAGTGACATGATGGGGGGAAGCAGGAAACTAATGTCTAGAGGAGCGTTTCCCAAATTTAAATCATTTGTGTACCCCTTTCGGGACTTGGGCCGTATTGGTGTACACTCTTTCCCAGCATCTGAGCACAGGGAAGCAAGTAGTTTTGTTAATAACCTGATAAATATTCCCTATTTTGTAAAGCCTCTGGAAGTTGATAAGGCTCATAAATTAGTATAACCTAATGAAGAATATGCCTACTTTAATTGTAAGTCCCTAATAAATTCAGATAAATTGTTTTAATACTTAAATTTCTCTGTCACCAAAATGCATGGTATTACTATTCTGGGACCACATGGAAGATAGGCATTGAATTTTCAACTTGCCCTTTTCATTTTTTTTTATGTTAGTAAATATTCTATGCCTGGGTAGATCAGGGAAATGGAAACAAAAGCTCAGCAGCCCCTACAGCACTGATCAATCAGAACCCCCTCTTTTCAATTCTCTGTGATGTAATTTTCCTTTGAAATTGGACACTGGTGCAGTTCACCATTTATAAAAAACCTGGAAGGATTAGAAGATGGAGCAAGTCTCCACCCTTTCATAGCAGAGAGGTATAGTGATATGATTATTCACTAAAACTAAAGGTGATTATTAATTATACTTCAAGAGGCACTGCACTTGCTTGCTTTGTTCACCAACAAAAGTCCTTTTTGGTGTAAGTGGTGGTCTGGCACCATGAGATTTGCTGCATGAGGCTAATCATGATTAGAGGGGGGCAGGTCCGCTGATGAGTGGAGAGGCAAAGTTGCCCAGGGGTTTGGCATTTCAAAGGGACCCAGAGCTCTGGCCACTGCCTCTGCTATTACAGCAGTGGCTGGAGCTCTGGACCTCTTTGAGACACCATGACAGCATTGCCGTACCATTCCATGTGACTCTGAGTTGGGGAGAGACCGTGCTGCACTTTGAGCAGGGCTAAGGGCTGATTGCCTGAAACCAACACCTTCTGCACTTGGCTATGGCACTTCTGGGGGTCATGGAGACAAGGCATCCTTCCACCTTGCCGCAGGGTTTACAGTGGCTGTCAGCCCCACTGGTGAAAGGTGTATTCTTTTTTCTTGTTTTGCTAGCCAATGTTTTTTGGTTAACATGACAGAACTCACAGCCTCTTTCTGGGTTAAGTTAGACCTGTTTTTAATTTGGGGAATAAAAAGGGAGAGGATGTGCTGTTTGAATTGCCTTCTTGCAGTTTCAACAATCTGCAGTTTCAGTTAAAGTTTGGACACAAACAGCCCGATTCTAAGGCAGTGAGTTGGGTAGTGGTGGAAAGGAGGGGAAAATCTGCTTAGGCTTGTGGGCAGCGAGAAGGAAGTCTGATCATGACCCCTTGTCCTCAACCTGGGGCTGGATCTGTGGAACAGATGTAGCTGAGCTGGCTATGCAGGTTTTATGCCTTCTGAAAATTCCCCATTAGGGCAGCTTAATAGCTAGTTTGCACTGACTGGGCTGCACAAAAGATCTGGCCCAAACTATTTTCACTTTAAATTCATGGTGCTTTTGCAAACAGTCACTTGAAGAGGAGGCTGTGGATGGAGTTACTTGCATAACTTCTTCACTTTTCATGCTTTGTAGGAAGCTTGGTGTAATATTCTGGTGGCATCAAGAGATGAATTAAAGCTGATGTTCCCAAAGTCTCCCGCTTTAAACTCTCTGATTTGGCTTTTGTGGTAGAAGCTACTTGCCAAGGGATTTTATACCACCCAGCCGTATGTTGGAAGCAGTCCAATGAAAGCATATAAATTTATAAACTCAAAGGAATGCTGTCGGTATGATCTGACTTACATTTAAATGTTTCTAGTTGAGTAAGGAATGGCTTCCATGAACTCTCACTCCTTAAAAATCAACTTTTTGACAATGAAAGCTTGAACAAATGCCATTGTGTGTGTGTGTTTGTGTGTGTGTTTTCATGCGCTCATTTAAAAAGGTGACTTGAGAAACATGTATGACTCAAAAGTACACAGTAGTTTTTTTTCCAAACACTGTGAGGGTAGCAGAACCTCCTAGCACATGGTGGTGTTTTTGTGACAGATGTTGGTGAATTCATTTTTATATAATGTACAAATATGGTCCTTATGCTGCGATGTTGTAGCTATGTCAGTCCCAGAATATTACAAAGACAGAGTAGGTAAGGTGGTATCTTACAGACAGCCAGCAACCAGAACGGGAGGCATGCAGGCCATAAGCCTTTGCCCTTACAGCTTGGGGTAGATCCGTGGAACAGATAGGTATGCCAGTTTTATCCTACCTGTTGGTTCCCTATTAGGGCAGCTCAGCAACTAGTTTTCATTGCTTGAACAGCATACAAGATCTGGCTCAAACAATGTTCACCTGAGATACATTGTGACCTGGAAAAGAGCTCGGTATACATTAAAAAAGTGTGTCTTACCAACAAAAGCAAAGATGTTACCTCACCCACTTTGTTTTTCAAAGGAGGTCATTGATTAACAAGAATCTAAAGTCAGAGTCATGAAGTTTAAGGCCAGAAGAGACCTTTACATGATCCTCTCTGACTTCCTGTATGTCATGGGCCACCAGCATCATCCAGTACTCATATACTAAACTGATGCATGGGTCAGTATATCTACATTTTGTATGCATAATGTGTATTTTCCAATCCAGAATGGGATCCCAGACCCCTCCGCAGATTTGACTGATGAGCACTGAACTAGAGTAACATCTTATGACAAATTAATATTATTCTGCTGAAAAGCAAAGATCTGGTCTAGTCGACCAAAGCCTTCAACTCTGTCAATCATGAGGCTCTGTGGAAAATCATGTCAAAGTCTGACTGCCCAAGAAAATTTATCACCAGTGTGAGACTCCTGCACAAGCAGATGACTGCCTCCATCCTGTGCAGTGATTATACCTCTGAGTCCTTCATCATCTGAACTAGTGTAAAACAAATCTTTGTACTCACACGTTTTTCTCCATTTTCTTAGCAGCTACAAAAACATTACCTCAAGACCATCTACCACAAAGCACTGGCATCCAACACTGGACTGAGGGTAACCTCTTCAACCTTTCCTGTCTCCATGCCAGAACTAAAGCAATATCGGCAACAATAACCAACCTCCAGTACACAGGTGATTCTGCTGAAGTTGCACGCTCAGAGGACCTACAAACAGCCCTGAATTTCTTCTTTGAATCTTGCAGAAGCCAAGGGCTAATTCTGAAAATCAGCAAAATAAAATTTCATCCTCCAGCAAAAGTTAATCATCGTACTCAGCAGGGAAGGTCTACTTTGACAAAGAAGAATTGTAGAAAATAAACCATATTGCATACCTTGGCAGCCATCACTCAGGCTGTGTCTACACTACCACCTTCCTCTGAAGGAAAGATGGTAATTAGGGTGTTGGGAGTTTACTAATGAAGTGATGCCATGCATAGGCAGCACTTCATTAAGCAAATTCCCCCCTGCAGCAACTCCAAAATTTAAACTTCGAAGTACCAGCACGAGTCTAGCTGTGGCTCACCTGCCGGCACTTCGAAATGCCACGGCAACTTTGAAGTCCCCTTAGTCCTCATAAGTTTGTTTTTGAGCAGTAATGTTTTTGAGGAGTAACTCCTCAAAATTTTGAGGAGTAAAGGGACTTCGAAGTTGCCGCTGCACTTCGAAGTACCAGAGGGTGCGCCGCGGCTAGACGCATGCCAGTACTTTGAAGTTTAAAACTTTGGAGTTGCTGCGGGGGTAAATTTGCTTAATGAAATGCTGCCTATGCACAGCAGCACTTCATTAGTAAACTCCCAACACCCAAATTACCATCCTTCCTTCGAAGTAAGGTGGTAGTGTAGACAAGCCCTCAGAGTGCAGACATGGTTGTTAAGATTCAGAACAGTATCCTTTTCAACAGCCTTGACTTTGTCTGACTGTCTCGCCAAGTGTTCAACAACAGCAGAAAACACACTAGACTTTTAGTTTATAATGTGGTGGTTGTCTCAACTCTTTTGTACATCCATGAAACCTGGGTGACCTACAGAAAACACCTGAAAAGCCTGGAATACTAGAACCAGAACTTTCTTTGGAAGATTTTCAACATAATGTGGTAAGATTGTTGTACTACAGTCAATGTCTTCACAGAGGCCAACATGTTCAATGTTAAGGCCCTGTCCCCAGCCTCGATAGTTTTTCTCAAGTGAATCCTGTATTAGTAGGTTCTCTTCTCATCCACCTCTCCTTGCCCTCCTGAGTATGATGTCAGAGCTTTTCCCCACAAAACTTCTCAGGCGTTCTCATCTCCCATATAAGCTGGCTCAGTAAGATACAGTTGCCCACTTCTGAGCTGCAACGTGAGAACAGGCCCACATGATCATGCTCTAAATTATCCATTTCCTCACCCTCATGAATTATTGCTATCTGTGGAAAGCAAGAAACGCTATTGGGCCTACTTATATTCCACATTGGTGAGTTGGACTGCACAAGTTTTAAGTTGGCATCTCCTTAACAATGCTGTGAGCCTAGGTGTGGTTTTGATGTGGACTGGGGACTCCCCCGACATTTGCTTTGCTTGTGGTGAGAAGGAGACATTCAGACATGCATATGTATCATACACATGTTACAGCCCCTTTTCTGCCTCCTCCATGCTGGAAACAAGAGATTCTGGCTACACTTTTCCTTCCACCTGTTCATTTATGAACTCCCTGTCCACAGTCCCACAAAATCATAGGCCCTCCTTGTTAGCCTCCTCCTGGTGGTGGTCAAATTGGCATTTGTAAATCAAATAGAAGGGCATTGGACTGGGACTCACAGGCTACGTCTACACGTGCACGGTACATTGAAGTAGCTTATTTCAATGTAGCGACATCGAAATAGGCTATTTCGATTAATAACATCTACACGTCCTCCAGGGCTGGCAACGTCGACGTTGCACAGCACCACATCGAAATAGGTGCTGCGAGGGACCATCTACATGCCAAAGTAGCACATATCGAAATAAGGGTGCCAGGAACAGCAGCAGACAGGGTCGCAGGGTGGACTAGCACTTCCGGGGCAACAGCTTACCGCTCCCTTAAAGGGCCCCTCCCAGACACACTCAGCCTGCACAGCACACAGTCTGCAGAGCCATAGGCACTCACACATAGAGTGACGCAGTCATGGACCCCCAGCAGCAGCAGCAGCAGCAGCAGCAGCCAGAGGTCCATGCAGCCACACCTGCAGGAGCAGTGCTCGCCCTGCTCGATGCCATGCAGGAGGCAGCTGAGCACATCCTTGCCACAGAGGAGGAGCTTCCCGCAGGGGAGGAGGACACCACCCCCAGCACCCCACCACCCCCCCCCGCCACACACACCGCCGGCTGTGGAGCTACCTCACCAGCACCGACTGGTGGGAGCGGCTGGTGCTCGGAGAGTGGGATGACGACCGCTGGCTCCAGAACTTTTGCATGAGCCAGCAGACATTTCTGGAGCTATGCCAGTGGCTCACCCCCACACTGAGGCACCAGGACACCGCCATGCAGCGTGCCCTCAGCATCGAGAAATGGGTCGGCATCGCTGTCTGGAAGCTGGCCACTCCAGACAGCTACCGATCCGTGGGCCAGCAGTTTGGCGTCACCAAGGCCACCGTCGTGGCTGTCCTCATGGAGGTAAGAGGACCCACAGGGGGGAGGGGGAGGCAGCGCTGGCAGGGGAGGGGAGGGGAGGGGAGGGAAGGGGGGCCCTGGCAGGGGAGGGCCACACACACTCTGCACACCCCTCATTGGTGCTCTCCCATGTGCTTCCCCTGCAGGTCGTCTGCGCCATCAATGCCCTGCTCCTCCACAGGCTCGTGAAGCTTGGGGACCCGGATGCCGCCATCGCGGGCTTTGCCACCCTGGGCTTCCCCAGTTGCTTCAGAGCTCTGGATGGGACCCACATCCCCATCCGCACCCCGGAACACAGTGGAGGATGCTACGTAAACAAGAAGGGCTACCACTCAGTGGTCCTCCAGGCCTTGGTGGACGTCCGGGGCTGTTTCCTAGACATTTATGTGGGCTGGCCTGACAGCATCTATGATGCCCGGGTATTCCGGAACTCGGGCCTGTGCCGCCAGCTGGAGGCGGGGACCTACATCCCCCAGTGGGAGATCCCTGTGGGGGACACCACCATGCCCCTCTGCGTCATCGCAGATGCGGCATACCCCCTCCGGCCCTGGCTCATGCACCCATGCACGGGCCATCTGTCTGCCAGCCAGGAGCGCTTCAACATGCACCTGAACCACGTCCACCAGGTGGTGGAGCCTACATTTGGCTGCCTCAAAGGGCGCTGGAGGTGTCTCCTCACCCGCCTTGATGCGGGCCCCACCAACATCCCCCAGATTGTGGGCGTGTGCAGCGCCCTACACAATCTGGTGGAGAGCAAGAGGGAGGCCTTCTTTCAGGGCTGGGCTGTGGAGGCTGGCAGGGCCAATGTGCAGCTACCCACTGCCCCCAGTCGCCAGGTGGACCCTGAAGGGACCCGGGTCCGGGAGGCCCTGCGGGCCCAGTTCGATGAGGCCGCTGGGTGAACGCTGGCAGGCCCACCACTGCCCCCCCCATCCTCCACAACACTCCCTGCTCCTACGCCCACACCACAGAGCACCCAAGAGCACACCCCCCCCACTTTTCTTGTAAAAATATAAGCAGACAGTTGTTTGTCAAATCAAACATCTTTAGAACTCTTATTACTATGATTATTATTATTATTATTATTATTATTATTATCATCATCATCATCATCATCAACAAGACTAACTAGCTATATACAGGGGAAATCTAACTGATAAATATATATACATTATAAAAATAGGTATAACATGAAAGAGGAAGACAAGGAAGGGGAGAACTATTTACATGGCGGGGGGAAGGATCAGCATTGTAACAGGGGTCAAATATGTAAACGATTTACAACAAACTAACTTAAAACTGGGGGTAATATATACAAAGGGGGGGCCACGTCCTGGGCCCCATGCCCCTAAAGTCCAGTGCTGGGAGTGGGCGGCCGGGATCCCCGCCTCGGCTGCAGACCTGGCTGGGGCTGGCTGGGGGCCAGGCGGACCGGAAGATATGGCTGGCGAGTGTCAGCTGGCCCCAGGTTCCCCCTCAGCGGAATGGCCCTCGGTGCCGGGTGGCAGTGCGACTGTAGACGGCGTAGCGGGTGGAGCAGCGGGTGGAGCAGCAGGTGGAGCAGGCAGGGCGGGTGCTGCGGCGGCCGGCGCGACCTGAGGGGCCAGGGAGTCCGCGATGCTGTTGAGGGTCCGCATTTAGGCCCCCCATGCCTCCTGGTGCCAGGCCAGCGCCCGCTCCTGCAGCTGGAGGCGGCGTTCCTCCACCCGCAGCCGCTGCTCGGCGACCTCCAGCTGCCGACGGTGGAGGGCCAGCATCTGGGGGTCCGTCGCCGTCGGGTACTGGTGCTGGGTCCGCCGTCTTCCCCACCGTGGGGCTGGTCGGTCCTCCGCCGAGGGGCTGGCCTGGAGTGATGGCCCCGGAGGGCTGTCCGGGACCACTGACACCTCACTGGTGCTCTCCGGTCCTTCCGATGGTGCAGCTGTGGAACACAGGAGGGGGGGGGGAAGAAGAGTGGAGACAGCCGTTAGTGTGGGCCCCAAGCCGTGGCCCTTGTCCTCCCACCCCCGTGCTGCAGGTTCCCCATCCCCATCCCCGGGAGATGCTGCTGTGATGGGGTTCAAGGGTCCCCCTGCACTGCACCCCGTCCGCTGGCAGGAGTGACTCTCACTCAGCAGGTGTGACAGGAGGTTTATTAGGCAACAGATGCCCAGTTTCTCACAGAAGTGACAGTACAGCAGTCAGAGACAGTCCTTCCATCCCGTCCTGGGGAAAAGAGCCTGAGGGGTGCCCCTCTAGGGTGTAGCTTTCCCCCTCCTCAGGCTGGCTGCCTTCTAGCTCTCCCTTCCCCTAGCCTCTAACTGCCGCCCCCGATTCAAACCCAGCTCGGCTTCTCCCTCCTCTTTGTTCAGGGCAGAGGTGTAACCTGCCAGTTGTAGCCCCAGGATCATCCTTAGCCACTGGGAGCTATTCAGCTTGTTTCTTATATCTAGCCTGAGTCTCGCATTTGCACTCTCCCGACTCCATCACATGCTGCTGCTGTTGCTGCTGCTGCTGCTGCTGCTGCTGGGTGTCCCACAGGCTCCCCCCGGGGGACCCTAGAGGTTCCGCTCCCCCCAGCCCCGGGGATGGGGCATGGCACTGTCGTGCTGGGTGGGGGGGGGCAGGGGCTGATGCACTCTTCTGAGGGACATGCCACTGCTGTCCTTGGGGCCATGGTCATCTGGGCATGTGGAGGGCCCTGGTCATATCTATTACCCCCACCCCTCAACCCCGGGGGTGTGCACCGGGGGGGTACATACCTGACGGTCCACTCCCACGGTCGGGGGACACCCAGGGAGTGGACTCCCGGCTGGAGCTCCTGGATGGGAGGATGATCTGGAGGCCGGCGTCACTCGAAGAGGAGTCCCTCTCCTCCTTCTCCACCTCCGGTGCCCTGGGGGTGGGCTCCTGCGGGGGGGGCCCGGGGTGTGGGGCTTGCCTCCGGGGCGGACTCCACCTCCAGGGCCTGCTGGGGCTCCTTGGCCGAGGTGTCAACAGTGGCCGGAGGGGAGGAGGTGTGCCGGGGTCCAGGATGTCCCTGAGCTCCCTGTAAAAGGGGCAAGTGACGGGGGCGGCCCCAGATCGGCCGGCTGCATCCCGGGCCTGGGCGTAACCCTGCCGCAGCTCCTTCACTTTACTCCAGACATGATCCGCAGTGCGGGCAGGGTGACCCTGGGCAGCCAGGCCCTCGTCCAGCCGAGCGAACGCATCCGCGTTCCGCCTCTTGCTCCCCATTACCTGGAGCACCTCCTCCTCACTCCAGAGTCCAGCAGGTCCTGAAGCTCGGCCTCCGTCCAGGAGGGGCCCCGCTGCCGCTTCCCCGCCTGGCTGCTGGGCTGGGAGCCCTGGCTCCCCTGGGGGGGGGGTCCCCTGGGGGCGCTTGGGGGGCTGCCGTGCGGCCATCGCAGCTGGGGTGTGTGTCTGTGATGGCTGAGGGACGTGCAGGCTGGCCGCGTGTCTGGGCTGCCGCCCGCACGTTCTCTCAGCTTCCTGCACAGGAAGGGAGGGGGTGGGGAGCTTTAAGGGGCTGCTCCATGCTGCCACCATTGAGCTCAGGGGCTGGAGAGAGCGTCTCTCAACCCCTCAGCTGATGGCCGCCATGGAGGACCCCGCAATTTTGATGTTGCGGGACACGCAATGACTGCACGTTCCCTACCTCGATGTTGAACGTCGTAGTAGGGCGCTATTCCCATCTCCTCATGCGGTTAGCGACTTCGACGTCTCGCCGCCTAACTTTGATGTTAACTTCGAAATAGCGCCCACCACTTGTAGCCGTGACGGGCGCTATTTTGAAGATGGCGCCGCTACTTCGAAGTAGTGTGTACATGTAGACGCGGCTACAATGACCAAGACTGTGGCATCTGAATTTTGTGCATGTGTTCAATTACATTTCTGAGTGGAGTTACTCTTGGTGGCATCCACTAGCTTTCTAGACTCTTGAGGAGCTGTGGGGACTCTCCCAGGTTCTCTGCTTGGGATCCTCTTCTGGATGCCCAGTTTTAAACCAATGACCACTACTCCCATCCTCTTTCATTTGTTGTCTGCCAGAATCCATTTGTCACTGATATTTTTTCTGGTTCTTCTCTTAAGATGGGCAGGCCCTTTTTGCATGGTAGATGGCAACCCCATAAGGCATCCCTTAATTTCATACGGACCAAATAGTCAAAATACCCCACTGTAAAGACACATGAGTTCTAACTTGAGGTCTGGCCTCTGTCTCTTTGGCTGCAACTACACTACTGAGATCTTTCAGACTTGTCTGGGCTCTTCCAAAAGATCCCACAGAGCACCGACACACAAAATGAGTTCTTTCGAAAAGAATCCAAAAGAACATGGTGCTTCTTCGAGATGCCCTCTTCTGCTCCCAGGCCAGGAGGAGTACCTTCTTCCAAAAGACTCTTTTGGAAAAAAAGTGTGTGTAGATGCTCCACGAGCCCTTCTTTCGAAAGAGCAGTATTCCATGGTGCAGGCCAGCTGGATTTTAGAGATACCCCTGCCAGCACCATTGGCGCTGTTTGGACTCTGCCTTCAGACACTCTTAAAGCAGCAGGGACCCAGAAACACCATGGCAGGAAGCTGAGAGTGTAGAGGCAGTGAACACACCAGCTGCTGACATTCACAGCCTTGTACCCACCCTCCACAGCTGGAGCAAGGCCACAGCTAGCAGTCAGCAACCCCATGATCCCCGGGGGCCCTCTGGGGAACCTTTGGAGGGGTTGCAGGAGCCCACCCAGGGCACAAAATGGAGGGTGATCTCCTGGACCTCTGGCAAGATGAAGACGTCCTTCATGATACCACAGGCCATCAGCAGAATGCCCCCACCTATGCCCGACTGGCCAGCAGCTTGGTCACTTGAGGCCACCCTGCCTGAACCACTGACCAGGTCTGGTGCAAAGTTAAAGAGTTGTACCAGGGATACATGCAGGCCTGGGACAGCACCAGACATTTGGGGCAGGCCCTGGCCACCTGCTTGTACTATTAGGAACTACACAAGCTCCTCGTTGGTGAGGACAGCTCCCTGCCCTGCACCTTCCTGGACAAACCAGCCCTGGAGACTCCTGCTGCTCTGGAGTGGGAGCCTGGTCTGGATGGGGACCAACCTGGACCATCCTTCCAGGCCAGCGTGCTGGACCCAGACATGGAAATGGAGGGCCCATCTGGGGACAGGTTCTCGGATGGGACCCTCATCATCGAGTTGCCCTCAACATCCTCCAGCCATGCCACCTTGAGCCAGGCATCCCCCCATCCAGTTTCAGTGACCCTCTGGTAAATGCCTGGTGTGTCACTTATGCTGGGGGGTGGGGTGCTTCCGCTGGTGGGGGGGCACCCACCCCACCACAGCCCAAGGTGGCCTGGGCACATGTGCGACAGCCAACCACCAGACGTCCCACCGAAGTGTGCTGGGGAATGCCTGCAGGAGAAACGCAGCACCCACCCGCAGCACCCACCCCCATGGGCAGTGCTGCAGGCTGCATGCATATGAGCAGGTACTGGGAAGGGCCAGGCTGCACCCAACTCACCTGCCACCCAAGTGGGGACCTTTCTTCACCTGGACAGTCCCCCCTTGCTAAGTAGCCTGCTCCCTGGGGGCAGCAGAGGGCCCTGAAATGGTCAGCCCCATCACCAAAGCATTGTAGAGGCCATATTGGCATGGCCCACAACTACCAGGACATCCCCAGGGCATCCCCATCCCTGAGCCCGGAGTGGGGACAGCTGCCCACAGGAGAGCAGGAGGGCATGGCAATCAGGGCCAGTCTGCGGGACTGATGTGATGCCTCCCTCTCCCCTTCCATCCCTTACAGCTGCACCTCCCCAGGGCCAGGCAAGCCCCTGGATGCCCCTGGGGCTGGCCAGCCTCATCTGGGATGTCAGGCCTCAAAGTCTAGGAGTAGGGCCTGAGAGGGCCAGACCACCCCCAATTCTGGTGTCTTGGGCCCGCAGATGGAGGGCCCATTGCTGTGGGTGGGAGGATGAGGCCTCCACCTACAAGGCTGCCCTCCACCATCAGAGCACCCTGGCAGGGTGGTGGCTGTTGCTGGACAAGGCCAACATCGCCTGGCGGTAGGAGATGTGGGTAGAGGTGGTGGACCTGCTGTGCATGGTGTGCATGGCCCTCACTGAGCTGCTGGTTCAATCTCAAAACCGCCCCCCCAGTAGCTTCCCCAGCCACCCATCCTGAAGCCCCAGCCAATGCACCTGAGGCCCTCACTGCCCCAGCTCCCACCCAACTTCTCCCATGCCTGATTTAAAATGCAATTACTTTGGCATTATACACAGACGAGCCTATATCCATCCCCACAGCCCATGTGACCTGGGTGTTCTCCCTTGGCAATTGAGGTAGAGCATCACATTCCACATAGACCATTTTTACACCCTGTAAATGAATGGCAAACTTCCCACTAATTTCCACGAGGCCAGGATTTCCCATCAGAACCCTTCCCCGGAGAACAAAGAGAAGAGTGTCTGCCACATTCAGCAGTGCCTTCAGCTACCACAGGCCCTGGGGCAAGGTGGGTGGGTGGCCCACCTCTATGCCCCAGAAGGGGTTCAGCCAAGACCTCCAGGGGTGTGGCCAAGAGCCGTCAGTCTTCAGTGCCACTGGGACTGCCATTCTGCCCCCTCCCCCACCCCGCACACACACACTCCCTTACAGCCATGTGCAGCCAAAGCAGCAGTACCGTTGCACTTGAAAGGGGGCTGGGGGCAACTACCTCCATTACTAAACCTTGTCACCAGGCCTGGCCACATTCCATTGCATTTTCCCTAGTTTTTGTGAGCAGGTGCCATGGCATGGAGGTTTTGGATTTCAAGTTTCATCTTGTCAGGTTAACAAGTATAATACCACCAAATATGCCAAGGTTTGAACTAAAACCGGGCCATTTTAGAATGTGGTAAAATACTTATGGGAAGTCATTCATATAGCAGCTTGGAGTACAATTTTCTCTTCAACAACCTTCTAGCAAATGCAATAAAGTCTAAACTGAAACAAAATGTTTTACCCAAATTCAGATTATCCCATATTCTTCATTCGGACTTTTAAATCCTCTGTCATCCTCTGACCTTTTTGGCTGGTGAGTTTTTCAGTCTCATCATAATTCATATCAGCTTTCTGGCTTCTGTAAATTATGGCAGCATACCCCCTTGATGTCCCACTCTTCTGGGTGCTGGACAAGAGACAAAAGCAGATGGCATAGCACCTGTTGTGCCTCCTTTATTCCTGTATTATCCACGTAGGGTAGTTTGTTGACAGCTTATTTGCTCTGCCTTAACAACATAAATCAGCCAGACAGGGGTCAAGAGTCTGGCTCATTAATTTTGACCAATATTTTGCAATTTTTCCTTTACCAGCTGTGAAAGAACATAATATTTTGTACATTACAGCTTGAGTCATTTTCACCAGAGATGTTTTAATCACTGCAAACAGATTTTCCCCGAGGGGGAAATTGTTAGATTAGAAAAAAAAAATTTCTTGAGGAAAGCTGAAATATTTGAATCGGTTGTCACATATTTTGCTTTTAACAAATCTGGCAAAGATGTTTCTCCACCTGTGTCAACAGTATTTATTTATTACAAATATCTATGATGTAGAATAGCAGCTTTAGGAAACCTTTTGCTCTGAAAATATACTAAAGTTGGTCTCTGTTCAATTGTGTACAGCTGCTTCTTCTAGTAAATGACTGCAGGTTGAACCTCTCTAATCTGGCACTCTGTTGCTCAGCAACATCTGTAATCTGGCATGATTTTATCTAGCCAGATGACTACTTATCATGGGTGTGGCCATGTTTTCTGTGGTCCCATAAAGTTTGTTTACAGCTACCAGTCCTGGCTCTCCATGTTCTCTGCTGTAACTTACTCCTAAATGTCTTCCAAGAGTGCAGTAAACAGCTGGAAGTGTTGGTAATGTTGTGCTAGACAATATTGCCTACCCATGGTACAGCAAATTCTCTTGTTCAGCACTGTTTAGGTCCTGAAGGTGCTAGATGAGAGAGGTTCCACCTGCAGCATAAGGGAAAAGGCACCAGTGGCTTATTCTCTGAGACCTGTGTCCATTAGATGTTATTCACTTAAAAACACATCTTTACAACAGCCTATCATTACAAAGAACAGTCAGCTCGGTCCATGAGATATGAATCCAGTTGTGTCACTTTAAAATATTCAGTGGTTTCTAGAATTTATTAGAAAAGTTAGGTAGTCTACTAATCGAGGGGTATTGGGATTCAAATTCACTTTACTCTTTGTCTAGCCAGAAATGTAGAAACTAAGTGACACAAAGTTAATTATTGCTGACATTATTGCTCACATTCTCACTGATGACTTCCGGAGAAGATACAAAAGCAACAGCCATGGGACGATACATATGTGTAACAAAGCATGGATTTGTTTCTGCATACATTTGAAATTATTTTGTAGTAATATTGGCAGAAAGTTAGTCTTTTGATTATCCATGTGAATGTCTTCAGTTAAAGAATAGTACAGGTTGAACCTCTCTCGTCTGGCACCCTCAAAACCTGACCAATACCAGATGAGAGAATTTGCTGGATGGTGGGAGGTCAATATTTTCTAGCACATTACCAACACTTCCATTGCTTCCTGGGCTCTTAGAAGACAATTAGGGGTAAATTAGAGTTAAATAACAGTACAGAACACTGACAGCCAGGACAGGTGGCTGTAAACAAACTTCATGGGACCATGAGAAACTTGGCCACACCCATAATAAATGAACATCCAGCTAACTAAAATCATGCCAGCTTATGGAATTTGCTGGATGGAAGAGTGCCAGATAAAAGAGGTTCAGCCTGTACTAAGACATTGGACTTTTCCATGATTTTTCCCTTCTATCTGCTTACAAAATTTCTTATGGAGTTAAGAAGCAGAAAATAATACCACAATTTTATAAAATGCCTGTGTGATTTTATAGGCAGCTAAATCACGTAGGGAATGATACTCTAGCTCCTAAGTCACTAAGACATCTTTGAGTATTTTCTTCAATGTGACTTAGGTCAATCACATACTGGCTGCGTCCACACGTGCCGGCTACTTCGAAGTAGCGGCGCCAACTTTGAAATAACGCCCGTCACGGCTACACGTGTTTGGCGCTATTTTGAAGTTAACATCGATGTAAGGCGGCGAGACGTCGAAGTCGCTATCCCCATCAGGAGATGGGAATAGAGCCCTACTTCGACGTTCAACATCAAAGTAGGGAACGTGTAGTCGTTGCGCGTCCCGCAACATCGAAATAGCAGGAAATAGCAGGGTCCGCCACGGCGGCCATCAGCTGAGGGGTTGAGAGATGCACTCTCCAGCCCCTGAGCTCGATGGTTGATGCATGCAGCGGCCCCTTAAAGCTCCCCGCCCCCTGCCTTCCTGTGCAGGAAGCTGAGAGAGCGTGCAGGCAACAGCATTGCCACGTGGCCAGCCTGCACACTCTTCTGCAGCTAGAAAAAACCCCCAGTGCTGTGATGGCTGCCCCCCAGCCCCCTAAGTGCCCCCAGGGCACCCCCCCCAAGGGGAGCCAGGGCTTACAGGCTGGCAGCCAGGCGGGGAAGCAGCAGCGGGGCCCCTCCTGGATGGAGGCCGAGATTCGGGACCTGCTGGGGCTCTGGAGCGAGGAGGAGGTGCTCCAGGTAATGGGGAGCAAGAGGTGGAATGTGGATGCGTTCGCTTGGCTGGCCAAGGGCCTGGCTGCCCAGGGTCACCCTGCCCGCACTCCGGATCATGTCGGGAGTAAAGTGAAGGAGCTGAGGCAGGGTTACGCCCGGGCCCAGGATGCGGCCGGCCGATCTGGGGCTGCCCCCGTCACTTGCCCCTTTTACAGGGAGCTCAGGGCCATCCTGGGCCCCCGGCACACCTCCTCCCCTCCAGCCACCCTTGATACCTCGGCCAAAAAGCCCCAGCAGGCCCTGGAGGCGGAGTCCACCCCGGAGGCAAGCCCCACACCCCAGTGGCCCCCCCAAAAAGCCCACCCCCGGGGCACCGGAGGAGGAGGAGGAGGAGGAGGGGGAGTCCTCCTCCAGCGATGCCGGGCTCCGGATCGCCATCCCATCCCGGAGCTCCAGCAGGGCTTCCGCCCACCGGGTGTCCCCCGACCATGGGAGTGGACCATCAGGTATGTACCCCCCCAGTGCACACCCCCGGGGTTGAGGGGCGGGAGTAATAGATATGACCAGGGCCCTCCACATGCCCAGATGACCATGGCCCTAAGGACAGCAGTGGCATGTCCCTCAGAAGAGTGTATCAGCCCCTGCCCCCCAGCATGACAGTGCCATGCCCCATCCCCGGGGTTGGGGGGAGCGGAACCTCTAGGGTCCCCCGGGGGAGAGGGGGTGGGACACCCATCAGCACCAGCAGCAGCATCTCCCGGGGACAGGGATGGGGAACCAGCAGCAGAGGTGTGGGGGGACAAGGGCCACGGCTCGGGGCCCACACTAACGGCTGTCTCCACTCTTCTTCCCCCCCTCCTGTGTTCCGCAGCTGCACCATTGGAAGGACCGGAGAGAGCCGGCGAGGTGTCAGTGGTCCCGGACAGCCCACCAGGGCCATCATTCCAGGCCAGCCCCTCAGAGGAGGACCAACCAGCCCCACGGCGGGGACGACAGCGGACCCAGCACCAGTAACTGATGGCGACGGACCCCCAGCTGCTGGCCATCCATCGTCGGCAGCCGGAGGTCACCGAGCAGCACCTGCGGGTGGAGGAGCGCAGCCTCCAACTACAGGAGTGGGCACTGGCCTGGAGCCAGGAGGCATGGGGGGCCTTTATGCAGACATTCCACTGTATTGTGGACTACCTGGCACCCCATGCTGTGCCAGCCGCCGCTGTGCCCGCCCTGCCTGCTCCACCCGCTGCTCCACCTGCTGCGCCATCCACCGTCGCACCGCCACCCACCACCAAGGGCCCGTCCGCCGAGGGGGACCTGGGGCCAGCTGACACCCGCTGGCCATATCTACCGGTCCGCCCGGCCCCCAGCCAGCCCCGGCCAGGGCTGACGCCGAGGCGTGGGTCGCGGCCGCCCACCCCCAGTGCTGGACATTAGGGGGTGTGGGGCCTAGGATGTGGCCCACCTCTCCCCCTTTGTATATATTCCCCTCAGTTTAATGTTGTTATGTAAATAGTTTCTATATTAGACCCCGTTGTTATGCTGATCCCTGCCCCCAATGTATATAGTTCTCCCCTTCTTTGTCTTCCCCTTTCATCTTATCTTATTTATAATACATATATATAATTTTGATTTTGCCTGTAAATAGTTAGTCATGATAATAATAATAAGAGTTCTCCAGATATTTGATTTGACGAACAAATGTCTGCTTTTATTTACAAGAAAAGTGGGGGGGGTGCTCTTGGGTGCTCTGTGGTGTGGGCGTAGGGGCAGGGAGTGTTGTGGAGGATGGGGGGGTGCTGTGGGGGGTCTGCCAGCATTCACCCCCCTGGCCTCGTCGAACTGGGCCCGCAGGGCCTCCCTGACCCAGGTAACTTCGGGGTCTACCTGGCGACTGGGGCCAGCGGGTGGCTGCACATCGGCCCTGCCAGCCTCCACAGCCCAGCCCTGAAAGAAGGCCTCCCTCTTGCTCTCCACCAGGTTGTGGAGGGCACTGCACACACCCACAATCTGGGGGATGTTGGTGGGGCCCGCATCAAGGCAGGTGAGGAGACACCTCCAGCGCCCTTTGAGGCGTCCTAATGTGCGCTCCACCATCTGGCGCACATGGTTCAGGTGCATGTTGAAGTGATCCTGGCTGGCTGACAGGTGGCCCGTGTAGGGGTGCATGAGCCAGGGCCGGAGGGGGTATGCCGCATCTGCGATGACGCAGAGGGGCATGGTGGTGTCCCCCACAGGGATCTCCCGCTGGGGGATGTAGGTCCCTGCCTCCAGCTGGCGGCACAGGCCCGAGTTCCGGAATACCCGGACATCATAGATGCTGTCAGGCCAGCCCACATAAATGTCCAGGAAACGGCCCCAGCTGTCCACCAAGGCCTGGAGGACCACAGAATGGTAGCCCTTCCTGTTTAAGTAGCGTCCTCCACTGTGCTCCACGGCGCGGATGGGGATGTGGGTCCCATCCAGAGCTCCGAAGCAATTGGGGAAGCCTAGGGTGGCAAAGCCCACGATGGCGGCATCCGGGTCCCCAAGCTTCACGAGCCTGTGGAGGAGCAGGGCGTTGATGGCACGGACGACCTGCAGGGGAAGCACATGGGAGAGCACCAATGAGGGGTGTGCAGGGTGTGTGTGGCCCTCCCCTGCCAGGGCTCCCCTCCCCTCCCCTCCACTGCCAGGGCCCCCCTCCCTTGCCAGGGCCCCCCTCCCCTGCCAGGGCTGCCTCTCCCTCCTCCCATGGGTCCTCTTACCTCCATGAGGACAGCCCCGATGGTAGCCTTGGTGTTGCCAAACTGCTGGCCCACGGATCGGTAGCTGTCTGGAGTGGCCAGCTTCCAGACAGCGATGCCAACTCATTTATCGACGCTGAGGGCACGCCGCATGGCGGTGTCCTGGTGCCTCAGTGCGGGGGTGAGCCACTAGCATAGCTCCAGAAATGTCTGCCGGCTCATGCAAAAGTTCTGGAGCCAGCGGTCGTCGTCCCACTCTCCGAGCACCAGCCGCTCCCACCAGTCGGTGCTCGTGGGGTAGCTCCACAGCTGGCGGCGTATGAGACGGGGGGTGGGGGGCGGGGTGCTGCAGGGTTGGGGGTTGCATCCTCCTCCCCTGCGGGCAGCTCCTCCTCTGTGGCAAGGATGTGCTCAGCTGCCTCCTGCATGGCATGGAGCAGAGCGAGCACTGCTCCTACAGGGGCGGCTGGGTGGACCTCTGGCTGCTGCTGCTGCTGCTGCTGGGGGTCCATGACTGCGTCGCTCAAGGTGTGCATGCCTATGGCTCTGCAGACTGCGTGCTGTGCAGGCTGCGTATGTCTGGGAGGGGCCCTTCAAGGGAGTGGCTTGCTGTTGCCCTGGAAGTGCTAGTCCGCCCTGTGACCCTGTCTGCAGCTGTTCCTGGCACCCTTATTTCGATGTGTGCTACTTTGGCATGTAGACGTTCCCTCGCAGCACCTATTTCGATGTGGTGCTGCCCAACATCAACGTTGAATGTTGACGGCACCAGCCCTGGAGTACGTGTAGACGTTATTCATCGAAATAGCCTATTTCGATGTCGCTACATCGAAATAAGCTATTTCGATGTAATGTGCACATGTAGACGTAGCCACTGTGACTTAATATGAATGGCAAACAGAGTGAATAGCTTTGACAATCAATGGTATAAAACAGAATGTAGCATTCATTAAGCAATTTTGAATAGCAAGCTTATGTGCAAGACTCAAGATCTGTTCATGAGTAGTAGTTTTCTCCAGCCTCTAAAGTCATGCAACAAATTAGAACAAGTCACTGTCTCCACATGCACTGTAATTTCTGTCATTTTTCCCTCTTTACTAGGTAGCTTGCTTAAGGGGAACTGCTGGAGCAGGTGATTTAGGGACTGCATCTGAACAGCATGTCTAATCCATATATTGGCAAAAAGAGAAGTGGATGGTGGGAGATAAGCCCAACAAAGGGCTTTTGTCACCCATGTACACAAGTATCTCAAGATATTCTGCTGGCAATTAAGGGTATCCTTAACAGACTGAGGCCGCGTCTACATGTGCACGGTACTTCGAAGTAGCGGCTCCAACTTCGAAATAGCGCCCATCACGGCTACACGTGTTGGGCGCTATTTCGAAGTTGAAATCGACGTTAGGCGGTGAGACGTCGAAGTCGCTAACCCCATGAGGGGATGGGAATAGCACCCTACTTCGAAATTGAACGTCAAAGTAGGGCACGTGTAGCCAATCCGCGTCCAGCAACGTCGAAATAGCGGGGTCCGCCATGGCGGCCATCAGCTGAGGGGTTGAGAGATGCTCTCTCTCCAGCCCCTGTGGGGCTCTATGGTCACCGTGTGCAGCAGCCCTTCTCCCAGGGCTTCTGGCTGCTGCTGCGGCAGCTGGGGATCCATGCTGCATGCACAGGGTCTGCAACCAGTTGTCGACTCTGTGGATCTTGTGTTGTTTAGTGCAACTGTGTCTGGGAGGGGCCCTTTAAGGGAGCGGCTTGCTGTAGAGTCCGCCCTGTGACCTTGTCTGCAGCTGTTCGGCACCCTTATTTCAATGTGTGCTACTTTGGTGTGTAGACGTTCCCTCACAGCACCTATTTCGATGTGGTGCTGCCCAACGTCGAAGTTGAACGTTGACGTTGCCAGCCCTGGAGGACGTGTAGACGTTTTTCATCGAAATAGCTTATTTCGATGTCGCTACATCGAAATAAGCTATTTCAATGTAGCGTGCACGTGTAGACGTAGCCTGAAGCTCCTATAATATCTCTCGGAGGAGTATGTCCCTGAATCGAAGAATTCTAAGGAAATTCCATGAATTACAAATCACTCAGCTTCCATTCTTCAGCACAGAAAGAACACATGTGGGAGAGCATGTTGCAACAGCAGTGTTGACCATAATGCTACGTTAGCCTCAAAAATTACTGAAATAAACAAATGATGTGGGATGCTTTCCTTTGGGGAGTTTGAGTGCTTTATGTTTTTCTGTTTGCAAGGAAAGACAGCAATAATGTACAGATGGCTGCCACTTGACCAACGGTTTTCCATGTGACTTTAGACCTCACTCACTCCTTCAAGATTTTACTCTTACGAACATGAGACTGTCCATACTGGATGGCAGTAATGGTCTAACTAGCCCAGTGTCCTGCTTTCTGTCAGTGACTAGTGCCAAATACTCCAAAGAAATAAACAGAACAGGATTCTTTATTTAGTGACCAATCCCCTCTCATCCAGTTCCAGCCTCTGACAGAGGCTTAGGGATGCCCAGACTATGTCTACACTAGAGAGTTTTGTTGAAAAAAACTGGGGTTTTGTCAACAAAACACATGGAGCACCTACACACAAAACGTGTTTTGTCAACAGTCTGTCAACAAAACTCGGCACTTCCACTGACAGCGTTCTGCCTCTCCACAATGCTGAATAATGCTTTTATCAACAGTTTCCATCGACAAAAAAGATGTGTAGATGCTCTGAGGGCCCTCTGTCGACAGACAGGGCTTCCAGGGCCTGGAGAAGCCCTGTTTGCTGTACTTTCAGTTGGCCGCTCTGTCAAGAGAGTGGCTGGTCAGTCTGGCTGCTCTCTGACAATAGAGCGGATTGCTCTTTCAATCTGCTTTTGTGTGTGGACAATATCTGTTGACAGAAGTTTTGCCAGAAGATATCTTCTGACAGTAACTTCTGTCGACAGATCACTGTAGCATAGACATAGCCCCAGAGTATAATAGCCAGTCATAGACATTTCTTCCATCAATCTGTCTAATGCTTTCTTTGGACCCAGTTCTTAGTTTTGGCCTTCATGACATCCTCTGGCAATGAATTGTATGGGTTGACTGTGCATTGTGCAAAGAACAAAGTACTTTCTGGTGTTGTTTTAAACCTGGTATTTATTAATTTCATTGAGTGACTTGTGTTTGCGCATAGGGGCATGTAATGCTTCCCTCTTCATTTTCCTGACACCGCTCATGATTGCATAGACTTCTATTACTTTACTCTCTCCTCCTATGGAAGCTATTCCACATCCCTAATTACTTTTGTGACACTCTCTGAACTTTTTCTGATTCTAATGTATTGCTTTTGAGATGGGCAACCAGATTGGCACACAGTATTCAAGCTTTGGGCCCACCATGGATTTATATGGAAAGGAGTTGTGCATTTAAATATATGTGGTGAGAAGTATGTTGTTAAACCCTTAAAGTGGTTTTAGACTCATTTCCCTTTCAATTCATCCTCCAGTCATATACTTTTCACCAAGTCTCTGCTTTTATAACAGACTCAGAATATCACCTGGTTTTGGAAAATAATTATACAAATAAGTCATTCATGGTCAAACCTCAAAAGACCTGAAGATCTGTGTGTTTAAAAGAGCTTGTTTCTAGTTATCTAGGTTCTGCAAAACATATCTGAAATGGTTCATTTGTCATCTGTTTTTTATTAAGTAATACATTTTTGAACACTCTTGCATTAGTTTTCTGAACTTTTTCCTCTCTTTCTGTTTCATTTCTGCTCTTCTGTTTTATATCGGTTGGTCCATGTTGACAATGGGTTTCTTTTTCTTTTTCAGTTTATTTTCCAAATCGAAGTGGTGCTGCAGTGCTTCATGGAAGCTATAGTTTAAGTGTCTTATGCTCCCATTCCCTTTGATGAGCTGGGGACTCTCTGGACGGACGATGACTTCCATTTTCTGTTGTCCCCTCTTGATGGCAAAGAAGTATGTATTACTGGAGTCCAATACATCATGGGAGAGGTAGTTTGATTGGAAAGCCTTTTTGGTTTTCAGGCATTTGGTCTTTTGATTAAATATAAATACAAAAATTTTCCACAGAAAGCAAATACTTCTTATGAAAAACATTGTTCAGTTAAAAGCCTAATTTTCTGTTAAAATAGTTTAAACAGAAATTTTTCAGACAGCCTTAATACCTGACTATCTGTTTCCATCATCTTTTGTTTGCATTAATCATTGTAATGTGGAATAGCTTTTCCTCTCTTTCCTTTTCCTCCATGCCCATGCTATTTGATAACTCCTTCTCTTTTCTGTTATGTTGTCTCTTTCCCTCCTACACATCATTTTCTCCCTTTCTACTTTCCTCTCTTGTTTTTTTCACTCCTTTCTCTATGCCTTTCATATGCTTTTCACACTCACTTTTAACCTCTCGCCACTGAAAATCAAACCTTTACAAGCTATATCCTTCTGTTCCATCTCCCCCCAACACACACACATCTACATACAAAAAACTCACCCACTTACTACTTTGCCACATGTCAGAGATCGTGAACATACATGCAGGCTTTCTGACAAAAGCTCCTCCTCAGTAAAGTCCACTTATGCCAGCATTTCTCAAATGCGGGCAACAGGGCCTTTTCTTGCAGCCACAGCCTCCAATGTGGTGATGGAGGAAAGGACAAAATAGCTGATGCTCCTCCAGGGCTTACAGAGGTGTTTGGGCCCCACCCGTGAATAACTTTTTCCCTTTCTTAAACCCCTGGCCCCAGATTCTCTTTTCCTGATTATCCACTCATACATACAGCTTCCCCGCCACATACACACATTTCTGACTAATACTCAGCTGTCCATGTCTCTCATGCATGAGACTGATTCCTATTCCTAGCTCTTGTGACCTGTCTTTGTGTCTCATGTAACGTTGAGGGTCTGGTCCTTGTCTTGCTTCTTCTCCCAGTGGAGAGGGTCACTGGGGAACATTAACAGCACCTAAATGATCTTCAGAAGGAGGAATGAACAGTCTTATTTTTGCTTCCTTTTCAATTTGAGCAACAGATCCGGGTGGAAGAAAAGCTGAGCATGGCAGATTCCGAACAGCTGACATAATACCATAGGGCCTCATTCTTCCATCTATGTGTAGAATAGTGACCACTGCTTCTGTGCATCTTCTGTGCGGAGATTTTGTGCTTGCTAATCAGCATAAACCTGTATCCATTGGACCTTCCCCAACTCCCTCTGCCTCACTCCTAAGAAACTCTCGCTACCCAAACCTATTCAGAGCCAGCATAAATATTCCCATTCCTTTCCCTTCACCATTTCATACAGACCAACCAAGGGGCTAAAATTGTGAAGATTTTTCCCACTTGGAATATGATTTTTAAGGAATAATAAGTGAAAAGATTAGTATCTTGATACAGAAATCAGTTCTTGGAGGATCTGATGCTGCATGTGAAAGTCAATGAGGGTTTTGTGGACAAACGGCCTGTGAGATACAGCTACTTTGTATGTATCTTTTCAGCTTATTTTTCACGGAAAAATAACATGCTTTTTCAGCAAAATTTGATTCCAGCTGGCCCTGTTCAACATGAATTCCTACTGGCTGCAGCTAAGCACTGAACGAACATACCATAAATCATGCTAAAAACACATTGAAGTATTGGTAATACCTCCTCATGTTTTACACGAATGATGGAGATACAGGCTCCTGAGATTTTAGGTGACCAAAATTAATGTTGACAAAGATTATACTATAGAGGCTGTGTCTACCTCACAGTGATCTGTCGACAGAAGTCACGGTCGGAGGAGACCTTGCAACAAAACTGCCGTTGACAGAGCGCATCCATGCACAAGAGCAGATTGAAAAAGTGACCTGCACTGTCGAAGAGAGTGGCTGGACTGCCTGGCCCTCTCTTGTCAGAACAGCCAACTGGAAGCAAAGCACAGCAGACATGGCTGCCCGGTGACCTGAAAGCCCTGTCTGTTGACAGTGGGCCCATCAGAGTGTCCATGCAGCATTTTTGGTTGACAAATTTTTTCTGGCAAGGCATTCTGCCTCGCGGGTCAGAAGCAGAAGGCTGTCAACAAAACAGCCACATTCTGTCAACTGTAGCATTGCCCCTTCCTCTCAAGGCCCCACCCCTTTGGGGGAAATGCAGGGGCAGGGGCAAGGGCACTATTTAGGGAACAAAACCCTTCCTCCCAAGATTCATACCAGGATGCCGCTTCCTTCTTGTTGGAGTGTTGCATCGTCTTACTTTCTCCTTTGGTTGGAGTACCATGTAATTATCAATGGTTCACAGTCATGCTGCAAGGACATGTGGAGCAAGGTCCCACTGAGATTTGTCCTGAATTGATTGTGTTCAATATCTTCATAAATTATTTGGACAATGTTGCAGACAGCACACTTAGAGACTGCAGGTGATACCTGGCTGCAAGGACAAGCCCTTTAGAGAACAAGATGAGAATTAAAAATGATCTTGACAGACTGGAGAAATAAATAGGATGAAATTCAGTAAGGACAAATAGAAAGTATTACATTTAGGAACAGTCAGTTTCACACATGCAAAATAGGAATTGGCTGCCTAGGAAAGTGTATGACCAAAAAGGATATGGGGGTTATACTGGATCACAAACTAATTATGATTCAGTAGTGTAATACTACTGCAGGCAATACCATTGCAGAGAATACTTGGTCCTGCCTCAGTGTTGCGGACAGTGCAGGATTAGATAACCAAACAAGATCCCTTCCACTCCTACATTTCTATTTTTTCTATGAGCATGTTTGGAGAGAATGAATTTATATTCCTGGATAGAAAAATAATATTTTCAGTAAGCATCCAGTTTTAATTATAAGTAAAAGTTGGAAAATGCACAAGGTTGCAAAAGAAGAAATGCAATCTGTGTTAATTAAGCTGATATCAGTCCCCTGGGCTTTTGAACAAGAAGAGAGACAAGGTAACATAAGAATGGAAGCAGCACATTAAGTTCCAGATCTGGTGAACTAATGAAAAAACAAATAACCATAATTCAGAGCAGCAACAAAATCTGCATTTTTGTCTTGCAAAACCATCCTCAGTGAAAAGACACATTTCTGCCATCTATAATGAAAAAGTAAATTCTAATGCTAAAATTCTAAAAATTCTAAAATTCTAAAAAGTAAAATAAAAATAGAGAGGTCTGGGCCTTGTAGACTGGGGGAAATGCCTTTAAAACCTCCTCTTCCTGATTCTTCCTGATATGCTACTGCTCCTCCTTTGATTTACATGGCTCTTGCTCTGTGGTGGTTTGCAGCAGTCTTGCACTGAACTTTTACAGTCATAGGCACAGATACAGTACCCCCACCACCACCAAAAAAACCCCATATTCATTTTGGTAAAACAGACGCCTCTGCTCTGTAGAACCTCTGCTGTGATGCTTTGGATGGCAAACCCAAAAAGTTCAAGATGCCTCTGCTTTGCCTGACTGGGGCTTCCTCACTAATTTTTGCATAATAGTGTGTAATATAAATGAACACAACATCATTTATAAGAAGCAATACTGAACAGAAAGCTAACTTTTGTAAAGGATCTAAAATATGGATGCAGCTTTGTCTGAGGACTTAATACTGTTATTTTTGTATGTGTCAAGCCAGCAAGCTAGCTGCTTCTTAGTCTGTTGTTTAGAAGCCTATTAAAACCGTACTTGTAGAATATGGCCTATGCATGTATGTCAGTTAATGTCTTGTGACCAAATATTTGTACATCCATGAGAAATTCTAACAATCAGCTACATCCGCTGTACAACAAATCTGGAAATTTCTTTCTGCAGCACACTGCAGGAAAACTAAAGCTGTGGCTCGCTCATTGTGGTAGTGGCTCAGTGGAAAAATGCTATCTGTTAATTGCAGAGTTGCTGTAGAACTTCCGCTGCGTTGCTTTTGATGGCAAACCCAAGAAGTTCAAACGTACTTGTGAAAAGTTAGCCAAAGGTTACCTGAAGGTTAGAATGTATTGCTAGGACGTAACCCACATCATGTTGTTGCAAGTTTCTGTGCAGTCAAAGAGCATTCTTGGGCAAGAATAGTCTCAGAGATCTGTTGTTGTCTTCCTTTTATCCCATGAGGGAAGAAATACACCCTTGATCCTCTGTTCCCTCAGCTATGTTCATTGCTGCATTGAGAACAGAGTCAAGAGTCCACCCCTTACCAGAAACTTGGCAGGGTAATAGGATGTGTATCTGTTCTATTCATTCTCTGTGGGGCACCTGGCATTGACCACTGTCAGAAAACAGGATACTGGGCTACAAGGACCTTTGGCCTGACCAGTATAGCCATTCTGATGTCCTTATATCCATTACCTGCATCTGTTTGCTTGTTTGTCCCAGAAAGGAATATCCACAACACTCTTTAATTCCTTTTGGCTAGAACCCAGGATGGAGTAGGTCACATATAATGATCACACATAAGATCTGGATGGCCTTGGAGCCTAAAAGGAAATCAATCCTTCGGTGGAATGCAGCACGAAAGGAAATGTGGTGCAAGCTAAACCAGGCTAACATCACTGCAACCCTGTCACTGCCTTGTTTTCAGCATAAGCATTGTTCTGTATCGTGCCAAAAAGGTTAGTGGAATATATTCAATAAAATCAATCAACTATATGATGATACCCTGACTTGGTGGTTATCATTAATTTGAAATATAATTGTTACTATATCTCTACACATCTAAAGTTCGTCAGAATATCTGTGGCTCTCATTTGTTTGGAAATGGAGAAATTGCTTTAGCAGGAGACAATATTGTTTGAACCCACACAAGAGCTAGTTTCTTGAATCTTAATGAACTGGTTTCTACTGGGAGAAATTATGCTTGAAATAATGTTTATATCTGTCGAGGTGCTGCCAAATGAAATTTAAGTATTGCTTCTCAACTTCCCAGTGAAAACAAGGGCTTTCTATTTATTGGCATCCACTGCAAAAATGTCTTTTTGATCATCTTCCAACCTAGTTCCTATTCTTGCAATCTGATTCGTGTAGGTAAGACTCCTACACTTGTGTGGTACCCCATTGATTTCACTGGGGCTCTCTTGAGGTGCAGATGTTTGATGCTGCAGGACAGCTAAGAAAATCATGGTCTAAGATCAGAAGAAATAGGAGTACCTGGAAAATGGTGTTTGCATTCTTAGTTTGAGCCCATTCCCTCTAGTATTTTTCATGCTGTCATAGTTCTAGATATTTTTCTATGAAACATAAAATTAAATGTCTCTTCATTTCTCCACCAAAGGAAATATTAGTAATTTATGTAAAAACTCAACATTTTGTTCATTCACATTTCCTTTATATGGGCAGTTTGCATGCAAAGGCTACTATTAGACTCTGGTAAACCAGAAACTTTGGATGCAGAGCCAAACTAAACTTGGCACTGTAAGCCCAAACAAAAAATGAGCCACTGGAGCTGACTGTACATATATGAAAATGAAAATAAGTGATATCCATGAGTAAGGTCCCTGTAGCCATCAGGAAATGATGTCAGAACATTCTTAATTTCTGTCTGTATTCCTGATAGCCCTGAGTGAGGGCATTTTAGAAGTGTCTCAAACATTATATTGGAAAAGCTGAATGAACAAGCTGCCTTATTGGAATGTTATGATTTCAAGGTACTATTGGCTTTCTTTGGGACATCCATATTATGCATGAGAGTATTAAGCAGAGAATCATAAATAAGGCTCAGAGTAACTTCAGACAACAACATCCAGCTTCTAAAAATTACATAGGACAGCTTTTCTGTAAATGTCATATTTTAATATCTGATGTTTTGTGGTCTGTCAGGTCTGGCGAAAAAAACCCGGTATATTGCTGCCAGTGACATTCATGGCAAAACTACAGTGAATTTTACTGGGAGCTGGACTGGTCCCAAGGGTCTTATACCCTGGTGATTGAGAGGCAGAGCTCTGGCTTTCTAATGGTGAGTGGTTTCTGATTCTATCTCTGAGAGGGAGTTGCCTCTTGAGATATCGGACCTTATATCAGAATATTGTATTTTCTCAGCATTGTGCCAACACAATTCTGTCTGCATTTTTTGAAGTGGAAGAGAAATTTATTTCCAAGCCATTGAAAAGCAAAAACAAACGTCAACTGTGTGAAGATGGCAGAGGTAATTTTAAGAGCTGAATTTGAGAGAAAGGGCCATAAATATTGATAAATGTGATTTGTCACATGGAGAGCAACACTATTTATAAGGTGTGTGACATTTTATATCTGTGTATTATAAATCAAATTATTCAAAAAGTGAAATAGATTCCCCAGCTGGTATAAATCTGCCCAGCTGTATTGGCTTCAATGGAGCTGTGGTGATTTACACGAGCTGATGGCCTAATGTATGGCAAGCCTGAAGAATCAGATATTCCAGTGACAAAACTATGGTGAAGACAGCTAAGGTTATAATCATGCTTACAAGATTAATCACAGTGAAGGGGAAAGTCTTCAGAAATTCCTTGCCTCCTTCCCATTGTCTGAAACTCATTCAGGCTATGTCTACACTAGCCCCAAACTTCGAAATGGCCATGTAAATGGCTATTTTGAAGTTTACTAATGAAACGCTGAAATACATATTCAGCGCCTCATTAGCATGCGGGCGTCCGCGGCACTTCAAAATTGACGCGGCTCGCTGCCGTGCGGCTCGTCCCGACGGGGCTCCTTTTCGAAAGGACCCCCGCTACTTTGAAGTCCCCTTATTCCTGTGAGCAGATAGGAATAAGGGGACTTCGAAGTAGGCAGGGTCCTTTCGAAAAGGAGCCCCGTCTGGATGAGCCGCGCGGCGGCGAGCCGCATCAATTTCAAAGTGCCACGGCCGCCCTCGTGCTAATGAGGTGTGGAATATGTATTTCAGAGCTTCATTAGTAAGCTTCAAAATGGCCATTTACATGGCCATTTCGAAGTTTGGGGCTAGTGTCGACAAGGCCTCGGTGTCACATTCAAATCCTCCATAAGGCACTCACTTCCATCCCCCATATGTATTGAAAAGCAGCTTGTTTCCAAATGGTATCCAGCATGCTCTGTCACATGCTCCCATGACGCTGTCAAGGGGTCCCCATCTTCCTCGAGGGCAGTTTGGCTTTACTCCCAAGATACGCCTACACAATAGGGTTTTCTTGACAAAACCAGCATTTGGTCAAGAAAACCCCCAGAGCATCTAACAGCTAAAATGCGGCACTTTTCTCAACAGATTTCTGCCTCTCCCCCACAAGGCAGAATGCCTGTCTCAACAGATTCTGTCAGCAAAACTGAAGTGTGGATTCTCCAGGGGGACTTTTGTCAAGACCTAAGTCCTCCATAGCACCAGCCAGCTGGCCAGAGAGGCACTCTGTCCACCTCAATCAAAGCTCTATGCTCTCTGCTTCCAGCCACTTTAAAGCTACAGGGAGCCCAGGAAACCCTGTGGCAGGAAGCAGAGAGTGTGCAAAGAGCATAGCAGTGTACTGTCTGGTCCCAGGTCAACAGCCACTCCCTGTCTTGCAAGGCAAGGCATGTGGCAGTGAGCCAGGCACCCCACAACCACCCTAGCTCCACCAAGGAGAAAGCTGAGGGCCTCCAGAACCCACCCCAGAGGTCTAGAAGGCAGACCCCATCAGGGCAGAGCCCAGGATCTGGGACTTGCTCTTCCTATGATCGGAGGACGCCATCCTCCTCAACCCAGATGCCATGAGGCAGAATGCTCCAGGGTACAGCTGGGTCCACAATCCCAGTGGCACACAGCCACTACCTGCCCAGAACATGGAACATGTCCAGGGTAAAGTTCAAGAGCTAAGGCAGGGCTACACCCAGGCCTGGGACACTACAAGGAGGTCAGGAACAGGATGGCCAAGCTGTTCCTCTTATAAGGAGTTGCACCAACTCCTGCGGGCCAAAGACAGTTCACCTCCAGCAGCCCTCCTGGACATGGCCAAAGAGGTCCTCTCCCCAGAGGAGAAGGCACAGCTGGAGGAGCAGAAGCCCGGGATCCAAGCAGAGGCATCAGGAGTTGGGCCCCTTCTCCAGCCAGGGCACCTCCAGGGCATCCCTGGACTTCTTTGAGGGGTACTCCAGTGAGTACCCCAGTAATCACACACCCTGGGGCATGGTGTCCAGGTACAGATGGGGTATGCCCTGAGCCTCGCCAGAACAGCTCAGTCAGGACTCCAGGCTACAGACCCAGCATATGCAAATGTGTGCAAGGCAGCATGTCCCACCCAGAACAAGCGGGCAGCCCTTGAACACGGGTGCTAGCCCACTGCCAGCCCCACAGCAGGCTGCACAAGCCCCAGGGCCATGGAGGAGGGGAGATCCATCTGCCCCTGCCACACCTGGGAGAGGGCCAGCCATACGGGTGACAGCCCAACCCCAGACACACCACCAGGGAATGTGGCTATCCATTCACGAGCATGCCCACAGGCAACAGGCAGCACTCGCCTCCATGGACATTACCTTGAGCTTCATGTGTGTTGGGGTGGGGGGGATCCAGAGAGGACCAGGCTGGGCCTGGCCCATCCACCACCCATGCAGGAACCCCACCATGGCCAGACACCCGCCCTTGGCTGATGTCCCATTGGGCAAGGGGCGGGCGAGCCCCTTAAGGGTGTACTTGACCAGGGTTTCAGGAAGGGCTTGCCAGCCAAGTGACCTGTCTGCAGGGGGTTGAGCATCCTTTCTATTGAGAAAGCAGATGGGGAGTCTGGCCACTTTCTGCTGACAGACCATACCAACGTGGGTGGACGCGCTCTGTCAACAGAGGTTTGTTGGAAAATATCTTCCAACAGAAACTTCTGTCAGCAGAATGCCATAATGTAGACGCAGTCCCATTGGGAAACATGAGACTCTCCAGCCATTTTGAAAGAAACACTTTAAATCAGGGTGCCTGTGGCCTTAATTTCAGTGAGACAAATAGGACAATGGCTTCAATTTTGAAAGAGGGCACTTCTTCGTGGAACTGTGTGTAGAAGCCTTTTTATACATCAGTTTCTTGTGAAGAGACTTTCAATCACAAAGAATAATGGCAAAATATGACTATTAATCTGGGGTGGGGCAGAGGGAGAGATTTGTCAAATGGAGCCAAAATTTCAGTGAGTTTTGCTATATGGAAAATTTGAAGAGAGTGTATTACCCTGCTGCTGATTTGAGATTTTTTTTGAAAAAAGGTTTTATGCAGGTTCTTAGACTTCTGAAGGGACATATTTAAAATTAACTTTAAGTGAAAAACTAATTTGTGACTACTCAGAAAACACATTCTGCACTGAAAGCATAGGTATTTTAATTTTGAAGAGGACACACTGTAATCTTCATATATAACACAATGACTGTGTTCTTTCTGTATGTACAAAACACAACTAACTTGTAACAATGGAAGCATGACCATTACTTCTATTATATTGGTGAACTATATTAATAGGCTGCTTTAAAATTCACACAAAGCAAAGTCTGTATAATCCATTTTAGACTGCCATCATTCCTTATATGTACATTTCATGAGAAACAAGGGGAGAAGTATTGTGTGATTCATTTCTTAAAAATAGTTATTCATGTCTTATCTGGCTCATGGAGGAACACATAGGACTTAAGATATTGACCTTAATGGGACACATTCAAGACCATAACTTTTGAATTTAATAAAAAATGCATGGCTTTACTAAAGTTACAGGAAATAAATCAGCACGTGCTTAGGAAGCTAACACTTATACATACGTTAGCAATCACAAAGTCTTTTTCTCTCGATCGTAAATAAATTGGACTTGCTAACCACATACTTGTGTATATATAAATAGGGAATATTATTGTTTCAATTGTTACAACATGTGATTTGTACAGTAATAACATGAATACTATTTCGTATTCATGTAACAAAATTTCCTAACAAGGAGATCTTAGCAAATCTGGCTTTAGTTTGTTTCAGACTGCATTTGTGATTTGGCATTTTTAAAAAAAAGCCAGACAGTGCTAATTCAAGCATTATATGTAGCTGCAGATGTCTTATGCTGTGCTGCTTCACAACGCAAGGCTAAAAGAAATAGATTTCTTTTAAAAGGATGGCTAACGTTAGGTTCCTAAGTCCATATGGAGGTGTATAAATAAACGATCTAATTTTTCAAAGATTCTGAGCATCCACACACTCTCATTAAAGCCAGAGTTGTGCATTTTTGGGCCTTTCCTTTGTTCAGGAGAAGATTATAACACATAGCCCAAAGAAGCAATGTGTCTATATTATAATCTGGGTATCTGTTCTCATTTTCCATTTGATACAATGTAAATATTTTTGAAAGTGTGGATTTTAGTCATACAACATTGGGAGAGAATGAGTTAAAGTCTTAGGAATTTGTTTATGTTCCAGTCATGTTTATATTCAGCTTCTGAAATTATCTTTTTCATATTTTAAGGCATCAAACAATATATTTCAGAGGAGGTAATATACTAGGGCATGGAAGATACCAGGTGTAAAAGAATATTTATGAAAAATTGTTCATAGTCATTCATTCTCATCTCAAACTAATCAAATAATTAGTGAAATACAAAATGAAAATCTTCTCTTTCTCTCTCTCTCTCTCTCTCTCACTCTTCCTATACACCATCCTTATTAAAATATTGTTTTATAGGAAATATTCACGTCCACATAATGTGCTCTACCAGAGAACTGTTTGTGCACTTTTAGCACAGAGATTTAGAATATGAGAAATTATGCAAACCTTGCATATGCACAAATGTAACATCGTTCAAGAGCATTCACAATGGGGAGGACTTGTAGCATGGAGCCATAAATAATATTTAAATTCGTAGTAAAATCATATTTTCCCAAAATACAATAATGCTGCAGATGTGATCACTGGGGCTTGAGCTGCCCATACCTTCAGGGTCTATCTTGATTGATAGTAAGAGCAAGATTTTCAATCATGTTAGCTCATTTGAGTTGGCCTACATCTTGATAGGACTTTTCAGTCATTTAAGCTAACATGCGGTCTCATGTTATCTGGCCATCTTTAACTATGCTCTATTCTTCATGTAGACCAGAACAGACTATGCAGAACAATTGCAAGATCACTATTTGAAGGGATATTTGGGAGAGCTGGAGTTTGAAGAGCCTTGTGAATAATGTGATTTGGCGGGTGGACAGTGAAGTGAGGTTGTCCTTAATGTTGGTAGAACTGGCGACTGTGTGTAAAGCTGCTGTAGTTATAGGTTGTGTTTTAAATGGTTTGTCAAGATGCCAATAGTCCACAAGAGTCTACAGATCTAACATATTTCTTGTGTATTAAAATTAAAGGCAAGGAAATGATTATGAAGGGATCATTCATAGCTCCATTGTTAAGGTTGAAAAATGCAGCATATTTTTCCAATAAATACATCACTCACCCCTTGAATACAAAATGAAAACTTTTGAGAATTTATAAGTAGATCTGTTAGCTAATTTATTTTCATTTAAAAATGTACCCTGAGAGAAAATTAGAGTGTTGAACCAGAGCTCTATTTCACCCTGAATAATGAAATAACACAGACTCTTCAGACTTCCCATATAGTGAAAATAACACTGACATTTTATCTGTGTCCACACTACAGGGTTTTGTTGGTAAAACTGTGCTTTTGTTGACAAAACTCAGGGATCATCTACACGAGTCTCAAGAAAACAGAGCACTTTTCCTGACAGCATTATCCCTCTCCGCGTTGAGAAATAACACTTCTGTCAACAAAGCGCTTCTGTCAAAAGTGCTCTGTAGACACCCTGGGCTCCCTCGGTCAACAGACCGAGGCCCTCCATGGCTCCAGCCAGCTATGGGTGGGTGCAAGTAAGCCACAGGGCCGCATGCTCACCAATGGACAGGGGAAAGGCCGCCATATGCCCTGCTCACTCACCACCTATGCTGGGAACCTTCAGTGGTCACACATCCCCTGGACTACTGGCCCATTAGGAGGGGGTGTTAGGGAGGGTTGGCACATTCCCTTGTGGCAGGACACACAGTGCAGAAGAGACACATCCTCACAGTGGGTGGTGGAGCACGCCCTTGGGGTCTGTGTGCTGGGAGATAATCACTGTGTTCCCCTTTCTATTTACAGCTGCACCATCGGAGGGCCATGCCATCCCATCCTACAGCCTGCCAGGCTCAGCCAGCCCTGTGACCAGACCAGTTCCAGACAGCCCCAGAGACCAGCCCAAGGGGCCGCCCATGCCATCTGCCGCAGGCAGCCAAGTGCCCACTGGGCCCACCACCACAGGGGGGAGGTCAAGGTACTGCAGGCATATACAGCTGCCATGCAGCAGCAGAATGACCTGCTGGAGTGGCAGGTGTGGGGTGAGAAGGCCTGGCAGGCTTATGATCAGGTGCGGGATGAGAGGGAGCAGGAAAGGAGGGCTGAGCTCATGGTCCACCTGGTCACATTGACTGGTAGCCAATGGGCCCAGGAAGCCCAGGCACCCACAACTGGTCCCTCCGCCCCCACATCCCTGCTGCTCCTGCCCCACCTGCCCCCTGGCCCACTGCCCCTCCCCCATGCAATCCTCAACTTGGCAGGGTGAATAATGTCTACCACCATCTCCCAGGTTTCCCCCTCCACATCCTCCCTCACCCTCCCCATGCTGGCCCCCAACCCACAAGGACCCCTAGTGCTCTGAGCCCCCCATGTACCTCTTGCTGACCCTGAGGTCACTCACACCCCCCCACCTCCATACCTCCCCAGTCTCCTGGCCCCTTCCCAGCCCTGACATGGTCCCCAAACCAGGGGCAGGAGGGGTCATGTAAACACCATAGGTCTCACTCCACTATCCCCTCTGAGGTTTAATGCCTCCCATCCCTTCCTATATATATATAGTTACCCTTGTTTGAAGTTTCCTCAACATTCATCTTCTAGGTGTTTAATTTCTGTTATGAGTGGGTAAGAAGTTCTGTTCAGTAAGCATTATTTTCCATAACACCTCCACATCCCTCATCATTAGTTGGGGGGGGGTCTTGGGGCCTGGGAACCTAGGAGGGGATGCCATGGGGAAGGTCATTGGGGGCCACAGGACATGCTTTCCCAGAGGGCCTACTGTACCCACACCCTCTTTCTGTGAGCCTGACAGTTGGTGCCATGCCCAGCTCCTCATATGTGGGACTGGCATATGGCAGCCAGCCCTGAAGGAAGTCCTCATCCTTACTCTCTGCTATGTTGTGGAGAACAGAGCAAGCACTCACATACTGTGGGACGTTCTGCACCCCGATGTCCATCCATGTGATCAGGCATCTAATGCACACCTTCAAGCATCCGAAGGCACACTCCACTGGCAGCTAGACCTGGTTGAGGTGGGCACTGAATAGTTCCTGTGAGGAGTCCAAACACCGTAAGGCTACATGAGCCAGGGCAGGAAGGGTATGCTGAGTCTGCAACAATGCAGTGCACTGTGCTGATGTCTCCAATAGGCACCTCCTGTTGGGGCACATAGGTTCCCTCCTCCAACCTCCAGAAGAGGCTCAAATTCCTAAAGACCCTTGCCCCATGTGCCCAGCCCAACCGTTGATGTATATGTTAGTGAAGAATGTCCAGTGATCCACCATGGCCTGTATGACAATGGAGTGGTACCCCTACCTGTTCACAAACTGGGCTGCACTGTAGTCTGGACCATGGATGGGGATTTGTGTCCCACTGAGCATGCTGAAGCAGTTTGGGAAGCCCAGCGTCGCAAAGCCAGCCACAGCCACATCCACATCCCTGAGCCAGACAGCCCTCCTCAGCAGGATGTCATTGATACCCCTGACAACCTGCAAGAGGAGGAGACAGAGAATGCATGTTGGTTGCAGAGTGCCCCCTGGCTGCCTACCCTGGAGCCCCTCTGGGCCCCCCCCAAAGCTGCCCCCCCAGAAGGTATGTGCTGGGGTGGAACAGCGTGGTCCCCCAGGGAAGGGGTTCCCCTCTCAGCCCACTCACCTCTTCCCCCCACTTCCCCCTGAGGGTCCTCCAGATGAACCCCACCCTTGCACCCCCTAAGCGTGAGGCCTGCGAATCGAGGGTGCCTTACTTGGATGACCACGGCTCTGACAGTGGACCTCCCCACCCCAAAGTGATTCCCAACCAAGCAGTAACAGCCTGGGGTGGCAAGTTTCCATAGGTCCATGGCCACACATTTTTCAACAGGGATAGCAGGCCACATTCATGTTTCCTCCCATCATAGGGTGGGGCTAGCCAGGCACAGAGTTCCAGGAAAGTGGCTTTTCACATGAGGAAGTTCTGGATGCAGCACCAGCCATTCCATTCTCCCACCAGTCCTACCAGTTGATGCTGGTTGAGTAGTTCCATTGTCACTCAATGATTGGGGAAGCGGGGAAGAGCACCAATAATGTGCCAGGCTCAGGGCCCCTGACATCAGATTGGTGCGCAAGATGCCTGAACAGTAAGTTGACTCCTGCTATCAGCATCAGCCGCTGCAGCTCCTCCTAGGTCTGGGGCATGTCCGGAGCCTGGTCCAGCTCCATGGCTGTGTGTTCAGAGAGGAGGACTGCCTCAGGCCACATGCTTTAGCTGGTCCTGCCTGTGCCATCCCTCTTAGGGCTGCACAGGCTCTGGGCTGCAGGGATTGCCTGCTGGGGAGGGGCTCTATAAGTTCATGTGGGGCCAGCAGACTTGGAAAGGCCTGCCTGCCAGTCATGTGACCCCTGTCTGTAGGCTTCCAGGTCCCAATATGTCAACAAAGCATCCTGGCCATGGGGATGCTCTCTGTCAATAAAGTGGATTGCTTTTCCAAGCTGTTTCTGTTTGTAGACGTCATGTATTGATAGAGATTTTGTCAGGGCATCGCTGCCAAAAGTAACTTTTGTTGACAGATGCTTCTAGTGTAGACATAGCCTTTGTGACTAGGCTGTACTTTGAAGTTAGTTTGTAATTAAAGTAAATTTTTAATTATGCCTAGGCCCAAGTGAACAGGCCAAGACACCCATAACCAGACTCATTGCAACATTAGAAATAATAACCCTTTCTTGAAAGGCCCATTTCCATGTTCCATTTCTGTTGGTTATATGTCAATAACATGAGGATATACTTTTGTGTTGAGTTCTGATGCATGACTTAAGCCATAATGTCGTTTATTCCTGTAAACTTCCTCATGATGGCTTAACCATCATTTTTCTGAAGGTTCACCAAATCACCGCTACTTCAGTTCCATAGTGCACCAAGACAGAATTGCTAGTGAAGATGAAACAGGAGAATAGATGGAGCCTTCAGAGTATCGAGGTGTTGGGCTTCAGTACTGCACCTCTCATATCTATTATTTTTTCCCCACGAGGCAGGCCCCTCTACCATTCTGTTTCCCAGAGACAACTCATCTCTCCTTTGGGCCCACACAAATCAATAATTCTCTCTCTCAATTTCTGAACATGCATGTACGCTGTCTCTCTCTCACACACACAGTCATCTTCTTATCCTATGAGGCAGTGTTCCAGAGCAGAGGAAAGCCATCAGAACTTACTAAATTAGTAATTACTTCAATGCAGCCTCCAGCAGCAATGTTCTCAGCACAGACATGTCCAACAAGAGTCTCATCATCAGCATCCATCTCTCCAACTCACTCAGAACCAGTGACCATGCCAGCACTGATACAGGTCCAGAAAGAGTGAACATGTTGGAACCAATGACCACTCAGATGATGTCACTGATGATAGTACCAGTTATGGCACCAATGCCAACAATGATAACAGTACCAATGACAGCACCAGTACCAATGCAAACACAGATGCAGGAATCAGTGCCAATATCAACACTGCACATGCTGCAAGGGATCTCAGTGCCTGCCAATTTCTTCATAACTTCAGCAACAGGAGCACCATTCATTGGGACAGATGATACCCCAGTTCCTCGGGATTCAATTCATTCACAGCCCCAACCACACCAATAGGTCTGGCACCACCTCTATTGAGTGAAGACGAACATGAGGGGTCATCAGTGAATATTTAAACTTCTAGTCACTCCTCACCTAAACATATAGTGCCATCACAGCAAAAGCCATAATGGAACCTGCCCACTGGCCTGCCTGTTCCTGCACAGCAGGGGTGGACATACTGGAACCCTTGGGCGGCATACTGGGCACAAATGGTCCAACAAACACAGATTGCACCACCTGCCCCCCCACCTCAATCAATGGCATTGCAACCATGATCTCCTTCAATAGTGAAGATAGGAAGAAATAGAGGAGGTGCTGGACCAGGCCATACAACCTCAACAGTCATCACACATTTCCTCATCTTCACTGAATGACACTTTAATGCCATTTCCTCCAACATCAGGAGATGACTTTAGATTCTTCCAAGAATTCTTTAAAAGAGTGGATGACTTTTTGTAGATACCCCGCTATCGCCTACTGGACAACCACAATAGACTTACCTCAGTCTTGCACTCACTGCCAGCTACCAAACTGGCATTGCCAATCGACGATGCCCTGATGGTCCCTACTAGAATAATATGGCAAACACTGGCCACCATACCAACAGCATGCAAAAGGACTGGCAAGAAGTATTATGTAGCGCCACTGGGTGCTGATTTCTTGTTCAACCACCCTAAACAAATAAATTAGTTGTAGCTGAGGTTAACCAGAAAGGAAGGCAGAAGAAAGACTGTACAACACCTTAAAAACATGGCTGAAAGAGGCATGACTCATCTGGGAGAAAAGCATATTCCTCCACCTCTCTATAGCCGTGCATAGCCAATTATACTGCCCTTCTAACAAATTATACACGCAACGTGTTTGGTCAAATGACATCTTTTACTGACTATATCCTATATAACAAAAGGGAACAATGTAAAGCCAATGTAAAAGAAGGTCTCTTAATAGCTTGAAGAGCTCTGCAGGCTGCACTTGACTCCTCTGACACTGCCATCAGCTCTATCTGAATGGCTAGTCATGAGACGGGCATCAAAGCTTCAGATATCTGGGTTTCCCAGAGAAGTCCAGGTCACTGTCCAGGATTTTTTCCATTTGAAGTGTCCAGGCTATTTGCAGTGACAATGGATGTTTCGTTGCACACCCGGAAGGATTCACAATCCACATTGAAAACACCAGGCATTCACATTCCTATGACAAAGTGCAAACAAGGGCAAGCATTCACACAAAGATACAGGTCCACCCCATAGAATCAGTCACACCACCAACATGATAATCATTGTAAAAAAGGTCAAAACAACAGAGGTAGATGATCAAAAGACCGACCTGCCTCCTCTAAACCATCTGCCTCTTGACAGATCTTTTGAAGGTTTGGTCAAGAGTACAATAGCCACAATATTTCCAAAGCAGGCCCAAACTGACAACATCTTATTTGGAGAATGACTAACATATATGTACACTGAATGGAACAACTTCACAACAGACAAGTGGGTGGTAGAGATTATCAAGTTTGGATACTGCCTCCCTTCTCATCTATACTCCCCTCCCACCTTTCTTACCCATCCCTCCCCGGGGATCCCTCTCATGGGCTCCCACTCATTCAAGAGATAAACCATCTTCTAAACATAAGAGCACTAGAACCTATATTAAGTTGGTACAGGGGAACAGGTTTCTGTTCACCTTACTTTCTAATCACAAAGGCTATGTCTACAGGGGCACTCTGTGAACAAACACTGTCGACAGAGGCATTATACCTGTTTGGGGAGAGGTGTAATGCTGCTGGATGAACTGAAGAATTTGTCAACAAACTCTTAACAGAGCACTTTAACCTAGTAGACACTTGGAGAGTTTTGTTAACAAAAGTCCAATGTTGTCATCAGAAGCTGCCCATGTAGACACAGTCAAAGCAAACAAGAGGCTGGAAGCTTATATTGGACTTGAAAAAGTTACACAAATTTATTTGACCTCAACACTTCAAGATGGCAACCATCACCGCTATCATACCTGCATTAGAAAAGGGACTCTGGCTATCAACTCTCAACCTTCAAAATGCCCACTTTCATATTGCAATACACCAACTGCATAGACACTGCCTGAGATTTGTCATAAGGGACAAACATTTCCAATACAATATACTCCCCTTCAGGCTCTCAACACAACCCAGTCTTTTCCAAGGTACTTGCGGTAGTGACAGGATATCTACACAGACAAGGAGTCTTTATGTTCCCACACATGGACAACTGCTTACTGAAAGCCTCCTCCTGCCAACAGGTGACACTTGCAGTTGACATGACCATTTGCATATTTTCCAATGTTGGGTTACAATTCAACCACTTTAAGTGCAATGTAATCCATTCATAACACCTAGAATTTATAGGAGCAAGCCTAGAATGTGTTATAGTGATGGCTTTCCTCCCTCAGCAGAGATTCCAGACAATATTGGAACTCATAGACATGGCACAGCAAAGTCCACAGGTATCTGCAAGGCTTCGTTTCCAATTGCATCAACCTGTATGGTACAATATGCCTGTCTACACATGAAACTATTCCAAGCATGGTTTGGACCGGTCTACATGCCACACTTCCACCCCATTCGCAAACCTCTGAACTGTCCAAGAAAGGTCAAGATCTCACTGGAACAGTGGAAAGAACCTAACAATGTATTCAACGGTGTTCTCTTTCATCCGAGACAACCATACCTCACAATCCTGATGGATGTCTCCCTACTGAGTTGGTGTGCTCACCTAGGACATCATGAAGCACAAACACAATGGTATCCAGAGAAGTCCAGACTTCACATCAACCTGCTGGAGGTGCACGCCATCTGGAAAGGCTGCCAGTTGTTTCAAACATTCATAATCAACAAGACAGTTCAAATTTGAGGAATGTTACCATGTTTTATATAAATCCCCAGTGAGGGACTCATGCATATCGCCTGTGCATGAAAACAATATGACTATAGCAATGATGTCTTCCTCACAAGATGCATCTAATGGCTTCCTGTCACGCAGGCAAAGACAATGGCATGGCCAACACTCTCAGCCAACATTTCCTCTAATATATGAATGGGAAATAGATAGCAAGATTATAAATAATCTTTTCAGGAAATGGGAACCCTCAGCATTAGACCTATTCTCAAAAGAGTAGAATGTGAAATGTCCCAAGTATTGCACCAGAGCAGGAATAGGTCTCCAATCCTTAGAGGATGCATTCACCGTCAACTGGACAGCCCCCCTCCTCTACACCTTTTCTCCAACGCCACTCTTGCACAAAGTGCTGCAAAAGATCAAGAGGGACAAGGCAACTGTAATACTAGTACTCCAAACTGGTCCAGACAGACAAGCTAACCCTACTTGTTACAGATGTCCAAAAACAACCCAGGGTGCTTTCCACAGCTTCCTTGCCTGATTATACAGAATGCAAAATGCCTTTGTCAACCCAATATCCATGTTCTCCAGCTCCAAGCCCGGCGGTATCTGGTTAACACCTCTTGAGAACTATTGTTCCACGCCAGTACAAGTCCTACTGAATTCCAGATAAACCAGCAGAATTGTAGCACTTTGAAGACTAACATAATGATTTATTCAGTGATGAGCTTTCATGGGACAGACCCACTTGTTCAGATCAATTTCATTTCAAAATTAAATTGATCTGAAGAAGTGGGTCTGTCCCACGAAAGCTCATCACTAAATAAATCATTGTGTTAGGCTTTAAAGTGCTACATTTCTGTTGCTTTGTTTTGTTGGTGTACAGACCAACACAACAACCTCTCTGTTGTTATTCAATTCCAGAAGACAGTCTATGAGAAAAATACAGATATTATTTGTTATATGGCACACAACAAGACCCACATACCCAAATAAGGCATTGATACCAAATGTCCTAGAATACCTTCATTTCCTTAAAACTGCAAGTTTTCACAGTAAGGGTTCACACAGTGGCCATCACAATATTTCACATTGGGATAGAAGGATGCATGCTATCCATACCCAGCCACTAAAAGATTCCTCAAAATGTTGCCAAATTTATTCCCACAGATGAGACTCCCCCTACACCTTCATGGGACCTTCTCCTAGTTCTCTCAGCACTTACAAACAAACCATCTGAGATGCTAAAAACTGCTCTCTTTCTACATCAGTCTATAAAAGTAGCATTCCTAGTAGACATAACATCTGCCAGACTTGACTTGACTAAAGCCCTTGTATAAAATATATGATAATGAGCCAACTGATCTTCATATCATTACAGTTGTCATAATATTATTTTGAGGGTTTCATTCTGGTGTTCATATATACAATTATAAATAAATAAATAAATAAATAAATAAATAAATAAATGGAAATGCCTGGAAAAGACTACGTTGAGATGCAATTAAGATGTTTATGTCACAGTAGCCAAGTATAAAATATCCTTTAGGAATTTTGTAATTATCTCCAAAACAAGCATTACTAAGCCAGGAAATATGGTGTTACAGTCAAAAGCTACAAAAAAAATAAAAAAAAATTAAAAAAAAGAAACACATCAAGATGAAGAAATGTAGTTAAGACTCACAAATGACCACAACACTGCTCTGAAATTCATTCTATGTAGCCAAGATGGACAGATCCAGGGAAGATAAGTAACACGGTAATACCCCTCTTACAGATGGAGACCTGAGGCACAGAGAGGTGCACTAAGTTGTACCATTCTCCTGTTCTGACTGTAGATTTCAGGGGCATTGGAGGATCTTTCTAAAGTATCGAGTACTGTACATGCTGTGAGTAAGGAGGAACAAAAGCTGGCAATATGTCCTCTGTAGCTATATAATAAAAGCCCAAAGTCTTGTCTGTAAATTCTTAACATAAATCAACAGATTTTCTTAAAGTTAATTATGTTCTCTTCCAGACGTATGTAGAACATTGTAAATACTAATGACTGACTGATGATGTTGGAGACTTCTCATGAGGAACAGTTTTTGAGAACCTAAGGGATCAGGTCATGAGAGCAATTTATAAGTTCAAAACTCTGTTCAAGATGGCTCTATGTATGTATTTTGTATATACATACCATATTTATGTTAATATAACAGTCTTTCCATGGGAAAAATGTTTGGAATGTGTTTTTCCGCATAAAAAAAAATCACCCACTTCATCAATCTTTTCCCTTCGTCCCCTGGATAATCAGTCCTTTCTGTGTTACATTTTGCAGAAGTCGAGTCGCCATGAAAGGGGAAATTCCAGTCTCTAGCACATAAAGCAAGCTCATAAAAAGGCTTAAGTGTTTTCCAAAATAAAGGGGCAAAAGTTACTTGAGCACAAGAGAGCAATAAATCAAATGCTGGAAATACACACAGATCTCCTACACATGTAGGTACATTAGAAGGATTTTTGGCTCATCAGTTACAGGTGAAGAAATTGTTTTGATTAACTAAAAGGGAAAAATATGTTCTATAGCCTTTTAAAGTCCCTGATTCAGAAAAGTGTCTTTATTCAGGATAGCACTCGAGCACATGCATCAAAATAAGTGTGTATTTAAATGCTGCTGGGCATATGGAAGGATAAATACATAGCTAAATGCATTGCTGAACCTAAACCAAAAAGTGAAAGACATTATTCCACTGCACAAGAACAAAGGGAAGTTCAATACATTTCTGAAAAAGAGATCACTTTTCCCTAATTTATCATCTCCCTTTTTGATACAGTGACTGGACTGCTTGGTATGTGTTAAATTTAATACCGTATTTGTGAACCCAGAATTGAGTGGCGTCACAGAGAAGGACGTACCCAAGCTCCAAATGTGTCTTTATGACAAAGGTTAAAACATTTTTTTAGAATAAAAGAGAATTTATTAATGCACTAGGAAAGGGGTAATTTGTGGTTTGGTATCTTATATATGTCTGCAAAAGGAAAGTTTCTATGATATATCGTTGCTTAAGAAATCTTACCTCCCTGTCCTGCCATACCAACTGCACTGATTGGCTGTTTAACTGTTAGTTCTTGTTTATGTGGCACTATAGGTGCACCTGGAGCTTTACTTATAGAGCTGATCAGAAAACTGAATTTCTATTTTGTGGGAAATTTTCACATTTCATTTTTATTCTCCAGAATGGAAATTCTGAAAAAGTTATAATTTGGAGATAATTTTGAGCTCTACTGAGACTCTCAGGGGTGACCTTTCTAATAATTATTGCAAAACAGATATCTCTTGTCCACAAGAAACAGTAGAGGCGCCACCCTCTTTAACACTGACCGTCAGACAGCCGTTCCAAGATAAAGCATTTTGGCTGATAATCTCAATAAGTAAGCCTTCAGAAGCTTAGTTTCGGGAACCAATTAGTGGCTGAGGAATTGAAAGGATATTTGCAGAAAATAATGCAAAAATTCAGTGGATGCTGTATTGCATGACTTACTGAAGCATTGACATCATACAGCAACTGTTGTCTAAATTGAATTTACAAATATGAAACACAGTTACACTCTTACATCAGTACTTGGTTAACAAGAAAAGTACAGGAGTCATAGAGAAGAACAGGTTCAACCTCTCTAACCCAGCACTCTTTCATCTGGCAACATCTGCAATCCAGCATGATTTTAGTTAGACAGATGCCCACTTATCATGAGTGTGGCCAAGTTTCCTGAGGTCTCATAAAGTTTGTTTCCAGCCACCAGTCCTGGTTCTCAGTGTTCTGTGCTATTATTTATCTATATCCCTAAGCCTGTGTCTACACTAGCTCCCAACTTTGAAGGGAGCACGGTAAGTAAGGCGTCAGGAGATTACTAATGAAGTGCTGCAGTGCATATGCAGCACTTCATGAAGCTAATTCTCCCTAGCAGCAACTTCGAAGTAAAGGAACTTCGAAGTAGCCCAGGCACTTCAAAGTACCCACAGGTTAGCTGTGGCTACACACAAGCCGGCCCTTCGAACTTTGCCACTTTGAAGTTGCCACAGGGGAGAATTAGCTTAATGAAGTGCTGCATATGCACAGAAGCACTTCATTAGTAATTTCCTGACACCCTTCTTACCATGCTCCTGTTAAAGTTGAGAGCTAGTGTAGACACAGCCTTAATGTCTTCTAAGAGCCCACTAAGCAGTGGAAGTGTTTGCAGTGCTGCTAGACAATATTGACCTCCCATGGTTCAGCAAATTCTCTTGTTCCACACTAGCCAAGTCACAAGGATGATGGACTAGAGAGGTTCAGCCTGTAATTATCTGTCAGCTGAATGTACTGCTTCCTTTCCAGAGCAAAGAGCAAGTCATTGGAATGTGCCTGTTCTGCCCTGTACTAGGCACACAGCCATAGGCACACGGCTGCTGAAGGGAGTGGGAGGAGAGAGGGCTGTGCTGCTTTGACATCCCTCAGCATGAAGATCTCACAGAGCTACTCATGATGCTGCTCCTGGCAGAGGAGAAGGCTGTGGAAGAACTCAGAAGGAATCCTAAGATGCACAGCAATCAACACCACCTTCGCACAACACTGACTGCGGGATACTTACCCACAGTGCATCGCTCACAGCTTGGACACGATCTGTCAAGAGAGGAAATAAACTTGTACACCCTTTGTCGATTATTGTTTTGTCGACTTTTGGGTGTTGAGATAAGTTTTGTCAACAAGACTTGTAATGTAGATAAGGCCTATGCGTTGTCCAGAGAAGACAGAAATAGAAGGTAGTGAAGTAACATTGTATACTAATGATAAGGAGGACTATAAAGAAAGTAGAAGTGATGGAAGAAGTAAAACAGAATCTGTTCAGAACAAAATCACTTTACAGAAAAAAGCTAGCAGAGGCTGCACATTGACAGTGCTTGGAGTATGCTACACACCTGCAGGATGCAATTTTCTTATGAATACATACCTCTGTAACATTTCTAATGAAATACAGACTCCTGGGCATAGTTGGATTATGAGATTTTCTTTAATTTCCCAGATATAGAGTGGATGGCAAGTGCTTCTAATAATGGTAGGTCAAGGAGAGTGTTGGATGTGATTGCTGAAAGAGCAACAAGAGATGATGCCATTTTAGATGTAGTATTGGGAAGTAATGAAGACTTCATAGAAGAACTGGTTGCAGAGGATAATCTTGGTTCAGGTGATCACGCTCTAATTGAATTTAAACTAAATGGAAAGATAAAAATATTTTTCTTGGAATAGAGGTAAGAGCAGTAATTAACTGGGATATAAAGGGTGGGAGAATCATATCTAGCAACTTGCATCTTTTGCCCATGCCCAGGGACCATGGTCAGTTAGGGGACCCTCAGAAAAATAGCCATCCCTGAGCCCTGTCCTGCTTTACCTGGCACTCCTCCCAGGTTGGGAGTTGGGATGTGTGGACTTGCCCTACTTCCCCTGCCCATCTGGCACTCCTTCTGGGGATCAAGGTCAGGGCACTGGGGTTGCCCATCTGCCCACTCAGGGCTCCTGCTGCAGAGCAGGGCAAGTTCCCATGCTCTGTGTCCACTACCTGGCAGGGAATTTTATATCCAAGTTTACCAAACAAAGCTATACGTTGACATCAGACTACAGCTTGATGAAAAATAATTCCTACACAATTATCCAACCATTAATGATGACTCTAGTAATTAAAGCAATGATTTAATGTAATCTAGCATGCTCTAACACATGCTTATAGAAACGAGGAGGCCTGTGGCAACTTAAAGACTAACAGATTTATTTGGGCATAAGCTTTTGTGGATAAAACACCCTTTAACAGATGCACTGGAGTGTAAATACAGAAGTAAGGAGATACATACTAGTCTATCAAAAGAAGGGAGATATTTATGGAGTGTAGGAACAGTGTTAACAAGGCCATTTCCATAGGGGTGGATGTAGATCACTCCCAAGGGCTGGTGGTGAGGTGTGAATACTAAGGGAGGGAAAAATGGCTTTGTAGTGAGGTTCCACAAGACACCTTTCTGTTTTTGCAGATACAGACTACAATAACGGTCCCTCTGACATGTCAACATGCCTACAAAGTTCAGTTGGCACTGATTGTGCATAATAAAGAGCATATTTGGCAAACCACTCACTGCTGGAGCTGAATAATTCTATATCTGATTTAATAAAGCTAGTCTTTGAGCCCCAGTAACGCCTAAACATATTAGCATAAAAATGATATGAAGATAAATGAACAAATAGCACATGAATGCCATAGTTAACTGGATGCCATTCCGAAAAGCAAATGTCTGTGACGCTGGCATTGACTTCAGAAAAGAAACTGTTCTTTGTATCCCTGCACTGAACAAAGATCTGATAGCGCCCAACATGCTCTCAAATCTGAAAGACTGAACAAGAGCTATTGTGGTGGGTGGAGATTCAGTCCTGTGCAGCAGTTTATATGGTCCCTTATCTTACTTGTTCACAGTTTTCTAGGAAATGACAGTATTACACATTCTATTAAATAGGTTTGCATAATCAGCACCCAAGTAAGTCACAAAGGGCCAAGCAATAGGCAGGTTCCCCTTTGCTCAGACAAGTTCCCAATGATACTGCACTATGGAGTGATTACTATCCTTAAAAGCAGTCCTGGAGGGCTGCTGTAAAACAAGTGATACCCACTGCTCAGCAATAGCAGTAAGATGAACTAACCAGCAGTCACACCAGAAGAGTTGCAAAAGTGCCTATAAGAGAGTTTAACAGTTGATACAGATCACTTCACACATATCATTCAAAGCTACTAGAGCATAAAGATTAGAAGATCCTATAATCATATTTTCATTTGTCATAGTCACTACCGTAGCAATTCTAATTTTCCAGAGTGAGAGGTCACTCCTTAAGATGCCAGGCCCATCTCAGCTAAGTCACTTCCGAATGGCTATGAAAGCCCAAATAGGGAATTGTTTCATTACAATAAAGCTAGAGCAAGTAATATAAAGTATCAAAGAGATTTATTTCCTCTGTTTTAGGTCAAAAATATTAAGGTAATAATCCGGGTGAGAATACCCATGTTTTTTTATGGTGTTATCATCTGTGGTTTTAAGTATTTGTACTGAAGCAAGCAGCTCGATTTGTTTTGTTTAATCCTCCAGTAGCTGGACTGTGGAGGACTACTAGGCTATGGATATACAGCAAAAAATTTTTGAGCTAACAGCCTTTATTTTGAAATAACTTTGCTAACATGTACACTACACACACACAATTTTGAGATAAATTCAAAATAGCAGGCACATTACTTCAAACTTTGCAAACCTCGCTGCAGGAGGAATAACGCTGACTTCAGCATAGCTGTTTTGAAATAGGCACTGTTAAGACAGAGAATAGTGATATTTCCAAATAAGCCACATTGGCATCCAGTGGCACTATTTCAAAATAGGCACTATGGCTACATCTACACTAGCTCCCTCCTTTCAGAAGGGGCATGGTAATGTGAGAGTTCAGAAGATGTTAATGAGGCACTGCCGTGAATATTTCGAAAGGACCCCCCTCATTTCAAAAGCACCTTCTTTCTAAAATCAAATAGGAAGTAGGGGCTTTCCAAGTCCAGGGGCTCCTTTCAAAAAGCCTCTATCTACACAGGCGGCATGCATTCCACAAAGCAGCACTTTTGAATCATGCACAGCTGCCACTATGCTAATGAGGCACTGCATATTCATGGGAGCACTTCATTAGCATATTCAGAACTCCCTCATTACCATGCCCCTTGCAAAAGGAGGGAGCTAGTGTAGACATAGCTTGTGTGTCCAGATATGCTATTTCAAAGTAGCTGCATGCCATTTCAAATGTGTTCTTGTGTCTAGCTGTGTTATTTCAAAATAAACTATTCTGGAATGGCTTATTTCAAAATAACACTGCTTTGTAGACATAACCCTAGTGTGGCCCGAAGAAAGGCATTCTGGATTCAATCACCAAAGAGCTTTGAGTCATTCTATGGAGTTAATCAACAAGGAGTCAAATAGACTGTACATCTATTATATTGTTTGGAGGTGGTTTCTGTATAGACATTAGTTTCTCTTCATGCTTATATTGTGCTTTGTAACTCACACAATGAATGACTTTTTTTACCTTCGGCTCATCTGTTGTATTGGTAGTATCAGGCTTCAGGGATTCTGCAGAAATAGTTGTGAGGATAATGCTAAAGTCTTTTATCATTTGTTTATGCTGCCTTCATCTTTTCTGATGTTAAAAACTCTCCATTTGCTTTAATGAAAGTATGCAGAGACAAGAGATTAGGGACTGGGTTTTTTTATTGTTAATATTGTTTTGTTTTGTTTTTGTTTTTGTTTTTTTTCTTTTTTTGTTTTAACAAGGCACTTGCTTCCTGAGTACTTTAGGTTTTGTCCATCTCTGAAAGGTCCATAAAATGCTTTCAGAATCATCCCAGGAATTGCAAACACATTCCTAGCTAATCAAAATCCATCCACTGAGGCAGATAACATTCTCTTTAAAATTATCTGAATGCCATAATCTCATTGAAAAAGCCTTAAACTTTCAAACAATGGGTTAATCTGACTTAATAAACAATTTATTAAGTTTACATTAGAATTGATAAGTCATAACAGAGTGTTTTTGAACATTTATTTTAACAGCCAGGTGCAAATTAAGATACCCAACAGCATTACAAGCTGTATGATTTAAAAAAAACCTGTAAAACAAACACTTTACTTTTTATGTCTGTAAACAATGAGTAAAAAATGTATAAATGGAATAGCAGCTTTCATGCTCTCTCAAGGCATTTGGACAATGGCAAGGGAATAACTGTGTGCAGAGGGGGGCACTCTGAGTACTTTTATTTCTTTTCTATAATAAATATCAAAATGAACAGAAACTTCACAATGGAATAATATCTAAATAGACTTTAATTTTTTCTTGGAAATCAAAGATGCTAATTCTTGAAATATAAATTGCATACTTCTGTAATGTAAACAAGGATACCACTAATAGAATTATTTCACAATCCGTAAATTAGAAGGTGCTTTTTCAGAAAAACAAAGATCTGAATTCCAGCTGGCTAAATTTGTAGTCTGAGTTGATACAATCAGGCCTTCCATCCATATACAACTAATTTGTGAAAGGAAAAAAATTAGTTGTAGCCTCTAAAGTTGATACCCACTCATAACCCTGCATTAGCATGCTGCTAGGTCTTCAGATTCATGTAAATTCAAGCATAGTATAGTTGAACTTTCATGAATAATCACTCAAGACTACATAACTCAGCACTACTAAAATCCTCCCACTTCCAAGTAATCAAATCTAAATCTCAGAGCTTATGAACCAATTGATACAGCTCCATGTGTTTTTTTTCTGTTCTTAGAAATGGTAAAACATTTATTATCTTTAATGGGACCAGAATTAAACTAATATTGACCAATCCCACTGTATTGTTATTTGATTTTTCTTTCTTTTTTTCTTTTTTTTATGACCAGTAGCTTTGTGAACAAACCTCATGTGCAAACTTGTCTCACAAATAACTTTGCATGTGAAATACTAACATATAAGACAAAGCTACATACGTATACTTATTACATATTAGTTTCTGCTGATCTTTGAAAAGTAGAACACAGACCTGGTAGAAGGTTGAAACCTAAATGCATCCTCTGCTGTTTATACACATTGCACATCCTTTATACCCAAGCACAAGTCACTAAGTTAGGAGTGCAGCCAAGAGCTCTCAGCTCATGGTTAGGTGGGCTTTAAACAGTAGAGTCGACAGCCTCTGTGGGCCCCCAGGCAAGACGTGTGTGGAGAGTTCCATGCATCCTTCGGCCCTGCCCCTCTGTGTAGCCCAGAGCACAGCACACACATCCCCTCCCCAGCCCTTAATGCTGCCTGCAGTATGTGGTTAGCTGCTCCAGCAGCAATTTGAAGGACCCAAGGCTCCACCCATGGCTACTGCTACTGTGGCAGAGGCCAGAGTTCTGGGCCTCTTTGAATTGCTGGGCGCCTGGGCAACTGCCCCTTTTGCCAACCCCCAGTGGCAGGCTTGGCTTTACACTCTCTTTCTCCTCGGACTCTGAAGAGTGTATACTGCAAGAATCTGAATCAGCCTTATCCCATGACAGCCTCCTGAGCTTGTTCCACAGGCATGATATGCCACTCTTGCATCTAGTCCAAACTATGGCAAATCTACTTCACTGCAGACATCAGGGCTTACAAGGCAATCTGGCTGCTCTCTACCCTTGTGTCCGCATTAGGTAAATCTTCTAGCTGAATATGGGGGTTTAGGTCCCTTTCATGCAATTCCAGCCCTTTAACCATCTCCCAGACCTCTGCCCTGATTTTTGCACCACCCACATCCTTCCTGTCCTGAGCTCCCCCACTTGCAAACAGAATCACAGAATCATAGGGCTGGAAGGGACCTCAGGAGGTCATCTAGTCCAGCCCCCTGCTTCAAGCAGGATCAACCCCTACTAAGTCATCCCAGCCAGGACCTTGTCCAGCCGGGACTTAAAAACCTCAAGGGATGGAGAATCCACCACCTCTCTAGGCAACACATTACAATGCTTCACCACCCACCTGGTGAGGAAGTTTTTCCTAATATCTAACCTACAGCTTTCCCTCTTCAACTTCTGACCATTACTCCTTGTTTTGCCATCTGACGCCACTGAGAACAGTTTCTCACCCTCCTCTTTAGAGCTCCCCTTCAGGAAGTTGAAGGCTGCTATTAAATCACCTCTAAGTCTTCTCTTCTGTAAACTAAACCCTGATCTTAACTTCTTCCCATACACACACTCCATCCCACTCTTAAGTTCCATGCAGACACTATCATTTTGTCCCCTCACAAAGCTCCCTGCAGGGTGTGTGTGATGTGGCCGTAGCTGTAAGTAACTCAAGTTACTTTCACTCCCTAATGCAGAGCAACATATTTAAAATCCTAACTGTTTCATCCTTATGAAAAGGAGAGAGATGGTTTCATGGGTAAGGCACAGGACTAGGGCCACAAGCCTCCTGTTTGGTGTGACTGCAAGGATTTAATAGCTGAAATTCAAATTTGAAACTGAATTGATGACACAAGCTAGGTCTGAGTCTATTACTTGACTTAGTGAGTGCAACTGCTAGGACTGTTTCTAGAGTGAATTATTTTAACTGCAAATTCAAAATTTGCTTTCAAAACTGTTCTTTAGTACTCACTGAGTAACCTATGTCTGAAATATTTCTGCCAGTACACTTGATTGCTTGAAAATAAACAGAAAGTAAATTCTGAAAAGGGGCATCAGAGTTGGATATTAACAAACATTTTCAGTAGTCACCCAATTGTATTTCAGTAATGCTTCAGCAGATTTCAAGATGAGATTCCCACAAAAAATTGCTAGCAATGTGATTTGGATACAAAAGTCCAGGATGGAAAAAGAACAGCCTAGAGGGCCACTAACAAAGAATTGTTTTTGGTGGTACTATGTCAAGTTCAGGAGAGAGTATTGACTAGCATTGCAAAAGATCAGCTGCGGGCCATGTGTTTGTTACATTCTTCATAAATAATCTAGGCAATTTATTCCCTCAAGTCTGAGGTCATGTAAGCTTTCTGTTTGAATCCTGCTTGAGCATAAATCTTTCTTCTATCACTTAAGAAGCAGTTATAAATATGAATATAATAGTTGTGAATGCAAATTCCTCCTACAGCAATCATTGCGTAATAAATCCTCTTATTTGCTGATGACACTGCTGAGGTGTTTAAATAAACACTTGAGAATGGCAGACCTAGGACAATACAAGCTTCAGTATGAAGAATACACAGAATGAAAAAGACATTTGGTTAGTTGTAAAGACTTGAACTTGTCTGACCTTGTCTCAGTTTCTCATGTTAGTTCTGAGTCATTGTGAGAGTTTGGGTTGGAAAGTCATTTTGATAGACATGAAGCCTCTCACGGGGGGTGGAGGGGGGGAAGTTGAGAAGTGCTGAGGAAGCAACTCCATCTGCCAGCGCTACTTTGTGGCTTTGTTTGACATGACTGGAATAGTCAGGGAAGGGAGCAGACTGAAGGGTTGAGTAAGACCCCAGTCAACACTAAGAGATTAAGTCAAATGTAAAGGTCTAAGTTCGATTTTATGAGCTGTGCATCTACACCCCAGCGCTTAACTGGTCGATTTGACTTATGTAACACTGACTTCCCTCCTCAATAACTCGAGAGGTCAAATTTACAAAGTAAAACTATACAGGTGGAGATGGCAGCATTATTAAGATTGATTTTATTAGCCTTTTAACTATCCCACAATGCCACTCAAGGTGTCCTTTCTATTCATCACTCCACCCCTGCTGCTCTCCAGGGCTACGTCTACACGTGAAGCCTACATCGAAGTAGCCTATTTCGATGTGGCGACATCGAAATAGGCTATTTCGATGAATAACGTCTACACGTCCTCCAGGGCTGGCAACGTCGATGTTCAACATCGACGTTGCGCAGCACCACATCGAAATAGGCGCTGCGAGGGAACGTCTACACGCCACAGTAGCACACATAGAAATAAGGGTGCCAGGCACAGCTGCAGACAGGGTCACAGGGCGGACTCAACAGCCAGCCGCTCCCTTAAAGGGCCCCTCCCAGACACACTTGCACTAAAGAGCACAAGATACACAGAGCCGACAACGAGTTGCAGACCCTGTGCATGCAGCATGAATCCCCCGCTGCAGCAGCAGCAGCCAGAAGCCCTGGGCTAAAGGCTGCTGCCCACGGTGACCATAGAGCCCCGCACGGGCTGGAGAGACAGCATCTCTCAACCCCCCAGCTGATGGCTGCCATGGAGGACCCCACGATTTCGACGTTGCGGGACGCGGATTGTCTACACGGTCCCTACTTCGACGTTGAACGTCGAAGTAGGGCGCTATTCCTATCCCCTCATGAGGTTAGCGACTTCGACGTCTCGCCGCCTAATGTCGAAGTTAACTTCGAAATAGCGCCCGACGCGTGTAGCCGCGATGGGTGTTATTTCGAAGTTAGTGCCGCTACTTCGAAGTAGCATGCACGTGTAGACACAGCCCAGGTGAGCAGGATGTAGGTGTCAGGAAGAAGTGTTCATCGGCCCAGGAATTTTGATAAGATTTCCTTTCCTGTCAGGCCAGTGTGGTGAGCAGACATGTGGATCACATCTGAGTAGCACACTTAGCACACCTCGTAGTGATGAGTTCCCAGCATTGCAAAAGGGCCCCAGCATGGAGCCATCAGGAGATCTTGGATTTTATTTCAGTGTGGGATGAAGAAGCTATTTTCCAGAAGCGCAAAGCCAGCAAAAGGAGTGCAAATATTTTTGCCAAAATTTTGCAAGGCATGATGGAGAAAGGGTACAACAGGGACACTCAGCAGTGCGGTGTGAAGATCAAGGAGCTGAGGCAGAGCTACCAGAAATGCAAGACTGAGAATGGTCGGCCCAGGGCACCTCTCCAGAAGTGCTGATACTATGATGAGGTTCACACTATTCTGGGAACAGACACAACCTCTTCCCCCCACCACCAAACATCACATCGACATCTGTGTTTGTGGGAGTATGCTGAAGCACAGCCTGATGTGGAAGGTGTGGACGGCAGCAGGATCCATTCCAGCTTGTATTTAGACTCTGAAAGTCGCGAGCTGTATATCTAGCTTAAGCCAGTGGGTCCATCCCCTTAACTCAGGAGGTGGCTTCAGAGGCCAATACAGATCCTGGAGACAGCACTTCTGGTAAGTGGGTTTTTTCCTAAGGATAATAGTATGTTGCAATCATGTGGTGGAGGGTCTGTGCCCCTTTCCCTTGGAGCAGCTTGTTAATGTGCCTGTGGATGGAGTACAGATCTTGCTTGGACAACAAGCTGAAGGTCTTAGATAGGCTCTTGCAGATTCTCATTGTGAGATTTTTGGGGGACCTGACTTATTCCTGCTTCCATGGTAGGACACTTTACCACACCAAGCCACCAGTATGTGATCTGGAAACATGGCCCCACAGAGCATTCTTCCAAATTTTCCAACATGGTAGCTGGATAGAACAAGCAATCTTTCTTTATCCTTTTTTGTTAGTGTAATCAGCCTGATGTCTTGTTTGGCCACCTAGAAATCATGGGAAGTTTTGTGGTGATGATGATGATGATGATCACTAGTCACTAATGACTTTTTGCCTGGCATGTACCCAGTGCAGAGCAGAGCTCATGTATCTCCTGGTGCAACCACTTAAAACTCCAGGGCAGGTGTATGATCATACACATAACAGTGCCCCAACCCCTTTCAGGGCCAGCAGGTGGTCAGACCCTCCTATGGTTTATGTACAAGCTCCCAGTGACATTTAATGATCGCGGAAAAGCTGCTTTGGGATTTAAAATACAGATGCTGCTTTAAGCAGCAAACTGTCCATGCAGATTCCCCACTCCTGGGGCAGCATGTGATCACACACGTGGTAGCCCCTCCCCCCATCTTCAGGGCTGTCGGGAATGAATTGTTGGAAAATTATATACAAGTAGTTACAAAGGAGAAAAGAGAACTTCATGACTGGAGGAGGCAAATGATGGACTCTCAAGAACGAATGCATGAATCAAGCATAGCCTTTATGGGAAAGCAGACAGAATTAGTTCACTCTGTGACAGAGAAATTGCAATCAATGACCTCCCTTCTGGGCAGGCAGACAGAATTAATTACTTTGATGAGAGAGAATAACAATCAGTGATCCATGCACACACACACACACACACACACACACGCGTGCGCGCACACACACAAATGAACCATTGCATGCCTCTGTATCCATACACATTACATGCCCCTTTTAGAGGCACAGTATCCCCAGGCCACTCCAGGCACCAGCGATACATGGCACACTTACAGCATTCATTTTCCTCCCCTGGGCAGGGCACTGCAACCCCTAGCCGCTCCAGGCACCATCACAAGAGACACCCTTCAATCCAGTCACCACAGTGCCCAGCTCCTTACTCTGCATCGCCCATCCAACTGATGCCCCCCCCATACCTTATCCCTCCACACATTCAGCACCCTCCTGTCATTGGGGACCCAGAATGAGGGATGGAAACCAAGGAGACCCCTGCTTCCTAACCTCAGAAAATTAACACTCACCAGAAGGCTAACATTTCACAACCTCTGAACTTATCGGGTTTTTTTTCACTATACACCCCACTCTTCCATTAGCATACCCTAAATAAAAACTTTCCGTATTGTTAAAAGAGTTTTGTTATTGATTAACATGTTTGGGGTTGGGTGGGTGGGCAGTGATGGTTGTCTCATGGTTGGTGGGGGCTGCATGAAGGACGAGAAAATAATATGGTTGTGGGGGGAAACCAGTTAACGTCCTTCCTGCTCATTCACAAACATGGTTTTCAAGGCATCCCTGATTTTCAGTGTGTCTTTCTGGGCTTTCCTGTTTTCCCGTGGGGTTAGCTGCTGATAATTTCTTTCCAGGACCTCTGTCTCAGCCCCCACCACAGGCATGAAACTTCCCCTCTTGTCTCACAAATGTTCTGAAGAATACAGAAGGCCCCAATGACAAGGGTAGTGTTTACTTCATTGAGGTCTAAGTGGGTCAGAAAGCACATTCTACCACTCTTCTGCACCTGCTCAGCCTGTAGTTAAAGACCTCCTTACTGGGGTCTGGGGCACCTGTGTAGGGCTTCATGAGCCAAGGGAACAAGCGGTAAACACGGTCACCTAAAATCGCTGTGTGCATTTCCATGCCCTTAATGTTAATTTTGTGATCTGGGAAGAAAGTACCACTCTGTAGTCTTCTAAACAGACCAGAGTTCCTAAAGATTCACATATCATGCACCTTCCCACCCACCCCACGTTGATGTTGATGAAACAACCTCCGTGATCCACCGATGCCTATAACACCATACAGAAGTACCCCTTGCAGTTAATGTACTCTGAGGCCTGGTGGGCCGGTGCCAGGATATGGAAGTGTGTTCTATCTACAACCCCACTACAGTTAGGGAAACCCATGGCACCAAATCCATCCACTATCTCCTCCATATTCCCTATAGTCACTGTCTTCTGCAGGAGAAGCATGTTGATTGCCTTGGCTACCTGAATGACAACAGCCCCCACCGTAGATTTGCTCACTCCAAATTGATCGCCCACCAACTGGTAGCTGTCTGGCATTGCAAACTTCTAAAGAGCAATTACAATGCACTTCTTGACTGACAGTGCAGGTCTCGTTCTGGTATCACTGCACTACAGGAGAGGAGATAACAATACACAAAGTTCCTTGAAAGTGACGTTATGCATGCAGAAGTTTCGCAGCCACTGCTGGTCATCCCATGACTGCAAAATGATGTTATCCCACCAGTTTGTGCTGGTTTTGCAGCTCCAGAACCTTCACCCCACACTGTACAGTCACTCCACCGCTGCCAGAAACGCTGCAGTTCTTCTCTCCAGAGATTCATGTCCGTCAATGCCTTCAGAAACACTGAGCTCATTCTGCATGGGCATTACATTCAGAAGATACTGCATTGCAGTGTGGGAACTGAGCACAAAATACTGCATCAAACTTTGAATCATATTGGATCCCATATTAGTGTCTATAATAGTGGCTAGTAGTCAAAATGAAAAATGCATGAAAATGCCATTTTTTTTCCAGAAGGAAAGGGGAAGAGAGGAAATCCACTCTGGGATGATACCAGAAATCCAGAGTCAGTTGCAGTGACTTTTTTTCCTGGAAGACATTGGTACAAAATCCCAAAATGCAACAGGGCCTCAAGAACTTTGGGCTAGGTGCCCACAATGCACTGCTACTACAGTCAGATTCAGGCAACCATGTGGGGAAACACTAAATCGACTTTCTGAGCTGGTCAGGACTCTCAACTTTGACTTTATAAAATCTAGTGTTAAAAATTCAATTTAACAAAATTCAAATTTATTCCCAAGTGTAGACATACCCTAAGTAGTCAGAACTACCAAGGTTGTGCTAGAGATAGTATCAACCCCTTTGGAGTACTGTTAGACATGTTGGGAGGTAAGTTAGGAGGCTCAGAAGGATTAGACTCAGAAACCAGATGCAAAGGTTTCAAAAGGCAAAAGTCTTCATCAGCTCAGTACCAGAACAGTTTAACAATTCAGTGTAGCCTTCCCTTTAGTGTCTGGTGCATTGTTCCCTCATGCATATACTGTAAGGGTGCATCTACACTAGCCATCTACTTTGAAGTAGCCAGCACAACGTCGAAATAGCACGCTTCGCATCTACACGTGCCGTGAGCTATTTCGATGTTGAAATCAATGTTAGGCAGGTAGACGTCAAAATCGGTATTCCTATCTGAAGATGGGAGTAGCGCCCTACTTCGATGTTCAACATCGAAGTAGGGTGTGTGCAGATGATCCGCATCCCACTATGTCGAAATAGCAGGGTCCTCCATGGTGGCTATCAGCTGAGGGGCTGAGAGACGCTTTGTCCAGCCCCTGCAGGGCTCTATGATCACCGTGTGCAGCAGCCCTTAGTCCAGGGCTTCTGGTTGCTGATGCTGATGCTGCTGCAGATTGGGGTCCATGCTGTATACACAGGGTCTGCAACCGGTCGTTGGCTCTGTGGACCTTGTGCTGTGCAGGCCGAGTGTGTCTGGGAGGGGCACTTTAAGGGGCCCTTTCCTAGCCTCCTTATTCTGATTGGGGCTGCTTTTGTGTGTAGACACTCCCCTGCGGGGCCCATTTCGATGTAGCACTTTCCTACGTCAACAGTCAACATCGATGGCACCAGCCCTGGAGGATGTGTGGACCCTACGCTAAGCTATTTCGATGTAGCGTCCCAGTGTAGATGTAGCCTAAATAGCAGAGGGTACAGGGATAGATGTCATGTGATAGTAATGAGCAGCTGTATATAAGGTTAAATGGATGTGACACAGCTGAAGCTGGAGCTTACTTGCAAAATAAAATAAGGTGTACTTGTGGCTGCAGAAAGAGACATTAAGACCACATAAATCATACAGTATTGGTATGAGTCTTTCAGAATTGTTCAATGAAGTCTCCACCTCTGTTTGTCCTGCCACAGCATGTCCCTATAGAATGTGCCAAAACAAGCTATTGTGTCCCAGGGAAATGTAATTTCTTCCAATAAGTTTCTCTGGGTGGAACAAAGATAAAACTTCCATGGTGAGGATAGTGGTTTTGATCACAAATTGAATCAAGATTTGTTTTCCTTCTACCCTGAGGTATGAATACAATCAGGAGTAAACTTGGAGCTTCTTTAGAGACTGTGAGTATGGAATAAATTGTCAGGAGACATTGTGCCCTGCTTGATCATAAATCCTTTTTCTGTCACTTAAGGAGTTATAAATGTGAATACAACAGTTGTGAATGTGAATTCTTCCTAGTAGATAACATTGTGTGTGCATGAACGCACATGTACACAACCTAGCTATATTATTTTTATTGCATTTGAAGAGAATGGAGCCAGACATTAAGGAGCTGCCCAATTATCTGTGCTTTGTTTGGCAGGATTTCATAGAGCAACTGGAACTCACCTAACTTCAGTCTATGTTTCATCTTTAACATAAATCATCTAAAGGGTTTAAAAATACATGAGCTATTGAAAATACAGAGTGCTCTTTTCCCCACAAAAACTTCAAACATCCCAGCTGCACTCTGTTTTTGTAATTCTTCAGAGAATACAGATATTTGACAACTTGCAATATGGATTATATTTATTTAGTACATAGTCTGTTTTCCAACAATTATCGAAAGTATTTAAATGTACATTTTTGGTTGCAAAAAGTACTTTACATTTTTCTTTTCTGCTCCACTAAGTATGTATAAACAATGAACAAGGATATTGTTTACAATATTTAAAATGAACTCAAAAATACATTCTGCCCACAACATTTCTGGGTTTATTCAGGGGTTGTTCAGACTTTGCACCAGTTCTTTTCCAGATTGTTCTCAGAAAATAACCATTATGGGAAATGTTTCTTATTTTTGATGTTTGCATAAGAGAAAGAATACCTAATTAGCCCTGATTGCTTTGAGTTGTAAGGTAGCAGGAGTAATCTTAAATCTGGCTTCTGTGGAAAGAGTGATGACTGTTCTTCAGGTCCATTTTGTCAGGTGATGGCAGAAAAAAAAATTGATGGTACTCCTCACAGAAAGTGCCACTTATCTGCCCCTCTGCTAAAGAAACATACAATGGCTTCCATTAAATACTTGACCTGTAAAGTAACATCCACAGGAGCTAAAGATGCTGAATCTTTTTTTTTCTGTTCTAGGTACAGGAAATAGCTCAAATACCATAGCAAAGGTTGGCACTGTGTTACGCTAGATAACTATTACTAATAGCAGCCACTGTAGACAAAGTTGCCATTTGCTACAGGAAAGGGAACAACTTTTTTAACCTTTTAATTTCCTGGTTTGTTACTTGGGAGTCCCACTAAATGATTTCAGTTCTAGATTGTTCAGGGATACTTGTATGATGGAATGCACTTCAGAAACCACATGCTTCCTCACTACAGAGGCTAGTGCTGTCTCAAAGGGAATAGGCAAAAGTGTCAGGTAAATGTATGTTCAAAATCAATTTATTGAAGCAGTTAAAAATAATTGTTTCTGATTCAAAATAAAATGAGCCAATTCTAACACCGTCTTCCTTAAAGAGACTCTATTGTACATCAATGAACTTTTAAAGGTGCTTCCTTTAAAAAAAAGTGTGAACTACATTGATTTAAGTTAATTTAGTCCAAAACGCTGTTTTTCTATCTGTTAAGATGAATATGTCGTTGTTCTTCCCTGAGCTACTGCAAGATTTCATCATGTATCTTCTAACCCTCATAATTCAGAACAGAGATGGATAAAGAGGCTCATAAAAACCTCAGTCCTTGATGTAGAGGACCTTTGAGATCTTCAGAATGAGTTTAAGTTGTTTACATAGCTCTGAAAATGCACTAATGCCCATGTATCTCATGGAATTTCTGCCAGACATTTTCAGTTTCATACATGATGCAAAATACGGCAGATATTAAAGAAACATTCCTGCTGAGCAGGGACAATATTTCCTTCAAAGAGAATAAGGTCTGATCCTGCAAAGACTTAAGTATGGTTTGTCCTTAACTTTACACAGGAGCTACATCTACCAAAGAAGCATCTGTTCACAGAAGTGACTATTGGAAGGGATTTCCCGGCAAAACTTCTGTCGACAGATTACGTCTACGCATAAAAGCAGATCTAAGCCGTGTCTACACGTGCATGCTACTTCGAAGTAGCGGCACTAACTTCGAAATAGCACCCGTCACGGCTACACGTGTTGGGCGCTATTTCGATGTTAACATCAACGTTAGGCGGCAAGACGTCAAAGCCGCTAACCCCATGAGGGGATGGGAATAGCGCCCTACTTCGAAGTTGAATGTCGAAGTAGGGCACGTGTAGACGATCCGCGTCCCGCAACATCGAAATAGTGGGGTCCGCCATGGTGGCCATCAGCTGAGGGGTTGAGAGACGCTCTCTCTCCAGCCCCTGCGGGGCTCTATGGTCACCGTGTGCAGCAGCCCTTAGCCCAGGGCTTCTGGCGGCTGCTGCTACAGCTGGGGATCCATGCTGCATGCACAGGGTCTGCAACTAGTTGTCGGCTCTGTGGATCTTGTGTTGTTTAGTGCAACCGTGTCTGGGAGGGGCCCTTTAAGGGAGCGGCTTGCTGTTGAGTCCGCCCTGTGACCCTGTCTGCAGCTGTGTCTGGCACCCTTATTTTGATGTGTGCTGCTTTGGCTTGTAGACGTTCCCTCACAGCGCCTATTTCGATGTGGTGCCATGCAACGTCGATGTTGAACGTCGACGTTGCCAGCCCTGGAGGACGTGTAGATGTTATTCATCGAAATAGCCTATTTCGATGTCGCTACATCGAAATAAGCTACTTCGATGTAGGCTTCATGTGTAGACGTAGCTCTAAAGAGCAATTGTCAACAGAGAGCAGACTGCCCAGCACTCTCTTGACAGAACAGCTGACGGGAAGCTCTGCAAACAGGGCTGCCCAGTGAACTAGAAGCCCTGTCTGTCAACAAAAGGGATCCAGAGAATCTGCATGACTGTTTTGTCATCAGGAAACTGTTGATAACTCAGAGACGTATAGCACTGCCAGAGGATGTGTTGAGTTTTGTTGACAGACTGTCAAGAAAGCACATTGTGCGTATAGACACTCCACCAGTTTTTTTGACAAAAACCTAGTTTTTCAGGGAAAAACATTCACATGTAGACAGAACCAGGGTGAGGAATCCCATTGATTTCACTGGGACAAGTCACAATGCATAAAGTTAGTTTGTGTTTTAAGTCTTTCCAGGATCAGGACGAAGGTAACTAAAATATAGTAGAGTTTGAACTTCTCTAATCTATCACTTTCTCGTCTGGCAACATTCATCATCCAGCATGACTTTAATTAGCTGAATGTCCAGTTACCCTGGGTGTGGCGAAGTTTCTTGTGATTCTAAGGGGTTTGTTTACAACCACCAGTCCTGGATCTCACTGTTCTGTGCTGTTATTTAGCTCTAATTTACCCCTAAATATCTTCTAATGTCCCAGTAAACAGTGGAAATGATGGTAATGCTGGTAGACAATACTGACCACCTGTGGTTTGGCAAATTCTCTGGTTCAGCACCAGTTAGGTCAAAGGGGTGCCACACTACAGAGGTTCATCCTGTACTCGAGAAATGAAGCCTGAAGAAGAAGAAGAAGAAGAAGAAGAAGAAGAAGGTGTGAAATAACGAATATGAGTTTTACTATAGACCTCAGTCAAGCCAAGTATTTCACTGTACATCCTTTCCATACAAACAGCATAAAATTATTCTTTCTGGGGTAGTGATTGCCTCTGTACTGAGATTTCTACAATACCTACTATAATGGTATATCAGTCTTTTTTGGGGACTTATGCCATTTTTATGTTTTTATTCTTTTTAAATATTTTCTGTCTTTATGATGGTGAATTAAATAAAAAGGTAGGTAGTATTATTGGATGGGAGATGCTATGTTGATCACAGTGGAACCAGGTGTGGACAACCTGAGATCTAAGTTCAGTATTGAAAGGGTACATTTAAAATTATACTATCAAGTTCCAGAAGATGCCTGCAAGCGTTAACCACTTGGTACATGACAAGATGAAGAATACTTTAGTATAAGCTTGAAAGCTCTTCTCTCCCCACCAGAAGTTAGTACAATAAAGCATATTACCTCACACATCTTGTCTCTCTATTATCTTGGGACTGACATGGGTATGACACCACTCCATATAACTTTAACATGTGAGTATCCTACACAGGTCAATGCTAAGAAAATGTATAAATCTTTGTAGGATGAAAGGTTTAATCTATGGCTTCTAGTGTCTAACCTTTTCTTACCATAAAAAGTAAAATATTCTATCTTAATTGCTTTGCTTAAAGTAAGTTCCTTGTCCTGGAAATCCCATATTTTAACACCTCACACTCTTCACAATTCATTCTTATACTTTCCACTAAGAAATTGACGCACTCTCTTAGGCTCTGGCCACACTACCCCTGCTTTTGGAAGGGGCATGTTAATGAGGCAGTTTGGAAGATGCTAATTAGGTGCTCACATGAATATGCAGCACCTCATTAGCATAATGGCAGTCGCACGCGATTCGAAAATGCCACTTTAGGAATGCACAATGCCTGTGTAGAGGGGGGCCTTTTGAAAGGCCCTCTTGATGTCAAAAGCCCCTTCTTCCCATTTGGTTTTGGAAAGAAGGCACTTTGTTGTTCGGATGTTTGCCGAGCTTGGCAATTTGGTTGCAAATGTTTCATTACCAATTGAGGTAACAGTGCGCAGTAGATTTGGTGAAAAGTCCTCCAAGACAGGTCTTAATACAGTCTTTTTTGCATGACCCTAACCAGTGGTTGATTTTGATTGGTTACTTATGGCCTTGAATTTCAATCAACCAGTCATTGTTGACTGCATTTTCATTGGTAGTTGTTTTCTATTATTCCTCAACCTCATGGGTTCGAACACTGGGTCTAAGTTGACATGCTGGTTAACGGAGTCATTTCCAGAAAACCATGGCTCTAGAAACTCCCTTCTTTGCCTCAATCCTGTTCGTCCTATGACTTCCATGTTGTTGAAGTCATACGGTATTGTCCTCGTGTACTGAAATCAATGACAGAAGATCATGTCATTTCACAGCCATTTGATGCTCATGTATACTTGTACCTAGTCTCCCTCCGGTTTGTCCAACATAATGCTTGGAACAATTTGAATATTGAATTTTGTAAATCACTTTTGTTTTACATGTACGTTCAATCGTATCTTTTGGCCTGGATAGGATATTTCTCAACGTGTTTGTCAGTTTGTGCATGACTTTACTTCCAGATGGCTTTAGTAGTCTTGATGTCATTTCAGAAATATTTTTGACATATGGTAGTCCTATTATTTTGGCTGAAAGTTCCATAGCTGTTGATTTTTGATTTTTGTATAAACATCTTTGAACGAAAATCCTTGGGTAACTGTTTAGCTTAAATATGTGATTAAGATATTTCTCTTCAACTTCACATAATAGATTTGTGCTGCAGTGGGTTTTAGCTCTGTTGAAGAGGGTTCGTATGCAGTTTCTTTTATGACTGACAGGGTGATTACTGAAAAAACTGAGAATTTGATCCATGTGAGTTTCTTTTTTATATACAAATGTTCTAGCTTCCCCGTTTCTTTATGATTCTCTAACACGTCGAGAAATAGAAGTTTTTGATTTAATTCTTTTTCAATAGTAAACGTGATACCATTGATTGTTTTATTTAAAAAGTTGTGGGCACACTCTATATCAGTGTGCTTAATGACAACAAATGTGTCATTGACATATTGTATCCAAATACTTGGTCTGATTATTGGTAACGTGATTTTTTCCAAGCATTGCGTTACTGCTTCTGCAATTAATCCCGAAAGTGACAATCCCATTGGTGTCCCTTTGATTTACTTGTATATCTGGCCATCGAACATAAGATTAGTATTAAGACATAATTGAATGAGGTCCATTATGGAGTTGTGGCTAATTGTTTGTGCTGATTGAGACTCATCAGTCTGTAGAAGTTCATTTAATGTTTGCTTAACTAGCTGCAAATCAATTGATTTGAACAATGCAGTGAGCTCATAGGAATAAGGGGATTTTGATTTTGGTGGGATCCTTTCAAAAAGGACTTCAGTGTAGACAAGCCACTCAGGAGTGAAGCCGCGGCCACCGACATGCTAATGAGTTGCTGAATATGCATTTCAGCACCTGATTCGTATTCTTCAATCTGGCCATTAACATGACCATTTCGAAGTTTTTCCTAAGTGTAGATGTAGCCTTCCTGTTTCAGGAAGAGCGCCCCATTTTGAAAGCTTCTTTCAAAAGAAAATGTGTGTAGATGCACTGCAGGCCCTTCTTTCAAAAGAGCAGTCCTCATGGGGCCTGATTTATTGATCCCTGGCCTATTCTTTAAAATGAGCAGAGGCTGTGTGGACACTCTCTTTCGAAAGAGTAGATCGCTCTTTTGATCAGCTTTTTTGTGTGTGGGTGCACTCTTTCAAAAGAAGTTCTTTCAGAAGAGAACTTCTGGAAAATCTCTTCTGGAATAATTTATTCCAAAATGATGCAGCTGTACAGTCATAGACTTAGACTTCATTGCAGGCAGCATCAGATTTTGTATTAAGAAGATTGTGGATCTTCTTTTTCAACAAATAAAATGGGATGAACCTCTTTTTTTCCCTTAAGAAACAGTAATTAATCTTACATTGAAATGTTTATTTTTGTTTTCTTAACCTTTAGTCATTTTCTGAAATGATTCTTTTTAAATCAACAGATTAATTTTCAGCTGCTAGTCTTCTTTATGATATCTTTATGTTCAGTAGTCCTGAGGGATTTTTTAAGTGTCGGTCTTTATATTCACATTTAGCGTGGTAATAGGCTTACTAATTGCTCGTGAAACTTTTGTGAGGAGTGTGTTAGACTTGTATGTTCACAAGAAACCAAAGGAATTAGGTGCTTAACTCCCAATGACTTTCAACAGCTGAGTGTTTCTCCTCCTCTGGCTGTTTGGAATCTCCCACCTTTACCTTGAAAATGTACTCTGATAAGGCAAGTCCGTTTTCTAGTGTTTGTCATCTGTGTTGTCAAAGCAAACCCATCTTCTGTTTTTGGGCTTCTGCTTCTAAAATGCCTGCTATAGTTACAAATCTTTTTTTGCTTGATTATGTCCCACAACAACACTGAAGTGCTTGATCAAGTACTGGATGTTAAGCATGGGTTGATTTCAGGGGGACAAGTCATGCTTAAAGATAAGTATGCGCTGATGATGGACCTGGATTGATGTAAACTCCTTAGATTAGACATTTGTCAGTGTGGCATTTTGGGGTAACTTTACCCACAAAAGTGATGTTTAAACTAGGATTTGTCATCTTATGTGGGGGGTAAAAAAGACAAAACAAAACATGCCCATGCCTGTTTCTCATTCATACAGTGTGGCAGCCCTCACCCCTCAGTGTAGCAGTCTGAATAGACTGAGGCAAGCAAAGTCAGACATGGAGGCCAAAGGGGGTTTGGGTTGTAGGACTGAGGCACCAGTTGACACAGGCTGGGATGGAGATGAAAAGTCTGGTTTATTTATATTGGGAAATATATAATCCAGCTCAAATGAAAAGTTACGTTAAGTTTAGGCAGTTTCCAAAGAGATTTCAAATAATTAATGTACTAGATCAGTGCCTGCCAAAATTAGCCAGACTTCAGTCTTAAAATTCAAAGCTCAATAGTAATCCTAATTTGGTCTTTTCTCTAGGTTGTTTTTACCATCATCACCTTGTATTGCATGATATGCTGTATCATGTCCTAACATAATTGTTAGTATAACTAGAGATCAGCAAACTTCTTTTGCCTCTTTTCAAACCCACACAAACGCAGTTTAACTCCAGTAGTTTTTGAAGATCTTTCTTTGACTTATTAGAGACAATGAAGGAAACAGGAGAGGGAGGAAAAACAGTTAAAAATAGGTTTTAAAAATGAAACAAAGAACAGGTACAATGGAAAATTATCTAGAAACAATGCATAATATATGAAGGACGAGGACTCATATTTATGCTTGGGTTTTAGGAACTGTTAGATTGGCTGTTGTGTCCTGTAAATTAATGGCTCTAGTGTTTGAGGGCATTATCAAAACCCTCTGCCTAAAGGTGACTTTCAGACCATATTAATTAAGGACAAAGGAGATTGTATTTTCCAAAAGCTGTATGTCATATTGTCCGAATAATGCAAAACCAACATTTTACTAGTGACAATTAAATATTAAACATGAGAGTAACTAATATTTAACAACATTAGCAAAGAGAAAAGTAAGAAATTAAGAGTAAAGTATATTGGTGGGAGGAGTTTGTTTGTTTGTTTGTTTGCTTTGGTGAGAGCATAGGACATGAAATAGTCAGTATGCCATTCTTATGCAACTATACGCTCTTGCCCTGCAGACTTTACTGATTTTTGCCATGCTCTGATAATGCTTAAAGGCTACTGCCTTCTGGATGCATTGGCATTCCTTTGCCTGCAGCACTGGAAAGATGGAAGATTTTCTTTTGAGGCTATTTTAAGTACATTCACTTTCCAGTTATTGAGGGGATGTATTCAGACACCTTATGTGAGAATTAAATAATGCACAGGGAAGGGGGGAGGAGCTGTAGAGGTTTTTTCACCAGAATGAACTTCATTCAATGCTTCTTAGCCATTATTTATCCATATATCAACCCTCAACAGTATTTTTTTCTTATCATACATTTAAGACTTAACTTTTACCATTCACTCTTCACTGAATTTACAGAAAAGCAAAAGCGGGAAGTTGCTCTTCCAGTTCATTAGTGTTTCCATTAATAAATAATGGTGAGAGAATGCTGAAAATACCTTTGGTGTAAAATCCTTGTGATGTACAAAAGCATGGATGCAGCAAGTTAAAAATGAATATCAGAAAGTTAAAGTGCTAGTAAACACAGAGGTTGAATTTAGACACAATGTGATCTAATGGAAGTTTTACATATATAAAGTTAGGTGTACACACACACACACACACACACACACAAAAATGTACCTCCAGAGTCAAACAAAATATGTTGATTTAAAAACTCAAGTTCTCCACTTGTGTTAGTAGCTGCAATTTCAAGGGAGTCAGTGGAGTTGTAGCCACTGATGGTAGAAGTGAATTTGGCCGAGTAACAGTAGGCAATCAAGAGGATAGAATGTACCTTAGATTATGTAATTTTGAGGCTGTCTTATTCTTAAATAATTTTTAATTCTGAAAAACAGTGAACTGAGAAATTAAAGAGCCAGTACTAGTTGTTAGGGAACTTTGCCCACAGGGACCATGTGGAATTTAACACATACTGAAACTTATTTTGCATTTTGACATATACAGGTGTTAATAACAAACTTTAAACTAAGATATGGGGTACAATTGCCTAAATGAGTTAGGAATCTTAGCCCCATTTACAAATGTGATGAAGTAATTAGGAATCTATAACTCCCTAACATCAATAGGACTTTTGATCCTAAGTCATTTAGGTGCTTTTGAAACGTTTCCCCTTTTGAGTATTCCCTGACAGGTTCCCCCAGGAAAACTTCCATAACAAATGGGTAACTCATAATAGTTCCTGTTGAGAGGCCTCTTGCGCAAGGAAGTTGCCCAGAATAAAATAAATAGCTTATTAAAATGAGTTTACACTAACTAGAATGGAAAACTATTCAAGCATTAAGTTGTTTGGATGATTAAAAAGTAAGAGAGAGATAGAGGGAAATTGGCAGAAATCCCAACCTGTCATAAAAATTACGTTCGTGATTCTTTAAATGTACTAGCATCTTATATTAAGTATATTTCAAGACTCTTGCTTTTTCATTTGTTATTCAAGCTGAATAATTCATTAATGTGCATTAACATGGACTAATTTTTTTTTCTGTTTTCTTCAGGTTTCACTTCATAGGCTTTTTATTACATTACCTCTGTTTTCACATACTGGGTTGCCAAGGAGTTTTCCAGTGATAGAGGTCAAAACAGTCAAACCAGAAAGCATGAGTATGGGTCAAAGTTTCTAGAAGAAACTAGGTGCTTTCTAATTTTCAAGGAATAGCTCATATTTAAACCTCCAATTCAATAAAGCAATCAAACATACTTCAGTCCCATAGAAGTAAATAGAGATCAAGCATGTCATCATGTGTGCTGTTCATCTGAGACCTAGAAATAGATCACTCACTCTTATGTTGCATAGTATCTTACTTAGCAAGTAATCTCACCAGTTTCAGCATCACCTTTTACAGAACTAGGTACTACTGACATGAGTAATGGGACCTACTTATGGAACAATTTATTGTGAATAAGTGTGACAGAATCATCTACCTAGCATCATGCCTCTCACTGCCTAAGGCTACGTCTACACCAGCCCCAAACTTCGAAATGGCCACGCAAATGGCCATTTCGAAGTTTACTAATGAAGCGCTGAAATGCATATTCAGCACTTCATTAGCATGCGGGCGGCCGTGGCACTTTGAAATTGACGCGCCTTGCCGCCGTGCGTCTCGTCCCGACGGGGCTCCTTTTCGAAAGGACCCTGCCTACTTTGAAGTCCCCTTATTCCCATGAGCTAATGGGAATAAGGGGACTTCGAAGTAGGCGGGATCCTTATGAAAAGGAGCCCCGTCGGGATGAGACGCGCGGTGGCAAGGCGCGTCAATTTCGAAGTGCCGCGGCCGCCCGCATGCTAATGAAACTCTGAATATGCATTTCAGCGCTTCATTAGTAAACTTCGAAATGGCCACTAGTAAACTTCAAAATGGCCATTTGCGTGGCCATTTCGAAGTTTGGGGCTAGTGTAGACACGGCCTAAGTGATAGATGTAAAGAAGAAAATGCAAGAACATCCTACATGATAGGAGAAAATGCCAATTTTTTTGTGAAAATTGTGACATCAATCTTAAAAAAATGCTATTGGATACATAAGGCTGGTGAATTGTGATACTTTTTAAAAGTCAAAGATCAACAAAGATGGGAAACAAGTAGGGAAATTAAATAATAGTCCGCAACTCCAATTTTTCATTTACTAAAGTTACTTTGAATTCCCCTGTGCTTCGAAGAGAAAATTAAGAAACTGAAAAAATATTTTCTGATGTGGTAACAAATAACTTTAAAAAAAATGTATCTAACTTTCCACCCAAGTAAGGTAGTCCATTACCATGTAAAATATTAGTTTTTGTGGTCAATTCCATTGCCATATACTGGATGGAATCAGACCAGACCAGCATGATTGTCTATTCTCAACTTATTATTATTGTGTCCTGTAGTGGTTGAGACAGAAAATGGTGATGAGCTGGCCTCTGGGAATTAAGGGATGTGAATTTCTGGGCTGGGGACTGGGGCTTATGGTTGGGCTCTGGAGTGGAGGGTGGGAGTTTCTGGGCAGGAGTTGCAGGTCTCTTGTGGAGGAGGAGAAGGGTGTCCAGGCTGGGGCAAAAGGACTGGCCTCTGGCATGGTGCACATGAATGCTTGCTTCCCTGGTTGGTGTCAGGGGAGCGAGGGGACAGAGAAACAAGAGCTGGGTTGTCTTAAAGGCTTCTTTAACTCTCTGCTCCTGTTACAGACATATGTACCAACAGATATTTTGAAGTAAAGTAACAAATCATTCCTGTAATTACATAGTTTTATTTTGACAAATAAAATTTGCATAATTTTAAAATACTGTGAGCAGAATTTATTTATTTATTTATTTTGGTGCAGAATTCCTCCAGGAGTAGCTTGTGGTCTTCCAGAATGATATGTCTTCTCAATACAATTGTAATACATATTCATTTCCCTACCTTAGCAGCAATACCTATCTGCTTATACTTTCGTCTGCATCAGTCTTATAATAACACATTATCACAATGTTCTCCTGTAGGTCACCTTAGCAATAACTGATCATTCTGGGAGGTGCTAAATGAGCATAGGCATGGAAAGTGGAAGTTGGGGGCTGATGCAACACCCCTGGGCTCCCTGCCGAGCACCTGGGCTCTTGGTAGTCTGCTCCACCACCCACATGGGGCTCCGCTGATGGCTCTGTACACCGGAAGGTAGACAGGGATAAGAAAACTGGATTTCAGCACCCTCCCTCTTTAAAATGTTCCCATGCCATTGTAAAAGAGTCTTGCTTACATATCGCTTCAAGTTCCTTATCTCTAGCTTGGATAAGAGGGGAAAGTTCTGTGAAGAGAAATGCCTAAACTGTACACAGCAAAAGCCAGGGCAAAATGTTTAGGCTAGAACTGTGCATTACATTGATTGTATGTTTCTTTGTAAATAAACCAAAATACCAGGAACATAGTAAATTCTGGTCCTATACAGAACACGGGGACTGTTTTGAGTAGGTGAGGTAATTGATTTGCTCATGGGCCCACATTGTACATGTAATTACCACACTCACATTGAAAGCAGTGTAGAGCTGCTTCACCATGAGGGAAGCCCTGGAGGAACTGTGGAATGAGAGGGAGAATGTAAAGGCTGGACCATTCCTACAAACTTATTTGTGGAATATCTCCTCTGCATGCAACCAGAATATCTCAACCAGCTCCACTGACTATGGAGAGAATGGAGTAGTCATGCTCCCCTTTGGAAAGGCACATAGTCTGATGCAGCCCTTTTGTTTCCTCAGTATGGACTCTGCTTTTGGTCTCTTTGCTGCTTCTTCCTCTTTTCCAAAGTGACTAGTCATTCTCTGGTCTTCCCTGTTTAAAATTCACATAGGCAGTAAGTGCATTTTGGACTAAGAAAGGTATCCAAAGGTACGGCTACACAGGAGCCTTATTCTAAAATAAGCCGTTCCAGAATAGCCTATTTTGAAATAAAGCTGCTACACACAAAATGCACTTCAAAATAGCACTTAGCTATTTCAAAACGCAGCGTCAATACACATCAATTCTATTTCTAAATAGAGCCATTGAAAGCACTGGCTGTGGCCACACTAGCCCCCTCTTTCAGAAGGGGCATGTTAATGAGGGATTTTGGAATATGCTAATGAGACACTGCCATGAATATGCAATGTCTCATTAGCATAATGACAGCTGCATGTGATTCGAAATTGCAACTTTTGGACCGCCGCCACCCGTGTAGATGGAGACTTTCAAAAGAACCCCCTTGACTTCAAAAGACCCTTCTTCCTAAAACCTATAGGAAACCTATTTGCATGGCCATTTCGAAGTTTTTGGCTAGTGTAGACACAGCCTAGGAGACTAGTTGCCCCTTTTGATAACTGTTACCACCGTGAATTTCAAGGGTTCTTTCTAAACAGGCAAAATGGTTGATCTAGAGACATGCATGGCAAGAAGGGTGGGACTGTGGCTGAGGTGTTGATCTAGCACTCAGGACATGTGGGCTCAATTGCCTGCTCTGCCACACATTTCCTGTGAGGACCTGGGCAGGCCATCTCTCTCTTTCAGTTTGCTCAGGTCTCCTTGAATTGTTGTTGGAGCACTACTCGGTATGGCTCTGAAGACTTGGGGAGTGGGGCACACCACGGTCTGGGAAGTGCTAAAGACTGACTGCCCTTCAGTCTCAGGGCTCTCCCCTTCTGGGGGGGTGTAGAGCTGGGGCCTCACACACGTAACGTGCCTTGGGGCCTATGGTGGCTGTGGGCCTCATTGCACCAGGCACATCCTCCGAAAAGATATTTACCATAAAGCTATAATTAGGAATAATTTTAAAATAATTTAAAATGCTAACATTTACGTAGTGCTACAGTTTCTCATACCGGTGCCCATAACCATACCATCTACACTGCACCTGCTGTACTCCACCAACAGCAGAGAAACAAACCAGTTCTTATACCAGGCTCACCACAGGTTGGCACAAATGCACTCCTGTATTTCTGCAGTCATGAAATATACTGCATGTTTAATTCTTAGATGTAACATTGCACTTCAAAATCTAAGCTTTTTTAAAGACAATGTTACTCGTCTTTACACGTGCAAAATTAACTTTCTATACCAGCACTACTTAAGTCAGCCAGCCAGGACCCCAAAATCCAAGTTGTGCAGAGGGATTTTGGTGATTGTTCCAAACCCCAGGCGTCTGAAGGATAAAGACACAGAGCCCAGGCTTTAACTCTTTCCTTATACAAGTAATAATGAGAGGAGAGCATTCCTAAGGGACAGGATGTGCAGGAAGTTCATGGTCTGTGTGTTAAAATCATTTAAATGAAGGGTGACTAAATGTGGATCAAAGGCACTTATGTAAGAGTAGATAGCAACAGATGTAACACCCCTGTTATCTCGCCATTGTGGAACATAAACTGTTCCCATAGCCCTGTCAGTATTTGCACAGCAAGCTATTTCAGGGATGAAGAAACCAACAGATCAGATTCTGAACACATTTCTAAGTATGTAGCAGAAGTGTAAATAAAGAGACAGAGAAACAAAAAAAATTTCCCCATGTGTTTGCAGTATGGGCTCTTAAGAATATCCTTCTGAATAAACTGTCACTAATTATACCTGAAACAGATTGATATGTTAGTTTGAAATTACATATAAATACTCATATAAACATGAACCTGAGGACTCATTTTACTGTATGTCTTCAAGTGCTTTAAAAATAAATAAAACATAGCTGTCCCTCCTTTTGTCTGCCTTCTTGTTTACCAAAGTTTGTTTGGCATCTCTACTGCCCCATGGTACATTCTCAGCACCACTTCATAATGATTTCATGTGCTCTGAAAAGAAAAAATGAAGTTATTCTAATGGTTAACCTTTAATGTTCATCCTTTTTGTCTGGTTAGAGGAACATTGAGCACAGATATCTGCAATAAAGGGATCTGCTTGTGTTTTTGTGTGTCAGCTTTAAAGCAGTTTCAAATCCGCCAGCAACTTAAGGTGGGGTCTGGCAGGAAGGCACTGCTTTGCTCTATAAAAATGTCTGGTTTCTATGATAAATTGTGTAAATTAGCTTCTGATTGCTTAGAACTCAAGCTTTTTAACAAGTGCTGTAAACCAATAATGTTTTTTGTGAGTTGATTCAAGAGGGTCCTGATTGGAATATTTGATACGGGGGTAGGGTAAGCCGTATGTTTTGATAGGCATGTATAGGACCCATACATAGTGGACTGTCTGTCAGGAGCAGGGATATGAGATGTTGATGTGAGGGGTCCTACGGGGAGTGGGGAAAAATCTGATTGTGTTGTTTTTAGGGATGATTGATACTGCTAGATTCCCACTCCTGTAATTGATGCAGGATGACTACACTTGACTACATAAAACACCTAAAGATGTGAATGCTCAGGTGATTTTCAGTAAAATACTTCTGGTCCCTGAGATGGAGGGTGAAGCTGTGACATGATGAAGATCAGCAAAGGGCTCAAGGATTGGGGCTTTGAGGAAGGTTTTGCGATGATTAACCATTAGGAGACATTTACAGAAAGATGATTTCCCTTCTTGACCCATGGACTCCACTTCAGTATCAGGGGTATTAATCCTCTTGTTCAAGGTGACCCTGACTGATAACAGATGCTTTTAAAGCAGGGCTTGTCAGGGAGGGAAGTTGAGAGAGACTGATGAATCCTCTATGCATGGCTTCCATACACAAGAGGAGGAAAAGTCTATACCGTAATGTATACATGCAAGGGATCTGAATCTAGTTTGCAAAGGTAATTTTAGTTCTGTCAGTTCCTAGTTTAGGGGTATCAGAGGGGAAGCCAAGTTAGTCTGTATCCACAAAAACAATGGGAAGTCCTGTGGCACCTTATAAGCTAACAGATTTTTGGAACATATGCTTTCATGGGCAAAGACCCACTCCATCAGATGCGTGTGCAGGGTACATGCACCTGACAAAGAGGATCTTTGCCGACAAAAGTTTATGCTCCAAAAATTCTGTTAGTCTATGATGTGCCACAGGACTTCTTGTTAGTTTGGAGTGTTTCACTGGGATACTTCAATGCTCCTTTAACACATCTTTCTTTTTGTTTGAGATCTATAAATGGACACCAGCACTGTGTGGAATACAGAAAATCCATAATTTACAAGATATTAATATCCTCATAGTCCAGTTCCTTCAACCAAAATTATTCACTATACACAGATTTTCACTGTATCTCAGAGCTCTTTGCAAGTGTGGCATGAATTGGGAAATTTTTCTCTTGCATTGGAATGGGGGTGTCTTTCAGTTTATCAATCTGTCATTTTATATTAGAATTTTATGAGGTGTTACTGTTTTTTTTAACCTGTGGCTTTCAATGTAGACATGGATATGTCGGGTGGCACTGACTTCAGGGAGATCAGAGCTGGATGAATTCTGATTGCTTGTGAAAAGCCCACCCTTAACTATGCAGATAAGTTCAAGTGCCTGGTGCTAAAGCGTTTTCTGTCTTTTGTTAGTGGTTTGTGAGAAGTGTTAGGCTGTGTGTGTTAGCAGACTGTGTGTTCCAGACAGCCAGTCATTCCTGAACTCTAATTCTAGCTGGTTATTGACATATTCTCTAGACTTCAACAAATCACGTAGTTTTGTACTTTCCTGTATGTAAACGAGGACATGGTACTAGCTACTTAACTACCACACAAGGGTACTGGACAGATATAGGACAAAGACAGCATAGTTAAATTAAAAAAAAAACAAAACCATAGTTGCATTTTCAGTGTGTTGGTGCATGGAAGATTCAAGCAGAGGTACTAGAAGCAGGGGGACTGTGGGTGCCTGGCTTAAAGTAGTTTCTATCATATGCAGAGTTTACAGTTCGGTTCAGTGGTGTGCAGCACCCTATTATGCAACTTGTTCCAGCAAGTGTGTTTGTGCAAAGCACCATTAGTTTAACTTTAAATCAATCTCCTGCTTTTTGTGGACTATGACACTTGATTTTTGACACCAAGGATTGGAAATACTAATTATAGTATAATATATTTCTTTAAAAAATTACTTTGCCCTTTCCTTTTTTGGTGTAATTGAATTGGAGACTTATTTATATACTGAAAAGCTTTAAGAATATTTAAGAACCCTTTTAACATATGTAGCATGTGGTTCAATGGTGCTTTAATCCAGTTTCAACGGGATTCCACTGGCATAAAACTGAAATGATGAGTCAGGGTCCACACCAATAAAAGCAATATTTTCTCTGGAGGACCTCAAGTCAGCATGCCAGAACATCTATTCCCTCATCGGGTGTTATTTTATTTTTGAATTCTTTTCTCCATGCAAATTTTTACAGCTGTTGTTTATAAAAAAATCTCTAATGCTCCATAATGCATAAAGATGATTTTATGCCAATGAATAGGTTTGGCATCACAAAACATAGTGGATTTGTAGTATTTAGATTAAGTTATCTTGCTTTTATATCAGCGAATGTAATTTTTCTTCTTTGAGCAGTTTGGAACCCTAAAAAAGATTATTTTAGCTGTATTTTCCATGTGGTAGATTGAAAGGACCTATTTTTAAAGATGCTATAAAACAGTAAACCCTTGAGGTATGTGAGCATTGTGTTCCTGCAATCCCCGCTTAACTCAAATTTTCAAGCAAGTCGAGTGGAAAAAAGAACCAGGCTGCAGCCTGGTTCCCAGCTCCCCTAGGCTTGCAGGAGCCAGGAAACCAGCCAGCCCACCTGGGTCAGTCAGTTTCCTGGCTCCCAGAGTGGCTCCCAGAGGGGATGCTGGCTTCCAGAGTGGCAGGGAGCCAGGAACCAGGTGACAGCCTGGTTCCAGTCCCCCTACCACTTGCAGGACCTGGGAAACTGCCCAGCTCATGACTGGTCAGTTTCCCAGGTCCTGTCAGGCAGGGGAGCTGGGAATTAGGCTGCCTCTTGAGTCCCATTTCCCTGCCTCTTGTGGGTCCCAGGAAACTGACCAGCTCATGGCTGATCAGTTTCCCAGGTCCAGAAGCAGTAAGGAGAGGGGAATCAAACAGCAGCCTTATCTGGGGCTGCCTCTGGGGCCTGGGCTGGCACCCCATCTGCTTGCCAGCTGTGCTGCCCAGCCAGGCACTGTCCAGCCAGCTTTCAGCTGCGAGGCTGTGGGTCTCTGCGTCCCCCAGCCTGGAACCCTGAAGCTGGTTCTGCCAGGTGGGCACTTGCGCAGCCGACTTCCAACCATGGGGTTGCGGGTCTCCCAGCCCCTGGTCAGGGACTCCACAGCTGGCTCTGCCTGCCAGGTGTTGCCCAGCTGGCTTCCAGCTGTGGGGCTGCAGGTCTCTGTGCCCCACCTCATGACACTGCCCCTCCCCCACTCCCCTCACTCTTGTAAACATGAGATATGCACATTTTAAATGTGTGTATCTTGGGGGATTAATGTATAACCATTATTCCATATGCTTTTTATTACTTAGCAGCAGGGCCACCAACAGTGAGTGAGAGGGGTAATGTGGCAGCTGCCTTGGGGCAGCCTGGGGCCCATACCAGACTTATAAGACACTTAATTAAATTTTGATACCAAGTTTATGAACTTTGGATCCAGTTCAGCAACTCTTGCTCATGCACACACTACTCTTAGGCTGTGTCTACACTACAGCAATCTTCTGAAAGAAGATCTTCCAGAAGAGACCTTCTGGAAAATTGTCTTTTGATAGATCACATCCACATGTTAAAAGTGAATCAATCTTTCACTCTGCTCTTTTGAAAGAGAGCGTCCACACTACCCCAGGCACTCTTTCAAAAGAATGGGCCAGGAAACACTGCAGACAGGGTCGCATGGCCGCAAAGTTCTTCCGGGAGTGCCGGCCACACACTCCCTTGAAGGGCCCCGCCCAAACAGCTCCTTCCTGCACACGCTGCTGAGGCCTGCCAAGCTGCTCACAGTGAAGCTGAGCCTGTGCCCGGTTCCGACCCTCACTTCTGAGCGCCATGGACCTACAGCAGCCACAGAGTTGCCTGCACGCTCTGGCTGGGCTGCTGGCCACCCTCTTCATGGCCACCCTCCGGCTGTTCTGGTGGCCAAGCCCCATCCTTGGGGTCCCCCACCCATTAGGCACCCAGCCACGCCCTTACCCCCAACCCCAGCCCTACCAGCATGTCTGGAGCTACCCCACCAGCTGCAATTGGTGGGCCTGGAAGGTCCTGGCCAAGTGGGACGATACACATTGACTGCAGAACATTCTCATGAAGAAAGACACCTTCTTGGAGCTATGCACCTGGGATGCCCCCACCCTACAATGCCAGGACTCCCGGATGTGGCCCACGCTGACCCTGGATAAGCATGTGGCCATCATCATACAGTAGGTGGGACCCCTGGACATCTACCACTCCATGGGACAGCAGTTTTGGGTGGGCAAGTCCACCATTCAGGCTCTAGTCCTCAAGGTAAGGTACATGGCACTCACTGGCCTGATACAGGGATGGGGAAGGGGCTGCCAGGCAAGGGGGGCCCTTGGGAGCCAGATCCAAGGGTGTGAGGGGTTGGGATGGGAGGGCTGGCCCCAGGGGATCGTGGCACCCCATGCTTACACAGGCAACCTGCTGGAGGGATAGCCTTGCAGGAGGGTGGGAGGGGCCCAGGGAAGAAGGGGTCCAGAAAGAGGCTGGTGGAGGGGGGCCAGGTGGGAGGGGGCCAGGGCACCCCTTCACACACTAAGGAGTGTGCTTCTTCCCTGTCCTCTTCAGGTTGTGACGGCAATCAAGGAGCTGCTGGTCTGGAGGCTTGTGAACGCTGAATACAGCAGTCACAGGCTTCACAGATCTGGGCTCCCGCCACTGCTTTGGTGTGATGAGTGGCACCCACATTGCCATCCAAGCCCCAGACCACAATGCCAGCTGCTATGTGAACTGCAAGAGCTAAAATTCTGTGGTGCTGCAAGCCCTGGCGGACCATAGGGGCTGGTTCATAGCTATCTATAGCTACGTCTACACGTGAAGCGTACATCGAAGTAGCTTATTTCGATGTAGCGACATCGAAATAGGCTATTTTGATGAATAACGTCTACACGTCCTCCAGGGCTGGCAACGTCGATGTTCAACTTCGACGTTGCGCAGCACCACATCGAAATAGGCGCTGCGAGGGAACGTCTACATGCCAAAGTAGCACACATCGAAATAAGGGTGCCAGGAACAGCTGCAGACAGGGTCACAGGGCGGACTCAACAGCAAGCCGCTCCCTTAAAGGGCCCCTCCCAGACACAGTTGCACTAAACAACACAAGATCCACAGAGCCAACAATTGGTTGCAGACCCTGTGCATGCAGCATGGATCCCCAGCTGTAGCAGCAGCAGCCAGAAGCCCTGGGCTAAGGGCTGCTGCACACGGTGACCATAGAGCCCCGCAGGGGCTGGAGAGAGAGCATCTCTCAACCCCCCAGCTGATGGCCGCCATGGCGGACCCCACTATTTCAATGTTGCGGGATGCGGATCGTCTACACGTGCCCTACTTTGACGTTCAACTTCGAAGTAGGGCGCTATTCCCATCCCCTCATGGGGTTAGCGGCTTGGACGTCTTGCCGCCTAACGTCGATGTTAACGTCGAAATAGCGCCCAACACGTGTAGCCGTGACGGGCGCTATTTCGAAGTTAGTGCCGCTACTTCGAAGTAGCGTGCAAGTGTAGACACGGTTTATGTGGACTGGCGGGGCCGAGCACATGATGCACAGGTATCCTGTAACTCCAGCCTCTGCTGGACAATGGAGGTAGGGACCTACATCCCCCACTGGGAGTGCACACTAGCAGATGTCACCATGCCCTTGTGTATGCGGGTGACCTGGCCTACCCACTGCAGCAGTGGCTCAGGCATCCATACAAGGCCACCCCACCCTCTCAGGAGCTGCTTAACAGCCTTCTTGCTGAGGCACAATTCTTAGTTGAATGTGCCTTTGGATTGTTGAAGATCAGGTTCAGGTGCTCCTCACGTGCATCAGTGGCAGGGTGCAGAACATCCCCCAGGTCATGTTGTGCCCTCCACAATCTCATCCAGACAAAGGAGGGGACCTCCCCATGGTATGTCTGGTTGAAGCCAGGCCAGGGTATGAGCAACCCACTACACCCCCTGACCACCAGGCCCACCATGATGGGCTCCACAACTGGGAGGCCCACTGGGAGGCTTTCACATGCAGACCCCAGTGATCCCTCCCCGAGCACCCTGCACAGGCACCTCTGAGCCACAGCACCATCTTGTCCCCCCACAACCCTTCCCATCCAGCCACCCTTCACTCCATTCTCCCCACTTACGAGGGACATGGGGGGTGTTGGACAAATAAACTATTGTTGTAAAATATACAACAATGTTTTCAAACAGTTGAAGACTCTAGGAACTATGTACGGGGGAACTATATACAGTGGGGGCCTTGGGCCAGAGGGTGGGGGCACCTGCACTGGGAGTGGGGGCCTGGGACAGGGGGTAGGTGTCCTCAGTCTTCAGATGGTGTGGAGGGCCACAAGCCCTGGTAACCACAGGAACCCTTCCCACTCCAGGTGTGGGGTCCTTGTCAGGGCTGGGATGGGGCTGGTATCACGGGGAGGTAGGGGTAAGGTGGGGTTGCAGCAGCCTCAGACTCAGCGAGGGGGCAATAGGGGTCTGCCACAGTGGGGCCCACTCTGGCCATGAGCCGCTCCATGAGGTCCCACATTGTGGCCAGGGAGTGGTCGGGTGACAGCAGAGCAGTGAGGGCCATGGAGGTGTCGGGGGGTGGTCAGTGGAGGCAAAATTTGGGGTGGCACATGACAGAGCCAACAGCTTGGTGAGAAGCCTCCATATGGTCCTGAGCATGTCCACAACCTCGCCCCAGGCCTCCCACTGCCACACCGTGTTGGTCCGGTCCAGGGCCAGCCACTCCTGGAGCAGCTGGATTTGTTCCTGGAGGGTGGCCATCTAGACAGTGGCCTCATCATCCCAGCCATGGTGACAATTCCTCCGGGTGCAAGCCTGCCAGGTCGCTGGTGGTGAGAATGGCCCAACCCTAGTGGCTGCAAATGTGGACTCTCCAGCTGTGGGTGGGCAGACGGGGCTCTCCCAGCCCTGGTACAGCGCAGCTGTAAGGATGGAAGGGGAGGAAGAGATGGCACATCAGTCCTGCAGCCCATCCCTGCATGCTGTGCTCCTTGCTCTCCATGGACAGGTGCCCCCAACCCTGCGCCAAATGATGGGGACATCCCAGGTGCACTGGCTTGTGTGCTGTGCATTGCAGGCCCTGCCGCACATAGCCGCTGCCATTCTTTGGGGACGGGGCTGACAGCTGGTGGCCCCTCACCTCAGCCAGGGATGGCCAATGGCGGGTATGTGGCCATGGAAGGGTCCTGCCTGGGTCATGGGTGAGATGGCCACAGCCTGGCCTTTCCCAGCCCCCACCACGTGCGTGCCACTGGCGGCACTGTCCATGGGGGCGGGTGCTGAGTGTTGCCTGTGGGCATGCCCATGTGTCAGATGTGCACTCCTCACTGGGCCATCTAGGATCTGGCTGTCATTTGCATGGCCATCCCACCTTGGCCCATGGCTGATGAGTCGAGGATGGTGGGTTGGGGCAGCTGTCCACGCCTGCAAGGAGCCCGTGTAGCTCCCTGTGAAAAGGGCAGGTGGTCACCCTGCCCCCGAATGCCTTGCAGAATCATGTATCCCTGAGTGAGCTCCTTCATCTTGGCGCAAACTTGCTCCAAGGTGCGTGCAGCGTGGCCTCGAGCAGTGAGGCCAGTGGCTGGCCAGCCGTAGGCGGGGGCATTCCTCAGTTTGCTGGTGGTCATGCAAAGGACAGCCTCCTCCTGCCAGAGATCCAGGAGGTCCTTGATATCTGGCTCTATCCGAGAGGACTCTCTCTGCCTAGGGGCTGGGGCAGGCACCTGAGACCCCTCTTAAGGCTCTGGGGGGGTGGGCTCTGGGTGTCATGTGGGGGCTGGCTGGTGGCCATTTCATCATTCTGGCTTCTGGGGGCAGCCATGAGGGCATGCAGCTTCTGGCTGATGCCTTTGCACGCTCTCAGCTTCCCGTTTCTGGGGGCCCTGTGGCTTTAAATGTGGCTGGACACAGGAAGCATAGAGCTCCAGGAAAAAAAAAAAAGAGCAGCTCCTCTTCTATTGGTGTTCACACCTCCACATTAGCTGCTTGTCAACTCTGGTCTTCCTCTTGATTAAGACTCCCTCTTTTTCATGAGCCTGTGTAATTAGACCTCTGGAATCTGTATTACATTGCATCTGACAAAGCAGGCTTTGCCCGTGAAAGCTTATGCTCCAAAATATCAGCTTGTCTATAAGTTGCCACAGGATTTCTCATTAGTTTTTTATAGCTCCAGGAGCTCTGGCCAGGGTGTCTCTATGCCCCAGCTTGCTGGCACCATGGCAGACCCCTTTTCTGAAGGAGAGACCTGTGGAGCATCTACTCATGCCTTCTTTTGAAAGAGTTTTTGAAAAAAGGTGCTCTTCCTTATCTGTGGGCAAAAGACAGCTTCTGGAAGAGGAGCTGCATTCTTTTAGTCCTGGATCAAGAGAGCGTATTTTGTGTGTGGACGCTTCACGTGATCTTTTGGAAAAGGGCCTGATTTTCTGAAAGAACTGGCTAGTGTAGACGTGGCCTTAAGGCATCACCCAAAGCCCTTTGGAGAGGATGGACAGCTTCCCAATAGACTTCAGTAGGCTTTAGATACAATTTAATTAATCCAGCGTTGCAAGACTGGACTTCCCAGCTGCAACAGGGGAAAGCACTTAAGCATATGCTTTCATCTATCCCTAATCAGGAATGAACTTCAAGCAATTATTTATGATGCATTAAGCACTTCCTTCATTTGTGATGTTTTCTGAATACAGATGTTTAATAATAATTGAATGTTTCTCACTAATGAAGTAATAGGTAAGAAAACAATAACTAGTGAAATTTCCTGCAGTCTAAATGTCATGTAATGCAAATCTCCTGAAGAGCTAAAAAACTGTGTACCATTGGGCTAATTCTGCCCAGGGGCACAAGGTAAATTTAATCCTTAGGGAGTAATCAGCACATATTTGCATGAAAGCGTTCTTCACAAAGAATCAATTTCCTTTCATTTTACTAGAACTCATCTGTTCTAATGAGGCTAAGGCCACACAACCAAGTTATTTTCAGATAACAGCTGTTATTTCGAAATAACTTTGCTGTCATCTATGTAACTATGCATGGGCTAGTTCAAAATAAATTCGGAATAGTGGGTGTGTTATTTTGAAATCGGTAAATCTCATTACAGGAAGAATCGTACTGATTTCAAAATAACTACTTCAGAATAGGTGCTCTTAAGACATGGAATTGTGAAATCAGCTCTATTCCCTGTCTTAACAGCACCTATTTTGAAATAGATAAGTGCTAATTCAGAATACATTTTGGCCGCGTTTAAAGAACAGTGATCTTCCGGAAAACCTTCTTTCAAAAGAGCATGCCCACGTGCTAAAAAGCAGATTGAAAGATCGATCCACTCTTTCAATAGACAGAGTCCACACAGCCCCCAGTCTTTTGAAAAAACAAGACAGGGATTGAAAAATAAAGGGACATAAGGGCTACGTCTACACGTGCCCCAAACTTCGAAATGGCCATGCAAATGGCCATTTCGAAGTTTACTAATGAAGCGCTGAAATGCATATTCAGCGCTTCATTAGCATGCGGGCGGCAGCGGCGCTTCGAAATTGACGAGCCTTGCCGCCGAGCGGCGCGTCCAGACGGGGCTCCTTTTCGAAAGGACGCCACCTTCTTCGAAGTCCCCTTATTCCCATGAGCTCATGGGAATAAGGGGACTTCGAAGTAGGTGGGGTCCTTTCGAAAAGGAGCCCCGTCTGGACGCGCCGCGCGGCGGCAAGGCTCGTCAATTTCGAAGCGCCGCTGCCGCCCGCATGCTAATGAAGCGCTGAATATGCATTTCAGCGCTTCATTAGTAAACTTCGAAATGGCCATTTGCATGGCCATTTCGAAGTTTGGGGCACGTGTAGACACAGCCAACGACTGCTTTTTCAAAAAAAAAAAAAAAAGGGGGAGGGCCCATGGAGCTTCAACACATGCTTTTTCCCTAAAGGAGCTTTTGAAGGAAGGCGCTCTTCCTGATCCAGGAGTGAAAGAGGGCTTTCAGAAGAAGAGCTGCATTGTTTCGATTTCAGATCAAAGGAGCACATTTTGTGTGTGGACGCTCTGTGTGTTCTTTTGAAAAATGCCTGATTTTCCAAAAGAACTTGCTAGTGTAGATGTGGTATTTCTGTGTATTTTGAAATAGCTATTTTTGAATAGGGCTGCTGTGTAGAAATAGCCTAAAATATAAACTGGTCCCAAGTAATTTTATGATCTCCAGCAGTATTAGTGGGAAATTGTTTTTTTGCAACATAATTTGCCTCATATTTAGACAATAATTACAGAATAAACAGCTGGACTTTTGGTTTTCATTTTGACATGCTGATTTAATACACTTGAGGGCTGTATTCTCATAGCACTCTTCAGTTTTTCCGCTGAACAAAAAGGGGTTTTGGCAAATCAGTTTTAACAAATTAGCTTCCCAACTAACTGTATTCTGAGATGCTATTACCCATTTTTTTGTGTCAGTTGGTAGATCCTAAATTAGACATGACTTTTGTTGCACTGCTAGGATTTTAAGCCTATTGGAATTTGGGATTTCTAAAGCATAATGCTGAAATGTTCCATGCTTTTTTATTTCCATTCTGAATATAAAAAAACAGCGAGGCCATGTATTTCTACTGGAGGAAAAAAGTGCCAATAATGTCAAAATTTGGATGCAAATTTGGGTGGCAGGTGGGAGTCACTTCTGGATGTTATCGGATACGTGGCAGCTGCTTTTCATAATATACTTTCGGTGTGTTCACTAAAAGAAGAGATTATTTTTATCACACCACTGTGATGTGGATTAGTATTTAAGGAGGCATGATAATGTAAACAATCTCTGTTCGCATTTGGGCACATTGATCTGGGATATAGTTCTTAGTCAGCTGATGGCCTCACAACACTGTTCTGTCATCTCTTTGCTACTCAGGGGAATGATATGACATGAAAAAATTCATGTGTCCAAGTTCTTCTTACTGTTCTTCAGTTCCTGATTATTAATCAAATTGTAACTAGAAAGCAAATCTTGAACTAGTAATTTGGCTTAATGAAGTTAATTTTATCCTACTGCTGCTATATGTACTAATTGCAGTATGTCTAGCAACATCCTTGGGAAAGAATATGAACGTATGAAAATAACAGGTTTCAGAGATTGTTGTATTAGTCTGTTTCAGCAAAAACAAGTCCAGTGGCAAGGTAAACACTAAACATTTTATTATGGTGTAAGCTTTTATGAGCTGCAACTCACTGCATCGGATGCATGAAGTGGAAGAAAGAGAAACAGATATTAGAGGTACAGAGATGGTAGTATTACATCAGAGATAATTCAATCAGGGTGGATATGAATAAAAAGGTGAGAATACCTAAAGTGGAAAAAGTACTTATTTCCATGAGAGAACCATTAACAATTCCTATTCAGACCCATTCTGATGGTGTCAAAATTACATATGAATTCCAGCTCAGCAGTTTCACATTGCAGACTGTCTTTGAAGGGTTTTTTTGCTTGAGGATGGCAACTTTCAAGTCTGTAACTGCACAGCCAGGGAGGTTAAAATGTTCTCCCACCGGCTGTTGTGTGTTAGCATTCTTGGGCTGGGTCTACACTTGCCCCCAACTTTGAAGGAGGCATGTTAACGAGGGCGACAGGAGATTACTAGTGAAGTGCTGAGGTGAATATGAGCACTTCGTTAGGCTAATTCTCCCCCGCGGGAACTTTGAAGCTTCAAACTTGGAAGTGCCGGCACGTGTGTAGCCATGGGCATTTCGAAGTGCCCACACTACTTCAAAGTCCCTTTGCTCCTCAGAATATTTTCTTGCTAAATTTTGAGGAATAAAAGGACTTTGGGGTGGCACGGGCACTTTGAAGTTTGAAGCTTCAAAGTTGCCATGCTGGAGAATTAGCCAAATGAAGTGATGCGTATTCACCTCAGCACTTCATTAGTAATCTCCCATTGCTCTCATTAATATGCCCCCTTCAAAGTTGGGGGCAAATGTAGACAAGCCCTTTGTGTCTGATTCGGGTCTATTTATTCTGTAGCATAAAGACAGTCTGCTTTGTCCAATGCACATGGCAAAGGGACATTGTTGGCACCTTGTGACATATACACATTAGTGGATGTGCAGGGGAACAAGCTTTTGATAGTACCACTCATGTGGTTAGGTTCTAGGATGCTGTCACTGTGGTAGATGTGTTGGCAGCGTTGACAACAAGGTTTGTTGCAGGGATGTAGAGGGTTTGTTTGGGGGTAAAAGGATACAGCACTCTGCCCATGTAGTCTACACTTGGCAAATCTCAGCTCCCAGAGCAGTCGACAGACTGTTGACATTTAGCACACAATAAAGCAGAACAGAACCTGCAGTCCTCTGTGCCAAGTACGAGTTACTGCTTTGTACAGCCCCAGAAGGACAGTGGTTCAGTCCTGTGCCAGGCCACCAGATTCCAGCTGCTGTGGGGATAGGTGGCAACGGTATCCACTAAACTGAACCACAGGGCTGTCCCAGGAATTGCTGCAGCAAAAGGAGCAGAACATGGGGAACATGCCGATGAACCAGCAACCTATGCCAGCAGCTTCCCCAGCAGCTTCCCCAGCGTGGCTGTCCCACTCCCCTGTTTCACACAGCCAACAGGGCTGACAACCACTGCAGCCCCTGGGGCAAGGTCGGAGGGGGCCCCAGCTCTGCACCCGTCGAAGGAGCAGGGCCAAATGTGGAAGGGATGGGGGTTCCGGCAATCAGCCCTTATCGCCGCTCAAACTGCAGTGCTGGGCCTCTGCCTTTCCTCACAGCTGTGCAGAGTGATGGAGCAGCGCTGCCACAGCATTTCAAAGGGTCCCAGTGCTCCAGCCACCGTAGCCACTGTACAGTAACAAAAGTGGCAGCCGGAGTTCCAAGCCCCTCTGAAACGCCAGGCCTCTGCATCACCCTTCAGCCCAGCCTGCCTGCACAGAGCTGTGCCTCCTGTCTGCAGTCTGTACAACCCCAACAAAGGACAGCATGAAGTTCCATGGCAGGGCATGTGGAGAGATCATATGCCCCCCCCACCCCGGTTAACTAATGCCCCTGTTTGTTTCCCTCTCTCACGAGTAGCTGTGCCTGTAAGAGTTAAAATCTACTTGCACCACTGTGGGCCAACAGAGAAACTGAAACCACTGGTAGTTACAGCAAAGCAGGAAAGCCAAGGAGGCAAAGAGATTTAGCTTATAACATTTGGCAATATTTTAAATATTTTCTTTCCTGTCCCAAAATGGAGACAAAGTAGGGAAAAGGAGTGCGTGTCTGGCACCGTTACCTTTCTGCCATATGATCGTGCTGGTAAGTCAGTTCCTGGGACGTTGACATCAGGAGCAGGTCAGCCAATTCACAAAGGACAAGCACTGAATTTTGGCTGCCTACCAAGAGTAGAGACACCAACATTGTTGGTAGTTTAATTAGTGACAAAGTAGCCAGTCAACAGTTTTCCTCAAAGGACCTCAGACTAAATGGTTCACCAAATTTGCCCTAGAGCTAGTGTTTTCATTCGAAATAATAAAAAAGGCTGGTGCTTGCTGTGCTTTTGTTCTCCGCTGTGACATGCAGCTGGGAATGGAAAATAAATTGCACTAAAAGGAATGCTGTTAAGAGATCCTTAGGGTTGGAATATTAACCACTCAAAAGACAAGAAAAAACAACTGTAAGTTTGCAAAAAAGTTGCAGGAGAATCCCCCTTGAACAACGTTAAAATCCAAACTCCTTCTGGTGTATTAGTCCACTGAAATAATTACATGGTGAGTTGCAACAGCTGGCACCAGTTGTGTCAGTCTAATTTCAGCCAAGCCAATTGCCTCCTCACAGTGTTCCAGGCCCAGGAAAGGGGAGTTCCATAGTGAGTTAGATCAAAGAAGATATGTGATGAGAGTTAGGGATTTATGCACTTGTCTAAATCTCATCCGGCTTGGGAAGTCACATTTAGAGTTACTGACAAAACAAAAAGCAGTCACGTAGCACTTTAAAGACTAGCAAAATAATTTATTAGGTGAGCTACTCTTTAAAGTGCCACTTGACTGCTTTTTGTTTTGATAGTATATAGACTAGCACGGCTCCCTCTCTGTTAGAGTTACTGAGTAGCAGTATGCCCTCACCAATTCTATCATTCCTTTTCCTAGCAGAGGAACTAAGTGTACCACAGGGTGTATTTCCTATCTGCACTGGGACAGAGAGGAGGCAGTTCCTACTTGGTATTTTCTATATGCATGCTTGTGGTGCTAAAAGCTGGACTGTGTTAACTTTTCCAAAGATTGGAGATGAGAGCATTAAGGTTGCCTGTTTTAACTTCTTCACACCGTCTGGGCCCAGAAGTGGGATCATGGAGGTCACAGGAAAGCCAGACTCCCTGCTTTCAGGTCTTGTGCCCATCTCATCCCATCTTGAAACAGCCCAAAGCTGCAACTGCAGGAAAACCCTTCCTCAGTCCTTGTTTGGAGCATGTGCAGTATGTATGAAATCATTGGCAATTTTAACTGCTGAAAGAAAGGCATCTCTATTAAGCATCTCCAGCTTGTTTATTTTTAAAAAATCATAATTTTGTCAAATTTGGGCAGGATTCCATAGGGATGGCAGAAAGCACATGATTAAATAAATATATTGAGATATGCATTACAGGGAACTGGAAGGAATCTTGGAATGTTGTTGAGCCCAGTCCCCTTGGTATAACCAAGCACCATCCCGCTGCCAGCTTTCCTGCCCCCAGATCTATTTGCCCAGATCTCTATATAACCCCGTTGAGCATTGAACTCACAAACCAGTGTTTGGGAGGCTAATGCTCAAAGCACAAAGCCATCCCTCCCCTCTGACTAAATTGATAGCCAACCACCTGCAAATATGTAAGTCTCTGCTCCAAAGCATGGGGCAGCAAGTGCTTTTCAGAAATGTTCACAAGAATATTTAGCATGGGCAAAACTATTTATTTTCCTGATTCTTGGAAAGAGCTGAACTGTTTTGGTTGAAGTCTTTAAAAAAAGAAACCCTCAGCCCTGAGTGAGATACTTGGTGTGAAAATTTTCAACTCAAATTATTATAGTTTGGTAAAGTTATAAGCAATGGAGAGCAGGGTCTTACAGAGGAAAGTGGTGCAACCAACTTTAAGTGATACAACTGACTGTTTTCTATATTAAAACGGAAAGATTTTAAATTATGGAATTGCTGCCATGGTTTGGTTCCCAAAAGAATGCCTCAGTAGAATTATAACGTCATAATTTATCATTGACTGGTTGTATATCATTAGTGTTAATGAACATTTTCTCTGTGGAACTACAATTGGTAACATCTTTAAAAAAATGAACTGGGAAGTCCAAAATCAAACATCTGTGTGCCAGATTTCTCACAGCTATACTATGTATGCTGCTTCCTTCCACCACCACAATAGTATGTGAGCATGCTAGGTAAATCTCTTGATGATGCAAAAGCTAACTCATCACCCAGGTATATGCAGTATTAAGGATCAGTTACATCTCTATAGATACGTCTACACGTGAATGCTACATCGAAATAGCTTATTTCGATGTAGCGACATTGAAATAAGCTATTTCAATGAATAGCGTCCACACGTCCTCCAGGGCTGGTGCCGTCGACGTTGGGCAGCACCACATCGAAGTAGGTGCTGCAGGGGAGCGTCTACACACCAAAGTGGCCCACATCGAAATAAGGGTGCCAGGAACAGCTGCAGACAGGGTCACAGGGCGAACTAGCACTTCCGGGACAACAGCAAGCCGCTCCCTTAAAGGGCCCCTCCCAGACACACTCAGCCTGCACAGCATGCGGTCTGCAGAGCCATAGGCATGCAAACCTCGGTGAAGCAGTATGGACCCCCAGCAGCAGCAGCAACAGCAGCAGCCAGAGGTCCACACAGCCGCCCCTGCAGGAGCAGTGCTCGCCCTGCTCAATGCCATGCAGAAGGCAGCTGATCACCTTCTAGTCACAAAAGAGGAGAAGCTGCCCCCAGGGGAGGAGGAAGCAACCCCAGACCCTGCTGTCCTCCGCTCCTCCGCCGCACACGCCACCGGCTGTGGGGCTACCCCACGAGCACCAACTGGTGGGAGCGGCCGGTGCTCGGCGAGTGGGACAACAACCGCTGGCTCCAGAACTTTCATATGAGCCGGCAGACATTTCTGGAGCTCTGCCAGTGGCTCACCCCCACACTGAGGTACCAGGACACCGCCATGCGGTGTGCCCTCAGTGTGGAGAAATGGGTCGGCATCGCTGTCTGGAAGCTGGCCACTCCAGACAGCTACCGATCCACGAGGTAGCAGTTTGGTGTGGGCAAGGCCACCATCGGGGCTGTCCTCATGGAGGTAAGAGGACCCACGGGGTGGGGGGAGCCCTGGGGTTGGAGGGGAGCCCTGGGAGGGGAGGGCCAGACACACCCTGCACACCCCTCACTGGTGCTCTCCCATGTCCTTCCCCTGCAGGTCGTCTGCGCCATCAATGCCCTGCTCCTCCAAGGCTCATGTGGCTTGGGGACCCGAATGCCACCATCTCAGGGTTTGCCAGCCTGGGCTTCCCAAATTGCTTTGGGGCTCTGGATGGGACCCATATCCCCATCCAAGCCCCAGAGCACAGTGGAGGACGCTTCCTGAACAGGAAGGGCTACCATTTGGTGGTCCTCCAGGCCTTGGTGGACAGCCGGGGCCGCTTCCTGGACATTTATGTTGGGTGGCCTGGCAGCACCCACGACGCCTGGGTGTTCAGGAATTCAGGCCTGTGCCGCCAGCTGGAGGCGGGGACCTACATCCCCCAGTGGGAGATCCCTGTGGGGGACACCACCATGCTCCTCTGCATTGTCGCAGACGCAGCGTATCCCCTCCGGCCCTGGCTCATGCATCCTTACACGGGCCATCTCTCAGCCAGCCAGCAGCACTTCAACACACATCTGAACCATGCGCACCAGGTGGTTGAGCGCACTTTTGGCCGCCTCAAAGGGCGCTGGAGGTGTCTCCTCACCTGCCTGCATGCAGGCCCCACCAACATCCCCCAGGTTGTGGGCACATGCAGCGCAATCCACAACCTGGTGAAGCGCAAGGGGGAAGCATTCTTTCAGGGCTGGGCTGTGGAGGCTGGCAGGGTTGACATGCAGCCACCCACTGCCCCCAGTCGCCAGGTGGACCCAGAGGGGATCCGGGTCCGGGAGGCCCTGCAGGCCCATTTTGACCAGGCCATGGGGTGAACGCTGTCAGGCCCCCCACTGCACCCCCCCATTCTCCACAACACTCCCTGCCCCCACGCCCACACCATAGAGCACCCAAGAGCACACGCCCCCCAACTTTTCTTGCAAATAAAAATAGACCTGTTGTTTTTGAAACCACAAAAAAGTGAATTCTGTTATTATTAATACAAATATAAATATAGATATAATAGTGGAACAAAAGGGGGGAACTATTTGCATGTGGGGGCAGGTATCTTAAAAGAACAGGGGTCTAACACAAACTATATACAAAATAATGGGGATATGTACAAAGGGTGGGGGTCACGTCCTGGGCCCCGCACCCCATACTGTCCAGCGCCTGGGGTTGGCGGGCGCGACCCTCACCTCAGCCTCAGCCCTGGCCGAGGCTGGCTAGGGGCCAGGCGAACCGGCAGATATGGCCGGCAGGTGTCAGCAGGCCCCAAGTCCCCCTTGGCGGAAGGCCCCGGGGTGGCGGACGGCGGTGGGACGGCGGGTGGAGCAGCAGGTGCAGTGGGTGGAGCAGCGGGTGGAGTGGGCAGGGCGGGCAGAGCAGTGGGCAGTGCGGCATGGGGGGCCTGGTAGTCCACTATGCACTCAAAAGTGTGCATAAAGGCCCCCCATGCCTCCTGGCGCCAGGCCAGCGCCCGCTCCTGCAATTGCAGGTGCCGCTCATCCACCCACAGGCGCCGCTCCGACACCTCCAGCTGCCGCCAGAGGGTCGCGAGCAGCTGGGGGTCCGTCGCCGTCCTCTGGTGGTGCTGGGTCCGCCATCGGCCCCACCCTGGGGCTGGTCGGTGCTCCGCTGAGGGGCTGGCCTACAGCGATGGCCCCGTTGGGCTGTCCAGGACCACTGACACCTCGCTGGCACTCTCCGGGCCCTCTGATGGTGCAGCTGCGGAACACGGGGGGGAAGAAGAGTGGAGACAGCTGTTAGTGTGGCCCCCAAGCCGTGGCCCTTGTCCTCCCAACCCCTCTGCTGCTGGTTCCCCATCCCCGTCCCCGGGAGATGCTGCTGCTGCTGATGGGAGTCCCCCCCCCCGCCAGGGGACCCTAGGTTCCACTCCCCCCATCCCCAGGGATGGGGCATGGCACTGTCATGCTTGGGGGGCAGGGGCTGATGCACTCTTCTGAGGGACATGCCACTGCTGTCCTTGGGGCCATGGTCATCTGGGCATGTGGAGGGTCCTGGTCATGTCTGTTGTCCCTGCCCCTCAACCCCAGGGGTGTGCACCGGGGGGGTACATACCTGATGGTCCACTCCCACGGTCAGGGGACACCCGGTGGGCGGACTCCCTGCTGGAGCTCCGGGACAGCAGGATTATTTGGAGCTCCCCGTCACTGGAGGAGGACTCCCCCTCCTCCTCCTCCAGTCTCCCAGGGGTGGGCTCCTGGGGTGGCCCCTGGGGTGTGGGGCTTGCCTCCAAGGCGGACTCCGCCTCTGGGGCCTGCTGGGGCTCGTCAGCCGAGGTGTCAAGAGTGGCCGGCAGGGAAGAGGTGTACTGGGAGCCTAGGATTTCCCTGAGCTCCCTGTAAAAGAGGCAAGTGGCAGGGGCGGCCCCAGATCGGCTGGCAGCATCCCGGGCCCGGGCATAACCCTGCCGCAGCTCCTTAACCTTACTCCTGACATGGTCAGGAGTGCGGGCAGGGTGATCCTGGGTGGCCAGGCCCTCGGCCAGCTGAGCGAACGCATCTGCGTTCCGCCTCTTGCTCCCCATTACCTGGAGCACCTCCTCCTTGCTCCAGAGCCCCAGCAGGTCCTGGATCTTGGCCTCCGTACAGGAGGGGCCCTGCTGCCTCTTCCAGGGCTGGCTGCGAGTCTGGGAGCCCTAGCTCCCCTTGGGGGGGGTGCCCTGGAGGCGCTTGGGGGGCTGGCGGGCAGCCATCACAGTGGGGGGGGTGTCTTGGGGCTGCAGGGAGGCGTGCAGGCTAGCTGCGTGTTACTGCTGCTGCCTGCACGCGCTCTCAGCTTCCTGCACAGGAAGGCAGGGGGCGGAGAGCTTTAAGGGGCCGCTGCACGCGGCGACCATAGAGCTCAGGGGCTGGAGAGAGAGTCTCTCAACCCCTCTGCTGATGGCCGCCATGGCGGACCCCGCTCTTTCGATGTTGCGGGACATGGATCAGCTACACGTGCCCTACTTCCACATTCAATGTCGAAGTAGGGCACTATTCCCATCCCCTGATGGGGATAGCGACTTCGACGTCTCTCCGCCTTACGTTGATGTCAACTTCAAAATAGCGCTCGCCACGTGTAGACGTGGCGGGCGCTATTTTGAAGTTGGCGCAGCTACTTTGAAGTAGCCAGCACATGTAGACATGGCTTATATAATGGATATTCAGACTGCTAGGCTAGCTGTTATGAATCTGACCCAGGTTACACCATTTACTTAATGACAATAAATAAGACTGGCTGTGAGGTGATACACTGAAAGGTCTGTTAAATCATTCTGAAGAATTAATTTCAGCTTGATCTTAAATATCTGAAATTGATGCTCATGTGGTAGCATAGCAAATGCATTTCCTTCTTGACCGCCAGTTTTCAGTTTTTGTTATTTTAAATATTTTCTAAGAAGTTAACTGTGTTTTTATGGCATGGATACTATTAACTTATTTGTAAGGATGCTGAGGTTCTTCATGTTGCTAAAAGAAGTTTTTTTGTTTTTTTGGTTTTTTTTAATCATCATACAAAATGGATGTCAATGAGCATGGGTGACAAGATAAAGAATTGATTTCACAAGAATGGGAGGAAATAATTTTACTTGAATTGAAATAATTGAAATTTCCCTTCAACCTGCAGCTGAGGATCCTATATATAGACATGGCCAACACTGTTAGTATCATAAAACAATTCGCAATAAACCAATATAGATATAATAGAGGTTCTTACATCCCATTGTCATCACCAGAAAGCACAGAGACTTCTGCACGTTTGATTTGTGTAACATATGGCTTTACAAAGAAGGACTGGCAGCTGAGCTAAGGATCACTGACAAAATAATTTAAGGAGAATGAATTAGCTGGAAAGCTTTGAAAAGTATCTCACAATTGTCCCAAAGTTGTATCTCCACGTTTTTGCCTTGATGAGCTCTTCCATTTGTTAGTGATAATGCCCATGGGTAATTCTCTGTACAAAAGACTGAGTCTTTTAATGATGCCATATACTGAAAAGCTATCCGATAAATTGTAACTATGCAGGAGCAACTGCTGGGATTAGCATCCTAGAATGTGATTTTTCCACTTGAAAAAGGAGCTTAATGATTTTGAGTCATTAACAACTGACTGAGTGTATCATTTTTCCTGTTAAGGGAATAAAGAAAACAGCTTCTGAAAATGTAAAAGCTGATTTATTTAGTGCCACCTCTGTGGTCTATAAGCAGTTGAATAAGATACCTTGTAAGGAAAGTCAGTTTATATTGTTACCAGTCCAGTGGCAGAAAAAGGAGTGCCTTGCACCATCCTTTAAAAAAAAATGACTCTAACTAACTTGAGAGATGACAAGAGGTCCCTGAGCAAAACAGTTTTTTCTGGGGCTACGTCTACAACAGAGGCTTTTCCTGACAAAATCTGGCTTCTGTCAGGAAAAACCACAATGCAGCTACACACAGAATGCACTTTGTCAACAATCTGTCAACAAAATCCGGCACGTCTGCCAGCATCAGACCTCTCCCTGTTCAGGTATAATGCCTTTCTAAACAGCGTTCCATCAACAAAACAGCGATGTAGATGCTCCGGGGCCCTTTTTTCCACAGATAGGGCTTCCAGTTCACTGGACAGCCCTGCTTACAGAACTTCCGGTCAGCCATGCTGCTCACAGAGGGCCGGGCAGTCTGGTAGCTGCTCTCTGTTGGCAGAGCAGATTCTCTTTCGATCTGCTTTAATGTATAGATGTGATCTGTTGACAGATGTTTTGCTGGGAAATCCCTTCTGACAGTCACTTCTGTCAACAGAGGCTTCTCATGTGGATGTAGCCAGAGAGAAGGAGAGAAGCCAATCTTGGTTGCTTATAGGTGGAAAGAAGAAATAAAATCCTCTTCCACCACAGCTCTTCTTTTAAGCTCTTCCTCCATGTTGATATACAATCTGTCTAAGGATTTGCTAATTTTCATCTCTTTTATCCATTAGTGGTATCCGTCTTTGAGAGTTCTTCCCACCATCTTCTTTCCCTCCTGGAATATGTTGTGGCTTGGCTGTAGCAAACACTATGAAGACTAGGGTAGGGGCTAGGCTTCAGACTCTGACTCCAGCCTGAGCTGCAACTCAAAAGCACAGTCTGCAGCTATTTTTAGCGAGGTAGTTCAAGCCCAAGTCTGTTGCCCTGGGCTCAGAATCTTGCTGCCATTGGCTGCCACTTGTTGCGTGGACATCCCCTAAGTGCCTTAGAAATGCCAGTCATTTTGGGCGCTTTGATTTCCCTGCCCCACCTTGGACTTATTTGTGAAGGAAGATTATTCAGTGTTAAAAAGCAGTTGTGGCATTGTAAGGCTGAAGTGGATGCATTTCCAAGTGATGGGGTAGTCTGCAATAGGAAGTATGACCCAATAAGTCACTGCAGTCCTGGGTAAAGTATAAACTGATTTCAGTTGAATACTATCAACAACACTTGGTCTAAACTCACTGTGCAACTAAAACACTTCAGGACTTCAAATATTGCAAGTACCAGGAGACAAGGTGTATTGTATACCAGGAGTGATTTTTCTGGTGCTCAATAAAGCACAAGTGGAATATTATCTACGGTTTTAGAGGAAAAATATTGGTGAGAATGGAAGTGTAAAGGACAGCAAACAGGTTTTGGGTGGAAGTAAAATGAGTTCTGAATAACTAAATTTGCCTCTTAGAGGGAAATCTCATATAAAAGAATCAGGAAAACTTCAATGTCAATGGGGTTAAATAGTAAATAATTTGAAATTTTAAAAGATCAACTTTTGTTGTGATGTGTGTTCTTTGCAAAGCCAATGTCTTATCCAACTAATTAATCAAAAATTCAGCTGCTACTTAAAGTAAAGTCCACAAAGTTTCTGGCCCTTAGGGATGCATTAAAAACCTTGAAAAGATGACCTGAGTATGCCCTAGAGGTTCAGAGAGCAGAAGGCAAAGAAAAATAACAATATAATTATTTTAAAAGTTCATGATTTTAAAGCCAACCTCAAGATTTCTGAGGCCGTTTGACTGTCACTACTGCAGAAGACTGTGAATTAATTTAAGACACAACAAATTCAGGAAAAATATCCAGAACAGGATTTGATTATATGTTACACTATCAACATTAATGGAAGAGTTTAGGAATGGGTGAACAAATTCAAACAAACCTCAACCCTCTTTCCTCTTCCATGCCAAACTCCAAATTATTCTTTTTTTAAAAGTTACTGTATCAGAAAGTTTGGTTAACTTTTTAGCTTATATTCATAGTCAGGTATTCATGTCCAATTAGTTGAAGGGGAGTTGCCAACATATATAAAGAAAGCAGATTTCTATGGTATTTTTGGCTTTGCTAATCTTACTTTTGCACTTCAAATCAGACTTGGTGGGTTATATTTCTGTTCTTTAGCATTTCTGTGGTTTTACTCCCAGTTTGTTTTCTTTTCTACCAACAATCAAGTGTTAGAAACATTTAGTCCTTCTCATTGTTTTTTCCTTTACCTTTAACAGTGTCCTGCAGTATTTTTCACTCAATATTAAAAATTGATACAAATAATTTCTGTCATAATTTGAAAATATTAAAACTACTTATCTGCTGTTCCCGTGAAGAATTTAGCCCTGTAGCTCTACTTAGATGTTGTAGTTTGATAGAAGTGTTCTTTTTAAACCAGCCATTTGTGCTGGCACTTTGTAGAAACAGGAATCTGATTCCTGGGGCAGGAAAGACGAACCACATCAGAACTGATCAGAAGGGAAAACCATCTGAACCATTGCCCAAGCTTTCTAGCCAATAACAGAACTTATCTGCAAACTCATTTTGAGATAAGTATACAGATGGAAAGGGGAATGTATAAAAAGTAAGAAGTAAATAGAACATATTAAATGATTTTTAAATTTCTGGACAGATATTTATTTACATTGAATGTTATGAGTAAATACCCATCGTATGCTGTGTTCTGCCAGATGTGAATTCATATCCTGCTTCAGAACCAAGTATTATGTATCTTCTTGGGTGACACCCTTGAGATTTTGTACAGGTCTTCAGAAGGATATATTTTAAATCCCCATAATTTGGACATAGTAGGAAATCTACCATATCCTAGTAGCTTTTAACTAAGGAGCACAAAAATCTCCAACACAAAGAAATTTGCTTGTTTAAGGATGTTTTCCAGGCTGAACTATTTGGAGAGCCCATTTCTGTAGCTTTTGCTAAGAAAGTATTTTTTTGACATTATCGTCTGGAATGACAGGTCACAGCTATACAGGGAAGATTTTAGTGGAAATCATAGTAATTCCCAAACTCTGTAAAGTGTGTTATTTACAATATGTTGGGATGTTTATAGATTGAATAATGTCTAAATGACCAGTGAAGGATTAGGTCTTCCAATAGGATAAACAACATTATAATTAAGAAACTATTTCATTGTTTTGCTCTTGAGACTAACCCAAATCCTGCCAACTTTTCTGTTGTGTGTGGTTATTTTGTTTAAAGGCTATATAGCAATATCTTGGAGAATTAAGATATCTACTGCTATAAAATATTTTAACATTTCCTGCCAAGAGAGAGTCTATTCAGCTTATGTATGTTTTAAGATGAACTTTTTACATTATATTATTTTGCTTTTTTAACTTTTAGATTTTTTTAGCATCAGAGCAGCATCTAAATATAGATAAAATTCAACATGGGAGAAAATCATATGGGCCGTTTCAACACATGCCACTTGTTCCCAAAGTGGCATGCTAATAAATGGCCCAGAAAATGTTAATGAGGTGCAGATGTAAATTTCTGGCACCTCATTAGCATAAGGTCATGTGATTCAGAGTCTGAAGAAGCTCTTCCAGAATCCAAAACAGCGTTTAGAAGCGTGGCCCAGAAGGAAATTTTCAGGAAGAAGGGGCTTCCAGAAGGAGGATTTCTTTCCGGGAGATCCCCCAGGCCAGTCAGCTTAACTTCTGTGCCAGGAAAGATAATGGAGCAGGTCATTAAAGAAATCATCTGCAAGCAATTGGAAGGTGGTAAGGTGCTAGGGAACAGCCAGCATGGTTTTGTTAAAAACAGATCATGTCAAACCAATCTAATAGCTTTCTTTGATAGAATAATGAGTCTTGTGGATAAGGGAGAAGCGGTGGATGTGATATACCTAGACTTCAGTAAATCATTTGATACGATCTCACATAATATACTTATCAATAAACTACTCAAATACAACTTAGATGGGGCTACTATAAGGTGGGTGAACAACTGGCTGGATAACCGTACCCAGAGAGTAGTTATTAATGGCTTTCAGTCCTGCTGGAAAAGTATAACTAGTGGGGTTCCACAGGGGTCTGTTTTAGGACCGGTTCTGTTCAATATCTTCATTAATGATTTAGATATTGACATAGAAAGTACACTTATTAAGTTTGCAGATGATACCAAGCTGGGAGGGGTTGCAACTTCTTTGGAGGATAGGGTCATAATTCAAAAGGATCTGGATAAACTGGAGAAATGGGCTGAGGTAAACAGGATGAAGTTTAATAAGGACAAATGCAAAGTGCTCCACTTAGGAAGGAACAATCAGTGTCACACATACAGAATGGGAAAGGACTGCTTAGCAATGAGTACAGCAGAAAGGGATCTGGGGGTTATAGTGGACCACAAGTTAAATATGAGTCAACAGTGTGATGCTGTTGCAAAAAAAGCAAACATGATTCTAGGATGCATTAACGTGTGTTGTGAACAAAACACAAGAAGTCATTCTTCCGCTCTACTCTGCACTGGTTAGACCTCAACTGGAGTCTTGTGTCCAGTTCTGGGCACCGCAGTTCAGGAAGGATGTGGAGAAATTGGAGAGGGTCCAGAGGAGAGCAACAAGAATGATCAAAGGTCTAGAGAACATGACCTATGAAGAAAGGCTGAAGGAAATGGGCTTGTTTAGTTTGGAAAAGAGAAGATTGAGGGGGGACATGATAGCAGTTTTCAGGTATCTAAAAGGGTGTCATGAGGCAGAGGGAGGGAACTTGTTCTTCCTTGCCTCTGAGGATAGAACAAGAGGCAATGGACTGAAATTGCAGCAGGGGAGGTTCAGGTTGGACATTAGGAAAAAGTTCCTAACTGTCAGGGTGATCAAACACTGGAACGAATTGCCAAGGGAAGTGGTAGAATCTCCATCACTGGAGATATTTAAGAAGAGGTTAGATAGATGGCTTTCAGGGATGGTCTAGAAAGTGCTTGGTCCTGCCATGAGGGCAGGGGGCTGGACTTGATGGCCTCTCGAGGTCCCTTCCAGTCCTCCTCTTCTATGATTCTATGATTCTATGATACTAGACATATTTGACTGAAATAATTCAAGTACAGGTAGAACCTCTCTCATCCTACATCTTTGGGGCCTAACTGGTGCTGAACAAGAGAATTAGCTGGAGCACAGGAGGTCAACATTGTCTAGCAGTATTGCCAACACTTCCACTACTTACTGGGCTCTTAGAAGACATTTTGGGGTAAATTACATCTAAATAACAGCATAGAACACTGAGCACCAGGACTGGTAGCTATAAACAAACTTATGGAACAGCAGGAAACTTGGCCATGCCCATGAGAAGTGGTTGTCCAGTTAACGGATGTTGCCAGAAAACAGAGTTCCAGACTAGAGAGGTTCAACCTATCTTTGTCCTGGCAAATGAGAGATGTTTGGGATCTGTGCAACACTATGGGTTTGCAGGACTCAATAGTTTGAAACAATGAAACTGCACCATAATTTACTTAGTAATTACTATAGTCTTTTACAATGCAGGTTCATAGAAAACTTGAACTACCAGTATTGTATTTCAATATAATAGTCTACTAATTAAGAAGACTCACCTTACCTAAACAGTGTTTTTCTTCTATCTCCTTTGCCATGCTCTTTCTCATAACAAATATCTGGTTATCCCAGGCATTGCAGCCTTCCCAAATAGTTCACGTATGTTTTTATCTCAAGACAAGCGCACACTTATGAGGAGTCTGAATTCAGAGAGCTTCTAGCTCTTGAAATCTTGCTAAGCCTAATATTAACACAACTATGTCAGACCCTTCCACACATACAACAGAAAACAAATGCTGTACCTGGAATTTGCACTGGCTGATATTGCGATATTTGTAATTCTTATCAGAAATTTAATTAAATAAAATAAATAGGTGTTTTAAACTCAGAGCTTTTCCCCTGTTAAATTTGTAACCATGTGAAAGCAGTTAAAGATCTTTGGTTCTCGGTAACTTTTTGACATTCCTCAGCTTGGTCCAATCACCCCCACTACCAAATATGTTCTTCTTATATGATTAACACTTACAAGCAGCATGTATGTACACACTCATAATATCTTGGACAATCCCATTGTAGTTGATTTCATTGTTGGATATGGGGGTTATTATCCAAATCTGATTTTCAAATTTAAACTAACCTTTTAAACAGACAAAAAAAAAGAAGTTTCAAGATTGTCATAAAACTGTTTAAGTAATGTGAGTTTGTGCCTGTGAACAAGAGAGACGGTCAAAAACCGTGCAGGGGAAAGAATAGGATTTTATATATCTTCTTCAAAATCAGCAGCAAACTATAAATACATGCTGGGTAGAAGTGAGAGTTTCTCTCACTCATTGTAGGAATATTATTGTTCACCACTCATTTAAAAGCATACTGTATATTTGGTTTTATTTAAAACTTTAAAAGTATGGATCTGATTCTCCTGTCACTGAAATGAGAGACTTTTCATGTTACATTGCAAGTTTTTACATGGCATTGTCATTACTATATTGCAAGTCTTGCAATATTTGGTGGGCAGTCACTTTGTGTTGATTTTTTAGTACCAGCCCTGAAGGAGACTGTCAACTTTGTTAAAGATGTTTCTAGTTCACATAAGGTGAAAAGGAAAGCTTGCAAAAGTGATCTGAGTTCAACTTAAAGGCCAAGAAAGTGAAATTACCTCAAATTTATTCTTTTTAAAAGCTGATTATTTTTGTGAAGCTAAACTCAGAATGCATTAAATCTTAATGTTTGACAACAGTGCAGGTAACAGGCAGCAGTGTGATCAGCTCCTAAATGTATCTGAATGCCAGTGGATTAGGAAATAATAATCAAAGGAAATGGGAATGGTTGGGAAGGGCACACAAACATGCGAACAACTTTACAACGATGACTTTAACTTCCACTGTTTGCATATGTCTGCATGCCATATGATGATAACTTGAGTGACTTTCTTAATCTCGGACTGTGCCTTCCTGACAAATATTACTTCAGTTCCAAGCTCCATTTTGAAACGGGGGACCTACCAACGCTTCTCTTCCCCCTTTCTTCATGTGCCCTCTCCTAGTAACCATCCATACAGTCTAGAATTAGATCTAATATCAGTTAACGCCAGTCAAATCACATTTTCAGCTCCCAGACAGATTTCCAAAACAATCTGTATGAGGTCTTCCTTTTTTGATTAAATTAGGGATGCATTGTGTTTTCAGTAAACAGATTAGTCAGTTCCAAATAATTTTGGATTTTGTGATGGTACTAAACTGATCAGTTTTTACAACCATTCCACAGATATTATATACATATGCAGCCATAGCAAATGGAATAGTGATGTCATGTAACATGATGGATGGGTAAATGGAGAGTGGCACTTGTAAGAAAGAGACATTGAGGAGTATTTTAAATCCAAACACACTTCTGTATGATTAAAATCTAATAAAAATCCAAACCTTAATTTATAAAACCCTGATACATTTAAACAGGAACAATTGTTTCCCCAAGAGCGCTCAAATAACTGAGAACATGCAATGATTCTTTAAAATGTATTCATGCACTGTACTATACCAACGATCTGGTCTCTGTTTGTCTGGGATAATACTATGTTTTTCTATGTCTAGTCCAGGGGCCAGCAACCTTTCCAAGGCAGTGTGCCCACATTTGACCTTTTGATTTCCATGTAAGGTTCAAGTGTCAGTGATACTTTTTAAAGTCACTATTAGCCCTACTTACAACAATTTCATTCATAAATAACTTAAGATGCAGAGCTTTACCATCTAGGTGCTGGTGGGTAACATCAGCTGATCTTTTGTTAATCCACAGTGGCACGGCTTTAAGCGATCTCCTGGCTGCATGGGGGAGGAGGGGTAGGCCTGAGCTCCCACCTTGTGTGCCAATTAAAATTGATTCATGTGCTGGTCTTGGTACCCATGCTAGGGGGTTGCAGAACCCTGGTTTAGTCCTTCCCAAAATTTCCAGTATTCAACAAGTGGCACCAATGTACTAAGAGATGAAGAACACTCTAACTCATTTGAATCACACTCAAAACACAGGCATGAGGGAAAAGACTATTTCCTGGATATTCCAATTTAGAGGATTTCATTCTTTTCACTGTTTTGGGGGAATTTTCTTATTTATTTAATTGTGGAAAGAACCCAGTGAGAAACTCTAGCCTACTTAAGGAAATTCCTGAAAGGATTAAACTGCTGATTTAATTGTAATTCTTTATGATTATACTACAAATGATTTAAAATTTAATATCAGCCATGAAAGGTGATGAAACAAGTCTTTAATATTCAGGGATTATGCACAGTAATGTGCACCATAGCAAGGATGTAAGTTTTCTTTGCTCTAAAATAGTGAAAACATGCTCAATTTTTCAAAATTACTAAAGTACGTACAAACTTTTGGACTGCACCCAACTTGCACATAGAGCACTACAGGTAAGATGATAACGTGAGCGTTCCTGTGCATTTCAAATGTGATGGAAATCAAGCAGAATAAAAACATACTTTCTTCTGACAATCAAAACCTTACTGGTGCGAGTGCATAATGATGTATGGCAACGGTGTCCAATAGGAATTCAAAGATCACCACACGTGTGGTTGTCATCTTTCCCTATTCTTCATGGATCCCCTCCCAGCTCTAAATAAATGCCCTCCTCCCTAAAAGCTAGGCTCCCTCAGAGACAGGCACTCCCAACCCTCCCCCGAATAATTGCCCTCCCCATCATCCAGAGCCAGGCACCCTCAGCCCCCTCCCCACCATTTTAATTCAATGCCAGTGACTCACCAGAGACACTGGAGCCACCGTTGGGGCCACCACCCAGCGCTTCTCCCGCCAAGTGGTGGAGCATGTGTGCGAAGTGCACAGAGGGCTCTCCCCATGTGTGGCTCTGAGGAGATCCCTCATTTAAAGGCTTTAAGAACTGCTCATGGCTTGAGGGCCATATTTGCCAAAATGCGGTACCCTATTCATCTTCTTTTAGTGAGTGGTGAACATACTGGACACCCCCGACATATTGCATCAGAATGTCTGTGATGTCCCTGTCAGTAAATCAAGAATTTAAATTTTCATTCAAAAAATAATGTGTCTTTTCCTTCTGGCTGAGTGGATAACCTGTCGAAAACCATGGATGTATCTATAGCTACATCAACACTAGCCCCCTCCTTTCGGACACCAGACAGGTAACACAAATTTGCGAACTGTTAATGATTAGAAGGTAGTTTGGTGGCTCGCGGTAATGAGTGATTTCAGAAGATGCGAATGAGCACTGACATGAATATGCAGTGCTTCATTAGCATAATGGCAGCCATACAAGATGCAAAAGTGCTGCTTTCAGAAGGCATACCGCCCATGTAGATGGGGGCCTTTTGAAAGGACCCTCCAGACTTCATAAGCCCCTTCTTCCTAAACCAAATAGGAAGAAGGGGCTTTCACAGTCGGGGGGGGGAGTCCTTTCAAAAGGCCCCCGTTTACACGGGAAGCGTGTGTTCCAAAATGGCACTTTCAAATCGCACACAGCCACCATTATGCTAATAAGTTGCTGCATATTCATGTCAGCATCTCATTAGCATCTTCTGAACTCACTTATTACCAAGCCCCTTCTGAAAGGAGGGGGCTAGTGAGGACGTAGCCTGTGAGTCTAGCACCAGAACTAGGGGACCTGAAAAAGAGCTGGAGCGTATGAGACCATGACTCTGTCCCTTTCCCCAATGACCAGACAAGCTGAGACTACATGAAAGAAGGAACTTTGACACCCTGGGAAGAATGGCAGAGCTACTATCATGCAGACCAGAAGGCTGCTTGTAACCTCTGTTGCTGATACACCCCACCACACATATATATTGTGTGCAGCTAAAAGCTCCTATGCAGCCTACAGCATCTTATGCACCACCAGTTGTAATGTGAAGCACCAGATGAAGGCATCAGATTTGCTCACATTTCATATATCCTGAGGTGTGGGAGGGTGAGGGAAGGTAATACAGATTTGTGAACTGTTAATGATTAAAAAGTAGTTTGGTGTCTTAGTAACATTTTACTATAGTACTCAAACAGTTAAGAATATTTCTGGGTTAGTGTAATGTGCATTAACTTCTCTCGTATGGCTGACATTTTTAATTCTGCCTCAACAAAATACGATTTTAAAATTGCAGTACATTTATGGTGAGAGGTAGTTCATCAGTATTAGCCAAAGTGCACTTGAAAATGTTAACTATATTTCTAAACAGCTAAAGGTTAAAGTATGGTTATTCTCACATAGATGGTAAACAGTTTTTTCAAAACTTTTTTTTTTTTAAATAAGAATACTGGCAATCCTTGAAACTCTCCTATTGTGCCAAGTTTAGCATAGTGGGGCCTTGCTCTGTTGCTGGGGCTCCTAGGTGCTACAATAATTCAAATACATAAAGATGGGGGGGGAGGATAGTTGACACAAGGAGAAACTTTATGTTTCAAATTGAGGAAACAATTGACACACAACTTCTAGGATTTTTTTATTCTGTAATGAGAAATGTTTGCAAACCATTAGTCTGAACAGTGCTACAGCACCACTGTGATATAGCACAATAATGTGCATACACACATAACTCTGGTGTGAAAATCATACGGATTCATAGAATCATAGAACTGTAGAGAAGTTTGAGAGGTCTTCCAATCCAACCCCCCGCTCTCAAGGAGGGTCTAAGTATTATCTCGATGATCCCTAATTTGATTTTATAGATCTCCAGTGATGATTCCACAACCTTCCTAGGCAATTTATTCCAGTGTTTAACTACCCTTACAGTTAGGGAGTTTTCCTAATGTCCAGCCTAAACCTCCCCAGCTGAAATTTAAGCTTATTGCTTCTTGTGCTATCATCAGAGGTTAAGGAGAACATTTTTTCTCCCTTTTTCTTGTAATGACCTTTTGTGCATTTCAAAATTGTTATCATGTCCCCACTAAGTCTTCTCTTCTACAGGCTAAACAAACCCACTTTTTTCAATATTCCCTTAAAGGTTATGTGTTCTAGATTTTTAATCATTTTTGTTGCTCTTCTCTGGACCTTCTCCAATTTGTCCACGTTTCTTCACATGTAGGCTACATCTACGCTAGCACACTATGTCGAAGTAGCCTATTTCAATGTAAGAACATTGAAATGGGCTACTTTGATGCGTATCGTCTACATGTCCTCCAGGGCTGGTGCCGTCGATGTTCAACATCGAAGTAGTGACAGGGAACATCGAAAGGAGCCGCCCCAGAAGGAAACACGGAGCATCCACACACACAAGTGCTCACTGTTGAAATAAGAGGTCAGGAAATCCTGCGGACCGGGTCACAGGCTGGACTAGCCCTTCCAGGTCAACAGCAAGCTGCTCTTTTAAAAGGCCCCTCCCAGACACACCTGGCCTGCACAGCACGAGGTCCACAGAGTATTCTCCACACTCTCACAGACCAAGTCACAGCAGATATGGACCCACAGCAGCAGCAGCAGCAGGAAGAGGAGGCCCTCCAGGTAGTCATCCAGGGGGCAAGCACCCTGCTAGGTGCTGCCCAGGAGGCCACCCAGTGGTTCCTGCCAGAGAAGTCCTCCCTGGGGGAAGACGGGGATGTCCCTGACCACTGGGCTCCCCTCTTCCTCCCCCACCAGCTGCTCCCCCACTTCTGGAGCTACCCCAGCAGCTCTGAGTGGTGGGAGCAGCTGGTCATGCGGGAGTGGGATGACAACATGCGGCTGCGGAACTTCCGCATGCACCGGCAGACCTTCCTGGAGCTCTGCCAGTAGCTCACCCTTGCACTGAGGCACCAGGACACCCGGATGCTGTGTGCCCTTCCCGTAGAGAGGAGGGTCGCAATAGCCGTCTGGAAGCTGGCCACTCCAGACAGCTACCGCTCTGTGGGACACCACTTTGGAGTGGAAAAGGCCATGGTCGGGGCCGTCATCATGGAGGTAAGGAGGCCTAGGCATGCACCCATTGGGGGGAGGGATGGCTAGGTGTGGGGCTGGGGAGGGAGGGGTGCCGGGGACTGAGGGGCTGGGCAGGGGAATACCCAGGGAGGTGCCCAGGAGGGCAGCCTTGGGGGAGGGCCCTGGGGGACCCTGCACACCCTCATGGGCACCTGTGTTCCCTCCCCACAGGTGGTCCATGTGCTCAATGCCATGATGCTCCAGAGGGTCGTCCAACTCGGGGACCTGGACGCAGCCGTTTGCCGGATTCGCCGCCATGATGTTCCTGAACTGCTTTGGGGCCCTGGATGGGACCCACATCCCCATCCGTGCCCTGGACCACAGCAGAGGAAGATACATAAACCGCAGAGGCTACCACTCTGTGGTCCTGCAGGCCATGGTGGACAGTCAAGGCCACTTCCAGGACGTGTACGTGGGTTGGCCCGGCTGCACACACAATGCCCGTGTTTTTAGGAACTCGGGCCTGTGCCACCGGCTGGAGGCGGGGACCTACATCCTGCAGAGGGAGATCCCTCTGGGGGACACCACCATGCCCCTCTGCCTCATGGTGGACGCGGCCTACCCTCTCCAACCCTGGCTCATGCACCTGTACACCAGCCACCTCAATGCTAGCCAGAAGAGGTTCAACGCCTGCCTGAACCACACCCGCCAGGTGGTGGAGAGGTCCTTCAGCTGTCTGAAGGGCCACTGGCGGTGCCTCCTTGCCCAACTGGATGTCAGCCTCCAGAACATCCCCCAGGTTGTGGGCGCGTGCTGCATGCTCCACAACATTGTCAAGAGCAAGGGGGAGGTTTTAGTCCAGGGATGGTCAGTCGATGCCCACACAGGCTTCCCCCAGCCAGCCGCTTCACCCAGCCGCACCATGAGGGGATATGGGTCCACGAGGCCCTGCGGGCCTACTTCGATAAGGGAGACCCCTGAGCACCTCCCTGGGCTTCCCTGGAGGACCACCCCCACACACAGTCTGCACTGTCCACACACCGCCCCCAACACCCGCAAGCCACCCTGCCCCCAACAAGCACACGCCTCCAGTTATTTGGAAAATAAAACCTTTTTTTTTTGAAAACTACCAACTTTGTTTTGTGCACAACAGAAACTGAAACCAATACACAAAGGGGGACAACTGTATGCATGGGGAACAATTATATACATGGGGGCCCAGCAGACAGCTTGGCCGTTGGTCCATCAGTCCGGGCTGGGGGTAGAGGGGCACAACCTCTGGCAGGTACAGCTCGCGACCCACCCCCGCTGTGTCCACAGTCACTGGTGCGGACAGCTGGGGACTGGGAGGACTGGCAAGCACAGCCAGGATGCCTCCACTGGCTGGTCTTCAGCCCCAGTGGGCTCTGGTCCTGTGTAGCTTGCAGGCGGCGCAGCAGGTGGGGCAGCAGGCAGTGAGGCAGGCAGAAAGGCAGAGGGAGTAATGGGTGGAGTGGTGAGGAGGGCAGCCTGGGGGGCAGCAGGGGGCCGACAGCCTCCTGGATCAACCCAGCTATGTCCTGGAAGACCTCCATGAAGTCCTTCCACATCACCCACCACCAGCTGGACTCCTCCATGTCGAAGAGGAGTCTCTCCTCCACCACCTCCATGTGCCACAAGAGAGCTGCCAGGAGCTGGGGGTCCACAGGAGCCATCCCCAGGGTGCAGCGGTGGTGGGACCGTCCAGCTGGCCTTGGGGGTGTCTCCGGGCACTGGCGGTGGCTGACCTCCAGCAGGCTGTCAGGGACGATGGAGGGTGCCTGGCTGCACGGGGTGTTGGATTGTGCAGCTGCAGAGAGGGAGAGAGGGAGGGGAAGACTGTTAGTACCATGCACTGGCCTGTGGCCCGTTCCCCCCACCCCCCTTGGGTGCTGGGTCTCCATCCTCGTCAGTGGGTGTGATGTCCCTGTTGGCTGTCCCCATTGCAATGTCCCCCGACCCCCGGGGTTAAGGCACAGTGCTGTCCATGAGTGAAGGTCCTGACAGGCACTGACGGCCATGCTACCATCCTGGGACTGTGCTGTGGCTGGGCAGTTGCATGTTGGGGTCCTCTGGGGGTGTGTGAGGCTCCCAGTCATGTCTGGTGCCCCCGCCCCATGGCCCGTGGGTGTGTGCCCTGTGGGGTACGTACCTGACCATCCACTGCTGCGGTTGGAGGAAGCCCGGGGGCGGGGGGGATGCCTGGCTGGTGCTCCAGGAGGGGAGGTCTATGAGGAGCCCCCCCATCCTTACTGCTGGACCCCTCCTCCGCTGTCCCGGGGGGGGGATCCTCAGGTGAGCCCCAGGGTGCAGGGCTGGCCTCCAGGCCAGACTCTGGCTCCAAGGTCTGCTGGGGCTTGTCGGCTGTGGTGTCAAGGGTGGCCGGGGGAGGAGGTGTCCCGGGGGGCCCAGGATGGCCCTGAGCTCCCTGTAATAGGGGCAAGCAGTGGGGGCGGCCCCAGACCTGCTGGCCGAGTCCCAGACCTGGGCGTACCCGTGCCGCAACTCCTTCACCCTACTCCGGACATGATCTGGAGTGCAGACAGGGTGACCCCGGGCAGCCAGGCCCTTGGTGAATCGGGCGAATGCTTCTGCATTCCACCGCTTGCTCCCCATAACGTGGAGCACCTCCTCCTCACCCCAGAGCCCAGGCAGGTCTTGGAGCTCGGCCTCCGACCAGGAGGGGCCCTGCCTCTTTTTGGCCCCCCGCTTGGCTGCTGGCGGTGCATGGGTCCCCTCAGAAGGGGAGCCCTGAGGGCGCTCGGGGGGCTGACTCGATGCCATGGCTGGTGGCAGTGCAGATCGGGGCCTCTGGAAAGCGTGCAGGGCTAGCACATGCGTGTGCTGATGCCTGTATGCTCTCAGCTTCCCACTGCAGGAAATCTGGGTGCATGGTGCTTTAAAGGCTGCTGCGCAAGGGGACCATAAAGCCCCACAGGGCTGGACAGAGCATCTCAACCCCTCAGCTGATGGCTGCCATGGAGGACCCCGCTATTTTGAAGTAGCAGGACGCGGCTCATCTACACACACCCTACTTTGATGTTCAACGTTGAAGTAGGGCATTATTGCCATCTTCGGATGGGAATAGCGATTTCAACGTCTTGCCGCCTAATGTCGATTTCAACATTGAAATAGCACATGGCACGTGTAGACATGACGGGTGCTATTTCAACGTTGTGCCGGCTACTTTGAAGTAGCCAGTTCGTGTAGACGCACCCATAATGTATAAAAATGCTAACAAAAGTAAAATCTACTTTAGGGTGGTTTTCTTTAACCAGGTTTCCAGTGTCAGTAAGACAACTGTGGCAAAAGACTTGATCCTATTTCTCAAAAGGTGTGAAACCTATTCTGATCAACAACTTAGGTTAACTGTTTTCTTTTGCAGAGAACAAAGTGATCAGATTTCAGGAGAGCTGGGCTACAGCTCACTTACGTGTAGCTTTTGGAGGAAGTTGCTAGAGGAAATAGAAATTGGTAACATGCCCCAGACTCTCTTCAGGGCCCCTGGTTCTTTGATTTAATTTAGTTACAGCCCATGACTTTTAGCTGTTCCCCAATCACTCATAGGCAGATGCATCAGATACATTTACAAGAAGTTAATCAGAATGCTGTATTGATCATATGTATAGCTAAATGTTTTTATTCTTCACCCAGGATCTCAGAACGTCTCCATACAGAACCTACTTAAGCAGAAAGCATATCTATGCACATTAGAGACCCTGAGTAATCTAAACGAATCAACATATTTTCAGGTAGGCTTTTTCTCCCCATCTCATAATCAAAGAAGGGTTTTTAATAGGTTAAAATAAAGGGATAATAGGACAGAGATGATTCATCTTTTCAATGGTATAGTCACTAGAAAATGTCGGTTTAAAAATGGGGTTTTATGATAGAGTTGTACAAAACAGCAAACCCTGATCTCATTTACAAAACAAATACATGACTTTGCAAATTCCCAAAAGCCATCTGCTGACATTTTTTTAGATAATCCAGAAGGATTTCTCATAAAATTCAGGCCACATTTTTACTAAAAATTCGGGTCAATTAAACTGCTTCTTTCATGAACACAGCTTTAACATTTGTACATTATGTAAGTCTCACATGTTCCCAAAATCTGTTCACTAACTTTTAACTGGTGGGCAGTTTACTCTTTCAGTATTCCATGTGATTCATATATTAAAGGGAAAGACTTCAATTTCTTTCCTCTCAGCTACACACATCCTTCACTAAACGAGTACTTTATTTTTCGAGTACTCACTTAAATGAGGGACACATATACCTACCTTTTGTTCATTGGATGAGTGAACTCCCCCCCACTAATATGAGACTTACCCCCTCCCTGTGGCTCCAACCTGCTGCAGCCTGACCCCCCCGCTGGCACCCCAGACCTAAACCACTGCAACCTAAACCCCCCTGCCTGACCCACGGACCCCAGAGCACCACAACCTAAAACCCCCCGCTGGCCCCGCGCATCCAAAGCTCCACAACCTAAACCTCCCTGCTGGCCCTGCACACATAAATTGCCTCAACCTAAGCCCCCACCAGCCCTGAAGACCCCAAACTGCTGCAACCTAAAGCTCCCACCTCCGGCCCCACGTACCTAAACTGCCACAGCCCAACCCTGCTGGCCCCACAGACCAAAACCTTCTCAGCTTTAACCCCCCTCCCCCCGCCAGCCCCACACACCTAACCTCAACAGCCTGAACCCCAACCCCCCCCCGCAGACCCAACCCACCCCCATGTTTTAACCCTGCTTCCCACTCATGTCCCCAAACTGCCCCCAGCCTTTAACCCTCCCCAACCCCCCCTCAATCTAAAGTTCACTCGCCTTTCCAAAGTGGCACCACCTGCTGCCACTCCTTCCCCGAGTTAGGAGAACTTGGAACTAATCAGAGACTTTTATACATATTCTAATGGGAATTTAGTGTCCCTCTAACAAGTTTTCACCTATGAGCAGAAAGGTGGGAACCAATGGTGCTTGTATAGAGATGGATGAGTGTATAAGAACATGACACATTTTCAGAAGGAAGACAACACCCATAGTCATGAGGCAGATGTGATATCTGTTTTCCTTCAGACTGACATTACAATTCACGCACAAACCCCACACACAAAAATGGTAGACAGCATGATCTTGATAAGTTGTCACATAAACTGAACAAAGAAATCTTTATGTATCCCCAATACTGTATACACGATGGAGTTTGCATGACTGTTGGATGAGGAAACGTTGACACATACAGTAGAAAAATCACATTAAAATTACTTGGAAATTCACATCTTGCAAAAAGACCTCTTCCATTTTTTGCAGCATTTTGGAGATCAGAAAATAATGTGATCAGAGAATATCAAGCAAGAGTATGGTACACGGAGTACATGTTTGCTTTCTAATATGTATGAGATCTTTATAAGTTCCCCATTAATTAAAAGGAGTCATGAGTCAGTTCACTGGTAAATAACCCATTCTATGTGAACATGGTTCCATCTAGGAATTATCTACAAACCACTTGCTTCAACTCTTCCTTCATAATACATATTTTGGGTGCATCTACGCTAGCCGGCTACTTTGAAGTAGCCGGCACAACGTCGAAATAGCACGCGTCGCATCTACACGCACCATGTGCTATTTCGACATTGAAATTGACGTTAGGCGGTGAGATGTCGAAATTGCTATTCCCATCCGAAGATGGGAATAGCGCCCTACTTCGACGTTCAACGCAAGTAGCAGTAGTAGTTCAACGTCGAAGTAGGGCATGTGTAGACAACCCACATCTTGCTACTTCGAAATAGCGGGGTCCTCCATGGCGGCCATCGGCTGAGGGGTTGAGAGACACTCTGTCCAGCCCCTGCGGGGCTCTCTGGTCACCGCGTACAGCAGCCCTTAGCCCAGGGCTTCTGGCTGCTGCTGCTGCAGCTGGAGGTCCGTGCTGCATGCACAGGGTCTGCAACCAGTCATCGGATCTGTGGATCTTGTGCTGTGCAGGGCAAGTGTATCTGGGATGGGCCCTTTAAGGAAGTGGCTTGGGGCTTTTCTGGCCCCTTATTTCGACAGGGAGCGCTTGTGTGTGTGGACGCTCCGCATTTCCTTCCAGGGCAACTCCTTTTGAAGTTCACTGTCACCACTTTGACGTTGAACATCGATGGCACCAGCCCTGGAGGACGTGTAGATGATATGCATCGAAGCAGCCTATTTCAATGTCCTAACTTCGAAATAGGCTACTTTGATGTAGTGTGCTAGTGTAGATGTAGCCTTTGTGTTTTATGATGGCTTTCGTAAGTGACATTTGCATTGCCTCTGGATAGCCCATGTACCAAATGCCTCTGGTATGAAAAACCATGCTAATTCATATTCAGATAAGTATTCCAGAAAAACTTCCTCTGCATTGTTGCTACATCAGCCATCAGTAAGGATGTTAGAATTGGATGCCATAGTTGGAATCCCCAGGGTTTAAACAGAATGGCCCAGCAAAGAATGATGATGGGTCATCAGCTAAGGACTCCCTGCTTTTTAATCTGAATTGGATTATTTTGTTGGTCTTGTGTGGAAACCGCAGAGCTTATCTTCTCACCAGGCCTTGCAGGAGTAAGCAGCTTGATTAGGGATTGAAGATTTGTGTGAAGAGTCAGAGTTTTGATTGGTTAAAAGGGAGTTGTTTGTGAGCTTTTTGTTTTATTGGGCAACATAGGAAAAGGTCCTGCATTAACTGCTTAGTTTATATATGTTGGGTTTGGGGATTTTTCAGAGACATACCTATGCTTTCTGTTTTCTTACATTTATAATTAAAAAATAAAAAACAAACTTTCTGCAGCAATAAATGAATGTGTGCACAGGGCAAATGACTGAAGGGGAAGGAAAGGGAGAAGGAAGAGTACTTTGGACCAACTGTTCACAAAAACTAGTATTGAAGTATGTGTCCAGACCTTATCAAAAGATTTGAGTGATTTGTTGTCAAAATGAATTATTAACACAATAAAATTGTCAAGGAAAAGAAATAGTAAATGGGCTGCCCCCCTTTTGTAAGAAATAAAGACTTTGTGCTATTATGACAAGATGTGGAAAACATACTGTAGATGATATAATTAATAAAACTCAACTATGCTTATATTTGATGTAAGATTAAGGCATCAGCAGAACAAGTCTGATCCGAGGCCAACTGAAGACATTGGGGGTATTTTCTTTGACTTCAGTGGACTGTGGATTAGGTGTAGGGTTCTGACACTTGTAGTGAGAAGTTTGCCACAGAATAACAGTTTTTGTTAAAGAGTGTGTGTGTGTTTCTAATCCCCATAGTTGCAGACATAAAGTTTGGAACTCTGGTGCAGGTGTAGTCAATGCAGAAGGCATCTGCAGAAAGCCCAGAACACTGTCCTGACCTGCCACTGGCCAACTACCCAGAGGACCTAGCAGTGTTCAGGCCTCAGGATCAGCGGCTTGCCTGCTACCAGGAGGGCCCTGAATTGCCTGAGCCTCCTAACTAGCTGCTGGCTCAATACCCAGTGGACATAAAACTGCCTGTTCCTCCAGACTGGTTGCTCCCTTGCTACTCAGAGGACATAGACCTGCCCAGCCACCCTGATGACCCAGAATATACCCTGATGCCAATGAAGGAGGAGGTACAAATTAGCCGTGGGGCACACTGACCTGACCCAATGTCATGTCATTGTGTTGCTGCCTGGATCCCCACTGACTGGCAGCTGGTGATAGCTGCCATTAGGGCCCCGGGCTCAGTGCAGTGGAGTGGGTGGGCATGAATCCCCCCCCCGCTCCCCCGTTCCCCCTCCTCATTGGGGTGGCAGTCATTCCCCTTTCTGCACCCACACTTGATTGTTTGTCTGCTCAGCACTACTACAAGGACCTGAGCCCCACACTGACTGCTGCCACACCCTGACCCTGGGCAGGCTTCTGACAGTTTATTGCTCCATCCTGCTGAGAGGAGCCTGAGCCCTATATTGATTGCCACCCACCATGACGCGAGTCCAGCTTATGTGCTGATTGTAGTGAAGTGTTGTGGCCTTTCTCCACCCCAGAGGGGTGAGCCCTAACACACACCACTACACAAGGACAATGACATTTTCAGTAGTTGGCAGGAAAAGGAGTGAAGAATAAGAAAGTGAAGTGTGACTTTAAAAAATGCCTGCTACTTCTTCTACAGCAGCATTTCTGTGAATGTGGAAGTTCCAAAGTAAATACAATCTGGATTTTCTGTCTCCAAGGTAAGCAGAGTGATGTTTGTATTATACAAGAGACATATTAATTAATTGTTTGTATTGTAGGTGGGCTATATTAATTAGGGGCCTGATTCAAAGCCTGGTGATGTTAATAAGAATCGTAACATGAACTCTTCTGGGCTTTGGATCAAGACTTTTGGATAGTGGGCTTGATTGTGATCTGATTTACACCTGTGTAAATCAAGAGCCTCTCTGTCAATAGAGATTTACAGCTGTAAAGTGTGTGAGGACAGAATCAAGTCCTCTGCCTGGCCTGCAAAGAAATTAATTGAATTCAGCGTTGACAAAGGTGAGAGGTTGCAAGGCTTTATTTATTTATTTATTTATTTTAAGACAAAGATGAAGAATTTGCAGGTCTCGCAGGCACGGCATTCTTTTGATTTTTCTAATGTTTACTTTAACTGAAAGTCCAACTCTTATTGAAAGTTGGATGGGGTAGAGTTCAAAAGGCAAAGCCATTCTTCATGTTACTAAAATACCAAGGAAGTGTTTATCTGAACTTACTGCTCCCTTCTGCAAAGGTGAGATGTGCAGGAGGAGAGTGTGTTTAATGGGTGGAAAAAAACTTGGAATGCACGCTTCAGTTTTGATCATGAACATATGCTGCAAATGTTAGCAAGACAGATGGGTGGAATGCATTTTCTAATTTTTTTATGTTAAAAGTTACTTTTTTTTTTCCAAAGAAACATTTTTCCTGGTCACAAGAAATAATTTTGCAAGCAAACAATCCAAAATGCCCATGCATATTATTGCTATATAGTGTCAGGGCTGGCTCAACCTACAAGTCTTTCCAGGTTTGTTCAGAATACGTAAGTTAAACATAGTGCATTTCAAAATGTGTGGTTTTAACCCACTCATAAACTTAATCCACTCATGCAACATATGATTGTAAATGTTGATGCCTAATCAAAGACCAATAATTTATATACCTTAATATTAATGGGTCCCCTGATTTTCTACTGCATAGACCTCTTTTACAAGTCACTCACTTTAATTTGTTTCTTCTGAAGACTTTGCACACAATCTTTGTTCTAGGAGCTGAAGCATATTTTCTTCTTCTTTTGTTAATACATCAGAATATTCATATTTTAATTGGTAGAATGCTTGTCAGTTTATGCTACTTTAGGGCTTCCTTTCTCATGCTTAGATTGTGTAATATACATAAATGCATTCTAAATATAGTGGACCCACTTCTGAATCAGTCCAGGAAATATACCCAGTGAGATCTATGGAAGTTCTGCTGAAGCCATGACTCAAAGGTAGGAATACCTTCTTAGTATGTTACCTTAATTCCACTAAAAATCACTCCAGGGTTACACTCATATGTATTTTATTAAATGCCACTGTTGAATTAAAGGAAAAAAGGGAAATAGCTTCCAAGCAAAGACCCACACACTCATACCCTCCTGCACTCAGACACTCACACAGGCCAACTCAAGCAGGTGAAGAGTTGCAGGGACAGTGGCGTGTGTCTGCCTGCAGGAATCTGGAGCAATGAGCTGATTGTATGACACCGCCCTCCCTGCCCCCGCCTTGTCAGCTTGCTCCCCTGTCAGCTGTGGAGTAGTCAGTACCATCCATCCTGGGCACAGGGGTGGTAGGGCCAGGGCCTCTGGCCCCTCCTTCCTCCCCAGCCAGCTGAAACTAATGCCTCCTGGTGATGCCAAGAAACTCCCCCAACCCTTATAGCTTTGCACCCATTTCAGTCCATAGCTCTTGTCCTGTCCCACTGTGGCTACATCTGCACTAGCAAGTTCTTTTGAAATATTTTTCGAAAAAAGGGGCTCTTTCAAAATATCCGGCAGAGTGTCTACACACAAAAAACATTCTTTTGAAATTAAATCAAAAAAACGCAGTGCTCCTTTTGAAAGCATTCTTCCACCCCCATTTCAGGAAGAGCGCCTTCTTTCAAAAACTTCTTTCAATGGAAAACATGCGTAGACTCTCCACGGTCCCTTTTTTTCCAAAGAACAGTCCTCGTGGTGCCTGATTTTTTGATCCCTGGCCCCTTCTTTCATTCTCTATTAAAAGAGCAAATCGATCTTTTGATCCACTTTTATGTGTGTGGATGCACTCTTTCAAAAGAAGCTCTTTCGGAAGAGATCTTCCAGAAGGACTTCTTTCAAAACGTCACTGTAGAATAGACATAGCCTGGATGACCTTGAGTCATCAGCTAACCCCAGATGGGACTTTGATCTTCTTTTGATGGGGCCTCTTTCTATTTCTTCTGTAGGTTTATTGCAGGGCTTAGCTCTTGTTATTTTCATCAAGGTGCCACTGGCAGGTGGTTATCCAGACAGTCTGGCTTTGGGGGCTGATTCCATTGCATACACACCCACATTCACATTTCTAAATGAAATTTCATACCCACCTACCTTTTTAAAATGGAGTTTTAGTTACAATAACAAATTGTTGCAAGGCAATTCTTAACAAACTACTAACAAATCTTTGCCTTGGAAGATTAATACAATGTTTCAATGAGACATTATAAGACCAATACAAAAATTTCTGTGTGATGGAATGTTACAAAGCTCAAAGGTTATACAGACAATAACTGAAAGTTACAAATTTACATCCACTTTATACTGGGTTGGATGGAGACTTTACATAACATTGTACACAATAATACTTGTAAACAATAGTAGTGACAGGTCACAAGGTACAAAGGTGTTAATTATTATATATTAATTGAAGATTCCTAGCAATGGACATAGCTATCGGTCTTTGGTAAGACAAACAGGAATGTTCACCACACTTTGACTGAAAAGGCTCTTTGGCAGGGGAATCAAAAGCTTTGTCATGCCCGTAGGAAAGGTGTGAGTGGGCAGCTGTGTGCACCCAGATAGGGTGGGGCCTCAGGCAGAAAGGGGGAAGTCAGAGGCAGCCAGACCTTATTGCCTTCCAGATTGTGGTGTGTCCCACTTTCCCTAGCCATCAGCAGTTCCTGTAACAAGCCACGTGGGGCTCCAGGAGCACTGTTACAGTAGCAGTGGCAGTTGGGAGCCCCAGGCCCTTTTGAATCGCAGGCTCCTGGGCGCCTGTCCCCTTTCCTGCACTGCCCACCCCACAGTGGTCCTGCCATTTGGTAGAGTATTACTGTCATTAATGTCCATTCCTGTGAGGTGGCTATTATCCTCTGACAGGATGGAGGTGTTGAACCACAAAAGGTGAAGAAATTTGCCCCAGGTAACACAGTGAAATCCACAGATCAATTGGCAATAGAATCCAAAAACAGCTTGCTTCTAATTTTGTGCTCTAACTACCAGCTAACAATTCTCCACTGGTATGTTCATAAAAGATGCTTTATTCCATTCACATCACAACAATTACATCTCTGCCAAATATTGCAAGAAATTTTTCTCCTTAATTAAAAATAACAAACTTTGCATTTATTCAGGGACTTTTTTACAAGTTTTTTGTTTGTTTTGGGGTTTTTTTGTTGTTGTTGGTTTTTTTAATGAGGAAAAGGAAAAAAAATAAGGGTATGTCCATTCAGCAGCCTTATTTCGAAATAAGATATCCTGGAATAGCTATTTTCACATAGCTTATTTAGAAATAACACTGCTGCATACAAATATACATTTTGAAATAGTAACAGAGAGGAAGCTGTGCTAGTCTATATACCATCAAAACAAAAAAGCAGTCAAGCAGCACTTTCAAGACTAACAAAATAATTTATTAGGTGAGCTTTCGTGGGACAGACCCACTTCTTCAGACCATAGCCAGACCAGAACAGACTCGATATTTAAGGCACAGAGAACCAAAAATAGTAATCAAGGTGGACAAATCAGAAAAATTCTGTCATTCCATTAATGACTTAAAAGTTTGTGTCTTACTGAAGAGGAATTTTCACAATAATCTTAAAAGAGAGGCTGCTGAACTCTCTTTTATATTCTAATTCGACACATTAATACGTGGGTTGAACCGGGATGGGAATTTTCTGGGTTATTGTGGGGGCTCGTTTGCATATTTGGCTTAATCTAATTCTTGACCTCTCCCCCCCACCCCACTTCTGCCCCTCTACTCTCTGATTTGCTCACCTTGATAATTTTTTTTTCTGATTTCTCCACTTTGATTACTACTTTTTGTTCTCTGTGCCTTAAATATTGAGTCTGTTATGGTATGGCTATGATCTGAAAAAGTGGGTCTGTCCCACGAAAGCTCACCTAATAAATTATTTTGTTAGTCTTTAAAGTGCTATTTGACTGCTTTTTTATTTTGAAATAACACTTAGCTATTTCAAAATACAACATCTAAGCTGTGTCTACACGTGCACGCTACTTCGAAGTAGCGGCACTAACTTCGAAATAGCGCCCGTTGCGGCTACACGCGTCGGGCGCTATTTCGAAGTTAACTTCGACGTTAGGCGGCGAGACGTCGAAATCACTAACCTCATGAGGGGATCGGAATAGCGCCCTACTTCAACGTTCAATGTCGAAGTAGGGACCGTGTAGACGATCCGCGTCCCGCAACGTCGAAATTGCCGGGTCCTCCATGGCGGCCATCAGCTGGGGGGTTGAGAGATGCTCTCTCTCCAGCCCCTGCGGGGCTCTATGGTCACCGTGGGCAGCAGCCCTTAGCCCAGGGCTTCTGGCTGCTGCTGCGGCAGCTGGGGATCCATGCTGCAGGCACAGGGTCTGCAACCAGTTGTCAGCTCTGTGTATCTTGTGTTGTTTAGTGCAACTGTGTCTGGGAGGGGCCCTTTAAGGGAGCGGCTTGCTGTTGAGTCCGCCCTGTGACCCTGTCTGCAGCTGTGCCTGGCACCCTTATTTCGATGTGTGCTACTTTGGCGTGTAGACGTACCCTCGCAGCACCTATTTCGATGTGGTGCCGCGCAACGTCGAAGTTGAACATCGACATTGCCAGTCCTGGAGGACGTGTAGACTTTATTCATCGAAATAGCCTATTTCGATGTTGCTACATCGAAATAAGCTATTTCAATGTTGGCTTCACGTGTAGACGTAGCCCTACACACATAGGCTATGTCTTCACTACAAAATACTATGAATTTTAAGACACTTAGCCCAATTTTACCAAGTGCCTGTCTTCACTGTAAATTTCATTAGCTCGATTTATGGAGCACTAAAATGAACACAATATCAATATCATAATATTGTAGTAACCTGACAGGTGTAGTGTTCAGGTCGAATCTAAAATTCCATATGAAGGGTAAGTGAAGAAGTGCCGTGTCTTTAAATTGAATCATTAGCCTCCATTGATGTCCAGTATGTGCCTCACAATGCCCCACAGATCTCCTCTCTGGCCTCTTCCATCTCCACTGCTCTTAGGTACAGAGGAATTAGGCAATAAGAAGGTTTCAATTCAGCATCTGAAAAATCTTCCTTTGCTATTAGTGCAGCTGTGGGGTCTGAGGTTCTGTGCCTACCTCTGCTAGCTGTCTTTTTTTTTTTCTCAAACTACCTGGTGCCAGCCGCTGCCCCAATGCACCACATGGCAGCTGGGGGTCATACTTGGATGATAGGATGAGACACTTCTTTTCAGCCATTTACTATTTGTCCTGCCCCCACACTCTCTCCCTGCCCTTCTCCAGAGGCACCACACGGTCTGGAACTTTCCCATGCTGAGCTGTTTCATGTGGTTTGACCCCGAACCAATAAAAGGAAGTCTTCCTTGGTGGCTAAAGGTATGCGGGGGCTGGCTTAAGAGCATCAAGTGCCCAGAGGCAGGGGCTGGTACTTGTCCTACAATAGCTCTTTGTTAAAGGATTTAAACTGTACTCAGTCCAATGTGGCAGCCAAACTTCCAATAACTTCAAAGTTGTTTTTGTTGTGTAGACACAGACAGAATGAGGTTTACCAATTTCAAAATAAGCCAACTGCTATTTCAGAATTATTCTGATGCTGTGTAAATACTAGGAAACAGCTGTTATTTTGAAATAACTTTCCTGTTTAGACCTTCCCTAAAAGACTATATTCAAAAGACAACTGAGAATTTAAAAAACAAATAAATAAATAAATTGGGTGGGATGATGGGGTTGGAAATGGGTATTAGACCCTTCTCCTTCTACATTAGAGGTTCAATAGAAGACATATTAATCATGATGTAGTGTTTTTATGAGATGCCAAATTGCTGTTTCATTGCATATAAAGTATTATTAGCTGTTCTGAGTAAAATTGTACATAAAAGGCAGTACAGGTAATGCAAAATGGCTTTCTAGTTGACAGCTTTTGCAGAGAGATCAAACTGAGACTGGAATCTGAGCTCCCCTCAAGAAGGTGTCTGATGTTTGTATCCTTAACCCATAGCCCACTGGAATTTGACACATACCGTGTCGGAGAGTTTGTCTGAACTGTGCATACACAACCTCTTTGGGTTACAATTCTCAGAAGTGACTAATGGTTTTTAGTGCTTCCATTTTTGTGTGCCCAGCTTTTGAGATACCTTAACCTCTGTGGATGTTTTCTTTAGCTCCTGCCCAAGAGGAATTCAGCAATCATTGCTGCAGCTGGGCTACCCATCGTAAAGAGGAGTTCCAGGAGTGCCCATGAGGTATAAATTGCCACATTGTGAAATATTGAATAGAGTGGTGCATTTGTGTTCCTATTATATTGAAGAACTAAAAATACTCAACACGTTAAATTCTGCAGGCCACATAGGCTGCTGCTACACTACCATGGTCACGTCAGAGGGGCCATAGTAGTGGGGCAATTCAAAACAAGCTAGTGAAGCGCTGACTAGTTCTGCAGGAGTAAGGGAATGTCAAAGCGGGACACTTATTTCGAAGCTGCCCCTATCTTCACTGTCAATCTGAAATCCAATGGTTGTTTGCGTGGCTGCCATTATTCTACTGAGGCACTGAATATGCATGTCAGCACCTCACTAGTCTGCTTCAAATTGCCTCATTACCATGGCCCTCTGATGGGACCATGGTAGTGTAGCAGCAGCCTTAGTGTCTTAGCTTTGGTCTCCAGCATGAAGTTAAAGTTGCATTGCATCTTGCTTTTTATTTCAAACCAACTGCCTAAAATCCTGTGATTCAGATGTTTCCACATGTTCCATCTGCTAAAGAATATTTCAGAAATATTGCCAAAACAAATGCTTTTAATAAAGGAATTCATCTTACAGTATTTCTAGCCAAAATATGTTTTCTTTTTTAAAAGTAAAAACCACTGCATCACTTCAGCTTCATTTTTGGTAGGACACCTATATGAGCACTGACCCAGCAAAACACTTAGGCCAGGTCTACTCTAAGACAAAAAATTGATTTAAGATACGCAGCTCCAGCTCCCTGAATTGTGTAGCTGAAGTCGACGTATTAGAAGTCAATTTTTTATGCCAGCCCCACAACAGGAAGTGAATGAGAGAAAGACTCCCATCAACTTTCCTTATTCCTCATGACTGCAAAGAGTACTGGGGTCGACAGTGGAGCCCTGAAGGTTCAGTTTAGTGTGGCCTCACTAAGCACACTAAATCAAACCCTGGAATATTGACTGCCACCACTTCATCAATCTTCCAATAAGCGTAGATGCACCAGCAGTTATGTGGTTAACGTTAGTTATATGAGTAGTTTTATTGACTTCAGTGGAATCTATCACATATGTAGGCTGCATCTACACTAGCCAATTGTTTTTTGAAAAAGCTAGACCTTTTAAAAACAAACAATGTGAGGCATCTTAACTCACTAAATGTACTCTTTCAGGAAGAAATTGGAAGCGTTCTGCCCTGATAGCCCTCTTCTGACAGCCTGACCCTAGACACCCCATTGAGAACTGCACCTCCAGCCTGAAGGCATGCTTGCAGGCAACAGTCAGGACCTGCTGCCGTGGACAGCACCAAGGGCTGTACACATTGGAGGGGGTGGGAAGGGCCAAGCTGCACCAGTCTCACTTGCCACCTATGCAGGCATCCTTTCATGGCCAAACACCCTCCCTTGCCCACTAACCCATTACCCATGGGAGGTGGGGAGGCCTGCAACCATCAGCCCCATCCCCAAGGCACTGTGGAATCCATGTGTGGCAGGGCCCGACATGCAGACCACACACACGCCAGTGCTCCTGAACATCCTCGTCCCTCAGCGTTGGGGTGGGGGGCTGCTGCCTGTGGGGACTGTGGGACATGGCCCACAGGACTGGGGAGTGGGCCTGACATACCATCTCTCTCTCCCTTTCCATCCTTACAGCTGCACCAGCCGAGGGCCGAGTGAGCCTCCCCTCACCTCTGGGGCCAGCCAGTCCCATCCAGCTCATCATCTGGGAAGTCCAGGAGCAGCAGAGGAGAGGGCCAGGGCACTCCACCACTGCTGCCTGGATGGGTCCACGCCAGGAGGCCACTTTGACCAAAATGTGGAGGCCAGGAGACCAAAATGACCTGGCAGAACAGCAGCTGAGGCCTGGCCTGGTGGCAGGAGGCCTGGGCAGAACTCATGGGCAACCTGCACATCATTGGCAGGGCCCTGACTGAGCAGGCAACCCAGCCTCCTGTCCCTCCTGCCCCCCCTCTCCCGCTGCCCCTGCAACCACCCCTCACTCCTCTCACCCCCACCCCACTGTCCCCGCTGCCCTGCTCCTGCCCGACTCCCTTCATCCGTCATGCTTGACTTTGCCCAGTGGATCCTGGCCATGGTGGGCACCAGCCCCCCACTCTCCACACACACACACACACTGAGTCCAAGCCTGCTGCACCCCTCCCATGGTCTTACCCCCACATGATCCTGGCCCAATCCCAGCCCTGATGGGGACCCTGGATGCAGGATGGTTGGGGATCCTGTGCCTGCCCTGGCTCTCAGTCCTCCAACCCCTCAGAAGATTAAGCCCCCACCACCCTGTCCCAGGCCCCCCAATGTATACAGTTCCCCCTGTTTACCCTTTAAGTAGTTTTTTTTTTTACACAGTTTAACATTATCACAAGGTTTCATTTGGTCTAGTGAAAAGTTTGTTTTTCTGTACGCCATATCCCTGGTTATTGGGGGGGTGCGTGGGCAGGAGGGGCCATGATGGGGATGAGGTGGGGCTGTGGGCTGGAGGAACCTGCAGGGGGTGCCTGAGGGAGGATCACTGGGTCCTGCAGGTGAAACTCACCCAGGGGGCCTCCCGGATCAGGAGCTCATCATAGTGGGCTTGGTGGTTGTAGGGGAGCAGGTGTGGCTAGCTGGTCTTACCTTGAGCTGGCTTCAACCATCCACCCCATGAGTCAGGTCTCCTCCTTGGCCTCCATGAACTTATGGAGGGTACAGCATGCCCGCACAACCTAGAGGATGTTGTGCACCCCAATATTCAGGCGCATGAGGAGTCCCCTGAAAAGAACCTTCAGATGGCCAGAGGCACACTCAACAGGGTAGCATGTGTGGAAGAGGCAGGGGTTGAACATCTCCTGGGTGGGGCTGGGGTAGCCTATGTACAGCCACATGAGCCAGGGCTACAGGGGTAGGTCACCTCACCCCCCCATACACAGGGGCATGGTGATGTCCCCACCTGCAAGCTCCCACTGAGGGATGTAGGTCCCTGCCTCCATTCTCTGGCAGAGGCTGGAGCTGAGGAAGACCTCGCACATCATGCACCTGGCCTGACCAGCCCACACAGGTGTATAGGAACCACCCGCTATGGTCCACCAGGACCTGCAGCACCACTGACGGGTAGCTCTCGCATTTAATGTAGTGGGATGCGCTGTGAGCTGGGGCTTGGAAGGTGCTGTGCACGCCATCGATGACGCTGAAGAAAAGTGGCAAACCAAGGGCAGCGAACCCGGCAAAGACAGCATCCAGGTCGCCAATGAGGAGAACCCTCTGGAGCAGCACCGTGTAAATTGCCCTCACAATCTGCAGGGGACAGAGAGTGGGCACACTTGTGAGTGTGTGAAGGAGTGTCCCTGCCTGTGGTGGGCTCCCCTGCCCCCTCCAGTTCCAGTCTCCCCTAAGCCCTCCAGGCACACCTCCTACTCACAAGGCTGCACCTCTGGCAGCAGGCCTGTGTAACAGAGAGGCATCATGGTCCCCCAGGGCTAAGCCTCCTGCCCCCTTTGCCCCACACCCTTGCACCCCAGCTGCTGAGGGTCCCCCTTGCCCAGGAACTCCCTTCCCTTCCTCCTGCTGGGCCTGCAAGCTGAGCATGCCTTGCCTCAAAGAGGACAGCCCCGACAGTTGACTTGCCCATCCCAAACTGCTGCCCCACAAAGCGGTAGTGGGCTGAGGTAGCCAGTTTCCAGATGGTGATGGTTACACACTTCTTCAGGGTCAGGACAGGATGCATGTGGGTGTCCTGTCTCCAGAGGGTGGGGGCAAGCCAGCTGCAGAGCTCCAAGAATGTTTCCTTCTACATGCAGAAATTGTGTAGCCACTACCTGTTGTCCCACTTGCCCAGGATCAGCTGGTCCCACCAGTCAGAGCTGATCAGGTACCTCCACAGTGCCTGATTACCCAGGGGAGATGGGTTGGGCTCCTCAGCCCCAGTGCCAGGTATCTGCAACCAGAGGAGTTGGAGGGCAGCTGCAATGATGGTGGCCAGCAGCCCAAGCAGGGCATGGATGCAGGTCCGGAGCTGCTGTGGGTCCATGACTCTCAGGTCTGAGCTTCAGGACCATGCATGGGCTCTGACGCACTTGGCTCAGCCCAGCAGACCTCAGTGTGTGTAGGGAGGGGATATTTGGGAGGGACCTTTAAGGAACTGCATGGCTGGAGCTCTCAAAAGGGTCTGCCAGCCACGCAACCTTGTCTACAGCATTTCCTGGCCTATTCTTTTGGAAGACTGGCCAGGGCTGTGTAGCTGCTGTCTTTCAAAAAATGTGGATCAATCTTTCCATCTGCTTTTGGTGTATGGATGCAATCTTTTGAAAGTTTTTCTGAAAGAGAACTTCTGGAAAAACTTCTTTCAAAGGACCTCTGTAGTGTAGACATAGCCTGTGTGTTTAAAGTCAAGTACTTCAGTGCATTAATGGATCACAACCATTAACATTAGGGGCCTGAAGTCACTGAGAACTGAGCATGGTCATCAGTAGGGCCCTACCAAATTCAGAGTCCATCTTCATCCATTTCGTGCTCGTAGGATTTTAAAAGTGGTAAATTTCATGAGTTCAGATATTAAATCTGAAATTGCACAGCCTGTAACTGAGGGATTTCTGGCCTGTGCTGCCTTCTGAACTGGGCATCTGACCAGCAGTTGCTGCTGTCTGGCCACTCAGCTCTGAAAGGAGTGCATAAGTGAAGGTGGCAATACTGCAGTCCGCTGCAACAACTTTGAGATCCCTCCCGTGATTACCATCTTTTGGATCAGGACCTCCAGTTTGAAAGATGCTGGTCTTATGGTAGAGTAAAACTGCACAAGACCAGATTTCATGGTCTGTGATGACCATGGCTGTAAATTTGGTAGAGCCCTAATCATCACCTTTCAGGAAATCCTCAACATTGCAGGAGTAAAGCCTTAATTACTTGATATAATCTTACCTTTTTAGGCTACTTCGGTCTTATATAGTGACATTGGCTTACAATGACGCTATTATGAAAGTATATATCAGTGCTGAGTAATTTGTAATAAAACAACATAGTCTACAAATCTGGCATTCTTTCTACTCAATTTGTGTGTGGATTATGATTTCCTCCAATTTGTTTGCTATTGAACATAATTTACTTTTTCTTACTCTGTAGGTTGAAGGTTAACACTTCTGTGTACATTTAGAATATTCACTATATGACCTGTATTGCTTTGTTCTGATGCTCAGAGAAGTCCTATAGTATTTCTGTTCCTTGATTGGTGGGTTCCAAGATTTTTGGAGAGAGAACTGGTGAGGAGTAATGTAATAGTTTGTTTTCATGACTATGTATGTTTGGGACAGTGAAACTTTCTGTGCGCAAACATTCATGACAATAATACTGTACCATTTGAATGCTCATAAGTAAACACACAGTGGATGCAGATGTATAATTGAATCAAATATACTGTACATTGGAACAAATATTTGTGGGAACTATTTTGCATTGCTTAATAGCAATTTTACTGGCATACATAGAGCAGTAGGTTGAAAGTACTAATTTGTTTCAATGCTGCATTAATTTCATTTCTAAATGAAGCCTAACATTTTCTGTTTGAAATTCTGGAAAATAACTAGCATATTTTGTTGGTTTTGTTTAACCACTTTAAACAAAATGTCATCTCTCAATGTAAATTATGAAGCTGATGGTTGAACCCAGAGCCCAGTGAGGTCAGCATGGGATCAGGTCCTGAATTTGTCTCATTGTTCAGAGTACTTCTTGGCCAGGGAGGGAAGCAGAAGGAGATAAGTATTTTAAAATTAAATAAATAATGAACTTATTGTTGTTGGACTCCACAGTATCCCTTCTCTACTTGTACTAGGGACCACAAATATTTCCCTCAAATAGACAATTCTCTCTTAGCTTAATTCTTTGAAAAGAGGACAGACAAAAAACCAAGTTTTGCATACAGAAACATCTGAGGAGAATAAAATTAAGGGCATTATGCTCCAGCTGGAAAAGAGAGGGAAAGAAATGTGTCTTTGAAAGAACTGTCTCAAATGCTGCTGATTTGAAGGGGTTTTCTGAGAAATAAGGTGTTTCCAGAAATCAGAGTAGAGTTCTGAAAATTCTTACCTATGACAAATCTAATTCCACTCTCTTTTTCAAGCCCATAATATTTAGTTGTTCAATTCACATGTTCCAAGACTATAGTTAGCCCATTGATCACATATTCCTGTGAAAGTTCATTGTGAATAACGGACACAATATTTGTTTACTCGTCAGTGATTCAAAAAATGCAGTACAGAACTTTTTTCCTCCCACGTGAAAAATTCACTTGCCATTGTAGGAGAATAAAAGCAATATTTGTGGTTTATAACCAGGGTTCCCTGTAAGCTGAGCACTTGAGCTGCCACCCAGCTGATTAGCAGAGTGCCCGCAGCCAGTAGCACGTGTTTCTATTGGTGGTGCGCATCTGCAAATGTCTCAGCAAACATAAAAAAAATTATTCTGAGCATGAATGGAAAAATTAGAAGGAACATTTGCTATAGCTCAAAGACTGCTGGTAAGCAGGCTATATTTTATTGAGTGTTAATGTAACTGCAAAGAGATACATGACGCAAGTAATGAAGGGGACACATACATTAGAATAAGCAAATCACAAGAAAATGTCAAAACTGAATTTTACAGATGGCTGCAGAAAGGAAATGAAAAAATTCAGTAAGATTAAAATAGCACTGCGTAGGCATTTGGACAGAATAAAACTGCAATATTTATTTGCAATTACTCTGCAAGACTTCTGTAATGGCTCGGCTTGTATGTGTTTCTGTCTGGAATAAACTGTTACATAACTGTTTTCTCCAGTTTGCAGATATTAAGGTTGGGGTGAGGTTGAGGCCAGCTGGCTGGCCCATGTGATATAAATGGGAGTTGCTAAGGCAGTGTAAGCAGAACACAAGTGAACCTTGTACCTGTCTCTGCAGCTCTTGATTTGTTATGAAATTAGTGAGAATGCATAAAAGCTAGAGGACAGCCTGATTGTGTTCTCAAAGGAGCCAGTCATTCTTTCCAGTTTAGAGGTCACAAAGGATGTCTTAGAAGGGATGATTATGTGGACCTGGGAATTAGAGTTGTAGAGAATAAAGAACACCCACCATAATACTATACTCACAATTACGAATTGGGAATCCAGCTAAAACCTACATCCAGCTTTTTCATTTAAAATGCCTGCAAAAGAGACCTGAGAAATGGTGCAATGGGATAAAGAGACATTTACCTCAAGGTAGCCAGTTCAGATCTTACCCAAGTGAAAAATATTTACTGGCTTCATAGTATGTGTTGTACTGTATAATGCCCAACCCCCACGCGCAGTGTGCCTTACAGAATGAAGAGGAAGACACGGTCCTTGCCCAAAATTGCTCACAATCTTTGAAGTATTGGTCTCAGTCTGAGTGCCGAGCGACTGGGAAGCAACTAGCACCCTTTCGACGGCAGTTTCAGGATAATAAAAAGACTTTCTTCACCACAGAAGAATTAAAAGCTGGGGCACATTAGCTGGACTGTGTAGTGAAGCTTCCAGCAACCTAGTCAGCCTTACACTCCATTTCTGCTGTACATAAACAGAGGATTTCAATCACAAGGTGATTGCCTCTCAGAACCTCTTATGAATGCTGGATTGTCATGTTTCTTAAATGTTTTGAGGGAAAAGTTTAATAGTGTGGATTTTGGCTATCCCTTCTTAAAGCATCTCAGCATGCCCTAATAGGTAAATCAAACAGCGTGGGGCCACCTTCACAGCTGGGGTAAGTGAACATAACCTACATTGTTTATTGTAGATCTAAATGTTGGTTTTTACACATATGAAGTTTCAATATGAAACCAAGTTTGCAAATGGAGTGTTTTGTATCACTGTTACGAAATTTCAGTCTATTCTAACTACTCTCTATAACTATGTCTACAAAAGAAGCCTGTCGACAGAAGTCACTGTGGGAAGAGATTTCCTGGCAAAACTTCTGTCGACAGATTGAGTCTACATGTGAAAGCAGATCAAAAGAGCAATCCGCTCCATCAACAGAGAACAGCCGGACTGCCTGGCCCTCTCTCAACAGAACAGCTGACCAGAAGCCCTGCGAACAGGGCTGCCCAGTGAATTTGCAGCCCCGTTTGCCAACAAAAGGACCCCAGAGTATCTGCTAAGGTGTTTTGTTGACAGAACATTGTCAGGAGAGGTATAATGCTGCCAGCAGCTGTGCCAGGTCTTGTCGACAAACTGTTGACAAAGTGCATTTTTAGATACTTCACGGTTTTTCCTGACAAAAGCCCAGTTTTGCCAGGAAGAGCCTCTCATGTAGATGTAGCCTACATCTTATTATTGTTCTACCGCTGATTCTACGTTACACAACAGAGAAAGTGTTGACACACTATATCCTCTTTAGCTGCAGATATAGTTGTTTTTCTGGTAGGCGCTGTCAGCATCTATTCTGCATATGCAAGCAAAATAATAAGCAAAGAAAGATTTTTAAAGGTAAATATTTACACAGTGAAAGAGCCATGCCAAATTGATGTCAAGTGAAAAGTATGAAAAAGTGATACCTTAGATTCTGGATGTTTTCAAATGGCATTTAATTTATCTCAATTCACTAAAGTATGAGTTGCAAAGAGGAACTAAATTCAATCCTAGAAATCAAGCTGTATACGTTGAAAGTCTTGGAGGTTTTTTTTCCTCTTTGAGCACAACACAAATAGTTTTTAAATCCCAAAGTCTGGTAACAATTAGGCAGTGGTCCTTTTTTTTTTATTTTTATTTTTTTATTTTGCTGCAGCCTGAACATAAACATAAACATAGTAAAAATAGATGATAAATGAGGCTGTGTGTTTCAAAAGGTATTTTTCAAAAGCTGCATTTGTCTTACAATGGAAGTGAATTCTATCAGTGTTTTTCACTACTTGCTACATTGTTTTGAAAGGTGGGTGCCTGAGTTGCTTTGGTGTAATAAGAGCAATGACATTTTTCTAACATGGTTCGTAAAATCCAGTCTGGAGGGTTTTCCAAACATGCAACTTTCATTGCCTTCAGTTGAAGTGCATATAGAGTTGAGCCCCAAAACATTACTGTAATTCTAAGTTGTTAAAATGTTATTCAACCTGAAGTATCATGCTCCGTTTCAAAAATAATTAAAAGATTATATGTCAACTTTTACAAGCCAGCTGCTGAAAAAAAATGCCTGGTTTGCACTGGTTGTTTTCTATTCATGTTTAATAAACATCCATGGAAACAATTTCAAATGCTAAACAGCAGAGCAGAATTAATGTCTGGAATGCAAGAGAAAAGCACTTGAGGGTATTTCTTTCAACTTTGATGTATGTTGGAATAAAGTCAGTTTACTTATTATTAACTATTTGGAAAATACAGTCACAGTCTGTTAAAATGGCTGTTTTTAAGTTGGCATGAATGGAGTTATTTAGAGCACAGTCCTGCTCTGCCATAGTCTGTTGTATAATGAATCCATTTGGATTACCTTCCATTGGCTTCCTCTTCAGATTAAAGCTGAGCTTTTAGTTTTATTGTGCAGATTTGGTTTTCTGTGCTCTATTAAAAGTAGTCTAACCTATTTATAATAACGAACTAGTCTCCAAGCTAACAAAAGGATGAAAATTATTTTAATGAGATCATTGTGGATCATTTCAAATTCCATGCACACCAGTTTCTCCATGTGTTGACTCATTAGCAAATACCATGGCAACTGAACTGGGCATGGAGAGGTGAACGTCCACTTTTGAAGCATGCCTCAATGCTTCAGAGGGGCAGATGGGAAACAGTCTTGCACTGGTGTAGGTCAAGTCTCAAAGTGGAGGCTAAAGCAGACCCAGAAATTGTGGGATTAACTGGATTTCTGATCCTGCATCTCCTTTCTTTGTGGTCCATGCTCTTGCAGTAGGCTCTGGTGTTTCCCTGTGTTCAGGAGAAGGGCTTCCCAGCTCTGCCTCTTCCCACTCCAGTACTAAAAGCTGTCTTGTCCTCAGCTCTAGCCTTTCTCTTCATTCTTGCAGCTCACCTCGGGCTTGTGCAGAAACTGAGGTCTGAGGCCCAGTACCAAATTACTAAAGTCAATGGGATTTTGTCCCTGCTCCAACCTGTAAGTCATGGTTCATCCTGAAAGAAGAAGCCCAGAAAAGGAGGGTGGAAGAACGTGAGGAAAAGGAGGCCAAGATGTCGAAGTTAAAAGCTGGAATTTAAGGCAAGAAGGTGGGACTAGAACTTGCAAGCCAACATAAAAAGAAAGCAAGGAACCCAGACAGAGGGGAAAATCAAAGGAGAACATGGAGTTGCAATGCAGTTGTCAGGGAATTTGGGAAAGGGCCATGGAAAGAGATAGGGAGAGAAAATAATGGGAGATTGGGAGAACTTGGGAAAGTAAAGAAGAAAGGAAAATGTAGGGACGGAGGAATAGACAGATTATATTTGAGGGGACCATTGCTTTGGGAAAAATATTAATGGGACTTTGACTCAAGAAACATGAAAAAACCTATTTCTGTTACTGGCAGAAACGTCAGCTCTCTGACATACATGTAAGCGCCAGGTTTGACACATTTTACATTTTAAGATATGTCTTACTGGTAAATGAATAATGTATTTTGTCTCATTGTTCAAATCAAATCTTTTGAATATCTAACAAAATAGAGAATTAGATCAAGGAATTTCAAACCACTTAGTTTGAGCTGGTATCTTCATGTGGACGAAAAGGGGAATTATTAGCAGGCCCATGGGATCATACCTCTAAGGGGAAAACCAAGCCACTTTCCCCTGGGGGATGAAGGAAATGGCACCTATTTCTCTCTACTGAAAAAAGGGAAAATGATATCTCACCGTTCTCTCTCACTGCCACTGTGGAGGGAAAAATATTTCTCCACTGATTAAAAACCAAACTCATATAAGAACAGCACAGATCACTGACTTTCATTTCGACATTTACATTATGAACATTAAGGAATTATACACTTGTCACAGTTATTGTAAAATGGACTTCTAATTAAATTAATTTTATGGAAGAAAGAAAATGTCTAATTAAAAACAAATGTTTGTATTTAGTAGCTTTGGGAAGACAGTAAAGTGTACTGCACATGTTTTCATCTAATGCCAAAGGACTTTGTTCAGGGATACAGTACCTGCAGTTCCAGATTCAGTTCTTTGACAGGTTTCTAACATTCTTGATGAATTGCAAATGGAAGAGGGGATCTTTGAAAAAGATCAGAATAGCCTGTGATATAATAGACTTACCACAGCTTTCTGGCAACTTTAATTGTTGTTGTTGCTGTTGCTGGGATTCAGCTGTTACACAGACACATAGACCAAACATTACACGTTCACTAGTGAAGAAAATCTGGGATGGGACATTAGGTCACCTTAATGTGGATCTTCTGATTTCATCTGATTGTCCTCTTTTGTTATATCTTAGTCAGATTATTGAAGCTGGGTGAAATTGAAACCTTGAAAATACAAAGCAATCAAAGTCACCTTTGTAAAGAGAATGTTAAAGCAATTGTGGACGCTTCCTTATGTACATGAACAATAGAAAAGAGACATTATATTTGGCCTAAGCTTTTTCCTGATGGTGCTTAGACAACTTCTTGAAAAAAATATGAAGACCATCTTGGCTACAGTAGTTTTAATCAGAGACTGTGTGTTTGAGAGTATGTTGGTTTCAGTCTATTTTCCAGGGCAGACTTTAGTAGCCAAATCCAGAGATTTGTGTTAGACCTGAACTGTCAGTCTGTTAGAACTGTATTCTTGTAGAAATTGTTTGGTGCCTGTTATTAAGGCTAATTAAGAGTATCGATGTCCATTTACTAGCCATTTGGCACTGTAGTATATTACAGTTAAGAAAGTAAGAAATTTATTATATGGATCAAAGGACCATCTAGTTTGGTGTCATGTTTCTTTCCACTGACAATGATGAATGTTTTAGTTTAGAGGAAATTATTAACTTCCCCCTAATTCACTTAATTATACAAACCTTGGCAGCAGCGTTAATGGTGGAGTAATTAATTGTACATTTGGCTATTTTTGTAACATACCTTAACTTTGTATGTCAATTTATTCTTTTAGACTGTCTAGAGAAGCAGTCCTGTGAGTTAGTGTATGAAGGGCTGTATTACAGAGAGGGTCACTTTCATAGGGATTTTAGATTTGGTTTTATTTAAGAATATAAGAAGAGCTATTCTGGGTTAGATCAAAGGTCCATCTGGCTCAGTACCCTGTCTTCCAACAGTGGCCAATGCCAGGTCACCAGATGGAATGATGAGAATAAGTAATCATCAAGTGATCCATAACCTGTCACCCATGTCCAGCTTTGGACAGCCAGGGGCTAGGGACGCCAGTCCTACCCTACCCACCTGGCTAACAGTCATTGGTGGACCTATCTTCTAGGAATTTATCTTGTTCTTTTCTGAACCCCATTGAAGTCCTGATCTTCACAGCATCCTCTGGCACGACATTGCATGGGCTGACTGTGTGTTGTGTGAAGCAATACTTCTTTCAGTTTGTTTTAAACCTGATATCTATTACTTTCATTTGGTGACCCCTGGTTCTTGTGTTATGGGAAAAAGTAAATAACTTTTCCTTATGTACTTTCTCCCCACCAGTCGTGATATACCTCTATCATATCCATACTTAGTCTCCTGTTTTCTAAATTGAAAATTCCTAGTGTTATTAATCTCTCCTTATATGACAGCCGTTCCAAACCCCTGATCATTTTTGTTGTCCATTTCTGAACTTTTTCCAATATCAAGATATCTTTTTTTGAGATGAAGTGGCCACCACTGATTTTTATACCAGCAATAAGATATTCTCTGTCATATTCTCTATCCATTTTTTTAAAATGATTCCTAACATTCTATTTGCTTTTGACTGCTGCTGTACATTGCGTGAATGTTTTCAGATAACTATCCAAAGTGACTCAAAGATCTCTCTCTGGAGTGATAATAGCTAATTAAGTCCCATCATTTTGTACTTATATTTGGGATTTTATTTTGCAAGATGCATTACTTTGCATGTATCAACAGTAAAATCCATCTGCCATTTTGTTGCCCATTCACCTAGCTTTGGGCTTGTCTACACTACCACCTTCCTTCGAAGGAAGGGTGGTGATTAGGGTGTTGGGAGTTTACTAATGAAGTGCTGCGCTGCATACACAGATCCTCATTAAGCAAATCCCCCATCCCCCAATGGCAACTTCGAAATTTTACACTTCGAAGTACCAGCACACGTCTAGCCGCGGCTCACCCGTTGGAACTTCAAAGTGCTGGGGCAATTTCAAAGTCCCTTTACTCCTCTAGAATTTTGAGGAGTAAAGGGACTTCGAAGTTTCCCTGGGGCTTTGAAGTACAGGCGGGTGAGCAGCAGCTAGACACACACCGGTACTTCGGAGTTTAAAACTTCGAAGTTGCCTTGGAGGGGGGGATTTGCTTAATGACGTGCTGCATATGCAGCGCAGCACTTCATTAGTAAACTTCCAACACCCTAATCACCACCCTTCCTTCGAAGGAAGGTGGTAGTGTAGACACAGCCTTTGCAAGATCCTTTTGAAGCTCTTCACAGTCTTTTTTTGGACTTAACTATCTTGAGTAATTTGGAATCATTTGCAAATTTTGCTCTCTCTCTATTTGCCCCTTTCTCCAGATCATTTAAGAGCATGTTGAATAGAATAGGTCCCAGTACTGACCCCTGTGGGGCACCACTAGTTACTCCACTCCATTTGATAATTTATTCTTACCCTTTGTTACCTGTCCTTTAACCTGTGCTTTCACATCTCGATCTTTCAGTGGCCCCACTGGTAGGTTAGCAGGCTTCCTGCTTCTGATGTACCTGTTTTTTTCCTATGACTGTTTGAGCTTTTGGCTAGCTGTTCTTCAAATTCCTTTTTGGTTTTCCTAATTATATTTTTGTACCTCATTTAACATAGTTTATGCTCCTGTCTATTATCCTCTGTAGGATTTAACTTTCGCTTTTTAAGTGATTCTTTTTTATCTCTCACTGTTTCTTCTATTTGGTTGTTAAGCTACAGTGGAACTTTTTCAGTTCACTATTTTTTTTTTTAATTTGAGGTATACATTTAAGTTGGGCCTCTATTATTGTGTCTTTAAAAAGTTTCCATGCAGCTTGCAGGGATTTTACTTTTGTCACTGTATCCTTCAATTTTCATTTAACCTCCTCATTTTTCAGTGCCACATGACAGCTTGTTGTTTTTAAATTTACATACTAACATGTCTACCCCTGGGACTTTTCTCACCATTTTTGTGTATTTTCCCTTTCCAGAATTAAATGTCATAGTGCTGGGCTGCTGTGGTGTTTTTTGCGTCACAGGGATGTTAAATTTAATTATATTATGGTCACTATTTCCAAAAGGCCCAACTGTAGTCACCTCTTGGACCAGATCCTGCACCCCACATAGGACCAAATCAAGAATTGCCTCTGCTCTTGTGCATTCTAGAACCAGCTGCTTCAAGAAGTGGTCGCTTAAGGTGTTATTTAAGGTTATCTCTGCATCCCATCCTGAGGAGACATATACCCAGTCAATATGGTGATAGTAGAAATGCCCCATTATTACTGAGGGCTTTTTTATTTTATAACTTCTCTAATCTTTTTTAACTAAATCATTCAGGCTACGTCTACACGTGCACGCTACATCGAAATAGTCTATTTCGATGAATAACGTCTACACATCCTCCAGGGCTGGCAACGTCGACGTTCAACTTTGACGTTGCGCAGCACCACATCGAAATAGGCGCTGCGAGGGAACGTCTACACACCAAAGTAGCACACATTGAAATAAGGGTGCCAGGCACAGCTGCAGACAGGGTCTCAGGGCGTACTCAACAGCAAGCTGCTCCCTTAAAGGGCCCCTCCCAGACACACTTGCACTAAACAACACAAGATCCACAGAGCCGACAACTGGTTGCAGAGCCTGTGCATGCAGCATGGATCCCCAGCTGCAGCAGCAGCAGCCAGAAGCCCTGGGCTAAGGGCTGCTGCACACGGTGACCATAGAGCCCCGCGGGGGCTGTCAAGAGAGCGTCTCTCAACCCCTCAGCTGATGGCCGCCATGGCGCACCCCATTATTTCGATGTTGCGGGACGCGGATCATCTACACGTGCCCTACTTCGACGTTCAACTTCGAAGTAGGGTGCTATTCCCATCCCCTCATGGGGTTAGCGACTTCGACGTCTCGCCGCCTAACGTCGATTTCAACTTTGAAATAGCGCCCAACACGTGTAGCCGTGACGGGTGCTATTTTGAAGTTGGTGCCGCTACTTCGAAGTAGCGTGCACATGTAGACACGGCCTCAGACTCCAAAGACATATTTGTTCTTTGTCTGTGGAAAGACCTAACAGATCTATTCCTTCCTCTCCCCGGTTGGCATCCAGCTCATAATCTGAAGCATGAGGCTTCCTTTAACCTGAAGTCTTTACAACGGCACTCATTCTTTGGTTCAGGAACAGAAAAGAAAATGATCTATCATTGACAATTGTGCCTTACAAATATGGTGCTTCTAAATATTAAGTTGTCATGGAGTCAGCTGATATTATGTCATTATTCCTAGGATATTACTTTTCTAAACAGCATCCCGACGGGATGTATTGGGATACTGTAGCTATCAGTTCTGGTACCGAGTCTCTCGTACCAAAAAAAAACAAACAAAAAACCTGATTATCTAAGCTTAAAGATGGACTGGACCCTCAGCCTCTTTAAAGGAAAAATAAATATTAGCCCACAAGAGAATGTAAAAGATAGTAACTTGGTATGATTGTTACAAAACCTCAAAGAGAATTTTTTGTCTTTTTTTCCCTCTTTCTGTGTATGGATACACACAACTCATGCATACCTCTACTATAATAACTGTCATCACCTCTGACAAAATCAGCGCACAGCATATGAGAAACAGTTTGTCCTGTTGTTGCCCTAAGAAAGAGCTATAGCTTGTTTTACACCAAACATTAGGCAGTTCTACTGTTCCCCTCCCGGAATTCCCATGCCCCCACCCCTCTGAGATTTTCCTTTATCACTTCTAATGCTTTACATTCTCCAGACTCCATCCAAAATACCTTCTGTATGTTTAAAGCTATTTCCACAACTGTATGCAGATGGAGATAGAGTGGAAAAAGCAGATGGGTAGCCAAACCATTCTAACAACAAAACCTTAAACCTTTCAAAGTGGTGAAACACAGCAGAGATTTTGTGGGAAATGAAGGCATTCAGCTTCCAAGGTATTTACATTTCCCTCTTGCAGGAAGATAGAGTTTGGCATTAAATGGAATAATTTAAAAGTTTTAATTTTATTTTAAATTACGCTCACTGGACAGAGGTGGCCAGATCTTGGTCCTAGCACATAGCCAGAGCAACGAAACTATAACTAGAGATCTGTATGAGGGCCAGAGGAAAGAAAAATAAATTATCTTGCTCAGGGGAGTGAGTGTGATGCTAACTGTGCTGTGTGGAAATGGTCAATGAATTTGCACTGGTAGCGCTGTCAAAGGATCTACGTGGCTCTCAAGACAAAACTAGTACTGCTTCAGCTAAAATTCCCAGAAACTTTCCATGACAATGCGGAGCCTGTTTTCTATGCCTTATAACTATGCCAAACTTTAATAGTTTGGATGGAAATTTTCTTTCCAGATGGCTTCCTCAGGCTTAATATTACTGGAAAGTTTCAGGAAAAAATGATTCTGCCTTGCTTGAGAACAAGTTTAGGGAAAAATGTTGATTTACCCCTGTTAAGAAGAGAATATTATGTGTGCTTCACTGAGAAGTGCTGTTACATCCTTGCCTTGGAGCAGAGATGTGAAATTTGGCAGAGGTTAACTTGAAGATAAAGGATCTCTTTCATCATAGTGAACATCTGCCCAAATTTGGTCCAGTTAAACCCCTGAAAAATCTCTGTATGCACATGCTCAGTAGAGACTTCAACTTTAGATTTGGTAGCTAACTTTTCTGAAGAGTCTATCTGCACTGAGCATGCTCCAGACGGTGGCTGAGCATCACTTTTCCTGCAAGTGCTGCAATGATACTAGGCATGGGAAGTGACGGCAGGAGAACTGTGTCTCCTGTGCTCGGAATGCTCTGCTTCCTGGCATCCAGGCAGTGAGAAGGAGAGAGGGGTGAAGCTGCTTCACCGAAGTGAAAAGGGAGGAGAGGCCAGATATGGTGTGTGGGAGGGCAGAAAGAGTAGAGTGGGACAATAAGCCAGGGATCTAAAGGCAGAGACAGTTTGCATACTGATGAGCAAGGAGGCTGGACTGGGATCGTAGGTTGGGGGAAGTTCCTGCAAATGGCTGGGAAAGGTGACTGGGAGCTGGGAGGTACCTGGGGCTAAGAAGATTAGAATATGTCTAGTCACAAGAAAAAGCAGAAGGTGGAAAGTATGTTCCTGTAGCATATCTATGTCACTGTCCCAGTCCCTCTCCTGCATCAGCGTTCCTCAGCTGGCAGGGACTAAGAATTTGGGGCAAGTGGAAATGAGAAGAAGGTTGTTGAAACTTACCATTAAAGGGTGTCATTGAAACAGCTGTGCTGGGCACCTGAGAACTGTGTGAACAGGTCCTGTTATTGAGGGATTCCAGTGACCATGCACAGTTATGGGCGCAGGCCTTGCAAAGCTACATGGGTGTTAGTCAGTTGGGGTGTGTCTAAACAGCAGCCTTATTTTGAAACAATGCTGCTACACACAAAATGCATTTTGAAATAGCCCTCAGCTATTATGAAATAGAGCATCTACACACAATACAGCCTATTTCAAAACAGAGCCATTGGGCACACTAAGGGCTTGTCTACACTAGCTCCCTACTTCGAAGGGAGGATGGTAAGTAGGGTGTTGGGAGTTTATTAATGAAGTGCTGAGGTGTTAAACTTCGAAGTGCCGGCTTGCGTCTAGCCGCAGCTAACCCGCTGGTACTTCAAAGTGCTTGGGTAACTTTGAAGTCCCTTTACTCCTCAAAATTTTCCAGAACGCCTCAAAGGGTGATCCATGAGTTCAGCCAGGAAATGTTGCTTATGGGAGCTATCTCCCCCACCAACCCACCATCCCCCTGCCCCCACCCCTCCATACAACATGGACAGACAGAGTGAGGCAAAAGTCTTTGGACCGACCTTAAAACAGAACTGTAGAGAATGGGCTACTTAGGCTACATCTACACAGCAAAGATATTTCAAGATAGTAGCCTTTATTTTGAAATAACTTTGCTAGCATCTACACAACAGCTATTTCAAAATAAATTCCAAATAGCAGGTACATTATTTCCAAATCAGTAAACCTTACTGCAGGTGGAATAATGCCTATTTGAAATCAGTATTTTGAAATAGGTGCTCTTAAGAGAGGGAATAGAGCCTTTTTCTAAATAAGCCATAGTTCATTCAATGGATCTATTTCAAAGTAGGTCCTATGTGTTTAGATGCTGTATTTTGAAGGAGTTGAGGGCTATTTCAAAATGCATTTTGGTGTGCAGTAGCATTATTTCAAAATAAGAGCTCTTCCAGAATAGCTTATTTTGAAATAAGGCTACTGTGTGTATTATGTTATCTAAAATAGAGAACAAGAATCCCCAAAAAATTAGACTGAAGGGAGACAGAGATCCCACTCCCCTAACTGTTGGACTTAATTTGAACTGGAGTGTGGCTGGTGGGGACGCAGAATATTGAAAAATCAGTTATTGATCCCTGCCCATTCCTCAATCATCTGCAACCTGCACAAAAGCTCTTTAAACACCCTGCACATGTGCCTTGCTACTTCAGGTCCGGGTGTTTAAAGAGAGTGAAAAAGTAGCATTTTTGGAAAACTCATCTCTCTGCCTTCACTTGGCTCCACACCTTTTGGTCATGGAGTTGACAGATTAATTTTCATGATGCCCTTTTATAGCCAGTTGATATTTCTGGTGAATGACTTGGCCTGGGGAAAATGTAGGAACTTGCAAGATGGGTTAAAGCAGATACTTCCTGATTTTGTGTGAAACCTTGGCTCTGTTGAATTATAGATACTTCATTGGGAACAGGATCTTACGCCTGAACTCAATGGGATTAAATTTCTATATAATAAATGCCTGTGGAGTCACCAATATTTTTCCATTGTTAAGACCAGTCACTGACCTACAAAAGGCTTTCAAAATACTGTGGTTTGAGGTTTTCCATATGATGCATGGGTTAAAATGGTAACAAAGGAAACACTTTATTTCTGTCTTTCATTTTATTTATTACTAGTGTAACACAGATTTCAAATTATTTAGTACAACAGAAATAGCAGCTTTCTACCCTGGAGACCGTTAGCTTTATGTTGTGGAAAATTTGGTGCATTTTTGAAACATCTGAATCCATTTCACAGTAACAGACTTAAATGTCACTCAGCCAAAAGTTCCAGATAAAAAGTGGAAAACTGCTAATAGTAAGTGTCTGTCACTTCTGTTATGTGCACAAGCACTGAGGAAACATTTCAACCTCAGCATCTGAAAAGAAGAGAGAATGATTTTTCGTTTCTTTAACATTCTGTGTATGCAATCATAAATTTTTTTAAATGTCCCCTTGGGTAGAGGGCAGTACTTTTTCACAAAGTTTAGCTGGATAATAACATTTTTTGCACTTGCACCATATGGATATTATAGTTAGCAGTTGGTACTGTAAATTAAAATAATGATCTGAATAAAAACACATGTCAGCCAGGAGCTCTACAGATCTCATATGTCTAAAATACTGTGATTAACTTACCTCATTGTACCTAAATACTGGCATACAAGTAGAGTCAAGTTCAGTTCTTAAGTACCTATATATAACTCCTACTAAGTTAGGGAGAGCTATTTGACAATCTACAAGTGATTAGAGATAACACAGATAAGCACACATGCAGACAGAAATGTGTTGCCAGACACAACAATATGTGAATTATCTTCTTATTGTGAATCTGACCTTTCATATTACTTTAACAAAATGTTTTCCATTTCTCAAATTAATTTCTTTGACATACAATTTCTCTGCTTAAATACAACCTGAAAATGAATCCACAACTAAACCTCGAAAACTGATTCAGAAATAAGCGAATTAAATTTCCTTGGAAGCCAAAACTTATGTCTAGGCTAGTAAGAAAAAGAAAGCAAATAAAAATGTTATGTTTTTCAATATTCGCTTTTTACATCAACATAGAACATGCAGCTGGACAGGCATTGTGTCTAAGTACCTTTGGCAGGCAATTAAAAACACAAACCAGCTAAATGAAGCAAAAATGGGGGAAAAAAACAAAGAAACAAAAAACTCCAATGCATTACAAACCAACAACATTCCTCCATATAAAAGAAATCAAATCAAATAATAATTTTGCCAGTGTAGCTCTTTAATAAAAGATCATAATAAAAACACAGATCCACAGCAGTGTTCCCTCTCATTTTTGCCATCCAACTACAGAATATTTTTTATGTGCACCAAGGCATGTGTAGATGTGCACCACCCATACAAACACAGGCTTCTGGCTGTGGACAGCTGTGAGTGCTTTGCTGATCAGCTGGGCAGCATTTGAATCTCTCCTGGGTGGCCGCCTAAGCGCTCAGCTTACAGGGAACACTGATCTGCCAGTCATATTCCCAAAACTTCATCTCCCCCACCCACAAAAAAAACACCAGCTGTCCATGGAGATTGCTACTATAGTATGAAATACATAGGAAGTGTTCTTTATCCTACTTTTCTTCTACCAGCTTAGAGCACATGCTACAGTAATTGCCATCAAACATAATATTTGCCAGCATTTACTACACAGGTTGGACTTCTCTAACCAGCAGGACCACAGATATTCCTGGACTAGAATGTCCCAATGACCAGAAGTCTGGTGCCAGGAAAGCCAGCAACTGAGAGCCCTGACAGGGCCAGGAGCCCTGACAGGCTGGCGGTGGAGGAAACCAGTGGGCAGGAGCCTGGCTGGGCCGGCAGCCCAGAGCCCTACCAGGGCCAGGAGTCCAGTTGGTCTGACAGCAGGTGGGCTGGCAGCTGGGAAGGAAGCTTGGGAGTGGGGCCAGTGGCCAGCAGGGGAGTCTGGTGACTGGGTGAAAGCCTAGAGGCCAGCAGCAAAGGAACTTGCACTGATGTTGCATGGTCCAGCAAACTCCCTGGTTTGAGACTGGTCAGGTCCCAAGGGTGCTGAACCAGGGAGATGCAAGCTGTGCTCAAAAGTATTTGGTGGGAAAGAGCAGTATTGCTGGTACTATTTTATGGTAACAGCTGGCAGATGTTCAGTTACTCATACTGACCGTTGTATACAGTTCAAATTGAATTAATTCCATATTAAATCAAAATATGAAAAATTAGTGCTGTGCTCTCATGGAGCAGAAAGAGAGTTTTCAAATTATTACCGGATGGTATGAAATAGGTTATTATACACGGACTGGGGCACTGGCTTCTCCACTCAGAGAGCAAAGAAAACTTCCCCATTCAGTCTGGCAGCGTGTTCATCAGCACTTGGGACAGGAGGTATTAAACACAATGAACACTCCCCTGCTAAATGCAGGAAGTTAAGGATTCACCTGGCAAAATGACTGGGATACATTTAGTCAAAAGATGGGTGATGCACTTAAGAATTATGCAGAAACCAGACTGGGGCCCCAGCGAAACTGCAATGTGCTGTGCCAGACTTCCCTCCCGACTCATCAGTGCTACTGGCCAGTCACAGCCTTTGCTGAAAAACCAAAAAATCTGCAGCTGAGACTGCTTTACAAGCAGCTGCCTACACAAGGAGCACCACCAGATCATGAGGCACTACCTTGAGGAAACTGCCAAGTCCTCTCCCCAGTCAGGACAGCCAGCAGTAGGAGAACAAAGAAAAAAAAACAAAAAACCTGAGGCTTTGTCTACACTACAGTGATCTGTCGACAGACGTTACTGTCAGAAGACATCTTCCAACAAAACTTCTGTCAACAGATCATGGCCACACATGAAAGCAGATCTCTCTGACAATCCGCTCTGTCCACAGAGCAGCCGGACTGACCAGCTGCTTTCTTGACAGAATGGCCAACCAGAAGCACAGCAGACAGGGCCGCCAGTGACCTGGAAGCCCTGTCTATTGACACAGGGCCCCAGGAGCAGCCACACAACATTTTTGTTGACAGATTCTGCCTCGGGGGGGAGAGGCAGAAGGCTGTCGACAAAAGTGCCAAGTTCAGTCAATACTATGTCAACAGAATGCATTTTTAGCGAGGGTGCGCTGCGAGTTTTGTCAGCAAAACCAGGGTTCTATCGACGAAACTCTCTAGTGTAGATGTAGCTTGAGCGGGAGGACAGGAATTTTAAGGGCCTGATCCTGCAGCTCCTAAGGAGAGCCCAGCACCTAACTTCAGGGCTCAGGAGGTCAATACTATTTGTGCTGTGTGTCAGGAGTGCTATCAGACACCCAAGAAGAGAAGCAAGAGATAAATTCCCAGCAGCTGAGAGGGTGAGAAACTTTTGATCCAGGATCCTGGGCAAAATCCTGGCTTCTGCATGTAGGATGATCTGCTGATTTCAAAGTACACCAAAGGGAAGGCACAGACCTATTTCTCACGCTACAGGAAATTGGGTAAGTGAAGTACAGTTATCATATTCTGGCATCACTTTTTTAGAATTTTTGAATTTCTTTAGGCTGTGGGTGGAGCTTTGCCATGGGAAGAGCTACAGAAAGTGCCATCACCATTTGTTTTTCCAGAAGTCTGTCAGAAACAAATTCATATTAGGTTCAGCTTTTTAGCCAACCCTTCTCTTCATTTAAGCATGCCTAGGGGTGCCAGCTTTCTACTGGCACAAAACTGAACTGCCTCTGCTCTGTCCTCTCTCTGAAGTCCTGCTCCTTCCCAGCAAATCCTCCCTGGTCACCTAGTCATTCCATCTCTGCCTCCTGTCACTTGTTCCCCCACCCCCATTCACACACTCATGTTCACCAGGCTGGGGTGTGGGTTGGAGCACACAGGGTTGGTGAGGTTGCAGGCTCCGGGGTGGGGCCAGGTATGAAAGAAGTGGAGAGCAGGAAGGGGCTCCTGGTTAGGACCAAGGGATTTGGAAGAGAGGGAAACCATGGTCGGGGGGAGGATGTTGGAGCTTGGAGTGGGGGGCAGGATGAGTGCTCTGACTGATGGTGTGGGCTCTGGGGTGGAGCCAGATGAGAGGTACAGAAGAGAACTCTGAGCTGAGATTGAGGGTTTGCAGGTGGGAGATGCCTCAGAGTTGGAGCTGGGGATCGGAGCTGGGCATGGGGTGCCTCAAGGGTGCAGGCTGTGGGTGCTTACTTCAATCAGGTACCAGAAGCAGTGACTTGTCCCTTCCTCTGGTTCTACACGGAGGCATAGCTAAGCCCCTCTGCATGCTGCCTGTCCGCAGGTGCTGTATGGGAGCTTCAGAGCCAGTGCTTTCGGCAGGGCAGCATGTGTATAAGCTAGACTGGGAACATGCCTCTGCTTCTGGGAGAATGCCTTAGCTTCACTGCACCATTGACCGGACTTTTAACAGCCCAGTCAGCAGTGCTGACCAGAGCTGCCAGAGTCCCTCTTCAACTGGGCATTCTGGTCAAAAACCTGACACCTGGTGACCCTATGCACGATCCAGTGACTTTGAAAGAAGAGTGCAGTCTCTGCTTTAAGACTAGGAGAGGACATGCCAAATGGACTGCAGCAAAGACCTTCTCCTCCATCACCCTGGGTTGCATTGTGCCTGCTCCCACTACAGAAGTCTGAATGGTTTCAGAGTCTCCAAACCAGTTCCCACACATCTTCCCCTTTCCCCAAAACAAATTTCCTCTATGAAACCTTAATTTTATGAAGGTTGGACCTCTTTGCTGCCAGCTGTGTTCTGTCCATGCTGAACCAGATTCTGACACACCTTGTTATGCCAAGACACCTATTTTATTTTACAAGTTATTTCACTGAATTCACTGGCACTGCTCATAGGGTAAGTTGTTATTCAAATGCTAATAATGTGCCTTCAGTGAACTCCTGTCCACAGCATGCTAGTGTAACCCACAAAAGGAAGACAAGTGTTAAACCAGCCCTACCGCTCGCTCCATGACAATGCAGTACTATTACTTATGGGAGGATCCTGATTAAGCTGCGGCACTGACACTGAAACTACAGTTTTTATTGAAGTGAGATGGATTATTACTGTAGCAGCACATCATCAATGGAGCAGGTGAACTTTTTTGCTCACTCTGCTATGTAAATGGCTGAAAAAAAATTCGATGACAGAACTCTTTTAAGAATAGCTCTCACACAATCTCTCTAGTCAGGGTACACGAGCTATGGAATGTTTGACCTACCAACCTCTTGAAAAAAACACATTCCCAAAATCCATGATTTAGCATCAGGGAGCTTGATTGCTCAGGGATTCAAGTAAAGTGGAATCATTTCCAGAACAAATTACTACATCTGCCAGTCCCCATGCCTCCCACAGCATCTTCACTCTTCTAAGCTGCTGGACCTTGCAGAAATGACATCACTGAAAATGGTGCCCAAAAAGCAATTTCTTTTCTTCCTACAGCTGCAGATTTAGAGGAACACTTTGAAATGGGCCTTTGAAGAGCAGCCAGCAGAATTTGCAAACACTTGTTCTTTCATGCACAGAAGCTCATAAGTTACAAATAAAAATGGAAATTGTGCCTGTAGTCAGGAGGCTAGGATGTATCCACTGCACTTGCAAACACACTTTCTTTAATATGGAAAAATGTGTTGTTTCTTCTACAAAATCATATTCATGGCTATCTGCACAAATGCCTGTTTCTTCAGGCAAATACGCACTTTTTGAGTCAGTATGGTATGAAGTGTGTGTAACAAGGGGGACTCCCAACTTTTGCAGGCACATTTTGGAATCCTTGCAAAATGTGGGCCTCATTATAAAGCACCCCTGCTCTTGACTAGTCCTTGATTGTTCACAGCTACTGAACTTTCACTCATTATGGTTAAAATTGTGGCTTTAGGTCACTAGCTGCGCTAGGTGAGGAGAAGTCTAGAGGAGCTCTCGAAGGAATTCTTGCTGAATCTGAGAATTATGAGAGGCTTCACAAGGGGATATCAGCTCTATTAACAATTGAAATTGTGCAGTGTGTGGTTAAAATTTTTACTGTCCAACATAGAAGCATAGTCGTGCTCCTGGCAGCACCCCATATTGGGTGGTTAGTGCTGATAGTAGCCTGGAGCAACTGTTATGCTAAGTGAGAGCAAGGAATGGGATTTTGGTTTGTGCTTTTATAAGAGTGACATGGTAGCAAGAAGTTACACCCTCTATCTGCATGAGCACCAGAGGAGCGTCAACCAACAAGAGGCCTTAATCGTTAAAACAGTTTTATTTCTGTTAAAAAGAAGGAAAAAAAGGTTTACATCCACACATTCTCAAACAATTAGGGATGAATAATGAGGCATAAGGCTGACATAAGATCCCGATAGAAAAACAATTTGTTGAGCTGCCATGTTATCCCTGATGTAGTGCAGATGATAATAGAACTGGGATTCAGAATGACTATTTCTTCCAGGAAAAACAATATTTTTTTTACTGTGATCTGCCTTAGCAATAAAATGCAGGAAAAAATGTGAATAGGGTTACTGGTCGTGCAACAGTTCCATTACTTAATAGTATCATTGGAACAAGCCCACCAATGAGGGAGGGGCGGCAAAGGAGGCAATTGGCCAGGGGTCGGGAAACTTAACAGTGCCCAGGAGCCCTGGTCACTGCTGTGGTGCCACAACCTGCTCTGAGGAAGGCATCTCTTGATTCCAAGCTTCTTTTGGCGATGAACCATGCAGGTTTCAGTGCAGAGTTACTGGACCCAGAACCTGCATGGGGCATATCAAAAGTATCAGAATCAAGAGTTGCTGCTGCAGCTTTCCCCAGAGCAGGCAGATTAGCTTAGAGGAAGGCTGGGGAAGACCAGGCAGCTGCCCAGGGGCTTATCCAAGCACTTGGAGAACAGGGCTGAGCCAGCCCAGGGGTCCTCTGGTTGGGTGGGAGGAGGTGGGACTTCTCTGAATGGTGTGGGAGTGGTTTATTTCCCTAGCTGATGGAAGAGGAGCACAGTACCCATCGATTGCTGCCTGGGGGCCCAGAATTGCTGTCAATGAGTCTGCCCTAGAATGGCACAGCAAAGCAAAGCAACCTGGATGCACATCGCACCCTGCGTATCTATAACCATTACTACTCCAAGGTGTCTAAGCATTCAGGGAACAATTGAATATTTTAAGAAGTCTAGGCTTATCCCTTAACAAGAAGGAACATGTTTACCTTCTGACCGTATCCAACAGCTTTCCGTTGATTCAAGAACTGAGGCAGATTCTTCAACGCTGCAGGTGAGGGGCTACTTGGAAATGGCAGAGCCATACATAGGATTAGAGCTGGTGGGGAAACCCTGCTGCCTCACAGGTGGACAGGGGCCACAATACAACTGAAATGCTCTGCTTCCTGTTCCCTATCTATGAATGATGCTGAACCACTCACTCATGGCTCTTTCCTTTTTGGATCTTAGAGGAGAGAGGGAAACAAAGAAGATCACCAGTGCATACCCACCTGTCTCCAGCGCTCTGTTCTGCACGGGAATAGAGAACAAAAATATTGCAACAGATTATTCAGTAGAGAATGCTACAAATAAAAGGCTTCCTGGCGGATTCTGTATAGATATAATGCTGTGAAAATATAATGCTACAGTTACACTGTGGCTGGAGTGTTTAGCCAGGGGGTTTATGTTTTGGGATACATTTGTATCCTGAAATAGCAATCCCACAGATAAATGCCACAATCAAAATCCAGTCCTGCATGCTGTATTCCAGTTCCAGTACCCCTCATCAAATGAGGGATAATGGAACTTCTGGAATAGCCCCTTATTTCATACCTCAGTGGCATTTGGACAGCACCATGTTCAAAATAAGGTAACTTGAACAAATGTAAGCAATTTGCATTGCACAAATTGTGTAAGTTATTTCAAGTTAAACCAAATGTGCACAGCTTAAGTACTTTTGGGTCGGGTTTGGGGCTGGAGGTGTCCAAGGCTGGTGGTAGCCTGGGAGTGCTGTGATACAAGTCCACTGGAGGACAATGTCTCTTTACACTACGAATAACTCTTTGGGTTGAGCCAAAGCAGTGGTGATGAACTCTAGAAGGAACTGGAAGCACAGACTGGCATTTGAGGATGTAACCCAGAAGATGACCATGCCCCACTCCCAATGCAGTAACAAGCTAAAAAAGCTTCCTTTCTGTTTCAAATTGGCCTCTACAGTTTGACTTCAGAGTAAACACAGATATATAACAGCATGATCTGACTAGCTGTCCAGGTTGCCCCTCACCTAACAAAAAACAAACTGAAAAATGTGTGCTACAGGTTTATCATTCTTCAGATCTATCCACTTTCTCATAGTTTTGTCTGGATAGCTATTTGGTCTGGAATGCAGGTAAAAGCTCCCATCTTTACTTCCCGCCCCAACACCTTTGTGATCACACAAGCTTCTCAAGTTTTTAGTCTCACTCTGTCATAACCTGCTTTTTCTGTGAACAAAGGAGGAGTAGGTGGATTTTTTCCAAGCTGTCAAAAATTGTCCAGATGTTATCTTCAGACTTCTCTCTTTTCTTAGATGCAATTTTGTTTCTGTTTTAATTATAGTTTTCCCTAGGATTCACTGATAATCAATTGTGGCAAGGCAATCAAGGCTAGAAGCTTTTAGTTATCTCAGAGCACAGAAAAATGAGAGAAATCAGATTAACTGTAAATATCCATGGTCTAATACCTGTTACTGAGACAATCTGTTCTAGCTTATTGTGTTTCACTTTGCCATCAACTGTTCAGATAAACTAAAGAACAAATTTAGTAGAAATATGATGATGGTCACTTTTAGTGCACAGTATCTGTGATCCAAGGTCATTATTTTGTTAAAGAGAGAGCCACATATTTTTGTCATTTCATTTTGTCAACCAACCACACAGGTTGAATGAAATCTTGTTACCTGATAGTTTTAGGGCAGGTACCAAGGACATAACAAATGACCAGATCTTGCCCATGTTATTCTGATAAGTGATGTCAGTGAAGTTGTCTGAGTCAAATGGGATTGTTGTGAATGTGAGATATTGAACACATGACCTACCAGACACGTCTGAGAAGGAGGCAAAAACCTACTGCTTCAGAACTCAGAGTGAAAAGCTGGACAACCTAGACCACGTCACAGCCTATTACATCAGAATATTCCCCCTACTATTAAGATTTAATTTTCCTTTTTTTGACATCACTGCCTCATATTTAATGTGAATACTCCAGCGGTTAGGATGGAGTACATTTTCCACCCTTCCATGGAAGTCAGTGCATCCATGGCACTTTCCACCAGTTGAGCATCTGTCCTCAGGTACGACAAGTCACCACTGTTTAAGGAAGATAACTACCTCATAGCTCCATGACATATCCTTTGAATATAGAGTTTTGAACTGCTTTGGCTTTTAGCTCTCTTTTCATTTTGCAGACTCGTGACTAATTTGTTTTCTAATATCAGAAGGAATTTCTGGTTTCCAGGTTTCTACCCTCTATTGAGTTGTGTTTGTTTTGTATTATAACAATATACATTACTGTCTTCCCTTGAGCTAGAACAACATGGACTTTTAATTGAGTCATCATGGCTGGAGGACATGAGTTCTAATTAAAGAAAAAATTGTTCCCAAGCTAAAACCAAGTTGTTTGAAAAGTTCCAAAGTTTCGAAAAACATCAAACTCCATTGGATTTTCCCCACCCAAGCTTTTAAATATTAAGATACACTAGAGAATTTTTTAATTGCAAGGCAAACAGCAAAGGCCAGATGCGTCTCTTCCCATATAAAACTATGCCAGATAGCAGCACTAAGCCCTTCTTGACTTGAAACTTTGTCTCTTAAGTCTTTGCCTACTCTGGCAATTGAGCGACAAAGCTTTTGTCATTTGCAGATGTTTAAAAACACCCCTCCTGTGCTCCCTCCCCATTCTCCCAAAAAATAATAAAAGCTTTGCAAAATACTATTATAAACAGTGCTTTGAAGGCAGGAGTGGTCTGCTGCCTACAACATAAATGCTGCTTGTCGGTGAAAGCTTTTCATCCTCAAAAGTGCCAAAAATAGTGTTTACGCTGCCTCCCATTTAGTAGCAGGGCTGTGTTGACACAGTCATGTCATTAAAAGCTGTGTAGTGTAGAGAAACCCTGTGGCAAGAGGGTGATAGCATAATAATGTGGCTGTAGGGTAGGCTCACACCAGTCCTTACAGAAGGTAATTTTTTCGGGGGATAACAGTTTTGTCTCAGGGATATCAACCTGTCCATACTCGTCACTCCAACTTTCCTGCTCTCAGTCTTCAGGTGTTGCCATTGGCTAGTCCCGCATCATCCACTCATTAACGCAGCTTCCATAATGTACAAACCCCACAGAAGTCTGGAGCTGCTGCTACCCTGAGAGGGGAACGTGTTGTGTTAGTAGACTGTAGGACACTATAATATAATAGTCAACGACAACTAAATTTAATTGAAAAAGACACAGCTCTTGCTTCCTCTGAATTAACTGGACCTCTGGGAAGCCTCATTTCTGAAGAGTTAGTTTCCTGTACTGCTCAACCAGCCCTACTTCTCCCAGTGGCTCTAATTACTATTCAGGCAATAGATTCCCTTCTAAACTAGGGAGAAATGTGTCACTTGCCATTTCTAACAATGTCTAGCTTTCTCAAATGTAGCTGTGTGAAGGAATTTCCTATATGAGGAAGTTGAGGCTACTGGGCTCATTTTTAGTCCTACTTTTATAGTCATAGCCACATATTTCCTTCTTTAGAAAGCATAGGGCTTGAACAGCCATCCATGAACACTCAGGTGGCCAAGTTAAACATAAACTAATCACACAAGTTTCCCAGTCAGTTAAAAATCTCAATCCCCCACCTTCAAAATATGAGGCAGCTGCTAAAATAATGCAAACTGAGGATTTCTCAAACTAGGTGTACCTGTTCAATAAATAACATATGTACCATTGGGAAACCTGTTTCCCCTACCTATGAATGTGTTGTTGAGTTAAAAGTCTTAACAATCACTTCATAAGTAAATCTTACAGTTAAATCTTGATTCAACCTGTGTGGTAGGTTGACAAAATGAAATGACAAAAATGCGTGGCTATCTTTTTAACAAAATAATGACCTTGGATCACAGATACTGTTCACTAAAAGTGACCATCAGCATTGACAACTATACGTTAGAGGTCGTCCACGAGTTCCTTTACCTCGGGTCCACCATCACTGACACCCTGTCATTGGAGACTGAGCTAAATAGGAGGATCAGAAAAGCAGCCACAGCTCTGTCCAGACTCAGCAAGAGAGTGTGGAATAACATCAAGTTGTACACTCACACCAAAATGAAAGTCTACAGAGCCTGCATCCTCAGCATCCTCCTTTACGGCAGCGCGTCTTAGACCCTGCATGCCCACCAGGAAAAGAGGCTGAATGTCTTCCACTTGAGCTACCTCAGGCGCATCTTTGGAATATCATGGAAGGACAGAGTGTCCAACACTGCTGTTCTTGAGCAAGCTGGAATCCCAACCATGCAACCCTCCTCAGTCAGCAGCGGCTCCGCTGGCTTGGCCACATCCACTGGATGAATGATGGAAGGATCCCAAAAGACATCCTGTATGGTGAGCTAGCCTCTGGCAAAAGACCTCCTGGATGCCTCCAATTGTACTACAAAGATGTTTGCAAGAGGGACCTCATGGAGGCAGACATCGAGCCAGACAGCTGGGAGGAGCTGGCAAACGATCACAGCAGATGAAGGCAGGAACTACACAAGAGCCTTCAGAAGGGTGAGATGAGGATCAGACAGCTAGCAGAGAAGAAGCGAGCCCACAGAAAGCACAGTAAGGACCTGCCAGACACCCATTACACATGCAACAGATGCAGCAAGGACTGTCGCTCTTGTGTGGGCCTTCACAGTCACAGTTGACGCTGCAAATGATGATCCCAAATGGAACTAGGAAGGGTGCGATCCATAGTCTATGTAGACTGAAGAATGCTGCTGCTACTACTAAAAGTCTCAACAATGACTTCATAAGTAAATCTTACAGTTAAATCTTGATCTCTTTTTCATTTTATATATTTATCTTGAATCACCGGTGAAGCACACCTGTCCTGAAAAGATTGAACCATTTTATTTTTAGATACTACAAATACTTTGACTAGTGTCAGTGGGAAGCCATAGTGTATAAATTAAGTATGTTGTAAGTAGAGCTGTGCAAAAAGCAGATTTTTTCAATTCCCTTGCCATTCAAAAAATTGGGGTGGGGGAATCTTTGGGTTAAATTAAACATGATTTTTTTTCAAAATTGTAGGCAAATGTGTTTATGGTGACATAACAAATGTTTCGATATTTTTGATCTTTCTGGATAAAAGGGAATTTTTAAAAGATAAGACATTTTAAATGGAAATAAACCAAAGTTTAATCTGATTTTTCCAGATGTTTTTAACTTTAAAAAAAAAACAATTTGGTGATACCAACGTGAATTCATGAAATATTTTGGTGTTGTTGAAAAAGCATTTGTCATTGAAAAATCCTTTATCCAAAAATTTGGTTCAGTTCTAGTAGTAAGTCTTTGCAGAGTCAGGCCTGAATATTTAACGCTCAAATTTCCTATCAGATGAAATCCTGTTTTTAAATCAATGATATAGTTTAAGTCCCTGCATATATGGCAAAACAGTTAGGCGCATGCTTAAATCCCATTGAAGTCTACAAGATATCATCTGGCAAATGAAGTGTAAAAATATAATTAGGAACGTCAAAAAAGAATTTGAAGAATGACTAGCCATAGTCTCTAAAAGCAATAAGCAAACAAATTTTAAGTACATCATCATTTTAAGCCTGCTAAACAGCCAGAGGGGCCATGAGACAATCAAGATGCTAAAGGATCACAGCAGAAAGACCATTTGGAAGAAACTAAATGAATTCTTTGCATTAGTCTTCATGGCTGAGGATGTGAAAGAAATTCCCCAACCTGGGCCCTTCTTTTTAGATGACAAATCTGAGGAACTGTCCCAGATTGAGGTGTCCTTAGAGGAAGTTGTGGAACATACTCTTAAATTAAACAGAAATAAGTCACCACGACCAGATGGTATTCACCCAAAAATCCTGAAAGAACACATATGTGAAATAGCAGACCTATATCTGTAGTCTGTCACTTAGCAGTTAAATCATCTTTTGTACCAAATGATTGGAGGACAGCTAATAGCATGCCTGTTTCTAACAAGGGCTCCAAAGATGATTTCAGCAACTACAGGCCAGTAAGCCTGACTTCAGTACCAGACGAACTGGCTGAAACTATAGTAAAGAATGAAATTGTCAGGCATATACATGAACATAATTTGTTGAGAAAGAATCAATATGATTTCTAAGAAGTAAAAACATGTTACCAGTCTATTAAAATTTTTTGAAGGGGACAACAGGTTGTGGACAAGGCGGATCCTCTATCTGCTTAGATTTTCAGGAAGCCTTTGACAAGGTCCAGCACCAAAGGTTTTAAAGCAGAGTAAGCTGTCATAGGATAAAAGGGAAAGTCCTGTCACAGAATGATGAACTGTTAAAAGAGAGAAAACCAAGGGTAGGTATACATAGTCAATTTTCAGAACGGAGAGCGGAAGCTAGTGGTGTTCCCCAGAGGTCTTGTCTGGGACCAGTCATATTCAAATGATTGTGAAAAGGGGGTAAACACTGATGGTGCAAAATTTGCAGAGAATACACAATCACTCAAGATAGTCAACTCCCAGGCAGACTGCAAAGAGTTGCAAAAGAATTGCTGAAAACTGGTGACTGGGCAATAAAATGGCACATTAAATTTAATGCTGAAAAATGCAAAGTAATGCACATTGGAAAACATAATCCCAAATATACATGTAAAATGATGGGCTCTTGGGCCCCAGAAGGGATGGGATACATAGAAAATTAGCTGTTGCCACTCAAGAAAGAGGTCTTGGGAGTTATTGTGAATTGTTCTATGAACACAATCATTCACTATGGAGCAGCAGCCAAAAATTGAAGAGAATGTTGGAAATCATTGAGAAAGGGAGAGATAAAAAGACAAAAATATCACACTGCCTCTACATAAATCCATGGTACACCCATATCTTGAATACTGCATACAGATGTGGTTGCACCATCTCAAAATATATATTAGAATTGGAAAAGCTTCAGAAAAGGGCAAAAAGTTATAAAGGGTATGGAACAGATTCCCTATGAGGAGAGATGAATTTGATTAGCAATTTACAGCTAGGAAAAGAGATGAGTAAAGGGGGATATGGTCAGGCCTGCAGATGTGGGGGAGCGAAGCGGGCATTTGCCTCTAGGTCTATCATTTCAGAGGAGATCAGAGCTCTGGCTGCCACCACAGCCAAAGCTCCCGGCCTTTTGAAACTCCAGAATGCTTTGTGCTTCTCTGTGGGTGGCTCAGAGGGAGGGGGAGGGACAGCAGTGACTGCACTAAGCCCCTCCCCCTTCTATCCATGTCCCCATCCTTTCTGGGGCAAGGAGCAACCCTTCCCACCCCCCACCTTGCCCATGGCGCCTGTCAGCGCTACTGGGTATGGTTGAGGTCTATAAGATCTTGACTGGTGTAGAGAAAGTAGATAAAGCAGTGCCATTTACTTCTCATCACACAAGAAGTAGGGGTCACCAACTGAAATTAATAGGCAACAGGTTTAAAATAAACAAAAGGAAGTACTTGGTCACAAAAATGGCAGTCAACCTGTGGAACTCTTTGCCAGAGGATGTTGTGAAGGTCAGGAATATAACAGAGTTCAGAAGAGAACTAGATAAATTCATGGAGGGAAGTCCATGAATGGCTATTAGCTAAGATGAGTAGGAATGGTGTCCCTGGCTTCTGTTTGTCAAAACATATTTAAATAATTCTGATTGGAAATAGTTTTCCCTATATTGATTTATTTATTGGTAACATTTGCTTCATGTGAATTTACACAGAGCAGCATAGTACCAGTATTCTTCTAATATTGTTTATCAAACTAAAATATTATTCAGCAACATATCAGGTGTCACCTCACCTGAAATATTGATCTGTGAAATATTGTTATAACTATAGCCAACTTTAAGAACTGTTTTTCTCTATGTTATACCTTCTGTGGAGCTAATATAATAAAATTTCAAGTTTCAAAATAAGACTCAGAAAACATTTCCAACTATCTCAGAGAAAATTATATCTAATTGTTTCAAGTTAATTTATATCCAGCAGCCCCAGACGATGTTACAAATGATATCAGATTGTAATTCACCTTTATTTATGTGTCTGTTTTTAGTACAATGATAGCAAGAAGGGAAGACGCTGGTGCCTGAAAGGGCAAGTTTAGTTAATTTGCTTCAAAAAAATTAGTTCTGATGCCACCAGCAGAACATGACTGAGGTGGGATTGTTAAGCTTACTTTTCTCTTTTCACTGCTATGTAGAGCTGGTATAGGAAATGTTTTTGGTTTTGTTTTGTTTTTTTTTTCCTAGAAGCCGTGTCTACACGTGCACGCTACTTCGAAGTAGCGGCACTAACTTCGAAATAGCGCCCGTCATGGCTACACAAGTTGGGCGCTATTTCGATGTTAACATCGATGTTAGGCGGCGAGACGTTGAAGCCGCTAACCCCATGAGGGGATGGGAATAGTGCCCTACTTCGAAGTTGAACATCAAAGTAGGGCAGATGTAGCCAATCTGCGGCCCGCAACATCGAAATAGCGGGGTCCGCCATGGCGGCCATCAGCTGAGGGGTTGAGAGACGCTCTCTCGACAGCCCCTGAGGGGCTCTATGGTCACTGTGTGCAGCAGCCCTTAGCCCAGGTCTTCTGGCTGCTGCTGCTGCAGCTGGGGATCCATGCTGCATGCACAGGGTCTGCAACCAGTTGTCGGCTCTGTGGATCTTGTGCTGTTTAGTGCAAGTGTGTCTGGGAGGGGCCCTTTAAGGGAGCGGCTTGCTGTTGGGTCCGCCCTGTAACCCTGTCTGCAGTTGTTCCTGGCACCCTTATTTTGATGTGTGCTACTTTGGCGTGTAGACGTTCCCTCGCAGCGCCTATTTCAATGTGGTGCTGCGCAACGTCGATGTTGAACGTCGACATTGCCAGCCCTGGAGGACGTGTAGACGTTATTCATCGAAATAGCCTATTTTGATGTCACTACATCGAAATAAGCTACTTCGATGTAGGCTTCACGTGTAGACGTAGCCAGAGAGTGTTATATTTACAATTTCAAAGTTGTATTTTCCAGATGCTACCAGTGTAATAATTTGGTACTTCTGATACTAAGTGTTCTCACGGGTGCTGTCTTAGGCCTTGATGCTGCTGTGAACTACGCACAGAGGAAAACATGTTTACACACAGTCCCATTGCAAACTACTGGTATATTGGAAGGCCAATATCTGACCCAGGTCACTTGCTGGTAGTTATTTCCTTAACTTAGAAAATTTTCTGACTGTACTAGTTTAAATTCCAATCTGGTATAGTCCTGGGAAAACTAAGGAAATAATTTCCTGTTTCTGTGGAAGCTTAGTTTCAGATTAACCAGAGGTTGTGGGAGAAGTGACTTTGATGTTGTCAGCGTTGTCCACTGGTGGATGGGCAGGTTAAATAGACAGCACTGCACAAATTGTAGTTGTGCAATGTTTGTGTCTGTTGCCTTAAAAGGCAAATTCCCAGCACATCAGAAGCATCTTTTTAAGCAGTTACTGTACGTCAGCACTTCTCAGTCAGATGATTTTTGCTCTTGTGTTATATATATGAAAAAGCACAAGAGGGAATTAAATGAAAACAGCTTTGTGTAGCCACTGCAGATTCCAATCTAATGATTTAAAAAGGCAAGACAAAAGAAAGATTAAAAAATTATATGTTTTGAATAAATTCGCAATGCAGTCAACAAAGTTACAGCTATAATTTCTGTCATGTGATTTCCCTAAACATTGCATTTGGTTAATCATACTGGGTCTGTGCTAACTGGTGGTGCTTCTGGACAGACAGCATAAGCAAAAGCAGTGCCAGGTTTTGTATTAGTGAAATAAATTGTCATAATATAACTAAAATAATGGGCCTGGTACACTCCTGTGTAATTCTGGGTTTTTCAATGTAACTCTGTTGAAACACATCAGTTAATGAACTGGTGAATGATAACCAGATATTCTAATCTACATACAGGTGAACTGTCCCTTTAGTGAGCAAAGACTGAGGCCACTGAGCTCTAGTTGCTACTAAGATGCATCTTCATAGGGGGCAGATGTTCCTTATAAAAAACTGCAAGAAAGGCAGCAGGGGAAGATTGCTGAGAGAAGCTGCAAGAGGTGACAGCCTTCAGGAGGAGTCCCTGAAGGAAACTACAGGTGGGAGTTGTGGCTGCACAGAAAGCCTGAGGTGATAGCTGATTGGACAGTAAAGAAAGGATGGCACCAAGGATAAGAGAGCAATGTAGGCTTGGCTGATAGTTCAGTCAGCTGGTGAGGAAGGTGGACAAGCAGACAGGATCTCATGATTCTTTCTCTCTAAGTTTACAAAGCATTTCATGATAATCTTATCTAACTATTAAAATACCCTAGCCTCTCTCTTACTTCCAGTCCCTCAACATATCCCTGAGTTGTTAGCCGTGTCTTTCAGTTTGTACATTTCTTCCTCAAAGTCTCTGAAACTCTCCTCCCACTTGAGACCTTCCTGACCAGTCTGGTTCTCAGTTGAAGGATGGGCTCTGTTTATCAAGCAGATTAATGAAACAGGCCTAAATGATCAACCAAAAAAGGTAATTTGGCAGGACTTCATTATGAGGTTTGCAGTTCTATCAACCCATTTTTCAGATGTTACCAGCTGCCGTACGTGTCAAGAAAGCAACGTACAAAGAAGCAACTGAAAGTACATACCAGATTTTGCACATTCCTTAATGTTGCATGATATCCCCTTTCAGGATAAACAGAATTCTAGAAGTCTGTTTGGGGTGGTAAACTTAATGAAAAGTTACTTTAGCCAGGAGAATAAAACAAAGTGGAATAATAGTTTATTAGAACATTAGCTAAAGCAGACAGATGCAAGTTATTAAAGACTACTTGTCACGAGTTTGAACTCGGCATGACTATGCTATAAAGCACAAGAAAAGCCGGGAACATGATGAATTGACCTGCAAAACACTAAAATCTGATCACCAGCACATTTTCCATTCTCTAGTTATATAGCACATATGGGCCTGAAAGCTGTTATGCATCGCTCAACACCTAGAATGCATCTGACTAAGACTGTTTCTATATTTGGAGCTGGGGATGTTATTCCCTGATCGTGCAGACATATTTATTTTAGCTCACATTGAATTCACATGTAATCTTGGTAGCATGGGTTGCAGTAGAACCCACAAGTTATCCTGAATAAAATCCACCTGAAGCCTATGTGTACACCCTCAAGTCAGCTAGCCGACATGGCCAGTCGCCAGTGCTGAGGCTTTCCTAGCAGTGCAGCTATTTTTAGCTGGCTAGCTCAATGAGAGTTTGTGCAAGTATGAGCACGCCAGTGGCAAATCACCTCCTCACTTGCAAATGGGGAGATGGGGCCTAGAGATGTTGACTGCAAATGTATAGTGTATCTAAAAAGTGAGCAACAGGGAAAATCATAGAGAATGTGTGAATGACAATAGGAAACCAGACTCCAAGCATTTGAACATCCAGTCAGGGCTCGAAAATCATGGGCGTCATAAAAATTATGATAGTTTTTTAAGAAGTCTTAATTGCTTCATGGTGTTGGTGCATTTGGGGTTCACATTTTTAAGTTTTTCAAGATATCAGTGGTGGAAATCTACATTTTTTAAATGAAGGCGGAGGCCCTTGAGTAATAGGTAAGCTGATTCCAATAGCTGGGGCTGTCAGAAAAACACTGAGATTAAACACCATGGCTGGGTCTACATGGTGCTCTGCATGGCACTGCTGCCAGCAGAGCTATGCAAAGTGAGCTTCTTGGGATTGCAAATTGCTTCTTATTTGCATACTCCCAAAGCTCATTACCATAGCCACGCGAGAGTTCGGTGCCGGCAGAAGAGGGTGCCAGCACTGCAGAGGCTGTGTAGACGTGCCTCTGCTGGCTAAACCCCCCTCTATCATCAGTCCCTTATGCCTTGGGCTCCAGGCTGCTGGACTTGGAGGGTCTACTGCCACTTGGAATCCCACTGGGGGCCCAAGGCTCTGCACATGGCCTTGGCCTGGAGCTCTGCAGCCACCTACAGTAGTGGCTAGATTGCCAATTCTCACACACCAGACTATGTTTCAGGCAAGTGGCATCTGGACCGTCCAGTTTAGGAGAGTTGGCAATGCTTGGTATGGCTCTAGTCTGGGTGGTGAGAGGCATGAACAGGTGTGTGTGTGGGGGGGGGATGATGGTACATCTCAGAACCCCCATGTAAAAAATAGTTCCAGTGCCATTATATTCCTGCATTTTCTAACCTCCACGATGTAGCCCTTTTTCTGATCCATCCTTTTCCCCAGTCCCTATTACTTTCTCTGCTTACTTCTAATGAGCTTTTTGAGGTGGTTATTTATCCGGATGGTTCTGGTGCCTGCCCACTCTGCAGCATCTAGCTGCACATCCCATGAGCACTGCAACAAATGTAGATGAGGGACAAGGACTTTGGTTCCCCAAAAAGGATAAAGAAGAGAATGAGCACAATGAGTACAACCAGTCTCTCCAAACTAGCAGCAGGTTTGGCCAGGTGTGAATAGAAGTGTGCAGGAGTACAGCCCTAATGAAGAACAATTTGTATCAAACATTACTGTGTAAAATTAGAGCAATTGCCCAGATCATTTTGGCCTCGATTCCTTTCATAAATAAATAGTTTTTTTCTATTTTAAAAACAAACATAAAAAGAGGACTCAAGTGAAAATAAATGTTACAACTGCCTTGAATAAAAATGTTGGTAGTTATTCAGCATCCCAATGTTATAGCTGAGACTGGCTTTTCTCAGTACATTTAGCAATTGAATCAAATAAACCTCCTTGGCCATGTTAGCCACAGGGTGTATCCAAACCTCCTTTCTTTATTGCATTTTAGGCAATAAGGATTTTGTAAGGAACCATAATTCTAGTGGAGACTATGATAATTCATCCGCATTTCCAATTAGAGTTTAGCTATTGCAACAGGGTCAGGCAGGCAGACCCTGCTAGGAAGTGAGGAAAAGCACCTCAGACCAGCAGCCAGAGCTAGGGAAGCAGCTACGGCAGCAACACTGGTGAAAGCGCTGCAAATAAAATGTTTTGGGAGTAAGGGAACTTCAAAGCTTGGCATGAAGCCTGTCAGCAAAGCATCGCAGTACCTCATTAGCCTCCTATGATCAGGCTGATTAGCATGCCCCCTTCAAAGGAGGGGGCTAGTGTAGACAAGCCTTTTGTCTAAGCAGGTTTGTCACATACGATCAGTTTCTAGAGCTGTCAGCCAAGGAGGTGAAGGAGTCACCTCTCTCAAAATTCAAGAGCTCTCAGCTCTTTCATCCTTCAAGTGGTATATGCCAAATTGGCCTTCTGTTTTTTTCTGATGTGTCCCAAAGTCCATTGTCTCTGTTTCAAGAGACATCAGAGATTCCTGGGGATGCAGCCTCAATCCAACCTCATAACTGTTGTCATCTTCCCCACTTGCTTGTTTGGCTTTGTTTAGAGTTCATAATGGAGACAGACCCAGTGAAGCAGGCAACATAATGATTCTGTGTCTAGGACAGGCTGGATGTATGCATTCCTTCACAAACACCTTGTAAGAACATATTTCCAGCACACAACTGTAAATCTTTATATGCTGTCTGTACATACCACATGAATAGTATAAATGACCATCATGTTCACATTTTGTGCACAACCCTTGCATGGCACCTGTCACATATAGATTATGACTACAGTATGTATGGCCAGTGAGTGTTCCAGGCCTGATGTGAGTTACAGTATGGTGTACCCTGTGCCAGCTGGCACTGGTAACTCCCAAGATCAAAATGATGATGTATGTTCATTAGCATTAGCTAGTGTCTCCAACACAAACAAAAGGGAAAGAGGGAAAATATCATTTCAGTACTACTGACTGGTTTTGGCCAGTCTTGAAGAACATGGCATTTCACAGCTGCAAAATGATGCAAGTTGGTACAAGTTGGAGACTCCTGGGGAAGCTGAAGCATTGTCAGATTTTGTACATGAAGTTGCTACGGAGCTCCTTGGTTATGACTCTATAGTTAAGGTTGTATTCTGAAATAGGCCTGAAATCAGGCATATATATTTCTTATGTACATGAAGGGGGCCTGTTTGAAATTTCACCCAGGATTAATTTTACTTCCTTTGAAATTTCTCTGAAGTTTTTCTTTCATTTCTGTTCATATTTTTTGAAACAGGGAGTGTGTGAAATTTGTCACTGGCTGAAATTGTTTGTGACAGTCTGTCTTTTATACATCAACTCATATCTTTGCAAAAAAAAATTTCTCTCTGTACAAATTGACGGAGAGAATCATTTTAAATGGACTTGGGGCAAAAGCCAGTTGAAAAGGGGACTTAGTGTTTTTAGCTGTTTATCATAGCTGTTCTTGATGCATACAGCTTGCATCCAGGTGTAAGTACTTCACTAAAGCTGCTTCCTACAGAGTTAAGGTAGTAAATCAATGAATTCAGTAGGTGTGGTAGTGTGAAGGTATGTGTCTTTTGGCAACAAACTAGAGAGAATGTACTGCTGGGTAACATAAAAGCCAGTAAGTAAAAAGTTAAGCTGGGGTTTTGTTTGTTATATTATTTATAGGAAAGCTTTAGCTATTTCATAAACATAAGTCTTATTGTATATTAATCGGTGTAAATTGGATCCACAGAGCAACCAGCAATAAATTTATCCTTTGTAAATATAAGCTAGAATGAGAAAGTACTATCAATTCTTTGGTAAGCATGGATCGTGGAAAATTTATTCCTATATCTTCTAGCTAGCCCTCACTCTTTTGTTGTTTATTTTATGATAGCTTCCAGATGTCCCAGTCAGAAGTGGGACCTTACTGGACTAGATGAAGGACTTAGTGAAAATCAGAAGTTGCGCAGAGGAGAATGTCTTTGACATGTCCATTCATCCAGAATAAGGACAAACAGTTGAAATATCAAAATTGTTTGTTGAAGAAAACTTTCTGTTATTTATTTAAATATTTATTCAGAAATATTGAAATTTTTATTTCTGACATTTTCAATCAAAACAAAACATTTAGATACTCCTGGATCAAAATATTTAATTCTGGTTTGTTGAACTGACTGGACTACATCTTCCACAATGAAATTAAGTCCTTGGTCCCATGGTTAAATGCTTGGTCGCATGAGAGTCCCATGATTGCAAATACATCATTTTAAAACTGTAGTCCAGCGAGGGAACATGGCCCATAAAAGAGAATGGAGGTGTTAGGCTTCTAAATTACAATTCCTGTAATTCAGTGAACCACCATAAGGATAAAAAGTTTAACTCTGCACTGAGTCAAAACAGATCAGTTCAACAAACTGACATATTTCAATTAGTGTTTGACTGTCCCAAAATGAAATATTTTTCTTTGGTTTCCTGAGAGAAAAGTTGATAAAATTAGAAAACATTTGGGTTTCATGGAAACTGCATTTTATTTTAAAAAAATATGATTGACAGTTCTTAGCCAGGTCTACCTAGGTGCTCTATAAGCAGAGACAGACATAATCCCTTTCCTGATGAATTTGCTGTCTAGGACTCTAACTCTGAAGTGATCCTTATTGTAAGTGAACTCACTTTTATGATAAGGTTCAGCAAGTGCAACTTTGTAACATATGGTACAGCTATCAGTATTTGTCCTAAAGGAAAAGATCGTAACCTTGTCTTCCATGATACCAGGCCCCTGCTAAACACATCTCTAAAGAATTCCTTTTAATTCCTAAGGGAATCACCAGTCCCTTTGTTCTATGAGTGCCGTGGAAGGGTTGAGATTCCCTATACCCACTTCCATAAAGTGTTTGTGAAACACCAGGCTGAATTTGATGACGTTTTTCTTTATTTAGATCCCTTAAGCCAAACATTTTCAAAGGACAAACTCATTTTTGCATGTGCAGAATTGAACTGGTGCTGTGCCTGAACCTTGCTGTGTGAACAGTAAATGTGCTAAGATGTGCATAGATTTGTGTTAGAATTTGCATTGACATAATCTAATAAGGCAGTGGAGAAGCTAAGTACACAAATTTTAACATACATACATCCACAGATAGAAGAGAGTTCACCTTGCATGCACAGACATCAGAACTTTTAAAGTTTCACCCATGGATTGTGGGTGAGGGGCAATTGAATATTGACCCATATAAAATATTTTTATCAGACTTGCATGAACTTTTGAAGACATAAACAGCAAGCAGCATGCACAAATTTGGATCTCTGTTCCAAAAGAGCTATTGTGTGCAGTGTCTTGTAGAATTAGAAGCTTATAGTAAAATATTTTGGCAAATCTTGTACCACTTTTACAAAACTAAATCAGTGATTTCATAAATCCACAGGAATGTTTCATGGAGACAAAGCTGGCTCTATGGCTCTAAATTAATAATCACAGAATTGTAATACTTTCCTGAAGCCTACACATCAAAAAATTTCACATTGCAGATTTATGTTTTAAGTCTATATAGCCTCTTTCCCACTTCCAGACATTTGTTGTAGTTACCAATTTCTTTTATTTCCTGTTATAGGTCTGCACTTTAAGATTCTCTGGAAGCAAACAGCATTTTGCTCTGATAACCAAAGAACTACTCACAGTATTAATTAGCTGATATTTCTCTTCTTGTCCTAATCATGTGACAGGATTGGAGCGATGAAATTATAACCAGAGGAGCTTTCTATTCAATGTGCTCTCATAGTAACCGGGTCTATTCAGGTACCTATAATATTGTCTATCAAGAATCAAATGCAACATTTCAAAGGCAAATACTGAAGGAAATAGCTTATTGGCAAATGCAATATTTCTAGTGAACCAGTCATAACTGGAAGTCAGCCCACAGCATTCTTGGTTTTAGAGGATACTGATGAAACCTCAGAAGTTTCAATTTCACAATCTTTCTCTTACACACAGAAATGCAGGCAAGCAGCTTAATGGAGTGCAGAAGCAAATCACTACAGGCTGTTATTTTATCAGTTCTACAGCACCGTAGTTAGAAAAATATTTTTATTGAAAAAGAGGGTTTTTAACTTTTCTAAAGTTTGTAGTCGTATTTTCCTATAAAGGGAAAATCAGTGACACTTGGCTCGCAGCTGAAATTCAGGTGCTTAGTATCTAGCCGTAAAATCTCATTATAAGATGATGCAGTAGATGCATGCTAATTCACACGTGGGCAATGAGTGCACTTGTGTATCTACAATGAAAGCCAGGTTTCCTTTGGCCAGTTGCTGGAACAGTGGGAATGTGCATCTGTGCCATGACTGCACTCAGAGAAGAACCACTTGAACTGGTCAGCTATAGGCAGCCAATCAAACCTATTTTCCAACCTGTTGCCATTCAGAAGCATATGCTTGTGAGGGGGAACATATGGTGCAGTTGACTTTCTTTGTAAGCACAACAGTAGTGGGGACAGCATACTCTCCTGGGACAACAGAGAGCGGCCTTGTATCCCCATATGATCTACCTAACTGACTTCCATTCTTTGTCTTGTTACCATTAACTGCATTTCTAAACTAGAACTCTGGTCTTAATGGGCCCAGCCTCTTAATCGTCCCAGGTGTCTCCTACATCCCACAGGGTCAGAGTTACTGCTCCAGCAATGCTCTGCTTCTGTCATGGAACTGATAGTGGCTTCAATAGTTTAGGGACCCATTTTTATGAATGCCACCTCTGCCTTTCTTCCGACTGTCACCTTTCTATCCATAGGCTCCAGATAGGATAGACCACAGTCATAGGGAACTGACCTCTTCCACATCCTTGCTGAGGGTAGTAAGCTGTTCTCTTTTCCTTTTGTCCATCTCATGAAGATTAGTGACAGCAAAACTGAGGACTACTCTATTTCCTTGGCTCATATGATGGGCACTTGTCCTTTTCACCAGCATTTCATGGGCAGTCTCTCTGCCACCAAAGACAAGTTGGCAGTGAATGGAAAGGATTGGGGAAGCAAGTGAAGACTCATAAAGGTTCTTCATCCTGCTAAGTGTGAGCACAATGATCTGGTCCTGCCTGGTTTTGGGTTGGTCTTGAAAGAAGGGTCTGGAGCTGTTGTGTTATTTCTTTGTCTGGAGAGAAACAAGTGATTTGAGAACAACAAAAAGTTTTGTGGCATCTTATAGACTAACAGATATTTTGGAGCATAAGCTAGTCTAGGTTAAGCCCAGGTGATTAAACTCTTGAGCACAGATCTTAGTGGCAAAAGGGCATCAGAGCTCAAGCAACTCCTAACTGAATATGCCACTTTCTACATTGTTGATCATGTTCAAGCATTGAGTAATAGCTTCTCTCACCAAGTGTTTCACCCAGTACTCTGACCCCAAATGTACAGTGTCATTCTTTCTTAACTTTCTTTCCAAAGACAGAAAAGATCCTGTGGCATTAACACCATAAGTAGGTCATCACTCTATGGACATGGCCTGAGAGCTTTGGGATGATGAGAATTAAGCCATTTTCTTGTCTATAGAGGAAATGTTTGCTTCTGGTTCTGTGCTATACATGCTATGCTATTGACTGAACTATTTCATTCTCTCACAAGCTTAGCAACCCTCATCTTTTTGGTGTGTTCTTTGTTTATAAATGCACTGCATTTGCAAGGAGTTTTGAGGTGCTTAGTTGTTAAATTGTAGATAGAACATAGAAATTAACAGTGCCCCCGCCATGCCCCTCCCCTCCCCATCCCAAGTACTGGCACAAAAAAAGCACTGGCAGTTAGTATCTTTGACACAGGCAATGAATTTCTGGGCAGGCCTTTCAATCTGTTATGGTTGAAATATGTGGTTTGATTTTCAAATTTGAAAGAGATGTTGCTATAGAGATAACAGCTTTTATTTGAGATTGCAAAATCCTGTTGAAACATTAACAATGCCTAGCTTGTAAATGGTGCTTTTCATCCATAAATCTCAGTACTTTACAAGTAAGTATTACTTGCAGATGAAGAAAATGAAGGCTCATTACTTCATGAGATGAATACTGTTCCCATTTTCCAGATGGGATGGCTGAGGCACAAAGAGGTTAATTTTTTGTTTAAAGTTATTCAGGAAGTGAGCAGCAAAGATTAAAGAACTGAAATTTTTGTATCCCAAACACTAGATATTCTCCTTTTCAAAGGCAAAAGATTATGAGCTAAAATAATGAGGCTGATCTGCACATAAAATTCACAGGAACAACAGATGTTGAACGATTTTAATTTCTCTTTTTAAATAATGTGGTCTGTGTATTCCCTAAAGCAGAATTTAATTTGTCTTATGGTGTTATCAGACAACTAAGCTGCCATCAAAACAGACAGATCAGAAATGAATGAAAACATGTTTTTGTACATTTCTGTGATTAAAGGAAGCAGACAGCTTTAATTTCCAAGCACTGATGTTTCATATCCATAGCTTCTCCAGTTTTTAGCCTGATTTCTTATCTTCTTTCAGATTGTTAAGCTTACGCTGCATCTAACATTTAATGGCCCAAAAAGGGAGAGAATATAAACCAGAGAGAGAGAGAGAGAGAGAGAGAGAGAGAGACAACCACTTCAAACCACAGTCATTACTGGCACAAACTGGAACTCTTCCTTGCTTACTGTCTCAGCTGCCAAGCCAAACACTTCAGTGGGAAATTAAATGACCTCTGAACCATCTAGGTGGTACCTCAAAAACAAGATTAAGCCTCACAGATGGTGATGTGTGTTGGGGGAAGATTATAACACAGCTGCTGAAGTTGTGCCTGTTCTGTGGCTCCTGCGCCTTTTCAGAAATACTAACTCACATTCACTAAAGATAAAGAAAATAACTAGAGCCTCTTGGGAGACAGACTTCTCTAAGTTGACATGGTGGAACAGTTGAAATGGACTATATAGGGTTACCTGCTGCAAAAGCATGTTTTACAGTGTTACATCTATACAGAGTATTTAAATGGCCTCTATTATTATAGTACGGGTTGAACAGCTCTAGTCTGGCACCCTTGGGACTGGATCAGAGAATCTGCTGAACCACAGGAGGTCAATATTGACCCGCAGCATTACCACCAATCCTACAGCTTACTGAGCTCTTAGGAGACTTTTAGGGGTAAATTACAGCTAAATAACAGCACACATCACTGACAGACAGGACTGGTGTCTGTAAACAAACTTTATGGGATCACAGGAATCTTGGCCACACCCATGATAAATGGTCATCCAGCTAGCTAAAGTCATGTTGGATTACAGATGTTGCCAGACAAGAGAGTGCCAGACTAGAAAGGTTTAACCTGTATCTCAGCAGCTGACAGTCTGATGTATTGCCCTTCCTCACAGACAGGATAGATATTTTTATTCCCATTTTACAGTTTGGGAACTGAAGCCTCAATGAGATATCTACAATGCAGCTAGCAGACTCCAAACATCAATAGACGAACTCAAGCAAGTGTGAGAAAAATAGTAATGTGGACATTGTTTTGCTGAGGTTCATATCCAAGCCCTCCCTAGCCATCAAAGCCAAGGTAGTTAGCCCTAGCTCCTTCCATTACCACAGTGTCCACACTGCTATTTTTAGTGCTCTACCGTGAACTGAACTAGCATAAGTGTGTCTGCCCTCAACTGGAATCATATCTCCCCAGTGCACTGTGGGATATGAGAGAGTGTCCACAGTCATGCAAAAAAATCTGCCATGCATGGAACTGAAAATGGGTTTCCTGGGTCCTAGGCTTGGTTCTCTTACCACTGGAATTTTAAACTTTTTACTGATAAATACCTAAATTGTACCTGAAATTTCTGATCAACAAGCACAAGTCTGTTGTTTGGAATTATCCAATTATCCAAGCATTTGCCTGTTGACAATACATATAGGCATACATAATTTATGATTGCAATTTAGGGCCTCAGTCCAAACTCCATTTATGTCAGTTGGCATCTTTCAGCTGACTCCAGAGAGCTTTCAGTCAGGCCCTCAACGCCTGTGCATCGTGGTCTGCTGTTTTAATGTGATGCATTGAAGGCCTCACATAAGCAAAGTTTAAGGGCAAATCAGTGCACGTAAATTTAGTTTTCAGGTCTGGGAATTGCTGACCCATCATAAACACTGACTCACTTGGTCTCATGGAGCTGGCTCAGCACTGTTGATATCAGATGCATGTCCAGCTGTCCTCTTCAGACTGAAGCCCGTCAGGAAGGATAAATCAAATCTCTGTGCACATCAGCCTCAAAGTATTTCTCAGCATGCGATCACTGCTGCATCATTTCATTTGAAGCATAATTTTTTATTGGTGTACTTAAGGTTTGGGCGGAATTAATGATTGTTTCAAAATGATTCCAAATGAAATTTGTTGAGTTTGCAAATAGTGTAATAAGAGATCATCAGTTTCCCTATTTCAGAGTAAAGCAGTCAGCCATCCCTTCTATATGTAAGAATGGATTCAGTTCAAAGAGTGGGGTTTTTTCAGTGGAAGTCCATAGCCTACTCAGTATTTTGTTCAAACAGATGAAAAAAATGCAAATGTAACCCTTCTGTTAATGCCAGATGCCTGCCAGAAGGGCCGGGTTCAACTCTTGTGGGGTTTTCCTGTCAAGGATACAACCAACCGGCTCGAGCCCCCACCCAGTGGCCTGGGACAATTTCACCCCCGTGCTGGGTGCCTGTAAGGCGGTTCTCCCCCCCCTCGCAAGCACAGAGTCTGAGATAGAAATGGCTTGTTTAATGACCATAACCTACCCCAAGGTTACAGTGACAGATGCAGTATATCTAAGCAAAGAAGAGACAAACCCCCTTTACCCAGATACCATCCCCATATGCAGTAGAACCCAGTCTCTTGCTGGGGCTCTTGGCCCTTTACCCCACACACAGTGACAGGGTGTACCTTCTGCAGTGCAGTCCCAAACCCAAAGCCTGCAGATAGATCACCAGGGCAGTACGAGCTGTTCACTTGTCTGTAGCCTCTCCTTGCTGCCACCAGCCGCTGTCCGCCGCATCTCCTACTGGCCGCCCACAGGTCGCCATCATTCACCACCCCTCCTACCAGCCACCCAGCATCATCCGCCACCCCTCCTACCAGCTGCCCGCTGGTCACCTTTGTCACTCCCAGCCCCTCTGCTTGGGATCTCCCTAAGGCAGAACCCTGTGATTTCAGCTCTCTGTGACCTCAGCAGCCATTCTGTGATTTCAGCTCCTGGTACCTCTCAGTGGGGTTTCACAAACACTCTAGTATCCAGCTCTACTTTTCAACAGGTGGGGAGGATTAGTCAAGCCAGGCTTATAGCTATATGGCCAAGGCATATGCAGGGACATGGCACTCAGCAAGCTAGCTCAGCAAGCACCCCTCCCCTCCTTTCTTACAATGCTTTAAACCAGGGAGCCCTGTGTAATCAATGTGCTACACAGCTATAGCGACTGCCCTGTCCCCCACAACAACCCAGAGCATTGGTGAGATCTCACAACTCCCGCATTAAGTGTCAGCTTAAATTGTGATTTTACAACTACATGTTTACAATAGACCAAATCTCATGGCTTACTTGCTACCCATTAGGCTTTGCCTGAAAAGGTATCACACATGCACACCTTTGCATTCTCATGCAAATGATCTCTGGGAGACACATTCCTCCCAGACTCAGTATCACACCTGCTGCCCTTTGCATTCTCATGCAGATGACTTCTGGGAGACACATTCCTCCCAGCCTTCAGCAGCATTGCGTTCCTTCTGCCACATTCCCTACACAAATAAATATGTAAATATTGTGTCATGGTATAAGACTCCATTATGTTTTTGTTAAGGATGTCCACATTACTTAAGAGCATCAGCAAGATCAGAAAGATAAAAAAAATCATGTTTTCAGCATATAAACATAGCCTTGGGTGTACCCAAAGGGACTGATTTCTTTAGGTACATTTGTCTACCTGCACTGTGAAATGGTTCCTCCCTGGTTTTCAGTAAGGCACTGAAAGGATATAGCATGGGCTAGTGCACTAAGTATGAAGCTGGGGTTCAGGATTGCCTCAATTCCCAACCTGACTCAGGACAGCTCAAACACTCATTGAAATCAATGGCATTGTGATGGGGGCTGGCTCACCACCTGTCACATCTCCCGCTGGTCGTGCCAAAATTAACTCTGTTCCTTAGCAGGGTGTGGTCTTCTGGTTGGTGTCTCAGCCCTCATCGTTCTCTGTTCTGATGTCTCCACCCTTTGGACCAGCACTGCTCCCTGGACTGTGCATTCTCTTTGGGATAGTGCTGTCCAGCAGCACATGGCCCTCCATTCCTGCCCCCACCACCCCATGCCTCTGAGGGTATATCAGCAGTTCTCAGTCCCAGCATCTGCGTGAGAGGCCAGCTGCAACTCCAAGTCTAGCCCTTACCTCAGTGGCAAGCCACAGTCTGTACGGGCTATGTGCTATAGAAGCTAGGTACGGTGCAAGGGGGAAGACAGGGATCCAGGCCCACCCACTACTCTGGGTCCTGACTCAGGAACCTTCCAACAGCAGCCTTGTCCTGCCCTCCTTCACTCCCCATTAATCTCTCATGCTCTCCGGGCCACGTTCCCATTATCCTTGTTCCTTCTTAACCCTTGTAACAGGGCAACAGCCTGGGAGACAAGAGCCTAGATCCTCTCTCCCGCTCCCCTGAGCCTACACAGAACCGCTTTCTCCAGGGGCTCCTACTCCCTTCCCGGACAGAGGAAGAGTGAGCGCCTCTCAGCTGCTGCAGCCTTTCAAAGAGCCCAGCCCGCACTGATTGGCTGAATGCTCCCTGCCCTGATTGGCCAGGGTTGCGTAAGACTCTTCCAGCTGTCTGTAGCCCTCTCCCTGCGGGAACAGGCTACCACACCACAGCAGGCATTCTTTCCTATCTTGATATTTTCTGGCTCAGGCATTAAGGCACTGACTCACTATGCCATCGCAGAGAAGTTATTTGACCTGTGATTCACAAATCACCAACTTCTAGGTTCGTGTGAGGACAAGAGAACATTTTGGAATTGTACAATACCATGTTAATGCTGACTATTAACCTAACAACCGGTCCTTGGCCACTGCTGGTAGCGGAGTACTAAACTTGATGCGGTTTTCAAGAGTAGAAAAAGTGTATGGCCTACTGCCCCGGAATGCTACTGCTGCCCTTCAGAACCCTGGCAATGGATGGGAGGGTGGAATGGTATTCAGGTAAGAAAAGAGGCCATGTTAGCAGCTCTCTTTTGTGATTGAGATCAATGGAATTTTTCCCTTGGACTTCAATGGGAATAGAAGCTGGCCCTAGAGTTGTACAGCATATTTAAGAAACACAAATTTGCCCTTTCTTGTTGCTCTATTTTTGATTTCCTTTAAAAGGCTGCAAGTAAAGATGCCTCATAATTTTGGCATGACTTCAAACCATCAAAGACTTCTTCTGGTCATGTTTTCTCTCTTAATCATTAACCATTAGGTCAATGTTTACCCTTTGAATTTTTTTCAACAATCCCGTTCAGTTTTTTGCTTTGTTTTATTTGACTGTGCATGGGATGGTTCATAAATTATAATTCCTTATGAAATCATTTTGATAATTCAGTGTGACCTCCTGTATAAGCCAGGGCATAGGATTTCCCTATATCTTCTCATCTTTGTACCAGAGCACATCTTCTAAAATAACAACTTATTTTGATTTAAAATTTGGTAGTGAGGGACCATACACCACAAACTTTGGTTAGTAGCGCTCACTGTTAAAAATATGCACCTATTTCTAGTCCAAATTGGTCTAACTCCGGAGTGGGCAATAAATAAATAACCTGTCACTCTGGGGGACAGCACTAAAAATGTGATTAGGATACGTCAAGTCCAGCTACACAATTCACATATCTGCAGTTGCAGCCTTTAAATTGATTTTTCCCCATATTATAGATCTGGCTTTAATGTAACCTTCCTACCCTTACTTGGGATTTCCCTTTTTATATATTCAAGAGTTTTTTTAGTGTTCTTTAGTGTTCCCCACACACACATAGCTCATGTTGCACTGGGAATACATGTTCATAATCCCCAAACATTTTTTTTAGAGTCACTAGTTCCAGGGATAGAATTTCCTATCATGTAAGTCTGTCGTCCATTCTTCATTCCACAATGTTTAACTTTTCATTTGGCTGTCTTGAAACTTGTATTGTGTGCTTGCACCTAGCTTATCAACAGATCCTGGTCTCTTTGTCTCAGTTAACTGTTCTTTTCTTATTTACCATTTCCCCCCTTAAGTATTAAAAAAAATGTAGTTTGCAGCCAAGAACCTGCAGGACCCTTTTCAGAACACAGCACTTGATGATAATTTCCTATTCATAGTTTGAGACTTACCATCCAGGAAGTATACTTCCTGGGGCTTGTCTACACTTGCACCCAACTTTGAAGCGGGCATGTTATTCAGGGCAACAGGAGATTCGACTCATAGAATCATAAGGCTGGAAGGGACCTCAGGAGGTCATCTATTCCAGCCCCCTGCTTCAAGCAGGATCAACCCCCACTGAGTCATCCCAGCCAGGACCTTGTCAAGCCAGGACTTAAAAACCTTGAGGGATGGAGAATTCACCACCTCTGTAAGCAACACATTCCAATGTTTCACCACCCTCCTGGTGAAGTAGTTTTTCCTAATACCTAACCTACACCTCTCCCTCTTCAACTTCAGACATTACTCCTTGTTCTGCCATCTGACGCCACTGAGAACAATTTCTCACCCTCCTCTTTAGAGCTCCCCTTCAGTAAGCTGAAGGCTGCTATTAAATCACCCCTAAGTCTTCTCTTCTGTAAACTAAACAAGCTCAAATCCCTCAGCCTATCCTCATAGGTCTTGCTCTCCAGCACCTTAATCATTTTTGTTGCCCTTCGCTGAACCTGCTCCAGCACATCCACATCCTTTTTATACTGGGGGGCCCAAAATGGGACACAATATTCCAGATGTGGCCTCACCAGTGCTGAATAGAAGGAAACAACTACTTCTCTAGATCTGCTCTAAATGCTCTTCCTAATGCATCCTAGTGTGCCGTTAGCCTTCTTGGCTACAAGGGCACACTGTTTACTCATATCCAGCCTTTCATCCACCATAACCCCAAGGTCCCTTTCCACCATACTGCTGCTGAGCCAGTCGGTCGCTAGCCTATAACAATGCTTGGGATACTTCCACCCCAGGTGCAGGACTCTACACTTCTCCTTGTTGAACCGACACTTCTCCTTGTTGAACTGAAATTACTACTGAAGTGCTGCGGTAAATAGTGGGATTACATTTTCCAATGTGCATTACTTTGCATTTATTGACATTGAATTTCATCTGCCATTTTGTTGCCCAATCACCCAATTTATTAAGATCCTTTTGTAGCTCTTCACAGTCTGCTTGGGACTTAGCTATTTTGAGTAGTTTTGTGTCATCTCCAAATTTTGCCACCTCACTGTTTATCCCTTTTTCCAGATCATTTATAAATATGTTGAATAGGACTGGTCCCAGCACAGACCTCTGGGGGACACCACTATTTACTGCTCTGCATTCTGAAAATTCTCTGTTTGTTCCTACCCTTTGTTTCTGATCTTTTAACCAGTTACCAGGCCAAGAGAAGACCATCCCTCTTACCCCATGACAGTTAACTTTGCTTAAGAGCCTTTGTGGGGAGGACCTTGTCAAAGGCTTTCTGAAAATCTAAGTACACTGTATCCACATGATCCCCCTTGTCCACCTGCTTGTTGACCCTTTCAAAAAAATTAATAGATTGATAAAGCACGACTTCCATTTACAAAAGTCGTGTTGACTCTTCCCCAACAAATTACGTTCATCAATGTGTCTGTCAACTCTACTAGAGTTTCAACCAGTTTGCCTGGTACTGAAGTCAGACTGACTGGCCTGTAGTCTGGAGTCCTTTTTAAAGATCGGCATCACATTAGCTATTCTCCAGTCATCTGGAACAGAAGCTGACTTAAATAACAGGTTACAAACTACAGTTAGTAGTTCTGCAATTTCACATCTGAGTTCCTTCAGAACTCTCTGGTGAATGCCATCTGGTCCTGGTGACTTATTACGATAAGTTTATCAATTTGTTCCAAAACCTCTTCTAATGACACCTCAATTTGAGACAGTTCATCAGATTTGTTACCTGAAAAGAATTGCTCTGGTTTGGGAATCTCCCTCACATCCTCAGCCATGAAGACAGATGCAAAGAAATCATTTACTTTCTCTGCAATGACCTTTTCATCCTTGAGTGCTCTTTCAGCATCTCAGTCATCCAGTGGCTCCACTGGTTGTTTAGCAGGCTTCCTGCTTCTGATGTACTTAACATTTTTTTTCTATTACTTTTTGACTCTCTGGCTAGCTCTTCTTCAAATTCTTTTTTGGCCTTCCTAATTATATTTTTATACTTTTTTTTTTGTCTCTCGCTGCCTCTTGTACTTTATTGTTTAACCTCAGTGGCACTTTTTTTTGTTCTCTTACTGCATTTCCTAAATTGGGGTATACATTTAAGTTGAGCCTCTATTGTGGTATCTATAGAAAGTTTCCATGAAGCTGGCAGGGATTTCACTTCAGGTACTGTACCTTTTAATTTCTGTTTAACTAACTTCCTCATTTTTGTGTAGTCCCCCTTTCTGAAATTAAATGCTACAGTCATTGGCCTCTGTAGAATTTTCCCACCACAGGAATGTTAAATTTAAGTATATTATGGTCACTCTTATCCAGGGGTCCAGACACATTCACCTCTTGGACCAGACCCTGTGCTTCACTTTGGACTAAATCAAGAATTGCCTCTCCTCTTGTGGGTTCTAGGACTAGCTGTTCCAAGAAGCAGTCATTTAAGGTGTCAAGAAACTGCATCTCAGCTTCCTGTCCTGAGGTGACATGTACCCAGTTTCTATGGGGTGTGGTAGGGTGAGGCCAGGGGATGAAAGACAAGAGTGAAAACAGGGCAGAGTGGAGCAGACAATTAGAGTGGCAGCAGCTGAGGTGTAGGCTGCCCTAGATCAATTAGGGCCATCTGATCCCACTCAGGGCTACCTTTATAAGCCCTTCTCCACACAGGGCAAGGGGGAGGGTGGCTAAGGAGAGTTCGGAAGGTGAGTGAGGAGAGGGAAGGAGACTTGGAGGAACACCAGAGACCACAAAAGAGGAGAGGAGCCTCAGCAGCCTGGGGGGCTGGACTGCCCCAGTCCAGGGGACCTGAAGCTTAACCAGAGACTGTGAGGAGTTGGTCAGCTAGAGGAGCCAAACAAAGGAGGGGACTTGTTGCCACAGCTACCATTAGGGGTAGGAAATACCAGAGGGGAATCGTCTGGGGCAATGGCCCAGGGAGAAGCACTGCAGGGGCAAGAGCAAAGGAAATCAGCCCTCGCTGGTAGTGGCCATCCAGGGTCCCTGGGATGGAACCCAGAATGAGTGGGTGAGGACCAGGTTCTCCACAGACTACCCCCTGCCCCAGCAAGGGTAACGGGGTTCATATGGTGTGGCCAGTGGACTGAATGGAGGACCTGGGGCCCAAGAACAAGACTGACCTTACCACAGGGGATAGTTGAAATCCCCCATTAATGTTATTGGGTTTTTTTTTTAAATTGTGATAGCTTCTGTAATCTCCCTGAGCATTTCAGCGTCACTATCATCACCCTGGTCAGGTGGTCAGTAATATACCCCTACCATGATAGTCTTGTTATTCAAGCATGGGATTATTATCCAGAGAGATTCTACGGTAGAGTTTAGGTCATCATGATTTCTACTTCATTTGATTCTACACTTCATTTACCATACATTTAAACCCCTCCTCCAGCATGACCTGTTCTGTCCTTCCACTAAATTTTGTACCCTGGTATTACTGTGTCCCATTGTTGTTTTTTTGGTTTTTTTCCTCATTCCACCAAGTTTCTGTGATACCTACTATTTTGATACCTTCATTTAATAGGAGGCACTCTAGCTCACCCATCTTATTATTTAGACTTCTAGCATTTGTAGACAAGCACTTTAAAAACTTGTCACTCTTTCGCTGCCTGCCATTACATTATGTGATTGAAAGGGACTCTATTTTACTTGACTGTTCCTTGTCAGATACTACTTGTGTTTTATCATGTTTCATTCTCTCCTCCTTACTAGGACATAGAGAATCTCCAGTAAGAGATCCTGCCCTAACGGATGCCACTGTCTAAACCACAAGTGCCACCGCACCTGCCAGCTTTCTCCCAGCCCTTAGTTTAAAAACTGCTCTAAGACCTTTTCAATTTTAAGTGCCAGCAATCTGGCTCCATTTTGGTTTAGGTGGAGCCCATCCTTCCTGTACAGACTCTCCCTTTCCCAAGTTTCCTCAGTTCCTTATATATGTAAACGCCGCCCTCCTACACTATTGTCTCATCCACGCATTGAGAACCTGCAGTTCTGTCTGTCTAACTGGCCCCGTGCGTGGACCTAGAAGCATCTCAGAGAATGCTACCATGGAGGGCTTGGACTTCAATCTCCTACCCAGCAGCCTAAATTTGTCCTCCAGGATGTCCCTCCTATCCTTCTCTATAGCACTGGTACCAACACGTACTATGACCAGTGGCTCCTCCCCAGCACTATACATAAGTCTATCAAGATGTCTTGAGAGATCTGCAACCCTCGCACCAGGCAGGCAAGTCACCATGTGGTTTTCCCAGTCATCACAAACCCAGCTTTCTATTTTCCTAATGATTGAGTCACCCATAACTAAAACCTTCCTCTTCCTAATAACTGGAGTTCCCTCCCCGGAGAAGTATCTTCAGTGTAAGAGGATACTCTGCCATCATCTGGAAGGAGAGTCCTGGCTATAGAATCATTTCCCTCTGCTCCAGGTAGATGTTCTCCTTCCCTGAGACTTTCATTCTCCTCAACAGCACCAAGCCTGTCAGAGTGGAGATGGGATGGTTCTACTATGTCCTGAAAAGTCTTATTTATGTATCTCTCTGTCTCTGTCAGCTCCTCCAGTTCCACCACCCTGGCCTCCACAGTACACAGTTTCTGAGGGTCAGGAGCTCCTTGCACTGGAAGCACACACAAGCCACCTGCCCAGAGGGTGCATCGTACATTCTGTATTGGGTGCAATAAACTGCATAGCCCCCACCCTGTTGCTGGGCTTCTGCCTTGTCTTATTAAACCTGAGGCGGGTCACATGGATTAAGTTAGGTTGTTATTGGCTTTAAATTCAAGTTGGATGATTTAAGGGTCACTAGTCCCCCCTCACACTGCCCCTCTGAACTCCCTCACAAAACTCCCCTGTTAGCTGCTCCTGTTCACTGGCTCCTCTGGTCACTTAGAGGCAGGCTTTATAAAGCCCTGCCCTTTCTAAGTAGCCCCACCCCCATGTTAAGGGCTCAGGGGTCACTCTGGGCCTTGCCTAGCAGGGTGCTAGGCTCAGCACACTGTCTTCCAAACAACCACACCACACAGCATCTTTCAGACAGGCAGCAAGCACACTATAACACACACACACACTACAAATTTACCCCAAGGGTCAAGTAATCACTCCTCCTTCACTTGGAGGACTCCCTCGCAAAACTCCCCTGTTAGCTGCTCCTGCTCCTCTGTGCCCAAATTAGGGTTAGAAGGTCTGATTTTTAACTCTTCAAGTTCGTTGTGAGCTGCATTGTACACCTAGACAGGTGGAGGAAAAATACCCCATTGGAAGGCGTTAAACTTGTTGGATGCCCTCTTGGTCTGCTGTATAACGTACTCACAGTCTGTCCTGGGAGAGTAACAGCAGGGAGATCAGCTGCTGTGAGGCTGCCATTCCTCTGCTTTCTGTGACAGAAGACCTATGCACCTGCATTCCCACACCAGGGAGAAACATGGGGCGTAGGAGGAATTGCGTTTTGACTGAGTCACATGTGGTGTCCTGGCATGCTCCTAGGGCAGCACATGCGATATTTCTCTCTCCTCAAGATTTCTGGTAACTCAGCAATCTAGCCCATGATAAAATTCTCACTAGCCACACTTCTGGGACAGACTTGTACAGTGACTCCTGTTAAGTTAGAAAATTATTCTGTTAAACAAATCATTCCCCTTTGGTGGTTTATTTTAGTTCAGGAGGTATACAACTCAGCCCACCCAGCTCACAAATTATATACCTTTTCTCCTTGATGTATGTGTTATCAGAAGTCAAAGGCTAAAAAAAAAAAAGACAAAAAAAATCAAATAACTTCTCTTCTAGGATCAACGATTTAAGCAACAAATCACTGTAATCAACTTTGACTATCCTAATGAAAAAAATCTTTTAATTGCAGTAGTCCAGATAGGAAGAATATACTCATTTTTGTAAGAGAAGCCAAAGAAATACCAAACATGTGAGTATAAAATGGTGACCTTCCAAAGAGTGTGTATAATTATAGGGATCATATGAAGATTTTCTCCAAGGCATGTTCCTGATTGTGCAAATGTGGTCAGCTTCCCTTGTAGGCTGGAAACTCCAATTATCTTCCCATGTTTATAATAAAATATATTGTGATTCCATTAGTTTAGTTCAGTTTTCCTTGAAACTAGGTCATACGTTCTGATGGGAGAAGTACAGCTCTGTTACATTCCACAGTGCAGTGATAGGGTGATATTGTAAGGCTGTGTCCACACTAGGGAGTGACATCGAAACGGCTTATTCCTATCCATCATTTCAAAAAAAGCTATTTCAAAATAAGTGGCTTGGAAGCGACTACACAGGAAATGTGGATCGACATTGCGATCTGCAGCATCGAAAAGACTCCCAGTCATTTCGAAATGGAGCAGCTACACAGCCACAGCTTCATTTCGAAATAACGGGGCAGAAAATGGCTTGGGCAGGGTCGAATGGCTGACAAGCCTTTCCTGGAACATGGATGAGCCAAACCCTTAAAGGGTCCCTCCCAAACACATCCCCCATGCAGCTGCTGGGGACCCTGGCTGCTTGCAGCACATGACCTCCAGCACAGCACTCAGCAGAGCCTTGGTTAGCCACCACACCACTGCCTGCCATGGACCCGCAGCACTTCACTGATGGGGACACCTTGGACATCATGGCCAGCCTGACGGCCATCCTGACAGCATGCCATATGAGGCTACGTGCTGCCTGACACGTGGCCAACCTCCTGCAGGCTCCCCTCCACGGTGTATCCAGAGCACCCCCGGTTCCAGCCCCACCATCACCTCTAGCAGTACCCCACCAGCAGGGAAAGGTGGGACGACATTGTCCTAGGAGCGTGGGACAACAACTAGTGGCTCCGCAACTTCCGGATGACTCTGGCCATCTTCATGGAGCTGTGCCATTGGCTGGCACCAGCACTTTGCCACCAGGACACCCGCATGCGGCCTGTGCCCACCACCCCTCAGCAGAGAAACAAGTAGCCATTGCTCTGTGGAAGCTGGCCACCGTGGGCAGCAACCACTCAGTCAGCCACCAATTTGGGGTGGGGAAGGCCACCGTTGGGGTCATCCTCCTTGAGGTAAGGCACCCAGGGCCACACACCCACGGCAGGACCCCGGGGAGTGGGGTCCCAGGGAGGGGGTCCCTCATATGTTACCACACACTCACGGGTGCCTGTGCCCTCTACCCTACAGGTTGTTACCGCCATCAACAGGATCCTCCTGAGCCACCTGAACTGCCCTGGGGGACGTGGATGCTGCCAGGGCCATCTTCCAACAGCTGGGATTCCCCAGCTGCATTGGTGCATTGGACAGCACCCACAACGCCATGCAGGCCCCACCACACAGCTGGGGACGGTACGTAAACCAAAAGGGCTACCACTTTGTCATCCTCCAGGCCCTCATGGATGCCCGAGGACATTTCATGGACATCTGTGTGAGCTGTCCAGGCAGGCCCCACGATGCCCACATCCTGTAAAACTTGTGGCTCGGCCGCAGGATGGCAGAGGGCACCTACATCCCCCCACGGGAGCTGCTGGTGGGGGACGTGATCACGCCCCCATGCATTGTCGCTGATGCTGCCTACCCACTCCAGCCCTGGCTAATTTGCCCCTACATAGGACACACCAATGAGAGCCAGGACCTCTTCAATGCCCACCTCAACTAGGCCAACACCGTGGAGCAGGCATTCAGCCATCTGAAGGCACTTTTCAGGTGCCTCCTGATGCGCCTGGAGGTAGGCCTGCCCCGCATGCCCGCAGTTGTGGCTGCCTGCTGTGCACGGCACGACCTCGTGGAGAGCAAGCAGGAGCTCTTTGTGGCACACTGGGCAGCTGAGGCCGTTCCACACTATGAGCAGCCAGGTATGGTCCCGTGTCACCAGGTGCAGCAGGACAGGGTGTGTGGGCAGAAAGCCCTCTGGGAGACCTTTGCCCAAGGGCCCCCATGACCTGGCCTGGCTCACTCCACACAATACCCTCCCCCCGTTCTCACCCCTGCCCCACCAGCACTCCCATTTTCATCCTCACCTGAGGGAGGACACATATCACAGTTAAATAAATTCAACTGCTATTTTTGGAACACAAAGAATGTGTGACTATTTACAGGGGGCGTGGGGTGAACTATATACATGGGGAGGCGGGGGCCTCAATTCTCCATTGGAGTGGCTGGTCGGGAGCCACGACAGCCCCTGGAGCCGCAACCACCCTGGGTCCGGGACCACAGAAGGGCCGGGATGGGACAGGTGGAATGGGGAGATAGGGCTGGGCCAGGGTATCTGGGGGCTCAGACTCGTCGGGGACGGGGGGAGCCACAGACAGGCAGGGCTCGCCTGGCCACAACCAGCACACCAGCTCCTGCCACTCAGCCAGGGTCATGTCAGCTGGGAGCAGAGCTGTAAGTGCTGGGGGGGCAGAAGAGGCACCAGGGGGCTGGGGAAGAGGGAGGTGGCAGGGAAGAGGGGGAGGCTGGGGTTGTGGGGACCAGGGAAGAGAGGGATGCTGGGACGGGGGGGCCAGGGAAGAGGAGGGAACCAAGGATGAAGGGGCCACTGGGGCAGAGGGGCGAGCTGCGGGAAAAGCTATCCATGGGGTGGGCAGCTGGGCCAGGCAGTTGGCAATGGCCTGGTTCAGGGTGTCGAGATACCTGGCCACCCGGTCCCAGGCCACCTGCTCCATAGAGAGCCATTCCTGCAGCAAGCTGTTCTGCTCCCACCATGCAGCCATGTGGGTTGCTGCCAAATCATCTGCCCAGCTGCCGCGGCGGTTCCTCCCACCACAGTGCATGGTCTGGGGGAGCGTCGCCCCCTTGCCCTCCTCTGCTTCAGGGGTCCTGGGCACGTCCAGTGGGCCGGGGTGGCTGGCAGATGCTGCGGCTGTGAAGACATAAGGCGAGAGGATGGTGCTCCACCAATCATGAGCCTCGGTACCATAGGCCAGCGGCCTTGTCCCCACTGACATCTCACCCTGCTTGTGGTGAGGGGCTCTGGGGTGGCCCATCTTCTGTGGGGTCTGTCAACATGGGGCCCTTAGAGTGGCTGTCCCAGCCTTCCCAGGCTTCTGACCCCCATGGTCCCATGCAGGCCCCCCCGGCAGTGAAGACAGCCATCCCCATGTCCCTGGCCTATGGCGTGTGCCCAAATCCATATAGGCTGCACTGGGGACCACCACCACCACCACCACCCCCTCATGACCAGGGCATCCCACGCCCAGTCATACCTGAGAGTTCCTCGGGTGGTTCAGGGGAGGCCCAAGTGGAGGTAGCCCAGCTAGGGCCCTCGGAGGGCTCAGCAATGCACAGAAGTCCCTTGCTCCCGCTCTCACTGTCCCTGGTGCCAGCAGGTACTTCGGGGCCTGCGGTGGGGCAGGGGCATTGAGGGTCCTGGCTGGGGCCCCTCACCGTTCCCCTCCAGCTCTGCTGTGTCCAGGATCTCTCCAGGTGGTGCAGCCTCCCTGGGTCCCAGCAGCTGGTGGAGGTCTCTGAAATAGGGACAGGTGGCCAGCACTGCCTTTGACTGCCTGCCTGAGGCCCTTGCTTGGGCATAGCTCTGCTGTAGCTCCTTGACTTTGGAGCAGACCTGATTGGGGGTCCAGAGGGGATGGCCCCCTGTGGCAAGGTTGCTGGTGAGGCGGGTGAAGGCGTCCACGTTTCTCTTCTGCCCCTCTGTCCTGAGCAGGATGTCCTCATTCCCCCAGACACCCAGCAGGTCCCGGACTTCAGCTTCCAGCCAGAGGGCCCCCCTTCTCCTTGGGGGCTGCCCAGAGGCCTGGGAGCCCCACCACTAGAACCCTTGGCTTCACGAGGATCCTGGGGGTCTTGGCTGCTGGCCATCCATCCAGCCATGGAAGGATGTCACTTTCTGTGGGTGCTAGGGAGTGTCGCCTGGCTACCTCGTGCTCCTACGGCTGCCAGCACACTCTCAGCTTCCTGCATGGGGTTTCTGTGTCCCTGCAGCTTTAAGGCACTCGCAGCTGACAGCCATAGAGCTCTGGCTGCTGGTGGGAGGAGCTGGCTCTGTGGAGGACTTTTCATTTCAAAATGGCAGCCAGGGAGCAGCTACACACATTTATTTTCAAACTTAACATCAAAAGGAGGCGTTATTCCCAACAAGGGGGTGGAATAACGATTTCGAAATGAACGTCTTTTAATTTTGAAATTAATTTCGAAACAAGCAATTGCTGTGTAGTCGCTCTCGTGCTCATTTCAAAATTGCCCCTTATTTCGAAATAATTTTCTAAATGAGCTGCTAGCGTGGCCACAGCCTATCATATTTATTATCAAAAATATAATAGGTACAAACAAACTAGTTTCTTTGCTACTGATCTTTTTATGGATCCTTCTTCTCCAAAAAAGATAAACAAGCACCTTCCCAAAAGAGCTGTATCAATATATTGGGATCTCAGAGCTTTATCATGAAAGCTTGTAATTTGCCATTAACAAATTTTCCCAAAACAGCAGTGTTCTACTGTTTCTAGGTAACCCCACTTTGGCTCCTAAACCAACAAAACACTTATTCATATGCTTAAAGAGAAACATCTGAGTAACCTATTAACTTTAAGGGATTTCTAATGTTCTTGAGTACTTTTAGGAAAGAAAGATAGAATTAAATGTACGAGGCTGAATTATGGTAAATTATTGAACTTGACCTTGCTGGAAATGGTGCAGTCTAAAACCGCACTGCCTTGTAGCTTGCATGTTTATTTGCGCCAATGCAAAGTGTGCACAAAAACAGTACAATTTCTGATTTGGTAGCATTTTGCAGCCCCTTTGCAGAGGTGTGTAGGACTGCACAAGGAGCAAGCCAGGGAATAATCAAGCCTGAGTTCTTTTTTTGTCAGTGGCAATCTACTATATTCGTAGCAAAAGCTGCTATGTGTAGTGAAATACATTTGAGCAGACTATTCTTTTCCTTTCACAAATGATTGGTGGTGAAATCAATTATTTTTGTTCTTCAGCAAACCTATAAAAATAGAAGGCCCAGTAGGCCCAAATACCTGAACAACCTTGCATTGGCTCTAGTCGTTCAGGATTTCGTCCTGGATTTTTTATTTCGTTTTGTTTCCTAATAACTGTTTTGCCAACAGTGATTTTGTACAGTTCACAAAATCCAAGTGAATCAAGTTCTACTAATTCCACTTGTGTGCCTCAATATTTTAGGCTGTGTCTACACTAGCCCAAAACTTTGAAATGGCCATGCAAATAGCCATTTCGAAGTTTACTAATAAAGTGCTGAAATACATATTCAGCTCCTCATTAGAATGCCAGCAGCCGCAGCACTTTGAAATTGACGCGGCTTGCCGCCGCGTGGCTCATCCAGACAGGGCTCCTTTTCGAAAGGACCCTAGCAACTCCGAAATCCCCGTATTCCTATCTGCTGTTAGAAATAAGGGGATTTCAAAGTTGCCGGGGTCCTTTCGAAAAGGAGCCCTGTCTGGATGAGCAGCGCGGCAGCGAGCCACGTCAATTTCGAAGTGCTGCAGCTGCCGGCATTCTCATGAGGCGCTGAATATGTATTTCAGCACTTCATTAGTAAACTTCGAAATGGCCATTTGCATGGCCATTCCAAAGTTTTGGGCTAGTATAGACATAGCCTTAATGTCCTAAGAACATTGACATTTCTTTCAAAAGACCTCCTTTTCTCTGACTAAATCTGTTAGGATTAAACTTTAAAATTATTTTGATTGCAGTATGTACAAATGCAACTGGCAGAACAACACAATAGTATGCACTGAGGGTCCCAAACTAGGCAAAAGTCTTTAGCCAGATTGCTTCTTAACAAGGAAGTTTAAGCTCCATAACACTTTTCACCAGGTTAGGTTCCTTCTAAACCAAGGTTCCCCTTTCAAACATATGGAAGTTTACATTTCCAATCCCACATTAGGAGGCTTCTGTCATTTCCCGGCTGGTGTCTTCCGCTGAACCCACACATTCCAGCACTTCTGTTTTTAGAACTCACGCTTAACTTTACAGATTCAAATAACATGTTACCTTCTCACCTAAAAAGAATATGGTCTTCATTTAAAGAGCTCAGCAGAATTATCATTAATTCAAAGGAATTACTATTGCATGCTCTGTGTTCTAATAGTGTTTGCTGGGTTTTTTTTATGTTTTTGTCATATTCTGTTATTGGTGCATATTTAGTAATATGCCCACAATAGCATGTGAAGTTAAAATGGTCCTTTAGCGTTTTTCTTTCTGTTTATTTTTCTATCATCTGTTAACTCCGGTTTAATATTTGATTGAAGAAATCAGAGCATCTAGAATTTATACAATATGTATTCGCTAATTTTTTAATTTTTTAAAATTTTCTAACTCTATTTCCTTATTTTAGAATTTTCTGTATTTTTATTGCATGGAACAGATTTATTAAACAACTTAAAAACAGAAGCATGATGGTGGTTTCCAATCTTTTCCCAAAGAAAGTATGTTGTGAATTAACTTAAAAAAAAAAAACCCAACAACCTTCTATTCTTGACAGAATTGTAAATTATACAGCTATAGTAGCTGACTGTTATTTACCTAACTTTAAGCAAACTCAAAGTCAGGAAATCATTATTTTTCCCTTATGCATTTTTCTCTGGTTTATTATATTTAACCGGTAAGAAAAATTCCTCAATTTTGGCATGTACACCGGTGTGCAAATAGGGCAGTACTTTGTAATCAGCATTTCTGCATCACTATAAATCTGCTATGGCATGGAAAGCATCTTTCTAGTTTTTTAACATACACCTCCCATCTCCCATGTTTTGACACATACTTAGGCTTAAACTGAAATGCAATTGTCCTAAAATGTCCCCAACAAACCAAGGCCCTGCTCCTGCAAAGACCTACATGTTTCTCTTTAATCATACTAGCAGCCCCAATGATGTCAGTGAGACATCTTGTAAAATGTAAAGTTAAGCCTGTGCACAAGTCTTTTTATAAGACAGCATAGAAAACGTTCAGACCAAAAATCCTGCAGAGACTTCTGAACATGCTTAACCTTGCACACATTTGCAAGACTGGCATGTTAATCAATTATTTGATAATGAAGTTAAGAAATTACTGCTTGTAAATAAGGTCACACACTACATAAAAAGAAAGAACAATAGCCTTTTGATTACAGCTGAGCTTGTACTAAATAACCTGATTTAAATATAATACAGTAGACCCCTGACATGCACATTTTTGATGTACATGTTACTTGCATTAACGCAAGTCGAAATCATGAGTGGCGAGGAGCCGGGAACCAAGCAGCCGCCTGGCTCCCAGTTCCCCTCCACTTGCAGGAGCTGGGAAACTGACCAGCACAGCAGCACTGGTCAGTTTCCTGGTTCCCAGGAGTAGCAGGGATCTGAGAACCAGGTGTCAGCCTGGCTTCTGGCTCCCCTCCGCTTTTGGCCAGCACAGCAGCTGACCAACGCATCTGTTTTCTGACTCTGCAAGTAGAGGGGAACCAAGAGCTAGGCTACCACCTGATTCCAGGCTCCCCACCACTGGCTGGAGCCAGGAAACTGACTGGAGCTGCTGCACTGATCAGTTTCCCATCTCCCACAAGTGGAGGGGAGCCAGGAGCCAGGCTGCCTCCTGGGTCCTGGCTCCTCCCAACTTGTGTGAAATTTGAGTTACGCGTGGTTGCCCAGAAACACAACCTACCCATAACTTGGGGGTCTACTGTACTGAGAAACCAGTTTAAAGCTTCTCCTACCTACATAGCTTTGTCTTAATAAATGGCTTTTTTGTCACAACTATGAGGTTTGTTTGTTTGTTTGTTTGTTTGTTTGTTTGTTTGTTTGAGTCAACAAGCCATTGGGTAAGCCCATTTCTGAATCCCCTGCCAGACCACTCAGGTCACTCAGGATAAGGCTGTCAAGTTGCAATTTTAGGAATAATTTTGCACTCACATGAAAAGGAAATTTTCATTTTGTGTCTGTTCCACAAAATGTCAAAAAAGCCGGTTTTCAGCAATCAGTGAAAATGAAGTGAATTGGATGACACATTAGAATTCAGATGTTATCTCACAACAAATATTGTATTTTTTATTTTTATTTTTAATAGGCCCAGGTGACATAACAGTGAAACCTTTGAAACCTTTGAGAGTGTGTTGAGGCAGGCACACACACGCGCGCACACACACACACTAATCAAACATAAATGACTAGTATCTTTTTGTCAATCAATATGTAGATTGGTTTGCTCCACAAAGCTGGCCCTATAAAATTTTTACTTTTTACAGAGGAAAATACCCTTAAATACTCAAGAATCTATACAGAATAATTTAAACATCTCTTTCACTCGGTATACTCCCTGTTTCATGAGGAGTTCTGAATTTTTTGGCATTACTGTAGGTCACACCAAAACTAAGTGTCCTGGCAAAATAAATTAAGATAAAAGAGTAAAAACAACCACACACTCATACGCATACAAGTCTTTAGACCAAAACAGTGACCTATATATCTCTTTGGCCCAGTCCAAGCAGTTCCTGTGCACAGTAACCCGGTAAATACTATTAAGTAGATTCAGACAAGATATTTACGTCATTGTTTACTTATTGAAAAATGGCTTTTCTCCATGTTTTTCTTCCTCTGGAGGAAATGAGGTAGGGGAAGAGGGACAAGGGGAGTGATGAGAAACAAAATAATAAAACCCGATTTTCTGAAATATTTCCAGCAAAAATTTTTGACAAACCTTAACAATTTTCTTTTTTTTTCCCTAATATTTCACAGAAACCCTTTAACTAGGCCTACTAATAACCCAGCTAGTTAGAATTTCTGTGTACCACAAATATAGCAGCTCTGCAATCTGTCTTGTTCTGAAAGTGCTAGTTACACTCTCTAGTAGGCACTCACTGAAGTAGCCAGGCTTAGCCCACAACAGAACCCATGGAAATAGTCTCTTCTCTTGGGATAACAAAGGCATGAGTAAGCACAAGAAAAACATGCATCTGAGAGGAAAGGTTACAGTTTCGGGCCCAAATGCAGCAGGAAAATTATTTTGGCCACTGACACATTCTGGCCATGGCTACACTAGCCCCGGCCTTTCAAAAGGGGTGCGCTAATGAGCCACTTCAGCAACTGCTAATGAGGTGCTGCATATTTATGGCAGCGCCTCATTAGCATCTGCTGAAGTGGCTCATTAGCATGCCCCTTTCAAAAGGCCAGGGCTAGTGGTGCCAGGGCCTCTGGGGATCTCGGCTGTGTCTATACCACAGGGTGAGAGCTTTCAGATTCCCAAGGTGTTCCGATTTCAGTAAATCAGAACACAGCACTTTTGTCGACAGTTTTAGCTTGCTCCCCATGAGGCATAACACCTCTGACAGATCTGGCGGCAGAAAGCCTGTCTGCACATTCCAGCAAAAACTTCTCTTGACAAATCACTGTAATCTAGACATATCTCTCAAGTGATATCTTGGCCTGGGTGAAGTCAGTTGCAAAATTTATTTAACAGGACCATAGTCTGCCATTTCAATGTTACTCCTAGGTGCAGTAGTGAGACTAGTGCAGGGGGCAGCAGTTTGTGGCCCCGGAGCCACATGCGGCTCTTTAAGGAGTAATTTGCAGCTTGGGACTCTGCCACCGTTGCCTCCTCCTGTGGCTCCCTGCCCAACCGCTGCTGAAACAGTCGAGCCAAATGCAATTGGTACAATGGCTGGCAGGGTGGTGGGAGCGATCCGGCCGTTATACAAATCAAATCCAGTTACACTATCTCAGGGGTGGCAGGTAGGGAGCCTGTCTTCTGTTGAGTGCACTTGGCCACCAGGCATAGGCTCCCTACCATCTGAGCATTCCCATCCCCGCCCCCCACCCCCATCCCCGGCAGCTGCAGGAAGGCTGGAGCCAGCTGCATTGTGCACCTTCCCAGCTGTAACTCGGTCAAGGGGCTGTTTGGGGGTTGGCTGCATGGGTTATCTCTTCCCTGTGCTCTCAGCACAGTCCCGAGAAGCTGGCTCAACCCCCTCTCATGCACCGCAACCCCACCCCCACCCCACCAGCCACAGCAGGACCTGGGGTCAGAGGCCCTCACTCACTGGAGGGCTCCACCACCTTGTCCCACCCACTGTCTGGGCATGACACTGCTCCCAACTACTGACAATAAACAAAGCCAGCACCACAGATGGGTTAGCCCTGGCGGCCAGCTTGGGGCTGAGGAGATTTAAGATTGGAGATGGGTGGCAGGCTTGGGGCTGAGAGGGGTTAATCCTGGGGATGGGGGGGCTGGTTTGCGGGATGGAGGGTAACGTTTGGGGATGGGGAACAGATTTGCAGACTGAGGGCTGAGACAGAAAAAGCCTGGAGCTGGGGGGTGGGTTTGGGGGCGAGGGAGGAGAGCATGTGAATGTGAGTGGGACATGGAGGGTTGATGTTAGCATTGCTCCCTCCTGCTTAAGAGCCTGTCTCCAGGTTCAGCATTTTCCTTGTCCCCATTTGCTCTCCAACCCAGGGGTGAAAGTAACTTAAACTTTCTAAGGGGTACAAATCGTTGTGCGTGCGCTGTTCTCAAAATAAGAGTGACAAAAAGTACGGTTTGACAGTACTTATTAAAGACCATCTCGTACTCACCTGCATTGCGGCGCTTGAAGGATTGATTTTGTAACTGAATTTGAAACAACGGCTCTTCTCGCTATTTCGGTTGCAGACCCCTGGCCTAGTAGGACACTGACATGACAAACCTTCCTGATGATAATGAGATGCAGACCTTGAATTGAATAGAGTTGCAGACTTTTCTTAGGGTTGCTCAGTGTCTAGTACTATAAAACCTAACTCCCTAGTCCACCCCCTTATTTGAGGGTCTGCCATCTTTCCTGACCCTTCTCCCTTCTTTCTTCCCTCTTCCCTATCTTATTCACTACTTTTCCCCTCCTTTGGTGGCTTATGCTCCCCCACTCTTACTCATAGGGATGGGTGTTGAGGTGCAGGAGAAGGTACGGGCTCTGGGGTGGGGCTAGGCTAAGGGGTTTGGGATTGAGGATGGATTTAAGTCTGGCATCTCCTGGTCAGTGCTGCAGTGAGGCAAAGGCAGATCCCCTGATTGTCCTGGCTCCATGCTCAACCCTGAAAGCAGCTAGTAGGCACAGCGCTTAGGCATGAGGGTGGGGGGGGGTGGGACTAACAGGCTCTGTGTGCTGTTCTCACTCACAGACTCTGCCCCCCACCTCCACTCCCAGCTCCCATTGTTCAGTTCTTGGTCAATGGAAGAACAGAGCTGGTGCTCAGGGCAGGGGCAGCTCACAGAACCTTTTGGCTCCCATGCCAATGAGCCAGACCTCCTGTCCACTTGTGGGGCACAGCACAGTGCCAGTACAGGCGGGGTCTGGCCTGCATACCTTAGACCTGCAGCACTACTAACTGGACTCTTAACAGCCCGGTCTATAGTGCTGACCAGAGCCATCAGGGTCCCCTGGTCTTCAACCAGCTGTTCAGGGTGAAAATGGATACCTGATCATACTAATTTTGCTAAGTCCTCAAAACGCTTTCCCCATTACCCATCATTCCTTCCATTTTATCTAGTTTGAATGTGGAATATGTGAATGGAACAGCAGGAGGGACTCCCCACGTGAGCTGCGTTTTGACACAACCAGCTGCCCCGTTCACCATGGCTGCGTCTACACGTGCACGCTACTTCGAAGTAGCGGCAGTAACTTCGAAATAGCGCCCGTCACGTCTACACGTGTTGGGCGCTATTTCGAAGTTGAAATCGACGTTAGGCGGCGAGACGTCGAAGTCGCTAACCCCATGAGCGGATGGGAATAGCGCCCTACTTCGACGTTCAACATCGAAGTAGGGACGTGTAGACGATCCGCGTCCCGCAACATCGAAATAGCGGGGTCCTCCATGGCGGCCATCAGCTGGGGGGTTGAGAGATACTCTCTCTCCAGCCCTTGCGGGGCTCTGTGGTCACCGTGGGCAGCAGCCCTTAGCCCAGGGCTTCTGGCTGCTGCTGCTGCAGCTGGGGGTCTGTGCTGCATATACAGGGTCTGCAACTAGTTGTTGGCTCTGTGTATCTTGCACTGTTTAATGAAAGTGTGTCTGGGAGGGGCCCTTTAAGGGAGCGGCTTGCTGTTGAGTCCGCCCCGTGACCCTGTCTGCAGCTGTGCCTGGCTCCCTTATTTCGATGTGTGCTACTTTGCCGTGTAGACGTTCCCTCGCTGTGCCTATTTCGATGTTGGGCTGAGCAACGTCGAAGTTGAACATCGACGTTGCCAGCCCTGGAGGACGTGTAGACGTTATTCATCGAAATAGCCTATTTCGATGTCGCTCCATCGAAATAAGCTATTTCGATGTAGCAACATCGAAATAGGTTATTTCGATGAATAACATCTACACGTCCTCCAGGGCCGGCAACGTCGATGTTCAACTTCGACGTTGCTCAGCCCAACATCGAAATAGGCGCAGCAAGGGAACGTCTACACGTCAAAGTAGCACACATCGAAATAGGGATGCCAGGCACAGCTGCAGACAGGGTCACAGGGCGGACTCAACAGCAAGCCGCTCCCTTAAAGGGCCCCTCCCAGGCACAGTTGCACTAAACAACACAAGATACACAGAACTGACAACTGGTTGCAGACCCTGTGCCTGCAGCATAGATCCCCAGCTGCCACAGAAGCAGCCAGAAGCCCTGGGCTAAGGGCTGCTGCCCACGGTGACCATAGAGCCCCGCAGGGGCTGGAGAGAGAGCATCTCTCAACCCCCCAGCTGATGGCCGCCATGGAGGACCCGGCAATTTCGACGTTGCGGGACGCGGATCGTCTACACGGTCCCTACTTCGACGTTGAACGTCGAAGTAGGGCGCTATTCCTATCTCCTCATGAGGTTAGCGACTTCGACGTCTCGCCGCCTAACGTCGAAGTTAACTTCGAAATAGCGCCCGACGCATGTAGACGCGATGGGCGCTATTTCGAAGTTGGTGCCGCTACTTCGAAGTAGCATGCACGTGTAGACGCAGCTCATATGTGGCAAACAAGGATTGTGTTGGACACCCTGGTTTTAGGCAATTCTTTATCAGATGTGGAATCTTTTCCCTTGTACATATCTAGTTCAAATACAGTACATGATACTAGTGGCCATTTCTTACCAGCTGAATTCAGTCTAATTTCCACTAATTGGACCTCTGTATAATAAAAACCCCTCATCATAACTAGTATTATCTAGGGGAACTTTTGTGTCTGCAGTCTTAAGACATGAGATCAAGAACTAGAGAGGTCTGGTGATGGAAAGGAATTATCCTTTCAGGGCTCGTCTATACTAAGCAGGAGATTGACCCTGTTAGGGTTCGATTTTGCATGTCTGGTGAAGATGCAGCAAAATCTCTCTGTCTAGAATCAGTATTTGACCCTGTACACATACATCAATTCTAGCTACTCAAATGCCATAGCCAGACCTGTGTATCTGAAATTGGCTTATTTCCCTAGTATAGACTTAGCCTCAGTTATAGAGGAAAGCTTGTGCGCTGAGATTGAAGCACTTGTGCAAGGGGCTCTAAGAAACGTAGCATTTCCCTAGCTTGTGATGTACTAGATCTGTAAGCAAATGGAGGCCTTCAGTTCCATTTCACAGAGTGCTGTGACTTTTTTTAAAGGGTGGTATACAAGCTTTATTTGGAGTGATACTGTTTCTGGGGCTGTCAGTCTAACACCTTTCACAAGCGCTGAATTGTCTCTTAAAATGTGCAAATCCAAAAATATAGAGTGCTAGGCTCCTTCTATCAGGCAATTAGATTAAAACTGAATGACAGCAATCTGTTCTTTCAGGGGTATTTTGCAAGTGACTTGGTTTTCTCCTTATGTTTTATAAAACTGTGAAAGAAAAACATTATTTTTGAGGGTCAGCTCCTGAGAAATGTCCACAATGCACAAGATCCAAGATGAAGTGGTGTCCAAAAAGCAAGTCCACACTCCTCTTTTTGCTGCCAGACTTGTGATGCTGATGTGTACATTTTTTGTTCTTCTCCTGCCTGTACCACATTTGAGGAGTTTGAGATCAATGCGAACAGCAACCAGGGCAGCAACTTGAGAGTAGAAAACAAAATTACACAGGCAGGAACTCAGCATAAGAGCTGCTTATGACAGCTGGCCAGATCTGACTTTTCTGAAAGAAAATATTTTATTTATTTGGTTTAAAAATTCTCTTTAATTGTATTTACCCTAAATAAAAGAGTAAAATGTCTCAACCTAACAAAGCATTTTTTTTTTTTAGAAATAAGATTTGTTTTGAGGTTTTGATTTACCAGCAATTTTGGACAAACCAAATTGATTTTTTAAATATATTTGAAATTGCCAAAGCCCCATTTTTCAAGCAGATCTGTTCACTTCCCTTGCTTCTGTGGTATGTGTCCACTCATTGACCCTAACTGTCCTTTTGCCAAGGAACATTAAGGCCCAAACATTCTATTTGATTGTTCCATAGCATTATTCCTCGTTACAGCATTCAAGTTCAGCTTGAATCTCAACATATTTACCCTAGTGGGGCTTGCCCAATACTAACTGTGTAGCCATGAGGCTGTCACATGGGCTGAAACTCTGTGCTGACTAGACTGCAAGCAACGTGTGGGCCACAGGCTGAGAACCACTGAAGTCTGCTAAACCACCCTCAGATGACAGAGAATATTACCTGCATCTGCAGCCAAGCAGGAGAGAGCAGCTTAGCCTGGGCTTACTTTTCAAAGGATGTATTTTGAAGGTTTGCTGGACTATAAAAAGTAGAGAAGCCCATACCTGTCCATTACTTAGGGAATTCAAGGGGCTGGAGCTCTGGATATTACTGCATGTTGGGTTATTCAGCTGGAGTTAAGAATCCCGGGAACTGAACGTAGTGGGTAAGAAACATGCAGAGGCAGAGTTTCTAACTTGCTGAAATGCAAAGCTTACTTTTACTTTTGTTTGTAACTATTTCTATCTTTACTCCTTATGCTTGGCATCCCTTTACACCTATGACTTCTCTGTAATAATCTTCTTTTGCTATATACAAAGATCGGTGCTGTGGGTGAAATTAGAGGGTTTGTCAAACTCCAGCTGAATTAGTAAGTTTCTGTTATGGTCTCTTTAAAGGAGGAGTAAACTTAATATATTCAGTTATGTTCCTGGAGAGGGCTGGACACTGCAGAAGGACATTTCTGGTTTCTGTGAGGCCTCGTTCGAAACTGATAGAGTCCTGAAGAGTTTGTTTGGCAACAGCGCCTTGCACAGAGCCTCGGGCCCTTTAAATCACCACCAGAGCCCCAGGCTGTACTCACTCACTCAAGGTTTGGCCCTTTCTGCCTGAGGCTCTGCCCATCCTGGGGGCCCTGGAGCCTGCCCTCCCACCCCCCGCCAGTGCCCAGAGAGGTCTGTTGACAGCCCGGTTTGGCAAGGCAGACCAGCTGGTTTGTCAGGGAGTTGTCACGTGGCTTAGCACGTTATGAGACTGAGAGGGGTACCATGATAACTCCCAGTTCTGGGAACCCCAGCCCACTTCATCCAGAATATGGACAACATCTGTGTACAGACCATTTGAACCAAAGTCTTTGCACTGACAGAATCAGGGGTTAATCAGTACACAGACTCATAGCATTTCCAGAAATAATTGTACCCTAAAATTAGTGGGTGAAGAACTGAATATTCATTGTGCAAGAATATGCTGTCAGTGCCATTTCACCAATGACCCCAGCTGCAAAACTTGACCCAAACTCAAAAAGAGAGCCAACAAAAAATTCCAAACTTCAGAAAATGAAACCTCCCTGTCTGTGACCATTAAAGAAAATAAACGAGGGGAATACCTGTGTATACACAAGTGGAAAATGTCAAATAGATTATATGCTTTAAACGGATATGCTAAAAGACAAGAAATATGGAACATGTTATGTATAAGTGTGTGCACTTATATACACATATGTACTCTTTCTCTCTCTCCCCCTCTCCCCAAGAATACCTGCTTCCTTGGTTATTGAAAAACATTCTGACAATTTGATGCATCTCTGAGCAATAAAAAAGCATTGTCTACCGTGTATTGCTGTTGTTGTGGCTATATATGCCAACATTTACTATTTGTAATCTTTGTTTCTTTACATATGCTCTTGATACATGAGTAGTAAATACAAATAGTGAACTTATATTTTATACCAAATCTGTGTATACAAGAAGGTAGGTGAGGTAATATCTTTTATTGGACCAACTTGTGTTGGATAAAGAGTCAAGCTCTCCAGCTATACAGAGCTCTTTTTCAGGTATGAGACACTGTTCTCTCTCACCCAGCAAGTAAGAGTTTTACTGTTGCTAGGCTGTATGTTAGCTCCTGGGATTATATCTACACTGAAGTACTATTTCAAAATATATTTCAAAATAAGAGCTATTACACCTGCAATGAGGGTTAGCAATGTCGAAATAACACATCTGCTATTTTGATTGTATTTCGAAATAGCAGTTGCGTAGTGTAGAAGACAGCAAAGTTATTTCAAAATAACAGCTGTTACCTCAACATAACTTGTCTGTGTGGCCATAGCCTGGGATACCTGTCTCTGTATCTTGGGTAGCTAGCAAATTCTTCCGGACTTTGGTCGTCCAAACCTTTCCTTGTGGGTAACAATCAGTGCATCGTAATTCCTAGGTTCTACAGAGACACCCCTCTTCAGTGTCTCTAGTAGTTCCTCTCACTGTGAAGTGGCCATTTGCTGCCTCCAAAGACGCAGACCATATGCTTGTGCAGATGGTAGGAGCTGAAGTGTCTCAGATGTAGTTCCTTATGTAATTTTAGTTCTGCATCTGAATGTTCAGTTCATGAGGTATCATGAAAATAATCTTTCTGAACACAGATTTTTAGCCCATTTCTTAAAAGCTTCAAAACTGTAACAATAAAAGGAGCAATGGGGAAAAACCACATTATTCCTCCAATCACTGCAGTTTTGTAAAACACAAAGTAAAAGTAAAACACAATCGAGAACTAAACTCATGTAGAAACTCCTTGATTCCAAGAAATGTTTAGGTTGGCTTGTAAACATGGAGTTTCCACATCAGTTACACTTTCCAGTTGTTGCCTTTTTCTCCCAAAAGAACTATATTATTACTATGATCACTTTAGAATAAACACAAATGATCAAAATTATCTTCGAGGGATGATTGGAGCCCTATAAACTGCTGAAATTCTTTGTAAGCTTTCAAGCCATCAATTTGAGACTGCTCTTCCTTATATCGGTTGTTATATTTCTTGAGAACATTTCAAGTATGTTGTCTTTCCAATGGCATATCAATTTCATATTTCATTTCACATATGTCCAACTTCTGCATAAGCATAATGTATGTACCCTTCAGTCTACTTTATATAGCAAAGCAATTTAACTTGCCACCTGGAAAAGACCTCACAAAACTAGGTGGTGGCATGCTGTCTTTCTATTTATTTTCTAAGAGCAGGCTCTGGCAATTTCCATGAGCACTAAGATTTCTACAAAATAAGACTGGAGCTGCTAAAAGCTGAGTTGGACTCTAACCCTCCAACTGAACATGAGTTTCTAAGGGGGCCCTGCTATTCCAGTCACTGAGCTACCAACTCATTGAAATGTCAGCACTTTGCAGACTTCAGAGTCGAATTGTAGGGAAATGCTGTACTTCCACCCTTCCCTAATCAGTATAACACAGAGCTTCAAACTAACTTAAAAGAACCTATGTTGTTTAACATCCCTATAATACCTTATGGGGCTTTGTTCAGTTTTACAACTTGTAATAGCCCAGCACTTATCTATCTTGTTTTGTCACGTAAATAAGTTAATGGACTATTCCAAAATTTCTGTCGACTTGACCTATAACCGATGTAGAGAAATAATAACTACAGTTGATCAGTTTTTTTCTTCCAGTTACACCTCCTTCAGGCATTTATGTTCCTTTGCACATATGTCAGTTAGGGATGCTAGAAAGGAGATTACCCTCTTCCAATTAACAAGAAAGAGGAGCTGACACTGACATGTTTCAAAAGGTATAGCGCCACGAAAGGCCTTCAGAAAGAGGTTGGCAAGATTTGACACTGTAAAGCCGCATCTACACATGCTGGCTACTTCGACGTAGCCGAGCCAACTTCGAAATAGCGCCCGCCATGTCTACACGTGTTGGGCGCTATTTCGAAGTTGAAATTGACATAAGGCGGCGAGAAGTCGAAGTCGCTATCCTCATGAGGAGATGGGAATAACGCCCTACTTCGACGCTGAACATCGAAGTAGGGCACATGTAGCTGATCCACGTCCCGCAACATCGAAATAGCAGGGTCCGCCATGGCGGCCATCAGCTGAGGGGTTGAGAGATGCTCTCTCCAGCCCCTGAGGGGCTCTATGGTCAGCGAGTGCAGCAGTCGTTAGCCCAGGGCTTCTGGCTGCTGCTGCTTCAGCTGGGGATCCATGCTGCATGCACAGGGTCTGCAACCAGTTGTCGGCTCTGTAGATCTTGTGCTGTTTAGTGCAAGTGTGTCTGGGAGGGGCCCTTTAAGGGAGCGGCTTGCTGTTGAGTCCACCCTGTGACCCTGTCTGCAGCTGTTCCTGGCACTCTTATTTCGATGTGGGCCGCTTTGGTGTGTAGACGCTCCCCTGCAACGCCTACTTCGATGTAGTGCTGCCCAACATCGACGTTGAACATCGACGGCACCAGCCCTGGAGGACGTGTAGACGTTATTCATCGAAATAGCTTATTTCGATGTCGCTCCATCGAAATAAGCTATTTCGATGTAGCATTCAAGTGTAGACGTAGCTTAAAAGTTAATCCACAGGAATAATGAAATGTCCTATCTGGTGCCAATGTCATGTTTTCATCCTCCTCACTTCAGTGCTGTTTTTCAAGATTAAACTTCACTAGACTGCTGGCAGGAGAGACCATAAATCAACACAATTTGCCAAATTTCCCTAAGGAATATAAAACTTGTGAGACTCAAATGTCCATCCCCTCACTTGCTGCTTTAGCAGTTGTATTTTTCTGTTCAGCAAACAAAACTGGTGTCTATTTTATTAATGTCGTGGACTCAGTTCACTTCTACTGGTATGCAGATTACACACTCCTGAGCCAATAAGAAGTTGTATCTCTGAAAGATTTGTTTTCCCTAATGCAAAACTAAGGGTCCATTATTACATTTTAATAAGGCTTTTGACAGAAATTCTTTGAATGAATTAAGGGTGGCATCCAAATATAACTGTTATTTAAATTTATAGCAAACATAATTAAAAGGCCCATTAAGAGCTGTGAAATGTTTACTGATTTGTGCACTATGTTTAGGATATTTCTAGTTATATCTGGAGCATTATCTTTGAGATTAAGTTTCTCAGTTCCAGGTTGCAGTTAGCACTGGCTACTGTTGAATAAATCTTGAGGATTGCCCTGGTCTGTTCATTCCCTCTGAAGCAGCTGGCACTGGCCACTGTCAGATGACAGCATAGGCTATGTCTACACCAGGCAAATTAGGCTGACTGCAGATATGCAGTTCTAGCTACAGCAATTGCACAGCTAGAATCGACGTATCTGCACTCAGCTTACTTGGCCATTCCTACTGAAGAAGGTCAACCGGAGAGTTTCTCCTGCTGATGTCCCTTACTCCTTCCATCTTGCAAGGAGTACAGAGGTTGCAGTCTAGAGAGGTTGATTTTGTGTGTTGCTACTAGATGTGTGAAAATGAACCACAGAAGATCAACCCTGAGCAGTCCAATTTTCTGAGCTAGTGTAGACATAGCCATAGTAAACTAGGTGGACTGTTGATCTGACCCCATATAACCATTCTTATACTCTTATGTTAAATTACTGGGCAGTGAAGGAATGGTGGCTAGACAAAGACTGTCCCATCATGTTGCCCTTCCTAGTACACAGATGAAGACATATCTTTTAAGTCAAAATATGCAACAGCAACAGATCCTCCAAAGGAGTGCTGACAGTTTGCATCAGCTGGCACTCTGTCCCACTGAATTTTAAAAAGGAGCCAATTTAGAAAGAGTTTTCACACTCCGCTTTAGATGTAAATACATTCTTACTACCACCACCTAAAAACCTTTATCTTTCTTCAGCAGTCATTTTTGTTATTCTTAAAAGAAAGAGTTATTCTTCCATGAGAATGTTTGTGAAATTGCGGTTTCCAGGTCCAGCAGCCAACCCAGCAGTTGCCAATTGAGACAAAAAGGTTGATCTGGATTTATAGAATCTTTACAGGTGTAAGGCCAGTTGGTATGCTTCATGCAGGCTGACTCTTATGGCTATTCCTTTGACTGGGTAGTTATAGAGATTAAGTAGTTAAAACTCATGAATTCCTGGCACACTGGACATGCATCTGACAAAGCAAGTCTTTGCCCATGAAAGCTTATGCTCCAAAAAAATCTGTTAGTCTATAAGATGCCACAGGACTTCTCACTGGTCGAAAATTGAAAATATTTTCATGAAGAGGATAGAAAACTTTCCATAAATTTGTTTTGCTTAGGCAATGAAAAACCCTACCATGGGTCAACAGAGCATATATGATGCTATCATGTCATATGAAGATTTTAACTACTTGGATTAGCGATTCATCTTTAAGTGACTCAGCTATGACTGCATTGTGCAAGTCATTCCAAACAAGTGTTCATATATCTTTATGCCACAGTACACCATCTGTCAATGCCACAAAACAAATATTTTAAGAACATTTGTTTAAATAAATATTACTGGCAGAAGTTGTCTAGTCTCTTTTGGCTATAAAACCATATGTCACTGCACAGGACTCAAGGAGAAAAACAGCAAGTAATGCATTTCACAAAAGTTGCATAGCAGCTAAGAATTAGGTCGTAGTCATATAACAAAGTTATAGCTTGATTTCTCGGCATCTTCCTGTGCTACAAAGGAGTGCTGTATCCAACTAGAAAAGAGATCGTCTCCCATTCCCAATGTCATAAAATCAAAATGTCCATCCTATAGGAAATTCTAATATTTTAACGTTTTATTTTCACCCTTAATCAGAACCAAAACATGATGGCTACATCTACACTAGGATGCTATGTCAAAGTAGCCTATTTCGAAGTAACAACATCGAAATAGGCTACTTTGAAGCTTACCATCCACACATCTTCCAGAGCTGGTGCTGTCGATGTTTAACATCAAGGTAGAGATGGGGAACATCGAAAGGGGCCACCCCGGACAGAAAATCAGAGCATCTACACACACAAGCGCCCCTTTTCAAAATAAGGGGCCAGGAAAGCCTGCAGACAGGGTCACAGGGTGGACTAGCCCTTCTGGGGCAACAGCAAACCACTCCTTTAAAGGGCCCCTCCTGGACACACTCGACCTGCACAGCAAGAGGTCTGCAAGGTGCTATCCACACTCTCGCAGACCAAGTCACAGCAGGCATGGACCCCCAGCAGCAGCAGCAACTGGAAGCCTTCCAGGTTGTCACCCAGGGAGCAAGTGCCCTGCTGGGTGCTGCACAGGAGGCTGCCCAGCAGCTTGTGGCAGGGGAGCCCTCCCTGGGGGCAGATGGGGATGCCCCAAGCACCGGGCTCCCCTGTTCCTCCCCCACTGGGTGCTCTGCCACCTCTGGAGCTACCCCACCAGCTCCGAGTGGTGGGAGCAGGTCATGAGGGAGAGTGAAGATGACATGTGGCTGCGGAACTTCCGCATGCACCGACAGACCTTTCTGGAGCTCTGCCAGTGGCTCACCCCAACCCTGAGGCACCAGGACACCAGAACGAGATGCGCCCTCCCTCTGGAGAAGGGGTCACAATAGCTGTCTGGAAGCTGGCCACTCCAGACAGCTACCACTCCGTAGGCCACCACTTTGGAGTGGGAAAGGCCACGGTTGGGACCGTTGTCATGGAGGTAAGGAGGCCTGGGCATGCACCCACAAGGGGTTGGGAAATGGGTAGGGGGGCCTGGGTGGGGGCTTGGGCTGGGAGGTGCCCGGGACAGGGGTGCCCAGAGGGGGATGCCTGGGGGGGTCTGGGGCACCCTGCACACCCACTTGGGCGCTCATGTTCCCTCCCCACAGGTGGCCCGTACACTCAAAGCCTTGCTGTTCCACAGGGTCGTCCGAGTTGGGGACCTGGACACAGCCATCATAGGATTAACTGCCATGGGTTTCCCAAACTGCTTCAGGGCCCTAGACAGGACCCAAATCCCCATCCGTGCCCCAGACCACAGCTGGGGACGATACATAAACTGGAGGGGCTACCACTCAGTGGTCCTGAAGGCCATGGTGGACAGCCAGGGCCGCTTCTAGGATGTCTACGTGGGCTGGCCCAGCTGTACCCGCAACACCTGCATGTTCCGGAACTCGGGCCTGTGCCACTAGCTGGGGGACAGCACCGTGACCCTCTGCCTTGTGTCAGATGCAGCTGAGCACCTCCAGCCCTGGCTCAAAGCCAGCCAGGATCAGTTCAATGGTCATCTGAACCACGCCCACCAGGTGATGGAGAGGACCTTCGGCCGCTTGAAGGGCCAGTGGCAGTGTCTCCTTGCCTGCCTGGACATTGGCCTCCAGAACATCCCACAGGTTGTGGGTGCATGCTGCACGCTCCACAACATCATTGAGAGTAAGGGGTAGGCCTTAATTTGGGGTGGGCAGTCGACGCCAGCAGAGGCTTCCCCCAGCCAGCCGCTGCACCCAGTCACCAGGCCCACCAGGAGGGAGTATGGGTCCAAGAGGCCCTGCGGGCCCATTTTGAGCAGGGGGCCCACTGAGCACCTCCCTGGCCATCCCTGGCAGGCCTCCCACACACCACCCCCACCACCCGCACACCGTCCCCCTAACAAGCACACATCTCACAGGGATTTTTGAAAAATAAAGGCATGAATTATTGATTAAATGCTAACTGTATAGTGTGGACTGTGAGCAACAAACTGGAACTATATACAGATGGGGGGACAACTATATACAAACGGGAGACCAGAGGAAGTCTCAGCCGTCAGCCTATCACTCGGGGGCGGTGGTGAAGGGGTGCAACCCTCAGCGGGTTTGGGTCATGGGCCCCACCCCTTGTCCATGGTTCCCAGCATGGCAAGCCGGGAGAACCAGCAGGTAGGGCCAGGATACCTCTTTTGGCCGGTCTTTGGCCCTGTGGGCTCCAGTCCCGGGGTGGCTGCAAGGCGGGGCAGCAGGTGGGACAACAGGCAGGGCAGCAGGAGGGGTAGCAGGCAGGTCAACAGGAGGGGCAGCAGGCAGGTCAGCAGGTGAGACAGCAGGGAGGGTGATGGGGACCTAGCAAGGGGGATGGGAACTAGGCCACGGCCTCCCAGAATGACCCGTCTATGTCCTAGAACATCCCCATAAATTCCAGCCATGCTGCCTGGCGCCAGGCAGACTCCTCCCGGTCACACTGGAGCCTCTCTTCAGCCACCTCCACCTGCCACCAGAGAGTGGCCAGGAGCTGGGGGTTGATGGCAGCTGTCCTCTGGGTCCAGGGGGGGCACACCCATCCCAGAACCAGCAGTACCCCTGGGCACTGGTGGTCCCTGGCCTCCAATGGGCTCTCCAGGACGATGGACAGTGCCTGGCTGTCCAGGGCACCTGATGGTACAGCTGCAGAAACAGGGAGTGGGGGAGAGGGATGATGTTAGTACTGTGCCGTGGCCCGTGGCCCACACCCCCCGACCTTCCTTGGGCACTGGGTCCCTATCCCCGCTCCATGGGCATGATGTCCCTGTGGGGGACCCCATTGCGTGGGTGCCCCCTGCCTGGGTTAGGGCTCGGTGCTGTCCATGAGGGCAGGTGCTGACAGTCGTGCCACCATCCTGGGGCCATGCTGCAGCTGTGCTGTTGCGGGCTGGGCCTGCTGGGAGTGTGGGGAGCCCCTGGTCATGTCTGGTGCCCCTGCCCATGGCTCCGGGGGGGTGCCCTGTGGGGTACATACCTGATGGTCCACTGCCACAGTTGGAGGATGGCTGTCAGCCGGATGCCTGGCTGGAGCTCTGGGATGGGAAGTCAATGAGGATCACCCCCTCCAACTGCTGGACCCCTACTTGGCGGTCCTGAGGGTTGGTTCCTCCGAGGAGCCCCAGCGTGCATGGCTGGTCTCCAGGCTGGACTCCAGCTCTGAGGCCTGCTGGGGCTCCTTGGTCGCGCTGTCAAGGATGGCCGGCGGGGAAGGAAGTGTCCTGGGGGCCCAGGATGGCCCTGAGCTCCCTGTAATAGTTTTGAATATTTAGCAAGATACCAGAATTTAAACGGCCATTGATTTAAGATTAAATGTCATCCAGACTAGAGACCAATTTAATCCTTGTTGGAAAATTCCATTTTTGCTTTCCAAGTAGAGGAGTAACAAACATTTCTTTGTCATGCTATTTTCTTTAACTGTGGCTATTTGAAGCCACTGTGGATATTTTGGAAGGTAGAAATAGTCCCAGAAAAGATGAATTATGTGTTATAGTACAAATGAAATGGTCCAATTAACGTTTACATTAGTGGTTGCTATAATGTTGTAGCCATGTTAGTTCCTTGGTATAAGAAAAACAAGTTGTGTGAGGTAACATTTACTATTGGATGAACTTCTGTTGGTGAGAGCAAAAAGTTTTCAAGCTAGCCAGAGCTCTTCCTCAAGTCTGGGAAAGGTACTCACAATGTCACAGCTAAATGCCAAGTGGAACAGATTGTGAAGAAAAAGGAGTTAACACGTTGCAAGAGACTCTTCCAAGCGAAGTGGGAAATTAACACCTCTGAAGTCATAGCACAGATGAGAGATACAGCTTGTTTTCATGTATAGCCGTACACAAGCTCTTTTTAGCATTTTAGTGAAGATGCACCCATCCCAATGGGAGGGCTTTGCCAATCAACGGCTGTGTTTACGCTAGCCCAAAACTTCGAAATGGCCATGCAAATGACCATTTCGAAGTTTACTAATGAAGCGCTGAAATACATATTCAGTGCCTCATTAGAATCCCAGCAGCCGCCGCACTTCAAAATTGACACGGCTCGCTGCCGCACGGCTCGTCCAGACAGGGCTCCTTTTCGAAAGGACCCCGGCAACTTCAAAATCCCCTTATTCCTAACAGCAGATAGGAATAAGGGGATTTCAAAGTAGCTGATGTCCTTTCGAAAAGCAGCCCTGTCTGGACGAGCTGCGCGGCGGCGAGCCATGTCAATTTCGCAGTGCGGTGGCTGCCCGCATTCTAATAAGGCACTGAATATGTGTTTCAGCGCTTCATTAGTGAACTTCGAAATGGTCATTTGCATGGCCATTTTGAAGTTTTGGGCTAGTATAGACATAGCCATGGTCATTAGTCCACTATCCCGAGGGCCTGTCTACATCAGGGGGTATGTTGATTTACCTATACCACTTAGGGGGTGTTGATTTTTCACACTCTGGAACAAAATAGCTCAGTGTGTTGACCTAATTTTTAGTGTATAACAGCCAGCTCTTAGTGGGTTGCAGATTGCTCTAATGAGATAGAAAACCAATGTATCTGAGTCCATGATTCTGTGTGTTTAGCAGAGTTGTGAATTTAAGTTCTCAGACTCACCTTCGTAAAGTGATGTGCAAGTTTCTTTTGAGATCGTCAGATCCAGAATGATCATATTTTTAAAGTGTTTGGTCATGCTCGACAGGGCGTTTCTGCCTTTTATCATTTTTCTGTGTGAGTCCATTCAGGATTCACCCACATAGCTGTGGTCAGGGCATTTGATGCACTGGATGTAGTACATCACATATATATATACTGTGGCAGGGTCAGTCTTGTTCCTGGGCCACAGGCCCTCTGTTCATTCCACTGAGCCCGCCATAGGAACCCTGTTACCCTTGCTAGGGCAGAGGGGTGGTCTGGCGGGAACCCGGTCCCCACTCACTTGTTCTGGGTTCTGGCCCAGGGACCCTGGATGGCTGCTTCCGATGAGGGCTGACTCCCTTTGCCCTTGCTCCTGTGGCTCTTCTCTCTGGGCCACTTGCCCAGACAATCCACCCCCTGCACCTCCTACCTCCAGTATCTCCTCCAGGTAGTGGCAGCCATGGAAGCAAGTCCCCTTCCTTGGTTGGCTCCACTGGCTGACCAGTTCTTCATAGTCTCTGGTTGAGCCTCAGGGTCCCCTGGACCGGGGATAGCCCAGTCCCATGTTACTGAGGCTCTTCTCCTCCTCTACTGCCTCTGTTGTTTCTCAAAGCATCCTTCCCCCCTCCTCACACACCTCCTATAATCTCCTCAACCACTTTTCACACTCCCCAGTTGCCCTGCATGGGAAATGGTTTAAAAAGGTAGCCCTGAGTGGGATCAGCTGGCCTACTCCTCAGCTGCACCCACTCTGTCTGATAGTCAGCTCCAGATCTGCCCTGTTTTTACTCTGGTCTTTTCTCCCCTGGCCTCCCGCTGCCATAGTACCCATAAATATTGGAATTCATGTTGTGAGGGGTGTTGATGATCATAGCTGTGGAGATACGCCTGCAGGTTTTGTATTTGTCATGGCAGGATCAGGTTTTGCATTGAGCTGGTTTGTCCTGGTCTGCGTTAGATTTGTATGGTGAGCTTGGCTAGCTTGGAGGATTATTTGAAGGCCATAAGAGGAGGTTTGGGAAAGATTTACTTCAGGATGTGGTCCCTGTCAAGTATGGTTGTAATTGTTTGATGATACCCCCATGGGATCCAGTTTAGGGGAGAATGGTGACAAATAGAGGGCTGTAGTTGGTGGGTTTTATTTTTCCTTGTGTTGAAGCATGTTCTCAAAGGAAATGTGCACAATACCTTCAAAAGACAAGTCTGGGAGCTTAAACTCATAACCCTGCTAACCACCAGAAATCATGAATTCAATAGAGTCAATGGTTTTGGACTCATCACAACAACCTGTAACCCATTATGGCCTAGCCTACACTGAAGTGTGCTGTCTTGACTGCTGATGAGTTCACAAGCTTCTTTCTTTCATCAGTGGAGGGTTGTCCAATAAAAGACATTAGCTCCCCAAACTTTGCTCTCTTAACCTCTGTATTAGCTTTGCAAGATATAAAAGGCTACATTCTTCTCTGCAAATTAATTTCTTTACATGACTCATGTAGCACAAAGGAGCTGGACGCTGGCTATGTGTGGCCAGCTGATAAATTCTTCTCCAAAAGAAGCTTCGGGTACCTTTTGTCCCCTAGCACAGCATATGTGGCTAGGATGTGGAGATGGAATGATAAATCTCTTCCCTGCTCAGTAAATCCTGGGTATGGTCCCTCGGAAACCATAGGCAACTGTCGTAAATTACAGCATTCCTTGGATTCTGCAACTTACTTTGGAGCCCGGATGAGAGCAGAGGCAGCTTGAAAGTCAGTCTAAGTAGTCTCTTCCAGCAAGTCAAGTTTTGAGCTCTGGCCATGCTATTCTATTGGCAGACGGATGGTGGATTGGTAGTAAGCACTTTTAGAGTTAGAAAGCCTGAATCTCTTCTCATTCACACCAATTTACTTTACATCAAAAGTAACTCTATTGAAATTGGGGGAATTATACCAGAACTGACCTAGAGTAAAAAGAATCAGGCTCCTGAAGCCCAAGTATAGTCTGACTGACAGGTTATGCTATTTTGCTAGAATCTGAGCAACTGATTTTTTTTTCTCTGCTTTTGGTTTAGCTGATTTGTTTCCCTTCATTTTTTTGTAAGTAGCATTCTTTAGTATAGTTTTGATTTTCACTTACTGACATTTAAAAATGAAAGGATATATTCTATCTACAACCACTGTAACTCCTGCTGTTATTTGAAAACAAATGTGGCTCTCATTTTAGTAATAATTAGGTCCCACCAGCCTGACATGGAACCAAATACAAATTCACATACATACACAGGCTCAACGAAGAACCTCTGGGTTTGCCTTGGAGAAGAGGAGAGGAACCTTTCCATAAGTATAATATTTGTGTTGTGGTTTTCCAATCCAAACAAAGTGAAAAATGATTTTCTGACTCTGGGCAGGTTTGGGGTTTGTTTGGAAGGGGTGGCCATTGTAAGCAACATCTGAAAACTGTGCCACGTATAACGCCCAAAGGTAAAGAAGTCTGAAGGAGAAGAGAAGCAGCAGGGACAGAAGAGAAGAGGAGCGAAGGGACTGGCCAACACACATTCATTCCACATTCCCTTGATATCTTACTGCTTCACTCTCTGCTGTCATCCACTTTTTCCTCCCAGATGAACTTCTCTCTCTCTCTCTCTCTGTGTGTGTGTGTGATGATGCAGGTGCTATTGCAATTGCTAATTAATTTTTTGATCTTTATTGCCACTGCCCATTAATTGCACCAACTGTCCATCCTTATTGCCATTTAATCCAGCCTCCTTTGGCTGGTTCTCCCTTTCTTGAACTTCCTACATCAGTAACCACTCATCTTCTGGATGTGGTTCATCGTCCCTTCTAGTGGAACTTAGATCGCTTACAGAGAAACAGAATGAGCCTCCTCCACAGCCTTAGCTCATGGCTCATGAGACTCATGACAATGCTGCTGCGTATCTGCCAAGATATTCCTGCTTGGTAACATACATAAAGCCACACATAGGGCAGAGAACAGGTAACTAAGAGCCTGTTTACATTGCCAGGCAATTTGTGATGTCCTCCTTCTCTCAAGGCGTGGAAGCCACAAGTGTGAAGGAAGCTCCCAAGTTCACCTGCTATTCCCATCCTGCTATTCAGTGTGTCTGAACTTTGGGACAGACACACGCCACGCATACATCTACACAACAACGATCTGTCAATAGAAGTTGCTTTTGGCAGTGATTTTCCGGCAAAACGTCTCTAGACAGATCATGTCCACACACAAAAGCAGATCAAAAGAACAATCCACTCTGGCAGCAAAGAGCAGCCAGACTGCCCAGATGCTCTCTCCACAGAACAGCCAACCAGAAGCTCAACAAACAGGGCTGCCCAGTGACCCGGTAGCCCTGTCTGTTGACAGAGGGCCCCCCCAGAGATTTTACATTGCTTCTTTGTCAACAGAAACTGTCGATAAAGGCATTATTCATCAACACAGAGAGGCAGAGCACTGTTGGCAGAAGCGACAAGTTTTGGCGACAGACTATTGACAAAACACATTTTGTGTGTAGATGCTCTGAGAGTTTTATTGACAAAACATCTCAACCATGACAATGGAGTTCAAGTGGTGCTTCTAAAATACACTTGAGCATATTTACTTTGAATTATTTGGCCCATAGTGCTGAACAACTTTGAGGTCTTGGCTTCATGAGCCAGTGTAGTTATATGAAGCTATCCCAGAAAACTTAGAAACATAGAACACTAGAACTGGAAGGGACCTTGAGAGGTCATCAAGTCCAGTTCCCTGCCCTCTTGACAGGATCAAGCACCATTTAGACGATCCCCGATAGGTGTCTGTCTAACCTGCTCTTAAAAATCTTCAGTGATGGAGATTCCACAACCTCCCTTGGTATAACTTCTTTTTAAACCCAGCCCATCACAATCAGTCATCATAGCCCAAGACTGTCTAAGGGCTGAACGTGCTCCTGTTGACATCAGCAGAAGTTACTTCTGGGCCTTGTGTTATTAATCTGTCTGATCACAAATGTTTAATCGTAGAACTTTAAAGACATTTAATGGCTGGTCTGTCACTAATTCCATTCTAGTATAATGTGTCTCTCAGCAATATTAGCAGCTTTCATCTTACACTACCTACCTGTTAATGTGAGAGACTGTTAAATGGCCCCAATGTGATGCAAAAGTGCAAAATTACTTCACACTTCTAGGTTCTCCCAGGGACATTAGCTCTAAAAATGCAATTGGCTTTACTGAGTATTAAAGTTAGTTAAGACAATATAGGCTTCATTAACATGACACTTTAGAAAGTTATTCATCAAATGAACCTTTCCTATCTTGTTAGTAAATTAAATATTAAATTCTGCAGGTTTGACGACAAACGATCTGACTATGCTAACAGCTTTTATATCACTTTAGAGTCATACAAGGCAGAAGGCTCAGCTGGGTTCCCTCAAGCTCTGCTTTCAGTTGTTATTCAGCTTGTCGCTCTTCAATCTGCATAAAGCAGCTGGAACATTACTATCATGCAGTGAAAAAGCAATAATGGACTTTCATATTTCCATGCTGGTGAAATCAGTGAAATAAAGTTAGTGCTCTGGACCCTACTTCTCAGAGATACAGAGGCAAAGCCAAAATGTTCATTTCATAAATGGTAAAGCTTTATTGGACCATAAGTTTCTGGTCCATTAATGTAATGTTATACCCAAAAGAAAAGCCCAGTTATTTCCTTATTCCCCATCTAAAAAATGAAATCTGAGATGACAGTAGCTACATGGCTTGTTCTTCTACCCAGGGCATTACAGCTATTCAGAAATGAATAATAAAAGCTCAGGTTTATGGACTTAGACTGAATAGATGATTCCTGGAAGGTTTATTTATACATGCTTCCATTCTTAAATCAGTAAAGCATTTATAATAATATAATTGGAGATACACATCTCCTAGAACTGGAAAGGACCTTGGGAGGTCATCTAGTCCAGTCCCCTGCCCTCTCGGCAGGGCCAAGCACTATCCCTGACATCTATTTGCCCTAATTGGCCTCCAACAAGGATTGAACTCACAACACATGGTTTAGTAAGCCAATGCTCAAACTACTGAGCTATGCCTTTTAAATAAGTGCCTGGCAAAAAGAAAATCTAATAGAAAGCATTATATGCTGTCCACCTTTAAAGGCAAGTGGATTGCTTTACATTACTAAATAACATTACCTCTTTTGGCTAGGTGATTACATTACAATGTGCCTTGTGTAAGGCATTGCCCCATTGCCTTGTAGGTTATCCCGGGAAGGAGCAAGGCTAAGGGAGTAAACCCTGACAGAAAATCTGGAGGAGAGTACTAAGGCGGTTCTGTGCCAACTTCTGGCATTGATCCGGCAACTTCTACAGCTGAGCTGGTACCAGACGTGGAGGTTATCCTCTCCTTTGGACTATATCAGTAAAGCCAAGAGGGGGACACTGGTGTCTGGGCAGCCCAGCGTCCCAAAAAAAAAAATTGCCCAGGCTCACGCCTGGAGAGGTACTCCAGCATCGCTTAACAGTGTTGAACCAACACAGGAGGTAACATACCAGTTATAAGCTCTTGCTCGACTGGCGTAGAGAATGAGCACCAGGGGTTGCATTCGACAGTGGGAGAGATCATCACATCTCACTGGACAGTCACCTCCTGCCTCAAGCTGGGCAGCCCCCAGCCAGTAGGGTACTGTCCCGCCATAGTTCACCTGCCTCACTGGGTGCGTGAGGCTTAAGGTTCCCAAATCTGACAAGTGACCTGAAATTTGAGCACCAGGCAAACCAATAACAAAATCAACAAGAAAAGGAAACCATCAAAGTTTTAAGCTTGCTTGCTGGAATGTGCGGACCATGCTGACTGGTTTGACTGAAGATCTTCAGGACATCAGCAACACCCGAAAAACTGCTGTCATCAATGAGGAACTGAAGAGGCTCCAAGTTGACATTGCTGCTCTGCAAGGGACGCGACTTGCAGATTCGGGATCTCTAAAGGAAAAGGACTACAGCTTTTTCTGGCAGGGTAAAGCCCAAGAAGAACCCAGGGAGCATGTTGTTGGCTTTGCCATCAGAAACACCCTTCCACAAATGGTGGAATTAGTCATGGGTGGATCAAAAAGACTCCTTCAGGTCACACTTCAAACTTGCGCCAGTCCTGTCCACTTGATCAGTGCTTACACTCCAACCCTGTACGCCACACCAGAAGTAAAAGACAAGTTCTATAACATGCTTAGTGCTACCATAGCGCAAATACCTGCTCGCGAACAATTGTACCTTTTGGGTGACTTCAATGCAAGAGTTGGAGCCAATCGTAACTCATGGCCTTCCTGCTTAGGCCACTTTGGTGTGGGAAAAATGAATGAAAACGGACAGCATCTTCTCGAACTTTGCACGTACCACAATCTGTGCATCACAAACACACTTTTCCAAACCAAGCCACAGCACAGAGTGTCATGGAGACACCCACGCTTGAAACACTGGCATCAACTAGACGTGGTCATCACTAGACGTGATAACCTCAAAAACATCCTTCTGACACACACCTATCATAGTGCCGACTGCAATACAGATCACTCGCTAGTTTGCTCCAAACTCAAGGTGAGACCAAGAAGTTGTACCACTCTAAACCAACTGGAAGACCCTGCATTGATGCCAGAAAGACAGCAAACTCAGAGAGAGCCGAAAAGTTCAGAGAGACCCTCAAGGAGAATCTGCACAGCAGCCCTGGGGGTGCCGATGTGACATCCAGATGGCAGCATCTGAGGGATACAATTTACAACACGGCCTTGTTGTTGTTTGGAAGAAGAGCTAGAAACACAAATGACTGGTTCGAAGCTAACTCTGATTAGATGATTCCAGCCAGCGAAAAGAAGCGCGCTGCACTCCTGGAGTACAAACGCTCATGAAGCCAGAGTACCCTGCAAGCACACAGAGCAACCAGAAAAACCGTACAGCAGACAGGCAGGAGCTATGCCAACAACTACTGGCTCGAGCTATGCAGCAGCATCCAGACCAGTGCTGACTCTGGTAATATCAGGGGAATGTACGAGGGCATCAAGAAGGCATTAGGACCCACCCAGAATAAGATGGCACCTCCGAAATCCAAATCGAGTGAAGTCATCACTGTCAAAGTCAAACAGATGGAGCGCTGGTCAAGCACTACTCCGAGCTATACTCACGCGAGAACATTGTGGTTGATACAGCCCTCAGTGCCATAGAGCTCCTACCAGTAAAGGATGAACTGGATCAGGAACCAACTGGGGACGAACTGAAGAAAGCCATCGACAGCATTGCAGTAGGAAAGGCCCCAGGCCAGGATGGTATAGCACCAGAGGTAATCAAGTGTGCCATGGACACCCTCCTGGAACCCCTACATGAGCTACTGTGCCTGTGCTGGAGAGAGGGAGAGGTTCCACAGGATATGCACGACACTAACATTGTAACCTTGTATAGGAACAAAGGAGACAGAAGAGACTGCAACAATTACCGTTGAATCTCCCTCCTAAGCATCACCAGTAAACTGTTTGCTCGTGTCATCCTCGGCAGACTCCAGAAGATTGCTGAGAGGGTGTATCCTGAGTCACAGTGTGGATTCCGTGTAGAGAGATCTACCATTGACATGGTCTTCTCTCTGAGGCAGCTGCAGGAGAAATGCAGAGAGCAGAGGAAGCCACTCTATATTGCCTTCATCAACCTGACCAAGGCCTTCGACTTGGTCAGCAGGGATGGACTGTTTAAACTGTTCCAGAAGATAGGCTGTCCACCACAGCTACTCAAGATGATCCAGTCTTTCCACGAAGACATGAGAGGAACCATCCAATATGACGGCACATTATTGGATGTTTTCAGCATCAGGAGCAGCTTCAAACAAGTATGCATCCTTGGTCTGACATTTTTCGGGATCTTCTTCACACTCCTCCTGAAGCATGCCTTTTGGTCCTCAACAGAGGGCATCTTTTTGCACACAAGATCTGATGGGAAACTGTTTAATCTTGCAAGGCTGAAAGCTAAGTCTAAGATGTGGGAAGTCCTCATCAGAGATATGCTGTTCGCAGATGATGCTGCTGTAGTGTCACTCACAGAAGACCAGCTTCAGAAACTCTGGATCAGTTCTCCAAAGTATGCAAGGACTTCGGGCTTTCTATCAGCCTAAAGAAGACAAATGTACTTGGTCAGGACGTTGCTGAACCTCCATCAATCAGCATTGACAATGATACGTTCGAGGTTGTGCACGAGTTTGTTTACCTCGGGTCCACCATCACTGACACCCTGTCATTGGAGACTGAGCGAAATAGGAGGATCAGAAAAGCAGCCATAACTCTGTCCAGACTCAGCAAGAGAGTGTGGAATAACATCAAGTTGTACACCCACACCAAAATGCAAGTCTACAGAGCCTGCATCATCAGCACACTCCTTTATGGCAGAGAGTCTTGGACCCTGCACGCCCACCAGGAAAAGAGGCTGAACGTCTTCCACTTGCGCTGCCTCAGGCGCATCCTTGGAATATCGTGGAAGGACAGAGTGACCAACACTGCCATCCTTGAGCAAGCTTGAATCCCAACCATGCACACCCTCCTCAGGCAGCAGTGGCTCCGCTGGCTTGGCCACATCCACTGGATGAATGATGGAAGGATCCCAAAAGACATCCTGTATGGTGAGCTAGCCTCTGGCAAAAGACCTCCTAGACGCCCCCAATTATGCTACAAAGATGTTTGCAAGAGGGACCTCATGGAGGCAGACATCGAGCCGGACAGCTGGGAGGAGCTGGCAAACGATTGCAGCAGATGGAGGCAGGAACTACACAAGAGCCTCCAGAAGGGTGAGATGAGGATCAGACAGCTAGCAGAGGAGAAGCGAGCCCACAGAAAGCTCAGTAAGGACCTGCCAGACACCCACTGTACATGCAACAGATGCAGCAAGGACTGTCACCCTCGTGTGGGCCTCCACAGTCACAGTCAACGCTGCAAATGATGATCCCAAATGGAAATGCGAAGGGTGCGATCCATAGGCTACGTAGACTGAAGGATGCCTACTTACCATTGTGTAAGGCATTTAACTGTGTCATCCCATGATGAGACCCAGGAGTGTAATGTGAACCCCAAAGGAAAAGAAATTTCTCATTGTTGCTTGGGTGAAATAACTTGCTAACCCTCATTTTAGAGGGTAGGAACCAAGGCTTTGGCCCAACCTGCCAACTTTCCTGCCACCTGCACAGGAGGAAGAGAAGCAGTCCTGCAGAAACTACTACCATCCCTGCAAAGCAGGTAGCTAAGGTAGGGAAGAAGAAGGGGCTTTGCCTTTTTATTCTCCTGCACTCCAATGCAAGGGCAACGCCTAGTGCTGCCCATTCTTTTCAGCCTTTCCTAGGTGACTCATAAGCTAATATCTCCCCATTAGACTCTGACAAAGGCTCACATCCCCCTGTCTGATCTGACTTGTTTTTTCCTCTTTTGATAAGTGCTGTTGATACTGGGCCATTTCCACCTGGCTGAATAGACCTTGTCAGCTCTGGCCCTCCCTCTTTTTGGGACCCCACTCTTTAAATACCCCTCTGAAACCACCCTCCACTCATGCATCTGATGAAGCTGGTCTTTGCCCATGAAAGCTTATACTCCAAAATATCTGTTAGCCTGTAAGGTGCCACAAGACTTCTTGTTGTTCTCAAAGCTACGGACTAACACGGATACCTCTCTGATTCATATAGGCCGCGTCTACACGTGCACGCTACTTCGAAGTAGTGGCACCAACTTCGAAATAGCGCCTGTCACGGCTACATGTGTTGGGCGCTATTTCGAAGTTGAAATCGACGTTAGGCGGCAAGACGTCGAAGTTGCTAACCCCATGAGGGGATGGGAATAGCGCCCTACTTCGAAGTTGAATGTCGAAGTAGGGCACGTGTAGATGATCCACGTCCCGCAACATCGAAATAGCGGGGTCCGCCATGGTGGCCATCAGCTGAGGGGTTGAGAGACGCTCTCTCCAGCCCCTGCAAGGCTCTATAGTCACTGTGTGCAGCAGCCCTTAGCCCAGGGCTTCTGGCTGCTGCTGCGGCAGCTGGGGATCCATGCTGCATGCACAGGGTCTGCAACCAGTTGTCGGCTCTGTGGATCTTGTGTTGTTTAGTGCAACTGTGTCTGGGAGGGGCCCTTTAAGGGAGCGGCTTGCTGTTGAGTCCGCCCTGTGACCCTGTCTGCAGCTGTTCCTGGCACCCTTATTTCGATGTGTGCTACTTTGGTGTGTAGACGTTCCCTCGCAGCGCCTATTTCAATGTGGTGCTGCCCAACGTCGAAGTTGAACGTCGACGTTGCCAGCCCTGGAGGACGTGTAGACGTTATTCATCGAAATAGCTTATTTCGATGTAGCGTGCGCGTGTAGACATAGCCATAAACTGGTATCCAAATAATAGCTGAGGCTTGCAATTGTTCTCAAAGCCTCTTAATCTGATTAGAGTAACTTCCTCTTTGAAGCATGTTTCCTTGCAGCTGGAGTCTTCTTTCTTTCATGAATAATGCAAGAATTAAAAAATTACAGACTCTTAGAAACTAATATTTGGAGGTTTGTTTCAAAGTCACATGTTAGATTCACTTCTTCCTTTAGGATTCAACTGGTCTGTTTGTCCTGTGCTATTTAGGTTCTCTCTTTCTCTTATTTCTTTAAAATAAAGTAATATTGTATTGCATTACATACAGAAGGTTTTTGAGTGTCTTTTTTGCCTAGGGTACATCTTCAGATGTGAAAACTTCAGCATCATTTAAATGTAGCGTTCTGGCTATAATATTTTCAACAGTGGAGGAGAAAGTTACTAAAGCTGAATTCTTCTTGGTGTGTCCTCATACTGCTTTTTGCCTTGTCGGTGCATGTGCAATTGCCCAGTCATTATGGTCCTCCATGTCAGTGACTCTCAAACAGGGCCGGGAGTATGTACCCCTTTAGGTATGTGGCAGTCTAGGTATTTGCCTAGGCTTATCACAGCCTGCAAAAAAAAAAAAATCATAAGCAAAGTCAGTACAAACTAAAATGTCATACTTGTTTCTTTTGCGGTGAGTACTACACACTGAAGTGTGAGTATGGGTTCAACCTCCCTGGTTCAGTACCCTCAGGACCTAGCAGTCCCAGACCAAGGTGGTCAGTTCTATCCACCTTCTAGCCTCAGGCCCAGCTCCTGGGTTCCCCTCCTCCCTGTCGCCTATGGCTTTCTGCCGTCCTCTGCCTCTCATCTCTCCCACCCCCACAGTCTCCCTAGCCACCAGCTTCCAGTCCTAGCCAGCTCTCGCTGCAGCCTCCTGCCCTGCCACAGCCACTGCTTCTCAGGGCTATGGCTTCCCACCTGGCACCAGGGATGAGCCACCATAAGCTGCCACTCCCCGGCCAGGGGCTTTGCACACAGCACTAGCTGTGGCTTCTCCAGCCCCCAGCTTCCTGCTTGGTACCTGCAATGGACTGCTGTGAGCCAGGGTTCAGCTTACCAGCCCAGGCCACTACTCCCTGCTGCTGGTCCCAGCCCAGGTTCCCTGCTCCACCTCCCCCTCACACACACCTTGCTGCCATGGTCTGGCTGCCCCCCCCCCCCTCACCCCAGGCTTAGTAGTCTCTGATCCCGCAACGACAAACAGAAAACAGATGTTGCCCAATGAGAGACTGCTGGATTTGGGAGTTTTAACAGTACCATATTTATATTTCAATTGATCTATTTTGTAAATATGTGATAACAATGAGACAGACAGCAATAATTCGGTAACAGTGGACTGTGATTCTTTTGCACTTTTATATCTGTTTTTAAGTGAGGTGAAATTTGGTTATATGGAAGATAAACTAGACTCCATCAAGGAGAACAGTAGCCTAGGAACGTTGAGAGCCACTGCTGCATGTTGCTGGAAGAACATTCACACTCAAGCAGCTGGCGTCACAGGCAGATGCTTCATATTTTGAGGTTCTTTCTTTGATCTCAGTCTCTGGGGCCAGTGATGTAACATCACTTGATTACCACATTGCTAGATCATCCAGTTCCAGTGTGGACTCAATTAACACAGTGCTAAAAGTTCTAGGGGTGTATGGGGTACCCGGGACGAAAGTGGGCAACACCTCAGGTGTGGGGACTTGTCGTGTCACTTCAGGGGCAGTTCATGCACCTTTGGTTCCCACCTGGCACTCAGCTCTCACTTGCAGCTCCAAGAAGCTGTAGCACCCACACCCTGATAAACCGCGTTGACAGATGGGTTAAACCAGGTGAGGGTAGCCAACAGATCAGAAACTTTTGGTGAGATGGGTACTTGCTTATCCCAGTGTGCAAAGTGGGCTCCGGCAGACTGGATGGATGAGATCAACGGCAAGGGCCAAGGACCAGAAAAACAATTCTGCAATGCTCTGTGGAGAGTGAAGGGCACGACAAAGCACCGAAGACAGCCTGGCCATCCGCTGCAGCCTAGGAAGTCTCCAGCCATGATGACTTCTTGTACCACTGGAACAAGGCTTCTGAGGCCAAGAGAGTGGAACTTCCCCTGTGCAATGGCTTTTCCACTTTAAACATGCTCCCGCACGGGTTCTTTGCACATTCTCATCTCCCAAATCAGTCTACTTTATCCTTCTACATCTTCTGTTTACTTCAAAGGCCTGCGGCGATGGGGGAGGGGCAAAGCAACAAGTGGAGGTCACCACTGGGAGTCATAGTTCCAAACCTGCACATAGACAGCCTGTGGACTTTGGTCACTCGACTCTGACCCCAGGACATCAAAGGAGTTTGGCAATATCCCAGGCAACGGAGCAGGCCTCTTTAGGAGTAGCACTGCTCACCCTCAAACGAGGGAGGGGACTAGGAAAGGTGTCCCAAAACTTGCTTGTCCCAACCCAACTAGCCATCATGCCATGGCTGGCAGGTTTATCCTCACAGCGTTCAAAATACAGTGAAAAGAAAGATGATATCTGGAGCATGAAACATTTGCACCTCTTGGCCAGGGAGAACACTATAAGGCCTGAGAGAAGAATGTCCCTCATAGCAAGAGAACTGGCACACTATAACATTGACATAGCCAGCCTGAGCAAGACCAGACTTGCAGAGGAAGGATCCATCTGTGAACAAAAGGAGGTTACACCTTCTTCTGGAAAGACAGGCCAGAAAACAAAGAAATAATCCGTGGAGTGCCACTTGCCATCAAGACATCACTTCTGCACCAGCTTCCTGATCTACCAATTTGCATCAGTGAGCACCTATTCAAGCTCCACTTCCCCCTCAACCCCTCTCGCCATGTCACAGTCATCAGTGCCTACGCCCCCACTCTGACCAGCAGCGATGAAGCAAAAGAGAGTTTCTACAAGGACCTTGGCCATCTTGCAAAAGCAATTCCTCCCGTGACAAGCTTCTCCTGTTGGGTGACTTTCATGCCAAAGTCAGCAAGGACCGTCGGTACTGCAAAGGGGTGCTGGGGCATCACAATATTGGTAATGTTAAATCCAATGACCTTCTTCTGCTGAGCTTGTGTGCAGAAAATGACCTGATGATTACCAATACTCTCTTCAGGCAGGCTGCTAAATACAAGACCACATGTATGCACCTGAGTTAAAAACAGTGGCAACTGATTGACTATGTTTTCAGTCACAGACAGGACATTTATGATGTTAAGATCACCAGGATCATGTGGGGAACTGAGTGCTGGACTGATCATATACTCATCAGATCTGTCCTTATGCTGCACATCACACCACTGAACTGCAAGAAGCCCAAGGTTGTCAGACGCTCCTTCAACATCAGGAAGCTGCAATATATTGGTCATGATGAGCAATTGACAGCCTGCCTTGGCGACGTGCTGACAGCCCATGGACCTCTGACTGGAGATCCAACACAAAAGTGGAACCAGTTTAATACCCTGGTGACGGAGTCTCCCAATGTGACACTAGGGCTGTGTCTACACGTGCCCCAAACTTCGAAACGGCCATGCAAATGGCCATTTCGAAGTTTACTAATGAAGCGCTGAAATGCATATTCAGCGCTTCATCAGCATGCGGGCGGCAGCAGCGCTTTGAAATTGACGCGCCTTGCCACCGCGCGGCGCGTCCAGACGGGGCTCCTTTTCGAAAGCACGCCACCTACTTCGAAGTCCCCTTATTCCCGTGAGCTCATGGGAGTAAGGGGACTTCGAAGAAGGTGGCGTCCTTTCGAAAAGGAGCCCCATCTGGACGCGCCGCGCGGCGGCAAGGCTCGTCAATTTCGAAGCGCTGCTGCCGCCCGCATGCTAATGAAGCGCTGAATGTGCATTTCAGCGCTTCATTAGTAAACTTCGAAATGGCCATTTGCATGGCCATTTCGAAGTTTGGGGCACATGTAGACGTAGCCTAGGACTGAAAAATAGAGTTCACCATGACTGGTCTGACAAAAATGACAAGACTGTCTTGAAGATCTTAGAGGAAAAACAGAACGCGTTTCTGGTATGGCAAAATGACCAGTCCTCCATCTCCTAACATGACCATTTCAAGCACCTTCAAAGTCAGGCAGAGACTGCACTGGGCAAAAATGCAAGATGAGTGGTGGCACAGAAAAGCTGGTGATGTCCAATGCTACACTAACACCAAGAATTCCAAGATGTTCTTCAGAGCTATCGAAGCTGTATATGGACCTTCAAAGCCAAGCACTACACCTCTCCTGTCTGCAGGTGGCATGACCCTCCTGAGATAGAAGAGCAGCCTCACCAATAGGTGGAGAAAGCACTTCTGCAACTTGCTCAACAGGCCCTCCATTGTCAACCCTGCAGCCCTAGACCAGATCCCTCAGAAATCCATGATAGACAGTCTTGACCTGCCCCCTACAATGGATGAGGTCAAAAAGGCAATCAGCAGACTAGCTTTGGCAAAGCCCCTGGATGGACAGTCTCCCTGCTGAACTGTTCAAGACAGCAGAACCAATGTCACTCAAAGCCTTTCACAGCATTTTGACCAGCATCTGGGAAGAAGAAGTGCCCAGAGACTTTAGGGATGCCACAATCATCCTGCTCTTCAAGAACAAGGGCAACAAAGCTGACTGTGGAAATTGCTAGGGCATCTCCCTTCTCTCTATTGCTGAGAAGACCTTGGCTCAAGTCATTATCAACTGTCTGATCACCACCATCTCAGAGGAGACCCTATCAAAGGCACAGTGTGGTTTCCACCCAGGCCACAGAACCATCAACATGATCTTTGCTGTTTGTCAGGTCTGGGAAAAGTGCACAGAGCAAAACTTGGAACTATACGCTGTCTTTATAGACTTGACCAAGGCGTTTGACACCATCAACAGAGAATTCCTGTGGACTGTCCTGTCAAAGTTCAGCTCCCCGAGAAGATTCATCAACCTCATATGCCTGTTCCACGAGGACATGACTGGCTTTGTTCTTTCAAATGGCGAGTCCTCAGATCCATTTGAGATATCCAGTGGCGTGGAGCAAGGGTGCGTGCTGGCCCCAGTGCTATTCAACCTCTTTTTCACATGCATCCTCAGCCACTCAGTTAGGGACCTGGACCATGGAGTCTACATAAAGTACAGGCTTGTGGGTCACTTTTCGACACGTGGGAGGCTCATCACTGAATCCCTTTTTGCCGACGACTGTGCACTTATCTCCAGTTTGCTGAAGCCCCTCGCCTCTTTGGTTTAACCCTCAGCCTAGGAAAGACCGAGGTGCTGCTCCAGGGTCTGCTGCTCTCCCCATTTTGATACCTATTGAAGGAACAGAGTTAAAAACAGTACACGAGGTCAAGTACCTCAGCAGTGTGATAGCCAGTGATGGCTCCCTTGGCAAAGAAATCAGCGCCAGGATCTGCCAGGCCAGCCAGGCACTAGGACATCTGAGAGCGCGAGTGTTGAATCAGCACAATATCCGACAGCCCTCTAAACTGAACGCGTACATGGCTGTACTCCTGACCAGTCTCCTGTATGGATGTGAAGCCTGGACCTTGCGCAGAAAACGTGAAATCACTGGAGCACTTCCACAGATGCAGCTGGGCTCAATACTGCACATTCGATAGCAGGACAGAGTCACGAACCTGGAAGTCCTGGACAGAGCAGGAACCACAAGCTCTGAAGCCATGATTCTGGCAGCCCAGCTTCGCTGGACAGGGCACGTCATACAAATGGAGGAGTCAGGAATCCCTAAGCAACTCCTCTATGGTGAACTCTGTCAGGGTGAAAGGAATCAAGGCAGGCCTCACAAGAGGTATAAAGACTGCATGAAGGACAACATTGCTCATGCTGAATTAAAGCCAAAGCAGCTAGAGCAGCACGCAAAAGACCAAACAGGCTGGCGTGATCTCGTATGACAGGTGTACGGCAACTTCAAAGAGCAGCGATGCACATACCTGACTGATGCTTGTGAGAGGAGAAAAGCAACAGCAGCAGCTACCTCAACAGAGCCAAGACATTTCCCTCGCCCCTACTGTGAATGGCCAGGCTGTTCAAGGCTCGGACTCCTCAGCCACATACAAGTCCACAACCAATGAGCCTGTGCAAGATCAAGATATCATCATTGGACGCTATGGATGACCAAGAAGATATGGCTCAGGTACAATCTATATTGAATTCTATGTGATCAGCCACATTGTCATCCAAACACAGTGATCATCAGAGCTTTTGTTTGCCACAACTGAGTCCTCATGTGTTTGGATGACAATGCCAAGGCTTTAACAGTGGCACAAAAACTTCATTGTGACTTCATATAATTCAGTGTTGGTGTTTTATAGCAGATGTCTCTGATCTGTGTATTGTCTTGTGAGTTTAACTCTGCAAGCAAACTTGAAGCTTCACTGAGACCCATGTATTTTGTGTGTATGGTATGACACTTCCTACGAGAGAAAAAAAAATCTTCTTCTTTAACAGTGCATTATACGCAGCATTCAATCTGGGAAGTTGGGATAAGCCTTTTCAGCAGCAAAGAACAGTGAAGCTTTCCAGGAGTAGGCATTGTATATTGCTAGTTTCACATTAACTGTAGGCTCCAGAAATCCTATATGCTATTTACTGCCTCTCTCCCCTGCCCCCACCCATTCTGGAGCTAGAAAGGTAATATCACAAGGTTCAGTGCTAATGCCCAGAGATGAAGGGAAAGTTTTTTGTTATTTGGTTTTTTTTGGCCAGGAGATTTTTTTTTTTCATTAGCAATGATAACTCGTCAATGTCTATGTTTTCAAGCAGTAGACACTGAAGTTTATTTAAGTCCCTTTTGAAAAAGTTTGTTACACAATGAAATAACCACTTTCAAAGTTCAAGAGCAACACTGAAAGAAACCTGCCTGCCAGACTTCTCATTGTTCCCCATCAATGCTATCCTTTTCCTAGCGCATTGTGTTGCATCCGAAAAACCAGCAGAGAACCTTAGTCAGAGCCAAGGAGTGAAAAGTAACTTTTTTTCCAAAAGAAAGAAAAACGCTCCGATGTTCACAATGGCCAGCATTCTAAATCACAGCTTTCTACAGGGGTGAAGAACATGGGTGAGACAGAGGTGGCAAAGGTTTTCAAAAGTGTCTAGACAATGAAAGCTTCAAGACCCTCTTAGTTGTTTCGAAATCTGAGGCACCTAAATCACTAAAGAGCAGATTTTCAAAGGTCTAAAGATGCAAATAGGCTCCTAGTGGGAATTTCAAAAATCCCTAGCCATTTTGCCAAACTTCCACTGGACACCCACCTGTGTCCTTCATACCTTTGAAAATACCTTTGAAAATCAGGCCTTTCTTAGGGGCAGAACTATGGCCTTCAGGGTACATCATGAAAGGAGACAAAAACAACGAATGGTACTAGAAGCATTACAACGTCTCAGAAACCATATAAAACAGTAGTTTCCATCCTCTAGTCTGTGGACCTCTATGGGTCTGTGAACTATGTCTAAGATTTCCAAAGGGATCTGCACGTCTTCAAAATATGTTAAAGGTTCACAGTTGAAAAATGTTATTTTAAAGTGCAGGAGAAACCTAAGAAAAGACAACAAACCTATACTAGAAACCATGAAAATATACCTTTTCCTGAATGGTGGATGAAATTTAAAACACATAGGAGAAATAATTGTCACGGGTGCCCTGAAATCTAATTATGATGAAGAAAATGGTTTTTATCTACTACTCTGGAATGTAGAGATATGTATAGATATTTATAGTTCAGTTCCCTGAAGATGAGAAAAAATAGATGAGGTCTCTAAAAGCTAACCCAACAGATGTGCAATTAATATTTTATAGCCAAATGCAAGGTCCAAGTGAGTGCATAAAACACTCACTGTTTGCTTCTAAATAAATATTTTATTTACTCAAATAGATGAAGTGACTCAGGACAGGACAGCATTAGGCACAAATTTCATGAAAGTCCATGAAAATCTTGCAAATCAATATGCCGTGCTTAATTTTTAAAAAAAGTCATCAGTTTTCCTATAGCTTAGGCCAAGCATAAAGCTACACAAGTTAGTGTCAGAGGGGTAGTTGTGGTAGTCTGAGAGACTAACAACTTTATTGGTTCATGAGCTTAGGACTATAGAAACACTAACGCCCTATCTCTTCTCCAGAGGAAAGAGGAACAGATGGTATATGTGCAAGATTATAACAGTCAGCGACAGACTGGCAATGTCAAAGGCAAATTGCACACACCAAGAGCCTCTCTTGACATAATCATAGCATTGGCCCCAACTGCATAAAAATTAATCCAAGTGGTGCTGATTTCCATTTGGGAAGTACTATTTTCAAACTACAACACAATTTCATTCACCAGGAGGATCTGCTGATGCCTTCAACCACATCTTTTTGATTTCCCCAAAATCCACAAAGAATTCAAAAGACAGAGAAACCACTTATGTGGTGTGTCCTGGCTGAACAGTAAAACCACCAAAATGAATTTGTAACCAATAGGCACCAAATAGCTTTCAGCAAATATTTAATATTAAACATGATTTTCATTTTTGAACAAGAGCTGTCGTAATATAAGGAGTCATCTGATGGCTCTCTTCTTGGTGGCTTTACGTGTTTCATTTCACCAATTTTAGAAGAGTTAGGCCTTAGAGGAATGTTGATTCTTAGGTAAGGATGTGAGGTGCAATTATTTTCAAACGCTGATTTTATCACCACGAATATTGATTTCTTTTGCTCAGAGCTTCTCTTATGCCATGTCTATCCCAGAAATATTTCTAGAAATGTCTTGTTATTTACTTACATAATTTCAATTTCAGCAGTAATGTGTTCCCTGTGTGTGCCTTGTGTTTTGAATACGTAAGATGAAATTCTGGCCCAGGGAAGTCAATGGGGATTTTGCCATTGTCTTTATGTGGCCAGAAATTAAGCCCACATCTTCCAATCCTTCTCAGAACCTATTCAGCTTTGAAAATGTTTACAGTGTCTGGGACCTTCTATACTAGGGCACCTCAATATTGCGAACGTTAGTGGCTCTGTAATGGCTTTCCCATCATGACATTTTTTAGGAAAATGTCCATACTGTAGATAGGGGTTTTGGCTGAATATTTTGGGGGACTGAACCGCATACATACTATAGGCATGTAGTCGAACAAAAACATTGCATGGTGTCAAAATATTGCAATGACAACACTGGATGGTATTAAAGTATACTGAATGTGTGAACCAGTTTTGCTTGTGAGTTCTCCAATCACTGGATTTAAAGATGGAGAAACAAATTATGCTTGGCAAAGCTATGCCACTGTCTGTAACATTAATCTACTTATTATTTTATCATTCAGAAGTTACACTTTGGTTTGTAAACACTGTGCTGTCTACGGCCAAGTATTACAAATGATGTTGGCATAATTTGACAGCCCAAGGAAGGTTTTGGTATACTGATAAGAATTGAGGGCTAGTCTCTGTCCTCTAGTAGACTTACTCACATAGCTGGAAGGTAGTCCTCTGCCCTCTTGGGAGGACCAAGCACCATCCTTTTTTTTTTTTTTTTAAAGGAGAAAAAAGTCTGTTTGCCCCAGAGCCCTATCTGGCCTCCTCAAGGATTGATCTCACAACCCTGGATTTAAGCAGGTGGGTGCTCAAATTACTAAACTATCCCTTCTTCCTTCAACTCTGCTGACAAAGTCTGCCAGTCTCTTTCAGTACCTGTCAGTTTCTGATCACCAGCATCATGCCAACAGGCCATATCATAGGATGATACTTATGACATTGGGTTCAAATATCAAGGCAGAGTTTAACAGGAGAAATTAATATGACTTGTGTGGTGCTGTACTGGTGAAGGTCGAGCTCAGGGTGGGACCTCAGGACTTACACTGTGCTATACTTTGGGTTTTCTAAACTGAAAAAATCTTGGGATCGTATCTTGAAAACCATTGTCTGCTTTCTGTGAATTTCATTGTCAGGGTGAATAGGTTTTGAAAAGTACAATTGGTGCCTGGGATTTCCTTGCTGGCATCCCTTTCAAATAGCTGTTGGCTGTGCTATTGTCTCTATGATCACTAAAAGAACTGAAAATGAAAGCAATGCTGTCACCTGTATTAGTGATACCTCAAGGACCAATACCGCAGCATTAGGGTATGTGCAAATGGGCAGTGGGTGATTTCATTCTGCTTCCTCACTATTTTAATCATAATAGTTGGGTAAATATTTATATCTGTACATAATAGATGAGCTATGACAGACTCATAAGATAAATACTGTACTTAGTGGATTAGCTATGACAGACTCGTAAGATAAATAATGGGAGTTACAGATCTTATCCCCAGCAGGTATAGCTGGAAATTCACTTTGGGGTGTTACTTTAATGACAGATTACTTTCACATTCATAAATGCTGCACTGACATAACTTTGTGCACCAAGTTGGAGATTTACCTCTGAGGACTTAACCTAAATCAGAAAAAGCCAGGAAAAGCAAATCAGTGATTATGATTCCACTCATCCTCTTCTAGAAACATTTTCTCACTGGGGTGAGATAAGATCATGATGTCATCCTGGGTAGTTAATCCATATGGACCTGATCCAATTCTTATTGAAATCAAAAGAAAAACTCTTACTGGATTTCAATGGGAGTAGGATCAAGCCCTATTTCATTTTTTTCTAATTTATTTCTATAGTCTTCAGTCACTTTAGCATAGAGTTACTTCTCTTACATGTATCTTTTATTTAGTTATTTATAGAAGGTCTGTTTATGGTCAGGCAACAGTGTACTGGAGTAGCAAGAGTGTGTGATAAAAATCCCAATTAAACAGTTGAAGGGAGAAATGTATTATACGTCTGTGATGTCCCACCTTGTAAATGAAAGAGCCAAAGTGATTGTAAACATTCCTTATTTATTCATATAAAATACATTTTGTGTACATCAATTTCTCTCTCATCTCACACATGCAATTATAATCACACTGTTTTCCCATGCATGTTCCCCTCTCTCCAGGTGCCCTGGTTCTGGTTGAAGACTGTGTGATTTTTCCACGGCTCCTGGGTCAGACATGACCAGAGAAGATATGAAGCACTCCATCTACAATAGGACTGAAGGAAAGAATGATCTAATCCAGGGGTGAGCATACATTTTATGTTGGGCCCCCCAATTTTCATCCCTGAAATGAGCAGCCCCCTGCCCACACTCCTACCTGTCTAATTAATCCAAACCAATGGAAATTTCAGTTCTGTTCATATGAGAAAAACTCTTTTGGCACATATAAGAATGTAAGTCTGTACAAAGTCAAAAACTCTATTAATGCAGTATGTAAATGCGAATACACATGCATAAAAACAGTAACATTTCAACATTTTTAATGAGATGGATGAGCCTGACACACAGCAGCCAATTGTACTATGCCCTCCTAATGAAATATCATACCCCCGTGCCCCCACCCTCAGTTGCTCACCCCTGATTTAATCAATGCTAGCTCAGCTTGGAGCAGAAATTGAATCCTCTCTATGGCAGAACACGGCTATTAGATCACTTTCACAAGTTTACTGATTCCTTCTGTGTGAAGAATCTGCTCTGGGTGAGTTTTGTCTTTGTTTCAGTGCCACTAGAATTCCTATTGCAGGCAACTTGCCTTTCTATAGTATGGGTAGTCCTGGAAAGATGAAATATTTATCCATAAATGTCAATAAATGTTAACTTCTTCATATACACACAGACAAAAACTATTACCATCCATAATAATCAAAACTTACAGTAAGAAAAATAAGAAAAATGCTTCTTGAAAACACATTAGAATTTGATTTAAGGATCTTTACTGTGTGTATTTTGGCATGTGATGTTGATAATTTACTTTTTTAGCAATTATAGAGCCTTAACATTTTGAATCTCAAGCTCTACAGTCATCAAATAACTGTCTTAACACTGCCTGTTATCTGGCCCATTATTTCCCAACATATCTGAAAATTTGTATAACTAAAAATAGGAAAAAATGCTTAAATGCCATAATTTTGTGCAGCTGTGAAATTTAAATCAATTAAATAGAAAACATGCATGTGAATAAATGTTAATATTATTTGCTGAAAAAATCAAAAATAAATATCTATTTCTACCCAAACCTAGGTATGGGCTATGATATTTCTTTCTATCTGATGGAATAAGAATTTCTTATTAATGATATTAGTAAGGGTCCTTTCACTATAACCACCACTAGGCTGACCTAGAAAAATGCACAAGAGTCATCTTCTGGCCACAGTTTCACATACCATTCCCCACTGGGTTGGTTTGCCTTTATAAATATGTTTTAGCATTGCCTGTAGCTGAGACATCCTATAACAATGCACATTTATGATGGTGGCTTGCCAATTGCCAGCTGCCATCATTGTATTCTTATTCTTATAGAAAATGTTTCATGCCTATCTGTACAATCCTTTGGCAAGTGATGGGACAAATTTATTAGCAAAGACCTACTTGTATACTGGTTTGATAGACTTTAATTAGTAGAAATTATTTGAATTATCTCATTTTCAAAGAATCTCTCATTTTGAGTCAATTACTGAAAACGGGAAAAAAAAACAAAATGGTTAAACACGTGGACAACATCTACGCAAGAGGTTATTCCAGCAAAACTGGGCTTCTGTCAGAAAAACCTGTGGAGTGTGTAGATGCAAAATATGCTTCGTCAATAGTCTGTCAACAAAACTCAGAACAACCACCGGCATCATTATACCTCTCCCTGTTCAAGTATAATGCCTTTCTCGACAGTTTCCTATCAACAAAACAGCTGTGTAGATGCTCGGGGGCCCTTTTGTTAACAAGCATGTCTTCCAGTTCACTGGGAAGCCCTGTTTGCAGAGCTTCCAGTCAGCTGTTCTGTTAAGATAGGGCCAGGCTGTCTGGCTGCTCTCTGTTGGCAGAGCAGATTGCTCTTTCAGTCCACTTTTATGTGTAGAAGCAATCTCTCGACTGCAGTTTTGCTCGGAAATCCCTTCTGACAGTCACTTCTGTTGACAGATGCTTCTCATGTAGATACTGCCCTGGAGAATCAAGATATAAATATGTTCAAAACAACACATGTAGCATACATGATTGTATGAAGATGAAGAAAATAATAAGACAACCTTAAATGAAAGAGGGGGCAAACCAAAAAATATTAATTGCACCAAAATTCATAATGTGAATGTATACCACTTTGATTAAGAATATTGCTGGCCAAAACTTTGTCAAGACATGTTTTAATAGAAAATGGTTATTTGTTCAAATGGACAGAGGAAAGCTCCATGTTGGATTGGTTGATGTATGTGTCCTGCTTGGCAGTTAAGTCTACCCAATTTCAACGGGATCTTTAATTTCAGCATCATAGAACCCAGAAGCAATTATGGTTTTTGGGTTTTTTTTTGCAACTCTGTCTGGTAAGTAAGCTGTGTTTGTTCTTGTTTTGTTCCTGTCTGATGCAAAGCTTGCTACAATAATTATAGGAATAATCCCCTTTACTTTGGGAGGCTTCCTTTCCTTCCCACCCCCCAACTCAAGAAAGCATTACAAAATTATTAAAGTCACCGATATTTCTCAATTATAAATTCTCATTTTTGCCTCAACCTTTAATTGTACAGTTACTCAGTATATTGTCATGTTTGGCTCAGCTTCAGCAACTTCTGTAGTGGCTTCTGTGTGAAAGAATTAAAGAAGCGCTGGAAACAAAATCTTATTCTCTTCCTGTGGTAATTTCATACAAAGCTCTCATTATTGTTACCATAGGTTGTGTTATTGGCACCACCACAGAGGATCAAGAAACAGGCTCAGACAACATAATCTGATTAGTACTCCTCCAATCCAACCCCAACGCCCCATGATGGATTACAGTCTTTCTTTTAACATGCTAGGATTCTTGGAGGCTTACTATTGCTTCAAAAGACAGACCGTTATAGGGCTACGTCTATTTTAGAGCAATCTGTCGACAGAAGTTCTGTCTGACGATATCTTCTGACAAAATTTCTGTCAACAGGTCGTGTCCAGACCACAGAGCAGATTGCTCTTTTGATCCGATCTATTGACAGGGAGCAGCCAGATTGCCTGGCTCCTCTCTTGACAAAACAGCCACCTGGAACCACAGCAGATAGTGTCACAGGTCACCATTTCCTTCCAGGAGCCCCAGTGAGACGTGCTTTTAAAGGGACCCACCCGAGACACCCGTTCTGTGCCCATGCTCAGGTGTGCCTACCTCCACGAGGGATAACACAGGTGCTAAGGCAGAACTTTAATTTTCTGGGAGACACAGCTCTTTTCAGTGAGCCATGGCACCAGAGCAACCTGTGGGCTTGTGCTGGCTCCACATAGAGGTGCTTCAGCACCTGCCACGCTTCCTCACGGCCATCCTCCTCTTTCTCATAGAGGGTGAGCCTGGCACCACCTTTGAGGAGCTCACCATTGCTGCTGGACAGTCAAACCTGCACCTGTCCCCGCAATCCCAGGTTCACAGGCTGATCTGGAAGAACCACACCAGTTCTGACTGTTGCGATTGGCTCTGACCATGGGCAGTGGGACGACCAGCAGTGTCTCCAGAACTTCCACATGTGAAAAGCCATATTCCTGGAGCTCTGTGCCTGACTCAACCCCACCCTCGAGAGACAGGACACCCAGCTGCATCCCACCATCCCTGTGGAGAAAAGGGTTGTAGTCACCTTGTGGAAGCTTACCACCTTGGACAGCTAGTTCTCAATGGCAAACCAGTTCAGTGTGAGGAAGTCCATCATTGGAAGGCCTCCTCATGGAAGTAAGGCACTTTCTTACTGCAATCCCTCCCTGGGCAGGGGGAGGGTGTCCCATCCAAGGGAACCCTCGGGAAGCATGGTCAGGGCTGCAAGGAGTGGAATTAGGGTGGGGGAAGCCCATCCCCAGGAGACTGTGCTATCCCACCCTCACACAGCCCTGCTGCCAAGTGGCCGGCCTCATGGGTGGGGGGGGGATCCTGGAGAGCTGTTGGGGGGAAGAGGGAGCTGGGGATATGTCCCAGGGCACAGGGACTCCTCTCTGAGTCCCTGATGTGTGTGTTCAGTCCTCTGAAGGTCATGACAGCCGTCAACACCATTTCGCTGCAGAGGGTTAGCCATATGGGAGATATGAACACAGTCATAGATGGATTTGCTGCCATAAGGTTTCCAAACAACATCAGTGTCATTGATGGGACCCACATACTGATCCATGTCCTAGAACACAGCATGGCCAAGTATATAAACCAAAAGTGATACTTCTCCATGATGCTGTAGGCCCTGGTCAACCACTGAGGCCAGTTAGCCAGTTCACAGATATTTACACTGGGTGGCTGGGCCAGGCACAGGATACCCATGTGTTCCACAATTCCTGCCTGTTCCAGAGGAGGGAGATGGGCACATCCATCCCCCAACTGCAGCTGGCAGTCAGGGACATGCAAATGCCATTCTGCATCATGGGGGCTGAGGCCTACCCCCTCATTGCCTGGCTCATGAAACCTTACACCAACCAGCTGGACCCCAGCCAGGAGCTCTTCAGTGCCTGTCTCAGCAAGGCCAGGGTGCATCTTTGGTCACTTCAAGGCATGCTTCAGGTGCCTGCTTCCCCACCTGGATGTGGGGGAGCACAATGTCCCACAAGTTGTGGCCACATGTTGTGACCTACAAAACAGAGTGGCGGGGAAGATGGAGGCCTTCCTTACTTGGTGGGGGGTGGACACCAACCACAAGTATAAGCAGCTGGGCGCAGCTCTGATCTGCCAGGCCTATCAGGATGGGATGCAGATCCAAGAAGCCCTGAGGGAGCGCTTCTCACTAGACCCACAGCAGTCCTCCCAAGGGCAACCCCAGCTGGGGCCTTGGGCCCACATACCTACCCCATCCCCACCACAACCCCTCCCTTTACCCCATCACCGATCCCTGACTTCTGCCCAATAAAGAGGGATGTGGGTGTTGTGCTGAAATAACTGTTTTACTGAACCAAAGAAAAAACACTGTAAAATAAAGTGTGTAATAAAACACTATTTACAAACAGTGCAGTGCAGTGAACTATGTACTGTGGGGGGCAGGACTTGGGACAGGGGCTGGGGGCATCTCAACACATGGTGAGTGGTCTTGGCCTCAGAATCCCCTCCTGCCATGGGTTCAAGTCCCCCATCAGGGCTGATTTGGGGCCAGGAGCAGGGGGAGGTACAGAGGTGGTGGAGCTGCAGTGGGGTCTGGGTGGATGTACAGAGCAGGCAGGGCCTGGAGAGCAGGGGGTCAGACATGGCCCTCAGCCACTGCAGGAGGTCCAGGATGCCCTGCAGGATAGCTGGTGGGGGCAGGGCAGAAGGTCGGCTGAGGCAGTGGGGCTGAGGAAGTAGCAGTGTGCAGCTGAACCATCATGTCCTGCAAGACGTCAGTGGTGGCATCAAAACAGGATATGAGTTGATCCCAAGCCCATGACCACTACTCCCTGTTGTCCCACACCTGGCACTCCACGATGTCAGTCATCCTCCAGAGGGCAGCACTGTGGTTGCTCTAGATGTCTTCCCGAATGCAGTGACAGCCCCTCCAGCTGCAGGCTCGCCCTGTTGCTGGTGTGGGGCTGGCTTGCCCAGGTGGTGAGGTAGGGCTGGCCCAGCCCTTGGATAGTGTAGGTGCAGCTGTAAGGAAGACAAGGAGGAAAGATGGTGAGTCATCCATGCAATGCAGCCCCCCACCATGAGCAGCAACCAACACCAAGAGATGGGCATGTCCTGGGAGCAGACCCATGGGTGGCCTAAACAATGGGCCTTCCACACAGAGACAGCAGCAGACACACCCCTGTTCAACAGGCTAGCAGCCATGGAAGTGTACAGCCACAGAAGGGTCCCCTCATGGGTGGTGGGTGAGCCAGTTGAGGCCTGGCCCTCGCTGCCCCCCCCTCCCACACACACCTGCAGCTTGCAGCCAGCAAAATTGTTTTAGCATTTTGACAATTTCCAAGTTTTTCAATATCTACAAAATATTACATATGCTATATTAATGATACATATCATATCTTCCAAAAAGGCCTTGGAATTGGATTTTTTTAATTATAATTTATTTTGGGTCTGAGTTAGGGTTATTATCTGATTAAATGTACATTATACTCAATACGAATCATTTTTAAGGGGGTGAAGTAGGATCTATGATTGCCTTAGCTATATATATTATATTACCTATATAGTTCCATCATTTTAAATGCTTTTTTAAGTTATGTGACTGGTAATACATTTTTTCTGGGATTGTGTACATGGGGATGTTGACTGGAATAGCTAGTTCAAACCTCTGGGATGCATCGTTAAAAATCTACAACTTATTCTGGATCAGGAAGCTACACTCCAGAAGGCTCTAGGTGACAGGCCTGTCCTTTCCTATAGACAACCTCCTCACCTGATAAAGATTCTCACCAGCAATCACAGGCTACACCACACTAATACGAATCCTGGAACTTTTCCTTGCAACAAACCCTGCTGCCAACTTTGTCCACATATTTATTCCAGGGATACCATCACTGCACCTAACCAGGTTAGTAACAAGATGAAAGGCACATTCTCGTGCACTTCCAGCAACATTATATAGGCTATTGTGTGCCAGCAAAGCTCTATGTACATTGGACAGACTGGGCAAAACCTTGGCCAAAAAATAAATGGACACAAAGCAGACATCAAGAAACTCAATGCACATAAGCCAGTCAGTGAACACTTCAGTGGAATGGGCCATTCTATTAAAGGCCTGAGAATTTGTGTCCTGCAATATACAGAATTCAACAACAGATTACAGTGAGAGATTTGTGAGTTAGAGGACATATTCAGATTCAACACATTAACACATGGTACGAACAGAGACATCAACTACCTCACTCATTACAAGGGCTTCCCTTCCTTTGATGCCCATAAGTATCTCAGACAGGACAGTTAGCATATCCCCACTTCTCACCCCCTTCCTTCAATCCTATTTGTCAGTTTTTTATTGTAATTTTTTTTTCTTTTTGGTCCTCTGTACTTATAAATGTCAGTCTCTATTGGAAATGAGATTGATCTGATGAAGTGGGTCTGTCCCACAAAAGCTCATCACCGAATAAATCATTTTGTTAGTCTTTATTGAAGTGGTACATTTCTGCTGTTTTGTTTAGTTCAGAATAAGCTATTCTTGATTAACCTGAGGGCATTCCAGAATAAACATGATTTTATTCCAGAATAACTATTTTACTTTGGATTTATTCCAGAATAAAGTGATTTTTATTTAGGGTGACCAGATGACCCAATTTCATAGGGACAGTCCTTTTCCTTATTATGGGCAACTACTACACACTCCTGATTTTCTCACATTTGCTATCCGGTCTCCCTACTTCTTTTCCAAAATAGATCATCCACATGGGGAGCTATTGCTTTCAGCTTTTTTCACAGTAGTTGTTATGGACAGTTTCCGCATATAGATGAGTCCTCATTCTCCAGCTTTATTTTGGTTTTGTAACAGCTTTTTGGAGGATTTTTAAATATTATGTTTATAAGCTTCTGATGCAGGAAACGTACTTCTCAGTTTCTGTGAGGAATCCAGTAGTTTCTTAAGTTATAGCTCGTAAAATGGGGATTATGAATGTTTTGTTCAACAGCCTTAATTTTAGAAAACAGGGCCAGATCCTTAATTTGTGTAAATGTCATAATTCAGTTGAAGCCAATGGAGCTCTGCCATTTTACAGCAGTCGAGGGCTCGGGTCTGGAGGGTTTCTGTTTCTTTTTTTGTTTTAAGTGTTCCTTTTGTGTAACTAAAGGAACCTTTTAATTAATAGGATGAGATGTATCACACGGCTGTTGCAGAAGCGTTGAAGGGAAGGCTTCTTATGCTCCCTTCCCGAAGCATTCATAATAATTGAGTAAACAAAGCTGTTGTTGGATGTTCTTTCCTGAGGAGGTGGGAGACATGAAAACATTAGATAAGGGCTTTTCTTCCTCTTCCTCTCCGTGTCATATTCTAAAATGTCTCTTCTGTATAATCCTAATGAACTTTGTCTTCTTCTTGATGTTTTAGAAGTTGGTGGTGTGGCCATTCATATGTTTCAGTTTACGTAGTGTTTTTTCCCTGATTTATCCATTAAATCCTACTCCTTGGGTTTCTTGAAAGCCTGAAGAAATACATCCCTATGAAACCTGTATATGTAGGATCCAAATCAGACCTTGAGACAGAGAAATCAAGAGTGAATGGAGAAAATGTGTGTTCTTTGTTCTCAATGTATTTTTGTGATACAGAGATAGGAGAGAGCACTTACTTGTCAATAATGTCTTACATAGATAACAAGAATCTCAGCACCCATAGGTATAGTACAACTCATGATAATTTGCACACTTCCACAAATCAAATCCTTAAGCCAGTGTGTGGCTTTCAAATAAGCAAAAAAGTCTGCCCCGTCCCAAGCCCCCCTGACTGTGCATCCACTGAAAGACATGGAAGAGCTGCACAAAAAACCAAGATGAATGGGTGCTATGAAAAATAAGAAGAATGAAAACTCAAATTATTCTCTGTAGGATTTACAGAAACTATATTAAACTGATATAAATTTGTATTTTAAAGTATTGAACCATATGATGATTTTTATATAAAACCCTAAGGGACACATACGTATTCATCTATTACATAACATCTGCTTCCAATTGCAGCATGATTTTTGCCTGTTGCCTGTACTGACCACATAAATGGCTTTGGTGACCCAGCCATCACAGGATGCTGATGATGACTTCTAATGGCTGGTTAAGCATAGGGTTTAACTGGAGGCTTTCTTTGATTGATCAAACCTGGAGTACTCTCATGCTATTGGGCTTCTCAGCAAAGCATTGCTTTAGCATAGGCAACAGGAAATCAGCCTGAGGTCCATCATGCACTTCATGGCACAGCTACAAGAAGAGAAGCTGTCAGTCTGACTCTGAGGCCAAAAGTAGATGAGTCTAGAAAGTTCAGTGTGATCACTCAAGAGCAGGTCAGAAACATTAAGATAACAATTAACTTTCTTCTTGGAGTCAGAGGATTGTTCAATTATTATAATTATTATTATTTTTATTATTATTATTTTACTTTGCAGGTATATTAGGGGTATTTTGTCTGTTCTGCCATCATATTTTTTTGCTATTGTTCTGCATTGCTTTTTTTTTTCCACCGCCATAAGTGGGATTAGAGGATAAACATCCGTATGCTTGTTACGTGCACAATGTAAAAGTAATCAAGCATCTGGTTGTGTTCAGGAAGGACTTTCTACTTGGAATTAACAGGAAGTCTCCTGGCCAAGCTGGGGAGGAGTAGGGTGGGTGAAGCAGTAGACTATGGAAGTAATGCTGGGTGTAGAGAGGAGTTTAGACTTGTTTGAAATTATCTTCTTAATATCATTATCTGTTCTACAGTTTAAAAACTGCCTCAAATACATCTCTAGTACCGTGTGGCATTTGTTGGCAGGGTGAAATTCTGCTTATTTTCAATTGGTCTGAATTAAGAATGACACCAGTGGGACTCAGTAGCATCAGATTCCAGCATTTGACTAACACTGTGTGATCTGAACTGTCTTTGATTCATTGCATTGTATACGTGGCCCAAGAGGAAAACAGAAAAAGATTGGAGGAAAAGCTTTAGACTGTCAAAGAAAATCATTACTGGCCTTCATCTGTCAGCAAAAGGAATTTGAATAAATAGAAACACAATAAAAGCAAGAGTTGGGAAAAAAGGAGAGGCCATAAGTTACCAGCAAGCAATATCAAATGTCACCTATCATCTCTCAAAACAAAAAGCAGTCAAGTAGCACTTTAAAGACTAGCAAAATAGTTTATTAGGTGAGCTTTCGCGGGACAGACCCACTTCTTCAGACCATAGCCAGACCAGAACAGACTCAACATTTAAGACACAGAGAACCAAAAACAGTAAGCAAGGAGGACAAATCAGAAAAAGATAATCAAGGTGAGCAAATCAGAGAGTGGAGGGGTGGGGGGGAAGATCAAGAATTAGATTGAGTTAAGTATGCAGACAATCTTCCCCCCCACCCCTCCACTCTCTGATTTGCTCACCTTGATTATCTTTTTCTGATTTGTCCTCCTTGCTTACTGTTTTTGGTTCTCTGTGTCTTAAATGTTGAGTCTGTTCTGGTCTGGCTATGGTCTGAAGAAGTGGGTCTGTCCCGCGAAAGCTCACCTAATAAACTATTTTGCTAGTCTTTAAAGTGCTACTTGACTGCTTTTTGTTTTGATAGTGTATAGACTAGCACGGCTTACTCTCTGTTACTATTATTTCTCAAGTATTTTTTAAATCAGAGATTGAAAAAACAACTAGAAAGTTTTAAGATCCCTGAAAAAAAATGTACTGCTTTTGGACTAAAAATAATCATGCAATATTTGCAATCAACGGAAGAGTGGACAAATGTGATTTATTTCACTGGAAAAAAGAAAAGCTGTATTATTAGTTTATGTTCTGTGAATCCTCTATGTCTCTATTAATGTCTATTCCTTGCGCTTAAAGGATAGGTATCAGGGCACCAATGGCTCCTTCCTTTGTATTTTTTTTTCTCCACTTTGTTTTCAGTTAGCAGAACTCCTGTTGGCAAGACTACATGTGAGGAGGAAAGGAGCATATGGTTTCATTTAGGAGTCAGTGCTGAAGCCAGTTTAGGGACATGACTGCAGCACATTATGCTGTGAACTCAGAGACCTCATTTTTGGAATGAATTGATCTGGATTCCTAGGCAAACAACACAGCAAAACTGAAGGGAGGGGCTTAATTGCTTCACTTGCAGCGCTACTAACAAGCAGTTTATGGGCAACCTACCATCTGTCTCTGGGTCTGTTCAGCAGTGGTTTGTCTGTTAGGAAAGACAAGCACAGAATAAGTAAGGGTCATCAAAATAAACAAGTAAAGTAGGGGGATATAGAAAGCAGAGATTCCTGGATGTGAAAACATAGGGTTATTCAGGGGCATTCTTAGAAAAGATTTACAACTTCTGGTCCCCATATCTTAATAGCAACCACTCTTTGCTTTAATAAGCCCGTAAATGTGATCCAGTCTACGTACTTGCTTACTCTCTTGTAACAGGGCAGACATTCTGTGGAATTCTTGGATAAAGACTAAAAGCAAACTGGTGGAGGGAATTAAAATCTAAAAGACTGATCTCAGACTTGGAATTTGTGACACAAACAATACAGCACAACTCTGCACCTAGGAATGGATAAGAGTATAAGCACTGGTAAATTGATATAATTGATATCCACACTAGGACACACTAGACGAATACAATTAAAGTGGTAAATCTTTCTATGCACACAGACCTTAAGAGACAATGTCTGCCCTAAGGAACGTGTAGTCTAATAGCTATGACAGAAGAAGGGTGGGAGAAAAGATGTATCCTCATTTTATAGATGGGGAGCTGAGTATCAATTAGACGTTAGCCCTGATCCTGAAAACATTTATGCACATGCTGAACTGAGAATAGAGTCCCATTGACATCACCAGTAGTACAATTCAGCATGTGCCCAAGTGATCTGTCCTAGCTTGCAGAGAAAGTCTGTGGAAAAGCTTTGATTTAACCCAGATATCCTGAGTCTTAATCCAATGCTTTAAGCATATGACCAATCTTCCTTCGTAATAAAATGTAAGAAGACGATTGAGTAATAAAAGATCTCCCAAACTGTTCTAAATAATATTGACAATTATTCCCTTAATGGAAAATTTGCAAACACTTAAAAATTTTGATAGTTCCTTCTAACCTCAAACATTTTGGTGACATCTACACTAGCCCCCTCCTTTCAGAAGAGGCATGGTAATAAGGGAGTTTGGAATATGCTAATGATGTGCTGGTATGAATAAGCAGTGGCTCATTAGCATAATGAGAGCCACACACAATTGGAAAGTTCCACTTTTGGAATGCACACTGCCTATTTGTTTTTGGGAAGAAGGGGCTTCTGAAGACTGGAGGGTCCTTTCAAAAGGCTCCTGTCGACACAGGTGGTGTGCGTTCCTAAAGTGGCACTTTTGATTCACGTGTGGCTGTCATTATGCTAATGTGGCACTGCATATTCATGTCAGCTCCTCATTAGCATCTTCCTTACTCCCTCATTGCCATGCCCCTTCTGAAAGGAGAAGTCTACTATAGACATAGCCTTAGTGGCTTTAAGGCTTTATGATCCAAAACTTGAGAGATTATGTCCCTTATAAGTTTGTAATTAGCGAGTGGAGACCTATGACTTGTAGTTATGAACTTTTTCTGAAGAAGTAAATTCTGCTGGCTACCGAAAATTCTCAGTAACAAAGGCAGTAGAATTTTATTTTATATGAACCAAACAAAAATTAACCAACATTTATCATAAGAACTATGAATTACAAAAATTTGTAATTGTTTAGCATATCCTAATGATGTTGAATGATCCATCTATTTTCTTTCTGAGAACATTTCCAAGATGGAACACTGAGTGATTTTTGGTGTGAATTATTAGTCCATAAGTGTGCCTCCAATACCAGGTCAAAACTATTTTTCATATGCTCCATGCAGCTGAAATTTCTTTCTGTTTATGCAATTCAGAGGTCAGGCTGCTTGAAATACTTCACACACATTTGTGACTGCCAATGAGAAAAAGCAAGTATTTTTTGCAATATTGAATTGAATAACATTGAAAATTGTTTTTCATTTTAAGTGGAGATTATAAAGAAGCTAGTCAAGCAGAATTTCAAATGACATGAATATTGAAGTGTGACATAAGAGTACATGTCCTGTTTCTCCAAGGAAATGTAAATATTATTAATTGTTTTAAGGGTAAGTTTTACAATACTGCTCAACTGGAGAGGTTGGATAGGTTCCTCAGCTTGGAGAAAAGTGAAGCAAAAGGTAGGAAGGATAAAGAGAAAAAAGTACAAGCAGTGGACTTCAGTTTTAATTGCAAACAATGAACTCAAGCTTGCAAATTTTAAGCTTGCTCCAGGAGATAAAACATTGAGGAGAGGAGAAGTTTTGGGGTGGAGAAGAAAATCTGTAAACAGTAACTGAAATACTATGTTTGGATGAGGTCATCAGGGATAAAGTATGGAGGAGAAAGAGGGAGATGATAGAGGACTGTGGCCCAAAGGACTGTCAGAATGGGAGGAGTACATTGGAAAGAGAATCACTGAAGGAGTTGCCAAAGGAACAGCTGGAGAAGTGGAAAGAGAATCAGAAGTACACAGCATCCCTGAAGATGAAGTAGGGTGTGTCACATTTAAACATCAGGAGTGAGCCACCAAGTCAGAGGTGACAGATTGATCAGAATGTAAAGCAGGCACTGTGATTTGGCCAGCAAGACTGCTGGTGACTTCTAAATGAAGCTCCAGAAGAGTAGAATGGAGAGAAGCTGGATTGCAGGAGTTAAAAGAACGAGCTAAAGGAAAAACAAAACAAGACAGTCAGAATCAAGTGTGTTTGAAGAGCAAAAGCAATGAGGGGTGGCAGCTTGAGAAGCTGATAGGATCAATAGAAGGTAGTTTGGGTAATAAAGCAGAATAAAGCTACTAGATAAAAAGATTTGGCTTAGGCTAAGGAAGAGGTTGGAGAAGAGACTAGGAGGGTACAGGATTGAAGGGATAACAAACAAGACTGGGATGGATGTTTCTGAGTCACAAACCACATTAAAGGAGGAGAAAAGGCAAAGAAGAGAGGTGAGGAGAAAGGGGAATGGAAACTGAAGGGTGGTTATGCCAGTTTTCTCCTCAAAGTAGTCAACAACATTGTAGATAGAAAATAAGAGTGAAGGGCCAAACTGAAGGGGAACTCATTCTCATATGCAGTTAATTAACCTGTCTGTTTCATGTCTACATTTCCCACTAACCCCAATAATTTAAATGATAGCTTTTAGAAACAATACCGGTTTTTACTTCTATGCCTTTCAGAGTATGCAAAAGATTCTATAGTCTTCCCTTTGTTTGGAATCCAAACATATGTTCCTTGCCACACAGGAGCTGTGTCTACACTACAAAAATAACTTTGAAGTTGCTAACTTCGAAGTTGAGTGACTATGCACACCCTACTTTGAAGTTAAACTTCAAAGTAGGGCACTACTCCATTCCCAGCATTGGAGTAAGGACTTCATAGTTGGGCTCCCTACTTCAAAGTTAACTTCAAAGTGAGGGAAAATGTGTGTAGACTCTCTGCTGGCTACTTCAAAGTAGCGCCTAAATTCTAAGTTACTTCGAAGTTAGTTCCTAGTGTAGACGCACCCAGGGAGAGTTGAGGAGGAAATGAACCTCTTCTGTGTCACTCCTCTCTCTTGCAGATTTACAAGAGGCATTAGAAGCAGAAATACTTTTTCAAGCATCTGTAGAGCTCTGGTTGGTTTATGCTGAACGAAACACCAAAGCACATGAACACCTAACCTGCATTTTGTTATTTATTAGTTCTGTTGAAGTGTCATCTATGAGTCCTAATGGATACCTGGGAACCATTGTCTTAAGCATTGAAAAGTCACAGGCTGAGAAACTCTAGCCTCTTAAGACCTTACAAATGAAACAGGCAGACAAAGGGAGTATTATTATCTCCTCACTATTCATAAGGAACTCGTAAAGTATTTGAAAGTACCAAAGTGACTTGGAAGGTTAAATCCCATTGTCTTTCAGTGGGCATTTCAACACTACATTTGTTGTCAAAATAAATAAACTGATGAAAAGTTACTCCTGGGATCTTATTTTGGCAGAGTATAGTGCAACCAATGTGTTTATAACCTCTGACCACAAAGTCATTATCAGCCTCAGCCATCCCTTGTCTGTCTTGGCTGTTTAGTCTGTAAACTCATCAGGATAGGTGGTCTGTCTTGCTATGTGTCTGTACAATGCCTGGCACAGTGTGGGGGCCTGATCTTGGCTGGATCATCCTACCATCATACAAATGTAAAATGATAATAACTGGTATATTTCAAATTGGTTTAGTTCACAAAGTTCAGAGGGCTTTTTTTTATTTTATTTTTTTTGACAGAGCTCCTTTCAGATAATATACACTTACTTATGTGTTTGTTTTGTTTGTTTTGTAATTCTTCTTACGAACACTTTATAAAGGTTTCTCTTTTTCTTTGCTATATTTTAAATTAGACTTCCTGGCAGTTCTAAAAACACCAATAGCAGATATGGGCAGGGTACTCCCCTATTCCATGTCTCTTTTCATTCTCCTGCCTGCTGTCTATTCAGTTTCAGATTGGTCTAACCACAGATGCCCTTATCATAGTTTTCATCACTGTTGGCACCATAGTCTCAACAAAAATGTCTTGCTCCTAAAGATGATCCCATTGAATCACAGTTAAAGGTCAATGAGTATGGGGGAAATATTAAACTTGCATTGCTGCCTATGCAATTTGTCTGACAAACAAGTAATGTTGTCAGTGTTATCAGTCTTTCAATCTCTCTAAAATAACAACAACCAAGTGGCCAATTGAAATTAAATAATATTAGTAACTTTAATTGTACTAGGATGTGTCTGAAAGCATCTGGTACTGTATGTTTAGCAGTCATTAACTTGATAATATACATTCTGTATCATATCACATATTCAAATAATATAATCAGGCTGACACCTGTATAGTCAGTCAAATTTTCTCTATTTTATATGTTTTAATCATTCTGAATTAAATATTATATTTTTCGGTAACAGATTTAGACACAGTTATCAGGCCATTATGCAATCAGTTAAACATTCAACATTGTAACTGCTCTAATTTTGGTAGTTACATTAATGTAAAGGGAAAAAATGTTTTATGTTTTCTTCAGTTAATTTAAAACCAGCTTTCCAAATATACAATAAATGTAACTGCTTGTGAAATGTTAGTAGTCTCTTTCCACATTCAGGCACTGTAGATTGGAAAATGCAGTCATTGTGAAATAACCACATGATCAGATAAAGAAATTAATCAGGACAGCTGGTGGGATAAAAGACTTATCATTTATTTTTTACTAATTCTGGCCTGTTTTGGCAAGTTGAAAACTTCTTTCAAAATTGTCCTTGGAGTTTTATTTTGGTTGCTTTGCCAGGGGTATAATTTTCTCTCTTTCAAATTGTTTAATCAGGAAAATACTCTTTTCTGACCAGCTCTAATAATAATGAACATCTCTGGAATGTAAAGGAATTAAAATCTTCCAGGGTTGACTGTAGATTGTAAGTTTCCTGCAGAGCAGCAGCTTGTACAGAACTGAATCATCTCTCCTATAAGCATAGGTCAGTCAGAAGAGCCAACTAAATAATTTTGAAAGAAAATAAATGGAAAGGAAAGGTGAGATTTCCCACACATATTATGTATTAATGTATGCTTTAAAGCACTTGGACATTTGTGGCATAAGGAAAGTAGTCATTCCTGCCTTCCTCAAAAATCCGAGATAATGTACAACAGCTGTATCTTACTGGGAAGTGTTCAATAAAGAAGTATATTCTCTGAACACTGTTCTCTGAAATTAACTATACAGTTCTAACAATGAGTATTCTCCAGATATTTATCATGGAAGAATATGAAACTACCAAATGAGATCAGAAAATAGAGAGAGAGAAAGTATAAAGGCAAAGAAATTGCAGTAACTGAAGAATCCAATCAATTGATTATACTTCCTTAGAAAAAGTTACCTCAAAAAATGACATATTACAGGTTATACCCACTGGGTACATCCATAATACAAAGATCTGTTCATAGAAGTTACTGTCAGAAGAAATCTTCCAACAAAACTTCTGTGGACAGATTGTGGCCACACTCTAAAGTGGATTACTCTGTTGATCCACTGTGTCAACAGAGAGTGGCCAGACTGCCCAGCTGCTCTCTCGGCAGAATGGCTGACTGGAAGCATCACAAACAGGGCTGCCCAGTGACCCAGGAGCCCTGTCTGTCGACAGAGGGGCCCCCAGAGCATCCACATGGCTTTTTTTGTCAACAGATTCTGTTGAGAAAGGTGTTCTGCCTTGTCAGAAAGAAGCAGAAGGCTGTCACCAGAAGTCCCAAGTTCTATCAACAGTATGCCAACAGAGCACATTCTTATTGTGGATTCTCTGCAGTTTTTGTCAACAAGAGCCTCTCACAGAGGAATAGTCTATACTTATGGAAAACAAGATTCAGATTTTGAAAATGTCCCTGCAATTTTGGTTGCCCAATGCAGAAATTTAGGTCATCAATTTTAGTGAAGGCGAACACTTGCAATTTGGCAAATAATAAGCAGCCCTGTAGTACCTCAGATGTAACCACTAGGTCTTCCATGACAACGCCATAGGATTACAGAATTTCCTTGTATCTGTGTCATGGTGCACCTGCATAGCAATTGTTGTGTAGTGATTTTCTAGGCTTCACTCTCCTCCTGTTCACTGGCCTCTTGCAGATTAGGATTTTGCAGGCCTTGCAGGCCACACCTTTGCTACGTTTACAGAGAAGAGGGAGTCTTTCCTATGGAAACATTTGGAGGAAACTTGCCTAGTTCATATTCAGAGTTCCCACTCCCCTGTGTATTTTATTCCCATTCAGGGAATACAGCGTCCTTCGTTTGGTAGGTAAAATTGTTTTTCTTCTTTGTAAAGAAAGCAGGAGTGACCACTGACATTTCTTGCAAGGCATCAGGTGATCAACTGTTCCTAATTGCCCCAAAATTGTTCTGTCTTCTACCCCCTTCTCCTTTGGTCTATAATTAGGCCCAGATGTTCCTATTTTTACCTCTTCTAATGCTCAGGCCCAAAATGTGTTTCTGACTGTAGAAACTGTCCTCTTATGAACTTTTCCCTCCCTGACTCAGCGGATGAGTATTTGGGTAAACTGCAACCTTGTGACATGAACAGCTTAGTTCCACTTGCTGGGATATGTTCACTGCTTTCAAATTTTACCTCAGTTCCTCAACTCAGCCAAAGGGGAAAAAGGGGAGAGGTGTGACAGAATGGGAGATGCTGCTGTGTATTACACGTGTTCTTTATTTTGATTTTAGCTGAGTGTTCACCCATAGCTGTAGTGGGACTGGTACAGGACAGAGAAATGCCCAAGGACTGCTTGTAAGAAACACAGAACAGTGCTTCATACTCCGGCCTATTTTATAGGAGTAGCTGCTCACCGCCTATCAATTCCCTTTCTGAATATGGCAATACCATTAACTGGAGTTTTGCTTGATACATGTTCAGCCAGTACAGGAAGTGGAGCTCTACCCAGATCTCCTCTCACTGCTCAAGCAGACTAGTGGTGAAGACCCACATCTGGTGGGTGAGGCCAAAGAAAGAGAGAAGGCAAAAAAAAAAAGGAGGGGGAAAGTAAAGGAAGAAGGAGGATAATGGAGATAGGGACATAAAGGTAAAATAAAACTGAAGTCCGCATAAGGTGAGCGAAGGTGAGTTAGGTGAGGAGACAAGATGAAAAACAGAGAGGGAAAAAATAAAATAAAGGTTAATGGAAAGAACTAAAGTAATTTGTTTGGGGGACAGGAGGAAAGGAGAAGAGATTAGAAAAGAAAACGGAGAGGTCAGAAAGATCCCTAGGAAAGAGGGGAGGAAAGAATAATAGAGAGATAATACAAGGCAACAGAAAATAAAAGAAAAAGACAGAAGATAAGACAGTTAGATTTCTCCTTCTCCATCATCACTCCACCTTGCCAGAAGCAGTGCCTCTGCTTTGCCACTGACAAGAAACCCTGCTTCAATATGAGTCAATTCAAGCATCAGGGAGTATGGGAGTGACAGACAAAGAAGGTTTGGCAATCTAACCTTCGGTAGGCAGGAAATCTAATGGCAGAAAGGGAAATGGAAAGGGAGATCCATAAGAGAGCTCTCAGAAGCTATTCGTTCTTGTGCTCAGTATTGCTGATCAGCCAGTGAGGGTGGTTCTGAAGACGCTGTGCTTCTGTGTAGCGTTTTACTGGTTGTGTGTGTTGTCTCTCTGTATCCTGCAGTGAACTTGTGGGGTGCAGAATTTTTGATTGGAATGGCTGATTCCATCTCAGCTGCACATACAGCTGGATTTAATGCCTTAATAAACACATAATTTGCTTCCAGCTTTTTACTGCTTCTTGAAACACAATAAAATACTGTCAGCCTTCCTTTGGCTTTGCGGTATTTCCAGACTGCATCACGTTTGGTTTGGTTTGGTTTGGTTTTTTCACAAATCTCCCATAGGCAGACCCTTGAAAAGAAAAAAATTCTCTCCTTTCCTCTCTTTCTCTGGATCTGACTGCCTATAGCTTGATATGTGCCAGAACTGTACTGCTAGAACCCATGAACTCGATATCTACCCAAAGGGTGCCTGTTAAAACATTTCCTGTGGGCCTAGAGTAGATCTGCTTCTGTAATCACCACGATAGCTCAGCTAGCAGTGGTACTGTAAGTGTGCCATTGAGGAATGTCACTGCTGTATTGACTCTCGATATAGTACCCAAAGCAGTTTCACTGCTGTTGTCAGTGCTGGAAGTAGAACAAATATTTTGCATACATCACAGATGCACGTAGAAATCATCACATTTTTCTTTGGGGCAATATTTTGTTATGGAGTGTTAAGAGCACAATATCATGTGGATAAATGAAATGAGCAGAGTTTATCTTGTGCAAAACATAGATGAGCGCTGTTCTAAAAAGCGCCATGAGCAGAGAGAATTTGCAGCTTGCTGGAGACATTTCAGACAAATGGTCTGTATAGGACTGCAGTGCTAGAATGCAACAGTGGGGTTGTCCCCAAATTTTGCTTTTTCCACATAGGTTGCACAGATAGAACAAATGACCATTCTTTTAGGGCAAATTTCCTTTTTGATATATATTAAATGGCAAAAACCTTATATTGCATAATTTGCATCTTCACTGAGTCAGGATGTGCTGACCCGTGGTCATCCCACATTGAGGCTACAGAATGATTAGCAAACACAAGCTCATTCAAGTAGAATGCAGCAAAGGCAGAAAGTTAAAAACAAAAAACAAAAAACAAACTTGACTTGCCAGCTGCCCTGAAAGCCTGCTGTGGTTTGAAGATGGCCAGACAGTCCCTTGGAAATCAGTACTACCTTGAATGTTTTGAAGTGTGTGGCGATTTTATTTGTGATCAGAACAGCAGAAAGTCTCATGGACTTATTGACTTCTTCAAGGATAAAGACCAACTGATTCTCAAAAGATCTTGGGGCAGGAAAAGGGATTTTTCAGATTAGAGTTAGGTTCCTAACTGTCAGTAGTCCCTTTGGAAAATTTCCCTCTGAAGCCTGAAAAAACATTGCCCTTTCAAATGCATTCACAAGTTCTGTCCTTAGGAAACATCTCTCTTTCTAGAGTACTTTTAGTTGACTGTACTTTTTGAGAACTCACAATCTTTAATGTGTTTATCCTCACGACACCCCAGTGACATAGGGAAGTGCTACTGTGCCTGTCTTACAGGTGGTGAACTAAGGTACAGAGGTACAGAGAAGCTACATTGCTTTCAGTCTCACAGGAATTCTGTGGCAGAACATCCTTTCAACATAGATTACCCATTCTTCATGAGCGTGAAATTTGTTGGCGGTAGGTAAAAACTAGTGCAGAAATTAGCTATGAAACAGATGCCATTTTTTAAAAATAAAAAGCTTTAAACTCTCATTTGTTGATTGTACGCTATGTTCCCTTTACTTTGGGCCTCATTCTTACTCTCTGCTCACCTAGGTCACTTTGTGCTTCATTGATTTCAGCGCAGTTACCTCTCATTCAGATCACTAAATTGAGATGATCCAGGTGCTGTGTGTAACATACACAAAATGCAGCACGATTCTGTACTGTAGCTAGGTGGGAGAACACAGGGTGACACAGACTAATTTGCAGAGATGAATGTGAACAGGATGTTACTTTCCCTGAAAATTCCTTCTTTAATGGACTCGATAGTTTTTTGTTAATAAAGTCAGTTCTTGAATACTTGCAATCAGTCGTATTTTATCAGCTGTTTTCCTGTTAAAATTTCCAGTGCCAAATTTGGCATGTTTTGCTGACATTTTCTTAACCCCATATAACAAAATGAGGCTATGCAATGCTAATCTTTCACAAAGAGGAACCTAAATTGGGTGGCAAAATATAAGTAATTTTGTACATTACATGGGTAATAAGGAAAGCATAGAATTCGTTTTATTTACCCAAATGGGTGATTGGCATGCACAAATACCTGCTTTCACGGGCAGCAGACATATTTTGTGAGTAAAACATAACAGTGAGTTTTATTACTTGGATGCTTTGAGTATTTCCATTGTTACGTTGTCACTGGAAATTTTTTATACTGTCACTCTGACACTGCAATGTCATTATATGGCTTCATGCTGATGGTCTAGCGAAGTTTAGGCCAACCTGATTCTGATCCCAGTCATGCTGCACAACTCAGAAATAAGAAGTCAGTGGAGCAATGTTGTTATAAAACAAATGAGAGAGAGATCAGATAAAGCCGCCACCTTTCCCCCGAGGATGGAATATAATGCTTGAGTAACATTTCTGGTCATCCCTTTCAGTACAGCTTCATTTCCAGCTGACCTATGCTAAACACGAAGTCCATATTTATAGGACTTCATAGCTGCACTGCATAGGCACCTCCCAGCGCTAGGAGTCATGCTGCTCCCGGGTGACCTCTAGGATGAATTGTGCCTTCTGGAGCTTTCTTCTCTGACCCTACAGAGAGCTCCTGTTGTGACACTCACTCCAGGCATACAGTTTATGCCTTCAGAGTTGGTTTTGCTGTGCAGACTGGTATGGAGGGGGCTCTAAGCCTTGAATCCAGCTCCTTCTCTCCCCATTTCTTTTAGGTTGCTGTACGCCTGTACAGGAGTTAAAGGACAGTCTTTGCACGTGATGGAACCACCACTGTGCTTGGCAGAGACATGAGTTGTGTGAAGGTGGAGGAAGGGCTCCTGGTGCTCCCTGACAAGGTGCTCCTGTCCCTTTAATTTAAAAAAAAACTAAACTATGGCTGGTGTTGGCATTTTCAGCTGAAGATAGAAACATGAAGTGGCTCATGGGCAGGTGAAACAAAATGGAAGCTGTGGCTGAGCTAGCACTTTGGTGCTTAAAAGCACTGGGTCTCCTCAAGTAAAGTCATGTGGCTTGGGACTCTGTTTTGAAAGGGGAATTCTTTCCTTTAGTTGTGCATGGAGACAAGGATTTTTTTCAATGATCAGTCTCTTTCAAGAGCCCATCCTACCAGGTCTGGCTCTTCTGCGTCCTCCTGAGATCCCCACCCCCAATCCTTACTGAAGTCAGAACCGTGCTTCGACCTCAGAAGCTCCTGGGCCCGAACCCACCTCTATTATTCTCTCTAATGTAAAGCAGTGCTGACTGAAGAAGACCCCGGTTCTGCATCAGCCCAAGGTGTATGCTGGCTCCTGCCAGCATTAAGCCTACCACAGATACCCAGAATGGAAAAACTGTCAATGACAGTTTAGGGCTCTTAGATCTTGAAACAGCTACATCCAGGTCCAGGTCCTTGCCGGTTTGTGTGTAGAGACTGAGGAAGGATAAATTCCAAATCTTTTGAAACAAACCAGTGAACACATCTCTGTACCAAATATTCCATTCCAGTGTTCTGCTGACTTTCAGCAGTGCTTACAGTCAATGGTGTCCTCAGAAACCATCTGTGGAAATCCACCAGGCTTGTCGTCTGTGCTTTTACATCTGTTATTCAGTTTATTTTGCAGTCTCTAACCACTGCTATGAATTTGCAATGAGGTGTGCATCTAGGAGGAAGCAGTAAGAAAAAATGGTTTTGGAAACTTTTCACATGTAACCGGGGAAAATATTAAGACATGATTATGTGTTTTTTTGTTTTTGGTTTTAAAATGTCAAAAGTGAAGAAAGAAATTGTAGCCTCACCAAGCAAAGAAAAACAGCTGGGAAGGAAGAGACCACCAAGTACTGATGAGGTGCCAGACACCTGCCTTTAAATGAGTGTTAAAAGAAAGCAGCGCAACCGTGTCTTTTACTTCATAATGAGTTCTGACTTGCTTTGACTTATGTTGTGTGAACAACAGTGTGTGCTGTTAGTTGAAAGTAATAAGTCACTTTTCATTCAATATTTCAGTGCTGGAGTGTGTTGAATGTGTGCAGGAAATCAATGCAAAATCTAAAATGAAGATTTGCAATCATAGGATCTGAAAAATTAAAAAGAACATGTGAAGGTGACATGAAAGATGAAAGATCCGCCTTTGATACCTTCATAGGTCCCTGCTGCTTTTCTGTGCCTGGCCCCTCCTGCTCTCTGTAGCATCTTCTCAATCTTCTCCTTCAAGATTTTGATATGACAGACCCATCTCCCTCCATCTTCCTCCCTTCTCACTGAGTGTAGGCTGTCTCAGGTGCATTTCCCTCCTCGTGATCTGTCTGCCCCTGCACAATGATTTCCAACCTTTCTCTTTATCTTCTTATTTAGTCCCTTCCCTCACAACAATGCTGAACATGGTAGCATCCCATAATCTTAAAAAATTGCTCTCTACAAGGTTTCAGATTGCTCCTACATTCCTATATCTCAAAACCTATGCTCCAGCCCCACCCTCCCTGTCCTATCAGCTGCTTTTGACACTTCCAGTCACACCCTTCTTGAAATCTTGTCTTTTCAGCATTTCCTCTGCGGGTTTCTCTTCCAGGATCTTAGCTGGTTCCTTAATTTTCTCCTCTACAGGGCTCTTTCCTTAGCCTTTTCCTCTTCTCTTTCTTAATGCTTTCTCTTGGAGATCTTCTCCACTCAGTTTATGACTCACAAATCTACCTCTGCATTCTTGACCTGTCTCCTTTTACTCAATCATACATAATGGCCTGTCTCTCTGACATCATTTATTGTGTATCTCACCATAAATTCAAAATTGTCTTCATCCAGAGCAGGGTTAACACCCTATGGCTGCGTCTACACTCAAAAGTTCTTTTGAAAAAACTGGGACTTTTCCAAAAAAAAAACCCGCAGAGCATCTCTGCACAAAGTGTGCTCTTTTGATCTGAAATAGAAAGAGTGCAGCACTTTTCCCAGTGGCCCTCTTCCTTTCCCAGAGGAGGAAAAGCATCCTTTTTCTGAACGATACTTTTGGAAAAAAAAACGTGTGTAGACACCATGGAGGCCCTTTTTTCAATAGAGCAGTCCTCTTGGCACTGGATTTTTTAATCCCTGGCCCATTCTTCCAAAAGAGCAGGGGCTGTGTGGACACTCTCTATCAAAAGAGTGAATCGATTTTTTGATCAATTTCTCTGTGTGTGGACGTGTTCTTTCGAAAGAAGTTTTTTCAGAAGAGATCTTCCAGAAGAACTTATTTCAAAAGATTTCTGTAGAGTAGACGTAGCCATTGGCTGTTTCTACACATACCACTTTCTCTGAAAGTGGCTTGCTAATAAATGGCCCGAAATATGCTAATGAGGCATGTATGTATATTCCCAGCACTTCATTAGCATAAGGTCACATGATTTGGAGTCTGGAAGACACTCTTTTGGACTCCAAAAAGGCGTGTAGAAGCACAGGAAGTGGGCAGAAGAAGGGCGAGAAGAAGGGGCCTCCAGAAGGCGGACTTCCGTCCAGAAGACCCCTTGGGGGACGTACTTCTACAAGGCATTTTGGAGTCTGGAACAGCGTTTTCCAGACTCCAAATCACGTGACCTTATGCTAATGAGGTGCAGAGAATTTGCATCTGTGCCTCATTAGCATATTTTGGGCTGTTTATTAGCATGCCACTTAAACAGGCTACATGAAAAATCTTGCCCAGATCTGGACAGACATCATCTTTCTTTCCAAATGCAAGATATTTTGTTCATCTATAAAGTGCTACTTCACTGGTTTTTTGTGTTTTCTGTAATCTTGTGCCCTTATTGCAAGGAATGCCTGCTTCATACTGATCTATAAATACGCTATCCTGTCCTCCTTTAGATTCTGCACTACTTCTGCCATGATTTAATTTATATAATATAAACAAAGAAATAAAATATTTTGACACAGAATCCTGAAGCTGTGCACGCAGCTAAGCTATGTATCCAGCTACCCTTAACACTGTTACTCTTAGTCTGGCTGCCCCCATTTCCTCTTTTTATTTGTTGCACCCATGTAACACACTATTGATACTTGACTGAAAACTACACCCCTTAGCAAGAGACAATTCCATTGAAAATATGGTGTGTTTTGCTGACTCATTATTACTGATAGTTCGCTGTAAGGGAGGAAAGTGAAACATAAAGAGAGAGGACCTAAGATCTGGACTGGGCTTTGCTCTGGAAGAAATCTGTGAACAGTCAAACCTGAGGAGACAACTTGAGCTGGAATTTTGTTTGTTTCATTTGAACTTCCTTTTGTAATACAAAACTTAGGCAAGCGGATAAGTTTCACCTTTCTATTACTTGTGTGACTCATGTTTAGATCTGGGTGACAAAGCCACCTGTTCACAATCCATCTGTATCACCTTATATTGATTTACTTTGTATACCCTTCAAGGAAAAGACCATGCCTTCTTTATGTTTGTAGCGGATCTGGTACAAGGGAGAGGGGCAATTTCAGCTGGGTCCTCTGGATGCTGCTGACATACGAATAATAAGATTACAATTTTACTTGTAGTAAAGAGGCCTAGCTTCTCTCACAGATTGACCGTGATGATGGCCAGATGCTCCCTGATGGGCAGAGCCAGGAAGACCAGGCCCACCATGCCTGAAAGAGGGGGTGGGATTGGAACAGGAAGTACAAAAGATGGGTCCTGTAGCTCAGTTAGGCTGGAGCCACAGAGGGAGACAGAAAACTTCCACCTTGCTGCTGGGGCAGGAACTCACAGGAGACTTCTGCTGTCTTGAGGACTCTCCTAAGCTACCAGAAAAGCCAGATCCAGACAATGCTGAGCAGCTGTTGGGATTGCCACTGGTTGTGTTTCCTGGGAGACAAGAGATAACCCTGGGACTCAGGTACACCCTGACAGAAGGGGAGGAAGTGGCCCAGAGACAGTCAACTACATTCTGGCTGCATTGCTGCTTGAACTCAGATCAGTATGTAGTGGCTGAATCATTGCTGTTCCAGCAGTAAAACTCCCCTCCAGAGTTAGCACCCTGCTGGAGCTGAATGAGCCTGGGCCCCCTGCCATCTTCTCTCTGGGGAAGGATTAGCCTCCCCACCATAGGCCAAGAGATCTGCATTTGTCTGCCACCTACCTGAGCTAAAACATCTACTGTCTACTGCTCTGCTCCACTGCAGAGGTCAGACAAAGCCTGAGCTCTAAGGTTGTTTGCTGCCCTGGGCTCTTTGAAGACCTGAGCTGACTAAACTATTTTCTGTTCTGACCAAGGGCTATAACCTCTGTTTGGTATCTTTCCCTGCCTGAAGTCCTGGGGTTCTATAACGTTCACTGTTCTGCCATGATGGTTTGTGCCCTTGAGAGAGCTAACTTCCCCTTTTTACAGACTGCTGTTTTAGATGCTTGACAGAAAAGAAGCATGGCACCTTGCAGAGATTGACAGCAAGAGTCGGCCATGTACACTTGCACACCTATATACTTTATTCCCACCAAAACGTGTTATTATGTTGTGTAACGAAATCTCCAGGAATACATCGGATGAAAATTGGAAACCCTATGAGGATGAAGACCAAAACTTGCAATTATACTTGCAACCTATACTGAGAACTAGATAACAATTTATTCTTAAAGTGCTAAACTTTCAAAAATCTAAGAGCTACTTTGTATCTCAGTATAATTGAACTGGCAAATGGAGGCCCCAATTTTGCAATTAGATTTGCACAGGAGAACCCTGTTTCTGGATTATTCTGGAGGAGCAGACTCACACAAAAATAAAAACAGAGGTAATTGAAGGCTGCTGTTGAAAATATTTCCATGTGATCTCAGCTTTTTAAATTGCTTTGTATTTGCAAACTGCTGTGTCATGAAGTTAATTGGGTTTCAAGCTACCATCAGTGCATTCGATATAAGAGTCACAAACAGGTCTTTTCATCATACTTATTATTATACATGAGTAATCTTCATATCAAGTACACATTTATAATATTAATAGTGATGATAAAACTCAGTATAATCAGAGGCACCTCCAATCAAGCTACAGTAAATCACACCATGCAATCTCCTTAAAAGGCTGTTCAAAATCTTTTCTGTGTACTTTTGTAAAGCAACAGCATTGTGAGCTGAATTTCATAGTAACTGTATAATGCAGGAACCTACAAAAAGGCAGAATATTAGGCTTCACGGTCTGGTAGATTAAGATTTTTTAATCTTTTAGAATTGCCCAGACTTGTTTAGCGAGATCTTCTTACAGTGGCTATTGAGCAAGAACAAACACAAGGGCTTTCAGAGGGAATGCAACATAGCAAATGCTGCCAGACACCATTCATTTCTCATCTTACAAGCATCAAAAGATGACCTAAAAGAGTATGTTTCTGGAGTCATTATAAGGTCATTGCATTTAAAGGGGAAACCATCCATTTAAAAAGCACATGCAATGAGATGTCACCTGTGAGATTCCTGTAGTGGAAAGAAGCTAGCATTTTGTGCTCAGTGGGATTGGGCTGCATATTTCACAGTACTTTATTGTAAAGTCAGATTTTAGTTTTTCCGTGCATAGTCAGGTAGGCCTCCAACCTGGAGGCCCTCACGTAGTTAGTTTCTATGGCACCATCTACAGGAGTAAATAAATGAAGTTGGCGTTCAGCCCATTTTTTAAGAAAATGGTGGGAGAGAGGCTGAAAAATGTATCTGGGAAGAGTTCCACACCAGAGGGACACCACTCACTGGGTGACCAGAGGCATGGTGATGGGATACCCAAAACACAGGTGCTTTGGGAGCCCTCTTACTCCTGTCCACTCATCCCCTCACCAACCTCAGGATGAGCACCAGGCTAGGAGCAGATGCCCAAGCCATCTGCCAGGACCTTGAACTTGGGGCAGCACCCACTGGGACCATGGGTGCAGGGCCAGCAGAGCTATATGTTCCCAGGCCTTTGCGTCTATATGTTAAAATTTTACATTGATAAACCTGTCTAAATATTCATGGTAAACATGACACAAACCCTGGCATTGCTACTTTTCTGAACCAACAACTTGGGTTATGAGAATAGTACAGGTTGAATCTCTCTAGTCTGGCACTCTCTCATCCAGCAATATCTGACCACTTATCCTGGTTGTGGCCAAGTTTCCTTAGGTCCAATAAAGTTTGTTTCCAGCCACCAGCCCTGGCTCTCAGTGTTCTGTGCTGTTATTTAGATGTTAGTTATCCTAGCCCTTCTAAGAGCCCAATAAGCTGTGAAAGTGTTGGTAATGCTGCTAGACAATATTGACCTCCCACGGTCCAGCAAATTCTCTTTCAGAATAGGTCAAGTCCCAAGGGTGGCAGGCCAGAGAGGTTCAGTCTGTATTTCTGTACTTCTGGCATATCTCTCAACCCACCGAGGCCAAAATGTGGGATGCAAGTGTGACACACTGAAGGACCCAGAAATTATCCATGCAGGAGATTTTAAATATTATGGGTTTTAAATTGTATTGTACTGTGGAATGTAAGTGATTCTTTTATTTCTGGTGTAGAATAGAGGCGATTTAGTTGGGAACAGCAAATTTAGGACTAAACTAATGACATCGCTCAAAATGAGGGATGTATACGCCCTGGAAGGGAAAAAAGGAACAGTGTTACTTTCCGCATTTATTTACAATACACTCTTTCCTTTAGGCAGCTCCTTTCCTCTGAAAGATTCCCAAAGTGTTGACCGCATTATGTCACTACGGCTACGTCTACACGTGAAGCCTACATCGAAATAGCTTATTTCGATGTAGCAACAACGTCTACACGTCCTCCAGGGCCGGCAACGTGGATGTTCAACTTCGACGTTGCGCAGCCCAACATCGAAATAGGCGCAGCGAGGGAACGTCTACACGCCAAAGTAGCAGACATCGAAATAGGGATGCCAGGCACAGCTGCAGACAGGGTCACGGGGCGGACTAGCGCTTCCGGGGCAACAGCGAGCCGCTCCCTTAAAGGGCCCCTCCCAGACACACTCAGCCTGCACAGCACGCGGTCTGAGGAGCCATAGGCACACAGACCCCGGGCGCCGCAGTCATGGACCCCCAGCAGCAGCAGCAGCGGCAGCAGCAGCAGCCAGAGGTCCACCAAGCCCTCCCGGCAGGAGCAGGGCTTGCCCTGCTCCATGCCATGCGGGAGGCAGCTGAGCACCTCCTTGCTACCCCGGAGGAGGAGCTGCCCCCAGGGCAGCAGGGCTCAACCCCCAACCCTGCAGCACCCCCCCCCCCGCCTCACATGCCGGCAGCTGTGGAGCTACCCCACCAGCACCGACTGGTGGGAGCGGCTGGTGCTTGGGGAGTGGGACGACGACCGCTGGCTCAGGAACTTCAGTATGAGCCAGCAGACATTTATGGGGCTGTGCCAGTGGCTCACCCCCACACTCAGGCACCAGGACACCGCCATGCGGCGTGCCCTCACAGTGGAGAAACGGGTCGGCATCGCTGTCTGGAAGCTGGCCACTCCCAACAGCTACCGATCCGTGGGGCAGCAGTTTGGTGTCGGCAAGGCCACCGTCAGGGTTGTCCTCATGGAGGTAAGAGAACCCACGGGGGGAGGGCAGGGTAGGGGAGGGGGGCCCAGGCAGAGGAGGGCAGGGGAGGGGAGGGGAGGGGAGGGGAGGGGGGGCCCGGGCAGAGGAGGGCAGGGGAGGGGAGGGGAGGCCAGGGCAGGGGAGGGGAGGGGAGGGCCGGGCAGGGGAGGGGGGGCCCGGGCAGAGGAGGGCAGGGCAGGGCCACGCACACCCTGCTCACCCCTCACTGGTACTGTCCCATGTGCTCTCTCTGCAGGTTGTGCATGCCATCAACGCCATGCTCCTGCACAGGCTCGTGCGGCTGGGGGACCCAGATGCCACCATCGTGGCCTTTGCCACCCTGGGCTTCCCCAACTGCTTCGGGGCTCTGGATGGGACTCACATCCCCGTCCGCGCCCTGCATCACAGTGGAGGACGATACCTGAATCGCAAGGGCTACCATTCTGTCATCCTCCAGGCCTTGGTGGACAGCCGGGGACGTTTCCAGGACATTTATGTGGGCTGGCCTGGCAGCACCCACGATGCCCGGGTTTTCCGGAACTCGGGCCTGTGCCGCCGGCTGGAGGCGGGGACCTACATCCCCCAGCGGGAGATCCCTCTGGGGGACACCACCATGCCCTTCTGCCTCATCGCAGATGCGGCATACCCCCTCCGGCCGTGGCTCATGCACCCGTACACGGGCCATCTCTCCGCTAGCCAGGAGCGCTTCAACGAGCGCCTGAACCACGCGCGCCAGGTGGTGGAGCGCTCATTTGGCCGCCTGAAGGGACGCTGGAGATCTCTCCTGACCCGCCTGGATGCGGGCCCCAACAACATCCCCCAGATTGTATGTGCCTGCTGCGCCCTGCACAATTTGGTGGAGAGCAAGGGGGAGACCTTTTTCCAGGGCTGGGCTGTGGAGGCTGGCAGGGCTGACGTCCAGCCACCTGCTGCCCCCAGTCGGCAGGTGGACCCCGAAGGGACCTGGGTCCGGGAGGCCCTACGGGCCCACTTCGATGATGAGGCCGCGGGGTGAACTCTGCCCAGGCCCCCCACTGCCCGCCCCTTCCTCCACCACACTCCTGCCCCAACGCCCACACCATGGAGCACCCAACCGCACCCCCCTCCCACTTTTCCTGGACAAATGACAGCACGCACTCGTGGCTGAACTTAAACTTCTTTTTCTTTGAGAACTTTTTTTTTTAACTGCAAATATATAAAACAAGAACAAACTATATACAACATGTGGAAACAAAGTCATATGTACAAATAAAACAATCGTAACAAACAAGTGTCCTCATTAATAAAACGAAAACCAGGTAGGATAAAAGGGAGAACTATTTACATGGGGGGGACAGGGAAAACGGGGGTCACAAACTAATAAGTTGAAACTATATACAAGGGGGGGGGCCACGTCCCGGGCCCCTCGCCCCTACAGTCCAGCACTGGGCGTGGGCGGCCGGGAGCCCCGCCGCGGCAGCAGCCCTGTCCGGGGCTGGCTGGGGGCGGGCCGGACCGGAAGATATGCCCGGCGAGTCTCAGCTGGCTCCAGGGGTCCCTCAGTGCTCCGGCCCTCGGCGGTGGGTGGCGGGGCGACGGCGGACGGGACGGTGACGGGCGGAGCAGCTGGTGGTGCGGCTGGTGGAGCAGGCACTGCGGGCGCTGCAGCGGCCGGCGCAGCATGGGGGGCCAGGTAGTCCACCAGGCGGTTGAAAGTCTCCATGTAGGCCCCCCATGCCTCTTGGCACCAGGCCAGCGCCCACTCCTGCAGCTGCAGGTGCTGCTCCGCGACCTCCAGCTGCCGTCGGTGGATGGCCAGCAGCTGGGGGTCCATCGCCGTTGGCTGTTGGTGGCGCGGGGTCTGCCGTCTAGCCCGCCGTGGGGCCAGTTGGTCCTCGGCCGAGGGGCTGGCCTGGAGACCACTGACGCCTCGCCGGCGCTCTCTTCCGGTCCTTCTGATGGTGCAGGTGTGGGACACAGGAGAGGAGGGGGGGAAGAAGAATGGAGACAGGCGTTAGTGTGGGCCCCGAGCCGTGGCCTTTGTCCCCCCAGCCCTGTGCTGCAGGTTCCCCATCCCTGTCCCCGGGAGATGCTGCTGTGATGGATGGGGTTCAGGGGTCCCCCTGCCCTGCAGCCCGTCCCCTGGTGGGAGCGACTCTCACTTCACCCCGCAGGGTCTGAGAGCAGGAGAGGTTTCTTAGGCCACAGATGCCCAGTTTCTCCCAGGAGTGACAGCACCAGCTGTCGGAAGAGACAGTCCTTCCAACCCGTCGTGGGTAGAAGACCCCAAGGGGTGCCCCTCTGGGATGCAGCTTTCCCCCTCCTCAGGCTGGCTGCCTTCCAGCTCTCCCTTCCCCTAACCTCTACCTGTGGCCCCTGCCTTCCCCCCCAATTCCAAGCCAGCTCGGCTCCTCCCTCCTCTTTGTTCAGGGCAGAGGTGTTACCTGCCAGCTGTAGCCCCACGATCATCCTTTGCCCCTGGGAGCTATTTGGTTCTTGTTGCTCATATGTAGCCTGAGTCTCCCTTTTGCACTCCCCACACTCCATCACATGCTGCTGTTGCTGCTGCTGCTGCTGCTGCTGCGGGGTGTCCCACCCCCTCCTCCCAGGGGCCCCTCGAGGTTCCGCTCCCCCCTGCCCCGGGGATGGGGCATGGCACTGTCGTGCGGGGTGGGGGGGGGCAGGGGCTGATGCACTGCTGTGAGGGACATGGCCCTGCTGTCCTTGGGGCCATGGCCATGTGAGCATGTGGGGGGCCCTGGACACATATCTATTACCCCCTGCCCCTCAAGCGCAGGGGTGTACACCAGAGGTGGGTACATACCTGTCGGTCCACTCCCACGGTCTGGAGATCCCCGGGGGGCGGAGGCCCGGCTGCTGCTCCGGGATGGCAGGAGGAGGATCTGCAGCCCGGATTCTGCAGAGGAGGAGCCCCCCTCCTCCTCCTCCTCCTCCTGCCGCGATGTCCCGGGGGTGGGCTCCGGGGGAGGCCCCCGGGGTGTGGGGCTTACCTCTGGGGTGGACTCCAGCTGCAGGGCCTGCTGGGGCTCGTCGGCCGAGGTATCAAGGATGGCCGGAGGGAAGGAGGTGTGCCGGGGGCCCAGGATGTCCCTGAGCTCCCTGTAAAAGGGGCAAGTGATGGGGGCGGCCCCAGATCGGCTGGCCGCATCCCGGGCCCAGGAGTAACCCTGCCGCAGCTCCTTCACCTTACTCCTGACGTGATCAGCAGTGTGGGCAGGGTGACCCCGGGCAGCCAGGCCGTCGGCCAGCCAAGCGAACGCATCCGCGTTCCGCCTCTTGCTCCCTGTTACCTGGAGCACCTCCTCCTCGCTCCAGAGCCCCAGCAGGTCCCGCAGCTCGGCCTCCATCCAGGAGGGGCCCCACTGCCGCTTTCCAGCCTGGCTGCCCGCCTGGCTGGGCTGGCTGCCCTGGCTCCCCTTGGGGGGGGGTCCCCTGGGGGCCGGGCAGCCATCGCAGCTGGGTGGGTGGCTGGTTTGGATGGATGAGGGACGTGCAGGCTGGCCGCGTGTCTGGGCTGCCGCCTGCACGTTCCCTCAGCTTCCTGCACAGGAAGGGAGGGGGAAGGGACCTTTAAGGGGCCGCTCCGTGCGGCCACCATTGAGCTGAGGGGCTGGAGAGAGCATCTCTCAACCCCCCAGCTGATGGCCACCATGGAGGACCCGGCAATTTCGACATTGCGGGACGCGCAACAACTACACGGTCCCTACTTCGATGTTGAACGTCAAAGTAGGGCGCTATTCCTATCCCCTCATGGGGTTAGCGACTTCGACGTCTCGCCGCCTAACACCGAAGTTAACTTCGAAATAGCGCCCGACGCGTGTAGCCGTGATGGGCGCTATTTCGAAGTTAGTGCCGCTACTTCGAAGTAGCGTGCACGTGTAGACACGGCTTACAACAACAGAAAGTAAACAGATTATCTACACATAGTACTGGCCAAGTGTGCGCTCTGTATCAGAAAGGATATGGGATCTTTAAGGAGCAGCAGAAGAAATGTGTCATTTAAATGTAATCGAAAAGATCCGTCCAACGTCAAGTGCATGAAACTCAGTGAATGCACGCTGAACTCAGGCTAAGGGGATCAATGGGCTGTGTTGGGAAAGATACAATGCTCAGATATATGTGCCACAAAGGATCTAGAGTCTTCAGAGGTCCAATAGAACCATGTGCCCAATAAAAGCAAAATGGAAAAGAATTCATTCTGTGTCGCAGGACCTATATATTTGAATAGTAACAGAGAGGGAGCCGTGCTAGTCTATATACTATCAAAACAAAAGAGCAGTCCAGTAGCACTTTAAAGACTAACAAAATAATTTGAGTTTCACTTGAATTCAGGTGTAGGCACACCAGTGAGCATGGAAAAGGCTGCCAAAAATCATTAAGCAAATTGATGCTCTTGCACAGAACAGCAGGTGCATCCAAGTGACAGGGGAATACGAACAGATGCATGGGCCAGCTCCTCAACTGATGCAACTCAGCCATTCAAGACCTTGGCACTCTGCCAGTTTACACAAATTGAAGAGCTAGCCTACAGTGTCTTGTTTCAGAAGAAGGCAGTAATATGCCTGGTAGCTGGCCAGCTGACAGGAATTCCAGGCCCCTGGGCAGCACAATCAATGGTCCCCTGCCCCTTTCTCTCAGACAGAGTCGCAAGTCCCCTCACACATCCCAGGAAACCCTGAGCACTACTCCTCAATCAGAGGTCCTCACCAGTTGGTCGCCACCTCATTCCCCACCTTCCTGGCAGTATCCCCTCCAACGCTGCTTCCCCGCTCTGTCCTCAGCTACCTTCAGCCCAGCTCTGCCCCCAGTGGTCCAGTGCCCAGCTCAGCTACTTCACCTCTCTTCCCCCACAGCTCCTCTTTGCCCTCCTTCAGTAGTCCTGGGCCCTTGCTTGGCTCCTTTCTCACAGCCATTGTTGCCTACCACTGCCCCGACACCTGTGCTCTTTTCCCTTCACAGCCTGATTCCTCTCTCCGCAGTCCCTTACCCATCTCTACCTGAGACCTTAGTTCCCTCCTTCCCTTCCCAAGCTGGCTCCCCCCTTCCTGCTCACTCACACGGTTACCATCTCCGGCGTCCTCTCCCACCCTGCAGAACCTCCAGTATCCCCTCCCGTCCTGCTGCTCCATGCATACCAGCCCCAGGGCTCCCCGCTGTCCTACCATGCTGCTACCACAGCACTATTTTAAAGGATCTGGGGCCTGGGTATGGCTACAGCAGTGGCAGCAGCAGCCCCAGGCTCTCTTAAGTCCACTGGGTTCAAAGCATTTGCTCCCTTGGCCCTTCTCTGTCAGCAGGCCTGCCTGGTGGTGAGTTCATTACCTAACAGGAAGTTGAGATTCAGCCAAAGAAAACCTCATTTCAAGAAACAGAAAACTAGCAATGAAAGAAAACGCTGATCTGGAGGATCAATTACAATTTGGTTTGTGACCTGGAACCAGACCTTCCAGCTCCAAGGGGAGAAACATCCCAGGGAGGTGCTCAGCTCATTCCTTCTGTAGTCCTGGCATGCTCTGGATTTATCCCTGTCTGAAAGCTATTGTAGTAAATGTGATACTCAGAGGAAATGGTTCCCGCCTTATGAAGAAAACCAAGACTTGTAAAATTGATTTCCTGATATGTTCCCAAGCTTCCTCTCTAGCGAGAGACCCAGATCAGGAAGGAGGCTGAGCTACCACATTTCCTGTCTGATCATGTATTACAGCAAGACCTCCAGACTATTATTGTTAATTTTATATGGAAAAACTAAAGTTTCCACATCAGCCAAGCACAGGATGAAAGCAGTACAGAGATTAAAAGAATTAAATTTGTTCAAAACCATAATTTTATCCAGAACACACATAAGAATGTTTCCTCTTCAGTTTGTATACATGCCCGATCCTGCTACCACTCAAGTCCATGGGAGTTGTGCCATTTTGTTGGGAGCAAAATCAGATCCCGGGTTTATAGTCATGGTGTGTTGGTAATATTGTGCTTCTCTGTTGCTCGCTGTATTGGTCTATGTAATTATGTGAACTCCTATATATCTGAGCAGATCAATCTCTCTCTCTCTCTTTCTCTCTCTCTCACACACACACACACACACACACACACACACACACACACACACACACATAAACTACTAGTAAAAAGATCTAGTATACCTGAGCAGGGAGCTGTAAAATTTCCAACAGTGTTTTCTCCATGTAATTTTCCTTGATTTTTTTTTTTGATGGGCGGCGGGTGAGGGGGTTCGGATTCCAATTGTCAGACTCATTCTAACACCTTGCTGCACAGTCTCACTGAAGTCAGTAGAATCACTTGTGGCAGTCAGTCTGAGTAAGGCCATCCAAATCTGACCCTGAGCTTTTCCTGACAATAAAAAAATGGCCCCCAGCAGTGACAATGACAAAACTATGGCAATGGAAGGTCCACCTCAATGCCAGTTGTTCATCAGAGGAAATATTTTATTAGTACCAAAATTGTTCTCTGCAAAAAATGCAGAAGACCACCTGATCAGGTGCTTTTCTCATGACCTCTTCAGTGAGAATATTCTGACAGACAACTTTCTCTCTTCCTGGAGTCAGTTGCCCTATTCAGGCTTTTCAGCTACTGTGCGCAATCATTTTAATTGGATGTTAATTTCTACTATGATACTACTATTTCCAATACAGTTTCACTTTGCAGTGGACTTTTTAATAGATGCTGAAGACTCCCCAAACTAACCTGTTCTACCAATATTTTTAAAAGAATTTTGTTTTACTCTGGGTTTTTTTATTATTTTTTTTTTCAGTCAGGCATTTTGACTGATGTTTTCTTCTTCACTGCAAATAGAACTGCTCTCTTTTTCAGAGATTGGATTGCCATCCATTGACTCTTCTTTGTAAGGACCACCTTTGTAATAAAAGAGGTTTCTTTTTTTTTCTTTTTTCCTGCAAGCGCTGTAGTAGGGGAGAAGTTATAAAACAAGGCAGTCACTGGGCCCCTTTCCTTAACCCTTGGCAATCTCCATAAAGCTGAGCAGCCTTTTGTATCCACCAGGTTTTCAATGTTCTTAATTTTGATCTCTCTTGTTCCCCTCTAAAGGGCACTAATCCAAGACCTAATCAAATGACAGGGGACCTCAAGCTTAGAAGCACAATGGAGGTCCCTTATTACTAAATCTGGCTGAATCTAAAAATAACTTTAATTACCACAAAAATAAGGTAGTGTAATTTTTGTTCATTTAATTCCTCCCTGCCACACACACACAGCAGTGGGAAAAAGTCAGACAAGAAAGGAGAGTAAATTAAGAAGGTTTTAATGACCACAGAGACCATTATTAATATTTCTTTCCATCTTAATTTTTCCCCATGGAGCAAAATAAGAAATTTTCTCCATTGGCTTTTAAAATGAAAACTCAAAACTTTGCAGACTCATCATCTTCATAAATACTCTTAATTTTACTATGCCAATGTGTCATATGCAGTGCCAAAGGCAGACGGTCCCAGGTAAGAAACATTTGGAAATGAACCTGGGAGAGGGCCACTGCCTTGAAATAGGCAGGTCATATTCAGAGATGACACACAAGTTAGATTCTCTTAGGCTTTGTGATTTACCTATGAGCATGTGCTTGCTCTCAATGAGCTAGGGTGAGTACAAATAATATAACCACTAGAGGCCTGATTGCAGCTCCGCTTGCAAGTATAAGTTGGGCTGGAAGAAATATCGACACAGAAACGTGTTGTAATACACATCCAAAGCGTATGGGCCAGGCCATGACCTGGCCAGGGGAGGAGCTCCTTTGGAGGTTGGGGCAGGCCCAGCATGGGCCAGGGAGAGGAGCTCTGCTGGGGTTTGGGCTGGGCCCCATGCTGGCTGAGGGAGGAGCTGGGGCTGGCATGTTGCAGGGAGTGTTGGGCTGGGCCCTGTGCTGGCTGGGGGAGGGCCTGGGCTTGGCACAGTTGAAGGGGTGGAACATGGTAGAACCTTGCCTGGATGGACAGACGGTTGGACACCGCAAAAATAATATATATGATGATATAGTGGATAGCTATCTCGTGGCTAACTGCATGCTCACATGCTTACAGTAGCTCTCGTCGAAGCTAATGTAAGTATAATTAATAGCATAGCCATGGTTGCACAGATAACAGCAGCAGAGGGCAGGCTGAGCTCTGCCAAGTACAAGCCTTTGTGAAATTGGTGTGTTCATGCTCAGTGAAGCTCACCCATGACTCTGCAACTTCTGCCCGTGCAGCCATGACCAAGCCACTATTTATACTCATACTAGCTTGATGAGAGCTACGGCAAGCATGTGAACATGAGCTGGGGAATCACACCCCAGTTCATAGTATAAACATTGCCTCAGGCACCTTTACACTCAGACCTACCTACACTCATTTTACTCCTGTGCTGGAGTGTCTAAAATGAGGTAGTTTACATGCCAAGGAGCCAGAAAGAGTGCCAGTTTTATAAAAGCTTCCAATCTACTTTAACTTGTACGAGGCTACATCAATACTATGAGATAAATTTGAATTTATTAAAATCAATTTTATAATGCCGGTTTCTCTAAATTCAGTTTTGAGTATCCTCGCTTCCCACAGGCTTCCAAAAAATTCGACATATTACTTCCACATTGACATCACCAAACATCAACTTGCAGCAGTGCATTGTGGGAACCTATCCCACTGTTCCCTCAGCCCCGCATTCTGAGCCAGGAGCAGCTTGGGGAACCTGGGAAACTGACAACACAGCAGCCCTGGTCAATTTCCCGGCTCCTGCTAGTACAGTAAACCCTCCATTTAATGGACTAATGGAGGGAAGGGCTGTCTATTCTTCCCCATAGTCAGTTAAATGTGAGGGTTTACTCCCACTCTCCACAGGCTCCCCCAGCCCCAGTCCCACCCCAACATCTCCCCACAAAAAACAACCCCCCTCTCCAAAACAACCCAAACCCCTGCCACTCACCAGCTCCAGTGGAAGAACTGCTGGAGCCTGCTGGCTAGGGGAGCATGACTGCAGGTGGCCAAGGGACTCTGTGGGGTGGGTTCCTGCCTATGGCCATCTGGTCCCCTGTGGCAGAAGCTGCCTGCCCGTGGGTTGCCTGGCCCTGCGTGCAACTCGAGCTGCCCAGCAGTGGGGTCCCTGGCCCTGAGTGGCTTGAGCTGCCTGGAGGTGGGGTGCCTGGCCCCATGCAACTCAAGCTGTCCAGTGGTGGGATGCCTGGCCCCACGCAGCTGGAACCACCTGGCTGTGGGGTGCCTGCCCCCACCCACAGAAGTGCAGCAGCCTGGTAAGTTTCCCAGCTCCCACTACTTGCGGGGAGCTGGGAGCTGGAAGCCAGGTGCAGCATGCATAGCTTTGTGGTACAGGTAGGGGACACCTCTGTAATAAATTCAATTTTAAGATGTGGCACTTCCACACTGGCCTTTAATCGAACTTCTAAATTCGAGTTTGATGCTCTACCTGTCAGGTAACTGTGATTTTGTAATCTGGAGATTAGTGCACCTTAAATCGAGCTAATGGTATCTGCAGTGAAGACAGTCATGTGGTAATATCGAGCTAACTGCCTTAAATTTGAATTTATCTCCTAGTGTAGATGCAGCACTAGTCTCTAGTGTCCTGACTTTTAAATTACACCCATTATACAAATACAGAATTTTGTCTAAGTCATTCTAACATTATTAATGTTACCAACTCTCTTTATTTTATCTCAAGTTTCACAATATTAGATAATATTGTTGAACTTCCAGCTCTTGGAGTCATGTGAATGTGGGACAATAAAACATTTAATTAAGAAATAAAGTATCATTTGCAGAAGTGAGATCCAGGAGCAAGCCTCTGGTATGTCATGGAGGTGATAAGACACTAAGGATAAGTTTTGAAGTAGATTTCCTATCTATATTTTAAATAAATCACCTGTCTTCTTAGCAAGTCAGGGCATTCAATACTCTGAGAGAGGGAAAGGGTTAATAAGGGAACTATAAAATGATCTAAACTGTGAGCCCACAAAGATTTTAAAATGTGATACATGCTACGTACACTCTTATTTACAATGGTGAGTGTGAGGCTAGAAAGTGTAAACGGTTTATTGGCTAGGAAGGAAATTGTTTAAGAGGCTCACTCCCCACCCCTGAAATAAAACTTAGCAAAACACAGCTGATCTGATTTAAAAGAGGATAGCATTCGCTGACATTTTTGAACTCTTTTTATGAATTGCTTTAAGGAAGCAAAAACCACAGACCAGCACAGAGACCAAATGTTCTAAGGCACTGATGCATAAACTTCCTTCCATTCCAAAAGACATATTTAATTTTCTGTGTCATTGATTGGCTTGTGAATGAGTACAGCAATACACATAAGCGGTGTCTATACTACAGCAATCTGTCGACAGGAGTTTCTGTCAGAAGAGATCTTCGAACAAATCTTCTGTCACAAGATCATGGCCACACGTGAAAGTCGATCGCTTTGTCGATTATCTCTGTCAACAGAGAGCGGCCAGGGTGCCTGGTTGCTCTCTCGACAAAATGACCAACTAGAAGCACAGCAGACAGGGCTGCCCGGTGACCCAGAAGCCCTTTCTGTCAACAATGGGTGTCCCCCACCCCCCAGAGCATCCACACAGCTTTTTTGTGATAGATTCTGTTGAGAAGATGTTCTACCTCATGGAGGAGAGGCAGAAGGCTGTTGACAAAAGGGATGAGTTCTGCTGACAGTATGTTAATAGAATGCATTTTTAGTGTGGGTGCTCCATGAGTTTTGTTGACAAAACAGAGTTTTTGCCAACAAAACTTTCTAGTGTAGACATAGCTGTAGAGTTTCCAAACACCTTCAAACTTAGTGGCCCTTTTGAGGAACAGTTATTTTGGCAAGAGAAATCTTGGAACACAGAGTTCTGTATAACTATGTTTCATTGAGCCAATAACTAGTGTTGGAAAACTGGTCAGTGTTAGCTAGACTACAGTATATTGTATGATCTGCAATGACGTTAAGGACCTTCACCTCACCAAGGGAGAGTATAGTCTTGTGCAAAACGCGACATGGGAACTAGAAGGAATGGACAGAAAGTAACAAGATAAAACATGTGGGCTCAATCTACACTAGCCCAACTCTTCAAAATGGGCATTCAAATGGCCATTTTGAAGATTACTAATGAGGCACTGAAATGCATATTCAGAGCCTCATTAGCATGCTGCTGGCTGCAGCTCTTCGAAATTGCTGCTTTCTGCTGCCGTGCGGCTCGTCCAGACAGGGCTCCTTTTTGAAAGGACCACAGGAACTTTGAAATCCCATTATTCCTACTAGCAGATAGGAATAAGGGATTTTGAAGTTGGTGGGGTCCTTTCGAAAAGGGCCCCTCATCTGGACAAGCTGCGCGGCAGTGAAAAGAGGCAATTTCGAAGAGCCGGGGCCGGTGGCATGCTAATGACGCACTGAATATGTATTTCAGCGCCTCATTAGTAATCTTTGAAATGGCCATATTTCGAAGATTTGAGCTAGTGTAGACAAGGCCTTGGAGTCGGGAAGAAAGGGGAAAGAAAAGGATTCCAAACAGAAGAGTGGTAGAAGTAAGGGAAATAGATTACTTGTTGCATTGTTCTGCACCATTTTCAGACATGACAGAGCATCACTCTTATGACCCCCTTGTTGAATGGCTTAATTTGGCAAATTAGTAACTAGAGCTGAGCAGAGAAAGGTAATTCCATTTTGTGAAGGATTTCAGTAGTTCAAAATGTGGGTTCACTCAAATTGGGAACACAAATTTAAAAAAATTAAAAGTTTTCCATGAAAGAGGCTGGAACTCGGACACTAAGCCCACAGACCCTGAGAGCCATGAACCACCAGCATCTCACCATGCAGGCTGTTGTGAGGGTAAGTTAGCAGGAAGCAAGCACATTTCTGATCGAACCTTGAACCCTGCCTGGGTTTCATCAAAACTTTTGAGAAATAGAACTGTGTCTGCAAATCATTCCAATGTGTTTGAATCAGCAAATTCCAATGAAACGTTGCTTCATAACAATTTATCCAACCGGCTCCAGAAACAGCACAGTAAAATAGAACAAGGACAGTGAGTTACACACATATACTTGTTGATATGTACTTTGGTTGTAATTAAGTTAATACTTCGTAGGCTAGTAAATGTTTTGTGGTATACTTTCAAAAATACAACAGTTTTAGTAATATGTGACATATTATTACACTTAAAGACTTTAGCCAACACTGAGCCAGATGCTGTAGCCCTTCCTTCAGGTGAGTAAGAACATGGACTTGATTTTTCCACTGCCATTTTACTGTACAAATTCAGCACATTCTGCTTTGCAGTTCTGTACAATATTGAATTCCATGGCCAATTCTGTGGTTGTGGAATCACAAAAAACACAAAGGTCTCTGTGGTTTTAACCCTCTCTGCTCCTTTTCCTGCACCCTTGGTGTGTCAATAGGCTACAAATTCTTTGTCAATCTAGTTCAGATTACATGGTCTTTGTGGCAAGGGTCACACACGGCTTTTCTAACCCCCTGTAAAGAACTATATAAAATTATGATGTTATAGAATTGTTTAACATTAATAGTTTGGGCCCGCATGGCTACACTGAAGCATGTGTTGCAGTACTCTTGAATTTTGAGCTGTGGGTTTTGTTGGAGCTCATAAATGAACAAAGTTTAAATCCTCAACATGGTGCGATCACCTGAGTATTTCAGGGCTCACCATGGGGGTTAAGTGCAGTGGGTAGCATTTGCAGGTCAGGAATAGCCAGGTGTGTTATAAAAACCTTTTAGATAGAATTGAAATTAAGGACCTTTGATTGATTTGAATTCAAGCTCTGTTTAGTATTAATTCCACCGCCCCAAATATTGCAATAGCTGTGGCTGTAAATGGGGCACACTATGGTCCTAATATGAGTTCCTCTGACCTATATATTTTTTTCTCCACTGAAAACTTTGACAAAAATAAAAACAAATTCATTTTTGTAGCAAATTTCAGCCTTTTGTTTTTAAAAAATGAAAGCTTAAAACCAAACATGTTTATCCAAAATCTCCTGAAAACCAAATTGGATGAGGTTTTGGCTGAAAAACTTTTCTTTTCTGATTTTCTGTTTTCCCATTAAAAATTGAGGAAAACAGATATTTTCCATTTAGTTGAAAATGTAGTTTTGCATAAGAACATTGCTGTGAAATTTTTGACCAGCCTCACAAATCTCACATTCCAGGGTGCAGTCCAGAGTACTGGGGAATTCTATAAATACATGCTCTGCAATCATGAGTGCTCCACAACACTTTGTTGCTGGACCTTCCTTACTAGGCTTCTTACAAACAGCAAAAGAACGTGCAAGTCACACCCTGAGTGTCTGCGCACAGTTGCAGACTCACAGCAACATCTGTCGCTTTCTGGCTTCCATCAGCCCTGGTAATCACTTGGGCTATGTCTACACTACAGCAATCTGTCAACAGAAGTCACTGTTGGAAGAGATCTGCTGGCAAAACTTCTGATGACAGCTTGCGTCTACACATAAAAGCAGATCAAAAGAACAATCTGGTCTGTCGACAGAGAGCAACCAGACCACCCAGCCCTCTCTCATCAGAATGGCTGACCGGATGCTTTTCAAACAAGGCTGTCTGGTGAACTGGAAGCCCTGTTTGCTGATAAAAGGGCCCTGGGCCTCAACGCAGAGAGGGATAACAATGTCTGGAAAAGCGCCATGTTTTGTCAAGACTCTGTCAACAAAACATCTTTTGTGTGTAGATGCTCAGTTTTGTCGACAAAAATCTGTAGTGTAGACACAGCCTTGCAATGTGATTCCAACTCACTCCAGCTCCTGATTTTCACCCCAGAAAATGTGTTCTGCACTGTGCAGCCCTCCACTGAGCAGTTCAGTTATTTTTAGGGGTCAGTGTACAACAGTGTACTACCTTAATTGAAGTTACCAAACAATTCAGTGTCAACACATCACCGGATTCATGATTAAAGATGGATTTTAAATGAACATGAGTACAAGGTATTAAAGTCAGAAACAGTTATAAGAAAAATAAAGACAAAATGCTTTCTAGGAACTGAACTTAAACAAACTAGACTTAATTTACGGTAATTTTTTACCAACTCCGCCATGAAGCCACTATGAGCTTCATGCCAGTCCCAAGCCTGGATGAAGGAGGAGGGTTGGTCAGATGCGTGTCAATGCGCTGACTGTCAAACAACAATACAAATGAAATCTGATGCCAGTACAACTAAATGATAAACGATGCTGGTTCGGACATCGCATGAATAAACAAGGTCCACGATACCAATTGAGCGATTGGGGTTGGGACAATAAGTTGGCTAATGAAAGAAAATTACAACTAACACATATGCTATCCATTGGAACATGAAACGTCTGAACACTGTGGGCAACTGGAAAATTACAGCTGCTTCGGAAGGAAATGGAGAGATACTGATGCAATATAGTTGGACTGGCAGAGATGCGTTGGATGGGAGAGATATGCAGTTGCGAAGTTTGGTCAGGAAATGAAACAGAGCATGAAGCAGGAGTTGGATTCCTTCTTAGCAAAACAGCTAGAAGAGCATTATTAGGATACAAACTGGTGAGTGCAAGAATGATGCCAGTGAGATTCGAAGCAAAACTGTTCAACATCTCAGTCATTCAGGTGTATGCACCCACGTCACATAGTATGGAGGAAGAGATTGGGCTATTCTATAAAGACTTGACAAAGGCAGTGGTGGAGATACCGAAGAAAGAAGTGTTGATCATTGGAGGAAATTGGAATGCAAAGGTAAGAACAGATAACGAAGGTTGGGAGAGGGTCATGGGAAGGTTTGGATATGGAGAAAGAAATGAACCAAGTGAGAAACTACTAGAGTTTGCTACAAAGCATGAGATGGTGATCTGCAACACCAAATTCCAACAAAAGGACTGTAGGAAGTGGACGTGGCGAGCAAATCATGGGAAGTTGAAGAACATGATAGACATGATTTTGATAAGAAGATGATGGATAACATCAGTAGAGCAGTGCTGAACTTTCCAAGGAGCAGATATAGACTCAGATCACAGTCTAGTGATCGCAAACATCAAGATAAAACTCAAAAGAAAATGTAAGACACAGTTTAAGAAAAGAAGAGACATGGCAAGTCTACGTGAGGAAGAAACAGGAAATGCATACAGAGCAGTGTTTGAAGAGAAAATTAAGAATATCGCCAAAGAGAAAGGCCTGTATAAGAGAGTCGCAGTGATAGCCATCACTATAGAAGATGCAATTAAGCAGACTGTTCCAGAAGAAGGGAAGATCAACAAGAAGTGGATTAATCAGGAGACACTGAAGTTGGTTCAATAGAAGAGGGCATTGAAGATCAGAAGAGATGTTTCTGAGATGGCAGAACAGCAATATAGGGTGAAATGCAATGAGGTAAGAAAAGCAGCCAGAAAGGATAAAGAGAGATGGTTAGAGGATCAATGTGAAGATATAGAGAGGTATTACGGTGAATGTAAGACCAGGGAGGTATATAAGACAATTAGGAATATTAATAGGAAATGACAACCGAAGCAGATGGCGATCAACAATGAGAACAAAGAAGTGCTCATGAACAGGAAGAAGATTGTGCAGCAATGGATGAGATATTGCACCGATCTATACAAAGCACAGTTGGACCCGAGTGTCTCAGAGAGACTGATTGAAGAACTGAAAGAGATATATCCACCGAGCATCGACACAGAGACCGATATTTTGAAGGAGGAAGTAGAAAAAGCAGTGAAACAACTAAAGAACAACAAGAGCCCTGGAAATGATAAGATCACGGGACAGATGATCAAATATAGAGGAGAAAGCATGATTCAGAAAATACAACAACTGTGTTATATAGCATGGAAAGAAGGGATGGCACCTAAGGAATGGACAAGATCCGTGCTAGTGACAATACCCAAGAAAGGAAGTATATTGGATTGCAAGAACTACAGAATGATTGCCCTAATGAGTCATCGAGGCAAAGCGCTGATGATGATACTGAGTGAGAGACTAAGATCACAGATAGAAGAACATATAGCAGATGAGCAAGCAGGGTTCAGAAAAGATAGAAGTACCATACAGCAGGTATTGGCACTAAGACTAGTAGCAGAAAAAGCTCGACGAAAGAACAAGAACGTATACATTTGCTTTGTCGATTTTCAAAAGGCATTTGACAGTATAGATCAGAAAGTGACTTGGGCAGTGTTGCAGTCATACGGAGTGGATAGCAGACTGATACGGTTGTAGAAGGATATCAGTGACAATGCGGAGGCAGCAGTGAGAACATGCAGGGAGTTGGGAAGTTGGTTTAAAACAAGTAGAAGTACAAGACAAGGAGATCCAATATCATCAAGTATCTTCATTGCACATCTGGAGAGAGCGATGGACAAGATCAAGGTAGAGGTAGAAGGGATATCTGTGCACAGGAAAAGAATTAACAACTTGAGGTTCGCAGATGATATAGTTATCATTGAGGAAGATGAGGACAAGCTAGCCAAAACGGTGCAGGTGTCAAATGAAGAAGGGAAGTTGTACAGACTGACTATGAACATTGATAAAACAAAAACAATGGTATTTGGAGATAAGGAAATAGGAAGGAAGATCAGTGTTGATGGTATTGAACTAGAAAATGTAGAGAAGTTCATGTATCTGGGGAGCAACATAACATATGATCTAGACTGTAAGAAGGAAATAGTGACTAGAATAGCAAAAGCAAGAGCAAGTCTGAAGGCAAGGATCTGGAAAACAAAAGCAGTTAGCTTAAAATGAAGCTGAGCATCTTGAAAACGTGTGTATTCAGCACCATGTTGTGCAGGTGTGAGACGTGTAATAACAAAAGATTCGAAAAGAAGAATATTGGAATTTGAAAGGAGTTGTAGAAAGATTCTGAGAATAGGATGGATGCAGAAGGTCACCAATGAGGAATTATATAGAAAGATACAGCTGAAAGAGAACCTACTGCAGAAGGTTATAAAACAGAAGCTACAACTATTTGAGCATATTTGCAGAATGAACGATAAACAAAAGGTCAAGACCCTGGTATTCGGCATAATGGACAGTTCGAATAGGAGAGTCAGACCCCACAGAGAATGAGTAGATGATGTAGTAGATTGGTATGGAGTTAGTCTACAAAAACTAAGCTACTCCACACTGAACAGGGAAAGATGGAAGGAAATAGTGAGAAAGGCATCAGACACCAACAGGCTCTGAGCTCACGGTTATTGATGATGATCAGTTTTTTCCAAAAGTTACCAGCAACAAGGCAAATTCTCAGGCCAGGAGCCCTCCCCAAGTCCAAGGGCTGCTGAGAGAGAGCAAGAGAGAGTGAGAGAATCCCTGGAATGTTTTACACTTTCCTTTCATAATTCAGTCATCCTTTGAAATACTTTTTTCTGTGTGTTACCCCAGAATGATGTTCCTTCCAGCTGTAAAGATAGAGACATGGATGGGGTGTCATGGTAAAAGAGGTTCCATGTTGTTTGCATTTTAAAAATGAAGGCAAATGTGTTTGTGTCTCTCTTCACTGCCAAAAATGGCCATTTGACTGGTGAAGAGGGCCTGCTATCTTTGGTGACACCTGCATAGAAACATCAGTATGTCCTTTGTCATAAAGAAACTGGTATACCTGATCCCCTAGCCTGCGCTGGGAGTCACATGTCAGTCACTGTTTTGGCTTATGCACATAACTTTAATGTGGCCACACGTTGCATCACACTATCATTAACCAGCAAGTTATTAGTTTTTAAATGATGCCTCAAAAGGCATATGTTGTACAATGATTACTAAAATGATATATCGGGTTTGTGAATATGGAGTTGCACTTGGTCAGGATGAGTAATGTTGCAAGGACATTCAGAGACATCACAGATTGTAACATTTAGGCTACATCTACACAGTGTGCTGCAGCCAGCATGGTCATGCAAATTAGGGCACTCAACAATGCAAATTAGGTGCTCTTTTACAAATCATGTGTCCTATTTACATACTCTTATGTGACCACTGTCCCAGCTGAGGCTTCAGCCACCACGAAACAAGCTATGTATACGGAGATCTGTCCACCAAAATCCCACTTGTCAACATCCCCTTGCCCCTGACAAACATGAGTTATAAGGGGCTGTCGACAAGGCATGGTTTGGTCAACAAAACCCTGTCTATATGTCTTGTTTTGTCATAACTGAAGCCTCTACCAGGACAGCGATCACACAAAAGTAATGCAAATGAGGTGCACGATTTGTAAATAAGCACCTCATTTGCATTGTTGAGTGCCCTCATTTGCATGACCCCGCCAGCAGCAGCACACCGTGTAGATGTAGCCTTAGTGTATATGTTACGTGCATTTTCTGGGTGCTATTTTCTTCGGCACTGAAGAAAGGCGTTCCAAATAAATGAAAGTCCTAGTGTAGGAAAGAGCCTTTTCCAAGGGAACCAGATCCATTTGCAATCCAGTTACAGACTAGATGCTTCTACACTAAAGTTGAGCAAAACAGAAGCTTATGCTAGTTCGTTTTTATCTCACTATAGCTGCGTCTACAAGTGCACGCTACTTCGAAGTAGCGGCACCAACTTCGACGTTAGGCGGCGAGACGTCGAAGTCGCTAACCTCATGAGGAGATAGGAATAGCGCCCTACTTCGACGTTCAACGTCGAAGTAGGGACCGTGTAGACGATCCGCGTCCCGCAACGTCGAAATTGCTGGGTCCTCCATGGCGGCCATCAGCTGGGGGGTTGAGAGATGCTCTCTCTCCAGCCCCTGCGGGGCTCTATGGTCACCGTGGGCAGCAGCCCTTAGCCCAGGGCTTCTGGCTGCTTCTGCGGCAGCTGGGGATCTATGCTGCAGGCACAGGGTCTGCAACCAGTTGTCAGCTCTGTGTATCTTGTGTTGTTTAGTGCAACTGTGTCTGGGAGGGGCCCTTTAAGGGAGCGGCTTGCTGTTGAGTCCGCCTTGTGACCCTGTCTGCAGCTGTGCCTGGCATCCCTATTTCGATGTGTGCTACTTTGACGTGTAGACGTTCCCTTGCTGCGCCTATTTCGATGTTGGGCTGAGCAACGTCGAAGTTGAACATCGACGTTGCCGGCCCTGGAGGACGTGTAGACGTTATTCATCGAAATAGACTATTTCGATGTTGGCTGCACGTGTAGACGTAGCCTATATGTTTTTAAAATGCACATCTGTCTGTCTGTCTGTCCATCCACCTGGGGGTACATTTGTTCAAGAACTCCTCCTAAACAATGGGAGCTAGGACCACAGACCACCATGCTGCGTCCCTTCCTTCCCCAACCCTAGGGTGACCATATTTCCATAGGCCAAATACAGGACAAACTGGCAGAGGCTTGCTGTCTGTGGCTTCCAAGCACGTGCAGCGTCCTCGCTGCCCCACACCATAGGGTGCTGGAATGGGGCTGCCACCCCTTGTGGGTGCTCCCTGGTTGCAGGGGCGGTTACCCTGCAGAAGTGGGGAGTTGATGGCTGCCCCACACCACTGGGCTCCAGGAACAGGGCTGCTGTCCTACAGGGATGCTCCCTGGCTCCAGAGGTGGCTGCCCTGTGGGGTTTGCCACTCTGCTGGAGTTGGGGTGGGGCATTCCCTGGCTGTGGGGGAGGGGGTGGCTGCAACTTCCATCTGCCCCAAGCCTCTGGGCTCCAGGAATGGGGCTGCCGCCATGCAGGAGAGCACCCCGGCTATGGGAGTTCCCTAGCTGCAGAGATGGCTGCCCTGCAAGGGGAGGAGGATCCCTGGCTACACAGGAGGCTGTCCTGTGGTGGAGACTGGGCTACCTCCCTGTAGTACTCTCCCTGGCTGCAGGGGCAGCTGTCCAACAGAGGGGCTGACCAGCACTGCCGGCACCAGGTCCCCCTTAAAGACTTAGAGGGGGGAAAAACACACTACCCTACCCTGCACCATATCCTGCCTTACCCCTATGGGGTAAAGCAGCACTTAGCATGAATATGCACCCACGATTCGAAAGTGCTGCTTTTGAATCGTGCGCTGCCCATGTGGGTGGGGGGCCTTTTGAAAGGACCCCCCAGTCTTCAAAAGCCCACTATTCCTAAAACCAAATAGGAATAAGGGGCTTTCGAAGGCCTGGGGGGTGTCCTTTCGAAAGGCCCCCATCTACACAGGTGGCATGCGATTCGAAAGCAGCGTTTTCAAATTGCTGCAGCTGGCATTATGCCAAAGAGGCGCTGCATATCCATAGCAGCGCCTCATTAGCATCTTCCAACCTTGCTCATTACCATGCCTCTTTTGAAAAGAAGGGGCTAGTGTAGACGTAGCCTTAGAGAGCCAGTCTTGCAAGGTGGTGCACTGTGGCACAGTCCTAAGCGATGTTCTGCTGTCAACCATGGAAGCTGGGTGTGCTCAGATCTTTGCAGGGGTGGAGCTAGACTTGGATTCCAAAAAGTGCAAAGTGCCCTCCTTTCCATTGCCCTCACTTGGAATTGAGGCACTCGGCACTTCAGGCAGCACTTGGCACCTTCCAGGACCTTGACTCCACAATGGTACCAATCACTCTCAGCCTTCTTTGAATTTGTGAGGAGCAAAGGTAACGTAGTACCAGGTAGCACTGAGTCTTAAGCCCTTTATTGTGAATAACATTTTTTTTAATTATAAAAACAAAAGAAGGAGTAACACATGCCGGCTACAATGTTTCAGTATCAATCCATCCCAGATCCTGCTGTGCTAAGTGGCTGATACTGGATGTTGAAATTAAAGACAGTATTAAAATAAAGCCTGGGTTCACAAGAGAAGAGAAACATTCCTTTGAACCTGTGTCAAATGTCTTTCATTACATTTGCCAATGCAATTTTAAAAGGGCAGGTGAGAACTGAGGCACATTCTTTCCATTATGCTTGTTGCCACATTTACCCAGCTCTCCCTACTGTGTAAAGCCGTGTTTGCTTAATAGGGGACGGACACAGAAGCAGAAATTTCTAGCTCTATTTTGGTTTACTTCATATTTCAAAGAACACATTTAAATGAATGTTTTAAGCTACTATACATGATTTTCAGAATTAAAGAAAACCTCACTTTCTAAAGTAACAGACTTTGAAATATCCTGTTTTATATTAGAAGGTAACACAAGTATAAAGGTGTTATAGAGGTGCAAAGAGCATTTGAAAATAGGCTTGGTAACCACACACATGCCTCCTTATGTACGGGATTAAGGCCTGTTTCCCCACCAGCTTCCTCTTTCTATATTGTAAAGACACCCAGGCTGTGTCTACAGTTACAAAAAACTTCGAAATGGCCATGCTAATGGCCAAATCGAAGAATACTAGTGAGGTGCTGAAATGAATATTCAGCGCCTCATTAGCATGCCGCTGGCCGCAGCACTTTTGAAAGTGCCGCAGTTCGCTCGCCCACAACTCGTCTACATGGTGGTCCTACCCTGACAACTTCGAAATCCCCTTATTCCTATCAGCTGAATAAGCAATCTGTATAACTGTATAAGCAAAAGCAGTCGGTATGTCATGTTGGACATATGGATACTGCAGTTGATAGGGATCTCTCACTGTTTATATTTTTCTGTGTTGGAGAAGAGGGGATTGTGAGCACGAGGGTATCTGTCTGCTTGGATAGACAACATTTGCTTAATTGCATGCCACCAGCTCAGGATCAGCACAGAGGGAAATTCAGTGAGGTTCACTTGTGCAGATAGGACCAGCCTCAGATTTATATACAACTTAGGCTATGTCTTCACTAGCATTTTTGTTGGTCAAGCAAGTGAAAAAACACACACGCTACAAAGTAAGTTAATGCTCACAGAAGTGTCATTGTGGACAGAATTATGTCCGCAGGAGACAATCTACCATTGCCATAGCTATTGCTGCTAGTTGGGAGTGATTTAATTATGCCAATGGGAGAACTTTCTTCTGTCATCACAGGCACAGGAACAACAGGGCTGGGCTGCAGCATCCCCGGGCTCCCAGCCCAGCACCCAGAGCCCTGGCTCCCTCTATATGCACCAGGGACTTTGCTCCTGGCCTCAGTTCAGGAAGCAAGTGTGGACAGGGGAAAGGGGATGGATTTTAGAACCCCAACTCTTAAAAATGTATTCATGAAGAACTGATACTTCTGGGATCTTTGTTTATAAAATGAAGTAGCCCCTGGCTCAGCAGAGTACTGTTGCATATGTTAAAATCTCACATTTTCTCAAACTGAGGCCAAAATGAACAGTGTCCACAATAAAAGTAGTACTTTTCCTACAGATACACTCATCCCTCACTATATGAGCATAATTGGTTCCCAAATTTCTGATCGCAGGCAAAAACTCATAAGAGCGACACTAAATTCCTGCTAAAATACATGTAAAAGTCTCCAATTTGTTCCAAGGGCTTGTAACTTAACATAAACCAGTTGAGTTTAGGTACTTTTGGCCGTGTCTACACTAGCCCCAAACTTCGAAAAGGCCAGGCCCTATGAGCAGATAGGAATAAGGGGACTTCGAAGTAGGCGGGGTCCTTTCGAAAAGGAGCCCCGTCTGGACGAGCTGCACGGCGGCGAGCCACGTCAATTTCAAAGTGCCACGGCCGTCCGCATGCTAATGAGGCGCTGAATATGTATTAGTAAACTTCGAAATGGCCATTTGCATGGCCATTTCGAAGTTTGGGGCTAGTGTAGACACGGCCTTTCTGACGTATTTGAATAGTCTGGCACCAGAAATAGAATGTACGTTATGTATGTAGAGAGGGAATCCCAGCCTATGTGTCAGGACCCAAACATGGGTCCCATTAGATTTGTTAAAGGTCACCAGCTGGGCAGTTCGCAGCTGCATGTGACTGTTAAAGAAGCCGTTTGCAGTTTCTTTACACTGACTCAGGCAGAGATCTAACAATAGAGATAGCTGCTGGAGATGGCAGCTCTCTCTGTCACTAGGGATAGCAATTACCTTATGCCTGAGTGCTGGAAACTTAACACTTGCGTTAACTGCTGGGAGCAGAAGGGCTGGGGGAGCCACCCAGCCTAGCAGCCTGGGTGAAGAGGCTGTGGGAGGAGGAGTGTCTAAGGCTGAGGCTGTTGAGGGATGTAAGGAGGGTCTAATGCTGGGGGTAGTTTGGGGCTGCTGCAGGGGTATGTAAAGCTGGGGGCAGTTTGGGGCTGCTGGGACGCTCTAAGGCTGGGGGTGGTTTGGGGCTGCTGGGGGGTGGTTTAAGGCTGCGGGTGGTTTGGGACCTTGGGCGGGGGATTAAAACCTGGCCAAGGGTGAGGTCTGCAGGGCGGGAAGGGAAGTCTAATACAGTAAACCCTCAAGTTATCTACGGGTTGTTCCTGCAATCCCTGAATAACTTGAATTTTCCTGCAAGGGGAGGGGATCCAGGAACCACCAGGGCTGGACAATTTCCTGGCTCCCAGAGTGTCAGGAGATGAGGACCAGGGACAGACTGGTTCCAGTCTCCCCATGGCTTGCACAGCTGGGAAACTGATCAGCTCATGGCTGGTCAGTTTCACGTTCCTGCCATTGCAGGGGAGGGAACCAGGCTAAGAGCCTTCTCCCTCTCTTCCCCCAGTCGCAGGGCTGTCAGACAGCTGCATGTTTGAGGGAAGGGAGGGAGAAGGCTCCAGCAGTGGGCTGTGGGTCTCCCTGTCCCCTGGCCAGGGACCCCACTCATATAAGCGGGGCAAGTTCACTCATATGGTGAATAAAGGTACGTATATATGTTCCTCCTTCTATTGAGTACTCATTAGTAAAGTACTTGATAAACAAGGGATGAGTGTATGTCAATTACCAAAATATCTAGTCATTCCAAAAGATCAGTCACAACATCTATACAATTCTTCAAATTCTTGACTGATATTTTCGGAATAGTGTAGCAATATCTCTAGGAATTCTCTTACTTCTACACTCCGCCATGTCTGTCAGCAAGGAGCAAACTCACATGATGAAACAGGGAGTTTGAATTTCTGCCTTTCTGTCATGCTCACATATGCATTACAATTCATTCTGCCCATGGACAGTGCAGCAAAAACCTGACTAAGCTTCTGATAAGACAAAAAAAAAAATAAAACAAAATAAAATAGCCCTGGCAGATTGAACTGAAGGTGAGAAGGAATGAAAACAAACTGCAGATTTGAATTAGTTCTGCCATGCTGGATACAAAGAAGGTGTGTTATTTTTCCGAAATACCAGGCAGCCATGTGGCTGGTTAGTAGATAAGAAAAAATGGGAAGTTAAAGATTTGTTGACTTTTCACTGCAGAACTCCATCCTTGTTTTACATGTGGCTAGATGCATCTGAGTGCAGATAATTTGCTTGAGTTCATCCACTATCCTAAATTGATGCTAGATGCCTTAAAAGAGAGTCCTCTAAAGAGAATTGCTGAGAGGCATTTATGTAAGATCCTGCTCACACTGAAAGCCAGTCCACCTGCTATCTCAAAAAAGGCTATGTGCATAATTAAAAACAGGCATTTCAAAGAATGTTAGTACCCAATAGGGTCTTGAATTCTGTGAATTTTGAAGGGTCCATTTCATCCAGACAGTGTTTTCCATCTTTTGAGGACTCTGGAGAAATTAACTAGAAATATTTGGCTAATATTAATAGATTCAATGAAAGGAAAGAGCATCTTGAATAGCTTGAATAGCTTTTGCTGCCAATCTGTTGTTTAAAGCAACTCACAAAGTTTTAAAACATTGTGTGATCCCTCCCTAGTTAAAGCTTTTCTTTCTGGTTTAAATTAATCCAGCGAGTAATCAACCATGGTGGGAGGATGAACATACCGTGCTTTGGTATTCAACTGATGGGAAGTGGAGGAGTTTCTAATTTCAAGCAGCTATGAGGAATTAGGTGTCCTGGAATAAGTTCTTTTTCTCGGAAAAGTTTTTAAGCGTGAGCTCAGTTTGCATTTAAAGGTTTTGTTTTAAATCTTAAATTACAATGCAATTTCACATTCATATGGGTATCCATTCATTATGTTATCAGCACAAAATAGCAGAAGATATTTACTTTCTTGTGGGCGGGCGGAGGGACAGGGAATGGTACCACAATTTTCAAAGAATATCTTTTAAATACAAGCCGAATGCAATTAAGTATGAATGTAGGGCTTAATTCCACAAACCCTTAGTAGTAAAGAGATGTCAGTGGACTAATTTGTCTAAGACCTACTTGATAACAGCCTTCAACTTACTGAAGGGAGGTTGCAAAGAGGCTGAAAAGAGGCTGTTCACAGTGGTCACAGATGGCAGAACACAGAACAATGGTCTCAAGTTGCAGTTGGGAAGGTCCAGGTTGTACATGAAGAAAAACTTTTTCACTAGGAGGGTGGTAAAGCATTGGAATGGTCTACCCAGGGAACTAGTGGAGTCTCCATCCCTGGAGGTGTTTAAGTCTCGCCTTGACAAAGCCCTGGCTGGGCTGATCAGATGGGTTTGGTCCTGCCTAAGGCAGGGGGCTGGACTTGATGGCTTTTTTAGGTCTCTTCCAGCTCTATTGTTCTATGATTCTATGAATAAGTAAGAATTTACAGAACCAAAATCCTATAAATAAGTTCACTGTTGTGCAGTCACTTAAATCAGTACAAAAGGAATGCAAAACACTGCCGCTCAAGTCTGATACACTTTTTCATTCATTTTTACTCCTGCAGATGACTGCATAAGCTGGAAGGCAATAGTGAATTGGGCTTATGTTTACGCAACTACAACCAAAAAGAACTACTTTCCTACCACACAAGTAAATCAGCTCTCAGGGGCCCAGTGTTTTGTCTCCTGTCTGAATTGGTATCCCTTTCTCTTTTCTCATGTGGTCTGGTTCTGAAACCTGTACTCAAGTGAACGACATTATTGATTTATATTGATCTATTCATATGAGTAAATGTAACTCAGTGAAGTTGCTGCAGAATAGGGCCAGGAAGGAGTGGTAGTTACTTCAATTACTGATCAGTAGATCTGACATGATTAAGAAGGGTCAAATCTTGTGACCCCAGTTTGCAGTCTTGCTTTTGTTTTATTATCTCCTTTATATTAACTATATACATAGTTAGAAAGACATCCCAAGTAGCGCTAACAAATATCCATGAAACAGAAAAAGAACAAGATACAGAAAGGCCATGGCTACACTAGCACCCTGCTTTCGAAAGGGGGATGCTAATGAGCCATGTCGGCAGAAGCTAATGAGGCGCTCGTTTTGAAACTGCCACCTTCAAAACACACGCCGCCGCTGTAGACGGGGGCCTTTTGAAAGGACGCCCCAGATTTCAAAAGCCCCCTCGACACCAGCAGCAAGCAATTTGAAAGCGGCATTTTCGAAACGCGCACAGATGCCATTATGCTAATGAGGTGCTGCATATATGTGGCAGTGCCTCACTAGCATCTGCTGAAGTGGCTCATTAGCATCCCCCTTTCGAAACGGGGGCGGTAGTGTAGCCACGGCCCAAAAGAAATGCAAGCGCTTTGTAGAGAGACCACCTATTGATTTTTTTCTGTAATGGTATGTCTACGCAGCAGACTTATTCAGAAATAAATTATCCCAGAAGAGATTTTTCTGGAATAGCTTATTGCAAACTAACTTAGCTATTTCAAAATACGGCATCTACACACAATACAGCCTCTTTCAAAATAGAGCCATTGGATGCACTCTGGTTTATTTCAAAAATAGGCTGTATTCCCATTCTAAATAGTCCCTATTTTGAAATAGCTGTTTCAAAATAAGCACTATTCCTCATGCAATGAGGTTTACATATTTCAAAATAAGCCAACCACTATTTTGAAATTATTTCAAAATGCCGGGTGTGTTGTGTAGACTCTAGGGACGTGGCTAAACTAGGAAGTTCCTTTGAAAATGATTTCAGAAGCACCGCCTAGTTCGAAAGATCCCGGGGAGCAGCTACACACAAAAAGCACTCCTTCGAAATTACTTTCAAAAGAACGTGCTCCGCCTTTCGAAATCGCTCTTCCATTCCCATGTTACGTTCCCTGAGTCTGATTGCGTTTAAAGTTCCAGGGACCCAGAAACCCCATGTCAGGAAGCTGAGAGTGTCCTGGCAGCAGGGACAGCACGAGTCTGCAGCCGCACGTCCTCCAGCGCACCCACGAGGAGCCAAAGCCAGCCAAGCCGGCCATGGCCAGCAGCTAGGAGCCCCCCGCCCCCCAGGGAGCCAACATTACCCCGGGAAAGGGCTCCCAGTACTCCAGCCAGGGCAGGAAAAAAAGGCCTATCGTGGTCAGAGACAGAGCTGCAGGATCTCCTAAGCCTGGGGGGGCATGAGGATGTCCTGCTGCAGAGCACAGGGCACCGATGGACCACTGCAGCATTCGGCCTCCTATCTGCTGGACTCCCCGCCCAGAGCACCCTCCACCCCCGCCGTCCCCCGTACCTTGGAGCAGGTGCAATCAAAAGTTAAAGAGATGCAGAAGGCCTATTGCGAGGCCAGACATGCTGCAGGCTGCTCTGGAGCAGCGCCCACAATCTTCCCTTATTATGACGAGCTGGACTGCCGACTTGGGGTGAAGGAGGCAGCCCCCACCCCCAGAAGAGGTCATCATCACCACTGCGCCAGAGGAGGAACTCCAGGAGGCCAAGGAGGAAAAGCCTGGACTCTCAAGCATGCCCCACCCCACCAAGACCTGGAGCATGAGCTGGAGCCAGACAGCAATGAGGAGCAGTCAAGCAATGGGACCCTGGTGATGGCCATACCGTCCAGGTCCTCCAGGCAGGCCACCTCCACCAGGGCCTCCCCCGAGGTCCTCAAGTCACCCTCAGGTGGAACCTGGGCATTTTGGACACCTCAGGGTGTGTGGGGGTACATTCTCCAGCCCCAGGGGAGGCCCATATGTGGCCATCAGCACCCAATCCCATGGACAGCACCATGGGACACATGGCCTGGGCATGAAGGGGAGGGCTGGTCCTTGCCAGCATATGTCCATCCCATGCTGGGACCCCTCCACACACGGGATGCCCCAGGGTTCCCAAACCAACAGATGGTGGGTGGGAAGAGCTGGTTACTGGAGAATGGGGGGAAGGTCCCCCCATAATCAGGTCTCTTTCGTCCCTTCTGTCTCCACAGCTCCGGCACCCAGGGGCCAGGCCAGGCCTGTCAACATTCTGGGGAGCCCTGAAGCAGCCAGCAAGCGGGTTAGAACGCTCCCCACACTGAGGCATATGCGCCATGGTGGGAGGACATGCTGCCACCCCCAGGAGGAAGAGGCCACCACAGATAGCTGCATGGCAGGAATAGAATCAGATCCTGCAGGGGTGGCTGACAATTGATGAGGTGGCCTGGGATCGGGTTGTGGGCACCCTTTACACCTCACCCAGGCTGTCACCACCCACCTGGCCCAGGCACCCACTCCAGTGCCAACCACTCCTGCCTCCACCCCCTTCAGCCCCTCCGGCAGCCCACAGCTCCTGACTTCACTTCCGTGCTCCCGCCCCACCTCTCCCCAGCCACCCAGCTGGAACTAGGACAGTGACTGTTGGCCACTGCAGCCACCAGTGAGACAGCCCCTCCAGCCCCCCCATCTATCCCGTGCACCCCACCGAGGCCGAGGTTGCTGCACCTCAGCAGGCTGCTACCTCCCTGTGGTCCTAGCCCCACAGGGGACCCTGGACCCGAGCTTGTAGAGGCACCTACCGCTGCCATGGCTTGTGGCCCCTGACTCTGGCAGAGGAGTGAGGCCTCCCATCCCATTCCCCATTGTATATAGTTCAAACCCCATCCCCGGTCCTGAGCCTGGTTATGTACTCTGCAAGAAGTCATTATTTGTTATTTTAACAAAAGGTCTATTTTTTCACCATCCCAGCATCCTGTGGGGAAGTGGCAAGGGGTGGGTGTGCACAGGGAGTGGCCGTGATGGGGAGCAGTGGGAGGTGGGTACATGGGAAGGGGTGGCTTGGAGGGTGCCTGGTGAAGGGTCACCGGGGGCCTGGGCAAAGGCCTCCTGGAAGGCCTGCCTCACATGCACCCCGTCCTGGTCCACCTGGCAGCACAGGGCAGTGGTCAGCTGCTCAAAGCAGGGTATGGCTTCATCTGGCCACCGCTGGATGAATACCTCCTGCTTGCTCTCCACAATATTGTGGAGAGCACAAAAGGCCCCCACGATAGCAGGCATGTTCTGGAGGCTGACCTCCAGCCGTATAAGGAGACACTGAAAGCCCCCTTTCAGGCGGCCAAATGCCCTGCTCAGTGGTGTTGTTTGCCCAGTTGAGGTGGGTATTGAACTGGTCCTGACTGGGGTCTGTGTGGCCTGTGTACGGCTGCATGAGCCAAGGGTGCAGGGGTTAGGCGGTGGCAACAACAATGCATGGAGGCATGGTTGTGTCCCTGACCGGGAGCTCCCGTGGGGGGACATAGTCACTGTCTCCACCTGTGCCTCGGCCATGAGTTTCTGAAGATCCAGGCATCATGTGCCCAGCCTGACCAGCCTGCAAAGACATCCATGAACTGGCTGTTAGCGTCAACAAGTGGTACCCCTTCTGTTTTATGTGTTGTGGGAACTGGACCATAATGTGGGTACCGTCCAGCATGCCAAAGCAGTTTGGGAACCCCAGCTCAGTGAATCCCGCGATAGCAGCATCAAGGTCCCCAACAAAGATGACAGCAGGAGGAAGCAGTTTATCACCGTGACGACCTGCAGGTGAGAGAGGGCAAACACACCCCTGAGCACATGGTGAGGTGCTCCGGGACCCCCCGTCTCCTCCTGGGGGGCCCTCCCCATCCCTGTGGTGGGCGTGTGGCCCAGGCTGGCTTACCTCAATGAGGACAACCCCAACAGTAGGTGCCTGACCGAGCAGTTGCTGTCAGGGGCAGCCAGCTTCTACAGTGTGATTGCTACCCTTTTCTCCAGGGGGCATGCAGGCTGCATTCCAGTGTTCTGGTGCTGGAGGGCAGGGCCCAGCCAGTGACACAGCTCCAGAAATGTGCCCTTTGCCATTTGGAAATTCTGGAGCCGGTGGTCAACGTCCCAGTCCCCCGTGATGAGCCGGTCCCACCATTGGCACTGGTGGGGTACCTCCACAGGCACTGTCTGACCCAGGGGAGGGGCACCCACCTTGCAACATGTAGGAGGCCTGCAGGAAGGTGGCTAGGTGGCTGGCCATCTGGACCTGCTGCAGGACAACCATGAACAGGGTGGCCATCAGGCTGGTGACAGCATCCAGGACTTTCCCATAGGGGAGCTGGTGGGGACCCATGTAGGTCTCTGCAGTGACTCTGCTGCGCTCTGCTCTGTGCACATGGTGATCAGTGCCGCAGGCAGCTGGGCAGCCCCCTTGGTGTGCACCCAAGGAGGGTGTTGGTGAGGGGCCCTTTAAGGGAGCAGCTGGCTGCGGGTCCTGGAGGGGCTTGTCAGCCATGAGGCCCTATCCGTGGCGTTTCCTGCTTGGTTCTTTCGAAAGGGAGCCCTGGGCCATGTAGCCGCTCACTTTTGAAAGGACACAGGGCTCTTTCGAAAGGGCAGATCAACACCTCAGTCCGCTTTCTGTATGTAGCCGCTGTTTTTGGCCAGGCGAGCTTTCAGGTGGCGGCGTTCGAAAGTTCACCTTTCGAACCTGAGCTGTCGTGCGGCCACAGCCTAGGATAGTTATTTTGAAATGACTTTGCTGGGTAGACGTGCCGTTCGTGTCAGCACCTCACAGGAGGTAGCCTGTACCTTGTGGAATCAGGCCTACAGCATGCAGTAAATGGAACGCCCCACCCGAGTGAAGTGTTCAAAAGGGGAGTAAGTCAGAACAGAGTTCCAGACTTTTTCCTCCTCGCTGAATGCCAGGTTGCAGATCTACTCTTCCCTCATTATCCCTCTCCCTCCAAGCTCTTTTCACTGTCCCTTACATCTCCATGTGTTTCCTTGCAAACCCTCCGTGATCCACCACAAACCCAGGGTCCCTGACACTTTCTCTTTCCTCTCCCCACAAGATGTGACACATCTGAGAGGGTAAGCAGGGATGTGGGAGTGGTGACTGAAGGAAGAGAATTTGTGTTGAGGGAGAGCTCTGGGTTGGAGTGACCACGGGTCGGCTGTGCAGTCATCACGGGGCATACAAGTACTCCTGCAGCAACTCAGATAGGCTATGTCTACACATGTATGCTACATCAAAATAGCTTATTTCGATGTAGCGACATCGAAATAGGCTATTTCGATGAATAACGTCTACACGTCCTCCAGGGCTGGTGCCGTCGACGTTGAACGTCGACGTTGCGCAGCACCACATTGAAATAGGCGCTGTGAGGGAACGTCGACATGCCAAAGTAGCACACATCGAAATAAGGGTGCCAGGAACAGCTGCAGACAGGGTCACAGGGCGGACTAGCGCTTCCGGGGCAACAGCAAGCCGCTCCCTAAAAGGGGTCCTCCCAGACACACACAGCCTGCACAGCACGCGGTCTGCAGAGCCATAGGCACGCACACCTCGAGCGACGCAGGCATGGACCCCCAGCAGCAGCAGCAGCAGAAGCAGCAGCAGCCAGAGGTCCACACAGCCGCCCCTGTAGGAGCAGTGCTCGCCCTGCTCCATGCCATGCAGGAGACAGCTGATCACATCCTAGCCACAGAGGAGGAGCTGCCTGCAGGGGAGGAGGAAGCAACCCCAAACCCTGCAGCACCCCGCCCCCCCCGCCTCACACACTGCCGGCTGTGGAGCTACCCCACGAGCACCGACTGGTGGGAGCGGCTGGTGCTCGGCGAGTGGGATGATGACCGCTGGCTCAGGAACTTTCGGATGACCCGGCAGACATTTCTGGAGCTATGCCAGTGGCTCACCCCCGCACTGAGGCACCAGGACACCTTCATGCGGCATGCCCACAGTGTGGAGAAACGGGTCGGCATCGCTGTCTGTAAGCTGGCCACTCCAGACAGCTACCGATCCGTGGGCCAGCAGTTTGGTGTCAGCAAGGCCACTGTCGGGGCTGTCCTCATGGAGGTAAGAGGACCCACGGGGGGAGGGGGAGGCAGCCCTGGCTGGGGAGGGGAGGGGGGCCCTGGTAGGGGAGGGGAGGGGAGCCCTGGCAGGGGAGGGCCACACACATCCTGCACACCCCTCACTGGTGCTCTCCCATGTGCTTCCCCTGCAGGTCGTCCACGCCATTAACGCCCTGCTCCTCCACAGGCTCATGAGGCTTGGGGACCCGGATGCCGCCATCGCGGGCTTTGCCACCCTGGGCTTCCCCAATTGCTTCGGGGCTCTGGATGGGACCCACTTCCCCATCCGTGCCCTGGAGCACAGTGGAGAATGCTACCTAAACCAGAAGGGCTACCACTCAGTAGTCCTCCAGGCCTTGATGGACAGCCGGGGCCGCTTCCTGGACATATATGTGGGCTGGCCTGGCAGCACCCACGATGCTTGGCTATTCCGGAACTCAGGCCTGTGCCACTGGCTGGAGGCGGGGACCTACATCGCCCAGCGGGAGATCCCTGTGGGGGACACCACCATGCCCCTCTGCATCATCGCAGACACGGCATACCCCCCTGGCCCTGGCTCATGCACCCTCATACAGGCCACCTGTCAGCCAGCCAGGAGCGCTTCAACATGCGCCTGAACCACACGTGCCAGGTGCTGGAGCGCACATTTGGCCGCCTCAAGGGGCGCTGGAGGTGTCTCCTCACCCGCCTTGATGCGGGCCCCACCAACATCCCACAGATTGTGGGCGCATGCAGCGCCCTCCACAACCTCGTCGAGAGCAAGGGGGAGGGATTCTTTCAGGGCTGGGCTGTGGAGGCCAGCAGGGCCGATGTGCAGCCACCCGCTGCCCCCAGTCGCCTGGTGGACCCCAAAGGGACCTGGGTCCAGGAGGCCCTGCGGGCCCAGTTCGATGAGACCGCGGGGCGAATGCTAGCAGGCCCCCCCACTGCACCCCCCCCATCCTCTACAGCACTCCCAGCCCCTACGCCCACACCACAGAGCACCCAAGAGCACACACACCCCCACTTTTCTTGTAAATAAAAACAGACATGTTTTTCATCAAACCAGAATATATATCTTGAATTCTTCTTCTTATATTATAACTATGTACAGCCAAAATGAATATTATATATATACGTATTATAAGATGAAATTAAAAAAAGGGGAAGACAAGGAAGGGGAGAACAATTTACATGGGGGGGCAGGTATCATCACAACATAGCAGAACAGGGGTCTAATACAAACTATTTACAAAACATAGGTGAGGGGGATATATACAAAGGTGGGGGGCGGGGGGCCAGGTCCTGGGCCCCACACGCCCTAATGTCCAGCGCTGGGGGTGGGCGGCCGCGACCCGCGGCTCAGCCGCAGCCCTGGCCGGGGCTGGCTGGGGGCCGGGTGGACTGGGAGATAAGGCCGGCGGGTGTCAGCTAGCCCCAGGTCCCCCTCAGTGGATGGGCCCTCGGTGGCGGACAGCGGTGCAACGGCGGGTGGAGCAGTGGGTGGAGCGGGCAGGGTGGGCAGAGCGGCGGCCAGCACGGCATGGGGGGCCAGGTAGTCCGCTATGCGGTCAAAAGTGCACATAAAGGCTCCCCATGCCTCCTGGCGCCAGGCCAGCGCCCACTCTTGGAGCTGGAGGCACCGCTCCTCCACCCGCAGATGCTGCTCGGAGACCTCCGGCTGCCGACGAAGGATGGCCAGCAGCTGGGGGTCCGTCGCCGTCTGGGGGTGGTGCTGGCTACGCCATCGTCCCCGCCCTGGGGCCAGTCAGTGCTCCGTCGAGGGGCTGGCCTGGATTGATGGTCCCTGTGGGCTCTCCGGGACCACTGACACCTCACCGGCGCTCTCCGGTCCTTCCGATGGTGCAGCTGCGGAACACAGGAGGGGAAGAAGAGTGCAGACAGCCGTTAGTGTGGGCCCTGAGCCATGGCCCTTGTCCCCCCCGCCCTCTGCTGCTGGTTCCCCATCCCCATCCCCGGGAGATGCTGCTGCTGCTGCTGATGGGTGTCCCGCCCCCTCCTCCCGGGGGACCCTAGGTTCCGCTCCCCCCATCCCCAGGGTTGGGGCATGGCACTGTCGTGCTGGGGGGGCAGGGGCTGATGCACTCTTCTGAGTGACATGCCACTGCTGTCCTTGAAGCCATGGTCAGCTGGGTATGGGGAGGGCCCTGGTCATATCTATTACCCCCGCCCCTCAACCCCGGGGGTGTGCACCAGGGGGGTATATACCTGATGGTCCACTCCCACAGTCGGGGGACACCCAGTGGGAGGACGCCCTGCTGGAGCTCCGTGATGGCAGCATGATCCAGAGCCCCCCGTCGCTGGAGGAGGACTCCCCCTCCTCCCCCTCCTCCTCCGGTGCCCCAGGGGTGGGCTCCTGGGGGGGCCCCTAGGGTGCGGGGCTTACCTCTGAGGCGGACTCCGCCTCCAGGGCCTGCTGGAGCTCATCGGCCAAGGTATCAAGAGTGGCCGGAGGGGAGGAGGTGTGCCGGGGGCCCAGGATGGCCCTGAGATCCCTGTAAAAGGGACAAGTGATGGGGGCGGCCCCAGATAGGCCGGCTGCATCCCGGGCCCAGGCGTAACCCTGCCGCAGCTCCTTCACCTTACTCCTGACGTGGTCAGGAGTGCGGGCAGGGTGACCCCAGGCGGCCAGGCCCTCGGCCAGCCAAGCGAACGCATCCGCGTTCCGCCTCTTGCTCCCCATTACCTGGAGCACCTCCTCCTCGCTCCAGAGCCCCAGCAGGTCCCGAAGCTCGGCCTCCGTCCAGGAGAGGCCCCGCTGCCGCTTCCCAGCCTGGCTACTGGTCTGGGAGCCCTGGCTCCCCTTGGGGGGGGTGCCCTGGGGGCGCTTAGGGGGCTGGCGGGTGGCCATTGCAGCACTGGGGGGTTGATGTGGCTGCTCAGAGACGTGCAGGCTGGCCGCGTGGCTGGGCTGCCGCCTGCACGCTCTCTCAGCTTCCTGCACAGGAAGGCAGGGGGCGGGGAGTTTTAAGGGGCCACTGCATGCGGTAACCATCGAGCTCAGGGGCTGGGCAGAGCATCTCTCAACCCTTCAGCTGATGGCTGCCATGGTGGACCCCGCTATTTCGATGTTGCGGGACGCGCAATGGCTACACGTTCCCTCCTTCGACGTTGAACGTCAAAGTAGGATGCTATTCCCATCTCCTGATGGGGATAGCGACTTCGACGTCTCGCCGCCTTACGTCGATGTCCAGTTCAAAATAGCGTCCGCCACGTGTAGCCGTGACGGGCTCTATTTCGAAGTTGGCGCGGCTACTTCGAAGTAGCTGGCACGTGTAGATGTGGCCATACAGTTGGAGAGCTCCCTCCATGCTGCTGCTGCTGCCTCTTTTTCCTGGCACCCCGGCATCAAGAGCCAGCTGTTAGAGGCTCAGTCCTCTGATGTTCCAAAGGCTCTTTGACAAACTCAGATGAAGGTGTTGTGTAAGTAGCTATGTAATGTGAGAATAGATGTTGGCTTGTTTCCTCTCTACCATTAGAGCACCTTCCATTGTTAAGACTTGCTACAGGAGTGCTCGGTCTTAAAATAGTTAATGGGTTAGTTGCCAGTAGGTGCTGCACAAGGACACGTAGCACAGTTCCAGAGTTTTGTAGGACCAATAACGTGTTGTTGTGTACTGCAGAGGAATGTCTGCAGTAGCTCTTTACTTCACCTTTTAACAGGACTTTCCCTCCACCTGGGAGGGAAGGGGCATGTCTGTAGTGCAGTGATTCTGTTCAAGACAGCTGTTACAGAGACCCCACACCAGCAAAGAACTTGGTCACACGCTTGAGGTCCCATTTGGAAATTAAACACACGCCTAAGTGCTTTGTTGAATGGGGACCAAAGTGAGTGACATACCACTTAGAGAGCCAAGCGCCTAGTGCTCTGTTATGCAGGCCTTTACATTTGTTCTTTCTTTGTTGTTTTAACCAATCTGACAGATGCTATCTAGCCAGCAAGTTCATGATTTTCTCTTTCTTTGTGGAAAACTATTACTCGAAAAGAATGGACATTTCTTAGGGCAAAAGGGTTTTCTTCTGGCAAATAGTTTCTAAGAGGCTAGTTTTAACCCTCCTCCCTGCTTCTAGTTTTGACATGATGAAATAGTCCTGGGCAAAGACTTGAAAGAAGTACTGGTCACCCTTCTGTTTCCAATGGAAACCTGGTTCCTTTAGAAACCTGTTGATTTCTAACAGGAAATATACTGAATGTGAAAACTGAAAGTGGTTTGATCTAGAACCAGTCCTACATCATACCATATATAGTTAGTGATAAGGAGTCAGATCAAAGTCCACTGAAGTCAATAGGAAAATTTCTGTAGAACTTCAGTGACTTTGGATGGAGCCCGCATACAGTAAACTCTTTCAGATCTGACATTCTATCATCCAGAACTCTCAAATAACCAATAGCAAATTTTAGTTCTGTTTTCCATAAGCAGTGCTTTTTTTCTAGGAAAAAAGGTGCCAGAACTCTAGCCCTCCTCTCCTGCCCCCCACCCCCACAGCCTCAAGCTGCTGCCAGGCTACAAACACAAAGAAAGCACAACCCAACCCAACCCACACACAGACAAAACCCCAACTCACAAAATAACCATAATGCCCAACACAAAACACAAACACATAGTTCCAATACACAAAATGTCCATAATGCCTGTGACACAACACACACACAATCCCAATACACAAAACACCCACAAGACTTACACAAAATGTACACTCCTCCAACCCAACCGCATACAGCACAGCCCCAAATACACCCTGGAACATAAACACATAAACACACACGTTCCCACCCCCAAAAACAGCAGGCCACAGCCACAGACTAGCATCCCTGCCCCACACCTCCCACAACACTGTGCCAGGTCTTCTCCACCTCCAGCCCTGTGGGGTGCCCAGACAGTGACTCCCCACAGCAGCTGGGCATACTGGCGAAGGGTGTGTGCCCAGCCAGGGAAGGGGGAGGCGAGCCCTGGGAGCGGTGGCTGGAGGATGGGGGCACTGGGCATGGGAGGGATGGGCAGGGAGCTGGTATGCAGTGAGCAGGGCAGGGCAGGCTGTGGGCACAGGCAGAGGGGAAGTGGCTAGGACAGGAGGCAGGATGAGCTGCGAGCATCAAATTGAGGGGCTGGGGCAGGGAAGCAGGTAGAAGGGCTGGGGATGGAGGCCGGGTGGGAAAGGACAGGGTGGGCTGTGAACAGGGAGAATCAGGTGTCGGGCACCAGGCAGGGGGCAGGGCAGGCTGTAGGCACCAAATGGGGGTGGGCAGGTGCAGGGAAGTGGGTGGAGGGGCTGGGGTAAGGAACACGGCAGGTGGGAGACAGTGGACTGTGACCAGGGAGAACAGGGCATAGGTCACCGGGCAGGGGGCAGGGCAGGCTGTGGGCTGGGAGAACAGGTGTAGGTCACCGGGCAGGGGGCAGGATGGGCTGTGGGCTGGGAGAACAGGTGGAGGGCACCAGGCTGGGGAGTGGAGACAGGCAGCACCGGGGGCAGGTAGGGAGCTGTGGCCAGAGGCTGTGGGAGCTCTGGCCACCACAGGGTGTGAAGTGGGTGCAGCCAACGCCCCCCACCATACACACACACACACACATTAGGCACAGGTGCTCCCCAGGTGCAGGGCACAGGCAGCAGTTCCCAGCCTTCCTCAGGGACCACTGCTCCCTCCCCGCCATTCCTGGGCGAGTCACTCCCCAGCTCCTGCCGCAGTCAGAAGCCCCTGGGATGCCCTGCACCACTCACCTGCGACTTTATCCCCCTTCCCACCCCACGGTCCCAACCCGCTGCAGCCTTAACATACAGCCTCAAGCTGCCCCCAGCCTAGCTCACCCAGGAATGGACTGTGGCTCCTCTGCTCTCCTGCCCAGAGCAGCTCCCAGCACAGTGTGACCATGGACGAGCCACCCAGTGCGGCTGGCTCCTGGCCCTGCACCCCACCCCGCCTAGGGAGAAAAGGTGCCGGAACGCCATTCCACGGCATGCACGCAGAAAAAAATAGCCCTGTCCATAAGTACAGGCTAGTGAAAGTAACCACAAATAAATACAGCAAATAAAGTGTAAGTTTACAGTGTACAGTATGACTGTTGTTGGTGAATACAGTACTCTGCATGCAGTTGTGTTTGCTTCTTAATACCTAATCTTGTTTTTCTTCAGTGTTATGCATTGCTAGGTATACCTCTCTACTAGCCAGAATATTTGACTATCCGGCAACCTCCCTGTCCCCAGGCTGCCAGATACAAAAGAGTTTACTGTAGAGAAAAACCCAGAAGGTACTTTCCTGTTAACATGTGAGAAGATACTCCTCCCCATTTAAAAAAAAAATCAAGTTAAAATTAGAGATGGGCTTATTTAGATCCAGGTCACATTTTTTAAATCATGCAGAGGGGTAGAGAGGGAAGGAAAAAATGCAAAGTTTGGTCTCTGGCTAGTAAAATGAGGACTAAAAATACAGTTTAAAAATTACTTTAAAAGGCCAAGTGAGAGGAGAAAGGAGAAACCATAATGGCAATAACATGGCACAATTTCAGCTGAGATACCGAAATGATAGGAGCCTTACTAATCCCAATACAGAATGTACATTTTAAGCAATGAGATTGCAACTTTCCAGTAGCTGGATATTGCTCTGACTTCATAAATTATTACTCAACAGTCTAACAGACCATGCTGCTTCTACAATGCCAACCAAGGTAAAATAGTCTTTGAAGCAAGTGGGAGTTTTACAACAATAAGAACTGCAAGATTAGGTCCTGAATTTCCATACAATACACTAATTCATATTTAAAATGAGTATTAAGGTGGTGGCTAGGAGACTGTATTATTAAGCGCCAATACATTTTTTTAAAGAAAACCCATGCATTAGTACGAGGTCAAATGGAGTAAATCATCTTTCACCATGAAAAACAACTATATTTTATTGTAGAAGTATGAAAATTCTTCCCATGACAGCGTAAATTACCTATTTAGCTGAATAAAGACAGTTTTAACCCAAACCCTGCTTAGGCAGTCAGTAAATATTTGTGCAGCTAACATCAGTAAAGGAAAAAATTACTCAGAGCAAGTTTGCTTTTGTTTAGACAAACATAATGATAAAAATAAAATTGTGTCACATAGAATGAATGCCTAGCTGGATCTTACATTCTCTGTTACTGTTATTATACAGGCCTGTATATTTTATTGCATATTTCTAGTCCAAAATATATGAACTGGAACCTTGCTTTAATGTGCCAGTCAGAATTTTAATAAGCTCAAAGAACATGTGCTTTAGAAATGTAACTGCACATACTAAAGCAGTATTTTAAACTGATAGTGCGCAAAAAAATTCCATTGCCTCAGGATTTGACATGAATGTGAGGTGATTACAGTTGTGGTGGGAAAGGCTGAAAGGGTAGATGTCAAATGGGATTTTCAGAGGCACCTACGTGATTTAGGAGTACAAGCTTCACTGAGGCTGCGGCTCCACTCCATTCCCCTTTCAGAAAGGGAATGCAAATATGGCCGATCGGAAATGCAAATGAGGCATTGATTTACATGTTGCACACCTCATTTGCATAATGGTGGCCACTTGCTGTCCCAGAAGTGCTGTTTTCAGGAAAAAAAAAACAAGCCGTATAGACAGAGTTCACTTGAAAACAAACCCTGTTTTCAAAAGAACCCTTCTTCCTGAAAAACATGAGGAAAAGAAGGGAGCTTTTGAAAGTGGGGGTTCCCTTTTGAATGAACTCCATCTACACTGCTTGTTTTTTTCCTGAAAACAGTACTTCCAGAACAGCAAGTGGGCACCATTATGCAAATGAGGAGCATGATATGTAAATCAGTCCCTCATTTGCATTTCTGAATGGCCGTATTTGCATCTCCCTTCCAAAAGGGGAATACAGTGTAGCTGCAGCCTGAGTGGCATACTGAGGAGTGTGCAAATCCCACTGCATTTCTGTTAAGACATTGAACATTGAAACGTCCTCCCCCATCACTTTAGATGCTTTTTGAAAATCCCACATTGCTCTCATTGGCAGACACTGGGTGGCCTAATTCTTTGAAAAATCTCGTCGTGAATATCTGAGTTTGGATTTCAAAAGGAATTATTGGCATAATTTTTGTAAGTGGCCTGTGGCTCACTTGGCTCACTTCTAGTGTGGGTCATGGCATATTTGTCATACTTTTCAAGACTGGCCCCAGTCAACTAATAGGTTCCCGAGATCTGGCGTGGGACTAAAAGCTGCAGTGCAGATACGTGGGCTGAGGCACTGCAATTTGAAGCCATGCAGCCTGAATCCCATTGAGCCAGAGTCAGTTAACCCAGCATTTGAAACTTGGTGTAGTGGGGAGGGATAAGGGGATTATTACGGTGTAAACGTGCTCTTAGAAGCTCTGCACACCCCATGGTGACCCTGCCAGGGCTGGCTGTGGCTCCATTCCAGCCAGCAGGACTGCCTGCCACTAGACCAGCTGAGCTCCCACCCGCTGGCAACCTCTGGGGCTGGGGCTCTCTGATCCACCAATATCTGTGATCCTGCCAGCCCATGGATGTTGCCAGACCAGAAGGTCCCAGACCAGAGAGGTTCAACCTGTACGCTTGTCATCCCATGGCAACGAGTTCAATGGGTGAGTTGTGCGAAAAAGTACTTCATCTTGTTTGTATTAAACCCGCGGCAGATTCATTTCATTTGGACATATGGACTTTCATGTTATGTGAAAGAGTAAATAACACTTTTCTATTCACTCTTTCTACAACATTTGTGATTTTACAGACTTTATCATATATTCTCTTAGTCATCTATTTTCTAAAATTAAAAGCTCTAATCTTTTTAGACTCTCCTCATATGGAAGCCATTCCATACTTCTAACCATTTTTGTTGCCCTATTGTGAACCTTTTTCAATTCCATTATAACCTTCTTGAAATGGGATGACCAGAACTGAACACTGTATTCCAGGTGTAGGAAGCACCAGGCCTTTTTATAGTGGTATTATAATATTTTCTGTCTTATGATCAATCCCTTTCCTAATAATTACTAACATACTGTTAATTTTTTAATCGCTGCTGCACACAGAGATGAAGATGTTAGAGAACTATCTGTGGAGACTCTGAGATCCCTACCTTGTGTGATAGTGGTTACTTTTGAGCTCAGTATATTATACATATAGTTGGGAACATGTTTTGAAATGTATATAACTTTGCCTTTATCAATGTTGAATTTCATCTGCCATTTCATTGTCCAGTCACACTTCTTTAGTGAGTTTCCCTGTTATCTTTTGCAGTCAACTTTGGATTAACTGGCATGAATAATTTTTTGTCATCCATCAACTTTGCCTCTTCACTGTTCACCCTCTTTTCCAGATTGTTAATGACTATGTAGAACAGCCCAGGTCCTGTTACAGATCCTATCAGCTACTCTGTTCTCAGCTAATTTCCTTTCTCATTTGTCCATGCACTCGGTAACAAAGAGAAGACTCCATCTTATCTCTGCTTCCATTGAAGCAATAAGCCTGAGCAGGACTTCCAGGATGACTGCTGGCCAAAGAGAAGAGAGTTCGAGCCCGTGGCAGCCAAAACCACTGGCAGTGTGCAAACAACCTGCTAGTGACCAGAAATAGAAGGGCAACTCACATAAACAGGGTGGTGGTAGGCCACTCTATTTCATTCTCTGCAACAGGGAACACTTATAGGCCTGTGATGAAACATTCAAGTAGGAGACACTGGATTCCAAAGGGGGCACCTGTTATTGATATATTATTAAAACAAGTGCAAGTTTGAGATTTGGCAAGGACAGAGGGTAACAGACATGCTGCAAACTTCCCTAGTTCTTTTCAGTCTTGTTTTCTCAGTGGAGACAGACACTCAGGTGGCGGGGAAAAATGTAGGTTAAACATATGGCCTGATAATGTTGATCACCTGAGTCAGTAAAACACAAAGTCTCCCAGGCTCAAAATGCAGCATTATAACTCTATGCCCTCCTTGTGACTGCCTCTCTTCAGTGGAACAGGTTGGTTTCCTTTATCTTCACTATTATAATCATTTTCACAGGCAGTTTTCAAAGGCAGGGAGTGTAGCAATATAACATGAAAGAAAGGTATTAAATTTCCAGGTATCTTGGTGACCTGATCTCTTAGAAAATGCAGTGAGGTTGGTTTTTTTTGTTTGTTGGTTTGTTTGTTTTTTTGAACTATAAGAAGAGGTTTTTATTTCATATTCCATTCAGCAGACATTACACAGACAGTACTCTGGAGGGGAAGGGGGAAAGCCTGTGAAATAAAAGGGGGAAACAATTACTTTAAATGTTAGTAAAACCTTGGCTACATTCCAAACCAGTAAGATAAGATAAGTGCACAACACACAAAAAAGAAACCTTTAAAAAAAACTGTGGCCTTCTAAGTCTTAGAAAAACCGTGGGCAATTCTATCTCCATATCAATTTACATATTCTGATCCAGAATGCATCCATGTTTGATTCTGACTGGACAAGTAAGAGGGGTTTTACTAGAAAATTTCCTTCCTTTAAATTGACCTAACTAAACCCAAATTTTGTGGGGGTTTCAAACAAAAATCAGGTGCAGACACAGATATCCCATGCTTAGTGTATTCATCTGTTTCTAGGCATCGGAAGTAAATAAGGAATGTAGTAGAACTACTTCACATAAATGTTAGTGTGCATATGGAATAAGGTATTGGATTTTGAAGCTGAAGTGATGAGTGTTCAAATCAAGAAATGCCTAGCTTTGTGTCTCTGGTAGGAGAGGACTGAGGAATGAAAAAGTTAGTGTGATATTCAGCTAAATATGTGGGCCACATGGCTGTGTCCTAGGACTGGAGTTTTCATTCTAGTCCTGGTGCCATCAATGACAGGGTATGTGACATGGAGGAAATTACTTGGCAGCTCCTCCTACTCCGTCTCCTGCTGCACTGACCAAATCCACCAGCAAGGAATATGCTGCATGAATTGACTGAAAGTAGACACTGGTGCACTGTCCCATGCAGCAAGGAACTCCAGAAGGTCTCTTTCTTCTCTCAGGCGAAAGGCTGTCAAAGCTGCCATGGAGCCAGTTTAACTCTGTAACCCATTCAGTGCCCAGGTGCGCATCACCTCCCCTTATAGCTGTGAAGGGCTATATGTAGTTGTAGGCATGTTGGTCCCAGAACATTAGAGAGACAAGGGGAGTGAGGTAATATCTTTTTAGACAAATTTCTGTTAGTCAGAGAGACAAGTTCAGAAGCTGGTCCACTGCAAGGTATTACCTTACCTACTTCGTCTCTGTGAGGGGTGTTGAAGTTTCCAGATATGTCCAAAAGTAGATACCATGCTCTGAAATGTTCCTTTGATTGTGACTGTTGTGGGAGGGTGGTGAGGGATGGAGTCATCTCAAGTTTTAAAGAAGCATTTTGCAAACTATGGTGCAAATAGCTGTGGCTCTGGAAATATCATTACAAAACCCTGGAATTCCCCAGGTTAGTGGTATGATACTGAAGAAGTCTGCTGCCGACAGCTCAAAAAGACTGGTTTTCTTTCTCAGAAACCGTGTTATTGGTAAATGTTTTAAACACAAAAGGCTGTATGCATGCTGTAGCTGAAGGATCTTCTTTAGTTTCTGTGCAAGACAGCAAATCCAGAGGCTAGAGAAGGAAAGAGATTTGCTTTCAAGCATGTTAACTAAATGAAAACAGCATCATCACCATCAAGTATGCATGCAATTGTGCCTGCACATATACATACTATGCATTTTTTCCTGCAGTAAGGGTCTTACATACAAAATAATGTCAGGATTTACTGGAATTCATAAGAACACATGAATGGAGGGTGTTCACTACACACTATAATTAATACCAGCAGAGCTCCAACTTTATGTGGTGTTTACAGCTTCAACAGTGTCTGTTTGCTTTGGAGTTTTGCCTATAGCCCAATGTAAGTCATTGCTTCCAGAGAAATATATAAAGGAGTCAAATCCAAGGTTTGTAGAACAGGAAGATCTTAAGTGAGGTATTTTAATACTTTGACACTTTGTTCAAAATGAGTCCTTTATTCTCTTTCTGGAGATGACCCGGGCATTGTGTGTGACCTTGGGCAAATCACTTGAATGCTCTGGGCCTCATTTTACTTCTCTATTAAAATGAGGGTAGTACCAAAATGTATATCTAAACTGGAATGAAAGCATGTCTGGGGCTGGCCCAGATCACCTAACTCAAGCATGTGGGCAAAGGTTCTGGAACAGTTTGGAGAGTGGGGTTCTGAAAGACATTGAATCAAATTGTAAACCTTGTCTATGAAGGAAACCTCTTCAAGACAGGGGTTGCTGCCACACACCAGCATCCCTACTTCTAGCACCCGTGCTTGCAGCGCTTAGATTGGGGGTGTGGGGTAAAAATTGCAGTGTAGACATGCAGGCTCGGGGCAGGGAGCCCTGGTTCTGGGACCCTTGTAGCATTGCAGAACTCGGGCTCTGCTGCAAACTCAGTCATGCACGCCATAGTTTTGCAGCCCTCTGAGCCCAAATCAGCTTGCCTAGGCCAGCAGTGAATGTTTAATTACAGTGTAGACACACACCAGGAGGCTCTGTGAGACTTAACTAAGGGATAGATTAAACCCTGTGCAGACAGAGGGAATACAATTGGGATGACTCTCTGTAACCTTGCACCTGGATTAGGTATTTACCCCTATGCAAGTGGGAGCAGAACCCTATCAAATCAGCATGTGCCAGTCATTTAACGTTGGTAGTGTTGCATACCCACTCTGCAGCACTGTAATAACTGCATACAGTGAAAGACAGGAGGATCAGGACCACAATCCCGTCTCAAGAACAGAGCCGGGTGAAATTTTCCAGAAAAAACTGTTTTTAAACTTAAAAATGAAGAGTGTGTTTGACCAAAATGTATCTTAAATGTGTGTAAAATTGACTGAACTTTTTCAGTCCAAATAGTTTTTTTAAAAATTCCAAAATATTCTAAACATTACATTTTCACATTTTCAAAATGATTTTTTTTCCATTTAAAATGACTTCATTTTATTGAAATAAAATTTAAAAACTGTGGGGGAAGGAGGGCACAAACAAAACAAGAAGCCCTCAAGTGAAAATATTTTGAATAGATATAAGGATATAATTTTGCTTCCATATTTGAAGCTGATACAATTGCTAGTGAAATGTCGAGTTGTTTGGATTTCCACAATTCAAGAATACTGCAAAAATTGAAAGGGTTGAAAAACAAGCCACGACTATGATTATAGAATTAGAAAACATGCCTTATAGTGAAAGAATTATTTAACTCAATCTTATTTATCAAAGAGGCTAAGCAGTAAATTGATCACAGACTACAGGCTGAAACTTTCTAATCCGGCACCCTTGCGACATGACTGGTGCCCAAAGGGAGAATTTGCCAGACCACAGGAGGTCAATATTGTCTAGCAGCATTACCAACACTTCCACTGTTTACTGGGCTCTCAGAAGACATTTAGGGGTAAATTACAGCTAAATAATAGCACAGGAAACTGAGAGCCAGGACTGGAGGCTGTAAACAAACTTTATGGGAACATGTGAAACTTGGCCACACTCTTGATAAGTGGTCATCCAACTCATTAAAATCATTCTGGATTATGTATGTTGCTGGATGGAAGAGAGTTGGATTGGCAAGGTTCAGCCTGTGTAAGTATTTACACGGGGAACGGGAATTTGATAATACACTTGAAACTCCTTGAACTGGGTGTCCGTAATCCAGAAATACCTGTGGTTTGGGCCCTGGCATAGCAGGAGAGCTATAATGATAAACACAAAATAAGTTTAAATACAGTGCCACTAAACAAAAAGTATAAATATATGGAGTCTTGTGGTACATTATAGGCTAACAGATATTTTGGAGCATAAGCTTTCGTGGGCAAAGACCCGCTTCATCAGATGTATGAAGCGGGTCTTTGCCCACGAAACCTTATGCTCCAAAATATGTCAGTCTATAAGGTGCCACAAGACTTCTTGTTGTTCTCGAAGCTACAGACTCACACAGCTACCTCTCTGATATAAATATATGCTGTATTGTTTAGTATAAATTTAATTTGTAAACATAAGAAAGGGCAGAGCACTGTACTGTACAATTAGTGGTTTTCTGCTTAAATATCTATAATAAATCCTTAATGCATTGCATTTAAATTATTTTATTATCTTTTGACATCTTATATATGTACAGGTCTCTATAATGTTTGTACGTACAGTAAACCCTCAATATAATGAACTAATGGTGGGAAGAGGTGTCTGTTAAAACCGAAAGTCCGTTATATCAGAGGGTTTACCCCAAGGGATTGCTCCCTCTGCTCCCAGCCACCCGTGCTCTGCCCTGAGTGTGGCAGCTCCTTAGACTACAAGCCACTCGCATTCAGGGCAGAGCGTGGAGACTCCTCTGGCTCTGACCAGCCGCTGCCACAGTGGTTCCAGCCACAGCCAGAGACCCATGGCTATGGCAGTCTCAGCTGCGGCCAAGGATCGGTGGCATCTCTGACGAGTCTCCATTTACAGTACTGTACTCCACTTGCTTTGGTGGGGGGAGACTAGCAGACGTCTGCTGTTACTGATGTCTGGCAAAACAGGGTCTGCTATAGCGAAGGTTTATTGTACAAAAGTTTTAGTAATAGACTTTGTTTACCCTTCATTATGGCAAACACCCATAGTCTGGAAACTTCCTTAATCTGGCATAATCTGGAAAATTCCCAAAGTTTCTGAATTAGAGATTCACATGTAAATGGTTTTTCAAAAGAGCAAACAAAGGTATAACAAGGTCCAATATCTGGAAGTCAAAAGTAGCCAAATTTAGCCTCTGAATATGAGGTATGTTTTTAATAGTGAGGTTCACTGACCACTGGAACAATTTACTAAGTGTTGTGGTGGATTCTCCACCATTTGGAAATCTTTAAATCAATATTAACTGTTTTTGTAAAAAGATGTGCTGTAGTTCAAACAGAAGGTAAGTCAAAGAAGTGCTACAGTTTATATTAGTCTGGTGACCAGACTAACTGATCAAATGGTCTCTTCTGGCCTTAGAAGCTAATGTATTGACATCAGATTAGGATCTAGCCCTCCAAATGCATACTGGTATTTTTAATCATACCTTAGGACCAATCTTTTATATTATTTCCTGTCAGTATAGTTCCATCTGTGTGCTGAAATTTAAAGAAATAATAATGTCTTGGCAATTCATCATTGTCCTGCACCTTGTGTAATCATTCAAATCAGTGCAAAGTGGCTATGGAATGCTACCAGATCAGAATAACAGCAGTCTACAGTCACTGGCTATGGTTACACTAGTGAGTTTTACAGACAAAACTAGTGTTTTATAGGGAAAACTCGCAGAGCATGCACGCACAAAATGCATTTTGTCAACAGAAATTGTCAACAAAAAAGCTGTGTAGATGCTCTGGGGGCCCTTTCGTCGACAGAGGAGATCAAAAGATCAATCTGCTTTTATGCATAGATACGATCTGTCAACAGAAGTTTTGTTGGGAAACCTCTTCTGACAGTGACTTCTGTTGACAGAGTGCTGTAGTGTAACAGTAGCTGCACTGTTGTGACTTTTCAGTTCATAGATAACTGAATAAGATACAGAGCACCATAAACTGGGCTCACAGTTTGCTGATGTAAAGCTGTGGAGTGCATGGCAAATACAAGAACATTAAGCACAAGGTTCTGTAACTGTGTCCACAGCCATGCAGTTAACTAGGTACCCAAAGTGGTCCATTTTCCAAGATTTGCATGAAAGTATGTTGCCATATGGTTTTCTGAGTTTTGAAGTTGTGAACTCTTAATTCTAGTCTTGTAGATCAAATGAATCTGACTTAGAGCAGGTCTACACTAGACTTGAAAGTCAATTCTAGATACTCATTCCCAGCTACAACAATTGTGAAGCTGGAATCAATCAACTTCTCACTAAGGTTGATGGGAGAAACTTTCCCATTCACCTCCCTTAGCCCTCACGATAATGAGAAACACAGGGGTTGACTGTCAAGCCGATAGTTCAATTTCACGTGTTTCCCTCCCCCCCCCGGCACGTGAAATTGAAACCCAGAAATTTGACCCTGACTGGGTCAATCTCCTGATAAGTGTAGATCTACCCTTAGAGTTAGTGACTGAGATAAAGGATCACATCCAAAACTGACCCATTCCAAGGTCTGTGAAAAAGAGGATAGATAGGAGATCATGCTTTCATTGAAGTTCATGAGATTTCTGACTGAGACTTCCATGAGATGAGAATTAACTAACAACTTGGAAGTTGATCTTCAGAGGCACTGAACACCCACTATTCTTGGATTTCCGTGGGAGCTGTAGGTGTTTGGCAGTAACCTAGATCAAGTGTGAACAGACTATATGTGTACAAGGCAATCAGTTTTCCACTTCTTTACAAATTAGTGGGTAGTTGTTGAAAGCCATCAAGCCTCTCATTTCACAACATACATTGGTCTCTGGCTCGAGTTGCAGAGAAATAATTTCCTGTCATAGAGCATGATGTAATTTTTCAGGTGTACGCGGGGGGGGGGGGGCGGGAGAGGTACTATCCTTTCCCTTAAACCATCTTACACAATGGAGGAAATGGCCTGAAATTCATAAACACGTGAGAAGTTCCACTGTTCTAGTCACTGAAATGGAAACCAGACTCACATGTGGCGCACACGATTGCATCTCACCTCAGGAAACTGAGAAAGTGCGTCATGTTACCAGCTTTGGTTGTTCCTATAGAGGTTGCATTCAAAGTGGTGTAACAAGATGTGCTACACACTGAGTAGTTTTCCCTACACTGAAACCCCCTGGATTAAACTTTCTTGGTGTACTGCAGCAATAAATAGTACTAAAAATAATAAAAAAGACAGACTTCTCTCCTACCATTTTTATTTCAGGAAGATATTAAGTACAAAGGGAGTTTTGCTCTCAGTGGAAAATGGCCGACTCCAGTTTACTTTATAATCATTAGGAACTGGAAAACCTCTAACCACTTGTCCGTAGTAGCTTGAATAAAACCAGCTGGGTTCATTCCAGAAATGAATATTGCAGCTGTGATGACACTTATGCTTTGACTCTTCTTTTAGGGGTAAATTTTATCTGTGTGCACAGGCCAGCGTAAGCCATATACAGTACTAGAGTTCCATTTACATCCTCAAAATAAGGATTAAGCAAGATCTGAGTGGTGCAAATACTTTCGGCTTGATCACACAAGGATGAACGTTATCATTAAGGTCTATGATTTTCACCGTTAAATGACAAAATACACATAAAGGATGACTTCATTTCTTTCTTTTTTATCATTTGAGTACTATCCTACTTTACAAAAGAGTCTGAGATGTTGCAACTGAGAAGGAATATTAGTACTTCAGCATTCAGATGGTATGCTGCCCCTTTTTGTTCTAAATTATTTTCTGGTGCTTACTGGCAAACACAAAACTCTTACACCAAATTCTAGACCAATGTGGAAACAAAACCAAAATGAGAACACAGCAGCAGCAGAAGCAACAGTTGATGGAGCCTTGGTGGTCTGACTAGCAGTGTCCCCAACCAAGACTAGCATGTATTATAGATACTCCTAATGGGAGGAAGAATAAATTACATGAATACTTGAACCAAAAGTCAGCCCCAGCTGAGAATGCTCTTCTCTGACAGCTATTTCAGAGGACCTGGAAAGCTCTCTCTCTGCTAAATTTAGGGGAAACAGAACTCAGATGGAAAATTTGTGCATATGGGCATCAGAACTTGATTCCCAAAGTGGTGGTTTTTGCATATTATCACCAGGTAAAATGTAGCAATAGAATTTTTGTTTTAAATTTCTCTTTAATAACGCCTTCAGTTTTACAACTGAACTATGGACAAGCACATTTTCTAGTTTCTCTCTCTGATACCATAAAAAAAACAGACTATAGCCTCCAGTACTGGAGAATCATTTATGGTATCAAATACTCAACTAGTGTAAATCCACAGAACTATGCCTCCAACTTTTGCTTATATGAAGTTACACCAATTTATACCAGCTGAGAATCTGCTCAATAGTTTTAAAAACCCTTTGATATTTATTTTATATTAAAGCACCAGTATTGTGGTTGTAGAGTATGTTCAGCAATATACCCGAAACTGGAGGAGAAAGACTGTGAGGTAGATTATTTGTTCGGATTAATTGGAGTGCTAAATCAGTTTTTAACTCCATCTGTTGTGACACAGCCTGTTTAAATGTTAAGGCATATCACTGACTGAAAGCGTAAGTTTGTGCAAGGAGTAAAATTTTCATATCTTTGGAAAACCATTTAAAGAAATGAAAAATAAAAAAGTTTTTAAAAGACATTCAGATTTATTTAAGTTCTGTTTTTTGTGCCACAGATGTCCCGTTGACTAGAAGAGAGATGTTCAAAAACCACATATTGGCTATTTGGCTGTTAAACTCTGAAACTGAGATTAATTAAATGTCTGCTGCTCGTCACGCTAAAGAGCCTCTAGAGTTTTTCAGTCCTTCCAGTCTGCTGAAGAAACAGCTGTAGAATACATCATATGTATATCTTGTAGTCTTAATATGTATGCTTATAATTAATGTCATTTTTATAAGGAAAATGTAACATTTACCCTTCCTCTCATTAACTTGCTGCTGTTCAGAGAAAAAGGATAAGGGTCCAGCAGCAGCATCTGATACTTCCTGCAGATTGGTGCCTCCACCCAACATATGTTTTAAACAAAATTCATATTAGGTTCAAGAGTCATGGTTATTTTTGTTATTTTATGGCTTGTGAATTTAGCAGTTACATCAGAAGCAGGAAGGTGAGAGAACCTCATCTGTTCCAAGGTACGCCAGGTTAACAGAGAGGAAGTTTCTCATTTGGGTCTTCTTTTACTAGCCCCCTTTTGTACAGTTCTGAGTGGGCAAAGCAGAGAATGTTCTTTCAGACATGGAACAAAATCTCACGCTGCCAACTGATGCAGTGTGTGAGATGTCAAACTGGGTTGTGTTATGGAAGTAAATAGCATACTATATGATGTGATATTATACTGCATGGTTAATTTTATAGTCAGTCACACTAACAACTTTTTTTTCCTTCCCCATATGAGCATACACCGAATAACTTGATTTACAGCCACGCCTCAACTCAGCTAATTTTTAATGTTATTTTATGCTGGAAAATTCACAGAATCTTTCTGTCACTGCAATACAACAATAAAACCATTTGAATTTTGCTCACTGCAGCATTAACCCCATATCCCACAAGACCAGCTCCCTTAATCCAGGGAGGCTAAAGGAAACTGATGTCAAATATGGAATTTTCAGCCTGTCGAAACTTTTGGACACATGCTAAGTTACTTACACACACCACTTACAAAAACACGAGGCCTAAGCCAAAGGCGTCTCCTTTGCTTCCCACATGGCTGTAGTTGAGGAAGATGTCATTGACCATAAAGAAGAAAGTAAAACATTTCCCCTTAAAGTTATAGTGCTCCTCACCAAGAAGACTTAACTTTCCTTACTAAGGAACAGCTGCCAGTAAATTTTTGGTCTGGTGCAATTAAATAAATGTATCTTTGAATAGCAAATTCTGTTGTAATAAAAGCAGGTGGTTGTCTATTCCTTTTCAGTCCTATGAAATAAGAAAAAAACAATTGTGGTGTTTATGAAATAACATGAACTGGTGCTAGTTTATCATTCTTCACACTGTGATACTTAACCCACTTTAACTTTTTAATCTTAATGCTTTACAAGGTAACTATAGTCTCTTAATTTAAAATAATATTACAAATATGTCAGGGCTTACAAAAAAATGGTAAACTGAATCTTGGAAACTGAAATCCTTCCTTTGTAAACAAAATAGAACACAGGCGGATGGAATGCAGGCTTCTCTATATTTCCTCCACCCATGTGCAGGGTGGGTGAGAAGATGTTAGTTCAATCTCCAGATGTATTCAATCTTTGGTTTGTATGATGAGACTGCCAGTATAGATACAGCTCAATGCCAATTGTGGCAATGGCTTATTTATTCACTAGAAACTGGGCCACTCCCACAAACCCATTTCAACATCAGATGGTAACAACTAGCTGTCTGTGGCTACTGGTAACATTTTTAGTGACTATCAAATATGGCTAAATATAAACAAGTAGTAGATTTTTCAAAACCCCCAAATGACTTAGAAGCATAATCCCAGGAGAGAAAATGGTTTATAATTTTTACATAAATAAAAAAAATAAATAAATAAATATTCCCCATTCAGTCAATTAGGGGTTTCAACTATTCTTAGCAAATATATATATGTATATGTATATTATTTCTGAAGAATTAATGAAGAAGGGTGGTTAAAATAGCATAGGGCAGACTGGGATGAGCACTCAGGGTATGTCTACACTTAGGGGAAGATCGACCCACTGGCAGTCAATTTTCCAGGGTTCAGTTTACCACATCTAGGCCGTGTCTCCACTAGCCCCAAACCTCGAAATGGTCATTCAAATGGCCATATCGAAGTTTACTAATGAAGCGCTGAAATGCATATTCAGCACTTCATTAGCATGCGGGTGGCCATGGCACTTCAAAATTGACGTGGCTCGCCCCGACAGGGCTCCTTTTCGAAAGGACCCCGCCTACTTTGAAGTCATGGGAATAAGGGGACTTCGAAATAAGTGGGGTCCTTTCGAAAAGGAGCCCTGTCAGGATGAGCTGCGCGGCTCTATTTGAATGGCCATTTCGAAGTTTGGGGCTAGTGTAGACGTAGCCCTAGTGGGGATGCACTCAAACTGGCATGGAACTGCCATTGATCCTGGTTTCTCCCATTGACCTCCTGCTGTGAGGACATCAGCAAAAATCTATTTTAGATCCATCAGCTCCAGTTAAGCCATTCTCATAGCTGGATTTGGATATCTAAAACTGATTTTACCTCCTAGTGTAGACCTAGCCTGAGCCTTGATTATAACCAAGGGATTCCAGCAAACAACATCAGGGAGTGAAGGAAAGCTACCTGAGCTTTTCGCCTTCCTAAAGGATTTGTCCATTCTTTGTTCTAAATTATTGTTCAATCCAAAATCATAAAAATGAGTTAATCTACTCCAAATAATCAAATTGTTTGAAATTAAGCCAGAATAGCTGTATTTGCACTGGTATAAATACCAACAGAGAGTGCTGGGCTCTGGAAGACTGGAACCACCATGTTTCACCACAAAGAGGAGAAACTGAATTACTACTTCAACTTGTTGCTGCCTAAGAAAGAAGATAAAGCAGGCACCGTGAAACTTGAAAACTTTCTTTAGTTATTGATGAAGCTACAAATGAATTTTATCGTATGAAACTTTTTGTCACAAAGTAAGACTTATCAAGCGCATTATTAAACTAATATCAAAGTAATTGCGCCCAAGAAATAATCAAAGAGAAAACAACTCATTATATTAAAAAGCAAACTTGTAATAGGCCATCCCACAGTAATGTCTTCAAAGAAGAAATGAATTCTGAGAATACTGAAGCATGTAACAGTGATTTAATGGCACATGAGTAGTTCTACTTGACTCACTGTCCACCCTATTACTACTGAGCCAATTACTGATGCTTAATTTACAGTCCATTGTCAGCATCTCACCTACAATCAATTATGCAGTGGGACCACTCACATGAGTAAAATTATTTGGGGGCTTTACTATTTGCAGGACCAGACCCTGACTATAAAGACTAGGGGTAGTAGCCAGCTCTAAATTTTTTTACTTCCTGTTTTAAATTGTTAAGCACCATTGCTGTTTGGCATTTAACAACTGCCCTATTCGAAAACCACATGAGGCTGTATTTCATTTGTAAAGCATTTCTGGGCGAAAGGAATTATGTAAATATATTGCATTACCATAAATTAATAAAAAATAAATTAAAAGCAGGAGCTAATTAACTGAAATCAGAAAATATGCTTTGCTATTATATTGCACATAGAGATGAAGTATGAAGCTTATCCCATCTCTGAAGCATTCACGGTTGTAAATATGCTACTGAGCTATGAAGGCCACTAGACCATTTTATTTGGCACTTTTTAGTCTCCTTTGCAGACTTTCTTATGGAGAGTGCTCCTGAAAAATCACTAAAGGAAAAGGAAAATGTTAAGGCTATGAGTTTAATATGAATATGTGAAGAGGAGAAACAAGTGCGACTAACATCCCACATGTGATTAGCCCAATAAACAGATTTCCCACTAGCCTTAGATTAAAAATGACTCATTGGAGATACAAATATAATAAAATATATACAGATTAATGAGAATTGTTTTTTCTACCTCAGGTCCATGGCTTTCATTCAGGCCCATCTCCATTCATAAGACTGAAAACCCCAAAAGATACAATAAGACAAGGACATTTTATAGAAAGGTTTCTGAGGGAAAAAACAGCTATATAGATTAGCATCATAACATTTTCTAAAGGTTGTGGTGAGTTCACCCTTACTGACAACTTTTAATCAAGATTGGAATTTTTTAAAGGATGGGCTCTACGAATTACTTTTGCAGAAGTTCTCTTGCCTGTGTTGTATAGAAGGCCAAACTAGATGATCCCGGTGGTCCCTTCATGTCTTGAAATTTTTAAAACTAAACATTTAAATGTCCTCTCAAGGAATATAAGTGGCTTAAGCTATTCAATGGCAGGAAAATATACCCTAATGCTGTGGTTTATTTCACAGTGAAGTATCCCCCATGCAGCAAAACCCCTTTAATCAGAAGTTCCGTGTTGCTTGTACAAATTTATGAGCAAGGCTACGGTTACACTAGCGAGTTTTGCTGACAAAACCCCAATTTTGTCAACAAAACTGGAGAAACATCCACACACAAGATGTGTTTTGTCAACAAAACTTGGCACTTTTTCTGGCAGTGTTCTGCCTCTCAGCCATGAGGCATAACGCTCTGTCAACAGTCTGCTGAAAAAAAGCTGTATGGATGCTCTGGGGGGCCTTCTCTTGACAGACAGGACAGCTGAAACAATGGGCAGACCTGTCTGCTGTGCTTCTGGGTGCCTGTTTCCTTGATGGAGCAGCTGGGCAGTCTGGCTGCTCTGTCGACAGAGTGGATCGGTCTATCGGCTTTTGAGTGTGGCCACACACAGTCAACAGAAGTTTTGTCAGGAAATCTCTTCCAACAGTGACTTCTGTCAACAGAGCGCTGTAGTATAATCATAGCCCAAGATTCTAAGCTTTTTTCTTGCTCAACAAAGAGCAAGATGCAACTTTCATCTAAGCAACTCCAACTGCACTAAAGTGAATTGGAGTTGGTCTGTTTAAACCAGTGATGAAATTGGTCTAAAATACTTAACTACTTATGTTATGCTCTAGATCTTGTTGAGGATTTGTGACCTTGTGTTTTCAGACAGGAGAGATCATCCCTGTGATTCCAGGTCAGAACTGCTTGGCAAGGATTTAGTGTTATCAATGTTTCAGATGTGCTATCGGGGTCTCAAGTTTGAAGGGAATACTGTAAGAATAAAATAGGTTAAAAAGGCAAAATACAGGAGGAAAAGATAGCTCTCTGAAATGACTTACAGAAACCTGAAACGTCTAAGAATAGAAGGCATAACTGAACTAGTTTTCAGTTATCACAGTGCTGAATTATTACAGCTCTAAAAGTAAACTGCAGAGCTCTCCAATAGTTTCAATTGAATATTTTTTATGAGCTCCTTTGAGTCATACTTAAACATCTAGATCCTTTTTGGGTGAAATGGTGTCTTCTATATGCTTAAATTTAGATGAGTTTCTCTCGCTCTAGGACAATCCAGGGCACCAGGATGTATAAACAATAACACAAACCAACCTGAATAATCATTTTAATATTTTTCATTTTCCTGGCCTACAACAAGGCACTTGGAATTGTAATATAATGTGGAAGAACATTACACTGGTCTCTTGAGTTCTGTATTTCCTTCCATTGAGAACTAAACACTCTTAACAGAAGAATTCTGCATTGGTTATTCAAGCTACATTCTTTATTAACTGTCTCATCCTAGCCCATCTTCAAAAGGTATTTTGAGGGTCTCATCTACTTACCAAACACCCGATCCAGCACCAACTGAAGTAAACAAGACAAGGCTTCATGGGGGGTGGGGTGCAGGCCTCCCCCTGACTAAAATTACTGACACCAAGTAGCAGACATGTTCAAAAAGGGGAAGGAAGGAAATTGTGAATATTTTTTCAAAATCTTCCTCTCTCCACTCTTCTTTTAATTTCAAAAATTATAGAAATGTCATCAGTTCTATGACTGATCAAACTTAAAGGTGAGAAAAAATTGTTGATTTATCATAAACTTACAAAATTCAGAAAATAGTGACCAGCTCTGGCAAATAGCTCAAGAAACTTCAAATGATGAGCTATTTCTGAAGCATAACGTATAAAGCTCTGTAGATCCAAAGACACTCACTGTATATCCACAGATATGCACATCCACAAATGCAGATAACCACAGACTGTTTGCTGATCACAGCTGGATGCAGATCCAAATTTTATATCTAAAGCCCTGCAAATCCATGATTTCAGCTTTATAGCCATAGATATTGGCATCCATGGATCATTTGCAAATCAGATGTGGATCAAGGTTTGTAACCATGTAGTGCTGTCATAATGCAGCCTACCTTTCATAGCCAAGAATTTCTGATCCTCACAAATTACTGTAAATTGGACTACAGAGCATCATATCTCTGAGAAATTAACTATTGACTCCAAGTACTAGTATTTCCCAGAAAACAAAGGATTGCATAAAGAAATGAACAGATAAAACTTTCACTTGTCAACCCTCATCCTGACATAATCATTGAATGATACAAGACTAGGTATATGTCCCTTATAATACTTAGCACATATGACATTACTTGTATTCTAAAGGGATTAAAAGTGTTAACTCAGACTAGGAGAAAAAGTATTCTATTCTTTAAGAAGCCTTCAGACATGCTGAATTAAAACCCTAATCTAATAGTCTTTTAAACACCGGATAATATGGTCTTGATCTTGCAAGAATTTACTCGTGGGCTTAAATGTAATTCCTGGGAGTAGTGCCATTAATACTAATGGATTATTTAAACACCTGTGTAAGTCAGATGGCACCTAGATGTCCAAACCCTGCAATGACTGGAAAGTTGCATGGCTCTAAGAACCTTTGTAAAGGCCCTGAGGCTATCTGCCCTCTTCTGGAATACCCCAACCACATATAGTATCATACTAAGTAATATTATAAGGAAACATGCATATCATAGAACAGGAAAGGACCTTGGGAGGTCATTGAACCCAGTCCCAAGCCCCAACAGTTTTTTGTGGGGTGGGAGAGAGAGAGAATCTATTTGCCCAGATCCCTAAATGGCTTCCTAGAGGACTGAACTGAGAACACTGGAGTTTTGCAGGCAAATGTTCAAACCACTGAGCTATCCCTAGACTCCTTTGAGTTAAGCAATTATTTATCTTTGACTTAGTCACCGTGCAAGTATATGTTTTGACCTTTTCTCATGTAGCTGAACAGGAACAGTAGACGTAATGACCTCCCACATCCATGTGCCCTCCATTTCTTTAAGCAGAACAGATTAGATGAACTTCCACGAAGGATGGCCAAGGTTTACTTAAATCTGCATCAACAAAGGTAGGTGGACTAGATGACCTCTTGAGGTTCCTTGCAGTTGTAGTTTTCTGTGATTCTCTGAGAACTGCTATTTAGTTCTTCTTCCTTCTTTTCTCTGGAAACTGTTGTACTGTTTAACAGACAATTCACTGTGGCTGGATATGGATAGCTTTCCATGTTATGGTGACATGAAAAAGTGAATAATCACTTAAGTTATATATCTTCCCTTTGCGCTGTCCCTGCTGGGTACAAGGACTAGGGTGGAGGCTAGAGGGGTTAGTATGGGTGTGGGGAGGGGGGAGAGATGATCTAATATATCTGAAACCATTCCAGAAGTTAAAGTAAGAGTTAACTCTTCCCCACCCTCTCTCCTCTTTGAGAGCTGAAGGAAATTATAGCCCACCCAGACTAAATGATAGCTTGCTTGAAATAAATGATAGGCATGTGCTGAACAATCAGTCATAGGGACAAGGGAAAGAAATATTTTGCATCCTCTATCTGCGTAAATGTGGCAGCTCCTGTTCAGAAGAGAGAGCCATGAATCTCCCTAACTTCCCCAGGCACCAGACTCTCCAAAGTCAAATGTCATGGAAAACCTCCTTCAGCAATTTCCTTGCAGTAAATACAGGAAGTTGTAAGTCACTGTAAAACACCGGCTTGCTAATTTTTTCCCGTTAAACTGGACAATTTTTACCTTCTGCGGGTTGCACAACCCCAGCCAAGTGAGATACCATGTGTTTCAGAGCACTCTACAGAAAGGATCACTTCTAAAAGCCCCAACAACTTCCTATCCTCATCAAAAAGGGCATAAATCTGTCTCATCCACTTACAAATATACACAAGCAACAACAACATAGGGGAAGAACATTGCAGGACATGATGTAAGCAAACCTTACTCAACCCCAGTCAGTTGTGAAACATCAAGCAGATCCAGGACACTGTGGCTTTAAATGATTCAAAGGAAATCTTGTGTTTCTCTTACCCAAACATTTTCCCCCCAGCGTCTCTCTCCTCCCCTAGTTTTCTCCTCTCCCTCTCTCTCTCTCCTTCCTCCCTGTGTTAGTCCCTCTCTCTTTCCTTTTCTCCTCCCCCCCTTCAGTCCCTCTCTCCCCCTCCCCACTCCAGTTTCTCCCCACGTCTGATTAAATGAGAAGGAAGTGTGGGAGTGGTGGTTTTGAAGCTCTCCCTTTAAGAGGCAGCCTGCAGTGACGAATTGTTGAAATTGCCATTGCAGGATGGCATTCCGCTATAAATTCATTGTTCCACCTCCTCTCATCTTCACATTTCTCTCCCTTCTCCTCTTGTTCACATCGACAGACTGGGGATAACAGCCACAATTAGCAAAGGAGAAGTTGTTTTACGAGATCCAGGGCAAGTTTTTACCATCTCACCGGCGACGATCCAGACTTTTTTGGCGTGGGTGTGTGTGTTTCTCCTCCTCTCGCCGGACAAAAGGGGGCAAAGGAAGGCAAGGCGACGGCCGTCGGACCCCCGCTGCCCGTGCTGATGCTGCAGACGTGGAGGAAGCGTGGAAAGTGCTCCAACTTCTCCGCCCGCCGGGGCTGAGCGTTTGCCTCCCGAGCGGCAGCTGGTGGAGCAGTGCGGGGTTCTCCTTCCATGTGCTCCCGGCTCTTCCCCGCAGAGACACGCAAAGTTCACACGCGAGCTGCCTTTGTTGACATTGTTTTTTCCCCCCCAGTTCCTCCCCCTCGCACTCGGGGGATTTTGCCCTCCTCTTAAGCTCCTGCGTTGCTCTCCGCCGGGCGCCTTTTGATTGTTTGTAAGGAGAGGCAAACATGCTCCTGAAGTTTGTTTCCCTGCTGCTGGCTGCAGAGTTGCACTTGGCTGCTGCCAAGACCGGAGCTCCAACAGCAGCAGCAGCACCTGCTTATGATAAAACCCAGCCGCCTCCGGGAGGAGCAGCAGCCGCCGCCGCCGCCACCCCGCAGCTGTCCCGCACCAGCGGCCTGGTGCAGAGCATCGACCAGCTCTACTCCGGGGGTGGCAGGGCGGGCTACCTCCTCTACGCGGCCGGCAGCAGGTTCCTCCTCGACCTGGAGCGGGACGAGCTGCTGGGTCCGCGGGCCCCCGGCCGCCGCGGCGCGGCTCGCTGCTACTACCGCGGCACGGTGGACGGCAGCCCGCAGTCGCTGGCCGTCTTTAACCTGTGCGGGGGGCTGGAGGGCTACTTCGCCGTCCACCACGCCCGCTACGCGGTGCGGCCCTTGCGGCGGGCCCCGGGGCCGGCCCCTCAGCAGCTCTACGGGCCCGGCTCCCCGCCGCTCCCGCACCTCTTCCGCAAGGACCACTTCAGCTTCCAGACGCTTCCCCCGCGCCCCAGCTGCGAGACGCGCGGCCCCGGGTTGTCGGCCCCGCCGCGCCCCGCCCCCGGGTTGTCGGCCCCGGCCCCGGCCCCGCCCGCCGCCGGGCGCAGGAGCAGGCGCAGGCGCTCGGTCTCCAGAGCCCGCCAGGTGGAGCTGCTGCTGGTGGCCGACGGCTCCATGGCGCAGAAGTACGGCAAGGGCCTGCGGCACTACCTGCTGACGCTGGCCGCCATCGCCTCGCGGCTCTACGGGCACGCCAGCCTGGAGAACCCCGTCCGGCTGGCCGTGGTGGAGGTGGTGGTGCTGGGCGACAAGGAGAAGGGGCCGGAGGTCAGCAAGAACGCGGCCGCCACGCTGAAGAGCTTCTGCAAGTGGCAGCACCAGCACAACCCGCTGGACGACCAGCACGAGGCGCACTACGACGCCGCCATCCTCTTCACCCGGGAGGTAGGTGGCCTGAGGTCGGGGCAGCCCTGGCCCGGCTCAGCTCAAGGAGGCCACAGCGACCAGGGAGAGTGATCGCTAGAGTGCTGGACTCCAAGGCCTGATGGGACTCTTGAGATCTTCCAGTCTGACCGTCTAGTCTTGCCCAGGCTAGAAAACTTCCCCCCACATAAGTCCTACAGCATCTCTTTTAGGAAAAGCTCCCATCTTCATTTCAAAAGTTTTTCAGGGCTGGAGAATCCACCATGACGCTTGGGAAATGGTCAGTAGTTAATTAATGAGCTCATGGGAATAAGGGGACTTCGAAGTAGGTGGCGTCCTTTCGAAAAGGAGCCCTGTCTGGACGCACCGCATTTCAGCGCTTCATTAGTAAACTTCGAAATGGCCATTTATGTGGCCATTTCGAAGTTTGGGGCACTTGTAGACGTAGCCCTACTGGAGCAAAATAATACATGAATGATTGTGACCCATTAAGATTAGGAAAGCAGAATTAATTGGTAGATGACTCCTTAACGAGCACATGACTTCCCAGTTTAGCTGCTATAAATTACCATGGTATTCCCAGCATGAAAGGAAAATGGCACTAGACCTGTTGGAATACAGCACTTGTGGTACAAAAATAGGATTTAAAATATGTAATCAAAGCCACACTTGCTAAATACAACTCAGTTTGTGGTAGAGCATGTAGTACCCTGTTATCCATGCAGTGAAAAACTGGTCTAGCCAAATCAAGGTCCAATCCTGCAATTCTCATCCATGCAGAAGTTTGATGCAGAGCCTTAATGGCATTGCCATGTATATAGTTAAAGGACACTGTTCCTGAGAACATGTAGCATAGTTTATGCAATGCTCTTCTTCTGTGAAAATATCGCTTTCAGTGTTTTGCTTTCTTTCTTTCTTAAGTAAGAAAAGAAGTGTGGGACTTTCTGTTAGTTTGATTTCTTTTGCCTTGCTACCTTGTGGGAGGCTGCCAGAAAGGATTCTTTGCATGGCTTGTGGAAGCAGTTCCTTCAAAGGACGGAGGAAGAAAAAAGCCAGGCTTAGTTTGTATAGCCCAAAATACTTGAAATATTTAGGCTGTGCTCTGTCATCCTAAGCTTATGCAGCATGTGCTTTCTTGTGGCAACTGAGACCCATCCATCTTGTTTGTTAAAAGCTATATCAAATCTCCATTTAAAACAGACACCCTGCTAATCACAGTTGGAAGGAGAGGAAGCTAACATTGTATAAGACTGCACTTGTTTTTGACTATCAACCTCGATGTTGAATAGTGATTGTGGGCCAAACTGCTACTTTCACAGTTGTCTCCAAGTATACCCATTCATTTCAACATAATTTATCATTCTTCATGCAAGTAAAGGTGGTAGATTGTGGCCCTAAACTTCCGGATGATCACTAAGGACTGGGCTGCTTTGCATATATTGCTCCGTTAGGTTACTCATCTTCAAAGGGGGATTAGTGGTGGTACAAGCTCATCTGAAACATTTACTTGAGATGAAAATTTCACAGCAAAATGCAAAAATCACAATTTCTGCAGTCTGTTTGATCTTAGTGATTATAGTAATAACATACATATGACACATGAGCCTTCATGTAGAAAAAATGTGCACTATCCCAAGCAGAAATATGTTCCAAGAAAAATCATTGGTTGTGGTTTGCTTAGTATATGTTTTTGATAGAATTAACTATTTGACATATCCCTCAGTTGAATTGAGCTGTGCTGATTTACGTCAACTTAATGAATTGCTGCACTGATTTGCACCAGCTGAGGATCTGGCCCAGTATTTTAAACTCCTAGGAGTTGCCTCACAGCTATATTTGCTGGTTGAGAAAAATTGTAAGTATTTTCTTACTGTGTGCATTCCTGGACTGTTTTTTAAAGGACTGTGCTGAGATACATACTGCTTCCATTTGTTGGTGTTAGAAGGTTCAAAATGAATCTCAGACCTCAGAATGTAAACATGAAACTGGTTAAAGGAGCAACAAGTGGAAAAGACATAGCTTTTAGAAAACAGTCCTTTGTTAACCCCAAAGAAAGATTCTCCACCCTCCACTGTTTTGTTTCTCAATGAGAAGCATGAGGATCTCACTCTTACAACTGTGTTTTGAATGTGTGAAGGAGGTTGCTTGGCAACTAGACGCCAAGCCCTGGCTCCATGTTTTCATGGGCTCTGAATGCTGCTGTGCTAAGTGTTTGTACATCCAGATGTCTTCTCCTAAATGACTTGTTTTTTTCAGGCCTGGAGCAAATCTGTGAGATACATTTTCCGTCTGTTTATAAGCCAAGGCCACCTTGAACTTTGCGTCTGTGTGTCAACAGAATAATATTGGCAATTCATCTCTCAAACTAGCACATTTCACAAACTTGAAATAGCTCGTTATACATCATCAGTGTGTACATTAAGCATGCATGGCACTATATAGCTCTCTAGCATAACACTTAACTTAATTTTGGAAGGACTCTTATACCAAAACACTTACATTACACACATCAAAGTCTTTTAAAGACAGCCTAATCTTGCTTGAGCATGAAAGTGCTTTCAGGATCCTTTCCCTTTTTGTATTATGAAGACAGAGTAGACATAAATGCTCACAGCACTGAAAGCGCTGATGAGGGAGTGTCAGACTAGTACCAATCATTAATATTAGGTTTTTATATTGCAGCTAGTGCTTATGCAAGCTCTTTTTAGGCAGAATTCCTATTTTGCTGCATGCTTCTTCCTGCCCCCACCTCAGATGAAACCCTCTCTTCCAGGGGATATCATTGTTAGGAGTGTATTGTTAAGAGTTTATAGGTGGGGAGTGAGACAGTGAAGTTTTGCACGGGCAGCAGTTGTTCTTTATATCACATAGGTTTGTGTAGTTTAAGGACAGGGCAATTTCCCTAGTGCGTAAAGTTCCTAAATATTTTAATATGAGCCTGTGTAAAATTCCCCCAACCTAAATCATTCAAGACTTAAGCTAAACTTGAATGCAAGCTCCCGGAGGTGAACTACTGAAAACATCTGGACAAAATGCCATTCTCTTCCTTCTCTGTCATTCTACCCTGAATCAGTTGGAAAACTAAGACGGACACTTTTCACAACAAATGTAGGCAACTAGACCATGGAAAAAGTCCTTCATAAGTACTGGTCATTGTGGTCGTACTGTCATGCTCTGGCTTTAACAAAAAAAAAAAGTTCACATTAAAGCCAGAGACCACAGTCTTGCCCTTTTCCACATAGCAGTTATATGGGTCCTGCTGACGTGATTTAGTTAAACTATCAAGCTGACGGTGCTGTGAAATTTTAACAGGAAGCATTGGATTATCTCAGTTCAGAAGATGATCACTTAATTGAATGGAAAAACCTGCTTTCGTTGGCTTTCATTTTTTTTCCTTAAATTTTTACCATCTCATCCAAATTACTGTCCTTTGTGAACATGTGGTCACCGTCATTGTGCCATTTGCCAGTCGTATATTGACATGGGTTTTTGATGTTTAATCTTCAGTGTGACTGATACTTCTTACGCTGAAGGAATTACAACATTTGCTGTCACTCTTAGTCGAAGAACAGTTCCACTGACCTTAATATAAATATAACATGTTTGTGTAAGAAATGTTATTGGGGAAAATAATACGTGGAAATCTTATGTAGATGTGAGCACACCATTGCAATATTTCACAGGATTTGTATTGATTTCCTCCCCACCCTACCTAAAATAAAAACAAACTAGGCCTAAGGCAGTTATGCACAAAGTTCTAATTATGCTCTAGATTACCAATTTGATTGTCCCAGGCCCTTTTTTTCTGGCACATCTAGAAATCTTTTTAAACAGCCTTTTACAGCTCTAACCTGCACTATGAGGAATTGTGTTTGATAAAACTGAAAAGCAAAGTGTGTGAGGTTTAGCTACTGATGGATCAAAAATTGCATCTGTTATGAGTCAGCTTATTCTAAGATTTACAACTAGAATCAAAGATTTTTCAAGTAAAGGAAGTTACCAATTTCAGTAGGGAAGCCTCAGTTCTCTTTATTCACAACAAAATCACATGTAGGTGGCAAAAGACGATACTTTTTTGATGCACTTAAAGAATGCTGAGAAAATTTGGCATTTAATGAACTGTCTAACTGCTGATATTACAATGCACAGTTCATTTTTCCTAAATCATTTTCTTACCAAGCCTTTAGAGTACCATCTATTGTCTCTTGTATAGCGGTTTCATTTCCTATTGATACATCTTTCTGAAACTACCATTTATCAAGGACAAAGGGTGGATAGTATTCTTTTTTTAGAAACAACAAGAAATGTTTATTCATAGAACTTTCCACCACTATGTAAAGATAATTGAGTAAAAACTCTGATGAAATAAGACATATGAAGGACCATCTAACTCTTGAAATGAAAGCCACACATTGTGTAGAAGTAATACTTGGAAACTAACTAAAAGTATTATATGGGTCCAAGCTTGCTTAGTGCTTTTGAGGCAGTTTGAAAAATTGAGCAAGCCTGCAGATTTATTAGGTTACATCATTACAACAGGGCTTGATTTTAAGCACAAGTACTTTCCAGGTGCAATAAAAATCTCCAGTATACTCCTATCAACTTTACTTTAGGAGGGTCTGAGATTGCCTCTGAGATATCCCAGGGAAACTAAGAATTTTATTGATACATGCAACTACACATTTGTAGTCAATGGGACCACTGCTGGGTATATATCAGGACAAAATTTGTCCTACAACTTCAGTCAGCAGAAGTATAACCAGACTCAGTCAACTGCAAAGACTTGGATGTATACTATTAAACAAAGATCACGTAACTGGGGGAGTGGGTAACAAGTTGAGGTAAAGAGTATGAAAGCAATGTAACTAAGAACAGTTTTCTCTGAACCATCATTTGGTAGGATTAAAAATGCACAGTGTGTACAAATCTTCAGTAACACAAGTTACATAGGCCCAGTCTGAACAGCAAGGGAGAGGCAGGGGAAGAGAAGCATAACTGAGATCGTGAACTGAAAACACCATAGAAGTGCGTGTCTAAAAGTCTGCCTGTGTTAATTTTGACAGTGATAGCATTTGCTTAATTAAGTAAAAAGAAGAAAAAAATGCATCCATACACAGATATCCTGCTTTTCAGTTGAGGGTAAATCACTGCTGGTTGTATGTAAATATGAATCACCAAAATCCAGCCAACTCATGTCTGATTCTAGTTACAGCCATTGTAGAAGAGCAACCTCTAGTCACACTTTCCCAATACTCATTCTGCACACAGAAGCTAAAACAGATAGCAATTCCAATCCCCACACCATAAGCCCTTATTCCTCCTTTTCCCCCCTCACCCCTCTCATATCCAACTCGCTGCCAAAAGTCACAGACTGAGCCTGCAACATAACATACCATACTCTTTACCCTTCGTCCTCATTGCCAGGCTCCTATTGTGTCACAGGAATGGATGGCCCAAATGACAAAATTTTTACTACCACCCCAATGTTGGATCCGTGGGCCTTCTCTCTACATCCACAATTTCTATTGTTCCTTTCATCCCTTCTTCTTTTTCTCATATAGTGGCTTATGATCACATTGTTCATTTCCCTCCCTCCTAATAGTGTGATACCTTAGGAACACCATGGCTTGAACACTATGGCATTTTGGAGTAATTTATCTTCTTCCTTGGGATTTGCCAGTCATGACTAATGCATCTCATCAGGGCCTCAGTCTGCCTTAAGTTCTTTTAAGATAAGACATCTTTCAAGCCTGTTTTATTTTGGCTAAATTTAAATGTTTCAGTGGTGGGCACAGTACAGACAGTTGTTGATCTATTTGGCTATACGCTTAATTGTAGCATGGACTGCACTTCAGGCAAGTACTGGAGATGTGGCTACGTTTTTTGAGTGGTGGTGCTGAACTTCTGAAAACCTTTGTGGTGTGCATGCAATCTGTGGTGTCAGCGGCATGCCCATATTAATAAAATATTGCTGCATACAGGTGCCCTTGCATGTCGTAAGCAACAGGTATATACATGACCCAAGGTATGTGAAATAATATCTTTTATTGGACCAATTTTTATATATATCTGTATCTTGACATTCGTGGAAATTGCTTGGTGAATACCCATGCACCACTTTGGACGTTTAAGAGTAACAGTTCATTTAGTCAAGTATTGTACAGCAATTGCATGATTTTTAAGTTGCACTTAACTCACATTAACACAAGTTAAGCACAACTCAGAATCCTGCCCCCCCCACCATCTCTGCGCGTGGTTCTGACTAAACCCGCAGCAGGGCTGCGTGGCCCCAGCTCAACTCCATCCCCCAGGCCTCCCTGCAGCCCTAACCCACCCCAGGCTTAATCCCCCTGCCCTTCTCCCACTGCCTCAGCCCACTGCCAGGCTTAACCCTCCCTAACTGCCCCCCCACCACCACCCCAGACTTACCTATCAAAAGAAGTTCCAGGTGCTCCTGCTGCTTCCCTCACTGCAGAACCTATGTTCTGCCAGGGAAAAAAGGAGACCACTGTAGTTAATATCTCCGTCATCTCTGTAATGAAGTTAAAGGCTCACTAAGGAGAATTCTGCCTGCAAAGATTATACCAGTATAGTTAAAACAGTACAATGTCCATAAAGTGGAAACACTTGTCAGCCGTGTCAAGCTCACTTCCAGGAGGCTGCATGATTTTTTTTTTTGCGGCCTGCAACTAGATGTTGTTAAAATATCTAAAAGTGTGGCCTGCTCGATCCCACATCCTTTTCCGGCATGCATGAGCTGCACGGGCCGGGACAAACATCAGTCCCATCTCCTCAGGCTTGTCCATGTTTGTTGCACGCGCATTAAAACCCCAGGGAGCCGAGGGGGCATTAATATGCATGCATTAGACGCAAACAGCTTAAGGAGGCAGGATAGGTGTTTTGTCCTGCCGCTGCTGCTCATATGTGCCAGAGAAGGGTATGTGACTTCTCTAAAGAGAGGGATGGTGAAACCCACGTTGGCCAAGGCAAAGAGGGGTGTTTGCCTGGGGCAGCGGCAGGTAGGGAGCCGCAGAGGGGCAGAACAAGGGGTGTGAGGCAGAGTAAAACGGAGGAGGGCATGGGGCAGGGTCCAGTGCATGCCTCATGGCGCCTGGGGGCCAGTGCAAGCCCCAAGGAGCCTGGAGTCAGTGCATTGGGAGCTGCACTGGGATGGATGGCAGTGCAATCAAGGCTGCACAGCTGTGGGGGTAATACAAGCCCCAAAGAGTCTGAAAGGGATAGAACACAGTGCAATGTGGGATTGCACTGTAAACACCAGAATGTCTGAGAAGGAAGTGCAGAGAAGTGGAGGGGAGGGGGGGCTAAGAGGGAAAGGGGAATGCAGTGTTTCTCCTTTGGGGGAACTGAAAGGAAATCTCCTTCCCAAACTTTGGACAATAGCCACAGAGGCTGTGAGATCCTGACCTGGCCTCCCTCCCCATCACCCCTTCCCTTACTGGGGGCCACCCAGCCCTGCCTCTCTCCCTGCTGCCTCTGTGCAGGAAAAAATGCTGGATTGTGATGTCTTCTATGGCCCACTGAAAGGGGGTGAGGGAAAGGGAAATCTCTAACCTCCATGTGGGGAGAGGGGCTGCTCTTGGGGCAGAGGAGGGGTTTCACTGTGTTGTACCCACCCTGTACAAAGGTGAGATGAAACTAAATATCAGCCAAAGTATCATTCGTACCTGGTCACAATGATTGACAAAGCAAACTCTGTACAATGGAAACGTTCTGACTTAAATGTGCCCTTTGTGACATAACATCAGGGACAAGTTCCAGGGGCGAGCTGGTGGTGATCAGTTTCTCTATGATCTAATCTTCATTCTCTGTCTGTACAGCTCCATTCCCCTCAGATACCACTTCTTTAAATTAACTCTTGCTGTTCCTTCCAACCATAGATCTCAAAGCCCATTCTTATTCATTCATGTTGGTAACTTACAACTTTTCTCTGTCGTAGGTTATTCTCACTTTGAGATGATGAAACTGGCAGCAGAGTGCAGAGCTAGCTGTAGAACACAGGTGTTGTGACACCTGGTTTTGTATGTTCACTACAAAACCATCTGTCCCTGCTTTTTTTGGAGATGTTTTGGCTTCTCTGCTTTGGCTTTTCTCCCTGGTCTGCTTTTATTATCAGTGCTTTCTATCTCTTTCTTCCCTAACTGGGAGGTGTCAAGTACCAGAGAGGTAGTCCTGTTAGTCTGTATCTGCAAAAATGAGAAGTCCTATGGCACCTTAGGCTAGGTTGATGCTGACCTGTACTGCTGGCAACTTCATGCTAATGAGCAATCTCACAATTGGAAATGGCTGCTCATTAGCATAATCTTGCAGCTAATTTTCATAGCTGCACGAGATCTCCCTGCTGGTAGAGGCTGCTGGTGGTGGTAAAAAAGCCATATAGACGTGCCTCTGCCAGCTAAAACTCCCTGTTGCTAGCCCCTTATCCCTAACAAGTCTAATTAGCTGCACAGTTATGCTAATGAGCAGCCATTTGCAATTGTGAGACTGCACATTAGCATAAAGCTGTCGGCGCTACAGTCAATGGAGACCTAGCCTTATAGACTAACAAATTTTGGAGCATAAGCTTTTGTGGGCAAAGACCCACTTATATTCAAACAAGACCTGAAATAATATAATAAAATATACCTAAAACATAATCTATAATAATAAATAATTAGGACTTTCTGATAAAACTACGTTTTCTTTGTTGAACCAAAAAGCTATCATTTTTCATTTGTGTGGGCCTCAGTAAGCTTTGAGTTTGACATGTGTGATTTAAGTGGTGTAAGACCTAAAACAGCATCCACATTATGGGGTTTACTATAAAAATCATACCCCTTAGCAAAACAGACACATTGATGCAAAACCAGCAGTAGCCATATGTAATGTACACTTTCCTCTCCATCTCTCAGCAGTTTGTTGGAGATCCAGGTCAGGATAGGATCTTTTCTGACTTGAAGCTTTCACCTGACATAAAGGCAACTGTTTAGGGTAAGAACTCACAAGTAACTAGATTCTTAGTGGAGTAGAACTACACGTTGAATTTCTCAAGTCTGGCACTCTCTCATCTGGCAACAACTATAATCTGGGATGATTTTAGTGAGCAGGATGTCAGTTTATCACAGGTGTGGCCGAGTTTCCCATGATCCCATAACATTTGTTTACAGCCACCAGTTATGGCTCTCTGTGTTCAGTGCTGTTACTTAGCTCCAGTTTATCCCTAAATATCATCTGAGAGCCCAGTGAATGGTGGAAGTGCAAATCATTGTAGAATGAAGCTAATACTTCTTCACCACCCCTTTTGTCTGTTTATCTATGTAGATCTTCTAGGCAGGGTCTGTCTCTTAACTATGCATGTGTATAGCATCTAGCACAATAGGTCCCTAATGTCAGTGGGAGCCTCCAGACACCACAGTAATCTATTACTAAACTTATCCAACTCTGCTCCATCAATGAAAAGTTTCCTGTTAACTTTAATGGGCATCAGATTGGGCCATCATGCTTTTAAAGTGCATTATGATCCTTAGATGGATGTCTAAAGGAGTATGATTATTATTATCCTGCTGCTGCTGTTTGCAAAGGGCCAGTGACTGCAACTTGGTGTTACCTCTGAGTGTAAAAATTTATTTTAATGATTTTTTTCCCTTTCTTGGCAGGATTTATGTGGGCATCATTCATGTGATACTCTGGGAATGGCAGACGTTGGGACCATATGCTCTCCTGAGCGCAGCTGTGCAGTGATTGAAGATGACGGCCTCCATGCAGCTTTTACAGTGGCTCACGAAATTGGTATGCAGTGCCTTTTCTGTTCCCTTGCCAAATCAAACACTTATAACAGCTGCATTAGTAACCAAAATACTTCACAATTAATTCCAGATTTCCCTGGTTCAGATATACACTTGGGGATTAAAGCTGTATACATGTGCACTTCGGGGTTAACTAATAAGAAATCTGAAGGCAAGTGAAAGCACACAGTAGGTGTTTCCTTTCTGACAATATCATTTTTAAGCAGTTGAATTGAAAATTCAAGAGCTGCTACTGTCCAAAAATGTCAGTACATGGCTCTGTGAGAGTATTCGCCCTGCCTGTTATGGTTTAGTTGCCTCTAGTATACACACAGTGTTAAGGAATGTACTATAGAATCACTTACTGGACTTTCCAGGAGCAATCATTCTGAACATTCACTCAGCATGGTGTTTTATTGTCTGCTAAGTGGACTGAAATAAGCTCCCATGGAATGGGCAAATGCTGATATTATTTTCACCTTATTAACATTCCAATTTTATGGTGAAATGCAATATTAAAATCAGTTCTGAAATAGCTGAAAACAGTATTTTTAGGTGCCAGAGACTTAGTCTCAAAAATCAGTCACCCATGTGTCAGCTCAATGCTCAGCAGGCAAGAATTTACCCTAAGAAAGTCACTATATAGCCTTTAGAATGAGACATTTACAACTGCATTAATGCTGGAGGAGGAGTTGCATACTTGTAAGTTATGTCTGGTATGATATATTCCTTGAGATAGATTGTTGACACCTTTCATTTTTACCATACCAACAGATTGCACACTATGTTTCAGATCTTCATTTTCCTCAAGCATTTATATTATCATGGTTGTTGGAGATTCATTTTGTATAAAAAAACTATTAGCGTTGCAGTATGAACAGTAATGGAAATGGAAAACATACATATTTTTTAACATTCTTGGCAGGAAATAACAAGGTAAGGGACTTTCAGGCAGTGCCAAGTTCTGAATTGCCTTGTACCTCATGCCAAACCAAAGTAAAGTTTGTTTTGGGAGTATCATTGCACTAGTTCAGTTTTCAAATAGCTAGCAGGTAGGGGGAAAGAGTGCCATTCTAAGGATATTAGACACAGGAATCAAAAGTTATTTGAGCTGCCCTCATGGTTTTCATGTTCTAGATCTAGACTCCAGACTCTCCATGAGACACACACAAGTAACAAGGAGAAATTAACCCACACTCCTGCAATGACACAGTGAAATGAAACTACAAATAGTTTAAGCTGAGTCGTTTACTGTTTTAAAAAAGAAAAAAAAAACACCCTATAAATGATGTCCAAATGGATCCTGATCCTGAAAGTTCTTAAACTGGGGGGTTGGAGTCATAATAAGAAATACAGCTTTTCTAGCTCTCCACAGCATTGGTAGAGGGCAGACAATAAAAAAGTGTCAGCCTGCCAGGGTCATTGTATTTATCTGCACTTCCACAGGTATCGAGCAGTCTCAGCTCTTGTTGGCTACAGATTACTGTTCATGGCCAATGGGAGTGGCCGGAAGCAGCGTGTACCAATAAAATAATACCCCACTAAACACAAAAACTCAGATTCTAAGCTAATAGCCTGTTTTTTCTCAACATAAGATTTTGAGAAGGGGGGTGGTATCCTTTCACAGAATGGGTGGGTGGGTGTGTCTGTCCGTGCATCCTAAAGGGGGAGACACTGGGAAGTGTGTGTGTGACTGAGACAGAGACAAAGTAGGAAACTGGTTTAAAAAGAAATCCACTAACATTACTTATTTTAGGTACACAGATGACAGAAAAGGATGAAAAATAAGTGTGGTGGGGCTGTAGTTAAACTCTTTGGGAAAAACTCTGACACGCTTAAGATGGAGGTTGAATTCCTTCCTACAATGCTGAAATCGTGTAGTTCCTTTTTGCAGGAAGGGAGTAGTTTTAATTTTATAGTAACAGTCATTCAGCGGAATGCACATAGCAGAGCAGAAAACACCCTCAGGACAAGGATATTCTAAGTATGCCAAAGCTGGCTGGTCTTTTTTTTTTTTTGTTAAGGAAATTGGGTAAGCAAACTCGCTAAGAAGCAAATCCAGTTGTCTGTCTGCATTTTTTAAGATATTTTGTTGTGTTACCACTTGAGAAACCAAATGTGATAACTAATGAATCTGCTCCTGTGAATTGTTGTACACCCTCAATTTGTACTGAATTCAGCGTGGTTTGAAGGCATCTGCCACCTTACAGAAGGCACTGGCCATTTTGCAGGCTTGTGTCCTTTCTTAGGAAGATCAACAAAATAATTGGAAATAAGGATCAAATCCATGGCCAAGTGCACAACCAAGACAAGTGAAATCAGTAGAGGACAATGAACACAAAAGGAGAAACAAAACAGTGGAGTCTTGAAATAACAAGTTCACTTGAAATAACACACAGTTCACTGATTAGCAGACAATGAGTTAGATTTAGAGAAGTTTTCATAGCAGGGAATTCAGCAAAGGTGGGCCTCAATTTTCTCCTAGTCATATCAGTGTAAACCAGGAATAATTTAATTGAGCCCAACGAAGAAAAGGCATGTGGTGAAAGAAAATCAGGTCAAACATTCCTCAAGCTAAGGATGTTGCAAATAACTTTACCCTATTACTTTGGATCTATTTTGGGGTCTGTTTCCTGACAATTGCTAGTTTTGCCTCCCCCTTTAAGGAAGAATGGTCCAGAGTTTAGGACTCTAACCTTGGACTCAGAAGCAGTGAACGAAAATCCCTGTTCTGCCATGGAGAGCTTGTGTCCACTAAACCAAATCACTTAGTTTCCAAAAGAAGGGAATATAGTTTCAATTGAGGACTTCATTTACAGCGTCTACTGTGACTATGAAGACCCACACAAGAGTGACAGTCTTGCTGCATCTCTTGCAGAGGTGGTAGGTGTCTGGCAAGTCCTTAGTGTGCTTTCTGTGTGCTTGCTTCTCCTCTGCTAGCTGTCTGATCCTCATCTCGCCCTTCTGAAGGCCCTTGTGTAACCCCTGCCTCCATCTGCTGCGGTCATCTGCTAGTTCTTCCCAGTTGTCCAGCTCGATGTCTACCTCTCTGAGGTCTCTCTTGCAGACATCTTTGTAGCGCAACTGGGGGCGTCCGGGAGGTCTTTTGCCAGAGGCTAGCTCACCATACAGGATGTCTTTTGGAATCCTTCCATCATTCATCCTGTGGACATGGCCAAGCCAGCGGAGCCGACGCTGCCTGAGGAGGGTGTGCATGGTAGGGATTCCAGCTTGCTCGAGGACGGCAGTGTTGGTCACTCTGTCCTTCCATGATATTCCAAGGATGCGCCTGAGGCAGCGCAAGTGGAAGATGTTCAGCCTCTTTTCCTGGCGGGCATACAGGGTCCAAGTCTCACTGCCATAAAGGAGGGTGCTGAGGATGCAGGCTCTGTAGACTTGCATTTTGGTGTGAGTGTACAGCTTGTTGTTATTCCACACTCTCTTGCTGAGTCTGGACAGAGTTGTGGCTGCTTTTCCTATCCTCCTGTTTAGCTCAGTGTCCAACGACAGGGTGTCAGTGATGGTGGACCCGAGGTAAACGAACTCATGGACGACCTCTAACGTATAGTTGTCAATGCTGATTAATGGGGATTCAGCAACATCCTGACCGAGTACGTCTGTCTTCTTTAGGCTAATGGTAAGCCCAAAGTCCTTGCACGCTTTGGAGAACCGATCCAGCAGTTTTTGAAGCTGGTCTTCTGTGTGAGACACTACAGCAGCATCGTCTGCGAACAGCATGTCTCTGATGAGGACTTCCCGCACCTTAGACTTAGCTTTCAGCCTTGCAAGATTAAACAGTGTCCCATCAGATCTTGTGTGCAGCAAGATGCCCTGTGTTGAAGATCCAAAGGCATGCTTCAGGAGGAGTGCGAAGAAGATCCCGAACAACGTCGGAGCAAGCACGCATCCTTGTTTGATGCCGCACCTGATTCTGAAAGCATCTGATAATGCGCCGTCATATTGGATGGTTCCTCTCATGTCTTCGTGGAATAACTGGATCATCTTGAGTAACCGTGGAGGACAGCCTATCTTGTGGAGCAGTTTGAACAGACCATCCCTGCTGACCAAGTCAAAGGCCTTGGTCAGGTTGATGAAGGCTATGTAGAATGGCTTCCTCTGCTCCCTGCACTTCTCCTGCAGCTGCCTTAGAGAGAAGACCATGTCAACGGTAGACCTCTCTGCGCGGAATCCACACTGCGATTTGGGGTACACCCTCTCAGCAATCTTCTGGAGTCTGCCAAGGATGACGTGAGCGAACAGTTTACCAGTGACGCTTAGGAGGGAGATTCCACGGTAGTTGTTGCAGTCCCTTCTGTCTCCTTTGTTCTTATACAACGTTACAGTGTTAGTGTCGCACATATCCTGTGGAACCTCACCCTCTTTCCAGCACAGGCACAGTAGCTCATGTAGGGGTTCCAGGAGTGTGTCCGGGGCACACTTGATTACCTCTGGTGGTATACCATCCTGGCCAGGGGCCTTTCCTGCTGCAATGCTGTCGATGGCTCTCTTCAGTTCATCCCCAGTTGGTTCTTGATCCAGTTCGTCCATTACTGGTAGGAGCTCGACAACATTGAGGGCTGCGTCAACCACAACGTTCTCGCGTGAGTACAGCTAGGAGTAGTGCTCAACCCAGTGCTCCATCTGTTTGGCTTTGTCAGCAATGACTTCACCAGATTTGGATTTCAGAGGTGCCATCTTGTTCTGGGTGGGTCCTAATGCCTTCCTCATACCCTCGTACATTCCTCTGAGATTACCAAAGTCAGCACAGGTCTGGATGCTGCTGCATAGCTGGAGCCAGTGGTTGCTGGCACAGTGCCTGGCTGTCTGCTGTACTGTTCTTCTGGCTGCTCTAAGTGCTTGCTGGGTACTCTGGCTCGGTGAGCGTTTGTACTCCAGGAGTGCAGCGTGCTTCTTTTCAATGACTGGAATCATCTCATCGGAGTTAGCTTCGAACCAGTCGTTCATGTTTCTAGCTCTTCTTCCAGACCGACAAGGCCGTGTTGTAAACTGTATCCCTCAGATGTTGCCATTTGGATGTCGTATCGGTGCCCACAGGGCCACTGCGCAGATTTTCCTGGAGGGTGTCTCTGAACTTTTTAGCTTTCTCCGAGTTTGCCGTCTTTCTGGCGTCAATGCGGGGCCTTCCAGCAGGTTTAGAGCGGTACAGCTTCTTGGGTCTCAGCTTGAGCTTGGAGCAAACTAGCGAGTGATCTGTATCACAATCAGCACTATGATAGCTGCGTGTCAGAAGGACTTTTTTGAGGTTGTTACGCTTAATGATGACCACATCTAGTTGATGCCAATGCTTCAAGCATGGGTGTCTCCACGACGCTCTGTGCTGTGGCTTCGTTTGGAAGAATGTGTTTGTGACGCACAGATCATGGTACCAAGGTGAGACCAAGTGTTAATGTATGTAACGCAGTTCATACTCAAATTCAATACACTAACACTTGGTCTCAACAGAGGTAGCGATTATCTCTATGGCTACATCCACAAGAGAAGCTTTTCCCAGCAAAACTGGACTTTAGTTGGAAAAATCAGTGTCTACATGGAAAATGCACTTTGTCAACAGTTTGTTGACAAAACCTGGTACATCCACTGGCAGCGTTCTGTCTCCCCCCATTCAGGTCTAATGCCTCTCTCGACAGTGTGCTGTTGACAAAACAGTCATGTTGGCGCTCTGGCACCCTTTTGTCTACAGAGAGGGCTTCCAGTTCACCATGAAACCCTGTTTGCAGAGCCTTTGGTCAGCTGCTCTGTCGAGAGAGAGCTGGGCAGTCTGGCTGCTCTATGTCAACAGAGCAGATTGCTCTTTTGATCTGCTTTTATGTGTAGATGCAGTCTGTCACCAGAAGTTTTGCAAGGAAATCTCTTCTGACAGTCACTCCTGTCGACAGAGGCTTTTCATGTAGATATAGGCTATGTGTATGTCTACACAGCATAGCTATTTTGAAATAACAACTATTGTTTTGAAATAACTGTTCTAGCATCCACACAGTGCAGCCACTATTTTGAAATGGTTTCAGAATAGCAGCTGGCTTATTTCAAAATTGGTAAACCTCATTACATGAAGAATAGTACCTATTTTGAAATAGCTATTTTGAAATGGGTACTGTTAAGAAAGGGAATAGAACCTATTCTGAAGTAAGCTGTAGTGTGTCAAATGGCTCTGTTTTGAAATAGGCTCTGTGTAGATGCTGTATTTCGAATAGCTAAGTGCTATCTTGAAATGCATTTTTGTGTATAGTGGCGTTTCCTGAAAGTAAGCTATTCCAGAATAGCTTACTTCAAAATAAGGCTGCTGTGTAGACATATCCATATATGTCAGCATCCTGTAGCATATGTTAGCACGTGCTCTCATTTTGAGAGAACCCAGTGTACAGATGAAAGTGGAAATACACTGTACGTTTTAGCACTACAGACATGTTTCTTAGCTCAGTATAAGGACAGCAGTATCACAGTCCTTACTCAGGAAAAATATACTGAAGTACAGGCACAAGCCAAAACCCCAGATGCAAAAATGAGAAGCGGCTTAAGGGCAAATTCAGTACCTGGACCCAGATGTGAATTTTATAGTTGTTTCTTTTTTCCATAAAGGGTCAAACCAAGAATCTAGCTTTGAGCCTCTGTCACACTGAAGTAGGTGTGTCTAACTTCTGCCTGCAAAAGTTGTGACTCTGACCACAAGACTTGGAAGTCTGTGTGAGTGCTGCTTGATATTTGAACATCCCTTTTGCTCACAGATAAATTATATGACATATGTGAGTAAGCAGAGCAAAGCTAACAAGAAGTCCAGGGGCACCTTATAGATTAACAGATATTTTGGAGCATAAGCTTTCGTGGGCAAAGACCCACTTCATCAGATGCATCAGGCCTTTGCCCATGAAAGCTTATGCTCCAAAATATCTCTTAGTCCATAAGGTGCCACAGGACTGCTTGTTTTTGAAGATACAGGTTAACTCGGCTACCCCTCTCATGCAGAGCAAAGCTGACACTTTCTTATGTCAGTGTTTTTATATTTGTGCATGTACACATTTTGTATATGCATAAAACATAATTCAGTTGACAGTAGCTTTTTGTTTCTCCCTCAGGCACATGTAACCCTTCAAGTTTACGGCTATCGAGACGAACAGTTAAGAAAAAGCTTTAGGCTAGATAGGAGCAAATCTTTTGTAGTCCTTCCATCCCAAAGGGATGCATTGTAAAGGCTACGGAGTATCATAGGCACAAGACACAATGGTTGAAGGATGTCTAACTTTCATCTTAGTCTTCCCATATGAAAGATAAAGTTTGGGCAAATATCCAGGTGACTGATTAGGCTGAGTTTCTTTTTAAAACGTTCATCTGAATGTTCTCTTATGGTATCTGTGGGAAGAATAACTTTCTTTTTGTGTCATCTTTTTCAAACTTACCTTTAAACTTTTAATGATACCAAAAAATCTGGGTTAAGCCCTAATAAATAAGATAAACACCCAGCACTAAGTCCTGGTGAGAGGTAAGGAGTAGGGCAGAGACTTCAGCTGCTGTTCTAAAACCCAAACATCAGCTGTACAAAAGGTTTCTAGTTAATGCCAGGTTAAGTTTTTACTAAAAATTCTTGGCTCATCTAGAAATATTTTTATTAACTTGTAAGGATGATGATTGTTCCACCTGCTGCACATATGCTGCTTAAAATAACTTTTGCTGAAGCTGGGCCGGTTTGTAATTGGCAGTGGGAGGGAGTGGATGATGGGGTGGCAAACGGGTCTGATTTGATTTAGAACACCTGAATCCTCTTTTACTTATACTCACTGTTCAGTCTGTTAAATGGATTTGGGATCTTTTGTTTTATGAAAGGCTGTGAAGTGATTGTGAAGGAGTGAGAGGATCCAAATTCAGAGCAACATGTTGAGCCAGAGATTTAGGAAATGGTTCAGACACAACAGCGTCACTGATGGGTTTTGCTGCTGTGGTTAGAGGTTTTCTGGAGTTGTGCTGATCTATGTATGAATATACCCCCATAAAAGATTAGATTAAACAAGGCTGTGTTTTGAAAAGCTGTAGTGGATCTTGAAGCATCATAAGTTAAAGCCACAGAGTCAAATATCAGTGTCCCAGACATCTGAAGGGAAGTGGGGAAAATGAAACCAGGCTTTGCCTGACGTTTCAACATAATCATTATTATCAACGAAAAGTTATGTTGGGCATGTGTGTCCTGCCCTATGGCCTGTCATGTTCTACAGGAGAGCAAGGATATTTTTTTTGTGTTATTTGTATTCTAGCAGTACTGTAAATGATGGTAACCATTTTGATCCTGTCATCCTCATGTCGTAGTCAGAAGCAATAAACCTGGCAGAGGAAGATGTAATTTATACATTCCTGCAGTATCTAATTTCCTTGGGCGCGTCCACACTAGGAACTAACATCAAAGTTAACATTGAAGTTAGGCACTGCATCAAAGTAGCCAGCAGAGAGTCTACACGCATTTTCTCTTCGAAGTTAACTTCAGAGTTGGGCTCCCTACTTTGAAGTCCTTACTCCATGCCTGGGAATGGAGTAGTGCTCTACTTCAAAGCAAGCAACTTCAAAGTTATTTTTGTAGTGTAGATACAGCCCTTGTATTTCATATGGGGACTCTTGTAGTGTTCCTCACAATTTGGGCTGGGCGAAACAGATTTAAGGAGCAGGATTACTGTTGACAAGGGTTGCTGAGTAAACTTGCTGAACCAGCACATCCATTGCCCATGCCTTCTTCCCAGGCAATGGTAAACAATGTTAGGGATGAGCTTCTTTTCTCCAACCTCCCCTCCCCCCAGTGGAGGCAAGAGGACAGCTGTTTTCCTATCCTGAACCGTTGTACCATCAAGGTTTACCCTTGAAGAACCTGATCTAGATCCTGGCCTGAGGCTGTGCTGCAGTGTTTTGTTGACAAAATCCCTGGCGCGTCCAGATTCCCAAGGCATTCTGTCAACAGTAAATTGACAGAACGCAACACTTTGGTTAACAACTGTACCCCACTCCTCCATAACACCTCCATCTGTGGACAGAACGCTGTTCTGGATGTTCGGTGGGGCGGGGGAGGGCTCTGTTCACAGAGAGGGCTTCCAGAACACAGGGCAGCTCTGACTGCTGGGCTTCCGGTTGGCTGTTTTGTTGATAGAGTGGCTGGGCAGTCCAGCCGCTCTCTGTTGAGAGAGCAGATTGCTTGTGATCCACTTAGCAGTTCAGCTGCCATCTATTGACAGAAGCTTTTTCGGAAGATACCTTCCAACAAAAACTTCTGTCAACAAATCGCTGTAATCTAGACCTATCCTGAAAGTATTTGGGAACTCCTGTTGAAGTTTGTCCTAATAAATGATTGCAGGGAGTTCTGTCTAAAGTGAGGTCTATAAGACACTTTGGCTGTGTGTTGTTTTTCTGTTTTGGTCTCCTATTGCATTGTACTTTAATGCAGTGATTAAGATTGAGGTCAGTGATCCACAGTTTTATTAACCATGAGATTTTTAAAAGTGTCTCTGAGCTGAAAATCTAAAAAGTAGATTTTTTTTTGTCATAATTGAAGGCTACCAGTGATAGAAAATTAAGATTTTAAATGGAAGTAAAGGGAGGAGCACTTTTTAAAATTCCACTGTATGAATTTTGTTGTGCTTTTACAATTCAAAACAGAACATAATAAATCGCTGTCCCAGTAAGTTGTCCGTTTTTATGTAACGCTCCCGTTAACTTCAAAGTGATCTCCCCCTCTGAGTGATAAGAGGATGTGACTCCTAATGAAGACCCATTCTTTTGCATGCTTAGAAAAAGAGTGTAAAATATTTATTCTAAATTACTGAATGGAAATAAAAAGGTGATTATCTAATCACCAGTCCATACGTTTTAGAGCAAACAACTCTTTAGTCAGAGTCAGAGCACTGAACTCTCATCCCTGGTACGCTGCTGACTCTCTGTGTAACCTTGAGCAAGTCTCTTGGCCTTCTTGTATCTCAGTTATCCCAGCTGGAAAACTAGGTGAAAAGCCTGACCTCACTGAAAACAAATTTTTCATCTTGAGCTGAGCTTTCTTAGCTAAATAAGCAAATATTTTAGCCTGCTATGTCACTGCATAAGTTCAGTGGCCCAATTTAATTTAGGGACTATATTTTACTATGATGTTTAATCCTGGGACTAAACTTTCCCGCATATGCAGAACATACCACTCCCCAAACACCCTGTTGCATCTTAGATTGCATTTTATGTTGTAATTTACATGCTCTGTGTTGAGACTGACTCTTGTTTACTCTTTGCTTGTGCTTGGGACAGAGAGGGAGATTAAAGGTGGTTTTAAGCTACTTTTGTACTCCCGTGTACTGAGGCCCGCTTGGGGACGTATTTGATCCCTACCATAAGTTACAGCAGACTTGATTGCCGTAAACTTCTATTCTGCTTTCACAGTCACTAGGAAGAAGAGAATAGCCAGAAAGTTCTGGGCACCACAGCTCCCAGCCTGCTCTGTATGTGCCCCCAGCCCAGCCTTTGTGCGAGATGCTCTGAGTAAGGCTAGCACAAAGCCCTTTTATGCCAACTCCACACTGTCCATAGTGGACCTGTGCACCCCTTTGTGCTGCCAGAGCACAGTAAAGGAATTTCTGTATAATTGGGAATCTGGCCTATTATGCAGTGGTTTTCAGAGATGATTTTGGCTTTGGTGGGTTTGTGACAGTCCCTCAGGAGTATTCTCATTTTTCTGCAAGATTCTCTGTTTCTAGCTGAGAATATAGGCTCCAACCCTGTGAGGTGTTGCTCCGTGATGCTGAGTTCTGTCTCATCCTTTGAGAGTCAGTGGGTTTTGATGGCACTGAGCACCTTGACAAAGGGCACTTAGCATTTCTTAAGACAAAGTTCTTATGCTGTTTTAATGTGGTTTTTAATGATTTGGAAAATAAACAAGTCTTCCTTAATTTCAATACAGTAGACTTGATACTGTGAGTCCATTTAGATTCCCTTTTGTTGTTTTGGAAGAGAAGTTTAATTTGTAAGAAGACTAACGTGCACCCAGGGGAAGCTTGCATCATTTCCTCTCTGTTTCATCAGCATTCCTGTAATATAACATAACTATCCTTCTGGGAAAATGATATTATGTCATTTTCACTCAGTGGGAACTGTCAACACCAGTAAGATGCTTCATCAAGGTAAAAAAAAAAAATCAGATGATCTTAAAATCAGATGATCTCCTAACCCAGTCTGAGTCAGTCATTGTAACATAGCTGTTGGGAGTCTTTTTATTTTATTATTATCATCATCATTCCCTGACCTGAAGTGCATAGTCGTACAAAATAGCATCATGCTGCAATTTGCACCGTTTATAAAAATACTTGTTAGAAGATTTTTCCAAGTTTCTGTTCTTACCTGTAGTTTTGGTGGAGTTTTGCATGCTTACGGAACATTTCAAAAATTGAGACGTACAGTTTGTGTCCTCACTGTCAGTTTGACACTACCAGTTAGAAATGTCCTAGGAGTAACCACCATAGTCATGATTCCCCATCCATTGCAAACTTTTTCAGTGTCTGTAAATTAGTGTAAGAAGGCAAATGCACTCTTGGTTGTGGGTGCACTGGGGGGGGGCAAGGGAGAGACTGGAGGAGGAGGAGTCTTTCTACATTTGCTGGACTTAACAGCATTTAGATGTAGGAATGCTTTGTGTTGTTAAGCAGTATCTGGAGATGGAAGCTGGTTAAATTTTTATGAATTTTGCTTCCTTTTTTTAGAGAAAAAAAGATGACTTACTATGCACGTTTACAGTATAAATTTATCTCATATCTTGACCTGCTGTAGAGTTGATCCAAAAATTTCAGAATTTGGAGTTAACATAAAAAAGAGGAATTTTCCACAAATATTTTTGTGACAAATGCTCCTGTTTTTCAATCAGCTCTAGTAGTGACAGTCAAGTCCTTGGTGGGACTGATGGGAAACAGCTAATATTTTTCAAGTGCTAGCTCTTAATTCACCCATATTCATGGTATTTTCCCCACACCTCTGTGCAATGCAGAGTGTTGTCATTTTACCAATGGGGAACTAAGGCAAAGCAAGAGAGAAGATGAAAGTTTCTGCTAGTTGGGAGAGGGTCCAATTTGATATACCTATTACGTGATTTTTCGAGTCCCTAGTGTTTTGCAGAGGAGAACATTTGTTGACATCAGTTGCAAGAGTGAGCTCTCCAGCACTTCAGAAAATCAGGTTGGAGGGTCCCTTGTTGGGTACCAAAAAAGAAAAGGACAACACACAACTAGTGGCCTGCTGTAATTAAACAAAATAAAATAGGCTTAACTGACTTGCCCTGCATCTCAAAGAAACTCTGTTGCAGAGCCAAGGGTCAAATCAAGAACCTAGGGCAGCAGTTGACTGCCTTAACCAGTCCTTTCTGTTCCTGCTGTCCTTTACCACATTCACTGCACACCTTCCAACTCCCTCCACAACTGAAGCAGGGCCTACAAGTAACTTCCTTCACCAGACCAAGCTGATTGAGCACTGTCCAATCTATGCATTGAATTAGACAGAGGTCCAGTGGAAGAAATTGTGTATGATCATATAATCATGGGCGCTGGGTATAACAGGCAAAGAGAGGTAATGTCTGCCTTGTGTCTTAGTGTTCCTTCTGTCCCTACTCTGACAGTGCCTGAAGGCTCCTATAACAAACTGTTGCAGCTTGCGCACAGTTGACTCTGCCACTGAAAGTTAACTAGTATCAGAGAGGTAGCCATGTTAGTCTGTATCTTCGAGAACAAGAAGTCCTGTGGCACCTTATAGACTAACAGATATTTTGGAGCATAAGCTTTTGTGGGCAAAGACCCACTTCATCAGATGCAAAATATCTGTTAGTCTATAAGGTGCCACAGGATTTCTTTTTGTTCTGAAAGTTAACTGTTAACTAAAACAAAAAAGCAGTCATGTAGCACTTTAAAGACTAGCAAAATAATTTATTAGGTGATGAGCTTATGTGGCATAGACCCACTTCATCAGATCTTCCACAGAGAGTGGAGCCAAAAAGGAGCATGGTTGAAGTATGGGTTGGGCCAAAGGCTGGGGAGCTTGCCTCCTGAAGCAGCAGCTTTACCTACTGGCCCACACATGTTTAAGGCCAGCAGACCTGGGTCATCAGCAGGAGGGAATGAACCTCTGACCTTAAGAGCCAATACCTTGTGTTCTACCCCAAGAGCTAAAAGCCAACTGCATCTCAGCCAAGGCTGTAAGGCAGAGATTTCGCTCTCCTTTGTCAGTGGTCTCAGTGCCTATGTGGTTACATGTGTAATTAAAATAATCACAACAAGTAGCAAAGGGGACTAAAATTAAGGTTGTATATGTTATCTCTATCCCAATCAATGTATAGCATGTGCCATGTAATGTTGTGTGTCCCTGCTTTCTATGGCAATAATAGAGTATTTATAGGCACTTAAAGGCAAATTTTAGCACAGAGCCCAATGACTTAGAAATGCAGCTCCTCTTGTTATTGTTAATGGCATTTCAAAGTCTTATTTCACAAATACCCTTATAAAAGTAATTGATACAATCTTATTGTCCTCTAATGATCTTTGATATTTACACATCAGCCTATCAATCGTTTTTGAGCCATTAAAGCTGCCGTTATGAAGTGAGATCTCATCAGCATGACATTCTCATTGCAGGTGGGATATTTTTAACAATTTTTGTGCTAATATTCCTATGATGCTATTGGAAATGCACGCATCAACAAATTATTTTAGCATATGCCACAGTAACAGCTAGTTGGTCTCTTTAGAAACTGCATGACACTTCTGTAGCATATAAGCAGAGTTGTTGGAATTGATGGTGTAAATTTGTTACAAGGCAACGATTTAACAAGTCAGCACAAAGCAGTTCTAGTTACAGTGGCTAAGAGGCTTATATGAGTCAGACTTGATTAATATGTCAGTTGCTTTGCACCTAGAGTTCTTTCCAGACATTGAATACATTCTGGTGCCTGACAATCATTTCGTTAATACGATACAAGTACTGTGAATAGATAACATCATATTGTGAGACAGCAAAAAGAAGCACTGTCTTCAGGTTTCTTGAAGAAGCTCATTGTTTGAGGAAGAGTTTTCAGGGCTTTTGGCAAAATCTGAGGCAAAACATCATAAAGCCTTCATTGTTAAGTTAGTTGCTGATCCATTAAGTTATCAGTCTATATAGCATTACAGAATTTGTAACATAGGTTACCAATGGCACACTGATCATCCACTGTCTTTACAAGAACACCTCTCTTTCAAAGTAATAATATTGCTAGTTTTACACAGCATTGATACTGACTTACAAAAGGGCTAAAATTGACCATCCTAACACATGGATGATACCTTATGTTAGAGTGGGTAGCAGAATATGGCTCATATATATTAAATATTCCTAATGTAAAATATTCATATTTAAAGAGGAAAAACCAGTGCCAACACTTCACAGGTCTCACAAGTCTGTAATTACATTCATTTCATATAAATATTGTATTTAATATGTTACAGTAATATGTACATGAGTGCAAGCATACTGTTGTAAAGAATACTTATTTACATAGTGTTACCACGTAATGTCTGATTACTGTAGCAGATAGTAACGGGGAACAATGTTCGTTGCATGTAAAGGTTTAAACCATATGAGATTAGTTAAATTTAAAGAAAGTTGTACAGCTAAATTCAGCTGAATATTTATTTTGCAATATGTGGGAGTACATTTATATATTTTCTTGAAATAGAACATGCATTTGAATGACGAGAGCAAACTTGTTGCTTCCCTAAACTGAGAGAAATAGATGATGTTACTAAATGTAGCTGTTGAGTAAAACTAGTATTTGAGCACACTCCTGAGGTATTCATCTTAAGCACTCTTCTAACCAGTCAGTCACAGAATGTCAATGTATTTGTAGAGATCACTGTTTGTCCTCCATGTTATACCTTTTGTCCCTTCCCCTGGAAACACTAAGGACCAAATTCACACCTGATATAAATCAGCATTCCTCCATTTATGTCTCAGCTGACGTAAATCAGCAGAACTCTATTGACTTCAAGCTGAGAATCTGACCAATGGGAAACATAAAAGTAGCCATCATCACATTTGTCATTTTTAGTTTTGAAAATGAAGGGTATGAACTGGTGCTTAATGCTCTGAATATACCTGCAGTTGCTAAAATCTTATCCACTGGGAAATAATATAATTACAGTTCCTAATTGCATTCCTACAGGTCACCTGCTTGGGCTTTCCCATGATGACTCCAAATTCTGTGAGGAGAACTTTGGCGCCATGGAAGACAAGCGCTTAATGTCCTCTATTCTGACTAGCATTGATGCTTCCAAACCCTGGTCCAAATGCACCTCAGCAACTATAACTGAATTTTTGGATGATGGTCATGGTATGTATTATTATACCCAGTGCTTTTGTTTCCTAATATAAAAAGGTACCAGAATTCTGCTCCTGCCTCCCATCAAGCTTAACCTCTCCCAGCCCCTGTGGCAGCCCTATTCCTGACTCAAGGCTTAACATCCCCTGTGGCTTCTGGTGCTGCTAGGGCACCCCAGCCAGCTCCATTGGGGTTCCCCAGCCAGGGCCTGGGCCACCAGCGGAGCTTCGTGCCCCGCTGGCTCCCAGCCTTTGCTGTGCCCCAAACCCCACTTACTTTGCTTAGGAGCTTTACAGGTGGCTGTCTTCTCTTCTGCAGGGCTCCTCTCCTGCCCTATTCCCTACACTATAGCATGGGAGGGGCTGCTCCCAGCACCCTGCTGCACTGGAACAATAGGCCTCAATTTAATTGGTTTAATAGCCTCCTGTCGGCTGATAAACCAGTTGAACTGAATGCTAGTCTTTCAGCCAGCAGGCAGGCTGGGAGCCATAAATGGCTTATTAATGAGCCACTTGCAGCTTGTAGCCACCCTGCCCAGATGGCTTTCAAAATGGCGGCACCAGGGAAAAAAGGTGTTGGAACACAGTTCCACCATATTCGGCCAGAAAAAATGCTCTGATCATACCTGATGTCAGATACACATCTCGGATTTGCACACTTCTCTTATATACCACAGCAATGTTTAACAAAAACTCATTCTTATGTCAAGAAATTTGTGGAACAGATTCTGCCATCCCTTACTCCTATTCAGCAGTACCATGCAGCTACTTGCAGCCAGTAGGTAGTACACAGCATACCTAGGAGCTTGTTTGTATGAACCATCAGCATGTGGCAAGCTGAATTGTAAATCAGTTCCTTTTTCAAAGTGACGTAGATCAAAGCATGCCATGGAATCTGTAGTGTGTGGTTTCCACCTATTCAGGATCCGTGAAGAGAGTTGGAGGCTCTGCAAGCTGATGCAAGATAGATTTATACCCAGCTTGGACTGAATGCCAACTCTTTGTATCAACAAGACTTAATGCTGGCAGAATCTAACCCCCTGGTTGGCCTGCATGGTAACCCAGATAAACATTGGATAGAATGTAGGTGGATGATGGTCAGTGATGTTTTCATTGGGAACTTTAGTGAAGGCTAGCTAACAACCACAGTATTACTTTTTGTTTTCAACCATTAAAGAAGAGAGAATCCAGAGAGCATTTTAGCTAAGAGATGCATGAACATGTTGGCTTATCAAGTAATTAAAATGGAGATTAAAGGTTATCAATATTTGGCTAAAACAAAGTGAAGATGTGACACTTAGAAATCTTATTCCTCCTACTTACTATTATTTATGTTGTGTTAGTTTCTAGAGGTGCCAGCCAGGAATTAGCACTCCTTTGTGCTAGGCAGTGCTTTTTTTGTAAAATAAAATAAAATTAAAAAAAAAAAAGCTGGTACTCAGCCAGCTCCCTACCCCACCTTACTCCCAACAGAGTTCCCGTGGTTGGGGCTGCCAATACTCAGTACCTCAACTTTCATCATAGAAAAGGACTAGTGCTAGGCAATAGTTATCCTCACAACAAAAAGATAACCTCTGCCCCAGGCATCTGAAAGTCTACCGTAGAGTACTTTAGAAGATAAAACTAATCTTCTTTTTCTTGCCAAAATGAGGTAGCTTTTGAGAAATTTATGGCATACTTAGAGGAAAGGGGCTACTTCACTAGCAAACCAGAGTTTTTATTCAGGGTACTTGATTATTAAGCTGATTCTGAGTCGGTAATATACGAGGTAGTTTTGGTAACATTTTATTGTAACTTGGACTTAATAAAAAGAGGGGGTTTTTTTGTTTTGTTTTTTTTTAAAAATGCATAATCAGTAACCCTAAATGTATTTTAAACTGGTCATTGTGCTTGCAAAACAAGTGCAATTCTTAAATCAGCCACACAGATTCGAAAATCCTGAGAAACATTATGTAATTGAGCAAATGGATTAAGTTGTTATGGTACCTGCAGTACTTATGGATGAAAGGTGCTGCATTCCTGCAGAATAGAGAGGATTTTTTTAAAGTGAGTAAAGTAAATATTTTGACTAATTTCAGGACTGTCCAAAATGTGTCATTCTATTCCTGTATATGGAAAACTACTTCATTTTTTTTATTCTCCTAATTTTATAAGCTCCATTAATATAGGACTGTCCTGTTTTATGGTACCTATTGCTTTGGCATTCATTTAACTTTAACAGGTTGGTTTCCACATGTGCAAAAGCAGATCTGTATCATGTAGCTGTGTTATGCCTGAAGTGGACAAAATATGAATTGTGATTCAGAACTGCAGTTTATCCCCTTCCTCCCTACCCTTCTCTGGGGAGGCAGTAAATTACTTTATCCCCCTGCTGTGGACACAGACAACCTGTGAAGGCATACTGTGATGGAACAACCAGTCTGGGTGCAAAGATAGGGCTCCTCCAACTCTCTTCACTGCTAACGTACTTGCATTGGGAAGTGTTTAATGACTATGATGCCTACCTCATGGCTGGAGTCCCAATCTCAGCCAGAGAGTAACTGGAGTTGGGACAGTCAAGGCCAAGGGGCTCATGCCATTTACTTCAGTGGAAGCAGGACTGGGCCCCAGATCATTCAGGGACATGTCATAAGGGGATTGGAACAAGGTGTATACCTTACCACACAAGACATCCCAAAGATTTTGGTGTCACGTCTCCCACAGTAGCACACTACACAAAGTGAGGAAGGCTCTCAGAATTCGGCTTTCACTGAGTATGATTGGGTCAGGTGTGTTGCTCTTATTCACCCTGGTGAGCACTTGGTCACCAACACCAGTAGTCCCACTGAAATATGCAACATGGTGAAGTGCTTCACAGTCTGACCTGTTAGCTACTTTCATGCCTGACATCACTCCATTAATTTCAGTTTGACAGTGCAGTGCCTGTGGAAGCACTGGCAGTTTGATTGTTCGTTTGGTCGTCTGGACTTTGAAAAACATCATTCTTAAACGGAGACATTTTTTGTAATGAAGGGTTTCGTTTCATTCGGCTGTTTTCCCTGTGTGAGGGATCTTCCATCTATTTTTAAAGCAAAGATTTATATTGATAAAAGCTAAATATAATGTATGAAATCAAACCCTGTCCCGGAAAAAAAATCTTACCCAACAGTCTAAATTGCTAAACTTCCCTGAATAACAGTGTTGCAGGCACATTCAATGTATTAGGAATGTGAATCTTTCAGTTTGTTTTTTCAGGCTCAATGAAATCACAGCTCAGCAGCCAGCGTGCACTACTCAAATGATGTAACTTCAGCCACTCAGCCCTACTGGATCATGACACCAGGGTGTATTAAGAGTAAACTGGCCCAAGGTGTACACAATTTTCAGGGCTCTGCAAAATAATTTTGTGCCAGGCCTTCCACCACTACATTCTTTCCCTTTTTGGCCCACTCCTGGTAGCTGAAGTTTACAATGGCTCCCTCTGACTTTTGACAAAATTACTTTTCTGCAAACTTCCACATAGGTGAAAAGACTGTGACTCCAAAATGCTTTCAGGCAACAGGGAATGCTTGTCCATTCATTCTGATATGATGAGTGTGAAGCTGCTGCTGCTGTATTACAGAGGAGGAGATACCTTGCAGAACACACTGTAGCATCTCAGACAGAGAGAGAGAAAGAGACACTGCGTCTATGTTGGGTTTATTTGTTTTTGGCCTTTACATTGTCATGTGCAAATTAATGTGGGAGAGATTGTAAAAGAAAAGACACTTCCTTTGAAATATAATAAACTACCAGTGTGTTTTGCTTTGGACAGGCAGGAGCTTGTGAACCGTAAACTGTGACAACTAGAGCATGTGCATTGACGTAAGAAGATAGATAAATAAATAGTTCCCAGTGCTGCATGTTACAAATAAACTTAATCAAACTGAAATGAAATTCATGCTGCTGGACTCAGGGTGCCTTTGTGAAAGAATGGTGACTTCCTTACTAAGATGTTAATTAACCTTCCCACAGAGTTTTTTTTTAAAAACCTATCTACCTAAGATAACTGTTACAGCTGATTTCCCCACTCTGGCACTTTGAGTGCAGGTAATGGGGGCGCTGGCTAGCCACTGCTTAGGCCCTGTTTGGGCAGTTTCCAGAGCTGGAAAAGTTTTTCTAATTTGGGGGAGGGGTTGTTTCACATTAACCAGAAGCTGCCACCACTAGGTGTACAAAATTCCCTTTTCAGGGAAAAAAAAGTTCCTTGAAATCTCTTTCCTGAGGGCAAAGAGCACATCCCCGAAAAATAACAAAACAAAAAAAAAAACATGCAGGGGGTTGCGAGCTCTCTGATAATGTGTCTGTAGTGCAGCACATAGTTTTCTGCCTCCATATGACACAAAGAATTAATCGGTATTTGTTGACAAAGAAAAAAATAACTCTTTTTATTAAAACGACTATTTTTGCAAGCATTGCAAATGGCTTGGTGTTTAAAAAACACAAATTGAAGCAAAACACAGGGATTTTTGGTTACAAGAAAGAAAAAGGGAACAAATAACCAGCTCAGACATAATTTCCACTGAAATTTCCACAAACAATGAAAACAGGAAACCTTATTCAAGTACCTAAACTTTTCCCTATTCATACATACTGATGAGCCCAGGGGATCTGTTTTGGAAGAGTTCATTTCTTCCTCTCTGTCTCTGGAGAGAGCCCCCTTCTTCTCTCTTTTCTCTAACTAAGGAGAGATGCTGTGATGCAGTTTCAGATTTGAATTTTTCCACTAATTCCTGTTGGCTCTTTGCTACCTTCCCCCAAGTTTCCTCCCTCAGAGGCAGGTAAGCTTATTAACCTTCTCCTAGCTCTCTAGCGAAGATCAGGATTTCGTTTGCAGTTCCCATGTATAACAGGTGCTTTTATGGCATCATTACCACAGTATCTGAGCATCTCTCAGTCTTCAATATGTTTATCACAATACCCTTCTGAAATAGGCAAGTGTCATTATGCCCATATGACTGGCAAAAAATCAGGGAAACTAAGTGACTTACTGAAGGTTACAAAATAAATCTGTGGTGGAGCAGTGAATTTAACCAAGATCTTCTGACTCCTAGTTAACACCCTAACCGCAGCAGGCATGATTTAGTTGCCAACTTTCAGTTATTGAACTGACTTAAATTACCAATATGATATTGTGGAAGAAGAGGTCTAGTTACCCTTCAGGAGACAGGAGAGAAATCCATCCATTTGCCTTTACCTTCTCTCTACCATATTGTACTAGTTAACTGTAATTTTTTACGTGTTTGTTTATTGCATTCGGTCAATGTGCTCAGAACTGTGTGTAACCTAGATAAATTCTCTGTCTCAAGAAGTTACAACTTCTGCTCATCTGCCACATGCAGAGTTTTATTGTGTAATTCTCTCTTGGATAGCATGTTTGTAAAACTGCTAGTGGTGATAGCGAGATGGCTTGGACTGCATTGCCATCAAACATTCAATAATTCTGTAGGTCTTTTGTTTAATCAGATTTGGACTGTGTAGTCACACTGTGGTTGTGTTCCCAGAGTAACTGAAACAGGCTTGCAGGTGAACTAAACTGCTCAAAGTTTGCCCTATATAAGACATAATAATCCAGGTAGGCTGCAGGGAAAAATCATACCTGACCCTGGCATTGGAAGGAGTTTGCATTCCTTTGTTTACTTGAGTTAACACTTTGGCAGCAAAAGGAAATCATGCTGAATCCATGACTACTCCTGAATGCCCTTATGGTTGCATCGATCAAGAGTGCATTTCTCCGTAAGGCTGAATTGACATGGAGAGGTAGCCGTTTCTTTCCTGCCAGTTATCTGCGCCTTTGTCACATTCAGGTTGGATTTCTGTAATTCACCCAACTTGCAGCTACGTGTAAAGACCACTCAGAAATGTCACCTCCTGCAGAATGAACTTGCACACTTAAGTGGTATTTCTCACATTGAGCATGTTGCTCATGTCTTCAGTAGGCTGCATTACCTTCAGGTTCCTTTCTGAGTGTAATGGTGATGGTTTTGATCCACAAAGCTCCATATAGTTTAGATTCTCTGAATTTCAGACTGTACCCACGCTGCTATTTCTATTAAAATTTTCCGCAGCTGCATTACCATCCATGCAGCTTCACCATTGATAGGATGGGGAGCAGCAATTTTACAGGTAGAACACCAGGGCACCTTTGATTCTGCTAAGAAATAGTCTAAGTGACATGATGGTAAAAACACTAGATGCCAGTGGAACCTTGCCAAAGCTAGAGCTCCCACTGTTGCTAACTGTGGTAACACAACAGTAGAAATGTAAATAAAATGCCTCTGTACACAAGGCCTTTGAGACTTACCAATTCTCATGTTTTAACGTGTCAGTTGGAATGCCTGAATTTTTAGTCCCTTGATTTGTCTAGGTGCCAGAGATGGGGCATTTTCAGTAACAGTCTGGAATTCAATCCCCACCCAGTCAGAACAATTGAGAGTTTGATGTGCATGAGAGTCAATATGTAAAATATCTGTCTTGCATTAATAGTTGTGTTTTAACATGTAACTAACACAACTGAAAAGTCTAGTGTATAAAAGGATGCAGTCATTTTAGATGACCATCATTTATCCAAGGGCCAGCTACATTAGAGTTTTTAATGCTGTCAGTTTACATTTTAAGATTCAATAGATAGTTCAAGTGTAGACGAGCCGCTGAGGAATATTTGAATATTAATACTGTGGTAGCTTTGTATTAGTTTTGTCCTATGTTTTAGAAATTAAATAGTTGGTATCTCTAGAGCTTGATAAGCGCTCTGTATAACTAGTACTAACAAATACAGCTAAGTCTAACAAGATGGTGTTCTGCTGTTAGCACCACTTTTGGGTCCTATCTTCCTCCATCAGCAGGAAGCACATGAAAGGCGTGGCAGGGGACAAATATGGCTGGTGGTGGTGGTGGTGGGTTTTGGGTTTTTTCTTTTTTTAATCAAATATGTTTTTTGACAGAAAAGTGCTCCCAGTTGTTTTTTCCTTTTGGAAGCCTCCACCTTCTCCTGCAGAAAACAACTTTTGTGTCCGTACTTTCTAGTACATCTCTAAAATTGTATGCTGTAAGACAACATTAGGCTCCTTTTAATGCCTTTTATTTTGGGACACCAGCCTATCTGTTAGCTGAAGCACACCCTGTTTTCATTTTTTAAAAAGACAGTGTAGTCCAGACTAAATATAAGATCTAAATATTGGGTAAGTCAAGGCCACCAGGGGATAAATGGAACAATGAACTTAATGAGATGGGTCTTCTCAGGAATAAATAAGTGATGACACTGAAAGGATTTTTGGCTGAATTTAGCTGTTGAAAGGCCTTAGTAGTCTTTAGGGAAAGCAAACAATTCTTTTCTTCAGGGAAATGAAACCCATTTTTCTTTCATAAAGCTTCTAAACTAGGTTTTGACACATGATGTTGGGCTTGACTTTTCATATTTTGTAAACCGCTGTATTTGTTGGATATTTATATTATACATTTTTTAACCACTGTCAGACAGAGGGGGCTTTGGTGTTGGTTGCAAAGCAAGATGGGTTGTGGTAAGTTATTTTGGCTGGTGATAAGTGAAGTATGCCCCTACCACATGATATGACAGAGTTCAGAGTGAAGACCAAGTTCGCCATGTCTGCATGCGAGTGTCAGTGGTGTGAAAAAAATGGTTAGAACAGGACTCTTGAAGAATGTGGCTTTGGATTTTTCAGGAGAGAGGCTGCCAGGCAGGCTTTTGGCATTTGCAAATAACATGTTCTATCTTATATTTTAATTTATTTTCTTTTTTTATTTAAAGATTAATAGAACTGTTCAGACTGGCTCCAGAAGTGGCTAACCGTGATTCCTTACATGAGGAGCCCAGTGCATATTTACCACCAACATAACCTTTGATGTGCTACTTAGTCTTCTTTGAACTGATGTTTTTTTTCTTAAAGCCCCCCCCCCCCCCCCCCCACCCTCCCCCGGCTACAATTCTATTTTTTCAAGCTTTTTCTGGCTTTCCTTTAGAAGCTTTGCCTTTTTCAAATGTTCTGGCTCAAAATTCAAATGACAGCTTTGTTTATTTTATGTGCCTCTTGATCATGCCTCAAATCACAGATTAATAAATAGAGTGGAACCCACTTAACACTGAAACACAATGCAAGTCCCAAATTGCCTCAGTGCAATTCAGTGTTCAAATGTTTATAGCCGTGCAGGGCAGAGAGGAAGGGCTCACCATAAAATGATATAAATAGCTAGATCAGCAAGAGTTTGATGCTTGATCCCAGGTGGTAGGGACCCCAGTTGTGATAACAGTGGCTGATCCAAATCCCACTGAAGGCAATCAGCTTCATTAAGGTTTGGCTCAGATCCATGATGATTATCACCTTATCTAGATTGAAAGTTAGAGGTCCTTTAAAACAGATAACTAGGAAGTGAGTAATAAATTTGATTGTTCTTTCAGGGAACTGTTTACTGGACCAACCAAGAAAGCAGATCTTGGGCCCTGAGGAGCTTCCAGGACAAACATATGATGCCATTCGTCAGTGCAAACTGGCATTTGGACCTGAGTACACAGTGTGTCCTGGTATGGATGTATGCTCTCGCCTTTGGTGTGCAGTTGTTCGGCAAGGACAAATGGTGTGTCTGACCAAGAAGTTGCCCGCTGTGGAAGGAACACCATGTGGCAAAGGAAAGATCTGCCTCCAAGGAAAATGTGTAGACAAAACTAAGAAGAAATATTATTCGGTATGTTCCTGCTCCAAGAGCCAAACCATGGGTAAATCTTAAAAGGCCTGATCTTGCAACGGACTGATTTTAGTGGGTATTAGAGGGACATAGCAATGGAAGGGTTGTCTTCCTCCCATAGTCTAGAAAGTAAAGAACTGAGTTCCTATCTTTTTTTCATATGCAGTTAAATTATTGCTGGAGACCCTCTGCTGATCACTGTGGAAAAATGTTGCTGAATGTCAGGAAGCATGTTTTCTTCTGCCTGGGTGCTTTTACCTTAGGAAAGCAAAAACCATATAGATCTGAATCTGCAGTGAAGTAGAACTCAGTAGATAGAGGGGCTGTCGGGTTCCCATTCAAAGCTCTCTGGCACCACTGAAGTTAAATATGTGTAGCTTTAATGCATGCCACAGAAGAAAAGTTCCATGAGGACCTTATGTCTGGTGATAATTGAGCTCTTCCTTAACATGCTTCTGATGCCAGGAGCAGATTTCTAAAGCAGGAGGCATCAGAGCCAGTACATGAGATGGCGGAGTCCACCCGCCCTCATCAGCTTTATAGAGATGGAGTCTCTCCATACAGGGGAACTGTTCAGTGCATATCTTGAACTGCTTTAAGTTCAGTTTGCATGATGCTGGAGTGAGAAGCAGTATAAACCCAAAAAGGAGATCCCTGCCCCACAACAGCTTTGTGAGAATGTTTTAAGAAATGTTAGAGTAATTCAAACCTAATTGCATTCTCTGTTAATATATTTTCTCAAATTATGTGTTCACATTCTCCGGGTATAAAAGGCTTCCACTTCAGAAGTACAGTTACAATAGAAGTATTGTATTGTGCACAGAGATTTGTCTCTTAAGTGAGCCAAGTTAGTAGTGGCAGTCTTAGCTGCAGACAGTATCTGACTGCTCCTTCTCTTATTCCAATTTCTCTCAGCACTTGAATTCACTGGGTGAGAATTTGCTGTTAACTACACTCCTTTTGCCAATCTCTCTTTGCCACCTCATACCTGTGCCTCTTGAACTTTGAACAGAAATGAAATTAAATGTGAACTGAATGCTGCATACATTAAAGACAGTTCCTTAATTTGGGAAGACTGTAGTAATATAATTCAGGAAGATGATTTGATGAGAAATATGACAAGTATTCTATGATATGGCTGGCATGGATGCGAAGTGTCATTTTGAAACCAAAAGTGATTCAGCAGTGTAAAATACAAATGGGAGTCTCATAATCCTGCATAGATTGGAAGGGCATAGCTATTTATGGAATTTTGTAATCTAGTACAAAGACTCCATGATGAAGAACAGTATCTCCTTACCACAAGTATGCAATACAACTATACTGTTTATTTACTCAAGGATTACAGTGATCAATAATAGCAACATAGTATCTGGGCAGAGCTGAGCTAAGTGAAGTGAGCCTGGATGAACAAATGGAACTGTGATTATAATTTCTTTAAATTGACGTGTGTGTTCACAGTGAAGCGGGTGGAATTTAGTTTCTGCAGAGTTAGGCTAGATACTGCCTTTGATCTGCATCCAGAACTCCACTGGATGTCATGCTCCCTACATGAAGATCGAGGGCTCTATGTGGATGTGGCTGCAAGTGAAAAGTTATTCCACATTCTAGCGTAAGGTGAGCTGTAGTTTAAATGTGGAAGAAGATATGTGCCATTTTGGGGGAAAGTATCTGTGCTTTTGGGGAGAGAGAATCTTCATTCAGATGTGAACTCTTTCTTTACATCCCACTGTTTCATACATTCTAGGCTTCAAACCACGGTAACTGGGGTTCCTGGGGGCCGTGGGGACAGTGCTCCCGTACATGTGGTGGAGGTGTTCAGTTTGCCTATCGTCACTGCAACAACCCAGCTCCCAGAAACAATGGGCGGTACTGCACTGGAAAGAGGGCCATATATCGCTCCTGCAATGTGGCAGCCTGCCCTGCAAATGGTATGTTCTGCAGCAGGTCAAGCTGCTTCATGTTACAGCCTTTGTTCCTGTTAGATGGTGAATACTAAACCCACAGGGGGAAAGCAGATGTTGTCCATTATAGCTTCCCCCCAATGAACCACAACATGGAAACATTAGCTGCAAATGATAAAATGTCACTGTAACCCTATTTAAATGTAAAAGCATAATTGACTCTGTTAAGAGATGGTGACTACTGATAGGAGGATTCCATGAACAACCTCATGACTCTTGAGAGATGAACTGTATGAGCAGAGTTTGGTCACTAAGATGCTTATAATTTCCTGGGCATGTTGCCCAAATAAAAGATTTGGAGGATTTTCAAAGGCCATTAACAGGTGCTAGGGCAAGGAGGAGGAATGGTGCGACTGAAACATGGTTGGTACTATAAGACCAAAGAATAGCTTGGATGCATTGACACTTGCAGTAGATACTAAGATAAACACTAATGAGATGCAATGATGATTCTCCAGCTAAAGCCTTTCGACAAGAACAGTGTGAAGCGAGAAATGGCTATCAGTCTGATGCAAATGGTGTCAAAACGTTTGTTGAATGGGTCCCTAAGTATGCTGGAGTGCTTCCTGGAGATGTGTGCAAGCTCACCTGCAGAGCCAAAGGGACGGGTTACTATGTTGTGTTCTTGCAAAAGGTAAGGTGACAATCTCAGTTCCAGTGGTATTTTGGAAACCTTTGTATCAAAATTGTATCAAATTGTACCTTTTGTTTAACCAGACAGCCCAGAAAAATGTTAGCCAGAATTTTAGAGCAAAATTTGACTTCTAAAACTAGACACAGTTTCCACATCTAAACGTGTGAATGCACATGAAATTGTGTTTGCTAATGCAGTCACCACTAGTTTGACATCATTAATAGGTAAAAAGGATTGTGTGTTTACAATTGACAGAGCATTTGGGAATTTTTCTGGTTGAAAGGAATATGATAAACAACTAAACTTTGTTCCAAGCTGCGCTGATATGAATCTAGAGTAACTCACTTACAGCCAGTGCTCTGTTGTGTGGCTATAGTCAGTTTATTATTTCTGACATGGTACAATCAAGAGTGAAGTGGTTTCTGTGTATCCTTAGTTATGTGCCTTTCTTCCTCTCAATGTTATGAGGTTTCATTCTTTCAAGTTTATAATATACTTTGATATGGTCAGATGAAAAGGGGTCTGTAAGTGCCAAATATTATTGTTAATAAAATCATCATCCTAATCAGAACTTCTGATTTAGTGCCTTAGGATGAACAAAAGAGGCATATGGTGCCTTTGTTCCTCTGTCTGCTGCTTTAGTTGGCCTGAGAATTAGAGTACAGAGGTGCCGGTTAGCAGGAGAAGAACTGTATTCTGTTAATCATCACACCAAAGGCCAAGCAGGCAGAAAAGTGAACAAGAACTTACACATGCAGTGGGCGCTATTTACAAAATTCGTCACTGCAACAGCCCAGCTCCACGATAGGATGGCTCAACTAAGTAAATAGATGTTTGCCAATCAAGTACACAAAAGCAAATCTTTTACAGTTTTAACTAACAAAGACTTAATTCCCTAGGTGACTGATGGAACTGAATGTAGGCCGTACAGTAATTCAGTATGTGTCCGGGGAAAGTGTATTCGGACTGGTTGCGATGGCATCATCGGTTCAAAGCTCCAATATGACAAGTGCGGGGTGTGTGGAGGAGACAATTCCAGCTGCACGAAAGTCATGGGAACATTTAATAAAAAGAGGTAATCATCTAGGGTGGAAATAAACATACCCGTCTGTGCAAGCAGAATTATTAGTGGGCTTCATATGCTTAGAAGCTTGCTAAGTGTCTAAGTCAGAAGTAAAAGTAGAAGGGATAAGTAATAATCAGAGAAAAACATTGCACACAATTCCTGTTTTTGCGATTCTAATACAAATGTAGGGTGCAGCCCTAGCAACAGAAAGTCTGACCAGAGTAAGGGCAAAGTTTTGCTAGCTGCTTACAACAATCTATGTACCAGGAATAGCATAACTGGTGGTAGAATGTGGGAAACCCAATCAGAAAGGCTTGAAGTGCTGATAGGATGCATTGTCCAAGGGGTCTGTGCATGTGAGGGTCCTATGGAGTCACAAACAGTTTAATATTGCCCCTTGCTAGGTTAGATACAGTTGCCCCTAGCCTAGAGATACGGTTGCAGATTACATCCCTCTGTAACAACATGCTCACATCAAGCATATTGCCTTCAATATCTCTGTAAATCACTCTACCCATACACACCAAATCAGTTAACCCTTGGTGCCCCTATTTTCCAGGCAGCTGAGCAGTTGTGATTAATGCTGGCCACCAACGGTGAATTTTTGTTCAATTAAACCTATTTACAGCAAGTTCTTGATCAAAAGTTTTACCACCATCATTTGAAATACAACAGTTAATTTAAAAGAAAACTCGCCGTTTAAAAATATTTCTTGGTCACAGAAAAGACTGAATTATTACTTGTCTTAATGGTAAAGTTAGCTCCTGTCTATCCAGTGTATCCTTCAGAGTAAAACAGTGGTTGTTTTGTATTTATAATGGAGAATAGTAATATCCCCTATATTAAATTTACCTAATAATTATCATTATAATCACTGCACATAATAGACTTTGTTTATACCTGTTTTCGTAATTGTAAGAAAACCTTAAAAATTACATACATGTTAAAGAACTTTAAAGTTGTGAAGCTAAGCACTCAGAAGTTAGAAAATGCCAGAATTCAGGTTATTTGTGCAATCTCATATCTTTGCATTATGACATGTCTTTAATTACATGATCGTGTACTTTTTTTTTTCCCCCATAAGCAACCTTAACTCTGACATACCCTGACTTTTGGACTCTTGACTTTGTAACTTTAACATTCTTTTAAGGCAGATATTTAGATATATATCTTATGTAAATATTTCCTGCAGTGGTAAATGGTGCTTTTATCAGTATTGCATTAGTCCTGGCCATATGTAACTCAATTTTAATAATTAATTATTCCAGCAAAATAATAGACTATCACACATTGTTAAGCTAGAAGTAGCACGGTTACTTAAGTCTTTACAGAAATACTCAAAGTGTCACAAACATAGCAGTCTGGCTTGCAGACAGACATCTTCATTTTTTATATTTTTATCACATTTTCTCATGACCCCTTCCTTTTACTATCGAAAGATGTTAAATTTTGCTTTTCAAACACAAATGTGATATTTCCAGCATCAGCTTATTTGTAAGAGATTCATAAATGAAAACAAATGTATCAACAATCCAGCTGGTAGTTTATAATGATGTATTTATTATTTCTCTAGCTGTATTTTATCCCTCTTGAGATATTTAAATATTCTAGAATGTTTGTGACCTTGACTATAAGAATTAAGCATCTCTTCCTAAATCGGTGTAAGATACCTTGCACACACTGGTTGACAGACAAAGTAAAGATGCTGTAATTTTCTGAGTTAAGCATTTGGCCATGCCTTTCATTAGACATTTTGCAATTAACCTTTAGCTTTATGAAGTTTAAAAGGAAACACACTTTTTTCTAAGTGATCAAGATTATTTTTAAATGTTCCCAAGGTACCTTTCCCAGCTGTTCGCTTGCTCACTCTTTCCTTAATCATCATCATAGCCAAGACAGTACAAAACAGCTGTAACCAATACATACAGAGGTGACAGAAACTCACTTTGAACGAGGGTGGAACTGAGGTGCTGTGTGGGGAGTCAGGTGGTGAGAGTGGATTGGGGTGTCAGGGATAGGAGGGTGAATGGAATAGGTGCTGTCCATGGGGAGTGAGGATTGTTACTGAAACTCAGCTTTAGGGGATGGCTACCTGCTTCCAAAAACATACCTTCTTTGTTTTTTAAAGCTTTTCTTGGCAGACCTAATGTGCTTCAAATTTCATATATCCCATCCTGTGCTCAAATATATAAGCTCCAGGTGTGTAAACTATCAGTTATGGTTCATTCTTCTTGAATCTGACTCATGTAAAATTAGTACTGAAACCACAAAGATTAAATCATTTGAAGTAACTGCAGTTAATTTTTTTCCAAGAACATAAAAATGAATTTAAAAGATGAACAACAAATTAAAAATGAATTGGCTGGCATCTGTGTGAGGTGGGCTGCTAGCCGAATGCTTTTTCACAGTGATGATATTCTGAATGCCTGATCCTAAAACCGCTGAAGTCAACATTTTATATTTCTGTTGGCTTCAGTGAGGTTTGAATTAGGCCCTGAAATGTCCGTTACTAGTGATTTCACTTGCTCCTTTCCTCCTTGCAGTAAGGGCTACACAGATATCGTGAAAATACCCGTAGGGGCAACTCACATCAAAGTCCGGCAGTTCAAGGCTAAAGACCAGAACAGGTTCACGGCTTACCTGGCCCTGAAGAGGAAACATGGTGAGTATCTTGTCAATGGAAAATACATGATTTCCACTTCAGAAACAATCATTGACCTCAATGGAACGGTGATGAACTATAGTGGCTGGAGTCACAAGGATGATTTCTTGCATGCAATGGGACATTCTGCCACAAAAGAGATTCTTATTGTACAGATTCTTGCAACTGACCCAACTAAAACAGTGGACGTCCGTTACAGTTTCTTTGTGCCAAAGACGCAAACACAAATTAATAACTTTGTCACGAACAATGGCAACATTAATAAAGTAACACCACACCTCACGCAACCACAATGGGTGACTGGACCCTGGCTTTCTTGTTCTCGAACATGTGACACCGGATGGCATACCAGGACTGTCCAATGCCGAGATGGGCACGGAAAGCTAGCTAAAGGATGTCTTCTTTCTCAGAGACCATCAGCATTTAAGCAGTGCTTACTAAAAAAATGTTAACCTGTGGTCATGATCTTCTTAAAAAGCGGTTTCAGTAAGCCACTGTTGACATACTAGTATTAGGTCTACCAAGAGAGACAGAAGTCAAGGCTTCAGTGTACTTCCATACAGTCTCAAATTATGGGCAGAATCTGCCTATTTGGACCAAATAAAGATGTGCACTGCTCCTGGTGACAGTGGGGTGATCTTAGTATGTCACAAAAACTAAACATTAGAATTCTTGTAAGCCCTCTGTATCTGCAAAAAAGGAAGAAAAAACAGTGAATGGACAATCATGGGATATTTGAAGGTTACAGAATCATCTCCCCTTCTTCACCTACCTCTAATACAGTATGCCCTTAGACAACTTTGTCATACTTAGCTATCATAACCACAGTAGCTTATTTTATACTGTTTATAAATATCTTCCCTATGGTATATCACATTATATCACTGGGTTCTACATATTAAGAAAGTCTTTCTATAAGCAGAGTGATTGACCAAAGTATGGCTACAGCCATTGTGGACCTCTTCCATTTTTCAGAAATGGCTGTGGATGTTTTACTGGCAAATGAAGAGCTTGCTGTTGTTTTTAAGAGGAGTTACATTTTTCTGACAACAGGAAATGCGTTTCCATACCAGGAATTTCCTGACAGCAAATCTTAAGTGTATAGTAAACAATACTTTTCCTCCAAGAAATTCTCAAAGAGGAAGTACCTCAGCAGCCATGCAGATGCACAGTCGCTGCTAGTCTGAGTCATTAAGTAAAATAAAGGCATATATAATTTTGTAGAAGAAAATTATAGAACCAAAAATTATAGTTCAGGTAACTCAGATATTTTGAGACTATTCTCAACTGCTTTCTCCGTTTTCTCTATGGCTTCCATGTGAAATCTAACAATGTGTAATGTACCTGTATCTACTGAAGTGACTACAAAAGGTCAAAAACACAGCAAGTGTTTAATAAGATTTGACTAGTGGTTTCTCCACCACATATAATCCTGGTGTCCATCTTACCAGCAGAAGTGGGTTTAAAAAAATTGGTTGGTTTAATTGTGTTTAAAAAAAGCTGTAGAAGTAATTCACATTTTGTTCACCGTGCATGTTTTTGTTGAATTAAAGGTAACAGGGAAATTAAACTACATCATGATGATGTGGTGGAAATAACCAGTCTCAATAAGACTGTTTCCACAGAGTAGGTAACAGCTCTTAATGTTTTTTTTCAGCAACTGTTTCCAGATCCCATTGTTTTCTGACAAAAGATCTGTCTCTGCACAAGGCCATTTCATTGTAGGCAAGTAAGAGTTAGTGGGCTGATCCAAGGCCTATTAAGTCCTTTCTTCTGAGCCAAAGCCCCCAAAAGAGTACACTTTGCCTGAAGGCCACATAAACTTACGGGTGTACGTAAGAGAACCTAGAGTATAACCAAATAGATTCTGCTTACCTGACAGTTTGTCCACATGGTCTAATTGTATGTAATTAGGGGTCTGTGTTTTTAAGTTGGGATTTTTAAAAGAGCTTAAAGGACTGAGGGCACATGACTCCCTTAGGCTCTTTTGAAAATCTGTGCTTGAAATCACCGTAAACTCAGTAAAGGAAACTGGCTTGTTTGCAAAGCCCAAATGGGAAATTTCCCTTCAGACTGGCTCAAACATATTTTTGGAACTGTGTATTCTAGAAAACAGCCACTTTCAAATAACAAATTACTGCAGATGTACATTTGGAATTTGGAGAAATAGACTCTTACAATATGAAATATACTAGTCGAAACAGGATATGTTAATTCGTGACATTTAAATGTGTGGGTGAATCACTAGATGTGAGACACTGTCGAGTAGTGTGGCCTTATTTCTACAAGTGGTCCTTGAGAAAAAAAACTGGTTCTTTTTAGAATTCCTGTACTGAATTGAATGAAATCTAAACAGACACTGAATGTCCCCCAAACTTTTAGACAGTTTAGATTCAAACTCTTCCTCTTGGTCACAAAGAGAGACTGTATCTGAACTGTTGGTGCCACATCTAAAATTACATTACTTGTCAAGACAGAATGTGCAAGCAGTTGTTTGAAACGTATTTCTCATATTTTGAACAGTGATGAGTAAATTTTTGTGGATGTTACACAAATTCCAGAGAATTAAATCACACAGCCCTAAATTTGAAGCATTCTCTGATCAAATGCATACTTTTCGTAGAGTTTTTGTGTAATAAGTATCAAAACAAACAAAATAGTGAACATTTTCCCTTTCATGGTCACCTATCATTTAACTAAAAGAAGCGCCTTAGTGGGATAGCCAAATACATAAAATTTGGAAATCAAGTGCATTATGTGGGAAATTGGATACTCAGAACTCCACGCTGATGTTCAAGTTAATTCCCTTGTAGCTGTAAGAGGAAATGTGAGGGAGAGTAGACAAACATCTTGCACTGACCTGATGCAAACCTCACTGCCTTCAGTGGGCTTTGGTTAGGAGAGTGAGACTTGTCTTTGTGGCATGTTTCCTGTCTCTCCATGTAGCTGCTTTTTGAGCAAATGTCCCAAGACACTGCAAATCAGTGAGGTTACACCAGAGATTAATTTCACTCTTATTGAGAAGCAGCTTTTCAGGGGACAAAGCATGTGCAAGTGGATACTTGTGAAGTGAAGGTGGACTGCTCAGGTGCACAAGAGGGAGGACTCAGGAAGAGGAGCAACATCCTTAGAAGTCTCCAGGTCAAATCTTGTGGTGGTATAACCAGTAGTTTCAGGTCAGGTCTGTGCTAGGAGATAAAATCAACTTTAGGCCTAGTCGCCACTAGGGAACAAAGTTGATCCCAGATACACAATTCTAGCTATACCATTAGTGTAGCTGGAATCAGCATATCAGAATAGATTTTCTACCTAGCACAGATTGGGGCTCATGCCAATGTCCCTTACTCCATGTTATACTGTGGAGTACCAGGGTCAACAGTCGAGCCCAGAGAGATCAATTTTGCTGCATCTTCGCACAGGCAGCAAAATCGAACTCCAAAAGATCGATCATGGCACATTGAAGGCCAGGTAAGTATATCTATGTGCTTAGATATGCAATTTTCATAGCTGGGATTGCATATCTGGAGTCGACATATCTGAAATTGAATTTTGCTGCTGTCCCCACAGTGGCAGGTCAGTGGGAGGAAAAAACTCTCCCATTGACTTCCCTTACTCCTTGTGACCGCAAGGAATACTGGGGTCAACAGTGGCACCATGACAATTTGATTTGCCACATCGCCACTAGACATGCTAAGTCGAACACCAGAAGATTGACCACCAGCGTGTCAATCTTCCACTAAGTACAGATATATACCCTAAGTTAAATATCAAGAGTAAGTTGACAAGAACACAGGTGAAAATAGTGAAAATATAAATTGCATCAATTTAGCTTTCAGTTAACATATAAAACAAGTCTAACTTACACACTGTGGGGCCCAGGGTGTCATAGCAAGAAAAACAACTAACAGGAGGTTATAAAATAAGTTAAGTGCCTGCTGTATTTTTAACCTTCCTTTTAGCTGCTTTTCCTGCAACAATGCCCATTTCAGCACCTTCATATGTCAGTTATGTTTGTTTTGTGCAACTACTGAATGCAATTTTGGTGCAAATTATGTATGTTTATCATTTTTGACTCATGTTTTTACCAACTTAATTCCTAAGTATTTGACAACACAGTTTTGCCAAAAGTGCTTCAGAAAATGCTTCTAGCTAGTGGAAAGCCAATTCAAAAATCCAAAGTAATATTCTTTGTATAGAAATAAAATATAGAAGGACAGCTGATTGTATTCAGATGCAGCTCCATTGTCTTCCATTCACATCACTACTACTTGGTGTGTCTTACACTCACGTTCACATTCTTAAAACAATTATTCTAACCATGGCTAAGGTTGTCATATTTGGCCAGACTGCATTCAGGAAATTCAGCATAGTCGCCTTCCTGTGGAAACAGTTTTATCCCGGGAGTGGGAGGGGGGTTGTGTTTGGGGTTAGTCGCAAATGTAAAAAAAAAAAAAGCAACACAGCACTGAAAATAAATAAATAATTTATTATTTTTACAACTCGTATGTGAATGAATTTAATGAATTTATTTATTCTTATTTAACAAAATTACCAATTGTGCAAATTCTATATTTAAAATGTTTTTTCTATCTTTTCTTTTCTTATTTATGCTTTATATTAGTATGAAAAATACACTTTGTGAGTTTACATGATGTGCAGCACTGGTTGCTTTTGAGTTTTGTTTCTTTTTGTTTGGCTCTTTTTAAAGGAAGTTTTCTGCATGAAATAGGTATGTGTATACACATTCACCCACTCTGTACATATGTGTATTCATTTTCTTCTACCAGCACTTCCTGTTGCAAAAGAAGTTACTATTTTTTGTGACATAGTGTGCAAAGCTCTTTAATATGCTTAATGTGCTTCTGAAGTCTCACAACAACCAAATTATAGAGTCCATTGCACTAAAAATCACTAAATGCTAGATCCTCATTTCAGATGACCATTCAAGGCAAGAGAGTTTTGCCATTCAGTTTAATAGAATAGGTCCATGATGAACAAGAGATGTATATGTGCTTCCAACAGTAAAATTTATCTGAATTGTCAAAACAGTGTGTGAGTCATGCAACCTTGTGAGGACATTATGAAAAGTTCTCCCTTTGTGCCTTTTATAAAATAGACCCCTAATACTGTACGATTTGATTTGCTGTGACTGTACAGTGACATGCTGCTTTTCCAGTCACCTCAGCGTTAGTAATTCAATGCTATCATCTTCTCATCATTAGGTATAATGAAAAACCACCTAGAAATGCTGCATTTTAGTTTCATTCTTCTCTAGCTGTCTACATTGTATCTAGTGTAAACACATACATGTCATCCAAATGTGCATCTGCCAAAAAGCCCACAGTATCCCCTTGAAAAAGACTCTGTGAGCCGCCATTGTTTCCACTATTTGTCTGATTCAGCTAAGTCAGTAAGAGTTGGATTGGGCCTTATTTGAGGACAAAGTTGCAGTGTAAGCAAACTTAAATTTCTACAACCATTTTATTTAAAGATATAAAATAACCTTGTGATCACTCCAACTGAATGCCAGTACTATACAAAGCAAACAAATACAGGCCAAATTATTCAGGTGGGTATCACTTACATAGTGTGTACAGATCTCCCTCAAACAGAGCATGATCCAAAAACCACTGATGACAATGGAAGCTTTTTCATTGACTTCAGGAGTTTTGAATCAGACCTAAAAATAAACTTGTGAAGAAAGAGTCATTTTGTTCTACAGAGCCATCATTTTCAACTAATCATTCTCCTCCTGTGTAGACTGATAAGAAAAATTATATGTTGTCATCTGCAGAGAAATACTAGGAGCAAGGAGAATCTGGCTAAACTGATATCACCAAAATCTAACTCTCACTGAGTGAGGACTACAATTTGCAGCCAAAACAGGGAATTGATTTCTGGCATATGCCTGAGATATAGCGCCCAGTTCATAAATAGTTACCAAGACATGTCTGTGCATTAATATACATGACTAGGAGTGTTCCCAAGAGGACTGCTGTTTATCTGTTACCGTCCATATAAGTGCACAGAATACTAGCTTGTTTACAATCTGGTTCTCTAGTTTAGAATGCAACACATTTGTCAGTAACATTGCGAATGCTTGCCCCTGTTTATGCATGTCAGCTCCCTTAGCTGTTTCAGTTTTTAATGTGCGCACCTGTAGTGATTCTTAGCATGAGAAAAAGCATCAGTGACAGATCTTCCGCAGGAGTTAATTGACATAACGCCAGGATCTGGACCATTGTGTTCACAAATGCAAGTTTTCAGTGGTCATGCAAAAGTCTTGGGAAAACCCCAACTAGAATAACAGTCCTATGGGTGAGTGAAATCAGAACTTGACTCCTGATACTCAAAATTTCTCCAAGTATGCTGGCACATTTGTCGTCCTACTTCTTTAGTTACTGCAGCATTAAGGCTATGTCTAACCCCAGAACTTCAAAAGGGACATGATAATGAACCTAATCAAAATATGCTAATGAGGCACTGCTATGAGTACGCAGCACCTTATTAGCATAATGGCAGCTGCGGCACTTTGAAAGTGCTGCTTTTGATCGCAAGTGGGTAGTCTACACAGGGGTCCTTTTGAAAAGGATCCCTCACACTTCGAAATCCCCTTATTCCTATAGCCAAATAGGAATAAGGGATTTTGATGTGTGCGAGGTCCTTTCAAAAAGGACCCCGTGTAGATGAGCCACACACAATCGAAAGTGGCACTTTTGAAGTGTCGTGGCCACCATTGTGCTAATGAGGTGCTGCATATTCATGGCAGCACCTCAGTAGCATCTTTCAGTTAGATTCATTATCATGCCCCTTTTGAAGTTCTGGGGCTAGTGTGGACAACCTATCTGTCAAAAACAAACACAGTTGTTTCTCCTTACTTAGATACTTAAAAAAGCTGTTGGGACATTAAAAACACTGTATATATCAGCTGAAATCTTATATATTCAGAATTGAACAATTAGGTATCTGTTTGAACATGTATAGATCACCTCTATCAATATAAACATTATGTGTATCTGGACAAGTATTTGGGTCCCCAGAATACACACACACCGCCAAATTCTGGGTTGTTTCACCAATGTAGATCTAGAGTAACTTCACAGAATGATTCGACTTCACAGTATTTATAGTATTGTAACTAAGAGTAGAATTTCTCATAATGTATCATAAAGTGGTTTGCACAATTTGACATAAACTGTGTTGCAGTGTGCAGCGAACACTGTTCATCACTGAGGCATTACTCAATGAAAGTCATGCAAGTGTACGTTACTAATGTCTCATGACACAGAAACTATGCTGAATCTAAATGTTTTGGGACAGTTGTTTAATAATTAATTTAATTTCTAGCGCAAGGTAATGTACATATAGTCAGGTGGTACCAAAATGAGAGATGTTGCAGGGAAGACTACAGGAAATACGCAAAAGTATTGTCTCTAGTTTATTTCACATACCTCTTAATAAACTGTACTAGGGTGACGTATTTGGTAGGCATTAAACAGTATGTTACTGAAATTCTAGTACCTTTTGAGAACTAAGAAATATGTTACTAACGTTTTTGTTTTGATTAAATGACTAATCAAAGTGAATTAACAATATAGATCACTTCCATGTCAACTAGTTTACACCATAAAATAATCTCTTTGAACTTCATTGTATGAGACCTGTACTGTACCCTGACAAATACGATGCCAATGTACTACTCCCTCTGTTTAATTTACCAGCTGTAATTTTAAAACACTTGATTCTGTGGTTTCAGTGAAATTAATAAATAAAACTATCACAGGTTCAAATATTTATTCTATATGCCATGTCCGTGGACTGTTTATTTTCTACTTGCATCCCAACGATGTACAAACAAAAAGAGGCTGACTTTATTCAGAAAACAAAGGCATACATTTCTTTATCTGCCTTTTGGGGCTTGAGAGTCTTCCACGGAGTTTTTTATGGGTGCTATAGAAAATGGAAACAGTGTTTGGTTGCAACGGCAAAGCTTGCATTTTCTCCAGTACTTAAATATGATGAATGTAGGTGAACAGTAGCACTCCCAGAGTACAACTGGAGTCTTGCTGATTTCATGCCAGTGTAGGAATCAGACTCTGTTCAGCATATTCCAGGTGGATGGCCAATAGGGTCAGTCATGCAGAATCACATACATACTATGCAATTAAGGCCACATTTCTGTAAACCAGAGTGAGCAGTTAAAATATTATACTAATCTCAAAACACATTGTAGAAACATAAAAGGTACACACAGAGGAGACAGAAATTATTGATAAGAAAAGAAACCATTAATATTTCTGTCTGCATCTACACTATAGCAGTCCTTCAGAAGATGTTCACAAATCCATAGGTCTGGATTTAATGCACCCACGGGTACTGATGGAATTGGCAGAGATCATTGCTGATCCTTTGGCTGTTATCTTTGAAGACTCTTGGAGATCAGGGGAGATACTGAATGACTGGAAAAAGGCAAACAGGGTGCCCATCTTTAAAAAAGGAAAGGAGGACAATCCAGGGAACTATAGCCTGGTCAGCCTTACCTTAATATCTGGGGAAATAATGGAGGGGATCCTCAAGGAATCCATTTTGGAGCATTTGGAAGAGGGGAAAGTGATCAAAAGTAGCCAACATGGATTCACCAGGGGCAAGTCCTGCCTCACCAATCTGATTAGCTTCTATGACCAGGTAGCAGTCTCTGTGGACATGGGGAAGTCAGCGGATGTGATATACCTTGACTTCAGCAAAGCTTTTGATATGGTTTCCCACAACATTCTAGTCCATAAGTTAAGGAAAGAAAGGTTACTCACCGTAGTAACGGTGGTTCTTCGAGATGTGTCCCCGTGGGTGCTCCACATTAGGTGTCGGGCTCGCCCGGCGCCGCAGATCGGATTTTCCAAGCAGTTTCTGCCGGACCGCGCATGCGCCGGTGCGCGCCGCTCCCCCGCGCGCTCCCGGCCATGTGCGCGATCCGGTCCCCGCCAGTTCCTTGACCAACCGCCTCGGATGCTCCTGCAAAACACTAAACAGAGATCCGGAGCGGGGAGGATGGGCGGGTAGTGGAGCACCCACGGGGACACATCTCGAAGAACCACCGTTACTACGGTGAGTAACCTTTCTTTCTTCTTCGAGTGTCCCCGTGGGTGCTCCACATTAGGTGACTACCCAGCAGTAACCCAAGATAGGAGGTGGGTAATCGGATTATGTGCAGCTTGTCCCCGAGAGGACCGCTGCCAAGAGACGGGTATCCTCTTGGAATACCCTGTGAAGGGCGTAATGTTTGGCGAAGGTGTCACAGGATGACCAGGTCGCCACTCTGCAAATGTCTTTTAGCGCAACGCCCTTGAAAAAAGACTGTTGATGCTGCCACCGCCCTAGTGGAATGAGCCCTGGGCGTGGCCAGTAAAGGAGTCTTTTTGAGTTTGTAGCACATTTTTATGCAAGATACGATGTGCTTAGAGATTCTCTGCGAAGAGAGACATTCTCCTTTTGATTTGGGAGCGATAGAGACTAGGAGCCTATCCGTTCTCCGGAAGGACTTGGTCCTGTCCATATAGAAAGCTAGCGCCTGCTCACGTCCAGGAGGTGTAGGCGCACCTCTTTGTTAGAGTTATGAGGCTTTGGATAAACAAGGGTAAACAATAGGTTCGTTAGTATGAAACTCAGAAAGAAACTTTAGGAACAAAGGCTGGATGCAGCCGTATGGTTACCGCCTCCTTGGAAAAACAGCGCAGGGCGGCATTGCCATAACTGCCTCAAGCTCGCTCACCCTGCGAGCTGACGTGATTGCGAGAAGAAAGGTCGTCTTCATCATAAGGAGGCGGAGGGAAACCGTGGCCAAAGGCTCAAACGGTGGTCCCCTTTTCGCATTAAGCACCAGGTCCGAGTTCCACAGAGGTGGAAGCGGTTTCTGAGGGGGGTATAGGCTTACCAGCCCTTTGAAGAACCTGGTAACCATGGGATGGGCGAACACCGTGTGCCCTTCCTCTTCGTGTCTGAACACCAAAATGGCGGCCAGGTGGACCTGAAACGAGGATAGCGAGAGTCCTCCTCTCTTGAGGTCCAGTAAATACTCTAATATCACAGCCATAGGCACCGAAAGGGGGCTAGCTGTTTGGTAGAACACCATGCCGTAAAGCGAGTCCATTTCTGCTTGAAGGTCTTCCTGGTGGAAGTCCTCCTGCTACTTTCTAGGACTTGCTGCACTTCCTCCGTACATGTGCTCTCTAGGGAGCTGAGCCATGGATTAACCACGTTTGTAGTCGCAGGCTTTGGGGGTGCGGATGCACTATGGACCCCTGGGCTTGCGTGAGCAGATCCCGCGCCACCGGAGGGGACCTCAGTGGCCGGTCCGACATGCGCAGGAATAGGGGGAACCATTGCTGTCGATCCCACGTTGGGACTATCGGGATCATTCAGGTTCCTTCCCTCCTGGCTTTCTGCAACACTTTGTGGATGAGCACTGTAGGAGGGAAAGCGTAAAGCAGGGGGCCCCTCCATGAGATCGCGAAGGCATCCCTCAGGGACCCCCGTCCCAGTCCTGCCCTGGAGCAGAATTGTGGGCACTTCTTGTTGTGCTGAGTAGCAAACAGGGTCTATCTGGGGAAAAACCCCATGCGTGGAAAAATCGGTTGCAGCAGATCGGGACGGATCTGCCACTCGTGCGTGAGTGCGAAACGCCTGCTCAGCTGGTCTGCCTTCACATTGCGAGCGCCTGGTAAGTACGAGGCTTTCAAGGTTACATTGTTGGCGATGCAGCAGTTCCACAACCGGACTGCTTCTACACATAAGGCACGGGACCGAGCTCCTCCTTGCCGATTTATATAAAACATGGTGGAGGTATCGTCTGTACTGATCCCGACTACCTTGCCTTTCAGTTGGTCTCGAAAGTGTCTGCAGGCGTTGAACACTGCTTTGAGCTCCAGTATATTTGTGTGCAGTGACTGCTCCATAGAGGACCACAGCCCTTGCGTCACCTCTTCGCCCATGTGTGCTCCCCACCCTATGAGGGGGGCATCTGTAGTAAGAAAAACCAATACGTGTGGTTGGTGGAAGGGTACCCTTGTTAGCAGGTTCTCTGGGTTTACCCACCGTTGCAGGGATTTGCGCACCTCCGTTGTGGGCGACGCCATCCTGTGAACAGTGTGTGCTGCCGGTTTGTATACGCTCGCCAGCCAATGCTGCATGCTGCGCATGTGTAACCTGGCGTTCTGTTGTACGAAACGTTGCTGCTGCCATGTGGCCCAGCGGCTGTAAGCACGTCAGAACCGGCACCATAGGGCTGAAGGTGAAGCCTTGCGCGAGGGAGCCGATGGCCCGAAAGCGAGTCTCTGGTAGATACGCCCTCGCTGTAATAGAATTTATGCGTGCCCCTACGAACTCTATGTCCTGTGTGGGGTCTGTCTTTGATTTTGTCAGATTGATAAGCAGGCCGAGCGAAGAGAACGTGCCTGCTGTGACACATATTATGCGTAGTACCTCCTCCTTTGAGGCCCCTTTGAGTAGGCAGTCATTCAGATACTGGAATATAAATACCCCCTGTCTGTGCAGGTAGGCTGACACCACTGCCAAGGTCTTGGTGAAGACTCTGGGGGCTGAGGAGAGCCCAAACGGTAGGACCTTGTAAGTCGAGGGCTGCGAACCAATCTCCATCGTCTAGTGCCGTAAGGATGGAGGCGTTTGTGATCATCCGAAAACGTTGCTTGCGCAGGTACCGGTGAGGCCTCGAAAATCTAAGATGGACCTCCCCGTGAGGAAGTACCTCGAGTAGAACCCTCTCCCTTGCAGTTGCTCCGGCACTCTTTCCACTGCCCCTACGAGCATGAGATGGTCTACCTCCTGCTTGAGCCTCGCTACATGGGAGGTCTCCTGGAGGTGGGGCCCCGGGTGGAGGTCATGGCGGTGGGAGCAACTGGGAGGGGATGGCGTACCCCGTGGCTATGATCTCCAGCACCCATGTGTCTGTGGTGATCCTTTGCCACTGGTTATAAAATGGTTGGATGATGGCCTTGAGCACTGGTTTCGTGCCCTCTGGAAGCGAGTCCATGAGGGAGGTCAACCTAATGTGGTTGTTGAAATTATGGTTCGCTAGATGCGCTGCGTAATTTGCCATTGGCAACAGTAGCGTGGAGGAGGAGTAGACCTTTCTGCCCAACAGCTCTAGCTTTTTGGCATGTTTGTTTATTCCCCCACGTTGCGACGACTCCGCCACCAAAGAATTTGGTTGTGGGTGGCTGAACAGGAACTCCATGCCCTTCGTGGGCACGAAGTATTTTTTTTTTTTTTTTTTTCGCTCTTTTGTGGACAGGCGGAATAGTCGCAGGAGTCTGCCATATCATAGTGGCAGGCTCCAAGATTGCGTCATCAGCGGTATTGCTATTTTGGAGGAGGCCGGAGGTCTCAGATTTTTGAGGAGCTTATGGTGTTGCTCTTGCACCTTTGCTGTCTGGAAGCCTTGCGTGAAGGCCACCCTCGTAAAACAGCTCTTGGAACTGTTTGAGATCGTCCGGAGGATGGACGCCCCCCGGGGCCGTAGCCTCATCCGGGGAGGAAAGCGAGGAACCGCTGGGGTACGTCTTTCTGGACCCTTCCGGTTCCTGCTGATGATGGTACACCCTCTCACTAGAGGTGTGCGAGGAAAAATCTCGGGGTTCCATAACCAGTCCCCCCTGAGATGCTTAAGTCTCTGTCCCCGGCCACAATTGCCCTTGGGGGTACGAGATCGTTCGTAGGGATCTTTCCCTAGTAGATTGCCGATGGTGTCTATGCCCTGCGTGGTAGGGGCGACCACGGCAGTATAAGCACTGGTCTTGGGAAGGTGACCTAGACCACTCCCTTGGTGCATACCCTTTGCGTCTGGGGGAGGGAGACCGTCGAGACCCTGGAGAGAGCGACTTTGCCTAATAGTCCAGCGGTTCAAATCCCAGGAAGGGTGGAGGTGGTCCCAGCCAGGGTGAGGCTGGTTGCAGAAATGGAGAAGGGGGCTCTGGGTAGGCCAAGGAGGGGGGGGACCCCTGCCTTCTAGTTGGAGTCTGCAACATAGCGGAGGGCTGTGAGAAAGCAACTACACAGCCCTGTGCGGAGAGGGGCTGCAATGCCTCCTCTTGTGTGCAGTCTTCCCCCTCCCTTGAGGAGGTAACTCCGCCCCTGACATACAGGGGATCCCGGCCACGTCCGCACCGAGCTCGGCACACTCGAAGTCGGTGCCGCATGTGCGGTGTCCTTCGGTGCCGGCAGGCTGCGTGCCTGCGCGCTCTGCACCGCCGGTTTTCCAGGGGTCGGTGGTACCGGCGCTTGTTTAGCCGCCGCCCTGCCTGCGGTGCGGGGCGGCTGGCTGATTATCGAAGGGTGAGCCGCTTGCACGTGGCTCTCCGTGCCCCCGCCGATCAGCTGTTGCTGCGGCTGGGGGCTGCTCGCTCCTCCCGTCCCGCTCGTTGTTGCTGCCGGCAGGGATTGGGCTGGGGGGCATACAGGGCATTCCGGCGTCCGCACCGAGCTCGGCACGCTCAAGGGCGGTGCCGCACGTGCGGTGTCCTCCAGTGCCGGCAGGCTACGTGCCTGCGCGCTCTGCACCGCCGGTTCCCCAGGGGTCGGTGCCGCTGCCTGCGGTGCCGCTGGTACCAGCGCTTGTTTAGCCGCCGCCCTGCCTGCGGTGCGGGGCGGCTGGCTGATTATCGGAGGCTGAGCTGCTTCCACGTGGCTCTCCGTGCCGCCGCTGATCAGCTGTTGCTGCGGCTGGGGGCTGCTCGGTCCTCCCGTCCCGCTCGCTGTTGCTGCCGGCAGGGATCGGGCTGGGGAGCATACAGGGGATTCCGGCCCCGTCTGCACCGAGCTCGGCACGCTCGAGGGCGATGCCGCATGTGCGGTGTCCTCCGGTGCCGGCAGGCTGCGTGCCTGCGCGCTCTGCACCGCCGGTTCCCCGGGGGTCGGTGCCGCTGCCTGCGGTGCCGCCAGTACCGGCGTTTGCTTAGCCGCCGCCCTGCCTGCGGTGCGGGGCGGCTGGCTGAGTATTGGAGGCTGAGCCGCTTCCACGTGGCTCTCCGTGCCGCCGCCGATCAGCTGTTGCTGCGGCTGGGGGCTGCTTGCTCCTCCCGTCCCGCTCGCTGTTGCTGCCGGCAGGGATCGGGCTGGAGATACTTTCCTCCGTTTCTGCGCTGATGGAGTGAGGGAGGCAGCTTTCCTTTTAAGGGCCCCGGAGGGTCCCTCCTGCTGCGGCCGCTCCGGCACTTCTGGCTGGAGGGCCTTGTCAAGAAGCAGCATTTTTTTTTTTTTTTTTTTTTTTAAAGCCTGAAGAGGACATTGTTGGTGAGTCTTTGTGTTTTTAAGTGGGTACTTAGCACCTTCTTTGTGCCGTTTTCCCCGTCCGATGGTCTGCCTTAGCCGGAGGGCTGATAGCCCTAGCTCCTGGCCTCCGGCGTTTGTTACTGGGACTGGCTGAGCTGTCCCTCTCCTAGCTTGTTCGTTGTTGTTTTGTTTTTTTTTTTTTTTTTTTTACAAAATAACAAACGGCTAGCTTATAGTAGCCTAAGTGCCTGAAAAACTTTAAGAAAAAACAGATAAAGCCATTGAATACACTACTTGGCCTTAGCCTAGTTGGATTCCGTCTGCAGCCGACGGCGGTTAAGAGGAACTGGCGGGGACCGGATCGCGCACATGGCCGGGAGCGCGCGGGGGAGCGGCGCGCACCGGCGCATGCGCGGTCCGGCAGAAACTGCTTGGAAGATCCGATCTGCGGCGCCGGGCGAGCCCGACACCTAATGTGGAGCACCCACGGGGACACTCGAAGAAGAAATATGGATTGGATCCTTGGACTATAAAATGGATAGAAAGCTGGCCTGACGAATGGCCCCAACGGGTAGTGGTCAGTGGCTCAATATTTGGATGGTGGTTGGTTTCAAGCGGAGTGACGCAAGGCTCGGTTCTGGGGCCGGTGTTATTCAACATCTTTATTAATGACCTGAATGAGGGACAGGATTGCACTCTCAGCAAGTTTGCGGATGACACAAAACTAGGGGGAGAGGTAGATACATTGGAGAGTAGAGAAAGAATCCAGAGTGACCTGGATAAATTGGTCCAAAAGAAATCTGATGCAGTTCAACAAGGAGAAGTGTAGTGTCCTGCACCTGAGGCGGAAGAATTCCAAGCATTGTTACAGGCTGGGGACCAACTGGCTCAGCAGCAGTATCACGGAAAGGGACCTAAGGGTTATGGTGGATGAAAGGCTGGATATCAGTAAACAGTGAGCCCTTGTAGCCAAGAAGGCTAACAGCATACAAGGGTGCATTAGGAGGAGCATTTCGAGCAGATCTAGTGAAGCAGTTATTCCCCTCTATTCGGCACTGGTGAGGCCACATCTGGAATATTGTGTCCAGTTTTGGGGACCCCCAGTATAAAAAGGATGTGGATTTGCTGGAGCAGGTTCAGCGGAGGGCAACAAAAATGATTAAAGGGCTGGAACACAAGACATATGAGGATAGGCTGAGGGATTTGGGCTTGTTTAGTTTACAGAAGAGAAGACTTAGGGGTGATTTAATAGCAGCCTTCAGCTTACTGAAGGGGAACTCTAAAGAGGAGGGTGAGAAACTGTTCTCAGTAGTGACAGATGGCAGAACAAGGACTAATGGTCTGAAGTTGAAGAGGGAGAGGTGTAGGTTAGATATTAGGAAAACCTGCTTCACCAGGAGGGTGGTGAAGCATTGGAACGTGTTGCCTAGAGAGGTGGTGGAGGATTCTCCATCCCTTGAGGTTTTTAAGTCCCTGCTTGACAAGGTCCTGGCTGGGATGACTTAGTGGGGGTTGATCATGCTTGAAGCATGGGGCTGGACTAGATGACCTCCTGAGGTCCCTTCCAGCCCTGTGATTCTGTGAAAGAAGTTCTTCTGAAAGAGATCTTCCAAAAAAACTTCTTTCAAAAGATTGCATCCACACAGCAAGGAAGGGGCCATGGATCGAAACATCTGGTGCCATGAGGCTGCTCTTTTGAAGGGAGGGTCTTTGGAGTATGTACACACACTTTTTTTTAAGAGAATCTTTTGGGGAAAAAAGGCACTCTTCCTCATCTGGGAGAGGAAGAGAGCCACCAGAAAAAGTGCTGTGTTCTTCTGATGTCAGATTGAAAGAGCACATTTTGTGTGTGGACGCTCCATGGGTGTTTGTTTGTTTTTTTTGTTTTGTTTTGTTTTTTTTAAATAGGCCTCATTTTTCTGAAAAAACCTTGCTAGTGTAGACGCAGACTTTATCATTAAGGTACTGAGAGTGGCTCTCTGGTAAGTAATAAAAAGCAAAATATACTGTATATAGAAGGTACCCTGGTCCTGGGTTTCAAAGGGCCCCTTTAAGCTAACACACACACACACACACACACACACACACACACACACAGAGAGAGAGAGAGAGAGAGAGAGAGAGAGAGAGAGCTGATGTTATTTATTTAAAGTGATTTGAAAAAACCTTACTTCTTGCAGGTTTTGTTACCTTGATTGCTACGGTTCCTTTCATGAAAATAAATTGGTGTTTTGGGTTCTCTTTCCCTAAAACTATGTGAATTTCCAGCTCTGAACAGCATGTGTGTATATCTATATTTTTGGAGAAGGGGTTAAATCTATTTTTCAATTGATCATAACATTCCTATGCCCTTAAAGTTCTGTTGCACATGTATTGAGCCAAACCTAAATGACTAGAAAGCGTGGGTCTGTTTCTTTCTTAAACCCAGGAGCTTCTACACTGATTGTACCTGTAGGAATATGGCCTACTGGACCTAGTACAGGTTGAACCTCTCTAGTACACCACCCTCAGGACCTGACTGGTGTCGAACGAAAGAATTTGCTGGATCCCGGGAGGTCGATATTGGTACCAATATTACCAATACTTCCACTGCTTACTGGACTCTTAGAAGACCTTAGGGGTAAATCAGGGCTAAATAACAGCAAAGAACACTGAGAACCAGGACTGCTGGCTATAAACAAACTCTGAGACCACACAAAACTTGGCCAACCCCATGATAAGTGGTCATCTAGCTAAAATCATGCTGGATTACATATAGTGCCAGACTGGAGATGTTCAGCCTGTATTCCTGTATTTATTTTATTTAATACACAGCAACATAAAAAGACAAACAGAAATAGTTTTTGGTACATAACACAAATGAAAACTCAGATATGGTTGTTACCTGGCTGTTTGGTTATTATATTTACCATACCAGCAGTGGCAACTCTGAGTCTATTAGAAACACAGGGCTGGATTACGGTTTTTACAATCTGTCCTACATAATGAGCTCAAAATAACTAGTAATCTGCCACCAGGCCTCACCAGCAACAAGTTGCTATCTGCCTTTTCTCCCACCTCTTGTGCTCCATGCCTGAGGGATGGAGCCACATGTACTAATATTTCATTGAGTGTTTAGCATTGATTAAATATTTTTGCCTGCAAAATGACCTACAGCATTACTAAAACAATGGATTTAGTTTCAGGGGGGCCTACCGTGTTTTCCCCCTTGTCCATATTCATTTTCAGAGTTAGTGCTTGTGATAGTTCAGGGAAAGGCATTAGTGGAAACAAAAAATCATTCATACACAAATCAGATCACATGAACACCAATGCAAACTTTCTCAAATGTCCTACTCTATAATCACCCCATTACAGTGAAGAGAAACCATCCTGTATGAGGGAGAGGAATTCATTTCCTTTAATGCATTTTCCCCCCTTTCACCCATGTTGCATTTCACCTCTTCTGAAATCATAAAATAACTGCATATGATGAGAGAAGACTCTTTCCCATAGGTCTCACCTCAGGCATCTACCATCAGGTTTGATCAACTTTTACTGTTCCACCCAAACTTTTTTTAAAACTTTTAGAAACCTCATAATATAGCAACAAATTTGGATAAATGGTAAGATGCTAAAGCAGCTTCACAATTTATCAGAAAGACCAAGGCACATTGCATATACTATAATCTCCTTTTTCTTATGCCAGATTTAGAGTAATTTATAATATTGAGGACATGCTAAAGATGGTATGAGGCAGAGTCTGGAAAAATAATTGTAATACAAGTCAAAGGGGGAAAAAAGGTTTGTTATATTTTCCACAATTTCAGAAATAAGGAAGACAAAATATTTATTTCACTGGGGCCAGGATAATGCTTCAGGTTCAAACCTCTTTGCTTCGCTTACCTCAGTAAAGGCCACATTAAGGGAAAACACCTTTAATTGATATTTTCTGCAACATCAGCTCCATAAAGCTACCATAACATCATTAAAACTGAATGATTATTATTCCCTAAAGGGAATAACAGTGCAAATGAGCTCAAGTCCACTGTACTATTAGTACAGTTGAACCTCTCTAGTCCAGCACACTCTCGTCAGGCACTACCCATAATCTGGCATGATTGTAGTTAGCTGGATGGTCACGTATGGGTGTGGTCAAGTTTCCTGTGGTCCCATAAAGTTTGTTTACAGCCACAAGGCCTGGCTCTCAGTGTTGTTTGCTGTTATTTAGCAGTAATTTACGCCCACATGGCTTCTAAGAGGCCAGTAAGCAGTGGAAGCATTAGTGATGCTGCAAGACAATAATGACTTCCCTTGGTACAACAAATTCTCTCATGTGGCACTGGTCAGGTCCCAAAGGTACCAAACTAGAGAGGTTCAACCTGTAGGACTATTACTAAAACACTAGGAGAGGACAATCAGCTAAAGTTCCTGGGGCTGTGTGAGGAAAGAGAACCTAAACAAGTAGGTGATCTATGACAAGTATAACTTTAAGGCCTTAACCAGAGCAGCTGTAGAAATGCAACTCCCATGGGTTTTAACAAGGTTTGCCAGAAGAAGCCCATGGAGCAAGCAGAGCCACAAACAGGAATAGGAAGAGAGAGGTGGGTAGCCATTAAGACCCAGGAGTGCCCAATTTTTTTTTGGTGCTTTATGCAGCTACATACTCTTGATACGGTAAAGATGGACCTGCTAGTAATGGGCAACCCGACCACCAACACCAACACGGCCCTGGGTTGGCACTCATGGGAGAGATAGGGCCCACATCTTCCTATCTTGGCAATGGCCCACAATATAGTGATGGCCCCTCCTCATCACGCTCTATTCTGTGTGCCTTATAGGCCACAGAGTCCTGATCTTGAGGCCAGGTCTGCTGATTCTGGCAGCTTGACTGTGAGGACATGCCTACAGACGTTCCCGATTTACTCAGGTTGCGAGGCTGCATAGCCCTAATAGAGAGGACGGCAACATGAACTCTTGACTGTTAGACCATCTTCCCCTGACATATATATGGATATACACATCTCACAGCTGCAAGGGACCTTGGGACAGTCATTAAATCCAGTCCCCTGCCCTCTTAGCAGGGCCAAGAGCCATCCCTGACTTTTGTTGTTTTGTCCGATCTATTTGCCTCACAACCCTGGGTTTGGCAGGCCAATGTTCAAACCACTGGGCTATCCCTTCCCCCAGTGATGGAGGGTGATTAGATCACTTTGGCTCTTAGGCCACCTTATTCCAAGATCCTGTGGAGTTGCATTGACTTTGCTGCAGGCCTATTCAAGCCCCTCCCTAAAAGAGGATTGTGCATGCATGTGCTGTCACAGAGGGTGGAGGGATAGAGAGGTCTGTCTTAGGCTAACAAAGCAAGAAGAGGCATTCTACAAGCAGGTGGCCAAATTAGGTAATAAACATAAGCTAATATTAATGGTAAGTTCCCTACTCTCTCTTGAAAGACTACTGCAACAAAATGTATTATGCTCTGCAAGATCTTAACATGTCTAGGGACACCTTAATGATTATTTTGGATCTAGCGTTGACCAACAGGGATAGATTAGTTGCAAATGTGAAGGTAGTTGGTTCGGACTTTGGCCTCATGATCTGATAGCATTCTAGATCTTTTGGCAACGAGTACATGAGAACAGTGAAAGAAGGACACAGGACTTCAACAAGGATTTCAATCAACTCAGAACCTGTGGACAGACAAACTGAGAAGAACAAGAGTCAAAGGAAACTGGCAGTTCCTAAAAGAGGTAATATCAGAGGCTCAACATCAAGCTAGTCGCACACGGAGACAAGATCAGCAGACCCACAGTAAGCCAATGTGGCTACAAAAGGATCTTTTTAGCTATCTGAAAAACAAAAGGCATCCCTGCAGGAAATAGTAGGAGGGACATGTCACTAAGGAAGTGTGTATGTCAAGAGCAGGAGAGTATAGGATCAAAAATCAAGCAAGCTAATGCAAAGAATGAATTACAGTGGCAAAATGTTAGACAATAACAAATATGTCAGACAAAAAAGATCAAGGATTAAGTGGATCCAATGATCAGTGGAGAAAATGAACTGGTAACAGAAGATTATAAGATGATCATCTGATCTTACTGAAAACTAGCCAGAGTATGTTATAAAGGCGGACAAATAGAAGTTCTCACTCAGTCTAGTGTCAGAGACCTTGTTCATGGCACTCCACACACTGTCCTCTGGGCAACAGGCCTCATACTGAGGCTGTGGCCACACTTAGCCAAACCTTCGAAATGGCCATGAAAATGGCCAAATCAAAGAATACTAATGAGGCACTGAATATTCAATTTCAGTGCCTTATTAGCATTCACATGCTTCCGGCTGCGGCGCTTTGAAAGCACTGCTTTCAAACACGCGTGGCTTGGCGTGGCTACACGGGGGTCCTTTTCGAAAGGACCCCACATATTTCGAAATCCCCTTATTCCTCATCGAAGAGGAATAAGGGGATTTTGAAATGTGCGGGGGTCCTTTCGAAAAGGAACCCCCCCCGTGTATGTGTGCCAAGATGCACGTGTTCGAAAGCAGCACTTTCGAAGTGCCATGGCTGGAAGCGTGCGAATGCTAATGAGGTGCTGCATATTCAGTTCAGTACCTCATTAGTATTCTTCGATTTGGCCATTAGCATGGCCACTTCGAAGGTTTGGCCAAGTGTGGCCACAGCCTTAAAGTAGTAAACATGGGGGCTGTGTCTAAACTTGCATTTCTCTTTCAAAATTGGTATGCAAATAAGGTAAATCAAAAATGCAAATGAGGTGCAGATTTGTATATCGAGCACCTCATTTGCATATTTATTTCAAAATAGCTTCTTGCAAAAGAAGAAAACCAGTGTAGACGCTGCTCTTTCGAAAGTAAACCCCACCTTCAAAAGAATCCTTCTTCCCTTTTTTTAAAGTCACTAACTTTAGTGTATGTTGCCTGGGCAAGGAGCACTATATAGCGCTTGCTACCAGTTTAGTGTCTTCTGGCTCCTACAAGGCCACTGTCGTTATCAGTGAACAATTGCTGAAAGGAACAAAAAAGAACAATGCAGAGAACATGCAGCTATGTCACTCTATAAAAGCCTGGAATTTACTGACAGGGTTCTTGTGAACAGGATGCGCTGGCCAGTGTCTGTATTGCTGAGTAGCTAACCCAGCATATTGATACTGCAGCTATCCCCATAGTATCCAAGTGGCTCTGTTTCCCCTCACTGTGCAGCCGGCTGCGTGCCTACACAGACATTTTTTTGTGCATGGTCAATGTTTATTTATGAGACATATTAGTATTCTCTGAAACATTCCTCTTCTACCTACAACCATATCTTAAATTTTTATAGGACTGGGAATTAGTAGGAACACCACATACAGAAATCAGTTCACTGTGACAGAAGTTCTGTTATTTGCACACCCCATTTATTCTGAAACTAGAGCCATAATATTTTAATGTCCCTACCAATACAAGAGAAGACAGAAATCCACAAAGTGGTCTGCGTTTCCCATTAGCTACTGTCTCATCAGCACCTGCCTGGGCTCACCAAGTTGGGGTCAGTAGTAAGTAGCAGAAGGAGGCTTACTGGTGAAACCTGGAGGAAGTGACCTTAAAAGCAGAAAAGTTTTGTACCAGCATTTTTTGGGATATCATATAGTTCTCCTCATGAGTGCTGCTGCTAGAGAGCATTCTCATACGCATTTAATTCTCACATAAACCAACTCTGAGATCAGCTGTAAGATGACCACCTTCTCCTCATTAATGTCTTCTGAGGAGTCCCTGCAAGATTTCAGACAACCTCACTGTGTCTATACTTCCATTCCTCTTTTGAAAGAGGTATGCAAATGAGGCAAATTAAAAATGCAAATGAGGTGCAGATTTGTATATTCTTATTTCGAAATAGCTTCTTGTGAAAGAAGAAAACCAGTGTAGACACTGTTCTTTCGAAAGTAAACCCCATCTTCGAAAGAATCCTTCTTCCCTTTTTTTAAAGACTTTTGCCTGGGTGAGAATGGCTGAAGTCGGGCGACTTTCACTATATAGTGTGTGCTGTCTGAAAAATGAAGTCAGGCATAGAGCATGCAATGGATGCATCAGAAATTATTGAATGCATTGAACGTATGAAATTTGCATTCTGCCACAAATGCTAGAGAAGTAGGTATTTCTGAAGTTGAGCGCTTAATTTTTAAAATCAAATTTATTTATTTGAAATTATCACTGTTACAGTTACTCCCTATTATGCATTACTTCAACTTATTAATCAGGACCTACCCCTTCCAAAATGGTGAAATCTTTCCAAAAGTTTGACACAATCCAAGATGGTGAGATCAAAAAGCAGGGAAGGTTGGTGGTGAACCGAAAAACAAAGAAATCAAAAGTTACTTGTTGAGCGGTGCATTCCCTGAGTGTAAAAGGAGTCAAGAATATTGGGGCAAAGAATAATTTTATTCAACAAGCTGGGCATTTCACAACAAGGAATGGAGAGCTCCATTACTGGTACACCAATATTAAGAAACTGAAGAGATCCGTGGCACATGATACTTTAAAGGTTATTAAGGACAAGGGAAAAATATGAACTACTGGAATGTGCTCATGAATGGTTAGGAATTGCAAAATAGGCTAAGGCACTGGGCGGGCACATTGGTCATGATAAGACCCTTTGGAAATTATTAGGATTCTGGTGTCAAAATATGAACAAGGATGTTAGAGAATGTGTTGCCACCTGCGAGCGCAGCCAGAAAGGGGCCACAAAAATATGCAAGTCAGCTCCAGAACTTCACAGTGAGCCCATCCAAAATAAAGTGTGGCACCAAGAAGGCATAGATTTGTGTTCTTTGCCCAAAAATCTAGAGGGCTACATGTGTATTTGTGTTGTAGCAGATTAAGCAAAGCTTCTGCAGACTAAGAATGCCAAAGAGGTGGCACTTTTCTGTTGCAAGCTGATTTGCAGTTTTGGTTGCAACAAAATACAAATCAATAAGGGGGACATGAGTTCTGTAACAAAGTTTCAAAAGATTTACAAATGGCCTCCTACAGCATGCAAATCAGACAATTCAGGGTGCCGTGCTAACAGTGTTAGAAGGTGAGCAAGAGGAAAGACCAAAGGTACTACAGGGAGTCCTGTCTGCATTCCAAATATCACAGCTTTAAGTCAAAAGACATTACCCCTTATGAACCAATGTGTGCCAGGAAGCCTGTGCTGCCCATACATTGCCTAGACAATGATGACAGTGAAGATTTAAATGATGAGATTCCTGTTGTTCTTGATTTAATGGAGTGTACTTTAGATGCCAGTGATGTCCAAGATCATTTGACCCGCATCAAGCAGGTACAAAATATTGTAGAGGAGGAAGCTCCAAAGAACATTGTAAAGGCACAAGCAAGACAAAGAAAAGAAGTTATGAAGAATGCCGTAAGCAGGAAGAATCCTTTAAAATTGGTTAAAGAGTGCTCCTCTACAATGTGCAAAGGGCAGAGAGGAAGGGGAACAATGGCCAGTTACCTTACATGGGCCCTTATACAGTCAAGGAAAAAACTCAAAGGGCTTGTATACCTTAGCAAATGAAAAAGGCAATACCCTAAAGAAGGAACATCATGGATCCAATCTAAAAGCCTTTCATGAGCGCAAAATCCCTCCCAAGATGAAAGAGCCTCCAGACTCACCACCACCATCAAACCCGTCAGACACTGGCATGTCCCAGCGTGCAGTGAAAACCATGATGACATGCATGTCATTCTCATGCCTGCTAGTACTTGTGAAGAAACATCACATCCTGCAGACACTGATGTTGGAATTACGGGAGAGAGTCATGCTGGCAGGACCTTCGTTCCCAACCTCAGCTACTTAGCAAACAGCAGCCTGTAAAGAGCTGAAAATTCCAATTCCCCAACCAATCAAAAAGCTATGGGAGAAATCAGCAAACCTGAGTCCACCATATAACCTAGACAAGATTCCTGGTGACGGCAATTGCCTCTTCATGGCTATCAGCAAAGAGATTGCATTGTCTGAAGACTACTGCGCTGTAGTCATGGCTGTTACTGTGAATGTAATGAAATCTCCTGAGCACCAAAAAGCTTTCAAAGCTTTGGTCGCTCTTCCTGTGAAGAAGTACTTGCTCCAAAGCCAAATGAAGCAAGACAAATCTGGGGAACAGATGTTGAGCTCTTTGCTCTTGCCACAGTTCTTCAGACTCCCATAGCTGTCAACTACCAGTCAGCAGGAGTGTTGAGGAAGAACCGGTATTTTTACAGACCAGCAAAGGAGAACATCAACAGATTTGAGACAATTGCATATGTGGAAAAGGAGCCTTGTATTTATTTATCCAGTTCTGGGACTCATTTTGACCAGGTGCTGGGTGTTAGCAGTGTTTAATCTCCTCTTTTTTTTCTGCATTTTCCTATGAAATAAATGAAAATGATGAAGAATGTGAACAGTCATTTCTTTGTATTTTTATATTCTTCATGGGGTTTTTTTGCCTATGTTTTATGGCTTCAGTCCCTACTGCCTAGCTCTAGTGATTCTCACTGAATAGATATGATAAACTATACAGTGAAAGCTACCCAGGCACAGTTGACTATATAGTGATTTGCACCCAGGTAAGCTGCACTATATAATGCCAGGTGCCTTCATTCATGAGGTACAATATAGTGCAGCCTACCTGTAGGGCTCCATGACTGCCACAGCCTGGTGTAATGCTAAGGGAAACATATGCTGAGGCTAAGCAGTGCTGCTGGGTTTGTGGTGTTAGCCAGCTCTTTTTGTGTTTGTTGTCAGCTGGTCTCTTATTATTTGAATCTATTTATGCAGCGTTTTATGTGGGTGTATGCCTAGCACACTGATGGTCAATGGCACTTGTGCTTCTAAGCTGTTTTTGGCAAACCTGCCTTTGGGCTTTAAAAATAATCTCTGAGCACAATAGTCAACACCAAGGAATGATTCTGGGCAAGAACTCTCATCCCACGCAAAGCTGCTCATGTGCTGCCTTGGGGCTGCTCACACCCTCTCCTCCTTCATGTACCAAGAAAGCCAAGGCTAAAGCCCTAAAAGAAGCATGTCTTGGTGTACCAACATCAGAGGGGCCACACACAATATACTGTCACCCACCATATTAAACAGATTGGTTCCCTTAGGGCTGGTAATAGCAATATATATTTTAAAAGGTCTCTTTACCTTAAAGAGAAGTTGTATTAAAAATTGCATAGTAGTTATGGCAACTGCTTCCTGCCTCCTCCACTGCCAAAAGCCACATCCCAGCCATGAAAAGGAACTCCTCCGTCCAAACATATTTTTCAGTGGATAGCAACATTCCCTGGCTGCTGCATAGCCTTCCATTCCCTTCTGGCAAACTGGAAGCCAAACAAATCTGTAACTAATGTGATTTGAGAGTCATGAATGTCTTACTAATATCCTTCACATTTTTAAAACAAAACTTAACCAAGCAAAAATGTAAAACACAACCTCTTCATATATTAAAGACAAATTCTTCTCTGACTACAGTACATGTTTAACTCTCTCAATATCCCCAAACTTTGTCACAGCTAAAAAAACAAAAATAAAAAACAGTGAAGGGGTTTCCTCTTCCTTTGGTAAATTTTAATCTTTAATACACAAACGGGTGTCAGAACTTTCAAAAGTCTCATGTACATCCTGTTTGGAGACAGAAGTTTTCTTTATGAATTAAGAATACAATGTTGAGACCACAGAAACTTTGCTTTGGGGCATTGCTGTTATGTTAATCTTCACAATCAACATCTCTTAGATGTTCCGTTTCAGAAAACAGACCTCTTTTGTGTTATTCATTCTATAGCACTACATCTATAAATGTTATTTGTCTTTACTTGGTTCCACTAAGTTTCATGCCAGCAAATTTGTCAGGGATTTTTTCATCCCCTGGGCATCATTGCCCCCGTGGGCCAGGGGAGGCAAGCCTTTGGCCATTAAACATCAATGCAGGTACAGGTAGAATCTAAAGATACATAGGCTGCCATTTAGCAGCCCCCTGCAACGGTCACTCTGTGTCAGTTGGTTTCCCTGGTAACCTGAACTCATAAATAATTCATGACCTGGGATTCAAAATCCAGGCCTCTAATTGGGCACAAGTGGAGAGTTGCTAGAAACTTCCACTGCCTGGAGGACCTGGTTGAAAACCATGGGCAAGATCATGAATATTAAAATCAAATAATGAATTATGTATGAAATCAAGGGATAAAAGCAGGCACAGCACAGCACCCAGGGTTCAGTCAGTCTGGGCAGCCACTCCAGCGGTGAAGTTTTTGTGAAGAGCTCCTGTTTTTTCAAAGACCTCCTGATTTTGAAAGAGCTGAAATCACAGAGGCGGCTGCCCTTTAGGGGGCGCCGCCTAGAGCTGAAATCACTGTCAGCACCTGCCTCTGTGGCTGAAGCTGTGCTGAATGACTGAAGCTGCAGCTCGCCCCAGGGACAGCTGAGCTGTGAAGCGGCGCCATTGTTCAAGCGCCTGCCCAAGCCCCAGCACCGCGCTTGCATCTAGGAGCGGCAAGTGGGCCTTCAGGCGTGCTCACCGGGTGGCAAACTGGACCATGGCTTCTGCCACAGGTACTGCGTACCCGGTGAGGAAACTGGAGGCTCACCAATGTCATCTCATCAACGCCGCTCCTACGGCCGCATCATCGCCTGGCAGTGCCTACCTGGACCATCTCATCTGCGGTAACACCACCTCCGCCATTCTAACTAACCTATCTGACCACCGGCCACTTCTTCACTAATTATTCCAAACACCGGACTTGACTATTCACTCAAATACGACTACTGGACTTGACCACTAGCTCTAGATAAAGACTACCGGACGTGTCACCTTTAATTTAACTGTGTATAGGCCAGGCCTAAAGGCCCAGGCCAGACTTTCCCATGTAACATAAATGTAAATACCAATGTTATGTTAAGTATGTTAGCATTGTTAGTATTAGGACAGATAATTAGTATAGCCAATTAATATATAGATAAGTAAGGTATTGATTACCCTATCCTACCCCTATTGTTTAAATCCGCAAGCTATCGCAGTACCAAGTGGGGCGTAGCGCCCCCACCCGGACTCTTTTCGGAGATAGGCTGGTAACCACCAGGAACTCTGGGTACCAGCCAAGGCTGGTGACCACCGGGAACTCCGGGCACCAGCCGCGGTAGCCTGAGAATCTAAACATCCATTTCCATTTACCCACTCTCTTTAATTAATGTATATTTGTATATAGGGGTATAGTATAATAGGTTAAAGTCTAGTTAATATTGTGTAGTATAATACAATATAAATGAACATATAAGTTTCATTAATAGATAGTTATACTTAATAAACATAGTAAGTTTGTTCGCCCTAACATCCCCTGTCTCGAATTCTTCCATTCACTTTTGCTCTCTCTCCATCTCTGTCAGTTCCTTTCCCCTGGGTGGTCCTTGGGCGGGGTCCAGTGCATCCCCCCGGGTCGGCACTGTCGCCTAACATCGCACATGGGGTCGTGGCTGGGTCTGGCTGGGTCCTCGAACCCGTTTGGAAGGGTGGGGTCTCGCCTTCCGGTCGGCTACCCAGGGCCGGTCGGCAGCCGCCCAGAGCGGGCGGAGAGGCACCTAATCCCAACAAAATTAATGTATGAAGCCTAATTTTTTATCCCAATCTAAGCAAGCTTTTGTCCATCCTGAAAATCATTAGCAACCATTTCTCCTACAGTTTGTTGATTTCATGTCATTGTTTAATTATTAGACAAAATTGCAGCTTTCTGTTTCAGCCAACAGTTTAGTGTATCATTATTTCAAGCTCATGTATAATGAACAAAAACATACAAGAATGCCACTGAAGTATATGCTAATAAACATTTTTTAAAAAAACTGATAAATACCTATTCAATGCTTTCCTAGAAAATATACCTTAAACCTGATAGTTTGCGGTATGTCATAGACATAGGCTGTGTCTACACTAGCAAGTTCTTTCAAAAGATTTCTCAAAAGAAGGCTGCTCTTTCGAAAGGTCCCGCGGAATGTCTACATGCAGAAAGCATTCTTTCGAAAGTAAATCGAAAGAATGTGGCACTCCTTTCAAAAGCGCTCTTCCTCTCCAGTTTCAGGGAGACCACCCCCTTTTGAAAGCTTCTCCTCCAAGAAAACTTGTGTAGATGCTCCACAGGCCCTTTTTTTTCAAAAGAACAGTCCTCATGGCACTTGATTTTTCGATCCCTAACCTGTTCTTTCTACAGAGCAGATCACTCTTTTGTTCCACTTTTTTGTGTGTGGACGCACTCTTTCGAAAGAAGTTCTTTTGGAAGAGATCTTCTGGAAAGGCTTCTTTCAAAAGTCCTCTGTAATGTACACATAGCCATACTGTTTGCAACAAATCTTTTCCTAAGCATATGCTCTTTTCTGGGCGCCACTTACAGGATGAGGTTGTCTATATAGCTCTAATTTGTCATTATTCTTACTAATTTCTATCACAGTAGCCTCTTACATGAGGCACACTTCAAACAAACCACATAAAAACAGTGCCTGTCTCAGGGACCTCACACTCTAGTATTTTAGACAATATACAAAAGGTGAATAAAGAGATAGCTGGAAGACAAAGTAACAGTAAAGATACTGGATTGGAACTTCAGAAATATTAGAGGATTTACCCAGTGTTGCTCCAGTCCTTACCTCATTTTGTCTTCATTTAAAACACTGATCTGAGGTGGGCCTGGAAATGAGGGGTTCAGTATGCAGCCTGCCCTGAGAAGAAAGGACTACCCCAGCCCTCTCTCACCGCAGGAGCTAGGGGCCAGGTGAGGAGCATCTCTCCATGGCTTCTGCAGCTCCAGCAGGCTCCAGCAGGCACAGCTGGAGGAGGACTGCACACCCCCAGAGAGCCCCTTTTCCCCTGCCTGGTGATTCAATCCCTTCTCTGTTTGGTTTTATGAGAAGGAGTCCTGTTCCCATTCCCATTTTCATTGGCAAAACCAAACCCTCACCTTGCTGCCCCTTGTGTTCATTTTACAGCATAACTGCCCCTGCTTTCCATCCCATATTCCCTGCTGCCCAATGTCATCATTATATGGCAGAACCTTCCCATTCCATTTGATGACTAGCAGCCCCATTCCAGGCACATCCCATTTACCTGGCACAACTAAATCTTTGCTTTAAGTTATGGGAAGAGAAAACTATATACAGTTTTGCACGGACTCATATTAACACGAGCCAAGTCTGGGGGGACCCCACTTTCTTGTACCCCACCTCATCGTTTACCCCTCATGGTGCTGGCTGGCTCAGGGGCTCCTTAGGAGGCAGCTCCTGCCTTGCAGCTGCTTGGCACTGCAACTCTGGGGGCAAAGAGGGGCAGGCATGGCTGGAGCTGCCCAGGGTCAAGCCACACTGGCTGGAGCTACCCAGCACTTCAGCCCTATGGATGGAGTGGCCACCAGCCAAGCACCACAGCTGGGGAGCGGCAGGGGCACCATGGCTTCTCTGCATGAGCGGCAGCTGGGGCAGGAGGCACCCCGCCCTGCCCCTAACCTGGCCTCTGTCCACCTGCAAGGGGAGCTGGAGCTGCCAGTTGGAGCAGAGGGTCCAGCCGCCCACTTTCCCCAGCCAGGGGAATTCTAGGGATCTCCCCAACTCCGCCCCAGTCCATGTGAAATTTGATTTCTGTGGTGGTTGCCCAGGGTGCAACTTCTGCATAAATCAAGGGTTTACTGTACTAAGTTTGGCATTCCTAACTCTTACTGTTCAGGAAGAGTTGTTGGACAAATGGACTGACAGACAGATGGATAAACTCTCTCAAACATATAGAAAGTAGAAAGGTCAGAACCACACAATGAAATTAAGATGTGTTCCCAAATTCTCATCTGTAAAATCTCATTGCTTTAGAATTTGTCCCCAACTGGTTCTGGTTAGCCAGCGTTTCTTTCTCATGTCTTTTAAAATTTGCTGAGGTCTTTGCCTTGGCAATAATCATCTTTTTCACTCCTTCAGTTAACGTGATTAATGAATTTGCCCTGTGTTTTGGTCTCTGATTAGGGTCAAGCCAGAGTTATTTTCTGGGTCATTGGTGCGGTGCTAAGATGCAGATAAGAAACTGGCCACTTAATGTCAAAGCTGGTATATGTGTGTAAATAAAGCAAGTTGCACTTAATGTACTATTGAGGTTGCTTGTGCGCTCTGGGTAAAGCAGTACTGCCTAGAGGCTGTATTTTGAGGCATGACACCTAAACTGAGATTACACAGGTTGATTTTTCTCGTTGTTTCACCCAAGGTAGCATTGTCCCTGGTGAGAGTGCTAAGGGCACTCCATTTATTAGTTACAGTGCAGGAGTAGTATCCTCTCCTGGTGAGAGTGAGCGGATGACTAGGTAGAGAAAAATGATTTTCCTTCTCCTCCACCAGGTTCTGACCCAGGGCCTTTTAAAACACTAGCCCTCATAGCTCAGGATATCCCATAGCCTGCTCCCAGGGTCATTTCCTACCCTTGTTCCAGTCTCTCTGCCATTGTCATGGACAGGACATGGGATCTCTGTGAGCCATCCCTGCACTCTCTCCTGTTGGCACCAGTGAGTCAGCTGGCTCCCAGCAAGTTTCCTGTGAGGATTGGTCCTAGCAGCATAGACTGTTTGTTGTTTCCCAACAGGCATCTGTTGCACCTTGCTGCTCTCCTCTGTAATACACCCAGACGGAGCTGAGTTGCTCTCTTTTAAATAGTCCCTCGCTGGAACTATGCCCAGCAGCAGTGAGGGGTCATGGCCTCTTGGGTGCAGAGCAGCTCCTTAACAATTGTCTCACAAGGTTGGCACACCTTGTCACCAGTTCACATATTTTCACTAGGAAAGCAACCTGGAAGGCTCCCGAATTCTGCTACTGTTTGGCAGAGGGTATGGCTGATAGCAAAAGAAAGGGGAAAAGTAAGTGCATATTATTAGTAGAACTGATTTGGAATTTGTCAATGATGTTCTTCCTTTAAAAAAAAGATGATTTGTGAAAACCAAAGCTGGAAATGGAAAACTGGTTCACCAAATTTCCCATTTTGATGTCTTCAAGAAAAGTGACATTTTTTTATTGAAAAAAAAAAGTTTGGTTTCAAGTACTATAAACCACACAAACAGAAGTGTGAAAACAATTTCAACAGGTCAAAAACAAAACATTTTCAAAAGATCAAAATTAAATGTTTTCACAGTCCTAATCTGAATATTTCTGTTTGCAAGAGTGGTTGTGATGTCAACTTTTTGTTCCAAATTTGCAATTAAAACATTTTTGAAATATTGAAAATCTTCCCTCCCAGCTCTAATAACAACCCTTATTCTTACACCTAAAACTATGCCACTCAGATATTTTAAGAAACATGCTTGCCTAATGTCAAACAGTGATCTGAGGCACAATTAGGAACATAGCCAAAGTTTCCTGATGTCTCATGGGCTGCATCTACACTAGCAAGTCCTTTTAAAAGATTTTTTGAAAGAAGGGGGTTCATTCAAAAGATCCCATGGAGTATCTACATGCAAAAAGTGTTCTTTTGAAGGTAAATCAAAAGAACAAGGTGCTCCTTTTGAAAGTGCTCTTCCACTCCTGTTTCAGGAAGAAAACCTCTTTCGAAAGCTTCTTCAGAAGAAAACATGTGTCAATGCTCCTCAGGGCCCTTCTTTTAAAAGAGCAGTCCTCAAGGCACCTGTTTTTTTGATCCCTGGCCTGTTCTCTTGAAAGATCAGCAGCTGTGTGGATGCTTTCTTTTGAAAGAGCAGATCACTCTTTTGATCCACTTGTTTGTGTGTGTGGACGCCCTCTTTCGAAAGAAGTTCTTTCGGAAGAAATCTTCCAGAAGAGCTTCTTTCAAAAGATCTCTGTAGCATAGTGTAGTGGTAGTTTTCTAACATGCTTTTACACTAATGCTAGGAGTCTGTCTAATAAGATGGGTGAACTGGAGTACCTCATATCAAAGGAGGAAGTTGACATAATAGGCATCTCAGAAACATGGTGGAATGAGGACAATCAGTGGGACACTATCATACCGGGATATAAATTATATCGGAAAGACAGAACAGGTCGTGCGGGTGGCGGAGTGGTACTATATGTGAAGGATAATATAGAATCAAATGAAGTAAAAATCCTAAAGGAATCAAAATGTTCCATAGAATCATTATGGATAACAATTCATTCCTCTAATATGAATATGGCATTAGGAATATATTACCGACCACCTAACCAGGACAGTGATAGTGATGCTGAAATGTTAAGGGAGATTAGAGAGGCTATCAAAATAAAAAACACAGTAATAATAGGAGATTTCAATTATCCCCATATTGATTGGGTGCATGTCACCTCAGGACGGGATTCAGAGATTAAATTTCTTGATGCCTTAAATGACTGCTTCTTGGAGCAGCTAGTACGGGAACCCACAAGGGGAGAGTCGATTCTCGATCTAGTCTTGACTGGAACGCAGGATCTGGTCCAAGAGGTAACTGTTACTGGACCGCTTGGAAATAGTGACCACAATATAATAACTTTTAATATTCCTGTGTTGGGAAGAACACCGCAGCGGTCAAACACTCTGGCATTTAATTTCAAAAAGGGGAATTACACTAAAATGAGGAAGCTAGTTAAACAGAAACTAAAAGGTAGAGTAATTAAACTAAAATCCCTGGAAGCTGCATGGAAACTGTTTAAAGACACCATACTAGAGGCCCAACTTAAATGTATACCCCAAATAAAAAAACACAGTAAGAGACCTAACAAAGAACCACCATGGCTAAACAGCCATGTTAAAAAGGCAGTGAGAGAGAAAAGGGCAGCTTTTAAAAAGTGGAAGTCAAATCCTAGTGAGGAAAATAGAAAGGAACATAAACACTCCCAAATTAACTGTCATAATGTAGTAAGAAAAGCCAAAAAAGAGTTTGAGGAACAGCTAGCCAAAAATTCAAAAAACAATAGTAAAATGTTTTTTAAATACATTAGAAGCAGGAAGCCTGCTAAAAAAGCAGTGGGGCCCTTGGATGATAAAGATATAAAAGGAGCGATCAAGGAAGACAGTGCCATTGCGGAGCGATTAAATGATTTCTTTGCTTCAGTCTTCACGGCTGAAGATGTTACAGAGGTTCCTAAATCTGAGCCAGCCTTTTTAGGCGACAAATCTGAGGAACTCACTCAGATTGAAGTGACATTAGAGGAGGTTTTGGAATTAATTGATAAGCTGAATAGTAACAAGTCTCCAGGACCAGACGGTATTCACCCAAGGGTTCTGAAAGAACTCAAATGTGAAATTGCGGAGTTATTAACAGTGGTTTGTAACCTATCCTTTAAATCCACTTTGGTACCAAATGACTGGAAGACGGCCAATATAACACCAATATTTAAAAAAGGCTCTAGAGGAGATCCTGGCAATTATAGACCGATAAGTTTAACATCAGTACCAGGTAAATTAGTAGAAACACTAGTAAAGAGTAAAATTGCAAAGCACATAGAAGAGCACGAATTGTTGGGCAAAAGTCAGCATGGTTTCTGCAGAGGGAAGTCGTGTCTGTCTAATCTATTAGAATTCTTTGAAGGGGTTAATAAACATGCGGACAAGGGGCACCCAGTGGACATAATATACCTAGATTTCCAGAAAGCCTTTGACACGGTCCCACACCAAAGGCTTTTATGTAAATTAGGTGGTCATGGGATAGGAGGAAAGGTCCTTTCATGGATCGGGAATTGGTTAAAAGACAGAAAACAAAGGGTTGGAATAAATGGTAAATTTTCACAATGGAGGGGGGTAACTAGTGGTGTTCCCCAGGGCTCAGTCCTGGGACCGATCCTGTTCAACTTGTTCATCAATGATCTAGAAAATGAGGTAAGCAGTGAGGTGGCAAAGTTTGCAGATGACACCAAGTTGTTCAGGACAGTCAAAAGCAAAAGGGATTGTGAAGAACTACAAAAAGATCTCAGCAAACTGAGTGATTGGGCAGCAAAATGGCAAATGAAATTTAATGTGGGTAAGTGTAAGGTAATGCATGCTGGAAAAAATAACCCAAATTACACGTACTACATGATGGGGTCAAATTTAGCTACGACAGATCAGGAAAGGGATCTTGGAGTTATAGTGGATAGTTCTCTGAAGACATCCACGCAGTGTGCAGCGGCAGTTAGTAAGGCAAATAGGATGTTAGGAATTATTAAAAAAGGGATCGACAATAAGACAAAAGATATCATACTTCCCCTATATAAAACTATGGTACGCCCACATCTCGAGTACTGCGTGCAGATGTGGTCTCCTCACCTCAAAAAAGATATATTGGCATTAGAAAAGGTTCAGAAAAGGGCGACTAAGATGATTAGGGGCTTGGAAAGGGTCCCATATGGGGAGAGGCTAGAGAGACTGGGACTTTTCAGTTTGGAAAAGAGGCGATTGAGGGGCGATATGATAGAGGTATATAAAATCATGAATGGTGTGGAGAAAGTGAATATAGAAAAATTATTTACCTTTTCCCATAATACAAGAACTAGGGGACACCAAATGAAATTGATGGGTAGTAGGTTCAAAACTAATAAAAGGAAATTTTTCTTCACACAGCGCACAGTCAACCTGTGGAACTCCTTGCCCGAGGAGGCTGTGAAGGCCAGGACTCTATTAGGGTTTAAAAAAGAGCTTGATAAATTTTTGCAGGTCAGGTCCATAAATGGCTATTAGCCAGGGATAAAGTATGGTGCCCTAGCCTTCATAACAAGGGCAGGAGATGGATGGCAGGAGATAAATCACTTGTCTTCTGTTCTCCTTCTCTGGGGCACCTGGCATTGGCCACCGTCGGCAGATGGGATGCTGGGCTTGATGGACCTTTGGTCTGACCCAGTATGGCCGTTCTTATGTTCTTATGTTCTTATGTTCATAGACGTACCCACCTACAGGTGGCATCAAAACATTGTACATGCATTCATCCCATCCTAGTTTTTTTCTCCATTGCTTTCAGTAACAGGTTAAATGTTACCTAGATTATCACTATTATCAAATTCAAGATGAAAGCCTGCAAATAGACTCCTGTGGATAAACTGTCAATGAACTCTGCAAGTGATATTCCATCCCATAACCATGGAAGTCTTACAGCTTGTCTATATAGCAGACAAGCTCTACAGGGGTAAGTTTTCCACAACGCTCTAATATGCTGTGTATGTATTGGTCCATGTAGACCCTGCTGGTGCACAGTGGAGGTTTCCTAGCATGCTTTAATATAATACTGTTTCTAACACCGCTATTATAAAGCATGCCAGCAGGGTCTACACTGGCCAAATAACGTGCCACATACTGCAGAGCACATAATTTCACCAGGCAGAGAAATTCCCTGTCACACAGAGTCTAATGGAGATTGCTTTGTAAAAAATTATTTAGTGAATGTCATTCATAAGATCCTGTCCATGAAGGTAAACAAAACGCAGCCTGCAAACTGTACTAATAATATGTTGTGCGTTGAAGGAACTGGACACTATGAGTAGTGAATATGTCTATAGACAGGTTGGCGTTTTGCCAGCATGGCCTTTCCCTGTATCAGCTATTTAAGATACTTCAAAATTTTATTTCTAAAATATATGGAGCTGTAGTAATCCTGGTCCCACTGTTTTATCGAAGTAATAACATGAAAATGCCACTGGCCCTTTAAAGCCTGTGCCACAGCTGTCATGGAGAGAGCAGCATTCCAGCCTCTGGAGGATCATGGGAGCAACATTCTGTTTTCCAAGCAGCTGTCACACAACAGACCACATGCCAGATAGTTGAGTTTCTTTTTGGAAACTGGATTAGTAGAGGAAGAGTCCACAGTTGTATATATTGTGCTACAGTTTTTCAACAAGGTAGACATGAAAGATTTAATAATATTCTTATTTAAATCCTCCCCACCCCTATTCATAATTCATTACTAAACTCTTGGGCTGTGTCTACACTAGGCCCCTTCTTCCAAGGGGGCATGGTAATCAGCCTGAGCTGAGAATACTAATGAAGTGCTGCGACGGATATGCAGCACCTCATTAGGATAATTCTCCCCATGGCATCTTCAAAGTTGCAATCTTCGAAGTGCTGGCATGCCGTGTAGCTGTGGCCACTCCGAAGTACCCACACAACTTCAAAGTGCCCTTACTCCCAAAAATTTGCTGTGGAGCGAATGAGCCTAATGAGGTGGTGCATATTCATTGCAGCACTTCATTAGTATTCTCCACTCAGGTTGATTACCGTGCCCCCTTCGAAGAAGGGGGCAAGTGTAGACACAGCTTTGGTTTCCTCATTTTACTAGTTTGCCATCAGGTTGTGTAGGGAACTATAGAGCTTTTCCTCAGTATGCAAAATATTTGCAATGAAATTCAAAAACCAAAGAATGTGAGGTTTTGTGCGCATGTTATTGCAATAAATAAAATACCTCCTTTTTCCCCTTTTTTGCCTAGAAAACTTGTGTTTTGTTTTTGTTTTTTTTTTTGCTGGAGGAACTTCAATCTATTTTATTCTGCAACATTTTGTTGGAAAACAGACATTTTACTGCCTGAGGCACACATAATGATGGAGTCACTCACATTGGTTGCCATCATACTGTTTATTTATTTAGACTACATCTACCACAGCTCTAGGTGTTTTATAAATATTGTGTGAGGAAGCCCTAATACAAAGGCAAGCTTCTGAGTGACAGGTATTGTCTATTCCATCTGGTATTGGTCTCTGCCTCAGTTCCAGAACCACTTGCTAAGCTTGACCAGTCTATTGATGCTGTTGGGAAAGATTTCACTACCTGGGTGTCTCTGAAGCCTTCAACAGAGGGCTATCACTAATGCAAAGGCCAGAGACTGAGCAGGGATTAAATACAGGTTGTACCTCCCTGGTCCAGCATGGCTGGGATCTGACAGGTCCTGAATGACAGAATTTGCTGGACCCGGGTTAGTCCAGAGCTTCTGCCCCAGGCAGCCCCAGACACCCACTCCCCCAGGAATCTGGGCTGTCTGGGCTGCCATGGGTGTCTGTCTGGGCCCCAGCCCTGGATTGTAGTGGGGGTCTCTGGCAGGGGTCTCTGGCCCTCAGCCCACACTCTGACAGGGCTCTGACTCCAGTCCAGCACTGTGGCAAGAGCTCCAGCTTCTGCTCTGCACTGCAGTGCAGCAGGCCCAGCAGGAGTTCTGGCTGTGGCCCTGGCCAGGCTCTGGTCCCTGATCCTGCTCTGCTATGGCCATAACCCCTGCCCCAGGGATGGGGGTCCAACCCCAGTCCCAGGACGCTCTGGTACTACCGGACCATGGATGTTGCTAGATGATAAAGTACCCAATTTAAGAGTATCGGAGGAGTGGCTGTGTTAGTCTGGATCTGTAACAGCAACGAAGGGTCCTGTGGCACCTTATAGACTAACAGAAAAGTTTTGAGCATGAGCTTTCGTGAGCGCAGACTCACTTCATCAGATGCTGGTCTTGGAAATCTGCAGGGCCAGGTATAAATAAGCCAGAGCAAGGATGGGGATAACAAGATTAGCTCAGACTCCAAAGAGAAATTTCTGAGCCTCAATTCATCTGCAAATTCAACGCCCTCAGCTCAGGCTTAAACAAAGACTGTGAATGGCTGGCTAAATACAAAAGCAGCTTCCCCTCCCTTGGTGTTCACACCTCCAGATCAACTGCTGGTAGTAAGCCTCACCCTTGCTGACTGAGCTAACCTGTCCATCAACAGACAGTGCCCCTGGAGCATCCATACAGCTTTTTTGTGGACAGAATCTGTGAACAAAGGCATTCTGCCTCGTGGGGGAGACACAAAAGTCTGCCAACGAAAGTACCAAGTTTCGTTGACGGCATGTCGCCAGAACACATATTTAGCGTGGATGCTCCGGGGGGTTTGTTGACAAAATCCTCTAGTGTAGACATAGCCAATATGTGTAGTCCTTTTACAGGCACATACCAGAGAAATTAAATACAAAAGTTAAGTCCAAATGATAAGAAGTCAGTTGGTCTCCCAGTAGGCCCAGCTGCTAGCCTACATGCAAAGGACTGCAGGTGTGTTTACAGGACTGAACAAATGTTAGAAAAGTCAAAAGCTGATATTCTCTTTGCAGCTGACTTTATTTCAGGAGGGCAAAACAGCTAAGTTTGGACATTGTCCTTATTTATAGTTTCTGAGTTTTTAATGTTCTATGTTTGTGTGTTTGTAGCTCCATGTGCTGAGCTGTTTGTTCGTTGGAAAGACCGTGTGCTGAAGCTGGCAGTTAAGATTTGAAAACTAGAACCATCTGCTCATTGGTCGAGCCGTAGCCAGGGGGTGTGGCTACCAATCAAGAAGGTCAGAGCTTATAAAGCTTACTAGTAAGTGACCAGGGATCTTGCAAACAGGTGATTGCAAACAAGAGGGAGTTTTGAGAGAAGAGTTGAGAGTGGGAGTTGAGAGAGAGCTAGTTACTTCTGAAGTTCTTTAAAATTGTTATACTAAACTATACTTCCAAACTACCAAATTCAAATAACCCCATTTATAATCTAATTATCCATAGAAAATGTAAGCAGAAGTCCAGCAGCAGAGGGGGAACTATCTTGTTTATTACATCCAAAGTAACATGTACAACTACCTACCCCATGGCCAGGTGGGGTATGTGTGCATTTGGTGCAAGGAGCTCCTGGCCCTCAGAGACCGACTGTCAGCTTTGGAGGCGAGGGTGGCTGAGCTGCAGGAGCTGAGGGAGGCAGAGAGGTATGTTGATGTGGCTTTCCGGGACACTGTAGAATTGTCCCACCTCCAGTCAGACAGCCCCTGCTCTGTTAAGGAGGATGAAAGGCTCCAGAAATGACAGCAGTCAATTGAAGCAAAGGAAAACCATACCATAGTTGGGACGCTCCTTCCAGATGATGTTGTGGTATCGTCTCGCCCGGAGGACGTCTCTCCAGGGGAGAGAACTCCAGTCAGCAGGAAAAGGTGGGTGTTAGTAATGGGTGATTTGATCATTAGAAACATAGCTGGGTTTGCGATGATCAGGAAAACCATAAGGTGATTTGCCTGCCTGGTGTGAAGTTTGCGGATCTCTCGAGGCATCTTGATAGACTTATGTGTAATGCTGGGGAGGAGCTGGTGGTCGTGTTACAGGTAGTTACCAGTGACATAGGGTAGGGTAGGAGAGACATCCTGGAGGCTAAATTTGGGTTGCTAGGAAAGAGACTGAAATCCAGGACCTCTCTCGTAGCATTCTCAGAAATGCTTCCAGTTCCATGCACAGGGCCAGGTAGGCAGGCAGAAATTCAGAGTTTCAATGTGTGGATTAGATGATGGTGTAGAGAGGAAGGGTTTAGATTCATTAGGAACTGGGGAAACTTTTGGGATGGGGGAGCTGATACAGGAAGGATGGACTCCACCTAAACCAAAGTGGAACCAGACTGCTGGCACTTACTATTAAAAAGGTCATAGAGCAGATTTTGAACTCAGAAAGGGGGAGGAAGCTGATTAGTGCAGAGAAGCATGTGGGTCAGACAGAGACTTCACTTAGGGGACAGTCCATTGATAGAAATTTTCTAGGTTTTAGTCAGAAGGAGAAGATGGAAGAGGATAAAATATGGGCCAGATCAGAAGAGAGACAATCACATGAAAAAAAATTAGGAAAGGGCAGACAAATAAACAGTGACAAGCTTTTAAAGTGCTGATACACAAATGCCAGAAGTCTAAATAAGATGGGTGAACAAGAGTGCCTTGTATTAGAGGAGGATAGTGATATAATAGACATCACAGAAACCTGATGTAATGAGGATAATCAATGGGACACAATCATACCATGGCATGAGAAGGACAAAACAGGTTGTGCAGGTGGGGAAGTGGCACTATATGTGAAAGAAAATGTAGAATCAAATGAAATAAAAATCTTAAATGAATCAAAAGATTCCACAGAATCTCCATGGATAGAAATTCCATGCTCTAATAAGAGTATACCAGTAGGTATATACTATCAACCACCTGACCAGGTCAGGGATAGACACTGAAATAAGTTAAGGGAGATTAGGGAGGCAATCAAATTAAAAAACTCACTAATAGTAGGGGATTTCAATTATCCCCATATTGACTGGGTACATGTCACTTCAGGATCAGATGCGGAGATAAAATTTCTCGATACCTTAAATGATTGCTACTTGGAACAGCTAGTACAAGAACCTACAAGAAGAGAGACAATTCTTGATTTGATTCTGAGTGGAGTGCAGGATCTGGTCCAAGAGATAACTGTAATAGGACCGCTTGGAAATAGTGACCATAATATAATAAAATTTAACATTCCTGGGGTGGGAAGAACATCTCAGCAGTCCAACACTGTGGCATTTAATTTCAGAAAAGTGAACTAATGTATGCAAAAATGCAAAGGTTAGTTAAATGGAAATTAAAAGATACAGCGACTAAAGTAAAATCCCTGCAAACTGCATGGAAACTTTTAAAAGACACCATGATAGAGGCTCAGTTTAAATGTGTACCCTATATCTAAAAAATGTAGTAAAAGACCCAATAAAGAGCCATGGTGGCTTAACAACCATGTAAAAGAAGTGGTGAGAGAAAAAAAGCATATTTTAAAAAGTGGAAATCAAATCCTAGTGAGGAAAATAGAAAGGAATATAAACACTGCCAAATTAAATGTAAAAAAGTGATAAGAAATACCAAAAAGGAGTTTGAAGAACAGCTAGCCAAAAACTCAAAAAGCAATACCAAAATGTTTTTTAAGTACATCAGAATCAGGAAGCCTGCTGAACAATCAGTGAGACCCCTAGACTATTGAGATACAAAAGGAGCACTCAAAGATGACAAAGTCATTCTGGAGAAACTAAAAGAATTCTTTGCTTCAGTCTTCACAACTGAAGACGTTAGGGAGATTCCCACACCTGAGCCATCCTTTATAGGTGACAAATCTGAGGAATTGTCCAAGACTGAGGTGTCATTAGAGCAGGTTTTGGAACTGACTAATAAACTTAACAGTAACAAGTCACTGGGACGAGATGGCATTCACCAAAGAGTTCTGAAAAAACTCAGATGTGAAATTATGGAACTCTTAACTGTGGTTTATGACCTATTCTTTAAATCAGCTTCTGTACCCAATTCCTGGAAGATAGCTAATGTAATACCAATATTAAAAAGTGCTCTAGAGGCAATCCCAGCAATTATAGACCAATAAGTCTAACATCAATACCTGGCAAATTAGTTGGAACCACAGTAAAGAATAAAATTTTCAGACACAGAAGAACATAATTTGTTGGGTGAAAGTCAACATGGTTTCTATAAAGGGAAATCATGTCTTACTAATCTACTACAGTTCTCTGAAGGGGTCAACAAACATGTGGATAAGGTGGATCCAGTAGATATTGTGTCCTTGGATTTCCAGAAAGTCCCTCACCAAAGGTTCTTACATAAATTAAGTTGTCATAGGATGAGGGAGGATCCTTTCATGGATTGAGAACTGGTTAAAAGACAGGAAACAGAGGGTAGGAATAAATGGTAAATTTTCAGAATGGAGAGGGATAACTAGTGGTATTCTGCAAGGGTCAGTCTTAGGACTAGTCCTGTTCAACTTATTCATAAATGATCCGGAGAAAGGGGTAAACAGTGAGGTGGCAAAGTTTGCAGATGACATTAAACTCATCAAGATAGTTAAGACCAAAGCAGACTGTGAAGAACTTCAAAAAGAACTCACAAAACTGAGTGATTGCGCGATAAAATGGCAAATGAAATTTAATGTGGATAAATGTAAAGTAATGCAAATTGGAAAAACCCCAACTATATATACAATATGATGGAGGCTAGTTTAACTAAAACTAATCAGGAAAGAGATCTTGGAGTCATCATGGATAGTTATCTGAAAACATCCACACAATGCTCAGCAGCAGTCAAAAAAGCAAACAGGATGTTAGGAATCCTTTAAAAAGGGATAGAGAATAAGATGGAGAACTTCTTATTCATCATCATCAACATCAATAACCGTGGGCTCAGTGCCCATTGGTGTTCGATGCCTCTCTCACTATTTCCTTCCATCTTTCCCTATCCAGTGCAGAGTGGCTTAGTTTCTGTAGACTAGCTCTGCACCAATCTACTACATCATCTATCCATTCTCTGTGGGGTCTGCCTCTCCTATTTGAACCATCTATTATGCCGAATACTAGGGTCTTGATTTTTCGTTCGTTGTTCATTCTGCAAATATGTCCAAATAGTTATAGCTTCTGTTTTACAACCTTCTGAAGCAGGTTCTCTTTTGGCTCTATCTTCCTATATAATTCCTCATTGGTGACCTTCTGCATCCATCCTATTCTCAGAATCTTTCTATAACAACTCCTTTTGAATGCCAATATTCTTCTTTTGGAATCTTTTGTTATCACACATCTCTCACATCCATACAACATGCTGCTGAATACACGTTTTCAAGATGCCCAGCTTCCTTCTTAAGCTAATTGCTTTGCTTTTCCAGATCTTACCCATTGCCTTCAAATTCGCTCTTGCTTTCGCTATTCTAGTTGCTATTTCCTTCTTACAGTCTAGATCATACATTATGTGGCTCCCCAGATATGTGAACTTCTCTACCTTTTCTAGTTCAGTATCATCCACACTGATCTTCCTTCCTATTTTCTTACCTCCAAATACCATTGTTTTTGTTTTATCGATGTTCATAATCAGGCCATACCGCTTCCATTCTTCATTTAACACCTGCACCATTTTTGCTAGCTTCTCCTCATCTTCCTCAATGATAACTATATCATCCGTAAACCTCAAGTTGTTAATTCTTTTCCTGTGCAAAGATATCCCTTCTACCTCTTCCTTGATCTTGTCCATCGCTCTCTCCAGATGTGCGATGAAGATACTTGGCAATATTGGATCTCCTTGTCTCATACCTCTACTTGTTTTAAACCAACTTCCCAAGTCCCCGCATGTTCTCACTGCTGCCCCCGCATTATCACTGATATCTTTCAACAACCATATCAGTCTGCTATAAAACAATGATACGCCCACATCTTGAATACTGCGTACAGATGTGGTCTCCCCATCTCAAAAAAAGATATATTGGCATTAGAAAAGGTTCAGAAAAGGGCAACTAAAATGATTAGTGGTTTGGAACAGGTCCCATGTGACGATAGATTAAAGATACTTGGACCTTTCATCTTAGAAAAGAGGAGACTAAGGGGTGATATGATAGAAGTATAAAATATTATGAGTGGTGTGGAGAAAGTGAAGGAGAAAAAATTATTTGTTCCCATAATATTAGAACTATAGACTATGGAGGCTAGGACTACAACAGGGTTTTAAAAAGAGCTAGATAAATTCATGGATGTTAGGTCCATTAATGGCTATAAGCTAGGATGGGAAAGAAATGATGTACCTAGCCTCTGTGTGTCAGAGGCTGGAGATGGATGATGGCAGGAGAAATCGCTTGATCGTTACCTGTTGGCTCCACTCCCTCTGGGGCACCTGGCATTGGCCACTGTCGAAGGACAGGATACTGGGTTGGATGGACCTTTGGTCTGACCAAGTATGCCCATTATGTTCTTATGTAACAGATTTATTGTTTAAAATTCTTTTAAAATCTGGTTCCCATGTCACTGTTTTATTTTGAATTTAACAATGTAAAAAGAGAAAACATTTTTCTTGGAAAGTTTTGAAATGCACTGTAATAAAACTGGGAGGATAACCTGGATATATACTTAGATTAATTTTTTGTCTCATAAACAACTTGTTTACACAGACTATTTTGGAACAGGCATTTACCTGTAAAGCCATAAACATTCTTCTAGCATCATTCTCTATTGTATAAACTTACATTTCCATAAAATGCATTTACCATATCCATCTGCTATATTTTCATACAGTGCCTTTGTTCAAAAATATAGTGCATGTGATATATTCCTTCAATTTGTATTGGAGCTAGGACTTTTTTTAAAAACTTTCCAAGTGCATAAATATTATCCAAGTAAATGCCTGGGTGATTAAAGAAATATGATGTAGGTGTCGGAAAACAGCATTTGAACATATTTGAACATTCTTGGTTCTCACTCTCTGTTTTGTAAACATAAAGATACAACCAAGACCCAATTTGCTTAGGTGTTTTTATCCATGCCTTTAAAATCATGTACAATTCTCCCCAACACATATCTCAGAGCCTCTCTTTTCACTGCATAGCTTCTTATAATGTTAGCCACAGGAGAGGCCCCATAAAGTTCTCTCGAATTACTGCCCACTATGGGTTTTGTGATGCACCCTGTTTTCGCTCTCTTCTAGGTCCCATTCCTGTAAAATCACATGCAAATTTCCAGTATTGCCAAACCTTGGGATTTTAGCGTGAGTCTTGTGGTTAAAAACCAGGTGCTAGAATCAAGAGATTGCAAGAGAAACTCAACATTCCTTTTATAAGGGCACTTCTGGTCCTTCTAAGTTGGAAAGAAAACTTTGAGAAGGTGAAATGACTGCAGCTCAAAACTGTGAAACAAGGGGAGAAAAGAGACTAATATGTACTATTTTTAAAAACTCATGATTTTTAAACCACTCTCATGATTTCTGTGGCTTGCCTCATGAGCGCTGAATGCTTGGCAATATTGATTTGCTCATATTAGCAATCCCCACTTCAGCAGAACTATGTCATGAGTATATTTACACCACATGCATCAGTGTTTGAAGGATCAGGACCATAACTCAAAACTTCTTGGAGGTGGAGACGGTTGTCATTTGTGTTCCATATAGGGCTGACCATGCTGTCAGTCTTATGTCTTTGGCCATATTTCCACTTTCCTAAGTTTTGTGCTGAGTTCCAGTTGGCATGCACCACCCCTGAGGTAAATGACTGCATCTCTCATGTGTATTGAGAGATTTGTGATCACAGGGCTAGTCCCCTGCTCTTGAGCCTGCTCCAGCAATATACAGTGACTATGAGTAGTTGGAAAACTCCTAGGAGAATTCTGCCAGCAGAGGTCCAGGAGTAAAGGATGTTATGGATGCATCCCCGTAGTCCCTGTGGCATAGGGGCATGTGATCTGTGTGGCAAAATAGCTCATAGGGAGCCAGGTGATTTTTACCATGAGCTCTACTTTTGTCTCAAGCAGCCCAGAAACTGGACTGGGTAAAGGCAGCTTAAAGCCACGTTTGCCTCTGCTCCTTTGGGACATCTCCTAAAAGGCACCACACTGAATCCTGTCCTGTTTCCTTTCTCTCTGGACTAGGGAGCACACCTGAGGCAGCATAGTCAGCTCCTACTGGCTGAGAAGGACTGTTATGTGGGATTGTAGGAGTGTGAGAGGGAGGACAGGCAGGGCAGGGGTTAAACAGGGCCTGTTAGCCCAAGCAGCCCCACCCCGCTTCACCTGCAGCCAGTGTCAGGCCTGGAGGGGTCTAAAGGTAGAGAAGCCAGCCCAGTTTGGGGCTGACCAGCCAAGAGGCAGGAGCTGATTCTGAGGCAGCAGGGCTTGAACCAGAGCTGCCACCCGATCGGCCACCGGAATGCAGAGTCTCAGGACCCTCCCCCAGGCACAAAGTGGGAGAAGCCCCTCCCACGGAACCCCTCTCTCGCTGGAGGGGAAACTAGGTTCTCGGGGCCATGCCCCAAACTTATCCAACAGACTCTTGGGCAGGGCTGAAGACCCACACCCCAGACATCAGCAAGGGGGCCTAGCCACTAGGCCACCCTGTCACCAGTGGGAAGCACTCACAGGGATGTTATGTGGGATTCCCTGTATAGCTTAGCAATGTAGTCAGAGAAGGATTAAGATTTACTGGGGCTCAGGACGCAAAGAACATTTGGGTGCACGCGCGCACGCACGCACACACACACACATGCACAGACACACCTCTCTCTCTCTCTCATGATGGGAACCTTTCCCTGTACCTCCTCTTTCCCCTGAGGTCCTCCTCCCTCTGGCCAGGCCAGAATCTGGAAGCAGGCCATGGTAAGAGGCACCCAGGAGGCCTGGGCTGCTCTGAGCAGACCCACAGCCTCCACTTCCCCTGGGCAGCATGTGCCTATAAGCAGGAACACCAGTCAGGGACTGCTCCTTGGCTCCATACCTGATTCCAGCTTCTGACCTCATCAGCAGGTGGAGCCTTGCCACTTTGGGGAAAGAGGAGGAACAGAGGTGTGGGGCCACAGTTCTTGTGCCAGTGGATCCATCACTTTTACCCTAGTTCCAATACTCCTGCGGGGGCCTCCAGATTGGGCAGGGTCACTTGGCACAGGCCCATGGACGCGTGTGTTAATCTGCCACTGAATGTGGCTGTATCAAAGAATGGTATAAGATTTAAAAGGTTCAACCTGTAGTTGCCCATGATCCAAAATAGTATCATACCTGTGACATTACAGCCCTCAGAAGAGATGTGAAATGGTGGAATAGCAACAATTTTATAGAACATGCAACAGCGGACAAATCGCGTGAGCATTTACAACGTTATACACTTAGTCCCACAGAAATCAATGGGCTTATTCACAGGAAAACTATAAAGAACAGCAGTAACATTTTGCAGGACCAGGATAAGGAATTTAGTGTTGCTATTTGACAATTTAAAAAAAGACAGAGATTGGAGTTTGTATGTTCCGTCTCTAATCGCCAGAATTTTTTCTAGCTGAGCTGGTGGTGATGAGTGAGAGTTATGTTACTCTGGATGTGCCAATTGTGTATGCAGTACAAATATTATCTCTTCAACTCCATGCCTAAAATGTGTATTGGTATATCAGGAACTATTTCGGGGCCTTTGTGGCTAAGATCATGAGTAGTTTCTATTGTGTTTTCTTGTAGTCTGTATGGGTACAAATTAGTGTACAGTAGAATACGGATATAGCTTTTTTCTCTTTAAGATCTTCTTTTTTTAATATAAGCCATTGCACATGCTTCTCTTCTATATATTTTAAATAAATAATATACAGAGTATATTTGATGAATGTCACGCTCCTGCAAAAACTTATGGAGTTATTAATAAACTGGAAGTTACTACTGTAGTATGTAAATTATCTCAGGATTCTGATCTAAGTGACTGTTCAGCTTCGTTTCTTTTATTAACACTATGTGGTTATTTTGTGCATTATACCACTGGGATTGATACTATAGGTTGAACCTCTCTAGTCAGGTCCCCTCTGGACCTGATTGGTGCCAAATGAGAGAATTTGCCAAACCACAGGAGGTCAATATGGTCTAGCAGCATTACCAACACTTCCACTGCTTACTGGGCTCTTAGAAGAAGTTTAAGGGTAAATTAGAGCTAAATAACAGCACAGAACACTGAGAGCCAGGAATGGTGGCTATAAACAAACAGTATGGGACCATGGGAAATTTGGTCACACCCATGAGAAGTGGTCGTCCAGCTAACTAAAATCATGACGGATTATGGATGTTGCAGGACAACAGAGTGCTAGACTACAGACGTTCAACCTATACACAGTTCCATATTATTAATATTTGACCATTGCACTTTTTGTACGTGAGAGCACGTAGCTCTACTAAATGGATGGAGAGATAACAAGTATTGATTTTGCTAAGCACTATGACAGTAGACTCAACAGCAAAACACTACAGTCACATTCAAGATATTTTCTATAATTTTAAAAATATTTTAGTCACAGTCTAAAATGATCTTTGGAAGCTAGAAAGTTAAATTAGCTTCCTTACAGGTTCATTACTGTAGGGTGGTTTATAAAGGAGTCTGGCATCAAGTTTTTCAGCAATGAAGTACTGATTATTGTACTATTTGTGTGATGAGGAAAATGCTTAGAAATAATTATACAGAGAATGCAAATATACAGAAAACATGGTAGGGCAAAGTATGGGAATTACAGTGTCCGTGTAAAGAGAAGAAAAATGTCCACAAGTGACAAACAGAAAATAGGACACCTTCATTTCAAGTCTATTATAAGTTAATGTGATAAACATATTAATTACAGAAATGATCAGGGACTAACAGAGTATGAATCCCCATTCTACTAGGTACTGTACAAACAAAGACTAAAAGACAGTCCCTGCCCTGAAGAGCTTACAATCTGAAAAGCAAGAATGACAAAGTGTAGGGGGAAGGTATATAATTCACAGAGGAAGGGCTCAATTCAGTGAAAACAAACATAATGTTAGTTCTGTGATTTTGGAGCAAATAGTGAGTCAGTAAAGTGGATGAAGTGTCCTAAGTGAAAAATCACTGAAGATAACAATATTTTGCACTTATGTGGTACCCTCCATCCAAGGATACCATAATGCTTTAGAACTTGCAACGTCTTTGTGAGGTAGGTAAAAATATTTAGACACCTAACACTTCTGGCATCTAGATCCCAGAATCAGGCCCCACCGGGATTCACAAAACCAACACTTAGCTGCTGCCCCACCTTTTAGACCCCTAAACTCACTCTGCTCCCACACATTTGCAGTAAAAGTTTGCAAGGTACTTATAGATATGTTCACACTGCAGGCGGGAGTGTGCCTCCCAGGTGACTTATGCTAGTGGGGCCAGAACCAGTGCACTAAAAATGATAGCATGCATGTTACAGCTTGAGTTCTCAGGCACACCTGACTATCCCAAGCTTGAGAGCCCAAACTCCACTCGCAGTCAAAACTTTCTCAGTGTTCTTTTGGTACTGCAGTTAAGCAAGTACAGAGGAGCACACATTAAGTTCTATTCTGGCACTGCAGAAGAGAGAAAAGAAAGAGAGAGGAAAATACCATATAGACTTCCCCTACACTGTCCCTTGTTCTTCTATCCCAGGGTTTGTGACACTGGATGTGTTTCTGAAAGTCCTGGACTGTAGAGTGATGTGAGCACACCAGAAACTCAACTTACATTGTGTCTATCTCACTCTAGTCCGAATGGCTATGAAGAAAACTTGGAAATGTGAAACCTCGAGGTTGAAAAGTCAGGAGGCAAATAAAAAAATCCCAAAATGTGTTCTTTTCTAAAGACCCTGCTTTGGGGAGCATGCTGACTTGTGATTTTTGAACATTTTAGCCCCTTTTCCCAATGTGACGCAACATCCCATGTATATTAACTGCCTCTCTTGCTCTCTAGCTAGTACAAGCTACCACCTGCATTTGTTCCCAGGTGAGAGATCATACACAGACCTCCCTGCCACTCAGTCGGTATTGGAAAACTTACTTCTACAGTGCTTCTGAGGTCTACCCAATAATAAAAGAAACAAATCACACACAGTTTCAGTAGTTTAAAAATACAATGAGATGGTAGAAAGGCAGGAAGATGAGGAAGATGTGTCTTTGTGGAAGACACTGGACTAAGAAAAGCTAGGTGCAGTTCTCTTGTCTGCCACAGACTTCCTGCCTCATACTGAGCAAATCACGAAGAATTTCTCTGAGCATCATTATCTTATGTGTAAAATAGAAATGATGCATCACTGTCCCCTGAGGGGCTTGAGGGCTCATTTGGAGCCATTTAGGTACATAGAGAGACTCAGAAGAACAGTCTTTAGAGGGAAACAGTTAATGATGGCTCCTGAATGCCAGCCTTTGAGATTTAAAAAGGAACCAAACTGAACAGTTGGTGTAGATATAAAGAGACTTTGTGATGCTTTCAGCGGCAGCTGAACTGCATATACAATACCATAGTGTGTATGTGTGTGTGTCTTTATCCTGTCAGTCAACCACGTAAATCTGACATTCTAGCACTACGGAGCAAAATAAATATTATAGAGATAAATATTGAGATCTCTAAAATCTCAATAATCTGGCCCTCAGATTTGTTAATCACCCAGTTAAGCACTTACTCCTGAAAATAGTCTTACTTTATCTGATTGTACTATTCACATAAGGACTCACCAATGAGCATAAGTACTCTACAATCTGGACAAAAAGCAGAATAAAACGCCATGCTTTTATCTGGGCTGCTTATCTACTTGCATGGTCCTGATTCCATAGTATCTGAGCCCATCCCAGTCTTTACTGTATTTATCCTCACAACTCTCCTGTGGGATAGGGAAGTGACAGGCATAGAGACTTATCCAAGATCATACAGGTAAGTCTGTGGCTTATGCAGGGAACTGAAATGAGGTCTCCCAAGTCCTAGCTAATCTCTGGAACCAGGCTCGGCACAAGGAAGATACTGAATAAGCATACTCATAATTGCACTTACGAGTTTGCATTACGATTTCCTGTAACATTTTTGAAAGATTTCCTCAGCTAACAGGATGAGTTGATGATTTCCTGGCTTAAAGCGCCTAAGCTAAGATCCTGATTCAAATCCTTGAATTTGCTGCTTATTGTAACTGCCTTTTAAGGAGCTCTCTCATCAAGTATATACCACTGAGAATGTTAATTGCTTAAATAGTATTTCCATTAGTTTTGCACAAAGGAATATAGACAAGAGTACTCAAAGCTTCGCTGGCTAGCCTTGCTTTTCTTGGGATACAGGTCCAGTTTGGCAGAAGAAAGGAAGCTAGCGGCTGATCTCCATTACAATCACTAGAAGGTATTGCTGAGATTAGTGAAAACACTGAGGACTCTAGCGACTAGCGAACCTTTTCACCCCCCACAGGCTGTGAGCCAAGATCTATTGTAAAAGTAGTAAAGACACTGAAAACTCTTTGTTTTGATGAGAAAACCTGATCATTCTTTAGGCTTACTATCCAACAGCTACATGAAAAAGAAATACATAGCTATTGCACAATGCTCTCTGTACAAGTCTATCCCTTTCTCACCAAAGTTCCACTCTGGATTTCAATGAATAACAAGGCCCCCCACCACTGCCCATGCCCCGTTTACTTACCTGGAGGCTTGTGTCATTTATGAGTTTGTTATTTTAAACTGAAAAGGATTCTAATGGAAGAGTATGATGTGAAAAAAACTAGAGTTCTTGTCTAATTGTGACATACAAGAGGATGATTATTAAGCTAATAGATTTTCTTACTCAAAAACTACACACCATACTGTGCTCGAAATACCAAGAAAAATCTACCTCTGCAGCAACACATGATAAAACACAAGTTACAAACTGTAAAGGGTGGTAAGGAAAGCTTCCATCTCGGTGCTTATCTGGGGTACTTTTATTCAGTTTGTAGCATGCTGCCACAGAAAGAGCAACAGCATCTGATCTCCCACAAAGCTGTCCTTTTTCCTAAGAATATAAGAATGTCCATGCTGGGTCAGACCAAAGGTCAGTCTAGCCCAGTATCCTTTCTTCTGACAATGGCCAATGCCAGATGTCCCAAAGGAAAGAGCAGAACAGGTAATCTTCAAGTGATCCCTCCTCTGTCACCTACTTCCAGCTTCCGAAAAACAGAGGCTAGGAATACCATTTCTACCCATCCTGGCTAATAGCCATTTATCAACCCTGTCTTTTTTGAACGCTGTTAAAGTCACAGTCTTTGCAACATCTGACAGGGAGTTCCACAAGCTGACTGTGTATCGCATGAAGAAATATTTCCTTTTGTTATAAGTCTGCTACCTATTAATTTCATTTGGTGAACCTTATTTCTTGTGTTATGGAAGCAAGTAAATAACTTTTCCTTATTTATTTGATCAATGCCAGTCATAATTTATGAATCTCTATCATAAACCCCTTAGCTATCTCTAGATTACAGAGATTTGTGAGAAGTCTGTGCCAGAGATATCTTGTGACAGAACTTCTGTCAACAGATCACGTCCCAACCGCCTGGAGGATTGAAAGAGTGATAAGCTCTGTCAACAGAGAGTGGCCAGACTCCCCAGCTGCTCTATTGGCAAAACAGCCACCCAGAAGGACATCAGACAGTTGCATGGCATCCCAGAGGCCTTTTCTGTTGACAGAGGGATGCCGGAACATCCAGACCAGCATTCTATCAACGGATCTCTGTCGACCATGGCGTTCTTCCCCATGGCAAGCAGAGTAAAGCTGTCAACAAAAGAGCTGCATTCTGTTGACTTACTGACAGAACGCGCTTGGAAATTTCAATGCTCTGCTGTTATGTCAACAAAATCCTGTGGTCTAGACCTTGCCGGAGTCTCCTCTCTTCCAAACTGAGAAGTCCCGGTCTCACCTTATCTCATCTCATATGGAACCCATCCCAAATCCCTAATCATTTTTGTTGACCTTTTTAAACTTTTTCCAATGCTAATATATATTTTTTGAGATGAGGTGACCACCTCTATAAGCAGTATTCAGGATCTGGGCATACCATGGATTTATATAGAGGCAGTAAGATATTCTCTGTCTTATTCTCTATCCTTTTTTTAATGATTCCTAGCATTCTATTTGTTTTTCAGACTGCTGCTGCACATTGAGGGGATATTTTCAGAGATCTATCTATAATGACTCCAAGATCTCCCTCTTAAGTGGTAACAGCTAATTTAGTCACCATCATTTTGTACACATATTTGGGATTATGTTTTCCAATACCTATTGGCAGTGTCTATACTAGCCCAAAACTCCGAAATGGCCATGCAAATGGCCATTTCGAAGTTTACTAATGAAGCGCTGAAATACATATTCAGTGCCTCATTAGAATGCCGGCAGCCGTGGCACTTTGAAATTGATGCAGCTCACAGCCATGCAGCTCGTCCAGACAGAGCTTCTTTTTGAAAGGACACTGCCAACTTCGAAATCCCCTTATTCCTATCAGCAGTGATTAGTGATTAGCAGATAGGAATAAGGGGATTTCGAAGTAGGTGGGGTCCTTTTGAAAAGGAACCCCATCTGGATGAGCCGCACGGCTGTGAGCTGCATCAATTTCAAAGTGCCGTGGCTGCCGGCATTCTAATGAGGCACTAAATAGGTATTTCAGCGCTTCATTAGAAAACTTCAAAATGGCCATTTGCATGGCCATTTCAAAGTTTTGGGCTAGTGTAGGCATAGCCATTAGCTTGCATTTATCAACATTAAAAGTCATCTGGCACTGTATTGCCCATTCACCTAGTTTTTTGAGATCTCATTGAAGCTCTTCATAGTTGGCTTTGTTCTTAACTATCTTGAGCAGCTTAATATTATCTGCAAATTTTGCCACCTCACTATCACTTTTTCTCCAGAACCCTTATCATGATGTGGCACACAACAGGTTCTGGCACAGACAGCTGTGGGACACCACTACTTACCCCTCTCTGCTCTGAAAATATATATGCACCTGAAGCATCAAGACAAGTTGCTAGGGAAGAAATTGACTTCTGCCTTTGGAGCCTCAGCCTCACCCCTTCCATGGACACAGGAGCTGCAACCTCCCCAACCCTGTCCCACTTGGCCCAGAGGCCCAGTGGGGCTGTTGGTCCCACTGAAAGGTGCATACTGAGAAAGACCAGAAAGGGAGGAGAGGCACAAGGAATTCCACAGGCTGTGAGCCAAGATCTATTGATTCAAGCCCCATCGCTGTAAAATTGTTAGTGCTATTTCCTACTGTACATTCTGTACGGAAGATGGTCTAATAGATAGGTCCTTTATGCAGCATTAAAGAAACCTGGGTTCAACCCCCACTGAGCCCATAGACCCCCTTTGAAGAAGTGACTCATGCTGTGCTTCAGTTTGCCCTCTGTGAAGGGAGGAAAATACTTCCTTCACATCACAGGTTAAAAACCAATCACTGTGAAGCACTCACGTAACAGAGTGATAAGTAAAATGGATAAAGAATTTTCATGCAGCTTCATGAAAAATGAAATATTTCTAGAAGTACTTAAGTAAATTCTACATTTGTGAAATTCCCCATTCCATACACTTGTGGTACAGGCAAAAATTACAGTGTGATAAAAATATCAAAATGTCAGTAGAGACTAGGGTACATATAAATGTACTCCAGTCTGGTTTCCAGTTGCCAAGAGACTTTGTACCAGTGCTACTGTTATATTTAACTTCTAAAGCAGTTCAGCAGGCATGGTATAATGCAATGTTTTGTTTTGCCTGCTTCCTGTTATTTGATCCCTCATTTCTAGAGTGGTTTAAGTATACTTGACACTAGCAGTTGCTTTGTCCATGGTAATTTGGATTTAAGTCAGCTGTTCATCAGCAATTTGGGTGGTGTGAATCAAAGTCTTGAATAGGAACTACCAGATACCGAGATATTTTACATATCTTTTAAGTCTGTACCATGTTCTTATCCCCAGGCAAATAGTTTTGCTATCTGTGTGATGGAGTAATATCTAAATTCACATTCTTTGACAAGTGAGAGGTTACTATGGTACGTGACCAATAATAGCTGGGGTTTGGTGTACATGTAAAGTAATCATAAATGCTAGGCTGCCCTCTAGGTTTCAGTTCAAACAGCTAGCTAATGTTAAATGTATATATTGCCCTGTCTATACTAGTCTTTCAGTACATAGTAGTTAGAACTTGCTAGCAAAAGTGTCCTAATGACACACCTTTTTATCCTCAGGAAGACAAACCCATTGAGAGTAAAACCCAAATCATGACTCTCTTGTGATTTTCAACAATACAAAGATCTTGACTATAATGACAGTGTTCTACCAATGGTGCCTCTATCAGCGTCACTTCATCTCTAGTTTCACCGAACTAATTCATATGATTTTAGAACTAAGTTTTCTTTATAGTTCCTGTATATGGTATTTAATGCACTGTGCATCCACTGTATTTTACATCTTAATTCATCAGCTTTAGAATCTGCAGTTGATACACTTTTCTCCAGTAGATAATGGAGAAGCTGATTGTAAAGGGTTTCTTCAAAGTATCTGTACAGGTTTAGATTGGCAAAAGCAAAAAAGAAATTAAGATTTACTTACCGTCCCTTCATGCCACCCCTCCATGCCAATTCTTTTGCTTGGCTATATATTAAAATGCTGGCAAACTTTAATAGGAAGTATGCTTTATTCTCAAACAGCACATGTAGCCATTTCATGTTGCTTATAATATAACACAAGAGAAATCTAGTATGACAGTGGTAAGGATAGTCCCACCATGAATGTGTGTTGCATATGGAACAGACATCATATTTCCCACTTGTTATATACTGCATTAGATCACATATACTTTACAAACATGAAACCTAGCTACCACATTCATACATCCTAGAAATAATCCAGAAGGTTGAAGTCAAAATGCACTTGGTAGCCTACTGTAAATGATATAATAATCTTTAACTACAACATGTAATACACTAACAATCAGCATTAAAATTTCAGATGTCAAACTATTCAGAGACAGAGTTAAAGCAACACTCTTAAATATACTTCCTTGCACATGCTCATTATAACATGTATCTGTGCTTCTTTGAGTCTTTTTGTTCAAGAACTCCTTAAGAGCTAGGACAACCAACTTTGGTATGCATCTTCCTCTTTGTGAAAATGCACTTGGGAAGAAAATGAGGGGGAAAAAAGGTATTGTTTTTCCATCCTGCAGTGCACCTTCCTTGGCAGTGTTCCAAGAAAGGAGCCCACCTGACACACAAGTTGGCAGTTTATATTTAATCACTGGTTGGCACAAAAAGGGTATTCAGCCCCCGCCCCAGTCTACAGCTAGCATATTAAAGTTTACAGCAATACATAGAGGATAAAGATATGACATTCACTGGAAGCTGAAGACAGACAAATCAAGACTAGTAATATAGGCTGCACATTTTAACAGAAAGAGTAATTGCAAGAAGTCTTTAAATATGTATATGGCATTAAGCAACTGGACACTTTTGAGAATATGGCTAACTAGTGTTCAGTTGCACTATACCGTTAAAGTCATTTACATCCACATATACAGCTGAAATCAAATTGCAAATTGCAAATTGCATCTGATGTGTATTCCTAACACATAGCCCTTGTACTAACTTCCAGGTGAGTGATATATTTTCAATATAAATGAAAATGTTGGTGTATCATGGAAATACTATTCAGATATTATGGCAGCTAAAATGATGCTGGGAATACGGAAGTGTAAAGGCAGACTGGCCATAAAGACCTGGTTTTCTTGGTAGCAGGCATAGGGAATAAAGACAGAATGTATTTCTCCAGTGTAAGCCAAGATCAACATGCTAATCTTTGATACTGCCAAATTGCAACAGTACAACTCTCAAAATATCTAGGAAACAAGGACTCTTGTCTTTTCCTCATTTAACTATGGCAAAGTTGCTGGTGGTTATAAGTTTCAATCATTATGATTTAAGAATAAGATTCCCTCATTTTGTAGGCAGCAACCAAACCAGTCTGGATGACTCTGCCAAACTGGTTTTGGTTCAGTTGTCTCTAGTCAAATAGTCAATATGCCATTAAATCAAGGTGGAGTAAAGGCAACAAGGAAGTTGTAGCTCTGGTGTTTGCATCCAACTTATGCATGATAGGTCTCTTCCCCCTGAACTGGACTAAATAACATATGCCTGTCTTGTGCATGAGCTCTGGAATGTAGCTAAGAAGAAATAACTAGAGTATAGCTCTCCCTGTTGCACAACTAAGTCCTGATGTGAGCTGATGAAGGTGTACATTGTAGCAGAATTGGAGGCTGCATGGCAGATAATAGTTATCTAGTATAATTTCTACAAAACTGTGAATCATCTGAATTTGTTCAGCATTTCATGGCCACCCTGTCAATCATGAGAGTATCCCACACTGTTCTGGGATCAACTCACATAGCTGGTCATAGCTGGAATAGTTTGTGTGGGTATATGGAAGTGTAAAGGCAGACTGGCCATGAATACCTGGTTTTCTTGGTAGCAGGCACAGGGAAAAAAGACAGAATGTATTTCTGCAGTGTAAGCCAAGATCAACATGCTAATCCTTGATACCACCAAGCTGTGTCAGTACAACTCTCAAAATATCTAGGAAACAGGGACTCTTGTTTTCTCCTCATCTTAACTATGGCAGAGTTGTTGGTGGTTATAAGCTTCAATCATCATGATGCAAGGAAACCAATGGAGTGGAAGAAATTCCAAAGGAATCTCTGAAAGAATACTGTGTGACATGCCTTTCTCTTAATGCATTTGGTTGACATTTATAATGATCTTTTGTTCCATACCATTGATAAAGGTTTCCTCTTCCTCATCTTCAGCCTCACAAATCACATTGTTTTTTGGATGACATATGACACTAAAATGGAAGGCCGGGCAGCAACTGACAGAATCCATGTGCCATATCTGACCAGCTTCCTCCTTCACAGCCATGGCATAGGAGTTGAAACTATCTTTTTGACATGAAGAAACATTTATTTGTCCCATCATATTATCTTCGAAGTCCAGAAGAGCAGATTTATTTCAGGCAATAGACAACCAGAGTAACCTACACTGCCACAGCCACTGATGGCTGATTTGCGATCACTACAAATTTCATACTAGTTTACAGATAAGACCATGTGGAACAAATCTGAATGTTATATTTCTATGAGAAAAGGAATATAGGGAGGAGGAAAATGCTATCTATGTGCTTTGCGCGTGAGTTGCCTAGTTGTCCTGAGAACTAAAGACAGCACCGCATGCCAAAGTAGCTCATTTCAAAATCTCCTCAAAATAAGCTAACACATAGCACAAACTGCGTAGTTTATTTCGAGGTTAGGGCACTATGACTGCCTAGAGAAAGGAAAGACAGGCCACTGCATCTCATTGTAATGCTGGATTTCTATGTGAAGCAACTAACCCAGGAGTCATAAGTGGTGCCTGTCACAACAATGGGTTTGCTAAAGTATGGTCATGTTACAGGAAACAGGTTCTCCCAATTGTCTCCAAAGGGGTTGGGACTTTCACCTGACAAACTCTGTAGTTGCTCAAAGGATTGCATGACAAAGGGGGTGGAGGCAATATTTAAAAACAAATTCTCATCTTGGATCCCTCTCATTGGCCAACAACAGAAGATTGCAGAAGGCAGATATCAGGAAGGGACTGCACACCTTCAGCAAGAACTGGGCCTGAAAACTTACATGAGCGGTGACAATCTTGTTTTTCTAAAAATCTGTAACTTTTGTATGCTTTGAGAGTAAAGGCCACTGAGAATTTAGACACTTCTTTGCAAAGCCTGTGCTCTTATTTTACCTGCTATGTGGTCTCCAAGTACTTGAACAATAAACTATAGCACCCAAGGAGGTGGAACTTGGGGGACAGACAAAAGCAGCTAGAGGCTTGGGATGTTGGAGTGCTGATTTCAGAGGCCACAGCAGCTTGTGTGCAGTCTCACATCTAAAAAAAGGATGCCAAACAGGTGGCCTGTACCCAAGACTGGGCCTTAGACGCCCAGGTTTAGAAACAGTGACTGAATGCTTCTCAGACCCTTTGGAGGGATGTGGGATCGAAAGCTTAGCTCCACTAACAATGGACTGTTGAGCATCCCATAGTAGGACCCCGTTCAGCCTGTAACAAGGTCCTTCTATAACAAAGAAACACTTTCTCCATGTAGAATAGAGCAACTTTGAATACTGTGAATTCATTAGAACTTACTCAATCCTGCAGTAAGACACTTTTTAAACACTACTTTAAAAAAAGGGCAAACTAAAGTTGTTCATCACATGACATAATACCTAGGAACACATCATATCATATAAATGGTAAGTTGTATGATATCAGGCCTTGAACTAACAACAGCAATAATTGTTTTAAAAGGTGTAAACAATAAAAAAGGTCAAGTATAACAGTCATTCTGGCAAACTATGCTTTAGACTGGGCTGGCAGATAAGTGGATAGGTCTCCCAGTGGGAACTGGGAATCCTGTGGAAACAGCATGATTGGTGCAAGTATGTTGGTGAAAGGCAGAAGAAACAGTGACTTAATTTGGGAAGTGCTTTGAGATCTACTGGTGGAAATCACTATAGCTATGTCTACACTAGAACGCTCTTTTGAAAGGGTGCCTTTCAGAAAACGGTGGTCAAAAGACGCCCTTTCGAAGGGGAGTGTCTACACACAGGCTGGGGCTCATGCCAACGACGAGCGCCATTGAAAGAGCCACGTGCCATGTCGAAAGGGGCCATCCAGGATGTCAAAAGAGAGCATCTGCACTCACCAATGGCTCCTTTCAAAAGAAAGGGCCAGGAAACACAGTAGACAGGGTCACAGTGTGGCCAAGCCCTTCCAGAGCTTCAGCAAGCCGCTCTTTCAAAGGGCCCTTCCCCAACACCCTCGGTCTGCACAGCACGAGTCCTGCCAAGCTGTCACCAGCCCTGCAGACACAGTGCCCGCAGGAACAGGGATGAAGCAGCAGCAGCTCAACACCCTGCTGGCTGCCACCAGCAGACTGGGCACCCTGCTGGCCACAGCTCTGGTGGCCACCCTTCAGCTCCTGCAGCTGGAGTCTGCTAGGGATGTGAGGGGCCCCCAGTCGTGTATGGTGCCCCTGCCCCATGCTCTGGAGTGTGTGCCCTGTTGGGTACATACCTGAGGGCCCACTGCCAAGGTCAGGGGATGGCCATCTGGCCGATGCCTGGTTGGAAGTGCGAGAGAGGAGGTCTATGACCAGCTCTCCATCCTCACTGGACCAGTCCCCAGCTGAGGCTGGCTCCATGTCCGGTGCTGGTGGTGTGGGGCTGGCCACTGGTCCTGGCTACTGTTCCTCTCCTGGCTAGGGCTCTTCAGCCAAGATGTCCAGGAGGCCCAGCTGGGAGGAGGCGTCCCGAGGGCCCACGATGTTCCTGAGCTCCCTGTAATAGGGACAGGAAGCGGGGAAAGCCCCCATCCAGCTGGCTGAGTCCCAAGCCTGGGTGTTACCCTGCCACAGCTCCTTTGCCTGACTCAGGAGTGTGGGCAGGGTGATGTCGAAAGAGCGGCCTCTTCCTATTTTCTTTTTGGAAGAGCAGTTTCGATTCCTGCAGTGCCTAATGTCGATTTCATCTTCAAAAGAGCGTGTGGCATGTATAGATGTGCCGCGCGCTACTTTGAAATGGAGCCTGCTCTTTTGAAAGAACAGGCTGGTGTAGATGCAGCTTATATAGCATTAGATATTATATTATTATTTTGCTCCTATACAGCCTTACATGGCACTCATAAGATTGGATCTGATGGGTTTCCAAAAGATCTGAATCTAACTTCACTACAAATTTCATGGCTGGCTTGACATCCGGCTTCAGGGGAAAGGTGAAATTAAAGGCAAATGAAATATCACATAGAACTGTGATGGATCCTAATGTCAGCCCTCCAAAAGCGCAAAGATTTTTTTGCTCATATCAGGTCTACCATGAATTTCCTCTGTACTATCTCTCCTGCTATTGCTGGCTATGAATACATTTATGCTGAAACAGAATATTAGAGACTTCTCCTCCTGTTACAACATTCAGGGATATCACAATCTAGTATTAGTGAATGCCATGCTAGTAGACCAGGTGCTACCTCATGCCAAGACCTGGGCCTCACTGACTACTTAAAAATACACAGCTGGAAACCAGATGTTAAGCTGATAAGAATGTGTGTTAGACCTTATGAATGGCTTATAGAATGCTGTATGTCTCACTTATCTGTATCCCATGTTATACAGACATGGCAAATATTTTCATTTTTAACCTCTGTAATTTTGCAACTCACCAAACAGGAAAGAAGTATTAATTAAAGTTCTGGGTCCTGCACAAATGATGCCTAATGAAAGCAAATGAGTCACTGTGAAGCAGAACAAGGACAGAGACTTTGTTGACTGTGTTTCTCAACCCCTCCAGAGACCTGTGGATGAACTTATCCCATCAGCTTGTCTCTGGGGTGAAGGGATAAAAATCCCTGATGAGGAGAAACTCTGTTTAGTTTTGCTGCTTGGATCACTAAGCACAAGCAAAAGACCCCCAGCTGTTTTACTTGCATTAGTCCCAAAGGAAGTAGAGTAGTATGTAAAATCCCAGTTAATTAGTTAACCTGTTAATCTGGAGGTAAACCTACCATTTAACCGGTTAACCAATTAAAGGGGGGGCATACTGGAACAGCCCCTGCCTGCAGCATACCAGGGCCAAGGGCTGCTCTGGCCCAGTTGGAGCTTCCCTGACCATGGAGCTGTGACACATACAGGGAACTCTAGCACGGCTGCAGCCTCCATCCATGGTGACCCCAAGCACACCTTAGGCGGGGGCGCTCCAGCCCTGCCAGAGCAGCCCCTATCTGTGGCAGGGGGAGCTGCTCAAGCCTGGCTGGCCTGGAGAGGCCTCCTCAGCATCCCCCTCCCAGGTAGCTGCTCCGAGCTTGCTGAGCAGGGGGTTGCTCCAGCCCATACTGGTTAACCAGAACCACTTAGCCATTAACATCTCTAGTATAGAGTCTGTGTATGGTAAAAGTTTCTACTGTCTTTTGAAACTCAAGACTGACACACATTTGTGGCTACGTCTACACTTAGAGAAATCTTCGAAGTAACCATGCTAATGGCCATTTCAAAGAATACTAATGAGGCGTTGAAATGCATATTCAGCGCCTCATTAGCATGCCGCCAGCTGCAGCACTTCGAAATTGCCGCTTTTCGTTCCTGCGCATCTCGTCCAGACAGGGGTCCTTTTCGAAAGGACCCCACCAGCTTCAAAATCCCCTTATTCCTATCTGCTGATTTCAAAGTTGGCAGGTTCCTTTCAAAAAGGAACCCTGTCTGGATGAGCCACACGGGAGTGAAAAGTGATAATTTGGAAGTACTGCGGCCAGCAGCATGCTAACAAGGCACTAAATACACATTTCAGTGCCTCATTAATACTCTTCCAAATGGCTATTAGCACAGGTATTTCAAAGATTTCTCTAAGTGTAGACACGGCCTTGTGCGTGTATTGTTACCTACTTTAATCTTGTAACAACTCTCTTTTTTTTTTCCTTGTCTACTTAATTGTGAGTTTATTACAAGATTGTCTGCAAGAATTGGCTTTGGTTTTAGAGATGAGTACAACTGACCTATGGTAAGTGACTGTTCCTTTGGGACTGAGAGTAACCTGAATATTATGGTGACTTTTGGTGTAAACTGACAAATACAGCAGATTGTTTGTTCAAAGGAAAAAAAAAGAGGAACTGGTACTCAGCAGGCTCCCCACAACCAATCCCATGGCTGCTGAGATACCGGTACTCAGTACCAGCAAGTACCAGCATAAAAAAAGCACTAGACAAATCAATCTCAAAGTCAAGCTTACCAGGATGGCAAGACAGAAATACACAAGGGAACACTCTGGCTGCATCTACACTGTCCCTCCCTTTGCAAAGGGGCATGCACATGTGGCCTATTGAAAATGGAAATGAGATGTTGATTTGTATATTCAGTGCCTCATTTGCATAATGACAACCACTTGCCATTCAGGAAGTGCTGTTTTCAAAATGCAAAGCAGCCCTTTCAAAAGCACCCTTCTTTCTGAAAAAATTTAGGAAGAAGGGTGCTTACGAAGGGGGGCGTCCTTTTGAAGGACCCCCATCTATGCAGCTGTTTTGCATTTCAAAAACTGCACTTCCAAAATGGTGAGTGGCTGTCATTATGGAAATAAGGCACTGAATATGCAAATCAACATCTCGTTTCCATTTTCAATAGGCCACATTTGCATGCCCCTTTGCAAAGGGAGGGACAGTGTAGATGCGGCCTCTCTGATTACATGTCAAGGCTGTTACAGTGCTGCAGGAGTTCACACATGATAGCTGGTTGATAAAATCTAAATATACAACCTACAACCAACTTGGGCCCCACTCGACAGTCTGCTCTGACGCTGACATCCCCAATAATTCCCACTCCCAAACAGCCTGACAATGACATTAAAATCAATTACCTGGTTAGAAACTCTAAAGTCATATAATCAACCTTATTCAATTCATTCCATCATCCTGACGGAATGTGCAATGGCTGTTCAAATATTTAGGGGATCACAAGCAATGATGGAAAAGGTAGTAAGAAAACAACTATTCTTTGAGTGTTAAGCAATTTTTTAAAAATTTTAAGCTTAATTGATGTGTTCCTTTTACTTGTTTTCAGTTGCACCTTCAGACTATCTCTATTCACTGGCCTAATGTGCCCTCTGCTGTTTGAATTATAAATTATTATTATAATTCCTGAAGCAAAAACCCCTTTAATAGACTATTAAGTCAAGCTGCAAACATCTACAAGATTTTTAAATGTGGAAATATTAAAATTACAAAAGTAATAGCATAAATATGGAAAAAATGTATGACTGGTAAAATGGCTCATGTATTTACAAAACATTTCATGGTTAATACAGACTTATCTTTCAACAATGACTAAAATGTGATCTGTTAGCTCCATCTGGTGCTTAATATTATTTCACATTTTTCCAATTTAGGCAAGTTGCTTTTTCTTTGACAATTTCGTCAAACAACAGAAATCATTTATCATGATGAACATGTTGAATGACTAACTTCCAAATTACCATTCATTTAATGAACTGAAAACTACAGCAAATTCATTTCAGCTTTGTAAAATTACCCTCATGGGGCTATCAAACTGTGTTTGATTTAGAGAAAATGTGACTGACTTGGGGCCTTTCTCACCAAACACTTACACATATTATGTCACGGGTGATCTGACTGAATTCAGTGGGACTACTCATATGTACAAAATTGAACACATATGTAAATCTTTGAAGCGCTAGGGAGCCTTGTGTGTAGCAATATTACCGAGAGATGATAAACTTTGTACATGTATAATGTACAAGTTACTTTCTAAACTTTTCACATTTTCATGTTTACTATAATAATTGACCAGTTCGCAGTTGGCTGTTATATTTACATAGTACATCATAATTTATATACAGTATTGAATTTTATGTTTGAAGAAGCAAACATTGCAACAAGAGGGAAAAGAAACTGTCACTGAATTGGTGTGATTCATTAAAAGATTTGTGGATGTTATATTAAAGGCGGGAACACTTTCAACTACTTGTCCAAATCATAAATTTTGTAAGAATAGTAATAAAATGTGAATGTTTTCACCAGAACGTTAGTTTGAAAATCCAAGATACATGATGCAAAAAAAAACACTTTCAAAAGTGTTTTTAATATCAGAGTGCCATCTGGTGGAAAAAGGGAGACCTTTCATAATGAAAGATTATTTAAGGTGGTTAGTATCTCTCCAAATCAAAGACTCTGAAATCAATAAGATAATGCAGAAATATTAAATTTGAATTACACATCAACAGAGGGACCTCTTTGCTGAACAGTGGTATGACCTAAGGTTAATTCCCAATAAAACCCATATTTGCAGTATATTTATCAAGTATTTTCTGGTGTTAAAATGAAAAGCATAATTTTGAAATTACTGGTTGGTACATATGACCAGATTTCTGAAGTAAGGTCACAGCCTTTATGAGCATAGCTAGACAAAATTTATAACTAGTCTGAAGTTAAGTAGCAAAAAAATGGCCCTTCAAATACCCACTGTATACAAAATTTCAATCTTGAATGTATTTAATTTAACAGATGACAACTTTCTCTGCCTTTCAAGACTAAATATGCCCAGTACATTTTAGGGAATGTTGCTGAAGTATATCAACTAAAATCCCTTACAAATAATTATCAGAGGGGTAGCTGTGTTTGTATCTGCAAAAACAACGAGAAGTCCTGTGGTACCTTATAGACTAACAGATTTTTACTGGAGCATAAGCTTTCGTGGGCAAAGACCCACTTCGTCAAATGCATGTGGGTCTTTGTGTTTGCATCTGACATAGTGGGTCTTTGCTCACAAAAAATTATGCTCCAGTAAATCTGTTAGTTTATAAGGTGCCACAGGTCCTCTTGTTTTTACAAATAATTGTGACTTGTTTTGATGCAGCAGGCCTAACACTAAACTCACAACTCTTTTATACTGGAGTAAATCCAAAGTGATTTATAGGGAATTACTCTAGATAAACATTAGTATAAGTGAACAGACAGTCAGGTACATTTTGTCTTATGAGATGGGTTACAGTCCTCTGCCAAGCATATTTCTTAAAGACTATATAGCGTATCAAACTGCATTGGGAATAAGTTGTGTTAGAATACCAAAGCAGCATTGATACATGTACCAAAGTGTATGTAATGTTTCTTAAAGCATGAAGAAATATGAGGAATGGGACTTTCATATTTTGTTGCAGTGTAGGATTGTCACTGAATAGAGAGTGCCATAGGTATATGAAAGTGTAAAAGTGTTCACAATACCATAGAAACCACACCACAGAGAATAATTGTTTAGACCTCTGAATTTTACCCTCAGATTCAGGTGATACTAAGGAACTCTTTAAATTCATTAGTGCTGGTACAGATCTGTTAATACTCAGACATTTGTTTATTGATTCTTTGTGCTCATTCCCAAAGGAGGACCTTAATGGGAAGAAAAATAGACTATTAAGTCAAGCTGCAAACATCTAAAATGTTCCATATAAAGAATTAAATGGATTAGCTGTACCACTATGGTTGGTTACGGTTTGAAAGGAAATTATTGACTGGACTGACATAAATGTCTGTTTAAGTGATTTGAAAGAAGTGATTTCCCAGAACTACAGGTGCATAACAGATTGTAATTATTATGAGGACTGTGAAAAAGCAGGAACTTGGATGGACACTTTTCAAAGCAGCAAGTCCTGATCTTAAATATATCTTCAGCTGAAAAATGGTTTTGCCTTTCACTTGTTCCCAGAGGGGTAGCCCTGTTAATCTGCAAGCTTCACAAATAACAAGCTGTCCTGTAGCACCGTAGGGACTAACAAATTTATGAAGTCATGAGTTTTTGTGGGTAAGATCCACTTCCTACTCTTTCCAAAGCTACTTTTGTCTTACGCAGGAAACTCCTGTCCTAATAAATGTGTTAGTCTCTAAGGTGCTACAGGACTGCTTGTTCCCAGTAGTTAGGTAACACCTGGGAACCAATGATTCCAGCTTCCTGCAGGATCATTATGGAGAAGTCTGAAACTGGAAGGAAAAATATTATTTCTTGCACCAAGCTATAACTGCAAAATTACACGGAGAACCCTTGATGGTTGGGCCTAAAATTATCAAGTTAGTGGGGGGACTGGATTACTCAACTGGTCTGGAAAACTTCAGCAAACTTAAAACTCACTAACCCTACTGTCCGCTTGTCTTGAAAATTCACCTGCCTCCAGCACGTGCAGACTAGGTCTTGCTGCAGGAATAGCACTGGAGAGCTCACCTGCCCGAAATCCGCCTCGGGGAAGGTGGAAAAGTCAGCGTTGCCCACCCCCCGCTCGCGGGGAGCGGCGTAGGGGAAGGAGCTGGCCTGGCCGCCCTTCCTTCTGCGTCTGTCCCGGGAAGGTGACAAAAGCAACGCGCCCCTCCCCGGGGTTTGCATACTAAGCACTGGAAAGAGACAATGGGGCTGGGGCCCCAGGAGGGAAATCAGGGCTCCCCCCCCCGGCACAATGGCTAAGCAGTAGGATGGGGAGGGGGTGAGGAGACGGGGGAGGGAGGTCCCGCGCTGCTCGCCTTCACCCCCTGCCCGCTGGAGCCCCGAGTGGTTCGGGGAGGCTGGGAGCCCGCAGAGGGCGGGAGCGGGACAGCAGCAGGCGCAGTTACGCAGGCAGTGAGCTCAGCTCTCCAGCAGCCCCCGGACCCAGGGGCGGTGCCGGGCGGGCGGAGCGCGGGGGGAGAGGGGGAGCTACCCGGACAGATCCATAAAGGGCGGCCCGGCGGCGCCAACTGCTGCACTCACGCCGCACCGCGGAGGCGCTCGGAGCCCAGCGCGTTTGCAAAGCCCGGCCGCCTCCTGCCAGCCCCAGGAGCCCGAGCGCGGGCAAGAGACGCGACGCGCCTGGCCCGGCTGCCGGAGCCTCTCCCGCCTGCTCTCTGCACTTCCCCTCCCGGCGGCCTGGCCATGGCAAAGGCAGCGCCTCCTGTGTAGCGGCCCCCGAGCGATCGCCCCCCGCCGCCGCCGTCCGCCGAGCCACCCGCTCCCTGCGCTGCCCCCGGCGTGCAGCATGGGGACAGCCGCTCCGCTCGCCGCCCTGCTGCTGGGGCAGCTGCTCTGCCTCTGCCCCTGCCCGCGGGTTGCCGGCGGCAGCCCGGCGCCGCGGGAGGAGCAGGAGCTGGTCGTGCCGGTGCGGCTGGAGCCCGCGGCTGAGGCGGCTGCCAAGCGCCTCTATCGCCTGGACGCCTTCGGGAAGCGGCTGCGCTTGGAGCTGGAGCCGGACAGCAGCTTCCTGGCTCCGGACTTCAGGCTGCAGTACGTAGGCAGCCGGCCGCCGGGCGCCTCGCCGGGCAGCGACCTGGCGCGCTGCTTCTACTCCGGCACCGTCAACCGGGACCCCAACTCCGCCGCCGCCCTGAGCCTGTGCGAGGGGCTGCGAGGCGCTTTCTACGCGCAGGGGGACGAGTACTTCATCCAGCCGGCCAACGCCTCCAACCACCAGCGGCAGCAGCTCCACCTCCTGCGCCGGCGGCCGCGCAGCAGCGGCGCCAAGTGCGGCGTGACCGAGCAGAGCTCCTCCGGGGCTGCAGAGGGCCAGCAGGCGCGCCTGGGCCGGAAAGGTAGTGGCTCTTGGTTCTCGGGCGGCTTCTCCTCTCCCGGAGGAGCCTCAGCCGCGTCCTCAGTGGCCTGCTGCGGAGAGACCGGGGAGGAGTTTTCAAAGGAGCCTTGTCTTTGGCTCCTTTGCAAATTCCAGCCGAGCACGGCCTAAGGCAGGGATGGGGGAGCACGCTTCGCCCTCCTTTCCAGCGCGGGAGCTATTCCTCCGGCTGCACCGCGGGCAGCAGGTTGGATTGGGAGAAGACCGAAGGGTAGTGTATGGGAAAACCCGGCGTGAGCGGCTATCCTGGAGCCAAGGCAGTCTTTTCAATGGGGCATGTGTAAAATCAGGAACAAGACCTTTAAAATAATTTGAATTATGTTGGTGTCAGTGAATAGAGACCCCCCCCCGCACTGGCTAAATAGGGGCATATATAAAATATAGATCCACGCAGAGGTACATTTGCTAAAAGTATCAGAGAGGTGGCTGAGTTATTTTTGAAGCCACACACTAAGAAGTCCTGTGTTAGTCCTTGTAGACTAACAGATATTTTGGAGCATAAGCTCTCGTGGGCAAAGACTCACTTCGTCAGATGCAGCAACAGCATTTACTGTAAATGTTGATACGAAAGAATCCAGCGTTTGAGTAACGTAGTAGAGTAGTCTGTCAGTTCATTCAGAAAAACTGCTACAGCCTTGTCCCTGACACGTGTAGCAAAGAGAGGAAGTTACAGTTCCTGACAGCCCAGAAGGGACCTGTGAACGGGAGAGTTTAATCATGTGGCTGGAGCAGGACATGGGAAGGAGAGGAGTGGAGGTGAAAGTCAGACAAGGACACAGCATCCTAGTAGGTGGTACAGGGTCCAGTAGCAATCTGGTTGCTTGGCAGGAGCCTGGAGTCCTGCACTGTGCGTTCCACTTGGAGCCCAATGATCTCATTCAGACTTCTGAGTCATCATTTCATTTGCAAGGGCTCACACATCCTACACCCCAGGGCCAAGTTGCTCTTGAAGATTTACTGCATTAGTGAAGGTGTCTCAAATGGTTGGGATTATGTTAAGGCAGCTCAGGTTTCAGAGGACAAAAACAGGTCACTTTAAATGCAGGTGTGCAGTCACAACCCTAGTGTTCCATTTTAAGGTCATTCTGCCTTTAGTAATAATGTGGTAAAATATTTCCTGCCTTAGGTGCAAATGTTATTGGTTACTGTATTTTGTTAGCTCCTTTTTGTAATAATTTGCAGTAATATGTTTCTGGGCAGACTCTTCATATGCAATTTTCCTCTTTGTTTGTTTGTTTGTTTGTTTGATCTAGAAATTGGAAGCACAAGGAAGAAGAGATTTGTGTCCAGCCCTCGCTATGTGGAGACCATGCTTGTAGCAGACCAATCCATGGCAGAGTTCCATGGCAGCGGATTGAAACACTATCTCCTAACTTTGTTGTCTGTGGCAGCAAAATTATACAAGCATCCAAGTATCCGAAATTCTATTAGTCTGGTTTTGGTGAAAATTCTGGTCATCTATGATGAGCAGAAGGGACCTGATGTTTCTTCTAATGCTGCCCTTACCTTAAGGAACTTCTGCAGTTGGCAAAAGCAACACAATCCACCCAGTGACCGACATGCAGAGCACTATGACACAGCAATCCTCTTTACCAGACAGGTAAGAGAAAGGAGAGGGTAAGTTTGGCTTTCTTGTTACAAAGAAAACAAACCTAATACTTTTTATTTTAAAAGCCTCAGAAAATTACATTTTGATTCAGTTGTCTAACATTGACTTAAACAATTGAGATATTTAACCATCTTTTTATGGTGGTCTGTTATTTCAGATATACTTTGTGTGCAACATATTGCAGTCTGAATATAGGTACTACTTAGCAAGAGTTAGCATAGAAATTATGAATTTATTTCTAAGTACAAGACTTTTGCATGTTCCAAAGGAGAATTTTGCCACAGTACCTACCAAAATTGTGAATCCTTATGCTTTTTCCATGTGTAAAGGCAAACTGCCAAGGTTGATTGCTTCTTGCCAGTGCCTTTGACCCAGTTAAATTAAACTGCCTTCTTTTTTTTTTTTTTTAAAGGATCTTTGTGGTGCCAAGACATGCGATACCCTTGGTATGGCTGATGTGGGAACAATTTGTGATCCAAACCGCAGTTGCTCTGTCATAGAAGATGACGGATTGCAAGCTGCCTTCACTACAGCCCATGAATTAGGTAATTCAAAGTTGACAAGAGACTTGAATTCATTTAAACTAGTCTGCTACCACACAGTCAATGTTTGATTATGTAAGACTCCCTATGTAGGTCCCATTCTGTGAGGAGTTGAATGCCCTCGAACCCTTCTGAAGTCACTTAGTAAGAGAAACTGGCATATGGCAGGATTGGCCAGATAACTGTGTGCAGGAGCCGTACATTTGACTGCAGTTGCAGAAATACCCTCTTTCTTAGACTGCCAGGTGACACAAGCAAAAATAAGGTGGCACCTCTTTAAAATTTCAGAAAGATTCAGATAATTTTTAATAGGTCTAAAATTCATTCAGTGATTGTCAAAACTAATTTTTTTTGATCGTATAAAACAGACTTCCTAAAAATCCTTTTTGTTTTAGGCCATATATTTAACATGCCCCATGATGATGCAAAGCAGTGTGCCGATGTTAATGGTGTAAGCCGAGATTCCCACATGATGGCATCTATGCTTTCCAATCTGGATCGAAGCCAGCCTTGGTCACCATGCAGCGCCTACACAATTACAACATTTTTGGATAATGGTTATGGTAATTTTTTTTTATTAACCTTTCAGTTCAAGTTTAAACATTTACTTTTGGATGCCACTTCAGTGCCATCTCTGTTTGCTTCCCACTTGAAAAAAACTCAACCAACTAAAAATGGAGCATTCCTCACTTTTACAACACCTGCTGTTACAGAACTCCAGTATAAAGTTATGCTTTTACTTGGCTGTCAGTAACCTTAAGGAAGCCTTTGATGGGTTTACACAATTGTTGGTAGAGTGAAGGCTGAATAGTTATTTGAACAAGAAAGTGAAGTGCAGTCAAACTGGTAATTTTTTTTTTTTCTGCATTCAAACTAACTAATTGCTGACTATTTTTTCTCCAGGTGAATGCTTACTGGACAAGCCCCACAAACCTATACAGCTTCCCTCTGATCTTCCAGGGACTTTGTATGATGCCAATAGACAGTGCCAGTTTACATTTGGAGATGAGTCCAAACATTGCCCGGATCCAGCTAGCACGTGTACAACTTTGTGGTGTACAGGCACCTCTGGAGGCTTGCTTGTGTGTCAAACTAAACACTTTCCTTGGGCAGATGGCACCAGTTGTGGAGAGGGGAAGTGGTGTGTGAATGGCAAGTGTGTGAACAAGACTGAGAAGAAGCATTATGATGTAAGTAGTTTTAATCTAGAATACACACTAATACTGCAATGAGATACATAGTTTAGATGTCTGATAATGAGTAAATTGAGGGAGGTAGCTTAAAAAAAAAGCCCTAGAAGGAGTGGCTGGGAGCCTGCAGAGGGCTTTGCCAGGGCTCAGATTATGGAACAATTCAAGTGTGGTTGTTAAGTATATTTGCTGTTTGTCATTTTAGACCCCTGTCCATGGAGGCTGGGGCTTGTGGGGACCCTGGGGAGACTGCTCAAGGACATGTGGCGGTGGAGTGCAGTACTCCTTTAGAGAGTGTGATAACCCTGTTCCCAAGAATGGAGGAAAGTACTGTGAAGGCAAGCGAGTACAGTACCGATCATGTAATATCGAGGACTGTCCAGATAATAATGGTAAGTTGGAGCTGATCTTTGACATGTAGAAGAGATTATAGGGGGCAGGAGAGATGATAGAGGGGGAAGATGGTTAAAGTTGAAGATCTAATGTCTGCCTAATTTATTCTCCTGTGTTCAGGCAAAACTTTTAGAGAAGAACAATGTGAAACACACAATGACATTTCCAAATCCCCTTTTGGAAGTGGGCCTGCAGTAGAATGGACACCCAAGTTTGCTGGAGTCTCTCCCAAGGACAGATGCAAACTTGTCTGCAGAGCAAAGGGCACGGGATATTTCTTTGTTCTGCAACCTAAGGTATTGTACATTAAATTTAAAGCAAGCATTCTTACCTTTTTCTGATTTATTTTTAGTGGGGTCTAAGGAGGTGCAAACTAAAATATTTAATCATAAACTTTTAAAATATCTAAGACCTATACCCATAATCCCATCAATACAAACTAGATAGAAATAGCTGGATGTGCTTCTTTCAAACTTAGTTACAGTTTTTTGAACCCACACACGCTCATCACATTTTATTACACTGGGATTTGTACAGAACATTGGATTTCTAGGGATTCATCTTCTCATAGATTCTTCAGCCTTGGGCTAAATAGCTGTTCTTTGACAACTTATGAGACAACTTCTTAGGAATTAGTGGTCAAAAGGAAGTACGTTATATGTAGGCAGTGGAATGTCTTACCCTAAGATAACGGGAACCAATGGCTTAGTTAGGTTAAAATAAGGAATAACTGTAGAATAGTGTGTACTGTATGCTAGCTAGGATACTGTTGGAAGGGCTGTCATCCCTTATGTTCCATGGCCCATGACTGTCCCCAACTGGCTTTAGAAAGAAATGTTCTCCTTTATATGGGCTTAAACAATTTAAAGTTGTTTCTTTGATATTGCTATGGCATTTTAGTGTTGTAAGTGGTAGGAAGTATCGCTGCATACTTTAAATGACTGAGTGTTACTTTGCATAGGAGCTATCTTCAGAATACGAAGGTGTGGGAGAGACGTAATATATCCATATTTTAATTTTATTACCAGTGTTTTGCAAATGTTCATGTTTTAATCAAAGGCACTAATAAATTTTTAAAGGTCGTGGATGGCACCTCATGCAGCCCAGATTCCACATCAGTCTGCGTGCAGGGACAATGTGTGAAGGCTGGCTGTGATCGGATGATAGGCTCTAATAAAAAATTTGACAAGTGTGGTTTATGTGGAGGCAATGGATCTACCTGTAAGAAAGTGTCTGGCACACTTGTTAGTGCAAAGTAAGTTTATAAATACCGTCACTCTTTCGATATGCAATATTTAATGTATTTCAAAATAACCTTTATGTTTCAGGAACAGGTACAGGTTCTGTTTAGTCTTTAAAATCGAAAATTGATCTTTTAAGATCAGTTCATCAGTTGTAAGTTTAAAGTAAAATCCCAGCTAATTGAGCACATTGTACAAGGACCCTCTAGTGTAGCAGTAATTAGTATGTGATTCAACAAAGCTTTTATGCACTTGCTGGTGTCCTATTGAAATTACTTGGACTTGTGTAGGTGCATGAGGTAAAGCTCAAAATTTTAGTGTGTTGCTAAATTGAAGCCTTAATCAATGGAAGACTAAGTAGGTACTCAGTATTTGCATTTTGTTCCCTGTAGACCTGGCTATCATGATGTTGTCACCATTCCTGCTGGAGCAACCAACCTGGAAGTTAAGCAACGAAATAACAGAGGGTCACGACATGATGGCAGTTTCCTTGCTGTTAAAGCTGCTGATGGAACATATATTCTTAATGGTGACTACACTCTATCAACACTGGAACAAGACATTACTCATAAAGGCAGTGTTTTGAGGTACAGTGGTTCGTCAGCAGCTTTGGAAAGAATTCGCAGCTTCAGCCCACTGAAGGAACCTTTAACTATCCAAGTTCTTACTGTTGGTGACTCACCCCAACCTAAAATCAAATACACCTATTTTGTGAAGAAACCACTACAGTCTGGGTCTGAGAAAGCTTCCAGCAAAAAGAGAGAATCATTTAATGCCATCAAGGAGACAATCTTATCTGAATGGGTTATTGAAGAATGGGGAGAATGTTCAAAGTCATGTGGGGCTGGCTGGCAAAGAAGATCTGTCGAATGCCGGGACCTTAATGGGCACTCTGCCACAGACTGTGCAACAGAACTCAAACCAAATGATCTCCGCCCGTGTGCAGAGGTGCCCTGCCCACAGTGGCAATTGGGAGACTGGTCACCATGTTCTAAGACATGTGGGAAAGGATTCAAGAAGAGATTGTTAAGATGTATGTCCCACGATGGCAGTATGTTACCACAAGAAAGCTGCGACCCTTCAAAGAAACCTAAACACTTAATAGACTTTTGTAATGTTATGAAGTGCACTTAAGCAATGCCTAGTTGGGAAAACTAACTTTATTTTTCAGATGGTGCACTGAAAACAAGAGCGCTAGAGCATGTGTCTTGCATATAAAAGTCATGGTGAGGATTCATTGAGAGGAGACAGTACAAATAACTTTAGGGTGGTGCCGCATCATAAATGTATCACGCAAAGTGCAGATTTGATGGCCTAGCAAACCAACGTCACTACCTTTTTCATCTTCGGTAGATAAATCCCTAAGGCATTTATAAATTCCTTTTTTAAGTCAGTTACATGTAAAACTCAGTTTGACCCGTTCTCTTTAAGTAAGCATTTCCGATCCCTCCCTCCTGTTTAGATTTGTGTTGTGGTACTGTCCAAGTCCCTAGGATGTTGTTGTTGGTTTGTTTTTTTGTTTTTGTTTCTTTTAATGTGGGTGGCTTGGTAGGGGGAGGAGCACGAGGGAGAAGATAGCTTTTGTCTAAGCTGAAAATAATTGGTCAAGGCTTACCTACCTCACAAAGAACAAAAAGTCAGGATTGGAAAAGGAGTTTCAACTACATTATTCATGGCTGCTATTGTTTCAGAGATTAGCTTTATGTAGAAATAAAGCCATATTCTCAGCAACTAAGGAATTAAAAATATCAAGAAAAGTCATTTCTAATTTAATCTGATTTTTAATCTGCAGAAAACTAGAGTGTTCTATTTTTTAGACATCTTTGTATCACCCCAGTGTTTCTCTTAATTTCTCTCATCCATGCTGATGTAGTTATTCTGACATGCATAACCTACAAAAGCTGGAATAAGTGGCAATCTCCACAGAGCAGGTACTATCTAAAAGTTGGCACATGCTGACCAAACCACTGGTTTCTTTAATTCAGCTTTGGTTCTACCATAATGTCAATGAGTATGACCAGTGAAGGTTTGACTGCTGTCTCGAGTTCTAACTTTTTACCGTGTTCCAGCCAATACTAGCTTACTTATTTATGTGATGCTAGTGACCGATCAGAGGAAGAAGAAATTCCCATTTTGAAAGGGAATCTCTCATATATCATCTAATATTTTTATAGTGCTCAAATAACTTTTTTAAGGTGGGGAAGACAAAGCTGAAGGATAGCAGGTCCATCCACAGCAGTACACTTAGGAGTTGCATAATTAAAAGTTTGTGCCAGTCCATAGACTATGAGAGAATATGGCTTTCCATATGTATATAGTAAATATATATTACTATAGAGTTTATATATATAATTATATATATATACTTCATAAGTATTTTATTTCTTTTCCTTCTGGGAAGGGGTATAGTTTGTAATAAATGCCTATAATGAACCTATTTATTTTTATACTTCCTGTGATCTTCTAAGTTATCGCTTTTTTTAAAAGGACATGACATCTATAACAAGGATAGAGTATTTATATGTTATATGTTACTAGAATTAATAAATGAACACTATGAACTTGTGAAATTGAGTGGTTGTTTTATTTCTACTTGTATATAATTTTTTTTTTCTTTTTAAATATACTCCCATGACAGTACCTAAAACCTAGAGTAACATTTTTCGAAAGTGACTAAGGCATTTGGGGGCCTAAGTTTGATAGGTGATTTTGGAAACATTTCACATAATGTCTTATACAATGATAAAAGATTAAAGTTGTAGTGTTTAAACACCAACAAGGTACACATTAGTTACAGTCTCTTTTTGAGAAAAATGGAATGTGAGTTGATATTACTGACGATTGGGCTTAGTGATGGGACAGAACTTGTTCTGTTGGCTTGTGTTTGTAACCAACAAAATTACCTATAATACTTTAAATGGGCTTTTTGGGAAAGATGCATTTTAAGATAATAATTAACCCAAAGTCAGAGGTTCCCTTAAGCTAGCGGTCTGCAACCTGCAGCTCCAGAGCCATATGCAGCTCTTTAAGAACTTCTTTTGTGGCTCACGACACTATAATTGCGAAGTTTTTGAAATGTTGGGTAACTTCCCCTTTAATATGTGCAATGCATTGTGGGATATGATACCATAACCTGTGTTTTGATTGTGTTGCGAAAAAAGTCTTGATTTTTTGAAAAGCACAGCTGGAATGCCATAAGCTTTAAAAAGGGAAACACACATTTAAGAAAGAAAACAAACGTGAAGTAAAATTGGCATAATTAAAATGAGTTTGGGAGTGAAAGTTGGGAAGATAGTAGTACAAACACACACATTAATTGTGAGGAAATAGAATATGTAAAATGTTAACATCCTATAGAAAACATTGCATAACAAATCGTGTGTGTGCTGTTCTTAAAATAGGGGTTACAAAAAGTATAATGACGTTTATTTATTAAGGGCCGTCTCATATTTACATACATTGCAGCTCTTGAATTATTAAGTTTTTTTGACGAATTGGAAAAAATGGTTCTTGCTCTTTTGGTTGCCAACCCCTGCCTTAAGCCAACTTCTAAAGGTATTGGAGCAATAGCCATGTTAGTCTGTAGCTTCACAATTAACAGGCAGCTCTGTAGCACATTGAAGACTAACAAATGTATTAGGTCATGAGCTTTTGTGGGTAAGACCTACTTCTTTCATCTTATCCACGAAAGCTCATGACCTAATAAATTTGTTAGTCTTTAAGGTGCTACAAAGCTCCTTGGTATTTAAGGTATGTTAAGATGACTCTTAATTAGAAGTACATCATTAATTATTCTTTTTTTTTTCCCCCACATGCTCAATGATGTTGAAAGACAAATCAAAGTTTAAATAGCTAGAACCTGAATTTTGCTCCTTTTAACTCTGACCCAGTGCCCACTGAACTCAAGGGAAAAAGGAGTAAAGGGACTTAGAAGTAGCACAGGCACTTTGAAGTACTCGTGGCTGACCCCCCCGCTACACACAAGCCAGCACCTCAAAGTTTGACACTTTGAAGTTGCCACGAGAGAGATTTAGCCGAATGAAGCATATGTACCTCAGCACTCCATTAGTAATCTCCCAACACCCTAATTACCATTCCCCCTTTGAAGTAGGGGGCTAGTCTAGACACAGCCACACAGTACCAGCATTTCACCCTTGGGCAACATAGTACATTTCCTTGCTAGGGTCGTCATAGTACCTGAATTTGCACTAAATGTGACTTTAAATATTTTGTAGTGTTTGTCTAACTTTGTTTTGTGGTCTTTCCATGAGACTTGTAGGAGTAAATATTGTTGTAGTATATCTTATTTCTACTATAATAACAGCTTTTAAAAAAATCACAGGTGATAGATGAGAAATCAAATTTTACAGCTGCTTGTAAAAAGGACAGTTTTTTAATTTTACATTGTACCTCTCCTTATTTCCAAATACCCAACTGCACATAACTTAAGTGTTTAGTTATACTTGCACAATTTATGCTGTCAACTTGAGACCCCAGTAAATTTATAGTAACAAAATTCCAGCAATGTGCTGTAGTGAAGGAATTGGCTTGGGTCCAAGACCTCTGGTTGGTAGTCAGCACCTTACCCAATAGTACATCTGTTGACCAAGAAATGTGCTGCACAGGGCTAACAAAACAGAGGAAACTGTTTGTCACAAGCATACCTATGTCAATTTATGGCATTCCACAATGCTGACATCCTTACCTTTTTTACCTCTCCTCGTTCCCATTAAAGGGCATTTATGGAGAGAAAAATTAATTTCTATATATACTCATGCAGACATGAGCTCAAGAAAATCAAATGCCACAGATCCCTATTCTTGCAAAAGTTTTAAAACCTTTTATTTCTTTTTTTCTAGACTGCCTATGACCATATGACCATACTCCCTGAGTGCTTGGGCGGCTGCCCAGGAGAGACTCAGGTGCCACCTAGCTGACTAGTACAGCATCTACTGCAGTCCACAGCTGGCAGCATGATTTTACTGGAGGTGAACATCAGCACATACCTCAGTGCATATAACAAAATTTATTCTACTCATGGATGCAAAAGGTTAGAGGGAACCCAGATCAGTACCTTTAGCTAAGTAAAGTGGTGATGAAGTAGAATTATAAATATATTTGTCCTATGTTAAACATAAAAATGGCAGTGGCAATTTTTGTATTCATAAAATAGTAATGAAGTAATAAAATGCCATAACATGATAGGCTATTGTTATAGTGGTGTTTGTGGCACAGCGTACACAAACAGATCAGTGAAGAGTTCTGGTCCTTACCAAAATTTGTAGCTCAGATTACCAGGATGATATTTTTAAACTGTAATTTTCTAGTTAGAAAACAATAGCTAATGTTTTTCTTTTACCAGTTGATGAACTCATCAGTTGTGCAAAAATGCTGGACTATGGTCTGGAAAATCCTTTTTAATGAGATCTGGTTACTGAAAGCACATACCCAATCCTACATTGTTTTAAAAAACATAATAAAAAAATTTAGTACAGGGTGAGTGATAAAAAAGCAGCAGCCAGCCAGGGTTAGACCCTGGCAGGCCCCTGCCACTATATTTATTTACCTGCACCTCTGCAGGTAAATAAATATAGGGTGATTGGCTAGCAAGAGCTTCATGGATCGCTATTCAGAGCCAATGGGAGTGACAGAAAGCAGCATGAATCAAGATCTCCATTTCCATAAGTGGGCTTCTAAGTTAGCAGGTAACTGGGGGTTGAAAAAGTTCACTAGGTTTTTGCTTTTAATTTTTAATACACTTCTAAAACCTGTGTAGAAATGCAGGAGGTGAAATGTTCAGGAGACATTACTCCTATAACACAGACAGAGCCCAGTTTTGATGATTTAAATGATAACACGTATGAGTGCTTTTCCAAACCAAACCACCAAAGCTTTTGAAAGTCAGCTACTGCTATTTGATTAAGGGAAAGCTGATCCTGTGGCTGAAGTCTTGATTCACCACAGCGCTGAAGCACAGCCTTCTCCTTTGTCAAATCAGGGCCTGAGACTCCAGCCTCAGACTTGGGAAAGATGGAGCCTAATTGCATTTTGAGCTGCGTAGCCAGTGCAAGAATGTGTAGTGTCCACTGAGCACTCAAGAGAGGTTTCGTTATTGCAAGGTGTGGTTTCCAGAAGGGGCAGCTCTGCTCTGCTCCTGCTAGAACGCACATTTTAATGATGCCTGGATATCGCATGCTAACCCTGCCATTAATAAGTTGCCATAATAAAACCAAAGTCCTAATTTCCAAATTACATTGGAAATAAATAAGTTAAAATCTGAAAGAGGTTCATCACCTTTAAGTTAACAATTGCTACATGCAATGGTTATAAAGTTACACGTTTTATCATCCCTTGTGGCTATATACTGTTTTAAACCAACAGATCCGAATCACAAAGGTATCAGGGCTATTTAGCCACATGTTTTTTACCTGTGTAAAGTCAAAGGAATCATATCTTACACTAGCCCTTATTCAAACCATGGGGGTGACTCCCAAGAGAGATGCTCATGAATCCAGCTTTACATAGACACAGGTAAGATTCCACATCAAAGTGGTATGACCTCTTACTTGAATTAATGCTGGGCAATATAACTCTTGGAAGAGTAAGGGCCTTTCTGGACAATGTATTGCAAGGAATGATTTAATTGCCTAACAAGATAAGACATGTTGATAATATCTGTTGTCAATTTAACTCTGCTGCACCTAAGAAGTTGGGTACTTCATCCCATAATAATGAAAATGTGAGATGTATAAAGAAATATATTGAATGTCACTGCAAATAACTCTGGTGGACATCTGCATCAACTATATGTGACTTCTAATATTCGGTACAAGTTGAACGTCTCTAGTTAGGCACTGTCTCATCTGGTAACATCCATAATCTGTCATGAATTTAGTTAGCTGGATGACCACTTCTCATGGGTCTGGCCAAGTTTCTCATGGTCCCATAAGGTTTGTTTACAGCCTTCAGTCCCGGCTCTCAGTTTTCTGTGCTGTTATTTAGCTCTAATTTACCCCTAAATATCTTCTGAGAACCCAGTAAGCAGAAGAAATGTTGGTAATGTTGTTAGATAATATTGACCTCTTGTGGTCTTGCAAATTCTTTCATTCAGTACCAGTCAGGTCACAAGGGTGCTGGCCTAGAGAGGTTAAACCTGTATAGGTTTTTAAATACATAAGAATGACCATATTGTGAGACACCAATAGTCCATCTAAATCCAATATCCTCTCTTCCAACAAATGCCAGTGCCGGATGTTTCAGAGAGAATGAACAGAACAGGGCAGTTCACTGTGCGCTCATTCTCTGTCATCCAGTATCAACTACTAACAAACTACAAACAAACAGAGACTTGAGACATGCAGAGCATGGGATTGCATCCCCCATCATCTTGGCTAATACCCATGGATGGATCTGTCCTCCATGAACTGATCTACTCCTGTTTTTAGCCCCCAGATATACTTTTAACCTTCACAACATGCCCTGGCAAAAGATCCAAAAGTTGACAGTGTGCGGTGTGTGTGAAGAAATACTTCCTTGGGTTTGTTTTACGCTTGATGGCTGTTAATTTTATTGGGTGACCCTATTTCTAGTATTGTAAGAAAAGAAAAACAACACAGCCTTATTCACTTTCTCCTCACCATTCATGATATTTATAGATTTCTAGCAGCTTCCCTGCCCCCTGTAGTCATCTGTGTTCTAAGCTGAACAGTCCCAAGTCTTTAATCTTTCCTTTTATGGGATCTATTCCATACACCTAATCATTTTTGTTGCCTTTCTTTGTACTTTTTCCAGTTCTAGTGTATTTTTGAGATGAGGCCACCAGAAGTGCATGCAGTGTTCAAGGTGTGGGTGTGCCATGGGTTTATATAGTGACATTATCATATTTTCTGTCTTATCATCTATCCATTTCCTAATGGTTTCTAACATTCAGCTAGCTTTTTTGATTGCCCATTGAGCAGATGTTTTCAGCAAACTATCCACAGTGACTCCAGTGAGTCCCTGGGAACACATACACAACCTTATCTTGTGCTCTATGACTGGCCCTTGGCTGCTAAAAGAGAAAATCAAGAACTTGCAGCTGGTGGGCCGGAGATGCAAATAGTGGCACAAACTTAGAGGAAGTCCCGAACTCCATCTGGTAAGGGACTGGAAATCTGTGCTGTAGAACATTTGGCAGGCAGTGACTGAGAGATTATAAAGCAATACTTATTTTTCTTTCAAATACTGCTTTATTTCCTTTATTTACATGATCCAATTGGCATTTGTTTCATACTAAAGCTAAATTAATTTCTCCTTAGTTGAGGAGATCTGGAATTCGTGGTGTGGGGGAGAGCAGCAGGTCAGGAAAAACAAAGCTTAGGCAATATAAAAAGGGATTATAAATAAATTGTAAATGTTCTTATCTGCAGTGAACCAAAGGGAGAAGAGAGTTTTTGAGGCTCTTGAAGGAATCTGTCTGTGAACTAGAGTAGCAGAGAGAGTGGGAGCTCTAGGTATCTTTGGAAGTTTGGCTGGGAGGAATAGGGGCAGAGGGAGCCAGGATATTCTTGGGTCTCATCAGTTTTGATTTATGGAAATTCCAGTGGATTTTTTTATATATATATATTTGACTCTGTTGCCAATTTGCTAACCCTCGGTATCTCACAGCTGGGCTGGAAAAAATTTCCTTTCCCTCTGAAACAGACATTGGATTAAAAAAATATTCCACCCTGAAGAGAGCTATATTTTGGCCACACAAAACCATCAGATGGAGACACTGAAGTGTCAGAGTGTGTGTCTGGACTCAAGAAAATCCAAGACTAATCCAATCAAATACCATATTTAGAAAAACAATTTGATTATATTCAAGTAGTCAGAGTAACATGGAACATGTGCTCAAAACAAAATTATTATTGTTACTGGAATCACTAACTGCAAACCTCATTGTTTTCAGTCATGATATGTATTTTCTCATATCTAGCACACAGGAGATTGCGAATGAGAACACTGGCTAAGATATGTGGGACACCTGCTACCATCTGAAGGTAACAGGCAGAAGGTTTCCCTCTCGGAGACTAGTTGTTTTTCTGAAATTATGCAGCAGATTTCTCCCTCTGGTGACAGTCTACTCTGTGCCAGCAGATCAAGGGGAATGCAAATGAGCCATTGGGACAGGGGCTCAGAATATCAGAGCTTGGATGGTGGGGCTTGGGACAGGGGCTGGGGTGGGGCTCAAAACATGCAGGAGATGAGAGGCCACGAACCCAAGGGGTGGTGTCAAAGCGGGATATTAGCTAGTCACAGGCCCACGACTGCCACTCCCTGCCATGCCGCAGCTGCTGCTCCATGAAGTCAGTCACCCTCCAGAGAGTAGTGTTGTGGTCCCTCTGGTGGTCCTTCTGCAAGCAGCATCAGTCCCTCCAGGTGCAGGCTCACCAGGGTGATGAGATGGGGCTGGCCCAGCCCTCAGACAGTGTAGCTGCAGCTCTAAGGAAGACAAGGGGGGAGCCAGTGAATCATTCATACAATGCAGCCCCTAGGCCAGGCCCTGTCCCCCCATTGTGAGCAGTGACCAACTACCCTGGGGCATGTGACAAGCATGTCCCTGGAGCAGAGCCATGTGGGGCCTGCACAACAGGCCCTGCAGCATGGGGGCTCCAGAATACCACCGAGACTGGGCTGACTGCAGCACCCCTCACCTGCCACTTGCTGAGCTACAGGCCAAGAGGGATGTCTGGCTATGGAGGGGTCCTCTCATTGGTGTTAGGTGAGCTGGCAGCAGCTTGGCCCTCCCCTGTACCCCCCACCCCACACACACCTGCAGCTCACAGCGCTGTTCATAGAAGCAAGTGCTGCCTCTCTCCTGCAGGCATGCCTGTGTGCTGGGAGCTGCACTCCTCGGTGTGTTGGGTGTCAGGCCAGCACCCCTGTGGCCAGCTCACTTCCAGCAGTGGCAGACGCTGGCTGTGCCCCCAGCCACCCGTCCCAGGGTTTGGAGCTTATCCGGCCTCCCATGAGGCTGGCAGCAGGCTGGCACCTGTGCCCACAGGGTGTCTGCTGGGTCCTGGTGTTGGTGCACGCTACCTTGCACATGGTTCCACGTGCTGGGACTGCAGTGTGAGGTCCTGCCTAAGCCAGCCAGGTGATACTTACAGCATGCCCCATCTGTGCCCACGTGTGTGATGGGTGAGGTCCATACTGGAGGGACACTCACCAGCACCCACAAAGCCCAGGAGGTGGCCTGGCTGGCGGGGACCAACCCCAGCACAATGACCAGGCTGCCACTGTCCTCCGACACCGTGCCTGGCTCTGGCTCCAGTGAAGGTTGCGACTCGGAAGCCTCCTCCTCCTCCTCCAGTCGCTCCTGCAGGGGGTGAGGGTGGGGTGGGGGCTGCAGTGCCATGTCTATGCTATGGCATAGAGGGAAAGTGTCCCGCCCACCTGCCCTCAGGATATCATGAAGCTCCTTGTAATAGGGGCAAGTGGTGGGTCCTTCCCCAGAGCACTGGGCAGCGTCCTGGGCCTGGACTGAGCCCTGCCTGATCTCCTTTACTTTAGTCCAGACCTACTCCATGGATCCGGGGTGGGGGGCGTTTACCCTGTTTCACCAGGGTGGTGGCCATGTGGACATAGGTAGGGGCATTGCATCACTTCACATTCGGGTCCTGCAGTATGTCCTCCTTGCCCCACAAATCCAAGAGATCCTGGTTCTCAGCCCTGGTCCAGGAAGGGGCTCACCTCTTTGAGCCCTGAGGTGGCTCCTACAACCCCTCGGGCTGGTCCCTCAAGGGCCCGGGGGGTCAAGGGGTGTCCATCCTGTGGCCATCTGGGCTCAGGTGCAGCTCTGAGGGCATGGGGATAGCAGTGTGTTTCTCTGTTGCTTCCACACTCTCAGGTTCCTGCCACAGGGTTTCCTAAGCTCCCTGAAGCTTTAAGAAGTGCTGGAGGCAGGAGCCACAGAGTGCTGCTTGCTGTGGACAAGGTGTCCCCCCAGCACACCTGCGCGGAGCCCTGGAGGCCTTTTCTGCTGACAGAAGGCCCCCCAGAATGTCCAGACTGGCATTTTGTCGATAGATCTCTGCTGGCAAAGGCATTATTCCGCATGGGGAGCAGGGTACAGCTCTCAACAAAACTGCTGGCTTCCATCATCTTACTGGCAAGAGAACACACTTGGAAATCTGAACACTCCCTGGTAATGTAGACATAGCCTCAGTGACTGCCTCTATCTGTGCACAGCAGGGCACCAATCCACCTTTCCCTTTTTTGGTCACAGAGGCTACGTCTACACTGGCACACTATGTTGAAGTAGCCTATTTCGATGTAAGAACATCGAAATAGGCTACTTCGATGCGTATTGTCTACACATCCTCCAGGGCTGGTGCCATCGATGTTCAACGTCGAAGTAGCAACGGAGAACATCGAAAGGAGTGGCCCCGGAAGGAAATGCGGAGCGTCCACACACACAAGCGCTCCCTGTCGAAATAAGGGGCCAGCAAAGCCCCAAGCTGCTCCGTTAAAGGGCCCCTCACAGACACAGTAACCCTGCACAGCACGAGATCCACAGAGCTGACAACTGGTTGCAGACCCCATGCACGCATCATGGACCCCCAGCTGTAGCAGCAGCCAGAAGCCCTGGGCTAAGGGCTGCTGCACGCGGCAACCATAGAGCCCCGCAAGGGCTGGACAGTGTCTCTCAACCCCTCAGCTGATGGCCGCCAGGGAGGACCCCCCTATTTCGACGTAGCGGGACGCCGATCGTCTACAAATGCCCTATTTCAATGTTGAACGTCGAAGTAGGGCGTTATTCCCATCTTTGGATAGGAATAGCGATTTCTACGTCTCGCCGCCTAACGTCGATTTCAACATCAAAATAGCTCATGGCACGTATGGATGCGACTCTTACTATTTTGACGTTGTGCCAGCTACTTCGAAGCAGCCAGCTAGTGTAGATGCACCCATATTGAGGAGAGGACGCACTTGTTGAGGGGCTGAGGAAGGGGTACTCTACCCCTACTCTACCACAAAAGCTCAGACTAGAATGTGGAGAGGGCATGTAGGAACAGAAATATTCCTTTGAACTCTCTGTGTGCACAGAAGGCATGAGCCAACCCTAAATAACTAACTAAAACCTTGTGGTTTTTCTTCTTTTTTACAAAATACTTTAAACAATGGGCAGCATGTGAAGCTCCTCAAGTTGTTTGCTGATCTCTCAACTGAAAAGCAAGTGAATTGATTTAGACAGTTTTGTAAGAGACAATAAATATACGATATAGAAAAAAAATGAAAAGATTTTCCTCAGAGCCATTTGAGCTGGCTGAAATAATTAATTCCCCCTCCACATGATTTATGATGGAAATGCTGACAAAGTCTAAATAAAACCCGACAAGTCTGTAACACTATAATGTCAGAGGACGGCAGCACTATTTTTTCAGACAATACATTGTTCTATGCTAACTTTCAGTTATTTTAAATTAAAATCTTCTGAAACCCAAATATGAAGAAGGAGGTTCCCATATAGGAGCAACAATTCCTGAAGATTTGCTTACACTTTTTAAGTAACATCTTATAGTCATTATGTACAGACATTGTTCCCTAGCAATAAACTGTCTGTACTCTGCACATGCCCAACTTCTCCAAAGGGGACAAAGCTTCCAGATTATGGAAAATTTCTAAGGAAAAATTCATAACATTTGATTTCTTCCTCATGAAGTGATTTTTCCACCATAATTTGGTCTTTTAATATATTGGCAGCAAACGAGAAAATAGGGTGGAAAAATGATTTGTTAGTGATACATATGTTAATGGTCAATGCAAATTCCATTATTCGTTATTGGGAGCACAATCCTGCAATTTTTACCTCCATAAATAATACTACTAAAGTCAATGGGACTTGTCAGATAAGTCAAGGCAGTAGGACTGGCTCCATTATTCTTAGCGAAGAGATCTGAAGCAGTGTCTGGTGAATCCCCTCATAGGTAATGGCACAAGCAGCATGTGAGATGATTTTGTTTTGTTTTGAGTGACTAAATGTTCCAGATTTTCTGGTCCTGCCAAATTGCATTACTGGGGCTGATGCAAGACAGACGACCATGGTCATATTAAACCATCTTTATGACCCCTGATCCTGAAAAGTAAGCCTCAGGGTTCTTCTAACTTAAACCTGGGTGTCCATGGCCCCAGAGAATTTTTCTGGAATTAATTGATCCACGGTGCCACCTAAAAATTCACTGGAAATCCTCCTACACCTGAAGCGGGGTAAGGAAGGCCATAGTATAGGAGCCATTATAATTGCTCTTCACCAACTGTACACAGGGATTTTCCTATGTAAAGGAGGCCTTCCACAGGCCAGATATACCAATTTAACAGCTTTATTTTTAGTCCCATCAGAGCAGCAGAGAATAAACAGGGAAAGGGTCAGGATTTGACCCAACAAATCGTGTTTACTTTTAAAGTCTCCCCAACTGTCTGGTCTTGCAGCCAGTACTCATTGGATTACTCCTTGTAAGTAAGGACTGCACACTGGGATCAGATCTTTGATCTAGAAAGTCAGTTCTTGCCAGCATATTACATGAAGATACCTACGCAAAGGCAAGAGGCAACTTCTCCAGAAGAATAGCTCTCATGAAAAATGCTAAGCTAGTTCTGAGTATAGAGGAGGATTATTTTCCATGTATAACAAAACCTGTAATAGTTTCTGAGTTAATTACATTGTTTAGTGGTAATAAGTGTCTTCCTAGCTTTAGCCAATAGCATGGATGTGATGTGAACAGGCACAGCAGGTCCAAGCTCTCTGGGCTGTTTCTAAAACATTGTCTGCACCTGCTATGCCCAGTACATACTGATTAGTAGAATGATATCTGGACACCCGGTGCAAGAAGTTTAAATTCAGAAGAAAAGATGAGGCTTAGAGGGATCCTGTGATCTCTCTAATTAGCCATAGCTGAATGAACTCGGAGTTATCTGGGCGTCATAATCAGCAAATGATACTGTGATATGATATGATATGATATGACACATAACTCTGAAGGTGTGGAGAAAATCGGGAGATACTTCAGCAATTTCTCTGTGCCTGTTGGTGAGAAGGTTTTACAACGCGTACCTCAGCTAGCCAGGGGTAAAAATGCCAAGCCTTTGTAGTTACTTGGAGTCTGGGACATCTGAATCGGGGTGGGTAATAAATGGCTTGTGGGACAGATGCGGTTTGTCAGCGTTAACCCTCTGGCAGACCATCAGTGCTTTATTTACCTGTGTGTATACCTGTCCACTTGCGGCTCCCATGGACAGCGGTGCACTGTTCCCAGCCAATGGAAGCTGCAGGAATCAGTGTCCTGGCCCATTTCACTTTCTTCAGCTCCCATCACAAATACATTTAAGAGATCACTTCCAGTGAATGGGGTGGTGATGGATAGGACTCTGGAGAGCTTTCTCTGAAATTCCTCCTACTGGCTACTGTGGTGCCAAATGCAGGAAATGAGGGTGGAGAGAATTTTTTTGTGAAGTCAGAGTTCCCCATGCTGGAACCAGACTATAACAGAGCTGTGAGGAGGGAGGAGCGCAAAGACTAGATTTGGAGCTCTGGTGGATGGAAAGACTGAGATTGGATAAGGAACCGAGTGAACAAGACAGATTGGGATTGGCCAAGGAGCCCCAGGGGGAAACTGAGAATGTGACTGGGACCTGGACTGGGACTCAGAGCCCAAGGAGGGAGACTGGGGTAGTTTAGTGACAGAAATTTGGATGGATGGATTCAGGGTGGATGGGAAAACTGAGGTTGGATGAGAGGATTGTGGGACTGGATTTGACCCTAACTGGGGGAGTTTTCTGTTGAATTTCTATTTCACTTACTTGACTTTCTTGTTCGGTCTAAAGAAGATACCTTGCTGACAGTAACTGTGTTTTGCTTTTTCGTTCTCTGTTTTCAGTACCCAGGAGCTCAGGGTTCATCATGTGTCAGCTTCCATACAAGCTCCCCTAGCATGGGTCCAATTACCTGGTGAGTACTTCCTAAGTTATACACTAATTTAGGAATAGTCACACAGAGGTAGCCATGTTAGTCTGTATCCTCACAAAAAAGCAGTATTTTGTAGCACTTGAAAGGCTAACAAAATGATTTATTAGATGATGAGCTTTCGTGGCACAGACCCACTTCTTCAGATCTGGAAATTCTGTTAAAAATAAACTGGCACAATGGCTATGTCTACACTAGCCCAAATCTTTGAAATGGCCGTGAAAAGGGCCATTTCAAAGATTACTAATGTGGTGCTGAAATGCATATTCAGCGCCTCTTTAGCATGCTGGCAGCCACGGCTCTTTGAAATTGCCGCTTTTTGCTGCCATGCAGCTTGTCTACATGGGGCTCCTTTTTGAAAGGACCCCACCAACTTCAAAAACCCCTTATTCCTATCAGCAGAATATGCATTTTAGTGCCTCATTAGTAATCTTCGAAATGGCCATTTGCATGGCCATTTTGAAGATTTGGCCTAGTGTAGACACAGCCAATGAGACTTTAACAGTTGGAAGCTATTGCCAACTCAACCCCCCCTCCAGAGCATTATCGACAATCTACAATCTACACTGGAACATGGTGCTGCACTTTTTGAGGCCCTGGGTGAGAGGCCTGTTTTCGCCTACAGACAACCAACTAACCTCAGGCAAATTCTCATTAGCAACCACATGACACACCACAGAAATACTAATCCTAGAATTTTTCTCTGCAACAAAACCAGTTGCCAACTCTGTCCACGTAATTACACTGGAGACACCATCACTGGACCTAGCTACGTCAGTTACATAATCAAAGGCTTGTATTCCTGTACCTCTACCAATATTATATAGGTCATCACGTGCCAGCAATTCCTCTCTGCTAAGCACATTGGACAGACCAGACAATCACTTCACCAAAGAATGAATGGACACAAATCAGACATTAGGAAACTGAACTCACATAAAACTGTCAGTGAGCATTTCAGTGGAGCAGGCCACAGAATCCAAGACCTGAAAACCTGCATCCTAAAACACAGAGGTTTTAACACCAGATTACAAAGGGAGACATCTGAATTGGAATTCATTTTCAAGTTTGACACTTCATGCCTCGGCCTCAATAAAGATAGCAATTTCCTTATGCATTACAAGGACTCTTTCCTCATCTTTGGTGTCCGTAGTGACCTCAGGCAACTCGCTTAATTTAATAGACACTTGGAGGAAGTAATTTTCTCTTCCCCCACTTCACCCTCCTCACCTTCTGTCCTATGTAGCTGATTCACCAGTTTTCATTTAATTTTCTTCTATCTTTCTGATAAATTCTCGTCATGCCAGTTTACTTTTAATGGAATTTCCAGATCTGAAGAAGTGGGTCTGTCCCATAAAAGCTCGTCACCTAATGAATCATTTTGTTAGTCATTAGAGTGCTACAAGGCTGCTTTTTTACTAATTTATGAATTCACTTTAAACTTCTAACCACATACTGCAGTAGTTCAAACTTCTCTGATCTACTGGTTTCACTGGCTCACCAGTGCATTAGCTTACAATGCTGTGTAATATATCCATTGTGACAAATTTGTGTTGTCACTGTACCGTAAATTAAATGCTGCGATGGGTCAGAAAATAAAGAGACCTTGGTAATATTCACTGCTATTCAGAAGATACAAGTTGGGCAGAGAACTTTTTAAACATAGAGCTTATAGCTGATCCATGAACTACGGGTGCAGGAATCCTCTTTATTGTTGTTGTTTTTACGGTACCTAACATAGTAGGGTCCTAGTCCACGGCTGGGGAGCTCATAGAATCATAGAAGAGTAGGACTGGAAGGGACCTTGAGAGGCCATCGAGTCCAGCCCCCTGCCCTCATGGCAGGACCAAGCACTTTCTAGACCATCCCTGAAAGCCATCTATCTAACCTCTTCTTAAATACCTCCAGTGATGGAGATTCTACCACCTCCCTTGGCAATTCGTTCCAGTGTTTGATCACCCTGACAGTTAGGAACTTTTTCCTAATGTCCAACCTGAACCTCCCCTGCTGCAATTTAAGTCCATTGCCTCTTGTTCTATCCTCAGAGGCAAGGAAGAACAAGTTCCCTCCCTCTGCCTTATGACACCCTTTTAGATACCTGAAAACTGCTATCATGTGCCCCCTCAATCTTCTCTTTTCCAAACTAAACAAGCCCAATTCTTTCAGCCTTTCTTCATAGGTCATGTCTAGACCTTTGATCATTCTCATTGCTCTCCTCTGGACCCTCTCCAATTTCTCCACATCCTTCCTGAACTGCGGTGCCCAGAACTGGACACAATACTCCAGCTGAGGCCTAACCAGTGCAGAGTAGAGCAGGAGAATGACTTCTCGTGTCTTGTTCACAACACACCTGTTTATGCATCCTAGAATCATGTTTGCCTTTTTCGCAACAGCATCACACTGTTGACTCATATTTAGCTTGTGGTCCACTATAACCCCTAGATCCCTTTCTGCTGTACTCATTCCTAGGCAGTCCTTTCCCATTCTGTATGTGTGACACTGATTGTTCCTTCCTCATAGATCAGACAACAGTACTCCTCAATATTTTTAGTGAAAAAAACAATAAATCAAGAACATAGAAATGAATTAGCCTCTTTTGATGTATTTTCTTAGACATATGGCTTATGATCCTGGATAATATCATTATTGCATTGGCTTGATTTAAGGAGTTTTGTCTCCATATTTTAGATTTAACTATATTTCATAAAAGCTGAAGGAAACATCAGGCAAATGAAGACAGATGGAAAGGAAAAGCCCTTTCATGGTTCTCATAACACATTTTGACTTGCAGTTCCCAGTTCAGTCTCCTTCAAAGGTATCAAAATTTCCAATTACAAAGGTTTTCAAAAGGGATAGCTACATAATTTTCCCTTTGCTTACTTTCTTACTAGAAGAAATTCTAACTATTTTCTTATCACACTGTATTCCATAGTTTGCCAGTGCATTCAGTTTCAGTTAAGCTTGTTTCCACACCTTATATCAAAGTACTTCTTAGAATCTGTAGGAAGGACTAGGAAACACCAGAGTCACAATGTCTGTTTATTAAAATTTTACTCAGTGCAATAAAACACATAACTGGAAATGAATCATCTCAATTTCAAGCATGTCCTAAGGCTGCAACGTGCAGAATAATACGTTAACCATGTAACTGGTTTTGATTTTAGATAATTGTGTACTTCACAGTATTTTGCTTCTTTGGGACATACTGTGTGGATTGTACACAGATGTAGGCATTGTTTAAAACTTCTTATTCTGAATCCTTCCATGTTGTTAGATGTTGCTTAGGGCACAAACAAGGCACTGATATTCCCTGTCTATCCTAGACCTTTTTTTTTTTTTAAATGTTCTCTGGTAAGTCAAGTCCAGAAGTTTACCATCTGTAAGTACTTTTGGGGATTCTTTCTAGCAGCCCCCATTAATGTGTTATTCCAGCTGTCCAACAGTTTCCTGGGGTAGACCCTCCAACTACAGCTGGAACATATGTTCCACATATTTCCATCTTCTTGATAATTTTATAGATAAGGATTTGTGGAACTTTGACAAATCTCAGCATTTGCTATAAATTCACTTAATTTAATCCCTAATATTTTTTCCTCAGACATTTGCTTTCAATGGCACTTAGATCTGTGCGTACCTTTGGTAAATTGCCAGTTTTCATATCCAGGGGCTAAGGTAAATAATATTTGAATTGAAGAATCATAGTTTGGTCTTTCAGGCTATGTCTACACAGTAGGCACTCCGGCAGTATCCTGAAATAGCTGCTGGCTTCTCTGCAATGTGCTCATTGTCTCGAAACAGTTTTTGAGATAACGGGCATGCTATTCTGGCATGGCTGTATGCCTCATCTCATGAGGAGTACAGGGATGCTTCAAAATAGGGCTTTGTTTTGGCACGTGGCACTGCTGAGACAGCGCCACGTGCCAAAATAGTACATTTTGAAATCTACTTGAAATAAACTGTTCAATTTGCATAGCACAAATTGCATAGCTTAATTTGAGGTTAGGCTGTCATGTAGATATAGCCTCAGCTGTAGATGTTTGATGACCACATCTTGGTTAAGTAGCTTGGGACATTATTTCTTTCAGTCTCACGCCATCGGAGTACATATAAGTGCCAAGGTGTGCAAATTGGCTCACATCTTCTACTCCTTTGCCTTCTACTGTAATACTTCAGTTGGATGTTTCTGCTGCCTAACTGCCATTTGGAAAAGATAAAAGTCCTCAAGTCTTATGATAATGAAACAAATGGGAATAAATGCAGTCATGAATGAGCTAGTGTGCTTGTATGCTTATAGTACTGAACGGTATCAGAACTGCTCGACTTTGTATCACATACTGTACCGTGCTGAGGAGAGCCTTTGATTAGCAAAACAAATCCTCTGCTTTTTAGCACAGGAGAATCTGAGTTCCATCTTTGCTGAGGTGAGATGTTCCAGGTGCAGAACTGATCTCAAAGACGTGGGGCAAGTGATGCTGGAATTTTTATTTTTAGCAATGTCTGTAAAATAACTTACAATTTGTATGAAAATACAAATTCTAAGTCTGATACTAATAGTAAAGAGGGAGTGAAATATGAGTGAGTCACAAAATATCAAGAACGTGAAAACAATTGGAAAAATAAATCCCCATTTCTAATAAAAGAGGGGGAGAACCTATACTGTGCTTGTTAAAAATAAGTAAATGAATTTTTAGTGGAGCAAAAAAACGATTGACTAAAACAGAATAGATAATGGCAATAACATAGGCGCTGTGTCTACACTACAAACATAACTTTGAAGTTGCTTACATCAAAGAACAACTTCAAAGTCGAGCATCTACATACATTCTACTTCGAAGTTAAACTTTGAAGTAGGGCACTACTCCATTCCTGGGAATGAAGTAAGGACTTTGAAGTTGGGCTCCCTACTTCAAAGTAAGGGAAAATGTGTGTAGACTCTGCTGGCTACCTCGAAGTAGTTCCTTACTTCGAAGTTAACTTTGAAGTTAGTTCCTAGTGTAGACGCAGCCAGAGTGTCTTTGTTAGAGAAAGAAAGCAAATGTTAGTTATTTTTTTCTCTACTAAAGACAGTGTACAAGGTATCAAGCTTGTGTCTCTTTTACCTGTGTTAAAACTCGAGAACAGATACCTCAAGTATTGGGACTGGGCATATTTTGCAGTATTCTCTTCTGACTGTAATATAAGAATTAGGTACCATGCTCCTGTCAACTAATTTCTAAGTTATTATCTGGAAAAAAAAACCCTATACTTTTCAGGTGACTAAGTATCCCCTAGAATCATAGTTAAAGTTGCTTCCTTGCCCTCCAAAAATGAAAAGTCACCATCCATGAGCCAAGATGCAGCCCCCATGCAACACCGGGGAGTTTGCCTTGACTCACAGGCCAAGATCCAGACACCATGAGCGACAGCAGCATGGAAGTAAGGGTGGCAATATATCATCTAGCCTTTGCTTCTGCGCTACTGCTGCCAGCAGCATCGCTTTCAGAGCTGGGAACCTGGCCAGCAGCTGGGGCTCACCAGCTGCTGGGTCAGTGTTTAATTTTTGCTGGCACTTTTCAATACAAATTAAGCACTGAGAAGGGAGGCACTGAGGCCTAAGGAAATCAAAGTGGGGCAAAGGAGAAATGCCTGGGGGGCACCAGGAGCATCAAAGAGCAAATTCTCTTCAAGCACCATTTTCCTAAAGCTGTCCCTGTCCTGGCATCCATGGTACACAGCACGGATACAACTGTGAAGTCTTGAGGTGCCTGTAGATTTATTACAAGATTGTGAGCCTGGAATCAGTTTGCTTTTGTGGAGACTTACTGCTTGTTTCGGACTGTGAGCATTTCACTTTTTATAAAAGTTTCAGGTATTATTATTTCTCAATGGTAACAAAACTGAATGGACTGCAGAATGTAGATTCTAGTTCTGATGGAATATGAACACTAGAGAGACTCTCTTAAATAGGGGAAATTGCCATAGCAATACAGAGCACATAAGCAGGAGCAAGATGGACAATTTATACCTACTTTATGTCCCAGATTCCACAGTCTCACTAGTTTGCCTTCACCAGAGAACAATTTATGTGCAATTTATCAATGGTTAAAGAAATAGCAGACGTCTGAGATCTGAGAGTGCTGATACTATTTTAATTCTCAATTAATACATGTACAGACATGGGTGCCTTACCCTTGTAATCTCCTATCTGAATCCACCATTTTATGCTCTCCTTTGTTAACAGAAGTCCAGGTAAATTACCCCTCCTTCATCACTGACCTTCTGCATTCTGAATGGTATAAAGCAGAAAGGGTGGAAGTTGCAACGAAATTTGGAATGTTGAACATATCATGCCTTCTTTAAAAAGATTAAACAGCCTCCCCCATCTACCTTCCAGTTCACCAGCCCCTTGCTGTTCCTCCTCCCCCTACTTTTGGGAGAGCTATAGTCAAAGGCTACGTCTACCCAAGATGCATCTGTAGGCAGAAGTGAGTGTCAGATGGGATTTCCCAGCAGAATTTCTGTTAATAGATTGCGTCTACACATAAAAGCAGATTGAAAGAGTAATCTGCTTTGTTGACAGACAGCAGCCAAACTTCCCTGTTGTCTCTCAACAGAACAGCTCACTGGAAGTTCTGCAAACAGGGCTGCCTGGTGAACCAGAAGTCCTGTCTGTTGACAAAAGGGCCCCGTAGCATCTACGTGGCTGTTTCGTCAACAGGAAAGTGTTGAGAAAGGTGTTATACCTGAACGCGGAGAGGTATAACATTTAGAGACTCAGTGGTTTTTTTCTGAAAAAAGCCCAGTTGTGTAGATGTAGCCTCTTGTGTAGACATAGCCAAAGAATATAATTTTAAAATTATCTTTTTCTCTTCTCAAAAAAGCTACATGAAAAGTTTTGGAGTAGCTTAAGCTCTTGCAGATTCTCTGGTCTCCAGGTTAGAGGATAGATCTCAGTTTATTCTTAAACAGATCCATTTCATAACATAACAAATTCTGTTTCTCTGTAGTAACAGAGAAGGAGCTGTGTTAGTCTATATACTATCAAAACAAAAAAGCAGTCAAGGAGCACTTTAAAGATTAACAAAATAATTTATTAGATGATGAACTTTCGTGGGACAGACCCACTTCTTCAGACCATAGCCAGACCAGAACAGACTCAATATTTAAGGCATAGAGAACAAAAACAGTAATCAAAGTTGACAAATCAGAAAAAAATTATCAAGGTGAGCAAATCAGAGAGCAGAGGGGCGGGTGGTGGAGGAAGTCAATTAGATTAAGCCAAGTATGCCAAATGTATGAGGACAAAGCTGGCAGTGGGCTTTGTTGCAAGGAAAAGTCCCAGGACTGGTATTCCTGTGGTATAGACTCTGGCTATTGGTTAGAATCCTCATAAGGTTGGGAGGTTATCTATAGGAGAAAACAGGCATGTCACCTAAGGCCTTCTGGAGTGTGGCATTCTGATTAAGGATAGGTTGTAGGTCTTTAATAATTCGTTGCAGTGGTTTGAGTTGGGGGATGTAGGTGATGACCAGTGGTGTTCTGTTCTTGGCTTTTTTGGGCCGATCTGGGAGTAGCTGGTCTCTGGGTATTCATCTGACCCTGTCGATTTGTTTTTTTATTTCTCCTGGTGAGTAATTCAAGTTTATGAATATTTGGTAAAGATCTTGTAGTTTTTGGTCTCTGCCAGTAGGATCAGAGCAAATGTGATTGTACCTAAGGGCTTGACTGTAAATAAGGGATCTAGTTATGTGTGCTAGAAGCGTGTAGGTAAGTATAGCGATCAGTGGGTTTCCGGTACAGTGTGGTACCGATCACGCCATCCTTGATTTGTACTGTGGTGTCCAGGAAATGTATCTTTTGCATGGAGTAATCGAGGCATAAGTTGATGGTGGGGTGCCAATTTGTTAAAGTCTCTGGAATTCTTCTACAGTAGCTATACCTTGGGTCCAAATCATAAAGATGTCATCAATGTATCTTAAGTAGAGAAGAGGTAATAGGGGACGAGAGCTGAGGAATCGTTGTTCCAGGTCAGCCATAAATATATTATCATATTGTGGGGCCATGCGGGTGCCCATAGCAGTTCCACTAATCTGGAGGTATAAACTGTCCCAAAATGGGAAATAATTGCAACATCATGTGCCAACAATGCCCAGATGCTTTGTATATGGGACAGACTTCAAACTCTCTCAAACAAAGAGTTAATGGGCACAAAACAGACGTCAAAACATTCCTGATCCATAAACCAGTTAGTCTACATTTTAATGGAATGGATCATTCTGTTAATGACTTAACAGTCTGCGTTTTATTGAAAAATTTCCAGTCTGCTTTACAAAGAGAAGCTGCTGAACTCTCTTTCATATTCAAATTTGACATATTAACACGTGGTTCGAACCAGGATGCAAACTTTCTGGGTCATTCTAGTGGCTCTTTGGTATAAGTGGCTTAATCTAATTCTTGACTTCCCCCCCACACCGCCCCTCTGTTCTCTGATTTGCTCACCTTGATAATTTTTTTTCTGATTTGTAAACTTTGATTACTGTTCTGGTTCTCTATGCCTTAAATATTGAGTCTGTTCTGGTTTGGCTTTGGTCTGAAGAAGTGGGTCTGTCCCACAAAAGCTCATCACCTAATAAATTATTTTGTTAGTCTTTAAAGTGCTACTTGACTGCTTTTTTGTTTCTCTGTAGTGTTTTGTTACCATTTTGTTGGAAATAATGAGTGGTTGTCTAGAAATCTGGTTAACTAGCAAAAATTCCATTTATTTATTAAAACAGGGACCAGATCTTTCTGATTGTCTATGGAGAAAGAAGTTCCTTGGCACTCTTCCTGTTGCCTTTTAGTAACTTCACCACTTCCCTTTAATGGCCAGGCTTAGTTCTGAACACATGTTTGTATTTCCTAATCTAATGTGAGAATCATCATGTTCATCATTCAGCCTGGGTGAATTTCATGGTAATTACTTTAAAAAACAAACAAAAAAAAACAAACAAGCCAGGGGTTATAGGTCATTTTGCTTCATGATTTTAAATATAAGGAATAGCTAGCATTTTTCTGTGTAATAATTATTGGGCTGCCCTATTCATACCAAGCTCTGTCCTCTTTTGCACTTTCTTATGTGTTTATGTAGTTAATCCATGTGCTGTTTTGAAGACATAATGGGTTAAAAATTCTTAATGTGTTAATCCTGGAAGAAGAGATCCATGAATTTATACGGAGCAGAGTATTTTTTTTTTTTTGACCATGAGGTAAGCCTTCTCAAATTAGGCAGTCTTTGGGGACACCCTTGCAAACTAGCGGTGACTAGAACATCAGTTTCAAAAGGTACCCTATTTATGCAAGACAGGGCCCATCTGTGACCTTTCAGCCTAATTTATCTGCAGAATAACTCCACAGAAAACAAGGGAGTTATCAGGAGGATTAACTTGGCCCAATGAAACCATGTGTTTCAACAAGGCGAGCAGCACTCAGCTCCAACTGCTTTTTAGCCCAAAGGGGTTCTGGCACTGTGAATGTATCAGTTCAACTGCTAACAGCACAACTGAGATTTGAGGTGCCAGATGAATTCAAAAGCACAAGAACCTGTAAACCAATTACTATATTTTGGAAGCTAGCAAGGTTGATGGAAAAGATGAGAAGCACAAGATATTTTTACTAGATATGCAAATATATTGCTCAGATTTGGAAAGATTTGCTTCTTGCAACGTCACTGAGGGTCAAGGGCTGTGTCTACACTACAAATATAACTTTGAATTTGCTTACTTCAAAGCACAACTTCAAAGTAAGCAACTTTGAAGCTGAGTGTTTATACACATCCTACTTCAAAGTTCAACTTCAAAATAGGGCACTACTCCATTCCTGGGAATGGAGTAAGGACTTCGAAGTTGGGCTCCCTACTTGGAATTAACTTCGAAGTAAGGGAAAATGTGTGTAGACTCTCTGCTGGCTACTTCAATGTAATGCCTAACTTTGAAGTTAACTTCGAAGTTAGTTCCTAGTGTAGACACACCCAAGATGTTTCAGCTAGTCAAAAGTCAGAGGGTAATAGTTCCAGAACTGTTTAATATAGCAGATGTCATCTATGTCAAATGCCAGAAAAGTCATACGTTTCCTCTAAGGATGCTCTGTTTTGATCAATGCAAGGCTGGTGGTATTGCTATGAAAACACGAGCAATTAGTACATGGTCAGTGTTAGGTTACTTTATGAAAAGGGCAAATTCTAATTCTATCTGAAAACTTTCAAAATTTGCTCATTTTTCACTCTGGAAGAAGGTAAGGGTTGGGAGAGGGAAGGATGACAAAAGTCTCAAAGGCACATATGTCAAAGGTAAATGGAACACAACTACATTTCCTGAATAGTAAGAGCCAGAGATGTGCTGATCCACCTGTCAAATTATATAACTGCTCACAAAAGACCCAATAAATGCCTAATAAGCGAAGGCAAAAGACTCTGTACAGCAGCAGCACAAATATCTAAATTTACTCTGTCTAGAAAGCCATACATGTTTCTTAAGGACCCCCATCTCACTAACTTTGTTTCAGTAATAAAGAGTGCATCTGATGTAATTTATTTCTTCATTCATTATGGCACTGTTGATAGACTAATCTGTTATGTGGTGTTCAGATTAACTTTATTTTCAGAATAAACAAAATGGTAAAAATGTGAGTAAAACAAAGGAAGTCTTCTACAGAAAAAAAAATTACAAACAACAGTGGATTATCCAAGCATGCTGTCTGCTGTGGTTCAAAAAAACAAAAGTTATTTACCAGATGTTTCAAATTGTAAGTGAAATGTTTTGAAAAGGAATTTCAAGGGAGGGAGGAGGAGAGGGAAAATGCTAGAATGCTTGTCTGTCTATAGTCAAGACAACTAAATCCAAACCATGGACTATTTTAAAAAATATTAAACTTCATCTTTGAAAAAATATATAGGTCAAACTATCCTCTTTTAGTTTCCAAATCTGAGGAGCATTTTGATGCCTGAAACATTTGTCTGTCTAAGAATGAACTGACCAAATTCCTCCTATACTTTCCCTACCCACAACTGTCACCATCCCTGTCCTCATCCCCTCTCACCTACTTTATATTTAGAGCATTTGCCTGTCTGTGTGACCAAGAACTCCTCTTAAATGTTAAGAGCTAGGACCACCAAATTTGTTATACAGCTTCCTCTTATCATAACTAAAAGTAATGTAAGGCTTTGGTTGTGCCAGGGAAACAGGATGTGCCCAGAATGGGATAGCTTCTTATACAACCAAACAGAAAAGAGACAGAAACACCAAATCAAGTTCAGTCCATAAAATTGATATGTCAGCAAATGTTGAAAGAGATTGAACCAAGATGAACTAGAAAAATAGGATGAACCTGGAATGGGATTGCTTTTTATTAAGCCTTACAGAAAAGAGATAAAATGGAGAAATTTGGACAAGTGGTCTGTTTTGGAATAGCTAAATCAATACTTAAGGTTTGAAAAATTGAAGAAAATGTTTTTGGAAACTAAATTGACTATAAACCTTTTTTGTTAAAAAATAGCAAATGTAAGAGCTGAAGAAAAAACACAGATGATGGAATTCCCATTTAAAAAATACTAAGAAAAGCTAAATGGAAAAAAATTAACAATCCCTTTTTAAATAAATACAAAATAAAAATTAACTTCCTAAAAATAACACAGTATGTTTGCAAAATACAGACATTTAAATAAAGCATGTACATTTTGCTTTGATTTTCAAACAAAAAAATGTACCCTTAATTAAGAAGATAAACTACACTGGGTGAATCTGCTAATTGTGTATAATTACCATGCTCATCTTATGGAAGTGCTTTTTCAAACAGAGTGGAAGAAAAGGATGCCAAAAATATCAGATGAAATTAAAAAACTATAAATCAGAAAGCATGGTAATTTTACTTCAGACCTTTTTTTTTTTTTGGCAATATGATTTTCTGTGGAAACCCATGGAGTTAACATAAGCAATTAATTTAGGGTTACTATACCTTTATGAATCTTGAACAGTTCCTGACTAATTGACTTTGGTGAGATTTCTGATGGAGAACCAAATCCTGCTTGTTTTACACAAGTAATCCAATTCCCTTTACTAGAACTCTTCATGTAAATAAAGTGAGCAGGATTTAGCATACAGTAATGTACTGGCATGCTTAAGCGTACAAGTTGAACCTCTCTAATCCAGAACTCTCTCCTCCAGCAAACTATGTAATCCAGCATGATTTTAGTTAGCTGGATGACCACATAATGTGTGTGGCCAAGTTTCCTGTGGTCCCATAAAGTTTGTTTGCAGCCACCTGTCCTGGCTCTCAGCGTTCTGTGCTGTTATTCAGCTGTAATTTACCCCTAAAGGTCTTCTAAGAGCCCAGTGAGCAGTGCAAGTGTTGGTAACGTGCTAGAAAATATTGAACTACCATCGTCCCCATCATCCACAAAATTTTCTCATCCAGCACCGGTGAGGTTCTGAGGGTGCTGTATGAGAGAGGTTCAACCTGTATAAGTTTCTGACTCTTGGAGATTTGCTATATATATTCCTATCACCACAAAGAAAGCAGCAGTATGAAGTTACACAACAGAAAAATAGTTTCTAAAGTAGTTTTCTCTTGGAAGCATCTTCATTTGGCCATCAGTTCCCAGCCCTCCTATTATCTTTTATGTCATCAGTTTTGAAATTCTTATAGTTAGATATTTAGAAACACACACACAGAAAATATTTTATTAGACTTTTTAATCCATTTGGGTTCGGCCCCAATTCTGCATAAGGATCATACATTTCAAAATCAAGGTCTTAGACTGTACTATTCCCTTTTTAGAAGCTTCTCCCACAAACAGAGTCTTCCAAATGTCCACTAATTAACCCATTCATTATACTTTGCATATGGGTCATTATCTTCTAGCTAGGCGTAAGTAGAGAAACTTACAATTTGACAAAACCAATACTGCTACTTTTGGTTATGTTCGGCAGTTTGGAGACACCATGAGGGAAGCAAAACAACATAATTTTACCTATATACACTTACATTGTATTCTGCGTAAATGCTCAGTCAGAAAGATTTAACATAAGGTGTTGTTTTACAAAAATCATCAGTGCTACCCCAGGTAATCTTAGTATTCCAAGTCACATAAGTAGGCATGCATGCACATCTTTGGTTTCCTAAAACAAATTTTTTATGACTCAGAAGTAATTTTTTACTTCATGCAGGCTCATATCAGTACATAGCCTCACTACTGATTTTAATGGCTACATGCACAGTGAGATACTATTCAATATGAATAAAGATGGAAGAATCAGACCATTAGTGATTATATATAGCAGTGGAAACATGCTACAAATTTCAGTGGTAACAAGAGACAATCATATAGCATTTCAGAATAGCACACTGAAAAAAATCTTTTTAATCTGTCGCACAGGTTACACTTGCTCTAAATTGTGAGCTATAAAGCAAATCATATTTAGCTTACAATGGCTACGTCTACACGTGAAGCCAACATCAAAATAGCTTATTTCGATGTAGCAACATCGAAATAGGCTATTTCGATGAATAACGTCTACACGTCCTCCAGGGCTGGCAACGTCGACGTTCAACTTCGACGTTGCGCGGCACCACATCGAAATAGGCGCTGCGAGGGTACGTCTACACGCCAAAGTAGCACACATCGAAATAAGGGTGCCAGGCACAGCTGCAGACAAGATCACAGGGCGGACTCAACAGCAAGCCGCTCCCTTAAAGGGCCCCTCCCAGACACAGTTGCACTAAACAACACAAGATACACAGAGCTGACAACTGGTTGCAGACCCTGTGCCTGCAGCATGGATCCCCAGCTGCAGCAGCAGCAGCCAGAAGCCCTGGGCTAAGGGCTGCTGCCCACGGTGACCATAGAGCCCCGCAGGGGCTGGAGAGAGAGCATCTCTCAACACCCCAGCTGATGGCCGCCATGGAGGACCCAGCAATTTCGACGTTGCGGGACGCAGATCGTCTACACGGTCCCTACTTCGACGTTGAACGTCGAAGTAGGGCGCTATTCCGATCCCCTCATGAGGTTAGCGACTTCGACGTCTCGCTGCCTAACGTCGAAGTTAACTTCGAAATAGCGCACGGCGCGTGTAGCCGCAACGGGCGCTATTTCGAAGTTAGTGCCGCTACTTCGAAGTAGCGTGCACGTGTAGACACGGCTAATATGTTATGCATGGAGCACTCTGATAACAAAGTTAGAAACTTCACCTCAATAGGGAGTTCCTAGACTAGGCAAGAATCTACATTACATTTCATAAGAATCTACTTATGAAAGATTCAGTAAAACAAAGTCTATTAATCAAACTGAGGAGACTCATGCAGGCCCTTACATGTTTTTTAATCTTATATTTTCAAAAACAAACAGGCAAAAGAGTAACTAATTGAATTCACCCCTAGTTAAACATTAACAGTGGATGAGGGTGTGGGGAAATTCATGAGATATTTTTAAAGTAGAACACATATATTAGAAATGGAAAATTAGGGAGGGAAAGATCATAGTTAAGCACTCAGACAAATTAAATTCATAGTTCATTAAGGCCCTGACTCTGTTCCCATGAAACAAAATTCCCATTGAGTTCAGTGGAGTAAGGCTGGGTGCTAAGTGCTTTACAATCAAACTACCAGTTTTTTGTATATTGAGTTTTCAGTAACTGGGGTTTTAAGGAGTTTTCATAACAAATTGGCAGCTTGATCAATGGTGGAATATCCTGACCATTACTTATGTGATATAGGATGCCAGACAAGTGTGCTTGCAAAACTCTACCTTCTCTTTAAGAGGTTTTATTTTCATGGTCCAAAACAAAGCTGCATGTCAGAGCACATGCAAACTTGAGGAAGTGGGTCTGCCCAGAAAATAATTCTGTTTCATGAAAAATGTTGGCAATTCCCATACAGGAAGACCCCGAAGTGAGTTAACCACCTGGTGGCTAAGGCATTTACCTATGGGCTACCTCAGCACAGGCAGCTTTTGTCAAGAGAAGGCACTGTCAACAGAGAAACCTCGGCAGTGCCTCTGTCAACATATCACATCTACACATAAAAGTGGCTCTAAAGAGCAATCCAATCTGTCTACAGAGAGCAGCCACCCTGTCCTGCCCTCTCTCAGCAGAACAGCTGACCATAAGCTCTGCAAACAGGGCTGCCTGGGGAACTGGAATCCCTGACTGTCAACAGAACCGTCTACCTGGCTGCTCTGTTGACAAAACACTGTCCACAGAGGTGCTATACCTGATGGGGAGAGGTATAATGCTGTCAGCTGAACAGTTGGGTTTTGTCAACAAACTCTGAAAAGAGCACTTTAACCATGTAGACTCTCCATGGGTTTTGTCGACAAAAGCCCTGTTTTGTTGACAGACGCTGCCCATGTAGACATAGCCATGATGTGGAAGACCTAAGTTCAAGGTCCTGTTTGACATATTTTCTAAAAAACACCCTGGGTGTGAAAATCCCCAAGTTTAGCATAATTTATTTATGGACCCTACTTTAAGCTTATCTATTTAGTCTACTTTAACTTCACTATTTTGTCAGGAAGACATTTTTAAGTGCTGGGAGGGTTTGTTTCAAATGTTTTCGTTCGTTATTAATTACTGTCTTAAAGCTGGTGCCAGTTAGCAGGACTGGAAGGCAGGCTTCTCTGGTAAAGTTTCCCTACTCTGTGAGGCTTGTAGGGATGAGACAGTTAATGGCCTCATGCTGTTCTTGGAGCCAGGGAGGGAGAAAATTGAAGCAGTGCACAAGCTCCCGAGCCAACAATGTGATGGTGCCAATTTACTTCACAGAATGGAGACTACAGAACATCTGAGAGGAAAGTGGAGGCCGTGGAACATTCAGGGGAAAGGAAGACGGTGCCTCTATGAGGTAGATGTTGGGTAGATGAAGTAGATTTGAGATAGAGTAGACTGAGCCAAAATACCTGCCTATGCCCTTCAAAGGGATACATTCAAGAGTAGGCACCTACTATCATTATTTATATGACTGTACACCTAGAAGGTCTAGTCTAGCATCCTGTTGTGCAAAGCACTGTAGAAACACAGGACCAACATAATGCACATAGTTTAGTCACAAAGAACTCAGTCCTGCCACAATGCAGATGATTTACTAGATTATGGCACTTCAGAGTAGGTTTACAGCCCACATGATTATAACCAGCTTTACCAGTGGTTGACAGGTGGTCGTGGAAGAACTGACTGAATTACAAACAGGGTGGTTTTGGTGCTCTGGAATAAGGACAACAGCTGTCTCTCTGACAAAAAGAGAGAGAGAGTACAATGACTCTGGGGACTCAGGATGATTAATGAGACGGAGGTAATGCAGCTCAGTGTGCTGCAAAGCCTGGAAAGAGGAAGGCTACCTGCCAGTAAAGAGAAGGTGCTGGACTGGCTAGTGCCAAGGTTTGGGCAGGAGAAGAACCAAAGACACAATGCAACTGAGCCACACATAGCCAGTGGTTGCCTGAGAATCCTGCAATCTGTGCCACCCGTTGCAGTCTGTCACTTGGAATCACACCAGGCACCGTGACCACTCCCAGATTAGAGATGTGTACACAGCAATATCAGCTGGAAGACTGAAACCCAAGCATGTGAGCTCTGGACGTGCAGATATCTTTAGTTTTGCTATTAGAATCCAGTGCTTTAGTTAAACCATAATTCCAGTGTTATACACTGAGAAAAACGAACCTGTTCTGATCACAGTCTCAACATATAACTGTCCCCAGGGAGTAATTTCTTTTATACTCAACATCTGTGGGAAAGACTGCTTCCCATGCTGGCTGCATGCCTGCCACACGAAACACAGAGGAAATTGGCCATGCAGTTCTGCCGGGAGGTCAAGGCTTAAGGATGCCCTCTAACCTTTCACTTCTTGAACTTGTGGGGCTTGGTACACTGTCAGGATGACTCACTGCTTCCCTTGCAAGGCTGTTGCCTTGTCCTGTGTGTGTCTGCTCAAGCAGGTTATTATTGGATGGTGTATCATCAGAGCTTTGAAAAAGCTGTTTTGATGGCCAAGGAGAGAGAACAAAAACATCCTTTCTTTTTTCTTCCCCTGCAAAAGCAGCAGTGAGATACACGTGTTCTAAAACACTTCAAAATTAAAACAAACAACAAACAAACAAAAAATACTAAACCTGAGCTGGTTGAATATCAGAATCAAGTGTCTGTATAAATTAGCAATTCAATAATGTATGATCAGTTGTAGAATTGGTTGGAAATTGAAAAAAAAATGATAAAATTATTTGTCCAATTATGTATTTTGCATTATTAGCTGAATACGTATTATCTACTAACATACTCTACAAACAAAAGTTAAACAATTAAGGACAGATTTCTTTTGTGGATGCTCTAACTAGGAAGGACATTCAGCTCTGAACAGGTTTAAAGTAGTTACTTCAAGACACATTTTTGCCCTCTCGAATTCTCCTGGTATTTGCTCGACAGAATGTGACACGACATGCCAGAAGTAATGTTACCCTACACTGTTTAATGTGAGAGAACAATGCATACTTGGGTACCGTAAGTGAACCGCTAACAGAGAGGTAGCTGTGTTAGTCTGTACTCCAACAAAACAAAACAAAACAGCAGAAATGTAACACTGTAAAGACTAACGAAATGATTTATTCGGTGATAAGCTTTCGTGAAGTGGGTCTGTCCCAGGAAAGCTCATCACCGAATAAATCATCTTGTTAGTCTTTAGAGTGCTACATTTCTGCTGTTTTGTTTTGTTTAAGTGAACCAGGAAGTTCATAGAGAATTTCACAGAGATTTTTTAAAAAATGTATAATAATTAGTTGCAACTTTGGGCTGTGAAATCACCAACAGTTCCACAAATGTCTGTCTTTACTCATGTGAGCAACCCCACTGACGATACCAGGACTTCTTGTGTTCTTAATGTTAACCAAGTACAAAAATGTTGCAGGTCTAGGCTGTGATTTTTCACTTCATTTCTCCCACAACCAAGATAACCGTAGGTACTGAGCACAAAAATCTGTGTTTCAGTTAAATTTCATTTCCACCTCTCAATTTCAGGTACTGAAACCCTTAAAAAAAAGAAAAAAGCAGAATTAAGAGAGGGATTGACTTTTATCACTGTGGCCATAAAAGGAGACTATCTTATTTATAGCAGGTTGAATGTCACAAATTTTCTGCCCATGTTTTCTTGAATTAAAAACAAAAGTGGATTCCTCACCCTTTTTGCAGTCTTTCCTACTTTAGAAAGTATTTTTTTTACCAGCGGGGATGTTCATCATCACTTCAATTTTTTTGTTTCTATTACCAAATGTTCATGGAAGGTAAAGTTTAAAATCATAAAAGTGCTGGAACCTGATTCTAAGAGTTAGATCATCTAGTAAGTCAACAGAAACAATGCCTTGTGATCTACATCCAGTCATACTAATTACAGCGTAGCTGAGATTTTTGATTATTAAATGGCAGAAATGTATTTTCTTAAACAATCTATAGATCAAGAACTATTTCATGAATAACTTTGAGTAATGAGTTCAATGAAATCATAATCTAATCCAGAAGGTTAAATTTAATCATTTGCTAATAAGTATTTCTTTAGATTCAATCTTATGCTCAAATGCTGTGTGAATCAGCTCCTGTGATATCAATGGCTGTACAGAATGGAGAGGCCTGAATGTGCAAGGACTATCCTGTCCTTACTTTGTCCTTGCTTGTGTGGATTTCGGTCAGGCTTGTTTGTGTTTTTCAGTGTAGATAAGGTCTCAGGCAGAGGGTATAGTAAAAAGTGAACACAAACTATCACCTAAAACTGCCAGCATCCAAAGATTTTCTCAGTCTTTGTCTCTTTTCTTTTATTTATATCTGTATTTGCAACAGATCTAGACATTGTTTTTTCCTTCCCTGAAATCCCCGGTACATGTTACATTATTAGATTGCAAGGGGCATCTTCATGCTCCCAGCAAGAGTTGTGCAGTGATCCAGGTGCAAATATTTATGAATTTGCATGGTTTTGTCAGACGTGAATAACTCAGATGTCATGGTTGCATGAAAAGAAAGAATATTAGAATACAAACACAGTTCATATGCACACAATTATCCAACCAAGTATCAAAGAAAAAAACCACTTGTTCTCTTGGATTATGGGTCTGGTGTACCTCACTATTATAAGAACGAAGCAGGTCTTTGCCCATGAAAGCCTATGCTCCAAAATATCTGTTAGTCTATAAGGTACCACAAGAGTTCTTGTTTTTATTATAAGAAAGGCCTTCATATGAGCTCACCTTACCCGAGGGTCTTCTAATGCTTTATAAACTTAAGTTAATTTAGTCTTACAACACCCCGAGATAAAAAGCATTCATTTAGTCCACTACCGTAATATAATGAAACAGCAGCCAATCAACGCAATGGTTCTTTACAACCAACTAGAACAGTGAGTTGGTTTACACAGCAAATTGTTTGTTATTGGAATAATAATCTGCATGTATAAAATGCATTATTTCCCATTTAAATGAAAACAAAGAATAAAATACTCTGTTAAAAGGAGTTAAGGTTCTGATTCTGGAGACTTCTGCTAACATCCCAAAACAATATTACTCAGCTTATTATTTAACATTTGTATTTCACTGGCTCTTTAAAGGCCTCAAGCCTGTTAGGGCCTTGCTGTGGGTTGTGCTGAACACAGTACAATATGTTCCCTGCTTTCAAAGAACTTGCTAAAATGAAGAAAATGAGTCTCTATTTTACAAGGTGTAAATAGAATTTCAAAATATGCAATGTTATATATATGCCATGGCTCAGAACTACAACCTGCCACCACTCAACTTCTGTCTATTACTGCAGGTGCATAAGGGTATGTCTACACAGAAACAGACAAACCCACAACTGGCCTAGCCTGTGCCTCTTGACCATGAGCAGTGGGTAGCAGAGACTGGAGGGGCTGAGCCTCCTCAAGCAGCCAGGCATGGTCCCACCCACATGGCCTCATTTCAGTGGTGCTGCTGGGTTCCATGGGCTGGGGCTATGCCTGCAGCCTTCTTGCTGCCACACGCTCTCCTTCCCAGAGCTTGGAGGGGTGGGGAAGCTTCAATGGCATTGCCTCATGTGTTCCACCCTGAAGTTCTGGCGCTAAAGGGGAAGGGGGCTTCAGGCACTAGCCAGTCTGGGGTAGAGGTCTGGGTTCTGGGGCACACAGAGGGGACAGGGTCTCAGGAGTAAGGGGTGGGCCTGGGGCTAGCTGGATGGCTCTAATATAAAATAGGCTGTATTGTGTGTAGACGTGCTCCTTTAGAACAAGTTTTGCTTATTCCAGGGCCTCGCTATAGTGTGGATGCATTATTCCAGAATAGTTTACTTTGGAATAATAACTCTGGATTAAGCTATTCCCGAATTACTCGATAGTGTAGACAACCTCTGAGATGGTTGAAGCATGAAAAAAAAAAAAAGAAAAAAAAAGAAAAAGAAAAGAAAAGAAAAGAAGGCTTAGTTGGAAGCAGTCTGTTACTGATGGGGATGATGACACCTGGTGGCAATTGTTGGGTAAGAAGTAATTAGTTTCATAAGCAGGAGGGTCAGGAAGTAAGGGGAGAGTTCAAAGGGTGGGGAAAGAAAGCTGTATGACAGGTTCCTTCTGCTATACCTGTACTACCTCCTGTCATGTATGGAAACTTCATGTTAAATATATTTGGAGAAAAGAGGCTGTGTGTGGCCGTGAGCAGGAGACCATGGAAATAGCGTAGGCAATGCTGCTTTTAGGATGACATGAGAAGAACCATGTGACTTTACTCCTGAAGTTGTACCTTGACCCACCCTGAAGCCATGTCAACAGAGAGATCTCCTGGAGAGTCCACATGGCTTTTTTGTTGACAGATTCTGTCGAGAAAGGAGTTCTGCCTCATGAGGAAAAGGCAGAAGGCTGTCGACAATATTTCAACACAAAGCACTTTGAATGTGGATACTCCATGAGTTTGTCAACAAAACCAGGGCTTTGTTGACAAAACTCTCTAGTGTAAACGTAGCTACTGTAAATGGTCCCATGGGCTTCAGCTATGCACATGTGAAAGTTGTAATTAATCAGATCCAAGCTGAGTGAAATGCAGATAGATAGCATAAAGGAAGAAAAGTAAATATGTTTTATTCTAATGTTCTGTTTTAATATCTAGAAATACAAGGAGGAACTTTTAAAGTTTTTTCATAATAGCATTTATTTTTAAGCTCTGTGTGTATTACAAAGATAATTCAGAATAACCAGAAACAATCTGAGGTACAGAGGGAGTGAGAAAATTTATAGCATGAAATCAAAAGTGACAACTGCATATCAGATGATAAATGCAGAAATTTTATTTATGCCATATGTCTTGAAAATACTTTTTGCATACTTTGTTCTCATAACTTTCGGGGTATTTTAGGAATGGAGTGAAAAAGATGGAATTTATTAAAAGGAATAAATGAATGACACTTACTTACTGATACTAATAAATTATACAAAGAAAGTGGCTGTTAAAACCATTCTTTTGGTTCCAACATGCACTTTTCAGTTGTCTTCAGGCTGAGAGTCATATATGAGTTCTTTTCTGTGTCACTTGCAAACTCAGAATAGGATAATTTATTCTCCACAGTTTAGATGTGCCACCCTAGGAGTCAAATTCAGCAGGCAGAAATGAAAGCCCAGCTAGGTTAGAAGTTCGGTATTGTTGGTTGTTTCTTCCAACAGCTTTTTTCCTCCACATGCTGAGTGTCTCCATCTTTTGAAGGACGGTGTGCCTTCAACTTCTATTTCTGTTGATGTGATGGTGTGAAATACACAGGACACCTCATTGGATTAGCCAGAAGGCCTTCTGATTATGCAAAGAAAATTAACTTGTTAGGAAACTCCTTTCCTTTCTTTAAAAGTAAAGACCCAGAGACTCTATGAAGTCCCCTGGGGCCTTGCTATTGCCAGTGCATTGCATGTGTAAGGCACTTGAATATGACTTTGATGGGTCGTAGTACTAAGATGGGTTTCCTAGGAAAAGAGCTCAGTGGAATTGCAAGGAAATATGAAGAATTATGGTTCTTACTTTTAATTTTGATTATACTACATTATGGATCATCCATATTCTAATTGGAAAACCAGCTCCGGTTTATATAAACTCTAGTTGCACATTTTTCAGAAGACTACTCAAGAATCACAAGTCTGTTCATGAAGTGAATTAACATGGCAAGTTAATGTGAGAAAGTAGCTGTGAAACTATGGTATGTTTTGAGAAATGCTCACACATATATTAATTTTATCACATTTTTCATAGACCATGATTCAACAAGCAGTTAAATTAGTTAACTCACAGCAGTTAAATAAGGCTCACCCTGTGTCACACTTCCCCTCATTCTTGATCATAGCAAAAACAATATCCAGAAAGAAAGTGCAAACAAAACCATAAATGGTGTGATTGAAGCACTGGGATTCAGGTGGTCTTTGCTTGGGCTCCAGCTCTGCCATAAGCTCTCTGTAAAACCTTGGGCAAGTCACTTGTAGATGGATTGTAGAAGTACTTAAGGATATATGTATGCTACAATTAGACTTCCATGGCTGGCAATGGCTGTCGCTGGGGGGGCTGACTAGGGGATTGTTTAAACTGCAGAGTAGATGCTTGGGCTGCAGCCCAAATGCTGGGACCCCGTAACTCCTTAGCCTGAGCCCAACGAGCCTAAGGCAGCTGGTATGGGCCAGGTTTTCAGTTGCCATGCAGATAAATACACCCTAACTACTTGTTTATAACCAGGGATATGTGTACACCTTGGTCTTCAGGAGTTATATCAACTCATCTTGAGATCTGCCTAATTTTACTGTTTTGGTATTTTTGTGTCTGAAGTTGTGAAGTGAAGCATAAGTCAGGAGTACACAGCAGACTCCTGGAAGGACATAGTAGTTTGGAATGTTTGAGAGCCACTGGTCTGTGTCACTTGATGCCATTTCAGAAGTGACTTGGGCGCTAGTCAGTCTCACCTCAGTCTCAGTCTTATTTTTTGAATGGGGATAAAATTTCTTTATCTTTCTTGGCTTGTGAAGGGACCAGGACTCCATAACTGTGTATGCAGGGTACCTGGATCTTCAGTAAGGATGTTAAAATCATGACCCAGTCAAATGGGAGCCTTTACCAGTTAATCATTTTGCTGTAGACCCTGATCCCTGGCCTTGCCACAGCCATGAGGTCCTGCCATCAGCCCCACTACGGCCGTGGAGTCCTGCCACTCGGTCCACTAGGCCTGCTCAAACTGGGCTGGTCTGGCCCAATATGATAGGCTGCTATCACAGTTCATTGGCCAGGACTGGCTACAAGTAAGCATATTAGTAAATCTCATGCTTGCCTGTATGCTCACTGGTTAACCATTTCACTTCACTAGTCTCCAGAGCTATTAGAATACTGCTAAGGAGTATAATGTTGTTGTATAGTAGGGGATTTGCAGGCCCTTATTCCTTCTATCTGAGAAGGCCTCATAAATTACATTGAAATAGGTTCTTTCTTGCCAGCCACTCTGTGATGGGGTGCAGTCACAGAAGACCCCTTGGGATTGTTCCCTTGTGCTGGTCATTCTGGGCTAGATCCTCTGGTCTCCCCCAGCCAAGGCATGGAATTGGGATTATTGACCCCTGCAGAGCAATGCAGACACTGAGTACCTATAGTTCTGGGTGAATCCATCTTTAGGGCACAGCACCCAGGAACTCTACCTCCATTAGAGATCCAACCCCCAAATAAATTCACATCTTTCTGTGCAAAAGCTTTGCACAGGAAGGGCTCATCAGGTAACCCCCCTTTATCAATGACAGGGAGATATGCACAGTGGTGGGCCACCCAGGAACCAATTATTTACACTGGATTTAAATAAACAAAACATTTTAATTAAGCATAGAAAGTAGGATTTAAATTGTTATAAGGGAAAACAGAAAGATCAAAGTGTTACTGAATTGAAATGAAAAGACAATACCTAGCTAGTTCTAACTCCACTGAGAAACTCATCATGTGTAGATTCTTACCTAAATAGCTGTTCTTATATCAGGTAAAAAAATTCATACCAGAGTTGTTCTTTCACTCTGATTTTGGTTAATAGCCTTTCATAGTCCTTTGTTTCCACTTAGGGTGTGTCAGGACAATTCCAAAGCAGGCTGAAGAAAAAAACTGATAGCATCCCATTGTTAAAGAGACTTTTCCATAGGGTGGGAAAGCTTTGTTTGGCACCCCCTCTTCCTATGGAAAAACACTGAATCAAATCGAATCCAATGTTTGGGGTTAGGGTCACATGTCTTTCTAGCACCAACCACCTTCTAGGTTTGCAGCAGGACAAACAAAGCAGTTTACAAATTGTTAAGTTGATCACCCAGTCATTAGGGTTCTGGGTAGGGTGACCATGTCTCCCTGTCCCAAATACCAAGCCCTGGGAAGCCAGGAAGGAGGTGGTAGCCACCAGCCCTCCCCAGGAACCTCAGGATGTGGCAGCCTCTAGCATTCCCTGGGAGCCCCAGTGAAGCGGCAAGGATGCTGCACCCTGTCGTGCTCTCCCACTTTCCCAAGGCTCAGGGCATTAACTCCTGCCCAGCCTGCTAGTGGAAAAGGTCAGTGGGGGAGGGCCCAAATATGAGATAATTAGTTCCTTTTAAAAATAAGTAGGGTCACCTTTTTGGCATCCCAAATACAGTATGGATGGTCACCCAGTTCTGGGGCAGGAGTAGTGAGTCTCATGAGAACATTTAAAACTGTTAAACTATTAACAGACAAATTTTATATTACTAACGTCACATAGCAGAATAATACATGCACTAAAATAGAATATACAGATCCAGCAAATTGTAAAATTAAAATTGATAGGTTACATAAGGTATTTTCTCCAAAGCATCTCCAAGTTATGCATATTTATATTGGTAAGCCAAATTTCACAAAGCCTGGAGGGGACTGTCACACACCCTCACTGGTGGGTACCCAAACTCTGTGACTTTCACATAAAATTAAAAGCTCATGAGGGGCAGAGGACACATGGTGAATCTTGGCACTTTTCACCTACTATAGTCAAGATAAAGTCTCCTGAATGAACTGTAAACACTGAATAAATGTAGCCAGACAAAACCCCCACCCCTTTTGCTCTAGTCCATCTTGCCTGCCCTCGGTGCTTCAGAGCATGAAAGGGTTAAAAGGAATAGCCCAGCCCTGGAATGCCCGAGAGCACAGATGGGCTTATTTTAGCCACGGCCTTTGACGCTCTGGAGCAAAGCTAAGAACAATGGGCTAATTAACAGCCGGGCCTCAGACTGCCCTTGGCTAATTACCATCAGTTGATTCGCCAGGACACTTGTCCCAGACATGAGGAAAAATCTCCGGCCCATTAAGACACAAATGCCCTCAATTTTCTATCTCAGAGGTGTGAACTACGCCCTGGAACTCCCTGTGAGAATCAGACAGTTTAATTCAATTAAACCAAGGAAAAAGCCTATGTGACCCAATGGGTATAAAAGAGGGGTCCGGCAGACTCCCTATTTGAGCTCCAATCATCTTTCCTGCCGGACAGGAGGGTGGGGGTCTCCCCAGGTCCCCGGGGACGCTCGACTCCTGGAAAAAAAGGACAAAGGACTTCTTCCCAAGGGATTGAGAGGAAAACTGGCCAAGCCACGTTGGTAATGCAGGGATGAGGATAAGACCTGCTAGGTATTTTATTTTTTATTTCTTTTGCGTGCACTTAACAAATATAGATCTATGAACTAGAGTGCATGCTAGCTATTTGTAATCAAAGTATAAACCTCTAACAATTGTAACCACCAGAGCTTAACTCGCTCGGTAAACAAATAAAGCAACATTGTAACTGTAAGAGCTTAACTTGTTAGATAAATAAACAAAGTAATTGATTAAGTGGTAACCTGACTCCTCCTGTTACTGTGCAAAGCCAAACACAAAACAAAGAACCTAGCTGCTTTTCAGCAGCTCTTAGCCTGGTCACTGGTGGGCTCTGCCCTGGCAGTTAACATGTCATATTAATATAAGGACATAAGTGGCATCTCACCTGACCATTGGCTAACAATAAAGCAAGAGGTTCCCCTTTATTGGTCTTCAACCCATTATTTGCTTGAATGATTACATGTATAACAAACAAAACAAAATACAACTGTGAAACAATGGCTACGTCTACACGTGCAGCCAACATCGAAATAGTCTATTTCGATGAATAACGTCTACACGTCCTCCAGGGCCGGCAACGTCGATGTTCAACTTCGACGTTGCTCAGCCCAACATCGAAATAGGCACAGCGAGGGAACGTCTACAAGTCAAAGTAGCACACATCGAAATAGGGATGCCAGGCACAGCTGCAGACAGGGTCACAAGGCGGACTCAACAGCAAGCCGCTCCCTTAAAGGGCCCCTCCCAGACACAGTTGCACTAAACAACACAAGATACACAGAGCTGACAACTGGTTGCAGACCCTGTGCCTGCAGCATAGATCCCCAGCTGCCGCAGAAGCAGCCAGAAGCCCTGGGCTAAGGGCTGCTGCCCACGGTGACCATAGAGCCCCACAGGGGCTGGAGAGAGAGCATCTCTCAACCCCCCAGCTGATGGCCGCCATGGAGGACCCAGCAATTTCGACGTTGCGGGACGCAGATCGTCTACACTGTCCCTACTTCGACGTTGAACGTCGAAGTAGGGCGCTATTCCTATCTCCTCATGAGGTTAGCGACTTCGACGTCTCGCCGCCTAACGTCGAAGTTAACTTCGAAATAGCGCCCGACGCGTGTAGACGCGACGGGCGCTATTTCGAAGTTGGTGCCGCTACTTCGAAGTAGCGTGCACGTGTAGACGCAGCTAATATGAAATATATAAGTACAACAGATGTTCTATTCACTTTTAGTCATTGAAGCCTAATTGTTAGGCTGATTGCTCCTCACTGTCTATTTGAGATAATCACGTGGGAAATCCAGGACTGGGCAGCTGCTTTTAAGTCAAATTCAGAGATGCCGTGCCTGGCAAACACATAGATTTGGAGGACACCCCTCAAATTACTCCTGGTAATTCATTGTAATTGCAAAAAGCACCAGGTCATAGTCTCTTTCTGATGCTGTAGCAGGGCAATGAAAGAATTTCAGTGTATGGTTTTGTATTCAAGAGGATCAGCAAAATATATGGCAGTGCTCAAGACAGGACTAAAGTGACATAGGTAACAACCTTTATCTTGAGACTCCAGGTGTGGTGCACAAAGCTTGCCAAAATTGGTCCAGCTGTAATCTTGTCAGATACTACCAGACATAAGAGTTTATACTTCTTCTGCCATAAAAATATCCATGTATAAAATTCTAAGATTGATAAGATGTCACTTAAACCTTCCATAACTTAAAGAATAAATGACGTGTTACAGAAATATGGCAAGCTGAGAACATCTTTATTTCAGTTTCTAGCGTATATAATTTTGATACCAGTTTAAATGTGAGAGATTGCAATGTACAAGGTTTCTGTGGTCAAACTCCATTTCTACACAAGTTCCAGATTCCTAGGGAGGTTGTAGAATTTCCATCGTCAGAGATTTTTAAGAGCAGGTTAGACAAAACTTCTGTTGGGGTGGTGCAGATCATGAATCTCAAAGTCAATTTACCTTAGGGCCAGAGCCAGTCCTCAAATCCTTCTAGCAGGCAAGTGGGCACCCACCTCTGGAAGGGCTTGAGGGGAGCAGGAGGGTCTCTGTATGTTTCCTGACCCTTCCTCACCAGGTGCTGCCTGTCACCCCAAGTGAGTTAACTCCCCCTCCCCTGGTGGCCCCTTCCACCACTAATGGCAGCAGATTTTGGCTACAGCAGCTTCCATTTGCTAGCTCTGTGCCACTGCCAGCCCATCCAGTGACCCAGAGGTGGTGCATGCAGAGCAGCGAAGCAGCGTAGTTGGACTGGCCTGGGACCTGGTGGTGGAGCAGAGCAGAGGAACCTCTCAGGTTGAGGGCAGGAGGCTGCTGTGGTAAGAGAAGGGTGGGGGTAACCCACTGCTGTCCCATGTCAAACACACCCCCAATAATCCGTGAAACTGTGGCCCGCAGTAGAAGGGACTTGCAAGAAGGAGTGTGATGTGCACAAGAGTACAGAGCAGGGGCAGGAAGAGGCAGGGCGAAGCAGGAGCTGGCCTTAGGAGAAGGGTACGGACATACCTCCCTGGGTCACAGGGATTCACATGGCTGCAATGTGAGGGACAGCTTGTGGAACTGCTTGGGCCATGCATTTGAGATCCCTGGTGTAGATGATGCTAAGAAACCGGACTTGATGACCCTTAGAGGTTCTCTCCAATTCTATGCTTCACAGAATTGTAATCTGTGTTGGTAAAGTGGGGGAGGAATTGTCCATTTCTGTGGTTTACTTTACATAAGTGCATTGTGAGTAAAATGTTTTCCTGTCCCATGCAGACTCTTAGATCTTTCTTTCTTTCTTTCTTAAGAAAAAGAGGGGAAAAAAAAGTTTAAATATTGGTTCTGCTTGACTCCAGATTACTGACCTTCAGATAGATATAAAATTATTGTTTGCTCCACTTAATACTTTCATATTTTATAAAGAACCTAAATACTAATTTTAAAAAACCTAGTTTAGACTAAACAGGTTAAATCATGACACAGTGGATAATAAAATCCGATATTTCTGACAGACAAGATAAATAAGTTCTGTTTGTCAGTCATAATATAAAAGCTAAAAGTGCACCACAGGGAGGCCACATATTGTTTAAGAAGGAAAATACTCTTTTAAAAAACATAATACTGATCTTATAATTTTAATAAATGGTTTTTCTATAACTAAATTAATAGTGAAAGGACATGCTGCAATGCCACACGTAGCCACTGGGTGGTAGGCAATACTCAAATGCCATTAAATTAGTTATTCGCAGTGTTTAATCTCACTGTTGGCATCTTTATTGTACCAGGAGAAAAATCAGTGGATCTGAAAGGGAATGTCAGGTTCTCAAATCTCAATTTTCAATAAAATCCTGTGTGAGTTGTAATAGTCTGCAATTTGACAAGTATGATGTGCACTTCAAAACCCTTTAAATTATAAAATGCTAGTAAAACATATTGCACAGAGCTGCAAGGGAATCTCAAGATGTCATTGAGTCCACTCCCTGCAGTTGCAACAGGCCCTTTCACCTTCCCTGACATTTTTTTTAATCTAACCTGCCCCAGACCCTTGAAAGGCCCCCTCAGGAGTTAAGCTTTTAACCCTGGATTTACATGGCCAATGCTTTAACCACTGAGATATCCCTCCTTCAGGTAGGTCTAGGCTGCTTGCTGTAGAAAATGATGATAGACTTACATAAACCTACACTGAATGCTTTAAAAAATACAGGTTTGAAAAATGAAATGGTCTATGAATAAAAAAAATGCCAGGCTTTCTGTGGCATAAACACAGTTCCTTTACTTGGTGATAAATAACTATAAATCCTAGATGGGTAGCCAGATTAGTCTGTAACTTCACAAATAATAAGCAGTCCTTAAAGACTAACAAATAAAGGCTCACAAATTTGCTAGTCTTTAAGGTAATACAGGACGGCTTGTTATCTTATTAATATGTAAATTTTCCAACAAAGTTATTTCACAATAACACAGAACTTCAATTTTCCTCTAATAATAGTTAGTGCAGATGAGCTATAATAAAGAAACCCAACCTTTACAATACTAAGGTTATGTCTACACTAGAGAGTTGCATTATCAACGCCCCAGTTTTATTGACAAAACTTGCAGAGCATCCACCCTAAAAATGTATTCTGTCAACCGTACTGTATGTCAACAGAACCCAGCACTTTTGTCGACAGCCTTCTGTTTCTCCCCCATGAGACAGAACGCCTCTGTCTACAGTACCTGCTGACAAAAAAGCCAACTGGATGCTCTGGGGCGGCCCTCTGTCAGCCCTTCTGGGTCACCGGGCAGCCCTGTCTGCTGGGCATCTGGTCGGCCATTCTGTCAAGAGAATGTCGGTCAATCCAGCCACTCTCTGTTGACGGAGCAGATCGACAGAATGATCTGCTTTTGTGTGTGGCCACAATCTGTCAGCAGAAGTTTTGTCAGAAAATACCTTTCAGCTAGGGTGACCATATCTCCCTGTCCCAAGTACAGCATAGGGAGATATGGGGGGAGGGGAAACCTCTCCTGCCTGCACCAAGCCCCAGGGAGCTGGTGCCCCCACCCCCTCAGCCCCAGGGAAGCAGCAGCTGCAGGTGCTCCCAAGAGAGAACTTTGAAATTTTACAGTCTAGATCAAACTGTAAATCATCAAGAAGAAGAAGAAAAAAACCTGTTTCTCAATCAAGTATTTTCTTAGAACAATTTTAATGGTGACAAAGATTTGCCTATTTTAAAGTTATGGTGTCTAATCTCCCTTTGTTCCTGGTCATATCCCATTCATTTTAATGAATTACACGTGACTAGAAGAGACCTTCATATAAATGTAGATTAGAACAGATCATTCAAAGCATAATTAAGATATGTTGAAGATTCTAATTGTTTGGAAGGAAGTTTTATTTAGATCGTGGAGGAGGGAAGGTAAAATGGAAGGCCTAATTAATCTGAATTAAGAAAAATTGAAAGTGAACATATGGAGCTTTCTCACAGCTGTTAGTAAAACCACTAATTAATTTGATCAAAAGGGAACATGTACAAATGAGAATGAAACAATATGTGGAAATGGTTTTCCTGTAATATACACATTGCGGCTGTGTCTATACTGCTGGCAGCTTGAGGTATAATATATATATATAGCTACATGACACAGTGAAAAGCAGACTGAGTCCACACTGCAGTGGTAGCTGTGCTTGACAGTGAAAGGCTCTGGCAGCAGGGAGCTTCTGGAGCCTGTTCCCACTGCTGGAGTCTTTCACTGTTGTGGGGGAAAGACTTCAATGGTGAGGAGGCAGCAGGACACAATATTGCTAAAAATAAATGTGTAGACATGGGACCCTGGCACCCCAGAGCCCATGACACAGCAGGTAAGTTGCCAACTTTCTATGCAGAAAACTGAACACCCTTTCCTTGTCCCCTACCCTGCCTCTGCCATGTAACCACACCTCTGCTGTGCCCCCTCACTGAGCCCAGCCCCCACTGGCTTCATCCCCCCTCCTTCTGTTGCTCACTCACTCATTTTCATCAGGCTGGAGCAGGGACTTGGGATGCCGAAGTTCTGGGGTGCACTGGAGATGAGGTGCTTGAAGTGCAGCAGGGAGGTCTGGGGCTCGGGGTCGAGGCCAAAGGCTTTGAAGATTGTGAGGGTGTTATGCTTACAAGAAACACACTTTTCAGGGGGGAAAAAGCAATATGCTGCAGTTACTGAAAATCAACACATTAAGAGCAGCATGTACATTCATTTACAGGCACACACGAACACACGGTACAGCTACACTGCAGCGATCTGTTGACCGAAGTGCCGACAAAACCTGCCAACAGATTAAGGCCACACACAAAATCGAATTGCTCTGTCGAGAGAGCGGCTGGACTGCCTGGCTGCTCTCTTGACAGAACAGACAACTGGAAGCACAGCAGACAGGGCTTCATGCTGACCCGGAAGCCCAGTTTGTCGACAGAGGGACCCCGGGAACTTCCACATGATTTTTTGTCGACAGATTCTGTTGAGAGCGGTGTTCTGACTCGTGGGGGAGGGGCAGAAGGCTGTTGACAAAAGTGCTGAGTTGCACGGACAGTATGTTGACATGATGTATTTTTAGTGTGTACGCTCCACAGGTTTTGTTGACAAAATGCCAGTTGTGCCGACAAAACCCTCTAATCTATGCATAGGCACAGACACTCACGCAAGTCCTGCCTACATAGTTATAGTTACCAATCAACAGCTTTGACCAATCTAATGGAGAGTTGATTGGGCCTGAGTGGAGGAGCTGGGCTCTGTAGGTTGTGAACCAATGCTCTTGAGACGTTGCAGGATGAACCCAAAGTCCCATGGCAAAACACCCCATCTTTACAGTGGTTCTTTCCCGTTCAAATCTATGGGATTTTTACCATCATGTTGCAGTCAGTTGCTCTTTAAATGAGTGTTTATCACAGGCTTTCTTTCACCATCATCATCCTCCATCAGCATTTCAGATGACTGTCGCTGGGAGCTCTAACTGAAAGCAGAATGTGGCATCTGTTATCTTCATCACCGGGAGTATTTGCATCAGCTTCAGGGTTGTCAGTCTGCTCCTTGTGAGGAACGAGGTGCAATGAGGGGTATTTTGTAATCTTGTGATTCCTCTAAGTCTCTCTCTCCGACCTTGAACATTGGCTTTCATACTTATCTCCCATTATGCATGCATTCCTCACTCACACAAGCAATGTCACCAAGAACACAATTTCTTTATAGCACAAAACAATACAACATCTTAGAAGCATAAGCCAGGAAGAGAGAGGGAGATTTTTGAACTGAAGCAGTTTCCTGTTGGAACAGTCTTTTGTGTGGTCAGAGGAGAGAGACATAGAGATGGTTTAAATCTGAACCAAGATTGGAGAAGTTCAGTAAATATTCAGGCCACTAGGAGATGTGGGCATACAGACGCGTAAGTAGAAAGGAAATGTTTAGTCAGATATGATCAGGTTATTTTTATTTTGGTTTTGATGTGGGACTTCTTAGCCTGGCTCAGGTACCCTCTGTACATTGTAACTTTTAAATGGAAGTATTTCTCTATGCTTTACTCAACATTTTTCTTCAGTTACTCTGTAACACCTTGCAACCAAATATGCTTGATTATAATATATCTTTTTGTTTTGTTCATAAATCATCTTTTTTATGGCAATGATTTGATTCCTATGTCCTAGAGAAGAGTCGGTGTGGATGCATGCTTTCTAAGACAGAAAGGTCAACTACCACAGATTGTTTGATTTCTTTTCTCTCTTTGTTTAAAAGCTCTCTCCTAAGGCGAGGTTAAGAGCTTGGGGTTACCCCACAGGGAGATATGCCAAGTGTGTCTTTCTAGGTTCTAAAGAGGCATTTTATGACAGGGGTGGTAGCGGCTACTTCCTAAAGTCAGGGAATCTGTGACCTTGGGAAGTTTTTAAGGAGAAGCCTATAGAGGCAGGGTATGTTTTAAGACCTCTTACAGGCCCCCACTTTCTACACTCAGGGTGTTAAAGTAGTAAACAACCTTGACACCAACTCCATCACGTACCTCCTCCGGAATCACCACTGCAGTACCACTCTGCAATATTTAGTGTATTACACACACTGATCCATCAGTATTAAGGCCAAAATGTTCAAACTTGAATGAATGCTGTGAAATAAAATTATTCTTAAAAACTTGACTTGCACCCATCCATAGAGCATTTAAACACCACTTCTTATTACAATGAATGCTGAGTAAATACTAAGAGCCCAGGGCAATCTGGTAAACAATAATACCGGTGGAAAGATTTTGAACTCAAAGATTATGATATCAGAGAAGAATGGCTTAAAATTGTAAAGGGCTACTGATCAGGGTTGAAATGGCAGTTGCATAAACGCCAGCACAAATCAGAAATTAACAAAATAGCAGGGATTTGACTAAACTCCGAAAAGAGTAAATATGCTTTTGAATTGTGTTTGGGATTGTAGCATAATGTGTGACTGTACCAATCTCAGGTCTGTGCTACGTCAGGTGTATTTGCAATGCATATTTTCTGAGTGCTGCAATGGAAGCTGCAGGTACTCCATATCTTTAAAAGACTGGGTGTAGTAGATAAGAATTCATGTATCAATGTCGGTGCCTGTTAGAAGGGAAGGCCAACATTTCAATGGTATCTTGCCTAAGAGAAGCTGCAGTTTCACAGTCGTAAGGGTGAGCGATGGCAAAGGGTGCCTGGAACAGCTGTGTCCTCTTAACGATAAAGTTCCAAACTAGCATTACTTATACAACCGCTGCATGTGATATAGATGAGGTATAATATCACCACCTCTCAGGTTTGTCCATTTCTTTCCTCCCAGAAGTATTTGTGTGTCTTTATGTATTGTCTTTCCCATGTTTAACTGCAGCTCTCCTCTTCTGATTCTAAAAGGGAAGTCAAAAATCCTCTTTTGAAGTCATTGTAATTTTACTTCAGATAACTTAGGCGGCATAGATCAGCTTGTCAAAAAAATACCAGATCCGTGGGCAATCTTTATGTTAAAAGATGTTTAATGTTCTATTGACCGTTGCTGCAGTAACAGACCTCATTAAATGATTGCATTTCATTGTATTCAGTTTGTATGCATATAGTAAGCTAAACGATATCCTGAAGGCACACTTGACCACTGAGCCATAAGGTCTAAGACCATTATAAAATGTTGGTGCATATATATATATATATACAGTAAAGCCTCTGGCTACAGGAAGAGTGCAAAAAATCTTTTTACGGTTATAAAACTAGGTCACTGGAAAAATCTTTAAACTGTTAGCATTGATGTATGGTGTTGTTTTCAACAGCCTTCAGCATTCTCCTAACTTTGTTGCCATTAATATCTGTGGGAATTTTGCATTAATTCCAAAGAAGCCAGAGTGATGGCAAACAGTGGAGGCTACTGAAAATCCTACCAACAACAAAAACAATAGTATAGTTTTTTTCATAAGCAGGCTGATATGGGCCAGGGTATTTGCTCAGAGAGAGCCTGAGCCAAAACCCTAGACCCCAGTATGGGTTTGGATCCTGCTGAACATTGTTCCTATCCTTATAATGGTCTGAATCTGAACATCCCAATGTGTATCATACCTCAGCTCAAGATTTTGAACCCCCATATTTATTAGTGGTCATCTGCAGTCCATTCTGGAATTAAAAATGGCTCATCGGGATCCAGAGTGTAACAGTATAACACATATGGTTTTTCTATAACCATGTTGAGAGGCCTTCCTCTGCAGCCAGAATAAAAGAGCAGCAGCCACCATTACCTGTGGACCTAGCAGTCACACACTCAGATTCCATCTAAATTTCATTACACTAGTGTCATACCAGGCTGTTAAGAGAGAGACCACATCCTAATGCCACCCACTGTCACCATATAAACTCGAGCAGATCTCAAGACGGGTAAAGAAAACTTAGTTAACGGCATTTTGTCTGGCAAAAAAACTATTTATTAATAACTGAGGTGCTGGAATTCACCATTCTATGATGCTGGTCATCACTTTTCTACTATTTTCCATATGATCACTGTCTGCTTTGTAATTGTTTCTGTCCGCTGTATAATTAATTTTGCTGGGTATAAATCAGTTAAGGTGGTGGGGTATGAATGGTTAGGTAATTCTGTTACAGTAGGTTACAATTGGTTAGTAAAATTATACTAAAATAATTGGCCAAGGTATAGCTAAGCAGGACTCAAGTTTCACTATTTAAACTGGAGTCCAAGAAGAGAAAGGAAGGAAGTTAAAAAACAGCAAGAAGAATGACATGGCCTCACTAGCTGCTATGAATATGTGGCACCTCATGAGCATAATGGCAGCCGTGTGTGCTTCAAAACTGCCAGTTTCAAAATGCACACTGCCAGTGTAGCCGGGGGGGCTTTTCGAAGCGACCCCCCTGATTTTGAAAGCCCCCTCTTCCCAAAACCAGATGGGAAGAAGGGGCGTTCGAAATCAGGGGGCCATTTCGAAAGGCCTCTGGTTACATAGGCGGCTACTTTTCGAAACTGGCAGTTTCGAAGCATGTGCAGCCGCCCTTATGCTAATGAGGCACTGCATATTCATAGAACACCTCATTAGCATATCCTGAAGTGACATATTACCATAGCCCTTCAGAAAGGAGGGGCTAGTGTGGCCATGGCCTAATGGAAAAACATGGAAAGATGCACCCTCAAGACCAGAACTACCAGACCCTGAGGTGCAGCAACCAGCATGTAGAGAACCTAACTTTATCTGTCCCAACATGGGAAGTCTGCCTGCCTTTATCAAGATTGGTGAGCATGATACTGTGTGCTTAGCATGCGTTCTGCTTTCTTGATAACTGTAAATAAATAGAGAATAAGAATATTACTTGTAAGGTTCTTTCAGTGGCACAGATCCTGCATATCCTCAGGGAATTCCTGAGCCCGAGGAATTGAGTAAGGGTGGGAGTTTAAATTAACAGGGTCACCTTGAGCCCTGTGGATTGGGTAAAGGGGTGCGTGTGTGTTCCTGAAGTGTAGAAGGGATAAAGAAATCTGTGCATGTAACAATAGTTAGACACAGAGGTTAAGGCTGGAAGGGATCCTCACATCATCTCATGTGGCTTGTGGCTATATCACAGCCCTCCTCCCCTCACTCAGCAGCTGCTCATTACACCCAACAACCAAAATTAGACTACAGCCATCAGAAGTTCAGATCTGGGATTTTGCTTCCAGCCATTTCTCATGTTCATTCCAATTAGTTATTTTATTACTATGTCATTGTTAGTAGGTTCCTGTCATTACAGGGGGAAAAAAAACCCACAGAACTCCTAAAAGTAAATGAATTTGGTGCCGTACATTTAAATAGTTCCTTTGATCATTTTACTTAGGATAAGTCTTAAAGTCAGAAAATTATGGTAAATAATATGGTTCCAAAAACCTTCCTAAAACAAACTGAGGCAATCATTTTGTGAACTTATGCAAATAGACTAGTAGAACTGGAACCTACAACATAAAGCTCTACAGAGTACCATGCACACCCTCCTCAGGCAGCATCGGCTCCGCTGGCTTGGCCACGTCCACAGGATGAACGATGGAAGGATTCCAAAAGACATCCTGTATGGGGAGCTAGCCTCTGGCAAAAGACCTCCCGGACGCCCCCAGTTGCGCTACAAAGATGTCTGTAAGAGAGACCTCAGAGAGGTAGACATTGAGCTGGACAACTGGGAAGAACTAGCAGACGACCGCAGCAGATGGAGACCGGGGTTACACAAGGGCCTTCAGAAGGGCGAGATGAGGATCAGACAGCTAGCAGAGGAGAAGCGAGCGCACAGAAAGCACACTAAGGACCTGCCAGACACCCACCACATCTGCAAGAGATGCAGCAAGGACTGTCACTCTCGTGTGGGTCTTCATAGTCACAGTAGACGCTGTAAATGAAGTCCTCAACTGAAACTATAAAGGGCACGATCCATAGTCTATGCAGACTGAAGGATGCCTACTATGACAATGTAACATTGTTCAGCAAGGTGGAAGTAAGGAATGATTTTACAGGTCTACTTAACAATATAAGTATGATTACAACAAATGTGCCTTGAGAGAGGAATGGATGATATGGTTAACTGAAATGAGGACTAACAGGGTATATCTGTGAAAGAAAATAATGGAAGCAAAAGTGAATTTGTCCCGACAAGTACTAAGCTTTAGGCACCAAGGATTTACAAAACAAACCGTTTAACATTCTTTTTGAACCAGAGGGTCCATATTGTATGAATGTGTATGTATGTGTGTTTGTAGATAGATAGATAGATAGATTCTAGCCCTTGCCTGAGAATTAAATGTGTTCTTCTTATTACAAGAACTGATAAGGCTAAAAACCCATTCCCACAGAGTTCTAAACACACCTGCACTGTTATGATAAGAAGTTTGTGGTTTGAGCCCATCTCTAGTTATGGCTCCCTGACACACATAAAACAAGTAGGCAATACATACATAGACTGGTAATCACAAATGGAAATTTTATTAATTTATTTGAATTTAGTTGAATTTTAAAGATACAAAGGAGCAACAATGATCAATAGTAAATAAAGATTCACTTCCAATATGCAGGTGGGATTAGATAACAACATCTACATAAGAAAACGTGATTGATGTCAGTACGGTAGATGAGGTGACACACCACCCTGCCAACTCTGTGCTTACTACTGCTATTTGGTGGGTCATCTATGTGTAAACCTGACAGATAAGTAAAGGAATAGTTACATTAATGATTATCTGGTTAGTCATATGAACCTTATCTCTGTAGTATCTGAGCATTAGCAAAATGAGACTGGGCTCCACTTGGCAGGCACATCTTCTAAGGGTGACCAGCTATTTCTCTATTTGTGGGGCTATGATGCTTATATTTGGTGAAAAGGAAGCCATGTGTTTGGGAGCTGATACTACTTCTTAACTTGTGGGACACTTAGAAGTTTATTTTCTGTATTTTGCCCTGTGCCAGCGATAGTGCAGTGCTACCAACTCTCACACTTCTATTGCTTCACAATGTTTGTTGCTTGTTAATATCCCAGCTGCTGGGCTCTTGTGAATATGTTATATAAAACAAAAATAAGAGGTGAGTTTCTAGCTCTTGTGGCTGTGGAGAAAATCTAGAAAACATGAACCATAAAGGCTCAAACGCCTAAAGGCAAAACAGTAAGACCCAAAAGATTGAAAAGGGTTTTAAGATGGCAAGGTTTCTTTTCATTTGCTCTTGGTGTGTTTTTGATCAGGAGGCCTGACTCATAATTTCTAAATATAGCAGACTCTCGCATAACCTGAGTTTCACATAAATTGGGGCAGCTTTTTTCCCTGAGGTAACACATGTTCTGCAGCTGAGGAAACAGCAGGAACACCTGGATCTTCTTCGGAAAGGTAAGTCCTGGGTGGGTAGGGGTGGGGGGGTCGTTGGGGAGGGATAAGCCTGGCAGTGGGCTGGGGCCATGGGAGCGGGGCAGAGGGCCTAAGCATGTATGACAAGTTTCCCAAGGTTTGTTAGTTAGATTTTAATTACTACTTTGGAAGACAAATTTAAAAAATGGCATATTGGGCAATGTGAGGTTTTGCTATGTGAGAATATTGCTCTGCTGTACCATATTCTTTTGAAGGCAGCCCAAGAAGAATTAAATACAGTAAGGTCTCAGAATATGTGAACCCAGAGCACACAACCCTGTTCTTAAGCAGCTGACCCCCAATTCCTACAGTAAACCCTGGAAGTGTGCGATTTTCAGTTGCACTTAACTCGCTCCCCCTCCAGCCCTGGCTCAACTCCCCCCTTCCCCCCTCCCTCCCTGCCCCGCATGGCCCAGCTCAGCCTCCTCACCACCCCGCTCCACTCACCACCCACACATAGCTCCTGCCCACCCACCACCTCCACCTCTGGCTCCAGCTCAATCTCCCCAGCCCCGGTCCAACCCCACTGCCGGCTCACCACCCACATGTGGCTCCAGCTCCCACCCTACCCCCAGCTGTGGCTCTGACTCACCACCTGTCATGTGTGGCTCCAGCTGAAATACCCCTCTGCTGCCCTGGTTCAAATCCCTCACATGCAGCCCTGGTTCAAAACCCCTGCATGCGGCCCCAGTTCAAACCCCCAACAACTCAGCTCACCACCCAAGCAGGGCTCCGGCTCACCGCCCCTGTGAACAGCTCCAGCTCAGCTCCACCCCTCACCCCGCCTGCAGCCCTAACCAAAACCAGGCTTAGCCTGCTGCCCCTCCCAAGGCCCCAACCCACCGCCAGGCTTAACCCTCCCCAACTGCTCCCCCACCCCAGGACTTACCTTTCTGCTGTTTCCCCAGCTGCAGAACGTGTGCCCCACTAGGGAGAAAACTGGACCCCCACTTATGTGAAATTCAGGTTATGCGAGGGTGTGTGGAACAGAACCCTCGCATAACTCGAGGGTCTGCTGGATAGGATTTTCTTCAGCAAGACTGTTGTCTTAAACTAAAAGATTATAGGCAGGGAACAATGAGGCTTCTTTTTTCATTCAGTGGTCAACCTAGGGAATAATTGCACTGAACGCTCAAATTTTTCAAAACCTTACTCTGGCTGTGGAAAAGAGAATGTTGGAGAACACATGGTAGTCCCAGATTTCTGTTTAGCCATGACTTCTGCAGTATTTTGTATCAAAGTCTTTCCAGTTACTTGCCCAGATTAAGCTGAAGATCTTGTTTAAACTGTCCAAGTGGTTATTGCTTTCTAAGGAAAACAAAATGTCATTGCCTGAAAGATTTTTTTTCTTAAGGGGGAGTAGGAAAAATGTATATAAAAGAAACGCATATGAATATCTCGCCTGAAAACAAAATTAATCTAAACAGTTGATAAGGAAGAGAGAAGTTTTGTTTTGATATGTTAGCAGTCAAAACCTGTCTGTAATAATTGTCCTATCTAATATTGAATCCTTTTTTACAAACAGTGTAATGGGGATGTTTTATACATAATGAAGTACAAAAATCATTCAAATCATGCACACACTGATAATGTTGACAGTGTCTAATACTGGTGTAACTTTGTCAATAATATGCATTTTGGACTGTTCTCTGTTTTTCATTAAAAGGTCAATTTCATACAGAATAAGCAAATCCAGGTGATCCATTTCCTGGGAATTTTTTGCATGTCCTAGATGGCTAAAGTCATTTGGCCTTGTACTGTAACAGCATCTGAAGTACTGTATACTTGCCCAGGCATGCCTGTCATTCCTTTCTGTCTAAAACTAATATAGACATCTGCCTTGTCACTTTTCCCCCATAAACTGATTTAGTGAAGGATAAACAGAACCTAGATCATTGTCTCAGAAATTAGCCATCTTTTGATGTGTTCCTGTATATGACACAATTAATGGGGCAGATGCAATATCTTTTGCCCATTTTTGGTTAAGAGAATTTCATTTTTGAAATAAGTTGGCAAATCTAATAAAAAAGAAACAAAATAGTATGAGTGGATGTAACCTAGGTATAACTGATGCTTTAGGAACCAAGTTACTGGAAAGATTCTTACGCTCTTCAGTGGGTTTGGATCAAGTTTTAAATTCCTATTTTTTGTAAGTTGCCCTGGAGCAACCTATAAAGACGAGTGAAACAAGTGTTGTTTTAAAATACTGTAAAAGAAAGTCAAGAGGAAGGATACGTTTTTTTAATTAATTTGAAGTCTGGACCATCTGGCTGTAAGCAGATGTGTTGCTCCGTGTCTGTTCTTGTACTATCACTGAATTACAAGAAAGTGCATTATTAGGCTAATAGTGCATACCGCAATTATAAAGACTGGATCCTGGATTTTCAAAGACTAGTGCTTAAAGTTAGAACATGCAACCTATAAACAGGCACCTAAATAAGTGGCCGGATTTTCAAGGTCATTAGACCCTCAGCACCTCCACTGAAGTTAATGGGAGCTCTCCGTCCCATTGAAAGTCTGATCACTTATACAGTATACTTTTTCATATCCCGCAGCCCCAGCACCAGGAGGTTGCTGGAGATTCAAATATTTTGGATATTAGAGAGGTATACTTAACAATGCATAACACTAAATTAAAACAAGATTAGATACTAAGAAGCAATCAAATATGTGGAGTGTTTTATTTACCAACAACTGTAGTGTTGTACAGTGGAAACTTATACTGTTTTTGTATTTATTTTCACTATACTCTACTTGTGGAAAACATAACTAAAATTTCCATGTGGTTAAAATGTTCATTATTTGAGAGTTCCGGGTGATAGAATGCCGAACATGAAACAGTTTACTCTATTTAGGGCTCGGTGGAGGTGATGTGTCATCTCCCGCTCCCACCCCAAGGATCTGGTGAAGGTCCCTGTAGTAGGGGCGGGAGGCTGGTCCTGCCCGAGAGTGTCAGCTGGCATTGCAGGCCAAGGCGTAGCACCACCGGAGCTCCTTAATGTTTGCCTGCACCTGCTCCATGCTCTGGTGGACTGGCCCCATTCTCTGAGAGTGGTGGCCATCCAGGCATAGGTGGCAACATTGCCATCCACTATAAAGCTTAGCTTCAGTATAAACCATGCTGGATGTATTCTTATATAATATGGTAAAATCACAAAGACTCTTAGAAATATCATTATATTAGCTAACACCAGATGGGGCCCAGCACTTGGTGCATGGGGGTGGGTCCTGTGACCTCCTAGGCTGCATCGTGAGGGCCCTGGAAGGTCTTGAGGTGCCTGGCTGTCTGCCACTGCAACAGCTCTAATGCAAGGAGTGGCTGTGAGGGTGTGGGGAACTGCAGCCTGTGCCCTGCTGCTGCCATGGTCTCCCAGCTTCCTGCCACAGGGTTTCCCAGGCTCCCTGCGGCTTTAGGAAGGGCGCATGGCAGGTATCATGCAGTGTGGCTTGCTGTGTGGACAGTATGTCCCTTGGGGCACCTGCACTGCACCCTGGAGGCCTTTTCTGTCAACAGAAGGCCCCCTGGAATGCCCAGAACGGCTTTCTATTGACAGGTCTCTGTTGACAGAGGCATTATGCCTTGTGGGGAGTGGGATAAGACTGTCAACACGAGTGCTGCATTCCATCTATTTACTGTAGACAGAATCTAAGAATCTGGACACTGTGGGTTTTGTCAACAAAACCCTTTAGTGTAGGCACAGCCACAGTGCCCTGGGTGAGCGGGACAGGACAAGAGCTATGGACTGAAACATATAAAAGATGGGTGCAAAGCTACTGGGGGTTTTTGCCATCACTACTCTGCAGGTGTTAGTTTCAGCTGGCTTGGGAGGCAGGAGGCAGCCCAGGGCCCTCACCCCAGGATGGATGGTACTGACTGCTCCTGAGTACTACACTGACAAAAGAGCAAACAAAGGGATCATACAATTATTCCACATTCATTACTGCAGGCAGACACGATGGACCCCCTGTGCCTTGGCTTCCTGGGCTGTCCCTCTGCAACTCTTCACCTGCCTGAGTAAAGGTATGAGCGTGTATGTGGTTGGAAGCTAGGTCCCCTTTTTATATGGAGATACACACCTCATAGAGCTGGAAGGGACCTCTGGAGGTCATCAAGTCCAGTCCCCTGCTCTCTTGGAGGACCAAGTATCACCCCTTTTTTGTTGTAGTCTATTTGCCCCAGATGGCCCCCTCAAGGACTGGGCTCACAACCATGGGTTTAGCAGACTAACGCTCAAAGCACTGAGGTATTTCTTTTCTTTTTTTCTCTGAATTCAATAGTGACATTTAATAAAATACTATCAAAACAAAAAGCAGTCAAGTAGCACTTTAAAGACTAACAAAATAATTTATTAGGTGATGAGCTTTTGTGGGACAGACCCACTGCTTCAGACCACACCTATACCAGAGCAGACTCAATATTTAAGGCACAGATAACCAAAAACAGTAAGCAAGGAGGACAAATCAGAAAAAAAATTATCAAGGTGAGCAAATCAGAGAGTAGGGGGCAGAAGGCGGGGGGGGGTGTCAAGAATTAGATTAAGCCAAGAATGCAAACAAACCCCTATAGTGACCCAGAATATTCCCACCCTGGTTCAAACCACGTGTAAATGTGTCAAATTTGAATATAAAAGAGAGTCCAGCAGACTCTCTTTCAAGAGTGTTGTGAAAATTCCTCTTCAGTAACACGCAGACTATTAAGTCATTAACAGAATGGCCCACTCCATTAAAATGTCGGCTAACAGGTTTGTGGATCAGGAATGTTTTGATGTCTGTTTTGTGCCCATTAAGTCTTTGTCTGAGAGAGTTTGAAGTCAGTCCAATATACAAAGCATCTGGGCATTGTTGGCACATGATGGCACATATGATGTTAGTTGAAGAACGTGAGAATATGCCCATGATTCTGTGAATAACCTGGTTAGGTCCAGTGATGGTCTCTCCAGAAAAGATGTGTGGACAAAGCTGGCAGAGGGCTTTGTTGCAAGGTAAAGTTCCCAGACTGGTGTTCCTGTGGTATAGACTGTGGCTGTTGATGAGAATCCTTATAAGGTTGGGAGGCTATCTGTCAGAGAGAACAGGCCTGTCACCTAGGGCCTTCTGGAGTGTGGCATTCTGATTAAGGATAGGTTGTAGGTCTTTAATAATTCGTTGCAATGGTTTGAGTTGGCGGCTGTAGGTGATGACCAGTGGTGTTCTGTTCTTGGCTTTTTGAGGCCTACCTTGGAGTAGCTGGTCTCTGGGTATTCATCTAGCCATGTCAATTTGTCTTTTTATTTCTCCTGGTGGGTAATTCAGGTTTATGAATATTTAGTAAAGATATTGTAGTTTTTGGTCTCTGTCAGTAGGATCAGAGCAAATGCGATTGTACCTGTGGACTTGGCTGTAAACAATGGATCTAGTTATGTGTGCAGGATGGAAGCTAGAAGTGTGTAGGTAAGTATAGTGATCAGTGGTTTTCTGGTACAGTGTAGTACCGATCAGGCCATCCTTGATTTGTACTGTAGTGTCCAGGAAATGGATCTCTCTCATGGAGTAATCGAGGCATAAGTTGATGGTGGGGTGCAGATTGTTAAAGTCTCTGTGGAATTCTTCTAGAGTGTCTTTACCATGGGTCCAAATGATAAAGATGTCATCAATGTATCATAGGTAAAGGCAGGGTAATAGGTGACGAGAGCTGAGGAATCGTTGTTCCAGCTCAGCCATAAATATATTAGCATATTGTGGAGCCATGTGGGTGCCCATAGCAATTCCACTCATCTGGAGGCATAAATTGCCCCAAATAGGAAATAATTGTGGGTGAGAACAAAGTTACAGAGGTCAGACACCAAATTGGCTGTGGTGACATCAGGGATGGTATTCCTGGTTGCTTGTAATCCATCTTTATGTGGAATACTAGTGTACAGAGCCTCTACATCCACTGTGGCAAAGGTGGCATTGTCAGGAACTTTACCAATGTTTTGTAATTTCCTCAGGAAGTCAGTGGTATCTTGGAGATAGGTGGGAGTGTTGGTGGCATAGGATTTGAGGAGGGAGTCCACGTAACTGGATAGTCCGGTGGTAATGGTGCCAATACCTGAAATGGTAGGTGTCTGGGGTTCCTAGGTTTGTGGATTTTGGGAAGTAAATAGAATAATCCCGGATGGGGCTCAGATGGTGTGTCTGAGTGAATAAGGTCCCGAGTAGCAGCAGGGAGTTCCTTAAGTAGCTGTTGTAATTTCCTTTGGAATTCCAAAGTGGGATCAGAGGAGAGAGGTCTGTAAAATGTGGTGTTGGAGAGTTGTCTGGCTGCTTCCTGTTCATAGTCTGGCTTATTCATGATGACACCAGCACCCACTTTGTCAGCTGGTTTGATCATAATGTCCGGGTTATTTTTGAGACTCTGGACAGCCTGGCGTGCAGCATAGTTGAGATTGTGTCTCATTTGGCATTGTTTGCATATAATGTCAGTCTGAGCACGGTTGTGGAAGCATTGTATGTAGAAATCCAGACTTTCACTGTGACTGTCAGTGGGAGTCCACACAGAGTTCTTCTTTTGCTTTTTTTTTGAGGGGGGGAGGGTTTGAGAGTCAGACTGTTGTTCAGAGGTGTGCTGGAAGAATTCCTTTAGACAGAGGTGGCAAAAGAAGGTTTCAGGGTCACCACAGAATTGCATTAAGTTCATGGAGGAAGCAGGGCAGAAGGAAAGACCCAAGGATAAGAGAAACTCTTCTGCTGGGCTGAGTTGGTAGTTGGTAAACAATATTGTTAGTTGAGCTGTTATTGTAGTTGAAGTATCCTGAGGTATGAAGTAATGTAGAAAATTTATTCTCTTGTCTTTTTTGTAGGAAGTGGAAGTGTGTTTTATAAATTTCTTGTCTAGTACAGGTAAAGCCTTGTTCTGTGGGGTCTTGCGTGGATGCCTGATTGTTGACGATAATTTCAAGTTCAGAGAGTTCATTTTTAATCATAAAATACATAAAATAATAAAATACACATGAATGTGCGCCTGAGGTGGGCTTTAGTGTAAATTAAGGTAACTGTGTGCAGAGAACATATGTTCCAAAAGTTATTCCTAGGGGATTCTGCACCACTACAATGCAAACTTTTGTAGAAATTAACCTGTGTGCCTAACTTCCCTTTTCCCCAAGAAGCGAGCTGCTAGCTGCCACTGGGGGCGTTGCTGGAGTCAGCAGAGCTCAGCAGAAACATAGAAAACACTGCTGGTGGAAGCCGGAGGGAGCTTAAAGCCTTCCAGGCATCTGTAATTCCCAGCACACCCTGAAGGAAGGAGGTGGTAATGTGCAGTAAACTCCATGTGAGCCTGGATCCAACCATCAGGCTCTTTTGGCCCTCTGGGGTTGGGGGAAGAGGGTGTGGGTGTCTGTGCAAGAGGGGTGGGGGCACATCTGAGGTAAGGAGTGGGGGAGCCCTACAGCTGGGCTTTGGGAAGGAAGGGGTTTGACTGTGGGGGGTCTGAAAGTAGGTTCAGGGTGCAGGAGAAGGGAGCAGAGAAATAGGAACTGGGTTGCCATAGAGCTGGGTTTCCCAAACTTTATATGGTTGGAACCCGTTTTTTTTTTCCAGTACCTTTTTTGCAGCCCAAAAATATAAACGCATGTAAAAAAATGAAAAATGAATGAATACATTTTCACTGTTTATTATTTATTCACAATAATAATAGTACATAATATAAATCTTGATATAAAAATACATAAGTGCCTAATCTTTTGTTATTACCTTAATTATGCAGGAAAATAGCAAATGTACCAAATTAATAGGATCGTGAACAATAATTTGCACATTTTCTAAGGACTGGTATTTTTTTTTTTCCAAGGAGCAGTACTGGGCCTCAGACCACACTGTGAGAAACACTGCCATAGAGGTTTCTTTAACTTTCCTCCGGGGGAAATGTTTGCGTGTGTCCATATTGTTACAGACATACTCGCTGACAGGTCTTGCTGGGGGGTGGGAACTTAAATAATTGAAATGACTGTGAATATGAAGTATTATTGTGACAAATGATTTTTGCAGAATTTAAGATATTGTGTGAAAAAATTTTAATTTTTTGGCACAGAATGCCCCAACAGTAAAAAAGTCTGGGCTTAGTCTGAGTTATACCCCACTTGTTTAGAACCGAGCGCCCCCAAAATCTGCTGTATAATTACAGACCTTATCTATCTTTCCTTACGCAGCTTTGTAAAGTTCAGAGACAGCTGCACCAGTTATTCCTTGCATCTCATCTAGTACAAAGACATCCGTACCAATCATCCCCATCTTTGTACCTAAGACGCTGTTCCTATCTGGCAAGTCTTAACAGAACATACCTCGTGTCCCTGACAGCTTGCATGTACAAGAAAAAGAAAGGGTCATACACAAATAAATGGCTAATAAATATCCACTATAAAGCTTAGCTTCAGTATAAATCATGCTGAATGCATTCTTATGTAATGTAGCAAAAACAAAGACTTTTAGAAATATCATTAGACTAGCTAACACCAGATGCAACAAGAACAGTCTAATAAGATTTCATACGTATACTGTCTAACAAACCATTACAAGCGCATATAAACATCTAGACCTCAAACCAGATTTCATGTCAAGCACTTCTGCCATTCAAGTAGAACATTTTCATACATTTATAATAAGAATTCAGTTGAAATCCTCTCAACCACTTAGGAGCTTTTCTGTCCTGAAAACAGGGTTGTTGAAAAACAAAATCATTTTTTCTCAGTTCCTGCCATTAGCGCTTCTCACTTGGCAGCATTTTAAAGGAAAGACAGCCATGTTTCTCCCTGCAGCTCAGCTGTGTGACTCATCAGTGCCCGGGAAATGGATGGACTGAAGTTTAATTTACAGGTAGCTGGTATTAAAAAGCTGAACTGAAAGTTGGTTTGGGGCTCCCAATTAGTCTCTCAAGTAGGAAGAAAAACTTTGACAGAGTCAATTGGGCTGTAAGGAGAAAGAGAATGTAGGGTGGAAGACAAAGATAAAACTCATGAGGTTTTGTGTGTGTGTGTGTGTGTTAAAATAGTGAAAATAAATACAAAAACAGTATAAGTTTACACTGTACAACACTACAGTTGTTGGTAAATAAAAGGACTTTATTTTCAATTATTTGTACTCTCCACATTTTCATGCATACAGTGGCCACGGTGATTTTTATTCGCTATCTGTTTGGTGGTGACGACATCTCATCTGTGTACTAGCTGGAGCTTGAGCCCCGTCCTCCTCCCCCACCCCCCAGAAACCACCAAACAATTCTCCTATCAAAATAATAGCATCACCTCTCATAGCATCGAAGAATTTATGAGGAAAGATTGATGGTTTTGGTTATGAAAGCAGGTTTAACTCAGCTGATTGTCTCTGCACCAGGCCAATCTGACACAGGCAGTGCCCTTGAGCAGCCTGAGTTTTATAAGAGCTGTGCACAATATATTGCCTTTATTTGTTTTAATCTTCATCCCACTTTTCTCCCTCCCTCCCTTTCTTAGCCCATGTTTCATCTCTGGGGTAGTTTGTAAGCTTTTTCAAAGCAGGGACACTGTCTTGTTTACCTTCAGAAAGCTCCATGCAAACTTAAGATGTTAGACAAATATTTAGTAATACTGTACTAATGTTCATCTTGTCATCCAGAGGAAAGAAGCCTGGATTTAAAATTAAATAAAAATAGTTGTTAAATTCTGCTTTTGCCAACTCTTAGAGGCTTGGGGGAAGGGTGTTTGATTTTGTGTTTATAACATTAAAGTATTATAAAAAGAATCTGCAGGGCTTATGTGGGAGCTAGGTGTGAATGAAAATGATTTCTTCAGGCTCCAATTTTGCAGTGTAAGAGGTAGGCAGAAGGGACAGAATACATACTGAGAGTGTTTTTGTCATCTAAATTTACCTGTGTGGGAAACTTTCTTGGCTCTAGCTCCATGAGCTCATCCTGTGGTGCCTGAATCATATTCAGCAACATATGGGTATCAGTCAGGCAAATATTTTAAACAAACAAAAAACCAAAGTTCATTATTATTTGTGGTCCAATAGCATCTAGAGACCCAAATCAGGGATCAGGGCCCATTGTGTACACATATATAGGTATGAGACAGAGCCCAGCTCATGTAACTCCATTTATTTTAGTGGCTCACAGACTCTGCCCTGAGTTTACAACCTGGGCAGGTTTACCAAGTGTCGTGTATCTCATGTGGCTGCCTCACATTCATGCCCTCTTCACCTGTTTCTGCATGTCAGCTGCATTGTCGTGCATCTCACCAAGATGTGGGAAAGCTGCAGGCATCCTTCCCCTTCCCTGATGGTTCACCGCTAACAAAAAAACAGCTGGCAGACTGCAGCTTGCAGCCAATCACACTGTGATCCCCCACCTTAAACTCTCAGCCCCACGCAGCTGCAGTCACCTGAACAGTCCTCTCCTGCACAGGGACCCAGCAGCCACTGACCTCCGTCAGCCACCTATCCAGCTGCCTCCCAGAAATGCCAAAGCAGCATCCTGTCAACCTGCCCTCACACCGACCTCAGACAGAGATGTCCAGTTTTGCTCTGCTCCTTGCCCTATCCAGGCCACTGGGTTGGGGCAGGGCACGGCTGACCATAAACAGAAGGTTCTTGTACCATGCAAATAATATCCAAAACAACTTCTTAGGTACTTCACATAAATTGTCCTATGTGGAGCAGAGCAGTCTGGGCAGCCGTGTCCAGATTAATGACAAGACTCCACAAGGGAGTGGAAAAACACAAATGAGGAAGAGGCTGAGGGGAGAAGGAAGGAGAGAGCACAACAATATCAGCATGTTACTGTGCACAGAGAAGGTTGTCTCCTGCCTTGTTTAGGCAATGGCTTAGAGGTTTGACATAACGAGATGGACTCCCAAGCAGTGATCCTTCTCCTTTTTTTTCATTCTCTTCATTCATGTGCAAAATTAAATTTCACGTGCACTAAGGCATACGCAGATGTACACCACCAATAGATACACGTATACTGCCAGCTTTGGGTGCTCAGCGGATAATCTGGGCAGCACCTGAATCTAACCTGCGTGGCCACCCAAGCTCTCCTTTTACAGGGACCACTGCTCACGAGAGCAAAACTTTCAAATCCTCATAGGACGTTCTTGCCCTCATCAGTCTCAGCTTAGATAGCAGTTGTCTCTCCCTGGTCTGGCACCTTCAGGACAATCTGCTAGACTATGGGAGGTCAAGGCCAGCTCCTCTGCCACTGCTGCTTGCAGGTCCCACTCCAGCAACAGCAGAGGGGTCAGCATTCACTGAGTGGGGACTGAGCAGAATGCGCTGAGTGCCACAAATGTGGGCCAGGAGTACAGCCCCATGGGGCTCCACAGCCACCCTGCCCTCCCGCAAGTATCTCCCCACCATCTCCACCCTACCCCCTCCTTCCCTGAGCTGGGGTGCTGCAAATAACCTACCTGCGGTGCTCCAGAAATTCCAAGAGGGCAGGGGAGGAATTGTTGGGTTCAATTGTTGAGTTCAACTTTTCCCTGTGAGTGCTCCAGCCTGGGAACACCCATGAGGGTGCCAGACCATAGATGTTGCTATAGCCTGGAAGCCCACAGTACAGAGGCTGAACCTGTACCTTGAATTTTATTTATTTTATTTTTGAATTATATTATTATACAGGCTCTTTTGTATGGGATCTGCAAATCAGAGATCCTCAGATCTCTGCACAGGTTTAATAAAAGTAGAGGGTAGTCCCAGGGTGTTGGTGCCAAAAATCATCTTCCCCAACCCAGCTATGGTGCAATGTTCTGGTTGACCACATCACTTATACCTCAAAGGCATTTCACTACTGTAGTGCTGTAAACATAGTGTGTTAAGGTTCTGGGTTCTTCTATAATGAAAGGTACTGGGTAATGATTATGTGTACATAAAAAGATCTAGATTACATGATGCATTACAAACATTTTAAGAAATAGACTTCGTGCTTGATTGTTTCTTTCGGTGATATGAATCATCCATAAATCCAAAGACACCAGTGGCGTAAAATTGTGGTAACAGGAAAAAAAGCTATGTCCATAGACTATCCCAAAGTGGATACGTTGTACAAAGAATATCAGTGTTCAAGCTTCAGGGCATGGGCTGGTTGCAGGAAGAAACATATTCCTCTAATATAGTATAAGTAACAAGGCATTGCAAGGGATGTGCCAAACTGACTACAGCACAAAACTGAAAATGGGAGATTGAGAAAAGGAAATCTCTTCAAATATCTTTCAGTTCAGGATTTTCCCGTGTGAGAGTTGGACTAGAGTAGGGCTGTATGTATCCTTGGGAGGTTCACAGAGGTCTTCTAGGGATTACATCCAAATTATCTAGATATTTGCCTACCATTACAACAGGCTTTAAAAACCACTTACCAACACCAGTACAAACTAGAATTTGATACAATGACTTGCTTATACTGCTCTGTATAATATACACTGAAACGCAAATACAACACTTATATTCCAGTTCATTTATTTCATCATTATGCAGTTAAAAAAAAGAGAAATAATTTCACTAATAGTGATCTTTAATTTTTTTTTTTTTTTTGGTATTTTTATTTTGGAGCAAATAGTTTTTAATTGATATATAACTTAAAAGTGAGGTGTCTTGCAGGTGTACACAGGCCAAATCAGACTCCTGTAAAGGGGCACAGGAGTCTAGGAAGGCTGAGAGTCACTGCCATAGAGTGAGTACATTCACTTCTACTTCAGGAGAGACCAGGTTTGAAATCAACAGCCTGGCAGTTACTCCCTCTGAGTAACTGAAAGCTACAGATTGAGACTCCCAAATCCAGCATTCTCTCATCCAGCAACGTCCATCATCCAACAGGACCAGGGAGTTCTGGGGTTGGGAGGAGGAAGGGTCAGCCAGACCAGTGGCAGGAGCCCAGGGTAGGGCAGCCCCAGCAGGTCTGGCTGCAAGGTAAGGTTAGCAGCAGCCAGGAAGCCCTGGCCAAGAACCGCAGAGAGCAGTGGCCCAGTCCGGTAAGCTGGCAGTTCGTTGCTGGGGCCGTGCAGGAAGCCATGGCCCCTGGAAGCCACAGCCATGCAGGAAGCTGCAGCTGGGGAGGGGTGTCTGGGGCCAGGAGCTGGCTGGGGAGCTGGCTGGGAAGGTTGGGAAGCCACAGGCAGGGAGCCCAGGAGCTGAGACTAGCAGGGGGCAGAACTGACCATCCATCGTCCAGCAAAATCCCTGATCTGGGACTACTCAGGTCCCAAGGGTGATGGACGAGGAAGGATGAACCTCTAAGAGGCCTGTGGGAGATGAGTAAACTGAATATCTATAATATCTTGTCCCTAGCTAGAGTACGATGCTATAGCTGGTGCTGCCCATGTGTTTTTCTACTTCTATTGTTATAAATTATTCTTATTGTTCTTTACTGTGCCTCAAAGCATGCTAGGTGTCACAACAGTACTAAGCCTGCATGTCCCTTACCAATTGAGCCATGAAACACAGAGCAGTAATGATATCACCAGTATAACAATTATGATTGTTTTCTGCAATCAATATAATTAAGCATAGAAAATTCATAAAAAATTGTTCAGTAAAGTACCTATGAAAAACAGAGGAGGCCCTGGTGAAGAAGGAATTGCTGAATTTGCCAAAGTGGACACAGTGGTCATTTTGAAGTCTTATTTTTATGTTCTAACCCACGCACCTTTTTAATATCACGGCGGATGGACAAAAGACAATGAAACCAGAAAGGAAGCAGGCTTACAGGCAGGTACTAGCTCCTGCTTCAGTTAATATTGTCATTGGAAGGATTAAATGATACTACAGCTTTGCTGATGGAAAGGGGGTTAGATAGGATGTACTACTCAATTATGATGCCTAATAGCGGTGTGTACATAAAATGTTATCAAGCAGAGGCATTTGTGAAATAAACAATATTAAACCAGTCCCTTTAGTGTCTAACTCGGCTCTGAGTCAGGTTAGAGTACAGCATGTAAAATGTATCTAAACACACCATACACTAGAGCTTCCTCCTTTGCTACCTCTAGGGAGCTAATATTTCCTCAAGTGGACACATCCACAGAAACTAATTAGTTTAGAATAGCAAAATAGTAGGGAAAAACCAAAGCCAGTCCAATGTAGCACCCACACAAATCTGTCAATTCCCAAATGTTGTTGGTTCAGTACTGCATCCTGATACAATCACATTTGAGTCATGGCATCACCGTGTTTCAGTGCTACTCTAGGAAAGTCCTTTTTTTCTCCGGACCCAGAGTGGAGGAGAAAGAGGAAGAAGGAGGCCAGCTATATGTATAACTGTCCTTCTCCCTTCTGCCTCCTGTTCCCAGAGAATGGGACCGGCATGACTGACATTGCAAAGGAAACAGCCTCATGTCACATTCTGAGACTACTGAATGCTGCTACTGAGCCAAGAATCAAGACCTTTTTAGTTTAAACAACAGAGACAAAGAGATTATGCTGACTTCCCGTCTAAAGCACACTGATCTAGATGAATGAAAACTGATGTCTAAGACCTGCATGTTATTATTGCATACCTGAAAATAATGGTTTTGTGGGCTAAGCATCAGGTTTAAAGTTGTCACACTTCCTGACAGTACTGGTCCAAATTCAGTAAGTGCAGTATAGGCCATCATCTTTCTGAAGGAGTTAAATGGCTTTCCTAGGAGTTAGTTGTATAATGAACTCCTTAAAAATCAAGTTCTGTGTGGACATGTTGGGCTCGCTCAAAACCCCCTATGAAAAGCTTTCCCTTGATTTCATGTGGCTGTCAGACTGGGCCTTCTAGGATCCCATGGTTCTTTGCTGAATAAAAAAAGCCTTCCATAGCACCCAGTACTAGGTGGGCCAGTTTTGCTGCCTTGTTATCCCAAAAGTGGTTGCATTTTCCAAAAACTTTACAGGCTGCTTTGTGGCGAATGGTGCATTGGACATGTTATTTATCCAATCCAGCTGGCTTTCATCAGTTCAAAGTGTAATTTCAATCAGTGGGAATTTTATCTGAGTAAGAATTAAAACTGGAAGACCAGAGGTTTCGTGATTATAACTCCATTAACAAACAACACAAGTCTTGTCCCAAAGGCTAGCGTCCCCCTCCATAATAAATAAAAGGAGATTGTGACATCTGCCCTAGAACTGAGACTCTATGAGCATTTTAATGTAAGTGCAACAGATAAATATATTCCATCTCTGTTGCCTTTTATCTTTTAATCAAGCAGCATAAAGAAAGCAGCAGCATTGCTCTGTCCTCTAGTCCTGCTGCTTGCCTGAGAGCCTCAGCAAGCCAGTAAGAAGTCTGCTGTGTGCAATGCAGCAATTCTTAACAAAAGGTAAATTATGATTACTTTCTAGTTCATTAGGTGGCATGTGACTGTGAGGTGTGGGAAGAAGTTAAACTGGGGAAGCATCTGCAGAGAGAGAGCAATAGAATATAATGGTTGCATGGCAATAATAAAAAAGTGCAAATACTTCATTCCCATCTGTCCTTATTTTGCTAATCTAGACGACTGAACACCTTATAGATAAAACTGGGAGCCTGTACGCTGTCATAATGCAGAAAAATTGCAGCTTTTTTTTCTTGCTACAGCTATCACAAACTGAAGAAAAAGACCAATATAAACTGAAGTGAGATGGAAACGAAATAACTCATTTCATTGCTACTGTCCAGGTACCCTCTCCATGAGCTACCCCTTCAGCACCAGCACATGCTGCTGAACCTTTTCCCGTTATCTGGGAGGTGGGGCTGACGTATTCACTGGAGCTCTGGTTAAGGTGGTTAGGAGCAGCTCAGGCAGAAGGGGCGGTACGGGTATTACTGAAGCAGCACACGCACAAAGCCCAGGCACGTGAAGTGAGATGGCTGCTGATTTCACGCAACATTGACTGTGAGAGCCCTGTGTTCTGTCTGCCTCCAGCCCAAGTGCTGCTACGATTCAATTGGCCCACGCTGCAAATTCTAGGGATGCACGTGCAGTTGGTAAAACGACACTGTCCAGCGGGGCCAACAGCCACCGTGGCCTCAGGGGCAAAGTGGGAGGGAAGCCAGGCTCCGCACCCCTGGAAAGGGCAGCGCCAAGGGTGGAAGGGGCAGGGCCTAGGGCAGTCAGCCCTTTGTGCCTTCCAGACCATGGCACTGCCCTACCCCAACCCCCAGATCTGTTCAGAGGGGTGGAGCAGCACTTCAAAGGGACCTGGAGCTCCAGCTGCCACCACTTCCTAAGTAACAGTGGTGGCCAACACTCCAGGCCCCTTTGAAACACCAGGCCCTGGGTAATTGCATCCTTTGCCCCTCTCCCATCAGCAGGCCCAACCCTGTCCTGGGAGACTGTCCTAGTTACAAAAATCTTGAAGCCCACTGAGATGAAGGAGGGCCATTCCTGCCACTCGCTAGCCTGGGTTTCCCATCTAATGTCTCTTTTTCTGCTAAAAATATAAATAGCATAGCATTGAAGTAATATGAAAAGTTGTGCTTAACCTTTCAAACAAAATCAGCCTCATGTTCACCCCATATCACCACAGACACTGACTCAGCTAACATTTAGCACAACAGGTCCAGCCTTTAAACTTGTCAAAATGTATGAGAATTACATGCCATCAACCTGAGATTACTCATGTGTGACAGGCTGAATGCCTTCATGGCATTTGGTGGCAGACAGTGTTATTCATACAGTAAAACATGATGGTCCCACTATTAGTAAGATACAGATGACTGCACTGAGCATTTAAGCATTACAAGCTGGAATCAAGGGCACACAGTGTACCATACAGCAAGGTCAGTTGTGAACAGAACTCTTTTCATAGAGGGCTGTATGTCACACATGGCTCCAGAGGGACAGTAAGCATTAGATGAGGGGTTACCCCAGGTTTTTATCTGGGGGCTTGAACATTGTGGGTGTATCTACACTAGCCGGCTACTTCGAAGTAGCCGGCACAACGTCAAAATAGCACGCTTTGCATCTACATGTGCCGTGCGCTTTTTCGACTTTGAAATCGACGTTAGGCAGCGAGACATTGAAATCACTATTCCCATCCAAAGATGGGACTAGCGCCCTTTAGGCGGCGAGACATTGAAATCGCTATTCCTATCCAAAGATGGGAATAGCGCCCTATGTCGACATTCAATATCGAAGTAGGGTGTGTGTAGATGATCCACATCCCGCTACATCGAAATAGCGGGGTCCTCCATGGCGGCCATCAGCTGAGAGGTTGACACACTCTGTCCAGCCCCTGCGGGTCTCTATGATCACCATGCACAGCAGCCCTTAAAGCACCACGCACCCAGATTTCCTGTGGCAGGAAGCTGAGAGCGTGCAGGCAGCAGCATACGCACGTGCTAGCCCTGAACACCCTCCAGAGGCCCCGATCCACGCATTCACCAGCCTTGGCAGCCAGCCAGCCCCCCAAGCGCCCCCAGGGCTTCCCTCCGAGGGGACCCAGGCACCCCCAGCAGCCAAACGGGCCCAAAAAGCAGGCCAAGCGCCGAGACCTGCTGGGGCTCTGGGGTGAAGAGGAGGTGCTCTACGTGATGGGAAGCAAGTGGCAGAATGCAGAAGCGTTCACCCAACTGGCCGAGGGTCTGGCTGCCCAGGGTCACCCTGCCTGCACTCCGGATCACATCCAGAGTAAGGTGAAGGAGTTGCAGCAGGGTTATGCCTCGGCCCGGGACTTGGCCAGCTGGTCTGGGGCTGCCCCTGCCACTTGCACCTATTACAGGGAGCTCAGGACCATCCTGGGCCCCCAGGACATCTCCTCCACCCAGGCCACATTGGACACCACAGCCGAGGAGCCCCGGCAGGCCTCGGAGCTGGAGTCCAGCCCGGAGGCCAGCCCCACACCCTGGGGCCCACCCAAGGAGTCACCCCTCAGGACAGCGGAGGAGGGGTCCAGCAGTGAGGAGTGGGCGCTCCTCATAGACCTCCCCAACCGTGGCAGTGGATGGTCAGGTATGTACCCCACAGGGCACACACTCCCAGGCCACGGGGCAGGGGCACCAGACACGACCAGGAGCCCCACACACCCCCAGTCGACCCCAACCCACAACTGCCCAGCCACAGCACAGTCCAGGACAGCAGCATGGCCATCAGTGCCTGTCAGCACCCACACCCATGGACAGCACTGTGCCCTAACCCCAGGGGCAGGTGAATCATGCAATCAGGAAACCCAACAGGGACACCACACCACCGATGGGGAGGGAGACCCAGTACCCAAGGAGGGACAGTGGGGAATGGGCCACAGGCCAGGGAACAGTACTAACAGCCTTCCCCTCCCTCACTCCCTCCCCACAGCTGCACCAACAAAGGCCCCAGGCACCCTCCGTGGTCCCCAAGAGCCCACCGGAGGTCAGGCATTGCCAGCACCTGGAGACACCTCCAAGGCCAGCAGGACGGGCACACCATCGCCGGACCCAGGGGATGGCCCCCACAGACCCCCAGCTCCTGGCAGCTCTCCAGCGGCAAGTGGAGGTGGCTGAGGAGACGCTCCTCTTTGACTGGTAGGAGTCCACCCGGCTCTGGGCAGCATGTCAGGAATTCATGGGCGTCTTCTGGGACATAGCTGGTTTGCTCCGGCAGGCTGTCACGCAGCTCCCACCCCCCACTGCCCCTCCTTCCGCCCTCCCTGCTGCTCCACCCAATGGCCCCTTATTTCGACTCACTCCACCTGGCCCCTTATTTCAACGGGGAGTGCTTGTGTGTGTGGACGCTCCAACTTTCCTTCCGGGGCAGCCCCTTTCGATGTTCCCCATCGCTACTTCAATGTTGAACATAGATGGCACCAGCCCCGGAGGATGTGTGAACAATACGTGTCGAAGTAGCCTATGTCGACGTCGTTACTTCGAAATAGGCTACTTCGATGTAGTGTCCTAATGTAGCCTGTTATTTCAAACAGGCGACACAGCCAAAAAGGGTACTTCAGGCAGAATCTGTGCCCTGCCTCTATTGCCCCACACCGGTTGCTCAACAGAGGCAGAAACCACCTTGCTCAAAATTCCTTCCACACCTGAATTCCCTGACTGGTATAGAGCCAGAGCTGATTGCGCATACAGCGGTATAGGTGCCTGTCAGGGGAGAAAGCATGCTGCTCTCAGCTGTCCCCAGCTGGTATATGGCCTACAGGGGAATGTTGTCAGCTAGGACAAGATAAGGGAAGCTCCAGGCTGCTCTAACCTGAACTGGATTAGAGAACCTGGGAGCTGTAACTAGTTGATAGCTGTCAGCTTCTCTTCCCCCACACCCCAAGAGCTGTCCTGGATGACTGTATGGGGGGAGCAGAAGGAAGCTGTCCTTCGCTAGGGGCAAATATTAACTCTGGAGCTAACAAAAGCTATGACTAAACAGAGCTAGTCAGACTCTTATCCTGCTCTCCTTAGGGTTCCCAGAGTTTGAAAGGGAAACAGCAATGGACTAGCCAGAACTGCCCTCTTCTCTCTCATGGGATGCAGCTGATGGCCATCCAGCAGAGGCTGAGTGGGAACAGCAGCTGTTCCAAGCACTTCCAGCTCCTCCCCTGCTACTGTTCCTGGGAGTGCAGGGAAAGCAGTAACCCACCCCACGAAAACACTTTGGTTTGAGCGTAGCTCAGGAGATAGCACTTTTTCTAGAGAAAAAGTGCCGGCGCTTAAGTCCTGTCAGCAGCCTCAGCTGTGGGGTTGTGGGGGGACCCCGTGGCTGGGAGCTGGCTGGGAATCTCAGCCCTGCCAGCAGTGTCAGCCACAGGATCCCCCGCTGGGGGGAAAAAGGTGCCAGGATGCCATTCGGGTGTGTTCCTGCAGAAAAAAAAAAGCCCTGAGGACATATACTCTCAATTCAAAAATCAATGCAAATTTAACTTCTTTGCAAACTCCAGTGCAAATTTAACTTGTGGGCCAACAAGGGGACATGTGCTTGGATGCCACTGATTAACAAGAGCAATTACATAAATAATCTTGTTGCAATCTGATTGCAGCACAAGTTCAGTTAGGACTAGTCAACAAAGATTTCCTTTCTTTCTTACAAAAAAGGACAAATCTTCTTGTGGTTGAGCCCCAGATGGGGACTCAAGGAATCTTTGTTCAATTGCTGGATCTCCTGTAGACTTCCCATGTGACTCCTGCACAAATCACTTGTTTCTGAGACTTCATTCCCCCATGTATAACATGGAAATATTTACTTTCTCCCATCTGTTGTTTCACTGATTTAGACTGTAAGCTGTTTGGAGACTATATAAGCATGGGCAAGTACTATAGATGACATTGTATTACAAATAAGAGTAATATCTATTTAGATTATAGCACCAAAAATATGGTAGGTGTAGACTTGGTACCTGTCTCAAAGAGAGAAAATATCAATTCAGCAAATTGATGGGCAAAGAACTTTGACAGGTATGTCTATGTTGCTCTTTATTTGTTTAAGCTACACATACTAAATTCCTCTAATTCCACCCTTTCTTCCACATGAATTCTCCGGTTCAAGTCCTTATGCTCCATCTAGTCAACTTTGGATACCCTTCTGAAGAGTAGTATGGGGAGGCCAATGCATATATTTTCCAGATCTCTTCTCATGGAGACTAGTTAATCTTTTTTTCTCATCTTTCCATTACTGTGGTACAGTGTGAAGTGGAAGGATCCTTGAACTACAGACACCTTTGCTTTTAGGATGTCATAATTCAGGTATATTTTGTCCAATTCACTACAAATTTTCTAGAAAAAATTGGTATTAGATATAGATTTAAACTACTAATTTTGAGGTCAAATGGCTCTGCATGGTGTAGGAATCTGCTCACACAGTTCTCAAGGCAAGATCAGAGACAAAGATCTGGACTATGCTAATGTAAATTTAAATTATGCTAGTTAAGTAAGTAACATAACTTAAGTCAATGTACTGTAGATCAACTTACAGCAGGATCCACATTACATTATGTTTACTGGAAAGCATCTCCAATCGACATATCTTCCTCCACTTCTTGAGATGGATTACTAAATGTCCACCAGAGAGAGTTTTCTGATCAACTTAGCCTGTCTTCACCAAACCCATTAAATTGACACTGCTGCATTACTTTTAGTGGTGCTGATTTAGCCATGCAGTGTTGACAAGGCCTTAGTTTCGTTCAATGCATATTCAGAAAATGAAATGGATGCATTGAGGACTAGATTTCTTCAAGTGTCTTTTTAGAATTAAGTTCTCACCTAGAGGCTCAAAAATGTGGTTTTCTTAATAAAAAAAGAAATAAAATCAGTTTGAGATGGGTCATGTATACCCCGTACTAGGCAGGAAAGGGTTAATCCCACACTGTGGGTGGTGCAAGTCCACCTGAGACCAGACTGCACAAGTATAGAGGAAAGAAGCCCAGTTCATTCTGGGCTGACCCCTAAGGAGGAAAGTTACTCAGTGGAGGCTACAGCCTAGGAGTCATTCCATCCTCCAACTCGAACAGCCAGAGTGTCCAAGGCTTAGGCTGGAGACTGGTTGCCCCCAGCCAGGTGGTAGGACTCTGAATCCCAACCAGCTAACCATACTAAGGAGCTCAGAGCCTCCAATGACAAACAGACCCCAGCTTCAGACCTTACAATATGAAGTGGCCAAGGATTGTGGTGAGTGGTACCTCGCGCCCAAAGACAGTCAACGTGTTGTGGTAGGATCCCTGCTGACTGGATGGTGACTGAGCCCTGTGCCAAGACCCAATAGAGAGGGAAAAGCAGGGTCCTGTTAGTGCTTCTACTGCCACTCATGCTTGGGGGGCAGTTGACATCATTAGCTTTGGCCCCTAGACCCCACAGCCCTCATCCAAAGGGCAGTGATAGTGACTCTGGCCCTTAAGCTCTGCAGCCATGATGGCAAGAGCAGTACTGATGACTTTGGTCACTAGGCCACACAGCACCAACCCCAGCAGTAGCTGTGGAGAATCTGACCTCCGGGTCTTATTGACTGGGAGCAGGGGGTGCGGTTTTCTGAAACCGTTGGGCAGACAGGGACCCAAAGGTGGGGTGTGCATGCACTGTACAAGCAGATATTTCTGCTAATTAAATGAATCATTGTAAAATTCTCATTGTGGTTTTCATTAAATGATGAGAGAAAGGAAGATCCTTTATAAATTTCTCAGTAATTGGATTACTGACATTTTGGAACAAGAAAATGTTTCTGCTTCCATAGTGGTTTTACACATGATGAATAGGCCAAAGGAATATGAAAAATAATTAATCTAGAATTATTCTTCCAACATATAATTCCTGGAGTCTGCGAAATAAAATGTTCAAATGAGCATGTTCAAGAGGATTTGATATAATGAATTCAAAATCTTTCTCTTCCACATTACAACTCTGTACTTCAGCTGTATAAAAAGGAAATATATACCTGAAATTCATTTCAAACTATTAAAAATAGATTATAAATGACTATATCCAGCATGATTTATGGTTTCTTATTTTAATCAACCTTACATTTTTATTAATGCGGGGAATCCATTGCAATTTGCTAAATATCAAGGGATTTGGGATAGTAAGTAGGCAAGTAAGCTTCAGGCTCTTCATCTGTCTTCTTATGGTAATTAATTTTATTATGGCTTGATTTATATTCCAGGACATAATCCGATTAGTTACTCCAATATATGAGTTTTAAAAAAATCCATAGACCATCCCCCTGCCCCCCCCCCCAAAAAAAATATATATAGGCTTCTGGTAGGTGGACCTTTGAATCCTTGCTGAATCTCATTAGCATATTAGCAAATTTCATATGGGCGCAAGCCAGTGGATGTCCCTGCAGGACTGAGGACTGACAAGTTTCATTTTGACATGTGATCCTATGTCATAAAACATTCTGGAAATGCTAACATACGTAGATTTTTAGACTTCTGAAGAAAACCCCTGTGTATTTTGATATGAATAGAATAGGGAAAAAAAGGGAAGTTAGCTATTAAGTAAATTTCAGCGGCAGACAAGAGCCCACCTTTGTATATGCCTCCTTCTCCCCCATTTCTTCCCAGGCCTGCCTTGGAAAGATATACAGGAAGCTCTGAGAAGCTGATTGTTCTCTATAGTCTAATCCGATCTGTCAGCTTGATGTGGCAAGAGTTGAGTTTGTTGAAGATGTGGTCTAAGCTGAAGGAGTGACTGACATTCCTATCCCCTCTTCAGTCAACCTCAAAGTATATGTCAGAGAGTTCGATTAAGTGGTTTGAGTATGGAGAGCATATTTCGTGCACAGGACTGAATGTCAGGAGCTCTGGGTTCTATTTCTAGTTCAGCTGTTGATTTGCTTCTGCCCTCAGGTAAATCACTTTTGTGCTCTGAATTCCAAATGTTCTGCTTGGGGATATTAATGCCCACTTTACAATAGTGTTGTTGAGATGCTTAAATAGAAGGTTCTATAGAAGTGGAAACTATTATGTCCCATTGGCCTATCTCTAGTTTGCTTTATTACTTAAATGCTATGAAGTTGCCATCTGTTCATTGTGGTCTAATAACCATTTGTTGTGGCTCATTTCTTTGGTATGAGTGGATGTAATTATTAGATGTTTTTGAATTTGTTTACCTGTAGTTTGTTATTCCCTTAATCTTTCAAAAAAGGAGTCCTACAAAAAGTAGAAATAGGTCAGATTACAAAGGATGAATATAAACTAATAAAACAAGTACGTAGGGCAAAATTAGAAAGGTGAAGGCACAAAATAGGCTCAAAGGCATCTGGGATACAAAGGGTAATAAGAAGACAGTCTATAAGAGGAAGACAGCAGTGAGAGGACAACCAAGGACAGGGTAGGCCCCTTACTCCATGAAGAGGGAAAAAAATAACAAAAAACATGGAAATGGCAGAAGTGCTTAATGACGACTTTGTTTTGGTTTTCACCAAGAAGGTTCATGGTGACTGGATGCTTAGTGAATGCAGGAGAAAATGAGGTAGGTTCAGAAGTTAAAATAGGAAAATAATGGGTTAAAAATAACTTAGAAAAGTTAGATGTCTTTAAGTCACCAGGGTCTGATGAAATTCACCTTAAAATACTCAAGGATCTGTAGCCAGACAGAATCCCCCTGCTCTACTCCATCTTACCCCTCTTAGGTGCCTCAGAGCACAAAGGACAAAAGGAAACAGCACAGTCTTAGGATGCCTGAGAGCACAGATGTGCTAATCTCAAGCACAGTCTTTGATGCCTCAGAGTACAGATGTGCTGCCTCATCACGACCCTGGACAACGGAAGAACACAGATAAGAGGGCTAACAGGCCAGCCAATGACCACAGGGCCTCAAACTGCCCTTGGCTGGTACTGATAATTGAAATGCCTACACATCGTCCCAGGAGAGGAATCTTGCACCCATATGAAAAGAATGTTCTGTCTTAATGATTTAGTTATCTCTGTCTTACAAGTGTAAATTAAGTTGCAACTCCCTTGTAAGAACTGGTGTCACACAGGCGAACCAGTACAATTGGCATCTTTAGATAAGGAAGAGTGTACGTGATCCAAGGTGTATAAAGAAGGGTCCGGCAGCCCACTCTAACTGAGCTCCAGTTACCTATACCTGCTGGTTGGGTAAGGTCATTGCCTCCCGAGGACCCAGGGGACACCCTCCTCGTACTCTTCTTCCCGAGGGATTGAGTGAAAGACTCTGGCTATGCCGGAGTCGGAGGACACGGGAGTGAGAATTATACCTGCAATGTATTTTTGTGTACATTTAATAGTAAGACCTCTGTAAGCTAAGGCATTTTGTCCCTATACTTGTAACTTGTAATCTAATTGGTAAGCCATATGTATCATCCTACTAGTAGTTAAGAAGATAGAGCAATAACCTTGTAACCGCTAAGATTCTTATTTCTGCCTTTTAATAAATAGTAACCGTTTAAGCTTCAGCCTGACTCCTTCTAGTAACTGTAACTCAGCTGAACACAAACAAAGAACTCTAGCCAGTTTGGCTATATTAGCATGGTCAGTGGTAAGGTGCAGTGAGAGCTGAGCGCTGAGTCATGTCGCCTCCACGGGACAGACTCCTGGGACACCTGTCAGCCACCTCGGCTGCCCACTGCAAAGGGACAGTCTGTCCTAGCAGTTAAAGACTCGGGTGAAATAAGCTGTCTGCACCACCCTTTGGGGCATCGGTCAGCCACCCTGGCTGCCCACTGTGAAGAGACTGCCGGTCCTAGCAGTTAAAGACTCGGATGTAATAAGGCTCACAGACCACTCATTACCCGGCCATCAGCTAACAGGAGCTGATTGAAGAGATATTTGAGCCATTAGCTATCATCTTGGAAAAGTCATGAAAGACAGGAAAGATTCCAGAAGACTGGAAAAAGGCACATATAGTGCCCATCTATAAAAAGGTAAATAAGGACACCCCAGGAAACTACAGACCAATCCGCTTAATTTCTAGGAAAGATAATGGAGTGAATAATTAAAGAATCCATTTGCAAACATCTGGAAGATAAATCAGCATAGATTTTCTCAAGAACCAATCATGTCAAACCAATAGCTTTCTTTGGTAGGATAACAAACCTTGTGGATGAGGGGGAAGGGGTAGATGTGATATACCTAGACTTTAGTACAGCATTTGATACAGCCTTGCATGAGCTTCTTATAAATAAACTAGGGCAATACAACCAGATGGGGACTGTTATTAATTGGGTGCAAAACTGGTTGGATAGCCATTCCCAGAGAATAGTTATCAACGATTCACAGTCTACATTGGAAGGACGTCACGAGTGGGGTTTTGCAGGAATCAGTTTTGGGACTGGTTCTGTTCAATATCTTCTTCAACAATTTAGATAATGATATAGAGAGTATGCTATAAAGTTTGCTGATGATACCAAGCTTGGAGGGGTTGCAAGTATTTTGCGGGATAGTATAATAATAATTCAAAAATAATCTGGGCAAACTGGAGAAATGGTTCGTATTAAATAGGATGAAATTCAAAAAGGAAATATTCAAAATAGCCCACTTAAGAAGGAACAGTCAGTTACACGCATACAAAATGAGAAATGACTGCCTAGGAAGGAGTACTGCAGAAAGGGATCTAGGGAATTAAGATCTAGGAGAACTAAGCTTGGACCACAAGCTTAATATGAGTCAACAGTATGCCACTTTTGCCAAAAAAAAAACCAAACAAACCTTCTGGGATATATTAACAGGTGTGTTGTACGCAATACATGAGAAATAATTCTTCTACTCTACTCTGCCTCTGCATTGTATAGGCCTCAACTGGAGTACAGTGTCCAATCCCGGATGTCACATTTCAGGAAAGATGTGGACAAATTGGAGAAAGTTTAGAGAAGAACAACAGAAATCATTTAAAATCTAGAAAACATGACCTCTGAGGGAAGATTGAAAGAACTAGATTTGTTTAGTCTGGAAAATGGAAGACTGAGAGGGGACATAACAGTTTTCAAGTATCTAAAGTGTTGTTACAAGGAGGAGGGAAACTTATTCTCCTTAACCTCTGATGACAGGACAAGTAGCAAGGGGCTAAAACTACAACAAGGGAGGTTTAGTTTGGACATTAGGAAATACTTCCTAACTGTCAGGGTGGTTAAACACTGGAATAAATTGCCTAGGGAGATGGTGTAATCTCCATCACTATAGAATTTTAAGAGCAAATTAGACAAACACCTGTGAGCGCTGGCCTAGATGGTGCTGGTCCTGCCTTGAGTGCAGGAGACTGGACTTGATGACCTACCACAGAGCAGAAGGAGTTAATGGCTATGTCTACACTAGAAGCATCTGTCTACAGAAGTTACTGTCTGAAGAGATGTTCCAACAAAATTTCTGTCGACAGATCATGTCTACATGTAAAAGCACACTGATCTTTTGATCCTCTCTGTTGACAAAAAGACCCACAGAGCACCTACACAGTTTTTTTGTCAATGTTTTCTGTCAACAACATGCATTTTGTGTGTAGATGCTCCAGGAGTTTTGTTGACAAAACTCCAGTTTTGTCTACAAAAACTCCCTAGTGTAGACATAACCAATGGATTTCCAAGAAAAGAAGTTAGCCCAAACTTGTCTGGACCTGCTGATACTCTGAAGCCACGTCTAATGGGCTTTCAGCAACACCACTCTACTGATGCAACTGCAAGATGGCTCCTGTAGCTGCTCTGTGCTGATGGAAGAAAGCTCTCCCATCAATATAATAAAACCACTTCCACAAGCAGCAGTAGCTTTGCTGGCAGGAGAAACTCTCCTGCTGACACAGGGCTGTCTCCATGGTGCTTCTGTTGATGTAACTCATGTTACTCGACGTGTGTATTTCCACTTTGCTGAGGGAGACAAGTTATCCTGACAAAAGTGATCATGTAGACAAACTCTTATAATAAGACATTATTTGTAGAATTACACATTTTCTGTAGGCGATTTTTCCTTTAAGGGATTTCTTGTAACTGTTGAAAGCTTTTCGTTAGGGGAACACTTTTGCAGTTTTGGTTAGAAAAATATTTTGCTATGTGGAGTCACACATACTGTGTAACAAATATTAACGTTGTGCTAAAAAAAATCATAGCTCTAAGAAGCATAATCGAGTTCTATGTGTTTAGTTGCTTTGACAGTTGAGAATTTCCTCAACATACACACTTTGCTTGCATTATCACCCTGTATCTAGAATATGTAGTAAAATATTTGTAGGGGAGGGAGAGGATTCTAACTTCTATTGTTCTAGAGATCATCTGGAATCTGACTATGCACCAAGAGACAATATCTCATTGTTCTAGCCATTCAGATCAGTTGATATACTTCTGCTGAATTTCTCCAGATTTGAACAATAGGATACTGGCTGCAGGACTCTGTATGGAGTTTCCTGGGATTAGGAACTTGCTTTCTGGCAGTTAATCAGGGCCTACATTTGCTGACCTTCAGGAGATAGTACAAGGTTGTGAGGTGATTAAGTGATAAGTAGGGACTGAGAATGTCTGAGGGAGCAGAATGTCTAATGTTTATTCCTTATTAGAGACAAATATATTTTTCTTATTTTGTTAAGGAGTCCAGTGACTATTATGGCACGCCTGTATTAAATAATCATAAGTAATTAACTGATCATGGCAATACTTAATGTTTCATAAAGTTTAAAGCTGCATGGATAATCACAGTAATGTTCTCTTTGTAACCATTATAGGATGACTCAGTGTTCTGCATTTCACACTCTTTGGCACAGGGAAGAGATTCCAGCCCTGCTAAAAAGAATTCTTTTTTAATATTATTATCAGCATTCTCCCACAATGACACATGCTGATAATATGGATACTATAAAAGCAATTATGTGATAAAACAATTTACCTCACTTCATCATCAAAATTACATTTCCAGGGGGAGGTATCAGGCAACTCAGTGAAAACACTAAAACCCTGAGGGACAGATTCCCAGCTGGAGTAAATTGTTATAGCTCCATTGAATGTCAGTTTACACCATGGATGACCTGCCCCTCAAACTTTAGAAAAAATTCCAAAGACAGCAAGGGAAGTGACATCCTTCTCTCTCTTTCTCTTTCCAGAACTTTTAACAACAGACACACCTGTGCTGGATTGTACAATGGGTCTTGGCTTTATCCGAACACAGAATGGACATCCATGTCACCACCGTATAAAAAAGCTGGAATCACGGTTGCCAATATGTCCGTAAATTTTACTGACAAAGTATTCTTGTGATGAATGAATGACAATGATTACATTTCACTTTTGGCCATTTATGTCTTCTTCATGTAGTCTGTCTGTAAATTTTTCCCATTTTGTCCATAAATGAAATTTCTGTGGTTGGCAACACTGGCTGGAATTCAAAGACTTTCAGAATCATTTGGGAGCCAAGCATTTTGAATGAAACAGCTCCAAAGACATGTTTCATTCAAAATGTTTGGCTCCCAAATTTTGCTCCAAACACATTTGCTGTGGTTTATCATTTCTATTCCAGTAGTGGAGACGGGATCCAGAGACTAGAGACCAGGCCTCGTTCTGCTGGGTGCAGTTCAAACACTGGAACGTCCCCCATCTTAGACAAGACGGGGAAGAGGAAGTACTACTGTCCCCATTGTACAGATGGTGAACCACAGAACTCAGGGATTCAGTGAGGTACTCTGTGGGAGAGCCAGGTGTTCACTGCAGAACTCCTGAGCCCCAGGCCAGCACCATAACATCTAGACCAGGATTTCCCAAAGTGTGGTCCATGGCCCAGTACCGGTCCTTGGAAAATATACACATCATTGCGCATGATCCTATTAATTTGGTACATTTCATATTTTCCTGTTAAAATTCTACTGGTTAAATTGTAATTAAGGTAATAACAATAAGTTAGGCACTTAAGTATTTTATATAAAGATTTATATTATTATGTAATATTATTATTGTGAATAAATAATAAACAGTGAAAATGTATTCATTTTTCATTCTTTTTTTATATGTGTTTATATATTTTTGGGCTCCAAAAAAAGATACTGAAAAAAACTATGTAAAGTTTGGGAAACCCTGATCTAGACCATCCTTCCACCCTAAACACAGTATAGTTTTTGTAGCTCATAGTATTGAGCAAGTCTGCTGGCTTCAGTATCTCATGGCTTCAACAGCGTATAGCATCCATCCATTCAAATAAACTCGTTTTTTACTATTTCTGAATCAGAGCATCAGCTTATGAAGGGAAAGGTTTAGAGATACCTGAATTGACTTTTGAATTAAATTAGCCTCTTCTGGTGTACTGGAACAATTTGTATAGTGGGGATGAGGAGAGTCTTTGAGATACATTGTAAACCCTGGATGTAATGGAAACCTCTTTAAGGCAGGCGTTGCGGGGAACATAATCCTTAGTTGTTGCACTTGTGCAGCTGTTAGTGCAGTTATCCAAAGTAGAATCTTTATGGTCAATAGCCTAATTAAGATAGATACAGAGATTTGCTTGTCCTGTGTGTCAGGGATTTTTATCCCTAGGGCATTATTGTCCCCGTGTGTCAGGGGAAGCAAGCCTCTGGCTGTGTAAAAATCAATGCAGGTACATGGAAAATCTAAAGTCTCATAGGCTGCCATTTAGCAGCCCCCCCCTGCCCCAGCGGTCACTCTGAGTCAGTTGGTTTCCCCGGTAACCTGAACTCATGGGTGCAGGTTTGAATCATGGACCTCTGATTGGCTGGAGGGAAAGCTTTCTAGCACCTTCCAGGCCATCGAGGACCCGTTTGAGAACCAGGTGTGTAGAATTTTGGACTTCATAAATATGTTAATTAAATCATGAATTATTCATGAACTGGTTCTATAAAAGGCAGAGCCCCAGCTCATTCGGGGGCCCTTGGTGATGCGGCTGAGAACACTGCTAGCCTGCAAAGGAGAGCGTTGGCTGTAATAATACAGCGTCCACTGATCCTCAGGCCAGCCCAGCTGAGCAAAGCTGAGATCACTGCAGCGCCGCAAACATCAACACCACTACCGCTCACTAGCAGCGCCTCACTGCCCGTAGGGCTGCGAAGCGCAGGCTTTCCCATTAGTGCCACCACAGCCCCGGCGCTCACAAGCGGCAAGGGAGCAGCAAGTGGGTTCCTCGGCATACCTGTCGGGTGGCAAACTGGCCCGCGGCTCCGGCCGCAGGTACTGCGTACCTGGCAGGGAAACTAGGAGCCTGCCAATGCCACGTCATCGCCACCGCTGTTCCCGCCAGACCACTGCCTGCGCCGCTCCCTATCAGAGACAACTCACCTGACAGGACAACTTAACCGGACTGGACACAACAGCTGCGTCTACACGTGCACGCTACTTCGAAGTAGCGGCACCAACTTCGAAGTTAGGCGGCAAGACGTCGAAGTCGCTAACCTCATGAGGAGATAGGAATAGCACCCTACTTCGACGTTCAACGTCGAAGTAGGGACCGTGTAGACGATCCGCGTCCCGCAACGTCGAAATTGCTGGGTCCTCCATGGCGGCCATCAGCTGGGGGGTTGAGAGATGCTCTCTCTCCAGCCCCTGCGGGGCTCTATGGTCACCGTGGGCAGCAGCCCTTAGCCCAGGGCTTCTGGCTGCTTCTGCGGCAGCTGGGGATCTATGCTGCAGGCACAGGGTCTGCAACCAGTTGTCAGCTCTGTGTATCTTGTGTTGTTTAGTGCAACTGTGTCTGGGAGGGGCCCTTTAAGGGAGCGGCTTGCTGTTGAGTCAGCCCTGTGACCCTGTCTGCAGCTGTGCCTGGCATCCCTATTTCGATGTGTGCTACTTTGACGTGTAGACGTTCCCTCGCTGCGCCTATTTCGATGTTGGGCTGAGCAACGTCGAAGTTGAACATCGACGTTGCCGGCCCTGGAGGACGTGTAGACGTTATTCATCGAAATAGACTATTTCGATGTCGCAACATCGAAATAAGCTATTTCGATGTTGGCTGCACGTGTAGACGTAGCCAACAACGGGACACGTAAACTTTCATTTAATCTGAGGCTTAGCCCGGAGTCTTTTACCAGAAACTGACACACATAAAAGCCGTTAACTACTGTGGGCACCGGGACCCCTAAAAGGGGGGCGAAGGGTCGCTCCCATCGCCGTGCCATCTTCCAGCTGGGGGAGGGCAAAGCCTGGGGGCCCAACTCCTTTGAGCTGGGCCTAAAAGCCCGTATATTGCCGATTAGGGGCACACTTGATTAAAATATTAGTTGTTAGTTCATCATATGTAGTAGTCTTAGTAGTAGTATTATTAGTTAAGTATAGTTATTAGAGTAAAATCCCAACTTGGTGCCATATACTGGCGAAGACATAATCACCTGGCCCATTACATGACATAAGGCATATCTCAACCAGTGGAAACAAAACCACCTTATTCCATTTATCCTTTCTACTTTCTCCTGCTGTATTTAACCCAGTGTGGGTCATAAGATCCCCGGGGAAAAGGCTGGGGTTTCGAAGGAGGTTGACACGGGTAGTATCCCCGGCAACCTCTACCACCAGCCACTTGGGCCAGGAGTAGCGCCCCAGCCCAGATTCCTTTTACCCTTTTTCCTTCACCCTAATTTACTAACCTAGCTTTTTGCTTTCCGGCAAAATAAACATAATTATACAGGTGATTCTCATGGAATGTGTATTAATAATTGTAAGTTAAGCATAGTTAAGTTAATAGTTAATATGAATTGGTTTACGTGTATGTTCTATTGTTGTTGTTGTGTCTTTGTTTGCTGCTGCTTTTGTTAATAAATCTTTTTCTAGTTGCGCCTTTTAACCTGTGCCTAAGCCTCACTTCCTGTTCCAGCTACTGCCTGTCGGGGGGAAGTAGGGTGGACCTTTAAGTGCGTTTGCACTGCTCCCATTGACGGGTGCGCTCTCTCCTGCTTGGAGTGGTTGGGTCTGGCCCACTCCGAAAACTGAGGGTCCCAGCGCCCGGCTCACCCGCACAATATTTTGGCCACTGGGTGGGGAGAAACCACCGGTTTGTGCATCACTATGCAGTCAGCATCAGTGATAAAATGTTCATATGTTCCAGTCTATGACCCATAAAACAGAAAAGATAGCTGTCCAGAACAGGATAATAGTATGCTGTCAGAATTGGACTGACTGTTTAAAATTTAAGCCAGGCAATTTGATAGCAATTTTAAAATAAGCACAGTACAATCTTTGAGATTAATAGAAATAAGTGAAGAGAGAGCTGAAAAAGCCTTCTCTCTGCAGACACTAGAAATGCATTTCTAATCTTCTTGGGTTCTGCAGATAAGCTGTAACAGACCTCGCAATATTTGGCAGTATGCATTCACACTGCTTTCCAGCCACTCAAAATGTGCTAGAACTAAATTAGTTACATTATGTACTTATTGCTTTGTCATTATCAGTAAGTGTTTTGCATTATCCAGTCACTGTTCAAAGAAGAAACTTCTCTGAGTTTCTGAAAAAACAGTCTAGACAATCCCCGTTGTGTTGGGACTTGATCCTGCATTTTTAATGCACTCAAAACTTCTATTGGCATAAAAAATGTGGGACTTGGACCCAAGACAGTGTTTGGAATTACACATAATCCTCTCACCCTTATTAATAGGAGTAATCCTATTAATTTCAGTGGTATTGTTCACAAGAATAAAGGTTGTAGGAACATAATACTGCTGTTCACTGTCATACTCTTAAATTGCTTTCTCAATGAACAGTCCTATGTGAGTTAAAATAACTAAACCTGAGAATAAAGAAAGCTGCTGTTAATCGAGAATTTTGTGGGAAGAAGAACCATGAGTCAAGAGGAAAAGCACCACATTTCTCTGCTGTAGAAATTCCTCATTTCAAAGTGCAGAAGACACTGTATAACTTGAGAGCAGTATACAATGCATATTCATTGCTATCTGTTATTGTCAATGGCTAAAACTAGTTTTATAATTATCTTTCTGTTAATAGTGCTGCCAAGAGACAATAAAACAGAACAGTCTTTTGAAAACCTATTGATATCCTTGACCGAAAAAAAAAAGTCTACCTGATGCTGCTTCATTTGCTTTATTACAAACAGTAACATGTCCATAGAAGCTAAAGACTGTGGGTGTCTAAACTGCATTAGGTAATTCTGGAAATACCCAGGAAAAATTCAAATTCTGAGATTTCAGAAAACTTCAGATAAAAGCATATCTTTTTGGATGGTGTGTTGCTTCATCAAAAATATAAAAAACAAGGATATTTTATAATAGCATTTCTCAAAATATTGCTAATTGTAGGTGGACAAATAATAATGTATGTGATAGGAACAGTCTACAATTTAGAAAACCAAACTTGTATTTACATCCCTCCATTATCTCAGGCATATTCTTTAACTGGGGCTAGTTTCTACTACTGCTTCACACATTGGGCAGTACCTACTCCAGGAGCACTACCATTTAAATCATTGACACTTCTTGAAGAATGAGGGCAACACTAACACAATCTTATTTATTAAAAAAAAATAAACAGCCATCTCAAATATGAGTGGTTATACCAATTTATTTTGATAAGATTATAAATTTGATAAAGGTAATAGTGTGGATACAACAGACTTGTATAAGGCCTTTGACTTGGTAGCGCATGAAGCTTTGATTAAGAAACTAGAATGATGCAAAATCAACAATGCTCACATTAAATGGTTAAACTGGCAAAATGATGGGTCTCAACATAAATGGGGAATCATTCAGAATGTTTTTCCAGAAGTCCCACAGAGATTTGCTCTTGGCTCTTTGCTGTCACACTTTATCGGTGATCTGGAAGAAAACATAAATTCCTTACAGATGCAGTTTGCATATAGTCTCAGAGGGCTACCCCTCTGAGACTACCGACCATGCAAGGCATTGCGTTTAGGCATGTGGAGTGGAAATCCATCGAGTACATGGGGAAAAGAAAAATTTGCACAGATACAGACATCATATTACTCTCACAGTTTGCACATATCCAGCCCCAGTGCAAACGAGGGCAGAGCACTGGTTTGGGGTCTACTTCAAGCATCTGAGGTATTCACTGGGTGCCCCAGGGTAGGGCTGCCAGGTGTCCAGTATTGGGACTCTCTTCCCAGTTAAAAATCTCAAAGAATACTGGACACACCAAAGTTTAACTTCAAAGTAGGGTGTGTGTAGATGTGTAGAAGCAATTTCAAAGTTATTTTTGTGGAGTAGAGACAGCCACTAGGTCTTATGTGGATTGAGCTGGGTCTCACTGAAAAAACTCTTTGTGCCCTTCTAGCGCATTTGAACCCATTTTAAAGGCCAGGCACAATCTGCTCAACAATAAGTTGCTTACAATAGACAGCAGACCTATTCTTATAATGCCCGCCAGCACACCAAGCAGTAAAGCCCCTCATTCCATCCCCTCTGTAAAAGATGAGCCTCCCAGCATATTCTCCCAGATATTCAGTTTCCGGGTAATCCAGAGAAGAAACCTGCTGCTAAGCGTCTGCAGAAAGACATTTCCCACACTCCATCAGCTTCCTCTTGTTTGTTACAGGAGCTCCAGGGTGAGTCCTCTCACTGATGTTGGGAGGGTGGGGGGAGGGAGACTGTCACTGTTAATCTACACCCAAACCATTTAGGATTTCAGTGGTTAAAAACAGCACCTTTCACTGTGTTTGAAAACTTGAAAGCAACCAGTGCAGATCACAGAGCACCAGTTGTATGTTGTTTGTACGACATTCAGAAGCAAATCAAGATTTAGCCCTAGGTTGCTTGTACCACGGTAGTCCAGTCTCAACATGAGAAAACCATGGATAAATGCAGCAAGGTCAGTACCTCCGTGCAACACTTATACCTTACCAAGTGCAGCTGGGGAAAATATAGTCTGAAGTCATCACTACCTGTGTGTCCAGCAGCAGCTTCAGGTCCAGCAAATCTCCTAATTTGCTAACATCTCACAAGTGGCAGCCCAATCAGAAACACACCCTATCGTCTAGTTGCTTCTTCCAGTCTACCGCTATTATTTCAATCTTACTTGGATTGTGTCTCAGCCAGCTAGTTCTCATCCAAGCCCCGTCTCTGGCAGACGCTGAGTCATTCATTCCACTGCAACATTAGGATCAGACTGATAACAACCAGGCCTGAGTGTTCTCTGCAGCATGGAAACACAGCAAGCCTCCCAGACTGACTTGCCCAGCAGCCATCTGTGCACAGAGCAGGAGAAATGGAAATGGTGCTAATAGGCAACCGAGTGGCAGTGTAGGTCGTCCGTCATGTCCGACGATGACATCTTGAGCTTGCACAGGTTCATTGGTTGTGGTCTTGCATGTGGCTGAGGAGTCCAAGCGTTGAAGGGCATGGGCGTTCACAGTGGGGGCAAGGGAATTGTCCTGGCTCTGTTGGTGTGGCTGCTGCTGTTGTAAGGCACCTGAGTGGCAGTAGGGCTTTGTTTCTTCCAACGCACCCCTCAAAACGCAACTGTACCAGCCACTGACTTGGCCATGCCAAACATACGTGGCGGGGAATGGCATTTTCCTGTTGCTTGTAAAATCACCATTGTTCAGTTTTGTCATCTCATGGGTAAAATAAAAAATTGGCGACGTTTTCAACCACACTAGTTCTTCTACTGCAGTAAGAGGGTTGAGTCCTATAGCTATTCAGGTATCTACGTTGCCCCTGTTGCCATGGCATTTGAGCCATTTGAGGTACTATGTATGCCACAAATTGATGGCAAGCACATATTTTGCTTTTCCTTTTATTCAGTTTCTGTGAGTCTGCAGCCAGAAGAGTGGAGTGTGGTAGAATAATGTCCTAGTCCCAGATGAGGACTGAAACACACAACATGTGATATTTATGCAGTAGAAGTTGATAATAACCCCTCTGTCCACCCCTTTGTCAAAGCAAGGATATGCTTTTACTGGCAGCATCTTCTTACATCAAATGAAATCCTAGAGCTCTCAGTGAAAATCCCTCCTAAGGTCTCTCCTGTCTTTTATCCCATTATAATTAGCCTCTGTAGAAGTAGCAAAAGCTCTGTGACTGACTGATTGTTCATGCTCAAATCTGTGATTCTCAGTCAAGAGAATCATTTATATTAGAATAGAGGTAACTTGAGAGACTAGAGGACAAAATGAAAATATGGGCTGCTTGCATTTCCTCACTGTCTTTGGGGAGCTCCTTTAGAAGCCAATCAGAATGCAGATTTTAACATTTTAAAATCTCACATCCCTAAATCAGAAGTGTAGTAAATCAACTTTTACAACCAAATGTGGATGTATGAGGTGCACAGAGCCTTTCCCCCTCCTTCCCACTGCCCTGGAAAATGACCCTTACCACAGATACCCAACCCCCTGAATGCACACAAAGAGAGGGGAGGGAAATCGCTAGCACAGCCAGCATTTACCCATACCCCCAAAAGGGGTATGTACCTGACCTTGCCACGCCCTTTGTACAACTCTTATTATTTGTATTTCAGAGGTACTTAGAGGCTCCGTCTGAGTTCAGGGACCCAGGCTGCTAGGTGTTCAGACCAACACGTGAAGCCATTTGCAGTGGACAACAAGAAATTTTACAGGTTCTACCAAACACAGGAGAACTAGGTACTCTTGAGTGCCCTCTACAAGCCGATTTTATCAATTAATTATTAACATATCTACAGTCACCTCCCCTCTCTGAAATACTCCAGTAGCCTCTCTGAGTGGGATTTTAGTAAAATTAGGTGCTGTACAAATACACAGTAAGAAATAGTCCAGGGGCCATAATAATATTTGATGTGGGGACACTCCAAGAATTTGCTAAGTGGTCTAGGCACACACTTTTCTGTGATATTAATGGAGTCAGTGCAGGGTCTGGTAGGGGGCTTGGGTGCAATAGAGGATTCTGGTCTGGAGGAGGGCTGTAGGAAGGAGTGCAGGGTCTGGTAGGGAGTGGTGACTGGGGCAGGGGTGCAGGATGGGGTGCAGATAATTGGGGTGTAGAGGGTTTGGTTTGTAGGATGGGGCAGGGGTGCCAAGCACAGGCTCCACTAGGCAGTCCCAGCCAGCAACCCAGCAGGACGCCTTGGGAAAGCTCCCTGCCTGCCCTGTGCCCACACGCTGCTCAAAGTGGCTGGCTGCTGAGGCCAGTGTGTGTGTCTTTATATGAAGCCGTGTGTCCCCTGAGGTGAAGGTGGCAGCGGGTCTCTGTGTCCTGTATGTGTCTGCTTTCTGGCCAATGGGATATAAGGATTGTGCTGGAGGAGTGGGCAGTGCATGGAGACCAACCACAAAGGGGTGCCTATTATGCAGAGATGCACATGCTGGCCCCAGCAGCTGGCTGCTTTGAACAGTGTGTGGGGATGTTGCAGGAAGGAGTCTGCCTGAGGGGCCCACTGAGCTGTGGGACATTGGCAGCCCAGAGTATCTTGGTAGGCCAGAACTGAATGTTTGGCAGGCGGAATCCAGCTCACTGTATTTTGCCCTCTCCCCCACCCCCGAAATAGTCCCTGCTCTGAAGAGCTTACAATTTAAGTAGATAAGATTGACAGCTGTTGGGAGAAAAGACGTAGTGTCTTCGTTTGCCAGGGAGGAACTGAGATGCTGAAATTAAGTGACTTGACAATGGTCACTCAGAAGGTCTGTGGCAGAACCAAGAATAGACCCCCCCAATCCCCATGTCTCAGTCCAGTGACAACCACAGAACTGTCCTCATCTCTAAAGGGCCACGCTAAAAGAAATACATTTTCTCAAGCTGTTTCTCACACTTTCTTTGTCTGTTTCCCACATCACTCATTGAAGCCTGTGCCTCACTTTGACTTCTGCAGACAATATGCTTCTGATCGTTGCCCCTTACATAGTATGCCTCCCCAAATCTGCACAGGAGTACTGGCTCTAAGAGTCAGAATCGAGCTCTTATGGCAGAAGCAAAGCTGCACTCTATATTAAACGGGAAGCTGTGTTACTTTTCACATTCAGCATCACACAAATTTGACAACTGCAACAGCATGAAGCTATTTACAGGCAAACTACTTGACGCTGGTTAGCGGCCTGTAGCTGAGATCATTACACCTACAGCAGGCTGTGTAGAAATATTAAGAAACTATGACAGAATTAGCAAAAGCTCTGGTGCTTTTTCTAACAGTGCTACTCTTAAATATATAGCTGAAACTTGCTTTTTTAAAAAAGCCTGTGTTGTCTGTAGCCACGTATTGCTTTTGGATTGTACAGGATACAGACAGCTATAAAATGGCTGGCTGTTTAGGGCAAGGGTTTGTTGTTTCTGAACAATTACCAATAGCAAAAGTGTTCTGAGAAAAAGTCGTTAGAATTCCAAAGTGCACTTGCTATCCTGCTGAGGAATCAACATATGTGTGTAACAGCCTGGGACCTACCTGGTAACCTGACCCAGCTCATTGTAAAGGAAAGAGTCTCTCAGCCAAGCATGGAATGGAACTAAATGGAAGAATGGATGACCCACCCTGGGGTACGGACGCAGGAAGGTAAATGTTAAGGTGCACTGCAAGGAAATGAGATATAAAGCTATCTTGGCTAATGATCAAGCCAGATTTGAAGGTCCCTACTTACTTTTTACCCCATCCTTATTCATGCAACAGTTCCATTAAAGTCAGTGGTTGGTTATCCTAAGTAAGGCCTGAGTAAAACCAGAAGGTTCAGTATGTACCAAGATCAGTGGAGCTGGAGTCAGAGGGCCCATGAGCCCTGGAAGAGCCTATTATGGGTAGAACACCATGGGAATGGGTGGAGTTAAGCTAGAAACAGCTCAGTCAGTGCACTGAGATTAATCAAGTTCCACTTCCTCAAATTAAACTGCATTCAGCTTCACCGGGTGCTAATGAACCACGGTGGCAGGCTCTGAATTGCAGCAGCCAGTAGCATGAGCTATGGAACTAAGTTGGAAGGCTCCTGGATTTTGCAGGCACAAACCTAGCTCACCGATGGACCTGGTGGAAGGAGGACTTTGAGCAGTACGCAGACCTAGCCATGCAGGAGCATGACAATGGCAGGAGATTTATCTTATTGGGCAGCAAGGCAGAGAGATCTGCTCCACTTTGAAGCTCACCACTGGCTCAGATCTTACAGCAATCTTAGGAGTCATGAGCTGTGTCTACACGTGCACGCTACTTCGGAGTAGCGGCACTAACTTCGAAATAGCGCCCGTCACGGCTACACGCGTCGGGCGCTATTTCGAAGTTAACTTCGACGTTAGGCAGCGAGACGTTGAAGTCGCTAACCTCATGAGGGGATTGGAATAGCGCCCTACTTCGACGTTCAACGTCGAAGTAGGGACTGTGTAGACGATCCGCGTCCCGCAACGTCGAAATTACTGGGTCCTCCATGGTGGCCATCAGCTGGGGGGTTGAGAGATGCTCTCTCTCCAGCCCCTACGGGGCTCTATGGTCACCGTGGGCAGCAGCCCTTAGCCCAGGGCTTCTGGCTGCTGCTGAGGCAGCTGGGGATCCATGCTGCAGGCACAGGGTCTGCAACCAGTTGTCGGCTCTGTGTATCTTGTGTTGTTTAGTGCAACTGTGTCTGGGAGGGGCCCTTTAAGGGAGCGGCTTGCTGTTGAGTCCGCCCTGTGACCCTGTCTGCAGCTGTGCCTGGCACCCTTATTTTGATGTGTGCTACTTTGGCGTGTAGACGTACCCTCGCAGCTCCTATTTCGATGTGGTGCCGCGCAACGTCGAAGTTGAACATCGACGTTGCCAGCCCTGGAGGACGTGTAGACGTTATTCATCGAAATAGCCTATTTCGATGTTGCTACATCGAAATAATCTATTTCGATGTTGGCTTCACGTGTAGACGTAGCCAATGTGACCTGTTGCTCCCCAAAGCACAACAAAACTATGGAATGACATATGTTTTTCACTAAAGACCAATCTGAAGGCGAGGATGCACCCATAAGTCACCGCTTTATGGACGCTGGAGGTTATGGACACAACTATGGGGGCTTGCCAGAGTTTCTGATTTGGGACACGGTAGTCTGCAACACTTGGGATCCTCGCTTGTGGGGGACATGCCCAGCTCCACTCAACAATTCCAGGAAGATGATCTCATTCCAGACAGATGTGGAGCATTTGGTAGAAGCCTTAGGAGAAAGCCTGAAAGCCCTCATCAGCCCAGTACACCCAGAAGTGTATGCAGGGGACAACAACAAAGGAGAGCAGGGTGCCCAGGATTCCACCCCTGTGGGGAAGATGCACTTATTGTGGGAGACTGTATGAATGTGTAAAGGAGACGAGCCCCACGCTAGGTCCACATTGCAAGGAATGTGGCAAACAGAGCTATTTTAGCATTGTGTGTAACAACCAAGGAAGACCCCAGAAATATTTAGTCAAATTTGTATGATGGGAGGTGGCACATCAGGCAGCAGTGAAGACTTCAGGAATCGCTCCTTGAGTCCAAGAACATTTCAAGTTTACCCTTTGAAACTTAAAGATAATCAGGGACAAAATCAACCTCCATACATGTGTAAGGCCAAAGATTGACAGCAGGAGGGAACGAACCTGTGACTTTAGGGTCCATGTGCATCTTCTGCATGAACTAAGAACCCGATGGTGCTTAGCTGAGGCTGTAGAGCAGAGACTTCACTTTCCCTGGTCAGTGGTCTCAGTGCCTCTGGAGTTACATGTGCACCAATGTTAACAGAGAAACACCCTCTGTGGTTTCGTCTGTATGGCAAGGCCTCATGCATGGTGATTTCTCGGGATCATTCAGACTTCCACACACCTATTGCAAAGATCAGAGATGCTCTAATAGTGCATGGTTAGAACATTATAGAGCCCGTATGCATCTAACCGGAAAAATAACAGTACCAAATGAAGTATGTGTTGCTGGATGGTAAGGACCTCACAGGCTGCCACTGTGGAACACAGCCATACAACCAGGGGTCTGGTGAGGGGGCAGCATCAGAAGAGTATAGCTGCAGTGCAAGAAGCAAAGAGCACAGTCCCTTGAACAATGGAAATAGTATTGAAAGATAGGGGGATGTTTTCACAGGGGAGAGGTGTCCTGAAGAGCCGTGTCTACACTAGCCAGCTATTTCGAAGTAGCCGTGCCAACTTCAAAATAGCGCCCACCGCGTCTACACGCGCCGAGTGCTATTTTGAAGTTGAAATCAACGTAAGGCGGCGAGACGTGGAAATCGCTATCCTCATGAGGAGATGGGAATAGCGCCCTACTTTGACGTTGAACGTCGAAGTAGGGCACGTGTAGATGATCCGTGTCCTGCAACATCGAAATAGCAGGGTCCTCCATGGCAGCCATCAGCTGAGGGGTTGAGAGACGCTCTCTCCAGCCCCTGAGCTCTATGGTCGCGGCGTGCAGCATCCCCTTAATGCTCCCCGCACCCTTATTTCCTGTGCAGGAAGCTGAGAGCTCGTGCAGGCAGCAGCACTGCCACGTGCCCATCCTGCACATCCCTCCGCAGCCCCAAGCCAGCACCCTGCACCCCATGGCATCCAGTCAGCCCCCCAAGCGCCCACAGGGCACCCCCCCCAAGGGGACCCAGGGCTCCCAGCCTGCCAGCCAGCGGGGGAAGAGGCAGCGGGGCCCCTCCTGGACAGAGGCCAAGATCCGGAACCTGCTGGGGCTCTGGGGTGAGGAGGAGGTGCTACAGGTAATGGGGAGCAAGAGGCAGAACGCGGATGCGTTCGCTCGGCTGGCCGAGGGCCTGGCTGCCCGGGGTCACCCTGCCCACACTCCTGACCACGTCAGGAGTAAGGTAAAGGAGCTGTGGCAGGGTTACGCCCAGGCCCGGGACACGGCCAGCTGCTCTGGGGCCGCCCCCGCCACTTGCCTCTTTTACAGGGAGCTCAGGGAAATCCTGGGCCCCTGGTACACCTCCTCCCCCGCCGGCCACCCTTGACACATTGGGCGACGAGCCCCAGCAGCCCCGGAGATGGAGTCCACCTTGGAGGACAGCCCTGCACCCCAGGCCCCCCCGCAGGAGCCCACCCCTGGGACACCGGAGGAGGAAGAGGGGGCCTCCAGCGATGGGGGGCTCCAGATCACCCTCCCCTCCCGCACCTCCAGCAGGGCGTCTGCCCGATGGGTGTCCCCCGACTGTGGGAGCGGAGCATCAGGTATGTACCCCCCCTGGTGCACACCCCCGGGGTTAGGGGGTGGGGACAAGAGAACATGACCAGGGCCCTCCACACACCCAGAAGACCATGGCCCCAAGGACAGCAGTGGCATGTCCCTCAGAAGAGTCCATCAGCCCCTGCCCCCCAGCAGGACAGTGCCATGCCCCATCCCTGGGGATGGGGGGAGCGGAACCTCAGGTCCCCTGGGGGGGGTTGGACACCCATCAGCAGCAGCAGCAGCATCTCCAGAGGATGGGGATGGGGAACCAGCAGCAGAGGGGTGAGGGGACAAGGGCCAGGGGTCAGGGCCCAGATTAACGGCTGTCTCCACTCTTCTTCCCCCTCTGTGTTCCGCAGCTGCACCATCGGAGGGCCCGGAGAGCACCAGCGCGCCGTCTGTGGTCCCAGAGAGCCCACCAGGGCCATCCCACCGGGCCAGCCCCTTGGTGGAGTATGGGCCAGCCCCAGGACGAGCCCGACAGCAGCGGAGCCATCTGCGGGCATCCACGGACCCCCAGCTGCTCGCCACCCTCCGGCGTTAGCTGGAGGTGTCCGAGTGGCACCTGCAGGTGGAGGAGCAGCGGCTCCACCTCCAGGAGCGAGCGCTGGCCTGGCGCCAGGAGGCTTGGGGGGGCCTTCATGTGCACCTTCGATGCCATTGCGCGGCACTTGGCCCCCCCTGCCACTCCGCCCGCCGCTCCACCCACCGTCCCTCCACCATCGGCCGTCCTGGGGCCTGCCACCGAGGGGGACCATGGGCCTCCAGACTCCGCCCGGCCCTATATGCCGATTCTCCCGGCCCCCACGCAGCCTCAACCGGCCTCCGGCCGAGACGTGGGTCGTGCCCCCCCAACACCAGGCATAGGACAATAGGGGTGTGTGGCCGAGCACTTTGCTCCCCAAGGCCCCCTCCTTTGGGCTCATTCCCCACATCTTTGTAAATAGTTTTTGTTCTACCCCTGTTTTGTATCTGCCCCCCCCATGTACACAGTTCCCCCCTTCTTCTTCTGTTTTCATATTAATAATACAAGGTTGCAGGGTTTTGTTTAAAAAAAATTCCATTTTATTGCACAGAAGTGTGCGGGGGGTGTGTTCTCGGGTTCTCTGTGGTGTGGGCATGGGAGCAGGGAGTGTTGTGGAGGATGGGGGGGTGCAGTGGGTGGCTCACCTGCAGCTGGCCCTGCCAGTGTTCACCCCACAGCCTCGTCAAAATGGGCCCACAGGGCCTCCTGGACCCGGATCCCCTCAGGGTCGACCTGGTGACTGGGGGCAGCGGGTGCCTGGACGTCAGCCCTGCCAGCCTCCACAGCCCAGCCCTGGAAGAAGGCCTCTCCCTTGCTCTCCACCAGGTTGTGGAGTGCGCTGCACGCGCCCACAACCTGGGGGATGTTGGTGAGGCCTGCATCCAGGTGGGTGAGGAGACACCTCCAGCGCCCTTTGAGGCAGCCGAAAGTGCGCTCGACCACCTGGTGCGCATGGTTCAAGCGTGTGTTGAACCGCTCCTGGGTGGCTGTGACATGGGCCGTGTAAGGGTGCATGAGCCAGGGCCGGAGGGGGTACACTGCATCTGCGATGAGGCAGAGGGTGATGGTGGTGTCCCCCACAGGGATCTCCTGCTGGGGGATGTAGGTCCCTGCCTCCAGCCGGTGGCACAGGCCTGAATTTCTGAACACCCAGGCGTCGTGGGTGCTGCCAGGCCAGCCAACATAAATGTCCAAGAGGTGGCCCTGGCTGTCCACCAAGGCCTGGAGGACCACAGAATGGTATCCCTTCTTATTGAGGAAGCGTCCTCCGCTGTGCTCCGGGGCACTGATGGGGATATGGGTCCCATCCAGAGCCCCAAAGCAATTTGGGAAGCCCAGGCTGGCAAACCCCATGATGGCAGCATCTGGGTCCCCAAGCCGCACGAGCCTGTGGAGGAGCAGGGCATTGATTGCGTGGACGACCTGCAGGGGAAGGACATGAGAGAGCACCGGTGAGGGTTGTGCAGGGTGTGTCTGGCCCTCCCCCCTGGGCTCTCCCCCCCAGGTCTCCTCCCCCCTGGGTTCCCCCCCCAGGTTCTCTCCCGGGCTCCCCCCCGGGCTTCCCCCTCCCCCGACTCCTCTTACCTCCATGAGGACAGCCCCGACGGTGGCCTTGCCCACGCCGAACTGCTGCCCTACGGATCGGTAGCTGTCTGGAGTGGCCAGCTTCCAGACAGCGATGCCGACCCATTTCTCAATGGTGAGGGCACGTCGCATGGGGGTGTCCTGGTGCCGTAAGGCAGGGGTGAGCCACTGGCAGAGCTCCAGGAATGTCTGCCGGCTCATTCGGAAGTTCTGTAGCCAGCGGTCGTTGTCCCACTCGCTGAGCACCAGCCGCTCCCACCAGTCCGTGCTCGTGGGGCATCTCCACAGCCGGCGGCATGTGCAGTGGGGGGGGCGGGGGCTGGGAGGGCAGCAAGGTCTGGGGCTGCTTCCTCATCTCCCGAGGACAGCTCATCTTCCTCAAATAAAAGATGGTCAGCTGCCTCCTGCATGGCACTGAGCAGGGCAACCACTGCTCCTCCAGGGGCAGGTGTGTGGGCCTCTGGTTGCTGCTGCTGCTGGGGGTCCATGGTGCTTACACGGGGTGTGCATGCTTGTGGCTCTGCAGACCGCGTGCTGTGCAGGCTGAGTGCGTCTGGGAGGGGCCCTTTAAGGGAGCGGCTTGCTGTTGCCCCGGAAGTGCTAGTCCGCCCTGTGACCCTGTCTGCAGCTGTTCCTGGCACCTTTATTTCGAGTTGGGCCGCTTTGGTGTGTAGACGCTCCCCTGCAGTGCCCACTTCGATGTGGTGCTGTCCAATGTCGACATTGAAAATCGATGGCACCAGCCCTGGAGGATGTATAGACGCTATTCGTCGAAATAGCTTATTTCGATTTCGCTGCACAGAAATAAGCTATTTTGATGTAGCATCCCGGTGTAGATGTAGCTAAGGAAAGCTGTGTTTGGAAGTAAATAGTGCAGCCTGTGTGCTTGTCTGACCTGTTCCTCTTCGTGAGAAACACCTGTCAGGAATGGTCAAATTAGCACTCAGTCCTGTCTTGAGTGCTGGAGAGTGGACTGAGAGATCTTTAGAGTTCCCTTCCACTTCCGACTTCTAAGGTTCTAAAAAAGGAAAAATCCAGCAGCACTACGACTGTAATTCAGTGTGCAAAGAGCTCAAAAAGCTGCAGAGCAGGTATACCATAGCGCCTGCAGAGGCCAGTTCAGCCTGGATGTGCAGCATGGTGGTAATGAAGAAGTCAGGCATGAGATGCATCTGTATAAATCACAACTATTTATGGCTACGTCTACACGTGCACCCAACTTCGAAATAGCTTATTTCGATGTTGCGACATCGAAATAGGCTATTTCGATGAATAACGTCTACACGTCCTCCAGGGCTGGCAACGTCGATGTTCAACTTCGATGTTGCTCAGCCCAACATTGAAATAGGCACAACGAGGGAACGTCTACACAGCAAAGTAGCACACATCGAAATAAGGGAGCCAGGCACAGCTGCAGACAGGGTCACGGGGCGGACTCAACAGGAAGCCGCTCCCTTAAAGGGCCCCTCCCAGACACACTTTCATTAAACAGTGAAAGATACACAGAGCCAACAACTAGTTGCAGACCCTGTATATGCAGCACGGACCCCCAGCTGCAGCAGCAGCAGCCAGAAGCCTTGGGCTAAGGGCTGCTGCCCACGGTGACCACAGAGCCCCGCAAGGGCTGGAGAGAGAGTATCTCTCAACCCCCCAGCTGATGGCCGCCATGGAGGACCCCGCTATTTCGATGTTGCGGGACGCGGATCGTCTACACGTCCCTACTTCGATGTTGAACGTCGAAGTAGGGCGCTATTCCCATCCGCTCATGGGGTTAGCGACTTCGACGTCTCGCCGCCTAACGTCGATTTCAACTTCGAAATAGCGCCCAACACGTGTAGACATGACGGGCGCTATTTCGAAGTTACTGCCGCTACTTCGAAGTAGCGTGCACGTGTAGACGCAGCCAATGAGTGTTAAAAAAATGCTGCTGTCTATTGCCCACAACTGCCATCTTGTCAGAATTTTCCAAAACCAAAATGTTTATGGTCTGAAATATGAGGAATGGGTTTTGCTACTGAAGCCTGGAGAAATAGTCCAGCAAGACGACACTTTACCAGTAGATTTTGGTCACTAGTTATGACCGTGTGGGCCGATGGTCATAATCCTAGCCCCTGAGGTGTACTAGAGAAAACTCACCAAGAGCTGGAAGAATTGTCTGAGGTGAAAACAGTCGCAGATGTTATTCTCCCTGAAGGTGAAGGGAGCAACGCTATAGAAACTCAACAGGACGACGACAGGAAACTACAAACGTTACTATAGCAATGTGGGGATCAGAAGCTCAAACCATCCAGAAAAATGTGACTCAAGCAGCGTGAGGCAACATGCGTCGCGCAGCTGCTGACAGCACAGGGGCTGAAAGTAAATCTGAGTGAGAAGAAGGAGTCAGAGACATGCCAGCACCAGTGGATGTGAAAGGAGTCGAGCACTTCACTGGACTGATCAATGTTCTGTCCACGTTCTGTCCTAGTTGCAGTAACAGGAACCTCTACATCACCTCAGTAGGCAGGATGTGGAGTGGGGTGGGCAGGTCCCCCACAATGAGCATTTGATGTGCTGAAACAAATCATAATGGATGTCACTGCCCTGAAGTGCTGCCCTCCAGGAAAGTCACTGACATGCCAGCGTGATGTGTTGGATAAAAGATTGGGTGAAACTCTTCTACAGGAGCAGCCAGTCACTTAGGCTGTGTCTACACTCCAGAAATAACTTTAAAGTGCAACTTTGAAGTAAACAACTTCGAAGTAGGGTGTCACACCCTACTTAGAAGTTAAACTTCAAAGTAGGGCACTACTCTATTCCCAGGAATGGAGTAAGGACTTCGAGGTCGGGCTCCCTACTTCGACGTTAACTTCAAAATAAGGGAAAATGTGTGTAGATTCTCTGCTGGCTACTTTGATGTAGTGCCTAACTTCAAAGTTAACTTCGAACTTAGTGTACACGCACCCTGATGGAAGCAGGGGCCTGTTGAAGACTGAATTAGGAGTGACTCAACAATAGAAAAGCATCTGGCTATGTTATTCTGAGTGGATTGATTCACCAATACACCTTTGTCCCAGGGCCCACCAGCCCCAGTCATGGCGTTATCAGGCCCTAAAGCCTCAGAGTCTATCATGTCAAAGTCCCTGGTTAGCGCTGCAAAGAGATATGCAGAACATGTTGATGTCTCTCCAGAGCATCACTTAGAGATCAGACATTGCTCTGGATGACTTAGCGGTGTTTGCTGACACCCTGAGCACAGCATTAGCAAGTTGGGGGAAGGGGATTGTCATGGGCTTGGGTGTCCCATTGTCACTCTGCACCTACCCCACCCCTCGGGGGTCCTGCAGGGCCAACAGCCCTAATCAGTAGCTAACACCCCAGTGGTCAGGGCAGCAAAACATAGTGGTCAAAATCAGTAGTAAATGCCACTGAAATCAGAGCAGTGAGTCCTAGTAGCTGAAGTCTGTAGCAAAAGCTTCTGAAGTCAGACCTAATCTAGGGCCTTGCTGGCACAGGGGTTTCTGCCTTCCCCTGGGGTTCAGTAGGGAAAATATTACATAGGAACAGGCTGGGACAACTCATGGGGAGCTACCATTCCCTCCCCTCCTCTGGGCCCCTTTCTACCTTGGTACCTGGGGTCACTGGGTTTAGCTGGGAAATGGACCCTCCAGGCCTCCCCAAGTTCCAGGTCCTGTGTGCCAGCTGGGTCTTCCCACTCTGGCATCCGTGGTTCCACAGCAGTGGCCTCTGTCTGCTAGCCACTGCCTCCAGCTGTTTCCACTGACTGAGCTGGGTTCAGTACACGGCTGGTACGCCCCATGTAATACTTCAAGAGGTTCTGGGCAAAGCCGAGAGAACGTACCCTGGGCAGATTGCTTAAAACTGGGCCACTTAAACCCCAGACTAGGGTCTCCTTTCTTAGTAAGGTGAACCAAGCCAGCCACAGAAGCTCCTCTACCCGCTCCTCTGGTCAGCCAGAAGCTACACAAGCAAACCCCAGATTCTCCAGGTGCACCTAATGCCCAAACCCATAACCCTCCTTACTTACATGAGAGGTTATGAAAACCTATTTCACCAAATCCACACAGATTCCTTCAGGCCCCACAGGGTCTAGCCCATGGGAGAGCAACCTGTGGCTCCAGAGCTGTGTGTGGCTCTTTAAGGCTATGTCTACACTGGCCCCTTCCTCTCAGAAGGGCATGATAAAGAGCAAGTTGGGAAGATGCTAATGAGGCGCTGCCATGATATGCAGCACCTCATTAGCATAACGGCACCCACAGGCAATTCAAAAGTGCCACTTTTGAATCGCACACCACCTGTGTAGACAGGGGCCTTTCGAAAGGACCCCCCCAGACTTCGAAAATGCCTTCTTCCTAAAACCAGATAGGAAGGGGCTAGTGTAAACGTAGCCTAAGAGTCTCTGAAAATACATCCCTGGGGGATGGATTCATAGTCTATGCAGGCTTAGTTCACAAGGACTGAAAAACCAAATGGTCACTGCCAGGGACATGGTTATAGACTTGCCATGTGGAGGGAAAAACCCTTCCTTCCTCACAGAGGAAATGGAGGATCACCTGATCAGGTGCCAGTTGTGGCATTTTGCCATTGGCTGCTGGGTTAGACAGCATGTCTCAGTCAAGATGGATGCAATGTCTGGGTCTCTGTTCCTTTGTTTAGCCCATGTCACCTGACTGGGGAGGTGACCACACTTTCCCCTGTGAATCCTTAGCTCTAAAACATTTCTAATACAGGTAGAGAGACAATATCTATAACTGTACTTACCAGCATGACACAAATATACAAGTAGCATAAACAGATTCAGTGAATCACCAACTTTCATTAGACCAGCGTTTTCCAAACTGTGTTCTGTGGAACACTGGTGTTCCATGCGATGTGAATAGATGTTCCATGAAGAAATTTTTATGTTAGTGATATTTGTCCTTCTAAAATATTAAACATGAAATTATGTTTGTATTAAAATACTAAGGTATTTGAATAGTATTTAGATTGTAGGTGTATTAATATTTATAATACATTCAAAATAGCACAGCTGTTATTACGCGACTTGTGCCAAAACGATTATGAGTCAATTTGCATTGTTTCAGGATGAATCAAATTCAGAAAAATCATGTGATGCTGTGAACCTGATAAGAGGATCCAACTCTCCAGCATCATTCCTAACATTAAGTGGATTTGTGAATAAAAAATGCAAAAACATTCTTCTCATTGAAAAATTGTCAAATGTTACTTATTTTTATTTTCCAGTAGTTTTCCATTAAAATAACAAACTTATAAAAACACAAAATTAAAAGAATTTTCCATACCTAATTTGCTTTACATTTCTTTTTCATAAAAATGTTTTTTAAGCTTTAAGGAAGTACAGTCCTTTTTTTGAACAATATTGTGCTTTCTAGTTTTGTACAACTAACCATCCTTCTTCTGGCTGTTATGTTGGTATTTTAGTTTGGGCTTGTACTTAATTTTTTTTTTATATTTTATACTTCATTATAGGGTTGTTAAGCATCCTTCTATCAGAGGGACATTAGTCATTGAATCAGATGATTTTCTCTTGTTATTTTTTGTTCTTTGTAAGATAAAAGACATCTAAAAACCCAACTCTTTTAAATCAACTTTTGAACGTTGTGTGTGTGTCAATTTTTCAGTATGAAAACCTCAATACACACACGACCTGCATTTGTGTGTTCCGTCAATATATTCCAAGCCAAAGAGTGTTCCATGGCCAAATTAGTTGGGGACACACTGCATGAGACACCTCACTTGACCCACTTGGCACAAGATTTGGTGAAAATACAGTGGTTACAGAAATGGCTTTATATTTATTGTGAAAATCATCCCCTCTCACCCCGTCACAGGGATCAATGCAACATAAGAATAGATGCAATATCATCATCAACATCAATAACCGTGGGCTCAGTGCCAGTTGGTGTCTGATGCCTCTCTCACTATTTCCTTCCATCTTTCCCTATCCAGTGCAGAGTGGCTTAGTTTCTGTAGACTAGCTCCGCACAAATCTACGACATCGTCTATCCATTCTCTGTGGGGTCTGCCTCTCCTGTTCGAACCATCTATTATGCCGAATACTCAGGTCTTGATTTTTCATTCGTAGTTCATTCTGTAAATATGTCCAAATAGTTGTAGATTCCGTTTTATAACCTTCTGCAGCAGGTTCTCTTTCGGCTGTATCTTCCTATATAATTCCTAATTGGTGACCTTCTGCATCCATCCTATTCTCAGAATCTTTCTATAACAACTCCTTTCGAACGCCAATATTCTTCTTTTCAAATCTTTCATTATCACCCATGTCTCACATCTGTACAACATGCTGCTGAATACACACGTTTTCAAGACGCCCAGCTTTGTTCTTAAGCTAATTGCTTTGCTTTTCCAGATCTTATCCATTGCCTTCAGATTCGCTCTTGCTTTCACTATTCTAGTCGCTATTTCCTTCTTACAGTCTAGATCATACATTATGTTGCTCCCCAGATATGTCAACTTCTCTACATTTTCCAGTTCAATACCATCCATACTGATCTTCCTTCCTCTTTTCTTACCTCCAAATACCATTGGTTTTGTTTTATCGATGTTCCTAATCAGTCTGTACCGCTTTCCTTCTTCGTTTAACACCCGCACCATTTTCGCTAGCTTCTCCTCATCTTCCTCAAGGAAAACTATATCATCCATGAACCTCAAGTTGTTAATTCTTTTCCCATGCACAGATATCCCTTCTACCTCTTCCTTGATCTTGTCCATCGTTCTCTCCAGATGTGCAATGAAGATACTTGGCGATATTGGATCTACTTGTCTCGAACCTCTTCTTGTTTTAAGCCAACTTCCCAACTCCCTGCATATTCTCACCGCTGCCTCCACATTATCATTGATATCATTCAACAACCATATCAGTCTGCTATCCACTCCGTATGACTCCAAAAACTGCCTAAGTCACTTTCTGATCCATACTGTCAAATGCCTTTTGAAAAATCAATGAAGCAAGCGTATATGTTTTTGTTCTTTCGTTGAGTTTTCTCCGCTATCAGCCTTAGTGCCAATATCTGCTGTATGGTACTTCTATCTTTTCTGAACCCTGCTTGCTCATCTGCTGTATGTTCTTCTATCTGTGATCTTAATCTCTCAGTCAGTATCATCATCAGCACCTTGCCTAGATGACTCATTAGGGCAATCGTTCTGTAGTTCTTGCACTCCAATGTACTTCCTTTCTTGGGTATTGTCACTAGCACGGATCTTGTCCATTCCTTAGGTGCCTTCCCTTCTTTCCACGCTATATTACATAGTTAGTGTATTTCCTGAATCATGCTTTCTCCGCTGCATTTGATCATCTCTCCTGTGATCTTATCATTTCCAGGACTCTTGTTGTTCTTTAGTTGTTTCACTGCTTTTTCTACTTCCTCCTTCAAAATATCGATCTCACTCTCAATGCTCAGTGGATATATCTCTTTCAGTTCTTCAGTCATTCTCTCTGAAACACTCGGGTCCAACTGTGCTTTGTATAGATCAGTGCAATATCTCATCCATCGCTGTACAATCTTCTCCCTGTTCATGAGCACTTCTTTGTTCTCATCTTTGATTGCCATCTGCTTCGGTTGCCATTTCCTATTAATATTCCTAATTGTCTTATACACTTTCCTGGTCTTACATTCGCCATAATACCTCTCGATATCTTCACATTGCTCCTCTAACCATTTCTCCTTATCCTTTCTGGCTGCTTTCGTTACCTCATTGTATTTCATCTCATATTGCTGTTCTGCCATCTCAGAAACATCTCTTCTGACCTTCACTGCTCTTTTCTCTTGAACCAACTTTAGTGTCTTCTGGGTAATCCACTTCTTATTGATCTTTTCTTTTTCCGGAACAGTCTGCTCAATTGTCTCTTCTATAGCGATGGCTGTCCCTGTGATTCTCTTATCTAGGTCTTTCTCTGTGGCAATATTCTTAATCTTCTCCTCAAGCGCTGCTCTGTATGCATTCCCTGTTTCTTCCTCACATAGCTTTGCCACATCTCTTCTTTTCTTAAACTGTGTCTTACATTTTCTTTTGAGTTTTATCTTGATGTTTGCAACCACTAGACTGTGGTCTGTGTCTATATCCACTTCTTGGAAAGTTTGGCACTGAGCCTGACCCGGTTATCCTTTTGTCACTGCAACACAGCCGGCACAACAAAAAGAACTTTAACCGTTTGGTTACTACAGCCTGGCCGCGGGTGAGAGTGCTAGAAGCTGCCTGCTCTAACAGTTAAAAAAACTGGGTTGCTTAGGACCCAGGGGAGTACCTCACCGCACATTACCCGGCCACCGGCTAACAGAATTGGCGCAGCGAGCAGGGTTGTGACACAGGCTGTACCACAGTGACAAAATGAAACCAGTCACGATAAACAACATGGATTTCCCCAACATAGAGAAGGGATTCACCCGGGAAGGTTGGGGTGACCCTAAGCGGGACAAGGAAATGTTGGAAAAGAACTGGAGACAATCAGAGGAACTATAGAACAAGGTCTTTCTCCCTTATCTTGCTTGCATGCACCACAGCCTGACTCATGTAAGCGAAGCAGGGGGATGATTACTGCTGTTCAAGCAAACTGGTTTGCTTCCAAATTCTCCTAAGTGGCCCAAACAACTGTCTGGCTTGCCCTGTCTGCCAAGCCCACGACATGGGCAAACCTGAAAAGACAGTTCTGGCAACCAGATCTCTGCCTTTAGGACTGTTCCTGAAGTTACAAATGAACTTCATTCAGCTACCCAAATGTAAATCTTTTAAAAATGTGCTGGTTATTGTTTGTTTGTTCTCGGGATGGGTAGAGGAATGTCCATGCCAGAAAGCTGATACCGCACAGAACTCCACCTTAATTAAGGAATCCTTATGGAAGGTGGGAATGCCTAGTGAGTACCACCATGCCACCGAGCAACCCCTAAGTATAGGACATGTGTCAGCCCACCAAAAGAATAACACCCTGGCTGCACAGCTAAATAACCTGGCAGATGCAGCAGCCCAGATCTCTGCCACCCAAGTAGATTGGGAACGTTTATACCTATGGCTACAAGAGACTCTGGGGCACAGAGGGAGTGATGAGCTGGTGCGGCAAGCACATATCAGGGGGTGGTCTATCACCCACTGACAGGCTAGAGACCTGTTGCGAGCCTGTACTATCTGTGCTAAAACCTGAAAACACATAGCTGAAGCACAGCGATTTGCTAGGCTCAGAGATGGGAAAACACTATGGGCAACCTGGCAGGTTGATTACATTGGCCCACTTCCTACGACCAGGCAAAGGTGTAAGTACCTTCTGACTGGAATGGAAGTTGTTTCAGGAATTGGTTTTGCATACCCTGCCCCATTGGCAACAGGACTGTCCACAATTATGGCCCTAAACTGCTTAACAGCAATTGTCCCAGCACCCCAAGAAATCCAGTCTGACAACAGCTCACACTTTAAAAACAAGTAGTACAAGAGTGGGCTACTAAGCATGGAATTCAGTGGACTTACCACCTCCCTTGCCGACCCCTGTCCAACGGCATAGTCGAGCACTGGAATGGGCTGTTAAAAAGCCACTTGAAGCCCACAGATGGCACTTGGGAAAACAGGCTGGATGAGGTGGTGCAGCGACTAAACAACGAGAAACCCCTACGGGCAGTCCAATCAGCAGAGGATTCTTCCCTACAGGGAAACATTCCTCAACCTCAGCTGCACCACTCAAGGACTCCAAAGCTAATCCTGGAGATACTGTTTTAATTAAACACCCTAGCCTGGGAACACAGACTCATGTACTGCACTCATGCAAAGGTGGGGGTGTAGACTGCTTTAGACTCTAAAAGGGAACCAATAACCGTTACCAAAGCTTGGATCACATCCAAGACCGGCTGACCTTGTGTTTTCTCTCCAGAAAAGAAGGAACCACCTGGAATGCACACCTCCCTGGGAGGAAGCAAGGAAACGACCACCTGTAACATCAGTACACACCAAAGAACTTTAATGTATATAATATATGCATGCTGCTAGATGCCATATTAATACTAATAGACTTAGTAATTGCTATAGGCCTAGTTGTGTTGTAGCTACCTTCAACCCAGATGACAGCATGGCACCTGAACTCCTCGTCATCTTCCTGACAACCTCGCTGACCTTTGCCACACCTAAGCATCCCCTCAGGAATGCCATCCAGTCCATCGTCTCCACCGCTGGTGCCACGGATTGCTGGATGTGTACCCTGCTGAACTCCTCTACCAGATTGGGAATTGAGTTTGTCCCTCTGAACCTGAATGATTGGTGGGACAAGAGCAACATCTTCCGGTGGGGACCAGTCTGCTTTGATGACAGCGACATCCACTCCTACCTTCGCCGCAGCCCCTGGGGTTCATGCTGCGATAGGGTGAACTCCTACTTGGATAAGGAATCTGAAAGTTCTGGTTCTGGTTCTGGTTTTGTTATCATACCCTGTAACGGGATGAGGCTTGCTGGGATTTGAGTCCCTGACGACCTTGTCGTCCTGGGTGCTGGGAGGGTGGAACTGAATGTCTTGCTTGTAATTCCTCGGAGTGGAAGCCATCACATGTGAGGAATCTCCAAGGTTAGGCTGGGCCCTTCTGTCCCATCCTCCTAGCCAAGTTGGTGTGGGTAGAGGTAACCGGTTTAAACTTTCTGGATTAGACCATAATTCCCATCTGCCTTCCTGTCTAATTGTTCTCTGTCTGAGTGTCAGCAAGGGATGGGTGGGTCTCAAAGTATGCAGTACTGGCCCTACAAGGAGGATTTTGTGCTGTAATTAACCAATCTTGCTGCTTTTAGGTAAACACTCAGAACAAATTAAACAGGATGTATCTGCCATCAAAGATGCAGTTAAAATCTTACATGCTATAACTAAGAATGGAAAGATCTCATGGTTAAAATGGTTAGCTCAACAATTAGAATTTTCTCTTACTCCATTCCTGCATTCTATTGTAACCACTATTTTGATTGTTCTTATCATAGCAGTTGTGTTTTGCATAACACTGTGCATCGTTAGGAGACTAATTGATGTGGCTATCTCCTCCATGCAAATCCGATACATGGAGCTGACAAGTGATCCTAGCCAGTTCCGCGATTCCCCACATACTGATCGGATCATTGGGTACTTTTAGACTTCCTCCAAGGAGAGCAAGAGGTGCTGGCATCACCACCACCTTGCGTTCTGGGATGTAGTGTGGTGCATCAGGGGGTGGAATGTAGCCAGACAAAGTCTCCCCCTTACAAGCCAGCTTGCTCACTGCCCCCCCCCCCACCACTGAGGAGCACACAGGGCACGGAAACGGCTGCTGACAGCACAGTCTTTGATGCCCTCATTGAGGCCCAGATGTGCTAGCTTACCGTGACCCTGAGAAGCAGAAAGTACAGCTAAAAGGCTAACAGGCCAAACTGTCAACAAGAGGCGGGTGGGACCCTCAAGAAATCACCCCAGCTGGCATTGATTGATATGATGCACACACACAACCATCCCAGAAGGGGAAGTACCCCGCCCACACAAAAAGAATGTCCTGTACTCCTAAATTGCTTATCTCCTGTCTTACAAGTGCAAATTAAGTAAGAAATGCCCTTGTAACAAACTGGCGTCACAAAGACAGACCAGTGTGATCTGGCACCTCAGATAAGAAAGAGAATACATAACCCAAAAAGGGGTATAAAAGATGGGTCCAGCAGAACTCTAACTCTGAGTGCATTCCACCAACTACCTGCTGGTTGGGTCAGGTGATTGCCTCCCGAGGTCCACAGCTGGGGACGCCCAACCTCGTATTCGTCTTTCCGCGGAATTGAGTGACCGATCCGGCTTGGCTACGCTGGTATCGAGAGACGCAGAGAGGGTAAGATACACCCATGCTAGGTCTCCAACTTTTTTGTACACAGCTAAAGAATTAGAGCTCTGTAACTAGATGTCGTTGTATCAAGATATCATTGTGCTAGATGGTAACAGATATCTTTGTGTTGGATTGTAACGTAACTTGTTAACACCTGTACTTTGCTAGCATATAAGAAGTAAACAATAGCCTTTTGTAACCACACGCTTATAACTGTAGCTTAATAAACTTGTAACTAGTTAAGCTCTGAGCCTGACCCGGTTATCCTTTTGTCACTGCAACACAGCCGGCACAACAAAAAGAACTTTAACCATTTGGTTACTACAGCCTGGCCGTGGGTGAGAGTGCTAGGAGCTGCCTGCTCTAACAGTAAAAAAACTGGGTTGCTTAGGACCCAGGGGAGTACCTCACCGCACATTACCCGGCCACCGGCTAACACTGCTGTACTGATGTTATCCTCCATCTTCTTATCAAAATCATATCTATCATGTTCTTGGACTTCCCGTCATTCAATCGCCATGTCCACTTCCTACAGTCCTTTTGTTGGAATCTTGTGTTGCAAATCACCATCTCATGCTCTGCAGCAAACTAACAGTTTCTCACCTCGTTCATTTCTTTCTCCATATCCAAACATTCCCATGACTCTCTCCCTACCTTCATTATCTCCTGTGATGATCAACACATCTTTCTTCGGTATCTCCTTGTAGCCAGACAGAGTCTCCCCCTTACAAGCCAGCTTGCTCGCTGCCCCCCCCACTGAGAAGCACACAGGGCATGGAAATTGCTGCTGACAGCACAGTCTTTGATGCCCTCATTGAGGCCCAGATATGCTAGCTTATCGTGACCCTGAGAAGCAGAAAGTACAGCTAAAAGGCTAACAGGCCAGACTGTCAACAAGAGTGGGGGGGGACCCTCAGAAATCACCCCAGCTGGCATTGATCGATATGATGCGCACACACAATCACCCAGAAGGGGATGTGCCCCGCCCACACAAAAGAATGTCTTGTACTCCTAAATTTCTTATCTCCTGTCTTACAAGTGCAAACTAAGTAAGAAATGCCCTTGTAACAAACTGGCGTCACAAAGACAGACCAGTATGATCTGGCACCACAGATAAGAAAGAGAATATATAATCCAAAAGGGGTATAAAAGATGGGTCCAGCAGAACTCTAACTTTGAGTGCATTCCACCAACTACCTGCTGGTTGGGTCAGGTGATTGCCTCCCGAGGTCCACAGCTGGGGACGCCCAACCTCGTATTCATCTTTCCACGGAACTGAGTGACCGATCCGGCTTGGCTACGCTGGTATCGAGAGACGCAGAGAGGGTAAGATACACCCATGCTAGGTCTCCGACTTTTTTTCGTGCACAGCTAAAGAATTAAAGCTCTGTAACTAGATGTCATTGTGTCCAGATATCATTGTGTTAGATGGTAACAGATATCTTTGTATTGGATTGTAACGTAACTTGTTAACACCTGTACCTTGCTAGCATATAAGAAGTAAACAATAGCCTTTTGTAACCACACGCTTATAACTGTAGCTTAATAAACTTGTAACTAGTTAAGATCCAAACCTAACCATTTTGTTAACCCTTTTGTCACTGCAACACAGCTGGCACAACAAAAAGAACTTTAACCGTTTGGTTACCACAGCCTGGCCGTGGGTGAGACTGCTAGGAGCTGCCTGCTCTAACAGTAAAAAATTGGGTTGCTTAGGACCCAGGGGAGTACCTCACCGCACATTACCCGGCCACCGGCTAACACTCCTGTACCACCTCTGTCAAGTCTTTATAGAATAGCTCAATCTCTTCCTCCGTACTGTCTGACATGGGTGCGTACACCTGAATAACTGAGATGTTGAACGGTTTTGCTTCGAATCGCACGACCATCATTCTTGCACTCACTGGTTAGTATCCTAATAACGGTCTTCTAGCTCTTTTGCTAAGAAGGAATCCAACTCCTGCTTCATGCTTCATTTCCTTTCCTGATCAAATGACTTCGCAACCACATATCTCTCCTGATCCTGTCCAATGCATCTCTGCCTGTCCAAGTATATCACATCGGTATCTCTCCGTCTCCTTCTGAAGCAGCTCTAATTTTCCAGTTGCCCACAGTTCTCGGATGTTCCATGTTCCAATGGATAGCATATGTGTTAGTTGTAATTTTTCAGTATCGTATTTCCTAATCTGATGAAAATCAAAGAGGCTATGGAAAAAAGCATCCAAATCCAGGCAATCAAGACAGTGACACTGGTAGGGTTGTCAGAAGACAAAAGCCAAGTTCTGGTAGGGGCAGAATAATATTTGCAAAGGTTGTGCAGAATGGATTGTGCAGAATATAATCATATTGTCAGGACAGTGAGCTGTTGTCCCTGCCCCATTACATACAGATATCATGCAAAAATATACATGCCTCACACTTGGGCATTGGTTGCTGTTGTACATGGGCTTAAGAGAGTGTTTGTGATATTGGGGTTTTCTGGGAGGTATCACTGTGAGGCTCAAATCAGGGAAAATTGGTTAGAAACAGAACTACTTACAGCCCAAGACTGGGGGCCCTCCACTGTCAGGCACACCAAAACTGACACAAAGAGCGCTGGCTAGGAAGAAGTCATACAAGCAATCCCCTCAGAGACTCCAGATTTTCTGTGCAATCACGGGTGCCACTATTTATACAGATGAGAAGTTACAAAAATGAATCTCACCAAATCTGAACAAGATCTTCTGATTCCAAATGACCAGCCACCTGCTCATATCTTGATAAAAAGGTGTGTCAGCCGACAATCACGGGATAACCACTAACAGAAAAAGACTCTGTTAGTATATGAGCGGCAGCATTCAACCATGGACAAAAGCAGGCGTGGATTTATGTATATTCAGAGAGAAGCTAGACAGTCAAAGTTCTATTATCCAGCATCCCTGGGGAACTGGGGGTGCTGGGTAATAAATTGTGTTGGGTCAGAGAGCTGGGGCCAGCAGCGAGCCTTGCTCTACCCCACACCTGCGGCCGGGTAGCGGGCAGTTGGTCCTGCAGCAGTGGACACCAGCCCCACAGCAAGTGACCCTATGGCAGCCGGCCCTGGATGGGACACCAGCCCGTGGCTAGCAGCCCCACCTGGAAATGCCAGTTAACGAAATGTGCCAGTTACCTGAATGCCAGATAACAGAGCTTTTACTGTATTGGATTAGAGTGCAGTCCATGACATGCAAATTTCTGTGAGGCTGGTGCTTTGTCTGATACGAGAGACAATGTAGTGATGAGCAAACTGTAAATCCATTTTGCAAGACAGAGCAATCCAGACACTGTATTCACCTTCGAGTATCTGAGGTTGCAAACTTAATGCTCTGCTAATGGTTTTTTAAGTTTAATTTACACAAGTAGATTAGAAGATTTACCCAGCTTTTCTCAGGTCCTTAAATCAAATATATATTTTTTTCCTCATGTAAATCATTGCTTTGGGTTGGAGCTGAGGGTGAGGGGTTCAGTATGCAGGATGCCCTAGGGAGAGAGGAATGCCACAGCCCTATCTCACCACAGCAGCCTGGGGCTGGATGAGCAGCACCTGTCCATGGCCACAGCACCTGCAATGGGCATGGCCAAGGGAAGGATGTATGTCCCCTGGATGGGAAAGAGACAGAGACACAGTAGACACACAGACAAACTCTCTCAAAAATATCAGAGAGGTAGCTATGTTAGTCTGTAGCTTTAAGAACAACAAGAAGTCTTGTGGCACCTTATAGACTAACACATTTTGGAGCACAAGCTTTCGTGGGCAAAGACCTGCTTCATCAGATGCATGAGTAGGGGGTGGTTTCAGAGGGGTATTTAAAGAGTGGGGTCCCAGTAAGAGGGAAGGCCAGAGCTGACAAGGTCTATTCAGGTGGAAATGGCCCAGTATCAACAGTACTTATCAAAAGAGGAAAAAACAAGTCAGATCAGACAGGGGAATGTGAGCCTTTGTCAGAGTCTAATGGGGAGCTATTAGCTCCCAGAGCAGAGAAACTGCCTTTGTAAGCTGCGAGCCGCTCCCAATCTCCGTTTAATCCATGGTTAATGGAGTCAAATTTGCAAATAAATTGCAGCTCAGAGATTTGTCTCTCCATCTGATTTCTTAAATTTCTTAGTTCAGGACTGCCACCCTTAAATCTGCCACTGAGTCTCCAGGGAGATTGAAGTGTTTCCCCACAGGCTTCTGCACATTACTGTTCCTGATGTCTGATTTATGTCCATTTATTCTTTTCCAGAGAGACTGTCCAGTTTGGCCAATGTAAATTGCAGTGGGGCATTGCTGGCACATGATGGCATATATTATATTAGTAGATGTGCAGGTAAAGGAGCCCCTGACAGTATATTTGGTGTTAGGTCCTGTGATGATATCACTGGTATAGATATGTGAGCAGAGTTGGTAGCGAGGACTGTTGCAGGGGCTGGTTCCAGGCCTAGAGCCACTGCTTTATGATTTGTAGTGGCTGGTGAGGATTCGTTTAAGGTTGGCAGGCTGTCTGTAGGAGAGAACAGACCTGCCTCCAAAGGTCTATGAGAGTGAAAGATCGTTGTTCAGGACGGGTTGCAGATCACTGATGATGCGCTGGAGAGGCCTTAGGTGGGGGCTGTATGTGATGGTCAGTGGTGTTCTCTTGTTTTCCTTGTGAGGCCTGTCTTGTAGCAGGTGGCTTCTGGGTACCCATCTGGCTCTGTCAATCTGTTTCCTCACTTCCTTAGGTGGGTATTGTAGTTTGAGGAAAGCTTGGTAAAGGTCTTGTCGAGGTTTGTCTCTGTCTGATGGATCAGAGCAAATACGGTTGTACCTTAGTGCCTGGCTGTAAACAATGTAAAGTTTTCTCTCTCAGAAATATACAGGTTGCATCTCTGAAAACAGGCACTTTCTGGTCTGGCAACATCTGTGGTCCAGCTCCAGGATCAAAGAGCCCAGGAGCTGAAGGGCAGGCTGCCAGTCGCAATGAATTGGGCAGCCCAGCTGGAAGCAGTGCAGGACGGGGGCCAGAGACCCATGGCTGCCCACAAAAGCAAGGGCCCAGAGCCAGAGCCCCACAGCAGCAGTGCAGGGACCAGAGATGGGCTGGAGCCAGAGACCCACAGCAATGTAAAGCCAGGGCTGGAGCCCTGCTGCAGCCCTGGTGAGTTTGGGGCCAGGGCTGGAGCCGCAGGGTGGCAATGTGAGATCTGGCCTGAGGAGAGCATGGAACCAGGACGGGCAGACCAGAGCCCCTGGCAGCAGGTAGTCAAGGACAGAGCTATGTGGCAAGGTCACATAAGCACAGGGCTGAGACAACGCAGAGCCAGGGTTGTAGCTGGAGCCCTGTGGCAGAAGCCAGCGACCTGGGCAATCCAGGAAACAGCAGGTGGACAAGGAGTTGAGGGAGGAGCCAAAGCAAGTGCCTGGGGGCCAGTGGCAAGGGACCTCCCCTGGTCCAGCAAATTTTCTTGTTCGGGACAGGTCAGGTACTGACTGAGCCACACCAGGGAGGTACAACTTATAGTACAGGGGTCAGCAACCTTTCTGAGAGTGAGTGCCCAAATTTGACCTTTTGACCTCTATGTACAGTCTGAGTGCCAGTGATACTTTTTAAAGTCACTAATAGTCCTACTTACAACAGCTTCATTCATACATAAAGATGCAGAACTTTATCACTTAGGTGGCATGGCTTTGAGCAGGCTCCAGGCTGCATGGGGGTGGAAGGGTGGGGCTGAGCCCTCACCTCACATACTAGTGAAAACTGGCTCGTACGCCACTCTTAGCACCCTTGCCGAGGGTTGCTGATTCCTTCAGTAGTAGATAGTTGTCCCTTTCTCCACGTCTGCCCCTGCTACACCAATGGGATTATACCTATCTTGGTCCTCATCTCTGGCCCATTGTTCCTACTGTAGTTATTTTACAGTATAACTGTCCCTGCTTTCCATCCCATATTACCTGCTGCCATCATGTCGTCATCATAGAGCACATGCCTCCCTTTCCATTTAATGAGAACTTGAGTAATGAGCACATTCCATTGTCGTGGCACAACCAAACTCTGACCTTGCATTAAGTTATGACAAGAGGAAGCTGCATACCAAATGTGGTGGTCCTAGCTCTTGCCACTTCGAAGGAGTTCTTGAATAAACAGACAAATGCACTTAAAGACAAATTGTTTCAAATATCTAGTAGTTGAGAAAGCCCGAGCTTATTGAACTAAGACATTTCTTGATGCATATTCACTTTCCAGAACCTCCATGTCATCTGCAGGTATGGAGCTTCTTAATGTCATTCATTGGAATTCATCCTGAGGAAAGGAACTTCTCTGCAGGACAGATAACATTTGAAGACTCTGGTTAGTTTGGTTATCTTTGCTTAGTCTATGGATGTTAATACTTTGAAAACTATATCGAAAAAGCATAGGAATATGGAGTGTTGGTTCTTCCTTCCACTGCTCTGTGGGATTTTTTAGTATTATTAATAATAGTTATTTTGGGGGGAAACTTACTTTGCTTTTTTCTTTTAAAATCTTTCAGAGTTGGCTAACAAGTATCACTGTATCCTTTGCCCAAGAGAATGAAAATGCTCCAACGGGGTAAATACATATTTATTCATTCTTAATAAACCAAAATGACTCCCACTAGAGGTATTAGTTTACCAGCTAAGCATGTAATTAAGCTTTTATAAAGTATATTCTTTACCCAGCAGACCAGAATGGCAATGTAGAAGATTTTCTTGACTACCTGGTAAATAGACAATTATACTTTCATTCACATTTTTATTTACCGTTTCAAAGAGACGTCCCAGACTGTTAAATTTATTCAGACTGCACTTGCAAATTTTTCTATGTAAACATATGTCATTTATTCAACTCACCTGAATCAAAGGTTCAATTCTGAGATGGGGGAGGTGAAAGTACCTCCCATGCCACATGTTATAAATTGCACAGCTGTGTGAAAATTAAGTTTATCATGCATCTTTGAGTGTTTCACCTGTTATCTGCCCACTAATGCATATCTCCTGGGACTTCTAATATTCCAAAGCCCTGGGAAGCTTCATGAGTCAGCTTATGTTGTAAATAAAACAATGGAAAAACACTAAAACAAAGAAATATTTCCTCCCTACATTGTTATGAGGTATTGGATGAACAGTTCTGATCCCACATTAGGGACTGTTTTAAGGTCCAGTTATCTCACCAGTTAGAGCTAGAAATGGGAGCTCTATACCACTAGTAAAGCATGGACTCTTTCCTTTCCCAGGGAGGCACAGATCCTGTTTAATAGGGCTTTATTCAGCAAAACTTTGAAGCACCTGCTTATGTCTATCCCTATTCTGCAAAGTACATAAGCATATGCTTAAAGTTAGTGCATGTGCTTAAGTATTTTTGCTAAATTAGGGCCTTGCTCCTCTATTGTACCAAATATTTGAATTTCAAAATCATGACATTGTTCTTCATACACAATCTATCGTAAGTAATTGCTATAGACTTTGAAATTGTACAATTATACATGAGGAATTATAATATTTCTCTCTGAGTTCCGTCCAGCTGGTAATGGTTCCAGGCATAACACTAAGAAATAGACAAACTAATACCCTACCTATTAAAATATTAAATTTCTAAAACATTCCCAAAGTAGATTTGTGTTTCGTAAAATGTCTGGCTTCTACATTGTACATGAGAAAGTGGCACAAGAAAAGGCATTGGTCCTGCAAAAACTCTTGCATCTGTTTAACTTTACACACTTAAAATTAAATATGTGCTAAGTATTTGCAGAATTGAGGCCTGTGACCCAGCTTCAGGGAAGTATTTAAACATGAGCTTAAATCAAATTCTAATTAAGAAAATCTTATGCCTAACTTCAGACTTAAATAAGACCCATTGGTTTTAAGTGTGCCCTTGAGCTCTTCTCTGAATCAGAGCCTATATGATCATTACTTATGTACCCATTGGATGCTGGGGGAGTGGGCAGGCATAGCCTGCCCACGGCTACAAGGCCCCTCTCACGATGAGAGGGGACCCATTAAAAACAGCCCGGTTCCAAGTAAATACGGGGGACAACGAAAGAAAAACCAGGAGCGGGAGTGAGGGTCAAAGGTTTAAAATGAGGGAGCCAGAGGGGGACACCGAGCAGAGGACCCCGGACAGCGCCCACCGTTCCTCAAAGGCGTCCAGGGAGTTGGTGGACGCCGCCCAGAGGAACTCTGCTCGGATTCGTGAGTGGAGGGAGGAACGGAAGTAGGCCCCACAGTCGCAGGTCACCCCCCCTGCCAGCCTCCTCTCCCTGGTTTTGTAAATGGCCATTTTGGCCGTGGCCAGGAGGAGGCTGATGAGGAGGTCCCGCGACTTTGTGGGGCCACGGATAGGGTGTGAGAGGATGAGAAGGTGTGGGGAGAAGTGCATCCAGAACCTCAAGAGGAGGTTCTGGAGGAGCCGGAAGAGGGGCTGCAGCCTGGCGCACTTGATGTAGATGTGCGCCAGGTTCTCCCTCGTGCCGCAAAAGGTACAGGTGTCCGGGATAGGGGTGAACCGCGCCAGGTACACGTCCGTGCTCACCTCTCCGTGGAGGATTCTCCAGCTGATGTCCCCGGCGGGCCGCGGGACCAAGGTGGAGTAGAGGCTGGCCCACTGGGGCTCCCCACCCTCCGATGATGGCAAGAGGTCCCGCCATTTGTGATCGGGGCGGGACACGAGGGTGGGGAAGTGGAGCGTGTGAAGCACGAGCTCGTACAGAAGGTGTCGAGGCGCGGTTCGGAAGGGGACCGGCTGGAAAGTGTGCAGCCGGCTGAGGTGATGGGGGGGAGGGGGGCGGGCAGGATCGCGAAGCCGGGGGCCCACGAAGAGGTCCGGAGGGCTAGGAGTGGGAGGGGGGAGGGGTGCACCCTCTCGCAGGACCCGGCCGAGGTAACTGTGAGCGGTGGAGGGCAGGGCAGCCTTCACCTCCCGGAGTACGAGACGGGGGGAGCGTAGGTCAGAGAGCCCCATGCGCCGGGCAAGTGCCGGGGCCTCCATCCAGTCCCCCCGCTCGTAGTCCAGGAGGTCTCCGACCCTGGTGATTCCACCTAGGACCAGCCTCCGGCGCACCGTGCGAGACTCCGCTGCCTGCACACGAAGGTGGGGGTTGTGTAGCAGGGGCTCCGCGAGGAGGTCTTCTCCCACAGTGGCCCCTAAGGACCTGGAGGCTGCGAGCAGCTGCCAAGTGCGGAGGAGGTCCTGGTAGAAGGCCGGCAGCTCCGAGAGGCCTCGCGGACGGTCTCTGCAGGATAAATAGAGGAGCTGCCGGTCGCATCGGAGCCCTCGGTAACGGCGGAGGAAAGCGTGCGCCAGCGTGCTCCACGCCAGACTATCTGCACTGTTGGTGTTGAGAAGCCTCTGCAGGGCCCGGAGGCGGAAGACATGGACCTGAGTGCGCGTGCAGGTCAGGCCCTGTCCCCCCTCCTCCGGGGGGAGATGGAGTACCCCTGCAGGGACCCAGTGCAGTCCTGGCCAGAAGAACTCCAGGATTAACCTCTGGAGCTGGTCCAGGAAGCCGGGGAGTGGGACCAGGGTCCTGAGGCGGTGCCAGAGCATGGACAGGACTAGTTGGTTCAACACCAGCGCTCTCCCTCGGATGGAGAGGCACTGGAGTAGCCCTGTCCACCTCCGCAACCGCTCAGCGACCCTGCTCTCTAGGCCTTGCCAGTTTTCCGGCGGAGAGGGATGCATGGCGGAGAGAAAGACGCCTAGATAGAGCAGCGGACCCGCGCTCCACCGGATGGCCTGAAGCGCGGGTGGGAGGCGGCTCGTCTGCCATCCGGTCCCGACCACCAGGCCAGAGCTCTTGACCCAGTTGACCCGGGCGGAGGAGGCTGCCAAGTAGATACCTTGGCAGGCCTCCAGACGCGCCAGGTCTCCCGGGTTCTGGACCACGAGGAGCACGTCGTCGGCGTACGCCGACAGGACGAGCCGCAGCCCTGCCTCTGGAAGCGCCAACCCCATCAACCTTCGCCGAAGGAGGCAGAGGAAGGGCTCGATGGCCAGAGCGTACAGCTGTCCTGAGAGCGGGCAGCCTTGTCGTACTCCCCGTCCAAAACTGACCGGAGCGGTCAGGGTCCAGTTGAGCTTGACCATGCACTCCGAGGCAGCGTACAGCACCCGGAGAAACCCGACGAAGCGGGGTCCGAAGCCGAAGGCCTGCAGGGTGCCCAGGAGATACCCGTGGTCCACCCTGTCGAACGCCTTCTCCTGGTCCAGGGACAGGAGGGCGAACAACAGGCCATCCCTACACCCAAGCTCTAAGAGATCCCGGACCAGGGACAAATTATGCAGGATGGTGCGGCCTGGGACGGTGTAGGTCTGGTCGGGGTGGACCACGTCCTGCAGCACGGACCCCAAGCGACGGGAGATGGCTTTGGCAATGATCTTGTAGTCCGTGCTGAGGAGCGAGATGGGATGCCAGTTCTTGAGGTCGCGGGGGTCCCCCTTCTTGGGTAGCAGGCTGCGGACTGCACGCCTGCACGAGAGGGGGAGCACCCCGGTTTGCAGGGCCTCGGCCCAGACGCCGAGCAGGTCTGGGCCGAGGACGTCCCAAAACACGCGGTAAAACTCCACGGTCAGCCCATCCATGCCCAGGGATTTATTGGTGGGCATGAGACGGAGGGCTTCCGAGAGCTCAGCCAGAGTGAGAGGAAGCTCCAGCCGGTCCCGGTCGCCCGTGCTGACCGACGGGAGTTGGTCCCAGAGCGCCCTGTGGGCATCGGCGTCGGTCGGATCCGGGGAGAAAAGGGCGGTGTAGAAGGCGCGAGCCCTCTCGCGCATCTCCACCGGATCCGTAAGAGGGGTGCCATCCTCCGCCAGAAGGCAGGTGATATGTTTTTGGGCGCCCCTCTTTTTCTCCAGGGCGTAGAAGAAGCGGGAGCCACAGTCCATCTCCCGTAGGAGTTGGATTCGTGACCTCACCAAGGCCCCCTGTGCCCGATGGGCGTCGAGGGTCCTGAGCTCGTCCCGCTTCTCCTGGTACGTGCCGCAGAGGGATGGATCTCCGGGGCTGGCGGCTAGATGCCTCTCCAGCTCAAGGACCTCCCGTTCCAGCTGCCCTATCAACGCATCCCGCCGCCGGCTGGTCCCCCGAGTATAGTCGCGGCAGAAGAGCCGCGCGCGCACCTTTCCCAGGTCCCACCACCGCCGTGCCGAGGGAAAGGCGTGCCGCTGCTCGCGCCAGGCCAGCCAGAACTCCTGGAAGGATGCCACGAAGCCCACGTCCTCCAGCAGGCTGTTGTTAAAATGCCAGTAGGCCGACCCCCGCTTCCCCGGCGAGAGGGAAGCCTTCACGGCCACCAGATGGTGGTCCAAGAAGGGGGCCGGCCGTACGCTGGAGGCGTGGGCCTGGGAGAGATGGTGCCGTGAGATGTAAATGCGGTCCAACCAGGAGTGTGCAGATTTATGGCCCACCACCTGGACGTAGGTGAAACCGGCGTCCTCGTCCAGGTGGTGGCTGCACCAGACGTCCACCAGGGAGCGACGGTTAATGAGCTCCCTGAGGACGTCCGCAGCGGCCTGGCACTTCTCGGTCCCTGTGCGGTCCCGCTCCTCGAGGGTGCAGTTGAAATCCCCGCCGAGGACCAGGCACTCGCGAGGATCGATGGTGTCGAGGAAGGCCTCCACCTGCCGGAAGAAGGGGGTTCTCTCCGGGCCGAGTGTCGGGGCGTAGACGTTGACAAGGTGAAGAGGCAGCCCCTCCACCCGCACCCGGAGATACAGCAGGCGGCCCGGCACGACCTCGACGCTCCCCAGCACCTCGGGCTGCAGGTCTGGGGAGAACAGGGTCGCTACCCCGGCCCGCTGGGCCGAGAGATGACTAAAGTGGACCCCGTCTCCCCACTCCAGCCGCCACTTGGCTTCGGCGGCCGGAGTAGTGTGGGTCTCCTGTAGAAAGGTGACCGAGTACCGCCCCCTCTCGGAGGAAGGAGAGCACTCAGCACCTGCGGAGACCCGACCCGCAGCCCCTGACGTTTAGTGTGGCAAAGATGAACGGCGCCATTTGGAGGGCTGGGGAGGATCCTCACAAGAGGGAGCGCCGGCGGTTCCCGTGGGGCCATGCAGCAAGCCGTGAGCCATGCCAAAGGTGACGAGGGCATCACAGAAGCCACAGGCCGGTTGGTAGACCGCGGCGTCCCTCTTCCCGGTCCCCTTGCCCCGCCTCAGGAGGGCCCTCGCGGACTCCAGGGCAGAATGGAAGTGTCCCCAGCGCTGGAGGGCGAGAGTAACCTTGTTCTTGGAGCCGCGAACATCCTCCAAGAACTGGCGCATCTCACCCACCAGCGCGTGGGGTGCCAAGGTCTCGGGGTCTTGAGAACCCGTCGGCCTCGCGTTCTTTTGGGCCCCCCGGCCAGAGAAGAGGTTGGGGTAGGGACTGGGGCCTGAGTTTGGGAGGGATGAGGGCGGCGGAGGGAGAGCAGCCCCGGAAGTGCTGGGAGAGGGCAGTGCAAGAGGGGCCTCCTGAGGGGTTACGACCTCGGGGGCAGGTATGAGTGGGCAGGGGTAAAAAGGAGGGGGAGGGATGGGGGCAGGGGAGGTAGAGATCAGTGGGGGAAGAGAGGGGTCATGGGGGGGAGGGAAAGGAGGGAGTGGGGGGGGGAGGAAGGGGAGGGTTTAGAGTGGGGGGATTGCGGGTTCTGGAGCTGGGCATTGGCCGGGAAGGGGTATGGCAGGGGTGGCAAGCAGTGAGGCCAAGGTGGGAGCAAGGGCGGAAATACGGGCCAAGGAGGTCTCCAGAAGCGGGGCTTCCTCAGGCAATGGCAGGGTAGAGGTTGAGGTGCCGGCACTCTCAGCGGGAGGTGCCGGCAGGTCGGGGGAGAGGGTATCGGGGTTTTCAGTTGTGGGGACGAAGGGGGGGTGCAAGGGGAGCCCTAATTCCCCTGGGGCGTCCGGGGGCTGGCCGACCTCCGTCGGGGGGTCGTCCCTAGTTGAGGGAGGGGTTGCCACTTGGGACAGCTCAGGGCAGAAGGAGGTGGCAATTGAGGGATCGCTGGTGGGAGGGGTGGGGGAAAGTGGGAGGGGTGGGGGAGAGTCCATAGGCGGCCCACAGGCCTCTAATAGCAGGCCTTCCATGTCCAGGGCCACCAGGGTGAGGCCCAGGGCCTCGACCTCCTGCGAGAGGAGGGCGAGGCCGGGAGCCACCTCCTCCGGGCGCTCCATTACAGCCGCCTGGGTAGCGGCCGGAGGGGTGTCGGAGGAGGGCGCGGGCACAGGGAGGGCCGTCTTGGCCTCTTTTGGCTCTGGCTCCGGGGCCGAGGGGGTGTTAATCTCCTCGGCCGCCGCGCCGGCAACCTCCGTTGCCCCCGGCAGATGGTTGGTAGCCGGGGGTTCGGCGGGTGGAGCGGGGCTGGCGGATCTCTTGGGTGCCTTGCGCGGCACCTCCACCCCGTCCTCCAGCGGGGTGGGGTGCCGGACGCGCGCACCCCCTTTTTTCCTTTTCCCCCCCACCAATACCCAGCCCTCCGAGGAGGCAGGCTGGGCAGTAGAGGAGGAGGGGCCAGGGGATAGGGCCGACAAGGAGGGAGGGAGGGAGGAGGGGGGTGGGGTGGCAAGGGAGAGGGGCGACCCGCCCTGGGGTGGGCCCTCTTTTGGTCCTGCCGCTGGCCCTGCCTCCCTCTCCTCCACGGGCCTGGCTTTTGTGCCCGCTCGGGCGCTGGCACCCACTTCTTCTCTCCCGGCACCATGCTGCCGGGTGCCCTCCGACGCCCGAGCGGCGATGGATCCGTCCGGGCCTAAAAGAGGAGGGGCGGTCCCAGGGCCTGTCACGGTCGGGGCGCCGGCGGTCTCGTGGCTGACGCCCCCCGGGTCGGAGGAGGTCCCGGGCTCCTCTTCTTCATGCCGGGCCAGGGGGCAATCCCTCCGGACATGCCCCGCCGCCTGGCACCCAAAGCACCGGGCCTCCCCCAGGGTGTAGAAGACCCGGTACTGGGCCCCTTGATAGGGCACCAGTATAGTCCCCTCCTGGGCCACCCCGCCCTGTGCTGCTGCCGGCGGCAGTTGGACTCAGGCCTGCTGGCGGAATGAGAGCACGTGCCGGAGGGTGGGGTCTTTGCAGCCTAGGGGGAGGGGACTCAGGACCGTCAAAGGCCGGCCCAGGGCAGTGAGGAAAGTCAGAAGGGCGGCGTTGGGAAGGAAGGGCGGGACGGACGAGAACACCACCCGCACGCCCAGGTCTTCCAGCGGCTCCAGGGGCACGTGCACGCCCCCAACCGCCAGGCCCCTCTCCACCGCTTCCTGGGCGGCGGCCTCCGAAGCCAGGAAGAAGACGATCTTCCCGAACATCCGGGAGGCCGCCACCACGGCCACGGACCCCACCACCCGTGCCAACGCCCGCACGTAGGTTTCCACGTGGGGCAAGGCAGCCACCAGGAGGCAGCGGACCCCGTGCCTCCTGGTGAGCGTGGAGAAGGGGCCGCGACCATCGAGGATGGTAGTCCTGGCGGAGGCGGAAGGAGCAGGGTGTGGGGCGGCGACCGCCGCCTGGGCATACGACCTGGGGGCTGAGATGTCAGGGCCCCCGGGGTGGTGGAGGGAGCAGGGGGAGGGGGAGAAGGGGAGGCTGCGGCGAGTGCTTGGGCAGCCGGGGGGAGAGTCCCCGCCATGGGGGGTTTAGCCTTCCGGGCGGGGCTCTTGCCCTTCCTTTTCCCCTGGCCCTTCCTGCCCTTTTGGGGGGGTGGGTTCAGGGCCAGGTTGCTGGAGGACACCGCGGCGGAGGTGGTGGGAGCCCCGGAGCCTGTGCCCGCGCCCTCAGCCGACATGGCGGCAGAGTCTTGGGCGGCCCTGGATGAGTGGGCCGCCGTTTCGGGGGTGGGAGGGGTGACAGTGGAAGACGAGGGGAGGAGGGGGTCACTGGATGACCCTCCGGTGGGTGTGGGGGTCATGGTGGTGGGTTTGTAAGATGGGGGAAGTTTGTAGGGCGTGGGGGCCTTTAAGAGAGAGCGGAGGAGGGGAGGAGAGTGGAGTGGAAGGAAGGGTGGAGGCGTGGCTGCCCCTCCCCCACCGGCCGGGCTGAGGACCCAGTCAGATGGGGGAAGGGCAGAGCAAGGGCAGTGAGGTCAGGGGAAGGTGAAACCTAAGATGGCCGCTACTCCCAGCACAAGATGGTAAAATGGCTCCTTTTCTGCACTGGGATGTGAGGGATTAAAGTTTATGCGTGTGTGGGGGGGGGATGGGGCTCAGGCGCTTGGGTGAAGTGAAAAATAAAAGGGGGTGGGAGGGGGCGTGGGCACAGCCAACCTGGGGGAAGGGGGGGGTGGGGGTGCCCACGTGCGCCTGGGGGGGGGCCACAGCAGCTGCTGCAGAGCCTTCAAGAAACCAGGGGGAGAAGGAAGGGGCAGCTGGTTAGAAGGGGGCCTACGTGGAGGAGGGGCCCCCAGCGGCGGCTGGGTGTGGGTGGGGGGGGCAGTAAGGGGGAGGGTGGATGCAGGGGTGGGGCAGGGGCACACCCTAACACCCCACCCCTGGCTATGCAGCCACCCCTCTGGAGCCCCGGTGGAAAGGAAGGGCTCTGCCCAAACTCACCCCTCCCAGGCCACTCCACAGGAAGAGGCCTGTGGAGGGGGCCCAACCGCCGCTTTCAGAAGCCCCTTACCTTTCCTGGGGGGTGAGGATGCAGCAGCTGCTGGATGAGGAGGTAGGCCGCTCAAGTGGGGGGCAGCAGCAGCTCCCCCGTCCCTGGCAGCGTGGGGAATGGGGAGCAGGAGAACGCAGCGCCGCCGAAGGCCGGGAGGAATGTGTCGCCCAGAGGTCATGTGAATGAGAATGCAAAAGGTGTGCATGTGTGATACCTTTTCAGGCAAAGCCTAATGGGTAGCAAGTAAGCCATGAGATTTGGTCTATTGTAAACATGTAGTTGTAAAATCACAATTTAAGCTGACACTTAATGCGGGAGTTGTGAGATCTCACCAATGCTCTGGGTTGTTGTGGGGGACAGGGCAGTCGCCTTAGCTGTGTAAGACATTGATTACACAGGGCTCCCTGGTTTAAAACATTGTGAGAGACAGGGGAGGGGTACTGGTTGAGTCAGCTTGCTGAGTGCTTTGGCCCTGCCTATGCCTTGGCCATATAGCTATAAGCCTGGCTTGACTAACCCTCCCCACCTGTTAAAAGATAGAGCTGGATACTAGGGTGTTTGTGAAACCCCACACTAGAGATACCAAGAGCTGAAATCACAGAGTGGCAGCTGAGGCCACACAGAGCTGAAATCACTGGGTTCTGCCTTAGGGCAGTCCCAAGCAGTAGGGTTAGGACCGGTGGACAACAGCAGGACCAGCGGGTGGCCGGTAGGAGCGGCAGCGGCGGTAGATGACGGCGGCGGTAGACGATGGTGACTGGTGGGTGGCCGGTAGGAGCGGCGGTAGATGACGGTGACTGGCAGATGGCTAGTGACAGCAAGGGGAGGCTACAGACAAGTGGACAGCTAGTATTGCCCTGGTGATGTATCTGTGGGCTTTGAGTTTGGGACTGTACCGCAAAGGGTACACCCTGTAACTGTGTCTGTGTGTGGAAAAGGGCCAAGAGCCCTAGCAAGAGACTGGGTTCTACTGCATATGGGGATGGTATCTGGGTAAAAGGGGTTTTGTCTCTTCTGTGCTGAGATATACTGCATCTGTCGCTGTAACCTTGGGGTAGGTTACGGTCATTAAACAAGCCATTTCTATCTCAGACTCTGTGCTTGCGAGGGCGGGGGAGAACCGCCTTACAGGCACCCAGCACGGGGGTGAAATTGTCCCAGGCCACTGGGTGCGGGCTCGAGCCGGTTGGTTGTATCCTTGATAGGAAAACCCCACAAGAGTTGAACCTGGCCCTTCTGGCAGGCATCTGGTGATAACAGAAGGGTTACACTTATAAGACCTCAAAATTCACTTGAGTCTTTGCTGCTCAATGATTTTGAAAAAGTATGGCCAACTCTTCTTTATACTGAATAATCCAGCCATGTATCCTCTGGAAATAAATAGTTTGGAATGTGTGTGTGTACAATATACATAGCTCTGATCCTCTTACGTGGAGTGCACAGCAGAGGTGCTGCAACAATTTGTACTGTTGGGAGCCATTCAACAAAACTCTAAGGTTATGTCTACACTAGCCCTAAACTTCAAAATGGCCATGTAAATGCCCATTTCGAAATTTACTAATGAAGTGTTGAAATACATATTCAGCGCCTCATTAGCATGCGGGCGGCCGCGGCACTTCGAAATTGACAGGGCTCCTTTTCAAAAGTAGGCAGGGTCCTTTCAAAAAGGAGCCCCGTCGGGACGAGCCACGCGGCAGAGAGCCACATCAATTTCAAAGTGCCGCAGCCGCCCGCATGCTAATGAGGCGCTGAATATGTATTTCAGCCCTTCATTAGTAAACTTCGAAATGGCCATTTACATGGCCATTTCGAAGTTTGGGACTAATGTAGACATGACCAAATGATGGAAAACCAGTTCAAGCCAGTGGGTGTGGGAGCATCCCCAGATCCCCTAGTTCCAACATCTGTGGCATCCACATAGATTGTTACACACATGGGACCACACTGAAATTAATGGGATTCCTCGGGTGTGTCCACATGAGCCCCCTCCTTTCGGAAGGGGCATGTTAATGAGAGAGTTCAGAAGATGCTAATCATGCACTGCCATGAATATGCAGTGCCTCATTAGCATAATAGCAGCCATGGCAATTCGAAAGTGCCACTTTTGAATCGCACACTGCCCGTGTAGCCGGGGGCCTTTCGAAATGACCCCCAGGCCTTCAAAAGTCCCTTCTTCCAAAAACAGATAGGAAGAAGGGTCTTTTGAAGTCCTGGGGTTCATTTTGAAAGACCCCCGGCTACACAGGCAGCGTGCGATTAGAAACCGGCACATTCTAATTGCCATGGCCGCTATTAAGCTAATGAGGCGCTGCATATTCAGGGAGTGCCTGATTAGCATCTTCTGAACTCTCTCATTAACATGCCCCTTCCGAAAGGAGGGGGCTCATGTAGACACACCCCTCATGAACAAGCAGTCTCCCTGAAGGCTTCACGTCAGCATTTTTATGAGAATAATATGTATGTGAGTATGTATAATATTGCATGCTATTCACTAGACCATAATAGTTTCTTCTGTGCAAGCTTCTAGTCCTGTTAAATAAGACAGAACAAGCCATATAACATTAACATATATTATATCCACATATAACGTTCACATATAATATTTCTACTTATATAAGAATTAAAAATAGGAATAAAGACATGAAAAAGTTACAGCACTAAGACCTAACAATGCTCTTAGGCACATGCTTAAATTTAAGCCTGTTCCACTGATATTAAAGCAAATGGGACAGTTGCTGATTTTCAAACACTAATAATTAGGGTGGTTTCAGTTCCTTGATTTTGCTCCAGAAAAGTGTCATTCTCGTGCAAGTTGATAAATGTCCAGACTTGTCAGACACAGGAAAGCATGTAAATACAAATGACAAATATATGATTTCCACCTACACTGGGTGAATATCACAGAAAATATTCAGAGGTTTGCTCCTGGAGACCTCTTACCTGTATAGATACCTCAGAGACTACATATGTTGCTTTTACTCTTTATATTCCAGAAGTTCAAGCCTCTGTTGCTTCTAATCATTACATTCCAGGAGTTCAAACCTTCCCATTGCTTCCTCTTCCTCCTGACTTGAAGCCTTTGCATTGTTCTTCACAGGGCAGCAGCGCCAAGGTTCCTGGTGTGAGCTAGTTAGAGATCTCCAGCTAGCAGCAGCTCAGAATTCTGCAAAGCTGGTCCCAATCAACCTACTCACCAGGAATGAGCAATTATTTTTCACAGGCAAGTAAAATAGTATTTTCATGTTTTAACATCATTATCTGTCATGCTGGTAAAGGGTAGGAACGTTTCTATGACTGTTTCGCACAGCTTCACGAAAAACGAGCAGTCCTGTAGCACCTTAAGGATGAACAGATTTATTTATTAGGTAATGAGCTTTCGTGGGTAAGACCCACTTGAGTTTGGGAAGTATAGGATTTAGGCAGAGGCATTCCTAAGAACAGGATGGATTTTTTTGAATTACAAATGAGGAGGCCCAGCAGGAATCCCTGGTCTCAGTGCAATTGTGCGTGTGTGTGTGTAGGATGGCGATAAAGGAAGAACTCCAGAAGTAAATAGCTTTTTAAAGTGTAAACCCATTAAAGCCTGTAAAAGGGCCAACATTCTGGCAAATGGGATCTTTTCCCCAATGATTAGCAGTTCTTAATGTCACCATTTCTGATGCCTGCCATGAAATGAGCAGTCACCACTACCTATGCACAGACTTCTTTTGTATTGTTATAATGATGGTGCGAACAAGAAATAGTTATAAAAGACTTTCCATTTACTCTGTACTGTTCTTACTGAATAATAACATGTATTTCCCCTTGTATAGTGGCTTTCTTCCATGGCTCTCAAAACATTTTGCAAACACCTTCTACTAAGCACCTTGCGGTGCTTGATCCTACTTGCACACTTTAATGTACAGGCCAGGAGACAGGATAGCTCTCAAAGGAAATCCTTGGCAGAGCTGAGAATATCCTTCATGGCTGCTGACTCTGAAACCTCTGTCCCAATTACTTTTGTACCTCCTCTCCATGGCTTCCAGAAAAAGAACAGAGTTTGATACCACGACACAATCACTTTTTGTGGGTTTTTATTTAACCTCTGCTGTAGTTTGTACCCTTAGAATTTATAAGTTATATTTAAGTACTATTGTCATGAGCAGGATCCTCAGCTGGTGCAAATTGATATAGCTCTATTGAGTTTAGTAGAGCTATACTAATTTACACAGACTGAGGATATGGCGCTGTAGCCTACCTTTAAGTAGAACTATTCAAATGTTCTTCATGTGTTTATTAACCTCTTATGCTCTAAAAGCAAAAGTGAGGCTTGTCAGCCCAACAAGAATATTTGCTTTGATCAGGGATGTATGTTGAGAAACTATGAAGAGGTCCCTTCCTAACATTTAGTACTATAAATAGATACAGTGTTTAACAAGAATTACTGTCACTAGGAAAATTAATAGTTGCCTTTTTAAAAAGGAGAGTGGTTGTGGACTTGCACATGACCCTTTGCTGTACCAACCTATTCATGGTGTATTTTGGAGCAAAATTAAATGTTCTAGTAATTAGCAGCTTGTAACACATATATTAACATCAGTATCATGCCGTGAACATGATTGAAAATTCTGCCCTCTATTAAAAGTATCATGGGTATTTTGTGTTCTAAGCATAGAGAAGACTATGGAATCTCAATAATTTGGTAGTATCTGTAGACAAAACCCGATTCTTTAATTGTGGTAGTTCCACTGTATAGTAATTTACTAGCAGATGTACCCAGCATTGCTCAGGTCTTTCACTAAAGTAATTGTTAGAAAATAAATGAAAAATGGAAATGTTTTTTTCCAAAAACAACAAGAAGTCCTGTGGCACCTTATAGATTAGCAGATATTTTGGAGCATAAGCTTTCGTGGGCAAAGACCCACTTCATCAGATGCATGAATGGGAGGTGGGGGTGTCAGAGGAGGATTTAAAGGATTTAACTGCAGATAATGGGCCACATCCACATTGAATGAGCAGACCTTGTCAGCTCTGGCCCTCCCCTTGACTGAGACTCCCTCTTTAAATCCTCCTCTGAAACACCCCCACTCATGCATCTGACAAAGCAGATCTTTGCCCACGAAAGCTTATGCTCTAAAATATCTGTTAGTCTATAAGGCGCCACAGGACTTCTTGTTGTTTTTGAAGACACAGACTAACTTGGCTACCCCTCTGATGTTTTTTTCAGTGATAGTATTTTTCAGAAATGAAGACATGCAGGCTGGAGAGAGGGTTGGGGGTGAGGAGGGGCAGGGGTAGTTGGCTTTGGGCAGAGGGCTGGTGGGGGAGGTACAGAAGTCAAGGCAGGTGGGAAGTGCAGAAGTTCGGGCAGGGAGCTCAGGACAGGGGGCTTGGACTGGGTGGGCTACTGGGGCCACCCATGGTGGTGAGGATGGTGCTGCGCCAATGGCAGCTCCTCCTGAGGGACCAGGGCAGCACTCCCTGGCCAGCGGCTCCTCCTGAAGGGAAGGATCCAGGGCCGTGTGCTTGTCAGGTGGGGGCTGCTAGCCCCGAGTCCTGCAGCTGCTCAGGGGGTCTTTGCTTGGGTAGTGGCTACTTCACCTCGCAGCCTGTTGAGGGAGAGGGCAGCACTCTGTGGGCTGACACTGGCCTCCAGCTGGCTGCCTCTCAGTCCTGTGCTGCTCTAGGCACTGGTGCCTTTGTGGCTATCCCCAGCCTCCAGGGCCCCCTCTATGCTGCAGCCTGTTTCATGGGAATCTCCAGGGGCAGGCTAGGCTCTGGGGGCTCCCCCTTTCTCCAGCAGGCTCCCCACTCCCATGCAGCCTGCAGGCTGCCTGTCAGGGGAAGCCCTGTTCTTGGGGGCTGCCTCCTCTCCAGATTCCCCCTGCAGTCTGCAGGCTCTTGGAGTGCAGGCTCCAGGGCACTGCCCTCCCTCCAAATGACTCCCCACAACCTGAAGGCTGTCTGGGTAGGGCCAACTTCTGGGAGCTGCCCCCCCAGCATCCAGCACCCCCTCCCATGGTCTACAGGCTGTCTGGAGGCTGCTTCACTCCAGCTGTCCCTCTACAGTCTGCAGTCTGTCTGGGTGGGACCAGGCTGCAGGGGGCTGCCCTCCCTTCTCCAGCTGTCCCTGCTCCAGCTAGCCCCTTGTGGTCTGCTGGATGTTGGGAGGCAAGCTCCAGAAGCTGCCCCTCCTCCAGCTACCACCCACAGTCTGCAGGTTGTCTGGGTGTGGGTAGCAGGCTTCAGTGGGCTCCTCCCTGTTCCAGCTGCCTCTTGTGGTCTGCAGGCTGTCTGGGGGAACCAGGCTCCAGGTGTTGCCCCCTTCTCCATCTCTTCCCCCTCTAGCTCCCCTTCCCATGGCCTGCAGGCTGTCTGGGGGCTGTCCCCACCACAGAAGCCTCCTCTGCAGCCTGTAGGCTCTTCCTGGGGGGCAGCCTTTGGGTTTGAGGCAGGGCAGCTACTTCTCTGGTCTCAGTGATAGGCAAGATGGCGGAGCCCCAGCCCTGCTGAACTCTCTCTTGGTGCTGCAGCTGCCTCCAGTGACCACTCTCAGTATCAAGTCTCCTCTTCTCTGTCTCCCTCTCTTTTGCCTCCATCTGTCCCTCCCTTTCCACGTCCTGAGGGGGGGAGCCTTCTCAGCACTGCCCAAACACAACCAAACCCTGACCTGTCTTTAAGTTAGGATCAGAGGAAGCTGCATACCATATTTCATGGTCTTAGGTCTATGTTAAGAGAAATTCTTGAACAAACATTGCACTGACAGACAGACAAATGCACTCTCATATATATAATATGGATCGGTGATAAGAAATTATTGAGACTGTTGGTGTTTACTGCTTTGGATATAATCCTTTCTATCAGTCAACCATCTGGTTCTTCTAATCAGTGGAAAAGTGTGTTGACTTTTGGAGATACTTTTCAGAGGGAAAGACATTGATAGCATGTCCTTTTTTTGGCTTCAGTCTTCCATCTGGCTCCCCTGAAGAAGTCGACCTTTTAATCAACTAATTAAATTGCACTTATGTTCAACTTCTTATGACAGTCAAAGGCAAAGATTTTATCATGGCAATGTATGACAGGAAGGGGATTATGAGTGCAGTTTGATTAGACATGAACACCAAAAGAAACAGTAAGAATGTATTTACCGTAGCTGGGTCTACACTGCAGAGTTCTGTCTACAGAAGTCACTGTCAACAGTGTTTCGCCAACAGAACTTCTGTCTACACCTAATAGGGGTTCCCCCTGTTGATGCCCTCTGTCAGAGAATGGCCAGACTCCCAGCCCTCTGTCAGCAGAACAGACAACCGGAAGCTCTGCAAACAGGGCTGCTAGGTGAACTGAAAGGCCCCTCTGTTGACAGAGGGCCCCTAGGAGTATCTACACTAGTTTTCTGTCTACAGAATCTGTCTACAAAGGCACTACGCCTCCAACTTTCAAGATGTAACTCTGCCAGGAAAAAGATTGTGTTCCGTTGACAGATTCTAGACAGAACGCATTTATAGTGTGGACATTCCCTAGTTTTGTCGACAGAAGGCCTCTTTTCTACAGAGAACTTTGTAGTGTAGACACAGCTTCAATGTGTTGTGACTTTTACAAACAGCAGGTCAAATGCTACTCAGCTACCACTATCTAAATCAGAGTAACTATTGATTTAACTCAAATTGCTATGGATTTATGATCATGTAATTGCAAACAGCAATTTCAGCAGCTCTCATAAGTTTAAATCAATTGTATAACAACATTAACACTGAAGACAGAAAAAGGAAAAAATGTCTCATACTTAATCATTGTGGCATATAAATAAGCTGAACACTTACATAGGGCAAAGATTTTCACTCAAGCTAGATTTTCAAAAGATGTCACCTTTTGCACCTTACACAAGAGTGACACCTCCAGAAAGAGTCATCGCCCAGCTGTACTCCCCTTGTGTTTAAGTGTTTTGAAAATCTGGCCCTCTCATTTAGATACCTAAATGGGAGACAAGCACTTCAGAAAATCTGTTCCCAAATACGGGTGCTGAAGATTTTTAAAAATTCTGTCCCTGGGATGGAACAGGATACTCCCTCCCTATTAACTGTGTCAGGTTGTTAATAAGCATATATATTGGGTGGGCTCATTGTAATGGGGTAGGTAGGTGAAGGTGTGTTGGTATTGATGATGGACAAGATAGACACAATTAAATCTAAATCAGACTAGTTTTTTTCTGATTAAGTTCGTAGATGCCCGGGCCCGTCCTGCCCTGGATTCTAATATATAAAAGCCTCTCTTTACTCCTCCATAATCCATTTCTCCACATTTTGGAAAGACAGCTTTTTTCAGATCTATCTCTAACATCCTCCAGTATTACTGTGAAAAACTGGAATGTCATACTGCTGGTGTCATTGATGTTACACGCAAGTGACCTCCCAAAGTGCAAAAGAAGCATCAGAAAAAAGTACGAAATTATGGCATGCAAAGTAGGGCATTGCTTTGGATAACCAACTGGGATTTATGCCTGAGTCCCTCCCAGCTACTTATGAATGTCCAAGAAACGCCTTGCTCTTCGGACATTATTGCTTAATTAAAAGCCCTAGGGATTTGAGCTATGGGGAGAACATATAATCTCTGAAGGCCTTTTGTCATTGATAGACATTTTCATCCATAGACCCTGATCATCTCTTCTGAAGGCAGTAAATCCCCAGGCGGTTCCCCTCAGGAGACTTCCTCAGTAGGGCAAGCTTAGCCTCTCTAGGGCAGGGGTAAGCAAACTTTTTATGTCAGACCCCCACTTTTCATCCCTACAGTTAGCAGTCCCCCATCCCCTAATCTGTCTAATGTAATCCAAACCAATGGACATTTTGGTTATATTCATATAAAAAAAAAACCTTTCAGCATGTGTATGAAAATAAGTATGTAGAATGTAAAATCTTTATTAATCTGTATGTAAATATGAATGAACACACATAAAACAGTAACATACTTCAACATTTTTAATGAGATGGATGAGCCTGAGACCCAGCAGTTGATTGTGCTACTCCCCCACAGCCCTTATGAAATTTCACGATCCCTGAGGGGGCCTGCCCCTCATTTTGCACGCCCCTGCTCTAGGGCATAGGCTTTGAGGTCTGCTCCTCCAGCCTGGGGGTTGCCTGCTCCTCCAACATTTCTACTCTAGTTCTGGTCCTCAACCCTGAGCAATGAGGTTACATTATCAGACACAGAGAGGTCAAAACAATGGCCAAAGATCTCACAAAGTCAGTCACAGAGACAGAGCCACTGCATAATGCATCTGTCACTCTGTGTATCTATTAAGAACCAGTCATTTGGCAGTTAGATGCTACTACCAAGGGTTTATAAGATGTACATAATTTAGGAAAGGGCTTTGGGGGGGATGTCCTACTTTGTTCATATATAGGTCCCAGTTCTGACCTCCTTTAGGCTGAAAGCCTCATCCTCAGACCTCATCCCTTCCACAGGTAGATCTGATCACATACAAGTGGAAAGTGGACTTTCCCACCTCCAACGGGCACTGTCTCCTTTCTTCCTCCCTCCGTGTTGTCCATGAGCGGGAGGCTGTAGACACTGAAAGCCAGAAGGAGAAAAGAGTGGGCTCCCTGTGGCGATGGTGGTGGAGTACATATGGTCCCCTGCTGCTCTGGGTCCATGAAGTACAGGAGAAAAAGTGCCAAGTTTCATTATCTTTTCTGCATTGCCCCTGCTCCTCCCTCAGGAAGTTCTAGGGGCTGTGACAACCAGTCATGTCCCCTGGTAGTACAGATCAGATGGATTTTTGGTGCTACCAGAGATGGAAAAGGCCTCCCAGAGTCCTCCCGGAGTCCAGAGACAATATGGCAAAATGGAGCCTCTGCATGAATGGCCCTTGCCATCCCAAAGTATCCTCCAAGCTTAGGGGAAGCCCTGTGGTCTTTTCCATTGAGGGCCAGAATCCAATCCCCTGATGTAATGACAGCTGTGGGGGAATTTCTTGAGGGAAATTTTGTAGAGGAGGCGCTTTGACATTGGAAGGGATTGTCTTGGCCTTACACAGAAGCATTAGGCAGTGTTTAGTTTCCTGCAGTTCCACTGTGCTGGACTTACCCTAAAGTGCCAAACAGTAGAGAACCAGCATAAAAGAACTAAAAGCCCACAGAATATCTCAGCATAACTAGGCACTGCTGTATCTCAGGGATGGTAGAAGTGACCATCTTGGAAGTATGTGTTGTAGTATTCATGATGCAGACCCACAGAAGACAAAATCACGTATGGAGGGATTATCAGGCTGTGTCCATTACTTCCAACTGCCTAGACAACAGTACTAATCTGCAAGTCAGCTACGTGGATGACATGGGCATGAAATATGTATTGGTGCTGCAGTTTCCTTCCATGATAGTTTTGTGTCAGAGCAAAGGCTCGTAAATCTGAGCAAGGCTTGAGTGGCAGGCCTGGGCCTGTATTTAACACATAGTAGGGGTTCTCAAACTTCATTGCACTGTGACCTCTTGATAATAAATTGCTAGAGTGGAGACAAAATCGTGAGCCCACCCAAGACAGAGGCCCAGAGCCAAAGTGCAGTGACTTCAGTCCCAGGATGGTGGGCGTCCAGCTTCAGCCTTGACTCTGGGCAGTGGGGCTTGGGCTTCAGCATCAGCCCTGATGACCCCATTAAAACAGAGACCTGACCCACTCTGGGATCCTGAGCCACAGTTTGATAAATGTGGGCATACACGAATCTATTTTTGCAAAATGATAGACAGATAATGTGCTTTTTATGCACGGAGTTTGTTTTGAACTGTGACAGCATCCTAGTTCTTGTCAGCCATTTTACACTTCTTTGGGTGACCAGCACTTGAATTAGAAGACGAAGTTAAGTAGCTATGTCATACTGATGTCTTCTCACAACAGCCTGCCGAGGAAAGGTTAGTGTAGGCAATCATATCATGCAGAATACTCTCGCTGTGTTAAGCAGCTAGTGCTATAAAGTAGTGGGACAGCATTGCCTAAAGAACAGAGTTCGGTCTTGTGGAACAAGGTCTTCTGAGATGACGTCCTGGTGCCCCTGACGTTTCATGCAGCCCTGGACAAGTCACTTGATCTGCCTTCCCTCATCTTAAAAACTGAGGAGTAGCGCCATGATTAGTCATTCTTGCTTACATCCCAGGATGGATCAGTAGTGTTCCTGTGGGGAACTGAAATGTACAGCATAATAAATGCAAACTGTTTTCATTTAGGGTTTAAATGAGGCTTATGCTCCCTAGGCATCCTTCAGTCTGCGTAGACTATGGATCGCACCTTTCGTAACTCCATTTAAGATCGTCATTTGCAGCATTGACTGTGACTGTGGAGGCCCACACGAGAGTGACAGTTCTTGCTACATCTGCTGCATATGTAGTGGGTGTCTGGCAGGTCCTTTCTGTCCTTTCTATGGGCTCGCTTATCCTCTGCCAGCTGTATGATCTTCATCTTGCCCTTCTGAAGGCCCTTGTGTAGTTCCTGCTTCCAGCTGCTGCGGTCATCTGCCAGCTCTTCCCAACTATCTGGGTCGATGTCCACCTCCTTGAGGTCCCTCTTACAGACGTCTTTGTAGCGCAACTGGGGGCATCCGGGAGGTCTTTTGCCAGAGGCTAGCTCACCATACAGGGTGTCTTTTGGGATCCTTCCATCATTCATCCTGTGGACATGGCCAAGCCAGCGGAGCCGCTGCTGCCTGAGGAGGGTGTGCATGGTTGGAATTCCAGCTTGCTCGAGGACAGCATTGTTGGACACTCTGTCCTTCCATGATATCCCAAAAATGCGCCTGAGGCAGCGCAAGTGGAAGACATTCAGCCTCTTTTCCTGGCGGGCATACAAGGTCCAAGACTTGCTGCCATAGAGGAGTGTGCTGATGATGCAGGCTCTGTAGACTTGCATTTTGGTGTGAGTGTACAGCTTGTTGTTATTCCACACTCTCTTGCTAAGTCTGAACAGAGTTGTGGCTGCTTTTCCAATCCTCCTGTTTAGCTCAGTCTCCAGCGACAGGGTGTCGGTGATGGTGGACCCAAGGTAAGTAAACTTGTGGACGACCTCTAGCGTGTAATTATCAGCGCTGATTGATGGAGGTTCAGCAACGTCCTGACCAAGTACGTTCATCTTCTCTAGGCTGATGGTAAGCCCAAAGTCCTTGCATGCTTTGGAGAACTGATCCAGCAGTTTTTGAAGCTGGCCTTCTATGTGTGTCACTACAGCAGCATCGTCTGCGAACAGCATGTCTCTAATGAGCACTTTCCGCACCTTAGACTTAGCCTTCAGCCTTGCAAGATTAAACAGTTTCCCGTCAGATCTTGTGTGCAAAAAGATGCCCTCTGTTGAGAATCCAAAGGCATGCTTCAGGAGGAGTGCGAAGAAGATCCCAAACAAGGATCAAGGACACATCCTTGTTTGACGCCACTCCTGAAGCTGAAGGCATCCAATGATGTGTCGTCATATTGGATGGTTCCTCTCATGTCTTCGTGGAAAGACTGGATCAAATTAAGCAGCCATGGTGGACACCCTATCTTAGGAAGCAATTTACACAGTCCATCTCTACCGACCGAGTTGAAAGCCTTGGTCAGGTCGATGAAGGCAACATAGAGTGGCTTCCTCTGCTCCGTGCATTTCTTCTGCAGCTGCCTCAGGGAGAAGACCATGTCAATGGTAGATCTCTCGGCACGGAATCCACACTGGAAATCAGGATACACCCTCTCAGCAAGCTTCTGGAGTCTGCCAAGGATGACACGATGTGAGCCAATGCCCAGGTGCCAGGTAAAGGTCTGGTGGGGCAAAGGGTGTGATGCCGCACCGGTAGCTACGCTAAGCAGCCAGGGCAGGCTGGGTTCTATGGTTTGCGTTTAGTTCGGGTACAGCAGCAAGAGGAAAATACACTTATTAGAGGCTTTAACAATTACTTCTTTATTTATACAAAGATAGAAACAATTTAACTAAGACAAATGATTAAAGTACAACAGTTGTGAATGTTTGTTTATAACTTTAGCAGCAGTTAATAAGAAAACCACTGGCAGCGATTTTACAACAGAAGCGACTGCCGAGAGTAAAAGGGGTTTTAAACTGACCGCCCAATTTTATGAATGAAACCAAGATGGCTGCCGAGTTTGAGTGACAGGATAATGATTTTCTACAGTTCTATGTAAAAGGTAATGGCCGATCGCAGTTTTCTAATAGATCTAAATGGTAAGCATGTTTTAAAGATAAGAGCTTCCCGTGGTTTGATTGACAGGCTAATGGTTTTTAAGAGTTTATAGCAAAAAACAGTTAGTACCTGCGGTTTTTAAAGGGGAAACAACACAATTTAACTTAAGAAAAGTTTTAGACAAACTAGCTGGCTTAAACTAATACAATTAATGTGTACACAAGAAAGGCATGTTGCAGGTGTGATTTTCACCCCTGCCTTTTAGATGTGGTGGAACCAGAGTCTTTTCCCTCAATTCCTATAGGAAAGAAGTGTAATACAGGTGTAATTCTTACCCCTGCCTCATAGATCTGGTGTGACCAGAATCTTCCTCTCAATCCCTCGGGAAGAAGTAGATATGAACCAGGCATCCCTAGTCTTGGGAGTCAATACCGGACCTGGCCAGCAGGTGTAGGTGATTGGAGCTCAAAAGGGGTGGGCTGCCAAACCCCTCTTTATACCCCTTTGGTCACATAGGCTTCTTGGTCTCAAGTGGCCAATCAGGGAGGAATATGTTTGAGCCCCAGGTTTCCCAGAGAAGGTGCAAGGCTCAATTCGCACCTGTGAATTGTGCACAATTGGGCACCTTTGGAGGTGATGGGCGGAGGTTCCCCGTTTTTCCTGGGGTGGTGATCAGGCATGTCAATTACCGATATCAGCCAGAAGGCGGCCATTAGCTAGCCCATTCACTGTCTGGTTTCTGTGTATGGTAGAGAGTCTGGGTGAGACAGCATTCCCAGGGCATCAAAGGCTGCCTGTCTCCCTCTCTGTCTCTCTCTCTGTCTCTCCCAGTGGTGGGGAGAAGAAGAAGAGGACAAATGGGGGATTCATGTCCGGCTACACACGAGCAAACAGTTTACAAATGATACTTAGGAGGGAGATTCCACAGTAATTGTTGCAGTCGCTTCTGTCTCCTTTGTTCTTATACAAAGTTACAATGTTGGTGTCCTGCATATCCTGTGAAACCTCACTCTCTCTCCAGCACAGGCACAGCAGCTCATGTAGGGGTTCCAGGAGTGTGTTCTCTGTGGTATACCTCTGGTGGTATATCATCGTGGCCTGGGGCCTTTCCTACTGCAGTGCTGTCAATAGCTTTCTTCAATTTGACCACAGTTGGTTCCTGGTCCAGCTCGTCCATGACTGACAGGAGCTCAACGGCGTTGAGGGCTGTATCAACCACAGTGTTCTCACATGAGTACAGCTCAGAGTAGTGCTTGACCCATTGTTCCATCTGTTTGACTTTGTCAGTGATGACTTCACCAGATTTGGATTTCAGAGGTGCCGTCTTGTTCTGGATGGGTCCCATTGCCTTCTTTATGCCCTCGTACTTTCCCCTGAGATTACGAGAGTCAGCACAGGTCTGGATACTGCTGCATAGCTAAAGCCAGTAGTTGTTGGCACAGCGCCTGGCTGTCTGTTGTACTATTTTTCTGCTACTCTGAGTGTTTCCTGGGTACTCTGACTCAGTGAGTGTTTATACTCGGTGAGTGTTTATGCAGCGCGCTTCTTTTCGATGACTGAAATCATCTCATCGGAGTTAGCTTCGAACCACTCATTTGTGTTTCCAGCTCTTCTTCCAAACACTCACAAGGCCATATTGTAGATTGTGTCCCTCAGATGCTGCCATCTGGATGTCACATCAGCACCCCCAGGGCTGCTGCGCAGATTGTCCTCAAGGGTCTCTCTGAACATTTCGGCTTTCTCTGAGTTTGCCGTCGTTCTGGCATCAATGCGGGGCCTTCCAGTCGGTTTAGAATGGTGCAGCTTCTTGGGTCTCAGCTTGAGCTTGGAGCAGACTAGCGAATGATCTGTATCACAGTCGGCATTATGGTAGCTGTGTGTCAGGAGGACATGTTTGAGGTTGTCGCGTCTGGTGATGACCAAGTCTAATTGGTGCCAGTGTTTCGAGTATGGGTGTCTCCATGACACTCTGTGCTGTGGCTTGGTTCGGAAAAAATGTGTTTGTGATGCACAGATTGTGCTACGTGCAAAGTTCGAGGAGACGCTGTTCGTTGTCATTCATTTTTCCCACACCAAAGTGACCTAGGCAAGAGGGCCATGAGTCACAATCAGCTCCAGCTCTTGCATTGAAGTCACCCAAAAGGTACAATTGCTCACGAACAGGTGTTTGCACTATGGCGGCACTGAGCTCATCATAGAATTTGTCCTTTGCTTCTGGTGTGGCGTTCAGGGTTGGAGCGTAAGTGCTGATCAGGTGGATGGGACCGGCGCAGGTTTGAAGTTTGACCTGAAGAAGTCTTTCTGATCTGCCCATGACTAGTTCCAGCATTTGCAGAAGGGTGTTTCTGATGGCAAAGCTGACACCGTGCTCCCTGGGTTCCTCTTGGGCTTTGCCCTGCCAGAAAAAGGTGTAGTCCTTTTCCTTTAGGGATCCCAAAGCTGCGAGTCATGTCTCCAGCAAAGTGGCGATGTCAACTTGGAGCCTCTTCAGTTCCTCCTTGATGACAGAGGTCTTCTGGGTGTCGCTGATGTCCTGAAGATCTTCAGTCAAACCGGTCAACATGGTCCATACATTCCAATAAGCAAGCTTGAAACTTTGATGATTTCTTTTTCTTACTAATTTTCTTGTTGGTTTGTCTGGTGCTCATTTCAGTCACTTGTCAGGTGTGGGAACCTTAAGCCTCATGCACCCAGTGAGGCAAGTGAACTGTGGTGAGACAGTGCCCTACTGGCTGGGGGCTGCCCAGCTTAAGGTGGGCAGTGACTGTCCAATGAGATGCGATGATCTCTTCCACTGTCAGAAGCAAACCCTGGTGCTCATTCTGTACGCCAATCGAGCAAGAGCTCATAACCAGTATCTGTTGCCTCTCACGTTGGTTGAACACTGTTAAGCGTTGCTGGAGTACCTCTCCAGGCACGAGCCTGACCAATTTTTATGTAGACCCTGGGCTGCCCATACACCAGGCCCCGCCCCTTGGCTTTACTGATATAGTCCAGAGGAAAGGATAACCTCTACGTTTGGTACCAGCTGAGCTGCAGGAGTTGCTAGGACAGTGCCAGAAGTTGACACAGAACCACCTTAGGACTCCCCTCCGGATTTTCTGTCAGGGTTTACTCCCTCAGCCTTACTCCTTCCCAGGATAACCCACAAGGCAGTGGGGCGTCTTCCTCCAGCTTCACAGGAGTTGTCGATTTGCAGCACCACACCTCCTGGTCCACCGTTGAGACTGTGCATTAGAAGGGAGAAGGAACAAGTCCCTCCATAAGGTCGGTATGTGAGACAGACCAGACCCCCCTCACTGTGTTTCGCCTGTGAGCTGACGCAGTTGCCCGGGGGATGGCGTCGCTGTAATGCACAACAGCTGCTAGGAGCCATCAGTGAGAGTTGAGTGGTGGGTGAGGACCAGTGCTTCCATCCGCCTGAAAAGGTGCAGCTGCTGGAGAGTCAAAGGTACTACCTCTACCCCAGACACCCCATATCCCCCTTGGTTCATGCTCCCACACACGTAAAATATCCAACATTTGTGAGGACATGGTTTTCCTCACAAGTGACTAATACAAAGCACTTGCTTCCATAGCCAGTTGTAGCGACCATGCAAGTTGCCAAGGTGCTAAAGAATACAGTAAACCCTCAATTTAATGGACCCTAATTTAGCGGACTTCGGAAATAATGGACACTGTCTGCCAGCCAGCCTCCCCCTCCCCAACCCTCGCCCCAAATAAATGCTGGTGTCCCAGGGCTGGAGCCATTGCTGGAGCCACCGGGGCCAGAGGAGGGAAACTTGGTTTCCACAGGAGTGCCCAGCCTAGGGTGGGTGATGAGTGGCTCGTGGCAGACAAGCCCAGAGGCTCTGCGCTGTAAACAGCGCAAAGAACCTGGTGCTGAGCTGTCTCTCACCCAAGCCTGCAGCGTTCCTCCTGGGTATCAGATGGACTGCTCTCTAGTGAGCCTTGCAAGGTGCCTCTAGTCCTGCAGATTTGGATTTAACTGACTTTCGGCATTAACGAGCACCTCTCCCCCCATTAGTCTGTTAAATCAAGGGTTTACTGTACTCACTGGGTGCATCTACACTTGCATTCCTCTTTTGAAAGAGGTATGCAAATGAGGGAAATTGAAATGCAAATGAGGTACATATTTGCATATTTGGCACCTCGTTTGCATACTCTTACTTTGAAAGAGCTTCTTTCAAAAGAAGAAAGCCAGTGTAGATGCTGCTCTTTTGAAAGTAAACCCCATCTTCGAAAGAATCCTTCTCTTTATTTAATGGGAAGAAGGATTCTTTCAAAGATGGGGTTTACTTTTGAAAGAGCAGCATCTACCCTGGCTTTCTTCTTTTGAAAGAAGGTCTTTTGAAATAAGAATATGCAGATGAGCTGCTGAATATGTAAATATTTGCCTCATTTGCATTTTTGATTTCCCTCGTTTGCATACCTCTTTTAAAATAGGAATGCAAGTGTGGACACAGCCACTGTGAATTGTACCTCTGACTGCAGCGGTAACGTTCATGGGGACATCATGGAGTATAGTAACTCCTTGCTTAACACTGTAGTTTTGCTCTTGAACAATGCGACTTTAAGCTAATCCAATTTCCCCACAAGAATTAATGTAAATCAGGGTTTAGGTTCGAGGGAAATGTTTTGCACCAGGCAAAAGACATTCTACACATATGCAGTATAAATGTTAAACAAATTCTAATCAGAGGGTCATGTGAGTTCCTGCTCATGAACTCCCTGAGCTTGTCCTAAAGCTACCGTCTTGCTACCAAGTGGGATATTTCCCAGGGAATACCTTGCTGCTAAATGATGAACTAGCACTCAGCTGAGCCTTCCAGGGTTAACACATTGCTCATGGAGCCACACACGTGACAAGGCATCACCAAGGGAGGCAGTAGGGAGGAGACATAATAGACACAGCTGGGGAGCAGCTTCAAACACCCCCCTGCAGAAACTGAAGGTGATGATGAACCCATGCTACCCTGCTGGTGCGTGTCTCTTCTGGACAAGCACGGCTTCAGTGAACTGACTTTCCATAGTGCCTGGGGATGCCCAACCCTCTTCTCTGCCTTTGGACCACCGTCACTTCACCCACTCACTTCCTCACTCCTCCCCTCTGACCTCCCCCAGCCTCCTGATGGCAGCAAAACAGCTGATTACTGTGGAGGGGAAGGGAGGGATGCTGCTTCCCTGCCAGTCACAGCAATCAGCTATTTCATAGGCATTCAGAAGGCTCTGGGGAGAGGCTGTGTGCTGCATCCTCACTCCTCCCCCTTCCCACAATTCCCAGCACTCCAGGATGAGGGTGGTGCTAGCCTGAGGCAGAGGCCAGCAGCCTGAGGGGGCAACGCACTGGGCTGCAGCAGGGAGAAGGGGGCAGAACGGGAGGGGCCTGAGCTGGAAGGGACAGAGCTGCAGGCTAGCCTCTCTAACAGGCAGTCTATGCTCCACCTTGCCTAAGCCTTCTTCCGCCAGTGCAACAGACTTGAAACTAAAAAGAGCATTTTAGACTGAGCAGAGTGTGAAATCTGTGGAAATAACAGTTGGCTGCCCTCAAGTGGGTATTCATCTTCTGCTTGTGAACAGCAGCTCCTTAACATTCCCCTCCTGGCATATCTCCAAGTTTTTCTTCACTTTCTTTAAACATTATGGAGGCTGGCAGTCCCTACAAAGATTATAGCGTATTGTATATTTGTACACAATGACTTTTGTTTGAAAAGGAGATCGCTGAACTTCAATAAAAACACACTTCCGGCCATGTCACACTAGAACCTGATGTAACACTTTCTCCACAAAGATTCTAGAAATGCAGAGGAGAACCCTGGGGGCTGGCTCTCCGTCTGGTTCATCGCAGAGAGTACAAAAGTGGCTTTTAGTCACATTTATGCCCACTTGATCTTGGGCCCACTGCTTCAGAGGTACAGGGTTTTGTTCATTTATTAGTTAGTTAAGAAGTCTGGATAAAAAGTTGATATTCCAGCCACTTTAGCCACCCCTGATTACAAGGTGCATGTTAAAGGAAAGAGTTAAATCATTTTGGAACCTTAACTATTTCAAACTATCAAACTTAATTTTGAATTATGACGTGGTGGGAAGGGGCATTGGTAAAGGAAACTATAGCCGTGTTAATGCCTATGTCCAAGACCCCTGCAGCTAGTGAATTAGCCCTGGATGTAACTGCTTGCTAAGCTTCACAAAGCACTGCTGATTAGTTTGACTTTATTAAATAAATGTTTCATTAAGGAAAGCAATAAAGCACATGAATGCCTCTATTTTTAAATAGTGATTATCAAGGCTGAATGAAATTCACCCTTTTTCCAGATGCAGTCTATTGGCGCAGGTTTATAAATAACATTTGGTGCTTCAGCAGAAAGGCTACAGCCATCCTGAGGAAGAGAACAACAAGAAGTCTTGTGGCACATTATAGACTAACAGATATTTTGGAGCATTGGCTTTTGTGGGCAAAGACTCGCTTCATCAGATGCATGAGTGGGGTGGCGGGGTTTCAGAGGGGTATTTAAAGTGTGGGGTCCCAGAAAAAGGGAGGGCCAGAGCTGACAAGGTCTATTCAGCAAGGTGAAAATGGCCCATTATCAATAGTAGGTATCAAAAGAGGAAAAAACAAGTCAGATCAAACAGGGGGATATGAGCCATTGTCAGAGCCTAATGGGGAGATCTTAACACCCAGGGCAGAGAAGCTGCCTTTGTAAGCTGCGAGCCAGTCCCAGTCTGTTTAATCCTTGGTTAATGGAGTCAAATTTGCAAATAAATTGCAGCTCAGAGATTTGTCTCTCCATCTGATTTCTTAAATTTCTTGGTTCAGGACTGCCACCCTTAAATCTGCTACTGAGTGTCCAGGGAGATTGAAGTGTTCCCCCAAGGGCTTCTGTACATTACCGTTCCTGATGTCTGATTTATGTCCGTTTATTCTTTTATGTAGAGACTGTCCAGTCTGGCCAATGTAAAATGCAGTGGGGCATTGCTGGCACAAGATGGCATATATTATGTAAGTACATGTGCAGGTAAAGGACCCTGATGATATGGTTGATGTTAGGTCCTGTGATGATGTCACTGGTATAGATATGTGAGCAGAGTTGGTAGCGAGGACTGTTGCAGGGGCTGGTTACAGGCGTAGAGCCACTGCTTTATGATTTGTAGTGGCTGGTGAGGATTTGTTTAAGGTTGGCAGGCTGTCTGTAGGCAAGGACAGGCCTGCCTCCCAAGGTCTGTGAGAATGAAAGATCATTGTTCAGGATGGGTTGCAGATCACTGATGATGCGTTGGAGAGGCCTTAGGTGGGGGCTGTATGTGATAGTCAGTGGTGTTCTCTTGTTTTCCTTGCAAGGCCTGTCTTGTAGCAGGAGGTTCCTGGGCACCCATCTGGCTCTGTCAATCTGTTTCCTCACTTCCTTAGGTGGGTATTGTAGTTTGAGGAAAGCTTGGTAAAGGTCTTGCAGATGTTTGTCTCTATCTGATGGATCAGAGCAAATACGGTTGTACCTTAGTGCCTGGCTGTATACAATGGATCGTGTAGTATGCCCTGGGTGGAAGCTGGAGGCATGTAGATAAGCATAGCAGTCCGTGGGTTTTTGGTATAGGATGGTGTTTATGTGACAGTCTCTTATCTGCACAGTAGTGTCCAGGAAGTCAATCTCTTGTGTGGACTGGTCGAGGCCAAGGTTGATGGTGGGGTGGAAACTGTTGAAATCATGGTAGAACTCTTCAAAAGCCTCCTTCCCATGGGTCCAGATGATGAAGATGTCATCAGTGTAGTGCAGGTAGAGGAGGGGCGCTAGGGGACGAGAACTGAGAAAGCGTTGTTCCAGGTCAGCCATAAAAATGTTGGCATACTATGGGGCCGTGCAGCTGCCCATAGCAGTGCCACTGATTTGAAGGTATAATTTGTCCTCAAATCTGAAATAGTTGTGGGTGAGGACACACACCCTACATAAATATAAATATATATATTTATAAATATATAAATACCACCCTATACCAAAAATGTTCTTGAAGCTACAGACTAACTTGGCTACCTCTCTGATACCTGAGGAAGAGCTCACTCTTATTGGAAACAATGCAAAAGGAATACTATTGCCCATTCTTCCTCTAGGTGAATGTTACATATGAACAGCAAAATGTTTGACAAGCAAACAATAATAAAAACACACCTCTTCCTTTGCTGTTGTGAGCTTTTGTGCACATTAGGCTGCCTGAGGATTTCTCTAAGTTTTCCACAAATTACAGAAATGAAACCGCTCAACCTATTAGATTGAACAAAAGGGCATAAGAACCGGAACTCATAAGAATTCATATATCCCTTGTGAGATTTATAAAATGTTATCATTCAGCAACAACTTGGGAGGTAACGCGGTTAGTCTCAGGAGTTCTGGAAACAGACTGTGCTCTGTAGTTCATGGGTCCAGCCACACGGCAATGTCAGGGGTTGGTTCTGCTTTGTGATGGGGTTGTAGCCACTGACTTCAGTAGCTAATATTAAAAGGGAGCGTTGAGTATCATTCAGCCACTCTGTTCTAGAACTGTACTGACAAACTGCATTCCTCTTCCAATCTTTCTCAGACTGAGACCTTAAAGGAGGCAACCAGTAGGTTTGTGCAATAAAGTGGTAAAAATCAAGAGTGACCAGTGTAGACTCAGAGGATTTTTGTGATGGAAGAAAAGAAAGCTGTACTTCATGAACCCTAACAATTACTATTTTGATAACTACACAAAACTAGCCCTTAGGAGCCTAAGATCCTTATAATTGGAGTTGAATGGCTGTGATACAACACAGATCAGTACCAAAAGTACTATAGTGCCACATCCATCTTAACTATTGTGTTCAATATTCACACTGCATCAAAAAAGTTATAGCAGAAATAGTCAATATCCAAAGAATGGCACTGAAGCTGATTAGGAGCATGAAGACTAGAGCAGAAAGAAGATGAATAAAAGTTGATACAATGAATATATAAGAATTCATACACCTAATCTAACTAACCTAGCAGTCAATTGGAAGACTCTCATGTATGTGTATGTTTGGATCCTGCCTCAATTCAGACATTCCTATTTACTCTGTCATGATAAGGGAATATGGAGACACCAACTGAAATGTAAAAGTCATAAAAGGAAATACTTTATTGCAAAAAGTATAATTTACCAGCAGAACTCCTGTCAATAGATATTGAAGAAAAGAACTTAGTGGGATACAAAAGAGGATTGGATAGTAACAGTCACATCTAGAGTTCCACTATGTCTAAGTAAATATGTATAAGGCGCATCAACCCTCCTGTGTCAGGCATAAGCCAAACTAATTAACAGAGTTTAGGATGAACCCTCCCCAAGGGGCATGTTATTATATAATTGTCCATTATGGGAGTTTTTACAGATTCTGCTGAATCATCTGGTATATTATTGACCATTTTCAGAGACTGTCCTAATAACCTTTCCACATCCCTCTCCGTTCATTGTCCTGGATGCTGCATTTTGTATTCTGCCTGTGGTAATTACTAATTCTAAACTGCTGATTTGGCTACAGCAAAGGAGGCTTGATTAGAGTGAGTTTCAAGACATTAACACTGGGAGAGGGATTCTCTCTTCAGAATGTCCCTGGAGGCTAGTATTAGAGGACTTGTCCACTTTACAATCTTTCCCCCAATCCTGAAATGGTTTTTAAGCTCACATGTTGAAAACCATTTCAAGGAACATGATTTTGCAGTCGAGATGCTCTATGTAATGGAAAACTGGAAACGTTTGTTAAAAAGCATCATGAGTATGAGCCTACTTCTCATTTTATTTAGGTTTTGTGCAGTGGTGGATGAACACATCTATCTACTAGGTCCCGGCCAGTTTGGGGGCCCGTAGGAGCACCAGAACTGTACCCCTGCCTCCTGTTCCTCTCCTTCCCCCTTTCTCCCCTGGCAGGGCCCAAGGAGACCAAGCCACTGGAGGGAGACCCAGACCCTCCAGCTGCCCTAGGCCGGGGCAGAAAACCCTAACAGCAGCCCATGTCCCATGTCCCTGCCCTCTGAGGAACACTACAGTCAGTGGGACCCAGGGGTGGAGATTCCAGTCTAGCCTCCTGCCCCCTCCAAGGGGCCTGCATGCTCTGTGGGGAGAGGAGGCCCTGCCTTCACTTGGAGGCAGCAGAGAGCTTCAGGACAGTCACAGGCAGCAAGGAGCCAGGCAGGGAAAACTCTTCTGATGCAGCACCCATCGCTGCTGGCCCAGCCTCTGAGGCCACTGCAGTCCACCTGAGCCTGCACTTGGCTCCCAGACAGGTCCCACTGTTTCTAGGCTCCCATCTTCCTGCTTCCCCTGGGTTTCTCCTGCTCCTGGTGACTGGCTATTGCTTGGGCTTTGTTCCTGCAACAGCAACCACATGTGGCTCTTTTCCTCCAACACTCCCATGTACCGCCACTTCATGAATGCCTGAAGCTATTATGCCCACGCTAAAAAGTGGGCTGGCGTGGCCCTCCATGGCTTCCTCAGTTCTGGCACTCCTGGGTCCCCAGATGTGGGAGGCCCAAATGTTCTTTGTGTCCAGAGCACCAATAATTTTTAATCCACCTCTGGTTATGTCCCATTGTCGTTACTTCTAATTTATACCTGTGTAAGTGAGATTAGAAGCCTTCATTTCTGTTCTCTTCCTTCTCTAATACGGATCTGAATGTGAACCAGATCCTCAACCCATAGACCTCCCTTTGACAAAAAGGGAAGAGTCACAGCGATCCCCCACTTTCTCTGGACCCCACAAAGGTCCCTTTAGAAGCCCGGGGTCCGTGTAAAGGGAGGAGACAGGAAGCCAAGAAGTAGATACACTGTGGTAGGTGCTCCTCATGCTCTCACTCCAATCCTATAAGGAATCCTCAGAGAAAAGATAATACAAGCCAGTGCTGCAATAATGGAAAAATCTGGGATTATATCGTCTCTTCTATATAGTCCCTCCACATTATCGCCTGAGGTGTGAGGGGAGGGGACGGGGCAAGATAATCAAGAACAAAAAGGGAAAGAGGCCCTGCTTTAATTCTTAATTCTAACAAAAATAACACACATGCTACTAAATGAAACCCTGGACAAGAACACAGGCTAGCAACGTGTTTTAGCTGGTTTGTAGGTTCTCCTGTCTTTCTGTGTTTAGTTTGGGCGTTTTTGAGGCAGGGAAGTAACTCATTCCCATAAAGTCACTCTCTTGTCCCTAGGTGCTCCCTCTCCCAGGCACTAACAGATGCCTCTAGAAGAGGCCTTTTATGGACAAAAACACGTGTGGATTTCTCTCATTTTTTGTGTGTAATTCTTCAATATTTCAAAGTGCATTTTGTGGCATAAAACTCTTTACAGAGATTCCGGGGGAAGAGGGGAGGGAAGGGTTTGATCACAGTCTAAATATTTTGGCTATTAGGCCCTATTCCTATTCCAAAAAACTCTTTCATATCCAGCATTCTATCGTTCAAAACTCTCAAATAATTGACATTATAACCATAAGTAAACTTAAGTTACATTTTCCTTAAGTACAGTATAATGAAAGTAAATACAAATAAATACAGCACATACAGTGTAAGTTTACAGTGTACAATACTACTGTTGTTGGTAAATAAAGCACTCCATACATTTTTGTTTGCCTCTTAATATCTAATCTTGTTTTTCTTTAGTGTTATGCATCACTAGATATACTTCTCTATTATCCAGAACATTTGAATGTCCTGCAACCTCCCAGCCCCTGGGCTGGGTTGCAGGATATGAAAAATGTTAGTGTAATTCTTGAATAGGGTTAACTACAATATTTACATATGGTTGTAGAATTCATATGTAACAAATACTTTAGAAGATATTGTTTCACCTTCATTGTCAAACACTTTTCCTATTGAATATCAACAATTATTTTAAAATATCATCTACAGTAGGTAAAAAGCATGCTAAAACTTTCCCCAGGTAATATAGTTTTTAGTTTATCTTTACATAAATATGGCCACAAACTGAGTAATAAACACACAGAGCTGTAATCATGTTTGCAAACAGATTTAGATGTGGTGAAAAAATCTTCTGGTGGGCAACGGCTGTTTTATATTCTCTTTTCTATTTATTAATTCTGCCCTATGGCTGCAAGCAAAATAGGCAATCTAGTTTCGCTAGATCCAGACAACATCAGATTTTAATATTATGTCAGATTGTTTCAAAAAAGCTAGTATAAATACAACCATTATCCAAACCTTTACAGTAGAATGCACGTAGGCCATTCACCACTCAGAGATCTGATTTTGCTTCTACTGACATCAATGGGAGCAGGACTGGTGCCAAAAATTAAATTATGCCTTTTATGACAGATGATCTTAGAATTGTAGGATAGGAAAGGATCTCAAGAGGTCATCCAGTCCAACTCTTTGCATTCATCACAGGGCTAAGCAGACGATCTACATTAGGGGTTCTCAAACTTCACTGCACCATGACCCTTTTCTGACAACAAAAGTGACTACACCTTCCCAGGAGGCAGGAAACAAGCCTGAGCCCACTTGAGCTCCCCTGGATGGGGAGGTGGGGCAAAGCCTGAGTTTCATGTTCTCCCTGCTCAGGGCAAAAGCAGAAACTCAAGGCCTTTAACACAGGCACAGGGCTTGTAACCCAAACCCTGAGCCTTCTGGGTTCGGCTGAAGCCCTGGGCAGTAAGGTTTGGGCTTCAATCCTTGGTCCCACCTGCTTTGGGCAAGCTCTGGTGACCCCATTAAAATGGAGTCACAACCAGGGGTGAAAGTAACAAGATTCTTACAGATACAGTCATACTGCACCCCCATGGGGAGTGGGACTCAGGGAAGGGGTTTGGGGTGTGGGTGGGTGTAGAAGGGCTGAGAACAGAAAATGGGGATATGTAGGAGGGTGCAAGAGTCAGGATGGGGCCTTGGGGGCATGGGAGGCTCAGGGGCAGGGTGCTGTGTGTGGAGTGTTGCAGGAGTCAGGATAAGGAAGGGATCAGGGTTGGGGATGAGAGGGTTGGGGTGTGAGGGCCATGGGGCTGTCCCAGATCAGTGGAGGAGTTTGCACCCACCAGCTCCTTTAATCTGCCTGGCTGTCTGCTGCTGAGCACCGCAGCCTGCGGGAGAGCCCGAGCCAGGCTGGGAGTGCACCATGCCTCCTCCTGCAGCAGAGCATCCCAGCTCCTTCTTCCTGAGCTGCCTAACTTCATCTTTCACAACCCACTTTAAAAAACATCCTTCTGGACCATCCCTAACAGTGTTTACCTAACCTGCTGTTAAAATTCTCTCATGATGGAGATTCCAGTCTCCCTGAGAAATTTGTTCCAGTGGTTAACTACCCTGAGGTTACATCTACAGTCTGAAATAAAGTCGAATTTATTGAAGTCAACTTTGTAACACTGGGTTTTATAAAGTCAAAGTTGAGTTCCTGCACCTCCCCACAAAGTAATTTTTCAAAAGTGTCTTTCCCTGATGAGAGGAATTGTTTGAGTTGGCCACATTACAGACCTTTTAACCAAATGTGTCCTGAGAGCACCCACTGTCATCTTCCCAGACTGCATTGTCCTCATTCCCTTCTTGTTGAAAGAAATGGCCATTTTTCAGAAGGAAAGAAGGAAAAGTAGGGAATCCCAAATAGATGCGCTTCAGAAGGTGACTAAACCATGTTAAAAGGTCACTCAACTAGTTGTCTCCTGGTCAAAAAACACCAAGCAGTGGAAAAATCTGGATCCATGTAAATAAGGAAAAACTTAATATTATTCATAAAGATGGAACGTCGGGAATCCTGAGGGAAAGAAATCCAAACAGGTCGTGGGCTTCAGAAGCTGATGCATCTTTTGCAGATGTGCTCTGGGAGCACCCACCTGACTGTGCCATGTCAGCAGGTTGCTCAATTACTTTTCCCCCCGTGAGAGAAAACCTTTCATTTTAAGGCAGCATGTCAGGGAACTGTCCATGCCACATACTACAATGTTGTTTATGGTAATGGTGGATTAAAACCAGATCACATGCAGAAAAGTAGGGAGGCAATCACAAGGTGAAGCACCCAAGCGAGCAGTGGGAGCACCAGCTGCCAGTACCATGTACCTATGATGCCCAAGTGGAAAAAACTGGCTCCATGCGACTAGAAAGAGCTGTGGGAGCACCCAACTGACTGTGCCGCATCAATAGGTCACTCAACTAATCCCAGGAGAAAGGAAAACAGTGACTTTTAAAAATAGCCTGAGGGAGTGCCCAGCTGACAATGCCATCTACCCATTCTGCAACTTGGGAAAGACTTTGTGTAACTCACAAGCAAAGCCCGTAAGAAGTAGGAAATCCCAGGGGAAAAACAGTGTCTTTGTAAAGTAAGGGAGCACTCAGCTGACTGTGCCATATCAACAGGTTGCTCAGCTACTGTTCCCCCCGGGTGAGAATACAGCAAGCAGGCCACTGCACAGACTGTGGCTTCCTCCAAGCCACATGCTTTGCAAAGGGAGAGTACAGGAGCAGAGCCTGTTGTGTGCCTGTGGGGTGGGGGCAGCCCTAAAAATAGGTGCTGCCGGGGGCCAGCCCCTCCAATGAAACCTCAGCTGGCTGGGGCAAGCTGAGCGACCAGTTGACATGGTTCAGTCAGTGGGTATCTTAGGCTGGGGATCCAGTGAGAAAATTCATGCTGCCCTCAATGGGGCCACGGCCCCTGTAACCTTTTGAGATTTTTCTGTCAGTTGTGTGCATAGGCTGGGGGCCAACCCCAAAAATAGGTGCCACTGGGGGCTGGCCTCCCAACAAAGCTTCAGCTGGAAGAGGCAAGCTGAGGGACCAGTTGACATGGTCTGGTCAGCAGGTTTCAAGGCAGGGAGTCCAGCCCCTGAAATTATTTCACATAGGAGGAGTCATCCCCCCAGTGTGTGTTGCCTCTAGGGGGCCAGCCAGCCCCTAAAAATATTTGCCACTGGGGAGCCAGCCCCTTAGTGCTTGGTGAGCCCCCCCAGCAACTGTGAAGAGCAGAAGCCTTCACCCCGTGCAGGCCAGGGCATGCTGCTGTCTGGAAGCATGATCCACATTGCACGGCTGCCATGTGGTGTGACGGGGGCTAGCCTGCCAGCCGCATGGTGCATGTGGGGGAGGGGAGCTACCCCATACAAATGTGAAGTGCAGAAATGAAATTTCTCGGCCTGTCCTGCTAAACCCTGTGCAGGGAGGAAGCCTTCACTACATGCAGGGCAGGACACGCCACTGTCTGCAAGCACGACCCCCACAGCCCAGCTGCCTCATGGTGTGATGGGGCAGGGACTGGCCCCACAGCCACACAGCGCCTGTGGAGGGGGTGGTGCTAGATTGCTGACTGTATGGCGCCTGGGGGAAAGGGGGCTGCCCCGTAGAAATGTGAAGCACAGAAAAGAAGTTTCTCGGCTTCTCCTGCTATATCCTGCGCAGGGAAGAAGCCCTCACCCTGTGCAGGGCAGGGCGTGATACTGTCTGATGTGCCGCTGTGCCACACAGAGAAGCTGCCATCTGGAATGGTGGGGCAGGGGCTAGTCTGCCAGCCAAAATGAGATCATGGCTCTCCTGATGGCTTTCATAGCTAATGCCATCATCATGCTGATCATAAAGCAATGAATTCAAATCGCCAGTCTTCCTGTTTCCTACTTCCTGCACACCTGAGCCGTGTCTACACGTGCACGCTACTTCGAAGTAGCGGCACTAACTTCGAAATAGCGCCCGTCACGGCTACACGCGCCGGGCGCTATTTCGAAGTTAACTTCGACGTTAGGCGGCGAGACGTCGAAGTCGCTAACCCCATGAGGGGATAGGAATAGCGCCCTACTTCGACGTTCAACGTCGAAGTAGGGACCGTGTAGTCGTTGCGCGTCCCGCAACTTCGAAATAGCGGGGTCCGCCATGGCGGCCATCAGCTGAGGGGTTGAGAGATGCTCTCTCTCCAGCCCCTGCGGGGCTCTATGGTCACCGTGGGCAGCAGCCCTTAGCCCAGGGCTTCTGGCTGCTGCTGCGGCAGCTGGGGATCCATGCTGCAGGCACAGGGTCTGCAACCAGTTGTAGGCTCTGTGTATCTTGTGTTGTTTAGTGCAACTGTGTCTGGGAGGGGCCCTTTAAGGGAGCGGCTTGCTGTTGAGTCCGCCCTGTGACCCTGTCTGCAGCTGTGCCTGGCACCCTTATTTCGATGTGTGCTACTTTGGCGTGTAGACGTTCCCTCGCAGCGCCTATTTCGATGTGGTGCTGCGCAACGTCAAAGTTGAACATTGACGTTGCCAGCCCTGGAGGACGTGTAGACGTTACTCATCGAAATAGCCTATTTCGATGTTGGCTTCACGTGTAGACGTAGCCCTGGAGAGCAAGGGAGGTGAAAGCGGACAGAACATACGCATTCTGGGCAATTGTGGGATAACTCTGAAGGCCAATAAAACTGATATAAAGAAACTCTGTTTCCACACTAGCATTAATCTGACCTTTAAATTCAAACTTGGTGTTACGCTGCATTGGCTGGTCAATGCAAGAATGTCGACCTTAGCGCTTCTTAAAATCTATCTAATGGTATTCGCAGTGAAGACAGTAACATTGTAAAATCAAGCTAAGTACCTTAAAATCAACTTTATGCTGTAGTATAGACATAGCCTGACAGGAAGCTTTTCTTAATGTCCAGCCTCCCCTGCTGCAATTTAAGCCAATTGCTTCTTATCCTATCATCGGAAGTTAAGGAGAACAATTTTTCTTCCTCCTCCATGTAACAACCTTCTAGGTACTTGAAAGCTGTTATCACGTCTTCTCTGCATCTTCTCTTTCCCAAACTAAACAAACCCAATTCTCTCAATCTTCCCTCATAGGTCATGCTTTCTAGACTTTTAATCATTTTTGGTCTTCTCTAGATTTTCTCCAATTTGTCTACATCTTTCCTGAAATGTGGTGCCTATAATGGGACACTATTCCAGCTGAGGTTGAAACAGAGAGGAGCACAGCTGGAAAATTACTTCTTGTATCTTGCTTACGACACTCATGTTAATACATCCCAGAATGTCTGCTTTTTTTTTGCTAGTATTACACTGTTATTTCATGTTTAGCTTGTAGTTGACTATGACCAGTAGATTCCTTTCTTACTTCCTACTACACAGTCATTTCCAATTTTCTTCCTAAATGTAATACATTGCATTTGTCCTTATTGAATTTCACCCTATTTATTTCAGACCCTTTCTCCTGTGTGTCTGGATCATTTTGAATTTTAATCCTATTTTCCAATCCCTTCTTGGTATCGTCTCTAACTTTTATAAATGTACTGTGTATGCCATTATCTAAATCACTGATTAAGACACTGAACAGACCTAGAAGTAATCTTTGTGGGGGCCCTACCTGATATGCCCTTTCAGCTTGACAATGAACCACTAATAACTACTCCCTGGGAATGGTTTTCCTTTCATATATCCACTAGATAATAGCTCCATCTAACTTGTATTTCCATCTTAGTTTGTTTATGAGAAGATGATGCAAGGCAGTATCTTATTACAGTAAAGGTATGCCACATCTACAACTTCCTCCATCCACAACACTTGTCACTCTGTCAAAAAAGGTATTTTTTGTTGATAAATCCATGCTTTTACTTATAACTTTATTATGGTGGAAGTGTATCACTTAAACCATGGCAATAAAAAAATCTAACTGGCTTTGGTTTATCATATGTACACAGGGATGGCAACAGACTTTGCCTTTGCCCTGGGCAGTTTTCAGATGATTGGGGTGCACTCAGCTCTGGGTCCCTCAGAAAGGGTGGGATTTCTGGCAGAAGGGGCAGGGCTAGGACCAACCAGCCCTCTGTGCCTCCCAGACGGTGCCATGTGGAGCACCAGCTGCCCCATTAGCTGTTGCTCAGAGCACGTTTAAATCACCAAGCCCTGGGGAAACTGCCCCAGTACTTCCTGGTTGGTGGCCCTACATGTATGCCAACCACGTCAGTCAGGCTGGAGGTTTGTGTCGTCACATATCAATGACAACTCCTACAACCCTACAGGTAACTCCTGCTTTTCTAAACTAGTGTGACATAAAGCCAGAGCGGAGAGGGAAACAACAAATAGGTGAGACCCAGGATAACAAGTCTGATAACAAGCATTTCCGTTGTGCTGTAAACTAGTACAGCTGTTTAAAGTTTGCATAAAGTAAAGAGGATGGATGTTTTTCTTGTGCTTGCAGAGATAGATATACTAATAAAAAGAATACAAGCCAGCACAAATCAGTTGTGTCTTACAAGTCCTGTTTAGTAAACTGTCAAAAACTGTCCACAAAGCTGACTCAGGCATTCAGCTTCTGCTGCATTTAGTGATATTCTGGATCTAAACTGTGCTTGGACTTCCTTCAAGAATATCCTCTCCTATACGGTGTGTGATTTTTTATTAAGTTACACAGCTTAGCCTTGCCCAGAAGTGCAAAAAGCAGGGGATGGGCCCCTTCAGCCCGAGGAAGTGAGATTTCATAAGGGGGTGCAGCATGATCAGCTGCTGGGTATCAGGCTCATCCATCTCATCAAAAATGTTGAAATGTTTCTGTTTTTATGCGTTTCTATTTACATTTCCATACCAGCTATTAAACTTTTACATTCTAAATTATTTTCTTACCTGCACCAAAGTGGGTTTTTTTATATGAACATAACCAAAATTTCCATCAGTTTGGATTACATTAGACAGGTGTATGTGTGTGGGGTGGCTGCCAATTGTAGGGGCAAAAAGCGGGGGCCTGACATAAATAGTTTGCTCACTCCTGGCCTATCTCACTGCTACCTTGGGGTTGTGCTTCTTGTTACATAAATAACTGCTTCTTATAGCGAGCCAGCCACAACCCCAGCAAGCAAGCTGCTGTGGCTCCACTGGAGAACAGCATTAGGAGCAGACCAGGAGGAAAGGCTCACAGTAGTCCACATATCTCACCTCACACACTGAAACACAGGCATGCTCTGGCAGAATGATGCTCTGTTGTGTGCTCTTAGCTCTCTCAGGCTCCTCGCTGCCCTTGCACACAACCATCTTCAGAACAGGGTGCTTTGCAGAAGCCCTGCAACAGTTTTTATAGCTGGGGGTACTGAAAGCTATTGAACCAAGGTGGAAATCCCTTTAAGCCAGGGGGCGCTGCAACAAAAAGCTGACCAGCCAACCCGTTTTTACCAGGACAGGCCATTATTTAAGCTGTCTCACAGGCATTCCCACTTTTTTAAAGAAAATGGGCAAACTGTCCCTTATTTTGTGGGGCTCCTGTTCCCTGCAACCCAGTGTCTCAGGGCAGCAGCCCCCACTGGCAGGGAGCCCTGCTGTTGGGCAACAGCCCACGGCCTTGACACCCCATGCTTCCGGGTGGCAGCTCCTCCAGGAAGCAGCTACTCCATGCCCTGGCACCACCCAGCAGCAGTCACCACTGCCAGTTAGCTGCGCTGTGGGTCGACTGCCTTGCTCCTTATTGTCTGCTGCCAGGGAGTTCCTCTATGGGGCAACTGTCTTGTTCCCCCGCACCTTGAACTCAGGAAGTCAGCTCCTGCTGCAGGGAAGCTCATCTGCAGGGCAGCAGCCCCGGGGTGCCACCAACCCCTGCCATGCCCTGCAGACCCCCCACAGGCAGGCTGTGGGGCCCTCATCCCTGTTACCTCCCTGGGGCAGCAGCCCCCCTTGCGGAGCAGCCCAGACAGAGGACAGCAGCCCCCGCCCCATATGCCTGTGCCCCGTTTGCCACAGGGCACCCTAAGCAACGCCCCACACCCCGTATTCCAGCACCTCCGCCGGCTCGAGTGAGGGGTCCCCAGCAACCCTGCCGCGTGGGAAGGGCAGGGCAGGGCAGGGCAGGGCCGGGCCAGGGGAGACGCGCTGCCGCCCCACACACCGCAGGGCTGACCCGGGAGCGCGGTGGCGGCTGCGGCAGCAAGACAAAGGAGGCGGGAGAGGCCGGGCGGCGGCAGAGCTCCGCACCCCGCCGATGGGCTCAGCGCCCCCACTCCAGCCCGGCCGCCTCGGCGATGCGCCCTTTGCTTTCCCGCCCCCGCCACAGCTCGCTCCTGGGGCCGCGAAGGCGTTGCCGGAAGAGGAATCTCGCCGCCCGGCCGCCCGCATGGACCCAGCGGCGCGGCGCGGCGCGGCGGACTAGCTGCCCCAGCTGGCGCTGCTCTCGGTCTTCCCAGGTGGGTGGGGAGGGCGCGAGGCGGGCCGGGGCCCGCGCACCCTGCGGCCCGCCCTTGTGCTGGCGCTGCGCTCGGGCCGGCTGCGCCTGGGGAAGGGGCCGAGGGCGGCGCCGCGCGGTTCCTCCCTCCCGCCGTAGGGGGCGAGTCTCGGGCGCGGTGCCTGGGCCGGGGGGCGCGCAGGGGCCGGTCTCCCTGCCGCTGGGTGCGCGGAACGGGCGAGGGACTGCGGCCAGCCCTCTGCGGAGGAAACCGGAGGCGTGGCGGGCGGGGCTGGGGAGCTGCTCGCCCTGGTTTTAGTGCCAGCCTCTGGGTCCCAGACGCGGCTCCTTGTCTCCAGGCTGAGCAGGTTTCCCATTGATCTGATCAAGGGGATCTGTCCCACAACAGCTCATCATCCCGTACATCATTTTGTTAGTCTTTGAAGTGCTACGTGACTGCTGCTTTGTTTTGTCGGAGTACAGGCTAACAGAGCTGCTTGTCTGTTACTACTCAAATTTGCTTGCATGTTGAACAGTAGCAGAGAGGGAGCCCTGCTAGTCTATATAATACCCAAACCAAAAACCAGTCAAGTAGCACTTTAAAGAGTAACAAAATAATTTATTAGGTGATGAGCTTTCACGGGACAGACAACTAATAAATTATTTTGTTAGTCTTTAAAGTGTTACTTGACTGCCTTTTTTTTTTTTTTAATTAAACTCAGATTTCCATGGGTCATCTGCAGAGGGGAGCTCACCCTTTGCTAGGGATTGGTTTGGAAAGCTCAGTAATTAGAGTAAATCAAGTAGGGGCACATCTTCCTCCTTTAGCAACTTCTTCTGGGACCCTTTTACTGGGGGTGGGGGTGTAAATTAATAATGACGATTAATTTTCTTTAAAAGGAATTCAGTGAAACGAATACAAAAGTCTCCAAACATCCTTCCACTACATAACATGCTCCTGCTGTAGCACCTTAGGATCCCTGTGCCTAATTAAATCTGGGCCCCAGAAGTCGGCTTGATTTCTGCTACTGGTTGTATTTCCTTGGTCTGGCACCCTTGTGCCCCCGCAGCCAGGGCGACCATATCTCCCTGTCCCAAATACGAGACAAGGGGAGATGTGGGGGAAGGGTAACTCCTCCTGGCTCCACCAAGCCCCAGGAAGCCAGCATGGAGGCAGCAGCTCCCAGCACTCCCAGGGACACAACAGCTGTCAGCATTTTCTGGGAAGTGGCAGCCACCCATGCTCCCCTCACTTCCGTCAAGGCTCAGGGAAGTGACCTAGTGGTCTCCGGCCTGCACAGCTGCTGGCCAAAAATGTCAGCGGCAGGAGGGCCCAAATATGGGACAATTAGGCCCTTTTAAAAAATAAGTAAGGATGCCTTTTTGACTTCCCAAATACAGGACTATCTTGCCAAATATGGGATGGATGGTAACCCTACCCCTGGCCAATCCCATGGTTAAACCCTCAAACTCCAAGTGAAGTATAGGTCATGTACAAGTCCCCTCCACTTCAAGTATGTCACAGAAAAGCACTGAGAATAATTAAATACATTCTGGAATCTAATGATTTATTAGGTGATGAGCTTTCTTGGGGCACTTCTTCATATGTGTATAAGTGTCTTTTGCAATGCTTGGACTGATGCACTAACAAATGAAAACACATTGGCAGTGCTAGTGTAAACAGGTGACTGCATTTCTACCACTGCCATTTAAATTTGCACAGAGGAAGTATACATGACATGATAGTTCTTAAACAACAACAACAAAGTAACAGTCTTAGGTCTGCCCTATCAAGACGGGGAGCTGCAATGGGGGGAAAATAAAGTTTATGTATACAGGTCCCACAATTACAACGGAGTAGCTTCCACTTTCAGTGGGTCTGAATTTAGCCCCACAGGACTAATTGACATTATATTGCCCTCATTAGACAAGAACTGAGGCTTCAAATTAGCAAAGACTCACTGTTGAGGGCAGCACTCTTTGGGATTTAAGGCAAGTGGATAAAAATTAACATATGTTTATGTGCTTTCCTGACTTAGTAACTTTAAAATAGAAGGTATAATAATCAGAAGCTTCACAATTTAACATAGTACTATTCTTTTGCACAAGACTGTGCGTTTGCTGATAATGTTTGCCACTTTTGGGGAAACTTCATGATTTTTGATAATTTAAATGATTTGTTTCATTTATCAACTACTTGACCAAATAATACAGTTGACAGGAAACTCTTTCATATCTGGCATTCTATTATCCAGCACTCTCAAATAACTGGCACTTTAACCACAAATAAAGTTTAGTTACATTTTCCATAAGTACTTATAGTGACAGTAAATACAAATAAATATAGCAAATAACAGTATAAGTTTGCAGTATACAGTGCTACTCTTGTTAGTAAATAAAGTACTCTGCACACATATTTGTTTGTTTCTTAATATTTAATTTTGGTTTTTTTAGTATTATTCATTGCTAGTCACACCTCTCTGTTATCCTGAATATCTGGTAAACTCTTGGTCCCAGGGCTGCTGGTTATAAAAAAGTTCACATTCTTTGAATGAGATGAGTGTGAACAGGATACTTCTATTAGTTTCAAAAAAAAAGAAACCATGTCAGTTTTAAGTCTCTAATGCGGCCAAAAATTAACTAGCTCATTTACTTTCCCTAAATGAGCACTGCAAATTTTTTAAAACCCTCCTTTTCAGCTAGGTCAACCAGGACCAGTAAAACCAGGAGGCAGTGATTACTGACTTGAGAAGTCCCACTGAAAACTGATGCTAGAACATCAATAAAGGCTTCATTTGTAATTGCATGGGGCAGAAGTCTCCAAATTAAATACTCAATTGCACCTGTGCAAACCCATTGTTTTCAGTTTAAGCTCTCAGTGAGTCTGCATCTGTTTAACTAACTGTTTAACTAGGGTCTTATTTGGCTTGTTGAATCTTTATTATTGCTATCAATGACCTACAAGATGGAAAGAATCTCAGTGAATTCTCAGAGTTCACCTTGAGTTTATGACAGTTAGAAAAACATCTTTGTGTAAATTTAACAAAATTGCACTGGAAATCAGTGTGATGCAGTAAATATGCAATCTTGAAAGGATGCTTTTACAGAGGTACTTTTTCAGAGGAGAACCTGAACTTTGAGTTGTTGCTTTTACTTCCGGGGAAAAAAACTAGTCCCTCTTTAAAAACAACAAAATCATGGATAGTGCAAAACTTTGAGCAGATTATATGTTATTCTTGATCTCTCTTTAATACATGGATATTGATTTATTTGCTAACCCTTTTATTCCTTTTTTACAGTTTGATTGTTCTGTAAAAATTACATAGTAAAAGGCTGGGAGGGTTGGGATTGGGAGAAAAAGTGATTATATCTTTCTAGTTAGGAGTACCCTTGCCACAAAGGTGTACACAAAGGATATTTCTTTTTATTATTAAAATGTAAAAAGATAATCTGTACTGATGGAAATCTGAAATTCTTTTTTTTAAATCCAGAGAGAGGGACAGAACCCATATAGCCACACTGCAAAATAGAGACATGCAGTGGTACCTGAAGATGCACTCTTCACTCAAGCCAGTTGGAATTCTGCTGGCAATTGGATGGCAGGGTCAGATGAAACCTCGTGGCCTGTGGGCCTGGTTTAACAAAAAAAACTGCTCCAATGCCTCCTTAAAGCTGTTCTATATAGGGTTAGGGTGGTTTTTTTGGAGGGGGGGTGTTGTTTTTTTACTATTGTGACAGCATTAATGTTGTTTTTATTCTGCAAAAGATTGTCTTGCTCAGTGTGAAAATGACTGCAAAGCTTATTGCTGTGATGGGACTACCCCCTACTGCTGCTCATATTATGCCTACATTGGGAATGTCCTTTTGTAAGTATTTTCATTTTCTTGAGAAAATTGATGCACTCTATTCATGACTTGCTGTAGAGTTAGATTACTGAAAACTGAGTTTGGCAATAAACGTTTAAAGATTGTTTCCTGCTAATAGCATCATAGATATTTCCAGAATAAAAACTGTTGGTCTCATGAAATCTAAGAATTGTATACTTCCAAAGTATGTAGTCATGTTAGATTTGGTAAAACAGCTAGACCTTAGGTAAATTAATGTGAATTCCTTGTCACTGGAGCTAGACCGATTTACTCAGGCTGAAAACAGGCCAGAAAGAAGGCATTAGACGAGTGGGCTAGATTATTGTAAATTCGCTTTTCCTGTTTTAACCCAACGTCATTTGTTTGTTCTTTTGAAAAATGGTGTTTTATCGTTAGCTAGAATTCATTGTAAAGCTTTCAAGATAGATTCTGCTGGTCCTTTCACATTCTAGTATGTGTTGCACATTCTATAGCCTTGCACATTGTGGTATGTGTAAAAACAGTGGCTGCTGGTGTGGGAGAAAACAAGGATATTTCCATATTGAAAGAAACATAAGGGTTAAATTCTTCATTCAACATGCATGCACAGAAACAGGTCCCAGTCCTGCCTGTAATTAAATCCACTACTACTGACGGTTCAAAATCAGTAAGGTTTCTTGTAGGTGCAAGTCTGCACTAGCAAGTCTAATTGTCGGCTCACTGTCTAAATGTTGCAGTAGCAAGGAAGAGGGCCACACATGTATCAGAACAAAATCAACGTTAAAATGTACAACTGTATTTTGTGACATATTGCACCACAAATTTTGTTGAGCTAATTGCATCAATCATTTCACTAGGGATCAAAGTTGATCCCAGATATGCAATTCTAGCCATGCCATTAGCACAGCTAGTATCGACATATCAGGATCGACTTTGTTTCCTCGTGTAGCTCGGGGTTCCTTGAGCTCACACTGATGTCCCTTACTCCACATGGCAGCATGGAGCACCAGGGTTGACAGCCAAACCCAGAGATATCGATTTTGCTGCATCTTCACTGATGCAGAAGAATCAAACTCCGGCAGATTGATTGTGGCGCATCGAAATCACTGTAAGTGTGGACATACCTTCAGTGTACCTTATCATGCTTTAAAGGAGCAGACATATTGATGTAATCTGAATTTATGTGAAACCTTTGGATCAAATTAGAAAATTTTTAGACTAAATAATCTAACAATAGAATGTCAGAATCCCTTACGCCTCTGGAAATAGGAATGCACAGATTCAAGATTTCCTGGTATTGTTCATGCTTCCACCCAGGGGATAAAATGTTCCTATTTATTTTTCTTTTCTGTGTAATGAAAACTCATTCTAAGGATGTTTCCTCATTTAATACACAGAAAAGTATTTGTTTCTGACATCCCTATTCCAGCTCAAGTCTGCAGGTCTTGCACAGAGTGGTGAGACTGTTAGCCAAGGATATCATACCTCAGAAACAATCTTTTCATCGTTGTGTGGGCCTCAGAAACAATTTTCATATACCACTGCTGCACAAACCAAACCAATTCTGCCTTCCTGATAGCAGTGCTCAGCACAGGGGTTTAGGGAGGGTCAACACAATGAGTCCTTAACATCCTCCCAGATTAAACTGATCCTTTTTATATAAAGGAAGGGGAAAGGAGGCAATCATTAGGTCTCAGTGCCTTCAGCTGCAGGAGAAATAGAGCTGGCCTGCTTTCTTTTGAAAATTCATGGTTTCCAGTATATGTCATAAACAGTTTTGCAATGGACAGTTATTTAAATAAGCCTGAGACCTGGGTCTTGCTGGGTTGGTGGAGGCTTTTGAATGTATTTGGATGAATTTTACCACTTATGGAACTTTGCAAACATTAAGGCTACATAGTAACAGAGAGGAAGCTGTGCTAGTCTATACACTATCAAAACAAAAAGCAGTCAAGTGGCACTTTAAAGACTAGCAAAATGGTTTATTAGGTGAGCTTTCGTGGGACAGACCCACTTCTTCAGACCATAACCAGACCAGAACAGACTCGATATTTAAGGCACAGAGAACCAAAAACAGTAAGCAAGGAGGACAAATCAGAAAAAGATAATCAAGGTGAGCAAATCAGAGAGTGGAGGGGTGGGGGGGAAGGTCAAGAATTAGATTGAGCCAAGTATGCAGAGGAGCCCCTATAGTGACTCAGAAAGTTCCCCTCCCGGTTTAAACCATGCGCTAATGTGCCAAATTTGAATATAAAAGCCAGCTTCCCTGCTTCCCTTTGAAGAACTGTGCGAAAGTTCTTTTTCAGTAACACACATACCTTTAGGTCATTAATAGAATGCCGCATTCCATTAAAATGTTGACTAACTGGTTTGTGGATCTGGAGAGTTTTGATGTCTGTTTTGTGCCCATTAACCCTTTGTCCAAGGGAGTTAGAAGTCTACAGTTATACTACAGTGATTTGTCGACAGAAGTCACAGTTGGAAGAGATTTCCTGACAAAACTTCTGTCGACCGAGTGCAGCCACACACAAAAACAACTGGAAGAGTGCTCCACGCTGTCAACAGAGCAGCTTGGCTGCCTGGCTGCTCTCTCAACAAAACTGGTAAGCAGCAGCACAGCAGACAGGGCTGCCCATTGTTCTGAATGCCTTGTCGGTTGAGAGAAGGCACCCCAGAATGGCCACACAGCTTTTTTGTCGACAGAATCTGTTGGCAGCAGAGTTATGCCTTATAGCTGAGAGGCAGAACGCTGCTGGCAAAAACGGTGAGTCTTGTCAACAAAATGCATTTTGTGTGTGGAAGTTCCACAGGTTTTGACAGCTAAACTCGCTAGTAAAATGATAGACTAATTGTCACAGCATTTCAGGGAAATAGGCATGTACATTATCCCAGTTTTTACACATGCTAAGATACTGGTGCTGATGAGACAAGTGTAGATGCCAACAGAGAAGAAGAGTTTTAGAGAGATTAAGTGACTTGACTGAGCCCACACATGGAAGTAGTTAGTGTCACAGCCAGAGTTAGAAGGGTAACGTTTCTGCAGTTCATTATGCCAGTCAATATCTTATTTAATTGACCTATCCCTCTGTGTAGCCAAAGGCCTGATGAGTGCTTATCAGTGGAGCTGTCTATGAGAGATTGCATTAGCAAATCCTATGCCATCAGTAGCAGTTTAGGTGGCATCCAGCCCTCAGCCTCACCTCACTGGGTCTGGTCTTAAAAGAGCTGGGTGAAGGATGAGGCAAATGTTGAATAACTGGTCACAAAATGGTGTGAAATAAGCTAAATAATTTTTATGACTTTTATTTGACCGAGTCTAGCTCCTCCAAAAAGGGAGGAGCTTGAGGGGTTGGGTTTGTGTCCCGACAGTTATGTCATGGGCAATGTTTTCCTTGGCTATTTTGGAAGATCACTGGCACGGGTTTACCCTAATGATCAGTTCATATTCTCAGGGGTATTTTCACAAAATACAGAGGTGGAAATGTCTACTTAAAGAGTAGACAAGGAGATAAAAGTTGAGATTGTCACTGATGTAAAAGGCTTCAGAATGAATGAGAAGGGGCACGGCAGGCTTTACAAACCTAAAAGCCTCTTCCACATAGCACTCTGTCGAGGCTCCTTTGTTTGCAGGGGCAGTTTAAGACATGATTTGTTGCAAAGTTTATGTAGTCCCCGGTAAACATTTTCAGACTGATTATTTTGAGCCTGTTTAGTCTGAAAAATACAACACATCACTCCAAAGGTATCAAGAACCAAATGGAAGACAGGACAAATTAAAACCTTAGGGCTGTGCCTACACCTGCATTCCTCTTTTGAAAGAGGCACACAAATGAAGGAACTCAAAAATGCAAATGAGGTACTGGTTTACATATCTGGCACCTTATTTGCATATTCTCCTTCTGAAAGAGCTTCTTTTGGGTAAAAAAGAAAAAAGGCGGTGTAGATGGGGCTCTTTCAGGGAAAAAAAAATCTTCAAAAGAACCCTTGTTCCTGAAACAAAACAACCACCATGGTGCAAACTGAAAGGATCAATTTTATAAAACTTTCCACCTGAGTTTAATACTGAGAATTTCCCTGTGGGAATAAATGTGGTGGGGTGTGCATGAGGTAAAGGTGGTAGTGCTTGAAGACACTTGTAAGTGTTGGGAAGTTAGAATAAAGTGTCAAAAATACATGGGCAAGATCAATTCAATGAATTAGAAATAGTTTTATACACTGTCGTGAAAGACAGAGTGAGTATCAAATTCAGCCTTCGATTCCTCAGGCCTTTATCATCTGATAGCCCTTCAGAGGGGATATACACCATTCCAAAGAGGAGTTTGATATTACTATCCACGACAGCGATGTCAAGTACATTCTGTATAGAGCGCCAAATTCCATTTTCAATCATGATCTGTGAGCTTGGACATAAATTTATGACCACATACACTCTACCTTCATGGCAGCTCTCACACTGTTACAGTATGACCTGTGGTAGTAATTGAACTTTTTGACATAATTGTAATTAGTTTAGTGTTTTCATGTACTAATTCCTGCTCAGTGGGTAATACGTGCTTATATTTATGACTGACTGTATCTCCCTTTTTTCTCTTCATTTCTAATCTTCCCCATCTTTCTTTCTCCAGCACACACTCCCTCTTCTGTCTTTGTGCCTACCTTCTGGTCTCTCATTTGCATTTCCTTCTCAGTAAAAAATTATCGGTTTACTCACACCACAGAGGCATTAACCAGGACAGGGGAGTTCCACATCTCAGGGTCATTGTTTAAGTTTGTCTGCAGATGCAGGAAGGGAGCACTGAATTAACTATGCTTGGTTTAGTGAATGAAGGCTATAAACGTTTTTGTCCACTGTTAGTGCGTTTCCAAAATGAGCACATGCTATGCAGTCTGTCGGGATCTGTCTCCCAGGCATAAAGTGGTGACCATAATTTACAATGTTACAGTGGAGAATCCAAAGCAGAAAGAGTATGAGACTTGACTAGGGCCATATTAGAAGTTTCTGTCAGAGCCTGTGTTAAACCACAGGATGTCTTGTAGCGAAGTTAATGGTTAACTAGTAACTAGTAAGCCTTACCCTAAGTCAGGGGTATCCAACCTTTTTTCATCAGGGGCCACACAGCAGTTTTTTACACACTCCGGGGACCAAACACAAAATAGCCCCAAAGCACCATCCACCAGTCTTAAACCCCTCACAGTGCCAAACCGCACCCCCCTGCCCACAGCCTCAGACCCCCTGCAGCTCCAAACCATTCCCCACCTATCCCCCGGCTTAACTTCACTCACAGTCCCAACCACCTCCCCTCCCCGCAATCAAACCCAAGATTAATTTATCCAGGAGACCCGGTGTGCTGGGGCGGTTCCATGCTCTGGCTTCCAGAGATCTGCCACAGGCCCCACCCTGGGGCCAGCGGTGGCTCCATGCTATGGCAGCCAGGGCTCTGTCTTCGCAGCTCGTGGTGTCTTGGTGCTCCAGCCACTGGGGTTTCCAACACGGGCCCTGCACCCCAGCCGCTGGCGGTCCATGGCAGCCGGCTGTGTAGCAGCCAGACTTTTAACAATGGTGCTGCTTCTAGGTCCACGAGCTGGATGCTCTGCAGGCTGTATTTTGGCCTACTGGCCACCTGTTCGACACCCCTGCCCTAAACAGATGAGGCTTACTGGTTACAGTTAAATATTGGGGCCTGGAGCAGCCTCACAGGGCCCACCATGGGCAGGTCCACTCCAGGCTACAAATCCCTAGGTATGTCCTGAATGAAGGGAATCTAGGGCTATGCTTAGATTAATTTTGGTCTATGCCTTTCCTTCTAGGCCTGAAGAGGGCCTGTAGGAAGAAGCAGAGATCTAAATCGCCAAACCTTCCCATAATTACTTGCTACAGAAACCTTGGACTGTAGCCTAAGATGGGGGAAGGGACTTCTCATGTAGACAATCAACACAAGGCCTGCTGAAGGCCCTGGACAAGGGTCATAAGGCCTAGATCAGTGGTTCTTAACCTTTACTGCAGCCAGCACCCCTTTGGTTCTCAAAATATGTTCTCACAACCCCTTACCAAAAATCAAATATGTTCTCACACCCGTAATCTAAAATGGAAGTGGGGGGGCCTATACACTTCTAAATGCATATTAAATATATGTAAAATGTTTTATGTTATTACTGACCACAAATAATAGGACAGTAGACGTGCAAAAATACACAAATACTACCCAGAGATGTTGCAGAGTTTTGCTGTGGAAGTAAATGATAACCGATGCGCTAACAGTTAGCAGCTAACTGAATTTAAACAAAGGCTCTCTGGTGCCACATCATCATCTGTGCATGCGTCAAGAAATACCCCACAACTTGGCGGTACACTGTATTTTGTAGCGAGATACTTTCACTACAATTAGCTTAAAAACTCAAAAATAAATTTTTATTTGTATATTACAGTAATCGTTAAAAATGTATAATGTTAATAAATATGTAGGTTTGATGAAACAAAGTAGTTGTACTTACATGCCTGTGCTTAATTCGTGTTTTTGATGATTTACGTTCTAAAAAATCTGGCATGTCTCACACCCCCACAGAGGGCATCACACCCCCCCAACGGGCATATGCACCCAAGGTTAAGAACCAGTCATGGACAGTTATTGGACTGGACTCTGGTCTGTCTTGAAAGAGGCAAAACTAAAAGGTAACTTGGCCAGAGGACTGAGTCCTAAGACAAAGGGAAGGCCACCAGAAGACTTGAATGTTAGTAAGGCTGCAGTGGAAAAACCGGACAATGCCGCACCCAGCCATGAAGTTGCAGGCTGGCTGGTGAGTTGCTTTCTTGCAAGCACTCATGTCAGAGGGAGAAGTTTAATTTTATTTAGCCATATTGTGGCTTTAGAGTGTCTTCAGCTAACCAATTGACTCCCACTTTAAAAAGATACTAAAGCACAGGCCTAACTTGAAGTACATGAGTAGACCCATTGGTAGAATTATGGCCCAATGGAAGTACTGATTTCAGTGGGACCAAGTTTTCATGCATTGACTTTAATGGGACTGCGAATGTGCCTAAGGACCTTGCTGAAGCCAGGCTTTAGATTTAGAAAATAATCCTGTGAAGTGGTGAAACCTCACTGAGTCTCTTGTTTTATTTTGTTTTTTTGCTTACCAAATAAACCTCACCTGTGCCTGCTGGGATGAACTGCTGGAAGGTCTCCGAAGCTCAGGACATGCTTCCTCAGCCCAGGGAAGCATGTAGTACCCAGAGGCACTGAGACCTCTTGCTGTGCCAGGAAAGATAATGGAACAAGTAATTAAGGAAATCATCTGCAAACACTTGGAAGGTGGTCAGGTGATAGGGAACAGCCAGCATGGATTTGTAAAGAACAAATCGTGTCAAACCAATCGGATAGCTTTCTTCGATAAGATAACAAGCCTTGTGGATAAGGAAGAAGCAGTAGATGTGGTATACCTAGACTTTAGTAAGGCATTTGATACAGTCTCACATGATATTCTTATCAATAAACTAAGCAAATATAACTTCGATGGGGCTGCTATAAGGTGGGTGCAGAACTGGCTGGATAACTGTACTCAGAGAGTAGTTTTTAATGGTTCTCAATCCTGCTGGAAAGGTATAACAAGTGGGGTTCTGCAGGGGTCTATACTGGGACCGGTTCTGTTCAATATCTTCATCAGCGATTTAGATATTGGCATAGAAAGTATGCGTATTAAGTTTGCAGATGATGCCAAGCTAGGAGGGGTTGCAACTGCTTTGGAGGATAGGGTCAAAATTCAAAATGATCTGGACAAATTGGAGAAATGGTCTTAAGTAAACAGGATGAAGTTTAATGAAGACAAATACAAAGTGCTCCACTTGGGAAGGAACAATCAGTTTCACACATACAGAATGGGGAGAGACAGTCTAGGAATGACTATAGCAGAAAGTGATCTAGGGGTTATAGTGGACCACAAGTTAAATGAGTCATGTTGCAAAAAAAGCAAACATTATTCTGGGATGCATTAACAGGTGTGTTGTGAGCAAGACACGAGAAGGCATTCTTCCGCTCTACTCTGCACTGGTTAGGCCTCAGTTGGAGTATTGTGTCCAATTCTGGGCACCACAGTTCAAGAATAATGTGGAGATATTAGAAAGGGTCCAGAAAAGAGCAACAAGAATGATCAAAAGTCTAGAGCACATGACCTATGAAGAAAGGCTAAAAGAATTGGGCTTGCTTAGTTTGGAAAAAAAGATTGAGGGGGGACATGATAGCGGGTTTCAGATATCTAAAAGGGTGTCATAATGAAGAGGGAGAAAACTTGTTCTTCTTGGCCTCTGACAATAGAACAAGAAGCAATGGACTTAAACTGCAGCAAGGGAGGTTTAGGTTGGACATTAGGAAAAAGTTCCTAACTGTCAGGGTGGTCAAACGCTGGAATAAGTTGCCTAGGGAGATTGTGGAATCTGCATCTCTGGAGATATTTAAGAACAGGTTAGATAAATGTCTATCAGGGATGGTCTAGACAGTACTTGGTCCTGCCATGAGGGCAGGGGGCTGACTCGATGACCTCTCAAGGTCCCTTCCAGTCCTAGTATTCTATAATTCTGTACCAAGCTCCTAGTGTTTGCTGCAATATAAGGAATATCCCAGCTGCAGTTCAGTGCAGTGTTATGCACAGTGGTATTCTTGGGTCAAAAGATATATATGAAGATTTTTTTATGTGTCAGACGAGATTGTTTGTTTGCTATTTAGAAGGATGGCAGTCCTGAATAAAATATGTAGTGCTAACTAAATATTGACAGTAGGAAAATATATTTGCTAAATGTTCTTGTGATTTTCAAATACATCTAAAAACGTCAAATTAAATTGGAAACACAAATAAATAAGTATTTGAGCAATATCTTTCTTGAAAGATAAACTTGTATTCCAGTTATAATGTGTGTTTTTAAAGGGTCGGAAACAAAGTTTGATGTGTATAAATGCGTTATAAACAATTAAAGAAAATGAGGCATTAATGTAAAGGGCAACCAGGAATTCCTTCAGAGAGATTTATAACCACAAGTCAGCAAGACGTGTCACGGTGCATGAAGCCATCTTTAAAGCTTTAATTAAATTTTCTTAGCTAAGGCTGGAAAACGGAGGATTGTAGCTTTGACCTTTGGAGTCATGTTAGCACTTCCAATAAATTTGATTTTGTTTGTGCTAGCAAGGTGGCAGGAGCACTGCTGCACTCCTGCTATGCTCAGCTGGTAGAAAGCATATAGGTGTTTAAGTTAGATCAGTCCAGAGCTTAAAGCTGCCTTTGCTAAGTGGAGAATCAAAGCAAGAGTCTGTGGCCTTTCATAAGCGGTCAGGAAAAGAGAATTCAGCAAGAAACACATTTAAATGTTGTGTCTTCCTTTCCAAGAGGATTTCCTGGCCATTAAAGCTAGGAGGAGTCTAACTATTAGAAGGAAGTAGAAATTGCCTTTTTGTAGTCTGAAGAAAATTCAGCCCCCCACCCCCCCCAAAAAAAAAAATCTAAAAGAATCCCAGATTGATGTTGACACATTTGCATGATTGTTTAATGATGTTTGTGTGGCACATGGCAGAGGCACGAAATTCTTGTATCTCTTCAGAGTGCAAGTCCCAGATAATCAGAGCCTCCTTGAATGTTATGCTTTGAAAACATAAAGCAGTATCAGAGAAAATAAGTAGCCATATATAAATCAGCATGAATACTACTGTAATTTCTTTAAAGGCTGTAATTTCAACTGATGGAGCAAAAGCAATTCTAATACTTTGTACTAGACCTGGTTTCAATTTTTTATTTTTTTTTAATTTCAGTGAAAAATGGCAATAATTATTGAGTTAAATACTTCTGGTTTTTTAAAAAAAGTTTTACTGTTTTTATGAGCCAGCTCTGCTTTCCATATGTACAGCACCTTTCATATGAAGATTTTATAGCCAGTTTTTTCAACCTCCTAACAGCCTTATGTGGCAAGTAATTTGTATATAGAAGTTATTTGCACCTCCATTAATTAAAATAAAGATACCTCTGGAAAGGAATACTGCAGCTTGTGGCAGCACAGAGCAGCACTACACAGTAGTTTGAGGCAAAAAATAAAGAATGCTATCTCCAGCTGAAACCCTAGGGGGATTTCAGCAAAGGAGAATGTAATTATCCGGGAATGGAATTTGTCCAGAACACCCAGGTTGATGCTCCTGCTCATATGAAAAGCTTCCATTAAATCGTTAATGAACGCAGTATCCCCTAGCACTACAGTGCAATATTCTGTTATTACTAACTCAGGAGGAAACTGCATCAACAAGGCCATTGCCTGTTGTATCAATGTTCTCCTCAGTGATCTCTGATCCAAGTACCGAGCAGACCAGATGTTGATTTACCTGATGAGTTCTGACACTGTCGTTATGTAAGTTGTCATAGATATAGTACTTGAGTCCTGAACAATCTACAGGTTGGTTGGAGAACTGGTTTTTGGTTGGGGGCCACACACAAGCGAGGAGCAAAAAAACAAACAAGCAAAAAAAAAAGCACACCCTCACTGACCTGGCCCACAAGTGAGAAGGGGTTGGGGGAAGAGAAGAGAGAGCCTCACAGATGTGGCCTCCCAACTGAGAAGCGGGGAAGAAAAAAAAAGACACCTCATTCTTCTGAAGCTCCAGCCCCATTGGGGGTGGGAGACAGATGGCACCGAGAATCAGGGCTTATCCCAGGGCCAGATTAACTCTTCTGGGGCCTGCGTGTAGTAGATTTTGTGGGCCCCTCCCCGGGTTCTGAGGGTTGACCAAAATGAGGGATTCAGTGCGTGGAATGGGGCTGCCGGGGGGTAGGGATGTGAGGTCTATGGCAGGGGATAGGGGACTGGAGTGGGCTGAGGCTGGAGGGTCTGGGCAGGAGGTAGGACGCAGAGGCATGCTGGGGGTGGAGGAGCAGGGTCTGTCTGGGAGATTAAGTTCAGGAGTGGGATAGGGGTATGGAGTCAGGGCAGGAAGGGATTCCAGGAGGGAAGAGGAATGGGGTACCCAGCTGGTGCAGCTCCCAGGGGGCATGCTGCATGGCTCTCTGCATTGCTGGAAGCAGTCCCTGCCGGCATTGCCCTCCAGCTCTCCCACTGGCTGCAATTCCTGGCCAATGAGACCAACATGGGGCAGCATCTGGAGGGAGAACTTCCCTGCAGTGCACAGAGCTGCTTCCTCCCTCCTTGAGCCTGCAGCTTGCCTTGATCAGGCTCATGAAGCTCAGGGCTCCTCCCCTCTACTCCTGCATGGGAGGAGCACCAGCACCAGCTCACTCATAGGCTGGATCAAGGCAAGCCACAGGCTGGATTTGGCCTGCAAGACATAGGTTCCCCACTCCTGATCTGCAGACTGTTTGGAACCCAGATCTCATGTACAAAAATTAAACAAGTCTCTTGTAGTCATGTAGGCAAATTTACATTGTAAACTCTTTAGAACAGGGACTGTCCTTTCTTGTGTGTTTGCAGCACCCAGTGCAAAAAGGTCTGTGGATCCTGCTACTCTGATGCAAGTAATCTTTCTCAAACCATCTGACCTACGAAAGTTGCATTCTTGTGAGACAGCTGTTCTCATCTATTCCTAGTCATTTAGAGCCCTGTTGATGGCCAGGGCTTAATATTTCTCCTTTCTTTTAGTTTTTTATTCTTCCATGTTATCAGGTGCATAAGTCAGTTTTCACCATTTTTTAATCTTTTGTTCTGGTTTCTGAGTCATATTTATGGATTTAGTTTTTTTGCCTGTCCTATATAACCTTTCTCTAGGTTATTCTATCTTCCAAGTTGCAGATATGTCCACGTCATCATTTGACACGGAAATTGTATTAAGTGTCATACTTAAAGTGTGCCTGAAGTATGACCACAGTCTTCCTCTTGTCATGTGATGCTTTAAATTGGTGTGCTCTGCTTAGAACATCTGATTAGGATAACAAGCTTTTTCCAGTAGACCCAGAAAATCAGGCATGTACTTTGGAATACCTTGATCATCTTAACAGTTGCTGTTACATGTTCCTATTGTTCTGCTCTGTGAACAAAGACCAACATAATGCTAGTGTTGAAAATTCATATTTTGGATCAGTGCTGATCATTTTACTTTTCCAAAGCTTTTAAATTCTATGATAATAGTTTGCTCCATTTGATATTAATTTCTTGTCATCTAGAATGATATTACCATCATTGCAACATCTCCCTGCCTAGACACATGAATTAACTTATTTCTTCCAGGCTGGAATTACACTAGAGAGCTTTGTCTACAACCAAAGTGACTCCTTAAAGAGTTGCATGCGGCTCTGGAGCCACAGGTTGCTGATCCTTTTGCAAGACAATATTTGCACACATGCACAGACACATTCCCCCATTGTGCAGCAAATTCTCTCGTTCAGCACCAGTCAGGACCCAAGGGTGCCAGCTGAGAGAGGTTCCTGTACTTTCTCATTTGTCCATGTAATTCCTCAGTTACCTTCTTCAGTTTCTTTCTTCATGATGCAGTGAATGGCCAGTGCAAACAACAGTGGGGCATAATAAACTCTTGCCTTATTCAAGTTGTCTGCAAACCTTTAGTTGATATTATCACCATCTCTGACTGCGGGTTATGATTATAAGCAGCACATGGGATCTTTTTAGGAAAAGGCAGTATACTGCATTTATTGAGAATACAGAGTGAAAGGCATGCAAGTATGCATCCATTTGTGCATATGTTCATTGCATATACGCACACTAGTCCTGCCAACATTGTTATAGGTAGCAGCCTGTAGCTCACATCAACCTAGTGGCCAATTAGGCTGAATGCAAGGGAGAGGTTGAGGCTCTGTTTTTCCACATCAGATCTACAGATCGTGGCAGGATGGAACCCAAAGAACCGTGCTAGACACCCCATCTTTTACAGGAATCTCTTCTCATGCAAATATATGAATTTTGCTGCGTCATGTTGTAATTGGTCACCTTGCAACATATGTTTATCTGGAGACTGTTTTTACTGGTTAGTATCAGTCTGCTGAAGACTTTTCTGGATGTTAGTGCACCCTGGTTTCTGAGAGATTTGTTATCATAATACATTGAGGCCGTGTCTACACTACAAAAATAACTTCGAAGTTGCTTACTTTGAAGTACATCAAGTTGAGTTCCCTTAAACAAAGGGAAAATGTGTAGACTGTATGCAGGCTACTTCAAAGTAGCGTCTAACTTGGAAGTTAATTTTGAAGTTAGTTCCTAGTGTAGACACACCCTGATTGCTTCTAATCAGGGTCGTCAGTCTGCCCCATCTCAGCCGTCAAATGCAATGGGTGCATTTAAGAATTGCTTGCTGTTCCAGAGCCTTCAGCACCCTCCTCTGACCATCTGTATGCTGTGCTAGCCCTAAGACTTATTATCTCTTGTCAGACAATACCATTCTTCACTTACACAAACAAAAATTACAAAGTTACTTCACGCAAGCAAGGATTTCATAGCTTCTTTTGTAAAAGCAGATTTAGTACAAAATAGTCCAAGATAAAATATTCTGCTACAAATTTTTCATAATACAAAAGACAGTCTTATAGTCTTAAATTAAAGAAGAAAATGGTCCTAAGAGTAGAAGGATGACCACACTGAGTCACGAGGAACCTTTCTGGTCTCTTTCTGCCTTGATATCAGTGATGGACAGAAACAGTCTGTCTGATGCATTTTAACCAGTAGCATTAGGCTGTTCTTTTCTACCAATTAGAAAGGGTGGCTATCTGGGTGCACTGAGGCCTTATTCAATGTTATGGTGTGTTCTAGCTACATGGCCATTTAGTATTATCCTATGTGTTTTGATTATTCCAAGTATTTTTGCTAGTAGCCCACATTAAGACATAATCTTCCAGCGATACATCTGTGTACACTGTTAAAAGCCTTAAAGCCTAAATGTTTTTTTTCCTAAATTGCAACATCCTTTATCAGGTTCAGGAGATAAATTATCAATTAGTATTATCTAAAAGAGCCTAAGTGGTGTGAATTTGTTTTATTTACTGTTTTTATACATACATGTAAATGTATTATTCTCACAGCAAATTAACTGCCCAATTATTATTTTATCAACTACAGACCATTAATAACATAGTAATAGCATCATGATTGGTTAATAATTTGTACTGGTTAATAATCACACAGCAATTTAATGTGCCTCTTGCACCTCTTTATAGCATATGAAATTAAAGAGCTGTTTGCAAGCCTCTGCATGAGTAGCAATGTACTAATTTGTTATGCTATGTAGTCCTAACCTAAGAGGAACTGCATTGAAACAGTCTAATAATATAGCTCATATGCTATCATCTGTTTAATCTTAGTCATATTGTGGCTGACCAGAAATAAGAAGCTTCTTGTTAACAATGTGGATACTACTTTGTACTAATTCTTAAGTTTCATTAACATAATCAAATTCTGAAAGGCGCCTATAGAATCACCATTTAGCTCTCATTTGCTGCTTTTTATACATGCTTATGAAATATCTCATTCAAATGGATAGCAGGAGAATTAAATCAAAGTAAAAAATTTAAAAATTTCATTTTTCTACAGCTTAATAGAATAGTAAAGCCACATGTTTGACAGAAAAATCAACATTTCATATCCTTACACATTTTTGGGAGACTTCATCTTATTGACCAAAATTAGATCTTTGACCATGCATACTTCCAGGAAGGAAATAAAATGTCAGCAATGCTTTCAAAAGTGTTGTATGACAGGTGTACTATAAATGCTGTTGCCTACAAATAATATATTGGATATTGACTTTTGTGGAAGGAGAATGGAGCCTTTGACAATTAACTTCTATATCCAACAGTTGCACAAGTTCATTAGCTTCTAATATAGTTTATTTAATGTCAAGAATACCAAAAAGACAATAATGTTTTTATCCACAAAAATGTCAGCCATATACATCAAATGATCTTTTAGAAGTAGTCTTTGTTTTAGGTTATTTTGGTTTAGCCATTCATAAAGCATTTTTTATTTGTTTTTGCTAGACTGCTTTTTTCTTTAAGAAAGGTGATTTTGCTTCTTTTCTGCCTCTTAAATGGGCATAGAATATATGCTATAAGGTAGACAAGGGACCTTGGTGATAGGGTTGCCAGTTTTGTTTAGATGTCATTGTGATGGGTTTGATCACAAAGATCCCATTGGGGCTGTTACCTGGTATGCTGATCATACCACTGAGCCTGCCTAGCTGCCCTCTGGAATGCTCTAATACCCTGCCCACTGGGCCAGAAGCTCTGGTCTGCCCCCAGAGAGTAACCCTGATGTTGAACCAGCTGAGCTCTGGAAGGGCTCAGTTATAGGAACTTGCCAGCAGCCAAGATCACAGCCTTCAAAGGGGCTCAAAATCCCAAATAAGTCCATCTTACTCTGTATAAAATTTTATACACAGAAAGCTCACAAAGATGTTCCCTCTTTTTAATCAGTAAAAGAGAGATATGCAAAGTTGTGCCCCCCATAACAATTATTTACAGTGGGATTGATAATTAAAAACACTTTTTTTAAGAATAAAAAGTAGGATTTAAGTGATTGCAAGTGGAAACAGACAGATCAAAGTAAGTTACTTACCCAAAATAAACAAAACATGCCAATTAAGCCTACTGCACTAAGGGATTGTTACAAATATATTTCTCACCACTCTTACCATATGAATTCCTTCATGTAAGGGCTGACAGTCTGCCTAATGGCCACTGCCTGTGCATTGCTTTTTCCCCCACAAGGGCTATCGACAGTGTGTTGCTGGCAGTTACAGCACAGCTCTTACTAAGCAAACACATTTATTCTTAAGACAAAAGCATTGCAAAGAAAACATTAAAAACACTAAACAGGTTTAAACAAACACACACTGAGAGCACCAGTAGTCTCCTGCCAGTCTTTCAGGGCCTTGTGGACCCTTCTGCAAGGATTAGGGCCCTTCTTGGACAGAAGGGCCTGCCTGTCTGCTGGGTCAGAATGAAGGCTTTGAGTCAGGAGAAACCTGGCCTTTTATATCAAAGCTCTTCCTTTTTCTGTTGGTCTCTGAATAGTCCAGTTTGAACCGTTATAAGTAAGTCTTCCCCATCTCCCTCTGGAGTAGTTTGCACTCTAGATGACTCACCTTAATCACTCCATGCTGTTTTTATTTCCTGGAGTAGCTGTGGCAGCCCTCCAGTGCGTACCATCTCTGACTCACACTGATATATACACTTAATACAGTATGGTCCCCAGAGATATTTCATGGGGTTGCAGTATCTGCCAGTGTCTTCCTATAACAGCTCATGCACCTACAGTGAACTCTCGAAATGTGCTGCTTCAGGCTGCGCATAACTCACTTTAACATGAGTTAAGCACAACTTAAAGCTGCTCTGCAGCTGTCAGTCTGCATGGCTGCCCATAGCTGCAAACAGCTGTGCAGGCCCCCTCTCTCTGCCTTCCCCAGCCGCATGGCTGTCAGCTCTCAAGCCACAAACTAACCAAGGGTGGTGGGCTTGTCAGTTTCCTGGCTCCAAGGAGTGGAGGAGAGCCAGGAACCAGGCTGCCCTGATTCCCCTCTACTGGCTGGAGCAAGGAAACTGACCAAGGGTGCTGCCCTGGTCAGTTTCCCATCTCTGCAAGGGAAGGGGAGCCAGGAGCCAGGCTGCTGTTTGTTTCCTAGCTCCCTGCTGCTTGTGCGACCCAGGAAACTGACCAGCTTCACTCGGTAGTTAGTTCCAGTGTAAATCAGTCTCCCTGTTAAACACTTCTGCGTATTTCTTACTTGAATTTGTCTGTCTTCAGCTTCCAGCCATTGATTCTTGTTAGGCCCGTCTCCAATAGATTAAAAAGCTCTTTAGTTCCTGACATTTAGTTCCTGAAGTCAGTTGTTAGTGTGGCAAGGACCCCTTCGTTCACTTGCCAGCCTCTGCAGTTCTCCCCCCAGCAAGAGAGCACCACTTTCCTGCTGCATCCAGGCAGCCAGCCTTCACCTTAGCAGAGGGTTTGGGCATGTCATCTTCCCCTATGAGATGGAGCCCAGCCTCTCCTACTGTAGGCTGCTCACTTGCCTGCTATCTCTAGCTTGGCAGCCGTGTGTGTCTGTGTCCCTTCCCCCCTTCTCCCAGGAGGGGAGGGTTTTTCAAAGGTCTTGGGCAGCCCTGAAATGGAGTCAGCTGACCCTACTTGGTCTGAGGTAGTTGTGCTTCAGTTGATCCTCATCTGCCTGAGACAACGCCTATTTAGCCGATCCTGATTGACCAGCAGTAGCCCCCTCCCAGCTAACAGGAGTGAGACTTTTACCCTTCTGGGGCTGTCTTTTGCTACTCTGTTGTTGCCATTTGGCTTGACATTGCCACATTAGCAAATGGACTTCTCAGGGCAATAGATTACACACGTGTCCACTATTGTCTGCACTCTTGTCTGCACTCTCAGTGCTTATACCCATGCTCTTGCGAAAAGTGAAAGGTTTAGCGACCACAAATGATCAGACCCATGTGAAGGCATGTGCGTCTTCATATGAGATTAAAATGGAGCCATAAATGTATATTGCATATAATAGTCCAACAGAGGGATTTGGTTTTCACTGTGGATATTGGTAGAATATTACTTTGAAGTAGTGAAGGGGTGGCCAACCAGTTAGAGACAAAGAGCTAAAATAGCGGTGGATAGAGCACAAAGACCCACGTATTATGTATTTATTTATATTTGTATCTATCTATCTAGACAGATAGATAAAAATAAATATATGATACATAGCTCAATGCTCTCCTCCCTCCCCCAGAGCCAGCCTTCCCCCCACAGGCCCTCCTGCTCTAAATGTTTGCCCTCCCTCTCCCCCAGAGCCAGGCTTCCCCAGCTCCAGCCATGCTCTCATTCCATGCCAGCAACTCACCAGAGCCACTGCCACTGCCGCGCTTCTCCCACCAAGCGGTGGAGCGTGTGTGTGGAGCAGGTGGGTGGCACTCCCCCCATGTGGCTCTGAGGAGGAGCCTCCACCGCCGCTGCTGCCACCGCCATGCACTGCACCCACCTAGTGGTGGGGCATGTGAGCAGAGCAGGCAGGCTGCACTTCCAGCCTGAGACTCTGAGGGGGAGCCACATTTAAAGGCTCAAAGAGCTGCATGCAGCTTGAGAGCCACGATGTAGGCACCCGTGAACTAGTGGCGCTAGGTATAATGTGACACAGTGTTTCCAGAGCTTCAGGACAGCATTCCAGTTTGAGGTCAAGAATAGAGCAAAACTACGCACCACAGAGCTTGGAATAAGTTTGAGGAGAACCATGCAGTGTTCTCTAGCTGGACGGGTATTTCAGATATCTTTTTAGTGATACTTTTGAGTTGTGAAATATGGCTTGGTTGCCCAGGGAGGGAAGAGGCTTTGTGTTTTCAAGTGATGCTACTAGGCTATGCCTAATAATTGTGACTCACCTTAATCTGTTTGCCTCCTAAACTTTTTGCTGAACTATTACCTTCAGAATTATCTTGAACACAGATTTTTTCATGTTGCTGAGGACTTCAGTCTGATCTACTGAAGTACTGAGTAGCCAGCAGCTGTTAATGGTGTGTTTGTGGGAGTTCAGAAGTAGGAGGTATTTTGGGGTGTGAGGGAGTTGGTGGTTCACTTCCCTTTTTTGTCCTTTCCCCCCACCTAGGAATAGGGTCTTGGAGGAGAAGCCAATGATGTCTTGTGAGGTAGCTCTAAAAAGAATGCACATCATTCTCAAGCAGGTATTTGATGTGCCTTCTCTGCTACTTCTCCAGGAAATAGGTTTCATGGAAGGGAAGATCCAAGCACTGGAAAGGCAGCTGGAGATTATAAGGAAAATTCAGGCGGGTTTGAACATATAATGCAGGAAAGAAGATGGTAGAGACAACTCAAGATTGCTGATACCTGCCAAGCTAAAGGACCTGGACAGTGGACTGCAAGAAGAGGAGGATGATTCATTGAAGAATGTGACCATGAGGACAAGATGGATGAGCTAGTGATGGTAAAATCAAGTTGAGTAACTAGTTGGCTACACTGGGGAGTGACGAGGAGAAACAGGCTAAAGATGGGCTGTGAGAGAGAAGAGAAGGTAAGTCGACACCAGGAGGAGACAGGCCTATGGGCACTAAGATTCCATACCCATGAATCCACAGGCCTGTCAGCAGATCAGATCCAGGGAACAGAATAGTGTGCTGTCTTCCAGGAGCAACGATATGAGGTGTGGACTTGAGGCCTGTGAGAATGGGAAAAAATCCACAGTTCTGAATGCTGGGACAAATAACATGGTTAGATTCCCAGGGGAATGGATCAAGGACAGTTAGGCTCAGGTAGGTAAGCTCTGCATGGAAGTGGAAGTTCAGGTGATGTTCAGCTCAATACTTTGGCCCTCAAGAGAAGGAAAGCAAGAGTGTTTCAAGGTAATGAAGAGCAACACATGTCTCAGTGTTTGGTGCTGTGAGAAGGGTTTTAGGATGCTTTGCCATTGGAAGGCATTAAGATTCTTATTTATTGAAGGACTCCACTTTGGTACCTGAGGTGTTGCTATTCTGGAATCAAGACTGGCATGATGGTTAATGAGGTTTTAAGACAGGACATGAAGAGGGAAGGTAGGGAGAGACTCATGAAACCTCCATGCCTGGCTTCGAGACACAGAAGGAGGAAGACCTGCTAAATTAAGAAACAGGAAGGAACAGTGGAACACCAGAAGGTAGAAAACTGAGTGAGATCCCAAAGAAACAACTGACACACTTGTGCATGAGTGCAGGGCATCTGGGCATGAAAATGAAGGAACTGAGGCTACTAGTGCAGGAGATCAAATCAGATATGATGGGGATTACGGAAACATGTTGGAATAACATCCATGAGAGGGTTACAGGTATTCAGTGGTCTGTGCTGTTTACGAGAGGTTGGAATAAAGGTAAAGGAGATCAGGAATCATTCTACCTGACAGATGGACTGTAAAAATATAAAGAGATAGCGTGGAGGAAAGAGAATTTGTTTGGGTCAAAATTGCTTTAGGGGAAGGATAGTGAAAGAGATTCTCTTGGGATAGTGTTCGTGGTGTGCTACAGACCTCCATGTTCCTACTCGCGTGTGGGTAGTGATCTCTTAAATCTAATCAGAGAAATACTTTCAGGAATTGTCATAATGGGAGAATATAAATTCACATATGTAGATCAAAGAATAAATTACACTAATATTGGGTGTGATGGATGAGTCTTCATCAAATCATAGCTTAATGAGCATGCTATGTGATTGTAGTAAGGATTTCATAGGAAATAGCCTTGACCAAGTCATCAGGAATTTATTCAGTGTAATTAAATGGAAGGATAAGCAACTATGTGCAAGTGAAAAATGTTTGTCATGTATGATTTTTTTCATATCAAAATGATAAACTTTGTGGAGTTAAGGGAACTAATTGATGTAGTTAACTGGACTGAAGAGCTTAAGGACTTAAACGTAGAGGTGGTGTGGAATTTTTCCAAATCCAGTACAGCAAACCCTCCATTTCACACACTAATCTGGGGAGGGGTGTCTGATATTCTTGAAAGTCGATTAAATGTGACAGTTTACTGCCCCACCCCAGGTTCTCCAAGTCCCAGTCCCCCTCCCAAAAAACAAAAAAAGCCAACCCCCCCCCCAGAAAAAACCCCACAATCCCCCCCAACCACTCGCCAAAGCCACCGCTGGAGGAGCCCCCAGTCTCCACCCTGGTTCAGATCCTACTGCGCATCTGGGACCCCACTGCTGTGCATGGCTGGAGGTGCCCACGGCTGGAGCTGCCTCGCCGTGGCGGACTGAGGTACACGCCACGCGGGGCTAAAGGTGCCTTGCGTGCATGGCATCTGCTGCCTCCCTGCACACAGCTGAAGGCTCTTCACGATGCACAGCTGCCTCACTGCATGTGGCTGGAAGTGCCTGCTGTGCACTGCTGGAGGGGTCACCACATGGCCTGCAGGAGCTGCCATGCGCTCCTCCCACCGCGGTGAGGTGTGCACGCAGTGCAGTCTGCAGCAGGGAATGTTCCCACCCACCACCTTTTTTTTTTTTTTTTTGCGGTGGACGGATTTAGGATTTTACAGACTGAGTGGACTCCAGGACCAACAGGGGGGAAGGGGGAAGGGACAGCCATTGTTCCCAAAGTCCACTAAATTGGGGTCCATAAAATCAAGGGTTTACTGTGTATGAAAACTTTTGGAAAATTGCAAGACAAGGAAGGAGAAAAAAGCATGCAGGAAAAGGCTCCAGACCCCAACTGAATGAATAATGACCCAACCCCCCCACACAAACAATTTAAGAGTAAGCAAAGAGCCTATTGGGAAGGGAGAAAAGAGGGTGAATCAACAGAGGAAGCTACATCTTGGTGGTGAGAAAATGTAGGAATAAAGTGAAAATTTCTAAAATTTCAGTAAAATTATCTCTTGCCAAGCAAATTAAATAAATAATAATAGGCTTTTTAGTGGTTGGATGGGGAGATTAAAGGTAATCTAGGTATGATCCCAAAGTTAAATATTCTGCCTTGGTTGTTCATGAAGGATGACGTAGAGGAGCACGGGCATGAAGGCAGTACTGTTGATGGAAATGAACACTTGTGAATGAAATTAGCATATCTGGTGTGAAATTAAAACTTAGAGCTTAATGCCTGTAAATCAGGGGCACCGTATGATTTTTGTTCCAGAATATTGAAAGAATTGGCACATGAATTGCTAGTCCGGTGGCAAGAATTTATAATGAATCTATGTGTATGGCACTACCCCATAAATGACTGGTGCATAGTTAAAGTCTTACCTTTATTTTAGAGAGGAAGAAAATAGCCTGGACAATTACTGGTTTGCTGGTCTGATCTCTGCAGAATGCCAGGCTTTGGAACAAATGTGAAAGAAAAACAAATTCACAGAAGTAAATAATAAGTGGGGTTTCATGCTTATAGGAGATGCAGACTGCAGCGTGAAAAGGGATTCTGTCAGGAAGTATGGGAGCCGCTTGCACACTCTAGCATGATCAAAGTCAGCTGCCAGTGGAGTGGGCCAGATGCCTCCCTTAATGTGCAGGGCTGAGGAGCAATAGAGCCACATTGCCAGAGCTGCTGCCTCTGGCTCCTGTGAGTGGTGGCCTGACAAGTTGCTGCATTCACTGCTGCAGTTCCTGATGGAGCTCTGCAGTTTCACAGGTAGCCACATCCACAAATACAAATTTTATATCCGCCCTGGGTTCTATCAAAAACCACACTGGTGGCCACATACTTAGTAAACTAAATCTAAAGGTTGGTCAATGTATATTTTTTTTAAAAAAAAAATGTTACTAAACAGTTACAGTGAATCATATACATTATAGCTGACTTGAGAGTCTATTGATCAGGATAATAGTAGTCCTGTTAAGTCTGCTACTTTGCAGGCTCTTTGGTGCATCCAAAAGATTGGAGATTTCAGTTCAGTCTTCAAAGTTCCCTTTGCTGGAAGTCACAATCCAGAGATATTGAATAGGGGAGAAGGAGGTGGTGTCACAGTCTCCAGTGTATACCTTCAATCCATGTACATGGAAAAATACTGACTCAAACATGGAATCACGGATCACGTGTTCTACCTGCCCTTCTGATTCATGGGCACCATTGTTCATATGGGAATAGGCATAGACAGGTAACAAGAGGGTAGCATGGGTTAGAGTGAACATCTGGTTAGCTGTCACAAGGGACAAGAGACAGGAAGTTGTGTTAATGGGAAAGACCTATTTAATTACTTCTAGCTATGCAATGGTGTTTAAATCACAAGAGGAGTTTGCCAACACTAATAGAAATTTCCAAAATCTTTTGTGTTTTTACTGAGAAAGAATATGTTGTAACATTCATTAAAATGGTTGTATAAGAGCAATTTCTTTGATTAAAACCAATGTTTCTTTGTTAAAAAAAATACAGATGGTTGCTACTAAGAATGTACAGATGTACTGCAAACCAGGTAGTTTTGTTTCACATTTTAAATATATAAAAATATTTTAAAAATATGTTTTTGAAAGGTGCATGATACACTAACTGAAGCGTGATTCAGCTCCTGTTGAAGTCAGTTGAAAGACTCTCCTCTACTGTCAGGGTAGCTTGATCATGACTCTGAGAACTGAAGAATTTCCACACTATTAGCAAAGATGGCAAGAGTTATCCTCCATAGCAGTGGTCTTTAAACTTTTTTATACCAAAGATCATTTCTGAATTTAAGGACAATCGAAGATCTATTCTGCCCCTTACCTGAAGCCCCACTCATGCTCCCTCACCCTCACTTGCTTTGACTAGGCAGTGGCAGGGGTTCAGGCCACGTGTGGGCCCCAGATTCAGGCTGAGGGGTTCACAGTTGAGCTTGGGGCAGGTGCTTGGGGTATAGGAGAGGTTTTGGGGTGGAGGAGTGGGTATGGGACACTGGCTCTGAGAGGGGATCAGTGTTGGGGTAGCATGTTGAGGTGCAGAAGGGGATTCTTGGGTTCAGGAGGGGTTTTGGGGTGCTTGCTGTGGGAGAGGCGTAAGGGCAGGAAGTAGAGGTGCAGGATACTAGCTCTGGGCTGGGGCTTGGGGTTCAGGAGATGGTATGGAATGGAAGGAATCAACTAACCCCTGAGGGTCAGGGACAGATGGCTGTACGCGCTGCCCCCTTGTTGTCAGCACCACTCCTTCAGCTCCCATTGGCCGGAGTTGCCCATTCCTGGTTAAGGGGAGCTGCAGGGGCGGTGCTTGCAGGCAGAAGCAGTGTATCAAGATTCCTGCCCCCTCACTTCCCACAAATAAACACACACACAAAGATCTGCACCGGCCACTTCTTGGAACAGGCCAGTGGCATGGGGCAGCGCAGGCAGGGAGCCTACTAATTGCGATTTGCCTGGGAGGCTCCCTGGGATCTGCCAGTCAAGAACAATCGACCAGTTGATCGAGCTATAGCCTGAATCATAAACAAAGAAATGACAGTCAGTCTTTTAGGATGAGGAGGTTTTCGAGTTTCCAGGCTCATTCAGTCTGCTGATACTGCCAGATGCCAGCTACTCCCAGGTAGATGGTGGCTTTTATTAAATGGATGCCTTTGCACTAGAACTTGATGAAGGCTACTACTTCATTTCCCGTTCATTAGGTCATCAAAAAGCAATCACACAGCGTCCTCTTTTGAACTGGTCGACTTGTAGCTTTATCTATAGCAATGGGTTATGGGACTCAGCCCAATGGTGAGAATTTTATGCCTGTTGTTAGAGTTCAGACCCCATGATCAAGTAGAGAAGTAAACAGCAGAAGAGGGATCTAGCAGTGTACAACAGAAACCACATAGTTCTCTGGGTATAATCATTATTTTTATAAACCAACCAATCAATGCACTCACTGCAGTGTGGTAAAACAGTGAGAGACCAGTTCATGATGTATACTATTTGCATTACTCATATTGTGCCTTGTGGGAAAACTCAGTGTTAGTCCTCACCTTCATAGCCATCCTCATTGTCACCATAGCCTCCTGGTATCGCTACCATTACCGTCATGCACGTTTGATATAGTTTGTGTAATACACTGGCCTGCTTTGGCTCATATGTATTTTGAACCCATTACCTCTTTTTCTGAGTTGAACTTCCACACACCACTTCTTTTGAGGTGCATCATTTTTCATAGATTCACTGTTTGGTTCCCCTCACTCTCATTAACGCTTATGTCACTGTATTGCAATAATAATAGGCAGTTACCTTAGGGAAGTCTCTTAACATTTCACCCTGGTTATCAACAGTCATCCTGTGGTGTCTGCTGGTCTCTTATAGACATTATTATCCAAAATTAGCAGTTGCTTTCAAAACATCAGCATATCACAAGCACAAATACATATTTGTTGATTTACATATCCCAATTTGTACTAATTCCTAATTTGCTAAATATCTTACAAGCCTGGTACCTGTAGGCTCTCTGTTACAATATTAATAACAGTTGTAGTTCACCTCTGTATCCTAAATATACCTGGTGCCTGTTATCTTCGTCTACAACCTGAAGGTAAGACGCTATGTTTCATTACAAATCCTCTAAACTATCTCTTGTCTCCCTTAAGCAGCATGTATATAAAATCAATATAATCTCCTTTCAGGACCCCTGAAGCAAAGTCACATAATAAAAGCAATGTGGCACAGTTTGGCTAAAGGGAAGCATTAGAGATGAAGCTGATGAATTTAAAATTCATTATCTAGTCACCTAATGCCTGAGGTCAGGACATTGTACCTCCCATATCTCAGAGCTTCTGGTACTCAAACAAAAATAAATTCTATTGCCACAAAAAGGACCCCCAGATAGCAAGGAAAAAAATTCTAAAAAAAACTCTAACAAACTAATTTTCTGTTACTAGGATCTGTAAATTATTTTCTAACTGCTGTGTGATTTGTGCATTTGCTTTTTAAAGCCAATAATGTTTCCATGCCTGGTAATATGCAGTCAACCTAATTAATAGTATGCTGATTTGAGTAAATGCTTCTTTTTCTAAGCATATGTTCAGTATGATTGAAGTACAGAAAATCGTAATCTTTTTTTCTTTCTTGCATTATCTGTCATTGCAGTATATGCCAGTCAAACATGTAGTGTTTCACTGAGCATTAGTGATTGAAGGGGTGTTGATGGCCACCGTGAGAAACGAATGAGTCACACCTGCAAATACTTGATTCCCTGGACATTTTCCTGTGGTTGTTGAAAGAAAGGTTGTTGCTAGAGTAACTGCTCTTTAATGAAGGAAAAATTACAGTCCTTGTAGCGCCTTTCTTGGGTACCCTTCTGTCATCACTAGACAATGGACTGTAACTCTGTTATCCTCGAAGGACTAGCATTTGATGACACCAACAATAAATTTGTCCCAGTTAGTTTAACTAGTGCCCTTCTTAGATCAGTAGCCAATCCTAGTTATGATGGTACAGCAGACAACCCAAATTATAATTGTACTTTTAATAATGGTCTATCATTAGATCTATGCATCCTTAAACAGAGCATAAAGGAAACTTAGGAATTCCTTCCACCCTCAGCTGCTGAATTTATCTGAAATTCCTGAGAGATTCTACACCAAAAAAAAATAAAAGTAAAAATTCTGCCTATAGTATTTTAAAATTCTGCATATTTTATTTGTCAGTAAATAAACATGGCGGCTCCAGTATGGCAGTGGAAAGCACAGACCACTGGCTGGATAGAGGTGGGAGATAACTCTGCAGTGCTCCTTCCCACACTGGCCCTCCCAGGACATGGACTTGGTTGTGAGATTACAGCTAAACCTGATGCAGTGCAAGATCCTGGCTCACCCAAGCAGCATCATGAGGCCCTGTCCTGCCAAGCCAGGTGACTCAAGACAGCCAGTCAGGGGGCAGAGTCATGCGGACAGACCCTGCCTCGAGCTCAGTTGTGGTGCAGGCAGGCGCAGCACTGCAGGGTCTCTCTGTACTGGGCAGGGGGAGAGTTTCCAAATATCGGGTGAGGGTTCAGTGGGGGGCAGTCTGGGCGCATAAGGGTTTGGTGGAGAGTCCAGGTGCAGGGGGAATGTGACTTTCCAAAGGGAGCCAGGTGCAGGCTGGTTGCAGCTCAGCAGGGAGGTTCTCCATATAGAGGGATAGGGCTTGGCAGGGGAGTCTAAGTGTTGGCGACTTGGCTGGGAGTGAAGTCCAGGTGCTAGAGAAGTGGGGTTTGGTGGCGTGGGGCTCTGGGTGCAGCTGCTTGGGCCTCGGTGGTGTGGAGAACTAGGTGTGTGGGGTTCATCAGGGTGGTCCAGGTGCAGGGGAACAGGCTTGTCGGGGGGGGCGGGATTTGAGCAGGGAATGGTCTTGGTGCTGGGATGGAGGCCTGGAGGCAGGGGGGTCATGGTGCTGGAGGAGTGGGGCTAGGTAGGGAGGTCTGGGCCTAGGGAAGCTCCAAATGCAGGTTTGGTGGAGAAGTGGTTCTGTGTGCAAGGGTCTCAGTTGAGAATGTTCTGGGTAGTGGGGAAGTGAGGCTGGGGGTAGGATGACTGGGTACAGGGAGTCCAGATTCACAGGGGTTGGGTGGACAGGAAGCTGCTCCCTATATAGTGACACCCCCCGACACACCGCACGCACACACACACATGCAGTTGAGGAGTGATGGGGACAGGACACAAGGGTGGTGGAGTGGAGCTTCTGGGAGCCAGCAGAAGTTATGTGGGTGGGTCTGACATGGATCTGGCCATTCCTTGCAAGGTGAGAAGTCTCTTCCTCCCCAGCCCAGCTGGGACAAGCAGCTGAGTCTGGAGCAGGGTAGAACCCACCAGGGGGAATATCCCCAGACGTGCCCCTCCTCCCCTTGCTCCTGCAGTTACAGTTAACGCTTTGATATCCGGCATCCGTGGGACCAGGAGGTTTCTGAATAATCAAATATTGGGTATGATAGAGTTCGGTACTCCCGCTGGGTGGAAGTGCAGAGGAGCCTGTCGGCTGCACTCACACAGCACAAAGGGATGCAGGGCAGCGCTGAGTGGGATGCGCCCCCCTCAGCCCCTGAGGGGCAGGGCTGTACACAAACTCCAGCTCCAGCTCCCTGCACTTTTCTCCCTGTGATCTCTTGTAGAATGGCCATGGGCCTGGGCAGGAGGTGGAGGTTTGCAGCTGCCACCTTCCAGCCCAGGGCTCTTCAAAGCCCTCCAAGGTGGAGCCCCACAGCAGGGGGAAAGCGGGTGGCCCCATGGGGGGAGCTGCCACTGGCTCCAGAGTGGGTCTTGTTGTCCCCTCTCCTCCCGCTGCCAGCTTTCCCCTTTAAGAGCAGGCAGCTCCCTGTGGAGCCCGCACCAGCAGCAGGCAGGCATGGGGTTCGGAGGAGAGAGGTAGTGCCTGTTATCTATTTAAAGTGTTGGCTAACTACATGATTAGTGGGGCTCGATTAAGCATGTCTGTTTAGTTTCTTTAGGGAACAGGATGTCAAGACATGAGGTTTGTCCATTACCATCTAAATGTCCCTCTAGGAGACCCACTTCCAACTAAACCAAGGAGATTTTATTGCTGCCAGCTTACTATAATGTATCTGGTAGCCACCAGCAGGGGACGGGGATGGAGAGAGCACAGGAGTTATGCCGGTTATTTGACAGGGCTGGTTACTCAGATACTGGTTAAACAAGCATTTGTGGTATCTCTCTGCTGGCTGCTCTGGGTGCCCAAAACAATGTATTGGGGTGCAAGACTGCTCCCTTTACTTTCCCATTATAAATCACTTTTCTTTGGGGAAGCAAAGAACTATATGGGGGTCATGAATTCTGTGGATGGACAGTGGTGTAGATTTCCCGCATGAGTAGTCCAAAAACTACTTATCTTTAGTGGATAATTATAAAGCATGCCATTGGCTCAGCTTTACCCATGCCAGTTCGTGTCACAAGAAGAATTCAGATTGATTCTAGCAGATGGAAGCCATCCTATAAAAGCAGCAATTCAGTGGCCTATTTCTAGAGTGGGTTAAGAGAAGATGCGAAGCAAGGATTTCACTTTCAGGAGCTGGATAGGGAGGAATGTTTTGGTATAGTAAACTCTCGAAATGCACCATTCCGAATGACACTTAACTCCCATTAACGTGAATTAAGCGCAACTCAAAATCTCACTTCCCCCAGCCCTGGCTTAACCCCTCGGCCCTGCGTGGCCCTGGTTCAAATCCCCCACAGCCCCGCTCACCATCTGCACAAGACTCCAGCTCACCCTGCCCCACCCCCGTGCCCAGCTCTGCTCTGGCTCACCACCCCTCACACGCAGCTCCAGTTCAACCCCCCCAACCTGGTTCAACCCCCACATGCACAGCCCCGGTTTAAACCCCCACCCCCCAGCTCACCACCCAAGCACTGGTCTGGCTCACCACCTCCACATGTAGCTCTAGCTCTACCCACCCCCCGCCCCTGGTTCAACCCCACCCTGCACATGGCTCCAACTCAACTCCACCGCCTCGTCCCCCTGCAGCCCTAACCCACTCCAGGCTTAAGTCCCCGCCCCCCTCTCATGGCCCCAACCCACCACCAGGCTTAACCCTCCCCAACTGCCCCCCACAACCCCAGACATACATTTCAAAAGGAGCTTCAGGTGCTCCTGCTGCTTCCCCAGCTGCAGCACGTATGTTCCACCTGGGAAAAAAGCTGCCCCCTGACTTTCAAAATCCAAGTTATGTGAGAGTGTGTGGGAACACAACCCTCACATTCGAGGCACTACTATACTGAGTTGAAGGCATGTCAGTTGACCCTTGTCTTTCCAAATGGTAAGAGTTTTTAATCGCATAAATCTTCTGAGAAAGAAAAATACCTACCTGTGACACAGAGCAAATGGCTTCTCTCATATCCAGTAATAATAATAATGCAGCTATCCTTCTGCTCATCAAGAACTACTGTTTTTCTGGTACTTCAATATAAATGAAGTTTGGCTCGTTCTTCTCATAGCCAGCTAGTTCACTGTATGTAAATATTTCTCTCCAAATCTGTGGGGAAACACCAAACCCAATATGTGTGCATTGTTACAGAAGGAAGGGTCAATGTTAGGACACTAACTATGCATTTCCAAACTTCAGCAAACAGAAAACTACATCAAAATAGAAGAAGATCTGTATGGTTAGAATTTACAAGCATATGCAGACTCTGCAAACTTGTTCCTGCAAAACTGTTGGGTGTGCAGGACTTTTGCAATCATGTGGGACCCCATTGTCTTAATTGGTTTATTTTCCTTTGCGGTATTATTTCTGGTCTCATTTTTGGGTGGAATTATTATTTGTAGGTCATCAGATGCCGTAGCCAGAGAATCTCTCCATAAATGCCAGCTGCCACCTGCTTCATTGCATAATAGAAACACTGGATCAGACTTTAATGGTATGTCTACACAGCAAAGAAAAGGCCATGGCTGGCCCATGCCGGCTGCCTTGGACTTGTGAGGCTTTGGCTGTGGCGCTTTTTTACTTCTACATAGGCTTCCAGGTATTGGCTGGAGTGCAAGCTCTGGGACCCTCCCACCCTGCAGGGTCCTAGTGACCACAATTCATCCCAAACCCAGACAACTAAGTAGCTTTGAAACAGCCCCAGAGTCTGAGCCTTGAGAATCCACATCAGGTTGCACAGGCCAGCTGTGGGTTTTCTTTGATCTATAGACATATCCCAAGTTGCTATAATTCCACAGGGACTAAACCAGTCATTAGTATTTTTAATGACAGCTTTTCAGTTGTGTCCAACTATAGAAAAGAGCCACCGTTTTATGTAAATGGAACAAAATGCTGTCAGGAAAAAACAATGCTTTTTTCTTTGTGTTGTCCTGCTCAAAGCTGATAGAGACATGAAGCGAGAGGAATTAGTATTTGTTCTGTGTTTGTATAGCACCTAGCACAATATTGTTCTGCTTCTTGAATGAGGCTCTTAGGCACTGCAGCAGTACAGTACCAACCATCATGGTAGTTTTAAAAAATTTAGATCAACTTAAATTTTAGTTTCTCAAGGGAAATGGGACCCCAAAAGATAAAATTTCAGATATTTTTCTTGTCTGAAAATATTGAAAAATGGGGATATGCACATTGAAACCATTGGTACCTAACAAATTGCAAACTCTTCCAAATCGTGTTCATACATATTTAACAACTCATTACACTTCTTAAAGAATGAGCATGGCCTTTTTTCCTAATATAAATATTTCATCCTTAAATAATTTGTTGGCTCGCAACACACTGCAAGGCTCAAAATCACTCTTTCTGATTCTGATTGAAGCGGGTCACTGGGGAAATGTGCATATCCAGAACCAGCATCCCCAGCTCTGCTGCAATGGGGTTTGTATTGTATTATTATTGTTTAATAAGGCCCTGTTGAATCTGGAACATTTTGTTTCCTCTCTGCAATGGTATACATGTTTTGAAATATAAGAAACAAAGTTTCTCTGGCATAACAAGTATTATTTTTTATAGTCTATCAGCCTATCTGTTCCTGGGAGGTACTTGAATAAGTAGAATTAAGACGCAAATAGATGAAGGATTTGCTTTCCTTTCACATTTCAAGTACAGGCTTGAGGCAACTAGCTCTTAGGTCTGTAGAGAAAAGTAGAGCAGTTGGGAGGAGTGGTTAGAGCTCAGTGGTTAGAGCACTGCCTTTGTAAACCATAGGCTGTGAGTTTGATCCTTGTTGGGGCCTCAAATGTGTTTCATGGTAACAGCTCCCAAGTACCTAGGGGCAGGTTAGATGAACTCAGGGATGACATAGGTGGTGTTAGGTCCTGCTGTGAGTGCAGGTGACTGGATTTGATGACCTCTCAAGGTCCCTTCAGCTGTGCCTACACTAGCAAGTTCTTTTGGAAAATCCGGCCCTTTTTTTGAAAGAACACACAGAGCATCTGAACACAAAACATGCTCTTTCGATCCGAAATGGAAAGAATGCGGCTCTTCTTCTGGAAGTCCTCTTTCACTCACAGATCAGGAAGAGTGCCTCCTTTCCAAAGTGTCTTTTGAAAAAAAGCATGTGTAGACGCTCCGGGGGCCCTCTTTTTTGAAAGAGCTGTCCTCGTGGTGCTGGATTTTTCAGTCCCTGGCCCATTCTTTCAAAAGAGTAGGGGCTGTGTGGACACACTCCATTGAAAGAGTGGATTAAGTTTTTGATCCCTTATTTTGTGTGTGAACATGCTCTTTTGAAAGAAGTCTTTTCAGAAGAGATCTTCTAGAAGAACTTCTTTTGAAAGATCACTAGTGCAGACTCAGCCTTCCAGTTCTCTTTCTGAGTTCTTAAGTTAAATCTCAGTGCTGCTAATGCAACAGGAGTTAAGAAGTTGGGGGACCAGATTATCCCTCCTATGGAAACATCCGCTGCCGGGAGGCAGACTCAGATCATTTGCTTGGAATAAAGAAGAGGGAGTTTGTACAAACAGTTGATGAGCAGGCTGTTCAGCCTCTGGTCACTGTGCGTATCTCCTGTTCCACTGAGAGGCTACAGGCTGCAAAGGAAGCCCTGAAGAACAGTTAACTTAGCATGTGGACAAGGAAATGCCTCAGATTCTGAAACATGCGAGTTTCCCCTAGAGTTCATCTTCACATTGTCTGGGTATCAGAGGCATGCTAGATTTTTAGTAACTTGTTGTGACCAGCCCCACAGTGCGCAGCCTGGAACTGTGGAACCACTGTGCCCCGTAACTCTTCAGCCTAGGCTGTCTCTTGCAATGCTTTGCTAGTAACAAGCAGCAAACCTCACAAGGTCTGTGATCACTCAGTTAACAATATTCAGGGAAACACCTAGTGCTCTCTAAAAGAGTCGTGAACCATTCACAGGGAAACATCAGCAAAGCCCCTCAGCCAGGTACCCCAGAAGCGTACTATCTGACACGGGTGAAGACCTTGAACAATGCAAGCTCATTAATTAGTTCACTTCTACATCAAAGGACTGTAGACTGGCTCCAGCTTTTGTAATCTGAGCATATTTCCCTAGCACGCTAGACAAAACTAAGCCACTGTACACTGCACTGGAAAAAATGGAAGGAAATAGTGAGAGAGGCATCAGACACCAATGGGTGCTGAGCCCATGGTTGATGATGATGACATTAGGCAAATTCACTTCTAAGGATAGAACATTAAAATAAGTTTATTCACTACAGAGAGATTGACGTTAAGTGATAATGGCTACATCTACACGTGAAGCCTACATCGAAGTAGCCTATTTTGATGTGGCGACATCGAAATAGGCTATTTCAAAGAATAACGTCTACACGTCCTCCAGGGCTGGCAACGTCGATGTTCAACTTCGACGTTGGGCAGCACCACATCGAAATAGGCGCTGCGAGGGAACATCTACACGCCAAAGTAGCACACATCGAAATAAGGGTGCCAAGCACAGCTGCAGACAGGATCACAGGGCGGACTCTACAGCAAGCCGCTCCCTTAAAGGGCCCCTCCCAGACACAGTTGCACTAAACAACACAAGATACACAGAGCCGACAACTGGTTGCAGACCCTGTGCCTGCAGCATGGATCCCCTGCTGCAGCAGCAGCAGCCAGAAGCCCTGGGCTAAGGGCTGCTGCACACAGTGACCATAGAGCCCCGCAGGGGCTGGAGAGAGAGCGTCTCTCAACCCCTCAGCTGATGGCCGCCATGGCGGACCCCACTATTTCGAAGTTGCGGGACGCGCAATGACTACACGGTCCCTACTTCGACGTTCAACATCGAAGTAGGGCACTATTCCTATCCCCTCATGAGGTTAGCGACTTCGACGTCTCGCCGCCTAACGTCGATGTTAACATCGAAATAGCGCCCAACATGTGTAGCCGTGACGGGCGCTATTTCGAAGTTAGTGCCACTACTTCAAAGTAGCGTGCACGTGTAGACACAGCTAATAAGTGGTAGACAGAAAGGTCAGAGAGACTTAACAAAGAAAGTAAAAAGCACCACCCATTCCAAATCCTGAATTTTCAGAGTAAGCAGGATGTGACTCAAACATTTTTTCTTGCCCCCACTGGAACCTGCAGGCTGGTTAACTCAGGCTGTAACCTGTTTGCTCCAGTTCAGAGTCTTTGTCTTTCCAGCATTCTTGATGCCCTCAGTGTAGATAGAGGAAGGAGAAAGGTGGTCTCAGAATGCCATTATCTTTTATTTTATACAGTTAGATCATGTCCCAGGAAAGACACAAGCCCAGGTGGAGCTTGCTGAGTCACATAGTTCGGCAAGTCTCATGGTGTGGTGCATACATAGCTGTCTCTTACAGAACTGTAATTTCTAGTGTACAGTTCCCCTAGTGCCCAGTGTATTGCGATGGTTACTTAACACCCATTTGGCTGTGGTTCATCACCTTTGTTGTCACTGGAGAGCTAGCAGTGGGCATCTTCCAAACACATTGCAAAAATAACAAAAATGTCTCAGAATCTCATAACTTCATATACATTAACAATAGACTTTTTCTGAGAGAATAGTGAGTTTCAGAAGATCATGATCTATATTTTCTTATGTTATGTTTTATATGAAATATCACAACCGTATACAAATGATGAATATGGAGCTACAGAGTGCTACTTTGAGATCCAATGCATCACAATTCTGTAATGCTACAGGTTGAACCTCTCCAGTCTGGCACCCTTGGGACCTGACCATGTTGAACAAGAGAATTTGCCAGACCACAGGAGGTCAGTATTGTTCAGCAGCATTACCAATACTTCCACTGCTTACTGGGCTCTTAGAAGACACTTAGGAGTAAATTACAGCTAAATAACAGCACAGAACACTGAGAGCCAAGACTGGTGCCTAGAAACAAACTTGACCACTTGTGCATGTGGACATCTGTCTAACTAAAATCATGCAAGATTGTGGATGTTGTCAGGCAAGAAAGTTATGGATTAGAGAGGTTCAACCTGCATCTGTGTTCTGTAAAGCAATTGTGAATTACTTTATTTATGTAAAAAAAAAATTAACTTTCAGTATAATACTGGATCTTTCCCTAGATTCATTTCTTCCATGAAGCCCACAGAATTTTTGTTATATAAGTAGAATGCTGACAGTCTTTTTAAAAATGTGTACTTGTATTGACTTGTTATCGCCTATCTTAAGACTAAGCTTTTGAGGACTGGGACAGTCACTTACTGTATGTCCGTACAGTGCCTAGCACAGTGAAGCCCTGACTTACTTGGAGCCATCAAATAATACCTAGTGTATAAGAATCTCAGTGTGAGATCTTTATAACAGCATGTCTTAGGAACTGCAACTTGGAATCTTCTGTGCCGCCTACACTGTATACTAGTCACAAGCACAGAATTTACAACCAATATAAAATCTTCATCATTATTTAAATACTGTACCATACACTAATTGCAAAGATACAGTGCAATTCCTGCTCCTATTGACTTCAGTGAAATTCATGAGTGCTGAAAAGATCTGAAATTCAGGGCATGAGTAGCCGAGTAAAGCAATACAACTGCCATCTTCTTTGATCCTTCCTTATGCATTCATTTTGCTGGATGTTCCACATTCTGCACGTTTGCAGCTTACTTCTTTTCTGGAGATTTCACACATTTCTAGAGCTCACTGGGGGAAAAAACACTGTGCTGCTGATTATGCCACATATAATAACTGCAGCTAAAATAAACATATAGTGAATTAAAATATAATATGCTTCCTTTTTGGAATCATTGTCATTTCCATGGTCAGGTAAGAGCTGGTGAGATAGAGTCCTTGGAGAAATATTACTGAAGCTTAGAAGATTTGCATGTTTAAGTGATTTATTCAGCTATCCATTGAATCTTTCATGACCTGATGAAATGGAAAATTCAAATCACACAGTAATTTAGTACAAATGCGGTTTCTCCACTGAAAAGCATAACTCACCTATAAGAGTGTGCTGTTCCATTGAAATAAATAGCTTTCTGCTCAACCCTTATTGGAGTTTAGCAGTTCGTTATTTTACCATAAAACATACAGGGGTACAGTTCAGAACAATGGGGACCTATGTCACACCTGCCCTGCGGACTTGAGTGCCTTACAACACCTTGCTGAAATAGCTCTGACCTGGGCTGCTCACAGAGTGCCTCCCAACATGGAAGCCACACCCTGAGTGTCTGTGTATAACTGCCACCTGCCAGTCACATCCTGGCTCTCACAAGCCTTGGATATACTGCAGGATGACTCAGCACATGTCTAGATTTTCCCTCAGAAGTGTACATCCTGTACTGCCCACTAATCTCATGGGTAATACAACTATACGAAGTCCACCCGGGCCTCCCCTGAACCACCTGAGGAACCCCCAGGTAGGACCAGGCATGGGGTGCCCTGGTCATGTGTGGGGGGTGTCCCTCACGCAGCTGGTACCGGCCAGGGCACACGGCCACAGGCCAGGGACCCGGGGATGACCATCATCGCTGCTGGGGTGGCTGGCAGATGCCGAGGCTGTGGCGACATAATGCAAGAAGGTGGTGTCATGAGCCCTGGTACCATGGGCTAGTGGCTTTATCCCCACTACCATCCCACCCTGCTTGTGGAGAAGGGCTCTGGGGCGGCCTGTCTTCTGTGGGGTCCATCAACGCGGGGCCGTTAGAGTGGCTGCCCCAGCCCTCCCAGGCTTCTGACCTTCATGGCAGCCCATGGCCCCATGCGGGCCCCTCCCTGGCAATGATGACGGCCATCCCTGGGTCCCTGGCCCGTGGCCGTGTGCCCAGGCCTGTACCAGCTGCGTCGGGGACCGCCCCCTCCCCCGCATGACCAGTGCACCCCACACCCGGTCCTACCTGAGGGTTGCTCGGGTGGTTCAGGGGAGGCCCGGGTGGAGGTAGCCCGGCTAGGGCCCTCAGAGGGTTGAGCCATGCACAGTGGTCCCTCGCTCCCACTGTTGCTGTCCCCGGTGCCAGCAGGTACTTCGGGGCCTGCAGTAGGTGGGGCATCGAGGGTCCTGGCTGGGGTTCCTCGCCCTGCCCCTCTGGCTGTGCCGTGTCCAGGGTCTCTCGGGTGGTGCAGCCTCCCTGGGTCCCAGCCAAGCCATGAGTTCTGCAAGACGTGGGCATCGTGGGCCCTGCCCAGCCAGCCCACACGGATGTCCATGAAATGTCCTCAGGCATCCATGAGGGCCTGGAGGACGATGGAGTGGTAGCCCTTTCGGTTGATATACCGTCCCCGGCTGTGTGGTGGGGCCCAGATGGCGATGTGGGTGCTGTCCAATGCACCAATGCAGCTGGGGAATCTCGACTGTTGTAAGCCGGCCATGGCAGCATCCATGTCCCTAAGGCGGATCAGGTGGCGCAGGAGGATCCTGTTGATGGTGGTGACAACCTGTAGGGTAGAGGGCACAGGCGCCCGTGAGTGCGTGGTAGCATATGGGGGGCCCCCTCCCCAGGGCCCTGCTCCCTGGGACCCCCTTCCTGAGGACCCTGCCCTGGGTGCATGGCCCCGGGTGCCTTACCTCAAGGAGGACGACCCCAACGGTGGCCTTCCCCACCCCAAGTTGGTGGCAGACCGAGTGGTTGCTGTCCGGGGTGGCCAGCTTCCACAGCGCGATGGCTACTCGTGTCTCAAGGAGGCGTGCAAGCCGCACGCGGGTGTCCTGGTGGCGAAGTGCTGGTGCCAGCCAATGGCACAGCTCTATGAACGTGGCCCAAGTCATCCAGAAGTTGTGGCGCCTCTATTTGTCATCCCACTCTCCTAGGACAATGTCGTCCCACCATTCCCTGCTGGCGGGGTACTGCCAGAGGGAACAGTGGGGCTGGAACCAGGGGTGCTCTGGATGCACAGTGGGGGTGGGGGCCTGCAGGAGGCTGGCCACGTGTCAGGCAGCACATAGCCTCATATGACATACTGTCAGGATGGCCAACAGGCTGGCCGTGATGTCCAAGGTGTCCCCATCAGTGAAGTGCTGCGGGTCCATAGCAGGCAGTGGTGTGGTGGCTAACCAAGGCTCTGCCGAGTGCTGTGCTGGAGGTCACGTGCTGAAAGCAGCCAGGGTCCCCAGCATGTGCACGGGGGATGTGTTTGGGAGGAGCCCTTTAAGGGGTTGGCTCACCCATGTTCCAGGAAGGTTTGTCGGCCATTTGACCCTGCCCTCGCCTTTTCCTGCCCCGTTATTTTGAAATGAAGCTGTGGCTGTGTAGCCGTTCCACTTCAAAATGACTGGGAGTCTTTTCAGTTCCTGTGTAGTTGCTTCCATGGCACTTATTTCGAAATAACGGATAGGGATAAGCCATTTCAATGTCACTCTCTAGTGTGGCTACAGCCTTAGTAGTGCTGAACTTAACAAATTACATTAGATTCATGCAACATTTCTTCTTCTTCGAGTGTCCCCGTGGGTGCTCCACAATAGGTGTCGGGCTTGCCCGGCGCCGCAGATCGGATCTTCCAAGCAGTTTCTGCCAGACCGTGCATGCGCCGGCACGCGCCGCTCCCTTGCGCGCTCCTGGCCATGTGCGCGATCCGGTCCCCGCCAGTTCCTCTTAACCGCCGTCGGCTGCAGACGGAATCCGACTAGGCTAAGGCCAAGTTAGCGTATTCAATAGGCTTTAACTGTTTTTCTTTAAAGTTTTCAAGTTCTTAGGCTACTGCAAGTTAGCCGGTTGTTATTTTTCAAAAAAAAAAAACAAACAGCAAGCGGGACAGCTTTCAGTCCAGTCCCAGTAACAAGCGCCGGAGGCCAGGAGCATAGGGCCATCAGAAGGGGAAAACAGCACAGAGAAGGTGCTAAGTACCCGTTTAACAACTGAAAGACTCACCAACAATGTCCTCTTCAGGATTTAAGAAATGTGAGTCCTGCCGAGAGGCAATGCCAGCGTCTGATGGGCACTGTCTATGCATAAGGTGCCTTGGGGAGTCCCATGTTGCACAGAAATGCTCCTTCTGTGCAAAACTAACAGCCAGAGCAAGGAGGGACAGGGAGATGCGGCTTAAAATGCTGCTCTTCGACAAGGCCCTCCAGCCAGACGTGCCGGAGCGGCTGCAGCAGGAGGGACCCTCCGGGGCCCATAAAAGGAAAGCTGCCTCCCTCACCCCATCAGCGCAAAAACGGAGGAAAGCCTCCCCAGCCCGATCCCTGCCGGCAGCAACAGCGAGCGGGACGGGAGGAGCGAGCAGCCCCCAGCCGCAGCAACAGCTGATCGGCGGTGGCACGAAGAGCCACATGGCAGCGGCTCAGCCTCCGATAATCAAGCAGCCGCCCTGCACCGCAGGCAGGGCGGCGGCTAAACAAGCGCCGGTACCGGCGGCACCGCAAGCAGCGGCACCAACCCCCGGGGAACCGGTGGTGCAGAGCGCGCAGGCACGCAGCCTGCAGGCACCGGAGGACACCGCACGTGCGGCACCGCCCTTGAGCGTGCCGAGCATGGCGCGGACGGGGCAGAGATCCCCTACATGTCAAGGGGCGGAGTTACCTCCTCAAGGGAGGGGGAAGGCTGCACACAAGACGAGGCATCGCAGCCCCTCTCCAGACAGGGCTGTGGAGTTGCTTTCTCACAGCCCTCCGCTTATGTTGCAGACTCCAACGAGAAGGCGGGGGTCCTCCCTAGCCTACCCGGAGCCCCCTTCTCCATTTTTGCAACCAGCCTCACCCTGGCTGGGACCACCTTCACCCTTCCTGGGGTTTGAACCGCTGGAATACTATTCAAAATCGCTCTCTCCAGTGTCCCAGATCTCTCGACGATCTCGCTCCCCCAGACACAGAGGGTATGCACCAAGGGAGTGGTCTAGGTCACCTTCCCAAGAACAGTGCCTATACTGCCATGGTCGCCCCTATCACGCGGGGCATAGACACCATCGGCAATCTACTAGGGAAAGATCCCCACAGACGATCGCGTATCCCCGAGGGCAATTGCGACTGGGGACAGAGACTCAAGCATCTCAGGGGGGACTGGTTATGGAACCCCGAGATTTTCCCTTGCAAGCCTCTATGAGAGGGTGTACCATCACCAACAGGAACCGGAAGGGTCCAGAGAGACGTACCCCAGCGGTTCCTCGCTCTCCTCCCCGGACGAGGCTACGGCCCCGGGGGACGTCCATCCCCCGGACGATCTCAAACAGTTGCAAGAGCTTTTTAAGAGGGTGGCCTTCACGCAAGGCATCCAGACAGCAGAGGTGCAAGAGAAACACCATAAGCTCCTCAAAAATCTGAGACCTCCGGCCTCCTCCAAAGTAGCAATACCACTTGATGAAGCAATCTTGGAGTCCGCCACTATGATATGGCAGACCGCTGCGACTATTCCGCCTGTCCACAAGAGAGCGGATAAGAAATACTTCATGCCGGCGAAGGGCATGGAGTTCCTGTTCAGCCACCCACAGCCAAATTCCTTGGTGGTGGAGTCGTCGCAACAAAGATCAAAGACATCTCAATTCAGGACAGGGGGAACAGACAAAGATGCCAAGAAGCTAGACCTGTTCGGCAGAAAGGTCTACTCCTCCTCCACTCTAATGTTGCGAATGGCAAATTACGCAGCGCACTTAGCGAACCATAATTTCGACAACTATTCTAGGTTAACCTCCCTCATGGACTCGCTTCCAGAGGACAAAAAGCCGGTGCTCAAGGCCATCGTGCAAGAAGGCTACGCGGCCTCGAGGACGGGAGTTCAGATCGCCCTGGACGTTGCGGACACAGCAGCACGTTCCACAGCTACGGCAGTGGTGATGCGAAGGGAGTCCTGGCTCCAGACTTCGGGTATACCAAGGGATCTGCAGGCGAAGATAGTTGACCTTCCCTTCGACTCGCAGAAGCTGTTTGCTGAATCAACTGACTCGGTCCTTCATTCCAGTAAAGATTCAAGAGCCACACTTAGGACCCTGGGGATTTACACCCCTCCATACAGAAAGAAAAAGTACTACCCTCAACAAAGACGGTACCAGTACCAGCAACAGCGTCCCCAGTACCACAGGGGTTACGAGCAAGGGCGACATCAACAGCACCAGCAGTACAGAACTCCCAGGCGACATTCACAACAGAGCCGTGCGTCCTCGGGGCAGGGCCAAAGGCCACAAGTTTGACACACAGATCCAGGGCTGCGCCATCACTACCATTGCACAAGGTCATCCGAAGCGGCTATTCCACCATCGCCTCTGACCATTCTACGACCAGTGGCAAAGGATCACCACAGACAAATGGGTGCTGGAGATCATAGCCACGGGGTACGCCATCCCCTTCCAGTCGCTCCCACCGCCATGACCTCCACCCAGGCCCCACCTCCAGGAGGCCTCCCAAGTAGCGAGGCTCAAGCAGGAGGTAGACCATCTCATGCTCATAGGGGCAGTGGAAAGAGTGCTGGAGCAACTGCAAGGAAAAGGGTTCTACTCGAGGTACTTCCTCACGGAGAAAAAGACAGGAGGCTGGAGGCCCATCTTAGATCTTCGCGACCTCAACCGGTACCTGCGCAAGCAACGCTTTCAGATGATCACAATCGCCTCCATCCTTACAGCACTGGACGATGGAGACTGGTTCGCAGCCCTCGATTTACAAGACGCGTACTTCCACATAACTATCCATCCGGCTCACCGGCGATTCCTCCGGTTCATGGTAGGCAACGAACACTTCCAATACAAGGTCCTACCGTTTGGCCTCTCCTCGGCCCCCAGAGTCTTCACCAAGACCTTGGTAGTGGTGTCAGCCTACCTGCACAGACAGGGGGTATTTATATTCCCGTATCTGGACGACTGCCTGCTCAAAGGGGCCTCGAAGGGGGAGGTACTACGCATGATACGCGTCACAGCAAACACGTTCTCTTCACTCGGCCTGGTTATCAATCTGGCAAAATCAAAAATAGACCCCACACAGGACATAGAGTTCATAGGGGCTCGCACAAACTCTGTTACAGCGAGAGTATATCTACCAGAGACTCGCTTTCGGGCCATCGGCTCCCTCGTGCAGGTCATCACCTTCAGCCCTACGGTGCCGGTCTTGACGTGCTTACAGCTGCTGGGCCACATGGCAGCGGCGACGTTCGTAGTACAGAACGCCAGGTTACACATGCGCAGCATGCAGCACTGGCTGGCGAGCGTATACAAACCGGCAGTACACACCGTTCACAGGGTGGTGTCGCCCACACCGGAGGTGTGCAAATCCCTCCAATGGTGGGTAAACCCCAGGAACTTGCTAACAGGGGTACCCTTCCACCAGCCACAAATATCGGTTTTTCTCACTACAGATGCCTCCCTGATAGGGTGGGGAGCGCACATGGGCGAAGACGTGACTCAAGGACTGTGGTCATCCACGGAGCAGTCACTACACATAAATATACTGGAGCTCAGAGCAGTGTTCAACGCCTGCAGACACTTTCGAGACCATATACAAGGCAAAGTCGTCGGGATCAGTACAGACAATACCTCCACCATGTTTTATATAAACAGACAAGGAGGAGCTCGATCCCGTGCCTTATGCGCGGAAGCAGTCCGCTTATGGAACTGGTGCATCGCCAACAATATAATCTTGAAAGCCTCATACTTGCCAGGTGCGCACAATGTGAAGGCAGACCAGCTAAGCAGGCATTTTGCACTCACACACGAGTGGCAGATCCGTCCCGATCTGCTACGGCCGATTTTCTGCGCATGGGGTTTTCCCCAGATAGACCTGTTTGCCACTCAGCACAACAAGAAGTGCCCACGATTCTGCTCCAGGGAAGGACTGGGATGGGGGTCCCTGGGGGACGCGTTCGCGATCCCGTGGAGGGGCCCCCTGCTTTATGCTTTTCCTCCCACAGTGCTGATCCACAAAGTCTTGCAGAAAGCCAGGAGGGAAGGGGCCCGGATGATCCTGATAGTCCCAACGTGGGATCGACAACAATGGTTCCCCCTACTCCTGCGCATGTCGGACCGTCCACCGATGCCTCTTCCGGTGGCGCTGGATCTGCTCACGCAAGCCCAGGGGTCCATAGTGCACCCGCACCCCCAAAGCCTGCGACTGCAAGCGTGGTTAATCCATGGCTCAGCTCCCTAGAGAGCACATGCACAGAGGAAGTGCAGCAAGTCCTAGAAAGTAGCAGGAGGACTTCCACCAGGAAGACCTACAAGCAGAAATGGACTCGCTTCACGGCTTGGTGTTCTACCAAACAGCTGGCCCCCCTTTCGGTGCCTATACCTACAATACTAGAGTATTTACTGGACCTCAAGAGAGGAGGACTCTCGCTATCCTCGTTGAAGGTCCACCTTGCCGCTATCTCGGCGTTCAGACACGAGGAGGAAGGGCACACGGTGTTCGCCCATCCTATGGTTACCAGGTTCCTCAAAGGGTTGGTAAACCTATACCCCCCTCGGAAACCGATTCCACCTTCGTGGAACTTGGACCTGGTGCTTACCGTGCTAATGGGACCACCGTTCGAGCCCTTGGCCATGGTCCCCCTCCGCCTCCTTACAATAAAGACGACCTTTCTTCTTGCAATTACGTCAGCTCGTAGGGTGAGCGAGCTCGCGGCAGTCATGGCAACGCCACCCTGCACTGTTTTTTCCAAGGAGGCGGTAACCATACGGCTGCATCCAGCCTTTGTTCCCAAAGTTTCTTCTGAGTTTCACGTTAACGAACCTATTGTTCTACCCTCATTTTATCCAAAGCCTCATAACTCCAACGAAGAGGCGCGCCTACACCTCCTGGACGTGAGGAGGGCGCTAGCCTTCTACGTAGACAGGACCAAGTCCTTCCGGAAAACGGATAGACTCCTAGTCTCCCTCGCTCCCAAATCGAAAGGAGAAGGTCTCTCCTTGCAGAGAATCTCAAAGCACATTGTATCCTGCATAAAAATGTGCTACGAGCTCAAAAAGACTCCTTTATCGGCCACTCCCAGGGCTCATTCCACTAGGGCGGTGGCGGCATCAACAGCCTTTTTCAAGGGCGTTGCATTAAAAGACATTTGCAGAGCAGCGACCTGGTCATCCTACGACACCTTCGCCAAACATTACGCCCTTCACAGGGTATTCCAAGAGGATACCCGTCTCTCGACAGCGGTCCTCTCGGGGACAAGCTGCACATAATCCAATTACCCACCTCCTATCTTGGGTTACTGCTGGGTAGTCACCTATTGTGGAGCACCCACGGGGACACTCGAAGAAGAAAGACAGGTTACTCACCGTAGTAACGGTGGTTCTTCGAGATGTGTCCCCGTGGGTGCTCCACTACCCGCCCATCCTCCTTGCTTCGGATCTCTGTTAGTGTTTTGCAGGGGCATCCGAGGCGGTTGGTCGAGGAACTGGCGGGGACCGGATCGCGCACATGGCCAGGAGCGCGCAAGGGAGCGGCACATGCCGGCGCATGCGCGGTCCGGCAGAAACTGCTTGGAAGATCCGATCTGCGGCGCCAGGCAAGCCCGACACCTATTGTGGAGCACCCACGGGGACACATCTCGAAGAACCACTGTTACAACGGTGAGTAACCTGTCTTTATTACATGCTTCCAGAAATGTTTCTTACTAAACTTCAAAGGTCAAAATCGCTACCCATTTAAAGTTTAATGTGTGTTTCCTTGTGATAGGCAGGGGACGGGGGGGGTGGGCGGGAGGCATTCCCTTGTGGTGGTTGTTCCTCCTTTCCATAGCTTCAATCTCTTTCTTGAAAAATATTTGCAGCTGAGCTCCAGGATAAAAGTAGTATATATGGAAGCATGTTCCCTGCTGGTTTTTTTTTTTTCCCATCTGTTTGAGCCCGGCTTGCTTAATGACTTTTGATTGCTTAAATTCTAATTCAGGCAAGTGAATATTCCTTTTTTAGGACAGATCTGTTTGCTGACTTCTGCTTGGGTGGGGCTGTGGGGTTTGGTACGTGTGTTAATATCATCATACATGGGAGTCTCATAACTTCCCACGCAATGTTGCCATAAACATTTTATTAGGACAATACAGATCAGCTAATGGCATACAAAAATGACCACAGAAGTGCACAGTGTGTGAATACAGGGTGTAGTCCATCATACTGTCATTTTCACTGGCTTGCTAGGAATTTATGCAGCAGGTTTGTGGTGGATGTGAAAGAACCATTCTGACAATGTGAGGAGTCTCTGATTCCTGGGAATCGTTTTAACGAGAGCTGGGATTCCCTGTTCGTTTTGTGAAGAAGGGCAAGAGCAGTAAGGACGGCCTTAAAGTTAACTCACTGGGTAGAGCCTCGAGAAGCATTCATTCAATGATGTGCTCTGTCACAGACGTCCCATGTAATTTTGGGCAAGTCATACTTCCAGAGCTGTCCCGTCCATAGGATGAGGTGGGGCAGCTGCCCTAAGCCCCACGTGTTGAGGGCCCCATGGTGGCCGCCCCCACCGTCCTATGGACAGGAGTGGGGAGGATTATCTGGGGTGGGGGGCAGCAGGTGGCAGTAGCAGGGGGGTCACCTCTTTCCCCACACCTGCACACCCACCACACAATGGCCGCGTCTACACGTGCACACTACTTCGAAGTAGCAGCGCCAACTTCAAAATAGCGCCCGTCACAGCTACACGCGCCAGGCACTATTTTGAAGTTGAAATCGACGTTAGGTGGCGAGGCGTCGAAGTTGCTAACCCCATGAGGGGATGGGAATAGCGCACTACTTCGAAGTTGAATGTCGAAGTAGGGCACATGTAGACGATCTGCGTCCTGCAGCATCGAAATAGCGGGGTCCGCCATGGCGGCCATCAGCTGAGGGGTTGAGAGACACTCTCTCTCCAGCCCCTGCGGGGCTCTATGGTCACCATGTGCAGCAGCCCTTAGCCCAGGGCTTCTGGCTGCTGCTGCGGCAGCTGGGGATCCATGCTGCATGCACAGGGTCTGCAACCAGTTGTCGGCTCTGTGGATCTTGTGTTGTTTAGTGCAACTGTGTCTGGGAGGGGCCCTTTAAAGGAGCGGCTTGCTGTTGAGTCCGCCCTGTGACCCTGTCTGCAGCTGTTCCTGGCACCCTTATTTCGATGTGTGCTACTTTGGCGTGTAGACGTTCCCTCGCAGCGCCTATTTCGATGTGGTGCTGCCCAACGTCGAAGTTGAACGTCGACATTGCCAGCCCTGGAGGACGTGTAGACGTTATTCATCGAAATAGACTATTTCGATGTAGCGTGCACGTGTAGATGTAGCCAATATGAGCAGGAGCCTGCTCCGCTCCCAGCTGCCCGCAGAGAGGTGGAACTCAGTGGGCCTGGAGGACACATCAGAGCAGAACAGGCTGCCACTAGTGCAGCATGGTGGGTGCAGGGGTGGGGTAGGCTGAACGGAGGTGACTGCCCACACACACTGCTGCTGCTGTCCACTGCAGCCCGCTGCCCCAGGTAATCCCTTGGAAGACTGGTTGGGGAGGGGGTCAGAGCAGGGGTGGAATGAGGACGGGGTGGAGCCCACAGTGCCAGAGGGGGTTGCCCAGGGCTGTTCACCTGGAGTACTGGGGAAGAGTTGTCCCGGGCCACACTCCCCACCCTTGGGATGGCCTGCATTAGATTTCTTTAGACTGTAAAGCCACTGGGGTGAGATTATCTCCTACTAAGTACCTTTATCTCATCTATCACAATCAGATTTTGGTCTAGGTTGGGGCCTCAAGGTGCTACCATAATACAAGGATCAAACATGAAGAGAGTAAATTGGAGGTCCTTTGCCTAGGTGAGGGACTTGAAATTTAAAAAAAAAAAAATTCACAGATGGGGAAAATGAGCCACTGTAAGGCAAAGTGATTTGCCCAAGATTACATAGTGAGTCACTGGCAGAGTCAGCACTACAACTCAGGTTTCCTGGCAGCCTTTTCTTCCTCTAATCACTATATCTCCTAGAGAGATATTTATCTGATGTAAACTGGAATACTTCACTGCAGCTGACGGATGTAACTTTTACAAAATTATCTTATCCTGGAACAGAAGAGATAATCAGCACTGAAGTTCAAGTATTAGTCATAAGAATCATTTTGATTATTAGAGAAGAAACTGATTACTGCTGAAGCAGGGAAGTCAAAAACTGATTATCAAGTTTGAATGTGGAGTGCAGGTACTCATTGACATGCGAGTATCAAAACAAAAAAGCAGTCAAGTAGCACTTCAAAGACTAACAAAATAATTTATTAGGTGAGCTTTCGTGGGACAGACCCACTTCTTCAGACCATAGCCATACCAGAGCAGACTCAATATTTAAGGCACAGAGAACCAAAAATAGTAATCAAGGTGGAAAAATCAGAAAAAAAAATGATCAAGGTGAGCAAATCAGAGAGTAGAGGGCAGAAGGTTGGGGCGGGGAGTCAAGAATTAGATTAAGCCCAGTATGCAGATGAGCCCCTATAGTGACCCAGAAAATTCCCATCCCAGTTCAAACCATGTGTTAATGTGTCGAATCTGAATATAAAAGAGAGTTCGGCAGCCTCTCTTTCAAGAGTGTTGTGAAAATTCCTCTTCAGTAAGATGCAAACTTTTAAGTCATTAACAGAATGGCCCACTCCATTAAAATGCTGGCTGACCAGCTTGTGGATCAGGAGTGTTTTTATGTCTGTTTTGTGCCCATTAACTCTTTGTCTAAGAGAGTTTGAAGTCTTTCCAACATGCAAAGCATCTGGGCATTGTTGGCACATGATGGCATATATGATGTTAGCTGAGGAACATGAGAATGTGCCTGTCATTCTGTGAATAACCTGGTTAGGTCCAGTGATGGTATCTCCAGAATAGATATGTGGATAAAGCTGGCAGCAGGCTTTGTTGCAAGGAAAATCCCAGGACTGGTGTTCCTGCGGTATAGACTGTGGTTGTCGGTGAGAATCCTCATAAGGTTGGGAGGTTGTCTGTAGGAGAGAACAGGCCTGTCACGTAGGGCCTTCTGGAGTGTGGCATCCTGATCAAGGATAGGTTGTAGGTCTTTAATAATGTGTTGCAGTGGTTTGAGTTGGGGGCTGTAGGTAACGACCAGTGGTGTTCTGTTCTTGCCTTTTTGGGGCCTATCTTGGAGTAGCTGGTCTGTGGGTATTCTTCTGGCCCTCTCGATGTGTTTTTTTATTTCTCCAGGCGGGTAATTCAGGTTTATGAATATTTGGTAGAGATCTTGTAGTTTTTGGTCTCTGTCAGTAGGGTGAGAGCAAATGCAATTGTACCTAAGGGCTTGACTGTAAACAATGGATCTTGTTATGCATGCAGGATGGAAGCTAGAAACACGTAGGTAAGTATAGCGATCAGTGGGTTTCCGCTACAGTGTGGTACAGATCAGGCCATCCTTCATTTGTACTGTGGTGTCCAGGAAATGTATCTCTCGCGTGGAGTAATTGAGGCATAAGTTGATGGTGAGGTGCAGATTGTTAAAGTCTTTGTGGAATTCTTCTAGAGTCTCTATATCATGGGTCCAAATCATAAAGAGAGAGATACATTATGCTAATGAAGTGCTGCATTTTCATGGTATCACCTCATTAGCATATTCCAACCTCACTCATTATGATGCCCCTTTCAAAAAGAAGGGGAGAGTGTAGACGTAGCTGAAATGAGATTTACCAATTTTGAATTAAGACACCCACCATTTTGAATTTGTTTTGAAATTAAGATTGCTTCATGTAGACACTAAGTTAGTTATTTCAAAATAACAGTGCTGTGTAGACATACCCTAAGATGGTACAGGACTGCTTGGTATTTGTGAAGCTACTCTCTAACATGTCTTCCCTTCTGAGACTGTAGACAAATAATGGTAGAGAATAATTGTGCACTAATGCAGAGATAGGCTAGATCACCTAATAAATTTCTCTCTCTCAGACTTCTATGAATGCACTGAATCACGACAGGAAAGAATTTGAAAAGAAATCAGCTTTAAACCTGCCACCTGTTCTCATGTGAACAGTCACTGGCGCTACGAACATGAATAAAATTACACATATGCCTTTAAGTACACTCATCCCTCATTTAACAAGCACTTTACTAATGAGTACTCGCTAAAACAAGGGACATATACACCTACCTTTATTCACTATATGAGTGAACTTCTCCCACTTATATGAGCAGGGTTCCTGGCTGGGGGCGGGAAGACCTGCAGCCCCGCAGCTGCAGCCTCCTCCCTCCCTTCCCTCAGACATGCAGCTGTCTGACAACCCTGCGGCTGGGGGAAGAGAGGAAGAAAACTCTTAGCCGGATTCCCTCCCCTGCAATGGCAGGAACTGATCAGTTTCCCAGACCCACAAGCCATGGGAAGACTGGAACCAACTTGCCCCTGGTTCCCAGCTCCTGCCACTCTGGGAGCCAGGAAACTGACCAGCCCTGGTGGTTCCTGGCTCCCCTCCCTTGGCAGGAAAATTTGAGTTACTAAGAGGTTGCAGGAACAACTCCTGGGTAACTCCAGGGTTTACTGTATTGGACCCCACCACCCACCCTCCAGACCTCACCCTTGGCCAGGTTTTAACTGCCCCCCCCGAAAACATCCCAAACAGCCCCCAGCCTTACCAACCCTCCCGTGCAACCCTAAACTTCCCCCAGTCTTAGACCCACCCCGCTCATCCCTCAACAGCCTCAGCCTTAGACATGCCTCCTCTTCTTGCAGCCTCTTCACTGGGACTGCTCGGCTGGGTGGTTCCCCCAGCCCTCCTGCTCCCATCAATTAACTCAAGTGTTAAGGTTCCAGCACCTAGGCATAAGGTAATTGCTATCCCTAGTGATAGAGAGCTGCTGGAGATGGCAGCTCTCTCTATTGATAGATATCTGCCTAAGGCAGCCACGCTAAGAAACCGCAAATGGCTTCTTTAACAGCCACATGCAACTGGGAACTGCCCAGCTGGTGACCTTTAAGAAATCTAATGGGACCCATGTTTGGGTCCTGACCCACAGGTTGGGAATCCCTGCTCTACATACATACACTACTTCCTATTTCTGGTGCCAAACTATTCAAATACATCAGAAAAGTACCTAAACTCAACTGGTTTATGTCAAGTTACAAGCACTTGGAACGAGTTGAAGACTTTTATAAGTATTTTAATGGGAATATAGTGTCCCTCATGAGTTTTTGCCTATGAGCAAAAATTTGGGAACAAATTGTGCTCATGTAGCGAGGGATGAGTGTATTTGCGTGATTGGGGTCCTCCTTTCCACCACTGCTTTCAGCTGTTGTTGGTTATTGGGAATGATTTGAAAATAATCATGCATGAGAACCACTGTTGGCCATTCTGTCGTAGTTACAGCACCTGCCATTGGCTCTTCTCTCAGTGTTCTGACACCAAGGCTTAGGAGTGCCCTGATTTCCTGTGACAAATAATTCCATAGATGAGGGGTTTCCCCTCTGTATGCACTAACACTAGTTCCTGAAAATGTCACCCAAACGTCCTTTCAGAGCACACACAGCAGATTGCAGAGAGAAACAGAGCTACCAGTAAGCTGATCGTTGTGGTTTTTTTCCTAGAGGATGCGTTCGAGAAGACAAACATCATCATACTTGTTACTGGCTGGTATTATTTTGGAAGTCTCCAAACAGAAGCTAAGGTGTTAACTGGCAAGGAGACCAAGTTGTAGCATCTCAATTCTAAACTCGGTCTCTATGTTATTACTGAGTGCCATGGCTCCACTTCCCCTTGGACTCATCAGGACATGCTCCTGTTTCCCCTCTCCACGGTGTGAATCTTCCCTGGAGCTGGACATCTTGCCTTGCTCTGAGGCTGTTTCTGCCTCAGGGTGTTGCTTAGGAAGGGTTGGTTTCTCTAGGGCTACTTTGCCTGATCACAAAAGGATGTACTGGGGCTCTTTCCCTGCCCTATTCTGGCTTAACCATCCAGTTGTCCCGAAAGCTAGAAAAAAAACAAACCATTTGGGATGGTCTGTGTCTGGCTAAAAGTTAACCTTCTGTCTGCCCCTCCCTAAGGCAGCACAGAAACAAAAGAAAAAAACACAAAGGGAAAACGAAAAAAAAATTCAAAGCCTGCAACACAAAAGAAAACCTAACCTTCTGTCTGCCCCTCCCTGAGGCAGCACAAAAACAAAAGAACAAAAACAAAGGGGAAAAAAGAGGGGGGGAAATGGCAAAGCTTGCAGCACAAAAGAAAAACCTGTGTCCTCTTAAAAATCCTGGGTTCTCAGCATGATCCCACTGCTATGCCACCATGTCATGGCTCCTTCCCCACTCTAGCAAGACAAATGCAGAAGTGGAGGCCAGCAGAAGTACCTCCAAAATCTTATCTACCAGGTTTTGGTATAAACTTCCCCCCCAAAATCCTTAAAACCTTAGATTTTGGGGATAAAATTTGCTGCTACCACCCAAGTAATAATAAGAAAACCAGGGAGAGACTACTTGGGAAAGCTCAGCCCCAAAAGTGAAAAACCAGGACACAAACATTAACCAATACCAGGTTAATAAAAAGAAAAAGAGAGAACTTTTATTATTACAATATTCATATTGCAAGCCTCATGACTAGATGGAAGAGTCACAAAGTAAAACACATGGGGAGTCTCCACCATGGGCCCAGAACTTGGTTACAAGGAGAGAAAAAGAACATTTCTGAAAAGTGCACAGACATCAGATCCCACTTCCCAAACAATAAAGCCTAACAGACTTATCTAAACTTTACCCTACTTAAAGAACATTGGAGGGCCTGTTCTTGGAGGGAGATATTCTGTCTCTCTCCCTCATGGCTGGAAAGAAGCAGAAGCAACAGAGGACAGAAAAGGGGAGGAGCCAAAAAATTCAATTCTTACCTACATTGCTATAGGCCAACCCCACCTGGCTAAGGAGGTCAACCCGTTTACTCTCAGGCTTCTGGCTAATCCTCATGATATGACACTGAGGCACAGAAATGGAGCAGGGTTACAAAGTTTACACAGCTGCTTACTGTGTCTCTCTTTGTTAATGATTGTCGCTTTCCTGGCCTGTCAATCTGGCACTTGTTCGTTTCTGGGTTACCTGTCATAAAATGATTTTAGAATTGTCATAGGATCACCCCCACCCTGATTTGTCTTTATTTAGTATAGCAGAAAGCTTTGAGAGTATCTTCAAGTGGTAGTGGCTCACCTGAACAAGTGCTAAAGTTAAAGCTTGCTTTAGAATCTGTATAGAATTGCTGAATGTTTACCAGTGCAAGTAAGAACAGAACTACAGAAAAATGATCAGATTTAGATACTTTCAAGGATTTATGCAGGTGATTACTAGACATTTCATTCTGAATCACCATGCTGGAATGGGACATTGCACATGAATATACATTTTCAAAGCAGAGTTACAGAAATTGTAGACTCATAAAAATGACAATTCTGAGCTCAAGTGGGACACTACATTGTGTTAAAAATATGAAAAATACTTTTAATACTAAGTGAATGTAGAATTTTGCCTTCTATAAGCAAATTACTATTACAGTGCTGCTTTTAAAAGGTATCTTTTTTTCTGGAATGGAATTATCCTCTGGGAGTGACTGACATATATACTCTCTTTATAATGCATGTTTCTCAACACAGGTGGTAATAAATTTTGAACTGTGCTTGTCTGAAAGTCTGTTCTCTCTCAGGCTGTTTTTGTGAATTTATGTAGAATGTACACTAATACAAAACTTTATGAAAAGGAAAAATAGGATTCTATCTTGTGCTGTTGTCAAACTTAGAATCAATGTTATGCTTTGGTAAGTAAATATTAGAAGTGTGTTTGTGTGGGGGGGAAAGTTCTTATGGCAAATCTAAAATCGTTTTATGACTGTTCACCCAGCATTGTAGCATTTGCATGGCAAATAAAACGGGATCGTGTAATGTCAACAATTACTTCTTCAACTCTAAAATATATTAGGAGAGCCTTTGTGTTTGACAGCACTGTTCTGCCAGCAGAAGTCCTTTGGAGGGGCAGAGTTTCCAACTGATCTGATTGAGAAAGCCATATTTATGTTAATAGCAACAAAAACAAGAAAAAACATGCACATTAAAGGATAGTCTTATGGTAAAGAGTCATTCCTGTTTCATCCATTGTATCTGTTGCATCAAAGAGATCGATCTACTCAGCAGTCAATAAATGGATATGAAAATTAAGTAAGAAACAAAAAGAAAGAGGGAGCTTACTTCTGAAAAGAATCCTTTTTTTCATACCACTACACTCTGCGCAAGCACAAGTGGGGAAGAAAGAGGCATAAGCAGAAATTCTGCTTGCTCGCGACCTCTCCTTTTAAGACCCCAATCCAATTAACCACGTAGTCAATGCATAACTTTAAGCACTTGTTACAGCAGGGTGCTTTTTTATTTCAGATGAAGCCTTTTTGTTGAAAATTGATCTAGGTTGAAGTTTCATTTTCTGTGATAACTCTTTTTTTTATATTATTAAAATATAAAATGTACAAATGTACAAAAATACTAAAATGGGTCTGGTTTTAGCATTTCACAACAAAAATCACTTTGAAATTTCAAATTTGTTCTCAAAAATTGACTTTCATTTTGCTACAGGCTCTAACTTAATTACTGCCATTGACTCTACGGAGACTACTCAACCTAAAATGCTCTGCTGGACTGGTGCCTCCAATACTGGAGAATTCTGTTAGAAGATCTCCCTAACACTACCCCTTGTAATGTCTTTTGTGCATCCTGGCTCTAGAATGCTTTCAAAGGAGGGTATTGGTGTTGCTTTTTATTGTCTGTAGTATTTTCTTAGGCTCAAGGATACTGGTTGCTTATCTTTGTAAAGCCTGGGTAAAAATTTCAAAAGTGGTTAAACTAATTATAAAACTAAGGGCCTGCCTACGTGACCCTGCAGTACAGACTACAGGGATGTGAACAGCAGCACACAGTAACATGTTGCTCTGCAGCTGCCTCATGTAGATCCTGCTAGTGCAGGGGACGGCAGCCTGTGGCTCCAGAGCCACATGCGGCTCCTTAAGGAGTCATTTGTGGCTCTGGACATTGAAGCCCCTGACTCCTCTTGCGGCTCCTTGCCCTGCCATTGCTGAAACAGTGGAAATAAATTTAATCAGTAACAGAGAAAGCCGTGCTAGTTTGTATACTATCAAAACAAAAAAGCAATCCAGTAGCACTTTAAAGATTAACAAAATAATTTATTAGGTGATGAGCTTTTGTGGGACAGACCCACTTCTTCAGACCATAGCTATACCAGAACAGACTCAATATTTAAGTCACAGAGAACCAAAAACAGTAATAAAGGTTGACAAATCAGAAAAATATTATCAAGGTGAGCAAATCAGAGAGTAGAGGGGCAGAAGTGGGAGGGAGAGTGGAGTCAAGAATTAGATTAAGCCAGGTATGCAAATGAGCCCCTATAGTGACCCAGAATATTCCCATCCCGGTTCAAACCATGTGTTAATGTGTTGAATTTGAATATAAAAGAGAGTTCAGCAGCCTCTCTTTCAACAGCATTGTGAAAATTCCTTTTCACTAAGATGCAAATTTTTAAGTCATTAACAGAATGGCCGACTCCATTAAAGTAGTGGCTGACCAGTTTGTAGATCAGGAGTGTTTTTATGTCTGTTTTATGCGCATTAATTCTTTGTCTAAGAGAGTTTGAAGTCTGTCCAATATACAAAGCATCTGGGCATTGTTGGCACATGATGGCAAATGTGATGTTAGTTGAGGAACATGAGAATGTGCCCGTGATTCTGTGAATAACCTGGTTAGGTCCAGTGATGGTATCTCCAGAATAGATATGTGGACAAAGTTGGCAATGGGCTTTGTTGTAAGGAAAGGTTCCAGCACTGGTGTTCCTGCGGTATAGACTGTGGTTGTAGGTGAGAATCCTCATAAGGTTGGGAGGTTGCCGGTAGGAGAGAACAGTCCTGTCACCTCGGGCCTTCTGAAGTGTGGCATCCTGATCAAGGATAGGTTGTAGGTCTTTAATAATGCATTGCAGTGGTTTGAGGTTGGGGACTGTAGGTAATGACCAGTGGTGTTCTGTTCTTGACTTTTTTGGGCCGATCTTGGAGTAGCTGGTCTCTGGGTATTTGTCTGTCCCTGTCGATTTGTTTTTTTTTATTTCTCCTGGTGGGTAATTCAGGTTTATGAATATTTGGTAAAGATTTTATAGTTTTTGGTCTCTGTCAGTAGGATGAGAGCAAATGCGATTGTACCTAACAGCTTGACTGTAAACAATGGATCTTGTTATGTGTGCAGGATGGAAGCTAGCTAGAAGTGTGTTGGTAAGTATAGCGATCAGTGAGTTTCCAGTAGAGTGTGGTATGGATCAGGCCAGCCTTGATTTGTACTGTAGTGTCCAGGAAACGTATCTCTCGTGTGGAGTAGTTGAGGCATAAGTTGATGGTGGGGTGCAGATTGTTAAAGTCTCTGTGGAATTCTTCTACAGTCTCTGTACCATGGCTCCAAATCATAAAGATGTCATCAATGTATCATAAGCGGAGGAGGGGTAATGGGGATGAGAGCTGAGGAATCGTTGTTCCAGGTCAGCTGTAAATATATTAGCATATTGTGGGGCCATGCAGGTGCCCATAGCAGTTCCCCTAATCTGGAGGTATAAATTGTCCCCAAATCGGAAATAATTGTGGGCGAGAACAAAGTTACAAAGGTCAGACGCCAGACTGGCTGTGGTGACATCATGGATGGTATTCCTGATCGCTTGTAATCCATCTTCGTGTGGCATATTTGGGCACAGAGCCTCTACATCCATGGTGGTAAGGATGGTGTTGTCAGGGACTTTTCTGATGTTTTGTAATTTCGTCAGGAAGTCAGTGGTATCTCGGAGATAGCTGGAAGTGTTGGTGGGATAGGGTTTGAGGAGGAAGTCCACGTAACTGGATAGTCTGTTGGTAAGGGTGCCAATACCTGAAATGATAGGTCGTCCAGGGTTTCCAGGTTTGTGGATTTTAGGAAGTAAATAGAATAATCCAGTTTGGGGCTCAGATGGTGTGTCTGAGTGAATAAGGTCCCGAGTAGCAGCAGGGAGTTCCTTAAGTAGTCGTCGTAATTTCTTTTGGAATTCCAAAGTGGGATCAGGGGAGAGAGAGGTCTGTAAAATGTGGTGTTGGAGAGTTGTCTGGCTGCCTCCTGTTCATAGTCTGACTTATTCATGATGACAACAGCACCCCCCCTTGTCAGCTGCCACCTATGCAATTGACAAATTTAAATTTAATCAGTTAAACAGCTGCCAGGGTGGTGGGAGGGATTGGCTTGGGGGAGGAAAGGGGTAGAGCCTGGGAATGGCAGGGTGGGACATGGAGGGTTGATGTGACCATTATTCCTTCCTGCTTAAGAGCCTATCCCCAGGCTCAGCATTTTCCTTGTCCTCATTTGCTCTCCAGTCCTGGGTTGAAAGTAACCTAAACTTTCTAACGGGTACAAATCATTGTGAGTGCCCTGTTCTTAAAATAGGGGTTACAAAAAGTACCGTTTGATGTCATTTATTAAGGACTGTCTCGTATTCATGTGCATTGCGGCTCTTGATATATTGATTTTGTAACTGAATTTGAAACAATGGCTCTTCTTGCTGGTTCGGTTGCAGATCCCTGTGCTAGTGCAAACTAGAAGGTACCTTGTTTGTGTCAATATAGTCCTGTTTGAAACTGCAGGGCTGTCTACAGAAGCCCTAAGTCTCCTTGAAAGTTGACAGGATTTTGGATTTTAAGTGTATGAGACAAGTTTGGAAATGGGATTTGGGCCCCTATGTCATTTAGTTGCTTTTAAAAATTTTATCCTATGAACTTTATTTCTGTCATTTACTCTAGGGTTACACAGTAGAGTTATTCTTGTGTTACACCAGTGGAAGTGATAACAGAATCAGATTGTACATCTGTTGATATACAGCTGGATATCAGAGGCAGAATAAACTTACAGTAGTTCATGAGGACAAACATAAATCCATCTGGGCCAGATTCTTAGATAGTGAAAATTGTCATACTCTGATTGACTTTTATGGAGCTACATTGATTTAGGTCAGCGAAGGATTTGGTTCTTTGACTCCCACAGTACTATTCTGTCATGTAGGAAGGAAAAGGAAGAAGTCTTTCTCTTTATTGCAAGCACTTTTGTAAAGATACAGCACTCAGAAACACAGCAGGGTAGAATTTGCTTTAGAAAGCTAAGAAAGCAATTTCTATTTTCTCTGACCCCTAAAATGGCTCTTTCACCTCTATCCCGGGAGCACTAGAACTGAGTAGTGGACATTGTTAGGCTTTCTAATATGCGGTCAAACATGCAACAAATGCCCATATGTTGGGTACTCCCTATAAATCCAGACACAGTTGTGTGGTCACTACATGGAGAGTGCTTAATCATGACTTCCTTATTGGAAACATAACAAAACAGCAGAAATGTAGCACTTTAAAGACTAACAGAATGATTTATTCGGTGATGAGCATTTGTAGGACAGACCCACTTCATCAGCTCAATCTCATTTCTAATACAGACTGACATTTATAACTACAGAGGACCAAAAAAAAAGAAGTTTCAATAAAAACTGACAAATCAAATATATGGGAGAGGATGAGGGGTGAAGGGATGTTAATTGTCTGCTTGAGATAATTACAAGCATCAGAGGAAGGGAAGCAGCCCTTGTAATGAGTGAGGTAATTGATGTCTCTGTTCATATCACGTTAATATGTGGGAAAAGTCACGCTTTGTGGGGTCTTGCATGGAAGCTTGATTAGTGATGAGAGTTTCAGGTTCAGAGCAGTCATTCTTGATCCCTTCCTGCTTGCTGTATAGCATGCTGATCCAGTGGTTCCTCGGTTTCTTAGAATGTGTGGCATTGCTTCTCATTATAATCAGTGCGGTACGTTGATTGTAATGGGATTTTCACTGTCAGTCCCTTGGGTGTGATGTCCATCTTTTTGCATTTGGAGAGAAAGATGATGTCTATCTGGATCTGAGCAAGTTTTTTCATATAGTTGATGGATCTCCATTCCAAATGACTAAATTTAGTGCCTTGCATGTTGAATAGTAACAGAGAGGTAGCCGTGTTACTCTGTGCTCCAACAAAACAAAACAGCAGAAATGTAGCACTTTAAAGACTAGCAAAATGATTTATTTGGTGATGAGCTTTCGTGGGACGGACCTGTTTCATCAGGTCAATCTCATTTCCAATACAGACTGACATTTATAAGTACAGAGGACCAAAAACATTTGCAATAAAAATTGACAAATCAAATACGTAGGAGGGGGGTGAGGAGTGGAAGGATGTTAATTATCCACATATTTACATTCTTTGAGTTCAAATCAGAATGAACCGGCTATGGTTTGTTTTAACTGGCATTGAGTGACCCTAATTTGTATTTCGTTTTCATTGAGTTAAATTCGATTAGGAACCAAATAGGGTAAAGGAAATTATTTCCTCTGGAATTAGTAAATGCGGAGAACACAAAATTAAAGCAAGACTATGCCCTTTGAAAATTAGATTTGAACGAAGGTATCCCGTGATTCTTACTATGTGAACACATCAATGAATCCTCTCGTTACTAGTGAAATCCTTCCCCCATACACCCTTAGTATTCCTGAAGTCTATCAAATTGAGGGGAGAGGAATTTATCAAATTTCTATCTTGAATTAAAAGGATTTAATTTATCCCTTTTTTTCCCGCCCCTCCAAAAGTTAATGTTTACAGCTGACTCCAGGCCACCCTTAATATGGTAATGGCCCTTCCACAGCAATAAGTCTCTAAACAGATGTTTGCAGGCATATTGTACAATTCCCGAGTAGAGGGGAAGGTATATTCATAATCCCCCAAGCCATTAAAGAAATAAAGGGATTTGTGAAAAAACTGTGAGATGTATGAAACACCCTTCCAAGATAAACATCTGGTATAGGAAAGCAAAAGTACAGTGGGCTTTAAATGACTTTTTGAGTTGTTCAGGCTATTTCTGTGGCACACACAATATTGCACCTACTGTGCTTTGTGATATGTATGATATTACTGTGACGGGCTGCTTCATTAACACCTCAGATGTTGGCTGCGCAAAGGGACAGTTGTTTTATTTTACATTATTTTGTATTAATTTAGCACATTCCATGTGGCTGTTTAAAAATATTAGCCGGCTGCAATAGCCACACTACACCACCTTGAAGGATGGCTGATCTGAACAAAGGTAGCCCTGTTACCTTTGACACCAAGGGAAGCAGCACCTATCAGTTCGTTGCAAGGGCTGAGGTTTTTTTATTATATTCACCCTTACAAATAATACTTAAAATATTAATATATAGTTATTAGAGTTATACTGTACAATATTTACCAGGGTAGGAAATAGAAGCTGAAAATAAAGGTTTGTACCCGAGTCTAAAATCACAATCCTGCAAATATACAAGCAGATGTGCAACTCACATTGGTAGTGACATTGAGTTTCAGCTCAGAAAAAGGAAATCAGTGGGGTTAAATTTTGCAATCTGTCAGCTTGATTTTTGAACGTTGACATATTACAGATTCACAGAGAATGCCCTGATTTAGTTTTAATTTTCACTATGCTAAGTCAAACGTCAGTTGATCAAGCATGAAGTAGTGAAACCAAAAAACAACACATAAGTGATTCATTGTAAAGTTTTGAAAATCAAATATTTTTTCATTAACATCGATCATCATAAATACAGTAAAGTTCCCACATTCGTGACCTTCAGGTTCGCAAATTCAATTATTCACAAGCCCAGGGCTCCAGGGTGGGGAGCACTGGTTGCTGCCGCCTCCCAAGGCTCCGGGGCAGGGAGCGCCGTCAGCTGTCACTTCCCCGGGTCCGCAGCTGGGACTCCAGGCGGGGATCGCTGGCAGCTGCAGCTTCCCCATATTCATGAAATTCAACTTTCACAAGGGTTCGCAGTTGAGACCCTACTGTAACGTAAAATTGCTCTAATGTTGCCCATTTCTCTCAGTTCATTATCCCCACTCACTAGTATTTAGCTTAATTGTTTTCCTCTAGTTTCTTAAAATTATTCTTACCAATTGTGGGTTTTCTGCTTTTGAAAATTAGTCAGACCTCTGAGATTCTGCAAAAGGCTCAGTCCTGCTCTCATAGAAATATACGAGCATTGTTATAGACTTCACTAGTATTGCTACTGGATCTTAGGTCTTCCAGAGCAATATGAGTTGTCACCATTTAAAGCCATATCTGATCAATTCCCAGCTTTTTCTGCATTTGAGATTAATATGGTACATTTGGTGCACTGGCTTTCCCTCCTTCCCACAAGTCCAACATACAGCCACTGCTTTCCTCGTTACATTAAAGAAATCAGTCCCAAGTCAATGACAGCACTTAACCTCACTTCAAGTACATGCTTTTCTAAATCAGAGTGTTAGTCACTCTGAAACACAGCTCATGTGAAGGGAGAAAAAGCCTCTATAAGGTTGAAAGGAAGAAAAGAAATTTTCCAAGGTACAAAGGGGCTTTAGGTGCCCAACTCTTTTTATTTTCTTCCGTCACTCTACTTTTTCTTCCTTGTTCTTTGAGTTTCTTCTTGATTCCCATTGTTTGACTCTGAGGCTATGTGTAGATTACAGCAATTTCTCAACAGTCGTTTTTGTCAGAAGATACCTTCCAATGAAACGTCTGTTGACAGATCGCAGCCAAACTGCCAAACAGACCACAAGAGTGATCTGCTGTGTCGACTGAGAGCGTCTGCACTGCCCAGCCACTCTCATGACAAAACGGCCAACCGGAAGCACAGCAGACAGGATTGTCCAGTGTTCCAGAAGCCCTGTCTGTCGACAGAGGGCTCCCCAGAACATTCAAACCAGCTTTCTGTTGACAGGTCTTTGTCGACAGAGGTGTTATGCTTCGTGGCGGGGGAAGGCGGGGGCAGGCTCAGACTTTCAACAAAAGTGCTGTGTTCTGTCAATTTACTGTTCACAGGAAGCTTTGGGAATCTGGGCACTGCCCAGGTTTTCTTGAAAACTTTCCAGTTTTGTTGACAAAACCTTCTAGTGTAGACATAGCCTGACTCTTTCTTCTGTTCCTTCCTGTCTTTCTATCACTCCTGTCCTTCTTTCCTCTGTCACTCATTTGCCTTCCCTGGAGTTGGGCACCTGATTCCCCTTCGTGCCGTTGAACATTTCCCTGTAGTTAGTTAATTACAGTGGAGTGTGCTGGAAGTTCTGGTACTCAATATTTTATCAATTTCCACAGGCCAAATTTATCACTGGCTTCAGTAGGTCTAGCTCCACTGTAGGCAATGGAGATGTACCTGCTCACTTAAGTGGTGAGCCTGGCCTACGGCCTTGAAAATGCCAGCTGTTAGAACTAACATTTGTTCCATGCAAGTAGTCAGTGCGTTGAATATGGTGTTATCCCCAAGCACTCACAAAGCACTAAGCTCCCATACAACATGCTGCAGAAAGAGAAGAATTGACCTAGTTTTTGCATATTTTTCATCAGTTAAAACCCAGGTTCTCTTGTCTCCCTCCTCACCCAGCAGCCTTGCTCCACAGTGTTAGTAACAGGCTTGAATTCTTTTGCAATCTGTGCAGCATCTTTTTACCTGCTGAGGGTGTAGATTTGGAACTGAGCATCACCACATACATTCTTGTAAAGTTTTCTCTACTAATAGCATGTCATGTTTGGTGAAGCATGCTTGGCCTCTTTCTGTAAATTAGCCATATGTGCCTGCCTGACACAAAGTACACAGTGATTGCTATAGCCCCTTCCTTGGTGATGTAGTGCAGTGGATCTCAAACGGAAGTATGCAGCTATCTTCCAGAGAGAGAGCGTCAGCTCATCTAGATAGTTGTCTAGTTTTACAACTGGCTACATAGGAAGCACTAGCGAAGTCAATACAAACTCAAATTTCATAGAGACCTGTTTATATTGCTCTGTATACTGTGCACTGAAATGTAAGTACAATATTTGTATTCCAGTTGATTCATTTTATAATTATAAGGTAAAAACAAGAACAGTTTTTCAGTAGCGCTGATGTTTTTGTATTTTTATGTTTGCTTTTGTAAGCAAGGAGTTTTTAAGTGAGGTGAAACCTGGGAGTACACAAGACAGATTTGTGTTCTGAAATGAGTGGAGCAGTCTGGAATGGTTGAGAATCACTGTTGTAGTGCATGGCAATGTACTTTTGTTTATGTATTTTTAACATTCCTTTTCAATATTTTACTCAATTCTTTGAGCAAGATTCTGCCCCAGAGGCATGTGCGTAACTCCTGTCGGGGTACTGACTTGCACACATCAAAATTTAGCCCTTTTCCATTCAGAAATGTTTCCTTTTTCAGTGATGTGTTTTTATGAGATGTAACTGCCCCAACAACTCTACCCTAGGAGCTATGTCATTGAGATGCATTGAGACATACGCTTTGGAGTGTGACATTTAAAATAAAATGATCCTCTGGGGTACACCACAGTGAAAATCACATCAGTATGTGGCCATGCAGTTACAAATGCTTTTGCTTTTTAATATTTTGTAAACCCTTTTATTATGCTGTTTGGTCACTTCCTTCGCACTACTATAAAAATCATGTAAAATATACATTAATAATGGACTCTAACATAAAGACCATACTTAAAGCCTCAAGGAGAATTTTGGGGGTTGGCAAATTCCATTTACAGATCGTTTTGCCAGTATAGCTCAGTGTTTCATTATTTCTGCTTTTTTATTACAAGGGACATTTGCATAGAAATGAGCCTTTCTGGCTTGGAGAGATCATCATTGTTCTGCAAAATAGTACTGTTCCAGACACCTCATTTTGTAAAGTGTGTAGTATGAGAGGGGACTCCTAAAGTTGAGCAATATTTTTTGATTCCACCTAGTTCTGAAATGATTGCATGTGATCGTGAGGGCTTGGGAGCTTTCCTTTCCACTGAGAATCTAGGAGTAGTGCATTGTTTTGAGAGGCTATGGCAGAATATTTTTATCATATAATTTTAAGGCAGCCTGGTAGTTCCAAAATGCTGCACCATATGGGAACATGAGGCAAGGGGCCATTTTAGTTGCATAATAAGTAGCAGATGAGAACCCAGGCCCTGATTCAACAAAACACTTAAGCACTCAAGTAGTTCTGTGGGATAGAGTGGGAATACTCATATGCTTAAAGTTAAATTCATGCTAAACACTGCTGAACTGGGACCTCCATGAGGTTACATAATACATAGCTCTTCCCTTCCAGACTGTAGGGAAAATCCTCCCTGTCTTAAATGCATGAGTAACGGGCACTGGTTTTATCCCTGCATCTGTGCCTGTCAGGGGCAAAGAAAATTAAGTTCAGATGGCTAAATATTGTGGAGACATGTCGGCCATGTCTACACGTGCCCCAAACTTCGAAATGGCCACGCAAATGGCCATTTCAAAGTTTACTAATGAAGCGCTGAAATGCATATTCAGCTCTTCATTAGCATGCGGGCGGCAGCGGTGCTTCGAAATTGATGCAGCTTGCCGCCGCGCGGCGCGTCCAGACGGGGCTCCTTTTCAAAAGGACCCCGCCTACTTTGCAGACCCCTGGACGCCGCTGCTGCCCGCATGCTAATGAAGCGCTGAATATGCATTTCAGCGCTTCATTAGTAAACTTCGAAATGGCCATTTGCGTGGCCACTTCGAAGTTTGGGGCACATGTAGACGTAGCCGTCTAGTGATAAAGGGCCACATTGTGCCCAGTCCCTACATGATGCAGGGAGGAGGAATACAAGGAGCTCATCCCACAAATTGTATAGGAACTAGCTGGAGTTGATATAGGGAGTGCATAGAGTTTTTTCCATGTTTGCAGTGTAGTGGACACACATTCCTGAAAAAGAGGGCAGGAAGGGGTAGGTCAGGAGTCAGCAACCTGCAGCTCCTGAGCCTCCTGTGGTTCATTAAGGAATCATTTGCAGCTCTGGATGCTGCCACCGCTGACTCCTCTCATAGGTCCCCGCCCTTCTGCCACTGAAAGAATAGAACTTACTTTAATTGGTTTAATGGCTGGCAGGGTTGCGGGAGGGATCCGGATGTTAAACCAACTGAATTTAGTTCCATTATTTCAGTGGTGGCAGGGCAGGGAGATGCAGAGAGTCCTTCACTTGTTCCCACCAATGGAACACCTCCATGCCAGCCGTCCTTCCTCTGGGTGCATGTGGACGCCTGGCATAGGCTCCCCAGCCAGCACCACAGATGCGTTAGTCCCAAGAACAAGTTTGGGGCTGAGGTGGGTTAATCCTGGGGATGGGGAAACTGGTTTGGGGCTGAGAGGGGTTAAGCCTGGGGATTGGGGGTGTGGGGATTTGTGGGATGAGGGCTAAAGTTTGGGGATAGGTGGGCGGATTTGCAGGTCAAGGGTTGAGATGGATAAAGCCTGGGGATGGGGAGCAGGTTTGGGGCTGATGGGGTAGAGCCTTGGAATGGGATGGGAGTCATGGATGGTGGATGCGAACATTGTTCCTTCCTGCTTAAGAGCCTATCCCCAGGTGCAGCATTTTCCGTCTCTTCATTTGCTCTCCAATCCAGGAGTGAAAGTAACTGAAACTTTCTAACTGGTACAAATTATTGTGTGTATGCGCTGTTCTTAAAATAGGGGTTACAAAAAGTACCGTTTAACATTATTCATTAAGGACTGTCTCATATTCACATGCATTGCAGTTCCTGAAGTTTTGATTTTCATAACTGAATTTAAAAAAATGGCTTGTCTTTCTGTTTTGGTTGTAGACCCCTGGGCTATGTCATGTTTCCACCCTTACTATATGCGGGAAAGGGTTTGTCAGGACCGTGCAGTGAGCAAATCAACGTGTGCGTTCTCTGGGATTCCTGAAGAGGAATTCTGGCTGATTCATTAATAATTTGCCCTTCCTCAGCACTTCCAACACTCCTTCTGGTGAAAGAAGAATATCGCCCAGTCTTATTTAAATTATCATGTTCAGAGGTTTTTGCAGTTCTGTGACCCCTTCTGAATCCTCAGTTTCCTTTGGATAAAATGGCCTTAATTATTGCACTTTCTGGAACATATAAGAGGAATAAAACAAACAGAAGGAGCCTTTGCAAGCACGAATTCACAATTTAGCGCTTCATATTTCTTTAGAAATGTAGACTCATTCCCAATCACTTCCGTGCTAACAAAGTAAATTCATACATCTGATATTACAACCATGTTTAACCTGTGCTTATCTAATCACCTCAGTCACAGTTTGTTGACAAGCTCTGCATATTACATTACACAGTATATCCACATGCTTACAGTTATGCATGTATATATATATAAATATATATATATTGCTGGATCAGGGCCTTGGAAGGTAGACTTGCTTCCATTGAAGTCATTGGGAGACCTACCATTGTCTTCAGCGTACAGTAAACCCTCGACATACGCAGCTTCAAGTTGCGCGTAACTCACTTTAAAGTGAGTTAAGTAAAGTTTCATGCTGCTCTGCAGCCCCTTCTACCAGTTGCACAGCTGTTAGACTGACAGCTGTGCCACTGGTGGAAGACAGGGAGAAGCAGCTAGGAAACTGACCAGCCCAGATGGGCTGGTCAGTTTCCCAGGTCACAAGCAGAGCAGAGCTGGGAACCAAGCGACAGCGTGGTTCCCATATCCCCCTCAACTTGTGTGAAAATTTGAGTTATGCAGGAGTTGTTCCTTCAACCCTCAAATAATTCAAGGATTTACTTTAAAAGAATTGGGCCCTGCCCTTCTTACAACTCACAAAAGACATGAGAGTTACCTCCAGAGGGTTCATGCAGATTCTAGGAAGAAAAAAGTTAAAGAAAGTAAACCATCCTGTAAATTTGGCAAGGGAAGGAATGCTGAGATTCACAATTATTTTAGCAGCTAGAATATTCAAAGTCGATTTTATTATTTATTAGTAAGAGGATGGCAATTTAAAGTACTTTAAAAAGAAGAGAAGTAAATTTTTTCCTTTTAGTTTTGGTTCCACTCTAAAGCAGAATTGAATGTCCAGTGTCTTTCTTTTTTTTATGCAAAGATTTGAGGGAAAAAAGCTATGCCACATAATTCAAAGCCAGATAGAATTAATTATTCAGAGTTACAAATTACAATACCAGATAATGTTGCCTTTTTAAAAGATATTTCACAGTTATTTTATTCATCTGACAATGTACATAAAGATATAATATTCTTTTTAAAAATTAGAGTGTAAATGATTAATGAAGTTGGGATTTTAATTTCGCACTATGGATAAAAAAAGATAATTCTGATAGTTTATTTTCTAAAAATACACATTTAATTTCTACTCTACTTCTCTAGCTTTCTTAAAGACAGTAGAATCTTCCTATTTGAATTCTAATTTAATATATCACAACTGTATTTCTTGGGTGTGACTTAAATTCTGAGATTGAAGTGGTAAGAAAATAAAGTCTAAGGCTCCCCCCAACCCCATAAAAATAGTATTGCATCTGTGTTTTAATCTTAAAGATTTCTTTTCGGGTGTCATATATTATTTTGCCGTTTTATGTGTTTTTACACACACACACACACACACACACACACACACACACACACACACACACACACACACACACACACACACACACACGGGATAAAGGAGCAGATTTTTCTTTCTTAAGGGGTGAAATTCACCACCCCCTGCATAAAGCAAGGGTTAATCATCCATTGGCATGTGCCAAGCCCACTTGAGTCTCGTTGACTTTTGGTGGGCTTTGAGTCAGATTCTGTGTGTAGAGAACTCTGCAGGCATTGGAGGAGATGGAATTTACTCCGCAGCCCAGTTGGCCACTGTGGGAACTATTAAGCTGGAGTTCTGACCGCCTCAATGGAAATAGGTATGGTCAGAGCTGATACAGGCAACCTGTTCCAGGATTATTTCCTCCCTGCAGAGGTGCCTTGCTGTTGAAGTGGTGTAGTGGACCTTGCATGAGTGCTCAGAGTGCGTGAATTTCAGCCCTAGCACCATATCCTACTTCTACTGAAATGTGTGATGGTATTAGTGTTAACTCCAGTGGATTCAGATTTGGGACCAAAGTGGCCTTCTGTTTATATTACAATTTTCTAGGGATCTCTTGTCAGATTCTGGTTAGCAATAGTCACACAAAAGCACTCACAGCAAGAAATACAGAGAAATAGAAATGATGTTATGAGTAGAACTTATTTTGATCTTATGTCAGTGCTGTGCTTTAGATGGCCACTTACCATTGATAGGAACAAAATTAAAAGTTACTGGGTTGCTTCCAAGGCAATGTATCTTTTGGCTCTCTACCAGATTGAGGTGATCTGACTATGTAATACTTGTCCCTTGGGCATTTGTTTGAGTAAGTTATTCCTTATAAGTGCAAATTGAGTTTCTTTCCTCAAGGGACTCATCTGGATTTTTGCATTTGCTGGTTAATATTGTCTTTTGATAGCCATTAGTAGATGGCAGTAGAGTTCTTTCTAGTGATTGAATAAAGGAGCACTTAGAACGTACAATGTTCAGCATAAAAAAATCCCTTAGCAATTCTATACAAGCTGTTGGATCTGTTTCTAGAGTATTTGTGTCTTCAGACCTCACCACCAGGAAGGAAAGAATGTTATTCTGGGCTTTACCCTTTCCAGGGCTGTGAGAGATGGTTTGAGTCAGTAGAATATAATCTCACAAGAAGAATCACAGTTTGGTTTAGGACTCTCTTGCTGTATTACAGTTTGCCTACATATGCTAAAACACCTCTCAACTAGAGTTGTATCTTTCTGTTTTTAAGATGTTTGGTTTCCAGCTCTAACTTTTGCTTTTCAAGGTACAGAACTTCTCCAATTCAGCCAGGTATTTTTGCATTCCTGAGTCTGTTCTTTTTAATTGTAATAGTCACAAACACATTTATTTTTATTTTTGTTAGTTTATTTTGACCTTTGGTTTTCAGGTTTTGATTTTAATAATTCTTTCTTTAATAATGCTGTAGTATCTCGAAGAAAAATGACTGTGTTTTAACCTTTAAGACTAAACAATAGCTGTTCCCTCTCAAATACACTGGGAGAGGGAGCAAGTAGCCTTCCTCTGTGTGTGTGAGTGGATGCATGTGGGTAAGAGGTTTATCTAGTACTTACCACTGTTCTCTGCAACACACAGACTTGTAACATCCTTGTCTCCCCCAGTGCACTAGTGCAGGAGATAGTCATCAGCTGGATGTTTGTGTTCCCAGGCTGAGTGAGGCGTACTTGTTTGTGCAGTCTCAGGCATATACTGCCATAGACAAAGCATATCTGGACTCAGTTCCCACTGTGCACCAGCGATTGCCAAGTCTCTACCCTGAGTATTATGATAGCTTTGTTCCTCACCCTGGTAAAATGCAACCTTCATGTGATTCAACCACTTAATGTTCTTCCCACAAGCTTGTGCGCTTCTGCCTCACAAGGCTGTAATTAAGGGCCTAGTCTTGTGTGATGTTCTCAGTGAAGTCTAAAATCATATACAAGTTGAAATGTGGATCAAGTTCACTGACAACCTCCTAAATGCACCTGGCTTTGAAGCTATGCCACGTCCATTGTGGCTGCAAACCCAAGTGAAGCTTTTGGATTTTGCCAAATACCAAGTTCAAAAGTGCAAATGAAGGCTGCAAACTGAAAGCAAATAAAATGTTCAGACAAATCCAGTGGAGCAAACACACAGAATTTGGCAAAGCCACTTCTGAAGCGAGCTGGTGGAAATATGAGAAGCCAAATGTTTTCAGAAGCTGATGTAAATAAAATTGGTGCCCGAAACAGGACTTCAAACGTATACCAATCAAACCCTAGTCCCAGGATTCTGATAGGCACTTTTTAATGGTAGTATTGTCCCAGAAATACCAGGGACCAAAAGTAACAAAAGAACATAGCCTAAAACAAGAAAACGGTGATTACACTAAGCATGACACCGTCTCCTTCCTAGCTAGAGATACAATGTCTGGGTCAGGCCCTTGAGCAAGCATAACAAAGTGGAACATATCAAAAAGTGGAAATTCCATTGCAGCTTCCATTTCCTTTCCAGCCAGCTCTGAGAAAACTCTTAACTTTATGAGGTTACAATGGGAGGACTGTGGGGAAGGGAGTAAAGGAATTGATTAGAAAATAAAGAAAAGACACATCAAACTAATTTGGGCCTCTGAGGTTCAAGTACATTTGTAGCACTTTGCCATTTTACCTGTTTGAGCTAAGTCAATAATTGGAAGCTTGGGGTGCTGTCCTGATCAAAATACTTTCAAGTAAGTAGAAATGCTATCAATTCTGATACCACAATATTAATAGCATTTTTCTGTATCACTTTTGTTTTAAATTAACTGGATTCACAGGTTTTTCAAGGGGCAGTAAAATCTTTTAATTTCCTTATGATTGGACTGATTATTTCAGGGCTTCAAAGCTATGACCTGGATCTGTGCCCTTTTAAAATTCAACTTCAAACACAGAACAGATCTAGACTGATAAAAATGTAGTTGCTTAGTCATTATCCAGTTATAGCCTGAAGCCATTTCCTGCTATGCAAAACATAGTAAATTTACTCTTACCTTGTCTGCGCTGGTTGTCTCCCACAAACACATCTGATTTTTCTGCCTTTCACATAGTGTCATAATCCTATCTGATGAGCTGTTCAGGACGGAAACTTTCTTCTTGGGACTTGCAGACTCGTGCCCTGATCCTTGATGGGACACCTAAGCACTACTCTAGTACAAACTAATAATGATGTTCTCCTATGTGAAATCATTTAAGGATGTCACATATTTTCCCGCACCAGGGTTGGCTCTGGTGGGCAGGCAGGGCCAAAGTCCAAGACTAAAGGATGTGGATTTCAAACTGCAATGTCCGTAATACCCTGGAGGAGACCCTATAGCTGTGGGCACGCATGCACTAAAACTCTTGTTCTGTGGATACATGACTTCATTTCCAAGGTCACATTAGCAATTTCCAAAAGCACTCAGTTCATTTCCTGTTGCCCCCCGCCACACACACACACAAGAAATAAAATCGACAAAAAGACTTTTACCTGTATGTCCTGAATATACTAAGCAGGGCATCTGGTGTTATCCTCCGTGGGGGCAAAGGGCAGAGTTGTAGACGAACTAAGATACTTCTCTATTGTACAGCGGGTGGGGAAGGGAGAGTTATCACATCCCCTTCATAGTGTGTTTCAAGCATCCTGCAAGCTCGCAGGTGTCACGTTGAAGGTATTTTGGAACAGGCTAGAGTAGCGTGTCTAAAACTGTGTTCTGCAGAACAGTGTTGTTTCGGTGAACAGCTTGTGGGTGTGTTGCAACCCTCTGACACTTTTTTGATATCATGCATTGATGGTACATAATTTCAGTTGTTAAAACCAGAGACAAGGTTACTTCTTCATTGTTACGATACCTGATTAAATTACTTCGTTTTGGTTTTGCTCTATATGTTGCTGTTGGTTTTTGTTGTTGTTGTTGTTATATTTTGTTCGAGTTTGTTTGTTGGTCTGACAACAGGTTTTTTTAAGAATACGTTCTGAGGTGTTCCTCATTAAAATATTATTGTTTGGTGTTCTGTGGTCTCAAAAAGTTTAAGAAACACTGGGCTCGAGGATCCATAATTATATAAGGCATTCGGCCCTTTCTCCCTGTGGGGGATGAGCACCTGGCTCTTCCAGGATTCTCCAGTGAAGCTTACTTGGAACACTCTGTAGTACTGTGTTCTTAAGAGGCCCCATGCCGACTTCTCCACAGCCCAGACGGCTCAGGCTAGGTGCCAAAGGGAGGAGTGTGTGGCTGTGCATAAAGGAAGTAAACACCCTGTGTTTGCATGTTTCTGAAAAGATAAGCTCTCTGGAAAGTCCATCCAAGGATTACACAGAAACCAAAACAAACTGTAATTTTGTATCCCTTTGTGCTGTAGTGCATATGATTTCCTCTCTGGAAAGGATTTATCCTTTAAATATGCCCGGGCTGTGCTTCACGGGATGTGCAACCTTGTAACAAACTTGCCGGCTGTGACCTGCACTTCGTGCATTGAAAAATACTGGAATACAAAAGATATTTCTCTTAACCCCATGTTGCGTTAGGTCCATCCTGAGCTGCCATCGGAGAAGGACGGAAGGTTAGGGTTTGCAGAGTTATGCCCAAAGGGCTGCACTTTGCTTTTTCACAGTACTTGAACTTCTCAAGGCACTTGGTTGGCAAAGCTGTTAAAAAATAACTCACCTGGTGAGTATCAAAGTGGGGGTGGAAATCAATTTGGATGGAACGAAACATCAGCAATGAATTTAAATGCATAATCTGAGCAAAACGGAATTAATGAAGTAAGGGTTGAAATCCTAAATTAGCTGGTGGTGTGCTTTTAACATGTTGATTAGTGCTCAGATCTTTAAAGCCGTAACTGATTGATGAACATAATACTACCTTCAGATGTTTGCTTGGGGAATTTTAGTTTAAAAAAGGAGTTCCATGTAGAAGGCACCACCTCGGCTGGGCTCTTGCTCTCATTGGCTACGTCTACACGTGAAGCCAACATCGAAATAGGCTATTTCGATGAGTAACGTCTACACGTCCTCCAGGGCTGGCAACGTCGATGTTCAACTTTGACGTTGCGCAGCACCACATCAAAATAGGCACTGCGAGGGTACGTCTACACGCCAAAGTAGCACACATCGAAATAAGGGTGCCAGGCACAGCTGCAGACAGGGTCACAGGGCGGACTCAACAGCAAGCTGCTCCCTTAAAGGGGCCCTTCCAGACACAGTTGCACTAAACAACACAAGATACACAGAGCTGACAACTGGTTGCAGACCCTGTGCCTGCAGCATGGATCCCCAGCTGCCACAGAAGCAGCCAGAAGCCCTGGGCTAAGGGCTGCTGCCCACGGTGACCATAGAGCCCCGCAGGGGCTGGAGAGAGAGCATCTCTCAACCCCCCAGCTGATGGCCGCCATGGAGGACCCAGCAATTTTGACATTGCGGGACGCGGATCGTCTACACGGTCCCTACTTCGACGTTGAACATCGAAGTAGGGCGCTATTCCAATCCCCTCATGAGGTTAGCGACTTCGACGTCTCGCCGCCTAACGTCGAAGTTAACTTCGAAATAGCGCCCGACGCGTGTAGCCGCGACGGGCGCTATTTCGAAGTTAGTGCCGCTACTTCGAAGTAGCGTGCACGTGTAGACACAGCTATTCTGTCCTGGGCAAAGAAATGGAAGAAGGGGGCTTTAAGCCATTTTTGCATTCCCTGTAGTCTTGGAACCATAAGGGGTACTACTAAGCATGTGGTGTAAATTAGAGTGACCTCAAAGGTACAGTAATCCCTCAAAATGCGTGATTTTGTTGCGCTTAACTCACATTAACATGAGTTGAGCGCAACTCAAAATCCTGCTCCCCGCAACCCTGGCTCAACCTTACCCCGCACAGCCCCAGTTCAACATCCCCCCCGCACCACCACCACCACCGCAGCCCAGCTCACACAATCCCCCATGTGTGCTGCTCCAGCTCACCCCCTCCACCTGTGCGCGCGGCTCTAGCTTCCGACACCACCCCCTCCCCCCCACATGTGCAGTTCTGGCTCACCCCTTCCCCCCTACACGCAGCTCTGGCTCAACTCCACCCCGCAACCCCCCTTCAGATCAAAATTTTTGGAGCTGTATAGCTGCACCCATCAGAAACAGTCCAAAGGCTAGGTGGTATCACGGGTAACAGAGGACCTGAGCAAGACGGAAGAAGCTTGGACTGAACTTGGAGCTTTGCTGGGTGTGAGTGGGACACGCAGGGAACAGATTTGTGAGGAAGCAGGATTGTTAGGGAGTTAAGTAGCCTCCCCGCATGAAGACCCTGGCTGATCCCAAGCCTCTCCCCTTCATCAGGCACATCTGCCTCTGTCCCCACACTCCTCATTCTGTTGGATCCCTGGAGCCACCTCCCCTCATCTCCATGTGTTCCTACAGCCCTCCCTCCCCTATCTGGCCATGCACTCCTACTCCCATTCAGCCCCTAGTTCAATGCTGTCACCTCACTAACTTCTCCAGCTGCGCTCCAGTTGGTGGCCCACACAATAGCCCAGTGTGTCCCACTGTGTCGTGACCTGGCTCCACAGGGCAGGTGCTGTGATGAAATTCTACCCCCAGGGGAATTCTGTGCCATTGCACCCACACACAATTTATTTTTCCCCACAGAAACTAGTTTCTTTTCTACAAGTGCTTCATCTGTGGAGCTGGGCTGAGCCCAGCGCTCTTAAAGGGGTCAGTTCACGGTGTGGCACACACAATTATATTAGTTTAAAATGCATTACAGAATTAAAATAGTACAAGCCTCTGGTATGGACAAATTTATACAGTGAACCTCCAACTGGTATGTAGGTTGTGTTCATGGGCAACCATGCATCAGTGAAATTTTGTGCAAGTTGGGACCAAGTGAGGGAGGAGCCCCCGATCCTGGCTGTGCCTGGCTCCTGGCTCCTCTCCACTCCTGGCGCATACCAGTGCTACCTTTTCCCCTCCAAGCCTGTGGCCCTAGAACAGCATGCCCTGTTCATGTTGGTAGCTGTTCTGGCATGATATTGGTGAGTGAAAGGCAGAACTGCAGCACTTCTGGGGCAGAATGTACATTGTGCGGGAAAAAATAAATTTCTTCAGGACATAAGAAGTCTGCACTTGTGCAGAGGTGTAGAATTCCCCTAGGAGTAATTATTGATGTGGTGCCAGCAGCTGACAACAAATTAACTAACTGAGACTTCAGAGAGCAGATTGTGAAACGAGAGCTTCCTTATCGTACCAAAACATACAGTTGACATGAGCATCCACAGTACCTGATCGTACTGGCCATCATATGTCTTGTAAGAACAATATTTTATGCACCGTAATAGACCAAATTTTTGTAAATTTCCCAAAGTGAGCTACCCCAACATAGGGACTTTTATCCCAGTACACAAGCCTTCCGACTTACACGATTACACTTTCGTGTTACTTGCAAAAACATGAGTCAAAATTGTGAGCGGCAGGGAGCCAGGAATCAGGTGGCAGCCTGGCTCCCAGCTCCCCTCCGCTTGTGGGAGCCAGGAAACTGACTGCTGTGTTAGTCAGTTTCCTGGCTCCAGTGAGTGGTGGGGAGCCAGGAACCAGGCCACCACCAGGAACATTGTGGGAACTGGAAGCCAGGCTGCTGCCCAGTTCCCAGCTCCCCACTGCTCCTGGGACCCAAGAAACTGACCAGTGCGGTAGTGCTAGTCAGTTTCCTGGCTTCCACAAGTGGTGGAGAGCCAGGAGTGGAGGGGAGATGGGAGCCAAGCACAGCCAGAATCGGGGGCTCCTCCATCACTTGGTCCCAACTTGCACAAAATTTGACTGAAGCGTGGTTGCCCAGGAACGCAACCTACGCATCAGACAGGGGTTTACTGTGTAACTTTGGCTATACCAGAGGCTTGCACTATTTTAATTCTGTACTGCATTTTAAACTGATATAATTGTGCGTGCCACACCGTGAGCTGACCCCTTTAAGAGTGCTGGGCTCAGCCCAGCTCCACAAATGAAGGGAATAAGTCCAAGTGGCAAGGGATGGAGGCAAGTGGCTCTGAACCAGGCCTGCTGAGAAAGGTAAGGGCAGCTGGAGATTGGGGGAGACTTAAAGAAGCCAAGATGGCTGCATGAGCTGCTCTATGTAGAAAGCTACCAGGTAGGGGTTTGGGTAAGGGCAGTTCTTTGCAGAGCAGCAGTCAGCTAGGAAGCAAACCATCTAGAGCAGGGACTCAGCAGGGACAGGGCTAAGAGTTGTGTGTTATGGGCTGTGGGACAGCTGGGGAGACTGGGTGGAATTTTTGAATTTTGTATTAATAAACCAGTCCCCAAGATGATGCAGGGAAGCTCGTGAGTCATTGTGGACCTAGAGGAGCAGCAAGCAAGGTCCAAAGCCAGCCTGGTTAAGTACTCTTTACATAGCAGTAGAAAAACTCTGTGTAGATGAGCTCTTTAAATTTTGGGAAAACCTCTACATTGTTTCATACACGTGATCAATAGGAGGTGATCAATAGCCACAATTACACTGAAGCAAATGTAACTTATGGATCATAGGCATTTTATGCTTCCAAGGCACATAAGCCACAGTGCCAAGTAGGTGTCGCTGGAAATAGTGTATTTGTTTCCTTCATCCAAGGTTGAAGTTCACTTCGTTTGCATGAATTCCACATTACCAAGCTTTCTGCAGAGGAAGGAAGTCAAGCAGGTGAAATCTGCCCACACCAGTGTAGGATTATGGTGTGGAGCTGGAGTACAGTCACTGTCCTGGCCCCAGCAGTCACTCCCACAGCCTACAAGTTAGAGGAGCAGTGTGCAAACATGGCCAGTCATGCCCCTCTCACCATTCTTGGGGTTTGGCGCACCCTCCTGCGAGCCACCCAATTCTGAAGGCCAGCAGCAGTGCAAACAGAAGGGTGACAGCGTCCCAGCTAGCAACTGCCACTTTCCAGGCACACAGCTCTGAAGCCAGCATCACTGCCAGTAGCGACCCAGAAATGCTGGAGGCAATGCTGTTGCTGGTGACATGCTGCCTTCAATGTCAACTAGCCAGAGGTTGGCAGCTGCTGGCCAGGGTGTTCATGGCGTTGGCAATGTGGTAGGGTTGTACTTTTTTCATCCCCCAGCCATTCCACAATATAGACTTTTTTTTATTTTGTTCCCATTATTACCACAGTGGGGATCCCAGTTTCTTCACCCCTCCTTCCAAGAACCTCTTGCACTCTGCACCCCATATTTGCACACTGCTAAGTTAGAGTAGTAGCTAATGTCCGTCCGCCATTTGTGCAGGGTGTTAAGGCCACTGAATCCCCACAGTAGCAGATTTTATGGCCATTCTCCTTTTCATTTACCCATCACCACCCTCACTCAGCCTATGTAGTGTGTTAAGCAAGACCTCTTATGTCAGGGGTCGGTAGTTTGCCAGAGTGAGCCCTTGGTGAGCCACCACTGCTTTACTGGTGTGTGCCGGCAGGTAAGGCCACTTGAAGCTGCCATTGGCTCTGAATTGCTGTTCCCAGCCAATGGGAGCTGTGAGAAGTGACACAGTCCAGGATGCTGCTCTCGCAGCTTCCATTGATGGGGCACAGTGATCCACAGCCAAGGGAAGCTGCAAGTGCCCATACCAGCAAACAAGCAGGTAAATACAGCACTGGCAGCCTGCCAGAGGCTAACTGTAGTGAACTGCATCCAGCCAGCAGACCGGTTATTGGCCACTGCTGTCCTGTGCAATACATCTGAAGTTCAGAGGCTTCTTGGATTACTGTTTACTGGCAGCTTCCCTCTGCAGCCCAGCCGAAGGTCTTAAGTTATCCTGTGGGCCTTGCACCAGCTGAAATGTTGACTGGTAAAGCGCAAAAGCCGTGTTAGAGACGAGGGGAAGGAAACATGTCTTTTCAGTATTTTATTGTTACCTTGAGAATGTCTCTTGGAAATTCCCTTTTAAAAAAAAATCTTGTCCCCATTTACATTTCTATGTAGTCTTTTGGCATTACTATTTCTATGGCTGTATTTTTTCCCCCATGCATATCTTTCTTGTGAAGGACCGTGCATGCTGTTTCTTTTAAACTCTTGTGATGCAAAGTTTTCTCTTGCCTTCAAATCTTCCTAGTTGCTATGTGATTCTGCTGTGCAGTTTCTAGGTCTTCCTTTGCTTTACTGCCCTTTTTTCTAAAGACACTCTCCCTTGAAGAAACTTGCAGTGGTGATAGCATGAAAAATGTCATCCGTAGCCTCTTAGGTACTTAGTGAAAGAGAGAGAGAACGTGCATTTTATAATGTGAGAGAAATTTGTTTATAGGGTATTTAATTGAAAAGCATGAAAATAGAAAACAATTTGACCATGTCAGAAGAGTAAGTATATTTATGATTTTGATACCTTGTAGCCATAACAAAGGTTATCCACAAATGAGCATGTGTTTATTTTCACGTCATATCCACAAACAGTTTTTCCAACCGAGTCATGCCAGGACTTGAGTCTGAGAGTTTTAGCCTTTTGGAGCCTGATTTTCGGAAGTACAGAGTTCTCATAGTTTCCAGAGTGCTTCCAGCTGAAGTTAATGGGAGCTGTGTGCACTCAGGACCTCTTAATAGCATGTTCATATTATTCAGCTGATTAACAAATAGTACTTTCATGCTGTTACATTCTCTTCAAAATCCTCTTAATCTTTTTTAAATGTGAAATATCAGCTCACATAACAATGTGAAACATATTACCTATGGGCCTGAGTCACCAGGTTTTGGATCATCCTTTATTTGAACAGAGAAGCCATCTTAGGGTAAGAAGCTCCTTTCCATGTTCCATGCTCTCACTAACAAACTAAACGCCACTTTAACAAGAAACCTGACTTCATGATTAGAAATGAAAATGTTTCAATCTTTGGGAATGTTTTTGCACTCGTTATTATAGAATGTAGGGCCAGGTCTATATTTAAAAGTTTAGGTGGCAGGACTATGTCAGTTACGGGTGTGTTCTGTTGCATTTCTTCGTGATTTAGTCTACCATTAAAAACCCTGCTAAATAAATTCTTTCTTATCCAGCAGCCCTGGGACCGTGAGGTTGCTGGATATTCAAATACTCTGGATATGAGAGAGGTATGCCTCGCAATGCATAACACTAAGGAAAAACAAGATTTGATATTACGAAACAAACAAATGCACACAGAGTACTTTATTTACCAACAGCAGTAGTATTGTACACTGTAAACCTACACTGTATTTGCTGTGTTTATTTGTATTTACATTTGCTATACAATAGGGTCTCGACATTCGTGAGTGCCACATTCGCAAATTCAGTTATTCTCCAGTGTCCTCGCTTCTCCAGGGCAGGCAGCGCTGGCGGCTGCCGCTGCTTCCCCAAGGCTCCAGGCAGGGAGCGCCGGCAGCTGCTGCCACTTCCCCAGGGCTCCGGGGCGGTGAGCATCAGCAGCTGCCATGGCTTCCCTGGGGCCCTAGGGCAGGAAGCACCCATGGCTGCCACTTCCCAGGGCTCCAACCCTACTCCCCCATTGATGAAAATCAACATTGCAAGTGTTCTGATCACAGAACCCTCACGAATGTTGAGATCCGACTGTACCATACTTACAAAAAACGTAACTAAAATTAACTTTTGGTTCAAATGCTGGTTATTTGAGAGTTCCAGATAATAGATTGCCAGATACGAAAGAGTTTACTGTAGTACTAACAAAACGTGTTTGGTCTTGCTTAGCTTTCCCACTGAGCCATTGTAACCTATACAGGTTGAACCTCTTTAATCTGGCACTCTCTCATCTGTCAACATCCGTATCTGACATGATTATTGTTAACCAAATGACCACTTATCATGGGTGGAGCCAAGTTTCATGTGGTCCCATAAACTTTGTTTCCAGCCAGCAGTTGACCATTGTTTACAGCCACCATTGACCTCCCGTGGTCCAGAAATTCTCTCATTTGGCACTGGTGAAGTCCCAAGGGTGCCTGACTAAAGAGGTTCAACCTGTATTTGCAAAAACACTCTCTTTTTTTGCAAGTAAACTATCTACACAGGGCGGCTTTTCCTGACATATCTATCCTGGGAAACTTAACAATAGACACGAGCTAAGTACCAGTATGGTATCTGAATACTAATAGCATTCACTCCTCATCCAGGTACGTGAACAGATTTTGTCCCGTGAGGAGTAGTGAGTAATCCCCTTGACTTCAGTTCTGCTCTTGTAAAATATTAGGTCAGCATAGGGAGTGCAGAAGCTGGCACACAGTATTTATACTGTTGTATTTGTAGATCAACCCGTGGTTCCAGAGAAGTGGTGAGCACGTGGTTTTGCCGCTGGGGGAGAGCTTTGAGAGCCATAGTGACCCTGTCACAGTGTTTTGGATTCCCCTCAATTTGTAGACTTATCATGAAAAAAAAAATAGCAAAAATGTGTAAATCTCAAGCGCTTGAGTGAATGAGTGGGGTAGAATAGATTTGCATATTTGGAAAGTTACTGTTCAACAGTAGAACAGTTAACGTGGGAGACTTGTTGTACACATACAAAGGAAAAATAAAACTAAAATTGTAACCCGCAGTCCAGGGATGTTTGGTTTTCAGGTTCAGTTTCTTCACCCTAGGATATCATTTGAGCACAGCAAGGTTCTGTACCATTTTCTGATATTGCACACCCGGGGAAGGTCACAATGATTCATCCACTTAATGGATATAATAGAAGCATTCACAGTTCTGCAGTTATTTATAATAAATGGAGCTTTCATTATGCCTTTGTTTTTTGTTTAGTCTTATATTTTGGTAATGTCATCAGAAGACTCTTTGGAAGTGAAAGACTATCTCATAGCAGCTTTTCAGAATTTTAAATATTTTTAATGCACCCGTTCTTCCAAACATAGCTAACCTGCAGACAGAGAGAACTGGATGAACTCAAAAACTGGAAGATCTACATCACATATTCTAATTTTGCAACATTCTGCCTGTCTGCACTAAGACAAAACTTCGAAATGGCCATGCTAATGGCCATATCGAAGAATACTAATGAGGTGCTGAAATGCATATTCAGTGCCTTATTAGCATGCTGGTGGCTGCTGCACTTCGAAATTGCCGTGTTTCACTGCCGCACAGCTCATCCACAGTGGGATCCTTTACAAAAGGACCCCGCCAACTTTGAAATTCCCTTATTCCTATCTGCTGAACACCCTGTTTAGTTTAGTCTTAGTGTAGACATAGCCTCTGTTATATTACAAATAAGGGCTTCATAGTGTCACATTTCTGGGCTTGAGTCTAAGGCTACATCTGCACTTACCAGGAATGTCAATGGCTGATACGCCAATACCTAAAATCAACTTTGCAGCCGTCAACTTTGGTCCCTGTCCTCACTGCAGAAGACCCACGGGAGCGCTTGTCCCATTGACATTCCTTAATCCTTGTGGCTCACAAAGAGTTCTGATGTCGATGTTGACCCCGGAATGCACCGTTTTGCGCATGTGCAAAACGGTGCCCCAGAAGATCGAACCTAAGCATTTGATTTTTCCGCGGCCACCGTAGACCTAGCCATAGTATGGAATAATTGCTCCTGCTGAAGAATGTTGCGGGTTAGAGCAGCAAAGTGATTTAAGCACCTACTTGCCATTTTAGACAACGGTATTTAAAATGTAAACTCTCAGAACCTCTGCATGGTTGCTGCCTAACCCTGTAGGGGTATAAAGTCCTTAGGTGACTCCATTTAAAGACCTCTACGTTCCTGTTAGTGAGCACAAAGCTCTCTAATTCCTAACACCACTGAGCTGCTCACCATGTAAGCCCTGGAAGCATTCCCAAACTAGGTTATCCCTACCTATCTCAGTTGCAGGGCTGGCTATGGCAGAGATGTCTGAAGGCTGCCTACAGCATTGGGCCCCCTACAGGATGTGGAGGAGTTGTCCCAGTGTAGCCAGACAAAGTCTCCCCCTTACAAGCCAGCTTGCTCGCTGCCCCCCCGCCACTGAGAAGCACATAGGGCACGGAAACGGCTGCTGACAGCACAGTCTTTGATGCCCTCATTGAGGCCCAGATATGCTAGCTTATCGTGACCCTGAGAAGCAGAAAGTACAGCTAGAAGGCTAACAGGCCAGACTGTCAACATGAGACGGAGGGGGACCCTCAGAAATCACCCCAGCTGGCATTGATCGATATGATGCACACACACAACCATCCCAGAAGGGGACGTGCCCCGCCCACACAAAAGAATGTCCTGTACTCCTAAATTGCTTATCTCTTGTCTTACAAGTGCAAACTAAGTAGAAATACCCTTGTAACAAACTGGCGTCACAAAGACAGACCAGTATGATCTGGCACCATAGATAAGAAAGAGAATACGTAACCCAAAGGGGTATAAAAGGTGGGTCCAGCAGAACTCTAACTTTGAGTGCATTCCACCAACTACCTGCTGGTCGGGTCAGGTGATTGCCTCCCGAGGTCCACAACTGGGGACGCCCAACCTCGTATTCGTCTTTCCGCGGAATTGAGTGACCGATCCAGCTTGGCTACGCTGGTATCGAGAGACGCAGAGAGGGTGAGATACACCCATGCTAGGTCTCCGACTTTTTGTGCACAGCTAAAGAATTAGAGCTCTGTAGCTAGTATCAAGATATCATTGTGTTAGATGGTAACAGATATCTTTGTGTTGGATTGTAACGTAACTTGTTAACACCTGTACTTTGCTAGCATATAAGAAGTAAACAATAGCCTTTTGTAACCACACGCTTATAACTGTAGCTTAATAAACTTGTAACTAGTTAAGATCCAAGCCTAACCATTTTGTTAACCCTTTTGTTACTGCAACACAGCCGGCACAACAAAAAGAACTTTAACCATTTGGTTACTACAGCCTGGCCGTGGGTGAGAGTGCTAGGAGCTGCCTGCTCTAACAGTAAAAAACTGGGTTGCTTAGGACCCAGGGGAGTACCTCACCGCACATTACCCGGCCACCGGCTAACACCCAGTATGCATTATACTCCAGTAGTCCAGTTGTTAGCTCATGGGAGACAGGGGTTTAAAACAGCACTTCGAGTGAGTCAGAAAAGGCACTTGAAGCTAAGGTTTTTAACATCCCAGGTGACTGCCCTCTTTTTTAGGGTTTTCTGAAATATGTTATATATGCACTGTGCGAGTGAGAATGACTCTGTAGCCCAGTGGGTAGAGCACTGTCCGGGGTGACCCTGGTTCCATTACCTGCTCCAACAACTATAAAGATATTTAATAAGCAAGTGGCACAGCTTGAGTGGGAGTGATTGAGGGAGACCTACCCCAGAGCAGCCCCTTGTCTCCTAGCATGTGGCATGCCTGCAGTGCAGGAGGCCTGATTTCAAGATGGGCAGAGTGCGGACTGGATTCTGTGCTGAGCAAGCCCTCTAAGTGCTGGGCTGTCAGCTCTCAGGAGGTGCTACTGCCACTGTGTTTTGTGAGAAAGGGCTGGCTTAGGTGCCAAGCATCAGGAGAGGGTTCGCGGTGGTGAGTCCTGAAGGGAATGTGGCATCTTAACTCCCTTTGAGGGTATAAGCACAGTCTTCGTATTTCCTAGGTTTCTTTGTGCCTCTATGAATCCCATTCATAGGCACCTGAGCCTACCCCTTCACTGTATAAACAGCCTGGTGCCTCGCTTATGGCTGAGGATTCTCTGGACCACAAAACAGTGAGTCTAAGTTCCCTTTGTGGTTCTAGAAATGCCCTTGGATGCTGAGACACCTCAATACATGGTCTGATTTTCAAAAATATTGGGTTCTTGTGGTTTCTGTTGGCCCCAACTGAAGGAGTTAGGCACTCAACATTCGGACTTGCATTACGGTTATTTATGCTGACTTTTCTGTAGGAAAACCAAAACGTTATAAACCCTATTCATAACCTTCACGTTTTTGCAGTGCATTCTTTATTCTCTGCATTGCAAGATATCCTTGTGTGGCTTACCTGTTATTGATCAAAGTATCAAATTAGAAGGCATAAAACATACATTACAGTCTCCACAAGATTGCTATCTAGAATCCTGGTTTGAAAGTAAAATGAGGCACAGAATAAAAATACTCAATAAGCTGTGTTTTCTCTGTATAAAAGTAATGACTATCAGCAGTTTCTCATACTTTGTTCATGCTTCAGGGACTGCACAGCATAACGAGAATGAGCAGGTCTAAAGTTATCATGGGGGCTGATTTCTGTCTTTCATATTACAACCTCTACACATACACCTGAAAGAAGAATTTTGACCCAAAGTATGACAGCGAATGGGCTTCCTTCTTCAAGACAGTTTGTAACTACAGTCCGATTAATCACTGTGGGGAAGAGATAACTGGGGTGAATTGAGCACCTTTGACTGTTGTTTTATTTTAATCATTGTGCAAGTAAACATGCTGGAAGCACCAAAAGATGTGGAAAGAACAACCAAACTGAATTTGTTTCTTATTGTTCACAATAGAGAATGTTCTCCTAAATCTATGGGCCTGGAGTTGAACAGGTACACAATTCTGTGTACTAGATAAACTGGTCTGGCTATAGTCTGAAGAAGTGGGTCTGTCCGATGAAAGCTCACCTAATAAACTATTTTGCTAGTCTTTAAAGTGCTACTTGACTGCTTTTTGTTTTGATAGATAAACTTTGTGACCCAAACCATATCAAACACAAGAAAAATGCAAATGGAAACCTACCAGGCAAACACCTTGGGTAGTCTTTGGAATTACTGTGGGAAACATTACCTTTTCTGAAGAGAAAAGAATAGTGTTGCTTTCTAGGGGAAAAACTGCATAATGGGGAGGAAGAGGAGAAACTGGTCTACACAGTATTTAAAAGTAATTTATGTGTGCCCTGGAGTGGGACAATTTAACATACAGTAAATCGACAGACTGACCTAGCTCAATGATCTAGGTCAGTGGTTTCCAACCAAGGATCCACTGACCCCTGGGGTCCACGGGGGTATTGCAGGGGGTTCATGGAAAAAAAAAAAGATAAATAAAAACAACCATGTTTTAAGTTAATAAATAAATAAATAATAAATTTTAAATAAACTGCAAAGTTACAGTCAGTTATTACTTTTAAATTAAATATTTTCTTATAATGTTATGAAGAGTTGTCTGAAAACCTATGTTGTAGTTTCCGTTTTCATTTTTCATAGCAGCTAGAATTGGCTTTGATGGGGGTCTGTGAACAGTTTGGGAGGGGGATGATTGGGGGTCTGCACTAGTGAAAAGGTTGGGAACCACTGTTCTCATCATCGTCACCTTTTCAGCTACTGGCATGTAAGGCAGTAACAAAGGTCCTCCACTTCTGTCTGTCATTGGCCAGCCTCCCAATAGTGCCCTAAGTGTGATTCATGCTCTGCATTTCTACTTCAGCAGTATGGTGCCTTGTTGTCTTGGGTCCTCCTTGTTTCCACTTCCCATCAAGGGTCTAGTGTACAGCAGTCTTTGTGATGGAGCTTCCATCTTTCCTGGGCACGCACCCAACCCATCTCCAGTGTCTTTTCATGATGGTGGCCATGTCACCTTGCTTGCACCATGCAAGCAGGTCCTGATTTGAAATTGTCCTGGGCCAAGAAAAATATGGAGGATACTTTGAAGGCTTCCAGTGTGAAAGGTCGACAATTTACCGAGGTCATACTCTGTCATCTGCCAGCATTCTGATCCTTATAATAAAGTTCTAGGTGACTTTGAATTAACTGTCTTATTTTGTGTGTGTGTGTGTGTGAGAGAGAGAGAGTGAGAGAGAGAGAGAGCTTTCTCTTTGTTTAGATGCTGTGATGCATTGCTATTTGTGGGGTTTCCTATCGTCAATATGCATTTTTGTTTAAAAAGAGAAAATGATTTCTTTTTTCAATTGCCTTTAGCTGAAACTGACTGCATCTTCCCTCTGATGTCACAGAGGCACAACGATAGCAGGAATTGTATTTGGTATCATATTTATACTGGGGGTGATTGCCAGTATCGCCATCTGTATCTGCATGTGTATGAGGAACAATCAGAGAACACGAGTGGGGGTCATCAGAATAGATCTATATTCTTTAATCATTGGATTTCATAGCTGTAGCAGTTTTAATTGGGGTTTATAGAGTCAGTTTTACCCATAGAAATCATGAACTCTCCACTAATGCTGAAAACCTGAGTGAAGCGTATCTTATTTTGTGGTCTAATTTTGTCAATTTTATTGGAATTGCCTGCTAACGGCTTTGTGTTTAATGTATTTTACAAACAGTAAAATCAGTCGTGCTGCACTGCAGGTATTTCCCCTTGCCTTAAAAATGCAATTCCATACCATATTGTCTGGGAAACACAGAACCCTGATCTCTCCATTTCACTATATTTGTGTATGTATCCATATTGCAGTCTCCTATAAGCAAGGTATCTATCTTCCCCCTCACTCCTCTACTTTCTAACTGCACTAAACTTAGCTATAATCCTACTCATTATGGAACGCTGCTTTGCACAACACAGAGAGCTGAGTAATAAAGAGCAATGTCAGACTCATTGTCAGACTGTATCATGATGCCATACGCAGTTACTAATTTCTAAAGAGAAACTTTAGTGTCAGTCACCCTGATACACAAAAACAAAATGGAGGCTCTAGACTTTCCCAACACAAGGCTTTCCTCATTGTCTTTCAGCCTTACCCATTCATCTTTGGTGGGAGAAATTATTAGTTCTCTATTTTGCCTGTGCCCGTTATGACCATCCTTCCTGGAATGGCTCTGTGTTCCAGCAGGAGCAGCGTTTGGACGATGGAACAGGATCTGAGAAGCAGTTTCTCTTTCACCCTTCGTAGACAGGAGCTGTGTTAGATGCAGGTGGTAACCAGTGGGAATCTCTTCCTTCTGCCGCCACTTCAGCTCTGAATAGATTTCATAGAAGTGCCATTGTCTCTCTTTTGCACTGCGATCTGATTGCTTCCTAGAGTGCAAATGTCCTCTCACTGTCGTCAGGCTCTCCAGTCTCTTTTCAATGTAGTTTCAAGGTGGGTCACCTCCCTGATGAGATATGGCACTGTAAAGAAACATATGCTGGGGTATAGGCATTGTCTTTTTGTATATTTGCATGGCACAATGGGGCCTTGACATGAGCTGGGGTCTGCGGTTGCTACCATGATATAAATAAATACTAAGAGTTCCAGATGTATGCTTGCTGGGTTAAACCCTCTGTAGAATGAACAGCCAGTAGAGCTGGTTGGAAGGGGCAAAATAGTGAGCAATTTTAATAGAATTTTCCAAAACTTCCAGCGAGCAAATCTGTGTGTTAGATAGCATTATCACATTTAAGACCAAATCTGTGTGTTAGATAGCATTATCACATTTAAGACCAAAGCCTAAAGTTCTTGTCAGTTCTCACTCTGTCGTATTCAGGTAAAAATCTGACAAACACTAAAGAAAAGACCTCAGGCTTTGTCCCACAATGTGTAGAGCTGTTTCCGACTGGAAACCATCATCTAAATCATACTGATTTGGTTAAATTATACTTTTCAGACTAATTCTTCTTCCCTTTCATTTTCAGTGGCTCCTCTGCCTTATAGCTCTGCATATGAGATGGAATACCCAGCAGATCTACCTCCTTCTTATACTTCAACTCCACAGACTTCAATACAATATCCACCACCACCTCCATACCCTGGATATTCAGGGAAATAATTAACTGGTTTTAAAGAGATGTAAAGTTCCTATTGAATCAGCCAGCATGTTATGGACAGATATTGTTGACTTACGAGCAAAATACAATGGAGCCTACCTCAACAAATGCTGCCAAGTGATAGTGTAATGAATGACAGTTGCTGTCATTCAGAATGACTTTTAAAGTCAGAAGAAAACTGTAGTCCGTTCCAAGTCTCTGTAATTCACAAATAAACTAGAGCACAATAAAAGAAACAGCTACTTGGACTTAGAGCCTGGCCAAGAGTGGCTGGCATCCACCAAAATGCTGCTGGCTTTCTTTAGCAACTTGTTACAGTGAGCTGGAATACTTTTCCATGTAGAGGAGTGTATGATAGAAATGGTTAATAAGCATCCTCTTCAGAGCATGAGACAGTGGTTGGAGTCTGTTCTGCAAGGAAAATTCCAACTGTTGTCTACAGCCCTAGATCATACCTTTCTTTGAAGTGGTATAAATAAGGAATAGCAAGCAAGACAGAAATTATTTATCGACTTCCACTCCAAAATAGGAATACCAGATGACCTGGTATGTGTAGCAGTATATGGGATCTGATGGGTATATTGCAAACAATAATTTTGTGAAGTCACCAAACAGCCAAAATATGACTGGTATTGCTACTGTTGACCAAAACACCAGCTGTTTGAAGTGTCTACTTTTATGAGGATTAAGTCTGGTTTATAGCCAGTAGTCTAAGCACACAGAATATTTTTATATGTAGATTTCACTATAAATTATGGATAAATCTTTTATATGTATTTAAATACCATATACAGGTTTTTTAGATCACTAGATACTACTTTAATTTTGAAAGTACATTTAGATTCAGCAAAATTTTGACATAGTTTTGGAGAAAAAACGAGCAATTTTTAAGGGTTTTTTTCCTTACTCTTTGATTGCTGATTAAACTGTATGAAGATCAGTAGTAATTTTTAATTGAACATTTGTTCTGACAAGCTAATAGTCTACCTAAAGAAAAATACATACAGAGGACCGTAAACATTACCATCAATAGAGAAGATAGGGGAATGATTATGTGCAAGTAATTGGGCTCCATAAATTGAAAGAAGATTAGAGTTGGATTTACCATCCTGTTTAAGAACTGCCCACGCAAATTAGAGGTGGATCTCTTCTCTTCCAGAATTACTTTGAAGGTGTTGTTGGAACAAAGACACAAACATATTTTTATGTAAATTTGCTATTATCCAAAATTTACAGCTGTTGTATGGATTTTTATGGCTTCCTTTATTATTTGTATGTTTTACAACCTATCTATAAGATAGAAGAGAAAAAATGATGTAACACATCAAGAAGTTATGGTGACCAATAAATTATGGAAACAGCCTTTTTTACACATATAAACTCCAAGTAAATTGTGATTCCTAAGGCTCAGAATGTGTTTATTTAAAAACAAGCACATGGGTTTCATGGATATTAATGCATTGCAAATTGAAAATAAAGCTGCTTCACTCAGGACCTGATCCACAGTCTACTGAAGGCAATGGGAATCTTCCTGGTGACATTGGGCTTTGAACTAGGTCCCAAATGAGGAACACCAGAGGGCTGTGACCACACTAGCCCCTCCTTTTGGAGGGGCTATGATAATGTGTCACTTAGGTATATGGCAATGAGGCACCATGATGGTTTTGGGAAGAAGGGGCTTTCGAAATCGGGGTCATTTCAAAAGGCCCCTGGCTACATGGGTGGCATGCGTTTCAAATCAGGCAGTTTTGAAGCACGTGTGGCTGCTATTATGTTAATGAGGTGCTGCATATTCATCACAGCACCTCATTAGCGTATTCTAAAGTGCCACATTACCATAGCCCCTTCCGAAGGCCGATGGCATGTCTACCAATATACCAGTCTGAACTAGTAGTCAGCCTGCATAACAGAGCTAGTATCATTTTGTCTGCATGAAGTCCCTCCTCCTGTCCCACAAAAAGGGCATATTAGTAACCCATACGTTTTTTGCAGCTGATCATACCTGATGATGCTTTTTATGCCAAAATACTTTCTAATGGGAGAGGAAGGTACAAATGAAATGAGTGTTTTTCATTCCCCTCATTTCAGGATTTTCTGTTCTGTAACATCAAAGCACAACTGTGATGTTGCTACTTTTGACCAAAACACAGGCTATTTTAAGTGCTTGCCTGGCATACGCAAATAGATCTCAGAGCAGTTTTGAAGTTCCATTTTTATTTGATAAGCTCATGCCGCACTGTAGCTGAAAACAACCCTTAAAGTTTCCTGAACAAAAAAAGGAAACATAAATGTCTCCTGGATCATAAATCTCCCCTCATCATGATGATCTTTCTTACAGTAAGATTAGCCAGTCCAAATAGTAAAGCACATCTCTTATGGGAAAAAGCATTTCTAGTGATTAGTAAGGAAGCATTGGTCAAGCCCACAAGTTAAGTTGCAGCTTTCAGATTGCACATTATGGTGTACAGATTGTCATGGAGAATAAGGTATCTAGATTGCAAAAGAAGCTCATGTATTTAGGAGGCCAGTATCAGAAATTCATTCTGGAGTCTCACAGAAATGAACAGTGTTTTCAGTTTGTTGGGACTGCAGCCAAAGAAAGCCTTGTGGGGCTTACTTCTACATTAATTTTCTCAAAAAAACCCCTTTTGGGCCATATCAGAGGATAATTCAGTGTAACATAACTGATTTTTGTGATCCCTTGCCCTGTCTGATCAGAGAATGAAGCATAGGACTGCTCCTTTCTTGCAAGTCAGCTGGAATTTTATCAGTGCAGGAATATATATCAGCTTCCATCAGAGCAGATGATTATGTATCTATATGCAGCTGAGTACTTTCAGAGTGTTTAGAGAATAAGTTCAATGGAAACAGCCTTTGTAAAGCAATTGAGATACTTGTACAATATATGCAGATGAAAGAGAGTTTAGAAGATTTATTAAATTTAAGTAATATGGCAAAAAAACAGTTCCTGCATAACCAAAAAGGAGAGTTTCACCATCTTAAAGAGGCGCAGAGTTGTATTTAGTTGAGTTCAGAACTTCAGGTTAGGTAGCATTTATTAAATGTCTTATCAGTTGGATCATCACTGCACACTATTATCATTTTTTCCACTATGTATCTTGTTTATACCTTAAACTTTATTTTGTTTTTATGACTATAAAGAAAATAGATGAACTGATTTTTTTTCTGCAAAAGAAGAAAATGACAACAGCTAAAACCTAATATAACATCTAAAGAGAAGAACTGGTATTAAACTGCAAGTGTCTTTTGACACTTTCACTGATCAAAACCTTGAGTATTTTGGTGGTTTGGAGTCATTCTTCACCGTGCTCTGATGAACCCACCAATGAATGGATTAAAGTAAAGATGGCTTGCCCTTAGCCACGTGTATACTCACATCCCTCAGTCTAAGGTCCTGTAATGTGTCATAATGAGAGAGAATATTAGAATGCAGTTTGTGGCTTTTTTTGGACAATTGGTCTTTTAATCTCTTAACTTGGTAGTGGACAATGCCACTAGTTTGGGTTGCCATTGAACGTTACCTTCACTGCTTGCCTTTGTGAATTGTGTGCTGTGATCCCATGCTCTAGTTCTCATTGCAGCCCCTTCTAGCTCCACTTAGACTTCTTGGAGGGCAAGGTTTCCTATGCCAAAACGAAAGCAGCTGTTCCCAGAAGCTACTCTTCCTTGGATTTGTGGTTTAGCAGATCCACTTAGATCAGGGTGGGCAATATGCTGGATGTGCCTCTCCAGGATTACCCCCAGGTAATATTTACCTGCATGTCCTCAAGTATGAATAGTGACAGAGAGATAGCCGTGTTAGTCTGCATTCTATCAAAACCAAAAAGCGGTCATGTAGCACTTTAAAGACTAGCAAAATAATTTATTAGGTGATGAGCTTTCGTGGGGCAGGCCTACTTCTTCAGATCATAGCCATACCAGAACAGACTAATATAAATTTGTTAGTCTTTAAAATGCTACATGACTGCTTTTGTTTTGATAGAATACAGACTAATACGGCTATCTCTCTGTTAATATTCAACATGCAAGGTGCTCCCTTCAACCGTTTGGAATGGAGATCGATCAACTATATGAAAACACTCACCCAGATGCAGACAGACATCATGTTTCTCCCCTAATGCAAGAAAATGGACATTGTACCCAACGGACTGACAGTGAAAAACCCATTGCAATCAACGTACTACACCGACTACAGCGAGAATCTGTGCTGCACACTCTCTAAGAAACTGAGGAACCACTTGATCAAAATCCTTTACAATAAACAAAAGATGATGAAAAATGAACTCTCTGAACTTGAAACTCTCATTAATAATCAGGCATCCACACAAGATCCCACAGAATGAGACTTTACCTATATGAGACAAGAAATCTATAAAACACCCTTCCACTCCCTACAAAAAAGAAAGGACAATAAACTATCTAAATTACTTCATACCTCAGGATACTACAGCTACAACAACCACAGTTCAACAAACAATATTGTTTACCTTTCCAGCTACAAACTCAACCCAGCAGGAGTCTCTCTTATCCTGGGGTCTTTCTTTCTGCCCCACTTCCTCCATGAACTTAATACAATTCTGTGGTGACCTTGAAGCCTTCTTTCGCTGTCTCTGTCCAAAGGAATTCTTCCAACACACCTATGAACATCAGTCTGTCTCCCACCCCCGACCCCCCACCACCACCACCAGCACCAAAAGAAGATAAGTCTATGTGGACTCCCTCTGACAGCCACAGTGCAAGTCTGGATTTCTACATGCAGCACTTCTGCAGCCGTGCACAGACTGACATTACACGCAAACAATACCAAATGAGAAGCAATCTCAACTATGCTGAATGCTGTGCTGTCCAGAGTCTCAAAAATAATCCAGACATTATAATCAAACCAGCTGACAAAGGGGGTTCTGTTGTCATCATGAATGAGTCAGACTATGAACAGGAGTCAGCCAGACAACTCTCCAACACCACATTTTACAAACCTCTCTCCGCTGATCCCACTTTGGAATTCCAAAAGAAATTACAACAGCTACTTAAGGAACTCCCTGCTGCTACTCAGGACCTTATTCACTCAGACACACCATCTGAGCCCCAGCCTGGATTATTCTATTTACTTCCCAAAATCCACAAACCTCGAATCCCCGGACGCCCTATCATTTCAGGTATTGGCACCCTTACTACTGGACTACCCAGTTATGTAGACTTCCTCCTCAAACCCTACGCCACCAACACTCCCAGCTATTGCTGAGATACCACTGATTTCCTGAGGAAATTACAAAACATCGAAAAATTTCCTGACAATACCATCCTCGCCACCTTGGATGTAGAGGATCTCTACACTAATATTCCCCATGAAGATGGATTACAAGTGATCAGGAATATCATCCCTGCATTACCACAGTCTGACCTCTGTAACGTTGTTCTCATCCACAATTATTTCGGATTTTGGGACAATTTATACCTCCAGATTTGTGGCACTGTCATGGGCACCTGCATGGCCCCACAACATGCTAATATATTTATGGCTGACCTGGAACAACGATTCCTCAGCTCTCATCCCCTATAACCCTTCCTTTACTTACACTACATTGATGACATCTTTATCATGTCCACCCATGGTAAAGGGACTCTAGAAGAATTCCACGGAGACTTTAACGATCTGCACCCCCACCATCAACTTATGCCTTGACCACTCCACACAAGAGATACATTTCCTGGACACTACAGTAGAAATCAATGATGGACTGATCAGTACCACGCTCTATTGGAAACCCACTGATCACTATACTTACCCACACGCTTCTAGCTTCCATCCTGCGCACACACAACACAATCCATCATTTATAGTCAAGCCCTTAGGTACAATCGCATCTGCTCTGATCCTACTGACAGAGGCCAAAAACTACAAGATCACTACCAAACATTCATATACCTGAATTAGCCACCAGGAGAAGTAAAAAAACAAATCGACAGGGCTAGACAAATACCCAGAAACCAACGACTCCAAGATAGGCCCAGAAAAGCCAATACCAGATGTAACCAACCAGGCTCAGGTTCCCCAGAGACGAGGCTGCACCCAGAAGGCGAGTGCTATATTTGGTTTATTGAAAGCACGTGACACCCGCGGCAGGAGCACTGGAGACGCCGCAGTCACCCGTGGGGGAAGACCCGACGCACCACAGCTCCGCTTGGGGAGCGGCTCTGTAACAGGCCTCCTAACACTAGCTGATAAAGCTGAACTCATTAACATAAGATTGCCTAAAATTGCCTGTGCATTTCTTATCACTATCTCTTGTGGCCTACTGCCAGCATAGCCTTGAAGTCTTGGCAAGCACTCCTTGTTCTGCAGCAGTTCCCATGGCAGTTATTTTGCAGCTTTTCACCTTGCACAGACTGGTCTGTTTACATTCTTCTGAGGATTCACAGAGGGGTCGGACTGCACTCTCGACTGTTACAATGTCTTCTCACACCCTACACCAGAACACCACTGGTCATTACCTACTGCTCCCAATTCAAACCACTCTAACTTATCATTGGAGACCTACAACCTATCCTAAATTGGGATGCCACACTCCAGAAGGCCCTAAATGACAGGCTCGTTCTTTCCTATAGACAACCTCCCAACCTTCTGAGGATTCTCACTAGCAACCACAGGCTATACCACAATAATACCAATCCTGGAACTTTTCCTTGCAACAAGCCCCTTGCCAACTTTGTCCACATATCTATTCTGGAGAAACCATAACTGGACCTAACCATGTTATTCACAGAATCACAGGCACATTCTCCTGTTCCTCAACTAACATCATATATGCCATCACGTGCCAACAATGCCCACACACCATGTATATAGGACAGACTGCAAACACTCTTCGACAAAGAATGAATGGACACAAAATAGACATCAAAAAACTCCTAACTCACAAACCTGTCAGCCAGCACTTTACTGGAGTGTACCATTCTGTTAATGACCTGAAAGTCTGTGTTTTACTGAAAAGGAACTTTAACAACTGTTTACAGAGGGAATGGTCAGAACTGTCATTTATATTCAAATTCGACACATTAACACGTGGTTTGAATGGGGACAGCAATCACCTGGCCCATTATAAGGGCTCTTTTACATACTTTGTTTTATCTAACCCTTAACTTCCCCACCCCACACCTCCCTCCTGCCCTCCTCTGCTCTTCTGATTTGCCAATCTTGGTAACAATTTTTCTGATTTGCCATCCTTGATAACAATTTTATATATTGAGTCTGTTCTGGTAAGCCTATGATCTGAAGAAGTGGGTCCGTCCCAGGAAAGCTCATCACCTAATAAATTATTTTGTTAGTCTTTAAAGTGCTACATGACTGCTTTTTTGTCCTCAGATATTTTTGCTCGCAGCTCCCCTTGACTGTAGATTAGTTATTGCAGGTCACTTATTGTTCAGCCTTGACTTAGATGTTTACCTGAGACAAGGTTGTGCAATAGAATCTATATGATGCTGCTGGTGAGAGCTGCATATGTTCTGACAACCAAGACTGAGTCATCCTTCGTGAACCAAGGAAGAATGTGTAGTACTCCATCAGTCTTTTAATAGTAAGTATAGCAAATCAGTGTTCATTGCACTAATTTTATTTGCTGTTTATCTTCATACAGAATAAGCCACTTATCTCATTAGACACCATTCTGCTCACTGCACCCAGTGCATATTCTAGCAATAGCAAGAGAAATTTATTTAAGCATTAATGACCTTTTGGGGGGCGATTTTGCAGTTAGGTAATGATCAGTTAGAGGAGTTAAAAGTTTGAGGCAAAGCCATGAGAAATTAAATGTGCTAGACAATTATTACTTACATAACATTCTCCCGTGAATAACTGATTAGTGCCAATATAAACTTTTCTTACCGAAAAATTAAAGGATTTACTCATTTAATGTTGAGTAGTTTGAAAGCTATAATGGAGAATTGTTAGCAATTTTAACAAATCTGGAGGCCTAATTTTCAAATAATGCTACAATGAAAAGATGATAAGGCTTCATAAATCAAATAAGTTGATAGTAACAGCATTCTGCTATAAAAATGCATTTTTTTCTAATTTAAAGCTAATGTTCTTGAGACCTTTTGTTAAACTGCAGCAATATTTTTATGGATTGGTATAGTTCATAAAGTGATAGTGGCCATGTATTAGAATAATAATAATATTTTACATTCAATAGCATCTTTCATCCTAAAGGATCTGTAAATGCTTTATTAGCTAATTATACAGTAATTTTTTTTACCCACCATTGACATATACTCAACTGTGGATTGAAATAGGACAGGTATTTAAGAGCACAGAATAATATTATGTGACAATCTGGGGCAGGAAACAGAGAAAAATGCTTTAACATCTTGAAACTGTGCAAGGAATTAAGGCAGAATGTATCCAAATAGGAATTTGCCCTAGGAATTAGGAGCTGTACAACAAATCATGAACAAAGAAGCATAGCTGGAATCTTTAATAACAGCAGTTGGTCACTATTATTATTTTTATTTATTGATGCTTGTATTTGTGTTGTAACCCCTCGAGGCTGCAACCAAGACCAGGGCCCCTAGTTTGATGTACATGCACATTGTAAAACCATCCATTCCTTTAAGACTTTAGCAGAGTGCAAAGGGTAAAAGAAATAAATAATTATTTTATTTTACAAACGGGGAACTGAAACACCGAGGAATTAAAAGGTCAAGACCTTCGTATTATCTATAATCCAAAAGAAAGATTAATATTAAAAAAAATTATTAAAAGGCAAATGAGAAAATACAAGGTACTGCTATCAATAATTAGATGGATATAATCCATTTTGGAATACTTAGAGTAGAGAAAGGTGATCTGGAATAGCCAATATGGATTCACCGAGTCATGCTTGACCAACCTGATTGTTTTCTATGATGAGATAACTGACTATGGCTATTGGAAAAGTGTTAGACAGGATATACTTTGACTTTAGCAAAGATTTTGCTATAGCCTCCTGTATCATTCTTGCCAGCAAGTTAAAGAAATATGGATTGGATGAAATGGACAGTAAGATGGCTAGACGGCTCAGCTGGTAGTGGTCAATGGCTCAATGTCTAGTTGGCAACTGGTATCAAGGGGAATGTCCCAGAGATCGGTCCTGAGGCCAGTTTTGTTCAACGTCTTCATTTACAATCTGGATGATGGGTTGGGTTGCACTCTTAGCAAGTTTGCGGATGACACTAAGCTTGGGGGAAAGGTAGACGTGTTGAGGGGTAGGAATAGGTTCTAGAGTGACATAGACAAATTGGAGGATTGGTCCAAAAGAAATCTGATGAGGTTCAAAAAGGACAAGTGTAGAGTCCTGCACTTGGGATGGAAGAGTCCAATATACTGCTACAGGCTGGGGACTGACTTCTGCAGCAGTTCTGCAGAAAAGGACCAAGGGATGTGGCCTGTAGATCCCTTGCGCGACAGCCAAACTGCTGAACTAATACACGCTTATGCATGCTGGTTATCCAGTATTTAGCAATGCCAGGTTTTTAATTTTTCGGCAGAAGTCGTCACCATGCCTTAGTGGGCAAGAGCAGATATAGGCTATATAATGTATCTCTTTTTGGCGATCCCTATATAAAGAATGATCCTGATTCCCATCTCTGGAGGAGCACTAATGGAAGTCCTATTGTAAAAGATACGTGGGGCCATGACGTGATGACAAAGAAGGCTACTAATCTGTACTTATCTGAACATTTTCTTCCTTCAAGTGATAAGTTGCACAGATCCAGCCTGTCCCGGACGTAGATAGATTAGCCAAAATAGGGATGGCAATTGATACTCAAAGATTTAGGTTTGGAGTTAGGGAGAATATCGCATATCCTGCAGTAAAAAGCTCTTAGAAGCTGGGAGTGTGCAAGAGGGGATTGATCACCTGTTCTGTTCCTTCCCTCTGGGGCCCCTGGTATTGGCTACTGCTGGAAGACAGGATAGTGGGTTAGATGGACCTTTGGTCTGACCCAGTAGAGCCGTTCTTATGCTATGGTCTTATGTTGTTAGGAGATGTTGTGCATTTTCCTCAATGTATATTTATCAAAATCTGTCCATTAGGAAAGATTTGAATTATCATGCCTGACCTCATCCAAAGAGAGCAGATCATGTTACTGCTGCTGGTGACTGACAGGTCTGGCTCTGCCCTCAACCCATTGTAACAGATCAGTGGAGCTTATTACTTAAAGAAAGCAAATTTTCAGGTAAGCACAGGTAATATTTTCTTCAGAGGTCAATGTTTAAAAGTACAGAAGCTGTGGATAAGGGTCCTGGACAAGGATCCTTGCTGTCTTGTCTTGCCTATTTATTTCCCAAGGGACTGCCAAGTGTTATTTATTTCCTCGGCAGTGCTGTCTTTTTCTATTGTCTTGATATTTCAACTGACAATAACATACATTCCAGTGATACTGAAACTGCATGTTATTGCTCGCGTGGATAGAAGTCATAACTTAAGGATGTGTCAGTTAGTCGTTGGAGTATGAATAATTGATATTGAACTTAATTCCTTTTTACGGTTCTTATTCATTAGAGGGAAGGCAGTCAGGGAACGTCCTTTTCCGGTTGTTTGCCTTCAGGTACAATTAGACAGTCTTTGTGTGATTCAGGATGGAAAATATTCATTATTGTACATGCAGCATATGCTTTGGTTCTGAGTGAGTGCAGACTTGAACTCATATATGTAATTGAGCATGACAAAATCTTCAGTTTTGCCCATGGAAATACCAAATACAAGGCTAACCGTGAAAATATGTCAGAGGCACTGCTTGCTAAAATGAGTCAGCAAGACTGGGGGCACAGCCTGTTTGCCTCTGTGTTAGGACTCCATGGAAGGAGGGCCAGAGTGTAGGCTCTGATGCAAGTCTGACGTTTCAGTGAAAACTCTGTAGGAATTAGGAATTAAATTAACTCTATAGGAATTAAAGTCTCATTCTTCTGCTCCCAGGTGTTGGAGGCTGCTCGGATGAAAGATTTTAAAAAAAAAAAGCATGGCAGTTTTCTCAGTACCACTTTGGGAAGTGCTTTACTGAATGTTCTTTTTATCTTCATGGTATTTTCTGTATAGGCAACAGCTGTACTGCTTGAGTGAACTTCCTTCTCAATGTTCTTAAAACAGAACTTTTCAAGGTGACCAAGTGGTTCATCCTCCAAGCCCATTGAATCCTGGGCATCTGCTGAAACTAACCGGGATGGTGATTAATGTCTGCCTTAGAGAACAGACCAGCTTTGGAGAATGCAGGGTGAGAACCTCACCCTAAGCTTGTCTCTGGATAGAAACCTCATGGGCGAGTGCAAACTGCAAGTAGGTAGTCAGATCCAGCAGGAATTATGAATCAGTTGGTTTTGCTAGCAGGTGTCCTTCATTAACTTATCAATAAACAAAGCAGGCTATTGTGTAGATTGAACTGGGTGCGGGTGTGCCTCTCAAGCACCTCCAAAACAAGCTGCAGGCAGGGCTTTATGCTAAAACATGTAAAACTGACTAAAATAAACCAAGGGGAAGGTATTTCTTTAATTGGACTGTTTCCCTGTTTGGTGACATAAACAAAGCCTGTGGCTCTGGGTTAGGAATCTGGGTAGATTTTTTTCTGTTTAGTTTTTACTGGATATTGACTAAATTTTGGTGGTTGATGGGGGTCTCAGGAAGCTACCAGTTAGTTTAACCATAACTGGGTAAGACCAGTGTCTGTTCTGAAGTTGGGCCCTATTCCATACCTGAGTTCGTAGATAGTAAGATAATAGGTCCTTTAATCTAAGGTCTTCATTGCTTAAAAAAACAAGTGGTTTTACTATGGGGTAACCAATGCATCTTAGATAACTCACTGTAAATCCTAGTGCAGGCATGGCAATGCAGATTAATTATGAGTTTAAGCTAGGTGAAGTCAACCATGGGCAAGGTATATGGTGCTGATCTCACCCAGCTATGTTGCAGTAAAAACTACAGGTGGCTCTCTCCACCAGGGTTTTACAGTTCGATAACTATCTGCCACTTATCTTGCTTAAAAAAAAAACCACCCTTCTGGAAGTGAAGACACAACCTTAGAAATAACTCAAAGGAACAGATTGCATAAGGTCACAAATTCATGGGATTCATATAGGCCACTGGACAACTATTAGATGCGAGTAACTTTCAGGCACTATGACATTAGGCTCAGATTCCCTGCCAAAATCCCAGCTTTTTTGAATTTCCTGAGTCAGGGGACTAGGATAAAACTAAATTGAGAGCTCTCTGAGCAGAGGGTTATTCTTAGATGGAATAAATCAAGCTGGTCTGGCTTCTGTGCCAGACACTCACTCACACACACACCCTCCACAGAATATCAAGCCACAGTGAGTGCAGCTTGAGCACAGAGCTCTGGTACACCAGTCTACAGCTAGTGCATGGGATACATGGCTATTACTTGGGTGGTAGTGGTGGTAGTAGTATTTTTTGTTTGTTTTAGCTTAGTGGGGTTTTTTTGGAGTAATTGTAACCAAGGTGGCATATCATCCCAACTTTCTCTAATCGATGGCAAGTCTGTTGCGGATGTGATGTGCCAGCTTCCTCCTCGAACACTGTATAGAACTGTATGTTAAATGTCCTGGAGCTGGCAGCTAGTTTCAGCAATTATGTTTGCATGTTTATATTTGAATTTCATGCTTCAGTGCACTCTCCCTTTTCCCTGAGAGCTGCCTGTGTTCATCAGTGAAGCCACATTAGTCCAAACTCTTCTTGCTAAGACAGGTAGGCTCAGTGCTTTCAGTGAGATTGTTCAGGGGAATAAGGTGAGCCCCGGCTTTCCCACTGTTTGCCTTATTAAGATGTCTTTATAAATGCCTTGACTAGTGAACCCAATGCAAAGTGAGTGGATCATCCACAGAAATATTCTTTTGTTGTGTCTATCATGGCAAACAGAAGAAAGTGTCAGAAAGCTGACAGGGCTAGACATTGCAAAGAGAGATTGATGTGCTTTCCTTGTCACTGAGCAGTCTGCTTGGTGGTGGGCTCACGCAGACTGCTATGATTGCCAGAGACATGACAGCTGCCACAAACTTACTGTACAAAAGAGTCATTCTTTCTTGCTGTAAAATGTTTCCTGAGCAGATTTCCTCTCTGACCTTAGGCAAGTCTTTTTGGGTCAGATTTTTAAAGGTATTTCAGTGTTTGATTCCTCCTGATTTTAGTGGGTTGAATAGAGGGTCGGCAGGCCAAACACAAATGGTGCTGCAACCCCATGCGTCAGGTGGGGAACCAGACCCAGCCACACAGGTCCAGCCAGGTGAGTGCAGGACAAAGCAACTTTCCAGCCCACTGACAGTCACTAGTGACCCTTCATGTCACACACACATCCTGGTTCAAAATCTGGTGATGCCACTTGTGAGTGTGACATTCTATACCTTAGCAGAGCACTTTGTAACCCCCAAATTCCCCATCTGTATATAACTGTGATGTTGTATATGAAAGCATGCTGTGTGAGGTATCGGGGGAAGGTAATGATATGTACTAAGAATCATTTGTCTATCCATATATGTATTTTATTAATGGTCATGAAGTTATGAGATGTCACTTTAAAACATGTATGGTTGTCACTTTAAAACATGCTGTAAGTTGAGGAATTACCCAGCTATTAGCTTCCCAGACTCACCTGCCTGAGAAATGACTTGCAGCAGATCATTATTTTCCCCCCAGATACCACACGTTTTATGTGGACTATCACAATTATATATCTCAGCGAGGTAGCCAAGTTTGTCTGTATACATTTATATATAGGTGAGAAATATGGGGGTATGACAGGGTGGACTAGGCCTTGAGGCCCTCTACTGGTGGCTTTGTGGCCCTATCACACCCTGCCCCAGAAAAAAGACGGTAGAGAAGTCCTCCAAACAGGCTAGAGTGACTGCAGGAGAAACTGCTAAGAGGCCAGGAGGGTCATATAAAAGGAGAAACACAATACAGCGGAAGTTAGTTGCTGTGTGAAGCTCAAGAAGTGAAGACTAGGAGGCTGGCTAAAAGAGTAGCAGTGTTGTGGACAGCTCAGTGTGGAGAGCTCATGGCAAACAAGACAGAGCCTTGAGATAAGGGCAAAAATGCACTTGTGAGAGAGGGCACTCATGAGAGGTGTGTGAAACCCTGTTACATGGGTTACAAAGGGCTTCACCAAGTAATAGAATATCATAGCAGATCCCTGAAGAAAGAGAGAGCACTGAATATCTCCAAGCTGGGTTGCTCTCAAAGAAGTGCACTGGAAAAAAGTATTTGGTTAATAGGATCAACAGGAAAGGTATCTATATCATGGAGGGAAAGCTAGTCAAAGTTTCATCATCTCTAGGTGTGTGGTATTGGGCATAGGAAACCTATGAGGTAAGTGCCTGGAAACTGGTCTCTAGAATAGGAGCAGGCAGGAATTGGTTTGCGGGGGCAGAGGAAGTCAACACTCTGCCACAGGTTGCACCCCCATTTTTCCTGTGAGAGGCTAGTGTATCTTACTGAGGAGCAAGAGAAGAGTTATATAAAATTCTTTTTCTTCCATTTTTATTTTACTGGCCAAACTACATATTACTGCTCCCAACTTTCAGAAGCTGTTGGGTTATTTGTTGAACAATCTAGAATGAAACCACGATTTATGATTAACAGCTAGTAAACACCCCTCTATTACATGTTCAGATATTAGCTCTATCTGTGCCTTAACAATTTTCGTACAGAAGAGACCAGTCTTAGTTGTTCATCTCAATCTTTATTATAGGGGTTTAAAGACTAGCAAAATAATTTATTAGGTGAGCTTTCGTGGGACAGACCCACTTCTTCAGACCATAGCCATACCAGAACAGACTCAATATTTAAGGCACAGAGAACCAAAAACAGTAATCAAGGAGGACAAATCAGAAAAATATGATCAAGGTGAGCAAACCAGAGAGTGGAGGGGTCGGGGAGGAAGGTCAAGAATTAGATTAAGCCAAGTATGCAAACAAGCCCCATAGTTACTCAGAGAATTCCCATCCCAGTTCAAACCACATGTTAATATGCCAAATTTGAATATAAAAGACAGCTCAGCTGTTTCCCTTTGAATAATGGTGCGAAAATATTTTTTCAGTAACACGCATACTCTTGAGTCATTCAAATTCTGAAGTAGCCAGAGTCCTTTCAAAAAGGAGCCCCGTCAGGACGAGCCACGTCAATTTCGAAATGCCGCGGCCACCCGCATGCTAATGAGGCGCTGAATATGTATTTCAGCGCTTCATTAGTAAACTTCAAAATGGCCATTTGCATGGCCATTTTGAAGTTTTTGGCTAGTGTGGACGTAGCCTTAGAATAATGTCTTGCAGGACGTAGGCCTGTAGGCTGATTGCCTGAATTTATCCCCTGACTTACCAAGCTAATACCTATACCTATTGGCCACACACTTAGGCTACCGCTACACAGTGTGCTGCTGCCCACAGGGTCATGCAAATGAGGGCACTAGACAATGCAAATGGCTGCTCATTAGCAAAGATGTGCAAGATCGCTGTCCTGGCAGAGGTTTTTATTGTCAAAAAACAAGCCATGTAGACAGGGTTCTGTCTACCAAACCCCTGCCTCGTTGACAGCTCCTTATTCCTGAAAACAATGAGGAATAAGGGGCTGTCAGCAAGGGGTGGGGTGGTTGACAGAACTCTGTCTACACAGCTTGTTTTGTGACAACAGAAGCCTCTGCCAGGACAGCAATCTCAAGTGATTATGCAAATGAGGTGTTCAATTATGCAAATGAGCGTTCATTTGCTTTGTTGAGTGCCCTCATTTGCGTGCCCCTGCTGGCAGCAGCACTCTGTGTAGAAATAGGCTTAATGTAACCAAGACCCACAACCAGTGCCTGCAACAAAGTGGCAATGGTTTTACTAAACTTTATTTCCCAAAAAGTCAAAGGTCAGAGTTGACATCATCCTCTCACATATGAAAAGCTGGACTTTCTGTGACTTCCTCCATGACAGGAGGCCATGAGAACACTTAGAGTGAGTTTCAGCTTTCAATAGCAACAGCAGCTCGTAAGTGCACATGAAACAAATAAAGCCTATGCACAAAGTGGCTTTGCAATGTGTAAAAGAGTGCAGTCTAATTCAGTGTGCTCTGGTTAATGTAACATTAGCTTTATAAATAACATCATCTAGAAAGAAAAAAATCATTCTTATGTTCTAAACATCCTCTTAAAGACACAAGGGCTTTAAAAATCTCTTTTCATACACAGAAGACTCTTTGCCATATAATAACAACTTCATATTTATGCATTCCTCCAACACTACGCAAAATAAAATAGCTTAGTGGCCAGTAAAATGAACAAAAATTCTCTGTAATCCATTCAGTCTCAAAGTTTGTTGAGGTATATATAGCACTTACCATTACAGTATCCAATCGGGAGAGAGGTGGGGGAAGGGAAATCATAAGCAGTCGTGGAAGCAGGGAGAAAACCAAAACTGAGCTGGAGGAGCCTACTGTAAGCACTGTCTTTCCAAAATGGCTACTCCCTGAATGTGATAGGTCCCTATACACACATCCTTTTTTCAGACCACTTATTTCAGACCGAGAGTGTCTGTGTGCCTTATGTGCAGGTCATGAATTAAGCCTCAAGCCGGGCAGAGAAAGGTTACTCCATTCATGGAGATCTTTGATATTTTGAAATCTGGTTTCACTCAGATTCAGAATGAAAACCTCAGATTTCAAAATTCTCTGTGAAAGGGAATGGATCCCCAGCTCTGGGACAGTCCCCTGGCCAGATTGCTCTGGAAATCCTGTGGACAACCTTGAAAACTGCAGGAGCTCCAGTTCTGAATCAATCCACCAGGAGGACAGCCCAGGATCTGAGCTGGTGAGCAGGAAGGTAACCAAGCAGGGTCCAAAACTTGGATGGCAGGTAGGATTCCATTGAATATCTGATATATTAGTTAAAGACAACATTTAGGCTTCACTTCTGTTCAGTACTTATTGGCTTCCATGCTACATGTTTTTGGAAGAGAATAGCCATAGACCCATTCCCCACAATACTGCTATTTCCAAATTGGCAAGTAAAACTGGCTACCAGTGACTTTCTCCTCCCTGTCGCTATCTTCAGGATGATGGACAAAGCTCATCAAAGCTTGTTCCCTATACAGAAAGGGGAGGGGAACTATCAGCAGCTTTCCCCTAAATAGCTCTTCGGCGGTAGATCTTACTAGTATATGTTGCATCATGTGCATTTATAATACTTTGGTACCAGTATTAGATCATGTAAAATGGTTACTTAATTAAATGTATGCCCCTGGGTAAAATGGTGTGGAAAATAGAAAAAAAATAAGCAAAATTTATACTGCAGCTGTATTATTATTGCATTTTCGAATTTCCTATAACAGTTGTGCAAAAGAGAGACCTCTGCAAACAGATTTATGAGGAACTGAAAATGAATCTTCACTCAAGCTCATTGATTTATTCTTAGCATACAATTTATTGAGTGGCTTCAGGCCTTTTCTTGTCTGTGATGTGTACGCAAGCATTTATTCATAGTATTGTGACATATCTCAGTTGGCCAGCGTATGCCCAGTTGCTCAGTCTGGAAAGAGGTATCCTGCTTCTTGCACCCCTACAATAGATCATTGCCATCCCTGGGCTCATTAGAGAGAGTAGGGAATGCTCCCTTTGTGAGCATAGTGGGTTGTAACACAGCCCCAAGGGTGGCACAACATGGGAGACAAAAGAGCTGCTTGCTACACTACAGATTGCACCTACGTGGGCCGGCACCCTCAGGACCTGAGCAATCCTGGCCAAGGGGAGGTCAGTGCCTTCACTCCCAAGCCCCAGCTGCAGGACCTTCAGCCTCCCAAGGGCAGCCAGCTTCCTGTTCTCAGACCTGCGCCCCAGCCCTGTGCGTTGGCTGCCTGGCCCCAGCTGCAGTTTCCTGGTCCCAGCAATCACGGCCCCACTGCTTCCCAGCTACCCCCAGCAAGCTTGCCGCTGGATTCCAGGCCCCATCACACCCTGATGACTTCCCAGCTGCTGCGGCCTGCTGGCTCCCCAGTGCCTTTCCAGACCTAGCCGTGGCTCCCCAGCTTTTGGTCCCCGGGTTCCTACTGGTGGCTCCCCAGCCACCGCCAGGCCCCCAGTCATTGGCTGTAGCTGCCTGGCCTGGGTTCATCCTTGCAGCTGCTGGATGCTGAGGTGTCCTCCAGTCCTGGCTGCCAGAGTTCTCTGGTCTGGCAACATCCAGACCATGGATATTGCCACACCAGAGAGTTCCAGATTTCAGAGGTTCAACCTGTACAGGTATTGCTTTAAGTATATGAGTTTTGTGACTTGACGTATGTGTTACATGGAATTATTTCTAGTTTCTTATCCAATCTTTTTCTCCAGAAAACAAATTTTGTTTAGCTATTAACCAAATTTTGTTTTATGATGAAACCTGTGTCAGCAATAGGTCCAAGATTCATTTTCCAAGACTGCTCCTGTGACTGGCTGATTGATTGGTCTTCATTTCAATGTTCATGGAACAGTGAATAAAAGGGGAACACAACTGGAGTAAACAGCTATTTAAAGGGCATCAAAATGTTCCAGGACCTTCTTTACTTGTTGCTCAGCTCTACTTTTCCCAGGACTTCAAACTGTGCTCACTAACGTCATGATCCTGCTCAGGCTTACACACATCCTCAATTTTACACACTGTGGGATGTCATCAGCCCTTAGGAAGCGCCAGCTTGTACAGAATCTTGCAGCAGGTCTCAACAACAGAGGCCACCAGGAACTCAGCATGTTTGCCCTACCATCTCTGTTGCTGGATTCCTATAAAACATGGAGTCAGGTTCAAGGGCTCCAATATAAAAATATAGCTATGTATGCATTTAAGACCAGCAAACTCCAAATCCCACCCAAAAACGAACAAACAAAGCACTGTGCTACACAACTTTTTCTTCCTCTGGGGAGAAGGTGTGAGAGAGAATGAATGTGTGCGAGAAATACTGGTCGCTTTATTGTGTTAATGGAAGAAGCTTAGTTACTTCCGTGATGAGGAAGGTGTAAGTACCTTTGTCGACCAGAATATTGAGGAGTTCCATTGAGACAGTGGGACTACTCACAGTGTATAAAGTCAAGCACATGCTTATGTGTTTGCTGAAGTGGAGCCTAAAAATGGTCAAAAAAGATTTGAACAGGTTGATGAAAGTTGTGAGGGTTTCTTTTTGTTTGTTTTTTTGTTTTTTTTTACACAAATTCTTTGAATTCTTTAATACATTCACCTAGCTCTAGTATATACCTTTTTGTGGGCAATTTCTCTAATCTTTTACTGAATAAAAAATTTTGAGAAGAAGCAGTTGATTTGCAATTTAAATGGATTAGGTCCCATGGATTCTTATTATAATTTCAGGTCTAAGTTTTCCTGTAGAGTAGAGTAGGGAAGGAATGTTTACTATCGTACAATTCTGAGGAAGCCTGTGTAGAAGAAAAACAAGGAAACTTACTAATGCATCACTGTAGTGAGTCAGTATGGCCCCCTGCAGACCCGGAGGCAGGGGAGACTATGCAGAGGCCCTGGTGGGCGGGGCCGGAGCCAGGAGACCAGAGGCCCGCCCCTCAGAGGGCGGGGCCAAGGGCTAGAAGAGCCAAAGGCGGGACTCAGGACCCATTTGGGCCTGGGCCTCCGGGCAGGGAGGACATGCCTGCACGAGCTCCTCGGCACCAAAGGGAGAGGGCCTGCGGCCGCCTGGCCAGGCCGGAGGAGCAGGCCCCCAGAGGCTCCAAGCAATCCCGGGTCCATATGCCCCAAGGAGACTACCCGGACTTCCCAGACCTACCAGGACCTTCCCGCCGGCGGAGACCCCCCACCTTGGAAGAGGCCCCGGGAGCGGGTTGCCCCAGAGTCCCAGCGGATCCTTACAGCACTCAGACCCAGGATCACCTTGCGTCTCCTGTATTGCCGCCGCCTGACTACCCTAACGACATTGTTATGGACGATTGGCCGGAGCCCCCGAAGGTGGATGACCCGGAGGAGACCGACCTAGGAGGACCCCTCGACCAGATGGACTGGGACCTTCCGCCAGCAGAGGGTGAGGTAGGAAGTGGCCCGGGGAACGACGCTCACGAACCAATGGCAGTGTGTTGCGGTCTGGATCCCCACTGCCGGGGTGGCATGTGAGCGACCCCCAGGGCCCCGGGCCGGGTCGCAGTGGAGTGGGAGGGCCTGTGACCCCCTACCCTCCTCCTTGACAGGGCCAGCCTGTGCTGGGCCTGCGTTTAAACCCCTTGTGCTGCTGCCCCGCCCCAAACTGAGGGCTGGGCTTGTGTTTATACCTTGTGTTGCTGCCCCGCCCCAAACTGAGGGCTGGACCTGTGGTTACACCTTGGGTTGCTGCCCCGCCCCAAACTGAGGGCTGGGCCTGTGGTTACACCTTGTGTTGTGGCCCCGCCCCAAACTGAGGGCTGGGCCCAGAACTGTGCTAGTACTTGGGGACTGCTGCCCTACCCTGAACTGAGGGCCGGGCCTAGAACGGTACTATTACCTATGAACTGCTGCCCTGCCCTGGACTGAGGGCTGGGTCCAGAACTATACTACTCTTGTGAACTGCGGCCCCGCCCTAGGTTGAGGGCTGGGGCCTGTATGGTGTTGTAGCGGTGAGCCGCTGACCACCCAAACTGAGTACGGGCTGGTGCTCTAACCCCTTTTTGCTGCCGCCCCCACTAGGCCAAGGGGCTGGGCATCTCGGGACGTGTTACAATCACTAATAATAATCATGCCAAGGGATGTTTTCCTGTGGGTTTACCACAGTAAGTCATATGCAGCCTTAATGCAGATGCTCCTAATTGAAGATTGCCTTCTAGGTCTACCTTATGCAACAAAATCTGTTTATTCAGAAGTTATGCTCTATGTTCTGAGCTATGATTCTGGAGAACCTTCATCTGACATGATTTCTTTTAGTCTGTTTCCGTTGAAAGTAATATTGCAGTTGCAAATTTTGGACTCACTCTTTATTGTAAACAGTTTATTATAAAATGATTGTTTTGTCAAAGAAAATGTAATCTATAGCTGTTATTAACTATTTGAGTCTGGTGTTCTCACTCTACAGCAGTAGCATTATTTTGGAAGAGAATAGTTAAGTATGTGATTTATTTTTGTTTTTATTGCAAGAGCAAATTTGCTAATTAAAAGCTGAGACTGGATATAAAATAATGTTTCATAATTATAGCATTCGGTAGCTGAGGCTCTCAAGGTGCTTTAGCAAGCTAGTAACTCTTAACAGCACTTCACATTTTATAGGTGGAAAAGCAGGTACAGAGGTTTAGGCCCACATTTGTCAGAAGTGACCACTGCCTTTCGGCGGGCGGTACACTTGGCCTGACTTTCAGAAGCACTGAGCACCTGCAGCCATATGTGCTGGTCCCAGGGATGCAGAGGATGCTGCAGCATGCATTAGCTTGGAGTGGTTTCCATTTTGTACATGATTTACCGTTTGGCACAACATCTCTCAGCACCCCCACTATGAAAATTGTTCCAGCACCACAGCTTGAAGCTCTGCACCACAGAATATTTTTTTAAAAAAAAGTTAGGCCTAAATCACCTTAATTTGGGTAGCTAATTCCTCAGGGCACCCAAAATCAGTGGTCACTTCCAAAAACTTTTTGTCTAGGTACCTGGGTAAAGCTGGAATTGATCCATCTACAAACTATTTACATTTTACGTTCTCAAAACACTAACCATAATTTTCACCTCTCAACTGTCAAGGCTCAGAGCTGATGTTGCTCCCTGATCCTGTGTCCCTTGTCACTCCTAATCAAATCTTAACCATGGGAGTAATAAATGGAACGTGAAAGGTCATTCAAAATGCAGTTTTAGTTACAGAACGAGTGACATTCTCCATCCCTCAGAATGGAAAGCAATTGTCAAGAGTTTTGCTCAGTGGAATAATTGCTCTGCTCAGCAAAATGTGGTGATATTATAAGACCTTCTCTTCTCAGTTTCTTTCTGTCCCCTCCACACTCTCACTGCTTCATTCTTCCATCCTCATTTCAGTTTCCAAATATTTAACACCAAATAGGATGGCCTAGTAGACAGAACACAAGACTGGGTTTTAGGACATTCATAGACTTATAGGCTTAAGACCAGACATGTCCATCTAGTCTGGCTTCCTGCAAATCACAAGCCACCCTCCCACCCACGCCCTCCTGTAATAGATTCATAGCTGCATGATTTAAAGACTTCATGTTACAGAGAATCCACCACTTACTGTAGTTTAAACCTGTAAGCGACCAGTACTCTGTGCTGCAGAGGAAGGTGAAGAAAACCTAGGTTCTCTGGCCATCTGACACAAGAGGATATTCCTTCCCAACCCCAAATATGAACCCTGAGTATGTGGGTGAGACCCTCCAGCTAGGCACCTGGGAAAGAACTCTCTGTAGTACCTTAGGGCATGTCTGCACTACCCACTAATACAGACACAATAAATCAGCCGCTTTGTGCTCTTCCGTTGACGCCACGTGCACTTCTCCTTGTGGTGGAGTACCAGAGTCGATGGAAGAGTATCAGCTGTTGGCTTAGTCACAGAGAAGATGTTACGGTGTGTAGATCTAAGTATGTCAGCTTTAGCAAGATTATTCATGTATCTCAAGGTTTAGATTGACACCTCATGGTAGTATAGATTAGGCCTTTGTGTCCTATCTCCAGCAATTAGAGATATTTGCTATTATATTTGCATCTCTCAAAACCAGGATTCTCTGATCCAGCAACATCTGAACCATGGATGTTCCTGGACCAGAGAGCCCCAGCGCCAGGAGCATAGTGGCAAGAGGGCTGGTGATGGCTGAGAGCCCTGCCAGGCTGGGAGCTATGAGCCAACCAGGGCTGGCATCTGGAGAGATGGGAGCACACTGGGGTTAGCAGCTCAGCCAGGCCAGCAGTAGGGAGGCCAGCCAGGGTGGAAGGAGAAGCAGTACGCTGGGGGCAAGGGTCCTTCCCTGGTTCAGCAAATTCCCTTATTCAGGACCAGTGAACTCCTGAGGGTGCCAGACCAGGGAGGTCCAACCTAAAGCAGGCACAGATGGGCCATGTACTAATGTAGGCAGTCTTATCATACTACCCCTTTCATAACTTATCTAGCCCAGGCTTGAAGCCAGTTAGATATTTTGCCCCTGCTGCTCCCCTTGAAGGCTATTCCAGAGCTTCACTCTTCTGAGGACTAGACACCTTTGTCTAATTTCAAGCCTAAACATATTGGCTATGGTTACACTACAGCGCTCTGTCAACAGAAGTCACTGTCGGAAGAGATTTACCGACAAACTTCTGTCAACAGAGTGCAGCCAGGCACAGAAGCCAATCGGAAGAGCGATCGGCTCTGCTGACAGAGCGGCTGGACTCTCAGCCATGCAGCATAACGCTGCTGTCGACAGATTCTGTTGACAAAAGAGCTGTGTGGATGCTCTGAGGGGACCTTCTCTCAACAGACAGTGCATCCAGAGCAATGGGCAGCCCTGTCTGCTGTGCTTCCGGGTGCCTGTTATGCTGCATGGCTGAGAGGCAGAATGCTGCCGGCGAAAGTGCTGAGTTTTGTCAACAAACAGTTGACAAAATGCATTTTGTGTGTGAATGTTACACCAGTTTTTCTTGACAAAATCCGCTAGTGTTACCATAGTCATTGATGGCCAGTTTGTATCTTTGATTCAGTTCACAGCTCCACTACACATTTCAGGTGTGACTGGTTCTATTGATTAAGTATCAGAGGAGTAACCATGTTAGTCTGTATCTGCAAACCCAACAAGAAGTCTAGTGGCACCTTACAGACTAACAGATGTTTGGGAGCATAAGCTTTCGTGGGCAAAGACCTCGCGCATCTGATGAAGCGGGTCTTTGCCCATGAAATCTTATGCGCCAAAAAAATCCATTAGTTTATACGGTGCTACAGGACTTCTTGTTGCTATCGATTAAGTTCCCCAGGAAGCAGAACGCCAGATTTTCTGAACATTTTAGATGCAGCCTTTGGTTTCCTGGGGCATTTTGTGCTGAGGAGTGCAAACAAAGACATGCAGATATGCAAAGCAGTAAGACATTTTGTTTCCTTATTCTGAACATTAATTCCCGTTCCTATTCAAGGGCTTATCTTGCACCAATCTTCTTATTAATGAAACAGTAGATGACCCTGAGCACATTAATCCTTCTTTTGCTTGAGTTCCCTGTCTGTAAAATGGGGACAATACTTCTCTACGTCACAAGGCTATTGGAAGGATAAAATCTGTTAATGGCTGTGAACAGTCCAGCTATTATTGCCGTGAAAGTCATAAACATTTACATACATTAAGACAGTGGTATCTTCCTGATCATCAGCCAAGAAAATGTTTAGGAGGTTGTCAGTCATATTTTCGTGTACCTGCAATTGCTAAGGGTTTTCGTTACATTTATATGCATAAGTGCTGATGTCTCATATTGCAAGGGGTGCTTGACCCTGGGCATGCTGCAAGCCCTGCCCATAAACCACTACTTCTCCAAGCTCCCTCTCCACCCTCTACTCTGCCTCTTCCCCAGCTTTGCCTGGTCCAATCAATTAAGCCTTTAAGAGAGGCGTTTCAAGAAGGTCCATGTTTGTCTTCTTTTTGGTCAATCTTTAAAGATTTTATTTGGACAAATAGTTTGTCTCCCTCCTTCTGATCTTTTTCTTCTCTGTAATCTTTCTTTTTTTATCTTTTTTCTCAAGAATGAAATTGAATTTATAATCCCAATATAAGAAGACCGGAAAGTAGAGCAGAGCAAATGAGTTGTAATGAAACTGTGTTTTATAGGCCACGTAGAGCGTCTGATTTGGAATAGCTGTGTAATAATTTATTAATATTGTGTGTTGATTTGCTTACTTAGACACTGTAAGAATCTATTGTGTTAAATCAAAGAGGCAGTCTGGACAAAGAGGCAAGAAGGAAAAATATGGCTTAAAATAAGCTGTTTCTGTGCAAATCTTGTTATTAAGGCACAATGCCAAACCTAAATGCTTTTGTGATTCTGGTTCAGTTCCTGCTGAGCCTACAGAATTAATAATGACCTGAGGGGTCACAGCCAAGGAACACAGAAGAACACAGGACTTACATAAGTATTAAAATAAATCTTCTCTCACGGGAAGATTGAATTGACTTGGTTAGCACTGGTCCTCCCTCGAGTAAAGTAACACACCCAGATTTGCGATAGTGCACGCATGTGCATGTGTTTGTATTTATCTATATGGAGATATAGCTATAGATATCTGCCAAACTGAAGTTTCCACTTCATGCATCTGACAAAGTGTGAGTAACGCATAAAAGTTTATGCCAAGATAAGCAAAGCTGATTTTCGAGAGGGCTGTCTGGTCATGGCTAGCCCAGTAACTGTGAGGTATCAATCAAATAGTACAGGTTGCATCTCCCTTTTCCGGCATGGTGGAGAGCTGACAGGTCTTTAACAAGAGAATTTGCTGGACCAGGGGAGGTCCAACGCACCTTCCCACAGACAGTCCTAGGCTCCCAGGACTGCTGTGGCCCCAGCCTTCAGCCTCCCTCCTGCAGGACTCTGGCCCTAGCCCAGGCTCACTGGGGCTGCCACAGGGCTCAAGACCCTGCCCCACAGCTGCCACAGTGCTGCCTGGCAGCTCTGGCCACGCCTGTGCTACCATTGGGCAGCCAGGGGACTCCAGCTCTGTCTCCTAGCCCTGCGGGGCAAGCAGGGGCTTCTTCTGCTCCCTGACAGCCACAGGGCAGGCAGGAACTCCAGCTCCCAGCCCCCATGCTGTGGCTGGTCAGGCAGAGGTTGTGGTTCGGGCCTCTCACTGCCATGGGGCAGGCAGGGCTTCTGCACCAGTGCCAACGCCAACCCAGTACACCCTGCTGGACCACAGGTGTTGCCAGATGAGACACTACCGAATTTGAGAGGTACAACCTGTCCTTGGATGCATAGAAGAGCATAACTCTTAGAATCCTGCTTCCAGAATGGATGTTCTCACTTATGAATCTGAAGTTATAGAAAACAAATAAAACTAAAGTGTGATGAGTGAAAGCAAAAATTATATAAACATTTGAATGAATATTCAGGTGAATTTTTTCAGTATTTATTCAACTCCACTAAAGAAACTTGTTCTGACTTCCTCATTCTCTTTGTCGAAGAAATCAGTTTCAGCAAGGGCAGCTTGTGAGAACTGGCTCAGCTAAGTTTGTGTCAGTCTTTTGAATTCTAGTTAAATATGGAAGAGAAAAAGGAAGCTTGGCAGACAATTGCACTTACAATGGACTAAAATCATATGGTTTGTTTGAACGAAAAATGTTCTAAAATAGCTGAGAAACTCTATCCGACTTTGAAAACTGCCACTGCGCACACTCTACCCAACTACTCTTTGTTTTATTCTCAGCAATGGAAAATTAACACTACTGAAACATCAGACTTATTGCAGTGACAACTGAGATTTTATATGAATGTTCTCTGACACATTGCAATACAATTCCTGGCTTCTGAGGAGCAATAGCTTTGTTGTTTCAAACCATCTTAAATACTAATTTGTAGGTAGCCAGCAGGCAGGTTTATCCTGAATGTTGTGAATTGCTTAATCTGTGATATATTTATAGAGCAGCAACAGTTATATTTTTTCAAACACTGTACTAGTTTTCTGAAAAAAGCATCTTTTCTTCTCCTCACAGTAATTGATTCCAGTGTCTAGTAAAATGACACCAATCCATCTCCAGTAACTATTTCTACCTTGGCCAAACCAAATGAAAAAGAGTTACCAGTTTTTCCTCTTCAGGAGGAAAGAGATACTTGATGCTTTGCTGGAGCCTTCTGCCTGTTCTTCCTTCATGTTCCAGTCCCTCCTGTACTCCCTGAAGTGAAGACTACAGGTTGAACTTGTCTCATCTGACACCCTCGGGACCTGACTGATGCCAAATGAGAGAATTTGCCGGATGACAGGAGGTCAATATTTTCTACCACATTACTAACATTTCCACCACTTATTGGGCTCTTAGAAGGCATTTGGGGTAAACTACAGCAAAATAACACCCCAGAACAGGGAGAGCTGGGACTGGTGGCTGTAAATAAACTTTATGGGACCACAGGAAACCTGGGCACACCCATGATAACCGGTTGTCCAGCTAACTAAAATCATGCCATATTATGGATGTTGCCAGATGAGAGAGTTCCAGATTATGAGATTCCACAATAGCATTAAATATATACATACAAATAAAAGCCTGTTAGCTACTTCAACAGCTAGTGCAAAAAGCTATAGGTGGCCCCATAATTCGAACTCCATGGTAACAGCTTTCTAGTACCTACAAAGAGGAGGGAAAAAATTATTTGTGGATAATCTAGATGGGACTGGGCCTGCTGGGCGGGCAGACTGATGAGCTTGTACCTCATTTTCTGTCCTATCTGAAAATTGTCCTCTAAAAATGTCACCTGGAAGGGAAATGTCCTGGGGTGACTGCTGTTCACTGCTCTAAATTCAAACAAAAGCAAACCAGATGACTCTCTCAGATTTCCAAGAATGTGATAGTAGAGACAGAGGATGCAGGTTACTTCAGCAGTAGCTAAGGAACTTATTTTTTTCCCATTTTCTTCCCTACAACTCTGAGTCAGTAAATCTCTTCCAGAAGCTAATAATGTTGAGTGATTTAGCTTATATTAGATGTGACAGTGGGTAGTCCCATCTAAATCTAACAGCCAATTCATTCTTATACATCAGTTAATGATCAAAGGCTTAAATTAGGGTCAGAATATTACATGAGAAATACATCATTTTCAATTTTTTTCAGTAAGTTATACTGTAGACAGTGCATCCCCTTTTGGATCAAGAAGAGGAACTATTACCATGACAGCACTCCATGTCCTAACTTCTCTCATAAAGAAAGTCAACATATGCCCCAAGCATGGGAAGCTAAGCGGCAAAGGGATATTATATGGTGCACAAGAGGGATATTAGCTATTCAAAAGCCAGAGCCAGGCATGTTACATGGAGCACAAGAGGCTCTGATCCTCACATCAGTTTCATCGTTCTTCTGCTAGGCTAATGACCAGCGTTTGTGCTGGGATCGTAATTTCAATTATCAGAAGAATTAATCAACATGGACCTCATACTAAAGAATATTTCTGGACTTTACTTAGTACTACGGTTATTGCATGTAGGGGAGAAAAGTATTTTTGCAGTTGTTCAACACCTTTCAAAAAAAATAATTGTAGAAAGGCTCTTCTGACATAATTAAAATAGCCATAGGTATTTTTGAAACAGGTGCAAGAAATTTCAGAGAAGTGAGTCAGAGCCACTTTAATATAAGTACTCATCAAATAAGCCCACAATTTATTTATAATAGAGATCCAGCTTTGCAAACATAAAGCCAATGAGATCAAATAGCTTATAGGCTGCAATTTGATCAGGGAAGAAGTTCTACGTGGACTATTTAAATAGGCTGGTCGAGTGAAGAAATAAATCAGTGTTTTGCCAGCGCTGTTCAAAAGTTCATGGTTCTGTATCCCTTTTATCAGATTCAGTCACAGTCTGGAAGTTTGCGTTTGACATATACTAGATATGGACCCACAATTGGAAAGTTTGGATGCTGGTTTGAATTTTGAAGTGTAGACAGTCAAATTTAGTGAGTGCTGAGAATTCAAGCTCCTGGTTCATCTCATTATATAAATAGGTGCCATTGGCAAAAATTAAATCCAGACCAGCGCTCCCTGTAAGCTGAGTGCTTGGGCAGCTGCCTGAGAAATGCCAACCAGGAAAGCACCCACAGCCATCCACAGTGAACAGCATGTATTTCTATTGGTGGTGCACATCCACACATGCCTTGGTGCACACAACAAACTTTATTCTACCCGTGGGTGGAAATAAAAAAGAGGAAACATTCAGCTAGCCCCCCGAAGTGAAATCTTGACCCGATTGTTGTTAATGTTTTACCACTGAAAACAATGAAGTTGGACTTTCACTTCAAGTGTTGCTTTGAGGGAGAGTCCAGCTCTAATGCAAATAGGCTGATGTGATTGCTAGTGAGCATCTCCCAAATCTGAGACCCATCTTAATAGCAGCACTCCAGTTCTGTGGGGGAACACTTCAATCTCCCTGGACACTCAAGGCCGTGTCTACACGGGCACAAATCTTCAAAATAGCCATGGTAATGGCCATTTCGAAGATTACTAATGAGACACTATTTTCAAAGATTTGTGCCCGTGTAGACACAGCCTCAGTGGCAGATTTAAGGGTGACAGTTCTGAAACAAAAAAGTTTCAAAAGTCAAATGGAGAGAGAAATCTCTGAGCTGCAATTTATTTGCAAATTCGACTCCATTAACCATGTATTAAATGGAGATTGGGAGTGGCTCGCAGCTTACAAAGGCAGTTTCTCTGCTCTGGGTGCTAATAGCTCCCCATTAGACACTGACAAAGGCTCACATTCCCCTGTCTGAGCTGACTTGTTTTTTCCTCTTTTGATAAGTGCTGTTGATACTGGGCCATTTCCACCTTGCTGAATAGACCTTGTCAGTTCTGGCCCTCCCTCTTCCTGGGATCCCACTCTTTAAATACCCCTCTGCAACCACCACCCCCACTCATGCATCTGATGAAGCAGGTCTTTGCCGATGAAAGCTTATGGTCCAAAATATCTGTTAGTCTATAAGGTGCCACAACACTTCTTGTTGTTCTCGAAGCTACAGACTAACACGGCTACCGCTCTGATGCTTGTCACCATGCAAGGCACTACATTTAGCCGTAACGAGTGGAAATCCATCAACCTCATGAAAAAACTTGCGCAGATACAGACAGACATCATCGTCCTCTCCAAATGCAAACAGAATGACATCATACCAAAAGGCCTGATGGTCAAAAACCCACTGAAATCAACATACTACACAGATCACAGTGAGAGATTGTGCCACACACTCTCTAAGAAACTGAGGAGCCACCTGATCAGTGTCCTGTACAGCAAACAGGAAAACATCAAAAGAGAGCTCTGAAATCTGGAGACCGTCACAAATGAACAGTCTTCCACACAATCCTCCACGTGGCTGGACTTTACTAGAACAAGACAGGAGATTTACAACACACATTTCTCTTCTCTACAGAAGAAAAAGGGCTGTAAACTATCTAAATTCTAAACTTTCCACATTGGGCTACAATAGTGGTACCCCAACTCACCCAGAAATATTGTCCATCTATCCAACTACAAACTCAGCCTGGCAGAAGAATCTGCCCTTTCTCGAGGACTCTCTTTCTGCTCCACCACCCCCACAAACTTGATACAGTTCTGTGGTGATCTGGAAGCCTTCTTTCGCTGTCTACGACTCAAGGAATGCTTCCAATATGACAGGAAACAGCACACTGACCCACAGGTACTTTCCCACCTACGGTACAAGAAAAAGAATTCCTCGTGGACTCCCCGATCGTTGAAATGACAAACTGGACCTATACATAGAATGCTTCTGCCGGCGTGCACAGGCAGAAATTGTGGAAAAGCGGAATCGCTTACCCCATAACCTCAGCCATGCCGAATGCAACGCCACCACCAGCCTCAGAAACAACTCTGACATTGACATCCAAGAGGCTGACAAGGGAGGCGCTGTTGTCATCATGAATAGGACAGACTACCAAAAGGAGGCTGCCAGGCAACTCTCCAATACCACATTCTACAGGCCTCTGTCCAAGGAGCCCACTGAGGAATACACAAAGAAACTACAGCATCTGCTCAAGACCCTCCCTATAAAAACACAGGAACAGATTTACACAGACACACCCCTTGAACCCAAACCAGGTTTATTCTACCTGCTACCCAATCTCCATAAACCTGGGAATCCCGGACGCCCCATCATCTCAGGCATTGGCACCCTCACCACAGGATTGTCTGGATATGTGGACTCTCAACTTAGACCCTATGCTACCAGCACCACCATCTTCCTTCAAGATACCACCAACTTCCACAGGAAACTGCAATCCATTGGTGAGCTTCCTGATAATACCATCCTGGCTACCATGGATGTAGAGGCCCTTTACACCAATATCCCACATGAAGATGGACTCCAAGCAGTTAGAATAGTAACAGAGAGGAAGCTGTGCTAGTCTATACACTATCAAAACAAAAAGCAGTCAAGTAGCACTTTAAAGACTAGCAAAATAGTTTATTAGGTGAGCTTTCGTGGGACAGACCCACTTCTTCAGACCATAGCCAGACCAGAACAGACTCAATATTTAAGACACAGAGAACCAAAAACAGTAAGCAAGGAGGACAAATCAGAAAAAGATAATCAAGGTGAGCAAATCAGAGAGTGGAGGGGTGGGGGGGAAGATCAAGAATTAGATTGAGTTAAGTATGCAGACGAGCCCCTATAGTGACTCGGAAAGTTCACATCACAATTTAAACCATGTGTTAATGTTCCGAATTTGAATATAAATGTCAATTCGTCTGCTTCCCTTTCTACAAAGGCGTGATCATTTCTTTTCAGTAACACACATACCTTGAGGTCATTGACAGAATGGCCCATTCCATTAAAATGTTGACTAACTGGTTTGTGGATCTGGAGCGTTTTGATGTCTGTTTTGTGCCCGTTGACCCTTTGTCTAAGGGAGTTAGAAGTCTGTCCAATATACAAAGCATCTGGGCATTGTTGGCACATGATGGCATATATGATGTTAGTAGAGGAGCATGAGAAAGTGCCCGTGATTCTGTGAGTAACCTGGTTAGGTCCAGTGATGGTATTTCCAGAGAAGATATGTGGACAAAGCTGGCAGCGGGCTTTATTGCAGGGAAAGGTTCCAGGACTGGTGTTCCTGGGGTATAGACTGTGGCTGTTAGTAAGGATCCTCATGAGGTTGGGAGGTTGTCTGTAGGAGAGAACAAGCATGTCACCCAGGGCCTTCTGGAGTGTAGCATCCTGATTAAGAATAGGTTTTAGGTCTTTAATAATTCGTTGCAGTGGTCTGAGTTGGGGGCTGTAAGTGATGTTCTGTTCTTGGCTTTTTTGGGCTGATCTTGGAGTAGCTGGTTTCTCTTTTGCTATCTACATGCCTCCAGGGCATGCTACACAATCCATTGCTTACAGCCAGGCACTAAGGTAGAACCGTTTTTGCTCTGATCCATCAGACAGAGACAAACATCTACAAGACCTTTACCAAGCTTTCCTCAAACTACAATACCCACCTAAGGAAGTGAGGAAACAGATTAATAGAGCCAGATGGGTACCCAGAAGCCACCTGCTACAAGACAGGCCTCACAAGGAAAACAAGAGAACACCACTGACCATCACATACAGCCCCCACCTAAGGCCTCTCCAGTGCATCATCAGTGATCTGCAACCCATCCTGAACAATGAGCTTTCACTCTCACAGACCTTGGGAGGCACGCCGGTCCTCGACAATAGACAGCCTGCCAACCTTAAACAAATCCTCACCAGCCACTATAAATCACAAACCAGTGGCTCTAGGCCTGGAACCAGCCCCTGCAACAGTCCTTGCTGCCAACTCTGCTCACATATCTACATCAGTGACATCATCACAGGACCTAACACCAACTGTAACATCAGGGGCTCCTTTACCTGCACATCTAGGCTACGTCTACACTAGCCCCAAACTTTGAAATGGCCACGCAAATGACCATTTCGAAGTTTACCAATGACACGCTGAAATGCATATTCAGCGCTTCATTAGCATGCGGGCGGCTGCGGCACTTCGAATTTGACGCGCCTTGCCGCCACGCGTCTCGTCCCGACGGGGCTCCTTTTCGAAAGGATCCCGCCTACTTTGAAGTCCCCTTATTCCCATCAGCCCCCAGACTTGCGCTGGCCCCACACAGAGGTGCTTCAGCACCTGCTGCATCTCCTGATGGCTGTCCTCCTCTTCCTCTGGATGGCAAGGCTGATACCACCTTTGAGGATGTTGCTATTACTGCCAGACAGTCAGACCTGCACCCACCCCGCTCCCCTGGGTGTACAGGCAGATCTGGAGGCACCACGCCACTTCATACTGGTGGGACCCCTGGTTATGGGGCAGTGGGATGACCAGCAGTGGCTCCAGAATATCGCAGGCTGCAGGCCACCTTCCTGGAGCTGTTTGCCTGGCTTGCCCCCACCCTCCAGAGACAGGACACCTGGCTGCGGCCCACCATGCCTGTGGAGAAGCAGGCTGCAATTGCCTTCTGGAAGCTCTCCACCCCCAACAGCTACCACTCGGTGGCAACTAGTGTGGCATGGGGAAGTCCACTGTTGGGGCCCCCCTCATGGAGTAAGGCACTCTTGGGCTCCAGCCCCTGCATGGGGGGAGGGGTGTCCCGCCCAAGGGGGGCCCTCAGGAAGCATGGTTGGGAGTGCAAGGGGTGGGATTAGGGTGGGAAGCGGCTTCACAGGGAGTTCTCCCAGAGCGCTTGTTGGGGATGGGAGGGGAACAGGGCCCGCCCCACCACAGGGCCCTGAGATTCCCTCGTTCAGTCCTTAATGTGTGTGTGTTTAGTTCCCTCCCTCTGCAGGTTGTGACAGCCATCAACACCATCCTGCTGCAGCGGGTCATCCATATGGGAGAAATGGACGAAATCCTGGCCAGCTTCAACACCCTGGGGTTCCTGAACTGCACTGGGGCTGTTGATGGGACCCCCTTCCTGATCCGTGCCCCGGAGCATAGCACAGCCAGGTATATCAGCTGGAATGGATACTTTTCAATGGTGCTGTCAGCCAGTTCACTGTGGTCAGTTCACAGACATTTACGTTGGGTAGTCGGGATGGGAAGATGACACCTATGTGTTCCTCAACTCCAGCCTGTGCTGGAACATGGAGGTGGACACATTTGTTCCCTACCGTGAGCTGGCAGTCAGGGCTATTCACATGCTGCTGTACATCATGGGGAACGCAGCTTACCTCTTTATGCCGAGATGGGGAGCAGCTGCTGGCCCTGAGTTTGAGCAGCCGGGCACAGGTCCAATCCACCAGGCCTGTCACAGCAGGGTGTGGATACGCGAGGCCCTGAGGGAGCGTGTTTCCTATGGCCCCCAAGTACCCTCCATAGGGCCCCACAGTGGGGACCTCAGGCCCACAGCCCTACCCCCATCCCCACCACGACCGTTCTCGTCACTCCCTCACCCCCCCTGACCCCCTGCCCAGCAAAGAGGGATGTGGGCATGGTAAATAACTAACTATTTTATTTAGCCAAAGAAAAATGTGTTGAAAAGAACCAAAGTAATTAAAAACTATTTACAGTAAAGCAATGCACAAAAATCTTTTAATTATGTACAGTGGGAGGGACTTGGGACAGAGGGTCTGGGGGGGGCCTCAAAACATGGAGGGGGTGAGGAGGCCGTGAACCTGAAGGGGAGGAAGACCCCGAGCAACATTGGCTTCAGGATCCCCTCCCCACCGTGAGTTTGGGGACCCTATCAGGGCGGGGTTAAGGCTGGGGCTGGGAGCGGAAGAAGATATGGAGGTGGTGAGGCTATGGCAGAATCTGGATGGGCAGAGGGAGCAGGGGGGCCTCGGGAGTGGCGGGGGGGGGTGGGCATGGTCACTGCAGCAGGTCCAGGACTCCCTGCGGGATGGCCGGCAGTGGGGTGGTGGGGGTGGCTGAGCCATCAAGAGCCACCAGAAGCTGGTGGTGATGTCAAAGTGGGACATGAGCTGGTCCCAGGCCCATGACCATCATTCCATGTTGTCCCATAGCTGCTGCTCCATGATCTCAGTCATCCGCCAGAGGGCAGCAGTGTGGTCCCAGTGCAGGGCCTCCTGGAAGCTCCGACCGCCCCTCCAGCTGTGGGCTTGCCCTGGTGCTGGGTGGGGCTGGCCTGGCCTTCCCATGGTGTCAGTCCAGCCGTGAGGAGAGACGGTGAGTCGTTCACTCAGTGCAAACTCTAGGGCGCTGTCCCTCACTGTGAGCAGTGACCCACACACCCCTGGCCAGGGGACAGGAATGTCCCAGAGCAAAGCCATGTGTGGCCTGTACAACAGGCCCTGCTTCACCAGGGGCTCCATGGGGCCAGGCTGACCACAGCAACGCCCCCCTCCCGCCCCCCCGCCGCACTCAACAAGCTAGTGTCCAGTGGAGGGATATCCAACCATAGAGGGGCCCACTCGTGGGTGTCGGGTGAGACGGGAGCAGCCTGGCCCTCCCCGGTGCCCCCGCACGCACCTGTGGCTCACATGCTGTCCCCAGGAGTGGGTGCCGCCTCTTGCCTGCGGGCACGCTCACGTGCCAGGTACTGCATGCCTCGGTGTGTCAGGGTCAGGCCAGTGCCCTTGTGGCCGGCCCACTTCCACGCGTGGCAGGTGCTGGCAGGGCCCTGCCACCCCGGGGTTCATCTGGCCCCCTGTGAGGCTGGCCGCAGGCTGGCACAAGTGCCCGGGGGGCTGTCTGCTGGGTCCAGGTGTTGCACGCGGGCTTGCACTTAGCTCCACATGCTGGGAGTGCAGCATGAGGTCCTGCCCAAACCAGCCGGGCGACACTCACCCTGTCTGCACCGGTCTCGCCTGCCCTGGCGTGTGTGAGAGACACATGGAGCACTTACTGGAGGGACCCTTGCCCAGCACCAACGAAGCCCAGGAAGGGGCCTCCCTGGCGGAAACTGACTCCAGCACAATGAAGAGGCCACTGCTGTCCTCCAGCACTGTGTCTGGCTCTGGAGCTGGTGGGGTGTGTGGTTTGGAGGCCTCCCCCTCCTGCTGATGGTGCTCTGGCTGTAGTGTGGGCTCCTTGAGCAGCGTGTCCACACTGCAGCATGGCGGGGATGCGTCCTCCTCTCCCCCGCCCCCAGATGTCATGCATCTCCCAGTGATAGGGGCAGGTGGTGGGTCCTGCCTCGGAGTGTCTGGCAGTATCCTGGGCCCTGACATAGTCCTGGTAAATCTCCTTTGCCTTTGCCCTTGGCCTCAGTCTAGGAGGGGGCCTGCTTCTTCACGCCCTGGGGTGGCACCTGTGACCCCTCTGGCTGGTCCTTCAAGGGCCCCGGGGACTGCTAGATGCCTGGTGCTTAGTCATCTACAGAGCTCTCAGCTAAGGTGTGGCTGTGAGGGTGTGGGGGACTGCAGCCTGTAGCCCTGCTGCCTCCACGCGCTCAGTTTCCTGCCAGAGGGTTTCCTGGGCTCACTGAAGCTTTATGAATGGCTGGAGGCAGGAATCACAGAATGCTGCTTGCTGTGGACAGGGTGTCCCCTGTGGCACCTGGACGGTGCCCTGGACACCTTTTCTGTCGCCAGACGGCCCCCCGGAACGTCCAGACCCACTTTTTATCAACAGAGGTTTTCTTCCTTATGGGGAGCAGGGTACAGCTGTCAACAAAAGTGTTGTGTTCTGCTGACTTACTGTCAATGGAATGCACTTGGGAAGCTGGACGCTCCCCGGATTTTGTTGACAAAACCCTCTAGCCTGCGTGAGAAATCCTTCTTTGAACAAGACACTCAAAATTATTAAATCAGGTGTTAGTCTTTTCAGTGTTGTATGTTTTAATTTTTTTATTTTGCTTGCAACTCTTTAGTCTTTATACTTGGTATCAGCTGTGACTTGTCTTCTATCAACTAGATAATGATTCTATCAGTGTTCTCTCACTGATGAATTTTGCAGGTGGCAGCAGATTTCCTGTGTATGAAAAACAGGGTGAACCCAGAGGGAGGTGGTGCCTCAATGCTATTTATGGAGTGGGGCGTGTTTGCTTTCTCTGTTTTCTTCTCCAAGTCACGCAATAAATTCATGCAAATCCTATTGCGCCTTAGGCCACAGTATTTCTCACATTCAACAGTGTGCATAGGATGGCTCCGGGTCTGATGTTTGTCTGATTATCTTATACTTTCTCTCAGGCCCTCTCACTGCCCCAGAGGAGTTGTCATCCAGCAGCAACACTTCATGTCGGTTTAGCTTTTTGAGATGATCTTATGAGACTAACATGAAGTCCTGTGGCACCTTAGAGACTAACAGTTATTTTGGAGAGTAAGCTTTCATGGGCCAAGACCTGCTTTGTCAGATGTGTGAGGACCAGATATTCTGCCTGTCTGAGAAAGTAGCCACAACTTTGGCTTGAAACTGATGGCAATCATTACCATCTAAGTGCTGTTAGGTTTTTGTTATTCTTTCATTTTTAATTTTACTATCTGACTCTGCTCAATTGGGAAAACAATTTAATAAACCATCAGCTTTGATTAGCATTTTTCTTAAGGGATGAAAGTTTTAAGAAAGGAAAATCTGCTTAGAATTTTTCCCTCACCGTTTAAATAAATACAGGTTTACATTACGTATGGGGTTAAGAAGCTAAGCCTTAAACCAGGACAGAAAATCTGAAAGATTTCAACATTAGTTCTTTGCACTACCAACAGGATCCTGTATGACATCTCATCTATCCTAATTTCATGAGAGCAATGAAACAATTTCAATATTATGTGTGTATACATGAAGAGGTAGTGGTGCTCAGTATTGGTCATAAGACAGAGTGTACTAAAATTCTGCAACAGCAATGAAGGGTCCTGTGGCACCTTATAGACTAACAGAAAAGTTTTGAGCATGAGGTTTCGTGAGCACAGACTCACTTCATCAGATCAGTGAGTCTGTGCTCATGAAAGCTCATGCTCAAAACTTTTCTGGTAGTCTGTAAGGTGCCACAGGACCCTTCATTGCTGTTACAGATCCAGACTAACACGGCTACCCCTCCGATACTAAAATTCTGCAAGAATTCTACTTAGCTGAAACCAACTTAGTCTCAGTATTATTTATTTTTTAGGACTTAATACAATTTCTGTGGCTTCCTGAAGCAGAAACTTGCCTAAGTCTGGTTCAGTGTTGGCGCTAGTTATACTAATAGATACCCTACTAAATAAAACTTGTTTTTCAAATTCTCCACTATATATGAACTTCGTACGCATTCAACATTTGCTGTTGCTTAATTAGATGCACAAGTAGATTTTTAGGAGTGTTCAGCAAGGAGTTTTTTTTAGCTTTCTACCTGTGGTTATTTGTGTCTGTTGGCATTTTTTTCTTTGTTAGAAGAAAATCTCCTCAGCCTTGAGGTGAGTCATTGCTCAGCTTGCCTTTCACTATCTGTGAAACCTACAAACAGTGTGTGGTGCAGGCTCCAACTGAAAGGGAGAGAGAAAATTATTCATGTATTAAAATGCTGTGGAATGTATTTGTTTGGTATCATTAACTTTCTATAATCTCAGTTTTTATGACTTTTTCCTTTCTGATGTAAAGTATAGTCAAACATGAAAGCAAAGTGAAATGTACATCACTTTCAAGGATAAATGAGTGATGTCCCTCAAAATGCAGGACAGCTGAGAAGTATTTTTAGCAATGCTTTTAATTATTCTTTTCTTATTTTTCATACTATTTTTGCAATTAGAATTTCAGATTTTTGTGAGCAAAAAGCAGTGACAGAACTGTGGCAGTCCTTACAGAAATCTGCTAAAGAGCCCCTGTAACAGACACAGCCTATAATGAGAACTGTGTGTACACATGAGTGAGGAAGAGACACCTTAATCATCTCCAACGTCTGCCTTATGGTTCCCTCTGAAGAGATCTGTAATTCAGCCCTCTGTCTTTTAATCACATTTTATGTTTGATACAATTTCTTAATTATCCCACAAAACATGTGAGCAAACTGCTCATCTGTCTAGGAAGCAGCAGTTAAAATTAAAACTGCCACAATTTTCTAGTACATTGTGTGGGCGTCAGCTTAACAACTAATATGGAGCAGACAAATATTAACAGAGATGTCAGAAAGCCCAATCATTAGAACACCTGGAATAGTAGCTATTTACATTTTGCTGGGAAAGTGTTTTCTCAGTGTGTCTGCAGGTAATAACAAATCCATTTAAGTACATTTTGTGTTCATTGCTTGGCCTTGACTCTTGAATGTTTATGTTATATTTGTGTTTTAAGAAGGGTGAAAACAAAAAATCCTATTTCCTTTAGCACCAATGCTTAGAGAAACAATACCACCTTCCATTCATTTGCTGTTTTTTGGAACAGTGTGAAGTCCTTGTAGAAATTCAGACTCTGAATATGCGGAGAATCTGGCTGTTGCACATAGGTTGAGCCACTGATTGTTCGACTATTTTTTAAAGAACAGTAATTTCTTTGGTTTCGTTCCTATACATTAACATTGTGCAGGTCATAGCATGTTAATTAAAGCCGAGAAGGAATAAATGATGATTTCTCTCCTTAGTTCAACAGAGAATAGTTGTTGCGTAGCAAGACTCTCTGGTTAAATTAATAAATAGAAATAGGGTGACACCAGGAGAATTAACAAGAAATTATCCAGGCTGATAAATGTGGATTAATTGGCACTAACACAGATGTGTTTACCAATTAATCTTTGGATAATTTTTCATCAATATAGAAACAATGACCTAACTGTAAGACTAATTAGGGCAAATACATTACAGGTGCTAGCTAGTCTTAATAAAATTTACCATGCAGTAATTCAAACTCAGATTCAAATTCATTAGCTACCATCTCTAAAATACAGAGGAAGTGAATGACCACAGAGCATTCTAAGGCTATTTTATCCATGGCACCCTCTCAGTTGTGTCTGAAATAGTGTTAATGTCTGTTCTGTTTCTTGGAATCCATTAAATTTGGACTTGGTTTGTGCCCAATGCGGGATAATATTGCGGAGATTGCAAATACATACTTAGCCAGTAAATCAGTTTTCCTAAGCATAGCATGTGTGGAATTGAGAAAAGAAATATTAAACTGGTAATTCCTGGAAATGTGCAGTGGCAAAGAATACCTTATTTATGTTCATTTGCTTTGGGAGCCTTAAAATGCACATATATATGATTGATATTCTGATGACTGTGAAGAGGAAAAAAAAACAGTCCATGTGGAAGATGTTCTGATTTATTGAAACACTGTGCTCTGTGGCTCCAGCAGGACAATGGTCCAAACTGAGCATTGTTTCAGGGGTATAAATCCAAGTGTCTCCTCTGAATATGGCCCGTTGTTGGCTAGTGGAACTAACACTTGGGAGGCTATTGGACATCTCTTATTAAAATACCACCTGCTCTGAGATGTCATCTGACCTCCTGGTTTTAATTTTTGATGAAATAACAATACTACTGAACTGCTTGTCATGTTTCTTTGAGATGTGTTCTGAGCTACTGCTGCTGGTGCTTAATGGCCATTGTCTATTGTCTTTGTTTTTCCATTATTTTCAGTTGCTGTACTGCCATGGGGACCAACAAAGCTTCAGGTTTTATATTTCAGCCCTGCTAGACTGGCAGCTCAAGAGTGAGCACACTGATGACTCTGGCTAGAGAACAGGCAGTTGTACTACTTAAAGAGTAGGACATGGGTCTGAGGTATACATTGGCTATACAGGCTCATGACAAGAAAAACTGTTGGGACAGAATTTTTGTATATGGGATACTAAATACATGTCATACTCTTCATATATAGCCACCCCAGGGAAAATTGCACCTACATATAGTGGAACTGAATTTCATCCCTAAAGTAAAAATTAAGGGTCCTTAGGTTTCATTGATGGTGGTAGTGGTGGTTCACAGTTTGTTTGCAACATGCTGAATTCAATATGACTAGAACAGAATTCAGTGTAACTGGGTTTTGATTATTCTAAGCTTGAGAGTGCTCCCCCACCCCAGCCAGTGGTTAAAGATTTTTTCCATTTGTTTTTGGTATTCAGTCTTTCTGTTAAGAGCCTACACGTAAAAGGTGGCTACTTTCTGAAGATAAAGCTATTATCCATGAAGAAATGTGCTTCCTGAAATCCTTCACTATTATGCCTGATTTTGAAATCAGAATGGAAACATTCTTAGATGGAGGTATGATGGACTGTCCTGGGTAATCTAAATCTCCACAGCAGATAACCATATTCATCAAAAACCTTGAGCTTTGCTGAATTGGGGGTCTTGAGATATTTCACTTCATAGTTTTTCTCTTTTCTGCAGCCAATTTGATTTCTGCAACTAAGCTTGATGTCTACAGCCTGGTAAAAAAAGCTTTGTGGGCAGAGGAATATTGAAGGTATTGTTACCTCTTGAGGGAAAATTTGGATTTGCAAGTTTATGGAGCAAATTCTAGCTTGCTAAAGGAAGCATTTATTAAAGGAAATGTACTAACACATTGAAAAGTAGAAATCACTGCAAGTAAACTTAAAAGTTTCAATATCAAACTAATAGATTTATGCAGAAGGAAATAAGGAGATGATTCGGTATGAGATGATGGTTCAGTTTTCTTGTTTACTGGAATCTGTCCTTGAGAGAATTTAGTTCACCAGTGCAGATAACTGAAATCTTTAGAATGTCATTTAAATCAGTGTTCTCTAAAATACTGATCATCACCTAAATAGACTTTTGCATGCTCTCATCACAATGTTTATCTTGTTTTGAGATAAAGACTGCATTATGTTCAATATCTGGAAACATCATGACTGTACATCCTTTTAACAAATACACAATAAAAAGACGAAAATACACAACTTTCATGATTTAAACCACACAGTTGGGCCCAGGAGGAAAGAACTGCTGACATCTATATTAGGAATTAATTATACTGTTTTATTTATTGCCAAATTTCAAATTACTAGTAATGTGGAGTGAGGGAAATATTGTTCACTACTATAGTGCTTGATTTTGAAACAGCAATATCTAAAAATCTTGCAGAGTGGGAAAAGCGGAGTACAGAGAGTGCTCATTATGCTATCTTGTTGAAATCTCTTTTCCCAGATTTTAATTAAAGATAGATTAGATTTTGAAAAATAAGATTTGCTAATTACAGGTTAATTTGCCTCTTTTTCACATGACAAGCTAATGGATAGCTTTAGTAACAAAAGTTATCTTTCTGTTCAATTGGTTTTAACCCACTCGTGGTGCTTTTACACGTAACTTATCCTTTTTCACTCTTACTCTGATGAACCAGCTTTGTGGTTAAAAGGAGCTGTACATAGGGAGGGTGATTTTATGACTTTTTAAATGTATTGTGACCTGTATTTTAAATGTATTGTTCCCATAATATAAGAAGTAGAGGACACTAAATGAAATTAATGGGTAGAAGGTTCAAAACTAATAAAAGAAAGTTTTTCTTCACACAGCGCACAGTCAACCTGTGGAACTCCTTACCAGAGGATGCTGTGAAGGCCAGGACTCTAACAGAGTTTAAAAAAGAGCTTGATAAAGATCTGGAGGTTAGGTCCATAGATGGCTGTTAGCAAGGGGTAAGGTATGGTGCCCTAGCCTTTTGTCGAAGGCGGGAGATGGATGGCAGGAGACAAATCTCTTGATCATTGTCTTAGGTTCACCTCCTCTGGGGCACCTGGCATTGGCTATTGTCGGCAGACAGGATACTGGGCTAGATGGACCTTTGGTCTGACCCAGTATGGCCGTTCTTATGTTCTGTTCCATCTATCACATCTTAGATCAGTACTTTGTAGGTAGGGGTATAAGGTATGTATTTTAAAATTGATAAATGTTTTTTTAAAATCTAGCTGAACTGAATTAGTATATCTTTAAAATATCACCACAAAATACTATAGGCCAAAACCACGTTGCAAATCTTTTGGAGCACTAGTGAGAGTCCCCAGTCATAAGGGCCCATCCATATCCTGCACCTGGGAATCCTTCTCTGGAGAGACTGTATATGCCCTGTGTAGTCCCCCATCCCTATATCTGCCTGAGACACAGGCAGAATAGGCACTGAGGATTGGTACTGCAGAAGACCATAGGAGGTACTGCAAATGTGCAGTATCCTTGATGCTGTGTGAAGGCTGAATTGCCACTTGTGCCCCCCCCGAAAAAAAAGGAGCTTGTAATTGAAATAGAGAAAGCAGACTGGGAGAGGAAGGGGTGCAAAAGAATAAAGTACACATTCCCGGGAGTGGCAGGGAGCTGGGAACCAGGCAGCAACCTGGCTCCCAGCTCCCTTCCACTTGCAGGAGCTGGGAAACTGACCAGCACTCCTGTGCTGGTCAGTTTCAAGTGGCGTGTATCTGGGAACTAGGTGGCAGCCACTCCCAGGAGCTGAAAACCAGGCTGCCACCTGGTTCTTGACTCTCTGCCACTCCCGAGAGTGGGGAAACTGACCAGGAAAAGCAGAGGGGAACTGGGAGCCGCCTGGTTCCCAGCTCCCCCCACCTCACAATTTCAACTTGCATTATTACAAGAAACACATAAGTCAAAATTGTGTAAGTCGGAGGTCTACAGTAGCTTATTTCAAAATATCCTTTATTCCCTGTCTCAAAATATCTATTCCTAGGTTTCAGAATAGGTGCTATTCCTGGTGGAATGAGGTTTACCAATTTCAAATCGGCCGTTATTTTGAAATAAGTTTGCTGTGTAGACATACCCTAATATGGCTGTTGCACAGGAGTCAGAAATGTGGCAGCTGTGGTAATTCCACAGCCACAGAAAAACACCTTGTTCATAGCCTGACTTGTCATCAACCAAGCACCAATGCTCAGTTTTGTAATTATTACTCAGAATTATTTAATTATTACAGTACTCAGCATATTTTTGTAAGTTATAACAATATAACTTCTCATCTTCATGAAATACTGCTATAAATACTTCCATGGCAAAGAAAATAATTGCTACATCCAGCAAGCACAATAAATGTAATACTATAATCTCTTTCTGAAGCATCATAGCTTTAGCCTGTGGCTAGACTTGTAGATAATACTGTGCAGTATATGTATTTTCAGGTGCAGTGCAGGAGACTTTTGTCCAAGCAGAAGTAATCAGTAGTTTTGTTTCACACAAATCTCTTTTGTATATGTTGAGCCAGTGTAACTTTTTCTCATTGTACTTGTGCTGTAATCTGGGCTATTTTAAGTGCTAATATAAATAAATATTCAGAACTGTTGGGTGAGTACCCCCTGGTCCAAGTGACTTATTATGGCTTAATTTATCAATTTGTTACAAAACCTCCTCTATTGACTCCTCAATCTGGGACACTTCCTCAGATTTGTCTCCTAAAAAGAATGGGTCAGACCTGCTCTACACTAGACCTTAAAATCAATTCTAGATAAGCAATTCCAGCTAAGGCAATTGTGTAGCTGGAATCAACTTATTTACAATCCACTGGCCATCCTCACTGAGGGAGGTTGACAGGACAAGCTCTCCTGTCAACCTTCCTTACTCCTCACAAAATTGATTAGTGCAGGGATTGACTGTCGACCCCTGATAGTTCAATTTCTCATGTCACCACTTGGCTCATGAAATCGACCCCCAGAAGATCAGATCTGACCTGTGGTGGATTAGAGAGGCGAAAACAAAAAGACCTGATTGACCACTTTCTAGGTCATTCCTATTCATTGTCCATTTCCTAATGTGCCTCTGGCACATACCTGGAAAAGCAATTCAGGTAAAGTATTGACCCCCTGACTGGGTCAATCTTCTGGGTAGTGAAGACATATCCTCACGTTAGGAAATCTCCTTCACATCCTCTGCCACGAAAGCTGATGCAAGAATTCATTTTGTTTCTCTGCAATGGCTTTATCCGGCCTGAGTGTTCCTTTAGCACCTTGATATGGAATTGAATGCACTTACTCCAGGACTGAACTGAAATGTACATTTGTAGCCTTTCCAGCTAGGAATAAAGGAGACAAGCATTAAAATCCATGATAGCATAATAAGGGTGATAAAGTACAACTTTATTAAAACTAGCGCCATACTCTGAGGCTGTTTAACTTATTTCAGTTTTCTGCAAACCCACTTGTCTCCTTCAACTGCTTTGATTCAGGTCTGGAAAATGAATACAACATTCCTACTATGTAACAGGCAATACAAAGGACAACAGATTAATGATAACAGTTTTAAATATTTCTTTTCTCAACTCACAGAAAAATGTTATGTCCTGACTTTAATTCATGCTATTGATCATTTGTGGTGTTTCTTGTGAATTTATGAAAGCATTTTATTATGGTTTAATTTATGGTGTGGTCGATGGATGTCATTTACCACAGCTGAGTGGGTCTGAAAGCAGCTTTGGCCTGGTTTGAGTTTTTAATTGAAAAGTTCTTCCTGTCCTTCATGTTTTAAGCTAATTGAGCAGTTATAAAGCAAAGTAAAAGGTGCAACTGACAGCCCCATATGACCAATTAATCTGAGATTTTACTAGACAATTCAAAACAACCCAAAGTCAGCAGTTTGCTTACCTACAGTCCATGCATGCACCCCTGAACTTGACGACCAGTCTCCCACTGAAATCAAGAAGGCACAGGGTTGGATTCTTACTTAGGCCCAAGTCCTCAAAGGTATTTAAGCCCCTGTTTCAGTGACAGTTAGTCAAGTGGCCCAGTGCCTTTGATAATCTTGGGATGAAGGAAAGGCCCATTTTTTCACTGCAAAAATGTACTGGGCAGCACAAATATTGCTAAAGTAGTAATTTTGTTTCCTTCCAAAGAGATTTATAGGACAGTGCCCAGCAGACGTGGGGAGGGTGCGAACATTCCTTACTCGCAATATATTGCTTCCCTTTCACTGAGAGTGTCTTCAGCTCAAATTCTTTGCATTAAAAACAAAATTGGTCATCACAGATGACATGCTCTGTTTTGTTTAATTATTTATGGTTGCATGTTCTCTTCAGCCTTCAGCCTCAATTAAGTGTTCCTAGCAACTTGCAAATTAGCCTGTCATTTTTAAACATTGCATTTCCAGCTCCGTAGCTATAGCCCTGTAATTATGTAACTATTCTCATTATGGCACTAATTCAATGAGGTATTTCAGCCCCTGAGTAGTCCCTTTGAAACCAATGGAACTATTCACATGCTTAAAATTAGGCATGTATTTAATTACTTTGTCAATATAGTGAGCTGGAGATGGTTATAGGAGTTGGTGGGTTGTACGCATTCTAAACATAATAAAAATTGATGTTTCTGAATTCTAATAACTGCCTTCCTTTATCATGAACATTTAAAATTAGTCTTCCCATCTCAATAATGGCTATCACCATTATAGCACCATTTGAAAAATCTTTAGATTCCTATAAATGTATCAGAGAAATCTGTCTTCTATCTTAGATACTAAACTCCTAAGTCCTATTCATGAGGAATAATTCCCAAAATATACACCTCACCCAGCATACTAAAGGCTACACCTACACTAGCCCCTTCCTTTCGGAAGGGGCATGGTAATGCGCGAGTTAGGCAGATGCTAATGAGGCGCTGCCATGAATATACAAGGAAAGAGAAACACTGCAATGAGTCATACAGGTAATGAGGTAAGATGCAAGAGTCACTCTGAGACCAAGACAAACAGGGTAGAATTGCTCCTTTTGGCAAAGAATTAGAAAGAGTTGTAAGAGGAAAAAAAGCAGCAATAAACAGCAAAAGAGAACCTATAAGAAATAAAGGTTTGTCTACACACACACTGAAACACAAAGCTAAAGTCATGTGTTTACATGTGTAAACATTGAATTTTTCTGTGTACCTGTGCTAGTAGCTGTGGAGCACTATTATTTTGGCGTAAAGGTGCCCATGTTTGATTTAACTTATCTGTTTTACCAACTGAAGTTGAAACTGGGTGCCCTTGTTCCCAAATAAATGCCTATACTGAGGGCATGTCTATATTTACAGAAAAATCAACGCTCTGGAGGTCACTCTTCTAGGGTTTGATTTAGCACATCTAACAGGAACGTGCTAAATCAAATGTTCAGGGAGTACCTTTCAACCCTGGTGTGCCTGACAGTCATCAGGAGTAAAGGAAATCAACAAGGAAGTTTTTCCTGTTGATTTCCTGCTGTGGAAATGGTGGGGAAAGTCGACCTAAAATGCATTAACTCCAGCTATTCTAATCTCCTCGCTGGAGTTGCATATTTGAGGTTGATGTCCCCCACACTCCCCTCCGTTGCCGCCAGTTTAGACCTGCCTCAAGTCTTGCACTGAAAGATCTTAGGCTACAGCCACACAACCAGATAAATTCGATTTTACTAAATTTACTTTTATAACGTTGGGTTTTACAAATTAGATTTTGAGTATCCTCACTTCCCACAAAGTCCACACAAAGTTGAGTTAGTGCTGCCACACTAGAGTGGCCAAACATCAACTGTTGCAGCAGTGCATTATGGGAACCTATGCCACAGTTCCCTCAGCCCCACATTCTGCGCCCTCCCCCCAGGCCCTGCTGCACCCCCCCTCCACTGGCAGCCCTTACCCTGCTGTCTGGTTCCCAAATGCCTGCACTTTGGGGGGAGCCAGGAAACTGACCAGCACTGCTGTGCCTAGCTCGCAGGAGCCAGGCGCATCAGGGAGCCAGGTGCTGCACGTGTGAGTTTCCAGGCATCTGTGAGTGGTGGGGAGCTGGGAGCCAGGTGCAGCAATGCCAGTCAGCCTCTGGAGGCTAATGAATTTGATTTAAAAACATGGCACTTCCACACAGGCTTTCATCTGAACTGTTAAGTTTGAACTTGGCACTACACCCGTCTGGTTCCGACCATAGTATGATATCGATATTAGTGCTCCCCAAATGGAGCTAATGGTAGTTACAGCAAAGGCAGTCACTTGGTGCAATTGAACTAACTGCCTCAAATTTGAATTTATTTTGTAGTGTAGATGTAGCCTAAAATGTGAATTAAAACCAAATTAGTTAGTTTTGATCTGAGTTTGTGTTGACAAACTCTAGATATTTACATAGCACAAACCATGGAAAATGGATCTGAAGTAGGGAAGCACTACCACTTGAAACGCTTATCTAGATCTCACTTGTACTCTTGACACAGTTGAGTTACACCTCTGATCTTCAGTGTCCATAGAGTCCCCTTTCTTCCCTCTCTGTGCCTTTCTTTTTCCATTATGAGAGGTTCTCTAATGTAATCCCTTAGTCTGCTGTCTGGCTACAGCCCAGGAAAGTGTGTTTTTCAGAAGCTAATGGGTTAATTAATATTTATGATCTTTGCTGCACTACATGTTTGCTCTTAGAAAGATAAACTGACTATCACCATTAATACAAGTGACTAGTCATGTAAACACAAGTATGGGATTCCAATTATTTTCTGTTTCCTTTTGTTTGTTCATTCATTGATTATCTAACAGCTTAACAGGAACAAAAATACACTTCAAATAACAATTTCATTTTACCTTATCACACCTATAAATATATTTAATATTAATAGACTTCTTCTTTTCATTAATTTGAAAGATAACGCTACTTTGGTATATATCCTCTACCCAGCTCCTTCTCAGGCTCCCGGCTGTTCAGCTGCATCTGATTCGGCTTATGATGCATGATGCGCCAGGGTAGAGGATCTGTTGTCAGTCCCTTCCCAACTGATCAGGAGAGTTATACAGGTGGTCTATGGAGAATCCTACCAATCATCTGCCTGACATACAATGTGGGTAGTAAGTATCGCAAAGACCCCTAATTTCCTTTAACTGTTTTACACACTTAGATATAACCTGACACTGTGGCCACATCCACACTACCCTTCCCTTTCAGAGGGGTATGTAAATGGCATGGATCAGAAGTGCTAATGAGGCACTGATATGAATATTCAATATTTTTGGGAAGAAGGGTGCTTGCAAAATCAGGGTTTCCTTTTGAAGGAACCCTGTCTACACGACTAGTTTTCAATTCAAAAGCAGTACTTCTGATGCTCTGGGTGGCTGCGACTATGCAAATCAGGTGCTGCATATTCATATCAGCACCTCATTCGCATTTCTGATCATCTCCAAAAGGGAGGGGTAGTGTAGGTGCTGCCTGTATGTTTAACATCATGTGGGTTGATTTTTTTTAAATTATTTAGTGTACACCACACAACATACCTGAAGTGTACTATGGCTGACTCAAGCCTGTCAAAACATTAACTTCTGAGGTCACTCTTCGTTGGTTTTTGTGACTTCTCTTTTATTACACGACCTTGAGTCATTTGTTGAACATGCACGCAGGTAGTCGTAGTGACCTTTCTCTGTACAGCTCACTCATCTGGAGCTCACTCATTATGTCTGCCTTTGCCTTAAGATGGTATAATGGTGAGTCCATCACTTACTGTTCAGCCATTTCCCTTTTCCTACTGTGTGCTAGCTTTAAAAAGTCGTAAATACGCTGAGATTGCAACCATACAGACACTGTCAGGCACAGCACTGACTGCTCCACAGCTCCTCATCACAGTCAGTACCATGCTGGGGAATAAGGAAGTGGGCCACCACAAGGATTTGGTAATTTTAGGTGCCCTGCCACCCAACAGAATCTTCACCCCTCCTTAGATGTCCCTATACAATAAACGGGGACAACTAAGCACCTAAGAGTGGAATTCATAAACACATCCATGCTAAGCAGGGGACCAGCTAAGCTAATCAGTAGGAAATGCTAGAGGTAAGGTTGGAGCCACCCCCGAAAAGGAGTCTGGGGCCTACCTCCACTCAGGATACTCAGTGGTGAGCTGTCTCCTGCCATTAGGTGCACAAGCTCTTTCTTACAAAAACCTGAGGTGGGACCCAGCCATGCTTATAGCCAGTGACCTGCTGCTCAGAGCACTCAGCTGGGTTACAAGAGACCTTGTGTCAGATTCTTGTTCTGCCTGATTGGAGTAGTGACTTGAACCCTTGGTCCCCACATCCCACCTGACTGCCCTAACTCCTGGCTATGGCCAACTCAGTTCTGCCTGTGGAAGCTCCTATGAAACACTGACACCGTGATTAGAGCAGGAACCAGAGGCTGACTCCCCCAAGTGAGTCAATGGATTATAGAGCCAGTCTAATTGTCTCCAGTCTGGAGTCAATTCCCAGCTGTGAATCTAGCAGAGTGGAGTACCCATATCTCAGGCAAGTGCTCTACTCATTGGCCTACTGCATGTATGGGGACATCTGAGTAGTAGTTAAAAAGTATATGTGGCCCCTTTTCGGCTCGAGAAATGGTGGTCAGCAGCGGTTGTGAGGATGTATGGTCAGTGTTAGAGTCTGCAGCTTCTCTCACGGCTTAGCCGTCCACTATTAGAGTTGAATGGTTGACTGCAATAGCTGCATGTCAGTCTATTTCCAAATTCTTGAGTCTGAGAGCTTCTCTTTCTAAGAGGAAGTTCTTTTGTGTGGTTTGCACATATGCTATCAAAGAATGATGTTCCCTGTCATAGTATTAACCAAGTGGTTAATGCTCTGTATAGTCCTGATCTACCAAATATGTCGAACACCTTTGTAAAGTCCACAAATACTATGAATAATGGTTTTCCTTGTTTTCTGTATTTTTCCTGTAGTTGTTGAAGAGAGAAAATCTTGTCCATTGTTGACCTTCCAGCCCTGAAGCCACATTATGTTTCTGGATAGACTCAATCTGTAAGTTTTTTCAGGCATTTGAGAATGACACGGGCAAGTGCTTTTCCTGTGATGCTCAGTAACGAGATGTCTCTGCAGTTGTTGCAGTCACCCTTGTCACCTTTGTTTTTAATAGAGAGTGATGATGTTTGCATCCTTCGTGTCATGTGGGACATCTCCTGCTCTCCAACACTTTAGGAGTAAGTTATAGAGGACGGGGAAAGGCAGAACCTTCTTTGCCTTCAGGACTTCAGCTGGGATTCTGTCATTTCCTGGCACTTTTCCATTGGAGAGGGCATCAAGAGGCTGAGAAAGTTCCTCCTCCGTAGGCTCTGCATCTAGCTCAGACATTTCTGAAAGGGTTAGGATTAGGTTGTCAAGTTCAGATTGTATTGTACACTCATGGGAATAAAGACCTGAGTAGTGTTCCACCATCTGGACATCTGCAGCTTTCTGTTTGTGATCACTTGTCCATTTAAATGCCTCCGTGGGGAAACTTTGGTAATGTTTGGTCTGAGTACTTTCTTCAATCCATCATACATATTTTTCAGGTCACCCAAATCAGACACCTTTTGAGTATTAGAACATAGATCAGCCCAATACTTGTTTGCACACTGCCTGGATTCTCTCTGAAGAACAGATCTTGCAGGTTGAAGTTCACCTCTTGTGCTTTGAGATGGGATTTTTATGTTATTCAGGTGTGCCTTGTGTTTTTCTTCCAGAAGAGGCCGAAGAATGTCAGCATTTTCATCAATCCGGTCTTTGCTGGAGAATTTACGTGTTCTAAAGACAGATTTGGCACAATCATATATTGCATATCTAGTCGTGGACCATGTTTCTTCAACAGTTTGTTGGTCCAGTTTGTGTTCCATTTTGCGAGTGAGATCATCTGTGAAGACAGCACTTCAGCACATCTCTGGTATTGAGGGTACTGATCTTTGGCTTACTGCATTCCTTTGTCATATAAAGTTTCTTTGGGATGATTTTCACTCTGCTGATGATCAAGGAGTGATCAGTGTTGCAATCTGTGCTGTGGTACATGTGTGTAAATTTGACGGTGTTGAGACGTTTCCTGCCTACCAGTACAAGGCCAAGTTGATGCCAGTGCCTAGATCTGGGGTGGTACCACAAAACCTTGTGACACTATTTCAAGTTAAAGGAAGTAGTAGTGATGCAGAGCTGATTCTGAGAGCCGAATTCAAGAAGCCTTTGACAATTTTTCATTCATTTTCCCAATACCATGATGACTGAGGCAAATGGGCCAGGACTGATAGTCATGTCCAACTCTTGCATTGAAGCCACCAAGGATGTACAGTTGTTCACCACTTGGAAAGGAGTTGATAACTAATGATGCCCAGCAGGTGCAAGGCGAGGCTGCAGTGGTCAGCTCAAAGGCAACCAAAAGGCCTGTAAGGTCGTCTAAGTCTTCCCACCAGCAACCAAGCACCGCCTCAGGTTTTACCCTGCAACCTGGATCGATGTCAACGGAACCTAATCCAGTGGGGTTGTACTGGGTGTGTGACTGAGCTGCGTTGTTCCCAAGGAAGGACGACAGACCAGTGATCAACTGTCCACAAAACAGATTTTATTTAACAAGAGCCGATTTGTTTTTATATTATAATACTTTCCCTTCCTATTTATACTTGCTTTTTACTCTATATTTTTGGTATTCTAAAACCTACAACTGTTTATTCCCCTGCTCCCTGAGTCTAGCACAGGATTTGGGACCCAACGGACTAGTAGCCCTTAGTCTGTATACTGTTGTAATAACTAAGTCTTTACTAGACCCTCTTAACTTACTGTGGCTCCACAAAGGTACACAACGTGGTGTTCTTCTTCGTGTGCTGTAAGAGAAGAAAAAATCAGAACTGGGTAGAAATATTCCTATTACTGATGTGTGTGTGTGTGTATTTATATATGTATTACTATTTATATGTCTGTATTAGTTAAATGTACATGCCAGGTTGTTTATACTGGTAACGGGCTTCCAGTATATATGTTGTTATGTATTGTTTATGCCAGATTATTTATCCTGGTAACGGGCTTCCAGAAATTATATGAGATATTTTAGTCTAAAAGGACTTCAATGTAATGATTAAGACTACATTGGCTTCCCTTTACCCTAGCATCCCAAAGCCCAAATTGTGGGTGGTTTGATCTAAAGAGACTACAATACGATGCCTCCTGGAAACTGCCTATGACGTTCCCCCTAATATGGGAGTCCCTTTATTGCCTTGTTCCAGGAGGTACTGGACTATACTGTATTCCCTTCACTACAGCGCCCCCGCGCCTCTCCTTCCCTTTAAAGGGCAAGGTCGTTCTATCCCAGGCCCAGCCTCCCATGAGAACAGGTGATATATTAATTGCCTAAGTGAGGTTGCCCCTGCTGGCCAGGCAGATGGGACCTCCAGAAGTAACACGCGGACTACTACCTTAGGACTTTAAATAAGTAAATACAATTAATAAGTGTAGGTACAGGCTCCTCAGTCTAATTTAAATAGGATACTATGCCTCCTAAGGCCGCCCCAGGTCTTATTGACAACGCCCAAGGTCTTTTACTGCCCTGCAGGGGTTTGAATAATGGGGTTTTCCCCTCTAATGGGTTATCCCCTCAATTATCTTCCTATTTATATGTATAAGTGTAAATTTGGGTTTTCCTGATTACAGGTTATCCCCTTGTGCTTCGACCTCTGCTTAGGTGAGCTCTACCTAGCAGAGGGAGCAACAGTTCTGAATCCCTTCTAAATGATTAAATCTAAACCAATCTTCTATAGTGAATGTAAAAGTATAACGGCTAGATCAGTTAGACCGCCTCCTGTGCTTTACAATAAAAACCCAAGGGAACAGGGTTACAAAATCTAAGGCGCCTATTTAAACAATATTGTTTCCAGATCTACCTTGCATACAACAACAGCAAGGGATCAATACGCATACTACCACTAACAACAATACGATAGATAAAACGAAAAATATTAAACCTAACTCCATTTGTGACCTAATTAGTTAATTAACCTAATGTATGTGGAGGCTCGATATTGAAATACCTATCCCTCCTGCTCTGTCTTTCTGGGCGCCGGGCCCGAGGGTCTCCGCTGCAGCTAGGAAGTGAAGCCCTCACGGCGCGCTTTTCTGGCAGCCGCAGCAGGCAGACAGGAAAGATAGGAAAAGAAGAGGTGGCCAGGGGAAAAGGCCAACGTGGTAAACAAAAACTCCCGGTGGTAAAAAAAGCGGCAGCGGCTCCGCCGCTGGCCCGCAGAGGCCGCCGCTTGCGCGGCTCACCAGGCAGGGCACCTGCCGGTGCGGTCTGCCCAGTGAGCCTGCCTCGGGTAAAGTTCTGAGGGCTTACAGTGATTACAGTTCAGTCACTGGATCCTCTTGACAGGAGCTCTTCAAAAAGGCTTCGTAGCCGGAGCTCTTCGAAAAAGCTTCTGCGTCCCGCGACGGCTGGGGTGCGTCGATTGACATGGCGGTCCACTTCAGCCTTCCGTGTCGAACCTTCGGCCACAAGCGAAGTCCAGCTCTGAACTCTGTCCTTTGGGTCTTCCGTCCGTTGTCCTCTTCCTCTGCTGTCCTCTGAAGGACTAAGGTAGCCAGGGCTGGGCTCCAGAATTTATAGAGCCAGGGTGGACCTGTTTGAACACTCGCAGGTGTCAGGTCCGCACCTGTGTTGCCCCGGCAACCAAGATGCACATTCCGTATACATATTCATGAGCATCTTAGATGGTCCAATCCGTGCATCAGAATTTAAACCTATGCTCATGAATAGTCAATTAGCTAATACATATTTATGAGTAACCGGCAACCCTAACGGTTACCTCCTATACCTTGTATTATACCTGTGTTACATAGCCATTTCAACATCAAATTTAAAAGTAAATCTTTTTACATTTTAATTCTATTCCTAGGTGGATTGATGGGGAATACTGTTAGGCTAATAAAAATAAGATTTTTAATTTAAAAATGCTTAATACCTCGAGGCTATCTGGTAAAGGGTAGTGGAAGGCACACAAACCTCACAGCCCATGGCCAGGGACATGTTCTCTAGAGAGGAATTTACAACAATAACATTCTGAAGATTGTAATAAAAGCAATCCTTGTCTTCGGTGCATGACACCAATGTGAGTGCATAAACACTGATGCTGTTGGCATATCCTGACTTGGTGCAGATCTTCAAGGATAGAATGCATTCTGATTCAGCTGTGGGCATATTGATAGATTCATCCGATTGTTCCAAACAGCAAATCCAATTCCACGGAGGCAGTGTTCCTCTGAACTCAAGCCCTTCAAGAAGAAAGTGTGGTTGGTGTCTTTCACTGATTCAGCATCTGCCAGCCTGGTTTCCTGGAGAGTAGCGGTGTCGAAGTTCAGTTTGTGTAGCTGTTGACCTGTGCCTGCTGTTTTGCATATTGAGTCCATGTTCATAAGGTCATGGGCAGATTCAAATCCTGGATACATGGTCCACATATTCCAGCTGCCGAGCCAGAGGCAAGTTGATTTATTATTTCATTTTTGGCAGGTATGTAATTTACATCTACTTCGATTTTTGGTCTATCCCCATGCACCCAATGAGGAAGGCAGATTGTGGCAGGTCAGCACCTTATTGATCGGGGCCTGCCCAGCTTGAGGCGAAAGGTAGGTGACCAGGGGAATGCAATGACTCCTCCCACTGACAAAAGTGTCCTGTGGTGTCCTCCTCTTCACCAGTTGCGGAGGGCTTATAGCCCGTAACTGCCACTTCCTGTGTTTTTTCCATGCTACCCACCAGGATGGAGTGTCCTCTCCATTTGGCGCCCTCTTACACTCTGCATTGACCTGGCTAGTGTTTGGAGCAAGTGCATTACCCAAGCAGCACTGTCCCCCTCTCGGTTGCCACAGTTGAAACCAAAGGAAAGACAGAAGTCAGTACGTTTGGAACTGAGGTGACTGCAAGGAGATGCCGGAAAGTAGGTTAGACAAATCCTCCCTGCTAACTGCCTTCAGGTCTCCACTCCAGATTTTCTGTCTGGGTTTACTCCCATAGCCTTTGGATCTCCCGAACCTACCCACAAGGCAGTGGGGAATTTTCTGACAGGTGATGTAAGGAGTCACACTTCTTTGGATGTTGGTGACCAAATCATGGTTCATATGCCATTTGGATTATCCAAAATAATCCAGAGACCCAAGAATTCCAGACCCTACTTTCATGCAGAATGAAGGGGCAGTAGCTTTATTTGATGATGGGCTACCTACGCCATGCAATAACGCTGTCATTGGGCACTTGTGATTTTTTTAGTTGAGACAACGGATGCCAACCAGTGTCCCTTCACACCCTGGTAAAGTTGCCTCTGTTGGTCTGTGGCTACATATTTGCATGACAAAGCACACTTAATTTGCCGCAGACCACTGAAGAGAGGCCCCCTCCCATCCACCACTTGGAGACACGCTGGGTAGCATGCAGCCCCATGCCGTGGCCAGGCCCGCTCGCCCCAGTCCACTCCCCGTAGCACCCTTGGGCCCAGCCAGACTCCCCCACCCACCTCAGCTCGACTTATCACTGAAACCCCCCACCCACCCAACAGACCCACACTGCTCCCCAATCTGCTCAGCCTGACCTGGCTCCACCTCCGGCCCAATCCCACAGCATGGGCCAGCTTGATCCTCCCCACCACTGCCCACTCTGCTGTAGCTGAGCTCCCCTCCCCAGCCCGCAGCACCCCCCCTGCAGCACTGACCCACCCTGCTCCCAACACCCCCCTCCCAGCCCACTGCTCCCCCCAGACTCCCTGGCTTGGCCTGCTCCCAACACCCAGCCCAGCCCAGTCCCCAAAACGCTCCCTCCCAGCCCACCGTTCCCCACCCCATCCCCCAGGTAAGTTAAAGGACTTAAAAAGTGGAGTAAGGAAAACTAAACTCCATAGTCCTCAAATGTAAACTCTGTTTACTCTTCGCTACACTACTGCCAATGCTGTTTTTCTGCAAGACCTGGTCCCATAGGTATATTCTAAGGCAAGATCTGAGCATTCCTACCAGATCAGACCACCCAGGTGAGTGAGGAGGGGGATATCCCAATTTTAGAATCCCCCCAAGGTTTTGATGCTGAGCAACTTGGCATGGTCAGAACGTAACTGACATTGCACATGCTTACAAAACAGTAATTTAAGTGCCATAGAGGTTTTACTGGAGGAGATTTAGGAGCCTGAAGTACCTACAAGGTTAAGCAGCAGCCAAACAATGGTTTTGAGGAGCTACATTCTTCACTTAAATCTCTGTGGATCTAGCCCCAAACATTTGCAGAATCAGCCCTTATTTGGGAATATACCTTCCTTTAAACAATATTCTTTTATAGCTTGTAACCATGGTGGAAGAGTGTGGGGCCTCCATTTGAATACTGTCAGTGCTTTGGGCTGCCCCAATGTTTTGTTTTGCTTACAAAATATATCTAAACTGGGTGGAAGATTTACAGAGGAGAGAAAAGTTTTAGAGATGATATGTTTTCGATTTTTCTAAGAATGCACTTCATTCAGTGTTGAGGAAAAGAAGTCATGTTTTGTGACCATGATTGCATGACAGCTGGGGAGGAGCTGAAAAGCATAAATAAATTCATGAACTCAGAGTTTACCAGCAAAAGGAATGAATTCAGTTCACTCTTTTGTCAGTTCACTGACAAGAAATTGAGAAGAATGTCACAAGTTTAACTTCCTTCTCCACATATATTATCTGGTGTCCTCACCAGCAATAAAAACCCAAGCTAGCACATACCGGGCAACATTTCTATGGAGTGGTCATTTTTATGTTAAAATTAGTTTAATTCACTGAAATCTCTTTTCAAAGGTATTGAATAACTCAGGGGGGGGAATGAATGATGTCTGGCCCTTATAAATAAGTCAGAGTTTACTAGAGTGCTAGCACTCCAGAGTTTGGAACTATTGCCTCCTACATGGGCCTAGGGCAGTGTTTTCCAAAGCGTGGTACACATATGTGGTACATGAAAGGATTTCAAGGTGTATGTGGCAGAAAATAAATTACTAAAAATCAGGAGATAAGCACTAGGACGGTGCTGGGAGAGGGGGTACACCTGTATGGCTGCAGTCCTGAAAGGGATACGCCAAAGTTTCAAGTTTGGGAAATGCTGGCCTAGGGGCTCAGAGTTACAGTCTAGGAGCATAAATATTGGAATTAGAGGTGTCAGGAGCTGTAGTGGGGTTGGACTCACCTCTGCAGTGTCTCCTGCTGGTCACTCCAGGAATTAGCTCTGTTCCTCGGCAAGAAGCCTTCTCCTGGCCAGTGTCGTGGCCATTGTCATTCTCCAATCTGATGTCTCTACCGTTTGGAACCATGTCAGTCCCTGGATTGCAGTGTCCTCTGCGGAACACTGCCCTCCAGCAGCGCCCGCCACTCTGCTCGCTCACCTCCTTCTGGGGGTTATCAGCAGTCCTCTGTCTCACCTGCTGCTGTGCCCATCTGCAGCCCCAAGCTTTATCCCCTTGCCCCTCCCCGTTTTGCCTGCAAAGAATGCCAGGCCTGGAGGGGGAACTAAAGCAAAGAGCCTGGTCCTGTTTGGGGCTGACTTGCAGGGAGACAGAAGGAAGTTCAGCGGAGGAGCCACAGTCTGCCTGCTCTACAGCCATGAGTGCGCATAAGCCCCCACCCTACCCCTCCGGGAAAAGGGGGACAATCCCCCAAGAGACCTCAGCTAAGGGGAATCTGGGCTATTGGGCCCACACCCAAACTTGAGGACTAGCTAGGGAGTGTTTCAGGGTTCCTCGGCCATGAGCACATGGGACAGAAATGGGCCAGCCCCCCTGTTCTGTTTGTGCCTGACTACTCTGTGATAAGAACATAAGAATGGCCATTACTGGGTCAGACCAAAGGTCCATCTAGCCCAGAATCCCATCTGCCAACAGTGGGCAGTGCCATGTGCCCCACAGGGGGTGGACTGAAGACAATGATCAAGCGACTTGTCTCCTGACTTTCATCTCCAACCTCTGACAAACAGAGCCCAGGGACACCATTCCTACCCCCTGGCTAATAGCCTTTTATGGACCTAACCTCCATGAACTTATCTAACTCTTTTTTAAACTCTCTTATAGCCCTAGCCTTCACAGCCTCCTCTGGCGAGGAGTTCCACAGGTTGACTGTGCGCTGTGTGAAAAAGAACTTTCTGTTATTCGTTTTAAACCTGCTACCCATTAATTTCATTTGGTGTCCTCTAGTTCTTGTATTATGGGAACAAGTAAATAACTTTTCTTTATTCACCCTCTCCACACTGCTCATGATTTTATGTACCTCTATCATATCCCCGCTCAGTCTCCTCTTTTCTAAACTGAAAAGTCCCAGTCTCTTTAACATCTCCCTATATAGGACCCGTTCCAAACCCCAAATCATTTTAGTTGCCCTTTTCTGAACCTTTTCTACTGCCAAAATATCTCTTTTGGGGTAAGGAGACCACATCTGATCTAGCCATTAGGCTACCCCGCCCCCAGGGACCCGCCCACACTTTCAAAAAAACTACTTTCCATTTTTCAGCCTCTTCTAGATGCAGCATTATCATGTTGCTGTTTTGATATTTTAAAACTCCAATGCCATGTGTTATTATTAGATTAGCTGTTCTTTCCCTCTACATAATATTACCATTACTAACCTAGGTAAGTTATATTAAAATAAAGCCTGGGGAGTTAACGGAACCTTAAATTTTACAGGCGCACGTTAATTAAATTGAATATTTTAGCTCTAGTAATAAAATATGACTTGTCTCAGCTAAGCCACAGTTTTAAGTTCTGAAACATCTCCAGGATGATGAGTGTGAGTTGTTTGGATAGGAGCATTAGCAGCAATGCAGCTTACCACGTATTGTGTGAGTGGTGCAGGAAGCAGGTAAATTAAGTATCTTCGTGCACTAGAATGCAATGAATGCGTATGTCTCATCGCAATGGTGGGAGCCAGAGTGACCCATCATCCTGCTCTGCTCTGCTCTGCTGCCCATCTCCCAGGCCGCTGTGCTCTGGTTCGCCGTGGTGTCAGCAAGCGGAACCACCTGACCCCAGCCCCAGGGGGCTCTGTTTCTCATTGCCCCTGTGAAGCAGAGCACAGCAGACAGAGCTGAGCAGTGGGGCAGAGGGTAGCTGGCTTCCAGGTTGCTCCAGATCCCATTGCTGTAGTGAGTGCGAGGCAGGGGTGACCTCTGCTGCTGCCCTGCCCCAAGCCTCCTAGATAATGCTTTGGCTCAAGTCGCTCAGGCGAAAGTGCTTCAGGCAAGGTGTGCAATGGAGGTGGAAAGGGGCAGAGCAGCGGTGGGAAAGGGTGAGGCAAGGTAGAACAGGGGCAGGGTTTGGGGGAAGGGAGGAGCGCAGGGGCAGGACCTCTTGATGGACCCGTGGCCCACAATTCCAAATCAGCCACCCTGGTCAGCAGTTTGAGCTCTGCCATCCTACAGCCAGGTGACCATATACACAGCCACCAGCTCCTCCCCGCCTTCACCATGAGTAAGCTACTGATACGTGTTCTTTGCAAGAGTCAGCAGGAAAGCGAGTGGGAAAGGGGAGTCGGAAGTGTAATGTCAAAATATGGATGCACTTGTGATTGAGTCAGTCTTTCCTGGAGGTCCACAATTGCTTTTCGAGCCATTTATCATTGCCTGCCCTACTCCAATTGGTAAATGACGGTGGGTTCAATCCAGCTGCCTTTTTAATCAATGGAGAATCAATGGGAGTTGGATTTGACCCCAGTGATGTTGTTTGAATTTGGGAAATGTAAAAACTCTAGACCCACCTATTGAAACATTTTAAATGAGGTCACGGGAGGAAAAGGAAGTGATAGGAAGTTGCCTGGATCAAAGGCAGAGCCCTGGAAGTAGGAGCTGTCGGAAACATGTCATGCAGAATTAGATGCATTTTTGACTTGTCTGGATTTGACTTTGTAGAGTTTTCATGAGTTTGGAGTGTTGTGTAAAAAATGTTTATGCAACTCCTTTCACCCACTTGTCACTTGGGAACTGCTAGGTCCTTTTTTTATGCATCTGCTGACTGAGCCAGACAAAAAACGTGGGGGAGGGAGGGGTTTCTTCTAGGCCCAAGCACTAGGGAGTCTTTTAGAAAAATCCCTCCCAAGAACCTACAAGAGTGATGTAGCTGTCCAAATTCCCTGGGAGTAAGTGGAAACAGCAAGAACCCCTGTGGGAAGGAAGGGTCCCCTGAAGACCATCCTGTTCCCCTGAAGACCAGCCTGGACTCAGCAGTGGTCAATCTTCATCAGAGGGATGAGCACATTATCAACCATGCAAACCATTAGTTCTTCCTCCCAAAATGCAATGTTAGGTGTGAGCTGAAGAGGTTGTTGGTGGCTTTCTGGTGGTGTGGTGACTGGGTTGAGCTGGAAGGTGGTGGGGGGGCACAATTTTGGCTTCAATAGTTTCAGGCAGCAGTTTGGGTAAGCGGCTATGAGTTGGAATTGAACTTTGATGGATTTGAGGTTTACACATAATTCTATGCTATCTAGGCTAATTTACTGCAAATGTATACAAACCCTTCTGTGAACATTCCAGAAGCTTGAATGTTATATGTATTTCTTCATCGCTGGATGTCATGACAGGCTTTTTGCTTTGGTTCAGTGAAAAGCTAACCTTTCTTAATAGTGCTTTTAAGATTATGGAATCATAGGTCAGCATAATCACTGGTTAAATCTAAACAATTATTTTTTAATTACAAGCAACAAAACTTTATGCCAATGAACCCCAAGAGAAATAGGCTATATATCCATGACAGGAGATTACAAGTAATTTAGTTATGCTGATGTTCATTCTTTGGCTATAAAGTCTCTTCAGGCCAAAAACCTGTCCTAATATGTACATAATAGAGCCCTGAACCTGGCTGAGGTCTTTGTATGTTATGGAACTAGAAGCCTAAAATAATTAATAATACATTTCATGCTCTTTTGCTGTACCATAGTGCTTCTTGATTGCTTGTTGTTGTGGTTTATTTCCCTCACCAGAGAAAGAGGGCAAGAATTATTTAAAAGAGAAATTTGTTCTTACTTCTATTTAGGATTCACAACTGAGCAGGGGGAAACCTGTGACTAGAACTAGCTCGAGCGGTGGGTGAGATAGGTTAGCTATCTGTCCTTCATCCATGCATTCAGTGAAACACTTCACTACCTGTGAGGGGGGAGGTCAAGTTCAGAAATGATTTGGCTACACATTTACTATACTAAGAGAGGCCTTCCAGTGTGGTCTTCGACTCGAATCCTGTCTACAGCTTCTGGTGGTCATCCTGGCTGACTGTACTCTTTTATTATGCTTTATATGGATCAACAATCCTGTGGCTGTTCGCGCTTTCTTTCTGTGATCCTGGCCGGGGCAGTTAGTTATAATGTTGAGGAAGATATTGTCTTCTGCGTGCCGTCTGTATTTCATCTAAATGCTGTCCTTTCAGTCCTGCTGCTGGTGTGTGACTGTGCCCTGCCTTACACACCCATATCCCTCCTGTCTAATGCAAAGTTGGTAAAAACACCAGCAGTCAATTTGTTGTGTCTCATTGTGACCTGTGCAGAAAAAGATACACTGACTGGAAACAGCTACCTGGGTGAGCTCTGGGAAGAAAATTTGGGAGAAAGAACTTTTTTAAAGAAAAGAATTAAATTTATAACGTAAGAAGCAGGGGTGTTGCGGGGGGTGCATGGGGGGTCACATGCACCCTCCCAGCCTGTTCCCCACCCCCATACTCACTGTCAGTGCTGTGGTGCCGCTTTCAAGTCATGAAGATCTGGAGGAGGAGCAGAAGCTGCATGGCGCTCCCAAAGGAAGAGGCAGACCAGAGGTTGTCCTGCCCCTCCCCTGGAGCAGCACAGACTGAGAGCAGAGCTGCAGCGCTCTGGGGGAGGGGTGAGACCACACGCCCCCCCACTGACCAGAATAGGTGTGGCACTTCCAGAGGAAGAGGCAGGTTGTGGCAAGGTGGGGCAGACTGAGGATAGGGAGAGAGCAGGACCTGGGGTGGGGGGAGTGTTGTCCCAGTTTCCCAGGCTAGGGATGGAGGAGCGCATGGCTGCTGCCCCCTCTGGAGCCCCCTTCACCAGTAGCCTCTAGTGAAAAGTGTCCTTGAACGAAGTGATAGTTCTGCTGCTTCTCTCCTGATGACACTTAGTACATTTTAAACTTTAATTAAAAAATGCAGTGCTAATAGAGCAAAAACATCACCTATTTACCAAAATATCCATATTCAATCTGGTGGAATGAAGACAATGTATGGGACACAGTCATACCAGGAGATAAAATATATCGGAAGGATAGAATGGGCCGTGTGGGTGGTGAAGTGGCACTGTATGTGAAAAATAACATAGAATCAAATAAGATAAGAATTTTGAATGAATCCAAATGTTCCCTAGAATCACTATGGCTAGACATTCCAAGCTCCACTAAGGATATAGCAGTGTGGATATATTATCAACCCCCTGATCAGGACAATGATAGTGATGTTGAAATGCTAAAGGAGATTAGAGAGGCTACCAAAATAAACCACTCAATGGTAATGGGGGGATTTCAATTATCCCCATATTGACTGGGTCCATGTCACATCAGGACGAGATGCTGAAATAAGATTTCTCAATGCCATTAATGACTGCTTCTTGGAGCAGCTGGTATGGGACACAAGGGGAGGGGCAATTCTTGCTTTAGTACTGAGTGGAGCACAGGATCTGGTCCATGAGGTGACTGTTACAGGACTTCTTGGGAATAGTGATCATAATGTAATAACATTTAATATTCCTGTTATGGGAAGAACACCTCAGCAGTCCAACACTCCAGCATTTAATCTCAAAAAGGGGAATTATGCAAAAATGAGGAGGTTAGTTAAACAGAAATTAAAAGCCAGAGTGGCGAAAACAAAAACCCTGCAAGCTGCATGGAAGCTTCTCAAAGACACTACAATAGAGGCCCAACTTACATGTATACCCCAAATCAAAAAACATACTAAGAGACCAAAAAAAGAGGCACCATGGGTTAACACCCATGTAAAACAAGCAGTGAGGGATAAAAAGGCATCTTTCAAAAGGTGGAAGGCAAATCCTAGTGAGGTAAATAGAAAGGAACAGAAACACTACCAAAGTAAGTGTAAAACTGTAAAGCCAAAAAAGATTTTGAGGAACAGCTAGACAGAAACTCAAAAAGTAATAACAAAATGTTTTTTAAATACATTAGAAGCAGGAAACCTGCTAAAAACCAGTGGGTCCCCTAGACGATACAAATACAAAAGGAGCAATCAAGGACAATAAAGCCATTGCAGAGAGACTGAATGATTTCTTTGCTTTGGTCTTCACGGCTGAGGATGTTGGGGAGATTCCCAAAGCTGCACCATTTTTTGTCGGAAATGAAACTGAGGAACTGTCCTGGACTGAAGTGTCATTAGAGGAGGTTTTGGAACAAATAGGTGAACTTAATGTTAATAAATCACTGGGACCAGATGGCATTCATCCAAGGGTTCTATAAGAACTCAAATGGGAAATTGCAGAACTATTAACACTAGTTTGTAACCTGTCCTTTGGATCAGCTTCTGTACCTAATGACTGGAAGATAGCTAATGTGACACCAATATTTAAAAAGGGCTCTAGAGGAGACCCTGGCAATTGCAGACTGGTAAGTCTAACGTCAGTTCCGGACAAATTAGTTGAAACAATAGTAAAAAATAAAATTGTCAGGCATGTGGGAGAGCATAATTTGATGGACAAAAGTCAGCATGGTTTCTGCAGAGGGAAATCATGTATTACTAATCTGTTAGAGCAACGAAGGGTCCTGTGGCACCTTATAGACTAGCAGAAAAGTTTTGAGCATGAGCTTTCGTGAGCACAGACTCACTTCATCAGATGCGGGTCATGGATTTCCATGTGATGGAAACAAATTCCATTTGCATCTGATGAAGTGAGTCTGTGCTCACGAAAGCTCATGCTCAAAACTTTTCTGTTAGTCTATAAGGTGCCACAGAACCCTTCATTGCTGTTACAGATCCAGACTCACAGGGCTACCCCTCCGATACTTGATCTGTTAGAGTCCTTTGAAGGGCTTAACAAATATGCAGACAGGGGAGAGCCAGTGGATATAGTATACTTAGATTTCCAGAAAGCCTTTGACAAGGTACCTCATCAAAGGCTCTAACGTAAATTAAGTTGTCATGGGATAAGAGGGAAGGTCCTTTCATGGAATGAGAACTGGTTAAAAGACAGGAAACAGAGGGTCGGCATAAATGGTAAATTTTCCAAATGGAAAGGGGTAACTAGTGGTGTCCCCCAAGGGTCAATCCTAGGACCAACCCTGTTCAATTTATTCATAAATGATCTGGAGAAGGGGGTGAGCAGTGAGGTGGCAAAGTGTGCAGATGACACTAAACTGTTCAAGATAGTCAAGACAAAGGCAGACTGTGAAGAACTTCAAAAAGATCTCATCAAACTGAGTGATTGGGCAACAAAATGGCAAATGACATTTAATGTGGATAAGTGTAAGGTAATGCACATTGGAAAAAATAACCCCAACTATACTTACAATATGACTGGGGCTAACTTATCTGTAACTAATCAGAAAAGAGATCTTGGGGTTATCCTGGATAGTTCCTTGAAAACATCCATGCAGTGTACAGAGGCAGTCAAAAAGGCAAAGAGGATGTTAGGTATTATTAAAAAAGGGATAGAAAATAAGATAAGGAGTATCTTACTGCCCCTATATAAATCTATGGTACATCCACATCTTGAATACTGTGTACAGACGTGGTCTCCTCACCTCAAAAAGATATTTTGGCACTCACCTAAAAAAAGATATCCAGGGACTGGAAAAGGTTCAGAAAAGGGCAACTAAAATGATTAGGGGCTTGGAACAGGTCCCGTATGAGGAGAGGCTAAAAAGATTTGGACTTTTCAGTTTAGAAAAGAGGAGACTGAGGGGGGACGTGACACTTATATAAAATTATGACAGGTGTGGAGAGGGTGAATAAAGAAAAGTTATTTACTTGTGCCCATAATACAAGAACTAGAGGACACCAAACAAAATTAATGGGTAACAGGTTTAAAACTAATAAGTTCTTCTTCACTCAGCGCATAGTTAACCTGTGGAACTCCTTGCCAGAGGAGACTGTGAAGGCTAGGATTATAACAGAATTTAAGAAAGAGCTAGATAAATTCATGGAGGTTAGGTCCATAAAAGGCTATTAGCCAAGGGTAGGAATGGTGTCCCTGGCCTCTGATTGGCAGAGGCTGGAGACGGATGGCAGGAAACAAATCGCTTGATCATTGTCTTTGGTCCACCCCCTCTGGGGCACCTGGCACTGGCCACTGTCAGCAGACAGGCTACTGGGCTGGATGGACCTTTGGCCTGACCCAGTATGGCCGTTCTTATGTTCAATATAGAAAAAAATATGCACAAAAATAATCCCATTTGGTCCTATATGATATGTGGCACATCAGTTTTGTGATTTCTATCTGCACCAAGCATTTTAGAAACACAGATTGAAAGAATTTTTATGTAGAGACTAGGGCACCAATTTTCTCAGCTTCCCTTTCAATCTTGTTTTCGCTGTGCCTTTATTACAAGACTTAACCTTCCCTATCACTCCTATATTTCATTATGAATTAGCTCCCCTTGAGGCTACCCCGATACCGTGACTGGCAAGAAGTGCAGATTTGGGTAGGGTGGGTTTTTCTCACCTCTTGTTTCATATAATTTTTCCCCCAAGGGAAAAGTCAAGGTGATTTTAGTGTTCAAAAAGGGTACTAGACTGACAGCTCTGAAGGCCCTCTCTCCACAGAGCAAGTACAGGAGGCATACTAATACTGCACGTTTCCCCAGCCTACGTCCATGTATCTCAACCTGGAGCTGGAAGAATAACCTTGAAGTGTGAAAGAGTATTTCAGTTTCCATGCCATTCACACGTCAACCCCTCTCCTTCTCTTTCTTTCTCCTTGACTCTACTCTTCTTTCTTCTTCTCTGTAGTGGGGCGGAGTGGCCACCCCACTACCCGAAAGTGGGGGATCCCTTCCGGCAGCCAGTTAGCCTGGCCCTTGGCCCCTCCCACTCACCTGACTGGAAGTCAGGAGGTGGGGCCAATGCTGTAAAAGCCCAGGCTGAAGACTCACTTGGGTCTGAGCCTCCAGAGGAGCCAGATGATGAGTCTGTGCTCCCTGCCTGGCAGCCTGAGGACCGGCTGAGGGAGGCCAAGGCCTGGGTTGGGCCGCCTGGGCCCTTGCTGATACTGACGCCCTGTGGACCCCAGCAGACCCAGCCTGTAGAAGACCTGGAGAACCAACCTGTGGACCGGCCTCCACCTTCACCCCGAGCCAGCCTGACGTCACGGAACCCCTACACCACCCAGACCCCAGCCGGACCTGGAACCTTGTGAGCCTGAGAAGTCGGTTGGACTCTGGATATGTGACAGGGGAGTGGCCCGAGGGTAGAGAGGACTGTTAAAGGTCCTTGGGCAGTGTGTTGGGGTCTGGATTCCCCGCTGACCCCCGCAGCAGACCATGTTGCTGTGAACAGGGCCCCTTCGTTGGGATGTGGTGGTGTGGGTGGGCCCGTGTCCTCCCTGCCACCCACTTGCCAGGTTGCAGTCTCCCCCTTCTCTGCCAGCACGGGCATCCTCATAGTTGATGCACCTCTCCCATTTTCCTTTTGCCTCCTCTCCAGGGTCTGTCCTTATTTGTTGGTTCAATTCTGCCTTCCTCAGTCTGTTCCTTCCCAGTAATCCATTTAACTCTATCTATCCCCTTCCATCTATTCTGACATTCAGAGATCCAGAATAGTAGAGCCCTACATATCTGCAGATGTGGCTTTATATCAGCAGATGTGGATGCAGACATCCGGGGACCATTTTCACAGACGCGGGTACAAATCTTGTTTTCACACTGGCTACGTCTACACGTGCACGCTACATCGAAATAGCTTATTTCGATGTAGCGACATCGAAATAAGCTATTTCGATGAGTAGCGTCTACACGTCCTCTACACGTCCCCTTGACGTTCAACATCAATGTTGGGCAGCACCACATCGAAATAGGCGCTGCGAGGGAACGTCTACACGTCAAAGTAGCACACATCAAAATAAGGGTGCCAGGAACAGCTGCAGACAGGGTCACAGGGTGGACTCAACAGCAAGCTGCTCCCTTAAAGGGCCCCTCCCAGACACACTTGCACTAAACAGCACAAGATACACAGAGCCGACAACTAGCTGCAGACCCTGTGCATGCAGCATGGATCCCCAGCTGCAGCAGCAGCAGCCAGAAGCCCTGGGCTAAGGGCTGCTGCACACAGTGACCATAGAGCCCTGCAGGGGCTGGAGAGAGAACGTCTCTCAACCCCTCAGCTGATGGCCGCCATGGAGGACCCTGCTATTTCGATGTTGTGGGATGCGGATCGTCTACATGTTCCCTACTTCGACGTTGAACGTCGAAGTAGGGCGCTATTCCCATCCCCTCAAGGGGTTAGCGACTTCGACGTCTCGCCGCCTAATGTCGAAGTTAACTTCGAAATAGTGCCCAACACGTGTAGCCATGACGGGTGCTATTTCGAAGTTGGCGCCGCTACTTCAAAGTAGCGTGCACGTGTAGACACGGCTAGGGCTCTACAGGTCACCATTTTGTCCCAGCAAAAGTGCATCAGGGCCATAACTAGGATGAGGCAATGAGGCACTCACCTCAGGAGCAGGACTGAGGGGGCGCGGGGCACCCGAGGAGTTCCTGCTACCTGATTCCGTGCCCCCTCCTGCTGCCTCCTTCAGGACCCCGCCGGTGGTGCTGCTGCTGCAGCTCCCAGCATTCCCACTGCCACTGCTGCCTCCCCCTGCACTTCCTGGGAGTGGCAGGTGCACTGGAGAACATCCTCTGCCCAGCCCTCCCCTCCCCTGCCGCTGGCTCAGAGCAGCTGCTGCTGGATGCCTGACCAGCTCGGCATCCTGGGAGCTGCACCACACTGCTGCCCGCTGCTGTCCCAGGGAGCGAGTGGGCTGCCATCACCGAGTCACATGCCGCTAATTGCCACATGCTGGCCAGGGAAAAACCCACCAGAAGGCAACGTAGGCAGGTGTCCTGCTCACCCGCCCTGAGCACTCACGGAGTGCCACGGGCTCGGCCCCTGCCCTCTCGTGCATTGCTCAGCTCCCAGCCATGGCCACGTGCTGGAGCAGACCTGACACTGGTACCAGCCCAGCACCCAGGGCACAGAAAGCCCCACAGCCAGGAGCTGGCACCCGCTTCCCTTGAGGGCACCCCATCCTCATGCATGGTACCGCTGGCACCTACACTTGCACACTCCCCCCGTGCACAGTGGTACGCACACACAAGCCCCTGTGCGCAGCAACACCCACCCTCCCTGTCCCTGCACACAGCACCACCCACATACTCTGCCCTCACACTCAGTGTGCCACCACACCCCCCCGCCCCAGTGCACAGCACCACGCACATGCCCTGCACCCATGCACAGCACCATGCACACGCCCTGCCCCCGTGCACGGCACCACACACACGCCCTGCCCCGGTGCACAGTGCCACTGCCACCAGCACACCTTGTACGCAGCATTGGCAGTGCTTACATACGCACACCCTGCCCATACGCACAGCACCACTGCACACACCTGTCCTGACACACAGGGCCACCAGCACATCACCCCACTTCCACACACTCTGCCCCAGCGCACTGCCCCACATTCACACACCCTGCACTGGCACACACAGGGCCACCAGCACTTACGTACACCTGCCCCTTGGCACAGCACCACCGCTGTTTACACCAGGCCTGTGCACACTTCACTCTCTCCACACGCTCTCTCCCGGCACAATATCAGCAGAATCTACACATGCACATACTGCCCATAGGCACAGCACCATCGTACAGAGCCTACCTTTACGTACACACACACACACACACACACACACCGCTTGCACACAGCACTACCATCACCTCCACGCAAACCCCCGGCCTTACACACCATGCCACCTTCCACGTTACTATCTTGGCTCTGCACCCAGTGCTGTCCGCACACCCACCCATGCCCTGCCCACCCCATCTTCGTGGGTGGCCCTGCCACAGCCCGCACTAGCGGCTGCTAGTGCCACAGGCCCCACTGAGGTGGGAGAGATGGGTGGGGGCATTGTGGGTCCACCACACACAGCTCCCCCTCCACCAGTGAGCCTGGGGAGCGGGGTGAACTAGACACAACCGGGGCATGCAGGATGTCCAGCTCCACCAGAAGGAGCTGCTGCTGGAGGGGAGGGTCCAGCAGGGACAGGCTTCCAAACACCATATGGTCCATGCAGAGGCTCTGGGGGGCTTGTGGCAGCTCTGCTAACCTGAGCAAGTGCAGGGCAGTGGAGTTTGGGAGGGGCCCTTTAAGACAGCAGCTGGCTGCAAGCCCCAGAAGGGCTTGTCAGCCATGCAACCCCATCTGTGGCGCTTCCCGCTGAGCTCTTTCGAAAGAGCAGCCATGGCTGTGTGGACACTCCCTTTGGAAAGAGCTGAGCGGTCTTTCGAAAAAGCGGATCTCAGGCTTGATCTGCTTTTTGTGTGTGGACACCCTCTTCTAAAAGACAATCTCTTGAAAAGTATCGTTTGAATGTTTGCCTTTCAAAAGAAAACTGTAGTGTAGACGTAGCATGACAGTGGAAATGAACCCTCGCCATACCTACACCTTGTATAGATGCTACATGCTCAACAATGGTTTTGTAAACAAAAAAATCAGATCAAAATCTGTAGATTCTCCCTTTGTGTATGGCACTCAATAGACTTTGTAGTCAGAAGATCATCATTCTAATACTGGAACAACCTATCAAACATTTGCTGTCTCTGGAATACAGTGATAGGAGTAATAGATGCATTTTTATATTGATTTAGTTTTAATTAAAGCATTCATGTACAGACACTCCATTGCAAAGTCTTTCAGACGTGGTCATTCAGGCCCACAGACTCCGACAGCGGAGTTCCAAGTGAGAGAGATGCAGGCTTTGAGCATGAAAGGTTCCTCATGCCCTAAACTTTCATTCACCAACATGGGAGTTGAAAATTCTTGCCACCTAGAAACGGGTGTTCAGATCTAATACTACAATAATAATAACCACACACAAAAAAGAAATGACTGGTGCTTATTAAAGCTAATTTGGAAAATTATACTGACAAACATCTTTTCTCAGGAGAAGAGTATGAATTCTGCAAGATAGCTGTAAATTTTGCAGACATTTAATTGATCAACAGTGTTATGACTTGATTCAACTTGGTATTTAAGTACATGAACTGTTCCGTGGAGCTCAGTGGAACTTCTGCCATTTGAAAGTTAAGTATGATGCTTGTGAATAGTTTGATTGATCTCAGTGGGATTGCTCAAGTGCTTAAAATTAGGCATTTGCTTGCTGAATTAGAGCCTGTAGCTGTGAGGTAACTTTTTTTTCATCTATCTCTTCTATTTAACTGCATTCTTCTTCTTCTTCCCATATTGATTGGGTTTACACTTCAACATCTTAGAAAGCAGTCATAAATGTCTGCACAAATCTGAGGATGTCAATAGTAAATGCCAACAATGGACCAAAAGGAAGGGGAAAAAAAGCCCTATCCATTAACTTTTGGGCTGGTATGTTCATTTTTATCGATAAAACCCTACTATTCATCAATCACGTATGTCCATTTTGAGAGATTTCTTTTTCTTTTGTTTTTACCAGCACTGCAAGATGTGATTTTCAGAGTTATATCCAAATGACTGGAGGTGATATTATCTAGAGAGCATGCAGTAAAGGATGATATTAGCAATGGAATACTTAATACCTTTTAGCTCATTTTTATTCTTTTTGCTCATTTTCTTATATTCACCTCAGCACTTGCTTCAACGTGAACTTAAACTATCCTTAAATAATAAAAAGCTTTAGACCACAATATCTCAATAACTGTAATATAATATCTTCAGTTTGCTATGCCAGCAAAAAAAATAAAAAAAAAAGTCTAAGCCTCCAAGAGTGCCAAGGTTAATAAAATCCTTTTACGTCATTACCAATTTATTGGCACAAATCTACCATAACTCACTTTGATATTTACTGGTTTTGGCTCAACCTCACACTAATGTTAATTTCTTTAGCTTTTTAACTTTCTCCAGTGTGTTTTGACATGATGTGAAATGGACCAGTGAGGCGGGAGAGGAGGCGGCTAAAGAGGCAATTGTCTTCAAATGTGGTGTTCCAGGAAAAGAGGAGGCTGTGTGCAGACTGATAAGGTTCTCTACAGTGAGCTTATTGTCAAAGTAAATTTCCTTATGTGACACTCTGATGTTTAAATTTCATTATTTCAAACTATTAGTCTAAAGCCATCCCCCACAAAATACAAAACCCTCCATTTGATACTGCTGCTACGATGAAGCCCAGCTCTGTCCAACAGAAAATGCAATCTGTCACTTCCCATAACTGTGTAGTATAACAGCATATCATTTCTAGCACAATTTGCTGGTGAACATTTTGGCAGGTGTCTACATGATACTAGAGCTGCTGAACTTCTACCCTTAACAGTAAGAGATGTGATTTGGAGCTAACTATGGATGGGGTTTCTGATCACCTAGTAATGGGAGTCAGTAGATGTTTTCCTTAGGAAAGAACTAAACGAAGACTCCAGGTTTGAAATCAGGCTTATGTAGAAATGACACCCATAATAACAGCTGGAACAGGTGAACAAATCTATGTAGCCCAGGCCACCAGAGAACTGTGGTTAGTGCATTCCTGCACAGTGATGCCAGAGCCACTACATATAATGCCAACACAGAGAAACCAGGGTAAGATGTTGTGTTCCCTATAGCTTCTTATGCTGCCTTCATGACACTAATATCTGAGAATCTTCCAGACATGGATTCTGTGATATGATTAAAACCTGCCAAGTGTGGTTCATTATCTTTCCCAGCAGGAAAATCGTATGAGCCATATGGAGTATTGGTGGGTGGGGTGAGGTGGGAGATAATTTTTTTAAGTGTATGTGACTCTGTGCTTATAAGAGAGAAGACAAGGTGAACGAAGCAGGCCTTAACCTTGGAACAGAAAGAGTGAGACTTGTAATGGCCTTTAGTTGCTCAGGTAGGTCATGAGAAAGTTCTGTGCCCTGCACAAAGGAGCTTAACACTTGCAATAGAAAGCTGCCTTATGACTGAGGAATAGAGTTGCACACCAGCAGGTCTGCCGATGGAGGAGTGTAGCGAGGTGCAGTGGCCTCCCCCTGACTTAGAGGCTGAGGACGCCTCTCAGAGACCATGGTGGGCAGGCCCAGAACACCTGTGCCCCGCCCCCCAGAAAGCAGCACCTGGGGCCGGAAGTACCAGGGCGGGGCTCGAGGCTCATTAAAAGGCTGGTCTCTGAGCAGAGCAGAGGACTCTGACCAGGTTCCTGGGAGCCGTAGCTGGGGGACCCAGGCCAGACTGCTAGGCCGGCGAGAGCCACCCGCCAACTGCTCTGGCGAACTCAGAGGGCCACAGTCAAGCCTGTTGTTAGCCAGGTACCAAGACTTTTCTGGTCTACCAGGGCCCTCAGGCCTGCAGCGAACCCCAGGCTCTGAGGCCCCGTCAGAGCTGGAGAGCCTGCCCGTTGCCAGCTACCCTGGGGACCCAGACAGGTGTGAGCCTGGAGTCTTGCCTGCCCCCCGCAATGCTGAGGCCTCGGACCTGCTGGAGCCCATGGTCCTGCCCCCTGCATACTGCGCAAATGATGTGGAGATGCCTCACTGGCCGGACCTGCTCAGTGCTACTTACCCGGAGGAGACCCACCTTCCAGAGCTGGCTGAGCACTCCAAGGGGGACCAAACACCGACAGAGGTGGAGGTAGGAAGTGGCCCAGGGAATGGTCCACCTGAGCCCAGGGTAGGGTGTTGCGGCCTGGATCCCCACTACCCAGCTCATGGTGACAGCTGTCGCTAGGGCCTAGGTCATGATGCAGTGAAGTGGGAGATCTTGCATCCTTCCACCCCACCCCTGAAAAGGCAGTCCCTCACCTCTCCTGATCCACACCACTTTGGTGGCTATTTGCCTGATGCCCCGTCCTGAACCAGGGTTGGGTTTCCTGACTGTTTGTCCGCTGTCCAGGCCAACCAGGGCCTGGGTGGGTACCCTGGTGTCCGGAGCCCCATTAAAAGGGACAAGAGTCCCAGGGAGATGGCCGTCAGTCCCAAGTTTGGCCATACACAGACTGGGGCAAGATGCGGAGGCCCACGTCATCCAGAGGGAGCACCCACTGCTGGCCAAGACTGTTACAGGAAGGAAAGGGGAGGCAGCTGCCCCAGAGTCCAAAGATTTAGAAGGCAGCAGCAGACAGAGTCCACGAACCCTAGATGGTTAGGGCCAGGCAGCACTGAAGGGCTGGCTGGGGGAGGCTAGACCCAGCCCCACGCCATCTGCCCAAGGTCCCCCCACTTCCTCAGCCCTATCCACCTTAGTCCTCATCCTGGAGCATTAGGTTATCTTTCAGATACGGTAGGCCCAGGCCACTGATTGCCTTAAAACTAAGGATGAAGTCCTAAAACTTGACAGGTTATTTTATGGGAAACCAGTGTAGAGATGGAAGCAGAGGTTTAATGTTTTGCAGTACCTCATGTTGCTGAGACCAGCTCCCATGTTCTGTACTAACTGAAATTTTCTGAGAGATGATGGCGTCATGCAATGGTATACCACATTATTGTAGTCATCCCTGAGAGGTATATTGAAGAGACTGCTGGTACACAACCCATCTTTTGAATAGGTTATTAGTATCAGACTTGGTAAATGAGTTAAACAGCCAATTCTTTCTACTAATCCTTTTCTTTCCAAATATTCTTCTGTTAGCAGATTTTATGGAGTACAGTCGAGCTATGTTTTCGTCATGTGCTCTATGATTACCTTTCAGGGGAATCAAAGTTTCAGGCAGTGAACCAGATCAATTGGCTCATAGGTGCTGACTCTGTGGGTGCTCTGGCCATGGAACATCTATAGGGAAAAACTGGTGGGTGAGGCTCACCCACAGGTAGCCCCATCTCAGCTATACATTTACACATATCAGCATACCTCCCACCACCCAACACCACACTCTCACTGATCAGTGCCTCCCTGGCCCTCCCCATGCCTCTTACCTGTTGTGATCACCTCTTTTGCAGTGTTTAGGAGGCTGGAGGGAGGGGGAGAGGAGTGAGGACATGGCACGCATGGGAGAGGGGGTGGAACTCGGCAGGAAGAGGTGGTGTAAGGGTAGAGCCGGGGTGGGAAGAGAAGGGGCTGTAGTCTTGGGAGAAGTGTGGAATGGGGGCAGGGCCTGGGGCAGAGCCAGTGATCAAGCACACACACACCCCAGCACTTTTTAAAGTCAAAGTCTTTGTATGGGATCCTGATTACCGTGGATTTGGACAAAGAAATGCTATTACGGTTGCCCCTTCCTTGAAGGCTCTATACTTGAATGTCATAGACCCATCAGTTAGAAAGCCCTCAGGTTGTGGAAACGTTGCCTCAGAACACAAAGTCAATGTCATCTACCTTCAGGAAATCAGTGCTAATTCCCTTGATGTTAGATTGTTCATAATCTCTAGTTTCAAACTCATAAACTGCAGACTCCATGAAAACTATAGCCAAGCCACTTGGGTAACGTTCTACTTAGTTGATATGGAGATCTACATATTTTATCTGACTACTCTGATGCAGTAAGGAGCAGCCCCTTTAAACTGGCTAATATCTACAAGTTCCATAACCAGTTATGGACAGCTCCTTTTCCGTCATCACTCCAGAATTCCATCATTCGTGCTGGAGACTTTAGTATGTATTGCATTATCTGGGGCTATAGTGAATTGGCTCCAAGTGGGATAGACATGGAGACTGGGCCTTCGTCTAAGAATTCATCCTTCATGATGCTAATTACCTAGCAACTTTTCACTCTTCCTGTTGGAAACAGGGCTTTTCCCTTGACATTATTTCTGTCACTTCTGCTGAAGACTGCCCTCTATTAGTTGTCTTCAGGGTCCTTGGAAATTTTTTCCAATAGCCAACATCTCCCCATCCTCATCCCAATACAATAGATGTACTATACACGTGGTGGCTATTAGCACAAAACTCCTGGAACAACAGAAAGACAACAGTGGGACACATACACTAAACTCATTGACAAATATACTGTGTCCTATTTAACATCTCTCTAGGTCAAGCATAGTCATGGTTTACCAAAGCTCTTTTTAAGGCCACCTCTAAGTCCAGCCTATGCAGCTACCGGTGCTCTATAGATCATGGCTGAATGAAGAATGTGCAGACATTCTGAAACAGTACAAAAAATTTGGTGATCCAGAAATAGCCAAATCTAGTGCAGCTGTAGATTGGGGGCCACATCAATGAGGGCTGGGTTTTTTTTGCAGGGAGGATTGACTCTCACGTGTATGGCCCCCAGGGAACTTTTGACATGCAAAGGATAGACTAGAACCCACATGAATCAACTTAGTCTCCTCCAGGTGGTGTAAGTATTGTCCTGAGCCTAGACATATGGCACTATTGTCTTTTTGCTGCACAATTTTTTTATTCAAGTGATTGTATTTGTTTTATTAAAGCTATAACTCATCAGGGTTTTTCCTAAGTATGATTATTGAACCTGTGCACCTCAGGGTTTCCAAATCAATATTAATTCTAATAACTCTTGGCTTCATCTTGGTACTAAACCTTGCCAACCACAGAGTGCTAACTGGACAGTTTTAAGTAATCAATAGAATGAATATATAATCAATAGATCAAGCAACTTGCTTCATCAGTACTGATGTGGTCTTTTTTCCACTTACCTGTTACTATTATAAAAAACAATCCTATTGTTTCATGAGTAGATGTAGAGAAGTATCAACTATTGCCCTAAGAGCTCATACTATTGCTTATATTCACTGTTTTTAGCCTTAATTGTTTTCATAAATAAGAATGGGAGCAGGAAGGAGATCAGAAGGTCTGCAATACACGGTTTCATCATTAGATTGCAAGAATTGCATTATGCTATACCTTCTGTTAGATAATATTCTATATGAAAGGTATAAGAATCAAAAGATTCTTTAACACAGTAAATCAGGCCAAATACTCTTAAATATATCTGTCTATTCAACTTATTTCAATGCACTTTTATTTCATATTATGGGTATGAAAACACTTCCATGTCCAATCTATGACATTGATATATATCATTTCTATTTATTTTAAGTACGTTTAATTATATAGACACTGCATACTCTATGTATGCTGTGTGTTTATTCTCATAGAAACATTTGGCTGTTATAATGTACGATATGTTCAAACTTTTAGTCTTCTCTACTGTAAGAATTTCCACCTGGCACAGTAAAAATGTCAGATCTTTCCCATTCATTTATTCTATATAAAATTTAAAACAAATAGATGGATCAAAAATAGTGAAACTTATTCACCTTTGGGAGGTGTTGGTCTTTGGTTTTTGGTTTTTTGTTTTTCTTTTATCATTGGCCAATATAAAGGTCTAGGGTAATATTTCCCAGTCTAAGTGACTTCTCAAAAGTGATTTTCAATGAGATTTACGCACTGGAAACCGATGGAGTCATAGCTACATTTCTCCATGTGTGAAAAATTCAATCCAGAGAGGCATACCTAAGTCAACCTAACCCCAAGTGTAAACACCACTAGTGCCAGGTCTACAATAGCACTTACTTTGGTATATTTTACCATCACTGAGGAGTGTGAATAAAATCCCTCAAAATGACACAAGTTACAGCAACCTCAGCACTGGTGTGGATGGCACTGTGTCAGTGGCAGCACTTCTCCCAACACCATAGCTGCCACCTCTCACAGAGGTGGAATTATGATGCCAATGGCAGAGCTGTCTCCTGTCGACATGGAGCACCTTCACCACGTGCACTATAGCAGTGCAGCTTGCTGAAGTAGCTCTGCTACGGTTGATTGCCCCTACGTCGACGGAAGAATTCTTCCATCCACCTAGCTACCAGTTCTTGGGAAGGTGGATTGAGGACAATGGCAGAGAACCCCCTCATGAGGGCCTACACAGGCACACTGCAGCAACATGGCTACAGCACTGCAGGAGTTTTAAGTGTCACCACAGCCTAAAGCTTCGTAGGGCCTGAGTCACTTTTAAAAATAGAACTTATACAAGCTATTGAGGGGCTGACACAATTGCTGGGCTCCTGGGTGGGGGGAAGAGGGAACAGCTCTGTACTTCCAGAAGGGGTTCGGTCTTGTACAGAAGGAGCGTGACTTGGGCAGCAAGCCCTCGGCGCTGGCTGGAAGGTGCCGTGCTGCACTAGCTGGGATCCCTGGGCCCTTTTGAATTGCTGGGCCCTGGGGTGGTTGTCCCCTCTGGTCCCTCCATCAGTGGGCCTCCAAGCTATTACTGCATATTATAGTTAAGTTTTATTTCAGTCGAGGCAATGTGCAATAGCTCACAGATAATTATGTAATATGATATCATAGCTAGTTGTGGATTTCTCTTCAGATGGATTTCTATTGTTGAGGCTCCAGTTTTGTGTCAGCGTTTGCTCTCACTCCTGTGTTTTTCAGCACTGATGCTTTGAGGGAGGAATAATCTTTCAAATGCCTTACACAGCACTCATAATTCTCCCCTGCTGTAGGATCAGCTGTATCATTAAATGCACCAATTTGGAAGAAGCTTTTAATACTTTTTTTTAAGCTGGATATTTAAAACAAGATGTGTGGGATGGTGATGATACATAAATGTCAGTATGTCTGTCATAATGGGTTCTTCATGCTTATGGGTGAAGCTCACACCTCCATCCCTGAAGACAGCCTGACTCAACAGAGGACTCAGCTGGTGTTTGGAGTGCAGAATCCACCCTCAATCATAAGCAGCACAGAGGGTAATTGGACAGCCCTTCTGAGGCTGTTACTTCAAATCCTGAAGTGGAGTACCAGCCACAACCACTCCCCTACATGGGGATTTGTGGCCATTGAATCTGTGATAATAGCAGGCGTCCTGTTCTTTACTTTTCTCAGCCTGCCTCCTAACCCTGAACCTGAGGTGACCCATGAATACTATAAGCCAATGTTTAGTGTACCACGTGTGGTTCTCATGCAATGGATCTAAGGCAATTCTAATACACCTGGGTCTTTCCACAACTCCTTCAATGGATAGAAAACCCATGAGATCACTTACTGACATCATGCCTTTGTCTTTCTATTCTGGACCAGAAAGCTTTATTGTCGGTTTTTAAAAGGGGGATGAGCCAGATATGTGTGAATTTGATTCCAGCAATAACTTTCAAGCCTGTTGCTTGCAGGAAATTGCAGTGTGACTGCAAAAAGATAGAGGAGCTGAGGATGATATTGTTCTTTTTTATGCAACTGGGATGGGGCAATCATAGGCTTTATGAACATACACTTATGCTAGCTCATTAGCAGAGTTCCCACAGCTGGCAGCATCTGTTTCCACTCATGGTGCACATCCACACATGCCTCATTGCGTATAACAAAATTTATTCTTCACATGACTGGAAAAAATGAGAGGGAACATTGGTGGAGAGTGAGGTAGTCCTGGTTGCAGGTTCTCCCCAGCTACTCCACCCAAGATGACTGGTGGAAACAACCAAGACTGAACTGCGGGAAGCAATGGGGCCCAGACTGGAAGTGTGTCTGGCCTGAGAAGAATATTATTAGAATCATATTTAGGATGAGTTCTTATACGTAACTTGTTTCTTTAGTGTATTAAGTTTAGCTTGCGTGTTTGCTTATTTTGCTCAGTTACCCACTTTGTACTGTCTGCTACCTCTTATGGCCACTTAAATCTTATCTTTTTGTACTTACTAAGATCACTTTTGTTCAGTAATAAAACCAGGTAAGTAATTACTACCTGGGAGAGCAAAGAAACTGTGTGTATTAATCTTTACCTTGAGAAAGAAAGTGAATGTCTTGAGCTTGTAGGCTATAGATCTCTATACTGTGTAAGATGGATGTATTTAGGATTCAGCTCCCAGAAGTGTGGTGTACATGAGTGCTCGGAAAAGAACGCACACTGTGTGAACTGCAATGTGTGTTTGCAACCTGGGAGGGAGAGGGGGCTTGTCTCTGCATCTGTGTTGAAACAGGCTGGAGAGATGGGCTCAGCAAGACAGGGTTACAGGGTCCCCAAGTTTTCAGTGGAAGCAGGCTTAGGGGTGTCTCTGCATATCAGTTGACAGGCCCAAGGGAGTCCTGACCTGTCGTAATAACAATATGAAGTTCTTCACCATTTTCTCTTCCTGCATTAGTAGTACTTCATTCACTTCAAAGATCCTGCAAGCTTTGATTTATATGCTGGTCATTGAAATCCTTTGTCTCTAATAATTCCAGCTCTTTATGAAACATAGTTACAGCAAATCACTTAGATTGGCTCAGAAACACCTCCAAGCCGTTATATTCTCTACTTACCTCTGTGTATTCTTTACCCTGTCTGTTGCTGTCTGTGGTGCTATTCAGCTGCCTCTGCTTCTAGTTCCTTGTCAGTTACTTCACTGTTGCTGTGAAACTTATTAAAAAGAAACCATGTGGCAATGTCTGGTGGCATTTTGTCAGTTGTTTAACCTGTGTAGCTGTATAATGTTCCACACTTCATGGTACTACTCAATAGTTGAAGAAAGTCTTAGGCCAAGTTTACATTAGACCTTAAAGTCAATTGTAGATATGTTATTCCAGCTGCAGCAATTGCATAGCTGGAATCAACTTACCTACAGTCAACTTACCTGGCTGTCCTCACTGAGGAAGGTCAATGGGAGAAATTCTGCCATCAACTTCCCTTAGTCCTTGTGAGATGGAGGAGTACAGGGATCAACTGTTGACACCAGGTAGTTTGATCTCAGGCATGCCTAATAGGCATGCAAAATCGAACCCTGGAAGACCGACCCTGCCTGGGTCAGTCTTCCAGGTAGTGAAGGCATACCTTAAGATTAGCTATGAGGATTTTGGTTGGTAATACTAACAGCCATTGGTCTTTGTCCCCACACAGTGGTCATACTGGTGAACAATGGGAACCTGAGGGTTGGCCAGTGCTAAGCCTAATCTTTGCTCAGCTCAGAAAAAGTTAAATTTAGGGCAGTGCAAAACAAAATACCTGTAACTGAATAGCTGCATGAAAAAAAGCTCTGACTTTTCTGGGGACCTTTCCATTTACTTGACCAGCATGAAGCAAAACCACATTAGAAGTTTAAATCAGATCTCAGGAAGGATGGATGAATATTGCACAGGTTTTTTTTTCCCTATCTAGCCATTATCCCCTTCCATCCCACTCTTTCTCCTTTAAATGTAGCCTACTTATTTATCTCAGTAATAGCAGGTAGGGAATTTAGCAGTCTTTACAGCATGTCATATTGTCCTATAACAGCTATCCAACAAGAGGCATTGCTCATAATGTCAAATGACAATAGTTTTATCCCTTTCTGCTCCATAATTTATGTCTTGAATTTAAGAGTTTGAAGTGTCACAGATGCAGGGAAAGAAATATCAAATCTCTAACAAATTCTGATCAAAATAGCTTTTCTTATGGAAAACTGGTATAGGATTAACAAGGCTGAACTATGCGGATTTTATCCAGTAGCTGAGTGTACACTGATATCCATGAAGGTGGATATCATCTGAGGACAAGAAGATAAAAATGACATGTAGCAAGATGGCTGATACATTGGGATACCATTCTTCAACGAACATACATTGTGGGAAGTGAAACATCTTAAAAATCTCCAGGATTAATATCACTGTATTTCAGCACACAAATTATATGAACATCTAAAGGATTGGTAACAATCAGATGCCTCTTACAGCTAGTCATTAACTATGAGTCAAACAAAATTGTACTGGAAACAGTAGCTTTTTAAGTATTGTGGGCTTCCCTGTGCTTGTTTTAGCTTTTGACCTTTCACTAACCATATATTTGAAGGAATGAGCACCTTAACAAAGCCCTTTGGCCCAGACCAGGTTAATAGGTCTTTGGTTTCTTTGTAGACTGTTCTCATTTTTTAATATTTTGGCTGAACCTGATGTTTTTTAAAGTGAAACTATCACTAGATATAAGGATAAGACTGCCACAAGCACAGATGCAGTGAAAAATTTCAGTATTTCCTCTTAATACATATTTCTTGTTTAGTTCAGAGCTAAACAATCCCTATAAAATTAAAAAAAGCTTCACTAAGTAAGTGGTTAGTCTTGTTATAGCAGGCCTTTAATCAGTCTGATAAAAACTAATCAGAATCGTTAAATGTCCTCCTTAGAGTGATAATAGAACACTACAGAAGGTCTTATCACTATTACTGGATAAGACATTAAAAAGGATTTTATACGTATTTTTTCACGTCTGGAAACTCAGTGACTATGGGCTGCCATTGTTGCAAATGATATAGTTTTTCTTTCTTCATGTCCACTAGGGACTATGAGAGAGGCAGGAAACAGTTACATGCTCCTTTCTCCAGGAAGACTTTCTCTTCTTCACAGTGAAGAGGAACTGGCTTTGGGAGAGGCTAGCAGTGACTTGCTCCCAAATCTTGTAACTTTTGGCCAGGGCAGTGGCTACCCAGTGCCATCTCTGGAGCTAAAATAGTTCAGAGACACACTGATGGTACTTTCTTCCTCCTGATAAAGCCAAATGGTTTCCTAATCAGCCAGGCAGTACACAGGTACTTTTTGCCCTCTTGGATGGTGAGGGAAGCAGTTTATTAACATTTGATTAAAATATGCAAGATTCAAATTAAAAATTGACCACTCAGAACACTGCATGTGACTACTCAGCACTCTACCAGGTTGTGAGTTCTGCAGACAGATCTAAATACAAACTGACCTTTACATTATGCAATAAGGTTTTGAGGCTGTATTGGAGACAACTGTGCAACAAACATCTTATTATGTAATCGGATTGAATATATGTGTAATTTTCTCCTGCTTCTCTGTGGTCATGCACCAATAGATTGTCTCTTTCGCTTGTTAAGATATGTCTCAATGTCAGGTCAGAGAATTTGAACTAAATACATTACTCATTAGTATTTTTATTGCACTTAGCATGTTCATAGCACTACACAAATTACAGTTAATGATTGTCATTATTCTTTGTACATAAAATAATTTGAACACATACTTTGAATATTTTGACCCACCCTTTACTTTAGGTTCCTCCATTTTATTTCACACCACTTACCAGATGACCTCACATGTGCATTAAATGTAATCCACACGTGTGCATTAAGTTACCATCTCTATGCTGATGAGTCACACGCTTCTTTGTAATTCATTCAGTTTTGACTCTGATGTCTCCTGGATGTCTGGCTGTTCATTCAAACATGACATGGCTTAATCTTTCTTCTTCGACCATCATTAGCTTTCTAATTCTATCACCACTGACAATGCCACCATCCTTGTGACACGGCCCATATAGGCAGGCAATAATCTTTTGGTACCTTCTCTCCGTAGCCCCTGTATCCAAGATTTATCCAAATTCTGCCATTTTTAATCCCTGTCATTTTCAAAAGCCATCTATTTCTCATCTGTTAAAATGTTTGTCCAGGCCCTTCTAATATCCTGTCTTGTTTGTTACACCATCCTTCTCTCTGGCCTCCTCAACACCCTCTTTGCATTTCTGGTCAACAACAACAGTTGCTGCCAAAACTTATCTTCCTCCCCATTAATATATCACCCCCCCCATCTCTAAAGCTTTTCACTTGTTTCATCTCCTCTACCACCTAATAGCCAGGCTTCTTGGTTTGCCTTCAGGACCCTGTATAAATTCACCCATCTGTACATAACTATCCTTGTCTCATTTCACAATGCCCACTCTGTCCGCATTGCTCCATCAGTGCTGCTGGCCTCATCTGCTCGTTATAGGGATGTTAATCGTTAACCCTAAATGGATGAGGCTTACTGGTTATGATTAGCAGATGGGGACTGTTTCAGCCCCCACACACTGTGAGCAGGCAGCAGATCCAGCCCTGCAGGGCCTGCTGTAGGTGGAGGGTGCTCCAGCCTGGCAGGAATAGCCCTGATCTGTGGTGGCTTGGGGCTCTCCAGGGTCAGATGTGCAGCAGCCCTGAAGCAGTCCCACCCCTGGACACTTTCCCCACCTCATTTAACTGGTTAACTGGTTAAACTTAACATTTAAATGGTTAACTACTGAAATGGGATTTTATGTCCCTAGCTTATTAGGCAGATCCTTAGATATTTCCTTTGTGCCGCCTTACACGACAGTCCACATGCTTGGAAGGTCTTAGTTGAGCTTAGCTCCAGGTCATCATCCTCTCCACATGCAAATTCCTCCTAAAAATCTACCTGTGCCAAGACAACAAATACAATCTGATTATTATGGCCAGGCTGTGGGGCCCTAGGGACAGGAGATGCATCACCTTTTCTTTTCCCCATAAGTATAACACATTGCATTACCAAGCGTTAAGCATTAAGCATCATAAGGAATTACCGCCATGAGCACTTCATATTGCCCATCACCTCTGTTTCTCAAATTATTATTTTTAATTTGTTTTCCAGCCTACATTTTATGCATGGGAAGTGCCTTACACTTACACTTCCAAGCATATAAATACATGGGGGATACTGCCACAATCAAATTAGTAATAATTTCAACCAAGCTTCTGACTGTCCTGGCTGTTGTTACTTTCTTTTCAGACCTAGCCAATTATAACAACTGATGCACTGATTTGAAGCTGAAGTGGGCTCTTTCACCTGTAACAACATCAGTTGCCAATGTTTCTAAATGAATGCAATTTATTTATCCCATTTCTTTGTGCTGAATTTATTTCAAGAGGTACAATTTTCACAGTGTACTGTAATAAATAGGAACATGAATGCCACTTAAAAGCTGCGTCTACACTAGCCGGCTATTTCAAAGTAGCTGGGCCAACTTTGAAATAGCACCCACCGCATCTATATGTGCTGAGCGCTATTTTGAAGTTGAAATCGACGTAAGGCGGCAAGACGTCGAAATCGCTATCCTTATCAGGAGATGGGAATAGCACCCTAGTTCGACATTGAACGTCGAAGTAGGGCACGTGTACACGATCTGTGTCCCGCAGCATCGAAATAGCAGGGTCCTCCACGGCGGCCATCAGCTGAGGGGTTGAGAGATGCTCTCTCCAGCCCCTGAGCTCTGTGGTCACCACGTGCAGCAGCCCCTTAAAGCTCCCCGCTCCCTTATTTCCTGCGCAGGAAGCTGAGAGCGCGTGCAGGCAGGAGGACACACATGTGCCCAGCCTGCACGTTCTCCACAAGCCCCAACCCATCACCCAGCACCCATGGCAGCCAGCCAGCTCCCCAAGCATCCACAGGGCACCCCCTCCAAGGGGACCAAGGGCTCCCAGCCAGCCAGCCAGCGGGGGAAGAGCCAGCGGGGCCCCTCCTGGTCAGAGGCCGAGATCCGAGACCTGCTGGGGCTTTGGGGCAAGGAGGAGGTGCTACAGGTAATGCGGAGCAAGCTTCAGAATGCAGATGCATTCACTCAGCTGGCCGAGGGCCTGGCTGCCCGGGGTCACCCTGTCTGCACTCCTGACCACGTCAGGAGTAAGGTGAAGGAACTGCGTCAGGGTTATGCCTGGGCCCGGGACACGACCAGCCGATCTGGGGCCGCCTCCTCCGCTTGCCCCTTTTACAGGGAGCTCAGGGAAATCCTGGGCCCCCGGTACACCACCTCCCCCCGGCCACCCTTGACACCTCGGCCGACAATCCCCAGCAGGCCCCGGAGATGGAGGCCAGCCCAGAGGCCAGCCCTGCACCCCAGGGGCCCCCACAGGAGCCCACCCCTGGGACAGCACAGCAGGAGGAGGAGGAGGAGGCCTCCAGCAACAGGGGGTTGCTCATATACCTCCCCTCCTGCAGCTCCAGCAGGGCATCCACCCGATGGGTGTCCCCCGACCGTGGGAGCGGACCATCAGGTATGTACCCCGGTGCACACCCCCGGGGTTAAGGTGCGGAGACAAGGGACATGACCAGGGCCTTCCACGCACCCAGATGACCATGGCCCCGAGGACAGCAGTGGCATGTCCCTCAGAAGAGTCCATCAGCCCCTGCCCACCCCCCAGCAGGACAGCGCCATGCCCCATCCCTGGGGATGGGGGGAGCAGAACCTAGAGGTCACCCCGGGGGGCAGGGGGGGGATAGCACACCCATCATCATCGGCAGCATCTCTGGGGGACGGGGATGGGGAACCAGCAGCAGAGGGGTAGGGAGACACGGGCCATGGGTCAGGGCCCAGACTAACGGCTGTCTCCACTCTTCCCCACTCTGTTCCACAGCTGTACCATCTGAGGGCCCTGAAAGCACGGGCGCTGTGTCCATTGTGCTGAACAGCCCACCGGGGTCATCACAGCAGGCCAGCCCAGCAGCGGAGCAGGGACCGGCCCCAGGACGAGCCCGACAGCACCGGAGCCATCCCCGGGCGGCCGCTGACCCTCAGCTCCTCGCCACCCTCTGGCGTCAGCTGGAGGTCTCGGAGCGCCGCCTGCACGTGCAGGAGCGAGCGCTGGCCTGGTGCCAGGAGGCTTGGGGGGCTTTCATGTGGACTTTTGAGCGGATCGCGGAGCAGTTGTCCCCCCCCCGCCGCTCTGCCCGCCATCCCTCCGAGCTGCCCTCCACCAGCAGCCGTCCTGGAGCCTGCCGCCGAGGGGGACTGCGGGCCTCAGGACCTGGCCCTGCCGTATCTGCCGGTTCTCCCGGCCCCCACCCAGCCTCCAGCCCAGACGTGGGTTGCGCCCCCCCCCCCACGCCAGGCGCTGGACAATAGGGGTGAAGGGCCAAGGACGTTGCCCCCCAGGCCCCCCCCCTTTGTATATATTCCCCCCATAATTGTAAATAGTTCATTTGTTCCACTCCCCTTTAGTAGCTGCCCCCCCCATGTACATAGTTCCCCCCCTTCTTAATGTAGAGTTCATTGTTTTGTTTAAAAAAAAAGATTTTGGTTTATTTACAAAAGAAGTGTGTGTGTGTGGTGTGTGCTCCCTGGTGCGGGTGTGGGGGCAGGTAGTGTTGTGGGAGATGTGGGGGGGCGGTTGGTGGCTCACCAGCAGTTGGCCCTGCCAGCGTTCACGCTGCAGCCTGCTCAAAATGGGCCCGCAGGGCCTCCCGGACCCAGATCCCCTCAGGGTCGACCTGGCGACTGAGGGCAGCGGGTGGCTGGGCCTTGGCCCTGCCAGCCTCCACAGCCCAGCCCTGGAAGAATGCCTCTCCCTTGTTCTCCACCAGGTTGTGGAGTACGCTGCACGCGCCCACAACCTGGGGGATGTTGGCAAGCCCTGCATCCAGGCGGGTGAGGAGACACCTCCAGTGGCCTTTGAGGTGGCCGAAAGTGCGCTCGACCACCTGGCGCGCAAGGTTCAAGCGGGTGTTGAACCGCTCCTGGCTGGCTGTGACATGGCCCGTGTAGGGGTGCATGCGCCAGGGCTGGAGGGGGTACGCCACGTCTGCGACGAGGCAGAGGGGCAGGGTGGTGTCCCTCAGTGGGATCTCCTGCTGGGGAATGTAGGTCCCTGCCTCCAGCTGGCGGCACAGGCCTGAAGTTCTGAACACCCGGGCGTCATGGTGCTTCCAGGCCAGCCAACGTAAATGTCCAAGAAGCGGCCCTGGCTGTCCACCAAGGCCTGGAGGACCACGGAATGGTATCCCTTCCTATTCAGGAAGCATCCTCCACTGTGCTCTGGGGCATGGATGGGGATATGGGTCCCATCTAGAGCCCCAAAGCAATTAGGGAAGCCCAGGCTGGCAAACCCCGCAATGGTGGCATCCGGGTCACCAAGCCACACGAGCCTGTGGAGGAGCAGGGCATTGATTGTGCGGACCACCTGCAGGGGAAGGACATGAGAGAGCACCCGTGAGGGGTGTGCAGGGTGTGTCTGGCCCTTTCCCTGGGCTCCCTCTCCCCCCAGGGCTTCCCCCTTGATTCCCCCTCTTCCCCAAGCTCCCTCTCCTCCCTGGGCACCCGCTCCCCCCCCGGGCTCCCCCCTCCCCCTGGGTCCTCTTATCTCCATGACGACAGGCCCGACGGTGGCCTTGCCCACGCCAAACTGCTGCCCCATGGATTGGTAGCTGTCTGGAGTGGCCAGCTTCCAGACAGCGATGCCGACCCATTTCTCAATGGTGAGGGCACGTCTCATGGGGGTGTCCTGGTGCTGTAAGGCAGGGGTGAGCCACTGGCAGAGCTCGAGGAACATCTGCCAGCTCATCTGGAAATTCCGGCGCCAGCGGTCGTTGTCCCACTCGCCAAGCACCAGCCGCTCCCACCAGTCCGTGCTAGTGGGGTACCTCCATAGCAGGCGGCATGTCCGGCAGGGGGAGGCTGGGAGGGCAGCAAGGTCTGGGGCTGCTTCTTCATCCCCCGAGGACAGCTCATCTTCCTCAAATAAAAGATGCTGAGCTGCCTCCTCCATGGCACTGAGCAGGGTGGCCACTGCTCCAGGGGCGGGTGTGTGGGCCTCTGGCTGCTGCTGGGGGTTCACGCTGCTTACACGGTGTATGTGTGCTTGTGGCTCTGCAGACCGTGTGCTGTGCAGGCTGAGTGTGTCTGGGAGAGGCCCTTTAATGGAGCGGCTTGCTGTTGCCCCGGAAGTGCTAGTCTGCCCTGTGACCCTGTCTGCAACTTTTCCTGGCACCCTTATTTCGATTTGTGTGTAGACGCTCCCCTGCAGTGCCTATTTCGATGTAGTGCTGTCCTACATCGACGCTGAACGTCGACGGCACCAGCCCTGGAGGATGTGTCGACGCTACTTGTTGAAATAGCTTATTTCGATTTCGCTACATCGAAATAAGCTATTTTGATGTACCGTCCCAATGTAGACGTAGCAAAAGAGTAACAAAATTAATTGGCATCACAACTTAAATCTGTGAGAAGCTGTCTTTCCAGAATGAAAACCAATCATAGGATGTATTTAGACATTTTGCTATTTGTCTTTAGTTTGACTGGTTGCCAGGTTGGTTGTTTTGTTGAGAGATTGGTTGGGCAGTCTGGCTGCACTCTGTCGACAGAGCAATTAGCTTTGCTGCCTGCCCACGGTCTGTTGACAGGTTTTGTTGGAATATATCGTCCGACAAAAACTTCTGTTAACGGATTGCTCTAATCTAGACATAGCCTCTGTACTGCCTGCTCATTAGTTTGCATGAGAAAGTACATATTTGTGTAAGGCTAAACTGTCTTCTAAATGTATGTTCCTGAATCTGCAAAAAAAATGGAGAATTAATATATTATCTGTCCACCTTATGGAATACTCTAGTTAAGATCATCTGGTAATCTCTGGAGGGATGGGGCAGGAAGGAGCGTGTGTGTGCGTGCGTGTGTGTGTTACTGGGCTTATGTAAAACAATTAAGCTATGTTAGGTGCAGCTATTATTTGCTTATCTAACACTTGCTTACAGAGATGAGATTAGAGTGCATAATATGTATAGAGTATAATACAGAGACCATGTTCCATAGCTTGGAGCATAGAGAACAAAGCTCATTCCTCTTCATGGGCTAAAGTACCCCACCTTGGAGTAAGGCCCAGGAAGGCAAAAAATGAGGGTCCTCTTGCAAAGTCTTTTAATTTTTTCAATCAGGGCATGGGCTTTGGTCCTCTAAACGCCTGTCCACCAATGTTAAGTCACATGAATCCAAGATACCCACTGAGAGACCTTGTAGTTCTGGTCTTCATGTTTCACAGGGCAGCTTTGATCAAGATGAGGCTCTGACAGCAGACTTTTACCTCAAATACGATACCAAAATCAGTGAAGAAACACAGCAGAAAGGTTATTATTGCCCCATCCTCCACAAAGGTCTCTTCCAGGTGCTACATTAGAGGAAGTAGGAACAACTTACATGTCACCCTTCACTTGGCCTGGCCACTTCTCCCCTATATGGGGACTCAGGACCAATAGACTGAAAGCAATGGGGTCCAGAGGAGAATGTAGACACTCTTGCAGAGGCAGATGATTCCCCCATTTGTGTGAGAGAGGAGATATGCAGGAATAATTTTGAGTGCAAAAAAGGGCAGATCTCCTGGTAGTCTTGAAACTGTGTGTGGAGAAAGAACAGTTTGCAACCAAATTTGCATTTTTTCCAGCTTTCACACATTTCAGTGTGAAACTGATAAAGATTATCCATTTAGACTTTCTTGCAGATGTATAATACAATACTAATTCTGTCAAGGCAGCAAGAAAATAAGTCTCTTTTGTCTCCCATCAGGCCAGCACCTAGATGCAGGAATACTTGGAATTATTTAATGTTTTTTTATTGTGTATGTGCCTTGGGCCTCAATCCTGCAGCTGCTTGCACGTATAATTAAGCAATTTTAATCATGTGAGTAGTCCCATAAATTCAGGCAGGAGGCTGCAACTGGGAGTGAGCAATGGTGCCCCCTTATGGACACAGCTGTTCACCTACTAAGAAAGGGTTGAATTCTGGCCTGGCTCACTTGTGTTTGTAGGACTGGGATTTAGGGAATTGAACACGTTTACCTACAGGATCTGATACCCTAACAAGAAAAGATCATGGTGTATCCTATCAACAATATTTGAAGAGACTAGCTTAATATAACCAGGCAGTTTGTTAATGTTTTACAAAGAGCAACATTTCTTCAAGTACCATAAGGTACAATTAACTTGTGCCTGGGTATTGGTAGAGACTATACAAACCTTTTTTTTGGGGGGCGGGGGGGGGTGTTTCCCTGAACCTTATTTATATTTTAAAATCGGGATGATTGATCAATCCAAGTACCTTCAGCCGTATGACCCCTGTGCAAGAGATAGCAGCAAGAACTGCTGCAGCACAGCATTCCAATGGATTTTGGAGCAAGGAAAATACTAGTGACCTCATGGAGGGTAAAAAGATGTTCTGGTTAGACCGAAGTAATAGAAGCCAGCAGTCCCTTGAGGCTTCATCCTAGGGGCCGGACTCCAGGCCACAAAGAAGTGCCACGTCCTTGGACATGAGCTGGGAACCAGCTGGCCGAATGTGTCTTTTATTTGGCTTTACTGTGGTTAAAATGAGGCCTGGCGCACGTGCCCAGCTGGGAGGGGGGCGGCGGCAAGGGACAGCGTTAGGCATCTGTACGCCCACTCCAGAGCGGGAAAAAACGGGCTGCCTCCTGCAGGCAAGGCAGCGGAGGAGCTGCTCTCCCCGCAGGCTCGGGGAGCCAGGCTAGGGCCCCAGCAGGCCGGTCGGCTGCGCTTCCCCCGCGCCTCCGCTAGGGGTCTCCCCGGGGTGTGCGCTGCAGCTGCTCGGGGTGGGCCGGGCTATCAGCTGACTCGCGCTCTCCCCGGAGCTCGGCTGGTGCTGCCGCAGCTCACTCCGGCTTCCCGGCGGCGGCGGGCAGCGGATCTACAGCCAGACTCCCGCCAGCCACCTCGCTGGGCTGCGCCGCTGCGATGCTGCCCCGCGTCGCGCTCCTCCTGCTGGCTTGGTCCTGCGCGGCCTGGGCTGTCGAGGTAAGGGCTGCCCCCCTCCCTCCCGCTCGGCTGCCCAGAGCCTTTGTCCGCGCCGCGCCGAGCAGAGCCGCTGGCTGCTTCGGGCTCGGCTCCAGCCCGGCGCCGCCCAGGGGCTAGGGTAGCCTGGCTCGGCTCCAGCTTCCGCTCCGCACGCCGGGCAGGGCAGGGCAGGGCAGGAGGCTCCCGCAGCTCGGGCGGGCCACGAACAAAAGCGGGTGGGGGCGGTGGTAGGCGCCAGGAGCCGGCACGGACCGCAGCCGGGCTGCTGGCTTGCGGGGAACTAGCTCCCGCCCCGCGCTGCAGGACACCCGGCGGCAGTGCACGCCCCTGCCGAAGGAGGGGGTGACTGCGCGCCCCGGGGCAATCCCGGCGGGGCGGGGGCTGCCTGGAGCAGGTCCCGCGGGAAGGGAGCCTGGCGCCGCCTGGGGCTCTCTCTCCAGCGCAGCGCAGCCCCGGCCGTGGAACAAAGGGCCGGCGGCGCCTCGCCCGGCTGCCTGTGGCTGGGGGCTCACCCCGAGCCGGGCTCGGCTCGGCTCAGGTGGGCAGGGAGCAAGGGACAGCCGGGGAGGGGCGAGGGAAGGAGGCGCCGGTGCCCGGCTTTGCGGGATGGGGGGGGCGCTGCCCCTCCGCGGGGCGCCGGCTTGCGGGGTCCCCCTCGGCCCGGCTGGCGGGGTTGGGGTGAACGCAGAGTAGGAGCGAGAAGATGGCGCCTCTGCAGTGCAGCAAAGCCAGGCTGTCAGGCGGGCTGCAGCCGGCAGACATCCTCCCGCCGCTAGGTGAGACTAGCCCCAGCCCGCCTTCCCTCCTGCTGCTGCTGCCCCGCGGGCAGGGATCCTCTCCGGGGCCGCCAGGCGGTGCTGTGTGACACGATGCTCTCCTGCTCGCCTCTTCCCTTCGGGGAGCTTCGCGTCCCCTTTGCTCCCTCCTCTCCTTAACTGTTCCCGGTGTCATTGCGGGGAGGAACATCTCCGCACCCTGGCGGAGCCAGCCGAGGTGTGAGCGCTTTGCTGGCGCGCTTAGTTAGCCCTTGTGGATTCAACCCCTCTCCGGAGAAGCATGGCTGTGGAGGAGGAAGATTAAATATGCGCCCCTCCTTTGGAAGTGAGGCGGTTCTGAAGAGCAAGGAGTCATAAGTTCATTTCTTAAATAGGGTTGAGTGTCCAGACCTTGGATCTTTTGGGAGGTAACATGCAAGTGGGGTGGGGCCAAATCTGGGCAAACACTGGGGCTGAGAAAAAATCCCTGAGTCATCTTCTGGTCTTGTTGTGTTCTTGTTTTCCACAGCTTGCCTTCAGAGGCACAGGCTCTCCCTCTCCTAGTAAAGCAATTAATGCCTAGCTAGAAAACAGGCATTCAAGGAATGGGAATGTGCTAAAGACAAACAGCAAGCACAGGCTCGGCAGCCAAGCAAAACCATCGACTGCCCTTCTGCAATGAACTGCCCCTCCTTATTTCAGGGAGGGGATGTGTGTGTCCAGGATATTTCACTCTAGATCAGTGAGGGGCGCAATCTAGGCTAGCGAGTGGGTCGCATGAATGGTCCTTCTTCATCTCAGTGGGTCTCAAGATTCTTGTTACCAAGGCAGTCTCCCAGGATAGGGTAACTTTCCTAACTGTGCTTGCGTACCTAGAATTTGCAGTGTGTGTCGACTGAACCATTGAGCATGAGAGCCATGTGCTCCCACTCCAATATTGTGTGTTATCAGCATGCACCTCACTTCACGTGAACCTGTTTTACATGTATGCTGCTCTTGTAATATCGGTAGAAAAAACCTCTATGGGCAAAAACCAGCAGATTCTGGCAAAGTTGTGCATGGGTAATAGGAAACAAAATTTCTCATAACAAAATGCCACAGAACCCCAATAGGCCACAGATTGCCCACCAGCTCTCTAAATTATTAGAGCAGCTGAGGCAGGATTTTTTTTATTTATTCAGTCTTTTCCTAGTTAATAAGAAAATATGTAGGCTTCAAATGCTAATATTACATGGGTTTCAAATTAAAGAGCTATAAATTCAGGTTCTGATCTCACAAACTCTTCCTGCAGAGTGCGTGGCTTAAAACTGAGGCCAGGTCTACACTAGGATAGGTTTGAATTAAGATACGCAATTCCAGCTACATTAATTGCATAACTGGAAATGGTATTCCCTGGTTTGAATTTTGGTGCTGTCCCCAGAGCGGGAGGTTGACTGGAGAAACACTCTCATTGACTTCCCTTTCTCGTTGTGATTGTGAGGAGTATAGGAGTTGATGGGAGAGGCCTTAACATTCGATTTTAGCCTGTCCCTGTTAGACGTGCTAAATTGAACCCTGGAGGATTGACCTCTGGAGCAGCAATCCTTGGACAAGTATAGCTGTGCTCTGAGAGTGATTCTGGGGAAGCTTGCAGGATTGCGTACTTGGTTTTCAAATGGGTTGGGTTCTGTCAACTGGAGTCAACCGAACATTGTTATAAATACAAATGAGTTAAACAGAATCTCCCCCTAGGCCAGGGTTTGGTAACCAAAATATCAAGAAGAGCCATTTTTTTTCAAATTTGGTTAAAAAAAAAACTCCATTCATGAGCGGCAATGCATGTGAACAGGACTTCATTAGTAGCACAATCAAAACACAGATACAGTATGATATCCCACAATGCACTACACACATTAAATGGGGAGTTATCCAACATTTCAAGATCACCTATCATTTGGTATTTAGATATGAGTTGTTCATTGTTGGGCTTTTCTATGTTCAGTTTATCAAAAATAATTAGGAGGGTTTTTGTTTTACTTTGCAATTATAGTGTTGGGAGCCACAAAGAAGTGTGCAACCCGCAGAAGACCCCTGCCCAAGGCTCTGTTAGTGGAATGCTAAAACAAGGTTAGGCAGAAAATTTAGAAAAAGAGGGCAAGTTTTTTATGTCTTTATTTTGCTACAATACTGTCTCCACTTTTACTGCTCTCTTTGCCCATTCTCTTAGGTTTGTTTGACGAAGAATGATATTCCTCGTCTTCAGCCTGACATCTTTTGTTTTGAAACAATTATTTGAATTGAGAAAATCATTTTATGTGCAAGAGTTCCTATTTTATTCAGTAACCTGTAATGCAGGCGATTCTTGGATTACCTGTCATTTAATTGCCGGGCATTATAGACATTTTGTTTTTAGGAGTATTCTGCATCAGAAAAGGACTTAAATTATTTTTATATGGTTTAAAATACCCCTGTAGAAACCTGATTCTATACTATTTAGAATGAGATACTTCAGTACATTATCAAAAATATTTGCTTATATAAGAGAGTGAGGGCAGGAAGAGAAGAAAGAATTTACTTCAGTTGAAATGGCTGTTTGCCTGTATCTGAGAATTTGCTACTGACTTCAGTTTATGAAAATCTTGCTTCTAGGCATATAAGCTTTTCCTCCTACAGTTTCAAATTGCTTTTGGAATTCATTAAGTAGCAGAAATTCTTGTCTTCAAGAAATTTTTTCTATCCCATATTTTTGGGTTGGGGGTTGAGAAGGAAGTAGAAATTAAGGACAAGGAAGAGAAATGGTTTTAAGTGGCATATGGAGAATACCTATCCTATACAGAGATAATCAGGTTCCTTGAAACATTTTTAAATAAATTCCTAGTTCTCTGGCCTTATACTGGTTTTAGTAAGTTTTTATTTCATTCCATGTAACTGATCTGTGTTTGAAGAGTATGAGATGCATTTTGCTTAATTAAGCAAAAATTGTAATGAGTATGAAAGTGATGGATAACAGGGAAAGTATCTATTCAAGAACATGATAATTAGAAGCAGAAATGCCTTTCAAACTACATCTATTTCCACTAATTGTCTGATTTTCAATACATTAACACAATTATATCTCTTCCTGAACTTCTTAGTGAACTTTTCTTATTAGCTGAGATTTTCTTTTTAAATTATATATTAATGGAAATATCAAGATTGCTATTAGCTCTGTTTTGAATGCTCTAGTTGTTCCAACAAGTGAGATTGTTTACTTGATTGTTCTAGCGTGGTAATGAAAGTTAACAAAAATTAAGATGCTTAAACAGGTCGTACTTTGGTTCATTTACTATGTGAATGCTTAGTGTATTGCTGTTAGTGAAAATACAAACGTTATTACCTAACAAAAGTTTTGACGTAGTGACTTACAGAAGTCACTACAGACCTCCCTACACCTCTCATTTACTTTAAGGAAGAAGATAACCTAGCAGGTATTTTTTTAATTAATGGTTTGTGGTTTTTTAAATACCCTCAAATACTCAAGCCTGGTTGAAAGAGAGACATACATTTGAAATCTTGAGAGGAATTAAAACAAATGTCTAAATTATTTGCATTGGTGTACCTGCATCCCCTGAAAATTACATTAAACAAGCCTTTTGAAATGTATTAAACTAAAATAAAATGTTTTTCTCTTATTGTCTGAAACCTACCTTAACAAGTGGAAACTTGTACAGGGGAAACAGTGAAGCTGGTTTTGCACATAATGCTGGCCATTTAAAGAGTAAGAACTTATTTTCTAATTTTACTTAGTCCTGTTAGTAGGCAATAAGTAAAGAATATTCACACAATTATCCTTTTCCGAGGTCATTTTTTGTTGTTCACAAGCATTTCTTTTTACCAAGAGAAGTTGGTCTGATAAGCAAGCTCTCTTAATATTAATATTGCATTCTCCATCAGTACAAATTACTTGTAAGAGACACTTTCTGGTGAAAGTTTCTAAATTTTCGTGCTTTCATAAAACAAAGCAAAAGAGGGTAGAATACAAAATGAGGTATTAAGAATCTAACGCTTTTTTTTTTTTTTTTGCCCCCGGAGGGTTATTGTGCATTAGTTATGATTATCTTTCTTTATGCCGTGCTGGCTCTCCAGTGTTTTGTGCAAGCTTGAAGCCAGAGTGATACAAGCTTTTGTTTCCTGGCTCCAGGAAGGTTTATACTGATTGACCGTTGTATTTGTTTTCTAAATATTTTGTTGTGAAAGTTAAACATGGAGAATATTTAGTGTCAGAGTTTTGAAGAACAAATATTTTTATTATTTTTCTGTTAATACTTCTGTCAGAGTATGAAGTGCCACACAATAGTTCCATAAATTGGCAGTTGTTTATAAATAATTAATTAGCAACTTCATTTTTATTGACTGGTTTATTTTTTAACATCTCTGAAATAGTGCCCCAAAGCTGTTGGTTGAAGGTAGTTATTCAACAGAACATTTGGATCATATTTAAGTTGCAGAATATCTCAAATGATTGGGTTGGGTTTTTTAAGAGTGTCTTTAAACTTAAATTATATTTGTTCCTCTTTTGTCTATTTGTCTCTCTCCTTACAGCATCTTACTATAAAACTCAGAATTCCCCAACTTGAGAAGTATAAGGTTATCTGCATTCAGTCTTCCTGGAGACTTTTAATTCTTCCCTGTTTTTCACCCCAGTTCTGCTCCAGCCCTCCTCCCCACTGCATAACAGAATAGTTCCTAGCACTGTATTTAGGTTTTTACTAAGTATTTCTTAGTAGGGATTTACCAAATTCATGGTCCATTTTGGAAAATTTCACAGTCATAGGATTTTAAAATGGTAAATTCATTATTTCACATATTTAAATCAGAAATTTCACAGTGTTGTAATTGTAGTGGTCCTGATGCAAAAATTAATTGTGTGGGAGTTGCAAGATGATTGCGGCAAGGAGGGGTTGTTGCAGCACCGCTACTCTTTCTTCTGTGCTGCTGACAGCAGCTCTACATTCAGAGCTGGACTCCCAGCCAACAGCTACCGCTTTCCAGCTGCCCAGCTCCAAAGTCAGTGTCATCGCCAGTGGCAGTGCAGAAGGAGGGGTGGTATGGTGTTGCCTCCCTTACTTCTGCATTGTTTTCTGCAGAGGTAGGACCTTAGTCAGTAGTTGCCACTCTCCAGGTGTCTAGTGCTGAAAGTAATGGTGACATGGGTATGGCGTTGCCACCCTTACTTCTGCACTGCAGCTGGTAAGGTGCTGCCTTTAGAGTAGGCACTTGGCTAACATTGCAACCGCTGTTCTCCAGTTGCCTGGTTCTGAAGTCAGCACAGAAGTAAGGGTGGCAATACTGTGAGCCTTCTAAAATAACCTTGTGATCTTCCTGCAGCTCCCTTTTGGGTCACTATCCTCAGTTTCAGACATTCTAGTCTCCTTTGTGAAATCTATATAATATAGGGTAAAGGGACACACAAGGGTGGATTTCAAGGGAGGACACCAAACTTCATGGTCCATGAGCTGTTTTGCATGGCTGTGCATTTGGTAGGGCCCTATTTATTAGTTAATAAGTATTTTGTGAAGTAGATTGTAACTACAGAGAAAGAATAAAAGTAATTCTAGACTAACAATAAGAGTATAATTGGGTTTATGTATGATAATATGTTCTTCTAATGTGCTGTCTGTCATGCTTTTAACTCTTTAAGTCTGCAACTATGTGTTGTTGGATTTAAATTCTTCGGATTTTGGAAAAATCCTCTGGTATAAGGAGATTAAAAGTGAAGCAAATTAAAGAATACCATGCTATTTTGTTAGGTTGGGTAACTGTTTGTTTGTTAGAACATGCTCTTATATGATGAGCGTTCCCAAGTTTCTGCCAATCTGAGTAATGTCAACATCTGGAGAGAGAAACAGACAAATGAGAGCCTAAAGCAATATTATGTGAAAGAAATTTACAATGAAAAAGTCAGAAATGTTTTCTTATTGCTAGATAAAAGAATATAATTAAGGGCATATGATTCCAGAGTAACAAAATTTGTGGCAGAATCTACATTTTAACACAGACGTTGCTGCAAAACGTAATCCATTCACATGGATAACAAGCATATTCCAATTGTTAAACTGAAATACTCAAGAGATGCAATCCCTTTTGAAGGGACATAAATCTTCAGGTCTTGGAGCATCAGCCAATATCATTGGGGCTTCTAAGTATATTTTTCTGGTGGGAGATTGTACCATAACTTTCAGCTGTAGTGTCTGTTCTTCAGCAGGTGGTACTGGCCATTGGCAGAGACAGGACATTGGACTAGATCATGTGCCGGACTGATACAGTACAGCAGTTTCAGGGCTCCATAATCATTATGCGGTTGCTGCATAATACTTAACTCATTTGTGGCTATCGTGGGTTTTCCTATGTGCAGAATTTCCACTAGATTTGTATTCATTAGTTATTTAAAATTTAGTTTTTTGTAATTTTAGAAATCTAGGGAAGCCCAGAATTATGACCAGTGGGACTACAGTTAAGCAGTGTACCTCCAGTTAAGTTTGGCAGTGTCGTCATTCATGGATAAGAAACTCACTCACTAGCAGAAGTAGTATCGGAGGGGTAGCCGTGTTAGTCTGGATCTGTAGCAGCAACGAAGGGTCCTGTGGCACCTTATAGACTAACAGAAAAGTTTAGAGCATGAGCTTTCGTGAGTTAACTCACTTCTTCAGATGTCCGAGCAGAAGAAGAGCTCTCTATGATGTGAGAGCTTATGCCTTCCATGAAAATACGTAGTTCCAATGAAGGGCACCACCTCCCAGCCCTCTCTCTGTTTCCTGGCTATCCTTTCCTGAGCATCCCTTTTTTCCTGAGCATTTTCCACTGAGCAAAGATGGAAAAAGGAGGAATAGGCTAACCACCGGGAGTTATTTCAAAACCCATCCCTAGGCTGTGGTTTTTGTCGTGTGTTCTTGAAGCAGGTTTAATGTTACCTTTTTCAGCAGAATTGCAAATTGGGGAGGGCTGGTGTTAGAGGCACTGCTTTATTCTAAAAAATGTTAAAGAATCACAAACTGGGCCAAACTGGGGGAGAGGTTCACAGGACCTGGGGCACCCCTTGCTCCCTTCCCCCAATTATGGTGGTGTGGTATGTTGGCAGCAGGGGTCACCTCCTTCCACAATCACCATACAATCAGTGGGAGCAGAGCTTCCAAGCAGCCTGCTACACTCTGGCCTGTTTTGCTGCTCTCCTGGCCTGTTTTGCCTTTGTTCTTAGTGGGCAACAGGAAGCAGAGTGCCCTTCCTCAGTGTGCTTTGGTTTCTGACCCCTGTGAAGGGAGGCATAGCTAGCCAAGAGGGCGGCATGGTTGGGCAGAGTGGAGCAGGCTGCCTGGCCTCTTTGGCTCCCACCACCCACTTGGTGAGTGATGGGGGAAGGCAACCCCTGTTGCTGCCACCCTATAATCCTCCAGTCCCTTCCAATCCATACGATGGTTAGAGCGGCTGCTTTGCCCCCCCCTCCCCCGCCAAAGTACAGGGCCTGGGGCAGCCACCCGGATTCGTCTTGTGGATGCCCATATGGATGGGATGAGTCTGATCATAAACCGTGTAATTTAAAACTCAGCCCAAGACAATCAGCTAACCCAAGAATTGTTTTATTTTCCTGATTCTCTCCCATTTCCAGACTTGCCCTTGTTCTCATATGCCAGGCAGAACTCTGAGACAGAAACTTTCTGCTGGATTTTGTGTCTACAACAACAGCTAATGTCAATTATTTTTAAAATTCAGTTTTAAATATTTTCTGTAACTAAGATTCTACAATAAGCCTGAAATGTGGAACATTATGCTAATACAGTAGTTTTAGATGTATTTGCATCGTTAAGAGATCTTGATGGAGTTCATGTCCTCTTCCAGTTCTTGCTTTCTTTTTGAAATTGGAGAAATGGTTTAGTTATTGCTAAAGATTTGTTAGCGTATATTTCAATCACATCTTTCTAAGATTTAAAGTGAGCTTTATCATAAGTATGCACTGAAGAGCCAAGCCCATGATTTTAGCCCAGAAGAAATATATAGATTTCTATATGCAAACACACAGAATATTAACTAAGCATATATTTATGCAGAGAAATAAAGTACAGCATTGTTTTGAGGAAAGTAAAATCACAGAAGAGCACTGCACATTTAATTTGGAATTAAAAAATAAACCCCATTCATAATACGTGTGAGTCATCAGTTGTAAGATGACTCATAATCAAGAATTAAAGACATACAAACCATAATAGCTATAGATATTATAAATGAGCATGAAGCAATTGTGGATAAACAGTAATTGACTTGTAATATGAGTTGTGAGTTATTCCCTGGAGAATTGCAATATTTCTTTATTCATTGAATCAAGATTAGCGATATAGTAACATGATTTCCTAATACTAGATAGTGTTAGAGTCATCTTCTGCATTTTTGCAGTTTCACTATGTGCCGCATTCTTTCCTTTGCCTTTTTTAAATCCAGAGCTGAGTAAAATAGCTTTTTAATGTGTCGGTGTTCTGGAGCATTCACTAAGACCTTCTGATAACTTGTTTAGTTATCTGACTATCTGTGCAATTGCACTATTTTCCTTGAAAGGATGGTGTTTACAAAACTGAATATTTTACCAATAACAAACCATTAAAATTGAGAACTTCAGGTCTCCAGTTTACTTGTCATTGTGTCAGTCATGACTGCTCCTTCAGTTCTAACACAAGTTGCTTGATCTTTCTTAAAAATCCTTGCTCCTGGAGTCCAGTGATTTATGTGAGAGTCTCAAACTTAATTAAGAAGAGCATTTCTGTTTGTGTGAAAAGCTGGAAATTCTGAAGCCTTAAATGCTTCAGAAAACCTGAAGGTAAATAAAAGACCATGAAGGTTTTTTTTTTAAATGTCCTGGCTTTTTAGCCACTCTCTCAGTACCAATAATAAAAATCATAGCTTCTATTTATAGTAACAAAGGGGAAGCTGTGCTAGTTTATACACTATCAAAACAAAAAGCAGTCAAGTAGCACTTTAAAGACTAACAAAATGGTTTATTAGGTGAGCTTTCGTGGGACAGACCCACTTCTTCAGACCGTAGCCAGACCAGAACAGACTCGATATTTAAGGCGCAGAGAACCAAAAACAGTAAGCAAGGAGGACAAATCAGAAAAAGATAATCAAGGTGAGCATTCTCTGATTTGCTCACCTTGATTATCTTTTTCTGATTTGTTCTCCTTGCTTACTTCTATTTATAGTCATTGTTTGTTTGTTTGCTTTCTGGTGCTTCTTTGTTAGTTTTTAAGATTTCAGGGTAATGTTTATTTAAAAAAATCCAGCTGTTTTCCGTTTAAATAGATTTATTTTCCTCAGAACTGTTTTGCACTTTTAAATTGATAATGTTACTTTCGGAATCTGGTCAGAAATGTGCCACAGGCCTGAATTCTTCTTTTTTTCCTCCCTCCCTCCCCCCTCAAACTGTCTTAGACATACTGTAATTAAGAGGTTCTCCTTGTCCTTAGAAGCTATATTAAAACAAAGTTCTGCATAGGAATTGTTGTATTGGATCAGGCCAGTCATCATCATGTATTTAGAATCATAGAACACTAGAACGGGAAGGGACCTTAAGAGGTCATCAAGTCCAGTTCCCTGCCCTCTTGGCAGGACCAGACACCAACTAGATCATCCCTGCTAGGTGTCTGTCTAACCTGCTCTTAAATATCTCCAGCAATGGAGATTCCACAACCTCCCTAGGTAAATATTCCAGTGTTAAACCACCCTGACAGTTAGGAAGTTTTTCCTGATGGCTAATCTAAACCTCCCTTGCTGCAGTGTAAGCCCGTTGCTCCTTGTCTTATCCTCAGAGGCCAAGGAGACAATTTTTTTCCCTCCTCCTTGTAACCCTCTTTGAGGTACTTGAAAACAGCTATCATGTCCCCTCTAAACCTTTTTAAGCTAAACAAGCCTAGCTGTTTCAGTCTTTCCTCATAACTCATGTTTTCTAGACCTTTATCCATTCTTGTTGCTCTTCTCTGGACTTTCTCCAGTTTCTCCACATCTTTGTTGAAATGTGGTGCCCAGAACAGGACCCAGTACTCCAGTTGAGTGCTGAGTAGAGCGGAAGAATAACTTCTTGTGTCTTGCTCACAACAATCCTGTTAATACATCCCAGTATTATGTTTTCTTTTTTTGCAGCAGCATATTTAGCTTGCTGTCCACTATGACCCCTAACTCCCTTTCCGCAGTAGTCCTTCCTGTACAGTTGCTTCCCATTCTATATGTATGAATCTCATTGTTTCTTCCTAAGTGGAGTACTTTGCATTTATCATTAGTAAACTTCTTCGTGTTTACCTCAGACCATTTCTCCAGTTTGTCCAGATCATTATGAATTACGAGCCTATCCTTCAAAGCAGTCTGGCATGATTTGTTCTTTACAAATCCATGCTGGCTGTTATCTATCACCTTTTTAGCAGTGGCCAATACTGGATGCTTTTTAGGAGACTGGTACAAAGCTCAGAATTCATTCTGTATTTGGGATGTGAAGGTTCTAGTATTGATCCGTGGTGTTAGCAAGGGTTGGAACCATGTGGAAAGCCGCTTACGGATTTCTGCTGACTCACTGTAGCAGGTATGACTCATTAATGTCATTCTCATTGTAAGGAAGATTTGAAGTGCCCTTCAGGTAAAAGGACCTAAGGTCTGGGATGGAAGCATTTGCAAGGAAATCCTTGGAATAGCCGAGCTGGGGGGTGGAAAGAGTAGACTGAGATACAAGCTGGAACAATTTACTGTGATGATTTAAGTAACTTTAAAAAAAGATTTAAATGAGTCCGAGGCTAAAAGTAGTTTGAAAATTTGTGCTATTTTTAGATTGAAGTTGGTAAGGAAGGAGATTAAGTACCATTGTTAGGGAATGTTTGAATTTTACAAATTGGCTATTGGCAAGGACAGAAGGTTGACAATTAAGGCATTGACCCTGCAAACACAGAATGAAACAGGCATGTAAATTCAGTCATATGAACAGTCCTTCTGACTTTATATTCTGTTAAGCAATAATGCAAATGCTTAATTTTGGCTGCATGAGGGGCAAATATTTTTATTAAAGCCTTTTTTATGAAATAAGATCTGCCTTTTTAAAAACAAATTTTTTTATGATGTAATTCTGTTTTTAAAGGGAAAAAAAAGTTTACAGCTACAGTAAAATTCCTTTAATCTGGACTTTGATGGTCCGGAAATCCTGATGGTCTTGCATCCCCTGAGATAAGCATAACTCTAGATTCGCGTAGGTTGTGGGGCTTGGATGGTGGGTTGGGGCTGTGGAGGGGGGTGGGGGATTAAGCCTGGTGTGGCTTGGGGCTGGGGTGTGCAGAGTTTGGATCTGGGGCATGCAAGGGAAATGAAGGAGTTGCAGGAGCATGGGGGTGGTGATGGGGTGTAGTGGTTATGGTGATGTTCAGTGGTCTGGAAAATTTGGTAATCTGGCACCTGTCTGGTCCCAGATGTGCTGGATTAAAGAATTTTATTGTACTATGTTCCTCACAGGCCCTATTTAAAACAAGATCCTGAATGTTGAGCTCACTAAATATATATTTAGTCAATTAAGGTAGTTTTGGGACCTTCGGGTTAAAGCTGCACTGAAGTTTGTGTTTTGGGACCTTCGGTTTAAAGCTGCACTGAAGTTTCTATTTTGGGAAATATTTTCTTTTACTATTTTATTCTATTTCTATCCCAAAATAGAAACCCCATGGCCAAACGCTGTGATCAAAATAGCAGGGCTATTTCAAGCATGATATTTCATTCCCGCTGCCCCTCGTTGTGAGAAGGATAGCGTGAAATTTGAAGTAGGCACTTTGATGCCTTGTAGCTGGCACAGAGTTCAAAATACGTTACCTCAAAATAACTTAATGCAATTTACACAACCCAAATTGCGTAAGTTACTTGGAGAGAGGACTAGCCCTAGCCTTAGAGCCTTCTGGCTTAGACGTATTAGTCTTATTGTCCTCAAGCTGCAAGATCTGAGAATAGCCTGGTCTAAGCAATTGTTTGTTGCCTTGTGGAAGTTCAGCATATCACAAAGTGGTGTTGATTCCACATACAGCTGATATTTAATGAAGATTTTGATGTTTTGAATTTGTGGTATTCTCATTAAAGATGTTAATGAAACCTTGAATGCTGTTTTTCAGCATAGATGAGCATCCTTTGTTTGAAAATTCTTGGCAACTACAAAACATCCACTTTAAGACTATACAATTGTAATCCAGTCAAGCATGAGCAATATCTAAATAGGACATTTTTTTTAAAAACTAGTTTTATAAACTGGTGAGATCTGTTTTGAATTAGAGGTGGAATTAGATCCCAGAAAGAGGATAAGTTTGCACTGTGTCAGAGCCTGTGAGAGTCTTACACAAGCCTAACTCTCAGTGAGTGAAACAGGAATTAAGCCTATGTTGTCAAGAGCCTTTAGGTTTTGAGAAAACTGTGTTGATTGTCAGTGGCCTCAGCATTTCAGTGGCCTGTCCATCAAGATGACTGCTTTATTATTTTGTTCATAACTATTGGACTTCAGACAGACTGTCTGGAGTTCCTAAAATGCATACCTGTATATATGAAAACAATTTCTTTTGTAAAGTTTTATGAGAGTCTGGAGGCATTTCTCAACTTGCGAATATGTTGAAAAGGGAAAGCTGCGTTTTTGATGGCTTGTTATGAATCTGCATATAGACATTTTGTTCTGAATGATTAACTATTCTTGTACATGTTCTGATGTTACCTCCCTCTATAGTCCCGTACAGTTTCAATTGTATCTGATTACATTTATTTATTATTTCACCATTCCACTGACAAGATCAAATAGTTCAAGCCAGATATTGCCAGACCATACGTGATAGGTAACATAGAAGATGAAAGTGTTCGTCATAGACGAGGCAGTTCTGACTCGAATATTTTTCATACTCTAGCCCAGCAGTTCCCAAGCTTTTCCAGATGGGGACCCATTTTCACAATTCAGAAGACTTGGTGACCCAAAGCAATTCAAAAAGGGGGTAGTGGGGGGGAAGGCTGTAACTAGCCAACTTTGCACTTGTGGTGAGAATATAAAATTGTGCTCCCTCATGTTTATACATTCATAGTTATTTTGTAGAAAAGGGGAAACAAATTAATAAAATAAAACTACATTTAGTATAGTTAATGAGAGTTGTGGTGGTGGAAAGACGCTCATCCCCCAACTGCTCCCCACAGCTTAAACCGCACACTCAGGGGCTAGAGGAGTCACATTCAGGGGCTAAGAGAGTCACACTGGGGCGGAGAGAGCTAGCGTAGTCACACTCGGGGTAGGGGGCTAGAGGAATCACACTCAGGGCTAGGAGTCCCTCAGGGGCTGGAGGGGGCTAGGGCAGTCCCACAGGAACCCAGCTGGGGGGACCCAACCTTTAGAGGCTGGAAGCCAGGGAGCTTATCAGTTCTGCTTTCTCAACCTCCCTCCCAACCGTGGACCCATGCCCCTACCTTACCTGAGCTGGGCACTGCTCTACCATGTATGCAGTTCTCTGCCCTGCAGCTGAAATTGTTCTCAGTTTAATTGATTGTTTTAACTGCCTGACAGCTGTTAATCTAATTAAGAAGTTGAGAACCACTTCAGGAGTGTGAATGGCTTCTTAATAGCCACCTGTGGAATTGCTCAGCCCAGCCAGTGACACTTTTAAAATGTAATCACTACCCATGTTTGGGTCCAGACCTGTAGGTTGGATAACCCTGCTCTAGCCACTTTAAATGTCCTCTATCATGTTGTCTGGGATTTTTGTTATGTATACCACAAAATCAAAAATTAGAATGGGCTTATTTTCGTTGGCGTCAGAGTGCAGTGTTGCATTTGGAGTATTCTGGAATATTTTTGGCTTCTGCTAAGTGACAATGTATTCAGCTGTTTTTCTGAAATACGTTATAAAAGCATTTAAATTAATTGAGTTTTATAACATAGCATTACGTATATTGAGTGAATTGTGAAATTAACATTAGGCTCCTTTTAAGAATAATTTGCATAGCTATCTCTAAAACAAAGTGTAAGTCAAACATTTCACACAGTCTTATAAGCCTCAATGAACAATTCTGAGCATGCTGTTTATGGTTCTTATTTAGCTAGAGAGTTTAAGTATATGCTGAAAACCATCTCTGTTCAGGAGACTCATTAAGATTTAAGCTAGTTCTGAAATGTTTTTCTGGAAAGAGTTTTTTTTTTTTTTAAATTGGGGCCTATTTGCCCATGAATGTTGTTTGATGTAGTAAAGAACCGTGTTAAGACACATGTTTAAGTTGTCCCTTTTTATGACATCAAAGGCAAACATTATAAAAAGGTACAGCTTCACCAATATTCCCACCAGTGCAAACAGCTATCACTGAACTAGGAACTCATTCTAACAGTGGTCCAGAGAATGTCCTGAGACACACCTTGGGCTTGTCTACACTAGCTCCCTATTTTGAAGGGAGCCTGGTAAGTAGGGTGTTGAGAGTTTGCTTAATAAAGTGCTGCATATGCACCACAGCACTTCATTAATAAATGTCCCATCGCGGCAACTTTGAAGTGCTGGCTCACATCTAGCCACGGCTCACCCGGGTGAGCTGCGGCTAGATGCAAGCTGGCACTTTGAAGTTTAACACTTTGAAGTTCCTGTGGGGGGAATTTGCTTAATGAAATGCTACATGTGCACCTCAGCACTTCGTTAATAAACTCCCAACAACTTACTTACCATGCTCCCTTTGAGGTAGGGAGCTAGTGTAGACACAGCCCTTATGTAGTACCTTCGATTATTTTGACAACCACGTGGCATCAGCCATACTGTGCTTGACCCAGAGCATTCATACTGTTTGTTTACTCCCTTGTAAGTAAACTGTCTTGTCGCTCTTAATACCGGATTTGTCCTTGGGCAACTAACTGAGCTACCCCTCTGATACTCTTCTTAAATTGTTGTTCAACCCCTATATATAGATTGAAGAGTTTGAATCCTTTCTTCAGCAAAGGTTGTATGAGGTAACGCTTGTTCACCTTCCGGCAAACCCACCAATCTTGTCTTGGCTGCCTGAAGTTCCCTCTCTCAGTAAGTTGCTGTGTGCCTACTTGGAGGAATGTTCTTAATCATGCTGGCTACCAAGTCCCTTTCTCTAGTTAAAGGTGACTTGCAAAGAGGGAAAAAATAAGATTGCGGCCTTTACGCTAGCTTGAAAGGCTTGTTCAAAGATTGAAAGACGGTTACTGTGATTGGTAACTTGCTCTGTGGGGCTTTTCACCATCCTGTCTTGCTGGGCCAGATCTTCTGGTCTGCCCTCGCCAAGGCACAGAATTGTGGTTACTGCCCCATAGCAGAGCAATGCAGACACTGAACCAATTCAGCTCTGGGACGACAAAATTCTAGGGCTTCCCCACTCCCCCTCAGGAAATCAACCCCTTCCAAAGAAATCTGTTTTTCCCCCTCTACAGGAAAGTTTGACCCAGGGAAAGCTTTTAAGAGAAGCACTCTAGATCAAAAAAAAAAAAAAAAAGGGGGGGGGGGCGGGGGCCGGGGGGGGATATGCACAGTGGTTGTTTCCCTGCAGGTAACAATAACTTACATTGGGACTGATGATAAACTAAAGTGTTTTTAAGTGACTGCAAGTGAACACAGATCAGAGTAAGTTATGAAATTAAAATGAAAAGAAAACACATAGCTAGTGTTAATTCATTAAGAAGCTTGTTGCATGCAAATTCTCACCCTAAACTTCTATTCTTATTGCAGGCATAAGTGTCAAGTCAAAGTTGATCTTTTTACTTTGACTTGGGTCACCAGCCCTTCAGAGTTCTTTGTTTCCTCTTGGAGTGTGCCAGACAGTGTTAAAAGCTAGCTGAAGACTGAGCTGACAGACTTTCCCTCAGGGCAGGATGACAGCCCCACTTTCCACGGAAAAATATTGGATTCAAAGTGGATTTCAGTACTAAGTGAAATGGTCACATGTCTAGCTAGCACCAGGCATTGGTGAGACCTAATAGGACAAACAAGGCTGTTTATAGGTCAATGAGTTGATTACAGGTTGTACTACCCTGGTCTGGCATCCTTGGGAACTCAGTAGTCCCAAATGAGGGATTTTGTCAGACCAGGGGAGGTTGATGTTCCTGACCACCCACACTGGCCTTCCAGCTGTATCTCTCCATCCCTCCTGCTGTGGCTGGCTCCCCCAGTCTCCCATGTGGCTGATGAGGCATGCCAGTAGGCCAGCTTAGTTTACCCTCTTGTTCTGGTGCTCTGGTTGTGGAGCATCCCTGGTCCTGCTGGACAGGGGATGTCACCAGACCAGAAAATGCTAGTGTTAGGAGGTGCAACCTGTACCAAGCCATTAGGCTTCCAGGACAATTACTTTCGCTAGCACATTTTAAATTATAAACAGATGAACACTTCATATTTTTAGTTTCACATACAAGAATGACACATGCACAAAAATAGATTATACAGATTCAGCAGAGTGTAACATTAAAATAAATAACGTGGTACTTAGTTTAAAGCATCTTTGATGCATATTCATACTAGAGACAATTTTCTTAAAGGATGGAGGGTGCTGTCACACTATCACAAGATAGGAGTGCAAGATGGGAAGGAGTTTAGTCATTCTTCAATCTTAGTGTTTTGTTTTTTTTTAAAGCATGTGTTTAATTGCAATGACCAATAAAGGCTTTGGCCAGAGGACATCCTTTTTTCATCTGCAGTTCAGGTCTGAGAACTCTGTATATATTATGGGACACACCAGAAGTGGTTCAGCAAAACTGGGCTTCGTTTCTGACATCTCTGAAACAAAAATATGTGCAAGAAAAAAAAATGGTTTTGAGACAACAGCTGCCCTGTCCTCCTTTGTTACAGAAGCAAACAAGGACACAGGACCAGGTCTGAAAACTCTGTTATAGGGTATCTTTAGTGTTTCTGCTCTCCATTGTCAGAGTTGTTCCTTGCTTAGTTGCTCACCTTCCCCTTAATTTGGTTGAAATTCAAGATGAATTTATGGGAGTTTGACCCCAGTATCTTATGTTGTGTTTTGCTGCCCTATTTGTGCATTAAAAGTGAAATTGTTTTCTGGTGCAAGAACAAGATAGGAAGGTGATCCACAGGCCAGTAGCCTCTAACTTTGGTTTAAAAATTGGCTTGAGGTATTGCTTTTTCCCCTTTTCTCTCTCTGCCTTATCTCTGTTTTTTGGCAAATGTAGAGAGAGCAATAGGGAAAATAGAATATTGCAGAGTTACTCTAGGAGGAGTGTAGTTTCTTGTTGGCTGAACTCTACTTGTTTCTTTCAAGAAATATTTATTTGTAGAATCATCTGAGCTGCACAATGAAGTGGATGCAAGATACAGGGCACTGTTAGGCATTCTGAAACAGTTCAGCAGATAGCTTCTAGTTGAATTAAAATGCAGTACTCCCTCTCCAATGTAAACATCCATGCAGGAGTTCTGGAAGCTTGGCTGTGAGGGATGCTGTGGGCCCCCCACTTTTATAAGTGGAAGGGCTATGCCTGCCTACCTTTTACCATGGGCATAGTTTGGGAGATGGGGCCACTTGGCTACCCTCAAACTGAAAGCTTTGAACAGGGGTAGAGGAGGGCCAGCAGGGACTACACTTTGTGGTGGGAAGCTGATCATCAGCTCCCCTGCTGTGAAAGCACCCTGTGCTTGTGACACCAGCCTCTTCCTGGTGGGTGAGAGAGTATGGGTCGATGTGGGTCTTATCTCTGTGCCTTGCTACGAGGCTGATGCCTCTCATTTGCCTCGTGGCTACTTCTCTTCTTCCCCCCTCACGTCCCAGCCATTGGCCAGGCTGTGGCATGAACTGGCCAGGGAGCCTGAACCACGGAGGGGCAACCCTGGGCAGGATAGTGCCTAAGAGTAGCCCTGACCCATGTTTCCAGCTCTGAGGGCAGGGGGAAGGTTGGGGAGTCCCTGCAGCAGCCCAGGTTCCCTGGGCAGTTCTTATCCTGCCCAGCTATGGCTTGGGGAAGGGTAATGGGGAGAAGAGGAGCAAGGCAACTGAGAGGTGCCAGGTCTCCCTGCAGAGAGATTCCACTTTTGCTTCTTGGGAAGGTAGATTAACGACAGTGACAGAACTTCTCCAGTGTTTGTAGGGAGTGGCTACACTGAAGTGTTAAGGGACAAAGTTGCAAAGCTACACCTGTGTTCTGCTGAGGACACGAACACCAGAAGCATCTCTGTGTTTGGACCATTTAATTGCTTGGTTCCTTTAAAAATTAAAAAGTATGAAGTAGGTTTTAGACCGACATTTCCTTTAGAAGTCTGATACCTTGGGGCGGGGTGGGGGAGGTAAGGAAACCTTTGTCTTAAAATGTTCCTGAAGCTGCACAGGCTGATTCGCTGGTCTGCCTTAGATCACATCTGTTAGTTTTAAAGTAAATGTTGCTAATAATACCCTGACTGGAATACAGGACATGGCATCAGTTGTCTGAGCCTGGAGCTGCTGTTAAAAATGCAGGCAATGTTTTTTCACAAGAAATTACATGTTAAGCAAACAGCTTGTACATCAATGAGAAAAGTGGATTGTATGAATTATCTGTGTATTTTTAAAGGTAATGGTGCGGCCTTTTTTCAAAAGCAAAATTTAGTTTTTGTTTGGAGAACACTGTAAATACATAGTTCTGCAGCTGGTATTATACACTTGGATTTGGTGTTAAAATGCTTTACAATAACCGCTGAAGAGTTAACACTACACTTAACCACAGGCTGCTGAGAATAAGCAGTTTTTTGCCTTGAATGTTAAAACCTTTTCAGAAGTGATTTGGAACAATTAATTTCTTTTCAGTGATAACATTCCATGCTTTAGTTAATCCAGGAAAAATTGTTAATGAAAACACATCAAGACTTAGGCCGGGTCTACACCAAAGTTAAATCGATCTGTTTATGCTGCTTAAGGGTGTGAAAAATCTGCATGGCTAAGCACTGAGGTTAAATTGAGCTAACTCCAGTGCAGAAAGGGCTTAATTGACAGAAGAATGTTTCTCGTTACTTCCTCTTGGGGATGTAGATTACAGTTAAGAACACTTCCGGTCTGTGTAGAGTGTAGCTACATTGAAGTGCTACGGTAGCACAGCTGCCTCTCTGTATTTCTGTAGGGGTTTTAAATATGGATATCACCTCAGTTTGGTTCCTATGCAGAAATCGTAAGCCTTTTCCATTTGTTTTCACGTCTCTTAAGGACGCATGCAAACATTCTCACTATTTCTCCTGTAAGGGTAGGACTGGTATGTTTGGCAGCCCTTATCTCTTGGCGGCTCCTAGATGCAAAGGAAATCACCATCTGATTGCCATCTTTGAAGATAAATGATTTATAAGCCTCTTCAGTAAACAGTAGAGTTACTACTCTGCTTTCAGTACACATGCTTACATGCTGGGTTTGTATTTAAAACTCTTCTCACTTTCTGGGGGTAATTCATTTGGAACTGGAAAACAGACACTAAATCAGGGCCTGAGATTTCTTCTTCACTGGCTCTTTCCTGGTGACAGCTTTTGCATCAACCCCAGACTCTCTTGCCTTAAACTCTTTGGTTTTGTTAAACTAGGAGAACTTTCCAGGGTTGGAGCTAATGAGACCAGCCCCATCTAGATTCTAGGATGTCAAGGTATGGTCCTCTTGCAAAGTTCTGGTTCTTGCTGTGCCTCATGGGTTCTCCTTTTGTGCTAGGAAACCAAGCAAGAAGTAGTGGAGGTTGCTCCTCAAAGATGTATTTCTTCACAGTATTTTCTAGCAGTGCCACAGTCACCACTTTCTAACAAGAAAAATGTCTGTGCCCCTCAAGCTACTTGACTGTTAGGTTACTTTCAGTCACTTTCCTTATGACTAAATATCACAGCACTGAGGTTTTTTGAATAGGGTGCATTGTCAACAGAATCTCACCGCTGTGTATCAAGTGAAGATGGTGCAATTGTTGACTCGATGCCAGAAAGATCAGCTGTGCTCCACTTTCTCACAAAATTTCTTCGTTTACCTTCTCTCAGAATTCTTATAAGGAGGAGTCAAAAACTGGTACAATCTAGTTAGGAGGAAAGCCTTAGGATTGTGCTAAGTGGATGAAAACATGTAGCAAATTAATGTTGGTGCCTTACCAGGCTTTTGCAGGTATGATGAAGCAAGAGAAGGATAGCATAAGATTAATAAAATAATTCGTAGCCAAATTCTACAAAGACAGTCTAGTTCCTTCATGTGTTCTGCAGGCACATTACTTAAATGCTGCAGTCACCTCCTGTGCTGAAAACTGATCAGTATCCCCAAGAAAGTATATAGTATGGTCATATGATCCATTTTACTTAGCTTCCTGAAGCATCAGCATGTGACTGCAGATGCTTGACGTTCTATAGTAAAAGGGGCGGTGTGTAGGAAACAGAAGTTTTTGCTTGCTAATATTGAGAGAGCAGCCGTTTTGTGTTTTCAGTTCAGAAGTAAAAAATTAGCAAGTGGATATTCTTGTCCCATTTTTTTCCTCTTGCCCATTTTTCCTTAATGTGAAATAAACCATCCTCACTGGAAAAAGGGTGCAAGAGAGGATCGAGTTTTCCTAATATTAGTCACTGTGCTTCAGTGGCTGCCGCTTTCAGGAGGGTGGTGCTGCCTGTTGTCCCCATATGAGAAGTTGAGAATTTTTCAGTGAACAGGGAGGAAATTGAATTTGTTTTATAAGTGTACCTCACTAGATTCTAATAATCTTTATGTGGGCCAAGATGAGCCCTTTTTTTAAAAAATACGCTGCTGAGTACTGGGAACTGATATTGTATTTCCTTCTAACTTCTAAGTGATTGGGGCATTTGGAAATCCAGCCACTTAAGTGCCTAACTTCAGAAGTCTTGAAAAATGTATCTTGGCCATAGTACTGTGTATTTTCTTTTTTCTGCATGTTTCTTTCTTTCTTTTTTTGGAGATGGCGTAGTTAAGAGCTTTGTAGACGTAAGAATGGCTGTTGTTTCTGAGGATACAAAAGTTTGACTTGCTTGTGCTTTTGCTTTTTATAGAACTTGGCACACTCTCTCTCTCCCTATCCCTGCATCCTCCCCACCTCCACCCTGTGGGTATAGAGGGAAATGGAAGCTGGAGAGTGGGAACAAAGGAGAGAAAATCTAGATTCCCTGGAGTCTTAATTCCAGTCAAATCTGTAGCATCTAGGATTTAAAATGCTACTATGGTTCCAGTAATTTGTGTGTGTGTGTGTGTAACCACATTAAACAACACTTAATTTATCTGTATACCATTCTCTATGGGAAAAGTAAAAGGAGTATGGCTCATTTTGTAGTTCTGAGTTTGCCTTTGCCTGCAACCAGCTGGAGGTATAAACCCGAGGCTGACAGGCATACGGTACTACCTGAGAAAAAAATAGTAAGAAGTTTTCTCCCCTCATCAGTAACTCCTATTTTCGCCCTTAAGCTCAATGCTGCTAACTCTTTCCTACTTGCTCTGATTTCTCATTTAGGTTGATGGGAAATTTTGTAGTGCAAAATGGGGCACTAGCACTGAAGTCCTAACAGTTGTACATGTATCTTAAGCACCAGTCATCACTGGGAGTGTGGAGGTGTGCTTCCCCCTCATCTCCCCTGACTTCTCTGTTAGTTTGGTGATGATACATTTAATGATAGCTTCAAGGCGTTTGGCAGTAATGGATCATTAGCTCAGATGGAGATTTTTTTTTGTGTGTGATAGTTTTTTGTATATATAACTGTAAGTAATATACCGGCTGGAGCTCAATACTACTGAAGGATTTGGGGAATGTGTCCTTCATAGATCATTTGCATGAAAATGCAGAGGTGGGCATATGTAATTACACAACATTGTATGCTCCTGTCCTTAATATAATACAAACAAAAGCAATTCTAGAAAAAAAATGAAAATAGTCCTTAATGGGAGACTAAACATTCCACCTTTAATATTTTTGTAGCAGGTTGAAATGTTGGAACTTTGAGCTTACCATGTAGAACTTTTCTGTGCTACATACCCTCCTACTGGAAGCTCTGATATTAAATTGCATTTATTTGCAGTTTTAGTAATCTTCCCTGTGTGTGTTGATGGCTCTTGTGGGGAAGTACAGAATAAGTGGCAATACCTATCTCGTTTTTAACTGAACATATTGCAACGTCTACCTGCAGCTGGTGCTTTAAACACACACTCTGGATTGTTTTAGCACAAGTACAAGAATAACCATTAATTTGTCTATTGCACCTTCTAGCTTGCAAGTAGTAAAGCATAAGTTCGTTACATGTATTCTCTAGGACAAAGATACGTCTTTTTCTCTGTAAAGCTGTAGTGCTGTATTTAAATAATTGCTTATTAAAGAGTCAGTCAAGTTAGAGTGGGTACTACACAGGTTTTAGTGTCAAATATGATCTTATAATCAAAATAAATGATTACAAGTAATTAATGGTGGTTAAAATTTTGAAAACTCATGGCGGCAGCGTGGAGAGCTACTCCTGCCTGTTGGTGATATATTTCTGGAGTTGAAACACCATGCAAAATCTTACCATGTGTGGGTGGGGGCGGGGGGAGATGTAGCAAATCACTGAGGACTGAGGGAATATGATGGGCTCTTCTGAATGCCAAAAATGGAGAACCAAAGTCTGAGAAGGGGCTGTAGTAGCCCATGTTCACGATTCCCTAACAGAAAGGGAGTGATGTCTAGCTGTATTCAGTTCTACTTTAACAGAGCCAGGACGATTCCCTTGCCCCCACTGTGAAACACCCATGCCGTTCAGAGGTAGGCCTCATGGGAGGTATAAAGACTGCATGAAGGCCAGCATTGCTCATGCTGGTTTAAAACATGCTGATCTGGTTTTAAACGAGCCTGAGCAATGTTGGCCTTCACGCAGTCTTTACACCTTTTTGTCCTGGGAAAGTTCACCATAGAGGAGTTGCTTAAGGATTTTTGACTCCTCCATTCGTATGACATGCCCTGTCCAGTGAAGCTGGGCTTTCAGAATCATGGATTCCATGCTCATGGTTCCTGCTCTGTCCAGGACTTCCAGGTTTGTAACTCTGTCCTGCCATCAAATGTGCAGTACTGACCTCAGGCTGTGTGTGTGGCAGTGCTCCAGCAGTTCTATGTGTTTTTCTGTACAAGGTCCAGGTTTCACAGCCATGCAGGAGACTGGTCAGGACTACAGCCTTGTACACTTTCAGTTTAGTGGACTGTCAGATATTGTGCTGATTCAACACTTGCACTCTGACGTCCTCGTGCCCCAGCTGGCCTGGCAGATTCTGGCTTGGATTTCTTTGTCAAGGGAGCCATCACTGGCTATCACACTGCCAAGGTATTTGAACTCCTCTACTGTTTTTAACTCTGTTCCTTCAATAAAGATTGAAGCGGGGAGAGCAGCAGATCCTGGAGCAGGCTGAAACAGTACCTTGGTCTTTCCTAGGCTGATGGTCAAACCAAAGAGGCGAGTGGCATCAGCAAACTTGTTGCCAATGAGCTGGAGATCAGATTCCTTGTGTGGCATAAGTGCACAGTTGTCAGCAAAACGGGCTTCAAGGATGAGCCTCTCAAGTGTCTTGGTTTTAGCATTCAGACAACGAAGGTCAAAAAGTGACCCATCAAGCCTGTATTTTATGTAAACCCCATGGTCTAGGTCACTAACTGCATGGTTGAGGACACGTGAAAAAGAGGTTGAATAACACTGGGGCCAGCACGCACCAGTGCTTCACACCATTGGATATCTCAAATGGATCTGAGGACTCTCCATTTGAAAGAACAAAGCCAGTCATGTCATCGTGGGACAGGCGTATGAGGTTAACGAATCTTCTCGGGCAGCCAAGTTTTGACAGGATAATCTACAGGGCTTCTCTGTTGATGGTGTCAAACGCCTTGGTCTGGTCTATAAAGACAATGTACAGATCCAAGTTTTTCATGGCTATTTGCTATGGGGAATTGAGGCTCTGATTTTAAGCAAAGCTATGAAACATGAAAGCAACTTCTGCAGTTTATAAAGTTTCACAAAGCAAATTCCAGCAGTATGGAAGGTGTAGGTGTAATATTGCCAAGACATTACAGGAACATGCTTTTTGCTGTGGAGGTATATATATGTGGTTATTCATATGTAAAATATATCATGCAACATAGACCAGTTATTTTGAAGAACATTGTGAGGCCTGGTACGTTTGAATTGTGATGAAAGATCCAGAACACTTTATTGACATTTGTTGACCAGAGAGGTTCGCATAGTGAATTTAAACACTTCCAATAGTCCATGCTTTATGTTTACGTAGTATTTTGCATTTCAGTTAATCGTTCATATAGTCATGGCACTTATGACTTTCCGAGAGAGAGAACTTTACAGATCAATTAAGTGAGAGCTTCGTGGGCTTTTACCAAGACATACACAGCTGTTGGCAGAGCTGGGTTTATTACATAGCTCAGAAGTTCTGTCTCCCAGTCTCTTGTGCTTACTTCATTACCTACGCGGTCATTCAGGAATTGAAGAAGCATTGTGTCCAGCTATCAGTGAGCCCATTCATGATCTTATGGTAATATTGTGATCAGACTATTAACTTCAAACATACTAAGGAAAAGCCTCTGTGCCAGCTGAGAAATGAAAAGGGAAAAACTTTGCAAGTCCTAATATGTCTGTCTCATTTCTCCTCATACATTGGGTAATTTTATTTAAAACAAGATATAAGAGGAGATTGTCCTTAACACCCAAATGAATTGAAAAATTGCTGTGAATAAGCTATCATTAAGATAATTATGCACGGTGCTAGAATAGCCTAAACATCAGTGCCTAGTGTGAAAGAAAGATTTCTTTGTATGAAACTTCTTTTAAAAAAGTACATGGAAATGCTACAAATGCGGAACACTTCTTAAATGGTAACTTTTTTTTGGTTTTTGCTTGTCAAACACCTTACACTATGACATTGCTATTAGTCATTCTGCTTTTTGTACAATTAAAAAAATCTATACAGCTGAAGTTAAACAACTGACAACTTCTGTGTAGAATGCTTTGAGACAAGAACAGTTAATTCTTCGTCTGTGTAGAATCAGAGAACAATAGAACTGGAAGGGATCTCAAAGTCATCGAGTCCAGTTCTCTGCCCTCTTGGCAGGAGCAGACACTGTCTAGATCATCCCTGATAGGTGTTTTATCTAACCTTGCTCTTGTGGAATCTCCATCACTGTAGACTTTTTTAACCTCCCTAGGTAACTTATTTGAGTGTTTAACCACCCTGACAGTTAGGAAGTTTTTCCTAATGTCTAATCTAAACCTCCCTTTCTGCAGTGTAAGCCCATTGCCCCTTGTCCTATCCTCAGAGGCCAAGGAGACAAAATTTTTCTCACTCCTTGTAACCTCTTTGAGGTACTTGAAAACTGCTATCATGTCCCCTCTAAATCTTCTGTGTTTTTTTGTTTTTTTTTTTTTTAACTATACAAGCCCCATTCTTTTAGTCTTCCCTCATAGCTTGCGTTCTCTAGACCTTTATTCATTCTTGTTGCTCTTCTCTGGACCTTTTCCAATTTCTCCACATCTTTGTTGAAATGTGGTGCCCAGAACTGGACACACTACTCCAGTTGAGGCTTAATGAGCACTGCGTAGAGCGGAAGAATAACTTCTGGTGTCTTGCTCACAGTACTCCTGTTAATACATGCCAGAATCATGTTTGCTTTTTTTGCAACAGCATCACACTGTTGACTCACATTTAGCTTATTGTCCACTATGACCCCCAAGTTTCTTTCCACAGTACTCCTTCCTAGATAGTCGCTTCCTATTCTATATGTATGCAACTGATTGTTTCTTCCTAAGTAGAGTACTTTGCATTTATTAAACTTCATCCTGTTCACCTCAGACCATTTCTCCAGTTTGCCCAGATCATTCTGAAGTATGAGCCTATCCTTCAAAGCAGTTGCAGCCCCTCCCAGCTTGGTATCACCTGCAAAGTTGTTAAGCGTACTCTCTATGCCATTATCTAAATTGTTGATGAAGGTATTGAATAGAACTGGTCCCAAAACAAATCCCTACGGAAACCTACTTGTTATGCTCTTCCAGCGTGGGTAGCATAATAATATGTCTGACTTCATTGTTTTTAAAAATAAATAAATAAAACAGCCTCTTTCCTTGTATATATAAATTCTCTTTGGGTCCCTTATTTCACAAGGCTACAGTACGTAATTCTTCACATCCATTTTTGTTTCCTGTTGTATGCAAAGAGATCTAGAGTTTGTATCAAAATATTTTTAATCATTGTCTATTCCAGGAAATTTCAGCCTGCACCAGTGTCCCTAAAAGAGAGAATTCCTATCATAGGTGGCTTACCAGCCCTGGCAGCCATTTCTGTGCTCTGAGCAGAGTTACATTTTTGTTGAGTGGGGAGAGAGGAGGGACTTTTCATAAAACACTCTATCTGAGAATTGGAATACGTCTACACTTACTGGGAGAGTGAGCTGGTCAGGGTCGATCTTCCAGGGTTTGTTTTTTTTGTACCTAGTGGGGATGTGTGGAAATCGAACTAGCAGGCTTGACTGTCAACCTCTGTATTCCTCATTAGCACAAGGAGTCTACTTCCCTCAGTGAGAACGGCCATATAAATGAAACCTAGATGAGCTGATTCCAGCTATGCAATTGTCATAGCTGGAATTGTGTGTGTAGGATTGACTTTCAGGTCTTGTGTAGATCTGCCCTCAGTTATTAATTAATGGGTGGCATCCCAGCTACTAATTGCCATTGGTGTTAAGAAGAACCATGGAAGAATATCTGAATAGCTCTCCTTAGGGTTACCTTGATACATTGCTATGGATTGATGGAGGAGAGAGTAGAAGTAGAGGAACTAGTTAAGATAAAATAAATCTGACTCTTACAGGAATTCTTTTTTTCTGAGATACACTCAGACATGAGAAATGCCTGAAACCTAGAAGGTAACCAAATCCATCTCCTTGTTGAGGCGGAATTTTTTTTTAAATAGTGCATTCTGACTATCTTGTCCAGTTGCTCTTAATGTTCCAAGAGACCGTTAAAGACAGATGCACCCACTCTGACACCTGCCAAATGACCGTGACATCCCATCCCCTCTGTAAATATCCATATACCGTCCTTGAATTATTATTCCTCTCAGTTTGATGGAGAAACAGATAGAATACTCAGTCTTTTTGATTTGATGCCTCTGAGCATTAACAAGGGAAAGATGAAGATAATGAGGATCAGCCAGTCAAGCAATACCACCATCACGCTGGGAGGGGATGACCTGGAAGATGTGGAGCAGTTCATATACTTTGAGAGTATTTTGGGCATGGATGGAGGAACAGATAAGGGTGTCACTGCCAGGATAGGGAAAGCAACAGCTGCGTTCAAGACTCCCAGTTCCATATGGAGTTCACAAATAATATCTGTGAAGACGAAACTGCGGATCTTCAGCAAAAATGTGAAGAGTGTGCTCTTGTATCGTTGCAAGACCTGGCATACTAAAGTCTTCAAATCACAAGCTACATACAGATGCCGGAGATATATCCTTCACATCAAATGGCAATACTTCATCACAAATGAGCAGCTTTGGAACAGAGCAGGACAAGAACCAATTGACATTGAAATCAAAGGAAGAAAGTGGGGATGGCTAGGCCACGCTCTCAGAAAACCATCATCCAGCATACTCTGTCAAACTCACATGGAATCCACAAGGAAAACGCCAAAGAGGAAGACCTCAGACAACATGAAGATCTACTGAGACTGAAGGACAACATCTGGGCTACTCCTGTAGTCAGCTAGAAGAATCATAGAAGAGTGGGACTGGAAGGGACCTCAAGAGGCCATCGAGTCCAGTCCCCTGCCCTCATGGAAGGACCAAGCATTTTCTAGACCATCCCTGAAAGCCATCTATCTAACCTCTTCTTAAATATCTCCAGTGATGGAGATTCTACCACCTCCCTTGGCAATTCTTTCCAGTGATTGATCACCCTGACAGTTAAGAACTTTTTCCTAATGTCCAACCTGAACCTCCCCTGCTGCAGTTTCAGTCCATTGCCTCTTGTTCTATCCTCAGAGGCAAGGAAGAACAAGTTCCCTCCCTCTGCCTTATGACACCCTTTTAAATACCTGAAAACTGCTATCATGTTCCCCCTCAATCTTCTCTTTTCCAAACTAAACAAGCCCAATTCTTTCAGCCTTTCTTCATAGGTCATGTTCTCTAGACCTTTGATCATTCTCGTTGCTCTCCTCTGGACCCTCTCCAATTTCTCCACATCCTTCCTGAACTGCGGTGCCCAGAACTGGACACAATACTCCAGCTGAGGCCTAACCAGTGCAGAGTAGAGCAGGAGAATGACTTCTCGTGTGTTGTTCACAACACACCTGTTAATGCATCCTAGAATCATGTTTGCCTTTTTCCCAACAGCATCACACTGTTGACTCTCATTTAGCTTGTGGTCCACTATAACCCCCAGATCCCTTTCTGCTGTACTCATTCCTAGGCAGTCCTTTCCCATTCTGTATGTGTGACACTGATTGTTTCTTCCTAAGTGGAGCACTTTGCATTTGTCCTTATTAAACTTCATCCTGTTTACCTCAGCCCATTTCTCCAGTTTATCCAGATCCTTTTGAATTATGACGCTATCCTCCACTGTAGTTGCAACCCCTCCCAGCTTGGTATCATCTGCAAACTTAATAAGTGTACTTTCTATGTCAATATCTAAATCATTAATGAAGATATTGAACAGAACCGGTCCTAAAACAGACCCCTGTGGAACCCCACTAGTTATACTTTTCCAGCTGGATTGAAAACCATTAATAACTACCCTCTGGGTATGGTTATCCAGCCAGTTGTTCACCCACCTTATAGGAGCCCCATCTAAGTTGTATTTGCGTAGTTTATTGATAACTATATTATGTGAGACCGTGTCAAATGCTTTACTGAAGTCTAGGTATACCACATCCACTGCTTCTCCCTTATCCACAAGACTCGTTATTCTATCAAAGAAAGCTATTAGATTGGTTTGACATGATCTGTTTTTAACAAAGCCATGCTGGCTGTTCCCTATCACCTTACCACCTTCCAAATGCTTGCAGATGATTTCTTTAATTACCTGCTCCATTATCTTTCCTGGCACAGAAGTTAAGCTGACTGGCCTGTAGTTTCCCGGGTTATTCTTGTTCCCCTTTTTATAAATGGGTACTATATTTGCCCTTTTCCAGTCTTCTGGAATCTCTCCCGTCTCCCACGATTTACCAAAAATGATTGCTAAAGGCTCAGATACCTCTTCTATCAGCTCCTTGAGGATTCTAGGATGCATTTCATCAGGCCCTGGTGATTTGCAGACATCTAATTTTTCTAAGTAAATTTTAATTTGTTCTTTTCTTATTTCAACTTCTAAACCTACCCCTTTTTCACTAGCATTCTCTGTCAGGCATTCCTTCGGATTTCTCAGTGAAGACTGAAACAAAGAAATCATTAAACATCTCTGCCATTTCAATATTCCCTGTTACTGTTCCTCCCTCCTCACTGACCAGTGGCCCTACCCTCTCCTTAGTCTTTCTCTTGTTACCAATGTATTTGTAAATAGCCTTCTTGTTTCCCTTTATGCTTGTAGCTAGTTTGAGCTCATTTTGTGCCTTAGCCTTTCTAATCTTGCTCCTGCACGCTCGTGTTGTTTGCCTATATTCATCCTTTGTAATTTGTCCTAGTTTCCATTTCTTATAAGATTCCTTTTTTATTTTGAGATCATGCAAGATGATCTGGTTAAGCCAAGGCAGTCTTTTGCCATGTTTTCTATCTTTCCTACACAGTGGGATAGCTTGCTTTTGGGCCCTTAATAATGTCTCTTTGAAAAACTGCCAACTCTCCTCAGCCGTTTTTCCCCTCAGTTTAGCTTCTCATGGGACCTTACCTACCAGCTGTCTGAGTTTACCAGAATCTGCCTTCCTGAAATCCATTATCTCTATTGTACTGTTTTCCCTTCTACCCTTCCTTAGAATTGTGAACTCTATGATTTCATGATCACTTTCACCCAAGCATCCTTCCACTTTCAAATTCTCAATAATTTCCTCCCTATTTGTTAAAATTAAATCTAGAACAGCTTCCCCTCTGGTAGCTTTTTCAACCTTTTGGAATAAAAAGTTGTCTGCAATGCAATCCAAGAATTTATTGGACAGTCTGTCCCCTGCTGTGTTAGTTTCCCAACATATACCTGGATAGTTGAAGTCCCCCATCACCACCAAATTCTGGGCCCTGGATGATTTTGTTAGCTGTTTAAAGAGAGCCTCATCCACCTCTTCCACCTGGATGGGGGGCCTGTAGTAGACTCCTAGTAGGACCTCATCCTTGTTTTTTACTCCTCTGAGTCTAACCCAGAGACTTTCAACCCATCCATCTCCTGCGTCCATCTCCACCTCTGTCCAAGTGTGTACATTTTTAATATACAAGGCAACACCTCCTCCCTTCTTTCCCTGTCTGTCCTTCCTAAGCAGGCTGTACCCTTCAATAGCAACATTCCAATCATGCGTATTATCCCACCAAGTTTCTGTGATGCCAACGATATCATAGTTGTATTCATTTCTTAGTACTTCCAATTCTTCTTGCTTATTTCCCATACTTCTTGCATTTGTATATAGGCATCTCAGACATTGATTTGGTCTTGCCTCCCAGTTTTGCCCTGGCCCTCTTTTTACTCTCCCAGTGTAGCCCATACTCCCTCCCATTTCCAATTCATCCCCCATGTATTCATGCTGTCCACTTACCTGCAGGCTTTGCTCCCCTGTCCCCCTCGAACCTAGTTTAAAGCCCTCCTCACTAGGTTAGCCAGCCTGTGTCCGAATATGGTCTTCCCCCTCCTTGAAAGGTGAACACCATCTCTGCCTAGCAGTCCTTCCTGGAAAAGGATCCCATGGTCAAAGAAACCAAAGGCTTCCTAGCGACACCATCTACGCAACCAAGCATTCACCTCTAGGATACACCTGTCTCTGCCTGGGCCCCTACCTCTGACAGGCAGGATTGAAGAGAATACCACCTGCGCCCCAAACTCCCTGACCCGTGCCCCCAGAGCCCTGAAGTCACTCTTGACCTGCTCAGCGTCACACCTCGCAGTATCATTAGTGCCCACATGGATGAGAAGCATGGGATAGTAGTCAGAGGGCGGGATAATCCTCGACAATGCCTGCGTAACGTCTCGGATACGGGCCTCCGGCAGGCAGCACACCTCCCGAGAGGAAATGTCAGGGCGACAGATGGGTGCCTCCGTCCCCTTCAGAAGAGAGTCTCCAACCACCACTACTCTGTTTCCTTCTTGCAGGAGTGGCAGTAGACTTCCCAGCCTTGGGGCTACGAGGCTTCTCCTCATCTGTACGGGGTAATTCTTGGTCTCCTGTATCGAGTACAGCATAACGGTTTTCCAGTACCACGGTGGGAGGGTTCTGAGCAGGGGTGGGACACTGCCTGCTGCAAGAAGTAACCAGCTGCCAGTGTCCACCCTGGTCCACCTCCTCCAGTGGTTTATCAGCCGTCCTGTGCACCGGGACAGATACCTCCGCAGTCTCCACCTGAATACTATCCAGGAACTGCTCATGGACTCGGATGCTCCTCAACCTGGCCACCTCCTCCTGTATCTCCCCCACCTGCCGCCTGAGAGATTCCACCAGCAGGCACCTTTCACACTGAATATTCCCCTCAGCCTGGGTATCAGTAAGTGGGAACGGCAAGCCACAGTCCGTGCAGAACCACACCAGGATCTGGGTAGAAACATCCATGGTCAGGCAGTCTGTCTGGCTACAGGCACAAGTGGAGGAGACAGCAGTAGTGCTGCCACAGGTGTTGCGGGTCTTCCTAACCATTATAGTCCTCTCTGTCACACTCCCTCTGTCAAACTCCCTCTTTAAACTCCCCTGTCTGCAGCTCCCTGTCTCTTCGCTCCCCTGGTCGCTCCTGCTTCTGGCTTTTACGCCTGCTGGCCTCTCTCAGGCCCTCCTCCTATGAGTCACATGGGAAGGCTGATCAAGGAAGCAAAAGGTCAGGCAGGCAGTCCCAGCTGAAACTGAAACTCCCTCCACCTGGAATCAAAATGGCAGTTCAATTGCCAGCAGTTCAAGCACATGCTCACTCACCCAGAGATCAGCACTCTCACCTGGTAGCTTCTTCAGTGGTGGGCTCACCTGCTTTCCTCCCTGTTTAAACTCCCCTGTCTGCAGCTCCCTGTCCGCTTCGCTCCCCTGGTCGCTCCTGCTTCTGGCTTTTAAGCCTGCTGGCCTCTCTCAGGCCCTCCTCCTATGAGTCACGCAGGGGAAGGCTGATCAAAAGTTTTGTCCCAAGACAGAGTGAAGTGGAGGAGACTTGTAGATGACTTATGCTCCACGCGTACAAAGGTTAAATTGTAGTGAAGCATGCTAGGACCTGGATTTTTGCCATAAGGGGTGAGAAGCATTTCCCAGAGAATTTTGGGTCCAAATGCAGGAGGCAATAGTTAGAAATCTTATAGGAGTGCAGCCTCTTATGAAGCTTTCACTCACTTTTCCTGGCTCCGAGCAAACTTAGTAAGTCGCCAGACGTCTGAATGTTCATCCAGAACTTTTTGAGGTTCACCCTCCACTGTGATAGATTTATTGCTGATCTTTTATCCTTTTTGCTTTTCCTGTTCTCACTCAGTATAAATTTTACTACTTGTATGGGCAAGATGAAAGGTCGGGACAGCCTGACAAGGCAGATTTATGCTGAATGTTTCATTATGTTGCCTTCCTCAGTGCCCTGCTCTGAATGCTGTGCTGTGTGTGCCAACAGTTCAGGCTAGGAAGTGTGAACATTTCATTTAATCAGCCTGGCCTGTATGTGATCAGGTCAAAAGTTAGGTTGTATGAGCTCATTACGCTCATCCTGTAGCTTGTTCCAAATGTTTTGATGTCTGCTTAACAGGGATGAGTTCAGCATCTGCTTTTTCTCCTTAGCTTATAATAAATGGAAAATATGCTTGTGATATTTTTCATGTAGTTATATTTTCCTCTGGTGCTTAGATATGTGAGTTTCAATTGTTCTGCAGTTCAATATTAAATAATTATGTTTCAGTGCTTTGAGCTGTTATCTGAAGAATAGCAGATTCATTGATTACATTTATAGCTGAGTTCATGAGTACAACCCATTTTAGTGAACAGTCCATCTTTGGGGTTGTTTAATAAGTGTACATTAAACAAATTAGTTTTCTTTTTCCCCTCATCTTTGCATCTTAATTGAATAATTGGTTATTGAATATTTCGATCAGCGAAAGTGCCAAGGCTGAAGTTTATGATGCCTTGAATAACATAATGTAATGCTTTCATGGAGACATTGTTTTTATCTTCCATAAGTTTGTGTTGATAATTATGTAATTTTAGAGATACTTCCACCCATATTGGGAAACTTTGAGTAGGTGGATGCTTTCTTTTGGTAAGCTCAGGTCTTATTATTTGTTGCCTAAAACGACCCAATTTGTATCAGTTGCTTACGGAATATTGAGAAGTTGGTTACTAAAGATTTAAATACCTTTTTGGATTTCCCAATACTGTTTTAGTTTGCTACAGACACTTTGTTGTTGTTGTTGTTTAAAAATAATCGACAAATCTTATATTAGTGTAGCTCTATGTCTTTCAAACTGTAAATAATCTGTGTACTGAATGAAGGAAATTTTCACTGGAAGAATTATGTATACCTTTGCAAGTATGTACCATACGCAAAATGGCAAAGACAAAACAGCTTTCATTATTAAAATATTTTTATTCCTCAGCTGTTGGCTGGGAAGTATGATCAGTAAAATGTTAGCATTAGTCCATGAAAAGGGTTTTGTGTTGTTTTACACAGAAAGAGAACAATGCCTTTGAAAATGTTACTTGAAGTGGTATCTAATTTGGACAGGTTCTTTTCTTACTTTGACAGGCTGCATTTCCTCTGTTGATTGGGGAAAGTAAGTTTGTAAACTACAGCCTCATGAATAACCTAGTAAAATATCCAAAATATTTTCTCTGCATATTTTTAGTGAATCTTAATGTTTTTTGTTGAAATATACACAAGAATGTTACTGATAACTTACTCAGGTGATGATATCAGTGTTCCTGCTTTCTTTTTCCATCCATGGGTAGAATAACTTTTTATGTGCACCATCTATAGAAACACGTTTCCCACTGTGGGTGACTGTGGGCTCTCTGCTAATTAGGTGGGTAGCACCTGAATCTTTCCGAGGTGGCTACCCAAACACTCAGCTTACAGGGAATGTTGATACCAGATAAATTCATAAGCTTAAACAAGAGATCCAAGAACTGGGAGGGGGTTGCTTTAAGTTTGTTGAGTTCTGCCTCATTTCAGGTAAGGGTGTGATTTAGCTAGCCCTGAAAGATTTTAATACATTTTGGAAAAGTAATATAAAGCTCTGTGCTCTTTGGCTTGAGAATACAACATAGGCCTGTATTTTGCTTTGGAGCCATGTCTTTGGAGGTAATGAGTTTTGGCTGTTGGAAATCCACCTTATTTTAGCACTTGCATTTTTTAATGTTTCTAAAACTTGTCAGGAGTTGAAATTCATACCGAGTTTGTCCCGTTACATCAGTATGTTTTTAACAAACCTTTATCCAAATAAATGTCAGTCGTTCCTCTAGATCAGTATTAAATACTGTGTATAATGGTTTAATCTTAGTTGCACTTTGCATCCTAGCTGACAGGATTTTCTTGCTAATTGTAGCTGTAAAGCAAACCAAGTGGAAAGGAGTGGAGCAGCGTTAAGATCAGTGTACCACTGCATTCCTTGAATTCTCTGTGGCTTTCAAGCTTTAATCAATATGGAATGAAACAGAAGTCAAATTAGCAAGACATGTAAAGAAATGGAGGGTTTTGTTACACATTTGCTTAGCAGTACTGCCTCTCTGGTTAAGTAATATTACAAACAGTGAATTATTAGTAGCAATTTACATGGCTGCTGTTCTAGATTCCTTCAGTCTTTTGTCAGAAATCCAAGACTAAAGAGGCTAAGAGTCTAAACGGCTTCCTTCTGGAAACAAACAGACTTATTATTGCAGGCAGTATTTTGTTACAGTTAGTCCCTTTTCATAATGAAGAGAGAAGAAACAGGGTATTGTTATAAAATAACTCCATTGTATATCCATATAACATGCTGCTTTGTAGGGGAAGATTGGGAAACTGTCTTATGTTACCTTTGAACACATACAAATGCTTTTGTTTATATAAAAAAAAACTGAACTAAAGGAATTGTAAAGGCAGGTTCAAAACATTTTATGTTTGATACAAAAGCCACATGAATAAACTGCTGTTAAATGGGTGTAAATAACTTGAGATTTTTTTTTAATGTGCGGGAAAAATTGGGTTCTGGATTTTTTTGGTTTTTGAGTGGAGTTGAAGTTTTTGCAAATCTGAAAACTTTACTTTTGTTTAAGGTAGTTCCTAGAGGCTTGTTCTTTGTTTGGGTTATCACAGTACAAATTTATAAAGGTGCCACAGGACATTTCGTAGATTAACACGTGGATTTGGGCATAAGCTTTCATGGGCTGGAGCCCATTTTGTCTGATGCATCTCATGAAGTGAGCTTTAGCTCTCAAAAGCTGATGCCCAAATATATTTGTTCGCCTTTAAGGTGCCACAGGACTCCTCGTTCCTTTGGCTGACACGGATACCCATCTGAAATTTATGGCTCCGATAATCTGTGGAGTAGGAATCAGATTTGTTGAACTGTCCTGAGTATTTATGTGGTTAGAGCATACAAGTGTAACACCAACAGACCCAGGTTGCCAGCATCAGGGATTGAACCTGCAATCATAGGGGATGAAACCCTGTGCTCTACTGCATGAACATGTGGTGATAGGATGATTTTCATATCTGTTTATATAGCAGTTTGCTTATTGAAACATCAGACAAATTTGCATCAAATAGGTTTGCCTGAATTGTTTGTTTCTCAGTGAGCTGTTAATTCAGCCTCACCTAACGCACTTTACAACAGGTTTAATTTGTAGACAACATTAAGGGAAAATACTATTCCCTCTCAAGTAATAGTAGAGTAGTAAAAAGGCAAATGATTTTATTATTTGTCTGTCTGGTAAAGGCTTCTGTTGTGATGGGTGTTCTTTCAAGGAGTGAAGCTGAGTAGAAGATGAGTAGTGGTTAGCTTTTCAGGAAACTTCCTATGTTCCTAGAATGTTCTGTGTACTGTGAGAGCTATTGCATACTACAATGCTAAGGCTTACCATACAGAAAATACAGAGGTAGAGGAATGCTGCCTTTTAGGTTCTCTATGGGGTCATGCTTTACACATCTTTGTATTCCAACATTTGACTATTTTGCACTTTTGTGAATGATATTTTAGGGCAGTTTTTGGCATGGTCCTAAGCTTACTCAGTTTCTTTAATTAAAAAATGGGTTTGAAATGCAAATTTAACAAAGCTCATGTGGATTTTAGGGATAGTGGACATATTGATGTTGATACAGGATGTGAATACTACAAGATAAGCTCAGTGATTTATGAGGAGTTGTGATGAACTGGCTTCTTAAACATGGCAGGGACTGGCCTGAAGTCTGGCCTGTTTTTGTCTGGTCAAGTGATTACTATGAAGAAAGCTCCTGATGATACACAGACTAATGCACAGAAAGGAGAACTACATCCATTTCTTACAGGGTTTAAGGCCAGAAGGATCATCATGATTATCTCATCTGACCTCCCGCACACTGCAGGGCACAGAACCTCATCCACCCACTCCCCTAATCTCTGTCCGGGTTACTGAAGTCCTTGAATTGTGATATAAAATCTTTAGGTTATAGAGAATGTACCATATGGAGTAGACGAATCCTGCAAGTGCCTTGTGCTGCAGAGGAAGGCAAGTTTCCTTCTCTGTTCCCCCCGACCCCCCGGTGTCTGCCATTCTGACTCCAGGCCAGGGGCTGGGGGAATTCCTTGCTGACCCCCAAACAAGGTGATCATTTATGACCCTGAGCATGTGGGTAAGACCCACTGTTCAGACACTTGGAAAAGAATTCTCTGTATTAACTCTGAACCCTTCTCACCTAGTGTCCCATCACAAGCTTCTCTCATTGATTAGATGGAGAGAATCTAAATGGTCAGTCCAAACTGATGCCTGTTCACTAATTTTTTGCACACTGTTCCAAACATTTTTTGGGGGGCATATCTGTTAATATTCAGTATTTCAGGGACATGACCTAAAATTTTGGGCCCCCAGATATTGTCTGACTGGTGGTTGCCTCTTGTCTTCTAACCTTATCGACTCCTTAATCAACGTGAACCAAAAGAAAGAAATTGAGAGGGAATGAGAGAAGCACAAAAGTTTTCTTCTTTCTCTTTTGTTGCGGCACTTTAGCAGCACATAACCAGAGTGTTCTCTTAACTTTATTGAACCCCCTTGAGGAATGCATTTATAGCCTGTTAACTTGCTCTATCTCTGAGAATACTTCTGAGAGTGCTTCTTTGAGCAATGGGGGGACTTGTCTTTCCTTCCCCTCCCCTCCAGCCTGAGCCTAAAAAGGGGCAGAGCCAGGTAGAAAATCACTAGAGCTGTAGGAGAAGCAGAAGGGTATCTGGAGTGGTTTGGTTGGGGAACTGAATTAATTCCTGGGCAGAGAATGGGCAAATGTGGGAGCTCCTTCAATGCTGAGCCGTGTCACTACAGAGCTCTCTTCCCACTGCCCCTTGGTGGGCAGTGTATGTTCAAAAATCAAGGTAGACAAAACCCAACAGAACCTTAAAAAGCATGATTTTGAGTAGACTCTCAGGGTTTTTGGGAGTGTGAAATTTGACTCATGAACCTTCGGGTTTGGAGTTGCTGCAGTTTAGTTTCAGCTGTGTCTTGCGATGTGGCTAGTTGAATTTCCATTGCAACTACTAAAAATAAGCTATATTTAAAAAAATTTTTAATAGCTGTATGCCAGGGCAGTAGTGTCAAATCACAGTGCTTTGCATTAAAGATAAAAGGAACAATTAACTAGGAGGGTTGTTGGACTGTGATACATTCAGGTGTGCTAGTGTTGTGCTTGTAGGGGTTGCTAATTGAAAACTTTAACTTAAATCCATTTTGATCAGGAATGTGGATTGGAGCTGTGGATGCTGATGAGATTTGACAAGCCCATTTTGAAAGCAAGAACTTGCTCTCTACTACATCTCAAAAGCTGCAAATGAAATCATGGAAATGGTATGCTTGTGAACCTAATCTCTTAAACCTGCAAGTGCTTAGTTGTCATAGCATCATATACCTACAATGCAGTATTATGTTAAGGGTGATTGAAGCCCAGACATCTAACACCACAAGCCCAATTTTGTTCATCATGCAGAAGGAGAATTTCCTTATCTATGAGAAAATAAGGTGATGTATTGTTTTTTTGGGCTAGTCCAGTATGAGGAGTTGTAATCAGATGGGTGAGGCTACTTGTGTGTATGTTCTCCCTGTTCCCTGAATCTAAGCATTGGAGTTTATATGCCAGCCCGAGTGACACTTCTGTGGCACTGGCCTATACTTCGGTGCATGGCAGATGGTTTTAAACATGATTTAAATAATAAATTTGAATTGTTTTTCATTTGTAGATATTTTGTCATTAGTTGGTAGATATTTAAACATTGATTTGCAGCTAAACATAGCCTGTGCAGTAAACTTCGTACTTCATTTGCTAATCAAGAGGATATATTTTGTCTGTACGTTTCTGTTTAAGCCATTTTGTATCTTAATTTACATTTATTTGGATTCTTAACTTTTATGATTTTATGCTAAATGGTGGAGGATTAATATTTTTACTTGTGTCAACATTATTTGGATGGAAATGAGAAATGCACTGAAACTTTTTTTTTTAATTAAAAATAGGTGGGCTGTGGGGCTCGGGACTAAACACCTACCCACCAGTGGAGTCCATGCTGGCCCTGCAGCCCCGCAGTGCCCCCTCGCCCTATGAATTTCTTGCCCCAGCACTACCTTCCTGCTGGTGGGGGGTAGGGCGTAGAGCCCCGGCGCTGCAGGCTGGATCTGGTGTGTAGGGCAGATGAAACATAGGGCCATGTTCTGTTCTCCCCCTTCCCATGGCTGGGAGGGTGCAGAGCCAGAAACTGCTCATGGGAAGAGTCCCCTGCTGCTCCCGTTGGTCGAATAAAACCAGTGGGAACAGTGGAGGGTGGTGTACCTGGGAGCAGTGGGGGGAGTGCAGAGTCAAGCAAGAGCTCATTGCCACACTCATCTCGTGGCCAACCACGGCACTCCCATCCTTCTGTGCCCCCCTGCTCTCCCAGCCCCAGTCAGCTCTAGAAACCCTCTGCTCAGCTCCTGGACCCCCCACTCGCCTCCTGCATCCTGTTTGTCTCTTCCCCCAAGCCAGGCACCCTACATCCAGCCTGCTGTTGCACCTCTCTCCTGGCCAGACATGCTACCCTTCCTTGCTCCTGCATTCTTCCCCTGGTCAGAAACCCCGCCCACTGCTGCATCTTTCCTGCCTCCAAGACCTCCTCACATCTGTCTTCTCCTGTGCCCTCCCTCCTGGCTGGACACACTACCCCATCTTGCTCTTGCGCCCTCCCACCCTTCCAGAGACCCCACCCGTAGCCTGCTCCCTCACCCTTCCTCCTGGCCAGGCCTCTGATCCCAGCTGGTTCCATAGCTCTACCTTCCACTCAGTTCCCTAACAGACTCCCTGTCATCCTCCTCCCACACACACTGAACCCCTCATTTTTGGCCTTACCCCAGAGCCTGGAGTGGTCTCTCGAAATTCTCTAACCCTGGGACCCCAAAGGAGTTAACCCAGGCCATGGGAAGCCCTGAAACTTGGTTCTGCCTGCTTTCTCACACCAGCGAGTGTTGTTGTTGGTTCTTTTTTTTTTTGGGGGGGGGGGGTGTTGCCTCTCACTTGTGTAGCGCCATCTGATTTTTCTGTTAGTGAGTGAATCTCAACCCAAAAATGTTCATTACCCTTGCTGTAAATAAAGGTAACATTGAATTTTTGACACATTAGTAAGTTATTTAACATGAAGTTTTGTAAACTAACATAATAAAGTTAAAGCACTTGATCTGTTAAATTATTTTGATTTTGATTATTGAAGTATTTCCTTTTTTACCAGTTTTATTTACCTCTGTAGCCTAATATGAATATTTTAGTATGTAAGGTATTTAGAGAGAAACAAAAGCATTTTGTCATCATGGATGGTTAGCTGGTGTTCCACAGAAATGTTTGCACTGAGTGTGGTGGACCATAAGCCAAAAAGTTTGAGAACACTGCTTTAAATCTTATATCTAATAGGAAAAAAGTTTATCAGAAATGTTTTGCATTTAAGACTAAGTGATACATTAAACAAAGGATTCAGTAATTAATTGAGTAATTAGTGAATTGAACAGATTTGTTTTTGGTCACTGTAGGTCCTTCATGATTTTAGAGCTACAGATCTCTCACATCTGAATTTATTTGTTTTTTACTAATAGATTGGAAAAGGAAAACTAGCTTTCCTGCTTCGGCTCACTATTAGTTTCTTAAGTTTCAGTGAACTGGGCATTGAATTGAACTAGATGAATAAGCAGAAAGGGAGAAAATCTTTGCACCTTCAGAAATGCTGTTGCTGTTTAAAAGCTGATACAACTGGTGCTGCTACTTAGCCCGTGACAATTTCATTGGTTTAGCATGCTATAGAGTTTTGTAGGAAAAATGTACTCCTTGAATATAAGCCAGTAGATAATTTGACACTTTCATTACCAAAATATGAGCCCCTACCCTCTGCGACTGGTGGTGTTCCATGGTTTTATGTATAGAGAACCCATGGTCTAAACTGCTAAAAGTCCTTCTGCTGGTGACCATGTGTAACTGCCAACAGGCGGACATGAACCTGGGACCTCTGGAGCTTAGTGCATGAGTCTGAGCTAAAGCCAACTGGATCTTAGCTAAAGCTCTAAAGAAGACTCATTCTTTCTCTCCAAGTACAAGGGTTGGCACATGTTTCTCTGTGCAAGTGGTCGAGGTGCTAGTATGTGGGACAGTGAACCACACCTAGGTGTGTGGGTTACACATGGTGTCTTTGTTACTCCTGGGGAGAATTCTGCATCAAAAAATGAAAAATTTGTTGCCAAGTATTCTAACATTCTGCAAACTTATGCATATTTTGTTTGTCAGCAATACATAATCTCACCAGTTTCAATTATTTTGTAATTTAATTCAAAGTACCCAGCAGTAATCATGTCTGTAACAACATAGGCACACACAAAATTATGCAGCAGAAACAACCCAATTCCTGTTTCCCTCCCCTTCCTCATCCCCCTGCTCCCCCACCTGAGCTGAGCATGTGTTTGGGGCTGCCAGCCATGCCCACCCTCAAACCCAGCTCTGGGGCTTCCCCCTAAGCCAGACACTTACCTCCTCTACCCATCAGAGCCCAGGATCAAGAAGGAGAAACAGTCAGTCTTTTAGTTTTGTTCGCAAGCTGGGTTCTGCTGCGTCCAATAGTGTCGAATGGGAGCCAGCATCATTGCAGCCCATTTCTGTTGGAATAAGAGGACATTCTTTGCATAATATTAATTTTTTTACAAATTCTGCATTACACAGTGGTACAGCATTCTCCCAGGAGTATTTTGTGTATTCAGCTATGGCTTGTTAGTTTAGCATCTTATATTGTCTTTGATCTGTGTGCTCATCATACATTACACCTTGCAAAAAGGCATAAATTTTGACTTTTTCCACTCACATACAGAAATAGAATAAACAGAAAGGTTGGGTAGGTGAACCTGTTATTAAACTATTTGCCATGTTACAGTGTGACTGAGGAAGTGAATAAACAGTTTTATATTTTGATTGAACTATTCTAAGCTTTTGAGTTATGACTATTGGTGGTGAAGTTCTTCCTTGTGTGCTGGTTCTTGCATGGAAATTGTTTTTAACACTAATCTGAGCTCGTGCTATTTCTTTGCCTCATTCTTTCACTACTTCCAGAAATACCATTTGTATATTGCTGCCAGTATAAATTATTCTGCGTAAGAGTCAGTGCAGAGGCTCAATTTGTCAGTGCTTGAAATACCTAATTGTATGATGACTATAAGTGGGTTTATGGTGCACCAGTGTATTCAAGATCAGTTGCTTCTGACAGTTTTTTTTAAACAGAAAGATTTCCAGTTTGTGTCTAAATGTGTTTGGACAGTGCGTGCCTTGACAATCCAAGTCTGATCTGAAAAGGAGATAAAACTGATGGTGTGTGTATATGTATGAAAGAATGTTTGTTTGTTTGTTTTTTTGTTTGTGGTTTTTTAAATAGGCTTCATAATCAGATCAAGATTTTGTGACTTGTCTCTTCTGAAATCTTGCAAAACAAATGATTCAGACTTGTTCTTCTGGTTAGGAAACCATAAGGATTGATTCTGTGGCATTTAGAACGCATTGCCTTTCCCCTCAACATTTAATCTTTTCTGCCACTGAGTGTAGGGGAAATCGTGTACTGGGAACTATTCTGGAGGCATTACTTTGGAGAAATTGCAAGGGTGTGGATAGCTTACATGAGTATGGTGCATATATGGAAGCTAGATTTAGAATTAGTGGGAAAGACAAACTGTTCTCTACATAAACACAAAAACATGTTTGGGAAAAACAGACTTCCTCATCATGTCCTGCTCTTTGTGTGAACTTGGGCAGTAGATGCTGGTCAGTATTGAGAGAGGGAGGGAAAAATTCTCGTGTGGCAATACATCAGTATTTAGTGCTTTCTTAAATTTTGGATTTGCTCGTTGTCTATTGATCCTGAAACACATGTTGGCTGTTACGCTGAGACATAACAAGAGTGACCTTTCACTTTTTTCAAATAACCTTTCCTATGTTGATCTGACTTCAGCTAATTGAATTATGTCTTCGTACGTTACTTTGGTTTTACTTCCCTTTCATGTAATTTAAAAATACATTTTTCTTTAAAAAGTCCACTTTTTCAAATAAGTCCACCCAGAGTTTTGCAAATGCCCATATTAGGCACTCAGTTTCCCAGTATACACACGTAAGGAAATCAGTGTATTTATCAGATTATATGTGTCAGAATGTTTGCCTAAATGAGAAGTCCAACTAAAACCTTGGCCAAACAGTCTAAAATATAATTTTATATTTACACCAACACACAAGAACGGAGGTGAAGTTTATTTCTTCTGGGTGCCCAGGGAGAAACACTGGATGTCACTAGAGGACCACATTAGAGTGGTTTAGCCTATATCCTGACTGCATATCAGGCATGTTAGTAGCCCAAGTGAGAGATGAATCTGGGCCCAAAGCCCATGTCTACACAAGCAGCATCTGTCGACAGAGAAACCTTGGCAGTACGTCTGTAGACACGTAGCATCTGCACACAAAAGCAGATCGAAAGAGCAAGCCATTCTGTTGGCAGAGAGCAGCCAGACTACCCTGCTTTCTCTTGGCAGAATGGCTGACTGAAAGCTCTAAAAATCCCCAGCAGCCCTCTCTGTCACCAGCAGTATTTACACAGGCACTCTGACAAAACACTGTTGACAGAGGTGTTATACATGACTGGGGGGAGGTATAATGCTGCTGGCTGAACAGAACAGCTGAGTTTTGTTGACAAACTCTCGACAGAGTGCTTTAACCGTGTAGATAAGCAGTGAATTTTGTCGACAAAAGCCCAGTTTTGTCACTAGAAGCTGCCTGTGTAGGTATGGCAAAAGATGGACCCATAGCCAATGTTGAAAGTGCTGCTTCTCTCAGGTGAGGGAGTCTGGGAGAGAAAATTAGGGTGCCCATCCGAGGCTGCTTCTACACTCGCCACCTGCAGTTGTAGGGGGCATGGTAATGAGGCAGTTTGAAGCAGGCATATTCAGCACCTCATTAGTATATGGCAGTCATACGATTTCAAAGTGCAGACTTCGAATTGCAGATTGACAGTGTAGATGTGGGCAGCTTTGAAATGAGCGCCCTACTTTGACATTCCCTTAGTCCGATCTAGTTTTGTGAGAGTAATGGACTGTCAAAGGGGGGCGTGTATTTCGAAGCTGCCCCCCTCTACACTGTCAATCTGCAATTTGAAGCCTGCACTTTGAAATTTGCCTGGGAGCCGTTATGCTAATGAGGTGCTGAATATGCACATTAGCACCTCATTTGCCTGTTTCAAATTGCCTCGTGTAGAAGCAGGCCAAGTAATACATACCATAAAGAGATACAGCACAAAGCTTGCAGCTTTGGGGGGACGGGGAAACAGTGGCACTAAGTCACCTTTTGCACACTCTTTGGTTTGGCTTCTGTTGTGGCTGCCTGCCAATGGCTCGAAACCTCACCCAGAATTTTTGCCCCTCCTTCTGTTCTTCCCCTTTGTCTTGTCTCTGCTATGCTCCATATGCATGGGATGTGAGAGACTTCTGAAGTTGGTTTGCGGCTTTCTCCTGCATACTGATGGGAATCTCCTTTGGTTGGAGCTGGCGCTTCATGCCATTCTGGCACCTTTGCTCCGTTCACAAGGCAGAAATGGGGGTTGCGGGGGGCAGAGGAGTGGAACTCAGCCTTTATCAGTCAATGCACATCATCAGCCAGGAGTAAACCAATTAGAATGTGTTGTGTTAAAATGTCCTAGCAGTACTAGGTCTGTTTATCTTGGACCATGACTGGTGGCGAAATACAGCTGTCTAAACAAGTGTATCGGGGGGAAAGGCTCCAAATCTGGGGTTTGAAACTTAGAAAAATAAAAGCACACCAATCGCTTCTGAGCAAATTACAGTCTGTTAAAGGGACATTGTGGGAACAAGTTATTTTAGAAATTGGGTAGATTGTGATCCAAGCAGTTCCACTACCAGTTTACAACAGACTTTTGATATGTTATCTAAAGGCAGCGTTTCCCAAACTGTGATCTGGGATTTTGATAGTTGCGATATTTTTCCTTCTAAAATATTGTGTGTGTCAGATATTCTAGGGTACTTGAATAGTATTTAAGTTGTGGGCATATTAATATTTGTAACACATTCATAATACTGTAGTCAGTGCTCTTTTATTTTTTTATGAAAAAAATGAAGAGCCGGTACTCAGCTGAATCCCACCCCCCTTCCCAGCCAGTCCTGCAGCTGGGACTACCGGTACTGGTACTCGGTATTGGCAAACACTGGCACAAAAAAAGCACTGGGTTCAGTTGTTCTTATGTAATTCATGCCGAAACAATCAGAGTCGATATGGATTGTTTTGGCACCAGTCTTCTTCAGAGAAATCGTGCGGTGCTGCACCTGATATGAGGATCCAACTCTCCAGCACCGTTCCTAATTTTAACTGGATTTGTGATTAAAAGATGCAAAAACGCTCGCCCTCTTTTTAAAAAAATTTGTCAAATGTTACTTATTTTTCTTTCGTAGTGTTCTGTAAAAATAACAAATTTACATGAACAAAAAATTTAAAAGTATTTTTCTATATCTAATTTATTTTGCATTTCTTTTTCATAAATATGGTTTTTAAGCTTTAAGGAAGGACAGTCCTTTTTGAACAACATTGTCCTTTCTACTTTTGTACAAAAGCATGACATTAACCATCCTTTCAGCGGTTATTGATGTTTTGTTTTGCATTGGTACTTTAATTTTTTATTTTTATACGTAATTAAAAGGTTGCTAACCTGCCTCCCATCAGGACATTAGTTGTTCAGTCGGATGGATTTCTGTTGTTGTGTTTTGTTCTTTGTAAAATAGAAGACATCTGAAAAACTCTTTTATATCAACTTTTAAGCATTATGTGTAGTCATTTTTTTATATAAATCTCACCTCCCTTCTCCGGACCAGCATGCGTGTGTTCTGTCAATATATTCCATGCCTAAAAGTTCTGCATACAAATTAGTTTGGGAAGTACTGCTTTATTGCTTCTTAAGCATTGGAAACCATTTTAAAATCCATCCTAACTTAATGAAATCTAGCTAAACTCCATCATTTCAAATTCTTTTAAGTTATAACATTACTTATATTCCTCCCGAGATGTTCCTTCATGTGTGTGTGTGTTTTGTATATTTCTTTTTCACTGGTGTCAAAATAAGGAAGAATGACTATTTTTAACAGGGTGGATGTAGCTAACCAGGGCTCAAGGATTTCCTTTTACTCCAGGAAAGATCCTTCTCTGATTCTTCCCCCTGCCCCCCATTTCTTGACTTAACTCATTAACAGTTACTTATTTTTTCCTTTGTGTTCCACTCTAAATATGAAACCTTTGTGCAAAGAGCTGTTGACTTTTGGAGCTGTGTGATCTCCAAGGAAAACCTGTCTTGTAAAGCGTCTTGGGTTCCGAAGAAATCTGCACTGTCCTTGGTTGGCTGATACTCTACTCGAACTTGATTAATGTGTTCTTCAAGTGCGAGTAATTCTGGGCAGGATCCCTGTGTTTTAATTCAAATGAGGATTTATAAACTCAATGTCTACATTTGTCTGTCTGTCTGTCTGTCTGTCTACCCTGAGACTGTGCCATTTTACGAAGAATAGAAAGAATTTCCGTGTAGAATTACATTGCCAGGCTCATGTAGTATTTCAAAGTGAAGTGGGGGCAAGGATGGTTTGTTTTTGTTTTTTTTTAAACCTACATCTGTACTGGACCTAGCACAAAGGGGCCTCAATCTCTAAATGGGGTTTCTAGACTCTGCCACAATATAAATAGCAGTTGTGGCAGCCTGTTGTAAACAAAAGGACATAGCAGGTGTTTATGGTTTGATCTGATTGATTTAACTGATCCATGTAAAAAGCATCTGGAGTTGTACTCAGTAATTTTTGGGGCATTGGTAATGGTAATGGAGGAGTGAAACTCCCAAAGCTAATTTATGTAAAGGGCATTGTAGTCACCCAGAAGGTTGAGGTTTTCCTATTATGCTGAAATTGTGAAATGGAAACAGTCAGGATTACATCCTGTTATGTGGCAGCTCCTTGTCCAGTTTATCTGTGTTGATGATCTCCTGACAACAGAATCTAGGGTAGAGTATCTGTCAGAAGACTTAACGTTCCTATACCCCAGACTTCTGTCTCAAAAATTAGGCCCTAAAAATACCACAGTGTGGAAATACTCTGAAAAGAAGTGCTGTCCTGAAGCAGGGAGCATTCCCCTCAACAAAGTCTTGCTGCTAGGATTGAGGGCTTCTGTGTACATTTTCATCGTACGAGGAGGAGCATTGAGTAAGACCCATTTTGTCCCTAGAGACTAAACTGTGTGGAAATGTTGGTTCTGTGCATGAAGAAGTATTCCTTGATTTGATTTGATTTTTTTTTTGTTTAAGCGTGATTAATGTCTAAGATTTTTTGGGGGTAAAAACATTCTCTATTAATGATGGTCCTTGTTTCATTCATACCTTGTAACATTCAAGAGAGCTTCCTTCCAGTTATGTGGTGGTTTTTTAGTTGTTGGCAAGGGTAAATGTTGAGATTCTTACAGACTTGCAAATATTGCTTCTAACTCATGCATAATGGGATTATATTTTGTCATCACTCAGTCATGCTTATTCTCTGTCCTTTTTTCCTGAGGCTGTGGTAATGGTCAAGAATGAGTCAATCTTCTTGAATGCGAAATAGTGCCAACGCGCACATTGGTCAAAATTTGATGTGTAAAATGTGGATTTTTTTTTTAAATGTAATGCTTGTTACATGTGTGGTACTAAGAGCTTTTGGGACACATGCTTCTATGTGAAGACAAACGTGTATGAAACTGTTCTTCAGGTAAGATCTGGTGTTAATCTAATTGAACAGGCTGCCTAATGATCTTTAAAAGTAACTGTTTTTTAGTTGGGCTTTTTAAGATGAGATTTATTGAATCTTTCTGTGAACAAAGAAACACTTTTATATAGGGATAAATTTAGTTCTTTCTGTGTCACATTTTTTGCAGTAAAACTTAATACATTTGAACCTCTGAAATCTGGATTCCCCTGATCCTGGTCTTTCATGAGGTGGCTGGATTAAAGAGGTTCAAGTTTGGTTACAGTCATAGTTTGTTTAGTAACGCCCCACCCCACCCCAACAATGCTTAAAACTGTGCCTTTGCCATGTTCTTGTGGAGACAGTGAGAGAGAATTGTGTAGGATGCATTGCATTTATACAGATGAAACAAATCCATAACCAGGTCCATTCAAAATCTGTTTTTGTCTAGGATGCTTGTCAGTCAAGGCTGTTTGACTAAAAATTTTCAGCTTCCTCCTCAGTCACTTTGGAGTTTGAGCTATTAAAATAAAAAGCTTAGTTTTTCCTTTGATTGTATTTTGTAATGGGGCAGAGCGGTTCCCCCGCCCCCTTGTTTCATTGTCCCGAATGGCTGTTTTCTATACACTCATCAAAAACTATTCACTTTCAAACAGTGAGAAAATCACTAAAATTTCAGTCCAAATGATGAAAAGTTTTACAAAGTTTTGTATGTTGCTGGTAACGCTTATTTGTAGCCATCACTTCTGATCTTGCATTAACAAAACCAGCAAGATAGTGGAGCCTCATTCCAAATTATCCAGATTCAGCTTAATAAACCTTTACTCTCCTGCAACTTTTAAAATCTCTCCTCTCCAGTCTCCTGACTTTTATCAGTCAGTCCACCTTGTAATTTGTAACAGAAGACATACAATAATTCCATACTCCCTCTCTATTACATTTTACAGCTGTAATCCAGAAGAGGACCTTTTCCTCCATTACTTGCCCATGTATTAGGAGGAAGGAGAACAGCCAGGGAGTTTAAACTACATCGCTTGATACTTTTTTTCCTTCCCAAGTTATTCATTTAAAACATATTTTTGCTTAATTTGATTCAACTGGATTTTTTATAGCCAGATTTGGACTTGATTTAAAATGGCAACTGGGAGGGAGCACTAATTTCTAAATCCACTTGCTTGATATATAGCTGGTGACCATTGGGTACGTGGTTATATGACTGCTTGTTAGACTGGCACTTAGGATTGGCAACCCCCTTGGTTTCACTGGGAGCCTCACGGAATTGGGCTCTATCTCCTGAAGGCTGTTGAAGCCAAACTATGAGATCTGCTGGTAAAAGTCCAGTGGTGCAGCTGGGCTAAGGTATGCTTCCTGCCTGCAGTGCTCCTGGAACTGGCCACATATCCCCATGGCCCCTGGGGAGCAGGGGTTCTCCTAGTCCTCTTTGTACTCCCGAATGCTGACTGTGCACTCCCATTGGCTGTGAACTGTGGCTGGTGGGAGCTGCAGGGGCAGCATGTTTGCCTCTTCCCCCATGCCCAGCATTTGCAGGGAAATGCGGGTTGCTTTTGGGAGCAGTATGGAGCCTGAGCAGGCAGGGGCCTGTCTTAGCCCTGCTGGCCACTCACTGGCTGGGAGATACCTGAGGATAAGCACTACTGGGCTGTGCCCAGTCCTCCTCCCACATCCCAACCGTTTGCCTCAGCCCTGAGTCCCCTCCAGTGCAGACTCCTCCTGCGGCTCACGCCTCCCTCCTGCACTGCAACTTCCTGCCCCAGTCTCGCCCCGATCCCCCTCCCCTGCACCCAGTCCTGCACATAAGCAGGTGGGGGAGAGTAAGTGGGAGAAGGAGAGGGGGTGGTGTGAGTGGGGCAAGGCCTTGGAGGAAGGTGTGGGGTCTTGGGAAAGAGTAAGGTGAGGTGAAGCAAGGGTATTTAGGTTTGTGTGATTAGACAGTTGGCAGCCTTACAGGCACTTAATTGATTCATCACTATATCTTGAAAGATAGTCTTGGTGTATATGGCTGAGATTATATATTGGGCAGACTACTGTGTATTTACCATGGCTCCTTTTCAGAAAGAGTATGACCTTCCTCCTTGGCTCCACTGGTGTGCCAACGTGGAAAAATCTAAGTCTTTACTCTTTGATGGTTAGTCTGTAGAAGAGTGAGGGGCAATTTGATAGCGGCTTTCAACTTCCTGAAGCGGGGCTGTGAAGAGGATGCAGAGAGACTGTTCTCAGTAGTAATGGATGGCAGAACAAGGAGCAGTGGTCTGAAGTTACAGAGGGAGAAGTGTAGGTTGGATATTTGGAAAAACTATTTAGTCAGGAAGGTGGTGAAGCAGTAGAATACATTACCTAGACAGGTGATGGAATCTCTGTCCCTAGAAGTTTTTAAGTCTCAGCTTGGCAAAGTCATGGCTGGGATGATTTAATTAGTGTTGATCCTGCTTTAGGCCAGGGGCTGGACTTGACCTCCTGAGACCCTTCCAGATGTAAGTTTCTGTGTTCCTACATGTGGAAGATGGTAATTCCTTCATTTTCTATATCTGAAAATAAAATTCTACCCTTGAGCAGTCACATCTGGGAAGATATGGTTTCTGTAGTTTTAAAATAATCAAAGCTGTAATTTCTTTTAATAGGTAGAAAAAAACTTCAGCCTGACAGCAGTCTGAGCATAATACTGGAAGGATGGCATAACGCCCTAGCAGTGGAAATATGTCCCTTGCAATATTTAGTCCTCTCCAGACCGGTAATCTATGGAAAGGGTTTAAGAATTTGCCTGGAATATTGTGTAGTGATTACAAAGGGTAAAACGGCCCTTTTAAAAGCTGCACTGGCACAGTCAAATCTGTGCTGATGTAAGATGCTACTACTGCAAAGGGGGTGCTTCTCCCATTTGTGCAGTTCATCTGTCTCTCCCAGAGGTAGTGCCTATGTTGTCAGAATCAGCTCTCATGGAGCTAGTGCTGTCAGCAACAGGGGCTGGGGCTGATGTATCTATGTGTGGGTGAGGATTTTTGCCCTGCCTGACGTAGTTAATGTAATTCTGCAGTGTAGACCTGGCCTTAGAGATGAGAGACTGAAAGAGAGAATTTTAATCAAGTGGTGTAGCTAATGAATCAAAATTAATTCATTACTCTTGTGTCGCATGTAAACATGGAGGTGCATATAGATGATCTCTCCTTGCAGATAGTAGCACATAAGAAATTGTGATATGAGACGATCTGGTTTGGAGCTTATTGCCATTTGAGACTGGCTTATAGAGGCGACTCTTTGAAAGTTTAGGTATCTGTAAGGAAATGTTTTGGAGCGACAGTGCTGGAGAGAATCTGCTCAAACTTACCGTTACCTCCTTTGGCAACTGTTCATAGTTCTACTGATAGTCACAGCTTTCTAGTGTTAAATTATATAGCTTTGGTAGCTCAGCAAAAGCTTCTTGAGGTAGATAGTGGTTTTTTTTTTTTAATTCAGTTAAAGTAATAGCAAATTTTAAAATGGAGGAATGGGGAATCGAACATGTTTATTGGTCATGTTCGAGCTGTTGGGGTTTTGTGTGTGCTTGTCCTGGTGGTTGAACTGAAAAATCTAAAAAAATTGTTTTGAATTAAAACTGATTTTTTTAAATTGTTTTCTTTTCAGTGAGAAACACATTTGGGTTGAAAAAAAATACTTGTCAATGTTGATTGTAATGACATTTCAAAGGAAAGTGTGGATTTAGATTAGACTAGTGTTTCCCAAAACTAATTTGGCCACAGAATGCTTTTGGGCTTAGAATATATTGGTGGAACACATACATGTGGGATGGGGGCTTTGGGTGTGTGTATGGGGAGGGTTTCACACTGAAGAATTGCCCCATGCAATGCTCAGAAGTTGATTTAGAAGTTAGGTTTTTTGATGTCTTTAATTTTACAAAGGACAAAAAAAACAAAACAAGAAAAGCATCTGGATGAACAATTAATGTCCTTCTGATAGAAGGATGTTTAGCAACCCTGTAATAAACTGTAAAAATAAAAAATTAAGTACAAGCCCAAACCAAAACATCAACATAACAGCTGAAGGAAGGATGGTTAGTGTTCTTTTGTACAAAACTAAAAGGACAGTCTTTCCTTACTGCTTAAAATATTTTTATGAAAAAGAAATGCAAAACAAATTAGCTGTGGGGAAAAAAATTTAAACCTGTTTTTATACAATTGTAATTTTTACAGAAAACTACTGGAAAATAAATAACACTTGACAGTTTTGTAATGGGAAGAATGTTTTTGCATCTTTTGATCACAAGTCTGCTTCATGGTAGAAATGGTGCTGGAGAGTAGGATCCTTGTATCAGGAGAGCAGCACCAGGTAATTTCTCTGAACATGATTAGTGCCAGGGCAATCCAAATTGATTATGATAAGCGGTGAAAGTGTTGGTGATACTGCTAGACAATATTGACCTCCTGTGGTCTGGCAGATTCCCTGGTTTAGCACTGGTGAGGTCTCTGGAGTGCTGGAATTGAGAGGTTCAACCTGTAGTAACGGACAACCAGCATAGCTATTACAATAGCATGATTCTCCGCCCCCCCCCCCCCCCCCCGCCCAGTTTGAGGAATTGTTGCACATGGCTATGCCAGAAGTCAGGCAAATAAAGTATATCACATCCTTTCTTTAAAATGAGTAGAATAATGTATGATTACTACTTAAAGAATATGTTTGGAGACATCAGTCTTTCTATTTAAGTAATGAATTGGATTGCTGCTGTTTAAAATGGTAATTGGTATTGTATGAGCTGATCTTTGGAAAACTAATCTGAATGAAAGCCTGTATGATCAGTAGAGGGGAGGTTGGCACCACAGGCAGGTCTTGTTAGGAACAAACACTGTTGCTTTAAGATGCTCACCATTTTCATTTAGAAATGGCTTTGTACAGGTGCTGTCTTTGAGTTGATTATATAATTACATTTCAGTAGAGAAAAGGGTTCTTGGCAGGGTATAGACTTCTCATTAATGTGAATGAAACAGATAAATCATTGGGTACAATGAAATGTAGCATACATAGAATTCTTTTTACAAATGTGCTTATTTTAACTTGACCTTTGTTTGAAGGATCAGTGCCTTAAATGGAACACTTGAGGTACATTTTCATTATCGAATTTATGTTAGCACCTCGAGAACTCAATCGGGATCAGGACTTGGCTGTATTGGTGCAGGATAAACACATATTTTAAGACTTAAAATACCACCACTCAGCTTCGTAGTTCTCTGCTGGAGTGCATGCAGTGTTTAGATGTGTACAATAAAGGAAACTGATACCTTTAACCATTAAAATAGGTTATTGTACTTCTTTTTAACTTTTCATTTTGTCTTTACTATACATCATTATGCAGGTATTAGCAAAACACGTTTGGAAGTTGTATTTTTTTTACCTTTTTGAAAAGTCCACTTGTGTTTGGTCATTTTTTTTGTCGTCTCCATATTTATTTTTTTCAAATGTCCAACATGGTAACCATACATTATAAAGTCTGCTTGATGGTATAAGAGTCTTATTTTTTTCTGTTGAAAGGATTTCTGAGTTATTTCTTCTTGATACTGACATTGAGGGATCTGTCCTTTTACTGTTGTCATCATGGTATTATGGCAATAAGTATCTTAAGACTTCAGTGAATTTCATGCAGCCAGTCCTGCTTACAGAGTGGGTCTCTAGAGACTTCTTATTAAAGTTGTGGGGAATTTTTGGGTCCATACAAATGTAATAAAATTCTTGTTTGAATTTCTTCTAGACTTCTTAATATCCGTACTAGTAAGGTTTGAAACATAAAGTTAATTTTTGGCAGCCATAAGATAGTTGATTGTTATGACTGCAATATGGCTTAGCCAATCCAACAAATACACTTTTAATGTTGAGATAATGGAAGGCAAGTTAATTTCCTGTAGCTAAAGGGTTTTTTTATATATAGAACTCTGTTTAGACTGTACAAACTCAAATGTAACTTGCAGCAGTTTAATCATAGCTTTTTCTAGCCCTATATTTAGTATTTGATCTAGTGTAATGTATAGCTTAATGTATCACTAAATGTATTAGTTCAGGATCTAAGTCATAGATTGCTCTTGATGGGTAACCATTAATATCTCAACATCAACATACAGTACAGTTCTGTTCCATTTTATTAATTTTAATCCATTATGCTATTATTCTGAGGGTTTTTTTTTTGTGGTACAGATTCAGTAAAATTAGGCAAACATCTAGGGAGATAGAGGGATAACCTTGTATGTTTCTTCTTCGTAGCTGAAATTTTTTGGAGTGTGCTTCTCATTAAATTTTATTCTTTGACTTTATATTATCCACGTCTTTACATTGCTTTCCAGACCTATCTTTGACTGCAGTGTTTTTAGGAAAGGCCATCTGTTTTATCTAATTAGCTTTCTGACATATTAGTGTAGCGTTAGCACTTTTTTATTCTGTTTTATTAATTACTTCTATGAGCCATTGAATGTGATTACTCAGTTATATCACATGAAAACTGAAGAACTCTTATTACTCTTTTAGCAAGAGTCTTTGAAAATATTTTTGTCTACTTTCAGAAGCAATATTAACTTGAATAAGGCCAGTTTTTTAAAATTCTTCTTAAATATGAGAAGTTGAGGAATAAAAATATTTAAAAGTTAACTATAAAACTGTGTGACTGCATCTACACTATAGTGATACTTTGAAAGAAGTTCTTCTGGAAGATCTCTTCCAAAAAATCTTCTTTCGAAAGATATAGTCCAGAGGCAAAAAAGTCATGTGCTTTTTTGAAAGCGCGTCCACACAGCCACCACTCTTTTTAAAGAACAAGCCGGGGATCAGAAAATCCAGTGCCATAAGGGCTGCTCTTTTGAGAGAGGGGTCCCTGGAGTCCTGGAGTGTCTACACATGCTTTTTTTTAAAAAAAAAAAAAAAAAAAAAAAGACTTTCCAAAAAAGGCACTCTTCCTCAAGTGGGAGAGGAAGAGGGACTCCAAAAGAACTGCTACATTCTTTCCAATTCCTTTTGGAAAAATGCATTTTGTGTGTAGACAATCCATGGGATCTTTCGAAAGAGGCCAGGCTTGTCCAAACGAGCTTGCTAGTGTAGACACAGGGCAATCGGTATTTTGAAAAAGAAAGTGTGTCTAGCCATTCCTCATTATAGTTGAAGTTATTAAGAATCCCAGCAGTTGAGAAGCCTAACAGAAGGGTATAAAAGAGAATTGTTAGTAGAATAAAATGAACTTAATTCTAATAAACACTTGATTTAGCAAGTCATTCCTTGTTGACATCAGTGGGTTCAATTATTATATTGATAAAACCTGGGAACTCTGTTTACTGCCTGTAGGTAAATCAATACAGTATCAAAAGGATTAATATTTCACCTGATCTTCAATGTGTTCCAAAATACACTGTTCCAAAATCATGAGGTAAATTTTGCACATATTTATATTTCACTTGGTTTAGAACCAGTAAAGGAGTTGACAAATTTCATTGTATTGTCACAAACCTTTTATCCATATTCTGATATAGTTTTCTAGTATTTTGAAGATGACACAGACATCTGTACACTTGTACTGAGCAGTACTCCTCAACTTTATTTGGGAGCTCACACCAATAAGACAGAGGAAATATGGTCCCATTCAGTCTGCTCACCAGATTGAGATTGTGAAAGCCAAATGAAGGCTTTCATGTGTTAGCCTTTCTGACTGCGTACATATTTGAGACTCTCTCTGGACCATCTGCCTGATGCTTAACTATTGTTGGTCACTACCAGGGTGGGTACAGGTTAAATAGTGACCTAGATAACAGAAAACTACTTGCTAGCTGCCAAATCACTGGTATTAAGATTTATATTGCTTTGTCAGTTTAATGTGTTTTTTTTTTTCTTCATTCGCAAATAGAAATGAAAAGTTTCAAAGAAAACTGCCAGTTCAATAAATATTAATGCTCTAGGGAAGATTTTCTTTGTTGTAGATTTTTGAGAGAGATTTTCACCCATAAAAAGTTTTTAGAGTAAAAAAAACACCAACATTAAAAACAACAAAAAAAATGGTCTTTTAGAGCTGTGGTTCTGAGCAGGACTTGCATTGTAACTAGGCTAAAGTAAATTTTGCACAAGGAGGAGAATTATGAATTTTTTCTCTCAGCGCATGTAATTTTGATGTTTTTAATGCACAGTTGCACTTTTTTTAGACTAACAAATTAAATAGCCTGCCCTTTATGGATGGAGATGGGGTGGGGTAGTAGGAGAGGGAATGTCTTCAGGGTACATTTTTGAGGTCACTTTAATTCTAAATGTTTTTCAGCAGGGATTTATTCTTTGTTACTTAATCTTTATTCCTTTGTGTTATGTTCCCTTTAAATTCTCATGTTGAAAGATGGATGCGTGTAAATCTGAAAGAGCACAGTATGGTTCCACCAAAAAATCCTTCTATTTACTTGATGGAAAAGAGAAAATGAAATAATCCCTTTTACTTTTTTAAAAGCCTAAACAAAATGACGTTTGGAAAGAATGGTGTTGGATCATAAAATAGGGAAATGTGAATCTGAATAGAGAGATCATGATCCTAGTAAGAGATCAGACACTAGTATAGATCAATTTTGTTTATGAATCCCAATTTTTGCTTAACCTTCAGTGAATTTTCTGACACTTTGTCTATATTATGGAACTGTTTGGAAAGGGTTTGTATTGAATAATGTATAAAAGTTCTGTAAGAGCCCAGTCTATATCCTGCCTCTAAACATCATGATGTTTTATGAGAAGTAAGTGCTAGAGTCAAGGTAACAGTGAGAAAGCCATGCTAGTCTATAGACTATCAAAACAAAAAGGCAGTAAAGTAGCACTTTAAAGACTAAATTATTTTGTTAGTCTTCAAAGTGCTACTTTACTGCTTTTTTGTTTTGATAGAGTCAGGGTAGTAACTCACTACCAGTTTGAACATCAATTGGACAAAACGTTTGTAAATTTATGGCACCCTGAAGACAGTGTGTTTTTGTCTGAACTCAGAAAAATCTGATTTTGCTTCTTTGGGGCAGAAATCAGGAGAGAAGAAAAGGGAAAAAATGTAGTTTACTGGGTTATGTAACTGTTCATATGGACTAGTCCATAAAGCTGAGTTGGTAGTCAAATTGAAAAATAAATACCATTTGAATTAGTAATGCTACTATGGCACGTGGATTAATATCTATATTTAGCTTGCCTGGAACTTGCTATTGCAAATTGGGGAACTGTGTGAGGGAGCTGAGGAAGTCCTTGACTCCTCAGAAAATTTGTACGAGGAGTTGTGCCCCTTTTGTATCCTATCTGTGTGTGTCCTGTTTCTGTTCAGTTAGTTCCTTCTCCTTGTGGACAGGTGGAGGTTTGTGACTGGAAAGCCATATCCTGCAGGCCATTAAGAGAGGTGGTGGGTGGTGTTTATGGGGAGATTGTGGGAATTTCTCCATCCTAGGAACTCAAGGCTCATTTGTTTTCATCCTTCAGAAAAGTGTAGCATGCCTTAACCTCTGATTTTAAAAGACTTGTTATAATCTGTAGACCCTAATTTGTGTTGTCAGACTAGAGGTTATAAGGATTGAGTCTTGCTGGTATGTGGATGGTCTTTGGAAGCCTCCAAAGAGCTATCTTTGGCCTGTTGTGTAGCTCCAGCAGCTTTCTGTGCATTGTAGACAAGGCCTTGGAGCTGTCAGTGCTTTCTTTACTGTTTGTCTGACTCTGATCAGAGTGGATCTGAGTGGTATGGTAAAAATGCTGGCTGTTTCTGACTCTCTATACCCTACTATTCTGACTGTTGCCACAATTGCTGGAGCTGAACTGGTGGTAGAAGAGTATACTTTTTTTTTTTTCCAAAATAGGCTAGTGTTTAAAAAAAAAAAAAAAAAAAGTGGGTATTTTTGGGGAGAAAACAGCCTTTGTTCTGAATTTGTGCACTTCTAAGTCTGACCTGGAGAGGTGATGTTCATCTCAACCACCAAGTGATGGTATGTAACTGCCTGTCTAACTTAACCTTCAAAAATGTGTTCATGTGTTGGAAAATGGCCCCTTTATCTTGGGGATGTTTCCAATGATAAGCCTATCCTCCTTACTCCAGCCTGGCTTGTGTGTCTTTATTCAGTACTAGTCACAACATCCATGACTGAGATTTTGCTGTTTGCCACGGTGGTTAAGTGAACGTGACTGTGGCACAAGAAGTACATCTACGAAAGTGTAACTGAGGTAGCAAAGGCACTTAAAATGAATGCTGCTCTTTCACGTTCAACATAACAAATTTCTACCAAGCTTTAATGTAATTATTTCTGAAGCCCTCACTTCACTGTTTGATTTTGTCAACTGGTACCTTAAGTCATAAACTTTCTCAGAAGTGGGATTTATTTGTTACTCGCTTTTTTTTTTAAATATGTTTGAAACTAAAAATGTTGGTGTTAGATACTAATATTTACAAGCCAATTGGCTAAAAAACTTGGCAAAGGGCTTTTGTAAAAGGGTATACAAAACCAGGTCGGATATAACTATATCTGTAGGTATATAGGGTATGTATTAATTCTAGTATAGTCTAACAGACTTTGTTTTCGTAAATAAAGTCAACATTTGTACCTTACTTTAGCTTGTATACTGCATATGGAAATGTCTGTGGTGATAATTTTCTAGCATATAAAATTGTATGAGCAACTTTTAACCACAAGTGTTTTAATGTTAGTGATGCACTTTTTTTACCAGCTTAATGTATTTTGTGCATGACCAACCCACTATATGCTTGTGACCAATCAATAAAAATCAGTTTTGTCGGGATCTGTGTCACCTGTATCATAGACCAAGGTTTCCATCTGTACAGCGGCAGAGATGGGATACAGTAGACTGTGTACTTCAAATTTTAAGGAACCATTTAACCCGTTCCTGTTGCGTTGAAATTATTACAAGGCTCAGTCCAAAGTCCATTGAAGTTAATGGAAAAATTTCAATTTACTTTGATAGGCTTGGATCAGGTCCCTAAACAGCAAAATAGGAGCTTGGAATTTTTCTGCCATGGGCCCCAGATACCACACACGGTTTTGCTTGTCTTTGGCGAGGTCCTTTTGGTAACCTAGATTAAGGGAGGTCTCCAAGACAGAAGCCTTGGGGGAGGAAAAATACTTGTCTCCCTATTTTAGTGAGAGGGTAGTCAATATGCAGACTGTGGGCCACATCCATCCTGCCAGATGCCTTAGTGATTTTAAAAAGTATCCGCTTCACTTGGACTGTACATATAGGTCAAAAGGTCAAATTTCAGCACTCTGCCTTGGAAAGGTTGCTCACTCCAGGACTAGATGCTGACGGTTATTTTTAATTTTTCTGAAAGCAGGTGCTATGTTGAATAAATGATACAAACTTAAACATCAGGTATGATATTTTCATTCTAATTCAGAATTCAGTATAGTTAGCATGCTCTGAAGAAGATGCCTTGAGGCATGTTAAAATGTTAATGGTATCTCGTTAGGCATGAGAGAAAGCATGAAGACACAGTTGGTGCTTACATTTCTGTTAGCTTTAATTGGTAATGAATAAGGCCCTACTTAAATTGTGGGATGACTGTCCAGTAATTGTGACCGAGCTGCTGACAAGACATGGAAAAATCACCGAAAAGTAATAATGGATGTTTATTATTTGTGCTAATTTGTAAACATTACCAGTATTTATGTATTCAATATTGATATTATGTGCAGTAAAAGCTGACAGCTGGAGCCCCCACCATTGGCCATTTGGGGCTGACAGTCGGAGATCCTGCTGTCAGAATTGCTGGGAAAGCCTAATATTGCAGAATTGGCTAGTTCTGCAGTATTGTGAATTTGGTTGGGCCTTAGTAATGAGAAATACCATTTTTTCTCCAGTGTAAGAGAAACTCATTTTGAAGCGGAATGTTTAATGTGAGGTCTTCAGAATTTTCTTTAATTCAGCCGTAGGGACTCAGTGGGAAGGTTAATTGCCAAGTATCTTGGTGACAGGTTTTCAGTTGATACTTCAATATATTGCTTTAAGTACATAATAAGCACAAAGAAATCCATAGTCAACAGGAGCAAATGAGTAAATGTAAATAAAGGAATCCATCAACACTACTGCTAATTAAAATAGTTAAATGCTTATGTTGTAGGAAGTATATATAATGAATAAGTTGCTTCATTAAATTCAATTTCAGTTTCTTACTTTGCGCTGCATTTTATAATAGTCAAGTCCCTTAAGAAAACTGCAAGCTCCCAAGATCACAGTGAAGGAAATAGGATGATGCAGCATACACGGTGATTTACACATCTAACCATTTAAGAACTGGTATCTCTTTTCACTCTGGTTGAGCTTGGATGCACTGTAGCTGAGGCTACTATTGTCTTCTATTTTCTAAACATCCAGTTATATGTCCAATTCCAGCCTCTCCTCCCAGCACCCCTGCAGATCTTTCCGAGGACCTCCAGCAGAGAGACATGAGGCATTGATATGTTTTTAATATTAGAATATTATACTAGAAATACCTGATATTTTAAAAAATAGTGGGGCTGTCAAGTTACACAGAATAGATTTTTTCCATATTTTCAAATATATTGATTTCAGTTACAACACAGACTACAATGTGTACACTGCTCACTTTATGTAATCATTTTGATTACAGATATTTGCACTGTAAACCTGAAAGGACATATATACAAATATTTAGCATAGCTAGCATGTAAATACCTGGCATTTCCAGCTAAACAGTGCCCTAGGAATGCCTGGTCTTACTTTCAGGTGACAATGTAAATAAGAAGTAGGCCTTGTTATGTTGTATAAGTGTAAACAAATTGGTGTTAGTGATTGGCTGAACTAGAAGCCCTACAAGAATGGATTACAGGCTGCTAAATATTTACAGTACTTGGTTTTGAATGCAGTTATATATGGTAAAAAAAATTACCCATCTGTTGGCTACTTGCCTCGTTGAGCAACCACTCCTGCTCGCTACATGGCTCCATTCTGGGGCTTGGGCGGTATGCAGGCCTCCGTGGGCTGGCAACAGAGCCCTACTCCAAAGATAAAGTGCCCCGGCACAAGGTGGGTCAAGAGAACCAAGCATAGTTACTACAAAGTCCAGAAGCAAACCGTCATGGTGATGCAGAGTGTATGCCCAAGTTCTGGTGCAGGGTGGGGCAGCAAACAAGCAGAGTCAACATAAAGTCAGTAGGCCCAGGCCCTCTCAAAGCAGAAAGTGCCAGGCAACCCAGGCATATGCCTAGACCAGTGAGAGGCGGGAGACTGCCACAGGCCTACCCACACCACCGTCGTCCTGCCCGGGGCCCTGTTAATGGTAGCAGCCTGCTGCCAGAGTCAGCGGGGATCCACACTACAGCACGCTGATGCTTGTTATCCTTGGGTCACTTCCTGATCTCCCCCTTTCCTCAGACCTGGTTGTGAACTGATGGATCTCCTCTGGCTTTGTAGGGGTGCAGAGCCCCTGCCACAGCAGGTAGTTTCTTCTCCAGGTCCTCTGGCAGGGGCCCTGGTGGTCCGGGCCAATCCTCAGTCTCCTGGAGTGAGGGATCTTCCTCCCAGCTTGAGAGCTCGGGACCTGTGTCTGGCTTTCCTGGTGGCTGGGCCTCATCTGAACTTGGGACTGGGTATTTTATACTTGTAGCCCTGCCCCTTGCCTTACGGTCAGGGAAGAGAGGGGGCTAAGTTCTGTCATCCAAAGTTCAGGGAGGGGTTCTTCCCCTTCTGATTCAGTGAGTGGCCGCTCCTGCTCACTACACCATCGTATGTTGTATTTTCATAGTAAAGAGATTGCACCACAACACTTGTATGTGGTGATTTCAAAAATACTATGGCTTGTTTCTTTTTCACAGTGCCAGTATTTGTAATAAAAGTGAGCACTATCCACTTGTATTCTGTGTAGTTGAATTCAGAGCATTTGTAAAGGTAGAAAAACATCCACAATATGTATAAAACTTAAAATGGTATTCTGTTTTCACAGTGCAATTAAAACTGTGATTAATCATGATGATTTTTTAAATCTAGTAATTTGTTTTGTTTTAATCATTTGAGTGAACTACAATTAATTGACAGTCCTAAAAGTAGCTACCATACATTACAAGGAAACAACAGGAAAACCTAAAATCTTGGGTACTTTTTCTGCTTTGTAATTAATCTTTAATACCAAAGTTCAGAACTACAAAAAAAAAAAAAAAAAAAGAGGGGGGGAGGGGTGGTTTCTTGGTTACTGTGTCTCCAAGGCCAGGGAGGGACTTATCTTCTCTTTCCCTTCCTGTGAGGCTCCAGTAGTTGACTAGTGGTATAAACTGGAGTCCAGACAAACGAATCTGCTTCAGTCTCTCACCAGACACAATTCTCTTTGAGGGTCTGTTGACAGTCTTCCAGGGTACTTGGTCTCAGCAAGGTCCTCTTGCTGTGTGTCAGCATCAACAATCTCTCCCTCACTCTCCTCCCCTAATAATAGCAGGTTAGTTTCACCCCTGACAGGGTGGTAGCTTCTTTTTCCCCCTCCCTACCCCTGACCCTATATCCCATCAACATGCTGTGTAAAAAAAAAAAAAAAAAAAAAAAAAAAAAAAAAAAATCACATCCCGGTGAGTTGCTGGCATTAATTTAGAACTGGGGAAGGCTGGGGGTGCCTGGGTCTGGGAGAGGGCACAACATGTATTTGGAGCAGTGGTTCACAAACTTTTTGGCATCATGCCCCTCTTTTGATGCTTGAGAAACCCTCACCCCCCCACCTCTTCTTTACCATCATCTATTCCCCTTTTAACAAAAAAATTAAATTCATAGTTTAAAATAAAAAAAAAAAATTGATAATGTAATTTAAAAATAAAAATAAGGACAGATAGTTTTTCTTGGTCCAAAAATTTAATAAAAATGTAATTTAGTATCAAACAGCAGAAACAAAATGAACTTAATGTGAAGGATGATGCTGCATTCTAATGAGAAGGATACTGAGCCCCAGCCAGGCGTCCAAGCCAAGGGCCTGCCACCCGAGTTCTGCCAGCTGCTGGCCTGAGCCACCGGAGCCCCTTCAGCCGCAGGCCCAAGCTTCCTGAGCCTTGGCCAGCCACCAGAGCTGCAGGCCCTGTGCCGGAGTCCTGCCAACCTGCTGCCCCAAACCCTGCGAGCCGCAGGCCGTCTGCCCCAAGCCCCGCCAGCCGCGGGTTCACCACTCGAGCCCCGTGAGTTGCAGGCCTGCAGCGTGAGCCCTGCCAGCAGTGGGTCCCCCATCTGAACTGCAGGGCCGCCGTCCGAGCCCTGCCATTGCTGCAGGCCCACTTCCTGAGCCCCACCAGCTACAGGACAGCTGCCAGAGCCACAGGCCCACCACCTGAGCCCTGTCTGAGCAGCGGGCCTACTGCTTGAGCTCCACAGACCGCTCCCTGCATGCCAGCCAGCCAGCCGAGTCAGAGCTCCCCTGCTGCATGTGAGCTGCCAGAGCCCGCCACCGCCCCCAACCGTGCAAGCCACCTGCCAGCTGGATCCATGGTCCAGCTGCCAGAGCTCCTCTCCCCAGTCCAGGTACCCCAGCCCTCCATCCTCCTCTCCTCTCCCCTCCTCCATCCCTTCCCCCAACCCACACTCACTCACTTTTGCAGAAGGGCACTGTGTGGCTCTTCAAAGCCACCTCCTTTTTATAGTGGCTGCAGGGTCACCCACGTGAAATGGCAGGGGCTGCTCACAGTGCCCCTGCGTGCTGAAGGAAGGAGGACTCAATTGGAACTTAACCAATTGAGTCTGTGGTTGAGAGCGAGCTCTTTCTTGGGGTGGAGGGGGAATTAAGGGGTAAGATGAGTCACCTCGTGCCCCCCCCCCCCGCCCTAGGTTGGGAACTCATGATGTGGAGTGTGTGGGGTGGGGGGAGGAAATGCAGTGAATATGGAAAGTTTGATCTTTGGACACCACTACCTAAATTTGTGTTTTGGATGATCTTCATTCCTCAGATTTATTTTTTTTGATATCCTATCATACTCTCGTGTTTTAGAACTAACTCCGCTGATAACACAGTGGTGGTAATTTCTTGAAATTCAAGAAGCTGCTGTTTTTTTTTTTTTTACTGAGTCTTAGGACTTGTCTCCACTATGCCCGGGATCAACCCTCTAGCAGTCGTTCCACGTGCCGTCAACTAATCACGTCGTCTTAGATACAATAAATTGATCTCTGAGCACTCTCCCATTGATGCCAGTACTCTTATTTCTCTTTGCTTCCTTTAATATTTTTTGTTTACAATTCCTACCTTCTGGTTTATATTCATTATGTTCAGCTTTCCTGCTCTTCCAGTTTAGTATACACTCATCCCTTGCTATACAAGCGCAGTTGGTTCCCAACTTTCTGCTCGTAGGCGAAAACTCATAAGAGCTACGTTATAGTCCCATTAAAATACATGTAAAAGTCTCCAATTTGTTCCGAGTGCTTGTAACTTGACATAAACCAGTTGAGTTTAGGGACTTTTCTGATGTATTTGAATAGTTTGGCACCAGAAATAGGATGTAGTGTATGTACGTATGTAGAGCAGGGGTTCCCAACCTATGGGTCGGGACCCAAATGTGGGTCCCATTAGATTTGTTAAAGGTTGCCAGCTGAGCAGTTCCCAGCTGCATGTGGCTGTTAAAGAAGCCATTTGCAGTTTCTTAACACTGCTGCCTCAGGCAGGTATCTGTCAATAGCTATAACTGCTGGAGATGGCAGCTATTTCTATCACTAGGGATAGCAATTACCTTATGCCTAGGTGATGAAACCATAACACTTGAGTTAATTGCTGGGAGCAGGAGGGCTGGGGAAGCCACATGAAGAGGCTGCAGGAGGAGGAGGAGTGTCTAAGGCTGGGGCTGTTGAGGAATGTGGGGTGGGGGGTGTTGAAGACGGGGGGGAGTTTGGGGCTCCTGGGTGATTGTAAAGCTGGGGGCATTTGGGGGCTGCTGGGAGGCTCTAAGGCTGGGGGTGGTTCGGGGCTGCTGGCGTGTGGTTAAACATGGCCGAGGGTGAGGTCCGTGGGTTGGGTGTGTGTGTGTTGGGGGGGGGGGTGTCTGATATAGTAAACCCTGGAGTTACCCAGGGGTTGTTCCTGCAACCTGTGCATAACTCAAATGTTCCTGCAAGGGGAGGGGAGCCAGGAACCACCAGGGCTGGTCAGTTTCCTGGCTCCCAGAGTGGCAGGAGCAGGGGACCAGGGTCAGGCTGGTTCCAGTCTTCCCTGGCTTGCAGGGTCAAGAAACTGATCAGCTCATGGCTGGTCAATTTCACATTCCCACCATTGCAGGAGAGGGAACCAGGCTAAGAGCCTTCTCCCTCTCTTCCCCCAGTCGTAGGGCTGTCAGACAGCTGCATGTCTGAGGAAAGGGAGGGAGAAGGCTCCAGCTGTGGGTCTCTCCACCCCTGGCCAGGAACCCTGCTCATATAAGTGGGAGAAGTTCACTCATATAGTGAATAAAGGTAGGTATATATGTTCCTTGTTTTAACCAGTACTCATTAGTAAAGTGCTTGTTAAACAAGGGATGAGTGTAATATTTTTGTCTTTAATAGCTGTCTTCTCGTTCCCTCTTAAACCAGTTGAGCTTTTTTAATCAGCACAGCCTTCTTAGTTGTGGAACTGTGACTTTGAGCGATCTAGTAAATGTTCATAAACAATTCCCAGTTATTCATATTTTTCTGATTAAATTCTTCTTCACAGTTAATTTGGCCCAACATTGCTTTCAGCTTTGTAAAACTGGCCCTATTAAAACACCATATGTTGTTCTGTGTGCACATTTCAAATGTTAATTAAAACATAATCATGTCACCTAAGCTGCCATTAATTTTTAGTCTTTCGATTAGTTCCTCTTTATCTGTTAAGACAAGGTCTAACAGAATTCTGTCAGGTTGTCTGCAACATGTTTTGTGTTAGGAAATTGTCATCTGTAACACTTAGAAAGTCTAAGGGTGTTTTAGTACTGTCAGCTTCAGATTGCCAGCATATGTCACTCAAATTGAAGGTTTTTTTTTTTCCCCCTACACATTATAGATAGCTGCATAAGGAGGTAGGAGCGAGATTTTAGTGGTCTGAAGCAGACACCAGTTAATATCCCATCTTATACTTTGTCTCTTAAGAGCTGATCCATACGCATTCAAGACAATTTTCTTCTAAGTACTCCGTAACTTGGGAATGAGTAGTGTCTTTTTTGACACCCGTTCACTGTTGCGAACTCAACCCTTCCTAAGTAGATCATAGTCTTTAATTTTAACAATCCACTTGTGCAAATCATCCCACCAGATTGCAGTAGCACCTGCAAGATTAAATTTATGTTCGTTATATTTGTTATCCAGCCTTCTAGCATTGGCGAATAGGCAAGTTAATTTCTATTTTTTGTGTCTTTTGTTTCTTTGGTTAAATCTGTTCTTAGAATCTTGATTTGGTATTGCATGCTTCTGTCTTTTTTATCCCTTCTCTTTTGGTTTTAATTTAACCCAATCCAAATTACTCTAGCAAAGCCGTCTTCACAAAGTTTGCTTCCCCTTCCACTGAAGTGGAGGCATTTTCACACTATGCAACCCACACTTCCCATAGAAGTTCCATAAACAACAAACCAAAGTGTTCTGGAGGCAGACTGAAAATTGGTAAGGAGACGCATAGTAGGGAGGTTTTTTGGAAAACTCTTCCTTCATCCTAAAGCAAAGGTTGGATAGTACAGGTTGAACCTCTCTTATCCAGCACCCTGAGGACCTGACCGGTGCTGGCCAAGAGAATTTTCTATATAACATGAGGTTAATATTTTCTAGCACAACAGCAACACTTCAGTTGCTTATTGGGCTCTTAGAAGACATTTAGGGGTAAATTACAGCTAAATAACAGCACAGAACACTGAGAGCCAGAACAGGTGGGAAACTTGGTCATGATGGCTGTGTCTACATGAACTCCCATATCCCCTTTTGAAAGGGGGGTGCTAATGATACACTTTAGGATATGCTGATGAGGTGCTGTAGTGGATATGCAGCGCTTCATTAGCATAATGGTGGCTGCGGTGCTTTGAAAGTGCTGTTTTTGTTTGCGTGTGGCTCGTCTGCACGGGGTCCTTTTTGAAAGGACCCCACTCATGTCGAAATCCCCTTATTCCTATAACCAAATAGGAATCAGGAGATTTCAACCCTGTGTAGGTGAGCCACACGTGATGGAAAACGGCACTTTTGAAGTGCTGTGGACACCATTATGTTAATGAGGTGCTGCATATCCATTGCAGTGCCTCATTAGCATATCCTGGAGTGTCTCATTAGCATTCCCCTTTCAAAAGTGGTGGGCTAGTGCAGACACAGCTGACAAGTGCTTGTCCAGCTCACTAAAATCATATGCCACATGACTGCTGTTTTTGTTTTGTTTTGTTTTGTTTTGTTAAAATCATGCCAGATTACAGAGTTTGCTGGATGAGAGAGTTCTGGATTAGAGAAGTTCAACATGTAATAGGTACTAACAGTAGTAGGTTAGAGGACGGGACAAAAAGACTTTTGTAGGTCTATTTTTGTACGGCAAGAGGGTTTATTTTATTTTTTACCTTTATTGTACTGCCCCAGAAAATAGAAATGAGCACATGATGAAAGGCATGCCTTTCTTTGTGGCTGGAAATAAGCTTAATGGCAATGAAAACCTCCATTTGTAACTTGGTTGCCTGAATCATAGCAGCTGCACTAACATGAGTATATGAGTCAGACCCTAAATGTGAGGGTCAGTTTTAAAAAAAAAAAGGTGCATGCTTGATAATGCAAATGTCTGATGTGATGGACAGAAGGAAGAAAGGCTTTGTTAGTCTTTTTGCTAAGGTAATGGCCCAGAACTTTCATGGGAGATCTGTCTTTTGTTTTGGACTCACCACTTGGTATCTGGTTAATTTTTCAACCTTCTGATATTTAGAGTAGTATTCAGCACAGATGTTTAGATCCATCCTTACTCCCTGTTGAAAGGCAATACCTTCTAATGCTGATGCTTGACATCTGTTTCCATTGAATTCTTGCCAGAGCTTCTTTCTGTTAGTAACATTGTGGTTAATGTATCTGCTGAGTCTTACATTTCATACTCTTACATGGTTTCATTGCATATTCAGCATCTTGAGGATGATTTCAGCTGTGAAGAGGTTCAGTGTTGAGTTACTTAAAGAGACAAGTTCTAGACAGAAGGATGTTTATCATGCATATGGCAGTCTCTGAGAACGCTGATTTGTAATGCATTTAGAAATTCTTGTGGGAGGGTTCACGAGATCTGGAAGTAAGATGTATATATAAATGGTGAAACAAACGTTCAAATATTTGAAGTTTTATGTAAATAACCTATTACAAGGAAACGACATTATGATAGGAATATTATTTTAAAATCTGTGAATTTTTCAAGAAGGTGCCACACACCATCTTTAATTGACCCCAGGAAATAGTTATAACAACTTTAACTGGTTAACATCCCTACAACATAAAAGCTTAATTTGGTAAGCATGAGACTAGTTAACTCCGTCAATGGCGAGCTGCACTGGGCCAGAGCACCCAGGCCTGGCCTGGCAGTAGGACCTAGGTTAAAATGGTTAACTGTTTTAACATCTCTATTTTGTTGTGGTTGTTGAGTATATATCAAACAAATCTGCACAATTACATATGCATGTGACCCCTTTCAGCAATTACACAGGCAATATGTGGTGGTGGTATTAATTGTCACTTATACTCCAGTAACACTTAGGTGCTTCAAATGGGTGGAGAGACCCAGGGTGCCAGGCATTGTAAAAACACATTGGTCTTGCCTACAATATGAGTACATTTTGAAAATGTATTAATGCATCTTAGTTAGCACATTTTAGTATTTTAGAAATGTCTGTGGGAGCTGGGGTTCATCTCTGTATCAGCTCATATGTGAAAATATACCTCACCCTGTTTACAAAAGTCTTTAGAAATGTTAATTTAAATAGAGCTGCTTGAAATTTTTCATTTATTTTTTTTTTTACTGGAAAAAAGGTCCAGATTTTCAAGAAAACTTTTTCACATTTTTTGATCAGCTGAAGTTAAAACATGTTTCTGCATGTTTGTTACCCAGCATATTTTAGCCACATGCATCTTTTGTCCTAGTCTAGACAGGCTTACAGAGAATGCCAACCCCTGCCCCAAAGAGTTTTCAGTTTAACATGTCTTGAGTTGGTTGTGTTGAATTAATAAAGGGATTTTTGTTTTGATTTCCCAAATATCTGTACAGATAACCATGTATATAATTTCTGCCTTGTGTGGATCAGCACAAGTCATTGGTTCTAGTTCAGTTGAACTGTTGCCACCTTGGATTGAGGTTTCAATGGTCAATAATGGTATTTTCCTTTTTCCAGGTGCCTACAGATGGAAATGCTGGCTTGTTGGCAGAGCCTCAAATTGCCATGTTTTGTGGCAAACTCAATATGCATATGAATGTTCAGAACGGAAAGTGGGAATCTGACCCCTCAGGGACCAAGACCTGCATTGGAACAAAAGAAGGGATTCTGCAGTATTGCCAGGAAGTAAGTTCCTAGTTCAATGGAGAACATATTTTTCAGACATGAAAACAGAACTTTTGTGTAAGAGTTGAGTCCACTAGAATGTTTCCTTCTCTTCTCTTCTTACATTGCCTTGCCCTTTCCTATATTTTAAGGAGGTTCTCTTCAAAGCCTGCCAACCCTGCTCCCAAGCAGTGGCTGAAGAGGCTACTCGCAAGTGATTCAAGGCAGTCCTCCTGCTGAGACTAATTACATGCTCCACACAATGAACTAATTGTTTGTAAAGCCCTTTGAAAATTAAAAATGCTGAAGGGATGTTGTTTGTTCACATTAATATCCTAGCTCCCGCTAGGCACGTATTGAGGGATTGGGTTGTGATAATCTTGATGCCGTTGGGGCATTCCATAAACATACACCCGGTAAACCCACAGCTGTTGGTTTCTGTGGTACAAAGAATTGTTTGAGGATTTTTTGAGTAGAAAGCTTTAGCTCCAAATGAGGTCACAACAAATGACTTGGTGTTTGAGAGCAGAAACTTATTGTCCATTTGCTTGAGTCGTGTGAACAGATTGTGTATCTGATTTTATTTTGTCTCCACGCTGCGATATTATGATAACCTTGCCACCAGTGTGTGACAAGGGGAAGAGAAAATGTGGTTTTCATGCCATGAAAGACAAGAACACAGCTTGAGCTACTGTTTTAATTCCTCTGTCTTCTCATTCAGACTTCCTTTTTTTTTGGGGGGGGGAGGAGCACAGGCCAATGCCTTCCAAAAAAAAAAAAAATGTTGTCTTGCCTATAAATGTCACACTAATTCTTGCTAAAATCCCTTTCTAAAAAGCAAACTATTTTAGCATTTGAATCTTCAGTATCCTGATCCATATTTACCTACTCATCAGAAATTCTTTCTACTACTTGCACTAATTTTTCCTGGTGTATATTATTTTTTATTGTGGCTTTTGGCTCACATGTATAATTCTGTAAGGTTTATGGGTTGGATTTTTGTCTTGCAACTGTAATGCCATGACAGCAACAGTAATTTTCGCTCCTAGCGTTCTCTTTACCAGAATCAGTACACTCATCCCTCATTAAACGAGTACTTCATTTACGAGTACTCGCTTAAACAAGGGACGCACTAACCTACCCTAGCTCACTCAGAGTTAACTTCCCCTGCTCATGAGCCTTACCCCCCTCCCCCCGGCTCCACCCCCCTAGTCTGATCTCCCTGCCAGCCCCGCAGCCCCAACCGCTGCAGCCAGACCCCCTGCTGGCCCTGCAGTCTGACACCCCACTGCTGCCTGCACTCCCTGTGGCCCCGCAGCCCTGAACCGTGAAAGCCTGACCTCCCTATGGGCTCCGCAGGCTGAGCTCGCGGCTGCCTGTACGCCCTGCAGCCCTGCCGCCAGACCCCCCCCACCCCTCTGCCTGTGTCCCCTGTGGCCAAAATGCTCTACGCCGCCTGTATTCCCCAAGGCCAGGACCCCTTCCCCCGTAGCCAGACCTCTCTGGGGCTGCCTGGACCCCCGTGGCCAGACCCCCTGCGGCCACCTGTACTGCTCCGGGTCTGCCTGTACCCCTCTGGCCAGACTGCTCTGCAGGTGCCTGTAACCCCTGCGGCCCCGCAGCCACACTGCTTTCCGCCCCCCACCTCCGCCTGTAACCCCGGCAGCCACAAACCATGGCAACCAGACCCCCTTACCAGCTCTCAGCCAGACAGCTCTCCCCTCCCCTCAATCTGCCACCAGCTTTTAGCCCTCCCTCACCACAGCCCTAAACTATCCCAACCTTTAACCTTCCCCAGCCAAGGTTCACTCACCTTTCAAAAGCAGTGCCACCTGCTGCCACTTCTTCCCACAGTTCGGAGCCCTAGGAACTAATCAGAGACTTTTACATGTAATTTAATAGGAATTTGGTGTCCCTCTTCCAAGTTTCTGCCTACGAGCAGAAAGTTGGGAACCGGTTATGCTTGTAACGCAAGGGGTGAGTGTATTAATATGAGATATGACATTTGTTGAAATAGTGTAACTGTTTATCTTGCAAGTTGTCACAATGATTTAGCTTTGAAAACCATGGGCTTTATATCTGTTTTCAAAAGCATCTTTTAGTCTTCTCTTGGCTTCCTTGGGACTTGTATATAACCAGTGTTTGTTTATAGTGAAACTGTGAAACCTGAAACAATTGAGGAAACAAAAGTAAGGCAGTTGTGCTATGTCAAGTATTGCCCATTGGGATAAAAATCCGTGGAGGTATTAAGACTTAAAATAAGCAAAGAAACAAAACAACTTTTTAAAAGCCGTTATCAGAAGCAATAAAATTACGCAGTTTCAAGGCATAAACCTACAGTGGCCTGATATCCTAGTTACACATGCTGAAAGAGAGTGTGAAGGGCTTTAAAATAAAAAAATAAAAAAAAAAAAAAAAAAGGCAATAATGAAAACAAATTGCATTTTGAAATGCAGGGTGGTTAAAGATTTTAACAATATTTATTAAACAACTAGAAGGCAAAACTAAAGTGTTGGGGGTGGCGGGGGAGAGGAGAGGAGAATTCTCCATAAGCCTGTTTCTCATGGAGAACAGAATTACATCAGACTGGGATGGACAGCATACAGGCTATATTTGTTTAGTGTCTGGAAAAATAGGGGACCAAGACAGTGGGAGAGCTATGCTGTATGTTTTCCAATCCTGTGTGAAGTCGCTGTGTGTGTTACTTACTACACCTATCACCTTCACCTATTGACCCCATAAGAGGTCAATTTAAATCCTGAGTGCCCTCATTGCTAGCATTCTGATCCCAGGGCTGAGGCATTTGGACTGGAAGAACTCAGCTCTCAGGAACAGTGGAGATTCTAGCTAGAAAATTTGTGTCCTGAGCATGTGCCTAGAGCCCCAGGCCAGAGTAGGGCCTGGACTCTGTTCAGACCCGAGAGGCTTAATTATTTGGATCCTTTCATAGGAGTCAGGTGAGTGTCTAAAAAAGCAATGAAGGGTCCTGTGGCACCTTATAGACTAACAGAAAAGTTTTGAGCATGAGCTTTCATGAGCACAGAGTCCATCAGATGCACAGAGTCTGTCCCTGCTGTAGGAGAACGCTTTAACTTCCCTGGACATTCAACAATGGATTTAAAAGTAGTCAGTCTTCTGCAACAGAATTTTACCACAGGGTTACGAAAGGAGATATCTGAATTGGAATTCATTTGCAAATTTGACACATTTAACCTAGGCCTGAACACAGATCTCAACTATCGTATGCATTCCAAGGGCAATTTCCCCACCTTTTGATATTCACAGCAATGGGACATGTCCAACTTAATTTGCTTCATTAACTGCTCCTGCTAATGACAGGTCACTCCCCTCTTCCCTCCTCCCCATTCAATCCTTGCTCTATAAATGCTTGCTTTTTTTTTCCCCCTACGTCTTGCATCTGAAGAAGTGGGTCATGAGAAGGAAGGTGAGGAAGAGAGAGTGAAGAGGGAGGGAAAAGTGAAAGTGACTTTCCGATGTTGCTGCAGCAGATCAGTGGTTTAGCCAAGATTAGAATCTTGGTTTCTTTAGCATTTTATTCTGCTGCTTTATTCACTGGACTGCTACCTCATTTCCCTTGTACCCTGATCCCAAACCCCATGCTCCAGCAGTGGTGGACTGCTTATGGGAGTCAGCTGGTGGTTCCCTTCCCATCACAAGCAAGGTGACGGTAAGGGTAATCAGCACATGCCTCTTAAAGGGGCAGCAAGGGTTCTGCTGGCACTTTGGAAAATAGCAGAGGGAATATAAGCTCTGTGTTCTGCTAAATTGGGTAAGTTTAGGGTTTCTGTCTGCCTCTGAGAAGTCATCTGCTGGCTGTTCCACCTCATTCCATTTTTTTCCTCATAATTGGCAGGCTATATATAACCTGCTAGTGGAGGGATGATGAGCAGGAGAAAGGAATGGCCTCAGGCTGACTCACTAATGCAGGTGTTGGGTGCTGCACCAGAGTGGAGGTTTGCTTCCCTCACTGTGTTGTGTGGCTGCCTCAGCTCCTTTGTCTTTGCTCTGCACTGCGGTATGTTCTGCTTATAGTCCTTTTCACCCAAGGATAGAGAAATATGCTCATATGTGTCGTAGGTCCTATGGGTCATTTGGCAGCTGGGACTGCACAGATTCCTCTTTCCAGACACAGATAAGATCCTAAAGCTCCACAGTGGTCCAAGCAAGAGAGCGTTGGAAGCAAGAACAAGCCACAGTCAGCTGGGAAGGTGCTATGAGAGCACTCCACACTCAGCCATCCAGCAGGATGGAATTTGTTTCTTGGGGCTTAAAAAGGGCAGGGATTGATTTGCTGTTTAGCTGGCTGCAGGGAAGTGGACTTGTAAACTGTTTACTTGGCAACTTGGGCATTGTGGGAAACGTTCTGGAGTTCAGTCAAACCTCAAAAAAAATTGGGGGAAGGGGAAGGAGACGGAGAGAAAAACCTTCCTCATGGAGGTGGAAGATTTTTGTTCCCAAAAATGGTGGGTTTTATTTACTTTGGTCACATTGCAGTGCGGATGCAATCAGAGTTTTGTGGCTGAAAAGGGTTATTGATGACAAAACTTAACAGTTGAGACCTGCCCGGCTGTGCTGCCAATCAGACACAGAGGAATTGGCACACTTTCAGCTTTCCTGTTAGCAGGGAAGCAATGAAGCATCAAGGCTGAGATGGCTATTCAGACTCCTTTTGCCAAACACAATAATCTCCCTTCTTCTCTTTGTTGTCGTTGCTGCTCTTCTACTGAATGAACTGATGTAACTCTTGGAGTGCGGCTTCCACCAGCAGAGATGGAGACTGATTTCTTCTCCTTTTATCAATCAGACCAGTCTTGGATACAGCTGTTCATGGTTAGTTCCTTCTCTTGACATACAGGCAGCTTCCATTAGGTGTTGTCCTGCCTCCTTACGAACAGCTACTCCTGGTACTACTACTACTACTACTACTTTCTGCTGAGGCACCATTTTTCTTCGACTTCTCAGCAATGATTTGAAGTAACACGCTACATGTGAGGGCAAAGGAAATTTACTCATGTAGAAAGCTGTCCGTGAGATAGTGCTGTCCTGAAATCTTCAGCAGAACGGTTGTTACACCCATCTTCTCTCTTCCTTTTTCCTCATGCTGTGATCTTGCCATGCTGGCTCCATGCCAGGCACAAGCATGAATTTGAGTGGCTCAACTCTAGATGAGCACGTTCTACTAAAGTGGATTGCCCAAGGTTTGGGGGACCAGTGGAACAGCTTATAAACACTACTAGATACCCAAGAAATCCCCTTCTCGATACCTCTCCAAGGGGAATTCAGGTGTCAGGCAGGGGTTTGCAAGATACATGCTGGAAGTAGTGCTCCCTCCTCCACCATCTACTCATCTAGGAGTGGCAGCCTGGATCAAGGGGATCTGTTCTGCCTTCCTGTTTACCTCCATTAAAGGAATCTTTGATCTCCAAAAGAACTTGTCAAGAATTCTCCCCTTCCTCAACAGGTGGGCTTCCTGGCCCCATCTTTCATTGCTCCTCTTTGACATATGAAAGCAAGAAAAATCTTTGTGATTGGGTGCAATCAAAGAAGACCCCTTGGGATGTTCCCTGGTGTGCTGATCAGGCTGATACTTGCCTTCTTGCTCTCTGGGGCTCCCCACCACCCTGTCCTGCTGGGCTAGAGCCTCTGGTCTCCCCCAGCCCAGGCACAGAGTTGGGGGTTACCATTCTCCCTGCAAAGCAGTGTAGACACTGATTAACTAAAGCTCTGCGTGGATTCAGTTTTAGGGCACAATACCTGGGAAGTCAACCCCAAATAAATTTCTCTCCCTCTGTGCAAAAGGATTTGCTCATTAGGTAAGCTCCCTTTATCATTGAAAGGGACACATGCACTTTGGTAGCCTTCCTAAGGTAGTAACCATTTATGCCTTGCTTGATTTATAAACAAATCACTTTTTATTAAGCAAAACAGTAGCATTTAAGAGATTATAAGAAAAATGGGCAGATCAAAGTGAGTTACCAAATTAAACGGAAGAAAACACTAAGAATCTAGTTAGTTGTGAGTTCTTACCCTAAGCAGCTGCTTTTATGTCAGGTAAAATCTTCAAGTCAGAAAAGATCCTGTCCTGACTTGGTCTCCAGTTGACTATTAAGTTCTCTGCCTCTCTCAGGGTGTGCCAGGCAATTTCCAAGGAGGGCTGAAGACAAAAGACAGAGGAACCCAGGTCACACTTTATATCGTTCTCCTTTGGAGGGAATTCAGTTATTCCCTTTGTTTAAAAGTATACTTCAGGATGGAGATGAGTTTGTCTTGCGGTCCCTTCTGCCACATATTTTATATACTTTACACAACTTGAGGAGGATCACACCAGGACGCTTACACTTGTTCTCCTGCATAACAAAATCTCTTTTCTCTCAGGTAGAAAGGAATGCTGAGAGGATGAGCTGAGGGGAATACTAATTTCCACATAGACATAACTGTGTCTAGACATCAACTGTCTGTTTGGGCAGAAGGAAGCAACAGGTAGTGCCTATTCTTTTACTGTATCCACCTTGCCCCAGACATCTTCGGATTCTTCAGCTGAATGCCAGCATCCATAGTTTCTAGCTGTATGATCCAAAAATGGGCTTGCAGGCTTCCCATTTTTAAGCTCTCAGAACTCCCTCTGGGGACTTCATGGCCAGGAAGCTGGAAGGGGCTGTTAACTGTGTTTGAACTGCAGCGTGCTCAGCTTACTGCTTGAAGCCTTGCCACTTACACCACTTACTGGTAAATAGTCTGAGTGGTAGCCACGTTAGTCTGTATCTTTGCAAAACAAAGCAAACAGTCCTGTAGCACCTTAAAGACTAACAGTTTTCTTTATTAGGAAATGAGCTTTCATGGGTCATGTTTAAGGTGCTACAAGACTGCTTGATTTCTCTTATTCACAGTTCACAAGGATGCAAGAGGACAAGGCTAATTGTATCTCCATGTGAAATGCCTTGTAGCTGTCAGTGTCCTCGATGAGGTGGCTCAGCGTTAGGGACAAACAGCTTTGGAATGTCTGTCCTGGTCCATACAGCTTTGATACCTGGACTGTGCCTGTTCTCCAGAAATGCTCTGATGGGTTCAGTCTGAGAAATAGCCATCAATCTGATATTAAAAGGAGCACTTAACACTTTGGAGGAAGGGACCGTTCAGGAGGTGTTTCATTATGAAAATATACCATGTCCTTCTTTTCCTTTTCATGGTTGGGTAAGGTGTGGGGAAAAACTTCAGGAGTAGGGGAGGACTACATATTGGACCTCAGATACTTCTATGAAGTCTTACACCACATAATTGGTTGATGCTTTGTGTTTTATGTGCTTGGAGGGTGGTTTGACTGTTGAGCCAGTTCGTGGAATATACATGAGTCCGTATGAATTCCACAGGACTTTAAAAAACACTGTTTGTAGCTGTAACAACATGGATTTGTAACTTGCATTTCCTGGCAGAAAATAGATGTCTGAGATGCCGAAACTGGGCCATCACTCTTGAATGGCTCTTCCCTTGTGGGAGAGTGGAAGCAGCAGATGGAGCCGCTGTCTTTTAGCCGCCCTCTGTTAACAGTCAAGGAAGGTAAATCCCAATGTAAGAGAAGGAGGAGGACAAGCTGTGAAAACTGACTTACAAAGAGATGTGCTCTGTATGCAGAAGCAGCAGACTCAGCAAGATGTGGGGGCAGGAAGCATCTTTAAAAAAAAAAAAAAAAAAAAAAAAAGTTCCAAAGACTCTCAAGAATAGAGAGGACACTGAAGAAAGGAATTGTATTCGGGTGTTACTTGTTCTCACTGTAGATTTTTTTTTTTAACTTCAGTGTGCTTTTTAAGAGTGTGGTTGCATGTTTGTTTAAGAAATTCCTTTGTGAGCCCTCTTATCTTTCTTTAAACTAGAATCATGAGGGTGGACCTTTGAGGCGGACTTGCCTAACTGATGAGGGGCTGGAAAGCCTGGGGTGGGGTGGGGAAGGTGTTGCGTATGAGGGCAGTTTGCCTTGCAGAGTCTTACATCCCAAGGAATGGGTCCAGACAGGGAATCTGAGTTTCAGAGCTTGTCTGAGAGGACACAGTTAGACATAATATAGAGCAATGATTCTCAAACTTGAGCAATCTGAGGACCCTGATTGTGATTTAAAACTTTTGTGGACCCTCAGGTCTCCACCCCATTCTACCTCTACCTCTTTTCTTCTCTGCCTCTTTCTGCTCCCCCATCCCCAGCTCTCCTTTACCCTCCCACCATCTCTTGCATGCTGCAGAACAGTTGCTGAGGGAGGAATGTGGAGGACCCCCAGATCAGCAGACCCTGGAGTATCCTCAGTTCAATAAACAAGGGCTATCATGCTAGACCCTATGGAGACGCATGTGGGATAACTGATATTGGCGGAGACTCAACAAGGACTGTTTGTAATATGAATGCGCTAAGTTTGCCAAGAAGGTACGTCTGGGCAGTAATGGCAGTTTACGTTGACTTAAAGATGATGTAAAGATGGCAGAAAGGAAAGAGGTCAGGGCTGCAGAATGAGGGAGAAAAACAAGAAGCAAAATGTATACCTCTTTCTATATATGCTGATTTATTTTTGATCTTCTCCAACTTCCTCATAAACAGGAATCTTAATTGTTTAGTGGCACCTTAAATATTCTACATGCTGCTAAAAGAAAAACTAGTCTCCTGTCCCTGACAGCTCACACTCTGGAAAAAGTTATTTGTTTAAATAAAGTCAATTATGCTGTGTTTAATTTTTCAACACCTTGTCAACATGTGTAGAACTACGGTACATCAGGCAGGTTTGAGGATGTAGAGAGATGTCATTCCCTTCTCTTTTAGGGCAGTGTTGTGTAAAACACCACATCTCATTGAGAGTTAGCAGATAAAGTTGGTTGCTCTTCCCATATCGGTGATTTATTGCAAAGTTTTTATTTTTCTTGAATCTTGATGGAATGAAACACATTTGTAGAAGTGAAAATAATCAGTTGTGTTTGTTGTCACTAAATTATTTATTTCCTATAAATAATTTCTTCTCTGCCACATAACAGCACTTCTGAATGGTATGGACCTCATCCGTAGCCAGTCTACAAATCTGAGTGCTGTAAGCAGTAGAACAGTACGATATTAAGATCAATTAATGCAAGATGGATGGTAATACCTGTACAAGTGCCAGTATAGCTAGTGTTGTGGCCATAGTTCACTGCCATATCAAATTGAGCTGTCAATCCCATCTCTATCAGCATATAGTACCAGTAGCTTCAAAGGAAACATTAAAAAAAATTCTTTGTAAGTAGTTGTGGAATAACCTGTCCACAGGGAAAGCGTCTTCCAAACCTCCATTAATTAGAGTTTATCTTGAAGCATGAAGAGACAGCTGCTCTTTCGTTGTGGGAACAATTTAACGTCCCCACGTGTAGATGTTGGAGATATCAACTGGCAGATTATTTTGTTGAAGAAGCTGTGTTATAGTATCCATTTTAGTACACCTGTTCAAAGTCAGTTGGCTGCAGTCTTGAAATGGCTTTAAGGCTTTTGTGTGTCCTTGCAAAATTCTGCTTTTGTGAAAATATGAATGTATTCACAAAGGGGGAATTACTTTTTGAGTGAGTTTTGTTTCAATGGAAAGGGATTTACTAGAAAAAGGGTTCAGGCAGAATGTACGTTTTACTCTACTAACAATATTGAAAATTGCATCTGTGTGCTGCAGTTGAAGTGCATTATAAATATAGCTCATAGGATTGAATTAATTTTGCTCTATATTCTGAACTGGTTGTGACATGCAAGGATGGTAATACATAAATCCATTTTTTTGTCCAGGATGTGATGTCATTCAATTAATGTGAGAATGCTCATTTTTAAATTACATTTGATTTTTCTAACTAAATGTGCATTGAGTTAAGCAAAATGCAAAGGAATATTTCTGAAAATTAAGCTCTGCAAGAGTAAGCCAGGAATTATGGTAAATTTCGTTTGAGTGGTGAAGTGGATGGAGCACAGAACGAGGTATTGAGATATATGGGTTCTCTCCCTCTAGTCTGCATATGCAGCTGCCCTGTTGTGTGATCTTCAGCTTGTATCTTAGGCTACATACAGAGGATCAACAGCTTCTATTAACTTTAATGGGCATTGGAATGCCCAGCATCTCTGAAAGTCCCTGAACTCAGTTTAGTTCTCTGTAAAATGGGAGAGTAAACCACTGAGAACCTTGAAGGCAGTAGGTAGATATTGTCTATTCTTGCTATAATCCTCTGCAAAGAAATGCTTGTATAAACGGTAACCACACACTGCTGTTTCTTTCGATTGTTTGCTTATATTATTTGGGACAGGAAATAACTGCAGCATATTTGATGTCACTGGTATAGCTGTTGGGAAAATATCTGTCCTAAGACAATCAAGAGAAAATTCATTAAAAACTTTACTGTTACTGTTCTAACCTGAGGCATTTTCCTTTAGCCAGAAGGTACCTGAATATGTTCATGTTTTAGTCTACGTAACCTGCAATTGATATTTGGGGGTTGATCCTGCTTGAAGCAGGGGGCTGGACTAGATGACCTCCTGAGGACCCTTCCAGCCCTGTGATTCTGTGATATAACTTCCACACTAAGCAACTGACGTAGCTCAGAAGATGCATTTGGAAGTACCTTCAGTTTTGTGTTTACATTTCATACACCTGCAGTATCCCAACACTGTGTTTCTCATGATAACTGTTTAAACAACTGATCTGAAGGGCATCAAGTATGTAAGGCAGGGTGGGTAATAATTTTTGATGGGTGCCACTCCAAGAACTTGGAAAGCAGGCAAGGGCCATGCTCTTCATGATATTAATGGAGAAGGTGCGGGGTCTGGGATGGAGGTAGAGTTCAGAAAGGAGCTTAGGGTGAGCTGTGTGGTTGAAATGAACTCTGATGCTCAGTTATTGCCGCTATTTCCGAGTGAAAGACCTAACTCATGGCTTCCTAAACTGGGCGGCGTGCAGAAATTCCAGGGGGTGTGAGGCAATCCAGTCCTTCCCCCCCGCCCTTTTCTTCTGGCTCTCAGCCCCTGCCATGTTACATGGGTGACCTAGCACAGCTGCTGTAAAAAGCAGGCAGGTGGCGAAGACCCATGTGCTAAGGTGAGTGAGTGTGGGTTGGGGGAGGGGGAGGATGGAGTTAGATGGGGGCCTGGGGGTGCCTGGCTCAGGTAAGGGGGATGGAGTAAGAGCAGGGGCTTGGTGGTGCCTGGTTTTGTGGGAGGGGAGGGGCTCTGGTGGGCAGCTTGTGGGGCTCAGGCGGCTGGCTGGCTTGCAGGACTCACGGGTCTTGGGCTGCAGGCCCCGGCATTGCAGAGCTCAGGCAGCTTGGGCTGGTGGTTGGGTGGCTGGCCCCAGTAGCCCAGGGCTCAGGTGGGCGGCTGGCCCCAGTGGGGCTCAGACTGGTGCGCGGGTGGCTGGCACGGGCAGCATGAGGCTCGGGCAGGCGGCTCAGGCAGCTAGCTGTGGCTGTTGGCTGGACCCAGCGGTATGAGGCTTGGGCGAGCAGCTCTGGCAGTGCAGGTGTGAGGCAGGTGGGCAGCTGGCATGGGGCTCGGGCAGCTGGCCAACTAGGGCTACACCAGGCACTCGCAAAGGTCCAAGAAAAACTATTTGTGCTTATTTTTAATTTTAAATAACATTTTTAGATCAAGTTTTTGTGTTTATTTTAAATTATGAATTGAGTTTTTTGTTAAAAAGAGGGGTTGGATGATGGTAAACAACAGGTCTGGGGGGTGTGAGAGTTTCTCAAAAAATCAAAAAGGGGTGTGATGCTGAAAAGTTTGGGAACCACTGACCTAACTATTTGGAGAGTTTTGTTCCCTGGGAAGTGGGAATTAAGTACAGGACTCCTAACTTTAGGGTAAGGGACTTACCCATTGATGTCTAGTTGGAATTTTGAAGAGAGTTTTTAATGTATTAGCTCCTGTGGTTGGGAATCTGTATAGAAAAAATGCTGAAAGATGAGGTGTGCTGAAAATTATAAATTGAGATACAGGATGTGGCTTAGATAGGGCAAGTCAATATAATGGACTTGTTCAAGCTCAGTTTTGACAGTGCTGTACCTAGCTTATTTGGATACTGCAGTCTTTTGGGAGTGAAGAGCACATTGTACTGAGCCCAAGAAACAAATCTGGATGACTGCCCGGAATTTTATCTTTCCTGAGATGATAGGACCAGATGAGTCCAACAGAATTAATCCTAACATGATCCCATGCATTTTGCAGGATTGTGCGTTTAGAGTTTTATATCCTTAGTCTTTCCTCTAATGATATTTATTAATGACATTACTCTCATTAATACATTTTAATCAGTTCCTGAACACCTGAAGTAATTGTGCTTTGATCACTCCCTATTTTTTCTTATTTTTTTTTTTTTTCCTCCTAAACATCCAGGCTAAACTTTTCTCTCCCTTAAATTCTTAAATTGTGTTAAATTCTTCTGGGACGATGAATAATCCCTTCCTTTACTAGTAGAGAAAACGTACAACACACAAACTGCTGTTGCAGTATGGTTCTGTCTCTCTCTGCCTTGCTGTATGCCGGTGGAGGTTCAAGTGTATTTTCAGGTTTATATCACTCTAACTCCAAGTGCTAGTGAGGAATAACAAACTAAATAAAGCTAAGAGTTTCCCTCTTCATATGGTGGAAAATGGCTGAGAGTCCAGAGCCCACAACTAGGAATCTGGGTTACAGTCCCATCAGGGTGTCATCATAGACAACTCATTTAACTTCTCTCCACCTCAGCAACCCCCTCTGTAAAAACTGAGGGGAGGTTTGTGAATCTCACAAAGGTCTTGTTAGCTTTGTTAATTTTGAAGTGCTTTGTGATCTAGTTGACAAAAGAGCAGAACCTGATATGTTAAGCAAAAGTGTAGTAAAACCTTGCCTGTGGTGGGCATGTCGAAGATGGGGACAATTTCTCCCCCGCCCCCAGCTTGCTCTCCTCCACCGTAGCAAATGTGCCCCAGCCTCTGCAAGTAGAGCCTGCAGCTAATACTGCAGACTAGGAAGAAATTACAGACACAGTGAGGTGCTTCCTTTTCATGCGCTTTTGGCTCTTCAGAAGAAAGGAGGTAAGAACCTGCTGATGGTGCTGTCTGACCTTCTATTCTAACTACATCCAGAAACATCTTGGCACCCTGCTGTGTGGCCTTCAGGAAGGTGCAGAATTCCTCTGGGTAGTGCTTGGCCTCACTTTTTAGCAGAAACAGTGTTACTGCTGTGTTGTGGACGCACCACGGAAGGACGAGATGGTCCCACAGGATAGTTGTGTTTAACTGCGCTTGCGTCCCTAGAATTTGAGTCTGAATCATAACAGCTCTCTGATTGGATGCAGAGGAAATGCATGCCTCATAGTCAATGTTGTGTACAATCAGCACACACCTCACTTCACGTACGTGCGTCACTGTAATACTGATTAGTAACAGTAATAATGTAGAGCAGGGGGAGGGAAAACTACATGCATAGAAACCAGCAGAATCGGACAACCCTACACATGGGTAACAATAAACAAAATGTTTTGTGGGCCACACACACAATCCCAGTGGGGCACCGGTTGTCCACCACTGATGGAAAGTGATGGAAACAGCTAAAAGCGAGGCTGCAGGCTCCTTCTATTTAGTTTAAATCATTACTGGGATTCCCAATCTATTGTCCCGTTTTTAAGCTTTCGGTCGTTTGGCTTTGTGAATTATACCTGTGTGGTGTATGGGCTACAGTAAAGCATCTAGGTCATTTCCAAGAGTGTCTAATCATTCTGATATCAGAGGTAACTGAGCCAGTCACTACCGTTACTCTGCAACTGACCTGAATGCAGCAGTTTCGTTGACTATATAACGGAGACTGCACAGACGGTGGATTCCTTGGCCCAACAGCCACAGTTCATCAAAGCCACCCACACAGCAACATAGTCAGCACACTCCATAAACTCAAATACACATCGTCCCCCTCAGTAACAAACATCCTCATTCACCACCCCCACAAATCAACACACGTTCTCTCAATATATATAATCACCCACCTTGCTCAGAAAAGCTGTAAAATCATAACGTTGATCTGCGGGTCGTCACTAAATAATAAATATATTGCAAATAGTGTTCAAAATAACAGAGAGAGAGCTCGGATCTCTCTAGTGTCTGTCCTGTTTGGAATGGATCCTGGTGCATTGTCATGGTAGTGGCAATCCTTTTGTTTTTATTCCCTATTTATTTCTTTTACTTTTATTGTATGTAGAACTAATATTGTACTTCTCTTTTTGATGTCGTCACCCCCCCCCCCACCCCAGGAGGATTTTACATCCCCAGCATCTGTGTCAGGATGACATGTTGATGGACTGTACAGAACTATGCCTCCTGCAAATTAATATTACGAGCGCAGTTCAGTTTAAAAGGGGATATTGGTCATGTTAGTGGAAGGTCAGGAAAAGCTCCATAACTTGTAGCACTGCCCCTGTTGCATTACCACTTTTCCTTTTCACGGGAGGGGGGAGAGTAATAATATCCTTGTTGTTCTACTGTTTTCCAGAGCTTCTTAGCTTTTCCAAGGGAATGTATCTTTATAATACACTAGGCCAGAGGTCTGCAACCAAACTAGTGAGAAGAGACCGTTTTTCAAAATCTGCAATGCATGTGGCTATGAGACAGCCTTTAAATAAATACGGTCAAACTGTACTTTTTGTAACCTCTATTTTAAAAACAGTGCACACAATGATTTGTACCTGTTAGGTTTGTTGTTTTTCACCCCTGGACTAGAGAGAAGAGGAGGATAAGGAAAATGCTGGGCCTGGGGATAGCTCTACCCCCCTTGACCCACACACTTGCTCCCCATATTCTGGCTTTACTGCCCAGCCCCAGGTTTAGCCCCTCTCTGCCCCATCCACCCCTGCCCCCATCCACAGGATTAACAATCTCCTCCAATTGGTTCTGTAAAGCAAACCAACCCCCCAGTCTCTGGGGCTGCTGCCTCTGCAAACTCCAGGGTCTACATTCACATCTGGAAATAGCATACTGCTCCTTCTGGCCTTTGGAAAGGAGTGGTGGGGTAACATTTGGCACAACCGTTGTGCACTTATAGAGAAAGTGGGACAGCTCAAAGGGGACCGGAGCTCATGGCCACCGCTGCTACAGCCACTCCACACTTCCTGCTGTCGGCGCAGTTGTAAGAGCAGTTCAGCTCTTGCCCAAGCAGTTGTGTTAAAAGGAACTACAAGGATCACAGACACTAAATGTCTTAGTAAGCTGGCTGGAGTGTGCATGTGCTACAGCCCCTCGGCTGGAGGGAGTAAGAGTCCCTCAAGTGCGTGTCCTAGGGCCTACACTGCTAATGGAGCTAGTCTTTCTGCTTCCATGGGCATGGGAGGAGCCTCTGCTTTAGGAGCCAGAGGATGTGTGTGCTGCTGTAAAGTTCACAAAGACCATGGTGCTCAGCGCAGCAACAGCTGTTAAGCATATGGTAGATGGACAGAGATTAGTAACTATCTGCGGGATGTGGGGGGGATCTAACTTTTGTCACTTGGAAGAAGTGCAGATGCATGCCAGAAAACCCTGCCTTTTCCCCCTTGGCCGCTGCTCTCCTCAGCAGTCCTGCTTGCTTCCCCCACCTGCAGCGCAGGCATCTCCCTGCCTTGCTGCTGCTGAAAGAATGGAACTGAACTCATTTGTTTTAACAGCTGGATCTCTCCTGCCAGCCCTTAAACCAATTAAATGTAGTGCCATTGTTCCAGTGGCAGCAGGGCAGGGAGCTGCAAGAGGAGTTAGCAGTGGCAGCGCCCAGAGCTGCAAGTGACTTCTTAGAGAGCCGCCTGTGGCACTGGAGCTGCAGGCTGCTGACCCCTGCACTAGGCAGTGGGTACAGTCATACTTCCCTCGAGTGACTGGCATCTCTAAAGGTTTTAGCATTACAGTTTATTTTAAATATCGCTCGGGAGTTATAGTTTTGCTGCTGAAGTTTCCAGATTCAGACCCCACTTGTGACCAGGAGAGAGAGGGACATGTGCATGCAGTACTTAGATACATCTCCGCTCTAATCTCAGCCCAGAGTATTTTTAAGTTGTCATCTTCCCCCCCAAATAGTTCCATAGCTTGTGTCTGCTCCCCCAAGCAGTAGCAGAGTGAAACTCACACAAATCTTTTCAATTTCACTGCTGCCCACAGGGTTCTTAGCAGCAGCAGGGAAACTGATCAGCGTTTTGTTAATTTCCCTCTGGTGCTGTTTAGGAAAGTGATTAGGAGCAAATGTTGGTATGCTATGGCTGCAGGCTTGGACACAGCCATATACGTTCACATTCAGAAGCCTGTCTTCAGAACCTTAAGAGGGTTAGCATGCTTTATGTAGGTGTTTTTACACCTTAAATTTGGCAGAAATCTATAGATTATTTGTGGAGTGTGGGGGAGAAGAGAGGAAATCTGGCTGAAAAATTCTGCTCTACATTTCAGTGTAATCCTCCTCTTATCCTCCCTTCCTCCCCATGTAGAGTGCCTGCTGCTGCCCTGGAGCTTTATAGAGTTCCAGAGAACTGCTGGGAGTTAATCCATCCCCTTGTCCCCATCCTCTTGTCCTTCCCTAAGTGTCTCTTAAAAGCTCCCAGCTTGTTCATCCTCGTAGCTCATTTGCCCCCTCTGTGGGGAGAGGCTCCACTTGTTTCCTTGTCCGCGCAGGCCCCAGGGAGAGGTAACAAATGAATGTATGGGAGAGGCAGACATGCATCTTGAGAGGTTGTGCCTGGTGGAAGGTATTGGGAATGGAGAAAGAAGAAAACACTGGGGGTGGAGGGGGAGAAGCAACCTCTGCTGGATTTTCAGTAAGCCCACCACAAAATTACAGAGGGTGGGTGGGATCTACAGACAGCGCTCAACATCCTTCTACTCTCCATCCAGCTCCCAAGCTGTTGAACCAGCAATGAGCAACCAAGAATAGTGAAGGGGCCACACGAGTGGCCCTCCTTCATCTTAGTGGGTTGCAGACCTTCTGTCTGCACCTTCTCCCCAGGCACCTCTTGCACTTGGACACTGGATCCCATCTGATTTGGGCTCCATCCCTGCTCCCTGACCCATCTCTTCTAGAGCTGAACAGACACAAACATCTGATTTGCAGTGTTCCAGCTCTGGGAGGGAGGGAGGGGGAGGAGCAGGGATGAAGCTCAAATCAGACAGTTTATGGTGCTCAGAAAGTGCAGGGAGGAGTAGGAACTGTGGAGCTCCAGGGCATGAGAAGGGGTTCTGCAGTGGACCACCAGGCAGTGCACACAGCCCACAGGCCACAAATTGCCCACAACTGTGTTAGATGGAGTCTGTTGTGTTTCTCACCAGAGCAGAGCCCCAGTGGGATTGAGAGGGAAAAGGACTTTTGTCTTCTTATTGGCCTGCTCGCCGGATAAAAAGCTTTCTAGATTCTTAAGTCATTCTATTACATACTATTCCCACTAGGATTTTATACTATCATTTTGTAATCTGTGATTTGACATTTTCCTCTAGTTGGCATTTATCTAGTTAAGTTGCTCTATATTGAATGCCTTCCTGAAATCCAAATGCAGTGTATCTGAGTACCCTTCATCCATGTAATCCGGACTTACACTGATAGTCTAACTTCTTAAATTTTATTTTAATTTATTTTAATGAAACTATGCTGCTTTTAGGTATCTTTGTAGTAATGCTATCATTTTGTTCATATACGTACCCAGAAATGTCAGAATATGAATAATTGTTTCTTTTTTCCTACCTGTTGTTAAGATGATATCCGGTTTCCCTCTTTTTAAAGTCATAAGGCAAAATTCTAGCCCCTGGGAATTTTTTCTCTTGGGTTTAGTGAGGCCAGATTTTCACATGGAGTATGCTTTTCTCATGACTTACTAAAGGTTCTAATTAGAGATTCTTCTTTTGGTTGCTTTGCAACTGGTGGGTGCTACTGGAGGCACAATTCTGTTTCTAGTCTGTTCATCAGTTTAGTGCTAACGTTATTTTTATATAGTATGGAATGGTTTTGGTTTTTGAATGAATTTTTTCTAGAAAAGAAATTCGTTTCTCTGCCCTGCGCTAAAATGGACAAGGAGTTTAATATTTACTTCTGTAAATGTGCCAGATGCTCTTACAAATGCTACACAGTCAGCATTGAAATTTTACTACACACTGTTAAAAATTTTATTTTGCAGACCTTGACATTTGTTGCCTGTAGTGATGTTTATGTAAAATGTGTTCTGCAAGGAAAAGATTCAGTGAAAATAGCTTAAAACACATACATGTTCTTCCTCTAGGTCTAATCTCTAAAGACTTAATGCTGTTAACGGTAGGTCTGTACAGCAAAGTTACTTTGAAATAACTAGCCTCGCTTACAACATAACAGCTGTTTTAGAATAGTGGTTGGCTTATTTCAAAATTGGTAAACCTCATTGCATGAGGAATAGTGGCTATTTTGAAGTAGGAATTTAGAAATCAGGGCTGTGTAGACAGGGAATAGAGCCTGTTTTGAAATAAGACATAGTAAGTCCAATGGCTCTATTTTAAAGCAGGCTGTGTGCGCAAGTTTTGTATTTTGAAATCGCCAAGTGCTATTTCGACATGGATTTTGTGTACAGCAGAATGGTATAGTTTTGAAATCAGGCTGCATTGTAGACATACTTTTAGTTGAGAAATATAAGGAAACGTGAATTACAGTACAGTAAACCCTCGATTTAGTGGAGGCTGACGTAACAGTCTTTGGAAATAATGGACGCTGTCCGCCAGCCCACCTGTCAACCCCTTAATAAATGCTGGAGACTCACCAGAGCCACTGCCGGAATGGCTGGGGCCACTGGGGCTGGAGGGGCCACCACAACGTCTGGGGCCACCAGGGCCAGAGCAGATGTGGGGGGGGGGTCTGCGGTGGGGAGCAGGAGCTCTCCTTCCCCAGCCCCATGTGCATGGAGCATGTCGGCACCTGGCTGCCACTATCTGCAGTGGTGCTGAGCAGCAGCCAAGGTGTTGGAGGCTGCTGCCTGCTGGCACGCTGGGCTGTCACGCTCTACCTTCGCACGGGCAGTTCAGAGCCAGGGCGGAAGGAGCTGCAGGGCTGAGAGCTGCAAGAGGTGGAAGGAGCCAGGCCAGCATTCAGCTCATCTCCTGGTAATTGGGAGAGGAAGGGGGAGGGGAAGAATGGGATAAGAGGGGAGAAGGGAAAGGGGAGGCAGAGGACTGGAGTGAGTGTTGGGCTGGGAAGGTCAGTGCATCATCACACAGTGTAACCATTCTGATATAATGGACTTTGGGCATTAACGGACACGGCTTCTGCCCCATTATTCTGTTAAATTGAGTGTTTACTATTCTGTTTCCTTGTCATCATAGCTTGTCTTTCAATAAATCTCCTCTTGGTCAAGAAGGAATTGCTCCCAATTTGATCCTCTCCTGAATGCTACCAAAGAAGCTCATCCATATTTTCTTAAGGAGTACATTATGGTGTTAAAATTGTGGTGTTATATTCTGAATGAATCATCTAGTAAAATTAAACTTGATTTAATCATTTGGTTCATATTCTGGGTCATATCACCAGACTTTCAGCAAGATACAGCATTAGTCATTTACAGAGCAGATGAATTCCTTCATTCACTGCATACTACTGTCTTTTAAACTTCTTTCAATGCAGAGAGTAAGAATGAAGTTATCAGTAAATGGCCCATTTACCCTGATACGTGGGTGTAATTTGTTTATTAGGTGTTCCAGCTTGCTAAACTAGATTTGAAAGAGTGAGGTAAATTAGAGTGTTTGAGGTAAACACAACTTGGGACAGGGACTGACTTGTCTTAGTTTGACTTAAACCCTTGTACTCCAAGTGGAGCATAGGTCATGTATAAGTCTCTTTTACTTCACTCTGTCTTGGGACAGAACTTCCAGCCGACTCCAGGAGTAACGCAATTGTTGTCCTTCAGTCTCAGTAGATCTTCTCCATGTTGTCCAAGGTTTTCCTCTTTTGTGTTTTCCTTGTGGTTTCCATTTGAGAGCTTAATGGACTATGCTGGTTGATGGTTTTCTGAGAACGTGGCCTAGTCATCCCCACTTTCTTCTCTTGACTTCAATGTCAATTGGTTCTTGTCCTGCTCTGTTCCAAACCTGCTCATTTGCGACAGAGTCTTGCTGTTTGTTGCGAAGGATGTACCTCAGGCATCTATTTATGAACGTCTGTAGCTTGTGATTGGAGGATGCCAGGTCTTTCTAACATACAAGATCACACTCTTCACATTTGTGTTGAAGATCCACAGTTTTGTGTACGCAGATACTATGTGTGAACTCATATGGGATGAAGAGTCATGAATGCAGCTCTTGCTTTCCCTTTTTCAGCATTGATATCCTTGTTTGTTCCTCCATCTCTACCCATAATACTCCCCAAGTAGGTGAACTGCTACACATCTTCCAGTGTGATGGTAATGTTGTTGAACTAGTTGATCCTCATTCTCTTGGTATTTCCTTTGTTAATATTCAGTCCAGTCATTGGGGCAGTTTTGTCTAGGGCTGCAACCTTTTCTTCCATGCTTACATGTTGGTGTGAAAGGAGGGTGATATTGTCAGCAAAATCAATGTCCTCTAGCTGTTTGAGAAGCATCCACTGAATGCCCTGTTGATGACCATCTGTTGTCCTGCTCGTAATTCAGTCCATTGTGACGAAGAACAGGAAAGGTGACAGTAGGCACCCTTGTTGCAGTCCTGAAAGTATGCTTAAGGATTCTGTCAAGACGTCATTGTGAACAACTTGGCATATTGAGAGTTCATACGTTGAACAGATCAGGTTAATAATTTAGAATGGGATGCCATGGTGTTGCAGCAGTTTCCACAAGTTGGGACAGGGGATCAAGCGTAAGCGGTAACACCTTGATATTAATTCAATGCAGGAAAAAAATAAGCAGTGACAACACACCGCTACTTGTTATCTGACATCCTACACTGGAACTCGTGTGTGTGGTACCATACAATTGCATTGCATGCTCATGCAGGAGCACAACATCAAATCATTTTGAACCCCCTCTTCTATCCTTCAGACAACCAGTTACTTTTATTCCAGACTCCTCATCAGAAACAAGCTGCCCACCCACGAGGGGCGCAACAAACACTGCCGAAACAACATGCAGACATATCTTCACTGGTACAATGATAAATACTTTCACATCCTTCAAGATTCGCTGATCTTACACATGTCTATCAAATGCCAAAATAGCAATTATGTGGGTGAAACCAGACAATCAGTGTGCTTTCAGATGAACTCACACAGGAAAATTATAGAAGACAAAAACACCATATCACCACGGGTGAACACACTTTTCATAATATGATCACTCCACATCTGATTGTTAAATACCCATCTTTAAAGGAAACCTGCATAACACTTTCGAAAATGCCTGAGAACTGACATTCATAATGCAACTAGACGCTAAAAAACATGAACTTAACAGGGACACTGGTTTCATAGCTCAGTATAATAATCTCTGTCTGCTTCCCCATCTGGCTTATATGTCAGTACAACATACGTGGGCTAACACTTAAGAGCCCATATCAAACCGATTTCTGCATAACCATCTAATCCTTACAGCACAATCCCACTTTAGGTGGCATCCTGCAACTGTTGGTGGTTGTGGTAGCCATTTCCACAGTGGGATCTACTACTACTTTGTTACAATGTTTGTTTTTTTTTTAAATGAAAGCAGTTTTAATTGTGTATCGTGGACACTCGCTCTTTGAAACAAATTTTATGGCATTTGAGAACCTGGCTGCAAATAACAGATTATTTTGGTGTGTTTGAGGTGGTTGCTGGATCCATGAAAGTAAATAGTGGTGTGATCTGTGGGTTTCTGTATATAGTTGTGCAATTTCATCACTTATCTTCTATGTAAATTGTACAAAGGGGTGGTCTTTTAGTTCTTTTTAGTAGATGGTGTCAGAGTATTCTGTTGTGCTTGTCGGCGTAGTTGTTACAGTTAAGGACTATGATAAGCCTCCCTTTATCTTCAATAAACTATGCTTGAGTGGAAGGTGCATCATTCTGTTGATACTGTACCAATATATAACCATTATTGATAATTACTTTTTTGTGTTTTGACATAAGATGAACTTTCAACAGTTGAAAGTACCCTTTTGGTCTTGATTTTATATTTTGATTTTTATATTTAACAGCATATTTTTATCCATGTTTTTAACCCATTCATTAATCTGGCCCATCTAAGAAAAAAGGATAAGTATATTCTGCTTTAGACGTGTGTATACAACAGAAACAAATGATGCTTATGTGTCAAATCCGAGGCTGTTGTGAGACTTGTAGGAAAATCACTTCTCAAATGACATACTGGAGACTTAAACTTGTAGTATGCTAGAACAGTGGTTTCCAAATTGTTTAGGCCACGTACCCGTTTTCAAATAATGTAGTTAGTTGCATACCCCCATCTGAATTAGCATCATAATATACCTGTGAAAACAGAGGAAGAAATATCTGTAAGGGATAACAGCGTAAACCAGTGCACAAGCGTTGTAGTGCATTGGCCTAGATATTATTATCATTTATTATTCATTTTGTATGAGAATAGTCCCTCAGACAAGCTTCTTGTTGCCAGGGAGTACAGGGACTAGTTCTAAATCCCTTCCCCGAGCTCTGTGGCTGGTATCCAGGAGTGTAGAGCAGGCTGGGGCCAGGTTCCCGCTGCTGTTGGTGTGCAGTGTGAGTGGGTGCAAATGATCCCCTGCTGCCTCCCTGCCCTGATCCTGCTCCCCCTGCAGCTTTGAGTGTAGTCCCTCTACGGAAGGGGCCTGCCAGAGTAGTTCCCTCCCACCTGGGGGGGAGGCTGCCTAGGACACCAGGGCTTCTGAGGGCAGCCTTTTTAGCAAGTCAGTTCCTGGCTGAGAGTGGAGGGGCTTGCCAGGGAGACTCTTCTTGGCCGAAGAAGCTCAACAGAGAATCTTTAGAGTTTTGTTCCAGCTGCATTTGCTTTGTACAGAATTGCATGTGACCATAAACAATCATTAATCACAGTATCTGCTGAAACAGTGAGTGTATTCGGCAGATTTTCAGCTTGCAAAAAAATTTCCATCAAGAAGTTTGTGATTGAAGAGGTTGAATTGGTTATCTTTGTTCCAGCGAAATTCAGTAAATGTAGTTGTTGCTGGGGGGAGAAAGGTAATCTGAGGTAAAGGTTTTAATCAGCAGCATCTAAACATTGCATAGTGTTCTGAACATGAAACATAAAAATATACAGGTTGAACCTCTGCCGGATGAGAGAATTTGCCAGATGATGGGAGGTCAGTGTTGTCTAGCAGCATTACTGGGCTCTTCGAAGACATTTAGGGGTAAATTACAGCTAAATAACAGAACACTGAGAGCCAGGACTGATGGTTATGATTAGAGTTTCAACCTGTATTGGCAAATTATCATTTGCACATGGATTTTAAACTTCCTCTTCAGTCTTTGGGAAGGCCTTAGTTTCATGGTGCATGCAAACTAAAGCATGGACGAATTCCATTAGTGACTGTATTGCCTTAAATTCCATTAGTGACTAGATGGGATTACCTTAAATAATATCTTTTGGTGAGCGTTTTGGAGTTTGAAATTATTAAACCAAAAAATGCAGATTACTATGTTTTCATTTCTTCCCCTTTTTGAAAGGTGAAACAAGGGTATCCTGCTGCCGTTCAAGGTGCTGACTTGTCAAATACTGTTGCAGAAAATATATATATACTTCAGAACCACTGAAGAGAAACATTAATGTTTTTGAGTTAGTGCAATGCTCATTGCAAAATTATATTTGAAGTAGTTATCCTCTCATAACCTTCCTGCTCGTCTTCCCCACGTAGGCTGTTACTTATTGGCATTTTTGTAAAAAACTATTTGGATAAAATGCATCAAGGGCTTATTTAGTTGTTGTGTGGAAAATGTGACTGAATTGAGATATTGCATGTTAATTGGTAGCTTGAAGCAAACCGCACAGGGAAGGACAGGAAAAGAAATCATAGCAAACTTTAAATGTCAGTAGAATTCCAGTACATGTTGTTATACCCTCTTAAAGTGAGCTTTGCTCCTATTTCCTTGTCTTAAAGTCTAAAATCTTAGTTGAGCATCATCCAAAAGTTTATTTCTTACTACCTGTAGTAAGAGATGAGGGAGAAATTGAAGATCTACTGTACAGGTCGCTTGCATAGCTGCCTTCAGGGGAGGAAGTTCTATCAGACGCAACTGTTTCTCTATAGGAAAAAAGACGCCATAGTGCTTCCCAAATGAGAAATGAACAGTTGTTCATGAGAGGTGTGCTATTGTCCATCAGACGTGTCTTATGTTCTCTGCACTGGCCTCTTACAGAATATTGCATTATATTCAATATTGCAGTCTGTATCTTTGAAGTACTCTGCAGTCTGGGCCCAGGTTATATGTATAAAATATCCCTTCAAGATTAAGTCCATTGTTGACACTGCCACTTCTCAGAATTTGTGGATGCTTACCTGGGCAGGAGACAGAGTTTTCTTGGGGGCTGGTCCAAGACTAGGGAATGTACTCTCACCAGATTTAATCATTCTCCACACCTCTACACCACCTGCCCCCAGGTGCAAGGCACACTTCAAGCCTGAGTAGGGTTTAAGAACCTATATAACAGAAAGCCAAACAGGCACTCATAAGGAATGATGAATGGTTGATAATTTCATCACAGTTTTGGAGGTAGTGGAAATTGATTTTTCCATAAATTTTAGGGCTGGAACACTGAAGTTGCAAGTCCTAGTTATGTGCTTAATCAAAGTGAATAGAAATTATTCTGTCCGGACTGCTGATTCAACAGGATTCAACAGACTGCTATATTTATAGCATTGCGTATACAATCCATTATGTCATTTATTGGTGGTAAATTTGTATTTTTGCTTTTTTATTTTGAATATTTGGCACATGTCTAACTTTGAGAGCCTGGGTCGTAAAGGCCCTTGATTAGGAGGCACAATAAATAAATATACCTCTCTGAGTCTGCCTCAACACTCCCCTCTGAAAACCAACTGAAGAGACCAACGGCACAAGAAGTAAGCCAGTTTCAGTAAAACACTCCAGTTGTATTGTATGCATGTTGGATACTGAAGGTTGCACTTTGTGGAAAATCTGCATACTTTTGCTTGAAGGTACCAAGAAATTAAGAGCTTTTGAGAGCATTATACTTAAATACAGGTTCAGCCTCTGTAGTCCCGCACCCTTGGGATGTGACTGGTGCCCAACCAGAGAATTTGCTGATATACAGGAAGTTAATATGAGCTAGCAGCATTATGAACACTTCCACCATTTACTGAGCTTTTGGAAGACATTTAGGGATAAATTAGAGGTAAATAACACAGAGCACTGAGAGTCAGGACTGGTGGCTAGAAATCTTTTGGGACCACAGGAAACTTAGCTAGATATCCACTTATCCTGGGTATGGCCAGCTGAAATCATGCTGGACCAGAGTGTGCTGGACAAGCGAGGTTTAGCTTATACTGTGTGTGTATTCTGTATGAGTGTCAAATGAAACCTATATCTATATGGTCATTGTGTCAAATTTGTTATAGAATATATACCGTCCTTTGAAATTTTGTGGCACAACGTTGTTCTAGTACACGGGTCAGCAAACTTTCTGAGGCAGCGATCTGAAATTTGACCTTTTGACCTCTGTGTACAGTCCAAATGGCAGTGGGACTTTTTAAGTGCACTCATAGCCCTACTTACAACATCTTCGTAAATAAGGATGCAGATCTTTAATGATTTGGTGGTGGTTAGTAGCATTAGCTGATCATTTGTTATTCCACAGGGGGCAGGGCTTGACCAAGCTCCCAGCTGCATGGGAGGAGAGGTGGGGCTGAGTTCAAGCCTCACGTGCCAAAGAAAATTGGTTTGCATGCCACTCTTGGCATGCATGCCAAGGTTGATGACCCCTGGTCTATTAGTTATTTACTCCAGTAAATACTGTGTTATTTTGATTGGAGATTAGATGTATTTTTGTTTCAAAGTGTCTGTTGTCTTCTAGGAAGAGTGCACTTTCTTATTCCGCTATCTTCATTTTCTCAGAGGTTTAAAACCTGTTTGCACTGAAGTCAGTGACAAAACTGCTAATTTCATTGGTTAATGAGCAAGCCCAAGTGTAAGGTTCACATGGAAGAAGGTTTAGAACAGAAAGACGGGTGGCAGGAGAGCATTTGAAGGGCTTCTGAGATGTGTATGGGGTAAGAAGAGGAATAGACAGTACATATTTCTGGAGGCTATATGGGAAGCATGTCTCACACCTTTACTTCTAAAGGTAAATACCTGAACTGGTGCTGTTGCACATGAAGTATATGGATAGTTGAGTGACTAGGGCCCTGACATAATACTTAAATCAGGAAATAAGGTGTGTTGTCATAGGACAGGGGTCTGCAACGTAAGGCTCTGGAGCCTCACGTAGCTGTTTAAGGGTTTCTTTGTGGCTCCCAACACTATAATTGCAAGGTAAAAACCAAGCAAACAAACAAACCCCCAAAACAAAAACCTCACCCAATACCTTTCTGATATTTTAGTGAATGACTAAAAGCTGAACAATGAACGCATATCCAAATAGCAAATGATATGTGATCTGGAAATATAAGATAATTCCCCTTTTAATATGTGCAGTGTGTTATGGGATATGTGTGTGCACAGTTGTCAAAAAGGGGTTACAAAAAGTATGCTTTGACATTATTTATTAAGGACCATGTCATGTTCACGTGCATTGCAACTCTTGAATTATTGAGTTTTTTACTGAATTTAAAAAAAAAACTCTCTTCTTGCTCTTTCGATTGCTGACCCCTGTCATAGGACTACCAGCCTCTTTCACTGGATACAGTTGTTTCCTCTATTATTAGCAGGAAAATGCTGGTGAACCTATTCTACTGGACTTCATTTTTTTAATTTTTTTGGCTGTAACAGAGTCCCAAGCTTAAATCATAGGGCTCTAACCTTTCTTGTTTTTAATAATCAGCTTTGAAGACTTGGATAATGGAACTTTCTGTGTGTGTGCAATATTGTCTGACAAAGCGCATATAACATAGACTAACTCTGGAAATAGAATAAGCCAGATGGACCTGCTGTGTTAACAAAATAGCAAAGGAAGGTTTCCTGTGCAGTCATGGATTTTCACGCATGAAGAGACACAACACAAAAGATAGATAGCAAGAAGATTATAGTAGGATTAATAAGAACACTAACAGTTATGCAAGAGAACTTCCATAACCCCCATGATCTTGCAGTCACCAAGAGTCTGAAATAAGCATAAATTAACAATTTGCAGATGTTGATACCCCACATGAACTATATCTGTTGGGTATTTATTACATGCTCTTTGATAATGCTCTGAGGATACAAAGAGTAGGAAGACATTGTCATTCCAAGCTTTACTGAATTTTGAATTGACATGTATGGAAGCCTTTAGCACTAGTATACATTTAACCTCTGTTCAGGGAGAGATGAGGTTTGCAGATCTTGCACTGAAGAAAATCCCACAAGCATTTGATGGCATAAGGAATTTTAGGCTGTCCATTTGTTTGAATTGAGACATGAAATTAAGTGAACAATATGCCTCTTAAGGCTGATGCGTGAAACGTCATGTGAAAAGAGAGATTTCTGAAGTAATGAACAGAAAGCTGTATTGACTGGGCATTCAGTCCAGGAACTTTGAAATGTAGCCTTGAAAAGGGATATGCGGGAATAAGGTTATGTACTTTCTTGCTGCAACAAGCACACTTGAAATGACTGATTTTTTTTTTTTTTTTTTTTGAAAGGGTTTTGTTGACTGGTAGCTGTCAACAAATTTTATGGGGCCATGGGAAACTTGGCCACACTCATGAGAAGTGGTTGTCTGGCTAATTGAAATCATGCTGGATTATGGATGTTGCCGGGCGAGAGAGTGTCAGATGAGAGAGGTTCAACCTGTAGTGTTCCCTGTGTTAGGCATACTGCATCTCACCACAGTAGCGAGAAACTGTTTTACATACTTCGTCTAATCTAATGTATGCTTCCAAAGAGTCTTTATTTGCAATACTACCCTGTAGTTCACTTTCTGCATCTCCCCACTTACTGCTTTCTTATCAAATGAGAGCAATAGGGGAATGACTTGTGGCTCCTTCCTTCATGTCTCTGCTTCTACATGAGGGATACATTTTGTCAGCACTGATAATGTGAACAGAATATTGCTTTTTTTTCTCCTTCTCCCAGTGATATGTGAATGTTGCTTGGGCAGTGGCATTAATGGCTGAACTCTATTACTGGGGACACAGGGAGAACAGACCCTGGAATGCAAGGATAGCAGAAGGAGACCCAGCACAAATTCTTGGAATGGAGAATAGTAACAGAGAGAGAGAGCCGTGCTAGTCTATATACTATCAAAACAAAAAAGCAGTCAAATAGTACTTTAAAGCCAAACAAAATAATTCATTAGGTTAGCTTTCGTGGGACAGACCCACTTCTTCAGACCATAGTATGGTCTGGCTATGATCTGAAGAGGTGGGTCTGTCCCACAAAAGCTCACCTAATCATTTTGTTAGTCTTTAAAGTGCTACTTGACTGCCTTTTTTTTCTTTTTGTCTTGGAATAGAGTGTGAGTTTTAATTTCAAAACCATGATACCTATGACGTAAGAGAGCTGCAGACCTTGCCGGACACCCATCTTCACTTTGCCATAGTACCTGAATATCAATTTCCTGATTATTATAACCCAAGGACATAATTCAGGTGCTGTGCTGCGATAAATGGTGAAATCCAGTTCTTCTTCGAGTGTCCCCGTGGGTGCTCCACAATAGGTGTCGGGCTTGCCTGGCGCCGCAGATCGGATCTTCCAAGCAGTTTCTGCCGGACCGCGCATGCGCCGGCGCGCGCCGCTCCCTTGCGCGCTCCTGGCCATGTGCGCGATCCGGTCCCCGCCAGTTCCTCTTAACCGCCGTCGGCTGCAGACGGAATCCGAACTAGGCTAAGGCCAAGTAGCGTATTCAATGACTTTAACTGTTTTTCTTTAAAGTTTTTCAAGTACTTAGGCTACTGCAAGTTAGCCGGTTGTTATTTTTGCAAAAAAAAAAACAAAAAAAAAACAAAAGCAACAAACAAACTACAAGCGGGACAGCTTCAATCCCGTCCCAGTAACAAGCGCCGGAGGCCAGGAGCATAGGGCCATCAGCACTCCTGCTGCGGCAGGCCATCGGAAGGGGAAAACAGCACAGAGAAGGTGCTAAGTACCCGTTTAACAACTGAAAGACTCACCAACAATGTCCTCTTCAGGATTTAAAAAATGTGAGTCCTGCCGAGAGGTGATGCCAGCGTCCGATGGGCACAGTCTATGCATAAGGTGCCTTGGGGAGTCCCATGTTGCACAGAAATGCTCCTTCTGTGCTAAATTAACAGCCAGAGCAAGGAGAGACAGGGAGATGCGGCTTAAAATGCTGCTTTTTGATAAGGCCCTCCAGCCAGACGTGCTGGAGCGGCCGCAGCAGGAGGGACCCTCCGGGGCCCATAAAAGGAAAGCTGCCTCCCTCACCCCATCAGCGCAAAAACGGAGGAAAGCCTCCCCAGCCCGATCCCTGCTAGCAGCAACAGCGAGCGGGACGGGAGGAGCGAGCAGCCCCCAGCCGCAGCAACAGCTGATCGGCGGCGGCACGGAGAGCCACGTGGAAGCGGCTCAGCCTCCGATAATCAGCCAGCCGCCCCGCACCGCAGGCAGGGCGGCGGCTAAACGAGCGCCGGTACCGGCGGCACTGCAGGCAGCGGCACCGACCCCCGGGGAACCGGCAGTGCAGAGCGCGCAGGCACGCAGCCTGCAGGCACCGAAGGACACCGCACGTGCGGCACCGCCTTCGAGCGTGCCTAGCACGGTGCGGACGGGGCTGGGATCCCTTGTGCGTCAGGGGGCGGAGTTACCTCCTCCAGGGAGGGGGAAGGCTGCACACAAGAGGAGGCATTGCAGCCCCTCTCCAGACAGGGCTGCGGAGTTGCTTTCTCACAGCCCTCCGCTTATGTTGCAGACTCCAACCAGAAGGCAGGGGTCCCCCCTAGCCTACCCGGAGCCCCCTTCTCCATTTTTTTTTTGCAACCAGCCTCACCCTGGCTGGGACCACCTTCACCCTTCCTGGGGTTTGAACCGCTGGACTATTATGCAAAATCGCTCTCTCCAGTGTCTCGATGATCTCCCTCCCCCAGAAGCAGAGGGTATGCACCAAGGGAGTGGTCTAGGTCACCTTCCCAAGAACAGTGCCTATACTGCCATGGTCGCCCCTACCACGCGGGGCATAGACACCATCGGCAATCTACTAGGGAAAGATCCCCACAGATGATCTCGTACTCCCGAGGGCAGTTGCGACCGGGGACAGAGACTCAAGCATCTCAGGGGGGACTGGTCATGGAACCCCGAGATTTTCCCTCGCAAACCTCCAGCGAGAGGGTGTACCATCACCAGCAGGAACCGGAAGGGTCCAGAGAGACGTACCCCAGCGGTTCCTTGCTCTTCTCCCCGGACGAGGCTACGGCCCTGGGGGACGTCCATCCTACGGACGATCTCAAACAGTTTCAGGAGCTGTTTAAGAGGGTGGCCTTCACGCAAGGCATCCAGACAGCAGAGGTGCAAGAGAAACACCATAAGCTCCTCAAAAATTTGAGACCCCCGGCCTCCTCCAGAGTAGCAATACCGCTTGATGAAGCGATCTTAGAGTCCGCCACTACGATATGGCAGACCCCTGCGACTATTCCGCCTGTCCAAAAGAGAGCGGATAAGAAAAACTTCGTGCCGGCGAAGGGCATGGAGTTCCTGTTCAGCCACCCAGAGCCAAATTCCTTGGTGGTGGAGTCGTCGCAACAAAGATCAAAGACATCTCAATTCAGGACAGGGGGAACAGACAAAGATGCCAAGAAGCTAGAGCTGTTCGGCAGAAAGGTCTACTCCTCCTCCACTTTAACGTTGCGAATGGCAAATTATGCAGTGCATTTAGCGAACCATAATTTCGACAACTGTTCCAGGTTAACCTCCCTCATGGACTCGCTTCCAGAAGACAAAAAGCCGGTGCTCAAGGCCATAGTGCAAGAAGGCTACGCGGCCTCGAGGACGGGAGTTCAGATCGCCCTGGATGTTGCAGACACAGCAGCACGTTCCATAGCAACGGCAGTGGTGATGCGAAGGGAGTCCTGGCTCCAGACTTCGGGTATACCGAGGGATCTGCAGGCGAAGATAGTTGACCTTCCCTTCGACTTGCAGAAGCTGTTTGCTGAATCAACTGACTCGGTCCTTCATTCCAGTAAAGATTCAAGAGCCACACTCAGGACCCTGGGGATTTACACCCCTCCATACACAAAGAAAAGGTACTACCCTCAACAAAGACGGTACCAGTACCAGCAACAGCGCCCCCAGTACCACAGGGGTTACGAGCAAGGGCGACATCAACAACACCAGCAGTACAGAACTCCCAGGCGACGTTCACAACAGAGCCGTGCGTCCTCGGGGCGGGGCCAAAGGCCACAAGTTTGACATACAGATCCAGGGCTGCGCCATCACTACCATCGCACAAGGTCATCCGAAGCGACTATTCCACCATCGCCTCCGACCATTCTACGACCAGTGGCAAAGGATCACCACAGACAAATGGGTGCTGGAGATCATAGCCACGGGGTACGCCATCCCCTTCCAGTCGCTCCCACCGTCACGACCTCCACCCAAGCCCCACCTCCAGGAGGCCTCCCATGTAGCGAGGCTCAGGCAGGAGGTGGACCATCTCATGCTCATAGGGGCAGTGGAAAGAGTGCCGGAGCAACTGCAAGGGAAAGGGTTCTACTCCAGGTACTTCCTCACGGAGAAAAAGACAGGAGGCTGGAGGCCCATCTTAGACCTTCGCGGCCTCAACAGGTACCTGCGCAAGCAACGTTTTCAGATGACCACAATCGCCTCCATCCTTACAGCACTGGACGATGGAGACTGGTTCGCAGCCCTCGATTTACAAGACACGTACTTCCACATAACTATCCATCCGGCTCACCGGCGATTCCTCCGGTTCATGGTAGGCAACGAACACTTCCAATACAAGGTCCTACCGTTTCGCCTCTCCTCGGTCCCCAGAGTCTTCACCAAGACCTTGGCAGTGGTGTCAGCCTACCTGCACAGACAGGGGGTATTTATTTTCCCGTATCTGGACGACTGCCTGCTCAAAGGGGCCTCGAAGGGGGAGGTTCTGCGCATGATACGCGTCACAGCAAACACGTTCTCTTCACTCGGCCTGGTTATCAGTCTGGCAAAATCAAAAATAGACCCCACACAGGACATAGAGTTCATAGGGGCTCGCATAAACTCGGTTACAGCGAGAGTATATCTACCAGAGGCTCGCTTTCGGGCCATCGGTTCCCTCGTGCAGGTCATCACCTTCAGCCCTACGGTGCCGGTCTTGACGTGCTTGCAGCTGCTGGGCCACATGGCAGCGGCGACGTTCATAGTACAGAGCGCCAGGTTACACATGCGCAGCATGCAGCACTGGCTGGCGAGCGTATACAAACCGGCAGTACACACCGTTCACAGGGTGGTGTCGCCCACAGCTGGGGTGCGCAAATCCCTACAATGGTGGGTAAACCCCAGGAACCTGCTAACAGGGGTACCCTTCCACCAGCCGCAAATATCGGTTTTTCTCACTACAGATGCCTCCCTCATAGGGTGGGGAGCGCACATGGGCAAAGAGGTGACTCAAGGACTGTGGTCATCCACGGAGCAGTCACTACACATAAAGATACTGGAGCTCAGAGCAGTGTTCAACGCCTGCAGACACTTTCGAGACCATATACAAGGCAAAGTCGTCGGGATCAGTACAGACAATACCTCCACCATGTTTTATATAAACAGGCAAGGAGGAGCTCGATCCCGTGCCTTATGCGCGGAAGCAATCCGCTTATGGAACTGGTGCATCGCCAACAATATAATCTTGAAAGCCTCATACTTGCCGGGTGCGCACAATGTGAAGGCAGACCAGCTGAGCAGGCGTTTTGCACTCACAGACGAGTGGCAGATCCGTCCCGATCTGCTACGACCGATTTTCCACGCATGGGGTTTTCCCCGAATAGACCTGTTTGCCACTCAGCACAACAAGAAGTGCCCACGATTCTGCTCCAGGGCAGGACTGGGATGGGGGTCCCTGGGGGACGTGTTCGCGATCCCGTGGAGGGGCCCCCTGCTTTCTGCGTTTCCTCCCACAGTGCTGATCCACAAAGTCTTGCAGAAAGCCAGGAGGGAAAGGGCCCGGATGATCCTAATAGTCCCAACGTGGGATCGACAACAATGGTTCCCCCTACTCCTGCGCATGTCGGACCGTCCACCGATGCCTCTTCCGGTGGCGCCGGATCTGCTCACGCAAGCCCAGGGGTCCGTAGTGCACCCGCACCCCCTAAGCCTGCCACTGCAAGCGTGGTTAATCCATGGCTCAGCTCCCTAGAGAACACATGCACAGTGGAAGTACAGCAAGTCCTAGAAAGTAGCAGGAGGACTTCCACCAGGAAGACCTACAAGCAAAAATGGACTCGCTTCACGGCTTGGTGTTCTACCAAACAGCTGGCCCCCCTTTTGGTGCCTATACCTACAATACTAGAGTACTTACTGGACCTCAAGAGAGGAGGACTCTCGCTATCCTCGTTGAAGGTCCACCTTGCCGCCATCTCGGCGTTTAGACATGAGGAGGAAGGGCACACGGTGTTCGCCCACCCTATGGTTACCAGGTTCCTCAAAGGGTTGGTAAACCTATACCCCCCTCGGAAACCGATTCCATCTTCGTGGAACTTGGACCTGGTGGTTACCACGCTAATGGGACCACCGTTCGAGCCTTTGGCCACGGTTCCCCTCCGCCTCCTTACAATAAAGACGACCTTTCTTCTTGCAATTACGTCAGCTCGTAGGGTGAGCGAGCTCGCGGCAGTCATGGCAACGCCACCCTGCACTGTTTTTTCCAAGGAGGCAGTAACCATACGGCTGCATCCAGCCTTTGTTCTCAAAGTTTCTTCTGAGTTTCACATTAACGAACCTATTGTTCTACCCTCATTTTATCCAAAGCCTCATAACTCCAAGGAAGAGGCGCGCCTACACCTCCTGGACGTGAGGAGGGCGCTAGCCTTCTACGTTGACAGGACCAAGTCCTTCCGGAAAACGGATAGACTCCTAGTCTCCCTCGCTCCCAAATCAAAAGGAGAGGGTCTCTCCTCGCAGAGAATCTCGAAGCACATTGTATCCTGCATAAAAATGTGCTACGAGCTCAAAAAGACTCCTTTATCGGCCACTCCCAGGGCTCATTCCACCAGGGCGGTGGCGGCATCAACAGCCTTTTTCAAGGGCGTTGCGTTAAAAGACATTTGCAGAGCGGCGACCTGGTCATCCTACGACACCTTCGCCAAACATTACGCCCTTCACAGGGTATTCCAAGAGGATACCCGTCTCTCTGCAGCGGTCCTCTCGGGGACAAGCTGCCCATAATCCGATTACCCACCTCCTATCTTGGGTTACTGCTGGGTAGTCACCTATTGTGGAGCACCCACGGGGACACTCGAAGAAGAAAGAGAAGTTACTCACCGTAGTAACGGTGGTTCTTCGAGATGTGTCCCCGTGGGTGCTCCACTACCCGCCAATCCTCCCCGCTTCGGATCTCTGTTAGTGTTTTGCAGGGGCACCCGAGGCGGTTGGTCGAGGAACTGGCGGGGACCGGATCGCACACATGGCCAGGAGCGCGCAAGGGTGCGGCGCGTGCCGGCGCATGCGCGGTCCGGCAGAAACTGCTTGGAGGATTCGATCTGCGGCACCGGGCAAGCCTGACACCTATTGTGGAGCACCCACGGGGACACATCTCGAAGAACCACCATTACTACGGTGAGTAACTTTTCTTTTCTCTACAACTGTAACTTTCCAGGAGAGAAGAGGAGTCCAGCGTGTGTGGGGGGGGGGAGGGGCTGGAGCTGGGGAGGGAGAGGTGGTAGGGTGTAAACTAATAGCACAACCTAGAGGAAATTGTCTTCTGGGCATCCTGCCCTGCTTTCACACTGTCAGTCTCAGGAATTCTGCAATAAGTTCAGGAATATTTCCCATTTGAAGACACACAAGGAGAGTGCTTCCATTACATAATAATCTTGACCAAAGGATCTGTGACTTCTTCACAGCAAGTAGCACATTTTAACATACAGATAGTGTTGTGGACACATTCCATTTGCGATAATGCATGACAGTCATCTTTCACATTCAGGTGAATGTTACATTGTTGAGGCAACAATAGCAATTGTTCGCCTAGAAAAGAAATAGGAAGCAAATTTCTTGTAATTTTCAGCAGTCTTCCAGTGTAATTTAGAAGATTGAAACAAGGAAGAGGAGTTAAAACTATTCAGTTTTCTGAGGGCCCACCAGTAGCTAAATGTTTATCGTTCGCAGTTTGGAAACTAATGAGAGAGATCGATTCTTAGAATTAAAAAAAAAAAATGAAGCTCCATCTCCATTGCAGAAGAGGGAATGAACGATACCTTATACATGAGGTTTCAATAGAGAATTTTTAGAAATTTTGTCAGGCTCCTCGCTTTTGGATCTACGCACTGTATCTCTGTGCTTCTTAGCTCCACTGGGTGTGGGCTTCAGCAAGTCTCTCCTCTCTTGGTTAGATGTCCCAGATCCAGATTCTCTTTCTGATATTATTTTTGGAAAATATAGCTTTGAGGTCCAGGTGCCCTAGGAGTTGATACCTTAAGAGATCCCAGTTGCTCAAGCACCTCCTCCTAAGACCTCGGCCTTTGTGGGTATTCTCATTTATAGTTTGTCTTCAGGGATACCTGAGGCAAGTGACAGACAGAAACCTTCGAGGAATTTTTAAACCAAATAACCTTAGCTCATAGACAAAGTACTGGAGATATGTAGACATAGGCAAAATAATAGCTCTGATGGAGATAATTGATAACTGGTGTTTATCACCAGGTTGAGTGTATGTGGATTCAGGGTTTCAGGGTTCCCCTTGCCTTAATTTCACTTTCCCAGCTCTGTGTGTGTGTGTGTGTGTCTGTGTGTGTTTTTGTGTGTCTGTTTTTGTTTTTGATTTGTTTTGTTTTCCTGGGTCACGGAGTCTCTTACTCCTGGGGCAAGCTCTCCTCTCTTCAGATTTGACAGTGAAAAGGTTCCCCATGTTGGACAGCATGTTCCTTTTGTGTTCCCTGAGCCTGCAAGAGTCTGGTGAGTTTTTATTAAAACTGGTCCCACCATCCTGTTTCTTTCTCCTTCTTTTTTCTGTTGAGGATCTTCAACGACTCTAATGCTTCCACTTGTAGGCAACCTGGGTAGAACTAGTTTCTCTGAGGCTGTAGCTATACTATTATTTGAGGACTCTCCCATTTGAATGGGGGATGACACCTGCCCTGGTAGCAGATGGCTGATGCAGTTGGTATACATAGACATTTGACAATACAACAACTTAACATCTACCAGAATTCAAAATTTTACAAAGCCAGTCCCCCAAACTGTTGTAAGAGGCATATAGAGATTGTAGCAGTAATTGATTTGCCCTGTTCTCATCCTAGATGTGCAAAGTAGCAGAGTTTGTTACCATAAGCAGTACTTTATTAGAGAAGAAACCACATTTTGAAGAGTCTTAAGTTTTAATTCCTAAAGAAGAATAGTAAATATATTGCACATCCCTAACTTCCCTTTCCTCCTTTTACATCAAACAGATGCCCTGATGATTTGCCTTGGGAGTAGAGGAAAGAGCCATAGTACCTTACATCAGCTCTTTTCTTACGCATGCTGCAGGGCCCAGTTTACTCATGCTGACTCTGACTTTATTTATAAATGGGTAATATACCTTGATTGCAATCAAGGACTTATGCTGTGTCTATCTTTTATATTTTATAAGAAAAATGTTAAATCAAGCTAAGGGAATGATTTAAATACCACTTTTTTCCTTTGTGGCGTGGGTAGCTTACAATGTTAAGGGGACGCATCTTGATCAGTTAAGCAGCAACAAGGCACAAGGCCCACAATCCTAACAAATCCCAGTGATACCATTTCAAAGGGAGTAAAGGACAAATGGAGCATACGATGTGTACCCCTCGCCACCCCCCAGTGGTTCTTCCAAATTAAGGTTATGTATGTGGGTAGGCAGGACTTGACTGTATAGAGTTATCCGACTGTATAGAGTTATTACTGCTTTGTAGCACTGAATCCACTTATTATTTCTAAAGAAAATGTGTAACCTTAATGTTCACGTTCAACCAGAGTTAGTTAAAATAAAACCTGTCTCTTTCTCCTGCGTGTTTCTCTCTCCCCACCCTCATTCTTGTCAATTTTTCCTTTTCTTTCTCTCCCATTAATATGTGAAAAATCCACTCAGGAAAGATGGAATAACTAGTTGGAGAGAGCTGTGAAACTAACTATGCAGTGAAAAGGACTAAGTAAACAAGATGAAATGGTGGTTAAGGCAAAAATATTTTTTTCTATTCTGTAACAGTAGGTAAAACATTTTCAGAGAGTACTGTCAATTTTTTTCAAGATGATCATGTCAGATTGAATGGAAAATACTAGCTATGTTGTGTTCCATTTGTCTGTTTATATATATTCTGTTTTGCTTTAAAAAAAATGCTGCTGTAGCGATCTGAGTAACTACACCAGAAATCATACATTTTACAGACCAAATCCAAGGACTTTGTATATACCTTTAAAATGTAAGTTTAAGTAACTTCAGCAAATAAATTGCAGAAATCTGTCTTCTGCAGATTTGACTATGTTCTGCAAATTTACTTTAAATATCTTTGTCACGTTTAACTTTTCATAGGTAAAAATAACAGTTGATCAGTTTATTTAGGTAGGGTATCTCTTTGGCAGCATACTTCCTAGATCTTACTCTGTTGCTTCAATTTAGTACTAAGCCATATTCAGTATATGCAGTAGTGTATTTTGAATTACTTGGAGCACAATCTCTGTTTCAAAGGTTAAACATATGTTACCATATTACTGTTTTATATTTTTGAACTTAAGCCCTGAGGTGAATTCCATAAAAAAAAATTAAACCCCAGCTCTAGTTATCTCCTGGGATATAACTAAAGCAGAATCTAAATTCTTAGCCTGGCAAATTACCCCTTGGCTAGTTCCGTAGTAAACTCAACAATGCATAAATTAATTAGATTATTAAAAAATGAGTTTCCAGGCCAGTTTGTTTCAGCTCACCCAAGGCCCAAGGAGAACACTGAGAAGTAGGTCATTTTATAAAGTGATGCAGCTTGGAGCAGCTGAATGGAGAGAACAAGTAATATTTTTAAAGGGACTTCAACAGAATGTAGGCTACCTTTTGGGAGCTCATGCTGTAGTCTACTTAATAAACATAACTGTAGCTCATTCAAATACCCATCTGTCCCAATCTGTTTGAAAGATGCAATTAGAGATTTGCTAGATGAAACTTGCAAAACTGACTCAGTTGCTAATATGATAATTAAAGATGAAGTGTAGTTCATTAATATCTAGGAGCTCTCAAACATGCTGTTGTTTGTCAGTAAAACCAGACTCTAATCTTACACCATTTGAATGTTTCTCCAGAATTAAGTTTTGGACTGCTAATTTTCTGCATCTAAACACCTTGTTCTATCCTTAGGCATAAATTGCTGGGAAAAGATGCACCGGAGGAAGAGGGGGATCCAGCAGGGGCAAAGGACGCATGGCATAATCTTGCAATTTATGTCAAAAGACTCTGACATTTCATCTACATGATTATGAGGCCAGGCGTACATGAGTCAAGTGTTTTGATTGCTCTGAAGAAGCTCTTAGAAAAATACAGTCCTGCTAAAGCAACCTAAGTGCAGGACCTGCCACAGTACAGACTGTTGAAATTTCTGTTTACAGTCTATTGACCCTGCCAGGAGTCCTGTAGCAAAGGCAGCTTTGTTTAAGTATCCTCCTAGATACACGTTGCTTTTACCTCAGAAGCAGAACAGGTTGTGATATAGGGCAACAAAAGGGTTTCAGTAACTGCGTAATATGAGAACTGATGGCTGGTTGGGAAGGACAAGATGCCTTCTACTGAGCCTAAAACAAAAGATCCAAAAAGCCCTGCTGCTTTCTGACACCAAAGGATCCCCTACTAGCTGCTGAAAAGAAATGTAATTTAGTAGCTTTGGAAAAAATTAAATATGCTGTTTTAAAATTACTTTTTTAAATGTGCCTTCCTTCGTTTCTTTAGTGTTTTACCATGTTCCTGTGATACACAGGATCAGTGCAGCAGTTTGGTAAATTATTGCAGGCTCAAGGAGTCTAAGGGTTTGCCAGGAAAGAAGACAAGAGTACAGACCCTGTAGCTTATATCTATACCTGATTTGCTTTGTGGATGAAGTTGCAGCATCCATGCACAGAAGAAAAGACCTGATGAATTTGAACAAACATGTTGATTGTAGGCAGGTTTACGGGAGGCAATGCATGTAGACATGTTTAGATTGACCTCTTGCATAGAACTTGAGTGTCATGTAATTGCATTAATTTCAGTCTGTCTCTTAAGAGATCAACCAAATTGGGCAAGAAGGAGCTGAATTTTTTTTCTTATTGGTAGGGGGATTTTTTGGTAGAAACTGGGATATGTTTTGCAAAGTTTGTGTGTGGGGGGGAGGGAACAAACCCCAAACCATAACAATCGTTGGTATCCTGCTGTGTCATCTAGAGATTCCACACTGATTGTTTCAATTTTTGGGAGAATGTGGAGGTAATTTTATGAACAAACGACAGTGGAGCTGTAGAGAATAGGGGGATTACGGAGGAACTGATACTGTTGAAGCAAGCAAAGGGTGATTTTCTATTTGACTCAAATGGACAATGTTGCCTGGTTTTTGTTTTGTTTTAAGACTCCTTTCCCTAGGTGATGCTTTTCTGAAAGGTTGATGTCCATGCCTATTTCCTTGCCAGGAGATTAGATCAATCTCTTGCTGAATCTGGCCAGTTGCTTGCAGATTTTTTTTCACAGCCTTTGCAAGAGTGTGATGATGTCAGTTACTGCTGTTACAGCTTGGAAGGCAGTTGGTATTACACAAACAGATGTTTCTAGGCCTATTTAGGGGTATAGAAGAGAGTTAAACTGGTTTTTGTTCAGATAAGAGGGGGAGGAGGCAGATCTCTTTATATGCAAATTATTCTTAGCCTGGGAACTTTCCAGGGACCAACAGAAAACAATATTGATCAGTTGAATGTTGAGGGTAATAAGGATGGCAAATCAGGTGTAAGGAATGTAAATATAGAATAGTAAATATCTGTGTTAACTTGCCTTCACCTTCATTTGCTTCTGTGCCTAGGTGTTTGTGGGAGACTGAGGGGAGGAGTGTTGCCTTTGCTTGGGTAAAATTATAGAACAGTTGAACTGGAATAGGTTTGACTGAAAATCAAATGCAGTATCGTTAACTCATGTAAAAGCGTAGTGAGCTGGGAAGGTGAGACCTCTCCTTCCATTCTGCAGAGTGCACTGCTGAGGAGAGAGGGAGCTGTGCATTTAACAGAATGCTTGCAAAACTGATGCAACCCCCAACACATAAAAGTGGATTCTTTACAGAAATATAGAAGCATAGTGCTAGAACTGCTGAGCTGAGGAGGAGCACTGATCCCCTTTTGACTCTGCATTGAAGAGAATTCAGTGCCCATTCATACTTCGTACTGCAGACATGTGAACAAAAAGAGCAGCATGCTTCCTGTGTATGTCTTTGGTGAGGAGTAGAAGTCTACACAGGGGTGCATTCAGTTGCTCTCTTCTTTCATTTCTTGTCTGTGTTTTTTATGCAGATCCTGCTTTTGTAAGACACTGAAAATGTTCTTCATAGATTCAGGGCTAGAAGGGGACCATTGTCAAGTCTGAGTTCTTTAAAATATAGTCTTTTTTGAGCATTTTGTGTGTTCTGTTTTACTGAACACCTTTCAAAAACTGTATAGCCCCTGTTCTCTTTCTCCTTACAGATTTTGTCCTGGAAGACTTCCAGATGCCTACCAGCCCAGTATCATAGTTTCCTTATGCTAGGCAAGACATCCTATTGAGTCTAAAAGAGTGCTGGTTTTTTCCTCTGGTTTCCCACAGGTGGTGATTAATGCTCCTGGATTAGTTGTATTATGGTAGGACTCAAGAGCCCTAATAAAGATCAAAGTCCCATTGTGCTAGAGCATGGGTTTCAAACTGGGGGCTGTGCTGTGAAGAAATTCTAGGGGGGGTGTAAGGCGACTCCAGCTCCCCACTTCATCCCCCCCACCACCTCAAGAAAGAGTCCGTTTTCAACCACAGACTCAATTGGTTAAGTACCAGTTGAGTCCTTCCTTCAGCGTGCGGGGCGCTGTGAGCAGCCCCTGCCTTTTTACGTGGGTGACCCTGCAGCCACTATAAAAAGAAGGCAGCTGCGAAGAGCCATGTGGAGTGCCCTCCTGCAAACATGAGTGAGTGAGTGTGGGTTGGGGGAAGGGATGGAGGAGAGGAAAGGAAGATAAGGGGAGGAGGGGGTGCCTGACTTGGGGAGATGTGAGGAGAGGGGCTCTGGCAGCTGGACCTGGATCAGGCTGGCAGGTGGCTTGCATGGTGTGGGGGTGGAGTGGGGTGTCTCTGGCAGCTTTTGTGTGGCAAGGGGGCTTGGGCTCGGGCTCGGGCTCAGGCAGCTTGCTGGGGGGCGGGGGGCTGGCTTGGGTGGCTCGTGTGTGTCTGGCAGTTGGCTCTGGCAGTGGGCAGCCCATGGCTTGGGCAGGCGGCTGGCCCATGTCTCAGGAAGCTGGCCTGTGGCTCGCAGGGCTCTGGCGGCTCGGGCTGGAGACTCGTGGGGCTCAGGCGGTGGGCTTGTGGCTCAGACCTAGGGCCTGTAGCTCGGGCGCAGCTGTGGCTGGCGGGGCTCGGGCATTGGGCCTATGGCTCAAGTGGCTGGCCGGGACTCCAGTGGCAGGCCTAAGGCTAGGGCGGCTGGCCAGGGCTCTGGCAACTTGGGCCTGCGGCTCATGGGACTCTGGTGGCTTGGGCCGGCGGGACTCAGGCCAGTGGTCCCACAGCTTGGGTGGCTGGCGAGGGCTCATCATCCTTCACATTGTTACATTTTTATTAAATTTTTGGACAAAGAAACACGATATATGCTTATTTTTATTTTTAAATAACATTTTATCAATTTTTGAATAGTAACAGAGAGGGAGCTGTGCTAGTCTATACACTATCAAAACAAAAAGCAGTCTAGTAGCACTTTAAAGACTAGCAGAATAGTTTATTAGGTGAGCTTTCGTGGAACAGACCCACTTCTTCAGACCATAGCCAGACCAGAAGAGACTCAATATTTAAGGCACAGAGAACCAAAAACAGTAAGCAAGGAGGACAAATCAGAAAAAATATGATCAAGGTGAGCAAATCAGAGGGTGGAGGCGGGGAGGTCAAGAATTAGATTAAGCCAAGTATGCAGACGAGCCCCTATAGTGACTCAGAAAGTTCCCATCCCGGTTTAAACCACGTGTTAATGTGCCGAATTTGAATATAAAAGACAGCTCGGCAGTTTCCCTTTTGAATAGTGGTGCGAAATTTTTTTTTCAGTAACACACATGCTCTTAAGTCATTAACAGAATGGTCCACTGCATTAAAATGTTGACTGACTGGTTTGTGGATCTGGAGTGTTTTGATGTCTGTTTTTTTCTATTAATGACCTAAAGGTATGTGCGTTACTGAAAAAAAACTTTTGCACCATTCTTCAAAGAGAAACAGCCGAGCTGGCTTTTATATTTAAATTCAGCACATTAACACGTGGTTTAAACCGGGATGGGAACTTTCTGAGTCACTACAGGGGCTCGTCTGCATACTTGGCTTAATCTAATTCTTGACCTTCCCCTCTGCCCCTCCACTCTCTGATTTGCTCACCTTGATCATTTTTTTTCTGATTTGTCCTCCTTGATTACTGTTTTTGGTTCTCTGTGCCTTAAATATTGAGTCTGTTCTGGTATGGCTGTGGTCTGAAGAAGTGGGTCTGTCCCACGAAAGCTCACCTAATAAACTATTTTGCTAGTCTTTAAAGTGCTACTTGACTGCTTTTTGTTTTTATCAACTTTTGTGTTTATTTTAAACTATAAATTGAATTTTTTTGTTAAAAGGGGAATGGATGAAGGTAAAGAAGAGGTTGGGGGGGCGTGAGGGTTTCCCAAGCATCAAAGTGGGGGGGTGATGCCAAAAAGTTTGGGAACCTGTGTGTTAGAGGCAATCCAAGAACGCAGGGAAAATACAGTCCCAAAGAGTTCAAAATCCTAAACTGAAACCATGCAATGACTGTACCAAGCGATGGAGAGTCAAAGAGAAAGAGAGTGAAGATCATTTTACTAATAGCCCATACTTACACAGATGAATGGTGTGCACAATTTCACACCGCTGGGTCTTCTGAACGTTGGTTTGTTTTTTTTTTCCCCCTTTCCGCTTTCTCCAGCTTCATTCACTGTTGCTGTGAGTGTAAGTCCAATTTCCTGTAGGCATCAAGGTACAAGTGACTGGATAGTGACTTTATGGAGTACATGCGCCTTCCAATCATGTCCCTTTGAATGTCTACACTAGGTCAGTGTTAAATGAACCCCACTTTCACTTATAAGTAAAGCCATGGATGTATTTTGCAGGAAGACAATTTAAAACCATGCAGCAGAGCAACAGAAACAGACTGCATTTAAACATTCAAAACATGTCCTTCATGAGTCTGTCCTGAGGCTTAAATCTCACTGCAAGGATATAAAGTTCTTACCTCTCAAGGTTCTCTCTAATATGTAAGAAGGAGCTGTAAAAAAGGACAGCGTAGATTGAAATATTATCTCCTGACACCACAGAATGTCTTGAATTCACACACAACTGACCATATTGCAAATGTCTAGGCAGTTGTTAGTAACAACACCAAGAAAGGACTATTTAGCGATGTCTAATCTGTGGTGAGGACCAGATGCCACAAGCATTGCAGCTGTTCTAGTTCATCTGGGGCTTCAACCTCCATCCTTCAATGCCCAAGCATTCCTTGCTCCCAGCAACAGTGCTGCTTCAGGAATCTGAGGGGTGACCATTTTTGCCATATGTAATGTATGTGGGAACATCAGAACCGCTATCGCAATTGTCACTGCTGGGTGGACATTTAAGGGACAAGAGATGCAATATCCATCCAAAGGTTTCCTTAATTGTACCTCAAAGTTCAGCTACTCAGTCGAAGAAAAAAATCCTGCTTTTCCCTGTAGGTGCTGTTGAACCATCAATTTGTTTGACTTTCTCTGCCTTCTGGCAACTTTATCAAAGAACTTTTTGAGCCCTTAAAATCTAGTTGGAAAAAGAAAAATCTTTCCATCAGCTTCTAATGTGGCATAGGCAAAACCTGTGAGTGAAGATATTTTCCATATTCAGAACATGGTTTAATTATCTTTTTCAAAAAACCCTCTCTAAATCTTCAAGAACACTCTTTTCCATAATCAATTATATAACAGGCACTTTCCTGAAGATTGAATATTGAATGTACAGATTCCTTTGAAATGTGCTTCTAAAATGTTTTCTACCAGATATTTCATTTAGATGATCAAAAGACTTTCCTGACTCTGAAGCCTGAAGATATATTTTTACCTGTTGTAGGTCCATTAAATTTTTCACAGCTCTTTTCAAATCAGTTCTCCTAAGACTTCAATGCATATTTGGTGGTGATTAATGCAATCTAGGCATTTTAATAAATGGTTTATTAAAAAGTATGAAATAGTTGAGCTGGAAGAAATTTTTTGACTTTTTGCACGGGGAGCAAAGATTTCAAATTTGTTTACTTGGGAACAAAATTTGGTTGTCTCCATATTGAGATCATATCTTATTTTTTGTCAAACCAATTAAACTGTTGTTGCTTGATCTGATTTCTTCTGCATTCTATTTTGGACTGTCAGGCGAGTGCTTTCAGGCTTATCCTTTTTTGTACATGACTGCCCTTCACGTAGTTTTATGGGTTGAGTTTGTCCTAGTTTTAATGTAATTAAAGTTTTAATGTAAGTAAAGATGCCATTGCCACCAACAACACCTGGAGCCTCAGTCAAATTTGAGACTTACAAATACTAGAAAAAAAAATTTGCAGATTTGAGATCTGGAATTGATCTCACAGAATAGCACCCGTCCTGTACTAGTGCTGCCTCTTGCTGTTGATGGGTGTGTGAGTTGTGACTGTCCACTTTTTCTGTTTCAAGTCAGTAGAGAATTGAGAATTATAATATTCAATACAGCTGATTTTTGGCAATCCCAAACAGAATTAGATCCCCATTTTGGAATGCAACAGACTTTTCGAGGGAGGATGGGTCAGGGGCAGCAGAAAGATCTCTTAACTTGTGACTGTTATTTTGAGTTGGATAGGACCATCTCTTATCTCTTCCTTTGCTGCTCTGCATAGACTTCAGACCAGAGCACAACAGAGAGCCCATTCAAACTGAGATGGGAACTACTTAGGGTTTTCTCTCCCTTTGAGTATTTCAGATTAAATTGAGAGTTTATTAAGTGAGTGAGTTTTGCCTAATAATTAAGTTTCTCAAGTTTTCCGACTACCAAATGTTTGAGTCAGACGTTCAAAACAAATGATGAAGATGCAAGCTAATTCTTAACTTTTTGTTCTAAACCATTTCATTTAGTCAGTGGTACCTCCATGAAACACCTCTCTTCCGTAATCCAAGATAAACAGTATCCAGGCATTACAGCAGCACCATGGCAATACCTTTCTTCTTCTAATGGGGGGTTTTAGTACATTTTAACTGTCTTCAATCAGCAAAATAGCTCTTAACCATTACATCCTGCTAAAACTTTTTTCTTAATTGAAAGCATGTTAAGACCATGGTTCTGGATGTACAGAAAAATACTTCAGCTCTTCAAATCAAGATATATAAAAATGATTATACATAATGTAATTTTAAAGTACAGTACAAATATGCTTACAGAGAACTTATAGATAGCTTTGAGTTACTGATACAGAAGAGTTTTAGTTTAAATCCTTGCAGACAAATACTAGTTAACTCAAAAAATTTTGTGAATAGTTGAGTTGATGTCATTATAAACGCTCTAAATCTCTTGGGTAACAATAAACAAGAAATGATATAATGAACAAGCGGAGGTTGCTATATTAAAAATAGACAGGGCTGGTGAAAACCAGTGGGCTCTTTGATGAAGGAAATACTGTGCCTTATTATATTGGAATTGACAATAGATGTCTTAGACAAGTATTTGTTTGATATTTTTTTCTAATATTTCTTTACAGCCTTTTGCTTGACTCTATGCAGAGCACAGTGAGTTCTGTCAGTACATATGATTAATAGTGAAGACCCCTTCTAGCAATTTCTGATAGATTTTAATGTGATAGTAATTAAAATATCTCTTTGTAGATATAGATCTGTTAGGTTCGTAGATTTTAAGGCCAGTAGGGAACCATTGTGATTATTTAAACTGTGTTTTGCACAATACAGGCCATGGGAATTCCCTAAATCAGTTCCTACTTTGGGACCAGTTGCTTTAGTTGAACTAGTGTGTATGTGTCTTAGAAAAACATCCAGTCTTGATTTTAAAATGTTCATCATTGGAGTATCCAACACAATTCTTCTGCAGTTTTTCAAGGTTAATTACTCTTCCTGTCAAAAATTGCACTTGACCGTAGAATTTGAGTTATGAACACCTTGGTCAAGTGGAGGTTGTGGGTAACTCTGAAATGTTCATAACTCTGAACCAAATGTTATCGCTGTTCTGTACAACTGAACGTTGACTTGATACGGCTTTGAAACTTTTCAGTACGTAAGAAAAAGCTACTTTCCTTATATTTTTCTAGTAGTTTACATTTAACACAGTACTGTATTTGTATATATTTTTGGCTCTGCTGCTGCCCAGTTATATACTTCTGATTGCAAAAAAGGTGTGTAATTAACTGTTCACTTCAGAGCTCTTGTGTTCAAAACTCTGTGGTTCTACTGTATTTCCAGTCTGCCTAGATTTTGTATTCCATATGGGCTAATTCAGTGCTTCTTCAATTGATGCAATGGGCAACAAGTTAGCAGATCTCATGAAGACATAAGTCGATGGGAGAATGTTTCTCTGTCAACTTCAGTAGTCCACCTCAATAAGAGGCAGAAGCTGTGTTGACAGGGAACTTTCTCCCATTAACATAATGAGGTGTAGCTGTTTCTGTAAATCATGCCAGCTGAAGTTATATAACTTAAGTCACTTGATTAGTGTAACTTAAGTTGATTTAAAAGATTAGTGTTGAAAAGGTTCTTGTTTTGACTTTTTTTAGCTTCTAGATCATAGTCATAGAACACTAGAACTGGAAGGGACCTTGAGAGGTCATCGAGTCCAGTCCAGTCCCCTGCCTTCATGGCAGGACCAAGCACCATCTATATCATTTCTGCGAGATATTTCTCTAAGCTGTTCTTGAATATCTTTATTGATGGAGAGTCTACAGCCACACTAGGCAATCAGTTTCAGTGCTTAGCTACACAAACAGGAGTTTTTTCCTTATGTCCTAACTAAACTTCCCTTACTGCAATTTAAGCCCTTTGCTGCTTGTCTTATCAGAGGCTAAGGAGAATAATTTTTCTCCCCCCTCCTTGTAATACCCTTTTAGGTATATGAAAGCTGCTATCATGTCCCTTCTTGGCCTCTTTTCCAAATGAAACAAACCCAGTTCTTTTACTCTTATCTTAAAGATCATATTTTCTCGCCCTTTAATCATTTTAGTTGCTCTTCTCTGGAACCTCTCAAATTTTTCCACATCATTCTTGATATGTGGTGCCCAGAACTGGACACAGTACTCCAACTGAGACCTCATCAGCACAGTGTAGAGTGGAAGAACTACTTCTCACGTCTTCCTCACAACATCTGTTAATCTTGGTCATTTTCCCCCCCTCCCCCCTTTGAGAGTCTATCAAATTTCTGTTCCCCCTCTAGATACTAGTGGACTGCAATTGCATCACCCCATAATCTTCTCTTTGATTGAGCTTCTGGAGCCTTACACTAAAAGGCATAGTCTTTAATCGTTTTTATGGCTCATCTCTGATCCCTCTCCAAGTTATCAACATCTTTCTTGAATTGTGGATATTGGAACTGAACACAGTATTTCCAGTAGTAGTAGTTCCAGAGCCAAATTCAGAGGCAATGTAACCTCTCAACTCCTGCTCAGCATGTCCCTGTTCGTACATCCATGGATCACCTTAGCCCCTTTTAATGACAGCATTACCATAAGTTTGTTTGTGTTCAGTTGTTTGTCCACTAGTACCCTTACAGTCTTTTACAGTCACTGCTTCCTAGAGCAGAATTCTCTAATCATGTAGGTTTCCTAGATGTGTACCTTATTTTAGTCTGTATTGAAATATATATTGTTTTCTTGCACCTGACTTATTAAGTGATCCAGATTATTTTGTATCCATGACTTATTATCTTCATTATTTAGCTATTTTTTGGTCACCTGAAAATTTTATCAGTGATAACGACGAGAAGTCTTGTGCGTGCATGCCTGCATTTGACGAAGTGGGATTTTGGCCATGAAAGCTTATGCTCCAAAAATGTGTTAGTTTATAAGGTGCCACAGTGCTTCTTGTTGTTTTTGCAAATACAGACTAACACAACTACCCCTCTAATATTTATCAGTGATGATTTTGTTTTCTTCTGTTAGATTTAAAAATCAAATATATATTGTGCTATGAAGCATCACACATTTGACTGAAATACTGTTGCACAAATCAGTGAACAAAAGGCAGGGGTGAATCATACTTCCAGTAATCCTGAAAGTAAAGCTTATTGAAGTGTTTCAGTTTCTTGGTTTTAAAAAAAGATTTTGTTTTGAGAAGTTTTTTTTTCTGCAGTTTTTTAATGAAGAAGAGATCATGAGAACCAAAAGTGTTCTGATTTCAGTTTTATGTTAAAAAAGAAAACATGATGTTTTGAAGGGGAAATGTAGGAGAAAAAATTTTCTTAGAAGTATTGTCTTGTAAACTTTCTTCATGCAGAAACCAACTGATGATCACTTGTGTGGCATATGGAGGATTTTTTGTTCTGTACAAAGCAGGTTTGGATTTATTCATTTTACTATGCCTCCAGTTTTTTGAGAGGAATTCTGCTACTTTCAGAAATAATTTTACACATAAGTCTTTGCCAGATTTGGGCCTACATAATCAAAAGACTTATTTACAGCTAAATTAATAGGATTAAAATTGCATTAAACAGAATCAAGTTGCGGGGGGAACTCATCTCAAGCTTAAAGAGCATTTACGTATGAACAATTTACAGTTTGTCACCTTTTGACTGCCAAAATGTCTTGCTCTTTGTCTTTGCTTTTTTATTCTTAGGCTATAGTAGACTTTGAAGTCAACCACTGATACACAATATTAGCTGTGCCAGTTGCGTAGCTAAAATCGATTGATCTGTGGTTGACTTCCGTGTCTGTCCACATGGTGGAAGGTTGACAGAAGCATTTCTCCCATCAACCTTCCTTATTGCTCACTTCTCACGAGAAGTACAGAGGTTGACATCGACCCCAGGAGTGTCATTTTGCATGTGTGAAATGAAACCCCAAATCATCGACCCTCAGTGGGTTGATATTCTGCTGTAGTGTGACTCTAGCCTTAGTGTAGTAAAATGTTGTTTTACTGCACAGTAATTCATAGGATTAAGAGCATTTAGAACTATTCCTTCTGCCGTAATCCTCTCAAACTAGTAATCTTGACCATCTAGAGGAAATTAGCTCCACAGGAATACCACAAATAAACATGAACATAGTTTCCCTCTGATCTGGAGCAGTTCCTACTTCACTTCAGATCAAATATCTCGTGTAAGTCAAATTGCAGAAACTGTTGCCTCAGTAGGTTCATGTTACCAGTATTTGATTAATTAGTGAAACTGAAACCTAATTTTGGTTATGCGAGTAGGCAAGACTTCATTTATGTGAGCTGCCAGAAGATATTAGGAGTGTAGTAAATAATGTAAAATATACTGGTAGACTTTTTTTTTATTGGTGCTTTTATGTGGATAAATGACTTGTGTCAACAGCAGACTATTCTTACTATTTGGTTCAGTAAAAAGTATTTGCCAACAGCTTAAACTGGAAAAACCTGAGCTGAAATTAGCTCAGACATTTTTTTTTCCTCTTCTTCATAATGAGGTCCACTGATCCATCATACTTGATCTCCATGTAGCCTTGGAGGCAGGTCATTCCTGTTAATCAGAGACAGGAGGGGGGAGTAGCTAATTTGCTAAAAGTCATGTAGCCATAGTAGCATGGGCGGCAGAAGTGACAAACGCTAGTGGCGCAAGTATGTTTCCCATTGAAAAGGGAAAAATGAAAACCCAAAACCAGTAACAGAAAATGTGGAAATGGTAGAGGTACTTAATGATGTCTTTGTTTTGGTTTCGTCAAGAACATCGCTGGTAACTAGCATAGTGAATGCCGGTGGAAATGAGAGAGGTTCAGAAGCTAAGATAGGAAAAGAACAAGCTAATGATTACTTAAGCAAGTTAGATGTATCCAAGTCACCAGGAACTGATGAAATCATCCTGGAATACTTAAAGCTAAACGTGGAGGTATCTGAGCCATTAGCAGTTATCTCGGAAAAATCACGGAAGATGGAAAAGATTCCAGAAGACTGGAAAATGGCCAATATAGTGCCCATCCATAAAAAAGGAGAATAAGACCATCTTATCTATGCCAGGAAAAATAATGGAGGAAATAATTAAGAAATCCATTTGCAAAATCTGGAAGATAAGGTGACAAGTAACAGTAAGCATGGGTTTGCCAGAATCAAATAATGTCAAACCAACAAGCTTTGTGAATAAGGCGAAGCAGTAGATGTGACATATCTAGACTTTAGCAAGGCATTTTATATAGTCTTGCATGACCTTTTCATTAGAGAAATACAACCTAGATGCAGGTACTATAAAGTGGGTGCATAACTAGTTAGATAACCATTCCAAGAGAGTAGCAATCAATGGTTCACATTCATACTGAGAAGGTATAAGAAGTGTGGTGGGGATCAGTTGTTCAATGTCTTCATCAATGTTTTTTTTTTTTTTTTAGATAATAGCTTAGAGAGTACATTTATGAAGTTTGTGGATCATACCAAACTGGAAATGTTTGTAAGTGTTTTGGAAGAGAGGACTATAATTTAGAATGATCTGGACAAACTGAAGAAGTGGACTGAGGTAAATAGGATAAAATACAATAAGGACAAATGTAAAGTATTCCACTTAGGAAGGACGGACCATTCAGTTGCACATAATGCAAAATGGGAAACGACTGTCTAGGAAGGAGTACCACAGAGAGGGATCAAAGGGTCATAGTGCACCACAACATAAATACGAACTAATATTTTGTAACGGTGTTTTTTTTTTTAAAAAAAAAAAAAAAAGCAAACACCATGCTGTGATTTATTAAGTGGTGTTAGCAAAATGTGAGAAATAATTGTTTCACTTTATGCTTATTAGACATCAACTAGAGTATTTGTCCATTTCTGGACACCACATTTCCGTAAAGATGGGGAGAAATTGGAGAAGGTCAAGAGAAGAGCAACGCAAATGATTCAAGATCTGGAAAACATGAAGGAAGATTGAAAAATATTGGGCTTGTTTAGTCTGGAAAAGGGAAGACTGAGAGGGGACATAACTGCTTTGAAGTATTTAAAACGTTGTTACAAGGGGGAAAGAAAATTTATTCTCCTTAACATCTGAGGGTAAGACAGCAAGGAGGGTTTATGATGGACATTAAGAAAAATTTCCTAACTGTGGGGATGGGTTTAGTACTGAAGTAAATTGCCTGCGGATGTTGTGGAATCTCCATCATTGGAAATTTTAAGAGCAAATTAAAGAAACACCTCTCAGCAATGATGTAGATGATGCTTGCCCATGTCGTGAGTGAAACAGAATGGATCTTTTGAGTTTCCTTTCAGTTCTATTATTTTATGAGTCTATGTACCCTCGGGGCTTGGGGAGGGTGTTTGTACTTAATGTGGCTAGTACAGTTCCGCAGCCTGCTACTGCAGCTGCTATTCTCTGTGTGCTAGTTAGCAGGAGTGCGTTTACATTAGTGGGAATCACATTCCTAGCTGATAGCCGGTGTAGCCCAAGAGAGGGAAAGCCAGTGCTTAGACACGATCTGGGTTTTCAGCAGCCTCCCTCCCTGAGCAGGAGAACTTCTAGGGATCTTTGGCAGTACCTCAGCAGCAAAACTCTCCACACCTGGTACATGCTATGCCAGCAGCTTGAGAACTAGTAAGTGACTTGCACGCATCTCACATATAGGAGGAGGAGAGGAAGTTGAAGCACAGTATTAAAGGACCAGGGAAACTTCATGTCTCACTGATGGAGGCATGACTTTTGACTGTGAAGCACCTGCCCAGATCCTCTCCTGTACTTCTGCAGTGGCAGGGAGCTACTGACTGGGATCCAGAGACTAAGGGGAAGGAGAACCGGGGAAGGGGCCCTGGACTCATCCCCTCCCTCTGCTGTACATCAAGCTCCTTCCTGGTCCAGCAGTGGCTCTGGGCTACACCTTACCAACATCAGCCCCAGTATTGTGTCCCAGTGCAGCAAACAAGACAGAGACTTGTCTAAATATCCAAGTTTTGAGCCTGATTCCCTTGTGGTGAAGTTGACTTATCTCCAAACCAAATCCAGGAGTTTCCCTTAGAGCAAGAGTTGCAGGGGAGCCCTCTTTCTGGAGCCATTCTAGAAAAGAATCTTGCTTCTGAGTCTCTTCTTTCCCAGGGCAAGAAACCTGATCAAAAGAGTAACCAAGTACATGAGTCTCTCCCCCACAACACCCTGGACTGTCACTTCTCTCCTGAGCAGGAGACATAAGAAAAGAAGTTTCTCACATTTTCAGACTCCTAGTTGTCCCAACATAAGTTAAAAATAAAAGCTCTCTGCCCATTTCATATTCTAAAGTATCTGATTCAAGGGATTCCTGTTGGAAGTGCTTTTTAAGAGTCACAGAGACAAATCTGTTTTCCCTCAAACTCTAGAAATCTGCTGTGTGTAGCAGGACAGATATCCACAGCACCCAGTTCTCCTGCTCGTCCTCCTTGTGTGCAGCTTCAGGGATCCTCCATCAGCAACTGTTCCCTTCTCACCTTCAAAGAGTGCACCACGTCGAATCAGTGCTGGAAAGACTAGCATGCAGACAGATACTTTTTCTTCTTGGCATGCACACACAATCCCACAGAAGAAGTTCTCCTTGCTTAGAGGAGGGAGGCCAAAACGTCGATTCAGAGCAGAAGACTCGAATATTAAAATATTTTTTAAAAAGGAAATGCCCCTGGAAAATGGACTTTAAGGCAAAAGAGAACTAGGGCTGCATCTACACTACGAGATAAAGTCGAATTTAATTCAGTTAGCTCGATTTTTACCACATGAGTGTCCTCACCGTAAAGACCATTAGGTTGACTTTGGGTGCACTAATCTCAAGATGACAAAATCGCAGTTACCTGATGGGTATAAGCATCAAGCTCGAAATCAGAAGTTGGATTAAACGCCAGTGTTGAAGTGCCATGTCTTAAAATCAAATGTATTAGCCTCCAGAGGTGTCCAGTATATAACCCCCAATGCCTGTCTCATTGCTACACTCTGGCCACTGCTCTCCAGTAGCAGGAAGAGCCTGATTTTTCAAGCAGGAGCAGTGAGCCTTTAGCCATGGTTATGACAGCCTGAGAAATGGCTTCTTTCTTTCTATTCTGTTAGCGGGATGCATGCATCTACTCATTCAAATAGCCCCTACAAGGAGTTCACCACTGTCTGTACAGTTGCTATTTTTTTCTGCGCTGTCTGGTGCCAGCACCTGCCCCACCGTACATGTGTCAACAAGTCTGTGCTGGAGGTCGTGCTTGCATAACATGCCAAGAAACTACTTCTCAGTGGTTTACATTTGTGTGTGAATCCCCTTTTCTCCCTCACAGGCGCCACACAGTCTGGGTCTTTCCTGCACTCAGGCACATCATGTGGGTCGCCCCCAACCCCATAAAAGGATGTGCCTGCTGTTCGGCGCCGGCAATGCTGCCAGTCGCACAGGAAAGAGAGGGCGCTGCTGCTGCTGTGGAGAAGTCTCCTCGGGAGGTTAAGATACTGGCGGGGCTTTGCTGCTGCCGTGGGGAAGGAACAGCTCAACTGGTCATCCAACGACACCCCCACACCCCCTTGGCCCATACCTGGGCTTGCTGCTGCCCCTGGGGAAACATCTCCCAAGCTAAGCAAGCTAAGGGGCTTGCTTCTGACGGGGGAGAGTACTTCAACTGGTCGTCCAGCAACACCCCTCTCCCTCATAGCCCACACCTGGGCTTGCTGTCGCCGGGGGAAAACCAACAGTTCTCTTTTCTGCGATGATGGGAGGTGGGATGGATGACCAGTTCAGAATACAGTTGCTGAACCTGTGTTGCCACTATAGTGTGTGGGGGGGGAACCAAAAATTCTTTCCTTATGCTTCTCAATCTAGCATTCCAGGCCCCTGTATTATTTTCAGGGATTACATTTCGGCAATGATGGGAGATGGGATGGATGGCCAGTTGAGAATACAGTTGCTGCACCCATGTTGGCAATGTGGTACAGGGGGAAACCCCCAAAAATTCTTTCTTGTAATTTTGAGTGTCTTCTGCCTTATTTCCAGGGCTCCACATATTTTCAGGGATCGAGAGGGGAATAATGAGATTGCAATATGGGAAGTTGACAACAAGAGCAGTGACCATACCCAGAATGCTCTTAGCCCCGCTCTAGAGCCTGACACCCCCGCCCTTGAGTCATCACACTCCTGTACTGCAACCCTCTGCTCCAGCCCTCAGCCCCCTCTCGCCCTCAGAACCCCTTGACCCCACTACTGCCATGTGATTTTTTTTTTTTTTTTTTTTGGTTTGTGTGTGTCCATTAAGATGATGTGTGATGCATGCCTGCCACATAAGAAAATTCATTCCTCTCAGGTATGGTAATTTCAACCATATGCTTAAATCTGGGTGACTTCATTGCGGCTTAACCGTGTGTTTGTATTGTCCTGAAGTCTGCATATGCTTTTGTCAGTGGTTTAATTTTTTTTCTGCATAGTAGCCAAATTTCCATTCTTTCTTTGATTTAGTCGATGAACTATGTCAGAAAAATTCTCCAGTGAGATCATTTGTAACATTGCATCATATCTTAGCCTTATGATCAAAGGTATTGTCAATGATGCCATCTGAAATTCAGGTTAAGATGTCTATAGTGGGGGTTAAATTTGGAGCGGTAAACGTTGGTCTCTCAACTATTACCATTAGTCTACATAGCAAAACAAATCTTGTAACTCACTCAGGGCTCCCAGAACTGTTTGTGTGCTTTCAGGTAGTGTTTACCCACCAGTATCAGCTTGAAACCAGCATCATGGAATTCTAATTAATCCATTCTGGTACTGCTGTGAAAATGAACAGGAACAAAAGCATAATTGTACACTCACCTATCAGGAGAAGGATAACAGGAGAACCGAATGGAAGAAATACCCAGTTTCAGAGGGTGAAAAGAACCTTTTATTTCATTCACAATATTTTCACCTTGATTAAAATTCACTACTGTGACACTTCAGGAGATAGAGCAGCAAATTCTGTTGGATTCACTTTTTACTGGTGTTTCATAACTGAACATGGAAATTTGGTGCATTTACCTTGTAAATAGTGAACGCTTAAATCTGTGTGCTGCAGAACAGACATAGGAAGTGGAACACAGCCAGTCCAATGTCTTACAAATATAAAAATATTTGTAACAAACACCACAACCATTTTGTCCATATAGACCCAGAATCTTTAAATATTGTTCTTTGCCTGATGTAAATAATGGTCTGAGAAGCTGAAGTAAAAAATCCTAAACTCTGTTGGTTTTAGTGTTCAAAGAAATAAATCTGATCCATTGTAAAAGAGGAGCTGTTCATATAATGTTGGTAGTACAGTGGTTCAGCCATGGAGATAACATAGTCATTTTTGTCTTCCCATTTTAATTAGTAATTAATGAAAACTCTTGAAATGTGATATACAGGAAGTTATTCACACTGTCAGTTATGAATGTTCTGCATAACATGCTAATCTTTCAGCCTTGAATAACTGTCTCCTTCCATAATAGATGAATAGAAGGTAATTATCCTGGGCTTACATGTAACAAATTATTTAAATGTAATTTATAATGTGCTTTAAACACACAGTCTAAGGTGCAGTTACTCAGTATTTTAATTACAATTTCCTTCAACTGACCATTAGGTGAGAATTGCCTATTCTCTTAATTGTATGATTTAATGTTTATACCACGTCCTACCCATCCCTTCCTTTACTACCTTCCAATTCTGCTTGAATTCGGTTAGTGCTAATCTTAGAGCAGCCTAAAAATAGCACAAATGTGTATTACTACTTATTGCCATTTACATTGTTTTATATTTCAACTTTAGTTGAAGATACACTTCTGATTTTGCTACATCTGGCTTGATTGTGAACTCTTTGGGCAGGGATCATCTTTTACTCTGTACAGTGCTGATCAGGATGGGACCTTGCCCCTGTTTGGGTCGCTACATGTTGTGAGAATGAAAGCAGTAAAAATGATAATTTAATAGCAATCGGGCATTTTTAAAACTCCACCCATCCTCCAAAGGGGTTCCTTCTCTCCAAGGTGTATTCCATTCAACAGCACAGAGTTCCCAACTACAGTAAAACACAACAAAACCCTCCATTTATGGAAGGCAGGATTTTAAGACTCCAGGGCTGTATGTTCTTTCAGGTATCTTAATGCATAATGAGTTGAGAATAGGTTGGAATGGCTGATGAGAAGAGAGGTAAAGGGAAGCTGGTGCCCTAGAAAATTACATCTCAGGATCTACGTGACTGATCACTGATTGTAGTCAGCATTAGAGATGAGTTTTTCACTTCCTTTCAAAAGAAGGTAAGGAGAAGTTAGATTATTGGAAAGTGAATTCACTGTTCATATAGCTAGCGAGCAGGAAAGAATTGTCACCGACAAAGAAGAGCGGACAGTCCGGAAATGACAAAGGAAAAGGGATCGAATGAGTGTCGGATTGAGGGAGAGATGAGATCACAGGTAGGAGTGGATTGGAATCATGGCGATGACAGTCATTTAGTAGTTCCTGTCCATACTGGTGTCAGCACATGTGTGGGTGAAGCACTGTTGGGAAGTGTTTGAAACAGATTGGATTTTGAGATGAGCAATTTAGGAAAGTGAGAAAGGAGGGGATAACAAATAACGTTATTCATCAAATGAATAACAGATTCAGCAAACTGAGTGTGGAGGCAGATGAGGGCTGTGTTGGGAAGGTGATAACTGACATTCGCCAATAGACGTTCTGAATGCAACAGTGGTGGGGAAGAGGAGGGCTTTGAGTTAGGGTGAATTCAAGATTAGACTTGAGAAATGAAGGGAAGTTCAGAATCTTGAGCAGGGGATTGGTGGACTGGTCATTCAGTAGGGGATACTGTAGCTTTTGGTGATGCTCAGCTGAAGAAAATTAAGTTGAACAGCGTTTGATATGTTCAATTCAGGTGGAGATGGAGTCGAGGTGGTGGGAGGAAGTCATTTAAGGTTTTAAAGGAGTTGATAATTATTGGTGGTTGCTTTCTTAATGGAGTGTAGCTTCTGCTTGGTGTATCACGCAACAATGTCAGTTCATGATATGAAATAGAATTGAATGGTGACAGGTATCTTAGAGGTAGCCGTGTTAGTCTGTAGCTTTGAGAACAACAAGAAGTCCTGTGACACCTTATAGACTAACATATTTTGGAGCATAAGCTCTCGTGGGCAAAGACCCACTTCATTGAGTGGTGGTCACATGATATGCAACAGATGGGGGAATGTGTGAAATTGAACATCGCTCTGTTTTTGTCAACGTTATTTAATAACACAGTAAGTTTGCCTTTGATTATATTTGTTCTCGTTTTATTTTGAACATTAGGTTTATCCTGAATTGCAAATTACAAATGTTGTGGAAGCCAACCAGCCTGTGACAATCCAGAACTGGTGCAAGAGAGGACGCAAGCAGTGCAAGAGTCACCCTCACATTGTGGTTCCCTACAGGTGCTTGGGTGAGTAGTTGTGTAGATTTTAAAATCTGCAGTTCTGCTTTCTCTCCATATCTGTTCAAGGTTCATTTAAAACTCTCCCTTCATTGGGAATGGGGAAGGAGTATGTCATATGTTTACATCTTTATATTTCTCCGGGGGAGGGAAGTGTTGTCCTTTGCAGCAGTTCTATAGGCAGTTGGAATTTTGGGGGTGTGTATATACAGATAGAGGCATACATACTTACTAGGAGAAAGGTTGTTTCCTTATAAATGTGTCCATCTTCTGTTTAGAAGTAGTTGTATAATTTTTCCTGTATATCTAGTCAGCTATACTTTTTTGATTTTTGTGCTAAATCTTTCACCATTGAAGCTGATGAGAACATGGCATCCCTGGAAGGAAGAAAAAGGTCTTGCATGTGTAGGCTTTTAAAATACTGTGCCTCCTTACCCACTGTAAAGCAATGTCCCTGTGTTTCTTCAAGATTCTTTTCATAACAGGAGCCTTCTATTCCTTTCTGTGACCTTCCTCTGGTGAAACAGCTTGCTGGCTAATAGTGGTGCCGAGCTAAGTGCTCACTTTTGACACACTTTTTATAAAGAAGGATAGGGAAAAACATAATCATGTTGATTCTTGAGATGTCTAGCTCTGATTTTTCACAAGTTCCTCAAGTATCTGCTATGAAATAAAAAGGGATTGAAATAATAGTAGGGAACTTATAAGGACTATGGTAATGTGGGATTGGGTGTTTTCCAATGTACATCCAAATTCCAGGTGGAGTTTGCCTTTGTATAAAGCCAGCCCTACTAAAAAACTACTGTATGAACCTTAGTTTCCTGCAAAGCAACTATGAACACCTGAAGTTTGACCAGTTATTCAGTCAAGGGAAGGGAGTGATGACAGAAGGCTTGTCGTCTGTAGTCCTTTATTTTTCATGTTATCAGGTGGAAGAGGTACAGTAGGTAGAGTTTTACTATTTCCTTTCTGATATTGAGGTATGGAACAGTTTCTGTAGGAAGAGGCTTGAGACTGAGACTGTTCAGCTTAGAAAAGAGATGGATGAGAGGGAAATGTGGTAGAGATCTGTAAAACCAAGAATGGCATGGAAAAAGCAGATAGTGTTATTTACCCCCTCACATAACACAAGAACAGGGGACATTCAGTGGAACTAACCAGCAGCAGATGTCCAAGAGATATAACAAAGTATTTCAATAACTCATTGCCTGGGGCTTTTGTGAAGAGCAAAAGTATAACTGGGTTCAAAAAAAGAATTAGATGAGTTCATACTGGTTAGGTTCTTCAAGGGCTATTAGCCAAGATGGTTAGGGACCTAGCACAATATTCTCAGTATCCCATAACTTCTGACTGACAGAAGCTGGGACTGGACAGTGGGATAGATAATTATCTCATTCGGTTTGTTCCCTCTGAAACAGTGGGAAGCAGCCATTGTTGGACTCTGGGCTTGATGGGCCAGTGCTTTGACCCAGTATGGCCCTTACATTCTTGTATCTTTCTCGGTGTTTGAATGGTGCCCCCTCCACAATGCTTCATATCAGGGCTTCTGAATGCTGTTGTAGTAGTAATAATAACTGCTGGGAAATTATAGGAAATGTCTGAAGTTTAGTTCCCCTTCACTTGCTTTGGATCCTACTTTTTCCTCAGTAGAGAACAGGCTGTTTAAACTGAGAATATACTCAGTTGCGTGGCCTTCGTGGTGGTGATGGCGGTTTCCGTTAGTCATTGTGATACATGTTAAAATGTTGTGATTTGTTCGCTGAAAGCTGTCTGAGTACAAAATTAATTTCAGTTACAACACTTAGGGGAATGTAAAAGGTGTGAACTGTGTTTTTTTTTTTTAAACTGTAGCAGGAAGACTGTAAGGAGCAGCACTGATGATAAACCGTTTAATTCTTTGCACACGTTTTGGATTTTGACTTAGAAACTTGTTAACAGAAACAGCACAATTTGGAGAATGCAGTCAATGGCTTGTTCCAGTAGTTAGTGGTGTGGTGGGAGCATATGTTCTAGTGTTGTCAATGTCTGGACCTGCATAGTGTACATTTTTTTTCCAAATGTGGTAAGGAGAGCAGCACTTTAAAAGTGATTAACACGGATTCTACAGCGGCTTGTGAAAGGATGCTAAACATCATTAGAAACGTTCTGGGTGAGGAAATGTCTAGGACTCGAGGGATGTGCTGTTTCTGGGTTTTGCTGGTTTTCCCCGTGTTCCACAAGATGGAAGAAGAAGACGGTTCAGGATTTCTAGAATGGGCTCCTGCAGATTGTAAAAAGCAATTTATGAACCACAGATGTTAAATACGGAACAGAACTGATGAATTATCCAGATGCAGATCTCTTTGAATAGTTTTCATTTAAGTACACTTGCAGTAATTCAAGTATGTGATTATTTAATATAGAGAGAGATAATCCAATGCATTAAAGGAGTTAAACACCCAGTTGACACTGATGACTCACTATGGTCCAGGTTTTTAAAGGTCTTCAGGAGCTTGACTGGCATTGAAATCAATGGGAGTTAGGTGCCTAAATACCTTTACAAGTGTCCACTTCACCCGTTATTTTGTCTTTTAAATATCCAATAGTCTGTCATTTTTCACATTTTTATTACCCTGAGATCACTTTATAAAGTGTTAATTATCCCGGTGCGTTTAGTCGAACACAATTCTGCTGTACAAGAGCGATCCTGAAGAGCTGTCGTTCCGTAAGCCTGCTCCCACGTGTCTAACCTGTTCACCAAAATAACAAACTGACTCTCACGCAGTCTGGATGGCCTGTAGCTGAGAAAGAAGGCAGGCTTTTGAAGGGATTTTTAGCACAATGGACTATACAGGAAGCCCTTGGTTTTAACGGACCAGTGAGGGGAGGGGTGTCCATGAAACCCCAATACAAGGGTTTACGACCCACCCACCCCTGCCAGGCTCTCTGACCCCCTCAAGACGCCCCTTCCCTCCTAAAAATTCCGGTGACTCACCCAAGTTGGAGGAACCACTGGAGGAGCCGCAGCTGGAACCCCACCACCACCTGGTTGGAGCTGCCAGCCAGCTGCATGCCTGGGATCCCGCTCTGAGGCTGGAGCTGCCAGGCCCCGCTGCACGGCTGAAGGAGCTGCTGCTGGAGCTGCCACATGCTCCTCCCACCAGCGGTGGGGCACGCACCACGCAAGTGCTGTCTGCTGTCATGTCCCCCCCCAACCCCACCCCACCGGAGGAGCATGTGGAGGCTTTGCCAGCAGAGGTTGAGGGTGCAGTGGCTCTGGTGTCTTGGGTGAGTCTCCTTTTTGAGGGGGTGGGAGGTGGGATTTAGGGTTTTACAGGCCCCAATTAAGCAGACTTGGGGAACAAGGAGGGTAGGGGTCTGGTGGATGTCTGTTGTTTCTCAAGTCTGCTAAATCGGGGTCCATAAAACCAAGGGTTTACAGTATTTTCATTATAAGAGCCATACAGGGTCAGAGCATCAGGCGCAGGATCCTGTATTCCAATAGACCAGCTCTTGGAATAGAAGTTCCTGTTGTGTGTTGCCTTCATTGACTATGGAAAAAAGAGGTAAGCAACGTAGAGATCTGTGCAGAAAGGCAGAGGTGACCTACGTAGAGCTAGTGATAGAGTGGTGATCTGAGCAAAAGTCCACTGGCAATTGTGGATCTTGGTCTCTCTGCAATTACTAGGTTCTTAATTACTTTTTATCAATAAGCACTTTAAGCAGGGCCAAAAAGTAAGTTGGCGGCCAGTGAAAATACCTCACCACATGGATGTCATAGGCTTTTCTTGAGTCCCCCCTCCTGAAATGGTAGTTGGGTAGGGTTCTGTGCAACCTTTAGCAGTAACCTTTAGGGCTGTGTGCAGTGGTTCTGCCTGGATATGAAGAATGCATAGCTAATGGTGGCAGAGTAGAGCTCATAGCAAACACAGTTTTACAGCAGTTGAATGAATATTGAAACGTTGCTGAAATATGTTTTCGTCTAGCTTCACTTTTAAGAAATATGAGGCAGGGTTATCTTCCTCACTTGAGGGGGTCGTCTCCATTATCTGTCAAGTAGGTAACAAGTGGTCCTCTATTCTACCACAGTTTACTGCCTCAGTGAGTGAGACTGTTTCTCTCTCCTGTTTAACATGAAAGAAAGAAACCGAGAGAGAGAGACTCCAGGTTCTGTTTTCCTCCTTTGTACTCAGTTTCTCCCACCTGCCTCACAGTCTGTGTATTAGCTCCTGTTTGAAGCAACAACAGCTGCTTGTATATTCTTTTCATGAATCCAGCATACGCTTTCTCTCTGATAGCTCTGTGCTGATGGTGACACAACAGGTCTCAGAAGGGGAGGGCCCCCCAAAGCCAGAATTTTTAGTAGTAAAGTCTTTTTATATAGTCATCCTGACCCTCAATATATAGCAAAGTGGACTTCTGCTTAGATCGCCTCTCTCTGTCTAGTTCTATGTATGTCATCTCTGTCATCTGTCATGTATGTCATCTCTGTCATCTATGTCTGTGTTCCAGGAACATAAAGAGAAAACAGATTTTCATATATATATGTCTGTGTGTCTTGTCTCTGAATTAGAGTACTTTAATGGAGTGAAACCAATAAGGGTGCTGAGCAGGCTTTTCAGAAAACATATTTTGGTCCTGTTGCCTCAGTACAGCTGGAACTTTCCTCTTACTTTCAACCTATTGTTCTTCTTCGAGTGTCCCCGTGGGTGCTCCACATTAGGTGTCGGGCTTGCCCGGCGCCGCAGATCGGATCTTCCAAGCAGTTTCTGCCGGACCGCGCATGCGCCGGTGCGCGCCGCTCCCCCGCGCGCTCCCGGCCATGTGCGCGATCCGGTCCCCGCCAGTTCCTCTTAACCGCCGTCGGCTGCAGACGGAATCCAACTAGGCTAAGGCCAAGTAGTGTATTCAACGACTTTATCTGTTTTTTCTTAAAGTTTTTTTCAGGCACTTAGGCTACTATAAGCTAGCCGGTTGTTATTTTGTAAAAAAAAAAAGACAACAACGAACAAGCTAGGAGAGGGACAGCTCAGCCAGTCCCAGTAACAAGCGCCGGAGGCCAGGAGCTAGGGCTATCAGCCCTCCTGCTAAGGCAGGCCATCGGACGGGGAAAACGGCACAAAGAAGGTGCTAAGTACCCACTTAAAAACTCAAAGACTCATCAACAATGTCCTCTTCAGGCTTTAAAAAAAAAAAAAAAAAAAATGCTGCTTCTTGATGAGGCCCTCCAGCCAGAAGCGCCGGAGCGGCCGCAGCAGGAGGGACCCTCCGGGGCCCTTAAAAGGAAAGCTGCCTCCCTCACTCCATCAGCGCAGAAACGGAGGAAAGTATCTCCAGCCTGATCCCTGCCGGCAGCAACAGCGAGCGGGACGGGAGGAGCAAGCAGCCCCCAGCCGCAGCAACAGCTGATCGGCGGCGGCACGGAGAGCCACGTGGAAACGGCTCAGCCTCCGATACTCAGCCAGCCGCCCCGCACCGCAGGCAGGGCGGCGGCTAAGCAAACGCCGGTACCGGTGGCACCGCAGGCAGCGGCACCGACCCCCGGGGAACCGGCGGTGCAGAGCGCGCAGGCACGCAGCCTGCCGGCACCGGAGGACACCGCACATGCAGCATCGCCCTCGAGCGTGCCGAGCTCGGTGCGGACGGGGCCGGAATCCCCTGTATGCTCCCCAGCCCGATCCCTGCCGGCAGCAACAGCAAGCGGGACGGGAGGAGCGAGCAGCCCCCAGCCGCAGCAACAGCTGATCGGCGGCGGCACGGAGAGCCACGTGGAAGCGGCTCAGCCTCCGATAATCAGCCAGCCGCCCCGCACCGCAGGCAGGGCGGCGGCTAAACAAGCGCTGGTACCGGCGGCACCGCGGGCAGCGGCACCGACCCCCGGGGAACCGGCGGTGCAGAGCGCGCAGGCACGTAGCCTGCCGGCACTGGAGGACACCGCACGTGCGGCACCGCCCTTGAGCGTGCCGAGCTCGGTGCGGACGCCGGAATGCCCTGTATGCCCCCCAGCCCGATCCCTGCCGGCAGCAACAACGAGCGGGACGGGAGGAGCGAGCAGCCCCCAGCCGTAGCAACAGCTGATCGGCGGCGGCACGGAGAGCCACGTGCAAGCGGCTCACCCTTCGATAATCAGCCAGCTGCCCCGCACCGCAGGCAGGGCGGCGGCTAAACAAGCGCTGGTACCACCGACCCCCGGAAAACCGGCGGTGCAGAGCGCGCAGGCACGCAGCCTGCCGGCACCGAAGGACACCGCACGTGCGGCACCGACTTCGAGTGTGCCGAGCTCGGTGCGGGGGAGCGGCGCGCACCGGCGCATGCGCGGTCCGGCAGAAACTGCTTGGAAGATCCGATCTGCGGCGCCGGGCGAGCCCGACACCTAATGTGGAGCACCCACGGGGACACATCTCGAAGAACCACCGTTACTACGGTGAGTAACCTTTCTTTATGCATCCTGTAGAATGGGTACAGTATATGAAAAATTTAATTCTCTCTTAAATTCTGGAGGATTAGAAAGAGTAGAACTGTTGCAGTTAATTCTGTAGGTCTTTTCCGTAAGGCCATTCCCTTTTTTGCTTTTCCCCTCTGTCACATTTGTTTCAGTTGCTCATCTGCTTGCTGTTAGCTGAGTAATCACTTCTTCAGTGCAAGTTCTTTTAAACTGTAATGGAAACATAAGTATTACAAATATCACATTCTACAGGTTTTTTGGGCACACATTGCTAATTTCTGACCATGATCTGAATTGTGTCAAAGTTCAGGAATAGTCCAATGTGAGGGTTTGGTTTCAGCTCATCTTAAAATCCTGTGCTAACATGAACTACATGAGCTAACTTCTGTCAGCCTGCAAAATTAAACTTTTAGCAACTCGTTACAGATACTACTATGTAATTAAAGTCACTGTGTGACACCTGTTTTGGATTATTTTATCCTGACTTTACAGCCATGTTATCTTAATTGAGTTAAAAATAAGCTCTACGTTTTTTTAATTAATTTCTAAGAAAATGGATATTCTTTAAAAGCTATTAATGTCATTTTTAAAGGTCATACTTTCTTTGTGTATATTGGTTCTCTTACACATCCACTGCTCAGTCTGGGTGCATATGTTAGTTGCCAAATGTGCAGTGTCAGCATTGTGACAACCCTGTACTACTTTCTAAGACCCTGGTCCTGCAATGAGCTGCACGCAGGCAGACTCCAGAATAGAAACACAGTCCCACTGAAGCCACTGAGAATCCAGACAGACACATAAGTCTTCCTGTAAGAGCCTCACTGCAGCATAAGAGCATAATACATCCAGAAAAAATACTTGAAATAGAAACTTTAAGTGCTTCTCCTACTTAGGGATCTGTAAAAACATACACCATCATAACATACTATGTGATTCTTCAAGAATCATTATATGGGCTTTTTAAATTATATTTCCAGCAAGAGAGGCACTGGCAGTACCCTAAATCAGCATATAGTCTATTTCAGTTTGGGATTTCTCTCTCCTTAGGGGTGAGTAGCAGTGTCTGAGTGGCAGAAATATGTCTGCTTTCATGACAGTATATCTTCACTATTCATTTGCATGCCTGTCTTTTAGTAAAAGCCTTCTGGGACATGAGGATAAAGCAAATCTCTTCAGCACTTCACTGTGTTCTTAGCTTCACACGTGACAATGTTTATGCTCTGTGGCAGTTAGCACACTTTGCTGAAAGCAACTTGCATAATAATTTTAATTAAATTTATTAGGTTATGTAGCTTGTATTTCCTTGTTAATGTGACTAAAAATAGACTATAAATAATTAAAATGAAATCAAAGTCCATTATCTGAGAAAGTCACGTATTTAAGTTGCTACTACTTAATTTTTTTTCCATTTGAGTCTGGTGAAGGAACATACGACCACATTTGCTTACTTTTCAGATGTAGGCAACACCTTTGTGCTGGTTTTGCCTCATGGTTTTTAAAATTGGTTCACGTGAAGTTGGGAGGTCTCATGCAATGAATGCATTTTATTTTCAATAATCTAATATTATGGTCTGGCTAACATATGCCTTCATGGGCAAATGGGATTGTTTTAGGCATGACAGATTGTGGAGAGAAGGAAGCTTTTCATTAAAAGAAAAATTGTCAGGATCCAATAAGTGAAGTTTTGCTTGTCTTATGAATACATTTTTTTCCCTTTGGTTGGAAAGTCAATCTGGTTTAGAGCCTCTTTATTATTTTATTATCCATTTTTAATAAGGACCTACATAAGTAAGACCCATCATGGATCTTAAAGAGATTAATAGGCTGAATTATGCTGTATAGGAGACAAATGAGGGTTGCTTGTGTAGCTGTATCAGGAGACGGAACGACTCCTTTGTTCTTGGTGAAGGATAGTCAGTGGGATTTGCCGGAATAATAATGAGGACAATGATGAGTGTAGTCCATGCTTTTCCAGAACTCTCTAGGCACCACTTATTGGTGTATTTGCCACCCCCAGACATGAAATTACTTCATGGATTTTAAGGCCAGAAGGCAGCATCATAGTCACTGGGTTAGATCTGCCAGAAATTTTTCACTTGGTGATTCTTCAACCAAGCTCATAACTTCCTTTTGAGCTAGAATATCTATTAAGAAAAAATATCCTGCATGAAAGTTTGGCTCTATTGAAGTAAAGGGGAAACCCCTCAGTAGGGACCAGGGTTTCACCCTGAATCTTCTCTTCTTGGAGCAGTGAGCACTGCAGGTCATTCAAGGTTTTGCAGTCTCCAGCACCTTTAAATCTTATTTACCACTAATGAAGTATAGAATGGACACTCATTATGTGCCACAGCCTTGGGGAGGATGGATCAATTATATGAAAAGTATGTTTCTGATTTTTGGTAAGTCATTTTTCTCCTTAAAATTGCATGGGAAAGTGTAGGATCACTTCGTGTTACTGGTATATGGATATATTCTTATAATGTGTGCTTTTAACTTTGATTTCAGTATTCAAAAAACTTTCTTGAAACACAAATATATGTTACAAGATCAACTATTTCTAACAGATATCAGCAAAGTGCACATTTTACTTCAGAATGTCAAATAGGCTTTTCAGGTTTCAACAAATTAGATTGCATAAGAAGTATTCTTATTCTGTTCGGCATGGCAGAAAAAACCCTGACTTGAGATTTGATTTTTGTTTTTAATAACAGTTGGTTTGATTGTGAATATTTATTAACTTGTCTTATTTTTTTAAAAAGCAAAGAAATTAGAATTGCCGAGTTGTGGGGGTGGGAGGGAAGCCCATTGTAGTTAACTAAAGCTTTTATGTATTTGCTCAGAAAATTGTAGGGAAAAGTGTGTGCTTGATACAGTGCATTTAAACATAGGTGTACACAGTACTGACATCTTGTGATATATTTGGTAAATAATATGCAATTTAAAAATGTTAAGTGTGAACAGTATGCACTCTTTTATACCAATGCTTATGTTTCCATATTTATTTTTGGCAGCTCATCTTCCACTCAAAACACTTCTGTTGCCCTCCGACTCCCAACAGAATGTGGCAGATGTGCATGTGAGCAACAGTAAATGTAATGCCTTGTGGGCCAAACATTGCAACCCCTTGGGCTGCAGGTTGCCCACCTTTAGCATAGAGCTAAGCAGAAAAAAAATGACAATTTCAGCTGCACCAATGTCAGTCAATATAGGGCAAAGACAACAGGAAAAAAAAAAGCACTGCCACCATTCTTCCTATGCATAAAATCCTACATTACTTTTTTTTAAGCCAGAATTGTAATATTTCTTGCAGAGAAAATTAACAAATAAGTGAAGCTGTGGAAATCACTTCCTTACATCCAAAATCTTAGATAAATTCATACTATTTCATAGCTGTGCAGAAAATGATGAAGTGATGATTCATAGTCATCACCAGTAAACAACTCAGGAACATGCTGAAATGTTTGATGGGGTATACTTAAGAACTGGTATATTGAAAGCTGAAGAAAAATTATACCTTATGAGCCAAGGATGGAATTTATGCTTGAGTCTCTTGTTCACAATGAATGCTACTGAGACTGTATTTCTATAGGCTTGTAGGGTAGACTGTATTTCCCTCCCTGCTTTTAAAGCTGTAGTGTTTGAGTAGAAATGTGTGTTGTTCTATTAAATCTATCTGTGAAATAAAGGGGTGTTTTCTTTGGGTCTTTTTTTTGACTGGTGGTTGATAACATGCTCATTATTAGAGTGCCAATGAAAGTGTGTGCCATGTGGAAAGTGTGTGGGGGGAGGGGAAGAAACAGGAAACCCATTTCATTTATATATGGCATAATAGTCATGGGGTAGCTAGTCTGCCCTGGTTAGCTGCCAAGTTGCCACCTGGAGACTATTAAATACAGGGGTCAGGAATGAGTAACATCCAATTGCCTGGAAATCAGGGTTGTGCATCAGGTTGCAGGCCGCAGACAGATAGCAGGATTGGAGCTGAGCCAGGTCAGGATGCCAGGAAGTTGGGAATAGGTACCCCTGTATGGACACTAGTTGAGTAGCAAAGTCAGGGGTAAACTAGGGTCAGAAACCAGAGGTCTATTGCAAGCAGGGTCTGAAGCAGATTCAGGCCATCCTTGGTTCTGCTCAGACTGTTCCTCAGTTGGCTTCCTGGTTTAAATATGCATAGTGGCCAATGAGTGGATTGTGAGCAAGTGCCACTTAGGCATTGCTGGATGGTACTTTCTGATGGATCTCGCTTCATGGAATCCTCCTGGGGGACTCCAGGCTATGTCTCAAGTGGTGATGCAGAAGCATCAGCAGCCCAGAACCACGATGGTCCCATATTCTTTTTCTGCAGGTTCTTACATTAAGGTTTATGAATTAAGATACAGAAGCTCCAGTTTTAATCCCCACTGGCCAGGATCTACCCAGGGTATCACTGTTAGACACCATACAATCAATTGCTCATTTCCTTGCCCATTAAGCTGACTTCTCCGACAGGTCAAAGCATCATTGCTATAAATTTTAAATCTTGTGCTCTCCAGACAAGGAATTATTCTATATAATAGTACTTCGACCCACATACCAGGCTAAATTTTTGCTTAAAATACATTTGATCTCCAAGCTATACTTAACAGTAAAATGGTGCTTAATTTACTGTATTTGAGAAAATAAAATTCAAAACAAAACAATCCCCCCCATGCCTAATACAGTCCACACTGTGTATTGGTTTTTCATTTTCAGAGAACTATACATACAGGCCACCGTCACACAAGTGAGTTTTGTAGACAAAACTGGTGGAGCATCTACACGTACAAGGCGTTTTGTCAACAGAAATTACTGACAAAATGCTGTGTAGACACTCTGGGGGCACTTTTGTGGACAGAGCAGATCAAAAGATTGATACGCTTTTATGTTTAGATTTCATCTGTCAACAGAAATTTTGTTGGAACATTTCTTCCATCAGTAACTTCTGCAGACAGATGCTGTAGTGCAACCGTAGCCGCACAAACGAACTAATCTTCCCATTGCCTCTTTAAAGTAGGAAGACAAAGATATCCCCATCTATAAAGTGCTGATAGTGCAGAGAGAGGGCCTTCTTCAAAGTGCGCATTACCATGATATTGTTTTTGACCCTGCACAGAAACACAATGTTCGGAATTCCACCCATGGGGTACATGAAACAACTTACAGATTTACCCAGTGATGCTCAGGTCCTTAACGCAACTTGTTTAAAAAATAAAAGGTAAATGTAAATTAAATTAATTAATTAAATTAATTTTGTTTTTCAAAAATAGTGTCATTTTTATGAAGTTATTTTCATTTTGGATTTCTTAAAGTATTAGAATATTTTCCATTTAATATTTTTAGTAATTTCTTTGAAATGGGAATTTCATCGTGTATTTTTTTCTTTCTCCTTCTCTTTCTCTTATTCACTGGCTACGTCTAAACTAGAGTGTTTTGTAGACAAAACTAGCAGAATGTCTACACGCAAAATACATTTTGTTAACAGAAAAAAGCTGTGTAGATGTTCTGGGGGGCCCTTCTGTCAACAGAGCAGATTGCAAGATCAATCAGTTTTCACGTGTAGACAGTCTGTCAACAGAAGTGTGTTTTTTTTTTTTGTTTTTTTTTTTTGGAACGTCTCTTCTGACATTAACTTCTGTAGACCGGTGCTTCTAGTGTAGAGGTAGCCACTGTTAACAAAAAAGGGCTCTAGTTAGTTTGGTTTCATTTTCTTATAATGTTTAAACCTTCAACATTGATTTAGCTGTGCCAAAACAGAACAGTACTCCAAATTTTTCTATTTTATGCCTTTTCTGTAAGGCTTAATGAGAAGGTTAATCCTATTTTTCTGGGTCTCTTTCAATGTTTGCAGAGTCTGTCAGTTATGAACACTGTACCTCATTTGGTGATTTTCTTTTCTGTTTGGTTTTATGAGAAACAGTCCCATTCCAGACGCATCCAGTTTCTGTGGCACAACGAACCCATTAGGTGTCTTTGAGTTACGATACAGGGAAGCTGTACACCAAATTTGGTCATAGTAGTTCTTACTACAAAGGAGAAGTTTTTAGTCAGACAAACTCTCTAAAATATACAGTAGATAGGAGTCTCCCTTCTTGTGTAAACAGAATTTGAACATTTGTTCATAAATCTGTAAATTGTGCTGCACACAAGAAAATTTAGTGTCTTAGCTTTTCATTGGATAGTATATATATATTTTTTGCAATATTTCCAAAAAACCATTGGACCTCCTGAAATCACATAGCCATGTTAAGAGTGGGTGTGCACGTGTCAGAGAATGCCCAATAAATTTTCTGAATGGAAAGGGATTTCTTATTAAGCCCATGCTGCCTTCCATGAAAAAAAAACTCTCATAAAACCGGTACTTAGTGATTTGGCAGAGCAAAGTGGCAGAATTTGTTGTCTGGATAAATTGCTCAGAACTAGCAAAGAAGGACCTAACCCTATAGCCTGTTTGTTTTCTGCAGCAGTAATTGAAGGCCTTCAACTCAAACGCATTTGACATTTGTGTTCAGCAAGTCTTGTCATTGAAAGCACTAGAAGAACAGGAGGATGTGGAGCCATGTCCAATATGCTAAACTAAGCCATATTCCCATTTTATGAAATGGCACACATTATATACAAGTATTCTAGACTGATTTCCATAAAATTGTATTACGATGGCTCCTGCCATCTCCAGCTGAACTGATTGCTATGCTCAGGATTTCCCCTTAGGGAAAAGTTACTGAACTTTATGATTTTGTAAACAAGATCTTTACAGGATGAATGTTGCTGACATTTGAAGGTCAAACATGATACTACCCATCTCCCTTTATTCTCTTCTACCTGAGCCCCATTCTTTTTAGGCATATAACCATTTCTGTTTAAAGTAGAAAGTTGTTTTGGGTTTTTGAATAACTAAGTACAAGTGTTCACATGGAAAAAATAGAGTGAAATAAATCATCTGTGTATCAGAAAAGATTTTGTATGCAACACAAAATAATTCTTACCTCCAGTACGTTTACAGAATGAATAATAGGAATTGAAAATTATATATGCACTGGATTCCCTGTGGTGCTGTTTCTCACTTATCTGAGGCAAAGGGGCAGCACCTGCCTCTTCCCAGTGGGGGGGAAGAGGGGCTGAGGTGGACATTACTGCCCTCCCTCACCACAAAGTCTCACACCTACTCTTCCTTTTCTCCCAAGGCCCTGCCCCCTGGTTTTGCCAGAGGCTGGAGACAGGCAGTATTAAGAGCTGACAGGAACCCCATGCTGCTGCGAGGAGTTCTGGACTTCCCACTTGCCCTGGGCAGCATGCCTTGCGATTCAGGTCTGGACCAGGCTGGGCTGTCTTTAAGATTTTTGTTGCCCTACACAGCTCAGCACCTCTACCCTCCAGCCCCATGGAGCAGGGCTATGCAGGAATGGGCAGGAGGAGGGCAGGGATGCTGTTGAGGGAGCAGGCAGACTGAGGGGCACCAGCTAGCTGGAGCTGCAGACTGGCAGATGAAAGGGTGAGTGGAGGATTGAGGTCAGGAGACTTGGGATGGGAGGCAAGGCAGGGGTGAAAGCTGGAAAATGGGGCTGCTGGAGCTGGTGCTGCCCTGTGGCTGGTGGTGGCCCCAGTCATATGCAGCACAGGACACTACTAAATTTTGGAGAACCGCTGGTGACCGGAATTTAGTGGTGCCCATGGATCTGCAATATGCCTAAGGATGGCAGTGGGACCGGGACAGCTTCTGGGTGGCCTGTCTCCCTGCTCATGTCAGACGTGAGTTCAGGGCTCCCCACAGCAGCCCAGGCTCTTACCACTGCTCAGCTGAGCTTTTAGCCTGGCCAAAGCATAGGGGCTGGGACCACAGAGGGAATGTAGCCACAGAAGAGGTAGGGTGGGGAAATGGAGAGGGCAAGGCTCCTGCAGGTGTCCTGCCTTTGCCTTTTGAAAAGATGGTCACCCTGTAGCAGCTGAATGTAATAGAGAAGTTCCAGTCTTCAAATCACTATAAATACGAGCTTTCATTGAAATGCATCTGTTAAAAAAAACAAACAAAAAAAAACAAACTTGGCTTTACTTTCTCTTTGTAAATACTGGTCTTGTGACAAAGAAGGAAGTACTTTAACTTATGTGTTTCATTTTCAGTGTAAGCCAAAATTTTCTGAACTGATTTTTTTCAGTGAATTTTTCATCAAAAATTAGAGTAAACCCTGCAAATAATTTTGAGAAATATTGTAATCAACTTCCCACATCCCACGTTTTTTTTCAGCCAGCAACAGAGCAGTCTGCAATTTTTTTTAGGGGGGCGGGGGGGAAACTAATACAAAACTTAAAAAAGAAAAAATCCTCAATTGTAGCTATAAATCTGTCTGAAGTATATATCAAACTAATATTATCACCTGTTTATCCCTCTGCTGCTTTAGAAATCTCTTATTTACTAGCATCCACTTATGCTAAGCCATCAGTAGGTGTGTTTAACTTGTTGGTAGTACAGGAAGTATGTTTTGCAATTATTTTTACTTGTATGAGAGATTTATATCTTCTGGCCTGCTTAGAAGACGTGTGTTCCCCTGCTTCCCACTGGATTCTGAGCCTTTGGATTAATGAATCAGAGGCCTGGAAGGGAGATCATCTAGTCCAGCCTTCTGCTTCAAGCAGGATTAACCCCAACAAAGTCATTATGCCGGCCAGGACCTTCTCAAGCTGGGAGTTGAAGATCTCTAGGAATGGAGAATCCACCACCTTTCTAGGCAGCGCATTCCAGTGCTTCACCACCCTCCTGGTAAAGTAGTTTTTCTTAATATCCAACCTACTTCTGTAACATCAGACCATTGCTCCTTGTTCTGCCACCTGTCACCACTGAGAATGGTTTGTCTCCATCCTCTTTAGAGCTCCCCTTCAGGAAGTTGGAGGCTGCTATTAAATCACCCATCAGTCTTCTCTTTTGTAAACAAAATAAGCTCAAGTCCCTCAGCCTATGCGCATAGGGGCACCAGCCCCTTAATCATTTTTGTTGCCTTCTGCTGAACCTGCTCCAGCAGATCCACATCCTTTCTATACTGGGGGGCCCAAAGCCAGACACACTATTCCAGATGTGACTTCACCAGTGTCAAATAGAGAGGAGCAAGCACTTCTCTAGATCTGCTCGCAGTTCTCCTCCTAATGCATCCTAATATGCTGTTAGCCTTCTTGGGTACAAGGGCACACTGTTTACCCATATCTAGCCTTTCATCCACCATAACCCTTAGGTCCCTTTTTGCTGTACTGGTGCTTAGCCAGTCGGTCCCCAGCCTATAATAATGCTTGGGAGTCTTCCGTGCCAAGTGGAGGACTCTACACTTGTTGAGCCACATCACATTTCTTTTGGCCCAGTCCTCCAATTTATCCAGGTCATTCTGGATCCTGTCTGTACCCTCCAATGTATCTGCCTCTCCCCCTAGCTTGGTGTTATCTGCAAACTTGGTGAGGGTGCAGTCAAGTCCCTCATCCAGGTCATTGATGAATACGTTAAACAACACCTGCCCCAGAACTGAGCCTTGGGGCACTGCACGTGAAATGGACTGCCATCCAGATCATGAGCCATTGACTACTACTACCTGTTGGGCCTGACCATCAAGCCAGCTTTCTGTCCATCTTATAGTCCATAGATCCAATCCATATTTCCTCAACTATGGGCAAGAATGTTGTGGGGGACTGTATCAGAAGCTTTGCTGAAGTCAAGGTATATCAGATCCACTGACTTCCCCATGTCCACAGAGCCTGTTACCTCATCATAGAAGATAATCAGATTGGTGAGGCTTGACTTGTCCTTGGTGAATCCATGTGGACTACTTGTGATCACTTTCCCCTCTTCCAAGTGCTCCGAAATGGGTTCCTTGAGGATCCCTTCTATTATTTTCCCAGGGTTTGAGGTAAGGCTGAGTGGTCTATAATTCCCTGGATTGTCCTTCTTTCTTTTTTTAAAGACTGGCACAACATTTACCTTTTTTCCAGTCATCACAGTGGAACAGTCTGAATTAGTTATAGCAGCAGAAGAAAAACATTTATTCATTACAAAAAGTTAGTTATGGTATTGGTAGTTTGGTTGTGGGGTGCTAGTTCTTCAACTGGCATATTTATGCTGTAGGTGACAATACTGACTAGCCTATTTTATAAAAATGAGTACCTTCATTGCTTGTACAATTTTTTTTCTATTTAGCTCAAACAGAAATTTAATCTTTTCTTATGTATTAATTAATGTGAACTTGGAATCCCAGTTATATTTGTTCTATTTTATCAGAGTTAAAATGGAATTGTTTATGTATTTCCAAGCTTATTTATAATAAAAAGTGGTTTAAATTTCTTGCATTGGGGGGAAAAAAATCTGAATTAAGAGACAAATAAGTATGAATCAATGATATTTTGACTTCAGTGGTTCCGGAGCCAGTTAGCAGTTACCATTACTCAAAACCACTACATTAATGTAAATTCATTGTTACATTGACATATGTGTAGTTTCGTTTTCTCTCTTTTCATAAATAGTAAATGAAATTATTTATGTGAAGTTCTCATATGAAAGTGACCAAGTACTGTTATATCTATTGAAATTAATTAGATAGTAAAACCATTCTGACTGGGTAATAACTTCATTGGGTTAATAATTAAGTCACTCACTGTTTTAATATGTGGTGGAAACAGCTGCATGAGACATATTAAAGAGCCACTTGTGATCTGCAAACCTCAATCTGAGTATCACTGGTAGAAAGTAATTTCCTCAAGGAAAACAGGGGGACTTAGAAGCTATAAAGTTAAGGTTAATATTACATATTTCAGTTTTGATGAATATCTTAAAATTTGCAGAAACAAGATGAAAGATCTTAACTTGTATGTTTAATATGCTAAAGTTTTACACTTTGTGCAAGTATTGTTACAAAGTAGGCCTGGTCTTTGTTTCTTTATTTTTCACCAAATTATGTCTATAGGTCTGTGCTTCTAGGTCTAGTCCTTTACTCATTGTGGAAGTGCTGAGTTAACAGTTCAAAAATGGTTTCTATGTGGATGAAAGTAGAGAGAGGTGTAGACCCATGGCTGCAAAAATTATGTTGTGATTGTTAAGGATCAAGATTTCTGGGGACCATTTCACTCTTAAACTGGTATCCTATATGATATAGTGGTTGCTGTAGAATCTAACATTAAATTAGTTCTTGCTATACAAAATCTTTAAATCATTGTCTTTAGGTCAAAAGAAAATGGAGTCATACCAATTTATAAATCGTTCATCTGGTTAAATTGGTTTGAGCTCTGCAATAATGACAGCTTTTTGTGAGGAGGGGCAGTTTCTGTACTGAAGGTAGAAAAATAGATCAAGGCAAATACATGAACAGGATATACTTTTCTGTGGTCTGATATTGCATTCTATGCAGGATTTTTTTCTTTAATTCTGAATATTTTAAACTGTGCCTTTGTATTTTTTTCTCTTCATAACGAAATGAAGTCTTCAAGCTACCACTTAGTGACTTCTTTTAAACCACAGAAGAATACAAACTCACTGCTTACCAAAATACTGTGGAATTGCTCAGAGGGTAGCTGTTGTAGTATGTAGCTTCACAAGGTAAACTCCCTGGTCCCCTCACCCCTCAACAAAACAAACAAACAAAAAACAAAACCCACCTCAACCCAACACCCCCTGCAAGCTAGGTTTTGCAATAGGTTTTCATCTAATTGTAGATAATATGCAGAAGTTTCATAAATGCTGCATTTTTTCTTGTTTTATAGTAAGGAAGAGAAAGACCTCTAAAAAACATGGTTCTTGATTTTTTTTAAAAGATTTATATACACAGGCAATCGTTTATACATCCGTAGAATTAAGGATGTTACTTAATTATTACATAATTGTGGTTTGACTCTTGCTTGTTAACTCTTAATTGTCAGTTTGTTGCAACCTTTGTGTTCTGCTCTTACTGAACTCAGAGTCTGGTTAGTGATTTCATCTGAAACAGGAGTAGATCTTTGACAGGAGCGCTAGAAAAATGAGCCCTTAAAAGGTTGGAAACAATTGGCCTGGACATGCCATGCCACGTGTGTCTGAATTAGGCTTGTGGAGATTGGTAAAATTGGATAATGCACTGCAGGTGGTGTTTGGAAGCCTGGATTTTGTGCTCTCACAATATCAAGTTACACGTTCAGTATAAAAGATATCATTTTCTTTAAGTAATACAGTTTGTATATAAAAATGAGAACTCTGCAATAGCACTGGACACAATCAAAAGCTAATAAGGGCTTTGGCTCTTACTTTTTTTTCAGGAGCTCACATTGATTGTTGTCTTCTACAGTGTAAACGTGGGGTCTTTTGCATATAGCTGAGGTTGAACAAGATGAGTAGTTCAGGTATTCCAGGCAATTCTCTGCTCTCATTAAATGCAGAGTGGTATCATAATTTTTGATTACCCTCCTTTTGATGTGCTGAACCCAGGAGCTTTAATTGTATGAGCTTGTGGGTTTGTTTGTTTTTTTAAATTTGTCGAATAGTACTTTTGTGGATTTGTGGTGTGTGAAATAAAGCACCATATTTTGTAGGTGTTTAAGGGACTACCTTTACTGTTGCTTCATTTGAAATATTTTAAACACTGTTGTCTGAGCCTGATTCACTTCTGCATTTATCCTGCAAAGAATCATTGAATGGACACATACGCCATGGGAATAGAGCTTGCTACTGCATTACAGTAGGGTCTCAACATTCGTGAGGGTTCCGTGTTGAGAATGCTCGTGAATGTTTAATTTTGCAAATATGGCTCCCGGTGCTCCTGCCCAGAGCCCCGGGGGAGGCAGCAGCTGCTGGCGCTCCTGCCTAGGGCCTTAGGCGGGAAGCAGCTACTTGGCTCCTTGCAAATAATTGAATTCAAAAACATTAAGTTTGCAAGTCTTGACACCCTACTGTATGTAAAACATTGTTCCCAGGCCATCATTTATTTTCCGTTACTTGGATTGCATCCAGCTTCTTCAACAACATGTGCTTTGAGTTGATGTGTTGACATGACATAATCAGAACCTGCCTCTTAAAGGAAAATGGATTAATTTTTTCCTTGGGCATGGCAGTTTGGGTAGATAATCACCAACTTGTGTGCTCATCTGGGAGACGGGCATGCTAACAGGAGCCTGCAACCTGCCAAAAATAACTTGAGCACTAACTTCTAATTATAGAGCAGCGGGTTTTGTTTAGAATGGATTTGACTCATGGATTCTTTCAAGAAATTGCCACTACATCATACTAACAGCTAAGTAATTTTCTTTAACTTTAGTATATTGAAACACCATGATGTGTCAACAGACTAACTTCATTTTTATACTCTGGTTCATGCCTTTCCTTTTTTTTTTTTTTCCCCCCCCCACCCGGGTACACAGGGTCTAGTCTTGCATTGATAACTAGTACACTTATCGGTGCATTTGTAAGAGTCGTCTTCAAGTGATGTCCCCTATTGTATTCCACTGGTGGCTTACATAGATGCATGTTTTCCGATTTTTAAATGCATCAATTTGGCGATTTAGTTCTCCAAGCATTGTGCAGCAAATAAAATTTTTAGAGGAAAGGTCAGATTGATATGATTGTAGTGCTCTTCTGTAGCCTAGCCAACCTTTTACAGCATAGTTTCTTCTTTTTAGTTAGTTCAAATAGCAACTCTGAAATCTAATACAGGAAGTGTACTCAAGTAACTTGTGCTCTTTTTTATGACACTGATGTAAAACTATTTTTATTTCAGTTTCCAGTAATGTAACTAAATAAAGAAATACAGAAAACCTTATCCCACTATGTCAAGTTTCAAGAGTGGCTTTAAAACGATAGTAATTATGGAATGTGGAACTTTTATATTAAAATACAATGCGAGTCTTATTATGTGGAAGCCACTGTCTGTGTGTCCTTATTATTATCCAGTCATTTGCAACAGAGTCAATTTGCAACCTGTGTGTTGCAATTTGTGTGTTATCTGGAGTCACAATCCATGAGAAAATTTCCAATAAAATAACATGAACTCCTATCCTAGCCAAGAAATTTACATAAAGGGGGCTGGAGAAGTGCATATTCTAAGCCTTCATTTTTGTATGTTGCTTTTATGATGTTCTCTATTTGCTTGGAACACTTCTGGTCAGATCACTGATTTAAAAGCAGAAATCCCCATTAGCATCTGAGAGGTTTGCTGCCTAACAGTTGATAACTGTGGCTGGGGACTAGTAAGAGTAGTGTAGTATCTGAAGTGAAGTCTGCGGTACCATTCTGTGCAATCATTCAGTCAGAGGTTGAAGCCAAGAAGTGTAGGAGGTGGAGATTTTTGATATCCAGAGTGCAATAACCTGCGTAAGCCACTGCCAGCAGTGGCAATACTAAATGTTATGCTTATTGCGGAAGGCAGTTAAAAGGAGGCCTTTTTGAAGTATTAGCACAGCTAGCAGATCAGGAGAGCAGGAGGGAGGTGAATGACCACAAAGGGTAGACATGACCCTTTGCCCTCCTGATGTTAGCTTTTTGCCAAAGCATGTGGCTTTGCAAGATGGAAAATCTGGCAATAGTTATCTATTGCTATGTAAAATATGTGTTGATGGAAAATTCCCTGGCTGACAGACTGGAAAATGCCACGCAATTTCCTCTCAGCAGCGTTTTTGATGAACAAGCTATATATTACTAAGAAAATGTGTATAAAAAGATTAAGAATTCTGTACTCAGTCAGCACTTGCCTACTCCTCAATGTCTCATGCAATTGGAATGCTAGCCGTTGGAAGTCTACAGAAATTCATGCAAGTCCTCCTCAAGACCATGGATAAATATTGATTGAGTGTTAATGTGGAGTGCTCTGCTAGCCTGTTGCAGACTTGCGTAAGTACTGGAGACTAAATAAAGTAGAAGCTTTGAATGAAAGCACTTCAGTTTTCCTGTTTGCATTAACTATCTGTTTTTGTTCTTTGTTTTTTTTTAACTGTGTCCCTCTCCTAAAGAGTAAATTTACCAAGAACTTTGGGTTCAGCACAATTCTAGAAAAAGGAGGGCTGTCACAGGTCAATTTAAGGTGGCAGTCCTTTAAAAGTACTTGAATTGTTAAACTCTTAAATTCTTCTTGTGTGTTCTTTTTAGTTTGGGAAAATATTTCTGGTACAAAATTGTTAGGCAGAATTGCTATGCACTGTTGAACAGTTGCCACATTTAACTCCTAGCAGTTGTTTATTTTGATGGATAACAGGTGATGTGATTGACGTGTAATTTGTATATAATGTTTTCTAAGCACCGAAGAATTGAGTTTATTGTCATTAATCCAGTCTCTGTTGGATCCATAAAACAGCATCACCAGAGACGATACATTTGCAAACACCTAGAAGATAAGGTGATCAGTAACAGTCACCACGCATTTGTTAAGAATAAAGTGTGTCAGACCAATCCATTAATTTTCTATGACAAGATGACAAGCCTTGTGGAGATGGGAGTTATGGTAGATGTACATATTGACTTTAATAAGGCTTTTAATGTGGTCTTCCATGACTTTCTTATAAACAAACTAGGGAAGTACAGTGTAAATGGAGCTACTATTAGGTAGGTTGACAAATGGTTAGAAAACCATTCCTAGAAAATTAGTTTGCAGTCAAGCTGGAAGGACCATACTGAGTGCAGTCTCACAGGGATCAGGTTTGGGCCTGTTCGATATCTTCGTCAGTGATTTAGGTAATTGCATAGAGAGAAGATTTGTAGAGTTTGTGGATGGTACTAAGCTAGGTGGGGCATCGAGTGCTGTGGGGAGGATAGGATTAAAATTCAAACTGATCTGGATAAACTCAAGACATGATCTTATGTGAGTAGGATGAAATTCAGCCAGGACAAATACAGAGGTACAGTCAGTTTTACATACACAAAACGGGAAATCGCTGTCTACAAAGGAGTACAGTAGAAAGATCGGGGGGTCACAGGGGATTGCAATCTAAGTGACTACATGAAAAATTTATTGCAAGAAAGAAGTAGAGAGCTATGAGGACAGAAACTGAAACAATGGCCTTAAATTGGAGCAAGGATGGTTTACGTTAGACATTTGGGAAAGCTTCCTAAGTATCAGGGTCATTACGTACTGATATATGTTGCCTAGGGTGTTACAGATGCTCTCTGATGCAGACCAGAAAGAGTTAAGCAACAAGCAGGAGAAATTACCCACGTTTATTTTTAAAGGCATGCCTTTTAAAGACATACAAGGGAATATGTCAGCAATTATTAGGATAATCCTTACAAGTAACTAGCAAAGCCATGATAGAATAGAGCTTTCAAATGTAAACTTTTGTTGTTAAAGAGTTGGAAGAAGATTGTACTTGTAGTAATTGTAGTACTTGTACTACAGTTCGTAGTACTTGTAGTAATCACTTCTCAACCACTTTTTGGCTAAGGTCAAGTGCAGTAAAACATTGTCTCACAAGGCAGCACTGCTGAAGGGCATGAGTTTGGGCCAGTAATCCCTTGGCAGGATGTGGAGCCCATATCAGTAAGATGATGCACATGGTTCTCCTGCCACAAAGGGTGAAAGCCTGGCTCTGCCTGGATGCTCTGCAACCTTCTTCATAAGAAGAAATACCTGTTTACCTATGTCTTGTTAGAGATTCACACTAGAACTGAACAGGTCATGAGAAGGGTAGTCCTGTTTGTCTGTAGCTTCACAAATAACAAGCAGTCCTGGAGCACTTCAAAGACTAACAAACTCTTTTAAGTGCTACAGGACTTCCTGTTGTTTGTCAAACAGTTCCTGTCAGTACTTCATTCAGTCACTTCAGAGATCAAAAGGAGATCTTAACATTTAAAATAACTGCAACTAGATTAATTGATTTCTCTTTGGGTGTGTCTACACGGGCACAAATCTTCAAAATGGCCATGCCAATGGCCATTTCGAAGATTACTAATGAGGTGCTGAATTGAATATTTAGCGCCTCATTAGCATTAGGATGCTTCTGAATGTAGTGCTTTGAAAGCGCCGCTTTTGAATGTGCGCAGCTCGGCATGGCTACCGGGGGGTCCTTTTTGAAAGGACCCTGCACCTTTCAAAATCCTCTTATTCCGTTCAGTAGAGTGGAATAAGGAGATTTTGAAAGATGCAGGGTCCTTTTGAAAAGGACCCCTGTGGAGCCACGCTGAGCCGCGCGTGTTTGAAACCGGCACTTGGAAGCATCCTAATACTAATATTCAATTCAGCGCCTCATTAGTAATCTTCGAAATGACCACTGAAGATTTGTGCCCATGTAGAGACACCCTTTGAGACATATATAGCAGATCACCTTCAAATAGAAGATAGGAAATGGTCTTGTGTTAACCAAAGTAGCTAATTACAGGTGATGCTTAGCAAATAGACCTACTTCAAAATCATGATGATTGCCAGATGGTCTCTTGTGGACAGTATGCCTGGAACTGTATAAAGGACTTTAATCCTCTTTAACTCAGATCCAAAGAGCAGAGGAGATTGTGTCATCCTAACATCTTGTGGAATCCAGACTAGCGATCATTAATCCCATCTCCTGTCTTCTATCCACCAGCATTAGTTGCTTCATACCAAGATGCTAGCAAATCTCAGATGGGGGAAAATACACATTGCAGAGGCCAATTCAATATCTGTTCAGTGGGGAATAGACTTTGACATGCTGTGGGCTTCCCTCCACCCTCAAAACGTTCTTGTTTTCGCATCTGATTCTCCTCTAGCTCCAAGTAGAAAGTTGACCAGTTCTAGTCCGTCATCAGCTTGTTTAAAGGTCAGATGCCTTTAGTCTTGATGCCTTTGAACTTTGAATTTAATTTCTAAAATGGGGTAAATCAGTTTTAGTCTATCCAGCTGTGCCTCCTGATTATGCTGTCTGTTTGGTTTTAATATAATAGAGCCCATTCTTATCTTAACTAGATTTTACCTCTTACTGCAGACTGCTGTGGTTTTGGTTGTGCGTTTTGTAGTTTGTTTGTTTTTCTTAAAAACACCAAGTTAACTAGCTTGTAAAATCCTCGTGGGAGAAAGGGCACTGTAACTCTTACCTCAGTTAACTACTACATCAAGGTCAATCCTGGGTGGATTGCATGGAGTTGGTCTTGAATAGCTATATCAAGATAAATACTGCCTCTGCTGCGTCCCACTAGGATTTTACATGTTAAGTAAAAACATGCACACCTTTTTTGCAGTGAAAATGTAATTTGGATGATATCCAAAGCTCAGTTGTTTTGTTTCTCTGGTGTATTGCTGTCATGCATTGAAGGCAGCTCCATGTCTTTGAATATTGACTTGATTGTAAAATAAAGAAATAAGAGGAAGCGTTCTTAATAATTGTTGAGCTCTTGTGTAAAGGCATGTTAAAAGATTGCAAATAAAATAAAGTGGTAACTTTACTGTATGGAGAAGAATAGCCAGTGTGTGCCCTGTTTATCTGTGGCACTCCAGATCAACCTCGCTAAATTTTACTTTATCTGCTCTGCTTTTTTTTTTTTTTTTTTTTTTTGTTCAGTGTTTTTGTTGATAAATACCTTCTCTAAGGCCATAGGAAGACCAAGGTACTGTGATTCTTTCTACTCTCCATTGCCTGTTGCTAGACGCGGAGGCCAGGGGTAGGGAACCTCTTTTTCAGGGATGTGATTGGATGTCATCCATTACCCTGTCTTGTCATGCCCTGTGAGCCAAAGTGCTGACATAGAGCCATAGGAGGATCCTATTTATCCTCTCTCAGGCAGCATATTTCTATTGGCTAGGGTATTTTTTCAAATCTTCTCTAAGTAGTACTTCATATTTGGGGCTTAATTTGGGGTCACCATCCATTATATAAGATACCATTGGGGAAATGAGGAGCTTGACAAAACTCACCATTGCTCCTAAATTTGAGAAGGATTGCACATACCTCTTGGGACAGAGGAATTGTATAAAGGGACCTTGCATAGTTAAAAATATGGGCAGAAAATAACAAGAAAAGATGTAAGTAATACTTCCAGGAAAAATTTTCCAAAACACATTTTCCCAGCAATGGGGGAAGCTACCCACGTGTGAGAGTGTAGTGTATACATGTCTTCTCGAGCCTTTGAAATGTGATCTCTGCCTGTCCATCTAAGATTTTCTGTATTGCGTATCACTACAGGCAGATAATTTTGGTTTGGAAAGTGTTCTCCACAGTTCTGTAGTGTGTTCTGCTTTCCTGATAAAGGACTTCATGTATTCTGACTTACACTAAAAGTTCGGAAGGTAACAAATGCATGGATCGTTGCAGCCAAATCCTTATTCAAAAGGAAGGGTGTAACTTACTAGAAAGTTAGACATGGAAGGCAGCAATTTGTGACATTTCAGTATTTCAGCCACCTGGACTAATAAGTCTGACATGACCCCACCGTTTCATAGTTCTTGGATAAATGGAGGGTAGACTTCTTTGTTGGAAGGAGAACTGAGTATATTGGCCAGTTCCTTGAAACGTTTTTCTGACTTCCCATTAATAGCACTTGGTTTTGCCTTGGTCCAGTATGAGTCAGCTACCCTTCAACAAGGAGCTAATCACTTGCAGGTATTGGAACATCTGTTAGTTTGGCTAAAGGCTGAATGAGTGAGTAGATTTGGAGAGAGAGCATGAATCCAAAGTATTTGAAGGGTTTACATACCCGTCATGGAGAAAAGGTGTTCAGTGTTACATATGGATATAACCAAGAGTAAAAGGATGAAATTCAGGAACAAAAGAATCACTGTTTTGGCAGGGGGTTGGATTGGCATGATCTGTATCTTTAGTGTGGAAAAATTGGCTTCAATAAACCGTGGAGTTCACTTCCTTTATTACTAGAACATTAATGTATGCTGCATTTGACATGTAATTCTACAGAATGTACAGGCTTGTCAGGAATGAGTGCATTTTGAACCGTCTTTATTGTGCTAGTAAAGGAGCTTGAATTCTAGTTGTATTGGAGGGAGGGTGGCAGAAAGAACTTTTACAGAGAAAGCAAAATAAAACTTCACATTTTTAGAGTTCAAATTTATCATTTCCATAGAAGCTCTTTGAGACAGTGAAGGTCATAATGATCTCAACTTCTCCTATTTTTTCTTGTTCTCCTAGGCTGTGTCTACACTAGCCCAAAACTTGGAAGTGGCCATGCAAATGGCCATTTCGAAGTTTACTAATGAAGCGCTGAAATACATATTCAGCACCTCATTAGAATGCCTGCAGCTGTGGCACTTCGAAATTGACGCAGCTTGTCCATATGAGGCTCCTTTTCGAAAGGAACCCATCAACTTCCTTATCCTAGGAATAAGGGGATTTCGAAGTTGCTGGGATCCTTTCAAAAAGGAGCCCCGTCTGGATGAGCCGCGTGGCTGCAAGCCGTGTCAATTTCGAAGTGCTGCGGCTGCTGGCGTTCTAATGAGGCGCTGAATATGTATGTCAGCGCTTCATTAGTAAAGTTCGAAATGGCCATTTGCATGGCCATTTTGAAGTTTTGGGCTAGTGTAGACACAGCCCTAATCTATAGAGTTCTTTGAATAGCTTTAAAAGTGATTATTTCAATGCTGCTTTTTATTAAAGATACATTTCTGTTGGGACTGTCAGTTGCAGGTAACTCATGGGATTAGTTCACAAATTCATCATTGTTAATCACAGCTGTAAACATATTTTGTTAAAATATAATAGAATACCAATTAAAATTTAATAATTTGTGATTTTCTGTATTTTCAAATATATATGAAATATTTCATACTTTTATTGCAAATGTTTTCACTGTAAAAATGATAAAAGAAATAGTATTTTTGTTCACCTCATACAAGTACTTCATTGTGGTTTCTTTATCATGAAAGAGCACCTTCCAAAGGTAGATGTTTCTGTTACATAACTGCACTAAAAAACAAAGCAGTGTAAAACCGTGAAGACAGAGTCCACTGAGACCTACTACTTGTTAAGCCAATCGCTAAGACCAAACAACTTTGTTTACATTTATAGTATATAATGCTGCCAGCTTCTTATTTACATTATTACCTGAAAGTGAGAACAGACCTGCACATGCTACTTTTGTAGTCAGCATATTAAGCTTTTTACAAATTAGATATGCTAAACATTTCCATGTACCTTCATGTCTCAGCCGCTGTTCCAGAGGACATGCTTCTGTGCCAATGATGCCTGTTAAAGAAATAATGAGTTAAATAAATTTGTGATTGAACTCTTTGGGGGAGAACTGTATGTCTCTTACTCTGTTTTACCTACACAATCCTATGTATTTTATAGTATAGCAGTCTTGGATGATGACTCAAAACCTTTTGTTCATTTTGAGAACATTTAGACTTCAGATCTGACAAAATGCAAAGAAGGTGCCAGTGTGAAATTTCTAAGGACAGCTACTGCACTTGACCTGAGGTTTAAGAATATGAAGTGCCTTCCAAAATCTGAGAAAGATGAGCTGTAAAGCATGCTTTCAGAAGTCTTAAAAGAGCAGCATCTTACATTACCCAAAGCATCAAAAAGGAAAATCAGCCATATACTGATGGCATCTGACTGGATGATGATGAATATATGTGAGGCCATGCTGCTTTGGATTGTTACTGAGCAGAGCCCATCATGTCAGCATGGCCACAAGCCCCCTGGAATGGTTACTGGAGAATGAATGGATGTAGGAATCTTAAGCACATCTGGCATGGAAATATTTTGTGACGCTGACTAAAGCAGTGCCATACAAGTTCTTTTTCAGACTTTTTGGTGATGTAAAAAAGGACTGGGAAGTATTATCTCCTGTAAATTGAACTTTTATGATAAAGGTTACAATACAATATTTGTAATGTGGGAATCGAAAAATACTATTTCTTTTGGTTTTTTACAGTAAAAATATCTAATCAAAAATCAATACAAAGCGAATGTCATCATTGAAATAAATATATTTCAAAATGTAGGAAACAGCCAAATATATTTAAATGGTATTTTATTACTGTTTAACAATATGATTAATGATGATTAATTTTTAAACTGTTAGATTAATTGGGATTAATTTTTAAATTGCTTGACAGCCCTAATTTCTACTGAACAGTTTTATATTTGTGTGACTTGTTCTTTGACACAGAAGAACAGGAGACATGAGCAGTCATGATTACCAACCAATGTGATGGAGAAAGAGAATTTTGTATTTTCGTATGGGAGTATGTGGAGGCAGAATTGGCAGCACCATCTCTGTGCAAGATTGCTTATCACTTATAAGAGCCTTTTTTACAGTGTATAATCCTCAGACTTCTTCATTGAGCATGCTCCGTTCTTCATCGAGTGTCCCGGTGGGTGCTCTACAATAGGTGTCGGGCTCGCCCGGCGCTGCAGATCAGAATTCTTCCAGCAGTTTCTCCTGGATCGCGCATGCGCCGGCACACGCCACTCCCCTGCGCGCCCCCAGCCATGTGCGCGATCCAGTCCCCGCCAGTTCCTTCTCAACCGCCATCGGCTGCAGACGGAATCCACTCAGGCTACGGCCAGAGTCAGATTAGATAGTGTTTCTGCGCTTAAATTGTTGGTTTTTTCTGGTTTAAAAAAAAAAAAAAAGGACAAAGAGAATATCAAAAATATATATAAAGAGAGAGGAGCGGAGAAGCAGAGTGGACGTAAGGCCCGTAGGCCGCCCGCTGCCCTGCAGGCCGGTGTCCGCGATTCGGGTAAACAGGCACGGATTGAGTGCTAAGTACCCTATTAACAGTAAAAGACTCACCGCGATGACCTCTTCAGGCTTTAAAAAGTGTGAATCTTGCCGTGAAGATGTGCCGGCCTCCGATGGGCACAGTGAATGTATCCGATGCCTGGGGGAATCACATGTTACCCAGAAGTGTTCCCACTGTGCTAAGCTCACAGCAAGGGCCAGGAAAGACAGAGAAATGCAGCTGAAAATGCTCTTGTTTGACAAGGCCCTCCAGCCGGACCTGCTGGAGAGGCCTCAACCAGAAGGGCCCTCTGGGTTCCACAAGAGGAAGGCAGCTTCTTTGACCCCCTCGGTGCAGAAACGGAGGAAGCTCTCCACAGCTTGATCCCTGCTGGCGGTTTTAGCGAGCGGGACGGGCAGAGCACACAGCCCCCAGCCGCATACTCAGGCAAGCGGCAGCGCACATGGCAGAGGCTGAGCCTCCAGTTACAAAACAGCTGGCATGCGCGGCGCCTAGAGCGTCGGCCAGGCAAGCACCGGAACCAGCGGCACCGACCCTCGCGGCACCAACGGTGCAGGGCCAACAGGCACGGAGCCTGCAGGCACAGGAGGATGTTACCCGCGCGGCACCGCAGCTGAGCGAGCTGAGCGCGGCGCCGACAGCAGGGCCGAGATCCCCGGCGTGGGGGGGGGGGGCGGTGCCAGCCCCCGCAGGGGAGGGGAAAGGCTAGAACAAAAACCCGGCACCGCAGCCCTTCTCTGCACAGGGCTGTGCTGCTGCTGACAAGAAGCCCTCGCCCTGTGCTACACACACCGCCCAGAAGGCCTGGGTCTCCACCAGCCTATCCAGAACCACCTCCTCTGTTCTTCCAACCAATGTCACCATGGCTTGGGCCACCTTCACCCTTTCTGGGATTGGATCCCCTGGAGTACTACCATAAACCAGTTTCACCGCGATCTGTGTCATCGCGGAGGTCTTGCTCTCCCAGACATCGGGGGTACACACCCCGAGAGTGGTCCAGGTCTCCATCCCCGGACCCGTGCCCGTGCTGCCACGGTCGTTCTTATCATGCTGGACACAGACACCACAGGCCTACGCCCAGGGGAGGGTCCCCCCCGGCTGTCGAATACCCCCGTGGACACTCTCGATCGGGGATGGAAACACAGTTATCTCAAGGGGAGTTAATTTTAGAACCCCGAGACTTTCCTTCGCAATCCTCCAGCGAGCAGGTGTATCATCAGCCGCAGGAACCTGAGAGTTTGAAGGAGGTTTATCCTAGTGGTTCCTCCTCATCCTCCCCAGGTGAGGCCATGGCCCCCCGGGGATGTCGCTCCCCCGGATGACCTCAAACAGTTCCAGGAGCTGTTTAAAAGGGTGGCTTTCACGCAAGGCATTCAAACGGCAGAAGTGCAGGAGAAGCATCACAAACTCCTGAAAAATTTGAGACCCCTGGCTTCATCCAAAATTGCTATCCCGCTGGACGAAGCCATTCTGGAGTCAGCCATTACTATATGGCAGACTCCGGCCTCCGCTCCGCCTATGAACAAGAGAGCGGATAAAAAGTACTTTGTCCCGGCAAAGGGCATGGAGCTCCTCTTCAGTCACCCACAACCAAATTCTTTGGTGGTCGAGTCGTCCCAGCAGAGGACAAAGACTTCTCAGTACAAATCGGGGGGATCAGACAAAGATGCCAAGAAGCTAGAGCTGTTTGGCAGGAAGGTATATTCCTCTTCTACCCTGCTACTGAGAGTGGCAAATTATGCGGCATGCCTAGCGAACCATAATTTTGATAATTACTCCAGGCTTACTTGTTTCATGGATTCACTTCCAGAAGATAAGAAGCCGGAGTTAAAGGCAATTGTGCAAGAGAGCAATGCGGCTTCGAGAACGGGAGTCCAGATCACCCTGGATGTGGCAGATACGGCGGCACGCTCAACGGCTACAGCAGTGGTCATGCGCAGAGAATCCTGGCTTCAGACATCGGATATCCTGAGGGACCTACAGGCGAAGATCATGGATCTTCCCTTTGACACACAAAAGTTGTTTGCAGACTCAACCGACTCGGTCCTCCACTCCAGTAAGGACTCGAGAGCTACACTTAGAACCCTGGGTATTTATACTCCTCCATATAGGAAGAAAAAATATTACCCTCAGCAAAGACGTTACCCGTACCAACCACAGCGTACGCAGTACCAATGGGGCTACGACCAAGGGCGACAGCAACAGTACAGAACTCCCAGACGACGTTCTCAACAAAGCCGTACACCCTCGGGACAGGCCCAAAGGCAACAAGTTTGACGGGCATGTCGAGGGCTGCACTATCACTACCATCGCGCAATGCCACTCTCATCTCATGTTCCATCATCGCCTCGGACCGTTTCACTCCCAATGGCAAAAGATCAGCGCAGACAAATGGGTGCTGGAGATCATAGCCACGGGTTACGCGATCCCCTTCCAGTCGCTCCCACCGATGAAGCCTCCCTCCAGGCCTCACCTGCGGGATGCTACCCACGAGGCGAGGCTCAAGCAGGAGGTGGACCACCTTATGTTCATAGGGGCGGTGGAAAGAGTGCCGGAACAATTCCAGGGGAAAGGTTTTTATTCGCGCTACTTCCTCACAGAGAAGAAAACAGGAGGCTGGAGACCCATCTTAGATCTTTGGGGCCTCAACCGCTACTTACGCAAGCAACGTTTCCGGATGATTACAGTCACCTCCATACTCAAGGCACTGGACGATGGAGATTGGTTTGCAGCCCTCGACTTACAAGATACTTACTTTCATATAACGATCCACCCAGCACACAGGCGCTTCCTCCGCTTCATGGTCGGCAAGGAACACTTCCAGTACAGGGTTCTTCCGTTTGGCCTCTCCTTGGCCCCCAGAGTCTTTACCAAAACCCTGGCAGTGGTGTCAGCCTACCTGCACAGACAGGGGGTGTTTATATTCCCATACCTGGACGACTGCCTACTGAAAGGGGCCTCGAAGGCAGAGGTCCTACGCATGATCCGCGTCACAGCGGACACGTTTTCTTTGCTGGGCCTAGTCATCAACCTCGCGAAGTCAAAGACCGACCCCACACAAGATAGAGTTTACGCGTGCCCCTATGAACTCTATATCACAGCACGGGTGTACCTACCCGACGCCCGCTTCCGCGCCATCAGTTTGCTGGTGCAAATCATCACATACAGCCCCACGGTGTCGGTCTTAACGTGCTTGCAGCTGCTGGGCCACATGGTGGCAGCGACGTTTGTGGTACAAAATGCCAGATTGCACATGCGAAGCCTGCAGCATTGGCTGGCGAGCGTCTACAAACCAGCATCTCACACTGTTCATGGGCGGTGTCGCCCACGACAGAGGTGCGCAGATCCCTGGCGTGGCGGGTAAACCCCAAGAACCTGCTAGCAGGGGTGCCTTTTCACCAACCACAAATTTCTATTTTTCTTACTACCGATGCCTCCCACATAGGATGCGGAGCGCACATTGGCGACAAGGTGACACAAGGGCTATGGTCCCCTGCGGAACAGACACCGCACATAAACATACTGGAGCTCACAGCAGTGTTCAACGCCTGCAAACGTTTTTGAGACCACATATATGGCAAAGTAGTCGGGATCAATACAGACAATACATCCACTATGTTTTACATAAATCGACAAGGAGGAGCCCGATCCCGTGCCCTATGTGCGGAAGCAGTCCGACTGTGGAACTGGTGCATCGCCAACAACATAACGTTGAAAGCCTCATACTTGCCAGGCGCTCACAACGTGAAAGCAGATCAGCTAAGCAGGCGCTTCGCACTCACGCACGAGTGGCAGATCCGCTCCGATCTGCTACGACCGATTTTTCATACATGGGGGTCCCCCCAGATCGATCTGTTTGCCACCCAGCACAAGAAGAAGTGTCCCAGTACTGCTCCAGGGCAGGAGTGGGGCGGGGGGGTCCATGGGGGACGCAATCATGATTTCATGGAAGGGCCCCCTACTTTATGCGTTCCCCCCCACAGTGCTTATCCACAAGATCTTGCAGAAAGCCAGACAGGAGAGAGCTCGCATGATACTAGTAGTCCCAACGTGGAATCGGCAGCAATGGTTTCCCTTGCTTCTGCGCATGTCGGACCGCCCACCGCTCCCTCTACCGGTGGCTCCGGACCTCCTCACGCAGGCTCGGGTCCATAGTGCACCCGCACCCTCAGGGCCTGCGCCTACAAGCATGGCTAATTCTTGGCTCAGATCCTTAGAAAGCACATGTACGGAGGGAGTACAACAAGTCCTGGAAAGTAGCCGAAGGACCTCCACCAGAAAGACTTACAAGCAGAAATGGACTTGATTCACAGCCTGGTGTTCCGCCAAGCAGTTAGCTCCCCTTGATGTTGCTATACCGATAATACTAGAATACTTATTGGACCTCAAGAGGGGCGGGCTTTCCTTATCCTCGCTGAAAGTCCACCTCGCCGCTATATCAGCCTTTCGGCATACAGAGGAGGGGCCCACGGTATTCGCCCATCCTATATTTACCAGGTTCTTGAAGGGGTTGGTAAACCTGTACCCCCCTCGGAAACCGCTTCCACCATCGTGGAGCTTGGACTTGGTGCTCAGCACACTAACGGATCCACCTTTTGAACCATTAGCCACAGTTCCCGTACATCTCCTTACGATAAAAACAACCTTCCTCCTTGCAATTACGTCAGCTCGCAGGGTCAGTGAGCTCGCAGCAGTTATGGCAACGCCGCCCTGCACAGTATTCTCAAAGGAGGCGGTAACCTTATGGCTGCACCCAGCCTTTGTTCCAAAAGTTTCTTCAGAGTTCCATCTTAACGACCCAATAGTTTTTCCCTCGTTTTACCCGAAGCCTCACAGCTCCAGCAAAGAGGCATGCCTACACCTCCTGGACGTGAGGAGGGCGTTGGCATTCTACATAGACAGAACTAAATCCTTCCGGAGAACGGACAGGCTTCTATTATCTCTCGCTCCCAGGTCCAAGGGGAAGTCCTCTCTTCACAGAGAATTTCAAAGCACATTGTGGCCTGTATAAAAATGTGCTACGAGCTTCGAAAGACTCCCTTGATGGCCCCACCTAGGGCTCACTCCACCAGGGCGGTGGTGGCGTCAACAGCCTTCTTCAAGGGCATCGCCTTGAAAGACATCTGTAGAGCGGCGACCTGGTCATCCTACAACACCTTCGCCAAGCATTATGCCCTACATCGGGTATTCCAAGAGGATACCCGTCTGTCGACAGCAGTCCTTTCGGGGGCAAGCTGCACATAAACCTATTACCCACCTCCTTTCTTGGGTTACTGCTGGGTAGTCACCTATTGTGGAGCACCCACGGGGACACTCGTAGAAGAAAGAGAAGTTACTCACCGTAGTAACGGTGGTTCTTCAAGATGTGTCCCCGTGGGTGCTCCACCCCCCGCCCATCCTCCCCGCTTCGGATCTCTTTCTAGTGTTTTTCAGGAGCATTCAAGGCGGTTGGTCAAGGAACTGGCAGGGACCGGATTGCGCACGTGGCCGGGGGCGCGCAGGGGAGCGGTGCGCGCTGGCGCATGTGTGATCCAGGAGAAACTGCTGGAAGAATTCCGATCTGCGGCGCCGGGCGAGCCCGACACCTAATGTGGAGCACCCACGGGGACACATCTCAAAGAACCACCGTTACTACGGTGAGTCACTTCTCTTTCCAACACCTTGACCCCACTGCATGTGCGTGATCTGCGCCGTGCAATAGAGCATGCCCCATGCAGGACTTCCCTTATAGTTCTGCTTCCCAATGCCTTGTGTTATGCTGTGGCCCCGTAACTGATAGATGGAAGAATCTTTCTTGTAGTTTCCATTCTGGTACTCCAGCAGCGTGGAGAAAGAGGAATTGACTTGGCTGGAATGCAGAGAGGGAAGGGTGAAAGTAGAAGGGATAGAGATGGGAACTGGGAGACAAGGTGGGCAGGAGCTGGGTGGTGGGGAAAGGTTTGCTTTAGTTAGTGTGACATCAGCACACAGGAACTTTGTGGCAGTGGGAGGGTTAACAACCAGTTTTCCAGCCTGACATTCAACTAGCTACCTTAATTGCTAGATGCTCTTTCCTTTTCCAGCTATGGCCTGACTCGCTCATTAAAGAAGTCAGGCTCATTCATCTGAGCATGTGGGTCTTACCCACAAAAGTTCATGACCTAATAAATTTGTTAGTCTTTAAAGTGATAACAGATGGCTGGTTAATCATCAAACAGGGTGAGTGATTCTCAGAGGGAGTGCTGTTAGACCCCTGCCTCATTTGTTGCTGAAGTTGGTGGACATGTAGGCTACGTCTACACGTGAAGCCTACATCGAAGTAGCCTATTTCGATGAATAACGTCTACACGTCCTCCAGGGCTGGCAACGTCGATGTTCAACATCGACGTTGCACAGCACCACATCGAAATAGGCGCTGCGAGGGAACGTCTACACGCCACAGTAGCACACATCGAAATAAGGGTGCCAGGCACAGCTGCAGACAGGGTCACAGGGCGGACTCAACAGCAAGCCGCTCCCTTAAAGGGCCCCTCCCAGACACACTTGCACTAAACAGCACAAGATCCACAGAGCCGACAATGAGTTGCAGACCCTGTGCCTGCAGCATGAATCCCCCGCTGCAGCAGCAGCAGCCAGAAGCCCTGGGCTAAAGGCTGCTGCACACGGTGACCACAGAGCCCCGCACGGGCTGGAGAGACAGCGTCTCTCAACCCCCCAACTGATGGCCGCCATGGAGGACCCGGCAATTTCGACGTTGTGGGACGCGGATCGTCTACACGGTCCCTACTTCGACGTTCAACGTCGAAGTAGGGCGCTATTCCTATCTCCTCATGAGGTTAGCGACTTCGACGTCTCGCCGCCTAACGTTGAAGTTAACTTCGAAATAGCGCCCGACGCGTGTAGACGTGACGGGCGCTATTTCGAAGTTGGTGCCGCTACTTCGAAGTAGCGTGCATGTGTAGACGCAGCCGTAGTGGATGAGATGTGCAACTTCAGAAATCAGCATCATCTTCTACTACTGTTATGGGCTCAGCGCCCATTGGTGTGTGATGCCTCCCTCGCTATTTCCTTCCACATTTCCCTGTCCAGTGTGGAGTGGCTTAGTTTCTGTACACTGTGTCTGCACCAATCTACTATGTCCTCTTCCCATTCTCTGTGGGATCTGCCTCTCCTATTTGAACCATCCATTATGCTGAATACCAGGGTCTTGACTTTTCGCTCATCATTCATTCTGCAGATGTGCCTGTAATAGCTGTAACTTCCATTGCATAATCTTCTGCAGTAGGTTTGCTTTTGGCTGAATCTTCCTATATAATTCCTTGTTGGTGACCTTCTGTATCTATTTAATTCTCAGGATCTTTCTATAACGACACCTTTTGAATGCCAATATCCTTTTCTTTGAATATGTTTTATCACCCATGTCTCACATCTGTACAGCATGCTGCTGAGTACCCACGTTTTCAAGATGGTCCCTTCGTTCCTAAGCTAATCATTTTGCTTTTCCAGATCTTATCCATTGCCTTCAAACTTGCTTTTGCTTTCAATATTCTAGTCGCTATTTCCTTCTTACAGTCTAGATCATATGTTATGTTGCCCCCCTGAGATACATAAACTTCTTTATGTTCTCTGATTTCTGTCCCATCTACACTGATCTTCCTTCCTATTTCCTGATATCCACATACCATTGTTTTTGTTTTATCAGCGTTGACCTCAGAAAGACAGACCTCAGTTCTCCCACTTTCTAATCATGGAGCACTTGGCTTTGCATCGAGATTTGGGTTGTTTTGTCACGTAATATGTTTGAGAGGCTGCACTTGGATTTATGGTGTAGCATTTTTTTCAGTGCTGCATGAAAACTGGGTTATCTCAACAGATATGCCCCTGGTGAGTCCAAGCTAAATGGAAGGTTTTCACGTAGCCTTGCTCTAATAACCTGGAACATGAGGTGGGAGTAATGGGCATTGTTAATAAGTGAGCTGGAGAAAGGAGGGCATTTCACCACAGGATTTCACCAGGAAACAGTTCTGCTTTGAAGAAAAAAATAGAAAGCAAATGTATTTAAAGCATGAATGAACCACTGTTAGATGCTACCGTCCTTTAAAATGGCTTTTAAACTGATGCATCTGTAAAAGTGCCAGACCTTGTAATGAAGCATTTTTAAATGCTTTTGCATCTAAACAAATGCATTCCCTATTTGGATGGTGTGTAAAATCTGAATGACAGTTGCATTCACTCTAAAAAGAGAAAAGACATTTTCATTATAAAATGCAGTCAAGCAGAAAAGTAGCAAAGTGAGCAGAAATTCCCATTTACAGCTATGATGAAAGCATTACTTGAAGGGAAAAAAGACCAAGGATTGAGCTAGCCCAGTTTTATACAGTTATGTAAAAGGGCATTTTATGATTCAAAAGAATTGTTGGACACTTTTTTACTGGCAACATACAAGCTCAAGGATTGGTTGCCCCTGTTTTACACTAACTGGGTTATTGGCTGCTTCTTACCACTTTATTTGTGGGGGGGTGGGCTTTGCTTGTTTATTTTTTCTGTCTTAATTGTACATTGTATACGTTCGATAGTTCATTATTTCGTTGTGGCTGATGTTTCTCCCCTTGATTATTCATTAAAATTTACAAAATTTTAATTTTAGGCCTTTGTTTCCAGAATTTTGTGTCAGGCTTGGAGCTTCCTGAAAATGATTAATGACTATTTATATACGGGAGTACAGAGAGCCCTGTGTCGAAATTGAGGGTGTGTTGTGCTACTGAGCTAGAAGCAGATATAGTGCTTGCCCCACCCCAAGAGTTTATAATCGGTTTCCTGTTACGCCAATAGGGTGTTACTCACCTGATTCCTTGTGTGTCTCACTCATAGGTCAACCTGTGTTCATGTGTCTTGTACTGTCACAGGTTTCATGGAAAATACTGCTCATACAGGTTCCTATAGGCTGTAAACTGCAACCAGTGAGAGTTGCAGGAGTGGTGCCTACAGATGGCTTAGTACACTCAGCTGTCTACATAGGTTCTAGAGGGGGACAAACCCCTTCTTTTGGGAACTGCTTGAAGTAAGCAGCACAGGGAGCTGCACCTCAACCACCTGCTCTAGGCCCAAGCCCCTTCCCACCCACCGAACTCTTTGGTTCCAGACCAGCGCTCCCACCATAGAGCCTGCACCTCCAGCCAGAGCGCTCACCTCTCCTTCACCAGCCTCCCCAGTTTTGTGAATATTCTTGGTCCTTCATATTATTTCCATACCCTGCTGTGGCCCATAGGCCAAAACGTTTGCCTGCTCCCAGGTTACATGTTGAAATAATGGGTACATGAGTCATAGTGAAGTATATGTCTACTCTTAGGTCAGGAAATACGTGCTGGCTACTGAGTATGTGCTGGCTCTTAAGAATTACTTATTGATTTAAAACGTCTGCTTTAAAAATTAACAGGGAAAGTTTTTCAGTATCACACTTCATCAAACAAAGGCACATTCTTTTTGCTAATGATCGATATTTGTAGTCCATCTGTTTTTTTTCCTCCTGTATTTGATGCTAGTGGTTAAAATCATTGAAAGCCAAAGTCAGCAAACTTCTGAGGGAGAATAAATTTTCCTTCCCCAGTCCACCACATCATAATGCTTGCACTTTACTCTCAAAAATGTCAGAAAACCCAGAAGGCTATGCCATTATTCTGCATTCCCAATGAGTTTGTGAGATCCATGACTTAAGGTGGGGTTACGGAATCCGTGGAACACAAACATTTGTAGCTGCTGGGCAGCATGTTCAGCCTCTGCTCCTGGCAGGCATCGGATGGTACTGAAGTGAGGTAAGAGTAACAGTCTCTTGCCAGTGACTTGCGAGGGAGCAGGGAAGTGAAGCACCAAAATGCAAGACTGTAAGGGACCTCGGTGTGTCATCTAGTCCAATCCCCTGCCCTGAGACAGGCTGAAGGATTATTTTGACCATCCCTGTCAGATACGTGTCTGACCTACTCTTAAAACATCGAGTGAGGGGATTCCACAATTTCCCTAGGTAATTTGTTTTAGTGGTGAACTATCCTCATAGTAAGGAAACTTTCCCTAGTATCCAAGCTCACTGCAATTTAAATCTATTACCTCCTGTCCTGTCCTCAGTGATCAAAGGGGAACAACACAGCAGAATTAATTCCTGAAATGTGGTGCTTACAAGTGGGCAAAATACCTCTGTGCTAAGGTATTCTTTATAATAGCAGCCAGTATCAGACACTGTCTTCACCATCTTTCCCTACCTCAGTGACTGGGTTCTTGGGGCATAGGCATGCGAAGAGGCTTCCACATTGACTTCGGCAGTGCTGTAACTCCTCTTCTACTTGAGGAGGAGCATAAACTCTGAAAACCCCATCCTTGCCTCACCACAAACTGCAGACTTCATCAGGGTGTACCAAAATTCAGTCACAACAAGGCTTGTCTGCCAATGAGTAGGTTCCCAACAGTGAGCAAGTTTGCAGATTAAATTGTAAGCAACCCTTATGCACTTCTCAAGATTTGCCTTTTTTTCCCTGGGTCATATGGTTGCATTTACGTACGTTGCAGTATGTGCCGTGTTCCACCTTGGTCTGCACGTCTCTTCAGTGTATTTCGGCACCATAATAGTTGTGTTGCCTAAGTACTATAATCTCTCCTTTTGTGGGAGAATCTCCACCAGTTATGCATTGGGGTTCTCTTCCTTGCTGCTTCATCAGATAAGGCAATTGTTACCGACACTTCCTTGTTGACCTGGAAACTTGTTTTGGTAACTGTACAGTACAGGGCACCTGGGCATTTCAAGAGTCCATGTCCATGGCATGTCCAGTATTTTGAAAAAGTGACTGGTTCAAAGGGTTTGTAAACCCTTTCTCTTGTTGTTCTGGGTTGCAGTGTCCTTATGATATCAGACAATATCATGACCATCTTTTACACCAATAAACCAGGATGAATGGGATGTATTCCACTGTGTGCAGAAGCAGTCAGACCATGGAACTGCTGCACCAGCAATCAGATCATTCTATCTGTGGACTTACCTTCTAGGCAGCTAGAATGTGCCAGCAGTCATTATGGCCATTACCCATGGGGAACAAAACCAATTCAAAAAGGTTTCTTAGACTATATGTGACCCTAGCAGAATGAGATTGGGGACAAGTTATATCCTCCCAAAGAATCTTTTGAAGTAGCTGCTACCATCCCAGTGAGAAAAAAAGCCTTTTTTTTTTTTTTTTTAAATCCCAGGCAGACACACTTGGGATGTCTCCTTGTGGTGTAACCCCAAGCTCTTAATCCTCCCTTAGGAGAGAGCTTGCAAACAAAGAGGAAAAAATAAAGCTGCAATCTGATAGCTGACCTTTCAGTCTAAGGCATGTATATACACAGACTCTTCTCTAGAACACAGTAATTCAAATCATTACCTTTAAACAGAAAAGGTGGTTTATTAACAAAAGAGTTACTTGATAAAACATATTTGGTTGCTAGAGTTATAGAGCAACTTTAAAAACAAAAAAAAGGTAGATAAAAGCACATAATTACTTCCCTGGGATTCGGTTTAGAAGTTACGGTGTACAGTTGGGTACGTCAGCCAATCTGAGGAGTCCTGCACCAAACGCAAAATAAACAATAGCATGATCATGTCTGTCTAAACATTTTCTTCATACATCTATGTCTGTATGTCCTGATCTCTTTGTGGCCTGGATGTTTAAACACTGCCCAGGCCACACACATGACCCCTCAGCAGGTAGCGGCTTCAGTTCAAAAGATCCCCATCCTCTCTTCGGCTCACCCGGCTGCTAGCCAACAGAGAGCTCGCTTTCTCTGGGTATAACCCTGTACAGGTATTAATTCATGACGGGGCGAATGTGCTTTCAAACACAAATGCTGCTTTCAGAATTCTGCAGGTGCTCCAGGTGTATGGAGCACACATGTATCCACAGTGGAATACGTAGGTGACACATCTCAAAGAATCACCAGATACCAAGTAGCCTAATAATCTTACTGTTCAGAAAGCATCCAGTATACCAGTTCTCTGACAGCTTCCTGCTAGTTATTTGTCCAATATCTTCACCTTTGTTATTTTTTAAACTGCAGAGCTAGAATTTCTAAAGAATTATGATTGCAGCACTGTTAGTTGTGGTGTTCATCATATTTTCCCCATAATTGTAAACACTAACACTGTAGACATTTATTCCCTGGTGTGTTTTTAAATACTTTTTAATTGTATAGCAGGTGGGTCCCTCCTGGCCAATTAAAGTATAAAGCTTAAGAGAGGCAGCAGTCCTGCATTAACTTGATACACAGAGCTGACAATTGGATGATCTCAGTGTGTTTTTTTATGGATGTTGTTTCAGAGTTCCATTAACCTTCTTGTTTACCCTCTGGGCCTTCCTGCTGGTGAAACTGGCTTAAACTGAAAAGAAACTAAAGTTTTGATTTGTTAAATAGCTACACAATAACAGTGCCCTGGCAGTCCTGTCCTTTACTAAAATATTTTTAAAGGATTTAGAACAGCAATTTGGTGTCAGATTTGTTCTGGATGCAAAGAACATAACCATGTTCCCTCAGATTTCTATGTTCATGTTCGTCAAATACGAAGATCACAGTAAACATCAATGGTGAAGTCTCTGGTGCTGGAGCTTTTGTATTAGGTCCGTAGGAATTGCCACACTGGATTAAAGAGAGTATCCTGTCTCACTGAAAGGGACTGGTACTACATTCTTCAGGAGAAAGTTAAAGAATCGCTATAGAAGGAAATGTATTGAGTAACCAGTCTGTCAGGGAAATATTCATGCTTGTCTCTATTAATTGGAGGTTAACTTACTTCCTTTTAAAAAAAAAATTGGAAGCTGAACGCATGAGTGAAATGAAGGCTTCATGTTATTTTCTTCCAGTTGGAGAGTTTGTGAGTGATGCCCTTCTGGTACCAGATAAGTGCAAGTTTCTCCACCAGGAAAGGATGGATGTTTGTGAAACCCACCTGCACTGGCACACTGTGGCTAAAGAGGTACTGTATATCATTTATTGGAAATCCCTAGACATCATTTTCCTAGAGATGCATCTAATTACAACAGTGCTGTTGAGAGAAAATGATGAGGACACAGGTGCATTTAAGTTTTTATTGATGTTTTATGAATGGTGCTTTTATTTAAGAGGAAAACAGGACAAGTTCTGCTCCGTTTATTTTGTTTCAAAAGTGGTATTCTTTTATAATTTGATATGTCACATGCAGTTGACATTTGAACTTTATCATTCATATTAAATTTGATCATTCCTCTGATGTTTATATTCAAGTTCCAGTGTTTGTGTATTGTTTCTCCCATAGAGGGAGGCTTAAGGCGTCTGACTCTGGCCCTATGTTGTATCCTTAAGGTCATGTCAAGTAATTCAAAGGGAGAATCATAAAGATGGCACTGCTGTTGTATGAAGAAACTCTTTATCCTCATCCTTTATGAATTTCTGCATTTCCTAAACTTACATTCATTCATAGAAAGCTGCTGTGTTAACACTGCTCTTCTGTTGAAGAATTAAAATAACATCTGCAATATCACTTCTCTGGGACTGGAAAACAAGAACATATAATTCACTTCCCATAAAATGTTGCACCACGTGGTACGTGGCAATAATAATTTGTCCTCTAAGTTCTTTTAAGCACCTTTTATTGCTTGACTCACATTTTTTATTATTATTTTGTGGTGTTTCACAGAATTAAGATGTATCCCATACCTTAGAGAATTAACAACCTAATCTCAGAGATGATGCAACAAATCAGGTTGTCATCTGACTGAAAAGAAGGGGGATGGGAAAAGAATAGGGGAGAGAGAAGAGAAAGACATGGAGAGGACAATCTGTAAAACTGATGCAAAGCATGGGACATGCTATTTTACAACTCACTGACATTTTATTAAAGACCCTCTTAGTTTTGATGGAGTCATGCATCTAAACAATAATCTCTTAAACCTGTGTAAGGATATGTTCTCTTAAAAGTAAACTGATAAGAGCTTAGAGTTTCAAATTATAATTTTTCATGGACCTTCCTGGAAGTCTGTTTGACCTGCTGATAACATCAGCTCGCAAATCCATAGCCTTGGGTGGATTTACTGTTTAGGATTTAAATCTGTTCTCTTTTTCTGCGTGTTTGCTGTCTTTTATGTGTTTTATGCAACTTCTTAAATGATGCATCATTAAAAATTTCCCAGAATGGCTAGATGGTGCCATACTGTATGAGGAATCAAACCTCGATGTAGCAAAGTTTTAAGTGTTGCTCTCCTCTTCTGTAGCACTGTTACATAATGAGAGCAAACTGTCACTCTCCCTTGGTTATTTGTGCACAGCAAAAGCAAACCCTCGGAGGAGTTCTAGGTGAGAGAATGTAGAATTACCTTGATGTAGGTGAGGGGATGAAGTATTTTGGGTAGGGGAATAATTGCTGCCTAAATGTTCCCCCACTGAATCAGTTTCAGTCACAACAGTTGAATTAACAAGCTAACTCTAATCTTCTGAGGTTGTACATAGCTTTATATTATTTTCCTAACATGTATTCCAACGTTTTCTTGGCCGCCTCACTTTGAAACAATGTCGTTGCCATTCTCTTTATTTTTGTAGTCCTGTAGTGAAAAGAGCATGAATCTACATGATTACGGTATGCTGCTGCCTTGTGGAATTGACAAGTTCCGTGGTGTGGAGTTTGTTTGCTGTCCATTAGCAGATGAAAGTGACAACATTGATTCAGCTGATGCTGAGGAAGATGATTCGGATGTCTGGTGGGGAGGTGCAGATGCAGATTATGCAGATGGGAGGTAAGAATGGTGTTTCCTTTTTCTAGTTGACTGAAAATTGTCAGAAGCCTGTTTGGACATTTATAAGTAGGTTAAACACAACACTAAAAACTCTATTTCATGGACGTGGTCTTTAATTGCAAGAGTGTGGATTACATGAACTAAAGCATTTTCTCTGATTCTTTGTTACAAAGGCATCAACATTTGGTCCCATCTAGGGAGGGAGAGGTCTTCAGTCTTGGAATATTTGAGTTTTCTTAAGTACATCTAATATCCAAAGTGTTGCAATAGAATTCACTTTTGAAGAGGTTTATAGGCCAGCTCTCATGTCATCATTGTGCAATTTCTATATATTTTATTCATTCCTGATTGGGTTTCAAGTGGTTGAAAGTGTGGGCTAAGAATTAAAAAAAAGTTTGTAATCCTCAAATTAAGTTATTTCTGAAGAAAGATGAAGAAGTTGCCAAAGATGAAATATTCTCTCTTAAGTCTGACCAAAGATACCTAAAATATGAAATAAAAATTCTGTCATAATGGTGTATGTTACAGCAATTAACAGCAATTAGGAAGGATGTATATATAGCAATCTAAATTACCCATTTGTTCAATTGTTCATGTTTGTCGATGGAGAAGCATACATAATAAGCCAACTCATAAAACAATTCAAGTTTTAAATTGAGCATGTCAAGGATGACTTCAGAAAACTAATATCCTGTCAGAGCATCAACTGGAGTTACATTTGAATTCAATCCTACAATTTCAAGTGAATAGGAAAAACTGTTTTTCATACGGAAATACATACAGCAAATCTAGATAGGCCAAGTTGCTTTTATGAAATAGTTGAACTTTAATTAAAATGAAGAACTCAGCAATTTGCAGTTCTTATAAATTAATTCTCTAGTTTCATTTGCTGCCTCTTCAATTCTCAAGCTGCATCCAGTCCCTCCTCTGCCTTGAAGCCAAAAATATACTCATGAAAATTGAGTCCTTTTGCATCAAAATTAGAATATCCCTGATTTTGAGTTACAAAAATAAATTGTCCTATTTTAAACATGAGGAAGTTTAAATGCTCTATGCTTGATACAGTAACAAACACAAATCATAGAATACATTATGCTCCAGTATCTGAGTCCTAATACCAAGCAAGCAGAGAGACTCACTGTGCCCCTATGCAAGATTGGGAGGGGTGACTCTGCACTTTCAAAAGGGACGGGGCCCAGGGCAGCCAGCCCCTGATGATCCCACTCCCCACAGCACTATCTGCAGCATGCCATGTACGGCTCTGACTGCAATTGGGGCCTGAGGTTTGGGCAGCTGCCGCAACAGCCGGGAACCCTGGCCCCATTTCAATCACCAGGCCTGGCTAGGGCCAATTTGTTCCCTCTTCAGCCAGGGGCAATTGTCCTCTCCCACCACCTGGTCGGCAGGCCTGACCTTCCACATATCATTAAATAGAAGGTATGATAAAATTTTGGATTTCTGTATTTTAGTTTTAACATCAGCGTGGAGGGATGCTGATAATCCTTGTTATGTCACCAAACTGAAGTTTTTTGTAACACTAAAGCAGTTTTCTCTGTTTGGAATATTTACTTAGCTCTAGGATGAATTGATTTAAATCACTGAAAATCAAGTTACCTAAAAAGCTAAAACTGACTGTGCTTAGAGTGCATTTAATTTTGGAGTAAACCCCATTGAAGCACTTTTGTTGTTTGATAAAACAATTATAGAATGGGTTTCCTTTGGAAAAGCTGAAGTAGAATTATGGCATCACCACTGTGGTCTGTGGCCACAATGTTGCAAAATAAGGGGCATGTATTATTTAATATCAAATAAGAAAATGACACTGTAGTAGCCAGCATCTCTGGATTTCTTTTACTGAAGCTTTCTATATGGTATGCTTGAGTGATAGATGCTAAATCTTGTTAACTAATTAAATAAGCCATAAGGATAAGCCCTGATAAAACCCCCCTCCCCTTCCCCCCCCGCCCCCAGCAACATCCACTACAACAAAGAGCTTGGTAATTTCCTTGTTAAATCACACATACGCTAAAAAGCACAGGGAATGTCTTGAAGAATGATGCATTGTAATGTAAATTATTCACATCGCTAACCAGTTGATCCCCTCAGCCATATCCACATCATTTTCTCCCAATACGTAGCTTTCCTTGTGATGTTTCAAAAATGTTGGGGGAGGGGAGTAGACAGCTGTGAGTGTTCTAAATAACGCTTTTCCTTTTTCTTTCTAGTTCACTGCGGTATTTGTTTTTGCTGCCTCCATCTTTTCCTTTGTTGTTTCTCTGTCTTTGAGACAATGTCAAGGTCCACCACCACATAAGCATAGAACAAAATCAGTCCTATCCAACCTGTGTCCGTCTTTGCACGTGTTACTTATTGTTGAGAAACAGACATTGAAAGCCCAGAACTTTTAAGAATCAAGAGCTAGTAGTTGGGCTGAACAGACTAGAGCCATTAATTCATTTTTATGAGACTATAAGTGTACATGTAGCATGTTTGTGATGAAATTTAATTGTAACTGTTATTTTTAAATGAGAAATTTATTAATGATTTTTTTTAAAAATGAAAAATTTTTAATAAAAAAAAACTATTTTAGCCACCCTCTTTAGCTCCAAGTAGTTTTAACAAAAGCTGGCCACATTACATTTATAGTGTTCCTTCCATCATGACTCCTTCCAAAAAGCTTAAAAGCTCTCCTTGTATGTGGATATGATGTGACATTGTACAAAAAGTACAGAAAGTGCTGGTAACTCCTGCATTAATGAATGTTAAATTCAAGCTTCTGTTTCTGTCTCTCTTTTCAGTGGCTTTTAATTTTCTGAAACAAAATCTTACTGGCCACACCCCAGGGAGATTCTCTTTGTGGGGCAGGTAGTAAAGACAAGATCAGTTTTGGCAACATCAAATTTTAGTCATCAGTGGGTCAGCCAAGAAGACTGGAGAGAGAGGTGAATTTGCAGGTAATCCACATAAAAGTGAAAGTTGAAAAGTTAGAAATGAGCAAGTACAGGCAGGGGGCACACACACAGAAAATGTGTTCAAGGGCAGGAGTGTGGTGGATACTAGGAAAGGAGCCAAGTTAGAACACTGAAGAAGGTCTACAGGAGGAAAAGAGAAGATGAAGATTCAGTTAAAGGATTTTAATTATTGTACTTCAAATTTAAAATAAACAGCTAATCAGTATTTATTTTATTGTAAAGTGCTTAGGGGATTTTGATGTATCTGCATGTAGGGTTTACAATCTAAATACAGGTTGATCCTCTCTCATCTGGCACCCTCGGGAATTTGCTGGACCATGGGAGATCAGTATTGTCTAGCAGCATTACCAACACTTCTACTGCTTAGTGGGCTCTTAGAATACATTTGGGGTAAATTAGAGCTAAGTAGCAGCACAGAACACTGAGAGCCGGAACTGGTGGCTGTAAATTAACTTTATGGAACCATGGGAAACTTGGCTGCACCTATGATAAGTAGTTGTCCAGCTAACTAAAATCATGCTGGATTATGGAGGTTTCTGGAAGAGAGAATTCCGGTTTAGAGAAGTTCAACCTGTAGGTAAAACACACATGCAGCATCTGCACTATCAAGTTCTTTTTTTTTGAAAAAGCCAGGCCTTTTTAAAAAAAACCTATGGAATGTCTACACACAAAATGTGCTCTTTTGATCTGAAATCCCTTCAGAATCCTTTTTCCAGTGGCCCTCTTCCTCTCCCAGATGAGGAAGAAAACGTTTTTCCAAAAGATTCTTTGGGGCGGGGGGAAAGGCAGGGGGGCAAGTGTAGTTGAGGGTGCAGGCCCTTCTTTTGAAAGAGCTGTCATCATAGCACTGGATGTTTTGATACCTGGCCTGTTCTTGCAAAAGAGCAGGGGCTTTGTAGACTCTCTCTACCAAAAGAGCAGATGATCTTTCAATCCATTTTTTGTGTGTGGATCCAATCTTTCAAAAGAGGTATTTTTGGAAGATCTCTTCTGGAAGAAGTTCTTTCAAAGGATTATTGTAGGGTAGACGCAGACACAGTTTGAAGAGGAAAAAAATGCACAGAGGCAGGGTATTGTGTCCAAGGCCACACAACAGGTTAGTGACACAGCTGGGAATTTAATCTAGGTTTCCTGAGTCCTGGTCCAGTGCTCTGTCCACTAGAACCTGACTTTTTTGAGGGGAAGGGAAATGTATGAGAAATCACACAGCTGTAACTGACTTCTTCTAGTTTCTTTCATTATTTTAATTTTCTTTTGATTTTTACTTTCATTTCTCTGTTACACATTTAGTTAATTAGCTTTGTATCCCCTTTGTGCAGTAATCTTGTCAAGAACTGCAGCTCATAGCATACTTGGATTACCTTTTTTCATGAAAAAAATAGAAAGCATGCAATTTAGTGACCCCGTCTGATGTCAACAAGTTGGTATTTCTGTATGTAGTAGATTATCTAGGCTAGTGGTTCCCAAACTTTTTGGCATCATACACCCTCTTTTGACTTCTGAGAAACCCTCATGACCCCCACCTCTTCTTTACCATCATCCAACCCCCACTTAACAAACAAGTTCCATTTGTAATTTAAAAGAAACACAAACTTGATATAAAAATGTTATTTTAAATTAAAAATGAGCACAAATAGCTTTTCCTGGCCCCTTGCGGGTGCCTGGTGCAGCCCTAGCTGGCCAGGTGCCTGAGCCCCATAGCAGCTGCCAAAGCTGCCCATGCCAGCTGACCACGTGCCTGCGCCCTCTGGTGCCAGAGCCACCCGCTCAAGCTGACTGATCCCCATGTTGCTGGGGCCAGGGACCAGCCTGAGCACTGCAAGCTGCCTGCCTGAGCCCCATGAGCTGCCCAACCAACCCCTGCCCCTCCCCTCCCCCAAAGCCAGGGACCACCTTTACCTGCTCTTACCCCATCCCCCTCTCCCAAGCCAGGCACCCCCAGCCCCCCATCTAAGCCCACCCTACTCCTCGCCCCTCCCCCAGCTCACACTCACTTACCTTTGTAGGAGGCAGCTAGCAATACGTGGGTCTTTGCTGGCTGTCCGCTTTTTATAGCAGCCGCCCACATAAAATGGCAGGGACTGAGAGCATTTACAGACCAAATGTTTCAACTTTCAGTGGCATACCTTGTGGACATTTTTGAATCTTTGAACGATCTCAATTTGAAGCTGCAAGGAGCAACAGTACAACCATTATAGCGCACCACAATGTCATTAAAGCGTTTATGGAAAAAAATCCAGCTTTGGAAACATCAAACACAAGCTCAGACGCCTAACTGTTCATCTTCTCCAACATTTTCATTACTCACTGAAAATGGAGGCTTCCGAGAACTTTGTGAAGAGGCATGAAGAACAAAATTGCATTTCATCTGGACTGCCTTGCTGACGAAGTCATCCACTATTTTCCAGACAACTTTTCTGGCACCCCCATTCATAAATTAGTATGCAACTCATTCAACATTACTGTTGATACGTTGCCAGAAGTATTGCAAGAAGAAGCACTCAAAATAAAATATGATTCAACTGCAAAAGATAATTTTGAAAACTCAAGCTTGGAAGAATTTTGGATAAAATGTTTCCCAGTGTACTCGAAAACTGGAGAAGCGCTATGTATTCTTCATTTTCGTCAACGTACCACTGTGAAAAAAGCTTTTCAAGTTTAGTCATTTACAAACAAAACAAATAAGTCGACTGGATGTCCAAAACAAATTGCATTGCACACTTTCGCAAGCATCAAAAGTGGGGGCATGATGCCAAAAAATTTGGGAACCACTGATCTAGGCCTTTTAAACTAACTGTCAGATTAAGCACTTGCAATGCAGCAGTAGTTTCTGGTGACAGCTTTTAACATCTTCATTGCACCGTAAGGAATTGGCCTTTGGAATAGAAAGTACAGTTCTCAAAAAAGAAGTGCAATTCTCGAGCTTGCAGTAATTCTCAGTGAAATTGCTTTATCATGTCTTTTACTGTCATTAAGTGTGAAACATTTCTGTTCATACAAAGATAAATAAAGTTAGAGGATTTTCTTTTAAAAAGGTTTAATTGTTGTATTCTTTTAGCACACCTCTTGGAGTTGCATTATTTTCAAATTTTTGTCCACTACTTTTGCACAGGTGCAAAGCTGCTGATAAGAATAAATGCACAGTGAATTTTGCATTCAATTGTCTTTTTATGTTTTTTATTGAAAGCTAGCCAGTTTTGTATTGTGATTTAGCCATATTATGCAAATAGGAGCTGTTAACAAATTTTATCAAAGTTGGATTTTCTTTAATTTTTCATGCAGCAAATATCAAAACACGGGACTTTAACTTGTTTTAGCCAACGTACCTGTGGCTGCTGACTTTTTCATGTTAATTGTAGAGATAATAATGAGCTTGCGTGTGTTCTGCATCTCTTGGGATAAAGTGTTATGTCTGAGTTTGAACACTTATTTGATTAAAATTTTAAATAGTGGAATTTAATTTCTTTTGTTTTCTTGTTGGCAAGTTGCAGTATTTAGATTTGGAGACACTTTTGCTGCATAATGGTTTTAGTAACTAATCTTTCTTCTAATGGAAGCTATTTAAATAAACAAATACAGAAAGTTTAGGGGCATGTGAGCATTAGTGAGTCCAGAAAGACAAATATAATATTGGATCTCTTCAAATGGATGAATAGACTAAGAATGGAAGTGATGAAGCAGCTTATTGCTTTAAGAAGCAATTGCCACAGTACTGCAGTAGCAATTCCAAGCACCATTTGCATGCAGACTGTTAACTCCAGCTCTTGTGCAGAAACAATAGATCTAATCTGGGAAACAATGAATAGGATATAGTTGAGCTTTCTTGCTTCCTTGGAGGCTCAGTTTATCAGTCGTGCGATCTTCTATTTGACTTCAGTAAATTTTCAAGATCTTGTTGGATGCTAATTCCACAGTTTTGCATTTAACTGACCAAATTTAGCTTGAACGTGAAGCTTTAAATAAGATATGTCTTTGAACAAAAGCTTTTTGATAAGGTTATTAGTGACCATTATAAAGTTGTAGCTGTGTGGTATTATACCATATAAACTACTGAAATTTTGTAATTACATGTATACTACTTACAGCTTATGAAAAGGAAAACTGGATGTTTGAATTTTCGCCAGAGACTTCTGATCTGTATCCACCTGTCTTACTGTATGGTGTCAGATTCATATCCTGCTATTCTTCTCCGACTCAGCAGTGGTGACAGAGGCAGTGTTGTTTCAGTACTCAAGTGACTGAATATGGAGGCATAGAAAGAGACCTTTTGCTATGGGGAGGAGCTTGAAACCAAAGAGAATCTTCATTCTGCTTGCTAGTCATCTTCTGTGTAGCAAGGGAGGTCAGAGGTTGGAGTTATGTATCTTTGGCATTGTAGAATTTTTTCTAGTATGAACAAGAGCCCACCATCATGTCTCTCCATGAGATGTTTCCTGTAATTCTGTGTCTACACCTTCACTTACATGTAGCATCTGATCCCTTAAGGGTTTGTGTGTCCCTAATGGATCTGTGGATACGCTATGGTAGTTTGGAGAGTGATGGTGTGAGGGAAGAGTGGTGTGTGGAAAATAACTTTTTAATTCCTTTCAAATTTGTTTCATAACTACAGTATTATTATAATGTTTTGTTTTTAAAATTTGTTTATAGCATTAACTAATTTAGTGGAGCTGCGTCTGGAGATTTACTTTAGAGAGTATTTTAAAAATTTGGTGTAGAAAACTAATACATTGTTCTGTTTCCTTTTGTTAAAGGATGTAAACTCTTTCAATTGTAGGCATGGTCTAATGATAGCAGATGATGATGTGTGAAACACATTACAATGTACTAGACCAGTTACACATTTTGCCAAAGCAATCTATAAGCTTGTTGAACCCAAGAGATTTGACCATTTACAAAACCCACCTGAAGTCCACTGGATCCGAAAAAGCCATCCAAATATCTAAAATACGTATTGAATAATCCCTGTGGTCTTTTTTTAGGTGGTAAGTGAAGCTTTTCTTAAAATTTCCCACCATTGCACCCTTGCCTGGACCCAGCAAGGGTGAGACATCTGTTGAAACACAGTGGTTAGGTGCATTGCTACCTCTGTGCATTTCAGTTCCCTTGAGCAGGGTTAGGTCACCTGGCAGTAGAATTACCAGTGAGTGACTAGCACTTCCCCTGTTGGTTGGCCTTAGCAGAGTTGCACTGATGCTAATGAAATTGTGGGAAACTTAAGTAAAAGCTCTGCATACATGCAGACTGTGACTCTCCTATTATGTATTTTAATTAAAGAGGGGGGGTCTTGTGATGTTGTATAAGTTGGAGCTAATGATCTAGGACTAGTATCATGATGTAGTGCACCTAAAGAACCCCAAAGAAAATTAACTTTTTTTTTCCTGGGAATAGAAAACAAATTAAAAATCTCTCCTGGGGGAAATGAAAAAAGAATTACACTACCAGCTCTGCTCTTCATTCACTCTGGTGCATTATGAGAAATGAATACTTACGGCAGAATAATACTGCAGTACAGATAAGGCAGAAGATTATTCCATAATAAACAAGACAGCAGAGGGGAATCATAATTCAGTTGACCGTAACCACACTGTGGAGTCAAGAGTGACATAGTTTTCTTTAACATGATTCTCCAGGGATTGAGCCAGAGTCCATTGGAGTCCACTGAAAATTTGCCGTTGGCTTCAGAGGGGTTTGAATCAGTCCTTCACTTTAAAATACAAACCTCGCAACATTTCATTCCTAACTGGAAATATGACACTTTACCCTTGAGGATGCTGATAAGTATCAGAGTAAAAGAACTGCTTACAGATACAAGCAATACAAAAAGACTCATAATTTTTGGGAAAAAAAGGCCTTCCTAGCAAGTAGGAGAGGCTGTGGTACATAACTGAAAATGCTGTATTCCTAGTCAATAAAATATCAAATTAGTTAGGGCTACTCGTGCATCTTGTGGCTAGTGATGAAACCCCTCACAGTAACTACCATTTATAGCTTTATAGTTGCACTGATATCTGCAGCCATAAATAAGTATACATAAATTGTGGAACTGCAGTGCTCTCCCAGGAACTGCAACAGTCAGTGCCCCGCAGCAGCAGACACTCTGTCCTGGCTGTCCCACCACCCAGTTCTGCCCACTGAGGCGAGCATTGGGCTCTTGGGAAACCCCTGGGCAGCCATACCAGAAGACCTGCTGGCGCAGGGTCCTCGTAGTGGCAACACCATATTCTTCTTCTTTCTCTGCTGCACTTCCTCGAATACTGATTTGTGTCTGTAGATCTCCAGATCCATGGGTTTAATTTTGTATCTGTGCAGTGGTCTATTTACATGCTTTTAACACGTCTCAGTTCACACATGCTTAGTAGAGACTTGTTAGAATATGACAGCTAAATTCTCAGAAGGCTCTGTCCACAGTGAACCTGCTCCAGCTCAGAGGTATGGAAGCAGAGCAGGACTTCCCCTGCAGTTGCTGCTGCAGGCCCCTTTTCACCAGGCACCAGAGCACAGAATAAAGAGACTATATTTTCTGGGGTTTTTTAGACTCCTTTCTGGTGCCCAGGTAGCCCAGAGGATGAGGAGGAAGCACCCTGATTGAAGTGCAAATGGAGGGGGGTTGGAAAGTAGGGTAGGACACGAGGCCAGGGGAAATGGAACAAGAGTGAGTAGTTAAGTGCTCTAAATGATCTAAATTTACTCTTCTGAGGAGTCATTAGTAGATGACTGGGATGGGGAGCTAAGGAGGGGCTCATGGAAAACTAGAACCTGGTCTGAAGAAGTGGGTCTGTCCCACGAAAGCTCACCTAATAAACCATTTTGCTAGTCTTTAAAGTGCTACTTGACTGCTTTTTGTTTCGATAGAGCCAGAGGGTGTGGGAGGCTGGAACTGGGACAAAGAGACTGAACGGTAGCAGAAGGGTTCAGATTTGTGAAAGAGTGGAAGACAGGCATAAAGATCTGGAAGCATGGGAGAACACTCAGGAACATCAGGTTCTTCTTCGAGTGGTCCCCGTGGGTGCTCCACAATAGGTCCAATAGGCTCGCCCGGCGCCGCAGATCAGAAATCTTCTAGCAGTTTCTCCTGGATCGCACATTCGCCGGCGCGCGCCGCCCCCCTGCACGCCCCCGGCCGCGTGCACAATCTGGTCCCCGCCAGTTCCTTCTCAACCGCCATCGGCTGCAGACGGAATCCACTCAGGCTAAGGCCAGAGTCAGATTACTTAGTGGTTTTTTTCCACGTGTGATTTGTTGTTTTTCGGTTATTAAACAAAAAAAAAAAAAAAAAAAAAAAGAGAGAAAGCAAAGACAAAGAGAATACCAGCAAAAAAAAAAAGGAAAAAGAGAGGAGCGGAGAAGAAAAGAGCAGACGTGAAGGCCATTAGGCCGCCCGGTGCCGCGGGCCGGTGATCACTCTTTGGGGTGGAAAGGCACGGATTAAGTGCTAAGTACCCTCAACAATGAAGGACTCACCACAATGGCCTCTTCAGGTTTCACACAGCGTGAGTCATGCCGTGAAGCTATGCCGGCCTCCGTGGGGCATAGCGAAGGCATCCGACGCCTGGGGGAATTACAGGCTACCCGGCCGTGTTCTCACTGTGCTTTGACACCCCCCGCCCCAGTGCAGAAATGGAGGGAACTCTCCCTGGCTTGATCCTTGCCGTGCACCTGCAGCGAGCAGGACAAGTGGAGCACACAGCTACCGGCCACATACTCAGGCAGCGGCACCGTCACAGGCGGCACAGACCCCCGCGGCACCAGCGGTGCAGGGGTGCCAGGCACGGAGCTTGCAGGCACCGGAGGGGGATAGCCGCGCAGCACCGCAGCTGATGGTGCCCAGCGCAGTGCTAACAGAGGGGCCGAGATTCCCGGCAGGGGAGGGGGCGGTGCCGGCCCCGCAGTGGAGGGGCAAGGCAACATCAAAAACCCGGCACCGCAGTCCATCTCTGGACAGGGCTGCTCTGCTGTTAGCACCAAGCCCTCCCCCTGTGATACACACGCCGCACCGAAGGCCTGTGTCTCCACCAGCACATCAAGGGATAAAAAAAAAAACAAAAAAAACTCCTTCTCCATTCCTCCAACCAATGTCACCACGGCTTGGGCCACCTTCGCCATTTTCTGGGATTGGATCCCCTGGAGTACTATCACAAGCCAGTTTCACCTCTATCGGTGTCGTCGCGGAGGTCTCGCTCTCCCAGACATCGGGGGTACACACCCCGAGAGTGGTCCACGTCTCCATCTCCGGACCCTTGCCCATGCTGCCATGGTCGTCCTTATCATGCTGGACTCAGACAAACCACAGGCCTGCACCCAGGGGCAGATTCCCCTCCCCCCGGCTGCTCAATACCCCCATGGGTGCTCCCGATCGGGGACGGAAACACAGTTGTCTGAAGGGGAGTTAATTTTAGAACCCCGAGACTTTCCTTCACAATCCTCCAGCGAACAAGTGTGTCATTGTCCGTGGGAACCCGAGAGTTCGAGGGAAGTTTACCTTAGGGGTTCCTCCCCAGACGAGGCCATAGCCCCCAGGGATGTCTCTCCCCTGGATGACCTTAAACAGTTTCAGGAGCTGTTTTAAAGGGTGGCTTTCACGCATGACATTCAAACGGCAGAGGTGCAGGAGAAACATCACAAACTCCTGAAAAATTTGAGACCTCTGGCTTCATCCAAAATTGCTATTCTGCTGGACAAAGCCATTCTGGAGTCAGCCATTACTATATGGCAGACTCCGGCCTCTGTTCCGCCTACGAATGAGAGAGCGGATAAGAAATACTTCATCCCGGCAAAGGGCATGAAGTTCCTCTTCAGTCACGCACAACCAAATTCTTTGGTGCTCGGGTTGTCCCAGCAGAGGTCAAAGGCTTCTCAGTACAAATCGGGGGACTGGACAAAGATGCTAAGAAGCTAGAGCTGTTTGGCAGGAAGGTATATTCCTCTCCTATCCTGCGATTGAGAGTGGCAAATTATGGGCACACCTAGCAAACCATAATTGTGATACTTTCTCCGGGCTTTCTCCCCTCATGGATTCACTTCCAGAAAACAAAAAGCCGGTGTTAAAGGTGATTGTTCAAGAGGGCTACGCAGCATCGCGGACAGGAGCCCAGATTGCCCTGGACGTGGTGGACACGGTGGTACGTTCAACAGCTACAGCAGTGGTCATGCATAGAGAATCCTGGCCCCAGACGTCGGGTATCTCGAGGGACCTACAGGCGAAGATCATGGACCTTCGCTTTTGATACACAAGAGCTGTTTGCTGACTCAACCGACTCGGTCCCTTGCTCCAGTAAGGAGTTGAGAGCTACACTTAGAACCTCGGACATTTATACTCCCCCATACAGGAGGGGAAAAATTTTATCCTCAGCAAAGACGCTACGCTTACAACCACAGCGTGCTCAATATCAATGGGGCTACAGCCAAGGGCGCTATCAATAGTGGCAACAGTACAGAACCCCTAGGCAATGTTCTCAACAAAGCCGTATGCCCTCAGGTCAGGCCTCAAAGGCAACAAGTTTGATGGGTATGTCGGGGGCTGCACTATCAATACCCTCGCTCAATGCCACTCTCGTCTCATGTTCCATCATCGCCTCAGACCATTCCACTCCCAATGGCAAAAGATCACCACAGACATATGGGTGCTGGAGATCATAGCCACAGGTTACGCGATTCCCTCCCAGTTGCGTCCACCGACGAAGCCTCCCACCAACCCTCACCTCAGGGACGCTGCCACGAGGCGAGGCTCAAGCAAAAGGTGACTCACCTTATGTTCATAAGGGCGGTGGAAAGAGTGCCGGAATAATTCCAGGGGAACGTTTGTATTCACGCTACTTCCTACCAGAGAAGAAAACAGGACACTGGAGGCCCATCTTAGATCTTCGGGGCCTCAATCGTTACTTGCGCAAGCAACAGTTTCGGATGATCACAGTTGCTTTGATACTCACTGCACTGGACGATGGAGACTGGGTTGCAGCACTCGACTTACGAGATGCTTACTTTCATATAACAACCCAACCGGCACACGGACGCTTCCTCCGCTTCACGGTCGGCCAGGAGCGCTTCCAGCACAGGGTTCTTCCGTTTGGCCTCTCCTCGGCCCCCAGAGTCTTTACCAAAACCCTGGCAGTGGTGTCAGCCTACCTGCACAGACAGGGGGGTTTTATTTTTCCTTGATCTAGGCGACTGCCTGCTGAAAGGGGACCTCGAAGGCAGAGGTCTCACGCATGATACGCGTCACAGTGTACATGTTTCTTCGCTGGGTCTAGTCATCAACCTTGCAAAGTCAAAGTCCGAACCCACACAACATATAGAGTTTATAGGGGCACGCAGAAACTCTATCACAGCAAAGGTGTACCTACCCGACGCCCGCTTCCGCGCAATCAGTTCGCTGCTGAAAGTCGTCACATACAGCCCCACGGTGCCGGTCTTAACGTGCCTACAGCTGCTGGGCCATATGGCGGCAGCGATGTTTGTGGTACAGAATGCCAGATTGCACATGTCAAGCCTGTAACATTGGCTGGTGAGCGTTTACAAACCGGCATCCCACACTGTCCACAGGGTGGTGTCGCCCACAACAGAGGTGCGCCGATCCCTGGCGTGGTGAGAAAACCCCGAGAATCTGCTAGTGGGGGTGCCTTTTCACCAACCACAAATTTCTATTTTTCTTACCACCGACGCCTCCCACATGGGATGGGGAGCGCACATCGGCGACAAGGTAACGCAAGGGCTATGGTCCCCTGCAGAACAGGCACTGCACATACCCATACTGGAGCTCAGAGCAGTGTTCAACGCCTGCAGACATTTTCGAGATTACCTACCTGGCAAAGTAGTTGGGATTCAATACCGACAATACCTCCAGTATGTTCTACATCAATCGACAAGGAGGAGCATGATCCCGTGCCCTATGTGCGGAAGCACTCCAATCGTGGAATCGGTGCATCGCCAACAACATGACGTTGAAAGCCTCGTACTTGCCGGGCGCTCACACTGTGAATGCAGATCAGCCAAGCAGGTGCTGCACAATCACGCACGAATGGCAGATCCGCTCCGATCTGCTACAGCACATTTTTCGTACATGGGGGTTTCCCCAGATTGATTTGTTTGCCACCCAGTACAAAAAAAATGTGCCCCCAGTACTTCTCCAGGGCAGGAGTGGGGCGGGGGTCCCTGGGGGACGCATTCATGTTTTCATGGAAGGGCTCCCTACTTTACACGTTTCCCCCCGCAGCGCTTATCCGCAAGGTCTTGCACATAGCCAGAAGGGAGAGAGCCCGCATGATACTCATAGCCCCGCTTGGGATAGGCAGCAATGTTTTCCCTTGCTTCTGCGCATGTCGGACCACCCACTGCTCCCCCTGCTGGTGGCGCCGGACTTACTCATGCGGGCTCAAGGGTCCATAGTGCACCCGCACCCTCAGGGTCTGCACCTACAAGCATGGCTAATCCATGGCTCAGATCCTTAAAGAGCACATGTACAGAGGGAGCACAAGTAGTCCTGGAATGTAGCCAAAGGACCTCCACCAGGAGGACTTGCAAGCAGAGATGGACTCGATTCACAGCCCGGTGTTCCGCCAAGCAGTTAGCTCCCCTTGACGTCCCTATACCTGTAATACTAGAATACTTACTGGACCTCAAGAGAGGCGGGTTTTTCTCTATCCTCGCTAAAGGTCCACCTGGCCGCTATATCAACCTTTCGGCATACAGAGGAAGGGCCCACGGTATTTGCCCATCCTATCATTACCAGGCCCTTGAAGGGGCTGGTAAACCTGCACCCCCCCCTCGGAAACCACTTCCACCATCGTGGAATTTGGACTTGGTGCTCAGTACGCTATCGGGTCCACCTTTTGCACCATTAGCCACAGTTCCCCTACGTCTCCTTATGATAAAAACAACCTTCCTCCTTGCAGCTACGTCAGCCCGCAAGGTGAGTGAGCTCACGGCAGCGATGGCAATGCCGCACTGCACAGTATTCTCAAAGGAGGCGGTAGCCTTAAGGCTGCACCCAGCCTTTGCTCCAAAAGTCTCTTCGGAGTCCAATCTTAACGACCCAATAGTTTTACCCTCGTTTTACCCGAAGCCTCACAGCTCCAGCAAGGAGGCACGCCTGCATCTCCTAGATGTGAGGAGGGCATTGGCCTTCTACACAGACAGAACTAATTTCTTCCGGAAAACGGACAGGCTTCTAGTCTCTCTCGCTCCTGGGTCAAAGGGAGAAGGTCTCTCTTCACGAAGAATCTCAAAGGACATTGCGTCCTGTATAAAAACGTGCTTCGAGCTTCCAAAGACTCCTTTGCTGGCCCCGCCCAGGGCTCACTCCACCAGGGCCGTGGTGGCGTCAACAGCCTTCTTCAAGGGCATCGCGTTAACAGACACCTGTAGAACGGCGACCTGGTCATCCTATGACACCTTCGCCAAGCATTATGCCCTGCCTCGGGTATTCTAAGAGGATACCCGTCTGTCAACAGCAGTCCTCTCGGGGGCAAGCTGCACATAAACCGATTACCCACTTCCTTACTTGGGTTACTGCTGGGTAGTCACCTATTGTGGAGCACCCACGGGGACCACTCGAAGAAGAAAGAGAAGTTACTCACCTTTAGTAACGATGGTTCTTCGAGATGTGTCCCCATGGGTGCTCTACCACCCGCCCATCCTCCCCGCTTCGGATCTCTGTCTAGTGTTTTTCAGGAGCCTCCGAGGCGGTTGGTCAAGGAACTGGCGGGGACCGGATCGTGCACGCGGCCGGGGCCGCGTAGGGGGGCAGCACGTGCCAGCGCATGCACGATCCAGGAGAAACTGCTAGAAGATTTCCGATCTGCGGCGCCGGGCGAGCCCGTCACCTATTGGACCTATTGTGGAGCACCCACGGGGACACATCTCGAAGAACCATCGTTACTACAGGTGAGTAACTTCGCTTTCTTGAGTCTCAACATTCTTCTGCTAGCAAGTAGCTGTTGAACCACTGGCAAAAAACATGCTGCATCTCCCTCTAGTGGCTGGCTGTACTATTACGTTCAGTTATTGTCTGAGAAGGGTAGCCGTGTTAGTCCTGTAGCTTCACTAACAACAAGCAGTCCTGTAGCACCTTAAAGATGAACACATGTATGGGGTAATGAACTTTAATGGGTGAGACCCACTTGTTTTTTTATTTAAAACAAAGATGCAAATGCAGTTGCTTATCTCATGGATTCGCCTGAAATGTGAGTGGTTTCATAAGTGTTAGTCATATTACTGTCGTATTTCTTAACTATGTCCCGTTTGACAAAACTGTAAGCTAGGGAGAGATGATTCATGTTAAAATCTAGCTTACTCCTCTGGTGCTTCTGAACAGAAATGTTTCCATGGTTAGAAAATGATTTTTTTCCCCCCGTGTCAGGAGCCTGAAATAGGTCAAGGTTGCTTTTAGGATCCCTTGTGTCTGTTGTTAATGTACATTGCTGTCCCTAATTGCTGCAGTATAGTTGTTGACATGAGGATGTGAGACATTACTGTTTTTGTGAACATTGTAGATATTGTGGATATTTTCAAAGCCATATTCACCTCTAGCAATTTATCCCAGTTGGTGCTGCTGTACTATAAAATTCAGATAATGAGGCTTCATGAATAGGTGAACTTGTCACGGTATCAAGTAATGTCTTGACCTGTCTCTGGAAAATCCTGTCACCACCCCCAGTAGATTACAATATCTTGTAAATTAGCCACTACAGTCTGTGGTACTTCTAAAAACCTGGCTGAGAGAATGCCAAGGGAGTGTGTAGAAACAGCTGTTAAAAGATGGTTAGTGTGTTAACCAAAAGCAACAAGACGGAGTCAGGTGTGCTTAGCCAAGGAGTAGAATGCAGAAGCACGGTGGTGAGTGTGTTAAATAAAACATAAAGAAACTCTCAAGCTCATGAGAGAAAATATTTGTACTTAGCTGACTTCTGTAAATACTCTTTCTTTAAAAATTGTTCTGTAACTTGGAGCCAAGATGCTGGAGAGATTAGACTGAATAGCTGGAGAAAGCGTCGCTCTGATGCCAGTTTTTGGGTGCAGTGTCAGAATAAGAGTGTTTGCTGTAACCGAGACGAAGAAATTGACAATACAAATTGTGCACTAAATAAAGAGATACGCATCCTTTTTAAAATATACATTTGGAACTTCATTCCATTTGAGAGCTAGTCTGTAAATAGTTTACTTCTCATTCAGACCTCTCATGAACACTCAGGTTTAATGTGATTTGCTCAGAAACAGGTACATTTGCACATGCGTATAGACACACACACTCTGTTACGTATGTTGTGCTGCTTGCATCTTTCAGCAGTTATGTAATTTTTGCTGTAATCCATCTTGTCCTTCCTATTGTTACTGAGGCATTCCACTGTCAGAAATTACACCATGGCTGATCTGCTTACTGCAAGTTGCTCTGCATGAGAGGATAGTTTTGCCCTGACAGAGCCCCTTGAAGTCAGAGGAAGCAGGAATTGACCCATGGAATGAGTTGCAGGATTGGTTCGTAACATTGGTAATTCTTCAGCACAGCGATGGTGGGTTTTAGCTGTGGGATGCCTATCACACTACTGGGTGCTGTGAAATTATCACTAACAAGCGCCCATGAAACCAAAGATGACTTTTTCTTTTCTTATAAAAGGTCGGTTGTCCATGAATATAGCACTGCATCTCTTTTGGCAGAAAAACAAGCCATTGAGTTGTCTTGGGAGTCAGACTGTTAAGGCGATGTGCAGTATAGACTGTCTCATTTGTCAGAGAATCTCCAGAGCGCTGGCATTCAGTGTTGGCAGTGCCAAGCATGCACTGCCATTTCATCGCTAAGGAGAGCACCAAAATGTCGTTCAAAGCCCACCTCTTTCAATAGAAATACTCAATGAAATGCCAAGAACTTAAGATGGTTCTGTTGGCACCGCACCCAAATTCTGTCTGTACAGCCCAGCTCCGTGGGCTGGGGCTGAGGCTGGGAGCTAGAGACCTTGCCTGCCCAGCAGCAGCTGGGGAGGAACAGGAGCCTCCACACCTGTCCTGTGGAGCTAGGGAACGGAGCCAGGGCCCCTTGGATGTCCCGTGGCAGCTCACCTAGGAGTGCAGGGCTGTCTGTGGGCAGAAGTCGTGGACCTCCCCTTGGCTACATCTGCACTAGCCCAAAACGGCCCTTTCGAAGTTTACTAATGAGGCGCTGAAATGCATATTCAGCGTCTCATTAGCATGCAGGTGGCCGCAACACTTCGAAGTAGGTGGGGTCCTTTCGAAAAGGAGCCCCATCTGAACAAGCCACGCGGCAGCGAGTCGTGTCAATTTCGAAGTCCCCTTATTCCCATCTGCTCATAGGAATAAGGGGACTTTGAAGTACCCGGGGTCCTTTCGAAAAGGATCCCCGTCTGGACGAGCCGCGTGGCAGCAAGCCGTGTCAATTTCGAAGTGCCGCGGCCACCCGCATGCTAATGAGACGCTGAATATGTATTTCAGCGCTTCATTAGTAAACTTTGAAAGGGCCATTTGCATAGCAATTTTGAAGTTTTGGGCTAGTGTAGAGACAGCCCTTGTATGACAAGTTCTCTTGTTCAGGACCTGCCAGGTCCCAACCACGCTGGAAAAAGGAGGTGCAACCTGTATTTCTAACTTCAAATACAGGAATAATACATGCACAGAAATAAAAAAAAAATCATTTTCAGTCAGCAGAACTGACAGCAACCCCAGGGCATGGTGAGAGGAGTGTGGCTTAAGCCTCTGGAAGGGGTAGGGCCCGGGGCAGTCAGCCATTAGCAACACTCAGGCTGCGGTGCTGGGAGCCCCACTTCCCTCAGAGACATGTGGAGTGGCAGAACAGTGCTGCCACGTTTCAAAGGATCCCAGTTCATCTGCCCCTTTTGGTCCCCCATTGGTGGGTCAGTATTCAGAAGATTACTTTTCAAATGATAGCTTAAAATAAGTATTATGCCTAAAACATTTTCACTTATGCATCATCATAAGCATATTCTCATAAAGAATATGAAACACATGGTCCAGTATGTTTGCTATCAAAATTGACTTGTCATGTAAACAGTCATCTTTGAATGCAGATTTCCAAAATCCTCAACAGTGATTGGGGAAAAAAAAAAAGTAATTTCTGCTTTTATAGTGAGACTGGACCCCGACTTTAGATGTCTGCAGGATGGTTAGTGCTTCCAATGAGAGGCCAGAAATTTTAGGAATTATGGGGGGGGTCAGAAAGAAACCTTTTTAGATATTAGATTCAGTCTGAGAATGCTAAAAGCTGTATGTACCTGCCAGTACTCTCGGTTCTTCCTCAGGTGTCCCCGTAGGTGCTCCACGATAGGTGTCGGGCTTGCCCCGGTGCCGCAGGTCGGATCTTTCCAGCAGTTTCTGCCGGACTGCACATGCGCCGGCGCCCACCACTCCCTTGCGTGCTCCCGGCCACGTGCGCGATCCGGTCCCCACCAGTTCCTCTTTAACCACCATCGGCTGCAGACGGAATCCGCTCAGGCTACGGCCAGAGTTAGCGTATTTAATGTTTTTAAAGTGTTTAGAGTTTCTTTTTCAGTCTTTTACCTTAGCTTGTTATTGTTTTCAAAAAAAAAAAAAGAAAAGAGTAAAAAGTAAAGTTTTACAGCCTTAGTAGCAAGCGGAGCACCAGAGGCCCGGGGATGTAAGGCCATTAGTCCGAGAGGGGAACAAGCACAGAGAAGGTGCTAAGTACCCTATTAACAACTCAAAGACTCACCACATTGTCCTCGTCAGGATTCAAAAAGTGAGAGTCATGTCGCGAAGCGATGCCGGCCTCCGATGGGCACAGTCAGTGCATTAGGTGCCTCGGGGAATCTCATGTCACCCAGAAATGCTCCTTCTGCGCAAAGCTCACAGCCAGAGCAAGGAAGGACAGACAGATGCGGCTGAAAATGCAGCTGTTTGACAAGGCCCTCCAGCCAGACGCGCCGGAGCGGCCTCAGCAGGAGGGACCCGCAGGGGCCCATAAAAGGAAAGCTGCTTCCCTAACCCCATCAGCGCAAAAACGGAGGAAGTTTTCACCAACCCGATCCCTGCCAGCAGCCACAGCGAGCGGGACGGGTGGAGCGCATAGCCCCCAGCCGCAGTCACAGCTGAGCGGCGGCGGCGCAGAAACGCACGTGGCAGAGGCTGAGCCTCCGAAAAACAAACAGCCACTCAGCACTGTGGGCAGGGCGGCCGCCAGGCAAGCGGCGGAACCGGCGGCACCGCAGCTAGCGGCACCGACCCCCGGGGAACCGGTGGTGCAGAGCTCGCAGGCACGCGGCCTGCAGGCAACAGGGGAGACCACCCGCGTGGCACCGCAGCGGAGCGTGCCGAGTGCGGCACAGACAGCGGGGCCGAGATCCCCGACGTGGAAAGGGGCGGAGCCAGCCCCACAGGGGATGGGAAAGGCAGCACAGAAAACCCGGCACTGCAGCCCTTCTCCAGACAGGGCTGCAGGGCTACTCGATCTAAGCCCTCCACTTATGCTGCGGACTCCAACGAGGCGGCAGGGGTCACCTCCAGTATACCCTGAGCCCCCATCCCCGTTCCTACAGCCAGCATTACCATGGCTCGGACCACCATCGCCCTTCCTCGGCTTTGAACCCCTGGAGTACTGCCACAAATCAGTCTCTCCATTATCTCAATCACCCAGACAATCTCACTCCCCCAGACGCAGGGGGTATGCGCCTCCAGACTGGTCCAGGTCTCCATCTCCGGAACAGTGCCCGTGTTGCCATGGTCGCCCCTATCACGTGGGGCATAGACACCATAGGCATACTCCCAGGGACAGATCCCCCCCCCCCCCCCCCAGACGTTTCAATATCCCCGAGGGCAATCGCGGACGGGGACGGAAACGCAGATATCTCAGGGAGAGTTGATTCTGGAACCCCGAGATTTTCCCTCGCAAGTATCTAGCGAGAGGATGTATCACCGTCAACGAGACCCAGAGGGGTCCAGAGAGGCGTACCCTAGCGGTTCCTCGCTATCTTCCCCTGACGAGGCCACAGCCCCAGGGGACATCCATCCTCCGGACGATCTCAAACCATTCCAAGAGCTGTTTAAAAGGGTGGTGGCCTTCACGCAAGGCATCCAAACAGCAGAGGTGCAGGAGAAGCACCATAAGCTCCTTAAAAACCTGAGACCTCCGGCCTCTTCCAAAATAGCTATTCCGCTTGATGAAGCAATCATGGAGTCCGCCACCACAATATGGCAGACCCCTGCGTCCACTCCGCCAAAAACAAGAGAGCGGATAAGAAGTACTTCGTCCCGGCGAAGGGCATGGAGTTCCTGTTCAGCCACCCACAACCAAATTCTCTGGTGGTGGAATCGTCTCAACAGAGGTCGAAAACTTCTCAGTACAAGGCAGGGGGAACGGACAAAGATGCCAAGAAACTAGAGTTGTTCGGCAGAAAGGTCTACTCCTTCTCTACCCTACTGTTGAGAATGGCGAATTACGCAGCGCATCTAGCAAACCATAATTTCGACAACTACTCCAGGCTGACTTCCCTCATGGACTCGCTTCCAGAGGACAAGAAGCCGGTGCTGAAGGCCATCGTGCAGGAAGGCTACGCAGCCTCGAGGACAGGAGTTCAGATCGCCCTAGACATAGCGGATACGGCAGCATGCTCAACACCTACGGCAGTGGTCATGTGCAGGGAGTCCTGGCTTCAGACATCGGGTATCCCGAGGGATCTGCAGGCGAAGATCGTCGATCTCCTCCCCTTTGACATGCAGAAGCTGTTTGCTGAATCAACCGACTCGGTCCTTCATTCCAGTAAAGACTCAAGAGCTACTCTCAGGACCTTGGGGATTTACACCCCTCCATACAGAGAGAAAAAGTATTACCCCCAACAAAGACGATACCAGTATCAACCACAGCGTCCCCAGTACCACAGGGGCTACGAGCAAGGGCGACATCAACAGTACCAACAGTACAGAACTCCCAGGCGACGTTCTCAACAGAGCCGTGCATCCTTGGGGCAGGGCCAAAGGTCACAAGTTTGACACACAGATTGAGGGCTGCACTATCACTACCATCGCGCAATGTCATCCGAAGCTACTATTCCACCATCGCCTCCGAGTATTCTATGCCCAATGGCAAAAGATCACCATAGACAAATGGGTACTGGAGATCATAGCCACGGGTTACGCGATTCCCTTCCAGTCGCTCCCACCGCCACGACCTCCACCCAGACCCCACCTAAAGGACTCCTCCCACAAAGCAAGACTCAAGCAGGAGGTAGACCATCTTATCCTTATAGGGGCAGTGGAAAGAGTGCCGGAGCAACTCCGAGGGAAAGGGTTCTACTCAAGATACTTCCTCACAGAGAAAAAGACAGAAGGCTGGAGGCCCATCCTAGATCTTCGAGGCCTCAACCGGTACTTGCGCAAGCAACGCTTTCAGATGATCACAGTCGCCTCTATACTTACGGCACTGGACGATGGAGATTGGTTCGCAGCCCTCGACTTACAAGACGCGTATTTCCACATAACTATTCACCCGGCTCGCAGGCGTTTTCTCCGGTTTATGGTAGGCAAAGAACATTTTCAGTACAAGGTTCTGCCGTTCAGCCTCTCCTCGGCCCCCAGAGTCTTCACCAAGACCTTGGCAGTGGTGTCAGCCTACCTGCACAGACAGGGAGTGTTTATATTCCCATATCTGGACAACTGCCTACTGAAAGAGGCCTCGAAGGAGGAGGTACTTCGCATGATACGCGTCACAGCAGACACATTCTCTTCGCTGTGCCTGGTCATCAATCTGGCAAAATCAAAGAGACCCCACACAGGACATAGAGTTCATAGGGGCACATATAAATTCCATCACAGCAAGGGTTTATCTTCCAGATGCCCGCTTTCGCGCCATTGGTTCCCTCATTCAGGTCATCACCTTCAGCCCTACGGTGCCGGTTCTGACGTGCTTACAGCTGCTGGGCCACATGGCAGCAGCAGCGTTTGTGGTACAGAACGCCCGATTGCATATGCGCAGCATGCAGCACTTGCTGGCGAGCGTCTACAAACCGGCAGCACACACCGTCCACAGGGTGGTGTTGCCCACGACAGAGGTGCGCAGATCCCTGCAATGGTGTGTCCTATTGCCCTTTGGAAAGTGTCTTATTAGATAAAGTATACCTTTTAATAACAAGAACATAATTTTCTAGAAAGTTAAAGTGCAAAGGATATTAACTTCTGTTGGTTTGTAGAGTAATTGCAAGAGCTTAACTGCCTCAGCCATCATAGCATTTATGGCTAGTCCTGATAGTGTCATACGTATTAGAATTCATTATTGTCTGCAAGGTTAGAGAAACCTAAGAACAAACCAAAGGCATCCGTGGTATAGTCATGTGCTTGCAACCAGCATAAAACGTATTGGCTAGTGCTGGCAGCTTGAAGCAAATGAGCAGTCTTGAACATTCAAAATGGTCACTAATTTGCATATGTGAGCAGCTCATTTGCATATTCACAGCAGAAAACGAACAATGAATATGTGATTCTTCCGGCAAAAAACCCCTCTGTCACCAGCCTGTTATACCTGATTTTTTTTCAGGTTAAGGGACTGGAGACTGAGGTGTGTTTTGGCTGGCAGAACCACATCTTCACTGCTCATTTTCTGCCATAAATATGGGAATGATCCACTTAGATACACAAACAAGCAGGCATTTTGAATTTTCAAGGCTGCTCATTTGCATCAAGCTGCCGGCACTGGGGGCAAGCATAGCGCTAGCCATTAAGTAAAGGAGGATATGTCACTCATATAAGGGCTGTATAAACATATTTTTCATGCAAGAAAGTAGAGGATAATTTTCCAGAAATTGAATTCAAGGTACGTATGTCATTGTCTTTTGCTAGACCTTATTTGTTTGCTGATCTTTTTTTTTTTTATCCATCCTGAATTCAGTATTTGTGCTGCCAGCTACAAGTAAAGTGTTGCGTGGATTCCTATGAAATGTCTGTAGACTATCAAAAATGTGCTGTTTCCCCGATGATTTTAAAAAAAATATGGAACATATTTTACCACTTTACTAAATATATTTAGGCAACTTTGGCCTGGCAATAACTTTGTCAACAGTTCCAAATGTCAGATTTGTTTAAAATTCTACAGGAAACAACGAAATTGAGTTTGGGGTTTGAAAATGCAATAACCAAATGTTGTGCACAGAGCTGTCTTGTCCAGAGGACATTTTGGGGTGTCCATCCCAGACCCCTTTCTTTCGGAGGCACCAAGGTGACTGCCTTAACCATCCTGCAGGCAGGGCCCAGACGACTACCTGGCAGCTTGGTGAAGGCCAACAGCAGGCTGCTGTGAAGAAGTGGATCACAGTGGGTGGGGAGAGAGTGGCATATTAGAGGCGGGGCTTGAGGAGAGGATGGAGCTGGGCCAGGGTCTGCAGTGTGGGGTAGGTTCTCCTATGCCCCACGGCACAAGAGGGGAGGTTGCCTCAGGCTCTGTGCCCCCCTTTGGGACGGCCCCAGTTGTGCACTCACATGGTAAAGTGAATTGCTTTTATAGAGCTAAACACAGCCGAATCTTGGATATGTTCAAGTATATGGGTTTTATAGCGCTTTCCCCTGTGCCTTCCTAAATTGGCTTTCCATTATTTGCTCCATCAGTGTTTTTCAAGAGCTCTGAAGTCTGAAACCATAGATGCCTTAGAGCATTCTTTGGGAAAATAAGAGTGTGTATTGAAGAGTAGGAGTCTCTCAAACTAGAGGGCACAAATGGGTGTCAGAGATTCATGAGCTTCCTCCTCTTCCTGTATTGCTGAATGAGTGGGTTGCCCTAGAGTGGGAAGAAAGTGACTATGTAAAAGGTGTGGCCCACTGCCTAAGGCACACTTTCAGAGTTGAGAACACTTTAGCTTGCTTGTGCTTAAACAAAAGGGTCTATTGTGGTTGTGATTGAGACCCTCTCATTTGGCCTACCTGACTACCCAGGTGAATTAAGCTAAACTGAATAAAGACCACTTCATTTGTGAAAAACAGCACCCATAGTAGGATTTACAGAAAACTCTTTCATATCCGGCATTCTGTTATCCAGAACTCTCAAACAACCAGCACCTCAACCATAAGTAAATTTTAGTTGCGTTTTCCGTAAGTACAGTATAGTGAAAGTAAATACAAATGAACACAGCAATACAGTGTAAGTTTACAGTGTGCAATACTACTGTTGTTTGGTAAATACAGTACTCTGTATACATTTTTGTTTTTCTTAATATTAAATCTTGTTTTACTTTAGTATCATGCATTGCTAAGTATACCTCTCTGTTAATTCAGAATATTTGAGTAACTGGCAACCTCCCAGTCCCTGGGCTGCCGGATATGAAAGAGTTTACTGTAATGTGGTTTAATCCATTTCAAATATACATCTTTTTGTTAATTTGGGTTAATTTTCCAGGATGCCTTGGTTAGGCAGCCCTTTGTTCCAGTGACTTAGTTTTGTTTCATGTCCTCATGTGTGTTTGAACAGCAGTTAGAATGTAGTGGGAGCTCCCAGCATAAAAAAAATAATCTGAGAGTTTCTGTGAGTTGATTTGTTGTTAATGATCGATGTCTTTTTTGATGATGATGATCTTACTCATTATGATCTGGGGTGTGGAAGTGTTTAAGAAAATATCACTTGGTGCGGAAAGCATATTGCTATCGACTTCATTCCTCTGTTTGAATTTACCACAGCGATTTCACAGAATTGCAGGGAACAGCAGCCGTCAGACCTCCAAGAGCAGTATAAATCTCTCCTCCCCTTCCCCCTATCCCTCTCTGGCCAAGCATTAATCAGTTGCCACAAATCTGGCATAGTTAATACAGGACCTTCCCCCTTCCAGTGCCTGGAGAGGGGCTCTGTACTGGTGTCCTGCTATGCTATCAGCAGAACATAATCCGGGGTAAGCAATAAAATATACAAAGATGCAGAATTAGTCCCTGGCAGACTAGATCCAGCCTGTGGGATGGTTTTTGCCCAGTCCTGACATAGTGAATGTTTATCTCCTGTTACTGTTTCATTTTCAAAATGTGCATTAAATCTCACTGCATTACTCTCCAGAGTCTTCGTTCTACTTTTTTGAGAGGGGGCTTCCTTGTCCTTTCGCAAGATTCTGGCTAAACCATGGTCAGATTTGTTATCTAGAAGCTGTTTCGTGGCTGCTTCAACAGAATCCATTGATTCTTTCAGCGATGACAAAGTGGTAGAAGAGCAACCAGAGGAAGAGGAGGAGGTAGCAGATGTGGAGGATGAAGATGCAGATGATGATGACGATGATGGCGACGAGATAGAAGAAGAGGCAGAGGAACAGTATGAAGAGGTCACAGAAAGAACTACCAGCATTGCTACCACAACCACCACAACTACAGAATCTGTAGAAGAGGTTGTTAGAGGTAAATTAATGTTTGTTTAATTTGGGGTCTGCAAAATACATCTTACTAGTGTGTATTTGCCCTTTACTACTAAAAATGTTCCAAACAGCAAAATATCCTAAGTTGCTACATCATTATGCTTTGTCTATATGATTTGCAAGTTTTTTTTCTTTTTTATATCTATCTTACATGGATAGTGATTGCCACATATTTCATTGACAACATAGTCACGAACAGCACAGTAAACTATATGAGAAGAAACAGTGTTGCATGTTGGTGAAATGGTGGTTATGAAAGAAAAGAGAATGTTGATATATAGTGGAAAATGTGTGTTAGAAAACCCTATCAGATAGGATGTTGTCCTATATTAACGTTTTCTGTTGTTTTATTCAGATGTGTGGTGATGTTATACCCAGCAGTTCTCAAGAATAAGCAAATACTTATTTTTTTAAAATCACACAGCTTACTTAGTAACAGAGAGTAAGCCGTGCTAGTCTAGGTTAGTGTCTGAGTTACAGCTTACAAATAATTAGTAGCAAAATTATAATGCATTGTAGTCTGTGAAACTTTTTCTCAAGGTGTAATATTTATATAATCTCATTGTTGTTTTACTGTATTAGTCATCCCCCTTGGGAGCATTGTACTAATTAAATGTCTTTATCAGGGTCTTGTACCTCCAAAGAAGTGAGAGACAGATAAAAGCCAGGAAAAACATAAAATGAGCTGAATTCCTAGGAGGTACATGGAAGGAGTTGTAACTTCATGTGTTCAGAAACAAAATGACGATAAAATAGTTGTAATATCACGTGGACATTTCAGTCTTGGTACCCTTAGTCCTTACCTGCTGCTATTGGAATTGAAGGACATGGACCCTTGTGACTTAAGTGTGTAAAAACCCACACTGGCCTGCCTATCTCTTCCAGGTAACAGGTTGTTCTCTCTGGTTGAACGATGTTTATGTTGTTAGGTGGTGGCGGGGACAGCGTAAGATTGATCTTAGCTATGATTTTCATTGCATGATCAGATATGTATATAACTGAATTAAGTTAAGTAGCTAACCTAGAAAAGGTGTGCTTCCTTTTATTAACATGTTTTTTATTCTTCCTTATCTTTTCTTACTGTATCAGGCGAGTGCTGTAATCAAATGAATTTGTTTGAGTAAAGTGGATTTGCAAGAGCTTCCTTTTTAGGCAGAAAAAACTCCTATTTATTCTGACTTTGTCTCTTGAGTCTTGAGTTCACTCACTGGAGAGCCAGTGAGAGACAAAAGTAAAAATCCCAGTTTAGAGCTTTAAACTACTTAACTGTATTTCCATCTGTGAGTGCTTACTGCCCAGGGATGAAGCACCCCATTTTCACTAGTAAACGAATATTTAAGAGCATACAGTTCACTTTAATGGGATTTGAAGTTAGTTGAAATGAGAACAAATTAGATGCTGTATGTCTTTTACCCAAGATGAAATTTCAGAGGTTAAGATGTTGTCACTGGTAAAACACATCAAAAGAAGCTGAAGTACATTAGGAAATCAAGATGTTACTATGACAAGTTGAAGACTGACACAGGGATATTACACTGTTGCACATGGGAGAACAGTAGACCCCCAAGACTGGAAATAGGAAGAGGGGAGGCTCTGTGAGACTTCCTCTACTAATATGTGGTCCATACTAAGGAAGACTTTTGAATACCTTTCTAGGTAGGACTTCTGTGCCAGGAATGGCTGACTAGCTTTAACTCAGTCGTGTTACAAGTAAACTAAGGTTTACTTACAGTAACGCTAACCCTAAGGTCACTTTTCCAAAGGATTACTGCAGTGAAATTTATACAATGTATTTACTACTTGGGTAAATCTTTGCCAAAAATTAAAAATCCTGCCCTCATCCCATGTGTCCCTGCATGCTGCAGTGCTCTGGCTGGCTGTTCTCATCCACTGCCTTCGTAACCCTGGTGGCTGAAAAGTATAATTGTTGTACTTACCTGCCAGAATGTATTATTCTTCAGGGGACATGAATTCTGCGTGAACGCCATAGGACAGAATTCCCCCCATGAGTAAATACTCTCCCTACTGTTCACTCATCTAGTTGTTCAACTACATCTGCATAGTTGCTGGAGACACAATATTTAATTAGAACCAGGAGCATTAAAGAGTGTGCGAAAAAGTTCATCATGTTTTATATGCTTTATCATTCCTATATCAAATCAGTGAAATTATTTTTCTTCTCAAACCATAAATTAAACTCTTCTGTTAATCGGAATCCAAATAAATGGACTTACTCTCATTGATGCCAGAGGATCAAACCCTAAATGAGCAAAGCATGTGCAAAATCAGTTATTTCATAGCTTGTGGCAAACATGTTTTTAAAATCTGTGTGTTTTTTTTAGCCTTTTTTAATTTTTAAAGAGAGTGTGGAAAGGGTGGCCTTGGTGAACTCCTTTCCATTGCCCTAGCACAGTACTTAGCAATATGTCCATGCATTTGTCTGACACGGGCATTAATGCTATAGGTTTTCATTCAGGTAGATTAGGATTCTGTATATATCTGTGCTATTAGCTGGTTAACAGCTAGTAAATCTGGCTAAGGAAGCTGTGTATCTTGACTGGTGGAGTTGAGGTCATGGGCCCTAGGTAACCCAGTCAGGCCTTCTCCATTATATATGTCCCACTCCCTGAATTTGTATTCTTGAGGCTGAATGAGAGAGTTCTGCAGAGTGCTTCACCCAACCTACTCAGCAAACAAGGGAAATCACTTTAAAGACTAGTCATAAACCACAGATCTGCCCTGGTTCTTTTGATATCCCTGCCTCACTAGACAATAAATTGCTTCAGAACCAGAAGCAGTGAAAAATCCAGGTCCCCTGGGAATTTTTGCTAGGACTGAATGAGTAATGGAGAAACTCCATCCTCCTGCAATGTGTACTTGTATGTGATTCCATTTCTGTTCTCCTTCAGCATGGTTGTTGGTAAGCAACTTTTTTCCTCTCCTAGCTTGCATCAAAGAAAATGCAATTAGATCTTGTTCTGAGCATAATGCTGCCTGTCAACATATCAGGCAATTAGAGTTTATTTAGAGGCAAGCATCAGGGCCATCACAACAGCCTTGTTGAACATTTGGCAGTTTTGCACATGCAGATGCGGGAGATTGAGCAAAGGCTTGACCACCTGGTTTTGTAGAGTGGTGCCAGTTAGCAATGATTTCTCCAGCCCTCAAGTCAAACAGATTTGTTTAAACATTTTAGGAAAGAATTGAAGTGGGGTGCAGCTTGATGCAACATATTGAGTGTGTATGTAACCTGCCATTGCACGTGGGAATCTCTGAGCCAGCTTTCTAGCAAAAGAGACGTGCGGTAGCGTTAGGTATGGCGGCTGTTAGTCTTGTTACTCTACTGCATTGTTTTCTCTTCACTTATACATGCCATAGATTCTTTAAATCCATTCAGTGAAAATTATTGCCTATTTACAAAGCAAGTCAATCAGTTTATTATAGTAAAGTACTGATCCTATCAATTGCAGGCTTTGATACAGTGTGGAGTATTAATGCCTTGTTCAAAATCAGTTCTGGTTTAGTATGTAGTGACTTAATTGCTTTTCCCTTTTTTCCTTCTGTGACATGTCATTACCTTGGTTTAAGAGTCAGGATGTTTTATGTTTTGCTTTAGCTAACTGAGGGTAAATTGGATTGGAGGCCTCACTGGGTGAAGGAAATTCAAAGGAGATAATAAATGCTCATACTGCATTTTATGGGGGGAAAAAAAACCTACATAATGTTGCATCTATTTTTCTGCCTCTTGACAAACAGTGGGTGTGATTTACCTTACTCTTATGAATGTTAAAATGCTCAATCTAGCCCTGATCACAGAGAACCATATATTGGTACGTTTCAGTTGGCACAAATATGAATTTATTGGACATATTGATTTAAAATTCAGTTGTCCCTCATAAAAGGATGTATTTAATTTGTGTCACATCAAGTGGAATCATTTTCACTGTTAACCAAGAACTGCTGACTCATAAAAATAAATAAATAGAGCTTTTTTCATTAAAATTCTGGGCCAAGGACAAACATAGCAGAACTGCACTATAAAGCATTCTAATATTTTACATAATGACAAAACTTTCGTTGTGATTTACGCTATACTCTGTCGAAGTCTGTCCTCTGTTAGTCTGATTCTTCAACAGAAAATATGTTAATGTACTGAAACCGTGATGATCTAGAGTTTTGGTTTTATTTACTAATCTGTGTAATATTGACCCTGCATTATCATTGTGTGGGGATAAGCCTTTTGAATGAGTAAAATGCATTTCCGTACTAACCTTCTCAATCAATGTGTCTGGTACATTGGTAAAATCATACTGTGACAGGAAAGCTCTTTCTCGTAAAACGTATATTAATTATGGAAGTTTGTTGATCTAGCCTTAAATTCAAGCTGTTCTTTCTTTGCCCTTTGATACGTTGGTTCTGAGTGAAGTTACTATTCACGCAAAAAATGAAAATTTATGTTTCTTTTATATTGGAATCTGAAGGTTTTGTATTTTAGGCACAGTATGCAACTGTTTTATTTATGCCAGGGTGACCATATCTCCCTGTCCCAAATACGGGACAGGGAGATATGGGGGGCGGAACGGCTTCTTCCAGCTTCACCAAGCCCTGGAGAGCTAGTGCTTCCCTCCTCCCCTCCGAGCCACAGGAGAGTGGTGGCCATGGGCACTCCTGGCCCCGAAGCCTTGGGAAAGCAGCATCATAGCTGCTCCTGCCCCCAGCCCCCAAGGGCCTAAATATGGGGCACTTTGTCCCTTTTGAAAAATAACTAGGGATGCCTTTTTGTGTCCCAAATATGGGACTGTCCCACCCCATACGGGACAGTTGGTCACCTTATTAATGCTCGTTATTTACCCTTGAGTAGGCTCCAGGTCAACATTAGAGAGACAAATTCACTCTTAACTGGCAATTACAATTTTAAGGCATTTAACTGTTTTAAAGAATTGTTCTTTGTATTTGCATTTATAAATAATCATTCTTCATTTAAAAAAAAAACTCTCTCGAAGATATTTAGTGCTATTGTGTTATGAATGCATGGGCTATATTCACAGAGCTGGTGCCAGTTCTACAGCTGCCTCCTGCTGAATTCCAAAAACCTCTTTGATAATTAGTTTAGTCTATGACTGTTCAAATTAAAATTTGGCTGCTGGTTTCAGGCATATATTCAGAATGAATATTTTCTTGTTCTTTAAATATTCCCTTGGGAATAATCCATAGAGCAAAACATTAGCATGGCTTTTTGATGATGGGAAGTGTAAGTGCAAACAAAATCAGTAAAGGAGTAAACTTGATTTAAAACATAGTTCTGTGTCTCGAAGCTGCAACCTATGGGAGAGTGATGCTCCTGATGATGTAGATATGCCCAGATTAAGGAAATGGTAAAAGTACTGACTGGAACTCTTAAATAGTATTCCTTAATGTTATTGAACAGACACTTGGATGATGTTTCATTTGCAAGAGTGGTTTGATTCCCTTTCCTGCTTCATTGCATTAATCAAACTGCCATTTTCTATTGGAATATAGATTATAAAATACAAGTGCAGTGTACACCTCAAAAAATTATGGCCCCAGTTAAATGCCTGCTTTAAGCCCATGCTAAATTGCTTTGCCTGAACTAGGGTGTACACGGATGCAGCGTAAAGGAGCTGCACAGATAAACTCATAATATTTACACAGTTTTTATTTCAGTAGTTATTTGCAATAACTTGTCTTTATAATACACACTGACATATTTGATTGTATACAGTTTTTCTGTTTTATACATAAGTACAGTTTGAACCTCTCTAGTCCGGCATTCTCTGGTCTGGAAACATCCATAATCTGGCATGACTTTAGTTTGCCAGTTACCCAGTTATCCTGGGTGTGTCCAATTTTTCCATAATCCCGTAAAGTTTGTTTACAGCCACCATTCCTGGTTCTGTGCTGTAATTTAGCCATAATTTAATCCTAAATGTCTTGTAAGAGCCTAGTAATCAGTAAAAGTGTTGGTAATGCTGCCAGGCAATGTTGATCAATATTGATAGTTAAGTAGCAGTCAGATCCCAAGGTCCCTTCAGTAACATCAAGCTGCACGTTTAGGGGAATAGTCTTCGGAGTGCAGCATAGTATTGGGAATCAAGAGATTTGGATTTCTTTCCCTTTCTTTGCCAAAGACTTTCTGGATGCAAATCACTTAATTTCACTATGAATCAGAGACTTCACTGCATCTTATGGCTTTTGTTGTGGTGAATTGTATACAGTTCTCAAGAGGAGCTTTCGGATTCCCTGATGGATGGTACTATATAAAGTCACAATGTTGATTTTGCAAGAAAATATATTGGGAAATGAAGATTTGTGGAATATTTAAATTTTGCCTTTCCTGATTGTGGATTAATTTAACTATGACCATTTGAGATTTCCCAAAGGCATTAAGCAGAGCTTAGAAGCTCAGTTCTGTGAGAAAGAATCATACAATCCTAGACTTGGAAGGGTCCTCAGGAGGTAATCTAGTTGAGCTCCCTGCCTAAAGCAGGTTCAACACCAACTAAATCATCCCAGCCATGACTCTGTCAACCCGGGACTTAAAGACGTCTAGGGATAGAGATTCCACCACATCTCTCTGTAACGCATTCCAGTGCTTCACCACCCTCCTGGTGAAAGAGTTTTTCCTAATATCCAACCTACACTTCCCCCACTGCAACTTTGAGACCATTGTTCCTTGTTCTGCCATCTGTGACCCTTGAGAACAGTCTCTCTTCATCCTCTTCAGAGCCCCCTTACAGGAAGTTGAAGGCTGCTGTCAGATCACCCTTCAGTCTTCTCTTCTGCGAACTGAACAAGCCCAAATCAATCAGCCTCTCCTCATAGGTCGTGTGCTCCAGCCCCTGAATCAGTTTGGTGTGCTCCACTGAACCGTCTCCAGTGTGTCCACATCCTTTCTTTAGTGGGAGGTCCAGGACTGAATGCAGCACACTAGATGTGGCCTCACCAGTGCTACGTATAGGGGAATAATAACTTCTCTAGATCTGCTGGAATTGCTTCTCCTAATGCACCCCAGTATGTCGTTAGTCAGTTGTTGTCTAATTCCCATTTCTTTCTTCACAAATATCAACTGTAGTTCTTTACATTTAATTTCCTAGGTTTTTTTTGAAAAGTGCAGCAGGGTGCACCCACATTTAAGTGTACTCAAATTCTAAGGAAACTATTAATTTATCTGCATAATATGTAAGGTGAAAAGGTCTGTAAGGTAACAAAATGAGAGCAGATGAGAAAACTAAATGTTTTCTTATGAGAAATTTCAAACTTCATTTGAAATTTCAGGTGGAAAAATTTTGGATTTTCCACAGAAATTTTCAAACCAATTTGAAAAAAAAATACATTTGTTTAAAATTAATATTTTGAAATTAAGACAAATATTCATTTCGTGTCAACTTCTATGTAGTTTAACATTTCTGTAAAGTGAGCAAAATCATATGTATGTCCTCTATAATGAAGCGAGGTATTACTCTTAATTGTTTAATATTGCTATTACTTTGTCAGTTTTCTAATTACAAAAACAGAAATGTAACATTTTAAGTTAAATTGCAACTCAAAATTTTCATTTTAAAAGTCAGTCTAAACTAGACAATTTCTGTTTTGACATTTCCCATGGGGAAATTGTACTGTTGAAACATTTTTCTTAAGAAAATGGTATAGTAATAATACATTTCTGTTTGAAAAATGTAGAGGACAATTGTATTTTTAAACATGAAAATATTCCCCACAAAAATTGCAACTAGTTCTCTTAATACTACTTTGATCAGTGAGCTTTTGTGAAATAGGTAGATGTAAGTAGTGTACATCCAAAAGTCTAAATGTTTTCCCTTGCTTGTACAGTAGCTGCTTTTCAATCAATAACTTAATTTTCTAGTCACTTTAAAAATTGTCGATATATCCCTCAGTGAGAGAGATTTTCCTGCCATATTGAAAGTTCAGCCATTTTTGCGTCACTTGTGTGGGAAAAGTATGGTGATTTAGTCAAATAGGAAAGATGAATAATTTTCTCCCCATTAGAACTCAAAAATTTGAGCTGAAAATATTTACCTGAAACTTTCTGGAGGGCTAGCAACAGAAAAGCCTCATTTCCCGGCAAAAGACAACACGTGGAAAAACAGCAGGTTAGGACCTGAACTGTTCAGAAACCTCAGTTGTAGCAATAACTACACAAAAGCTCTCCTTCTTTAATTTACTTTGCTTTCTTACAGCTGCAGGTGAAAAATTGTTTGTTCTTAATCAGTTCTCAGAAACAAGATTAAAATATGAGTTACCATTGTGCCATAGCATAATTTATTTTTTTTCTTATTGCAGGTAATTTATTTCCAGTGTGGCCTTACTAGTGAATCTTCCATTACATTTTTGTTGAAAAAATTAAATGTAAAGTTTGTTTTTAATTCTAAATGACATGATTTTCAGTTTGTACTTTCTCCTGCTAACTGTAAGTGTACCATCGCTCATAGATCATGGGCTAAGTCTTCACTTGTACTCAGGCAAAAAATTAATTATAAGGCACCACCTTAGTTTTTTACATGGGTTATGTGTATCATGGGTTTCAGTGAGGGAGGGAAAGCTACTCTTTTTCTATCCCACAATAGATGGCAAGGATATGGACTCTGAGTTACAATCTGCTCCCTGGGTCAAGGTGAGTGATAGTGATGGTTTAACCCCATATTTATGTCGTATATTGTTGCTAATCTCTAAGGCTGTGTCTACACTACAAAAATAACTAAGTTCCTTACTTTGAAGTACAATTTCGAAGTTGAGAGTTTACACACACCCTACCTCAAAGTTAAACTTCGAATTAGGGCACTGCTCCATTCCTGGGAATGGAGAAAGGACTTTGAAGTTGGGCTCCCTTCGAAGTAAGGGAAAATGTGTGTAGACTTTCTGCTGGCTACTTTGATGTAGTGCCTAACTTTGAAGTTAGTTCCTAGTGTAGACACACCCTAAGGCTACATATACACTACAGCAGTCTTTCAAAAGAAGTTCTTCCAGACTCTCTCTTCTGAAAAAACTTGTTTCAAAAGAGCGTGTCCACACACAAAAAATGGGATTGAAAGATTAATCCACTCTTTTGAAAGAGAGCATCCACACAGGTCCTGCTCTTTTGAAAGAATGGAATGGGGATTGAAAGATCTGGCGCCGTGAGGGCTGCTCTTTCAAAAAAAGGGCCCGTGGAGCATCTACATGTGTGTTTTTTTTTGTTTTTTTTTTCCAAAAGAAGCTTTTGAAAGAAGGCACTCTTCCTGAAACAGGAGCAGAAGAGGGGTTCCGGAAGAAGAGCTGCATCCTTTCAATTTCAGGTCGAAAGAGTGCATTTTGTGTGTAGACACTTCTGCATGTTCGTTCAAAACAGGACCAGCTTTCCTGAAAGAACTTGATGGAGTAGACACAGCCTGCATGTTTAGTTTGCCTCTCGTCACCACACAATAGAGCTGTGTTCTGCTATTGCAGTTTCCTGGCAATGGAACACCATCAATATAAAGTGTCAAATGCTATGTAGATCTGAGAGGAAGATTTCACCCTGAGGTAGCACTGGCTTCCCCATGGGGAGGGAGAAGGTAGGCTGTGCAGTGACTTCAAGGAGGGCATCTGACGTAAATTCATGATTAAGTAGTCACTCTTTAAAGATCTGTATTTTCCATTTTCATGCAGTTTTTAGTAGTTCTGGTTGCATTCACTCTTAAACTTGATGACATTTTCCTGACTGCCAGTCAAGTGAATGCTTAATGTGAATAAATACTTCCAGTGCCCTAAGATTCCTGGTAATCATTACCGTTATTTTGCTGAGGGGTTATCTTCATTTTTATTTGCACTATGTAGATAGCAAAAAATATACAAGTGCTAAAAGTCATTGCTTTTATTTTTCCTCTGTGCTTGAGACATTGAGAGCGAGAGATTGAAAAGGAAGTACCAAAATGAATCTTTGGAACTTTAACAGATTGAGTGTCTGAAATACATAAATGATAACTCACATTTCTTAATAAAATAAATGTATCAAGAGACTCAATCCTAGATGGCATGTACTACTTTAAAGATTGCGTATGTCCAATTTATCGCATTAACTAATTTTATTTTTATAACTCCTAATGTTTTTGAAATTACCTATTCTATCAGCAGAATAGATTTTAGTTATAGCTACCTCTTTAAAGTCAATTACTATGCCAGTGATGAATTTTTAAAATGTAATTTGTGGGGCTTCTTCGTGTATTCATAGCTGGGCAAATTTACATTGTGCATAATTGTATGTTGTTTTAAAATCGAACAGGAGTAACTGGTATGGAAAACTGTGTTTCAATAATCACACCTATCCTGATCTTTTAAAAGTAAGATGCCAGCTATTCTACACCATAACTTACTTCATTCATTTTTTAGAGCTGTACTCTGTAACTGCCTACACTTTTGACAGATCTATTTAAAGCTTTGTGGTGAATCAATTATGAATACTTTCCAGTAAATTATTATTGATATAAATATACATGTGTGTTGATTACGTACAGCAATTTGGTATAAAATGTACTATGTAGAAGGGAGTGGAGAAGGATTATGTGCTAAACAGAGCAAATAGCTTAGAAGAAAAGAGGCTGCGAACCATCCAGTGAGACTCTCCAAATCTGGCCAATGCCAGTGAGAGCTTTTAGGTGGTAATGGGCTGTGAAGATTTCTGGTGTTACATCCACTAGCAGGTGTGGAAGTGACCAAGGGAGCAACCCATTTCAATAGTAAGAAGTCAACCTTCCTCAAAATCAAGACTTGTAAAGTCAAAAAGTTTGTAGATAAGTTACCAGTTGCCTGACATTGTTTTGAACCTGTGTGTGATGGAAGCATAGAGGTGGTAGGTACTGGGTTGTGTTTGACTATTTTGCAAATGATACACAGCATGCTGAATGTGAATGCAGTTTTTCCTGTTTGGAACATTATTGGTAAAGGGTATATATATGTACCCAGGTGATGGGCTGAATTCCAGTTTGAGACACTTCTAATCTTAATTTGTACAGCTCAGTTCCCCACAGATTTCTTTGAGTTTTAGTGCAAATACAGTGACTCTTCCAGCTCCCAGTGAAAACTGAGAAACATAAATCATGATATATATTGAAAGCAGACTTCGTACTTTTGTATATACTATGTTAAGTAAGGAGGAGAATCACCCCTCCTCACATAGCCAGCACACCATTAAATCTTACTCTGAGGGTTCTTGTGGATTTAAGTGGTAGATAAGCATTGCATTGAGTTTCTACAGATGACGGAGTTTCCCCAAAGTGATTTTGTATGTGCATGGAATGCACTGTACTCCCTGCATTGTTTATGTAGAGCCATTTTACAGGCCAAGAAAACTCAGTATTTGTGAAAGACATTTTCTATCTTCTAGGATTTCTCCAAAGATGATAACTCAAGCTTCCTCCTGAGCAAATGGCATGTCCACGCACAAAGACTGTACTGCTTTAACTGCACTGGTATTGCAGTAGAATGCCCCTTTTGTGGATACCGGTGTAGCAACTCCCTTAACAGATATGGAACAATAAAACATCTGTATCCGGTATAACTTTGTTCACACTAGGGGTTATACCAGTATAACTACTTTAGTAAATAAAAAATGCTGCTCATCAAAATAGATAAACACGTCCCAAAACTGTGTGTAGAGCAGGAGGGATTTAGTTGTAAATGCAGATGAGAGTACATTTTTTAAAGGCTATAGATAAAGAATTAAGGGGTAGGTAGTTGAATTGCTTTGTGAAAGATCTTGAATGATGTTTCCTTGATGCCTCCATTTTGTAGCTAATAATGTGCAAGAGTAAGTAAACTTGTATAGACTGAAAACAAGACAATACCATTTTCATGCTAAATGTAGTTCCTCCACATCTCCTATAATTAGAGGTATGCTCTGAACAAGCTGAGACTGGTCCTTGCCGAGCAATGATCTCCCGATGGTACTTTGATGTGACTGAAGGGAAGTGTGCACCATTCTTTTACGGCGGATGTGGTGGCAACCGAAACAACTTTGACTCTGAGGAGTACTGCATGGCAGTCTGTGGCAGCGTCAGTAAGTGGACCTCTCAAGCCTGTAGCAGTCTTTCTCTCTCTTGCCACTGACTCTGCTGTTTGTAACAGATTTTTTTGTCTAATACTTGGGATGGGCCTGTGCTACCACTAACCACATTTCTGTCAAGATGTTATGATTGCCCATCTTCTATAGAATGTGTTCACTCATTACTATATGTCTTTCTAATCCAGCATGACAGTGGCTGACTTCTTTAATCCATGTTATAGATGCAAGAGTCTTGCAACTAGCGAATGAAAATTTTGTCCTAACATTTCTATCAATAAGGTAGTTTACAGCTATGGTGTCTCATGTAAGTCTTTCTGTAAAAAAGCGTACTTACATTTCTGTGTCAGTGTGTTTGTCTTCATGCATGTATTATGCATGTGCAAAAACCAAAACCTTAAAACCAGTTGTTAGTGAAACTTTAAGTGGATTAAAATAGTTTTTAAATCTGATTCATGAAAATGCTGTTTTATGTTGATATTCCCTGTTCAGGTTCCTATTTTTATCAAAGCAATACAAACGCATCAAAATGTTTATTTTCTCATTTAAATATTCCTTTTGAAAGATGGTGTGTGTGTGTGTGTGTGTGTGTGTGTGTGTGTGTGTGTGTGTGTGTGTAAAAATAAGTAACTACAAATATGTGTTTCTAAAAAAAGGAAGGAACATAGATTTTCCATTTGAGATTTGTCTCTTCTACAGGTGTGATGGTACACAGTGATGTGAATTAGCTGTTATTTTATTTGAAATATGCCATCTAACTTAATTAAAAAAAGGAATATTCACTTCTGAGTCTTCAATTTGTGAAGTGCCCCTCTACGCCTCAGGGGAATACCGAAGCTGTTAAATCAAAGATTACATTTAATCTGGGTGTGTTTTGATTTGTGAGCCTCTTGTTCTGTTCATTTTCCTCTCCCTGAGGGTTGTTCAAAGGTTGTACTTCTTTAATTTTACCAGTATCATTATAGCAATACAGCACCCCTTTTGTGGATGCTGGGCATACCAACAGTTCGAGAGTTTAGATAGATTGTGTGTGTGTGTGTGCGCTCATGCACACATAAACAGTTTCCAAGGACACCCCTCCACACACACCGGGTTCCATAATTCATAGACAGCCCCTTGTCTGCTTCATTCATAGGACTTAGAGCCTCTATTGACCCATGAGATGTACAAAAATGATTGCATATGTCAATCTCCATCCCGCTTTGCAAGAAAAGATCTGTACAGCCAGATTAGGATGCTTAATTTGGTAGAGCATATTAGGAATGGTGGTCAGAAAAGCTTTAAATATTACAAAGGTGAGAGAGTGAGTTTGGGGGTGGAGAGTTGGCAAGAGGAGGGGAATCAGTAATGTATAGACTAACAAGAAAAGAGGATTTTGCCAATGGCTTTTTCAAAACGTATGGGGAGTTGGAGAGCGGTTCAGATTACAAGCTGCCAAGGAGTCCACACCAGCTATGGCAAGATTGTATGGAAGGACGTGGAGCAGGCAAGTGCCAGAGACATGGGATAGGAATAGTAGAAAGAGACAAGAATATGAAGTAGGTGTCGCAGCTGCTGCTGAGACGCCGAATGTGACAAGCCAACCACGAGACAAGGGTGCTGCGTGAGCAGTGAGAGCCGACCAAAAATGCCGAGCTCTATCAGACCTAGGCTCTAACAAAGGCTATAGGTCTGTGGTGTAACGACCCCTCGTGGGTTTCCCTCTTTTAATAAAAACAATTTGCTTTAAAAAGGAAACACAGTGATGCCTGATTGAATTAAAAAGACCCAAGGGTAATATAGCATGGTGGTCAGATTAAAAGAGAAACAGGTGTCTGCAAATAGCTAATAAAATTCCTTAGAGGGCGTCCCCTGGTGTTAGGTCCCTGCAGTTCCCTGTATAGCCCAGAGAAAATGGAAGCTGAGAGTAGTTAGTTGTTGCAGGAACAGAATGGAAGTTTATTGTAAGTGTTCCCTAAATGACGATGTTACAATATTACAAACACGGTTACAGTTAATACAGTTGATCACATCTACTTACATAAAGGATGAATCCTGTTGCCATTCTCATGCCTTCTGACAGATTGCCCAAAGAAGTATTAAAGAGTACACACTAGTGTGCCCCCGTGTGGGAGGCACTGCTTTATATGACAAACAGGGTGTTGTTTAAACTGGGCAACAATCCCTGCTGTCAGTTAAGTCCACGGGGGGCGCTATTCCCCAGGGGCCCAAAGAGAAAATAAGACAGTATAAACACTGTGCTCAAGTATAATATGCTTGGGGGCCCTGCTACCCCCTGCGTTTACCTAGAAGGGGGCGGAACTGCTGCTTCCTGGTACCCCTTATTTATACGTGTTTGGCCCAGGGGTTGCTAATCCCTGACACCAATGGAAATTTATACTTATGATTTTGTAAATATATAGCTGTACTAAGTTAATTAACAAGAAAAAGGTCTTTGAGACACTTAATAAGCTTCTAATAATAACAGTAATACTATGCCTAATACTTATATTTAAATATTAATAGTTAAGGAAGCACAAAAGCATTTAAGAACAACAATAACAGTAATAATAATAATCAACAATAATATCTATAACTGCAAATAGAAATAAGGAGAGTGAGTCAATATTGGTAGGATACAGCAGTTGGAGCGGCCTTTCTATTGTAGCCTATGCTCACAGCTGCTTAGTCAGTCGGTTGTCCAGTCCGGTAAAAAAGTCTTTTTGGAGTAAGGGCCAGCCCTGGACTGGTCGGCCCCTGCCGGGGAGCGGTGCCAGGTGCTGTGATATACCGCCGTCACTGCTGAGCTTTGCCGCGATGTTACGGCTGTGAGCTGCAGGCGACGCCTGGTGCGGCGATCCAGGTCCCCTCAGTGCCGCTTGTCTGTCCCGTGGCGCGCTGTCCCTCGGGGTGGTGCGAAGTGATTTTTCAGCTGCTTCACCCTGAGGGGCTACCAAAAGGGACTGGTCTAAGTCATAAGACAGGGCCTTCCCAAAGGGCCTCGTCCGTAGTGAGTGCGCTTCTTTTATACACCCAGCTTATGAATTAATCATGAGTCTGGGGCCTGGGTGCGGACCTGACAGGGAACTACCCCCACAGGTCTGGAGACTTAGGATTTTTCCAGAAGTCTTTCCTTTTTTGGTCATGAGTGACCAGTTATGATTCATTAATATTCATGATTCTCATAAATATTCATAGTTGTTGGCTGTTGTTTTCCTGCCAAAAGTTACCCCCTCAGTCTAAATGGATGGCTGTGTATTGATTTTAAGTTAAAATGACTTTCTGAAGGAATTTCTGAGGTAAAACTTTGTGTTTTGTTAATGTATCAAGCATGACCTGTCACCAAGGAGACCTTGCAGTACATCAGAGGCTGGGGGCGTCTCGAAACCCTGCCAGGGGCTTCTCCGACAGGATTTCTTGACAGTATGATGGAGCAGGTTCTCAGAGCACTCTTCAGAAACAACTAAAATGTAAGAGTGCGGGGGGCAGACAAACTTGCACCTGCCTTAGCCAGGGGCATGCACGCCTTCCTTAGCTGTGCCCACTGGAGATTCAGCAGCCATGGAATGGTGCTTCTGACCTGGTCCCAAGCTGCTGTGGTGAGAGAGGGCTGGGGTAGCCCTCTTTCCTCTGGTGCAGCTTGCATTCTGAATCCCTCATTCCCAGCCCCACCCCAGAGCCGTGATTCAGAGGAAGCATGTACACTGGCATTCTATTTTTCCAAAAAACAAAAATTTAATTAAGGATCAGAGCAACAAAGGGTAAATCTCCTGGTACCAAGGTCTGCAACCAAAGGAGTGAGATGAGCCATCTTTTCAAATTCCATTACAAAATCAGTACTACAAGAGCTGCAATGCATGTGCATACGAGATGGTCCTTAATAAATAATGTCAAACAATACTTTTTGTGACCTTTATTTTAAGAACAGTGTGCATTACTGATTTGTAATGCAGTACATATTTACGTCAGGACGTTCAAAAACTTTTTACATATTGTATTTTCTCACACTTTACATTTATATGTGTGTGCCGCTATCGTCCTGATTTTTTTTTTTCCCCCACTCTTGAACCTTCTCTTTCTGTGGAGGATGCTAGGTGTCTTCTGCTTTCCCTTGTCAATACAGTAAGCATATAGACACAGCAATTATATCTTTCCCAACAAATATACTGTTAATGTGAATTTGTATCAATGAAACAAGACATTTAAAAATTTTTACCATCTTAAGTATACTCAAAAATTTTTCAGCTTATCAATATTTTCAAAAATTCACACTACTAATGTGAGTTCATATCTTTGAAATGGGGCATTTAATTATTTTCAGCATCCTAATTATACTGATAGTTTACAGCTTACCGATATTTTAGTGTGATTTCTGCTGCAGAGTTTCTTTGGAGAGTCATTTGATCTTTGGAGAGTAGGCTGTTTTCATTTTCAAGCAGGACTGTAGACTTTCATTATTCAGTTGATTTCTCAGTTTGCACTTTATGAAATTCATATTTGAAAATGCTTGCACAGGTAAGCAGATCCAAAGATGGACAGGATACCAAATGCATATCTCTTCATGTTACTGTAGGCACCCAGTTCAACATAAAGAAGAGGGTTCAATGTAAAGAATTCCAAACTTGAAACACAATTTGGTCTTATTTTTTAAGTGCAAATATTTCAGTCCAGCTGTGTTGAAGTGGCAGGGTAGCTTTCTGCCTTTCTAGATCTTCCGGTTCAGTCCCCAGGCCTCTGAATTTAGAAGTCCATATGTCCTTGTCCTGCAAATCAGCCAATTGCATGTCCAGTTCTGCTTCGTCCACTCCTGTAAATGCTGAAAATTTCAGTGCAGAGGTATCTGCTTGAAGGGGGTTCAATACAAATGACAAAGTACACTTTTCCTTTTAAATTTCTGAAATCGCTCTGCAAAAGCTTCTTGAATTTTCAGTATCACATTTTTAGGTTCACGATGTTAAGCTCATACTTTTTTGCCTCCTTTAATGGCTTCAGTGTCAAGAAATGATCCAGCAAACCTGTCTCCATGTGTCTCATGAACAATATTGGTTTTCACTCAAATGATAGCACCTCCATTTGAGAGAAAGGTGTTCCCCTTTCTTTGTAGCTTTCTGAGTAGGCCATTTAAATGTGAGGTGATGTCCACCGTTATGTGAAATTTTTTTAGCCAAGTAGGATCTAGCAGCTCTGCATATTCATAGCCATTTTCCTGCATGAGCGCCTTCACTTCTTCCACACAGGCAGCAAAACTTGCAAGCACATTTCCCCTGAACTGTACCACTGTACCTTGTGCTGGAGAAAGTCAGACTTATTGACAGTAGACCTCTTCAAGGCATGCGCAGAACTGCTGGTAGTTCAAGCCTTTTGCCATTATTATGCATGACCAGGGTCCTCACTTCTGTGATCTCAGGTGGAAATGTTTGTGCACGGAGTGTGTTTGATGAATTTGATGCAATGAAACAATATCACCTTATGATGCAGCATTTTCTGCAACAGAGAAACAAACCCCGGTGTGCCCCTCTCAGACTTGCCGCATTCAGTTGTGACTGGGATGATGTGGCTGATGTATTTCTTTCCTTTTCATCTCCATGACAGCTGAAGAAAATATCTTCTTCCTTTTTTGGCCTTTGAGCATCAGCAATTGAATAAACAACCTCTAGCGGTCCTTTAAAATTCACGTACTTCCCGAGAAGTGCAACATCATCAGCATTACTCATCTCATCACAAGCAAGAGAAACGCACGGGGCTCTATTAATGTCCTTAATATGCTGACTAGTGATATGTGACCCTTTTTAGAGTTCTATCCCTCACCATCTTTACAGACAATGGAAAATTTCTAGTTCTCTGAACAATCTAATTGTTTTTAAAATCTCTGTACAGCTGCTTTGGTAGTTGGATAAAGTACTCTCTTACATATTCGCCATCCGTAAACGGCTTTCCTCATTTCATGATCTCTTGAGCTGCCGCAAAACTAGCCACAGTTGTGCCATGTGGTGATTTCACCCATTTAGCAAACGTGTTCTTACTTCGCTCTGTCTTGTGTAGCAGCTCCTCTGTGGCTTTATTCTGGCATGTCCAGTTGGATGCTGTTGGACAAAAGTAATGTGTTTTTGGAGAAAATGCCTCTCAAGGTTGCTTTTTTGTTGTTGACAAATTTCTCATTGCAAATGAGACACAAAGGGAGCCCAGCCAAACTGAGTATAAATGCAAAGGATTGGGTCCATACAGTTTGCAATTCTTGGTTGTCATCTTTGACTCTCCTCTTTTTTTGAAGCCATTCCAACCCCACTTTAATTATGCCAATTTTACTTCATGTTTAATTATATTTTTCTTTCTTCAGAAGTGCGTTGCCCTTCATAGCAGAAATGCTGCAAGATTCCTTTTCCTTTTCCTTTTGAAAATGAAGACTTAATTAGCCTTATGATCAAAACAGAGTATCATATCCCACAATGCACTGCACTTACTAAAGGAGTTATCCAGTGTTTCAAGATCACATATCAGTTGCTTTTTGGAAATGAGTTGTTAAGAATTTAACATAATTTTTAAAATATTATCTTTAATATTTAATTATATTGAATGAGTTAGTAGGGGCACCTCAGAGCCAAAGGGAGGAAGGAAGGTTTGCTGAAAACTTGCCCAGGATGTTCTCTGCCGTGGTGGGACAGGGAGTTGGGCTGGGGAGGCAGCAAATTTGGGCATGTACTCTCCATACCCAGGGCACCCTGTGCTCCTTTGAGCTCTGCATCTGGGGGACACTTCTCACCCATGGCAGAGGCAGGTAGAGGGGCTGGCAGTGGCAGCTGCATGGGAGTCCCCTGTGAGAGACCCACAACCCCCCTCCCATATACCTGTTCCACCTACTCCTCCCCTGGCAGCACTCAGATCCGCCCGCCTTACCCTGGCACCCCGCTGCTAACATGTACCAGGTGGAGGTAGGGATCTGACTAGAGCCAGCCAACATGAAAGATGCAGGTAGGAGTGGGGAAGGGCACAGAACCACCCCTTCTAGTTTCCCCCTTCTGGGGCCGGACCACTCTTTCCCAGGGCCCGGATGGAGTCCTTGCAGGTCTGGACACTGCCACTGACTCCTCCTCTGGTTTAGCGGCCAGATTCCCTCCTGCTGCCCCACCAGCCATTAAACCAACTGAATTTATTTTTTCTGTTTAAGCGGCGGCAGGGCAGGAAGCCACAGAGAGATGTTGGCGGTGGCAGCATTCTGAGCCACAACTGACTCCACAAAGAGCCACAAGTCGCCGACCCCTGTCCTAGTACATTGTAAAACTAGGTATTTTCTTTTCAAATCTACTCTACTGTTGTCCCCAAAATGCAGGTAGGCTAACATGTATGTCTTCATCTGTTATTCTTACATGGGCTAATTTGACATGGACTTCCAATCTGGCATCAAAGGATCAGCATCTGTTGATGAGAGCATATTTCTTAAAACACTTGGAATTTGTGCTTCTTAGCGAAACTTCAAGAAAATTGTGTTACATCACATCACAATGATATGTACTATCTAGTTTAATTTATCTTCAAATACAATAAACTCTTTCATATCCGTCATTTTAACCATGAGTAAACTTTAGTTAGGTTTTCCACAAGTACGGCATAGTGAAAGTAAATACAAATAAATTACAGCAAATACAGTGTAAGTTTACAGAGTACAATACTACTGTTGTTACCAAATAAAGCGCTTTATACATTTTTGTTTGCTTCTTAATATCTAACCTTGTTTTTCTTTAGTGTTATGCATTGCTAGGTATACCTCTCGATTATCCAGAATGTTTAAATATCGGGTTCCAGGGCTGTGAGGTATGAAAAAGTTTGCTGTGTAACACAAATTGCAAACTGCCTCTTTCAAGACTAGGTGCTGAAAGCCTGGAAAACAGCACTACCATAATTTCTTGTTCTCAGTATATGTCTTGATTACTTTGCTGCTTGTTTTGGATCTTGATGGCCCTCTAATTAATGGGGAGTAAAATGTTTTGATAGCTAAATGTCCATTTTGAAATCCAGAGTGTATTTAGCAGTAAGCAGTTGAAGTACTTTGCTGCATTTGTGAAAACAGAATGGGCAAAATATATGTAATTTTTAGTTAAAGAACTAAATGGCTCTTTCTATCTTATTTATCAGATGAGTGCTCCAGACAGATGGTGGTGGAGTAGCAGGCTTGAGGGCATCCAAAAGCAAATGAGAAGGTTTACATTTGTTTGCCCTGGATGGCATTGCCCTTTCGCTGTTCTTGAATTTTATAGGAAAATTGGCAGGATGGTGTCTTTTTTAAAAAAAAAAAAAAAAGGCAGAACTTGCAAGTTGCTTCATCCAAGAAGTACCTTTCGAACAGAACAGAATGTGAGGGGAAAGGTTGATCACAGTAAGCTAGCTGCAGCCTTAATTCACCATAGAGTTCCTGAGGGCGTAATTTAAGATCTGGAAGCCTAGCTCTAAAATTTAAATCCTAAAAACCTAATATTTGTCAGTAGTGAGCCCAAGCTTGACACTGCAGCTATGTGCTTCTCCTGAGTGTGAAGTCTTCAATTTGAATGAACACAGAAATGAACCTGATACAAACATATATTAAACCAGTCCCCAAGTATAGTCTCCCAAGAATGATCACATTATATAGGCACTTTCTCTATTCACAACAAAAGGGTTGCACTGGCTCTTGGTATTATTTTAAGAAAAGTTTTCTGAAGCTGTCTCTTCTCCTTTGTGGGCTGCCTGCCACTGCTGGCATCTATTCTCTGGCACTGGAAACTGACAGGACACGTGTCTTGATGGAGTTGATGACAGTTTTAGCAAGGTGCGATTCAGACAGGAATGTAGGTCCCTTTGGTAATTGTTTGAGATTTGTTCTCCAATGACTCTTACCTATAAATTTATTTTTATGTATATTAGCTTCGATGGCTGTTTAGTCACAGCTGACTCACTGTCAGTAACCAGTGTATCTGGGATGAGCCACTTAAAACTGTAATAATGTGAGTTGGGCCCATGGCTTGTCCTTTGTACACGTATGGAATGAGGAATAGGGTATGGTCCTTCACTGTGTTATAGTTTGACTTTAGAATATGAAATGGTGGATTAGAATTCAAATCACTGAACAAGAGTAAGGTTATGGCAAGTGTTAGATTCACGTGTTGGTGATTTTAACAATATTCCCTTGTAACTTACAGGAATTGACTTTATTCTGTCTGATACAGTCATGAAACTTGATTAATCTCAGTTATGGTCAATAACTTTGCTTGTAAATTTTTCTACAAATAATTTATTTTTATGATTAAGAGATCAGAGTTTTTTATAAGGGCTTGTTCAACTTTTGTCGCTTTGGCAGGAGGCACACGTTTGAAATACATTAACATCCTTCACTTCTTAATAGTAATTTCAAGAAATTTAGCACAAGTGAGGGAAGATTTTGTATTGCACCATTTTTTTCCTAAATTGGCACAAATTTCTTTCTTTAATTCCCTTCCCCGTATAGCCACTATTTAACACATTATTATTTGTAATACTGTAGTGCTTAGGGGCCCTAGTCATGGCTGGAGCCTGTGACAGAGGTGCCAACTGGCAAAAGGTTCACTGTTCTGTACAAGCAGTTCCAGTCTCAAACCTGACAAAACACACGACACCTACACACTCTTTTTGAGCTTCTCTTCCTACTTTAGACACCATCTGTTTTTGCTCCAGGCCACTTACTTGACAACTAGAATTTTGAGGACAATTTCAGACAAGCTTCTGTGGTTACTAAAAGAAAGTATCTGACTTTAGGTAGTATTTACACCGTCTCCTGTGCTAGAAAAGAAATGACAACTACAAAATAAAAGGAGGTGACTAACAAAATGCAATGGTCAAGGTAGCCAAAAATACCTGTTACCATTTGGTATCCTCCAGTTTGTCCTTAACTCTAGGATACGTTTTCCATGAAGGGTAGCTAGTGAACTCTCTGCTAAAAGCTTGTAACTTAGAAGTGCTCATAATCATTGTGAGTTGTGGGGTCTGGTTATGTTCAAGGAATAATGTAACTATATTGTGAATTATCCCTTTACAGTCTGGGAGTAACTCTCCAGCTAATCACGTTTCTTGACCATGACCCATTCAAGTGAAAGAGAGAGACTGATCACCCCTCCCTGGCTGGCTGGCTATCTACTGTATTGTTCAATTACCCATCCTTACCCCATCCCAGACTGGTATTTGGCTGGTTTTTATGGAGTTGTCAAAAAAAAAATCCATCTGTTGATGGAGAGAGGGTTATGCAGGTCTGAAGAATTTGTATTATCAGAATAAGTGGGTATATCTAATGATAAATGTTTCTGTGTTCAGCTAAAGAGGCTGCAGTGTCTCCTTCTGCAATTTAAGAAAGAAAAACAATATCAGTTATGTCTCTGCATTATCGCTCTAGCTACTGTATGTGGCTGTTGGGTTCAGGTGTTGCGGAGTTACCTTTTGGTTGGCAGTGAGGATTGCTCTGTGGGAAGCAGTATTTTGTTTTTGTTTCACATTTCAAAGGCAGTAATCATATCCAGAACAGTCAATAGAAATCCATCCAAAATAACTGCAAATAATCAAAACTATGTGCAAGTAAAAAGGAACATTGTAACTGACACAAATCACCCTTTCTGTGAATAAAGACAAAAGACGGATTCAGTATATGGCAGGGCAGGGAAAGACACTCTGCAGCCAGTCACTGAGGAGCCATCTTGTTGAGCAGGAGCATTTTCCATGAGGGATTGGATTCTGGTTTTGGGGAAGCCATGCAACGCTGCAAGAGGCTGACTTTTTTTATTTATTTTTTTTAAATTGGGTCAGGGGGAGGGGTACAGCATTGTTAGAAAACTATTAGTAAGCGTAGGCCTGAGGTTTTTTTTGTTTTGTAATTGTGTTGTGTATTGTAATCATTTGCTTCCATTGTACTCTCTTCTTGCAAAAGAAGACTTATGGAAGTTTTAGCTCAAGTGCTCACACGGGCTATTTGTTGGACAGAAGCAGTGATTTAAGGTAAAACTGTTAAACTGGGGTATAATCGGGTGGGTCAACAGAATTGCCAGGCCCTTGGGCAAGGACGAGGAAGGCAGCTCCACACTCCTTGCAGGGGTGGGGCCACAGGTGGAAGGGGCGAGTCTGGGGTATTCAGCCCTCACTGCTGCCTGAATGATTCCAGCTCTCTCCTCTTCTTCTCTCTGCTCTAGACAACCCTTAGTGCCATCCAGGGCTCTCGAAGCAATTTACAGGGCCCAGGCACTGCCACTGCAATAATGGCAGCAGTGGTTGGGAGTCACAGGCAGTAGCCCCCTCTGACACTCCCCCAGCTCCCAGTCACCGGGCCTGGGTATACCGAACTGGGAGCAGCGAACCTGTCATTTCTAGAAGTAGCCACTGTCCAGGACAATATGTCACAGGGGAATACTGCAAGGGCACATGGGAACTGGGGTGCATTTCTTTGTTAACCTGAAAGGCAAAGACAGAGCTGGCATAGCCCAGAGGAGAGCAGTTGTGGCTGAAAGGCTGGTGCAGTTAGGGACCTAACACCCAGCTACCACAAGCAAGACCCTTGTTTGCCAAACGCAGGAGATAACAAGGTGACATACAATCCTGGGAATACCAAAAACCATCACAGGGCCCCATTATACTGAGGCAGTATTGCTCAGCATGGTAGGTATGAGCACACCTTACTGCATAAAAGATGTCCAGGCCTTACGTCAAAGAAGAGTGTTGAGGCAGGATTTGGTAGCGTGTAATGTGGTAGCTTTGCAGATGTTTACAGGAGGGGTCAAGAATCACTAAGCAACTCCTCTACAGTGAACTCTTCCAAGGGCAAGACAAATCAAGGTAGCCTCACAAGAACTATAAAGACCACGTGAAGCCCAACATTGCTCATGCTGGTTTAAAACCAGGTCAGCTAGAGCAGCATGCAAAAGACCAAACAGGCTGGCGTGATCTTGTACGACACGCATATGACAACTTTGAAGAGCAGCGACGCGTACACCTCAGTGATGCTCGTGAGAGGAAGAAAGCAACAGCAGCAGCCTCACTAACAGAGCCAGGACAATTCCCTTGCCCCCACTGTGAACGCCCACGCCCTTCAAAGCTTGGACTCCTCAGCCACATGCGAGTCCACAACCGATGAGCCTGTGCAAGCTCAAGACGTCATCGTCGGACACGACAGACTACCTACTGCTACAGGGGACTCCTCCCAAATGTGATTCACAATGTGGGACAAAGCACAAAAGGGCTTTGGGGTTTTTTTGTGTTTTTGTTTTTTTTCCAAATAAATTTTAACATGTCATGCAGTGGCAGACAACATTTTAGTAATATTGAAGAGATGATAGGTTGGTGGGGATAGGTGCTGAACAGCCTTGATAGTGAATACCAGCAGGTTATGTGTGACATGATAGAGAATGAGGAGTGAGTGCATGCAAAGAGAAGGGTGATGTGGTCCAACTGACCTGGATAGGAAAGTGATCTTTGCAATGCTATTCTTAACGGATAGGAGCAGGATAAAATTACTTTGGTCACCACCCTAGAAGAGAACAGGAGTCAAGACTGCAGGACTCGAGGTGCAAGATGGTGAGAGTCTGAATGTTGTTTTTACCTGTGTGGATGAATTGCTGTGGGGGCTATGGGTTCCCTGAGTTCCATGTGCCCCCGAGTGGTTCAACCTGTAAAACATTCAGGGGGTGAATAGATTACTTCTGAAATGCAATATATTTAACTATGTCATCCATGTAAGTTTTAAAAGCTTTTGCCTTAGTCACTGACTGAACAAATTCAGATACTTACATCGTTTAATCTAAGCTTTCAGTAATTCACCTTTCCCATGTCCTTCACAAAGTGTATTTATGGAATGTCTTGGGAAGATGGGTTTTCAATATTATCACTGCTAATTTAGGATAGAGACTGTTTTACATGATAGTACTTCAGTTCTTCTGTGGACAAATTACTCACTCTGAAGCTAGGTAGTTCAGCCTGAGTATTATCCTATAAAATACGTAGAGAAAGCAAATAAAATTAATACTGTGAAGCTAGTTTGTTTTTTAAGGAAATTTATTAGCTGAGATTTGGAAGAAGATCAAGTTTCTGTTGGACACTTGAAAGAGGGTTGTTTTTTGTATTTATCTGCATGTATGCAAACATGCATACACATGATTTTAGAGGTTACTTTAAAATACTTAAGTACGGTCATGTTGAGTACATAACCCTCTCACTCCCCCTCCTCTGTCTGCTTAGCTTTCATAATTTTGAACCTTTGATATCATCATTTCATTAGTTACCACAAAGTCTTCCAGAGCAGGCAAGCCCTGAACTTCTAACAAAAGCCAGGAAAAACCTGCCCCTTATTTTAGCAAGAATCTCTGAAATCTTTTCCATATATTTTCTAAGTCTCTCTTTCTCTCTCTCTCTCATTTGAGGTCATGTTTAAGCAAGTAGCTCTGTAGGGAGGAAAAACCCCACACCAAACCAAATCCTTTTCTTTGGTTATGAGAAACTTTGTCCTCGATTCCAGACATGTCTGCAATCTCATTTGTACCCACGTGCATCAACACCCTCCTTTACAAAAAGAGTTGCAACGGAAAGAAAGATAGCCGTAGGCTATTAGATTTTTCACTCAGAGGGAGCTTTAAAAGGCTTGGATGAGAGCCTCTCAGTACTTAGGTAACCTTATTGAGCCTTGCCCATCACTAGTCATATTACAGCTATCCAGTGCAGATACAAATATTTTTAAAGATTAAATTTTGTGGGTTCACAAGATCTGTGAGGTGGCTAAGCAGCACGTCTCTCTGCACAGAAGTTCAGAACACTCCATTTGAAATTCCTGTCTTTGTTAGAACCTTCCACTTTTGCTGCCCATTTTATAATTTGTAATGAGTGTATAATATTCTGAACTCCCATTAAGACTTTTGTTGCTGTTAATGCCCAATTCTTCATCCATTTCATATACATTTTTGCATCCAGTGTGAATATGAAAATTTGGTTGTTTTATTAATTTCCTCCTCCAATTTTTTGACTGTTTGTATTTTTTTTAAAGAAGGGGAGTGAAATGTTTTTGAGAAGAAAATTTTCTTTGCAGAACGCAAAGATTTGGCCTTAATCTTGGGCTGTAGATAACAATTAAGTATGTTGCATTCCAGAAATAACATATTAATTCACTGAATATTATATTATGTTTATTTAGCATTATGCACCCCCCAAATCACAAAAACAGCTTCAGTAAAATCCTGTAACCTTGAGGATGGGAGAGTTTTGCTGCACATGTATGTGTGTGTGTTCCCACGTACTTGAGTCAATACTTAGTTTTGAAGTACTCTGCATACTTTTATTTAAATATTTCAAATAGTCCGTATTTATATTTCAGTACATTTTAAAGCATAAGTTACATTTTTTTTAATTTGACCGAACTTTAAAAAAAAAAAAAACAAAAAAAAAAACCCCACAACATTCCCAACTCTCCTGGATTCTGGTTGGTCCAAACCCACTGTCCCAACTTTGGAAACTTCAGGCTGCCACATTTTTTCTATGACCCAGCTGTTCTCTCCCCACCCCTGGCTGATGGTGGCAGCCCTGTCCTTTCACTCCTGATTGATAATTGCAGCTGACCAACTCACCAGCCCAGCTGACCTCAGCAGCAACTGGGAGACAATCCTGGCTGGTCGTGCCCAGAAGAGAGATGACAAGTCCGTACGGATATGGGGGCATGCAACAGAGTGGACATCTGTGGGCAGCTTTCTTTCAGCTTTTCCTACCATGCTTCATACTCATTCGGTGCGGATTGCCAACTCCTCCTCTGGCTTGAAAGAGCTGTATGACGTCACACGGAAGCTAGCTGGCTCATGGCGTACAGTGGATCAGCCAGTATAGGATAAGGAGGGGTGTATGCTAATGACCCCGAGTGAGCAGCTCAGTAGATAGAAGGAACATGTTGAAGAGCTTCTGAATTGCCCTGACCACAAGGAACCTCTGTTGTTACCACCTGCAAATATACCACTGTGAATTAACAGAAACAGAGCTACAAAAGAATAAATCAGAAAATCCATTGCCTGTGTGAAAAGCAAGAAGAGCACCTGCTTCAGACAACATTCCCACTGAAGCAATGAAAGCAGGCAGTGCGACATCAGTCAACATGATGTATAATTTATTTGGTACACTGAGGAGATCCTGCAAGACTGGAACCTTACCAAGTTTCCAAAGATAGGAAAGGTGAAGGAATGCAAGAATTGGAGGGGCATCACAATACTGTCTGTTTCGTGGAAAAAGTGTTCAATAGGATTCTCTTGGAGAGAATGAAGGCAAAAATTGATAGACGCCTCAGGGAAGAGAGGTCTGGCTTCTGAAGCAAGAGATCTTGCACTAACTGAGTGATAATAGAGCAGTTGTTTGAGTGGGACTCCTCGCTGGGCATAACCTTCATAGACTTCGAAAAAGTCTTCAACAGTGTTAATAGAGACCCTTTGTGGAAACTGCTGCAACACCATGGATTCCCATCCAAAACTGTTAGCTTGATCTGGTCAGTGTATGAATCCTCGACATGCCAAGTTTTTCACAATGGTGTCTTGACAGAATCCCTTCAGCATACTCTTAGGAGTGCGACAAAGGTGCCTATTATCACCTTTCCTGTTCTTGATCAAGTGGACCAGATTATGAGCAGGACAAGAGAATGGCCTTCAACGGGGCATTCGGTAGACACTTCTCAAACAGGTAGGGGACATTGATTTTGCTGGCGATTTTACCCTTTCACACCAACATGAAAGCATGGAAGAAAGGGTCACAACACTAGACACAGCTGCCTCAGTGACTGGACTGCACATTCACAAGGGAAATATGAAGACAGTGAGGATCAGCCAGTCAAACAGTAATACCATCACACTGGGAGGGGATGACGTGGAAGATGTGGAGCAGTTCACCTACGTGGGGAGTATTATGGGCACAGAAGGAGGAACAGATAAGGATATCAGTTCTAGGATAGGGAAAGCAACAGCTGCATTCAAGATTCTCCATCCCATACGGTGTTCACAAATATCTTCAAAGATGAAAATGCAGCTCTTCAACATAAATGTGAAGAGTGTACTCTGGTATGGATCTGAGACCTGGCACACTAAGAAGTCTTCCAAGCACAAGCTACAGACACTGATAAACAAATGCCTGAGATACAGCCTTTGCATCAAATGGCAAGATTGTTGTCACAAATGAGGAGCTTTGGAACAGAGCAGAAGAAGACCCACTTGACGTTCAAATCAAGAGAAGAAAGCGGGGGTGGCTAGGTCACACTCTCAGAAAACCATCATCCAGCATAGTCCATCAAGCTCTCACATGGAACCTTCATGGAAGACATAAAAGAGGAAGACCTCGGACAACATGGAGGAGATCTACTGAGACTGAAGGGCAACAACTGGGTTACTTCTGGAGTCTTCTAGAAGTTTTATCTCAAGACAAAGTGAAGTGGAGGAGAAGTGTAGATGACCTATATTCCACTCGGGAGTACAAGAGTTCAAGTAAGTCAACAGAGTGGGCAGACACATACCTCTTGGGCTGTGTCTACACTAGCCCAAAACTTTGAAATGGCCATTTTGAAGTTTACTAATGAAGCCCCGAAATACATATTCAGCGCCATATTAGAATGCCGGCAGCCGCAGCACTTTGAAATTGATGCGGCTTGCAGACGCGTGGCTTATCCAGACGGGGCTCCTTGTCGAAAGGATCCCGGCAACTTCGAAATCCCCTTTTTCCTAACAGCAGGTAGGAATAAAGGGATTTCGAAGTTGGTGGGGTCCTTTTGAAAAGGAGACCTGTCTGGACGAGCCAAGCGGCTGCAAGCCGCGTCAATTTCGAAGTGCCGCGGCTGCCGGCATTCTAATGAGGCGCTGAATATGTATTTCAGCGCTTCATTAGTAAACTTTGAAGTGGCCATTTGTATGGCCATTTCGAAGTTTTGGGCTAGTGTAGACACAGCCTCTAGTGTCTAATATTGAGAGAACAAGTCCAACAGGCACATATTTTACTTTCTTTTCCACAGTGTGCATATAATAAAGGGACAACAACCTAAATATTGACCTGACAGCTGCAGGAAGTGCAAGAGTTGAAAGCTTTTGTGCTTGTATTTGCACTTGTGTTGTTTCCATAGTATACTGTACTTAACAGCATCACTAAATTTGTAATGAGAGACATACCAGGGCTCAAGCTTTCTTTCCCCCCCTTTCTTTCATCACTGATGCAGCAAATACATAGTTACTGGGATTATGAACAGTGATGCTTAGAGGTTCTGGAGCTTAGCCCTGGCACACATTAAACGCTGCCTATAACTACACTTATCCCTCGCTATACAAGCACAATTGGATCCGAAATTTCTTCTCGTAGGCAAAAACTCATAAAAGCAACACTAAATTCCCATTAAAATACATGTAAAAGTCTCTAATTTGTTCCAAGTGCTTGTGATTTGACATAAACCAGTTGAGTTTAGGTACTTTTCTGATGTATTTGAATAGTTTGGCACCAGAAATAGGATGTAGTGTATGTATGTGGAGCAGGCATTCCCAGCCTACGGGTTGGAACCCAAACATGGGTCCCATTAGATTTGTTAAAGGTTGCCAGTCGGACAGTTTCCAGCTTCAAGTGGCTGTTAAAGAAGCCATTTGCAGTTTCTTTACATTGCTGCCTCAGGCAGAGATCTGTCAAAAGTGATAACTGTTGGAGATGGCAGCTCTCTCTCACTATCACTAGGGATAGCAATTACCTTATACCTAGATGCTGAAACCTTAACACTTGAGTTAATTGCTGGGAGTGGGGGGGTGGGCAGGACACGAAGCCTAGCAGCCCCAGTGAAGAGGCTGTGGGTAGAGGGGGAGTGTTTAAGGCTGGTGTTGTTGAGGGATGCAGGGGGGGCAGTCTAAGACTGGGGGAAATTTGAGGCTGCAGGGACAGTCTATTGCTGGGGGCAGTTTGGGGTTTCTGGCGGGGGGAGTGTAAGCCTGGGGGCAGTTTGGAGCTGTGGGGCGAGTTAAAGGCTGGAGGCATTTTGGGACTGGGAGCGAGCGGTTAAGACCTGGCTGAGGGTGAGGTCTGAGGAGCGGTCGGGGAGTCTAATACAGTAAACCCTGTAGTTACCCAGGGGTTGTTCCTGCCACCCCTGCATAACTTGAATTCTTCCTCGAGTGTCCCCGTGGGTGCTCCACGATAGGTGTCGGGCTCGCCCCGGCGCCGCAGATCGGATCTTTCCAGCAGTTTCTGCCGGACCGCTCATGCGCCGGTGCCGGCGCGCACCACTCCCTTGCGCGCTCCCGGCCACCTGCGCGATCCGATCCCCACCAGTTCCTTCTTAACTGCCATTGGCTGCAGATGGAATCCGCTCAGGCTGCAGCCAGAGTCAGCGTATTTAATGTTCTTAGTGTTTTTAGAGTTTCTTTTCAGTCTTTTCAGTCTTTCAGTTAGCTTGTTGTTTGCTCTTATTGCAAAAAAAAAAAAAAAAAAAGTATATAACAGCATAGGCAGAAAGCCTTAGTAACCAGAGGAGCAGCGGAGGCCCGGGGATGTAAGGCCATTAGGCCTCCTGCCACGGCAGGCTGGGTCCGAGAGAGGGGAACAAGCACAGAGAAGGTGCTAAGTACCCTGTTAACAACTCAAAGACTCACCACAATGTCCTCTTCAGGATTCAAGAAGTGTGAGTCATGCCGCGAAGCTATGCCAGCCTCCGATGGGCACAGTCAATGTATTAGGTGCCTGGGGGACTCTCACGTCACCCAGAAATGCTCCTTCTGCGCAAAGCTCACGGCCAGAGCCAGGAAGGACAGAGAAATGCGGCTAAAAATGCTGCTCTTTGATAAGGCCCTCCAGCCAGATGTGCCGGAGCAGCCTCAACAAGAGGGACCCACAGGGCACCATAAAAGGAAGGCGGCGTCCCTCACCCCAACAAAAGCGGAGGAAAAACGGAGGAAGCTGTCTCCAACCCGATCCCTGCCGGCAGCCACAGCGAGCGGGATGGGTGCAGCACATAGCCCCCAGCCGCAATTACAAACAAACAGCGGCGCGGAAGCGCACGTGGCAGAGGCTGAGCCTCCGATGATTAAACAGCCGGCCCACACTGTGGTCAGAGCAGCGGCCAGGCAAGCGCCGGAACCGGCGGCACAGCAACTAGCGGCACAGACCCCCGGGGCACTGACGGTGCAGGGCTCGCAGGCACACGGCCTGCAGGCGCTGTGGGAGACCACCCGCGTGGCACCGCAGTTAAGCGTGCCGACAGCGGGGCCAAGATCCCCGGCGCAGAAATGGGTGGAGTCAGCCCCACAGGGGAGGGGAAAGGCATCAGAGAAAACCCGGCACCGCAGCCCTTCTCCAGACAGGGCTGCAGGGCTGCTCTCTCTAAGCCCTCCCCTTATGCTGCGAACTCCAACAAGGAGGCAGGGGTCTCCTCCAGTCTACCCTGAGCTTCCCTCCCCGTTCCTCCAGCCAGCATCACCATGGCTTGGGCCACCCTCACCTTTTCTGGGATTTGACCCCCTGGAGTACTACCACAAATCAGTTTCGCCACTGTCTCAATCACCCAGACGCCCTCGCTCCCCCAGACGCCGGGGATATGCGCCTCGAGAGTGGTCCAGGTCTCCATCCCAGGAACCGTGCCCGCGTTGCCATCGTCTCCCCTATCACGCTGGGCGTAGACAGCACACCCCCAGGGACAGGTCCCCCCAGACGGTTCACTATCCCCAAGGGCAATCGCGGACGGGGACGGAAACGCAGCTATCTCAGGGGGAGTTGGTTCTGGAACCCCGAGATTTTCCCTCGCAAGCCTCCAGCGAGAGGATGTATCATCGTCAACAGGACCCCGAGGGCTCAAGAGAGGCTTACCCCAGTGGTTCCTCTCTGTCCTCCCCCGACGAGGCTACAGCCCCAGGGGATGTCCACCCCCCGGCCGATCTCAAACAGTTCCAAGAGCTGTTTAAAAGGGTGGCCTTTACGCAAGGCATCCAAACAGCAGAGGTGCAGGAGAAGCACCATAAGCTCCTCAAAAACCTGAGACCTCCGGCCTCTTCTAAAATAGCTATTCTGCTCAACGAAGCAATTATGGAGTCCACTACCACGATATGGCAGACCCGAGCGTCCGCTCCACCTATAAACAAGAGAGCGGATATGAAATACTTCGTCCCGGCGAAGGGCATGGAGTTCCTGTTTAGTCACCCACAACCAAATTCACTGGTGGTGGAATTGTCTCAACAGACGTCGAAAACTTCCCAGTACAAGGCAGGGGGAATGGACAAAGATGCCAAGAAGCTGGAGCTATTCGGCAGAAAGGTCTACTCATCCTCTACCCTACTGTTGAGAATGGCAAATTCTTCTTCGAGTGTCCCCGTGGGTGCTCCACAATAGGTGACGGGCTTGCCCGGCGCCGCAGATCGGATCTTCCAAGCAGTTTCTGCCGGACCGCGCATGCGCCGGCGCGCGCCGCTCCCTTGCGCGCTCCTGGCCATGTGCGCGATCCGGTCCCCGCCAGTTCCTCTTAACCGCCGTCGGCTGCAGACGGAATCCGACTAGGCTAAGGCCAAATAGCGTATTCAACGACTTTATCTGTTTTTCTTTCAAAGTTTTTCATATACTTAGGCTACTACGAGTTAGCCGGTTGTTATTTTGCAAAAAAAAACAAAAAACAAACAACAACAAACAAACTACGAGCGGGACAGCTTCAGTCCAGTCCCAGTAACAAGCGCCGGAGGCCAGGAGCTACGGCCATCAGCCCTCCTGCTGAGGCAGGCCATCGGACGGGGAAAACAGCACAAAGAAGGTGCTAAGTACCCACTTAAAAAAACTCAAAGACTCACCAACAATGTCCTCTTCAGGCTTTAAAAAATGTGAGTCCTGCCGAGAGGCGATGCCAGTGTCCGGTGGGCACAGTCTATGCATAAGGTGCCTGGGGGAGTCCCATGTGGCACAGAAATGCGCCTTCTGTGCTAAATTAACAACCAGAGCACGAAGAGACAGGGAGATGCGGATTAAAATGCTGCTTCTTGATAAGGCCCTCCAGCCAGACGTGCCGGAGCGGCCGCAGCAGGAGGGACCCTCCGGGGCCCTTAAAAGGAAAGCTGCCTCCCTCACTCCATCAGTGCAAAAACGGAGGAAAGTCTCTCCAGCCCGATCCCTGCCGGCAGCAACAGTGAGCGGGACGGGAGGAGCACGCAGCCCCCACCCGCAGCAACAGCTGATCGGCGGCGGCACGGAGAGCCACGTGGAAACGGCTCAGCCTCCGATGATCAGCCAGCCGCCCCGCACCGCAGGCAGGGCGGCGGCTAAACAAGCGCCGGTACCGGCGGCACCGCAGGCAGCGGCACCGACCCCGACGGAACCGGCGGTGCAGAGCGCGCAGGCACGTAGCCTGCAGGCGCAGAAGGACACCGCATGTGCGGCACGGCCTTCGAGCGTGCCTAGCACGGTGCCGACGGGGCCGGGATCCCCCGCGCGTCAGGGGGCGGAGTCACCTCCTCCAGGGAGGGGGAAGGCTGCACACAAGAGGAGGCATTGCAGCCTCTCTCCGGACAGGGCTGTGGAGCTGCTTTCTCACAGCCCTCCGCTTATGTTGCAGACTCCAACCAGAAGGCAGGGGTCTCCCCTAGCCTACCCGGAGCCCCCTTCTCCATTTTTACAACCAGCCTCGCCATGGCTGGCACCACCTTCACCCTTCCTGGGGTTTGAACCACTGGACTATTATGCGAAATCGCTCTCTCCAATGTCTCTACGATCTCCCTCCCCCAGACGCAGAGGGGTACGCACCAAGGGAGTGGTCTAGGTCACCTTCCCAAGAACAGTGCCTATACCGCCATGGTCGCCCCTACCACGTGGGGCATACACACCATCGGCAATCTACTAGGGAAAGATCCCCACAAACTATCTCGTACCCCCGAGGGCAATCGCGACCGGGGACAGAGACTCAAGCATCTCAAGGGGGACTGGTCATGGAACCCCGAGATTTTCCCTCGCAAACCTCCAGCGAGAGGGTGTACCATCACCAGCAGGAACCGGAAGGGTCCAGAGAGATGTACCCCAGCGGTTCCTCGCGCTCTTCCCCGGACGAGGCTACGGCCCCGGGGTACGTCCATCCTACGGACGATCTCAAACAGTTTCAGGAGCTGTTTAAGAGGGTGGCCTTCACGCAAGGCATCCAGACAGCAGAGGTGCAAGAGAAACACCATAAGCTCCTCAAAAATTTGAGACCTCCGGCCTTTTCCACAGTAGCAATAACGCTTGATGAAGCGACCTTAGAGTCCGCCACTACGATATGGCAGACCCCTGCAACTATTCCGCCTGTCCAAAAGAGAGCGAAGAAGAAATACTTCGTGCTGGCGAAGGGCATGGAGTTCCTGTTTAGCCACCCACAGCCAAACTCCCTGGTGGTGGAGTCCTCGCAACAAAGATCAAAAACATCTCAATTTAAAACAGGGGGAACGGACAAAGATGCCAAGAAGCTAGAGCTGTTCAGCAGAAAGGTCTACTCCTCCTCCACTTTAACGTTGCGAATGGCAAATTACGCAGCGCACTTAGCGAACCATAATTTTGACAACTATTCCAGGTTAACTTCCCTCATGGACTCGCTTCCAGAGGACAAAAAGCCGGTCCTCAAGGCCATAGTGCAAGAAGGCTACGCGGCTGCGAGGATGGGAGTTCAGATTGCTTTGGACGTTGCGGACACGGCAGCACGTTCCACAGCAACCGCAGTGGTGATGCGAAGGGAGTCCTGGCTCCAGACCTCGGGTATACCGAGGGATCTGCAGGCGAAGATAGTTGACCTTCCCTTCGACTCGCAGAAGCTGTTTGCTGAATCAACTGACTCGGTCCTTCATTCCAGTAAAGATTCAAGAGCCACACTCAGGACCCTGGGGATTTACACCCCTCCATACACAAAGAAAAGGTACTACCCTCAGCAAAGGCGGTACCAGTACCAGCAACAGCGCCCCCCGTATCACAGGGGTTACGAGCAAGGGCGACATGAACAGCACCAGCAGTACAGAACTCCCAGGAGACGCTCACAAAAGAGCCGTGCGTCCTCGGGGCAGGGCCAAAAGCCACAAGTTTGACATACAGATCCAGGGCTGCGCCATCACTACCATCGCACATGGTCATCCGAAGCAGCTGTTCCACCATCGCCTCCGACCATTCTACGACCAGTGGCAAAGGATCACCACAGACAAATGGGTGCTGGAGATCATAGCCACGGGGTACGCCATCCCCTTCCAGTCGCTCCCACCGTCACGACCTCCACCCAAGCCCCACCTCCAGGAGGCCTCCCAGGTAGCGAGGCTCAGGCAGGAGGTGGACCATCTCATGCTCATAGGGGCGGTGGAAAGAGTGTCGGAGCAACTGCACGGGAAAGGGTTCTACTCCAGGTATTTCCTCACGGAGAAAAAGACAGGAGGCTGGAGGCCCATCTTAGACCTTCGCGGCCTCAACAGGTACCTGCGCAAGGAACGTTTTCGGATGACCATGATCGCCTCCATCCTTACAGCTCTGGACGATGGAGACTGGTTCGCAGCCCTCGATTTACAAGACGCGTACTTCCACATAACCATCCATCCGGCTCACCGGCGATTCCTCTGGTTCATGGTAGGCAACGAACACTTCCAATACAAGGTCCTACCGTTTGGCCTCTCCTCGGCCCCCAGAGTCTTCACCAAGACCTTGGCAGTGGTGTCAGCCTACCTGCACAGACGGGGTATTTATTTTCCCGTATCTGGATGACTGCCTGCTCAAAGGGGCCTCGAAAGGGGAGGTTCTGCGCATGATACGCGTCACAGCAAACACGTTCTCCTCACTTGGCCTGGTTATCAATCTGGCAAAATCACACATAGACCCCACACAGGACATAGAGTTCATAGGGGCTCGCATAAACTCGATTACAGCGAGAGTATACCTACCAGAGGCTCGCTTTCGAGCCATTGGTTCCCTCGTGCAAGTCATCACCTTCAGCCCTAAGGTGCCGGTCTTGACGTGCCTGCAGCTGCCGGGCCACATGGCAGCGGCGACGTTGGTAGTGCAGAATGCCAGGTTACACATGCGCAGCATGCAGCACTGGCTGGCGAGTGTATACAAACCGGCAGTACACACCGTTCACAGGGTGGTGTCACCCACAGCCGGGGTGCGCAAATCCCTGCAATGGTGGGTAAACCCCAGGAACTTGCTAACAGGGTACCCTTCCACCAGCCGCAAATATCGGTTTTTCTCACTACAGATGCCTCCCTCATAGGGTGGGGAGCGCACATGGGCGAAGAGGTGACTCAAGGACTGTGGTCACCCACGGAACAGTCTCTACACATCAACGTACTGGAGCTCAGAGCAGTGTTCAACGCCTGCAAACACTTTCGAGACCACATACAAGGCAAAGTCGTCGGGATCAGTACAGACAATACCTCCGCCATGTTTTATATAAACAGGCAAGGAGGAGCTCGATCCCGTGCCTTATGCGCGGAAGCAATCCGCTTATGGAACTGGTGCGTCGCCCACGATATAATCTTGAAAGCCGCATACTTGCCGGGTGCGCACAACGTGAAGGCAGACCAGCTGAGCAGGCGTTTTGCGCTCACACACGAGTGGCAGATCCGTCCCGATCTGCTACGGCCGATTTTCCACGCATGGGGTTTTCCCCAAATAGATCTGTTTGCCACTCAGCACAACAAGCAGTGCCCACGATTCTGCTCCAGGGCAGGACTGGGATGGGGGTCCCTGGGGGACGCGTTCGCGATCCCGTGGGGGGGCCCCCTGCTTTATGCGTTTCCTCCCACAGTGCTGATCCACAAAGTTTTGCAAAAAGCCAGGAAGGAAAGGGCCCGGATGATCCTGATAGTCCCAACGTGGGATCGCCAACAATGGTTCCCCCTACTCCTGCGCCTGTCGGACCGTCCACCGATGCCTCTTCCGGTGGCGCCGGATCTGCTCACGCAAGCCCAGGGGTCCATAGTGCATCCGCACCCCCACAGCCTGCGACTGCAAGCGTGGTTAATCCATGGCTCAGCTCCCTAGAGAACACATGCACAGTGTCAGTACAACAAGTCCTAGAAAGTAGCAGGAGGACTTCCACTAGGAAGACCTACAAACAAAAATGGACTCGCTTCACGGCTTGGTGTTCTACCAAGCAGCTGGCCCCCCTTTCGGTGTCTATACCTACAATTCTAGAGTATTTACTGGACCTCAAGAGAGGAGGACTCTCGCTATCCTCGTTAAAGGTCCACCTTGCCGCCATCTCGGCGTTCAGACACGAGGAGGAAGGGCACACGGTGTTCGTCCACCCTATGGTTACCAGGTTCCTCAAAGGGTTGGTAAACCTCTACCCCCCTCGGAAACCGATTCCACCTTCGTGGAACTTGGACCTGGTGCTTACCACACTGATGGGACCACCGTTCGAGCCCTTGGCCACGGTTCCCCTCCGCCTTCTTACAATAAAGACGACCTTTATTCTTGCAATTACGTCAGCTCGTAGGGTGAGTGAGCTCGCAGCAGTCATGGCAACGCCACCCTGCACTGTTTTTTCCAAGGAGGCGGTAACCATACGGCTGCATCCAGCCTTTGTTCCCAAAGTTTCTTCCGAGTTTCACATCAACGAACCTATTGTTCTACCCTCGTTTTATCCAAAGCCTCATAACTCCAACGAAGAGGCGCGCCTACACCTCCTGGACGTGAGGAGGGCGCTAGCCTTCTACGTAGAGAGGACCAAGTCCTTCCGGAAAACGGATAGACTCCTAGTCTCCCTCGCTCCCAAATCGAAAGGAGAGGGTCTCTCCTCGCAGAGAATCTCACAGCACATTGTATCCTGCATAAAAATGTGCTACGAGCTCAAAAAGACTCCTTTATCGGCCACTCCCAGGGCTCATTCCACCAGGGCGGTGGCGGCATCAACAGCCTTTTTGAAGGGCGTTGCGTTAAAAGACATTTGCAGAGCGGCGACCTGGTCATCCTACGACACCTTCGCCAAACATTACGCCCTTCACAGGGTATTCCAAGAGGATACCCGTCTCTCTGCAGCAGTCCTCTCGGGGACAAGCTGCACATAATCCGATTACCCACCTCCTCTCTTGGGTTACTGCTGGGTAGTCACCTATTGTGGAGCACCCACGGGGACACTCGAAGAAGAAAGAGAAGTTACTCACCGTAGTAACGATGGTTCTTCGAGATGTGTCCCCGTGGGTGCTCCACTACCCGCCCATCTTCCCCGCTTCGGATCTCTGTTAGTGTTTTGCAGGGGCACCCGAGGCGGTTGGTCGAGGAACTGGCGGGGACCGGATCGCGCACATGGCCAGGAGCGCGCAAGGGAGCGGCGCGCGCCGGCGCATGCGCGGTCCGGCAGAAACTGCTTGGAAGATCCGATCTGCGGCGCCGGGCAAGCCTTCACCTATTGTGGAGCACCCACGGGGACACATCTCGAAGAACCACCGTTACTATGGTTAGTAACTTCTCTTTATGCAGCACACCTAGCGAACCATAATTTTGACAATTACTCCAGACTGACTTCTCTCATGGACTCGCTTCCAGAGGATAAGAAGCCGGTGCTGAAGGCCATCGTGCAGGAAGGCTACGCAGCCTCGAGGACAGGATTTCAGATCACCCTGGACGTAGCAGATACGGCGGCACACTCAACGGCTACGGCAGTGGTCATGCGCAGGGAATCCTGGCTTCAGACATCGGGTATCCCCAGGGATCTGTAGGCGAAGATTGTCGATCTCCCCTTTGACACGCAGAAGTTCTTTGCTGAATCAACTGATTCGGTCCTTCATTCCAGTAAAGATTCAAGGGCCACTCTCAGAACCTTGGGGATTTATACCCCTCCATACAGGAAGAAAAAGTATTACCCTCAGCAAAGACGATACCTGTATCAACCCCAGTGTGCTCAGTACCAAAGGGGCTACGAACAAGGGCAGCATCAACAGCACCAACAGTATAGAACTCCCAGGCGACGTTCCCAACAGAGCCGTGCATCCGCGGGGCAGGGCCAAAGGCAAAAAGTTTGATGGACAGATCGAGGTCTGCACTATCACTACCATCGCGCAATGTCATCCAAAGCTAATGTTCCATCATCGCCTCTGACCGTTCTACACCCAGTGGCAAAAGATCACCACAGACAAATGGGTACTGGAGATCATAGCCACGGGTTACGCGATCCCCTTCCAGTCGCTCCCACCGCCACGACCTCCACCCAGGCCCCATCTCAAGGACAGCTCCCACGAATCGAGACTCAAGCAGGAGGTGGACCATCTTATGCTTACAGGGGCAGTGGAAAGAGTGCCGGAGCAACTCCAAGGGAAAGGGTTTTATTCAAGATACTTCCTCACAGAGAAAAAAACAGGAGGCTGGAGGTCCATCTTAGATCTTCGAGGCCTCAACTGGTACTTGCGCAAACAACGCTTTCGGATGATCACAGTCGCCTCTCTTCTCACGGCACTGGACGATGGAGATTGGTTCGCAGCCCTCGACTTACAAGACGCGTATTTCCATATAACAATCCACCCGGCTCACAGACGCTTTCTCCAGTTTATGGTCGGCAAAGAACATTTCCAATAAAAGGCTCTGCCGTTTGACCTCTCCTCGGCCCCCGGAGTCTTTACCAAGACCCTGTCCGTAGTGTCAGCCTACCTGCACAGACGGGGGGGTTTATATTCGCATATCTGGACGACTGCCTACTGAAAGGGGCTTCGAAGGAAGAGGTACTATGCATGATACGCGTTATAGCAAGCACGTTCTCTTCGCTGGGCCTGGTCATCAACCTGGCGAAGTGAAAGATCGACCCCACACAGGACATAGAGTTCATAGGGGCACGCATAAACTCCATCACAGCAAGGGTTTATCTACCAGATGCTCGCTTTCGCGCCATTGGTTCCCTCGCACAAGTCATCACCTTCAGCCCCATGGTGCCGGTTCTAACGTGCTTACAGCTGCTAGGCCACATGGCAGCAACAACGTTCGTAGTACAGAACGCCAGATTGCATATGTGCAGCATGCAGCATTGGCTGGCGAGCGTCTCCAAACTGGCAACACACACTGTCCGCAGGGTGGTGTCGCCCACGACAGAGGTGCGCAGATCCCTGCAATGGTGGGTGAACCCCAAGAACATGCTAACGGGTACCCTTTCATCAACCACAAATCTTTATCTTCCTTACCACTGACGCCTCCCACATAGGGAGGGGAGCACACATGGGCGACAAGGTGACAAAGGGACTGTGGTCCCCTACGGAACAGTCAGTGCATATAAATATACTGGAGCTCAGAGTAATGTTCAACGCCTGCAAACACTTTCGAGACTATATACAAGGCAAAGTAGTCGGGATCAATACAGACAATACCTCCACCATGTTTTATATAAATCGACAAGGAGGAGCTCGGTCCCGTGCCTTTTGTGCAGAAGCAGTCCGGTTGTGGAACTGGTTCATCACCAACAATATAACCTTGAAAGCTTCGTATTTACCAGGTGCTCACAATGTGAAGGCAGACCAGCTGAGCAGGCGCTTCACACTCACACACGAGTGGCAGATCCGTTCCGATCTGCTACGACCACTTTTTCACGCATGCGGGTTTCCCCAGATAGACCTGTTTGCCACTCAACACAACAAGAAGTGCCCTCAATACTGCTCCAGGGCAGGACTGGGATGGAGGTCCCTGGGGGACGCATTCGCAATCTTGTGGAAGGGCCCCATGCTCTACGCATTTCCTCCCACAGTGCTCATCCACAAGGTCTTGCAGAAAGCCAGGAGAGAGAGAGCCCGCATGATCCTAGTAGTCCCAACTTGGGATCGACAGCAATGGTTCCCCTTGCTTCTGCGCATGTCGGACCGCCCACTGATGCCACTTCCGGTGGCGCCAGACCTGCTCATGCAAGCCCAGAGGTCCATAGTGCATCCACACCCCCGAGGCCTGCGACTGCAAGCATGGTTAATCCATGGCTCAGCTCCCTAGAGAGTACATGTACGGAGGGAATGCAACAAGTCCTAGAAAGTAGCCGAAGGACTTCTACCAGGAAGACCTACAAGCAGAAATGGACTTGATTCACTGCATGGTGCTCTACCAAGCAATTAGCTCCCCTTGATGTGCCTATATCTGTAATATTAGAATATTTACTGGACCTCAAGAGATGCGGACTTTCCCTATCCGCGTTAAAGGTCCACCTTGCCGCTATATTGGCTTTCCGGCATGAAGAGGAACGGCCAACGGTGTTTGCCCATCCCATGGTTACCAGGTTCCTCAAGGGGCTGGTTAACCTGTACCCCCCTCGGAAACCGCTTCCATCTTCGTGGAGCTTGGACCTGGTGCTTAACGCGCTAACGGGACCACCTCAGAAACATGGTGGAATGAGGAAAATCAGTGGGACACTATCATACCGGGATATAAATTATATCGGAAAGACAGAACAGGTCGTGCGGGTGGCGGAGTGGTACTATATGTGAGGGATAATATAGAATCAAATGAAGTAAAAATCCTAAAGGAATCAAAATGTTCCATAGAATCATTATGGATAACAATTCATTCCTCTAATATGAATATGGCATTAGGAATATATTACCGACCACCTAACCAGGACAGTGATAGTGATGCTGAAATGATAAGGGAGATTAGAGAGGCTATCAAAATAAAAAACACAGTAATAATAGGAGATTTCAATTATCCCCATATTGATTGGGTGCATGTCACCTCAGGACGGGATTCAGAGATTAAATTTCTTGATGCCTTAAATGACTGCTTCTTGGAGCAGCTAGTACAGGAACCCACAAGGGGAGAATCGATTCTCGATCTAGTCTTGACTGGAACGCAGGTTCTGGTCCAAGAGGTAACTGTTACTGGACCGCTTGGAAATAGTGACCACAATATAATAACTTTTAATATTCCTGTGTTGGGAAGAACACCGCAGCGGTCAAACACTCTGGCATTTAATTTCAAAAAGGGGAATTACACTAAAATGAGGAAGCTAGTTAAACAGAAACTAAAAGGTAGAGTAATTAAACTAAAATCCCTGGAAGCTGCATGGAAACTGTTTAAAGACACCATACTAGAGGCCCAACTTAAATGTATACCCCAAATAAAAAAACACAGAGACCTAACAAAGAACCACCATGGCTAAACAGCCATGTTAAAAAGGCAGTGAGAGAGAAAAGGGCAGCTTTTAAAAAGTGGAAGTCAAATCCTAGTGAGGAAAATAGAAAGGAACATAAACACTCCCAAATTAAGTGTCATAATGTTGTAAGAAAAGCCAAAAAAGAGTTTGAAGAACAGCTAGCCAAAAATTCAAAAAATGATAGTAAAATGTTTTTTAAATACATTAGAAGCAGGAAGCCCACTAAAAAAGCAGTGGGGCCCTTGGATGATAAAGATATAAAAGGAGCGATCAAGGAAGACAGTGCCATTGCGGAGCGATTAAATGATTTCTTTGCTTCAGTCTTCACAGCTGAGGATGTTACAGAGGTTCCTAAATCTGAGCCAGCCTTTTTAAGTGACAAATCTGAGGAACTCACTCAGATTGAAGTGACATTAGAGGAGGTTTTGGAATTAATTGATAAGCTGAATAGTAACAAGTCTCCAGGACCAGACGGCATTCACCCAAGGGTTCTGAAAGAACTCAAATGTGAAATTGCAGAGTTATTAACAGTGGTTTGTAACCTATCCTTTAAATCCACTTTGGTACCAAATGACTGGAAGACGGCCAATATAACACCAATATTTAAAAAAGGCTCTAGAGGAGATCCTGGCAATTATAGACCGATAAGTTTAACATCAGTACCAGGCAAATTAGTAGAAACACTAGTAAAGAGTAAAATTGCAAGGCACGTAGAAGAGCACGAATTGTTGGGCAAAAGTCAGCACGGTTTCTGCAGAGGGAAGTCGTGTCTAACTAATCTATTAGAATTCTTTGAAGGGGTTAATAAACATGCGGACAAGGGGCACCCAGTGGACATAATATACCTAGATTTCCTGAAAGCCTTTGACACGGTCCCACACCAAAGGCTTTTATGTAAATTAGGTGGTCATGGGATAGGAGGAAAGGTCCTTTCATGGATCGGAAATTGGTTAAAAGACAGAAAACAAAGGGTGGGCATAAATGGTAAATTTTCACAATGGAGGAGGGTAACTAGTGGTATTCCCCAGGGGTCAGTCCTGGGACCGATCCTGTTCAACTTGTTCATCAATGATCTAGAAAATGAGGTAAGCAGTGAGGTGGCAAAGTTTGCAGATGACACCAAGTTGTTCAGGACAGTCAAAACCAAAAGGGATTGTGAAGAACTACAAAAAGATCTCAGCAAACTGAGTGATTGGGCAGCAAAATGGCAAATGAAATTTAATGTGGGTAAGTGTAAGGTAATGCATGTTGGAAAAAATAACCCAAATTACACGTACTACATGATGGGGTCAAATTTAGCTACGACAGATCAGGAAAGGGATCTTGGAGTTATAGTGGATAGTTCTCTGAAGACATCCACGCAGTGTGCAGCGGCAGTTAGTAAGGCAAATAGGATGTTAGGAATTATTAAAAAAGGGATCGATAATAAGACAAAAGATATCATACTTCCCCTATATAAAACTATGGTACGCCCACATCTCGAGTACTGCGTGCAGATGTGGTCTCCTCACCTCAAAAAAGATATATTGGCATTAGAAAAGGTTCAGAAAAGGGCGACTAAGATGATTAGGGGCTTGGAAAGGGTCCCATATGGGGAGAGGCTAGAGAGACTGGGACTTTTCAGTTTGGAAAAAAGGCGATTGAGGGGCGATATGATAGAGGTATATAAAATCATGAATGGTGTGCAGAAAGTGAATATAGAAAAATTATTTACCTTTTCCCATAATACAAGAACTAGGGGACACCAAATGAAATTGATGGGTAGTAGGTTCAAAACTAATAAAAGGAAATTTTTCTTCACACAGCGCACAGTCAACCTGTGGAACTCCTTGCCCGAGGAGGCTGTGAAGGCCAGCACTCTATTAGGGTTTAAAAAAGAGCTTGATAAATTTTTGCAGGTTAGGTCCATAAATGGCTATTAGCCAGGGATAAAGTATGGTGCCCTAGCCTTCATAACAAGGGCAGGAGATGGATGGCAGGAGATAAATCACTTGATCATTGTCTTCTGTTCTCCTTCTCTGGGGCACCTGGCATTGGCCACCGTCGGCAGATGGGATGCTGGGCTCGATGGACATTTGGTCTGACCCAGTATGGCCATTCTTATGTTCTTATGTTTGAACCCTTAGCCACAGTTTCCGTCCATCTCCTTACGATAAAAACAACCTTCCTTCTTGCAATCACGTCAGCTGGCAGGGTGAGCGAGCTCGCGGCAGTTATGGCAATGCCACCTGCACAGTATTTTCAAAGGAGGCGGTAACCTTATGGCTGCATCCAGCCTTTGTTCCGAAAATTTCTTCAGAGTTTCATATTAACGAACCTATAGTTTTACCCTCGTTTTATCCAAAGCCTCATAACTCCAACAAAGAGGTGCGCCTACATCTCCTGGACGTGAGGAGGGCACTGGCTTTCTGTATAGACAGGACGAAGTCCTTCCGGAAAACAGATAGATTCCTAGTCTCTCACACTCCCATATCAAAAGGAGAAGGTCTTTCTCCACAGAGAATCTCGAAGCACATCGTATCCTGTATAAAAATGTGCTACGAACTTAGAAAGACTCCTTTACTGGCCCCGCCTAGGGCTCACTCCACCAGGGCGGTGGCGGCATCAACAGCCTTTTTCAAGGGCATTGCGTTAAAAGACATCTGCAGAGCGGTGAGCTGGTCATCCTACGACACCTTCGCCAAGCATTATGCCCTACACAGGGTATTCCAAGAGGATACCCGTCTTTTGACAGCGGTCCTTTTGGGGGCAAGCTGCACATAACCTGATTACCCACCTCCTTTCTTGGGTTACTGCTGGGTAGTCACCTATTGTGGAGCACCCACGGGGACACTGGAGGAAGAAAGAGAAGTTACTCACCGTAGTAACGATGGTTCTTCGAGATGTGTCCCTGTGGGTGCTCCACCACCCGCCCATCCTCCCCGCTTCGGATCTCTGTTTAGTATTTTTCAGGAGCGTCCGAGGTGGTTGGTCAAGGAACTGGCAGGGACCGGATCGCGCACGTGGCCGGGAGCGCGCAAGGGAGCGGCGCGCACCGGTGCATGCGCGGTCCGGCAGAAACTGCTGGAAAGATCCGATCTGCGGCTCCGGGGCAAGCCCGACACCTATCGTGGAGCACCCACGGGGACGCATCTCGAAGAGCCATCGTTACTACGGTGAGTAACTTCTCCTTTTCCTGCAAGGGGAGGGGAGCCAGGAACCACCAGGGCTGGTCAGTTTCCTGGCTCCCAGAGTGGCAGGAGCAGGGGACCAGGGGCAGGCTGGTTCCAGTCTCCCCATGGCTTGAGGCCAGGAAACTGATCAGCTCATGGCTGGTCAGTTTCACATTCCCACCATTGCAGGGGAGGGAATCAGCCATAAGAGCCTTTTTCATCTCTTCCCTCAGCCGCAGGGCTGTCAGACAGCTGTATGTCTGAGGGAAGGGAGGGAGAAGGCTCCAGCTGTGGGGTCTCCCAACCCCCAACCACGGACCCCACGGCTGGAGCTGATCCTGCTGCGGGGCTCCCTGGCCACAGACCCTGCTCATGTAAGCGGGGGAAGTTGACTCATATAGTGAATAAAGGTAGGTATATATGTTCCTTGTTTTAGTGAGTACTCATAAATAAAGTACTTGTTAAACAAGGGATGAGTGTTCTCTGTAATGGTGTGCTTGATGCTTATATGTAAATATTTTTGTTGCTACTTTCAGTAACACTTTCGGGAGATGGGAAGTTTTCACAGAATCATAGGGTTAAAAGGGACCTCAAAGGTCACCTGTTTTAACTCCAAGGACATTGTTACTTTATTAACAGGAGGGGGGTGGGGGGGATCATCTTTTATTATCATATTTGAAAGACACTGTATGCTACAAAAGGCAAGGAGCGCAGCTGGCCCTGTTGAGATTTAAATCTATATTTCCAAAGCTTAGAATCTTGTTTTATTTTATTACTATATATGACATGATATTCAGTACTTGTATCCTCTAAATCACCTGTCCATAAACCTATAAAGAATGAAGTAGGCTTTATTCATGAAAGTATGAACCTTTATGAATAGTGGGAGGGGCTCTTTCCTCCCCTGCACTCCAGCAAGCTTGTTCTTGTGGTTCTTCTGTCTTTGATTTCATCTAGTTTCTAGTCGCTGTTGCATACTCAGCATACCTAATTTAACTGATGGAACACAAAATATAGCAAAATTGAAGCTTCCATTTATTTACGAGTACTTTGATAGAATCAAAATAGATAACAAAAAAATCTTCAAGATATTCATACGTTAGTGATCTCTACTAAAGTGCATTTGCTGTTGGTACTGAAAAACAAAGTCTGGAGTACCTGTATCATTTAACATCCCCAAATTATTCAAATATAATAAAAATTTCCATGGAAGGGAACAATTACAGTTTTTAATAAATACTTTTACACATATAAATGTAGACCAGGGACTGTTGTAATTGTTTCTTTTGTGTTCATGATTGTTGTAAGTCAGAAATCTTTAAACTGGGTTTTCATATTCTTGAAGATACATAAGTGAGCATCTATAATATAATTGTTTTGGACTTTGTGAATACACTAAATGGATTGCATGGTGAGTGTGATTATTAAGCAGACTTTTTTTAAACAAAGTTTTTATAAATCTCTTATGCCAGATTGATTGATGTTTTGCCTTTTATTTTAAAATTGTTTTTAGGCAGTTATTTCCATTTTCTAAAAGTAAGCTAACATAAATTAACTTCTGAATCCCCAATACCTTAGTTAAAAAACTCCATAAAAGCATTAATCATAGCCATAGGAAATGGAAAAGATCTGCCTAGTCATCTTACTCATCCTTTGATGATGCAGGATTGTTCACTACAGGAAAGCGAATTCTAGTTTTAAATCACACAAGAAGATTTTGTCCCTTTTTAAATGGGAGACTATTCTGCAGACTAATCAACCTCGGTGTTAATATTCTGTTCTAATAGGCACTCTAAACTTTATTTTGATCAGTTTCTTTCCTTCACTCTTAATTAAACTTTCTGTGCAATCTTAAATAGTTCTCCTCCATCTTTGATGTTAATATCCTTCACATATTTGTATGTGGTCATGTTAAGCTCAGCAAACTCCAATGCACTTGTAACATACGGCCCATCCACACAACGCCAAGTATTCATGCCACGAGTGGCGTTCTGCTTGAACTGTTGCTAGACTAGTGTCAACAGCAAGCACTGATCTGCCAACTTCATCACTTCATTTGGTATTCTCATTTGACTCCCACAGTGTTTCTGCCCACTCTTCAGGGATGCCTTTGACAGCTCAGAGAACTGACTGGGTCACTGCTCTAATGGCTGTGTGAAGGCTTGAGGTGTTCTCATTTCTCTCCCGTTTGTCACTGTCCATGCATGCCACAGGAGTTCCACTGCATTAGGTAGGTGAAGAGGAATGTGCTGGGCGCCGTGGAAGCATCTGGAGGGGTAGCCACCCTCTCCTGCCCCGACATAGTTCACTTCTGCTTCTGGCTGATGGGGCAGAACTCTAGAGAGGGATGGCGGATCTGTTGTTTCATCTAGAGCAGTGTTTCTCAACCCCTTTTTTTAATAAAGTACCCCTTTTCAAATATATCTATAATAAGTACCCTCAGACTTCTGTTTATGTATCCCTGAGAGTATGCATACCACCAGTTGAGAAACATGGTCCTAAAGTAATCTGAGGTCTTGAAACAAGCTCCATTCAACCTTTCCAGATTACTCTTTTCAGGAGTCAGATTTGTTTTACATACCACCACGTTACACCTCCACTTAAAAACTACTTAATTACAAAAACATGCAAAAAAAATCCGAGAAGATGACTACTAAAAACTTGTAGACTTTCTACCATCTTATTATCAATAAATGAATTGGAATAGAAATATGGGACTTACATTTCAGTGTAAGGCATATGAAGTAGTAGAAACAAGTCGTCTGAATGAACTTTTACATTGTACTGGCTTTACTAATGTTTTTTATGTAGCGTCTTGTAAAACTTGGCAAATATCTAGATGAGTTGGGAGACTTCGGTGTACCCCCGTGAGTACTCGTACCACTGATTGCGGAACACTGACCTAGAACATGAAATGGGACAGTCCAGGGCTAAATCTTAAAAACTGAAACCATTAACCAAATAGATAAAATTGGACTCACTAGTGCCTCAGGACCCAAAAGTGGCAGTGCTTGTCTTAATACACACCAGGCCGCATGGGGTCTAGAAGTTGCTGTTGATGCTTTCATCTTGGTTGCAAATGGGGGTGCAAAGCAGGGCATAGTGGAACAAACCAAAAAGGAGAACACATGAAAGTGGTTGTAGACATCTTGGATTTGCTTTCAGGGAGTACTCTGGGATAACTATGATATTCATGATGTTTTAAGTGCCTGCAGGGAAGCTTGCATCCTGTGTGTTTGGTGTTCAGCGTGGCAGAAGTCGCATGAGTGATGTTGGATGTTCTACACTGCTGCAGTCCCACTCGTTTTGTTAGCAATAGTAGATTAGATTAATAGAGTTTTAGACCAGAAGGGCTCCCGCATAAAACAGGCCATCTTACCCGTCGCTTGTGGTGGAACTCCAGCTTATCTTTTTAGAAAGACATCCAGTCTTGATTTAAAGATTGTAATCTTGGCAAATCCACCATGTCCCTGGGTAAGGGTTTTTGGTTTTTTGTTGTTGGTTTTTGTTTTTTTTTAAATTCCAAATCTTAGTTAGTGCTCCCACACACACCACCCCGTTAAAAATATGCACCTTATTTCTAGTCTGAATTTATCTAAGTTGGGCTGCCACCCATCAGGCCTTTTTATTCCTTTTTTCTGCTAATTTAAATAATGGTCTTCTATCAGAAATTTCTACCCTGTATAGGTTCTTGTGATTGTTATGGTTTAACCTTTTCTTGGAGAAACCAAATTGACTGAGCTTAAGTCCCTTGTTATAAGATATATTTTCTAGACTTCAGATAATTTTGTAGCTCTTTTCTGAATCCTTGTTCGTTTTTCAACATCCTTTGGACACCAGAGCTGGATCAAGTATATTCCTAGTGGTCTTACTAATGCTGTAAACAGAGGTAGCTCCACTTTCCTAGTCCTTATTGACACTCTTGTGCTTACACATCCAAGAACAGTTTTATTCTTCTTCACTGCAGCATCTCTTTGGGCACCGTTGTTTAACTGTGTATCCTGGTGACACCAACATCCATCTCAAGGTCCCTCTATTTCAGGATACAGTCCCCCCAGTTTTGTAAGTTTTATCTATATTGTTGGTTAGATGCGGCTACACTTCCTCTGCTTGCACTAGAAAATTCATAGCCTTTGTTTTCTACAAATGGTAGCTGCTCTGAGAAGGGATAGGTGATGTGTTGGTTTAAAAAATAAAAGTTTGCTCTGTCTCTTAGCTACAACTGCTACAGTTTCTACTGGGGATGGAGCAGCATCAGAGAAAGGGGTTCAGCACACGCATTTGGGTCCAGATTTTCAAAACAGCTGAACATTCAATATCTTGAGCTCTTCGGAAGAACTGACCATAAGTTATTCTAAATGCTCTGACACTTTTTTCTTGTGCAAAAAAGTAAAGGTCAAATTTGCATAAGTATTTATTTCACTGTTTCATTTAGTCACTTTTTTACAATTAAAGTTTTCCTTTGTAATACATATTTTAATTTTACTTCTGTATTTCTAATAGGCTTTAGTAACTGTAGTTTCGTCAAAGAAATAAATATATGGAGGAAAATCAAAAAAAGTTTGTGACAAACATTAAGTTAGAAAATTATATTTTTAAATGCTTTAATAAAAACACAAAGCTTTCCCTTCGCTCAGTTCAACTTTCAAATGATCATAGTTGGAATTCCCCAGTGCTAGTAAATTTTTGCAAGATCACTTGCACCATCATAGGCATGTCTTAACTTGAAGCAAATTATTTGCCTTATCTTTCATTTGCAAAGCATCTTGTAAATTTAAGACACTATCTAAGAGTTTTCTTATGAAAACAGCATGGATGTCCAGCACATGCAATGTAAATGGTACGTTCATGTGTTTAAACTCCTGTGTTTAGTGGCATGACAGCTGGGGGCAGATTGATCAGAAGAGCATAACCAGGAATTCTTCTGAGTTCTAATTTTGTCTCTGAAACTCTCTAATTCCATGTTGTCAAAGTGAAGTGACCCTTTGTGTCTGATTCCATATCTGCAAAGTGGAGATAACATCTTACTTTTGTCACAGGGTTGTCATAATAACTAGTGTTTACAAAGCACTACGTATGTAGAAAGTATTAAGATTGATTAATGTATGTTGGCTATTACCAGGATGGTGAATATGTGTAGGTGATTAAATGATAGAGCTATACAGTATTTACATTACATCATAATTATATAGTGACCCCAGAGTAGAAAATACTACACATTCTGCACTTCTTGACTCATTAGCATTGATATTGTACAATTTAACTTCCCATTCACTTTGGAGTTCCAGGCAAGGAGTAAGAGCGTTCAAAATTTAAAAAAAAAAAAAAAAAGTTTCTTTGGGCCTAGTATTAGTGCTATCAGGCTTTAAATACCACATAGAAATGTTGTAAAAAAAGGCTTCTGCTTTTTACAGCTGGTGTTATTTGCCTGGAGGGTGGCATTCGTTTCTATAGTCGTTATGGTTTTACAGTTGCAAAAATGATTTTATTGAAATGAAATATTAAAATATGATGGATTGCAATAAAAGTTATGGAATAACTTTAATTTCCATATGGGAGAGCATTGGGATACCATGATTTTCAGTAAATCTCTCATAGAAATATTTCCCCCTTATTACTTAGTAGTTGATGGTTGTTTCTGAGTCACTAAAGAGTAGGCTGATGATCTGATGAGTGGTTTTGTTTTTTTTTTTGTGGTTTTGTTAACCCTCCAAAGCACTTAATAGTGGAAAGGAATAAAACATATTTGTGAGGATAGACTGCAACTGAGAGGGACTTTTACTAGAATTTTTTTGGATTGCCATATGGTTGTGATTTACATGGTCTCTGTAGATGCTTTAAAGTGTGTTCATTTTGTTGCACATTCATTTTTAATCTTTGGAAATAAATAAAGCATGTGGTTTTGAAAAATGTCTGCTGGCAGTTTATGTACCTTAGGTAGTGCTCAGTGTGTTTGCTCTTTGCATGTTGCCTTTGCTAATAGCTCGTACGTTAAGTAACATCGTATTGAGTAAAACAGTTATTCCTGAATTATAAAAAAGTGAAATATTTCTTCAGTGCCATACTCTACATACATATATATAGTTGATACTGAAGTTTTATCAAACTAGTCTCCAGCCTGAAATTTCTTGAGTGACTTCATTCCACTGGAAAAAGTATGATATTCATTTCGGTGTTCACATTAACTGTATTCATACTAAACTGGAAATTGTGCTGTTTCTCCCCTTTTCTCCTGTTAAACTCCTGCTCTAGTCCCCACCACTGCTGCCAGCACTCCTGATGCTGTTGACAAATACTTGGAAACACCTGGTGATGAGAATGAACATGCGCATTTCCAGAAAGCCAAGGAGAGACTTGAAGCCAAGCACCGTGAGAGAATGTCTCAGGTAAGTCATACCAGTTGTTCATAGCTAAGGCGGATGTCTTGTTAGAGGGGTCCCAGGATTCATGAATTTCTTGATTCCTGTATTCTGTGGAAACTTCCATGGCTTTTACCTGCTCTTCTTCTAGTCTGTGGAGTTGTCGTCTTTGAGTAAATGTTCCTGTGATGAACACACGCATACAGGACGCTCATGTGCCTGTGAATTCTTGGCAGGAGAAAGCAAAACAATGTTTGCAAGCCTGACCCTGCTCAGAGCAATACCATAGGCTTACAAACAATGGCATATGGGGAGGCCGCAAGCCTGCTGCTACTGCTGTCAACAGTCTGCAACTCGGTGGAACAGTTGCATGCCCCTTTATACTCCACTTTTGTCCTTTCTTAGTTTATCATTCTGGCAATGTTCTCCTTTGTTATTTTTATTGCTTTAGCTTCATACAGTTGTGTTTAAAAAGGGTGTTCGCTTCCTTTTTTTCCCCCATTCTGTCTTCCTTTCTTTGGGCTGCTAGATCTCAGGTTACAGCCCTGTGTGACGGGGTGTGCCATGCAACACTTGGATGGCACCTCCTTCTGGACACTCTCGGGAATAACTTGCAAGATTGATGTCCCTTTCCACAGGTGCATGCAGTCCTACATCTCTCTTTCAGGATCTACAGTGGCCACCTCACTACCTGCACCACAAATTGCTGCTGCCTCTTTGTGACTTGCTCATCCAGCCAGGTTATCAAATGGCTTCCCCTTCTAGCTTGGAAAGTCTCTTCCCAGAGCTTCATGCAGTCTTTCTACTACTCTTTGTCTCCCACTCCTACTTCCCCAGTAGCTGGGTGGGGAACCCAGACCTACCCTCTACTCAAGGTTCTGGCTGAGTCCTCCGAACTGTCCTAAACTTGCCTCTTCAGCACTCCCCTACCCGCTCACTGAACTACTGCTTGTGGGTGTTCTACAGAGGAGTAGTTATAGGGATGTATGCTTGAAGGAAAAGTAGCTGTTACAGTAACATGAGTTCTTCAAGGTGTTTGGTCCCTAGCAGTAGCCTTCTTCCAGCACTCCTTCCCCTGTTCTGTGGAGCTTCTGCTTCACAATTGAGAAATAACTGATTGGTGACGGGACTGTGCCTCCCTATGTGCCTTCATTCGGAGGTGCAGAGCAGTTGAGAGCAGATAGACTCAGTTTTTATGTTCAGAAGGGAGCATTGTGATCATCTAAGTCTGACCTCCTGCACACTGCAGGCCACAGAATCTCACCCACCCACTCCTGAAATAGTCCCCTAAACTCAGGCTGGGTTACTGAAGTCCTCAAGTCACTGTCTAAAGACTACAAGTTACAGAGAATTCACCATTTACATCGTTTAAACTTGCAAATACTCCATGTCCCATGCTTCACAGGAAAGTAAAAACCCCCCATGGTCTCTGCCAATCCTATCTGGGGGGAAAATTCCTCCCTTTACATATGGCAGTCAGACCTGGAGCAGCACCCATTAGCCAGATACCTGGGAAAAAATTCCCGTTAGTAACTTTGAGCCCTCTCAGTCTAGCGTCCTGTGTCCACATGTTGGAGATTTTTGCTACTGGTTGTCACTAATGAGCCACATGCCATTGTAAGCAATCCTGTCATACCGTCCCCTCCATAAACTCATCTAGCAGTCTCGAAGCCAGTTAGTTTTTTTTTTTTTTTTTGCTGCTTAAAAACTTTGTTAATTTTAAGCCTAAACTTGTTTACGGGCAGTTTATATCCATTTGTTCTTGTGTCCACATTGATGCTTTATTTAAGTAACTCCACTCCCTCCCTGATTTTTCTGTCTCTCTCATGAATTTACAGAGAGTGATCATATCTTCCCTCAGCCTTCTTTTAGTTGGGCTAAAGCAGCCAAGCTCTTGGAGTCTCCTCTCAGAAGGTAGGCTTTCCATTCCTTGCATCGACCTAATAGCCTTTCTCTGCACCAGTGCTACTTTGAATTCATCTTAGACATAGGAGACCTGAATTGCACAGTGTATTCCAGATGAGGACTCTCCGGTGCCTAGTATAATGGTGCCTAGTATAATGGTACTAGCAGTTCCCTGTCTCTGTTGGAAATACCTCAGCTGATGCATCCTAGTACTGCATTAACTGTTTTTTATGGACACGCCTCACTGATGACTCATGATCACCAACCGATACACCCAGATATTCCTCTTCCTTCTGTCACTTCCAGCTGATCAATCTGCAAGACTGATGCCAAAAATTGTCGCTGTTAGTCCCTAAATGCATGGCCTTACACTAGTAAATTTCACCCCCTTTCTGTTACTCATTTATAAAGTCATCCAGATCTCCTTGTGCAATATTCCAGCCCTCTTCCACACTGATTATTCCTCCCAACTTTGTGTCAGCCACAAATGTTATTAGCACTTGCTTTTTACATCAAGGTCAGTAAAGAAAATGTTAAATAACATTGGTTGGAAGCCCTGCGGCGCTCCCCTAGTAATCTGCCAATAGCCCAAGCGCTCACCTTTCAGTGAGCTCCATTGTAGTCCTCCCTTCTCCAACTTAGCTAATCATTTTCCATGGAGAACTGTGTCAGCTAATCTAAAAACATCATTTATCTCCTAAAAGAAGGAGATCAGTTGTTCTGATCAGCATGAAGGCATCCTACAGCGGAGCACACCTAGGGACAAAACATCTTGAAGAATTTAAGTTACTATAGGGTTAAGTAACTGTTGCTGCTTAAAAATGGATCACAAACCTGGACTTTGATCAGAACTTGCCATGTCTTATCTGCAGGGATGTGCAAAAGTTTCTGTGGAAAAACTGTGTCTCCTCATTAGAGAGAGAGCAATTTGTTCTTAGTCTTTAGCGTGGGAGTTGCCATACATCTAAACACAAAGCAGGGAGGAACTTGAGCTAAATATTAAGCCACATTTTAGAGCACAAATCTCTTTTGTCTTTCAGGAAAATCACTAGGTTAATTAAAATTATTTTGGTGGCCAAGCTTATACGCTGCTGGTTTGTCTGTTGTACTAATATCACAGTGTCCTGTACGTTTACCACTCACCACGTGTGGCAGATAGGGTTGTGGTGAATACCGGGGTGGCCAACCCATGGCTTTCGAGTTGCATGTGGCTCTTAGAGCCTATAAACGTGGCTCTTCCTGAAAGCCACATGTGGGGAGTGCCACCCACCCGCTCTGCACACATGCCCCACTGCGTGGTTGGAGAAGCACGTGGCGGCTCCAGCAGCAGCTTTGGTGAGTCACTGGCATTGAATTAGAACAGGGGGAATGGGGGTGCCTGGGAGGGCATTCAGTTACAGGGGGATGAGGCTGCCTGGCTGGATGATTATTTATTTAATGTGGTGAATATAGAAAGACGACAAAAGCAAATGTGGTGATCTTTGAATTCCTATTGGACACCGCTATATTAATACATGAAAGAACCTAATTGAAAGCTGTCCTCAACTCTTTGTTTCACTAGCATGGAAGTGACCCTTGTCTCCAGTAGGTAAGCAAAGATAAAGAGGAAATTATTCACTGTACCCCAAAGGTGAAGTTAAGTCGTCTGACCTGATGCCGTTAGTAGCAAGTTCTTGGTGAGGCTGCAGTGATAGAATATATTCTTTTGTAATACAATCTCTCACACAAAGAGTTTCCATCAGTAATAGCATTCTCTAAGTGGCCAGCTGCAATTATTGAAGAGCCAAGGGGATCTACTTTGCAAATAAGAAGCAGTGTATAGAAGATGAGATGTTTTTAAAAATTATTCCTTGCAATTTTAGCTCACGCTTTCAAGTTGATCCCAAAAACTTGATATGATTTTTATTTGTATTAGACAAGTTTCAGGAGGATAGATTTGTTAGCAAAAATAAGGTGGAGTCCTGTGGTACCTTACATACTAACAAATTATTTGGGCATATACTTTTGTGGTCTGGAACCCACTTCGTCATGTTTGAATTACCCTTTAAGAATGACGTTTGCACAAAGTGACTTTATATTTTGTTCAGAGCTGAAGGGTTCATATAGGCCGTGTAATCACCCAGAATGTATTATGGAAAGAGTATGTAATTAAAAAATTACTACAGTACTTGGAATTACATCAGTTAACAGGAAAAGCATGGAAAGTATAGCTCTAGAGAACTTCAAAATAAAATTCTGTTAATATATATGCAAGTAGGCAGTTTTGCTGACTTCATAAATGAAGTGAAATGACATATGCTGGGAAATTATTTAAAGGGACAGAGATATTTTAAAATTTACTGTTTACCTCTGCTTCAAGTTACCCTTTTTCTTGTGCTGTCCTCTCATCATTTGACTTTTTTCCCACAAAAGTGGCAGAGTGGCTAAGATTTGTGATGTTTAAAAAAAAAAAAAAAAAAAAAAAAAAATTGAGACATTCTGTTTGCCATCCCTCATCCCATCTCCAGCTACATGTAGTGTCTTGCCTCTGTGTCTCAGTTGCTACTGCTCATAATTCATCCCTATCACATCAGGTAAAGTTCCAGTGACAATTTTTCCATTGATTTGGATCTCTTTAGTACTTCATGTTTGCTTAAAATGGCACTAATTGCAACAGGTTGGTATATTTGCACACAAAATTCATCTATAGTTTGCCTTTGCTTACTGTGAAACTCTCAATCTTCTGCCGTACAAAAATCTTCAAATTTATTATGACTCAAATTGTTTTCTTCTGTGGCTGAGTTGGTTTATTGTTTGGAAGTCCCAGAGGACCACTGTAACACCATATCAGAATGCTGCATTGTGCTGGTTTAATATCTTGACGCATTTCTGTCCCTCAGACCATCTATGAAAAAGGATGATCACATGGTTAAGTTGGGGACTGAGACCCAAGTCTGTCACTGGAATTTCGTATGATCTCGGACAATTCACTTACAGCCAGGGTTTTAAAAGTATTTAGGCACTTAACTTCTGTTGGTTTTTGTGTAAATTAGGAAGCTAAATACCATTTAAAATATGGTTTTTAATCTCTTGGGTTCCATGTCAGTAAATGGAAAATAATATTACTTCCTTTGTCCTATGATTTGTCTGTATCATTTAGATTATAAACTCTTCAGGAAAGAAACACTGTTACAATAGAACAGAGTTTCCCAAACTTTGCGGCATCACCCCCCCCCCCCGCCCCCGATGCTTGAACATCCCTCACGCCCCTCTTCTTTACCATCATCCATCCCACTTTTAACAAAAAAATTCAATTCATATTTTAAAATAAACACAAAAAGTTGATTTAAAAAAAAAAAGTTATTTAAAAATAAAAATAAGCACAAATAGTTTTCTTGGCCCCAAAATTTAATGAAAGTGTAATTTAATATCAGAAACAGCAGAAACAAAATTAATTTAATGTGAAGGGCCACCAGCCTGAGCCCCATGGGCCAGCCGCTGGAGCCCTACCAGCTGTGGGCCCAAGCTGCCGGAGCCCCGTGAGCCACAGGCCTGAGCTGCCAGAGCCCTGGCCAGGTGCCGTAGTCATGGACCTGCCACTGGAGTCCTGGCCAGCTGCCTGAGCCACAGGCCCGACACCTGAGCCCCATCAGACATGGGCCCACTGGCCCAAGCCCTGCCAGCTATGGGACAGCTGCCAGAGCCCCAGCCAGTTGCCCGAGCCCCACGAGCCTCCAGCCCAAGCCACTAACTGCCCACTGCCAGGGCCAGCTGCCTTAGACACCCAAGCCAGAGCACCGGTCCCCCTCCGCCCCCGCCGTGCAAGCTGCCTGCCAGCCTGATCCATGGTCCAGCTGCCAGAGGCCAGGCAACTCCCAGCCACCTAGCCAGACACCCCCAGCCGCCCATCCTCCTCTTCTGTCCTCTGTCCCTTCACCCACCCACTCTCTCTCGCTCATGTTTGCAGGAGGGCACGCCACATGGCTCTTTGCAGCCACCTTCTTTTTATAGTGGCTGCAGGGTCGCCCATGTAAAATGGCAGGGGCTGCTCACAGTGCCCCTGCGTGCTGAAGGGAGAAGGGCTCAGTTGGTAGTTAACCAACTGAGTCCATGGTTGAGAGTGAGATCTTTCTTGTAGTGGGGGAGGCCTAGTCACCTCACCCCCCACCCTGGGAGTGCACCTCTGAGTTTGGGAACCCACGCTATAGAATGTAGAGGATCTGGTAGAGTGGAGCCTATTCAAGGTATTTAGGCACTGGCTGTCATACAGATAATTATTATGGTGGCATATTTTAGTTTTTACCAACAGAAGTACCCAAACAAATGCCATCAAGAAAACTTTGCCTCTGTGCTGACAAAATAGCTATTAATCCATCCAAATGTGACATTTAGACTTCTCTTTTTCCTATTTTGTCAGTACAGCTTCATCCCTTTCAGGCCGTTCTAGTTCCTGTTTCTTGTCCTGAAGAGATTCTCCCTTTCCATTTCTCTCTCTGTGTCCACTAGTTACAGAAACCCCACACGGGTGCAAACTCCTCTTCCTCTCCCATGGTATTTTAATCATTTGTTTAGGTCCTGTTGGCAAATAGCCTTATGGCCACCAGCTGCTGTTTTCCTCCAAGCATGGTGGGGTTTTTCAAATTATTCTTCCTGAAACTCAGCAATATTTTAGGAAGCATAGTCTACATTGGGATTAGGACCAGATTAAAAATCATGTCGCCTCTCCAAGCATAGTCCTATTTGCCATGCAAGTCAGATCTTTTGAGAAGGTGCAGCAGATACTTTGTTTTCAATTTAATAATAATGCGTTTTTATTTTTTTGAGTTATTTCCATAGCACTGTATTTTAACACACAAAACATAAAGTAGTTCCAAAGCAAAATGTTAAATATTGTTATTCATTGTACAGTATGACTTTGAACATTCAGGTTGCGTATGTGTGAAACAAGATGGAAACTTCTAGAATGCCACTAGGTGAAGTTCTTCCTCTAGGCTGTTCAGAAGGTAGTTCCCTGGTATTGCGTAGAGTGTCTGGTTTGACATAGCCTGCTTACCTATCAGCTCCCTCTCAAAAAGAAGTGGTAGATAGCATTGTAGAGCTCCTGTAGACCATAGTCCAGAGAAGAGCAACCATAATGACTAAAGGTCTGTAAACATGACCTCTGAAGGAAGATTGAAAACACTGAATTTTAGTATAGGGAAGACTGAGAGGGGCCATAATGCTTTTCAAGTACATAAAAGATTACTACAAGGCAAAGGGAGAAAATTGTTCTGCTTGACTTCTGAGGATAGGATAAGAAGCAGTGGGCTGAAGTGGCAGCAAGAGCAGGTTAGGAAGCACTTCCTAACTTTCAGGGTGATTAGGTACTGGAATAAATTGCCTCGGGATGTTGTGGATTCTTCATTACTACTTTATCTCATTGTCTACAGTGCTTATTTTCCTCATGTAGATTACCAAAATGGCTTTGATTTTTAAGAGTGGGTTAGACAAACCTCTGTTTAGGGATGGTCTAGATAGTACTTAGTTCTGCCATGCGTGCAGGAGACTGGACTACATGACTTCTTGAAGTCTTTTTCCTGTACTATGATTCTGTGATTCTCCCACCAGTAGCCGACATGGCCCATTGCCTTTTCTCACCCAGAATCTGTGATCCTGCTCCACTATAGTCTCGGAAGAGAGTCCTTGATAGATGTTCACCTCAATGTCATGGTTTTGCCATTCTGAATAAAGCCTTTTCCAGAGACAGGTACCTGTACTATCACGCTTGTTTTTATACAAATTAGCTTGGTATGCCTAACATATACACCATGCACTAGTATATACAATCCGAATAAATTCTTCTAGCCATAGTATAGTAGGATTTGTGTGAGTAGCATTTGTCTTAATAATAGATAACATTTTTGTTACTCCCTCTTCTGATTTCCCCTCATATCCTGCTTACCTTCCCAACCCTCCAAAAAAGTATAGGATGCAGTGTACCCTGAACTCCACTGACTGTATGACTTTGAAATGTCTTGTCTTAAATCTCAACCTACAAGTTATTTTCCTGGAATGAAACAACCATGTCTTTGAAGTGCCATAAATCTGTATGGACTTGATAGCTTTGTTCTTTCAAAGAAGTAGAGTATCTTTATAAGCACATATGAGACAATTTCATGATCCTGAGGCAGCCTTTTCCTGCAAATGTACTTCATCAGAATGATGCTGTAGTTGTTATAGATGCTTACAGTTTTTTGTTGCATTCTTGTAATTTCTCTTAAACCTGTTATCCAAAAAATAGATGTTTCCTTTGGGTTTTAGACTTGATGCATATGGTTGCTGGCAGGCAAAAACAGAATTTTTTTTTTCTGATTAGCTAGTATAAATAGAGGCTTTTGGCACTTTAGATTTGAGTGACTACAAGAGTACAATCCTTAAAATAGTGCAAATACAGCACGGAATGTTGTTTCTAAAGATAATCTTGCTATTCTATTTTGTTGCAAGCCGTTCATTCTCGCTGCACCGGAGTTGAACTGTGGATCCCAGAATCTTCATCTTATTAGCCCAGAACAAAAAAGCAGTCAAGTAGCACTTTAAAGACTAACTAAATAATTTGTTAGGTGAGCTTTCGTGGGACAGCTGAAGAAGTGGGTCTTTCCCACGAAAGTTCACCTAATAAATTATTTTGTTAATCTTTAAAGTGGTACTTGACTGCTTTTTTGTTTTGGTAGTATACAGACTAGCATGGCTTTCTCTCTGTTCTTATTAGCCCGGCTGTGTGAACTGTCACTTCATAATCTCCCCTCCTGTACCCTGAAGGGTTTAGGGAAATAACAGCCTGTGAAATCTGGCCTAGCCAAGTATGTCCTTATCTCATTGCCTACTATGCTTATTTTCATCATATGGATTAGCAAAATGGCTTTGACTTTAAATTTCAGGGTTAGTTTGGAGGACAAAGATCAATTGTTTGGCAAATAAATGTTTTCAGAAACTTCTAACTGCAAATTCAGAGTGAAAAGATAGAGAAAGTTTAAAGGTCTGATTTAAAGCTGCAAAAGTTAAAAAATGAACATGCAGAGTTGCTAATCTAGGTTGATGCTCAAGACTTAACACATACTGTGGTGTCTTAGAAAAGCATAGTGAATTGAGTTAATTGTGTATTTTCCTCATTCTCTCATCTCCTGCCCCATTCAAGATAATTCAGTCTTCTAAGCAGCAACTGCCTGAGTGGTGCAAGCAAGTCTTTAAGGCCACCAAAATCATGACCTAAAAAGACACGTGCTTGATGTGCACTGAGTACCATACTGTACGCTAATGGGTGCATTTCTAAACAGCTTAACTAGTTTTATTGAGCGAATATTTACAACCAATTAATAGCCAAACTGCATAGAATAAGAAATAAAACACGTAAGTCATCTGTGGCACAGAGGTGTGTTACAGTAGTAACAAGCATTGAACATGGTTAACAATTGTACGTGATAATTGCACTGGATACATGTGGTGGGAAGATTACATTTAAGCCAATAAGTAGCCCCATAGTACAGTGCAATTGGGATTCACAGACCACTTGTTTGATGATCTCCAGACCTCTCCTTGTTCCACCATTATGTTCAGGCTGGGAAGCATTAGCTATTTCACAGTCAATCTCAGTTGACATCAGTTTCACCATACATACAAACCCATGAAAAAATATTTTATTGATAACATAAATTCATATATAGGCAAAGAAAGAAAAATGCTGCCTGATGAAATACTAGAATTTATTTTGAGCATATTCACTTTGCACATGTGGACATGCCATGTTGACCATTCATATTTTAACGGTTACAAAATGTTAACTTTTACACTGGGTATCAATACTCTTGTGACAAAAAGAAAATACAGAAGGTCACAGATGGCTCAACAGTCTCACCCACAACACTGACTGAACAGCCCAAGAAGATGATCAGATTGCCTAAGAAGTGGCCTTCCTCTGCAACGTCAAAATGCCTGTTTTGACTCAGTGGTTGAGGGTTATGAACTATCTCCCACTCCTGTTCCTGTACAATGCCTGTTCCCCTCACACTGGTATGGCAGTCCTCTCTCCCATTTTTTACCTTTCTGGGCTTCTGTTAGCTCAGATGGATGGATCGTGGAGGTGATTTCCCTAGGCCATTCTATGAAGTGCAGCTTTGTGTCACCCTCCTGCCACATTCCTCTTCAAGGACACCTCTCACAAAGACCCCTTTGAGACAGGAGGTACAATGTCTCCCAGCTCTGGGGGTGATGGAACCTGCCCCACCAGACTTCATTGGGAAAAGGTTCTCTTGGTTTCCTTGTCCTGGAGAAAAGAAAGGTATGGAAACCTATCTTGAACCTCAAGGATTTTAAGTATCTTTATCCACTCCTCGCAGGTGACCCTAACAACAGGAATTTCTTCCTTGGATCCTGGAAATTGGCTTGTTTCCCTTAATTTTGAGGCTATATATTTTTATGTCGCCATTTATGCCTCACACAACTATTCCTACATTGTGTGGTAAACAGGAATCACAACCACTACCACAGCCTACTCTTTGGCCTCTCTGTCACCCCAGAGGTCTTTACCAAAGTTCTGTCAGCAGTCTGCCTTCACTAGATAGGCTTCATAGTCTTTCCCTGTCTGGATGATTGATTTCTGAAGGGTTGCTCCCTTCTCAAAGCACACACAGAAACCAGCAAGACCCTTTGTCTGTTTTTCTTTCTGGGTCTCTACTTCAGCTAGGAGGAGATTACCCTAACACCACACAATATATAGACTTCATCGGAGCCACTCTGGATTCCTCTCCTGCCAGCACATAATGAACCAGGAACTGATTAACCACTGGTTACCTGGACTGTGGTACTGCTCAATCTTCCAAATACACTGTCCTGGGCTGCCTCTAACATTGTGATGCTGGTGTCAAACCGCAGACCTCTGACAGGCACTACACTTACACAGCCATCCACAGGTAGAAACACACCCACCCAAAATACACGAATTATTTCCCAGGCTGTCATGAGCCATCAAGAGGGAGTCTCCAGCCAGTTCCTTCCATCTCCCCAGCCTTCCACCCCAGAATTAATACCATCTTGCACCTCTCGGACACCTAGCCAGTGTAAGCTCAGTGCCTACTTCATCACTCCATCAAAAGGAGAGTGGACATGCAACAGCCATTGTTAACCTGAGCTCAGATGTCCCAGGATCTTCAGCCAAAACAAACTGTTTTTGGTAAAATATAAGGGATGTATTGTTTACGGAAAGATAAATTTTAAGTGATTATTAGTGGTAGGCAGGAAGGATAGAGACAATTACCTTAAGAGATTAAATATTTAGCAGATTCCTGGAAGGATCTAGTCCTGTCAAGGGTAAAACTTTTCTTAATTTCCAGTGTATGGAAGCTCACTTTCCTTGGGGACTGAGACTTGGGGGAAAATATTAGTAGCTGAATCTCTTCATTGACACAGAATTGAGAAGAGACTTTAGGAAGGAAGTGAGGGTGGTCACAGAGTCAACTTACCTTGGTAGAACACCATGTATGGTATTTAAGGACTGAAATTCTTTCACCCGTTGGGTAGAAGTCATGGCTGCAAGGAATGGGAATGGCAGAAACAAATGGAAGAGAAAACAGCTCCCCATGGGTTCAAATGTGGGTTTCCTTAGAGGACTGATAACTAAGGTGTTGTGCCGTGGTGGAGCTGTTTCCTTGGCACGAAAGAAAAGATTGAAAGAAGATGATGTTTCTTTGCAGTGGTAGGGTGGGTGAAGACTGAGACTCCTCTACAGATGGTGAAATGTTGTGAGAGAAGTGTGTACTCCAGACTATAAAGGAGGCATCTGTGGTGATACTGCTTGTGGAATGGGCAGTATGAAAGGAAATCCCTTTGAAGGGACCTGCAACCAATTTACAGAATTGAGGGTTTTCTGAGAGCTTGACACCTCTTTGGACAAATTTATGTCTGCTGGAGGTGTAGACTGGTTTCAATCACGTTTTAGGACACCAAGGGTGAAGTTTTGTAAGGGAGTTAACAAATGCACAGTTTACTACATGACCCAGAAGTTGTCAGCACACCTTTGCAGTGTTTTGTGGACCCTCTTGTATTAGTGAGACAAGGTCACACCTGCCCTTTGGAAATTTTATTTAAATGAGTTTCTTTTCTAAATGGAATGAAGGCTGCATATTTCCAGTGAGGGGAGGGGAAAAGGAAACCTGTGGGTATTTTGCAAGAGATTAGGGAGGGGTTATTTATTTACAGTGTTGCACACAAAAGACACTTATTTGCATACGCAGTGTTCAATGAAAGAAATTCTACTAATGCACAGGAAATGCTGTCTTCACAGATTGCTACCTAGGAACGAAAGGGGAAGTTCATGAGCAAGGTCAAGTTTTTGATAAAGTTTTACAGTGATTTTAAGTGGCATATATAGAACACACCGAGAAGTAAATCGCAGTTGCATCCTTCACTAGAGTGTATTACTTTCCATTCCTGTGGCAGGTGACCTTTCAGATTGTTCAAAATAACCATACTGCAGGTCTGCCTATATTGTTTTTCTTCCAATAGTTTATTTGAAACATAAGAAAGCTGAGTACTTTGTGTTTGCCATGAATACAGAACAGGCTAGCAGAAAGTGCACATAGTCTTGACCTGTTCTAACCACAAGCCAGTTGTTGCACTCCATCAAAAACTAGAAAGGTTTATGAATCAGTTGAAATCAGTTCATTTTGACAGAGGACATAAAAGAGATTTAAACCTCTTATTTTTCTGTGAGCTGAAAAGGTCAGTGTATTAACTCATCTGGTAAACTCTGCTTCCGCTGCTGATGCTGAAGGGTCTGCTAAACATCAACAGTTAATACATTCCTTCACTTCTAGCAACCTCAGGTTGAGAAAACTTGGATGATGTTCAGAATGAGCGAACCTTTTCTTGTTTTTAAATGAACGAGACTCTGTTAAATGTTGAAACTATTCTTTCTAAGGGGAGCAAAAGAGAAGATTATCTGAACAAGTTATTTGTTGGTAAATCCCAACCCATGAGAGAGAAACTCAAAACTTGTGCTCCCTATTTTGTTGCTGTGTAGGTCATGAGGGAATGGGAGGAAGCAGAACGCCAAGCAAAGAACTTGCCAAAGGCTGATAAGAAGGCTGTTATCCAGGTAAAGAACAGCACAGTTACAAGCATACCAATTGCATACCAGTTGGGGTTGCAAATAGAATATGAACTGCACTGTGCCAGAATTTGGATACGTATTTGTACTGGGGACTTAATATTTTCTGCTCTCACAATTGCTCTTTTAAATGCCAAGGATGAGTCGCTTCTGTATGTTTTTGTAGTGGGCAGCCAATCAGTTGAATTGCAGTGGAGAGCCTCACAATGTGTGCTGTAACCACTGTAGAGAAAGTTTTCAACGACCTTATGATTTCATCTTCAGAAAAATGGTGAACCCCATTCCTTTAGGCCTATTTGACCATCCCAGCTGCAGTGACCTGCTACACCAGAATTGTAACAGTTATTTTTGATACTGCATGAGTATCATGGTTCCAAGTAGAAAGGGGCAAACAGGTTAGGGGAGTTGGGAATTGGAACCAACCCCATACAACACAAACCTTTGGCCCAACTGGAAATGATCTATTTTTCTTTCTGAAATGTTTGGAATGTGTGGAGAGTTCACCAAATGTATCTGAATACGCTAATAGGAAAAAGGACAGCATTCTCTTCTCTGTGCACATCCAAAAAAACAAATCAACCACACACAAAAATCTAGCCCAAGTAGAGCTGTGTGTAATCAAAAGAGCCAGGGACTCCTATGGGATTAATGTGGAAGGCATTCATATACTTCCATGTTAGCTTCAGTGCAGCATTGCAAGATACGTACAAATGGGAAACCAGAGTATGATTTATTAAACCTCACAATCTTGCTATGTCGTTTGTCCATTCAGCCTTTTCCTATCAGATATTTTCCAGCTTACGAATGTTTGTCTTAGCTACGTGACCAATGTTTAGTAAATTCCGATGCCTCATTCTGTTGAAGGTGGAATTATTTTCTCACTGTATATACATTCCTGATAGTCAGAAGAGCCTGACTATCTCAGAAGGTAAAGTACCTGTGAAGATCAAATGCTTTCCACTGGTGCATCTTATCACCTTGAAGAGGAACTTGAATCTCACTGGAAGGATTTATTTGTTGTCATGCTGAAGCAGGCAAAAATACTTGATTGGTTAATAGGGCCAGGTGATCAAATGTGCTGAGCACCTGCAGCTCCTGTTTTAAGCTAACAGAGTGTGCATGCAAAAAGGACACATCAGAGTAATATATTTGGCTTTTGTAGAAGGTAGGTCACCTCCGGTGTTCCCTGTAAATTGAGTGTTTGGGCAGCCACCCAGGAGAGATTCAAGTGGTCAGTAGGGTATCCACAGCTGCCCAGAGTGGGCATCGTATGGCTCTATTGGTGATGCACATCCGCACATAATTTATTCTGCCCACAGATGGAAAAACATAGAGGTTGGAACCCTGGTCACCTCCATTAGTTAGAGGAGGATTTTCAGTTGTAGAAAAGGAAATTAATGTGCTGTGCAAAAGGTGCTAATCCTGATCCTCCTGAGCTCTTTAACTGTTGTTTTTTAAATATTAAACATGCAGCATTTCCAGGAGAAAGTGGAATCACTGGAACAAGAAGCAGCAAATGAGAGACAGCAGCTAGTGGAGACTCACATGGCCAGGGTGGAAGCCATGCTGAATGACCGTCGCCGCATTGCTCTGGAGAACTATATCACAGCCCTGCAAGCCATCCCGCCAAGAGTAAGCAGAATACCACAAAGTTCACTTGCTCTGTATAATCACATTTCATAGCCTAGAAAAGGGAACACTCCAAAGTACAATTCCACTCTATAAAAGCACAAAATAATGTTTTCTTTTTCCCTCTTGAGAGATTCACTGAAGATGTCACACAAAATTTTCAAACCTGGGTCCCAAATGTTATGCTCCTTAATTTGTGTTTAGGCACCTGATATAAAAAGTAAAAGAGCTTCAGAAGTTGAAATCACCCACAAATCTCAGAGTTAATATTCAAGTGTTACCATATGCTGTGTAAACGGTAAGACTTAAGATGCCCTTTCTATTTTTGTGTGCTTAAATATTGGAATGGTGCAGGGTAGAGCCCTTTGTTGAGGGTTGTTGAGCATTGACTTCAGCTCCAGAACAGAACCTGGAATACAGTAGATATGCCTTACAGTGTTGCTAATTGTGATATAAACACCATTTTACGGATGTGGGTGGTTAGAATTTTTAATGAATCCATATTTGTAATGTCTAAACTTAGTCCAAAAATAGTAGGCCTGTAATTCCGAGAGGAAAATGAGCCCACTCAGTTTGTGGAAAATAGTCAATCATTTTATATTTTACTGGTGCTTATTTTAGATGGAAAAAGCCTGAGGGGCCTGACAAGATTTTAAGTCCAACTGCACGAGTTGCATAGACTCAGAAGAGAGAGATTCAGCAGCAAAAGAAAGAAATACATGGCTACTGAGATTTTGAAACAAACATTCCTATCACTGACACACATCCTTATGGTCTTAAACAGTTCTCTGATATGCTAGAACGTTGATGGTGATGACCAGGAGTTGAGCTGAAGTAAGAAGTTTAACCTTTCTTAGTCATCAGAATAGACTGTGTCAGAGAACTTCTCTCTGATGTCACTTGAGTAGGATGGTTTCCTTTATGGACGAAAATCTGCTTTGCAGGGGAAAAATTGCCTTTTAGAAGGAAAACTGCTTGTCAGCTGGATTGTGAGAGAGATGGTTGCTACTTAACCACAGGTGTGGGGAAGATACAAAAGCTAGACTTCCACGTTCTAAGACTGTGCATTGTATGACACAAGGCAGTAAACAAAAATTCCTACAAACAAGTCTTTCAACTAAATGAATAACATGACTATTTGTAGCTATAATAACTATTTTTAAAATGAGGAAAACTTGGGTTACAGGTGAAAACCCATTCTCAAAATCAGGGAATTGGAAAATGCTAAGGTTCAGGGAAGTAGATTGGTTGGTGGGTTGTTTTTGTTTTGTTTTTAATTAACCAGCTAATATTTCTTCTTTAGTTTTAGCTCAGCTTCTCTCTTCCGATACTGTGATACACTTGTTTATCCTGCACAAACATTGCGGTGCCTATTACCTGGCATAAAAGGAAAACAGAAATCTCCCGTTTCATTGACAATGCTGCCATCTTTTGTAGGCTCCTACAGTCTGGCTTCATCTTTCACCCTGTATCAAAAGGGGAATTTCAGGCCTCCCTGGTGAAGGTTTGGAGTGTACCTCCAGTGCATTCTGGATGAATGTGGAAAGAGTTGATCCCTGCTATATGTTTTGAATCCTGGGATTGCTGATTCATTTTGATGGGATGAAAAAAAAAATGCAGTCTGTGGTATAGTAGTGGATGGTACAAAGTCTCTTGTAACCATATGTTAAGAGTAAGGTGTTACATGTTGTGGGCTCTGAATTGTACCATAAGGATAGTAAAGAGCTTGATTCCGTCCTTAATTAATGGGTAGATTAGCAATTTATAGATCAATATGTATTTCCTTTGGGATAGTGTGGTCAGTAGCTCACAGCTCAAAGATATATGGGGTAAATCTGAGATAAATCTGATACTGGCTTTTCGCATGATTTATTTCATGGCCTTAGGAAGTAAACATCATTAAGCTAAAGTTTTCCTCTCAGTAAAGTATGGATGACATGTTGGCCTTACAAGAGGATTGTACGGAGTAAATGAACTCCTAAATATTGGAGAGCCTCCAGTAAAAGGACTAAATATTTTAGTCAAGGGAGCACAGTAACTAACATGCACGTTTGAGGTCAGCTGCAAGTCAAAAACAGTTAAATCTTTTCCTGCGTGGGTGGAAAAAGAAAAAAAAAACTATGACGGTTGGGACTGACAGCCTATGTTAACCTGTGAACTGATGTGTTGAGTAATGTGGATTTACACATCTCTCCATGGATATGGGGTTTTAATGAGGCATCTTAAAAAGACCCTCAACTAGTCACAGCAGAAACTCCACAATACAGAAATTGATCTGTTTAAAGAGAGCTGGCTCTGAAACATAAACCTATTGCCATGATCGAGTGACAGCTCAGGGCTCTGCTCAGCAGCTCTGAAATTAACACTTCACCTGCCAGTTTTGTTAACGATGCTACCCTTTGCCTCTACTTTTTTCCTCCTCTCATTTTCATTACTTTTTGTTGCCAGTATCAATTTGGATGTGAAGCTCACATAAAAAGAGCAAGCCTATTTTGAATGCTGTGTCAGGGCCTATTTTGTTTCAATGTTGGACAATGACTGAGAGCTGAGGGATGGTTAGTTCTGGGTGAACAGGCTGTATCAGATAAAGCTGGGCATGTAAACGCTGAATTGATATTCAAACCCATGAACAGCAATACCATCAAAATCCAAATATCAATTCTCTTGCAAATCTCTGCATTCAAGCTCATCTGTCTTTGGGAGACAGCATGGTGGAATGACAATGAGCTAGAATGTGCTCCTGAGGGATCTGTCACTAGTAAATTGAAGGAGTTTGGGCCTGAAGGAAGCAAATCTTCATTTTTGCTAAACAATCCTTGCCTAGAGGGAATTCCTCTATGCCACCTTTGAATGATAAGCCAAGCATTCTGCTATTTTGCTAATATACTCACTACAGGAATAAAGTGTAAATATTTCCAGCAGCTTAATGAGTTAGTTTACCAAATGAGGTAGCCATTTTCTCTCAGGGAAGCCAGCAGAGAACCATTTTTGTTTAAAGTAAAAAATAAATGGCTCTGTTCCATTGCAGTTCCACCACAGAAGAATGTGAATTCCTGGTGCACACTCTGAGGGTTGAGCATTTTGTGAATGCTTTCTATTAAGATGCTAGCAGCACATCACCACTGTGAGAGGGAAGCAAGCTCAGATTTGTAATAAAGCTTGTTTGTTCCACCCCCGCCCCCCCCCCCGCCCCCCGGAGGTTAATTTTCTTCAGGGCTATGACACATTGTTTCCAAATGGATGAGAGAGTCACAAGCATTACATGTTGTCACTTTTCCTTTGTATATCACAAATTCCCTTTTCACTGTAAAAAGACTTTCAAAGAGAAGATCATTTAGACTGGAGGCACAGGGAATTCAATTATGTATTTATTTTGTGCAGGACAGAATCATAGAATGCTAGGATTGGAAGAGACCTTGAGAGGTCATTGAGTCCAGCCCCCTGCCCTCATGGCAGGACCAAGTACTGTCTAGAGCATCTCTGATAGACGCTTATCTAACCTGTTCTTAAATATCTCCAGCGATGGAGATTCCACAACCTCCCTTGGCAATTTATTCCAGTGTTCAACCACCCTGACAGTTAGGAACTTTTCCCTAATGTCCAACCTAAACCTCCTTGGCTGCAGTTGAAGCCCGTTGCCTCTTGTTCTATCCTCCGAGGCCAAGAAGAACAAGTTTTCTCCCTCCTCCTTATGACACCCTTTTAGATACCTGAAAACCGCTACTATGTCCCCCCTCAATATAGATTTGTATAACTGCAATATTTTGAGGTAATTGTGCACGACGGTACAATCCCAGCTACATAGCCATTCTGTGTAGTGACCTAACATGCAGGAGAACAGACAATGTGCCAAATGGAGTCACATAGCTCAAGGCCTATTTAAGAACAAAGCTAAGCAGAAAATTGAGCAAGTTAGTGCCTCTGACAGCAACATCATGCAGGCTGTCCAAAACCTCAGATCTGATGCTCATCTCCAATTCTTTGCACAGCTGAACTGTTCTGTACTTTGTTGCCTTTGGAAATGGAATGCAGCTGTTGCAACTCCAACATCAAAATATTGCACTGATTTGTACTGCTCAACAGTCGAACTACAGAAAGAAGGGATCAAAGCAGGTGGTGTTAATGTGCAACTACAGCCTAGATAATCAGTAATTCTTCATTTTGCAGATAAATAAAAATGGAAAATACAGACATAATTCTTACTGAGCAGGTTTGGTCAAATAGTTGTTCACATGTTATAATATTTTTCACATGCTCATTGAGTTTAATTGGCTTCCCCTCCTTTCCTCCCCCTTTCTCTATTTGATCTGCACAGTTACCTTTGGCTTCCTGGATAAAAACTTGCTTTTCCCTTCAGGTTCACAGGGGTACATGAAAGAGATATAAGGAAAAAGTTATGGGGTTCCTTTTCACAGTCTCGTGCACTGTGCACAGAGGATTTGAAGAGTTCTGATTTGGAAATGCTTCGTACAAGTGGAAATCACAAGCAATGGGATACAGTCCTGAATTGCTGTACTGAGTGTCAGTTGTTTTAGGGAGACTATAGTTTGTGCTTTTAGGGCAACATTGACTCACTTTGGAAGGCAGTCATATTCCCTGCACAGTGGGCTGCTGGTTTTGGCCATAACAGTGGGAGACAAGAGCATGTGAAGAAGCCATACTCAAGGAGCCTCTGATCCCTAACCACTGCAGGCAGGCCCACTGACAGTGGGGATGAAGTAGGCAGCTGCCTGAGGGCCCAGCAATTCAAAGTGGTCCCAGGCTCCCAACCAGCACTGCTGCTTCTGCAGCACTAGCAGTGGCAGCCAGAGCCCCAGGTCCTTTACTTTGCCACCAGAGCTCTGGACAATATGATCCAGATGGCGCTGAGGGGAAGGGCAGTCCAGGCAGCACCAACGGTGGGCTGCTTTGGACCTGCCACTTCCATCCAAGGCTCTGCCCCTCAGGGATGCCGAGTCACCCCTCCACCCAGGGGTGTCAGCTCCCCTGACTGCAGGTCTTTTCCTTATCCAGTAAAGTGTCTGTGGGAAAGGGCAATTGGGAGTAGATTAAGCAGGAAGAGACTTTTGTGTCTGCAGTTGCACTGACGCAGTTCTCAAAGTACTGTGATTTGGGAAAGGGATAGCAGCCGTTCTTCCCAGCCCATAGACCCTCTCACCTGAACACACTTCTGTGAAGGTTTTTGCACAAAGCCCAATTGTGGGATTTGTGCGAGGAGGAGGGGGTTTCAGCTTTGCTTTTAAACTGGGTCAGACTTTGAGAAATCATTTTCAGCATTTTTCCAGGTGCTATTGAAAATGTCTTTGTGTAAATAAAAATAAACTCCTTTTGCTTCCTAGATGGCTTGCTTGATAGTATAGTGTAGTTAGTTATAATCCTCAGTTTGCCAGTGCCTTGAGAACTCAGTTCTCTCGCTTGTTAGTTTAAAAAAAAAGTGTTATTTAAACCACACACAGGCACAATGCCACCATTTATATCCAACCTTCCCAGCTTTATATCTCCCTTGACTTTTGGAGAAAAGGATTAAATGGGTCCAAGATTTAGAATGGTGGTTTTTGCTTTTTTGAACCATAACTCACAAAGTTTTGCAAAATTAAAAACACATGCAAAATATTGCTCTTATTTGACATTGAGATGGAGCAAAGCCAGGAACATGATCATAAAAATTTTCCTCTGAAATGTTGGGTTTTAGATAAAATGGTAAAGCTATGTAAATCCTGCCACATGTCTAGGTTTACCTTCATTTCATTAAAATAGTAAGTGGCAGATGGAGGCCTAATTAATACCATGTGAAAGGAAAATGAATTCAGGTTTTAGTGATGTTTGAAATCTTATTTCAGTGTGAAAGTCTGTTTAAACCAAAACCTGACCTTGCTTTAAGTTAGGGTAAGAGGAAGCTGCGTACCAAATTGGCTGGTCTTAATTCTCAACATTTAGGAGGAGTTCTTGAACTAAGAGACTCTCTGACAGAGACACAAACTCAAACGGATTAAAGAAAATAATTGTTGGGCATGCCTGTTGTTTCAAGTGTGAGAAATGTGTTTGAACAAAGTGATGGGCTACTCAGAATTTTGCATGGCAGTGTCCCTACAAGCTGTTTTTTTTCAAGTATGCATACTTGATTTAATGGAGTTCCTGTTGCTGATGTTTTCAGTGGTCAGTATTCTAGTCTAGAAAAATGGAAGTCAGCATGTGTAGATCAGTCTAGGCTAAATTTAGTAAACTTCCATTTTCCATAGACTGAATGAAATTGCTGTTTCACGATGCATTACACATGAGTTGCTGGGGTTGAAATGGTGGTTCAATAGCATAGGAAGATAATGTGTTTAAGGGTTGTACGGTATTTCTCACCTGCTTGCAACTATTGTATCAGAGCTGAAATTTCTGATAAATGTCTAGTTTCTGGGTCAAGAAAGAGACTACTGGGACACTTTTCATTGTAATTGCCTTTCGAGAAGAAAATACAAGAGTTCTCATCTGCTAACTTGTTGGTGATAAATAAAGCAAGGCTTCCACCAGTTAATCATTTCCATAGGTCTCCAGTATAATGGAATCCTTCGGGTACTAAAGCTGAAAGCTGGAATAAATGAGAGAGTAAAAGGGGGACTAAACCTCAGCACGTAATTTAATAGAATTCCCTATAGGCAAAAGGCACAAAACTGTCAATCTTAACTGGAAAATAAAAATCAAACTACGGCTTTCCTGGTATGGCAAAGATTAGTTAAAAGTTGAGATAAGGACCTTTTTTCTATTTAGGATGTTCTAGGAACAACTTCTATTTGGCTATGCTTTGTAGCTTTCCATGTGCTTCATGAAATATTTCATAAATGACTGCCTATAACCGTGAATGCACTTTTATGAAGGCGACTGTGCCTTCATAATACCTTACATTTATAAAGCTGTTTCATCAAGAATGGTCTCAAAGTGCTTTTCTGACCTTAGACGTAAGTGTCACTTCTACCACCATTGAAATGCAACCATTTCTGGAATGAACATAAGAATGCAGGGGTGTGGAGGAGGTGTCACCAAATGAAATCAATGGGTAGCAGGTTTAAACCTAACAAAAATAAATTTTTTCTTCACACAGTGTGCAATAGGCCTGTGGAATTCCTTGCCAGAGGTGGTTGTGAAGACCAAGACTTTAACAGGGTTCAGAAAGAAACTAGATAAATTCATGGATTGGAATATTGGTATAGAAGGGTACAGCTTACTCAGGAAGGATAGGCAGGGTAAACAGGGAAGAGGTGTTACCTTATATATCAAAAAAGTGCACACCTGGATTGAGGTGGAGATGGATGCAGAATACAGACCTGTTGAGAGTCTCTGGGTTAGGTTAAAAGGGATAAAAAACAAGGTTGATATCACAATACAGGTCTACTGCAGACCACCTCACCGGGTAGAAGAGGTGGATAAGACTTTCTCTAATAAATAACAAGATTATCCAAAACACAGGATATGGTGGTGATGGAGGACTTCAACTACCCAGATATATGTTGGGAAACAAACACAGTCAGACACAGACTATCCATGGACTTCATGGATGGTGATTTTTTATTTCAAAAGGTGAAAAAAGCTACGGGGGTGAGGGAGCAGTTCTAGATTTGATTTAAACAAATAGGGAGGAACTCATTGAGAAGTTGAAGGTGGAAGGCAGCTTGGGAGAAAGTGACCATGAAATCATAGAGTTCATGATTCTAAGAAATAATGAAAGGGAGAACAGCAAAATATAGACAATGGATTTCAGGAAAGCAAATTTTGATAAACTCAGAGAGCTGGTAGGTAAGGTTCCATGGGAAGCAAGACTAAGAGAATAAACAACTGCAGTGTGTTGGCAGTTTTTCAAAGGGACATTATTAAGGGCCCAAAAGCAAGCTATACTGCTGCATAAGAAAGATAAAAAGTATGGTAAAAGACCGTCTTGTTTTAACCAGATCTTGCATGATCTCAAAATCAAAAAGGAGTCATATAAAAAGTGGAAATTAGGAGAAGTTACAAAAGATGAATATAAGCAAACAATGTGTGTCTGTAGCGGCAAGATTAGAAAGGCAAAGGCACAACATGAGCTCAGACTAGCTACAGACATAAAGGGTAACAAGAAGTCATTCTATAAATATATTAGAAGCAAGAGGAAGACCAAGGATACGGTAAGTCCACTGTTCAGTGATTTAGGCAGTGGCATGAAGAGGACGCTTATTAAGTTTGCAGGTGATACCAAGCTGGGAGAGGTTGCAACTGCTTTGAAGGATAGGCTCATAATCCAAAATGATCTGGACAAATTGGAGAGATGGTCTGAGGTAAACAGAATGAAGTTTAATAAGGACAAATGCAAAGTACTCCACTTAGGAAGAAACAATCAGCTTCATACATATAGAATGGGAAGCGACTGTCTCGGAAGGAGTACTGCAGAAAGGGAATTAAGGGTCATAGTGAACAACAAGCTAAATGTGAGTGAAGAGTGTGATGCTGTTGCAAAAAAAAGGAAACATGATTCTGGGATGCATAAGCAAGAGAGTTGAGAGTAAAACATGAGAAGTCATTCTTCCGCTCTACTGGGTGCTGATTAGGCCTCAGTTGGAGTATTGTGTCCAGTTTAGGGCACCGCATTTCAACAAGATGTGGAGAAATTGGAGAAGGTCCAGAGACGATCAACAAGAAAGATTAAAGGTCTAGAGAACATGAGCTAGGAGGGAAGACTGAAAGAACTGGGCTCGTTTAGTTTAGAAAAGAGAAGGCGTAAAGGGGACATAATAGCAGTTTTCAAGTACCTCAAAGAGGGTTACAAGGAAGAGGGAGAAAAATTGTTCTCCTTGGTCTCTGAGGATGGGGCAAGGAGCAATGGGCTTAAACTGCAGCAAGGGAGGTTTAGATTAGACATTAGGAAAAAATTCCTTACTGTCAGGGTGGTTAAACACTGGAATAAGTTACCTAGGGAGATTGTAGAATCTCCTTTGCTGGAGATAGTTAAGAGCTGGTTAGATAGACATCTATCGTGGATGATCTAGATGGTGTTTGGTCCAGCCAAGAGAGCAGGAAACTGGATTCAGTGGCCTCTTGAGGTTCCTTACCGTTCTAGTGTTCTATGATTCTATGGTGAATAGGTCCATCAATGGCTGTTAGCCAGCATGGGTAGGAATGGTGTGTCTAGCCTCGGTTTGTCAGGGGAAGAAAGTGGATGACAGGAGCGGGATCACATTGATTAACTGTTCTGTTCACTCTCCTTGGGGCATGTGGCATTGGCCACTGCCAGAAGACAAGATACTGGGCTAGTTGGACCTTTGGTCTGACCCAATATTACTGTTCTTTTAAAAATTCAGCAGCTATTGCACATCAGGAGAACTTAGAACAAGCAAAATTATAGCAGGGATTTTAGATAGATTCTCTTTATCTGAATTTGAAATTTGTCCAAGACATTAGAGTTAACACTTCACTCTTGGACACGGAAGTGGAAAAAGGTGTCTGTGGGTATTCATGGAATGAATATGGTCAGGAAACTACTTCTTGTCCAAACTAAGACAATGGCACTAGCACACCGCCCGTAACTCCAATGCAGGGGATAGATTCAATACTACTGTAACTAAAAGGAACAGATGTCATCTGCTAAGTTATCATCAGTATTTGCTGCTTTTTCTGGACTTTCATTGTATGTCCATTTCAATTTTCAAACTATTATGGAAGTTTTAAAACTGCATGATTGAGTCAGGAAATTACACAGTCAAGGTCATATCTATAAACTTTACTTTGTCCTTGTATACTTTTTCACAGCACGTAACTAACCTGTTTCTTAAATAGTAGTGTATAGAAACCCCTTCTACAATCTTCTGCACAAGTTCAGTTTTTTATAATAATATAGATGCCGGATAAACTGAATGAAAGACATTCACAAACCAGCGATGAAAACTAGATAGCCAGCATTGCGCACAGCATGCTACAAACTAAGTCACATTTAATTGGCATGGGGCAAATTTGCAGCCAAGTTACATTGTAGTTACTTGTGTCATCATCTGAATTGGACCAAGAAAGTAAGGTGCTGCTGAGTTGATTGAAGAATATATAATATTTGGTTGCCAGCCAAATGAGTTTTAAAAAAACCCTATCTTAGAACTTATCAGAGAAAAAATGAGTCTGTAAAGATATAATACTAGACCATTACAGCAATTAATTTAAGTATAAAAGATTTTAAATATGATTGTAGAAAATAATGCAATATGTAGCCTATATTATTGGAGAAATAATATGTGATCATGTAATTAGGCTCAACCATGTGGCACACAAAGTAGGGGACTAAATGCTTGTTTTTTAAAAAGGCAGGTATTGGCATCTGCTGAACATTTAGAAATCTTAATTAAATTCTGTCGAAGATGGCCTACTAGGTAATATGCAGGTGAGGTAGTCAAGAGCGCTTGATAAGCACAAGTTATCATACCACTACACAGTTTCTTATATAGATAACCTCAATCTGCATGTCTGCACACATGTACGCATTGTTCTTGTTAACATAAAAATAATGTAAGCATGCCCTTAAACTTATGAAGTATAGTCTCAGTGCCAACTCATCAGGATTTTCTAATGTTCTGATATCAGCATTACACAATATGAAATAACGATTTGTTCAGAATGTTGAGGAATTCTGGGTGCTGATGCTCAGGAGGTAATTTTCATATTCTTTTTACTGGATTAATAAGAGTAGCTGAAAGGGCCAGTCAGGATAAATACAAGCATGTGGATGAGGAAAGTCAGTTTGCAAAATACAGGTTGCTTTCTTACAAAGTTAAGTGAGATTATTTTAAAAATAGATTTTTGTCAATTATTCTCACTGGACTGTAATGAAAATTGTTCTGTATGGCTCAGGCAGTCCTGGCTGGCAGCTTTAAATAGTTTTTATATGTGCTTTGCTTAGAGGCCTCCAGCTGTTTTCTTTTTTATTAGTATAGCAACAAATGTATAAAAAAGAAAAAGATTTTTTTACAAATGAAGCAGAATTTTCAACTGTCAAATACCTTGTCCAGTATTTTTTCAGAAATTGACAACCCTGCGAATTAAATACTAAATGTAAGACAAATATAATACGAGCAGACTCATTCATCTAGTAACTGTGCATTCTTCTTATGCAGATGGACTCTGAGTTCAGACCTTGAGATTTAAATGACCAGACAGTAGCAACATTTTCATTTATACTTGAATTTGAAATTCCGTCTTCCCCTTTCTGCCTACATCTATAGTAATCCCTGCCTCCACATTACAATAATCATTCCAGCTGTGGGGACTGTTCTGCATCCCTTCAAAGTGGGTAATTCTCAGTGAAGAGAATGGGAGTTGCATGTGATAGAACTACAGGGATTTGGCCCATGTTGCAAACTTAGTTTTTGTGGGATGGATATGAGATCATTTTAATTCCGCAAATCCCTCTTTACAATTTAGCTCTTCCAGGATGCCTATAAGATGTCAGCCACTTAGAAGGGCTGGGCAGGAAGCGAGCCACAACTGATGTTCATTTTGCCAAGACATGTTCATTTTCCTGTCTCTTCAGCTTCCCCTTGTTTGCTGCTTCCACTTACAGAAATCTAGATTATAAACTGTGAGTAGGAGCGTATTACACTTTTGCCCAGTCGCTAGCATGTTGAGTTCCTGATCTCAGTCAGGCCCTCAAGTTACTATCGTAACACAAATACCCACTGACCATGGTTCTCTGTTATCATAGGTGGGGGAATGCTTTCCCAAACTGCCTCATCAGGCACTGCCCATGTTTTGATGGAGGCCCCCGGGCTACCTGCCCCCAGCCTGCTTGTGTGGGTGATAAAGGTTGGGAAAGGCAGGCTGGGGGCCAGGCATCCATGCCAACAACTGGCTCCCTGGAGCTCAGGAGGCTGGGGTCGGGGGGAGGGGTGGTTCTCACACCATCTTCTGGCCTCCCCAGAGCTCCAGGGACAGGGACAGCTGCACCCATGCTACCTGACGGTTCCCTGGAGCTCCATAGGCTGGGGGCCAGTGGCCACATTGTGTGGGGGCAGGGAGTTGGGCAGTGGATATAATGGGCGTGGCCTTGAGTTGAAGGGGTGTGGCTGGGCATCTTGCTTCCCTAAGCTGTGGGGTCATCCACAAGGTCCTACCGTTTGGCCTCTACTCGGCCCCCAGAGTCTTCACCAAGACCTTGGCAGTGGTGTCAGCCTACCTGCACAGACAGGGGGTATTTATATTCCAGTATCTGGATGACTGCCTACTCAAAGGGGCCTCGAAGGAGGTGGTACTACGCATGATACGCGTCACAGCAGGCAGGTTCTCTTCGCTCGGCCTGGTTATCAATCTGCCAAAATCAAAGATAGACCCCACACAGGACATAGAGTTCATAGGGGCACTCATAAATTCTATTACAGCGAGAGTGTATCTACCAGAGACTCGCTTTCGGGCCATCAGCTCCCTCGTGCAAGTCATCACCTTCAGCCCTACGGTGCCGGTTCTGACGTGTTTACAGCTGCTGGGCCACATGGCAGCAGCAACATTCGTAGTACAGAACGCCAGGTTACACATGCGCAGCATGCAGCACTGGCTGGCGAGCGTATACAAACCGGCAGCACACACCGTTCACAGGGTGGTGTCACCCACAACAGTGGTGCGCAAATCCCTGCAATGGTGGATAAACCCCAAGAACCTGCTTACAGGGGTACCCTTCCACCAACCACAAATATCGGTTTTTCTTACTACAGATGCCTCCCTCATAGGGTGGGGAGCACACATGGGCAAAGAGGTGACGCAAGGGCTGTGGTCCTCCACGGAGCGATCACTGCACATAAATATACTGGAGCTCAGAGCAGTGTTCAACGCCTGCAGACACTTTCGAGACCGTATACAAGGCAAAGTAGTCGGGATCAGTACAGACAATACCTCCACCATGTTTTATATAAATCGGCAAAGAGGAGCTCAGTCCCGTGCCTTATGTGCGGAAGCAGTCCGGTTATGGAACTGGTGCATCGCCAACAATATAACCTTGAAAGCCTCGTACTTACCAGGCGCTCACAATGTGAAGGCAGACCAGCTGAGCAGGCGTTTCGCACTCACACACGAGTGGCAGATCCGTCCCGATCTGCTACGACCGATTTTTCACGCATGGGGTTTTTCCCAGATAGACCTGTTTGCTACTCAACACAACAAGAAGTGCTCACGATTCTGCTCCAGGGCAGGACTGGGACGGGGGTCCCTGGGGGACGCATTCGCGATCTCCTGGAGGGGCCCCCTGCTTTACGCTTTTCCTCCCACAGTGCTCATCCACAAAGTCTTGAAGAAAGCCAGGAGGGAAGGAGCCCGAATGATCCTAGTAGTCCCAACGTGGGATCGACAGCAATGGTTCCCCCTACTCCTGAGCATGTCGGACCGGCCACCGATGCCCCTTCTGGTGGCGCCGGATCTGCTTACCCAAGCCCAGGGGTCCATAGTGCATCCACACCCCCGAGGCCTGCGACTACAAGCGTGGTTAATCCACGGCTCAGCTCCCTAGAGAGCACATGTACGGAGGAAGTGTAGCAAGTCCTAGAAAGTAGCAGGAGGACTTCCACCAGGAAGACCTACAAGCAGAAATGGACTCGCTTCACGGCATGGTATTCTACCAAACAGCTAGCCCCCCTTTCGGTGCCTATGCCTGTGATATTAGAGTATTTACTGGACCTCAAGAGAGGACTCTCACTATCCTCGTTAAAGGTCCACCTTGCCGCCTTTTCGGCGTTCAGACACGAAGAGGAAGGGCACACGGTGTTCGCCCATCCCATGGTTACCAGGTTCCTCAAAGGGTTGGTAAACCTATACCCCCCTTGGACACCGCTTCCACCTTCGTGGAACTTGGACCTGGTGCTTAATGCGATAACGGGACCACCGTTCGAGCCTTTGGCCATGGTTTCCCTCCGCTTCCTTACGATAAAGACTACCTTTTTTCTCGCAATCACGTCAGCTCGCAGGGTGAGCGAGCTTGCAGCAGTTATGGCAACGCCACCCTGCACTGTTTTTTCCAAGGAGGCGGTAACCATACGGCTGCATCCAGCCTTTGTTCCTAAAGTTTCTTCTGAGTTCATATTAACGAACCTATCGTTTTACTCTCGTTTTATCCAAAGCCTCATAACTCTAACAAAGAGGCGCGCCTACACCTCCTGGACATGAGGAGGGCGCTAGCCTTCTATATAGACAGGACCAAGTCCTTCTGGAAAACGGATAGACTCCTAGTCTCTATCGCTCCCAAATCGAAAGGAGAAGGTCTCTCTTCGCAGAGAATCTCGAAGCACATCGTATCCTGCATAAAAATGTGCTATGAACTCAAAAAGACTCCTTTACTGGCCACGCCCAGGGCTTATTCCACTAGGGCGGTGGCGGCTTCAACAGCCTTTTTCAAGGGCGTTGCGCTAAAAGACATTTGCAGAGCGGCGACCTGGTCATCCTATGACACCTTCGCCAAACATTACGCCCTTCACAGGGTATTCCAAGAGGATACCCGTCTCTCTACAGCGGTCCTCTCGGGGACAAGCTGCACATAATCCGATTACCCACCTCCTATCTTGGGTTACTGCTGGGTAGTCACCTAATGTGGAGCACCCACGGGGACACTCGAAGAAGAAAGAAAGGTTACTCACCGTAGTAACAGTGGTTCTTTGAGATGTGTCCGCGTGGGTGCTCCACTACCCGCCCATCCTCCCCGCTTCGGATCTCTGTTTAGTGTTTTGCAGGAGCATCCGAGGCAGTTGGTCAAGGAACTGGCGGGGACCGGATCGTGCACGTGGCCAGGAGCGTGCAAGGGAGCGGTGCGCACCGGCGCATGCGCGGTCCGGCAGAAACTGCTTGGAAGATCCAATCTGCGGCACCGGGCGAGCCCGACACCTAATGTGGAGCACCCATGGGGACACGTCTCAAAGAACCACCGTTACTACGGTGAGTAACCTTTCTTTAAGAGGGATTTCCAAGTTTATTGCCCTAGTGATAAGACCTCTTACTATATTGGTCCTAGCTGTCTTAAATCTTCCTGGTTCAGGTCATCACAGTATACAAAATCGTGTTGTGTTAAACAAGAAGTGTGTCCTCTGGCATTAAACTTGAAACTTTAAATGGAGAGTCTCTTCAAGAAAAGTAAATTAATGTTTGTCTCCTTAATTTACCCTAACACATTACATATATACTTTTTGAGGCAAAGGCACTGAAATGTCAGCAAAAATCATGTCGCTTCCTTTCTCTGAAGTTTCACCATTGTTTTAAGCCCCCAGGTGTTTCCTTCACATTTTTAGGCTCTGTTTCTGTAATCCTTTGACAGTTGATGTTTCAGTTCACTTTGTCCATACTATAGCACTCCTAAGGCTATTTACTTGTAGGGACTTTGTCTGAAGCAGGAGTCCCAAGACTGTATCACTACTGAATTTCAGTGTTAAAACCAATAAAGCTTCTCATTTGACTTGGAAAGAGTTTTGAATCTTTTTTATCTTTTTGGCTAGAAATTTCCTTAGAGTTTTCTTTTCTTGAAATTCTTAACTCTTTGAACACTGTACGTCAGCATGCAGATCCTAAGTAAATTTGAGCAGGCTGTATTCCCATAAATAAGTATCTGACTCACTATTCCTTACGTTTTCTAAACCCATTCTCAGTTCAGTCCCACACTGCTCCTCCAGGATGGAGGTGTGAGAATGGGAACCTGGAGGTGGGGCAACAAGAGTGGGGAGGCAGGGCTCTGGGGCTGAGGGAGGAGACAATAGAAAAGAGAGAACACAGAGACCCAGTCGTGAGCGACAAATGGAAGAGCATTGGGGAAAAGAGGGGTGGGGGTGCATATAGAGCCTGGCCTAGGGGAAAGTGGGGAGAGAGGAGTGGGAGGATGCACAGAACATCTCCCATGACCGGGGGGTCAGTGGTCTGGACGCAAAACCCCTTAACACCAGTGACAGGCTGGGAAGGAATGGAGTTCCTGAAATGGTTGGAGATGGGAGTGGCGCATAAGGAGCCAGTGAGCGGGAGGAAGAGGAATGCAGAGAGCCTCTGGTGGCTGCAGTGTGCTCAGCCTAGACAAGCTGTGGAAAAGCTGTGGGGAAAAATGTGAGTGAACTCCTGGTTTCAGGTAGGCCATGATTAGCGTATTAACTAAGCAGTTCCTGTCAGGTGGTTCAGGACGGTTACTTATTGCTAACTCCAACGGTAAAATAGTTAATAACCACATCTTTCCTGCAGTCAGACACCCATGGTTGGGCTGTACCAACTGACTCGGGCTGCGGGGCTGTTTAATTGTGGTGTAGGCATTTGTGCTAGAGGCCAGGCTCCTGGAGGCTACGAAATGGGAGGATCCTAGAGTTCAGGCTGCAGCCTGAGTCCAGAAGCCTACACTACAGTTAGACAGCCCCAGAGCCCAAGCCTCGTGAACCCAAGTCAGCTGAGACTGGTCCACTGAGAGAAATGTAACAAATAGAATTTAAACCTGGCTAAGCTGGAGACTCCCAACGCTCTCTACCTATCAGCTCTCTTTGCAGTCGTTGCCCAGATGCATAACCTGCAATATACCTGTCAAGGGATGTTCTTCCCAGTGGTTGCAAGAAGCAACTGTTGGGTGCTTTGTCTCACAATCTAAGTCTTCTGATGTGGGAAGTGCCAATGTGCAGATAGGCAGAGAAGTATGTTGAATTCAGAATTTTCTCCTGCTTTTCCTCCACAGCCCCGCCATGTGTTCAATATGCTGAAGAAGTATGTGCGTGCAGAGCAGAAGGACAGACAGCACACCCTGAAACACTTTGAACATGTCCGCATGGTGGATCCAAAGAAAGCTGCCCAGATAAGGTCTCAGGTAATAGTCAGGAAATGGAGTGAGCCATGTTTTGAACTTTTGCAAATCTGCCATCAGCAAATTTAAATTAACTTCTCTGTCCTGCATGTAAACTGTGATGCTATCTGTTAAATATTTGACTCCCCCTTTTACAGTTCTAAACACAAAGGGGTCTTGAAAGTTCTGACCAGGATTTCGGTTGCCATATGTAAGGGTGTTTTGGGGTGCCCATAAATATGGATTGTGCATTTTGCTTGCGTCTAACCCACTTTTTGGCTAAGATCACTCTATTCCAAAACACGCTGACTGCTGGATGTTTGTGCAATCTTTGATATGTTTATTTTGGGACAGTTTTCACAGCACATTACATAGAACAAAAAAAGAAAGCAACAGATCTTGGTGGTTTCAAGATGTCAATTAAACTTGTAGATACAGTGGCTGAACTTGGAAAATCTGTGCTGTAATCTGTAGAACCCCTTTGCCAATGCCATGTAATTGGAAATTCTGCCACAGCTGTGATTCTTGAATTGATAAGGCATTGCTAGCAGCCAAATTAAAGAGACACAATTCCATTTATGTCACGGTTTACAAATCCTGACTTGAACACTGATGCCAGATTTGGAAATCTCTGGAATCTGCAGTGTTCACCTTTAGCAAGCCCCTGAAAAAACTTTGAGAAGCATCCATCTTTTTGCCTTTAATGTGACCATTTGCATTAATATTTCGAATACATTAAAACTTGGATTGTGTGCAACTGAATTTGGAATATACAGGGCGTTGCTGAACAGGGAAGGATGGGAATTGACAAATAAGGAATTAGAGCAAGAAGTGCAGATGTATTTCTAAATGTATCTGCCCTGATCCCTGTGCTGTCTCAGTACAGCAGACCTGCATTTAGAGCCAGTGTGAGCGCTGAGATCTTTATGCTGAAGGATGTTTCCTTCTCTATGTTTTAGTGACTACTAGAGTTGGGCAGAAAATTGGTAGAGAGGTCTGCAGAATATTAATTTTGGGTGAAAAATTAAAAACAAAATATTCCAATTATGTAACACTACTGCAGTGCCTCATGGGCGTTGATTGGCTGCCTTATGTTCCTACTTTCCTTTATGGGGAAATTTCATGACATGCCATGGTCTAGCCCCTTGGTGGTGGGAGATGGTGCTTCATGGCAGTCCAGTGGCCATGGTGCACCATGAGGGACAAAGTCCCACTGAGAAGCCCCGTCCACAGCGAACACACAGACATGAAGTACCAGAACAGCTACCACAGCTGCATTTCTGATTGGAATCATTTTGACTCTTGAACAAATATATTTTGCTTTTGGAACTTTCACCATTTTTAACCAAAAAAATCAAAATTGTCCTCAGAAATCACTTCCCATGAAAGTGTTTGTTTAGTCAAAAATCTGATTTTCCATCAAAAAGCAGGATTTGATCAACTTTACTGTCAGTCCTTTTCTCATTCAGTCCTTGTTCACATGTTAAACAGGGACAAAGAGACTAGATGAAGGTGCAGGTTAGGGTGGGGGGAACACAAGAAGGTGCCAGACAGAAGAAACATTGCCAGAAAGACTGTTTCTGTGTCACCTACCAGAGACAGCTGAACTGTGCAGCAGATTTCATGACTGGAGAATTGCAGACCTCATGAGGCATACCTCAGTGTGTTTATACCTATTTCCTGTGAAAGTTGTCATGCTCTGCGTAATATATAAATCTGCAATGACAATTGTAGGTAGAGTGCTAGTGATTTCCCCTCAAGATGGTTCTTCTATTTCCGTAGGTTATGACACACCTACGTGTGATATACGAGCGCATGAACCAGTCTCTCTCCCTTCTTTACAACGTGCCAGCAGTTGCTGAGGAGATTCAAGACGAAGTGGGTAAGTTAACGTTTTTTTTTTTTGTGTAAGAATCATAATGATCTAGAAGGAAATTGGGTCTTAATGTTAAAATAGAAAAAGACATACAGTGCTCTCTTCTCTCTGTAGTGAGGACAACTAACAAATAAGAGGAGAAAGCAGTCAGTGTTTTAAAACTGTAAATGGGGACATTTGCAGGAGGGTTTCAGATATCTTTGATCTTGATTGATGAACTCTTGACTAGGATAAATCTTCCTGAGGAACAGAATGGAAAAAAATTATTCATATTTTGCTTGCACAATGGCCTCTCCCTCCAACATTGTGTTTTTCTCTGAAGTGTCTGTCTTTTCATATAGGACCCCTTTAATTATCACAGAACATATGCAATGATGTCATCACAATTTTTGTCTGACAGTATGTTAATTTACACTTGGAGCCCACATACTTCAAACATATCATAGACAGCTATGGACTCTTGTCACAATTAGATTTCAGAAGATAAGTCTTGATGAGCAAATCATATTTCTTCCTTTTGGATATTTAATTCAATGTGATAAGGTAATACAACATGGGAGTTTGAGAGTAGCAATGAAGCACACCACTACAGAGGTTCAGTCTAGTGATGTCAAACCTTAAAGTGCAAAGAATGAAGGAACTGGAGATGTGATTGGCTTACCCCACCCTCCATCACCTCAGGTGAAAGAAGTATTTCTGCTCGTGAAGAACTGAGGCAGGAGCCCTGTTTTGAGTACTGATCAGCTTAAAACCTGTACTGTGTCAAGTCTGTATTCAGAAAACATTTGTTTTACTCTTTGTAATTTTCCTAAACCCCAGCATAAAGAGTTGTAGAGTAGCTATGGAATATGTAAGGAAGTAAACTGTTAATAAGACTGCATATTGTATCAGTTCAGAGGGCAGAAATACTGTAGCTCCCATTAAAAAGACTAAGGTTTCATGAAAAACCTTTTGTGAAAAAGAATTGGCTTAGAAATCTGAGCCTGTGAATAAGTTTTATAATGTCCACATGTGAACTTATTCACACACACAATCTATCTGAATAATAGAGCATTTGAAAATTATCTCTGCAGCTGCAGAAGTGACTTGGGTGGTTGATTTATTTTATTTTATTTTAGCTCTCCGTATGATTATTGATCTACTTTTTCTAATTTGCAGACTACAGGCCTACTAAAGAAAGTTTATCAGTGGAAACCAGGTGTCCTTTTTTCATAAACATGAGAATATGTATCAGCAAGATTCAGCAGGGAGCTCTGTCATTAACTTAGGAATCCTTTGAGACTCTTACATTGATCCAAAAATTCTAACATAGTTCTATTGGTAATCCTGTATTGTGCCTGGGACACTGGCAGATGCACAGAGAATCTTCTGCTTAACAAGTGCCTTGCATGTTGAATAGTAACAGAGAGGAAGCCGTGCTAGTCTATACACTGTCGAAACAAAAAGCAGTCAAGTAGCACTTTAAAGACTAGCAAAATAGTTTGTTAGGTGAGCTTTTGTGGGAGAGACCCACTTCTTCAGACCATAGCTAGTTCTGGTCTGAAGAAGTGGGTGTGTCCCACAAAAGCTCACCTAATAAACTATTTTGCTAGTCTTTAAAGTGCTACTTGACTGCTTTTTGTTCTGCTTAACAGTATGTATAGAGCCCTACAAATTTGTGGATCAGATGTAGATACAAATGTCTGTATCTTCACAGGGTTCTTAAGTGTGCAGACCCTTACAGAGATTATTGCATACAGACAGAGAATCTAGCACTTTCATGTATAGCCTCTGTGTAAACCAAAATTCCTGAAATGGATTATGGGGAAGTCAGGAGAGTCTGAAGATATGTTGAAAAACATGAATGGGAAGTCTGAGAGAGAGAGAGATCTTCCTTGTCCCACTCCTTTGACATCTGTGCATTGCTTTCCCTGCATTGTTTGACTTCACTGGAGGAAAATTATATAGTTGAGGGTTACAAAATAAGAAATCCAGTTCTCAAGCAAAAGCCACGCAGCCTTATGCATATGGCAGTTTGTCATAAACACCCGCAGTGAAGAAGATAGCAGGAACTTATCTGTGGTACAGTCCACATGAGTTGTAGTCACTGTCCAGAGTAGTTTCTGATTAGTTCATCAGCATTTTTTGGTTTAAAAAAAAAAAAAAGAAATCCTTGCACATACAGATACGTAAAAGGTCTGTGCAGCCCTAGGGAACAGAGAGAGAGAGTTGTCTTTGGCATCCTTAGGTGCCTTACATACTTATTCTGGCTAGCTATACAGGCACATCTTATAAAAGCCAGTCTCAACAATAACAGCAAGAGCAGAGTTGGTATTGGTGATGGCTGATACTAGCCTTTGGTGTTAGGAAAATCAGTCTGTCTCAGAGACACAGCACAAGTGAGGATTAGAATCAAACTGTGTGTGTCTTGTGACGAAGCTGGGAGACATAGACAAGTTATTTCCCCAGGAAAATATGTCGGCCTCTCTGGATGCCAGTGATCTCTCAAAGGATATCTAGACAGCCCATGTTACAGTTCATACGTAGGTTTTGTGACTGCCACAGCCCACGTCATTCAGCACTGCTATTCAGAAATGCATTTGGTGCATATATGAGTGGCCTTGAGAACAGTACTATAACACTACAAATATGCAGAAGAGTAGATTATCTTAGTAGCTTGGCATTTTTATTCTCCTGATAAATTTCATGTAAAATGCAGTTTCTGTAAGACATCAGGCAGAGCAGTGATGGGGTGCAGAGAGGAGGTAGCAAAACCATCTTGACATATCTTTAAATCCTCATCTGATTATTTACCAGTATATGAAGCAACTTCTTCCCAGGAATGGTGCAGCAGGCATAGATTCTGAATCTTAGAATGGTGATGCTAGAATTCCTATTTATCAGTCAAATATGCCAAGGTCGGGCACAATTTTATTACTACAGGTTGAACCTCTCTTATCCGGCACCCTTGGGACCTCACTGGCACTGAACGAGAGAATTTGATGGACAATGTGAAGTCAGTATTGTTTAGCATGTTACCAACACGTCCACTGCTTATTGGGCTCTTAGAAGACATTTAGGGGTGAGCTACAGCTAAATAACAGCACAGAACACTGAGAGCCAGGACTGGTGGCTGTAAACTAACTCTGTGGGACCAAGGGAAACTTGCCCACACCCATGATAAGTGGTTGTCCAGCTAACTAGAATCATGCCAGAATATGGAGCCTGCTGAATGAGAGAGTTCTGTGTTAGAGAACCTGTACTACTGTATTCAGTTCTCAAAGCAGTCTCTCTGGTTCCCAACTGGTTGCCTTTTGGTGGAGTCAACAGGAAAATCTGCATCCTAGCCCGCTAAGGTAGCGCAACAGCTCCATTTTGAAACAATTGAGATGAAGGACTGGGTAAAGATGTTACGAACTATAGTTCATATTGCAGTTTCGGTGTGTGTTATCTATTTTTATGTTTACAGTATTCATCAGACTTATTAAATCACCTCTTTTGATCATCTGCAATTACGAATTCACTATAAAACTATATTCCTTTTCATTAACTTATCAGAGTCTTTTCACAATACTAAAGACAGGAAGATATATTTAACAAAGTGTGTGTATGTGTTTCAGACATTAACATCACAACTCTGCTGCTTCTTAATAGGCAGAGATAGTTGACAGGTGGAATGCCAATTACATATCACTTCAGGGTTTGTAAATTCTGTACATCATTAGGCACTTTTTAAGAGCTAAGGAGCCTGAGCTGTTTCATGTGTTTGGGGGCTCAGCTCTGTCTGCTGCTGATGAACTGTCTTTTGGGAGTTGAATTAAAAAAAAAAAAGATCTTAGGAAAGGTTTCTACTCTCATGCACTTCCTGCTTCTGACTCACTCTCATCTGATTTGTCATAGGAAAGGTGGCATAGAATGCTAGATTATGCAAAAGAAAGTATTAGCGCCCCCTGTTCAGACAGATGCTCTCAAACATTTACAGTACATTACTATATCCTCCCCATCTTTTGTAGATATGTGATGTATTGTGCCTTGCTAATTCCAGTTTTTCAGGTAGAAGCTCTTTCTTTTAACTATAAATCTCATAAATATTTACATGACTTTAGATAACAAAAGTAACCAGCAATCTGGAATCTGCAGATACTCTGAAAGGGATGGATGATTTTACACTTCAAAAGAAAAATTACAAATCTGGGAAAATATGGGACATACTCTGCTTTTTAACTTTCAGAGATGAACTGAACAGAAAGGTCTCATAAGGGTTATTTTACAATTTTTTTCCATTTGGCTTAAAAGAAAGCATCTGAAAACCACTCTTATTTAAAATTAGTATTTTCCTGTGAAGAAATGTGGGTCAAGCACTGATCTGGAGAATGGAAACTCAGGAGATGTAATGCTAACTCTCTTGGACTACAGATTTGGATAAGGCAGCACCCCTCAAACTCTGCCATTTAAATTCTTTCTCGGTTTCCTCACTTCTAGCCTAGGAGAATATATACTTTTTCCCTCAGGAGCACTTGGAGAATTAACTAGGTAATATTTATTAGTGTTTTCTAAACTAAGCGCTTGTTGTGATCAAAAGCCACTAATTAGAATACTAGCCAAAAGAATAAATCTAAGGACAGGCATATGGTGGATAAAGTATTTAAGAAAACAAGCTACAGTTTTGAGCAAGATATGTTGGACCCAGTTTCTAAAGTAAGCAGATGAGATTGTGTTGCATATATTTGCGCACCACTGTCTTCCATACGTAAACATAAGATTCAGTTCTTCATCGAGTGTCCCCGTGGGTGCTCCACAATAGGTGTCGGGCTCGCCCGGCGCCGCAGATCGGAAACTTTCCAGCAGTTTCTCCTGGATCGCGCATGCACCGGTACGCGCCGCTCCCCTGCGCATCCCCGGCCACGTGCGCGATCCGGTCCCCGCCAGTTCCTTCTCAGCCGCCATCGGCTGCAGACGGAATCCGCTCAGGCTACGGCCAGAGTCAGCTTAGTTAGAGTGTTTCGTGTAAATTGTTGGTTTTCTTCTTGCAAAAAAAAAAATATATATATATATATATATATATATATATATATAGTAAAAAGAGAGAGAGGAGCGGAGAAGACGCGGGGACGTGAAGACCAGTAGGCCTCCTGCCGCGGCGGGCTGGGGTCCACGAAAGGGGAACAGGCACGAATCTAGTGCTAAGTACCCTATTAACAGCTCAAAAGACTCACCGCGATGTCCTCTTCAGGATTCAAAAAGTGTGAGTCCTGCTGCGAAGCTATGCCGGCCTCCGATGGGCATCGTCAGTGCATTAGGTGCCTGGGGGAATCACACGTTACCCAGAAGTGTTCCCATTGTGCTAAGCTCACAGCCAGGGCCAGGAAAGACAGAGAAATGCAGCTGAAAATGCTGTTGTTTGATAAGGCTCTCCAGCCCGACTTGCCGGAGAGGCCTCAACCGGAGGGACCCCCTGGGCTCCATAAAAGGAAGGTGGCTTCCCTCACCCCCTCGGTGCAGAAACGGAGGAAGCTCTCTCCAGCCTGATCCCTGCCGGTGGTCACAGCGAGTGGGACGGGCGTAGCACACAGCCCTGAGCCGCATACCCAAACAAGCGGCAGCGCAGCAGCGCACGTGGCAGAGGCTGAGCCTCCGATTACTAAACAGCCGGCATGCGCAGCACTCAGAGCGGTGGCCAGGCAAGTGCTGGAACCGGCAGCACCGCCGCAGGCGGCACCGACCCCTGCGGCGCCAGCGGTGCAGGGCCAACAGGCACACAGCCTGCAGGCACCGGAGGACGTTATCTGCGTGGCATTGCAGCTGAGCGTGCTGAGTGCGGCGCCAACAGCGGGGCCGAAATCCCCAGCACGGGAGGGGGCGGTGCCAGCCCCACAGGGGAGGGGAAAAGCAAGAGTAAAAACCCGGCACCGCAGCCCCTCTCCGGACAGGGCTGCAATGCTACTGTCAACAAGCCCTCCCCTTATGCTGCACACGCCACCAAGATGATCTGGGTCTCTTCCAACCTATCCAGAGCCGCCTTCTCTGTTCCTCCAACCAGCATCACCATGGCTTGGGCCACCTTCGCCCTTTCTGGGATTGGATCCCTTGGAGTACTATCACAAACCAGTTTCACCACTGTCTGAATCATCATGGAGATCTCGCTCTCCCAGACATCAGGGGTACGCACCCCGAGAGTGGTCCAGGTCTCCATCCCCGGACCCGTGCCCATGCTGCCATGGTCGCTCTTACCATGCTGGACACAGACACCCCAGGCATACACCTAGGGGCAGGTCTCCCCCAGCTGTCCAATACCCCCGTGGACACTCCCGGCTGGGGACGGAAACACAGCTGTCTCAAGGGGAGTTAATTTTGGAACCCCAAGACTTCTTCGCAAGCCTCTAGTGAGCGGGTGTACCATCAACCACAGGAACCTGCGAGTTTGAGGGAGGCTTACCCAAGTGGTTCTTCCTTGTCCTTCCCTGATGAGGCTACGGCCCCCAGGGATGTTGCTCCCCCGGACGACCTCAAACAGTTTCAGGAGCTGTTTAAAAGGGTGGCTTTCACGCAAGGCATCCAAACAGCAGAGGTACAGGAGAAGCATCACAAATACCTGAAACATCTGAGACCCCCGGCTTCATCCAAAATCGCTATCCCACTCGACGAAGCCATCATGGAGTCAGCCACCACCATATGGCAGGCCCCGGCTTCCGCTCCACCTATAAACAAGAGAGTGGATAAGAAATACTTCGTCCCGGCGAAGGGCATGGAGTTCCTCTTTAGTCACCCACAACCAAATTCATTGGTGGTAGAATCGTCTCAGCAGAGATCAAAGACTTCTCAGTACAAATCGGGGGGTTCAGACAAAGATGCCAAGAAGCTAGAGCTGTTTGGCAGAAAGGTATGTTCCTCCTCCACCCTGCTGTTGAGAATGGCAAATTATGCAGCACATCTAGCGAACCATAACTTTGACCATTACTCCAGGCTTACTTCTCTCATGGATTCGCTTCCGGAAGATAAGAAGCCGGTGTTGAAGGCGATGTGCAAGAGGGCTACGCGGCTTCGAGGACAGGAGTCCAGATCGCCCGGGATGTGGCGGACACGGCGGTACGCTCAACGGCTACAGCAGTGGTCATGCGCAGAGAATCCTGGCTTCAGACATCGGGTATCCCGAGGGACCTGCAGGCGAAGATTGTTGATCTCCCCTTTGAAACAGAGAAGTTGTTTGCAGATTCAACCGATTCGGTCCTTCGCTCCAGTAAGGACTCCAGAGCTACACTTAGAACCCTGGGTATTTCTATCCCTCCATATAGGAAGAAAAAATATTACCCTCAGCAAAGACGATACCTGTACCGACCACAGCGTGCTCAGTACCAACGGGGCTACGACCAAGGGCAACATCAACAGCAGCAACAGTATAGAACTCCCAGGCGATGTTCTCAACAAAGCCGCGCATCCTCGGGGCAGGGCCAAAGGCAACAAGTTTGACGGGCATGTCGAGGGCTGCACTATCACTACCATCGTGCAATGCCATCCACAGCTAATGTTCCATCATTGCCTCCGACCGTTTCACCCCAATAGCAAAAGATCGCCACAGACAAATGGGTACTGGAGATCATAGCCACGGGTTACGCGATCCCCTTCCAGTCACTCCCACCGCCAAAACCTCCGCCCAGGCCCCACCTCAGGGACGCTTCCCACGAGGCAAGACTCAAACAGGAGGTGGACCATCTTATGTTCATAGGGGTGGTGGAAAGAGTGCCGGAGCGATTCCAGGGGAAAGGTTTTTATTGACGCTACTTCCTTACAGAGAAGAAAACAGGAGGCTGGAGACCCATCTTAGATCTTCGGGGCCTCAACTGGTACTTGCGCAAACAGCGTTTTCGGATGCTCACGGCACTGGACGATGGAGATTGGTTCGCAGCCCTCGACTTACAAGATGCGTATTTTCATGTAACAATCCGCCCGGCACACAGACACTTCCTCCGTTTTATGGTCGGCAAGGAGCATTTCCAGTACAAGGTTCTTCCGTTCGGCCTCTCCTCGTCCCCCAGAGTCTTTACCAAAACCCTGGCAGTGGTGTCAGCCTACCTGCACAGACGGGTTATTTATATTCCCATACCTGGACGACTGCCTAGTGGAAGGGGCCTCGAAGGCAGAGGTACTCCGCATGATACGTGTTACAGCAGACGCGTTTTCTTCGCTGGGTCTGGTCATCAACCTCGCGAAGTCAAAGACCAACCCCACACAAGACACAGAGTTTATAGGGGCACGTATAAACTCTATTACAGCAAGGGTCTATCTACCCTATGCCCGCATTCGTGCCATCAGTTCGCTGGTGCAAGTCATCACATACAGCCCCATGGTGCCGGTCTTAACGTGCTTGCAGCTGCTAGGCCACATGGCGGCGGCAACGTTTGTGGTGCAGAACGCCAGATTGCATATGCGCAGCCTGCAACATTGGCTGGCGAGCATCTACAAGCCGGCATCCCACACAGTCCACAGGGTGGTGTCGCCCACGACAGAGGTGCGCAGATCCCTGCAGTGGTGGGTAAACCCCAAGAACATGCTAACAGGGGTACCCTTCCACCAACCACAAATCTCTATTTTCCTTTCTACCGACGCTTCCCACATAGGATGGGGAGCACACATCGGCGGCAAGGTAACGCAAGGACTATGGTCCCCTACGGAACAGTCACTGCACATAAATATACTGGAGCTCAGAGCAGTGTTCAACACCTGCAAACACTTTCGAGACCACATACGAGGCAAAGTAGTCGGGATCAATACAGACAATACCTCCACCATGTTTTATATAAATCGACAAAGAGGAGCTCAATCCCGTGCCCTATGTGTGGAAGCAGTCCAGCTGTGGAACTGGTGCATCGCCAACAATATAACCTTGAAAGCCTTGTATTTGCCAGGCGCTCACAATGTGAAAGCAGACCAGCTGAGCAGGCGCTTTGCACTCAGGCACGAATGGCAGATCCACTCCGATCTGCTACGACCGATCTTTCACACTTGGGGGTTTCCTCAGATAGATCTGTTTGCCACTCAGCACAACAAGAAGTGCCCCCAGTACTGCTCCAGGGCAGGATTGGGGTGGGGGTCCCTGGGGGACGCATTCACGATTTCATGGAAGGGCCCCCTACTTTACACGTTTCCCCCCACAGTGCTCATCCACAAGATCTTGCAGAAAGCCAGAAGGGAGAGAGCCCACATGATTCTAGTAGTCCCAACGTGGGATCGACAGCAATGGTTCCCCTTGCTTCTGCGCATGTCGGACCGCCCACCGCTCCCCCTTCCGGTGGCGCCGGCCCTACTCACGCAGGCCCAGGGGTCCATAGTGCACCCACACCCTCAAGGCCTGCACCTACAAGCATGGCTAATTCTTGGCTCAGCTCTCTAGAAAGCACATGTACGGAGGGAGTACAACAAGTCCTGGAGAGTAGCCGAAGGACCTCCACCAGGAAGACCTACAAGCAGAAATGGACTCGATTCACTGCATGGTGTTCTGCCAAGCAGCTAGCTCCCCTTGACGTTCCTATACCTGTCATACTAGAATACGTATTGCACCTCAAGAGGGGCGGGCTTTCCCTTTCCTCTCTAAAGATCCACCTCGCCGCTATATCTGCTTTTCGGCATGAAGAGGAGGGGCCCACGGTATTTGCCCATCCTATTGTTACCAGGTTCCTGAAGGGGCTGGTAAAACTGTACCCCCCTCGGAAACCGCTTCCACCATCATGGAGCTTGGACCTGGTGCTCAGCGTGCTAACGGGCCCACCATTTGAACCCTTAGCCATGGTTCCCCTACGTCTCCTTACGATAAAAACAACCTTCCTCCTTGCAATTACGTCAGCTCGCAGGGTCAGTGAGCTCGCAGCAGTTACGGCAACGCCGCCCTGCACAGTATTCTCAAAGGAGGCGGTAACTTTACGGCTGCACCCAGCCTTTGTTCCGAAAGTTTCTTCAGCGTTCCACCTTAATGAACCCATAGTTTTACCCTCGTTTTACCTGAAGCCTCACAGCTCCAGCAAGGAGGCATGCCTACATCTCCTGGACGTGAAGAGGGCGTTGGCCTTCTACATAGACAGAACTAAGTCCTTCCGGAAAACGGACAGACTTCTAGTCTCTCTCGCTCCCAGGTCAAAAGGAGAGGGTCTCTCTTCACAGAGAATCTCGAAGCACATTGTGTCCTGTATAAAAATGTGCTACGAGCTTCGAAAGACTCCTTTGCTGGCCCCACCTAGGGCTCACTCCACCAGGGCGGTGGCAGCATCAACAGCCTTCTTCAAGGGCATCGACTTGAAAGACATCTGTAGAGCGGCGACCTGGTCATCCTACGACACCTTCGCCAAGCATTATGCCCTACATCGGGTATTCCAAGAGGATACCCGCCTCTCGACAGCGGTCCTTTCGGGGGCAACCTGCACATAACCCGATTACCCACCTCCTTACTTGGGTTACTGCTGGGTAGTCACCTATCGTGGAGCACCCACGGGGACACTCGATGAAGAAAGAGATGTTACTCACCGTAGTAACGATGGTTCTTCGAGGTGTGTCCCCGTGGGTGCTCCACCACCTGCCCATCCTCCCCACTTCTGATCTCTGTTTAGTGTTTCTCAGGAGCGTCCGAGGCGGTTGGTCAAGGAACTGGCAGGGACTGGATTGCGCGCGTGGCCAGGGATGCGCAGGGGAGCGGCGCATGCTGGCGCATGCACGATCCATGAGAAACTGCTGGAAAGTTTCCGATCTGCGGCACCAGGCGAGCCCGACACCTATTGTGGAGCACCCACGGGGACACATCTCGAAGAACCATCGTTACTACGGTGAGTAACTTCTATTTTCTCGACACCCAGTATAAGTAAATAAATAAGGCATGCTCTGTGTGTACCACCTCTCTGAACGTGTGGAGGTTAGGGTGCATGTGTCGCCCTCCCTGTGGTGAACTCCAAAGCCTTAAAAAGAAGAAAGTAAATAAAAAGAATCCAACTATGGAGAATTTCTTTTTAGCAGAGGTTCAGTCAACTTGTTGTGAATTTGAATATTTGCACTGCATTGTTCAGATTGTTTGCCATTCAACTCACTTGAATACCAATAATTATAATTTTACCAGGTGTCCTGTATTCAACTTGCAGAAATATGATCATCGTAAAGCTGGGGGCATGGAAGTAGGGTGCTTGGTCTTTGCATGATCAAGCCTTAAATGGGCTTTTGGAAGTTGTGCTGAGTTTGCAGACAGGATGACCTCAAAAAGTTAAGGTTAGGATCTGGAGCTTTCAGGAGAGCGGTGAACCAGACTTCCAGAAACTTGAAGCAGGGAAGAGTTCAGTGACCTAGTCAAGGTCACACAGAAAGTCTGTGACTGAGCCAGGATTTAAAACAGTTCTACAACCATGTATCATCAACTAGACGGGGGTGCGGAACCACTGACCCATCAAAACATCAATTGGGGGCCACACACAAGTGAGAAGAAGAAAGAAAGAACCCTCACAGCAATGGCCCCAACTGAGAAGCAGGCGAAAAAGAGATGCTTGCCTCAGTCCATTCAAGCTCCAGCCCCAGGGGGAGAGGGGAGATGCTGTGTCTCAAGGCTTACCACCAGGGCTGGAGTAACTCCCCCCAGCCTCTGGAGGAGGACCAAAAATGAGGAGTTGAGTGTGTGGAAGGGAGCTGCCAGGGTACAGGGTATGAGCAGGTGGTAAGGTGCAGGAGCAAGGTGGAGTTGGGTGTGTGGGATATGGACCGGAGGAGTGAGGGTGTAAGCATGGTGGGTGGTCTGGAAGAGAGGGAGGGTGCAGGAGCCTTCTGGGGTCTGGGTGGGAGGTAGGATAGAAGAGTGGGCTGGGGTGGGAAGTAGGGGCTGGGAGGAAGAGGGATGAAGGAGCATAGGCTGAGGGGAGTGTGTGTGAGCAGGGGATGAGGGCACCTACCAGGTGCAGCTCCTCAGAGCGGGGTGGGCGGTGAATGTCACAACTGCCTTCTCATGCCTCTTCTTGCAGCCCCAGTTTGCCTGGTTGGGCCTGCAAGCTACAGCCCACTCCCCCAGCACACATGCACATGCCCAAGTGGGGAACCAGCACTACTGCTCCAGCCACAGCTTCCCCCACATGGCTAGAGCGCAGTGCGGGCTTCTCCCTCCTTCTCGCCAATGGGCTGGATCAAGGCAAGTCACGGGCCATAGGTTCCCCACCCCCTGGACTAGGCCATTCTTCCTTGCAGTACAGTGTATAATCCTTCAGTATCCAAAATGGGGATTTTTATATATATTTAAGAAATGTACAAACCACTTTGGCTGTGGCCACACTTGGCCAAAACTTTGAAATGGCCATGCAAATGGCCATTTCGAAGATTACTAATGAAGTGCTAAATTGAATATTCAGCGTTTTATTAGCATTAGGACGCTTCCATCTGCAGCTACACGGGGGTCCTTTTTGAAAGGACCCAGCTCCTTTCAAAATCCCCTTTTTCCTCTCTAGAGGGGAATAAGGGGATTTCGAAAGGAGAGGGGTCCTTTAGAAAAGGACCCCCGTGTAGCCGCGCTGAGCCGCACACTTTCGAAGTGCCGCGTCTGGAAGCGTCCTAATGCTAATGAAGTGTCCTAATGCTAATGCCACAGCCTTAATTTCATAGCTTTGTACTTATCAGTTGCAGTGATGGATTTGTACAAAAGAGTAACTTTGGACTTTTTTTTATTTTTATTTTCCTACAACACTCTGGGCATGCAGGTAATGGAAAGCAAAGATGAACACTGAAAGAGATGTGATACTTGTTGGTTATTAGGGTACAATCATCATACAGGATATTAGCATTTCCCTAACAGACCATTACATTGGCACTATCTTTAGGACAGAATTCATTGTTCTCCTAAGCAAAAGTGACTTCTGTCCTTTTTCAATTTCATGCCTCCTCTTAAAAAATTGCTCCTGCCAGTTTACTTAAGGGAATTGGGCTGTTAGTGCATCTTGCACTGAACTTAACATGTCATTCTTTTGCTGGAGGACAAAAGTATGAAATTGAGTCCTGAAGCTGTCTAGATTGCAAACATTGCTTTAAGAAAGGTTAACTCTGATGAGCCAGACTTTGCAAATGTATAGCTTTCAATCAGATGAAGTGGCACTGGTTCAGTGAAGCATGGTCCCTCTTATAGAAATGTTGTTACTCCTTACTATAGAAAAATATTTGCACTGAATGTATGTACAGTGTGTTTTGAAAAGCCACAGCTATCTGAGGACCACAGCTATCTTACACATGCTTCAGATAAATTTGAAGCAGTCTCCTCTTTGGAGTTGATATGGAGGATCCACAGCTGTGCCAGAGGAGTGTTTGGCTCAGTCTGGGGAGACTGCAACGATGCTCTTGGTTCACCTCTTCCAACCTGAGCCATGGATCAGTGATAACTGGGGTAGACTGAGACAGCCAATTTTTTTTTCCTCAGCTGGCCCTGTGGGGCCTGCATCCATGTGTGGTAGACCACTAAGGCAGTCCCGTGTCACCTGAGATCCTCAAGGGACCAGGTTTAAAGCCATTTCGTGCCAGCAGGGCACTGCAGACCTACTTGAGCATGGGCTTCATACATGCTGCTTCCAGTTCTCGCCTACTACTGCATGACAAGTTTTTCGGTTCCTAATTGCTTGTCGAAAAAGATACAATTTAGTCAGCCGTAGGCTATTGCCTAATAGGCCACTGCAAGCTCTAAGATGAATGACGGAATCATCTCTAGGGATTCTAGATAAACTTTCCCATAATACACAAATAGTAACCATTTACCAAAGTATTGGAGATAACTGTCCACAATAGTTATGTACATTTAGTACAATGCTCTGTTTTCACTAATCCTCCAGCCACTGAGCAAGACAGTGAGTCTCGGGAATTCTTAATTGGGGGATTGAAACATTGCTGTCTGTCATGCATAGCCACTATAAAAGTATCCTGGCTAGATTAGGATGTGCCACTGTAACTAATGGTGTACAAAATTAAGTTTTTCTCTGTTCAGGTAGCTGTACTGAAGGAAATGTTGGACTGTTCTAATAGTGGGCTCCATGTAACTAGAACATAACAAAGATCGTACTAAATAAGACAAGTAGTCTGTCTACTCCAGTGTTCTGTCCATCTTCCAATAGTGGCCAATGCCAGACACCCAAGAGGGAATGAACAGAACAGTCAGTCATCAAGTGATCCATCCCGTTGTTCACTCCGTTTCTGGCAAACAGAGACTAGAGACTCTCCCAGTTGCATTCTTACCCACCCTGGCTAATAGCCAGTGATGAACTTATCCTCCAGAAACTTACCCAGTTTGTTTTTTAATAACCTGTTAATAGATTTGACCTTCACAACACCGCCTAGGAAAGAGTTCCACACATTGACCCTGAATTGTGCAAAGAACTTCCTTTTGTCTGTTTCAACCTGTTGTCTGTTAATTTCATTAGGTGTCCCTTAGTTCTTGTGTAATATTAAAGTGTAAATAACAATTCCTTATTCATTTTTTAACAACATTCAGGATTTGATAGACCTGAAAGGGATTCCAGATGAAGTAATTTTTCTGCAGGATTGTGTCTACCAACACTACCTTTTGTGGGACTCTCAAATGCCAGATTTAATTTCCTAAAATGACACCATATGGGTAGGGTTTCAGAGCACAAAAGTGATTTCTCTTCATTATCCTGTTTCCTTCTAGAGAACCAAGTTTGTTAAATGTTTTATGAAAACTACTGAAGTAAGATGTACTGCATTTATCTGTACTTCAGTATAGATGACCAGGATACTCATGTCAGGAATATTCAGATGATCCAGAATGCACTTCGCATGTAAATGTAGTACACACAGAAGTAATAATAAGTATTCAAGACCTTATCTAAAAATAGTCTAAAGGTGCTTAGTTGAGATGTGTGGAATTCTGACATGTTTTAATGGATGCCATTTAAGTAAATAAAGTGGATCAGGAATGCATTGCTATGGCCATAGAACCCCAGAGTGATCAATCAAAGGTTTTGAACTGTTAAGGTCTGTATCTGTCTTCGATTTTCATAAGTCTTTCCTTGGTCCCAAGTGCCACAGAAGTCAATGGGAGTCAATGATTTATGTGGGGTTCAGACTGGGTCCTTTATTCATCTCAAACAGAAAACTCTTTCATATCCAGCATTCTATCAGCCAGAACTCTCAAATAATTAGCACGTTAACCATGAGTAAATTTTAGTTATGTTTTCCATAAATACAGTAGAGTGAAAGTAAATACAAATAAATATGGTAAACCATTAAAACACACAGCTTCATGTTGCACATAACTGGCCTTATTGCGAGTTAAGCACAACTTGAAGCTGCTCTGTGGCTTTCCCCCAGTGGTGCAGCTGTCAACCTGACAGCCGCACAACTGGGGGAAGGCTTTTAGCTTGCCTAACTGCCTGCAGCTAGGCATCCTAAAAGCCCCTTCCTCTCGTCTTCCCCCAGCCACACACAGCTGGGAGAAGGCAGGGAGCAGGGGCTTTTAGCTTGCTTAGCTGCCTGCAGCTGCAGACAGCTAGGCAAGCTAAAAGCCTTTCCCCAGTGGCACAGGTGTCAGGATGACAGCTGCAGCAGTGGAGGAAAGCAGGGAGAAGCAGCCAGGAAACTGACCAGTCCTTGTGGGCTGGTCAGTTTCCTGGTCCCGCAAACACTGGCAGAAATGGGAAATTGACCAGCCATGAGCTGGTCTGTTTCCTGGGTCCTACAAGCAACGGGGAGATGGGAACCAGGCTGCCCTCTGGGTCCTGGCTCCCTGCTGCTCTGGGAGTCAGGAAACTGACCAGCCCTAGTGGACTGGTCTGTTTCCCAGCTTCTGCAAGCCCAGTGGAGCTGGGAACCAGGCAGTAGCCTGGGTCCCTCTCCCCCATGAGTTGCAAGCAAATTCAAAGTATGCTGGGGTTCCAAGAACACAACTGCCATGTAACTCGAGGATTCTTCCTCGAGTGTCCCCGTGGGTGCTCCACGATAAGTGTCGGGCTCGCCCCGGCGCCGCAGATCGGATCTTTCCAGCAGTTTCTGCCAGACCACGCATGCGCCGGCGCGTGCCGCTCCCTTGCGCACTCCCGGCCGCGTGCGCGATCCGGTCCCCGCCAGTTCCTTCTTAACCACCATCGGCTGCAGACGGAATCCGCTCAGGCTGTGGCCAGAGTCAGCGTATTTAATGTTCTTAGTGTTTTTAGAGTTTCTTTTCAGTCTTTGTTAGCTTGTTGTTTTCTCTTATTGCAAAAAAAAAAAAAAAAAGTATTTAACAGCATAGGCAGAAAGCCTTAGTAACCAGAGGAGCAGCGAAGGCCTGGGGACATAAGGCCATTAGGCCTCCTGCCGCGGCAGGCTGGGTCCAAGAGAGGGGAACAAGCACAGAGAAGGTGCCAAGTACCCTATTAACAACTCAAAGACTCACCGCAATGTCCTCTTCAGGATTCAAGAAGTGTGAGTCATGCCGCAAAGAGATGCCAGCCTCCGATGGGCACAGTCAATGTATTAGGTGCCTGGGGGAATCTCACGTCACCCAGAAATGCTCCTTCTGCGCAAAGCTCACGGCCAGAGCCAGGAAGGACAGAGAAATGCGGCTAAATATGCTGCTCTTTGATAAGGCCCTCCAGCCAGACGTGCCAGAGTGGCCTCAACAAGAGGGACCCACAGGGCCCCATAAAAGTAAGGCGGCGTCCCTCACCCCATCAGTGCAAAAACGGAGGAAGCTCTCTCCAACCCGATCCCTGCCGGCAGCCACAGAGAGCGGGATGGGTGCAGCAAATAGCCCCCAGCCGCGATTACAAACAAGCGGAAGCGCACGTGGCAGAGGCTGAGCCTCCGATGATTAAACAGCCGGCCCACACCGCGGTCAGAGCGGCGGCCAGGCAAGCGCCGGAACCAGCGGCACCGCAGCTAGCGGCACAGACCCCCGGGGCGCCGACGGTGCAGGGCTCGCAGGCACGCGGCCTGCAGGCACCGTGGGAGACCACCTGCGCGGCACCGCAGTTAAGCGTGCCGAGCGCGGCGCCGACAGCGGGGCCAAGATCCCTGGCACGGAAAGGGGCGGAGTCAGCCCCACATGGGAGGGGAAAGGCAGCAGAGAAAACCCGGCACCGCAGCCCTTCTCCAGACAGGGCTGCAGGGCTGCTCTCTCTAAGCCCTCCCCTTATGCTGTGAACTCCAACAAGGAGGCAGGGGTCTCCCCCAGTCTACCCTGAGCCTCCCTCCCCGTTCCTCCAGCCAGCGTCACCATGGCTCGGGCCACCCTCGCCTTTTCTGGGATTTGACCCCCTGGAGTACTACCACAAATCAGTTTCACCACTGTCTCAATCACCCAGATGATCTAGCTCCCCCAGACGCCGGGGATATGTGCCTCGAGAGTGGTCCAGGTCTCCATCCCAGGAACCGTACCTGCGTTGCCATGGTTGCCCCTATCACACTGGGCATAGACACCATAGGCACACCCCCAGGGACAGGTCCCCCCAGACGGTTCACTATCCCCGAGGGCAATCGCGGACGGGGACGGAAACGCAGCTATCTCAGGGGGAGTTGGTTCTGGAACCCCAAGATTTTCCCTCGCAAGCCTCCAGCGAGAGGATGTATCATCGTCAACAGGACCCCGAGGGCTCAAGAGAGGCTTACCCCAGTGGTTCCTCTCTGTCCTCCCCCGACGAGGCTACAGCCCCAGGGGATGTCCACCCCCCAGACGATCTCAAACAGTTCCAAGAGCTGTTTAAAAGGGTGGTCTTTACGCAAGGCATCCAAACAGCAGAGGTGCAGGAGAAGCACCATAAGCTCCTCAAAAACCTGAGGCCTCCGGCCTCTTCTAAAATAGCTATTCCGCTCGACGAAACAATTATGGGGTCCGCTACCACGATATGGCAGACCCCAGCGTCCGCTCCACCTATAAACGAGAGCGGATAAGAAATACTTCGTCCCGGCGAAGGGCATGGAGTTCCTCTTTAGTCACCCACAACCAAATTCTCTGGTGTTGGAATCGTCTCAACAGAGGTCAAAAACTTCCCAGTACAAGGCAGGGGGAATGGACAAAGATGCCAAGAAGCTAGAGCTATTCGGCAGAAAGGTCTACTCATCCTCCACCCTACTGTTGAGAGTGGCAAATTATGCAGCACACCTAGCGAACCATAATTTTGACAATTACTCCAGACTGACTTCTCTCGTGGACTCGCTTCCAGAGGATAAGAAGCCGGTGCTGAAGGCCATCGTGCAGGAAGGCTACGCAGCCTCGAGGACAGGAGTTCAGATCGCTCTGGACATAGCAGATACGGCGGCACGCTCAACAGCTACGGCAGTGGTCATGCGCAGGGAGTCCTGGCTTCAGACATCGGGTATCCCGAGGGATCTGCAGGCGAAGATTGTCGATCTCCCCTTTGACACGCAGAAGTTGTTTGCTGAATCAACTGATTCGGTCCTTCATTCCAGTAAAGACTCAAGGGCCACTCTCAGAACCTTGGGGATTTATACCCCTCCATACAGGAAGAGAAAGTATTACCCTCAGCAAAGACGATACCCGTATCAACCCCAGCGTGCTCAGTACCAAAGGGACTATGAACAAGGGCGGCATCAACAGCACCAACAGTATAGAACTCCCAGGCGACGTTCCCAACAGAGCCATGCATCCTCGGGGCAGGGCCAAAGGCAGCAAGTTTGATGGACAGATCGAGGGCTGCACTATCACTACCATCGCGCAATGTCATCCAAAGCTAATGTTCCATCATCGCCTCCGACCGTTCTACGCCCAGTGGCAAAAGATCACCACAGACAAATGGGTACTGGATATCATAGCCACGGGTTACGCGATCCCCTTCCAGTCGCTCCCACCGCCACGACCTCCACCCAGGCCCCATCTCAAGGACAGCTCCCACGAAGCGAGACTCAAGCAGGAGGTGGACCATCTTATGCTTACAGGGGCAGTGGAAAGAGTGCTGGAGCAACTCCAAGGGAAAGGGTTTTATTCAAGATACTTCTTCACAGAGAAAAAAACAGGAGGCTGGAGGCCCATCTCAGATCTCCGAGGCCTCAACCGGTACTTGCGCATACAACACTTTCGGATGATCGCAGTCGCCTCTGTTCTCACGGCACTGGACGATGGAGATTGGTTCGCAGCCCTCAACTTACAAGACGCGTATTTCCATATAACAATCCACCCGGCTCACAGACGCTTTCTCCGGTTTATGGTCGGCAAAGAACATTTCCAATACAAGGTTCTGCTGTTTGGCCACTCCTCGGCCCCCGGAGTCTTTACCAAGACCCTGGCAGTGGTGTCAGCCTACCTGCACAGACGGGGGGTGTTTATATTCCCATATCTGGACGACTGCCTACTGGAAGGGGCTTCGAAGGAAGAGGTACTAAGCATGATACGCGTTACAGCAAGCACGATCTCTTCACTGGGCCTGGTCATCAACCTGGCGAAGTGAAAGATCGACCCCACACAGGACATAGAGTTCATAGGGGCACGCATAAACTCCGTCACAGCAAGGGCTTATCTACCAGATGCTCGCTTTCGCGCCATTGGTTCCCTCATACAAGTCATCACCTTCAGCCCCACGTGCCTGTTCTAATGTGCTTACAGCTGTTAGGCCACATGGCAGCAGCAACGTTCGTAGTACAGAACGCCAGATTGCACATGCGCAGCATGCAGCATTGGCTGGCGAGCGTCTACAAACCAGCAACACACACCGTCCGCAGAGTGGTGTCGCCCAGGACAGAGGTGCGCAGATCCCTGCAATGGTGGGTGAACCCCAAGAACATGCTAACAGGGGTACCCTTTCATCAACCACAAATCTCTATCTTCCTCACTACCGACCCCTCCCACATAGGGTGGGGAGCACACATGGGCGACAAGGTGACGCAGGGACTGTGGTCCCCTACAGAACAGTCGCTGCATATAAATATACTGGAGCTCAGAGCAGTGTTCAACGCCTGCAAACACTTTCGAGACTATATACAAAGCAAAGTAGTCGGGATCAATACAGACAATACCTCCACCATGTTTTATATAAATCGCCAAGGAGGAGCTCGGTCCCGTGCCTTATGTGCGGAAGCAGTCCAGTTGCGGAACTGGTGCATCGCCAACAATATAACCTTGAAAGCCTCGTATTTAGCAGGCGCTCACAACATGAAGGCAGACCAGCTGAGCAGGCGCTTCGCACTCACACACGAGTAGCAGATCCGTTCCGATCTGCTACAACCGCTTTTTCACGCATGGGGGTTTCCCCAGATAGACCTGTTTGCCACTCAACACAACAAGAAGTGCCCTCAATACTGCTCCAGGGCAGGACTGGGATGGGGGTCCCTGGGGGACGCATTCGCGATCTCGTGGAAGGGCCCCCTGCTCTACGTATTTCCTCCCACAGTGCTCATCCACAAGGTCTTGCAGAAAGCCAGGAGAGAGAGAGCCCGCATGATCCTAGTAGTCCCAACTTGGGATCGACAGCAATGGTTCCCCTTGCTTCTGCGCATGTCGGACTGCCCACCGTTGCCCCTTCCGGTGGCGCCAGACCTGCTCACGCAAGCCCAGGGGTCCATAGTGCATCCACACCCCCGAGGCCTGCGACTGCAAGCATGGTTAATCCATGGCTCAGTTCCCTAGAGAGTACATGTACGGAGGGAGTGCAACAAGTCCTAGAAAGTAGCCGTAGGACTTCTACCAGGAAGACCTACTAGCAGAAATGGACTTGATTCACTGCATGGTGCTCTACCAAGCAATTAGCTCCCCTTGATGTGCCTATATCTGTAATATTAGAATATTTACTGGACCTCAAGAGAGGCAGACTTTCCCTGTCCTTGTTAAAGGTCCACCTTGCCGCTATATCGGCTTTCCGGCATGAAGAGGAAGGGCCCACGGTGTTTGCCCATCCCATGGTTACCAGGTTCCTCAAGGGGCTGGTTAACCTGTACCCCCCTCGGAAACCGCTTCTACCTTCGTGGAGCTTGGACCTGGTGCTTAACGCGCTAACGGGACCACCGTTTGAACCCTTAGCCACAGTTTCCCTCCGTCTCCTTACGATAAAAACAACCTTCCTTCTTGCAATCACGTCAGCTCGCAGGGTGAGCGAGCTCGCGGCAGTTATAGCAACGCCACCCTGCACAGTATTTTCAAAGGAGGCGGTAACCTTGTGGCTGCATCCAGCCTTTGTTCCGAAAATTTCTTCAGAGTTTCATATCAACGAACCTATAGTTTTACCCTCGTTTTATCCAAAGCCTCATAACTCCAACAGAGAGGCGCGCCTACACCTCCTGGACGTGAGGAGGGCGCTGGCTTTCTATATAGACAGGACTAAGTCCTTCCGGAAAACGGATAGACTCCTAGTCTCTCTCACTCCCAGATCAAAAGGAGAAGGTCTCTCTTCTCAGAGAATCTCGAAGCACATCGTATCCTGTATAAAAATGTGCTACGAACTTAGAAAGACTCCTTTACTGGCCCCGCCTAGGGCTCACTCCACCAGGGCGGTGGCAGCATCAACCGCCTTTTTCTAGGGCATTGCGTTAAAAGACATCTGCACAGCGGCGACCTGGTCATCCTACCACACCTTCGGCTAGCATTATGCCCTACACAGGGTGTTCCAAGAGGATACCCGTCTTTCGACAGCGGTCCTTTCGGGGGCAAGCTGCACATAACCCGATTACCCACCTCCTTACTTGGGTTACTGCTGGGTAGTCACCTATCGTGGAGCACCCACGGGGGCACTCGAGGAAGAAAGAGAAGTTACTCACCGTAGTAACGATGGTTCTTCAAGATGTGTCCCTGTGGGTGCTCCATCACCCGCCCATCATCCCCGCTTCGGATCTCTGTTTAGTGTTTTTCAGGAGCGTCCGAGGCGGTTGGTCAAGGAACTGGCAGGGACCGGATTGCGCACGTGGCCGGGAGCACGCAGGGGAGCGGCGTGCGCCGGCGCATGCGCGGTCCGGCAGAAACTGCTGGAAAGATCCGATCTGTGGCGCCAGGGCGAGCTCGACACCTATCGTGGAGTACCCACGGGGACACATCTCGAAGAACCATCGTTACTACGGTGAGTAACTTCTCTTTTACTGTGAAGTAAATACAGGACATAGTTACGAACCTGGAAGTCCTGGACAGAGCAGGAACCACGAGCATCGAAGCTGTGATTCTGAAAGCCCAGCTTCGCTGGACAGGGCACAACATACGAATGGAGGAGTCAAGAATCCCAAAGTAACTCCTCTACAGTGAACTCTCTCAGGGCAAAAGGAATCAAGGTAGCCTCGCAAGCGGTATAATGACTGCATGAAGGCCAACTTTGCTCATGCTGGTTTAAAACCAGATCAGCTAGAGCAGCATGCAAAAGACTGAACAGGCTAGCATGCTCTCATACGACACGCATATGACAACTTTTTAGAGCAGTGATGCATATGCCTCAGTGATGCTCGTGAGAGGAAGAAAGCAGCAGCAGCAGCAGCCTCACTAACAGCCAGGACAGTTCGCTTGCCCCCACTGTGAACGCCCATGCCCTTCAAAGCTTGGACTCCTCAGCCACATGTGAGTCCACAGCCAATGAGCCTGTGCAAGCTCAAGATGTCATCATTGGACGCGACGGACTACCTACAAGATACAGTATAAGTTTACAGTGTACAATACCACTGTTTTTGGTATATACAGTACTCCGCACAGATTTTTGTTTGTTAATATCTAATCTTGTTTGTCTTTAGTGTTATGCATTGCTAGGTATACCTCTCTATTAGCCAGAATATTTGACTATCTGGCAACCTCCTGGTCCCTGAACTGCCAGTTATGAAAGAGTTAACCGTATAAATCCACTGACATCTGGCTTTCTATTTTAAAGACTGTCAGAATTTGGGGAATGTGTTCATACAATTCATGAATTTTGCGTGAGTATGACTCTAGAAATACAAAGATTATATATCTTTACCAAACTGCAGATGCCATTGTGAGAGTGCATCTTTTTGCCTTCTCTGTTAAACTGAAATTTCAGAAGTGGAAGGCAAAGGGCTGACAAAAGAGGCTTGTTGACACAAGTGATTGACTGCTGAATGTAGTAGCTTTAGAAAAGAGGCTGGATGCTTCCCGGAGGAACTGATTTAGCAAGATCACCTAGCAACAAAATCACCTGGTACCCTGCAGTTCTGTCAGCCTCAATGGAATAACTCAACAGAAGAGAGAGGAAGATTATGAAGGACACAGTTTCCTGTATGTGCTCTCACTCTAGGCCATTTGTCTCTAGCTTAAGATGATGGAAACTGCTGCAGGAGCCAGATAAGTTGGTAGCAGGGGGGAGGTTACCTGCCTGCCTGTCTACCTGAACAGAAAAAGTTCTCCAAGAGGAGAATGACCTAGAGTGAAGAGAGATACATGTAGGTTTTTTTTAATTTTGCATGGAACTGTTTATTTTTCATGTGACCAAGTTCAGAGTAATAACATGTTGCATAGCTTATATGACACACCTACCGTATGGTCATGAAAGCTGAATGTAAGCTAAAAGACACTCACCTGTGGGTGGCGTTCAGAAAGAGGTGGTTGTTTATCCTGTAAGGGGAGTCTTGGGACTTAGCTATGCCTTTGGGCACTGTGTCAGGGCCATGTGGGTGTTGCTCTCAGAAGGGGTGATAGATGGAGAGTCTGCATTATTAATGTGTGCCGAAGAGCCCTCAAAACTGGGAAAACCTGTGTAGACTCTGGAGGCTTAACATACCTGGGGATCCTTAAGTTGCAACCCCATGGGCTGCAGGCTGGGGGAGTCTAACCAGATCCATGACACTGCTGTAGTCGCTTTGTCTTTTGAATTTTGCTGTGTAATTAGATGAGGAATCTCCGTCGCTGGAAATATTTAAGAACAGGTTAGATAGATGTCTATCAGGGATGGTTCAGACGGTACGTGGTCCTGCCATGAGGGCAGGGGGCTGGACTCGATGGCCTCTCGAGGTCCCTTCCAGGCCTCGCATTCTATGATTCTATGATTTGCAGATGCTTATATCAGTGCAGAAAACTTGATGATAACATTCTACAGAAATGTTCTGTTCAAAGGCTTTTTTTATAGGGTAATTTTAATTGTAAATTATCATTACAGTAAACCCTCAATTTAACCAACTTCAGAAATAATGGACGGTATCCCGCAGGCACCCGTCCCCCACCTAAATAAATGCTGGCAACTCCCTGGAGCCACCGCCAGAGCATCTGGTGCTGCCGATTTGGCTGGGGACACTGGGGCTGGAGGAGCTCCCGTTAGTCCGTTAAATCAAGGGTTTCCTGTACACTGTATCTTACTCTTTTGGGATGCGTACTATATTTAGATTGCTCCCAGGTAACCACCTTAGAGTAACCTTATAGAGAAAGGTGACAGTTGCTGGTTAATCATGATAGAATTGGCCAAGGTTCTGCCTTTGTTGTGAATTCAACCAATTCCAAGGCAGTAAGAGGCTTTGAGCAGAAGTTAAATAGGCATTGAATGCTAAGCATCAGGATTTTATCATGGATATTGCCAAGTAAACATTATCATCACTGAAATGGTAGTGAGTGTTATTGAACGTGATATTACATTTTAAGTAGGTCTTTTCAGACCTTTTCTGATGGCCCCTTTGTTTAATTGGGGTGATAGGCTGATCACCAGCGTGTCCCAAGAGAATCTTACTGTATTGATGAAAATATATGGTTAATTTGTGGCTTGCATTAGCCAGACTGTTTATATGGAGGAGCCCTTCTATATAGCATAACCAGAAAGAAAATGTCTGAGTCTGCTCTGGTAAGAGACTCTTTATTCCATACATCTCAGCAGAAAAATGGAAGCTTCCTGGAGGCCAGTCTTGAGCATTGTAAGGATTTTTAAAAAAAATCTTTCATGATAATCTAATGTGTAGTATGCATAGCATTATTTTTGCTAATCTCATTGTTTGAGCATTTATTGGTATGGGTAGAGTGTGGATGTAATGCAAGGAAAAATATTAAGGCCCCCCATCTATACTGAGACAAATGGATATGTTTTGGAGCATGGTTCTTCGCTGAAATGCAGTAAGTATCTTCGGCCATTGAAGGCCAAACCATATCATGTTTTAAACAGTCTGTAAACTAGAATAACATAGAAAGTCAGAGAAAGTTAATATGAGCCTCCTGGAGGGGAGTGATATGGTTTAAGTTGCAGATGGAAAAGAATATTCTCTCAATGGTTTTCTGAATACATTGGAGATAAAAAGGCAAGGATAGAAGTTAGCAATGGTCAAGGGGAAAAATGACGCAGGTATTGATAAAAGTTTGAGCCACAAGAAATGAAAGTGGGAGTGACAGACTTTATTTTTTATATTAATCTCATTTTATTTATATTAATCCCATTTAAGAGCCTTTGAGTCCTAAATATTGAGCGTGTCCTTGTATGAAGACATCTTAAAATGTTTGTTCTAAAATTATGTAAATACTATTTCTGTTAGTGTCTGTATCTCCATAATTTTCAGTGGGCCAAGGAGAAACAAGAATGGCATTTAAGGTGTTAGGAACCTGGGAACCATGCCCACCAGCTGTAAGTGGGTGGGCAGTCGTGGCACCTCACTTACTTTCTGGGGTTTTTTTATGTTGGGGTTTGTTTTGTTTTTTTTTTTAGTCCCAATTTATGTGCTTTTGTACTGGATGCGTCTGTCTCAGTGACATATCGTGTGTTCTGTGCCTTTTTAGGTTTTTATAATTAACATTTCGAGGGAGGCATAAAAGAGAATTTCTTTTAAGGTTGCTGGAACTCCAGGGTTGCAAAGTTGAAATATTTGGACTTGTCATGTAAATAATTGCGTTCTATTCAGAATTTGTAAGAAGCTGGTGAGGAACAGCAACTTGCACTATGTTTAAGTGACCATAGCTTTTCTAAGGAACTGGAACTGTGGCTATAACAGCACATTTTCAGCTTCAGAGTAGAACTGCAGTGCAGCAATGTACAAGACATAATACAGTCTATTTGTGTACAAATAAGATTTAATCACAGATGAGTAAAATCTCTTTATATCTAACTTTTAATTTATTTTAATCATCTGCTATCTAGCAGATAGTTTCATATATTGCTGTTTGAATGTCTGAAAAATCAAAGGTTTTTAAAGCTGTAAAAGGCAAGTCCTGTTGTTTTTTGTTAAAAATAGCATTCAATTAACCAAATTTAATATTTAAAAAAAAACACTGGAACTTGATAGAGGGCCTTGTGTCATGAAACTGTGCTCTGTAGTCATACTTTGAATCTATTCAGGAAAAAGCAGTCATTCATTTTATTTTTTTTCCATTCACAGCCACAAACCTCAGGTTTTAGAGTCTTGTCTCATCCTACAAGCCAGCTCCAATATTCTTGGCCTTAACTAGAGGAAAACAGCTGTAATTAATTTTAACCAAGAGTTAAATATTAAATAAATATTATACGTGCATTCACATTTATGTATATGTATTTTGATGGTCTATGTGCATATGTGAATTCACATACACTGACACAATATTTAGTAAAGTTTGCTCACTAAGGCTGTGTCTAGATTGCTGAGAATTGTTGGCAAAAGATACACAAATGGCACAATGCATTTGCTAGTCTCCTGACAACAGATCTGTCAGGAAAGGCTTTCCTGGCATTTGGCCTTTCCACATGGGGCCAAATGTTGGGAAAAGTTCCTCTGCCAACACTTCCCCTTTGCTCGTGGAACGAGGATGACTGGGATGTTAGCAGAAGGCTCCTGACGACGCAGACTTTTGTTGGGAGACCAAAGTTTGCAATCTAGACATAGCAAAAATTATTATAATTAGTAACTGCAGTTTCCCCAGAGAAATATATAGCAGATTTCTAGAATCAGACAAGAGTCCAAAACCTGAGGTTTGTGGCAGACTCTGGAGAAAGTGGAAACAAATGACTCTGGTCTAACCCTAATAAAATGTGTCTCTGAAACTGGTAAATCTTTGTTTTAAACTTAAACAAAAGTGCGTGTGTTTAACTTTAACCATATGTTGAACTCCATCGTTATTCAGCAGGGGCATAAACTAAAGCTTCATTTCAAGCACATACTTAAGTTGCACTGAGATCAAAGTTAAATATGCACTTGTGCTTCACTTAATTGGGTTCTTTAAAATTCACTGTGCCTTAGTATTGCATACTATTAAGTGTGATCATTATAACTTTATCAAACACTACAAAAAAGTTAATTATGCTCTGTTCAGTGTTGAAATAATCCTTTTTAAAGCATGAGACAAGCTCCAATTTGCAGGGGACAGTGGACCAGAATTCCATTAAATGTGACCTGCTAATTGGAGGCAGCATTAGTGTTTTTTTGTCTGTGCAGTTTGATGGTAACAGAGAGAACATAGCGCAGTACATGAACAACAACAACAAGCTTCAGGAGATAAGAGTGGTGGTGGTGATGGTGATCAAGGGTTGATGTTTTGGACAGTTACTGTGTGGAAGCAGACCCAATGTTCAAAATGCTCATATTGGAAAAGAAGCTTTGTCACCTTATCAGAATTGAAGTTTTTCTATTCCAGGAATTATCCAGCAGATCTCATTTGAAATATTTTACTGAAGCGCTGTGAAAGTCTCTCCTCAGTGAGGAGTTGAGTGAGACCATTGTTGTCTTTCACAACTCTTGAATTTGGCTTCTTTCAAAATACATGGGCACTGCTGAAGAGAAAAGTGTGAGTAGTAGCACAATACCTTTGTAGACTCCTCTGGAAGATTTCTCTATTATAATCTTTAAAGCCTTTGTTCTAATAAGCTGTCAAAGCTTCTGTTTTCAGGATTCCTGGAATAAAATCAGTGAGTTTATGGAAAGCAAAACAAAACAGCAGTCATGTAGCACTTGAAAGACTAACAAAAGGATTTATTAGGTGATGAGCTTTCGTGGGACAAACCCACTTCTTCAGATCCCTTATGGAAAGCAAGTTGTTTAAGATGATGTAAATGAATTTTCTAAGAACTCTCTCCTCTAGTGGGGGGGGGGCCGGGGGGGAAGCCTCCTGTTTTATACAGTAATGGTCTTGAGCCAAAATTCAAAAGACCAACCACCCTGACCTACAGAAACTTTTATATGGATCTGGACATTGCAGACTGGGCCTATTACCAGCATACTGCAGTAGTAGTCCAGGACATCACACCTGTATAGTCCTCTTCATTTCTCTTCCGTTTCCGGGTGCTTGTTCTCCTCCTTGATATACTGGACGTCAGTAGCTTTGTTACCATCAAAGCACTCAGGCAAAAGAGGAATTCTTGCTCCTGCCAGTATATAGATCACATTTAATAAAGCTCAGGTCAGTTTTGCCTTCCAGTTTAGAGCTTGACTTAATACTATAAAACAGGATTAGTTCAACCCAGAATAAAGCATGGTTGAGTCTTTGTGTTTTTGTAGTGCTTGATAATGGTGTAATGATCACACTTAATAGTATGCAATATTAAGATGCAAAATAAATCTAATAACACCCAATTCAGCAAAACACTAGCACAAGTTTAATGTTTGATTTCAGAGCATTTAAGTAATGCTTTAAGTTAAGTACGTGCTTAAAAGCTTTCAGAGTAAGGATGGACTTCAGTAAAGTCAAGCCCTTACTTAATTTTTTTTGCTGAATTGGGTCCAGAATGCAGTGATTGTTAGAAATCTTTTATATGTTTTTTTTTATGTTACTGAGGTAACCATTTTCATGTAGTGGAATGTGGTTATTTTCAATGTGAAAGCTACAATATGTGCAGTCAGAGATTGATTTGATTCACTTAACCAAGCCTTGGGAAAAGTTGGATGAATCATGCCATATCTTAGATTGGTGGGGTTTTGCCTATTTTTAACCTGACAGTGTGTAGGAAGCCGAGTGAGTTCAGTATGAAATGGAGACAATACAGGAGTTATTAATAATGGAGAAAATACTCAATCTCAAACCAAGCATGTCTCTCCGCAGTTTGAGTATTTAGGCTTCTGTCATCAGCTGGGCAGAGCACATTTGGGATAAAGTTCTACTGAAACACATTTGTAAGGTGCATAGAACGCAACTCTTTGAAATGTTCTGTGCACATGCTCCACATTTCTTAATGCGGTCTGCTTCTGTTTACTGAACAGTTTGAAATTCAGGTGATTTTAAAGTAGATTTCTTTTGAAAGACATGTCTACACTGAAAAAAATTTGCCAGCATAGTGGTGTATTGTTTCATTTAACAGTATAGCTGTGCCAGAAAATTCCCCTGCGTACCTACAACAATAACACTGGCAAAATAATGCTTTTGCTGGACGAACTTATTTCACTCTCCAAACCAAATATCATTAGGTACTGTAGTTCTTGTACATATATTTGGTTTCCTTCTGTTAGCCCTATAAGGTGAATAAATTGTAGCAGTTTAATTAAATTTGTTTAGAAACTCCTCTAACTAAATTCGTGTAATCCTGTTGTAAGGGGACACTTACTTCAGTCTGAATGCATCTTATATATCAGTGTGGCTTAAGCTAATCCAGGTTAGTGAGACGGATGTTGTAAGTGTGTCCACAATTGCATTAATTATTTAAATCCACTTCTAGACCAATTTAATTAAATTGGCACAATTGTCTCATGCATGTACGAGTTGCCAAGTTTCTACTTGCACAAAACCAAACTGTTGCCCTAACCCGCCCCTGGGATCACTCCATACTCTGCGCTCTGTGTTTGCTCCCCGGCTTCCCACTTTCATTGGGCTGGGAGGATGAGGGATACAGTTGAGGGTACAGGCTCTGGGGCAGAGCTGGGGATGAGCTGTCTGGGGGTTGGAGGGTGCTCCAGGTTGGAATCGAGGGGGTTGGAGGGTAGGAGAGGGATCTGGACTAGACAGAGCTGCGGGTGGGTGGCATTCCAGGTGGGGGCATGGATTCTGGGGTGGAGCTGTGGGTTTTGGGCACTGGTAGGTGTGCTGGGTTGGGACCAAGGTGTTTGGTGTGCGGGAGGAGGATCAGGGCTGGGGCAGGGGTGGAGGGATGCAGGCTCCTGGTGTCACTTAATTCAGTCAGCTCTGGGAAGCAGCAACATGCCCTCTTCCTCCATATCCTACACAAAAGTGTAGCCAGGTGGTTCTGCACACTGCCATGCTGCAAGCACCATGACCACAACTCCCATTGGCCATGGTTTCCAGCCGGTGGGGAGCTCGTGCAGGAGCTGGAGGGAGGACATAGCCCTGCTGCACTGCCAACTGTACTTTCACTGGCTGGGTCCGCACAGCTACCAGGGTCCCTTTGCCTGGTCAAAAACTGGACACCTGGAAACCTTAAATAAAGGCTGTGAGGTGAGTGAGTGCTTGTCGGTGGAAGACGAGTAGTCTTATGAAGATACTTTACAGAATAGTACACAGAACAGCTTTTTTCTTGTGTTTGGAGGGAGGGGTTGATTTGTTTGTTTGTTTAATGTGATTTTCTAGCCGGACAAAAATATCTTGAGGGAAACATCCCTGACGTTGTGGTGCTCACCAGAATGGCCCGTGCTCTGCTATGCGTTCTTTCCAGTGAGCTAGTACTACTGAGTATTAAACCTGGACCCTTAAGATGCTTCAGTTAATGAAAGGTAATGGTGTGGAAGGAGACTAATGGATTCCTGGGCAGTCTTTCTGTGGTAGGGATTGAAACTTGATCTGCACTTAAAAGTTTTGTCTGCATAGCTGTATCAGAAGTGTGGCGGACATCAGGAAACACACTTGTCACTGACATAGTTATGCAACCAGAAACCTAGTGTGCATCCAGGTACACCACCGAAAAGGTCATTTTGCTGCCACCGCTTATTTTGTTTTCAGGACTGGTGTGAGGGTACCAACAAAATAGCTCGGTTCCTCTTATGAGGTGCATCTTCACTTGAAGGATTTGCGGGTGTAATTCTGCTAGCAGAGGGGACAATGCTGCATGAATGTCAGATTACTTCCCTCATCTTTCCTCGTTCTCTATAGCTTTTTTCCTCCCAAAGAGGAGAGTGCCATGCAGAACAGCCACAGGCAGTAGGAGAGGATGGGAAAGACTGTGCTGAGGAGATCAACGTGAGAAGTGAAATGCCCTGTTTTTCATTCAAAAAGGAATACAGTGAGGCAAGGCCTCTAGCTGCCTGGGGAAGGGAAATAGTATTGGAGGGGAGGGAGGAGGGCGTTCTCCATAGTCTGGATAAGAATCCTCTTTCTAAGGTATTGGAACCTGACCCAAACTCTGAGCTGCTGGGAGTTCTTCTGTCACTGATTTTGTACGTAGGTTATTGTCAGAGTTGTGGTTAGTTCTGAGCTTGTACTCACAAAGCAAAACAAGATGTGTCAAAACAGTATCTCTTGTATCCGTTGGCCTGTGTTGATGCACTGATTAATGAGCTATATAGGAGGAGAACATCTACAAGAGGATTTTACTTTTTCTTTATTGTCTGCTTGCTCTGGTATGAGATGAACTCTCGTGGAACAGCCTGAGAATGGTCTTTTTTGAGGCCCTGATCACAAACATAGTTACCAAATACAGCAATCTGCCGATACACACTTGAATGCTCACTCTGGCCTCCAAGCTTATCTGAAGAATTATCCTTTGCAGGGTGGGGAAAATTAAGGACTAGCAACTATGGAGAACAATCTGTGGAAGAACAGGAATATGTTTTATGGCTTATATTAGTTTGATCGATAGTATCAAAAGCTATGAATAATTTGAGCAAAGTTAGCATTGCAAGAAGACCCTGAAATTTGGCAGCTAGTATAAATGACTGGACATTTTTGAGTAGTCTTTGTAGAGGTCAGTGTTGTGTTGCCAGGGTAGATAACTCATTTGAATTCCATTCTCACATAAATGCTGAAAGGTAGCAGTGTGCATTCAATTCTGGGATAAAGAATCAACTAAACTGTTTACCTCAATGCTCAGTTTGGTGGCAGGCCTGAGTGTGCTTGTTTTCTATGCTCTAGTAAGTGCACTATATCTCTGTCATTTTAAGTTGGCACAGTTTAAGCTGTTTTATCACACCAAGACCACAGATTTAAATCAAAGGACGGCAACTCCATTTTTTTCTGAAGCTCAGGTAGTCAGATTCTCTTAAGATGCTGTTGATGGCATGTTGGGAATTTTTTTTCTCATTTTCATAGCGTGTGTATGTCACTTTTGTGTATACCCATCCCCCCCCCCTTTTTTTTTTTATAGTAAACCTCTGTAGAGAGACAGAGATCATTGGTCAAGTGGACTGAGCAAAGGTATAAGACTCAGGAACTCGTGGGTTCTTCTTGAGTAGATGTCACTGTGAGTGCCCCACTTCAGTTGCACATGCATCAGACCCTTGCACCTTTGATCACAGATTTTCAGTGATCCCCATCTACCCCAATTGTCCTTATACTCTGATCTGAGAAGGTTGAGTCGGTGTTACTTCGGTTCCTTATTGGACACTTGCACCCTGCGATGGACCTTTGCAGTGTCAGTTAGTTTTATAAACATTTGCTTAACTGTTCTATGTAAGTTATGTAAGCATGCATTCAGCGTGTTTCATAGAACTATCTGTAAATTCATACAGGTCATGATAATTTGGGTGTCTGCTGTGCTGGGATTCTTGAGATTATAATTATATTGCAACAGTTTGAATGAGGTGTCTGTGTTGTATGAAAGAAACAGGTGTTTCCTTATGTCAGCTTAGTGTCTTAGTATCCTCTGGTTTATGCAGCATTAAGACTGTGGATTCCTGGGCAGATAGAGGTCAAGAGCATTGCAGAGATAATGACGTGCTGAAACTAGGAGAGGAAAGAATGAAGCTGTTCTTTCCTACAGATTCCCCACATGCGCACAGCTTAACACTTGGAGTAATGCTGAACTGAATTTTAACAAATATTGAGAAAAGACATAGAGGAGACCATCAAAGGGAATGAGATGCCCCAGAATGAGGGGAGTTTGGCCCATGGTCTGGGTAGGGAAACAAGGTATCAAATGTTCCCTGATGGCTTTTCACCAGGCACTGTGAAAAATGTTACCCAGGCTATGTTTTTACTTTTATTTTCCCTTTTTATAACAATAAAATCTGTTATAAATTCCTGCAGAAGGAAAATTGAGAGAATCCTCACATACTGACACCAGATTTTCTTTTGTTTGTTTTCAGATGAACTGCTTCAGAAAGAGCAAAACTACTCTGATGATGTTTTGGCTAATATGATTAGTGAGCCCAGGATCAGCTATGGAAATGATGCCCTCATGCCTTCATTGACTGAAACTAAGACTACAGTTGAACTTCTTCCAGTTGATGGAGAATTCAGCCTTGATGATCTTCAGCCATGGCATCCTTTTGGTGTTGATTCTGTCCCAGCCAACACCGAAAATGAAGGTAACATAGGATCACTGAGAACAGACCCCAAAGTGTTTTGAATTGAGTTGGTGTGGGATGATTGATTCATGCCCTAAAAGTCTGGAGCTCTCTGCCTTAAGTAGGAAATTACTCATTCTGATTGGGAAATGGGCTGCCACACCTTCCTGGTTTCCTTGATGGGGCAGGAAATCCTGACTACATCTCAGAAGTGTAAATATATATTAAATCTCAGCATTGTATTTAAGCTACACCCCTTATTATAAACACAGCAATATTTAAGACATTCTGTAAATTAATGGGGATAACACCAGAATTGTGTGCATTTTAAATAACTTAATTAAACAGGAGCTTATAGTTCCTAACATAAATAAGCACCCTATCCTGCAATCATGCTAAAAATAACATGATGTGGTTTTACTGATTAGAATATTGTCTGGTGTTTATTGCAGAGACATTCTGCGTGCATTCTGCCTTGTGGAACTGGACACAAAAGTTTCTAAAGGAGTACTTTGCATAGCTGATGGAATAGTTAAAACAATCATATTATTTTCATGTTTTTAAACTGAAATAATTCCCATCTAAACCATTAAAGTTCATTGGGCATTTTACCATAAAGGGCAGGTTTTGTCTAGGTGCCCAAGCCACATTAGTATGACAACTAGAAAACTCTTAATTGTTCATTTCCCCTACATCCCATCTTAGTGAGAGAAACCCAGTCGAGGTGAATTGAAACAGAAATATGCATTTATGAAAGAATGGAGATGCTACCCTAAGATAACAATTTATTGCTCCCAAGGGCAGGTGAATTGCATCTAGGCATGTGGTTCTTATTTCTTTTAGTATGTTCCTAATAAAAATACAGAAAGAACTCTCCTTTTAATTATGCACTCTGTTAACACAGTGACAACTATTCCCAGATGTACTGAAGGGTCTGTATAGACCAGAATATTCCTATATCAGACCAGAATCAGCATTCTTGTACAGTTAAGGAAATGACAAATGGGAACTACTTGGTGACAGTAAACCTGCTCTCTGGCTGCCCTGTACCCATGTCACTTCCTTCCTATCTATCAAACCACAGATGCTAACAATATATATTGATGGTACTGATATGGTCTGACCTACAAGTACATTGTTTCTCTCTTCCCCTGTCCTCATCTCCTCCACAAATGTTATTAAATTTGAACTTCACTTTCTCACCTTGGCTATGTCTACACTAGCCCCAAACTTCGAAATGGCCACGCAAATGGCCATTTCAAAGTTTACTAATGAAGCGCTGAAATGCATATTCAGCGCTTCATTAGCATGCGGGCGGCCACGGCACTTCAAAATTGATGCGCCTTGCCACCGCGCGGCTCGTCCCAACAGGGCTCCTTTTCGAAAGGACCGTGCCTACTTCAAAGTCCCCTTATTCCCATCTGCTCATAGGAATAAGGGGACTTCGAAGTAGCTTGGGGGCCTTTCGAAAAGGAGCCCCGTCTGGATGAGCCGCGTCAATTTCGAAGTGCCGTGGCCGCCCACATGCCAATGAAGCGCTGAATATGCATTTCAGCGCTTCACTAGTAAACTTCGAAATGGCCATTTGCGTGGCCATTTCGAAGTTTTTGGCTAGTGTAGACACAGCAATAATGTTTCTGTTATGGCCACAAACACTATAGCTTGTCCAGGCTAAGGCCTTCCTCACTATGGCATGTTTAAGAGACTAGGGAAGCAGGAAAAATGTTGAGGGAAACACTTTCCTCCACAGGAGCGAATGCACCACGTTCCCACCTTGTGTTTTTCTTTTACACTGTGCATTCTCCAGTATTTTACACTGTACTGTACTGGCCATTGCTTAACAAATAATTAATTGTCGTACAAGTAAAATTTAAAAAACAACCCACCTCCCATCCCTGAGGGATTTCCAATACTCTGTAGGAAATAGTTGAAACAACAGCAGTAGCTCTTGGGTCCTCTGAGCAGCTGAGACACCTAGGATGTTCTGACTTTTGTGGAAGGTCAGAGCAGTCAGTACTGGTTATGGTTAAATGGAAATGGTTAAATGAGATTTCTGGCCTCTGGATTATGTGCCATATGGCTGATCCAACAGCTCTAATGGGAGATGGAGAGGTTGGTAATTTGCTTGCTGTTTAATGACTATCCAATATAAGATGCTAATGCTATTTTGCTTTAGCTGGAAGTAAACATAATTTATGGCATACTGGCAATCAGAAATCCTGAGTATTAATCATTTTCCCTGGAAGCCTTCATTCCCTAAATACAAACATTACCAGGAGCATAATTCTATTTCTGTTTGCCATTGGGACATGATATGCTTTATCATCATCATCCAAGGAAACCTTTATAATATGTTGGGTAAGTCAGTTGCCTTTTTAGATTTAACACGAATATCAGAAAACAAATTTTTCAGATAGACACTGATATCTGTCAGTTAAATTAAATGTGTATTTGTGGCAGAATGATTTTAAATGAATTGTTACGATGTTTTTTTTTCTCAACATTGTCACAGCTGCATGAAATTTTTTTAATTAACCATTGGAAAAGGAATTTGTGAAGTTGAGCAATGGTATGAAAGAACAAGTGTGAGTGCATCCAGTCTTAATGTCATAATTATGGTATTTCAACATAGCACCTACCCCTTCTGCAGGTGTGCTTAAGTGATAATCAGGATATATAGTATGTGCAAAATTGCTGTCTGTCCAGAGATCTTTTTCTTACACTAGTGTTTTATTAAGTCTGAGATGTCTGACTTTACACAAGTATGCAATACACTGGGAGATTCAGGATAAAAGTAAGTGTTGTTTTAGCAGTTTCTCTGCCTAGAATTGTTTCCATCTGCATAGAAGTTACAGCCAGTCAAAAATTGATTTCTGTGCAGTCTAAATTTAAGCCTGCTAAGATCCAGCACATCCCCTCAGACTTCTGAAAATCCCTCCACACAGATAAAATAAACTAATTTCCCAAAAATACATAAAGAATCTACGTCCATGCAATAAGACTGAGTAATATGAGACAGTGTATTTTAAAAACTTGGAAAAGAGAATTTCACAGGTACTCTTCTTTTAAGAATGAATTATAATACAAGTTAACATGTTTCTGGATTGGTTAGTGACACGTGTCCATTGCATTTGCTAGTGTCTAGCTTGGCTTGGCTAGATATACTTGCCCTAACACTTCTGAAGAAACTAAGAGTGAAATCGTTGCTCTATTGAAGTCAAACTGAAGATTTTACGAGTGCTTATGATTTTTCATCCTATGGGGTTCCCCTCCTGCCTCCCTCCACACACAGGCATAGGTATCTTCAGTGAGAAACAGGCTATATTTTTTAAAAATTACATTTTTTGTTAACATAGTCTTATACTATTATGATGTGGCCAGTTGCCATTTTCACCTGTCTTGACCCTGTGCAAAATTGTACTACTAGGCCTGCCTTGGATTTTAAGTTCTTTGGGAAGGGGACTCTCCCTTCTCCTTTAGGAAAGAAAAGCAGATTGTGGTGCTTCCAGGTAAAATGATAATTAAATATAAAGTGCTAGGGGTGTTCATGTTTCACTCAGGTTATCTTAATATTAGATATAAAGTGACTAAGGGCACATTGCATGAAGCCTGCATAGTCATCCTAACATGGGGGAAAAGTATGTATAATAAGGAACTTTATTGGGTCAAGTTTTTATGGAAAATAGCACTGGGCTCTGATTTTGTGCACTCGCTGATTTGTGCCTACAGTTACCATATTTGCATGTGAAAGTTAGGGTCATGTATATACGAATAGCTTTGGAGCATGCAGAATTAGTGTACTTCCTGAAAACTGGGTCCGAAGCCTATCTTGTGTCTTAATACTGTGGTTATCATATCTTCGCACATACTCATCCTGTACATTGCAGAGTTACACCACTTTACATCTTTTCAGCAACTACCTATTCTTCAGAGCACATACCAATAAGTTGGTGCTCTCCCTGATGCACACCTCATGGCCTGAAACATGCTGTTCCCTGTGTGACAAACCCTACCTGCTGATTGTTTTGCAGACATGCATTCCTAGTCTGCTGCTCTTTTTCCAGCTGCCCTGGTTCATTTTCCCTAAGCACACGGAAAGTTGTCGTTGCAGACAATCCCCTGGGGTTGCCAAGTAACTGACAGCACTAATGCAGTTAGCCCAGAATTGCAAGACTTACTTTGCATTGGATGTACCAATGTTATAATGGGGGGGGGGGACACGGCAGAGTGCAGCAAATGCAGTGGATTAGGAGTCAAGAATAGCAGGCCAAGATTTTCAGAAGTGATTAATGATATTTGAATTCCTAGGGACTGGATGTCCAACTTGGAAAAACCTTGAAAAGGGCCTGATTTTCTGAAGACAGCAGTTCAGCACTTTTTGGAAACCAGGCCCCATTCAAGTGTCTCATACAGAGCACCCAGAAATGGAAGATGGCAAAATCATTAGTTACTTTAGCAGATTTTAAGTTTCTGTTCCCAGTTTTAGCTTTTCTCTGTGACCTTGGGCAAGTCACTTCTCCCGTGTCTCAACTTCACCCTCCGTAAACCTGAGGGGTAATGACCCTTGCCTTCCTTTCATAAAGCACTGTGAGAACGCTGGTTGATAAAAACTGTACAAGTGTTAAGTACAGGTTGTACCTCCTAAAACCGGCATTCTTTGATCAGCAACATCCCTCATCTGGCCGGAGCAGGGATGTTCTGGGACGAGAGAGCTGGGCAGGAGGGCAAGCTGCAGCCCATGTCCTCTGACTTTCCTTGGGGGCTGCAACCAGGGATGGCAGCCCCAAGCTGCACAGGCAGGAACCCATATCCCCCAGCAACCATGTGTGGGGGCAGCCACGAAGGGCCCGGATCAGAGCCACATCCCAGGCAGCCCTCTGGGGCCAGGCCAGGGGTAGCAGCACAAGGCTAGAGCTGCATCCCAGGCATCCCCATGGGGCTGGATCCCAGCACCGGATTCTCCTAGCACCCCTGCAGGACCAGGGCAGCCCCAGAAGGCTCCACCTGGAGTGGGCCTCCCCCCCCGGCAGTTCTGCAGGGTCAGAGCTGGCAATCATCTGGGGCTGGGGCTGGGGCTGGGGCTGGGGCTGGACTCGGCATTCCACAACAAGAAAAGCATAAGCAGAGCCCAATCCAAGGTGTCCACACAGCAGCAGATAGGTGAGCAATCTGGTTGCGGGGGTGGAGTAGGTGGGTTAGGGCCATTGTAAGGAAACTTCCCCTACTATGGCAAATTATCTTGTCTGGGACCAGTCAGGTTCCAGCCATGACGGACGAGGGAGGTAGAACCTGTAGTGTGATTTCCCTCAGCATCAGAAGTATTGGACCAGCCAGGTGTAGGCCACACCAATTTACAACAAACAGGCCCCTTCTCCTCCCTATTCAGCTGCCACTGTTTTTCTTGCCCACAACCAGGTCTTCTAGTTTTGCAGTGGCTGATGTAAATTTTACTCTTGCATTCAACTATCGCTTCTCATCAGCCTTTGCCACAGCATATTCAGTCCCTGCTTTGAAGTATCGAGTGTAACAGCGTAGGGGTACCAGCCACTCGGGAAAAGATGTTCAGAGAACATGGGAACTGGCTGAGGGCGATAAAATGGTGACGAGCAGAGGCAGGAATAAGGGCAGGATGTCTGCAGCAGCAGGATTGTGCGGCCCTTTTCAGGGGAAAAATGTTGTTGCCCTGAAGGGCTGAAACCCACAATTGGAGAAATTGAGCAAAAGGCTTCGACGCAGAGGTGACAGTAAGGTGGAGCACTGCACTGCAGGAGGAGGCCTGGTGCGCTCTCAGCCTGGCTGCCGGGGCTCTCCTGAAGCTGGCAGCAAGCAGCTAAGCAGGTGAAAGGAGACAACTGGGGGTGAGCCCCTTCATCCTTCCCAGCTCCCCAAACACACACACTCTCTCTCTCTCTCTCTCTCTCTCTCTCTCCCTCCTCCCCCCCCGCCCCCCGGATGGTGGGGGGATGAAGCAACGCTCCCATACCCTACCTGATTCATACTGAGATGCTGCTTGCTGTTCCCCTTTCCATCATTCTCAGGGAAGCAGAGGAAAGCGCACACTGCGCACGCATTCCTATCTCTGTTGGCAGGGGCAGAGCAGGGGGCAGAATCATGAGTGACTAAAGCGATGTGCTTTCCTCTCGCTCCCTGAGCGTGACCAAGTACAACAGCAAGCAGTGTTCTGACGTGAATCTTAGGAGAGGTCTTCAGCTCCTCCTGCCTCCCCTAAATAGCGCCCTTGTCCCCACACTCCACACACACACCCCAAACCTTTGCCCTGAGCCCCCCAAAGTCGTCATCCTCACATGCCCAGTCTGGACTCCTGCACTCCCCCTCCCCACCTGCATTGTGCCCTTTTGGCATTTCCAGTGCCCGCTGTCACAAGGAAGCACAAGGGTGGTGGAGGGAAGGAATAACACCAGGTGCAGTTTGGGTTTACCTGAAGTTGTGGGAGAAGAGTCAGATTATTCCCATTCTGCAGCCCATGTCCATTATTCCAGCTTCAGCCCATGTCCTCTGGCTTTCCTTGGCGGCTGGAGGCCAGGGGTGGCAGCCCCAAGCTGTGTAGGCAGGAACCCATATCCCCCAGCAACCATATGGGAGGGCAGCCACGAAGGGGCACAGACCAGAGCCACATCCCAGGCAGCCCTCTGGGGCCAGGCCAGGGGAAGCTGCACAGGGCTAGAGCTGAGCCTATTTACTGTTAGTGCCCTGTGTTCTGATAAGCAGCACATAAAGTCATCAGGTAGATGTGGCCTCCCTGTGGGAATATCAAATTTTTAAATATGTGTATGGGGGCACTGACATATAACTGTTCTTCAAGTCCTCTTGCATTTTGAAAATGGAAGGTAATTTAATTAGATGGATGATTAGATTTACTGGATACCAACCAAAACATTTTGACTGCGTCTACACTATCCCTCCCTTTCAGAAGGGGCAGGTAAATGCAGCTGATGGAAAACGCAAATGAGATGCAAATTTAAATGTCTCATGCCTTATTTGCATTCTCCCATGCTTCTGAAACACAAACCGCTGTTTAGACAGGGTTCCTTCGAAAGGAAACCCCACTTTCGAAAGCGCCCTTCTTCCCAACTTTTTTTCTTCTAATGCCTGATTGGTACCTTCAAAAATGAATAATCTGGAAAAGTAAACTAAGATTTAGTGAGGAAGAGGTTAGAAATCAGCATTAATTAAAACTTGCTGAAAGGACTCATTGTGTCTCTTCCTGTTCCGACTTCTCCTCAAAAGTCATTTCTAAGCATACGGTGTATAAAGCCTTATTTTTACTGACTGTAAAATTCTTTGATCTTCGTGGTTTCTAATTTGAGCAGTATCGAGAATATAAAGCACTGGATTGATATGTCAGCAACAAAATACACTATTGAAGTTGTTCCTCTCTCCTTCCTTTTATTTCCAGGATTAACTTAAGACAATCTTTTCCAGTCAGTGCTATTATAACTTTCTTTATGGCAAATGTCTCTCCTGCACTATCCCAACAAAAGAGTAGTTGACTTATCATTTTGGGTTTTTTTTGTTTGTTTGCTTTTTTTTTTTTTTTTTGCACATGCCCAGTTGAGCCAGTTGATGCCCGACCAGCTGCAGACAGAGGATTGACCACCAGACCAGGTATATAACTTGCATGGCTTTTATCTAACCTGTGTTTTTCCCAGCATGTCTGTGTCCTGCTTGAGCAGAAATGATCACCTTTTCTTTGTTATGACCCCCTGTGTCAGGTCATAAGCCAGTACAGAGGGGGATTTGTGGACAGAATTTTAATAGGGGGTCTCACAAATCTCCCCTCTGAATGCTATCTCTGTATTTGAATGTGCTTGCAAAAAAAGGAAAGGAGAGGAGACTGGAGAAAGAGTCCATTTTTAATTCCCATATAGAAAAAGTGTAGGGTTTTCTATTTGTTTTTGTTTTGTGAACAAGAAAGCAGCAGCACCACTGCATATATAAAGCTTGAATCCCTCTTGTCCAGTACACTTGGGACCTGGTCAGTGCTGGAGAGAGAATTTGCCGGCCTAAGGGAGGTCAATGTTTTCTAGCACATTACCAACACTTCCACTGCTTACAGGACTCTTTAGAAGACATTTAGGGATAAATTAGAACTAATAATAGCACAGAACACTGAGAGCCAGGAGTGGTGGCTGTAAACAAACTTTATGGGACCACGGGAAACTTGGTTACACCCGTGATAAGTGGTCATCCAGCTAAATAAGATAAAGCCTAGATTACAGAGTTTGCCAGATGAGAGAGTTCTGGAGTAGAGAGGTTCACCCTGTACTTCGAAAGTAATGGATATACTTTGTCCTGAAAAATAGATTTTATATATTGAATCAAAAAATGCAGGATTCAGCTTCTACAATTTGAAAATTGGTGGGGGCCATTAAAACTTTTTAGGAGTGTTTAAGGAACAGGACTTTTTTCTTTTTAATATCAGCCATTTGATGCATTTCTCAAAGGCAGAGCTGCTTTACAGAAGTATTGTTCAAGCTCATGAAGGAGTCCTTTCTGGTAGTACTTTCCTTTCCAGATCTGACTAATTTAGATTCCCCTTTATCACATCTTTGAAATTAGATCAATCTGGTTTGGGATCAGAATTCAGCACTGCACCATCACATTTTTGAAAAGCAAATCTATGAACTTTAAAAAAAAAAACCTCTCCCCCCTTCCATATTTCTGATACCAAAGATAAGTGTCACTGTCTTGCATGCTTAAATATTTTAGAGAAAGTGATTATGTACTACCTACAGAAAATGCTACAATTTAAAAAAAACAATCTTGCAAACCAAGTCTGAAGTACATTTCCAGTTTCAGCCTGGGTAATATGATCATACCATCATTCTAACAATGCTTTAGTTTTGTACAGAGTACCAGTTTATTCCATTTAAGATGAGTGGGCCCAGGAATCCCCTCAGTTACAGATCTAGGCATATGCCATTTGAAACATATTGAGATCATGGAACATGCTCATAGCACCTTTGTATTTTTATCTCGTGGGATCTATATCTTCCTAAAGAGGGACAGAAATACCGCAGAATATGCAGCATTTTCATACAAATATTTATATTCATTCTCCCTCACCCCCAAAATACTTACATTTTAATCTTGTCTTCTTTACAATGATTTTTCCTCTCATACTTTTCCTATGCAATGTCTTATTCACTTGTTTATGCTTGTTACAGTGTTAAATGGCATTTTCACATGCATAATCAAAAGCCTGCTGCTAAGAGACCCATATTCATTTTTAAATATTTTTCACAAATGAGCTGGGGGAAAGTCTGGTAGGTGCCCATATGAGACGATATACTCTTGCTCCCATTTGCCATGTTCAGGCTTCACTACAGATTGTTACGTAGACACACTGAACTCTTAAAAGTCTGATCAAGCCAGGTCTCAAATAACGTGTAAAAACCATAGTGAGACTTTTTATTGCCAGTCGGCCCAAAGTAAGAATGTCTGGCAACAACTATCCACCTGATCTTTCATCACAAATTGAAGTTCTAATTCAGATAACTTTCAAATCCTGAAGCATTCAGAGCTATTGACAGGGGTATATACACTAGCCCAAGTATTGCATTTCAAATAAATAATCAAACTCAAAGTATTAAATATAAAATCACTTTTAAATTAATCACCATTCTGTTTGAATTTTAACCACTTATTACAAGAAATACTTCAGTTTATCATAACGTAAAGAAGGAAAAAATGGTTTGCATTGGATATAGTCGATTTCACTTCACTTTTTATATAGAAAGTTTTGTGTTGGCTGTTCTGTCATGCATCATAGAGAAGAGAACACCACTGTGAAATATGAGAGTTCCTTTGTAGGACCATAAACGTTAGCCAAGGCAATGAAGCTGGTGAAATACCTTATTCACTTGAAGCTTTAAATTCTAGCAATTCCACATTAGTTTCCCTTTAAGGTCTTCAGGTCACCATATTAACTCTTCATTTTTTGCTTCAGCGGGATGAAAATATTGATTTCTTTCATGCATAATAAGGCTTTCCTGCTGGATTTGGGGGGGGAAAATAAACCTCTAGTCAGACTTGCCAGTGGGTGCTTAAAATGTTTTTAAAAAATGTTTAATGCCGCCATATGTACATTTTAAAAATGGCAGACATATTGCCAAGTAAGTAGTCCTCTTCTCGCAACAGCCACCTCATTTCTGTGCAAATAGCAGGATCTCCTTGAGATTACAAGTAGATCAGAACCCACCATGCGAAATAATGCAGTCTAGGTTTATCCATGAGATTGCTCAGGAGACTGTTACTTACTAGTTTACTAGACTCTATATGGAAATACTGTTACAGTTGACAAGATGGGGGCAATCATGTCAGAAAATGTTAAGGGGAATGTGAAGAGTTGTCCAGTCTATAGAGTGGTGAGGCTTCTCAGGAAAATGGTACCAAGTCTCCAGGGCCTTCACTTGGGGGAAAAAAATCAGTTGTATAATTTTCACCTGTGCAGCTCCACTATTGCTAGCAAAAGGTGAAACGCTCATGTAAACAGGGCCTACTCTTGAACCTGAAGTACAAAAGTCCCTCTAAACCCTCAACATAGTTAAAGTTTAAAAAAAATGCAGAGAGAAGAAGGGGTTTCTTTGCGCAGTGGCCTATAGCTAGTGGTGTTGCTGTGTGACCCATTTTTCCAAATGTAGCTGTAGCATCTGCATGACAGATTTTTGAAATGAAGCCTAATGCTTCAGCACACTCTGTTTTCCATTTGTCATTCACAAAACATGGAACAGAGGTAGAATTGTGCCTAAATACATGTATTCTTAGCTTCCAAAAGGAAGTAAGCTAAGAGTATGAAGAGGTCAGTGGGAAGGTAAAAATGCATGGAGTTGGCTCAGCATAGGAGGTTTTGGATACCAAAATCTTAAGCTGTACCTGCTTTTCAATTCTAATTTTATAAATTCAGTAAACCGTTGAGATAAGCGCAATCAAACTGCACATGTCTTGGGTTAATACAACTGCCGCCCCGACAGCAGCAGGAAACCGCTCCTGTCAAGGGCGGCAGCTTGACTTTTGCTGCTCCTGTCAGGAGTGGTTTCCTGCTCCTGTCAGGGGTGGCAGCTGGTGAATCAGGCTGCTGTCCTTGACAGAAGCAGTTTTTCCCCACTCCTGTCAGAGATGGCAGCCTGACTTGGCTGCCGTGACAGGAAACAGCTCCTGTCAGGGTGGCAGCTGTGAGTCAGACTGCTGTCCCAGGCAGGAGTGGTTTCCCATTCCCCAGAGTGGCAGGGAGCTGGGAACTAGGTGGCAGCTTGGCTCCTGTCTCCCCTCCGCCTGCAGAGCTGGGAAACTGAGAAGGGCAGCAGCACTCTGGTTAGTTTCCCGGCTCCTCCTCCCTCGACTTGCATGAAAATTCAAGTTACACGGGGATTGCAGAAATGCAATCCCTGCATAACTCAAGGGTTTACTGTAATTAAATATTGCCTGACCAAAATTAGTTCCATCCAGTGGGAATGTTGTAATAATTAACTGCAGCCCATAATTAAATGTATTGCCAAGCTTTGAAAACCACTTTTATAGAGTCCAAGGCATCCTTCAGTCTGTGTAGATCGCACCCTTTGTAAGTCCATTTAAGATCATCATTTGCAGCATTGACTGTGACTGTGGAGGCCCACATAAGAGTGACAGTCCTTGCTACATCGGCTGCGTATGTTGTGGGTGTCTGGCAGGTCCTTGCTGTCCTTTCTATGGGCTCGCTTCTCCTCTGCCAGCCGTCTGATCTTCATCTTGCCCTTCTGTAGGCCCTTGTGTAGTTCCTGCTTCCAGCTGCTGTGGTTGTCTGCCAGCTCTTCCCAACTATCTGGGTTGATGTCTGCCTCCTTGAGGTCCCTGTAACAGACGTCTTTGTAGCACAATTGGGGGGCACCCAGGAGGTCTTTTGCCAGAGGCTAGCTCACCGTACAGTATGTCTTTTGGGATCATTCATCCTGTGGATGTGGCCAAGCCAGCAGAGCTGCCGCTGCCTGAGGAGGGTGTGCATGGTTGGAATTCCAGCTTACTCAAGGACGGCGTTGTTGGGCACTCTGTCCTTCTATGATATCCCAAGAATGCACCTGAGGCAGCACAAGTGAAAGACATTCAGCCTCTTTTCCTGGCAGGCATACAAAGTCCAAGACTTGCTGCCTTAGAGGAGGGTGCTGAGGATGCAGGCTCTGTAGACTTGCATTTTGGTGTGAGTGTACAGCTTGTTGTTGTTCCACACTCTCTTGCTAAGTCTGAACAGAGTTGTGTCTGCTTTTCCAATCCTCCTGTTTAGCTCAGACTCCAGCAACAGGGTGTCAGTGATGGTGGACCCAAGGTAAGTAAACTCGTGGATGACCTCTAGCATGTAATTCTCAGTGCTGATTGATGGAGGTTCAGCAACGTCCTGACCAAGTACGTTTGTCTTCTCAAGGCTGACGGTAAGCCCGAAGTCCTTGCATGCTTTGGAGAACTGATCCAGCAGTTTTTGAAGCTGGTCTTCTGTGTGTGTCACTACAGCAGCGTCATATGCAAACATCATGTCTCTAATGAGCACTTCCCGCACCTTATACTTAGCCTTCAGCCTTGCAAGAAGATGCCCTCTGTTGAGGACCCAAAGGCAGGCTTCAGGAGGAATGCAAAGAAGATCCCGAACAATGTCAGAGCAAGGACGCATCCTTGTTTGATGCCACTCCTGATGCTGAAGGCATCCGATGATATGCTGTCATATTGGATGGTTCCTCTCGTGTCTTCGTGGAAAGACGGGATCATCTTGAGTAGCCGTGGTGGACAGCCTATCTTGTGGATCAATTTAAACAGTCCATCCCTACTGACCGAGTCGAAAGCCTTTGTCAGGTCAATGAAAGCGACATCGAGTGGCTTTCTCTGCTCCCTGCATTTCTCCTGCAACTGCCTCAGGGAGAAGATCATGTCTATGGTAGATCTCTTGGCACGGAATCCACACTGGGATTCAGGATACACCCTCTCAGCGAGCTTCTGGAGTCTGACGAGGATGACATGAGTGAACAATTTACCAGTGATACTTAGGAGGGAGATTCCACGGTAATTGTTGCAGTCACTTCTGTCTCCTTTGTTCTCATACAAGGTTACAATGTTGGCATCCTGCATATCCTGTGGAACCTCACCCTCTCTCCAGCACAGGCACAGCAGCTCATGTAGGGGTTCCAGGAGTGTGTCCAAGGCACACTTGATTACCTCTGGTGGTATATCATCGTGGCCTGGGGCCTTTCCTACTGCAGTGCTGTCAATAGCTTTCTTCAATTTGACCACAGTTGGTTCCTGGTCCAGCTCGTCCATGACTGACAGGAGCTTGACGACGTTGAGGGCTGTTATCAACCACAGTGTTCTCACATGACTACAGTTCGGAGTAGTGCTCAACCCATCGCTCCACCTGTTTGGCTTTGTCAGTGATGACTTCACCAGATTTGGATTTCAGAGGTGCTGTCTTGTTCTGGATGGGTCCCGTTGCTTTCTTTATGCCTTCGTACATTCCCCTGAGATTACCAGAGTCAGCACAGGTCTGGATGCTGCTGCATAGCTTAAGCTAGTAGTTGTTGGCACAGCACCTGGCTGTCTGCTGTACTATTTTTCTGGCTACTCTGAGTGCCTGCTGGGTACTCTGACTCGGTGAGCGTTTATACTCCAGAAGCACAGCGCGCTTCTTTTCAATGACTGAAATCATCTAATCGGAGTTAGCTTCAAACCAGTCGTTTGTGTTTTCAGCTCTTCTTCCAAACACTCACAAGGCCGTATTGTAGATTGTGTCCCCCAGATGCTGCCATCTGGATGTTGCATCAGCACACCCAGAGCTGCTGCACAGATTCTCCTCAAGGGTCTCTCTGAACATTTTGTCTTTTTCTGAGTTTGCCATCTTTCTGGCATCAAGGCGGGGCCTTCCAGTTGGTTTAGAATGGTGCAGCTTCTTGGGTCTCAGCTTGACCTTGGAGCAGCCAGCGAATGATCTGTATTGCAGTTGGCACGATGGTAGCTGCGTGTCAGGAGGATGTTTTTGAGGTTGTTGCATCTGGTGGTGACCAAGTCTAATTGGAGCCAGTGTTTCGAGCGTGGGTGTCTCCATGACACACTGTTCTGTGGCTTGGTTTGGAAAAATGTGTTTGTGATGCACAGGTTGTGGTACGTGCAAAGTTCGAGAAGACACTGTCCGTTGTCATTCATTTTTCCCACACCGAAGTGACCTAGGCAAGAGGGCCACAAGTCATGATTGGCTCCAACTCTTGCATTGAAGTCACCCAAAAGCTACAGTTTGTCACGAGCAGGTATTTACACTATGGCGGTACTGAGCTCATCATAGAACTTGTCCTTTGCTTCTGGTGTGGCATTCAGGGTTAGAGCACAAGCACTGATCAGGTGGACAGGACTGGCACAGGTTTGAAGTTTGACCTGAAGAAGTCTTTCTGATCCTCCCGTGACTAGTTCCACCATTTGCAGAAGGGTGTTTCTGATAGCACAGCCAACACTGTGCTCTCTTGGTTCCTCTTGGACTTTGCCCTGCCAGAAGAAGGTGTAGTCCTTTTCCTTTAGGGATCCTGAAGCTGCGAGTTGTGTCTCCTGCAAAGTGGCGATGTCAACTTGGAGCCTCTTCAAGACGACCTTGATGACAGCGGTTTTTTGGGTGTCGCTGATGTCCCGAAGATCTTCAGTCAAACCGCTCAACATGGTCCGTACATTCCAAGAAGCAAACTTGAAACTTTGATGATTTCCTTTTCTTAATAATTTTCTTGTTAGTTTGTCTGGTGCTCATTTCAGTCACTTGTCAGGTTTGGGAAACTTAAGCCTCATGCACCCGGTGAGGCAAGTGAACTGTGGCGAGACAGTACCCTACTGGCTGGGGGCTGCCCAGCTTAAGGCAGGTGGTGACTGTCCAATGAGATGTGATGATCTCTCCCACTGTTGGAAGCAACCGCTGGCGCTCGTTCTCTACGCCAATCGAGCAAGAGCTTATAACCGGTATCTGTTGCCTCCCGCGTTGGTTCAACACTGTTAAGCAATGCTGGAGTACCTCTCCAGGCGCGAGCCTGGGCAATTTTTATGGAGACCCTGGGCTGCCCAGACACCAGGCCCCCGCCCCCCAGCTTTACTGATATAGTCCAAAGGAAAGGATAACGTCTACATTTGGTACCAGCTCAGCTGCGGGAGTTGCTGGGACAGTGCCAGAAGTTGACACAGAACCACCTTAGGATTCCCCTCCGGATTTTCTGTCAGGGCTTACTCCCTCAGCCTTACTCCTTCCCAGGATAACCCACAAGGCAGTGGGGCGTCTTCCTCCGCCTTCACAGGAGTTGTCTATTTGCGGCACCACACCTCCTGGTCCGCTGTTGAGACTGTGCATTAGAAGGGAGAAAGAACAAGTCCCTCCATAAGGTCAGTATGTGAGACAGACTAGACCCGCCCCCCTCACCGTGTTTCGCCTGCTAGCTGACGCAGTTGCTCGGGGGATGGCATCGCTGTAATGCACAACAGCTGCTTGGAGCCAACAGAGAGAGTTGAGTGGTGGGTGAGGACCAGTGCTTTCGTCTGCCTGAAAAGGCGTAGCTGCCAGAGAGTCCAAGGTACTACCTCTACCCCAGACACCCCATATCCACCCACTTTTATAGAAACCCCTCTAAAATGAAAAGACAAACACCTCTTAGCTGCACTAAGTGCTACTTTTAATAGTGTTTTCTTTCCAGAGGTCACTTGTGCATGGTTAATTTCTTACAGGCGATTTTTTTTTTTTTTTTTTTACTGCCTGTGTCCCAATATATTTTTTTATTAAAAACAGCATTATGAATATACAGAAATGAGCCTATTATACCTCAGTAACTCCATAATAACTTGGTGGCCCTGGTCTTGGAAAGTGAAGGTGAAATTAGAAAACTAACCTGTTTTTCAGTACTACCAGAATTTTCAAATCTTTTCCAAATACAATATTGCCAAATAAAATTGCTAGTGTTGCCTTCCTTTTAGGTCAGATTCTTATTTTGTGCGTCCCTCTGCTTACATCCACATACCACCACCTGACAATGAGTCTTTATGGCCCATGGTACACGAATATTACGGCATCATTTCTTCATATGTTTATTGAATGCTGTGTCTGGTTTTCAAATTATTTGGCCTTTTAGGATTTTCCCCAGTGCAGCTGTCAGGCTGTTGTAAAAATATTTATCTAATAGTTTTGAGGGCACTGTGCTCATAGAACCTTTTCTAGATTCTCTTTTCCTCCCATCCCCCTACTGCTGTTGCAAATTAAGGCTGTGTCTACACTGTGAGATAAATGCGAATTTAAGGCAGTTATCTTGATACTAAAAATGAGTCTTCACTGTAAATACCCATTAGCTCGATTTAGGGAGCACTAATATCGATATAACATCCATATCATAATATTAGCAGAACTGCGTGTGTATAGCGTCAAGTTTGAATTCAAAGTTTTGAATAAAGGCCAGTGTGGAAGCACCATGTCTTAGAATCAAATGTATTAGTGTCCCACAAAGCTACACAGTAACAGAGAGTAAGCCGTGCTAGTCTATACACTATCAAAACAAAAAGCAGTCAAGTGGCACTTTAAAGACTAGCAAAATAGTTTATTAGGTGAGCTTTCGTGGGACAGACCCACTTCTTCAGACCATAACCAGATCAGAACAGACTCAACATTTAAGAGACAGAGAACCGAAAACAGTAAGCAAGGAGGACAAATCAGAAAAAGATAATCAAGGTGAGCAAATCAGAGAGTGGAGGGGTGGGGGGGAAGATCGTCTGCATACTTAACTCAATCTAATTCTTGATCTTCCCCCCCACCCCTCCACTCTCTGATTTGCTCACCTTGGTTATCTTTTTCTGATTTGTCCTCCTTGATTACTGTTTTTGGTTCTCTGTGTCTTAAATATTGAGTCTGTTCTGGTCTGGATATGGTCTGAAGAAGTGGGTCTGTCCCACGAAAGCTCACCTAATAAACTACTTTGCTAGTCTTTAAAGTGCTACTTGACTGCTTTTTGTTTTGAAAAGCTACACAGTTAACCGCCAAGTATGGCTGCTTCCTTCTCCTCTGCTCTCCATCCAGGTGTGCAGGAAGAATGTCATAGGAAGCCTGCAAATTTTCGATTAAATTTGAATTCATCCACACCCAGATGTGCAAATATAAAAGGCTCCCACGATGAAAAAATTCTTTCACCCATCGCATCACACCATATCAGTAGCCAGCGCACAGCATTGGTAGCAGTCGCTTCAGTAGCCATCTCCTGCAATCATGAGCATGCAGGGTAGTGATCTGCCTAGTAGTTCTCAGACTTGCAAGAGAGCTCCAGCATGAACCCACCAGGCAATTCTGGATCGTCTTGCAGTTTGAGGAAATGAATCAGTGGCGAAGAGACTTTGAGTGGCCAAGAGAAATGCAGTAAACTATGATCTCCTGTGGCACGAGATGATTGCCAGAGGTTACCCATGGGACTCTGCACAATGCCAGGTGAAGGTGAAAGAACTCTGGCAGGCCTATCACAGAGTCTGGGAAGCCAACCAGTGGTCAGGGTCATCTCCACAGACATGCTGCTATGATGAACAGTTGCACGTGCTTCTTAGGGGGACCTCACCACGGAGCCCAGTAATAATTACTATACTTGTGGAGGCCCTGGTGTGGAATCCAGCGTGAGCCAAGAGGAGCTGGAAGAAGAGGCCAATGAAGAGGAGGAAGGAGCAACAAGTAGGGGCCTGAGGAAGTTCTGACAGTCCGGATCTCTTCATCTGACCCAGCAGATGGCAGGAAAAACCCCTTTTCCCACCAGCATTTCCTTTTACTTTACAGGGATTCCTCCCCACCCAGCATGAACTGAACCTTGCCCTACCATCCCCTCTTGCCACGTGGCTGCCAGGCTCTGTGTGCCTTGCTCATTGTGGAGGATTGCTCCAGGAATGGCTGGAAAAACGTTTTTCCCTGGCCCAGGACAGTGGACGGTTTCCCCTGCTTTGCAGTCCTCCTTCTTCCCACAAAGCAGACAGCGTCCGTAACAGAATGTTCTGGATAAATGATGGTAGATGATGGGTTGTGCAATGCATGCTTCGAATCCCATTCTTAATAAGCCTTAAAAGACCTTGCAAAAAGGAACTTTCCATGACAGGAGAAACAGACACCTATTCATTCCATGGGGAAGTGCTTTGTGTGGATTGTATCTCAATTTTGACCTTCACTTTCCAGCTGCCATGCCCAGTGTGGGAGATGGTGAGGAAGTGAGAAAGGTGCAAGCAGGATTTCCTGCAGCACATGGCATGGTCTGATGCAGAAACTAGTAAAATGACAAGGGACACAGCTCAGTGGTGGTAAAGTACAGTTGAGTGGCAGCAGAAAATGCTTGAGCTCCAGCAAGAGCAAGTGACAAATCTCATAATGATAGTGAGTGACCAAGTGGAGGCCCCGGCAGAGGGACTCCCAACACAGCACTGCAGGTCCTCCGCTCACTGCTGCCTGGAGTCCCCTGAAGATGGACCCGGGGGCAGGGGTAGAGGGCTGAAAGCACGGGTGGCCTTTTTTAGGAAAATAGCATTTCCTCCACATCCATTCTACTTTCTGCAACTTAACCCCCTCCCACCAAGTAAAATCATTCTTTCAATAAGACAGTTTGGTTTGAGGGCTTACTATAATTAAATATGGGGAGTGGGACTTTGTTGTTACGACAGAGAAAGACATCGCTGTTGTGTGTATGACAGATCATTCATGAAGCTATGTTTTAAAGCATCCCTTACTGCTGTTGCCTCCACATGGTTATTGGTGAATGGCCATGTTAGACAGCTGTGAGTAGGCCCTGCTCATGGCTTCAGCCTCAGAATTCTAGATGGATGGGAAATTCTCCTGCCTGGATTCACAAATCTTTTTGCAAAATAACACACGCTATAATCACAGTGGGAACATTAGTTTCAGAAAGGTGCAAATGGGTTAATGGGCACCTGAACCTCACTTTTAAATGGCCAAAGGCACATTCCACCATCATTCTGCACCTGCTGGGTCTGTGATTGACATTTTCCTTGTTGCAGTCTAGGGCTCCAGTGTAGGAGTTCATAAGGCAAGGGAGCAGAGGGTCAGCAAGGTTGCCCAGTATTAGAATAGGATCTCCACATCACCAATCTTGATTTTCTGGTCTGGAAAAAAAGTCCCATCTATGAGCTTTCTGTACAGAGGCCAGGTGGTCTGGGGCCGTGACAGAGATGTGTGTGCTATCTATTGCCCCACCACTGTTAGGAAACTCCATAGCAGCAAAGCCATCCATTATGGCCTCTACATCTCTAGGGTCATGGTCTTCCTGAGATGCCACTGAAAGATTGCATGGGCCACCTGCATCACCACAGACCCCACTGTAGATCTGGCCTCTCTGAATTGATTTGCCACTGTCTGGTAACTGTCGGGTATAGCAAACTTCCACAGAGTGATTGCTACTTGCTTCTGAAGTGTTAAAGCCCGCCTCATTCTTGTGACACTGGACATCAAGGCGGGGGCCAGCACATCACAAAGTTCCCTAAAATTGGATTTGCACATGCAAAAGTTCTGCACCTGCTGCTGGTCATCCCAGGACTCCAAAACAATGTGGTCCCACCAGTGTGTGCTGGTCTCACAAGTCTAAAACCTCCATTCTTCCTTGAGTGTCCCCGTGGGTGCTCCACGATAGGTGTTGGGCTCGCCCCGGCGCCGCAGGTCGGATCTTTTCAGCAGTTTCTGCCAGACCGCGCATGCGCCGGCGTGCGCTGCTCCCTTGCGCGCTCCCGGTCACGTGCGCAATCCGGTCCCCGCCAGTTCCTCTTTAACCACCATCGGCTGCAGATGGAATCAGCTCAGGCTACGGCCAGAGTTAGTGTATTTAATGTTTTAAAGTGTTTAGAGCTTCTTTTTCAGTCTTTAGCTTAACTTAGCTTGCTATTGTTTTCAAAACAAAAAAAAAAAAGAAAAGAGAGTAAAAAGTAAAGTTTTACAGCCTTAGTAGTGAGCGGAGCAGCGGAGGCCCGGGGACGTAAGGCCATTAGGCCTCCTGCCGCGGCAGGCTGAGTCCAAGAGGGGAACAGGCACAGAGAAGGTGCTAAGTACCCTATTAACAACTCAAAGACTCACCACAATGTCCTCTTCAGGATTCAAAGTGTGAGTCATGCCGCAAAGCGATGCCGGCCTCCGATGGGCACAGAAGTGCTCCTTCTGTGCAAAGCTCACAGCCAGAGCAAGGAAGGACAGAGAGATGCGGCTGAAAATGCTGCTCTTTGACAAGGCCCTCCAGCCAGACGCACCGGAGTGGCCTCAGCAGAAGGGACCCGCAGGGGCCCATAAAAGGAAAGCTGCTTCCCTAACCCCATCAGCCCAAAAATGGAGGAAGCTTTCACCAACCCGATCCCTGCTGGCAGCCACAGCGAGTGGGACGGGTGGAGCGCATAGCCCCCAGCCGCAGTCACAGCTGAGCGGCGGCGGCGCGGAAACGCACGTGGCAGAGGCTGAGCCTCCGATAATCAAACAGCCGCCCCGCACCGTGGGCAGGGCGGCAGCCAGGCAAGCGCCGGAACCGGCGGCACCGACCCCCGGGGAACCGGCGGTGCAGAGCTTGCAGGCAGGCACCGGGGGAGACCACCCGCGCGGCACTGCAGCAGAGCGGGCCGAGCGCAGCGCAGACAGCGGGGCCAAGATCCCTGACGTGGAAAGGGTCGGAGCCAGCCCCACAGGGGAGGAGACAGGCAGCATAGAAAACCCGGCACTGCAGCCCATCTCCAGACAGGGCTGCAGGGCTACTCGCTCTAAGCCCTCCACTTATGCTGCAGACTCCAACGAGGCGGCAGGGGTCACCTCCAGTATACCCTGAGCCCCCATCCCCGTTCCTACAGCCAGCATCACCGTGGCTCAGACCACTATCGCCCTTCCTGGGCTTTGAACCTCTGGAGTACTGCCACAAATCAGTCTCTCCATTATCTCAATCACCCAGACGATCTCGCTCCCCCAGACGCAGGGGGTATGCTCCTCCAGACTGGTCCAGGTCTCCATCTCCGGAACAGTGCCCGTGTTGCCATGGTCGCCCCTATCACGCGGGGCATAGACACCATAGGCATACTCCCAGGGACAGATCCCGCCAGACGGTTCAATACCCCCAAGGGCAATCGCGGACAGGGATGGAAACGCAGATATCTCAGGGGGAGTTGATTCTGGTACCCCGAGATTTTCCCTCGCAAGTATCTAGCGAGAGGATGTATCACCGTCAACAGGACCCAGAGGGGTCCAGAGCGGCTTACCCTAGCGGTTCCTCGCTATCTTCCCCTGACGAGGCCACGGCCCCAGGGGACGTCCATCCTCCGGACGATCTCAAACAGTTCCAAGAGCTGTTTAAAAGGGTGGCCTTCATGTAAGGCATCCAAACAGCAGAGGTGCAGGAGAAACACCATAAGCTCCTTAAAAACCTGAGACCTCCGGCCTCTTCCAAAATAGCTATTCCGCTTGATGAAGCAATCATGGAGTCCGCCACCACAATATGGCAGACCCCTGCGTCCACTCCGCCTATAAGCAAGAGAGCGGATAAGAAGTACTTCGTCCCGACGAAGGGCTTGGAGTTCCTGTTCAGCCACCTGCAACCAAATTCTCTGGTGGTGGAATCGTCTCAACAGAGGTCGAAAACTTCTCAGTACAAGACAGGGGGAACAGACAAGATGCCAAGAAACTAGAGTTGTTCGGCAGAAAGGTCTACTCCTCCTCTACCCTACTGTTGAGAATGGCGAATTACGCAGCGCATCTAGCGAACCAGAATTTCGACAACTACTCCAGGCTGACTTCCCTCATGGACTCGCTTCCAGAGGACAAGAAGCCAGTGCTCAAGGCCATCGTGCAGGAAGGCTATGCAGCCTCGAGGACAGGAGTTCAGATCGCCCTAGTCGTAGCGGATACGGCAGCATGCTCAACAGCTACGGCAGTGGTCGTGAGCAGGGAGTCCTGGCTCCAGACATCGGGTATCCCGAGGAATCTGCAGGCGAAGATCGTTGATCTCCCCTTTGACATGCAGAAGCTGTTTGCAGTATCAACCACAACGTCCCCAGTACCACAGGGGCTACAAGCAAGGGCGACATCAACAGCACCAACAGTACAGAACTCCCAGGCGATGTTCTCAACAGAGCCGTGCGTCCTTGGGGCAGGGCCAAAGGCCACAAGTTTGACACACGGATCGAGGGATGCACTATCACTACCATCGCGCAATGTCATCCAAAGCTACTGTTCCACTATCACCTCCGACCATTCTACGACCAGTGGCAAAAGATCACCACAGACAAATGGGTACTGGAGATCATAGCCATGGGTTACGCGATTCCCTTCCAGTCGCTCCCACCGCCACGACCTCCACCCAGACCCCACCTAAAGGACGCCTCCCACGAAGCGAGACTCAAGCAGGAGGTGGACCATCTTATGCTTACAGGGGCAGTGGAAAGAGTGCCAGAGCAACTCCGAGGGAAAGGGTTCTACTCAAGATACTTCCTCACAGAGAAAAAGACAGGAGGCTGGAGGCCCAGCCTAGATCTTCGAGGCCTCCAGCCGGTACTTGCGCAAGCAACGCTTTCGGATGATCACAGTCGCCTCTATACTTACGGCACTGGATGATGGAGATTGGTTCGCAGCCCTCAACTTACAAGACGCATAGTCCCACAAAACTATTCACCCGGGTCACAGGCGTTTTCTCTGGGTTATGGTAGGCAAAGAACATTTTCAGTACAAGGTTCTGCCGTTCAGCCTCTCCTCGGCCCCCAGAGTCTTCACCAAGACCTTGGCAGTGGTGTCAGCCTACCTGCACAGACAGGGGGTGTTTATATTCCCATATCTGAAAAAAAAAAAAAAAAAGACTGCCTACTGAAAGGGGCCTCGAAGGAGGAGGTATTTCACATGATACGCGTCACAGCAGACACGTTCTCTTCGCTGGGCCTGGTCATCAATCTGGCAAAATCAAAGATAGACGCCGCACAGGACATAGAGTTCATAGGGGCACATATAAATTCCATCATAGCAAGGGTTTATCTATCAGATGCCCGCTTTCGCGCCATTGGATCCTTCGTGCAAGTCATCACCTTCAGCCCTACGGTGCCGGTTTTGACGTGCTTACAGCTGCTGGGCCACATGGCAGCAGCAACATTTGTGGTGCAGAATGCCCGATTGCATAGGCGCAGCACTGGCTGGCGAGCGTCTACAAACCGGCAGCACACACTGTCCACAGGGTGGTGTCGCCCAAGACAGAGGTGCGCAGATCCCTGCAATGGTGGGTGAACCCCAACAACATGCTAACAGGGGTGCCCTTTCACCAACCACAAATATCTGTTTTTCTCACTACCGACGCCTCCCACATAGGGTGGGGAGCACACATGGGCGAAAAGGTGACGCAAAGACTGTGGTCCTCCACGGAACAGTCACTGCACATAAATATACTGGAGCTCAGAGCAGTGTTCAACGCCTGCAAACACTTTCAAGACCATATACAAGGCAAGTGGTCGGGATCAGTACAGACAATACCTCCACCATGTTTTATATAAATTGGCAAGGAGGAGCTCGGTCCCGTGCCTTATGTGCGTAAGCAGTCCGATTGTGGAACTGGTGCATCACCAACAATATAACCTTGAAAGCCTCGTATTTACCAGGCGCTCACAATGTGAAGGCAGACCAGCTGAGCAGGCGCTTCGCACTCACACGCGAGTGGCAGATCCATTCCGGTCTGCTACGACCTATTTTTCACGCATGGGGATTTCCCCAGGTAGACCTGTTTGCCACTCAACACAACAAGAAGTGCCCACAATACTGCTCCAGGGCAGGACTGGGACGGGGGTCCCTGGGGGACGCATTCGCGATCTCGTGGAGGGGCCCCCTGCTCTAAGCCTTTACTCCCACAGTGCTTATCCACAAAGTCTTACAGAAAGCCAGGAGAGAGAGAGCCCGCATGATCCTAGTAGTCCCAATATGGGATCGACAGCAATGGTTCCCCTTACTCCTGCGCATGTTGGACCGTCCACCGATGCCCCTCCCGGTGGCGCCGGATCTGCTCACGCAAGCCCAGGGGTCCATAGTGCATCCACACCCCCGAGGCCTGCGACTGCAAGCATGGTTAATCCATGGCTCAGCTCCCTAGAGAGCACGTGTACGGAGGGAGTGCAACAAGTCCTAGAAAGTAGCAGGAGGACTTCCACCAGGAAGCCTTATAAGCCAAAATGGACTCGATTCACTGCATGGTGTTCTACCAAGCAATTAGCCCCCCTTGCTGCGCATATACCTGTAATACTAGAGTACTTACTGGACCTCAAGAGAGGCGGACTCTCCCTATCCTTGTTGAAGGTCCACCTTGCTGCTATATCGGCTTTCAGACATGAAGAGGAAGGGCACACGGTGTTTGTCCATCCCATGGTTACCAGGTTCCTCAAAGGGCTGGTAAACCTATACCCCCCTCGGAAACCGCTTCCACCTTCGTGGAGCTTGGACCTGGTGCTTAATGCGCTAACAGGACCACCGTTTGAACCCTTAACCACGGTTTCCCTCCGTCTCCTTACGATAAAGACGACCTTCCTTCTTGCAATCACGTCAGCTCGCAGGGTGAGCGAGCTCGCAGCAGTTATGGCAACGCCACCCTGCACAGTAATTTCCATGGAGGCAGTAACCTTACGGCTGCATCCAGCCTTTGTTCCCAAAGTTTCTTCAGAGTTTCATATTAACGAACCTATAGTTTTACCCTCGTTTATCCAAAGCCTCATAACTCCAACAAAGAGGCGCGCCTACACCTCCTGGATGTGAGGAGGGCGCTGGCTTTCTATATAGACAGGACTAAGTCCTTCCGGAAAACGGATAGACTCCTTATCTCTCTCACTCCCAGATCAAAAGGAGAAGGTCTCTCTTCTCAGAGAATCTCGAAGCACATCGTATCCTGCATAAAAATGTGCTACGAACTTACTCCTTTACTGGCCCCACCTAGGGCTCACTCCATTAGGGTGGTGGCGGCATCAACAGCCTTTTTCAAGGGCATTGCGCTAAAAGACATTTGCAGAGCGGCAACCTGGTCATCCTATGACACCTTCGCCAAGCATTATGCCCTTCACAGGGTATTCCAAGAGGATACCCGTCTCTCGACAGCGGTCCTCTCGGGGACAAGCTGCACATAAACCGATTACCCACCTCCTATCTTGGGTTACTGCTGGGTAGTCACCTATCGTGGAGCACCCACGGGGACACTCGAGGAAGAAAGTGAAGTTACTCACCGTAGTAACGATGGTTCTTCGACATGTGTCCCTGTGGGTTCTCCACCACCTGCCCATCCTCCCCGCTTCGGATCTCTGTTTAGTATTTTTCAGGAGCATCTGAGGCGGTTGGTCAAGGAACTGGCAGGGACCGGATCATGCACGCGGCCAGGAGCGCTCAAGGGAGCGGCGCGCACCAGCACATGTGCGGTCCGGCAGAAACTGCTGGAAAGATCCGACCTACGGCGCCGAGGTGAGCCCGACACCTATCATGGAGCACCCACGGGGACACATCTCGAAGAACCATCGTTACTACGGTGAGTACCTTCTCCTTCCACTGTCATCAGTGGATTCAGGGAAGCCAGCATTTGAGAGTTCTTGGACTGCAGTTGAAAGATTTCCTCTTCAAAGCCAGTATCATCATCAGCATGTTGAGCAGTGTTGTCATCAGCATGTTGAGCCATCATTCTGCTTTTTTAATAGAAAGCATAATTGCGCGACAGTCTGGGAAGTTGCCATAACAGTGCGTGCAATAACTTGAAGCATTTGGGGATCTCTACTTGCCCTAGCGCTGTGCCGGAGGAAATGGCATGATCTCCAGTTCATTTTTCACATGGTTCCTGGGTGCTCTGATTTCTGGGACAGTGCTTTGCATTCTGGGATTCTGACATGCAACACCCACAAGCAACCGAGGCTAAGGCACTGTACCCACAATGCATTGGTCAAGCAGTTGAACTTGAATGAGGCAATGAGGACCCAGAAACTTGACACGGAGAAACGGGGGGTCAAACTTCCAAAAAGTTTGTGGACATGTAAATTTGAATTCATAAGAACAAAAGTTAAAAAATCAAATTTATTAAATGTCAGATTTACGTAGTGCAGCTTCAGTAACCTGTCTTCCTCCTGTGATAGCAGGCTTAGGTAGTAGTAGTCAAAACATACAAAGATTCCCAAAAGACCATTTCTTTTACAGTATCATCAAAATGCCCAGGACGGTGGTAGGAGGTGCAGGCAGACAAGTGAACTACTGATGATTTTCATACCATGAATAATTGCTTTTCTTTTTGCGAGATGAATTTTTCAGTTTTTGTAACCAAATCAAAAAGAAAAGGATAACACAGCAATGACTCACCATATGGCTCTGCTTTGCAGTTTACTATTTTTTCCTTCTTTAAAACAAAAATTTTGAGTTAGTTGCTTGACCATTAAGGCTGGCTCTCTGATGGAACTTGTGAAATAAATTCTTGGGTTACTAGCAAAACAGGTTTTAAAAAAAAAGTTTAGAAATCTATTGTCTGAAGTTGGCTGCAATTGTGATCTCTATTTTCAGATGCGTTATTCTTCTGAAATTAAAAAAATGCAGTTATTTTTTCAATAGGAAATTTTAAAATCAGCTTAATAGACAAACACAATGGTTATTTCTGTGCCTCCACATGATTTTAAAAAAAAAATTTCCATGAGAATTTACAGTGCATTTGCCAACAGTTGCATCAACATTTGCTTGGGAGAAGAGCAGCCAAATTGGATTTGTTTGGCAATGGTGGTTTATACCCTTATTTTAAAGCTTACTTTTAAATTCAAGTATTTTATGTTGTTTCAGGGAGATCTTTAAAATCTTCTTTGAACTTGCTCACTGTAGTTCTGTCAGACAACTCTGCAGTAAAGCATTCAGTACAATGTTAACAAAATACCGATCTTAAACTCCCAAGAAGTATCTGCAAAATTATTGATTCTAGGCAGTTTTACAGCACTTTCATCCCAAGATCTCTCATACTCCCATACAGGTTTATGTCACCCTCATTTTACAGGTGAGGAAGATGAGACAAAACTAGTTTAAATGCCTTGCTCAAGATCACACAGCTGGTAAGTGGCAGTGTGGGGAATAAGTGCTTCAGTCACATCACTAGATCATAGCTCCCTCTTAATGCAAATGTTCCCTTTGGAAAATATTTAATCCATAATCTGCTACAAAGGAGTGACAGTCCGAGCATACACTTGAGGCATTGTCCTAGATTGAGGTGTCAGGAGAGCAGGTTTTTGGAACAAACTGATAAACTTAACAGTAGCAATTCACTGGGACCAGGTGGCATTCACCTGAGTTCTGAAAGAACTCTAATGTAAAATTGCAGAACTATTAACAGGGGTTTGTAACCTATTCTTTAAATCACCTTCTGTATGTAATGACTGGAAGATAGCTAATATGACACCAATATTTGAAAAGGGATCTAGAGGTGATCCTGAACAATTACAGATAGGTAAATTTCATGTCATTGCCAGGCAAATTAGTTGAAACTACAGCAAATAATAAATTCTTAGACATATAGATGAACATAATTTGTTGGGGGAAAGTCAATATGGTTTCTGTGAAGGGAAATCATGACTTACTAGTCTAACTAGAGTTCTTTGAAGGTGTCAGGATCCAGTAGATATAGTGTACTTAGATTTCCAGAAAGTTTTTGACAGAGTCCTTCACCAAAGGCACGTAAAGTGAGCTGTCATGGGATAAGAGGGAAAGTCCTCCCATTGAATGATAACTGGTTAAGAAAGGAAACAAAAGATAGGAATAAATGATAAGTTTTCAGAATGCAGAGTGGTAAGTGGTGGTGTCCCCCAGGGGTCCATACTGGGACCAATTGTGTTCAGCCTATTTCTAAGTGACCTGGAGAAGGGGTAAACAGTGAGGTGGCAAAATTTGCAGATGATACTAAACTGCTCAAGATAGTTAAGAACAAAGCAGACTGTAGAGAACTTCAGAGAGATCTTGCAAAACTAAGTGACTGGGCAACAAAATGGCAAATGAAATGTATTGTAAATAATGCATATTGGGAAAAAAAATAATCCCACCTATAGATACAAAATGGTGGGGACTAATCTATCTATAACTAATCAAGAGAGAGACCTCAGAGTCACTGTGGATAGTTCTCTAAAAACAACCATTCAATATGCAGCAGCAGTCAAAAAAAATAAAGCAAACAGAATGTTAGCAATCATTTTTTAAAAAAAGGGGATAGAATATCTTATTGCCTCTATATAAATCCATAGTAGACCCACATCTTGAATACTACATTCAGATATTCTTGCCTCATCTTAAAAGAGGTATATTGATTTGGGAAAAGGTTTAGAAATGGGCAACAAAAACAATTGGAATGGGTGTCGTGAAGAAAGATTAAAAGACTGGGATTTTTCAGCTTTATATGACAGAGGTCTATAAAAGCATGACTTGTGTGGAAAAAAGTGAATGGGAAAAGTTATTTGCTTGTTCCCATAACATAAGATCTAGGGGTCACCAAATGAAATTAATGGGTAGCAGGTTTAAAACTAGCAAAAGGAAGTTTTTCTTCACACAGAGGATGAGCGGACGAGGACTTTGATAACTATGTGCCCACGGGAATGGGCCAAAATGTCGGAAAAGTTTCTCCCAACAGAACTATCTGGAAAAGATACACAAACACATTGCACAATTTGCACATCTTTTGCTGACACTACTCAGCAATCTAGACACAGACTCAGTTGTTACCTGTTCTGTTCACTCTTACTGGGGCATCTGGCACTGGCCATTTTCAGAAGACAGGATACGGGGCTAGGTGGACCTTTGGTCTGACCCAGTGTGGCCATTCTTATGTTCTGCAAAAATCATAGAACTGGAAGGGACCTCAAGAGGTCACGTGCAGTCTCCTGCAATAACATGAAATTTCTATCACAATGCCCAGAGTATTACAACAGTACCCTGAGGAACACTGCAAAAAGAGGTTGATAATAATGATAAAACAAAACAAAACAAAAAAAAAAACCTCTGCCCCTCCCACATATGGAGCCTGTACATCCACCCTGCAGTCCCTCCCAGCACCTCCCTAGGCAAACAGTGAGTTTCAATGGATGGTGCAGCACTGAAGTCAGCCAACTTTAAAGAAAAAAGCAAAATAAATGAATAAGGATGCACTGAAAGTATGCAGGAGAGTAAGATCATCCTTACGTTGCTCTGGTCTGGTGGTTAGTTTGGGTCTTAGTAGCCTGACTCTGACTCTCCTCAGCCTCCAGGGTTTTTGATCTCTGGTGAGATGCACTATTCATTGTCCCATGAAATGCTAAAATCACTTTTCTCGAGCGTAGGAACACGGAGAGCTGGACGGTTCCTCGCTGACTTGGATGCTTGCCTCCCAGCTGCTCTCTAAACGTAACAAAGTAGGGTAAACTGAAGGCCTTTGGATATGGCTACGTCTACACTACAAGATAATTTCAAATTTGATTTTATAATGCTGTGTTTTAAATTCAGTTTTGAGTATCCTCACTTCCCACAGGCTCCCAAAAAATTTGACATATTACTTCCACGCTGACATCACCAAACATCGACTTTCAGCGGTGGATTGTGGGAACCTTTCCCACAGTTCTCTGAGCCGGGAGCCAAGTGCAGCAGTGCTGTCAGTTTCCCAGGTCTCTGCAGCTTGCAGGACCTGGGAAACTCACAGTGCAGCAGCCCTAGTCAGTTTCCCAGCTCCCGCTAGTAGCGGGGAGCTTGGAGCTGGGTACAGAACGTAGCTTTGTGGGATACACAGGGGACACTTGTGCAGACTAGTAAATTTAAATGAAAGACATGGCGCTGCCCCACTAGCCTTTATTTGATGTTTTAAACTCGAGACTGTTGCTCTACCCATCTGTTAATATTAACATTTTGTTATCGATATTAGAGCAGAGTATACTGAGTTAATGACATTTGCAGTGAAGACAGTGACTCAATGTCGAGCTAACTCCTTCAAATTCGATTTTATCTCATATAGTGTAGATGCAGCCCATGTCTGTATGTAGAGCTACAGCTGTGCTGCTGCAGCATGTCTGTCTGGTGAAGACGCTTATCAACATTTAAAAAAAAAAAAAAAAGCCTCTGTGAGCAACAGAATCTATGTTGGTGGGAGAAGTTTTCCTGCCAACGTAGCACAACCGCTGATACTGGCTTAACTTTCAGGGGCACATATTCAATAGGGCTATGCAGGAGTTGTATGACTGGTATGGCCTCCTGCAATACAGACCCACTGAGTGCTGCATAGCTGTTTAATCAGTAGATGAAGCAATTACAAATTAAGAAGTAAAAAAATATACAAGTAGCTAGCTAGCCTTTGGAATTCACTTGCTCTTTAAAGGCCTAAAGACGTATTTACATAAAAATATATGCTAATTTATTGGAGACAGGAGCATTCCCACAGCAATTGTTGTACTCCTTAGAGGAATTTAATAAAATTTCAATTTCTTTCCTTTTAAGCTAAATTAAATTATGTATAACACCACCATTAAAAGCATGTGAAAAAGAATTAAAGCTACTCATCGCCACCACCAGTCATTACATATTACTTTTGTTTAATCTAAATATTTAAAAGCAAGGCAAAACGTGTTTGTTTTGTGTTTTTAGTTGCACATATAATAAACATATTATCAAGTATGAAATATATTTGATCAGAACACAACCTACAGTTTCACTTAGGGAAGTTTTAGCATCTTCTTTCTGGACCAAAATTTTTTTCTGTTAATGCATAATGTTAGCTGGGAAGCATCAGTAGTGGGTTATTCAAATTAAAATATGCAGAATGCTGTATGTAATAAAAGGAAAAATTACTTACTATAAAATTTAAGACCTTGCAATGAGGCTCTTTGTTTTTAATGTTTTGTTATATTACTTTTTCAAACAGGTTTTGTATTGTGTTTGTACTTGCCAGTGAAAGATCATCATTTATTTTGAGTCAGAGTTAAGGTTGTTTTGAGGCATAGTTTATATTTCTTTATGCTCAAAAAGAATAATGTGTTTATTATGTGGACAGTGCAATTTTAAGAATGTCCTTAACTGGTTCTTGTTTATAATACGTTTGGCAAGCTCTTTAAACCCTGCTGTTCAGTTGCCTCTTTTCCAGAAGTGGCATCCCCTGTGCATATGCCCACTAAGCAAGTGTGTATTTTGTACGGCAGGCAGGAGAGAGTGTCACTTAAACAGATCAAGGCGTTTCCCTTCACTTTGGAAAATTAGCCTTAAGCTGTTTGGAGCTAAAAAGAAAATTATTCTGTCTCCACTTTATATATTTATTTAACCGCCCTCTGTTTCCTTGACTAAAGCATTGTGTATTTTTCAAATTGCAGTTCCTTTAACATTTTACTATTCATGCCTTTAAAAACTGCTTCTCGCAAATGTCAAAATCGACTCTATTTCAAGCTTAGTGATATAGGGTGATGATATTCACAAGCATCACAACCCCCTTTTTAATTTTAAGTGTTAATCTAATAAAGCAAACATGCCAGAAAGCAGTCTCTATGCCTGGAAGACTGGCCTAAAATGTGAAAATGTGAGGACTTCTCTTTTGGGTTGTGGGGGGAGAGGTTTATGTTGGAAGAAGACGCAAAAGCAGCCCTAAAATGGGATCATTTGTAAAGCAGTGATTCTAAGCCAAGGGTCCATTGTAGTGTTCCCTATAAGCTGTGTACTTGTGTAGCCACTCTGGAGCAATTCAGATGCCACTTAGCAAATTAGCAGAGTGCCCACAGCTAGACTCGTTTTGTTTCTACTGGTGGCACACATTCACACATGCCTGGTGCACATAAAAATTATTCTGCACACTGATGGAAAACATTAGAGGGAACATTGATCCAGGTTCCCAACATCAGACTTCCTGGAGCCAGTGGCAGAAAGCTGAATGTCCACCACATGGTGTCAAAGCCACAGCCAGTCACCCTGCTTGTTATCCCTCAAATATGCAGAGAAACTAATGCTGTGGTATAGGTGCACTGTGGAATTTTTATAGCATGTTAAGAAGGCCTTAGAAAAGCCTTGAGGGCACCCCTCATCTGAAGATGGTAATTTGGGAGCTTCTGTTATCCTTGTCTCATAACACAAGGAGAAGAGGGAATTCAATGAAATTCAGAGGTGAGGTATGCAAAAAAGAGAAACACTTTGCACTCAGCAATAGATAAGGCTGGGGGAATAAATTTGACAACATGTCACTAAGGCTAAGAATTTACCCAGTTTTGAAAGAGGAATTACGCAGATAACAAGACTATCCAGCGTGATTATACAAAGCTCTAAAAGAAGAAACTTGGAAAGGATATAAAACCTAATTATTCAGTTTTCAAATGATTACTGGTTCCTAAGGATTAAGAGCATGAGAGAGGGAGCACACTAGCTACTGGGCTAAATACCGTTAGTCTGATCCACTATGGCAGATCCTATGTTGTTACCATGGTAACTGGGGAGAGGTGATAGTTTCTAATTAACACCACATACCTAAATAGCTTAACTAGAATCCTTGTGTTGTGGCTCTATAAAACACAGATCATTTGAACTTTTAGGAAAACAAATCTTACTCAGCTACAGAAATACCTATGGATTACAAAGTAAAAATCTGAAATCACAAAAATGTCTAAATGACCCACATTATAGAACCAGAGGTCAGTAAACTTCACTGGACATCATTTACCTTAAAATTAAGTGTCCCAAACTAATAGTCCTAGCCAAAGCATAAAGTGGCGTTCAGTAGGGCTTCATATGGAAAGCTGCTTAACTCACTCAATTATGGTAAGTCGTCTACTTCATAATTTAAATAACATTTAGTAGAAGGTACAAGCTCACAAAAAGCAAAGAAAGGTACAGTTTTATCTTAGCAGTGGGAGCTAAATAAGACAATTTCATCCTTAATGTCAATTTTCGCTGTTGTTGTTATGGTAAGTCAGAACTCTTCATCTTGAGAGCCGTCTTACGAGGCCACTCCTTTAGTTCCTCGCTTTTTGATTCTGTGTTTCATAGGGCCTTATCATATTTACAATTTATTTTGACCAATTTCACAATTAGTGGATTTTTTAAAAAAAAAATCATAAATTTCATGATGTCAGCTATTTAAATCTGGAATTTCAGCAAAGCAATTGTAATTGTATGGGTCCTGACTCAAGAAAGAGTTGTAGGGACCAGGAGGGAGAGCACAACATTATTGTGTGTGTGGGAGGGAGGGGGTGTTACTGCTACCCTTACTGGTGGCAGTGGCACTGCCTTTAGAGTTGGCTGTCCACCCAACAGCTATCATTCCCCATCCACCCAGTTCTGAAGAGACCTTAAAAGTACAGGTGGCAATATTTCAGCTCCCCTAAAATACCCTTCTGTCCCCACTGCAACTCTCTTTGGGTCAGAACCTCCAATTTGAGAAGCACTGGTCTCCCCTGTGAAATCTGTTGTATGGGGGAGAGGCACACAAGACCAGATTTTACAGTGTGACCCATTTTTTATGGTTGTGATTTAGGTAGGGGCTCTATTCATACTGTGGATCTTTGATGCGTACACTGCCGCAGCAATAGAGGATTGAGAAAACTAACACAACAGAAGAATTTTACTGGCTCATTGTCAGTTGAACGGCAAAATTGGATACACTTCATTTGTTCCCCAGCTCAGTTTTCACATTACATTACATCTCATTTAAGTGAGTGACACATTGCCTCATGCTGTCATCTTTTGCCAGTTAATTATTTAAGTGGTGGATTTAATAAATTATTTCATTGTGACCAATGCAGGTTCTGGGTTGACCAATGTTAAAACAGAAGAGATCTCTGAAGTAAAGATGGATGCAGAATTTCGACATGATTCAGGTTATGAAGTGCATCATCAAAAATTGGTGAGTGAACAAATTAGAGTTTTCAGTTTGTTTTGAATCACTTTGGCTAATAACATCCTTGCTTGCAGAGACACTGTGGCCCACATTTTTTTTTAATTGCATGTTTGGAAAAAAGATCTACGTATGATTTCACATACACCCGTCTGAGTCTCCTCACTCTTAAAAGGGTATAAATTGGGAATAATTCTGTAGGAGTCAGTGAGTTTATACCTGTGTAAAAGTAGGGTGAGAGGAAAATCAAACTAACAGTTACCACATATGTGCATCAGTTACCAACATGTATGGTCATTTATGTCAAGTATGGCCTGTACCAGGCATGCTCAGTGCATCATTAGGTGTGTGAAAAATACTTCAGAGAGCCCCGTTTTGTTGCAAGATATCAGAGAAATGAGGGTGTGGGGGAAGCGAGGGAATATCATTTCGTCCTGTTGGTGAGAGACAAGCTTTCCAGTGACCCAGCACTCTTCTTGAGGGCTAGGGAACACAGCTAAGGCTGGCACTCTCTCAGCCTTTTTGATACTGGGGACTGGCTTGCTGCCTTCCTGAACAATGTTGGGGAGCTCTCATGGATCAGTTGTTGAGAAATGCTGCTGTTAGGGACCACTCACGATGCAGGGGACTATTCACCTTGACTGAGTCCTTAACCTGTGCAGTGAGTACTTTCTCTAAGCCCTTGTTCAGTCTTGTGTTCATCTGTCATACTCTGGGCGTGCCTAAACTGCTGTTAGCCCCTGGCTGACCTGGCTATCTGACTCGAGCTAAAGGGTGATTTAATTGTGATGTGAATTGTCAGGCTCAGGCTGGCACCTAAGCGCTAAGATTCTAAGCATTAGGAGAGTCCCAGGACTCAGGCCGCAGCCAGAACCCGAACATCTGCTCCACAGTTAAACACCCCAGCAAACTCAAAACAGATGGCACAGACCAGCCACCGGTGTTTAGTTACAGTGCAGGCCTACCTTCTGAGTGCCCTTCCCAGACCCAAAGAACGCTGTATAGCTCAAAAGCCTGTCTGTCTCACCAACAGAAGTTGGTCCGGTGGAAGATATTTCCTCACCCACCTTGTCTCTACAACCCTTGCTAAGATGCATTAACAACATGAGACCTACAAAGAGTTCAGGGTGAGGCTATGTGGAGGTAGGGAGCGATAAGGCCACAGCCTCAGGATTTCATAGCCCATCCTGCTTGTCTGAGATTTTGAGCGTGCGCGCGTGCACGCACACGCACACGCACACGCACACGCACATGCACGCGCTCGCACGCACACGCACACACACAGAGTTCTGTCTGTACCCCAGCAGAAGCACTGTGCCAAAATCACGCCTAGAACCATGAAATCCACCTAGGGATTAGGTTCAGAGTCCAGTGCAGTCCTGGAACATGGCTCAGACCAAGTCTAATAGTATCACTTGGGCTGGACTGTAGACACCGCTTTGTTCCCTAAGGCACTCAAGGCTAAATTAACGAAGTGTCTTGGCACTGCAGCACTCAGCACCTAGTGGCATTTGCAACTGGAAGTTATGACTAAGGCTCCCTATATGGTGCATGTGCAGAGTAAGGAACCTAGGAATGAGCATCACAGAAGTAATCACACTGAGCTGGGAGTCAGGTGGGCTAATTAATAGGCCACACCAAGGAAAGTGTAGCCTATACCCTGCCTCAAAGGGAGTTGCATGCCTCCCTACAAACTGGAGTTAAGCAACAGTCTCCACTGGGAATTCACAGCTGTGAACCCTCTCCCGAGGGGCGTCACCTAGGGGGTCATCTAAACCAAGATTGTAAGCAACAGAGCAGGGGGAACCAACAGGAGTGTCTAATCTGCCTTGTGCCCTTTAGCTCATTTAAACTACATGACTTTAGGGCTCTCAGCCAGCATATGGTAGACCTGGATTCAGTTTCCAGGGCTTCTGCCTCTCAGATGAGCACCCCATCTACCTCCTGAGAGGGAGACCCACACTGTTTATACATATTCATTGAACAAGAGAGAGAATGATGGTCTCTCCTCCCCACCCCCCTCACCCAGTGCTTAGGGCACTCATCTGTGAGGTGAAAGACCCATCTTGAAATCCCTTCTCCATATCAGGCACAGGAGGTAATTGAATCTGGGTCTTTCACATCCCCGTAAGTGCCCTCACCATTGTGCTGAAGGTTATAAAGGTCCTGCCACATCCTCCTTTTCCCTGTCTCACTTCCTTTCAGAGGAGGAGATTCTCCATGAGATTTACTTTGCACCTGTAGTTAGTTATATCTTGTTTGCAATTTTTGTACTGTAAGCAATAAAACGTGCTGTGAGATGGGCAGGGAGAAGAAGGGCTCTGCCTTAACAGTGCACTGTGACTCTTGTGGCTACAGACATATCCAAGTGAGAAAACATAGCTAACGGGCAGATCTAAAGACCATTCAGAAAGATTCCCACAGATTCCAGCGAACTTTTTGATCAGGACCATAAGGCACAAAGTAGTTAGTCTAACAGCAGTGTTGCGGTAGTATAGGCTGTGGCAGGGCCAGGGTGAAGGAAGCCTAAACAAGCAGAAGGGCCAGCAGGGCAATCAGAGGCAGCTGGGTGGGAGATGGCTCCGCCTAATTAAAGCCAGCTGGCCCCAATGACTGGCCAATGAGAGGCCTTTAAAATCCTCCACAGTGGGAAGGGCAGGGGAAGAGAGTGAGAGGAGAGCAGAGAGAGAACAGGTTTGAGAGGAGAACAACAGGAACATTGCAGATCACAGAGAGAGAGCAGGAGTGTCTACATAGTCAAGAGAGAAGGCCCAGGACTGCTACAGCTTGGAGAAAGTACCAGGGGAATTGTCTGGGGAAGTGGCACAGGGGGCAGAGTTGCTGTGCCAAGGACCAAGGGAGTCAGCTGCTCCCACTGGCAGCTGCACAGGGTCCCTGGGCTGGAACCTGGGATGAGGGGGTGGGGGCTGGGTTCCACCCAGACCACCCCTCACCCCAGCGAGGGCAACAGGGACCTTAGGGGGTCCTAGTGGACTGGTCAGAGGACAGAGGCCCAGGAATTGGACTGACTTTGTCACAAGGCAAAGAGTTAAATCTCTTTTCTTGCTTCCACTTTTGTGAATTTTTTATCTTAAGAGTTCTAAGATCCTAATAAACTAGGATCTTTAATAAAATAATCTTCAGCCTAAGTAGGGTTGAAAAATTAAGAGGAACTTGGAGCTCAAATTTGCATTTGAGCTAAGTAATGAGTGTAAAAACATACTTGTCTCTTTGGTGCTGAGAATTCCCAGGTGAGAAGCTAATCCAAAATGTGTTACACTAATTGGGAAAATTCTGCCACACCTTGCTCAAGGGGGTTAAATATTATGACGAAATTAAGTCAAAGAAAAGGTTGCTGGAGAGAGGAAACCTGGCGCTGGTCCATTTCAATACTTATTTTCCTTTTGTTGCTTCTGTGTCTCACAGCCAGTCAACTCAAAAAGTGTCAGTAGCAGATATTTGTGTAAGCAATTAAGAGCTGCAGCTCCCTCTACTGGGCTAATGGAAAAAGATAATGTACTGTGTTTAGTAAAGGGAACATTCTCTTTAAAAACACCCTGATTTTTAAATTGTGTTATCCTAAATTTAGAATAAGTACAGTTGCACGTTTTTTTCTTTATATGCAAGTAATATTGACAGAAGATGACAACAACACTGCAAACTCTGTAGATTTTGTGTCTGTACCACTGCATTTTTAATATTGCTGTCAGCAAAAGATGTTTAAACAATGGAACAGCATATTTAAATTTGAATGGGAGAATGTTTTCTTTTAAAAGTTCAAATATGATACAGTGCTGAGATTTAGATAAGGATTTTAAAACTCAAGGGAGAAACAAGAAATCGGCTAAGTATTAAGGTCTTTAAAATGAAGAAAATGTGAGTGAAATTAAAAACTTTCCCTGGGGGCTAAATGAAGATGCAATAAAGAGCAAATAATTTCTCCTCTATTTAATATGTACATACTTAGGGCTTGTCTACACAGACACCTGTGGATAGCCAGCCAAAGTGGGACTGTATATCAGAGTGCACTACAGCACATTTAATGCTTGATGGCAGAGCACACACAGCAACTTAGTGTGGCAAGCTAGTGCACTGTACACTCATGCCAGGTATTGAGGGCTTGTCTGTACCACGCAGAAAATTGACCAGGTCAGAGTCAATCTTCTGGATTTCGACTTCACGCATCTGGTGAAGAGACAGAAAATAGATCTGTGTGGGGTCAGCCGCCTGTACTCCTTGCTATCATGAGGAGTAAGGGAGGTCAGTGGGAGAAACGCGCCCTTTGATCTTCCTTAGTGAAGACAGGTAAGTCGATTTCAGATACATCGATTCTACCTGGAATGGCATGTCTGAAATTGATTTTAATAGCTAGTACAGACCAATTTCTGTGTAGAAACCTTATTCTGATGATGAACAGGACTGGTCATCATTAAGAAGCAGGCAGGCAGTACATGCTGTACCTCTCTAGTCCAATGCCCTCAGGATCTGACCAGTACCTAACACAAGAATTTGCCAGACCCTGGGAGGTTACCAACATTTCCACTGCTTACTGGGCTTTAGGGGTAAATTACAGCTAAGTTACAGCACAGAACACTTAGAACCAGGACTGGTGGCTATAAGCAGGCTTTGTGGACCATGGGAAACTAGGCCACACCCATGATAAGTAGTTGTCTGTCTAAAATCATGCCAGATTACAGATGTTATCGGCCAACAGCATGCTAGATTAGAGGTTCAACCTGTAGTTATTTTAATTATATAAAAATACATTTCAGACTTTTGCAGAGTGAGGAGAAAATTTTAATTGCCCTTACTAGGCTCCTTAAAATAGTATATTTATTCTCCCTTGTGCTAAACTCTGTGCTGCTAGACAAATCACCTTGGTTTCTTGAACTTTGTCCTCTTAAGACAGCTAGTTATGTGTAGGCTTCATTGTTATCCTGTAGGCATGAAATAAGCCTTTATATTGGACAGGCACATCATACTTACCTAAACCAATCCTGAACAAATGTACATTCATGACAATATTTCATACTTCAGCCTCTGAAAAACATATGTTCTCCCAGTACTTTCCTGCAATCCTCAGTCAATCACCCTGGGGTATGTGTAGCCATCCCCTAAACTAGCCTGAGCAGCAATTACCAATTGTACTTCGAGTGTCTCTAAAACAGATGGCTGGTGTTGACTTGGCAGCCAACGAGATAAGTAAAGTCCATTCATCCACAGAACTAGTACACCAAAAGGCAGGAGTACTTAAAACTTCCCACATCATTCTGTGTACCTTTTCTATGACAGGGAGAGCTTGCTGCTACGGTGACCTAGTTTCTGAGCTGCTGAAGAGATTGGAATGTGGGGGTCATAAAATAACATTTCTCTAAAGAGTACTTAGACATTTTGTAAATTGCATAGAAAGCTACAATTTAGCTAAGTAGCAGAGGGGATTCTGTGACTTACCTGATTTTATTTTTGTTTCCTAGGTATTCTTTGCTGAAGATGTGGGCTCAAACAAAGGTGCCATCATTGGACTAATGGTGGGTGGTGTTGTCATAGCAACAGTCATTGTCATTACTTTGGTGATGCTGAAGAAAAAGCAGTACACATCCATCCATCATGGTGTAGTAGAGGTAGGTGAAAGTTACAGAACGAAGCTGTACTTGAGCGAATCAAGTTGGCAGCAGAGTGCCACATCCAACCACGTAATTTCTCAAAAGTTCTCGGCCATGTTCTTTTCTCAAAATTAAAATGGTTTCCTTTCCCAAAGAGTCACGTAAATCCTTCATGGGCTCATAATAGAGTTAAAGTACTAGTGCTGCTACCACCTACTGTGATTTAATGGAACATCAGTAAAAAAGATTCCTTTTTTCCTTTGCTACTGATATCTTCATTTCGCATTAGTGCATTATATCCGGCAGTCCTTAAGAGCTTCTTCTGTTTCCAGAAACCACCAGCTAAATATTTTCAGTTTTAAATTAAACTAAATTGTTAATTTCTTCAGGTCCATTTGTCTTCAACGGCCATTTAATTTAGATGACACTCAGGCCCTGTGGGATACATAGGCGGGATGTTTCCTAAGCATGTACAGTGCAGAAGACTTTTACAATTTGCAGGACTGTGCTTTGGTGCTGTATTTACACAGATTGTAGTTAGTATTCTAATAGCCCAGGAAAATAGACAATTGTTGACTTGTTGGTCTGTTGTGCTGTAGGAGCTTTTAAGATTTGCATCAAAAAAGTACAGGTTTGAATAAAAATGGAAAGGATAATCTTCCATCTGTGTGAATTTTCCTCTACAAAACTGAAATCAGAAATGTTAGCCCCTCTTATGTTCAACTGATCGGGATGTCAGTGACAGCGTAACTGAACAGTGAATAAACAATAGCAGCCGCTAGCTCCTACCAAGGACTTTTGAATCTAGCACAAATACCTAATCAATTAAGCAGCAGAGAAATTAAGGCAGTATGATTTACTGGTTACTCTTTGTGCATAGGCACCAGGGTTCTTGATTGCATCCTTGATTTGTGGCCTTAAACCAGTCACTTAACCTTTCTGCTTTAGTTTCTCACCAGCAAAATTGGATAATACTTATCTATTCCTATGGATGTTGAGGATTAGTTAGGAAGTGTTTGTACAGCACTTTGAAAAATGTAAAACTCTGTAGGCAGTAAATTCTTCCTAACAAAACATCTTTGAAGTAAGGATATTCCAGTCCAAAGAGGTTTATCTAGCAAAGTTGTGCAGTAAAGGCGTAACATTTGAAATATAAATAGCTTTGTATCTGGTCTATATCAGGTGTTTTTGATAAACTAATTTGTATCCCATCTGCATGTGTTAGAAACTTCTATGACAAGTTAAATGTATGTTAATAGGGGTAAGATTACAAAAGTTTCCATTACGTTTGTTTGCTCCCCAACAATTCTGTAGTGGGGATAAAATTCTTAGCAGTCGTTCTCTCATGTCTGTAAATAAAAGCCTCTCACGACTGGAAAGGCATTGCAATTTTTTTTAAATAGATTTATAAAACTGGATCAACTTTGACAGTTAATTTTTTCCCTGTGATTTGTGCTCCTTTAGAGGAGGACAACTACAAACAATTTTTGGAGGGGGCCAGGCACCAAATAGTTAATATCAGTTACTGCAAACAGCTAAATATTGCCATATAGATGTTGGGCATCATCACCTAAAATAAAAACCCAAATCTCAAAAAAAATCTTTGCTTGGGATATATTGCCTGGGTTTCTTTACAGCTGGAGTATCAGGCTCAAGTTAGAGTACATGCAACTTAGAAATTCTTAAAAACCAGCTCCTGAAGCCACATTATGATTAGCTGCATAGAACATATGCAGGTGAGATCAAAAAAGGTGTGACGACAATAGAGGCTGGATGTATAAAAGGAGACAAATGGCAGTGAATTCTGCTCAGTTTTGTAAATCAAGAAGTATTGTCTGTCAGAAAAGAGAGAGAATTGTTACCATCTCTCTAACTCCAGCAATACTTATTAGCACACCAATAACTAAGAAAGGACATAAGTCTACAAATACATAAAACGTGTAGCTATCAAAACAAGATTACACGTGACTTATCATAAAATGTTTAAAAGGAAGTAAGAGAAGGAAAATTGCGGCTGCAGCAAGGTTGGCTATGAGATCCTAGGTATGATCACTCCCTGAGAAGCAGAAAGGGTTTTGTCATCCTTTGGCACTTCTAAGCCAAACTCCAAAAGAAAAGTCATATAATGATTTGGTGGTGAAAGGGAATGTATTCTAAATTATCTTATCAAGTGTAGGTTTTGCCTTGATTTGGAATATTCTTCAGTTGTAAGAGTACTTATCCAACTTGGCCATGTTTCATAGCCACATTTGTTGCTTTTAAAATCTGATTGTTCTTGCTGCTCCTGATGTTTTCTTCAGTTTTCTGTCCATTCTTTGGTTTCTTCTTGTGAGTCTGATTAGTCTCCAGTCTCTTTTATTTGTTTAGTCTCTTCCTGTCTCACAACTTGGACAAAGAGCACTGCATGCATCTTATCCTTTGATTCCAGACAAAGGGGGGGGACTGTGGTGTTGAGTTTAGTGTGGCATTGTCTAGACAAGCTTCAGTAAGCACAGCATGGGCCATGGCACACTCCTGGAGCTCAGATGCTCTTTCTCCAGAATCAGGGACTAGTCTCCTCTGTGGCATTCAGCTTGTTTGTCCTGTCAGACACTGAATCCATGTAGAGGTCCCTAATCTCTCAACCCATGAGCCAGCACTTTGTGCATCAGATTCTTAATCTGTCATCATTTGGGAGTTTTCTGTAAGTGTTTTTGGCTGTGAGCGCTTACAGTGGCCTGCGTAGCATGATCCAGACTATATCTATCAAATGATTTTGGTTCTTGTGTACATATAAAACTTGAACCTACTATGACATTACATTAGCTCATTTAGGAAGAAAGCTGGGAGGTTTTTCATATGCATTGGCTCTCTTTTCTACCATTTCCAGTACAAGCTGGAAGCTTGCTGGACTGGTCAGTTGTTGGTTTTGTTTTTTTTTGTTTTGTTTTTGTTTCTTCTCGGTAGGTTCTTCCAGGCAGAGGCAACGTCCTCTTCCCTGTCTGTAGAATATCCACCATAATACTTAACTAGTATCAACTCCTTCATATTGTTGTGTAGGGCTCCAATGATGATCCACTGGATAAACACTCAACAAAAAGATTACTTCTACCCCAATATCTTACACTTGGTCTGATGGGCTATACTGGGCCCTACTAAAATGTGACTTTCACCCAAAAATTAAAAATGTGGCACAGAATCCTGATAGTGGAGCATAGTCCTTCCCAGGTATTAAATTACTGAAGTATGTTAGCTGCACCATATCCAGGGGTAGGGCCAATGGTCATCTGTGATGAGAGGGTATTTAAACAGCAGGAGCTAGCGTGGAGATAATTGCCGAGATGATTTTGTGGCAAGAGTCTGCAGCACTGTCGCTGGCCTTCACCAAGTCCCACTAACTCCAGGGCTGCTCTCGCTGTGGGAAACAGTAATGAGGTAGGATAGCAAGAAAAGAGCACTGGCAGGCACGGAGCGGGTCATTAAAATGCAAGCGCAATATTGTACACTAGCTGCTGAGCGCATCATTGTACCAGAAGCGTCCTGGGGCTTGAGTGCAGAGTTTGAAGAGGAGACAGGATGCGAAGCTCCCAAGGGTTCCCTTGCCTTTGATAAAGTGGAATGATTGTTGACAGCTAAGCTGAGCATTCATCCACTGCTTGCGCCAGCTAAAAGAAACTGCAATAGTCTGTCACTATCATGATGGGTTTTTTTTCCCCCCCTTTTGAAAAATGAAAGGCTTGTTCCTGTGCCCGAAAGCTAGAGAAATGCAGCAGGGCAGCCCAAAGAGTAAGCCGCCTCTCCAGCCAGCGCCTGGTTTGTACTAAGCCATGGGTTTGTCAGTTTGATTGAAGAGTAACGCTCTTTCGTTTTGTTCCGAGAGTGCTTGTGTACATTTTTACATCTAACGAAATTACTTCTTGCAGGCTCAGCTTTAAAAAGCCTCACGCCCTTATAGGCAAGTGTTTTAAACAAGAAAAGGGTCCCATTACATTCCAGAATAGGAAGTGTCAAGTTAGACCAGACCAGCGAAACAGCCAATCTAATATCCTGTTTCCTGCAGCAGCCAAAGAGAGAGGGCAAGAAGCCCTGCTGTAGCCAGTTATGGAACAACCTCTCTGTGAAAGCAGGGTCTGACCCTTAAAGACGGTGACCTGACTTAATAGAGAAGGGAAAGGATTATTCTCAGACCTACAGAAGTATTTTTAAAGGTGATTCCTGGTCAGTTGAAACCAGGGCCAAGGTGGAGAGAAGATTTTAAAAAAGAGGCAGCAAGTCATCCGATGCATTATCACACATGAAACTGTAGTCAATGGGATAACATGAGATAGGAAAGGGTTCTATAGGGAAGACATGGAAGCCATTAGACACAGCCACAGACAGGGCCACAGAAGTAGGCAGATTAGATTGCACTTGCCCGGGGGGAGCAGTGGGGGGGTGGAACAACATGTCTTATTTTATTCTGGAACTTCAGGTAACAACTTTTGAAGTGGGGGGGTCAGTCTTGTTCTTCCAATGCTACAATATTTCTAGCTTATAAATCGGCCATCAAGTTGTGTTTAGACTGGAAAAAAAAGACAGATGGGACATAATGGTTTAAGTTAATAAAAAAAAGACTTATTGCAAGGAGGAGGTGGGGGTAGAGAAAAATTGTTCTTAGTCCCTGAGGATAGGACAAGGAGCGATGGGATTAAATTGCAGCAAGGGAGGTTTAGGTTGGACATTAGGAAGAACTTCCTGCCTGTCAGGTTGGTTAAGCACTGGAACACATGGCCTCAGGAGGCTGTGGAATTTCTATCACTGGCGATTTTTTTTTAGAGCAGGTTAGACCAACGCCAGTCAGGAGTGACCTAGATAATACTTAGTCCTCCTATGAGTGCAAGGGACTGGACCAGATAACCTCACAAGGTTATTTAAGAACTACTTCTTTACTTATTCATGGAAAGGTTGGACAAAACTAGCCTGTTCCATAAGATTTCTTGAGAGAATACATTTTCCATTATCCAAAAGGTTATTTTATGCTAAAAATAAAAAAAGGTATTTTCGATAAAGGTCATTACAGAAATTCACATTAAAATGTTAATAGCTAATGTTTTAAAGTAGTTGAGAACCTCTGTGCCCTTCCTGCTTTTCAATTTTCTGACAAAGTAGAATCGATTTTGTTTTTAAAGGGAGGTGGCAAACACTAGAGCCAGGGTCTGCAGCTGAAGTAGTGACGAGCCATTTTTTCAAATTCAGTTACAAAATCAATCCTTCAAGAGCCACAACGCACGTGAATGAGCTGCTCCTAAATAAATATACAAAAAATATCAAACTGTACTTTGTAACCCCTGTTTTAAGAACAGAGCACACAGTGGTTTTTACCAGTTAAAAAGTTTGTAAGCCCCATCCCCCAGCTTCCCCCCCGCCATTCTGAAAAACCACCCTCCCCAATCTCCAGGCTGAACCCCTTCAGCCCCAAACTCAGACACCCCAACCTCAGGATTTACCTGGCTCAACCAAAAAGCTCCATGCACTGCCACTGCTCCCTCTTCACCCTGTGCCTGCACAGCTCTGTCAGGGCAGGCTCAGCCACCCCCTCCCCAGCTCTCTTGCAGTCTGACCTTACCCTGGCTTCCTTTTCCAGTGCTCCTTGCCCTGCCGGCTTCCCCACCTGCTGCAGCGAACTGCTTAGCAGCTGTGGAGGCTGCCATCACTTAAACAAAAAACATTAAGCGGTGGCAGCCTCTGGAGCCAAACATGGAGCCAGCGGTAGCAGTGCTTGGCGCTGCAAGCGGCTCCTTAGAGCACCACATTTGGCTCTGGAGCCACAGGTTGCTAACCCTTGTGCTAGAGGTAAAGGATAAATAGAGTAGCTGACAGTAGTGTCAGTGTTTAGCATGAGAGCCAGGAAATGGTAGGTTTTGAATACACGACAGTGACTCCCTTCAGACTATGGGGGTAATTAGGTGTTTTAATATTTAGGCTATGTCTACTAGAGCATTATGTCGACTAAACCTGGGGAGTATCCGGATTCCCAAGGCTTTCTGTCAACAGTAAATTGACACAATACAGCACTTTTGTTGACAGTCTTATCCTGCTCCCCACAAGCTATAACGCCTTTGTTGACAGAAAGCTGGTCTGGACGCCCGGGGGTGGGGGGCTGTCCACAGACTGGGCTTCTGGGACACAGGGCAGCTCTGTCTGCTGGGCTTCCAGCTGCTCTCTGTTGACAGAGTGGATTGCTCTTGCGATCCACGTGGCAGTTTGGCTGTGATCTGTCGACAGAAGTTTTGTCACAAACTACCTTCTGACAAAAAAAAAAAAAAATTCTGTTGACAAATTGCTGTAATCAAGACATAGCCTTACAGACTGGTCTCAACAGCTCTGTTGGCTTCTAGTTTCACATTGGTTTCCTCTTTCACTGAACATTATAGCAATCTATGGCACAGGGGTTACTTAGAAACCAAAGTTGCAACCGCTGAACTGTTGTTATGCCTGTCTGCTAAGAAATCAACATTCCACTTCAGGGTGCAAGAAGGTACTTAACTGGTTCAGAAACAAAACACTGGGGCTATTGGGGATCAAATTCAGCCATGGAGGAAGAACCATGGCCCCCATCAAATTATAGGGGATTGTTGAGCACCCTAAATCAGCAGCAGTTTTTCATTTTAATTAGCAAATTTGAAAATATTTTTCAACTCTAGATAGCGTCTAGTAGGGTTCAGCAAAATCTACCTCCTGCTGCTTGGTCAAGGTAGTTTTGTGTTATAGGAGAGTCTAGTTTCACCCCTTTGTGTCAGGCCCTCTGCAAGCACGGGAGGCGAGACCACTCCTGCTACTAACCGTTAGAGACTTGGAAGACGATCAACACGTGAAAGAGGTGGTGAAACGGGATGCAAACGTCTCCCTTTTCCCCATTTTTGTCTGTCAGGCTGCAGATTCAGTGGAGCAAGGACAAGGAGTGCTGGTAAGCTCACTTCAGAAGGAATCCACTGGCTTGCTCTCTTAGCGGATTGCCAGATCCTTGAGCAAATGTAACCCCTTCAGATGACTAGTTCTTGTCCTGCAGATTACAGCAGCGGAGATGCAAGCCATCACTGTCTAGGTCCAGAAGGAATTTCCTTTGGGCCAAGGCAATAGGAGCAGCACTGAGCTTACCTGCCTGCAAGTTATTCTTTAGCCAAGTGCTGTGATGACTAATAATTCCAGGTGTTATTCAAGGTGTTGATCCATCAAACTCTTCTTGTTTGGGAGAGTCAGCCTGTTTCTTTAAACTGGTTGTTTAGATTAGGCAAGATTAGAGCTAACAGAAGTTAGGTTTTTGGAGCCCTGTTCACTGGAGAACCAGCTCGTCAGGCCCAGGCGAGTGGAGTCTGGTTAAGCTCCAAGACTTACATCCATGCTTAGGCTTTTCCTGGGAGGGTAAGGTTGAGGAGTGAGTCCTTTGTTTGCTTCTGTTTCTTAGGGAGGTGGAGCTTTCAAATCTGTGTTTAACTGCACATAGGAGAACTCTGATAACTCAGAATATATTTGGGAGAAGTAAGTAAACTTGCCACTGTACATATTGGAGAGGAAACCTGACTGCAAATCTGTTTCCTTCCTGCGCTAGGTGGATGCTGCAGTGACACCAGAGGAACGCCACCTCTCCAAGATGCAACAAAACGGCTATGAAAATCCAACCTACAAGTTCTTTGAACAGATGCAGAACTAGAACACCACTACAGCCTCATGAGTTGGACAGCAAAATGATTGCTTCACTGCCCATCGGTGTTCAATTATAGAATAACGTGGAAAGAAACAAAAACACTCTGTTTTATTATTTACTCATTATCGCCTTTGACAGCTGTGCTGTAACACAAGTAGATGCCTGAACTTGAAATAATAAAAAATAAATCAGTAATGTATTTTCTCTCTCTTTACATTTCAGTCTTTACACATTATTAATGAATGTGTTTTTTGTGTACTGTAAAGAGTTTAGCTGTCTTTAACTAGTGCATGGATAGATTCTCTTTCCCAATTATTTATAATGTAGCCCCTTAGCCAATTGTATATTCTTGTGATTTTGTGGCAAAAATTCAGTCCTAATTGAAACATGCTTTAAGAATTGATGGGGGATGCTTCCTGTGACTTAGCTGCTTCTCTTTGAGTATTTTTTCGGCTCACTATGCATTTTAAAGTACAACTGCGTTTTTTTTAAAGTATTCCAGATGAGTTATTTTCCTCTGCAGTTGCATTTTATTGTACAGATGGTTGCTTCTGCTGTATTAGTGATGTAGAAATCATGGGAATACACATGTTTCTTTGTGCCTGTTTTATGTGCACACCTGAGGCATTGGAAGGTAAACTTATTTTCTTTTCCATGTACCTTTTAGATCTTTTAATACAAATTACAAATGAAAATGAATCCCTATTAATTGTGAGCACTTTCATAGGGGAAAAAGTGCCTGCTGGTTGAAAATTAATGGGGATCCTACAAATGTCTCTGCAGGATGATTGTACAGAACCATTGCTTATGAATTGATAGCTTTCTACACTGTGTTACATAAATAAATTAAGAAAAAAACCTGTGGACAAGAGTTTTCTTGGGAGGCAGAAACAAGCATGTTGAAAACAACTTGAACAGTAAACGAGGGGGAGGGAAGGGGCATTACCTTTCCAGCAGATGCGGACCAGAACCTCCACAGTTGGACTAGAGGGGAACAAAAGGCAGTGTGGGGAAGGGGCAGGGCTTTAGGCTCCTCTCCCCTTCTTAAAAATGTCAAAATTATACACTTTGTATAACAGTGTCTTAATGTAAATAAATTAATTCCTGGAGGAGTCCCAGTGTAGTGGTGTGATTATGTGATTACCACCCCCCAAAAGCGTACGTAAAGGTGTGCAGATTGACGAACATTGTATACGTCAATGGAAGGTGGTTCTCTTATTACTGCCGCTCCTCAAGTAGTGTCCCTTTTAAAATCAATGTCTTGGGCTGTGGGCAGGAAATTAGCAGCCCTGAGATCTGTGGCAGAGCATACCTGCTGCACAGCTCTCTTCTGCCCACAGTACCAATATGCCATTTGTGAAGGTGAAAGCTAAAGCGAAAATTGCTTTCCCTGGGCCTGCCTGAAGGGAATGAACAGCACAGCAATTGCCGGGGAATATGCAGCTGTTGTGCCTTTCACTCCCTGGGTGATCCTCAAGAGGGGTGTGGCTGCCTAGCTCTCCTTCAGTGACTGATCTGGTATGCGTACTCCAGGCCCTGTACAGAAGCTGGTAGTGGTGCTGCTGTTGTAGAGCTTAGACATTTTAGCCAGGGGTTAGAGTACACCTTCAAATGTTCAAAGCCTAAAGACTGCTCCTACCCCTGATGTGGGGCTTCTCTGTCTCCTCTGGGAAAGCTGTGCCCTTGGATAATTTCTTAATGTGGAACTGCTTCCATGGAGAGCTTGAGAGATCCCAGGGGTTAGAGAATTCTTCTGCACCTGGGACCCAGGTGCAAATCCTTTCTGCTCACCAGGCAGAGAGCGGGAGATAGGCCAGGGGCTCCCTCATTTCAGGTCAGCGTGCGGTCACCCAGCATGAGAGTTAAGGTACGGGGGAGCACTTTCCCCTCCAGTCAGGCTTGGGATGGAACCAGAGCCATCAGGGCAATGTCTGCCTGTCTTACCCTGGTTTGAGGCTATCATCAGGGCTTAGGCTGATACCAGGCATCCAGAAACCCAGACTGAGGCTGCATGGCTGGGGCAGAAACTTCCATGTCCTGGCTCTTTTTATAGTAAAAATGTAAGTACTTTAAGCAGCAATCAGGTGGAGGTTGAGGTTCACAATCAAGCCTAAAACTGTGTGAACCCCAGCTCATTCCTTTGGGGAGTCCCATCCTAAGCCCCACTGCATTTCACTGCTACCTCACTTAGCTGTAGTCCCGGTTTATAGACACTTTCCACGAATGGTCTCAGGAGCCTATGCAGCCAACTTAGATTTGTGAATTCCAGTAGCCTGCAGGGTACATAAGAGTCTGCTGCTGCTGCAGCATCCGAGACCTGTGAATTAACTCCATGGAGCCCTCGTGCACAACACTTGCTTATGTAAGTGTCATACACTGATGGGGAAAGGGAGTGACGAGAAGAAAAGTCTCCTACTTCTCCCTATTGTACACATTATCACAAACTGCAAGTTCATCAAGCACAGGTGCTTCCCAAGCAATTACTGCAGTTAGTAACCAGCTTTCTCTGGCTTTCCTGCTACTGCTCCAGTGCAGGCTGAGGCAAGGTCTCCTCCCCATGGAAAGGTTTGGCATCTTGCACCCTTCTCACATGCTGCCTAGCAGATAGTATGGCACCACTTTCCAAGAAATAGGCAGCTGCGGTAACAAACAGCTGTACTCTAACTGCATTTCAGCCCCTCTTGTCTAATGGCTGGCTATTTCAAAGCACCGCTGTTGGAGGGTCAAAGAAGCAGCTGAATTCATCTAACTGTCCTTTCACTTCCATTACTGGCTCCTGCCCCAACTGGAAGAGGTCAGGAAAACCACAGACCCTCACTGGGGTGCTAGAGGCACACTGGAGATGTAGTCAGCAGGAAGGGTAGCTGGATGGGGTTTTGCCTGCATTACTTTGCACTGAATTCCATGAGGATCAGGGCAGGGTCTGTTCCCTTGCCCACGTTACAGCAGGTCTCCACCCATCCCCATGTCACCCACATGCATACAACAACCTTTCCTTTGGGAGTACATACAAAATTATCAGAAAGAGGCTTTGCTACAACTAGGACCTAATGAATGTTCCTTTAATGAGCTCACCATACATTATTAAAATTCCATTTAAGAGTAAAGTAATCCACAAAACAATGCCTGTTCATCTACAGTTCAACAATCGTATTCATCATACCATAGTTCAGTGCCATCCCAGTTACAGAAACTCTGGTTGCTTTGAACAACTCCCATATCATACTACATGCTGCACAGTGGGAGGCATTCATCTAATGAGACACGCATCATACAGCTGCTCACAGGAGCAAGAGTGGTGCGGGGGGGGGAGGTCATGTAGGAACGCTATCATATTACTAGTCCTGTTTAAGTTTAATTATAGGTAAGGTTTTTACAAATGAAAGAATTGTCCAACAGGAAAGCACATGCTATTGCCACCAGCACAGAAACAGGACCCTAACATTTACAGAATGTAAAGCTCTCATCCTAATATCCAGCACTTACTAACATGAGCAGGGTAATGGTCCTGCCACCGTGAAGGGAACTGTCCTGGCTTCTATGCTACCCTGGTGATATGGGCCAGCAAAAGGGTCTGAGTCCCTCTTCCCACTTTTTACCCAAAGGCCTCCCTGACCGTGGGAGATCCTCTTCCACTTGCCTGCATAGCAGAGTCCTTCTAACCCCAACAAGGCTGGACACAGGATTTTTGGGGAGGTCAAAAACCTTGTAGTCATTTAAGGCAGGGACCAGGCTGTCCCCACGCTGAGCTGTTCTCTCCAACCTGGATGCTTCCCTGAACCATTACGTACAGTTCAAAGAAAATTAAGTAGCAATTAAAAAAAAAAAAAAAAAAAGGAAAAACACACAACCCTGCTCTGGGGCAGAACCCATCACAAACAGTTGCCACTAAAGCACAGGGCAGTTGGTTCTACCCTCCAGCTGCTGGCACCTTGCCCTTCCCATCATTTGGGAAGCATGTGACCCTTTGTGCACCTTCCTCCCCCCACCCACACGCACACACACAGAGTCCCTGAACAGAGCTAATCCATGCATTGAGACAAGTACACACAAAAGCTGGTGAGACTAGCGGGGGACTCAGGAGAGCAGTTAGAAGTATCAGGTTGAAACACAGGATCCCCTGGGTGGGATGCATCTGTCCAGTAAGGCAAAAAGGTGACCTGTTCAAAAGAAAGAAGGGCTGATCACAATTCCAGGTCCAGACTTTGAGCAAAGTCTTGATGGCAAAAGCACCTTCCCAGCTATTGAATTGGAGTGCTATTCCCCTTCAAGCATCCACCAGTGCTTCAAAGACACCATGGCATAGTATGTGGCTTACACAGCTCATGGTTTGCTAGATTCTAGACACATCCGAATAGCATGCAGCACTTCCAGGTGGTTCGAAAGGGTGCTGTAGAACAGTGGTGCTCAACCATTCCAGACTACTGTACTCCTTATAGGAGTGTGAGTTGTCTTCCATACCCATATTTCATCTCTCAAAAATCAGACAAACACAGGGCCACAGCCCACTATTACCGAACAATTGCTTGCTTTCTCGTTTTTACCATGCAAGTATAAAAACTAAATAATTTGGACTATAAATGGGGTACTTACATTTCAGTGTATAGAGCCACTGTCAATACAAGAACATTTCATTCTTCACTACAGGTTGAACCTCTCTCATCTAACACCCTTGGGAACTGAACAGTGCAAAACAAGAGAATTTGCCAGACCACGGGAGAGGTTCAACCTGTAGTGCTTTTTATGTAGCCTGCTGTAAAACTAGGCATATCTCTAGCTGAGCTGATGGAACCCTTGGAAAACCTCCGGATACCCCAGTGGTATGTGTACCCCTGGTTGAGAACAACTGCTGTAGAATAACCTACAATAGGCAGGTAACAGAGAGGGAAGTTAGTACAGGAAAATTATTGAGCAGTGCCCATCCTGGGCCAGATAAGTAACTCACACAGGCCAAGGACCTTGAAAATGGGGTAGGGGGCCCTTAGAATTCAACTGCCACATTCAAACACTTCAGTATATGGCTTGATTTTTTTCCAAAGGTGTTGCCCACCAGTGCCTCAGATGTGCGTGTGTGTGTGGGTAGTTGCCTTTATTTAATCCACACACCTGGTACCTCTGTTAGAGTCATGCCAGTTACCTGTAACTAGAAAGGTGCATGTATCTTCTCAAGCCTGACCAAGCCAACCATTTTCCAACCCATGCTCCCTTCCCTAAATACACCTCTTGCCTTTCTTTGAGAAGGGTAAGAGAAAGGAAAGTGGCTGTAGCTGCTTTCAAACTCAGCTGTACCTCCTGTCCCACCCTCACATGCATGGTGGAAGTTTTTGCATGATTTAAAGTGTTTCCACCTGAAGCTTTTGGTTTTGCATGAGTTAAAGTGTTTGCACCTGTCACTTCTGGTTTTTGATTAGGTGAAACACTATTTCAATTGTTGCTCAAACAACAGGATGAGGCTGTTTTGGGGTATGAGGAAGGGGGAAGTACAAGTATGTAGCATCTTATTTTAGAAGTCTCAACTGTTAACAGCAATTTACAATATTCTAGTCAATTTCACAACTGTTATTTTGAGCTCTGCCTGCTGCAGTAAAAACAGCAGGGGTCCTCTCAGTGTCACATAGTGGGTACTCTGGGGAAATCTATGAGAAGAAGCAGACACTGGAGTTCCTACTGGGGAAGAAGATTCTCTCCTTTGCAAGTAGGAGCAGAGATTGAGAAGGGTGTAGCATAGTGAAACCTTCTTTTCCTCCTTTTACGACAGCCAGGTGTCTGGTATAGACTGAGCTCTGAATGCACAAAAGGTGGTGGAATATGGGCACTGGATCTTGGGTTGCCCATCACCTAAGTTCGTGCTCTAGGCACTACCCACTGATAGACACATGCAGGAAGCCTGGACCACATTTCCCCCTTTACTTTTCCTTAGCATTTGTGTCCGTCTCTAGTTGCTGAGATTAGTGCTCTAGTTAGCTGGTGATCTGGTAAAGGTTCCAAGCCCTCCATTGGCCAGAAGAACAGCTTACAGTCAATGTCCATTCCATGAAATTTTATCAGCCTCCATCCCCATGTTCACACATAAAGCTGATACAGTGCTGCTGTTACTGAATAGCCCAGCCAGTCATTTTTTGTTTGAAGGATTTTGTGGCTGGGTGAGTTGTAGTTAAAATGCTTCTTAGTAGAACAACAAAAACATCCTAATGATAAGATAAGAATTGATTACAGTTAATAGTCTGTGGAGCCCCTTGATACTGTAAGCTTGAAACCTTGTGAATAAAAATTACTGTTTTCTAATTCTGTGCAATTGTTTTTACCGCTTGGATAGGGATGGCGCACATTCTGCTAGAAACACAGTTAAAGTGTTGGGGTCTTTTTCCATTCTACACTTATACATACACTCTCTCTGCTACTTTGTACAGCTCTAGGCACTCTTTTGGATGGCTGCACTAGAAAATGTACTTAATTTCCAGTTGTAGGGCTAGGCTGAGATTTATTTAGAAGAAATAAAATATTCCTAAATAAAACTGATTTTACAGACCCTGTAGGCAGATTTTTCATTGGCATTAGTCTTAAGTATTAATCACCCATTTTCTTTTTTATGGTTCAGCTGGAGAGGACTATTGGACTTTTTGATCTAAGACTGAATCTAACCAGTACATTACACATAAAACATTCCACTTGGGGGGAAAAAAATGAATAAGAAAGAATGAACGTGGCAGAAAGCCCTTGCCTCGTTAAGAATTGCGTTTGACCCTCTGCTACCAAGCATTGAATCCTTGCAGAAATGTTTCACTTTCTGCTGCTGTTCTAAAAGGTAATGAGGTAATTATGGCAGACCAGAGCCACTGATAGGGAGGTAGAACTGTTTTATATTACCTCTAACTACATGAGGGGAAACAGACTGCTCTGAGCTGCGACACTGGGGAGGGTTTCCAAGAGCTTTTTTCTTATCATTAGCCCCACCCCCCATTCCATTTAACCCATTCACACTCTCCCTCCACCCCCCTGTTAAATAAGGGTCTCGCACAGGGCCAGGCCAGACTCCCAAGTGGGAGTTTACCCTTATTCTGGAAGAAGCCAAAAGAGCTACAGTTTCTTCATTGGGTTTCAAACGCATGTAATAGACTTCCGGAAAAAGTAGATGCTGAAGAAGTTGTATTTATTTTACCTTTCAGAAACTTTATATGGACCTAGCTCCCCTGAAGCCAGAAAAGATGGGCCAGTACTTCAGTTTAAGCAGAGATGCCCAAACTGTGTTGGGGGGGTGCCCCTAACATTTGGGGCCACACAGCTGGCACCCAGGCCAGCTCCCACTGCAGGAAGGCTCAGGAAAGAAAATGGTCCAGTTATGCTGATGGTCCTGGCTGCCTAACCCCCATTCCACTCCTGGCACCCCACCCCCCAAGCTATGGCCCCTGCCTCAGCCTCCCTTACTGCTGTCCATGTGCTCCCCACCCTCCTGCAAAAGCCACAGCCTTACTATCTGCATGTGTGGACATGGACAGAAGTAAGGGGGAGTGTGAGGTACACAGTTTGGGGACCGTTGGTTTAAATAATCTTACAAACATATAGGGCTTGTCTACCCTACCACCTTCCTTCGAAGGCAGGGTGGCAAGTAGGGTGTTGGGAGTCTACTAATGAAGTGCTGCCGTGCATAAGCAGCACTTCATTAAGCAAATTTTCCCCCCGCGGCAACATCGAAGTTTTAAACTCCGAAGTACCAGCACACGTCTAGCCGCAGCTCACCCACTGGCACTTCAGAGTTGCCCCAGCATTTCGAAGTCCCTTTGCTCCTGAAAATTTTGAGAAGTAAAGGGAGTTCGAAGTACCGGCGGGTTAGCCACGGCTAGATGCGTGCCGGTACTTCAGAGTTGCCGCGGGGGCGGGGAAATTTGCTTAATGAAGTGCTGCCTATGCAGCACAGCACTTCATTAGTAAACTCTTTGTACCTCACGTGCCCCCTTATTTCTGTCCGTGTCCACACATGCAGATAGTAAGGCTGTGGCTTGTGGGGAAGGGTGGGGAGCACATGGTAGTGTAGACAAGCCCATGGAGAAGAGCAACAGCTGCAAATGGTGTGAACCAATTGCCAATGGATTTTATTTGTAATCCACTGTGAAGGGGGCTCCAGAGACATCCAGCCTATCTGATGATCCCCACAGGGCTCAAGCAATTGATTTTTACTTTGTTAAGCCATATTAAGACTTCAGTGCCCCTAGTTAGATGCTGAAATTGAACAGATACCCTTGATGAGGCACCCAACAGTGATAAAACAACTGCATCACTGGACTAAGGCACCCCAATGAGAGGCTATCCACTAGGAGAGTTTAATACTGTATTTCAAACCGTGACAGGGTTACACCTGAATGCATGCTTCCCATGCAACATATGATCATCATTCATTTGGTGCAATTTCACAGCCCAGATCTTCAGTTGGCATCAATCGGCATACCTCTGTTTCACACAATGATATTGTGATGTTACTGGATTTGTACAATAACTGTGAAGCTATTTCTGTAACCACCGTATTAAGTTTGCACCAAATCTTGTGCCAAGTGAGACATCTATCGGAAACTGGTAATGTCTTGAATCTGTTTATGCTGCTTGTATATCTGTGCCTTTTTTGGGGGGGAAGTTATAGATATTGGCTCTCTACCTGTATTAGAAACATTTTAATGCTGGGATTCACAATGGATGGTGTTGTCACCTCCAAGTCAGGTGAAATGGGCTGAACAAAGGAGCAGACACTCAGATTTCGAATACATATCTTGGAAAATTGGCTGAGACATGCTGTCTAACCACATGGCCAATGGAAGAATGCCCCAAAAGGTGACCTGATCAGGTGATCCTCCAGAGAGTATGCGCTGAGGAAGAAAGATCTTCCCACGATGTGGCAAGACCATAAAGATGACCCAGGCAGTGGCCATCTTTGTCTTTCAGTCCTTATGAACTAAGTCTGCATGGACTGAGGATCAGTCCCTTAGAGGATGTACTTTCAAAAAGACTTTGAAGATAGCTGCTGATGGTACAAGCTGCTTTAACTGATGTATATCCTTCTTGTGGATTTCCCTGGCTCACCATCATCTCCAGGCTTTTACCATTATTAAGGAGCCATGTTTAAATATGGGTCCAGCTAAAACTGTCTCTGACCTGGTCTGTCTGACCATTATGTGGAGGGGCAAACTATAGTATACTCAGAGCCTTTCAAGTCAGAAGGGACCTCTGTGATAATCTAGTCTGACCACCTGCATACAGCAGACCACAGAATCTCACCCATCCCCTCCTGTAAGAGACCACAGCCTCTGGCTGAGTTACTGAAGAAGTTCTCAATCCCAATTTGAAGACTTCAAGCTACAGAGAATTTATCATTTTCACTAGTTTAAACCTACAAGTGACCCAGGCCTTATGTGTAGGAGCAAAGCAAACATCCCGCCCCCCCAGGGTTTCTGCCAATCTGACTAGGGGAAAATATTCCTTTCCAACCCCAAATATGGTGATCACTTAGACCCTGAGCACATAGGCAAGATCCACCAGCCACATGCCTACAGAAGACGACTCTGTAGTATCGAGTCTCCACCCGATGGAGATTTTTGCTACAGGCAGCCATAGATGGACCACACGCTACTGTAGGCGGTCCCAGCAAACCACCCCTCCCACAAACTTCTCTAGCTCAATGCTGAAGGCAGCTCAGCTTTGAGTCCCACTGCTTCCCTTGAAAGGCTGTTCTAGAACTTCACTCTGATGGTTAGAAACCTTCGCCTAACTTAAAGCCTAAATTACTTGATAGCCAGTTTACATCCATTTGTTCTTGTGTCCACCCTGGCATTTTATATAAATAAGTCCTCTCGCTCCCTGGCATTTCTCTCTGATGAGTTTACAGAGGGCAATCACATCTCCCCTCAGCATTCTCTTGGTTAGGCTAAGCAAGCCAAGCTCTTGGAGTCTCCTCTTATGAAAGTGAGTGATTTTCTTAGTAGCCCTTCTCTGCCTTTTACTGTTTGAAATCATCTTTCCTTAAACATGGGAGACAGGAATTGCACACTGTATTCCAGATGGAGGTCTCACCTGTACTTTGTAGAATGGTACTAACGTGTCACTGTCTCTACTGGAAGTACCTGATTGCCTCCACCCCAGGTCTTCATTAGCCTTTTAAATAGATGCACCACATTGATAACTCAGTCATCCTGTGAACAATCAACACAGCCAGGTCTCTCTTTTCCTCCTGTCACTTCCAGGTGATAAGTCTCCAGCTTATAGCAAAAACTCTTGTGATTAGTTCCTAAATGCCCTTGCACTATCAAATACCATCCCATTTTTACTACTCCAAGTTACAAGATCATCCAAACCTTCCCGTATGACATTCCTGTCCTCTTCTGCATGGCTATACCTCTCAAGTTTACATCATCTGCACATTTTATGAGCACACGCCCACTTTCAGTGCCAAGGTCAGTAATAAAAATGTTAAATAACATCAGCCTCAAGGCCTATCTCCAAGGAACTCCAGAAAAACCTGCCTCCAGCCCTGCAGTTCACCTTTCAGCCTGGCCTATTCTATTCCTCCTTTAACTAGTTCCTTATCCACCTTTTAATTCTGATATTAATCTGCAACGTCTCTAATTTAACTAATAATTTCCTGTGTGGGTCCATATAAAATGCCTTCCTGGAATACCAATAATTAAATTTATTGCTTTTCCTTTGTCTAAAAATACAGTTCTCCCAAAGGAGGAGATCAGATGGGTCTGGCCCAATCTATCTTTTATAAAACTCCTAGCAACTATTCTCCTAGCTACTGCCATTTCTTTCTCCATTGCTGTATCCCGTCTTAGGAAATTTTCTTCCCTCAATGTTAAAAGTCAGCATGGAGATTGCATGACCTGAATTACATGAGGCTATGTTACTGAAGAAGGGCTTGAGCTGGCAAGTTTGAATCCCCATCCAAAAATTCCTAAATGCCTATATATTGTTCGCGTTGAATGGTTTGGGTCAGGCTCAAAAAGCATTGAGGAAGGATGTTTTAGATTTGCAGTAGGTCAAGCATTCTGAGTTACCTGCTTTCCCCATTAGTGTGTGTATGTATGTACATATGTGAGACAGATTTGTCCAGGTATATTAACACTAATTTTGCTGGAAAAAAAAATCACAGCAGATACCATGGAACTAACCTCTTTCAGAAGTAAATGTGGATCTATTTTCCCCTCAAGAACGTCTGTCTCAGTTTCTTTCACACTCATAGCCAATAATATCACATAAACACAACTCTTAAGCTAATGAAGTTATTTCTCCTACAAACTGGGAAGGAAGAGACTGCTTGTATCACTCCTATTTTTAAATAAAAGAGAAATTGCTGGAATGCTATAGTTATGTCACCACGTACAATGCAATATTAAGTGCATCAGTTTTGGAAGTTGTATTTGATGATGCAAGTTTAAATACACAGTCTGGGACATGCAAGAGTTAAGGGATTTAAAATGAGCCACATAGGCCGTGTCTACACTAGCCCCAAACTTCGAAATGGCCATGTAAATGGCCATTTCGAAGTTTACTAATGAAGCACCGAAATATATATTCAGCGCTTCATTAGCATGCGGGTGGCCACGACACTTAGAAATTGACACGCCTCGCCGCCGCACAGCTGCTCGCAGGAATAAGGGGTCTTCGAAGTAGGCGGGGTCCTTTCGAGAAGGAGCCCCGTCGGGACGAGCCGCGCCAATTTCAAAGTGTCGCGGCCGCCCGCATGCTAATGAGGCACTGAATATGTATTTCGGCGCTTCATTAGTAAACTTCGAAATGGCCATTTACATGGCCATTTCAAAGTTTGGGGCTAGTGTAGACATAGCCATACTGTTTACAGATGTTAGTATGTGTGCATCCACCATGCAGATATTATCTCACTAGTAACAAGTTACACATACATAAATGTAGAGTAAGCCAAAGTCAAATTAATATCAGAATTAATCCTTTGATACTTGAGCATCTTAAAGGTCTGACCCCACTTCCAGTGAAGGCAACAGGAATTGTGCATTGACTTCAGCAGGAGTTGAAACTTGTTCTACCTTTAAAACATTATCAGTGCATTAGCAGTTTTTTCCCATTTAATTGTTAATGGAGCAGAAGGGAGAAAAGTCTAATCATAGGTACCCAAAATGAAGCAGTTGAATCATGTTTTAATGGCTCCACCTGTTTCAAATGCAGCTATTTACACCACAATAGCTTTGGCACTACCACAGAAATGTGAGGCTGGAGGGACATCAAAATATCATCCAGTCCAGCCCCTTCTGCCAGCTGCGCAGTGTTTTGTGCAATTCCATAATGGTGCAAACCATTTTACAACTTAATCTCAATGACTTCTCTCATTGCAAATCAACATCAAAATGTACAGTTTTTATAAACCTTTGTTTTGGTAGTTTTTCCTGTCAGCCATACCCGGAAACTAGCAGGACTGTAAATTCTTTAGAGCAGAGACTGTCTTTGTGTTAAAAAAAAAAAGCAGTCCAGTAACACTTTAAAGACTAACAAAATAATTTATTCTTAGGTGACGAGCTTTCATGGGACAGACCCACTTCATTTCTGTTTCTGGGCAGAATCTAGCCCAGTGAGGTCACAGTCCCTGACTAGCATTCTTTTTAGGTGCTACCGCAATTCAATTAACAACACTCACTGGGGACCTGTCTCTTTCACTGGTTTGAAAAAATCTTGGTAGCTTTTGAAAAAGAAAAAAAAAGGGTTCTCTCTATATAGGTGTACCTCAAAAAGTGCCAAATGAGTTATAAAGAGCCATTTCTCATGGACATTTGGAACACAGGCAAGTATATGTGTAGCCGTCACCACTAATCTGAAAATGTAACTTTCTTTCCCCATGTAGAATTGGGCACAGACACATTAGAAAAATGGAGGAGGAAGGTGCTGGACCCTACTAAATGTATTCTGAAATATCACAGAAGTTCCTTTCTTTTGTACAATGGAAACAGTTCATTCATCACTTAATTTTTGTTGTCATTGAGCAGGGAGCTTCAGTTTCCACACACTTGCATGCCAGGTCCACACTAGACCTAAAAGTCAATCTAAGAAGCACAATTCCAGCTACAGCAATTGCCTAGCTGGAATTAGCGTATTAAAGACTGATTTTTTCTGTCCCTCCACACAGAGGGAGGAAGACGGAAGAATGAGGAGTACCAAGAGCGGTGGGGACACGTTAAATCGAAGCTCGGAAGATCAACCCTGAAGGAGTTAATGTTCTGATCAGCGTAGCCATACACTCAGACAGGTGTGACCCACCTGCCTTTGAAAGAGAAAAGCGTAGTGAGAGGTTTAACCTCATTAGGGCCACCAGAAACCTCCCAAGTAATTCCGCATTGATGAATTTTAAAGTAAAGGAGCATTTGTGACGAAAGTTAATGCAGCAGCTGTATAGATTCCTGGAGTCCAGACAATTATAGTCTGCACAAGAACCCTGAAAGAGGACAGGGTCAAAGACCTCGCACTCCAGACCTCAATTAAACAGTGCCACAGTAGGAGCTCAAGTCAGCTAGCATGGGCCAGCAGGAGGGTATTCTTAACTTCAGCACAGACTTTCCTGAAAGGGCTGGCTTCCCTCAGCAAGCACCAGACACACAAAACACGACCAGGGAAAAGGCAAAAAGACTTTTGAAAATATCCATCATTGAACTGACAACCAGTCCACCAGAGAACAGACAATAGCAGTTGGTAGTCAGCAAGTGTTCATTATCGCCTGCCCTAGAATAGGCCATGATCATATTTTGGGAGAAGTGAACAGACAGATGTACCGAGGAAGTCACAGAGAATTAACTAGACACATCCTACGGTACTTCAATTCCTGATGATTCAGGGTAATTTAGTCTTGTGCTTTCCCCTGCTGACACCAGCTTCCTATTCTGGCACAGGCAGACAACAGCCCAAACAATGTGATGGGGCAGTGGGGCAAAGCTTAAACAAGGAATCAGGTTGCCAGTAACTACTTATGGTAATTTGAGCTTTTTGGTCGTCTGTGATACACGATCTACTTGCATCTGTCAAAAAAGCATTCAGCTACCCCGCGCTCGGGTCCTGAAATCTTCTCAGTGCTAACGAGGCAATGACTTTTCCCATCACGTGGCCTGGAACGATTTTGCTAATTTGTTGTTGGAAATAATAATCTCTTGATTGCAAGAAATAGTGGGAGAAAGGCAACAAAGCCTTCACAGCTCCCAGGAATTTCCCCAGGTACAGACCACATTATTAGCAGTCTACCGTATGCAATTAATCCTTTTGTCACAGGCTCTCTTAGCAGTAGTGGGGCAGACAGCCAGCGTGGACCCCAGGGCAAGTTGGGAGAGGGACCATGCTCGGGGTGTGGCCAAGGTCAGTCAGCCCTTAGCACTGCCCCTCCCTCTTTCCATTCCGCAATCCAGAGCTGTGGAGAGCAGTGGGGCCGTATTGCTGCAGCACTTCGAAGTGGCCGAGAGCTCCAGCTGCCGCCACAGGCGAAAGTTGTAGCAATGGTCGCCAGGGCTCTAGGGCCCTTTGAAACTCCAGGCCCCAGAGCAATTAGCCACTTTGCTCTCTCCTCCCATGGGTGGGCCTGCTCAGCAGCCATGCGGTGGTAATGATCAGCTGGAAGATGACTTTCAAAATTGACGAACAAGGAGAGCAATGGCACAGAGGGGCTCGTTTTTGCTGCCACGGTCACTAGGCATGAGACGGCGCACAAGTGGTTAAAACTAAAGCAACTCTGGAGCAGGAATAGTTATTGAAATAGGAGAGTAAAACTGCAGTGCTGACATAGCAGTAAAGTCTGGCAAGGGAGATGTTACCCGCATGCATGGTCAGTGGTCCTTCACCGTGATCAAATTGAAATCAAACACGCAGGCAGAGTAAGTGAAATAAAGGAACATAACTAACACTGCAACAGAGATCTTTTTAAGTTAGGTTTAAAGGTTGCTGAGAGAACAGTATTGTTTTTCACTACTGTGCAGGGCTGGGTTTGCACTTGCCCCCAACTTCAAAGGGGGCATGGTAATCAGGGCCATGGGAGATTACTAATCAGGTGCTACGGTGAATATGCCCAATGAAGTGCTGCGTATTCATCACGGCGCTTAGTTCGGCTAATTCAACATTGCCGTGGGGACAATTAACCTAATGAAGTGCTGTGTATTCACTGCAGCACTTCATTAGTAATCTCCCATGGCCCTGATTACCATGCCCCCTTCGAAGTTGGGGGCAAGTGTAGACAAGCCCCAAGAGACCTGGCTTTGATTCCCATATTGGTGCCTTTGCTGGGAAGGACGCTGCTTCTCTGGCTAATTGAGCAAAGGAGCAGAATGGACAGGCTCCAAGACTAGGTCCATCATAGCAGCAATGTGGATTTCTGAAAGGGATGGAAGTTCAGGGCTTTGACAACAATCTGGAGGATCGCTGCGAACAAAAGGTAACTTTAAAATTCAAATGCGGTCATGCAGAAAGAAAGATTGGATTCAGCTCCTTAATGCCCCCAGGGGACATCATTTTGCAATGCTAAAATTTAGAATGGAGACAAAATGGAGACAAAACAATTTTCAGAGTTGACTTTGAGGACATGGCAATGAAGGATCAGCCCCCGGCACTTGCTAGAAAGGCAGCTTCCTTAAAGGATTCTGATCACTGGGACCAGTGCTTTCTTAGGTACTGGCACCTCAACAGCCCCAGCCATGGGACCGATTGCGGGGGAGGGATCAAACAGCTGGCTGAGTACTGACTCCACTTCTGTAAAAAAAAAAAAAAAAAAAAGACGCTGACTGGGACTATTTACCTATGCAACACACCTGCCATTACCAGTGCTTTTTTTGAAAAAATAAGAGGACCCAGTAAGTAAAGCTTCTCTCCACCCCCATCCCGCAAACCCACCAGGTTCCCATGGCTGGGGTTCCAGAGAGCAGGCAGGGACTCTGGCTCCCAACTCTGTGCTGCTGTGGGGCTGGCAGGGGGGCTCCGCCTCCTGGACCTACTCTGCTGTTGGGCATGGGGACTCCAGCTCCCAGCCCCACTCCTGTGGGGCTGGCGGGAAATCCAGCTCCTTGTCCCACTCTGCTGTGGAGGCTGCAGCTCCTGGCCCCGCACTGCCACAGGCTGGAGGGGGCTCCAGCTCCCAGTAGCTTTGAAAAAAAAGGGGATGGTACACAAAGAAAGAGCACTGTTACAGTCAGGTCACATGAGGGAGCTCTCATCCCCTGGACCTGCTCTGCCGACCTAGTGCTCCTATTTGGCAGCTGGGGAAGACTCTGCCCCCATTTCCCTAGCAGGAGGGCTGGGGATGGTTGAGAGAGACTCCAGGTGCAACTGGCAGGCAGACTCAAACCTAGGACGTCTGGAGCAAAACGGCAGCTGGCTCTCAGCTAAGGCTGTAGAGGTGACTCATGCTCTGTCTCTGTCAGTGGTCTAAGTGCCACTACATAGGACAGTGAGCCACATCCTTAGATGTGGGGGTTACACAGGCAGAAGGGGTGTGGAGGAGCCCACACTCTCTCTGGCTCAGGGCCTCTAATCCACCGACCGCTGTACCACTGTCCCTCACACCCATACATTTAGCCACCCATTGTGGCTTGTCATAATCACAGACCAAGAGCTCTCTATGGTTGGGGCTGTCGTGGTGTGAAGTCACTCAGCGCGGTAGCCATGTTCGTCTGTAGTTTCACAAACAACAAGCAGTCCTGCGGCACCTTCAAGGCTAACAAATGTATTTATTAGGTCGTGAGCTTTCATGGGTAAGACCCACTTCCTCAGAGGCTGGTCGTAAGTGTTTGCGCTGTGCCTAGCGTACGGCACCCGATTCCTGATTAGGGCCTCTAGGTGCTACTAGGATCTCAAGTGTAACAGTAAAGCAGACTTACAAAGGAATAGAAGGAGAGAAGCCGTGTATTACTTTCCCCAGCCACAGGCCTTTTTGTTTCCCTCTGCCATACTAGGGCTCTATAGCTGCAGCTCTTGGTGTGGAGGGACAAGGCAGCACCACTCTTTCCTTTTGGGCTTGGCTTTGGGTACATTTACACTGTGGCAAAAGACCTACTGCACAGCTGCAGCAGGCCCATGTCAGCTGATTTGGGCTCACTGGCTTGAGTTCCTGGGCACGCACCATTTCTACCCATATGCAGAATAAATTGTTGGGTGCACGGAGGCTAGTGTAATGTGCACCATCATTTGAAACAAAAATCTAGCTGTGGGCTCTCTGCTAGTCAGCTGAGCAGCATTTGACGCTCTCCTGGATGGCAGCACAAGCATACAACTCACAGGGAATACTGCCCCGGCCAGGGCTGTACTGTTGCTTGCTGGAGCTCAGACCGGAGACCAGGCTCTGGGATCTTCCTAAGTCTGAAAGCCCAGGCATCAGCTCCTGAGACCTAGGAAAGGAGGTGGATTCTCACAGACTGCTGTAGCTCAAGCCTGAATATCAACACCGCAATTATATTTCCCTGCAGCTGTAGCCCCACAAGCCTGAGTCAGCCACCCCCCCCATCAACCACAGGTCTTTTTCTGCAGTGCAGTGGTGCCCTTGGTGGCCTTGCAAGCTCAGAGGTTCACAACGAGCCAGAAGTAGCATGGGATTGCTTGTAAAACCTACAACAATTCTTCCAGACTTGTCACCCTTTATTGGCTCACTAACAGCATTGTAGGTGTCCTATCATTTGCCATTTTAAAGAATTGAAGAAATAGAACATATTTGCTCTCAAGCATTACAGGCTCCTTTGGGCTGATCAGCATTGTGTCTTGTTTAAAAATAACACTCGTAACTGTGCACAAGAACTAGTACAGCTAAGCTAACTTTTTAAAAAGTTAAGAAATAGCAATCCTGCAACTGAAATGCTTCCTCTTAACTCAGGTTTTTCCCTTCCTGTTTTGGGAGAGGAAAGAATTTGGTTGTCATTCCAGCCCTTGGTGGGAGAACTTTTAAGCTGATATCATAAAATCCTGAAAGTGGGGCTTGAAAGGCATCATTAACGTCATACTGGATTTACATTACTTCAAAAACAGACCAACCTCACACCTGCATCCTGGTTGTGATACAGTTCAGAGAGCTACCTGTGAGAGAACACTTCACTCTCTCTGGACACTCAGTAACAGTTGTAAAAGTAGCAGTCCTACAACAACAAAAAAAAACCTTCAAAAATAAACTGCAAAGAGAAACTTCAGAGCTGCAGTTCATTTGCAAATTTGACTCCCTCAACCGAGGACTGAGCAGAGAGTAGGAGTGGCTGGCCCATTACAAAAGCAGTTTCTCCGCTCTTTATGTTCACACCTCCACATTAGCTACTGATAATGGGCCACATCCCCCCGCGACTGAATAGGCCTTGTCAGCTCTGGCCCTCCCCTTGACTGAGACTCCCTCTTTAATTCCTCCTCTGAAAACCCCTCCACTCTTGCATCTGACGAAGTGGGTCTTTGCCAACGAAAGCTTGTGCTCCAAAATGTCTGCTAGTCTAGAAGGTGCCACAGGACTTCTTGTTGTTTTTGATATATGTATCAGTTTGTCTGCACGCTTAGCCTGGAATACACTCTCTCTCTCTCTCTTTCTCTCTCTCTCTCTCCCCCGTCCCCCATCCCCCCCATTTCTCCAGGCATTTCTTTCTTTTGAATATAGAAAGTTTTGCTCTGACTTTGTGCTCATTATGTTATCGTATTTGACCTTTCAAAGAAAAAAAAAAAGAGGACACCCCTGAGAGGTAGTGTATCCGTATCAGATCTGCCAACTCACATATTAATGTACTAGATATAGTATAACACATTAATACAACATAAGTTGGTAGATACTGATACAAATACACTCTCTCTCAGAAGTGTCCTCTTTTTTTGTATGGAAGCACTAATTAGGTACGCTAACCAAGAGGTGACTGCTTATGCTCCTATATCTTCATACCACTAGAAAATGGAAACCTCTCTTTGTATCAATCCACTCAATAGTCAAAACTGTGCCATGACAATGAATGTACATTTCTGTAGTTCCTCGCCTGAAGTACTTTCCCCACCAGGTGAAAGTCAGAAATTTTAATACCCACTACACTGAGAGAGGAGGGGGGGAAAGGGGAGTCATCAGTGGAGAGAGGCACACCCCAAAGGCTGTCCTGGATGAGATGGAGCAACAAAGGAGTGGTGGCTCCTAGTCGCACCTGCTGTACAAGGAAGAAAATGTGCCCTTAAAGGAGAAGGCGTCCTAGAGAAAGCTGTCATGGCAGGGGTGGCAGGGAATGGTCAGGCTTCAAGGCCTGGCTTGGGAGGTTTCATATACCACCTGCTGAGTAAATAAATTAAAGGCCTCCATGCCTGAAAAATTAAACAGGCTGCTCACTAACAGAACGATTGACAGGGGGACTGCAACTGCAGCTCCATCTCAAGTCATGTGCACAATGACTTTTGATGCGTCTGCCAGACTTTTCCCTCTCTCCACCCCAAGTTCCACGCACTGTAGGAGCCCACCGTGGCTTGAGGAAGGGTTGTGTCCTCCTTTTGCTATTTAAAAAGTCATTAGGTCTTGCACTTTATACACTGTTCAGAGGAAAGGGGGTAGTTAACATGTCTCTGACAGACAGCAGGTTGTGCCAGACCCTCAGCTGCTGTAAGTCACCACAGAGTTAGCTGAGCCATTGCTTCAGGCCCTCTAGTTTCATTTAAAAAGAAAAATTAAAGCACACAAAGAATTTTCTTTCACACTGAAATGCTTCATTCAGCCACATACCCCAATTACATGAATGTATGTGCCTAGATGGTGTGATGGATATTTCTAGTTCTGCAACACCAGTATTTCCTTCAGTTAGCAAATGGGGTTTTATTGTGTTGGTCTAAGAAGGAAAAACCCCTTATTTTGCTTTTAAAAAATTGAACAGCTGGGAGTTCATATTGTCTCTCCCGGAAACTTCTGGCAATTACTGCATCCCCGGACCCTGCTTAAAGCTCAGCAGTATTGCAGGATAAGAGTGTGGGCAGAGATTTGTGATATCTAACACCGAGATGACTCATTAAGAGAGAGTTTGAGGACAGACCTTCAGAGGGCTAATAAATCTTCGAGCAAGCCAAGTGAATTGGTAGATGAAGTGTTCATTAAGCTGTTTAGAGGAGTCAAAGCAGTGCCATGGATTGCTTGCACAAATGCACACGCACACATAGGAATGAATCATACTATTAAAGTGACAACCCTGTTTCCAGACCATGGAGTCCTGGGAAGGTGGGAGAACAACTAAAGAGTATATGACAGGGCTGAGTGATCTACTTATCCCTTCAGAGGACATTGTGTTCTGTTTTCTGTCAAAGTGCCACAAACAACCTTCTCAAAGTATTTCCAAGCCAACTGAAATCAGCAAAGAACTGATGTTCTCCTAGAGATTTCCAGCCACAGCACAATAAGTATGAGTTGAATCTCTCTAATCTGGAACTCTCTCATCTGGCAACATTAATAATCCAGCATGATTTCAGTTAGCCAGACAACCACTCATCATGGGTCTCGCCAAGTTTCCTGTGGTTCCATAAAGTTTGTTTACAGACATCAGTCCTGGCTGTCAGTGTTCTGTGCTGTTATGTAACTGTAATTTACCCCTAAATATCTTCTGAGAGCCCAGTGACCAGTGGAAGTGCTGGTAATGTGCTAGAAAATATTGACCTACCATCATCCAGCAAATTCTTTCATCTGGAGCCAGTTAGATCATGATACAGTACTAGACTGGAGAGGTGCAACCTGTCTTCTCATTTCTAGGAACATCTCAATGATTATGGATCCCCATTGTCTTTGGTCATGTAATGAACATCAAAGGCGGCTGGGCAGCCTGAAAATGGGTGGAGTGGTTAAAGATCAGCATCTTACATAAATTCTGTTTAAAGAAAGTATTCTGCTGCTTGGGTGAGTCAATCTCCAGGCGCCCAACTTCCTGGCTGATTTACTCCTGTTTTATTCTTGTTTGGATTCTTCGTTCTCTGTCCATCCTGCATCCTAGCTTTGCAGGGATGACTGAAGAGAAGATATTCCATTGTATGGTGCACACATTTGGTAGCTGTTGTCATCTCAAGGAGAACCTGAGTGACATAAGGGCAGGATGGAATAAAATGGAAGACTGGAGGAACACATTCAGAGCATGCTAGTCTACCTGATCCCTTGGGAACAGGAAGATGCAGATGACAAATAGGGTGATCAGATGCCCCAACATTATAAGGGCAGACCTGAAATTTAGGGCTTTGTATCCATTTTCCCGACCCCTGTCCTAATTTCCCTAATGACAAAGCCAGGTGCAAATGCATGGGAGCTGTGGGAAAGTGTCCTCAACTGAGTGGAACAAGCTTCCAGAGGTCAGCTGAATTCAGCCAGACAATTTATAGCAAAACCTCCTCTTCAAGAAGAAAACATTTATCAATGCCCCCCCCCCACAAACAAAAACAAAAACACCTAACAAATCATCCAACCCACCAAGAATCACAAAACAAAAATACAGCAAGCAGAAGTTCTGCCCTGAAAATGAAAATCCAGAAACATCATGAAATTCATTCACAATTTTGCTATTGCTATTCACTTTACACAGAAGCCACTTAGTGCTATGGTGCTGGGCAGGCAGACAGAACCCTAAGACAGAATCTTCAACACAAGGCTTACAAGGGTGGGGTGGGACGACAAGTGTTTCAATTGGGAGAGTAGGTTACTAACTGCGGGAAGGGATGGCTAAACCCAGGGTTGTGAGCTCAATCCTTGAGGAGGCCACTTAGGGATTGAGGCAAATAGATGTCAGGGATGGTGCTTGGTCCTGCCAAGGGGAATTACACTAAAATGAGGAAGCTAGTTAAACAGAAACTAAAAGGTAGAGTAACTAAACTAAAATCCCTGGAAGCTGCATGGAAACTGTTTAAAGACACCATACTAGAGGCCCAACTTAAATGTATACCCCAAATAAAAAAACATAGTAAGAGAGCTAACAAAGAACCACCATGGCTAAACAGCCATGTTAAAAAGGCAGTGAGAGAGAAAAGGGCAGCTTTTAAAAAGTGGAAGTCAAATCCTAGTGAGGAAAATAGAAAGGAACATAAACACTCCCAAATTAACTGTCATAATGTAGTAAGAAAAGCCAAAAAAGATTTTGAGGAACAGCTAGCCAAAAATTCAAAAAACGATAGTAAAATATTTTTTAAATACATTAGAAGCAGGAAGCCTGCTAAAAAAGCAGTGGGGCCCTTGGACGATAAAGATATAAAAGGAGCGATCAAGGAAGACAGTGCCATTGCGGAGCGATTAAATGATTTCTTTGCTTCAGTCTTCACGGCTGAGGATGTTACAGAGGTTCCTAAATCTGAGCCAGCCTTTTTAGGTGACAAATCTGAGGAACTCACTCAGATTGAAGTGACATTAGAGGAGGTTTTGGAGTTAATTGATAAGCTGAATAGTAACAAGTCTCCAGGACCAGACGGTATTCACCCAAGGGTTCTGAAAGAACTCAAATGTGAGATTGCGGCGTTATTAACAGTGGTTTGTAACCTATCCTTTAAATCCACTTTGGTACCAAATGACTGGAAGACGGCTAATATAACACCAATATTTAAAAAAGGCTCTAGAGGAGACCCTGGAAATTATAGACCGATAAGTTTAACATCAGTACCAGGCAAATTAGTAGAAACACTAGTAAAGAATAAAATTGCAAGGCACGTAGAAGAGCACGAATTGTTGGGCAAAAGTCAGCATGGTTTCTGCAGAGGGAAGTCGTGTCTAACTAATCTATTAGAATTCTTTGAAGGGGTTAATAAACATGCGGACAAGGGGCACCCAGTGGACATAATATACCTAGATTTCCAGAAAGCCTTTGACACGGTCCCACACCAAAGGCTTTTATGTAAATTAGGTGGTCATGGGATAGGAGGAAAGATCCTTTCATGGATCGGGAATTGGTTAAAAGACAGAAAACAAAGGGTGGGAATAAATGGTAAATTTTCACAATGGAGGAGGGTAACTAGTGGTGTTCCCCAGGGGTCAGTCCTGGGACCGATCCTGTTCAACTTGTTCATCAATGATCTAGAAAATGAGGTAAGCAGTGAGGTGGCAAAGTTTGCAGATGACACCAAGTTGTTCAGGACAGTCAAAACCAAAAGGGATTGTGAAGAACTACAAAAAGATCTCAGCAAACTGAGTGATTGGCAGCAAAATGGCAAATGAAATTTAATGTGGGTAAGTGTAAGGTAATGCATGTTGGAAAAAATAACCCAAATTACACGTACTACATGATGGGGTCAAATTTAGCTATGACAGATCAGGAAAGGGATCTTGGAGTTATAGTGGATAGTTCTCTGAAGACATCCATGCAGTGTGCACCGGCAGTTAGTAAGGCAAATAGGATGTTAGGAATTGTTAAAAAAGGGATCGATAATAAGACAAAAGATATCATACTTCCCCTATATAAAACTATGGTACGCCCACATCTTGAGTACTGCGTGCAGATGTGGTCTCCTCACCTCAAAAAAGATATATTGGCATTAGAAAAGGATCAGAAAAGGGCGACTAAGATGATTAGGGGCTTGGAACGGGTCCCATATGGGGAGAGGCTAGAGAGACTGGGACTTTTCAGTTTGGAAAAGAGGCGATTGAGGGGCGATATGGTAGAGGTATATAAAATCATGAATGGGGTGGAGAAAGTGAATATAGAAAAATTATTTACCTTTTCCTATAATACAAGAACTAGGGGACACCAAATGAAATTGATGGGTTGTAGGTTCAAAACTAATAAAAGGAAATTTTTCTTCACACAGCGCACAGTCAACCTGTGGAACTCCTTGCCCGAGGAGGCTGTGAAGGCCAGGACTCTATTAGGGTTTAAAAAAGAGCTTGATAAATTTTTGCAGGTTAGGTCCATAAATGGCTATTAGCCAGGGATAAAGTAGGGTGCCCTAGCCTTCAGAACAAGGGCAGGAGATGGATGGCAGGAGATAAATCACTTGATCATTGTCTTCTGTTCTCCCTCTCTGGGGCACCTGGCATTGGCCACCGTCGGCAGATGGGATGCTGGGCTGGATGGACCTTTGGTCTGACCCAGTATGGCCATTCTTATGTTCTTATGTAAGAGGGCAGGAGACTGGACTAGATGACCTCCCAAGGTCTCTTCTAGTTCTAGGAGATGTGTATCTCTGATCTTCAAATTGAGATTAAATGGTAAGAGATCTTACAGTGTTAACAAGACCTTGATAAAAGTAACAGATTCCTATGGATGGCAAATTAAAAGCCCTAGGAAAAATTTGCCTCAACCAAAAATCTCAAAATATTAGGAGTCACTGAAAGAGTGAAAGCCCCCATACTAATTGTCTATGGAATGCATGTCAGATGGATCTGAATCTAGAGGGTGAAACTGGAGTGCAGAATTCCAATCAAGGATAAGTGCATACACTAGAAATGCAACTGTGATAATAATCATGACACATTCACCTGGTAGGGTTGCAAACTTCCCTGCCCAGATGCCATTGCCGCAAACAACATTCAGTCAGGAAAGTGGGCAATCCTACACCTGCTAAAAGAACATTCTAGATTACTTTGTCTATTGCATTTCCAGAAGTAAATGTGTGACTGGGAAGGAGAGATGGCTTTGTTTCTTGTGCTTTAAAGCTTCCATTTTTAATAAGGAATCTGCTAATGTGCACAGGGAAGAGAAATTTTGTTTTCATGGTTGCAAAATCCTGTGCAGAGGATGCAGAGCTCTCTCACTTGGGCATCTGTTGTTGTTATCAGTTCCTGGCATGATCTTTTGAAGAGCCCTCCTTAGATCTTGGTCAAGGTACTTCTTGAGCTCTTATTGCTAATTAAACCTAAGTTTCACTTTCTTGGATGTGTTCGGGGAGAAAGACTGAGGAAGAGATATCACTCTCTTTGCTATTCCACTCCCTGGCCTGCCTCTTCCCTGAAATCTGAACTTGCTAAGGTCCTGCCCCTTCCATCCCCCCTCTGGCACTCACAGTTCTCCACCTTCACTCAGTTTATTTTCACACAGCTGGGGCAGGGGGCTGGGGTACAGAAAGGGTTGAGGGCCGAGGGTTTAGGATGTAAGATGGGGCTCTGGGTTGGGAACATGTGGCTGAGGGTTTCAGAGTGCGGGAGAGGATAAAGCCTTCTGTCAACAGAGCTATGGATTTGCCTCGACAGAGATCTCTCTCAAAAATTTGAGGCAGTGCAAAGTAGACATTTCTGGCTACAGAAAAGGGCTTCCAGGTGCCAGCAGCCCTGTTTGCAGCGCTGCCATTCTGTCACCAGAGAGCAGTGCAGCCTGGCAGTTCTCTGTCAATAGAGCAAGTTGTGCGTAGCAGCTATCTGTCAATGGAGGTTCTGTCAAGATTTCTCTGTCGACAGATGCTTTTGGTGTAGACATAGCCTACAAGCAACAAGTTGACAGAAGTCTAAACTCTACTAGTAATGAGGCTTGAGACAGTGCACGCATCTGATGAAGTGGGTCTTTGCCTATGAAAGCTTATGCTCCCAAAAACCCGTTAGTCTCTAAGGTGCCACAGGACTTCTTGTTGTATGTGAGACAGTGTGTTTGGTTTAAGTCAGATATATTTTAAAATGCACTTAGAGTAGCAGTGCAGCATTCTAGAGTTGTATTGCAGTAGGTTATTCCGTGATATTTAACTAAAAGGTATGTCTTAGCAGAAAACTGGATGTTTAATCATCTAAAGTAACACCACTCCTCTGTTGGGAGTAGACATGGGCAAAATATTCACGTTATGTTTGCAGCATAGAAACAGAGATGTCAGACAATGCATAGAATACTTTTGCGAAAAGACTGCAATGAAACACTACGGTGTTTCTTAGAATTCAAAAACAACAACACACAAGGATCCCAGCACAGAGATACAAAGCAGACTGTTCGCTCAAGCCCATAGGCCCAACTCCCCCCATTTTTCCATAAACAGGCTGGCTAGAGATTGACTGCTGCTGGGGCCAGACTGCATATCTACCTCCAGATTCCCCTAGCTTGCAAGTAGGGCCAGGAATGATTTCTAGAATCTAAAATGACAGCTTGTAACTTCAACAATGTTTTCAGTATACCATAATTCAGAGACAGTTGTTTTAGAACTTGTAGAGCTACTGAGAAAATGTATAGGACGTGAGGATGTACAGAGTGCATATTGTTTGCCTCCAGAGATCAAAAATCACGAGTCAGATCTCCCCCATATCATGACACTGACCCTCCCAAAATCATTAGATTAAACCAAAGCCCAGCTCTTTTGGGGTCTGGTTTTTGACTTCCTGGCTCCTCTGCAGTCCTCTGCCCATGTGTATATGATAATGTCACGCTAAAAATTCAAGGCTCTCAGATGCATGGCTTCCCAGGCTGCTCCAGTGAGACCATCACATACCCCTCCTCACCCTTAAGAAAGGGAATCTGCCACCCACTTCTCATGATCATCTTGACAGCTGCAATGCATCACTGGGTCCCACTATCCAGTGTCTTCTCTAGCTGGGAGCTAGCAGCAACGCTTTCCTGATTCCCTCACCTGGAATTCCCCCTGGCCTAGGTCCCAGCATTTCCCCACTTCCCCAGGATCCCCTCTTTGCTCTATGTCGTATATGATGGCAGGTCTGCATCCACAGCAGCAAGGTTCTGCCTGCATGTCCGGCACAGGCACCCAAATCCCACTACTTGCAACCAGCTCATGAGAGCTGACAGTGCAGCATGCTGCTGCCCAGAGGGTATGCCCCTAATCCACCACCAACTCAGCCTGGGGGGCATTGTCATCTGATTTCTCCATCTCCCACCCATCATTATCCTCTTTACCCTTAGCCTCCGTCCTCATTCTTCCCCCGTACTCTGCTACTGCTCAGCCCCAGTGTCCTACCCTACCCTGAACCAGAGTAGCAGCCACTTTGTCTATGGGCCTGGCTGAAAACAGAGAAGGGGCAGCCAGTTTTATTAGGGGCACTTCCTCATGCATAGCCCCTATGGGGACGTGGCCACCATCTTGTGGACTTCAGTCCATTGGCAATAGGAAGAGATCAGAGATTTTGAATAAGGAAAAGTTCCTCATCCGCTGGCTTGAGCAGACTGGGATGCATCATTGAATTAGCCTTCACAACGCCCCAGTGAAGCAGCTTTAACACTACTAGGATAGGGGGCAGGGAGGAAGCAAGAGGAGGCTCCAGGGCTGGTGCTGATCGATCAATCTCTTCTTTGCAGCAGGCTCAGGCTCCTGCTAAACAACTGGGGTTCCACCCCCCCACGCCCATTCAGCACTCGGGTCCAGAGTCCCTGAGGTATTCGTATGCCTTTGACGATTTGGGCTTCAGAACCAATGTGGAAAGAGGGAGCTGGCCTAGCTACAGGGAACAGCCGCCAGCAGCAGGGTGTTGTAACTGGCACTGCAAACTTCTTGAATCCTAGAATCTTAGGGCTGGAAGGGAACTTAGGTGGTCATCTAGTCCAGCCCCCTGCTTCAAGCAGGATCACCCCAACGAAGTCATCCCAGCCAGGACCTTGTCAAGCCAGGACTTAAAAACCCCTGAGGAACCACCACCTCTCTAGGTAAGGCATTCCAGTGCTTCACCACTCTCCTGAACTAGTTTAGTTTTTTCCTAATATCCAACCTACTCCTCTCCCTCTGTAACTTCAGACCACTGCTCCTTGTTCTGCCATCAGTCACTACTGAGAACAGTCTGTCTCCATCCTCTTTAGAGCCCCCCGCTTCATGAAGTTGAAGGCTGCTATCAAATCCCTCCTCACTCTTCTCTTCTGCAAACTAAATAAGCCCAGATCCCTCAGCCTCTCCTCATGTGCTCCAGCCTTCTAATCATTTTTGTTGCCCTCTGCTGGGCTTGCTCCAGTATAGAAAGGCTGTGCATGCACTGGGGGGGACCAGACCTGGATGGGAGGGAGGCAGGGATACTATCTCTTTCCTTGATAACCTCCCTTCATACCAGGTGGTGGAAGTGCAGAAACACACTGTAGCCACACACTGGTAGACAGGGGGGAGAGGAAAAGTGTTTTGCCCATTCTCCTCAGTGAAAGTTAGGCCCTCCTCACATATTCCGCCCAAAGAGCCCACTCATTTAAGCAGCAGCCATGGCACCTCCCCACTCTGTATCCACATTTTTTCTTCCAGGGCATCCACTCATATATTCAGCAGCGTCTGTCTTCAAAGTCATTTTATTCTTGGTCTATTTGCTACATCTCCTCAAGGTCAGTGTTCATGGGTGATGATTGCTGTGTCCTCTCCCTGGCAAAAAAAAAAATTTGAAGTGTAGATTCTTTATGCCTAGGAGAAACCAATACAGTTCAAAGCAGGGGGCATACAAACATAAGCTGTGTATTTCATACCCTCATTGCTGGAGGCTAGAGGCAAAGAGAGACCAAAGACCACTATCAATTCTTACTACTGACTAGGCTTGCCCACCCTCCAGGATTGTCCTGGAATCTCAAGAGATTATGTTTTAGAGACATAATCAAATCACTTAGAGATTATGTCATATGGTGAAACCTCCAGGCATATATCCAACCAACCACAATTGGCAACCACACTACTGACTAGAGTCAGTAGAAGGAGTACGTCATCCAAGTGTCCAACTGAAAAATTTTACTTTGTTTAAAAACAAAACAAAACAACCAAAAGCCATGTTTTGCAGTTGATTTTGTGTGTTTCTCAGGTAAAATTTTTCAGTTTAGGGCCTAAAATTCCAGCACAACAAACAGTTTTTCCTGAAGAAAACACATGCTTTCAAAGAAAAAAAAACCCAAAGAAAAAAAAAACCCAAAACACTTTGCTGCATTGCTGACCTTTCCTGTTCCCAAGTTGACAAACTTTTTCCACCAGCCCCATGAGCAGAGGCCCCTGCCTGAACCCTTCCCTGTATAGTGCCAGAAAAGGTTTATGCACTCCAGAATGTGCTTGGACTCCAAGGACCTAGATAGCTGTACAAATGAGCTTTATGAAACCTTTCACATTTTAATTGTTCCCTATGACTAGTAAGTGTGTGAAATCTACCAGGGTCACAGGAGGTACCTAACACCCGTTTGAAATTAAGACACATACTCCTTTAGAATAAAAGGCCTTTTGAAAAAAAAATCTACAAAAGCAAGAGATTCTTTGATGCGCACCAATCAGGTATTCTTTCATGCAGGCACAATTCCAGCAGCAGCTCTACACAGCACTGTCAACTCATATCATTGCAAAGACACAGCTGCTGCTTTTACGGTCTTCAATGGGCGTCTTCTGAGCAGGAATGATCAATTGTGGCAAATTGTGTTGGTTTTATTATTCAACCAAACGCCCACTAACAGCCAAGGATTTTCACTAGTAACTTGCAAAAGCATAGCAACACACCTTACACTGCAGTATCTGAGGTTCAAATGAAGCACTCAAGGGAGACTTCCGAGTGAAGAGTTAGCTTATGCCATATCAGCGCCCACCCCATGGCTGTCAAGTGTGACAGCAGGGAGAGTGAAATGGAAAAACAATAGCCAATATAAATTGCCTAAGTCGTCCACAGCGTCTTTGGAGTAATGAAGTAGGTAGATTCTTGAGTGAGTACACTATTTATAAAAACATTGATTTTCTTTCTGCAGTGCCGGTAATAAATGACAGAGAGAGATGCTGCTTCCATTATGAATGGGAGATTGTCCACTTCAATGTACCTATCTTTCAAGGCAGCACACAGATCTACTGGCATACTTAATCAATATGACAGCCTAGAAATATCCAGTATTTCCTAAGACTCAGAATTGCTCCTCAGCAGGGAGTTACTTTGTCTGGATGTCAAAGGGTAGGACAATGCTAAGTTATTGTCAAAAAAGAGGAATGGGCACTCAGCCAACTGCCCACCCCCAGCCAAATCATATGGCTGGGGCTGCCAAGGTGCTGGTAAGTACCAGCACAAAAAAAGACACTGGTTATTGATAATATGTGTTTGCTTGCCAACAGAATGCTAGAGAGACTGAAAACATGTTGCTGTGTAGCTATAAGCATTCCAGGCTACCCCTCTTGGAATCAAAGAAATGCTTGTAGGAGTAATACTTCTGACAGTGTTTATTTATTGTGTCATACTGTCATTCACCTGCCCCCAACACTCTATTTCCATTAGCTCAAAGACTCTTGTGCTTTATTCTGGGTGACATGCCTGTTCTCTCCTACAGACAACCTCCCAACCTCATGAGGATCCTTACTAACAGCCACAGTCTATACCCCAGGAACACCAGTCCTGGAACCTTTCCGTGCAACAAAGCCCGCTGCCAGCTTTGTCCACATATCTTCTCTGGAAATACCATCACTGGACCTAACCAGGTTACTCACAGAATCATGGGCACTTTCTCATGCTCCTCTACTAACATCATATATGCCATCATGTGCCAACAATGCCCAGATGCTCTGTATATTGGACAGACTTCTAACTCCCTTAGAGAAAGGGTCAATGGGCACAAAATAGACATCAAAACACTCCAGATCCACAAACCAGTTAGTCAACATTTTAATGGAATGGGCCATTCTGTCAATGACCTCAAGGTATGTGTGTTACTGAAAAGAAATGATCACGCTTTTGTAGAAAGGGAAGTAGATGAATTGACATTTATATTCAAATTCGGAACATTAACACATGGTTTAAATCGTGATGTGAACTTTCTGAGTCACTATAGGGGCTCGTCTGCATACTTGACTCAATCTAATTCTTGATCTTCCCCCCCACCCCTCCACTCTCTGATTTGCTCACCTTGATTATCTTTTTCTGATTTGTCCTCCTTGCTTACTGTTTTTGGTTCTCTGTGTCTTAAATATTGAGTCTGTTCTGGTCTGGATATGGTCTGAAGAAGTGGGTCTGTCCCATGAAAGCTCACCTAATAAACTATTTTGCAAGTCTTTAAAGTGCTACTTGACTGCTTTTTGTTTTGATAGTGCTTTATTCAGTCGCTGCTTAATACATGTTCACTTTAATTTGCCAAAAGTCTCTAGGCCCTAATATATTTTTAAATATGCAATAATATAAAAATCTCAAAGTACTTCGACATAAGCATATTATAGTACAGAGGTAAATAACTGACCACAGCAATAGGTATTTGCATTACATACCTAATGTGTGTAATACAACCCCAAGTTAAGCCTTTTCCCACCATTCTGTTACAAAGGCAGCGTGTGTAAGGGGACAAGGGGATGTCCAGACGCAATCCACAGTGGAGAAGCCTTAGATTATGATATATTCTGAAGTCTGTTGCCTTGTAATACAAGTCCCACAATGGCATGAGATAGAAGTGGGCTGCCAGCTTGTTCTCTGAAAAGATTTCCTCTTTGTTCTTGGGCACAGAAGCGAATTTATCTTGCCAGCTCTTTCTTCCTCAAAAGACAGAAGAGGAGTGGTTCTGTTTGGTCAACCACCCTTCAAAGAGTGTCAGGAGTTAGGATACAGCTGGCTAGCCAAGCCTTAGAGCGATCATAAAAGCAAGACGGCAATAGGGAGGCATTGGCACTCTCCTACTTCATAAACCAGCAAAAGCTAAGGAACAATCCAAGACCCCTGGAAGATGATGTGCTGAGTTTTGGCTTTGAGTAGAATCCCTATGAAATTTTAGGTTTACTTGGCTTTCAACCAGTAACATATAAAATTCGGTGCCATTGGCTAAGTTTTGCTTTGACTTTGGGAAGCCCTAGACCAAATGGCTCCCCAGACAAGGATAATTTTCAGTGTCTTCCCCCACCATTTGTTAAACTTTTGAACACCTATTTTTTAGTGAATTTGTGGCTCATTTCACAACTTTAATGCAAGATAGGCACACAGGATTTATCCCTGTTGTATTTGGATGATATATTTGCATACTAGGCTCTATAAATCTATATTTATTCATGCCAACAACAAAACCAGCACCCCAAGCCCAACAGCAAAGGTAGTCACTTGGGTTATCTGCCCCAACATCCAGCCATGATACCATTTGCACTTGAAGCTCAATGGCATGCAAACCCATGGGAAGAAAAGGGACAGTAACAGTTACCAATAACTTGTAAATCAACATAGCTTGGTTGCTTAGACAGCTGCCTGGTTTCAGTCATGACTCAACACAAAAACACTTATTTTTTCATAGATTAATAAGTAGAAAGCCATTTTGATGGGTCTGGATAGGACTGTCTGAGGCTATGTCTATAGTAGACATAGAAGTCGACCACCAATATGCAATTAGCTACGCAATTGGCATAGCTAAAAATCAACTTATCGGTGGTCAACTTCAATGTCTGTCTACATGGAAGGTCAACAGGAGCATTTCTCCCATCAACCTTTCTTATTCCTCACTGCTTACAAGGAGTCCCAGGGCCAACTTTGACTTGAGAAAGCACCATTTTGTGCATGCATGAAACAAGACCCTGAGTGGGTCGATCTTCCGCAACAGCATTGACTTAACCTGACCCTTCAGTTATTTGAACCCACCCATAAATTCCTCAGATTAGAAGAAAATTCCATGCCTCTCTCTTCCTAGGTCTCTCAAACAATACAGCAATTTGTCTGGGAAACATTAGTTCTGTTTTGCCAAACATGGAGGTTTCAGAATTTATTTTCACTCACTTTCCATTTTATTTCAGTAAAAAGTGTTTTCCCTTCCCCCAAAGAAGCCAATAGCCAAATGGCTAGAGAATTCATATGGGATAAGGGAAAATTCAAGTTTCAGCACCTGGCTCCAGAATAGGGACACAGGCTTCATATTCCCCTTTTGCAAGTGCATGCCCTCTCTGCTAAATTTTAGTATTGCTATCAGTGGCCCAAAGAATAGCTAAGCATTTCCACAAAGTGGAACATATCCAACAGGAAAGACTGACTTTACAGCTTGGTGCTCAGGACATTCACCCAAGATGTGGGATGTTTAAGTCCCTGGTCTGGGAAATTCAGAACAGGTCTCTCTCTCTCGCTCACTGACACGTGCCACACACACATGTCTGTGGAAAGGTTTTGGTTGCACTGGATCAACATTTTCAGTCAATAACGTTTGGTCAACAAAATTCCTGAGCAAATAGGAAAATGAACTAAAAAAGGCTGAATTACAACTAATACACATGCATGATTCTCTGTAAGCTGCGGATCTGCTATAAAAACTGAGGCCTGATCTCCATTTAATAGTTAGGCCAGGGTGGACAGCGAGCAGCCCATCAGCCAGATGCAGTTTGCCAGGGTTTGCTATGGGCAGGCCACCAGCACTCTGTTTACTTGCATTGCCCACAATTATGGCCACTTGCAGCTCCCATTGACCACCGATCACTGTTCCTGGCCAACGGCAATTGTGGGAAGCTGTATCCCAGTCTGTGCAAACCAACCAGTTTTAGTTTGCCTAAGTGCTTTCCTCATTTTAGGAACAGGAGGAACAGAACAGTTAAATGACTCACCCAAGATTGCTTGGTGAGTGATGGAAGCAAAACCACTAGATGAGGTGATCAGTGAGTCAAGGTTCTTCCTGCTTCACAGGACTGATTTCCCTGTGATTCTTAGGGGTTACTGTTTTTTTTTAAAGCATTAAAACATTAAGGCTGTGTCTACACTACCTCCCTACTTCGAAGGGAGCATGGTAAGTAGGGTGTTGGGGGATTATTGATGAAGTGCTATGGTTCCTATGCAGCACTTCATTAAGTTAATTCTGCCCCAGGGCAACTTCGAAGTGTTAAACTTTGAAGGGCCGGCTCAGATGTAGCTGCAGCTCACCTGCCCGGACTTCGAAGTCCCTTCACTCCTCAAAATTTTGACAAAAGTTTAAACACTTGGAAGTTGCTGCAGGGAGAATTAGTTTAATGAAGTTCTGGGTATGCACCACAGAACTTCATTAATGAACTCCCAGCACCCTACTTGCCGCCCTGCCTTCGAAGTAGGGAGGTAGTGCAGACACAGCCTAAACACCATGGTGGTAAAATGAAGATTTTTCTTTCCAAAACCTGTTTTTGAAGCCCACAGTATAAGGACAGTATATCTTTAAAACAGGGAATTGCGGGGATTGGGAGTAGGCATGAGTAGCAGGCATAGAACTGACATTTTAATATATTTATCCAAGTTATTGACACTGCAATTTTCTTTTTAATCTGCTTTGGATTAATACCTTTCTTTAGGGTTTCTATTTATACATAGCAGCGCTATTAGATTGAAAGCTCTGTGGGAAAAGTGAGTTTCTATCTGATAAATAGAAGGCATAAAGGTAACAGACAGCGTACGCACTTTGTACACACAGTCTATAGCTCTGTTTTTTTAGGGTGTGGTGCTTCAGCTGAAGTGCTTCAAGCACAGCATGGAAAGTGTCTCCTTTCGGCCATATTGATTTGCTCAAAGCATTGATGTGACTCCACATCACACATGGAAGGATGGTAAGCACCTCTAGCTGCCCTCTGCTGATGCTTTTGCAGCCATCTGCCACTCCCCATTAGGGAAGAGAGATGTGTCAGCGTTTCCCATGTTAGGGCTCCTTGTCATAAGCCTGCTCTGACCACAGAGCCCATTATGAAACACATTAGGAACTGAATGTAGTAATTGAGTGCTGTTTGTTTGGAGACAAGAAACAAAACATTTTCATAGACTTGTGAGGGAAATGGTAGAGGAGGCCTGGAATGAACGGGCACCTTAATTGACTCATAGCCTTATATTCATCATTGTCACACACTTTGTCAGAGTTCATTTTCTGTGATTCCCCTCTCAATATACGGATGGAAGGCCAGAAGTATAAGCCTGCTAGTATGCTTGTGTTCTTAGGTTATAGTGTAGCCCTCTCGTTCCATGCACACTGAGTTCCCTGCCTCTGTTTGGCCAAATCAGAAAGTGTACTAGAGTACAGCGTGAGCAAGCCACCTGTTTCTGAGGCTGACCCAATGCCAGCGCAATGCAAAAATTGCCCAGTGCACATCAGCCTGACTATATAGCTGAGATCCACATCTTTGAAGGAAGCACTCTCCAGTAAGTGCTGTATGTACACACCACACATGAACAGGAGCAAAACTTTAGATCCTATATTTAGAGGAAGGGCTGTTCCATGGCAGTGCACTGCTCTGGAGATGAAGTTAAGAAAAGAATTGCAATTCCAGAACATGATTCCAGAACCTCCCCCGTGTTTTATAGTAGGATGAGACTTCCTCCACATTCAAGCCATTTAATCAACTTGCAGTTACTTTAGAATGAGCTCCTCAAAACTTTCCATCCGTTGCCAAATTGCGTCATGCAAACTCATCACATCACCTCTCCTCCTTGTCACCAGTCTCAGCTGGTGTAAACTGCGATAAAGCCACTTATGTCAACTCCACCCACTGCAGATCAACAGTGTGTAAATCTGAAGCCTTTTCAACAGGATCATATCTTAACATTCTTTTACAATTTCCCACCCTCCACTCAACGGCGCTCTCGTTCCCTCTTTTTCTATCAGTCTGTTTTATTAGGACAAAGCCCTACAGATCTGTTGAGGTTGTGCGTAGCTTTGATTTCAGTAGCATTGTACAAGTGAGGTAAGAGCTCAGTTCATCCTACTCAGCCTTAGTGACCTCATGCTCCACTTTCCAGAACATGCTCTTAAAGCTACTTCAATGAGCAGCTGCAAAGTGTTAGATTCACTTGCTATAAAAAGTTTCAGAATGTGTAAGCAATTTGAACCTTAAAATTGGGTGCCTAGTGAAAGACACTGAAAAAAAACCACAGTTCCATTTGAGCAGTTAATTAAACATAATATGGAAGTTAGAGATGGAAATGACTTGTTAGAATAGGTCACTACTGCTATCACACCTTCATTTTCAGATCTGATGTCCGCAATAGATTTTCTGTGACTGTGTCTAGACTAGCCCCCAACTTCAAAGGGGGCATGTTAATTAGGGTGTCGGGAGATTATTAATAAAGTGCTGCAGTGCATATGCAGCACTTCATTAGGCTAAATCTCACCCGGGGCAACTTCTAAGTGTGAAACTTTGATATTCCGGCTTCAAACTTTGAAGTGCTACAGGTCAGCCACGGGTACTTGGAAGTTCCCACTCTACATCGAAGTCCCTTTACTCCTCAAGTCCCTTTAGTCACACTTCGAAGTTCCTGCAGGGGAGATTTAGCCTAATGAACCACTGCATATGCGCCGCAGCACTTCATTAGAAGTCTCCCAACACCCTGATTACCATGCCCCCTTTGAAGCTGGGGACTAGTCCAGACACAGACTAGGTGTTCTGCCTGGTCTAGTTGTGAGAGTCCCCTTACAAGGCTATTCCACGGCCTGATACATTCTAAAGCCCTCAGATACCCAGCACTTGGTACCTGCAAGTAACAGAAAGCATTAATTCCATGTGCTACACTGAAGTTCAACAACCTATTTTCCATTTTCAGACTTTTGGTGGCAAACTTTTAGGGCAATGGCATATGGAGTTTTGTTGCCATTATTAGTAACATCTTCTTTGCTTTTGTTTTTGTAGTTATCAAAAGTCCTAATTCCTTGCTAGGGGGATCAGATATTCCAATCCATTACCTGTCACTTTGCAAAAGCTAAGACAATTTTGGTGTTCTGTTGAATATTGAGTCAGGGCCATCGATCAGAAATTACTGCGATTATCACTGAAATTGCGGGGGTGGGGGGAAGACTATGACCAAATTTCATCTTAAAAATGCATGCAGCACTTCCATCATCCTCTAGACTCATTGCACCCTTTCTGCAGGTTAAAAGGCCAGATAAATGAAGGTTTTCTGTTCACCCACCCACTGACACCCAAGCTGAGTCTTTAGCTCTTCAATTAATACTAATTAATTTCCCTCCTATCCCCTGAAGATGGGGTTTCCTCTCTGTTTAGGAACATCATTAGAAAAGATTTGTATTAGGATCTTTGCTTTCCTACTTTAACCCAGCTATCTTTAATTCCATCACTAGAGTGACATCAGCTGGAAAAAGCAGGTACTGAAACAAGTAGAGACTATTGGCATTTCTGTTTCTACCCTTGCCATAGAAAACATTTAACCCAATTCTGATGAAATCCCAAATGCCTATTACAGAGCAGCAACTAAACCCAGTCCCATCCTCACTCCAACCCTTTACAGTAGCATGGGGCCGCCCCCGCTCACGCCTCCACATTCAAGCTGTCTTCAACTGTATCAATTTGAAGTTGTTATTTGCGAATTAGGTTCCAAAACTTTGTATCCTTTGCTGAATTGCTTTATGCAAACTAATCGCATTGCCTCTGTTTAAGAGTCATAAAAGCTACTCTCCACTTCTCACTCATCTCAGCTGGTTAAACTCAGATAAAGCCCTTTACGTCAGTCAACAGAGCTACACTGAATTCTACCCACTGCAGATCACCAGTCCAATCTTCACTTCCTTCAAAAGAGCCATCCCGATTTACGTCTGACCTCATTTCCAAAATTGTAACTTGTTTAAACATAACATTTATAAAAGAAGCTCAGATGGTTACAATGAAGTTCAACGTTAAGATGCCCTTTCCAGTGAGCCTAATTCTGATCTCACTTAATTGAATAGGTGTAAACTGAGATCAAGTCTACTGGGGTCCTAAAGGTTACACAAAGGTGTGGACTTGGAGTAAAGTCACAGTCAATGTGCTGGTGGTTGGTCTCTGGGCATTCTTTCTGGTTCTCTTGGAGACTGCCTATTACAGTGGAGGTTGATATTTATAAATCCAGCAACCTCTGGTCTGGCAACATCCCTCACCCAGCAGGATGAGGGATGTCACTGGACCAGAACACCAGGCAGGAGGGTGCAGCCCACGTTCCCTGGCAGTCCTGGTCAAGGGCTCCGGTGGAGCCCATGTCCCCCCAGCAACCCTTGTGGGTGGGCAAGTGCATAGAGCTGGGGCTGAAGACTGCTTTCCGCCATGGAAATGGGGCTGGAGCTGGAGACCCCTTTCCCAGTCCCTCCGGGTGTGGGGCAGCTGCCCAGGGCCAGAGCTGCATTCCCAGCATGAAATTCAGCCAGCTTTTCCTGGCAGCCCCCAGGCAGAATGTAGAGGAGCAGCCCAGTGGCGGGGGAGGAGGGGGGGAGGTTTGGGGGCCATGGCAGGGAACCTTTCGTTGTCTGGCAAATTCTGTTGTCTGGGACTGGTCAGGTCTCAACCCATGCCAGACAAGGGAGGCGGAACACATACTGTGTTAGAAAAGCAAGGGCTTTTGACAAGGAACTGCAGTTGGCTAACCCTGAGCCTGGGCTTGGCCATGGCTTTCTTTTGGGAACCACCACTTCTGGGCAGGGTCACTGTTTCCCACAGGAGTGGAGCTCACTCCCACGATCCTTTCTAGGTCCAATTACCTGCAGTCCCCATTGCTGCTTCTCAGGTCCAGCTACAGAGCAACATGGACAGAGAACAGAGGTGTATGGCCCTTCTCCAGGCTTCAATATCTGTCTACTCTAAACAAGGGAGGGTGGGGTCAAGGGACAGCTAGTCACTGCCTCTGGCTCGGCTCTCCTAGCTACTGGACACCCTCACAGCCTCTTCTTCTGAGCAATCTTCCCCACTTGTTCTGTAGCCTCACCTTCTTAAAACTCCCCGTCTCTAGGCAGGGCATGCTCTGCACGTACACCTAATTGGCATTGCCTGAATGCAGGGGCACTGCTTAGACTTGTTGTTGGTGGAATGCAACAGGCCTGCTGCCGCACAATTTACTAGGTGATTCAACACATTTATATTATCGTTTCTGTTTCTGAATTGCCAACATATATAGAAATTGTCATACAAGAACATAATGAACTGTGTATGATCTTGCACAAATCAGGATTAGAGTTCTTCCTAGAAGATGTTGCTACAAATTAAATGACCTTGGGGAATTTTGGAAATGTGCAGATAAGTGGGAAATCTCTCTTATCAGACACCTAGTTGGAGAGAAAGCCGGTGCACTTCATTTCTGAACACTGCTAGGAGACGGACAAAAGCCTTCTCCAAATAGAGGGTAGATAAAATAACCCTACAAGGCTTAGATCAGTGTGGGGGGAAAAAAGGTCATTCTTCTTGGGGGCAAGGAAGGCTTTCAGTAATGCTTATGGAAATTTTAATATGCAAGTCTCCTTAGGTGCAGCTTAGCTTGCCTTTAGTTGCTAACACTAGTGACATTTGACACTCTTAAGTCTATTAACTGATTTGTTGAAAAGACATGGTTTTGATATAAGAATTCGTAATTAGGAGCAAGGCCTGATCTACACTGCAGACCTCTATTGGCATAACAATGTCACACAGGGATCTGAAAGATTTACTCCCTCTTAGCAACAGTTACACCAACCTAACCCCCTATGTGGATGGTACTATGTCAGCTAGAGAGCTTCTTCAGTTGGCGGAGGTACAGCATCTCAGGCTGCATCTACACTACAAGATAACTTCCAATTTAAGGCAGTTAGCTCAATATTACCACATGGCTGTCTTCACCATACATACCATTAGCTCAACTGAGGAAGCGCCAATACCTGATGGGTGCAGCATCACAAGTTCGATTAAAGGCTAGCATGGAAGTGCCACATCTTAAAATTGAATTTATTGGCCTCTGGAGGTGTCCTGTATGTAACCCAGAATGCCCCTCAGTGCTCCGCTCTAGCCCGGGCTCTCCAGCTGTGGAGGAATTTGGTAACAGGAAGACCATGAATTTCAAATTAGGACCAGGAAGCCTGTGGCTGTGGGCTCATGTTTGTACGAGTGCCTGAGAAATATCTTTCTTTGCCCTTAGTGCTGTGAGCGCATCTACCCATTACAAATAGCCCCTGCAGGGAGTTTGTGGTTCTTTCTCTTTTCTTATTTCTATCTGCACTGCCTGGTGCCAGCTGCTGCCCTGCTGCACCACATGACAGCAAGTCTATGTGGGGGTCATGTTTGCATAAGAGGCCAAGAAACTTCTTATCTGTTTACGTTTGTGCACGAACCCCCTTCCCTGCCCCACAGGGGCCATGCAGTCAGGGTCTTCCCCATGCTCAGCCACATCACTTGGGTAGCCCCTGACCCAATAAAAGGACATGTCTGCCATTCAGCGCTGACCATGCTGCCAGACAGCACCACATTCTAGCTTGCGTGTGGTTAGGGCTCCTAGGGTGGGAAAGAATTTCAGGGACTTGCAGCTGCTGGGGGAAGATTTTGGGGGGACTAATTCAACTGCCCCCCCACTGAACCCCCCTAGAAGGAGGCAGTGGGGCTTGCTGCCTCCAGAGGGTAGGGGGAAGTCTCCCCTGGTGGCTAAAATAACTGGGGTGGGGGGAGACTACTTCAACATTTCAACCAGCTCTGCAGCTGCCGACCACAGCACACCTCCCGCCTCCCACCAAAAACGTTTGAGGGCTTGCTGTCCATTGCAGAAACCTATTGGTTTAAGATTTCTGTTCGAAAATCTTTTTCCTAACATTTCCTATGTATCTTCATGCTTTAAGCCCCCAAAAACAGAGGGAGGAGGACCAGCTGAGATTCCTGTTTCTGTTAAAAATTCAGTGTATGAGATTTCACTGCCATCCCGTGTTGGCAATGGCCGTGTAGTGAAGAGGGAAGACAAAGATATTTTTTCAAAACCTTTCCTATCTTCTCTTTCTTCAAGCTTTTCAGGGTCCCTGTATTATTTTCAGGGATCAGATGCAATCACGGGGTGGAGGTGGACAGTCAGTGGATGGCCAGTTGAGAATTCAGCTACCAAAGAAAGAGATTTCTGCAAAAACTTTTTTGCCATCTCTGTGGACACCCTACTTTTCCTTCCTTCCAACGTTTGCATTTTCCCCTCTTTTCCCCTCCAATGATAAGCAACGTGAGAAGATGATCTTGAAGACCAGCGAGCACACCCAGAATGCTATGGGAATGAGAAAACTGTGGGATAGGTTCCCACAATGCACTACTGCAACAGTCAGTGTTTGCCCTGAGTGTAGCAGCAATGTCGACTTTATGAGCAGCACCTGAGGAGGTGAGGCTTCTCAAAAATCAAATTTATTATTAATTCTGGAATTACAAAATCAATATTAATACATTTGAATTTATCTCATAGTTCATCTACCTCCCTGAGGCTGCAGCTGCACTATGTACACAGGACAGTTCTCTCCAGTCAGATTAGAGCATCAGCACCCGAGGTACATTGGTGTAACTGTGCTGACACAGTGGTTTAAGTGTTGGCTTGCCCTCAGCTTTGCAACTAGAGTGCTGTATCCTCTGTGCATGGCAAACATTTGGAATTTCTCTGTGACTTGAGGCTATGTCTACAGTACAAAGTAAAGTCAAATTTATTAAAATTGACTTTGTAACACTAGATTTTATAAAGTTGAAGATGAGCATCCACACCTGCTCACAAAGCCGACTGAGTGTGTCCCCACTAAATCAAAGTTGAACTAAGTCTGTGGCACCTTATAGACTAACAGATTTATTGGAGCATAAGCTTTCACGAGCAAAGACCCACTTCATCATGTGCGTTGGATGAAGCGGGCCTTTGTCCATAGACTCTTATGGTTCCTTCAATCCTTTTGCATTTTGTTTTGTTTGATGGTGCATTATGGGAAAATATGCCCTGCAAGCGGTTGAGGGTGTGTGATGTCATCTTCCCACACTTCATTGCCCTCATCCCTGCCCCTGCCATTGAAGACAAATGGCCATTTTTCAGAAGTTTCTTTCCCTGCTGAGAGAAATGGTTTGAATCATCTGCATTGTGGAATCAGTCACCTTTTACAAAAAAGAAGAGTTTTTAACCAAAAGACTTTACATTAACATTAGATACAAATGAACGGGGTGGGGGGTGCTGAAGGAGCCAGGTTTGAATGAGAGAGAAATTTTTGAGTGGTCACCTCACGGAAGTGAAGAACGGCTGTTTTTCACAAGTCTCTTCCCCTGGTGAAAATACACCAAACAGAAATGATTCAGCATGGGTCTATGTGACTTGTGAAAGATTTCATATTATTCACAAGGGAAGAAGATACAATGACACGAGAAGGAAAGACTCTGTATGGAATCCCAGAAGGCACTGGTGTCTACTGGTTAGTGTGCTAGAAGCTGCCATTACACTGACTTTTCCCACATGAGGTAAGGAGACCATTAGAAGTAGTAACTCCAGACTCATTATGAATCCCCACGACTAAATAAAAGAGAAAGAAGGAATCACAGAGGGTGCTGGTGTCTAGTGGCTGCTGGCAGGAGCCATTACCCTGTCAGAAATAGTAGTGGCTTGAGGAGAGAAGGAAAAGTTAAGGAAGCATTAGAAGAGTTGAAGAAAGAATGAAGGGATTTTCTTTACCAGAAGAGGCAAGAAGCCTTAGCCCCAGCAACTGCCTGTGCGTGAGAGGGAAGGGAGAGAGAGCTCACAAGCTCCATTCTGTCACAGGAAATCCTCTTCTGAGACACACACTTTGGGAAGGGCAACTACTCCATATGTTCTCTCCCCCCAACCCCCAACATTACATTCTGCTGCCACCCCAGTGATTCCTGAGCCAGGCTGTATGGTATCAGTAGGGTGCTCCCAGAACGGCTTAAAGCAGGTAAAAGACAATTGGTAACAAGGTTATTTTTAAAAGTCATGGTCCATACAGCCCAGCAGTCCCATGGTACGGGGATGTAGGCTAGCCTACCAGCCACACGGTGGCGGCCCCTTAAAATGCACGGTGGAGAAAACCACTCAAACAACCTGAAATGGTTCAGGTCAGTTGGGTGCTCTCAGAACTGCCCAAACGAGCTGAATTACATTTTGTAACAAGGTGATTTTTAAAAGTCGCTGTTCCTTAAAAGGGGACAGAATGAAGCACAGTCCCAAAAGTGACCACTTAAAAATGTAACTGCTGCATGGTGGCTTGTGGAGTTTCTCAGCCTCTCTGGTTAAATACTGTGCAGAGTAGAGGCCCCCTCAAGCTCTTTTACCTCAAATACAGTAAAACTACACAGTGTTCATCAGAATCAACAACAGGCGGTGATGTAAAGCACACCACCCTTCCAAAGGTACTTAGCCGACCTCTTCCTTTACATACACTTGCACCCATTACATTGCAACATGTGTTTTGGGATTGGCTTGGTTACTTTGCCTAAACCACTGCCAGTACACTCAGTGTCCATGTGTGTTTTATTCTTTACCTCATCTTTACGTTCCCTGCTTACCCATAGTAATTGATTCCCTCCATGTTCCTCTTTATCTTAACTAGCACATTCAGTCTGCGTCTACACCATCCTCCCTACTTCGAAGGGAGGATGGTAAGAAGGGTGTTGGGAGTTTGTTAATGAAATACTGCGCTGCATATGCAGCACTTCATTAAGCTAATTCCCCCTGAAGTGCTGCATATGCACCGCAGCACTTCATTAATAAACTCCCAACAGCCTTCTTACCATCCTCCCTTCGAAGTAGGGAGCTAGTGGAGACAAGCCCTCAGTATCTTAGCTTACTGCGCCATCTTAGTTAGCATAGACATTCTGCTTCCGGACTGCTGATCTATTCACTGCCCCAATGTTGTCTCTCAAGAAATGAGGCTCCCCTTTATGTTCAGTTACTTATGTCCAACCAGGCCACACTCTCAGAAAACCATCATCCAGTATAATCCATCAAGCTCTCGCATGGCACCCACAAGGAAAATGCAAAAGAGGAAGACCTCAGACAAAGTGCAGAAGGTCTACTGTGATTGAAGGACAACAGGTGGAGCACTTCTGGAGTGAGCTAGAAGTTTTGTCCCAAGACAGAGTGAAGTGGAGAATTACAGGTGACCTATGCTCTGTGTGGAGTACAAAGGTTAAGTAGCAACAGTAGTAGAGCTACAGTATCCTATGATCAGCCCTGCTGATGGGGTGGGGGTGAGAGAGCAGCTGCACAGGGGACAAACCCTTCCAAGGGGCCTGGTGCTCCAGCCATTGCCACCACTGCTTTGGCAATGACTACATCCAGAGCTCTAGTCCGCTTCAGAACGCCCCAGGAATGCTGCTCCACCTGCAGCTGTGGGGAGTGGGCAACACTGCAGTCTGAGTAGCACTAAGTACTGACTGCCCCAGGGTCTGCCTCTACTGTCCTTAGCCTGGGGCTCCCAGAGCCAAGCCCCCTTCCATCCCGCTCATGCTGGCTGTCTGTGGTAAATTTTGTGAAGTGTTCAGTCATCTCTACAGTTCAGATTCATCAACACCCAGAGTTAAAAAGTAAGTTTTATGTAAAGGACATCCAGGAACTGTTTCTCTTTCTGAATACGTACTGTGAGCAGGTGAAACATACCGTCTCCTAACTGCCTTAATTACACAACATTTTGATGCATTGCTGTTATTGATTATTAGCATTACAGTTCTGCTAAGAGGCCTAAAGCAGTACTGTGATCCTATTATGCTGATGTAGGGAATGTGGCAGAAGGAATGCAGTGCTGCTGAAGGCCGGGGGGAATGAGTCTCCCAGAGGTCGTCTGCATGAGAATGCAAAAGGTGTGCGTGTGTGATACCTTTTCAGGCAAAGCCTAATGGGTAGCAACTAAGCCATGAGATTTGGTCTATTGTAAACATGTAGTTGTAAAATCACAATTTAAGCTGACACTTAATGCGGGAGTTGTGAGATCTCACCAATGCTCTGGGTTGTTGTGGGGGACAGGGCAGTCGCCTTAGCTGTGTAAGACATTGATTACACAGGGCTCCCTGGTTTAAAGCATTGTGAGAGACAGGGGAGGGGTACTGGATGAGTCAGCTTGTTGAGTGTCTTGGCCCTGCCTATGCCTTGGCCATATAGCTATAAGCCTGGCTTGACTAACCCTCCCCACCTGTTAAAAGATAGAGCTGGATACTAGGGTGTTTGTGAAACCCCACACTAGAGATACTGAGAGCTGAAATCACAGAGTGGCAGCTGAGGCCACCCAGAGCTGAAATCACTGGGTTCTGCCTTAGGGCAGTCCCAAGCAGTGGGGTTAGGACCTGTGGACAACAGCAGGTGGCCTGTGGGAGCGGTGGTAGATGACGGCAGGCAGCTGATAGGAGCGGCAGCAATGGTAGATGACAGTGACTGGCAGGTGGCTGGTAGGAGCGGTGGCAGACGGCAGTGACTGGCAGACGGCTGGTGACAGCAAGGGGAGGCTACAGACAAGTGGACAGCTAGTATTGCCCTGGTGATATATCTGTGGGCTTTGAGTTTGGGACTGCACCGCAGAGGGTACACCCTGAAACTGTGTGTGTGTGGAAAAGGGCCAAGAGCCCTAGCAAGAGACTGGGTTCTACTGCATATGGGGATGGTATCTGGGTAAAAGGGGTTTTGTCTCTTCTGTGCTGAGATATACTGCATCTGTCGCTGTAACCTTGGGGTAGGTTACGGTCTTTAAACAAGCCATTTCTATCTCAGACTCTGTGCTTGCGGCGGGGGGTGGCGGGGGAGAACCGCCTTACAGGCACCCAGCACGGGGGTGAAATTGTCCCAGGCCACTGGGTGGGGGCTCGAGCCAGTTGGTTGTATCCTTGATAGGAAAACCCCACAAGAGTTGAACCCAGCCCTTCTGGCAGGCGTCTGGCGTTAACAGAAGGGTTACACTAAGTTCTGTACAAACATACAAAGAGACCCCGTCCTCTCCTAAGACTAAGGCGGTGTCTACACTTGGCCAAAATTTCGAAAGGGCCATGCTAAAGGCCAAATCCCAGAATACTAATGAGGTGCTCAAATGAATATTCAGCACTTCATTAGCATGCTGCCAGCCAAGGCACTTTGGAAGTGCCATGTTTCAATTGCATGCAGCTCACCTGCGAGGGGGTCCTTTTTGAAAGGACCCCACAAACATAAAATCCCCCTATTTCTACCAGCTGAGAATCTGACGAATTGGGTCTTATCAACAAAAGTCCTGTACCAAATAAATAAAATTGTTAGTCTTTAAGATGCTACAGGATAGCTTCCCCCCGCCCCAGCAGCTTACCTACCACTGTATTCCTAGCACAGGAGCATTCCATGTGTGTGATTTGCTCTTTGTTCCCCAGAGCAGCATGCTCAGTGGCCAGATACCTGCTGGAACTTTAAAGGTGGGGTGGAGGGGAAGGGAAAGCTGCATGCCTGCAGGGAAGGCATTGTGGGACGCTAGTGGAAGCCACTTATGTCAAGGAAACAAATTGCAGTGTGTGCATTGATGCTTTGTCACTTTAGCTTTCACACACACCAAAAAACACACACTGAAGTGGTTTTATTTTGTTGGCAAAACAGCAGTTTTGCTGCCCAAAGTAGCTTTGTAGTGTGTAAATCTACCCTATTTTGTTGGTTAAAAAGCAACTTTTGCTAGAAAAGCATAGTACAGACAGGGCCTAAGCTTTCTGCATAGCTTCTCTGTGCAGTTCAGTGGTGTTTCTGCTGCTTTTCCTATACTGTACTTGCAGACACACATCTCCAATCAAGTCAATCCCCTGCTTCCCATGTTCATTACTGGATCCCCAGGAAACCCTTATGACTGCATGGCTCAGCCACTCCCCAGGGTTCCATGAGGTCTAGTTTGTGGGTGGTGGCTTCCATTGCTTTAGCTATCCTGAAACAAAGGGACATTCAGTTACTCTCTCATTTATCTTATCAACCCCATCTCCTTCAGGGAGGTCATGTAATTGCCCATCCCACAGCATAACAATATATTTGGCCTTTCCTAAACTCATACCATCCACTTCACCCACTCATATGCAAGACTTGGAAATCTTACCAAACAACCTCTGGGCAGAGGACTTATGCCTGGTCTATGTTGGGAAATTAGATTAGTAGAACTAGATCACTCAGGGATGTGAAAATCCACACTTCTGAGCAAGGCAGTTAAGCTGACTTAACCTCTGGGCTGGCCAGCACTTGGTCAAAGGGAGAATTCTCCCATTGACTTAGCTGTCACCTCGCAGTAGGCAGTGTCTACCCTGAAAAGCTATAGTGGCACAGCTGCAGCAGAGCCTCTGCAGCATTTCAAATGTAGACAAGACAATAAGCAATAGGAAACAGACCAGTTAAAAAGTAAAGCCCCCTCTTCACAGCCCAGCTGTTGAGAAAAGGGAAAGGGGCTGAAATTCTCCCTAGGGTGCCCTTATTGGAGAAGAAGATGGGGGGTCTCCATCTTGGATATCTCCCAATTCATAGGTACCTAATAAATGTTCAACACTCCCATTCTCTGGGGCTACTGGAGAGGAATTCTCTTCTACCATCTCACACCAGAGCATCCCGGGTGGCATAGGAATGGGTAGGGGAGTGTCAGATTCCATGTGGGAGAACATAACTTCCATGTCGACTTCTGAGGACGCTCATAGCTTTTCCAAGTAACAGCAAGATAGAGTTGACTCTCTCTTCAAATTTCCATGTAATCCACAAACACTTCCATCCCACTGAAGCTTGGAAAAACAGCATATAGCATCTCAGGCATTACTGATGTCTGCAGGCTTCATACCGCAGCACTTTGCAGGAATGATAGGGTTATATAGGTTGAACCTCTCCAATCCGGCACACTCTTATCCAGCAAACTCCATAATCTGGCATGATTCTTGTTAGCCTGACAACCACTAACCATGGGTGTGGCCAAGTTTCCTGTGGTCCCATAAAGTTGCTTTCCAGCTACCAGTCCTGGCTTTCAGTGTTCTGTGCAGTTATTTAGCTGTAATTTACCCCTAAATGTCTTCTAAGAGCACAGTATGCAGAGGAAGTTTCGGTAACGTGCTAGAAAATATTGACCTCCTATTGTCCGGCAAATTGTCTCATCCAGCACCAGTCAGGTCCTGAGGGTGCTGGAAGAAAGATGTTCAACCTGTATTTTAAATTATGGAACTATAGAAGGGGCTTACAAATGATTGAAGGAGTTTACTTTTTTCTCCTAGAAGTGGCTTTTCTGACTGTGTTTAAGACCAGTTTGGGATCTTTTATAAAATATATTAGAAGATTAAGTAGGCTGTTATAAAACAAACTGAAATTTAAGCACAGCTAGGTACATGATCTTGTACTCCTGCAAACCAATCAGAAGTATATTACAATGGTCAAACTGATATTACAGTGGAACTACTTCCAGTTAGTCAAAGGTTCAGTGTATCTAGTTAATTAATTAATACATATTAAATTATCCTAAGTCAAGAAAAACAGTGCTTTGGTGGGTTTAATATAGTTCCTTCCCTGTGTTACACAGTGCCTGTAGTTTATTAGTCTGGCACAATGACAATATGATTTACAAACTTCCAGACTTTCAGCCACTTCAGAACAGCACTGGTTTAACACAGGGAACCCTCACCAGTGTGATAACAGACTTAAGGGCTTAGTGTCTAACTTGGGAAACAGGTTAGTAATGCACAATTTGACACATACACTCACTCTCTCTAGTGGGCACTGGAGTATTCTGAACCTCCTCAACCTGCTCTGCAAAATGATATTCACATTAGGGATGTAAAATCCAATTTAATTGGTTAACCGGTTAACCGGTTAACCAGTTAACCAAATTAAATGGGTTGGTTGGGCAGCTGGGGAGGTGTCCTCCCCCCTACCCTGCCATGGTCAGGCGCTGGCACCCCTGAGCTGGAGCTCACAGCATGCTGGGGCCCAGGGCCGCTCTGGCCCTGGTGGAGCAACTCTTCCCAAGGTGCTGCCATGGGTGAGCAAGGGTGCTCCAGTGTCTCAGAACAGCCCCTGCTCCATGGCAGGCCCAGCCAGAGCAGAATCCACCCTGAGGCAGGCCTGGCCAAAGCAGCCACTGTCTGTGGCAGGGGGTCTTCTCCAGCCTGGCTGGGGTGGAGCAGCCTCCCCAGCCACCCCTCCCCATGCAGGGCCTGCCCACAGTGGCCTTGTGAGGCAAGAGCAACTCCATGCCCCTACTGGTTAACCAGTTAACCTTTAACATGCCTAATTCACATCTTATTTCTTTATGGTCTTTACCTCACATGACTGATCCTAACTTGGATTTAAGTTGGTATTTCAATTAAAAAATAAAATTAAATTAAAAATTACAATTTACTAGTATCTCCATCAATGAATCATAAAATAAGATCTGCACTTCTGCCTGGCGTGAAGCTTAAACATTTACATCTCTCTTTTACACCTCAGGCTCATCTGAATCAGTGTCAGCATTCTCCAGTTTTCCTCCTCTAGGTGGCTGGTCCAGCAAATGGAGCCGGACATAGCTTCAGGTATCTCACAGGTGTGCAAGAGTATCCCTTCTCCCTTGCGCCACCCAGTTGACAACTTTTGCAGGGGTCATGGACTCCCCTGCTCTACCTGAAAGGGATATTCTTGTCCAGTACAGATTCCAGCATGCTGGTATAGGTCATCAGGGACCAATGATTGGACACCGTGTTCTGAGAATTATGGCAAAAAAGATTCCAGGCAAGGGTGGATAAATTATAATCTGATTAACTACGAATCACAAACATGCAGCTGATTCAGAGCAATCTGGATTGCATGGTACAATGGATGCAAGCAAACAATATGCATTTTAATGTAGCTAAATGTAAATGCAGACATCTAGGAACAACGAATGTAGGTCACAGTGACAGGATGAAGGTCTCTATTCTGGGAAGCAGTGACTTTGAGAAAGATTTTATGGCTGTGTTGGATAACCTGAACATGAGCTCCCAGTATGATGTTTTGGCCAGAAGAGCTAAAGCAATCCTGAAATACATGAACAGGGGACTCTTGAACCAGTGCGAAATGCAACCTGTCTGCTCTGGAGCAATCACTGGCACTCAGTTTTGGTGCTCAAAACTGAAGGGAGTTAATTCATAGAAGAGCCACAGGAATGATTGGAGGATTAGAAAAGATGCTTATGGCGAGACTCAGAGGTCAATCACTTTGGCTTAAAGAGTCAGTTAAGGAGTAACTTGATTACACGCTGAATCTCTGCATGAGGGAACAAATATCTAATAATGGGCTCGTCCACCTAGCAAAGAAAGGTAGGACAATCCAACAGGGCTCAGCTTAAAGCTAAACCTATCCAAATAGGAAATAAAGGTGAACATTTTTAAAGGCGAGAGTAGCCACTGGAACAATTTACTTAGCACCAAGGTGGATACCCCATCACAGACCATTGTAAAATTAAGATTGGATGTTTTTCTTGAAAAAGATGGTCTAGGAATAACTTTGGAGAAGTTCCAGGGCTTGTGTTATGCAGGAAGTCAGACAGACAATTATCACAGTGGCTCCTCCTGGTTTTGAAACCTATGGCTCTTGCAAACAGGATGCAAGAAGTTGTCATCTGATAATTAATTGTTAGGAGAGTTTCTGCTTTAGGCCCCAGACTCAAACATCTTGGCAGTGTAAAATGAGCAAATTCAGATCCCTGAATAAGGCATGAGGATGTTTGAACATAAAATTTGTGACAATGAGTTGATTATCGCAATTCAGATGGGGCTACTATAAATTGAGTGCATAACTAGCTGGATAACCATTCTCAGACAGTAGTTATTTATGGTTCACAGTCATGCTGGAAGGGCATAGCAAGTGAGGTTCCGCAGAGATCTGTTTCTGGACCGGTTCTATTAAATATCTTCATGAATGGTTTAGATATTGGCATAGAGTATGCTTATTAAGTTTGCAGATGATACCAAGCTGGGGGAGGTTTCAGCTGCTTTGAAGGACAGGCTCATATTCAGAATGATCTGGACAAATGGTCTGGAGGTAAACAAGATGAAGCTTAATAAGGACAAATGCAAAGTACTCCACTTAGGAAGAAACAATCAGCTTCATACCAATAGAATGGGAGGTGACTGTCCAGGAAGGAGTACTGTGGAAAGGGACTTAAGGGTCATAATGGACAACAAGGTAAGTATGAGTCAATAGTGCGATGCTGTTGCAAAAAAACAGACGTAATACTGGGATGTATTAACAGGAGCATTGTGAGCAAGACACAAGAAGTCATTCTTCCGCTCTACTCAGTGCTCATTAGGTCTCAATTGGAGTATTGCATCAAGTTTTGGGCACCACATTTCAACAAAGATGTCAAGAACTTGGAAAAGGTCCAGAGAAGAATAACAAGAATGATATAGAGAACATGAGCTCTGAGGGAAGACTGAAAGAAATGGGCTTGTTCAGTTTAGGAAAAAAGATATAGAGGGGACAATAGCAGTTTTCAAGCACCTCAAAGAAGGTTACGAGGAGGAGGGAGAAAAATTGTTCTCCTTGGCCTCTGAGAATAGCACAGAGAGTGACTGTCTTAAACTACAGCAAGGGAGATTTAGGTTAGACTTTAGGAAAAACTTCTTAATTGTCAGGGTGGTTAAACATTGGAATAAGTTACCTACGGAGGTTGTGGAATCTCCATCACTGGAGATATTTAAGAATAGATTAGACAGACACCTATCAGGGATGATCTAGATGGTGTTAGGTTCTGCCAAGAGAGCAGGGAACTGGACTCTATGACCTCTTGAGGTACTTTCCAGTTCTATGGGAAAATAAGCTAAAGAGTGCGTAGTGACTAGGACAAGCATATAAGCCTTTACTCTAGTAACCTATTGCCTATATACAAAAAACTGCTTTCAGTGTCTTATAGTAATGGTCAGTTTATTCATTCATTTGGCCAACCCAAGATACTTGGGTCTAAATCCAGATACGTCCTGCATTTCTTACAACATCTGTTAAACTGAACTTATATTTGGGGGATTTTCTTCACAATCACACAGGCTGGCAATTTACTTAAAAAAATGAAAGCTTACCATCTGCAGAAGTTGCTAGTACAACCCCAGCAAACTTCCTACTCTCCATGGATCTGGCAAACATTGAAACCCTGGACATACTTGCAAGTGTGAGATTATCTCGGACATGGCTCTGCCACTGGAAATTTAAAGCTCAAGGGGGAAGAGATACTGAACTTAAATAAAGAAAAGTATTCTAGTTTTATTAACACTCTTCACTGAAGCCTGGAGGACACAGAGAAGCAGCAAAAAAACTGCAGGGGTGCACATTGCAGAGTTGGTGTCTTCCCTCCTCTAATCATGTATAAGAGAGGCAGGCATTATCTCAGAGAAGGATTTTCCCCCCCGCATTCTGGATTTCTTCCAAAAGGCAGAAGCCTGAAATATTTAGGTGAGTGAGAAAACAGCTAAATACCGGTCTCTTTTACTTGTGTTGTTCTCTTGTTTGTCATTTTTCTCTTGGCTGGATGGGTGATGGCAGTATCCCCAGACTTCCTCTAGGGTGGCCAACTGGGGTGGCCAAAATTTTACCTGAAAGTATGAGTAATGTTTTATAAACTGAGGCCTGTAGCTACAGGGAGCTACTCCCTTGTACAGTGTGAACACAGCTCTAGCCAAGATGGAGAAACCCCCTTAAAGTTTATTTCCCTTTTCCATGGGCACATGATTTCATATTTATGTCCAATACACACTCCCCCGCGAAAAAAAAAACAAAACAAAAAACAATCAAGAAATAATCCCTATACCCCTCAGTGAAACAAATCTAAGGGTACAGCTTGTGATTCATTCAGTCACAGAACTGAGTGTCACCTGATATATTGATCATACCACTGAGCCCATCTCCCTATATTTAGGGGTAGCCCCCACCCCATCCTGGCTGAGCCAGAACCTCCGGTCTCCCCCCAGTGATAGTAAAGAGTTGGTGTCACAGCCCACAGCACAACGCAAGCACTGACAGCTATTCAGTTTTGGGAAGGGTCAAAGGGGCTTGACACACCACTGAGGTGCACAGCCCCAGTGGGACACAAACCCATCTCACTATACATCAAGTTTATGCAGAGCAAGCTCATAAGGTGTTCACACCCTTTCTCAATGATATACACAGCTGTTGCCCCCACCCAGGTAGCAATTATTTACACCGAATTTATTAATTTTAAAAAGTGATTTTATTAGGCACAGGAAGTAGGATTTAAGTGGTAGCAAGAGAGAGCAGACAGATCAAAGTAAGTTGCTAAGTTAGTAAAATTAACACACAGCAGCTAAGTCCAACACTCATGAAACTTATAATTTCTCCTGCTAACAAGGGTTCTAATAACCTTTACTCACAAGCGAGGCAGTCTCTTAGCGTGGGCCTCATCTTTCTCCCATTTGGTCTTAGATGTTTCCAGTAATCATTTACATGGTCCCCAGGGATCTGTTGGAGTATGGCAGCCATATTTATTGTTTGATTCCGTGCCTTTATATAGATTTTGCCAAGCCAGAATCCTTTGTGTTGAGTTCAAACTTTTCTGACCTTGAGTGAAACAGTGCAGAAGTCCAAAATGGATTCCAGCATCAGGTGTCTTGGCCACATATCTTTCCAGGACCAACCATAGGCCAGGCTTACAGGAGAAGCCAGACTATTCACTGTCCCAAATACCAGGCCATTAAGTTCCTCAAGTAACTCTAATGCCTCTCGCTTCGCATATCTAGATCAGTAAACAGGTTTAATGCTTCATATTTCTAATTTCACATTCAGCAGCTTTTAACTTTTTAAATGGTACCTTATATGCAGTATTCTGCATAAAGCATATTCAAGTTAAATATAATCATATTCAAAAGTGTATTTCCATAAAGCACACAAGGGTGCACTGTCACATGGCTTCCACCTTACCTGCTAACCTCTCCATACACCTGTTCTTGGGAGCAGGCAATTTACAAGAACTGTGTTCCCAGTGGTTCTCAGCAAACAATGCACTTCTAAGTTTTCCAGTCTGACCCAAAGCACTTCATAAATCCTGAGGTGCTCTCCCACAAAGAGGGGTGATATAAATTCCATCAATGGCTGGGGTAGGCAGTGGTCAGATGGACTACATGGTCACTTAAAAATAGCTGAGGCTAATGCATTATTTACAAACCAATCGTGAGCCAAAAATGCATGACAGTAGATCTTTACAATAATTAAAAAGCTTCCTGAAAAAAATAATAAAAAACAGAGATAGAAGCCTTCAATTTATATTGAGGACAATAAATAGTCTGATTTAAATTACTGCCCCATCAAAGGATGAGCCACAGTAGGATATAAAACACAAATTAAAGATATGAGATAGTGGCAACCACAGCCACCATTTTAGATTTAGACATATGCACTTTTTAATTCTCACTCCTTGTGTTCACTTGCTTTAACTTACCTTCTAGATGGAAATTCTAATGTGTGGGGGGGGCTTATTATTATTAAAACATGCAGTACAAATGAGGAAGCTGTCAACATTTTGGATCAGATTTTTGCTTTCAAAAAGTGTCAACAATTTGTTCTATCACAAGATGTTTGATGTTATGTAGGATAAAAATTGTTTGGGATCCAAACAGTAGGAAGATAGGCCATGAGAAGTCTCTTGGAATGAAAATGCTGAAGAACTCATAAAAAGCTCAGTGACTGATGGAGGATAACAAGTCATCTGAAATTTTACATTCAAAAGTACAGCTGGAACTGGATTAGAGTGCACTGCCTTAAAAAATACAAGGCAGACGTCATAGTTTAGCCAGAGCTTTTTCTCCCTGCCTGAATGCCCCAGAATGTCAGTCCAGCACCTTTTTTCAAAAGCTGGCTAGACAGCTGTGTCCAAGCCACACCTGGCCTCTGGCTGACTCCCCTGTACTCCCTCCCAGCTCTGAAATGCCAGTGGCCATGTGGAGGCAGCAGTGCCAAAGTATGGGGTGAGGGGCATGGGAAAGCGGGCAATAAGATGGGTGATGGATTGTGTCCCCATGAGGGGAGGGGTTAAGCCATGGGGGGGAGTTGGAGCTGCACAGCAGGGGAGGCTCATGGGGTTAAGCCATGTGGGGAGGCTCGGAGGGGATGGGTCTGCGTGTGGGGGAAAGCCACAATGACAACAGCAAAAACCTGCTGTCGGCCAGCCCTTATCCCTGATTTTTTCTAGGCGTAAAGGGGCTGGGTTTTCTGGAAAAGCCACATCTTCATTGCTTGTTTTCTACCATGAAATATGCAAATGAGCCACTCATATGCGAATGAGTGGCCATTTTGCAATTTCGAGACTGCTCATTTGCATCAAGCTGCCAGCACTAGGGGTGAGTGTAGCACTAGCCCTGATGTTCAAACAACTAACCTTGCTGTCCACTGCAGCACCCCTGCACAGGAAGGTATGTTTTTATGGAAACTTTGTATTGCTATGCATTGGGAAAGGATTAACGCCATCTGCCATTGACTGGCGATTCATGGTGCCTGGGTTAGTGGGACAGAACAGAACTGTGGACTAACCCATATAAAAGAGGATTGGGTTTTTTGTCTTGTCAACATTAGAGCACTGATCCAGATCAACCAAACTTGGCTCTACACTCACACCTAATCCAAATGGCCAGTGGATTAGAGTGAGCAACTTTGAGTAACTATAAGCAATCACAAGACTTTGTGTGTCTGTGCCTAAACCAGGTATACTAGATGCATATAATATGATGGTGCTATAGTCTCAATAAATGCAGGAGTTTTTGCCTTTTCCCTCTAAAAAGATGCTGTGGGCATCTTAGAAACATAACACTGTCTACTGCTCTGGGGACGTGCATCTTTGAGTAGTACATGTAGAATGAAAATAAGGTTACTAAATGCTACTACCTGTTTAATATAGGTTGAAATTCAGGTTGGGGAGCCAAGAAGGAATAGATATAAAATGTCATGAGCTATGATAGAACTTGTACTGGTAGTGCCACTTAGAAAAAATAGAGAGAGACTATCAAAATCATAGTCACCCCAAATTAACATAGTTGTTCAACATAATGAGCAAAACATTTGCACCACTTTTGGAGATCAAATGAAATGTTTCTGTGAGATTTAAAAATTCCACTAGAGTTTGTTTTGGAAATCCCTTTGCAATGTTTACAGACCAAACATTTCAACACTGGAAACCTGAAGTTGAAAAGGCTATAAACAAAATTTAAACTGATGTAATTGATTTCTGTTGGTTTAGATGAGATACGTGCAAAATACAGTAAACTCTCTCATATCCAGTAGCCCTGGGACTGGGAGGTTGCTGGACATTCAAATATTCTGGATAATATAGAGGTATACCTCGCAATGCAGAACACTAAAGAAAAACAAGATTAGATATTAAGAAACACAAATGTATGCAGAGTACTTTATTTACCATCAACAGTAGTATTGTACACTGTGAATATATACTGTACTTGCTGCATTTTTTATATTTACTTTCACTAAACTGTCTTTATGGAAAATATAACTAAAATTTACTTATGGTTAAAATGCTGGTTATTTGAGAGTTCCAGATGATAGAATGCTGGATATGAAAGAGTCTTCTGTATAAGTTACATTAATAAAAAACCATGTTAGGCAAAGATATTACAAATACAGGTAACGACAATTATGTACAGTAAGATTTAAATTGTCTTTCATGGAGATTAAATAGTCATTACTGGCTAGAATTTCCCCTTTCAATTACCTTAATATCTACAAAGCAGTTGAATTAATTAGCTGCTTACAGTTTGGTGCTATTTTCACATCATGGCTTATTACTGTGATACCACCTACACAAACAACATGCTTAGATGTTAATTGTATCATTAACTATAGATGCAACAAACCATTTCCTTGTTAACCAATATAAGCAAGAAAGTGACTGATGCACAGGCAACAAATATTCAAATGTTATTGCTATTAGAAATTTTGGTTTCAGAAGGACCAATTCTGCAGAGAAGGAAACATATTAAGGTAGGTAGATATTCGATACTTGCTGTTCCTTCTCTGCCTTTTCTGACCTTCAGTTAAAATTATTAATGGCCAAATAATCAATACTCTAAATCAGATGCTGTTAAAACTGGAGTTAGGTTTTTGGCTAGATACTGTGGGCTCCAATTTCAGAATTCAGTCAGACACATTTAATGTTTTACCTAGTCTGTTTACATTTTTCTAACATCAGAACACAGCCTAACAGCTTTATAATAATTTGCTGATGTTTTCCCCACCACACATCCTTACTATTATAATTAGGGGCCTAAGTAACAAAGCACAAGCAGGGTTAACTGCATAGGACTATTCTAGGACTTTGGTAACCTGTGCTCAAATCCCTGTTTTGTGACAGACTTCCTTGGGCAGATCACTTAGCTGTAGGAACCTCTTTTTGCTAATTGGAGGTGTATAAATTTTTTTTTTAAACAGATAACCCCAGGACCAGATAGATGCCTAATAATTCACTAAAGAGTGGCATGTGAACTCATCCTGTTAACCCTTGCAAAACATTGGCATGATGTTAGCTAAAGACTTACTGAAAAACAAGTTTAATGGGCCAGAACACCTCTCAGCCAGCTCTTTAAAATTACTAAATGCAACTGAACAACTGGAGTAGTTGCTGTTTAACAACCTTCTGAGCTAATGCTGCAATCAAAAGTATTTCGTGCTCAGATAAAACCTTTTGTATTTTCCCAAATACACATCTTCCTTTTCTGCATTATTATTGGCAATTATACTATTTCCTTCTCCTAAGAGACCAATGCCATTATGAGGGTTCCTTTTGTTCCTAATATACTTGAAATTCTTGCTTTCCATGACTCTGCCGGTCATATAGATGTATCCTTGTGTCCTTTTATCAATTTTCTCCAATTCCTGTTCTGTAGTGCATATTTGTGAATGTACCTATGACAGCCAACATAAACTGATGGAAACAACTATCAATGACCCACATGTATGTGCTTTTTCTTGAGGGCATTAGAAATCAGCACAGACTAGTGCGTGAAGAGGAATGACCTTAACTACTTACAACATAATGATGCCTGGCTACAGATTTCTTTATTACAGACAAATCTAAATGTGCACATCACTTTATGTATCTTCATGCCTACTAATATATGAACTGCCTTCATCCCCCTCCCCCCGCAAAACCTCACACATCAGGGGCATAGTTTTCCACCCTTTATGAATACACAGCTTCCTTATAAGAAGCTGGAAGAGACCAGGAACTCTATACATCAGTTAAATGCTCACATGAAGAGATGAAGAATACTCATGTTTCAGGGAATGGTGCAAAATTAACTACTATGACAGCTTTGTATAAAATCTCATAGGCTCTCAGCCAAAATGTCTCAGTAGAATGCTGCTGCTTTTCTTGGGTTACATGGAGTGGCATTTTACTGAGAGAACTGGACTGAGGTCCCTTTAGGCCTTTGTAGATGAAGACTTATTACTGGACAGGAAAAAACGTAGAGCACAAAATAGAGGTAAAATATAGGCATTATCTATACTTGTAAATTGCTCTTAGCTAGGATGGTTAAGTATGATGTCCCTAACCTGTGTTTGTCAGAAGCTGGGAATGGGCAACTGGGGATGGATCACTTGATTGATGACTACCTGTTCTGTTCATTCCTCTAGGACACCCGACACTGTCGGCAGACAGGATACTGCGCTAGATGGACCTTTAGTCTGACCCAGTATGGCCATTCTTATGTTCTAAAACTAAAGTGCAGCCACAGCAGAACCATTAGAAGAGAGCTCTCTGAGTGCTCCGTGTAAACCAGCTCCATGAGGAGAGTAGCTAACAGCACTGGGAACCTCTTTACATGGGTGCTTTACAGCCCTGTGACTTGCCATAGTTGGTAGGTATTTTTTCACACCCTGAGCTAGAAAACAGCAGCACAGTAAAGTGGCAGCAAAATTTAGCTACAGAGTTCTAAATTCCAAAACCTGAAGGGACTATTGGATTTATCTAATCAGACCTTCTGTTGAATACCACAAAAATACGTTTATTTTTGAACTACAGCATATACTTTTTTCAAAAACAATCCAAATCTTGATTTCCAAATGGCCTGTGATAGAGAATCTTCTGCTCACCCCTTGACCTTGGTAAATCGTTCCAATGGTAAATTGCCCCTCCATTTAATCTGTTGAGAGTTTGCATTTTATTTTCAGTCTGCAGAGATCTAAGTTCATGTCAACCCAGGCTTTTTTTCTGCCAGATTAAAGGGCCCTTATTATTTTCAGATATTTTCAAAGTTTGTTGCCCATTTATGTACTTACAAAGTGTGACCAAGTCATTCATAGATGATACTGCTTGTCTTTATTTATGCTGGGCAGGGGAATCTTCTTTGGGTGGGGATCACTGACCCACAGAAAAAAAAAGTCATTTGGGGGCACACAACAGTAAGCAAAAAACCCAAAACAAGCCCACAACCCTCACTGATGTGGCCCCCAACTGAGAAACCTCACTCCCCAACCCTACAGTGGGGTGGGGAAAGGAAGGGAGAGAGAATTGAGGTTCATTGTTTCCTACAGACCAAATCAATCCTTCTGGGGTCCTGGGACTAGCAGATTTTGTGGGCTCTCCTAGACTCTGGGGTGGGGCCAAAATGTGGGGTTCAGGGTGTGTGAAGGGTCTGCTGGGGAGCAGGATAGGTAGGAGTGTAGGCTCTAGCCAGGAGGTGGGGTGAGGGTCTGAGGTCTAGGCAGGAGGCAGGGTAGAGGAGGAAGCTGTGGGTGGGGGACTGAGTAAGAGGGAGGATGTAGGAGTGGGGTGGGGGTCTGGATAGGAGGGAGAGTGCATTGGACGACAAGGACCATGGATAAGAGGCAGATATGGGGATGTTTACGTGGCTCTGGGCCACCTGCCCCTCACAGGCACCTTTCCAGTTGCTCCCATTAGCAGTGACTCCAGACAATGAGAGTAGCGAGAAAAGCCTCCAGGTAAGTGGTTTCCTGCAGTCATTCCCCCAGCCAGCAGGAGGAAAAGTGGCAGCACGTGGAGCTACTTCTCCCCCCACCCTCTGAGCGGGATCTGGCCGACATGCCCCCCGACCCCCAAAGTGGGAAGCCAGTGCTGACTTAGCCCCTCAAGCATGCACGTGCACACATACATCACTTCTTTCCAGTATCTTTTTATCAGGATACCCAGGACCTTCTGGGTCCCCCAAACAAAACATAACAAAGGGTTTAAACCAAAACAGGAAAAACAAGCTCACCTAGTACACAGTCCTGGCCGTCTCCACTTCTCCCATAGCACACTCCCGCCTTTGGCAGCCAGGAGTGTTCTCCCAGCAGTACATGCCAGCCTACGCCCATTTACCAGGCTGCTCTGGTTTCCTGGAAAGCTTTGGGGTCACCCTAACTGGAGCCATTATCAGACAGACCTACCTCACACAAGCCCCTTTTATCGGAGGCGTGGCCGTGTTAGTCTGGATCTGTAACAGCAATGAAGGGTCCTGTGGCACCTTATAGACTAACAGAAGAGTTTTGAGCGTGAGCTTTCGTGAGCACAGACTCACTTCATCAGATGCTGGTCTTGGAAATCCAAGACTAGCATCTGATGAAGTGAGTCTGTGCTCACAAAAGCTCATGCTCAAAACTCTTCTGTAAGCCCCTTTTAGTTCTCCCTGACTAGGCAGCCTTCCCCTCCCTGCCAGGGGAGTCCACAAAACTCTTCTCCCTCTGCATGTCTCCTCTTCACCAACACTCCCAGTCCACTCAGCTGCAACTAGTCACCACCTAACTAGTCACATGTCTCTCACCAAGCTGAATTAAGCTCCTGATTTGGCCCCATCTCCTCTAAAGCAGCGGCTCGAGGGGCTGCAAGCCACAAGCCCTTGGGTAGAGTGGAAGGGGACACAGAGAGAATTGCCCTCCAAGCTGTACTGCTCTAGTGAGAAGGGGGCAGTCCGGGGAGCAGCTTCACCTCCCACCCCTGCACCAGTTCTCACTCTCAGGCCAGGTCAGAGGCTGGGGGCTGGGAGCTGGAGCCAGGCAGGGAGGGGAAGCAGCTGCTCTGGTCGGTGTCATGGCACTACTCTGGCTGCTGCTCGTGCTCGTTTCCTTTTGACTGCTTACAACGCGGTAAGACCTGTGTCACTCCCCTGGGGGAACAGTGGCGGGGGCCTCCCTTGTACAGCCCCTATTCACCTCTCCAGGCAACAAGCCACTTTCACAAATTCCCTAGCCCCCCCCCCCCCCCCCGTACCTTATGTGGTTTTCCCTTTTTGAATGGAACCCCCCCCCCCACTCAAGTTATAATTCCAGCAGTGCATCCCCCTATCCCCAACAGGCTGCGTATCCTATCAAAACTTAGCCCCTCTCCCCCCAGACTCTGGGCCGTGCCAGTTTTTCTATCAGGAAGTGGAGCAACTTATAAAGGTTGAGACTCCCTGCTTCACACAGACAAAGAGCTCTGAGGCTTCTTTTTTCAATCTTGTAACAGGAAGGTATTTATTATTCAAAAAAACCCAGCTAGTAGGGGCTCAGTTCTCAGCTTGTGTAAATTACCATAGCTTTGTTGGTTGCAGTGGTACTGACTTTGAAGATGTGTATGTTTCAGTTAGAACATGGCTTTTTCTCTAGACTAGTGGTAGGCAACCTGCAGCCCATGAATGCCCTAGTAATCCTCTTCTTCTTTTCTGCATTGAGGCACCAGAACCCTGCACTTCCTACTCTTTTTTCCTCGTCCCTCGCAGCGCTTTTAGAGCATGTGACTCTGACTTGCGCTGTGTCCTCCTCCTGCTCCTCCCTGCCCTCTGAGAGCTGGGGCACTGCAAATGAGCTGCTCATGGGCTGTTCCAGCTCTGGAAAAGGAGGAGGGCAGAGCACAAATCAGGTCATTCATGGTGCTCTAACAGTGCTGGAAGGATGGGGGCAGGAGCAGGTAAGTGCAGGGCTCTAGGGTAAGAAGCCTGGGTAAGGTGGGGGGTGTCATGGGTGGAAGCCCTGTAGGCTATGGACTGCTGTGGCCCACTGGAGTGCAGGAGGATCACTCGTGAACTGCTCACAATTCACAGTTGCCTGTTGCTGCTCTAGGGTATATAAAGACCATCATGTAGGTGATGTGTGCCATAAGCACTGAAATAGTTGAAGAACATCGTCCTTAATAAGGCCTTTTATACCTGAGGTAATATGAAAGTCGGATGCATTATGTTTCAAATTTACAAGAAGAGTAAAAAGAGAGCAATTACGATGCAGAGCCATGTTGTAAAAGGTTAAGCATTTAAAATCCAGTAGAATTCCAAACATGACACCATTTAAAAAACTGGCATTGCAGTTTTATATCTGTTTCTTACAAACTCCCATAGCAGCTTTGCTCAATTTAAAAGTAAAATAGATTTGGCTACCGTCATGTGCATAAGAACTCCTGGAATTTAAAAGTTAAGCTGTGTTTTTCCTGACTCATGTGTTACCAACCAGTAATACATCCTATATGTAACAAAAAAGTGTAACATAGGCTATGCCTACATTAGCCCCCCGACTTCGAAAGGGGGATGCTAATGAGACACTTTGGGATAGGCTAATGAGGTGCTGCAATGAATATGTCATTAGCATAATGACAGCTGTGGCACTTGGAAAGTGATGCTTTCCATTGCACATGGCTCATCTACATGGGGTCCTTTTTGAAAGGACCCCACATTTCCAAATCCCCTTATTCCTATTTGGTTATACTAGTATTTGGTTATAGGAATATAGTATAGTCTATATAGTACTTGGTTATAGGCATAAGGGGATTTTGAAATGTGCAGGGTCCTTTCGAAAAGGACACCATGTTGACAAGCCCCATGCGATCAAAAGCGGCACTTTTGAAGTGCTGCAGCTATTATGCTAATGAGGCACTGCGTATTCACTGCAGCACCTCATTAGCCTAACCCGAAGTGTCTTATTAGCATCCCCCTTTCAAAAGTGGGGGTAGTGCAGACAGCCATAGTTGCATAAGTAGCATATTTTACATAGGTGTTAATTCAAACTAAGGGCCAGTTTTATTTTAATCTGCACAAATATATAGAACATCCTTACAGAAAAGAATTTAACAAAAGGTTCTGCAGTGACATTCCAGTTAATTCCATCCTGGATATATACAGACTCCATCTCCTGCTCAAAACAAGTTTTGAGGAGTTTACAGCACAAACAAGAACAGGAAATGTGTCACAAAACCAAACATGCTGAAGATAAACTATTTCCTAGCACAAGTACAGAAAGATATTAATGTGAAGAAACCTGTTTTATAGTAATCTTGAATTTTTGACTTTCTTCCTTAAGAGCTTTGTGCTCTTAAGATGCTGAAAATGAAATTGTGCGTGCTACATACCTATAACTATTTACTTAAAAACAAAAAAAACACTAAAGCTGTGGAAGCCATTCTGAAAAACTAAATGAATCATCACCAAAACATAAGGCTGTGTAACAGTTTTATTTTTTGTTTCTATATTGACATTTTATGCACAAATATTTTATCAGAGTAAAAATAGAAAATAATTGTTTCATGTAAAATTACCAAAAAAATTCAAAACGAAATACATAATTATTAGCAGAGTATAAGTGTCTTTATTTAAAGAGTAAAAATGTATGCAAAACCCCACTGTTTTACAAAAATTGGGATAATTTTTTTTTCTGGCAGCAACAGAACACTATTATTGACATAAAATATTCTACAGCCTTTATTTATCTGAAGACATCAAGTTAGTCAGATTTCTTCCTTGGCTACAGGAAATTTGACAACTCTATGCTGTTTGAAAGATGCATTGGTCCTTTTTAAATTAAAAGAATATTGTTGAAGAGCAGCAGATCCCACCAGGAAGTAAAATGCATATAGAAAAACCGAAAAGGGATAACAGTTACTATATTAAAGGGCTTCAAAACAATAATTAGTTGTATTTACAAGAGAAGTTTTGATGACATCTTTCCTAATAGTTTTATTCCATTCTGCATATTAATTAATTCATTTGCTATTAAACTCATTTGGCTGGCCACTTAAAACCCTTCTTTTCTGTCTACTTGCAGTATTTTAGATCTCTGCTAGGAAGACTGAGCAATGTTCACCATGGTATCACATTTATTAAATGGCTAATTGAACTGTGGCTTTTGTTGAACACAGCTGCATAAATGGAATTAAAAAAAAAGTGAACCACAGAACTTGCAATCTTGTTTTCCCCTTTCTTAAGCAAGATAGTGAGCTCAGCTATTTAGTTATATAAGAGATTTCAAATGCTTCATAAATAGTGAAAGTGAACTGTAACTATACTACCATCATGCAAGCTAGACTTATGACTTGACTTCTTACTGATGTAGCCATATTTGTAATTCACAGATTTATTAGGGAATAAAAAGGACTTGTGTAGCTCTTATAAACCTACTACATCTTTCGGAAGCAGTATACTCAGCTTGTTGACAAATGAGTGCTTCAGTAACTCCAGAATGGTAAATTAAAAGGCATTGGAGGAAACTGACAAGAGAAACTACAAAGGTGGTGGCTAGCAACTAGAGAGACTTAAAAGGTAGATGAACAAAAGTGCATGTAAGAAATCCTTGGACCTACAGCATGGGCACTATGATGTATCTGGGGAAAAAAATCCAGCCCCTCGATATACCCTGAAAAAAAATAAAGGCTAAAAATATGTAAGTCACACATTTCCAATTACTTTAAATCTAATCCCTTTTTATTTGACAACAGCAATAACAAAATGTTCCCACCACTCAGTATAAGTAAATTTTATATTAAGCATCTGTCAGCGTAACCAGGTTCTTGACTTAAGTTTTAAAAGTAACTTGACCTTTTTTCAACATGGTACCAAAGATTTTCTCTTATGCAATTATATTTTTACTTGTCAAGTGACACCACAGCTTCTGCTGATGGTTCCTTTTTAAAAAAATCTGCTTGCAAGAACAGCAAAACTGCATGGTAACAATATTCATACCGTTTAAGCAAGGGCAAAAAGTAAAAACTGTGCAGACACAGTTTTGTACAAGTTAATATGTATATGCCTGAATGAAGTAGTATTTATACCAGTCTCTAGATTCAGGATACATTATACTTTTTTGAAGAACATATCCAAATAAGTAACTGTGTGCTGCTTAGGTCTCAAGCATTCAGTTTTGTTTCAGAGGCCGTAAAACATTATCTGAAATTTGAAAAGAAACTAATTTTAAATAAACTATACTTTTCATATTTTATTAGGACAGACTGTACAAGAATCCGAAGTTCAGACTTCAGATTTTTATAAATTTATTTGCAATTCATTGTGTTTCTAAACAGGAAAGCACTGCTGAATGTGATTAACTTAAGTCTTCATCAAGATCAACTATAGTGCAGGAATAAGGAGTACTGGGTAATAAACGACCCTTTGGGCGAGGGAAACCTTTTCAAGTTTTTAAATCACCTGACAGAAAAACATGGAAATCTTTATTTTCTTTTGCTGGGTAGCCAGCATAACATCTTCCAAAAGTTAAGAACTTGGCCCTTGTATACGCATGTTATCTACGTTACAATGAAATACTCATCGTTGGCTGTTGAACTAAGGTAGATTAAGCCTGGATCACTGTCTTCAGCACTAATCTTAAGTGTAGTCTATTTTTAGTTTTCTTTGTTTAAAAACAGACACTGTCCTAGGGACTTGATGCTTTGTATTATTTTTGTGTGGTTTTTTTCTGTTTTGCTTGATTAAATGAGATTAACAGGCATGTTTAAGGGCAGCCCCTGCTTTCATGTCTAACATCCAATTCCATTTTGCAGTTCAACAGAGAAGAACAGAATTTAAACTATTGGCCAGTCTGTTTCCTGTAGATGCTTCGCTTTTCTTAAATGCTGCAACAAATATTTTATAGGGCTGGACATACGCCATGGACCACTTCAGCTTTCCTCACCAATTTCAGCAGACTATGTGCCACAGCAGGCCAGTCTTCACAATGAAGAAGTTGTCGTGATCCCTTAACAGACACTGAAATATATGCTGTTAAAGAGCAAAATTTATGGGTGTCCCAGTTCTTTGTAGAAAATCATGCATCATATTGTCAAGGAATAAAAAGAAGCTTTCAATTCCAATAAAGGTAACTGCTCTGGGTATATAAGAAAGGCCTCAGGCTCCCAACTTTCTGATCCTAGTGCTTAATTGTCCTTCTCGGTTTTCAGAGATGCTGTAGCTAGTGCTACTGCTGTGACTGGCTGTGCAATGCCATGGAGTTGCATCTTCGCCAGTTTCTTTTGCTCACACTCTGTAACCAATCGGTTCAGCTCCGCTGCGCTATATCCAATGAGAGTCTTCAAGTCACAGACAAATTTGTACACAAACCTCTTCCCTTGTACTTTGCAGATCATATCTCCATCATAGTAATAGCTTAAATGAGAAAAACAAAGCAAAGAAATCAGGGCTAAGTAACAGTACAATATTTTACATACACATCACATTTAAGGATACTGAAGCATTAAAAGGTAGGTTTGTTTCCATAGTAAGATCTTGTTAAGTATTTATCTTATCTGCTTATACAAAACTACACCTAGTGTCTTGGGCTTTTTGACATAAATGTAAAGAAGAGATTACAGCAATGAAATATGAATTCTTTCTTGAACTATCCAGATGAGCTACTGGGAGAGCCATGTTACTAAATTAATCATCTCTGCCACACATCCCAGAGCACTGAAAGTTGCTTGAAGAATGAGCATCACTGTGAGTGACAACAGACTAGAATGACTCTTTTGCAGGATTTCACTGATTATTTTTGCCTTAACGGCAGAGAGAGATTCTTGACCATTTCTGCTACAAGGACAATTATCTAGACAACTGTATGTGATTGACTTCATGGTATGCACTCATGTATTGAGCTGTCAGGTCCATAACTTTGACTGCTGCCTCCTCACTTGGTGGAGAAAGTAGCTAATTTCAAACTGAACAGTGTAGTCACTGTATTAATCCATTTTATAAAAAAGAACAGGACTGTGTATTCACATAACCCATCTAAATCTACAGGAAACTTCAATAGCAAGTACTGGAGTTACACTTTTTCCTTTGTATAATTTAAATACAGGACCTATTATAAAAGTTAGAAGCACAGTCATTATCTAAGTATACAGTTAATTATGAATTAATTGCTTTTTGATGGTCAGTATTTTTCATGTTTTAATCACAAGAGAACTGCCATACCAAGCAGAATGCAAGTAAGGCAACATAAAGCTGTACATGTGATCTATGGTACCCTAGAGACATTACAAAATCATTAGTAACTAAGAAGCACAAATGTAACTTTTTTGTAGCTGTATTTTGTGCTCTCCCTCATGTAAAGCATTAATGAATTCAGACTTCTGAGGTTTAACACAATTGTGATAAATTTGTACAAGGCACAAATATCACAAAAGAAAATTACCTTCACATGGTTGTTTCTCTAAAAGAACCATTTGACTGGATTCCCATTCTTACCTTATCCTCCTAGCATGACATAAGTGAAAACTCCCCTGGCTCTCTGATTTTCAGCCTCTTGGGTGTGTCTACATCAGTAGCCTGCAGAGCATCTACATATTTTCCCTTACTTTGACGTTAACTTTGAAGTAAGGGAGCCCAGCTTCGAAGTCTTTACTCCATTTGCGGGAATGGAGTAGTGCTCTACTTCTAAGTTTAACTTGAAAGGAGGGTATGTGTAGACGCTCTACTTCGAAGTAAGCAACTTCAAAATTATTTTGTAGTGTAGACATAGCCCTTGAAAAGCATGGCTGTGTACAGACCAAATGCCAGGTCATCTGTACTTCTGGGACATTCTTTAGTTCCTCGATAAGCAAGGAACAAAGAGGATCTCTAATTCTCAAGCAAAACTGAATAATTCATTGAACTAGCTTTTGCCTCCCAATTCTAATGTGAAAATGGATGGATGAGTGACTAGGAATCCCAGTCAAATATATTTAGAGCTACCACATTCTAAAGATGACATACTTCAGATGGAAACAAAATCTGAAATTTTCAGAAAAAGAAACACAAGTGAGTTTTGCGAACTACAGTGATTGATGTAGACTTCTTAAAATGGGAATTAAGTCTGATGAGGTCCACTTGTGACTGTGGTAATTAAGAACTGACGTGAAGTATATCAGAAGGTCTTGAGCACAAAATTTGTCTACATTTGTCAAAAGGCAGACCCTTGAGAGCTGACAGAGCATCTATCTAACAGCTCATGCTAGAAGAAACTACAGAATTGGGAGCTAGTACATAAAGTAACAGGAGAAATATTGATCAGTTTTTACAGAATTTTGTTACAGATGCAATCCATAATATTGAGTGTAAAACAAACACAGAAAATGAATCAATGTTAAGGAATTCTTATTCTATTGATTTGTGTTTCAGTTTATGCTGAAATAAATGTTTGTAAAGTACAAGAGTAAAAATGAACATTATCAATTTTTTTGTTGAGTAATGACAGATACTGTTTCTGGCAATTCATTGACGGAACAGTAAAGAATGCACACCAAAATAAAGACCAATTGCTTTTCTTGTTCTCTGTATTCACAGAGCATTTATGAACTACTTTTAACTTGTACAACAAACTATTTTTCTGATAGCTGGGTAGACTATGTAGCAGCACCATCAGCAGCATGACTATCATTTACTGTATTAAGCAGATTTACACAGTGGTTCTAATAAATTAGTAAACAAAACTTAAGGGTTTTTTTTTTTAAATGAAAATTCAGATTGTCAATTTTTCCCCATTCTTTCCCCTAGCAAAAGGAGGCTTTTAATACCACTGTACACATCTAAATGTTAGAAAACATGACAGTATTGATAGAGCTGCCAAAGGAGAAATACTGTGAGGAACAACTTGTAAGTATGTACAGAGAGGTACCTGTGTTAGTCTGTATTCCAACAAAACAAAACAGCAGAAATGTAGCACTTAAAGTTTACAAGAATTATATGAAAACATCTCAATATCCTGGTGATAAGAAAGCTGTTCTTGAGTTCTTTTGCTGCCTTTTCTGCTTTCAGTTATAGTTTGCTTATTAAAGAAAAATAATGCCTTTAAGATCACTGGTCCGATACTGATGTTTCAAGAAAATTTTTCATGTATACCTTATAACAGCAGATCATAAAATAATATTATATGATATACAGATCATAAAATAATATTATATGATGATAAAATGTTAGACAAAATTCACACATTCATTATTAGGAATTCCCTTGCAGTAAACTATGTATACAAACACAATTAATTTACACTTTTAAATTGCTCCATTCTTGACATACATTTAAATCACTCATTTAAAATCTCTTGATTTTGCAAAATGTCATTTATACTAATTTGAAAATTTGTGCTATGCAGCTTCAGATTAAAAAATAAAAATACTTTAGTTCAAAATAAATGCTGAGCACATACTCTCTTTTCTGAAACTCACAAACCCCTGTGGGTTTAAAAAAAAATCAAGATTTTAAAAAACAAGGCCCTGATCCTGTAAACATTTATGCTTGTAATGTAATTGTCCTTATATAAAGAATGTTAAAATTGCACAAACATTTGACGTATCAAGCTTGTATGTTGGAGTGGGCCAAATTACTGCAAAAGCGGATTTGAATGGAACAAAGCAATGCTGGAGAAAAGGGGGTAAACGTGTTTCTTTCATAATTTAAACATGCTGAATTTTGAACTTTAATTAAAAGCAAAAAATTATCTGTAATTTAAAAATAAACAGAATGTGAAGGACAGATATTAAATACAGAATATGTTCCTAATTTGGAATCCTGTACTACGAGAAAATGCACAGAGTGACCTCTACTGCGTAGAAAGGGACCTGGGGATTACAGTAGAAGAAAAGCTGGATGAGTTAAGAGTGTGCCCTTGTAGCCCAAAAAAAGGTTAACGGCAAAAGGGGCTGCATTAACAGGAGAACTGCCGGCAGACTGAGGCAACATCTACCCTATGAGATAAATTCGAATTTATTAAAATTGATTTTGTAATCCTGGGTTTTATGAATTTGAGCATCCTCACCTCCCCATAGATTCCCCATAAAGTCGATTTATTGCTGACACACACAATTGCCAAACATCAACTACTGCAACAGTGTATTGTGGGGGGGCCTATCCCACAGTTTCCTCATCCCTGTAGCATTCTGGGTATTTTTGCTTGTGCAGCGTGGGAAAAAGATGCCCTGCAAGTGGTCGTGGGCATGTGATGTCATCTTCCCACACTGCACTGCCCTCATTCCCCTCCTATGGAAAGCAAATGGCCATTTTTCCAGAAGGACAGAAGGAAAAGTAAGGTATCAACAAAGATCGCCAAATTAACTGAAATTTCTTACTTCTATAAATGAATTGCTTTTTATAACTGAATTAACAAAGATTTTACAAAAAGCAACAGATACCTGTGTCTTCTCAACTGGCCCTCCAGCCACTGTCCCCCCTCCCTTGATTACAGAAACATGATTCCTGAAAATAATACGGGAACAATGCCAAGCTTGAAGAGTAGGATAGTAAAGGCTAGGAAAAAAAAAATATTTCATGATGCAGGGTTTTTTGCTCCCCAGTTCATTACACAGGGATGCTCAACATGGGGGTTGGGACTCACCAAATTTACATACACATGAATCCTTCTGGTGCCCTGGGATCACCCAGGAGTCTGTGACTGCATCTACACTTAACTTGAATTGTGTACTACAAACTGTCTTTGCAACCATCGACTTCTGTACCTGTCTTCACGGCAGAAGGTTGACAGGAGTGCTCCTCCCACTGACCTTCCTTACCAGCATGAGGCTCAGGCGGAGTTCCGGGGTCAACATTGACCCTGGAATGCATCGTTTTGCGCATGCGCAAAACAGCACCCCAGAAGATCAACCCTGAGTGGTCAATCTTCTCCGGCAAGTGTAGATGTAGTAGCCTGTGTTCTCAACTGGCCCGCCAGCCACTGTTAAGTTGGCCAAGTTTGAGGAAAGAAAAGGACAGCATAAGAAATAACTGAAATATCAAAGATTTTACAAAAAGCAGCAGGTGTCTGCAATGGGCTTAAACTGCAGCAAGGTGTGTGTGTCTTCTCAATGGGTCCTCCAGCCACTTTTCCCTGTGTTAAGGGGGCCAAAGTTTGAGGAAAGGGGAGGACAGAAAAGGTTAGGAAAACGATTTTTGGCTTCCCACGTCACTACAGAGAGTTGTCCAATGGAGGAGATGAGGCTCGCCAAATTTCAACAAGCAGTGTTGCTCAGGCGGGCCCTGATTGACTGCTAGGGGGCCGGACCCCTAGGGGTTGGGAATTGGGTGGATCAAAGGATGAAAGGCCAGTTGACGAGGTCCCTTCAGTGTTGCTCAGGGGGGTCCAGCCCCGACTGACTGTGTGGTGGCCAGCCCCCCTCATTGCCAAGGGGGAGCATGGGGTCCATGGCTGCAGAGACAGTTGACATGGTCCCCACAGTGGCAGCAAGCCCCTGAAAATCTTCACCACTGGGAGAGACTTCCTCCCAGTGGCAGCAAACCCTCCCAACATTTATTTGAGGAGGAAGTGGGTGTGGGGTCTGTCCCTCAAGAGCCAGTTGAGATGGTCTGCCCAGGCAGCAGCAAGCCCACAAAAATCTTTCCTGCCCTTGGAGCCCTCACTGCATGCAAACCAGGACATGGTGCTGCCTGGCAGCATGATTTGCAGTGAGCAGCGGGAACATCCTTTTATTGGGTCAGGGGCTACCCACATGATGTGGCTGGGTGCAGGCAAGACCCCAAATGCATGACACCTATGGGGGAGGGAAGGAGAGAGGCCCCCGCACAAATGTAAACTGCAAAGAAGTAGTTTCTCAGCCTCTCATGCAAGCACACAGCACCCCCACCCAACAGCTTAGTTGCCATGTGGTCTGGCGGGACAGGGGTAGGGACTGGCGCCAGCACAGGAAAAAAAATAAATAAAAAAAAAAATCAAGTGCGCAGCTTGCAGAGGTAGAGACAGAACTACGAACTCTGTGTTGGGGCTATTTTTAATAGGTAGATGTGCTCACAGTGCTGACAGCAAAGAAAGAAAAATTTCTCAGCATCTCACACACGCATGATCCCACAGCCATGGGCTTCCTGGTGCTGGATTCAAATTCGTGGGCTTCCTGTTATCTAATTCCTGCACACCTGCAGAGCAGCAGAGATGGAAGCAGCCAGAGAGGAGGAATGTGGGGCATTGTGGAATACATATGGGATACCTCTGGAGGTTAAGGGATTCAATTCAAAAATATGGCGCTTCCACACTAAGCCTTCATTCAAACTTGATGCTACGCCCAGCTGCTTTCACGAATGTTATGATATTGATATTAGTGATCCCTAAAATCAAGCTAATTGTATTTACAGGAAAGACAGTGACACTGTAAAATCAAAATAACTGCCTTAAATTTGACTTTATCATGTAACATAGATACAGCCTAAGTGAAGTGATTACTCCCACCTATTCGGCACTGGGGAGGCCACCTCTTGAATACTTCACTTTTAGGGGCCACCATTCCCTACTAGAGAAAGGAGGTGGACAAACTGCAGAGAACGTCCAGAGTAGTGCAAAAAAAAATGATTAGGGGGCTGTGGCACGGGACTTATGAGCAGAGGCTGAGGGAAAAGAAAAGAAGAATGAGAGGGGATTTGATGGCACCCTTCAACTTCCTGAAAGGAGGTTCCAAAGAGGATGAAGCCAGTTAGCCTCAGTGGTGGCAGATGACACAACAAAAAACAATGGTCTCAAGTTGCAGTGGGGGATATCCAACTTGGCTATCAGGAAAAACATGGGCTGGTTAGGAAGGTGGTGTAATCTCCATCCTTACAGATTTTAAAAGCGAGGCTTGACAAAGCTCTGATGGGAATGATGTATTTGGGCTTAGTCCTGCATTGAGCAGGGAGATTTGGGACTAAATGACCTCCTGAGGTCTGTTCCAACCTTAACCTTCTATCATATGGCATTCTTCCTCAAACATCAAATTCAAAATCTGGCTGGACAAGTTTTAATGAAGAGTTCAGTAACTCCCCATTAACTCCGGATATGTCTACACTATGAGATACTATTGATTTTAAGTCATTTAGCTTGATTTTAGCAAGTGCCTGTCTTCATTGTAAATTCCATTAGCTCGATGTATGGTGCACTAAATTCGACATAATATCAATATCATAGTAACCTGACGGGTGTAGTGTTCAGTTCAAATTTAAAATTCTGAATGAAGGGTAAGTGAGGAAGTGCCATGTCTTTAAACTGACTTCATTAACCTCCAGAGATGTGCTGTATGTACCGCACAGTTCGCTCTGGCCTCTTTCATCTCCACTGCTCTCAGGTATGGAGGAATTAGGCAACAGGAAGACCATTTCAATTCGGCACCTGGAAGCCTGTGGCTGTAGGGTCATGAGGGCTGAAAAATCTTCTCTCTTTTTCTTTGCCATTAGCATGGTTGTGGGGTCTGTGGTTCTGTGTATATCTCTGCTAGTTGCCTGGCACCAGCCGCTAGCCCCCCCCACACCATGTGGCAGCTAGGCTGTGGGTCGGGGTCATGCTTGTATGATAGGTTGAGAAACTTTTCAGTGGTTTACATGCTGTTCTGCCCCCCACATCTCCCCTCTTTCTTCCCCCCGCCCCGGAGGCACCATGCAGTCTGGAACTTTCCCATGGCCAGCCACATCATCACGTGGCTTGACCCTGAAGCAATAAAAGGACATGCTACACAAGGTGCCAGACAGCTTGAATGATGTGAGGGTCCTTTAGTCGGCCAGAGGAAGTCTCCCTCAGTGGCTTGGATACTGCGGGGTTGTCTGCTTTTTGGGGGTCTTTTATCTGCCTGGGAGAAGTCTCCCTGAGCGGTTATGACTTTCAGGGGCTATCACCAAAATGCTACGGGTCTCAGGGAACTGTGGGATAGGTTCCCACAATACACTGCTGCAGCAGTCAATTTAAGCTACTTGTGTGTGGCAGCAATAAGTTGATTTTGTGGGGAGCATGTGGGAATGTGAGGACGCTCAAAATCGAATTGATAAAACCTAGCCTTAATAAATCAATTTTAATAAATTCGATTTTAGCTTGTAGTGTGGATGCAGCCTCAGTATGGTTACATGCCTATCATTCAGACCACAGCTTACAAAGTTGATACAACTAGTACTGCTGTTGAAAGACTTTCACAAGTCACCAGACATCTTCAACAGAAACATTTAGTCAGAACAGCTGATCAAGCACACTCTTCCCTGCTCTGAGGGCACTAAAATGGACTGTACCGGAACATAAAGATATTCTGATTCCATTGTGAGGTAGTCTACACATATCAATAAACGCCCTAAAAATGCTGGGCTGGGGCACCATATTTCAGATTCCGGATTGTCAAGTGCATGCACTGAAAATGGAATTTTAGGCAGACAAATGACTGAGTGTGTAATTGCTGGTAAATATTATGCATACACCATTTATGCTCACAAAATTGGTCTGTATGTGGTCACTCTTATCACCTAACTTTGGAGTCATCTCCAGCAACCTGACAAAAAACTCAAGAGGAAAGTCTCTAGAAGATTACAAAAAATTAGTGTCTGTTCCGTCATTTGCAAGCTTCCATGACCAGATGGCATGACCCATGCTTAGCTGATGAGAACAGCAGCAGGTGATAGCACAGCAGTTTGCATCTCTTTTTTAATTGATGTGTGACAAAGGATTGTACATAACTGACAGAACACTACAGTTAGACCCCTGGTGTCCAACATGCTAGCCATATGTGGCTATTTGGCTGGTTGAGTGTGGCTAGTTGGCTTGAACAATATATATTTTCAAAATAATGTGGCCAGTGTGCTATAGCAGTAGCCTTTATAGAACTGGGTGGACACCATGGAGTTAAGAGAAAAGTATACAACTATTCAATAAAAATTTAGTGGTAGAGCTTCTTACCGTAGAGCACGACTAAGCTTCTCATAGTTCATGGTGGGTTTATTTTTACGTTGTCCCCATTTCTGTGCAACCAGCTCAGGTTGATTCAGTTTAAACTCCCCTTCGTCGCCAACCCAAGAAATACAGTCTCGAGCGTCTTTATCAGTAAGAAGTTCTAGCAAAAACTGCCATAGCTGAATCTGGCCATTGTTTCCTATTGAGATAAAAAGTCATTGAAATAGAATAGGAGTTATTTTCTACGGAGCAAAAGAGTTATTTTAACATATAAAATATCCTGGTTACACTGTGGCCACCAAATTTTTTTTCAATAAGACCTTAAGTTAGCTTCTAAATGCACACTTCGGCACTTAAATAGTTGCCCTGGCTCTCTCAGAAGTGCAGCTCACTCAATATCTCTCACTAAAATCTTGGGCTAGAAACATAGTTCTAGGTTCCAATTTTTGAAAATCTGTCTGGTGTCACAAGCTTCTTGATTTGTTTTGGAGACAGAAAAAGCAGCAGCTCCAACTGATGGGCAAATACAGAAAGGAAAGCAATATTGGAGGACAGAATCAAGGTAGCTAAAGGACCTGACACAATATTAATGGTATAAACAGTTTGGATGAAGAAAATCTAAGGAAAATCTTGAAATTAAACTTCATAGGTAATCTGCAGTTTTCCTGAATGTGCCTTCACTTCACTGGGAGTAGAAGGTCCCTAATTAGTGAAGTTAAAAATGGTGTAAGAAGAAAAACTAAAACAATATCCAAAGTGCCTGGTTAGAATTCTGGAACATATTTGCCTCTCCCTCAGCTTCCTTCTGGAATGATCCAGTAAGGAGATGATAAAACCTAAGCAAAGGGCAATGAGTGGAAGGAAGGGGGTCACCTCTAAGACAGTGGTCAAACATGGCTTTGTTTCAGCTACACGATAGCACTTTCAGATAGTGCTCTTTAGAAGTGATATAGTACTTACTCAAAACAGGTCAGGGCTACATACTGCATCAGCACTTCTTGTTGCACGTGGATTTTCCCTACAGGCCTCATGTCTAAGTAAAATTTTGGCAAAATCATAATTGAAAAGGATATGACTATATGTTGCAAATTCACCATTAAGCATTTATAGCATTTACATTACAATAAAATTGAGATCATACCTGTTCTGTTCCCAGGCGAACTTCTGTCTTCTCCTGAGATTCTTGGTGCCCTCTGTACTTTAGCTGCCTTTGCACTGCTGTTTATTACTTTAATGGTGGTTGGGGTAGCAGGCTGTACAGATGCTGGAATAATTTGCACAGCTGTGAAGCAGCAAACATTGGAGAAAAATAATTATAACAGTACAAACACACACACACACACACACACACACACACTTGTAACTCCATGTTCTAACACCTCAGGAATGGAGGTTGTTTGTAAATCTGAACAAAACATGGTTGTTCTTTCAAAAGTTTGCAACTGAACAGTGGCTTAATATAGCCATGAAACATTACGATGCAGAAGAAAATTGCTGTGTTTAACTATTTTAGTTTAAATAAAAAAAAATAAAAAACAACAACTCGAAGAGTTTCCTTTCCTTGTTAGGTCCTTAAACAAAAGGAAACAAAAACATTTCCTTTTTCTAGTTGTTTACATTTAATGCATTACTGTACAATATTTGCTTTTTAAGGGTTTCTGCTGCCTGACTGAGTATAGGTTCAACCTCCCAAAACTGGCACTCTCTAGTTTGGCAACATCTGTGGTCAGGCATGACCACAGATGTTACTAGATCTAAAGATCCTAGGTTTGGAGACTATTAGAGGGAGGGCCAGCCAGAGCTGCTGCGAGGGGAGCCTGGCCACCCTAAGCAGAGGAGCCAGGCAGGGCTTGTATTTCAGGTCAGAGATGGCCCCTGCGGGATTGGAGCCATATGAGCACCCCAGTCAGGGTCACACACAGCCCCAATGACCGGTCAGGGGCCGAGCCAGCGCCCTGGTCAGAGCTGGAGCTGGCTTCTGCAGGCGTGGGCCCAGGGCTGCACTAGTAGCGACCGTGAGGCCAGAGCCCAGCCATATCCAGCGCCCATGGGGCTGTGGCTGCACCCATGGGGCCAGGGCTGGAGCTGTCAGCAGCACCTGCAGGGCCATATCTGGAAGCTCGCCTGGGGCTAGTGCCAGACTCCATGGCTGGCAGCCCGAGCATGGTCAAACATTATCATCCAGAGGTATGGGCAAGAGGTAAGGGGGCCCCAGGGGTGGAGATGGGAATGGAAGGACAAAAGCAGAACAGGCAGCAGGGAGGAACAGCTGACTGTGTGGCCAGGGCAGCTAACCACCCTTCATCTGGAAAATCCCCTCCTCCGGGACCAGTCAAGTTTGGAGGGTGCCAGATAAGGGAGGTTCAACCTGCATCTCCAGATCCAAATGTGGTATGTGATCTGTTTGTAAGTTTAGTGTTTGTAACTCAGCCACTCTACTCTTTGTGTGTATAGATACACATACACACATACGCACCTATGTCAATATTAACATGCAAAATATTTTCCCTCCAAAGAACCACATGGATATTTGTAAACCTTAATTTAAATTGTTGCCACCATTTAAAATGGAATTGGTGTCAGCAATGCAGTAGATATGATACTTTTTAAAAAAGGCAGACTTTATGTTCAATATGAATGTAATTCTGAACAGCTGGAGTTACAAATATTTCACTTGTATCACATGGTGTAGAATAATGGAAATGTTTGTTGATCATAATAGGAAAGTCAGAAACATTCATAATTCTCATTAGGTTCTTAAATAAATTAACAAATTAAAGCTTTACTTTCACGTTCAAAAACATGCACAGGTATGTTATTTCTTTGTGGCTTTTCTGATCTTTTTGGTAGCGGAAGTGCTGAACTCAAATTACGTATTGACAAAAGCCTGTCTTAATAATCTACTACCACGACTACTCACGCTGATCAATAGTAACTGTCGCTATTTCTCCAGAGTGTTCTTGGCTAGCCAATACATCTGCCAAGCAAAAGAAAAATATTTATTTTTTTCAAATCATTAACCTAATAAGTCAACTGAATACCAAATGGATTTTATAGCTGAGGGAGTAAAAAAGTTAGAGAGAAGCAACGAAGACTGTAGAGCGTATAAAGATGATGACTTTTATGAGTAAATATGTAACACCGTGTGAAAGAGGCATGCACAACCTTTATGTCTTTATGGGCATGTGGGATGGTGATTTATTCTCACTAATGAATTTTTGGAACAAATATTATATGCACTTTTTTATTCTTTACTCAAATTTTCTCTTGTTTTTTGTGACATACTTATTTCAATGTCACAGACAGAAAATTACCTTACGTAATTGCTTCTAAACACTGAACACACATGAATGAATAACAGATTAGCTGCAGTGTATATGGTCTAAAGAATTCACTTAGTACGTTTCATATTTACATGAAACTGCAACTATATTAAGTGCCATACTTAATTATAAGACTGTATCAGAAAATGAACTAAAGCTAATAAAAATAAATCAGGAATCCTCAGGTACGTGGTAAGAATCATATTTCTTTGTAACTTTCTTCCTATATTAGACTAACAGTAATAAAATTTGAAGCAAGATGAGCCACTCAGGTTTAAAATATTGACTTTTGTATGACCAAATATTCTCACTTGAACACATTCTCTTATCTTGTATTTGACACCTTGGGTTTCACTGCTAATTGAAAGTGGAAAATAATTTGGATTGCTCACAACTGTTCTATAGTCTTAGAGGTATAGCCCTGTTAGTCTGTAGCATCACCAACAACAAGCAGTCCTGCAGCACCTTCCAGGATAAAACCCCAGGATTCTAAATGTCTGTGCCAGTAATCTGAAGTGGGTCTTACCCACGGAAGCCCATGACCTCATAAATCTGTTAGTCCTGAAGGTGCCCCAGGACTGCTTGGTATTTGACACCTGTCCTTATCTTTCCACGGGGGGGGAGGAGAAATGGGGGGACAAAAAAAAAATCCAGTAACTAAATCAGTCATTGAGAAAGCTCACATACATTTCCGAAGAAGCTCCAGGTGGCTCCAAAGGATTTCTCCCCGAGGGACTCTCTGGAAGAAGTCCTCTTGATTGAGACTACATAACTCTCGGCCTGGAATACTAAGAGTATTGAGGTCTATGTCAGTCATGCTGAACTCCTTCATCACCCATACCACCCAGTGGAGTACTTGGTCTGTTGACCACTGTACAGGGTCTAGAAAAAAAGAAGAAAAATATCTTTAACAGCTGATAAAAGGTTGTGTCATTCTGTCCATTTTAGACACTACAGAACTATTCCTTATAGCCATCAACAATAAAAACCAGAGGGGGGAGACTGTCCCATGTGGCTGAAACAAGTGTGATTGAACAGTCATATGGATGAGTTATTAAATTTAAAAAAAGTCCTAATTCTTACACTTTAGTACAAAGCCTGGTTATGCCACACATTCTTTGTACAGAGCAACAAAAAGAGAGAAGAGAGTGGAGGGCATAGAAAGCTACAATGCAACTAAAATGTTGGTTCTCAAAATGCTGCTACAAACTATTCCTACGGAGCTAATAATTTTTTTCTATGGCTTTGCCTGAGACAGTGCACTATCTGGAGTGCAATTTAGTGCTCTCACTTGGATCACCATTTCTTCTCACCACTTGTGAAGATTTTTGAACCCTCTACGGTTGTATCAATTTTCTTGTTTCACTCCTTCCAATATGAAACAATAATGTCCTGTATGTTGGGAAGGGATACTTTCCTCAACCATGATCTAAGTCAGTAACACCATGTAAAACCAGGGAGTAGCTGAGGATATTAGTGACTAGTGAGATATCTAAGGAAGGTCATTAAGCTTCCTAACCTTTTTGGGAAAAGGGTTTTTTTTTTTTTTTGTTTGCTTGCTTTTGCTTTTTGAGGTTTTTTTTTTTTTGCCTTTTAACTAGGCAAATTTGGGTGAACAGTTAGAACAGATAGCTGTCACAAATCATTTCACATGAAGGACCAATTTTTTCCTGTTACAATTGTAATAGCACGTGGGTTCTTTATGCTAACATTATACTCCATAATGATGCTTTCTGTGAGCTCCACAGTTTAACTGTGAAATCTACCATGGGCTAAGAGACCTGCTTATCCTCCAAAACCCAAAAGAGCTTATCTAACCTCTGGGAAGTCCTAACAATAAAGCTGCTTGACATCATGAAAGGCACACATACAGTTTCTATGCTCTTCTGGACAGAATAAAGTATCAGAAAGGTTCTCTCCTCATTCCCTCTGCTGAGAAAAAGCAAGAGCTCTACCTTGTCTGGTTTCTCAATGGGCTTTTGAATTCCATGGCTGAGAAAAACTTGCTTTAGCAGTAACCCCCAAGAGTTCATGAAACTGTCCCTGACAGGGTTTATATCTTGTATTCAGGCAGCAGAAAACGCTCATTTCAACAGTTCTGAACCTGGAACCACTGCCGTATCAACCAAAATGCAAGAGAAAAGAACTGTGCCAGAGTTCTTAAAACCTTGTTTTAAAAAGCTAAACTTTCCATTTAGGGCACACATGTTTAGAATTCTCACCATACATCCCGGAGTCACAAAGAACATCCTCTAGGCCAGACAGTCAGCTCGTCTCTTAACAGTTAAGTAAGCTGTCTGCCACAACATCAAAAATGATCTACTTCCATTGTTGTATAGTCTCCTGTAATAACTCTGGCTTCTCGAAGTGAAAATATAATGAACTTCAGGTCCCTACCCATAAGTTGTGGCTCCAAAAAGCAGTTGGGTCACTTGTTTTCTTTAATTTAGCATTTTCTGATTGTTCCATGCTTCCAACAAAAACAACCTGAATTGGAAAATGACAGCCAGAAACAGCTGTGGAGGTCACGTGTGTTTCTCTCTCTCTGTTTAGACTAGAGAGAATTGTCGGAAAAAGACAAGCAAATCTGCACGTTGCAATTTGCGCATCTTTTCCCGCTTTTCTGTTGGGAGGGACTTCTGCGAAATTTGACCTGCCCTACACAGTGTCAAATTTTGGAAAAAGCCTCCTCTTCTGGGCCATCATTTCTTCCTCTTAGAAGGAGGTTTACAGGGATGGCAACAGAACACGTCCGCTTTTCTGGAAGTGTTCTCAGACATGGCAGATCTTTTCTGGGAAACCTCCAGTATTCCCGAAAAGGGCTGTAGTGTAGCCATAGCTTCTGAGACAAGAATGAAACTGGAGAAACATACGAGAGTTGTTACAGAGTGGAAAGCTCCTGGATGGTGTTAGCTTACTAGTCAGAGCGAAAAATGGTAAGGAATAGAGTCTGCAATATCACTACAAAACAGGGTTTGATTTTACTCCAAGCTCCAACTCTCACTGTCCTTTGAAAAGCACTCTGGATTCTCAAAAGAAGCACATAATTTCAGAAAGTTGTGAGGAGTTGAAAATCTCCTCTAAGAGAAATGTAAATTTTACACATATATAAAAAGATCAGGCAAAATAAAATCTCATCTTTGGGGGAGCATAAAAAATTCATTTACAAAAAACTTCAGAAGTATATATTATTATAAAACACTGACAATACATTCAGAAAACATTAAGCTCCCCACGTGCATCCTTCCTCTCCAACTCCATGATGGGAAGAAAATCTGATATGGTGTTTAAAGGCTGTATTTTTTGGCATTCACTTCATTAAGATTATCAAGAAGAGATAAGAATCTCAAAATGTCTATAATTTGGTTTTGTCATAGAAGAGGGAAATTCTGTTTTCTAGAAAATTCTCAATTACATAATGTAAAACAATTGTAAATATTTGTGAATGTCACATCATTGTAATTTCACAGTTGATTTTCTTCTCTGAGAAAGCAAAGTTTTAATACTAACACATCTGATACAGTTGATTTACAACAGTTTACCTAACACTGAGGCTATGTCTACACTAGCCCAAAACTTCGAAATGGCCATGCAAATGGCCATTTCAAATTTACTAATGAAGCGCTGAAATACACATTAGAATGCTGGCACCCGCCGCACTTTGAAATTGACGGGGCTCGCAGCCCACCGAGACGGGGCTCCTTTTCTAAAGGACCCCAACAACTTCGAAATCCCCTTATTCCTAACAGCAAATAGGAATAAGGGAATTTCGAAGTTCTGGGGGTCCTTTAGAAAAGGAGCCCCATCTGGACGAGCCGCATGGCCGCAAGCCACATCCATTTCAAAGTGCGGCGGCTGCCAGCATTCTAATGAGGCGCTGAATATGTATTTCAGTGCTTCATTAGTAAACTTCAAAATGGCCATTTGCATGGCCATTTCAAAGTTTTGGGCTAGTGCAGACACAGCCTAAATGTTATTAGTATTATGGTGAAGGATATAACTTCTTCTCTTGCATTCTAGTATGGCACGAAATTTCAAAAGCTTTCTGTATCAATCCTTTATTTAACAATAAACCTAGTATAATGAAAGTGAATTCAGAAACGCATCTATGTCAAAGGGATCAACAAAAAAAGTAAATCAGAAGCCACTGCTTCAGTTATTTCTCTGACATCATGTTAAGAATATTGGCCAATTTAATACCCAATTCCTTAAAAGATATGTGACTGAATTTCTTTCTTTCCAAGTGCCAAATCCAAACAATGGCAAGAAAAGGTAAACAATCTGAAATTACTATGATTTATTTTGTGCCATCTTGGTTTATCATTTGGGCTTCATCAACAAGGCAAAAAAAAAAATCACTAAGCCTCTGGGAGTCTGTCTGTATATTGTAGATTGATCTCATGCATATTATTGGAGAGTACATCACAATGATTTAACACAGTTACTCTTCATCTATACAGTCCAGGGTACAAGTGTGGTATAGGTGTCAAGACAAAGTTTCAGGTTAGCTCTCGGAACAAATCATATGCTACAATGCTAGCACATTTAGTCTCTTCCATGGTGACTCTCTTGAAAAAATTATTTTAAAAATTAAGTACATTAGGTACTTAAATCTAAGTATGGGTTTTCATACAAATCTGATTATGCTAGCTGCTTGGCATTCTCTACTCCTAGAAGCTTTAACAGGCCTGAACTGGACACAAGGTCATTCATACAAAAACCTCTGTCAGGTTAAACTGTGTGCACGTATTTAAAAGAACTTTATGCTCTAGAAGAAGGGAAAACCCACAACATTTTAGTTTAAATACACTGTGGAAGAAACCAACCCTCTTCTGCCAGGGAACTATTAGATGTCATAGTCCAACTTCCTTTTTACTATTTGCACTATACTATTTGTACTCCTCACCATAGCATATGAAATATCCTCATGGTATCTGAGCACTTTAATAAATGATATCTTATAACTGAGAATCATTTGATGTTGGGTATTAAAAACATACAGACTATTCAACATGTCAAAGGGCTCACTGCAATTGAAAGTAAGAGTGTTTTTTACCGTAGGGTATTCCAAGGCGTTCCTGCTCCTTTCTGTAGCCTTCCAATGCTGCAGCCCATCGAGTCACTTGTTCAGAGGTCTCATCTGAAATTGTTGTAATGTGCTTTGTGCCATCTAGGGTTATCACTTGGGCTTCCTCAACCAGGTGAGCTTCAGCTTCAGCATGGTGGGCATCTGGATCGATTACTACCTCAACAGTTTCTACAGGTTTTACAATTTCAAGGATGTTTAACTTAGGCTCTATTCCTGTATATGGATGAAAATATGTAAGATAAAATATTTTTGAGCACTGTGAAAGCATTACAGGTTTCATTTAAATCTCAAATATACTATACACTATACACTAACAGAAAGCACCAGATAAAATTCACATCACATTTTCAGAAGTCTCAACACTATCAAGGATAACAAACTCAATGTGATAATTCTTCCTACCCTTCACTTAGCATGCAATTATGATTTAGTAAAGTGAACATAAAAAATTATGTCTCTTCACTCCACAATCCCATGTTTCAAATTCAAATTTTTATATATACCCACACACTCCTATGCAACTAGCAGTTGTGTATGTATACCTAAGGAACTATTATACTCATCCCATAAAGGAATATATTAGGTAAAAAACAGGCCTTGTCTTCAAAAAGTGGATATTTTTGAAGTGTCTTTGAAATAATTACATATGCTTTGATTAGCACCATTTTAAGATATCCTACAAAGGTATACCTACATTGAAGTAAAAGGCCTGCAGGATGACTGAAGGTGGCCCAAGTCAGCTGACTCAGGGTCATGGGGAACTGGATATTGGGCTAAAAACTGCAGTGAAGGCATTCAAGCTCAGGCTGATGTCCAAAACCTTAGAAGGAGATGAGTCTCAAGGGCCCAGGCTCCTGCCAAGCCTTGCAACTTCAAATCAATTGACCATATTTTTTTTATTGCAGCACAGAAGCACTCAAAGAGGAAATGTGATCTAGTGGATCAGAAGAGACTGGAACTCAGAATGCTTGAGCTCTAAATCCAGCTCTACCAGCGATTTGTTCTGTGGCTCTGGGTCAGACCCTCAACTCATTTTCAAGTGAAGAAGGTAAGCAGCGTTTATCTATTCTGCAGGCATGTCGAAGATGTCGGCTACACGCATGCCAGCACTTCAAAGTTTGACGCTCTGAAGTTGCCGCAGGGGACACTTAGCCTAATGAAGTGCTGCGTATTCACCGCAGCACTTCATTAGAAATCTCCCATCGCCCTGATTACCATGCCCCCATTTGAAGTTGGAGTCAAGTGTAGACAAGCCCCCTATGTTTCATTCCATGGACTCCCCTTCCTTCAAGCAACTGAACACAAACTACTTGTCTTTCCTTGTAAAAGGTTCTTAGTCTTTCAGCACCTTATTCATCATCTCTGATATGGTAATGAGACAATGACACCCATCTCCTCTGTACCAATGATGCCAGTCTTGGCTGCCCATTTTTCAAAAAGCACCTATGCACTCTGTCTCAGCACTTCAAGTCAATATCCACAATGCTTTTTTTCTCCTTCAAGTGGGTTTCTGCTATGTTGTCATAAAAACACCTCACCATTGCTGGGCAGAGAGCATGCTGTAATTACTGCACATCATGCCAACGAGAATCATCTCACATTACTTTATCATTCACTTTATACCTTCATATGGTTTACTGTACAAACCTGCTAGCTCATGTATATTAAGCTCCCTGAGGCAGCAACTGCCGCTTTATGTATGTACAGTGCTTGAGGTTTTTAAGTCCCGGCTGGACAAGGTCCTGGCTGGGATGACTTAGTGGGGGTTGATCCTGCTTGAAGCAGGGGGCTGGACTAGATGAACTCCTGAGGTCCCTTCCAGCCCTGTGATTCTGTGACATTTGTGTAGTGATATTAACACTAAAATAAGTTCATGTTTGCTCTTCTTTCTTAGGAGCATTAAGCACTACCTGTGAAAAGATGACAGAATTAGGAACAAGCACATGGACAGGGTAAGTACATTTTTCTACTGTCTTAAGCCTTCTGCCCAAACCCTTCAAGAAATATGGGGTAAAAACCATCATTGATGTTACAATACTTGATGAACCATGAGTTATGCTGACTAGTATTACATGTTATCTGCTAGTATTTCATTCTTGTCATTAATATTAAAGAGAACTGTATTTATCTCAATAAGTTGTTCTCAGGTTTAAATTAGCTGAAAGTAAGAAAATATCAATTACAAAACACCTTAACTCTAGACCTTCTAATTCATAGAATTTTTTATTCTTTATCTACAGTTTCCTTGAGGCATAGGAGAAGTGCTGAGTGTTATCCTTGGAAGTAAAGATTCTATTTCAGTGACAGGTCTCCCAGCCAACCAGGTATCATACGTGCAGGTGGAGATGGTTGATGTCTGGCTGGCAAACCAAGCCATTCTGCTGAGTGAGGAGTGTCGGAACAAGAGGGGAGCGATGAGGGCGGGATGCCTGGAGAAAAGCAGCAGCTCAAAGAACCAGGTTTGTCTGGACCATCGGGGTGCTAGGAAGATGACCCGAACTCCATCCCACCTTATCTTGACCATCACACCCTGAGTGAGGGGCATCAGTGAGAATGCATACATTAAAAGGTGCAGTCCATGTGATGCTGAATGTATCCTTTAGAAAAGTTCTGGCCTAATCCAAATCTGGAGCAAAGTAGGGGGCAGAGAGTGTTGGCAGATGTGTCCCAATACCTCCAACTGGGTGGTATAAGTGGGGACCCCCAGTGCTGTTGCCAGCTTTTTTGCTGTGGTAGGTAAGGATGCCTCGGCGTACCTTTCTCAGGAGGAATGTTTTCCTCTGAATCTGAGGAACTGGAAAAACCAGTTGCTGGTGTGTCACAGTAAGAGAGCCTCAGGCTATGCAAAAAGCTCTCAGTAGAGAAGTGCCTGGAGTGGAGGTAATAAACAGCTCCTCTGGAGAGGGGTGCTTCCTCAGTACCGGCTTCTCAGCGCTTCTCCCAGCATGCTCTGGAGAAGTGAAAGCAGGCACCAGGAGTGTGCTCTGGTCAATTACAGCTTACTTTGCTGAGCTGAGGCATAGGGACTGTCAGAGAGCCTCACTGCTTTAGGTAAGGAAGACGTGGACCTTTCCTTCTCTCCCCTCTTGGGTGAGGACACCTGGGCTGCCCCCTTAACTGCAGGGAGGGCGGCAGCATGGTGTTTTGAGGTGGTCCCTTTCACTGTCGGGAACACAGAGCCCAACGAGGCATATGACCTCTTCATGCCTCAGGGGGATTTACCCCCTTTGTAGGACTTGCCAATGCCAGAGCCCTGTCAGTGCTCTCAACCCAGTGGGAGGAGTCCGTTTGCTCTGCAGGAGCCAAAGCCTGCTCCATAAGCAAGACAGAGAGCTGCTGTTCTCTGGCTCTGCCGGATCGTTTTGAAAGGCTACTGCAGTGAGGACAGCCATCGGCTTTGCGTGGGTATCCCAAGCCCCGGACACAGCGCGAGTGGCCGTTTGACAGGAGTTGAGCCGGCACAGGCAGAGCGCTTTTTAAAGCCTAGGAAATCGGGCATGAGTAAGTGGCTGGCTGCACTTTAATGTGGAGCCAGCAAACGGCAGGGGCCATTAAAGGAGAAGCTGCTTCAGCAGCTCTCCTTGTTATCAGTTTCTTTTTTTTTTTTTTTTATTTTTAAACATTCAAAGTCTGATGTTTACTGACTCTGTTTAAAGACTCGTCTTATCTTAATTGATTGTCGGTTTTTCAGGGCTGAGGGAGTGAAAGTAAAATGCGAGTGGGGGGGCAAGAAGAGAACAACTGAGGAGACAGGTTGCCCACGCACGCGCAGTAGTTGTCACAGGTGTCTCGAGCCTCGGCTCTGTGCAGGTGGGCAGCAGCTGAGGGGCACTGCTGAGAAAATCTTCGGCCCGTGAGCAAAGCGGTAATGACACGCCTAAGATGGAGCACCTATGGGGACCCTCAAAGAGCTATATAAAATCAAGAGATAAATGTATGCCATTTGTTTCTTTAATCAGTAATCCAAAAAAGTAATGATTCTTATGTAACGTATCTGTCAGATAAAAACATCTGACATTTTAGATATCAATAAAACTTCTCAGATTTTAGATTACTTACCTAAACACGACTTGTGACATTTTTATATTTTATACAGCCCATTGTACGTTATACCCATCCTTTCATTTTTTTTTTATCTCTTTTCATAAATTATATATACACGAGTATTTTTATACTATATAGTACTTATTTGTGTTACAACAGCACGAAGGGGTGGCAAACAAGGATCAGAGTTCCATGCCAGTAGGTGCTTTACCAAGACAACACCTTCTCAGACAAGAGCAACAGGTAGATGAAACAGAAAACAGTTTAAGAGAATGAGGTACAAGTACAGAGATTATCCCATAAAATAAGCAATTCTCAGATCACTACTGCCTATTAATGGTCCAAAGAGGTGCATGATGCTGTACAGAATGGAAGATGACTAGTTGCACTCATGCACTGACCGTTGTTACAAAGTTGCAGGACATTTTATATGAAGTATGTCATGTAAGGTATTAATGGAAAAGTTTAAATCTGTTAAATATGATTATCCTATTTAAATTTAATATAGCACCACTGAATCTGAAGTTATGAATACTGGCTATACATGTATATTTCAAATACGTTCTGTTCTTGAGTGACACCCACAGACCAGCTATCCCTGTGCTGGACCAACCACCTATTGCTGGATTACACACATTAATGGCAACTGAGTAGACACAACTCACCTAGTGAGCCCCTCCTGCAGATATTTCAGAGAGCAGTGAGGCAATGGCTGCCCAATGATACAGCAAGCCATGTAAGGATATGTGATCTAAGACTCCACCTTCTACCAGTATTTTTCCATGCACTTATGCTGACTATTTCTTGGTCTTCAATCCTACTAAACTTCTTTAAACTCTGATTTCTAAAATCAAGGAAACTTTACACAAAGAACTGATGACTCCCTTTCTTTTGGGCAATCCAGAAAGACTTAATACAAGCCAGAAGGCTTACCATCACTGCTATCATTCTGACCTACAGACTCTGAAATCAACTGTAATGTATATGATTTCTTTAAGCATTTAATAATGTTCTTTTTCTTCCCTTTTTAAGTAATTCTTCAGTTAGTTTACTACAGATTTGCTGCAGCTTGGTATTCGGTGAGATCCTGAAAGCATATACTGACCTGGGCTGAAAGGCCAGCTCCATGGTGGTGGAAGAGCCTATTAAAAATTATTATCAAAACCAGAAATCACATTTCACAGATGCCTTGGCATGTGGCAAGTAAGCCAGGAGTTCGAATACATAAGGGGACCACGTTTTGGCTTCTTGTTAACTAGTGCAGTGACATGAGAGCTTATTTTTGTTGCTGGCTTGGTGATCTCTAATAACAGAGCAGCAAGAAGTCCTGTGGCACCTTATAGACTAACATATTTTGGAGCATAAGCCATTACTAGATGAGGGAGGTAACCTGGTGACATATGATGTAGAAAAAGCTGAAGTACTCAATGTTTTTTTTGCCTCTCTCTTCACAGACAAGGTCAGCTCCCAGATTACTGCATTAGGCAATGCAGTGTGGGAAGGAGCTGGGCAGCCCTCGATGGGAAAAGAACAGGTTAAGGACTGTTTAGAAAATCTAGACATACACAAATCCATGAGTCCAGATAAAATGCATCCAAGGCTACTGAGGGAATTGGCAAATGTCATTCCAGAACCTTTGGCCATTATCTCTGAAAACTCATGGAGATTGGAAGAAGTCCCAGATGACTGAAAAAAAGGGAAAAAGACAATCCAGGGAACTATAGACCGGTCAGCCTTACTTCAGTCCCCAGAAAAATCATGGACAGGATCCTCAAGTAATCCATTTTGAAGCACTTGGAAGAGGGGAAAGTTATTAAGAGTAGTCAACATGGATTCACCAAGGGCAAGTCACGCCTGACCAATACGATTAGCTTCTCTGATGAAATAACTGGCTCTGTGGATATGGGGAAGTCAATGGATGGGATATACCTTGACTTCAGCAAAGCTTTTGACAGTATCCCACACTATTCTTGCCCATAAGTTAAGGAAGTATGGATTTGATAAATGGACTGTAAGGTGGATAGAAAGCTCACTAGATAGCTGGGCCCAATGAGTAGCGATCAACGGCTCAATGTCTGGCTGACAGTCAGTTTCAAGCAGAGTGCCCCAGGAATCAATTCTGGGGCCGGTACTGTTCAACATCTTTAGTAATGACCTGAATGAAGGGATGGATTACACCCCCAGCAAACTTGCAGATGACACTAAGATGGGGGGACAGGTAGATACACTGGAGGGTAGGAATAGGGTTCAGGGTGACCTAGATAAATTGGATCATTGAGTCAAAAGAAATTTGATGAGGTTCAACAAGGACAAGTGCAGAGTTATAAAAATAGTCCCTTTAGAAATGTAATGACAGAAATTGCTCACATGACTATAAAACCAATTAAACAAAATCAGAGAACGCCCATGACAAAATATTTTCTGTATCATAAGAAAGTACAGTCATATGTAACATTTTTAAAGAAGCTAATTAAAGGGGATTTTAAACATTGTAAATTAACATTCGAAATGTAAGCAATGAACTCCTCTGCGTATTTATTACATGCAACGCTGTGATCTGTGGTTGAAAAAGTACTAAGCAACAGTTAGGTATCACTTGATCCTATCATTAAGCCATATTGCTGCCATTTGTGTCAATGGGACAAGATATGCTTTCAATTACTTAATGGCAAAAGTCAATTGAATTCATACTGGGCAAAACAGCAGATTTGGTTCTTTTATCTCACTTCCACCTAGATACAGGAAGTATATGGAAACAGAATATGGAAACATGAAAACATATGAAGTAGTACTGATATTTAAAGGGACTGATCAAGCAAATAATTTATCATGAAGAGTGTATGATACAAACATAAGATTTATAAACCACTTCAAGGATTTACATCAGTGATCTCAGAACTTTTTTTACAGTATGTGTGACTAGTATCTTTCTTTCTCCCCTTCATGTAAGGCAGAATTATATTAGGAACTTTAGGGTCAAAGACCTGTCTTTTGATCCCTCAAGATAATGGTAACAGGCATAATAAAGCTTTCAAAAATTCTTTTTCTAAAGAACTACTCACTATTATGAAAAAAATCAAACATTGTTTGTCAAATGACTTAATGCCAAAAGAAATGTGAATCTACTGCTTGATCCATAATGGAAACAAAGATCAAAGTGATGAACCAACTCTGTAGATGGATCAAATCATATGTAGTATTATTTTGAAGTAACTGCCTTAGACTAGCTTTTTGAAACGTTAAGTTAAAATAAATTTGCCAGATGTGTCTTTTCTTTCCACTGTACTCCTTTCAGCTATTGTTTAAGAAAACAGAGAAGCTCACATTTCCTCATTCACACAACATTCTAACACTGGAAGAAGAGATTTTGCTGCTAGGAATACACTTTAACATTAGTAAGAGTGTATACACATTCAAATTTTTATTCCTCAAACTTCCATTAAATGTCTGAATACATCAATTTGCACTTGATCACTCTTTTATAAACTATTTTTCATGAAGCATTTATGCACATCTAAATATTACTGATGAATCCACCATTTACCCCTGCTTTATACATGCAATTATTATAAATATAAATGTCTGTGTTTTCTTAACTTGCTTTGCACAATAAGGGCACAATCCTGTGAAACTGCCACAGGGCTATGTAGTTCCTATAACAAAACTGTGAAACAAGGCACAAGATATGGAAGTGAAACCATGGATGTAGGTACCACAGAAGGCTGGCAAGATTCTCCTGTTATGCCTCCTTCATTAGACACTCTGTAGGAAGCTATGGATTATTTATTGTGGACTCCAGGAGCTGATGTGGCAAATCAGGTGGCAGCTCCCCATCTGCGGCGGACGGGGGGGCATGCTGGGGAGGCCACACCAGCCTAGCCAAGCTGGAGTGCCACCACACACTGTGGACAGGGAGCCAGGAACCAGGGATGCTCTGGCTCAGCTGGAGCCCCCACTGCATGCAGCACACGTAGGGCTGCCACAGACAGGGACTACTCCCGCTGGACTGGAATGCCCTAACCCACAGTACTCCTGGGCCAGGCTGCTGCAGACTGAGACTGCTCTGGAGTGACCCCCTGCTCGCAGCAGTGCAGTGGGCAGGTATGCTCCAGCCCAGCTGCAGCAGCCCTTGTCCATGGCAGGGGGGCCACTCTACCCCAGCTGGGCTGGACTGACCTCCCCAGCTCGCCCTCCAACTGTTTAATGGTTAACTGGTTAAACCCAACGTTTAACGGGTTAACGCATTAAACGGAATTTTACATCCCTACGTTTAATCACTCAAGAAGTAAGCTCAAGTTATACCAGTGAGTCTCTCAGTTAGCAAGCGGCAATTCTATTTCATTTGACCAGATATTTTGTCCCACATGAGACAAACAACTGCTTGTCTTCAGTGAATGTACGCTACTGCTTGTGCTCACATGTACGCTACTGCCAACTTCCACCTTGTCACCGTCCCACCAGTTTTCTGATTTAACATTTATAGGAAGATTCTAATGGAGACAAACATATTTTGGCAGCAGAAATATCTGTCCATGAAAAATGTTAACTGTCATTCTATAAACCTATGGTGTACAATGAAAAAATCAGCCCATAACAGCATGAATAGGGCCCTACCAAATCCATGAAAAATTAAGTCACGGACTATGAAATCCAGTCTCGTGTGCTTTTACCCTATACTATACAGATTTGATGGGAGAAGCCAGCATCAAAAGGGAATTCTCTGTGTGTGTGTGCACGCGCATGCGTGCGTATGCATGCAAGTCACAAAATTATTTTTGCAAGAGGGGTCATGGCATTGTCACACTTCTGCTCTGCCTTCAAAAATGGTCATCCTCTATCTTCAAAGAACAGCAGTTGTTACCTGAGCATTCAGTTTTGAAGGCAATGCCCCACTGGCAGCAGTGCAGAAGCAAAGGTGGCAATGACATACCATGCCATCCTTCCTTCTGCACTGCTGCTGGTAACTGCTCTGCCTTCAGAGCTGGAATCCAAATGAGCAGCTGACAGTGCCTTACCAGCAGCAGTGCAGAAGTAAAGGTGGCAGTACCAAAACCCTCCTACAATAACCTTGCAACCCCCACACAGCTCCTTTTGGGCCAGAATTCCTACTATTACAATATCAGGCAATTTCATATTTAAACAGCTAAAATAATGAAATTCCACAACTGTGGAATTGACCAAAATGGATCATAAATTTGGTAGGGATCTAAGCATTAATAGTACAGTTATATTTTTAATCCTAGTTAAAAATGGTAATGCATGAACATAAATGGCTTACCTTGAATGTCAGCAAATAAAATGGTAATTGCTTACCTTGCCGGGATATTACTTGTACACTAAGCTGGACTGTTCCATCTGTCTTTACTCCTTGATCAAAGAGGCTGCGATCTGGATCCAACTTGATACAAGGATAAAATTTTTTAAAATTACTAGATTTATAATTAAATGGTTTCATAACATTATCTTGTATTTTCAGTTGAAAACTCTGTACGTTTATGTTGGGGCAGAGGTCTGCCACATGGAGCTCCAGAGCCACATACAGCTCTTTGAGAACTTTGTGGCTTCTGACACTGTAATTGCTAAGTGAAAAAAAATAACCCTCCTGATTATTTTGGATAAATAGTGAACTTCTAAAAGCCCAACAATGAACAACACATGTCTAAATAGCAAATGATATGTGATCTTGAAACGCTGGGTAACTCCCCCTTTAATATGTGCAGTACATTGTGGCTTATGATACTCTATCTGTGCTTTGATCGTGTTGCTAATAAAGACTTGATTTTGAAAAGGAAAAGGAAATTTGTGGCTTTCCTGCTGTGAAGGGCAACACACATTTTAAGAAAGAAAGCAAACTAAATGTGAAGTAAAACTGGCATAATTAAAGTGGGTTCAGGAGTGAAAGTCAGAAAGACAGTAGTACAAACACACACTTAAAGTGTGACGAAAGATTCCGTATAAAGTGTGTGAACTTCCTGCAGCAGGTATGCACCAAACTGTTCTTAAAATAGGAGTTACAAAAAGAATGATTTGATTATATTTATTAAGAACCGTCTCCTATTCACATGTGCTGTGGCTCTTGAATTATCGAGTTCTTGACAAATTTGAAAAAAAAAAAAAAAAAAAAAAAAAAAAAAGGCTCTTCTTGCTATTTTGGTTGCTGACCCCTGTGTTAGGGCTTCACAATACTTGCTTAACTAACTAAAACTATCAAATATTTTTAAACAAAGATTGCAAATAGTTTAAGACTTAATCTCCAATAGTGCATGCAGTAGTGTACAAGTTATAGCAGACATGGTCTTTAACCAATGAAATTTGAAATCTAAAGAAGAAAAATTACTCCATTCTGTAGCTCCTCGTAAAAAATAAATACACAGAATTTGTCAACCTACAATGTAGTCGTTTTCAAAGGAAATTAACTATAAGCTGTGTAAAAGACCTCAGATACGCCATAGGGGAAATAAAAAGGCCAACTATAAACAACGGACTGTCAAAATGCACAAAGTAAAAAGGAAAAACATCTCTCTCTATAATCTAAGGTGGTAGCTGTAATAATACATAAGTGTGATATTTAATTTGACAGTGTCCTTTTAATATGAATATTGTTGCATAAAGCCTCCGCTCAGTCCATTACAATGCAGCTTTGCTCTGTAGCAGCTGCTAGGTCTGTACAGTAAACCCCACTTTATATGAATTCAGCATATGCGTTAATTGTATTAACGCAAATGTTAAATCCCAGGCTCCAGCCGCCTGCTTCTGCAGCTGGGGGATGCGAGTGGCTGGAGCTGGAGGGCACGGCTGCTCCCTGGATTCCCCCAAATGGGGGAAGCTAGGGACAAGCTGCGGAGCTGCTCCTTTCAGCGCTCTGCCAGCTGCTCCAAATGCTGGAGCTGGCGGCGGAGTGCTGAAAGAAGCAGCCATGCAGCTTCCCCCAGCTAGGGGAAGCCAGGGATGCTGCTGCTGGGAGGAGCCGGGGGGGGGGGGGGCATGAGCCCCTCAGCCCCAGGGAGCCAGGTGCAGCAGCCTGATCAGTTTCCCATCTCCTGAAAACAGCAGGGAGCCACGAAACTGATCAGGGCTGAGGGGCTTCTCCCACCGCCTCCTTCCTCTTCCCTCTCTCCTCCTCTGAGCCCCTGGGTAGCCAGGAGCCTGCTCTGGAGCGCCCCATTGTCCCATTAGCAGTAGTGCCTGGCTCCTGGGGGCTCAGAGGAGGGGGGAAAAAGGGGGAGGTGGGGAGAGGAAGCCCCTCAGCCCCGGGTAGCTGGGAGCCAGGTGCAGCAGCACCTGACCAGTTTCCCAGCTCCTGCAAGCAATGGGGAGCTGGGTAATTGACTAGGCACTACTGCGCCTGGCTCCCCACAGCTGGACAGGAGTCTGGAAAGTGACCAGGTGCCACTGCACCTGGCTTCAGGCTCCCAGGGGCACAGAAGAAGATGGAGGGGTCCCCCTCGCCCCAACTTAGTGAAATTTGAGTTACGCAGGTGTTGTGAGGAACGCAACCCCCACGTAACTCAGGGTTTTATTGCATTAAGTATTATAAGTTGAACCTCTCCAATCCGGAACTCTCTCATTCAACAACATGCGCAATCCAGCATGGTTTTTGCTAGCCAGACAACCACTAATCATGGATATGGCCAAGTTTCCTGTGGTTCCATAAAGTTTGTTTAAACACACCAGTCCTGGCTCTCACTGTTCTGTGCTGTTATTTGGCTGTAATTTATCCCCAAATGTCATCTAAGAGCCCCGTAAGCAGTGGAAGTGTTGGTAATGTGCTAGACAATATTGACCTCCCACGGTCTGGTAAATTCTCTTGTTCGGCACTAGTCATGTGCAGAGGAAACTGGACAAGAGAGGTTCAACTCTAAGTTAGTAAGAAATTGTTTATAGATACCATAAGTCTGTAAGAATTCCTGGATGTTCCTTTTTAAAAGAAATTGATTTCTCTGAAGTGAGCTTTCCTTCACGTGTGTGAGGAAAGTGTGACTGTGGCTGTGTGTGCAACAGAATCAGTCTCTGAAGCCAGCCTGTCTAGACATCCAGCTGCCAGCAGCACTTCAACGGCCAGAGAAAAATACAAGCAGAGTCCTGCAAAAGGACCCACTCAAGAAAGAGGCCCTATCAAGAGGCTATTTAAGTCCCATCTGCTGTTAGCTGATGGCTCATGGTCATACATGTCCTGGGGCAGTGGGACAAGAACTATGTACTCAAACATATAAAAAGATGGATGCAAAGCTATAGGGAGAATATATCTTGCCATCACCACTCTGCAGGAGTTAGTCTCTCCTGGCTGTGGCGGCAAGAAGAAGCCCAAGGCCCTGGACCCCAACCTGTCCCCCCAGGATGAGTGATACTGACTGCTCCCAAGTACTACACTGACAAGAGAGCAAACTGACAGGGGTGGGGGTGTACATACAATCACCTCGCTGCCCCAGATTCATTACTGCAGGCAGACACATGCTATACCTTGGCTTTCTGGGCTATCCCTATGCAACTCTTCACCTGTGTGAGTTCACCTGTGTAAGTGTATGAGTGTAGGAGGTTATGAGGGTGTGTCCTTGAAAGTTAGACCCTCTTTTTCGTTTAATCCAACAGTGGTATGTAATAAAATACGTTTCAGTGTAAGCCTGGGGTGGTCTCCAGTGAAAACAACAAATACTTAATTCTACGTAATAGTTGCTCTCCACATCAACCAAAGAAAACTGTCTAGACAACCACTGCTTCCTCAGCTACATGCCTCTGAAATATTACATCATTCCACATTGACAGTGACTGAGTCATTCTTCAACATACAACATAACCCTTATTGTTATAGTAGTATCTTTGTCTCTTGTACACATCAAACTTTCTGCAGGAAGCCATTTGTTTCACTCGACAGTATATAATAAAGCAGTGTTACTGATTTGTTCAATATAACAGAATTCAAAGTAGCATCTCACTCACCAGGCACTGTGTGGAATCAGCTGGGAGCTATTTCCATTACAGACCAATATACAGAAGAGACAGAGAGTAGTGACTGGAGCTAGTAGCCTTAACCTGCTATAATTGTTAATGAGAACCAGCTAAAAGAGGCATGGGCTAACTACACCCCGTGGTCTGCATTAAGCCCATCTTAACACTTCTGTCTGGCCTGACTTGACTCCTGGCAACTTACATGGATCAGCAATCTGTGGCTCTGACACCACCTGCAGCTTTTTGATTGCCCCCTCACCATCTCCTGGCCACTACTAAAAGTCCTGGCATGCAGCTAGACACTCAGGCAGGCAGGCAGGCAGGGTGGCTGCCTGCCTGCCTGCCATGACCCCACACCATTCCTGGAAGCAGCTGGCATGTCTCTGTGTATCCCTGGCTTCACGTACTGCTCACAGCACCAACACCTTCCTTCCAGCTTCCACTGGCCAGAAACTTATGTTTGTAGGCATGGACAGCACATGGAAACCTGCTGCCCCCTCCTTTAAGGGGGTGCACTGAGGTATGCCAACAGCAGCTGGTTGTTTCTGAGAGTGGCATGGTGTCACGGCATTTGGGCAGCCTACCTGAGCTCTGCTGTGCACCCCAACCCTCTGCCCCAGGACAGAATCCCTTCCTGGATCCAAGCTCCCTCCCAGAGCCTGCCCTGCAGTCCTTGCTCTAGACTGGAGCTCCCTCCTGCACTCAAACTCCCTTGTAGCTCTGCACTCACTCTATTAATACAGTAGAAATGTGCAGCCTGTGACCACATATCAAAATTCGTAGAGCACCCTCCCTATGAAAATTACTGCTCAACCTTAAATTAGAGGCAGCTTCTATCAGATCATGACCACTGACATCAATGAGACTATCTTTAGTTCTGTTTTCACCTCTGCATCCCCAGCAGAGGAAAAATTGTCCCCTCCTCCCAAATCCCACTTTAAAGTGCTGGTAATTTTTCAACATATTCTGGGACATAACATTGTGAGGTCTACTACAGAGAAGCATTTCCACCATAAGGGAATAATTAACTATGTTTTGGCTCAGAATGGAACCTTATCCTTTCCCTTCTTTTTCATCATTGTATCAAATAAGGGGACACCTTCACTACAAGTGCTCCAGCTATGTCACTGTGGCACTTCAGTGTGGATACTCACAGGAGAGGTCTTCCTGACGCCATAGTTAACTTGTGATAATTTGTAATAGACATTTCTAAGCCTGACTTTTTATTACACAAAGAATCTCTATGTTACATTCTTTGACAATAAACCTAGGTAGACTATAGATTATAGGAAAAACAGACAACCTTTCCTTTTTCTGTCTTTATAGCAGGATTTGAATGAAAAACAAAAGAAAGTATTTGCTAATCCTGCACTGTGTCTTTTGGGAAAATTATACTTATTTTGTAATCTTTTAAAAATACTGTCTTAGGAAAAAAAACTCTGAACAAGTACAACTTCACCTACAATTGTTGCCTATGGGATTTTTGATCAATAAAGGTAAGAAAGGTATGGATAGATACATAATCCATGTTTTCTTTCTATGAAAACAGGAGGGTGATTTCTCAACACTAGGAATGTTACTCCTACATCAAACCTTTGTTAAGCCACTCCTATTCTACAGATGAAGAAATACATAAGAACATAAGAATGGCCATACTGGGTCAGACCAAAGGTCCATCGAGCCCAGCATCCCATCTGCCGACGGTGGCCAATGCCAGGTGCCCCAGAGAAGGAGAACGGAAGACAATGATCAAGTGATTTATCTCCTGCCATCCATCTCCTGCCCTTGTTCTGAAGGCTAGGGCACCATACTTTATCCCTGGCTAATAGCCATTTATGGACCTAACCTGCAAAAATTTATCAAGCTCTTTTTTAAACCCTAATAGAGTCCTGGCCTTCACAGCCTCATATACATGATATACATACATGATAATAACTATGCAGGCAGAAATTCAGTGAAAGTGCCAGAATATATAGCTCCCATGCAATCAATCATCGGGGACAGCAAATACGTCTCACATACTCTCTGTTAAATATCTCTCTTACTATCCCACCAAGGCTGAAGTAAAGTGATGTCAACGTACGCCAGTAACATTGCCTGGAACTCTGGAGATTCTTTAAATATTAACAATATTAGAAGGAAATTAGAAAGGTTACTAAGTCTTTATTTAATGGTTGCATCATTTAAGCTTTACAATAATTATAGCGAAATCAAATCATATTGAATTTCAAAAATTATCACCCAAGAAATCATGTGGTAACCATCTACTTCAGAAATGTACATTCAAAAAAATCACAATATGACTTGTAAAAATCAGAAAACAGAAAGCAACGTTGCATAAAACTTGTACGGCTTCTAAATTCAGAAAACCTGAAAAAGGATGACTTGCACAGGCCCCATAAAGCAGCAAAAGTTTCACATAAGTCAAATCACTTGACTTATGAGACACTGAGAAATAGGTTCCAAGGTACGCTAATTTTCTACCAAAATCAGTAAGACTTCTGCTACTTTATTTGCATGTCTGGTATGACCCTAGAACTTTGAGTTTTATTTGCAGTAAGTTCATAATTAATGGGTACATATTAAACAGTATGAAGCTGAGGAGGCTAACATTTTGTAACATTAGACTCTCAACTGTAACCAAATTAACATACTGAGGAGTGAGATCCCTTATAAAAACACTAGACTGGACGGAGAAAACTGAATACAAAGAACTATTCACAGGGCATAGTTTGATCTCTTGGAAGTAGTATTCCATCACTCCATGTTTTACCTGGATATCTTGCAGGCAGATTTCATGTGCATCCAAGGAACACTGAAGTCTTGGTTCCAACAGCTTCTTAAGATTTCCCACCGGTTCATTGATGTCAATAGCCTGACTCACAAATTCTGCTGTGGTGTACGTCTGCTCCACGATGCTTAACACACCAAGAGATTAAAGAATTGATCATTAATTGAACATTAAACAAAACAATTTTGAAAATGCACTCATTTACAGTGATAAAAGCTATAGCTAGTTTAAAATACTGAAGATTATCAGTGTGAAAGTGAATGTTTACACCAGAAATTTTAATATATCGAAAACCCTGCTGAAGGTATGCTTACACAGCTTGCGGCAGCAAGCTTCCCAGCTTGGGTTTGCAGCACTCAATCCTTAGCACTCTAAATACAGTTATAGAGTACTGGCTCTGAAGCCTAGAAAGGGTGGGATGAGCAGATGTTTTTACTCAATGACAGTCTGGTCTTTTCCCCCAAGTGGTTCCACTTAATTTAAATCCAGCAATGCATGTGAATAGTTAGTACTAGAAGTAATTTAAAAGACTCTGATTTGCAAGTCTGGACTTGTCCTACATTTAATATTCCATCTCAAACAGCTTGTTGGTACTTAAAATGCACCAGCTATTTTTGAACAAAATAAATTGTAATTAAGTAGCTTTTAAGCGATTTATCTTTTTATGAACAGTGACTAGACTACTGCAATGTTTCTGAAGTGCTGTTTGAAATAAGAATTTTAAAGGGCTTTTTTTTTTTTTTTTTATAATGTTGCTATTTTTTGAACATCTTCTTCTATTTGCCCTGCTATATACCATTACAAATAAAATCTGAAACAGATATTAAAATTGGCAGCTGTCAGAGACAAAAACAGTAAAATGTTTAAAAATACACCATTTTTCAAAACAAGAAATCTGCCAAAAAATACCTCCCCTCCAAATATGTTGACTAAAAAAGTCATGTAAATAAGTCAGAAGTGATAGAAATGGTCACTTCCTGCACTCTCCAAAGGTTGCCAACTGGCATAACTGACTTAGGAACAGAATTTAAATGACTTGTCAACAGTTAAATAAGAGATTTGGTGCAGCAACAGGAGCAGAACCCTGACATCTGAAATGCTAAGACAATACAACTAACTGAGTCAATTTCTTGTACAAATCTCTAATTAGTTAGAAAAACTGTAAAACAAGGATAACACTTGCTCTATTCTGTATTTTGTTTTACGATTACCAAATTTTAAAAAAAGAAGATAAGTGCGATGAAAGCAGAAATGGAAATACCCACATATTTAGCTGGGGTGATACATAACTGATCATGTAAGCTGCTCTGTGGGTAGGCAAATTTCTGCATGCACACATAGCCCAACATATCCTTTTGTTTTGTTTTTGTTTTTTAAAAAGCATTATATATTTCCATGGAAACAAAATGAAAAAGAATAGTCTTTGAGAGGAAAAATGCAAGAATCAAGACACTAAGAAGTGCCAAAAAATCATCTTGTTCAAAAACCCGATTAGTGGATTGCCCCTCTATCATTTACAAAATTCAAGCACTTAAAATCAAGGAAGTGAAATAGTTAATTACATCATGGCTACATCTACACTAGGGGGAAACTTCAAAATGGCCATGCTAATGGCCAAACAGGAGAATACTAATGAGGCACTGAAATGAATATTCAGCACCTCATTAGCATGCTGTGGGCTGCAGCACTTCAAAAGCACCGCGTTTCGATCTCACATGGCTTGTCTTTGAAAAGCACCCCTGTGTAGACGAGCCACAAGCAAGCAAAACGCGGCACTTTCAAAGTGCTACAGCTGGCAGCATGCTAATGAAGCGCTGAATATTCATCTGAGCGCCTTATTAGTATTCTCCAATTTGGCTATTAGCATGGCCATCTTAAAATTTCCCCCTAGTGTAGACATAGCCCATAAGTTTTACACTGCCCATTTCAGTCTGTTCATAAAATGAAGATTTTAATCACAAAACATGCATGACCGTTACAAAATATCGTTATCAGTTAAGCCACACAAAATCCTTGTTAAATGTTATGTTTAAAATGGCACTATGACCAGCCACATATAAAAAGTCACAAATACATATTTTTATATTAGGATACAGGCTGAACATCTCTGGTCCAGGACCCTTCGGTACCAAACAAGAGAATCTGGAGAATGAGGAGAGGTCAATATTGTCTAGCAGTATTACCAACACTTCCACAGTTTACTGTGCTCTTAGAAGACATTTGGGGTAATTACAGCTAAATAACAGCACAGAACACTGAGAGTCAGGACTGGTGTCTGAAAACAGTCTTTATGGGACCAGATAAAGAAGAAACTTGGCCACTTCCACGATAAGTAGCCATCCAGCTAACTAAAATCAGCCAGACCACGTAATGATACAACAGAGAAGTTCAAACCATACATCAAAAATCATTTCACCTGTCACATTTAAACTTGTTATGCTATGATAAAATAAATATTTCATTATATCCAAAATCTGAGCCATCTAGGTAAACGGATTAATACCAGGATGTGTAATCAATGGTTATTCGGGACTATATAATTACCTAACAATTCAAAATTACTGGCATTTTTTTTGACTTTGAAAGCCCTTCTGGTATCCAAGGAACTACTGCAGAATATTAATAAACGTGGGTATGTGTTATGATGGTGGCACCATTAAAGCAACAACAATATATGTCCATAACCAGATTCCAGCTCTCCGCTGCACTCACACCACCAAGCTGAATGCTCTGGAAACTCCTCTTTAATACAGAAAAGGGATGGAATGTTGGAATCGGAAGGTTCCATATCAGTTGAAAAACAGAGAGAAAGTGGAACCACCCATCTGTCCTCCTGCTCCTGCCCGTTGACAGGAGAGCAAGGGGATAAGTGCGAACAGGAGCATGACAACAATACAGCACCAGCAACGGTGAAGAGGAGAAAGAGAAGAAGCTAACAGACTAGGGAAACAGAAAGAACTTAGAAATCCACTTGGCAGGTAGGAGTAGTGACTTGGAACTGGGTAAGAGTTGAATTGCTACCTTTTTTAGCTAAATAATTTTTCCTCCCTTTAAATCTCCAAGAAGTCTTTGAGGAAAATAGTCCTGGGAGGTGTAAGTGGGGTTCAGTGCAACAGCATTCAGGCATTTATACAGAGCACTGCAGTGACTCACTTGCAGTCACAGCTTCCACATCAGATCAGGGTATCCTGCCTCACCTTGGCACAAGTCTAAAAGCTAGTATGTAGTAAGGACAGATAACAGGATGCAGACTATTAGCCAGGATGGTCAGGCACGACTACATGCTCTGGGTGTCCAGAAGTCTGAATTGTAAAAACTGGAACTGGACAACAAGGGGTGGACCACTTGACAATTGTCCCATCATGTTCATTCCCTCTAAAGCAACTGGCTCTGGCTACCCTGGAGCTAAATGAACTATTAGGGTATGTCTATGCTTATGGTGAGTTCAACACACTGTGATCAATCCTCTGGAGTTAGATTTTGCCACATCAATGAAGATGTGGCAAAACTACTGTCTCTGAGCTTGGCCATCAACCCTGGTACTCCATGCTGCCACATGGAGTAAGGGATGTCAGCACGAGCCCAAAGAGCCCTGATTTGCATTGGAGAACACAGTCAATCCTGGCACATCAACTCTAGCTACGCTAATGGTGTAGCCATTTGGCTGTGCTGGGTCAGACTTTCTTATGTTCTTAAATAAGAGCTCAGTCTTCTTTCTGCTAAATACAAACATAAGACAGATTGATTTCTGCAGGCGCAGGACATAATTGATAAAAAATGTCTATTATTTTCAGCTTGAGTGATACTAGTAGTAAGCAATACTGAATGATTGTAAGCACATACCTTTCTTCAGTGCACTCCTGTTTCTCAGTCCCATCAATTTCTATTTCTATCAGCTCCTCTGCATCTCTTTTAGTCATGGCTAAAAAGTCACAAAAAGGCCTGCAAAAGAAAAATTGTTAAAGTAGTTTCACAAATTATAGGGAAGCAAAAATCTGAGCACTATAATTTCACATCAAAAATAATTTCCTAATCATATTTATATAAAAATATTTCCAGCTATTAAATCAATTACATAGCCATAAAACAGAAAAGTGATACAGAAACCTTGAAGCAGTGGACATTGCTTCTTCTGGCAAACTGACAGGGAGTTTTCTTTTTTCCTGGCAGAAGGCAAATTCAAGAATTTAAACAAACTGATTCAGAGATCATGTATCCTAAAATAGCTTTAGATCTCTTCCTTAGAGGCTTCTACACTCATCAGATATTGTATGAACTAGTCAAGTTAACCTTTCCTTGGATAACAACATTTAAATTTATTTTAAAAATACTTGAGAGATCTTGCTTTCCCATTTATATTACATGCTGTCCTCTCAAGGAATAAGAAAGCTGTAAACTCCTATAAATCTTCTTCTAAAAATACAAGATAGAAATGTTATTTCTACTGTTTTTAAAAATCACACTGCTTTTTAGGTTAATGTATTCAGCATTAATTTACAGAACACTTAATAAACAGATTTTCAGGCTGAGGTTTCATTACTTCTCATCAAGTTCAATAATCAGTGCCTCTAGATGAAAACGCACCTGGAATAGTTATCTACTGTGTGCAGTATGTTAGTGTTAATCTGTTCTTTGAGGCGGCTTTCCTTATTTATCATTTGTTTTCTTTCTTGAAAGTAAGGATTAGATTAAAAGCCAAAGAAAATAAAACTTTAGTCCGTTTTCTAAAACTGAAAACTTCTGAAAGTTAAAAAGATACTACGTCTACATGGATATTCAGCTCTGCACCTGATTTACTGCATTTATTAAGCTCTTTATAGCGAGAGTACGTTCACCTTATATCCACCTAAGAGGCACAGAATTCAGCAGCCTGTCTAAGTAACATTTCTTTTTGCGAGCACATCAAACTTTGAACTCCATCTGTGTAAATCAGTCCATTTGCTTTTTCATATTAAGAATCTGTTTGACCTGTAAAACCCTACATGTCCTGGGACCTAACTATCCAAGAGACTTCTTCTCTCAGTATTATCTATTGCCACAGCAACAACGTGCACTAACTCCACAAGGCTGCTAGCTAACAACGTTCAGGACACACATCAAGGCCTCTCTCTTTTTCCTCTACAGACCATAACTAGTGACAGCATGACCATTAGTTCTGTTGGGGGTTTGGGGGGATGGGAATTACATTTGTTTTATTTTGCAGCCAGGTAATCGTGATCTGCAGATAATTCCTGGAATCTGAGTTAATGAAACAAACCTTATGAAACTGTCAAGGTACCCAAAGCTTGGCATTAGGTACGCTTCTGTTTTATAATGGAAAAAAAACCAGAATAAATGATGCTCCAATCATAACTATATCCTCTTACTAAGGGTAAATACAAACAAGTAATTACAAAACAGACTTCATGCTGCCACCCTTTTGTCTATGAGGGACGGTGGGAATGGCAGCCTGCGATGTAGATTACTTCCAATGTCTCATGACTGAATAGCCCAATCTGGAATTCCTACAATCTTCGGCAGTTATTGAAAATGCATGCACCTTGGTTGGGAAGTGTTCGCTTCGTTAACGGCTCTTTTCTCTTTAAGCTGTTGGAGCCAGCTTCTGTCATGGACTTTAATACCCTGATGGAGATGACTAGGATCAATTCCAAATTCCTTCATATATCTCACTTGCATGTGTCTTTATACTGAAGTTTGGGATGTCCTGTTTTAGTTTCCTTTGACAGCTCCCTGTACAGCATATTTTTGGGTATGCATCCATCTTCTAACCTACTGAGATGGTTCAGCCAATGCAGTCATCTTTGCTTCAATGGGGATGTCATAATAAATTTGTCATTTGAAGAACTGCAGTGTTTTGGACTTTATCTTGTCATTTGGTGTTGAATATGCAGTATAAGCAGCGGAGGTGGAAACTGATTTTTTTTTTTCCTGATAAACATAAGTTGTCTATGTTCCCGTACCATACATGAAAGCACTGAAAAAACAAGGACGGTACATACACTAGCATTTTGGTCTTGATGGCAAGCTTTGAGTTGTTTCATGCTCTTTTAGTTAGCCTGGTAAAGGTGAACAACAAGAAGTCTTGTGGCACCTTATAGACTAACAGATATTTTGGAGCATAAGCTTTTGTGGGCAAAGACCCACTTCATCAGATGCATGAGTACTACATCGATGACACCTTCATCATCTGGACCCATGGGAAGGAGGCCCTTGAAGAGTTCCACCGTGATTTCAAGGGTTTTCACCCCACCATCAACCTTGGCCCGGACCAGTCCACACAAGAGATTCACTTCCTGGACACTAGTGTGCAGATAATCGATGGTCACAAAAATACCAGGCTATAACGAAAACCCACGGACCGCTATACTTATCTACATGCCTCCAGCTTCCATCAAGGGCATAATACACAATCCATTGTTTACAGCCAGGCACTAAGGTACAACCCTATTTGCTCTGATCCATCAGACAGAGACAAACATCTATAAGACTTACCAAGCTTTCCTCAAACTACAGTACTCACCTAAGGAAGGGAGGAAACAGACTGATAGAGCCAGAGAGGTACCCAGAAGCCACCTGCTACAAGACAGGACTCACAAGGAAAACAAGAGAACACCAATGACCATTACATACAGCCCCCACCTAAGGCCTCTCCAACGCATCATCAATCATCTGCAACCCATCCTGAACAACGATCTTTCATTCTCACAGACCTTGGGAGGCACACCTGTCCTCGCCTACAGACAGCCTATCAACCTTAAACAAATCCTCACCAGCCACTACAAATCACAAACCAGTGGCTCTAGGCCTGGAACCAGCCCCTGCAACGGTCCTCGCTGCCAACTTTGCTCACATATCTACACCAGTGACATCATCACAGGACCTAACATCAACCATACCATCAGGGGCTCCTTTACCTGCACATCTACCAATATAATATATGCCATCATGTGCCAGCAATGCCCCACTGCAATTTACACTGGCCAAACTGGACAGTCCCTATGCAAAAGAACAAATGGACAAAAATCAGACATCAGGAACAGTAATGTACAGAAGCCTGTGGGGGAACATTTCAATCTCCCTGGACACTCAGTAGCAGATTTAAGGGTGGCAGTCCTGAAACAAAGAAATTTCACAAATCAAATGGAGAGAAAAATCTCTGAGCTTCAATTTATTTGCAAATTTGACTCCACTAACCAAGGATTAAACAGAGACTGGGAGTGGCTCGCAGCTTACAAAGGTAGCTTCTCTGCCCTGGGAGTTAAAATCTCCCCATTAGACACTGACAATTGCTCATACCCCGTCTGATCTGACTTGTTTTTAAGTCTTTTTATATCTACTATTGATAATGGGCCATTTTCACCTTGCTGAATAGACCTTGTCAGCTCTGGCCCTCCCTTTTTCTGGGACCCCACTCTTTAAATACCCCTCTGAAACCTCCTGTCCCCCCAACTCATGCATCTGATGAAGTGGGTCTTTGCTCACGAAAGCTTATGCTCCAAAATATCTGTTAGTCTATAAGGTGCCACAAAACTTTTTGTTGTTCTTGAAGCTACAGACTAACATGGCTACCTCTCTGATACTGGTAAAGGTGGCGGCAGCCTTTTCAATCTGAACGTTTAGCTCTTCGTCCAGTGAAAGGTTGTTGGTCATGACGGAACCCGAACAGCTGAACTTTTGGACTACTTCTAGCTAGTGTATATTTATAATAATTGAAGGATCATGTGAAATACCCTGTTCTAGTACAAGTGTTTTCTTAAGTCTAGGGATGGGGAGAAAAAATGCCTGATAGGCACCTGAAAGACAGTCTAGCATTCTCATAGTACATTCTCATTGTGGGCTATGGAGGCACAGTTGTTGCTATTTATTTCGTTTACTGACTAGTACACGTTTCTGTGTCTACCAACTGTGAGCACAGCACAAAGTAATCAATTCCAACATTATAACCACTGAACTTTCGGAGTGCAGTGCCTTAAATATTTATATAGACTGGAAACGCTGGGTGCAAAAGGGCTACAACCAATCTAAAACTCAACTGACATTTTAGCGAACGCTGTGCTTTTTATTGCCTGGGCCAGTTTTTGTGATCTTGTCGTCGTAATTTACTGTGCCCTTTCCGCTCCCAGCACTGTTGTGCACGGCGCGCAGAACCAAGTGTGAACAACGAAAGGTGACTACAGTGAAACTGACCCCCCTGTGCACTTGTTCCCTCATGCTGATCTTCGGGTTCATTTGTGACTCCACTCAGCACAAGGCATGTTCACAGCCTGTCCCAGAGGAACGATTTGCGAGACACACAGCAGCGCTCAAAGCGGACGCGCTGCGTATGTGGCGCCCGCACAACAACGCTCTCGGGCGGTCCCCAGTTTCCGCCGCGTTTCGGGGCCGCGGGACGCCAGAAACAAACTCATTGTCCGCCGCAGGCACCCCCTTCGGCAGCAACCGGGAGCCAGCAGCGGGGACGGGACAACGGGCGCCTTCCCCGGGGAGCAGCGGGCCCGCCAGGCCCGGGAGCTGCGGCCGGGCCTGCCCCTGTGCGGGGCAAGGGCACAACGCGCCAGGGGCTACGAGGCCCAGGCGACTCCCCTCGCGTCCCACAAGCGCCATGTGGCGGGAAGGGAGCGCTGCGCCCTGGGCATCCCGCGCCCCGTTCCAGCCCGGCCCAGCCCCACCGCTTCCCCCCTCCTTGTTGTTTGAACCCGAAACGGAAATGAGACTGGCTGCGCCGGGGAGAAACGGAAACAAAACACGCGCGGCAGCCAGGCCCGAGCCCCCCGCCCCCGGATACGGAGAGCGGCGCTTCCCGCGCGCCCCGGGCCCGCCGCACTCACCCGCCGCAGAAGCCCCCGCCCCGAGCCGAGCGGCCCGCACGACTCGCCGCGCTCCGCCCGCTCGCGGCGGCTCCGCAGGGTCCTTGCGCCGCCTGACGAACGCGGCGCTGGAGAAAGCGGCACGATCTCAGGTCGGGCGCCGAGGCCTGCACGAGACCCAGGCGAGGCGGGAACGTGAACAAACTCCCCCCGCACACACCACAGCTATAGGCAGGTGTAAGGACTACAACTCCCGGCAACCCCGCGGCGCCACCTTCCACGCACCAAACGGGGCGGAGCTTCCTGGCAGCTTCCGGGGCGTTAGCTGCGCTGGCCCGGAAGTGGCTCTGTTCATATCCGGTAGCGAGTGGCCGTGGGGAGTGGGTGTTGTGGGCTGAGGATTGTTGTTGGAGCGAGCTGGCGGCGCGCGGCGGTGCTAGGTGCTGGTTTAATTGGCGGTGGGGGGAAGGGGCATGCGCGCGCGGCCCATGGGGTCTTAAGCTGTTGGGCTACCCAGGGTGTACTGACCGCCGGTCTCGCTGCCGTGACCCCACCAAGGTGACTGGAGCCGGAGCCGGGCGGAGGGGCTCCGCCGGGCTCTCCCTGCAAAGCGCCGCGGCCGCGATTGGGGGCTGCACACTTGGTCCCGGTTTGCTTTCTTGGGGACGAAATTCCCCGCGGCCGAGCCTCCAGCTCGCCCCGGTCTCCCGTAGCCTCTTCACGGGGCTGGGCCGCGCCGTGTCCCCGCGTTGGTAGCTTGGCTGCCCCGAGCGTGGCCCCGGTAGTACGGTGGGGCTAGGCCGGCAGCCCCCAGGGACTCCGCGGGGGTGGGAGGTCGTCACCAGCTCTACTAAGTACAACGCTGCTTCGGCGCTTTGCTCGTCGCCTCTGAGGTTTTTATTTTCAACTGTGGGCGCTGTTCTTGTGCGATAGTCTAGTCGCACTGTCAGTCTTTCCTCTTCTATTATGTTAACTCAGTATCTCCCTTTAAAACGAGCCCTGACTTTTAAATGTGGAGTATCAGGTCGGTCTGATTTTCCGACAGGGGTTATTGATGGTTTAAAGGCCACTCTGGAAAAGAACAAGCTTTTTCATTAAATCAAACAGTGCTGATTTGCTGGCTTTGTTTTCATACATGTTGTATTTTTCACTTTGCATTTTCAGTGAAAACTACTTACTACTTTAAACAGCTTTATTTCTTGCCTGCAGCTTAGAGTGCTCCATGTCAAATGAACACTTGCATAGTAGTAGCTTTGCTAACCACAATAAAAACGTGCAGTTTCACTGTTAAGCATTTGATTGTGTCATACTTTTGTATTCAGACAGTTCACTTTAAAGTGGAAGAAATATGAATAATAAGTAAAATAAGAATATTTTCCATCAAAAGTATGCTTCCATGAGCATAGCTAAATTGTCATTCTTCTATGTAAAAAATTGTACTGTTCCTTTCTCTTGGTGTTTTTGCTGCAGTTACTACTGCTGAAGTTGTAAAATGATCTATACTTTTTTCTTTCTATCAGTGTAAAGGACAGAAACATTGCAAAAAGGTTTAACTTAATGAATTCTGCTTTGTTTGTAGCTGAAACTCTGCAAGTTCACCATGATTCTTCAACAACTATTCAGGTTTTCCTCTGTTTTCCGCTCTGCCATTTCAATACACTTGCGTAGGAACATTGGGTTTTCTGCTATAGTGTTCAATAAGGCAAAGGAACTTGATCCAGTTCAGAAGCTCTTTCTAGACAAGATCAAAGAATACAACATAAAGAGCCAGTAAGTTATTGTAATGCAATAAACATAATTCAGTGTATTAAATGAAAAATGTAATATGAAACTTCAGCAAATATTAATCTGGGATTATTCCATTTATGATTAGACCTTTTGGATCCGCACTCTGCATGGAGAGACTATTACCCATTGTGCGGAAAGAGTCAGAAAATTGACTTTGCACAAATTTTGGACAATGATCCTTTTGCTCCTGAAGCCCAGAAGAAGGTGGGCTAGGAAATAACTTCCACCCCACAACACCTGGTATTGCACTTGTAAAGCAATAGCTGTGATTTACGGGTGCTTTGTTCTGCCATAAGTGCATAAGACTGATGACCTCATGAAGTTCTTTCCAGTTCTAATTTTCTGTGATTCTAAGAGGCACTTTTTAAAAGAAAAATTTATAAAGTGTTAGAATGATAAGACATGCTGTTTCCTCTGGAGGATTACTAGTTTATACATACTGTGCAAGAAAAAATTTACCTAGAACACCTTAACAGAAAGAAAGTTCAGACTTAAGTCTTTTTGTTTCTGTTGTTAGTTGTCCATATTACTCATGTATGGCTGTGTAAAAATAGTGAAACTTTTATTGCTACCATTCAATATACTCTTTAAGTATTGGCTTAGATATCCAAAATGTGAAGAGATAATGGAGTCATATACAAATATCAACGTGACTTCTTTTTACTGACCTTTTGAAATAATTACATTCTTTTCAAAGCAAAATGCAAGAATTAAATAAATTCATTTAGAAATAGTGGCACGTGAAAATCATTCAATACAAAAATAAAATCTTACATTTGAATATCAGTATTTTGAGAGAATCTCTGGGTTTAAATTTCTCTGTCCAATTATTCTCCTATCAAGAAACTTTTATTCGTCTGTTACTGGTGTGGAGATTTTGCATTAAGAAATTTCTTAGACAATAAATCTCAGTTTAGTTTGGAGTGTTTAGAACAATAAAAGCTGTTAAAGGATATAAGAGATGGTATGTTTAAAGAATGGTTGGTTAATCTCAGTGGCTTAATAGATTTTAGATAATTTTTAGATGCAATAACGTTTTCCTAGACTGAACGAGCCCATTCAATTTAATAAATATTCTATTGCTAGCATTTTATACAAAACCTCCCATATTTATCAGTGTATTGACTTCTGTTGTTTGGTAGTATGTTGTGTAGCAGTCATTCCCAACCTTTTAGCTAAGATGACCCACCAGCTGCTTCCAGCTTGGCTTGCCATGCAGGCTCCCCATCCAGCTGTCACTCCTCCAGCCCTATACCTACCTGCTCCAGCTGGCCTGTCTCCCTGCAACTGGACAAGAGCCCTGATTGCTACCAAATTTCTGTCTGCTCTTCACTGCTTCCTCTGTGCAGCTTCTGCTGTTATTTCTCTGGGACTTCAGGCAGCAGCATGGGGAGCTGGATCCCAGCAGTCGCAATCTGTAGGAAGTGGCTGCAGCTAGTGAGTAGACAGTAGCCTGGTAATTATTGTAGCTTGGCCACTGGGGCCAAAATCTGGAGATGAGGAGCCACCTGAACCTTTCCTGCTATCCAGAAAAGTTTGGGTTCCCCCATTTGGGGAAGTTCCAATTTTATTTAAAACAGGCTCCTGGCTCAAATATGTCAAACTTAGCATAAAGAGGTTTTTTTTTGCAGAACTGACTATGGGAACATTAGGAGTGAAATGTGCTGCAAAACTGGAAGTAAGCTTTTATTTCACAGATGAGACTTTTTCAAAAGAAAGATGATCATGGAAGTGATAACTGAAAGAGCATTGCTGCTGTCCTCCTACAGTTAGCCTCTCCCATCCAACATGTCAGTGTGTGTGTGTGTGTGTGTGTGTGTGTGCGCACGGGGGTGGGATGTCTGTCCCTCTTTTTTTGTGTCCTCTTCATTGGTAGTGGTGAAAAGGAGAATAAAGAGCATGATTTAGCTTTGGGATGGGAAGGGAGAAGAACTTGATATAGCCTTTAAAATAAAAATATTTTCCAGCGGATAATGAGGTATGCCTTAGGCGATTCTGCAGAGGTCGACTTACAGAAATAACTAAAATGAGAGAACTCTCAGGGGGCAGAGGAATAGTATGTTGGAGTAAGTTATTCTTGGGGCAAAAAGACAAACTTCCCCAGTTCTTAAAGCTGCAGTTGGCCCCAGAATAGGTATTGCATGAGGTAAATTTGAGTTGTGTTCAGATCTGTCTATTAAAACTTGGGTGTAGCTATTGTCACTGTCTGGGACTAGTTGATTCTTAGAGGATTGAAGAGCTCTTTCCATTTGTAAAATCATTTTCTAATTCTGTCTGTGAACTCTTGTGGCTTTTAGACTGTAAGCTGATCAGTGCAGCAACATTTTCTCATGATCTTTACAGCAGTGAGCACAGCATCTGTGCTAAAACAATAATTAAGACCAGGATAAGATTAATAGAATTCACTGATATGGTTTATACTAAGAAATTCTCATTAAACTGTGTACTATTTTATTCCTCATTATTTTACATATGGGTGGGAAATTACCAAGTTTATTTAACAAGGTATGAAATCTGTATTGAAGCTGATGGAATATTTCCATGTTATTTGTCTAAAAATGTCTGGTTAGCTATGAAACACAGAACTCATAGACAGAAAGTTGTAGAATGTAATATTAATACATGTACACAGGCTGATCAAACTCAGTTTTAATCAGTTTTTACTAGAGGAGGGTGTGGGAATTGTTCTTCCCTTCCAACAGATTTAGCCTTAAAAATAGAAGCATGTTTCAAGGAAGTTTTGTCTAGGTGCTTAAACCTTTTTAAAGAGCAGACTTATACCCTGTTGCCAAGTCTCTGTTCATAGCCACTTATGCTGCAGGTTGAACTTTCCTCATCTGGCAACATCCATGATCTGGCATGATTTTAGTTAGCTGGATGTCCAGTTGTCATGGGTGTGACCAAATTTCCTGCAGTCCCGTAAAGTTTTACAGCCACCAACACTTCCTCTCACTGTTCTGTGCTGTTATTTAGCTGTAATTTACTCCACATGTCAACTAAGAGCCCAGTAAGCAATGGAAGTGTTGGTAATGCTGCTGGACCATATCGACCTCCTGTGTTTTGGCAGATTCTCTCATTTGATATCAGTCAGGTCCCAAGAGTGGCAGGCTAGAGAGGCTCAACCTGTGTGTGAGGAACTGTTGTAGTTTTATAGCAATATGCTTCTCATTTTAAACTTTTTAGCTTTAGATAAGCTCAAATGACTAATTTCAAATGCTGAAAGAGAAGAACTTCTGATACACTTTTTACTTCTCTCTCCAAAATAATAAATTCCTTTTTTTTTTGGGGGGGGGGGGGGACGGGTTGGGGTTATTTTATTTTACTTTTTAGATTACACCACTGAACAGTGGAATCAGTGTAAAATGTTTAAACTCCATTGTCATAAGAATTTTCTGAATTTAGGAAATGTGGTGGCCCACCTGATGTAGGTCCTGAATACCAGAAGGACATGGCTGAAGAAATTGCCAAAATTCAGCGGTTATATGGTGGGGGAGATCTGACCAAATTTCCAGAATTCAAATTTGAGGGTAAGTCTCCAGCCTGTCTGTTGTTTTTATTATTGCATCATTAGTTTGCAAGTGAGAAGATAAGAAGGTGGGATGTAGAGCATTTTGCAGTCACATTTGTGATCCTGCAAGAGAACATGCTCTCTGGCTCTTGGGGAATGGTATATATGCAGTCTGGTTAGCACTTTGTAGCAGCAGAGAATACTTTTGTACAGATGGAATATTTTGGTGAATTGAGTTGCCAGTCTGCAACAAAGCTCTACTGACCATGTGTGAACAGTCTCCAACTCATTTTGGCTATGTGTACACTTGCCCCTTTATGGTAATCAGCCTGATCAGAGAGTACTAATAAAGTACTGCAATGAATATGCAGCACTTCATTAGGCTAATTCTCTCTGTGGCACCTCCAAAGTCCTGGCATGCCATGTAGCCACGGGTACTTTGAAGTGCCCATGGCTATATATCATGCTGATGCTTTGAAGTTTGCAACTTCAAAGTTGCCACAGGGAGAATTAGCCTAATGAAGTGCTGCGTATTCATTGCAGCACTTCATTAGTATTCTCTGATCAGGCTGATTACCATGCCCCCTTCTTAAGCGGGCAAGTATAGACATAGCCTTTCTGTGACATGCTTGCTCCTCTAAACAGCTCAGAGTCTACTGAGCAGATGATAACTGGAAAAGTAAATGGTGGACATGGCTATTATTGGCTTGCGTTTAGTGGATAGTGTGTCAAAAACTGTCACACATGCTAACTTTCTTGACTTTTGCCAAAAAGTCAGTGATTTGTGTTGACACGAAGACTGAACTATAGCTGTCCTTAGAGGTAATTAAGATGATGTAACGTGAGAAGCTTTTATTTCTCCACCAGTACAATATTTCTAAAGTAAGACTTCTACTTCAACTGCTGTCAGTCTGCACATGCTCCATCTCAGAACTTCAGACAAGTGAATTAACTGAATAACGTGTTGTAAAATATCTGAATAGTAAGGTGTTGGTGTCAAATGACTGATTATGAACAGATGGGAATCTGTTTCTTTGTGTTCTTGTGTTTGTCACTTTGAGTGGGCTTTTCCTTACTACATTTTTTGTCTCTTCTCTACTATGGAATTGAGGCACAGCCTCCCAGTGTTTTCCCGATTCTCTAGAGAAACAAAGGGAGACTTCAACACCATTTCCATGCTTCCCGCCATATATGAGGACTGAAACATAGTATAGGGCCATGTTGTCCATAGTGAACTAGCCACATTATTCGGAAAGCATAGCCACACTCAACTGGCCAAATAGCCACATATGGCTAACATGTTAAACACCATCAGAGAGTTAGCCGTGTTAGTCTGTATCTTCAAGAACAACAAAAAGTCCTATGGCACCTTATAGACTAACAGATATTTTGGAGTATTAGCTTTTGTGGGCAAAGACCCACTTCATCAGATGCAACATTCATCTGATGAAGCCGGTTTTTGCCTATGAAAGCTTATGCTCCAAAATATCTGTTAGTCTATAAGGTGCCACAGGACTTCTTGATGTTGAACATCATAGATTTAGCAGTTTGCTGGGTTTTCTGTCCTCTTTACAACAACCCAGGGAACACAAAGTCATCTGACTGGAACTTGAGCAATGGCTGGTCTGCCATGGACTGGAGAAAGTCTTGCTTTTTGTTGTTCTAAAGGTGACTCTTGCAATCATATGTAAAAGAGTAATTTTGCTGTGATCCCATTGGTCTGAACCTCTGGAAGTGCTTCTATTCCTGAGGCCTCTTGGTTTTCCAAGCAAAAGAAAGAAACCTGAAATCCCCTTGGTTCTTTGACAAACACTAGTTCTAAGCCTTCTCTTTGATCTGGCATCATTTCCCTGTAGAAGTTATCTTTAAACAGTGGTTGTGGCAAGAGCTGTTGCCTGCAGTGAAGGACTGTTTTCTTTAATTACCTGGAAAACAGTTACTGTTATGACATGGCTAATTTCCTGAAGTCCAGTCTCTCCCAGAACACCATTAAGAACAAAGTCCTGCTGTGATGCAATTAAGGGATTTGAGTGAATTCAGAATCAGTATACAGTAAATGTGTTTTTCCTGTTTCTGAATATAGCCCAGAAAGCTGGAGATGTTAAGGTTAACAGGTAATCTACTTAGGATGAGGTTTACTGGGTAAGGTTAACCGGTAAGGGCTGGAGCAGCCCCCATCCACCATGCTTGCTGTGTGATGGGTACTAGGGCTGCTCTGCACAGCTGGAGTGTCCCTGACTGTGGCGGACTGGTGATGGGGGGCTGGTTCGAACATGCTGGAGTGCCTGCTGCTGCAGTCATGGAGGCTCCAGCTGGGCCAGAGCAGCCCCCGCACACTATGGGCAGGGCTGCTCCAGCCTGACTAGAGCAGGCCCGGTCCCCGGTGATGGGGAGGAAGGCATTTGCCCTCCCCTTAGTTGGTTAACTGGTTAAACCTGCTGTTTAATCAGTTAAATGGAATTTCATATCCCTAAAAAGAACAGGTCTCAACTTTGCCCTGGACTTGTCTGAATTTAGGTTTGATGGCTGTGTGCACAAGTTCATTGCCTGTGTTGTGTGAGTAGTGGTTCCTACTGTTGAGGAAGTATTTTGCCATTCTCTCCATTCTTCAAACCTGCAGTGAGCCTCAGTCAAGTGCAGATGCTTTGTACCTGGCGCGCACAGAGGTAGCCTTGCTGTTTGATAAAAGCCATCATTTGTCCACTTGGGACTTGGGTGGTTTGGCACAGACAGTTGCACATTAATCAACTTGAGAGGAGGAACGAAGCTGTAAAGGTTCAGTTTGAAAATGTAACCAGAGAAGCACCACCAACAGCAGAGGTGTTATAAAGGATGAGAGGGAGTAATGAAGTCAGTGCCTAGTCTGTGAGAAGTTGTCTCTGTAATCTGCCATTAATCGATCAATGCCCTCCTGCATGGATTCTACCTTGATCTAAGGGACTAGGAAGTTGAGAAACTGTACCTGAGAACTAGGTCTGGGTGAGTGGAACTTCATTCTTCTTGTTGCTTGGCTGGCAGCTATTTCATTGAGTGGACCCAGATTATTTCAGGAGTTCCCCTTAGTTACATGAGACACGGATGTAAGACTTAATGTTTTCTAAAGTATCTTTTCCTCATATAGTCAAGTGATTGATTTTCTTAGTCCAGACACCAGTCTGAATGGCTTTAGCATAAGGTGTTGTCTGTTTCTCTTTTGTGTCTTAGAGTTGTTTTCTCATTCACCTAGCCCAGGGGTCTGCAATAGGAATCATGAGAAGAGTCATTTTTTTCAAATTCAGTTACAAAATCAATCCTTCAGGAGCCGCAATGCACATGAATACGAGATGGTCCTTAGTAAATAATGCCAAACCATGCTTTTTATCACCTCTATTTTAATAAAAGTGTGCATGCGCACTTATTTGTACCAGTTAAAAAATTTGTTACCCCTATCTGCAGGCTTTACCCCCCATCACACAACTCCCCTCCTGCCCCCAGGCTTAGCTTCTCTGAGCCCCAACTCCCCCCCACGCACCCCTAGGCTTAACCCCATTGAGCCCCAACCTCCCCCAGGGTTAACTCGCCTCAGTGCACATTTCCACCATAACCGCAACCTGCCCCTACTGCTCCCGCTGTCTTTCTTGGTGGGCTGCGCAGCTCAGACAGGGCAGGCTCAGCCACCCCTCCCCTCTCTCCTGCCAACTGACTTCTGCCCATGTGGGGCTGCCTGTGCTGGGTGGCTTCACTTCCGGCTCCTTGCCCTGCTACCTCTGGCTGGTCAGTGGCACCGGAGCTGCTGTTGCTTCAACAGAATTTATTTTTAAATCAATAAATCCCATTGAAGCAGCTGCCACCTCCAGAGCCACGAGAGGAGTCAGCGGCATCAGCGCTTGGAGCCGGTAGAGCATCCTGAAAGAGCCCTAGGTTGCCAGCCTCTGGCCTAGCCTGTGTAACACTTGCAGGTCTTATATCTTGAACTTCTACTGTTTGCTTTTTACATGTCAGTGGTAAGTAGCAAAACTTTTTTCTTGTTGCTGATAATACCGCATTAATTGGTTGCAAGCTGATTAGCTGATAAACTGTCTTTGCTGTAAACAAACAATGTCTAAGGAAATACATTGCATATTCACAAACTTTTTTTTAAAAAGTTTGCTCTCTCTCTTCATTAGGCTTATTATGGCATGTTTGAAAACTTCTGCAGATCACTGAAAATAGTAAATTGGTCCATAGTTTATATTCTGTTAGAATATAACAGAAGTTGGTTGATCTTTGAGAGTATTAGGAATTTGAGCATGTTAATGACTTTTTTTTTTCCCCCCTCCTAGAACCCAACTTTGAAGAGATTAAAAAATGATATCATTGAAGTCTGTGTTCCAACCAGTGGTGTCATCTTTCTTATGAAGCTGTTAGAGTCCAGCCTTTGTAATTTAGCGTGGGGTTTCACTTTCCAATACTTGTTTGAGTTCTGAACCCACTACAGTACAACCAGATCCTTGTGAACTGCTGTATTCATAAAAATTCACTTTTGGAAATCAAATATAAAGTGCTGTAAAAGTCTCTTCTTGCTGATTTTAAACACTATTTATTGAGATGACACTTGAGTATCCAGAAAAACCAAAGGATCACGCCAAGCATAAAGTACTGTTGAAGTTAATAGCTTTCACTTTGAAAGGAACTTAGAGAAGCAAACTGTTAATCACCTGTCACTGAAAAGCATATGGAAAGTGCACTAGAACCCATCAGTATGGCATTATTGAAAGGATAATCAGGCACAATGCTACACTGCGATAGTAAAGTCTCATTTAGATCGGTGTTTCTAACATAGTGTTGTGTGGAAGCCCGGGGTTCTGCAAAGTGAAAATAAGGGTTCCGCAAGAAAATTCCGATACAATAGCTCACTCCTCTGTGGCTCCCTGCCCTGCTGAAACAGTAGAGCTCAATTTAATTGGTTTAACAGCTGGCAGGGTGGTGAGAAGGATCCAGCTATTAAACCAACTGAATTTAGTTCCATTATTTCAGTGGTGGCATGGCAGGGAGCACCCTACTTGCCCTGCTACCCAAGCAGTCTCACCCCGACAAGTGGAACACCTCCTTACTAGCTTTCCTTCTGCTGTGCAAATGTGGCTGCCTAGGGAAGGCTCTCTAGTCAGTGCCACAGATGGATTAGTCCCAGGGCCAGTTTGGGGGTGAGGTGAGTTAATCCTGGAGAATTGGGGGGCTAGGTTTGGGGCTGAGGGGTTATGCGTCGGGGGGGGGGGTTTGTGGGATGGGTGGTAAAGCTTGTGGTTAAGGGGCAGATTTGGGGGCTGAGGTGGGTAAAGCCTGGAGTTGGGGGCCAAGGGAGGTCTGCAAAATTCTTTTGAGTTTGAAAGGGTTGTGGCCGAATAAAACTGGGAAACACTGATTTAGATATACCGGGAACTCAAAATATTAAGCCCTGTCTCTGTTGCCCCTCCCTTTAGAAAGGGGCGGGGGGGTGCAAATGTAGCTGATGAAAAATGCAAATAAAGGAATTTGTATATTCAGAGATTCACTTGCATAATGACTACTCGCTGTTCTGGAAGTGCTGTGTTCGAAAGCCAAAACAGCTGTGTAGATGGGTTTCCTTTGAAAGGAAGCTGCACTTTCAAAAGCACTCTTCTTCCTCAAAAAATAATTAGGAAGAAGGGTGCTTTCAGAAGGAGGGCTTCCTTCTAAGGAACCCCCTCTACATGGCTGTTTCATTTTTTTGAAAACAGCACTTCCAGAACAATGAGTGGCTGCTGTTATGCAAATGAGTCACTGAATATGCACATCTGTACCTCACTTGCATTTTCAGTAGGTCGTGTCCACATGTTAGGCAAATGTGGCCAAAATCTCCAATCGTACAAGGCCCGGGAGAGCTGAAGTGGAGTGGCTTATACATTTTTGGTGCACTGGGATGCTCTTGAAAGCTATCTTTGTGTTTGTAAATGAAAGTGCTCCCTGAAAACATGAAATTTCTTGGCCAGTGATGTGCAGCCTAGGCATCCCATCTGTCCCCTGTACCTCAGATGGGGGTCTGGTAGCCTTGTGCTTCCTTCTGCTGCCCTTCCCTCTTAGCTCTTTGAGTGCCACCTAGCTGTTCCTGCTTTTGCCTCTCCCAGCATTTGAACAGCTGCAAATCAGGTGATCTGTATGCGCTAGAGGGTCTGAGGGGAAGGAGTAGGAAGTGAAGGGACACTGTGGGTGGGAGGAGGGGGTTGCAGTCAGACAAGGTTCACAGGCTACAGCTAGTACGGCAGTGGGCCACAGGGTACAGATTTCCCCAGTAGACCACGGAGCCAGAGAACCACTCAGGAAGCCCAGTCACTATTTCTGGCTGTCCATCACTGTTATAGCCTTTCTGCAGACCCATCAGAATAGGAAAAGCTTATGCAAGTTCATTCTTACCTACCAAAAACACTAACAGAGTCTTGAGCTGTCAAATAGTGCCTGTGTTACTATTGCTCAAAATACATGGAAAGAAGTGATCACACTAAGCTGACAGGTGTGTGGCATCTTATCTTCAGGAGAAAAGAGACTTAAAGAAGCTAGTGAGCATGTATAGTCATGGTTTGAGCACTTTGCAGTTTGGATAATGTCTCATTTTGGTATTAGGTGCAGACCTATTACACTTTTTTCCACCCCCCACAATCTGACCTTCAGTAGGAACCCAGGATTTATGAAATAGTACCATATCTAATGTTGCCCCCTTCTGTCATGGTAGTTCAGTGATAAGAGTACCAGGAGGAAAACTGTTAGGGATACTTGTCACAGCAAAACCTGATGCATCCTATAGAAAGTTTCACGGGTGTCCATGAAACTGCAAAATATTCCCATTTATGGGATATTAGGTGTATGCGCTCTGAGCTAAGACTAAAAAGTAGGGTTGCTCCTTAATTGAATTTCCCAATATTTGGTGAGAATTAAGACAGCTTACTCCTGGATCTGTAGTCCATGTTTTTAGCATTTATAAGGGAGAGAGTCCCTAATATTCTGCTGCTTCACTTAGTTTTGCTTAAGCATTATTATATAATCAAAGCATTCATTTAAAACTGGCAGCTCTTGTTTTGATAGACATGAACTTAAACCAGTAACACTGTACAGACAGCCTGACTGTTAGATTATTTAGGCTATATCTACACTGTGAGAAATTAGAATTTAAGGCAGTTAGTTAGCTTAATACAAAAAGTCAGTCTTCACTGTAAATAGCTCAAATTAGGGAGCGCTAATATCAATATAATTTTGGTGGAAGTGGCTGGGTGTAGCACCAAGTTTGAATTTAAAAGTTAAAATAAAGGCTAATGGGTAAGCAACCTGTCTTTGAATCCGATTCCTTAGTCCCCCAGAGGTGTCACATGTATCCCACAATGCCCCTCAGTGCTCCATTCTGTCCACTTCCATCTCTGCTGCTTTCCAGGTGCACAGGCATTAGCTAACAGGAAGCCTACAGCTGTGGGGGTCATGCTTGTGTAAGAGGCTGAGAAACTTTTCTTTGCTATTAGTTCAGCTCTGGTTCTGTCTCCACCTCTGTGAGCTGAGTGGCTTCCCCCCACCCCACACTGGCAGCTCCTGCTCTGCCACACCATGTGGCAGCTAGGCTATTGGTGGGGTTTGTGCTCATAAGAGAGGCTGAGAAAATTCTGTACTTTACATATATGCAGCCCCTCCCCACCCCCAACTGGTGCCAGGCAGTTGGTGTCTTTCCTGTACCCAGCCACATCACATGGCTAGCTCCTGACCCTATAAAAGGACATGCCTGCCACTTAGTGTGGCCCATGCTGCCAGGCAGCCCATGTCTAGGCTTGTGCTCAGTGAGGGCTCCAAGGGCAGGAAATATTTTCTGGGGCTTGCTGGCACCTGGGGACAAGTCTCTCCCACTGGCTAAGATTTTCAGGGGCTTGCTGCTGCCCAGGGAATGTCTTGAACTGGCTCTGCACTCACCCACCCCACACCTTCCCACCCAAAATATATATTTTGGGGCTTGCTTCTGCCAGGGTGAAGTCTCCCCTCCAACAGCTGAGATTTTTGGGGGCAGGGGAACATTTCAACTGGCTCTGCAGCCACAGACCTCTGACCCTCCCCACACCAAAAATATTTTGAGGGCTGGCTGCCCATTGCAGAGACTTGCTGCTTTTTGCAAAATGTTTGATGTTTCAATTATAAAATCTTTTTCCTAACCTTTTTTAATGTCATCCTTCATGCTTTGGCTCCATGAAAACACAGGGAACAGTGCAGTGGAGGGCCAGTTGAGATTCCTATTTCTGTTACAAGTTCAGTGTATGAGATTTCAGTGCCATCTTGTTTTGGAAAGATGTAATGTAGTGAGAAGCCCAAAATCATTTTCCTAACCTTTCCTATCCTCTTTCTTCATGCTTTGCCACCCTCCCCTTGACCTGAAGACACAGGGAACAGTGGGTGAAGAGCCAACTGAGAAAATTAGACACCTTGCTGCCCATTGCAGACATCTGCTGCTTCTTGTGAAGTCTTTGATAATTCAGTTATAGCTACAATTTTATATACACCTATATCATAGAACTGGAAGAGACCTTGAGAAGTCATTGAGTCTAGTCCCCTGCCTTCACAGCAGGACCTATCACCATCCCAGACTTAGATTTAAAGAAGTATTTGCCCCAGTCCATATATGGTCTCCTCAAGGATTGACCCCCAGGTTCAGCAGGCTTATGCTCAAACCACTGAACTATCCCTCCCTCTTGTTATAAAAAGCAATCCACTTATAGAAGCAAGAGATTTCAGTTAATTTGGCAGTCTTTGCTGAAGCCATACCCTACTTTTCCTTCATTTCTCCTGGAAAAATGGCTATTTGCTTTCCATGGGAGGGAAATGAGGGTAATGCAATGTAAGATGATAAGATCACATACCAACAACCACTTGTGGGGGCATTTCCTTTCCTTTGCTGCACCAGCATGTCATGTGATAACATCTGCATGGCCATTATCATCCCCATTGGCTGGGATTTAGCATTAGACTGTTTATTTAGGACTGATTGATGCAGGAGGCGGGGGGGGGAATCGCAACATTAAGGAAACCTAAGGTATTTATTATTTGCCCCTTGACAGTACTGTAACAGTTCCATTTTGACCAGTAACTCCCCCGAGAATTTGAATTGATGCTCATGAATATGTATAGAACCACGAAGCAAGCACTCTGATTGGACAAGAGCCAAGCCTTTCTGGAACTTTCCATCAGAGTGCAGACCTGGGAGAAGACTTAGCAATAGGCAAATGTTCTCATGAATTATTCATGAGAACCCTTTATAGAAGAACAGCCTGCACAGGGCTCTGGGTCCACTATTCTACTGGGTGGGCCAAAGAGAGCAGAGCTGAAATCACTGTAGACGTGGAGGGAAGCGACTGGCGAACCCCGCTAGGGTGGTAGCTAGTGCAGTTCCAGGGCTTTGCCCCAAATCCTGAAGACTTTGGTGGCAGAGACTGGTGGCCGAAGACACATCTGGAGCAAGACTGTCGCCTTATCCCAATTTACAGAAGAATTCCCAGAGGCGCAAGACTGTCGTCCAGCTACGCACACGCTGCAGCAGCGACAACTCCTGCGGTGGTCCCTGCGGCAACACCTGCAACGGCGCGTGAGCACAGCAAGGCGGTGCTTCTGTAGGAGAGTGAGCTATGGGTCGAACTGGCCTGTTTGCAGGTACTGCACTCCTAGTATCATAATCCTCAGGGCCTGCCTCGAGAGCTGCAGCAGTACATCGACAACCACAACTCACTGGACCTGACTTGATAATATCCTTTCACCAAAAAGGCTATCAGAAAAAACCCTGGACTCCAAGACTCCTTATTCATTTAAGAACTATTTAAAAGAGCTTACCTATAGCCTTTAGTTTGTGCATTAGTAAAATTTAGTTTCTTAACTTTGTTGTTAGACTCATAGAAAAGGTAATTAAGTATATTACTGTGTTATTTGTTTTATAGTGAGTAGTAACATTGTTAATGTTCCTTGTATTTGTTAGTTATTACTAGTTACATATTTAGATAGTTATTAGTTATTGTTGATTTGCTAACATTCACTTACCTATCCATTCCCGCTGAAGGGCCTCAATCCTTTCAGTAGGTATCTAGACCACAAAAGGGATGGCCTAGCAAGCCCTCCTTGGTAATGTGAGGAGGCCTGGCAAACCTCTTCCTTATACGGGAGAATCAGATAATCTCCCTTCCAGAAATTGATCCCTGTTGCCTCTTTCCTAAAAAGCTTCCTTGAGACCATAGTTCTATTTATTGAAAAGAGACAAAGATGGCTTCCTCAATCTTTATTACTGAGTACTTCTTAAAAAAATGAAAAGCTTGTTAATTTAATCTCTGGTTGGTTACTCTATTTTTCAAATCACCTACTTGATTGTTATTCCAGTGTTTTGATCTCAAGTTTTAAAATTTGTGTTTGTCATACCCTCTTTTAGATTTTATGGGTTGTTCTTTAAATAAAATAACTACAGTTGTTTTGCATAACTTCTTCTCGCATAATCATTCTCTCCTTCCTGGTGTGGTGGTGCGTCTTGAGGTTGACTAGGGAGTAGAGGGCAGGGACAGAATTTTAAGACAGGGAGCAGTAGCGGTGTGCCTGGTGAGGACAGGTGAGCTCTGTGCATGGGCCTTTACTGACACACAGACATACTCCTCTCCTTGCTGTGGGTTCCTGTGCCCACTGGCCCACAGGTCACAGCAAAAATACCAGAATGCTACAGGGATGAGGGAACTGTGGGATAGGTTCCCACAATGCACTGCTGCAACAGTCAATGTTTGATTGAGTGTGGTAGCAGTAAGTCAAATTTGTGGGCAGACTGTGGGAAAGTGAGGATAACCAAATTTGAATATATAAAACCCAGCGTTATAAAATCCATGTTAATACATTTGAATTTATCTTGTAGTGTAGACGTAGCCTTAGGGAACTATCCTTCCAGTGACAAATAGGGCATGTTAAATATCAGTGTTGTTGGTCACTTGAGCAGCAACCTCCACTTTCTGCTGCTAGACTCCTATTTTGGTGCTAAAGAATTAAGCTCCTATGATTTTCACACAGCTGCACTAAAATAATTTAGCATGTTGATCTAATTATTATATAAAGAGCAGGAACAATAAAATAAATTTGCTTTAATAATTAGAATAGTTCAAGGATGCAGGTAACAGTTTTTCATTTTCATCTTACTAACTCAAAGCTGTGGTGGTATTTTTACACTGCCACAGCAGCATTTGAAACAACACAGTGTAAGTAACAAAACCAGACCATAATTCATGGTTAGTTGAAGGTAGTGATAATCCAGCAAATGCTTATGAGCTATCCAGAATACAGATGTTTTCCAGCACTGAAATTTGGGGAATGAAATTGACTATCAAAGCTTAACCACACAAACTAAAACATATTCCAGCATGCTTTGAGCATGCTTGCTTAAAAAATATGTCCCCTGCCAATTACTAGGGCTCTTATTTTAGAGTAGAAATAGAGTAAAATTTTTGGAGCTGAAGGAAGATGTAATTGAAGGCAACATCAGGCAGAAGGCTTCTTGCAAAGCAGATTAGTCAACAACATGAATACCATATTTTGACAACATATTAAAGTAATGGTAATTGCAAACCACTGAAAGCAAGTTCACCACAGACAGCACTTCAGACACGAGTCATTTTTATTTATAAAACTGAACTTTAACAGAAAAAAAATCAAGGCACTAATACTGCATCAATTTTGCTCAACTGCTTTGCTTCAGTGTAAATTTACAGGTACAATCTTTAACAAAAAACACATTTACAGATCTTAAATATGCTTCCTGGTCCAAAAAAAAAAAAAACCACTACACACTTTAGCATTGGGACTTTTAAACTGATCTACAGTGGTTTTCAACCTGAGGTCTGCAAACTATGTTTAAGATTTCTAAACAATCTGCACCCACATTTGAAATTATTTAGGGATATGCAAATATAAAAAAGGTTGAAAAGCACTGATTTACAGCGTAACACTGTTTGGAGGGTCTCTATTATATACTCCTGATGGGATTCTGTACCAAAAATTGCAAATTTCTCCATAATTTTTCAAAATAATGCAGTATAATTACACCAGTTCTGATTGTTATTTAAACTACAGTACATAGAAGTTATAACAACAATTTAGCTCTTTCTAAACACAAAAATTATAGTTACATACAGTAACTAATACCCTGGATTCCAGTTATTTCTCAATTAAATTACATTATACAACTCCAAAGGGGGGAAAAAACATCAAATGTCATTTTAAAATTGCTCAGATATGTAATTCAAGAATGAAAGTCAAGAGTTTTACAAATCATTGTCCTGGACCTGGCCAGATATTTTGGGAAGTGCTTGGTTCTGTCATTTTACTGAGTTTTCCCTAATTTTTTTCCCCCCTAAATCCTGAGCTGTAATCTAACTCTGCTCTGCCACTTTGGCACAGGAAAAAAGTGAGAAAGAATACAGATATGTGGTGTCCAACAAGTTCTGAAGTAGCAGCCATTATACTGGCTACTGCTACAGCAAACTAGCCACATTATTCTGAAAATATATTTATTGTTCAAGCCAATTTGCAACACTCAATTGGCCAAATAGCTACATGTGGCTAGTGTGTTCAACATCACTGATATAGACCTTCCTTATTCTTGGAGCCACATATGTCCTCCAAGAAAGGGCACATCGTGCCCTTCAGCAGGTCAAGTGTCGGGGCCCCGATCACCCTTGGGCCAGATCTTCCTAGCTGAGGATTCCCTTAATGTTATTTATAAGACTCCTCCTTTTGATCAATCTGGCTATGCAGGGGATTTATAAACTTCCACATATTCTGTAGTCCTGGGGAAACTGACAGAGAATGGAAAGTTAGCCAACAGTAGGAACAAATGGCATGGGGTACACTTCTGCCATCAACAGCAACGTTAACAGCTTTATTACGCAGTCAGGATACTACATGTATGCCTCAGCAAATAAGATCAGTCAACTCAGGGCTGTTCCATTGGTGCCTCTAGCCAAGGGGTCTCTGTTAAACTCATGGGCTGTGGGCCATGTACACCCTGAACAGTTCAATCTGTCCTGTGTGCTGCTACCGGCCCATGAGTCCCTGTGGCCAGGGAGAGTATCCAAGCTCTTTCCCCACCCCAGCTGGGTGCTCTCCCTTTCTCTTCCTCCACCTCCCATTGCACCCCATCTCTCAAGTCCCCTCCCATGAGGGACATAGCCTTGGGAATTACCAGGACCTAGCGCAGGGCAGTAGTAGGGGTTTGCCCCCCAACCATTGGCAAATGGAGTGATGTAGCTGTCTGCTTCCCTCTGCTGCTCTCTCAGCCCAGTCGCTCCACTTCACACGCCTCTGACCAACAGGGACAAGCCAGCAGCAGCACAGATCTAGCAAATGGAAGCTGTTCTAGCCCTGCTGTGTTGCCAATGATGGTGCAGTGTGTGCATGTGTGTGTGGGGGGAGGGCGGGGAAGAGTCAAGGCAGGTGGCTGAGTGCTGGGGGGGCGACAGGCAGAGCAGGGGGGAAATGCACAGAGACCCTCACCTCCCTTCGAGCCCTGATGGGGATGTGGGGAAGATGATACCCGCTGGCCCGCCAGCAGGATTTTAGGACTGGCATTGGCTCTAAGGTAAATTGAGTTTGAGACCCCCTGTAGAAGCCTGCCTCCTGCATAATAAAAAGTCCTACCCTTATATGCCAGAGGAACAGATGTGTTGACTGTGCTGTCTAGGAAGAGACTTGTGTCCTCTGCAGATACAGAATTCCCCCAGGAGTAATTACAGAGTGGTTGAGCCCCAGTTAAGATCAATTTTAACCTGTGCTGTGTCAGAATAATTGTTCACTTGACTGTATGATCTGACAAAATTATTAGAAAAATCATGGCACTAAAACTGAAGAATGGCAAAAGAGCCCTTCACGTTCACTCGGATGTAGACACTACAAAGCACTAGATTAGAGTGGCTGAAAACGCTAAAGATCTGTAAAGACCATGAGCATGAATTCGCTTACTACTGAGTCCCCTTGCCGTGTGCAGACAAACAGGATGAGATGAAACCTTTGTGCAAATTATTTATATTATCTATTTACTACTATCCTTAAATTAGAGAAGTAAAGATATTTCAATAATATGAAAACATTTATACAGCCCATGATCGGGTTGTAACATTAGATCCCAGGCCTTCCAACAGACATTCTGCTTTCAGTGTATATGGTCTCAAAACAAATCCAAACATTAACTGTTCTGCAAAAAAAAAAACCCTTCGATATTATGTACAATACATGGTCATTTTGTGTCTCCACAAAGCTGAAATCTTCTAAATAACGAAGGACTTGGTGTGCCTGAAATCCTAAATAAAAAAGAGACCAGTTAGAATTCACATGCTTTCAGCCAAATGCGCTACTTTCCATCCATTACAGTTAAACATCAGTAGAACATCACTTGTGTGTCCTGGTTGGCCAAAGAGGAAGCAAAACAGCAACAAAAATGCTATGAAGTCTTAATAATGAGACCAACCAATCCCTTGCCATAGCTACAAAATATTAGGCTGATGAACCTCTGGCCTAACTATGATCTCTGGTTCATCAGTGAGCATACCATCCAATTCCGTTTAAGGAGTGAAGCCCCCAAAATCCATTTGTACATGATATACTGACTACAATTCAGAAGGTGTCCTAGTGGGAGAAATTAAAGATCAAGGGAAAAAAAAATAAAACTGCTATAAATGTCTTTCCTTTTGAATGCTCCAGTTATAGCTGATGATGGTGTGCAATTATACTGGACTAGATGAATGCATCCGGTAACTAGAGTTGACCAATACTCCAGTGAACAGGGAGGCAAACCAAGAAATTCTCATCAGCAAAAGAGGCAGAAATCAAAAACCACTTAAGTTCCTTGGGGTTGAGTTTTAGGGGCAGAGTATAAATTCCATGAGGCACTTAGAGTGGCAAGGTATAACCAATACTACCTATCATTTGCTAGGTCAGAGATGGGCAACCTACTGCCTGGGGCTCACCTTGATCCATTCCACAAGCAGGGGTCTTGCAGGCCAGATCAAGGCAAGCAGCAGGCTGCATCCAGTCAGCGGGTTGTGCCTGGAGGAAGGGGACTATTACTGTTCCTCCCTACAACCCCTGTTAGGGGAATGGCAATGCATGGAAGCTCGAGCCATGAGCTTGCTTGAAGGCTCCACCCCATCGCTCCCATTGGCTGGTTACTGCAGCCTGTGGAAGCAGCAGGGATGTGGGTATGTGTGTTTGCAAACACAGGGCAGTGCAGAGTCACGTTTCTCTCCCTGCCCCTGCACCCATCTCTCTCCTCCCCAGACCCTGTACCTCCAGCCCATGCAGCTACTCCTATCCCACCTAGACCCTGCACCTTCACTCCAAGCCTGGCAGCTCTCTCCTGCATACTGAATCCCTCACTTTCACCTCACTCCAGAATCTAAGGGGCCCCACAAAATCTACTAGCCCTGGGTCCCCAGAATTAATCTGACCTTCGGGGTAAGCCCTGCCACTCACTCCCCGCCACGGCCCACTGCATTGGAACTTAAGGGGAATGAAGTGAGTATTTTTTCTGATTCTCAGTTGGGGGCCATATCTCAGAGCATTTTTCCCGCCTCCTTCTCATTTGGGGGCCAGGTTAGTGATACTAGTTTTTTTGGCTTCTCTCTTGTCTGTGACCCACAACTGATATTTTTGTGCATGAGTGGCAATATTTCCTCTATTTTTTCCATCCGTGTTCTGAATACATTTTGTTACATGCACTGAGGCACAGAAACAAGCTTCCAGCTGTGGGGCACCTGAATCTCTCCTGGCACTCAGCTTACAGAGAACACTGTCATTTAACCCCTAATCCCCACTCAAAAAAAAAATTTCTCTCAGAGTAGCTGTTATGTCAAACCTAGATCCTGTAGGTGGGACATCAATCACTATATCAATTTCACAGAAGAAACTGGCATTATACTAGCTAAATTTTTGGAGTCCTCCCCCTACCATGAGCTGGGAGAATTAAAATTAGTTGGTGTTTTGGAGTATAACCCCTCTCCTGGTTGGGCTTGTTGCCTACTGAGCCTAATTCTCCCCTGCAGGATGGTATGGCAAGGCTCAGGTCCAAAGCCACTCTTCCACCTTCCATCCTCATCTCATTGCCCATTTTCTTTGGTCCCTACCTCAGGCCCAGTCTAGAGAAGCAAACAAGTACATAGCTCCATGTGCTGCCTCCAGCCAGAGATCCAAGCAAGACAGGGAAGAGGCCAGTGGAGCAGGGATAAAGCAGGATATTCAGCCCCTCTTTAGGGCCAAGAATTGCTGCAAGTGTCAAGCAACAAGTGACTCAGGGGCTGATGTCTGATTCCTCTGCTCTAGTTTTGGCTTTATTAGAGAGACACACTGAAGAGAACATGGGTAACTGTGGGTTTGGTTTGGGTGAGAAAGGGAGGTAAGTTGATGGAGCAGGAAAGAGCTGAGACAGTGAATAGAAGGCTGATTGGCGGGTGAGATGAGATGAGTAAGTCAGGTATGTGTCTGAGTGTTTTGGGGGAGAGGATTTGAAGAATAAGTAGGTGATGGAAGCTGTGGTTGCCTGACACGTGAGAAACAGTTATGAAGTGAGAGAGAGAGCAGAGCAATGTAAAATGTAGGTGTGAGTATCTATGTAAAGAAGGAAGTTGCTTATGCTAGTGTTTATAGTAAAGGTGGACTGAATTGTTTGCAGGTGCTGCTATGTTTTCTTGACATATTTTCTTAAGCTAATATTATAGATCCAGGGTTTTCTAAGCAAACCTAGTCAGTGGGTCTTCTCTAGTTTATGGCGTCTCATTTTCTCTTAGTGCGCACCACATTGATTGCCTTGTGGAGACACCCCTTCACAACTACACACTGCCCCCCCGACACACACTCTTGTACAACATGTGCCTAACTCTTGGAACTGCTTTAAGTGGAAAGTAATTTTCACTTAAACAAACCAAAAAAAAAAAAAAAAACAAAAAACCAAAAAAAAAACCCACCTTTGCTTTAGCAGGAAAGGAGGAGATGGAGCTGCCATAGCATACTGTGACTAGCCACCCTTCAACACCAGCACAGTTTGAGAACCTCTGCTCCAGTGGTTTTTCAGTTCCTGGTCACTCCATTTGATGGCTAATGTCAAGAGTTTTATAATATACTCATACAAGGTCATATATACATCTACCTATATGGCTTCCATTTTTCAGTTAGGCTGTAGCCAGAGCTGTCACTGGCTGCTATGCCCATAGTGAACCATTGCAGTGTATACATGTTTAGTGTACAAAAACACAAGATATTCTCGGTCACACTGTAGAATTTCTTACATGGCTATGTCCCCTGCTGGCAGGCACAGTAAAGAGGTTGATGCATTACCCTCCACCACTACCAAACAAGAGGTTGGGGGAGGAGAGAGGCAATGCTCTTCTGATCTGCTCTCCCTGCTTAAAAGGGGGAGAGAGGATGGAGAAGGCCCCAAGAGTCCAGCAAGAGGGAGTGAGAGTGAGAGGGGCAGGGACTGTGCTCATAGATCTCAGATTTGAGACTTGGAAGTTGATTGTTCTCCATGCAGGAAAAAACAAAAGGATTACCGGTCAAATGATGATTTTATAAATTTATGGGATTATGATATCATGGTACACCTGTAAAATATTTTAGTACTAGCAAATTTACCTGGTGTTGCTTCGCCCTTAGGTCAATAATGATAGGGTTTTGGGTTTTGTTTTTTTTTTGGGGGGGGGAATATACATGTTTTCTTTAAATGATTATATTGTTCAAAACCTGCCCCCCCCAAATCTCTCCTCATCCCCCACAACCCTGACCCCTGTACTCCCCCTCACACCAACCCGTCCTGACTCCCTCCATACTTCACAAATGTCTCCTGCAGCCCCACACCTCCTTGTCCTGAACTCTTCCTCATCCCCAAACATGACTTCTGCATGTTCCACACCCTGCACCCCTCCTTATCCCCAACCGTTGGCTCCTGCATCTCCAAACCCTCTGCCCTAAGCCCCCACATCCAGCCCTCTTCCTTGACTCCTGCTCCCCTTAACACACACCCCAGCCTCATGCCCTGATCCCCTCCTCACTCATAACCATTTGCTGGTCCCTTTCTTGTCCCTGTGAGGAAGTGAGAGCAAAGTGAACAGTTCGCCTGCCCCCTGTCCTCTCCAGCCAGAGTGAGGAATGCAGCAAACTGTGCACTTTCCCCTTGCCACCTAACAATGAGAAAGTGGAACAGAAAGCAACAAATATGGGGGTGGAGCTGCTTCAGCCCCCTCTCCTGCTCCCCAGGCACAATCAAACTCTTACCTCGCTTTAAGTTACGGGAAGAGGGAGCTGTATACCACATTTAGTGGTCCTAGATTTACCGTTCAGGAGGAGTTCTTGAACAGACTCACAGACAAACTCCCTCAAATATACAGTAGATGGTATGGTAAGATAAGGCAAGGCAGAGATGGCACCAGTTCACATTCTCGATAGAGCATTTGACTTGACACCATGTGTTTAATTAAACCTATAACCTTCCCCCGCAATGGGAAGTGTTTTCTTAGAAGCAAAACCCCAAACTGTTCTTCAGCCAAAAAAGGAACCAAAACTAACCAAATCCTTTCAAAAATATAGGAAACTTGTTAATCTTTGCCCAAATCGTAAGGAAATGGAAGCTTAATTGGTTCCTGGTGAACAATTTCCACAAATATCCTTGCTGAGTGCTGAAAACACTCACCTTTTCACTTGGGGTATATTTATAGTCAGAACTCTTCTTCCTGTTAGCGTAAGAAACAAAGAAGGCGGATTAAGTGTTTCATTTGTATTCTGTTTCTACTTTTAGTTCTCAAGTATACAGAAATGTGTGTACTTTAGACAATCATCCTACTTTCATCCTAGCTCTTGTCTTGTAAAAGACCTGAATCAATACTGTGCAATTAAGAGCACAGCAGACAGCATCACGAGGAATGGAAGGGGAATAGGAAAGAAAAAAAAAAAGAAAAAAAGCATCTGCCAGTGAAGGAAAGACCGACTCTGCGGAGCTCGGTGATTTTCAGGAGGTAAAACAATGCGCTCTTTGAGAGGCAGTCCTATCTGACTAATGCCAGCTAACTTTATGAGACTATTTTGAGCAAATAAAGACAAGTCTCAGAGGAGTAGTTGAGTCTGTATGTGCAGAAACAATGAGGAGTCCTGTTGCACTCCGGAGTGAAAAGATATAATACAGCATAAGCTTTTTTGGAGAAAACCCACTTGATCAGATGAGTGAGAGTGGTTACCACCATTCTACAGCTCACAATTAACAGGAACGTGAGTGGACGTGTGAAAATACTGTATATTGAAAAAGCTCTTTCATAAAATTTTCCCTCTACAGAGGCACAGACAACAGCATCTTGCACTAGGAGCATGTCCAGTGTCTTCTATCCAATTCAACAACTTGGGAAGCTTCTAGAAAATAAAATCCTTGCATTGTGAGCCACTACCACACTAGCTTCCCTGGCTTGTTTTAGGGCTCTAAGATGTAATGCATATCTGGTTATGGCTCACAGAGCAATGATGTGTATCATATTTACAACCACCATAAAACAAGTATCAGAAAATATTTTAATATGTGCTTGATATCTTCTTTCAGCAAGCTACTTGCTTTTTTCCCCACCACAGCCTTATTTGAGAATGTGAGTTGCTACTGTTGAGCTTAGCTTGATCAAAGAAATGCCAGCCTTAACTTTAAGGACTCCGTATTTCTATCATGCGGGTATGTATCTGAGCTTATCTTGTGAAAATCAGTCTGTGTGCACTGTATGTTCTGCTGCTGGTTTCACAGCACTAGCACACTTTCATCTTTTAGGGCTAGACTGAAGAGCATACTTTCATCCGGGCTGATAACCAGGGTCCAGAATGATCAGCAGACACATTTTGGTAAAATGTTCTTCTACTTAGCTGCTTTGCATTGACAACCAGGAAGCTGGCCAAAAAAACCAATTTATATCTGTGGCCAAATATGCATGATCATGAGTGGCTGGCGGGGAGGGCACAGTCATTTGAAAATTGACTTGTGCACTTAACACATATTTGTTTGGTTTATTTATCACTAGGGTCTTGTTAGTAGACAGCTTAGTAAACATAGTGAGAAAATCCAGTCAGCAAAGTAGCACCCTAAAAATATTTCTGAACAGGTTACCAAAACTAAGGACAAGGACACAAAAACATCCCCATGTATGATAATGATGCAGAAAGCCCTGCACAGCAATCACATTTCCAAGATCACTAGAAGCACAAATGAAATTATCCAAAGGTAATATACTTACTGAGAAGAGTTTTCTTCTGGAAAAGTAAAAGAAAAAACATATTTAGCACACAGCAATTTCCCTGGCTAATAAACAGTCTTTGAAATATCTCCTGTGGATCACATTTAACTCTTGCCCTTCCTCATCCCTGTAATTTCTGACAGTACCAGCTGACCTGTTTCTCTCTGAAGGATGAGCAAGTGGTTTCCTTGGCCACAGTCTGTCTGGACAAGAAAGCAGGAAACCCACCCAAGTTCCCTTTTCTCTGGGCTTACTAGTTTACTTCTTAGAACATCCAGCTACCTGGCCTGGTTAAACTGCTCTCAAATCAATCTGTAGCTCCCAGCCCCACCCCAAAAAACTGTGTCCCCTCTTTCAGACACAGCGTGAGACGTTCTCCTGCATCACTGCCCAGAAGCAACGACAGCCGCAATGGACCATGGGGCAAGGTGGCAGAAGGCCTAGCTCCCCGCCTCGGAAGGGGTGGGGACAAGAGCAGTCAGCACTCCGTGCAGTCTCCACTCACAGCCCCTCACCCCACGCACAGCCAGAGCAGCGCAGCTGCATCATTTCAAAGGGGGCCCACGGCTCCAGCCACTGCTGTTGCAAAAATAGCAGTGGCAGCAGCTGGAGCTCCGGGTTCCTTTGTAACACTGGGTCAAGGGGCAACTATCACTCATGCCCCTGCTGGCCTTCTTCCTGTATTGGATTCCATGTCCCATTGTAAATAGTCTGGTGAAGCTGTCCAATTGTTATGAAATTTAATAAAAGCATCAGTTTTCCTGACATGTACTTTCATTGTGGTTCAGTAGATGGAGTCAGCAAATCCATTGCCATCCTGATGCAAGTTTCAGTACTGCTTAAATCTTAGCTTTAAATGTTTGTTTCATTTTACAGGAAGAGACAGATTTTAGAAACCAAAGCCACCAATAATGTCACTTAAATGCGCGCACCCCCCCCACCGCAAGTATTAGAGTTTCACAGTTGCCAATCTCATGGTACAGCAACGAAAGGCCTCGTGGCACCTTATAGACTAATAGAAAAGTTCTGAGCATGAGCTTTCGTGAGCACAGACTCACTTCATCAGATACTCATCTGATGTGCACCTGATGAAGCGAGTCTGTACTCACGAAAGCTCATGCTCAAAACTTTTCTGTTAGTCTATAAGGTGCCACAGGGCCCTCTGTTGCTGTTACAGACCCAGACTAACATGGCTACCCCTCCAATACTAATCTCCCGTTGAGTCCCTCCAACCTCTCTGGTACCCTGCTAAATAAATGGGAACATCTGTGCAGCAAAACAGAAGACACAAGTAAATATTGCACAATTCTGGCTAGAAATAAATTTAAGCCTTGTGTCTTTTAGGGAGTTTTCGGCTTGTCTCACAGCTACAGTGGCCCTCCCTAGCCTGTTATGACACACTTTGTGAAAGAAGCCTCTAACGTCTTCCATAAGCTGCATTTTGTACCCAATTACTTATCCCCGGCTCTGCCCCTCCTGAGCTCAGAGTTCACTCTCTTCTAGCTCATCAGTTACTGGTTAGCCAGCAATTCTCAGCTCAGTTTCTGGAAAACAGAATTTATCGGCAAGAGAAAATTTTTATTATTTTTTCCAATATTTTCAAAACTATCTTAACTTTGCAGAAAAAAGAAGTTAGTAGTGCTCGTTCATGCTCTCTGCATTTGCCTAAATTCAGCAGCAATGTGTGTTTGGACTGCCATTTCTGTGTCATTTTTCTATTTCAAAAGTAAAGTGGGTATGATAAAAGAAACAGGCGGAACAAATAACTATGCACCAAATCCTACGCTTACTGAGCAGAGATACAATACTTCCATTGGCTTCAACAGTGCAGAATCGGACCCTATATGAAAAAGGAGTATACTCTATAGACAGCAAAAATGTTTAGTCATAGCAAGTTTCCTATAGCTATAAGGCAGGCAAGATTTAACTCGACTTACTTGAAAAGTAACCTTTTTTTTGTGCATAAAATACCCCAAGGCCACATAATGCCATTACCAGAGCCACAACTACTACAGCAGCTATGATTCCGCTTATATTAAGATCATCTATAATTGAAAACAAAATAAATCCAGTGTTAAAAAAACCCCAAAATTAAAATTGGCCATTGTAACACTATTCCACTGTACAAACTTTGAAGTGCAGCAGCAATGATAACTACAGAAAGCAATATGAAAGTGACTGACATGCAAGTTACTAGTAACCAGAAAGGTGCTTGGTAAGTTCATTCCAGTCAGTTCTACTACCCACTAAATAATACCTTCAGTTAGCACAAAGCTTTTTAAAGCACACCTCAAATTCTTAATATGATCCAAAAAGTCAAGCCTGGATAGAGACAAGGATATTTTCTCATCTAGATGAGTGCCTAAGTGTCATTCAAGTTATATGTGTCAAAGGAACGCTATATCCTTAAGCCCATAAATGGACACAGCTGTTCTAGAAGACTTAAGTTAGTTTGATTAAACCAGTAGTAATGTAACAGCTGATGAAAACGTGGACACAATGATATTTGTGACACCAAGAATTTTCATGCTGTTGAATCATATAAAACTCAATGGCTTCTGGCATAAATGGAATTAAGGCTTTTTAAAGAACTAAACCACCAAGGTCGAAGTATTCAAAACTAAAATTAAACACTTTATTCCAGATTTGGAGACCAAAATAGAAGCAGTTTGATTTTTCAGCGGTGATGAGCTATCCCCATTCCACTATTAAATCAATGAGTGCTGCAAGCGTGCACCTCCGGGAGAGAAGTGGGAGGGTAGAGATAAGGTCACTTCTACTTAAGTAACCATATATATGTTTGGGTATCTAACTACAAGCACACAGATTTGAAAACACTGCCCCACCAAAACATTTTCATTGTGTGTGTAAATAGATACCAATTTTGGACTTGGATTAATGTGTCCCTACTAGAGAAATTCTGCCTTGATAGCACATCATTATTGAAATACAACATGGATGCATTAAAAGGTATGATCCAAGATCCTATTGACTTCAGCGGGCTTAGAATCAGGTCTTAATAGAGTAAGAAATATCAGAGAACTACTTTAAAGAGCATGGTCACTGTATTTTGTAGAATCCAACCATTAGAAGATCATTCCCCTTCACTGCTGAGTAAAACCTTTAAGAAGCTTGAAATATTTCCTTACCAACTTTTCTCCATCACTTGTGCATGCACTGCTATGAGATTTTGCCAAGCTACTAAGGCAGCTGTAATTTATTTTTTTGGTTAGGAGGAGGAAAAAAAAACGTGTGGATGGACTTGCTTACCAAACAAAATCTATGTCTAATAGGTTACACAGATGTTGATTAATAAATTATTAAGTTACATGGACGTTGCAAACAGATAAGGAGCAGAAAGCAAACAAATGTTAGGCCTATCAACATTGACAATGTCCCTTTAACCAGATAAAAATGTCACATTTATTTCTGTTTTTCTAGATAAGAAAATGAAGATCAGAAAGTCTCACATTAAAGTCTCACATGAAAATGTCGCAAAGTAAATATCAACAAAACAAAACTTGCAGGTCATGCTTTACAGTCTCCACAAAAACACATTCTACACTATTAATATCTTATACGTACACCAATTTTCTGTGTGTTTAATGCATAGTTATTTTCTCAAAGCTCAATCTTTTGATCATTCTAGAGCACTCCAAGACAACCAAATTTTGTAAGACAGAGTAGTTTCTACTGCTTCCTCGTAGAAGAGGAGTGATTTAAACAACCAAAATGTCTACATAAATAGCATTCCTTTAAAAAAAAAAAAAAAAATCACATAATTGTATTTGCTTCCAGCAGTCTGAAATGAATAATGTAGCATAATTTATACCTAGTCTTAGCTTCTCACGTTACTTGTGTCACGTAACAAAGTAATTTTTATCTACAGATACTTCTGGCTTATTTGCTTTTGACACTTACCAACTTGCATTCGCTTTGCAGAACATTTTTGAGGAAGTCCGATTCCATTAGAGGCTTCACAGTAATACTCTCCAGTGTCGTCCTTTGAAACTCTGTTAAATAGCTGTTAAATTTTAAAAGTCATCAATAAAGCCGAATTTCCATATGATGGACTCTTTGTCCCAAATTTGGATGAAAACAAAATTTGAACAATTTTTGAGTCAGAACCATTGTTTCAACATTGTTATCAATACAAAAATTTTAAAATTCCTGAATCTTAAATGTTTTGTTTTTGTTTCATTGACTTTTACCCAAGATAAAAAATATTTTATTCTGATTTTGTTTATGAAAATTCAAAATTTTTTTTAGAAAACTCAAAATTTCCTTGTGGAAAATTTCAATTTTATGGAAACTCCATTTCTGTAGGAAAATCTTTCAAAGAGAAAATTCCCAACCAGCCCTAATTATCAAATTACTATTGCAATGCGACTTATAGTTAAGAGGTTGGAGAAAGAAGACTACTCTTGCTGATACCCTTTAGACAATTAGTTCTTTAAACTTTTTTTTAAAAAACAAAATGAAATACGATACATAAGCAACAAGGAAGGGAGAGATGGGTACTTTGGAAACCTCATTAAACTCAATGAATATGTCTTCATTGCCTTTAACAGGTTTGTGAAATTAGGCTCATTCTCTGTGAGCCACAACTGTGCATCAAGGCTAAGATTTTCAGATGCAACTAGTGATTATGGGTGCTCAGTTTGACACACCATAAAAGGGCAGGATTTGCAGAATGCACTGATTACTCACCTTCTGAAAAAATCATACTTCAAGGTATCTAACTTCAATCATTCATAAAAGTGAGGCACCCAGAATTACTAGTCACTTTGTAAAGTCTTGGACTAAAATGTATCATTATAATAAATATAAAATATTGAAGGAAGCCTCTTCAAAAGAGGTGAATAGTTTTGAAAAAGGTACCCATACTGATTTGGGACCCAGCTCTTGCTCCCAGTCATTCCTGGTGCAGGACTGGGACCTCCTAAGTACACGTGGAAAGTTACTTTGACATTTCATAAACATCTGTTTCTCCTACATTGTCCTCTGTGCCTGTAAATAACTCCCCACAGAAGTCTGTAAAGATGCCCTCTTACCCTTATTTAAATCCCTCCTTCAAAACCTTACTTATACTGCGATGCCTGACTGCGCACTGGCCATGCCTATGGCAAGCTGTAACTTTTGTTCGCAAAACTAATTACCACCACCTCATCCTTTCAATACACTCCCACACAGTTTGTGTACCTCATCCACCTGTCATATCTTGTCTGACACATATGTTGGGAGCGCAAGAGGGCTACCCCCCTGCCCTTGTTCCCATCTGCACAATACCTAGCACATCGGGGCCCTGATTCTTGGTCATAATGGAACATGACTAATACATTTAAATGTCTTTCAGACACAAAAGAAAGTTGGATAAGACGATCTTACCAGTGTTCCTGTCTTTTTATTCATCGTGTAAGAAATGTTTCTTTTTTTGTCACTGCCCATTCCTGCGTTTTCTACCAAAACAACGCCATTCCTATACCACTTGTACTCAGAAGCAGGAGACCCTTCATTTTCTTTGCATCTCATTTCTACTACTGTTCCACTCATGGCTGAGCTGGGCACTATGCAAGATGGAGCTGCTGAGGCCACTGAACAATGAAAACATTTGTTATTTGGTAGTTTAAAATGTTTTAAATTAACATTCACATTTCTACACAATATTAGCTTAGGCATCGAAGACAATCCCAATAGTCCCATGATATGTTAATTAACAGGCAAGACTTATGGTGGCCAGGAAAGGTCACCAGGAAGTTACCAAAGGGCCACACCCTCATTGAAAGACAACTCAGCAAAATTTTTGGGCTGCTGGGACCCAGGAAGGGAAAGGATCAGCTTGGTCCAAGCCCCTTTCACCTGCTGTTGCCTCTCCCTTGCTCTGCCTCCTCTCCCTACCATCCAAACTGAGATCAGCTTCTCAACCCTCCCTCCTCACATGCATCCTGCCAGAATAGCACTTAGGTTATGTCTACACCAAGCAAAGTAAATCAACTGCACATACACAATTCTAGATACAGCAACTGCATATCTAGAATCGATGTAACTGCAGTTGGCTTACCTGGCCATCCTCATTGAAGGTCGATGGGAGATCTGCTCGGATTAACCTGCCTTACTCCTCAAAGTATAGGGGTCAACTGCAACCTCTGAGCAGTCAATTTCATACATCCCTACTAGACACATGAAATCAAACTCTGGATGATTGTCTACACTAGCCCCTCAGGACCATAGTCAGTTTCAGGGACTCAAATGGATGTGGAGTCAGGCAGAAATGTCTATGTTTTGCTTTTAAAATTGCTGACATTTTTGTTACTGTTGTTTCCACTTGTTTAAACAAATCTCTCGCCCTCATCTATTTTTGAGCTTCCTCCCCCCAACTCCCCTTTCCCCCCCATCTAAAGAAGGAGAAAAGGAAATAATTCTCTCTGGTTTCAACAAGGTTTCAAATGACCAATTTTCACAGGAAAAAGGTATAGATTTTGGGAAGTATTTTTTGGTGAAAAAATGTTTTCATTCAAATTATTTAGATGTTTCAGCCATTTGCTGAGTCTTTGCCACTGAACTTTGGCTTTTCTTTCATACCTACTCTGTTTTGTGCTTCGTGTTATCTTTGTAGCTGCCATCCAGCTCTAAAATATTGCTATAGACACACCACATTAAAAACAGTGTTGTTGCCAAATACAGTCAGGAATACTGGGACAATTTATGTAGTGGGAGTGCTGAGAGCCATTGAATCAAATTGTAAACCCTGTACTCCTGGTGGAATTCTGTGACACTTAGCACGTACTTAAGCTGTGCATATTTTTCATTTTTTGCACACAAAAAAAGCTTCTGCTGGAAAGTTTCTGGCATTCTGCCATTTGCCCACCAGAGGGCATATGGCGCTAAAACAAAGCAGCAGCTCCCAGCTAGCTAGGGAAGAGAGCCTGTCTTCTTCACAGTGCCCGTCGGGCCAGGTCAGAAAACAGGGGCTATGGGAAGAAAAAGCCTGTGTGGGAGGTGCGGGGTGGGGGTGGGGGTCAGACAAGAGATCATAAGGGCTAGTGGTGGAAGACTGACTGGGGCAGTGGGTGCAGGACACGTGGTACTTGAGCAAATGTGCCTGACTGATGGGGGAGGCTATGGGGTTAGCCAGAATCTGTATGGGGGAAGCTCCCCAACAATCTGTCCCAACTCTGAAAAACCACCATTTCACACTTTTCTTACACGAACACAGTGCCCCTCAAAGTTAACATCCAGGAATTACTTTCCCTTATCTCAGCTCCTCCATCATCCAGGACTCCCTCAAGTCTTTGCACAGCTTCGGAAGGGTTCAGGAAATACAGTTCTGTATTGCAAATATTTATTACTGAAAGTTCTATAGCAATATGCCTAGAAAGAAATCTATTTGTCAAAAATGATTTTGTTGCCTATATGGTTACAGACATACTTGCTGACAAATATTTTTAAATAAATGACCAAAAATAATTGAAACTGGCATGATTATATGGTGTTATTCCGAGGAATAAAATATGCAGAATTTGAAAATATTCCATGCCGAATTAATTTTTGGTAAACAATACCCCACTAGTAGCACATAACAGAAATTACCATGGTACTTCCAGCACCTATCAATACAGGGCTTAAGAACTTCAGTCAATCTTCATACTGGCTGAAAAAGATGCCATGACACCTCAGCCATGTCCAGATATATGCTAGAGTGGTAGCCCAGATAACATTTCTGCCAAAACAGACGTGGATCTCTCTGGATGAGGGTCCGATATTTCCATATGCAATTTTGTAAAGTGGACAAGGAGAAGACCTTTGAGTTTTACTTGAAACCTAATCAGAACCTGAAGCTAGCATTAGCCTCCTCAAAGTTCTACGCTTTGGAAATATTTCTACCAACAAAGTGCTTGTCAGTGCACTTTAAGCTTCCACAGGTGCTTTAGTGTTGGGATATTCAGTGGGGCTTAGGAGTTACATACCCTCCCTTTCACTGAAAGTTAATGAGCTCAATGTTCAACTCCCTGGCCGTGTCTACACTAGCCAAAAACTTTGAAATGGCCATGCAAATGGCCATTTTGAAGTTTCCTAATGAAGCGCTGAAATACATATTCAGCGCCTCATTAGCATGCGGGTCTCCGCAGCACTTCGAAATTGACGCAGCTCACCGCCACGTGGCTCGTCCAGACGGGGCTCCTTTTCGAAAGGACCCCGCCTACTTCAAAGTCCCCTTATTCCTATCTGCTCATAGGAATAAGGGGATTTCGAAGTTGCTGGGGTCCTTTTGAAAAGGAGCCCCGTCTGGACGAGCCGCGTCAATTTCGAAGTGCTGCGGCGACCCGCATGCTAATGAGGCGCTGAATATGTATTTCAGCGCTTCATTAGTAAACTTCAAAATGGCCATTTGCATGGCAATTTCGAAGTTTTTGGCTAGTGTAGATATAGTCCCTTAGGGCTATTTTAAAATCCCAGCCTTACTATCATAAAAGATTCTGTGAGGGTAGATTTGTTCCTTATTGTTAATTCTTTATAAGTGCTGGTCAAAAGGAGGCAAATGCAGTTTGTGAAACCATTAAAGAGAAAACCAGAAAAGATAGTATCCTTTCTCATTTGTCAAACAATGTTAGGAATAAAAGAGACTGCATGAGAAAAAATATCCACACTGAATTCCCACTACTACACTGCCCATCAGACTCATCTCAATAAAAACCCAGAGTCAAAGGTAGGTCTCTACCCAACACCGTGAGAGTAACGGTAGCCTCTGCCACATTTTGCCCCCTCTCAGTTGGCGCACTAACTTCACAACGGTAACTTGCAGAATCTTTTCTGGTCACATTTCTAATTCGTATGCTTGAATCTATCATCTCTGCTCGGCCTTTCAGATCACCTTTAAAAGAGAATAGGACAGTTAGAAACGTATTCCTTGCAGATCAAGACTGTTAAAAAAATAAATGATCACACTGTGCATCACTGGCTCATCTTAAAACCACACAATGCATTTTCTTAAATCTTCAACATCTTTGAGCCTAATTTTTCACTTAAAGGACAATAAGTACAAGCACTTTTTCCCAAAGATATCATCATGTCCATTCTACAAATAAGTTAACAAAGGAATATGTAAGCCCAAACCCTACACAGTTTGTTCACAAATCATAGGTATAATTTATGAAACACAGCCAGTGTCCAAAAGCCTAGAGAGTTAGAATACCAAGACGCATCTTGAATTTGGCAGCATGTTTCCCCCATGCTTTTGTATGGCTTGCTGAAATCAGCACGGTCTAAGAAACTGATCAGTAACATTTATTACTGATGAGAGAAACTTAGCCAAAAAGCTCTCTAGTTAAGCTTTCAAAAAAAAAAAACCAACTGCATTATAATCTCACTGTCACATAACTTTCACCTCCTGGGCTGATTTTTTTCTGTACTTGGTTTCTGGCCAAAAGGTGTTTTTTTCTTGAAGTCAGAACAAAATTCTTCACACATTTGAGTTATGGGAGTGAGTGTGTTATGAGAGCAAAATTAAATTCCTATTGAGAAGAAAAAAAATAGCTACCGCTTTTTGAACCAGACTACAACAAACATAGTGGACATTTACTATTTGAACCTTGCAATTATCAGTTTTGGTTGAGGACTAATGTATAATTTGCTTGGTTTGTAAAGAAGTTTAGCAATGATACAGCCATTTGAAAACCGTACAGTGCATACATAGCAGAAAATTTTGTTTAGGCTATAGATATGTATGTAAATATGCATATACTTGCTCCTTTAAAGAACTTACAAGCTCTGCTGCCAGAATTTTTCAGTTCTGTGAAGTTACAGAATGAGAAGTTTATATTCTCAACCTGTAAACTTTTTATCTCCACAAATGGCAAACATGCAAAATCTGGAACATACAAATGTATTAGCAAGGCAAGCACTGTCTTTAGGCTCTACAAATTAAATAGCTCTGATTTTTTTCTTTTCCTTACCCATCTTCCTTTTTTCCCCCACCATTGAATTAAAAACTCTGAAATAAACAATAGTTTAAAAAAAAAAATCACAAAGGCTATGGCTACACTAGCCCCTTCTTTTCGAAAGGGACATGGTAATGAGTGAGGTCAGAAGATGCTAATGAGGCGCACCATGAATATGCAGCACCTCATTAGTATAATGGCAGCCAAGGCAATTTGAAAGTGCCTCTTTCAAATTGCGTGCCGTCCATGTAAATGGGGTCTGTCAAAAGGACCACCCCCCCCAGCCTTCAAAAGCTCCCTATTCCTAAAACCGAATAAGAACAAGGGGCGTTAGAAAACTGGGGGGTTCTTTCTAAAGGTCCCCACCTACACAGGTGGCGCGCGATTCGAAAGTGGCACTTTCGAATTGTTGTGGCCGCTATTATGCTAACGAGGCACTGCAAGTTCATGGAAGCACCTCATTAGCATCTTCTAACCTCGCTCATTACCATGCCGCTTTCGAAAAGAAGGGGCTATTGTAGACATAGGCAAAGAGTCAGTACAAGTTAAGACTCAAACACCAATGTTAACTTGGCCGCATTTCAACAGATTTAGTGTTTCCTGTTTCTCGTCCTTGGCTACATCTACACTAGTCCCAAACTTCGAAATGGCCACGCAAATGGCCATTTTGAAGTTTACTAATGAAGCGCTGAAATGCATATTCAGCGCTTCATTAGCATGCGGGCGGCCGCGGCACTTCGAAATTGATGCGCCTCGCCACTGCGCAGCTCGTCCCGACGGGGCTCCTTTTCGAAAGGATCCCGCCTACTTCAAAGTCCCCTTATTCCCATGAGCTGACGGGAATCTGTGTGTGTATCACACCTAAATTTCCTGTATACTCATTTTTCATGCTGACCCAAAATCTTGGCAGCCATAGTCAATAACTGGGCTGATTAAGACACTGAAAAACATCAGCAGTTTAATTACCATCCCTTAATTTAACATCAAATATTGTCCCTGAATGCTCTTACTATTATATCTCTATATCTATAATCATCCCAATTATTGACTATGGCTGCCAAGATTTTGGGTCAGCATCAAAAATCAGTGTTCAAGAAATTTAGATGGGATACACACACAGACACTAGAAGTTGCATAGGTTATATTTATGACAATCCCCATATGTATGATAGATAATTATTAGTGAAATAATACAGATGAAGCTATCTGACCTAATTATCTGGGGCATAGTTAATGTGGCTGTCTACACTAGCAGCATTTGTCTACAGAAGTTACTCTCGCAAGAGACGCTTCTACAAAACGTCTGTTGACAGACTGCACGTACACATAAAAGTGGATTGATCTTTTGATCTGCTTTATCAACTAAAGGACCCACGGAGTGTCTACACAGCTTTTTCATCAACAGTTTCTGTCAACACCCTCAAAGTTTTGTCTTCAAACCCCAGTGTAGATGTAGCCAAAGAGAATTACAATGGGTATCAAACACATATATGAGGACTGCTGGGACTTCAACATATGGGACTGCTGTTTGAGATAAAATGTGAAGTTGTATACAAGGAAGTGCTTCTAGTCACAGAAAAATTAGTTATGAATGGGAAACCACACGTCCAAATAAAAGGGAGCAACTGCTGTAAAAAATTACATACAAAGATGAAAAGCGGAGTTATTTTTGTCAAATATCTACTAAGCAATCAAAAAAAAGGGGGTGGGGAAAAAAAGAGTAAGGGTAGCATAGTGTATATCAAAATTAGGAATCAGTACATCTAAAAGGTTATTTCACTTTGTAGCTGTCATGGCAGGCAAATTAGCAGCAATTATACTAATGATCATTTCTTCAAACTCATTATTTGGTCTTATGACGAAAAAAGAGCATCTATGTGTGTAGAAGTCATTTAATTGACAAACATATTTCTAACAACAATTAATATTGATGAAGCTATATGTAGCATTAGTCTAGACAGTAACATGCAACAGGGAACAGGATAATAGTGAACTAAATGACAGACAAAGTTCAAAGCACTGCAAGAAATAAAAGAATTTTATATAGAAAACCCTTGACTACATAGGAACTGAAATAGCCCAGAGAGACAGCAGTACATCTAAAGGAGCAGACCTAGCTGCTTAACACAGGACCCTGGGATGGGTTGGCAGAAGGATGTACAATACTGATAAAAAAAAAAAAATATTGAGTGAAGAGTAGGGCTGAAGACTGAGCCTAAAGAAGAGGCTGAAGAATAGCCCAAGAAGGATCTGTTGTGTAAAGATGTGTCTGGGCTTTTAATTGTATTTCTGTTGCTCTGAAAGAGTAGAGAAATTTAAACCACGACCTTGCCAAAGAACTGAATCCCAGGAAGAGGCAGACCATAGAGGATCAGAACGAAGGGTGGCAGAGTGCACTTGATGGACAGAGTGCTGCAGCCTCACACCTGTCCTTAGGGTGGAACTCTTGGGATTAGATGATATAAAATTGCATAGTGTAACATAAAATATATGCAGCACAATTGACTAGAGGTGGCTATGGGAACCTTGACATTTGCATTACCTGAATCTCTGTGAACATAGCTATACAAACCCAATGTTTAGTGCCTTACCAAGTTCATGGAAATGAAAAAATGCACCACAGATCATGAAATCTTGGTCTCCCAGACATGACGTTTGTTGGGGTTTTTTTTTTTTTTTTTGGTTTGGTTTTTTTGCGCTTTCACCCTATACTATATTGATTTCACCAGGGAAAACCAGCATTTCTCAAACTGGGGTCCTGAATCAAAAGACCTGCAGTGAGATCGCAAGGTCATCTTCAGGGGAGGTCATAGTATTGCCACCCTTATTTCTGTACTGTCTTCAAAGGTGGGTGGCCAGAGTGGCAGCTGCTGCTTGAGGGACAAGCTCCACACACAGCAACACAGAAGTAAGGGTGGAAATACTATACCATGTGATCTTTAATTCTGTGCTGCTGCTGCTGGCAGGGGCTCTGCCTTCACAGCTGGGCTCCCAGCCAGCAGTAACTGCTCTTCAGCTGTCCAGCTCTGAAGGCAGTGCTCCTGTCTGCCTGCAGCAGTGTATAAAGGAAGCATACCACAACCCCCCACCTCCAACAACCTTGTAATCCCCTACCCAAACTTCTTTTCAGGTCAGGACCCCTACAATTACAAAAACTATGATACTTCCAACTTAAATATCTGAAATAATATTTTTTCAAAAATCCTATGATTGCGAAATTGACCAAAATAGACCACGAATTTGGCAGGACACCACCGAGGGGGCATTAACACTATCTTTGCTTTTTTTAATATAGCATATCAAGGTACTTTTCACTAAAAATATAAAGCTGAAATAAAAGATATTTTTAAAAAAGAAAACATTCTTATGTTCTAGTCCTTAAAAATAGTGGGTGTATTTAAAATATGTGGTTATATTTTATATATTAGTGACATTTCTATTAGTCTTCCACTTTGAAGAATCTTTCAGAAGCTTGTTTGGAGGATCAGAAAGTTTTCAATAAGGATGTAATTTTATTTAATGCACTCACCTTATGGAAGGATTCAGGGAACCTGCAATACCATTTTAAAGTCTAAATGGAACAGTACAAAAGACTCAACCACATCTGTACATTTAAATATTTAATATAGTAAAGGATATAGCAACTATTAGCATGGAAAGCCATTCAAGAAGATGTTCTAAAAAATAATTTTTGTCGTTATTCTCTTCAGAAAGGAGACCATTGTATTTCAGCAGTCTCATTTTAAACCATCAGTCTACAACTTTATAGCTTCTTACCTACTAAGTTGTCTCTGTAGTATACAAATGAGACATCCCCGTTTCTGAGTTTCTTCCATTCTACTCTTGGAATAATACCCTTTCCAGTTGAGTATTTACAGCTAAGCATAGCCTCTAGGGAAAACAAAACAGTTGGTAAGTGTTTTAGCTCTGGGCTTGGTATACAATCACTGATTATAAAACTCTTCCTATTAAAGGGATTCAGTGTTCAGTGACAGTCAAATACTGCTCTCAAAACTGAGTTCATTTTATCTACTCAATATACACACAAGTGTAATAGGGAACAGAATTCAGAGTGATTTTCACTGATTCCAGTGGGTCTTGAATCAGGTTGTAAGTGCTCTGAGGCAAATCATCAGCTGGGATGAAGTGGTGTACTTCTACTCATTTTAAATTGAGTTCAGGCCACTTATACTACCTAAACGTTCTGGTTTATCTAGATTTAGTATGAAGTTAATTGTTCTGGATCTAAGCTCTGAAGTGAAATGCTCTTTTTTATGAAAATATTTGCAAATGTTCAAGGTGGTGACTGTTTTACACTTCGTTATTTTGGATTTGTTTACTTGTTATTTTAAAAAAATAACAAATTATTTGAGAATGAAGAAAAATAATTCAATTGCTTATAAATCTATTGGATTTAACCCATGTGTGTTTCACTACCCATAAATCCACCAGCAGGAAAATAATTTAAGACCTACTAGAAGCCACTGTATCAAGACTGTTCATCTTTTGAAGGGATTCTATTCACTCGTCTACCACTGCCACTGTAATTAGACAGCCCTTTTGCTTTCCTGAGCCAGTACCAATCTCTCACATCTCCAAATGCTCTCCTCCCATTTCTCTTGAGTTACTATTCTGCCAAGACACCCTTTGCAAATGTTAATGTATCCTCTTGTGTTTGATAGCACCGAAATCCAGGTCTACACTACACAATTTTGCCAGTTTTATAATGGTGATTTTTAATAACATTTCTTGACTAACAAAGATTAATGTTGAGGCAAATATACTGTCAAAAAGTCCTTTTTGTGAGTACAGCTTTACAGAACACTGGTATAAGTTACACAGACAAAAGCACACTTTGGTAGTAGAGTGTGCTTCTAATAGGTGGGTTTGCTGATACAGCTACGCTGGCAAACCTTTCTGCTAGGGATTTGGCCTAAGGCTGGAAAGAACACTAGCAGCATATTGGCACGAAAAGTCATCGACTAGCTCCAATCTCTCTACAGTGTAGACTTGCCAGTGGATTGCCTCTACCTTTTTTTTCCCCCTTTAACGGGGAGGAGTGGAATGGATGGCATAGGAGGTGGGTAATGAAAAAACAGACTGCCAGCTCTATGTCAAACCCTTCATTTACAGATCACAGAGAGACCAAACACTGCCATGCCTTTGATGGTGCATATACAGTTTACAGGGGACAAGTGTCCACATCTCAAAAGCACACACAACAGCTTACTTTAAACTTGCACACTAATTACCAACCTCAGCTAGGGAAGTTGAGGACTGAGTAAATTATAGAGAGAGAGTTACTTATTCACCCCTACACTTTGTCCTTCTAGACCAGAGCTAAAGGCTTCAGAGCTCCAACACCATGAGTATGGCACTTTTCATGAGCAATAAGAGTGCACACAAAATGAGAAAAGACATTTAAAGTAACTTTGAAGAAAAATCCAGTGACAGGAGGACATCCTGTTCTAAAGACAAATACACAATGCTTTACAAAATGTGCCTGCTCTGTACCTAGTGGAAGTCTGTAATTGCTGACTGCAGGTGCAGTGGGCTAGGCGGTGGCTTCCTATACTTTAAGACTGAAATTTCCTTTCCCTTTTGTTTTGTTGTCTTTCCAACAATGAAAGACTGTCAATTCCAGCATATGCCTTGGGGCTTTCACTGCTGGTCCTTGCAATTACCGGCTAAGCCCATGAGCTCCTAACTTTATTTGAGTACAACTAAAAGGAAGGCAGCTGAGTTTCAGTATTCCAAGCTTATAATCCACCAATATGCTGGAGATGAGATTTGCATTCTCTCTCTCTCTCCTGTTCAGTCTCTGTCACTTCAGAGCTAAGAGGGTAAAGGAGAAATGTATAAGCCAATGTTGAGATCACTCTCCCCGAGTCTTGCCTGTGTAGAGTGCTTTGTTTACACGATGCAAGCATTTCCTCTTTCTCCTGATGGGTTGGGAAGGGGAGAAAGTATGGTGCAGGTCTCCTCAACCTTCGTTCCCTATCTTCAGTGCTTCCACCAACAGGGGAGGAGGGCCACCAGGAAAAGAGGCACTCATACAGTCTGAGCAGAGGGCACAAGAAGGTGGGAGACTAATAGGGTGGGAGGCTGTGAGGAAAAAGACTGAACAAGAGGGAAGGGTGGAGAAAGACAGGCAGAATTGAGGAGACGGAATCAGAGGAAGAAAAATAGGAGAATTCTACCAAAGGTATCTTTAGGGAGAAGCTGAAGTAAGAACACAGAATTTTAGGGAAGGGAAAGGAAAGGCAACTTGTGGTAAAGGGAGAAAATCAGGGGACAAAAAAAATGAATGGTTAAGGATAAAAAACACATTTTAGGTAAGCACAAAGAAGGGGGAATGGAAAACAGATTGATTTACTAGCATGCAACTTATTGCATGAAGAAAGAGTCACTGGAAGCAGTCAAACAGCCAAAACATGTTAGTGAAAAGTAAGAAAATCCATTCGCTGCATTTAGAAATGGTAATTAAGTTTCCCTTGGATAATGTAAATTTATGTCAAATTTGATATTACAAGACTCATGTTTGAGAGCAGAGTTAGAACTTGATTTCTTCATTCCCAGCTTCAAGCATCTGGGCCTGTAATGGAGTTTCAAATCCATTGTTTCCTTCCTTCATGACTATTAATACAGCACAGATGTAGAGCCATACACTCAGAGTGACTGAACACTGATGTGGGGCTCAGAAAATGAAAGAAAGAGAGCTGAGCTCCTGCAAGCTTCTTGCAATACATTAAAAATCATGCAGGTTGAAGGATCTCGCAGAATTCACCATTAGTATTATAGATACTTGCACAGTGGCACTTCGTACCCTTCCAAGGTTGCCCTTTCAACTGGATGCAGCTTCATAAAGCTGCTACACATTGTGGGAGCACGAGCACGAGCACCTGGTGGCTGGGCCTCACTCGCAAGGCAGAATGACCATACACTCCATCTTGGAACGCTATCATACAACGGCGGGAAGGTCTGAAGCCAGGCCAGGAGAAAGAAATCAGAAAGTTGACAAGTAGTTGGAGAGTCCCCAAAGAGAACATCCTGACAAGTAGATAGTAAGTCCCCAAAGAGAACAGCTGGGGCAAGTAACTAGAAGCCCCCCAAAGAGAACATGTTGGTTGTGCAATATCAGAGGGTCCCGGGAGGAGGTTCGGAAAATGACCAAGGACAGAGGAAATCTTGTAACATGTTCTGACATGCCGGGAGGATAGAAAGCCCAAATAGGTAACAAACGCTTTAATTGGTCAGGTATTGAACCCCCAATTAAGACACAGTATAAAAGGTGATTTAGCAGGGACAAGGGTGTGGGCTCCTGGACACGAGGCAGAGGCCAGCAACTTCCAGTCCAGACAGCAGACCCCGGCCTGATCACCCGGACGTCACCACCACGAAAGGTCCCAACCAAGCCGTATCTCTGACTTGAAGGGCTGCTGTAACGTAGTTGTTGGTGAGATGTGGGAGCACTGGATGTTATTGGTAAGTCACATGTAATTATATACAGCTATATGTAACCTAGTGTTTAGCCTATGCCAAATAAATAAATATATTTCAGACAAGAGTTAAGTAGTTGTAGTTATGAATAAATGAATCAGTCACTATCTGTAAATACCACTAGCCGGACTAGCTGGGGCTGTATAGAGAATTATTGGGACTTAGAACAGCCACAGGGCATTGTGGTGTTCACAATCGGAGTGTTATTGTTCCTGGTACTCATAATACTGTGGAAACCCAGGTTTTAAAGTAGATACACTGAATCACATATTGCTGCTACACTATATAAGGCTACTATAGCGGTGGTGTGGTCGGTCCCGGGCCATCCACCCCACCAATGTATCAAACCCCACATGCATCCACGGGACCCAGAATAGGTCGGCACATCGTCACACATCTTCGTTTCCATTTCATTTTGATACGGGTACTGCTAGGTAAATGCTGCTGAATCAAAATACAGCATAGAGGATGCCAAACAACAGTTCCTTGGATCTCCATAGTAAGCACAAGATAAAGCTGCTCAAAGTCAGGCAAGCAAACAGGAAAGGGATAGACATACAGGAATTAGCAGGACTGTGCTAAGACAGGGGGTACAGACAAAAGCCAGGGTCAAAGCAGGTGAAAAGGGAGACGTAGGACAGGAAAGGAGAATGGTAGGTTGAGAAGGAGGCAAAGAGAAGACACAAAGAGTTATCAGCAACTGGAGCAACTCACCAGTACAATAAACTTGCAAATGAGGAACTGGTAGGCAGAAGAGTTGTTGGGGTAGCTTATGCAACAAATAAACAAACATAACCCCCAAACACAAGGAACTTCACATCCATACAAGTGTCACGCACTGACCTGACCCTGCTAGGATTAACGCAGGGTATCAAAAAAACCAAAACCAAAACTACATTTAACTAATATTATATAGGTTGTAAAATCAAGCACTAAAAAGTTAGAAAACACAAGTAAGATTTCCTTAACTGAACCACCCCCTTCTACCTCCCTCCCCCAGCATCATGTCTATGAATTTCCAAAGGACTCCTAACTCATTGAATGCACAAGATGAACCTGTTCTGGGGATGAATCAGTGACATGACATGAAGGAAGCTATTGTCCCTGGATCCCCTGCCTCCTTTGTAGCATGTTGTAAGGTTTGTAGAGAATGATGCAGAGGACTGAACAGAAAGGGAAAAGTCTCACAATTAAATGCTGCCCTAGAGAACAGGATCCTATCCATGCTGCTGCCAGTTTTTATGATGTTGGGCTAGTCCCTTAAACCAAATTTTTCAGATGGTCACTCCTTATCAATTCCACATTTTCTGGATGCTGGACTTGAATCGTGTAGAAGTTCTGAGCACTGACATCTGCAAACCAATTGGAGCTGCACTTTGAACACATGAAATACCATATAATACTACGCACTCTGAAAAATCAGATCCTGTGTGTCTCATATTGGGCCCCTACCATTGAACCTACTCTCTCTATGCCTCAGTTCCCCAAATTGTAAAATGTAGACCATGACCCTTCATATCACCAGGGTGTTGAGAGAATAAATAGCAAGTATTTGAAACACTGAGACACTGTAGTGACAAGTGCCACTGAACAGACCATGAAGAAATTAAATTATTATGTCTTCTGAGCAGGCTTGGAACAATGAATAATCAATAAATAAAGCCTACGGCTATATATTCAACAAGGATCAAACTGGTCACTAATTGACGTCTCTTCATCCTGTGCACAGACACTGGCAGGGTTTCTGGAAAAAAATACTATGTGATTGTGCAATCAAATGTCTACATCAAGATAAATACACACAATGGGCCTGAATTAAGATCGAACATGCAACCTTAATTCTAGTATTTCCTAACTTCTGAGTGCTTGACTTTGCAATCTTAATAATGTTCCTTAAAAACCATTTGTGTTTTGATATATTGTATGAATGAACATCCATCTACCTATATAAACGCAGCAATGCCCATGCATGTACTGTACCTTGAAATTCCTTTGCTGTAACATGCTGATTGTCCGTTTTGACAGCAATGCCATATGCTTCACGATCTGGAAGAGGGAAGAACAAAAACCAATTCAAACAGACAACAGACATTTTCTTTGCAAGCATGCTTCAGCGAATTTTAGAGGCAGTGTTCCTATGCTTAGTTATAAAACTTCAGATGCTAATGGGGGTTCCGTGGTGAAACAACGGGACTGGAACCTAGGAGACCTGGGCTTTATTCTTGGCTTGGCTACCAGCCAGCTGGGTGACCTTAGTTAAATCTAACTTTCAATGTTGTAGTTTTCTCATCTGTGAAATGGGGATAATGATATTGTCCTCATCTGTAAAAGTTCAGAGAGCTACTAACAAGAAGTGTGACAAATGTGCCAGTGTTATTATGTAACTAGAACATTAATAAGCTCTTAAACATGCACGTGCACATTTTTTCCTCACAACCCCCTATTTTCAAAAGGGCAAAGCTGGAAAACTTGCATTAATCTTCAAGGGTATTCCCCTGCTTTAACCACAGCTGCCCTGTACCACACGCTTCTAGTGCTGGACTATACTGGTTAGTACATGGGTGTTAAAAGTTACCCAAATAAGGGGCTCTCATCTCCCCCCCTTTACCCTCTACATTTCAACAGTGCGCATCTACAGCCTCTCACACATTCCACGTGTGTTTACACTTGCATTCCTCTTTCGAAAGAGGTATGCAAATACTGCAAATCGAAAATGCAAATGAGGTAAAATTTTGCATTCTTGGCACTCATTTCCATATTATAATTTCAAAAGAGCTTCTTTTGAAAAAAGAAAGCCAGTGTAGACTCTGCTCTTTCGAAAGTAAACCTCATTGTCGAAAGAATCACGCTTTCCATTAAATGAAAGGAAAAAGGATTCTTTCGACAATGGGGTTTACTTTCGAAAGAGCAGTGTCTACACTGGCTTTCTTCTTTCGAAAGAAGCGCTTTCTAAATTAGAATATGGAAATGAGGCACAAAATATGCATATTTACACCTCATTTGCATTTCCAATTTGCCTCACTTGCATACCTCTTTCGAAAGAGGAATGCAAGTGTAGACGCACCCTCCCTTTCTTCTTTGTAGGATACTGGACCTCTTCTATTCTCTGAAATTTCAATAGATCAGCAACTAAGGCCTAGTCTACCCTTACAATTGGATCAACCTAGCTTTGTTGCTCAGGGCTGTGAAAAATTTCATATCCTTGGTGAAAATGTTAGGTTGACCTAGCACATATAGCATAGGCACAACTAGGTCAAGGGAAGGATTCTTCTGTCAAACTAGCGATCTCCTCACAGAGGAATGGATCGACTATATTGATAGAAAAAACCTTCGTGTCAATATAAGAAGCGTTTACATTATTGTGCCAAGTCACTGCAGATGTGCCACCCTAATGGTTATAATAGAGATACACATTAACCACCACTTTCGTGACAATAACCCAGCTTCACAGCATCCACCATCCTATGACAAAATCTCAATGTACAATTATTCCCAATCTAATCCCACAGAATCCACCTGGCCTATGCTGACATAACTCCTTACAAAAACACTGACAGTATCTTCATCCTGTTCTATCCTGGAATGGTGTTAATTCCCCAAGAGGGAACATCACAGCTTCCTCTCAGCTGTATTGACTTACTCACAGAGGGATCTGCAGTTTATTCTTCTGTATGTCTTTCATGATCTCCATTTGAGTTGTGATGACCACCAGCCTCCATATCCCACTTGTTTTGAAGCTTCAGGGTATTAAGTATCTCCCACCTCCCATTCAGAAACAAGAAGTGTGCTGAAGCTCAACAACCCAAATTAGGAGTGAAGGTGTGAAGGTATTTAGGGAATTCTATGTATGCAGCAGACATCTAGCACCAGTCAGAGGGAAGCATACACAAGGAATTGGGATGATGCTGTTGCTAACAGATTGGCACACAGAGAAGGAAAGAGACCACGCACACGTAAAAGCAGGGATGAAAGGTAAGAGAGTAGGGGCTGGGCCCTTTGCAGTGCAGACTTTCATCATCCTCACACTTGCCTTGGTCACTTCAAAGGTGGATGCTTAATATGCTCTATCTGTGTTAATACCTGGAACCCATCCAGAAATTACAGCTAGTACAGAATGCGCCTGTCCACCAACTACGCAGTGTGGCGAGAAGTTGGCAGATGTTTTGCTGTGTGATAGTGTGTGTCGTCCCGGCTCTCTGCAGGCAGCTACTGTGGCAGAACTCAAGTGAGCTGCCCAACAACCACAAGATCCATTAAGGAACAAAGACACCAGGCAAGATTTATTGTTGACAAAGCATGGTAATAGAATGTGACAGACTCTGAGGTTAGAGAGATATGCGTACCAATGACAACAGATATAGTTCAGTCAGTGGGACTTTCCACTGCTTCCTAATCTAGCCATAGATACTCGGTCTGACGCACACCTTTATATCCTGATACAAACAAATTAGTACTGCTCTGTGACATCACCTGGTACATATTAGTTTGATTAAAACATTTCTATTGCATACAGTCATCCTGACCTCATCTTTTAGGAAAACACAGGGCGTTTGTTATTCTTGGGGAATGTTTTTGTACAGTCCTTAATATCAGAATGCTTTGGCTCTACTTGATGTTGGGATGTGGTGTTTGCATGAGTGACCTGCTCCCTTTCTGTTACTCTTCAACTAGCACTTCTGAGTTAGATTCTGTGAATGGCTTCCACCTCTTACCAGAGGCCTGGTATAACTGTTTAGGTCTCAGATGCTCTCCTTACTGCATACAGTATTTCTATAAGGAACACCAATGGTCCACACTGCACTAACCAACAGAGGATTTCCAAAGGGAGCTCAAAATATTTCCAACAGGTTATGCTTTGCCACAATTTCCTTACTTGTGCATCTTGGACCTATTCTATGCCAGATTTCCTATTTCCCACATCTGTTAATGGATTTCTCATTCCAGGCTGCTGTTTAGTCCCATTCACACAAGGCAAAGAACTGTATTTAATCACTCTACTCAAGCATAGTTTAAATACAATTGTGCCTACATGGTTTATAAAAAGGTTTGCATTCACCATGCTCTTTCGGGCAGAGGCTGTCTGCTCAGAGTGAGTGTGCGCATGTGCACATGTATGTGTATGGTGCCTAGAATAATGGGGTCCTGATCCTTGACTGGAGGCACTACTGCTGTACATAAATTTACAATAACTAACCTGGCCAGATGACACCAAGCAACACACCTATCAAATCATAACATGTAAATGTTGAGCAAAGGCACCATTACTATAACTTCAACTGCTGGCATTCTGCACATCTGAAATAAAATTTGAAAAAATACACAGGTGACACAGAAGCTTAAATGCTGGTCACTTTTGCCAATGAGAATTACATGCTTTTGTAAACCTTACTCATGTTTTTCTATCCCACTGACAGTGGCCAAAAATATTGTTAACACCTTTGTTTGAATGTTTTTATGGTATGACCTTGCAAACAAGTTTATAGCACTTAGAAAGCAAATGATGGCCAAAAACCTCTCGGGTGTGCTAAACTCACTCCTAACTCAAATTAGGTTCCATTAAAACACTGGAGTAGTGAACAGAGTGCCCTCCCAAACCAAGATCAGCCACGAAATATTAAGCATCTTAATAATCAATTACCACCATATTACAACATCTCACGTCTCAGAAACGCTTTTCTTCTTTCTGGGTAACTGATAGTACAGATAGATACACTGAGCCTCTCTGTTTTCCTCTCTTTAATGTGTTTAAGTCTTCTTTCAAACCTCTTCAGCCCCCCCGCCCCGCTATTTCTTTCGATGTCCGTTGATCTCTGCTTCCCATTTAGATTTTTAACATAATTTGTAGTTTTACTGTCACCAAAATTATTTCTCTTCTCCTCGTTCAACTGTCTCTTGAATGGAGGAAGAAAAGAAAGAGGAAATAACTCCAAAACATACCTGTGTGACTCCCAGTCTTGGCTAGTTTTCTATTATAGTTATTGTAATTTCTGTTCATAAACATTACATGTTCTCTTGTAACTAGGGTGACCGTCCATCCATATTGGGTGGGACAGTCTCGTATTTGGGATGCCAAAAATGTGTCCCAACTTGTTTTAAAAGAGACTAATTGTCCCGTATTTGGGCCATCCCCCTGCTCACCTACCTGAGCCTCAGGGAAGCAGGGGGAAGCATGGGCAGCTGCTGCTTCCCTGAGGCTCCTAAGCAGTGCTGGCGGCTGCCACTTACCCAGGGTTCACTGGTGGCTATTGCTTCCCCAGGGCTCCGGGGGCGGGCCGACAGCTACCACTTTTCTGAGGCTCCCGGGGAGCACTGGAAGATGACGCCTCCTTCCCAGCTCCTTGGGGTGTGGAGGAGCTGCCCTTCCCCTTCACATCTCCCTGTCTATTTGGGACAGGTAGATATGGGCGCCCTACTTGTAACAATTTCCTGCGTCACATTTCCAGAGAGTGGAAATGAAAACCAACCAACCAACCAGCCGTGTTTTATTTAAGCCTTTTGGCTCTGATTAATGCTTGTTTTCAGTTGATTAGGAAACATCTTCAAGATGTGTTTCAAATTGTTAGATAAGTGTTTATAAAATATAACCAGAAAGAGGGTAACCACCAATATAGTCATCAACTCAAATGTATATTATTCACAGCTATATTAAATGCATTTTCCTCTAGACTTGAAAATAAGGAGTTTGTTTTAAAAGAGGGAATAAAAATGTTTATTTTTTCCCACTTCTCAATTTTCATAAATAATTCTAAAAACGTAACTAGAATGACAGTAAGAAAAACTGCATTTTGTGTTTTCAGCTGTTAGAAAATGCATTACCTTCCTTGATTCACAGTGTGACCAATGTTATGATATCCGTGACTTTTCACAGAGTGAACTCTTACAAGGAAACTTTTTGTGGGAGAACTGTATATGCACCCCTAACACACTGAGGCAGTTAGATAGTTAAAAAATGCATGAAGATGGGAGTGAGCACTACAATACATTACCATCAGCATATAAGAGACTCTCTCTTTTCTTCCTGGAAAAATTGTCTCCGAACACCCAACAGGAATTTCCGTAGGAGGAGGGGGACACAGAGATATTGCCGGTTAACAGCAAGAAGTTACTTAAGGATTTTGTTCAGCCAAACAAAAGCCACCGCCAAAGCTATGGTAACAATTCCCTAAATAGTCACTTAAGGAACAAGATGTTACTGGCAGCTTCTCAAAATTCAAACTGTTGATAATTTTGGACCCTTTATCTTACATCTAAAGAAGGATAACGGAAAGATACTACATGGAAGGAAAACTGGCTCCTGACAAACCTTCTTCCACCATATGGTTTTTAATAGTTAGAAAACAGTTCTCACATCACAGGAACCTGAACATTATTTGTTTACAACCAAATTCCACAGAGTGCACACACTTGCCATTAGGAAAACTCTGCTGCAACAGGAAATTTTGTTAGGTAATTTGAATGGTCAAGTAAAACACATCAGATGCTATCGTACTGCGTTTCCTTTGATTTGGTTGCTGGGAACTAGACAAGAACAGAGTCGAATATTGTTACAGATGCAAAAGAAAACAGTCATATGACATTTGTTTTGCTAAGTTTTAGGTCACATGTTGCTTATAACAAAGGTTAGGCATTTAAGTACAATATAGGTTTAGGAATTCAGCTTTCCAAGAATAAAATTATGGGAATGAGTGTTTCTGATAATAAACCCCCAAATGTGGGTGGGAAAATAGCATCTCTGGGGCATTTAAGAAGGGAGTTAAAACTACACGTGCCCTCAGTTAAATTGTCAGGGACACCCTCATATCTCACACCACTGAGCCTGTTTAAATCCTTGCAGCCACAGATCAGGATAAACCCAAGCTCTAGTACATTAAAGGTATAAAAACACAGTTCTGTGCTCATACTTTCCCAAGCATGGTTTTAATGGAGATCCAATGCATTCTACAGAAACTATTCCCTAGACAATACTGTGATGGGGTACATTAAAGTCTGAAGTAATTGTAGTTTAGTAATCGTAACGAGTTCAATACCTTAGTACGACGGGATCACAGAATAAGTATTGTGTGTTGACACCAAATCTTAGGAAGAGATATATTACACAAACAAATTAGAAGAAAGGAAAGACGAAAAAAGATCACCATTTTTAAATTCAACAAGGCTACTTAAATCAGAGTATACTCTAATCACAGAAGGTGACCACATACTCCTAACCACAAATAGGAATAAGGAAACATATTGGCACATTTTTGCACTGTACAAAAATTTATGCAAGTCAAGAAGAGGAGACCCTGACCATGTTTCATTTTATGCATGTGGTTAGTTTATAATTGCTCAAAATGGAGTTTCATTTTTTCACTATGAAAAGTTCCTAAAACCTTGATATTAAATGAATTATGTTATATGAAATGTGGGGCTGGCATAGAGAGAGAAAAAGATGTAAAAATTATTCAGCAGCCATTCATTTGCATATGGGTATTAAAACATTCAGGGTTGGATACTGAAAATAACTGCTGCAAGATTTAGAAATGTAAGGAACTGGAAGCCTCAGGACAGCCTGAAACTAAATTAAGAGTCGACCCTTTCAGGACTCAAGACACTAACATTTTTGGAGCAGTATATTTAACAGTTAGAGGAGTTGGATGCACATGCAAATTCTAGCAATGCTGATCACTCAAAGACAAGTCAGACAAACGCTACTGCATTGAATGTACATGCAGTAGGATAACTTTTGAAAGGTCATGTGACATCAGTGAAAGTGACAAAAAACTTGTCAGTTTCCCAGTGCCTATATTGCAACAGATGTGAGCAGTAACAACAAAATATTGTAGTCATATAGGAAGGAGGATCTCTCCAATCAAGACTAGCCATGAGTCATTGTGGTGCAAAACTTGTACAGAATGTGGCAAACAGAACGCTAAGGCGGATGAGAGTGAGAAGTGGGGGACAAACCAGGGAGATGCAGAAGTGTTCAAATTTGTCCAATACCTAGTTTTAAAGAAGCAAGGATCATAGAGAAATTACACAACATTTCCAATTTTGTCAGGAAGAGTAAGCATAGTAGGAAAGGCTTTTCACTAGGGCACTGATTAATGCCCCATGTTGACAGGCTGCTTTCCTAAAGTCTTTCTTATCCTTCTTCAATCAGCCTCTTGGGTAACAGGCAGCCAATTTCTTCAAGCCCCATGTTTAGTGTTAAGAAAATCCTCATCCTAGGAGAAAAAGGTAAAATGTTAAGAGGGAATGCCTCTCCCTCCTGATCCACACCCACACAGAAAAATCAGCTAGTAGATCACAAGAAAGAATGAACTCAGCAATCTGTGGTTGCCTAGATCCAGCATTTTTGTTCAGCTTCTTGTGATACCATCTGCTTGACAAGACAGCTGCTAACCACCGTGTTAAAATTTCAGTTCCTAAGCTGGGTCATACCCAAGGCATTGTTTTCTCCCTTGCCCCCAGCCCAGAGCCACAATGGGCTAATCCTCTATTTTTTGTGCTTGCTCAATTCGTCTAAGCAGATGAGAATCATAAAGCAGATCACAAGACTGTATTTAAAGCATGGTGACCGACGCTATATAAAATGAACAGATTGGATAGTATGAAATTATCCTATGCTTAAACAGAGATATCTTATCAGTTTCTGATGGAGTCCTCCTGTAGCAATAATCCCTCCACCAGGAGCCACAGTCTGCTGTCTTTGGTCAGAGAGAATCACAGCAACATAGAGTCTTTGGGTGGGTTTTTCAGACTAAGGTGGCTAATAAATGAAGCTGAAAAGCTGATTGTTTTTGAAGAGGGCTTATGCGTTTCCCAGAACAATGGAAAGACGGAAAATAGATTTTTGTAGGCAGCTTGGCTGGCTGAGTTCCTGTTTGAAATTATTACCTTGATGCCTGGGGGATATGACTGTACAATTAATGTTAGAAAGCCTTTAACCTTGAATAAGGGTCTTTTTAATTATTTATAGATAGTTCAATTAAAATTATGTAAACTTCTTATTCTATCCTAACCCTATTCAAGTGTGTCAGACAGCAGATTCTTGTCAATTTCAATACTTTGCATGCTCACAGCAATGGAATGGGCAAGAAGAATGGAGAGCTCAGTGTATCTATGCAACTAAGTATTTGTAAAAAGAGAAAAAACTGGTTATGTTGAGAATCAATTACCCCAAACAGTAGGAATTTTAATGTTGCTGCAGACTTGCAGTGAAGGACCTTGGACAGCTTTTAGCCCTGGAGGAAGACTGTGTTTTAAAAATTGAGAGAGAAAAGAAATTCAGTTCTAAATGCTTTGGCTACTGTCCAGACTAACAGAAAATAAACAAAGTTCATAACGTCAACTGAAACAAAGCTTTTTCCTCACAACTATTCCGTGTTGTTCAGAACAAAGTGTAGCTCTGGCAAATTCATCTGATGTTGTCTTTTCTTTTAGTTTAAGGCAGTTTCTTATTTTTCATATTAAAAAAACATTCAACTTCAGGCTTGATTGCTCAGTACCTCTGGAGATTGGACTGCTTAGCAGTGGCTAATTTTAGGCAATGTGCCTTCTAATTGCTTCCATCCATGTGCAGAATAAATGTTTTGTGTGCACCAAGACATGTGCTAATGTGCACCATCAATAGAAACACAAAATCTAGCTGTGGGTGCTCTGCTGTTCTCTCGAGCAGCTGCACAAGCACACAGCTTACAGGAAACCCTGGTATGGAGCCCCTAAAGTCAGGTGAGCCACCGAGGGACAGAACCCCTATAAACGAGACCACTCAAGTTTGAAAACGTTAGTCAAAAATGTATGAAATGTAAAGAAAGGCTGTCCAAAATGTATGAAGTTTAAAGAAATCCCTGTCTGCAAGAAGTGGGAGGGAGGAACTGGTTTTAAATACTTTGTCCAGAGTTTGCAAAAGCAAGTTCTTCTGAAATACCAAAAAATACAAAACTCATAGACATTTATTTTCAGAAAAAATGTTTGCTGTGTACGTAGAAATGTGCATGTGATTCAAAAGGACAGACTGCTTACCAAAGGTATAAATATCAATAAATATTTTAAAATGGAGAGGTTGCAGGTCTTCCTCCATAAAGCTGGTAATTCATTGTGTACAATTGGCTTAATTAAGCATTTGTATAATAAAGCCATGAAGGTAGTGCTTAGAAAGTACATATTTCTGGAGATGCAGCCATTCTATTTCATTCTTTTGGCAGAAACAATAATTATAAGAATCAAGGCCTTTGACCAGAGAGTAAGATGACAATTTTTAAAATCTGTGCTAAGAAGGGAGAAAGATAAAATGAAACAAATCTGTACAGCACAAATGTGGATGCTGATCTGTACAAATATAAATTAGCTGGTGTTACCATATTTGAACTTTTGGAAAAGAGGACACCCTGAGAGAGAATGTATCTACCAACTTACATTCTATTAAAAGTACTATATATAAACACATTAATATGTGAGCTATTAGATAGTGATACAGATACACTCCCTCTCAGGGCAGCAACTAAGGGTCCTGTGGCACCTTACAGACTAACAGAAAAGTTTTGAGCATGAGCTTTCGTGAGCACAGACTCACTTCATCAGCGGCTGGTCCCTCTCAGGGGTGTCCTCTTTTTTGCAAGTTTGAATATGGTAACCCTAGACAACTCTGACATGGAATCTGTTTCCATGGTAACAAATAAAGATCCACTAAAAATGGGGGGATAAGGACAGTGGTTTAAAGTAGGCAGACTCTCTTTCACACACATACATAAAAAGGCCTATTTTTCAGTATTCAAACAGTTCTGCACAAAGTTGGTTTCCAGAGCAACAAAGCAGCAGCTGAATTGTCAGAAAGACGCTAGGTGTAATAAAGGCCTAAAGCTGAAAATGCTACTGTTTCAACTGTTGTAGATTTTAAAATGCAACAGGATCCTGAAATCTGTAGTTGCTACTATTGGTCTTCAAAAGAAGCACACAGCAATTAGCCACTAGTGAAAATATCTTTTTCCCCCATGCTGTTCTTTAGCTACTGATTTTAGAGAACCAAGTGAGAGTTTTCAGGCACTAAATTGCCTATTTGGAAAATTTAGCTACCTTACTCAGTATTAAGTACCCAAACTGGAATATTGGGTCCTGTATGTAATATTCCTTATTACATATTAAAGCACAGAAGTTAATGCCACATACAATAATAGAATACCTTAAGCAGCAGCATGAACCACAACTTAGGCTCAGAGTTAAGAAACTTAAGATCATGCTCAAATCCATCCCTAACCAGGACAGAACTTTAACGTACGTTTAAGTCACACAGCTTCAGTTGGATTAAGCACCTGCTTTATCTTAAGCACAAGTTCAAGTGCTCTACAAATTGGGAAGGATATTCTGATTCAAGGCATTGAGCAATTGACTATAGCCTTACCTTTGTACAAACATGGCTTCGTAGCATTTATTTTAAATTGTACAGAACTTTATTTTTTAACCATTTATTACAAGCTCAGCAAGGAAGTATTACCAGCTCACAGAGGCCATGTCAAGTGTAATGTTTTCGACTTGAACTATTTCTTGCACTTCTGAATGGCGGGAAGAAAATCCCTGAATTCTAACCTCTCCCCCCCTGCCGAAAAAAAGAGTTAAACACTTTTATAGTTAGATTTCTTTTTTATATAGTTTTTTTGTAACCTTCTAGGAAATGCCATGCCTAAAACAGGAATTTGGGAACATGCATTTGAAGTAGGCATGGGCAGGGGGTTGCTCCAGCTCCAGAGGGCTGCCACAAGTGAGGGGCACTTCAATATGGCCAGAGCAACCCCCATGTGCTGCAGCCCTAGTGGGAGTTGGAAGTGCTGGGGACTAGGTCACCTCTGGCTTGGATGGAGCACCCCCAACTTGTGGTGCACCACAGACAGGGGCTGCCCCAGCCAGTCTTGACTGTCCCTACCTGAAACGCTCTTGCGCCATGTCACACCCCCTTCCGCCACCTGAGGCGGCGCAACAGGCAGGGACTTTCCAGCCACGCTGGAGCAGCCCCAAGCTCCAGCCTCCAAAGTCCCCTTCCCCCTTGCCCCCCCAGCCATTTAACGGTTAACTGGTTAAACCTAGTGTTTAACCTCTTAACTCAATAAATGGGATTTTACATCTCTAACTTGAAGATTGTACCCTACCTTCCAGGCATATTGGGGTTAAAGCTATACTTGAGCTTTTCAGCACTAAAATCTCAGGTCAAAGTCTCTGCTGTTGTAAATTGCTCCTAGAATTGTGCTAGGTTACACCAGAAGAGAATCTGGCCCTTTAGTATAACATAAAGCTGCGGTGTCCAATACACTCCCCTTTCACCACATGTGATGAATGGGACAGCATAGCGCGGTGAATGCAGCTCAGGAGAGCCGCTCACATCGGGTGCCCCTCTGGCTGCTCCACGCATGGGTCCCGCAACATGGTGGGACAAACACATGGCTGCAGTCGTAGAAGTAGCTACTCCGACCCTGGGGGCTCCAGCCAAGGTGTGGCTCTGGCCCCAAGCGGCTCACACAGCAGCTCCAAGCACAGTGCAGCTCTGGCCCCGGTGCAACTCATGCAGTGGCAATGGTGGCCATGGCGCAGCTTGCACCATGTGAGTAATCTTACCAGTTGGGGGGTGGGGTGTTCCTGGCTGCATGGGCAGGGCTGGCTGGGAGGGAGGGGTGAGTCAGCGGGCATGAGGGAGAGCTGTGGCGATCGGGTAAATTTCATTTGGACACCACTGACAGAGGTTAGGCTACACAGAAGACAGATTGCTTTCAATTTTATTCACATTACAAAACCACAACTAAACGTGATAAGGAGGAAGAGGTTTCAAGAACAGAGCAAATGCTTTGCCAATTAAAATCAAGAGAAACTGTAAGCTTGTTCAGAATTTGTATTCCAAGCTGTTGTTATTAATGTTACTATTGTTCCTTTATAAGGCCAAGTTTATCTTAGACACACACACAAAGTGAAATAACACATAATTCAGATCAGCATACATTACCAGAATGCTGCACAGAACAACGGGAAACAGGAATCAACAGAGTGCGGTAGTTTTGTATTTTCATCAAGTTCAAATACTGACAACATGATCTTTAATCATAACTTTTGAAGCTCTTAACACATCTAGGAATCACTTTACCGTGGAACTCTTCACTTCTTCATGCACAGAGGGAGAAAACCTCACACACTAGACCAACAATCCTGGCTTATTCATGGCCTACAGTTTCACAGAACTCAATTTTGCAGTCTTGTCAGCAGGCACTCAAATTGAAAGCTGATCGAGTCCCCTGATCACATTAAACAAGACAAAAACCATATGGAGAACTATTTTGTTGAACAGTAAAAGACAAATCCAGGAACTGGGTAGAGATCAGTATACAAGAGAAGAAATTTGGATGCAGGCAGACTACTAGGGACAGTGGGGAAGGAACAGAAAGGATAAACTCTTTGAACAATCCAAACATTTTATAATACAGTAAACCCTTGATTTTACAGACCCCAATTTAGCAGACTTCAATAACAACAGACAGCCTCCCCTGTTGTTCCCAAAGTCTGCTGAGGTCCGTAAAATTATCCCCCTCCCCCCCAAAAAAGTGGGGGCGGGAGGGAGGGAGAAAGGCTGGGGCTGGGGGAACCTGAAAGAGGTGGGTGGACAGGAAAACTCTAGCATATAACAGACTTTCGGTAACAGCAGACAACCTTCCCCCTTATTAGTCCGTTATGTCAAGGGTTTACTGTATTACTTCTGCCAACCATATTTGTGGTTTGAATTAAACTTTTCTTCCTGAGTATAGATTTTAAATTACAAGGAAGCCAGATACTGAAAAGTGCTGTCTCTGGAGTACCACATGGGTTACACTTTATACAGTAAATTCTTTCATATTCAGCATTCTATCACCTGGAACTCTCAAAATAACTGGCATTTTAACCACAAGTAATTTTAGTTAGGTCTTCCATAAGTACAGTATAGTGAAAGTAAATGCAAATAAATAGAGCAAATACACTATAAGTTTACTGTTGTTGGTAATGAAAGTACTCTGCATACATTTTTGTTTCTTAATATTTTGTTTTTTCTTTAGTGTTATGCATTGCTAGGCACCTCTCTTTATAATCAAATATTCTGGATAATCTGGCAAGCTCCCAGTCCCAGGGCTGCTAGATATGAGAGTTTACTGTAGTAAGAGATCATTTATAAATGATTATTATAAATGGTTAATAGAAGCTTTAATAAACTTAATTGTTATAGAATGCAATAGAGTCCAATAAATCAATAATTGGCTGATAATAATCTCCAACCCCTTCCACTGGTGTGCATAAATACCCTTCTATGATATACTTATTAGATGTAAATAATGTGTCTATTAATTATTAATCATTATAAACCATTTTATTAGTGGAACTTTAATATAAATTGTGATCACCTCATGCTGATAAAGCAAGTGCAAGCTGCTCTCATTTCAGTTCTATGACAAAACTAGAATGAGATTGTATTGGGAAAGACGTTAAGGGCCTAGCGCAGCAACTACTTATTCACCAGCTCAACTTCATCCACATGACCAGACCTGTTAAAGTCAACGGGACACCACACATGTAAAGTTACGTACTTGAGTAAGCAGGTATTGGATTGGAGCCTGCTTCACATAACACTGTATAGGACTAGAAATTAAATCAAACCTGCAAATATTCATACACACAAGTAACTTTACTCAGGTGGGCGTTTCCAGGCTTGGACCCCCTGTAACAGGCTTGAGTTTTACGGCTGTGTTATATAGCCATGGCCAGACAAGAAATGGAACTGGGGGAAGTAAGAGGCAGCATGTATTGAATGTGGTAGTTAACAATACTTTGTTCCTAAAAAAAGTACTGATCACCAGATACGTACACATTAAAAGAGCACTATAAATTTAAATAAATAGCTAAATGCCACTTGCTTTTATCTGAAAATTATTTCCTTACCATTGTTACATTTTTCCTGGTTTGCTTTCTGGATGCATCAGAGAGCACTTCCTGTAGTACTGTTTCCCTTGTGCAATTTAACTAAAGGTGACATTTAAAACTGAGGTAGTTAAATTTGTACACTATTGATGGTAATGGCATCTGTTAAGTCCCATCTGACCAAGTTGGCATCCCTACTCTGATTCTGCTTCCCCAGAGTTCAGGTTCTCTTTCAGAGGTCCCACGTTGCCAACTCTCACAATTTTATTGGCACTCTCATGATAATTGGCATTTTCCCTAAGGCCTCATCTCCTGGAAGCAAGATATTACATGAAAATCTGAGTTCTCTCTCTCTTTTTCGGTTTCTAGTTCTTATAGTTGCAGAGTAATGTTTGAAAACATGAAGCAAGTGAAGTCTAAAATGTAATGGTCAGAAGACAAAGGAAAAATGCCATGTATATTTATTATTGTTTAAAAACCTCAGGTTTTTATGCTATGCTCCTGATACTGATAGCTACTACTGCAGTTCAGATAATTTTGATTTGAATCATATTTTATGGGTAATTTTACAGAGCATTACTAAACTGACATTCAAATTAAAATAAATAAGAGTTTAAGACTGAAAAATCTGACATGGCAGGACATGTTTTTTGGTCCGGCTTGCAATTTGAAAGCTGTCTGCTCCTTTTTTCCCGGCACAGTATCCAAGATGCAAGTCACAGAAAAGCATGCGTTTTAATGTAACTGGAATAGCTACATTAAGGGGGTTGGTAGTTTAAGCGGTAAACTAAATTGGTGACTGAAGAATTACCTCATGCTTTAGTCCAGATTCTAAAATTTCTTTTGTGCCTTCCATTTGTTAAAACCACTTTCCTTTCCATAGGCCAGTCTGAGATGACTCTCTGCTATTATTACTAATAATTTGCATTAAAAGAGTGGATAGAAGCTCTATTTTGTGACAGACACTGTAGAAACATGGAGTAAGAAGTCTGATTGTAAAATCAGTGAAGATCAAGTACATGAGGAGAGATGAAAGGTAAAGAAAAACAAAGGGAATGGACAAGAGGGCTACAGAATGTTCTGTTTTTAAATCTTTGAGCTAGTCAACAAACTGGCACAAATGGGGAGAAATGGAAACACTTTTTTTTTTAAAAAAAAAAAGTCTATTCAACATATAACCTCACTATTGAGTCAATAACTACTGTGGTTTCTATATTATCTTAAATTATCTTGTTATTTTTTACCACCCTGTTCTCAAAGCAACCACTACTGTATAAACTGAAGAACAACTGGAGTAGTCATCATAAAGTTAACTATTAAACTGCCCTTGTCTTAAATAAGGCCCCACGAACGTACAACAGAGTAAGATGGAAAAATAATTATTTAATTGGTTTGGTTATAAAGACCATAATTTCCGAACCAGGATTTCTGTGATGGAAAGTACCATACAAGGAAGTGTGCATTGCTAACTAGTGGGGAGACAGAGCAGCCTCTTTGCAGAATTGTATTGCTAGAACCAAAAGTTTCTTAGTAAATAGGATAGGAAGGAAATTACAAAAGGCAGAACTCTAAAGTAAATCTCAGAAGTTCCAATTCCCCCTGAAAAAAGACTCTGGGGGAGCTGGGGGGAGAAGCTGCTTGAGGGTCCAAATTTATTGTCTTCCAATTTCCAGATTGAATTTGCTCACTCAACAACTCTAAAACAACTAAGCATGAAGACAGGACACTGGAACTTCATTATGAATTTTGTTAATGATGCATAAGTCATCTCTTCCAAATCTGTATCTGTGCCACAAGATTGTCAGGGAGAAAAAACCCTGATTAAAACAGACCTTAAAGCAGTATCAGATCTACTCATTAAAAGAAGATTCTATTTCTGTGATAGTAACTTTCCAGACTAGATCTTCACTTAGCTTTGCATGCAGCACTAGCATGCACAAATACAGAGATGGTCTCCCACAACAGACATAAGTGATGCATAAGTTACTGTCAGTAGAAAACAGCTTAATGGACTGCAGGAACAGTTACCATTCTGAATGTATTTTTGTTTTCCTTTAGATTTGTCCTGTTTAACATGTTTATCTGTTGGAGAACCAGGGCAAATAAAAGCACTTTTGGTAGTGTTCAAAAACACTAAAATGGTTCATTGATTTGAGAAACAATCTGCTGAAAGTGAATGGATAGGCTGTTTGTTAGATAACGTTCTGGTTTGAAAGAGAGACAGCAGGTTATTAGATTAGGTACGGGATTTATTTATTTTATATAATATGTCCTGTAATTCCATCATGCTAAGTCTTTCTGCAGGTCAGTGATTCACACTACACAGAACCTAACTCAGGGCTAAAGAACTGGTCTCAAATTCATCTCTCACAAGGAAAATTCATACAATCTACATAACCACTGACCAGAGTATTTGTCAGCATGAAGGACAATAGCATACACAGTCCCAGGGCTATATCTGATCCTAAAGATAAGACACAGTTCTATGAAATGAAAGGCAATGTTAAAGTTAGTTTAAAAGGCAATTGTTTATGGTTTCTAAAACTAGAATATCTCACACAGCAGAGGATCCTGTTTCATTTAACTGGGACCTACTAAGAAAATTCTTAGTAGGATCCACAGAGAAACCATGTACTGTAGATTTTAAATGTTTTTAATATTCTTTAAAAGATGTGACATAAGTAGAATGAAGTGTCTGGAAGAAAACATTCAAAATTAGCATAATATATATTCCTTGCAACAACAAAAAGCCTATATTATTGCAGCAGCAACAAAAAGCAAGCTCTCAGGGTAAGGAGCCGGCAATAGTGAAGGTTGAACATTCATCCTTAATTCTGTTCCCTTGTGCCTATGCCTCAGAAACAAGGAAGGTGGGAGCAAAATAATACTTGAGATATCCTATCCATACATGGCTTTACTACCTCCAGACCCAGGCATAGTAGGCAATGGGTCAGCTCCCTCTATAGGGCCAGGGATCTGAGCACGAGGAAGGAGGATGTTAGATTGGGACCATTAGAAGAGGCACGCCATCCCTCTTCAGTAGGGATAGCTTACCGAGATGATAAAGCTAGGGATTCTGCTGGGTCCCCTCCAGGGCAGGGATTCCTGTGGGTAGGGACCAGGATGGGTCATGGTAGGAGCAAAGAATTAGAGCAGACCTCTATGCAGATGACCCTAACTTCCACAAGATGTTCCAGGATACTCTCAGATTCCTTGGCTTCAGTGGGAGAGTTTGGGTATGCAGATGTGGGGTGTGGTCTTGGAGTATATACTGCAAGGCACAGAGAGGAGAAAGAAAGAAAACCATAGTCCTCCAGAAGAACTGAGAGCCTCTTACAGAGATTTCTCTTCTAAGTTCCTCCACCAGAACAAGCTGACCATGCCAACAGCCTCACTTTACATCACTATTTCACTCATAATTCAGCTTTAAAATTCCACCTGTCCTGAAGGACCAGCATGCTTTGGTAGCTGGTTGGAAATAGGAATGCAATATTACTTGAAAGGATAAATTCTGTTAGGACATAAAATTAATATGACAGGACTGTAATACAAGAGAAAACACAAACAAGAAGTTCTATCACCCTTTCACATTGGCCAATGTGTCCAAACCGAAGGGATGTGAAGGAAGGCAGTTACAGAAAACTCTGCTTTATCCATTCAACCAGAACTCTCAAATAACTAGCACTAACACGAGAGGACATGAGCAACACCCCACTCCTTGGAAGTCAGTGCTCACCCTGTCTCCCTCCGAGCTACTGGAGGGTTTCCCCAGGGCTGGAGCTGCTGGCAGAGCTACATACCCAAGACAGCTCCTGGCCCCAGTCCCAAGGCTGGTGCTGCCAGCAGGGCTCTGTGCCATGCCAGCTCCTGGCCACAGGATCTTCCGGGCCCTGGGACTGCTGGTGTTCCTCCAGCCCCAGCTAGGTCCCCAGGGCTGGAGCTGCTAGCAGAACTGCGCACCCCTACTGCCTCCCAGCCCTGAGGCTGCCAGTGGAGTTGCCCTGGCCCTGGCCAGCTCCCCAGGGCTGGCGCTGCTGGCTCTGCACCCCAGCCTGCTCCCAGCCATGGGACTGGCGGGTCACTTCCGGGATCTTGCAGCTGCTCTTTATTATCCAGAACATTTTAACACCTGGCAAACTCCCATTTCCAGGTGTGCTGGATATGAAAGAGTTTATTGAATGTGTCTTCTATTGGACATATGTGAAATTAATATATGTTCCTTGTTGAGGAATTAAAGCAAAAACTAAAATGAAGAAAAAGGAAAGACATTTATTCTTACCCACTTAACTTCAAACACTTCTAGGACTAACACATCAAAAATAAAAATACTAATGATTTTCTCCAACTTGCTTCCCTGCACTAAAGAAGTGAGCTTTGCTCCTAGAAAACCTTTTCTATCATCTTGCTTGGGAAAACAACAGTCTCAAAATTGTTGGGGGAGAGAGAAGGGGCAATAAAACCCTGATAGAATTATTCCAGTAAATAAGAAGTTTCAGTTGCTTATGTATTTTTTTAATACACTGCATCATGCAAGGCAGGTCACAGCATGTATGTGCCAGAGTCTTAATAGTATGTCAATACATGCACATGAAGGAGAACAAGGGCATATCTATACTACAGACTTTTGGTGATACAAGTTATGTCAGCATGAAGCTACCACACATAGTATATCACTTGTGCACTTGCACACTGGTATGATACACACTAAGAGTGTCTGTTGTGATGCTCAGTGTGTGCCATGGGTAGGCATCCCAATATGCAACTCACCATCATCTAGCACAGTCTTTTGAGAACCTATGGCATTGTAGGGTGGGCAAAGGAGTCACATGGGGTGACTGGGACTGCACAGTCAAGTTCCCATCATGCAACCTCCTCCACCCATAATGCTACTCTTTCCCATAATTGCCTCGATTTTAAAAATCCCACAAAACCGCATGGGACATCTTCACATCTTTCATCTGTGACAAAAGCATGGAGTTCATATTGCTGTCATGTACATTTCAAGCACAGGATGCATAGTGGATGTGGGATCAGGTCCAACCCCTGCTGCCAACACCAGTTCCCCCACTAATCTCCCTGGGCGGCAGCATGGAGGAGAGGAGGCGAGGCGAAGGGGGGAAGAGGGGAAGGGGTGTGGGCTTGTGGAAAGGGATGAAGCAGGTGCCGGAAGAGGCAGGTTCTGGGGTGGATATGGGAGAGTTGTGCTGGGCCTCAGTGCCCCTCATCCCCATTCAGAGCTCTGGGCTTCAGTGCCATGCATTTAAAACATATTTGCCAGAGGTCTGCTTCAGATAGCACCAGCTGAATATAAAGCCTTGATTGGTATCTTTGCACAATCACTACCTCTACACCTCTAGATTAATGCCCCTATTCCTCTGGATCTTATAACTGCCACATGACTGATGGAAACAATTTTTCTTCACCTATGTGGGGAATGAATTTTGTTATGTGCAACAATAGGGAGGCAGTTGTATCATGCATCCCCCGCCTATTGGTGCGCATAACAAAATTATTGTGGGGCGGTGGGACCAAGCAGTGTCAAGTGTGGGAGGGGGCTCAGGGCTGAGGCAGAGTGTTAGAGTGAAGGCGGATGATGGCTCCAGCTGGGGATGTAGGCCATGGTGTAGGGCTGGTGATGAGGGGCTTAGGGCTGAGGCAGAGGGTCAAGGGCTTGGGGAAAAGCATCTCTTCCTGTCGCACCCCTGAGTGCCTGTGTGGCACTTAATAGGCAACTGAACAGCCATGTAGCTTAGAGGAAACTTCAGACACAGCTCATTCAAGGATTCTTTCAGTCCTTTTAAATTTTGAATGGGTAATATCATAGCTTAGGAAACTCATATAGTCTCCATTAGACTACACCAGGGTTCTCAAACTGGAGGTGGGGAGCTAGGACCTTCAGGAGGTCATGCAGTCCTGAGCTGTCAGCCTCTACCCCAACACAGCTTTGCATTCAGCATTTATAATGGCATTTATACATGTTATTGATTGGTAAGGGGAAGGGGTTGCACTCAGAGATTTGCTATATGAAAAGGATCACCTGTATAAAACTTAGAGAAAGACTGGAGTAGGAGAGGCAAAATGTTACCCACCACTGCCTCAGCAAACCTCCAGCCATTCCTCCCCCGAAACAGAAATCTGAAGAAAAAAATACTGCATTAACCACAAACACATATCACCACATAAAGGTACAAATATGTTTCTAGCTCCAAACACTGAAAAGGCAAGAAATCCAACAGATTACACAAAAACTCCTCATGCCCACAAAACCCAAATAAGCCAAAGTAACCAGCCTTTTCTCAAGGCCTGGTAGTTGTGAAGGTGGGAAGAAAAAAGAGCGAGTAATAGAAACTATCCAAAGAAGTGGCCCCCAGCCACTAGTGTGCCTGTAAGCTGTGCACTTGTGCAGCTACTCAGGAGTGATTCAAATGCCTCCTCACTGATTAACAGAGCGCCCGAATCTAGGTTTTTGCTTTCTACTTGTGGTGCACATGCCTCTGCGCACATAAAATTTTATTCTGCCCATGGAAGGAAAAAATCTGTCCCTGGATGGAAAAGATTAGAGGGAACACTGCTACACAGGCAGTGACCTGCTCCTCCACTTTCATATAGGACATGGCTAATCCATTCATAGGGAACCTTTGCTCCTGCCATTAAAGACTAGATCGGGGTCAGCAACAATTCCAACTGGGGGGTCCTGAATTTTGACCTCTGTGTACAGTCCAAATGCTGGTGATACTTTAAAAAGTCTCTAACTGTTCTACTTGCAACAGCTTCATTAATAAACAAAGATGCAGAGCTTTACCAATCAGTAGAAGGTAGGTAATATTAGCTGGTCTTCTGTTAATCCAGAGGCAGCATGGCTTTGAGCAAGCTCCCAGCTGCCTGGGGGAGGAGGGGTGAGACTGAGTTCCCACCTTGAACATCAGCTCCTGTGCCACTCTTGGCACCGGTGCAGGGGGTTGCTGACCCCTGGACTAGACTGTCTCACTCTAGTTGGGCACTAGGAATTAGTGAGATTCTGCTACATAAACATTTCAGTTCAAAATGTTGTTTCCCCATACAAACTCAGAAACAGATGTCAGACCTAATCACTAACACAAGAAGAGGTTGCAAATGCCAAAACAAATTAAATGTATGATAAAAAATAGGGTATTCAGCAAAATATGTTCTTACTAGATGGTTGGTATAATTTGCTGCATATTTACCTAGTGTTAATCTGAGGATTTCTTTTACAATCTTACAATTTGTCATGTTTATGTTCAGTGTGCCCCTAGGCAGGCCAGTTTATTTTCTGTTACATTTAGAATCATGCTGTCAATAGAACTGTATCAAATTTCTAAAACAAAGGGAAAGTTTTGGGTTTTTGTGGCTGTTTTAACATGATAAAGTAAAACTTTACTCGGACATAGAAAAAAATTTAGCTCCAATCTGCTGCTTTAGTTTACAAAAAAAACAAAAAACAAGCAAAAAAAACCACTGAAAACTGCCTTGCTGAGAACAAAAAAAACCTTGCTTTATAAACAAGCCTACTTAACAGGTTACATATAAAAAGTATCAAAATGTCCTATGTTTTTATGAGTGCATATTCACCGCATTAGTACCAGACCTGTTTGCTTTTATTTCTATGACGGATACATATTTTGGCTTTTGTTCCTGGGCTCAAAGAAAACAATAATAGTTTTGTTCATTTGGAGCGGTACTCAAAGCCCTCTACTGAAGTCAGTGGTGCTCCACAAGAGTTCATAAGTCCACTCTTGAAGACCTATTTGCAGGCATGTGAGGTGAAGTACTGCAGAATTTGACCTAGTTTTGGAATATGATTTTTGTATTGCATTATTGACCATAGGGACAAACTTATTGACTCTGCATAACACAATATTTACATCAATGTAGCCAGACAGAATCCCCCTGCTCTACTCCATCTTGCCTGCCCCTCTTAGGTGTCTCAGAGCACACAGCACAAAGAGACACCTGCACAAACAAACTAATTTATATTAACATAACTTTGTAACATGGACCAGGCCGAAGCTACTACAGTGATGGGCACAGAATGGCACCCTAAACATGCAGTAAACCAGCTGGTTTTACAGATAAAGGTTTGGTATTATTAGGGTGACCATATCTCCCTGTCCAAATATGGGGTGGGGGATGGGGACAGGAAGGAGGCAGCAGCTGCCAGCGCTCCCCAGGAAAATGACAGCCGCCAGCCCTGCCCTGGAGCCCTGGGAAAGCAGCAGCTGCCAGAGCCCCCTGGGATCCCCAGGAAAGCGGCAGCCCCCAGCGCTCCTCAAGCTCTGAGGAAGCAGCAGCTGCTGGCCCTCCCCTAGAGCCCTGGGGAAGCGGCAGGGATGCGGCAGCTGGCCACTCCCCACCAGGCTCAGGGGAGTGACTCCTGCCAGTAGCTGTGCCTGAGCTGCTGCTGGAGGAAAAGGTCAGTGGGGGGAGCACCCAGATGCGAGACAATGATTCCCCTTTAAAAATAAGTAGGGATGCCTTTTTGGTGCCCCTAATATGGGACAGATGGTCACTCTACATATTATTAATTATTGCAGTAGTGCCTAAGAGATTTTAAAACAAATAGCCACCCAAGTTAACTTCCTTTTTGAAGAGGGTTACAGCCTAATGGAACAGGGGGAAGATGTAGACCTGATATAGTCCAACTTTACTAAGGCTTTTGACAAGTCCCACATGACATTGTCAATAGTCAAACAGGGAAATGTAGCCTAGATTAAATTATTATAAAGTGGCTGCACATATGGACGAAATATTATATTCCAGCAGAGCATCTACACACAAAAAGCTTTGTTTTGAAAGCAAATGGAAGGAAGGTGGTGCTCTTTTCGAAATTGCCCTTCCTTCCCCATTTCAGGAAAAGTGCCCCCTTCTGAAAGCATCTTTCAAAAGAAAGCACGTATAGATGCGCCGGAGGCCCTTTTTTTCCCTGAAAGAGCAGTCCTCATGGGGCCTGATTTTTCAATTCCTGGCCCCTTCTTTCAAAAGAGCGGGGACTGTGTGGACACTCGTTTTCAAAAGAGCAGATCACTCTTTTGATCTGATTTTTTGTATGTGGATGCACTCTTTCAAAAGAGGTTCTTTTGGAAGAGATCTTCTGGAAGGGCTTCTTTCAAAAGTCCTCTGTAGTGCAGATATAGCCTAAGAGAGACTGTTGCTAGTTTGCCTTCAAAGTGGGAAGACAGAACTTGTGGGGTCTCACAGGAATCTGTTTGGGGTTCGGTACGATTCAAAATTTTCATTAAGACTTAGATAACTGTATGGTTATAAATTTTGCAGAGAATACTATGCTTGGAGGAGTTGCAAGTAGGCAGGCTTAGAATTCAAAACCACCACAGCAAACTAGAGGTTGGTCTGAAATTAACAAAAAGAAATTCACTAAAGACAAAACCAAAATACTATACTTAGGAAGGCAAAAAATAAAAGTGGGAATAAGTGGCTATGCAGCACTACTTTTGCAGATAGGGGTCCCATATTTGAACAATCAAAAAAGGCAACACTCCTGAGAGGGCGTGTATCTGTATCAGTATCTTCTATATCACGTTGTAGTAATGATACTATAATATACTAATAATATAGTATATAACTGTAGTAATATAACATACTAATACAACATGAGCTGGTAGTTCACATATCTATTCTGGAGATACCATCACTGGACCTAACCATGTTCATTACAGATTCAAGGGCACGTTTTCCTGTTCCTCAACTAACAACATACATGCCATCATGTGCCAACAAAGCCCACACACCATGTATATAGGACAGACTGAAAACATTCTTTGACAAAGAATGAATGGACACAGAACAGGCATCAAATAATCTCCAAATACACAAACCTGTCAGCCAGCACTTGAATGGAGTGGGCCATTCTGTTAAAGACCTGAAAGTTTGTGTTCCACTGAAAAGGGACTTTAACAACTTGTCTACAGAAGGAATGCCCAGAACTAACATTCACATTCAAATTCAACACATTACCATGTGGTTTGAACAGGGACAGCAATTACCCAACCCATTATAAGGATTCTTTTACATACTTTGGTGTTTTATCAAAACAAAAAAGCAGTCAAGTAGCACTTTAAAGACTAACAAAATAATTTATTAGGTGAGCTTTCGTGGGACAGACCCACTTCCTCAGACCACAGCCATGCCAGAACAGAATCAATATTTAAGGTACAGAGAACCAAAAACAGTAATCAAAGTTGACAAATCAGAAAAAAATTATCAAGGTGAGCAAATCAGAATGCAGGGGGCGGGGGTCAGACCTCTCTCCGCTGATCCCACTTTGGAATTCCAAAGGAAATTACAACTACTTAAGGAACTCCCTGCTGCTACCCAGGACCTTATTCATTCAGACACGCCATCTGAGCGCCAGCCTAGATTATTCTATTTACTTCCCAAAATCCACGAACCTGGAAACCCCGGATGCCCTATCATTTCAGGCATTGGCACCCTAATCACTGGGCTATCCAGTTACGTTGACTCCCTCCTCAAACTCTATGCCACCAACACTCTCAGCTATCTGCGAGATACCACCGACTTCCTGAGGAAATTACAAAACATCAGAAAAGTTCCTGACAATGCCATCCTTGCCACTATGGATGTAGAGGCTCTGTACGCTAATATTCCACACAAAGACAGATTACAAGCAATCAGGAATACCATCCCTGATGTCACCACAGCCAATCTGGTGTCTGACCTCTGCAACTTTGTTCTCACCCACAATTATTTCCAATTTGGGGACAATTTATACCTCCAGATTAGTGGAACTGCTACGGGTACCCACATGGCTCCACAATATGCTAATATATTTATGGCTGACCTGGAACAATTCCTCAGCTCTCGTCACCTATTACCTCTCCCCTACTTAAGATACATTGATGACATCTTTATGATTTGGACCCATGGTATAGAGACTCTAGAAGAATTCCACAGAGACTTTAACAATCTGCACCCCACCATCAACTTATGCCTCGATTGCTCCATGCAAGAGATACATTTCCTGGACACCACAGTACAAATCAAGGCTGGCCTGATTGGTACCACACTGTATGGGAAACCCACTGATCACTATACTTACCTACACCCTTCTAGCTTCCATCCTGAACACATAACTAGATCCACTGTTTACAGTCAAGCCCTTAGGTACAATCACATTTGCTCTGATCCAACTGACAGAGACCAAAAACTACAAGATCTTTATCAAATATTCATAAACTTGAACTACTCACCAGGAGAAATAAAAAAACAAATCGACAGGGCCCGACAAATACCCAGAGTCCAACTACTCCAAGATCGGCCCAAAAAAGCCAAGAACAGAACACCACTGGTCATCACCTACAGCCCCCACCTCAAACCACTGCAATGAATTATTGAAGACCTACAACCCATCCTTAATCAGGATGCCACACTCCAGAAGGCCCTAGGTGACAGGCCTGTTCTCTCCTACAGACAACCTCCCAAACCTCTGAGGATTCTCACCAATAGCTACAGTCTACACCACAGGAATACCAGTCCTGGGACTTTTCCTTGCAACAAAGCCTGCTGCCAGCTTTGTCCACATATCTATTCTGGTGATATCATCACTGGACCTAACCAGGTTATTCACAGAATCATGGAAATATTCTCATGTTCCTCAACTAACATCATATATGTCATCATGTGTCAACAATGCCCAGATGCTTTGTATATTGGACAGACTTCAAACGCTCTCAGACAAAGAATTAATGGGCACAAACCATTCCTGATCCACAAACCAGTTAGTCTACATTCTAATGGAGTGGGACATTCTGTTAATGACCTAAGAGTTTGTCTCTTATTGAAGAAGAATTTTTAGTCTGCTTTAGAAAGAGAAGCTCCTGATCTCTCCTTCATATTCAAATTCGACACATTAACACATGGTTTGAACCGGGATGCAAATTTTCTGGAACATTATAGGGGCTCCCTGGCATACTTGGCTTAATCTGATTCTTGACTCCCCACCCCGCTCTCTGATTTGCTCACCTTGATAATTTTTTTCCTGATTTGTCAACTTTGATTAATGTTTTTGGTTCTCTACGCCTTAAATATAGAGTCTGTTCTGGTATGGCTATGATCTGAAGAAGTGGGTCTGTCCCACGAAAGCTCACCTAATAAATTATTTTGTTACTCTTTCAAGTGCTACTTGGCTGCTTTTTGATTTGGATAGTATATAGACTAGCACGGCTCCCTCTCTGCTATTACTCTTGATGTTTTATCTAACTCTTAACTCCCTCCATCCCCATCCCTCTGCTCTTCTGATTTGCCAACCTTGATAACAATTTTTCTGATTTGTTATCCTTGATAACCATTTTTGGACCTCTGTGCTTTATATATAGAGTTTGTTCTGGCAAGGCTATGATCTGAAAAAGTGCATCTCTCCCACAAAAGCTCATCACCTAGTAAATTATTTTGTTAGTCTTTAAAGAACTACACGACTGCTTTTTGTTTTGATAGAACACAGACTAACATGGCTCTCTCTCTCTCTCCCTCTCAGAGAGCGTCCTGAGGGGGTGTCCTCTTTTTTGAGCATTCAAAGATGGTAACCCTAGCAAGAACCCAGGATTTAAAAGCTGATCCACAAAGAGAATGAGTCAATGTGGTACAAAGAAGGCTAGCGTCATTTGGGGGTTCCTATAAGACATGAGACAGAAGTGCCCCACTCCATCACTAGTGACACCTTAGCTGGATTATACCATTCTATTCTGGATATCGAACTTTAGGGAAACTAAGAACAAACTGGAGAAAGTCCAGCTGAGAGGAAGAAAAACAAAGAAAGGTTTAGAAGGAGAAGAAAAGGTTGCAAGAATACAGTATGTTTAGCTCTGAGACATGTTGACTTCGCAGGGATCAGATAACATTCTTCAAATACATTAGTGGCTGCTATAAAGAGGACACTGATCAATTGTTCTCCAACATCACTAAAGGTACAAGTAGTAATAGGTTTAATCTACAGCAAGGGAGAGTTCGGTTAGAGAACAGGGAAAACTTTCCAACACTAGCGGTAGTTGGGCAGGAGGAGCTCCCACAGGGGATGGTGGAAGCCCTGGCAACGGAAGGCTTTTAAGAACAGACTGGACAGAGATGGTCCAGCTCTCCTTTGGCCTGCGGGGACGCAGAGGGCTGGGCAGGAGCCCATGTGCCCTCCAGCTGGGGACGGCCGGGGCTCCCCTGGAGCTGCGCAAAGCCCTTCTTTGCTCCTGAGCCAGCTTCCCTCTCCGCGGAGCCGCAAGGCAACAGGCTGCGACGGAGCCCGCCGGCGGGCGCCCTTGCGGTGGGGGGAAGAGAGCTCAGCAGCGCCTAGCCCAGAGCGGGCGGCGAACAAAGGGCACCGCGGGGCTTGGGCTGCGCGCTGCCCTCCAGGCGGGCCCGGGGGGAGGGAGGCGCCACTCACCGCACAGAGCCCCGAGGACGCCGAGCAGAAGCGACAGCAGCCTGCGGCTCGCCATCTTTCAGGAGCAGCAGCAGCCAGGGCGCCTCAGCCGGCGCGACTGCCGCGGGCCCGCTCCAGCGGCTCGAGGCGTTGCGGGAAGGCGTCTCGGCCGCCGCCCGGGCGGGGGCGAAGGTTTTCGCCGGGTCCTAGCGCTGGCCGCCACCCTGCGGGGGAAAACGCTGGATGCCGGGCAGCGTTGCCCTCAGCGTGGCTCCCCGCCGCCAGGCCGGAGAGGGGAGCCGCAGCCAGACTTTGCAATGAAGAGTCGAATTGCGCTGGAACGGGAACCCCCACCTAGCCTGGGTGCAGTAGCGAAGTCGAACCGAGCCACCCCCAGCCCCATCAGGGCTGCCAGCCCACAGTCATTTCAGTTACCGACAAAACGGGAAACATTCACGGATAGACACATATTTCACAGGCATCGTTTTTACGCTGCTGTACGTGAAGAGGACATACATGGCCAAAAGTGAAACGTAACGGTTGTCATTCATACATCACAAGAACAATCTGCTAGTTAACTCACCGTCATTGAAACAAAACAACACAGCAGGGGTGTGGCACTTTAAAGACTGACAAAATGATTTGTTCAGTGATGAGCTTTTGTGGGACAGACCCACTTCAGAAGCTCACCACCGAAGAAATCATTTTGTTACTCTTTAAAGTGCTACATTTTTGCTGGTCTGTTTTGTTAGAAAACAGAGTAACCCAGCTACCTCTCTGTTACTACACACTTTCATTTAGCTAGTCCTGGTCCTGGAAGTCTTCCATTTTGTGATCATACAGCTGAACACCAATGTTGTTAACCATTGCTGAAGCAACTGTCCCAGATCCATTTCTGACCGTTATTAATCCTTCAAGCATAGCAGTGGAGCGTTTATTTCTTATATTTGTTTTGATCACATTAACAGCTGAGGAAGTTATCAGAGAGGTAGCCCTGTTAGTCTGAAACCCGCCCCTCCACTCATGCATCTAGAATCCTAGAAATCCTAGAACTGGAGGGGACCTCGAGAGGCCATGGAGTCCAGCCTCCTGCCCTAATGGCAGGACCAAGTACTGTCTAAACCATCCCTGACAGACATTTATCTAACGTGTTCTTAAATATCTCCAGCGATGGAGATTCCACAACCTCCCTTGGCAATTTATTCCACTGTTTGACCTCCCTGACAGTTAGGAACTTTTTCCTAACGTCCAACCTAAACCTCCTCTGCTGCAGTTTAAGTCCATTGCCTCTTGTTCTAACCTCAGAGGCCAAAAAGAACAAGTTTTCTCCCTCCTCATGACGCCCTTTTAGATACCTGAAAACTGCTATTATGTCACCCCTCAGTCTTCTCTTTTCCAAACTAAACAAGCCCAATTCTTTCAGCCTTTTTTCATAGGTCACGTTCTCTAGACCTTTAATCATTCTTGTCGCTCTTTTCTGGACCCTCTGTAATTTCTCCACATCTTTCTTGAACTGCAGTGCCCAGAACTGGACACAGTACTCCAGCTAAGGCCTAACCAGCGCAGAGTAGAGCGCAAGAATGACTTCTCGTGTCTTCTTCGCAACACACCTGTTAATGCATCCCAGAATCATGTTTGTTTTTGCAACAGCATCACACTGTTGGCTCATATTTAGCTTGTGGTCCACTATAACCCTTAGATCCCTTTCAGCTCTAGTCCTTCCTAGACAGTCTCTCCCCATTCTGTATGTGTGAAACTGATTGTTCCTTTCTAAGTGGAGCACTTTGCATTTGTCCTTATTAAACTTCATCCTGTTTACCTCAGATCATTTCTCCAATTTATCCAGATCATTTTGAATTATGACCCTATCCTCCAAAGTAGTTGCAACCCCTCCCAGCTTGGTGTCATCTACAAACATAAGCCAATATCTAAATCGTTGATGAAGATATTGAACAGACCGGTCCTAAAACAGACCCCTGAGGAACCCCACTTGTTATATTTTTCCAGCAGGATTGAGAACCATTAAGAACTTCTCTCTGAGTATGGTTATCCAGCCAGTTATGCACCCACCCTATGGTAGCCTCATCTAAATTGTATTTGCCTAGATTTTTTATAATACCATGTGAGACCGTATTAAATGCTTTACTGAAGTCTAGGTATACCACATCTACCTCTTCTCCCCTATCCACAAGGCTTGTTATCCTATCAAAGAAAGCTATCAGATTGGTTTGACACGTTTTGTTCTTTACAAATCCATGCTGGCTGTTCCCTCTCACCTCACCACCTTTCATGTGCTTGCAGATGATTTCTTTAATTACCTGCTCCATTATCTTTCCTGGCACAGAAATTAAGCTGACTGGCCTGTAGTTTCCTGCGTTGTTCTTATTCCTGTTTTTATAGATGGGCACTATATTTTCCCTTTTCCTGCCTTCTGTAATCTATCCTGTCTCCCATGATTTTCCAAAGATGATAGATAAAGGCTAAGATACCTCCTCTATCAGCTACTTGAGTATTCTAGGATGCATTTCACCAGGCCCTGGGGACTTGCAGACATCTAATTTTTCTAAGTGATTTTTAACTTGTTCTTTTTTTTTTTTATTTCAAATTCTAACCCTACCCCTTTCCCATTAGCATTCACTATGTTAGGCATTCCTTCACCAGACTTCTCAGTGAAGACCGAAACAAAGAAGTCATTAAGCATCTCTGCCATTTCCAAGTTCCCTGTTACTGTTTCTCCCTCCTCACTGAGCAATGGCCCTACCTTGTCCCTAGTTTTCCTGTCCTGGTCAGCTGTTGAAGCAGGTCTTTGCCCACGAAAGCTTATGCTCCAAAATATCTGTTAGTCTATAAGGTGACACAGGACTTTTAGCTGAGAAAATGTATTCCACTTCTGTAGTTCCATGTGGAAGTGCTAAGATTATTTTTGGGAATCTTGTTAGACATGGACATTAAGGTTGCTTGTCATGCCCAGTAATTTTACTAATTTGATGCCAACATTCATCATAGAGATCTTGACTTACGGTCATAATATTGCTCAAATCTGCAACTTGGTAATCAATAAACTCGTTTTTTAAGTGATCAAAATCTGCTGCAGGTACAATTTGTGGCTTTTTTTGCTAAATTTTTAATCATCATGGATTCTTTAGTTCTTCTGCATGTGAAATCTTTTGCAATTTTGGAATCAGGAAACGAATCAGCAACATTATCTTTGATTTTATTCATCCAACTCAGTGTCAGGTTTTGTCTGGGTAAGAGGCTTGCTACTTTTAGTTCACATTGGCTATGTCTACACGTGCACGCTACATCGAAGAATAACATCTACACGTCCTCCAGGGCTGGCAACGTCGACGTTGGGCAGCACCACATCGAAATAGGCGCTGCGAGGGAACGTCTACACACCAAAGTAGCACACATCGAAATAAGGGTGTCAGGAACAGCTGCAGACAGGGTCACAGGGCGGACTCAACAGCAAGCTGCTCCCTTAAAGGGCCCCTCCCAGACACAGTTGCACTAAACAACACAAGATCCACAGAGCCGACAACTGGTTGCAGACCCTGTGCATGCAGCATGGATCCCCAGCTGCAGCAGCAGCAGCCAGAAGCCCTGGGCTAAGGGCTGCTGCTCACGGTGACCATAGAGTCCCGCAGGGGCTGGAGAGAGAGCGTCTCTCAACCCCTCAGCTGATGGCCGCCATGGCGGACCCCGCTATTTCAATGTTGCGGGACGCGGATCGTCTACACATGCCCTACTTCGACGTTCAACTTCTAAGTAGGGTGCTATTCCCATCCCCTCATGGGGTTAGCGACTTCGATGTCTTGCCGCCTAACGTCGATTTCAACTTCGAAATAGCGCCCAACATGTGTAGCCATGACGGGCGCTATTTCGAAGTTGGCACCGCTACTTTGAAGTAGCGTGCACGTGTAGACGCGGCCATTCTGTGACCATTTTCAGGTGATCCTAGTCACTGTTGTATTTACTTTTAGCAATAAAACTCATAACTCAAGGGCTAATATCTCCTTGCAGACATTATGCTTTAGTGCTTAGCACTTGCAGCATGGCTATGAACACCTTGCACTCCACCAGAAGCTATATTAAACACCTTTTTACATCAAATGCATTTGGAGCTATGCAAATCCAATCTTTGAACTCACTGTTTGCTACCCACTTGGATGAAAACACGCATGCTCTCCCTTTTGATTTCTTAGTAACTGCCTCTTCATCATGCAATAATTCACCAGAGTCATCGAATTCATTATTTTCTTTGGCACAATTCATTCTTCTCATAGATTTTGACATTGTAAACTTTACTGGTAGACAATGTTAAATTACATAAATTGCCAATATGCTGACGCTCACTCAGTGGGCTACTCTAGATGATAATGATTCACATTATGTCACCTTAACCATTGAGCTAAATAAACAACAAAAACGTCCAATTTCTGCTGCTCCACAGTGGACTGGCTGAAGCAGCAAAGAAATTTAATTGCTGTAGAATAATTGCTGTTTTTAAAATTTAATTGCACTTTTACTACATTTTTTATGCACTTTAAGGACATGTCCAATTTCAGCTAATTTCTTATAGACTATCTGTAAATTTACTGACTTTTGGCAACCCTGAGCCCTGTGTTCTGCTAGCTGCTCTGAACAGCCCTGCTAATCTTTTGATGAAGTCCTCATTTTCTTGGCGTGCATATTTGACCTTTCAAAAAAGAGGACACCCCCGAGAGGGAGTGTATCTGTTTCACTATCTGCCAGCTCTGGTTGTATTAATGTACTAGATGTATTATGACACATCAATACAACATGCATTGGTAGATACTGATACAAATATACTCCATCAGTGGGTATCCTATTTTTATATGGTAATCCTAGTGCAGTGTAAATCAGTGTTTCTTAAACTGTTTGAGATTACAGAACACCAAACAATAATATTTTTATGTGGAACACCTATAAACATTTTCTTCAAAAAACTGTCAGACAAAAAAACCACAAAACCAAAACAAAACAACAAAAACCCAAACAGTAACACATATAGCAAAAACAAAATGAAGTAATTGAATCAGATATCATAGCAATGAAGTAACATTATATCTGGTTTTAATAACAGAAAAAATACACCATCAGTGTATTTTTCCAAACACCAGTGTTCTGCAGAACACATTTTAAGAAATACTTCTGTAAATGTAACCTTTGTTTATGCTCCTGCTGTGGAACCATCCTAGCTCTGTATCCAGCTGCCCCATGCCCAGGAACATGAGCTAGTACCAAATGCAATTTGAACACCGAAATACAAACATTTTGATTCTTTGAGAGGGTAGCTTTAAAATATTACTATTGTCCTTGTTTACATTCCACTATTGCTCTCACAGTACTGGGACAGGGTCCTTACTCCAAGGATTACATAGGGATTGTTTTTTGCAGTAAATGAAGTCACTGGCCAAGCTACCAGTGTCCTTTCTGGTGCAAGATTGGATTCATACAACAGACAAATAGTTATTAAATTTAGGGCACTGAGCTTGATTTTCTGCCACTTGCACTCTGTGAAGTCAATTATGGTTACCATATTTCAACTTTCAAAAAAGAGGACTCCCCTCAGAGGAAGTGTATCTGTATCAACCAACTCACATTGTATTAATGTGCTATTATATACCATAATACATTAATACAGCATGAGTTGGGAGATAATGATACAGATACACTCCCTTTCAGGGGTGTCCTCTTTTTCATATGCTAACCCTAAAGTCAGTTTTTGGGTAAGATACAGCCAGATCAGAGTGACTGCATTTTCCACTTACTTCACACTCACTTTGTAAAGGCTATATGTGACCCCACAAGAGGGAAAGCTAAGCTACTTTCGGATTTTAAATATCTTCTTAGGTAAAACAAATAACTACTAAATAACTACAAAGTTGCAGTGTCTTTACACATAGTTATGAATCAGTTCCCCACCTGACATCACTAGAACTGCCAGTGATCCCTAAGATGCTCCTATGCTTAGAATCAAGACATTTACCAATTTAGTTTAAACGATTGTAAATCCAATTTAAACATACAGCAGCTTCATTTGTATTCCTAACAACACCTGTGACTTAAAAATAGATTGAAATATAAAAGTTATGTTGAGCACATTAGGCAAAAAGCATTGAGAGGAAATTAAAAGCAAATGGGAAGAATTCAGAAAGGATTCCAAATAGAAGTATGTGCTGCGTCAAAAATCTTGGAATACAGTTGAGCTCCGACTCATGCGGGGGTTGCATTATTGCAACCTCTGTGTAAGTCAAACTTCAGGCAGCTCGGGGGAGCCAGGAAACTGACCAGGGCAGCAGCCCTGGTCACTTTCCCAGCTTCAGCCAGTAGAGGGGAGCTGTGAACCAGGTGGCAGTCTGGTTCCTGGCTCCCCTGGGCTTGCAGGAGCCAGGAGACTTACCAGCGCTGGTCAGTTTCCTGGCTCCAGAGTGGGAGCCAGGTGTGGCTTCTCCTCAGCTTCCCCCAGCTGGAGAAAACTGAGTGGGCAGATAGCCACTGCGGTGTGGCTTTTCCCTGGCTTTCCCCAGCTGGCGGAGCCAGAGGCTGGGGTGGAGAGCTGGAGAGGGGATTTTGACTTGTGCTTAAGTCACATTAATGAAAGTTATGCGCAAGTCAAAATCATGCATATCAGGGGTTTACTGTATATTTCCCATGTTCTGTTCTGTCATCATTTCATTTCTGTGTTTGTGATAATTTTTTTAAACTGACAGAAATTATAGAATAAATTTCATAACCCTGATTGCAAATGGGAAGACTAATCCCATTGTGGTAAAGTCATTACTCTCAAATTAACTCCCTGTTGTCATGATTTTTAACATCTTAGGACATTATCGTCCCCGTGGGCCAGGGAATACAAGCCTTTGGCTATGTAAAATCAGTACAGGCACATGAAGAATCCAAAGTCTCACAGGCTGCCATTTGGCAGCATTACCAACGGTCACTTTTTGACCGTTAGCTTCCCCGGGAACCTGAACTCATGAATAATTCATGAGCAGGTGTTCAAATTCCAGACTCCTGATTGGGCAAAGGGGAGAGTTTCTGGAACTTTCCTTGCCTCAAAGGACCTGGTTGAAAACCACACCTGCATGTAAATTTGATCATGAATATTTATACAGAATCTTGAATTATGTATGAGAACAGAGAATATAAGCAGGTGCTGCGGAGCACTCTGTGGCCCTGGGAGGTGCAGACAGGACTCTGTGCTCCTACATAGGGAAGTGTGGCTGTGAGAGTGGCGTCCGCTGAGTCCCTTAGGTCAGCCCTTAGGGGCAAAGCACCTGAAATCACTGACAGCTGATCTCCAATCAATAAGAGCTAACTAGAAATCACCTCAGCGCCACCCTCCATCTGGGGTGCTGGCCTGGGCCCATCCAGTCCCACCGCTCTCAAGCAGCTCCTCCCACCTGCAGCACTAGCAGCAAGCTGCCTCTGAGGAGCGGCAGCTGAGTCGAACTGGCCTGCCTTTTGGTGGGTACTGCGCGCTCGGCTGCTTAACCCGGAGGCTGTCATCCTGTCACCTTTCCACCTGCGGCGCTGTATTATCCTTCGGCTTTGACTACTTACCTGACAAGACATTTTCACCAGATTGGACCTTCAACTTGACCAGACACGTAACTCACCAAAACTGACACTTCGTACACAGACTTACACCTGGGACAACGGGGCCCCCAAAGGGGGAGCAGGGGTAGTGCCCCTGTTGTGCGCCCTCCCCGACGGGGGAGGGGCAGAACCCGAGGGCCTGACCCTCAGGGCCGGGCCTACGTGCCCAGGGTATATACATACAATATTGTATTCAATTATCAGTTTAATATTGTTTTCAGCACATTTAATTGATAATAATTGTTACTAGTTAGATATTGTAACTATTAGGATTAATTAGGTTTACGGTGAAGGCAAAGCCTCCCTTTCCCCTTTATCCTTATAACCCCTAATAATACTGTGAGTCAAGGACACAAATAGTCCTGTCTCACCTCCCTGACTTCCCCTACCTGATAGGAGGCAAGTGCCCCCAGGTGCGCTTTGTACAGCCAGGCCACCGAGAGACCGCAGCAACCTTACAGAAGGGCTCTGCCTAAGGGCCTCCGGGGCCTCAGTATATTTCAGGGGCAGGTTAGCACCCCGCCCCTGGGAAGGGGTGTGATTTAGCACTCCCACCTTTCCCTTTAAAGGAGTCATATAGGGATATATAAGCCTTTTCTTACCTTCAATGGATTCTTAAACTCCAATCCCTGTTTTACTTTTACTTAATTCAGTTAACTAGTTATCTTGCTTTGTGGTACAATAAAATATTTACAAGAGTTCACCTCCAGAACATAATTGTTACAATGTTGAGAGTAAGTAATCTTTAGATAGTGTTTAGAGTAGTATACTTTTAACATTATGGGTTGCCTCATGTGCCTCTTCTACACCTGTTGCTGTATTTTTGCCTGTTGTTGCTTGTGTTAAAGAATAAAATAGTTTTTCATCTTATGTCTTGGTCTCGTCCTCTGTGCTGGCCACACCCCTCTAGGGGGCTTGGGCGGGGTCCATAGTGGACTGGGGTGGTGTTCTCCTGTTTGGGGTTGTAGCAGGGAATTGACTGGGTCCTGAGATCTGTACACAGGAGGGTCAGGGCCTCCTAGCAGAGCTTCATTTAAGATAGACATCTATAATTTGTCCGTAATAAGAAGCTCAGCACCTGTCAGTAGTTTCACCGATGTATAGCTTTTCTCCAAAAGTGCTTACTTCTTTACACACATACATCAGTGCAGAGAACTGAGTTAAGAATGACAAACATTTATATTCCTAGTTTTAGGAATCTCATGTGAAGCTAGCATTCCCCACAGATAGTAATAGTGAACTACAGAGTGATGTAAAGCATGTACATATTAAACAACCATTGCAGAATCCAGGAAAAACACTTGTAATGTATTTTTTCTTCATAGTATCTGAACATCTCCATCATTACTGCATTGGTTTTGTAAACATCTATCCATTTTTGTACAGTAAACTCTAGGACATTTGAGGCTGAGCTTTCTCACATGCCTTACTTCAGCAATATGTTTGGTTTCCAGTACGGTGACTTTGTAACTGGTTATAGCCTTTAATTTCAATTTGTTTTCTTCTCACTTTGTTCGCACGGAAAATATCCAGACAGAAGTATTGGAATTAGCTGCCTCAACTTTCTGTGCATTTACTCTTACCTTCTTTCACCATCAGTAAAACCAAAGATTTGGAAGCTTTCACTGTTGCTCAGCAAATTTCCATTCTTCTTCTTTTCTTTCCTTTTTTCTTTTCTTTGAAACAGATCTTGAACAAGCTCTTCTGCACCAAACTATGACAACACTAAACTTTAATTTATTTGACTTAGATTACAAGGATTTGTCAGGGATTTTTACCATCCCCTAGGCATAATCGTCCCCATAGGCAAGGGGATACAAGCCTTTGGCTACATAAAATCAGTGCAAGCACATGAGTAATCTAAATTGTCATAGGCTGCTATTTAGTTGCAGCACCAATGGCCACTTTGGGTCAGTTCGTTTCCCCGGTAACCTGAATTCATGAATAATTCATAAGCACGTATTTGAATGAAGGCTCCTGATTGGGTGGGGTTCCAGTTTTCTAGAAGCTTCCAGACCCGGTCAGACCTAATTGAAAACTTTATCTAAGAATCATGAATATTTAAATAATCTCATAAATAATACATGAGAACTGTCTATAAAAGCAGGACCCGCAGAGCATTCTGTGGCCCTGGGAGCTAGCTGTCAGAACAGCTGCAACCGTAGAGAGGAGCATAGCTGCCTGGCAGCATCCGCTGAACTCTCAGGTCAGCCCAATTGGGCGAAGAATCATTAGCGGTGCCCACCTGCTGTTGGGTGCCTACGCCACCTGATGCTGCCCACGACCTCACTTACCTGAAGCGCAAGATTTCTCCTCTCAGCGCTTGCTTCGAGGGAGCAGCAAGCAGACCCTGTGGTTGAGCGGTCATGTGGCGAACTGGCCCCGCCCTTGCGTGAGGTACTGCGTGCCTGGCTGCAAAACCCAGGGTCTGCCGCCTAGCAGCACCAACGCTCCTGCCGCCTTCGTGGCTGCTTACCTGATTTGACCACTCACCGATTGGGACTCAACTCACTGGACGTGACTACTGTACAAATCTTCAAGACGTGTAACAAAGCAAGCCAGACAAACACAGACCCTATTATCTGGGTTTTGGGGCCCCCAGTGGGGGAGCAAGGGGTTGCGCCCCTTGCACTGTGGAGTGGCCTGACGAGGCCCTGCTAGACCCAAGGGCCTGACCCTTCTAGGCCGGGCCTTTGCGCAGGCAGTTAGCACATTTAATTATAATAGTTATATGATAATGGTAGCATTTAGTAATTAGTATCGATAGTTTATTGTTTAGTAGTTAGTAGTAGCAGGCCTGATATTAGATTATTATAAACTATACATGAGGAAACACTTTAGCAAGCTGAAGGCTAACGCCTCCCTAGTCCTGTAGTACCTTTATCCCTCATCCCCTTACCCTTCATTAAGAGGGAGCTCCTATTGGGCCCTCGCTAATTAACCCTCATTACCGAGGTGCCTCTCACTATGAGGTTTCCTCGCTGCTGTCGACTTGTGCAAAGACCACAAGCGGCGGCGCATATCTTCCCTATCCGGTAGTGCTGGCAAAAGATCCGGACACCGGGTGTTGCCTTTTCCCCTACAGCCTCAGATTCCTTACCCAAATATATTCAACTAATTAACCACTTTGCCTTGCGGTAATAAAACATACATTCGTTCAAGACGAGTTTATAACGAAGTACCATGAGTACAGAATATGCAATTGTAAGTTAAACAGAGATACAACACTACATGTTATATAAGAAGTCTTTGTTTCCGTTACTACTGTTAATACTCGTTTCCTTAACCAGGTTTTATGTTTAATAAAGTTGCTAGGTAGTTTGTAACTTACTTGGGTTTCATTCTTCTCTGCTGGCTCCCTCCTGCCAGGTGGGTTCAGGGGGGTTATAGCCCCAATAGTACTCCTAGTGGTAAGCATGCTCTCGACTCATTGGGCTTGGGGTGGTCTGCAACTGGGTCCTTGGGACTGGGAGGTGCTCGGCCCCTCCCTGGTGCGACACAGACCTTTGGGTCGAGGCGGGGGAACCTGTCCTGTTGTCCTTAAACAATGACTTGTCGCAGCAGTACTCTAAGGATTACCACTCCAGAATGGTAAGAAATTATTTTGGTTGGTATAAGGGAAATAATTGGAGGAAACTGACAAGATCACTTCTAGAGCTCTTTTAAATAATTGGTGTCACATTAGCTATCCTCCAGTCATTTGGTACAATGTAGTTTCATTTTCAAAGGCTACATCAACACGGAACACCACTAGCAGCAGCATGTATGGTATATGTAGCTACACACTGCAATGAAGAGCAAAACAGGCTGTCTTTACTGTGGACTGTGGCAGCAAGGAGCTCTCTCTTGCCAGAGCCTTTCCACAGCGCCTATCTTTTTCTGCGGGAAGGGCAGGCCCCAGAAGTTGCAAGGCAGCTGTGGGACACTACGTGATAAAAGTAACAGGATAAGTGTGGAGACAATGCTTGGACACATATGTGACTGTGTCTATGCTAGAAAGTTTTTTTGACAGAAGGTGCAGCGTAGACACTTCTGTTTACAGAGAAGGCTTCTGGTTCACTAGGCAGCCCTATTTGCTGACCTTCTGGTCAGCCGTTCTGTCAACAGAGGGTGGAGCAGTCTGACTGCTCTCTGTCGACAGAGCAGATTCCTCTGTTGATCTGCTTCTGTGTGTAGATGCACTCTATTGACAGATGCTTCTACTGTCTACTGTTGACAGATGCATCTAGTATAGATGCAGCCACAGAGAATAGTGTAGGGTGTGTATCTGGATACATACCCAGAGGGTCCAGCTGTTTTTACTATCTATGCAATGCCTCCCCACCTACATTACTACCGTAAACCCTTTCATGTCCACAGAGAGGAAATTCAGAATTATTTTCCACACAATGCTGCTCCTAAAAAGTAGTTGCAGAATCTTCTGCTTTCACCTTCCTGACTTTATACCAATTAGCATAATCTTGTAACAATGTTAAAAACGTGTTGCTGCTCAGTGGTCATTAGCAGGCGGTTTCAAACTGTGAGTCATGACCTTTCTAGGATTGCGAGGTCCTTCCAGGGGGTGGGCTGTGTGCGTGTGTAAATGAGCTTTTAGCCTCCACACTAGGATTGCCATCTTTTCTGAAAGGACAAACTAGATGCCATTGCCACAAATAGCATCTAGTTCCTCTGGTCAGAAAAACTGGCAACTCTATGCCACTCCAAACCCTGCTTTCCCTCCAGAATTTATAACAATGTCAACTATTTAAAATATTATGTTACATGGGGAGGGGAATCACACTTGGAAGCTTGCTGTGAGAAACGGGCTACTAATACAAAAGTTTGTGAACCACAGGTCTTGAGTTTACATTTACTGTAGTTAGTGGGTTTGGAGCCATCAGTATGAAGTAATGACGGGGGAAAGCACCTGTGGTGTGGAATTTTGTTGGGGCTAGTCATACTTTAGCTAAAAGAGATACTAATGACAGTATCTGGCTTCATGCACACTACCAAAAAAAAATCACATTCTTCACATTCTATTCTTCCTGAATGTCTAATGGGCATTTAGGGACTTCACCATTGTAATAATTTTTGGCTCTTTTTCCATCTTTTATTCTTAATTGACTATCTTCTTATGCTAACACTTAACTCCTAATATGCTGTGATTCTCATTCAACAAAAAGCAATTGGAATGCAGCTAACTCCATCTCAGAGTGCTTTTTTCAAACAGAAGTCCTCTGGGTTTAGGTCCAGTTTTGTTTTGGTCTAGATCAACAGGTTGGTTAAAGTGACCCAGTAAGTCCCCTACATACTGCTGAGAGTGCCAGAGTTGTGCAATTAAAAATACCCCCCACACTGGTCCTTGGCTCAGTTCAGAGAGATCTAATGGGAACAAGAAGTCCTGTGGCACCTCATAGACGAACAGATATTTTGGAGCATAAGCTTTTGTGGGCAAAGACCTGCTTCATCAGATACTTCCAAAATATCTGTTCGCCTATAAGGTGCCACAGGACTTCTTGTTGTTCTCAAAGATACAGACTAACAAGGCTACCTCTCTGATAGAGATCTAATGGACACAGCTTTTTATTTTCTAGTGCTAATCTTGTAAAAACCTGTGGTAGAAAATGTAATAGGAGGCATTCCGATAACTGTGTGCCTGTGATGGTATCATGAATCAATATACAGGTTGACTCTTTCTACTCTGGCACCCTTGGGACCTGACTGGTGCTGAACCAGAGAATTTGCTAAACCATAGGAGGTCAATATTGTCTAGCAGCATTGCCAACACTTCCACTGCTTACTGGACTCAGACATTTAGTGATAAATTAGAGATGAATAACAGCACAGAACCCTGAAAGCCAGGACTGGTGGGTAAAAAAAACTTGATGGGACCACAGGAAACTTGGCCACACCTGTGATAAGTGGATATCTGGCTAACTTAAATCATGCCAGATCACGGATGTTGGCAGACCAGAGGCTGCCAGAAAAGAAAGGGTCAACATATACATTTAAGCAGTGGAATCTGCAGTTGCAGCCAAATGTTATGCTACCTTGATTCCTCCTCCAGTTCAGGGGCTGTTCAGATGCCAGTTTAGCCTATGTGAAATTTACAGTCTGTTTTAGATTGTACTGGTTGGTAATGTCTCCACAAAAGTTCCTTCTTCCAGCTGGAGATTGTCAAAGTTCAGCAGTGCCATAAGTATGTGCTTGGAGCTTGGATTCCAATATGTCCTCCATGATACCAGTTTCCTGGTGGCTTTTCATCTTCTTTGTGTCGAAAAAGTGGAAGAAAGAAGAAGGAAAAAAGATCTCATTCCTGAATATTCCAGAAGTGAGATATAAATTGAATACAAAGTTTCACATACATGTACAAAGGAAGATTTAAAGAGAGAAAGAAAATCAAAAGTGCTGCATTTAATAAGCCTTGAATTGCTCCCATTCCAGATCTCCGAAGAGACAAAGAGAAGTGAACTCATCAGAATTTTCTGTTTATTCTGTTCTAAATCTATGAGACTGAAGGGTGTGTCCCATGTAATAAGTCTATATATCCACAAATATGAACTTTTAACTTTTAAAATGAAATCAACACAGAATGAAGGGTCTGTGCTTTTGGGTGGGTCATTTACTGAAAAGAACTTCTCAGATCACTGAGTGGAAAGATTAATGCCACACTTAATGCAGGTAGAACAGCAATAACTAATAATATAAATAATTAAAAATAACATATTTTTACTTTCTTGAGAGCCTTTCATCTCCAGGTCACAAAATGCATTAGAAATATAAAATAAATAAGTCTGTGAAGAGCCTAATACATTAGAGAGACAAGGTGCATGAGAGAATGTATTTTAATGGATCAACTACTGGTGAAAAAAAAAAAACATTCAAGCTAAATGGCTCTTTAGTGCTCACAGGCTGCAACTATTTAGCTTTCTTGATTTTTGCCCCAGCATCTCTCTCTTTCTCATCTGGTCCTTTGTCAGCTTCTGTGCGTTCTCTTCTCTCTCACCTGTCTCCCTCACACCTGGTCACAATGTCCAAGGGAACACTCTACTCACATGCTCCTAGTTTCTGGGAAAACCCTCCAAGTCAGTGGTTCCCAACCTTTTCGCTAATATGGACCCCCAGTTAGCCCCTGCAAATCATTTCCAGACCCCCATCAAAGCCAATTTTGTTGTCTATGATCATTTTTATTTATATTTTATTTTTTCATTGACCTCCTGCAATACCCTCACGGACCCCTAAACGTCCACGAATCCCAGACTGGCAACCACTGCTCTAAGTGTCACAACAATCTTTAATGATGGGTCTCCCTCTCTAAACCTTCCTCTGGAACCCTCACACACATGCATCTGATGAAGCGGGTCTATGCCCATGAAAGCTTATGCTCCAAAATATCTGTTAGTCTACAAGATGCCACAAGACTTGTTTTTAACGATGGGCACATTCACATTTGAGAACACAAAGGAAAAGCTGTAGGAAAGTCCCTTCTCCTTCTATTGCTTCAATTTCTCCATGTGTAAAACTGAGTTGTTATCATTATGAATGGTATGAAAACTTGTTATGGAATGAGTTAAAACTTTGTTCATATTTATGTGTGAATGTGCCCATCCATTGTTCACCCTTAAGCATGTGCTTAACTTTAAGAACAAATAGGCCCACTTAAGTTAGTCTGATAGTTCACGTGCTTAAGTGTTTGCTGTCTCTGGGACCAAGTGAACATAGTAAGGACATGTCTACATACAAGTTTAACCTGACCTTTGTTAGGTCAATTTACTGCCACTGCGATGATTACTGCTGTGGTTCACATCCACATTGCTCTTCTTCTACTGGGCTATGTTTTGACTATGGTTGTTATTTTGTGATACAAATGTACCCCAAAATAGCAAGTCCATGGCTACTCCCTACATTCGAAATAGCAGCACTATTTTGAGCGTGGTATTCCGGTTCTGCTGCCCCTTGTCATGAGAGGGGTAGCAGAAACCTCAAATTAGGTGCTTGTTTTGAACTTCAGTGCCATTTGGATGGCACCAAAGTTTGAGAGAAGGTAACCTGAAATAGCACAACTTATGTAAATTATTTTGCATAGCACAAATTATGTAAATTATTTTGAGTTAGGGATGCAATCTAAACACAGCCTTGGTGGTGCAGGGTTGGCCTTGGGGTGGGCCACCTGGGCAACTGCTCAGTGAAGCCATGACTGAAAGTGCCTCGTGGAAGTATAGAGGTGCATATTTCTGGTGTAGAATCAGAAACTGTTCCAGGTGGCAGAGGAGTACTGGAAGAGGAGAGCGCCCAGATTTTTCTCTGCTGCCTCCTGGTGAAGGAACAAGGAGGGAAGGGCAAGGGGTGATGCACTGATAGAGTCCTCCTCCAACACTCCTCCCTGTCCCCCTAGGGGGCTGAAAGGAGAGGAGCAAGGAGCAACATCAGGGCTTCTTGTGTCTAGGCACTTCCTCCACCTGGGCTGTGCAGTGAGGCATCAGGAACTGCAGCTCTCCTGCCCACCTCTTCAGAAGGCCAGATGGGAAAAGTAACCTGGATGAGAGTGCTTTGACATTGTTCCCCACCTTACTGTCCTCTGGGGCTGGGCAGGAGCAGCATTCTCCAAGAAAGAAGGCGCATGCAGCAATGCCAGTAGCTCATACATCCAAGTCAGTTTCCCCATGTGGGTACAGGTGAAGGATGGATGGAGGGCAGAGGAGGGAGGAGCAGTACTGGGGCAAATGAGGCACAGTGCAGGGGTTGGAAGGATGGTGGGGAGCACTTGGGGGCCAGAGGCATTGGGGAGCTTCCACAGGGGCCAGGTATAATAGGTGGTGCCACATCTATGGGGGCCAGGAATGCCAAAATACAAGTTCACCCAGGGCATCATTTTCCCTAAGGCTGGCCCTGAAGATCCTTACCAGTAGTGTTGCCATTGACTTAAGAGGGGCTACTCTCCGCTGGCAGTCTGGATTTCCCCCGTCCCCTCATTATTCACTCCAGACCAGGAATGGTGCAGCTGCACCGGACTTCTCAGCTTCCCACTTCCTGCTTGGAATATGGGGCAGCTGATTGTATTCTAGGCACGGAGCTCCCTGCTGGGTGCAGCCATGCCCCCAACAGGCAGCAGGGAAGCTAGGGTTGTGGATGGTGGGGAATGTTGGTCCCACTAGAGAGATTCCTGCTGGGGCTCTGCTTGACTGTCCTGTTCCCAGAAGGGAGTGGGGAGGCAAGAAGCCTGTGCAGCTGCCCTATTCCTGGCAGAGAGCGAACAGGGGCTGCTGAGTTCCTGATGGGAAGAGGCACACCTGAAGTCTGATTGGCTGCTGTGGTCCTAGTAGGAAGCTGGGAGCTGCATGGCAGGCATCCAAGCTTCCTGCCTCCCTGCTGGGATGTGGGCAGCAGTCATCTGGGCTTCTTAGTCCCCTGAACAGGGAGTAGCCAGGTAGGTGCAGCCCAGCTAGGATCAGGGAGCTGAGGGAGCCAGGCCCTGCCTGCCCAGATTTCTTGTCAATTTTACATCTCCAGCATGGAAGCTTGAAATTGATGACAGCTAACAGTGGGTATAAGTAATGCAGGATTTACACAGAAATGGGGTTACCCTAAGTACACCAACATAAGTGCTATGCCTCTAATGGAAGTGGGCTTACTATGTCAACATAGTAAGGCACATACTGAGAGCCCTGTGTACATATAAATTTCTATTTGCAGGTACAGCTATCCCTGTGTAGAAATCAGTATCCACGAATCTGCAGAGCTCCACTCCCAGGAACTGCAACGGCCAAAGGAAAAGAATGTGGTGCCACTGCACCCAGGAGCCAGCTCCTGGCACTGGCGGCATCTCCTCCTGGTTGCATGACTGCACTGCCCCGACTCCTGTCCCCACTGGGCCTGTACAACCCCAGACTGTGGAGGGGGAAAAAGTCTGTATACTGACATTAGTTTGATGTAAGCTACACTGGCCTAATACAGCTTTAGTCACTGGTAGAGCCACGTATAGACCCCACCCCCAAGTCCTGGTCCCCAATCCTATACGTTAACATCCTGGTGCATATTTCCTCAGAAGATAGAAAGCTCTTTCACTGGATGCAGATTCATTGCAACTCTGTCAGTGTTTTCTAAATTATTTTTAAATCATGAATGTGGGTGCAACACAATTTTCTTTCCTTCTGTTTTAACTTCTGCCAGGGCTCCTGCTGTCCCAACAGTGGTTGAACACTCACATGCTCGACGCCTGTCATCTCCTAGCCATGTTGTGTTCGGGCCCCATCCCCGTCATGAATGGCCCCAGCAAAACTGTCACAAAACTTGCCTAAGCCGTTGAAGAAGTTGCCCAGACTGAAGAAGTCATCTCCTTAGGCTGGCTGTGCCTCGCTCTGGGCCTGACTCAAACCTTCTTTGACGGGAGGAAAATTTGTGGTGGAACATTTTGAATGTCAAGGTCTCCTCAGCCACAGCCAGACACTGCGAAGCCGGGGCTGGTGGGAAGGGGGGTGTGTGGCAGCCCGCCTCGCACCTACGCGCTGGCTCTTGAAAACGTGCCAGGAGGGGAGTAGTGCAGTGGCCCCGGTACGACATGGGACGTGTCCCGTCGCACCCCGAGCGCGGGCCTCTGGCGGTGGGTCAGAGCGCGCGCGCAGTGCGACCCGCCCCTCGCGGAGGGATAACGCTGTGGCGGCTCGTGGCAACCGTTGCTCGGCAGAGGACAGGAGCAGCGAGCGGATCCCTGCGCCGCGGTCTGTGTTTCCGGGGGAGCCTGTGCGGAGTGCGCGTGCGGCCGGCGGGAGCTGCTGGGCCATGGCCGCGCGCTGGGTGGCCCGCTGCCTGTGGAGTCAGCAGGCCCGTGAGTGACGCCGCGCGAGAGCGGGGAGAGCCGGGGCCGGGGGCCCTGCACGGGGGGGGGGGTGAGACAGAGGCGGAGAGCAGGGGCCGTTGCGTGGCGGTTGCGTTGCATTGGCAGTGTGCGAGGTGCGGCACCAGCGGCCGCCCCTGGGCTCCCCACATGCGCACTTAGAGTGCTACAGCCGCAGGGCACGTGCCCGGGTTCAGCAATGCCGCTCGTCAAGGGAGATCCGCCAGTTTACACCCAGAGGCGCGAAAGCTCTTCCCTAGCAACGTAGCGCAACGCACCTCCCGGGCAGGCCGTAGCTGTCCCACCCGCACAGCGCCTCTTGTGGCGGGTTGCGTTGGTGTATCCACAGCTCCGCCACACTGAGAAGCGCTTGTGTGCCGCCTGGGAGGTCTGTGTCACACAGGGTAAAAGCACACAGCAGAGCAGATTTCAGCCGGGGGTGCTGGTGGTGGTGTACTGGATATCACGGTCTGTGATGTTTGCTTTTTTCTGGCTGTGAATGTGGTAGTCATTGCATTTAAAATGTTGCTGGGTAAATGTGGACTATAATGTGTAGTTATTCAGTCCTAGGTACAGGTAACCAAGTCTCGGATTCATGGTGTAAGACAGTTGTTGTAGGAATTAGAAAGTAATGTTTTCTCAGGGACACCATTGTACGGTAGACCACAACTTACGCAGGGATTGCATTCTTGTGCAACACCACATAAGTCAAATTTCCCATAACTGGGGGGTGGGGGGGCAGGAAACTGACTAGGGCAGCAGCACTGGTCAGTTTCATGTCTCCTGTGAGTGGCAGGCAGCCAAGAGCTGGCTCTGCTCACAGATGTGTTGGTCAGTTTCCCCTCTCCTCTCAGGTATGGCAGCCTGACTCTTGGTTCTGCCGCCTTGCTTCTCCTAGGGGCAGCAGCCGAGAATTAGGCTGCCACCCTGAGTGGAGTGGGGAGGCTGCTGCCTCTGACAGAACAGGTTTTCCCACTTCTGTCAGGAGTGGCAGCTGCTCCTGTCAATGGCAGTAGCCAAGAGTGAGGCTCTCACCTGCCACTACTGACAGGAGTGGGAAAATGTAAAAATCTAATAAGAAAAGCCAAAAAAGATTTTGAGGAACAGTTAGCCATAAATTCAAAAACAATAGTAAAATGGTTTTTAAGTACATTAGAAGCAGGAAGCCTGCTAAAAAAGCAGTAGGGCCCCTGGATGATAGAGACATAAAAAGAGCAATCAAGGAAGATAATGCCATTGTGGAAAAACTAAATGATTTCTTTTGCTTCAGTCTTCACGGCTGAGGATGTTAGAGAGATTCCCAAATCTGAGCTGTCCTTTATGGGTGACAAATCTGAGGAACTGTCCCAGATCGAAGTATCATTAGAGGAGGTTTTGGAACTAATTGATAGGCTAAACAGTCACAAGTCTCCGGGACCAGATGGTATTCACCCAAGGGTTCTGAAAGAACTCAAATGTGAAATTGCGGAACTATTAATGGTGGTTTGTAACCTATCCTTTAAATCAGATGTGGTACCCAATGATTGGAAGACAGCTAATATAACACCAATATTTAAAAAGGGCTCTAAAGGAGACCCTAGCAATTATAGACTGGTAAGTCTAACGTCAGTACCGGGCAAATTAGTAGAAACAATAGTAAAGAATAAAATTGTCAGACACGTAGAGGAACATGATTTGTTGAGCAAAAGTCAACATGGTTTCTGTAAAGGGAAGTTGTGTCTTACTAATCTATTAGAGTTCTTTGAAGGCGTTAACAAGCATGCGGACAGGGGGATCCAGTAGACATAGTATACTTAGATTTCCAGAAAGCCTTTGACACGGTCCCTCACCAAAGGCTCTTATGTAAATTAGGTGGTCATGGGATAGGAGGAAAGATCCTTTCATGGATTGGGAATTGGTTAAAAGACAGGAAACAAAGGGTAGGAATAAATGGTATATTTTCACAATGGAAGGGGGTAACTAGTGGCGTTTCCCAAGGGTCAGTCCTGGGACCAGTCTTGTTCAACTTATTCATCAATGATCTAGAGAAAGGGGTAAGCAGTGAGGTGGCAAAGTTTGCAGATGACACCAAACTGTTCAGGATAGTCAAAACCAAAGCAGACTGTGAAGAACTTCAAAAAGATCTCAGCAAACTGAGTGATTGGGCAGCAAAATGGCAAATGAAATTTAATGTGGGTAAGTGTAAGGTAATGCACGTTGGGAAAAATAACCGTAATTATACACACAATATGATGGGGGCAAATTTAGCTAAAACAGATCAGGAAAGGGATCTTGGAATTATGGTGGATAGTTCTCTGAAAACATCCACGCAGTGTGCAGCAGCAGTCAGTAAAGCCAATAGGATGTTAGGAATAATTAAAAAAGGGATAGAAAATAAGACTAAGATATCTTACTTCCCCTATATAGAGCTATGGTACGCCCACATCTTGAGTACTGCGTACAGATGTGGTCTCCTCACCTCAAAAAAGATATATTGGTGTTAGAAAAAGTTCAGAAAAGGGCAACTAAAATGATTAAGGGTTTGGAAAGGGTCCCATATGAGGAGAGGCTAGAGAGACTGGGACTTTTCAGTCTAGAAAAGAGGAGACTGAGGGGCGATATGATAGAGGTATATAAAATCATGAACGGTTTGGAGAAAGTGAATACAGAAAAGTTATTTACTTGTTCCCATAATATAAGAACTAGAGGACACCAAATGAAATTAAGGGGTAGCAGGTTCAAAACTAATAAAAGAAAGTTTTTCTTCAAACAGCGCACAATCAGCCTGTGGAACTCCTTACCAGAGGACGCTGTGAAGACCAGGACCCTATCTAGCTCTTTTTTTAAACTCTGTTAAATATTTGGAGGTTAGGTCCATAGATGGCTATTAGCAAGGGGTAAGGTATGGTGCCTAGCCTTTTGTCGAAGGCGGGAGATGGATGGCAGGAGAAAAATTGCTTGATCATTGTCTTCGGTTCACCTTTTCTGGGGCACCAGGCATTGGCTACTGTCGGCAGACAGGACACTGGGCTAGATGGACCTTTGGTCTAATCCAGTATGGCCGTTCTTATGTTCTTATAAAACTGACCAGGGCAGCAGCTGCCTGGTACCCAGCTCCCTTCCACTCCCTGGAGCCAGGAAACTGGCCAGGATTACTGCCCTGGTCAGTTCCCTGGCTCTGCAAGCAGAGGGGAGCCCGGCTGCCTCCTGGTTCCCCTTCCCTCCACTCCCTGGAGCCAGGAAACAGACCAGGATTGCTCTCCTGGTCAATTTCCCCATTCCTGTCAGTGGCAGCAGCTGAGAGCCTGACTCTGGGCTGCTGCCACTGACAGGAGCAGCTGCTGGCCCTGACAGGAGCAGGGATAACTGCTCCTGTCAGGGGTGGCAAGAGCCAGGCTGCCCCCTGTGGAGCGGTTTCCCCACTCCTGTCGGGAGCCGCTCCTGTCAGCAGCAACATCTTGGCTGCTGCCACTGAAAGGAGTGGTGAAACCTCTCCTGTTAGTGGTGGCAGCTGAGTAGGCTACCACCCCTGAGAGGAGCAGGGGAAACTCCTGTGCTAGTATCTTGGGGGTCTATTGTATAGTTAAGCTAATTATGCCTGGGTTTTTTTGTTCTTTTAAAGCATCACTTTATTCCCATCAGGTTGGCAGCAATTCAAAGGACAATTTATGGGATTTACCGTACAGATTCAGAACCCACATTGTTATGTGGAAGAATTATCCCGCAATTCCTCTTACCCATTCATGAGGAGAAAGTAGAGGGGCATTGATGCAATGATAGCTATTAATAGAGTCAGTACAGAATCTGAAAGATTAGAAGTAACATTTGAATTCTGTGCTGAGCCTTTCTGTTTAAAGAACATGTTATTTAACTTTTGAATATTCAGGGTTTTGGGTTTTTTTATGAGTTATTACACATGTTAAGTGTGAACTGGAAATTAGTGCCATCTCAATATGCATACAGTTGCATTACAATTAAAGGTTTGGATTAGTGGCTCGTGTTTTTCTATTCATTGAAGATGCTAATTAGTCTATTAATATCTGTTTGTGAAATATCTTGAGAAGCTGTCTGTTGCTTAATTAGACTGCTTTTTCTGCCACCCCCCAGGATGGATTGCAACAGCTCCTGCCTCTCGACTGTCATCAGCTGAGATTGTTCAGCTGCGCAACGAACTCTTTACCAAGGAGAAAAAAAGACAGTTGTCTCTCTGTCCACGAATTGAGAAGATTGAAGTAAAATATGTTGGCAAATCTCACCCTGGCACTTTGTTTATTATGAACAAAGCTTTGTCTACTCCGTACAATTGTGCTATGCGTAAGTGAATGGAATCACAAACTGTCCCATTGTTTATTGGAACCATTCTGCCGATAAAAGTATTTGCAGTGTCTGCTACAGTAGTATCTGCCCATTTGGATGGTAAAGACAAATATAGTGGTCCATGTGACATAACATACAAACATAGTGTTTCAATTTTGGCATGTGTAATAAAATACAGATAGTGGATTTAAGGAAAAAATTCGTTTTCATGGGTTCTAATAGCATTTCCACAGAGAGATTTTTTTCCAGCAATCAGACTTGCATTTTGATATAACAAGAGTAGAATTCTAAATTGCAGATTTTAGCTACGTTAGAGAAAGGTTGATAATTGCTTTCAATTCTTTCACTTCTTTTTTAGACTTAAGTGAATGGCATTGTAAGAAATCAGTATTGGCACTTGTGGATGGAGAGCCCTGGGACATGTATCGGCCTTTGACCAAATCATGTGAAATTCAGTTTCTTACTTTCAAAGATGAAAATCCAGAGGAAGTGAACAAAGTAATTTAACATCTTACTACTTTATGCCATTTTTCCTGTCTTTTGGGCCTGATTCAACTCCTATGGAAGTTTTTCCTGTTGCCTTCAATGAGTTAGGTTAGGGCCTTGTAATATTTTGAATGGTATTCTAGCTCCATTAGTTTCATGAAAGAATGAGAATTGTTACAATTGCATGTTTCTTCTTGGCTTCACATATATTGCTGTTTGGACTCTTTACTACCACTGCTGGTTTTTGTAACTATGTATAAAAGCAAAATCTTAATTTGCACTTTAGAGAAACAGAAAAGTTGTAGTAAAACTGAAAATGTAAGATATTAAGAAACCCTTTCCTTCAGGATACATATGAACAAATGATAGACACTGTAACAGCAGGGAATAGCCATGTTGAGTAGCTTTACTGGCCCCTGATTTGGAAAAGATTTCCCACCCCAGGTATAGAATATGAGACCACAGGTAAGTACAGAGAAGTATAATAGTATACAAAGGATTGGGAGTCACATTCCTGGCTGTGTGGTGTGTGTTTGTGTTTTTGTTAGTCACAAACATTCTATCCATTAATCCACATGTAAAAAGGGTCAGAGTATATTTAATACATACCTTCAGAAATAATGTGAGAAATATTACTTATTGCACACTAAAACTGATAATATTTACTACTTTAGATTTTTATGTCAGTGATGCTAATTTCAGCAAAGAATCTTTTGGCTGAAGAGTGCATAAATGAGGTTATCCTTTCCTTTGCTTTAAAACTGGGTCATGTTGGATGAAATAAGTGGTAGTCTCCACAACTCTAAGTTCCACATTGATCTGCATCCTTGGTTTGGTTTCTGTGGGCATGAATTATAGTTAACAATGTTGATGTTTAAACAATCAGTTGAGGCATCAGAGCTATTGTTTTAGGTTGTCTGCAGAAGCAACTAGTTTACATCTGGCTCTCAAATTTGAATCGAGTAGACGTGTTAGTCTGCATGTGCAAAATCAGTGAGAAGTCCTGTGGCACCTTTTATAAACTAGCAGATTTATCAGAGCATAAGCTTTCGCACACACAGACCCTCTTTGTCAGATGCACGTAATGTAGAAATTTAGACATTTTTGATGTTGTTTATCTTCTCAATCCACAAGGGATTAGTGCCTTTAATTTTGCAAAGAAATTTTAGCTTATGGACAATAAAATATGGTTACTGGGGAAAAGAACCAACCCGCAAAATTACTGTGTACTCTTATAGTTCCACTCCTTCCTTGAAATACAGTACACTTTAGAACTTACTGAACAAGAAGAAGTCTTGTGGCACCTTTATAGACTAACATCTGTCTATAGATGTTAGTCTATAAAGGTGCCACAAGACTTCTTGGTGTTCTCAATGCTACAGACTAACATGGCTACTTCTCTGATATTTAGAACTTACTGTATATCTGGGTCATCAGGCCCAATATAGCTAGCACTTCCTATCCTCATCTTCTTCAAGATCTTCATAATTTCATCTCACTAAACTTTTCATTTGCTGTTAATTCCCCTCTCACTTGAAATGCTGTTTGCCATACCTCTCTCCTTTCCTCTTCCTTTATCACCTTGTCATATTTTTCAGTGTCGCTCTCTTTCATGCTGCTTTCTGTAAGTTGAACAGAATGCAAGATATACTCTTAATCTTCCTTCAGGCCACTTTTCTTTGGGAAATCTTTTGTAGCTTGTTTTTTTTTAACGTATAATTTTCCTCCACCCTTTTTTTTCCAGTTCACTTGCCCTGTCTCTTGTAACATGTTCCTGAAATTGTATGCATGTGAATGGACTGTTAAAAGATCAGGATAGTTGATTCAGAACTTCTTCAAAAAAGGTGCATGTAATATTCTGTTTTGTGAAGCTTGTGTTTGTAGCAATGTCTAAATGATAATTTGGTACAATGTATTAAAATACTCATGCACAAAGGAAACTAACAAATATTTGAGGAATTTAGTTGTAAAGAAAGAGTCACCATTTGACTCAATAGCCGGGCTAATCTGACAAACTGGCAACTTTGTAATACATCTGTTTGTTTGAAATGCTCTTTATTACAGGCCTATTGGCGTTCCTGTGCCGTGATCATGGCATGTGTGTTAAAGCAGGCATTCAAAGATGAATACTCAGTCAGTCTGATCAGAGCTCCAGAAGTGCCAGGTGAGCTAAATACTTTATTTTTTGATAAGCTTGCATAGCTCCAGTGTAGGTCTCAGAAATGGTATTCTGGCACACTTAGGGGCTCTTTCCTACTGATGAGAGGAATTTATTTTTTCCTACATTTATAAATGCATGCCATTGTAATGCCTAGGTGCTGCATACAGTCATCTTATGCCCAAAGAATATGTACTTAAGGAGCACCGCCCAGTTCTGCCTGCTCTCTTCCCTTCTTTTCCTACATCATTTCAAGGGTCAGAGGCCCAAGAGATGGTGGAGTAGGTTCATTAATGTATATGTGATAATTGGGTTTTCAGAAATATGATATCATAGAACTGGAAGGGACCATGAGAGGTTGTTCAGTCCAGTCCCTTGCACTCACAGCCGGGCTTATCGCCATCCCTGACAAACTTTTTTTTTTTTTTTTAAATCTAACTTGCCCCAAACCCTTGAAAGGCCCCCTCAAGGACTGAGCTCACAACCCTGGGTTTACAAGGCCAATGCTCTAATCGCTGAGCTACCCCCTCCCCCATGGGTGAAATCCCACTCAAAATACCTGCGTGAAATTTTTTTTCTTGTACCATGTTGTGAAGGTGGCAAGACTGAACAGCCTCATTTCTGCTGACAGCAAGTTTTGTAGACTTTGACCCTCCATTGAGTATACAATGGTCCAGACCAATATCAGGTGTAGTCTGGCCTTTTTCAGTAGCTGTGTCCTAGTTGATCATGGCTTCTTTGTTACAATGCAGAAATAGAGGTGGTCTCTGACTTGACTTGGTTTAAGACTTTGTAGGTGGCATAGGAGGAGGATCTTGAATTCTAGATGTTATTTGATTAGCTAAGCAATTAGTTTAATGTTGCTTATTTTGTGTAAATTGCCAGAGGGCTTACTAGAAAACTAGCAAGTTATATTGGGAAACTATAATAGTTAAGCATCATAGCAAAATACAGTAATGTTTTCTGTTTAAATCTGTAGTCTGACTTTTTTTTTTTTTAAACTATTTAAATTGACAAAAGCAAAAGGGTTTTCATGTTTATTGTTAAAGATCTTGGGATACTCAAGTGAAGCCTGAAATTGGCTGGATATATGGCATTATGTCAGAGTGCACTATTAAACTTTTCGTGTGCTGTAGTGGGGTCCACACAGTGATTTTAGTGGCCGTGTCTACATTAGCCAAAAACTTGGAAATTGCCATGCAAATGGCCATTTCGAAGTTTCCTAATGAAGCACTGAAATATATATTCAGCACCTCATTAGCATGCGGGTGGCCGCAGCACTTTGAAATTGATGCGGCTCGCCGCCACGCGGCTTGTCCAGAGGGGACTCCTTTTCGAAAGGACCCCGCCTACTTTGAAGTCCCCTTATTCATATCTGCTCATAGGAATAAGGGGACTTCGAGGTAGCCGGGGTCCTTTCAAAAAGGAGCCCTGTCTGGACCAGCTGCATCAATTTCAAAGTGCCGCGGCCGCCCGCATGCTAATGAGGCGCTGAATATGTATTTCAGCACTTCATTAGTAAACTTCAAAATGGCCATTTGTATGGCCATTTCGAAGTTTTTGGCTCGTGTAGATGTAGCCAGTAGGTCACATGCAGTATAATATGGTTACTGTGCACTGAGTCTTCATATAGAAAAACACTAATCACTTGATATGCATGACGCTGCTGAGCAGTCTGTTTTGCATAATTTGCCGTGACTCCATATGGCTGTTAGAGAGGCTAAGGCCTGGATGAACATACATGGAGGCCATGCTGTCTCCTTTCACCCCATGTTGTCAGAGTAAGATTTGCTGTTGCTCATCTTATCTTCTCTGTAGATAAGTCTTCAGTCTTTGTATAGTATCTGTCTGGCATCTGTTACACTCTTCTGTACAAACAGAGTGTAGAAGTACTTCAAAGATGTGGGCATGAGTTTATTACACACCCAGGAAAATTGTTAAACACGTTTCATATATGGTCTTGGCAACTTCAGTGTATGCCTTTTGATGAATCGATACAGATTGCTGAACTCTTATAAAACTATATATACCCTAATTAGATTTTTGTGGAGAATATTTACAAGACAATCTGTAATTTGATTTAATAAAACTCAAGATGTCTAGCTGTAATTGTAATCCAGAGATTTCAGATTATGTTTTTTTATATTTGTATTACAGAAACAACCTTGTTTTAGCTCTTATTTATTCACACTAGTAATGTTTTTGTATGGATGTGAGGCCAAGAAGTAAAATGTATAGAGTTCTTTACAAATAACAGCATTTTCTCTGACTTTACAGTGATCTCTGGAGCTTTCTGTTATGATGTTGTTTTGGACAGTAGGCTTGATGACTGGAAACCAACAAAAGTATGTACAGTTTATTTTCTGAAAAATAACTGTTGGTTTACTCCTCCTTCTGGTGATCTTTTTTTAAAAACATGGAAAGTCTCTTGCTTTGTTGTGCCAAATGCTTAGAGAACCCTGTCTTGCAACCTGATTCCCCTGAGTAAACCTCTGCCACACTTTGCAGCCTTGTTAAATTAAAACTGTCTGAAGCTAGCACAGCTTTTCCTCCCACGATAGAGTATGTGCTTCATGCTTGTTCAGCAATATTCTGAGTGTATTAAATTATAATTGTCCTTGGTCGTTTGCACTTGCATAGCATGTTTCAGCAAAGGGCCTCAAAGCTGTTTACAGACCTTTAATCAAGCCTCATGACTTCGTGTGAGGTTCAGTAGAAAAAATATTTCACTGGTCAGGTGTTTCTTCTTATAGTGCACTTTCACTTGAAGAAGTGGAGGAAAAGATATATGGCTAAAGGGGCAATCTTAATAAAATTCAGAATTTCACTTCAGTGCAAGCCTTAGTTTAATTTACCAACCTTGAAAAACTTCCAAAGGTATTTGTGAGCCATATTGATTGTTTCTAATGTCTTATAAATACTAAAGTTCGATTTCTGGAGTGAGTAATCAGTTTATTTATTGACTTTATGCTCACGATGGACCTTTCCCAGTTAAAAATACTAATGTCTCCCCAACTGTAAATCTGTTGTGGATGGGTATATTTGTAGGAATTTATAAATCCTCAAAATCTTGTTCTTTACCATTTTTATTATTAGTTAAAATATTTCTTATAATATGTGTATTAAAGAGCAGCTGAAGAACAGTGCTGACATAATCCACGTATTTGTTTTAAGGACAACTTCCGGTCACTTACAAAAGAAGCATACAGTCTAATACTCAAGGATCTGCCTTTTGAAACTTTGCACGTTGAAGCAAAAGTGGCATTAGAAATGTTTCAGCATAACAGGTCAGTTTTTATTTCACATTTAAACAAAGGGTAAAGACCACAATGAATTGCTAAAGAAAATATAACATTTAAATATGACAATTGAAATTTGGAGAGGCTAAATCCCCAGTGTAAATTAAAGTAGTTCTACTAGAGCTAAACAAATATATCAGGTGTGATGGATAGTCGCTAAGTTATTTCCGTTGAATGCATGCAGTAAATGGCACTACTGTGGATAACTGAAAGGTTTAAGAAACTGAGATAGTTACGAGGTTTTATATTTAATATCAAACTAGTGAAATCTTAAAATTCTTTCACCATATTATTTGAGATGAGATTCCTCACATGCATATTCTCGTCAGTTTTGTTCTATATGGCACATGCTGATAAGAGATTCAAATTCAAAAAGTGAGCCTAGGAAGTTACCCTATCAATACCATTGTTTTCTTACCATAAACCTTGGTAAACTGGTGACTGGCTATGCTTGACACTCCACCTAACTATCTAAATGGGAGGCAGTATAATCTAAGACAGTATTTCTCCACCTTTTTTTCCCTAAACTACCCCTTTAAAAAAAAAATACCCCCAGTACACACAGTTTTCAGACATGCAAAATTTTATTCTGCCATTGCAACATGTTTGTTTAAACAACGTAATTGTTACTAGTTGGTTGGAAGAAATTGCCTATAGCCAATAAACTTGCCATCGTACTTATGCTTGTGCAAAGAATATAAATAAAAAAAATTAGATGATTAAAAAACGTATTTTTGATCAGCTGTATGTATGTATTTTTATGCAAACATCAATGTACAGTGATCAATGAAATTAGAAGCAAAATTTTAATTTAACATGAAATTTGAGCTTGTTTGGATGAAATCATATATTAAAACCCAGGTTTCAAAGTGGTGAGGACCACAATTAAATCAATGTTTCTGATGTAGTTTCCTGTGTACTTCCTTCTTCCAAATCTGCAGTTTTATTTATTGCTTTCACAAGGAATCAGTCCATTTTTAAACCTTTTCATTTATAATTATAAATACTAAACTAAAATTGTACAAATAGCAATTTTACCACTTACTTCAGGTAACAAGTGTAATGTCCCAGAGCCAGGCACTGCCAGCTCTCCACTTTATCTCAATCTCCCCCCTCCGCCTCCAGAGCCAGACAATCCCAGCCCTCCCCACCCCAACTTTAACCCAATCGTCCTCTCCTCCAGATCCAGACACCTCTTTCCCCCTACTGTAATCCAGGAGCTGCCACTGCCACATGCTTCTCCCTCCAAGTGCTAGGCAGAGACGTGTGTGCAGAGCAGCGCACAGCACTCTTGCGGCTTTGAGCATTTTATTGGTCAAAGAGCTGCATGTGTTTCCAGTGTGCGTACCCTCTGGATTTCCCTAGCATACCCCTAAGGGTATGTGTACCACGCATTGAGAAACACTGATCTAAGAGATGGTACTGATGAGGACCTGGGTTTTATCCATGGCTTGACAATGATTTACTTTATGATCTCAGACAAGTCACTTTACCTCTCTATGCCTTTCTTTCCCCTCCTGTTAATTGTCTGGAGAAAATACTGGATATTAAAGGACTACTTAGTCAAGCAGAAGAAGGCATAACAGCTTTTGACTGGAAGTTAAAGCTGAACAAATTCAAATTAGAAACTGGGCATTTTATTTTATTTTTTTTTTAAGTGAGGGTATTTAATTATTGGGGCAAACTACAGAAAGAAGTGGTAGCTTTATGTCTTGAATTCATCAGATGAATGCTAGATGCCTTTCTGGAGATTATACTTTGGTTAAATACAAGGTCATGTCTTATTACCAGGGTAACTGGGTATACCTCTGTGGACCTTGTTGCACAGTAGATCAGACTAGGTGGTCCCTTCTGGCATTGTCCATGAATCTAGAAAGGCTTATTTTTTATTGAAAGTGTTTTTTGTGATAAAATTAATGTAACTGCTTTGAGGTAGATTGACTCATCCATGATACACATACTTTTTGACATGCATCACAACAAGGCCTTCACATAGGAAAGGTATGGCTTTGAAATGCTTCTGATCTCATGACTATCAAGCACGTTAGTGCATAGTTCAAAGTTTTTCCCATTTTTTTCCCCTGTAATAATTTAATTCTGTAGTTAAGGATTGGGTTCTCAAAGACTCCAATTGACTTCAATGGGCTTCTACGTCAGACACTTTGATTACAAAACCAAAACATCTCAGCGGTAGCCATACCAGTCTTTCTCTTGCAAAGAGGTATCCTGTGGCACTTCAGAACTAACATTCATTTGAGCATAACATTTGGGTGTAAAACCCTCTTTATCTGATAAATTTGAGTCAATGCACTTATGTCTGAATTAAAAAAAATATGAAGCAGCGTTTTGTTTCTTGCTTCCTTACATTCCTAATTTAATATTTTACAAATTTGTAAAGTATGCTGTTTTGTCCTGTTTTATTTCAAAGGTGCAAAGTGGATTCAATAGAACAGAAAGCATCACAAAATCCTGAAGGAATAGTAAAGTTATATAGGTGAGTAAAACTTGAATTTTATTCTGTAATGAGTCACAGTAACTTAAGGTGCAAAATTTGGAAAATTCAGGCCAGCCAACGGGGGTGGGGGGTGGGACAGAATGGGGATAGCTGCATAGGGACTTGGCATTTCAGAGGGACTTGGACCTCTGGACTCCTTTGAAACACTGCAGGAGCACCACTCTGCTGCTCTGCACAGGTTTTGGGGGGTGGAGGGAGCCCAGCACTCTGCTCCAAGCTGACTGCCCTTGGTGCTGCCCCTTCTGGGTCATGGAACCAGTTCCCCCCACACTTTGCCCCCGGATCTACAGTGACTGTCAACCTCACTGGAACAATTATATGTATCCAAAAGAAAGATCAGTGACTTGTTCTATATTTTTTTTTCCATTAAACTTCGCTGTATTCACTGCTGAGGTGCTTTCTAGGTGAGCTGCACTCTAAACTCTATAGGTTCTTCCACAGCACCATCATTAAACTTTTCAGAACTTTCCAGAAAGTTTTTAAGATACGTTTCCTCTCCACTCCCATCCTTCCATCCCTTACTGATGGTAAATACCGAAAAAAAACCCCAGGCCCTCAGCCCTCGAAAGGCACTTTATTAAGGTTCTAAATGAATATAATTGTTTCTTAACAATTTAAATATATTAGAAAAATATTTTTAAAGCCAACTAAAATTTTCCCAAAAAAATTTTTTTTCTGTTGTGCATTACTTACACTGGGGCTCAAAGGTGCTAAGGGAAAGCAAAGCAGAAGACACTTGTAGGAGTCTGAATGGTGGAGAGAGAAATTGCTTGAGAAGGGAAGAAGTACTTGTGATAGTCTGCAAATTGTAAAAGCATCCATTTTTGGTCTAACCTCATGCATGCTGTTCAGATTGCTTGATACTTGCGTGTTACCATGTATGGGTTCCAAGGGTTTGGAAGTGCCTTACAGAAAAAAAACTGGCTTTGCAGACATGGTTAGCTTTGGAATAGACCTTTTTGTGGTAAAACTGCTCAGGAAAGTCTGCAATGCAAAGAGTGGAGACTGAGGATAGAAGGGACAAAAGAGTTGGTTGATCTTTTAAAGGAGAAGAGTGTGATGTGAAGGTTGGGGTTATTTTATATTCTCCTGCATTTTGTATTTTTCCTGGTTTGGTTGTTCATAGCATTGGAGCTTTCAGAGAGAGGATAGGGGGAGTCCTTCTTGAAGTAATAAACACCATTCTGTCAAAAGCGTACTTTCAGGAGCAGATCCTAATAGTTTTAAACTGCTTAGATGCATATTAGGAAAACCATACTGAACCTGAAGTTTTCAAGGGCACTTCTTCCTCAGTTACCAGAATGCAGAGCTGTAATGGGAAGTTTGTTTTGGGATTTATGTGGGTTTTCTGTTTTGGTTTAGAAAGAGGTTCCCTATAATTCCCTGTAAATAGGCATGTGCTAAGCGATAATGCAGAGAAATAGGCATGTTAATAATGCCACTACAAAAATACTCACTGTGAATTTATTGTGCTCCATTTAGGTTTGGTGATTTTGTAGACATTAGTGAAGGCCCTCACATTCCAAGAACAAGTTTTTGCTTCCAGTACGAAGTGACAGCTGCCCACAATCTCCAATCCCACCAGTCTGAGCCTATAATACGAAGGTTCCAGGGTGTGTCTCTGCCAGTTCACTTAAAGGTAAGTAATGCATTCTGTACAGATATTTTTCTTGGGGCAGGAAGAACAGCTTGAACCTCTCTAGTCTGCTAGCATATGTGGTCTGGCATGGTTTTAAGTAGCTGGACAACCCTTTGTCATGGTTGTGGCCAAGTTTCCCATGGTCCTATAAAGTTGGTCTACAGCTACCTGTCCTGGTTCTGTGTCCTGTGCTGCTATTTAGCTGTAATTTGCCCGTAGATGTCTTCTAAGAGCCCAGTAAGCAGTGAAAGTGTTGGTAATGTGCTAGACAATATTGACCTCCCCAAGGTTTGACAAATTCTCTTTTTCAGCTTTGGTCAGGTCCTAAGGTTGCCAGACTAGAGAGGTTCAGCCTGTAGTGTGAGAAGTCTTTTTGCATGTTATCACATCCTTAGTATATTGAGTGACAATATCTTGTAATAGTTCTCAGTGCTGGGAAAAAGGTGAGTGGAAGGCCCAGAACATGATTGTGTTAGAACAATCAAATCTCTTTTCCTGCAAACTATTTCAGATATTAAGTCAAAATTCTTAAAGCCACACCAGGCTTCATGACATTATTGAAGTGTTTTGTGTGTGGTATGGTTTTTTGTTTTTTTTGTTTTTTTGTTAAACTAGCCTCATATTTCCTTCAAGCCATTATTAGCGCTGGAGGCTTTTTGAACCTCATTCTCCCAGATGGGTACAGGCTGGGAGACCCCAGGCAGGTCTGGCAAAGTGTGAGGTTGGTATTTTATTTTGGCTATTGATTCCAATTGAAATTGGAGTGATTTATATTTTGTTGGGTGTGTGTGTGTGTGTGTGTGTGTGTGTGTGTGTGTGTGTGTGTGTGTGTGTGTGTGTTGTTTAATAAAACATGGAGAATTTTAAAATTTTGTGTGCAGATTTCTTAATTTTTTGGTGTATGTAAAGTATTGTTTTGGCACAGAACACCCCCAATCCCTGAGTATACTGTGCCTCGTTCCAAAGGAGAAAATAAGAATTGCCATAGAGAATCAGACAGTGGCTCCTCTAGTTAAGTACCAGGTGAATCAGAAACAGATGCAAAAGCCTGTCACAATTGTGTAATACTCTGCTCATAGAGCAAATCCCCCAACGACACTCTAGGGATGAGCTTGGAGACCCTTCCAATTGGCATTAAGCAGATGAAGGACAACAAGGCAGCACATCCAGATGTGGTCCTGGTTGAAATCTGGTCCAGAGCTAATTTGGCAGCTTTATCTGCTCATCCTTAGTCTGGATAAAGGAGGAGTGTAATGGAGTCTACCTGCTTGGGGAGGTACCCCTCTGTGGCAAAGGGGTTTTCACTGAAAGTCTTTGCCTGGTCCTCTGGTACTTTTCCTTGCTTCCTGGTCACTTCCCTTTTGATGCTGCCTTGCCTGGTTGTCTTCAAGATTCTGAGGGTAGTATTATGCCTAGCCTTTTCCATGATACTGTCGGTTCTTGTATTAGGCTTGTGGCCAGTATTCGACAATTGGACCTGGGCCTCACCAGGGTCTAAGTTCAGCACGCACTTGGAGCTGTCCGTGCTGCTGGTCTCCCAGTCAGTGTATATAGACCTGCCTGGGTCAAGCTCCTGAGGTGAACTGCCAGGCCCTAGCCCAGCAGCTTCTTTTATACTGGCCTACTGGGTCCTGACTAGCTGTTGTACAGAAGCCACTCTATACTGGTGAAGGCCCTCTTTTTTCTTTACTTTTCCTCTCGCTAGGATGAGGCATGGCAAGCCCCCTGGCCTCCTGTAGGGGGCATTGAGGCTTAGTCCATCCCATCACAAGGAGATACCCAGTGAAATGAGGGAAACTCTTTTTGTCCCCCTCTTCAAGAAAGCAAATAAAGCAGACTGTAAAAACTATTGTCATATCTCTCTCCTTGCCAGTGAAGGCAAAGTTGTGGCTTGGATCCTTGCAACTCATCTTCTGCTCCTTGGATGAAATTTTACCAGTGGGTCAGAGTGGTTTCCAACTGCAGATATGATCTTCACAACATGGCAACTGCAAGAAAAATGTCAGGAGCAAAAGTGACCACTGTATATGGCTCTCACTGATCTAACTAAAACCTTTGATTCTGTGAATCCCAGTGCCCTCTGGCTTGTACTTTTTCGAAGACTGGATGCCCTGATAAATATATAAATATTCTGAAGTTGCTTCACAACATGAAACCTAGTGTTCATAGTACTGTCTCCCAAAGTGAATCTTTCAAACAGGTCTACATCATCACTCCAACCATGTTTGTGGTTTTTTTTTATTGCTGTTATTCTTTATCTAATTGCTGGGAAGCTGCCAGCTGACATTGTTATAATTTATAGAATGGATGGAAAGCTATTGAGGCTTAGCAGGCTGACAGCTAAGAATAAGATTTCCACCACATCTATAATGGAGTTTCAGTGTGCTGATGACAATGCAGGTTTTACCCACTCTGAGAAAGGTCTTTAAAGTATACTGAATGTGTTTTCCTTCCACGTGTCTTGGTCTCACGTTCAACATCAAGAAGACCAAAGAGCTCCATCAGCCCTCTCCAAATGAGGTACCACACACTCCATCTATTAAAGTTAATAGAGAAGTAGTGGAGAATCATTTCAATCATTTCCTCTACATTAGAAGTCATCTCTCATCCAAGGTCTGTATTAATGCAGAAATCCAACTCTGTCTGAGCTGTGCCAGTGCAGCCTTTGCTCGTTTGCAGCACAGGGTTTTTGAAGATCATGACATACAAACAAATACCAGGCTTCTTGTTTATCAAGATGTTATTCTCCTGACATTGTTGCGTGGGTCTGAAACCTGGACAACCTACAGGCATCACTTGAGGGGAATCGCCGACCATGCTGTCGCAGTGTCTTAAAGATCGAATGGGAAGACCTATGTACCAGCTGGTGTTCTGGAAGAGGCAAAGACCACCCATATTGAGGGAATGATAATTTATCAGCAATTCTGCTGGACTGGTCACATTGTCTGGATGCCAGACCATTGCGTCCCAAAACCGGTCCTGTACTGACACCTGAAAGAAGTGTACCATAATGTAGGACGACAACGGAAGCATTGTAAGTACTTGCTGAAGGTTAATTTAAAGAAGTGCAATATTGACATTTGGGGTGCGTGCAATGGAGAGAAGTACTACACAATGATCCCCTGCGTTTTGAACTTGCCCTCCAACAACCTGATGAGGATGAGGCATAGGAGGAAGGAGAGACTCACTTTCTGTCATGGTCAGCAGCCTCCTGCCGTACTTGGAAACGTCTGTCCTCGCTGTAATAAAACTTGTTTTAAGGATGGGCCTGATCAGCCACCTGAGGATCCACAACTTCTATGGCAGGTGATCATACTCTGCAAGGAGTGATTTGCCATCATCCTGCTCAAAAGGAGGGGTCTCAAACTCACAGCCTGCTGGCTATCCCGCGCCAGAACAGTTGCACAATCCAGCCCTCGAGTACCTGAGGGTGGGGGAGATGGAGACGGATCTGTCCATTCCTGTGCCCCAATCCCTGCCCCTTCTTGCCACCAACCCTCCACCCCATTGCATTCCATCCTCCAGGGTCACACCCTTGGAGATTATGGGGAGCCTGCCACAGGGCAGCAGCAGCAGTTGAGCCCCTCTCACACTCCCCAGGATGATGGGAGCTATGAGGAAGTGAAGAGAAGCAGAGTGAGTGCATTCCACTTCCCTGCAACTCTTTGTTGAGGGGAGTGTGTGTATGGGGGCAGGGTGAGGAGAGGCCCTGACTTCTGCTGCCCTGGTGTGCCAGGTCCCTCATAATCCTTGAGGCTATGGGACAGGGTGCGTTGTGGAGAGGTTGTGAGGCTTGAGGACCAAGAATGGGGAGAGTCACACCCCATAGCCCACCAGTACATTCATCCCTCACTATATGAGGACAGTTGGTTCCCAGATTTCTGCTTGTAGGCGAAAACTCAAAAGAGCAACACTAAATTCCCATTAAAATACAAGTAAACATCTCCAGTTCATTCCAAGTGCTTGTAACTTGACATAAACCAGCTGAGTTTAGGTACTTTTCTGACGTATTTGAATAGTCTGGCACCAGAAATAGGATGTAGTATATGTATGTAGAGCAGGGATTCCCAACCTGTGGGTTGGGGCCCAAACATGGGTCCCATTAGATTTGTTAAGGGTTGCCAGCTGGGCAGTTCCCAGCTGCATGTGGCTGTTTAAGAAGCCATTTGCAGTTTTTTAACACTGCTGCCTCAGGCAGAGATCTATCAATAGAGAGAGCTGCCATCTCCAGCAGCTATCCCTATCCTTAGGGATAGCAATTACCTTATGCCTAGGTGCTGAAACCTTAACATTTGAGTTAGTTGGTTTTCAGTGACTGTTACCTGCTGGGAGCAGGAGGGCTGGGAGCACCGCCCAGCCTAGCAGTTGCAGTGAAGAGGCTGTGCGTGGAGGAGGAGTGTCTAAGGCTGGGGCCGTTTAGGGATGCAGGCAGGGTCTAAGACTGGGGGAAGTTTGGGGCTGCTGGAGGGGTGTAAAGCTGGGCACTGTTTGGGGCTGTTGGCGGGTGTTTAAGCCTGGGGGCAGTTTGGGGGTGCAGGGAGTGTCTAAGGCTGGGGGCAGTTTGGGGCTGCTGGGGGTGGTTTGGGACCTGGGGGTGGGGGTTAAAACCTGGCTGAGGGTGAGGTCTGTGGGGCAGGAGGGAACGGGTACTAATGCAGTAAACCCTCAAGTTACCCAGGGGTTGTTTCTGCAACCCCTGCATAGCTTGCATTTTCCTGCAAGGGAAGGGGAGTCAGGAACCACCAGGGCTGGTCAGTTTCTCTTTCTTCCAGAGTGGCAGGAGCTGGGGACCAGGGGCAGGCTGGCTTCAGTCTCCCGATGGCTTGTGGTACCGGAAAAACTGATCAGCTCATGGCTGGTCAGTTTCATGTTCCTACCAGTGCAGGGGAGGGAACCAGGCTGAGAGCTTTCTCCCTCTCTTCCCTGAGCCGCAGGGCTGTCAGACAGCTGCATGCCTGAGGGAAGGGAGAGAGAAGGCCATAGCTATGGGGCTGCGGGTCTCCCCGCCCCCAGCTAGGGACCCTATGGCTGCTTCCGCTCCAGCTACTGGGCTCCCCACACCTGGCCAGGGACCCCACGGCTGGAGTGGAGCCAGCTGCAGGGCTGCAGGTCTCCCCACGCCTGGGCCAAGTACCCTGCAGCTGGTTCTGCTCCAGACGCTGGGCTGCAGGTCTCCCCTCCCCTCCCCCCCGGTTAAGGAACCTGTGGCTGGCTGCACTCCAGCTGCGGGTCTTGCCTGCGCCCAGGCCAGGGAATCCACGGCTGGAGCCGAGCCAGCCACACGCCTGCAGCCGAGCCAGCTGCACGTCTGCAGGTCTTCCTGCCCCCTGGCCAGGGACCCTGCGGCTGGAGCAGAGCCAGCCGCAGGGCTATGGGTCTCCCGCCCCCAGCCAGGCACCCCGCAGCTGGCTCATATAAGTGGGGGAAGTTCATGCGTTTAGTGAAGAAAGGTTAGTGTGTGTGTCCATCGTTTTACCGAGTACTTGTAAGTGGAGTACTTGTTAAACATGGGATGAGTGTACTTCCAGGCTGGATTGTGTAACTTGCCTTCCGGGGGATAGCCCATGGGCTGTGAGTGTGAGGCGCTTGCCATAAAGTTCTTCGTAACCTCGGTCAGTTAACTTTTAGCTTATGCTCTATATCATAGCCCTATCTATATGGGGAATTCAAAGTTCTAGTTTTAACACCTGTCTTTGTTTCTCTCTTTCTCTCATATATACGTACGCTTTTCTAAATTGTTCACTAATTTGTTTGGGGCTACCTTGAGCTTTATTATCCCACAGTCCTCTCCCTCAGTTGCCAGCACAGCAGGGTAGGGATGTTTGTCCTCATTGAGACAGGTCAGGTTTTTTCGTGTGTGTGTGTGTGTGAGAGAGAGAGAGAGAGAGAGAATCCTCTCATGAAAGCAAAATCATATGGGGTCTCACCCTAGTGACCTTATGGCCTTCATTATTCTGCAGAAACTATTAGTTAGAAAATATCTTCCTTAAAAGAATTTCTTAAAAGTAATGGAATATTTTTTCAGTAGATGTAATATCCTTTACAGTGTGTCTAATTCTTCTTCTTGGCGGTCACTCAATAATGAGCAGGGTGTCTTCATGTCATCCTCCTGTTTGTGAGTTCATTGATGGCTGCTCAGCCTAATTCTGGAGCTGCAGCTCTTACCATGGAAGAGGCAGGTGTTACTAGCTGTTGGAAGGGCATGGGGCAATTTTTGACGCTCTTTTCTTCTTCTCCACCTGTCCTTGCCTGCACTACGGTGGGACCTCTCAAATTGCACCACCCCCTCACGGATTACTGTTCTCCATTGGGGATGGTTTTGGGCAAGGCTCTCCCAAGTGTGGATACCAATGCTGCACTTTTCTCATGTATACCTTCAGCATGTTCTTCTATTGCTTCTGCTGGCCACCAATGCTCCTGTTTTCTGAATGGGAGGAAGAAGAGACTTCCAGCATCTTGTAGATATCGATTATACAAGAGGTTTCTTCAATACTACTAAAGATGTTTATGGACGGAAAAACCATAGAGTCAATCCCCTGAGATCAAAGGATGGTACCCAACTCTTGAAAGGCGATGAAGCCATCGCTTCCATTGGAGAGAGCACTATAATGAGCCCTTGAACTCCCCCTCCACCGTAGTTCTAGAATCCCTTGATCAAATGCCTCAGCAACCACCTGGAGAGACAACCTTGCAACACTTCTTACCCTGAGTGAGGTCCAAGCTGCCATCAAAGTGTTGAAGTGCAACAAGGCAACTGGTCTAGATGGAATCCCCGCTTCAATCTTCAAAGAAGGTTGGCCAGACCTCTACAAACAGCTCTACCTCCCAATTCTCAAAATCTGGGATAGAGCGCAGATGCCACAAGATTACAGAGAGACACTGATCATCAACCTTTTCAAAAAGGGTGACAAGTCGGACTGTGGAAACAATCATGGCATCTCCCTCCTGGCAACAACAGGGAAAATCTTAGCTCGACTCCTGTCGCTCTCAGAAGAAATTCTCCCAGAATCTCAGTGTGGCTTCCGATCATTCTGAGGAACAGCAGACGTTATCTTCACTGACTGGAAACTGCAGGAAAAATGTCGTGAACACAACCAAGCCTTCTACATGGGTTTCATCGAACTGACCTAAGCATTAGACTCAATTGTAGCATCCTGTGGACCATCTTCTCAAAGATCAACTGCTCCAAAAAATTCATTAGCATTTTAAGTCTGCTTGACAACAAAATGACTGCCCCAGTATTGAGCAACAATGGATCCCAGAATGACCCTTTTGAACTCAAAATGAGAGTCAAGCCAGGCTGTGTCATTGCTCCATCACTGTTCTGCATCTTCATTGCTATGACTCTTCACCTCATTGATGGCAAGCTTCCAGATGGTGTGAAGATTGTCCATAGAATGAATGGGAAGCTTTTCAATCTCAGGAGACTGAAGGCTTAAAAGCAAGACTTTCACAACCTAGGTCATGGAGTTCCAATACGCAGGTGACAATATGGTTGTTGCTTTATTCCCACAGCCCTGCAGACCATCTTAAGTGCCTTTGCTGAAGCCTATGAAAATATCAGCTTCACACTGAACATCAAAAAGGCCATGGTGCTCCACCAACCTTCACCGACGGAACAATCTCTCATGCACCTTCTAGTGACGTCAGTGGAGAACTGCTGGGAAATGTGGAGCACTTTCCATACATTGGAAGTCATCTTTGTGCTAAAGTCAACATTGATGCGGAAATCCAGTATCATTTGACCCGTGTAAGCTCTGCTTTTGCCTGCCTGAGAGAGAGTCTTCGAGAACCAGGACATCTATCCCAAGACAACGGTCCTTGTATAACATGCAGTGGTGGTTCCAACACCACTATATGCATGTGAAACCTGGACAATATATAAGTGTCATTTGAAGGCATCAACACTGCCTCAGGAGAATCCTAAATATCTCTTGGGTGGATAGGATAGGGGCACAAATAGTAGTGTCCCAAAGAGTCAAACATGACCAGCATTGAAGCCATTATCATTCATCAACATCTTCGTTGGACTGGTCACATGGTTCGGATGTCTGATCAGTGTGTCTAATAGTCACAGAATGTGTGGCATGGTTAACAGACAGTATGTATAAACCCTAACACTAGCTGACACTTAATTGCATATCTGTCTACTCTAATTCACTACCCCTTCTCCCTGTGACACTGCTAGTGTAATGGGAGGTCAATTTTATGAATTTACTGAAGTGCCAGTTAGATTTTTTTTTTTAAGCTGAAATTGAGCAAAGTGGATTTGCTAGTTATATTGCCGTTGAAGTTAGAGTAATCTCTTTTTTGATTCTAGGGAACGCTAGCTGGCTAATGAACACTGTGTTCTTTTCAGTTCAAGATTAACCTTGGAGCATTTCTCTGATCAGTACACTTAGTTACTCTTAACCAATCCACAGTTCATTTATTCACCCAGAACAACATAAGTATACTGTCAACAGTTCATAAATTCAGTTGAGATACAGCAAATGTTCTAGGCATGTGCTAAACGTCAGATATAGTCTTCTAAGCGATTAATAAAGACTAGTGTTTATGTTAAGCACTTATAGCAGAGAATAAAACAAATTGCAAGGTTTGTTTGTACATGTATTTCATAGTGTTCAGTTATCAGTTCTTTGGTGCCTGGCTATCACCTATAGCACCCAGCTAATTTACAACGGATAATTACTTTTTTGTTGCAGTAACTTTCTTACACATCTACCTGCCTTTGAATTTCTGCTCCATGGGCCAGACGCAGTTAGCAGGATTAACAAACCGCCAGCTGGTTTGTTTACCTGAGCAGTGAGGCGTCTGGTGCCTCTCGTGGCAGGGAGTGCAGGTAGGGCCATGCAGAGCGACAGGGAGGAGATATGTAGGATCACCCCATTCAGCAGTTAAAATTTTGGCGGGGGCATAGAGGGATGGTGCACTTTCTCAGTGCCACCACAAATCACTTACGCCTGAGCATCTGCACGCATGGCCGCTTGCAGCTCTCAGTGGCTGTGGTTCGCTGTTCCCAGCTAATGGGAGCTGGAGGAAGCAGTAGTCACTGGGCCACTGCCACTTGTAGCTCCCATTGGCTGGGAACAGTGAACTGCAGCCTCTGGAAGATGCAAGTGGCTCTATCTGCAGACTCTTAGATAAAGCATCTGGCAGCCTGCCAGGGTCTAACCCTGATCTGGCCAGCACGGCAAGGGTTCTCCACCCCCACGCGGAAATTTAACTTGAAAGAGCGCGGACTAACTCAGACATTGTTCATATTAAAGAACAGAATGCAAGAATAGCCATACTGGGTCAGACCAAAAGTCCATCTAGCCCAGTACCTTGTCTTCTGACAGTGGCCAATGCCAGATGCCTCAGAGGGAATGAAAGAACAGCTGATTACTGTGTGACGCATTCCTAGTTTCTGACATACAGAGACTAGGGACGGCCTAAACAGAGGAGAGGCAGCCCGCATGGATTCAGCTTACTCTGGGCCTCACTGAGCAGTCTGAATTTATTTATCCTGTTTCAGGGTTCGCTGGAGCAGGACAGTCTTCTTTTATTTGGACGTTGGCCAAAAGTTATCTCAGCTTTCGATTTTTAGTTTCTCTGTTACTTCTGCTGGTATCCAGTAGATGGCAATGGTGTATAATTAGAGCGAGGCAGATAGTAAATTCATTAAAAAGTGCATTTTGATGCCACTGAAACTATTCCTAAATTTTGGTTGCTTGGTAAATTAGTTTGTATTAATAAAAAAGGAAAATACTTTGAAAATCAGAGTTCATTTTGATCACTTACAAGGTTTATTTCAGCTTTTCATTTTGAAATGCTTCAATTGGAAATTTAGCTATCAAAATAGACTATGGGTAAAGAACATGTGAAAACAACCCAGTATGAAAGGAAAAAAAATCAATTCTTATTAAACAAATGATTGTTTGCTGAATTTTAAAACAAATTTTGATCCTTTTTTGTTGGGAGTCTTCATGTGTTTGATTTGCTTGAAAATATTTCTGAATTCTCCAGACTATTATCTGGAATTCCTCTTTCCTTATTAAGCACTTTCTGTTAATAATTCCAGGCTTTGTGTTAAGTGCTTATACACTTCAGTATTTCCCTTCTAATGCCAGATGCTGTTGTTATACTGCACCAGTCATTTATGCAGAAACAAACATCCTTTATAGTTCTTTTAAATTTAGGGAACATGTTCAGTACATTCTTCTAATTCTGTATAGTACCGAATAAAAGAGCAAGAGAATTATCTTGAAGAAAGTGGATGAATTATTTTCTGTATTTGGCTTTTGCGGTATCAGAGAAGTTTGACCTCTGGAACCTTAAGAACTTGCTCAATTTCTAGACTGCAATAGGCCATGTTCATAGGTAAACAAGATGCTACTCTTGTTTCTCAGCCTTTTGACATGCTCTTCATAGTTAGAGAGAAGTTCCCTCCTCATGTAATTATGAGAAACTTTTGCACAGTGATTAACAGTAGTTTGTAGATTTTATTTAAACATTACATTTCCTACTCCTTGGGAAATAAGGATTGTTTTGACAGTGTCTCTAAAATAAGGATTGTTTGGTCTTTTATTCTGAATAAATAGAAGTGTACACCTCGTAACTTTGTTTTGAATACTTACTAAGGGGCTAGTGGAAGTTCTCTGAATAAAAGGGCAGGAGAGAGTTTATGGCTGTTAACTTTATATTCAAGACATATGATATTTATATATTTTAATACCAAGAAATATATAAACAAGAAACCAATGCTGCCAACATTTCTATATTTGCTTAAATTTACTTATGTGAATAGGCGCATTGACTTCAGTGGTACTGTTCATGTGCATGTTTGGAATGTGTTGCCTCCAGAGATGGTGGATTCTCAATCCCTAGAGGTTTTCAAGTCCTGGCTTGACAAGGTCCTGGCTGGGATGTCTTAGTTGGGGTCGATCCTGCTTGAAGCAGGGGATTGGACTAGATAACCTCCTGAGGTCCCTTCCAGCCCTATGATTCTATGTTTGTATTAAATTAACTGCTTCCACGTGAGCCATTAAACTGCCTGTATTTTTAGTTTTGTTTGCAGTGTTTATATAGTCATACATTTTCTGCACCTAAAGAAGAGTTTGTTGCATGGTCAAAAGTACTTCTCTCACAAACAGCATAAAACATTATCTCACAGATTTGGCTGTCTTTTAATTTGCAGGATAACCTGCTTATTGTTTAATTATAGGGAATTCACTGCTCTTATTCACCATTTTTTCCTCAGGCTCATCACACAGTGTGGCACAGATTGCTAGAAAGGTCTCAGAGACTGGTAAGTTGAACTAGTAGCTAAATACAAAGCTTTATTGACTTATTTTCCTTGAAGTAGAAAACAGCCTAATGTCATATTGTAGAAGTTAGAAAATCATAGTTGGGAGATACCTGCAAGAACGTATTTATTTATGTGAAGGAATCCAGGTCAAATATTAAGGAAAAAATGAATGCAGCTTTAGAATATAAACAGAAATGAATAATCTAACTATTTTCATAATAAAATAATTGATCCTTTGTGGCACCATTGCCTCTAATTTCTTCCCATACAGACGTGGAATAAATTTTATGTGCACCAAAGTATGCATAGATGTGCACCATTGATAGAAACATGCTGCTGGCTGCAGGCACTCAGCTAATTAGCTGGGCAGCGTTGGCATCTCTCCTGGGTGGCTACTCAAGCACTTGTCTTACAAGGCTTGGTGTTCCCTCCCCAGCATCTGGCTTGCTGTGGGATGTAGGGGCGTGGAGTCTCCAGCATTGCCGGTCAGAGTCAGGCAAGCCTGGGCCAGATGTGACCCATAGGTTCTGGCTGGGGGGAAAGGGGAAGAAGTGACTTTGTATGCTACCATTTTCCCCTCGTCTGGCTGGGGGAATGGCAGTGCAGTACTGCTTGGAGGCTCTCCTCCACTTCTGTGATTGGCTGCAATTGTGACCAATCCAGAGGAGCAGGGGGTGGTGCCTGGAAGTGGCACGGAGCTCTGCCAGGTAAGCACCCCCCACCCCCAGACGCCACATCCCCTCCTGCACCCTCCCTTTTGCTCAGATTCCTCCACCCTCAGCCTGTTCCTGCCCTCTCCTTTCCATCCAGAATCCCTACTCTAAACATGCTCCTGCACCCTCTTCTGACCCAGGCCCTCCCACCCATAGCCTGTTCTTGCACCCTCTGTCTCATTCAGACCACAAATACCCTCCCTCCTGCCTAGACCCCACACCCGCTCACCAGTGGCCCTCTGTCACACACTGCACACCCCCCCCCATTTTCGGTCTCACCCAAACCCCCAGAAGAGTTAATCTGGCCCGGGGAAAGCCCTGAACCTTAGTCCTGCTTTCTCCACCCCTGACTTTGGGACAGGAGCATGAAGTGAGTGAGGTATCTTTCAAGGTTTTGGTTTTATGGTTTTGTTTCTGCTTTGCACTTTTATGCGGCCCCCAGCTGTTTTTTCTAGGGCTCATTGGCCTCCGAGCCAAAAAAAAGTTCCACACCCCTGATCTAGAGTGCGTGAATGAATGCAGAAAACACATTAACATGTTCATGGAATAAAGAAAGTGGAAAGGTGCTGTAGCATCTAGACATAAATAAACTTGAGGAAATTTGGTAAAGATTAAATAGTAAAATTTTCAGACTTTTAGACTTCCAAAACTATTACAGCTTGAATCTCTCTAGTCCAGCATCCTTGGGACCCGACCATTGCAGGACAAAAGAATTTGCCAAATTACGTGAGTTCAATATTATCTAGCAGCATTACCAGCACGTCCACTGCTTACTGGGCACTTAGAAGACGTTTAGGTGTAAATTACAGCTAAATAACATCACAGAACACAGAGCAAGGACTGGAAGCTGTAAACAACTCGATGGGATGACAGGAAACTTGGCAATGCTCATGATAAGTGGACATCTGGCTAACTAAAACCATGCTGGATTATGAATGTTGTCAGATGAGAGAGTGACAGATTAGAGAAGTTAAACCTGTATTCTGATTGCTGTTTGAATAACAGCAGAAAGTAAAAGCATATCAATTCTGTACCACCCTTCCCGTAAAAAGTATGCTTAAAACTAAGAAATAGTACCTAAGAACCCTGAATATCTGACCCTCCATATCCAGCTCTCCATATTAACTGGAAAAGCAGGGCACGCAGATCCAGTAGGAGATGATCTTGCTTGTGGCGTCTAGCTGCTGCTGCAGCATGGAACTTTCCCATTCTCCAGTTTATCTGGAGTGTAGATTATTTTTTGTCTGGCCTATTGGAGCAGACAAACAGGGTTCTCCCTCTCTCTCTCTCTCTCTCTCTCTCTCTCTGTGAATAAACCAATTGGAAAATGTTTATAATTAACTTTAAAGGCAATAGTACTTCTTGCTGTATTCTATTCTTGCTGAAGAATAGTACAGTAGAAGGGGAGAATGTACAGGGTGTGATGAGAGAATCAAACTACACCTAAATGCCAAATACTGATGTTTTGCAGGTCACCGAAGACAGCAGCCAAGAAGCAAAAGATGTTATTCTGGAAGCAAAACCTGTACATCAAAATAATTCTTAATGTTCTTGTGTAAATTAATAAAATAAAAATATTTTAGATGTGTTGTGAATTTATATATAAAGATTAAAATCCCAAATTCAGTCCTGACAACTAAGAAGACTTGAACAAAGCTAAATCAGAGACAAAGGCTACTTTCTCAATTGGGTTGCTTTTCCGCATTTGTTAAAACTATAATTTGAGCTGAGCAAAACTTGAAGAGAGTACAAAATAAATGTTTTGTTTGTGGTAATGTTGACCTAATTCATAATGTTTTCATGATCCCAGATTCTGATAAATCTTTACTCTGTGAGTGCCCCACTTTTATTAAAAAATAAAAAAAAATAAAAAAAAGTGCTGTGGCACGTTTAAAGCTAACATATTAATTGGGTGTAGTTTTGTTCATGAACGCTTATGCCCAAATAAATCTGTTAGTCTTTAAGGTGCCACAGCATTCCTTGTTGTTTTTTGCAGATTCAAACTAACATGGCTACCCCTCAAGACTTGCCACTTTTATAAATATCCTATCTAGGTACACGGAAAATAAGGGAGCCATTAATTAGCAGGAGCTGTTCCATCTGCACTAATATGATGTATTTTCATTTAAAAATCATGCAAAATAGTTTTTGCTTTAGTTTTTTTATGGCTAATGAAACAACTGAACTAGCATTCAGGGGATACACAAAGTTATCTTCCAAAGTTATTTACAAGTGGACCGTTACCCACATCTGCATGTTTTACAATAACAAGTTAAAGCAAATTACCTTTTTTTTTTTTTTTTTCCATTTGTACATGCACACAGGCTGCCTCTACACTACCCTTCCCTTTCAGAAGGGGCGTGTAAATGCAGAAGATCAGAAATGCTAAGGAGACGCTGATATGAATATTCAGTGTCTCAGTTGCATAACAACAGCCACTTGCTGCGTCGAATGTGCTGCTTTCGAAATGCAAAATAACTGTGTAGAGTAGGTTCCTTTAAAAGGAAGCCCTGTTTTCGAAAGCACCTTTCTTCCTAATTTGTTTTGGTAAAGGTCTTGCAAGTGATTGTCTGTGTCTGAGGGATTGGAAGAAATGTAGTTGTACCTTTAAGTCTGCAGTACCACCTACCTACTGAACATGCCTTGTGCCTCCAGTTCCTGCACCACAGATAACCCACCGACAACAAATTAATCCCGCCAGTAGTGACAGACGACATGTACAAAAGTTCAGGATCGCTACCAGGGTATGGGTCAAACAAACTGCAGCAGCTTAACCAATGTGTTTGGATATCTATGGACTACATATCACTCAACTTTGCAAGCCACAGAGGTTAAGAGATGTGATCAAATTACATCTTCCAATCAGTCGTATACCTGGCACTCCCAAGGAACCCTGCATCACAAAGACTACAAAGTTTGAAGACTGAAGAATGCACTAGCGGTTGCCTTAGCTGGTGATCATTAAACATCCTAGAGCAATTACAGGTATGTTGGAGTTGTGGCACACCTGATTGATGTTGCATGTACACCATAGTCATTTGCTTTTAACAGTAATGCATACTGAGGAGAGACATGCTGAAATGTGTGGAAAGCATTTCTTGGATGTTGTGAAAGAATGGAATATTCAAGAAAAGGTAATTTTCTTAGACCAAAAAGATCAAACCGGTGATTAATCACAGCTAATTTAATCAATTGTGATTAGTATGTTACTGAGTTAACTGCAAGTAATTCACAACCCTACTTCAAATGTATCCTCCTGTCTAGGGAGCTCCTTGGATACAGGCAGTCCTTTCAGAAACTCTCTTTTTTGTTCATGTTTTCATAATTTAAAGTCAGAGGCTGTGTCTACACAAAAGGCTTTTCCTGGCAAAATTGGGCTTTCGTTGGGGAAAACCGCAGAGCCTATACGTGCAAAATGCGCTTTGTCAACAGTTTGCTGACAAAATCCAGCATATCTGCTGGCAGTGTTATACCTCTCCACATTGAGGTATAATACCTCTCTTGACAGTGTGCTGTTGACAAACAGACGTGTAGATGCTCCAGGGCCCTTTTTTCAACAGTCAGGGTTTCTGGTTCACTGGGCAGCCCTGTTTGTAGAGCTTCCAGTCAGCTGTTCTGTCGAGAGAGGGCCGGGCAGTCTGTCTGCTTTCTGTTGACAGAGCAGATTGCTCTTTCAATCTCTTTTTTTCATGTAGACGCTATCTGTTGACAGAAGTTTTGCTGGGAAATTCCTTCCAACAGTGACTTCTGTCAACAGAGGCTTCTTGTGTAGATGTAGCCAGAAGGAACTAGTCTTTCTGTGCAAACAAGGCCAGAGAATTTCACCCAATGGAGTTTATTCTTCCTTGCCAGGTAAGTGAAACTCTTCCTGGAGGAAGTAAATGACCTCTTCATCATTGTGTATCCCATTAGCAAACTGATAGTCTAGTGATAATCCTGCATTTTCAAGTCCTACCATGATGACCAACAGAAGGGTTGAGATGCCCATTCTATTTAGATATGCCAGGGATACTCTAACTGTGGGTCAGGACCCCATGGGGGTCACCAAAGCTGATGCTGGCACCAGGCCTCTGCAAGTCTGATGTCCAAGTCCCACCATTCAGGGATGAAGCCCAAAGCCAACCCCCACTGTCCAAGGTTAAATTTACCTGCTCCATGTCCATAGTAGAAACTCTTGGTCTTCAGCTTTGCCATCCCACCCAGGGCAGCAGGGCTTGGGTGGCAGGAGCTCAGGCACGCTTCGTCTTTGATCTCCCCTCCTGGGGCCATGTAGTAATGCTTGTTGTCAGAAAGGGGTCATGGTGCAATGAAGCTTGAAAACTGCTGTGATAGACTCTGATAGGCTTTAACCACTGGTGAGAACTAATTTATTACCACTCAGTAATTGCCCTAATGCCATACAACTCTGCTAAATGCAGTATGGTTTCACCTGAAGTCAAGGAACTTGCTTGTGTAGGCATGGTTAACTTTATTGAATTTTATTAGAAATCCAGGTACAGCAAGTCATCCAACTTGTAAGAGGCAATTTATTGGAAGAGCAGACAATGGACATTTCTTGAAGAATACCAACCATCTGAAAATGGTAATGCTATCATGCTGTGGTCTTTCAGAAGAATGAAACCCCAGTCATGGACAGCATTAACATTTTTCAGAGTAAAAATCTATTTTTAAAAATGTGATGACAAAACTCTAACATACTTCTAAGGAATCAGATTTGTAGACAAAAGGTTATGTGTAAGTGTGTGATGCTCATTTATATCTGGTAGATAATTCCTATATTTTTAGTTCATATCTATTTATGTAAAGAAGACAACATAGAAGAAGATATGTATAATTTGCTCACAGTACTGCTAAGAATTAGAACAGTGAATGGCAAGACGGTCTCTTTTGTTAGCAAATATTTATTGGCATAATGTTAGAAGTAATGAATTTAATAACTAAAATGACTAACATGGTAAAACCAATCCATGAAAGCAGGAATGGTATGTTTAACAGCTTGTCTACACATAAACATTAAACCAGAATAAGGTAGGATGTGACTTTAAAGCAGATTAACTATACCTGATTAATTATCTGTGTACGTGCTCTTATTCCAGAAGAGTGCCTTATTCTGCATTAGGTGAAAGCACTTGGATTAAATAAATACTGTCATGGTGTATATAATTAATCCATTTAGATTATGCTAATTAAAATAAAGCACTTCTGCTATAGAATAGGAGAATTCACACATGGAGTGAAGCAGGAATAGCTATTCTGAAATAATTTCCTGTCTAAATAAACCCTCGCACAATACCTGTTGCCCAACCTACCAAATATTAAATACTTTTCAGAAATATGAAGCAAGGTTTATGAGAAGCTCAAATGTGATGTTGATGAAAACTGTTGAAGAGAACGCCTCACTCACTGCAGCTCTGAATGTGTGGTGAACAAGGAGACTTAAAATGCCAAGTAGCTGCCTCCTTCAGTCATGACCATTATCTTAGAAGTAATAAAATATAATTACATAATACTGTATTGTAATCCAACCAGACATGCAAGAGGACAAGTTAAGGTTGTAGAGACAGCCTTTGTCATTTTCTGACTTCCAGGTGTTTCACTGGAAACAGGCTTACAATGTCCCTTTCTAGTGGCATGTAGACAACTGTAGCAGCTCCACAGCACCATCTGGAGCAGCCTTGAAATACCACAACTGACAGATCTAGTCCGCTCATAGGAGCTGTTTCCTATCTACCCTTCTCCAAGCAGCAGGTCCCACCATGACAGAAGCTACAAAGAACAATCCAAGAGACAGACTTCATGACAGCCCCCTTCTGCTTGCCCTTGGGGCTTAGGAACTAGCCGCTTCTTATCAACTCACTGAAAATGCTAAAATAGATAGTTTCCCCCACGAAAATGGCCGAGGTATTGTTACTGTAGTTGTTTTAAAAAAACCCTCTGAGTAAAGAACGAGTCTCTAAATTTCCATGAGTATTTTTTAAAGTATAGCTACACACAATTGAAAGGGTCCCTATACATTCTGCTTTTAGGGTTGCAGAAGTCTACCCACGTATTGCTCACTGGAAGGATCAAGGTCTTAGAATGAAAATGCTCTGTATCTTTAACTCTGTCAGCCAGGATCTACTTATGTACTGTTTCTATTCACAAATTTCACTTAATCCTTTAAAGCAGTGTATTTTACACATTTTTCCCCAAAGTTAAATATAAAAAATCTTGATATTTTTAGCAACCTTCTCTTCCTCCGATAACACAGCTAAAATAGCCAATGAAATGCATGGAAATATGTTCCACTTTTAAAAAAATCAGAATATTCTCTGTTCTAGAGGAATGAATGTGTGCTACTCTCCCTTGCCAGCATTGTGTATATTCTCATAGAGAATGCATCAGTCTTTTTTTTTTTTTTAAAAAGCCAGAGGCTGAAAATACTTAACAGCTGAGAGTAATTGTAAATGAGCAGAAACATGAACTCAGTGGGATTATTTATACATGTAAAGTTATGTTCATAAGCATTTGTGGGATCAGGGCCCTATACAATTAACTCTGAATCAATTGTATATTACAGTAGTTGGAAGTTCAGCTTACTGTTGGGGTTCTGTGACAGTTTAACCTTATACTTTTTCCAGATGCCTAAATATGAATCCCATTACCTCTACTAGTCACCACTGACTTTTTTTCCTTGTCGGTCTCAAGTGTCAAATTGTTGAGTTAATAAAGCAGATGTAATGAGGATGAGAGATTGACAGCCAGTCTGGCTGCCACCCACTTGCTCTGTAAATAGGTATTTTCCACCTGCAGAAGGGCTATGGTAATACTTTTTTGTTTCACAGGCACAGAGCAGCACTTGCCATTCTTAACTAAGAGGTGTCCTAAGATATTGTTGTTTCCTAAGAAAAGCAATACTTTAAAAAGTACTAAACATGAATATAAAAAGTACTAGTACATGAATTCATGGTAAAGGTATTTTTCTGGGAGGTAAATTTCATATGTATAAAAATATCTTACAAATGACTAAAGTGCACAACTAGGCATGCCAAAGTTTTAATTTGTCATACCCAACAAAGAAATGATGAAGCAATGAAGACTTGGGTGAGAAGAACCTTGCTGAATCTGAAAGGTAAAATAAAAAATAAGCTGAGGAGCTCAAACTGCATCCATTTATAAATCCTAAAGAGACATTGAAATCCATCCCCTATTTCCAGCAACCATAAACTTATACATTCTGACCTGCATATATATATAGCATATTTGCCCCCTTTTGTTTTTACATGAAGAATGGAGGCTTTCCCAGCATCGTAGTGACTCATTCATGCTTTCTGTCTTCCTCCCACAGTGGCAGTTTGTTCCATGTGAGTTCTGGTAAAAAGGCATCATACAGTGTTAATGCTAACATGTAGGAGTCAGTCATAGGTAAAAACCCCTATCACGATTAGCATTAACAACATACAGCCTACAGAAGAACTCCAGAAAACTGAGTATGAGCCACAGAGAACTGAACTGTTTTTTTTTCCAATTTGTTATCTGTAATATAAAGAGAGAAATGCATTTAGTAAATTGTTAGAGAACAGGGACCACTGTGTGTGGTTTTTTTTGTTTTTTTTTTAAAAGATGTAGTTAAATTTACAAAATAGCATAATGATAATTGTAATATATTTGGAATATCAGTCAGAAGAAACAATCTCTTAGGTTTACTGAAGTATTTCTCCTATGACTTCAGTTTTACTTTCCTTTGGTCTTGTTTCCTAAATTGCATTGCACAAGAAGAAAGATGGTGATGTAAGGAGAGAGAACATGTTTTAGTTATTTTGTGGCTTACATTGTCTTATATATTTGAATCTTTAGAATACATAATTAATCGAGATACTTAAGAGTTCTAAATAATCAAGTCTGAAAAAGAGCTTGTGATCAACAGCTGGTTATAATAAGTGCACCTTTTATATTCTCTTTATACATATATAAAATGTCTGTCACAGGATCTAGGTATTCTGAAAAAAATACAGGAAATACAGTTATAGCAATATCTATATACATGCCCTTTTGGTTGAATAAAGGGCAAGAGTCCCCAGGTAGATTCATTGGGCACCATGTAGGGGGAAATGCCCTTCCCTGGATCTAACTGAAGGACTGGAGCCAATATATATCAGAAGTATATACTAATTTCAAATAGGGGTTGGAGAGAGAAATGAGGGTTTTGCCCCTGCTTGTTGAAAGGCCCATTGTCTAATAAGCACTCTTAAAACCTACAGGACACTGATGCCTTACTGGAGAAGACTTAATAATATGGGGATAAATACCATGCAATACAGAAAAAGTTGTTAAACATAGATTTGTATTTATTATTAAGGGTTAGTCTTCTAATCTCATCTGTGATTCACATCCTGAAAGCTAGAGTAATCATGTTGCAACAAGGAAGCAAGAGTATTTGAGATAAGACACTATATATAATGTTTCAAATATAAATATATGATCACATGGAAATTAATATACTAAAGAAAGAAGGGTGAGACTGTCTTCTTTCATTAACAAACAAGTTGCATAAATTTTGGACAAATTTAAATTAGTTACATCAATTTTAGGGGAAGAACCATTGACAACTGTCCTTTCCCAGTCTAATTAATATACTATTCTGTTACTTCTCTGCCAAATCTGCCTCATCTTTTGATAAAGGCATGATTTATCAACTGTTTGAAAGAAAATAGTGTCGTCTTGGTAGATTTTAGACATGGTTCCGTTCTGAGTTTTTTCTTTCCACACAATAGCCATTTTATCCAGAAATAAGTTCACAAAACTTGGTCTGTAAAAACACAGTTCTGGAGCTCTCTCTTTGTGTGTAAGTGACTGAGACGTCTGTCCATTTTTATACCATTCTTAAATTTATCAACACAAGTGCAAAGGGGAAGTTAAAATGTCATGAATCTGTGGTCTAATTTAGAGATTTTAGGGAAATTACCTTCAGCTTTAGTTCACTCAAAATGAAACCACTTAAATGTGTGCATGATCAAGTGAAATAGCCGTGGGTTTGAAATTTCCAGACCCAGGATTGAAACAGTGATTAAAGGCCATAGTCTGCATGACTTATTCTGAAAAAACTCCCAGTGAACACAGCTATTGCTTATAGATGTAAATGCAATACAGCATGTTTAAATGAGGTAAAAGGTCTCTAAAGTTCTTGTAATATATGTCTCAGTACCACGGTGGGGTGAGTGTGGAGTGGAGATCCAAGATTAACCTTTTGCTGCTTTATTGCAGACAAAGCATCCAAATTAATTGGTACTACAGAGCTGAAGACTTTCCAGTGATATAATTACTGTATTATTTCCCTTTTTAAAGCATTTACATTTCCTGTTGTTTATTTCCCTTCTATGGTCCAATGGGCTTACATCTCAATCGACCCAAAGCCCAATGAAATCACCGGCACCACTGCCACTGATTTTTATCAGAAGAGTCTGAGTTCACAAGCCATCAGCATATACAAACAGTGCACTTCATTTTTCATCAGCCTGCGTTATCTGAAATGTGTCCAAGGTATGCATCATTTGCAGCATGCTGTCCCATCCCCCATGTATTTAAATCTATTGAGTATTCCCAGAGTCCCCTAGGTTTTACTAACCAAAAACAATGTTGCGTCTTTGACATGTATCAGCAACTTGCTGTAGGAGGCACTCTTCCTTTTCCAATCTGTCCCACTAGTGCACTTGCTCGTAACAGAAAGGCTGAGACAGAAATACAAAGGGTATAGCTGAGATGGGTTCCTCCAAGCTCTGGTGGAGTCTGGGAGGAAAAGCTATGTATGCATACATCCCACATCATCATCTAGCTACAGGAAACCTAGTGGCAGCAGGCTGGGCCCTGGGAATAGTGCAGAGAATTGGCTCCTCCATCCAAACTCTGGAGGGGAGGCAGCTCTGGTGAGCACAAAGATCCTCTCTGTGTTGGTTTGCTGTCCCCACTGCTCCATGAGAGATCAGTGTGGGACTGAAAGTGGGCCTTGTGTGGGCTCCACATATGAGTGAATTGGCTATCCCATTATGCTCCAGTCATTGTGTGAATTCCACAATCCTGTTAAATGTTTTGCTTCTAAGTTCTAAAACAACAACTGAGCCTTATCAGGAAGTGGTGAGAAATTACATTTCCTCTCACTGATCCTCTGTAACAGTTTTTTGCACAGCTGTCTGCTTTTCATTACACTAGCAAGTTTGTGGATATGATGCTGCCCTCGTGCCAGGTTGTAGAAACTGGCTTTTTTGATAGTGGAAAAGATGTTCTGTCCTTCCACCCATGCTAAAAAGAAATAAATGAAAATAAAAATAAAAAATCCCCTCCTAGCTCCCCATGCACATTTTTGTACAAAAGATTGATAAAACATTGTGTGACCTCCCCCTCCTCCTACTCATGATGATACCAAAGCATTTTGCTTGTTCACCAACTCAAATGCCATTTACAACCTTTGCCTTTACTACCTAACCTCCAACCCCAGCCAAGATATCCTCCAATATGGCTTTCACTGAAAACCACTCTTGCCAAAGGCTGTCTATTTCTTATAGGCTAATTCCTCCTCCAACTTGATCCATCTGCCTTTTTTTTTTTTAACCTTGTCACCCACACCCTCCTTTCTTAAATTTTGTTCTCTCTCTCCTCCTGTCTCACTGATCCTCCCTTTGGTGTCTCTTTCAGCAGGACTTCCCCTTTCTCATTCTTTTTTGGAGTGTTTAGAGCTCCATGATGAGTATTACTTCTGTTCACTGGGTGACCACTCCACTATCATGGTACTATCTATATCCTAATGAGTCATGGATCTACCTCTCCACTTCTAACTGGTAGCCCTCTATCTAATCCTGAATCTCAGTTTACCACCCTGACATCTCCTTTTCAATGTCTCGCTATTACTGCAGACTTAATATGATCAAACTGGGACTTCTTATCTTGCTTCTAAAACCCTCTCTATTCTTCTCATTCTCTAAAACTCTTTAAAGAAATCACCGTATTTTCTGGCAAGGTGGGAGGGATTGGGTCTTTTTTATTTATTTATTTTTTTATTGGACTTGTTTTTGTCGGTGGAAGGTACAAGTTTTGAACTCTGTGTGATTCAAAAGCTTGTACCGTCCTCTGAGAGAATTTGACCCAATAAAAGACATGACCTTGCCAACCTTGTCTCTAATATCCTGGGACCAATGCAGCCACATCAATTCTGCAAATAAGCTGAGAGTCAGACAGCTACAATCTTCATCCACATAATTGTTGTCTCCTGCTTTGGTTATTTCAACGTCCTGTTCTCTGACTTCCCTGACATCTTCATAGACCATCAAGCATGCAATTGCTTAAATAATTTTCTTTGTCCATTGCTCTGGCTTCCTATACCACAAGATAACTTCAGTGATGCCTCCAGCTGAACTGCATCAAGTTCCTGAGTTTTACTGCAATCTTCAGTGTCAGTCAGAACTCTGCCCTCCTGACTTTGTGGTCTTGTTTCTGATTGTGTTGTCCTTACAGATCAATAATGTCTGCCTCAGCTGCTCACCTACTCCACTTACCCACTCTTTGCATGATCTTCCGTGTATTTTCTCCCTCTTCCCACCTTATGCATGGAACTTATTACATGAGCAGATCTGAAAAAAATACTCCCTTCTCTCACTTCAGATCCCACCTCAAGATCATTTCCGCCATGACATCGACAAGGAGCCTGCTGGTTAGGCTGAGAGGCAGTTAGGGTACACTGATATTTAATTATGCAACATGAAAGATTGCAAACTTATATAGGAATTTGTTTGCCTTTCGTCCCACTTTTCATATATGTATAAATATCAAATTTGCCTCCAATATAATTTTTTTCAGGGCAAAGATGATGAGCACCTCTTATTCTGTACAGTGACTGATGCAACAGGCTCCTGATCCTATTTGAGGCCTCTGGGTAACTCTGATTCATTAATTTTGATACGTTATTATTTCATATGAGACTGATTTTGCAATGAAGACTTCTTTTATAGTATGACAACTCACCACATTCATAATGTTCTTATTACGTTATAGTTCAGTAAAAGGTCCTGCTTTTCAAAGACTGGATTATTAGTGGAAACCTAATAAATAATTAAGATAGAATCAATATTTATCTTTAATCTCCTAGGCACATGCAGTACCAACACATATCTCACTATTGTAAGTCTGAATTGATTGTTTCTGAAGACCACGGGGCATAATGCACTACTGCTAGCTCAGCCTTCCTTTCAGTTCTGCTGCTGCTCAAAACGTGAACACGTACATTGCAGAGTGTGCAACTATCTCAACCTGTGTAAGGGGATGTACAAGTAAACTGTTCTGCACGCTTTGATGTGCTGATTTCAACTTCCTTTGATTTAGGGGGCACTTCTCAAAGCATAAGGCATCAGTCAGAATTAGTAAGAGAGGCAGAATCTGTCTCAAATCCAACCGTGAATTCAGGGATAGAATAAACTGGTGAATAGATAAACCGGGTATGTAATCCAGTGTAATTCAGTGACTACAATTTTTCATGAATCTACTGCTCTATAGTCTAAATAGTTAGTCCAGTCCTTTCCATATACGCTGCAGTTGGGATTTTCAGAAACACTTAAAATGATTTAGGAGCACAAGTCCAAATGACTTGTCCCAACACTAACTTTACTAATATAGCTTCATTCAATTTTGGATGTGCTCCTAGCCCCACTGAATTTAATTGTTTTTTTTTTTTTCCAGTGACTTCAGTGGGAAACAGATTAGAATCTTTAATTCTTACATTTTAGTGTAATCTGAGAATTTCACATCATCCCTGAGCTAATTTTGATTGAATGTCTATTTACTTCCCTGCCATACATATTGAAATTCCCGTCAATTTCAATGGGAGTTCTGCCTGAATACATGCTGCAGGAGCGGGCCCTCTGTGAATGAAATACATCTACCCGTGGTACCCCATGGAAGCCCTAGCACTAATTCTGATCTCACATGCAGTGTGTAAAGTATGATTAATATCCCCTAACTTAATGGAGTTACAATGAAGGGAAACTAATGTGAGTGAGTTCTGATCAAATTCCTACTCTACTCTATGTAGTTTGTTTGGTTTTTTTTCCTGTCACTAACTTGGAAAGCCAATTCTAAAGTCATGTTATTGTTATTGAAATAACCAATACACAACATATTGCTTCAACCAATCTGATGTTTTCCATATTAAATTTATGTTTGCCTACTAGCACAATATGAAGCACTTTAAGTGCTTTTGAAATACTTAATTCCTTATTTTTGATCTTATTTCCTAATCATATGTGCTTGCTTTTCTTTATAAAAATGAATGTATCTGAGCACATGAAACTAGTCTGTTTTAACTATGCATTTATTGCAAACAACTAAAAATTCATTACCAGCATAACTTTACTGAAGTCAGTGATAAGTGGTGAAGTCAGTGGAGGGATGAATGCCAGGAATGAATTTGGCCCTCACAGTTGTCTGGTTTCTGTAATATTGTTACAAATCAGATCCCTTTACAAACATCACGCCATTGCATTTAACCACTCCTTAGACATTAATAGGACCAGAAATAAGGAGTTAACTACCTCAACCTGCTGCAAGAGCAGAACTGCACAATATTTCCAGCCTGAAAAATTCTGTAATCAAATTAGGTCCATTCTGTTTTTGTTCTTCACTATTATTTTACATAGGCAACTATGTGGCCTTGACCCAAATCAGGCTGTTTTCTGAATAGTTTGCCTGTCCTGTTTTGCCCTAAAGACAAATGATTAATTGGTCTTTGATGCCACTTAACGCTTTTTAAAGATACTGCATTTTCTTTTTTACATTGTATTTGCTTTTGTTGAATTGAAGTGTTTAAAGTTGATTAGGTGATACCACATTCTGTGAGTTGTAGATGATTTTTGATAAACACTGAAATAGAGAAAATAATTTGTTCATTTGAAAGCAAATGCAATTTTCAATATTTCTTTTCCTCAAGATCCTTTAATGAGGAAAAAATCTAATTTGCCAATTTAGGGTGAGATTCTGGTCCCACTGAAGTCAATAATAAAACTCCCATTAGCTAGTCAAGCCAGGTTGTCACACTCAGATGTAGTAAAAGAGAGATTATTAGAATGCTGCTGTGATTTCTGGTGTGATTGGTACAATGTATTTCAGTGCTTTAGAACAAACTAAAAACATATTATAATCAGACCAACTAGGTTAGATCACACTAAGAAATGCTAAACACCATGGTGAAATTTTGGACTCTTCACATCAATAGGTTTTCCATTGACTTTGAGGGGCATAATTTTGTCAGATCAGTTGTCCTCGATCCAGAAGGAGAGCGGGGAAGCTGCCAATTAAAGCCCCCTTAAATATGCACTAAATAAGACGTTTTGGAGAACACTAAACACATTTTTATTTTACTTCTCTGACATAATTCATTTTTCAGCTGGCTAAAGCGCAGAGTCATTTCAGGGAAGATAAAGGAAATGTGTGGTGCCGAAAATCATGACAACATTCCCCTTTGTGATGTTACAGGGAAGGTTGTGCCAACACTTACATTACAAACCCTCCTCATTGTGGGGGAGTGGAAAGGAAAAGAAACAGCTCACTAGAGCCCAAATTCTGTAGGTACTTACCGGTAGCTTTACTTAGAGTGTGTTTGAATGCTCAGGCTGTCAAAGCCCAATGAGTCAACTCCACTATTGACTTCAGTGAGGTTTTGTGCAGGCTTTAGTGTACCAGCCTTTTGCCTTTTCATACCTGAGTTCAAATGAGATGCAGATCACATGCACAATCTCAGTCTATGCCCTATTGACAAAAGGCTCAACACTTGGGGCTGCGGGGTGGGAAGAGGAACAGGTGTGTTTCTGCAGGTAGACTGGCTGAAAAAGTTTACAAAGTATCTGCTGTTCCATCTTTTACTCTAACAGGTGCTGCCAAGCTTTCATTTTCATTAACAGTTTAAATCAAACTGTCAGCCAGAGTCTCCCATTCCTACCTACATGACATAATACCATAAAAGGAAAAAAGAAAAAAAAATCCAGGGCCCTACTTTTTGTGTAGTTACTATTAAGGCTGTGACTTGGTACAGTTGTGTCTATTTTCCCCTGCCGTCACTCCAAAAGCTATTTGGCATCAGTTGTGCATAATGTATGAGTTTCAGATGGGATTAAATAATTTCATTGTTGTATATTCTATTAGTCCTAAATATTTAAGAGAACTTAAAAATGCTAATGATATTAAACTTTGAGATGTGAGCATTAGACATGTACAATAATGTGTTGGGATACACAGAACATATCCTCTCTATATATTTATATGGAGTTTTTGAGTTAGAAAGCGTATAGTACTCTGTAAAAATTATTTGAAAGGTATTTAATCTGACAGATCTATCCCATTCTCTTGAACAAATATATATTTACTCAAGACACTGGAAGAATTTTGAAGACTGATGTGTTTAAAATATATTTTTCAAAAGTTAACAAATATTAACACAAAAACCACATTATTGAGTAAATATCTTTAAAATCCTGCAGCATATATTTCTATAAAATGTTTTTGTACTTTTATACATTAAAAATGGCCACATTAAGCATAAAATAAAAGCATGTCTAGGCCTCAAGGCTGAATGACAATTTTTATTCCACAATCAATTTTTATGGCTGAGTTCTAAACTTCAGCGTTCTTATAAAACACAGAACTGTTATTTTTTTTATCTGGAAAGTCATATTAAACAAGTTATAAAGGGTATTTATATGAGTAAGTTTTTCCCAAATGCTGATATTTAAAAAAAAAATGCCTTACCCAAATGACAGGAGAACACTTGGATCTTTTATAAGAGGCATTTTTCAATTATGTGTTTGTAAAAAGAGGTCCAGAGCTGGCTACCTCTCTATTTTAATTTTTCTCCCTACAATTTAAAAGGTCAAAGTAAATCTGTAAAACAGGTTATTTTCTTAGCAGAGAGTATCCATGGTCAATTGTGGGCCAGAGGGAATACTTATATCTCAGTCATAAACCTCCTTTAGGATTGACATTTTAAATAACATAATCTTCTAAACTGCATCTCACAATTAGTTAAAAATAAGTGGGGGAGGCAAATAAGAGTTAAAAATTAGCCCAAGAATCCACTGTATTTTGTCCTAGGTGTGTTGTGACTTCCGGCATATGAATGTGTATGAATCTATAGAAGGGAATGTGTCACAAAGAATGTTGTCTGTGCTCTTGTGAGCGTGCCTAGCTGTGTGTTTGGCTTTCTAAGATGCAGCTCTGTGCGTGGATGTGTGTGCACATGATTCTGAAGCTGAGCCTGCGCTGATCATTTAAGCTTCTGAACTCCCTCTCTGGGCCCGCTCCCTTGGACAGCTCCAGTCTGCTGTCACACATTTTCATTAAAAGAAAAAAAAAAACCAAATCAAAACACCAAAACCTACCTTCTACGAGACAATTTCTTTACAGAAAGATGCAAGTAAAACCAATGCTGCGAGGAGGCCACAGACTTCCTTTGTTCTGTCTCACTTGTTAACCAAGAGCACTGGGTTTGTTGTTTTTTTTTTTTCCCTTCTAAAAAGAGAGAGAGAGAGAGAAAATGAAACAAACACAGGGAGGAGGGAAGCAACTGAGGCAGCACCAGTTGCACAGCAGGTCTCTTGGTCTGTCTGGTCACCTTGATATCCCTGCAGCACAAGTTAGGCAAAGAAAGTCTGCTCCAAAGAACTTGAGACCCTTTATAGTCATGAAGGTGACTCATAACCAACCGACTTGGCTTTCAGTAAATCCCCTGCCTTTTTTTTTTTTTTTTCTCAGAAGAGCTTTTTCTTTGTTGTTTAAAAAAAAAAAAAAAAAAAAAAAAAAAAGGAAAACAGAAAACTCCAAATGAAGTGAGAATTTTTCTTTAACATCATGTACTTTCCTTTGCTTGGACAGGGACAGTTTGACTTCCACCTTTGAATGTAGTAATAATAATACATGCAAATGCTTGCTTAGTAGTGATGGTAACATGTTAAATAAGGGGTAAGTTGCAAGAAGGGAGGGAGAGGAGAAACACCACATACGCGCATACGTCTTCAGACATCTGTAATGTGACTAGCTGGAGAGGGACTACATTTCTGGGAGCTGCTTCTCACTCTTCTTTATACTACTTTTTTATCCAGAAGTGGGCTGCACGGATTGTCTTATTAACATTAAAGCCAGTGAAGCTGGTGAGAAAAAAGGAGGCACCTCACTGAGATGGCTAAAATTCCTCCAGTTCTCAGCAAACCTGCACTGAGAGACCTGGCAGTACCAGCTCGGTCAAGTTATAACCAAACTGCAATGTGACAGTAAAATAATGGATTATGTAATGCTGGTGCTGACTCCATTGCTAAGGCTGCAAGGTTCTTTTCTTAGCCTTACTCTGTCACTCCCAGTTGCGGCATTACTAGACGTTCTCAGATGGTGCTATTGCAGATGATTTTGATAGTTCTGTTGATCTGAACACAAAAGATTATCTAGGGGGAAATGTTTATTTTTAGCAAAGATGCCATTCTTCCTACGACTGAGAATATCACCAGCAAAATTTCTTGTGCCTGAATCTTGCCCTAATCAACTTATTTCTCAAGCATAGTTGCTGCCTAAAGATTTTGGTTACTTAAACAAGTATTGCATGATACCCCACTACTACACCCAGGCCTTTCATATAATAATTCCTTGTGGCCTGATATTTTGGGTGCTAAGGAAGATCATATAAAACCTTGAGGGTTAAACTAACTATCCTTCCAAGGTGAGTGAAGCTAGTAAAGTGGCTACATCTGACAATGGAGAGGTAAACCTTTGCTGTAGGCCTGTGGACATTTGAATGTCCCAAAAATAAGTGTTGCAGCTGAGCTAAAATCCCAGTTCCTCAGCAGAGGAAGTATCTTCCATCAAAGAACAAGCTCTTGTTTTCTTATTATAGTTTACTTAAATCTGGATGGGCATGACTGCAGAATACTCAAAAAATATTTTTAATATACTATTGGATATACTTTTCAATGGGTAGCATTGCATCCAAACATTGTAAAAAATCTTTTGGCTTTGGACACAAAGTATTTCTCATTATCGTGGCTCAGATTCTGGTAGCTGCTCCTGTAGTTTCCAAATATTTTTGCTTAACATAAAGTATCAGAGGGGTAGCTGCTTTAGCCTGTATCTGCAAAAATCAATGAAAAGTCCTGCGCACCTTATAGACTAACACAGAAGTGTGTCTTTGCCCATGAAAGTTTATGCTCCAATATATCTGTTAGTCTATAATGTGCCAAAGTACTTCTCGTTGTTTCTTAATATAAACTGTGCACGCTAGGTGAGAACTGATAATTTTTATTCCCACACATGGATTAACTGTACTGCTAGATGAATGTGTGCTACATTTTTGCTATCTTTAGTGACTATGATTTTTGTCCTTTACTGCTATCGATAAATAAAAGGTAAATAAATATCCTTTTGATTTGCTAGAATCCCTTCTCTGTAGCTTTGATTGTAGTGAAAACCTGCCGCTAGAGTTCAACATGTCCAGAAAACCAGCAAGGATAATTTTGCTACAAAACTGAGAGACTCTATGGAAAACAATAAAGAAAGATCAATTTTAGTGGGGGGTAGGGTAGTCTGAAGGCTTTCTATGATGCACAGCTTATCTACACTGCAGGGAAATGAAATATTGTGTAAGTTAAAATTTAAACAACCTGAAGGTGGGCCCCAAACTCGCCATGTTCAGATAGTAGGCAGATCTGTACTATTTCTAGGTTTAACCAGGCTTCTCTTTGGTGTTCTGGTTCTGAGCAATCACTAATAACAAGTTTTGTCCTTTTAAAGAGTAAAAGGGCTATTTCTGATTAATTTATTTTCATTGAATAGTGCTTTACTCCACCGTTAATCCTATTTAAATCAAAGGGAGAACATTCAAGCAACAAAGCACTACTTAGCATGTGCAAGGGTATCAGAATATGGTCTTAAACAAGTGTTTAGTTGTCCAGTGTTAGAAGCTGCATAACAAATGTAGCCTTGTGGTTCAGGATCAGGACAACTGAGATCTTGGCTTTACAACAGACTTGCAGTGTGTACTTGGGCAAGCCACTTAACCTTGTCTCACTTTATAGATGGGGAATTATCTTTGAGGTCACAGCTGTCTCTTGGAGAAAATGTGCAGTGGGACAGTGATCTCAGATGGGCTTTATAAGTGCTACTGTACTTCTGCTGTTAATATTGTATACTTGATGATCACCACACATATATTGATTAAAGTAGTCAAAGTAAGAAGTATTACTTTGGTTTCCCCCATCAACTTTCCAGTCTCACTGTCAAAGAATCCCTTTTGCCTTTCATACTCTTATTTCCCTTCGAAGGGTATTTCAGAATGTTTGAGGCACTAGCCAGGAACTCCATATACCCTTGGTGTTCTCAATAAAGTGAATATAAAAGATCCACTGAAACAGATCCAAAAGACTTCCAGAGTTATAGACAAGACGGCCACATGTAAAATCAAAGTTCTAGCTACAAAGCCATCTACTTGTATGACATTTAAATTGAACAATTAGCTCGTCTGGATTTTTTTTAAAAGTACAACTATGAAATCATAGGATTTTTCTAGTCCAACACTGGTCTTTGCCTTACAGCTGTTTTTGCTAAATGGGCCATGAGGTGACAGCAAGGAGGATGAAAAGGGAGATTAGGAAGGAGCCCTTTAAACCAGAGCTGCAGGAGTCCTGGTGGCAGTGATTACTGGTTAGGAGCTGTGGTAGTGTGGGTAAGGAGAAAATGTCTCAGCTGCTTGTGACCAATTAGGCATGAGCTCCTTCCTCCCACTCAGGCTCGTTCTTTTGAAGTGTAGCAGCTGTGGAGCTGCAGGACACAGAAGAGGATCCCGTGGGAGTACATAACTGGTTATATGTTTGACACCCTTCTCCTAGATTCTTCAGAGCATGTCGCAGCACAGGCAGAGGCCTAGCAGTACTGAAATATAACTGCCTCATGGAAAAGGCCACATCTCAGTACCGATACTACTCTCTCTCGCCGTCGCTTTTCAGTAACTTTAAATGATGAAGTACCACCTATGTCAAAAACAGCCTCCTTCCACCTTCAGATTGCTTGGAAATATTATCCCTCTGATGAAATCTTGGCCACAGTGATCAATGTTTTTATCTGCCACAGACTGGATTGCTACAGTTCACTGGAAGGGGAAGCACTGCAGAAATTCCAGCTTTTGCAAAACGCAGCCGCCTTCTTTCTCAGTGTGATGGGGTGCTGTGAACACATCGCCCAATCCCTTCTTCTCTGCACTGACTCATGCTTCTAACGGCAGTTCAAGGCCTTGGTTGTGATCTTCAAAGCTGCTCATTCATATTTGCAACTTCACTTCCATCTATGACCTTCCAAGATACTCATACTCTTCTGGGACAATGCAGCTCCCAAAACTCAGGGCAAAGCTCACAAAATCCAATAATAAAAATAATGAAGTATTCTTGATCTGGGGAATGAATGAGCTTCCCAAGAACTGAGACAACCTTGAATTTACTCTTCTTTTACAGCATACTGCAATACTGTCTTTGAGAAAGCTTTCTCACCATAATGGAACCGGAACCTCTTATTTCCAGGTAAACCAGAAGACTCCCGGCACTTCATCATAAAATGTAATTGAATTGCAAAGCACATGGATCCTGTGTTGATGGGAGCTAAAACCCTTAGGGAGAATTGTATAATTGCAGAATTGGTGACCTTTTCTAACTGAAATTTGCATTTTTTCTGCCTGCATTTCACTATGTCCATAAATCTCCCTATGAGGCCTCTAAAATATTTCCTTGCCTAAGTACCTGAAAAGAAAAATCCTCTTAATAGCTTCTTTCCTTCCTGACACATCTACCTTCTCTCACCAGCATGACTGCTTGCAATTCTGTCCTCTCTCCTTCTCCAGTTTGCCCTGTTTAGATATCATCGTTCTCTCCCACAGGAAAAGGTACCTGCCCTGTAGAGCTTCTAAGTTCTGCTTCACCTAAACTCTTTCCATGGGAATGAATTTCACAGGACAGGCCCACCTCACACCTGTGGAGCAGAAAAGAGATGGAGGAAGTGGAAAGGCCTGTTACAAACCTCAACCAAATTACCCTAGAAAAACATGTGGAAGAAAGTGAGCGATAGTAATTTCCCCTTCTCCTTTGCTTCATGCATAGCCTCCAAGTAACCAGGAGGAACCTAGGGAACTCCAGCGATCAGAGATTCACAGGAAGATAGGGCCATCCATGCAGTGGCCCATACTTCTGCATTGGTTCCACACTTCCAGTGAGGAGCCATTCTCCTTGTTTACTGGCAGAGTAACTCCCCCTCTGGTCTCCCCCTGGAGGATACCGTTGAGAGGGCTATGTGGATCCAATAATACAGCCTCAGAAATATCCCTCTACTTGTGCAGATCCCAATTTTGTGAAGAGCCTTCTGTGGGTTCCTAGCAATGTGAGTGGATGCAGGGATGTTCTTTAGGCATTTTGGGCCCCCTGTAGTACTATTAAACTGGGGCCCCTCTGCCAGACAGCAGTCTTGGGCAGGGGTGTGATGATTTTTTACATATGTAATTTTATAATCTTAAGCAACACACTAATGCAATATTTTAAAGCAAATTTTAAACTAAGGTCATATAAACTGTCACAGTAAACTCAGAAACTGACAAGAAATATCTGAGGTAGGCAAATGCTAGTTAGATGGTTTCATTACCACTTGAATGGCTCTTTCACAGGTTCAGCATTCTGCAAATAGGTCTGTCAGGTTTTTTCACTTTTATGTTGATCAGATACTCTCTGGAGGAAGCAGAGCCACAGAAAAGGGATAGGAAGATACAGATGGGTGGACATTAAGACTCAGTGGTGACCCAAATAGTTGTGTGTCCTATGCAGCCGCTTGGTTTGTATGTGAGTAAAGATGACCCTGTGTGGATGGTGCTAGAGCGAACTGGACCCCTCTTCTGTGTGTAATAGGGGACAGCCATATGAAGAAAGCTCAATCCACACATAGATCTGGGGTACAACCGGTTCCCCTGTTTTATGAAAATCACTTTTGTGACAGAACTCATCTTGAATTTGTTTTTACTTCCTGCTGAAGCCTTAAGATAAATGCATTTGGTGAATTACTCTATACATTTTGAGCAGATACTTTACTCTCTCCCACTCAGGAAAAAAAAAAGTTAAATATAGGGGAGTGTTGCATTTTCTAAGCATGATCCTGATTTTCAAGACTATCTGAAACCACTGAAGAATTGTTCTTCAGTAAAGTAGATGAAGGATTAGTATTTACATTTTTAGAACCTGGAGATTTTTGATGGAGTGTGGGCTTGTTTGCTGACCTGCACGTGTTTAAATAGCACTTCAACAGCCATGATAGACTACACAAATCACCCAACATGAAAATTTTTTTTCAGTTCTGTGACACTATATCAGTGACTTGAAGTAGAAAAAGTAGGGCTCAGTTTGGAATAGGGACTTCCCCACCGACTGTATGTTGTAAAACATAACAACTACTGTTAGAGAGGCAGCTATATTATAACATGCCCTTGCCGTTAATTCCTGTTAGTGGTTTATCCCTCTTCTCATCTCCATTGCTTTAATTGAAGAACTTGTGTTCTTCAGAAATATTAAGAAATACATTATTGTTGAAAATGAAGTGTCAGCAATAAATAAGACCCCAAATAGCCTGTTCTTAGCGACACAACTGGTAAGACAAGGTACTAAAGTTTAATAAATCCAAAGTGTATACAAGGGCTGTAAAATAAAGCCAGACTAGCAAATGATATATTTTAAGCAGTATTTAGTGCCAACAACCATAATTCTTAACATGTATGTCCAGTGAACTTTGTATTCAAGAAGAATGTCAGTCAGAGCACTACATGAAGAAGTTCTACTAAAACAGAGGGTTGGTTGGTTTGTTTATTTGTTTTACGATACAGGCAATACATTTCAACCCTCAGCCCAGATAGTCTTGTCCAACTGTAACCAATCCTTCACTAAGGACCATGGGGTGGATGAGATGACCCCTAGATCTCTGCAGAGCTCAGAGTTCTATTCTAGTACTATGTCTACGCTAGGGTGATCTGTCAACAGAAGTTGCTGTTGGAAAAGAACTTCCGACAAAGCTTTTGTCGACAGGGCACGTCCAGCCACAAAAGCAGATTGAAAAAGTAATCCATTCTGTTGACAGAAAGCAGCCACACAGCCATTCTCTTGACAGAATGGATCCCGGAATCTCATCAGACAGGGTCACATAACTGGCAAGTCCTTCAAGAAGCCCCAGCCAGGTGTGCCTTAAAAGGACTCCCCCAACCCATGTTCTCTGGTCATGCTGAGGTTTGCCTACCTCTTTGGCTGTGTCTACACTAGCCCCAAACTCTGAAACGGCCATTTCGAAGTTTACTAATGAAGCGCTGAAATGCATATTCAGTGCTTCATTAGCATGCGGGCAGCCGTGGAACTTGGAAATTGATGCGCCTTGCCGCCGTGCGGCTTGTCCCGACGGGGCTCCTTTTCAAAAGGACCCCGCCTACTTCGAAGTCCCCTTATTCCCATCTGCTCATAGGAATAAGGGAACTTTGAAGTAGGCGGGGTCCTTTCGAAAAGGAGTCCCGTCGGGACAAGCCACGCAGCGGCGAGGCGTGTCAATTTTGAAGTGCCGCGGCCACCCGCTTGCTAATGAAGCACTGAATATGCATTTCAGCGCTTCATTAGTAACCTTCGAAATGGCCATTTCAAAGTTTGGGGCTAGTGTAGACATAGCCTTTGAGGGACAGCACAGCTACTGCAGGGGTCACACACTTCCTGTGAAAGACTTTGCACTTTCCAGATAGCCGTGGTTCTAGAACATCTCTTGGATTTGTGCTGGACTCACTTTCAATTGCTTGAGCTGCTGTTCACCCCGATCATGGCTGCCCTCCTCCTCCTCTGGCGGGGGGAAGCACCTGCAACCAGTATCAAGGAGCAGTGCCTGAGGGTCCCACCTGTCCCTACACCCGGGATGAGCAGCCAGGTCTGGAGGTATATCACCAGTTCCAACTGGTGGGACTGGGTGGTCATGAGGCAGTGGGACTGTTCTGAATGAGTACAGGGAAGGGGTCAATCTCTCCTGCTGTACTTGAATCCCAGATGAGCCAATGGGAGTGAAGTAATTCTGTTTAAACTGAGAACAATTGCAGCCCTTGGGATTTTTGTCTCTGCATATGGCAGGGAGAAAGACCCAGAGGGGAGAGGGCTCCCAGGCAATTGGAATAAAATCAAACACATCCTGATCATCGCAAGATCAGCCATTGAGGTGTAAGTATGAGGGAATTATATAGTTAGATGTGTTCAGCTTTCTGGTTATTTTAAATTTGGATAGGCTGTTGGCTTCTTACCTTGTTATATTATAGGTTACTCTGTTTTTTAACCTTTTGTGTTGTTGTTTGACTCGAGATTTTCCCTCTGTAACTTTTAAGCTGAATCCCAGGGAAAGATTTTCCTCTGCATGCAAGTCATGATTTATTTACTTTTCTTTCATTTTGTGAATAAATCACTGTTGTAAACAACTGATCTGATTTCTCTGTCTTAAGAAGAGTCTGTGACTCAAACCAAATGGTCAGCTACTGAATTACAGGTTTTTTGTGTCTAAGCTCTCTCCAGAAGAGAGGTTTATGAGCTTGGGGTGCCCTTAGGAAGACATCCGACTGTGTCTTCTTGGGGTAGGTTTTTTTTTTCTCGCTTGCTAGTGGCAGTGAAACTATCCTGCAAGGCCTGGGAATCTATGACCCTGGGAAATTTTACAGAAAAGCCTGCTTACAGGCAAGATGTTTTTTAAGTCTCCACGGGGCCCCACTTTCTGCAGTAGGAGTGTAGCGTGGGGAGGAGCCCCTGACGGGGATGACCAGCAGTGGCTCCAGAAATTCTGCATGAGGCAGGAAACCCTCCTGGATCTCTGTGCCTGGCTTGCTCCTACCCTTTGGAGGGAGGACACCTGGATGTGGCTCGCTATCCCCCTGGGGAAGTGGGTTGCCATCATCCTATGGAAGCTTACCACCCTGGACAGCTACTGCTCTGTTGTAGTCTGGTGTGGGGAAATCCACTGTCGGGGCCATCCTCATGCAGGTAAGGCACTCTTGGACTGCAGGCCCTGCCTGTGGGGGAGGAATGCATGGGAAGGGGGACCCTCAGGAAGCAGGGTCAGGGATGAGATGGGTGGAGTGGGGGTGAGAGGAAGTCCCATCCTCAGAGGACCATGCTATTCCACCCTCACATAGACCTGTTGCTGGGGAGGTGGCCCTATAAAGGGGGTACCCAGACAGCACAGTGTGGAAGGGGGATGGGAGAGGACAGGGGAGCCTGCCAGGGTCCAGGGAAACTCTCCCTCAGTCCCTCACATGTGTTTGGTTGCTCCTGCTATGGAGGGTCAGCTGCATCACAGAGCTGGACACAGTCATGATTGGCTTCACTGCCCTGGGGTTCCCCAACTGCTTTGGGGCAATCAACAACACCCACATCTCCATCCATGCCCCTGACCACAGAGTGGTCCCATTCATCAACCTCAAGGAATACTATTCCATTATGCTGCAGGCCCTGGTTGACCACTGGGGGTGGTTCCTTGAGGTGTACATCAGGTGATTGGGCTGGGCACATGATGCACGGGTGTTCGGCAACTCTGGCTGGTACTGGAGGATGGAGTCATGAGCCTACATCCCCCACTAGGAGCTGGCAGTTGGGAATGTGCAAATACCACTCAGCATTTTGGGGAATACCACCTACCCTCTCATACTCTGGCTCATGAGGCCTGGACCCCACACAGGACCTGTTCAACACCTACCTCAACTGGGCTTGGAACCAGGTCAAGTTGCCTTTGGCCTTCTGAAGGCATGGTTCAGTTGCTTCCTGCCCTAGCTGGATATGAGGCAGCACAATGTCCCCCAAGTTGTAGCCTCTTGTTGTGCCCTCCACAACATTGTGGAGTAAAAGGGGTATGCCTTCCTCTCAGGGTGCAGGGCAAATGCCAGCCTTGGCTATGAACAGCTGGGGGCAGCTCCGGTTCACCAAGCTCACAGGGATAGGGTGAAGATCTGGGACAGCTTCTCTTGGCTACGTCTACACGTGCACCCAACTTCGAAATAGCTTATTTCGATGTTGCGACATCGAAATAGGCTATTTCGATGAATAACGTCTACACGTCCTCCAGGGCTGGCAACGTCGATGTTCAACTTCGACGTTGCTCAGCCCAACATCGAAATAGGCACAGCGAGGGAACGTCTACACGGCAAAGTAGCACACATCGAAATAAGGGAGCCAGGCACAGCTGCAGACAGGGTCACGGGGCGGACTCAACAGCAAGTCGCTCCCTTAAAGGGCCCCTCCCAGACACACTTTCATTAAACAGTGCAAGATACACAGAGCCAACAACTAGTTGCAGACCCTGTATATGCAGCACGGACCCCCAGCTGCAGCAGCAGCAGCCAGAAGCCCTGGGCTAAGGGCTGCTGCACACGGTGACCACAGAGCCCCGCAAGGGCTGGAGAGAGAGTATCTCTCAACCCCCCAGCTGATGGCCGCCATGGAGGACCCCGCTATTTCGATGTTGCGGTACGCGGATCGTCTACACGTCCCTACTTCGACGTTGAACGTCGAAGTAGGGCGCTATTCCCATCCGCTCATGGGGTTAGCGACTTCGACGTCTCGCCGCCTAACGTCGATTTCAACTTCGAAATAGCGCCCAACACGTGTAGACGTGACGGGCGCTATTTCGAAGTTACTGCCGCTACTTCGAAGTAGCGTGCACGTGTAGACGCAGCCCTTGTGGCCCCCAGTGACCTTCCGCACGGTACCCTCAGCAGGAGGCCTCAGGCCCGCAGCCCTACCCCTTCCTCACCACAACCCCTTCCACCCCTCCCCAGTAATGAGGGACATGGAGTTTGTGAACAAATAAACCCTTTGCTGTACAATAGACAAAAGTGTTCAAAACAGAATCTGTGCAAACAGCTATTTGTAGAACAATAAGTAACTATATACATTGCAGGGGGACGTGGGATGGGGGGCTTCAGTCTAGTGAGGGGATGGCAAGGAATGTGAAGGGCACTGTTGGGGCAGTCTAGCAAGGACTCTGAAGGGCAACAAGAACAGTTTCTACAGGCATGATAACAAAAAAAAGGGTTATTGGGGAGTGTGTGGGGCCATTACTGGATGAGGGAGGTAACCTGGTGACAGATGATGTGGGAAAGGCTGCCAAGTACTCAATGCTTTTTTTTTGCCTCAGTCTTCATGGACAAGGTCAGGTCCCAGACTACAGCACTAGGCAATGCAGTATGGGAAAGAAGCTGGCATCTCTCGGTGGGGAAAGAATGGATTAAGAGCTATTTAGAAATGTTAGATGCACACAGATCCATGGGCCTGGATTTAATGCATCCAAGGGTACTGAGGGAATTGGCAGAAGTAATTGTAGGGCCTTTGGCTATTATCTGTGAAAACTCATGGATATTGGAAGAGGTCCTGGATGACTGAAAAAAGGCAAATGTAGTGCCCATCTTTAAAACAGGAAAGGGCAATCCAGGGAACCATAGACTCGTCAGTCTTATCTCAACCGCCGGAGAAATCATAGAGGTGATTCTCAAGGAATCCATTTTGAAGCTCTTGGAAGAGGAGAAAGTGCTCAAGAGTAGTCAACATGGATTCACCAAGGGCAAGTCCTGCCTGACCAATCTGATAAGCTTCTAGGATGAGGTAACTGGCTCTGTGAACATGGGGAAGTCAGTGGATGTGATATATGTTCACTTTAGCAAAGCTTTTGATACAGTCTTTCACTGCATTCTAGTCCATAAATTAAGGAAGTATGGATTGGATACAGGGACTGTAAGATGAATAGAAAGCTGGCTTGACAGATGGGCCCAATGGGTAGTGATCAATGGCTCTATGTCTGATTGATGGTTGGTTTTGAATGGGGTGCCCCAAAGATTGGTTTTAGGGCCAGCATTGTTCAACATCTTTATTAATAACCTTGATGAGGGGATGGATGGCACCCTCAGCAAATTTGCAGGTGACACTAAGCTAGGGGGAGAGATAGACACATTGGAGGTTAGGAATAGGGTCCAAAGTGACCTAGATAAATTGGATGATTGGGCCAAAAGAAATCTGATGAGGTTCAACAAGGAGACGTGCAGAGTCCTGCACTTGGGATGGAAGAATTGCAAGCACTGTTAATGGCTGGGGACCAACTGGCTAAGTAGCAGTGCAACAGAAAAGAAGGTGGGGATTACAGTGGATGAGAGGTTGGATATGAGTCAACACTATGACCTTGTAGCCAAGAATGTTACCGGCATATTGGGGTGCATCAGGAGAAGCTTTTCCAACAGATCTACAGAAGTTATTATTCCCCTCTACTCAGCACTGGTGAGGACACATCTGGAGTACCACGTCCAGTTCTAGTCCCTGCAGTGTAGAAAGGATGTGGATGCACTGGAGCAGGTCCACTGGAGGGCAATGAAAATGATTAGGGGGCTGGAGTACATGAGCTAGGAGGAGAGGCTGAGGGATTTGGAGTTATTTAATCTGCCCAAGAGAAGAGTGAGGGGCAATTTGGTAGCAGCCTTTAACTTCCTGAAAGGGGACTCTAAAGAGGATGGAGGGAGGCTGTTTACGATGGTGACAGATGGCAGAACAGGGAGCAATGGTCTGAAGTTACAGAGGGAGAGGTGTAGGTTGGATATTAAGAAAAACTATTTCACCAAGAGGATGGTGAAGCACTAGAATGTGTTACCTAGAGAGGTGGTGGAATCTGCATCCCCGAGAGGTTTTTAAGTCCTATATTGACAAAGTCTTAGCTAGGATGATTTAGTTGGGGTTGATCCTGCTTTAGGCAGGTGGCTTGATTAGATGACCTCATAAGGCCCTTTCCAGCCCTAGGATTCTATGATGCTAGGGGGTGGGTAGCCAGGACCCTGCAGGGGAGCAGGACCCTGAGCTGCGTCAGCCACAGGATTCCCTCCTGTTGCAAATTTGGGGTCCCTGTTAGGGCTTGCATGGTGCCAGGAGCACAGGGAGATACAGAGGCGGAGGGGCATTTGGCAGGGTCAGGCTCAGCCAGGAGAGCAGGGGGAGCCTGGGGAGCAGGGCGGGGGGGCGGTCACTGACATGGTGGGGGGAGGGGCAGCTGCAGCCATCAGCCACTGTGCTAGGTCCACAATAGCCAGTGGGATGTTGGGTGGGGACAGGGCAGCAGGGCCAACATGTGCGGGGAGAAGGGCTAGCTTAGTGGTAAACATTGGCCTTCTCCCCCCACCTCACCTTGTAACCCCCGGGTTGTGAGCTCAGTCCTTGAGGGGGATTTCCAAGGGTCTGGGGCAGGTTAGATTTAAAACAAAAATATTGTCAGGTGATAGGACCTGCTGTGAGTGCAGGGGATTGAACTCAATGACCTCTCAAGGTCCCTTCTACTTCTACAAGATGTGCGTATCTCCATTTTTCACCCCACTGTAGACCACATGTACCCCTGCCTCAACTCCTTGAATGTGGCCTGCATCTGCTCCAGGGTGTGGGCAGGGTGTCCTCTGTCAGCCAGGGCTGTGTTGAAGCAGGTGTACCTTGGGCCATTGTGCCTCATAGCAGAGGGATCCAGGAGGGCCTCCTGGGCCCACAGGCTCAGCAGGTCCTGCAGCTCTGGGCCTGTCTAGGATGGGGCCCATCATTTGCTGCCCTGGGGTGGGTTCTGGGACCCCTCGGAATGGTCTCCCAAGGGCTCTGAAGTTCTCAGGATGGAGGCTTTTGGCCATCACTCGTGGTATGTGGTTCTGAGAACATGTTGGGGAGCCACTCAGCACGCTACTGCTTGCACACTTTCAGCTTCCTGCTATGGGGTTTCTGGGGCTCCTTGCAGCTTTAAAACTGGCTGGAGGCAGAGAACATAGAGCTGTGACTGCTGTGGACATGGTGGTCCCCCCTCCCCCCCGGCCAGCTGGCCACTACCATGGAGGACTCATCTGTTGACAAAAGCCTCACCCACCCTGGGCATCCACACTTGGTTTTTGTTGGCAGATTCTGTCGACAAAGGTCTTCTGCCTCATGGCGGAGAGGCAGATGGCTGTCAACAAAAGTGCCACTTTCTGGGGAGTGACTGTCGACAGAACACATTTGTAATGTGGAGCTCGGCAGCTTTTGTCAACAAAACACCTGTTTTGTCTCAAAAAAACCAAAACAAAACCCTAGACCTCCAGTGTAGATGTAGCTTAGAAGAGTAATAGTGTGCTTTCCATAACGAATGCTATTAATGTGTTTTTTCAAGGTTGCCTAAGGTGGCTTTGTGATTTGGTCCCTTCTGTCCATCTAGTTGCCATTGAATTATTAACCCATTTCACAAAGGCCATAAAACAGCTATCAAGTAACAACTTTTGGTAAATGTTCCTCTTACATTTGAACAGGTGACTCACTGTATCCCACTATGCTGCCTTTATCCTGTATTTATATTTTTAATAAACATTTTATTAAATAATAGCAAGGTTTTACAATGCCATATTTCTTCCAGAGAAGACAGTCAACTTACTTGTTTTCTATACCAACTATTTTTGTTGGTGTTTCAGTGTGGTTTGTTGAAAAAGTTTGATGGTTCAAATCTTTAGAATGTTCAAAACTTCAGGACATCTTTTTTTCTTGAAAAGAGTTCATAGTGATTTGGCCTGCCCCAATATTTAGTAAAATAAAAGTGAGATGCTGACCTCAAATATATCAAGTATATCTACATAAAACCTCTGTAACCAGAATAAAGCACCTGCTCTAACCCAAGGCCTGCATTCTTATTTAGTGGTTAGACATATACCCCATGCAATGTTTAATTTATAATAAAAGAGGTGCTGGGCCTCAAGCAATGTTTTTACATTAATAATTGATGCAACAAACCTGTAGATGCTGTGCCTATGAACTACCAAGCCTAGAGGTGTCAGGACTCAGCCATGTCAAGGCTGGTAGAAATTAAGCACTGGCTCCATGTATGGTAATCCATAGCAGAGATACTAGAACGTTTAACTAAACATTAACTCCTACACATTTTAAATTCTAGGGAGTAAAAGGAGGGCATAGCTGTATGGTTAGAATACCCTTATCCTAGTTCCTTATTATGCTGCAGGGCCTAGCTCTGTTTGGCCTGGAATAGGTTGTTGTAGGAGGAACAGCCACTTCTCCCCATTCGCAGGACATTTGGTGAATGTAGGCTGGGTTTCCCATGACTCCCTGACTGGCTGTAAGGTAACCTGGAGTTATCTTCCATGGTGATGTTCAAAGGGGAGAAGACAGTGGATACCTATGGTAATTCTCATACTTTTGTAAAGGACATGGAATCAATTAATCCAATTGCTACTGGGAGCCTTTTTCAACATTGTTCTAAGAAAATCCTGACCATGATGTCAACCATGGTTTTGTTTTCTGGGGTCAGCCGGTGAATGGCCAAATTGTGTGCCATTGGCAGTTCCCTTTTGTACAAGGTTCCTTACTGAACTTCCTTTGGTAGTTTTCAGGGGAGAATCCAAGTTGATCCTATTTGGCAGCCTTCTGGGCAGAGTGGGATAGGAATTCCTCTGCACTTAGGATCCTGTGAGCAGCTTGGCCTTTCCCAGTCAAGTAAAGCATGAGCCAATGGGCCAGAAGCTCCTCTCCCAGTCACTTGAACATTATCGGGAAGGCCTTGAGGTCTTCAGAGCTAGTCAGTTTGGTGAGAGTGGGTCCTGAAAGAAGCGCATCGGGTAACACTCTTGTGGAATGGCTCTGCAGACCTTGAATGAACATCCTGGCCCCCATGACTTGGAACTTTTGGTTCTTGTTTATTGCTGAGTGACTAGAAAGGCCTCCTGAAACTGATGGTTTCACGTCGTAGTTTGTTGCTGCTGTAGCATTACTACTAAAATTTGCTCCATGGCCTTTCTTGGAGGCGGCTGAGGTTTGAGTCCCTGTTCATGCATGAGATGTGGTAATATCTGGCTGGCCTTTGGTCTCCCCAACCCCTTATTCTCCCACTTCCAGGTCATTTTTTACATGGATTCCACACACATACTTGGCCAGTCGCTACTCTTACCGGGTATGGGGTTTATTCAGACAAAAACTCAAAATTAAAATTCAGAGCCACAAAAATTTGTCCTGAGGCATGGCTCTTACCTCAGAGCCTGGGTGAGTGAAAGGGTTCCTTCATTTGGCCCTTTTCCTTTACATGAGTTCTTAGGGATGACCCGCCTGCGTTCAGCTTGAAGTAGTATGGCTCAGAGCTGACTCCACTGTAGATATCTTAAGCTAAGGCTACACTATAGTGATCTTTTGAAAGAAGCCCTTCCGGAATATCCCTTCCGCACACAAAAAAGCAGATCAAAAGAATGATCTGCTCTTTTGAAAGAAGCATCTACCCAGCCCCTGCTGTTTTGAAAGAACGGGTCAAGGATTGAAAAATCAGGTTCCATGAGGACTGCTCTTTTGAAAAAAAAGAGCCAATGGAGGATCTACACACATTTTCTTTTGAAAGAAGCTTTCAAAAGGGGGTGCTTTTCCTGAAACGGGAAAGGAAGAGTGAGTTCGAAAGGAATGCCACATTCTTTCGATTTACTTTCAAAAGAATGTTTTGTGAGTGGAGATGCTCAGTGGGATCTTTCAAAAGAGTCCTGTTTTTTCAAAAGAACTTGCTAGTGTAGACGCAGCCTCAGAATCCACTTCCCTAAAAAACTGTTTCAGCTCTCTGCTAAGGAACCAGCTGCTTGTGGTGCCTTCCCAGCACCAGAACTCTCTAATTCTCTCATTTAATTAGTCTGCTCCACACTTCAAGTCTCTTGTATGTAGCTTCCTCATTCTCTCTCACTCCTTTTGCTCTCTCAGAGGCTACATCTACACAGCAGTCTTATGTTAAAATAAGCTGTTCTCCTTGTGTAGGGAATCCAAGGCTGTGTCTACACAACAGCCTAAACTTGAAATAATCTACACAATTTGTGCTACCCAAATTGTGTAATTTATTTTGAGTTGATTTTGAAATTGGCTATTTTGGCATGTGGCTCTGTGTAATGGCGCCACATGCCAAACTAACACCCTATTTCGAGGCATCCCTGTACTCCTCCTCCAAGTGCCCCCATTGTCTCAAAACAATTTTCAAGATAAGAGTGCACTATTCTGGCATCCCTGTATTCCTCCTTGGATTCCTAAGAAAGGATTCCTCCTGTCTTAGATGTGGGGTGCTATTTCGGGATACTGCTGTATCCTGAAGTAGCACCCGCACTGTAGACATAGCCCAAAGAAAAAATCATTCTTCAAGAGGGCAAAAGATTCAACATCCCTCTGAGGAAGAATCCAAACTTTGTAGCTAACGGTGATGTCCTCTGCTATGCAGAGTTAATTGGATATGCTTTTTGGAGATGGAAATTGGGATTTTAGTCTCTATTGATGGTTAGGACTATTTCACACTCTGCCTTTTCTTGTTCACAGGGAAATAGAAAAGAAACATGGTTTACGTGAACTATGAGAGCATTTCCTGAAGTGAGTGGGAGTTTTGATTTTGTGAGAAACATGGACTCTGGACCACAGAGTTTTACATCTTCAAAGAACTTTCCAAATGTGGACTAAGCAATGAAGAATGCCACATCTCAGAATGACTTCATTAGATTTCTAGACTGCCTTTGGAAACTCAGGTTATCTGACTAACTTGGGAAATTCAGACAGGAGTTTGTGAGTACTTGTCCAAATCAAATCTTCAAACCTTTGCAGCTTGTCCATCTCTAGATAAGGTTAGAAACTGATATCAGAACAACCCCTACAAATGCTAGAAAGAGAGAGCCAGCTCTGGATCTGAATTCATGGCTCAGGCCCTGCTCCGTTCAAAATCTATCAACTTTGTGTGCTGTTGACTGGGAATAGTATGTGTGTGTGTGAAGGGTTGGGGAGGAGAGAGGGAGTCAAACAAGTTCCTGTTTCTCAGATTGAGGCCAAACATACTAACCTTTAATGGGAAAATGATTATTTTGTGGAAGTTTTATACCCAGATGAAAATAGGGGGCTTGCACAGAAAACCATTCTTGTGACTTTCAGCTACAGCAGGATAATATGTGAACATTTACAGAGATGTGTGCCAAAAAGAGATATTTAAATAAAGAGAAAAACCCCTGAATCTTAGCAATATTTCACTCTATTTTTATTACTGCACAGTTACTAGGTTGTAAATGTAACGTATGGAAAGGGTTAATAGTCTGTGCACTTCAGTTGATAAACGTACTGCAACAGGAAAACAACTTGGGTTACATTTCCTGTAATAAAGAAAACTTGGGCTGTCTGTATTTGGCAAAGCACAAAGCATTAAGAAGACAGTTTAATGGAAAGGAATGGAAGGAGAAGACCTACAAGAGCATGTTTCACAGAGAACAATGTGGGTGGGGAATTTTTATAAACTACTCACAAGTTCAGAAATTTCTGAACAAGACAGCCTCCAATTAATAATCTTCTTTGTAGCAAAACAAATGGGGTTTAAATTTTCTTCAGTGTGATGAATCTTATCTTCCCAGAATCTGCTTATTGATGGTCCTGTCAATGCAAAAGTCAGGGTTTTTTTGAAAAAGACTCATGTAAATTGGCACCTTTGCTAGGCAAAGATTACTTTATGAAAAAAAAAAGTTTACTTCTGAATGTCTTTAAGAGATCTTATTTGCAACACTTTTCAACACTTAGATTAAATTGGATTTTTAATATAAATCTGCTAAGTAAATTTTAAACACTTAAATGACTGTTTTGGCTTCTTTAATTCTTAACAAACATTCTATTTTCAGGAGAACAGCTAGACAGCTTGACCAACTAAAAGACTAGATTTACGCACATCCATAGTGCTATTGAAGTAACTGGTTTTATTCATGTGATTAAGGATTGCAGGCTCTGAGCTATCCCTTCCCAAAATATTTACAGAATTGTTGAACTAAAACACGAAGAAATACCTACTGTGCTCTTGACAAACTAACAATATAGCTAAAACTTATGTTAGTATTATGATGATCTGGCAGATAGTGTCTGAGTTAACTTCTGAACTCCATTTTGGGAAATATCATGTGGTATTTTGATCTCTATTTGAAGACAACTTTCAGTGTGACTAAAGCTAGCAGAATTCAATCCTATGCCAAAATAAATAGGAGGAGAGATTCTGTGGCCAAATGATGTGGCTAAAGAAACACTATACTATTTATAGCTGGAGATGGTCTGTAAGTTAATGCATTTAGCACCCTTTTATATCAGGGTGTGATGCTGCAACTGGTTCTTGTCTCCAGCACTCCCTTTAGGCCACCTGCTTCTCAGTCCATCTTCTGGGGCTTGGCTCTCAGGCTAAAGTATGAAGTTCACAGTCCCCTGCCAGGGTGATAAGTTTATCCTGAAAGTTTACATTTGATATTAACTCAAAAGAGCCTTCAATCACATAACATCCAGTACTCCTCCTGTTGGATTTGTATGTGCCTTCCTCAGAGAACCTGTTTCCATCCTCTACTTTGGGTTCCAGCCCAGGGAAGGCATACTTCTTCATACAAGCTACTGTTTCTGTACACCACTTCCTGCCTCTAAACCCCATTTTGCTGCTTCTCCATTCCCCCATGCTTTCCCTAGTCTTCCTTTAGTTTCCAGGCCTTTGGCTTTCCCTTCTATGCTTAAGTAACAAATATTTGCTGTTCTTAGGCTCCACAGAAGTGTTTTTTTCCTAAACTTAGCTCAGTTCCCACCCCCCAGGGCTCACCTACTTGACTTCTTGCCTGTTTAGGACCATGCCTCTCACAGAAGCATGAGCTAGTCCCTGCCAATTTTTCTGCACAGGCAAATCCTATTTCTGCTACTATTTCCCCTCTAATAAGTTCCTGCCAGTTCCTTATAAGGCCAATGTGTGCAATGGTCCTTACCTAGCTTCACTACCGGCGTAATTAACCAATCAGAGGTGCAATATTTGACTCTGCATTCACTGTCTGACAGGTGATGGAATTGAGCTTCATTTCATGGTTCTTTGGGGGCCATTTCTATGGGTTCAATAGTCATTTAGCTACTATAATGCATGCCTACCACTTCTGGGTGAACATCCCTTCTTCTATTGTAGGAAAGAACATGGCTCAGTCATGATATCTTCATACAAGGATATGGCTTTTATTTTGATTTATTTCATTAGCAACTTTACAAAAAAAAGCTTAGGTACACAAGGCATTCAGATACAAATCTGCCTGTAGATAAATAAATATCATTATAAATAATTCAAAAGAAACTCTTAAGTTTCCTAGGACTAATGGACAGTGGGATTTCCCATATGGGCCGTGTCTACATGTGCCGGCTACTTCAAAGTAGCGGTGCCAACTTCGAAATAGCACCCGTCACGGCTACACACATTGGGCGCTATTTTGAGGTTGACATCGACGTTAGGCGGCGAGACGTTGAAGTCGCTAACCCTATGAGGGGATGGGAATAGCGCCCTACTTCGACGTTCAACGTCGAAGTAAGGAACGTGTAGTCATTGCGCGTCCCGCAACATCGAAATAGCAGGGTCCACCATGGCGGCCATCAGCTGAGGGGTTGAGAGATGCTCTGCCCAGCCCCTGAGCTCCATGGTCGTCATATGCAGCGCCCCCTTAAAGCTCCCCGCCCCCTGTCTTCCTGTGCAGGAAGCTGAGAGAGCGTGCAGGCGGCAGCACAGCCATGTGGCCAGCCTGCACGTTCCTCTGCGCCCACACATCCCCACTCTCCGCGATGGCCGACCCCGAGTCCCCCAAGCGCCCCCAGGGGACCCCCCCCCAAGGTGAGCCAGGGCTCCCAGCCCAGCAGCCAGGTGGGGAAGCGGCAGCGGGGCCCCTCCTGGACAGAGGCCGAGCTTTGGGACCTGCTGGGGATCTGGAGTGAGGAGGAGGTGCTCCAGGTAATGGGGAGCAAGAGGCGGAACACGGATATGTTCGCTCGGCTGGCTGAGGGCCTGGCCGCCCGGGGTCACCCTGCCCGCACTCCGGATCATGTACGCAGTAAAGTGAAGGAGCTGTGGCAGGGTTAAGCCCAGACCCGGGATGCGGCCAGCCGATCTGGGGCCGCCCCCGTCACTTGCCCCTTTTACAGGGAGCTCAGGGCCATCCTGGGCCCCTGGCACACCTCCTCCCTTCCGGCCACTCTTGATACCTCGGCCGACGAGCCCCAGCAGGCCCCGGAGGTGGAGTCCGCCCCGGAGGCAAGCCCCGCACCCTGGGGGCCCCCCCAGGAGCCCACCCCCGGGGCACCAGAGGAGGAGGAGGAGGAGGGGGAGTCCTCCTCCAGCAACGCCGGCCTGCGGATCGCCATCCCATCCCAGAGCTCCAGTAGGGCGTCTGCCCACCGGGTGTCCCCCGACCGTGGGAGTGGACCATCAGGTATGTACCCCCCCGGTGCACACCCCCAGGGTTGAGGGGTGGGGGTAATAGATATGACCAGGGCCCTCCACATGCCCAGATGACCATGGCCCCAAGGACAGCAGTGGCATGTCCCTCAGAAGAGTGCATCAGTCCCTGCCCCCAGCACGACAGTGCCATGCCCCATCCCCAGGGCTGGGGGGAGCGGAACCTCTAGGGTCCCCCGGGGGGAAGGGGTGGGACACCCATCATCATCATCATCAGCATCTCCCAGGGACGGGGATGGGGAACCAGCAGCAGAGGGGTGGGGGGACAAGGGCCACGGCTCAGGGGCCACCCTAATGGCTGTCTCCACTCTTCCTTCCCCCCTGTGTTCCGCAGCTGCACCATCGGAAGGACTGGAGAGCGCCGGCGAGTTGTCAGTGGTCCCGGACAGCCCACCGGGGCCATAACTCCAGGCCAGCCCCTCGGCAGAGGACTGACCAGCCCCACGGCGGCAACAATGACGGTGGACCCAGCACCACCACCCGACGGCGACGGACCCCCAGCTGCTGGCCATCCATCGTCGGCAGCTGGAGCTTGCCGAGCAGCGGCTGTGGGTGGAGGAGCGCCGCCTCCAACTCCAGGAGCGGGTGCTGGCCTGGTGCCAGGAGGCATGGGGGGCTTTTATGCGGACATTCGACCGTATCGCCGACTACCTGGCCCCCCATGCTGCGCCGGCTGCCGCTGCGCCCGCCCTGCCTGCTCCACCCGCTGTGCCACCCGCTGCGCCATCCGCCGTCGCACCGCCACCTGCCACCGAGGGCCCTTCCACCGAGGGGGACCTGGGGCCAGCTGACACCCACTGGCCATGTCTACCGGTCCGCCCGGCCCCCAGCCAGCCCTGGCCAGGGCTGAGGACGAGGCGTGGGTCACGGCCGCCCACCCCCAGCGCTGGACATTAGGGGGTGTGGGGCCCAGGATGTGGCCCCCACCCTTTGTATATATTCCCCCCAGTTTAATGTTCTTTTGTAAATAGTTTTTATATTAAACCCCTGATGTTATGCTGATCCTTGCTCCCCCATGTACATCGTTCTCCCCTTCCTTGTCTTCCCCTTTCATCTTATCTTATTTACAATACATATATATAATTTTGATTTTGCCTGTAAATAGTTAGTCTTGATAATAATAATAAGAGTTCTACAGATATTTGATTTAACGAACAAATGTCTGCTTTTATTTACAAGAAAGGTGGGGGGGTGCTCTTGGGTGCTCTGTGGTGTGGGCATATGGGTAGGGAGTGTTGTGGAGGATGGGGGGATGCAGTGTGGGGCCTGCCAGCATTCACCCTGCGGCCTCATTGAACTGGGCCTGCAGGGCCTCCCGGAGCCGGGTCCCTTCGGGGTCCACCTGGTGACTGGGGGCAGCAGGTGGCTGCACATTGGCCCTGCCGGCCTCCACAGCCCAGCCGTGAAAGAAGGCCTCCCCCTTGCTCTCCACCAGGTTGTGGAGGGCGCTGCACGCGCCCACAATCTGGGGGATGTTGGTGGGGCCCTCATCAAGGCGGGTGAGGAGACACCTCCAGCGCCCCTTGAGGTGGCCAAATGTGAGCTCCACCACCTGGCGCGTGTGGTTCAGGCACAGGTTGAAGTGCTCCTGGCTGGCTGACAGGTGGCCCGTGTAAGGGTGCATGAGCCAGGGCCGGAGGGGGTATGCCGCATCTGCGATGATGCAGAGGGGCATGGTGGTGTCCCCCACAGGGATCTCCCGCTGGGGGATGTAGGTCCCCACCTCCAGCCGGCGGCACAGGCCCAAGTTCCGGAATACCCAGGCGTCGTGGGTGCTGCCAGGCCAGCCCACATAAATGTCCAGGAAATGGTCCCAGCTGTCCACCAAGGCCTGGAGGACCACTGAGTGGTAGCCCTTCCTGTTTAAGTAGCGTCCTCCACTGTGCTCCGGGGCATGGATGGGGATGTGGGTCCCACCCAGACCCCCGAAGCAATTGGGGAAGCCCAGGGTGGCAAACCCCTCGATGGCTGCTTCCGGGCCCCCAAGCCTCATGAGCCTGTGGAGGAGCAGGGCGTTGATGGCACGGACGACCTGCAGGGGAAGCACATGGGAGAGCACCAATAAGGGGTGTGCAGGGTGTGTGTGGCCCTCCCCTGCCAGGGCCCCCCTCACCTGCCAGGGCTGCCTCCCCCTCCCGCCGTGGGTCCTCTTACCTCCATGAGGACAGCCCCGACGGTGGCCTTGCCAACACCAAACTGCTGCCCCACGGATCGGTAGCTGTCTGGAGTGGCCAGCTTCCAGACAACGATGCTGACCCGTTTCTCGACACTGAGGGCACGCCGCATGGCGGTGTCCCGGTGCCTGAGTGCGGGGGTGAGCCACTGGCATAGCTCCAGAAATGTCTGCCGGCTCATGCGAAAGTTCTGGAGCCAGCGGTCGTTGTCCCACTCTCCGAGCACCAGCCGCTCCCACCAGTCGGTGCTGGTGGGGTAGCTCCACAGCTGGTGGCGTATGAGGTGGGGGGGGCGGGGTGCTGCAGGGTTGGGGGTTGAGCCCTGCTGCCCTGCGGGCAGCTCCTCCTCTGTGGCAAGGAGGTGCTCAGCTGCCTCCTGCATGGCATGGAGCAGGGCGAGCACTGCTCCTGCAGGGGCGGCTGTGTGGACCCCTGGCTGCTGCTGTTGCTGCTGCTGCTGCTGGGGGTCCATGCCTGCATTGCTCGACGTGTGCGTGCCTATGGCTCTGCAGACTGCGTGCTGTGCAGGCTGCGTATGTCTGGGAGGGGCCCTTTAAGGGAGCGGCTAGCTGTTGCCCCGGAAGCGCTAGTCTGCCCTGTGACCCTGTCTGCAGCTGTTCCTGGCACCCTTATTTCGATATGTGCTACTTTGGCGTGTAGACGTTCCCTCGCAGCGCCTATTTCAATGTGGTGCTGCCCAACGTCAATGTTCAACATCGACGTTGCCAGCCCTGGAGGACGTGTAGACGTTATTTGTCGCTACATCGAAATAAGCTATTTCGATGTAGCGTGCACGTGTAGACGTAGCCATGGAGTGCTTGTCGGATCAGGCATGAAGTACTTCTGGACATGTTCATAATAAGTTTTATTCCTTTGACAGATAGCATCCTTCCAAGGCAGTAGTATTTCCTTATGTTTGAAAAATATCCAGAAATTCTAATGAGGATTTTCTGTCCACATCTGTGGGGGATGTCCACCTGACACACCTAAAGGGGTTAAGACGGCAAGGGAGGACAATTAGCTGCTCAGGCTGCATCTGCAGCAGGAGCTGGGGAGCACAGTTTACTTAAAGAGGAGGCTTAGTTGCATAAGTGCCTATTTAAGCCCTATCTTAAGCCTATTCCTCTCATAGTAGCAAAAATAGGATTTGCTTGAGAAGAGAAACTTGCAGGGAATAGGTCACACTCCCATTAGAAAAGTAGGCTTAAGACAGGGCTTAAACAGGCAAAGATAGGCCTGTATAGAGCCCAGGAGCTGAGATCAGAAAGGGGCGGCAGTAAAGTAGACAGTAGTCACTCCCTAGGACAAGGGATGAGTGTTCAGGGCTATAGAGAGTAGCTTATCATTATTACCTGGAAGGAAGAAGTTTGGACTGGCAAACCCAGAGAAGGGGAGAGCCAGAAAGGCCAAGGGGAAAAGCAGGAAGGTATGGGCTGCTGCTGGGAGGGCCTCTGAGGTAGAACGTGGAGTTGAAAGTGGGACCAGATTCCCCTACTAGCTCTTGGGAAGTGGCACAGATCGAGCAGTGAAGAGCTGACTGTCTAATATGATTTGATACTCTTCCAGGGGGAAACGTTGAGTGGGCTTGGCTGGAAGGGAGCAAGACCCCATGAAGTGATAGGGAGGCTATGGATCAAGAGAGAAGGAGTGCCACTGGCCACCCCGGGCTAATTCCCAGAGTGGCTTAGAGGAGTTGTTTTCTATCAGTGATGAGAGTGCCTTGTGACAGCATCCAAAATGTTTGTTAACCATGAGAGTGACTTTTTTTCTCGAGTAAACATAGACATGACTGGAAATGAAGCAGTAAAACAGGGTAACACAAGTGAATGGGTATAGTACATGCCGATAGCAAGGTCAAAGAGCCTTTTTGGCTCCTAATGGAGCCAATGGTGACGCTTCCAGTGATTGCAGTAATGGCTGGCGCATGTTCATAAGGACGTACAAGAGGGAGAGGTCTTGGAAACTACATTTAGAAGTACTAGGGCTGAGTGCCTCTTTTGGCATTTTCTCTGGAATGCTTCCAGTTCCAGTTGTAGGGCTGGGTAGTCAGGGTCATCTTCCCAGCCTTCATGTATGGTTGAGAAGATAATAGTATTGCCAGCCTCAAGTCTTCAAAAATCCTGAGTTAGCCTCAAAACCATCGTGATATTGCTTGATAAATAATGCATTTGTGGTCTTAATTTTTTTTTGATGTTCTACAACTTAGGACCACGTGGGTTGGACACTTTTTAAATGACAATTGAGATTCTGATACCAAATAATTTCAGGGTCTGGGGATTTAAGGGAAAACACTAAAAAGTCATGATACTCTGCAACACTACTGTGTCACCATGCCTCTTACCCCCAAATGATGTCACTGGATGGTCTCACTCTTTTATCTGCAGCTACCTAAGCCCCCTGTCTCCTCAAGTGGAGTTTCCCTGTCTTAACAGTAATTGCTGGTTTAGAGCAGTGGTGGTGGGCAGGTGCTGAGCTAGCCTGGGAGTGTACCCTCTTGCTTGCCCAAAAAGACACAAAGCAGGCCCAGAAGGCAGGCTCTTGAAGCTGCAGTTGTGTCTATCCTGTTGTCAGCAATCAGAGCCCACAGAAGCACAGCTCCAGGCAGCCTCATCAGTAGAGCTGGTCTGCATCAGTTGCCTGATTAGCCAGGCCAGCTGAGGATAACAGGCTGGCTCCTAAACCAGCAGCAGCTCACTGGCTTTTCAATGCTCATACCTGCTTGTGTTTTTCCTTGTTCCTGCTGCTCCTGCCTTGCACCCAGCCTTACCTTTATCCTGTCCTGTCTTGAATCTCTTCTTGCCTGATGCTCTTCTCACTACAGTTTCTGAAACTATGTTTTGACCGTTGGCACAGATTCCAGCTTGACTCTGGGCTCTGGTACCCACTTTCTGCCTTCTGATTTTACCCTTGACTTTGGCTCCTGATAATTGATTATGACTAAGACCCTGGCCACTAGGATAGACTAAGCTCATCCTGGTTGGCTGACATTGACCTAGCTGACCAGTATAACAGCTAACCAGTAGCTGACTGGGGGAAAGGAAGAGAGTGCCGAATGCTTTGTTAACCTGTAGCCTCAAACTCCACTGGTGACTGAATGCTAGTGGGGTGAAGATATTCCCCTCATCCTCCCTTCCCACAAGAAACAGCAGTGTGAATAAATGGTCAATTTTTCCAATGTTGCATAATTGAAAGAACTCTGAAAATATTTTATTCTGTAGAATATGGGGAAACTAGCTTGCTGGAATGGGAAGTAGTTGAGAAAGGAAATGGGGGATGGGGGTGTGCCCCCAATAAAAACCAACATCCTTAAGGCTAATGTTGCCTCCTTTTAAATTTTGGTCCTTTTAAATGGTGATTGTGCATAAAGCTGAGACTAGACATACCAGTAAGAGAGGACGTTTTTTTCTTTTTCTGTTTTACAGTGGGCAGGTAAGTTTCGTGTACAAAACTGCAAGTTTCTACATGGGCTCATTTGCACCACATAACTGAATGCTGCATATATGTTTCCTTCACTTTTGTTAACAAATAATGCCAAACCACTGAACGTTAGGAAGCATTCCCATTCAATTTCTTAGAACTTTGTATTGTTCCCCTTTCCTAAGAAGGCTGCCGTTACAATCATGTGTCAAGAATGATTCATATAATGCAAGATAAATCTGTGTGTGCTTAGTTTTCTGGATATTTAGTTGTTCATAAGCTTTCATGACTTAGTTTTGATTTGGCCTGTATTTTCTTCCTGGATACATATGACTTATTTTTGATTTGGCCTTTTTCTTTCCCCTGTATATGCATGACTGTTCATTTTCTTCTTTTGTAAATGGCTCCTGTTACCATAACACCCAGCCATCTTCACAAAACAAGCAGTCCTGTCACACTTTAGACTAACACAATGATTTATTAATTGATCCACTTTCGTGAGACAGACCCACTTCAGATCTGGAAAATTCTGACTGTGACTATTCAGTCAGGCATCTTACATTTTTAAAAGAACCCTCAAAAGAGAGAGGTAAAAAGACTTTATATAAATGTTGAATAGTAACAGAGGTAGCCGTGCTAGTTTATATACTATGAAAACAAAAAAGCAGTCCAGCAGCACTTTAAAGACAAACAGAATAATTTATTAGGTGATGAGCTTTCGTGGGGCAGACCCACTTCTTCAGATTGTAGCCATACCAGAACAGACTCAATATTTAAGGCACAGAGAACCAAAAACAGTAATCAAGGTTGACAAATCAGAAAAATATTATCAAGGTGAGCAAATCAGAGAGCAGAGGGTCAGAAGGTGGTGGGGAGCCAAGAATTAGGTTTGTAAGGATAGTAATATGCCATTCAAAAAGGGATTTAGGGGGTCATAGTAGACCATAAGCTGAGTATGAGTCATCAGTGTGACATAAGGAAGACAGGAGAAGTAATTCTGCTTTACTCTGTGCTGATTAGGCCTCAACTGGAGTATTGTGTTCAGCTGTGGGTACCACATTATAGGAAGGCTGTGGAGAAATTTGAGAAGGTCCAGAGAAGAGCAGAGAAACAAGAATGATTAAAGGTCTAGAGAACATGAGCTATGAGGGAATACTGAAAGAACTGGGCTTGTTTAATTTGGAAAAGAGAAGGCTGAGAGGGGGCATGATAGCAGCTTTCAAGTATCTAAGAGTATTAGAAAGATGAGGGAGAAAAATTGTTCTCCTTAACCGCTGATGATAGGACAAGAGGCAATGGGCTTAAACTGCAGCAAGGGAGGTTTTTGTTTGACATTTGAAAAAAATATTCCTGTCACGATGGTTAAGTACTGGAATATATTGCCTTGAGTGGTTGTAAAAGCTCCATGATTGGAGCTATTTAAGAACAAGTTGAATAAATAGCTAGCAGCAGGGATGATATAGATGGTGCTTGGTCCTGCTGTGAGGGCAACAAACTGGATGACCTCTTGAGGTCCCTTTCAGTTCTAAGCTGTGTCTACACGTGCACGCTACTTCGAAGTAGCGGCACTAACTTCGAAATAGCGCCTGTCGCGGCTACACGCATCGGGCGCTATTTCGAAGTTAACTTCGATGTTAGGCGGCGAGATGTCGAAGTCGCTAACCTCATGAGGGGATCGGAATAGCGCACTACTTCGACGTTCAACGTCGAAGTAGGGACCGTGTAGACGATCCGCGTCCCGCAACGTCGAAATTGCCGGGTCCTCCATGGCGGCCATCAGCTGTGGGGTTGAGAGATGCTCTCTCTCCAGCCCCTGCGGGGCTCTATGGTCACCGTGGGCAGCAGTCCTTAGCCCAGGGCTTCTGGCTGCTGCTGTGGCAGCTGGGGATCCATGCTGCAGGCACAGGGTCTGCAACCAGTTGTCGGCTCTGTGTATCTTGTGTTGTTTAGTGCAACTGTGTCTGGGAGGGGCCCTTTAAGGGAGCGGCTTGCTGTTGAGTCCGCCCTGTGACCCTGTCTGCAGCTGTTCCTGGCACCCTTATTTCGATGTGTGCTACTTTGGCGTGTAGACGTACCCTCGCAGCGCCTATTTCGATGTGGTGCCGTGCAACATCGAAGTTGAACATCGACGTTGCCAGCCCTGGAGGACGTGTAGACGTTATTCATCGAAATAGCCTATTTCGATGTCACTACATCGAAATAAGCTATTTCGATGTTGGCTTCACGTGTAGACGTAGCCCTAGTGTCCTATGATTCTATGCTGAAGTAAGACTTCTGATAATTACAAACATTTCTCTGGGTCCATACTAGCTTGCTATATTCATATAAATAGTTCTATCTGAAGTCAGTGGAATAGATTTTTCATTTCCACCCATCTAAACAGAGATTAAGTCACTGAGGTTACTCTAGATTTAGACTGGTATAATAAACATGAGCTTAGTCTGCTCTACTGAATTTAATTGGATGGTTTTTGTGAGATGAGTAAGATTTCCGATTAGCTATATTCCAAGTGTGCTCCAGCACCATGATGGTTGCCATTATATAACACAGCTGAACAGAAGGTCCAGAAAGACCTCAGAATGCTGCTACCAATTTCTGGGTGTTTTTACTGACTTACCTTAGCAAAGATTAACATGGCTACCTCTTACTTAGCAAACATAGTTGAGGTGAATATAATTGTCTGGGATGGGCCCCAAGTGTGACTACTTGTTGGAGACAGTGGGCTGTGAGGGAAAAAAGGACATATGTTAGAGTGGTATGAAGGGATGTGCAATAGGAGGATGAAGTGCTATTAACAAAAACGCACCCTTGGTGATGAAGGAAGAGCTGTTAGAGAAGGAAAAACACCCAAACACTTGGGGAGGAGAATTCAGGCTGCTTTACTTTCTTTGGACACATTATACCCCAATTCATGGAATGATGATATTTGTGGAAGATTCTGCTTTTCTGTCCCTCTCTGAGCAAAAGATGTAAGCATTTGGACCATAAGACCCCAACCAATGTTCGCTTTAAACTGAGCCACACAGGAGAGATTCAGGTTCCACCCATTTGGTTTCTGGAGCACCAACAGCTGGAATCATAAGTTTATATGTTGATGCACATCTGCACAGGGCTGGTTGCATATAGCAAAATTTATTCCACACATGGACAGAAAATAGACCACTGACCTCAACTCCAAATGGAAGCCTTGATTCTCTTGCATAGTCGTGGAGACTTTCCTGTCAACTTTTTTTTTATGTATAATATATACTGTGAAAGGAGTGGCCTAGAAAACATCACCACCACATGAAATTGTGATCTGTTCTGAGGGCTGAGTCACTAAAAGGAAGAGGCTACAGCACAAAAGTGATGAGAAAGGGGACCATCCAAGGGAGTCAAACTGCCATTCGCCCACCTTGGTAAGAAGCATTTCCCTTCACAGCGTCCCCTTCCACCTGAACAGCTCCAGCACGGTCTTTGTGGAGGTGAACAATAATCCCTGCTGGAGCTGGCTCTGAGGCTCTTGCTCATGTGAGGGTCATGGCCACAAAGGACTTTTCAGCCCAGAAAGGAAAAACCCCAGCCCTGGGAACAAGCCAGCTGTCTGAAGCCCCTCATATGGAGGAAGATCTGAGGGATTCTGAGGCTGCCTTATAGCTTTCTTTGGCTTTTGTAAAGTTTACTGTGAGGGGTATCCAGGGTAGTTTGATTCCTCTTTTGTGGGTGAACATCCCAATATGGTGGTGCTTGGAGCCAAGCTTGGTCAGGAGTTATCCCTGGTATCTCCAAGATGCGTGGGGTTTCTTTTTGGTGCACTTCAGATTCCCCTTCAGTTTTCTGGGCAATCCAAGGCTTCATTGCACCCATATCCCTGATAAAAGGGGAAGCAGGGAACAATGGAATTTCTGGTGAGCAGTGCAGAATATGAGGGCAGTATGAGTCGTCTGCTGGGGGATTCCACATGGATCCTAGCATGGCTAGGACTGTCTCCAGCTCAAAGGGGGAATCCAGCCTGGGTCTAGAAAGGGGCAGTTCAGCTGTCAAGGCCCCCTTGAGATCCAGCCAACGGTCCAATTTGTACAGACCTGGTGAACGCTGAGGTGACAAGGACTGCACAAGGGCCAGATGATCATTGAGTACGGTCTGGGCACATTAGCACCACTGACATTACTGCCTCCCAATTGGTTTCTGTTTTGGGACCCAGAAACTGAGCTCCCTACCAGCTTTGTGTCAGGTTCCGATAGTTGACATGAGGTTCAAGGGCCCTGTTGGTTACCAGGCAGCAAGTCAGGCTACAGGTGGGTAGACCAACGGCAGCAAATGAAGAAGGGCCAGTAGGAGGTGGACATCTGTTATTCTGGGTTATATTGAAGTGAGAGAGCCTTATGCTGGGACACTTAGCTCAATTTGGATTGACTTAAAAAGCCCGTAAAGTAAAGCACTGTAGAGGTGATCTCTTTCTCATTGCTGCTTGGTGGATTTTAAAGGGGAATCAGGCAGGAAAGATGGGAGAATGGAGGGAGCATAAACTTCCTTAGGATGCTAGATAATTGGCTTCAATTTTTTTGTAACTGATGCAAGTTTATTTGCAAGCATAATGGTTCTGCCAAGTGGAGCTGGCTGCATCAAGGGCCAGGTTTGATACAAAACAGAACTGATTCAAGCCCCCTCCCAGCAATGTGGGAAAATGAAACAGTAAAAGGCAAAAAAGCAGCAATAGTTTGGGGAAACATCACAATCACATTCAAAAGCTTGTGCCCATTAGCCAGCCTGACCTCCACAGTGCGTTGGGCAGTGTTCTTGCCTCTGTTTCTTCCCTTGTAGAGGGAATGTTTGACAAACAAATGCTCCTTAACAAATCACTTACCTCTTCCACTGCACCCCACTCAGAATTGGCTGTACTGGGTTAGTGAAGACCCAGTGTTCAGAGCTGTGTGCAGAGGGTCTCATCTCCTTCTAGAAAGATTGTCAGGGGTATTGAGTAATGTATCTGCAGTCACTGCGCGACTGGCTGTTTGCTGCTGTCTCTGCTGCTTTTCCTCCGCTGCTGTAGCACACTTGCTGCCATGTTTGGCAGCATCACCACTTGACCCAGATCTCTAGTGAGTTCAGCAGTCTGTGATTTCATTAGGTTGTAGGAAACCACACTGGCAGTACAGCCTCTGCAGGGTGTCTCCTTTCACTCCACTCCCGACACCAGCTCTAAGGAGGATCTCCTAGACTTGCATCTCAGGCAGTCAGCTGTTGTAATCATTGAATAGAAAAAATAATTCACAATTGAATCTAATTAGTTCCCTTTGTCACTGGTGAGGGTGTGACACTCTGTACCTTAGTACTTCTGTGGATCCCCCATATAGACCTCAGTTGTGTAACTATGGTATGCTCTGTACAAAGTGTGCCTGTGAGGTGTCATTTTAAATGCCTTCGCCTGTTGAATGTTAATATCCTGTTGAGTTGTGTGCATTGTCTTTATATGAGAAGTGGTGTGTGTTACTGAAATAAGTTGTGAGTCTGGGAATATTCACAACCAGCCTTTCAGATACAACAATGGAGTTCAGGTTGAGCCTCTCTAATCTGGCACTCTTAGACCTGACCAGAGCTAAATGAGAAAATTTGCCAGATGACAGGAGGCTGATAATGTCTAGCAGCATTATCAACACTTCAACTACTTACTGAGCTTTTAGATGGCATTTAGGGGTAAATGATGGCTAACAGAGACCATTGAGAACCAGGACTGATGGCTGTAACTGAACTTTGTGGGACCACAGGAAACTTGTCTACACCCATGATAAATGGTCATCCAACTAGCTAAAATCATGCCGGATTATGGATGTTGCTGGACGAGAGTTCTGGATTAGAGAGGTTCAACCTGTAGTGGTTAATGGCTTAACACACACAAGGAAGAACCCACTATCCCAGTAATTGTGTACAATGGAGGCATCTCAGAGAGAACGCATAGGCAGTGTAGATTGCATGACCAATGGGTGGCTCCCCACTTAAAAAATCTGTCTCTGTAGTTAATCTAAAAGTGTGTTTTGGTTTAAGACAAGTGCCTGAGAGATCTCATATCTGTTTACAAAGGCTAGTATGTATCTTCTCTCCTTTGAGGGAGGGGCATATTGGGTAATGATCGGGACAGTACAGTTCTGAGGTACAAGGCTAGGTATTGATGGGAACTGGCTGGAGTGTCTCCATTTTTAGTTCATGAGTATCTAGCAAAGTATTCGTGCAACTCAGTTGGGTGTGCCCTGCCTGTGGATGTCTAAGCGCAGTATTCACCAGAGGTTTGTGGCTTAATAGCATCACAGTGTGAGAGGGATACCACAGATTGGTTGGAGAGAGGGCTCACTAATCCCACAATCCAGGTTGCATATCCAGGACCTATGCCACAGAAAGGAATGTCAAACTGCACCTAGAATTCTTGATAATATCTGCACTGGAAGGTTGGACACCCCCTCTCCACCTCTCCTTCACTGAGATTTGCCATTCCTATCCCCAGCTTTGTCAATGAAGTCACACTAAAATGAACCCCCTCGATCAGGACATAGGCAGCAGAACTATGCTTAGCTTTACACATATAGTAAGGATAGCAATATTTCATTAACCCAGCCCTCTATATTAAAGTAAATTTTAATCCAGCACCAACCAAATGTAATCATCTTGCCAAACAACTGTCATACTGTGTTCCTAGGCAGAGTAGGCATGTCAGTGTAAACACAGACTGCCCCAGAGGTCTTTCTCCCCCCAAGCTCTTCCATATGTGTTACGGGAGATCTCATTTGGACAAAACTTACACATGACAGCTTTAGGTAGAAGTCTGGCACTATATAAATCTCAAGAATTTGATCTGAGAGCTGCAGAAAATACTGTAATTGTCTGTGAATGCCTGGGTCAAGAGTTGTTGCTGTAGTGGTGACTGTCTTGCCACAGTGTGGTGTATTTGAGAGACTAAACCTTAGCCTGGAACAAGAACATAAGAACGGTCATATTGGGTCAGACCAAAGGGCCATCCAGCTCAGTAGCCTGTCTGCCAACAGTGCCAGATGCCCCAGAGGGGGTGGACCGAAGACAATGATCAAGTGATTTGTCTCCTGCCATCCATCTCCAGCCTCTGACAATCAGAGGCCCAGGACACCCTTCCTACCCTTGGCTAGAAGCCTTTTACGGACCTAACCTCCATGAATTTATCGAGCTCTTTCTTAAATTCTGTTATAGTCCTAGCCTTCACAGTCTCCTCTGGCAAGGAGTTGCACAGGTTAACTATGTGCTGAATGAAGAAGAACTTTCTTTTATTAGTTTTAAATCTGCTACCCAATAATTTCATTTGGTGTCCTCTAGTTCTTGTATTATGGGCACAAGTAAATAACTTGTCCTTACCTATCCTCTCCACACCTGTCATAATTTTCTATACTTCTATCATGTTCCCCCTCAGCCTCCTCTTTTCTAAACTGAAAAGTCCCAATCTTTTTAGCCTCTCCTCATATGGGACCTGTTCCAAGCCCCTAATCATTCTAGTTGCCCTTTTCTGAAGCTTTTCCAGTGCCAGCATATCATTTTTTAGGTGAGGAGACCACCTCTGTACACAGTATTCAAGATGTGGGCGTGTCATAGATTTATACAGGGGCACTACGATACTCCTGGTCTTATCTTCTATCCCATTTTAATAATACCTAACATCCTATTTGCCTTTTTGACTGCCTCTGTACACTGCATGGATGTTTTCAAGGAACTATCCATGATAACTCCAAGATCTCTTTCCTGGTTAGTTATAGCTAAATTAGCTCCCGTCATAATGTAAGTGTAGTTGGGGTAATTTTTTTCTAATGTGCATTACCTTACACTTATCCACATTAAATTTCATTTGCCATTTTGTTGCCCAGTCACTCAGTTTAATCAGATCTTTTTGAAGTTCTTCACAGTCTGCCTTTGTCTTGACTATCTTGAACAGTTTAGAGTCACGTGCAAACTTTGCCACTTCGCTGCTCACCCCCTTCTCCAGGTCATTTATGAATAAATTGAACAGGGTTGGTCCTAGGACTGACCCTTGTGGGACACCACTAGTTACCCCTTTCCATTTGGAAAATTTACAATTTATGCCGACCCTCTGTTTCCTGTCTTCTAACCAGTTCTCAGTTCATGAAAGGACCTTCCCTCCTATCCCACGACAATTTAATTTACATAAGAGCCTTTGATGAGTTACCTTGTCAAAGGCTTTCTGGAAATCTAAGTATACTATATCCACTGGCTCTCCCCTGTCTGCATGTTTGTTAACCCCTAACAGATTAGTAAGACATGATTTCCCTCTGCAGAAACCATGTTGACTTTTGCCCATCAAATTATGTTCTTCTACGTGCCTGACAATTTTATTCTTAACTATTGTTTCAACTAGTTTGCCCAGAACTGACATTAAACTTACTAGTCTGTAATTGCCAGGGTCACCTCCAGAGCCCTTTTTAAATATTGGTGTCACATTAGCTATTTTCCAGTCATTGGGTACAGAAGCTGACCCAAAGGACAGATTACAAACTAGTGATAACAGCTCTGTGATTCCTCATTTGAGTTCTTTCAGAACCCTTGGATGAATGCCATCTGGTCCTGGTGATTTGTAATATTATCTATTTGTTCCAAAACCTCCTCTAATGACACTTCAATCCAGGACAGTTCCTCAGTTTCATTTCCCACAAAAACTGGTGCAGCTTTGGGAATCTCCCCAACATCCTCAGCTGTAAAGACTGAAACAAAGAATGAATGAGCAAGGGAGTATTAACCATAAGGAAGTGGCGTTACCTCAGAAAATAGCATTAGTGAGACAGTATTCATGAAACGTGTCCAATTTTGGTGCATTTCTAGAAGGATGCTGAAAAAATGGAAAGAACAGTTACAAGAACGGTATGAAGTCTGGAAAAGAGGGATCAATGTGTGTGAGGGGGCTGAAGGGGAGACTAGAAGATGAATGCAGGAAGGGGTGAGGGCATGAGCTCTGGGGTAGGGCTGGGTATTACAAAGCAATGAACAAAATCATCCAAAGGACAGGACTTGGTAACAATGGGGGACTTCAACTACCCAAACATGTGTTGGGAAAATAATCCAGCAGATTATCCAGCAAGTTCTTGGAATGTATTGGAAATAATTTAATTTCAGAAGATGAAGAAAGCTACTGGGCTGTGGGTCACTGTTATAGATTTAATTTTGACAAATAGAGAACTGGTTGAGAATTTAAAAGTGAAGGCAGCTTGCATGAGAGTGATCATGAGATGAGATGATAGAATTCATTATTGTAAAGAATGGTAGAAGGGAAAGCAAACTTAAGGAGTTGGTAGGTAAGGTTTGATAGGAAGCAAGATTAAGATGAAAAACAACTGAAGGCAGTTGGTAATTTTTTCAAAGGGACGTTATTAAGGGCCCAAGGCAACACTAGTGCACTGTGTAGAAAAGATGGGAAGTATGGCAAGAGACCACTTGGCTTACCAAGTAGACCTTGAAAGATCTAAAAATAAAAAAGGAGTCCTACAGAAATGGAAAATAGTTCTAAGAAGAAAGGATGTATACAAACAAATAGAACAAGTATGTAGGGCCAAATTAGAAAGGCAAAGGCACAAAACAAGCTCAGTTTAGCTAGAGACAATCTAATAAAAAAAGCTACAAAAATATTAGAAGCCAAAGGAAGTCTAAGGGCAGGGTAGGCCCATTGCCCAATGAGAAGAGAAAAATAATAATAGAAAATGTGGAAATGGCAGAGTTGCTTAATGACATTTTTGGTTTTGGTTTTGGTTTTCATCAAGAAGATTGGTGGTGATTGAACGCCTACCACAATGAATGCTGGAGAAAAGGACTATGGTACTCCTATTTCAACTTCTGAACAAGTTAAAAGTTACTTAAAATAATTAGATATCTTCAAGTCAGAAAGACCTGATGAAAGGCATCCTGGAATACTCAAGGAGCTGATTGATGAGGTATTTGAGCCATTAACTATCATCTTTGCAAAGTTTCGGAAGGCAGAACTGATTCCAGAAGACTGGAAAAGGGCAGATATAGTGCCTAATTATAAAAAGTGGAAATGAGGACAACTCGGGAAACTATAGACCAATCCTCTTAACTTCTGTTCCAGGAAAGATAATGGACTAAATTATTAAGGAATCCATCTGAAACATGTGGAAGATAGTAAGATGATAAATAGCAGTCAGTATAGAGTTGTAAACAAATTATGTCAGACCAACCTGATAGCTTTCTTAGATAGGATAAGTTAGATAATGGCATAGACAGTATACTTATAAAGTTTGTGGATGATAATAAGCTGGGAGGGGTTACCAGTACTTTGGAGGATAGGATTATAATTCAAAGTGAACTTGATAAATGGTCTAATGTAAACAGGATGAGATTTAATAAGGACCAATGAAAAGTTCTCCACTTAGGAAGGAACAATCAGTTGCCCATATGAAAAAAGGGGGAATAACTATCTAGGAAGGAATACTGCAGAAAGGGATCTTAGGGTCAGATTGGACTATAAGTTATGTGTCAACGGTGTCACCTTTTTTGCAAAAAGAAGCAAACATCATTTTGGGATATATTAATAGGAGTGTTGTAAGCAAAATACATGAAGTAATTCTGCTTTACTTTGCACTGATCGCTCCTCAACTGGAGTATTGAGTCCAGTTCAGGGAACCACGTTTCAGGAAATGTGGAGAAATTGGAGAAGGTCCAGAAAACATGGCCTATGAGGGGAGATTGAAAGAAGTGGGTTGGTTTGTTTGGAAAAGAGAAGGCCGAGAAGGAACATAACAGTTTAAGTACCTGAAAGGTTTTCACAAGGAGAAGGGAGAAAAAATTATTCTCCTTAACCTCTGTTGATAGGCCAACAAGCAATGACCATAAATTGTAACATGTGACGCTTAGGTTGGACATTAGGAAAAACTTTCAACCTGTCAAGATGGTTAAACCCTGGTATAAATTGCCTAGGCAGGTTGTGGAATCTACATCACTTGAAATATTTGAGAGAAGGTTAGACAAATGCCTGTCAGGGATGGTGTAGATCAGGGCCGCGTGATTATTTTGATGGAGGGGACACGTCAGGATTTTAATAGAGTGGGTGAGGAATCTGTGGTGGAGGTTGGGTACTGAAGGCAGCTTGGGTTAGGGCAGTGGGATACAGGAGACAGTGGGAGGTCTGAGAGGGAGTTTGGATGAGCAGGTTAAGGGTACGTGCTGCTGTATCAGAACTAGGGCTTCATCTCTGGAATCACATGCAAGTGACTTTCTGTATCTGAAAGAGCCAACCCTTGGCAACGTGTTCAAGGTAAACCTTGAGGGTTGGACGTATCCATATCTGACAGCTCCTCACCAAAACTGCCTCAAAAACATTTATGACCTGCATAAACCCCTCTGCAGGGAAAGGAGCCCTCATGTGGGCAATATCCCTTGCCAAGCACAGCTATAAGCCAGCTGTTGAAATGTCAAATTTCACCTGCAAATTGCACTGGGTGTGCAGGAGAAGGCATATGACAGGGACCTGCAGCAGTGCCACGTGAAAGCAAAGAAGCTAAGACAGACTTATTGGAAGGCCAGGGCTGCCAACTGTTGATCCAGCACTGAGCCACAGACCTGCCTATTTTACAAATGGCTGCATGCTATGCTTGGTGGAGACACTGCCATCACCAACATCCAACCTGCTGCCCTGGACAGCTCCAAGGAACCCGAGTCACAGGCCTCTGACTTGACATTGAGGAGGAGGTAGAGGAGGAAGATGGAAGACATGTGACCAGGGGAGCCAGCTATGCCATGAGCCAGGATCTGTTTGCACTGTGGTATAGTCTCAGTCAATTCTCAGCATCAAGCACAGACAAATCAAATACAGGGAAGAAACCACATAGAAGTGAGTAAACACCTCATAGAAACATAGGCTACTAGACCTAGAAGGGATCTCAAGAGGTTATCAAATCCTCTTCCCTGCACCCACAGCAGGACTAAGCATCATCTAGATCGAGGTGGACAAGCTAGGACCTGGGGACAATATTTGGCACCCCAAACCTTTCATTGCAGCACACAGCAGGCCTCTAGGGCTGCAGAGGGGGCGGAACTTCAAGCAATGCCATGCCCCCCTCAGGAAATTCTCTCAGCTCTTATTGGCTCAAAACCAGCCAATGGGAGCTGAGAAATTCAACTGTACTGACCCACCCCAGCAAAATGTCTCGGTTTCTATCAGACCTTTGGGCTGGGGCTGCTGACAGAGAGGGAAGCCTTCCTGAGAGTGATGCTGGTCAGGATCAACCCTGTTTTGTGCCACATGTTACTCCATGGTAAATAACATGGATAAATCCTAGTAAAGACAAGCAGTTTGTAGTTTTAATATTGTGACAGACCCACTCCTGTCCTTTAAGGGGTCCTGCATTTCCAGGTGGCTCCTTTTGTGCCTCAGAGACTCAGTGAGGCCCTTTTGTTGCCCTGGAGCTTCCCAAGGGCAAGGGTCTCTCTTTATTGAGCCATTTTCATCCCAGGCCAGTCCTGAGTGAGGGCGGAGTATGAACCTCTCCAGGGGAAGGGTGGGGGGAGTCCAGTCCCAACCACTGTCCTGGAATCCAGCCCAGGGACCCTAGGAGGGAAGCGAGCAAGCAGAGCTTTTGCCCCTGCCCCACAGAAAAGCCCCGTCCTTGGGCCTCTGCACCCATCACTTCCCGCCAGTACCTGGTGGCTGGCATCTCTTGGCTTCACTCAGCCTGTCCTGATCTGTACTACTTCTCAGCCACTCCAGCCTCCTTCTCTCTAGGCACTCCTCTCTCCCTGTTGCCTGGGGAAACCTTTTATAGGGAGCCTGGAGGCCTTAACTGGGGGTAGGTGCTCGATCGCAAGCAGTGGCTGGCTGACTCCTAACAAGCCCCAGCTGCCAATCTGGCCTGCAGGTCTGCATTGTCTGGGGATTTAGGAGGGAAACAAAAAAGCATTCCTCCATCACCCAAAATGTTTGGTCCTTTTGTGGTGTGAGGGAGACCCTGGTGCACATCTATGTTGAGTGCGCCAGGTTGCAGCCCCTCTTCTGGCTCCTCCAGAACCTCCTGTTGAGGTTCTGGCTGCATGTCTCCCCACACCTTCTGATCCTGGCACACCCCATCCGCGGCCCCACGAAGTCGCGGGACCTCCTCGTCAGCTTCCACTTGGCTGTGGCTAAAGTAGCCATCGATAACACCAGAGAGAGGAGGCTGGCCAGGGAGGAGGCCTGTGACTGTGGGGCCTATTTCTATTCTTCCCTCTGCTCACGAAGCCGGGCAGAGTTCCTCTGGGTGGCGTCCACTGGCTCCCTTGATGCCTTCATGGAAGAGTGGGCACTGTCCTGGTCTCTCTGTTTGGTGTCCCCCTCTGGCTTCCTTGTTTTAAACCTTTGACATTCACTCCCGTCCCTGGTTTTCTTTTTAGTTATCCCCAAAAACTTCTTGGGTCCATGTCTTTTAGTGGGCTCCCCCTCATCTTGAGAGGGGCCTTTTAGCCATGGGTGGGCCGTGCCCGCCCACTCCCTGGTTTCCAGATAGAACCCAAAATGTTTGGCCTCTATTAGATCATTACTGGCAGCCACTTCTGGTCTGCCACAATATGAGTTAAGGGTCGAGGTAACCTGAGGCCTTGGCCTTGACTTGCTAACGGGTGGTAAAACTACATACTGCCTTATCTTCTGTGGGATTTAATCCCATGTTGGTTATTACTTATTAATTTGCAGTTCGTATGATAACACTTTTTTTCTGCAAGCCAAGATGGGGCATGAGTGTTTCTGTTGCTCTTTAAAGTAGGCCAGACTTACTGTTGCTTCTGTCACTCTTCTGGTGGTAATATATTAAAGTATTTCTCAATCCTTTTTTTTCTGGTAGCCTTCTGTTAGCTAAGTACCCCCTACCTCCAACCTTATTTTAACAACTTCCATGAAATTTGAGCTTGTCATCGTGCATAGTGGTATGGGATGTGGGCTGGGAGTGAGTTAAGAGCCTGGAAATCTCTACTAGAGGTCAGTCTGTTATTGAAGGTTTTTGCACCAGTTCCAAGACAGAGTGAGGAGAAGAGAGGAGACTAATACCTGAAGTGAAAAAGCAGTGAACAAAGATTTAAGAGAGACAAGGTCAATAATGTAGTCTAGAAAAAAGCTGATATAGAATTTCACAAGTAGTATGAGAATTCAGATTTGCATACTTGCTTCATTACGTGTTTTTCATGAAAACACAGGAATTAAGGAACTGATGCATGGGACCAGACCATCTTATTCAATATCCCATCTCCAAATGTGACCACTGAGTAGGGTGTAAAACATCCATGGGTTAGGAATAACATGCATATAATGGTAATTTATTTCTAATCCTTTTCAGTTAGTGGTTGCCTTATGCTCTGAACACAAAGGTTTTTATATCACCTATGAAATATTTGTTATGGAAATGGTTGGTTTCTGCTTAGAGAAGTCTTATAATTTTGCTCATGATCTGGAGTTTGCAACTTCAGTGAAAATTTCCCTTCAGGTATAAATAGCCCCATTTCTACCCAGATCCTGTTGATGGATAGTCATACAAATAAACATTTTTTTGCAGATGCATAATTCTGAAATGAAGAATGGGTAGCTTTGCACAGGTCTCTCTATTCTGCCTCTCAACTCCTGCTTTTCTATCCAGAAGTGTTATGCTACTTCAAAGCAAGTATGATAAGCTACGTCTACACTGGAACACTACGTCGAAGTAGCTTATTTCAAAGCAGCAACATTTCAAATGGAGTGCCGTGAGGCTTCGTTCTGGGGCTGGTGTTGTTCAACATCTTTATTAATGACCTGGATAAGAGACTGGATTGCACCCTCAGCAAGTTTGCGGATGACACAAAACTAGGGGGAGAGGTAGGTACATTGGAGGGTAGAGAGAGAATCCAGAGTGAACTGGATAAATTGGAGGGCTGGGCCAAAAGAAATCTGATGTGGTTCAATAAGGAGAAGTGTAGAGTTCTGCACCTGGGGCGAAAGAATTCCAAACATTATTACAGGCTAAGGCCTGACTGGCTCAGCAGCAGTACGATGGAAAGGGACTTAGGGGTTATGGTGGATGAAAGGATGGATATTAGTAAACAGTGTGCCCTTGTAGCCAAGAAGGCTAATGGCATACTAGGGTGCATTAGAAGGAGCATTTCAAGCAGATCTAGAGAAGTAGTTATTCCCCTCTATTCGGCACTGGTGAGACCACATCTTGAATATAGTGTCCAGTTTCGGGCCCCCCAGTATAAAAAGGATGTGGATTTGCTGGAGCAGGTTCAGCGGAGGGCAACAAAAATGATTAAGGGTCTGGAGCACAAGACCTATGAGGATAGGCTGAAGGATTTGGGCTTGTTTCACGTACAGAAGAAAAGACTTAGGGGTGATTTAATAGCAGCCTTCAACTTCCTGAAGGGAAGCTCTAAAACGGAGGGTGAGAAGCTGTTCTCAGTGGTGTCAGATGGCAGAACAAGGAGTAATGGTCTGAAATTGAACAGGGAGAGGTGTAGGTTAGATATTAGGAAAAACTACTTCACCAGGAGGGTGGTGAAGCATTGCAATGCGTTGCCTAGAGAGGTGGTGGATTCTTCATCCCTCGAAGTTTTTAAGTCCCGGCTGGACAAGGTCCTGACTGGGGTGACTTAGTGGGGGTTGATCCTGCTTGAAGTAGGGGGCTGGACTAGATGACCTCCTGAGGTCCGTTCCAGCTCTAGGATTCTGTGATTCTGTGTGATTCTGTGATATACCTTGGCTGGCCTGGCAGCACCCATGACATCTGCTTTTTTAGGGAATCGGGCCTGTGCCTTTGGCTGGAGGCAGGGACCTATATCCCCCAGAGGAAAATCCCTCTGGGGGACTCTACCATGCTCTGTTGCCTTTGGCGGATGCGGCCTATCCCTTCCAGCCCTGGCTTATGCGCCCCTACACGGGCCACCTCAGCGCCAGCCAGGAAGGCTTCAACACTCGGCTGAATGACGTGCACCAGTTGGTTGAATGGACTTTTGGCTACCTCAAAGGCCGCTGGCAGTGCTTCCTCACCCGCCTGGATGTGGGGCTCCCCAACATCCCCCAGGTTGTGGGAGCATGCTGTGCACACCACAACATGGTGGAGAGCAAGGGGGAGGCCTTTGTGCAGGGCTGGGCTGTGGAGGCTGGCATGGCCTACCCTCAGCCAGCCGCTGCCCTGAGCCACCAAGCCGACCATGAGGGGATCTGGGTCTGGGAGGTCCTGCGGGCCCATTTTGACCAGGCTGTGGGGTGAGCGCCAGCGTGGCCATCCCTGGTGGGCCACTCACTGCCCCACCACCACCCACAACACACTCTGCCCCCACACCCACACTACTGTGCCCTAAGAGCACACAACAACACATTTTTGTTTTCAAAATAAACCTGAACATTATTGAAACCAACAAAAACAATGAATATTTTTAAACAGGAATGGGGGAACTATGTACATTGGGGAAGGACAGCTACTAAAGGACAGGGTGGGACACAACTATTTACAACAAGGTGGGGGGAACTATGTACAAAGGAGAGGGGCCTGAGTGACCCAGTCCTTGGCCCCCTTCCTACTGTCCATTGCCCAGCACTGAGGAGGGGGGAGGCACAACCCACGGCTGGGCCAGAGGCCCCGCTGAGTCTGGGTGGGGGCCAGGAGGACCAGCAAGTATGGCTGGGGACCTTCCATGGTTGGGGGACACCCATCAGGCAGAAGCCCTGCTAGAGCTGTGGTCAATAAGGGAGGTCAATAAGGAGCTCCCCATCTCTGGAGCCTCTTCCTCCGCTGCCCTGGGGTGGGCTCCTCTGTGGTCGCCTGGGGTGCAGGACTGGCCTCCGGGCTGGACTCCAGCTCTGGGGCCTGCTGGGGCTCCTCGGCTGAGGTGTCAAGGGTGGCTGGTGGTGGGGGAGGCAGTGTACTGGGGGCCCAAGATCACCCTGAGCTCCCTGTAAAAGGGGCAAGCAGTGGGGGTGGCCCCAGACCAGCTGGCCATGTCCTGGGGCCAGGTGTAACCCTGCCACAGATCCTTGACTTTACCCCTGACATGGTCAGAATGCGGACAGGGTGATCCCGGGCGGCCAGGCCCTTGGCCAGCTAGGCGAATGCATCTGTGTTCCGCCACTTGCTCCCCATTACCTGTACCCTCCTCCTTCTCACCCCAAAGTCCCAGCAGGTCCCGGATTTTGGAGTCCGTCCAGGCGGGGCCCCGCTGCCTCTTCCCCCCTGGCTGGATGGCTGGGAACCCTGGGTTCCCCTGGGGGTGTGTGCCCTGTGGGCGCTCAGGGGGCTGGCTGGGTGCCATGGGTCTGGATTAGGGCCTATGGAGGCCGTGCAGTGCAGCTGCAGCTGCATCTCTGTGCTGCTGCTTGCACGCTCTCAGCTTCCTGCCACAGGATATCCAGGTGCGTGGTGCTTTAAGGGCTGCTGCACGCAGCGACCATAGAGCCCCTCAGGGACTGGACAGAGTGTCTCAACCCCTCAGATGATTGCCGCCATGGAGAAGCCTGCTATTTCGAAGTAGCGGGATGCGGATTGTCTACACATACCCTACTTCGAAGCTGAACGTCGAAGTAGGGAACTATTCCCATCTTCTGATGGGGATAGCAATTTCAATTTCAAGGTCTCGCTGCCTAACATCGATTTCAACTTCAAAATAGTGCACGGCGTGTGTAGAAGCGACACACGCTATGTCCAAGTTGGGCTGGCTACTTTGAAATAGCTGGCTAGTGTAGACGTGGCTATAGAGCAGAAGACTATATTAGGGATACAGTAGTTTTTGAAAAAGGCAAAATGCAACTTGAGGTTTTGCATAAGAATATACTTTATATTAATGGAAAACTGTACATATACATAATCATAATTTACCTGTTTAGTTACTGATTAATAATTCAATTATTTATGCAGTGTGTCTGCTGTGTGATAACAAATACTAGAGTGGCAAGGTGGGTGAGGTAATATCTTTTATCAGACCAACCTGCGCTGGTGGGAGAGACAAGCTTTCAAGCCTAGACAGGCCAGAAGAATCTCTCTGTGTAAGTGTGAAAACTAGTTTCTTTCACCAACAGAAGTTGGTCCAGTAAAACGTTATGACTTCATGCTCCTTGTCTCTGTATTATCCTGGGACCAACAGGGCTACAACAACACTGCATACTACAAAAAACTTAGTGTATTTTATCAGTGCCATGGTACTTGACAGTCTCTCAGAAAAAAAAAAAAGAAGGGATGAGAGGGTTAAAGTTGTACAAAGTTATTAAATGGGACCTTAGAGTCTAAATTCCCCAACTGTCTTAGGTAATTTTTTTAAAAAATGTTGTCCTTTCTATAAATGAAATCAGCTTGGAAATAACCTAGTGCTTCTCTGGATGTAACAAATTAACATGAGTCTCGCTAGTAGTATTAATCAGATTTTTCACTTCTGTTTTGTACACTCTGTAGTACAGACAAAGCGAAAATGAAACTATTTTGGGGTTGAAATTTATCACAGTTCGACATATAACACAGTGGGAAGAAATTAGAAATTCTAATTTTACATTCACACACTGTTGTAAATTTAATTCTCTGGCAAAAATTGAGAAACTCCTGATAAAACCACAAATAATACGAGATGCAGCTATGTCGTCATATGAAAGTTGGAAGAGTCAGTTCCACAGTTCTGCTTTTAACTTACAAGTATCAGTGTAGGCATTTTTTAGAGTCTTGTTTGTGCTGAGAATAAAACAAACAAAAAAAAACCTCCATGGAAGTGTGCAGCAACATCAAAGTTTCTGTCATATTTTTGCTTATAAGAAAGAAATTAGGCTTGGATAAAGTTAGAATTGAAGATTAATTGAAATTGCTAATTACCCATTGTATCAGAGGGGTAGCCGTGTTAGTCTGTATCCACAAAAACAATGAGAAGTCCTGTGGCACCTTATAGACTAACGTTTATTGGCACGTAAGCTTCAATGGGCTAAGATCTGACAAAGTGGGTGGTTGTCCATGAAAGCTTATGCTCCAATAAATCTGTTAGTCTATAAGGTGCCAGGTCTTCTCATTTTTAATCATACCTAGACATTCAACACATCCTGAAGATTTTATCTCTTTTTTTCTCTTTTTACTTTGTGTCCACTGTGCCTTTTCTGGCTTAGACTGGAACAGAAATCAGACATCCAAATAATTCTAGGAAAAGTGTTGCTTTAATATTTTCAGTGAAGCCAGAACCAGGAAATGCTGAAGATCTCATGAGTACTATTGTTCTCATGAGATTTCCAGAACAATTTCTGTATCAAAAAAGTTCAGAAACATTTGGAGAAGCATGCAGATAATTGGAAATATTTCACTGCAAAACTCTTTGGATTGGCAAACAGTTTGGTGTAACCCAGAAATACATTAACAAAAGGCTCAGAGTTAAAAAAGTCATTGAGGACTAAGCATGCTTCGGTCTCCATAGAAACCAATGTCCCATAGTAAATGTTTTTCTGCTTGTGTTTCCATTGTAACCAGGGGAGCTGACAGCCTTGTCAGAACCCTGGGCAAGGTGGCGGGGGAGTGACTCAGTGCTTCTGAAAGGCACGGGACCTCAGGTGGAAGGGGTAGGGCCTGAAGCAGTCAGCTCTCAATGCTTCCTGGACTGCAGCATGCTCCACCAGCAGCTCTCAGCGCTGTCTGGAGTCTCTGCGTGATGCTCCAGTGGCATCTTAAAGGGTGTGAGGTTTTGGATGCTGCCACAGTAGTGGCAATGGCAGCTGGAGCCCTGGGCGCTTTTGTACTGCTGGGACTGGGGCCATTTCCCTCTTTGTCCTCCCTGTCAGTGGCCTGATTACAGCAGAGTGTTTTATATTTTCTGAAGTTACACACAGGTAAGAGCCAAAGCATGTTTGTGCTGCCTAGGGGCAACTGGAAGACTGAATGTTGCAGGAAGGATGGCAGGTGTGACACATTTGTTCCCAACATCCACTCCAGGTCTGTTGATCTCAGCCCCCAAATGGGAAGGGGCTCTGATCTGGGCTGCTACTACAGACTATGTAAGAGGCTGTTACCAGTGAGAAGAAGTATCCTGCATCTTCTCTCCAAGAAGATTCCACATATTGATCTCCTTGGCAAAGCTGTTCACCCTGAAATCTACATCTCAGAAACCCCAAGTGAAGATTCTTATGGCATGTAACCGACCACTTCATATAATTTAACCCAGTGATGGGCAGATTAGGTTGGTGAGTGGGCCACATGAGTGGCCTCCTTCGTCTTAGTGGGCTGCAAAATTGTCAACCAAGGTGGTCTCCTGGGATAGTGTAGTAATGTTAACTGCACTTGTGTACCTTGAATTTACGGCTGTGCTGTTTAAACCGCAGAGGTGCTTTGATTGGCTGCAGAGGGAGCACATGGCTCATCATGCACTTCACTTCATGTGCCCTGGCTGTTTACATGCAAGTCACTTCAGTAATTTCAATAGGAAAAAAAAGCTACATGCCCCAAAACCAGGAGAATCTAGCAACTCTGTGTATGCGCAATGATAAATAAAATGTCTCACAGGCCATACATGAACAACAAAGGGGCTATTTGTGGCCTGTGGGCAGCAGGTCGCCCACCATTGGTTTAACCCATAATTTTTTCATCTTAGAAAAGAGGAGATTAAGGTGGGGCTATAGCTGTCTACAAAATCATGACTGTCGTGGAAAAAGTGAATAAGGAGCAGTTACTTACTTGTTCTCATAACAGAACTACTAGAGATCACCAAATGAAAAATGAAGTTAATGGATGGTAGGTTTAAAACAAACAAAAGGAAGCTTTTCTTCATGCAGCACATGGTAGGTCTGTGGAACTCATTGCCAAAGATTTTGTGAAGACCAGGACTTTAACTGGGTTCGAAAAGGAACTAGATAAATTCACCAAGGTTAGGTTCCTCCATGACTATTAGCCAGGATGGGTAGGAATAGTGTCTCTAGTCTCTATTCATCAGAGGCTATAAATGGATGACAGGAGAGGGATCACTTGATGATTACCTACTGTGTTCATGCCCTCTGGGGCACCTGGCATTGGTCACTGTTGGAAGACCAGATACTGGGCTAGAGGGACCTTTGATCTGACTCAGTATGGTCATTCTTATGTTTTTCTCCCCAGTATGGACCAAAATCACTAAATGCGGGTAAAATCACCTTTCTGTCTTGTTTTCCTCTTTCTTTCACAAAAGAGCAGGAAATGTGAAACTGAGAACACATAGTTACCAATGACATAGGGAAAGAGAGCAGAGAGGTCCTGAGAGTAACGTTTAGTCTGCTAGGTAAGATATTAGTCCATGGTAGCAGTTTCTGAAATGCTTCGTGTTCCAACGCAAGGCTAGTCAGACAGGCAGAACTGTTCATGTGTATAGATGAGCGGATGGTGCTTGGAGGAGGAATATAGGGTTATTAGAACTAAAGGAAGCTTTTGGGAAAGGAAGGAGCTTATACAGAAAGGATTGTTTCAGCTGAATCCAAATCAGAACCAGATGGCAGAGATGTACAAAAAGGTCATAGAGGAATTTTTAAACCAAGGACTGAGGGCAACCTAATAGGTGCAATGGAGCACACAGTTTGCACAAGACATTCCTCAGGGGTATGATTATTAAAGTGGATTCTCTACATGCTAGTAAAGAGGATGGACATTAATTGCATATATGAAGGAACTGAAGAGAAACAGTCAAATGAAAGAGTCCCTTTTAATTACATTATTTGAATGTAGCCAGCTAAATATTAGCAACTTTTATAAGTGCTTGTGTACAAATGTTAGAAGTCTAAACACTAAGAAGGGTGAACTTGACTGCCCATTATTTAATAATTGTATTGATGTAAGACACATTACAGAAACTTGATGCAATGGTGATAACCAATTGGAGATGTCAATAAGAGGGTATAAATTATATTGGAATTACAGTAGGTTATGCTGCAGGAGAGTGGAACTGGTACTATAAGCAAAAGAAAACACAAGGTCAAAGATAGTAAAAATCTTGAATGACAAAACTATACCAAGGAATCTGCATGCATAGAAGTTTCATGCTTGATTAATAGGAGTGTAGCAGTAGGAGAATACTACCAACCACCTGACCAAGATGGTGATGGCTACTTTGAAAAACTCAGGGATCTTAGAGAGGCTATGAAAGTAGAATTAAGTAGTTATTAAGTAATAAGGGGGACTTGAACTATCCCCATAATGACTGGTCACATGTCACCTCATGATAGTATGTGACAATAACATTTCTAGACACCGATAAAGACTACTTCTTGGAGCAGCTAGCCCTGAAAACCACCACGTCCCCCTGTTAAGGTATAGCTTCCTTCTGAGAAGGGTTGTATTTTCTTAATTATGGAGGAAAGGACTTTCTATTTTCATACTGGATTGGAGCTGGACCAGTTAAACAATGTCCTCGTTGTTGGGGTTTGATGCCCCAGCTGACAGTATTAAATATATTAGGGGGTTAATTCTGGTCTCTGGACTCCTGAGTAAAATGATTTTAAGTGAGTGGATTTTTCACAAGACTAAAATGGATGACCTCCTCATTAGATCAAATATGGGAGTTGAGGAATGTCCAGTGTTACGTGAGGAGCAAGTGAATGATTCACCATTTTTACCTTTGTTTTTTTTCATTAGCACTTTTGATAATTTAAGAATAGATTGTTTTAATCCTAACTTTAAGCATTTAGACACCTTGCAGGACTCATATTTTATTTTATTTTATTTTCACACTAATTTATCTACTGTTTTAATAATACGGTTATTTTTACAAATTTCACAAATGGTCGTTCATTGAAAGATGGGGTCTTCTCTTTGGAATATCCTGTTGTTTTAATTGTCCCATTTGCCCACAAATTTTAGTTGCATTTGGAAAGTGGACAAAACATATAAGCATGGTCCATAAGGGTGGTTTGTTATGTTTCATAACATAGCTTACCACTACACCAAGTGTGAGCCCAAGGAGGTGTTTGCTCCCAAAATAGGCCATGCCTGTTTGATCTGTGGGCTAATTTTCCATACAAATGAACAGAGAAAGGAAGGTCAGAGGGTTAGGATGGGGAATCAAGAGTCTAATAGGATCCACATTTGGATAATGCAGGAAGCTGATTTATTTATTCAGTTAGAAGACAAATATGTAGGGGAAGAAATATAAATAAGTATATTGAAAGTGAGTTAAGGATGAAGACCAACAGTTTGTGGGTAAGAGGGGAAAACTGGCTAAGAAGAGTAACAGAGAGGGAGCTGTGCTAGTCTATACACTATCAAAAAAAAAAGCAGTCAAGTAGCACTTTAAAGACTAGCAAAATAATTTATTAGGTGAGCTTTCATTGAGATTGTGTCTCATTTGGCATTGTTTGTGTATAATGTCAACCTGAGCATTGTACGTAGAAATCCAGGCTTTCACTGCGACCCTCAGGGAGAGTCTACATAGAGTTCTTCTATGTGGACTCCCCTTGAGGGTCATAGTGAAAGTCTGGATTTCTACGTACAATGCTTCCGCAACCGTGCTCAGGCTGACATTATACACAAACAATGCCAAATGAGACACAATCTCAACTATGCTGAACGCCATGTTGTCCACAGTCTCAAAAATAACCCAGCCATCATAATCAAACCAGCTGACAAAGGTGGTGCTGTTGTCATCATGAATAAATCAGACTATGAAGAGAAGGCAGCCAGACAACTCTCCAACACCACATTTTACAGACCTCTCTCCGCTGATCCCACTTTGGAATTCCAAAGGAAATTACAACAGCTACTTAAGGAACTCCTTGCTGCTTCTGGGGACCTCATTCACACCATCTGAGCTCCAGCCTGGATTATTCTATTTACTTCCCAAAATCCATAAACCTGGAAGCCCCAGACACCCTATCATTTCGAGTATTGGCACATTTACCACCGGATTATCCAGTTATGTGGACTCCCTCCTCAAACTCTATGCCACCAACACTCCCAGCTATCTCCAAGATACCACTGACTTCCTAAGGAAATTACAAAACATCGGAAAAGCTCCTGATAATGCCATCCTTGCCACGGTGGATGTAGAGGCTCTGTACACTACTATTACACATAAAGACAGATTACAAGCAATCAGGAATACCATCCCTGATGTCACCACAGCCAATCTGGTGTCTGACCTCTGCAACTTTGTTCTCACACACAATTATTTCCAATTTGGGGACAATTTATACCTCCAGATTAGTGGAACTGCTACGGGTACCCACATGGCTCCACAATATGCTAATATATTTATGGCTGACCTGGAACAACGATTCCTCAGCTATCGTCCCCTATTACCACTCCTCTACCGAAGATACGTTGATGACATCTTTATGATTTGGACCCATGGTATAGACACTCTAGAAGAATTCCACAGAGACTTTAACAATATACACCCCACCATCAACTTATGCCTCGATTACTCCACACAAAAGATACATTTCCTGGACACTACAGTACTAATCAAGGATGGCCTGATCAGTACAACATGGTACTGAAAACCTACTGATCGCTATACTTACCTACACCCTTCTAGCTTCCATCCTGCACACATAACTAGATCCATTGTTTACAGTCAAGCTCTTAGATATAATCGCATTTGCTCTGATCCTACTGACAGAGACCAAAAACTACAAGATCTTTACCAAATATTTATAAACCTGAATTACTCACCAGGAGAAGTAAAAAAACAAATTGACAGGGCCAGACGAATACCCAGAGACCAGCTACTCTAAGATCGGCCCAAAAAAGCCAAGAACAGAACACCACTGGTCATCACCTACAGCCCCCAACTCAAACCACTGCAACAAATTATTAAATACCTACAACCTATTCTTAATCAGGATGCCACACTCCAGAAGGCCCTAGGTGACATGCCTGTTCTCTCCTACAGACAACCTCCCAACCTTATGAGGATCCTCACCAACAGCCACAGTCTATAGCCCAGGAATACCAGTCCTGGAACCTTTCCTTGCAACAAAGCCCGCTGCCAGCTTTGTCCATATATCTTCTCTGGAAATACCATCACTGGACCTAACCAGGTTACTCACAGAATCACAGGCACTTTCTCATTCTCCTCTACGAACATCATATATGCACTCATGTGCCAACAATGCCCAGATGCTTTGTATATTGGACAGACTTCTAACTCCCTTAGACAAAGGGTAAATGGGAACAAAACAGACATCAAAACACTCCAGATCCACAAACCAGTTAGTCAACATTTTAAGGGACTGGGCCATTCTGCTACTGACTCAAGAGAACGCGTGTTACTGAAAAAAAAATTTCGCACTGCTATTCAAAGAGAAACGGCCGAGCTGGCTTTTATATTCAAATTCGGCACATTAACACGTGATTTGAACCAGGATGGGACTTTTCTGAGTCACAATAGGGGCTGGTCTGCATACATGGCTTAATCTAATTCTTGACCTCCCCCCACACCCCTCCACTCTCTGATTTGCTCACCTTGATCATTTTTTTCTGATTTGTCCTCCTGGATTACTCTTTTTGGTCCTCTGTGCCTTAAATATTGAGTCTGTTCTGGTCTGGCTATGGTCTGAAGAAGTGGGTCTGTCCCATGAAAGCTCACCTAATAAATTATTTTGCTAGTCTTTAAAGTGCTACTAGACTGCTTTTTGTTTTGATGGCTAAGAAGAGATGAGGAAAGAGGATGTTAATGAATTGGGGGATGAGGCAATAGGTGCAGAGTGTATTTTAGAGACTCCCACTCCAGGGAGAATATTAAGCTGTTAAAAAGGCATCTGTTTATTGATAAGGTATTATGTGGAGAAGGTAAGCGGAATAAAAGAGTGGGGCAAATCTTAGATAGTCTGAAACCGAGTTGAGGGTGAAAAATATGAATCTGGCTTCAGTTGGATGGGCAATGACGGAAGAAATCTATTGCACGTTGGAAGAAGCTGAGATAGGTGAGGAAGGTAAAGATTAGGAGACTAAGAATAGGTATGGAAAAGTGGGTAGCAAGAAGCAATCTTTGGTTTGATGTTATGTCACTAAGGAAGCTTGGTATAAATTTTATCAGCTACTTTTCAGAAAGGATAAGTACCAGTATATATTATTATGGGAAAGCCAGAAAGGAGAAAGTGTAGTATTCCCCTGAATGAGATTGAAAGGTATTTATGCAGAGCTACTGGGGAGATTGGACATGCAAATATGATAGGATGGCCCACAGCCACGAGGTAGTGCATGATGGTATATTACTGAGTCTGATCTCAGTGGAGGAGGTATGCAATGTATTGAGAGAGATTCGGAAAATAGTGCCCCAGGCCAAGATAAGGTTACTGTTAAGGATCTAAGGGAAATTTATAATTTGAACTCTGGTATACTTGTTAAATTTTTAATATTTAGTTTTTAAGTAAACAGATTCCAAACAGTTTTAAACTGAATATGATTATTTAAATCCCAAAAGTACAGAAAGAGGAGGAGTTGGCTAAATTAGCCTCTTGAAGACCATTAACAATTTGGTTGTGTTTCAGTGAGGCTATATACAAAAATTTTAGCAAAAAGATGTATGTCTATGGTTAGGATTTGTAATAGACAAAAGGGTTTTATTTTGGCTCTGGGTTGTGAGGGAAATATAATAATTTTAATAATTTCAGACAATTTAATTAAAGGGGCTAAACAAACAGGACAGGAGTTAGCTATTATTTTTGTAGGTTTGGCCGAAGTATTTGACTCAATACGGCATAGACATATTATGACAGGCCTTAAGAGGTTTGGGATTAATGAGGAATTTGTAGATATTGTAAGGGATCTTTATAGTAACTGTGTCACTGGGGTGTGGATGGGTGATGTTTGAGTCCATTAACATAAGAAGTGGGGTCAAGCAAGGTGAACCCCGTATCTCCAATGCCATTTAATATAACCATTGCTCTTTTGCTGGTTAAGTTGGAGACTGAAGGCTTGGGGTTTAAAGGTCAAGGGGAAAGTATTACAGCCTTGACTTTTGCCAATAAGGTAGCTATTTTAAGTAGGTCATACCAAGGGATGATTAGGAACCCTGAGATTTTAGACTGTTTCTACAGGAATACTAGTTTGAAGGCAAAAGTTAGGAAAACAAAGGGATTTCACATCATGGTTAAAAGTAAGAAGTAGTTAATCCTGAGGACAATTGGAAACTGGGTAAAGAAAAGGCAGACTATGTGCACTCAGGACAGTTTGAAAAGTACTAAGGGTGCAAAAACAGACCCTGGGACAGGGGTAGGTGGTCTATCACTTAAGGGGAAATTAACTGAATGGTGTGATAAATTATGTGAAGCACCTTTGAAAACTGCCACCAAACTAATGATTTTATGGACATATATTTTTCTATAATCTGCTTTTAATTGAGCCTCCTATTTATGTTTTAGATAATTTGGATGCCAAGAAATTGGAATTAAGTATTTTAAAAATAACCCGATTTGTAATTCTCTTTCTATGATTCTGTATATGGCTAAATCCACGTCCTTTATAGCTGCACTAAAATTAAGAGCTACTTTTTTCCCTACCAGAGGAGACACTAGCTAGATGGAGAAGTGAAATGCAGGCTATGTGTAGAAGGTGTGGGAAGGTGAGAGAAACAATTCCATGTATATCTGGGCAATGTTTTAAAATGAAAGATTCTTGGAGAAGAAGACATACTAGGGTAGTAGCTGCAGGTATTGATAAAATAGGTAAGTTAGGTTGGAAAGCAATGGTGGATCAATATTTAATGAATAAAGATGACCATATGCATAAGCAAGATATTGTTTTTGTGTGACAAGAAACTGCTGTGGTGGTGGATGTTGCCATTCGATGGGAAGACAATTCTGATAGCTTGGAGAAGGTGACTTATTACTTCAGTTTGGGGGAGGTTATTGGAGAACTTACTGGGGGTAGAAATGTCCACTTTTTTGGCTTTTTAATTGGGACTCTGGGCAAATGGAGCCAAGGGAATGATGAATTATTAAGGTTCCTGAAAAATGAGAAAGGGAAGAATTTTAAGGAAAATTTATGCAGACATGTTGTGTGCCACTGCTGACATGACGGCCATATCCAGGTACAAACAGTGATCTCAGAGCTTCATTTTGAGAATCTAATTGTATTTATATTGCACATTTCTCCATATTTTAACTTTGTTTCTTTTTTTTTATTATGGATTATTGGTTCTTGGAACCTCCAGATCCATGGTTATATTTCACCTGTCCTTTTATATTGCGGTTTTAGCACGTTTAATAAATATTTAATTTGTATTTTTGCCATTTATTTTAAGATCTGATTTGTTTCTTTTACGGGACATGACTGTGTACTGGTCACAAAGAGGAACTAGGAAAGGACAGGTAGTCATGCCTGTGCAAATGGAAAGGCAACTCTTGAGTCAGTACTGAGTAGCAGTCAGGATCTGGTTGGAGAAGTGAATACAGTTGAAACAATCAGCAATCACCATCATAATGTAATTAAATTTTATGTGCAAATACTAAAGAAGTTCAGCTTAGTATCATGTAACTTCAAAAGGGGAACTACAGAAAAATGAGTAAGCTAGTTGAATGGAAGTTAAGAGGTACAATCACATGAATGAAATTCTGGCAAGCTGCGTGGAAACTTTAAAAATAATGTAATAGATGTTCAAATTTATATCTATACAACAGCAAACAAAAAATAATCTGAGGACTGAAAACGCTGAAAAGGTAGTTAGAGGCCAAAAGTCAGTTTTTAAATATTGGAAGACAAATCCTACCGAGGAAAATAGAAAGGAACATAAACTCTGGGAAGTCAGGTATAAAGATATAATTAGACAGGCCAGCAAAGAATTTGAAGAGCAGCTAGCAAAAGATGCTAAAAGACAAACTAAGAGCACAAACTATGTGACTGGCCAGCAAAATGACAGATGAAATTCAGTCTTATGTTTACATCTGTGAGATCCGTTGGGTAGCCTGGTTCAGGTGTTTCCATATGCTGCTCTACACTAATATTGAGAGATAATGATCTGGCATGAAAGAAAAACAAACCACTATCATACGTGCTTGTGGAAAAGAAGCTGTAAAGACTCTTGCATCTACAGACAGAACTCCACTTAGCAGATCTGTGAAGTGTCATACAACTGGTGTGACATGATGTATGAATGCAGACACTTCTCATGCCTTCCCACGGCCCCGCCCAGCCCTGAAAATCCTGTGTTCAGTTGGGACTCAGGAATGACCTGCTGTTGGGACCCATGGTTCCCAGAGCTGCTGTGGCACCTGCCAAACAGGCTTACAAGTTGTATCTATCTTGCCTCTAGGAAAGGAAAGAGCAGGTGGGAGGAACTGGCAAATAGTGGTGCTGGCAGCAGCCAGTAGAGTTAATGACAGGGGCCTGGTTAACACTTAAACATTAGGTTGACCTAGCTGTAGAGCTCAGGGTTGTGGAAAATTTCATACTTCTGTGGGTTGGAGGTATGCTGACCCAACTCGCAGTGTTGTGATGGCTGGGCTGATGGCAGGGTTTTTCTGCCAACCTAGCCACTGCTGCTCAGGGAAGTGGATTAACTACAGCGATGGAGGAAGAGCTTACTGTTACAGCTTAATAGCTGTGCTGCTCTGGCATCCATAGTGCAGGCATGGCTAAGGACACATGGGCTGTGGCCACACTAGCCTCTCCTTTCAGAGGGGCTATGGTAATATGGCACTTCGGAATATGCTAATGAGGCACTGCGAAGAATATGCAGCACCTCATTTGCATAATGGCAGCCACATGTGCTTTGAAGCTGGTTTTGAAATGCACACTGCCCGTGTAGCCAGGGAGGCTTTCAAAACTCACCCCTGATTTCAAAAGTCCTACTTCCAAAAACCAGATGGGAATAAGGGGCTTTCGAAATAGAGGGCCATTTTGAAAGGCCCTCCCCCCGGCTACACGGGTGGCTGTGTTTTGAAACCAGCAGTTTCAAAGAGCACATGGCTGCCTTTATGCTAATAAGGTGATGCATATTCATGGAAGTGCCTCATTAGCATACCCTGAAGTGCCATATTACCATAGCCCCTGTGAAAGAAGGGGCTAGTGTGGCCACAGCCAAGATGAATGAGGCTCAGGAGTGGCCCCTGGCTTTCCTCAGCACCCTTCACCACTGATGTGGTTTCAGTGGAAGTCTGAACCTAAATAAACCTATCTTTTCCCAGACACGCATCCTAGCTCCTCACAACGCCCTTTTAGCGAGAGTTGCTGACTTTGGTTGGGTGAATTCCTGGAGGTTTCATCACATGATATAATCTTTAATTAAAGATTAATCCTTAATTAAAATCTTTAATTCCTGGTGACTGCAGGACAATCCTAGAGGACTGACAACCCTACGCAAAACCATCCTTACAATGGCAGCTTCTTCCACATCCTACCCATCTCTCTACCAACACTTCCATATAAACCTATCTTTCTTTAGACACTCTCAACTACATGTTGCTCTGGACACCTAAACTTCTCCAATCTTCCTCTCCAATATCTTTGTCCCAGCCACTGAGCTTGCTCCTGTGTTTCATCTCCTTCACACATACCCCAAACCAAACTTCTCTTAGTTACCTCCATTTTTCCCCACCTCTCTTTGATAACTTTGTTCTCCTGTTGTTTGCCCAGGCCTCTGCCACCTTGGCTTCTGGCAGTCCTGTGCCAGCCATCATCCATCTGCTTCCAAGATACCTTTAGGAAGATAAATTCTGTGCGTCTCCATGTCCTAGACCCCCTGCCCCCATTACTTGGGTCAAGGAAGACTGATCTTCCACTGAATGTTATGATTATGAGCACATTATTGGCAGACACATTTTACCAACTGTATTTTACATTTGCATAAAATGTCAGGCTCAGAAGATCTTGCATAAAATGTCATAAGAGATCTTGGCTGCCATGGTCTAGCTACTGAAAATAAATATCTGCCATCAAGAAGAGGTGCAAGACAAGGCTTCTATCAATAAAAGGCAACCAGAGTGCTGAAAATGTTTTCACAAAGCCCGTGTTTGTCCCTGTCAGCCATCTGTATCAGGACTGGCTATTCTGATTGGCTGCATCTACAGTACATTCCCCTTTCAAAAGGGGAATGCAAATAAGCCAGATTGCAAATGCAAATGAAGCACTGATTTACAAATCTCATGCTTCATTTGCATAATCTCATGTAAGCACGTTTTTGGAAGAGACTTTTTCTACAGCAAAAACCCTCTTCCTACTTCATTTCAGAAAGAAGGGTTCTTGTGAAAACAGGATTTATGTTTGAAGGAACCCCTTCTACATGACTGTTTTAGCTTTGCTTCTGAAGAGGCCAGGACTAATTGTAATTATAATTTAGAATTATTCTAAACATAGACGAGTTTGTCAAGGGAGAATGGTAGATCTAGCGTGGGTTCTTTCTCCCATTTGTCTCACTTTCCATTCCTTTCTTAGGATATGTCTTTTCACAACCTAGTGTCCCCTTCCCCTGGAAGCCTGAACATTGTTGTTTGTGACCCCAATGTGGTCTTACCTCTCATAATCTGGTTATGCCTCTTGATTCCCATGAGATTTCTCCCCATTCCTGCTAAATCAGACATGCTCTCCCATCTAATAACTATCCACATCAGTTCCTGCAGAAGTTATAAAAGAGAGACTTGCAGATTTGCGAAGCTTGTTAGAAATCTCTTGTAATAATTAAAGATTCTGCCTATGATCCTAGAAACTAGTTCTAGGAACTGGTCCTTGCCAAGACCAATAATTAATGCCGAAGTGGAGTTTCTATTCCAAGCCATTTAGAATAATGACGACTTCCTTCTTTTTTTTTAAGTGTTTTGTGGTGTACCAGTAGCAAAATGTTTCTTTTTTATTACTGTGCCATTACCCTGAATTCTGTGTCCAATTTGCTAGACTTCTCAAAAAAAAAATTCGACTCAATATGCCAGAATAGGAGATGTTACCCGCCATGGCACATATATAGTACAATGCTTGCAGTCACACAATTCTTCTCTTTGTATTAATAAGTTTTAAAATGTATTATCTCATTATCATATTTTATTGTATCAGTTTGCAGATACCCTATGGAAATGAGGATTTAAAGCCACAAACCCTCCCTTGGGGCCAACTAGCTAAGTTGTGTCAAAGTCCATTTCACCACGTACTAGTACAGAGATTCTGATCCAGAATCAAGGGCTAAATCAAGGATGAAGAAACCATTTTTTTTTATCATAGCCAGCCATACACATTAGGTTTGGTCTATCCTACGACAGAAGATCGAACTGCTCAGGGCTGATCTTCTGTGTTTTTGTTTCGCACATGCACGAAACGGCACTTTCTGGGATCAACGTCAACCCCAAAATTCATCGTGGGCAGCAAGAATTAAAGAAGGTTGATGGGAGAAATGCTCCCCTCGACCTTCTTCCATGTAGCCAGCCATAGCAGTCGACAGCTGATAAGTCAATTTTAGCTAAGCAATTGGCATAGCTAAATTTGCGTATCTGCACTTGACTGCAATGTTTAGTATAGACATAACCTAAAAAAGCAAGGATCTTGTCCAAGGTCCCCAGGTCATGCCCCTTCCATTCTCCCTGGTGGATCCCTGAGCCACCAGCCCCAAGCCCAATCCCAGGCTGCCCCCCAGCCCAAGAGGAGTAGTAGGCGGGTGGGCAGAGCATGGCCCTCCAGCCCCAGAGTATGCAGTGTGCTACCAGAGCTTCTTCAGCCTCAAAGCACTAGGAGGGTAAGTGTGTAGTATCACTGCAGCCCTTGCAGACCCCTCTGGAGCACAGGGGACTGGAGAAGTGGCTTGATGTGCAGTGATAAAAGCGGGGAAAAGCAGGGGCTGAGCAGAATGGGGCATGGGTGGGACCAGGCCTGGCTGTTTAGGGAGCCACATCCCATGGGACTCGCTGCCCATGCATGGGTTGGATGGAATTAAGCAACAGGCCAGATCTGGCCCCCAGGTCATAGGGTCCCCACCCAGGTTAACAGAATACAGCAGAACTGCATTGTAAATCTAGGTTTACTTCAGTTAAAAGTCTTTTCAAAATGTCTGTGATGTGGAAGAGGGAGTAGAGAGGTAAAACAGCTTAGAGGCCTGTTCCTATTCCCACTTCTTTGACTTCACAAGGGAAAGAATTCGGCCATTTGAAAAAAGCTGGATGCTGCCTTTCTGGGTGCAGTGTAAGATTGACTGAGCATGTAGGGAGGAATGAAAGAGACTGAGAGAAAGAGACTGAAAGGAAAGCAAGGTTATGAGGAGCCAAACCAAGTCAATGTTGCTTAGGTTACTCAACAATTCCCATTATAAGACTCTAAACTTTGCTAAACTTTAAATATTTGGCTGATGTTTGACAAGTTGAGTGTCTGCCTAAGACTGAAAAAGTTTTGAAAAAATTTAGAAGAAACAGGCTAACTATTTCTGAGAATGAGGTGGGGGAAAATACATGGTTTTGTTCATGTTAAAAACTTCTTGTAACCCTTTTGCTGAGAGAAGGAGAGAGGAAAGATCAAAGAAGATGAGTTGCCTTGAGAAGCTGGTCTCTTTCTGCCCCTCATTCCCCCTCTGCTTCTGTGAGAATGGTGTGGGCTGTGCCCACTCTCTTTCTGTCTTATGTGGAAGTGGGGAGGACTCTGCCTGCTGTCTCTGACAGCTCTTATTGGCTAGCTGTTCCACAAGTGATGGGACAGGTATCCAATCAGAAGGGAGTCTCCCTCTGGAAAGACTGAAAATAGTGTGAAGTCTGGAGCCTCTTGTGTTACTGAAAACCATGGCCAAGGTTACTTTACTTGGGAATATGTTTTAAGAGTTTGGCGACACGGGTATTGTCCAAGAAGATCTTAGTCATCTTAGCTTCATAATGGAAGTGATCTAAAATCACACATTTAATATACGGTTTATTCTATAGCTGATTGAAAATGTGTGAAATTTTAATTAAAATATTTTGTGAATAATTTTGGTTTTTTTCATTTAATTTAAGGACTGACTGGAAATTTTAAAATATCTGAAATTTCAGTGGATTTTTGTGAAACATTTTAGAAATGTTTCCCTAAAACATGTAGCACCTTTTCAACCACCTGTAGTTTAGTGTTTTTTTTTGTCCATGGAAAAACTCATTAAACAAACATTAATAAAGGTATTCCTGACAGTAATGCAAAGACATAAGCAAATGTATTCCTAAATCTAGACTCCATTAATACATATTTAGGCCCCTTAGATAGATGCCACCTAATTTTCAAAAGGGCAAGATCTCTAGAGCTTCTAGTCATGAGCCAGGTCAAATCTATTTAGCAGTCAAACTTTAATCACCTGGAATTGGAAATCTTAGTTTGGGTTATTTGATTAGATTAAATCCTGGAGTTAGATTACTTATCTGATTAATCTTCAACTATTTTCTAGAATGTTAAATTATCATTGTGGAAAGGATTTTCCTTGTAGTGATAAATTAGTAATTTAGAGGAAAACTAGTTTCTGTGGGTCAGACGTGCCTTTAAAAAAGCCAATCAAGTTTTAAAAATGTTAAACTGTCTGTACAACAAGAGTGAGTAAGCGTTTATTCATAAGAAGAGTATCGTTATAGGCCTGCCGATGTGGTTTAAATTGGACAGAATCCAAGCTGGCTCCAATAATCTTTGCCAAGTACATTACAGATATATATGTCATCTGAAAGAAACATGGGACTCTTTCAAGTTAACATCATCTTCTGCTTTTTCAGAAAATACTTGTAAATTCAGTCTCCCAAAAATCAGCTTCAGAGATTATTTATTCATGAAAGTTTCTTTTTACAATTTGTAAGCCTGTAGGCACTTGACCGTGAGGGTTCTTGTTCCCTGCCATGGGCAGAGAGACATTAAAAAAAGCTTGCTCCCTGAGATTTTACTGTAGCATTCATCTCTGGTTCCCAATTTCTCCTCCTTCCCCAACTGCTTTGAAAAAAGATAGTTGTTTCCTGAGGAAACAAAAGCATATACAGTGGGTACTGGCTGAAAGAAGTCTGTAAGTAGGGGTCATACCATTAAATTAATAGGCAATAGATTAAAGGAGATAAAAGGAATTATTTCTTTATACAACACACAGACAATCTGTGGAATTTATTGCCAGAGGATGTTGTGAAGACCAAAATGACAGCAGAGTTAAAAAAAAAAAGAGTTCATGGAGGATAGGTCTCTCAGTGAGGTGCAAATCCCTTCCTCTGAGCATCCCTAGCCTCTGTAAGTGGAAATTGGGAATGGACAATCTAGGGTGAATCACTTGATGATTCCCTGGTCTGGTCCTTACCTCTGAAGCACTTGGCATTGGCTACTTGTCAGAAGACAGGATACTAGGCTAGATGGCCCATTGGCCTGGTACAATATTGTCATTTTTATGCTCTGACCTTTTTATGTAATCTGACAAATATTGATGAGAACAATTAAAGCTAAATCACTCAATCAAATTAAATGATATACATCTGGGGAGCACATCTTTTTAGTTGGGAAAAAGGGCTGATAAACTTGTTAGGATCTGACCTATCCTAGGGCTCAAGAGAAAACATTGACTTTGCTCTGGTAATGATAATTAGATCACCATCTTGTAGTGGGGTAGTATGGATATGGCAACTGCAGAAAGGCTGAAGATATATTATTACTGAGTGGATGATTCACTGACTAGACCAAGCAGCTAAAATTTCCTATCTGGGGACTCAATTTTCAATACAAAAATCAGCACCTGCTCTGCTTTTCCTGTTATAGACTGAAGCACAAGCCCTACAAAAACTGTAATATCTGACATATGATCTAAGAAGGGTATTGACATTCTGATGAGCTTCTTGGCATTTCCCTTAGGCTAGAAAAACAGCTCATTATTTGACCACATTTCCTTTAGTTTTCTGCTCTTTCTGTACTAGTGGGAACACTGGCATTGCCTATGCTGGAGTAGGAGCTAGAAGGAGACTTAAGGCTTGTTATTGGCTTGGTGTAACCTAAATATGAGTGCTCAGGTGCCTACCTCAGAATGCACCAATTAAAAATAATTGGTTCAGAGCCGATGGTAGCAACTCACAAACCCCACAACCAATGAGATCTGTCCAGTTCCTGTGGTACCTCATTTTGTCAAGTAGAACTGGTGCATTCGCTGATGTCTGAATGCCTTTGTTGGAATGTGGCACTATGTTCACAATGACATCTGTAGAGTTAGTTAAGTGAACATCCACTTCCATCTGCTCTGGAAAAGACCAGACCATCACATGAGTTATATATATGTGTGTCTGTGTGGAGAGAGAAAGAAAGCTCAATTTTCTTTCCAACTAAATGTGAGAAAAGAGAGAGGGGCAGTTTCACAAAAGAACTTAGGCTTGGTGTAGCATTTCCATACCTTATTTTCAGATGCCGAGAAAATTACTGGGATCCACGAAGCTTGAGTTAGGTACTTAGGTTCTCCCGTACAGTGAATGGGAAGAGAGGTGCCTGACGATGGGATTCACAAAAGCCAGCATGCTAGGCATGGGAGCTGCCAAAACTAGGCAGTGTGAGATATCAGTGCAAGGTCTGTGTCCTCATCCTTTCATTTGCTCCTGCTGAAGCTGTTTCATTGTGGATTGATAATTGAAAAGCAGTACAGCAGGGTGACTAGATAGCTCAGTGGTTTACTTATTAGCCTGCTAGACTGAGGGGTGTGAGATCAGCCCTTAAGGGGGCCATGTAGAGATCTGGGACAAAGAGATCCTTAAGAAGAGGGATGGTGCTTGGTCCTGCCAAGAAGGCTGGACTGCTGTAGACTGGACTCTATGACCTCCTGAGGGCTCTTCCAGTTCTATGAGATGTGGTCTGGGCTCTCCTGCCTGCTGTGTGAATGTTTCAACAACCAAGTCGCAATCATTCTTATGCTTAGGTACACGGATATGCTTAGATTCCCTCTCTATCGCTCCATTTTTTGCTGTCCATCCAATAATAATATTTTTATTTAATTGGCATTGGAGCACCTTTGACAGAAAAGATTGAAGGAATCCAACTTCAGAATATTCATTGCCCTGTGGTTAGGGAGCTCACTTGAGGGGCAGCAGATCCCTGTTTAAATTCTTTCTGTCGCCTCAGGAAGAGGGGACATCTGATCCTGTGGATTCCCACATCCAAGGTGAATACCTTAAACAGTGGGCTAAAAGCTGTAAGAGCGATCTTCGTTATAATCCCCTTCCTGACAACCCAGGCTGTTGTGCATGAACTTGCCTAAGGAAGCCCAATCTGGAATATAAATTCTGAACATACTTACTGGATTGGGACTGCAGGCAAGTTAGGTGGAGGAACACTTCTAGTTCCCCAGTTTGTGCAGCAATCTAGGGCTCTGGTGTCTGGATACAGAGAGTGAAGCTGCAGTGCACAAGTGCAGAAGCAGAAAGATAGGCACCGAGGGAGCCTTTACTGAAAAAAAAGAAAATTAGGTGCTGAGAGAGTTTAGGTGCTTACAGGGTTTGGCAGCAGCTGAGCTGGGGTTTTGAGAATTCCAGTGTGATCTGATTCTAAGATTTAGCACCTGAAACGGCAGTTACACGCCTAAGTCATTTCATGAAACTTGCCCAGAGTGAAGAAGCAAATATAGCTCACGAAATGGGAGAACAGATTGAAAGGATTTGTTAAAAGGCTGAAACAATGAAAGTGAAGGGTTGAACCTGAAAGCCTGTTCATGTCTTAGACCTTTGGCTCTGAACACACAGAACTCAGGGTGTTCAAATTCTCACAATAAAAACTGGGAACAGCTATTGCAGAGGAAAGAAGAGAGAGGAAAGTTTTGGAGTGCAGGTGTCTTTGCCCATGCATCTAAACCCCGCAGAAGGGAGCTAAGGGAGAAAAATGGTGCCTTCTCCTTCCCTCTCAGCCAAGCCACATCCCCTCCGTTCTCTCTGACCAGTCTTTCAAGTTTCAGAATAAAAATTGGGATGTGATACAGCTACATAAAAAACTACATTAAAAGAACATGAAAGTAGAAAAGTCAAATGCTAAAGAGTTAGAAAATGCCAGAGTTCAAGTTACTTGTGGTTGCCCGATGTTGATTTGCCTTCGCTTGTGCACATGTTACGATGCTATTTGTTTAAACAGTCACATACTATTTTTGCCACAGAGCACAAGATGTATGATGGTAATTTGAGTATTTGTTTAATCTGTTTTATACTTATTGTTCAGTGTATAGTCCATGCATTGCCTACTGCATGCAAGTCAAACCTGGCTCTGAAGACAGTTACTAATTTCCATGTGCTCATCTTTACAGTTGTGTTTCACAAATATGAATAATTGATTTTTCACAACCCTTGTGTGGTGAGGTGGGATTTATTAGTCCCATTTTACAGAGAGGTAAAGAGGCATAGGCCAAAGGTTTCCACCACTTGTAGGTACTCCTTTTGAGATGCTTAGGGCCTGTTTCTTTTCAGTGTGCTTAGCAATATATAACACACCATATAGTCAAAGTGCAGTATCTATTGACTTCAGCTTGTGCCTGTCAGTGCACAGTACTTTGGCAAGTCATCCCTAGGGACTCAAGCCAGACACCCAGAAAATGAGGAATTGACAATTGGTGGCCACCTGTGAAAAGTTGGGTGTAAGTGGCTTGCCTGTCAGCACACAGGAACTTTGTGGCAGAGGCAGGGATAGAATCCATTTCTCCAGGGCAGTATCATTTGCCTTTACTGTGAGATACACCCTTGTCTTTCTGCAGTCTCTGCCTCATTCGCTGTAAACCTTCCAAAAACTGCTGCAAATGAGGCAGGGGTCTTATGGACAACTGCTTCTTCCACTACACATTGTTGATTCAACTCCATCCTGTGCACTGAAGGAAGCCTGGGTTCTGTGGAAAAACGTACTATGTGAACATGTAATTAAGGACTGTACTATAATGCATGTGAACAAAGGGGTCAAATTTAGTGTTCGGGGATACCTTACATTTGGCATTTCCTAACTTTTGAATACTTGACTTTCCCACTTTAACTTTTAAAGCATATTTTTGTGTGGAATATCCTATTTTTTTTTTTAAAAAAGCAAACTTGACACTCCCTGGCCCCTGCAATTTCATCCTGTGGTGTCATAGTAACTCCCCATATGGGTTATCAGCAGTGGTGAAACCTAATAATAGATTCACAGCACAGACCTCTGACAAACTGATTGAAAGCAACAGTCTATCAGCTAGGATGAGGCATGTACACTGCCAGCGAGCTTCACAAATGTTTGTTGAATGCAGAGGAATACTGACTTAGAAATCATGCCTTTCCCTCCAAATTCTGGACTGGAGTGCTCTCTAGTGGTTACAAGCCCTTCTGATCCTGTCCCCTCCAACTTGTCTCTGTCCCCCTTTGTTCCATCACCTCAGCCCAGTCTCTCTGCTCCACCTTGCTGCCTCATCTGATCTAAGGCCATGTCCACACTAGAAAGTAATATCAATTTTAGATATCCAAATCTAGCTATGAGTACTGTGTAGCTGGAGTCGACGTGTTTAAAATCAATTTTTGCTATAATCCACACAGCAAGAAGTCGATGGGAAAAACTCTCTTATCAACTTCCCTTACTTTTCATGGCTGCCAAGAGTACCGGGATCAACTGTGATGCCATGACAGTTTGAGCACGGCCCCACTAGGTGTGCTAAATTGAACTCCAGAAGATTGACTACCAAGGGGTTGATTTACCCCTAAGTGTAGATGTATCCTCAATCTTACCCCTTCCCACTGGCTGCCATTTTCCTTCGGGTTCTCAGTTACAGCTTCTCCCCACCATTCCTGTGTCCTTCCTTCCACCCTACCACCTCTCAATCCTGGTCTCCTCCCACTAGGCTCCTTTTCCTAATCCAGTCCTTCTGGAGTACCTTCTCCACTATATCCTTTGTCCAGCTCTTGTCCAGTCTGCATTTAAGTCAGGCTGTTTCCACCTCATTCATACTTCCAAGGTGGACCAGCTGGAGGCATGAAAGCATAAGAGGGACAGTGTCCCTGCTCTCAGTTCCTGTGCCAGACACCGTAGTGTGGTTTTGTTGATTCTTCTTTGACATAGAATGGCCGATTTGCTAAAGATAATGTTACTGCTGGCAGAGCAAAGGTAACATATTATTCATAACAACAAGAAATCCATTTTTGGGAAGACTCATGACAGAGTGACATAAAAGGGCATGACACTGCATGACACTGGGCTTAAACTGTGGTGAGGGAGGTTTAGATTAGACATTAGGAAAAACTTCCCAACTGTCAGGGTGGTTAAACACTGGAATAAGTTACCTAGGGCTCTGTCTACACTAGCTCCCTACTTCGAAGGGAGCATGGTAAGTAGGGTGTTGAGACAAAACTTCCAGCTGACTCCAGGATTACCCCAGTTATTGTTCTTCAGTCTCAGTAGATCTTCTCCACATTGTCCAAGGTCATCATCTTTTGCCTTTTCCTTGTGGGTTCCATATCAGAGCTTGATGGACTATGCGGGATGATGGTTTTCTGAGAGTCTGGCCTCGTCACCCCCACCTTCTTCTCTTGATTTGAACATCAAATGGTTCTTCTCCCACTCTGTTCCAAAGCTCCCCATTTGTGATGGAGTTTTGCCATTTGATGTGAAGGATGTATCTCCAGCATCTGTCTGTAGCTTGTGATTTGAAGACTTTATGCCAGGTCTCACACCCCTACAAGAGCACACTCTTCACATTTGTGTTGAAGATCTGCAGTGTCATCTCTGCAGATATTATTTGTGAACGCTGTATGGGACAGAGAGTCTTGAATGCAGCCATTGGTTTCCCTGTCCTGGCGCTGTTACCCTTGCGTGATCCTTATCTGAATATATAATGACCCTTATATATTCTGATCTTCCCAAACTTGTGACTTGGTCTCTTTATACAGAACCCACAGATCCTACAAGTTTTTGTAAGTCAGTCAATCCTAGGGAACCAGATTTTTTAACCTGAGCAAGGATTCTTTTCCCTGGCCCGGCTGTGGCTTCCCTGGGCCACAGTTTCTCCAGGTTGTGGCTTCTCACCCATGGCCATGAACCTCTGCAAGCAACTGCTCCCTGGGCTGCTGATTTCCTAGCCTCAGCCACCACTCCCAGGGTGAGGCTCTCTTGCTGCTTCACCCAGCCTGGGCTCCCTGGCTGCTGCTGTACCCCCTTGCCACCAGCTCAGCTGTGGCTGCTCGGCCCCAGGCTCTGGCCACTGGTCTGGTTGGCTCCAACCCTTCTCAGTTCTGGAACTCTCTGGTCCTGGAAGATCCATGACCCTCCTGGACCACAGATGTTGCTGGGCAAGAGAATCCTGGATTTTGGAGTTTCAACCTGTAGTACTATGCAGAAGTTCTCTCCATGGACCACTTCAGATGGTTTTGGTGACTATCTGGAGACATATCAGACTTTGCAGCTGTTTCATCTGTCATAACATGAACGCTTTAGGGACAGCATGCGAGAGGAGGAAATTTACATGGCTGCTGTTTCCTCCACAGTCGTCAGCTACTTTTTTTTGAACAGGTTGCCTGGAGAAGTAGTAAGCAGGGTTATTGTGACCCGGCCAGTAGATAACTTTGTAGTCATAATGATGTAGTCTGAGCATCCACAGTGTGACCGCAAGCTGGTAGGTGAAAAGAGGAATCGCTGAATGTGGGTTCAAAAGGCTTGTGATCAGTCAGAATCAAGAAACGTCTGTAAAATATATATTTATATGGGAATATCCCTATGCTTAAGCAAGAACTTGTCTTTCTGTCTTTGGTGTTCAATCAGCAAACGAGTCTTGCTGGCATAAGCAGCAGTGTCAATTTGACTATAGTGATTATCCCCCCAACACCGCACCTCAGTCCAACAGGGCTGCCATCTACTAAACGTTCAGTTTTCTTACCGGAGTCTATATGACAGGACGATATCACTGGTAAGAGATTACTTTAGTGCCTCAAATTTATTTTTACGCTCAGCTGACCAAACCCATATTTGATCTTTTCTGGTAAGATCATTCAGAAGCTGTGCAATAGCGGCTAACCTCAGAATGAATCTGGCACAGTAACTTGCAAACCTTAGCAGGCTACCAACTTGAGTGAGGTTCGTGGGCATGGCAGCGTACGAGAATGTATATTAATAAATTCTGATGTGACCATATAGTGTGCCATTAGCATAAGAATCTGCTCCTGCACATATAATCAAGTGAATTCTCTGTAAACACTACACTTATAATTTGTCCAAATATTAGTGTTTTTCCACAGGAATATCAAAATGTACATCCCGGACACTACCGTACTCCTGTCAAATGTTAACACTTCCTCAGATCTCAGGGGCTCTAGAGTTCTCTAGGAATTATGTTAACATGAGCAAAACAATGTATTTATCCCGAAACTTATTCTGAGGAATGGCTTAACTGTTTTTGCTGAAATGCCTCAAAATTTTGATCCAGTGCAGCTGTCTGGCATGGAAATATGTCAGCCTGCACTGTTTAAATCTGGCAAAGTTATAAGCAATTGAAAACAGAGTTTTATAACGAAAACAGCTGGGCAACCTTAATTATATATGGCTCATGACAGAGTGCTGGACCTATTGAAATCCTGCCCCTGCCTGCATCTGAGGCCCCTTCCACAGCTTCAGGGGAGGAGCTACTGAACCAAGGACTCAAGTAATTATGGGGGTTAGCAAAGTACAAAGAGGGATGGGAGTGAAGAAAGTAAGCATGGAGCCTGAAGGGAAGCTGGACAACAGCAGCTGTGCTGGCATGCTGTGGGACTCCAAATTATCACTGAAAGAGTGGACTTCATTAAGAAGAGTTTTGTCTAAGTGGTGGGCTGAGGAGAACTAATAGGTTAATTAGGCCATTAGGCAGGTGATACAAAAGGCACAGGAAGGAAGTGAGAAGGGGAAGCAGAGAGAGCAAGAGATGCATTGATTGCTCTCGCCCCCACCTATTTGCCTGGTGCAGGAGCTGAGGCTTTCCTAGGACTGTATGTGTAAGCCTGTTTATTATGTAAGAGTGAAGGAAATTAGTATTGTAAATAAAAAGCATGGGTGTTTGCTCAGCAAAAGCCTCCGCACTGTTAGTGGGCTTGCACAAAGGCAGGAGTGGGCAGACCCTACCACATGGTGTTACCACTACCACTGTGCTAAAACAAAAACAGCAGGGCTGGCAGCCACCATGGACTCTGGGGCAAAAATGGGAGGGATGGGGCCAAGGGCAGAAGGGGTGGGGCCTAGGGCAATCAGCCCTCCGTGCTGTCCGCCTCTCTCACAGCCATGCACAGTGTGGAGAAGTGCTGCTGTGGCACTTCAAAGGGGCCCACAATTGTGGCTGCCTCTGGTGCCAAAGCTCTAGGCTCCCTTGAAAGGCTGAGCCCTGGGGAAGGTGAACCCTTAGCCACTCCTTCCTCGGCGGGCCTGAAGGCAAGTTAAAGTTCCTGCAGAGCTGTCCCTGAACTACGTTACATCTTTGCCGAATTTTCCACTGTTCAAATGCTAGCACTATTATTTCACTGCTTCCTGGTAACCTCCTGCCTGCCTGCCTGTCCCCACTGTAGTGTTTTGTTTAGTTTTGCACTGTACACTCTTTGAAGCAGGGCTTGGTGCTTCTTTTGCTTTTATGTAGCACGTAAAACAATGGGTTCTAGTCCATTACTGGACTTCGGATGTACTACTGCAATACAAACAAATATTGGTGATAGCAGAGCCACTGATTTCCTTCCCCACAGCTGAAAAAGTGCCCCATGGAGTACTAGAGCTTGTTTCTTTCATTAATAAAAATTGGCCCAATAAAAGACATTACTTCACCCACCTTGTGTCTCTCCATAATAGCCACAGATTCACAAGCATCCTCTGTGCACTGCAAGCTGAAGCCCTGGTCCTGTACCAATGAAATCAGTTGTGGCTGGTTTTGGAGGGAGCAGCTTGGAAGTCCTCAGTGCTATCACAGTTAAAACTATACTGGACATACAATTTTCTGTGAATCTTCAGCCAAATCAGAAGTCTGGTATTCTTTAATTTTTTCTTCGGTAGTTTTGCTGCTAGATCTGTTCAGAATAGGTTGCAAGAGTTTTATTTTTTAAACAATCACAGAAGGAAAACGCTCTCCACGACTTTCTTATTTTAAAATGTCTGAACTTCCCCCTTCCCCACCCCCAAACTTTCTATAATGATTTATGTTCAGGCCAAAACCATTACAAGAAGATTCAATCCTGAAAGTTTCAGAAGTTTAAGACTGACTGAAAACAAACTCTACAATGGAAAAATGGTGGTGACTGATTTTTCAGGGGTTTTAAGAACTTTCATCACCCATTGAGCTCAATAGTGACTATGGATTTTAGTACTTAGAAATAATGAATAATGGGCTACCACAAGGCTTTGTACTCGTGCCAGCATGCTTCAACACCTACACAGGCGATATGCCTGAAATGAGCATACAGAAGCTTATGTATGCTGAAAGCTTGGAACTGACAGCTCAGGATTGTAGCTTAAAAGAATATGAAGTGACCCTTACATCAGACCTTAAGATCACAGAGGAGTGTTTCCAAAAATGGAGGCTGAGACCAAAAAGTGAACAAATCTGTAGTCTTTATTTTCCACTGTGACACCACGACAGCACACAATACTACAACTGTCAAATTTGGTGGTGGAACTGTGCATTATGACTCAAAGCCAACATATCTCGCTGTTATTTTTGACCCCACATTCACCTTTCAGGACCACTTCAGGAAAGAAGCCTCTAAAGTGAACATTATCCAAAAGTTAGTGGGGGGAGAAAGCTGGGGATCAACTGCTCTTGTGCTACAAGCATTGGCCCTGGCCCGGGAGTACTAAATTTCAGGGTACTGTGAAGTGGTGTGAACAAGAAGCTGTCATACCCAGCATGTGGATAGGCAGGTGAATCACACATACAAAAAAAATTCGGGAACTTTAAAATCACTTATTCTACTGTTGCTTTCTGTGCTAGCAAACATTGAACTTCCAGCTGCCCGCTGAAATACAGCCACTGCATGAAAACTTTGGAGCTTACTTAGAATTTCCATCTGGTAAGTGATGGAAAATAGACCTCAACAATGCCTGAAATCATGAAAGATTCTATGGGCAAGTGAGTAGCTCTTGTCTCTGGATCTGGCCAAGAAAAGGTAAATGTGGAGACCTCATCCACCATTCCAAGCAAGCACATTATCACTGACCTCCCCAAAAAAGAAGCTGATACATTGTATCAAATTGATCCCAGAAAATTGTCACTTTGGTAGCTGGAGAAAGAAATAATCTTCAGAGAATAGAAGAGCAGCGAGCCAGATAGAGCAAATGCACTGAGTCATTGAACTCTGCCCACCTACAAAGGTGCAATAAGACAGTAGAGTGTCTTGACTTCACTCATTCCAATAGTACCTGGCCACTCCTCTGTAAGTGTAGAGCTGATGGCCTGGTAAAACACTGCCAGGTAGAAGAGACAGCTAATACAGTTGTCTCACACTTTCTCCGTAACTCAAAGACTCAAACCAACAAGCTGACTAGATTGAAGGTTTAACACCTGACAGAACCCTACCAGTTCACTACTATCCTCTCCATATGCTGTAGAAAATTTACACAAGGCTCTCCTGGTCATGAAAAACAAAAAAGGTGCAGGCATAGGTGGCATTTATTCCAAATTCTTTAAGAATTTGGGCCAAAGGGACTAGCAGGGTGGCAGACTTCTTCATTGTTACATGTTGAATGCGGAAAATCCCATTGAGCTGGTGTGAGGTGATAGTCATTGTCCTCCTCAGATGTGGCAAGGTTCGGCATTATGTCACCGTCTATCACCCATTATCTCTCCTCTCCACAACCCACAGATTTGGAGAGAGTTTTACTGTCTTCATCTCTGTCTTTGAAACCATCCTGCCAGACGTAGAAAATGAATATTTAAGAAAACATCATTTTCATTTTTAGTAGAAAAATAATTTGAAAAGAATGTTGCTAGTAAAATTAAATAAATAATGCTACTGAAAGGCATTTTTTGTGCTTAGTTTATAATGTGCTCTGTTATGGATTAGAATCAAGGACATTTAAATAAATTTTTTGCTCCGGGAATGAATGTAGCTGAGGAGAGAATAAAAGATGTTTACCTAGCCATGAAAAGGGTTTCTTCCTATAGCAAAATGATTTATTTTACAAATAATTCTCACTTCAAAGTGTGCTAGGAATTCATTACATTTAAGGTGTCCGTCTGACCAGGCCATTCATGCATAAGACTTTTATTGACAGGGCCATGTTACATGGATGCCCTGGGAAAACACATGGGAACATCTATTTAAATTTGTAAATAAATAAGTTGTTAATATGATTGTTTACAGAAATCCACAAGGTGGCAGAAGCACCACATGCCAAATTCAAAATCTTTTCACAACAGTTCCATTCTGTTTTTCCAATTATTCTTATGATAAATAATGATCCCTTTGCTATTTTAAAAATTTGATTATAATTTTAAAAAAATAGTTCAGCTGCAGGTACTTTAAAGGTTTTGGGTCCCCTATTATATATACCAATATTCAAATTAAGTGCAGTAAAATCAATAAAAAACGGAGTAACATTCTAGTAGATAAACAAAACACTTTGATCATTCAGTTCCATATTCATTTCCATATTTAGTAAAAACACCTAAATACCAAAATAAAAAACAAACAGCTGTCCCTAAAGCCCCAGCAACCATTTTCTTAACTCCCCCTCTCCAGAACAAATCAACAACAACAACAAAATACAGCAACAAATTAAATGTATTTTCCATGACATTTTGAGCAACTTAAAATATTTTTCTTCTTAAGCTCCATGAATATTTTAAATTTTTACCACATTAATAGAAAATTCCTATTGGTTATTATATTTTGTGTAATGGATAAAATATAAACAGGACTTTTCCCCCACTCCCCCCCACCAAAAAAACCACAAGCAAGTTCTCATGGTCTCTTTCTCTGTCTCTGTTCTATGTAGTATATATAATAACATATGTAATTAAGGTTGTCTGAAGTTTTCCACTATTAAACTTCTTTTCAGTTGTTTAGGACTTTGCCAGACTTAAACCATTCATGCTGAAATTTCCCATGCTGGGTGGCTGCCTCAGGCTGAATTTGTTTGAAAAATGAGAATGAAATTAGTTTTGAGGAAAAGCTCTAATACCACTATGCTTGGGAGCAGACGGGAATTGTCTGGATGTCAAAGAAGTTCCTTTTGCTACCTGCCTAAAATTCACTCAAATCTGGCCATTTTATAAGCTCTTGGGGGAGAAAAAACCCCCCTCAATTTTCACTTTCTCGGTAGCTAGCAGTGAGTATGCTCCAGACTCTCTCAGGTCCTGGGTGCAGCCAGATTGCACATAGTCCATGCCCACATGGTAGTGGAACAGGTTCCATTTGGGAGTCTAGGGACTGAGCAGTAATTTCCCTGCCTTTGCTCTTGTCCCGCTCTCCATCTTGTGGAATGACTGAGGTGGGACAGGACAATGAAGAAGAGAGACCATGAGGGATGGTGCAGGGTTTGCAGCCTGTGCCTCTGCTAAATACTGTTTGACTGTGGTTACTTTAGCGAGTTTTGCTGGCAAAACCCCAGTTCAGCTGGCAAAACTGGTGGAGCGTCCACATACAAAATGCATTTTGTTGACAGCTTGTCAACAAAAGTTGGCAATTCCCACGACAACCTTCTGCCTCTTCCAGATGGGGAAGAGCACCTTTTGTTAACAGGTTCTGTCGACAGAAAAGTTGTGTGGATGCTCTTGGGGGCCTTATCCCAACAGACAGGGCATCCAGGACAATAGGCAGCCCCGTCCTCCAGGCTTCTGGGTGCCTGTTTTGTCAAGAGAGCAGCTGGCCAGTCTGGCTGCTCTGTTGACAGAGCAGAGCGCTCTCCTCATTGGCTTTTGTGTGTGGTTGTGCTCTGTTGACAGAAGTTTTGTCGGGAAATCTCCTCTGACAGTGACTTCTGTTGACAGAGTGCTGTAGTGTAACTGTAGCCTTTGTGGATAGACAAAAAATGAAGCTTTATTAAAAGAACATTAAGATTACAAAGTCAAACACTCAAAAGTTAGGCAGACACTCTTTAATTTAGTCTCCTTGTACATATATATTATGATAAGGTTTAATTACATGTTTATAGGCTATTTTCCTGAGGACCCCGCCTCACCAAGTCCACAGTGCATACTTAATGAGCAGCTATTCAAATTTCTGTTTTATCCACTCTGTTAAATATGTGTCTTTGAGCCACGTTTACTGGATGCTATTCAAACCCTATCCTGAATACACGACTAGGGTATTATTAATTTCCTAAAGGGCTTTTCTGTGGCATTCCTGGATATAACACCTGATCCTAGCCAAAGTAGTGAATGTATTTTCAGGACTCTCTTAGGAGGTAGAGAAGTGTCCTATCTCTGTTTTACAGACGGGAAAATAAGGCACAGAGAAATTATTATTCACCTTATCCACTAATTTTATCTGCCCTAAAGATGTATGAACTCTTTTAAATTGAGATCCTGCTTGCTCTGCCTGCAAGTCTATGCCAGCATATCCCATCCAACTTCTGCTACCACACAGGCAGACATCCTACTATATGATCCTTCTTTATCCTTTGAGTGTTCAGGGGATTGGGGCGGGGCAGGGAGGGTGGAACATTTTGTATAGTGGGGGCATCCTGAGAGCCATTGAACCATATTGTAAATCCTGTCTGGACAACAAACCGTTTCAAGGCAGGGAGTGCTGCAGCATCCACCCTTCCCAGTTCCAGCACCTATGGGTGTATGTGGGGGAATTATTATCCATATGTTACACATGGGGAATTGAGACACGGGGGAGTTAAGGTCAAAAGTATCCACCACTCCATTTGAAAGGGTTAGGACCTGATTTTTTCAGTGTGCTTAGCAATATATAACACTCCATGTAGTCAAAGGGCAGCACCCATCGACTTCAGTTTGCACCTGTCAGTGCACAGCACTTCTGCAGATCAATCCCCAGTGTCTTAACCCAGACACCCAGAGAACGAGGAACCGACAATTAGTGTCCACCTGTGAAAAGTTGGGTGTAAGTGACTTGCCTGGCATCACAAAGGACCTTTGTGGCAGAGGCAGGGATAGAATCCATTTCTCCAGGGCAGTATTTGTCTGCCTTTCCTGTAAGAGATAGGCTTATCTTTTTGCAGCCCCGGCCTCATTCACAACCCTCCGAACATCTGCTGCAAAGGAGGTGAGGTCCTAAAAATGGCAGCCTCCTTCACTCCACATTGTTGAGGCTGGGGTCTTAATGGAAAAGTATATGAATGGTTTGGTAATGAAGAGTGTATCATGATACTTACATACAGGGGAGCCAATTAGGGCTTAATGGGAAAATTTTAAATCTTCCATTTCGCAACTTTTGGCTTTGGAACTTCAATGCATTCTTTTATCATAGTTTGTGTGTGTATAATTTACTAGGTTAAAAAAATAAGCTAAAAAATCAAACTCTGTTAAGGGACAAGTATTTGACACCCAGCTGGGTCAATAACAGGAGAAGAATCTTAAAGACCTTGACCATTTAATCTAATGGAGCACCCATTAATAGGTTGCCTTCTCTGTGGAGAAGCTCTAGAGAGCTAGGGTGAGACACATACTTTAACAGTGGGTTTCACAGATACTAACTGAAACACAGAGGGATGGAGGTATACAAGAGTTTGGGAGGTGGGGCCAACCCCATCTTTAGAAAAAAGATTTTTTTAGCAGTCATCACCTCTTCTAGTGTGACTATTTTTACCTCATTCCCTCCAACCAGTGCTTGTTCCAGTCCTGTCTCTTTCCCATCCCTGGCTCCTGGTGTCAGTCCCATTTTTTTTTCTCATCAAGTCCCAGTCTCTACTCCTCAAGCTTCTCATCCTCATCCTGGTCTTCTTACCCAGTCAGTTCTAGTTTCCCCCTTTGGACTTGCTATCTGAGCCCCAGTCTCCCTCCAGCTCAGTCTCTTCCTATCCCCACTCTAAGCCCCAGCTTTCTTACCTAACCAATCTCAGTTCCAACATTCAACTCCTGGTCTCCAGTCTTCTTGCCTCTTGGCTAGCCAGTCCAAGTCTCCTTATTCCTCGTCTGATTGGTCTTTATCCTTCCAGTCTGTCTTTCTCAGCATTAACTCATCTGGTAGCAACACCTGTAGCAACACCTCCTGGATCCTTCTGACAGTTGCTTTGCTCAGCCAGGTCCTGTTCTGCTGCTGTACTTCTGTTCCTTGTTAGATCTACCATTCGTCACCCTTGCTCCTCTATCGCCCAGCTGGTTCCAAGTCTCAGTCTCCTCCTTCCTCCAACATCTCTCTTGATCTCTGTTTTCCTCCCTTGCCAACTGGCTACAGTTCCCCCATTTCTCTCATTGGCTCCCAGACCCAGTCTCCCTCTTCAGCTCCTTGTCTCCTTGCCCAACCAGTGCTTGACCACCTGCTTAATCACTTCTAGTATCTGTGGTTCCCATTCACAGTCTCTCAACAGCACAAGTTCCAGTTTCTTTGCCAAACCAGTTCCATTCTTCCCCTCCGAGACCCAGATCCAGTTTTTTCACCCTGACTCACTAGACTCTATATCCCCATCTATTCCTGTTACGCTTCCTTCATCTGACTTTTGTCACTATTGCACTTGAATCAGATGTCTTTCTCTTTCATTGTGCCTGAGCAGTGACAGCTCACTGCGAGTGTAGGGGAGACAGCCTTTCTGCTTTCAGCCCCACCACTGCCTGGAGCAGTCAGTACTGGGAAACTCCTTCTGAGCCCCAAGAGGTATGGGCTGAATTATGTAGAGGCTGGTCAGTACTAGGAACTGTGAGGGGACAGAGCATGGCTAGTTAGGACAAACTCATAAGGCAAGACTCTTGTGGAAAAAGGAGTACAGGATCATGTAATTTAAGACAGCACCATAGTGCAAACACACAATGGGGTTGAATTAAAGTTACACAGGCAATTTTAATTTTGACATATCCTAACTTTTGAGTGGTTGACTTGGCAATGTTAATATTGTTCTTCTACTGTAGTTTGTGTGTGTCTCTCTCCTTTTCTTATACATACACACTGTTTCTTTGTCTATGTATATTATCGAACCTGGTCTGAATAAATCTTGTTCTAATACAAACCCACAGCTTTCCTTGCTTACATAAAATGGAAAATATCAGTAGTAATTTAGCTAACAGAGAAACCCTATTTAATTTTTTTTTCCTGATGGTAGTTGCTTCCTGAATTTTTATCCTATTTTAATAGTGTGTGTGATGCTAAAGTACACATCTACCCAGGGGAATCATAATCCACGTTAGCTGTTCAAACAACATCATGTGATCAAAGGATTTTAGATTTCAAAGGCTTTTCCACTGTGTGATACCAGGTCTTTTCTTACTGGGTAGATAAACTTGGTGTTTCATTGAACTACATGGTGTATTATAATTGCATGTTCTTTATTCTATGCATTATATGCAATCATCTGTTTTTGTATAACTATGTCTATTTAAGATATTGTTGTAGACATTACAAAACCAGATGAACAGGGAAAACAAAATAAACAAAACAGCTAACAGGCAAACAGGCCTTCCCCTCCCCCATCAAACAAAAACAGTGCTTCTGAAGCACAAATATCTTGGAAATCGGAGGTTTGGCCTCTTTCCTTTTATGAAGCTTTTGTTTGTAAAAACATTGACAAGTCCTACGGCACCTTGGAGTCTAACAGATTTATCAGAATATAAGCTTTTGGGGGCAAAGACCCACTTCGTCAGACGTCGTGCAGCTGACAAAGTGGATCTTTGCCCACAAAAGCTTATGCTCCAATAAATCTGTTAGTCTGTAAAAGTGCCGCAAGACTTCTCATTGTTTTTGTGGATACAGACTAACATGGCTATCCCTGGGACGCTTTTGTCTGTGAATTTTTTTGTGCCAATTGGTTCTTTACTGAGCTACCCAGTGGTGTTTATACATTGCAGTTGCTTCAGGCATCAACAATTGTTCCCATGTCAGTGGTTTGTAAGAAATCTGAAAAGAAAAAAAAAAGCTGCGAATGTTTGTTTCTGTACTAAGAATTAGGAGATAGAAATCTATACCCTATATTATTAGTTGGACGGCAGATCCAAGATGGATGTGCCATCATATGCTGCCCCTCGTTAGAGACCCTGCTGCCTTGGCCCATCAGTCTAGATATCAGTCATTTTAGGAAGGGAAGGGCCATGATGAAGTGTTTACTCCAGACAAGACCTGAACAGCAGAAAGGGCTAATGAACTCAGTGACAGGCTGCGTCTGGAGAAGAGTCAGGGTGGATAATCTGCAACTGATGATGAAGCCCTACTGGGAAGAGGCAGGTTGTGAAACTAAGAAGTAGAGAGCAAGAGGGGACTGGAAGGAGTAACTCTGCAGTAGCTCTGTTGACAGTGTTGCAAGGTTGGTGGAAGACAAGGAGGAAGGCCACAGGGGTGTAAACTTTGGGATCTCACCTGGGAAACAAAGTCTGGCGAGAACCTGAGAGAGGGTGAAGTAGCCCCAGGGAGCAGAGGATACACCAATGGTAACCGAGGGGTTGGCCAGAAGACAGAGGAAGGAACATAGAAAACAGGTCAGGGAAACAGTGACAGGGTCTGAGTTTGGGTAGACTGTCACTGCTGTGGTATAGGATCCCAGTGATGGAAATTGGAATAGAGAGCAGCCCCAGGTTCCACTACCAGCTATGTGGGAAGTGGCATCTTCTGGGCAGTGGACAGGAAGATGGCCCAGGATGGTTTGTTCAAAGGAACTTTGATATCCAGAAGAGAAGAATTACAGTGACCTGGTTAGAAGGCCAAGCCACAAAGATAGAGCCGTTGAATTCAGAGGGAGTGAGACAAACCATGGCACAAGCAATCAAACATCTCAGCGTAGCTGAGAAATAATCTCCAGATGAATCACAAAGCAATGACCCTATGGTGAACAGCAAACCCTGAGGAGAACGAGTTTGGTTCTTCAGCTCTTGACTAGAATGGCCTCCCTGGGTCAACTGCTGGTTCTTGAGCAGCTAGAAGAGCTGGGAGCAGGCAGAGATCAATCAGGGCCCAGCAGTCCAAATGAACAGGACTGGTTGCTTTTATCGAATGGCAATTCTGGATCTAGTAGGGGAAGGCAGGAGCTTCCTTTTGCCTTCCCATTGAGATACCTAATTCTGAGAGCACTTTGTTTAGATTAATGAGGCACTATTAATTTATTTTGCAGAGTGCGAGGTCTGGTTGGTTAGACATTAGCTGGATGACTGAAAATTATCTGAGCTCACTTTGCAAGATGCCTACAGGTTCAGGTGACCCCGTGACAGCGTACAAGAGATATTTGCTGTTAAATACCGAATGGCGTCATTTCCACCTTCTGATTGATTAATGCTTCAGGTATTAATTTTCTAGAATTACTACAGGTTTCCCCTCTCTCAAAATGGAATTCTTTCATTTGGCAATGTCTATCATTTGGCAGGACCATGGATGCTACTGGATCAGAGACTCCCAGCAGGTAGAAGGTTGCAAGGAAAAGGGCCAGCAGCTGGGAATGCTGCCTGGCAGGCGCCCAGAGACAGCAGGGCTGTGGCCCTGTGCAGAGGAGGCTGGGGGTTTGTGTCCCTGGCACCAGCTCGCCTGACGGGGCCGTTGCCATCTGCTTGGCAGGGACTGGAGCCATCCTCCAATCCAGCAGGGCCAGGGACTGGCCATGGGTAAGAGGGCTGGTAGGGCTGGAGGTGTGTGGTGGTGGTCGGGGGGTGAGTCTGGGGACCTTCCTTCATCCAGCAAATTCCTTCTTTCGGGACGGATCAGGTCCTGAGGGTGCTGGACAAGGGAGATGCAACCTGAACTTGCATGTTGTGTCATGTCACTCTTGGATCAATAAGTGATTAAAATGTTCTGAAGAATCACAATCTCTAAACGAAATGTCTGTCAATTTTCTGTGTGGGAGAATCTGTTACTTTTTAAACTGAAATCTATGGAAAAAGGTAAAGTAAAACTGCACTTCAGGCCACTGACTTCTTTCTGCAAGTTGTGAATCATTATTTTTCTTCCTAATCTTGGGTGTGACTTGGAAGTGCAGAGCAATGGTGTTTGTGTGCTTTTGTCACCTCCACCTATTGTTTGTAATCTCCACCAACTGTAATAATTATGACTGAAACAATGTGAAAACAACAGCTGCCGCAGGCATTTTAATGCTCCAGACTCTTCCTTGGCTACCACTTTGCTTCTGCTAACAGGTAAATGACTTAGTTATGATCTCCAAAGCAATTAACAGATCAGATCCACCTGCACTAGGGACTTAAGGCCATCTTCTTTGTTGAAGCAAAGTGCTGGTGCAGAAAGGATGGCAGGAAAGCGAGGCTGTCAGGAAGTGATTATGCCTTTTGCAACAAGTCATTGCTGAGGGAATTCCCTAGTGACAGTTTGCTAGCAGAAAGTGGCTCCTCCATGCCGTCTGAATGGTGCAAAAGGTCTGGATTATATTTGTGACTAGTCCCCTGCATTTCTGTTTGCTGCTAAGAAAGTCACACTCTGGAGTAATGCAGTGCACAAAGCGCAGAGATTGGGCTGCTAGAAAATATTCTACAACACTTTTTCTTGTGGGAAAATGGAGTTTTGTACATATTAGAATTATCTATTGAAAAATTATTTTGGTGGAATTTTCCATTAGGAAAAGCAAACCCAATGGCTTCTTTTCACATTGAGTTGATGTTAAATTCCGTGTCTTACTGAGCCACGTCAGTTGCAGTTCTGAGTTCTCCCCACTCTTCCCCATGCTGCATCAGAGTAGCTCGCTGTCTCTGCCCTGCCATTTGGCGCTCCTGTGTTCCATGAAAAGTGTTTAATTCTGTCTTTCATCCCGAGCCTGATGAAAAGTGTCAAAATATCGGCATTTCTTTTGTTGTGGAAATTCTGCATTCTAAGCAGTTCTATCCCGAACCAGGTGCATGAATACTTGAAATAAGTTGGGGCACATGAGGAGACGTTGCTGTGTAAGAAACTTCCAGGAAAGGTTGCACTAATCAAACACTGACAGCTCCATGGCAGACTGCAAGCCCTTGTGGTTAGAGAAACCTTCTGACCCTGGTGTTGATAACTGGATGAAAAACCTGCTCTATACACAGCTACCCAGAGCCGGAGAACAAAGAAGAGCTAGACTTCATGAAGAACCTCACTTAGATAACCTAACATGGGAAGAACTCAGCCACTACTGCACAGGTCCTAAGAAGTATTTAGGAGCTGAATTCCTGATTTCCATGGGAGTTAAGCACTTAAATATCTTTGAGGGTCTGTGCCCATAGTGACAGGATTTTGCACTGGTGTCTAAGCAAGACGGGTTTACTGGCTGGCTGACCTAGGTTTACAATAACTTTGCACTGCTACAAGGCAGCTAGAATCTTGTCATTCTTAGCACCCAATAAACGTGACTCGTGAGGAAAAGGCAAGTTATTTCAGGTAAACTTTATGAAAATTCTGAAGACAGTTTTTTTTCTTATGAAAAATCCTAAAATATATTTCACTTTCAAGGCGGAAAAAAGCCATATAAAGTAGCAGGTGTTAAGGATTTATTCATGGTACGGAGAAGTGCCGATGAGAAGCAGAACACACATCTTTATCTGCACTTGAACTTTTAAAAAAGGAATAAAAGATGCCTTCAGGAGTTATTAACAAAATCAGCGACTGTTTGTTAGGGGAACTTAATGAGATCTGCATAGAGAATGTTCTTTTCAGTTACAACTGAACATAGGATACTAAATTACTTATTTTATCTTAGTTGCCTGATTTGCAAAATATTTATCATGAAACAAATGCAAATTTTTGAAGGGAAGAATAAGATTGCAAGAATTCTGGTTTGTGTCTCGGCTTTCCTTTATGTACGCATATGACTTTACATTACAAGTGCTTTTGGCAGGTATTCATGAAAGCAGCTGTTTCAGTATTTGTATACTTTTCCAGGATGCGTTGCTGTTAACAATAAATTTCTGGATGATTTCTAAAAAAGAAATATCAATTTTTTTCTTTAACTTTCCCAGAAAAATAGGAATTATGCTTTCTGGTGAATTGGACTTGACATGATAGAATATATTTACTTAATAGAAGAAAAGATTTTTGTTGACGTAAATCATTGACATATTGATAAACCATTTCCAGGCTGCATATGTTATTCAGAGATAAAAGGGGCTGATGATTAAATATTAAAAAGTAACTACTTTTTGTTGCTTCAAATGCACCAGACTGTAGATAGGGTCATTAAAATCTGTTGGAGTATGTTTATATGAAAAATACAAGATGATGTGGTGTTGCATAATCATTTTTAAAAAAGTCTTTTTATTATGGGACAACTGCAATGGATTCAGGATCAGGTTAATATTAAGAGGGTGGGTTGCATAAACGTTTTGCAAGTGTGAGTTTGGGCTGGCTGCATTACTCATAAATACACAGATTATACATTTGATAAAGTAGGTCTTTGCCCACAAAAGCTTATGCTCCAAAATATCTGTTAGTGTGTAAGGTGCCACAGGACTGCTTGTTGTTTTTGAATCATAGAATCATAGAAGAGTAGGACTGGAAGGGACCTCGAGAGGCCATCGAGTCCAGCCCCCTGCCCCAATGGCGGGACCAAGCACTTTCTAGACCATCCCTGAAAGCCATCTATCTAACCTCTTCCTAAATAGCTCCAGTGATGGAGATTCTACCATCTCCCTTGGCAATTCATTCCAGTGTTTGATCACCCTGACAGTTAGGAAATTTTTCCTAATGTCCAACCTGAACCTCCCCTGCTGCAATTTAAGTCCATTGCCTCTTGTTCTATCCTCAGAGGCAAGGAAGAACAAGTTCCCTCCCTCTGCCTTATGACACCCTTTTAGATACCTGAAACCTGCTATCATGTCCCCCCTCAATCTTCTCTTTTCCAAACTAAACAAGCCCAATTCTTTCAGCCTTTCTTCATAGGTCATGTTCTCTAGACCTTTGATCATTCTCGTTGCTCTCCTCTGGACCCTCTCCAATTTCTCCACATCCTTCCTGAACTGCGGTGCCCAGAACTGGACACAATACTCCAGCTGAGGCCTAACCAGCGCAGAGTAGAGCAGGAGAATGACTTCTCATGTCTTGTTCACAACACACCTGTTAATGCATCCTAGAATCATGTTTGCCTTTTTCCCAACAGCATCACACTGTTGACTCTCATTTAGCTTGTGGTCCACTATAACCCCCAGATCCCTTTCTGCTGTACTCATTCCTAGGCAGTCCTTTCCCATTCTGTATGTGTGACACTGATTGTTCCTTCCTAAGTGGAGCACTTTGCATTTGTCCTTATTAAACTTCATCCTGTTTACCTCAGCCCATTTCTCCAGTTTATCCAGATCCTTTTGAATTATGACCCTATCCTCCAATGTAGTTGCAACCCCTCCCAGCTTGGTATCACCTGCAAACTTAATAAGTGTGCTTTCTATGTCAATATCTAAATCGTTAATGAAGATATTGAACAGAACCGGTCCTAAAACAGACCCCTGTGGAACCCCACTAGTTATACTTTTCCAGCAGGATTGAAAACCATTAATAACTACTCTCTGGGTACGGTTATCCAGCCAGTTGTTCACCCACCTTATAGGAGCCCCATCTAAGTTGTATTTGAGTAGTTTATTGATAAATGTATTATGTGAGACCGTGTCAAATGCTTTACTGAAGTCTAGGTATATCACATCCACCGCTTCTGCCTTATCCACAAGGCTCTTTATTCTATCAAAGAAAGCTATTAGATTGGTTTGACATGATCTGTTTCTAACAAAACCATGCTGGCTGTTCCCTATCACCTTACCACCTTCCAATTGTTTGCAGATGATTTCTTTAATTACCTGTTCCATTATCTTTCCTGGCACAGAAGTTAAGCTGACTGGCCTGTAGTTTCCTGGGTTATTCTTGTTCCCCTTTTTATAAATGGGTACTATATTTGCCCTTTTCCAGTCTTCTGGAATCTCTCCCGTCTCCCATGATTTTCCAAAAATGATTGCTAAAGGCTCAGATACCTCTTTTATCAGCTCCTTGAGGATTTTAGGATGCATTTCATCAGGCCCTGGTGATTTGCAGACATCTAATTTTTCTAAGTAAATTTTAATTTGTTCTTTTCGTATTTCAACTTCTAAACCTACCCCTTTTTTTTGAAAATACAGACTAACTTGGCTACCCCTCTGATACAAATTATATTTGCCAATGCCACATATTTGGCAGAAAATAAAATCTTAAAGAAATGTTTGCAAAGTCCTGGGTCTCCTTTTGAATTATGCTAAGGGATATTGGTGATTGTGAGAATCATGAACTTCTTTGGGACTACACGTGAATGAACACATCCTTTCATTAATGTAACTATCAAGGTGAGTTAATTAGAAGGTCCCCTCCAACGAGGAGAAAAAGACTCTGTGAACCTGCCCAGAAGTTTTGACTTGGGGAGTGGTGAGATTTCATCAATTAATGCTTGTGTTTTGTGTGTAGGAGTTAACAGTACACAAGGAAACTGATAACAGGCAGAACAGAGAGATGCAGAAGCAAAAAGAAACCTATGCAATAGCAGGTGAGTACAGTGTGACTCTGGGGGGAAACGGGGTAGGGGAGAGAGCACTTTTAGATCTGAGCTCTTTGATTGCTGAAAGAGATTTGGGGCTGTAAGCTCAGAAACTGCCATTTTTCCTAATTTCTCCTGTGTTCAGAGATGGCGGATTTCATACATTCTTTGTAAATTAAGGTTGGATCAAAGAAAGTGGACTCCACCAGTTTCCACTCCCAACCGGATCATCCTCTCAGTCCTGAACTTTGTTTGACAAGTGGCTTGTGTCCTTCTGTTGGCAAAAGCAGGGTTTCTGAGGTCTGGGCTACACTTAAAGATAAGATTGACCCTGCTGTAATCCTCAGAGCTGAGAAAAATTTTATAAATCGAGCGCTGAAGTTAGGTCAACCTAACCCTGGTGTAGATGCAGCTTGGTTAATGGAAAAATTCTTCTGTCAATATGGCTGCTTTCTCTTGAAGGAGGGAATTAACTATATTGATGGGGGACAAAAATCCCTTCCTTTGATGCAGGAAGCACCTACACTATAACATTAACGTGCTGTTGCTGTCACAGGAATGCAAAAAACATACTTTGAAGTGTCCCAAATCTCTGTTTCCAGGAAGCTAGGAGTGACCAATATGGATTGGATCACTTGATGATTACCTGTTCTGTTCATTCCCTCTGAAGCACCTGGCTTTGGCTATTGTTGGAACACATGATACTGGCTAATATCACTATAGCAGTTGTAGTGTAGACGTATTTTAAGTACCCTGACTACTGAATATGATTATCCCATTTGTATGCATTCATCATTCAAGTAATTTAAGTTAGAAATATTAAGTATAAACTTGTATTACTAATGTAGTTATGCTAAGTGAAAGTCATTAGTAGTACACAAGACACTTAAAGGCCAGTACTCAGGACAATGATCTGTGAATGGACTGGTTTTTCCTGTAAGTCTGGGAGGATGGGGTATGGTGGCTTTTAGCAACATGTGTATCGCTGTCACCTGATGCTGGGATTCATCTTGGATATTGTATTTTTCTGCGAGAGCAGGGGGAATGTTAAGACTGAATACAAAGGATTCCAGCCTTATGCATAAACTATTTAAGGTCTACTAAAGAAAAATAAAACAGAACACACACGCTAAACTTAATACACTAAAGAGATAGTGACATGTAATATCTCACCCTCAAAGTTGCTTCTTTCACAGGCTGGAAAACCTTCCGTCCTGGGTTCCTCTCTTCCCTCAGTTCAGCCTTAGAAGTTTCCAGCAACTTCTTGGGTGGGGTAGCCAGAAAGAACTTATGACCTACATTACTTCACTCACCAGCCTTAAATAACTCTCATCCTCCTTAAATAACTTCAGAGCCTCTGCCTGTAGCTAATCCATAGTTTTTTCCAAATAGGAGAATAAAATTGCTATGATTCTCGTCCCTTCATCACCCTTCACAGAATTCTGCAAAGGAGGCATGAAACTGACAAGGATGCTGTTAATTTCATTCTGTTGCCTGGGCAAGCTATGAGAGACAGCACTGGGACTATGTTCATCTGTATTCATTGACGTGGATCATACTCTGAAAGGCCAAAAGGGCTAAAACCATGAGGACTAACATCTTAGTTATAAAATGGAATCTGAAATTTGGCATAACCTGTTGGGTTAGGTTCCCCTCACAGGGGAATGTTTCCTATGTGCCACCATCAAGTGGATTTTTCAAGCTCTGACTATGAGTATTCTCTTATATTGTGAATGGAGCTTTAATCACTTGAATAAGGTGACCATATCTCCTAGTTCCAAATATAGGAGAGGGAGATTATGGGAGGGAGGAGTGGCTTCTCCAACCCCCAGGGAGCTGTGAAAGATGCGGCAGCTGCCGGTGCTCCCCCTGCTTCCCCAAGGCTGGGCAGAGGGGTGGTGGTGCAAATAAGGGATGATGAATCCCTTGGAAAAAAAATACAGGAAACTGGTCCGTTTCGGTGTCCTGAATACAGGACCATTCTGCCCAATACGGAACGGATTGTCACCCTACACTTGAATTACACAAGATCAGTCTGCAGTAACTCATAATAAAGTTCTGTTGTTTAAATGGCTTGCATTTCATCTTTGTTGCTACTGGTTTAATGACTTAATATATTATTTCTTGGACCATGTTCTTGAATGTGTTAGTTAATATTTGTCTAGCTCTGAATTCAATCTTGCTATATGTAACTTACTTGTTATTTATTAGCACTGTACAAAGCCAGTAGTATTTTCTTAATTTTTACTTCCATCCAAGTATTTGTCTCCATCACAGTGTGTTAAGCATTGTAAATAAGGCAGTCATTCTTGATACTTTGGGTGTAGGGTGCATCTCTTAAGGCTACGTCTACACGTGCAGCCAACATCGAAATAGCTTATTTCGATGTTGCGACATCGAAATCGGCTATTTCGATGAATAACGTCTACACGTCCTCCAGGGCCAGCAACGTCGATGTTCAACTTCGACGTTGCTCAGCCCAACATCGAAATAGGCGCAGCGAGGGAACGTCTACACATCAAAGTAGCACACATCGAAATAGGGATGCCAGGCACAGCTGCAGACAGGGTCACAGGGCGGACTCAACAGCAAGCCGCTCCCTTAAAGGGCCCCTCCCAGACACAGTTGCACTAAACAACACAAGATCCACAGAGCTGACAACTGGTTGCAGACCCTGTGCCTGCAGCATAGATCCCCAGCTGCCGCAGAAGCAGCCAGAAGCCCTGGGCTAAGGGCTGCTGCCCACGGTGACCATAGAGCCCCGCAGGGGCTGGAGAGAGAGCATCTCTCAACCCCCCAGCTGATGGCCGCCATGGAGGACCCAGCAATTTCGACGTTGCGGGACGCGGATCGTCTACACGGTCCCTACTTCGACGTTGAACGTCGAAGTAGGGCGCTATTCCTATCTCCTCATGGCTGCGTCTACACGTGCACGCTACTTCGAAGTAGCGGCAGTAACTTCGAAATAGCGCCCGTCACGTCTACACGTGTTGGGCGCTATTTCGAAGTTGAAATCGACATTAGGCGGCGAGACGTCGAAGTCGCTAACCCCATGAGCGGATGGGAATAGCGCCCTACTTCGACGTTCAACATCGAAGTAGGGACGTGTAGACGATCCGCGTCCCGCAACATCGAAATAGCGGGGTCCTCCATGGCGGCCATCAGCTGGGGGGTTGAGAGATACTCTCTCTCCAGCCCTTGCGGGGCTCTGTGGTCACCGTGGGCAGCAGCCCTTAGCCCAGGGCTTCTGGCTGCTGCTGCTGCAGCTGGGGGTCCGTGCTGCATATACAGGGTCTGCAACTAGTTGTTGGCTCTGTGTATCTTGCACTGTTTAATGAAAGTGTGTCTGGGAGGGGCCCTTTAAGGGAGCGACTTGCTGTTGAGTCCGCCCCGTGACCCTGTCTGCAGCTGTGCCTGGCTCCCTTATTTCGATGTGTGCTACTTTGCCGTGTAGACGTTCCCTCGCTGTGCCTATTTCGATGTTGGGCTGAGCAACGTCGAAGTTGAACATCGACGTTGCCAGCCCTGGAGGACGTGTAGACGTTATTCATCGAAATAGCCTATTTCGATGTCGCAACATCGAAATAAGCTATTTCGAAGTTGGGTGCACGTGTAGACGTAGCCCATGAGATTAGCGACTTCGACGTCTCTCTGCCTAACGTCGAAGTTAACTTCGAAATAGCGCCCGACGCGTGTAGACGCAACGGGCGCTATTTCGAAATTGGTGCCGCTACTTCGAAGTAGCGTGCACGTGTAGACGCAGCTTAAATAACGTAGCCTTATTGTTGCTCATGGCAAAGGCCCTATGTATGATACTGCGCTTTAGCTGTAAATTATGTGAGAGTGTCACCGAGTTCGATGGAAAACTCTCAGTGTGCTTGCTCAAGTGTGAAGTAAGAGAAACTCATCAGCTTGTGACCTGTTGTTGCACTAGACAAATACCATTTACAGGTAAGAAAAATAGTTGAACTACTTTTATAGACCTTGCTTAAACTGAACTGGAATGGTGAACAATGATCTTTCTGTGTGATGTGGCTTCAGTGTTTTATTACATTATACATTCTTGACACAATCACATCAATATTCATCTTCTCTAGTGTAATACAAAAGTCACCTGCAATTATGAAAAAGCCAACCACAAATGACTTTTGCACTGTATTATAAAAATCAATATTAACAATTTAAATGAAAAATCTAAATGAAAAGGAATGTTGCTAATGCAATATAATAAAATATTTCAAAATGTGACACTGATTTCTTTTTATTCCTACACACAGCCAGAACAAGGCAATAGCATTACGAAGCAAATGTTAATTTCAAGAGCTTCAGGTACCACTTTTATTTTAGCATTTTCATGCTCCTGTGGAATTTAATTGTTTAGAAATACTAGTTATCTGTGAGGCAGCCTGGTTACTCTTCCTAAAGAACCTTTGTCTATAGGACTGTTGTTCAGGTGACCTTTAAAAATAGGGTTGCCATAATGAGAAATATAATTAGAGGGCAAGAAACATACCTCGTTCTAAAGTAACCTATTAAGAGTATTCAATATTAAGCTTAATGTAGATGGTAATGGTCAAAGAACAAACATTAAATATGTCTGGATTTCTCCCAAGCCACAAAAGAATAGTACTCTTTTGTCTCTACCTTAGATTGATTTTTTTAGGGATGCTTTCTTGGCACTGATTTTTTTGGATAACTTTGTGAGGGTTATAAAATAAGACAGAGTTGTGGAAAGGTAGGGTAAATGGTATGAATTTATAGAAGGCTACGAGGAAGATGTAGCAAAATCAGTAAGTCATTGTTAGTCATTGTTAGTCTATTGACTTTAGGAAATAGACCTACCAGTTCATTCTGCGAAAACTTTTAAAGTGCATTTATCACTATTTTTTTATGATGGGCTCTTTTAGGCCTGGGATATATTACTTTGAATATCTTTAGCAATCTGTCCTCATTTAATGGCTCTCAAGTACTGGGGATTTTGGTCAGACAATTCTGAAAAGGCACAGAAAAATTCCAAACCTTCTTGGCTCCATTAGTAGCTGAGGAATCTCTGGGGAGGTCTACAAGGTACAGTCTACCTAAGTTACGCAGCTTCAGCTAGATGAATAATGTAGCTGGAGTTGATGTTCCTTAGCTTGACTTTATGTGGTATCAACGCTTTGCTGGGCTGACAGGAGAAATTCTCCTGCTAACTTACCTTAAGCTTCTTGTTTCAGTGGCATATCGAAACAGATGGGAGCACGTTCAGTGGCTGATTTAGTCGGTGTTCACGATGCTAAACTGACCTCCATTGGATCAATCACCACAGCATTGATCCACCAGTAGTGTAGGCAAACCCTCTGTGGCAGAGAGGAAAATGCATAGCTATTAATTTCATAGGTAAGCAATATTTAGAGGAGATACCATCTGGGCCATTCAGCCACAGTCAAATAGTAAAATGAATTTGCTGTTCCAACATAAACTTTATCAGTCCTTAGAAGGAATTGGCTATTGTTTGAGTGCAAACAACTGTATATTGTAAAAAAGCATTTACAAAAAAGAGCACGGTTTTTGTTTAAAACAAATTATTCTCCTCTCAAATGGGGCATGAGGCCAGACTCAACAATATTGTTGCCTTTGATTTATATTTTTCTGAGCTATTAATTCTAATATTGAAACAAAATATTGAATTAAGGTAGTCCTTGAAATAACTGTATAAAGTTGGTACAGTACTTATGACCATATCTATAGGGGAAGGGGAGAGAGAAACAATTAAACAAATCATTTTCCCTCATCCCCAGTTAAGGTTAAGAATATGTATCAGGAATTTAAGTGTAAGGGAGTTGTAATGATCCCCAAAATAGGTGTTACAAACCCATTTAAGGTTAAATTTTTGAAAGTCCAACCATGCCCAAGTATGGAAATGCACGCTGATATCCTTAGCTCTGCCCTGTAGCAATGGTGGGCAACAACCAGCGGTGGAACCGTGACCTCAGTAAATGGCAAAGCTCTTTTTGACTGCAGTAGGGGTAGGATTTCATCCTGTATAATTGTGATTCCAACATCTTTTAATATGTGTGGCTTAAATTAGGTTAAACTGATTTTAAGACCCAATGTGTGACCAAGTACATGGGTTTGCATCTGTTGATTTCTGACCTGAAGGTCTGTGTAGGGTGCGAGAAGAGTTTGTAACGGTCTCATGAGAGCAGATCGACCCCTCTGTGAATCCTCAGGAGAATCTAAACAGACCAGTCTGTGCAAGGTGAAAGCTGCAAAACTAACTGCCATGGGAACAGCTGCAGAACAAGCTGCGCTTGCCAAGATTTCAAGGCTACGCTGGCAGTAGGCCACAAGAGATAGTGATAAGAAATGCATAGGCAATTTTAGGCAATCTTATGTTAATGAGCTCAGCTTTATCAGCCAGTGTGAGAAGGCCTGTTACAGAGCCTCTCCCCGAGCGAAGCTCCGACGCGTCGGGTTTTCCCCCATGGGTGACTGCGGCGTCTCCGGGGCTCCCATCGCGGGTGTCACGCGCTTTCAATAAACCAAATATAGCACTCACCTTCTGGGTGCAGCTTCGTCTCTGGGGAACCCAAGCCTGGTTGGCTACAGTCTGCTTCTCTTCATTAACACTTTAAACAAAAACATTTGTTATTTCACAAGAGTCATTGTTAGCACCACAGCTCAAAAACTTCAGTTTTTTCAGCGCACCTCTAGCTTCCCATGATTCATGGGCATATATTGCTTTGGAAAAATACAGCTTTTTTCAGTTGGAAGAATGTGGGAAACAATGTAAGAACTGAGTAGACAGGTTAAAAAGCAGACTAGAGAAGACATGAGCAAATATATATGGGTAAAGTGCATGGAATGTGAGAATGATAAAGGGAATAATACACCAAAAATGACACCGAATATCATACCCAAAACAAAAATAAAAAGAAATATTGAAATGCATTAGAAATGATACAAGCTTGTGTATTTACATATTTTCAGTGTGTTTTGGTTAGGATGGTGTGATGGGGTGGACTAAGCTCCGATTCCCCCTACAGGAGGCCAGAGGCCTTGCCACGTTCCATCCCAGTAAAAGGAGCAGAAAAGAGGTCCTCCCAGCAGGACAGAGTGGTTTTCTCTGTGGCAGCCAATCAGGACCCAGCAGCCCTGTATAAAAGAAGCTGCTGGACGGAAAGCTATCAGTTTCTCTCAGGAGCTTGACCAGGAAGATCTCTATTCTGTTTGGGAGACCAGCAGCACTTTGGACAGCTCTGTGTGGAAACTGGATTTAGACCTGGGCATGACCCAGGCCTAGTGGCTGAAGACTGGCCACAAGCCTAACTCAAGTACTGACAGCACCATGGACAGGGCTGGTTAGCTCTGAGCCCCAGCACCTTGGACACCACATACGGGCGGTCACAAGTGCGTGGCCCTATTACAGATGATTTCAAATCACTACTCAAAATGTTTTTCTCTCTACCCAAATCTCTTTAATTTTTTCCTCCTGAGGTTTTTTTTCCAGTGTTCCTGAGGTGTGTATATTGTTTTGGTGGAACTTTCTGGCTTTGACGGTTCCCAACGTTTCTTCAGTGGGGGACTCATTTCTCTCATAACTTTCCCAGCCTCGACGTCCACAGGTATATTCTTCTTTTCAGGGAGCAGCTGAGTTTATGTGACAGGCCCCATTTTGGCAGACACAACGAGGACTGCAGCAGGGGCTACAGACCTAAAAATATAGGCCCCCTGCTAACTGCTTAGACAGTTCTTATGGATACCTTTGGGCTTAGTTGTGAGACCAAACTGTCTTCATTGGTTTCGGGCAGAATAGTAACTTATTACTTCTTCAGCACATTCCTGAGTGTTCCTTTACCACTTCAATTGTTCGGTGGCCCCACTGATGGTTTTGCAGGGATCCTGTTCCTGATGTACTTTTTTTTTAAAAGCTTTTGTTGTTAGTTTCTCAGTCTTTTGCTAGGTTCTCTTAAAATTTATTCTTGGCCTGCTAACCACACTGATTTTGTCAACTAAACTGGTGGACTGTCCACACACAAAATGCATTTTGTCAACAAAACTCAGCAATTTCACTGGCAGTGTTCTGCCTGAAAGCCATGAGGCATAACGCTGCTATCAACGGATTCAGTCAACAAAAAAAAACCTGTGTGGACACTCGGCGGGCACGGGGTGGCGGCAGACCTCTTTCAATAGATGGGGCATCTGGAACAATGGGCAGCCCTGTCTGCTGTGCTTCCAGGTGCCTGTTTTGTCAAGAGAGCAGCCAAGCAGTCTGGCTGCTCTGTTGATAGAGTGGCTGCTCTTCCAGTTGGCTTTTGTGTGTGGCCACACTCTGTCGCCAGAAGTTTTGTCAGGAGATCTCTTCTGGCTGTGACTTCTGTTGACAGAATGCTGAAGTATAATTATAGCCACTTTTATGGTTAGCCACAGTATCATTTTATTTTGTTTTCTTACTCTTTTTAGTTTAATTTGGGGTATACGTTTCATCTGAGCCTCTGATAAGTGCTTTTAAAAAGTTTCAATGCATCCAGCAGGTGTTTTACTCTTTTGCTTTCTGTTTAAATAACTTTTCATTTTTGTGGTTCCCCCTTTTGAAGTTTTGACCGAGTTGGTTCAAACCAGAACTGGGAAGTGAAACTTGATGTACATTAACATACTTCTAGTAACACTGCATCGATCCACCCATCCCCTAGTCCTGTGAATCAAAAATGCCGAGTTTCTCACAGCTTAGGAAGAAAAGTTCAGCTCCATTTTATTTGGTTTGTCCATCATTCAGCATGTGCTGACCTGATCAAACACACTTTATGTTTGAAATTAAATTAAAATGACTATTAACGTCTACTCAAAGTCATCCTTTTCCCCCAGCACTTTAAATTCAGGTGGTCAGTAAGCAGCCCCTGGGCCAGAAGTAGTTAACCAGGAGTAGTTAGCCTCTGCTGGAATGCTGGTACTTTTTTTACCGGTGAGTCCACAGGTACAACTGCTTGCAGCCCCCTTTGGCTGTTGACCACTGTTCCTGGCCAGAGAGAGCTGTGGGAAACGGTATCTCAGCCTGTGCCATTTCTGTGCAGTACTAGTATTGACCAACAGGGGGCACTACAGGGAGTGCAACTCTGTACCATGTCCCTTTCCTGAGGCCTTTCCATGGTATCTGTTCATAGAACCACAGTACCACAAATCTCAGCCTAAACTCGGTCTCCAAGTTTGGCTTTACTTATAGTTTCCCTGCAGGCTCTCTTTAATTAGATTGTCTGCTCTGTCTTGTAAGGTTCATATAAATGGTAAGGCTTTGGACCCACTTCTTATATAAATATCAAAACAGCAGTGTATATGGGTTCAGGTTTTTCATGAAAACAGAGTAACAATGCTGGAATCCTCTCTATAATAGATTTTTTGAATCACAGGGGGTGGGGGTGGGAAAGGGCAGGGAGGGAAGGGGGAGTTTTTCACCATTCTAGAGTTAGGAAGGCTAAAGATCATACTCTGACAGCTCATGTTGGAGCCAGTTAGACAGTCCTGTTCTAACTCGGAACAAGCCATTAAAAAACACAGAGAATTAACTGATCAGCTCTGTGTTCCAGTGCAGGGTCCTAGGAAACAGCCACCCTGTTCCAGGATATATGTCCTGTATTTGCTGTGGATGCATCAGCCTGATTTTTTTGCTTCTTTGTAACTTAGCTGATACATGGGAATATTAATTTACTTGTCATCGCATTTATTTTGGTTTCAGGTTTCAAAGATTACACAGATTGCTACTGATATTAAGAGTGAAGCCTCATTCTGTTCAAATCAATGAGAAAATTCCTTCCCATCATTCAGTTATGTCGCTTTGTGGATGTAAGTCATTGATTTTTCATGTGTCCAAATTCGCATGATAGTCACATGAGATACCACACAAACCGTTTGAAATTTTAATCTGTAGGCTACTAAATTTGACTTGCCAGATGCAAGTCTGTTCACAGTGGACTCTGTCCTGCTTGGTGAAAGGACATAGTACACAGTTATAGGTCCATTCATAGACCAACCAATGCTTGGTTTCCACAGCACATGGACTATGCAAGGCTAGTGCTGTTGATAGTACCAGTTTCTCCACAGGGGGTGGGTGAGGCCCTGTCCTTGCTCCCTGTGGTCCTGACAGTGGAGCTGTCCCCTCACAGGTGGAAGGTGGTGCTATTCTTGATTGAGCAGTTGTTGCAGAGCTCCTGCAGAGACGTCGTAGCTTTGCTTCTACAGAGCTATGGACAAATTCTATGGCTCAATCAACGTAGATAACCATTTGCACAACTGTGCCATAGTTGTGTTCCTACCAAAGCTTGTCTCATATAAAGTCAACAATATTGAGGCTTTGTCTACCCCTCACAATCTTTGTTTTTGTCAGAAGCAGTTTGACAAAGGCTTTACAGCTAACAAAGTTCTTGCACTGAACTTTCTAGAGGTACACAGAACAATCAGAGGAAACCCAGACATAAAGACATTAGTTGCCTTTGATATTTTCTTGCTTGTCAGGCATTTAATCAGAAGGGGCATGGGTCTGTTTAATTCTATATATATATATATATATATATACACACACACACACCAATATTTCATCAATGGTATTACCTCTCTTCTTCTTTAGCAAAGGGGAGGAAAGTGATTTGTGGAAAAAATTAAAGATGCTTTTACCAGTAAAATTTAGGTCTTATTGAATGGATAACGCAATCAATCAGGCTGTAACTAGGACAATTACATGAAATACGTACCAATTCAATGCACCAAAAATAGACTTTAATTTTCACCTATGAAATACACATTTTTATGTGTTTACAGTATTTTTTCTCATTCTTTGGAGTATGGTCTCTTTGAAATCAAAATGTGGAAGATAATCTTTTCATGGAAGGTAAAAATGTATCTCTGTAATATCTTTATAAAGCTATCAGCAATGAGGAATCACGCTTGTCTGGAGAAAAGGCCAGAGCCCTTTTATTAAATACAGAGGCACTCAGAGAAGGGTTCTGGAAATACCTAGTTCATATGCGGCATACTCAGGGTATGCTGGCGGTCAATCTTCCAGAATTTGAAGTAGTGCACCTAGTGGGGACACACTAAATTGAACTGTTATGATGGCACCGTTGACCCCGGAACTCCTGGCAGTCACAAGGAGTAAGGGAAGTCAATGGGAGGGTTTTGTCCATTGACTTCCTGCTGTGAGGATGGCAGCAAAAATCAATTTTAGATAAGTGGACTCCAGTGACGCAATACTCATAGCTGGGTTAGCGTATCTAAAATCAATTTTTCCTGCTGGTGTAGACCTTTATTGATCAGTCTGTCTGCTAACCCTTAACTGCCCACTTAATTTTAAGTGGGGTTCACATATGCTATGGAAAACTTTCTGTTTAATAAGTTGTCCCATGCTGTATTTAGTTTAGACTTTCTGGTTACCTTCTCCAGCCCTGAGGAGGAGCATTGTGATGCTGAAAAGCGTATTCCTTCCACCAGCATAAGCTGTTCTTCGACCAGAAGATATTGCTTTTACCTACCTTATCTCTCTCATATCCTGGGACAGACATGACTATAACAACCCAGTAAACAATGATGGACTATGTTGAAATTTGCCGTTTAGTAGGCATAGTCATCCCCATAACAGCATGGCTCCATTGCATCTGCACTCAGGAGAAACCTGATACTTACCCTTAAATCTTTCCTTTTTTGTTTCTTATTTCTTCTAATCCAACTCTTAACACTGATATAGCATAACAGCATACTTCAAAATGTATATTGCAGTCACTTAATTTAGTCTGCGATGCAATTAGCTATTTTTCCCAGCACACTGTAATGTTGCTCATTTTATGTTGTTTGTATTATTGCTGCTAATGCTGGTGCTGGAAAGAATTCTGTTCATACTGAGACAGTCTCTCATTCCCTTATTTAGCTCAAGGAATGAAGCTAAAAAAGGAAAAAGCTTTTCTCCCGTATCATCAGTTATATCTGATGGGTTAGGCTCCTCAACTAAGTTTCAGTGCCTCTCTTCCCATTACTTCTGAGCTATCTGTTATAGGTCTCTGTTAGAGTATGAGACTTGCTGACATCCAGTGTTGTCTGTTCTCAAGTGAAGACCCTCTCCAGTTGGCAGAATAAACAGATGACTTGTATGTTTCAACTAGAAACTGCTTTCCCTTGCCTTTCCTGTGCTGCTTTGGAGATGACTTTATCTGTTCATTGGGTTCTGTGCAAGGGAAGCTAACCCTTCTATCAAATATTTCTTGGCTCCAACAAGGGCACATATCTGTTATGGGGAGCTTATATGCCAGTAAGCATCTTTGCTATTTAATTAGCTCTCTTGGATATCTTCTTACTTGGTGGGTATTTTTGGACAGGAGATAATATATTTAAGCTTTTAGGTTTCTGTAAATTCCTGGAATTCTATTCTTGAGATTTCAGCCTACTGTCAGTAATAGGAAAGTCTGGTACTCCATGCCTTACAAAAAGAGATTTCAGTGTGGGGGATTACCATGCTGCTGCTTGCTTGAAATTCGTATGGCTTAATAATAATTAACGATACCTCTTTTGGTCTAATTCAAACAGGTGTTTGTCTTGTCTTTGTCATAGTCTTACTGGGACTTCAGGGACTTCACAGCCCTACATTTTTTTTTAGTGATAGCTAATGTAACTCATTGTGATATGAGTAACATGAGCACTCATCCCAGGTCTAAACCAAAATATCCTTTTGCTTTGCTTCTGTTTTCCTGACCAATATATCTTCCATCTGTTATAGTTAGGCTTTCCTGCCATGTGTTTGCTGCAATAATCAGTCTCTCAAATAGACAGATTCTCAGTCATAACACAGAGGGAACACCTGTCTTTACTCTTTGAAGGATCTGTTACAAAGAAGCCTTCCCTGGCTGCAAAACCATGCAGTCACTGATGTCCCCCGCATCTGATTCTTTGTAGACTTGTTAGTGCTCAGAAATTCTAGTTGTTTTGGCTTGTTACTTCCAATGGTCCCTTTCATTTTTCCCAGCCACACATGGAATAAATGTTACGGTCACTGGGACATGTGCAGATGTGCACCACCCATAAGGACACAGGTTGCCAGCTGTTGGTCCTCTGCTAATCAGTTGGGCAACATTTGTATCTCTCCTGGATGGCTGCCCAAACACACAGCTTGCAGGGAACACTGGCCTGGTCTCCCTATCACTGTGTGTATAAAGGTGGTAGTGCAGAATAGGACCCACATGATACTTCTCCTCCACTAGACGAACCTGGAGTACAGCTGCTGAGGACAGCTGTTGCAGATCCTAGCTAATCAGCGATCACCCCTTTCTGGCCACCCATGAGCACTGCTGGGAGGGGAATTCAAACCTCTGTGCTCTGAGTTCCCATGGGTGAGCTAGCCTCTCCAATCAAATGGCAAAACTTATTTCAGCACCACTGTGCATCTTCAGGTGGCCAAAATCAAAGTTTTCTTTCATTATTGACATGCTTTATATTATTTATGGGTGACTGTGTGGGGGAAGGGAAATGTTTGTGGGGTTTTTCTTTCTTTCTCTCTTTCTTTTTTGCTGCTATATAAAGCCTGAAAGACTTCTTGCAAATCTTGTTCCTCTTTGTTTGTTTTCTTTTTGTCAGACACATCAAATCTCATCTTCTTCCTTTTTGATGAAGGGAATATGTTGGAACACTGAACAGCTGAAGGATGCTTTCTTGGCACTGAAATGAAATGAAGGGGGTGGCACTGAAATTTTTTCCAAAAAAATCTTTTCTCTCAAGTCTTTTCCAGGAGTTTGAGTTAGAGAAAATATCATCAATCTTTTCCCAAGCTTTAAAATCTCGGACTAAAAGTCTCTTTGCCTTTCAGTTGCTCAGGTATCAGTCCCTTGTCAGTGATGTTATAGTCCTGGTAATTCTCCAGTCATCTGTGGAGCCCTTCAGCAAAAATCAAGTAGACATAATTCTGGGGAGGGGTGAGTGTCTGACTTTTTTTTTAAATTAAGGTGGAAGAAATCCCACTTTAAACAAAACTTCTGGGACTCTTTATATAACCATAAAAGCAAAACCAGATATAGATATTCCCCTGAACTCTTGCTCCTTGAGGCACCTATAAAATGCATTTTATTTTTGTCATTTACTCTTCTTTTTAAGTAGGTGTGTGCAATGCCTTGGGACTTGTAGGATGTCCTTTTAACTCAGCACAAGAAATCTTGTTTCTTGTACAGTGCTGAATGCAATGTCTTTTTTAACAATGTTAATGTAATGTTAAACTGTAGAAGTTAGCCATTGGACTAGGTCGTGCACAGGGAATGGAGTCAGAATAGGGAGACCACATTTCCCACATGAAAAATGGGACACCACACAGGGCTGGTCAGAGCTTTCCCAAGTCACTTGCCCAAGAGCTTCCATCCCTGACAGGTGGGACTGGCCCTTCCCACTTGCTCAAGCCCCTCTCCCTGCACTAACTTGGGCTTGCTGATCTCTGGAGTCCTGCCTGCACTTCCTTACAAGATTGGGGTTGCTGCTTGCTTGACAAGCCTGACAACAGCAAGTCCAGGTCTGAGGGCAGAACAATCAAGGTTCCCCCGGGCATCCATGAGCTAGGCCCATCCAGACACGGTCTGCACGACATTTCAGCAGTTCTGCGTGTGTGCTGCTGGTGCCCAGTCAACTGTTCGTTGCACAGCTGGCATGCTTGTTTTCCACAGCCGGAGCACCCACATGCCCACCTGGTGGGCTTGCCAACTGTCTAATTGTGTCAGCCCAAAGATCTAGCCTCTTTCCCTGAGGCCATGCCCCTGTCCAGCCCCTTCTCTGAGCCCCACTGCTTGTTTTATCTCCTCTCCATCACTTGCTGTCTCCCCACCACCTCACTTTCAGCAGGATGGGGCAAGAGGTTGGATTATGGGAAGGAGTGTGGGGCAGGCTCTGAGAGCGAGTTTGGCTGCAGGAGGGGTGAGGGGCTCGGCTTTAGGAGGGGCTGTGGGGTTTGGGCTCTGGGCTGGGGCAGGGAGTTTGGGTTCAGGAGGGGAGCAGAGGATCAGCACTTATGTGGGTGGCTCCTAAAAGTGGCAAGCACCCCCCACCCGGAAGTGGCTTCTAAGGCTGGGGGCAGGAGGTCTCTGCCTGCCTCTATCCGCAGGCACTGCCCCCACGGCTTCCGCTGGCCACAGATCTTGGCCAGTCGAAGCTGTGGAGTCAGCACATGGGGCAGGGGGCAGTGTGCAAAGACCCCATCATCCCTGCACATCCCCATTCTCCTGGATAGGGAATCCAGCTAAACAGGGGCCAAAGGCATATGGTAGTTGCTTCCTGGAATGGTGCAGGACGAGGGAGGGCATAAAGTCAGCCTTAGCCCAGCTGCACAGCCAGTGGTGGTGTTTGGGGAGTCCTCAGGCAATCGTCTATTTTGCCCCCGCTCTGCCCGTCAATGAGCCTGTCACTGAAGCCCTGCTTTCCCCCTGTGCCGGGCTGTGCTCTACTGCATATTGCATGTTCTTCTAGACTGCATCCCATTCCTTTAAATAACAATGGGCATTTCCTCCTGCCACCCGGTCATATTAATGAGAGCAAATGGGCCAAATGTTCGTTTTGGCCTTAAAAGTTGGGCCAGTCAGGAAAGGGCTTAGAAAAGGGACTGCCCCAGCCAGAGCAGGAGGTATGGTCACCTTAAGTCAGACTGAACCAGTGAGCCCATTCTATTGGCTGGTTTAGAGGCAGGGCAAGGCCTTACTTCCTCTTTGGTACTTTGTGGTCACCATGGGATACAGAAGCAGTCCTTACACTCTCTTAGTTGCAGGGGCTGGGACCACAGCTGCAACAGGTCCTCGTGAGGATGCCACAGTGTACAGTGAGATTGCTACAAAGTGACTGGCCTCTATAGGAGTAATTAGCAGCTTCGCAGCAGGGACTTTAGCAGTCATCTCAGTGAGAAGGGACTAGGAGCTTCTCACAAAGTTAGGAGCTCAGATTTGGGGGGGATCTGCAGGGAAGGGAGAGACATTCTCTGCAGGCCCTGTCTGGGTGGGAGAAGGGAAGCTGCCTGAAGCAGAGAAGCTCAGGCAGGGCACCATGGGGGACTATCAGATTTCCCCATATGTATGAAGAAGTAGAAGCAAATTGTTGGAAGGTCCCTGCAGAGGATTGAGAGTTTCCTGGTAGAGGAAGTGAAAAAGTGCTGCTAAGGATAAATGAGAAAGGAAAGGTGTAGGAGAGTTATCCTTGAGCCAGCTGCCCTGATTAAGGGGCAGGATACTGAAGAGCCTGAAAGGGGGAAAGCACCAAGGTTTACTGTCTGTACAAAGATCAAGGTACCTTGCTGGACTTAGAGGAACTCACAAGATGTGGGTGCTGAAATACACAGGGGTTTCAAGTTACTCTGGGTTGGGTGTAGAGAAGAGACTGTTTTTAAATGTCTTCATTTATCAGATGACTCTAGGCAAATCTTGCAACTGTGTGCTCAGAATGGTGAGGTGCATGAGATATGAGAAAAAATCTGGAGAAACTGAAAATGACAAAAATCACACAGGAACCTTGAGGTTGTCACATTTGGACTTCTTTTTAGGAGTTTTGGGGTGAGTTTAAAGTTCAGGTGCAAATAAAGGGAGTCTCAGCGGAGGGTGGCCCTCCCTGCATCTTCATGTCTTTCATGGCACAAGAAAATGATGTTGAACTAGCTTTCTGCAGCCAGCAATGGGAAGACAGATATTTTATGAAAAACGGTTGTGAAACTTAATGGGTCTATTTACATAAACATTAAAAAGCATACTTAAAGAGGAGTTCTGAAACAAGTATTCCCTTAAAACATAGATCCTGCCAGGATGCTACTCTCCTGAACAAGACAGCTTGGGACTCATAGGATCCCAGCTTCTTTCCTCCAAACTTAAAATTAATATTGCTCATTATCTAGCTCCAAGGCAGGGATTGTGCACTTCCACTGAAGCTAATTACACAGAAGGCACTCATGGAAACCACAGTGGTTTTATGCTGCCAGATCAGGTGCCACCCTAGGAATATTAGAGAACACACAACTAGGAAATAAAAGCAAACAGCTGCTCACTCCTTTTCAGTTTTGAAAATGAAATCTCTAACAAATCCTCTTAAGACCTTCTAGTCCCTAGGCAGGAATTAGTGGACAAAAAGACTGCAGAGGATCCATCCGCCTAGTCTCCAGAGCAATACATAATCTAATCATACAGTCCCTAGAAGCCCCAGAGTAAAACTACCATCATCTTGCTGCAGTGACATCTTCTGAACCCTAAACTTTGTATCTATCCACAAGTAATTTTACTTCTGAATGACCAGCTCAGCTATTGGTTTAGTTTGCTGTTGCTGCTGATGCCTCTCCAAGCCCCTCTCCACACTACTGACGTAGAGTTACCTGTCTGTGTATGAGGAGGACAGGACACAGGTACACCTACAGTCTTCTGTCAACTCTGCTTCCTGGGCTAGGATACCCTTCTCACATGGAAGGATGTCATGAGTGTTTGTGAATTCTGGGTAAGAGTGCAATCTGGAGAACAGCCATGCTTGTTACAATGTCTGATTGGAATTCCAGTGGTATGATAGTGGATATTTGCAGACATTATAAATGTTAGAGCTGTAGAAACAAAGCAAATTCTTATTCTGACAGATACTCCTTCTGGGGCAGAGTATGGCAAATAGGTAAATTGGAAATCAGACAAACAAATTAGAATTTGGATGTATGTAGCTTACGTGGAGCAGAGGACTCAGACCAGTGAAAGAGCATGTTGAATAACTTTGGGAAGTCATTCAGTAGGTGACTGAACACATGTACCCAAGAAATACTATGACACACTGGCTATGGCCACAGTTGGCCAAAATTTCAAAATGGCCATGCCCTAATGGCCAAATCAGAGAATACTAATGAGGTGCCAAATGAATATTCAGCCCCTCATTAGCATGCTGCTGGTCGCAGCACTTCTAAAGTGCTGCATTTCACTTGCTCGCAGCTCATCTTACGTGGGGGTCCTTTTCAAAAGGACCCCACAGACTTCAAAATCCCCTTATTCCTATAAGGACCCCCATGTAGATTAGCCAAGTGCAAGCGAAATGCAGCACTTCGAAAGTGCTGCGGCTGGCAACATGCTAATGAGGTGCTGAATATTCTTTTTACCACCTCATTAGTATTTTCTGATTTGGCCATTAGCATGGCCATTTTGAAATTTTGGCCAAGTGTGGCCACAGCCACAGTGATGGGGTGGTTGCTCCACATTGGCTGATAAGGGGTTAAAACACAGCCCTGCGAAAGGGTTGCTCTAGGGAACTAATTGAGACAGGGCTCGAAGCAACCAATCAAAGCCCAGCAGTCCTGTATAAAAGGGTGTTTGGTTAGAGGGAGCTCAGACAGTCTCACTCTGTCTGAGAAGTGAGATGAACCTGGCTTCCTGCTAGAGAAGGATGCTTGGTCAGAGCAGTGCTGGGCAAGGGCAAAAGGAGCTGGGGAAGCTCTGACCAGGCAAATCCCCAGGCTGGAAGCTTGCTATGGACACCTGAGAGGGTACATGGGCTGAATAGGTGTAGCCAGAGCAGGAAAAGGGAAAAGGTAAAAAAAAAAAAAACCCTTGTCAACGATGAGTGGCCAATTCAAACTTCAGTTTGCCTCCGAGGGAAAGGGCTAGATGAAGAATGGCAGTGGGCCCATCTAGGGCTAAAGAGCTTCCCTGGGCAGGGAAGACCCCAGATGTGGGTACCACCAGGAAGGCAATATCCTGAGGGAAAGGGCACCAAAGTCCAGGAGGGACATAAGACCTGAAGTGGTGGAGACAAAAGGGAAGGTAAAGTCAGGCAAAACTCTGGTGAAAAGAGGGCACTCCTGAGCTATCCTTATCATCTTTTGGTTGGAGGAAGGTGATATGTGATTGTGGACTGTTTAACCTTCCGCCACCTGCAAGCAGAATTGGAAAGGTTTTTCAAGGATGACTGAACCTGCAAACATCTTTTTTTGCCAGAGGCTTTTGAACTGCCTCCCAGGATAGGCTTATTTTTGGAGTCAACCTTCCCACCCTCTGACTGAAGGTATTTCTAATATAAAGTGCTCAAAAATCTTGAGTGTGGCTTTGAAATAATTATTTAGAAGATAATAAATCCCATGGCTCTTTGGCTTGCTTTTTGGTATTGAGTTTAGGAGGCATGTGCCTAACCCCAGTCTCTGTGCATTCACTTCAGGTTCAAAATTCAGCTATGTCTGCATGCACATGTGTTCAGCCTTCCTCAACTCATTCCCATCCTGTTCCCTAACTCATTTGTGCCATATTTTTCCTCATATTTTTCCTTATCTTCCCCTCAAGTTGCCATGACACAGAACCCATCTTCATTTCAGGAATGATGATTTCTGCCCTGCTGGAAATAATGAGACATAAAAGGAAAAGCTGACAAGAAATCAGCCAGGAGATTATGAGACAGCACAAGAACAAATGCCAAAGTCTTGACTCATTATAATCCTGCGCACTCAGAAGATGGGGAATCCAGCTAAATGATTGGTTGATCTTGCCAACACCAATTTAAGGGAAGAATTCCTGTGGGATTAGGGTGGCTGTAAAATGTGCAGATTGCTTACCTGGCTGCTTGCTGCTTTTTTTTTGACAAAAGCATTTCTCCCACTCATGGGAAGGAAACCCTCGAGACAGCAATGGCTCTTTTGCATCTCTTTCTCTCTTTGCCCCCCTTTCATCCTTCAAGAGCAGCAAGTTTCCATTCTCCTGCCCATTGAGGGAGAAGCAATGTTTTAGCAAGGATGTTATCAATTTTCATTAGTTATTTCCCTAGCCAACATTCTAGAACTCTTTCTAAGTTCAGTACCAAAAGATGCTCTGATCACTCGGGCCTTTACCTATAAAGAACAATAGTCATTCTTTCTAGGTCTGAGGCCAGGTCTATACTAGACGCTAAAGTCGATTGTAGATACACAATTCTAGCTCTGGCAATTGCATAGCTGGAATCACCTTATATAAAGTTGACTTACCTGGCCGTCCTCACTGAGGGAGGTTGACGGGAGAAATTCTCCCATCGACCTCCCTTACTGCTCTTGAGATTGAGGTGTACAGGGGTTCACTGTCAATCACTGATAGTTTGATTTTTGCATGCCCCTACTAGAAGCCTGAAATCGAACGTCAGAAGACTGACCCTGACTTGGTTGATCTTCTGAGTAGTGAAGGCATACCCTGATTTGCATTAACTTTAACTCTACAGCCCCTTTACAGAACCAGAATGGGAAAAGGGGTCTTCGTGTAAATGAGTATTAAGCCCATGGCCTTGACGGTTTACCTGACAATGGCCATGCAGACACAGCTTTCTTCAGAATAGTGGACTGTAAATAATGTAACTCAATTATTTAGATGTGAATAAACCTGCCTCCCTCATATGAGTTTTTGTGCTCAAAAGCCAAACTGCTGCCAGGTCTTTGCTTATTCTTCGCTTTGCAATCTGGGTTAATTACTCTAAGTGTTCTGCTGACTTTGAATTTGTAGGGTGTTTTCCCTTATTGATATTATTTGTATAGTCATTGGGTTCTCACACTTTATTAACTCTCCTTTTTCCTTACCTTTTTATGGCCCACTGGTGGGCACCATGTTTTTCTAGTGTCCTTCAGAGAGCATTATATTTCCTCCAGCTATGTTGGCTATCAGATACCAAAGGTAATAAATTTATGGTTTAAGTAGTTGTGCATCTTTATGGTGCATAAGAAAGTAGGTTTACCTTGAATTTATGAACTGGTTCTTCTATTCATTATGATATTAGATAGCAAATCTGTATTTCCTTTCCCTCCTTCCCACAATCCATAATGTATACTTATACTCACAATGCTAATTACTTTTCCTTGTGTTTTAGGTTATTTGCCTTGAGAGGGAGATAAACCAGAAGGACAGAAAAGGATAAATAAATCCACAGATAAGAAGAATAGTTTCAAGAGAACACCCAGGCAGCTACGCAAATTGGCAAAGCAGGGAATAACCAAGAATTGCCAACTGAAAAGAAACAAGGTCAATTATACAGCCTACTGCTCCATTTCCAAAAAGATAAAAAAAATAGCCCCAGTTGTAGTGGCTAACATATAGGCATATGCTTTGAATGATAGATATGTTGCTTTTTCTAAGTCAGCTTTTTCTCTTCTGCAGAAATATGTGTCTGGTATTGGCTCAGTAGATGCATTTCTTATTTAAATGACGTATGTAGGTGCTTTTCTTTTAAGCATCAGATCTATTGAATCATTAAGCCTTTTTTCCCTTTGGTATGTTTTTCCCCGGTCTTGGGATACATGATGTGTGGTGTATGCTCTGGTGAGTAACCCAGTATTTAAATGTTTATGCACCATAACATTTTATAAGAAAACAGTTCACCAGTTAAAAAAATTAAAATAAGCACATCTTCTGTCTGCCTGCTCTGGTTTTCTGCTTGGCTGGCTTAATACGTTGATTTACACAGTGGGATGAAGCTGGGAAATTTAGCTGAAATCGTATATTCAGGTGAATATGGCAAACAGCATGAAAAGGCACCAAAGGTGCAGAATCTGTCAATTTTCCATGTTCATCCACTTTAAATGCTCTTGCTGGGAGCTCAGAAATGACAGAATGCAGATAAGAGTATTGTGAAAGTTATCTTTCAGTGTACAGAGCAGTAATTAGTGACACATTCTACTATAGTAATTATATAAATACAAAGACATATGGCTTTATTTTAGATGATACTGTGAAAAACCCTTGACCACTTTCATTACTGTTTTGTGCTCCCTGGAAGTGCAGCTATTACAGTTCTCGTCAGTTATTATTGTATGCTGAGATTTGATTACTGTAGTTAGGGTCTTTTAGCATCCAGAGGTGAGCCTCATACTTTAGTGCTGACTCCTTTTTTTGTAGTAAACTGCAGCATGCTGCTAAATTTTAAGTTACACTTAATTAACATGTTGCCAAAATCTTAATAGGATCACACTCTTCTATGTAATTCAGAACTGGGGTTGTACATATCGTAAATTCTGCATAACTTGAATCTTGCTGAATTGCCACCATGTCAAATATTCATGGACTTTATTGGCTTTCCTTTTTTTTTGTTTTTGTTTTTTGCTCTCATTTTCCTCCTGTCACACTTTGGCTACGTCTACACGTGCACGCTACATTGAAATAGCTTATTTCGAAGTAGCGACATCGAAATAGTGTATTTCGATGAATAATGTCTACACGTCCTCCAGGGCTGGCAACATCGACGTTCAACTTCGACGTTGGGCAGCACCACATCGAAATAGGCGCTGCGCGGGAACGTCTACAAGCCAAAGTAGCACACATCGAAGTAAGGGTGCCAGGAACAGCTGCAGACAGGGTCACAGGGCAGACTCAACAGCAAGCCGCTCCCTTAAAGGGCCCCTCCCAGACACAGTTGCACTAAACAACACAAGATCCACAGAGCCGACAACTGGTTACAGACCCTGTGCATGCAGCATGGATCCCCAGCTGCGGCAGCAGCAGCCAGAAGCCCTGGGCTAAGGGCTGCTGCACACAATGACCATAGAGCCCCGCAGGGGCTGGAGAGAGAGCGTCTCTCAACCCCTCAGCTGATGGCCGCCATGGCGGACCCCGCTATTTCGATGGTGCGGGACGCAGATCATCTACACGTGCCCTACTTCGATGTTCAACTTCAAAGTAGGGCACTATTCCCATCCCCTCATGGGGTTAGCAACTTCGACGTCTCGCCACCTAACGTCGATTTCAACTTTGAAATAGCGCCCAACACGTGTAACCGTGACGGGCGCTATTTCGAAGTTAGTGCCGCTACTTCGAAGTAGCGTGCACGTGTAGACACGGCTTTTGTTTGATACTTTGATTTGTGCTTGGTCTCTACACCTCCAGTTGTAGTATATATATACCACAAGTGTAAAAACAATTGCTTAATGGCTTATCTTTAAATTTTAAATTCACTTCTACTGAATATCTAGAGTCACCTGTGTGGAAAAACTAAATATATCTATGGCTAACATAATGGGTTTACAAATAAGCAGTCCTGTGGCACCTTAAAGACTAACACAAGAATTAGGTCCTGAGCTTTCGTGGCTTCTCTGAGGAAGTGAATTTTACTTATGAAAACTCATGACCTAATAAGTTTGGTAGTCTTTAAGGTGCTATAGGACTGCTTGTTATTTGTGAAACTGCAGACTAACACGGCTACGCCTCTGAGACTATATCCAGTTTATATGAGATGAGTTTGCGCCTAACTAGGGAGCTATACCTGGAGGTAGGGGAAGGGTCATGTAGTATGTAGTATATATGCTTTGAAGAGGAAAGGTTAAGGGAATGCCAGAGCAAGTCTTGATCAGAATAGCCTTTATTTTCATGGAGTCCTTGAAGTTTTAGGTCTTCTGAAGTTTTGATTTAGTCTGAGGAGCAGGTTAAGGTCAGCATTTTGCCAGAATGATTTCTTTTTGGAAGGCAATGGAATTACTATGGATTTACAGATCATAATGTGGCAGGTGGTGTTATATTTCCCTGTAATCTCCAGAGAAATGAACATAAAATTGTTAGAGCACTATAATCCCTCAACCTAGCAGGCTGCTTAGCTCAGCACTCAGCCTCCAAAACAAATCGCACTATAAGCTCCAACCAATTGCATAAGAAGAAACGCTTCAGATATGGTTAAGCTACAGAGATCTGTTGACAGAAGTCACTGCTGGAAGAGATTTCTTGGTAAAACTTCAGAGCATCCACATGGCTTTTATGTCTTTTGAATCTGTCAACAGCAGTGTTATGCCACATGGCTGAGAGGCAGAATGCTGCTGGCGTAAGTGCTGAGTTTTGTTCACAAACCGTCGACAAAATGCATTTTGTGTGTGGACCTTCCTCCAGTTTTGTTGGCAAAACTCACTAGCATAACCGTAGCCAAAAGAGAAAGGAGCAAGCTTTCTATATCTAAGTCTGTCAGTTTTCCTCTTTTGCCATCATTATTCAGACTTAAACTCACCATCTGAGAAGACGTCTTGATTGAGTATTTGGTGGGATCACCGAAGAGACTGTATGAGCACTCTGCAGAAATGATCACTTTCGATAAGAGGCTAGTGAGTGTTGTCTAGTGATACTTGGGCGGTAGTCATCAGAGCAGTTAGTTGAAAAGGGGCATGTCTGTCTGGAATGCTCTAATTTGGAACAATTACACATTTAAAATAATATGCAAAAGTGGCAGAGAATCAGCTCTGGGTCAAAAAGGGAGTATCTGGGCCTCAAAGCGTCTGATCCCAAAGAACATTAAGAAATTGAAGAGATTCTGAATACAGAGTTACTTTGTTTCAATCAGCACACTGCTTTATAAACCCAGTGAAGAATTACTCTGAACTGCAGAAAAGAGGAATCACACTTCTGATATCATCTGACACTAATTGTAATTGAAAGGTACTGAAAGCAGCGAGGGTGAAAATGGATGTGCTTTTTTGGGAATAAAGTTTTTTTTTAGCTTTTCTTTTTAAAATCTGGGCTGATGTTGGCTGCCCTGAGGAAGTAGCAGAGTTGTCAGGTTCAAGGTATGTTTTCAGTGCCCAGCTAACTTGAGAGGTTTACATATTTAATTACTCCTTTCAAGTAAGTGCAGCCTTTCCATGAAATAACCCTTGGGCCAGCTCCACAGGTTGCTGCATTCACTTATGAGGTGCACTAAGGGAGTTGGAAGCACATCCCATGTTTCCCTGCACTGCACTAAATTGAACTGCTCTGTGAATATCAAAACCAAAAAGCAGTCATGTAGCACTTTAAAGACTAACAAAATAATTTATTAGGTGATGATCTTTCGTGGGACAGACCCACTTCTTTAGATCTACAGCCGTACCAGAACAGACTCAATATATAAACACAGAGGTCCAAAAATTGTTATCAAGAGTGACACATCAGAAAAATTGTTCAATTTTTTGTTAAAGTGGTACATGACTGCTTTTTGTTTTGATAGAATACAGAGTAACATGGCTATCTCTCTGTCACTGCTCTATGAATCTCTTTCTTGTGGAGTACGGGAAGACCTGTCTGTCTTTTCTGGGTGCGTGCACGCGCACACACACACACACAAAATTTGCGAGAAGGCATTGAAGTCGCAGTTAAACTGCCCTAGCCTAAGTTCTGTGTCCGTGATACAGTGTAGTCATGTCAGCAGCTCATGACTCAGCTAACTCAAGTTAAAAAACACCCCTACACTTCTATTAAGTAGTTTTATGTTTGGACAGTGCATCAGTATGAGGCATGCGCTAATTTTAATTTGAATTAACTTTGCAAACAGGACAAGCCCTATATAGAACTGTTGCATGTAATCTGGGTGTCCAAACACCCAGCTGTGGATTGGCTGGTGAGGCCGTAGATGTCTTTGAGAGGATGGGTGGACTAAGAGAGAAGATTGGGAATAGAACCTACATGTAGTTCGCTTTTTAGATAAGGGTTCTTTCATGGGATTTGATGAGAATAGAATGAACCCATTTCAGATCCTAAACACTCCTTGCTGTAGAAGATAAAATACAAGGATAATTTAAACACTTGAAAATATTAACAAAAAGATTTAGCAGTCCCATTAGGGATGAATAAGCTGATGCTTCCATATACAGTACAAAGATACAAAACATACTAGAACTTCTGATCGGATATTCTGGTATCTTAGCATGTTGATGGAAGATGAATGATTCTGTTTTAAGACTTCCAGGAGTGATCAAAAGGAACAATATTAAAGACACATGGTTCTTTCAAATATGCTTTTTAATTTGCTATAGAATGAACAAAGAGAAGATACAGCAAGTGAAAGAGTTGAGGAAACAGCAGCATAATACAGCTATTTAGGATTTCTCTTCAAGATAAAATATTCCAGGAAAAGATTCATTCATGGAACTTTACTGTTCAATCAACAGAGCTCTGTACAAGTGAGCCTGCCTGATTATATAGGAAATACTAAAAGTGATGTGGAAAATCAACACTTGGGAGATAAACTACCTGCTTGATGCTCTCTGGCTGAGATGGGAACTTCAGTGATCATTCAAGTAATGAATGTTTTGAACACTACTGTGGTGATGTACCATTTTTAGCCACTATCATTAAGGTTGAGTCAACACTTTTCTAGTTTAATCTCTCTCGGCCTACCCTCCCCACCCTCATACATGTCCCTATTCAGATACAGATTCATTTTACATAAATTGGATATGTTAGCCGCAGATATATTTAGCTTTAACAGCTAGGCAAATGTAGACACTAAGTAGAAGTGATTTAAAACGTCTTTGCGTACTAAATTTCAAGATAAATTATTAAGCAATTAAAATAACTTTTGGCTTTGTTTACGCTATGCTTGGTGGTGGGATTGCAGATGAGATAGGCATACCAGGGATAGTGTTAGCTAGCGTGCTAAGAAGAGAAGTGAGGACATAGTGGCATGGGCTAGCAACACAGCTAGTTCAGACAGTCTATGCAGAAGCCCACGTGGCTGCATCACAGCTGCTTTTCTTACATGTACTATCTCGATTAAAATTAGGGCAATGTGTTGACCAGTGCTGTAATTGCCTGTCTGACTGTAGTGTAGACGTACCCTTTACAAAGAAGAAAGACAGTCTCAAAGCATTTTGAGAAGAAAATAATATGATGTCCTCAGATCACTTATACATGAAACATACTGTGTCAGTCTTGGGCTATGTCTACACTATGAGATAATATCAATTATAAGTCAGTTAGCTCAATTTTACCAAGTGCCTGTCTTCTCTGTAAATTCTCCTAGCTTGATGTATGGTGCACTAAAACCGACACAATATTGATATCATAATATTGTGGTAACCTGCCGGGTGTAGCATTCAGTTCGAATTTAAAATTCCAAATGAAGGGAAGTGAGGAAGCGCCATGTGTTTAAATCAACTTCATTAGCCTCCAGATGCATCCCGTATGTGCCCCACAAAGCCCCACAGTTCTCCGCTCTGGCCTCTTCCATCTCCACTGCTCTCAGGTGACGAGGAATAGGCAAGAGGAAGACTGTTTCAATTTGGCTCCTGGAAGCCTGTGGCTATAGGGGTCATGAGAGGCTGAAAAATCTTTCTTTTTGTTTGCTATTAGCATGGCCGTGGGGGTCTGTGGTTCTGTGTCTACTTCTGCTAGCTGTCTTTATTTTCTGCGCTGCCTGGCGCCAGCTGCTGGCCCCCCAACACCATGTGGCAGGTGGGCTGCGGGTGGGGGTCATGCTTTGTATGATAAAACAAGAAACTTCTTTTCAGCCATTTAAATGTTGTTCTGTACCCCCTCCCCCACCTCTCTTCGCTTCCCTCCCCGAGAGGTGCCATGCATTCTGAAACTTTCCCTTGCCTGCATCATGTGGCAGCTAGAGTGTGGGAGGGTGGGTGGGTGGGGGCGTGCTTGCATGAGAAACTTCTTTTCAGCCACTTACATGTTGTCCTGACCCCCACATCCCCTCGCTTCCTTCCCCCAGAGGTGCCACACAGTCTGGAACTTTCCAGCACCCAGCTGCATCATGTGGCTTGACCCTGAACCAATAAAAGGACGTGCTGCACAAGGTGCCAGGCAGCTTGCACCCAGTGATGGTCTTGTAGCCAACCAGAGGAAGTTTCCCTGGGCAGTCATGATTTTCAGGCAACAGAAGAAAATCCTTTGTCGCTAGAGTGGCTGTCCTTTCACAGGAAATTTTTGTATGGGCTTTATCCAAAGAGCAAGGGGCTGGCTATAGTAGGGGGTCTTTTAGCCTCCCAGGGGAAGTCTCCCTCGCTGGTCACAATTTTCATGACTGGCTGTAGTTGAGGGTCTTTTAGCCACCCCAAGCCTTAACTCTTTCAATGATTCATTGCAGTTTCAGTGTAACACCCATGTCTACTTAAGCAAATTCTTGATCTAAGGGTCATCTTTTTCAGGAGGTCTACATCTTTGCCAGGTACAAACCTAGAACCAAGCCTAGGCATGCTGTTAATAGGGGCAGGTGGTGGGTCTCCCTGGTTGGTCGTAATTTTCTGGTGCTGGCTGTAGTGGGTCTTTTGGCTATTCGAGGCAAGTTTCCCTTGGTAGACATGATTTTTGGGGCTGGCTACAGTCATCTTTTTACAAAGGCCACTGAAGGCAATGTAGTAGCTATACAACTACCGCTGTTCTCGAAGTAAGGCTTGCAGCGGGGAATATTCTTGTTCTGAGGTTTGTCCTTGGTAGGTCCAAACCTAGAGTCAAGCCTTGGCACTCTGGTAATAGGAGCAGGTGGTGGGTCTCCCTGGGTGGCCACAGTTTTTGGGTCTGGCTGTAGTCGAGCATCTTTTAGCCATCTGGGATAAGTCTCCTTGGTGGCCATGATTTTTGGGGACTGGCAGTTGCTCAGGGAAAGTCTCTGGTGACTGATGTAGTTGGGGGTTGGGGCAGCAGAGCATCCCACATCCCAAGTGCCCAGAGACAGGGGCTGGGACCAGACTTGACCTCCAATGACTCATCATTAAAGGATTTAAACTGTACTCAGTCCAATGTAGCAGACATTTCTCAGGCTCCCTCTCTGTAATTATCCCTGGCTTCCCCATTACCCATAGGCACAGAAAGTGCCATCGAAAGTTGATTGGGCGGACATTCAGTGTAATGCCAGTGAGTACTTTGCTGTACATTTCTCGATTATGGATTGGGTGCAAGGGTTTTGCGGTGTTTGCAAGGATGAAAATTCTTTTTCTGAGGATCAGACCCTGTCTGGAAAAGGGGTGTTTGGTTAACACGGCAGGGGAATAAGGGAAGTGAAATGTAGGAAACGAAATGTGGGAAGATGTCATCAGATACCCACATCCACTTGCGGGGCATTTTTCCCATGCTGCATGAGTGAAAATAGCCAGAATACTATGGGGTCTCAGGGAACTGTGGGATACGTTCCCACAATACACTGCTGCAGTGGTCAATTTAAGCTACTTGTGTGTGGCAGCAGTAAGTTGATTTTGTGGGGAGCATGTGGGATGCTCAAAATCAAATTGATAAAACCCAGCATTAAAAAATTGATTTTAATAAATTTGATTTTAGCTCGTAGTGTAGATGCAATCTTCTTATATTGGTTTCCTATATCCACTTCAAAGGCTTTGAGTCTGAGTCTTGCTCAGCTGCTTGCCTTATGCCATGCTGGGTCAAAGGTGCTCCAAAAAAACTTTGAGGCAGTTTTCACACACCACAGAGAAGCAGTCAAGAGGAAACACACATGCACATGACACTTCACACTCATTTGTCAGTACGTGCGCCCGGAGCTAACTGTTGTGTTGGAAGAGCATTACCCATCTGTTGGCAGTTTCAGGAACAAATATAAGTAATGGTGGAGCAATTAGTGTTCCTGAAAAGCTCTGTGCTGGACTTGCTGGAAGTTTACACAGCTGTTAGCTCAATTTTTTCCCTCTCTGAACAGTGAAAAAATGAAGCTGCCACTCTGGAGAAAATTAGTGATGTGGAAGGCAGTAATACTTGGAAGACTTAATACTCCTTTGAAGACCTGAGCAGCCACCACTAAAAGGAATGCAGCAGTATAAAAGGGTGTCCCTTAGTAGTGGATATTTCATTTCTGTGCACTGCGGAAACTGGTCGCTTTCCCTCTGTGGCCTTTTCCCTCGAGATAACTGAACTGGGGTACTGTTTTGTGGCATTAGTCTCCTTGGAGCATTTTCCACAGTTGTGAATTGAACAGAAGTAATACCACCAGAAGTAGAAGAGAAGTAATACTGCCACCAGTCTCCATTCCATCCAAAAGATTCCTCCTGTGGTAAGCAGTATAGGATAAAACAGAAGTGGCGTGGAAAATAGGCCTAGTGGGCTAAGCAGCTCCTCCAAGAACTGACTTTATTAGAAAGCTGTTCCAGGGGGTTGGTTCCTAGGTTTCACTTTCAAGCACCAGACAAGGCAGAAGCCCTACCATGTTATGCGAATGAAAGGCCTCTGTTTCCTCAAGCTGTGGAGACTGCAGAATATAATGTTGGGAATAAATTTTTCACAGGAGCCATGATAAAACTGATCTCTTCTGACCCCTAAATCAATAGAAACCTTCCAGATAACTTCAAAGGGGAATGGATCAGGTTCTGGGCAGAGAGAAGAGAAGATCATGACAGAAGACTAAAGCTACATCTACATGGGGATGCTACATTGAAATAGCTTATTTCGAGGTAGCGAAATCGAAATAAGCTATTTCGACGAATAGCGTCTACACATCCTCCAGGGCTGGTGCCATCGACGTTCAACGTCGACGTTGGACAGCACTACATCGAAGTAGGCACTGCAGGGGAGCGTCTACACACCAAAGTGGGCCGACTCAAAATAAGAGTGCCAGGAACAGCTGCAGACAGGGTCACAGGGCGGACTAGCACTTCCGGGGCAACAGCAAGCTGCTCCCTTAAAGGGCCCCTCCCAGACGCACTCAGCCTGCACAGCATGCAGTCTGCAGAGCCACAAGCACTCACACCCTGTGGAAGCACCATGGACCCCCAGCAGCAGCAGCAACCAGAGGCCCACACACCTGCCCCTGGAGGAGCAGTGGTTGCCCTGCTCAGTGTCATGCAGGAAGCAGCTGACCATCTTTTATTTGAGGAAGATGAGCTGTCCTCAGGGGATGAGGAAGCAGCCCCAGACCTTGCTGCCCTCCCAGCCCCCCCCGCCCCCGCCGCACACGCCGCCGGCTGTGGAGATACCCCACGAGCACGGACTGGTGGGAGCGGCTGGTGCTCGGCAAGTGGGACAATGACCGCTGGCTCTGGAACTTCCGAATGAGCCGGCAGACATTCCTGGAGCTTTGCCAGTGGCTCACCCCTACCTTACAGCACCAGGACACCCGCATGCGATGTGCCCTCACCGTAGAGAAACGGGTCGGCATCGCTGTCTGGAAGCTGGACACTCCAGACAGCTACCGATCTGTGGGCCAGCAGTTCGGCGTGGGCAAGGGCACCGTCGGGGCTGTCCTCATGGAGGTAAGAGGACCCAGGGGGGAGTGGGGGGGAGCCCGGGGGGGGACCCTGGCAGGGGAAGCCTGGGGCGGGAGCCCTGGCGGGGGGAGCATTGGGGGGGATCCCGGGGGGAGGGCCAGACACACCCTGCACACCCCTCACCGGTGCTCTCTCATGTCCTTACCCTGCAGGTCGTCCACGCAATCAACGCCCTGCTCCTCCACAGGCTCATGCGGCTTGGGGACCCGGATGCTGCCATCGCGGGGTTTGCCATCCTGTGCTTCCCAAATTGCTTTGGGGCTCTGGATGGGACCCATATCCCCATCCATGCCCCAGAGCACAGCGGAGGACGCTTCCTCAATAGGAAGGGATACCATTCCGTGGTCCTCCAGGCCTTGGTGGACAGCCGGGGCCACCTCTTGGACATTTATGTTGGCTGGCCTGGCAGCACCCACGACGCCTGGGTGTTCAGAAATTCGGGCCTGTACCGCCAGCTGGAGGCGGGGACCTACATCCCCCAGCAGGAGATCCCTGTGGGGGACACCACCCTGCCCCTCTGTGTCATCGCAGATGCGGCGTATCCCCTCCGGCCCTGGCTCATGCACCCTTACACGGGCCATCTGTCTGCCAGCCAGGAGCGGTTCCACATGCGCTTGAACCATGTGCACCAGGTGGTCGAGCTCACTTTCGGCCACCTCAAAGGGCGCTGGAGGTGTCTCCTCACCCGCCTGGATGCAGGCCTCACCAACATCCCCCAGGTTGTGGGCACGTGCAGCGCACTCCACAACCTGGTGGAGAGCAAGGGAGAGGCCTTCTTCCAGGGCTGGGCTGTGGAAGCTGGCAGGGCCGACGTCCAGCCACCCGCTGCCCCCAGTCTCCAGATCGACTCTGAGGGGATCTGGGTCTGGGAGGCCCTGCGGGCCCATTTTGAGCAGGCCGCGGGGTGAACACTGGCAGAGGCAACTGCAGGTGAGCCACCCACTGCACGCCCCCCATCCTCCACAACAATCCCTGCCCCCATGCCCACACCACAGAGAACCCGAGAGCACCCCCCTCCACACTTCTGTGCAATAAAATGGAATTTTTTTTAAACAAAACCCTGCAACCTTGTATTATTAATTATTAAAACAGAAGAAGTAGGGGGGAACTATGTACATGGGGGGGCAGATACAAAACGGGGTAGAACAAAAACTATTTACCAAGATGGGGGGAATAAGTCCAAAGGAGGGGGCGTTGGGGGCAATGTCCTTGGCCACACACCCCTAGGCTACGTCTACACGTGCAGCCAACATCGAAATAGGCTATTTCGATGAATAACGTCTACACGTCATCCAGGGCCGGCAACGTCGATGTTCAACTTCGACGTTGCTCAGCCCAACATCGAAATACGCGCAGCGAGGGAACGTCTACACGTCAAAGTAGCACACATCGAAATAGGGATGCCAGGCACAGCTGCAGACAGGGTCACAGGGCGGACTCAACAGCAAGCCGCTCCCTTAAAGGGCCCCTCCCAGACACAGTTGCACTAAACAACACAAGATCCACAGAGCTGACAACTGGTTGCAGACCCTGTGCCTGCAGCATAGATCCCCAGCTGCCGCAGAAGCAGCCAGAAGCCCTGGGCTAAGGGCTGCTGCCCACGGTGACCATAGAGCCCCGCAGGGGCTGGAGAGAGAGCATCTCTCAACCCCCCAGCTGATGGCCGCCATGGAGGACCCAGCAATTTCGACGTTGCGGGACGCGGATCGTCTACATGGTCCCTACTTCGACGTTGAACGTCGAAGTAGGGCGCTATTCCTATCTCCTCATGAGGTTAGCGACTTCGACGTCTCGCCGCCTAACGTCGAAGTTAACTTCGAAATAGCGCCCGACGCATGTAGACGCGACGGGCGCTATTTCGAAGTTAGTGCCGCTACTTCGAAGTAGCGTGCACGTGTAGACGCAGCCCTATTGTCCTGCGCCTGGAGTTGGGGGTGTGTGACCCACTTCTCAGCCAGAGGCCAGGTCGAGGCTGCGTGGGGGCCAGGAGAACTGGCAGATAGGGCCGGGCGGAGTCTGGAGGCCCATGGTCTCCCTCGGTGGCAGGCCCCAGGATGGCTGATGGTGGAGGGATGGCAGGCGGAGTGGCAGGCGGAGCGGCAGGCGGAGCAGCGGGCAGAGTGGTGGGGGAGACCGAGTGCCGCGCGATGGCATCGAATGTGCTCATGAAGGCCCCCCGCAAACCTCCTGGCGCCAGGCCAGCGCTCACTCCTGGAGATGGAGCCGCCGCTCCTCCACCTGCAGGCGCTGCTCGGACACCTCCAGCTGACGCCGGAGGGTGGCGAGCAGCTGGGGGTCCGTGGACGCTCGCAGGTGGCTCTGCTGCTGTCAGGCTTGTCCTGGGGCTGGTCCATGCTCCGCCGAGGGGCTTGCCTGGTGGGATGGCCCCGGCTGGTGCTCTCCAGACCCTACGATGGTGCAGCTGCGGAACAGAGGGGGGAAGAAGAGTGGAGACAGCTGTTAGTCTGGGCCCTGACCCATGGCCCTTGTCCCCCCACCCCTCTGCTGCTGGTTCCCCATCCCCGTCCCCTGGAGATGCTGCTGCTGCTGCTGCTGGATGTCCAACCACCCCCCAGGGGGACCCTAGGTTCCGCTCCCCTCATCCCCAGGGATGGGGCATGGCGCTGTCCTGCTGGGGGGCAGGGGCTGATGGACTCTTCTGAGGGACATGTCACTGCTGTCCTTGGGGCCATGGTCATCTGGGTGTGTTGAGGGCCCTGGTCATGTCTCTTGTCCCCGCCCCTTAACCCCGGGGGTGTGCACCTGGGGGTACATACCTGACGCTCCGCTCCCACGGTCGGGGGACACCCATCGGGCAGACGCCCTGCTGGAGCTGCAGGAGGGGAGGGTGATCTGGAGCCCCCCATCGCTGGAGGCCCCATTCTCCTCCTCCTCCGGTGTCCCAGGGGTGGGCTCCTGGGGGGGGGCCCTGAGGTGCAGGGCTGGCCTCCGGCATGGACTCCGTCTCTGGGGCCTGCTGGGGCTCGTCGGCCGATGTGTCAAGGGTGGCCGAGGGGGAGGAGGTGTACCGGGGGCCCAGGATGGCCCTGAGCTCCCTGTACAAGGGGCAAGTGGTGGGGGCGGCCCCAGATTGGCTGGCCGTGTCCCAGGCCCAGGCGTAACCCTGCCGCAGCTCCTTTACCTTACTCCTGAAGTGGTCAGGAGTGTGGGCAGGGTGACCCTGGGCAGCCAGGCCCTCGGCCAGCCAAGTGAACACATCCGCGTTCCGCCTCTTGCTCCCCATTACCTGGAGCACCTCCTCCTTGCCTCAGAGCCCCAGCAGGTCCCAGATGTTGGCCTCCGTCCAGGAGGGGCCCCACTGGCTCTTCCCCCTCTGGCTGGCAGGCTGGGAGCCCTGGGTCCCCTTGGTGGGGGTGCCCTGTGGGCGCTTGGGGGGCTGGCTGGATGCCATGGGGTGCAGGGTGGTGGGTTGGGGCTGCTGAGGGACGTGCAGGCTGGGCACGTGGCAGTGCTTCTGCCTGCACGAGCTCTCAGCTTCCTGCACAGGAAATCAGGGGGTGGGGAGTTTTAAGGGGCTGCTGCACGTGGCGACCATAGAGCTCAGGGGCTGGAGAGAGCATCTCTCAATCCCTCAGCTGATGGCCGCCATGGAGGACCCCGCTATTTTGATGTTGCGGGACGCGGATCGTCTACACATGTCCTACTTCGACGTTCAACGTCAAAGTAGGGCGCTATTCCCATCTCCTCATGAGGATAGTGTGGAAGTATAACATTGTATAAGTATAACGTTGTATAAGGGGACATGCTGGATACATTGTATATGAGAGGGCATGCCAAAACATGTTACAAAGTATCTGAGGGAGCACATGTAGGGACAGTTAGCTTTTGAATGGAGAAGCAATTAAGATGGAGCCAGCGCGTCTAAGAAGCAGGCATCAGAATGGAAGGTGTGAAGGGCAATTAGTTAAGTTAACTGGAAGCTGTTAAAGGAGATTGTTAAGGGTGGCAGGTAATTGAAGATACGTGACTGGTCTCAGGGATCTCGAAGGGTGGTGACTAAACTCTTTTTCTTCTTTTGTCTGTAACTTGTCTGTAACTTGTTCTCCAAAAAACTGTATAAATTAAGAGACACAAGCCCCACTCGGGGGGCTCACTTCTAAATGTATTAGCAGAGCGGCTTTGCTAATAAAACAGAGTGGTCTGACAAATTGTGAGTCTGAGTCTAACTTTGACAATAGCGACTTCGAAGTCTCGCCGCCTTACGTCGATTTCAACTTCGAAACAGTGCTCAGTGCATGTAGATGTGGAGGGCGCTATTTCAAAGTTGGCACAGCTACTTCGAAATAGCCGGCTTGTGTAGATGTGGCTTAAAAGTCACAAAGTGAAAAAGTGAGGGAGGGAGAAGGAGAAAATGGGAAAAATGAGAAAAGGCTGAACAAACTAAGAATGGGGAAAAGAGGGTTTAAAAAAACCTGAATGTAGAAGGGGTGAAAATGAGCCAATAAGTAAGTTTTGGTGGGAAATGGACAAATTCAGCAAACAGGAAAATAGGGAAGAACGAAGTTGGGAGGGGAAAAGAAAACCAAGAACTTGTTTTATATTTCTATTATAGTTTGTGAGCTCTCTTGTTTGTAAACCACCAGTCACACTTTGTGTTTATAGAACTAATAGTTGTCCATCACTCAGGGAGCTGTGCAACTGCCAAAGGGCAGACTTGACCTGGTGAGCTTTGTAGCTTAGTGCATGAGCCTCTACAGTTTGAGCTAAAAGCCAATTTGCTCTCAGCAGCGGCTGTAGAAGAGGCTATTCTTTCTCTCTGTGAGTGGTCGAGGTGCCACTATATGGGATAGTGAACCACACCCAGTAGGTGTGTGGGTTACAGCTGCACAAATACAGAGTTTGGTGACATAATAATGAAGCAATGCTATGACTCAGAGTTCAGTCGGACCAGTCTGTGAGTACCTTATTGCTCATATAGATCATCCTTTAAAAAAAAAAAGAGAGAGAATATCATTTAAAAATCCAACTCTGGGTTGCTGTAGGCACTTTGTTGCTGAATATTGAAAAACATTCTTCTATTCCTAGAGATGGCACTTTGAAGAAGAAAGCTGGTAAGGGGCGGAAGGGCTCTTTAACCTCACAGGAGCCGTGTCTACACGTGCACGCTACTTTGAAGTAGCGGCACTAACTTTGAAATAGCGCCTGTCACAGCTACACACGTCGGGCACTATTTCGAAGTTAACTTCGATGTTAGGCGGCGAGACGTCGAAGTCGCTATCCTCATCAGGAGATGGGGATAGCGCCCTACTTCGACGTTCAACGTCGAAGTAGGGACCGTGTAGTCATTGTGCGTCCCGCAACTTCGAAATAGTGGGGTCCGCCATGGCGGCCATCAGCTGAGGGGTTGAGAGACGCTCTCTCTCCAGCCCCTGCGGGGCTCTATGGTCACCGTGGGCAGCAGCCCTTAGCCCAGGGCTTCTGGCTGCTGCTGCTGCAGCTGGGGATCCATGCTGCAGGCACAGGGTCTGCAACCAGTTGTCGGCTCTGTGTATCTTGTGTTGTTTAGTGCAACTGTGTCTGGGAAGGGCCCTTTAAGGGAGCGGCTTGCTGTTGAGTCCGCCCTGTGACCCTGTCTGCAGCTGTTCCTGGCACCCTTATTTCGATGTGTGCTACTTTGGCGTGTAGACGTTCCCTCGCAGCGCCTATTTCGATGTGGTGCTGCGCAACGTCGAAGTTGAACATCGACGTTGCCAGCCCTGGAGGACGTGTAGACGTTATTCATCGAAATAGCCTATTTTGATGTTGCTACATCGAAATAAGCTACTTCGATGTAGGCTTCACGTGTAGACGTAGCCAGGGAGAGGTATAACAAGAACTGATGGCTGAATGCTGGAGCCAGACAAACTCAAATTAGAAGTCAGGGACAAATTTAATTGTGAGGATGACTAAGCAGTGGAACTAAATACCAAAGGATGTGATGGATTCTCCATCTCTTGAGGTCTTCAAATCAAGACTTAAACTGAACAAAAGTAATGGATCTTTGCACAGGAATGTCTTTGAAATTTTGGGATGTGACACAAAGGTGGTCAGATGATTAATGGTCAGTTCTGGCTTCAGTCTCCACAAATGCCCCTGTAATTTACATTCTTTTATCTCTTTTGAATAAAGTTAACTTTAAATCAGCCAAGGGTCTGAGTAAGATCTCTCTGGGCATTTCACTGCTGGGATCACAATTTCTGCTCTTCTTTGCCCTGTCTGGTTCCCCAGATACATTGGAAAATTGCTCTAACTTTTCCACTAGGCATTTTAAGTTTGTTGTCATCACTTCTGCAGACAGAGTGATTACTGCTGAGTGGTATGAGACCTATCCACTGTCTGTGTTCACGCTGAGTGCAGTGTACATGCCTTTGCACTGTGTATACCTGGAAAATTGAGATAATGGATCTGACATGTGTTTACACTTAAGGCTGTTTCACCCTGAAGTCTGAAAGTGGATAGACAATTTTATGCTGCCAGATTTGAGAAGAGGGCCCTGCTCCTCTGCCGGGGCTGTCCCTCAGCTGATGCCCCTGGGAATCACTCTCTGGATGGTCTTTGGGTACTCCTGGGGTCACTGCTCCAGCTGCCCTGGGGCCACTGTTGGTCAGGTGCTCCCCAGAGCCAGCCATACTGGTCACTCTTCTGATGGCCCCACAGCAAACTGCCTAGGGGCAGCCCAAGCATTGTCCAATGGGACTGGCCACAGGACAGCCACTCAGATGCTCCCTGCGTCTGCTCCCAGGGCCACTGCTTGGGGCAGTTCCCAGGAGCAGCTGTAAAATTCTCAGAGCCAGCTGCTTGAGACCTCCTGAGCAGTGATGGGTGTGGCAGTCCCTGGGCACTGTCAGAAAAGCTTGCCCCAGGTTGCTCCGGCTGTGGCCAGTACAGCTGGGTTTGTGGTGCCCGAGGGCCAGCTGCTTGCATGGCTCTGAAGTTAGCTGTACTAGCCTCCATCTTAGTTACAAGGGTCATGGACAGTAACAGAATCCTTGACTTTGGTGACCTCTGCACAGCTACAGTGTGAATCACAGCCTTACCAATGGTTCACTTAGCCCTCTAGCTGGTTTTCCAACAGTGGCCCTTGCCAGAGTTTTCAGAGGGAACGAACAGGACAAAGTTGTTATCAAATGATCCGTCCCATCGTCAAGTTCCAAATTCTGATAGTTAAAGTTTAGAGACACTTAGACTGTGGGGTTGCATCCCTGACCATCTTGGCTAATGATGGACCTATCCTTCTTGAACTAATTACTTCCTTAACCTGGCTATGAGTTTGGCTATCACACTTTATTTGTGAGGTATGTGAAGTACAGTAGAATTATGATCTTAAGAGTTATGCACTGACTAGCAAACCATGCACCTCACTGACAACCAGAAGTACACAATCAAGCAGCCAAGACCAAAAAAAAAATAAAAAAAATTTAAACAATCCTGCACAGTACACTACTGTATGATGGGTTGCACCATCCGGATCTGGCATGGCTGGGACCTGATGGGTCCAGAACAAAAGAATTTGCTGGACCAGGGAGGGTCCATGGTTTCTGCTACTGGTGCCCACGACACCAGTCTCCTGGTTCCCCAGGAGTCTGGCCCCATCCTGGGCTCCCCAAGCCTGCCAAGGAGCTCCAGCTCCTGTGCTGCCATGGGGGGGGGCACTTTGAGACCGCTACTGCCATGGGACAGGTAGGGGCTCCAGCCCCTGGCCTCCACGCTGCTGTGGGGCTGGCGGGGGGGCTCTGGTCCTGGCCAGGCTCTCAGCTGCTGTTCCAGCCCTGGCCTGTGCCCTTTAGACCAATGGATGCCTTTGTGGCTCCAGCCCCGGGACACTCTGGTCCTGGAACATCTGTGGTCTGACATGACTGAGGATGCTGCCAGATGAGAGAGTACCAGATTTAAGAGGTGCATCCTGTATATATGAACTACTAAGACAATAAAACGAAAGTGTTTCAGAAATGTATTAAGTCATTGCTCAGTCATAAATTTTTGACAGAAATTACTCTAGGAGGGCTCTGCTGCCGGCACCACACCTGGGGTCCTGGCTGCTGCCTTGTGCATCGGGGGCTCTGCCGCTAGTTCTGGACCCAAGGTCCCAGCTCCCAGCCCTGTACTCTAGAGCTCTGCTCCCAACCTTAGCTGGAGCAGAGAGAGAATAGGCATGTTAGGGGAGAGGGGGATGATGTCAGCATCACCACTGTTTATATGGAAACTTCCATACTCCTAGCCATTTTTTTGTCTTTCTCTGTTCTGTTTCCAATACATTTTTGAGATGGGTCAACCAGACCTGTATGCAGTGGACATAATGTAGATTTGTAGAATTATGGCATTACTGTACTTTTCTCTCTTATTATCTATCCCATTCCTGTTGACCCCTACCATTGTTAGCTTTCTTGACTGTAGCTTCACAGAAAAGATGCTTACAGAAAACGATAGACAATGACGCCAGGCTCTTTGAGTATTGATAGCTAATGTTGTTCCCATCATTTTGTTTGCATAGTTGAGATTGTTTTCCAATTTACATAACTTTGCATTTATCAACGCTGAATTTCATCTGACACTCTGTTGCTCTGTCCTCAGGTTTTGAGATCCCATTCTAAGCAGCGATGTTGGAATTATTTGTATACTTGGGGTGCTGAGAGCCATTGCACCTAACTATGCCCCCTGGATATAAGGGAAACCACTCTGAGCCAGGGTAGTAGTGTTCACTAGTACCTCTAGTTCCAGCATCTATGTTTCTAACTCTGCAGCCGGTTCTGGACTGAACTGTTTCTAATAATTTTGTATTTACAGGCAAATCTTTCCTCCGTGCTGCTTACCCCCTTTTCTAGGTGTATTGAGCAACACAGGCCCCAGTACAAATAGAATTCTTGTTTCCCATGTAGAAGTCAGTGGAACCACACATGATAAATTTGTATGAGAGGAGATTCAATTGAGGGTCAAGGATCTAGGATTAGAAACCATCACCCTGAAGGCAGCAGGGCCGACAGCTGCCACAGACCTGGAGGCAAGCTGGGAGGGAGGCCTGGCAGGGGCAGGGCCAAAGGGAGAAGAGGCGGGGTATAGGGCAGTCACCCCTTAGTGCCACTCAGACTGCAGTGCTGCCCTCTCTGTTGTCCCCAGCCAGAGCCATGTGGAGCGGTGGAGCATGCTATCACAGCACTTTAGAGGGCAGCAGGGAGAGCTCTGGGCCCCTTTGAAACACCGGAGCCCAAGGGCAAGCGCCTTTTCATCCCCCCATGTGAAGGGCTTGCATGTGCCACTGACTATAAGTGGTATAATGGGTGAATAGCACATTTGAAAATCAGGTTCTAAGTAATTGCAAGCAGCAGTTCATTTGGTTCTGTCATTTCTCATTTGCAATGTCCAATTGCTAACGTTATTCCTGTTTTGTGAACCCTGAAATGAAGTACTTCCCCATGCAGAGCTGGGATACTTCTAAGAGACTTATTGCTAGAAGTCATGATGTCAGGCTTTGGTCAGCTTAAGTGCTTGGGGTGCAAAATTCCTCTGGATCTTAAAAAATCAATCATATGCTGCAATTTTGATATGAGCTGGGTTTACTCTTGCAGATGTATAACATCCTGTCTCCAGGAGAGAAACACACTTGACATACATCTTGAACAACTTGAAATATTTAAACAGAGCAATCCATGTCAGATAGTTTTCAATGCTTTATTAGATAACCCTGGTTTTTGCTGCCAGAACGTGCTTCACATGTGCATCATCCTAAGACAAATGTTCAAATGCATATGGATGGAAACTTGCTTAGAACTGATATAAGGAGAGAAAAGATGCCCTATGCCTGCAGGACTTCTTGTTTTTCTTTAAATGGGTAAACAATTTCATTTACAATTCTGAAGACCGAGCTGTTTTGGCTGGCTTATTTAGCTGCATCAAAAGGAGTTGTGAGAGATGCCAACCGGCGTATAAGCAGAAGGAAGGGCTGTTGTTAAGTCCATGCTAAAATGAGATCATTGCATTTTAAAGATAGCCTGCAGCAGAATGGGAACTTACTTCAGAGGTAACAGTGCTTTTTGTTATTTTTTAAAAAAAATTACTTGTAGGTGTATTTGCTTCCTTGCTGTTGTGGTGCAGTTTTCTGTTTGTGTATTTAATTTGTTTGGGTGATCAGAAAATGCCAGTTCCAGAGAAGTTTTTTAAAAATGTCTTAGAAATGTTCCTGAAAAGAATTCAAGAAACAAGCAGATGGATGTGAATTTGTTTCAACAAGTCACTTCCCATGTCAGTGCTCAAAAGGACCTCACTCTTAAGACATAAAACAAGCACCCCCTATAAGCAGCTAAATGGCACAAGTAAGGACACATCCAGGCCATGCAAAGTACCCTAAATTCTGATTAGAGACAATGAGCAAGTGGCAGGATCAAGTGCTAGCTAGATCATCCCCAGAAGGTTGGATAGGCATTTTGCCAGGGATGATGTAGATCAGGTGTCAGCAACCCTTGGCAAGCGTGCCAAGAGTAGCATGTGAGACGATTTTTATCGGCATGCAAGGAGGAAGTTCAGTCCTGCCCCTTTTCCCCCATGCAGCCAAGAATTTACTCAAAACAGTGCCTCCTGTGGATTAACAAAAGACCAGCTAAAGCCACCAACCACCACTTAAATGGTAAAACTCTGCATCTTAATTTATTTATTGATGAAGCTGTTGTATGTAGGACTAAGAGTGACTTTAAAAAGTATCACCAGCACTTGGGCTGTACATGGAAGTCAAAAGGTCAAATTTTGGCACTCCGTCTTGGAAAGGTTGCTGACTCCTGATCTAGATGGTGGTTAGTTCTGCCATGAGAACAGGGGACTGGACTTCCTGACCATTCCAATTCTAGTATTCTATGATCATCTGAACACCATAGGCTATGTCTACACTAGCACAGATCTTCAAAGTGGCCGTGCAAATGGCCATTTCGAAGATTACCAATGAGGCGCTGAAATGCATATTCAGTGCCTCATTAGCATGCCGCCAGCCGCGGCTCTTCGAGATTGCTGCTTTTCGTTACTGTGCGGCTTGTTCACACGGGGTTCCTTTTCAAGAGGACCCCGCCAACTTTGAAATCTGCTAATAGAAATAAGGGGATTTTGAAGTTGGCAGGGTCCTTTTGAAGAGGACCCCTGTCTGGACGAGCCATGCAACAGCAAAAAGTGGCAATTTCAAAAAGCTGCGGCCGGCAGCATGCTAATTTGCATGGCCATTTCGAAGATTTGTGCTAGTGTAGACATGGCCATAAAGTAACTTAAAGTATCCTAGTGAAAGCAATATGACGTATTTGCTACCTAAAATGGAGTGGTTGCACATCTGAAAATTAGCAAAATATAGTTAAATATTATGAAAACTACCAGGTTTTAATTGTTTAAAATCCACAGGCAGTGTGGTATATTCATGTAGTAGAGTGCAATATGTTGTATTTTAAATAAAAATATATTATTGTACCATTCTGTCATTATATGTCGTCAGTGTGTATATAATCCACTTTACGTGACAGCGGCATTTTATGTAATCTATGCATACAGAAGGTAAGAAGGCCATAATGAAACCCTTTATTATTATTATTATTATTATTATTATTATTATTATTGCAAAATAGATTAAAATATCCTTGGGCCATGGCATTAAAACAGGTAAACATCGAAGCTACTTTGCCCCTCCTTTCATTTAAAGTTCATACCTGATCCACCACATTCACTTCCTGAACTGGTAATAATGGTTTCAACTTTTAGATGAGGTCCTGTAATTGGGTTCTGACAGACTGTCTGTCAAATCATAACATACATCCACACAATTTTTCTTCTTATTAAATATTAACCCTTGCTTAAAAAACAAGAAATAAAAAATGTTTTTTATTGGGACCAGCAGGGTCCTTCCTGTCTAGAAATACTGCATGTCATAAGGCTAGTGCAGTGAGTGTAATCAACCCAATGACTGAGATGTCTTGTATAACCACAATGCAGAATAATGCGATGTTTTGTTACGAAAGTAGTTCTACTGCAGATTTTTCCTAGCCAGAGCTATAGTCCACCTGTGTCTGGTGCATCTTTCAAGGATAACAACTGTCTATTTATTAGTTACACTAGTGCCTAGATGCCCCTATAGAGCTCCATTATGGACAAACACGTATTAAGCAACATGCTCGACACAAGGAGCAAAATCCAGCCAAGCATCAGTCATCTATTATAACAATTTTCATTGTCTCCAATCAGAGTTTAGGGTACTTAGCATGGGCCGAAAGTTCTCTTGCCTGTTTCTTTTAACTGCCTATTGATCCAGGACCTCAGAGAGTCCTCTGGTTGTTCCAAATGATCAGGTATCTGCAGATTAAATAAAGGGTGGCATTAATATTAATTCCAAGAGCACAGCTCAAGGTATGCTCAACTGAACTTCAGACAATGACTACCAGAAAACTCAATTGAGGTTAACTTTGTGGTTTCCCTTCCTGTGTCTGCCTTCAAGGAACTCTGGAACTTGAACAGTTAATCACTTACATTTTATTTATTACTTGTACTCCTAACTTCATGACATTAGAATCGTCAAATGACTGACACAAAATTGTTTTAATTGCTAGATGATCTCAGTTTGTTTCTTTGGATCAAAGCATAGTGCTGTATCTGAGACCTCATGATAAATAAAACGGAGCCCAACAGTTTTGAATATCATTTAATTAAATTGAGAGGGTACAGATTGTGACAATATTGAATTCTGATGTGAACACGCAAAACATTGGTGCAACCACAGTTATATATGTTTGTACCAAATCTTGGACAAGTTGGCTCAAGTATCTATCAAAAGCTAATGATTCTTTGATTCTCTTTATACTGCTCATATGCATGTATCATTTTTGTATCTAATGTTATGAGTATTGGCTATGTACTTGTATTTCAAATGTTTTCACCGGGGAGACTCAACAAGAGGCTTGGCCAACCTACCGTGAAAGGGCTGTTAATCAAGTGAATAGCAGTACTTTGTTGACAATGCACCTCAAGGGGTGGCAGTCCACATCTGAGGAACTTTGCTGTTGCTGTGAATGTTCAAACCATCCATGGCCGCTGCCTAGAAAAGCCTGAATTCTGCAGGGACAGGTGACTTGCTCATGTGACAAACTCCATTTTGGGAAGTACTTGCACCCAAGGGCTGTCTCTCCACGGAAGCCCACTGTCAAAAGGGCAAAGTCAAAAGCCGGGAGTCGAAATCCTGATGTTTGAAAGCACATGACCACATGGCAAAGGTGGAGCGCAGTTCCAACCCCCTCTTTCAACAGTCCGTCCCATTGTTTTGAAAGGGACCGTCCACACGTGTCCAAGCACTCTTTCATGAGACGGGAGGCAGAGACAGCGTGGATGGGGTCAAATGGTTGCCAAGCCCTTCTGGGGTCTGCAGCTAGCTGCTTCCTTACAGGGCCACCCTCAACTCCCCTACCCTGCACGAACCAAGGCCCGCCAAGCTGCCAGCAGCGATGCAGACCCCAGTGGAGCAGCCCCATGGCCAACAACACCCTGCTCCTGGCACTGGATGTAGACATCATGGACACCCTGGCCCACCTCTTCTGCTGGCTGCTGCAGCTGCCCCCCTCCTCCTCGGATGACAGAACATCCCCCTGAGGACATGGACTCCTCAGCCTGCACCCCACGCCCTGATACCCTGGCACCTGTGGAGCTACCCCAGCAGCACAGACTGGTGGGAGCGACTGGTGCCAGGGCAAGGGGATGATGCCACCTGGCTCTGGAACTTCTGCATGAACCGGGACACCTTCCAGGAGCTCTGCCACTGGCTGGCACCTGCACTGAGGCACCAGGACACCACCATGCAGCCTGCACCCCCCTTTGAGAAGTGGGTCGTGATCGAGATATGGAAACTGGCCATCCCAGACTCCTACTGCTCAGTGGGGCACCAGTTCAGGGTAGGCAAGGCCACTGTCGGAGCAGTCCTCATGGTGGTAAGCCGGGCCCAAGCACTCCCCAGCATGGGGAGAGGGGAGTGGGCCCCTGGGCTCGAGGACCCCTGGGGACTTCTGGACAAGAGGGGGCACAGGGACCTCCAGGGACTGTTGGCTGGGAAGGGCTATGGCGGGGGGTGCTGGCCAGGAATACCCTGCCACACCGTCACAAGAGTGCATGGCCTCCCTTCTATGCAGGTTGTCTGTGCCATAAATGCAATGCTCTTGCATCAGGTCATCCATGTTGGGGACCTGGATGCCATCATTGGGGGTTTCTCCTCGCTGGGGTACCCAAACTGCACATCCCCATTCCTGCCCCACCACATGCACCACCACCACCACTGCACCCATGCACCCAAAAGACCATGGGACACAGGTGTTGGTGTGCAATAAACCTTTGTAACCATCGACCACAACCTAGTGCCTGTGCAAATGTGCAACTATTTATAACGAGGGGTGGGGGGCCAGTCATGTACATTGCGGAGTGGGGAGGAGCCTGAACTGGGAGGGTCACTCAGGGATGGGGGTTGTGGGGCAAGAACCCCATTGGGCCTGGGATCCCCTTTCCCCCCAGGTGAGAGCTCTGTAGTGGGGCTGGGATGGGGTGGGGAGCACTGGAAGGTAGGGGTGTTGGGGCATGTCAGTGGGGTTATCGGAGTGGGGTGGGGTGGGGTGGGGTGGGGTGGGGTGGGTGGGAGGTCCTTGTGGGGGGACCTCTCTGGGGGCCCTATGTGGGGGACTGGGGGGATGGCAGGCAGGGGGGCGGCATGGAGGGCCAGTAGCCATTCTCCATTGCCCATGTGCTCCTGCAGGGTCCAATGGATGCCATCCAGGTGGTCCCATGACTCCCTCTGCCACACCAGGTCAGCATCCTCCAACTGGAGGTGCCGCTCAGCCAGGTCAGCCTGGCAGAGGCTGGCGTTGTCATTTCCCATGTCCTGCTGTGGTCTCCAGCTGTAAGCATGGTGTGTTGGTGTTGCTGGAGGCACCTGGCCCCTGTCCGCTGCTTCCAGAGGGGCTCTCAGGGACCACCGAGGCTGATGGGTTTTGCGGGCCCTTGATTGCTGCAGCTGGAAGGGGAGATGGATGGCATGTCAGTTCCTGACCAGGACCCCATCCCCCCATGCACCCCTGTGTCCCTGTTTCCCCAGCCCCCCTGGGGACCCCATCCGCCCAAATCTGGGTTCTGGGTGGCACAGGTGGGCACCAGAGGCATGCCGTGGGCCACAGCCAGCCTGGGTATCTGGCCCCAATCCTCTGGGACCATGCATGGCCCACTGGCAGCTGTGCCACCCCCACCCTGCCAGCTGGGGCACCAGCCCTGCCATGCACTTACCATGGGGTCCCTCAGTGACACCCGGCTCCCTCTGGCCTGTCTGGATGACTGTAAGGGGACATCTATGATGAGGTTGCCCTCCTCACTGGACCAGTCCTGGGTGGTGCCTGTCCCCTGGCTCAGGCTGGCTGGTCCTGGCTTCTTGGTCCCCTCTGGACTGGGCTGGTCTGTCGAGGTGTCCAGGACCACCAGGTGTGGGGAGCTGTCCCGGGGCCTCAGGATGGAGCAGAGCTCCTGGTAGTAAGGACAGGAGGTGGGACTTGCCTGTGAGTGCCTGGCCTCAGCCCAGATCCGGGCATAACCTGCCAGAGCTCTTTTACTTTGCTCCAGACTTGGTCCAGGGTCTGCTCCTGGTGGCCCTGGCTGGTCAGTGCCCGGGCCAGGTGGACAGAGGCTGCAGCATTGACCCCCATCTCCTGGAGGATCTCCTCTTCTTTCCAGAGACCCAGGAGGTTTCAGAGTTTGGGGTCCATACAGGAGAGGGCCCTTTTTTGTTTCTCTGGGGCAGGCTCCTTGGAACTCTGTGAGGACTCTGAGGAGGGGGCATGGGGCTCCGGCAGCTGCCGGGCACTGGCCATGTTGCCTTTGCAGTTGTTAGAGGTGGCTGAGCAGGCATGCTGTTGGCAGCTCATGAACTTGCAGTTCACCTGCCCTCAGCTTCCTGCCATGGGGTTTCTGGGTCCGTGTGGGTTTAAGAGTGGCCGGATGCAGGGAACATAGAGCCCTGCTGTTGTAGGGCAGGGTGTCTCCATGTTCCAGCCGTAGAGGAATCCTCTTTTGAAAGAGCGGTCCGTGGAGCATCTTTGTTATGAACTGAGTCCAAAAGGACTGATAACCCAAGGAGGTATTTCAGAGACTTCTAAGATATCACTTTATTCCTTCTCTGCTGCAAGCTTGCACCAGAAACTTTATAATTGGTGTACATAATTTGTTTCCTTTAACAATTTTACTCTTAACCTTTTTTTATCAAAAAGCCTTTAGATTTTTAGATCCTAAAGGTTTGGCACAGCATGCTGTTTTGGGTAAGATCTGAGGTATAAATTGACTTAGGAATGTGCTTGTTCCTTTGGCTTTGGAAGAAGTTATTTGGATTTGATGAGCTCGGTTTTCATAACCTCTCTTTCGTGTAAGTAGGATGCTGGCTGTGTCACGGGACAAGCTGGAATGTCTGAAGGGACTGCTTGTGTGACTTCTTGTTAGTCAGTGTGGAGAACAGAAGTGCTCTTTGTGACTGGTTCTGTGTGCTTTATGGTGGAGTACCCCACTCTTGGGTTGCAAGTAGCCCTGGCTTTAAGCAATTCACTCTGATTTGACTTTCTCAATGTGTCCTAGAAAACCTTCAATATTACACAAGCCATCAGAAAATTCCCCTGCAATTCAGGAGGGAGGGCCACTGAGAATTTGATTCTCAGATACTAGAATCTCTCTTAAAACAAAACCAGAACAAAAAGCAACTTCCCTCCCACCAAATCCCCCATCTATGAAACACATTCTAATCTTGTTTCCATATTTTGGTCAGTGGAAAAAAGAAGTAGAACTTTAGTTAACTACAGAGGAGGACAAAACTTGCCATGCTTATTAGAAATGTAACACTTTGGTCCACTACCTTCCTATTTTTTCTCTTATAAACCTGAATATTGTTTCTTACGGTTCAAGAAAAGGAATTAAATTTGTAGTTCAAGTAACTGTGATAGCAGTTTTTTTCCCCTGACTATCACTGCGGGGAGATGTGAAGCTGGTTTGCTTACAGTACAAACACTGTCACTGCTGCTGTTGCCTTCCGATGCCATCTTATTATCTCCTTCTGTGACACTTGCATTAACATCCCTCTGTGGTTTTTATAGTTTGCCCCGTTAGTTCATTCACTCATATCTAAAAGCTGCTAATTGATTTCAGCACACTGTTTCATACAACGTGTCTTCTGATATACAGTTGCACATCTAACCTGTATGCTTCCCTATACTATGCAGTACAAAAACGTTCATCGCGTTGAAGTACTGTGACAAGGAATGAGGCAGGTTTTTGACACATGAAGGAAGAGTATGAGGTGGCTTTGTAGGTATTTATAGAAAGCTTCTCCTATGCTTGTCTGCCCCTTTTTTCCCCCTCTGAGGGCTCCCAAGAGTAGCACAGTGCTTGTTCGTGCATAGCTTGTTCATGAATAAGTCCTTCAGTGTGTATTTGTGTGGGAGGGATGTTTAAGAGTAAATCCCAGTTCAGAAAAGCCTGGTGCCCAAATGACAATGTCCATGAGCACCATTGCAGCATAGGCAGAACCACCCAAATCAAAACATTTTGAGACTTCCACACCTAAATATTTTTTAAATTCTGTCCTGAAAAAAAGAGTAAACATGCAAACTTGGATACAAAGGTCAAAGTATCAGAATTTCCTAGGGGACACTAATTACCCTATTTCACTAGCTCAATAGAAAATGAAATATTCTTTTTTAAAAGTGAAGCATATGTTGAGTAAGGTGACTCTCACTCCATCCCCTTACGCCATCAGAAGTTTAGAACATTATGGAGACCTGCTTCAAAAAGAATGCTGGGGGCTCCTATCACATGGGGAAATCCCCGCATCTCATAAGGCTGGCACAGATGGCTTTATACTACCTTTCCCAGCCCCTGATACCAGGGGTGTTGGAAAGGTGGGGTTGTAGTGCAGTGGGCTCTGGTGATTCTGGGGCGGTGGAGCAGCCCCCAGGGAGTCACCCCAGCTGCTGTGAATTAGAGCAGTTCAGAGTTAGAGAAGATTTTGGAATTTTTTATTAAACATTTTTTTTCCTTGGAAAAAAGATGACATGTCAAAAAGAAGCCTTGTGCTAAAATGTGCTAATTTGGATGGAATTCTTGGGCTGAATCACATTTTGGAAAAAAAAGTCAGTGCTGAAATATTCTAGTTTTGATATTTTAAAAAACGACATTCCTTTCTCCTTCAAAATCTTTTTGTTCAGAGATTGAAGTTAATTATTACAAAAATAGTTTAAAAGGGCAAAAATGAAATAAAATGTTTCAAACCTACCAATCAAAATGTTTCAGGTCAAGCAATTTTTTTTAAAATAGGTTTGCAAAAGAATTTGAGGTTTTGACTTTAACTGGTTTACATAAGAACAGCCACACTGAAGCCGTGTCTACACGTGCACACTACTTCGAAGTAGCGGCACTAACTTCGAAATAGCGCCCGTCACGGCTACATGTGTTGGGCGCTATTTCGATGTTAACATCGACGTTAGGTGGCGAGACGTCGAAGCCGCTAACCCCATGAGGGGATGGGAATAGCGCCCTACTTCGACGTTCAACGTCGAAGTAGGGACCGTGCAGTCATTGCGCGTCCCGCAACATCGAAATTGTGGGGTCCTCCATGGCGGCCATCAGCTGGGGAGTTGAGAGACGCTCTCTCTCCAGCCCCTGCGGGGCTCTATGGTCACCGTGTGCAGCAGCCCTTAGCCCAGGGCTTCTGGCTGCTGCTGCTGCAGAGGGGGATCCATGCTGCATGCACAGGGTCTGCAACCAGTTGTCGGCTCTGTGGATCTTGTGTTGTTTAGTGCAACTGTGTCTGGGAGGGGCCCTTTAAGGGAGCGGCTGGCTGTTGAGTCCGCCCTGTGACCCTGTCTGCAGCTGTGCCTGGCACCCCTATTTCGATGTGTGCTACTTTGGCATGTAGACGTTCCCTCGCAGTGCCTATTTTGATGTGGTGCTGCCCAACGTCGATGTTCAACATCGACGTTGCCAGCCCTGGAGGACGTGTAGACGTTATTCATTGAAATAGCCTATTTCGATGTCTCCACATCGAAATAGGCTACTTCAAAGTAGGCTTCACGTGTAGACGTAGCCTGAGTGAGACGAATGGTTCATCTAGCCAGAATCCTTTCTCTGACAGTGCCTAGTGACAGAGGTTTCAGAGGAAATGAACAGAAGATAGCAATTATTGAGTGCCTTATCTCTTGTCTTTCAGTCTCAGCTTTCGGCAGATGGAAGTTCAGAGACCCCTGGAGCATGGCATAGTGTCTCTGACCATCTTAGCTAATAGCCATTGGCAGATCTGTCCTCCACAAACTTATCTAGGTTTTTTTTTTTAACTCAGTGACACTTTTGGCCTTCACAAGAAGTTTTAAAGGGCTGAAAGTGAATTATGTGAAGAATTTCCTTTTGTTTGTTTAAAACCTACTGCCTATTAATTTTATCAGGTAAACCCTGGCTTTTGAATTATGTGAAGGGGAAATAACGTTTTCTGCAGGCCATTCATGATTATACAATTTACTGTCCTATGTCCCACCTTTTCTAAGATGAACAGTCCTACTCTTTTTAATCTGTCCTCAAGTGGAAGCTGTTCCCTATCCCTAATAATTTGTATGTACCTTGTGTATCTTTTCCAATTTTGGGATGAAGGCTACATCTACACTTACTAAAAACTCCAAAATGGCCATGCTAATGGCCAAATCGAAGAATACCAATGAGGTGCTGAAATGCATATTCAACACCTCATTAGCATGATAGGAATAAGGAGATTTTGATGTTGGTGGGGTCCTTTTGAAAGGACCCCCGTGTAGACGAGCCACAGGTGAAGTGCCTTTCGAAGTGTCATGGCCGGTGGCATGATAATGAGGCGCTGAATATGCATTTCAGTGCCTCATTAGTATTCTTTGATTTGGCAATTAGCATGGCCATTTTGAAATTTTTAGTAAGTGTAGATGCGGCTGAAGTAACAAAAACTACAGGTGTGGATATGCCATGGATTTATAAAGTTGCATTATGATATTTTCTGTCATATCTATCGTTTTCCTAATGGTTCGTAAAGTTAGCTTCTTGGCTGTCATGGAACACAGTTCTTTGAAAATATCTGCTCAGTTTCTTTCTTGAGTGGTAACAGCTAATTTAGTCTCTACCATTTTATACATATCAGTTGGATTATGTACAGGCATTACTTTGCATTTATTAACAATAAATTTCATTTGCATTTATTTACTTGATCGCTCTTTGTGAGATCCCTTTTTTAACTGTTCATAGTCAAGCTTTGGACTAAAGGATATTGTGTAATTTTCTATTGGCTGAAAATTTTCCCAGCTTCCTCTTCAACCCAAGTTCCAGAACATTTGTGGATTCAGGGCCATAAAAAATGTGTCATGGACTTCATGGGGTCACTCACCATCTTAGCATGTGCTGCCGATTATTTTGGGAATTAACTCAGTCCTAACAGGGGCAACTTTATGTTGTGGTGGCTTTTTTGTTTTACCTCTGGCTGAAGATCGGTTATGGCTCCCTTCTCTCAGCATCTGCTTTTGGGAGATAACCCTCAGGCCATGTCACCACTTGGTTTCCTCCTCTTTTGGGGGACTCCTCCCATGAGAGTCCAGCCACTCGTTGCAGTGGCTTGACAGTCTGCAGCTGGACTGTTCTTTCAGTAGCTGGGTTGCAGGGGGGAAGACCAGGCCTGACCACTACTCTCGGTCCTGCCTCAGGGACCCTGCAAGCAGCAGCTTCCTGCTGCCTCCTCCTTACAACTCACTGTCTCTGTTCTCTAGTCAGTTCTCTACTGCCACAGTTCCTTCTGCTCCTGCCTCTGGCTTCAGCTCCTTTGCTCTCTTAGCAGGACCTCAAGCCTCTAAGTCTTGGCAGCTTATCAGGAGCTTCCCCTTTCATCCCCGGTCCCTGCTGGAACTGCACTTCCCCAGGGGCTGGTCCTCAGTAGCACTTCAGGAAGCCAGTCTTCTCTGAAGGCACCCTGCAGCAGACTCCCTCACCATGGTTTGCAGCTTCCTTTTATATGAGATCTGATTTGCTGGGCCAGGTACCCAACCTAATTGTCTGCAGGTGCTATCCTAATTACTGTGTTCCCTCTAGTCTATCCCTTTGGCTTCTTGTCAACCAGCCTCCCTAGATTGGTTCTAATCCTCTCAGGGCCAATGTGAGGCAGGAACCCCTTCACACAGACCATGAAATCTGGTCTCTCCCTGTGAGATATGGACTTTTGGGGGCTTTCATGGGGAGGCCCACGTTTCTCAAATGTAGGCATCCTGACCCAAAAGGAGGTTGTGGGGAGGTGACAGAATTATTTTAAGATGGTTGCATATTGCTACCTTTAATTCTGTGCTGGAAAGTGGCAGCTGTTAGCTGGGCACCCAACTATTAAGGCAGCAGCAGTGAAATCAGAATGGGAATCCTGTACCATGTCACATTTACTTCTGAGCTGCTGCCTTCATAGGTGGGCAGCCATAAAGTTGGCAGCTGCTGACCAAGGGCCCAGTTCTGAGGACAGCTGCACAGAACTAAATGTGGTAATGCCGTACCTTGACATCTTTATCTTTGTGTTGCAGCTGGTGGTGGCTCTGCATTCAATCCTGGGCTTCTGGCCAGCATGTAAGAATGACAAAAAGGTGCCGGACAATTTCTTGTGCCCCTTGCTTCTCAAATATGCCAGGCACTGCACAGGTCTGCTATCAATCTGGTCTACTGTATTATTTCAGATGAATTTTTCCAATACATTCTGTCTTTGTCTAGACTTATTTTTCCTCTCCCTCATTTTCATGGTTTTTGGTTGAAAAACTCTATGTTGTTGCAATATTTTTCCTAGCTTTTTCAAAACACGTCATATTCTACACTCACATCTTTTTTCTTTTTCTTCTTTTTCCTGCTTCTTTTTTCCAGACTGGCTTCTAGCCAAACTACACTGTGTATTTAATTACCGAAAATAAAGTAATGATAACCTTTGAAGGGAGGCACTAATATAATGTGGTTAAAAGCAGCTCTCTGCAGGCTGAGGCTTATACCAATAAGACTTGTTTGAAATTACTTGAAAACTAAGTTGCTTTACCCTTGGACCAGACAATATAGTGCGGGCTAATGTAAAAATGGTGTGTGTTGTCCACAGCGAATTGCTGCCATGGGTGGTGGTAATTCAGAAAAATCAATTTGAAGCAGGATTAGAGGCTCTTTTCATGTATGTGAAAATATCTTTGAAGTCCTGTACGGCATTGATTATAGTATCACAGCAGAGGTTCTGTCCAGGTGTTCCCAGTTATAAAACAACACCCCTCTCTGATGTTTGCTTGCATGTCAATAACAGTGATGTTCATGCATGGGATTAGGACACTCTCATAATAAAAGCTGATTAGATTTGCAGTGGTGGAGTTGACACAACATCCAAAAGATTCTTAATCTTGCTGCAAGCTGTGTAGCTCAAAGAGTTTGAGTAACAGGTTTAAACAGACACCTGGTTATTCCTCTGGCGTAGGGAGACTCACCAGTGAGCATAAAACTGTAGCTGACTGTTCCATGTACCTCTAAGAGGCCAGCACAAGGCAAAGGCTGGAGAGGACAGGCAGCATGGCTGGAGCTCACTGCTTTCTGGTTGTCTTTGGCTGGCAGACAGCTGCTTGGAGACTTGCAGTCAGAAAGAGTTGAGACAACCTTGAAGTGGTTCTAAGTCAGGGGTGAGCAAACGTTTTATGTCAGACCCCCACTTTTCACCCCTGCAATCGTAAGGGCCCTCCCAGCCTGTCTAATGTAATCCAAACCGATGGTAATTTCACTTACGTTCATCTAAAAAAAACCCAAAAAACACCCTTTTGGCAGATGTACAAAAATGAGTATGTAGAATGTAAAAACTTTACCAATTGGTATATAAATGTAATACACACACCTAACAACAGTAACACACATACCTAACAGCAGTAACACACACACCTAACAACAGTAACACACATACCTGACAACAGTAACACACACACCTAACAGCAGTAACACACATACCTAACAGCAGTAAGATTTTTCAACATTTTAAATGAAATGGATGGGCCTGAGATCCAGCAGCCGATCATGCCGCACCCACCTTATAGAGTTTCGCACTATCCTAGGGGGGCCCTCTCCCCACTTTGGTCACCCCTTCTCTAAGTTAAGCTGGGAGTGCACCTGGGCCCAGTCAACTAAAATGGACCCCTTTGAAGCTTCTGCACTATGCTGAAGTGTGACCATGTGCAACCACAGAGCTATGGATTCAGTTTTGCTAGGTAGACGAACTGGTAAAGGGTGGTTCTCTCAACCTGTAGTCCTTTAACTATATGCACACTGAATAGTTTACTCTCCCTTGTGGGGCATGCAGGTACTGTATGTAGCTACTATTATTTTATTATTGCATTTGTGCACTTTTAGCAATCTGCTGGAGACAGCTGACATTCTTGGCAGCGTGGCCATATCTGTGACCAAACATTCTTTCTTTACATCTCCATTGCCGGGAGAACACATGCACAATGTGAGCTCCGTTGGAGGCAGGTCGCTCTTTCTTGTTTTCTTGATTTTGCCATGAAAACACTGCATGGGAAAACACTGCTAATATTTTCCTGCCTTAAGTGATCTGTTTCAGTTGCATAGCAACCCTCACATTGCCAATATGTCATCTGAGCCTATTTATTGTCAATACCACCATCAATTTTCTTCCTTCATGGAAACCAAAATGCTGAGTAGCAGAGATTGGTACTCTTATCCTGACAGATTGATTAAGGCTGAACATGTCCAGAATCAACCCAAATTACAGAAATCCAAAGTTGCTTACTTGATTTTGGGGCAGGAGACCACTGCATATTCAAGGGCTTCTTTGCAGTGTGAGTCCCTAACCGGCTCATCTGTTTGCTGTCTTACATTGGTTCCACCCGGAATTACTCAGCATCTTCAGGTAGGATAGCAGGCAACAGTCATCCATTCAGACAATATTACAAGTTCTCTGAGTACCTGCTGCCTGCAGAGATTGCCTCTTCCCTTCCCTACCTCTATATATCTTGTAATAGCATGAACATATTTCATTCTGTCTCTTGCTCTTGCATTCATTTCCAGTGCTGCTGAACAAAAATGTGGCAACAGTTACTGGTTCATATTGTAAATGATTCTGCTTGTTATGATAGTGACCTAAGGAAAGAATTTGTAAGTCACAGAAGCTTGCAGTTACGATAAGCAATCACCCGGCAATTATCAAGTTATGATGATGCTTGAAGAAAATATAGTTGGAAAAAAGGTCATTTGTTTTAATGTTATCCACCCCAGATGTCTCTAAATTTTAGAGTAATTATATTTCACTTTTTTAGTGACATGGTTTGTCTATGCTGGGACTCCAATTCTCTGATTACATTCTTTCATCAGCCCTGACAGTAGAATCTGTTTTGCTCTCAGTTTAATATGATAAAACCAGCAGGAGGCCCTACTTTCAGAAACATTTGATAAAAGAGCCCACTCATAGAGCTGAGAGAAAATCAATGGAACTTTTTCATTTCATGAGCTCTCTGATGCTTAATTCCCATGTTATAATTCTTTGCCTTTCAAGTGATGTTTCTGACACCATTCTATCTCTTACCTCGGTCTCCTTTGTCTCGTTCTCAGTTTTTTTTTGGCAGCTTTTCTTGAAATTTTTAACCTGTGAAATCTAGGATATGGCAAAGTTGTACTCTGGCACGCTGAAATGAGAATTTTCTTTTACTGTGTCACTGTCATTGTCAGCTAACTAGTACTGCTCTCATTAAACAAGCACAGGAAAATAATCTGTGTTGCTAATACATATAATCCCATATTTCTAAATCCCTCTCCTGGATATTTTATAATGCTTATTAAAATGATGCCCATTACATATTTAAAATTCTTTCCATGGAGTAAAATGGAACAATTATCTTTATCTTATGCTTTTGTCTCCAAGAGCAAGCTTATTAATTTTTCTTGGAAAGTGCATAGAACAAACGAATCAATAAGAGCACATTGTCTATTGGTGGACAGGAAAGTTCTGAGCAGACTATACTACACAGACCCACTGGGGAGTAGGCGGCAAAGAATGAGGACAAACCAGAACTACAACGTTCCTTCATTCACTTAAGATGTAGTTCAAACTTATGCTGTCTGCGTACATACAAGCGCACATAGTGGAGGTGGTAGTTGACTCATCTTTCTCCAATCCATTTGGCGTCTATGAGGAAGGAGCCTAAATCATGCTCCTTTTTCGTTCTGATATTAAGGGACCACAGCACGTTGGAGAATCCAGAAAGAATTGTACCTGAGCATTGTTACGCCAGAGACAGGATCCAGAATTCAGCATGTTCAAACTTTATCTTTGTCCTAACCCCCTGAATACCCTCTGAAACATATGGCTCAGAACTGAACAGTGTCTATTTCCCCCAGGCCATGTTTTTGAAGGGGGCAATCAGTTTGAGGCAACTTCCCTAAAAGGAAGTTACAGGACAGCAGATCTTCCATTGTCCTCTATGTGCCAGCTACTTCTGCAGTCATGGAGTTTCATTCAGGGTAGTGTGATCTCCCTCCCCACCACCCCCAAACCAGGATACATGGATTTCACAGAAACTGCAGCCTGCTCACCTGCAGATATCCTTTCTGGAATTAGCATCTGCACTGTAACAGATTGGTAATTGCTTCCTCTCTACCATTCCATGGCCTTTGGCCGTTAAGCCTGCACCAGTGACTCCTCCTTCATTTGCTTACGTGTGGAAATGGTGCTCTCCACCTACTCCCATGCCTTAAGCTTCAGAGCCATGGTTCTGCTGGATGGTCACATGCAGACTATGCACAGTTTTTTTCCTACTGTTTTTTAGGTGCAGTTTATCAAATTGTCATTTTTTATACCCACTAGGGATAACGTCCCCCAGGTGTTTTGTTTGGACTTTGAAGAGCTTGAACATTTTGCCATGCTATTTCCTTAGCACTAATGCTACTCTGTGTCTAGTAACACAAACTTACATTCTTCATATTATTTTTCTTTAACTTGAATTCCAGAGATGTCACTACTGTGAACTGCCCTCACGTCCTTGGACTGAGAAGGAAAAAAAAAATCAACAAAATTCTGAACTTTTGGTAATTTATTTATAACCCAGAGGAAACTGAAATGCTGAAATGTTTTGCATTTGTGTTTTATAACAGTCTGGTATTTTTTGCTTTTAAGGGGTTAGAATATGCAGAAAACCCATCAAAATTATTTAGAAGTGTCTGTTTTGATAGGGAAAGGAATAGATGGGGAGAGGTTTTGTAGACGTCTTTTCAGATTTGTGTATCCCAGATGAGTGGTACGCTTTCAGAGGTGTCAGTTTTCATCAGTCAAAAACCAATGAAGCAAAAAGCTGGACTGCAGTCATGGAGGGGGTGCACAATTAGGAGATCACCTGTTTTTGATCACCTGGGAAAGAGCATTCAAAAGCACAATGCTTCTGGTTTAGACTTTGAGTTCCTCAGAATCATTTTAGTTTCCTTGTGATGTGACACTGGAAGGTAATGGGCAAAAGCTTAAATTTAAACACCATGAAAGCTGTTGATCACTGTTGTTCTAGCATTGTGCATGCATCCCTTTATGTTACTGTACACTGCCCTGTGCATACATTTTTTAAAAATCTTTCCCGACATTCTGAGAGTTAATATATTGATCCAGTACTGCTCAAAACTGGGGTAATATTACTGCAGTGACTAGTTGAAAGACTCTCTCATGCAATCAAATGTCTGCATATCAGTTGAGCCTCTCTGTTTGATGCCAATTTTCTTGCGCCCATAGAATTAAGTAACGTGTGTTTAAAAACAATGCAGAGACAGCTGTGCTTTCAAGCTTTTTTCTCTTGCTGTTCATAGATTGGTTATCTTCCTTTAAGGATGTGGCGTGATCTTTAAGACTTTAGAACCTCTTGCTCCTCCAAATCTTATCAGATCTTGAACTGGAATCTCTTCCCAACATCTTGATTCCATTAGGAGAGACTCCATGCACCTCAAAGTTCCTTTTTCAGTTCTCAGTGAAGGATCAATACCATAAATATTTCCCCATTTGCTAGAAACACTGTTTAGTAGATTCATACCAGTATGTGAAAAACATTTGGTTGGGGCAACACTGAGCATTCAAAAATGGAGGTAGACCCCTTCATCATAAAAGTGGCTAAGAATAAGATTTGAGAACTGATACATTTTGAGTGGGTTTTTTTTTTTTGTTTTTGGTAATTTGCCTTTTTTTGAGCAGTTAGGCTTCATTTTCACTATTGTTTTTCCTCTTTAATCATAATAGCTAGAAACTGTATCTTTTAAAAATGAAAGTTAAGATTCTCACGTTAAGTCTCAGTTCTTGGAATCATGTGTTTAAGAAAAAACACCCATTACCATGAGAAGTTTGATGAAACAAAAAACTGATAGTAGAAAGTGAAACAGAACCCACCCTATCAGCAAGAGATAAACAATTATTTTTTTGTCATGAAAACGTTACTTTCTAAGGCCCAAGGGGAAAAACTATGGGAAGTTTATGCTTAAAATAAATTCACCATTTAAAAATGTTCTGTAAATGTCAAAACACCTTAATAGGACACACCTATTTTGAAAAAAAAAGGTTTTTCAACTGTAAAACAAAATACTGAATAAAATGTTTACTAAGCATGACCAGGTTATCATGGTTTATGACCTTGATATAAAAAAACGAAACTAGATTATGAATGATTCATTCACACATATTTTTAATGTGTCAGCAAAAAGTCCCTCCTGAACTCTTCGGCGGAAAGCTCAACGTTTGGTGAAAACCAGAGTGCTCTAGAAGGGGGGTCTGATTTGTCACTGAGAACTGGGAAGTGAGTTGGCAAAGTCAGAATCGACAGAGACAGCAAAAAAAGGGATAGTTAGGCCACCTAGGCCGTGTCTACACGTGCCCCAAACTCCGAAATGGCCATGCAAATGGCCATTTCGAAGTTTACTAATGAAGCGCTGAAATGCATATTCAGCGCCTCATTAGCATGCGGGCGGCAGCGGCGCTTCGAAATTGATGCGCCTTGCCACCGCGCGGCGCGTCCAGATGGGGCTCCTTTTCGAAAGGGCCCCGCCTACTTCGAAGTCCCCTTATTCCCATGAGCTCATGGGACGCGCTGCGCGGCGGCAAGGCGCGTCAATTTCGAAGCGCCGCTGCCACCCGCATGCTAATGAGGCGCTGAATATGCATTTCAGCGCTTCATTAGTAAACTTCGAAATGGCCATTTGCATGGCCATTTCGAAGTTTGGGGCACGTGTAGACGTAGCCCTAGAGCTCATGCTGGCTCACCCCTCATTTGACAGAGAAGCAGTATGATATAGGCCAATGAGCAAAGTGTAGAGCATCAGAGAATCCTTGTATTTTGTTGCCTGAGTGGAAAAACCCTATCCATTCTATACTTCTCAGGTGCTGCGTCTACAGTAGCAAGTTCTTTTGAAAGATTTTTGGAAAGAAGAGGGCTCTTTTGAAAGATCCCTCTGAGCATCTCCACAAAAAGTGTTCTTTTGAAAGTAAATTGAAAAAACACAGTGCTCCTTTCGAAGGTAGATTCCTTTCCTGTTTCAGGAAGAACATCTTCTTTTGAAAGTTTCTTTCTAAAGAAACTGTGTGTAGATGCTTTGTGGGCCCTCTTTTTTCAAAAAAGTTGTATGAATATGGCACCTGATTTTTCAATCCCTGGCCTGTCCTTTTGAAAGAGCAGGGGCTGTGTGGACGCTGTCTTTCGAAAGAGCAGATCACCTTTTCGAAGGAGGTGCTTACAGAAGAGATCTTCTGGAGGGGCTTTTTTCAAAAGATCTCTGTAGCTTAGATTTAGCCAGGGTGTAATTTGGATTTGTCTGTGGCTCAGTGAATGACTTGTTTTCATACATCCATCACTCTTTCTCTGTTATTTAAAAGGGAATCATACGTATTTTCCCTCAGACGGTGTATAGGGAGGAGTAATTAGTTGGTATAAATAAAGAGGTGTATACATGCTACGGTCCCAATTCAGCAGTATTACAGCCCCTTTTCTGCAGCTGCTGTGATGTAAAACAGATTGCGCTCTCTGGCTGTGTCTACACTTTGAAAGAGGCATGCAAACAAGGTACATCAAGAATGCAAATAAGGTGCAGATTTGCATATTGGGCACCTCATTTGCATATTCTTATTTTGAAATAGCTTCTTTTGAAAGATGAAAACCAATGTAGACACTGCTCTTTCGAAAGTAAACCCCATCTTTGGAAGAATCCTTCTTCCCATAAAAAAGGGAAGGAGGATTCTTTTGAACATGGGGTTTACTTTTGAAAGAGCAGTGTCTACACTGGCTTTCTTCTTTCGAAATAAGCTATTTTGAAATAATAATATGCAAATGAGGTGCCAGATATGCAAATCTGCACCTCATTTGCATTTTTGATTTCCCTCCTTTGCATTCCTCTTTCGAAAGAGGAATGCAAGTGTAGACACAGCCATAGACATGAGTGTGTCTACATTATCCCACAAGCAGGGGCATTCCAGTGTCAGAGAATCCTCACCTTACATTGCACTAACTCCTACACGTCAGTTGGTGTTTGACTGAGCTGGACAAGGATTGTGTTAACAGAGCCAGACTTTATGCCCAAATAGATGAGAAACACAGCTTTTCTTCTTTTTATTTAAAATTGAAAATAAAATATAAACTAACCACAGAGGCCAAAGTGTGTATGAGCTAAGTTGTGGGAGCAGGATTGGTAGGATGTTTTCCATCAACTTTATTTCTCTCTGGAAAAGTGTAGGTATGACCCAACGCAGTTTTAATGGAAATGTTTGTCAAAAATCTGAGCATGTGAAAACCAAAATGTTTTGACCGAATCTCAAAATATTTTGATTCCAGAATGCTGCTTTGGTGCCTCATGTCCCCATTCTTTTCCATGGGACGGATGTCTAAACTGGAATCATAGGCACTGGTGGGAAGGGGGATAAGAGAGAGTTGCCCTGGTGATTTAAAAGGGCCTGAACTCTGGGCCACCACTGCTGTTACCATGGCAGCAGCAGTGGCTGGAGCCCCAGGCCCCTTATATTGCTGCTAGAGCCCCTTGTGGTAGGGACTGAGTCACACCGAGAGGTGGCCTGGGAAGGCTAGCCTCCAGCACTACCCCTTCCACCTTCAGCCCCCCCACCCCGCCTCGAGCCACACCCCTGCCCGCCCCGATTGCTTAGCGCCCAAAGAAGTCTGTCTCCAGCCCTGACTGAAGTACATCTCCAATGATGCACCATGGCCAGGGATTACCAGGATGCAGCCACACCTGTTCACCTTGTGATAGGCACTATACTGCATTAAAGGAGATACAGGCCGAACAGGGAACTCAATGTACTGAGGATACTGGTAACATGAGGTACAGAAAAAGCCCCTCTTCCAATCACCTCTATTTACAACCTGGAGGTGAGAAAGAAAAAAAAAATCACATGCAATCCAAAAATGCTAAGGCCATCTCTGCTTGTTAAAGTTTTCGCTGTTTTTGAGGCTTGGTCAGAGCTTTTGGTTGCTCAGCCAGACAGCTGCAGCCCTTCAAATACGCCTGCCATTGCTGCATAACATTAGCCACAAAGCACATGCAGGACACATCACCCTGTTTCCACATCTTCTGATCCTAAGGGAGCATTCCTGAAGACCAGAGTGGGGAAGGCAGCAGCACCAAGAGGGAGAGGCAGGATGTAGAACTGTGAGTGTGTATAGGAATATTTTATTTATGAAATGGCCTTCGTATCAGCCACTGAGGTAAATCATTTTTTGAGGATAACTGTTAGGCTCTTTGGCAGTGCAAGACTACCTCCAGTGCTACAGGGGAAGATGGGAAGAACCCTCTCCTAAACTCAAGGTTCCACTTCAGAACATCCTGGCTGCATCTACACTAGCAAGATTTTTTAAAGATTTTTCAGAAAGAAAGGGGCTCTTTCGAAAGATCCCTCAGAACGTGCATGCACAAAAAGTGTTCTTTCGAAAGTAAATCAAAAGAACGTGGCACTTCTTTTGAAATTGCTCTTCCTTTCCCGTTTCAGGAAGAGCTCCCCCTTTTGAAAGCTTCTTTCAAAAGAAAACTATCAAAACAAAAAAGCAGTCCAGTAGCACTTTAAACACTAACAAAATAATTTACTAGGTGATGAGCTTTCCTGGGACAGACCCGCTTCCTCAGATCATAGCCTTACCAGAACAGACTCAATATCCAAGGCACAGAGAACCGAAAATAATAATCAAGGTTGACAAATCAGAAAAATTATTATCAAGGTGAGCAAATCAGAGAGCAGAGTGGCAGAAGGAGGTGGGGCCGGGGGAGAGTCAAGAATTAGATAAAGTATGTAAAAGAGCCCCTACAATGAGCCAAAAAATTGCCATCCTGGTTCAAACCATGTGTCAATGTGTCGAATTTGAACATAAAAGAGAGTTCAACAGCCTCTCTTTCCAAATGGCTGTGAAAGTTCCTTTTCAGTGTGGTACCCAGAGACCCTGAGACCTCATACCAGGGTGAGTGACGTTTCTGCTCTACAGTGTCAGCTGAGAGCCAGCTGGCCTTTAGCTCATGCAGTAGAGCACAGGGCTTTAGCTCCTATGATTGCAGGTTCAATCCATGGTACTAGTAACCCAGGTATGTTGGTGTTAATGTTAGTGAAACACAGACTTTCGGGTCATCAACAGAATGGCCTGCTCCACTAAAGTGCTGGCTGGCAGGTTTGTGAATCAGGAGTGTTTTTATGTCTGTTTTATGCCCACTAATTCTTTGTCCAAGAGAGTTTGAAGTCTGTCCAATATACAAAGCATATGGGCATTGTTGGCACATGGCATACATGATGTCAGTTGAGGAACATGAAAGTGTGCCCATGACTCTGCGAATAACCTGGTTAGGTCCAGTGATGGCACTTCCAGAACAGATACGTGGACAAAGTTGGCAACGGACCTTGTTGCAAGGAAAAGTTCCAGGATTGCTATTAACGTGTGTAGACGCTCCACAGGCCCTTTTTTTTCGAAAGAGCAGTCCTCATGGTGCCTGATTTTTGGATCCTTGGCCTGTTCTTTTGAAAGAGCGGGTGCTGTGTGGATGTTCTTTGAGAAGAGCAGATCACCCTTCTGTTTCACTTTTTTATGTGTGGATGCACTCTGTAGTGTCGATGAGGCCCCTAGGTTCATAATAGTCACATCTGTACATGCTCCGAACATAGCCAATATGAGGCACTCTGTAGTCCTTTCATTCTGTTACAACATTCCATAACCCTGCGGGGAAATCTGGGCAAGAATATTCATATTTAAGAGGCAAATGGGTCAAGAGCTGAGTGTGCTCAGCAACTCTGCAATTAATAACCTATCTAATTATAAAGCCAGGTTTCTAACTCAGGCACCTGAGTCTGAAAATTTGGCCTATATATTACTTTAGACAAGGACTAAGCTGTACTGGTATCACCAACTAGAGTGAAAACAGCTGTTAGATTTAAAGCTGGGAGTTTTGTTTCACTTGGAATAATTATATGTATCGAAGAGTAACAGAGAGATAGCTGTGCTAGTCTATATACTATCAAAACAAAAAAGCAGTCTGTTCTGGTATGGCTATGATCTGAAGAGGTGGGTCTGTCCCATGAAAGCTCATCACCTAATAAATTATTTTGTTGGTCTTTAAAGTGCTGCTGGATTGCTTTTTTGTATATATCTATGCATATATATCTATATATATCAAGGTATGGGTGGCCTGGAAATTCCGTGTTTACTCCATAATGATCTGATTTTACATACACCCTGGAATTAAATTAGTGACTGTGAATCTATAATATGAAATTTCTTTCCAAAACTCTTAGTAAGTCAACTCTGAATCAGTTTAATTTCTCAGCCTGGTTATTGCTCCAAGCCGGCTGTCAGCGCTTTACCACTGATTCATACAGTGTTATTCACAGACTTTCTGAATAGCAGATATTGCGGGTTGGAATTTCATACCTATATCAAAAGGACAGCATGCACTGCAAAAACTTCAGGCAAATCTGTTTGATTCTATATTAACGGACTTTTCTAACATATGAGACTTGCTACAATCTACTTATGTTCAAATACTAATCCAAACAGCTCTTTACCCAGAGCGCAATACGCTGCTTAAGACAGCTTTTCAATCCAAAACTTCTTTTTGAAAAAATAACTAAATAATATTTCTGTTTCATGCTAGATCTGTTAGAATTCTGCTTCTTTAATAAGTCCTTTAAGATATGCTGGTGAAAAGGCCCACACAAGAGCTAGGTTACATTTGCACGGATCAGGACATTTTGCCACTTCGGCTATTATCTACACCAGCCCCAGAACTTTGAAAGGGGCATGATGATGAACCTAATCGAAAGATGCCAAAGAGGCACTACCATGAATATGTAGCACCTTATTAGCATAATGGTGGCTACAGCACTTAAAAAATGCCACATTCGATCACATGTGGCTGGTTTTTGAAAGGACCCCGTGCACTTCGAAATCCCCTTATTCCTATTTGGTTATAGTTTGCATGTTAATGTTGATTGTTACTTGTTCATTAATTGAAGACAATGTCTTAAATGCCAAACTTTGAAAGCTTTAAGCAAAGTGTAAAAAACCCCAGCCCAATCCCTAATCGGCTTGTATTTTGTACAGGTTGAGCCTCTGAAACGCAGAACTCTCTGGTGCAGCAATATTTGTGGTCTGGCAGGAGTGGTAGCCTGCAGCTGTGGATGGGGAATGATGGCTAGGGCCAAGAAACGGTGGCTGGGCCTGTAAAGCCAGTGGCTGTGGCCATGAAGGCAGCCACATATGGGCTGGCAATAGGCAGACTGGGATCTGTAGTGGCTGGGGAGACACAGCTGGGGCTGGGAAGCCGGCAGCCTGTGGCTGAGGAGGAGCAGCCTATGGCCGGGGCCATGAAGGCAGCCACAGCCAGGGTGGTGACAGAGGGACTGCGATTGGCAGTTGCTGGGGAGCCACATCTGGGGCTGGGAAGCCTGTGCTGGGGAGTGGCTTCCTGTGGCTGGGGCAGGGGCTGTGAAGATATGGCTGGGGCCAGGATGCCAACAGCCCAACGGCCGGGGCTGGGAGCTGTGGGAGGCAACTGGGAAGTGGCTGGGGGCCAGAAGCAGGCAACAGCTGAGAGGGGAACCTGAGAGTGGGGGTCAGAGGGCAGCAGGGGGACAGTGATCTCTCCTGGTCCATCAAAATCCCTGGTCTGGGACCACTCAGGGCCCGAGGGTGTCAGACCAGGGAGGTTTAATCTGTACATCCAAATGTATGTTGCTAGTGACATCAGCAAAGTTCATTTCTGCCAACAGTAAAGACCACTAGAGCTGGTGGAAAAACTTCCAGTTGAATGTTTTTGTGTTGGAAAATGTCATTCTCCGAAAGCAAAACACTTCACAGAAATGTGTTGCTTTTGACAAAAGTTTGTTTAGGGGCAACAATGGAACTGAATGTTGAAAAAGAGCACTTTAATATAAAATAAAGTTGAAATCAGAATAAAATATTTTTATTGATCCAAAATAATTTTTTCCAGAATTTTCTTAAGGGATTGTTTTTAAAAAAACATTTTTTGTTTCTGTTTTGGAGAGGGGAATTTAGAATCACAGAATTTCCCAAAAACTGGAATATTGAGTTCCTTCCCAGTTCCAGACACAACTTTTCCAACACTAATAACATTATGTATTTCTATAGTACCTTCTCCCCACACTGTAGATTTCAGTGTAATTTACACATATGTGAATTTTTAACCTCATTTTACAATGGAAAACCCATGGGACAGATATTTAAAATGACGTGTATGATCACAGGCCAACCAGTGGCAAAGCCAGGGCTAGAAACTAGGTTTCCTGGTGCTCAGTCCAGGCTCTTAACCATCAAATTTTCAACATGTTTCATTAGATCCCTTTTCTTGCTCAACATCTCCTTCTGCACATGTATTTTTGACACACAGGAAAAATGTATTCATTCATGTTTGCTTCTTTTGTACCTGACCATCAGAATTGGATGACGAGTTTGATGAATTCTGACTGCTGAGGCTTTGCAAGTCAATGAAGCTTTCACAGAACTTTCTCCCCTGGTTAATTCTAAAATTCTGGTTCAGATTTTTCAGAGCCGACTCGGGGATTTGGCCTCTCCAGGGAGAACACCCTTACCTTTTAGCTCCACAAAAAAGCAGTCAAGTAGCACTTTAAAGACTAACAAAATAACTTATTAGGTGAGCTTTTGTGGGACAGACCCACTTCTTCAGACCATAGCCAGACCAGTACAGACTCTTTTCTGGTATGGCTGTGGTCTGAAGAAGTGGGTCTGTCCCACGAAAGCTCACCTAATAAGTTATTTTGTTAGTCTTTAAAGTGCTACTTGACTGCTTTTTTGTTTTGATAGTATATAGACTAGCATAGCTTTCTCTCTGTTACTTCAGCTCCACAGTTTGCATAGGTGTCAGCAGGAGGAGCGGAGGCAGTAACCCAGGCACTAGAAGTGGCAACATCACCAGTATCAGCATGAGTGCACTGGGACACAGTGGCTGTTTTGTACTGTACTTCTCTGAAAGCACCCAGGTCTTTCACACTATGACAGAGTGACGGGTGATGGAGTGAGGGAACGAGAGCTGGTCCTGAGTCTTGTAGGGCCCCATGTGCAGCACGACAGGTGGAGTCCCATTGAGAGTTCTTTCCACCATGATTAGCTTCACTTCTCCACCTCGGCCCCTTCACATGCAGTTGCCAATTGCTGATGTATGACAGTTCCTTCCTTCTCACCTCTTTAAGAGGCTCAATGGCCTATAGTGCACCCTGCATAGACCATGAGGCTGGGCAGTACAGCTGAAGTACAATTCTAGTGATGACATGTCATCTAGAGAATTCAGCCTTTGCTGTGTCCAATATAAACAACAAAGGGAATTTAAGAAGAGAGAAAAAATAACGGAGCTGGAACTTATAAAGCAAGTGGGGACTCCTTCTCTTTTTCACAGGATGTCATGGATTGGCTTAAGTGGCCAAGAGCTGACTGGTTTTCCACCCAAAACTTCCTTTTGGGTATTTTATCTAACACCACATTGTCTGCCCTAACTCTGAGGTGGGACAGGAGGAGGAAGGGCAGGAGGAGGGAAACTGGTAGGTTACTGACTCAAACAGGAGTATCAGATGCTCATTTGACTGTATACTGTTTCAAACTTTTGACATCATGTACAGGAGATGTTGTTGAGTCTTCCTCTGTGCTCCTGTGCATAGGAGACATTAGAAACCAGTGCAAGCAGAGCAGTAGCAGAGTGCTACAACAGCCGAGATTACAAACCTCTGTGTGGTAGTCTGTGATCAGGAGAAGAAGGTAGCAAGCGGCAGGTAGCTGGAAGAGAAATAGGAAAAGGAGAGAAGTCAAACCATGTGAATTATATAGAGTTGATTTAAAAAAGCGACATCAGTGTGAATTGTGACTGGGAGATTAGGGAGTTTATTAAAGGGGCAGTGTAGAATGTTCAAAAGCAGATGAGGTAGAAGCCTAAATGCAATTAACTTTTAATCAGATTCAGGCTCCTAAGGACTGGATTTTCAAAAGTGTATAGGTACCTGATAGGTGGAAATCAATGGCAGTTATGTGGCTAATCTGCATAGGTGAGATTGAAAATTCCAGTAGATGCCAATCTTCAGATTTAGGCACCTAAGGACATTTACAAAATCTGGACCTAAAACACTTCCGAAACTGGGACTTAAGGTCTTTTGACAGTTTTACCTACAGTTTGTCAGAGTTTGACTCCCATAATGGACCCAGTGATATTTCCATGTTTTCCTATTAGTGGCTAATACTTGCCCCTTCAGGTGCATACTTCATTCAAGGCTTCCAGAATACTTTGATAAATGTTAATAAATTAACACATATATGTCAGTGAGCTGATAGCACAGCATTAAATCTTATTTTAATCCTGGCTAGTTCTGGATGCTTACAATCTATGAAAAGTCAGGCCAGGATAGTTTCAGCTTGGTCACCCAAAAATGTAGGTATCTAAAACTAGTGGACTTTTCTACAATTTGGGGTTAAGTCGGTTTGTCCATGGTCACAGGACAAGGACTAGAAAGGGAACACAAAGTTCCCTATTATTACTCCTGTGACTAAACGAAACAACCATGCTTCTCTCTCCTCTTCTGGAGCATGCAGGTCCTCACCTCCCAGCAGTAACTGCTAGGTTACAAATCTCCATCTGTAAAGTTTTTCTTTCCCCCTGTTGGAGTTTGGCTTGAATTTCAGTTCTGAATTTAAATGCAACTCTATCTGTACTGTTCAATAATCAGTGAGTAATTAGATATGTAAGCAAAGAAGGAATTATCTAAGGAAATGTCTTCAAGTAAAAGGCAATTCTGCCTGGTTACCTTCAGGATATAAATAGATACTGGTTTACAGTTTGCTATCCTCATTGTGTGTGCGTATGGTCGTGGTGTATTGTCTCCTCTGCTCTGCAGCAGAATGAGGAGCTCCCTCAACCCATTCCATCTCCCTAAGACTACTACTTTGCATTAGGTGTTGTCTGAGTCCTTGTTACGGCCAGGTCATGAATAGTTTCTGTCCCGTTCAGAATGATGGGAAGTTGGAAGTTCCATGGCTCTACTGAGGGCTAGATATTCATGGGTCTTGACTCTTCTCCTCCTAAGAAGGCTGGCCTAGGTAGGGGAGCCCAACATGTCCACTCTACTGGGTTCTAGCTCATGGCCTTTGTTTGGAACAGCCTGAATCAATCCTTCTGAATACCTTGAGCTGCTTCCTATCTCCCCTCTTCTACAGGTTGTCCCCACCTCTTGCCCTGCTTCTTCCACTTAGGAATTCATTGGCTTCTCTGGCAGTTTCTCCACTGTATGCTGGAGCTATTCTCTCTCTGGAGTCCCCTTGCTTTTCTGACAGTTGTCCAGCTTCTCTGCCTAACACCTCTTTTATTCTCCTAGTTGCTGTAGGTGTTCACTCATCTCTGGCTGTGGAGGCAGGCAGCTTCTGTGTTAACACTTGAGTTGCCAAGCCAGCATGGGGTTGGATCTAGAAATCCCATGACAGTGTGCTTTCGCTCTTTGCCACAATTATGTCAAATTCATGCTTAGATTCTGACACTGCACTGGTTTCTAATCCACTGTTTTATTTCTAAGGATCTGCATAATCATTTCTGTTTGGCTCATCTCATCAGTCAGAATTAAGTTCAACTGCGTCTGTGTGCTGTGTATATATGGTACCATATATAACTAAATTCATACCAAAGACATTTGCAATTGGCCAGCAGGAAATATGTATCACATACAGTGTATGATTTCAAAAATGTGCAGATGAATCAAAGCAATTGCTACAAAAATCAATGGCCTTAAACTCTTGGGTGAACTCAATTCAAGATCAGACATTGTAAAAACCTTGAGCAGAGCATTACTTTTAACATTTTTCGGTGTGTAACTTTTTTCTACACTTTGGCTATGTCTGCATTAGCACACTACATTGAAGTAGCCTATTTCGAAGTTAGCACATCGTAATAGGCTACTTCAACGTGTATCGTTTATACGTCCTCCAGGGCTGGTGCCATCGATGTTCAGTGTTGAAGTAGCAACGGGGAACATCGAAAGGAGCCGCCCTGGAAGGAAATGCAGAGTGTCCACACACACAAGCTCTCTCCATTGAAATAAGGGGCCAGCAAAGCCCCAAGCCACTCACTTAAAGGGCCCCTCCCAGACACACCTGCCCTGCACAGCACAAGATCCACAGAGCCAACAGCTGGTTGCAGACCCTGTGCATGCAGCACAGACCCCCAGCTGCAGCAGCAGCAGCCAGAAGCCCTGGGCTAAGGGCTGCTGCACACAGTGACCATAGAGCCCTGCAGGGGCTGAACAAAGCGTCTCTCAACCCCTCAGCTGATGGCTGCCATGGAGGACCCTGCTATTCTGAAGTAGCAAGATGCGGATCGTCTACACGTGCCCTACTTCGATGTTGAACTTTGAAGTAAGGCGCTATTCCCATCTTCGGATGGGAATAGCGATTTCGACGTCTCAGTGCCTAAAGTTGATTTAGTACACTAAAGTCGAGATAGTACGCGGCGCGTGTAGATGCAACGCATGCTATTTTGACTTTGTGCTGGCTACTTCGAAGTAGCTGGCTGGTGTAGACACACCCTTCCTTGTAATTTTTCATAAAAATCTGAATGACTTTCACTATAAGGCTGACAAGGCCTTCAAAAATTATACTGGTGTATGATTTTTATTAACATAGTTCCTGTGGCAGCTTGAATAGGAGGAGCAAATGGTACTTGCTAAGAATAAGGTAATTTGTATCTAAAAACAAACACCTGAGCTAACACTGTTAGTTTAAACATCCAATGGGGTTGAACCAAGAAAAAATGGAAAGGGATCTGATATTAATTTTTTCACAGGTTATAAGAAAATAGTCTCCTTTTTCCTGGAATGAAAAAGAAATGGCGATACAAGTTTATACATAAGGAAATGTTTGTAAGAACCAGTAGAGGGCACTATGACTCCATGCGGAGAAAAATAAGTGTTGCAGCAGTCATAAATTATTTTGTACACTTCAGCATTGAAGTTGAAAACACTGTAAACTGCTTGGACTTTTTTTTTTAATCTTCTGTAGAGCAGAGTATTCTTCTAGTTTGACCCCCAAATGTATAGGTTTATTTAACTAGTTTCTTTTAAGTGGCAATAAATAAAAATCTTTGAAAATTTCCATATTCCTCATTTAGAGTTTAGTTTGCAGCCCATTCAATATCCAAATGAAATACCATTTCCTCTGTCTGAGAACTTGGAGTAATTAGGCTTTTCCCTAGACAAATGATTACCAAATAAATGGCCTTCAAAAGGCAGTATTAAGTTGAAGCAAAAGGCATATTTAGTGCAAATGGTGACCAAGTAATAAGGTGCAGAAGCAAAAGGCAAGCTTTGCATAACTAATCTGTTTCATTGGCATTAGGAACAATGGACATGCTTACCGGTATTGCAGATCTATGTTAAACATACATATGAGCCTGACAGTACATACAAATCTTGAACACAATGTTGACTGACTGTAATACCGTCAATTAATTCGCTTGCAATTGTAGGTAGTCACAAGGAAGCCAGATCACATTTACATGAAACACAGATATGCATGTTTCTGGTTTAACCATAAATATATAAGTAGCATGCAGATTACAGAAGATAATGACAGTTATATATGCCCTACTGCATACTGATGTATTTGTAAGAATAGAAAATGAAGAAATTCTAAGGCTGATGACTTTGAATTGTTTTAATGGAATATCCAATTTTGGATTTAGTAAATTTAAGAGCTCATCATTTTGGATCAAAAAAGGACCTTATGTCTGTTCTGTCATCCCTTTAAAAATCATTTTACTAATGATTGTGAATGTTCCTGGAAACAAAATAAAATAAAGCACTCAGCATTCCATCTGCAGCAATCTCAGCACGCAAATTCGGAACATATTTTCCTACCTGGTGTGGAATTAGAGCATTTGGATCCTTACTGGGTGGAAAAAATCCACCAGCAGGAGAAATATTTCAAACATAGATCCTGAAAATATTTATAAAGTTAACTTGAAATATTTTTTTTCTTTTTGAGAGCTTGTAAGAGTAAGGACATCCTGGGCCTCGGGCCTCTCCTGGTGGACATAGATGGAGGTGGGTTAATAATTCTGAGACTAGACTTGAACATTACCTTTTCCAGCTTGTCAATGGTCCCTAGAAAATGCCCTGGGCACTGGTTGCTCCTGCTATTAATGAGAAATGTGTTAAATCTCAGAAATTGGGATGGTTTAAATGCTAGTAGTTTTTTTTTGGCCATCCTGTGCCATTATTGACTCAGCAAGAGAGAGAGAGGAAACATGGGGAATAAAATAAAACATGGGGAATCTCAAACTACTAATTTCTCAAGTCATGGGTATTTTATTCTGAGAATATTGTTACATTCCACTTTGTGTGATATTATGGCTGAAATGGTATGGACAGATGGATTGTTTCTCATGGTTTCCCCCTCTGATCCTCAGTTTGGTTGTGTCCCTGTAGCTGTAGGTTTTCAGAAATACACATATATTTCATCTCGCATTGTCTCTGGGCTACTTGTCAACTTGGAACCCTTTCATGTAGACAAGGCCTCGTTTGATAGCCTGTTGCATCCACTACTAAAACCTATGGTTCCCTTTTAGTACTGGATGACACTTTCTCCAGTCTGTTTGGGAATTTCATGATCCATTCAATTTAAAATGCCTATTCGGATTCACCTCTTTTCTCCACATAAATCTATTTTATTTCACTGAGGGTAACTAATGTCTGAAAGATTGAGTGAGTTAACTATAAAATATTTTGTTCTTGGCCTCATTATACTTTATTTTAATATAAGGAATATGTAAAGACTCAGGCTCCTGCACAACATTACAGAGTCTGTTAGATTTTTCCTCTATCCCTTTCTGTCCCTAAAAGAGAAAGGAAAAAGTCCTGAGATTTGCAGAATCTGGATCTCTGGTCCCAAGGTTCCAACAACACTTCTCTTTTGAGAAGGTATTTTTCCTCTAGCTGTTGCTTTGTTTTCACAATGTGCCTGTAATGTGCCAAGCAGATGAAGAAAACAATGCAAAAATCATTCTGTGATTCAAGGACATTTTAGACATAGGCAGACCAATAAACCCTTTCTATTGATGAAGCTAGATTTCACTACATTTAGGACATAAACCAGAAGATTAAATTTTATTTTTGAAATAAATCAGTCTAAGTGGAAGACTGCCTTCATCAAACCTCTCTTTGGGCACTAATAAATGCTGGTTGGTCTTTGGCTGCTTCCTGTCGACAGAAAACAAAATATTACCCAGTGCTCGGCAAAAAAATTGTAGTTTTTTAAATAATTTTTTAAAAAAAATATCTTATTGCTTAGTTAGAGCTACTTGATTCCTCTCAGTTCATTCTACCAGTGCCTGTAGCTTGTTCAAATTAGGACCAAAAGCTTCAAAGTACCCAGATACCCAGTTTATTATCCTTTTTTTAAAAACAGACTGTTTTAAGAATCACTGCTAGACTAGATCTGGAAGAGATGAGCCCCAGATGAGAAATCTCCTCCAAATCCCTTTCTAAATCCTTCTGATAGTTGATTGGATAGAAGGATTCTTTTGGTTCTATTGACCTCCTTTTGCTCTACATTCCAGGCTGCTCTGCCCCTAGCGGGAGTCTGATTTGTCTTTTATACACCAAGTTTTAACTCATTTCAAAATGACTTACTTACACAATTAGATATAAAAATGCCAAGGAGTCAAAGCCCACTATTATGGATAAATTTTTTATTTTCTCTTTTTCACTATGATTATAAAATAAATCAATTGGAATCTAAATATTGTACTTACATTTCAGTGTAGACTCTATAGAGCAGTATAGACAAATCATTGTCTGTATAGAACTTCAGGTTGTACTGGCTTCATTAGTGCTTTGTATGTAGCACATTGTAGAACTAAGGAAGAATCTAGATCGGTTGCTGATATTTGCCCATAATTATTATTAGGCTTGGTTAAAATTCAATTTTTAATCTTTTAAAGACCTCTGAGTACTCCCAGGAATATACATACCTTCGGCGGAGAACCACTACCGTAAGAAAATAGCTTCTAATGAGAAGACCCCCAACAAGGCTGTGTCAGCATTGAGAAAATAAGGTGTAGCATGGGACAAGAACAAGTCCTTGAGGAGCTGTGCCATCTAGGTGGAAAGGAGATGTTCAGGGAAAATGGTTATCCATGCAATAGGCTCAGGCATTCACAAAACTAGAGGCCAACCTGGCATAGATTTCTGGGTCTCACTCCCAACCTTTTGCCTTCCTCAAGTGATCAGCTCCTTTTGGCTAAGTTGAGAGTAGTGAGTTTTTTCTAAAAAAGCAGGGCTCTTTTGAAAAATCCCATGGAGTGCCTACACCATCAATGCTTTCTTTCAATATAATTTGCTTTTTCCAGTGGCCCTCCTCCTCGTCTCCCAGGTGAGGAAGAGTGCCTTTTTCTGAAAGATTCTTTCAGAAAAAAGAAATGTGTGTAGATACCCCATGGGCCCTTTTTTTGAAAGAGCAGTCCTTGTGACACTGGATTTTTTTGATCCCTGGACCATTCTTTCAAAAGAGCAGAGGCTGTGCAGATGCTCTCTATCAAAACAACAGATTGTTTTCTTATCTTTTTTCTTTTTTTTAGCATGTGGATGTGCTCTTTTGAAAGAAGTTCTTTTTTCAGAAGAGATCTTCCAGAAGAACATCTTTTGAATGAGTGCTGTAGTGTAGATGTAGCCTCCAAGATAACAGTTTTAGGTGGCTTTTATGGATTTTTCTACTTGCTTTTTTTTTGTATCCAAATGGTGTTCCAACAAGTGACCCTAGGACACTAATGGACTGATTTCATTAAGTCTTCCATCCCAGCAACAACATAAAATGATTTGGCCTTATGGTTCTTGTCTGTGGAAAGCAGATCTCTTGGAAATAAACAGCAACAGGGAAGAGGCGATGCCCTACAAATGACACTACAAAGATAGTTAAACTTAGAGCTGTGTTGCTACAATATTTTGGCTTTTACTGTACTGTTATTTTCATAAGGACTGGCCTCTTTTCGCTTATCATAAACCACTTTTGGATATCCTATTACCATTAGTAGATAATAGCAGTGAAAAGGCAATTTATATTGCTTTGGAATTTGCACTCCCTGTAGCCAAAGCTTATGCTCCAAAATATATGTTAGTCTATAAGTATCACAGGACTTCTTCTTGTTCTCGAAGATACAGACTAACACGGCTACCTCTCTGATGCTTGCAGGCAACACTATATCACAAAGAGCTGCCAAAAGGGAAAAGGCCCCCAACTTGTTTAGGATTCATGAACCACTGAGTGAAGTAGATGACCTAATCTTTGGTGTTCCTTCAATGCTTTATTACTAAAGAGGTTCAAAATAAATTAGTTTAATAGATTTTTGCGAGCTGTTGATAAAGCGAAGACACTTTTGCAGGGAGTTCCACACTAGTAAGGACTCAGAGGAAACCCACATTAATTTAAATAGTTTTCCCTGAATTTGTCTTAGGAGAAGGCAAGAAATGAAATTTATAAAACCTCAAGTAAATGGAGATGTGTTGGAGACACTTGGACACGCACAGAGCCTTGTTGACTGTTCTGTGATTCTGAGTAGGAATGAATGTCTGACTCAGTGGCTTCAGCATTTATTTTTTTCCTGTAGTGTTGTGAACTTAATCAGTAACTCTGGGTGAAATCCTATCCATGGGAAGTTTTGCCATTGACTTCAATAGAGCTAGAATTTCACCGCATTGACTTCAATGTGTTCAGAAGGTTAGCAGGATTATGAGAGTTCCCGAGAATAGCAGAACAAACACACGAAACCTCTTTCCCAATTTATTTGAAAACTAAAAGAAAAATGAAGTAAAAGCAACTTGGCTCCTCTTCAGACTCGAAAACCCCTGAAAAAAAATTGATGGTGGTGTTTGAAGTAAATCATGATGTACATTTTTCATTTTAATAATCCTCAATGTTGTTATGGTAACAGAGGACAGAACATGTATTTTTAAAATATTTAATTTTCTTATTGAAGTGTTCCTTAAAAAGTAAAGTACAATAAAACATTTCACAAAAAATAGATATGTTGAGCTACAAATCAAATTTTCAAGTTCAGCAACAGCCTATTGTTTTTACAAATACATGTACCTGTTATATAAACATTGTTGCTCAGCCATTTCCTTCCTTTCTGACACACTGTTCCACGAACACAGAAGTCACAAACAGCAGTAGGATTGGAAGGATTAGATTTTTATTGGTAAAGGTTAATAAACATCAATTTCACTATACACTCACATACAGATGGAAAAGGACCTCCATCAATAATAAGAAAAATGTACAGATAGGCAAAGGAGGAGAAATGCTCCTTGAGAACTTATTAAAGTTTGATTTAAGGATATTTATTTTGTAAATGTTGACATGTGATGTTGCGTGGTTATGAGGTTTAACTTTTGAATCTCAATGTCTCCTGCTATCATTATACTACTTTCTGATGCCCCTTCCGTAACTTTCTCGGACCTTTTCATAATTTTCCATAGTTGTGATAATTTTAAAAGTAAAGTATTTTTTATCTTATTCATTTATTTTGCTCCACTGTGAATGTTTAAAGGGATAGAAACCTAAAAATTCCTGAAGAATAAGCATTAATACCTATCAAAAATTTAAAAGATTAAAAATTCAATTTTACTGAGCCTAATAATAATAATGGACAAATAATATGAAAGCCATGCTTGCTCTCTTCTGATGTAGCCCTAGCAAAGCAGTATTTGAAACATAAATATCTAATGGAAAATGAATTTAGGAACTAATTTCAAAGCTAATAATTTTTCTTTAATTTTTAATTGTATTACTTCTCTGATGCTGCATTAGGGAGCAAATGTGTGAACAGCAATTCGTTACCCTAGAAATTTCCTTTTAGGCCAAGAACAACATCTGTCTTCAAGGGCTGAACTTATGGTTTTCTTCATTTTACAGGAACATTTGTATCTGTTCTTGAGAGAATATTAGCAATTAAAAATTGATCCTGGCGTGCAGCAAACCATCATGTGTGAGTGCACGCCTCTCATATCCCTCTTTATGTGAGAAGGTTCTTCGTTGCAGGTCCAATTTTTCCTGAATCCCACACAAGCCTGCTGTTCTCTCTTTTTAGGTTACTACAGAACATTCACAGAATCGCTGAGCTATGTACTGGTAAGCTTCAAGAAAAAATACCTTATGCTTACAACATTTCTTTAATTTTCAAGTTCCTACTCTGCTAATTTTTCTTGTAGGCTTGAGACCACACTTTCAAAGGTCAGTGACCCACATTTGGTTTTCAACAGCTTTAAAGACATGAATAGGAGGGGTAACATTGACTTTATGTAGGTCCTAATGAAATAGAAATAGTGCTCGTAAAGTGCTGTGACTGCTGGGGTGACCTTTTTTCAGGCAGGTGTGAAAGTTTGCTCCAATTTGATGTCTCTCATTTTCTCTGAGTTTTGCACTGTGCACTGTAGCTGTCCAGAAGATTCCTTACTCAGGTGCCTAAGCTAGTCAAAGGTCCTGATTCCATTTGCATCTGTCGTGGTTTTACCTTAGTGCACTGCCATTTATGTCAATAGAGTTAGATCAGTGTCCTGTAAGATTGGTGTCACTCCCCAAAGATGGTAGGAATTCTAAAGGTTATGTAAATTAATAGCATGAATATATGAATTCTTGAAATAAAAATTATGGCCACAGTTCAGCTAATGGCCAAGCATTCTTAGGAGATGGATGCCCTGATTCAACAAGGCACTTAAATATGAACCTAACTTTAAGTATGTGCTTAATTCTCCCTGAATTATTTTCCCACTTCATAGCTGCATCTGTTGCTCATATAATCTAACTTCTAAAAATAAAGTAGGATCCATGTGGCTCACAGGCAGTTTTCTTACTAGTAAACAAGTTTTTTCTATAAACTAGGAGAAGTTTTGCAAATAGTTTCCTGCAGGAATCCGCATGTTGGTGCTTCCTTTTTTAGGGCTTATTAAAAATCACGTGAATCACATTCAAGAATATCTAAACCTGTAGTATTAATAACTTCTCTCTACACTAAGGGTCCGTCTACACTAGCCGGCTACTTTGAAGTAGCTGGCACAACATCGAAATAGCACGTATTGTGTCTACATGCGCCGTGCGCTATTTCAACGTTGAAATTGACATTAGGCGGTGAGACGTTGAAATCGTTATTCCTATCCAAATATGGGAGTAGTGCCATACTTCAACATTCAATGTCGAAGTAGGGCATATGTGGACGATCCGCGTCCAACTACATTGAAATAGCGGGGTCCTCCATGGCGGCCATCAGCTGAGGAGCTGAGAAATGCTCTGCCCAGCCCCTGCGGGGCTCTGTGGTCGCTGTGTGCAGCAGCCCTTAGCCCAGGGCTTCTGGCTGCTGCTGCTGCAGCTGGGGGTCCATGCTGTGTGCACGGGGTCTGCAACTAGTTGTCAGCTCTGCGGACCTTGCGCTGTGCAGGCCGAGTGTGTCTGAGAGGGGCCCTTTAAGCGAGTGGCTTGCTGTTGCCCCAGAAAGGCTAGTCCAGCCTGTGACCCCATCCACAGGCTTTGCTGGCCCCTTATTTCGAGGGGGAGCACTTGTGTGTGGATGCTCCACATTTCCTTCTGGAGCGGAGCCTTTTGATGTTCCCCATTGCTACTTTGATGTTGAACGTTGACGGCACTAGCCCCGGAGGACATGTAGACAGTACGCATCGAAGTAGCCTATTTCAATGCTCTTACTTCGAAATAGTCTACTTCGACGTTGTGTGCTAGTGTAGATGTAGCCTAAATGTACTGGAAATGGAATTTTGGTAAAAATGTTATGCATACAAAATTGTCAATGCAGCCTTTATGGAACATTGTTACTGCACTGGGGTCTTGTTCATTAGTAGATCTACTTGAGACTTCTCTGAAATAAAAGCCAATTTATAGGAATTGAAACAGCTTGTGAGAAAGGGTTGCTTTTGATGAATTTCCTGACTTTTTAAAAAAAAATAATTGCATATAAGTCTCAAAATTGTTGCAGAGACATATTTTGACATTTTTAAATGTCAAGTTTTGTTTTCCATTTTGAAATGTCTTTTTGGATTGATATTTTAATTAAGTTACTAAAAAGATTTATGGAAGGGCTAACCATTCAGCTGACTTCAGGCAGTTGTTTTCCTTGGTGGTTCACAGCAATTTTTGAGATTTCACTTTTTATCCAAGTTCAGGACAATAAAAAAATTCAAAATCTTGAAAATTCTCATGGGATGTGAATACCATTCTGCATCCAACTCCTCTCATGATGATTTTTTTTGGGGGGGCAACCAATTTTCAAATCAAACTGGTGTTTATGTTTTATGTTTTTATTTTTCTTTCTAAAAATGTAAGAACAAAATAGTGTAACCCAGTTAATGTTCTTCTATTTAGGAATATTGGCCTCCAGTTTTGTTTCATAATGATTTTCAGTAGTTAGTTTTTGTTTAACTTCCTAGGAAAATACTAATAGATAATTACAATTGGGCTGCAATCAGTTGCTTTATTCATAATACTGTAAATAGTAAATTTAAAAATAATGAAAACTCAGTTTTTCTGAAGTTTTTTAGGGCCTGATCAAACTCCATTAAAATGAGGGAAGAGATCCCATTGACTGCATTGATTCAATGGAATGTAAGCATATGCTTAAAGTTAAAGGTATGCTTAAGTGCTGTGCTGAATAGATATGTAGTTAAGCACACTCTTAAACACTTTGTTGAATTGGGGCCATAGTCTGAATAGATTACGACATCCATTGGAAGTCGGTCTTTTATCCACTTTCAGCCGAAACATGGAACCTCTGCATTTGCTGCAGAGGTGTCTGAATTCACCTTTTGCACAATATATCTAGCAAGTGGAGTGATGCATATGCAGTAATTAACATCTCCAGGACCTAAGCTTAAGTGTGGCAAAAACAGTCCTCATCAAGCCAATCAGCTTTCTCATAAAGTAACTTGATGGAGTTTCATGTATTCCAAACTGCAGGTATGGGGAAAGAAGCAATAAACCATGCTACAGATGTTCACATCTAGATAATGTTCTGCTCCTCTGCCTACAGATGAAAACTAACAAATTAATTACAGTAATGAGATCATATTTCTGGATAGTCACCCAGTTCCAAATGGTAGGAAGACAGAACCTTTCAAATATTGTGGCTTTTAAAATCTATTATAACATTTTATTATAAACAAAATACAGGTGTGCAATGCTAAGCCTTTTATTTGTAAAGTTCTACGTACAGAAATGAATGCCAAAATAAAATGGACTCAACATGGTCTGAAGTAATTTTTCTGTTCCTCCATAGCTACGCATTACACATCTCTGACTACCCACTGAGCGCAGCTTGAGACTGAAGAGTGTACTTCAGATCAGTGGATCTCATTGAAAAAACCCCAACTTTGTTTTTTGAAAAAAGTACTTTTCTTCATCAAAGTAAATTAACTACAGAAATTCAATGGCAGCCATACAAGTAATGAATATGGGACTAAGAAATAACTTAAATTAAACTGGCTGTGGATCAAAGTAAATTTCAACATAACTGACATGTTGAAAGAATTTTGTGAGTGTGTGTATAACATACGTACAGTGAAGACCTTTTAAATGAATGTCTGTAAGGTGAATAGCACATTGTGTGCACGGTGGTGGTAGGGTCTATGGATCTCTGACTGAAGCCCAGAGATGTTACTGCTGCAAAAGAATACCATGTTTAGATACCAGCTGTATGAGAATTATTTAGGGGTATCTCCCTGTTGATTTAAAGCAAATGTGCAAAATATGTGAAATTTCAAGTGTGAAACAAATCAGCTGGTCAATCTTGTCATGGGGGCAAACTGGTGAGAATAACACCAGCTGAATGGCATGCTGTACCGATGGTATATAAAAAGCAAGCAGTCCTGTAGCACCTTAAACACTAACAAATTTATTTATTAGGCCATGAGGTATTGTGGGTAAGACCCACTTTTTCAGATTCTTCTGGATTTTCCTGGGTCTTGCCCACAGAAGCTCATGACCTATAAATACATTTGTGAGCCTTTAAGGTGCTACAGGACTTCTTGTTCTTTGTGAAGCTACATACTAACACTGCTACCACTCTGCAACAATGGTACATAGTGAGTCATGAGGCCAAAGGTTTTTAACAAATCACCCCCTCTATAGCACAGCAGTGTTAATCAAATATAGCCTTTCACTAACTAAAGAAAACAAAGTTTACCTTCTTAGGGTCAGATTGTGCCTCCCTCCTTGACCCCCTGGACGATGACTAGGTACTGTAAATGTGGCCCCCTGGGGCACAAGACATCTACTTGACACATCCCCAGCCCCCTTAATGAGAGTTCTGACAGCAACTGGGCCCTGAGTCCCACTTGGGACAGCTTTCTAAGTAAAATTAAGGTAACACTCAATATGCCCTTCTTAAAGCCCTCAACATGGCAGATAAGCAAATTCAGACTCATACTATTAGCGGTTATCAGCATGAATCCTGTAATAACCAGTCAGAACACTGACTTGGGCCAGCATTTAAAAGTGTGATTGTTTGTTGATTGCAGTGTGCATCGAACATTTTTGAAGGGCTTTCTCTCATTTTACCCACCAAGTGAGCCATGTGAAAGTGCTCAAGTGTTTCCCCACAGGTAATATTGTAGAAGAGCACCTTTGTTTGCATTCCTCTCTTCTCAGGCCTGCCAACCTGGCTCATTCTCAGAGGAGCTGGTTAGTCTACAAGGTGCCACAGGGCTTATTGTTCTCGAAGATACAGACTAACGCGGCTACCTCTCTGATACTGCTCAGAGAAACTAGTGATTCTGCACTCTGCCCTTTCTATCTCCTGCTGAGGAGAAAATTGCTGCCCAACACACATACTCTGCTCTTTGATCCTCTTCAGAAGGTCAGTGTGCCTCCCTGCAGTTCATTCAAGATCACTTTAAAGCCAATTATCTTTGTCTTGCATGATGATACATGATAATATACTGTAATTAATGGGACTGGAGAGCAGTGGCTAAGTGAGCTTTTTATAGCACCAGTCCCTAGAATGTACTGTTTAATAAAACAGTATTATAAAGCTACTGTAGATATGAGACTTTTATTCCATGTCCCTTAATTTTGTATTATGCCATTACATTGCAAGCTCATTGCATTTAATGAAAGAAATATATCCTATTTTGTTAATCAACAGGCAGCAAGGATTGCCAAGTAGTGCAGCAATGAAACAGGATGAATCAAAGTGCATTAATATACCTTTTTTATACGAGACTGTAAAGTCTCATGGCAGATTCTTATAGCAGGTGTTTGTCTTGGTTTTTATGCTACTCTTTGCATCTTTTCACTCTGCCACTTCTGTCTCTCATTTCAGAGTCATGTTTTTTTAAATTAGGTTGTTATTTGTTAGATGCAGCTTTTACAAGATGATTCTCACTTCTTTAAACAGATACAATGTAGATGATGTAAATATAAAATATTTCAAAGTACTAGAAAGGTTGTAAATATCTCAATATTATCAAAACGTTAGAGAGTGACATGATTGCTTATTAAGATATCTTGCACTGAGTTGCACTTTTCATTTTAGAATCTCAAATGCTTTATAAAAATGTGTGTAGGAGAGGTAAATACGTTTGTCATATTGCTTATGAAGCAGAGGCAATAGACCATGTGACTAGTCTAAGAAACAGTGAAAAATCAGTTGCAGAGTCAGAAATGTGGGTGATCTGGTTTCCAGTCCTGCACCCTTCCAATTAGACCACAATCTCAGGTTCTGTTTATACATGGGACTCCCTCTTGGTCCTTACTGTTGTAATACATTTTTATGTTTTGAATATCTTCAATTTGGGCTTATATACAATAGCCCCCTCCTTTGAAGGGGGCATGTAAGCAAGGCCAGTTGGTGAATAGCAGTGAGGTGCTGGGCTGCATATACAGCCCCTCATTAGCATAATTCTTGCCACATGAACTTTGAAGTGGTGGCAAGCAGTGTAGCTGCAGGCACTTTGAAGTACCCACGTGACTTCAAAGTGCCCTTAATCCCAAAGTGTTTTGGGAGTAAAGGCACTTCAAAGTTTCTGACTTCAACGTGCCAGCAAGCAGTCCAGACATGAGCACTTCGAAGTACTCACGCGACTTCAAATTTCGTGCATCGAGAATTATGCTAATGAGGTGCTGCATATGTAACGCAGCACCTTATTGCTATTCACCAATCGGGCTCATTTACATGCCCCCTTCAAAGGAGGGGGCTAGTGTAGACGAGTGCTTTAAGAAGTAAAAAAAAAAAAAAGAAAGAAAAATTGGACTTCAGTCAAATATGAGGCAAAGCGTCCAACATTTTATGATTTTCAGACCAACCAACCAACCACAGCTATGTTAAGATGGAGGTATGGTTAAGAATCACAGAATCACAGGGCTGGAAGGGACATCAGGAGGTCATCTAGTCCAGCCCCCTGCTTCAGGCAGGATCAACCCCTACTAAGTCATCCCAGCCAGGACCTTGTCCAGCCAGGACTTAAAAACCTCAAGGGATGGAGAATCCACCACCTCTCTAGGCAACGCATTCCAATGCTTCACCACCCGCCTGGTGAAGTAGTTTTGCCTAATATAGAATTGCTAATAAGAATATGTTTCAGTAACTTAAAAATAAAATATTAAGGGAAGTTTTAATTTTTCAAAATGCAAAAATACTAAATCAAAAAATGCAGTCAAGGCTACACTTAAAAAAAGTCAGAAGATTTAAGTTAAGAAATGCATAGTTAAGACACTTAGATAACTTTAACTCTGCCCTATAATGATGTCTTGTAATAACCATATTATTATAATTAAAGCAGTTTAGCATTTGTGGTCTCAGATTAGTTTAAAATACTTTTTAAAAGCACTTTATGTTTTTAATGCCTCCCCCGACCCTTTTATGGCAGTACTACTTCCCACACTATGCCTTGTCGCTGGGTAGAATAATTTTGTGATGTCGCAAGACAAGTCAGAAAATGGAATTTTAAATTTATAGACTTTCAAATACTTTCCTTTTGTTGACAGTCAGAATTTTCTGGACTTTCCAAGCTAGTCACAGCTCTAAAATGTCTTGTACTAATAACTTGAGATTGGTTTGGTCAGTTGGTCTTGCTGAGGAAAACTGACTTTGAGGGAGTGTCTTCATGTGGGTGTGCTGGGAAATGAGAGCTGTGGGACAATTACCAATATATATAATATGAAGCAATTGTGACAGGGGTATCTTCCATAGTCAGATAGTCAGCTAAAGAGCTTATTAGAACAGGGATATGTATGAGACCATGGAAGGTTAGCCAAGAGCCTCTGTGAGGGATTGTCATCTCTTATTATATCTTACATAGATATGTCAGAAGCTGGAAATGGATGATGGGAGAGGGATCACTTGATGACCACCTGCTCTGTTCACTCCATCTGAGGCACCTGGCATTGGCCTTCCTTGTATGACAACACTCTGGGCTAGATGGATCTTTGGTGTGACCCACTATGACCATTCTTATATTTCAGTACACAGTTGTATGCGATCTCAAGACCAGGATGGCGTTATTATGCACTGTTATAGTAAACCTCCATTTTGCTCCCTTTGAAAAGAATGGGAAGAATTTCATTGCCATCAGTGATGTCATATGAAACACAGAGGCCATGTCTACACGTGCCCCTCCCCTTTAGAAGGGCCATGTTAATGAGGCACTTCAGAGCAGGTTAATGAGGCATGCATATTCAGTGTCTCATTAGCACAATGGCAGCCAGTCACGCTTCAAAAGTGCTGCTTTCAAAATGCAGACTGGCTGTATAGACACGGGTGCTTAATAAGAGACACACTTCAAAATTCTCTTATTCCCAAAACAAATGGGGAATAAGGGAATGTCAAAGTGTGGGTAGGAGTATGTGTTGACATGGCCAGAGGCTATGGCCAAACAGCAGCCTTATTTTGAAATATGCTATTGAAATAGCTATTCTAGAATAGTTTATTTCAAAAGAAGGATGCTATACACAAAATGCATTTTGAAATAACCCTCAGCTATTTTTGAAATACAGCATCTACTCATGCTAGAACCTATTCTGAAATACAGCCACTGGATGCACTGTGGCTTACTTTGAAATAGGCTCTATTCTCTGTCTACACAGCCCCTATTTCAAAATAGGCACTATCCCTCTGGTAATGAGGTATACCTATTTTGAAACAAGCCAACTGCTATTTTGAAATAGCAGTTGCATTGCATAGGTGCTAGCAAAGCTATTCTGAAATAAGATCTGCTACTTTGAAATAACTTTGCTGTGTAGACATGCCCAGATTGATCATGGGGAGGTTGGAGAGTTGGGAAGTTATTTTATGGTTCCAGGACAGGTGAAAAGGACTCATCATGACCTAAGAGCAGCTAGTATCATTTAGTTGGGCATTCCAGATGTGTAGTCAGTGATGACTACCTAGTAGACAATGATTTGACCTTACCAATAACAGGGATGTATTATTGAGAACTGCCGTTGAAACCTTTCAAGTTGACTTGAAACCTTTCAAGTCAAGTCAAGTTACCATACTTTTCAGTTGTATAGCCTGCCTTAGACATAAAGTCCTTGTACATCAACATCTGAAGCTTGGACATGAAGTCAGGACATATATACAATATGGCCATGGACATTTAGTGCTGTGGTCCTTCACTGTAAGCATATTGTTATTGTAAATAATTTCATCCTGCTCCTTTATTAAAATATATATCTTAGAAGAAGGGTTGGTGGGCAACATTCCTCTTCATACACATATGTTAGCAACTTTTTTAATTCTTCTTCTCTCACTGACTCGAGACTTGTTTCTGTCAAACGTGGAAGACTAGAGTCAGGCAGATCAGCTAGAAAGTGACATGAGAGGTACTGAAGCAACACAACTGCTTGTCAGAGCACCTGGCTCTTCCTTTCAATCACACAATTTCTAAGCCCTACAGAGTAAGATTTGGAAGACTTGCGAGTTAACTGGGCTTCTCCATTTTCACCTTTTTACCATATGTGATTGCTGATTTCTCAACGTGGAGATTGTTGGTTTCTGATGTTTTAGAGGGATAGCCGTGTTAGTCTGCTGCAGCAAAAAACAGTGAAGAATCTTGCAGCAGCTTAAAAACTAGCATACTTATTTGAGTAAAAATTTTATGGGCTGGAACCCACTTTGTCAGATGAATGAAATTTTCTAAAGTGACTGCTGGCGATATCCACTACTCTAGTTATAGACGTGGGCCCAAAAGTACTCCCCGATGATGTAGATACTTACATATTGCTTAACTTTACAAATAGGAGTAGGACCCTGGACTTCACATGGATTTCTCACACACGGAATATTAGATTTAAGATTTTGGTTTGAGCCTGCTCATATTCTGCAGAATTCTAAAGCTATGTCTTGCCAGCATTTATACATGTTAATAACCTAACCCTGAAAAAAACAGGGTTGGAATTCTTCAGTAAAAACTGGGAAAGTCTGAGGTTCTAAAATTTCAAATCTGGAAAAAAGGGAAAAAGCAACATGTTCTAACTAGCCCATGTGACTTTTTAATATATAAGGAAGGAGCAATAAAGGGCACAGACACAAAATTTGCAATTAGTCATTAAGGGAAAAGAATGAGGCAAAGAATGAATTGATCACTAGAAACAATTAATACTTTTAATTGTCTGGATTTACTGTGCATTCAACTTTTATTGGGCAGTTTTGTATATAACCATTTTAAGTAGAATATTTAAATCTTTTATCTCCAAGATGTGACTCTGCACTCCATGAATAATATATAGTGTAGGAAAGTCAATTAGCATCTACAGCAAGTCTGAGTCTATGACATCTCTCTCCTTGAATCACAGTAAGGAATATCTTTTAGGTTGGGGTGAATAAAGCTTCGTCTACACTAGCCGGCTATTTTGAAGTAACCGTGCCAACTTCGAAATAGTGCCCGCTGCGTCTACACGTGACGAGCGCTATTTCGAAGTTGAAATCAACGTAAGGCGGTGAGAAGTCGAAGTCGCTATCCTCATGAGGAGATGGGAATAGCACCCTACTTCGACATTGAACGTCGAAGTAGGGCACGTGTAGACGATCCGTGTCCCACAACATCGAAATAGCGGGGTCCTCCATGGTGGCCATCAGCTGAGGGGTTGAGAGACGCTCTCTCCAGCCCCTGAGCTCTATGGTCGCCACGTGCAGCAGCCCCTTAAAGCTCCCCGCACCCTTATTTCCTGTGCAGGAAGCTGAGAGCTCGTGCAGGCAGCAGCACAGCCATGTGCCCAGCCTGCATGTCCCTCAGCAGCCCCAACTCACCACCCTGCACCCCGTGGCATCCAGCCAGCCACCCAAGCACCCACAGGGCACCCCCCAAGGGGACCCAGGACTCCCAGCCTGCCAGCCAGAGGGGGAAGAGGCAGCGGGGCCCCTCTTGGACAGAGGCCGAGATCTGGGACCTGCTGGGGCTTTGGGTCGAGGAGGAGGTGCTCCAGGTAATGGGGAACAAGAGGTGGAATGCAGATGCATTTGCTCGGCTGGCTGAGGGCCTGGCTGCCCGGGGTCACCCTGTCTGCACTCCTGACCACATCAGGAGTAAGGTAAAGGAGCTGCAGCAGGGTTACGCCTGGGCCCGGGACATGGCCAGCCGATCTGGGGATGCCCCTGCCACTTGCCCTTTTACAGGGAGCTCAGGGCCATCCTGGGCCCCTGGTACACCTCCTCCCTCTCGGCCACCCTTGACACATCAGCCGATGAGCCCCAGAAGGTCCCGGAGACAGAGTCTGCCCCCTGAGGCCAGCCCTGCACCCCAGGAGCCCACCCCTGGGACACCGGAGGAGGAGGAGGGGGCCTCCAGAGATGGGGGACTCCAAATCAACCTCCCTTCCTGCAGCTCCAGCAGGGTGTCCGCCCGATGGGTGTCCCCTGACCGTGGGAGTGGACCGTCAGGTATGTACCCCCAGGTGCACACCCCCGGGGTTAAGGGGTGGGGACAAGAGACATGACCAGGGCCCTCCACACACCCAGATGACCATGGCCCTGAGGACAGCAGTGGCATGTCCCTCAGAAGAGTGCATCAGCCCCTGCCCCCCAGCAGGACAGTGCCATGCCCCATCCCTGGGGATGGGGGGAGCGGAACCTAGGGTCCCCTGGGGGAGGGTTGGACACCCATCATCATCATCAGCAGCAGCATCTCCAGGGGATGGGGATGGGGAACCAGCAGCAGAGGGGTGGGGGGACAAGGACCATGGGTCAGGGCCCAGACTAATGGCTGTCTCCACTCTTCTTCCCCCCTCTGTTCCGCAGCTGCACCATCGGAGGGCCCAGAGAGCACTGGCGCGCTGTCTGTGGTCCTGAAGAGCCCACTGGGGCCATCCCACCAGGCCAGCCCCTCGGCGGAGCATGGACCAGTGCCAGGACGAGTCTGACAGCGGCGGAGCCATCTGCGGGCATCCACGGACCCTCAGCTGCTCGCCACCCTCCGGCATCAGCTGAAGGTGTCCGAGTGGCGCCTGCAGGGGGAGGAGCGGCGGCTCCATCTCCAGGAGTGAGCGCTGGCCTGGTGCCAGGAGGCTTGGGGGGCCTTCATGTGCACCTTCGAGGACATTGTGCGGTACTTGCCCCCCCCCCCGCCACTTTGCCCGCCACTCCACCTGCTGCTTCACCTGCCGCTCCACCCGCTGTCCCATCACCATCGGCCGTCCTGGGTCCTGCCACCGAGGGGGATCATGGGCCTCCGGACTCCACCCGGCCCTATCTGCCGGTTCTCCCGGCCCCCACGCAGCCTCAACCGGGCCTCCGGCCGAGAAGTGGGTCGCGCCCCCCAACACCAGGCACAGGACAATAGGGGTGCAAGGCCGAGGATGTTGCCCCCCAAGGCCCCTTCCTTTGGACATATTCCCCCCATCTTTGTAAATAGTTTTTGTTCTACCCCTGTTTGTACCTGTCCCCCCATGTACATAGTTCCCCCCTTCTTCTTCTGTTTATAATTAATACAATGTTGCACGGTTTCGTTTAAAAAAATTCCATTTATTGCACAGAAGTGTGTGTGGGGGTGTGTGTGCTCTCGGGTTCTCTGTGGTGTGGGCGTGGGAGCAGGGAGTGTTGTGGAGGATGGGGGGGTGCAGTGGGTGGCTCACCCGCAGCTGGCCCTGCCAGTGTTCACCCCGCAGCCTGGTCAAAATGGGCCCACAGGGCCTCCTGGACCCGGATCCCCTCAGAGTCAATCTGGCAACTGGGGGCAGTGGGTGGCTGGATGTCGGCCCTGCCAGCCTCCATAGCCCAGCCCTGGAAGAATGCCTCTCCCTTGCTCTCCACCAGGTTGTGGAGTGCGCTGCACGCTCCCACAACCTGGGGGATGTTGGTGAGGCCTGCATCCAGGCGGGTGAGGAGACACCTCCAGCGCCCTTTGAGGCGGCCGAAAGTGCGCTCGACCACCTGGTGCGCATGGTTCAAGTGTGTGTCGAACCACTCCTGGCTGGCTGTGACATGGCTCGTGTAAGGGTGCATGAGCCAGGGCTGGAGGGGGTACGCCGCGTGTGTGACGACACAGAGGGTCATAGTGGTGTCCCCCACAGGGATCTCCCGCTGGGGGATGTAGGTCCCCGCCTCCAGCCAGCGGCACAGGTCCGAATTTCTGAACACCCAGGCATCGTGGGTGCTGCCAGGCCAGCCAACATAAATGTCCAAGAGGTGGCCCCGGCTGTCCACCAAGGCCTGGAGGACCACAGAATGGTAACCCTTCCTATTGAGGAAGCATCCTCCGCTGTGCTCTGGGGCACGGATGGGGATATGGGTCCCATCCAGAGCCCCAAAGCAATTTGGGAAGCCCAGGCTGGCAAACCCCGCGATGGCAGCATCTGGGTGCCCAAGCCGCACGAGCCTGTGGAGGAGCAGGGCGTTGATTGCACGGATGACCTGCAGGGGAAGGACATGAGAGAGCACCGGTGAGGGGTGTGTAGGGTGTGTCTGGCCCTCCCCCCTGGTACCCCCCAGGTTCCCCCTCTCCCCCCCACGGCTACCCCCCGGGTTCCCCCCCACTCCCCCCGGGGCTCCCGCCCCTCCCCCTGGGTCCTCTTACCTCCATGAGGACAGCCCTGATGGTGGCCTTGCCCACCCTGAACTGCTGTCCTATGGTAGCTGTCTAGAGTGGCCAGCTTCCAGACAGCGATGCCGACCCGTTTCTCGACGGTGAGGGCACGTCGCATGGGGGTGTCCTGGTGCCGTAAGGCAGGGGTGAGCCACTGGCAGAGCTCCAGGAATGTCTGCTGACTCATTTGGAAGTTCCGGAGCCAGCGGTCGTTGTCCCACTCGCTGAGCACCAGCCGCTCCCACCAGTCCGTGCTTGTGGGGTATCTCCACAGCCGGCGGCGTGTGCGGCGGGGGGGTGGCTGGGAGGGCAGCAAGGTCTGGGGCTGCTTCCTCATCCCCCGAGGACAGCTCATTTTCCTCAAATGAAAGACGGTCATCTGCCTCCTGCATGGCACTGAGCAGGGCAGCCACTGCTCCTCCAGGGGTGGGTGTGTGGGCCTCTGGCTGCTGTTGCTGCTGCTGGGGGTCCATGGTGCTTACACGGGGTGTGCATGCCTGTGGCTCTGCAGACCGTGTGCTGTGAAGGCTGAGTGTGTCTAGGAGGGGCCCTTTAAGGGAGCGGGTAGCTGTTGCCCCGGAAGTGCTAGTCCGCCCTGTGACCCTGTCTGAAGCTGTTCCTGGCACCCTTATTTTGATTTGGGCCGCTTTGGTGTGTAGATGCTCCCCTGCAGCACCTATTTCGATGTAGTGCTGTCCAATGTCAATGCTGAACGTCGATGGCACCAGCCCTGGAGGATGTGTGGATGCTATTTGTCGAAATAACTTGTTTCAATTTCGCTATAAGCTATTTCGATGTAGCATCCCAGCGTAGATATAGCTTATAAATCAGAAATTCATAGTGAGTAAGGAAAAGAATAATCGTGTAACATGGACATAACAATATTTGTCAAAAAGCTTTTTTTATGGTTAACAGAGAAAATCATATTTCACAAATCTTTTTATATGATCTGGTTGAGTTTGTGCATCATTTGAAACTAAGTTTTCAGAGGATTACATCTACAACTGTAAGAAACTTTTACAGCAAAGCCTGCACTCAGGTGAAATTTATCTCTGTTGGTTACAAGCCTAGGGTTCACTGAGGTTGAGTTTTAGTTAACCTTTCAATGACCCTCACGAAATTTCATAGAGTCCAAGGCCAGAAGGCACTACTGTAATCATGTAATCCAGAACTGGGACACCTGTGCCCTGCAGCCCGGAAGCCACCCACCAGGGTTAGACCTCATATAAACAAAGCACCTGGTGGCCCCTCAGGGACCAACCCTTGTGAGCCACGGCTGGCCAGAGTGCTGAATGTTTCTCATGCCTGATGTAATCTCTATATTACATGAACCATAAAAACTTCCCCAGTATATTTCCTAGAGACAGCTTTTAGAAAAACATCCAATAGTGATTTAAAAATGGTCAGTAATAAAAAAAATCCATCACATCCCTGGGGAAATTTCAGTAGTTAATCACTCTCACTGTTGAAAAATGTATGCATTATTTCCAGTTTGATTTTTTTTTTCTAGCTCCGATTTATGACCATTGGATCACGCTAAAACTTTCTTGGCTAGACTGAAAAGTCTGTTATTGAGTATTTAATGCCCACGTGAGTACTTACAGATTGTAATTAAATCACCTCTTGCCCTTTTCTTTGTTAAACTAAATAGCTGTTGAATCTCGTGACAAGACAGGTTTTCTAATACTCTTATCATTCTTGTGGATCTTCTCTGACGCTGAAACCAATCTATCAACTTCCTCCTTGAATTGAAGGTGCCTGAACTGGGCAGAGTGGTCCAGCATTAGTCATACCAGCGCCAAACACAGAGGTAAAGTTACCTCTATTCTTCTACTCAGAATTCTTCTGTTTATTCATTTTAGTATCCCCATGAGCTCTTTTGATCACAGTGTCACACTGGAAGTTCATGTACAGCAGATTATCTGTAGGTGGGAAAGATTTTCAGGGGCTGGATATCACTGGGGGAAGTCTCCCCACATGACAAAGATTTTAGGAAGATATCTGGGTGTCACTGGGGGGAGGGGGTAGTTTCTCCCTGCAGCAAAGATTTTAAGGAGCTGGCCATGGCAGTAGCTGCATTGTGGGCTGGCCCCCCTAAACCCAGGTACCTGCACCATTCTAACAGGAACCTCAGAAGGGCCCCAGGTTCCCAAGGTTTTGGGGGGGGGCTGGCCCTGCAAATAGCCATCCTGTGGTCTGGCCCCCTAGACCCGAGTGCCTGCATCATGCTAACAGGGGTCTCAAAGGGCCCTGGGTTTGTGAGATTTGGGGGGCTGACCCCCCCTCAACCCTTGTGCCTGCACTATGCTATAACAGGATCCTCAAAGGGACCCCGGTTCCCAAGTTTTGGGGGTCAGCCCCACAAATAGATGTATTGTGGGCTGACACCCCCCACCCCCGACCACATCCCAAAGCATGCAGCTCGGGGGATCCACACAGTGTCTGCAGTGTCCTGTTTGCTGCATTTTCACAGGGGGGAAAAGCAACTCCATGACCTGGTGCTCTGCCCCTTGAAATATGCTCATTTACCTGGGGAGAACTGAGGTGTCTGTTAGCATGGAACAGTCAGAACTGGGAAAAGCTCATAGATAATAGTAGCCTGAGCACCTTTGCCAATCCACTTGGGTACTGACCTGAATTCAAGGTGGCTAGTCAACAAATCACAACATGTTGGTGTTCTTTCCACAGGGGACCAGTGAGGTTCCTGTTAGCATAGTACTGAACAGGGAAAGGCACCATTACTATTGGCAGGCAAAATATTCCTGGAGGGGGGAACACAGGTGCACAGCCATACTGAATGCAGAAAATGAAAGGGGGCAAGTTTCATACACTTTGGAGCTGCAGGTCAGCCTAGGCAAGATTCCTTTTCCACAATGGAGAGTGGCCTCTGTTGCTTGGCTGCCTGTTTTGGGCGAAGAAAGGAAATGCTTCACTCATTCCCTCGCAGCATTTTCAGGATGTGACCTTTTTGTTTCCTTTTTCATGTGGTATTCTGTGGAGTGAATAATCCCCACTCTCTGGCTACATCTACACTTACAAAAAACTTCGAAATGGCCATGCTACTTGCCAAATTGAAGAATACTAATGAGGCACTAAAATGAATATTCAGCACCTCGTTAGCATGCCACCAGCCACAGCTCTTCGAAAGTGCTGAGTTTCGCTCACCCACGGCACATCCACGTGGGCCCTTTTCTCAGGTCCTGCTAGTTGATAGGAATAAGGGGACTTCAAGGTTGGCAGGGTCCTTTCAAAAAGGACCCCCATGTAGACAAGCCACGGGCGAGCAAACCGCAGCACTTTCGAAGTGCTGCAGCCAGCAGCATGCTAACAAGGCGCTGAATATTCATTTCAGCACCTCACTAGTATTCTTCGATTTGGCCATTAGCATGGACATTTTGAAGTTTTTTGTAAGTGTAGATAAGGCCTCTGTCCCAAAGGCTCTGGATCCTAAGCAAGTAAATTCAGGGCATTGTACAGCTCATTTAACTTTGCCCTCAATTCTGAAGAAGTGGAAACAGTAATTGCTTCTCTGATCTGGCTGTCATGACTTACCAAAGCCCTGTAACTCTGTCTGGCCCTAAAATAGGCTGTAGAATGCACTAAAGTGCTAAATGTGTCCTCCCCATCGTAGTGGTAAGTGAAGTGATGAACTAAGTGGGAGTGTATTTGGGGCTGAGGAGGACTGTTATAAGAATGTCCAGTGCATGAAAAAGCAAACCACAGAGGTGAGTAAATATCTGTGGTCACATTGTTGGCTTTGCTTTTAGAATGTAGCATTCTTAGTGGCAGCTAGAACATTCTTTGATGTGAACATTTGTACAACTTGCAATCAAGACCCAGTCTTTAACAATGTATACATATGAAATCACTCAGGCTCTGAGACCTTTTAGCCATGCTGTAGCCATGGGTATTATTCTACAGAGAAGCTGTTATTAAGGCAGTACATAACGTTCCAGGAAGCTGTCCATCAGTAGTTTTGCTTTTCATTCTGGCCAACTGTCACTAGATTGAAGAGAGATGGGAAACAGAGTTTGAGTGTTGAAAAAAATTGAGTACTATCTCTCCAGAGGATAGCAACAGATTTGCTTGATGGTATGTTAGCATAATTAATGTCGCACAGTTCTAACACATGTTGAAAAACCTGGAACAGAGACTCAATATAAATTACATTACAGTGGTTGAGAAGGGCTAGCAGTTGAAAGAAATGTAGCTAAAAATCAAGGTGATTATTTTGTCTCTACCAGTAAATCCCACACAGTAGGATGCAGGTAAAAGTAAGGCTCCCCTCACCTTCTAATTATTGTAGAGCTAACATAACATAAAACATGTAACTAGTTTTTTGAGATTCAGTTGCAAACTGTGAATGATAGTCATATGCTAGAGAACAATAAGAAAATACAGAAATACTACTGAAATTCACAATTAACCAAAAATCTGAGAGGCTTAATATAATATTTTTGAACAAAATTTTGCTCTTCCGTTCAGGAAGAGTAATATGTCCTGGCTAGATTTCATTGGAATAGTAAAACCACATAGTGGGTTAAAACCATGGGTGAATACCTGGCCATGTTGAAATCCATGGGAGTTTTGGTATTTACTTCAGTGGCTTAAGGATTTCACCCTGTCTTGACTCAGAAAAAGTTATACTTTCATACCGTAACAAGAAAAGTATAATGCCTTTCTGTGCTTGACTTCACAAATTTAAAAAATAAACAAAACAAAAAACAACCCTTCTAAATCAACACCTTGATTTTGTGTGAGGAATAACTATTCTTATATAAATCCTAACCCCAGGGGACAGTCCCTTCTTACCCTACTTAAGTGTATTGATCTTAATCCAAAGGCACCTCAGTATTTTAGTAGAGAAATAATGAGTTGCTAAATGCTTTTACTCCGATACTTGGTTTAAATTTTCCCAGAAATATGCTGCAAAGTCTTTTTTATACTGGGGTCTCAGATAATAGGTGGAGAATGGGAACTCCATGGCTACGGTTACACTCACAAGTTTTGCTGACAAAACCAAGGTTTTATCAACAAAACTCGTGAAGTGTGCACACAAAAAATGTGTTTTGTTGACAAAACTCAGCACTTTGGCCATCAGCATTCTGCCTTTCAGCCATGAGGCATAATGCTGCAGTCCAGCAAAATAGCTGTGTGGATGCTCTGGGGGCCGCCATCTCTTGACCGACAGGGCATCCGCAACAATGGGCAGCCCTGTCTGCTGTGCTTTCGGGTGCCCGTTTTGTCGAAAGAGCAGCCGGGCAGTCCAGCTGCTCTGTCTATGGAGCTGAACGTTCTTTCCTCTGCTTTTAGTGTGTGGCTGTACTCTGTCGACAGAAGTTTTGTCAGGAAATCTCTTCTGACAGTGACTTCTGTGGACAGAGCGCTCTAGTGTAACTGAAGCCCATGGGTTTTTCAGAAACTTGTTGCAATAAGTATTTTTTTGTAGTCCCAGCTACCCTGGAACCACGAGTTCCGTTCTGTTCAGGCGTTGTGCTTTGACACACAAGTTTCCAGAGAATGATCCATTTTAAAGCAGCCAGTAGGGCTGATAGACTCACTGGGCCCGTGGGCAAAGTTGGGGGATGCAGGGTCTCAGGTGGAAGCTGGTGGGGAGTATGGAGTTAGTTTCCCCCAGGCAGCTCCAGTGCTGCTGGAAGCATGTCATATGGGGCTTTGGCAACGATTTAAGAAGTTCAGGGCTTGGCCTCCACTAAAACTAGCAATGTAGACATTCCTGCTGGGGCTGATGCTTCAGCAATGAGATGGGTCCCCATGAAATATTTCCATTGGATAAAAGACTTTCAGTGGAAGCAAGGAACTAAAAATGTTTGGGTCTGTTTGACAAAAATGCATTATTGCTTTAATATAGGAGGGATTTTCTGCAGAAAAAACCTCACTTGCATTGTTATTAATGCAATGCTTATTTCTGTAGCATGCAGGAGCTAGGTCTTCAAAATTTAGGGTAATGATAAGCTTTGAGTTTGAACACAGGGCACGTGCACATCTATATGATGAGCTGTTGGTGCTGGTGAATCAGGATCTTGGGTGCCATTCGATCTCCTTTTTGATGTCCTGTTAACTGCATTTGTAAAGAAAAGCACTTGAATAGGATTCTTATGCTTTGTTGGTTCAGCACTTAGCACAAAAGGAGCTTGGTCCATGCCTGAGGATTTCTAGGCATGACGTGGACACAAATAATGACCACGGATGACCAATTTTTGAAATGTTGCTGAAAATGTCAAGAAGATAGAAAAGACAATGACATTTCCACAAGCTCTACAGACTTAGTTGTGTTCTGAGTTCTGAAATGTTCAGCTCAGTTCACTGCTGTAATGGGTGGTGTGCAGACTGAGTGCTTTCACAGCTTTCATTTCCATGTGCTCCGCATCTTGACAACAGATCATACCAGTTTAGTTAAAAAAAAGATGCAATATGCTACCATAGACTAATAGTCCTGGAAGTAGTTCTATTGTAAGCTTCACTAATAATTGTTAAGGAAAAAAATCCTATGCTATTTCAGTCAAACACAATATTCCTCACCCTAAAGAACAACATATATGATCATAGTCATGAAGGCATTATTGTTTTCTTATTAATTGTAATATTATACTGTTTACATATAACATATGAACATAATAGAAATAATGAATATATTTAGTACTATTAATATTGCTTTACTTATTCTCAACAACTGCAAGTTGTGTTAAGAAGCAGGTCCACCCCATCAGAGGATTCTCTTGTGATTGTAGAATCTTCTCTTTTCTTTGGTGCAAAAATTTTGCATCTTTGCATACAAACAGAATACAGTTTTTATTTGAGAGCTATAACAACTCAGTAGTTGTAGTGTTAAACTTTATAATAGTCAGACCTTATGCCCTCAAACAGTCACAGCACTTTCCATCATTTCCTGTAGACAGTCCCAGTATTATATAAAAGAAGAATGGAAAAAAAAATTTGCAAAAACAACTTTTCTGCAGCCTAAATAGCCTGAGTGTTGAGAAATTCACTATAACATTGAGTCTTTGATTTGAAACATAAAGCTAGATAGTTCAATTCATTAGAGCCCCAGGAGGGATCAAATACACTACATTAAAGTTTCTCTGCTTTCTTATTGAAAACATTGTAGTTGTTAGTCAGACACTGCACTGTAGGTGGCATACAAAATTGTATAAGTAACCACCGAGAGCATCTGTTCTAGATGAACAAGAAGTCTGCCTTGGCAAATAAAGTTATTTGAATGGTGGTATGTGCCCACGGTTTTTACACGAATAGCATAAGCAAAAGTGGGAACAAAGTAAACCTACTGATCAGTAAACACACCTACACTTGTTTCACAATGAAGTGAAATAGCATGACTAACTGATTCATGTGTTCCATTGTGTATCTCCAGGTTAGTTTACTTTTAGTATAACAAATTTACTGATATGACAAAGCCAGTCCAATTCCTGGGCCTCTGTCCTCTTTTCAGTCCATTAGGACCTCTTAAGGGCCCTGTTGCCCTCTCTGGGGTGAGGGGTGGTCTGGGGGGAACCCAGCCCCCACCCACTTGTGCCAGGTTCCAGCCCAGGGACCCTGTGCAGCTGCCAGTGGGAGGAGCTGGCTCCCTTAGCCCTTGGCACAGCAACTCTCCTCCCTGGGCCACTTCCCCAGACAATTCCCCCTGGTACCGTCTCCAGGCTACAGCAATCACAGGTCCTCACTCTTGATCTGTAGAAGCTTCCACTTTCCCTCTGTGATCGCCAGTGTTCCTGCTGCTTGCTTGCTTGCTTGCTTGCTTGCGCGCCTCTCTCTCTCTCTCTCTCTCTCTCTCTCTCTCTCTCTCTCTCTCTCTCTCTCTCTCTCTCTCTCTCTCTCTGCTCCTGTCTCCTTGCATCTCTCTGCTCACCTCTCACTCTCTCTCTGCCCTTCCCACTGTGGAGGGTGTTAAAGGCCTTTCATTGGCCAGTCATTGGAACCAGCTGGCTTTAATTAGGCTGAGCCATCTCCTACCCAGCTGCCTCTGATCGCCCTGCAGGCCCTTCTACTTGTTTCGGCTTCCTTCACCCTGCCCCTGCCACACTCGATAGAATTAAAAAGTAATTCACAAACATCAAAATACTTTAAAATGGAAACTTGAAAATACTCTTTGTAATTCCATAGTTAAAGTAATTATTGTCTTAGGGGAGTAAACCTTTGTCTTGGGTTTCAGAATTTGTTGTGTGACAGATTCAGGCATGCAAACCCTCAGCTGTGGACAAGCAGTGCCCTGTGCGATTTTTGGGAAAGAGAGGTGGTGGATCTTGTATGCGATGGCTAGTCCCCTGGAATAAATTAGGGCATCTTAAGGGTGGAGGGACAGCTCAGTGGTTTGAGCACTGGTATGCTAAACACAGGGTTGTGAATTTCATCCTTAAGGAGGCCATTTAGGGATCTGGGGCTGATAGATTTGGAAAAAAAAAAGGGATTGGTGCTTCGTCTTGCAAAGAGGGCAGGGGACTGGACTCAATGACCTACCGAGGTCCCTTTCAGTTCTATGAAATGTGTATCTCCATATGTTATAAAGGCTGCTATGATTTTTTCTAGCTACAAGGAGTCATTAGGACAGCCAGGCACAGGATACTCTGGCCCTGACTACACCTTTGGGCAACAATCACGGTGCCAGTCATAGGTATTTGGGGTGGAGTAGGAATTCTGCATCCCTCCCCATTTCCACTGAGCAGATAGCAAGCTTAGATGCAGTGTGTGTGTATGCAATGCTGGGAGGTATAAAGTCTGCCATCACCCATTTCTTTGATTTATAAACAATAACAGGGATAGTGGCAGCTGCTGGTTCTACTAACCAGATTCCAGGTATCCCGTCTGCCCTCTCTTTTCTTCTTCAGCTTTTCCAGTTTTCAGAAAAATCCTTAGGGTTCTGCCTCTTGATACCTAGAACACTTGCTGAAAGTTTGGAGTTGTTCAGATGTGACATTCAAGAGTTATGATGTTACCTCCAGAGAGAGAAGCAGACAGCAGACTTACCTGCATTCTTACCTGGGTTTTACCCATCTTTCTTACACAAAAAGTATGAGCTCAAGTTTATATGTGTTTTCAACCCAGGCTTGCTTACCCAGCTAAGACTCCAGGTTAAAGCATGGGTTTTGCTTCAGTGTGGCTCTGACCTCCCTACTTTATAGCTTGTATGTAGGCTGTAACCCTGGTTCCAGAATCCAGGTTTTTGACAGTCGTCATGAGAACAAATACCAGCCACTTTTATGTACAGTTTGATGTGGACCTGTAAAGGTAGGGCTAAATTTGGATCTTGGGACTGAGATCTGGCGGCTTTCCAAATAAGACATGGGGAATTGAAATATTCAGCAAGACGTAGCTAGGGAAGCTCAGACGATGTAGTGAATATGTAAGGAATCCTAATTAAGGTGTGATGTTCACAAACAAGTTAGGCTGACACAACTATATCACACAGAAATGTGGAAAATCCATACTACTGAGTGATACATTACAGTGACTTAAACTCTGCTCTATATGGTGCTAGGTGGACAGGAGAATTCTTCCATTGACCTGACCTAGCTACCTTCCTCCAGTGAGGTGAAGTATCTGTGATAACCGGAGAACCTCTCTTACTGGCATAGGTAACAAGTATCAGAGAGGTAGCCATGTTAGTCTGTAGCTTCGAGAACAACAAGAAGTCGTGTGACACCTTATAGACTAACAGATATTTTGGAGCATAAGCTTTTATGGGCAAAGACCCACTTCATCAGATGCATGAGTGGGGGGGTGGTTTCAGAGGGGTATTTAAAGAGAGGGGTCCCAGTAAGAGGGAGGGCCAGAGCTGACAAGGTCTATTCAGCAAGGTGGAAATGGCCCAGGATCAACAGTACTTATCAAAAGAGGAAAAAACAAGTCAGATCAGATGAGGATGTGAGCCTTTGTCAGAGTCTAATGGGGAGATATTAGCACCCAGAGCAGAGAAACTGCCTTTGTAAACTGCGAGCCGCTCCTAGTCTCATGGTTAATGGAGTCAAATTTGCAAATGAATTGCAGCTCGGAAACTTCTCTCTCCAATTGATCTTTGAATTTTTTTGGTTTCAGGATTGTCACCTTTAAATCTGCCACTGAGTGTCCAGGGAGATTGAAGTGTTCCCCCACAGGCTTCTGTACATTACTGTTCCTGATGTCTGTTTTGTGTCCATTTGTTCTTTTACGGAGAGACTGTCCAGTGTGGCCAATGTAAATTGCAAGGGGGGCATTGCTGGCACATGATGGCATATATTATATTAGTAGATGTGCAGGTAAAGGAGCCCCTGATGGTATGGTTGATGTTAGGTCCTGTGATGATGTCACTGGTGTAGATATGTGAGCAGAGTTGGCAGCAAGGACTGTTGCAGGGGCTGGTTCCAGGCCTAGAGCCACTGGTTTGTGATTTGTAGTGGCTGGTGAGGATTTGTTTAAGGTTGATAGGCTGTCTGTAGGAGAGAACAGGCCTGCCTCCCAAGGTCTGTGAGAGTGAAAGATCATTGTTCAGGATGGGTTGCAGATCACTGATGATGCGCTGGAGAGGTCTTAGGTGGGGGCTGTATGTGATGGTTAGTGGTGTTCTCTTGTTTTCCTTGCGAGGCCTGTCTTGTAGCAGGTGGCTTCTGGGTACCCACCTGGCTCTATCAATCTGTTTCCTCACTTCCTTAGGTGGGTATTGTAGTTTGAGGAAAGCTTGGTAAAGGTCTTGTAGATGTTTGTCTCTGTCTGATGGATCAGAGCAAATACGGTTGTACCTTGGTGCCTGGCTGTAAACAATGGATCATGTAGTATGCCCTGGATGGAAGCTGGACACGTGTAGATAAGCATAGAGGTCCGTGGATTTTCGGTATAGGGTGGTATTTATGTGACCATTGCTTATCTGCACATTAGTGTCCAGGAAGTAAATTTCTTGTGTGGACTGGTCGAGGCTAAGGTTGATGGTGGGGTGGAAACTGTTGAACTCATGGTGGAACTTTTCAAGAGCCTCCTTCCCATGGGTTCAGATGATGAAGATGTCATCAGTGTAGCATAGTTAGAGGAGGGGAGCTAGGGGAAGAGAACTGAGAAGGCGTTGCTCTAGATCAGCCACAAAAATATTGTTACACTGTGGCTACGTCTACACGTGAAGCCAACATCGAAATGGCTTATTTCGATGTAGCAACATTGAAATAGGCTATTTCGATGAATAACGTCTACACGTCCTCCAGGGCTGGCAACGTCGATGTTCAACTTCGACGTTGCGCGGCACCACATCGAAATAGGCGCTGCGAGGGTACATCTACACGCCAAAGTAGCACACATCGAAATAAGGGTGCCAGGCACAGCTGCAGACAGGGTCACAGGGCGGACTCAACAGCAAGCCGCTCCTTTAAAGGGCCCCTCCCAGACACAGTTGCACTGAACAACACAAGATACACAGAGCCTACAACTGGTTGCAGACCCTGTGCCTGCAGCATGGATCCCCAGCTGCCGCAGCAGCAGCCAGAAGCCCTGGGCTAAGGGCTGCTGCCCACGGTGACCATATAGCCTCGCAGGGGCTGGAGAGAGAGCATCTCTCAACCCCCCAGCTGATGGCCGCCATGGAGGACCCAGCAATTTCGACGTTGCGGGACGCGGATCGTCTACACGGTCCCTACTTCGACGTTGAACGTCGAAGTAGGGCGCTATTCCGATCCCCTCATGAGGTTAGCGACTTCGACGTCTCGCCGCCTAACGTCGAAGTTAACTTCGAAATAGCGCCCGACGTGTGTAGCTGCGACGGGCGCTATTTCGAAGTTAGTGCCGCTACTTCGAAGTAGCGTGCACGTGTAGACACAGCTTGTGGGGCCATGCAGGTGCCCATAGCAGTGCCACTGATTTGAAGGTATAATTTGTCCCCAAAACTGAAATAGTTGTGGTAGTGTCTTTGCTGAAACAATACTGGAGCACAGCTTCAATGGTGCAGCTCTGTCACTCCAGTGTTTTAAGTGCAGATAAGTTCTAAGTTCAAAGCACTTTGTCTGGGATTCTGTAGTCTTTAAATTGGCAAAACTTCTAATTACCTCAGTGGGAGTGATGTGTTCATGGGGTATGCAGGAGCAAGTCTTCTGCTTGTAATACTTTGTTGTTTTTCCTTCAAAGGAGGCCACTGAGGGATATATCTTATTGTGATGGTTTTTAAGTGATTAACATTTTCTTTGTGTTGAAAAAATTTGCCTCATTAAAGACACAAATGAAAATCCACAAGTAACTATGTAATCCATAAACCAAACAAAAATCCAAACAGATTAAATACAGAAGAGAAAATGAGTGCATGACAATACAGACAAATGTAAATCACATCTAAGCTGTGTCTACACGTGCACGCTACTTCGAAGTAGCGGCACTAACTTCGAAATAGCGCCCGTCGCGGCTACATGCGTCGGACGCTATTTCGAAGTTAACTTCGACGTTAGGCGGTGAGATGTCGAAGTCGCTAACCTCATGAGGGGATCAGAATAGCGCCCTACTTCGACATTCAACGTCGAAGTAGGCACTGTGTAGACGATCTGCGTCCCGCAACGTCGAAATTGCCGGGTCCTCCATGGCGGCCATCAGCTGGGGGGTTGAGAGATGCTCTCTCTCCAGCCCCTGCGGGGCTCTATGGTCACCGTGCGCAGGAGCCCTTAGCCCAGGGGTTCTGGCTGCTGCTGCTGCAGCTGGGGATCCATGCTGCATGCACAGGGTCTGCAACCAGTTGTCGGCTCTGTGGATCTTGTGTTGTTTAGTGCAACTGTGTCTGGGAGGGGCCCTTTAAGGGAGCGTCTTGCTGTTGAGTCCACCATGTGACCCTGTCTGCAGCTGTGCCTGGCACCCTTATTTCGATGTGTGCTACTTTGGCGTGTAGACGTACCCTCGCAGCGCCTATTTCAATGTGGTGCCGCGCAACGTCGAAGTTGAACATCGACGTTGCCAGCCCTGGAGGACGTGTAGATGTTATTCATCGAAATAGCCTATTTCGATGTTGGCTTCACGTGTAGACGTAGCCCTAATGAACAGAGACATCTTTTTGAATCATGATCCCTGTTCAGAAAATTGCTATCAAGGGTGGCCATGCTGCCCATGTTGGAATATGTGCTGTGGAGCCAGCATACTGGGAGTAAGCCAAAGTGATGAAAATACTGGGAATCAATGAATAATTGCTAAATATGTGAGGGGAAATATATCTACCAGAGCCATTATGTACGGAAGGAAAATTAATAATGAGGAACGAACCCGACAAAATGATTGCATGTTAAAGTTATGTCATGATAACAAGGAAATGGACAGTAATGTGAACTTGACTAAAGGTAAATGCGTCAAACAAATATACCAGGGGAATGTTAAAATAATAGAGCATAGGAACAATAAGCACATCTTTTCCCTTCCTTAAGCATATTATGTTTGTGTTGAAATTTGAAATGAAATCTTAACAGATCAAAGAAATCCATGTGGTGGGGATAATGCTTAACTAAAGAACTGATCATTGGAACAGGAGGCAAAATTAATATTGAACAATATGTTTGATGAATTTTGCCTTTGTTTTTGAATTCTTTGAGAGCAGATAACAATTGTCTCGAATTTTCCATTCAAAGTTATTCACTGAATAATTTCAGCAAATCATTTCTTCTCCGTAGATGATTTAGGGAGGTTTGAAAGTGTTTAGTATTCAGAACAAGATGGAGCAATGTTGGTTAGCTTTCATTGGGCAAATAGATCACATACCGTGTTTCTGTTCCCTAGATGGATGATTGTCACTCTTAGAATTGAGTTTTGAGCATGAATTTCAAATTCGGAAGTAATTTCTTATGAATGTTCTCCAGTAGTCACATAAAATGTACTGTCATTTGGAATATCCCTGCCCACAAACTCATTTGGTAGAATACCAGAGGAAAAGAAAACAAGCACATTTATCGACAATTTTGAGTGATACTTTATGCAATATTCACTGAGCCTTACTGACAATAATACTTGTGCAACCCTTAACTAATGGATTTGCATAACACTTTTGAGGGTTAATAAGTTTAGTTCACGTATCATCTGCATTTCACAGCTGGGTAGTTGAGCTCAAGGGAGGTTAAGTGACTTGCTTAATGTCATTGTCAAACCCCAAACTGGAGTTAAGTGTTCCTGATTTCCATTTGTATGCTTAGTCCATTATACTGGGGTGAGCAAACTTTTTATGTTGAGTCTCACTTTTTGTCCCTGTAATTAGCAGGGGCCCCCGACCTATCTAATGTAATCCATACATATGGAATTTCAGTTATGTTCATAGAATAAATCCCCAAAGCTTTTTGTTGCAAGTAAGAAAATAAATATGTAGAATGTAAAAGCTTTATTAATAAGTATATAAATCTGAATACACATACATAAAAACAGTAACATAGTTCAACATTTTTAATAAAATGGATGAGCCTGAGACCCAGCAGCTTATTGTGCTGGGCCCTGCTTACAAAATTTAAGTCCCCTCCCAAAGAGGCCCACCCCCCCCTCCACTTTTCACACCCCTGCATTATACCATGATGCTGCTCAGATCCTGGGGTATAAAGACCTACTTAATTAACAATACAGCACAATAAAAATTCTCACATGCTTACGAAGGTGCATTCATCTCTTTGTTCAATATTTCAGCTTGTTGGCTTACAGACTTGGGAGGTTTGTATGTAACTTTAACGGTCTATGTTCCCTTCTTGTGGCTGGCTCTCCAAATGCCTTTTTGGAGTTATACATGGAATACATCTTGACATTTTGTTGCACAGAATTATAATAGAATGCTGCGTATTGATCAACTTCAGTTACGCTGAGAGATAAAACATGGATATGATAAATGCTGGCGTAAGTCCTTCAGACTACTGTGCATTTCTAGAGTAGGAAAATTAATGCCATCCAATTAGAATTTAGTATTCTACGCAGTTAGTATCTAATGGAGCAAAGAATTATCTTATAGGTGTATGCAGATTTGTCTAGACTTATAAATGCTAAGGCCTTAAACTCACATTATACATTGTCTTTTCAAAGATTTTCTGTGGGTATGGTCCATGGCAAAACCCTTTATTCACATGAAAATCTATATATCCATAATTCTTTTTTTCTGTCTGATTTCCCACTGGGTAAATCAGATCAGATTTCTTGTTCTGACAGAAATAGCAAGACATTAAGGTTTTGGTTTTTTTGTTTTTTAATGCAAATGTGACTTTCTACCTGGTGCCAATGGGAACAATGAGGGCTAGTTCAATCAGTACAGTTAGCTGCTTCTAAAATAAGTAGAACTGTGACTCCAGACCAGAGGTGGAAAAAGCACCGAAGAAGTTACTTGAGTAAAAGTGCAGCTGCTTTTACTTCTGGATACTTGAGTACAATAAAGATGTGACGTGTCTGTTTGTGTGTATGAGTACTTTTACTCAATATGTTTTCCAGCGGGACGGCGACAACGTTCACTTAAGTACATTCTCCCCAAAACAGCTGTGCTTTTACTCAAGTATGTTTTTGGGTAAGGGTACATTTTGCACCTCTGCTCCAAATGCACCGAAGAGATTTACTCCTACTGACTCTAAGAAATGAAAATAAAATCACCCTGGTAACCTTTGCAAGTGGTTCCTCCACATTTGTAATGACTCAGAGACATAGGTGCTGGAATGAGGGGCTTGAAGTGGTTTCGATCTCACACAGGATTTAAATTTGGTTCAATCGCTTTCGGTAACCCTCCTGTGCAAATGGTTCCAGACCTCCTGCTCAGAGTCCTTGGAAACATTGGACCATAATTAATTTTTGTTTGGAGAAGAGGGAAAACAAAACAAGCAAAAATCACAATAACCACATATATATTTACATACTCTGGATTTTGCTTACTGCATCAAATATGGCCAGCCCCACAATTCTAGTTGGCAGTTATCTGGCTCATTGAGGTTTGTAGCTCTCAGCAATCAATCTCCGTGTACTTAGAATCCAACTTGTAGGTCCAGATAGACTCAGGATTGTTAGGGGGTGGTTGTCTGTTGCAGTTTGGTGATGTCTACACCATTGAGTCTTCCTTCACGGCACCACAATCTGTTCCAGTTTCATGTGTGATCAGTTATACAATCAGTGCATAGCCAAATTTCAGCCAAAGCAGGGAAAACTGTAAGAACTGTGAATAACCACCGTTTTGATTCATGTAAATGAGACTAGCACAAGCAAGCTTTTTTTCTAGGGAACAGAGAGGGCTATTTCTCTAAGACTTGTAGCTCTGTGGCATACCCAAGCATGCACATTACTCAAAGAAGGCTCTTTCAGAATGGTCATACTGGCAAACGGTATATATCTCAGAACTATGCTTTCACTTACCTGGAGCTCATTCTCACTTGCAGGATACCCAGAGTTTAGGGCTTCCAGAGGTCTGCTCTGCTTCCTGCTCTGCCTTTTGCAATGCTCAAGCTACCTTTTATGTGCCTAGATCCAGGTTTCCCAAGGCAAAAGTCTGGATGCTTTCCTGTTACTTTCCATCAAGGATATAATTGCAAAAATATACGGGGTGGTTTGTGGTCCTGATTCAGTTGCTTTAACATTAACTTTAAAGTTTCTGTGCAAGTATCTCCTCATTGTTTTCCTCTTGGCTATTCTGCCTTCATTTTGCTGCCTCCCACCACTTTCTGTCCTGGAGTACCCATAAACACATTGACTACATCTACATGAGAAACCTCTGTTGACAGAAGTGACTGTCAGAAAGGATTTCCTGGAAAAACTTCTGTTGACAGATTGTGTCTACACATAAAAGCAGATCAAACGAGCAATCCGCTCTGTTGACAGGGAGCAGCCAGACTGCCTGGCCCTCTGTGGACAGAACAACTGATCAGAAACCCTGTCTGTCAACAAAAGGGCCACAGAGCATCTATACCGCTGTTTTGTCAACAGGACACTACAGAGAAAGGTGTTATACCTGAACACAAAGAGGTATAGTACTGCCAGTGGATGAGCCAAGCTTTGTCAGCAGACTGTTCACAAAGCACATTTTGTGTGTGGATGCTTTGTGGGTTTTTCAAATAAAAGCCCAATTTTGTTGGAAAAACTGTCTCATGTAGGTGTATCCCTATCCTATTTTTTTCTCTTTTTCTTCTTGTCTATTTCATTCCCTCTTCAGCCAGTCTCCTCCTCCTTGCCTTTTGGAATCCTACCCATATCTCTTAGGAACATTGAATTTCTGACACAACATCAGACTGTTAAGCTCACAAATCTCTTACAGTGGTCTCTACTTTATTCTTCAGAGATATCAGAGTAACTCTTTTCCTATCTCTCGCACATTTAGTCCTTCCCCAATTTGCACCCCCACTACTTTTCTCACTCATTTCCCCTTTACTGCCTCTCCACTTTGATGCTTCGTATAGCACTTCTCCCGCTAGCATTAATGCTCCCTGCTTTGTCTGCAAAATCTACACTGTTTTCATATTTCCAAGGATGGGTGAGTTAGAGGCTAAGGGGTTAGGGCTGGAGTCTGAGCTTCACAGTAATTGGTTCTAGTGCAGACTATAAAACCCAGTCATTTAGAAAGTAGCAGCTTTTAATACCTTCTGAATATCTCAGACTTTATGAAACATTTGTATTTGGAGATATTTTATTTAAATTGTATAATTCAAACTGCATTGATGCGAGACTATTTTAGGTAGCATAGCCTGATAACTAGTTTTTTATCTCAGTGTATTAATGGCAACCTCGTCTCTCTGCACCAAGAGAAACACCTGCAAAGAAAGCAATGCATTTCAAAATCTAATTTCTTATAATACTCTCTGCCATTTTCATAAAGTAGTAAGCTGCATGCTGTTAATATTGAAGGAACAACCATACCTTACTCAAAGACTAAACCAATCTTAATACAACTACACCTGACCATAGTATTTGCTTAACATCCATAGTTTTGTAGTCCAGTGAGAAGCGGAAAAAGTAGTTGAAAAAAGTACAAGTGATAAGCAAGCTTGCATAAGCTTGCCTCGCGTATTTTAAGAAAAAAAATGGCCCATTCCTGTTGCGGGTGTGCAAAAAGGGCTGTCATAAATGGAAATCACAAAGTCTTGAATCAATTGTTTGTTTCAGAGAATAATAAAAGCCAAACAAGACGTGCATACTGTAAACATAAAATTGTCTCATTGGGTAGGCACTCTCAACAACTCTTATTAAACCAACACTGGGGTTCTGTTCTGTGTTCACTATGTGTGTTCTCTAAAATTCTACAACAATTGGATTATACTAGGGTGCCCCTCTGACTCACTTAAGTGATAATATCTGATCCAGTTTCTTCAAAGTTTGTGGTATGGGAATGTGAAAATCTCCTTTGTCGTATCAGAAGCAGGAGACTGGTTTAGCAGTTTTTTAACAGCACTTCGAGCTGATCTCTTTGTTAATTCTAGAAAAGTTTGGTTTCCAATTTAAAAAAAAACCCTGAATAATAATTCATATTATCTGGTGTTATATAATCATGTAATTAAAAATTCTATCATCTACTGTAGTGTGTGTATGCAGAGAGGTAGAAGTAAAGTTGCTATGGGAATGCTAGATTTCCAGGCTCTTGTGGTTTTAAATCTCAGACTCAATATTAGCATTTTGAGTGTTGAATATGTATTACTTTTGAGCATTGAGGGCCATATTTCCATGGGGACAATAAGTATTTTAGGTGTAATAGAATTGCCTACTTTAGATTCTTGACAGGCTAGGTTTTACTAGAGATGAATGCAGAAACCTTAAAGGTAATTCAAAATTAACAGAACTTATTCTACAACAGCAAAATGGAATACAATTAATGCAATATATATTTATTACGGCCCCTCATTCAGCCACATGCTTAAGTATGCACCTAACTTTAAGCATCCGAGGAATCCCACTCATTTGATAGGACTATTCACATGCTTAAAGATAGATGTGTGCTTAGCTTATGTGGTAAACCAGAGTTTATATGACTAAGTTTTATTCCTGCTAACCTAAGATAATCAGTGAGATTTAACCAGACACCATCATTTTGTGAGTAACCTATCTCTCTCTAAATTTAAAATTAAAATTGAAAAGACTTTAGAATGAACGTCACTCAAATGTCACTGGAAGTACACTGTACTTTAATTTAGTCTTTACAGACTGGCTCCTTGCTAATCAATCCATTAGTGAGGACAAAGTATTTACAGACTTAACTCTGATTATTTATTTACTGACCTTAAAGTTACAGTATGTCTTGGATTATAATGTACCCAAATACTTTGAGCAGTTGAACTTTAACTGAGGAGTTTTCAGCAGAAGGGCCAGATCCTCAGCTGTGTGAATCACGCCAATTCCAGCTGAAGATAGGCCCTTCAGTTGTTAAATATCACCTTTTTAAAAGAGGTAGTTAACAATTTTGTGGCTTCAGAACCATATTTGGCATACTGACCTGTCTGTACCTGCGTGTGTGATTTCTTTCATCCTTAAAAAATATAGGCCTCAACTCTGTCCTCCTGGGTTAAGACAATGTCCAGTGACCTGTGTGGGAAAATGATTTGCATGTGCAGTGAGTGCTCAGTTGATTCCATAAGTAACTTAAGAATGTGAATGTACTTAAAATGTTGTTACATTTTTCCCATAAACAGGCATAGGTGCTGTAACTAGGAGTGCTTGTGTGTGTGTGTTGCGGGGAGTACTGCAGCACCCTTTGTCTTGAAGTGGTTCTCGTTATACACAGGTTTTCCACTTGGGTTCAATAGCTCTCAGAGCCTCCATTCTCAAAATTGTTTCAGCACACCTGCAAAGAGGGATTAATTATCTCAATGATCTCTGATCTCCTTGGGCTCCCATGTGACGGGGTAGTTTACTATTAAAAGTAGTGGTGCATACTGCTTACCAAACCCAGTCAGGCGGCCTGGTCCTTTAAAGTTTTGAAAGCTCCAACATATATACTAGGACCTAGGGTTATTGACAGAGAGGAGGTAGTAGTAGTAGTAGTAGTAGTAGGCATTCTTCAGTCTATGGAGACTATGGATCGCGCCCTTCGTAGTTCCATTTGCGATCATCATTTGCAGTGTCGACTATGACTGTGAAGGCCCACATGGGAGTGACAGTCCTTGCTGCATCTGTTGCATGTGTAATAGATGTCTGGCAGGTCCTTACTGTGTTTTCTGTGGGCTCGCTTCTCCTCTGCTAGCTGTCTGATCCTCATCTCACCTTTCTGAAGGCCCTTGTGTAGTTCCTGCCTTCATCTTCTGCGATCGTCTGCCAGCTCCTCCCAGCTGTCTGGCTCGATGTCTACCTCCCTGAGGTCCCTCTTGCAAACATCTTTGTAGCGCAATTGGGGGCGTCCAGGAGGTCTTTTGCCATAGGCTAGCTTGCCATACAGGATGTCTTTTGGGATCCTTCCATCATGCATCCTGTGTACGTGGCCAAGCCAGTGGAGTCGCTGCTGCCTGAGGAGGGTGTGCATGGTAGGGATTCCAGCTTGCTCAAGGACAGTGGCGTTGGACACTCTGTCCTTCCATGGTATTCCATCCTTGTTTGACGACAGAGAGGAAGTGGTCCCAGAAAAAGTGGTGCTTGGGAGAAAATCCCATATCACTGTATCTTTAAGCTTTCCACTTGCAGGAAAAGGTTGGTTCTGCTAAGTATTCTGAGCCTGATGACTTAATTGGGGAAGGGCCCAGACAAGGGAGAAATTGTAAACCCCTGTAGCTGGCCTAAATTATAATTCAGCTCCAAAGAAGAGATCTGGAGACCCCTGATTAAAAAGAGAACAGTTGAAGTCCAAGCCCAGCATCAGGAAGGGGGCTGAGTAGTTGCCTCCTTAACTGAGCTGAGGGGATCAGGCCTGGAAAAGGTCAGAAAATGCTTCAGCTGGTGTTTGATTTCTTTTTAGTTTTGAGCTGCACCTACAGGCCCAGGAGAATACTAGGACCCGCTACTTTGGAGAGAAGAGTGTGATTTTTGTTGTCTTGTGGTGAGTTGGAAGGACTCTGCTGCTGGTCTGGAGGGAAGCTGGGTGAAGAGACTTTGAAGAGGCTAGCTAGGGAAAGCCAGCTTTGATCCTGACCACATACATCTGGAATGGCATACCCAGAGCAACCTTTTCACCTTCCGTTTCTTCACATCCTTTATTCCTATTGGCTATGAATTATTTTCTCAAAATATTCCTTTCTGTAGAGGGAGAGACATAGTAGTAGATGACCTATTTTCTTTTCATTAAAGCAATGCTGTATGATTTCTCTACTTAGTGTTGGTTAAGCCATAGGAGCTATAACTATTTATTTTTATATTGATGTAGGCTAGTTTTGTGGGAGTCGGGGAATGTCAAAGTGGGACACTTATTTCGAAGCTATCCCCATCTTCACTGTCAGTCTGCAATTCAAAGTCTGCACTTTGAAATTTGCATGGCTTGCATTATGCTAATGAGCTGCTGAATATGCACATCAGTGCCTCATTAGCCTGATTCGAATTGCCTGATTACTATGGCACCTCCGAGGGGAAGGGCGAGTGTAGAAGCAGCCAAAGTGTAAGAAGGGAAACATCTTACCAAAAGGAACACAACAGGTTAGCAGGAAGCAGACCCAAAGTCTCCTGAGTCCCCACGTGATAGCTTAATTGCTATAGTATACTGCCTCTTCAACCAGTGTAGCTACTTTATATGCACAGTAAAGGACGATTTGGCAATGAAGGAATGCATATTTTATATCACGCTTTTAAAGGATGGAAGAATACAAATTATTTTTAAACATAAAAATGGTTTGCCAGTATCCTGTATAAGCATCAATATAAAAGCTGAGTGGAAGCTTGAAATACAGCTATTTAAAAAAAAAAAGAAAAAAAAAGGTACATTTAGTCTTTACCTTTATTGTTTCCAATTATTTTTATAAAATAGTAGCTTTGCCGATTAAATTGGCTGATATTTCTAACCTAGTAACAGCTTGGATGAAAGAACAAAGATTTTAATCAGGAAGAGCAAGTGGGAGGGAGCGAGTTAGAATTCAGTATAATGTTTTTGCTGGCTTACCTTTATGTGGCTGCTGCTCATGTAAGCAGAAATCTGCTTCAGTTGTTTGGGCTGATTGTGGGTGGGATGGAAGGATGCTGGGGGCAAAACCCATACGCCTAACCTGGGGTAATGCAGACAGCTGTAGGGCCTCTGCTGTGGCAACTATTTCAGCCTGTGCTCTGGTACTGTGGCTAAACAGCGCGGTTGTGTCAGTTTTGTGTAGCTTATTGAGGACTCAGGGAACTCAGATCATCTTAGTTTGCCCCAGCCGGCCTCTGTTACAATCTTCTGCACCAGCCTATTTTCTTTTTGTAAGGTTTAATGAAAGAAGGGACCATTAGGTGATCTAAAGTGACTTCCTATAAATCACAGACCACTGTGTTTTGCCTAGTTATCCCCATATTGAGGCTGATAGTGTGACTATAACACAACTCGTATTTGGTTACCTCCTGTTTGGGGAGACTGACGTACAGGGGGAGCGTGCAGGCAGACTAGCATTTCTGTTTCCCCTGCTGTTAAAACCCAAAGGGGCTGGTGTTACTTATTTGTACATGGGCGAGCTTCAGCCTTTGGGGGTTTGTTTTCAAAATGATGTGAAAGAAGCAGACATAGGTACATCCCATTAACCGTAACAGGAGCTTTTTGTCTACAGCCCTCGCTTGTGACACATTGTAATTAGACATTGTAGAAAGTAAACCAGGACTCAGGCTTACACTACCCACATCCTAATCTCTGGTGGATTTAGGCTGAGAAGGGCAAAAAGGTGGCCTATAAGCATTGTTTCCACCCACCTCTCTCCCTCCTGAGATGAGACAAGTATAGCTAAGATTCAGCTCCTGACCTGGGCCCCATCTGTTATGCATTATTATTAACGATGAGAGAAATACACTCTTGTTGTGGTTTGTTCAATTGAATGGCACAAGCAGTAGAATGGGCAGCTAGGATCACCTGTGAAGGTTCTTCTTGATTGAAAGGTAAAATAACTCATGAACAGCATTGCTCCTTCAGGCCTCATTACTTTTACTGTAGAAGCTCCCTTTGAAATTCAACTTCTTTTGGTCAGACTGAGACTCAGGCTCACTGATGTGGTGGGAAGAGGCAAAGGTACCTCAGGCCTTGCATTTCTAAGGGGCCCAGATCTCCAGACACCACTACTACTACTTTGCCAGCAGCTGCTGGAGCTCAGGACCCCTTTGAATTGCCACGGCTGTGATGCTCCACCACTGTGCATGGCTATGGGGGAGCAGGAAGGGCCTTCTGCCCTTGGCCCAGCCATTTCAGGGGCTGGAGCTGAGCCCTCCTCCCACTCTGCCCAGGGCCAGTGGTGACTGTGGGCCCTACTGGCCTGAGTAGCAACAAAGGGAGAAGAAAATCAGTTCTCACTCAGGTAATTTACTTGAAAACACCTTGCAGATGAAATGATCGACTAAAGGCCCCCAGTATGCCAGCAGCTGAAGTCCAATATTGCAAAGCACCTAAGTGTACATAGTAAGGGGTTCTGTGGCACCATACAGACTTACAGGTTTATTTTTCATAAACATTTTTGGGCAAACCCCTACTTTGTCAGATGCGACCCATCTTTTTTGCCAACAGTAGCTTATACCCAAATAAATCTGTGAGTCTTTATGGTGCAACAGGACTCCTCCCTCTTTTTTGCAGATACAGGCTAGCCCGGCTACCCTCTGAGACTTAAGCATGTGTGTAACTACTTTGTCTATGTGTGTGGAGACTCATTTATGTGCTTTGGTGGTTTGGAGTATGGATATGTAGCTGGGGCCATGTTGGGCACGGCTCTGGAGCCCCACAGCTGTGGCTGGCAGTGAAGCCCTAGGGCTGAGGGCCAGGTCCCTGGGCAGCAACAGAGCCCCCCAGGGTAGGGCTGGCAGTGGAGACCATGAGGCCAGTAGTTGGGAACTGAGACGGCAATGGGGCTTGTGGCCTGAACCCTGGTGTGGGGTGTGTGGTGGAGATGCCGGGTGCAAAGCCTGGGGGTGTTGCAGCTCCTGCACCCCTACCCACTGTGCCTATGTGGATATGTACTATGATGAAGCTTTTTACTAGTATGGGGTACTGATGAGAAAAGAGAGGACATATCCTGCACCCAAGTACAGCTGAAAATATGTACATCTGTAATATATATTGCAGTGCACAAAAACTATTTCAGATGTGATCTGATGTGTTAAAACATTGAGAAAATCACTGTTATTTTGTAATCAAGTTTTGAAACGAGCTATTACGTTTAAGAAAGCTGAAAAAGGAAACATGCATATTGAAATAACTCATGCAGTGCTAAAAATAAAAAGTGAAAGAAAAGTGACAGGAGCAGAATTTAAAGCAATTTGAATAAAAAGGAACTTGAGATGACTTAAGGCTGATTAGTTAATATTAAAGATAAATAAGCACATGCTTAGGTGTTTTTCTGATTCAGGGCTTAAGTCCTCTTGATTCACTGGAATTTATGCACATGCTTAAAGTTTAGCATGTACTTAAGGACACTTTCTGGATGAGGATGCTTTTCTGAATAAGGGCCAGAATGTGTATCTCTTGGAAGGAGTAATATTGTCGCTTTTATCTTTCATACCACAAGGCTCAGTTGGTTGATTTTAAAATCCTTTGAGAACAGCCAAAAATTATTTCCTAAATTGTGTTAATTTTACGTTTTAATCCTAAAACTAATTTTTGTTATCTTTTATGTAAAGCTGCACATATAAAAAAAGAAGTGCAAATATATGTACCAGCAAACTGCATATTAAGTTTTTCCTCTATCCTTGATAAATGATTGTCAATCAGTCAACATATAAAAAGATCCAGAATGGCTGCCTGCCTACAGTTACACTAACATTTTACACACAGGCTGTGTCTACATGTGCCCCAAACTTCGAAATGGCCATGCAAATGGCCATTTCGAAGTTTACTAATGAAGCGCTGAAATGCATATTCAGCGCTTCATTAGCATGCGGGCGGCAGCGGCGCTTCGAAATTGATGAGCCTTGCCGCCGCGCGGCGCGTCCAGACGGGGCTCCTTTTCGAAAGGATGCCACCTTCTTCGAGTAAGGAATAAGGGGACTTCGAAATGGCGTCCTTTCGAAATGGCGTCCATGGGAATAAGGGGACTTCGAAGAAGGTGGCGTCCTTTCGAAAAGGAGCCCCGTCTGGACGCGCCGCGCGGCGGCAAGGCTCGTCAATTTCGAAGCGCCGCTGCCGCCCGCATGCTAATGAAGCGCTGAATATGCATTTCAGGGCTTCATTAGTAAACTTCAAAATGGCCATTTGCATGGCCATTTCGAAGTTTGGGGCACGTGTAGACGTAGCCACACACACACACACACACACACACACACACACACAGAGTGGATATACACTTAACTAGATTGCCTATTTCATCAGATGTTACACACTGAATTGGATAGTGGGAGATGAGTTAAGAAATCTGGTCACCTAGTAAGGCAATCTCTGGAAATGTTCTGTTGAAACACAGACACCAGCTGGAACAGCATCCCTCATAAAATAAATTCACATGTACATGCTTTTTTCACTTTCATTTTACAAAATCAAAAAAGTATCTTAATGGAGAGAAAATCTGGGGATCAATGGCCAACTGGTATTAATACTCAAAAGCTGAACTTTTCCTAGGTGGACACTAATCCTGGGTCTCTACTCTACTTTTTCTTAATTGTTGTTTACCTTGTAACATGTATATCCTATCATTCACAGGTAAACAGTGAAAATGAACCTAAGGCTATGTCTGCACTAGGCAAAGTAAGTTGACTGCAGATATGCAATTCTAGCTATGGCAAATGCGTAGCTACAACTGACGTATCTGTGCTCGGCTTACTTGGCATCCTTACTGAAGAAGGTTGATGGGAGAATTTCTCCTGTCAACATCCCTTACGCCACATGTCTCGCAGGGAGTACAGGAGTTGACTGTGACCCGAGAAGTTGATTTTGTGTGTCCCTACCAGACGTACGAAATCAAACCCTGGAAGATTGATCTGGAACAGGTCAACCTTCTGGGTTAGTGTAAACATAGCCTTAGGTTTTAGAGGCTGAAGAATTGCTTTGACAATGTTTACTAATATTTTTAAATATCCACAAGGGGCTTTTTCTGACCTTCAAATATCGTGACATTCCTGTGACAGGTGATACTTCAATATTTAGTGCTCAAATGGGGAAAAAATTGTGTGTGGGGGAGTTTTCACATGAATAAAATGATCAGCATTTTTAAGTCTTGGGAACAATTATGTTGTCAGAGGCAAGAGAACATTTTTGGTAAGGTGCAGGGAATGTTTCTCTGACAGAAAAAATGTGTAAAACTTTTGAAAGCTTACCCCATTTCCTGTAAAACTAGAAGCTCAACTTTCTGGTCCTTAAAATTTTTTTTGTAACTCTTCCATGAAATATTTGAAAGGAAATCCCTCTGTTAACTCTGATTTTCTAAGAGACGTTGCAACTATAGTGCAGTAGACTAAGCCTTTTTTTTTGGTATGAAAAAATAATTAAATAATCAAATCAGTAAAATTCACACTGGCACAGTGGGTCTGTTCAAGGTCTTCTGTGCTAGTTGGGGATTCAGCATGTCTTTAGACAGAATGTAAAATTAATGAGCCCACACTGGTAATTTCAGTGTGAAAACTACACAGAGCTCTTTTGAATATTTCTGAGCCATAAGCTTCTCCGTACTCTCTGAGCTCAGTCTTGCCAGGCGAGCTGAAACCTCAACTTTCATTGACTCCTGTGGGATTAGTGCAGCTCAGCACCAGTGGCTCTAAGAGCTGAGAATGAACTATCTTATAAAATCATGAAGAATTATTATCCTCTGAAAGTTTTCTGAGAATATTGAATGATTTTTAGTAAAAGGGAACAATCTAATTTAGCAGAGACATGGATAGGCTAACCAGTAGCTCTTTATCTCTGCTATGTATTTGAGAGGGTTTGTGCATCTGTCTGTGTAGCCATCCATCTGTCTGGGAGATGATGTACAAGGACTCCTCCTAAATGGAAAGGTAGGACCACCAAATTTGCCTTGCGGCTTCCTTGTATCCTTCCTTAAAGTAAGGTCAGGGTTTGGCTGTGCCAGGGAAATAGGGTATACCAGAAATTAGATTATTACTCATAAAATGGAAAGGGAGGGGTTTGGAAGGAGGAACATTTATACTCATGGGTGAACACAGAGGGGAAGCAAGGGCCAGAGATGGGGACTGAGACAACTCTACCCCCTCTCGGCTGGCAGGGGTGGAAAAGGGACAGCTGTCTACTATATAGTTCCAGGAGTTTGTCTGTGTGTCTGTTTGTCTGCAAGTCTGTCTTTCCTCTAGCTGGGAGACATGTATTCTGTCCTAGCTGTGCCGGCTGCATCTGCAGTGGCAATGGATGGGCGCTTCTCACCTGGCCACAAACTGCTGTGGTAAAAGAGGAGTGGGGTCCTCCTCTCTGCCCCAGACAGCTGAACTGCATACTGCACCCCCATCCCCGTCCCAGAATAATGATTTAAATAAAGAAAAACAAAACTTATTTTGTTGAAGACCCAAGCAACATGGGGTAAATCTTCTAATTTTTAATAATGTAATTCTCTTGGGCATTATTAGTGCAGAGCACTTGGTTTTCCATCCTATGTTGCTTTGTCATCCTTGGTTCTGCTCCTGAGAAACAGCATCTTCAGCATTTTAGCCTAATATTCTTGGCTGGATCGGGGGGGGACAGTATTTGAAATGCTGCTATGGATAAAAGTCAACTGTCTAATCCAATAGCCCTCATGCCAGTCAGCAACATAGTAATGAAATACAGGAGACTTGAGACTCATCTAAAAAAGCGTATCTTGAACTTAGTAAGGGGACTCTAGGCATAATTATGGTCACCATCTGCATCCACAATAAATACTTTTTATTACCAGAGAATGTGAAATGAAAATTGTCTTGACCAAATAGGAAACATTGGGTGACACCCTAACTGTACAGATATTTTTCCTGCATGCACTGGCATTTAGTGTGTGACTCCAAAGGATTTAGTTTTGTTTTGTTTTAAGTGCATCCATAAATAAGCTACCATGGGACACTCAGTATAATAATTCACATTGGGTGTTCAGTGGTGTTGATTGCTTAAGGTGATCACTGCTGCAAAATCTCCCGGACATAGAATGCTTGGCACCTCTTAGCATCATTTTGACAAATTTCCCAAGGTATTTGGCATCGGTTTTGAGAAATGATCAGGGAGATGCCATTACTCAGACTGATGACAGACTGCAGTAATATTGTGCTATCAAGTAATGTTTGCCCCTGGCATGATGCACAAAACCAGAGGAAAAGAGCTAATTTAGCTTGACAGAGGGTGATGAGTTTCCGTTATGAATTCTAGGGTAATATTTAATGTTTCTGAGATACCATGTGCCACTTTTTTCACAAGGTACACCAAACTGTAACCCAGTCGAAAAGATGGAATTATGGAGTGGGGATATAATGATGAAAAGCAAATAGCTCCCTAGACTATGGAGACCCCAGTCTTACAAGGCAGATGAAGACAGCTGCTTATGTTCAGTGCTGTCAGATGAGAGGTTTGGTGAGCTTGGCAAATGGCCAGGATTTCTCTGCAGGAACCACTAAACAATGAACAAACATTTTGGGGAAGTATAAACTAAAACCACACCCTTTACCCTACTTTCCAAAAAAAGCATGCATTACCTCAAAGAGTCATACAGAATCCTGGACATAAAGGATCCTTGTGGTGATATGATAAACTCATTCACACGCTATTCTTCAATGTAGAGATGATCCCATAAAATTTCAACAGCCCGAATCCTTTCAGGCTTTTAATTCATTGCTGTGATACTTTAGACCAAATTCTGAACTCAGTTGCCTAAGTTTAATCAGAAATATTATTACTTACTTGTGTCACAGTAAATAAGCAGTCCTGTAGCACCTTTAAGACTAACACATTTATTTATTAGGTAATGAGCTTTCTTGGGTAAGACCCAAAATCAGAAGAAGTGAGTTATAGTTGAATTTGTCCTGGGCAGAAATTGGATGAGAACTTCAGGATTTAGCCCAGCATGAATATACGACCCATTTACTTTGCAATGGGTTGAATAAAAAGGATGAGCAGCAATTAAACCTTAGTCATAAGGTGTCTGGCAAAATTCTGTTAATTTTCCCCCTTTCCATTTGAATTGGTTAAAAATATCCCAGTATTTTTTATCCATGAAATATGGCTTGACATAAAAATTGAAAACATTAATATAAAATTTTGAATTCTTCCAGTCTGATGTTTTTCAATGAAAAGTTTCCAAAGGCTTTTTTTTTTTTTTAATTCAATTTCATTTTTGTTTCAGGACTGGAAGGGAGACAGACAAAACAGTCATTTCTCTCCTCTACCCCCGATACACATCTAGCTGGTGGGGAGATGAGGGTGACCGGGGTTTTTACTCACAGAAATGCATTTTTTACCTTAACTATTTTTGGCATTTTGGGGCAAACCCCGAGAAGTGTAACAAATACAAATGAAACAAGTCAATTACTTTGTAAAGAAAGAGCTACCAAATATGTTCGGCTGTGTTTGACCAGCTCTACTTTTTACACAAGTGGCCCAAATCTGACTAGTGCTGAGATCCATAAATTCCACTGAAATCCAGTGGGAGTTGCGGGAGCTCATCAACTTCTAGGGATAGGTACAAACGCTTTTACAGAGAAACCCAGAGCACTAAGCTAAGCCACTTCCACCGTGACCTCTGTGTAATGTTCTTTAACAATGAGGATGACATGGCTGTTCTGTGTGCTGGGCAACTGGGCTGCTCTACATCTCTGTAGCACAAAAGGAAATCTGCTTGATTGTAATAATCTCTCCACAGACACAGGAGTTCATGTCCATTACTAGTGCTCAATAATTTGGAAGGCTTGTGTTGTTTTCATTCCAGTATCTCATAAAGGTATTTTCAGGTCACTGCTTTTTTCCCTTTATGGCTTCTTTAGAAGACCAGGAAATGTTTTTCTCATTGAGATTTAACTTAGAAATATCCAGAGTGTCAAGCATAGTCTTTTCTGCTTTTGCGGAAAAATCCCTGGAAGGTCTCAGAGATTTTACTGTGAATAGATACCTCCTAAGGGAAGAGATAAGGGTATGATATCTTTTTAAAGCCTACCTTTATCCAAAATCTTAATTACTCATTGAATTTAACTACATTTTAATTAATAACCACAAAAAATTCTGATTTTTCCCTCTCTTGTGATTCTCTCACAGTGAATTGTGGGAGAACTTGCCTGTTCTCCTGGACACATGAAGGGAATTGTGGGCAAATACTGAAACACAATCAGAACTTGACTGGCTTAGCTGACATCCTCAGTGCAAACTGGTTGAAAGTCTTACTTTAATTTAGTTTATATGCCATGGAGGATCAGCTAGTTTCGGTTGAAGGTGTCAGTAAACTGGCATTAGAGTTGTGTGTGGGGAGCTGGACTGTGTTAATAGAAGGCGCCTGTGCTGGCTATTGGTAAGTCTCCACTTTGGGCTTGGAAATGGGGCGGCTGATTCCAAACTTGAGGAGACATACCAGCACTGGCTATAATTGAGCTAACAAACTAAACATAGAATGCAGCTGGGGCAGCATGAGTGGCTGGAGGACCAGCCACTCTCAATAGATGCCTAGTGTCTCTGATGGACATGTGGTCAGGGTGGCTAGTGCCTCCCGCCGGTGGGACTGCTGCAGCTACCTTCTATTTCTAGTGCACCCACTGGAGGAGAGGGAGCACAGATATGTCTCTTCAGGCTGGGAGTACGATTCCTAGCTCAAAGTGCAAGCGTAACCCTCTGCAGTGAAGCCCTTAGCTTTTGTGACATTCCTACTCCAGTAGTTGTCCAGTTATCACAGAGTCTGTTGCATAGACAGGACACAAATTACTAATGTGAAGCATAATGAGCTTAAAATAAACATAAAAGACCCTTGGGATTTTCATTATTCATCATAAAGATACCAAAATGAAAAAAAAAAGGAAGGAATAAGTGCGTGCATGTGTGTGTGTGTGTGTGTGTGTGCACTTTTCTTTGACAACCATCCTTAAGCTAGCTTGCTGGGACACTCCCAGAAATTGCTGCGGTTATGGGACTCAGCCTCCAATATTCTATTTCAGATTGGTGGTGAATCTATCGTTATCTTTTCCTCTCTCTATGGAGTTTCGAAACTTAATAAAAAGTGATTTTTTTAAAAACACCTTGTAAAACAGAAAGTAATTGGTGGAAGGAAGAGAGGACATGAAAGCACAATTTTTTTTTTAAACACAAGAGATTGTACTGTAAATTAAAGCAGCAGATGCTGACATTGCTCTAGTTAAAGGCTGAGGCAATTTCTTTTTCAGGGTTCATTATTTCAGTTCTTTCGAAGTGAGTCAAACTAAAACTTGGCATGTGTATTGTCAGTCCGGAGGCAAATGCATTAAGCCAAAATGATCAAAATAGCACATTGTACCATCTTAGTTATACACTACCAAAATCATAGCTCAGAGAATGTTTTAGATTCTCTTTCTCTCTTTCCCCCTGCCTCCCCTCACACGTGGAGCTTTCTAATTTCCATTCATCCCTATTTGCTTCTGGATTTAAATCAAAATCTGATTGTGACTTTAGTGTAAATTTGTATTTAATAGACTCAGGCTTGTATTAGATACCTAACAGTTTATCAGAGCTCCTTGATTTAGAGAAGTACTCTAGCAGAAACTTTTGATAGTGGAGACTCAGTGCAAGCTCCAGGGCTCAACAGCTCCAAAATGGCATCGTTAAATAGCAATTTGCTTTCTGTTAGCAACAAAGTGACTCTCAGATTTGAATAATTACTCTTGCTTTGTCTTACAGCAACTGTGTACTATGCAAGATAACACTTGGAAAAGGTCAGACCAAGGCTATGACTCAATTGCTTATTTGAACTAAATACTTCCAAAGGGCACTGAGAAGAAAAGTGTGTTTGGGAAGGGCAAGGAGAGATTACAAAACAGACTGTTCCACTCCGAGCTCTGGCTTGTAGCTCTCCGACACCTATACCCAGTGGCACTTGACTTTTTCCTGTATGCAACTTTTGTTCTGTTTGGAAAATGTGGAATCCGTTCCAAAGCCTAGCAAAACAAATGGAAATACTTTCACAGATTTGAGAGGGTTTTGGATTGGGCTCATGGTGAGGATTTAGGTGCCCTCTGTATGCCATTTAAAGAATCTTCATGCAGTCTGAAATTAGTTGAAAGACTTTGTGTGCATCTAGGGAGATGGGGAGGTGTGTCTGTGACTCTCAAGTGAGGAAGATTTTAGATGACAATGAATTGTGTTGGCAGGTTACAAAAAGGGAGTGAGAAAAAACTAAAAATAGAACAAAATCAGAGTGAAGAGAAGAACTAGACTGAGTCTGAGATAATCTATCTAATGATTAGTGTAATATTCAGCACTTATTATAGCCAGAGCTGCCAGTGCAAGCTAAGGTTAAGACATTAATCCCATCTTTGCCACCACTGTGGTATCCTAATAATATAAAAACTATTAAGGATTAAATGTAGTGAAAAACAGATGTTATTACAGGGTCCTATACCATGCCTAGATTTCTTTTCTACAGGACTCCTGAAAGGGCCCCACCTCTTAATAGCTCCACTTCCTGCACAGAAGTAGATGTGCCCAGATACAGCACCTGACTCTACTCACTTTGGGTGCGTCTACACTAGCCGGCTACTTCGTAGTAGCCAGCACAACGTCGAAATAGCACCCATCACGTCTACACGCGCTGGGTGATATTTCAACGTTGAAATCGACGTTAGGCAGCAAGACATCGAAGTCACTATTCCCATCCTCGGATGGGAATAGCACGCTACTTCGACGTTCAACGTCGAAGTAGGATGTGTGTAGATGAGCCGCGTCCCGCTACTTTGAAATTGTGGGGTCCTCCATGGTGGCCATCAGCTGAGGGGTTGAGAGACACTCTGTCCACCCCCTGCGGGGCCTGTGGTCCCCGCACGCAGCTGCCTTAAAGGCACCACGGACCCAGATTTCCTGTGGCAGGAAGCTGAGAGTGTGCAGGCAGCAGCACAGGCAAGTGCTAGCCCTGCACGCTTCTCAGAGGCCCCGATCCCCTCTGCCTTCATCCATTGCCTCAAGCCAGCCTCCCGAGCGCCCCCAAGGCTCCCCTCCTGAGGGGACCCAGGCACCCCCAGCAGGCAGGCGGGGGGCCAAAAGGACGCGGGGTCCCTCCTGGTTGGAGGCCGAGCTCTGAGACCTGCTGGGGCTCTGGGGCGAGGAGGAGGTGCTCCACATGACGGGGACCAAGCGGCGGAACGCAGAAGCATTCGCCCAACTGGCTGAGGGCCTGGCCACGCAGGGTCACCCTGCCTGCACTCCGGATCATGTCCGGAGTAAGGTGAAGGAGTTGAGGCAGGGGTACACCCGGGCCCGGGACTTGGCCAGCCGGTCTGAGGCTGCCCCCCCCACTTGCCCCTATTACAGGGAGCTCAGGGCCATCCTGGACCCCCGGGACACTTCCTCCCCCCCCCGGCCACCCTTGACACCACGGTCGACGAGCCCCAGCAGGCGTCGGAGCCGGAGTCTGGCCCGGAGGCCAGCCCCACACTCCGGGGCCCACCCAAGGAGCCCCCCCTCAGGACAGTGGAGGGGGGTCCAGCAGCGAGGGGGGGGGGGGGGGGGGGCTCCTCATCGACCTCCCCTCCCAGAGCACCAGCCAGGCGTCCGCCCACCGGGCTTCCCCTGACCGCAGCAATGGACGGTCAGGTACGTACCCCACAGAGCACACACCCATGGGCCGCAGGGTGGGGGCACCAGCCACGACCGGGAGCCTCACACACCCCCAGCAGACCCCAACCTGCGAATGCCCAGCCACAGTACAGTCCCAGGACAGCGGCACGGCCATCAGCGCCCATCAGCACTCGTACCTATGGACAGAACTCAGTCTTGACCCCAGGGACGGGGTGACAATGCCATGGCGACAGACAACAGGGACATCAAACCCAGCGACAGAGACGGAGACCCAGCACCCAAGAGGGGGCGGGGAGAACGGGCCACAGGCCAGGGCACTGTACTAACAGCCTTCCCCTCCCTCTCTCCCTCTTTCCAGCTGCAGCATCTGACACCCCAGGCAGCCAGGCACCCTCTGTCGTCCCCAACAGCCCGCCGGAGGCCAGCCACTGCCAGCGGCCAGAGATACCCCCAAGGCCAGTGGGACGGTCCCACCGCCGCTGGACTCTGGGGATGGCCCCGGTGGACCCTCAGCTCCTGGCAGCTCTCCGGCGGCAGACAGAGGTGGCGGAGGAAAGACCCCGTTTCGAGTGGGAGGAGTCCACCCAGTGGTGGGCGGCATGGAAGGACTTTATGGGGGTTTTCAGGGACATAGCTGGGTCAATCCGGGAGGCCGTCGCCTGGCTCCTTCCCCCCGCTGCCCCCCAGGCCGCCCTCCCTGCCGCCCCACCCACCTCACCGCCTGCTACCCCACCTGCCGCTCCACCCGCCTTACCACCGGCAAGCTCCACAGAGCCCACTGGGGCTGAAAACCGGCCAGTGGAGGCATCCCGGCCCTACCTGCCAGTCCTCCCAGCCCCCAGCCGGCCACGCTGGGGACCGCAGACACGGGGAGGGGCGGTTGCGAGCTGTACCTGCTGGGAATCGCGCCTCTCTACTCCTACCCCAGACTGATGGGGGCCCGGCGGACAGCTCAGCTGTTGGCCCATGTACATAGTTGTCCCCCTTTTTGTATATAGTTGTCTCCCTTTGTGTAGATTAGTTGCAGTTTCTTTGTTGAATCAAACAAGTTATCTGGTTAAAATAAAAAGGTTTTATTTTCGAAAAAGCTGGAGGTGTGTGCTTGTTGGGTGGGTGGTGTGCGGGTGTTGGGGGCGGTGTGCGGGCATTGCGGCCTGTGTGTGGGGCGGTCTTCTGGGGAAGTCCAGGGAGGTGCTCAGGGGTCTCCCTGATCGAAGTGGGCCCGCAGGGCCTCGCGGACCTGTACCCCCTCATGCTGGGCCTGGCGGCTGGGTGCGGCGGCCGGCTGGGGGAAGCCCGTGCCGGCGTCAACTGACCATCCCGGATGAAAGCCTCTCCCTTGCTCTCAACGATGTTGTGGAGCATGCAGCAGCACCCACAACCTGGGGGATGTTCTGGAGGCTGACGTTCAGTCGGGCAAGGAGGCACCGCCAGCGGCCCTTCAGACGGCCAAATGTTCTCTCCACCACCTGGCGGGCGTGGTTCAGGCGGACATTGAACTGCTCCTGGCTGGTGTTGAGGTGGCTGGTGTACAGGCACATGAGCCAGGGCTGGAGCGGGTAGGCCGCATCTGCCACGAGGCAGAGGTGGACGGTGGTGTCCCCCAGAGGGAGATCCCTCTGGGAGATGTAGGTCCCCGCCTCCAGCCGGTGGCACAGGCCTGAGTTCCTAAAAACATGGGCATCGTATGTGCAGGCAGGCCAGCCCATGTACACGTCCTGGAAGCAGCCCTGACTGTCCACCATGGCCTGAAGAACCACGGAGTGGTAGCCCCTGCGGCTGATGTATCTTCCTCTGCCGTGGTCTGGGGCGCGGATGGGGATGTGGGTCCCATCCAGGGCCCCGAAGCAGTTTGGGAACCCCATGGAGGCGAATCCAGTGACGGCTGCGTCCAGGTCCCCGAGTTGGACGACCCTCTGGAGCAACATGGCGTTAAGCGCACAGACCACCTGTTGGGAGGGAACACAGGTGCCCATGAGGCTGTGCAAGGTGCCCCAGGGCCCTTCCCCCAGGCCCCCCTCCCAGGAACCTCCCCGGGTACCCCACTTGCCCAGCCCGTCCCTCCCTGGTACCCCTCCCTTTCCAGCCCCACACCTGGCCCCTCCCTCCCTCCTTCCCTCCCTCCCCAAGCCCACACCTGGCCCCCCCGTGGGGGCATGCCCGGGCCTCCTTACCTCCATGACAACGGCCCCGACCGTGGCCTTTCCCACTCCTAACTGGTGTCCCACGGAGCGATAGCTGTCTGGAGTGGCCAGCTTCCAGACGGCTATTGCAACCCTCCTCTCAATGGGGAAGGCACGCCGTATCCGGGTGTTGTGGTGCCTCAGTGTTGGGGTGAGCCACTGGCAGAGCTCGAGAAAGGTCTGCCGGCGCATGCAGAAGTTCCAGAGCCACATATCGTCGTCCCAGTCCCACATGACGAGCTGCTTCCACCACTCGGAGCTGGTGGGGTAGCTCCAGAGTTGGGGGAGCAGCCAGTGAGGGAGGAAGAGGGGAGCCCAGTGGTCAGGGGCATCCCTGTCTGCCTCCGGAGTGGGCTTCTCTAGCAGGAGCCACTGGGCGGCTTCCCGGGCAGCACCTAGCAGGGCGCTTGCCCCCTGGATGACTACCTGGAGGGCCTCCTCTTCCTGCTGCTGCTGCTGCAGCTGCTGCTGGGTGTCCATATCTGCTGTGACTTGGTCTGTGAGAGAGTGGCTACTGCTCTGCAGACCTTGTGCTGTGCAGGCCGGGGGTGTCTGGGAGGGGCCTTTTAAAGGAGCGGCTTGCAGCTGCCCCGGAAGGGCTAGTGTGCTCTGTGACCCGGTCCGCGGTCTTTCCTGGCCCCTTATTTTGAAAGAGGGTGCTCGTGTGTGTGGACGCTCTGCATTTCCTTCCAGGGCGGCTCCTTTCGACGTTCCCAGTTGCTACTTTGACGTTGAACGTCAATGTTGCCAGCCCTGGAGGAGGTGTAGATGATAATCGTTGAAGTAGCCTATTTCGATGTTCTTACTTCAAAATAGGCTACTTCGATGTAATGTGCTAGTGTAGACATAGTCTTTAAGTCCTAGTTAGCAGTTGCTTACAACTTTACCAAGCCTTAACAGTTTTAGCTAAAATGTTGCGTGTTTGTTGTCTGCCTGAGCCTGAATGTTTTTGGAGTTTCAACAAAAATGGTTCTTCTATTTCTAAGAATAAGGTTAAGGAAAAGTATATTGCAAAGGTTTAAAGACACCCCCTCTTTGCTTTGAATCCACAACAATTTCAATTAGAACCTCTAGCGTTTCCATACTTTTGCACAGGAATGTGCAAAATAAATTTGTTAGAACAGCTTAAGTTCTGCAAAAATTCTACTTGTTAGTCCAAGACCCACTTCGTCATGATGCATGAGTGGTGAAGTGGGTCTTTGCACGTGAAAGCTTATGCTCCAAAATATCTGTTAGTCTGTAAGGTGCCACAGGACTTCTTGCTGTTTTTGAAGATACAGACTTACACAGCTACCTCTCTGATTAAAATTGACTGTATCTCGTAGTGTAGACGCAGCCCTGATGTCCCAGTTTTATGGGAATAGTCCTGATATGTGGGGATCTGTTGTAAATAGGTACCTATTACTCTACACTCCTGTCCCAGTTTTTCATGACTGCTCTCTGGTAATCCTACCTGCAACTGTTCCTCCTGGCTATCCGGGGGCCTCTCTAGGCATGGGCATAGGAACAGTGCACGGGCAATTTGTCCTCGTCTGTGTTTGCAGTGCTCCCCCTGCTGGCAATTTGGCAGTGTTGAAGAGGGAATTTCTTGACTGAACTATACAGGGAAAAGAACCAAGTGGGTAAAGGTTGTCCGGCGGCAGGGAGGGGAAAAGAAGATGAAGAAAAAGGGTCTTCGCTAGCAGAAGGCCAGTTTTTGGGAAGACTGGAACTGGCTGTTTAAAGAGATTGGAACAAAGAGCTGTCAAGAGATACTGAAACTGGGAGAGAGGAGATTGAAGTTGGATGAAAGATTTAGGGTCGGGAGATGGTACTAGCTGGATGAGGAGCTTAGGACAAAGATTCAAGGGGGGAAGACTGTGGTGATGAGCCTGAGAAGGGTGACTGAAACTGGAAGCTAGTTTTCTGGGAAGGGAGACTGGCACTTGGAAAGGGAGTCTTAAAGGAAACTGGTAATGGCTATGCGAGGAGACCGGGACAAGGAAGAAGAAGTGGGCAGGGGGAAGACAGGTCTAGGAAAGGGCCGTGCTGGAGGGAACATGGGCAGAAGGGCCTGTGTGACAAATGGAACATGTTCTCCTTAGGTCCTAGGGTTTCCTTTTCCTTCTGTAAACTGTGAAGATTGTTCAGTCATCAGAACTCCTGGAGCTCCTGAGACTTACGCATCTTGTGCTGTGGGGAGGCTGAAGATCAGAACTGTGTGTGTAATTCTTTGTTTCCTGATCCTCTGCTCCAGTTGGCTTTCCCACTGGAATGATCAGGACATGGAAGGGTGAGAAACATGTCAGATCAGTGGAGGGGGGCACAATTAACTTGCTTATGTATTATCTGATAAGCTGGTGGAGGGACAATGTGATGACAGCATAGTTTTCCCATTCCTTCCTCTCTCATGGAGCTGAATACACGCAGAACATCTTGTTCTTTCTTGGGACTGAATCGAGTGGGAGTAGTAGTAGCAGCTATCTCTTATTCATCACCTCACCTCCATACTGCTTCAATGGCTTTTGCTCTCTTTTACAGGCAAAAAAGAGGAAAATCTTTAGCTCTTTGCCAAAACACTAAAACATATTCAGCACAAAAGAATATACAAACTATATAAAGCCTTGAAGTGAATGTGCAAAATCATTTTATACATCAAATTTTTTCTCTCAAATTCTTTCTGGAAACAGAGAGAAAATCTGCTCACACAAGAGCTTTCAAAGACTTAAAACCATTCTCTTTGCCGTTCAGTTTTTTTGCTGTGCATTATCTCTGAAGACTTTTGCATGTGCTACACTAAAAGACAAGGAGGAATTATCCATTTTCTTTACTCAACTACTTTGAAAGAGGTATCTAAATTTTCTACCAGTGTAATTAATATCAAATAGGAGAGTCTTCCTGTTTAAATCTTATTCCCAGATTGCAAACCATTTTTTGCAGCATTGAAAAGTATCTGCTGGTGGAAACTGTTCCCTCACATCCTACTCCATCTGGATGTTCCTTTAGAAACTTTTGTGATGTTCCTCTCTTTTAGGTATGCATGTAACCCTCATTAACTTAATGCATCTCAAGCACATACCACAGAGGGTGAAAGCAGAGGAAAAGCATTTGAAGGCAGGATAATCAGTGCTCTTATTTGGAAATTATAACGATATCTCAGCCACAGGAGGAGGGTAGGGAAAATGGGGCCTAAGTTCCATACAGTGCCTTGGGAAAAGAAAACCCTTAATCTGACTCGTTATTGTCTGAAGATGATGATGTTGAGAAGCAAAGTTGTGCTCTTACTACCAGTGTACTGAATCCATCTCTTTTACATTCTGGTAACTTGGGGAAAAAATCTGTTATACAGTAGGATTTTTTTGTCTGCTAAAGTCATTATAAAATGGAAATGAAAGCATTGTGAGCCAAATCTGAATTACAAATACCCTGTGTGGAGTTTTCTGTGAATACTATGCAATTGCTGTTCATCCTTAACAGCTTTGGGCATGGATGGGATTTTGTCACATCACGTTCACAAAATTCTCATGGTTTTGGTAAACTGGAAAACTTTCACACTTCAAATTATAATTGTTGAGAGCATTGCTTAAGGGCAAATGTGTTTTTATTCTGGAATCACCCAAGTGTGAGCCTGAAAATTATACATCTGTGAGACAGAAGTCTTTGAATATATTGCATTATCATAGAGTGGCATGGCATCTGGGAATGATATTGCTAAGGATGCAGCTAAACTCCCGTTTTAGGGAGTACTAATTCATCATGAAGCAGAAGCTTATTAATTTTTGCTTAATTGATTTTTATGTGCATAATTTTGATGTATATAATGCATATGTCTATAATATCATGCTGATATTTCTGATAAAATGTGATATCCAGGTGGCTACCACAGATCCAAGCTTTATTTTTTTTTCTTGAGATGTGAGTGTGTGAAATATATCAGATTCCCAACCCTGGATCCTGTACTCTTCTGTTTGCCTGGAGAACAGGTACAACATGAGCAACAGTATCATAAGCCTTCTTGCATTGTTCCCAACTTGCAAGAGCCAAGAACATACTTGGCAAGAATATTTCCTATGGATAAAATTTACCTCTATGCAGAGCATTAGCATGAGGTTAATACATAGATATTGTGTGAGCCCTCTGCCAATGTGAATTTATCTTGCTGGAAGAGCTCAATAGAGCAATTGGTCCTGGACTAGAAAAACAACAGAGCCCTAGTTTTGATGATGTAATATTTAAGACTGATGTAGCTCCTGAAAGGCATTCAAAAGGGCAGTGACATACACAGATGCCAGTCAATAGCCTTGATCCAGTAATCCTTGAGTAGCATGAAAATCTGCTTTTCCAGGAGTTCCCACTGAAATCAATCACACTGATTGTGCAGATCACAGCAGTGAATTGCTAGAGATCAGCATGCTAGCATTTTTTTCTATTACTCCATGTGTGTTTTTATTACGTGCCATAAGTTTGCACAATGCATGTTGTCCATATCCTTCAGTACTCATTAGTGTGCGTGTACCCTTCTAGTTCTAGACTGCTGCAGTGCCTAGATCAGCTGAGTGTAAGTTAAGTAGCCCTGGGAGGACTACCTAAATTATGCCAGGCAAAGATTATCTTTCCAAAATAACCATACAGTAAACCCTCAAAATGCATGACTTTGAGTTGCACTGAACTCGCATTAATGCAAGTTAAGCACAAATCAAAGCCGCCCTGCAGCTGTTTGCCTGACAGGCTCCCCGAGCTGGGAAATCCGGGCAGGCAGACAGCCATCTCTGCTGGGGGAAGCCAGGGAGAAGCGTGCATGGCTCCCCTAGTGGGCTGGTCAGTTTCCCGGTTCCCACAAGCCCAGGGGAGCTGGGAACAAGGCAGCAGGAGCTGGGAAACCCCCCACCCCCATGGCTGGTCAGTTTCCTGGATCCCACAAGTGGCAGGGAGATGGGAACCAAGTGGCATCAGCAAATTTTTCATTTGGCTGGGTCTGACCTCTTTACACTGACAGTGAAATGCAAATAATATACTGATATATTAATATATACTTTAGGTGGGAGAAGCCTTCCAAGGTCCTACCACACACAAATTATAGTCTAATTTACCATTTGCTGTCCAACTCGACTTGTGCTGTATGCAAGGGTGATGCATATTTGAGATGAATAGCTGAGTCTTACAGGTGTTGCGGACTTAAACATTTGTTCTTCATCTTATCCTGTCAAAACTAATTAAAATAATGGAATAATAGTTTAAAGGCTGCCTTAAACTATATCCTGTAATTTCTGAGGGCCCATGTGGTTATACAAATAAGTGACAGAAAAAATGAATTTGGAATATCTGCCCTTCTGTCCTTCCTGTTGGTACAACCATGTAAATAAATTACCCAGGAATGCTTATTTGTAAGAAGGCACCCTTAGAAGTAACTCTGCATAAGATGACTTTTAAGAGTAGTGTTGCTGTTGGTGTACATGATGGTTATACTTCTGAAAATGCAGTGAAACAAAATGGTGCAATAGTGTGATTAAGAGAAAAGGGTAATTAAACAAGATATGAAGCAGTCACAGATGGACAAATACTTCAGTGCTTGCATGTACCCATTTAGAGAATCTGAGTGGAATTCATCTATAGCAATAAGGCCACAACATTTTCATTTTTTTCATAATGCTTCTTATTTTATTGCTTAATATTTACCCACCAGATGACTTATGAGTGTTATGTTCAGCTTCAGTAACGTTTAATTTTTTTCTGGCAGTAAAATTAAAATGTGAAACTGTAGAAGATGTGAAGATACCATTTTATTCTTACTTTGGTACAGAAAACCATTGAAAGAAGAACAAGGGAGATGAAAGTCCAAACATCAATTAATATATATGTCTATAGCTTAGGTTTGCCATCTAAAAATGCTGTGCAAATAGTTGGAGTGCACAAAAAATCCCCCCAGCCCTCAAAAAATTGATGCAGCTGAACAAAGAGACTTCAAGGTTAAGTCTTCAGCCAGGAATGACTGTTGGAAATATCTCCAGATGAATGGAGGAACTGGAACAGACTGATGAGTGCTGCAAAGATGAAACTGAGAAGACTGAGATAAAGGAAAACCTAGGTAATTATTTTTAAAAAAATGGGTTTTAAGTGTTTATTGAAGTACTGCAAATATCAATAAGTAGATTCCACTTCTAAACATATTCACCAGGGATTGTGATGACCCCATAGTGATGTCAAGAAAGAATATGCACATTTTTTTGTTGGGACAGATGACTTCACCAGTCAAGATTAAGGACCTGACCCTTCAAAAAGCATAAGACTGTTTGAGCCTTTAAGCAGTTCTGTTGAAGCCAATGAATTCACTCACGTGCTTAAAGCTAAACATGTACAAGCATGTGCAGACTTGGATAAGTGATCCTAGAAAGATTTTGCTGGTTGCTTTACAGTTGGATCTGTGCTCCATTTTGCTGCTTCATCAAGTATGAAAGAGTGTGAACATTTATTTATATATTTATTTATTTATCTATTGTATTTTGTCTGTTGTTTTTAACATTAGAAATATCATAAAAATATTAAGTCTGGCCCTTCCTTCTTTTGCAGGAAGATTTTAAGTTACAGTAAACCCCCACTTTACACGATTTTGACATATGCGTTAATCGTATTAATGTGATTGTCAAAATCCAGGGCTCCAGCTGCCCACTTCTTCTCAGCTGGGGGAAGTAGGAAGCTGGAGATGGAAGGGGGCATGGCTTCTCACTGGCTTCCCCCCAGTTTGGAAGGCTGCTCCTTTCAGTGCACTGATGCCAGCTCCAGAGCTTGGAGCTCTTGAAAACCAGGGAAATGCCGCTGCTGGGAGGAGGGGGGAAGTGGGAGGGAGGGAAAGCCCCTAAGCCCCAGGGAGCTGGGAGCCAGGATCAGCAGTGCCTGGTCAGTTTCCTGGCTCCCACAAGCAGCGGGAGCCAGGAAACTGACCAGGGGCTGCTGTGCCTGTCTCCTGGCTCCCTGTGCTGAGCAAGAGCCTGGAAAGTGACCAGGCGCTGCTATGCCTGGCTCCAGGCTCCTGGGGGCACGGAAGAGGATGCAGGGGGTCCCTTCCGCCAACTTACACAAAATAATGTGAGTTATGCAGAGGTTGCAAAGAATGCAATCCCCACGTAACTTGGGGTTTTACTGTACCTTAATTGAAAGGACGTGTGTGTTGAATCAAACATAATCATCCTTTCTCTAAAGGTTCAAAAGTTACTAAAATTTAGTGGTGTTTGTCCTATTAAACCCCCTTTCTGTGACCAGATTTCAGGTTCTTGAAATTTATGATGTCATGACGTAATTAGCTCTTCAGATAGCCTTCCAGGCCACCGAGGAATTTATTACTATTATAAATTAAAGGAAAATTAATCTTTAAGCACTGTACACCACACTTGCTTGCCAAAAATACCCTGAAAACCTACTTATTACACATTGCAATGCATTAAGAAGGGTCCAGCCTTTTTACCCTTTATTTTTAACTTTCTTTCTTTTTCAAAGTTGTAGCTAGTGTTCAGGGATGATTCCAGTGTTACTTGCTGGGCAGTGCAGCTAGAGTGCACTTCATCCTTAACTATAAATTCTTGGGTGGTTTTAGCATCAATATAAGAGCTGAAAGAAGGATGGTTAGTGTTGCTCTTTTGCACAAAACTATAAAGGACAATATTGTTCAAAAAGCACTGTCCTTCCTTGAAGCTAAAAAACATTTTTATGAAAAAGAAATGCAAAACAAATTACATATGGAAAATGCTTTTAATTTTTGTGTTTTTTCCAAATTTGTTATTTTCCCAGAAAAAATAAGTAACAGTTTTTAATGGGAAGACTATTTGTGCATCTTTTGGTCACACATCCACTTAATATTAGTATAACGCCGACAGACCCAGGTTGCTGGCACCAGAGGGAGAGCCTGCGAGCATAGGGTCTAAAGCTCTGCACTCTACAATGTGAGTTAAAGGTCAGCTGGCTCTCAGCCTAGGCTGTAGAGCAGAGACTTCATTCACCCCAGATGAGGTCTCAGTGCCTCTGGGTACTACATTAGGAATGATGCTGGAGAGTTGGATCCTCATATCACGTGATTTCTCTGAACACGGGTCATACCAAAACACTCTGAATCAACTCTGAGGGTGTGTCTACACTACAAAGAAATTTCGAAAGGGGGAACATCGAAAAACAAAATTGAAATAAGGGATTTTGAAATAGCACAGCTACACACACAAAATGGATCGCCGTACCAATCCACTATTTCAAAAGAACTACCCCCATGCTTCAAAAGGGAGCGTCCACACAGGAAAGTGGGCTCTTTTGAAATAAGCAGCTAGGAAACACCATGCATGGGGTCACATGGCCCACAAGCCCTTCCGGGTCCCACAGGCAGCAGCCACCTTAAAGGGCCCCTCCCAAACACACCCACCCTGCACACACAGAGCACTGCCAAGCAGTACACAGCACTGCGTGGACCATGCTCCAAGAACAGGAGGAGAATGGAGGAACAGCAGCTGCCCAAGGCCGATGTCCCCACCCACACCAGGACCCAGGTGACGCTTGCCATCCTGGGCATGATGGAATCCCTGGGGCCCACCTCCCCCGCCCACGGGGGCCCTGCAGGCCCTGGCAACGGGTCAACCGCCACTCCCCATCCTGCGTCCTCTGGAGCCACCCCAGCAGTGGAGACTGGTGGGAGAGGCGGGTACTGGGCCAGTGGGGTGATGAAAGGTGGCTCCAGAACTTTAGAATGATGAAGCAGACATTCCTGGAGCTGCATCAATGGCTCACACGTGGCCCTGCAACACGTGGACAGCTGCGTGCGGCCCGCGCTCCCGGTCGAGAAGCATGTGGGGATCGCCCTCTGGAAGCTCACCACCCCAAACAGCCATCGTTCAGTGGGGCACCAGTTCGGGGTGGGCAAGGCCAGCGTCGGAGCTGTCCTCCAGGAGGTAAGTCAGACAAGGGCCCCAAACCCACCCCAGGAAACGGGAGAGGGCAGGGGGGCCCCCGGGTGGGGGGGATCCCCGATGTGCAGGCCCCACATGTCAGTGCCCCACTTCTACAGGTGGTCCAGGCCATCAATCGCCTCATCCTGCAGAGGGCCATCCGCCTTGGCGACTTGGATGATGCCATGGCAGGATTCACAGCCCTTGGTTTCCCAAACTGCTTTGGTGCACTCGATGGCACCCACATAGTTATCTGTGCCCCAGACCATAGCACGGGACACTACATAAACCACAAGCGGTACCACTCGGTGGTGCCCCAAGTGCTCATTGGTGCCCAGAGCCAGTTCTGTGTCATTTGCGTAGGCTGGTACAGGCAAGCCCATGACGCCCGGGTACTATGGAACTCCTGGCACGGGCGGGGCATGGAGGAGGGCACCTACATCCCTGCCTGGGACCTCCCCTTGGGGGACACAATGATGCCACCCTGTATAGTGGCTGATGGGCCGTATCCTTTGCAGCCATGGCTAATGTGCCGCTACAAGGGGCACACCACCGCCAGCCAGGACATTTTTAACACCCGCCTGAACCACTCCCGCAACACTGTGGAGCCTTCGGATGCCTCAGGGGGTGTTTCTAATGCCTGAACACATGGCTGGACGTCAGCCAGTCCAACATCCCTGGGGTGGTCGCGGCCTGTTGTGCTCTGCACAATATAGTAGAAGGCAAGCACGAGTGCTACATGCCAGGGTGGGCTGCAGTGTGCAGCCCCGGCTATGAGCAGCCACCCACAGCCCCATGCCGCCAGGCACATTGAGAAGGGGTTAGGGTCTGGAAAGCCCTCTGGGAGGCCTACAGGTGGGAGCCACGCTGACCTCCACCTGGCACATGGCTCACACTCACCCTGCAGCACAGCTCCCCCACACACAGGGGACACTGGGGTGCACAAAAAAGGGTTTATAAACTGGGAGCCAACTATATACATGTAATAAACACCTCTGAAGAATTGTGTGGGGTCTTCCTATGGAAGCTAAATATGGGGGGGGGAAGAGAGAGAACTATATGCAATGAGCAGGGGCCACAGGCACGGGCAGGCCTAGTCCCCCACGGGAGTGGGGGGGGCGATACCCCCCAGTGGGTACAGGGCCCCTGCTGCCCCAGGTAAAGGGGCTCTGTCAGGGCTGGGAGGGGGTTGGCAGGACGAGGAGGTAGGATTGGCCAGGGGCTAAGGGACGGGGTGGGCTGGGTGGGGGGGATGGGTTGCTGGGGGGGCCGGGGGGAAGTTCCTCCTTCTGGCTTGCACTGGCAATCAGCCAATGGCCCAAGGCAAGCCAGTCAGAGGGGGTGAGGGTAGGTGGGATGAGGGCGGTGAGTTTGGGGGTAGCAGGAGCTGGTTTGGGGGCAGTGGGAGCAGGTTCGGGGGTGGCGGGAGTGGGTTCGGGGCTGGCAGGGGGGCCAGCCGTTGGAGGGCTGTGGCTGCCTCAGCCCAGACCTCCCTCCATCAGGCCCTGTTCTCCCGCTCCATCTGCAGCCACCCCCAGAGCACGGCGGTCTGCTCCTGGAGAGCTGTATTGTAGACCTCTGCCACCTCCTGTGGGTCGTAGCGGCATCACTGTCGGGCCTTCCGGGGCTGGGAAGGCAGCAGCCTGAGCAATGGGAAGGAGGGCTCTCCGGCTCCGTTGGACGGTGGCGCAGGTGTGGTCCAGCCCTCAGAGGATGATGGTGTGGAGACACAAGGAGAAGAGAGGCCACTTGTCATTGTTGTCATGAGGGCCCGGGGGCTCCACCCGCGCCATCCCCAGATCATCCCCCAAGGTGGTGCCTCCCCTGCCAACCCCCGCTTGGGACTCTCATGTGCCCACTGGGTCATCATCTATGTGGCAAATACTGGCTGTGGCCTGGCCCCCACATCCCTTCCTGGTTGGGAGGGCTGGGGTGCTGTCCACAGGTGCAGGTGCTGGATGGCGCTGTGCCTGGGATGGGGCAGGGGACCATGGGATAGGCCCCCCACCCAGACCACCCAATCCACCCGTTACTTACCTGGGGCTCCGGAGAACAGGTCTGGGGATGCCTGGCTGGAGGTACTGGAGCTGACCGCAATCACGAGTGGTTCCCACTCCTCTGAGTCACTCCCTGGCTCTGCAGGTGTGGTCGGGGGGGAGGGTCCTGGCTGTTCATGTGGGTCCATCTCCCATTCGGTGTCTAGCCTGCATATGCCGACCACCCCTGATGGCTCAGGGACGTCCTTTGGACCGAGGAGCTTTTCCAATGCCTGGTAATGGGGGCACCTCGGGCTGGCCCTGGCTCCCGATTGCCTGCAGGCATCCCTGGCCCGGCTATAGGCCTGCCTCAGCTCCTGCACCTTTGAGTGGACCTGAACAACCATGCGCTGGTGGTGTCCCCGCCTCCACAGCCCCAGTGACAGCCGCTCAAAGGCGGCTGCATTGCGGGGCCACCCGGTGCTGTGGAGCAGCACCTCCTCCTCTGCCCAGAGGCCAAGGAGGTCTTTCACTTCAGCCTCTGTCCAGGATGGGCCCCTCCTTTTCTGGCCCTGGCTCTCCTCAGGTGACCCCTCGGGCTGGGAGGAGGGGACCTCCTAGGGGTTCCCGGAGTGTGGGGGGCTCGCCATCCAGATGATCATCTGTGTGACGCATCTGTCCGGCTACTGAAGTGTGTGACGGGCAGAGCTCGTGCTCCTCAGGCCCTGGGCACTCTCTCAGCTTTCTGCACGGAGTTTCTGGGGCTATGCAGCTTTAAGGGGCTGGCCTGGGGACCACAGAGCCCTTCCGGGGCTTGCTAGTGCGTCTCCGCGCTCCCTGGAGCCGCTGCCATGGTGGATCTGCAATTTCGAAATTGCGGGCCCGGAGAGTCTACGCATTCCCTATTTCGATATTTGGTTTCGAAAGGGACCACTCTTCCCAATCCCAGATGGGAAGAGCAGTTTCAAAATTTGAGCCCCTTTTTGCTGAAAACAATTTTGAAAGAGGCTTTTGGGTGTGTAGGCGCTCCACAGCCTCTTTCAAAATTGGGCCCCCTTTTGAAATTAATTTTGAAATAAAGGGCAAGTGTAGACGCACCCTGATTGTTTCAGCACAAGACACATAATAGTGTTGTTATAATCAATTACTGCATGAGTAAAGGAGCCAACACCACATAGTATTGAACATGACAAAACATGTTACAAGAAAGGTATTATCAAGGAGTTCTACTCAGACATGCACTTCTGACCACGCTTTAGTTAAATATGAGAGAGTTCTCTTTCAGTATATCACCAACAGCATTTTCGTGTTCTTATCACCAAGTAAAACTCTTAATGTGGCAGGGGATTCTCAGTGATTGCAGCAGGCTTTCAAGCAGGCCCTAGGTGGCCTTTTTACATTTGACTACTACAAGTGAATCTTCCTTCCATCTGGCACATGTTTTTACCGGCCATTATATTTTTCTCAGGCTCTCCTTCTCTGACTCTGGAAGAGGTGGGACAACTTTTCAGAATCCACTAGTTATAGGAGGAAGCATATTGAAAAGTGGTCTGCATGCTGAATGAGCCAGGGATATTATGGGGAAAAGCGTATGTGATCACATAATGAAAGACTATATCACAAGGCACAGGCACAAAGAGACTGAGTTAAGGCTGTAAAAATGGGCAGCTTTAATTCTGGCATTTCCTAACTTGCCGTTGCTTGTAAAGGGGAATTACACAAAAATGAGGAGGTTAGTTAAACAGAAATTAAAAGGTAGAGTAACAAGAGTAAAATCCCTACAAGTGGCGTGGAAACTTTTCAAAGATACCATATTAGAGGCCCAACTTAAATGTATACCCCAAATTAAAAAACACAGTAAGAGACCTAAAAAAGAGCCACCGTGGCTTAACAATCATATAAAAGAGGCAGTGAGAGATAAAAAGGCATCTTGTAAAAAGTGGAAGTCAAATCCTTGTGATCAAAATAGATAGGAACATAAACACTGCCAAATTAAATGTAAAAATGTAATAAGAAAAAGCCAAAAAAGATTTTGAGGAACAGTTATCCATAAATTCAAAAAACAATAGTAAAATATTTTTTAAGTACCTTAGAAGCAGGAAGCCTGCTAAAAAGCAGTGGGGTCCCTGGACGATAGAGACATAAAAGGAGCAATCAAGGAAGCAATTATAGACTGGTAAGTCTAACGTCAGTACCGGGCAAATTAGTAGAAACAATAGTAAAGAATAAAATTGTCAGACACGTAGAGGAACATGATTTGCTGAGCAAAAGTCAACATGGTTTCTGTCAAGGGAAGTCGTGTCTCACTAATTCATTAGAGTTCTCTGAAGGGGTTAACAAGCATGCGGACTGCGGGGATCCAGTAGACGTAGTATACTTAGATTTCCAGAAAGCCTTTGACACGGTCCCTCACCAAAGGCTCTTATGTAAATTAGGTGGTCATGGGATAGGAGGAAAGATCCTTTCGTGGATTGGGAACTGGTTAAAAGACAGGAAACAAAGGGTTGGAATAAATGGTAAATTTTCACATGGAAGGGGGTAACTAGTGGCATTCCCCAAGGGTCAGTCCTGGGACCAATCTTGTTCAACTTATTTGTCAATGATCTAGAGAAAGGGGTAAGCAGTGAGGTGGCAAAGTTTGCAGATCACACCAAACTGTTCAGGATAGTCAAAACCAAAGCAGACTGTGAAGAACTTCAAAAAGATCTCAGCAAACTGAGTGATTGGGCAGCAAAATGGCAAATCAAATTTACTGTGGGTAAGTGTAAGGTAATGCACATTGGGAAAAATAACCCCAATTATACATATAATATGATGGGGGCAAATTTAGCTACAACAGGTCAGGAAAGGGATCTTGGAATTATAGTGGATAGTTCTCTGAAAACATCCATGCAGTGTGCAGTGGCAGTGAGTAAAGCAGATAGGATGTTAGGAATAATTAAAAAAGGGATAGAAAATAAGACAAAGAATATCTTATTTCCCCTATATAAAACTATGGTACGCCCACATCTTGAGTACTGCGTGCAGATGTGGTATCCTCACCTCAAAAAAGATATATTGGCATTAGAAAAGGTTCAGAAAAGGGCAACGAAAATGATTAAGGGTTTGGAACGAGTCCCATATGAGGAGACGCTAGAGAGACTGGGACTTTTCAGTCTAGAAAAGAGGAGACTGAGGGGCGATATGGTAGAGGTATATAAAATCATGAATGGTGTGGAGAAAGTGAATACAGAAAAGTTATTTACTTGTTCCCATAATATAAGACGTAGAGGACACCAAATGAAATTAATGGGTAGCAGGTTCAAAACTAATAAAAGAAAGTTTTTCTTCACACAGCGCACAGTCAACCTGTGGAACTCCTTACCAGAGGACACTGTGAAGGCCAGGACTCTAACAGAGTTTAAAAAAGAGCTTGATAAATATTTGGAGGTTAGATCCATAGATGGCTGTTAGCAAGGGGTAAGGTATGGTGCCCTAGCCTTTTGTTGAAGGCGGGAGATGGATGGCGGGAAACAAATTGCTTGATCATTGTCTTCGGTTCACCTTCTCTGGGGCACCTGGCATTGGCTACTGTTGGCAGACAGGATACTGGGCTAGATGGACCTTTGGTTTGACCCAGTATGGCCGTTCTTATGTTCTTATATTCTTGAGTTTGCCATGTTAATGTTCTTTTAATGTAGTCCTTTCCCTCTAGTTATCCCCTGATAACTACTACTTCTATCATAAAAGTTTTTACTAGACTTCTGGACCTACAGCTGCCAAACCACATATTGCCATATCTGAACTAAAAGAAATCTTCCTTGTGAACTGAAATAGTAGGTTAGCTATGTTGGCCTCTCACCCCTGCTAGCAGGTTCCCATGGAGCTAGGGAAGGGGTAATTGAGTTATGCTAACTCAGTGAGGCAGAGGTGGCTCGCTCCATTACAGAATTGACCTTTTGATACCTAATACATATTTTAAGTTACAAGGAGCTGTCAAACTTATTCTGGCTCAGTTTGTTCTCGCTTTCCCAATGGTTCTCAGTGGTATTTCTCTAGTGAATATCCTGTTGAGATACTCTCTTTACTTTCATTGAAGCTGCTTAGACTATCACTGGAAAAGAGGGATGAATATTTCAGTCCCCCATTTTAACAAAGGTCGTGGAGCAAAACTCCAGCCAGAGGTCAATTATCAATGGAATTGCTATCTGGAGTTTAGCCATGGAGTTGCATTCAGTCTAGGTGGTAACACAAACTACCTATCCACTAGGGTTGCCAACTCTGCATGAAGCTATCCCAGGAAATTTTTTTTCTCACAACATGAAATAGTGCCATTTTCTTAAAATAGCCTATTAAAATCTCCAAGGTTGCTTTAACTAGTCACTGGGAGCTTCATGCAGATTTCTGAGGATCCAGGCTAATTCTGGAAGATTGGAAACCCTACTGTCTACTGGGCATAGGAAGAAAACCAGCTAATGCTGTGAAGAGGCTGGGAATACCCTAAGCTGGAGAAGACAACAGGGTTTGTGAAATAAAAACTCCAACCATTATTGACTAATTTCCTTTTCTTCCACTATAACAGTATTCCTTTCTATAAAACAAACTAATGACCCAACAAAATCATAGCAGTGCCTGAGTCTGTGGGAACAGACTTGTGATTTCACTGTTGGAAAAGTAGCAGTGGCCACCCTCAAAGGTGAGAAAATTTTTATTGGGGCAGGTAGCCATTCTTGATAAACCTTGTCTTTTCAAATCTGAGTTCAAATGAAGAAAAATGTCCTCGATTTCTTCCTCATAATGTATAAATAAGGCCTCAAAGGTTTGTTTAATGTTTTTATCCTGAAAATTACTGGCCATTGGATGTCTTTAGTTGCATTTGCGTTTCCTGGAAAAGTAGGGAACTGGTTTGGTAGTTTTCTCTGGCCCCACTGGCAGTAGCTGGGATGATGGATTTTTTTTTGACAGAAAGCCCTTCTTCCACAGTTTAGCATGAATTTGAATTAAATAGATGTTAACAATAGCACAGTTTCATACAGCCCAACTGAACAGTCTTTAATATATGTCATGGATGACATTGTCCACGCATTGTTCTGGGGAAATTCTCTGGTCTGAGTTGTACAGGCACTTAGGCTACATGAACACAGTGGTTCCTTCTTGCCTCAGAATTCATGAATCCCACTTGCAGTGCACAGGCAAACACCTGTATCTGTGTTGAGCTCCTACTGACTTCAAGGAGGCTCCATTTTGATAAGAAAACTAATCTGCATGGTGTAGGAATAGGGCCTTATGTAAAACCTGAATTTTACGTGAAGAAATCCCAACAGAATTAAAACCATTGGAAATCAGACCATCGTCAGGCTTCTTTATCTATCATAAAATGGAAAAAATGGCAGAGAACTTTTTTTTTTTCCTTTCCAGGTCATGTCAATGGGAGGCCAGCTATGCCAGTGGGAGGTGGGAGAAGGCATGCTAAATCATCAGATTGAAACTATTAAAAAATTCTTGTCAATGATTGCTTGAATGAGGAAGGTTAAAAAGGGAAATATGTAAAGTAGGAAATTACCTTTTAAAAGGAAGGACTGTGTATTTTTGGATTGTCTGCTCTCTTGTGTTGCAAATTGTTAAGGGAACTGGAAAGAAAGCTCCAACAGAAAGAACTGTGCTATCATTAGATGATGCTTTATAACCCCCACTCTTCCCCCATACTAGCAAATAAACCTTCTGAAATTGTCCATCAATTGTCATGCTTTTTCCTCCCAAAAGCCTCCATCATATTACAGATAGGCCTTTTACTTGTAATATGTAGAAATAGCTTTAGTACTTCCATGAGAAATTATCTCAACAACAAGGCTGAATGGTGGTGTATAAAGATTAGTTTAAAAATTCAGATCCCACAGATGGACAAACTAGAGTTTTCTGTCTTTCCATGGAGTTTGGAGAGGATTGCATTGACTGCTGGACTCATCATCCACATACTTTGCACCTTACAGTAAATTCCCGACAGGAAAACTGACACATCATTTCAAGAACTATTTCTAAGGCTAGTAACCTTAGTGCTTTATTCATTTAAGCTAAGGCTATGCTGAGGTTTCTATTTCAGGATACAAATGTATCCCACAATAGAAACCCCATGGCCAAACACCGTGCTTAAAATAGCAGGGATATTTTGAGTGTGGCATTTTGTTCCACTATCCCTTGTTGTGAAAGGGAGAGCAAGAAGTTTGAAACTAGTCCTTATTTCAAACTTTGGTGCAGTGTAGCTGGCACTGAGTTCAAAATATGTTCCCTTGAAATAACTTATGCAATTTACACAATGCAAATTGCATAAGTTTTTTTGAGGTAGGGCTACATTGTAGCCCTAGCCTTAGAGTTGTATTCTAGTCTTTCTGTTGCAGTTGTTTTAAAGTGCTTCCACTTGAAAAAAAACCCTGACCTCATAAAGACCATTATATAATGCATTTTTAGTTAGTGTTGGAGTCAATTTTACGAGTATACACAATTCCCCTTCAACTCAGTAGTTGTTATGAGGTTAAATGCTATTACAAGAGTTTCTGGAAGTATACCCCTTAACCAGAAAGGAAATGTTAGAGAGACTTATGGTTATCTCTATGACACATGTCTCCAGTGGCAAACTAAATTTCTGGACTAGCCTTATTCTACAGCAGTACTACAACTGTAATTGAAAATGATTGATATAAATTCATGGCCTCTGAAAGCTTAATAGTCCCACTACTGTAGCTTTTCTTTGTTATGGGGTTGTATGATGAGAACATGTGACCCTTAAATTAGAAGATGATAAACCAGTAAATGTAAGATCCAGGTCTTAAATTGGTATTACCTACCACTGCTTTAAACAAGGCTTGCTGAGTGATCAAAAGGCCTAGGATTCAAAGCCTCATTAAGAAGCTAAAAATGCTATTTGAGGTTGGAAAAAGTATATTTATGGCAAAAAAGTATATTCAATGTGTATCATTCTGCAATTATATTATGTATGATTCAAATTTGATTTTCACTCTGTCCTGAACTCCACCATGAAGCCTGTAGGGGCTCCATTCCAGTCCTAAGCCTGGATAAACAAGCTGAGGTGGTCAGATGAGTGTTGATGCGCTGATTGTGAAACAACAATAAGAATGAAAACTGATGCCAGTATGACTAACTGATAAAAGATGTTGGCTCAGATGTCACCTGGATAAACAAGGTCCATGATACCAATTAAGTGATTTGGGTTGGGTCGATAAGTTGTCTATCAAAAGAAAATTACAACTAACACATATACTATCAATTGGAACATGGAATGTCTGAACACTGTGGGTGACTGGATAGTTAGAGCTGCTTTGAAAGGAGATGGAGAAATACTGATGTGATATACTTAGACTGACGGAGATGCATTGGGTGGCATCAGGAGAGATGTGCAGTTGCAAAGTCATTTGGTCATGGAACTAAATGAAGCATGAGGCAGGAGTTGCATTCCTTCTTAGCAAAAGCAATAGAGGAGCATTGTTAGGATGCAAACCGGTGAGTGAAAGACTGATGGTAGCAAGATTTGAAGCAAAACCATTCAAAGTCTCAGTCATTCAGATGTATACACCCACGTTGGACAGTATGAAGTAAAAAACCAAGCTATTCTATAAAGACTTGACAAAGATGCTGGAGGAGATAATGAATAGAGATGTGTTGATCAGCACAGGAGATTGGAACATGAAGGTAGGAACAGATAACAAAGGTTGTGAGAGAGTCATTGGAAGGTTTGGATACAGAGAAAGAAACAAACAAGGTGAGAAACTACTAGAGTTTGCTATGGAGCATGAGATGGTGGTCTGCAACATGAGATTCCGACAAAGGACTGTAGGAAGTGGACCTTGATAAAAAGAAGATGGGTAACATCAGCACAGCAGCGCCAAACTTTCCAAGGAGTGGAGATAGACTTGGACCACTGTCTAGTGATCGCAAACAACAACAACATGAAACTCAACAGAAAGTATTAGACACAGTTTAAGAAAGAAGAGACAGGGCAAGGCATGGCAAGGAAGAAACATGGAATACATTCAGAGCAGCACTTGAAAAGAAGATTAGGAAAGTGGGCACAGAGAAAGACCTAGATAAGAGGGTTGAAGGGATAGATAGATAGCCATGGTGATAGAAGAGGCAATTGAGCAGACTTTTCTGGAAGAACAGAAGAGCAATAAGAAGTGGAATATGCAGGAAACACTGAAGTTGGTCCAAGAGAAGAGAGTGTTGAAGATCAGAAGGGATGTTTCTGAGAGGACATAGTAGCAATATAGAGTGAAATGCAAAGAGGTAAGGAAAGTGGCCAGAAACGATAAGGCAAAATAATTAGAGGAGCAGTGTGAATATATAGAAAGTTATGGTGAGTGTAAGACTATGAAGGAGTATAATAGGAAATGGCAGCTTAAGCAGCTGGTGATCAAAGACTAGAACAATGAGGTGCTCATGAACAAGGAGAAGGTTATGCAGCAATGGACAAGATATTGCACTCATCTTAACAAAGAACAGCTGCACCCAAGTGTCTCAGAGGAACTAATCGAAGAACTGAAAGAGATATCTTGGCTGAGCATCGAGAGTGAGACCAATATTTTGAAGGAGGAAGTAGAAAGAACAGTGAAACAACTAAAGAACAACAAAAGCCCTGGAAATAAGATCATGGGAGAGATGATCAAATGCGGCAGAGACAGCATGATTCAGGGAATAAATCACCTATGTAATATAGCATAGAAAGAAGGGAAGGCACCTAAGAAATGGAGAAGATCTGTGCTAGTGACAATACACATGAAAGAAGTGCATTGGCGTGCAAGAACTACAGAACGATTGCCCTAATGAGTCATCTAGGCAAGGTGCTGATGTTGATACTGATGGAGAGACTAAGATCTCAAATAGAAGAACATTTAGTGGATGAGCAAGTGGGATTTAGGAAAGATAGAAGTACCATATAGCAGATACTGGCACTAAGATTAATAGTGGAGAAAGCTCAATGAAAGAACAAGAACATCTACACTTGCTTTGTCGATTTTCAGAAGGCATTTGACAGTATAGAACAGAAAGTGACTTCGATGGTGTTGGAGTTGAATGGAGGGGATAGTAGACTGATACTGTTGTTGAAGGATATCAATGACAATGTGAAGACAGTGATGAGAATGTGCGGAGTGTTGGGAAGTTGGTTCAGAACGAGTAGAGGTATGAGACAAAGAGATCTGATATCACTGAGTATCTTCATCACACACCTAGAGAGAGTGATGGACAAGATCTAGGAAGAGGTAGAAGGGATATCTGTGCACAGGATGAAAATCAACAACTTGAGGGTCACATGAGATACAGTTTTCATTTGAAGAAGATGAAGAGAAGCTAGCAAGAACGGCGCAGGTGCTAAACGAGGAAGGGAAGCAGTACAGGCTGATTACAAACATTGATAAAAATCTATGGTAATTGGAGATAAGGAAAGAGTAAGGAAGATCAGTGTAAGGATGATTGAACTAGAGAACGTAGTGAAGTTCATGTATCTGGGAACAACATAACATATGATCTAGACTATAAGATGGAAATAGCAACTAGAATAGTGAAAGCAAGAGCGAGTTTGAAGGTGATGGGTAAGATGTGGAAAAGCAAAGCAATTAGCTGACAAAGAAGCTGAGCATCTTGAAAATGTGTATTCAGCAGCAAGTTGTATGGATGTGAGACATGGGTGTTAACAAAAGATTTGAAAAGAAAGATATTGGTGTTTGAGAGGAGTTGCTATAGATAGATAACTGGGAATAGGATGGATGCAGAAGGTCACCAATGAGGAATTATATAGGAAGATACAGCTGAAACAGAACCTGCTGCAGAAGGTTATACAATGAAAGTTACAGCTATTTGGGCATATCTGAAGAATGAAGATGAATGAAAAATCAAGACCCTAGTATTCGGCATAATGGATGGTTCAAACAGGAGCATCAGACCCCACAGAGAATGGGTAGGTGATATAGTAGATTGGTGCAGAGCTAGTCTACAGAAACTAAGCTACTCTGCCCTAGACAGGGAAAGATGGAAGGAAATAGTGAGGGAGGCATCAGACACCAATGTTCACTGAGCCGATGGATGTTGATGATGGTGGTAACACTATCTTGACATTTAGTTTTAGACAGGTCATTAATGAACTTTGTTCATAGTTAAGGTTTCAGTAGTAAACTATATTTTTTTCATGTTTCTCAAGTATTTTAACATGCATCACATTGTTCTAGAATATGAAGTAATATTTCTGTATAATTCAAAATTACAATACAGTAACATCCATCTTATGATGTCAACACTTAAGTTTTCAGCTGCTCTGACTTTCATGCCACCATAAAGTTATGGGCCAAATATGTATCTGGTATAAAATGGTCACTGAAGTCAACAAACCACAGATTTCTACTAGGTGTGGTTTTGGACCTTGGCCTTCAACAGTGAGTTATTTCCTTGTTGGGTGAGAAATTAGTGGGAAAGGACTGACTGTTGTATATGCATATTTACACTACATACACAAGTTCCTGTTAGTGACTTGAGAAGGAATAGCTGTGAAACAAGCAGTGGTGAGGCTCAGCTTACAATTCCAGAAGCTGCTGTTCTTAAAAAACATTAGGTCCCTGGCCTCTTGTATCTTCCTCTCTTGACTCTTGCACCAATGCTTTTCCAACTGCTGTAACTGTGCTTTCCAAAGTCACTACCTAGTACTGCTTTCTTCCTTCTGCCACCATAAGGAATGGGGCATGGAAATCTAATGATTTCCCAACATGAATGTTGGTCAGGTCATTGGCATCATATCACCTCTCTATGGAGATCTCTTCTTAGAAATCTGGAGCCAAGAAAGTGGGGAGGTAGAATAAGCAGTCAGTAGTTTGTGTTTCAGTATGCTGCCTTTTGTGAAACAATAAGGAAGTCACAAAGACCTCCTTAGACTAGCAAAAGTGGCTGTTTGAAAATAAGTTAGCTAAAAATGATTGTAAATATATAACTTTGTATCTAGAGTAGGTCTAAAGGGGCATGGTTAAAATAAAAATAGTTGATCCTAGGGGATCAACAGACAGAAGTCTTGTCTAGGCTAAGGAAACTGGCTAAAGGTTCTATTAACTTTTCATCTGTCACAGCAATGGTGTGGGAACATTTCTCCCCTTTAGGATTTTTTCCCAAAAGAATGAAAGGGATGCAGAATAGCAAGTAAGGGGTGTGTGTGTGTGTGTGTGTGTGTGTGTGTGTGTGTGATTCTGGGGGATCACTTTACATTGAGGGTATGCAAACTCACTGTCACATGAACTGTGTCTACTTGTGTCTGTACACCACTTAGCAAAGTGGCTAAAAGATGTCTCAGAACCTTGTCATTTCCTTGCTTTTAGCAGTTTACGTTTGACAGGATTGTTGCAGTTAACTAAGCCATTATTCCTTTTAAAATATTTCTTTTATTTGCAAAATGATACTACTCTTTGTATGTTGCTTTGCCCTGATCACATTCCCATTCTGTACTAGAGTTACGAACACTTAATGTGTGTGGCTAGGGTATCACTCACACACAACAGCTCTTTTTTTCCCCTTTTGCCTACTTTCTACACCTTATTTATTAGTAAGCTGCACATGAAGGAGCCTCTATTGTGCGGCTAATATTTTATCATGGGTTTCACTACTGTTCTTTGAGTGCCAAGCATCACATAGAATGGCTTTCAATGTGAGGCAGCTGTCTGGAGTCCATTATAATGAATGGTGTTGTTAATGTGCAATCCAAATGCCTGAGAACTTTGTGATTTAGAGTTAGTGTTACAAGGGCAGAGAGGGATGTACTATGACAAGCAGCAGCACCGTTTTTTTTATTACAGTGTGAGGTATTCAGAATGTTAAAATCTATTCTGCTTTTTTAACTTCCATCAATTGAAGTTAGTCGAAGCCAAGAGTCCCCAGTATCTTGTGGGATTGAGGCTTTATTGATACAATGAGATAGTGTATTTTCAATTCAAGGGTGGAATTCTAGCAAACAGAGAGAGGGTAATACGGAACTAACAGTAAAACAAATAAAGGTCCACTCTAGTAAAAAATCCATCTTGTCTCCATGCTGTGCAACCTTCTGGAAGCCAATTTACCTGACTGAGGCTGCAACCCTAGTGCAGTTAAATAGAGCAGTAGGAGATTTACAAGTGGGTAGAAAAGAAGAGGTCTCATAATAATCAGAATGGAGGCTTTTGAAAACTGTAACCCTTGATTAAAAAGAGCCTGCAGCTATGCCAAATAGGAAAAATTCAGTTACTACCTTGACTTTTGTATGGCAACAAAAGACATTTATTATAGAGACATTAAGAAAAAGAAAATAGTGAAAATTCAAAAAGCTTAATTGAGAAACTGATAAAAATCAAGATGATTGAGTAGGAGACTAGACCTGAAGTGGAAATTCAGAGATAAGCCACAACAGAAAGACCATGAGATACAGAAATGTTACACACCTACTGAAGAATCGTGGTCTACCCTCCTCCTTACAAAAGAGAAGTAAATGAAATATGCAGAATAGATGTTTGATACATTGTCTACTGGTTCAGAAACTCTCCAGTGGATTTGAAAAATGTATCACATTTGTGCTGTTTAGGCTTGGTCCTTTCAAATAAAGTGACATGATAACAATTATTAAACTGGAAAGATATCTCTTGCCACTAGAATGCATGGCTTAAAATCAACATTTACATTACCATGCTTCCACTTCCCACCAAAAGTAGGTATTAGATAAGAATTTATCCTTGATTAAATATTAACTCCAAAGCAGTGGTGTTTGTCAGAAGTGCTTGAGATTAGAATTCTTACACCCATGTGTACTGTAGGCAGATGCCGTAAGCCCATAAAATACAGTATGTTAACATCTATAATCACAAAGGAGCAATGCCATTTTAGCAAATGCTTTGGTGAGGAAAGAGGACTGGATAAAAATGTTTGAAGTCTTCATGTTTTCAAATTGTATGAGTTATGTGTTTGAAGCTGGAAAAAGCCCAAGGCAATTGCTTTCTCGTAGACTGAATCAGCTTTAGCATCAAGAGAAAATATACTGTTCTTGAAACACTATACACTTCAGACTACTATAACAACTTCTGTAATGATCTACGTTACTGTAAATTTCCCACTTTCTCAATCCATTTGTAATATATAATTTTAAGATGCCTAAGGTATGTCACTGCTGCTTAGTTTATATTTCAGCGAAGATAAATGACTTGTTGTGGTGGTGAGTGGAACTGCACTCCTACAACCACATTGATTTTAAGATGTCCTTTCTGAATAGTGAGAAATACCTTTGTTAGTTTTTTTTTCATTTTGAAACCACAAAGCCAGTTTGAAACAACCAAGCCAGCTCCACAAGTGTAATTGCACACTTGTCAGCTATATTGGAGCTTTCCTGAATGCCAGAGGTCCAAGATTTATAATAAGCCTAGCCGAATACGTTTTCCAAAATGTTAAATGCACTTGACTTGGCACTGTCGAGAACAACAGGAGAGAAGTAATCGGTCTTTACAGACCTTTTTGTGCTGTAGCCAAAGCACCACTATGATTTCAGACCAATTCAATAGAGCACGAATACTCCAAGTAATTATACACTTCACAAACACAATAAACCGTGAATGTTTATGATCCTCTGTTTTCAACGGAGCACATGTACTAGTCATCTTCTTCAATGATTGTCTTAGATACTAGTGTATTGATTTAACAGGAGCTAAGCTAGCATGAGGGACTGTATCCAGTGGTAAGTTGCACACTGCTTAGCTGAACCCTTTAAGTTTTGCAAATCTACACATTTTCTATTTAAAATCTTTAGCTTTTATGATGACAAAAACTGCCCTTCAAGATGACGTAAGTTCCGCAAACAGATTTAAACAACAGTGCTAAAGGATGTGAACTCTACTTCTCATCTCAACAGTGTGTTAATGCTCAAGTTTAATTCTGCCTAGAAATGGGTGACTAATGGATTTTGTTTCTCCAAAAAATTAAAAACTAAAAAAGTAAAAAAAAATGAAAATTAAAATCGACAAATTAAAAAAAAAACAGTTTCAGGTTGATGCAAAATAATTTGATTATTTTTTAAAAGAATTCAGCCATTTGAAAACAGTCCTTTGATTTTAGGCAGAGAGACGAAAGCAAAGGAAGAGCAGATTCACAGAATGCTGAAGGAGGTGCAGCCTCGTCCCTAATGAGCTTTGGTTCAGTGGTTAGGAAGTTGATGAGGAATGTGGAAAACCTGCATGCACTGGCCAAAACGTGTGGAGGAAGAATTTGAAAGTCGGGCTCCCCCACTTGAGTGACCTAATTGCTGAGCTAGGGAGGTATTTTCTCTTTGTGGCCCAGTGACTATCCATTACAATGGCTATGTAGTGTTCCTATGGATGACGATGGATGGTCATTGGGCAAGGGGAGCAGAGGCAGACTGACTCTTCAATCTGGCAGCTACACTCCCATAGAATATGGGAAACCTAAATTATAATGCTTGTCTCAATGGCTATTTATATGCAGTAAACCCTTCCATATCCCTGTAGCCAGACAGAGTCTCCCCCTTACAAGCCAGCTTGCTCGTTGCCCCCCCCACTGAGGAGCACACAGGGCACGGAAATGGCTGCTGACAGCACAGTCTTTGATGCCCTCATTGAGGCCCAGATATGCTAGCTTATCGTGACCCTGAGAAGCAGAAAGTACAGCTAGAAGGCTAACAGGCCAGACTGTCAACATGAGAGGAGCCGGGGTGAACCCTCAAGAAATCACCCCAGCTGGCATTGATCAATATGATGCACACACACAATCACCCAGAAGGGGACGTGCCCCGCCCGCACAAAAGAATGTCCTGTACTCCTAAATTGTTTATCTCTTGTCTTACAAGTGCAAACTAAGTAGAAATGCCCTTGTAACAAACTGGAGTCACAAAGACAGACCAGTATGATCTGGCACCATAGATAAGAAAGAGAATACGTAACCCAAAAGGGGGTATAAAAGATGGGTCCAGCAGAACTCTAACTTTGAGTGCATTCGACCAACTACCTGCTGGTCGGGTCAGGTGATTGCCTCCCGAGGTCCACAGCTGGGGACGCCCAACCTCGTATTCGTCTTTCCGTCGGAATTGAGTGACCGATCCGGCTTGGCTACGCTGGTATCGAGAGACGCAGAGAGGGTAAGATACACCCATGCTAGGTCTCCGACTTTTTTTTTGTGCACAGCTAAAGAATTAGAGCTCTGTAACTAGTATCAAGATATCATTGTGTTAGATGGTAACAGATATCTTTGTATTGGATTGTAACGTAACTTGTTAACACCTGTACTTTGCTAGCATATAAGAAGTAAACAATAGCCTTTTGTAACCGCACGCTTATAACTGTAGCTTAATAAACTTGTAACTAGTTAAGATCCAAGCCTAACTATTTTTGTTAACCCTTTTGTCACTGCAACACAGCCGGCACAACAAAAGAACTTTAACCATTTGGTTACAACAGCCTGGCCGTAGGTAAGAGTGCTAGGAGCTGCCTGCTCTAACAGTAAAAAACTGGGTTGCTTAGGACCCAGGGGAGTCCGTCAGCCTGTCTTGGCTGCTTGCAGCGACGAGCTCTCTGCTCTTGTAGTTTTAAACTTGGATGATAACAAGGGCATAGTTGGTACCTCACCGCACATTACCTGGCCACCGGCTAACAATCCCACAGCAATGGGACTGGGAGGATGCCAGACGCTAAAATATTACAGTTAACAGAGACAATCCCTTCGCCATCCGGGGCCTGCACTACAGCAGTGTTCCCCTCTCTGAAGTCTTCAGCAGCCTGGTCCCCCAGAGCGCTGCCTCTGCCTGTGCAGCCTACACCACACTCCCAGCAGCTCAGGCCCCAGCCCGTGCTGCCTCCCCGCTGCTCACCGCCCATCCCGCTGCATTCCCCGCTGGAGATGAAGAGCTCCCAGCAGCTCAGGCCCCAGCCCGTGCTGCCACGCAAAGTGTGTGTTGTGGGAGGCTGGCTCCCCAGGCTCCAGCCACCCTTCTTGCCACCCTCTTGCAGGGGTTCAACAACCCCCAGTGGCTAGGCCCTAGGCTGTGCTGCTGCATGGCGGCGTAGAGGGGAAAGGAAAGGCAGTGGCATGGGGTGTTTTCCCCTTCCCCCTCCCCTGCCCACTGGCAGCAGTTGCTGAGAAGCCTGGAGCCTCTGCAGCCCAGTCCCAGGGAGGGATAGCGAACGGTGGAGCAGCAGCTTTGTTTCAGCTCCCCACCTGCCTCCCATGCCTGCCCCTGCTTAAGAAGGGGAAGTGGCATTGTTGGCTTGGTTGGGACAGGAGCCGTTTGTCGCCTGTGAGCAGCACAGCTCCCCAGGGAGAAGAAAGCTGTGTGCCGAGATAGTGCCTGCTGGCAGTGCCGGTTATCTGAGAGTACCGGTTGATTGACTACTAGTTAAAAGAGAGCATGAGAAAGCCCTACAGCAGAATATGCCATGAGTCCAGGATAGTCTCTTGCAGTGTGGGAGTCCCAAATTAAAATCCTTTCCCCACATCAAGTGTGTTGTGGGGGGAAAGAGGAGAGGAACTAAATGCATGGCTACAGCAGCCCAGGTATGTGCATTAATCACTGAGGTGAAATACACCGAGGCATTGCCTCCTCCTCCTGTTTCATGTATCTAGTCTACCTTCGTTGAAATCATTCTTGAAATCAACAATTTGAACAATTCTAGACATTAGAGCAAAATATTGCCAGTTGGGTCAAAATCTTTGATTCTTCAGTGTAGTCAAAACTATTTGGCAAATTTGACCCAAATTTGCTAACAGTTTTGTTTGATCTGAAACTGCACTAATAATAACTTTACTTATAAAGTATTAGTCAAAATAAATAAATAAACTCGCCTTGCTTTAATGATTTTAGCAAAAACACCAGTCTCTTGTGGGCTTAATCTGAGACCCTGGGCCAAAGTTCTGGAGAAATTTTTATCTTGTGGGTGCTCACAGCCATTGAACCAAACTGTAATTCTGTTCATAATGGAAATTACTTCAAGTTAGGAGGTGCTGCCACACTCCCTGCAGTGTTGGTTCCGGCACCTATGCCTTGGGAAGTTGAATAGGTCACCATCTCTGTTTTTCCCGACCATCATGCTCTAGGCAATAAAAATGCACTAGTATGAAGTTAAGCCTTTGTGTAAGAACATCTCATTTTCCTGTTAAACACAGAGAGAGGTGGATAAATAGTGTTAAAAAAAGAGAAAATAATTCAACAATTATTCAGTCAAAGAAAAGCAGAATTCTGTTTATTCGTCTTTTTTATCCACTTTCAGGAATCGGAGGAGTGAGTTTCCATTTTGAAAAATAGCAGTGGAAAGAGGCAGAGAACAGAAACAACAGACACGTCTGACAGCACAAATTGGGAAATATGAAAAGGAATTAATCAAGTCAGTAGTCACCGTGAACAATCCACATATGCACTCTTTCCTTGGTTCTGCACCTGGGGAACATGCATGGGCTGACTTCAGTGGAAATTATGAGCGTCCTGGCCCCTTCATGAAGATGCAGTTGCATGATCATGAATAATCTGACTTGTGTTTGTATACACCACTCTTTTGAAACATTTCTCATACATAAATTCAAAGAAACTAGAGATTTCTCCCCTAGATTAATAAACAGATGTATGTACTAAATTACACAAAATAAGGGACTGATGGAAATAATCAGCTACTTATAAGCTAATTTAGAGGGCACTGGAGCAAGACACTTAAAAGAGAATACATATTTCTCTTTATTTATTAAATAATATCATAAGGCTCCAAAATTTTGAAGTGTTTCTGTAGTCTGGAAAGCTTCTTATTTGATAGATTGCAATATGTATACAGGGCAAAATGCTTCTTTATCAATATAATTTCCCAATTTTATCCACTGTTCAGTTCTGTTTGCTATTTCTACAGCATATTAAAACAATCACAGCAAGCACTCTGGAGTCTTACAGATTATGTCTTTATACAAGACTATAGACAAGAAGCAAAGAGTGAATGAATGTAGAAAGAGACAGCTTTGAGCATGCCACTACCGCAGTACATATCTGCCCATGTTGGCAGACTTCCATTCTTTGGAATTTAGAGGAGAATCTGAAGAAAAGAAAATGTGGTGTGGGGATTTACTAGCTGTTTCTGTAATAAATACAAAAAGAGTTTCTAGGTTAGGCTAACATACAAAAAAGAACCTGCTCTTGCTTAACTCTCTTAATAACCATTATAAAATCATATTCTTCCCTTGGTGGCAGTAGTAGATTGTTGAAGAACAGAGTCCTGTTTCTGCCTGCTATGCCCAGTAAGCATTAATTCCTTCCACCTCAAAACAAAAAAAAAACAAAAAAAACCCCTACAGAAAGCATGCAGAAATGAATTATCGCCATTGCTGCAGAGCTGGGGATGTCTCTTCCTTGCATAATGAGATAAAGACAACGCTTCAGACTAACTTCCATGGTGCTTCAGAAGACAGCTTTCCACCCTTGGATAGACAATAAAAGCAAGGAAAAATACATACATATATCATAGAACTGGAAGGGATGTCAACAGGTCATCAAATCCAGTTCCCTGCACTATCAGCAGCACGTATCACCATCCCTGACAGTTGTTTTTTTTTAAAATCTTACCTGCCCCAGCACCTTCAAAGGCTCCCTCAAAAATTAAGCTCACAACCCTGGGTTTACAAGGGTGTAAATCATGAGGTTACACTGTTGTTTAACTTAAGTCATTGGTCTTAATTATTCAGTATGTCCCAAACTGGTGCTAGGGTCCGAGGACAGCGTCCACATCAGGGATGCCCTCTGTGAAAGCTTTGCTCATGGGCTCCATTGAACCCCTCACACATCCACCCCTCACCATGTCCCCACCATGAGCATGGGAAATGGGGATGGTGGAAAAATAAAATGTTTAACAAAAACTATGATCTGCATGATTAATACAAACAGTTCATGTAACTATTTAGGGTGGGGCACAGGGCAAACTATATATATCATGAGGCTGGGAAAGGGGAGGGCAGCTTCACCTGAGGGGGTAGTGGGGCATTATTCCAGGGCAGAGGTGGAAGGCTGTGAGCCCTGTTGGACCCAGGATCTTCTCCCACACTGGGTTCAGGTCCCCATCAGGGCTGGGATGGGGTGGGAAGCATGGGGTGGTAGGGCTGTGGGAGGGCCTCTGTGAGGTCAGGCTCAGCAAGGAAGGTGGTGAGGGGACCAGTGGGGAGGCAAGGCAGGCCAGGTGCTCACTGAGGACCAATGTTATATCCCTGAGGTTTCTCATTAGGTCCTCCCTGGCTGTCCCCCACCAGGCCATGTCCACCTTCTCCTTCTGGAGATGCTGCTTGGACACATCTGCCTGGCAGTGGATGGTGGCAGTGTGGGCATTGTCACCCCCAAATGATTCGGTGCGGGCCTGCTGTGGTGCTGGTGGGCAGGGTGGGTGTGCCTGGGCCCACTCCTCCACCTCTGGTGGGCTGTCCAGGGTGACTGAGGGGATGGAGCTCTCCTGGCCCTCTGAAGACACAGCCGCACAGATGGAAAGGAAGAGACAGATTGCATGTCAGTCTCTCAGTACCACCTGGAGGGTCAAGCCTGCCAACGCGCCTGTGGGCAGCAGCCCACCACCCTTTCCATCTAACAGCACAGTGATCATGGTGTGATGTGGGCACTGAGGGAGTCCCTGCCCATGTAGGGCAGATCCTGAGTTCAGTCTGGCCCCACCCATCCTTTCCCCATGCCTGTGGATTGCAGCGTTGTCCACGGGAGTGAGTGCTGAGTGCCACTGGTGGCTGTTATGGTGTGCTGGGAGCCACGGCCACCCAGGATGTGTATGGGCTGGGGCTGCTGGGCATGTGGGTGGCCTGCTGGCAGCTGTAGCACCCTGCCCCACATGCCCCGCTGTGCACCCCACGTGGTACTTACTGGATGGTCCCTTGCTGAGGTGTAGTGACACACAGCTGGCTGTTGCCTGGCTCAATGACCATGAGGGAAGGTTCATGACCAGGTCCCCTGTCTCACTGGACCACTTGGTTGGCAGCTGTGGCTCCGGCTGGGTGGTGTGGCCTTGGGGTCCTGGCTCCTCCTCTGCCTTGGCCTCAGGGTGTGGCTCATCTGCTGCAGTGTCCATGGTGGGAGGTGGTAAGGTGTCCTGGGGCTCCTGGAGGCTTCAGAGTTCCCAGTAAAAGGGGTAGGTTGCAGAACCTGCCCCTGACAGGCTGTCTGCATTACAGGCCCAGGTGTAGTCCTGCCAGAGCTTCTTCACCTTGCTCCTGACCTGCTTCTGGGTGTGGGCAGGATGTCCCCAGACGGCCAGTCTGGTAACAAGGGGGGTGAAGGCAGCCACGTTTTGGTGTTTGCCACCCATCTCCCTCTGGACCTCTTCCTCCTGCCACAGGCCGAGGAAGTCCCAGACCTCTGTCTTTGCCCAGGACGGTGCCCCTTTCTTCTGAGCCTGTCTGGGCTCCTGTGAGCCCTTTGAAGGCCCTGCAGGCTGGGGGACCATGGCTGCTGGTCATTGCTGGCTGTCGATGTTGAGGGAAGCTGTGAGGGCGTGAAGCAGAAGACTCATTCCTGTGGTCCTGCTCTCAGTTTCTTGCCACAGAGTTTCTAGGTCCATGTGTTTTTAAATGCGCCCGGATGCAGGGAGTATAGAGCTCTGCTGCTGCTGGCCATGGCGTCTCTGCACACCAGCTGGCCGGTGCCATGGAGAACTCCTCTCTCGAATGAGTGGCATGTGGAGCATCTACACGTTTTCTTTTGAAAGGATCTTCAAGAAAAGGGCACTCTTCCTAATATGGGACCAGAGGAGCGAGTTTGAAAGCAGCATCTTGGTCCTGGATTTCCTTTGGAAAGAGAGTGTTTTGTGTGTAGATGCCCTGTGCGATCTTTTGAAGCAGAGCTGGATTTTCCAAGAGTGCTTGCTAGTGTAGACATGGCTTTGGCGTGAATCCTCTGGGACATATGCTGATGGAAAAGCTATCAACTGTTTGGAGCTCTCAAAACAGCCAGCTACACAGTGCTGAATCCTGAAAGCAGAAGGGGCAAACTAGAAAACATCACCTAATTACACGCAACTTTATTCTTCCCCTTGTGCATATAGAGGAAGAGGCTACTATGAATGACGTGAATGGATAGTCATTTTCACATTAATGCTATGTCTACATTAGCCCCCAGGACACTGAAAGGGGCATGATAATAAACCTAACTGAAAGATGCTAATGTGCACCATAGCATCTTCATATTCATGGCAGCACCTCATTAGTATAATGGCAGCTGTGGCACCTCAAAAGTGCCTTTTTTGATCGCATGTGGCTCGTCTACACAGGGTCCTTTTTGAAAGGGCCCCACTCACTTTGAAATCCCCTTATTCCTGTAACCAAATAGGAATAAGGGGATTTCGAAGTGTGTGGTGTCCTTTCAAAAAGGACCCTGTGTAGATGAGCTGTGCGCTATTGAAAGCAGCACTTTCTAAGTACCACAGCTGCCATTACGCTAATGAGACACTGCATATTCATTGCTGCCCCTCATTAGCATATCCCACCATGTCTCATTAGCATCCCCCTTTCGAAAGGGGGGAGCTAGTGTAGACATAGCCTAAATGTTATGCATTCATTTTTCACTACAACCATAAATAATATGTACATAGCATCTTGTACTGGGTAATATGAACGGCAAAATCTGGAAGATATGTGTATAAAGATGCAATGTGAATGAGGCATGGCTTCATTACAGCCTTGGTTCATTTACTACTCCCTTTAAAAGATGCACTTGATGTTGTGGAAAAGAGAGTTACACCGTGTTTGAGCAACTCTAATAATTATGTTGGGAGCTTTCCTCTGGCTCTTGCAGCACACCACAATGCAAAAGAACAAAGGATGTGATGATGACTAGGGCACATTGTTATTGTATCAGCTCAGTTGGCTGAGCTGAAGTTAGGGATGAAAGTCTTTCTCCTCTGAGGTCAAGGAGAGTTTTACCGCTCACATAAACAGGAACAGGATGATGTGCAGTGAGTCCTTGAAAAACAGTGCAGTCAAGAGAAGGAGTGCCTAGGAACACTGTTGTGGTTTGGTTTGGAGTGCTATTGGCTTGCTTGTTTATCAGTTTTTCCAGCCCACAACTGGACTGGTTGAGTTGAAAATGGTGTGGCGGTCCAGAATGGACAAGAATAGAAAACCAGGGATTCTTGAGGACCTCACAGAGATAAGCATATTGGCATACCTAGTCCCTCCATATAGAGATTATGAAGTGGAGCACAAAGGTGGCACTGCCCTACATGCCTTGATTACAACAAAATAATACAGATTTTGTTTGTGTACAGACTGTTCTGGATGGATATCTGTGAATCAAGCTGGTATGAGCCAGCAATTTAAACCATAAAGCCAGTGTAGCACTTAAATAAGGTTTTCCGCTCCACTTCTTTTTGCAAGCATGCATCTTTTGAATGGCAGATATATTTGTCTTTTCTTGTTGCCACAAAATCCCTTCCAACACAGTATTGAGACCATCAGAAGGGAGCAATCTCCTCTCTGCTAACAATGCCTCATTGTTCTATTTTTTAACAATGATGCTGCCCCAGAAGGAAGTTTTATAATAGCAGCTATGTGTCTGAATGACTTTCTTTCCCGATTGTGTTATTTTCATAAAGTAAAATTTCTACAATTTGTATACTGACCTAGCCAAAGACAGAAGATTTATTTATTTACCCATTGATTCTTGACAAACAAAATAATGTAAAACTAAGAACAAGTACACTAAGTTTAATCTAATTACTACACACTCACTGTTGAGAGCTTGCTTTTCAACAGATCATAGAAAAGCTTATTTTCTTCTTTTATGGTTGAGAAAGAATAGAGAGGATCATTCACTAGCATTAGAATATATTGTGTTCTAAGGTGAAGCCAGGCCCTAAACTACTATATATATCCTGAAGCCATTAGCTATGACTTGGTTTATTAAGTTTAATGAGAATATTGACTCACTCACCATGAATATTTATTTGCTTCTTATAATATAGCTAAGAAACAAAAGCAGGTGTTTTGTCCATGAAATAACCCACCACTTCTTTGTTAACCCTAGTAATCTATCTGCACACAATAACAGTTGTAGAAAAAAGGATATTTTATCATGTCCTAAAGAATGCCTCTGTGATTTTAACAATGTGAAACACTGAAGGTTATTCCTGTTATAACGGAGCAAAGATAGAAGCATTTTGGTGTATAGAAATTTGAACTTGGACGCGCTTCTTTATGATTCACTGTAAACTGTGGTCTGCTGGAATTCTGAAGGACAATTTAGCTGTAAAAGAGCTTTGCCATGATTTATCTATCATTTTTAAAGGAGAATATGAATCATACATTGTAAGATTCTTTTGTAGATTTGGAAGCATTGTGTTGCTTTCTTAGTGCATAATACTTATTTTAAAAAGAGACAAATAAAATAAAAGCTGTGAAGCTTATCTAATTTCTAAGTTCACCCCCTGGAATATTAAAGATGATGCATGTGATATCTAGGTACTTCCCCTGGCTTGTATTATATCAAGAAACAGTTACCAGAAATTTGACTATTGCAGCATGTTGTTTCTTGGTAACTGATCAGAGGAAGTCTCTTTATGAACATTACAAGCATTTTTATCTTTCTGGTTGCTGGGCTATGGAGGGATGTCATTTTTACATCATTTTTGTGTACTTTTTTAAACACGGTTCTTTATGATTCATTGTAAACTTTATTAGGATTAATAGTCATCTTTCCAGAAGACATATTGGTTGGAAGCGTTATTTGGTAAAGTTAACAATAAATGCAACAAATAAATATATGGGTTTTGACTAGAATAACAAATTGCTCAGAACTAGACGTCTTCTGCTGTTCAAAAAGCGTTCAAGGTTTTTTAAGGATCCTTGTTTTTGAGAGCTCTTTAAATTTATGGCTTGATTAAATGTCTTGTTGATGAATGATCCTCTTTTTTCATTGGTCTGAGCTGATTGTGAGTATGTCTGCATCAGAAATCTCAAGTCATACGCTGTGAATGAGCTCTGCAATTGGGCATCTTTATGGCTTGTAGGATATAGATTACTTGTCATGACTTCACTGTACTTTGCCAGTATAATTCATCATAGGTTTAGCCACAATGGGACTGATGGGTTGTCCTGATGCTAGTGTAAGTCAGGAGTTACTTCCATCACAATCAAACAAGTTGCACCCCTTGAAATGTCTGTAAATGAGGAGAATTAGGCCATACGTATGTTTCAAAGGGTGCGTATACACTTGCATTCCTCTTTCAAAAGAGGCATGCAAATGAGGCAAATCGAAAATGCAAATGGAATATAAATTTGCACATTTGGCACCTCATTTGCATATTCTAATTTCAAAAGAGTTTCTTTTGAAAGAAGAAAGCCAGTGTAGACGCTGCTCTTTCGAAAGTAAACACCACCTTTGAAAGAACCCTTCTTTCCATTAAATAAAGTGAAGAAGGAGTCTTTCGAAGATGGGTTTAGTTTTGAAAGAGCAGCATCTACACTGGCTTTCTTCTTCCAAAAGAAGCTCATTCGAAATTAGAATATGCAAACGAGGTGCAAAATATGCAAATTTATATCTCATTTGTATTTTTATTTACCCCATTTGCATGCCTCTTTCAAAAGAGGAATGCAAGTGTAGACGCACCCAAAGTGTTTATCAAAACTAGAAGATAACATTAATTAATTTTTGAAGTTAATATAGTAATTTTCTGTTCACAATAGTTTTGGCTTTGGGACTAGGCTGTTGAGTGGTGTTAGAGATAAAGCCAAGTAATCATCAAGAGTTCAAACCTGTAAGTTCTTTATCACTTGCATCTACACAGCCCTGACTCTTTCAAAAGAACAGGCCAGGGATTGAAAAATTGGGTGCCATGAGGACTGCTCTTTTGAAAACAAGGGCTTGCAGAGCATCTACACATGTTTTCTTTGTAAAGAAGCCTTTGAAAGGGGGCACTCTCCCTGAAATGGGAGAGGAAGAGTGCTTTCGGCAGGAGTGCCACATTCTTTTCATTTACTGTCAAAAGGAGTGCCATGTTCTTTCAATTTACTTTTGAAAGAACACTTTTTGTGTGTAGACGCTCCATGGGATCTTTTGAAAGAGTCCTCTTTCAGAAAATCTTTTGAAACAACTTGCTAGTGTAGACGCAGCCTTAGTGTATATGGGACTTTAATTATTAGGGCACATGCTTAACTTGGTGTACTGTGAATGTTGCTATTGCAGTCAATAAGACTACTTTCAGGGACTAATTTGGCTGTCTAGACATACCCCAACTATCCTGATTCGCTTCACATGTTGGGTGTGTCTTAGAAATAAATTCATTTAATGTAATGCAATTATGGTGGTGTGAGAGGAGTCAGGGATTTTGTGTGTGTGTCTGTGTGTGTGTGTGTGAAACATTAGCTGCCCTCAAATTAATGAGGAAACTGCCACATATGCTACTGATTGTCTCTTTTGAGCATATCTGAAGCTGGCAGGAATATTTGCAACAAAGCCAAAAAATATGTTGTAACAAGATGGTTTTGAATGACTGGAGCCTCTTGGTTAAGGCACTGGCAATACAGGGGCAGATTGCTGCTTTGCCTGATTCAAAGTAATCTGAGATGACATGATGCTCAAGGAACTTGAACATAGGTCTCCCACCTCTCCTAGCAGCAGGCTGGAGATGGTCTTCCCCAGATGTCACTCTGAGAACAGATGTTTAGATACTATTCTACTTGTGCTAAAACCTGTGAAAATTTTTGGTTTTGTTCCAAATTTAGTAATGTCAAAAGTTGGATTTTATATCCTGGGGACAACTCTAGTCTAAAACTTTAGCACAATTCAGAAAGGTGGTTATTAACAACCATGTCCTTTGGCTCATTTGTATTTATTACATAGACCAGCTATAAAATAGTTGCAGTCTGGAAAGAATTCCAAAGAGTTAGCCCAGCAGAGTGCATTAAATATTACAGCTGAAAGATGGTGAAAAACCTGCTACAATGAAACTGGATCTGCCACAATAGCTGCCTGTTCCAACCTAATTGTTTCAGTTTGCTGAGGGAAACATTGTCATATCATAGGCTGGGTCTACACAAGCCCCTTCCTTTCCAATCTGGTGTTAGGAAGAAGGGCTTTCAAAAACTGGGGGGTCATTTCAGAAGGTCCCCGTCTCCACGGGTGGCGTGCAATTCAAAAGCCGCACTTTTGAATCATCACGGCTGCCATTATGCTAATGAGGCACTGCATATTCATAGCAGTGCCTCATTAGCATCTTTCAAACCCGCTCATTAACATGCCCCTTCCAAAAGGAAGGGGCTCATGTAGACACAGAGATAGTGTGTAATCTACTCCACCTTTTCCTCTCTAAATCTGACTGCATTTGGCATGGAATGGCCACTAACTTATCAGTGTGCACCATCAAGTTGCTAGCTTGAGCAGTGATTGCACTGAATGGGAAGTTTGCTTGTAAATGGACTGCAAGATTTGGTTCAGAGGAGGCTCTGACTGTCAGATTGAGAGTGAATCCTGACAAGTCCTGTGTGAGACTTCATATCAGTAATTTCACATGGGGGAGTAAAAAAATGGGCAAACGCTTTCTTGTTCATTTGTCTATTTCTGTTGAATCAAAATAGCCTTGCTTGTTTTAATGGGACTCTTTCAGGAGGAAGGTACTACTCCGCAAGTTGGGGCGTAAGAATCTGGCTGTCAGTTAGTGAGAATCATAGATGAACTGTTACTGCTGTGAGGTTTTATGAATGTTTCAGTGTTGATCCCTTATGTTCAGGTTATTTTTAGACCGTAACCAGGCAGCATCAGGTTGAAAAGTGGTGTGCTGAAGTGATATATTAAATATCACACAAACGCAGTGAGATCAGGAGATGAGGTACATGTGTTACCAGGGGGAGTTAATGGCTTCCAAAATACGACATGCTTCCATGCTCAAACCTGCATGCCAAATTATGCCAACTGGGAGGATGTGTGTCACCACAGATTGAATATAATTTTGAGTTGTAAATTAACCTTCTTATTTTAGTCTCACATAAGAAATGAAGCATGCCCTGTAGTTAAAGAAACTATACCTGTTTTTCATAACACAAATTGTCCTTCCAAATCATAGAATCCTAGGTCTGGAAGGGACCTCAAGAGGTCTCCAAGTCCAGACCCTGAAATCTTATGTGAGAATTACAGACTGGTGCACACTGAACATCATTGAGCCCACATCCCTTGGGCATCCTCTGGGTTTCTACATGGTGCAGTTAAGGAGGCAAGTGGGCCCTGGGGCAGGTCTTAAGGTTAAATCTGCATTGGTTTTCCTCTACCCTCTCCTTGTGTAACAGATTAGGGATGGCAGGTGAGAGGGAAGGAATCCTTCTGCCTTAACAACACTATCTTACCTCCTTCACAAAACCCAAATACTCTTGGTGCAGGGGGATGTTTCTTCTCCCTTCGCCCTGCTGGTACTTTTCCTATTGAATTTGAGAGTATGCAATTTTCCCATTCAAGTAAAAATTGTATTAAATAAAACAACCCACAAAACCAGAAAATCAAAAGAGGAAAATCTCATAAGAGAGCAAGGAAATAGCTTTTCTGAGAGAAAGTGAAGCACAAAAACAATCCCTCCTGATGAGCACCACTACCTGTGGATGGGTATATGTGTGTCAGTAAGTAAAGTTAGAATGGTTTCATTCAAGGATCCATTTAATTTCCAGTGCTAACACACAGTAAACTTTACATGAAATTGCCCAGCATAGACTGATTCAGAAATGAAGACTATATGAGTGCCACTGATCCCAATAATCTGTCTGGGGAAGGCATGCATGTGTTATGGGAAAACAGGCTTGGGTCAGGGTTGTTAAAAGTGGCTAGTGATTTCTGATGCGCAACTTGAACTATGGTGACATCTGATTTTCAGAAGACAGGTGGAGAGCGAGGTGATTCTTGAAAATCAGGCCCCTTTAAAAAGGCAGTCACTTTAGCAAACCTTGTCCTTGAATAACAAGTGTCATGCTCAGGCCTGCTGATGAGAGGTGAGGGCAAAGGGGGCAACTGCCACAGGACCTGGGGCTTCAAAAGGGCCCTGGCATCTCAGCCCCAGGCTCATAAAATCACTGCCAGAGCCCCATGAGGTGTGCTGAGGGCTGCCTGGAGGAGGCTAGCTCCAGCCCCACCTCTTCTTCCCGAGGCCTTGCCCCTGCCCCTGCCCCTTAGGGATGCAGAGCAATCCTCACTTCCACCTTGCCCAGATGTCTAGCGAGGTTGTCAGCCCCACTGGTCATGTTGTAAACTTTTCATCATGTGCTTCTGTAAGTCAGGATTCCTGGTAGTTTAGTAAGAGTGGTGAATCAAACACCATCTGTGCCTGGCAGCAATTATTTGCATGCCTGTTCTCTCACACGGGCTTTAACTTCAATGTCAAATCAACATAAAAAGCAGTAGCACAATGAGAAGCATTATGAATTTGGTTCCCTCTACTGATGGACAAAACACAAATGGCGTTTGTATACTCAGCCAAAATATCCCGTCCTCTATTATGTCTGCTACCGACAGAATATATCTATTGCTTCATACAATGAGGATCATTCAATATTGTCCCATCATTAACAGATGACTACATTCCTTACCTATCTAAGAGCCAGGGTCTGTCTTTAAAATAAAAACTTATTAATGGTAAAGTAATTGTATATTTTCCTCCTCTTACTAATGAGAATACCATAAATATGTGACCTAGCTATGCATGAAATAGCTAGAGCCTCCTACTCTAATAACATCAACCATGGTAAACAGTGTAGGTTCAATGCTTTGTGTGACAGACTATATAGTATCTCTGTCTCAATACATCCAGTTTCATCACGATATTTACAAACACCCTGTGCAATAATTTAGCCCCCAGCAGTGGTTACTTCGTTCCAGTCCCTTGGAATACAGCAACTGAAAAGTCAATTCAGCTGGTTACTTCAGGGCTCTCCAGTAGCAAAGGGGCATGTCAGGGCCTGACTGAGGAAAAGGGGGAAAAAACAAACACACATAAGAGATGAGTTTTGGTGACTGTTGAGCCTACACGCAAGTTGAACAAGCCAGAAGATGCTCTTACTTGTATGCTAGGCCAAAGTAGTCTTTACTTGGCCCTATGATCAGATGGTATAAACTTGTATGTTTGTTTAGCCACTTGGACCTCATGGTGAGAAAGCCACACTAGCCCTAAGGATAAAGTTGTCAAAGTGATTCCTGGTGTAAATCTATCACTTCAATGAAATAACCTCAGAGATGAAATATGCCCCATTAAAAATAATCTGATTACTTTATAGCAACACTCTAATGCATTCGTTACATTTAGAAAATAAATTTTTTAGACTATGCTATTAGCAACAATATTTTCTCTTGTGCATCATCTCTGTTTTGGTTAGTGAATCATTCATGAACCAGTCATGGTTTCTGGGAATAGAATACTTTATGACTAGAGCTGGCTGAAAGTCAGTGTCTCTTCTGCAAGAAATGCTGATATTTCCAAATTTAGCTTTGATCCCAGTGAGAATAAAAGGACCAAGACTTCAAGACTTTTGAAATTTCTTGTAAACTAAACATTTAAAAATTATATGAGGAAATATCTACATCTAAGAAAATATATCAGTAATTTTCAATATATTCCAGAAAATCATTTTTATTTTGTCATATCAGCATTTTGAAATGGAAAGTTCAGTTCAATTAGGTTTATTTTTTACTGGCTGTATTGATAAGTATATGCTAAATAGCATAGATAAACCATTTTCAGTAAAAAAAAAGTTGTTTGTGAAATACTTGCTCTGAATATTTGTTGATAGTATGGGCTGGAAGCCTCCAGATTTCATGGGATTTTCCACTCCTATAAGATCCTTTGACAGTCACATAAATCACCTACTACTCTGTCTCTTCCCAAATTGTAAGAAGAAAATGTTTTAAACAGGAAAATAATGAATGAAGAACATTGAATTCTCTTAGCACATTTATAGATGAAATAACCATTTGTGTTTAAATCTGTGAAACTTTGCAGTTCACAAACTTTTCCATACGTTTGTGTGAATTCTTGAGAATAAACACAATCCAACCCATTGATTTCCAGTAAAGTATCTTGGTACTTTTATTCAAAAATATTTTGAAGTTTCTTTATTTTTGATATGTTTTAATAATAATAATAATAATAATAATAATAATAAACAATGCTTACCAATGTCAAAAAATGCAAATCTCCTTCAGCTAATGTCATTCAACCAGTGATATACTGTAAATGTTTCTATAGCCAGTCCTGCTTGAGTCATAAGTGAAGCTTGCACCGGAGACCTTCAGCGCTAAATCATGAGTGTCTATATTACTTGAGCTCACAGACTCAGTTGTGCAGTATATCTCAGGCTTTTTGTGAACTAATCACTCAAAAGGACACACTCTTATGGCATTGGTTATACTTATACCTTTTCAGAACTGTGATTTGTCCAATTCCAGTGAGGACCAGCCTGCTTAAAAGTGGCAACAGTGGAAATTTCTTTTCTGTGGTCCTAGTGGGTTTATTCTGAAAACAAATAGTTGATTCAAATCTTTAGTCCAGTGGTTCTCACACCAAAGTGGGGTCATGATCCTACATTGATGGGGTTGCCATGGCTGGCATTACACTTGCTGGTGTGCAGAGCTGAAGTTGACACCTGAGCTAGATGACCTAAGGCTGAAGATAATGCCTGAGGTCTTGCGTTCTGGGTGGCAGGACTCAGGCTAGCAGACTCTGTTCTGCCCAGGTCTGAAACTGTTAGCTGTGTATTCCCCTGCTGGGAAGTGGTGGGACTTAGGCTTTGCCTCCATCCCACTGGAGACAGCAAGTTTTGAGTGGGTTCACGCTACTGTCTACTGTGCTGGGGTCAGGAAGTAAATTCTGTTGTCAGAAGAGTGTTACTGTGCAAAGAAGTGTGAGAACTGCTGCTAGCCTTGACACACAGGTTTTGAGGAGAACTTAAATAACTTTATCAAATAACTTAATTGCTCATTTAATCTTTTTTTTGTTTTGATTTTAATTCATAGAAGTGGATACTAGCTACCAAAGGAAGCAGTGACTTTAATATAACGGGCATTGCTCATTTCCTGAAACTCATTCCAAGTGAATTTTTGGTATGGCTGTTCAAAACTCATTCAAATTAATTTTTTTTCTGTAGTAAACTACTTAAACACTGGGAAGGGGACTGGTTATAAAACACAGCTTTATTAAATTAGCACAAATCAGTTATGTGGGTTTCCATATAGCATACGAGTATTCTTGCCTGTGTCTTTATCTATGGTACATTAAAGGTCGAGTCATAAGAAAATCATCGGGTTATAAAGTTTCCTTCATAAAGCAGAAAATGTGAAGTTTTTATGTCAGTTTAGGCACAGATTATTAATGCCATAATGACATTAAGGAGTAGTGAGTGCATATTTGCAAAGCTCCAAAGAAGTTTAGTAGATAAGCAAAATGCTTACTGAGACACCGTTTTAATGAAAATTTGATGAGTAAATCTAGATGAAGGCCGCCAAAGATGTTGTACCATACTTTATCAAGGAATAAACTGCTTAATGCTTGGGGCAGAAAAGTATGCTTGGATGCACTTAGTATGTGTCTGTCTGTATAAGCCAGGGGTCAGCAACCTTTCCAAGGCGGAGTGCCAAAATTTGACCTTTTGACCTCTATGTATGGTCTGAGTGGCAGTGATATTTTGTAAAGTCACTAATGGTCCTGTTTACAACGGTTTCATTCATAAATAAATCAAGATTTAAGGCTTTACTGTTTAGGTGGGGGTAGTAGCATTAGCTGGCTTTTTGTTAATCCGCAGGCTGCATGGCTCTGAGCAAGCTCCCAGACGCATGGGAGAGGAGGGGCAGGGCTGAGTTTCCACCTTGTGTGCTGATGAAAATCAGCTCGTGTGCCGCTCTTGGCACCCATGCCAGGGATTGCTGACCCTGGTCTCATCCATAGTAAGTAATGGATATAAAACAAAGAGATGCCTATTTCAGTTCCAGTCTTCCGTTCAGTAACGAACTGCAGAAAGGGAAGAACTGGAGTGCTTTCAATATGCTAACAACCGTATCACAAACTGTCATCTTGCCAGACTGTGCAAGTGAAACAGCTTTGGCCTTCCCAATGGCTGGACTGGAGACCTCAGAGTCCTAAAATGCAGCTAGACATGGGGCTGTAGATTCAGTAGATGATACTCAATTACTGTGAATCTGTTCTGAGCCACTGCTCCAGTAGAGTGCTGGAAAGAACTCCAGTTCTGGAGAATGGCCTCTTTCAGCTGAGATTTAAAATTGAGATTGTGTGCAGTTGTGGCATGATATGTGACATTCTTCACGGAGATATTGCTATGATGGGAATGTGGCATACCTCAAATGTTTTATGCAAGAGGGATCATGTGGGATTCCACTGGAAAGATTATGATTTACTGAATGGCTACGTCTACACGTGAAGCCTACATCGAAGTAGCCTATTTCGATGTGGCGACATCGAAATAGGCTATTTCGATGAATAACGTCTACACGTCCTCCAGGGCTGGCAACGTCGATGTTCAACATCGACGTTGCGCAGCACCACATCGAAATAAGCACTGTGAGGGAACATCTACACGCCAAAGTAGCACACATCGAAATAAGGGTGCCAGGCACAGCTGCAGACAGGGTCACAGGGCGGACTCAACAGCCAGCCGCTCCCTTAAAGGGCCCCTCCCAGACACACTTGCACTAAACAACACAAGATCCACAGAGCCAACAACTGGTTGCAGACCCTGTGTATGCAGCATGGATCCCCAGCTGCCGCAGCAGCAGCCAGAAGCCCTGGGCTAAGGGCTGCTGCCCACGGTGACCATATAGCCCCGCAGGGGCTGGAGAGAGAGCATCTCTCAACCCCCCAGCTGATGGCTGCCATGGCAGACCCCGCTATTTCGAAGTTGCGGGACGCGCAACGACTTCACGTTCCCTACTTCAACGTTGAACGTCGAAGTAGGGCGCTATTCCCATCCCCTCAGGGGGTTAGCGGCTTCGACGTCTCGCTGCCTAACTTCGATGTTAACATCGAAATAGCGCCCAACACGTGTAGCCGTGACGGGCGCTATTTCAAAGTTAGTGCCGCTACTTCGAAGTAGCGTGCACGTGTAGACACAGCTAATGTGATTTTTCCATTTGTATGCTTGTAGCACTTTTGTATTGGAAGTTAGGAATACTGGATATGTATCAATTACAGAAGCGTTGGCACCTTGAGATCGTCCAGCAGACAAAATGCAGTCAGTCAGCCTGGCTAATTCATGAGCCATTAGAAGGAACAGTAAGACTCTGTAGGTGCTAATTTCCCACCTTCTTGAGAAGTTTCCTGGGATGCTGCTACAAACCTTGACTCAGGACTGCTTTGACACTGTGAGGTCATAAGATCATGCCATGTAGTATTGGACTCCATATTGGACAAAAGGAACATCAAGAAGTCCTGTGGCACCTTATAGACTGACAGATATTTTGGAGCATAAGCTTTCATGGGCAAAGACCCGCTTCATTAGATGCAGTGTAGTGGAGATTCTAGTGACCTCTGGAATTTCCACTAAATTCATAGAATCATAGAACACTAGGACTGGAAGGGACCTCGAGAGGCCATTGAGTCCAGCCCCCTGCCCCAATGGCAGGACCAAGTACTATCTAAACCAACCCTGATAGACATCTATCTAACCTGTGCGTAAATATCTCCAGCGATGGAGATTCAACAACCTCCCTTGGCAATTTATTCCACTGTTTGACTGCCCTGACAGTTAGGAACTTTTTCTTAATGTCCAGCCTAAACCTCCCTTGCTGCAGTTTAAGCCTGTTGCCTCTTGTTCTATCCTCAGAGGCCAAGAAGAACAAGTTTTCTCCTTCCTCCTTATGACTCCCTTTTAGATACCTGAAAACCGCTATCATGTCTCCCCTCAGTCTTCTCTTTTCCAAACTAAACAAGCCCAATTCTTTCAGCCTTTTTTCATAGGTCGCATTCTCTAGACCTTTAATCATTCTTGTCACTCTTTTCTGGACCCTCTCTAGCTTCTCCACATCTTTTTTGAACTGCAGTGCCCAGAACTGGACACAATACTCCAGCTGAGGCCTAACCAGCGCAGAGTAGAGCGGAAGAATGACTTCTCGTGTCTTGTTCACAACACACCTGTTAATGCATCCCAGAATCATATTTGCTTTTTTTTGCAACAGCATCACACTGTTGACTCATATTTAGCTTGTGGTCCACTATAACCCCTAGATCCCCTTCTGCTGTAGCTGTTCCTAGACAGTCTCTCCCCATTCTGTATGTGTGAAACGGATTGTTCCTTCCCAAGTGGAGCACTTTGCATTTGTCCTTATTAAACTTCATCCTGTTTACCTCACACCATTTCTTCAATTTATCCAGATCATTTTGAATTATGACCCTATCCTCCAAAGCAGTTGCAACCCCTCCCAGCTTGTTATCATCTGCAAACTTAATAAGCATACTTTGTATGCCAATATCTAAATCATTGATGAAGACATTGAACAGAACTGGTCCTAACACAGACCCCTGCGGAACCCCACTTGTTATACTTTTCCAGCAGGATTGAGAACCATTAAGAACTACTCTCTGGGTAAGGTTACCCAGCCAGTTATGCACCCACCTTATAGTAGCCTCATCTAAAGTGTATTTGCCTAGTTTTTTGATAAGAATATCATGAGAGACCGTATTAAATGCTTTACTAAAGTCTAGGTATACCACATCTACTGCTTCTCCCCTATCTACAAGGCTCGTTATCCTATCAAAGAAAGCTATCAGATTAGTTTGACAAGATTTAATCTTTACAAACCCATGCTGGCTGTTTCCTATCACCTTACAACCTTCCAAGTGCTTGCAGATGATTTCTTTAATTACCTGCTCCATTTTCTTTCCTGGCACTGAAGTTAAGCTGACTGGCCTGTAGTTTCCTGGGTTATTCTTATTCCCCTTTTCATAGATGAGCACTATATTTGCCCTTTTCCAGTCTTCTGGAATCTCTCCTGTCTCCCATGATTTTCCAAAGATGATAGATAAAGGCTCAGATACCTCCTCTATCAGCTTCTTGAGTATTCTAGGGTGCATTTCATCAGGCCCTGGTGACCTGCAGACATCTAATTTTCCAAAGTGATTTTTAACTTGTTCTTTTTTTATTTCAACTTCTAACCCTATCCCTTTCCCACTAGCATTCACTATGTTGGGCATTCCTTCATCAGACTTCTCAGTGAAGACCGAAACAAAGAAGTCATTAAGCATCTCTGCCATTTCCAAGTTCCCTGTTACTGTTTCTCCCTCATCACTGAGCAATGGCCCTACCCTGTCCCTGGTCTTCCTCTTGTTTCTAATATATTTATAAAAAGCCTTTTTGTTTCCCTTTATGCCTGTCGCTAGTTTGAGCTCATTTTGTGCCTTAGCCTTTCTAATCTTTCCCCTGTGTTCTTGTGTTGTTTGCCTATATTCATCCTTTGTAATTTTTCCTTGTTTCCATTTTTTATACAATTCCTTTTTTATTTTGAGATAATGCAATATCTCCTGGTTAAGCCAAGGCGGTCTTTTTCCATATTTTCTATCTTTCCTACATAGCGGGATAGCTTGCTTTTGGGCCCTTAATAATGTCCCTTTGAAAAACTGCCGACTCTCCTCAGCTGTTTTTCCCCTCAGTTTTGCTTCCCATGGGACCTTACCTACCAGCTCTCTGAGTTTACCAAAATCTGCCCTCCTGAAATCCATTATCTCTATTTTGCTGTTTTCTGTTCTACTCTTCCTTAGGATTGTGAACTCTATTATTTCATGATCACTTTCACCCAAGCTGCCTTCCACCTTCAAGTTCTCTACCAATTCCTCCCTATTTGTTAAAATCAAATCTAAAACAGCTTCCCCCCGGTAGCTTTTTCAACCTTTTGGAATAAAAAATTGTCTCCAATACAATCCAAGAACTTACTGGATAGTCTGTGCCCTACTGTGTTAGTTTCCCAACATATATCTGGATAGCTGAAGTCCCCCATCACCACCAAATCTGGGTCCCTGCTTGACTTTGTTAGTTGTTTAAAAAAAGCCTCATCCACCTCTTCCACCTGGCTAGGCAGCCTGTAGTAGAGGCCTAGCAGGACATCACCCTTGTTTTTTACCCCTCTTAAACTAACCCACAGACTCTCAACACGTCCATCTCCTACGTCCATCTCCACCTCAGTCCAAGTGTGTACATTTTTAATATATAAGGCAACACCTCCCCCTTTCTTCCCTGTTTATCCTTCCTAAGCATGCTGTACCCTTCAATACCAACATTCCAATCATGTGTATTAACCCACCAAGTTTCTGTGATGCCAACGATGTCATAATTATATTTATTTACTAGCAATTCCAGTTCTTCCTGCTTATTACCCATACTTCCTGCATTTGTATACAGGCATCTAAGATATTGATTTGATCTTGCCTCCCTGTTTTGCCCTGACCCTCTGTTTACCCTGATATTGTTGCCCATGCTGCCTCCCATTTCTGACCCATCACCCAGGTTTCCATGCTCTCCACTTACCTGTGGGCTTTGCTCCCCTGCCCCTGTCGAACCTAGTTTAAAGTCCTCCTCACTAGGTTAGCCAGTCTGTGTCCAAATATGGTCTTTCCCCTCCTCAAAAGGTGAACACCATCTCTGTCCAGTAGTCCCTCCTGGAATAGCATCCTGTGGTCAAGGAAGCCAAAGCCTTCTTGGCGACACCATCTTTGAAGCCAGGCATTCACTTCTAGGATGCATCTGTCTCTGCCTGGGCCCCTACCACTGACAGGCAGGATTGAGGAAAATACCACCTGTGCCCCAAACTCCTTCACCCGTGCCCCCAGAGCCCTGAAGTCACTCATGACCTGCTCAGCATCATACCTCACAGTATCATTAGTGGTCACATGGATGAGAAGCATGGGATAGTAGTCAGAGGGTCTTATAATCCTTGACAACGCCTCTGTAACATCTCGGATGCAGGCCCCAGGCAGGCAGCATACCTCCTGAGATGAAATGTCAGGGCGACAGATGGGCCCCTCTATCCCCTTCAGAAAAGAGTCCCTGACCACCAGTACTCTATGTTTCCTTCTCACAGTGGTGGCAGCAGACTTCCCAGCCTTGGGAGTACAAGGCTTCTCTGCTGTACAGGGTGATTCTGTGTCTCCTGTATCAAGTACAGCATAACAGTTTCCTAGTGCCACGGTGGGAGTTTTCTGAGCAGGGGTGGAACACTGCCTACTGCCAGAAGTAACAAGCTGCCAGTGTCCACCCTGATCTATCTCTTCCTCCATCAGTGGTTTATCAGCTGTCCTGTGTACTGGGACAGTTACCTCAGCTGTCTCCACATGAATACTATCCAGGAACTGCTCATGGAGTCGGATACTCCTCAACCTGGCCACCTCCTCCTGTAGCTCTTCCACCTGTTGCCTGAGAGATTCCACCAGCTTGCACCTTTCACACTGGATGGTCCCCCCAGCCTGGATATCAGTGAGTGGGAATTGCAAGCTACAGTCCCTGCAAAGTCACACCAGGATCTGGGTAGAGGCATCCATGGTCAGGCAGTCTGTCTGGCTACAGGCACAGGTGGAGGAGACAGCAGTAGTGGTGGCGCAGGTGTTGCGGGTCTTCCTAACCATCATAGGCCTCCCGCTGTCAAACTCCCTCTTAAACTCCCCTGTCTGCAGCTCCCTGTCCGCTTCACTCCCCTGGTCACCCTTGACTCTGGCTTTTAAAGCCTACTGGCCTGGGTCAGGCCCTCCCCCTGTGAGTCACACAGGGGAAGCCCAATCAAGGGAACAAAGGTCAGGCAGGCAGTCCCAGCTGCCACAGAAACTGAAACTGAAACTGACCCACCTGAAATCAAAATGGCCGTTCAGATTCAAACAGTTAAGCACACTCACTCACCCCAAAAGCCAGCGCTCACACCTGGTAGTTTCTGCAGTGGCAGGATCACTTGTTCTCCCTCTTAAACTCCCCTGTCTGCAGCTCCCTGTCCACTTCGCATCAGAGAAAGCAGGTCTTTGCCCACGAAAGCTTACGCTCCAAAATATCTGTTAGTTTATAGAGTGCCACAGGACTTCTTGTTGTTTTTGCAGATACAGACTAACACGGCTATCCCTCTTATAGTTGGAGAGAATGTATTTTTCCACTAGTCGATCAGGGGTGTCACCTGGATTCACACCATATGTAAATACTATTCAAGGCTGGGGAGTGAAATAATCAGTGTTGGTTCTTTTCTTCATGGAATCCTCTCCTGAGATGATGGCTGCAGACACATCAGGCTGAACTGGAGAAGAAAGGACTGGACTTAAGCAAGAACAAGTGTTTGGTCTGTGAAAAAAAAATGCTTAAAACAACATTTAGGCTACGTCTACACGTGAAGCCTACATCGAAGTAGCTTATTTCGATGTAGTGACATCAAAATAGGCTATTTCGATGAATAACGTCTACACGTCCTCCAGGGCTGGCAACGTCGACGTTCAACTTCGATGTTGGGCAGCACCACATCGAAATAGGCGCTGCGAGGGAACGTCTACATGCCAAAGTAGCACACATCGAAATAAGGGTGCCAGGCACAGCTGCAGACAGGGTCACAGGGCGGACTCAACAGCAAGCCGCTCCCTTAAAGGGCCCCTCCCAGACACACTTGCACTAAACAACACAAGATCCACAGAGCCGACAACTGGTTGCAGACCCTGTGCATGCAGCATGGATCCCCAGCTGCCGCAGCAGCAGCCAGAAGCCCTGGGCTAAGGACTGCTGCACACGGTGACCATAGAGCCCCGCAGGGGATGGAGAGAGAGCGTCTCTCAACCCCTCAGCTGATGGCCACCATGGCGGACCCCGCTATTTCGATGTTGCGGGACGCGGATCGGCTACACGTGCCCTACTTCGATGTTCAACTTTGAAGTAGGGCGCTATTCCCATCCCCTCGTGGGGTTAGCGGCTTCGACGTCTCGCCGCCTAACGTTGATGCTAACATCGAAATAGCGCCCAACACGTGTAGCCGTGACGGGCGCTATTTCGAAGTTAGTGCCGCTACTTCGAAGTAGCATGCACGTGTAGACACGGCTTTAGGGTGACAAACTTGTTTGTAGCCAGTTTCTTTTTTAAGCTTGGATTGTGGTTTTTTTTGTGCTCAATAATCTTCTCTGACCTGCACAACCCTGCATAAGTCAAATTTTACATAACTCGGGGAGCCAGGAAACTGACCAGTGCAACAGCACTTGTCAGTTTTCCCAATTCTGTCGGTAGTGGCAGCTGACAGCCTGACTCTTGTCTGCCCATGACTGACAGGAGCGGGTTAACTGACCAGTGCAGTAGTGCTGGTCTGTTTCCCCTCTCCAATCAACAGAACGCAATCTCCATGTAAGTCAGGGGTTTCCTATATAAGGGATAACAAGAAGGTCAGAGCAGATTACTGAGCATAAAAAACAAACACACAGTCCTAGCTTAAAAAAGAAACTGGCTACAAAAAACAGTTTCTCACCCTAAAGCTGTGTCTACACGTGCACGCTACTTCAAAGTAGCGGCACTAACTTCGAAATAGCGCCCGTCGCGGCTACACGCGTCTGGCGCTATTTCGAAGTTAACTTCAACGTTAGGCGGCGAGACATCGAAGTCGCTAACCTCATGAGGGGATCGGAATAGCGCCCTACTTCGACGTTCAACGTCGAAGTAGGGACCGTGTAGACGATCCGCGTCCCGCAACGTCGAAATTGCTGGGTCCTCCATGGCGGCCATCAGCTGGGGGGTTGAGAGATGCTCTCTCTCCAGCCCCTGTGGGGCTATATGGTCACCGTGGGCAGCAGCCCTTAGCCCAGGGCTTCTGGCTGCTGCTGCGGCAGCTGGGGATCCATGCTGCAGGCACAGGGTCTGCAACCAGTTGTCAGCTCTGTGTATCTTGTGTTGTTTAGTGCAAGTGTGTCTGGGAGGGGCCCTTTAAGGGAGCGGCTTGCTGTTGAGTCCGCCCTGTGACCCTGTCTGCAGCTGTGCCTGGCACCCTTATTTCGATGTGTGCTACTTTGGCGTGTAGACGTACCCTCACAGCGCCTATTTCGATGTGGTGCCGCGCAACGTCGATGTTGAACATCGACGTTGCCAGCCCTGGAGGACGTGTAGACGTTATTCATCGAAATAGCCTATTTCGATGTTGCTATATCGAAATAAGCTATTTCGATGTTGGCTTCACGTGTAGACGTAGCCTACATGTTGTTTTAAACATTTTTTTTCACAGACCAACCCCTCAGAGTCACTTTAACCCAAGATACATGCAACTCGAGTGCACGTATCTCAGGGTTTTACTGTATCCACTTAAAGTCTATCATTTATAGTTAATAAACTTGTTTTGTTTTCTTTAAACCCAGTTTGTGTAACTGTCAGCTGTGGGGGAGGGAAGCTGGGCATCTCTTCCTCCACATAAAAGGAGGAGGTGAACTTCAAAGATCTTCTGTTGTACAGATTTCTGGCACTGCCAGGCAATACAAATTTGGATTTGCATACCTGCGGGGGTGTGCACTTGAGTGCTGAGCAATTCTCCAACTAAGTCTTCCCATGCAGACTTAATTTCAGTGTCTGTCTTTCTGCAACTGAGAGTGTCCCTACCTGTAGGTGTGTTAGAGGAGGTTTAAAGGGCTGGCTCAGGAGAACAGGGAGAAGGTGCCCAGAATGGTGGAACAGGTAGAATCCCAGTACATCAGATGGAGCTCTGGAGTCAGGCGCACCCCACCACAGCTGTCATAAAGAAATCCAGTGTCCCTTGCAGGAGTATTATTAGTATTACTACTACTACTATACCTACTGAAATAACTTATCCCCACTGTCACTTGGTGTCCATTGCACAAAGTAATGATGCTTTAATTACCTATTCAAAAAGAGCATGTGATCATATAATTGAAGACTCTATGATGCTGAATTCAGACTGCACAAGCAAACTTAATGTTGTCATGTACTGACTCCTTAATACATCATTTTGCATTTGCTTTAAATATAACTACCAGAAAATGAATGTGGGTATCTCTAAATTGTAGCACTGTGCGTATTGAATTTACACATAACCAACAGGAATAACTTAATTTTGTTAACTAGATCAAACAACATATTAGAAGGCTGTTTTCCCATGTGATACTTACAAGTATCGCCAATGAAAATCAACGTGTTAAGAGAAAAAATGGAAGTGAGAAGAGAGCCTTCTGCTTCTAATCTGAAAATTCAAATTCCTTCTGTTATCAAGCTCTAATTCATAACTCACTAGAATCTAATACCAAACCTTTTCATCTGATAGTAAAACAGTTATATGTTCTGCCAGCTCGTGCTTAGATGATCTTTTATTGAAAAATACCTATAGCCATCTTCCATAGTTTCTGTCATTGTGTACACGAGGATTGTGAAATAAAATACTCTGATTAGGAAACATGGAGATAAGGTATTTAAAATCACACTAGAATGCTAGGTAAAATGTGGAGTACTGTTTTCTTTGCCAGTTATTTAAACTTAAATAGTCAGAAGATCTTGCATTAAATGCCCAGCACAAAGGTTGTATATTTCAAACCTCTCTTTCCCAACAGTGTTATATTTCATTAGTATAGGACAGTTTAACATGAGGCTAGATTTTCAGACAAGATCCCAAGAATTACATAATACTCTACTGTGGGAGGAGAAGTGATAAGAGAGAGACAGGGGACTACAGGGGACATTTTGGATTAGTCAGAACCATGTGTATTACTATGGCTCAGGCTCTGCTAGTGCTTGCACTGTAAACTTCCTGTTCTATATTTTTATAATTGGGACATTAAAACATAGCTAAAGCTTTGTAGCTAAGTTCTGAGCTCAGCAATCATAGTTTGAGGAGGCTCATGGTTTTTAGGCCCCCAGATGCTGGTGCCTAACTAAAACTCTACAGCCTCTTTCATGTTTAAATATCTGTGTGGGTCCATACCCCTCAAAGCAAGTTAGAGCAGTGGGAGCATCATAATACTAGTCCTTCATTACCGAAGCTGCTCTCATGGTATCCATCTGCACTATGGAATGGATCCCTTCATTATTTCCACCCAAGTATGTTACAGACAATGCATGAAGAGGGTCCCTGTGGCCATTTCTAGTGAGGGAACCAGTCTCCAAGCCATGTGCACATCTGTCTATGCCCTTGTCTCTGGTGAGCAGCCCTTGCCCTCTCTTGTTTTCTGGCACTGCCAGAGGTGCCATCCTAAGTTGCTGTTTTCTCTCCTATGATGCTGGAGAAGGAGGTCCTGAGTCTCGGTCTCTGAATGTTCATGCCTGTGGAAAAATAGACCACATATGAGTCCTTTCAGCTCTGGTGACAGTGGGGGAATAAATTTTCATGTCACTTCTTCAGTCTCTCCCTTACAAGGAAGAAAGATGAGTCTGTAACGTGGATGTCAGAAGCTGTCTGCTCCCTTCTGCCTTGCCTGCGGTAGATTGGTTACCCCCGTTTCATAAGGTCCTGTTCAATTATTAGATTGAGCTAAGAAGGGGTCATGGCAGTTGTGTCAGAATCAGGGGTAGCCATGGGGCCTGGGAGCACACACATTTTATCCCCACCTCCTGAGCTACTGGTCCAGTGGCAGTGCAGGATCAGTGACTCCATGGCAGGTCCCCCCAGCTACCTGTGAAGCTCTGTCCCCAACCTGGCTCAAACCAGGGATGAGGATGGTGCCTAGGAACCACTGTTGTAAAAACCCAATGAACACCTGTGAGGAGCCATGGAGTCCTGGGTCCTGAGAAGGGCCTGGGGATCGAAGAGATAGGCCAAGGGTTGTTTGGGCCCCCCCCCCCACACCACAGGCAGGCAGAGAGTCCACTGCAGCTCCCAAAGCTACCTTCCTGGCTCTTGTCATGGCTGGACACATGCAAAGCACTTCAGTTAGGGAGGAACAATCACTTGCTCACTTGCAAAATGGGAAATGGCTGGAGAAAGGGTGTAGGGGTCTTAGTGGGCTGCAAACTAAAGTTGAGTGAACAGTATGATAGTGAAGCAAGAGAAGTTCCAGTGTGACCAGGGCTCTGTAAGCAGGAGGCACTTTCCCACTTGTTGGGGATGGTTTAATTATGCAGATGGGAGAACTTCCTCCCATTGACATAGAGAGATCTCACAGTGACATGGCTGTATCATGGCTGTGTCACTGTAAGGTTGCTCATGTTGACATGGCCTTACTCAGCAAATCACAGCTCAATACAATGTGGAACAGGCTTTTTAACAGGAGTAGTCAGCATATATTTCAAGGGACCATTCAAGGTGAAGCAGCCCATTTTAACCCCTGCAGTCATAGGGAGAAAAGTAAGGGATTAGGGAAGTAGCTGGGGGGATTTGTTAGTGGGTTATAGATTGTTATAATAAGACCAAAATCCGGGGACTCTATTGAGTCTATGATTTTAATGTTTAGCAAAGTTATGAATTTAAGTTCCCAGGCTTGTCTTTCATTAAGTGTTATGCTGGTTTCCTTTGTAGATGAGGACTGAGAGTTTAGCTGTAGTGTGATCACTTTATGAAAAGTGTTGAACTTCAGGTGACATGGTATTTCTCAGTCTTTTATCATTGTAGGAGCGTTAGCTTTCTCTGAAAATGAATGGGCCTTGTGCTGCAAATCACTGCATCTAGGGATATGCTTCTCAGGGTGAGTAGACAGACACACCTTAGTTCTGTTCGAGTTAATTTGCTAAAAATAGGTGGGCAGCTGAGGGGGGTATCATCCAACTTATGACACTGCAGTATTCTTTCTACCCTCAAAAGTGACAAAAACAAAAAGGCATCTTCCTACTAAACAGATTTGGTCTCTGTATATAATCTGGTTCATATGCGCTTCCTTTGGGGACAAAAATCAGAATCTTTTACTCCTATTATTCTAGCATGCTTGATTGCTTTTCGGAAGACAAGCCTCTGTAAGGCCAATGATGATGATCTTGTGTGCGAGTTCTTTGACATGGTTTTGCATCTAGTGCTCTTCAGCATGCACAGGCCCCATGTGGTGACATGCAATGTGCCTCTGAAAACTGGTTTAGACTTCCAGAGATTTGGGGCCATTGGTCCTGCAACTCCTTGAGTAAGGCCTGGGTCATGTTCCATATATACATGCAAAACATACCCTTCCTGCCAGAATCAGTACAGTAAACTCTCTCTTGCCCAGCATTCTATCCTCTGGAACTTTCACATAACCGGCATTTTAACCATAAGTAAATTTTAGTTATGTTTTTCATAAGTACAGTATAGTGAAAGCAAAATACAAATAAATACAGCAAATACAGTGCAGTAGGGTCTCAAGATTCGCGAACTTAATGTTCACTAATTCAATTATTCGTGAGCGGCCAAGCAGCTGCTTCCCCTGGGGCCCCAGGCAGGAGGGCTAGCAGCCGCCATTTGCCCCAGGGCTCTGGGCAGGAATGTCGGCAGCCACTGCTTCCCCTGAGGCCCTGGCCAGGAGACCCAGCAGCCGGGCTTCAGGCAGGAGCTATATTCCCGAAATTCAACATTCGCTAGGCTTCTCACCGCAGAACCTTCATGAATGTTGAGACCCTACTGTATAAGTTTACAGTGTCCAATACTACTGTTGTTGGTAAATAAAATATTCTGCACAATTTTTTTTTTGTTTCTTAATATCTAATCTTGTTTTTCTTTAGCATTATGCATTGGTAGGTATACCTCTCTATTATCGAGAATATTTGAATGTCCGGCAACCTCCCAGCCCTAGGGCTGCCAGATAGAATTTACTGTAATCGTCTTTAACCCTGGTATTGTTGCAGTCATGCCAGTATTCCAGCACAGCTACAAGAATGAGCTTGGTTTTATTCTTTCTCATGCCTTATTAACAGAATCGTTTATTAAATTCCAGTGAATTTCAGTTGTGCACACCACTGAAGGCCCAGGTGCAATAAACAGCATCAAGAGTATGACACAACAGAGTTGCATGCGCTTAAGCAGTATTTCTCTGTAATGTAGTAGTAAAAGGGCCTGTAACATAAGCTGTTGTATCAGAAGCATGACATGAGGCCTGAGGCCTGAACCAAAGTAGGGGTTAAGCTTTGCTCATAGAAAGCAAAGAAGTAAATCAAAGTTAGCTGAAGTCCAGCTCTGCCTGCTTGCAAGCTCACAGAACCTGGCAAGAGCTGGGCTGGTGTTGCAAAAATACACACATTTCTAAGCAGTGCTTTTTCTCAGAAAAAAAGGTGCCGGAATTCAACCCTGCCCCCAACCAGCTTAACCCCTCACAGCCCCGAACTAACCCCCACCTATGTCACACAGGAGTGGTCAGCAGATCCTCCACTCTCCTGCCCACAGCAACTCCCTGTGTGGTGCAGCACCCTGCCCGGAGTAGCTCATGGTGCTGCCCGGCCATGTGTGAACTGCCCAGAGTGGCTCCCAGCACAGTGTCCTGCCCCACCCAAGGAAAAAGGTGTTGGAATGCCGTTCTGCTGGGAAAAAAGCCCTGCTCCTAAGAAATACTAGGCACTGGATGCTCACTGAAACACATTCCAGTAGAATGGTACCAGAACACCCTGACACCCGGAATGGTACGAACATCTCCCCCCAAAGATCACAAGAACACATTGACCCCACTAAAGATAAAAGTCAGGATGACAATGTGAAAAATAGAAAATCAGCCATGTAGCACTTTAAAGACTAACAAAATTATTTATTAAGTGATGAGCCTTTGTGGGGCAGACCCACTTCTTCAGCTCTGGAGCACTGTCTGGGGCAGTAACTAACCATGTCAGAGAGGCAATACATAACTTGTTTGCACTGGCATATAAAATGAAGGGTGTGTCACTATCAGGACAAGGGAATGGAAGAAAAACCTGCCACAGACTGAGATGGTCCTTGTCACAAGCATACACTTGTTATTGTACCTGTAACCCTTGATCCAGGGTATTAGAAATGTGCTTCATCAGCAATCACAGAATCACAGGGCTGGAAGGGACCTCAGGAGGTCATCTAGTCCAGCCCCCTGCTTCAAGCAGGATCAACCCCCACTAAGTCATTCCAGCCAGGACCTTGTCCAGCCGGGACTTAAAAACCTCAAGGGATGGAGAAACCACCACCCCTCTAGGCAATGCATTCCAATGCTTCACCTCCCTCCTGGTGAAGTAGTTTTTCCTAATATCTAATCTACACCTCTCCCTCTTCAACTTCAGACCATTACTCCTTGTTCTGCCATCTGACACCACTGAGAACAGTTTCTCACCCTCCTTTTTAGAGCTCCCCCTCAGGAAGTGGAAGGCTGCTATTAAATCACCTCTAAGTCTTCTCTTCTGTAAACTAAACAAGCCCACATCCCTCAGCCTATCCTCATAGGTCTTGTGCTCCAGACCCTTAATCATTTTTATTGCCCTTTGCTGAATCTGCTCCAGCAAATCCAAATACTTTTCATACTGGGGGGCCCAAAACTGGACACAATATTCCAGAGGTGGCCTCACCAGTGCTGAATAAAGAGGAATAACTGCTTCTCTCGATCTGCTCGAAATGCTCCTCCTAATGCACCCTAATATGTTGTTAGCCTTCTTGGCTACAAGGGCACACTGTTTACTCATATCCAGCCTTTCATCCACCATAACCCCTAGGTCCCTTCCATTGTACTGCTGCTAAGCCAGTCAGTCCCCAGCCTGTAACAATGCTTGGGATTCTTCCGCCTCAGGTGCAGGACTGTACACTTCTCCTTATTGAACTGCATCAGATTTCTTTTGGCCCAGTCCTCCAATTTATCCAGGTGCCTCTGGATTCTCCCTCTACCCTCCAATGAATCTACCTCTCCCCCTAGTTTTGTGTCATCCGCAAACTTGCTGAGGGTGCAATCCAGTCCCTCATCCAGGTCATTAATAAAGATGTTGAATAACACCGGCCCCAGAACTGAGCCTTGCGGCACTCCACATGAAACAGACTGCCATCCAGATATTGAGCCATTGACCACCACCTGTTGGGCCCGACCATCAAGCCAGCTTTCTATCCATCTTATAGTCCAAGGATCCAATCCATATTTCCTTAAATTATGGGCAAGAGTGTTGTGGGAGACCATATCAAAAGCCTTGCTGAAGTCAAGGTATATCACATCCACTGACTTCCGCATGTCCACAGGGCTTGTTACCTGGTCGTAGAAGCTAATCAGCAATAAACCTGACCAAGTTACTCTCCTGAAAAAATATTTTTGTTGGTCAGTTTGATCAGATCTGACAGTATGGGCTATCTGGCCAGAATCAGTACAGCATGCATAGAATACACACGCATGCAGGCAACAATTGTTGGACTTGGGATAGGAAATGACTATATTTTACTTGCTGTCATATAGTAACAATGGGTGTTGTCTTTTTCACAGTAATCAATGTAAGGTTCAGAGGCACCAATTGGCCGATGTATGACTGACCTAGCGAAGGCAAGACAGCTGTAATTTTAAAATGTTAGCTAGCTGAAGTAAACTCTAGGCTACCTCCCCTTAATTTGTGCTTAATTTGTGCCTGGGTTTGCCCAGGCTGAGCTCTGGCAGTTATAGGCTTGGCAGTGCATAGTCCTGGCCCTCTGAAGTTTTGAAGTGAATAAATTGCTTGAGCCACCATACCTCTTTCATTGCAAAATAATTACTTCCTCCAGGGTCTATGTAAGCTGCTCTGCTTTGTCTACATTAGAATTTTACTATATTAGTTAATGTAGTGAAATATACTCTTCCTCCTGTTGTAGGCATGGCTTATGAATCTTGCAGGTGAAGCTTTATTCTCCACTACATGGTTTTTAGTGACATGGCCATGCCAGTGCAGCTGTGTTGCTAAAAATCAGGCAGTCTGTTGGAACTTTTGCCAACAAAATATTTTCACCACCAAGGAGCGGATTTCTCGTTGTTGACAGGAGAGCACTCCTGCTAACAATGCACTGTTCACACTGACTCTTACCACAGCAAAACTTTTCTCCTTCTGGAAGAGGGAGGTTAAGCAGCACCTCAGAATGAAAAAATGTTTTATCCCTCAATTGCCAGGGTAGACATAGCCAAAGAATGCATGTCATGATCTACACATACATGTCTCCTGAAAAGCATAGTTCAAAGCAAAACTGGAAGGCAATATAAGCACTTAGCAAGCACTGGTCAGCCACTCCAGAGACTTTTTGTTCATCTTACAAATTGAAACCTGAAATTGGCTTATGTATGGGTGGAACTCTGCCACCAGGAAAACCTGGGGCTTAAATATCACGCTCTTAACTAATCTAAGGCCATCGTTCTTCTTAATTGCAAAAATCTAGTCTAATTACCCACCCCAAAAAAAACCCAGAAAGTTTTTAGAAAATGACAAAGAGACTTACGGCGTGGTCAAGGCTTAGGTGCAACAGAATTAATGGAAGCAGGTTGGCATTGTATTTTATGAAGGTTATGCTTTCTAAAGAACTATAGAAAATCAGGGCAGGGTTGTATGTTCTGCTTTTTAACAGCTAATTTAGCATGCTAACTTACCCTCTTAAAAGCTGATCGTTTTCTTGGTACTTCACAAAAGCAGAAACAGCTTGTGACAACTTAGAGTTTGTCTGAACTTCTGCGAAGATTGACCTGGTCAGAGTTGATCTTCCAGAGCTTGAAGATGCACAAAATCAACCTGTATTGGGTTGGCAGTCGATCTCTGTACTCCTTCTATTGTGAGGAGTAAGGGAGGTTGAAGGCAGAAATGCTCCCGTTGACTTTCCTTAGTGAAGACAGTTACATAAGTCAATTTCTGATATCTTGATTTTAGTTGCGCAATTGCCATAGCTAGAACTGAGTATCTGAATTCGACTTTCAGATCTAGTGTAGTCCTGGCCTCAGTAGTCCATGCATATTTCTAATTTTTCATTCTCCTCTTATATAAACTTCAGAATATAATATTATACTAATCTCTGATTGCTACCAGCTGAAATAAAAATCAAATACAAAAAAACCTCCAACGGTAGTATTTGACATGAATTGTATCAAAGTAGCATGGCAGGCTGGGTAATGGAGTGTCTGATACCGCTGGATCAAATAATGGACAGAAATATACCTAAATAACTGCAGCTGTCCCATTTTTGTTCAATTCCTAGTTTTCTGGCAAATGGCATTATGTCTATAGACATTAAGTTTTCAAATATTCTATTAATGAAAAAAGAAAGAAAAAATTTAAAAAATTTTAAAAGGATGAAAGAATTTTAAAAATTTAAAAAACTCTCTTTACTGTTTACCTGAGTGACCGTGTTGAGCTATTTGCAGTCTAATGAACCAGATGATGATTTGAAAATACCCAAATCCTATTTTATGAATAGAAGAAGAAAAAACTGTAAACAAAGAGTTTGTAAGTTTCAATGGTAGTGTGTGGGAGATACCCTGAGGGGGTCAATTTTGTCATGGGATAATGTGTAAGAACTCAGAGGTTATGTCTACATGAGAGGCTTTTCCTGGCAAAACTGGGCTTTTGTCAGGATAAAACTTGGAGCATCTAGATACAAAATGTGTTTTGTTGACAGCTTTTTGACAAAACCCAGCTCATTGCTGACAATGTTGTACCTCCCCCTGTTCAGGTATAATGCCTCTCTTGACAGTATTCTGTTGACAAAACAACTGTGTAGATGCTCCAGGGCCCTGTTGTTGGTAGACAGGGCTTCTGGTTCATCAAGCAATCCTGTCTGAAGAGCTTCTGGTCAGCTGTTCTGTCAAGAGAGGACAGGGCAGTCTGCTCTCTGTAGACTGAGGAAATTGCTCTTTTGATCTGCTTCTATGTGTAGACACAATCTGTCGACAGACGTTTAGCCAGGAAATCCCTTCTGACGGTGACTTCTGTCAACAGAGGCTTTTTGCATAGATGTAGCCAACTGTTTTCCAGTAAAATTAACATAGTTGCAGTTTCCAATGGAATTTGCAATGGGATGTTGGAAAGGGATGACACTAGTTAATGCAGAAATAGTTACCATAGAAACTGTCTAATGTTATCCCTTTCCAACATACTGAACATTGCTCCAAACATTCAGCTACATTAATAAATGTTATCCTATAGAAATCAAATGTTTGAAATTAGCTGTTCCCCTCTTATCTAATAAAGAAACAGAAGTATGTTTTGCACGTTTTTAATAAAGCAAAGCAATTTGACTATTTACGGCTGTGAGCAATGTTAGTTCTCTATAAACACTGGGCAAAATTTATTCTTGTAGTAACTCTGCTGCGATCAACAGAATTATACCAAGAAACAATTATGCACTTATTCTTTTGTAAACATTGCAAAATGTAATTTTTATGACGATAAAAATTTGTTTTATCATACACTGTGTTTTATAAGGAATAAACAACACCAAGAATCACATTACCAAGGTGTAGTGATTACTTCACTTTAAATGCTTACATAGCTCTTGGTGTCCAGTTTTGCTCAACAAATTCTACCGTAGGTGGATGGACTGTAATGATACATGATTTTTAAGGTAAGTGTCGTATATATGCTGGGTCAGTTTCTGCTTCTAGTTACAGCAGTGCAAATCAATAGTGAAATCGGTTTATTGACTTTAGATTTACACTCAGTAACTCCAGGTAGAAGAGAAGAAATATTTAATTAACCTTAGGCCATGTCTACGCGGCTGCACAGCACAGCACTGCTGCCGGCAGCACTATGCTGATGACAGTTCACAAAAGGAGGATGATTTGCAAACTCATGTAGCTAGTTAGCATAGCTGCACAAAATTTTTGCTGTCAGTGGGGTGTGTGTGTAGGGGGGGTGTGTTCCAGCTGTACAGAGGCCACATTGATGTGCCTCTGCCGGCTAAGCCCCCCTCCGTCGGCAGTCCCTTATGCCTCTGCACTGCCAACACCCCCCTCCGCCGACAGCAAAATCTGGCACGGCTGTGCTGATTAGCCATACGAGTTTGTAAATGGTCCTCCACTAGCAATTTTGTGTACTGTCATTAGAATAGTGCTGCTGGCTGCAGCGCTGTGCTAAACGGCTATGTAGACATGACCTTAGAGTCTCTTGAAATCAAACTTCATTACTTAGTCCCAATCTCCATGAATTTTTTTGTCTTTTTGTTCTGTTTGTGCAGTGCTTAGTACGCTGGCGTTCAGGCATCGTCACTGTTGTAATTAAATAGTTATTATGTGTACAAATTATGGCATTAGTTTTTTACTAGAATTCTCTATTGTTTGTAAGGCCCATCAATTTTTATTTTAAAAGACTATGAAATACTCATTTACAAGGAAGACCTGTTATTTCAAAAGGAAATGTTCATGAAGAACAACAATATAGAAACGATTTCTCTCAGTGTATTTATCAAATAATTCGTTTCTTTTTGGGTGTTTGATTTTCTTCTGCAGTGTCAGATTTCCTAGTGTACGTATTTTTAATTAGTAGCTATTGTCTTAAATGATCACAAAACGTAATAGTATTACACATCTTCATCTATAACTAGTGGGTTTCTTTGTTTTTGAGATAAAGTTTACCTATTTTTTCTCCTTTTTTGGAATGATTAGGAAAAATAGCAAACATGAAATGTTAAAAATAAACAGGTGCATGTGACCACACCTATTTCTTCTAAAATTAAGCACTCGGAATTTTTGTGTAACATTTGAAAATCAGGAAGATACTTACATACCTGCCTAATTTTGATGGGATGTTAAGGACACACAAATGAACAAAAAGCTAATGAGTCTGAGCTCAGTGAGCCCCCTTCTGATGTGTGTTAGTCTTGACTTCTTATCAGACCCAGCTGGAGCAGAGGTGGGCCTCCCACATAAAGGAAGAACATGAAATCCATAAAGGTGGTGCAGGTGAAGGATATAAAAGGGATAAGGTCAGTGGGTCTGAGCTTTGTGGAAGAAGCATTAGCTGCACTGACAGCCCCTGGGAAAGGGACAATGCCCCAGGAAGTATCCTGGGCAGTTGGTCTTCTGCAAAATAAATGGAGTTGAACAGAACCTGGTAGGACTACACTACCGCAGAAGATCGACCTGCTCAGGGATGATTTTGTGGGGTTCAGTTTCATTAGTCTATCAGAAGCTGTGTCTACACGTGCACACTACTTCGAAGTAGCGGCACTAACTTCGAAATGGTGCCCGTCGCGGCTACATGCGTCGGGCGCTATTTCGAAGTTAACTTCGACGTTAGGTGGTGAGACGTCGAAGTTGCTAACCTCATGAGGGGATCAGAATAGCGCCCTACTTCAACGTTCAACGTCAAAGTAGGGAACGTGTAGACGATCCGCGTCCCGCAACGTTGAAATTGTGGGGTCCTCCATGGCAGCCATCAGCTGGGGGGTTGAGAGACGCTGTCTCTCCAGCCCGTGCGGGGCTCTATGGTCACCGTGTGCAGCAGCCCTTAGCCCAGGGCTTCTGGCTGCTGCTGCTGCAGCGGGGGATTCATGCTGCATGCACAGGGTCTGCAACTCATTGTCGGCTCTGTGGATCTTGTGGTGTTTAGTGCAAGTGTGTCTGGGAGGGGCCCTTTAAGGGAGCAGCTGGCTGTTAAGTCCGCCGTGTGACCCTGTCTGCAGCTGTGCCTGGCACCCTTATTTCGATGTGTGCTACTGTGGCGTGTAGACGTTCCCTCGCTGCGCCTATTTCGATGTGGTGCTGCGCAATGTCGATGTTGAACATCCACGTTGCCAGCCCTGGAGGACGTGTAGACGTTATTCATCGCAATAGCCTATTTCGATGTCGCCACATCGAAATAGGCTACTTTGATGTAGGCTTCACGTGTAGACGTAGCCAGAGATGCACAAAATTGAGCTTTCAGGGGTTGCAGTCCTGTACTCCTTGTGAGATGTGAGGAATAAGGGAGATTGACAGGAGAAACTCTCCCATCAACCTTCCCCTGAACAGATAGCCAAGTTAGCTGAGTGCAGCTAAGTCAATTTTAGCTGCAGAACCGGCATAGCTAGAATTGTGTACCTGGTTTGCTTTCTTAGGGAAGTTAAAATGTTCCCCTACAGGTTACATGTGTTACAATTCCTGATGTTTGATTTATGTCCATTTATCCTTTGGTGTAAAGACTCTATGATTTGGCAAATAAACATGGCAGAGGGACATTGCTGGCACTTGGTGGCATATGTCACATTAGTGGATATGCCCTGATGTTGTGGCTTATGTAGTTAGGTCCCATGATGTTATTACTTGTGCATACATATGTGGACAGAGTTGGCAATGAGGTTTGTTGTTAGGGGTAGCTTCCGGGATAAGTGTGGTGCGGTATGTGCCACCTGGTAAGTATTTGCTTCTGTGCATTTTTATAAACATAACATGTTCTGAAAGTTGCAAGTGAATTACAATCAGACCATAACTCTGGCCTGATTGTATTTTAAGTGAGGAGTATATTGGTAAGATGGAGTTGTGTCTACGGCATTGTTTTCAAAGCCACCCACTTCAGGAATGTGAATACCATATGCAGAAGGCGCCTGGGTGGGTTCCTTTATTTCACTGCATAACCCTGAGTAGTTCCCATGATGGAATGTTAAAATCTGAAGTGGGGCACTATGGTGGAGATGATTTATTAGTGGGGTATAAAAAGATTTAATTAATGCTCTTAAACACTCTTCGTCTGATATAAGATGAATCCTTTGGAAAGAGAAAGTAGCTGTTTCCGACGGCAATACTTATTTGAGACCTAATGGAGACAAACAATTAAACTACAGCAATAAACAATTAAAGTATCATCAAGTATGCAGAATAATGATCAAAGATTATATTAAAAGTGAAACTGAGCCACAGAGCTTGCTACCCCTCTGGGCAGCAGTGATTATTACAGAAATCAGTTCTGAGAAAGTAGCATCTCCAAAGTTTTGTATGTGGGAGAAAAGGACTGATAAGTAGGAAGAGGATATTGTGCACACACTTCACATTGCTGCTTAAAGGGTTGGGTTATATAACTGAACTAGGCCTGAGCACAAGGTGACTAGTGCCAGAATACAGATCTCTTTTAGCTTCATGTTAGGCTGGAACCACAGAAATGAAGAGTTAAAGAGGCCGTCATCTTAGAACCTTAATTGTTTTTTATTTTGTGGCATGCAGCATCTGTGAAATACAAAATTGTGACTGAACTGGGAGCTGCTACAGGACAACGTTTTGCCATAAGGAGGAGGAAAATCTATAGCACATGTTAAAACAGGCTCCTTAAGAAAAGCAGGGCAGTAAGAATAATGTGACAAGTATGAATTGCTTTGAAATAAAGCAAATCTCTAAATAAGGCCGAACAAATAATAGTGGGCCCTTGGGATAGAGTGAGTGCATACTCTCATAACAGCACTATTGCTACAGTTAATTCATCCAGGTTGAACTATCCAAAATCTAGCAGTGCAGCTGTATTAGGATGGGGTTTCTAGGCACAGCTAGAAAAATCAATCCAGGGTAACTTTGCATAAAAACTGGGCTACTTACAGCCCCAAGATGGGATTTCCTTTTCACTAAGGCAAATCCAACCATCCAGAGCTGCACTTCTTGCCAGTCCCTTGGCCAGCCAGAAGCCAGAGGAGCAAACCCACAGACTTCCCAGCTGCTCTACCAACCGAGACCAACAACCCCCAAATTCAGGTGAGAGGCTCTTAATCCTGTTTCGCCAATGCTATGCAGATTCTTCCAGGCCCTAAAGTGTCCAGCCAAAGTACCCAGTCAATATATACCTGGATCTTACCCAAATCACCACATTCTCCACGTCTTTAGATCTAAATATCTAAAGATTTATTAAAAACATAGACAAACAGGCTTAGAGAGAAGTATTGTTAAAGCAATCCTTTACATACATCAATCGTAACTACTCATGCAGGCCAGCGATGTTATTTGCTGATTCTTGAAAGTCTCTGAAAGTTAATTTCAGGTTACATAGACTCATTTCTTGGAACATTGCAGATCTGGCCCTTTGGGGTCCACATGCTGGGGCATGGACCCTTGGAGATCACAAGACAAAAGATCCAAAATGGACACTTCTAAGTCCACACCATTGTTCATTCTGTGTTCAGGGCAAAGCCCTTTCTTTTTCCCCTAGTCCCTTGAGGGTCCACCCCCACCTGACTCAGGTGGGCCGTTGTGGCGAAATGCCATAGGATGAATCCCAGGAGACACTATCAAATTTCTCATACAGACCCATTCCTTTGTTTCAGTGCAGGTCACCGGAGGAGTGGGCTGCATTCCTTTGACAAGTCCCAAGCATCTGGGATGTGGACTCGACTGTCTGAGCCTTTGTTTATAGCCCATTCATCCTGGATGAGGCTATGTTCACACCTCCTTTTGTGAAGCGTGGCACTGGAGCATTTTCTAATACAGCTGCATAGCTAAAATCTATAACTTTACCCACAAATATGATACAGACGTATAAGTAGCATACGTAGATTCTGGGCATCATCAGCTTTCACTGGACACCTCACATGGCCCCTTTGGCACAATCTTTGGGGCCAAGAGCCACAATGGACATTAAAATGGCATCCAGGCCCAATATATAACTCCAGTTGTGTGACAGCAGGAAGTGTTCCCTCAAAAATTAATTAATCTGAGAACCTATATTCTGGACAGTCAAAGACAGGACTGAAGGAAAGGAGAAGGAGATCTCGCAAAGAAGTTTATAAAGACTTGATGTGGGCGGGGAGGTATTTCCATAGTTTAGGAGATTTGAATTAGGAAGGGAGCCAGACGCCCAGTAAGATCTGGATTTGATACTAGAGAGAGTACCGTGGGTAAAGAATTTTTCAAAAGTCACGACGCACATCTGTGAGAGACACCTGAAACTTACACTGTAACTCTCCCCCTTTTAACTGTCTCTAAAACCATCCTGTCTATGGGATGGTTCAGGGCAGCCACCTCAGGCTCCGCACTTAAGTGCATGCTACACTGGAAGCCTCAGATCTCCTATAGATGGGCTGGTCCTCCATATTAATATGAGCTGTGGGGTCCGGAGTTTGGGGGACTGGGAAATTATTGGGGTTGGGGTCAGCTGCCATCAGCGGGAGTCAGACCCACCTGCCATACTCACTGCAGCTCCCTGAGCAGAAGCAGAGTGCCCCAGCCACAGCCTGATCTGCTCCCACAAGTGACATGGTGTCACATGACTGTATTTTTATATTGGGTATGGAAGCCATTTTATGTGCCCAGTGTATCCATTGGCCTCAAATATTGTGCCAGGGGGCCATGTGAGGTAGCTAATGAAAGCTTATGATGCCCAGAATTTGTGCATGCCACTTATATGTCTGTATCATGTTGACAGGTAAAGTTACAGATTTTAGCTATGTAGCTGTCTTAGAAAATGTTTTAGTGCTAAGCTTCACAAAAGGAGGTGTGAACTCAGCCCCAGCCAGGACACTGGGCTAAACAACGGGGTGGAAAACAGGTGCTCAGATGCTGAAGCCACATCCCAGATGCTTGGGACTTGTCAATGGAATGCAGCCCACTGGTCAGGTGACCTGGTCTTAGCAAAGACATTAAAATTGGCTACCAAGGCCTCATCCCACCTGCCACGTAAACAACTGAGGCGTACTAGCAAAACCAGCAACCAATGGCAGTTTGCCACAACAGCCCACCTGAGTCAAGTGGGGGCAGACCCTCAAGTGCCTGATGGGAAGAAGAAAGGGTTTTGTCCCAAAACACAAAGGGAGAACCATTATGTGGACTTAGCAGTGCCCATCTTGGATCTTTTGTCACCCGGGCCAGTCTCCAAGGGTCCATGTCGCAGAAAGTTAACCCCAGCAGGCCAGATCTACAATTCTCCAGAAGCTGAAACTATGTAACTTGAAAAGGACCACCAGAGACTTTCAAGAATCAGCATATAATATTGCTGGCCTGCAACAGTAACTGAAATTGATGTATGTTAAGTATTGTTTTAACAATTTTTCTCTCTAACCCTGTTCTTTCTCTGTTATTAATAAATCTTTAGATATTTAGATCTAAAGGATTGGTGAGCATGGTGATATGGGTAAAATCCAAGTATATATTGAATGGGGCCTGTGGCTGGATCCTTTGGGGCCCAGAAGAATCTGTGTGATATTGGGTGAAACAGGCTTAAGAGCTTCTCACCTGAATCTGGAAGTTGTTGGTCTGGGCTGGTACAGCAACTTGGAAGTCTGTGGTTTGCTTGTATGGCTTCTGGCTGACCAAAGGGCTGGCAGAAGTGCTGTTGTGGCTGGTTGGATTTGCTTTAGTGAAAAGGAAATCCCAGCCTGGGGTTGTGAGTGGCTCGGTTTTTAAGCAAAGATACCCTGGATTGATTTCTCTAGCTGTGCCCAGAAATCCCATCCTGTTACACATGGGCTCAGGTGAACAGAGTGCAACGGGATGGAGATGGGGTGCTTTGTTTCCCATTGCTATGGTGGAACAGAGTGACCCAGCTGGGAGATGGTGATGGAGTAAAGGACGTTGCTGTGTTCTCCACTTCCCATAGTTCCCACTGCCATGGTAAGAGAGAGAGCCTGACCTCTGCTGCTGCCCCATGCCAGCCCCGCCTCCCTCAGTAATCATGTTTACCAGTATGCTTACCTGTTAACTATTTAACATCTTTGTCTGAGTATTTTACCTTGTTCCTTGTTCCTATGTTTCTGCGCTGAAGGACAGGATGTTCGTTTGCTAATTCTGGGACTTCAAAATGGCCCCAGAAGTAGGTGGGGGTGAGCTGGGGCCATGGGGGGAGGGGTTGAGTTGGGTGGCCGGGGTGTACTGGGGCAGTGTGGTTAAGTGGGGAGGGGTTGGAGCCCTGTGCAGTGCACCGGGGGCTGGGAGTTGGATCCTTGCGCACGAGGGGGGGCGGTGAGCTGAGACATAGGGGAGGTGTTGAACACGGGTGCTACGAGGGGGGGTGCTTGGGAGGGAGGGAATTCGGAGCCCTGCATGTGCTGAGCCAGCCGTGCAGGGTTGGGGCCAGGGCATGAGGGGGGGTTGGGGCCTGGGGGTTGAAGGGGAGCCCCAGGTACGCAGCTGGAGCCCCCCGGCTGGGGAGGTGAGCCAGAGCACATGGGGTGATGAGCCGCGCCACAGTGGCAGGGGAATTGTGGGGGTTGAGCTGGCAGGGGTTTTAATGGGGATGAGCTGGCTTGGCTGTCAAGTAGTGCTGTTTTGGGGAGCAGGGGGGAAGGGGGTTTAGCCCACCCGGCTGCTTGCAGGGGCAGGCAGCTAGGTGTGCTAAAAGCCTTCCCCCACCTTCCCAGAGTGGTGCCTACCACCACTCTGGGAAGGCAGGGGGAAGGGGATCTTAGCCTGTCCAGCTGCCTCCAGCTGCAGGAAGCTCGGCAGGCTGAGAGCCCAGCAGCCTAAAGTGAGTTTCAAGCAACATGAAGCCACATAAAGTGGGGGATTACTGTAGGAATCGAGGGTCAGCTGTGTAAAAGCGGGGTCGCGTACTCTGGATTCACGTACTCTGAGACCTTACTGTATCCATGTATCTACGGATCCGTGTAACTCGGACCCGTGTAACTTAGGCACTTACTGTATTACAGCAATTGTGTCAAATTAATCCCTGAGAAGACTCCACTGATTTTATGTCTCATTCCAGATTTATAACTGTTTTTTTTTCTTATGGGTCACCATAATTACAAGATCCATAGAAGCAGTAGAGAAATTATCAAAGCTGGGGCTTGGGATTTTATAGGCTCGTTGGCACATCCTGGTCCCACTGAAATCAAACTCCAATTGACTTCAGTGGGGCCCAGATTTCACTCAGCTGTTACAAACGTGGTGGAGAAAGCCAATCGTTTACCTGGTTAGTTCTCTACAAGTTTTACTTTGATTTATAATAGTGCTGACTTCACTATTGCTGATGATATAGATGGCAAGTAACTGCTTGCGTTTATAATGTTTGAGTGCCTAACAAAATTGATGTTTACATGCCAAGTGCCCAAAGACAGGTACAGCATCTGTTAAGTGCTTCACTACATTCATAATGTCCATCAAGTGCCTTGTGATATTGTCAATGCTCACAGGATCCCACACAGACCGCCCCCCGCAATATTAAGGGTTTTCAGGAACGTCAACTTTACCTCCAATGTAATAAAATGTTCTGTGCCCTAGTTCACCGGCAAACCTAATTAATCAGCCCAACCTCAGACTCCTTGACTATCTCCGTTTTTAAGCAATTTACATTTTACTTTATTTTTATTATATTTGGTGTTTGTATATAATATAGAAAATCCTTAAAAATAAATAACTTAAACTGCTTCTCCTTATCTTCACTCTCCCACCACGCAGCCTTCTGGGGTTTGATAAAAGTAGGGTAACGATCCTTGCCATTTTAGTCGGGACTGCCTTTTTCTTATCTCCCTGGAGAGTGACCTGACTTTTAAAAAAAAAAAAAAGCTAATTGTCCTGTATGTTGCAAAACAGGGAGCTGAATTTTACAAAGACAGTTCCCTAAGCAGCAGTCTGTTTAAAGAGCTAGCTGGAGAGACTGGAGGAGGTGGAGGGGCTCTTTAAAGAGATTGGTTATACATGCTGTTGCCAACAGCCCCTGGGGTGACGAAAGGAGTGGAGGAGGCTCGAGGGAGTCAGGCTGCTGTGCACTCTTTGCTATCACTGCCTGAGAAAGGCTGTGTCTTAGATATCTCCATCCACAATGCTGCTGGCAGGTAATAAGATTGAGGTAGGGGGAAGTGGGGACAGTTGTTGTAGAGTTGCACTTAGCTGGGTAGCCCACAGGCAATGGCAAACAAGCAAGTCTCTATAGTTAAGGGCAGCTGGGCCCAGGCCAGGGGTGAGACGGGGGATCCTGGGTTTGAAGGAGTCCAATGAAGGGTCGGGGACAGGCGCAGAGGGGAGCAGAGAGAGGAAGAAGGGGACAAGGGAGGTGAATCAGGGAGGCAGGCTCATAGGCCTGGATTAACTCTTCTGGAGGCCAGGGCTATTACATTTTTGTGGGCCCCTCTAGGATCTGTGGTGAGCACAAAAATAATGGGATCAGAGTATCAGAGGATTTGCTCCAGGCTGGGCCAGAAGGGTGTGTGATGGGATGAGGGTACTCCAGCTAGGAGTGCATGCTTTGGGTTAGAGCCTGGGATGAAAGGCTTGTGGTGCAGCCAGAGGGGGCTCCAGGCTGGGACCCAGGAGTATGGAGAGTGAGAGGGGCTCAGCCTGGTACACTGATGGTAGCGGGGCACAAAGGGCAAGTGTCCAGGACCCCTGACTATTTAAAATGGCCTGGGAGCCCCAAACTCTTTTAAATAGCTCAGGCAGGTGTGGCAGCTGGAATCCCCCCTACTTTGGGGAAGCTAACCCTCCTCATAGAATCGGGGCTGGACTTGATGACCTCTCCAGGTCCCTTCCTCCCACCTGTTCCATTCTTTCTGCCTGTCCCTTCCGTCAAAGTCCCCAACCCCAAGAGGAGGTGTAAAAAGGTGAGGTAATGGGAGATACAGAGTGTGTGTAGGGAGTTTGGCTGCTCCACTTTGCATAGGTGTTAATGGTTTAGAAGGGAAAAAATTCTCACAACATAATTTTAAGAGTTTTGTAACTATTTGAAAACCAATCAATTTTGTTTTTTAACAAACCCTATGTTACTCTACTAATTGAAGCATGGTAAATTAAAAACTGGAAGAACTTTACCATAGATCCTGTTTATTTTTTTGACTTTTCAGTTAGAGTTGTGTTTGCAGATAAGTGACTTCTATCAAGTTTTAGCATTTATTAGAGAAGGGGTATTTGAACCATTAGGCTGCAGCCCTTATCTAAGTTTGGGCCTGCCCTGAGGACTGAGAGAGCTAGCTAGGCCAGGACTTCAGAGCAGGAAATGAAAGGATGCCCCAAAGGCAGTACATTAGGAAACAAATAGGAACCATAATTTATCTATCAAAAATCCACTGACTCCAGTGAAATTTAAATGTGGAGGAGAAGGGAGTTGAATTGGCCTTGTAGGTTTCGTTCCCTTTTTATACTGCTGCAAAAATATCAAATTGTTGCAGAACCCAGCCCCGGTGCTCCTCCCCACTCCCAGCCTCCTGTTCTGATTCCTGACCCTTATCCCTGTCTCCTGCTCTCCTGTACACACCCCCAGCCCTGATTCCCAGCAGCTCACCCACATACCCCAGCCCTCCTCCACATCCCTCCCACCCCCTGCTCTGACTCTTGCACCTCTCTCTCACTACGAGCCCTCACACCAGCAGCCCACACACTGGAGGTCAGCAAGATGAGGACAAGGCAGGCACTTCTACAGAGCAATAACCTCTGAATTGTGTTTATATATGTATATTTTTTAATTTTTACCTATTTACATTACAATAATACAGTATATGGTTTAAATGGGGACTCAGTCAACTCAATGTTACATTGAGTGTTTGTACTGCACAGTTCTAATGAATTGCCATTGAAGTTGCTTATCTCCAAGCAATTTTACCAGGTGTCCCGTATTTCACATAGGGAAATATGGTCACCTTAGATTAAAGCTACATGTCATTTCATTCTAAAGATGTAGTAAACACATTTTATGGTAATGAGGAAACAGTCAGAGTCCATCCTAATGGAAACTATCATAACTGTGGCTTTATCATATTGGAGTCTGAGAATGGATGATAACTTCAGAGCAAAAGAAACATCAGGCATATGGGTTCAAAGAATAAGAGATTACCGGTGCATTTTCCTTGCTACTATGTGTATATAACATAGAGGGTGGTCAGGATATAGACAGGTGCAAATGTGCTCAGTTGGAAGATGTCTCTTCTGTGATTAACGTATGCAAAATTCTTCATAGAACTCCCCATGCTTGTTCTCCATTGCATATCATAAAGCAGTCCTTTATAAAAATTTAAATGTGGATCACATGGGCTTAAACAGAAAAAAAACCCCAGTATGTTCTATGCTACATTTTGCTCAGTAGTAAAAAGTCTTAATACTTACATTTGCACAGAGCACAAATCAGGAAGGAAAAAGGCATGAATTATTTAAGCTAATTATCTAAGAGAAAAAATAACTCCACTGCAGGACTTCCATCTGTCTGCAATGGTAAACAGCCACCACCTGTTTCCTGTAAATGGAAGTATAGGATTATTACTCAGTAAATGTCACAATTTCCATTTCAAAACCCTTTTCAGCTGTCTGTTTCTCCAACAACAAAATAGTAAATCACCTGCTACCATGGTCAGTATAAATCCCCTATGTGTGTAATAATGACTTGGGGAAGGAGAGCCAAAGAAACATTCATTTTTTGCATTGCTTTCATTTTTTATAACATTTGTACCTAGTTGACAGAAAGGTGATAGATTCCATTGCATACTGTTGCAAAAAGCTCCTTTTTTAGCTTTTATACTACACTGAGTATAAAAGGGCAGGATTTACTACCTGATATATACAAGAGGATGCTAGAGGCCCACACTGGACTCTAAAGCCATGTCTACACATGCATGCTACTTCGAAGTAGCGGTGCGAACTTCGAAATAGCGCCGGTCACGGCTACACGTGTTGGGCGCTATTTCGAAGTTAACATCGACGTTAGGCGGTGACACGTCGAAGTTGCTAACCCCATGAGGGGATGGGAATAGCTCCCTACTTTGATGTTCAACGTCGAAGTAGGGAATGTGTAGTCGTTGCGCTTCCCGCAACATTGAAATTGCAGGGTCCTCCATGGCGGCCATCAGCTGAGGGGTTGAGAGACGCTCTCTCTCCAGCCCCTGCGGGGATCTATGGTCACCGTGTGCAGCAGTCCTTAGCCCAGGGCTTCTGGCTGCTGCTGCTGCAGCTGGGGATCCATGCTGCATGCACAGGGTCTGCAACCAGTTGTCGGCTCTGTGGATCTTGTGCTGTTTAGTGCAAGTGTGTCTGGGAGGGGCCCTTTAAGGGAGCGGCTTGCTGTTGCCCAGGAAGTGCTAGCCCGCCCTGTGACCCTGTCTACAGCTGTTCCTGGCACCCTTATTTTGATGTGTGCTACTTTGGCATGTAGACGTTCCCTTGCAGCGCCTATTTCGATGTGGTGCAGTGCAACGTCGATGTTGAACGTCGACGTTGCCAGCCCTGGAGGACGTGTAGGCGTTATTCATCGAAATAGCCTATTTCGATGTCGCTACATTGAAATAAGCTATTTCGATGTAGCATGCATTTGTAGATGTAGCCTAAGTAATCTTAAAGATTCTCCAGAATACTGATGTCAAATTATCTGCCACTAAATTCCCTTGGCTATAGCTACACTGAATGTAGATATGTGCTGATGGTAGGTACTCACATCCAGTATTCCATATTTTGAGTGGTTGTTGGTTAATACTTAAATTCAAATCCTGGTGCAGCCAGGAGAATATCTTAGTGCCAAAGGAATTAGAAACACTGAGGACTGAATGGCATTGCCATTTGAAATCAATGTGCTGGCAATAACCAGCGATTGAACAAAGCAAAGTCCTGCCTGATATTACACGCTCCATTGCCTTTGGCTTCCTACCAAAATTCAATGAAGTATGAAGTCTCTGACAATCATTCTCTAGACAGCATGCTATTTGGTAGTTGTTAAAAATTTTGACATATGGTGACACTTCTTGGTACCGAATGAGTTGTTATTTGTCTGCATTGTTTTTAAGCTGCAAAGCACTGCTGATACTTAGTTCCTGCTTTCAAGTATAACTTCATGCTTGCCACTTCCCCTTTATTTCTTCTTCCCTTCCAAAGTCAGCACAATAAATCTTAACTAGAGCAGTCATGTTTCATATATGTAATGGAAGAGTCCAGTACAGGAATATGGGTTTCAGAAAGTTTCTTTAAGGTCTGTGCTTCCTCCCTCTCTTCATTGAAATCCTCCTTTTTGGTTGACTGGTGGGACATAAACTTCCTTCTTTCTTTGGATATCCTTGTGTGATCTTGTCTGTCTTTCAGGAATCTGTCTTGTACATACACCAAACTTTGGTTATGTCTACTAGTATAAAACAGTTTGCAGGGGAAGTGCTTTGGTTCCTGTCTTGAAGAATTTACAATCTATCACTTTTGTGTACTGTACAGGAGCAAGTGCAGCTCTGGTGCTTACCAAATAATCAAGAATAAAAATAAAGCAGTATTTATTTGTACAGGATGAACTTGTCTAGTCTGGCATTCTTTCATCTGGCAACATCTGTAATCCAGCGTGAGTTTAGTCAGCTGGAAGTCCGTTTATCACAGTTGTGGCCAAGTTTCCCATGGTCCCATAAAATTTGTTTCCAGCCACCAGTCCTGGCTCTCAGTGTCCTGTGCTGTTATTTAGCTCTAATTTACTACTAAATGTCTTCTAAGGGCCTAATAAGCCACAGAAGTGTAGGTAATGCTGCTAGACAATATTGACCTCCTGTGGTCTAGCAAATACTCTTTTTCAGTACCAGTCTGGTCCCGAGGGTGCTGGACCAGAGATGTTCAACCCGTACTTTTCTGGCTTTCTGATCATTGGGAATATCTATGTGTCTCAAGGAATAGTTAGTTTCCCTTACAGGAGCAAAGGGAGGAGCCCCAGTGATGACAAGTGACCCTGTTCTATTTCATTTACAAAATGAATACTTTCTGTAAGATGACGACTGAAAGAGATGTTGAATGGTAAAATATCAGGCTGTCTGTTTCGTAAATTTTAATCAGTACCTCAAAAATAATTTCTATTCCTCTGCAACAACTCATGTTAAATGCTTTTAGATAAGCTGGCCCCCAATACACATTCAGTATCCTCTTTTCCTTCTTGTGTCTATGTGCTCTACGTCTCAATAAGCTTGAAAGACACCTCTCCAAGGATTGGTGAGGCTGAGTTTGCTTTACTACAGAAGAGTCACTTAACTATCTATTAGTAATTTTACATTAAGTAACTTTTGCTATAATTTTACCAAACACGACACCTCCCATTAGTGATAAATATATGGCCTATAGTTGAAGGATCCTATAGTAGGGATATGGTGCTCTATTATATTTTATCCTTCTCCTTCTTGGTAGTCTGTCATGTCCAACGATGATGTCTTGAGCTTGCACAGGTTCATTGGTTGTGGACTCACATGTGGCTGAGGAGTCCAAGCCTTGAACTGCATGGGTGTTCACAGTAGGGGCAAGGGAATTGTCCTGGCTCTGTCCGTGTAGCTGCTGATGTTGCTTTCTTCATTCAGGAGTACGCATCGCTGCTCTTCAAAGTTGTCATACGCGTGTTGTGTGAGAGCACGCCAGCCTGTTCGGTCTTCTGTATGCTGCTCTAGCTGCTTTGGCTTTAATCCAGCATGGGCCCTCCATGCAGTCTTTATACCTCTCGCAAAGCCTACCTTGATTCCTTTTGCCCTGGGAGTGTTCACCATAAAGGAGTTGCTTAGGGATTCTTGACTCCTCCATTCATATGACGTGACCTATCCAGCAAACCTGGGCTTTCAGAATCATGGCTTCAGTGCTTGTGGTTGCTGCTCTGTCAAAGACTTCCAGGTTTGTGACTCTGTCCTGCCACTGAATGTGCAGTTTTGACCCCAGCTGCATGTGTGGAAACACTCCAGCAGTTTCACGTGTTTTCTGCGCAAGGTCCAGGTTTCACAGACATACAGGAGATTGGTCAGGACTACAGCCTTGTACACTTTCTGTTTAGAGGACTGTCGGATATTGTGCTGATTCAACACTTGCGCTCTCAGATGTCCTAGTGCCTGGTTGGTCTGGCAGATCCTGGCGCTGATTTCTTTGCCAAGGGAGCCATCATTGGCTATCACACTATCGAGGTATTTGACCTCGTGTACTGTTTTTAACTCTGTTCCTTCAATAGATATCGAAGTGGGGAGAGCAGCAGATCCTGGAGCAGGCTGAAACAGCACTTCTGTCTTTCCTAGGCTGATGGTCAAATCAAAGGGGCGAGTGTCTTCAGCAAACTTGTTGACGATAAACTGGAGATCAGATTCCTTGTGTGCCATAAGTGCACAGTCATCAGCAAAAAGGGCTTCACCAAGGGCAAGTCACACTTGACTAATCTGATCAGTTTCTACGATGAGGTAACAGGCTCTGTGGGCATGGGGAAGCCAGTGGATGTGATATACCTTGACTTCAGCAAAGCTTTTTGTAATACTGACAGACCTGGGTTGCTGGCACCAGGGATGGAACCTACAAGCTTACGGTCTAAAGCCCTGCACTCTACCATGTGAGCTAAAAGCCAGCTTGTGCTGAGCCAACGCTGTAGAGCAGAGACTTCACTCACCCTTGCTGAGGTCTCAGTGCCTCTGGGTACTACATTTTGACTCAGTCTCCCACAACATTCTTGCCCATAAGTTAAGGACGTATGGATTGAATCCATGGACTATAAGATGGATAGAAAGCTGGTTTGATGATTGGCCCTGCAGGAAGTGGTCAATGGCTCATTATCCAGATGGTGTCTGGTTTCAATCAGAGTGCCCAAGGCTCAGTTCTGGAGGAAGTGTTGTTCAACATGTTTATGCATGGCCTGGATAAGGGACTGGATTACACCCTCAGCAAGTCTGCAGATGACACTAAGCTAGTGGGAGAGGTAGATTCATTGGAGGGTAGACATAGGATCCAGAGTGACCTTTATAAATTGGAGGATTGGGACAAAAGAAATCTAATGTGGTTCAACAAGGAGAAGTGAAGAGTCCTGCGCTTGGGAAGGAGGAATCCCAAGCATTGTTACATGCTGGGGACTGAATGGCTAAGCAGCACTACAGTGGAAAGGGACCAAGGGATTAAGGTGGATGAAACGCTAGCTATGAGTAAACAGTGTGCCCTTGTAGCCAAGAAGGCTAATGGCATATTAGGATGCATTAGGAGGAGCATTGTGAGCAGATCTAGAGAACTGGTTGTTCCCCTCTATTCGGCACTGGTGAGGCCACATCTGGAGTATTGTGTCCAGTTTTGGGCCCCCTCAGTATAAAAGGGATGTGGATGTGCTGGAGAAGGTTGAGTGGAGGGCAACAAAAATGATTAAGGGCCTGGAGCACATGACCTATGAGGAGAGGCTGAGGGATTTGGGCCTATTTAGTTTACAGAAGACTGATGGGTGATTTAATAGCAGCCTTCACTTTCTGAAGGGGTGCTCTAAAGAAGATGGAGAGAAACTGTTCTCAGTGGTGACAGACGGCAGAATGGGGAGCAAGGGTCTGAAGTTACAGAAGAAGAGGAGTAGCTTGGATATAAGGAACAACTGCTTCACCAGGAGGGTGGTGAGGCACTGGAATGCTTTGCCTAGAGAGGTGGTGGATTCTCCATCCCTAGAGGTTTTTACGTCGTAGCTTGACGAGGTCCTGGCTGGGATGACTTAATTGGGGTCGATCCTGCTTGAAGCAGAGGGCTGGATTAGATGTCCTCCTGAGGTCCCTTCCAGCCCTATGATTCTATGAAGAGCCTCTCAAGTGTCTTGGTTTTAGTATTCAAATGACAGCGGTCAAAAAGTGACCCATCAAACCTGTACTTTATGTAAACTCCATGGTCCAGGTCCCTAACTGCGTGGCTGAGGATGCACGTGAAAAAGAGGTTTACTAACACTGGGGCCGCCACGCACCCTTGTTCCACACCCTTGGATAGCTCAAATGGATCTGAGGACTCACCAGTCAAAAGAACAAAGCCAGTCATGTCATCGTGGAACAGGTGTATGAGGTTAATGAATCTTCTTGGGCAGCCGAATTTTGACAGGATAATCCACAGGGCTTTTCTGTTGAAGGTATCAAATGCCTTGGCCAAATCTATAAAGATGGCATATAGATCCAAGTTCTGCTCTATGACCTTTTCCTGGACCTGACGAACAGCAAAGATTATATCAATGGTGCTGCGCCCTGTGTAAAAACCACACTGTGACTCTGGTGTGTTCTCTGGTGATCAGACAGGTGAGGATGACTCAAGCCAAGATCTTCCCAGCAGCTGAGAGAAGGGGGATGCCGCAGTAATTTCCACAGTCAGCTTTGTTATCCTTATTCTTGAAGAGAACAAGAATTTCATAATGGCCGTGTCTACACTAGCCCCAGACTTGGAAATGGCCATGCAAATGGCCATTTTGAAGTTTACTATTGAAGGGCTGAAATACATATTCAGCGCTTCATTAGCATGTGGGCGGCCGCGGCACTTCAAATTTGATGCGGCTCACCGCTGTGCAGCTCGTCCAGACGGGGCTCCTTTTCGAAAGGACCCCGCCTACTTTGAGATCCCCTTATTCCTATGAGCAGATGGGAATAAGGGGACTTCGAAGAAGGCGGCGTCCTTTCGAAAAGGAGTCCCGTCGGGACAAGCCGCGAGGCATCAAGCCGCATCAATTTTGAAGTGCCGCAGCTGCCTGCATGCTAATGAAGCGCTGAATATGTTTTTCAGCGCTTCGTTAGTAAACTTCGAAATGGCCATTTGCATGGCCATTTTGAAGTTTTTGGCTAGTGTAGACATGGCCAATGTGGTTCAAAATATCAATAGAAATTTTGGCGTCTATAAAGTACGGGACCTAGAATTTTCCAGAAGCCCAAGATGATTTAGAACAGTGATACCCAAATTGGGGCTTGCAAGCCACAAGTGGCTCTTTAATGTCTCCTGCAGATCTTTGCAGCATATAATATTAAAGTTATTAACCAGTCAGGATGCTTTTACTATTTTAGTAGTGCAAGTTAACTTAATTGGTTAACATTTTGCTGAGAGAATAATTACTTAGAATGTATTTCCCGTCATACTCTTTAAATATGAATTGTACTATAGTAAATGAGACATTGAGTTCACATTACTGGGGGTCTTTTGTGTGATGTTGATTGTTAATTTGGCTCCTGAGCATCATTGATTTAGAGCTAAATGCTTAGGCAGCTAATACAAATGTGCTGCTTTAACTGATTAAGCTGTTTTAGAGTTTTTCAATGAAACACATTTGTCAGAAAATGCTGTTTCCTTCTTTCCCCAACCCAACCCTTCAGTAGAAGAGTCCTGGTTTGAAGTAAACTTTTATCAAAAGTTTCTCAGGTTGAGGATAAAATTTCTGGTGAGACAGTCTGGTCCCCAGAATAGTCAACTGTCTAGTTGTGAGAAAACAATGAGAAGTTCTGTGGCACCTTATTGATTAACAGACTTACTGGAGCATAAGTTTTTGTGGGCAAAGACCCACTTCCTCAGATGCATGTTTGATGAAGTGGGTTTTTGCCCACAAAAACTTATGCTCCAAAAAACTCAGTTAGTCTGTAAGGTGCCACAGGACTTCTCATTGTTTTTGCGGCTACAGACTAATATGGCCACCCCTCTGTTGTGAGAACACTTCCCTGAACTGTCAGAGACTCAGATTTGTGTTCTGCCTGTACTGAAGCAGGAACTCAAACTTGTGTCTTCCAAATCTCAGGGGAATACTATAACCCCGAGGCAAAAGAATCAGTTTCTCTGGCCCCATGAATACTTAATTACTGATAATAAGTAGAACAGCTTCAACAAGAGTTTGAGAGACAGCATCTATAGTCCAAAGTTTAGGGTATTCAGGTGTTGGAGACAAAAACTCAATAGTAAGTTCCTGCTCTGAGCCTAGCACAGCTGAAGCTAGTTATTCTGTATCTCTAGTAACTGGGCTATGGGTTGTTCTGGGATTCAGTGTACATACCTACCTTTTCATGAATTCTTTTCAAAGATCTCAGATTAATTTCTATTTTAAAGAGACATATTTTGAAACCTCAAATTTTCTTTCTGAAAACTGAACACTTTCATTTTCCCACCCAGCTGTAGTAACAGGATTTAATAAGTTTGAAATAATAGTTTGACAATTTCCTTCAGTTAAAAGGCAGTATGATAGTATGTAAACTATGTATGGTAGTAGCTAAACATTTGCTTTTCAGAAAATACAAGTATTTTGGCCCACAATTTCTCTTTGAAATTGGATGTAGAAAAATAATTTTTAGATACATCTATTTTGAGAGCTTTTTTAAAAAAAATAACAGGAATGCTGCACTCTCTGTGCTTTATCAGTTTACACACAGTGTATTTGCTACAAAGACTCCTAAATTTTCTGTGACATTCCACCATAATTAAAATGAACCCTAGTGGTAGCATGATTATAAGATGGTAGAAAATGACTTAATTTATGTCTAAATGTGGCTTTATCAAGCACATTTGATCATTTTAATTTCATGAGGACAAATCATGAATTTTAATAACTGGAGTACAAACCAAATTAACCAAACTATACAATGCGATTAGTGATGCAATACATGGGGTTATATTACAATCTGATTAAATATGTCCCCAAAGACACTTTTCTAAAAAGAACCTAATTTATTAGAGATTTGTAGTATCACTGCCCACTGTTTTACTGCTCTTTATGCAGATTTTTTAGGTCACTTAATTACTAGTTTGAAGTAAAGATACAGGAACTTGGAGAAGTTTATCTGACAGTATCTATTAAATTTGTCAGGAAGACCAAAAAGACAGCATGGAGGTAATGTGTGGTGATATTACAACTGACAGAATAATTTCTTATTATAGGAGCTATGTTACATATGAAGGAGCTTGAAACAAAGAAACTAGCCAGCAATCTGCTGAACACCACCAATTGTTTGAGTACCACCACCAGTGATTCATGGTACCACAGTTTGAAAACCTCTTCCTTAGTGGGTAAAAGGTCATATCCTCTATGGTATTTAGCTAACTGCTATTGCTTCCAGTGGGGGGTTTAAGCATCTAATACCCGCAGAGGGCATGAAACTTGAAGGTATCTACATCAGATTTCCAAATTACCAACTTAAAACGTTATTTCATTAGCAAACTTAATTATTCTGATCATGGCAGGTGAAGTCTCAGCAGCATTCAAAATCTAAAAAAAAAAGAAAAAAAGTTGGATCCAAAATATTTTGCATGTATAACAAGAACCAATGTAGGAAAACAGCTGAGCCACATAAGACCATATTCTCTTATCCTAACAGTACAGTACTTTACTTCAATTCCAAGCTAGGAAAGAACTGTTTAGCCACTTGGCTATTTAAAGTAGGCATGCCTATTACATGTTTATACTTTTGAATTTCCCTTTACCTCTGATTTGCACCTGGCATCCAAATTCTTAAAAGTAGCGACCAACAACTGTGTTGAATACAGTTAGCCCAATTTAACATTCTAAACTAAAGTAAATGATGCTTATATCACATTGTCCAAGAAACAAGGATGAAAGCACACAATTAATTGGTATGTGAGACCTAAAACAATAGGTTTGTATGTTGGGAAGGCCAACTTATTAAGCTGCTGCAGCACCAATTAACTTATTATGCCATTTGTATCTAGATTCAATGAGTCGTAATTAGACTTGTTATAAGTGGGTCAAATGTTTTTGACTGATATGGCCCATGGCACGTGACATTTTGGAAGTTTATATGGTGATTTTTTTTCCCAAGAGTAATTTGCAGAGAGGAACCAAGCTCCACAACTTTGGACATAGTAGTGGTCCTCAATTTGCATACATCCCTTCAAGATTCGCAGATCTATCAGCTATTTAACCCTCCCTTCCTCCATGAACACTACACAGATTTTTATTTGCTTAAGAAAAAATAGAACCTAACTTCATAATGCAAATGATCTGGCATTCTGTGCAGTGAGTACACATTTATCTTTTAACTTGTAGTTTCTGTTCCCAATGGCAGCTTTATAATATACGTGTTTTCAGGCCCCCAGTGACTGTTGGCACAGAGTAGAAAACATTTGATGGAAAAGAGGTCTAGATGGGTTCCGTTTTCCTCTGCAGTTTGTGTGAAGCACAGCCAATGGGACAATGACTCTTTTCATGTAGACCATTTACATTTCAAGTCACTTCCATTTTCTACAGTGTATCTGAGAGCAGAATTTTATCCAAAATCTGCTGGTGTGTATTAGGAAATTTATGCAAAACAAAGACCTGGTTTCATGGTTCCACAGTTATTCAGATCCAAACATATAAAATGGGTAAGGAGAGTCTCTGCTGGGAAGGTGAAGTCTCTACTCCCCTCCAGCAAACTTTCAGTCCTTCAAATCTTCCAGGCAAATCAGTGACAGGTGCTTCAGAATCCTTCTGAAATTTTCATGGATTCTTCCAACATGGAGTGGTGCATTCTCACATAAAGGATGGAAGTTTCATAGGTGGCAATGATCAGGGAACCCTGATAGCATAGTTCCTGGTGGGAGCCATCCCATCAAGTCTTCTTGTCAGCAGAAAGGAGGGAGAGTGGACAGTCCTAATAGCTGCATTGAAGTAAGAGGCTTCCATGGACATAAGGGGATGGATCTATGAGGTCTGAAGGTTGATCACTTAGAATTGTGTAATGGAACCATACTCCCACCTCCTCCCAAGGGTCAGCTTCATTCATTGAAATGTGACCTTTCCATTCCCAAAGCTCTGACTGCAAGCGTGCTTGTCTTTAAGCATGTGCTTGTTACTCTAAAGTCAAGAATATAATTGAATACAATCCCCCTCACCCCTCACAGTCCTAAAGGTCTGAGTCCATATGTAAGTGAATGTTGTATCAGGATCTTCTTTAAGAATAGTAAACTGCTAACATGAGGACTATTCCTGGACTGCTGTGTCCGCACTAGAGAGTTTTGTTGACAGAAGGAGCCTTCTGTGGACATGACTCAGGAAGCATCTACACAGATAGGCTGTGTCTACACTTGAATTCCTTTTTCGAAAGAGGTATGCAAAAGAGGTAAATTGAAAATGCAAATGAGGTGCAAATCTGCATATCTGACACCTCATTTGCATATTCTTATTTTGAAATAGCTTCTTTCAAAAGAAGAAAACCAGTGTAGACACTGCTCTTTCGAAAGTAAACCCCATCTTTGAGGCTGGCTCTACACGTGCCCCTTCCTTTTGAAAGGGGCATGTTAGTGAGCAGGTTCAAAAGATGCTAATGAGGCAGCTTTCGAATCGCACACCACCCATGGCGACGGGACCTTCTGAAAGGACCTCCACTGTTTTCGAAAGCCCTTCTTCCAATCACTCTAACAAAACAAAACAGCAGAAATGTAGCACTTTAAAGACTAACAAAATGATTTATTTGGTGATGAGCTTTCGTGGGACAGGCCCACTGCTTCAGAGCAATCTCTTTTCCAATACAGACTGACAAATGTCTGAATTATAAATGTCAGTCTGTACTGGAAATGAAATTGATTTGATGAAGGGGGTCTGTCCCATGAAATCTCATCACCGAATAAACCATTTTGTTAGTCTTTAAAGTGCCACATTTCTGCTGTGTTGTTTTGTTTGAGCAAGTTGTGCATAACAGCAATCTGTTGACAAATGTTCTGTTGAGATTTCTCTGTTGTCAGTAACTTCTGTCAACAGATGCTTCCCGTGGGCTATATCTGCACTACAGAGATCTTTCAAAAGAACCTCTTCCAGGAGATCTCTTCCAAAAACTTCTTTCGAAAGAGATCACCTACACACAAAAAATGAATCAAAAGAGCAATCTACTCTTTCAAAAGAGAGTGTCCACACAGCCCTTGCTCTTCTGAACGATTGGGCCAGGGATCAAAAATAAAGACTATTCGTTCAAAAGAAGGGCCCTGCAAGGGTCTATGTGTATTTTCTTTCAAAAGAAGCTTTCACTATGGGGCACTTTTCCTGAAACAGAAAAGGAAGAGTGATTCTAAAAGGAGTACCATATTCTTTCAATTTACTTTTGAAAGAAAGATTTTGTGTGTAGATGCTCTATGGGCTCTTTTCTTCTTTCAAAAAACCTTCCGAAAGAACTTGCTACGGTAGACGCAGCCATGTAGACTTAGCCGTTGTGGTGGAATGATACTTATTACAGCTTTGATTATTCATGGTAATAAATATTATGCTAAGTGAACAGCAAAATAAATAATAGTCTGTTTATAAAAATAAGTTGATGACTAAGTAGGGCATATATAGCCTCATCGATAGCTACTTGGCCACACAAATTCAATTATAAGAGGCAAAGCTTGAAAAACAAATTCTGTTGGCCATCCATTATGGTGGGGAAGGGGAGTGGAAGCAAATAACTCACCATGCCAGGTATCTTCAGGGTAATTTTTCAGTTTATTTAGTTTTATATTCTATGCCATGTCAGTCTTAGTTATACAAAAGATGACATGCCCAGTGTTCATAACAGCTGCAATACATTAACCTAATGGATTGGAATTATGGGTTGCCTTAGGAATTGTCTATTTTGTGCCAAATCCAAATGTAAATCCTACTGTGAAAAGTCTTGACACTACTAAATGTGATAAAACACAAAGGGGCATGAAAATGGAAGAATTTTAAGAGGGGGGAAAAGACAAAGATATATGGATAACAGGGAAAAATAACCCCAAATAAATCAAAACAAAACAAAAAATATCCTCATCCAAATTGGCCTCAGACTTAGCTACTACAAGAAAACTTTGGAGTGTCTGGAGAGGGAATCTCTCAATCTTTTTGAAGCTGATTCACATGGAAATTTCATTGGGCCAGAGCATGTGAGAATGACTTCATAGCAGAGGTACACAGAAGTGGCCTTTAGGATGGGTATGGTTCATGAGGGTTAGCCCTTGGCATGCCATCAAACACATTATCTGAGAGTCTCTGTCATAATTCCTATTAGCTATGGTTTGCTGTTCCTGGCCAATGACAGCTGCAGGAAATGGTGCAGACTGGGCCCCCACTTGGTGCAGTTCTCATTGGCTGGGGACAGTGAACTGTGGCCAACGGAAACTGTGAGCAGCTGTACCTGCAGACACTCAGGTAAATAAAACATTTGCTTCCTGCCCGCGCCCCCTCTCCCCGCCCCTCAGTGGCCAACCCTGATGAACTGCACGTGGCCCGCTGAATGCTTATTATTGCCTACCCACACATTAGGGAAAGGAGCTGGTTAGAAATCTGGTCCAAACTATTCAGCAAATTCATGAACAGTTTTGAGATGGCTGAAACTGCATAGTAAATAGACTATTTGTCCAAATATATTCCCCAGCTCCAGCTGCAAGCCATTCTTTCCAGACTTCTGACTCTGTTTTTGTAGCTCTTTGAATACTCTTCCACATGCTTAAAAATTTACCTATAATATAATCACGGTAACACTAGCATCTGAGGACCAAATCTACAAAGGGACATAACACGAAGGCACTTAACATTCACTGTTGCAACACATAACTTCCAGGTGCCTAGTCACTTGGTGGTTATCACAAACTCTGAGTTAGGTGCCCAGTTCCCCTGGCAGTTTGGCACCTACATCTGGGGGGGTGTTGAGAGGACAAGGCATCTGTCTCCACTCGGAAGCTACAGCTGTGAACCCTGGAGTCAGGCAACTCAACTACTTTTAGTGCCACATAAAATAGCTGATGTGGAGAAGGAGAAGGATTATGAGTCCCTCCCCTTTCCCCACAAATGAGAGGACTCACTCAGGATTTGTGAAGTGCTATTTTAATTCACTCCTTTGCCTCTTGAAGAACAGGGACTTGGTCTTGGGTCTTTCACAACAGGTGATTGCCATAGATACAGTGATTATAGTCATTTCTCTTTAGCCCAGTGGATAGTTAAATATTTCATATTGAATGGAACATTTCAATGGGAGAAGCCTGTGCCAGACTATCCCATAGGCCACTGGTTATGGATGAGAAACCTCTGTTCAAAACAATTTTCTATATCAAGCAGAGGAGGGAACTGAATCAAGGTCTCCCACATCCCAGACAAATGCCCTAGGCCCTGGGCTAAAATATCCAAACTAGAACTAACTCTTCTCTAGGACTGAAACAGCAGTGTCCAGTTAGAAACTTAAGGTGCTGAGGGATGGCAGGTGCCTCCGGGGCTAGGTAGTAATTCAGCAGGGGGTTGGAGGACCTACATGGTGCTTAAGTTTTAGATTTAGGTTCCTAAAATGGGAGTTCGGCATCTGCTCTTTTGTGGATCTGGACCTAACTAACTTTTGCAAAGTGCTTTGACCATGGAAGTTCTATTAGGCTACATCTACATGAGTGGCTTTTCCTGGCAAAACTGGCCTTCTGGTTCACCGGGCAGCTCTGTTTGGAGAGCTTCCCATCTGCCATTCTGGCCAGAGGTCTGGGCAGTCTGGCTGCTCTCTGTCAACAGAGCAGATTGCTCTTTCAATCCGCTTTTATGTATAGACACAATCTTTTGACAGAAGTTTTGCCAGGAAATCCCTTCCAACAGTCACTTCTCTTAACAGATGCTTCTTGTGTAGATGTAGCTTTAGAAAAGATCTTTTTAGAAGAATGATAATCTAGATTTCTTTTTCTGATCTGAGCGGCTGGTCCTCATTAAACCGAGCCCACTGCTGGAAGTTTATGCCAGTCAAACTCCATTTAATTGAAAATGAACAGGCATCCTGAATATGCTGATTCAAGTCTGCCAATTGTTTATTATGTTCAGCATATGACTCTCGAATTTCATTAGAGTCATTGGTGCACTGTTTGGCAGTTTTCTCTCTCCCTTCCTTTCAGAAGCATATGTAGCCCCAAAGTTTGTTTAAAATTGTTTTGGCTCTTAGCCCATGTCTACACTTGCCCCCAGCTTCAAAGGGGTCATGGTAATCAGGGCCACAGGAGATTACTGAAGAAGTGCTGCGATGAATATGCAGCACTTCATTAGGTAACTTTGAACCTTAAAACTTTGGAGTGCCTCCCTTAAGGAGTAAAGGGACTTTGAGGTAGCCCGGGCACTTTGAGGTGCCCGTGGCTACACACACACCAGCACTTTGAAGTTTGAAGCCTTGAAGTTGCCATGTGGGAAAATTACCCTAAGGAAGTGCTGCATTTTCCCTGCAGCACTTTATTCACCAGAAGCCCTGTCTGCCAACAAACGGGGCCCAGAGTGTCTGCACGGCTGTTTCTTCAACATAACACTGTGGACAGAGGTGTTATGCTTGAACAGGGAGAAGTACAAAGTTGCTGAACACAAAGCACATTTTGCGTGTAGACGCTCCATGGGCTTTTCCAACAGAAGGCCAGTTTTGCCGGGAAAAGCCACTCGTGTAGATGTAGCCTAACAGAACTTTCATGGTCAAAGCACGTTGCAAAAGTTAGTGAGTCATTAGTAATCTCCCGTGGCCCTGATTACCATGCCCCCTTCGAAGCTGGGAGCAAGTATATACAGAGCCTTAGTGTTTTACTTCCATATAGCTCTTCTGCAGTTAATGCAGTAGATGTGATCCCTCTCAAATACACATAGGCTATATCTACATTTGCCCTGAACTTGGGGAGCATGCCGGAACTTCAAAGTTTGACACTTTGAAGTTGCCGCAGGGAGAATTAGCCTAACAAAGGGCTGTGTATTCACTGCAGCACTTCATTAGTAATCTCCCAGCAGCCTGATTACCATGCCCCCTTTGAAGTTCAGGGCAAGTGTAGACATAGCCATATGCAAGTATTTTACAAATGTGGGTAAAACAACTGCCAAATTAATAAAGGATTTCTAAATCCTCCTTGCTGCTAAATGTTAGCAGCAAATACAAGTGATGCACAGCACTTGTGCAAAAAAAAAAATGGGCACATGCATTTCTAATTTTGTTTGCATCAGAGGATTTACATTTTCAGTTAGCTCCAGTAAATCCTGAAAATATCAGTTAGCTATGAACACTTCTTTCCCTTACATTGCTATTCTTTGTAGTTACGTGAAATCACTGTTGATATTAAAAGTAACTTTAAAATAAATTGCAGTTTTATTCTTCTTCTGAGTGTTTAAACCTCACTACAATGAAATCTATGGAGAAGACCACATCTACTTTTGAAAGCAATCAAATTATAGTGAGAAGTAACATATTGTCTGACACCTTATTTCCTGACTGGAATTCCTTGTTCATTATTTGAGCTACAAACTGATCTGATCGTATCAGTTTAATTTGGAAAGGCCCAACCTGAGATCCATTGTTTATTCCTCTTTGATATAATTAAAGAAGCTTTTTAATTGTTGGTAAATCAAATAGACCTAATTGATTAAATGTTCACTTGAATTTAAGTCTGACTAGGCAATATGTCTTGAATACTAATCGCTTTGCACTGCTTGAGTTCATTTAGGGAATCTCAGTATGCTTCATAAATGAATGTTGACACTTCAATATAGCAGTCCTAGTTATCTGGTAAACAGCAAAACTAAACAAACAAGCTTAAAACAGATTGCATTTTAGTTTAGAAAATGCAAGAGTCCCCATTCCAACACACAGTAATTAGAGGCGTCTTATTCTTTGGAACAGTGGCTTATTCAAGTACCTATAAATGTGCAGCAATGTAATGATTGCCAGCATTGTTGATTACAGACAACAGAGAAACACTGGTTTCCACCACCTACAGTGGATGACAATACAGATGCTAGCTCTGATACATTTATATAAGCGGGAGAGAAAAATTATTCATAGACTAAAAATGCTCCCGCAGAAATGGAATATAGCATAAATTGCTGAACTGCACAATTATTACAGCCAATTTCAATTCAAACTACCTTCCTCTTCAAGTCATTTTCTTCTTCTCGTTTGTCTGCGCTTCTCATTAACTGCATCAGTGCCAGCCCTCAGCTCCAGAGCTTTTGTTCTGCAGGCCAGCGTGACAAGTCCTTTTGATGTACCAGAAGTCACAATGGAATCTCACGGGGCTGTTTGTTTGATGTATAGCTGGCACATAGGGCAGCAGCAAAGAAGCCAGAGCATTTAAACATAAGTGTTACCTTCTCATCTACATTTTCAAGCTGTCTTGTAAGATTTATTATTAGAATGACGAGATGGTTTACAGCAGTTCACAGCTGTAGCGGGTCCTCATTATAAGTTGCCTCATTATAAGTGGTTTCACATACACATTGTTAATTAATTCATGAAAGTAGAGTCATTGTACATTGCACTGATCCACACTTAGTCATTTGTGGGCTGAAGGACCATAAAGCTAGGAATGTAGCAGAGTTTTGTGATGGCTGGACAGCACGTGCTTTAGTGGAGGGGCCCTGGAAGTGAGCCTTGAGGTCACGGGGATGTAGTGGGGGACTGGCAGGGAGCTGCAGGAAGCTGGGAGGAGTTAGGAGGGAGTGGGCAGGTAGTCAGGGGAGTCAGCGGGGATTGGTGGGGAGCAGCGGGGAGCTGACAGGGGACCAGAGGGGAGTTCTGGGAAGCTGGGTGGGGACTGGCATGGAGATGTGGGGAGTTGGGAGGAGTCAGGGAGTAGATGGCAGGTCCCCAGGAGAGCCCCAGGGAGTCAGCAGGGACCTGGGGGAGCTGGCAGGGACTATCGGGGAGCTGCGGGAAGCTGGCGGCACTGGTGAGAGTTTCAAGGAGCTGCGGGGAGCTGGCATGAAGCTGTGGGAAGCTAAAGCAGTGGGGAACTGGGCTTGTGGCTGTGAGTGGATCTGTGGGCGGTGGGGAGCCACTGAGGTCAATGGCTGCTAGGGACCTGGCTGCCAGGGACCTGGCTGCCAAGACCTGCGATTAGTCAGGAGCCGGCTGGGGGTGGGACTGAGGGAAGGTGACTTTCCTTCACTCAGAAAATTCTCTTATCCAGCTGGGATCAGGTCCTGAGGGTGCTGGATAGGAGTGGTACAACCTGTACTGTAGTCCCTTGTCCCATCTTCCTCATCCTCCGCTTGACTCAGTTTCGGTATCCTTACTTCCATCATCAAGCAAAACAAAGCCATCTACAAGGTAAACATAATAACACACTTGTCTTATCTATTTCTATTTATTGTCTTTGTGGGTTATGGGTACATGATATGTACCACTCGTGTGCGAACTGTATGTGTTGGGAATGTATCTCAGGCTAATTACATTATTCCTTATGGATATTAATTCTCCTTTAGAAGCCGTTTCACTATAAGCTGCATTGTTTAGGAATGGACTTATAACAAGCCCCCCTGTACATAGAAGCATTGTAATTTCCTACCCTGTGCTGCATTTTACCTAACACAAACATATACTGTAAAAATGCCTGGGATACAAGTAATATGCAAAAGGCTGCAGCAGTGGCGTATTAATATAAGGGCAAAAGGGGCAGTTGCCCAAGGGCTCCAAGGCATGAGGGGCCACAAGGCTCCACAGCTCCATCTTGTTTAAACAATTTGCTGTAATAGAACAAAAGAAATGTGTTATGTCATTCTCATTTTAAAATTATTGTAAGTGTAATTTTATCATGCATCATGAGTAATAATAAGCATGAATAGATTTCAAAACATAAAAGTGGTGTTACAGTAATATTTGAGTATGTTGAGATGGGGGGATTTTGACTCTGTTTTCACAGGGCCCCCCCATTCTTAATCCACTCCTGGGCTGCAGTCATGTTCTGTTACACAAGTTTGTAACAGATTCATGGCAGAAGTGTGTTTCTAATTAGGGACTGAAAAGGTAATAATGTGTGTAGTACATACACGACAGTTCATTAAACATGATTGACAGAGTGGAGGGACTGAACTGAAAGAAGATGCAAAGATGAGAGGAGGAAAAAGAATCAGCAAAATGGTTAGGGAATCCAAAGCCGGTAGACATGAGAGCAAAGAGTTTTGGAAGGGACTACAAGGAAAAGAGTCAGTCATGTGACTAGGCCGGAAGGTGGAGACGTGGTCACCATCACAAGAAAAGTAGACTATAATGGACAGATGTGGAGAGGTCAGAAGGAAGAAGGTTTCTACAGTCCAGGCTACATTGGTCAAGGCATGGACTGACAGCAGTAGGGATGGAGAGTTAAAAATGGGACATCCAAAAGGAAGAAGTGTAAGAATATGGTGAAAAGACAAGATGGAGGAGCAAGTGATTACACTGCTGACTTTTACTTACATAAACAAAGGCAGATTCAGGCATTAAATTCTCTAGTTGCCCTTCAAAGAACCTATTGAATGTCACAGGGAGATTTCCCATGCTAAACTCTCACTAAGGCTAGGGTTTCACTGTAGCCCTAAATTGAAGTAAGTTATGCAATTTGCTTTGCTCAGATTGCGTAACTTACTTTGAGGCATCTTATTTTGAACTCACTACAAGCTACAGTGCAATAGAGTTCAAAATAAGGGGTTATTTTGAACTTCCTGGTAAGCCTTGTATGACAGGGGTTACCAGAAACAGACATTGTGCTTGAAATAGCACGATGAATAGCCCTGCTATTTCGAGTGTGGTGTTTAGCCACACGGTTTCTATTTCAGAATACAAACACATCCCAAAATAGAAAAAATAGTGTAGCCTTAGCCTAAGTGGATAAGATGCAAAAAGCTACAGTGAGTAAATAATCCGAAATAGCAAATTATTTCATGAAGTATGCAGACTGTAGTTCCTAGTAACAATGTGCAAATTATGAAAACGCCACAAATGTCCTTGGAAGGTAAAACTGCGGATTAGTCATCAAACTCAATCTTACGACTCCATCACCCATTTAAATACATTTTTAATATATGTATAATATATAAATAAAAGGTTATGAAGGCATATAGAAATTGGACTCCTGTCTTGTAATGTGTGTAACAAATACTGACAAATGTTTTCTTTGCTTAGCAATGAAACAAGACTTACAGAAACATTTTCATGGTCCATTCTAAGGCTTACTTTATAGTCCCTTTACATTGTTTGTCAAAATAATATAAACTTCATCTATTATCAGTAAAAAAAACAAGCATTTACATTGCTGGACAAACTAAAAGATGGTTAATTTTAATGTGGTTTACAGTTACAGCTGTGAAATTATAAAAGTTTGGAAAAATTAGCATCTCATAAATGTCATGTGTTTCACAGCTTTCTCAAAATTAATGGGATGTTCCATCAAAGGAATAGAAATTGCACCCTGTTCAGATACAAAACAGTAAATTTGATTAAAAATTGAAAATATAATAGTCGGCTCTCCTGCTCCAGTTCCTAAAATTAAAATCTGGAGAAGAATTGACAAATGGGTTAAAATATTGCTAAAAAATTCCCAAAAAGAGTATTAAACAAAAACATGCTCACAAATCAAGTCTTCTTTGAATTTGTAGGTCAAATACAAATTTAGTGGAGGTTAAGCTTCTTGTAGACCAAGGAAATACCATAAAAAGAGGCTTTAAATGTTTTTTATTTCAGAGCATGAAATGTTCTAAGTATGAGTCAGAAAGTCTGCTTAAAGGTTGCATGGGCAAATTATACATTAGAATTGAGAAATAAAATTTTCAATTGTCAAGGGTCTCAACTAAGTAATGATCTGGCCTACTTTCAAATACCTATTTTATAAAGGCTAGTTTTCTAACAGCATATATTTAAACCACATTATGCATTCTTGTTTTCACTAAACTTCTTGAAGAAAAGATCCAGATACTCAACATTAACATGGTTGCCTCTTTATTGTGAGTTCTTGAAAGACCTGAAGTTTGTGATAAATAAACAGAAGCCATTTTGGGTGTTTCAAACAAACCCTCTTTCTTTAAAAAGGTGGAAATATTTACAAATGTTATGAAATAGCTGAAGGGAAAACAAATCACTTTATTAGGCAATGTAACTTTCTTTCAACAGACTATGTATTGTTGTAACTGACTAACCAGTACAAATGAAATTTGCAATTTGCCATTTAGCCTGTACAGCAGAAACTCCAAATGGCCTATGCACTTGAGCCACTGCAGTCCTCACCCTCCATCATGGGGGCTGGAAAACAGCATCAACATATACATGGGTAGCTGTGTGATGGCATGGAATCAAGACAGTTTAAAAATTATTTTAAGTTAAGCATAAATTCAGACATTAGAAGGGTTCTCCCCTTGCCCAAACCCCAGTTCCTCACCAAGTCTTGTTACCATAATTAGTCTGACAGTATGTATAGGCATTCTTAATAAAATCTATAACCCCATAGCTCAAGATCTATACCAAAGCCTGTCTTATTAGTGCAATGTTTGCACTCCTTATCTGATAGGTAGGAATTACTTTTATAAACCAGAAGGATTTGTGAAAATTCTTTACAAATATATAAAATAAAATATATTTGTTTGGTGCATCGGTTTGCATGTTAAGAGTTAAAAATCAGTCCCAATTAATTTCGGAGTTGTAGGAACTGAGCTGAAAACCTTCACTACCTTCCGCTCAAAGAAGAGAGAAAAGTAGATGGGGGAATGTCAGCCTTCTGCTCTGACGAGCCTGCCTGCGAGTGGAATGCAATGCTGACTGGGACTTTCCCCATCCTGCATCCCAGAGTGCTGATGGGGAAAAGGTGTGGAATATGGTGTGGAGGGCATGTGGCTCATTGTGGTCTGCAGCAGGTTTTCTGCTCCTGTACTGGGCACTGCAGGAGCTCTTTCTGCTGTACCATCTCCTCCTGGGTCTGGACTTCACACTCTCTGAGTGCTCTCCTCTCCTCACAATCCACGCTCCTGTCTCCAATCTGCCTCCTCTCGTTCAGCATGCACTGGTGTCCTGTCCATGAGGGCTGCTTCCATGTGCTCTAGGAACATATCTTCCCATGTTCATTTTCTCCTTGAGGCCTGTGCTAATCTAACAGCTGGACTGGGGAGGGGAGCTGTGGTCAACGAGCCCACCATTGAGCACCCTGCAACAAAACATAAGTGAAGGCCAGACCTTGGGGATATACATTTACTGTAGGTGAGAGAAGATTTACAACACACAAAGGAATTTCATGAAAGAGCCTCTGTGGAACACAGCAGGGATGTGTTACATGCAAGGACAAATTTTGACTTTGAAGTGTCCTCTCTGCAGCAGGTATTACATAGAAATCTTAAGGGATCTGCTTGATCTGGTTTGCTTCCAGTCATGGTAAGGCACAGATCTGTGTGTGCTTTCAAGCCTGTTATTCTAAAGGCAATTGCTGCAGCTGTGCATATGGCAAGCGGGTGGTTGTGAGGGCTAGGGAATGTGGCAGTGACAGCCACTACATGCTTCCTCTCCCTGCTTTGGTGGGTCAATGAGCCTTTCCTTCCCTCAAGGGCCCAGGGAAAGGAAGGGAGGCAGACATGGCAGTCCAGTTTGTCCTGTTGGGGCTGTGTGTCTCTCTCAGTTGTCTCATGCCGCCCCCACCAAGCCATGGTTTGAACAGTGAAAGTTTGCCTGCTCCCAGGCATGGCTTGTGCTCTTGGGGCTGTGTGGATCTCCTGGTTGCCACGTGACTCTCCGAACAGCTCTTCTGGGACAGTGCAAGTTTCCCTTCACTCAGTAGCCTGGGAAGCAGAGGAGGTGGACAGGGCATAGCAACGCACTTTTGCTTTCCGCCTTGTGGCTGTGTGTGTGAGTTTCACCATTGCCTTTTCTCCTCACCACCACTAGAACATTGAAAGTTTCCTTTCCCCAGGAGCCCAGGGAAGGGAGGGGAGGTGTGTGGTCCTGGCATGACCGTGCAGCTTGTGTTATCATTGTAGGTTATTTCTTCTTCCCCTGCTTCCTCTAGGTTGTCAGGAGAAATATCAGCCTCCCTTGTACAACAAACATTGATAAGGAGCAGATGCTGACTGAATGTGGACACAAGGCCGGTCGGTATGCTCTGTGGTGCAATGCCGTCTTATTGCTAACTGCTGGCCTGTTGAGGAAAGCTAGGTCATCTTATCCAGGAGGTGGGAATCAGGCAAGCCTCCCCGGAAACCTTGTGAGAAGAATCAAAGAGTACCTGTCTCACAGCTTTATGGAGATTGGCAAGGAGGATAGGTGCCCTGTTCCCAGACACATTAAGAAGTTGTCCTGGGGGCCCTGGGCTGTGTAGATACAGTGCCCACCACGCATCTCATCCAATTGCCTTAACCCACTTGTAGCAAGGTTAAAAATGAGAACTGAGCAGATGTGCCCTCCCTGCCGGCAGGGTCCAGCTGTGAAATGTCCTGGGAGGACAGGATGAGACCCTCAGTTAAGAAAAGTTCCTGGCTGTCGGTTAGGTCGGCTGCTACAGTCTCCTGCTGATCATTGTCATCCTCCTCTTCCTTATCCACTATGTCTTCCCTGCTGTTGCCAGAGGCCACCTGAGAAATCTCTTTGGAGGCATCCACAGACTGTTTGGGGACAGTTGTTGGCTCCTCCCATAGAATCCCACACATCTACTCACAGAAGCAGCATGTTTGTGGCAATGACTTAGAATGTCCATTTGCTTCCTTGGTCATCAGGTACACCTGCCTGAGCTCCTTTATTTTCATGCGGCACTGCTGGGCATCCCTGGCGTATCCCTTTTCTTCCATGCCCCATGGGATCTTCATATATATGTCTGCATTTTTTTTTTTTTTTTGCTGCTTTCTAGTTCTACCAGCACAGCTTCACCCCCACAACACAGCAATGAGGTTCTGGATCTCCTGCATGTTCCATGCTGGAGCTTGTCTGAAACCCTGGGAATTCATGGCCAGATATGCTGCTGAGGTGTGCTGCCTGCTGTGCTCTGCCCACTGGCCCAAACAGAAATGAAATTCAAATTTTCATGGGCTGTTTCCTGAACACCCAGAGAGAAGCAGAGATGAAAGTGGTGGCCAGGGTGTTCACTGGAGCACTGTGGGACACCTCCAGGAGTCCTAGAACATCTCAAATCCCAACTTCGTTGGAATCACCTAGGGTGTCCCCACTCTGGGGGTCTTCTCTTGACACTGAACGCTTCCTGAACCCACTGACGATTACGTACAATTCAAAGCAAATACACTTAATTAAACAAAACAAATAAAAAAAAAGAGAACAGGGAAAAATGGAAAAAGCTAAAGGAAAAACTCATGACTCTGCCCTGTGACACAGGCACCTCACAAACAGTGTCTCTGGAACATCAGGACAGCTCACAGTCTGTTCCTTGTAGATCTCAAGCCTCCTTCTCAGGCCCGGGCTGTGCTGCAGGGATGCCATAGGTCAGTCACTTACTCTGGGTGGCAGGATCCTTCTCCCCAGCAGCAGCCCCTCCCCAGTCTGGCCTGCAAAGCCTCTTGGCTGGTGAAGTTGCCCTGCACTGGGTCTCCACCCGGGGTCTTCTGTGCTATCCCCAGCTGCTCACTGCACCTAGCTCCAGCTGCAGCTCTACTCTCAGCTGGACTGACTCCGGGTCCTAGGCTGCTCCTGTGGCCCCTCTGGCTCTGTGGGTGCAGCCCCACTACCAGCCTGGCTCTGCTTTCTGTGCTATGTCTCAGGATCTCTGTCTGCAGCTTTCCTCTCAGCCTGGCTGGGCTGCATCTCAGGATTTATGGCTGGCATGGCTCTGGTCCCAGCTCAGCTCAAGCATGTGTTGTCTCCTTAGTTCAGTTGCACTCAGTCTCACCCAGGCAGATCCAGCTCACTGGGAGGATGGGACTGCCCTGGCTTCCTGACTTCCTCATTAGCCTGCCCACCCTGTCAATCATGCTGACCTAGGGTGTTGGCCTTTCCCTATTGTTTTGGGCACTGTCAGTCTCAGGTTCCTGATTTTTGATGATTCCTCCCCTTTCTTGTGCTACTGGATCTAGACAGAAAAAAACCTGTGAATTTTAGTAAGGAGCCAACATCCCCTTTACACACATAAAGAACCTGAATCCCATTACATTTGTCTTGATTTGGCAAATAAGCATGTACGTTGTTCATGTGCGGTAAATGTTGGCAGTGCCAAACTCTATAACCATTTGCTAATCAGAGAGCTCTGAAATGAATTATTGTATTGTCCATTCATATTAATAATTTAAAACTTGCTATTTATTTAAACATGACACAATTTTTTTAAAAGTCATGTTTAACTGTATGCAGATAAGACAAAAAAGCAGACCAGTAGCATTTTAAAGACTAATAAAATAATTTATTAGGTGATGAGCTTTTGTGGGACAGACCCACTTCTTCAGACCATAGCCATACTAGAACAGACTCAATATTTAAGGCACAGAGAACAAAAAAAAGTAATTAAGGTTGACAAATCAGAAAAATTATTATCAAGGTGAGCAAATCAGAGAGCAGACAGGAAGAAGGCGGGTGGGGGGGTGTCAAGAATTAGATAAAGCAAAGTATATGAAAGAGCCTCTAGAATGAGCTAGAAAATTGCCATCCCGGTAACACGGTTCAAACCACGTGTTAATGCGTCGAATTTGAATATAAAAGAGAGTTCATCAGCCTCTCTTTCCAAATGGCTGTGAAAGTTCCTTTTCAGTAAAACACAGATTTTCAGGTCATTAACAGAATGGTCCACTCCATTAAAGTGCTGGCTGACAGGTTTGTGAAGTAGGAGTGTTTTTATATCTGTTTTACGCCCATTAATTCTTTGTCAAAGAGAGTTTGAAGTCTGTCCAATATACAAAACATGTGGGCATTGTTGGCACATGATGGCATATATGATGTTAATTGAGCAACATGAGAATGTGCCCAGGATTCTGTGAATAACCTGGTTAAGTCCAGTGATGGTATCTCCAGAATAGATATGCGGACAAAGTTGGCAACGGGCCTTATTGCAAGGAAAAGTTTTTCTAGCTCATTACAGGGGCTGTTTCACATACGTTGCTTTATTTAACTCTTGACTTCCCCCCTCCTTCTGCCCCTCTGCTCTCTGATTTGCTCACCTTGATAATAATTTTTCTGATTTGTCAACCTTGATTACTATTTTTGGTTCTCTGTGCCTTAAATATCGAGTCTGTTCTGGTCTGGCTATGGTCTGAAGAAGTGGGTCTGTCCCTCGAAAGCTCATCACCTAATAAATTATTTTGTTAGTCTTTAAAGTGCTACCGGACTGCTTTTTTGTTTTGATTGTATATAGACTAGCACGACTGTCTCTCTGCTAGTATTCTGTAGGCAGACGAGAGAGCTCAAGTCAATGTTTTATGTGTAGGTCATCAGAATTTTTTAAAAAGGCACTTTAAAAAAGTAACATAGTGAAAATAAGAGAATAATAGTATTTAATGATGATCTCTGGTTCAAACTCTTGGATTTTATTTTTTTTAACTTCCTGGGCTTTGTTTGAATTCTAAATGTCTCTTTGTAAAACACAGAATAGCCCTTGTCATCAACTGCTGAGATAACAACCATTTTATTGCTGGGGAAGAAATCTGCTGCACTTTTAAAACACGACCTTTAATTATTTTGTCAGTTTTATATTGTAGTTTATTCTTGAACAAGGAAGCTTTTACTTTTCCTCAGTACTCATAATTAGATAGGGAATGGCTGAAAGATTCTGACTAAAATGATGGCAAAATAGAAACTGAAACTATATCCATTTCATATTATAATTGAAGTCTTGGGTAACAGGTTGAACCCAGTGAATTCTCTTTCTGTGAAGCCACATGTATTTATATTTTTCAGTATGAACCTTGGGCAAGTATTAATCTTCATGGTGAGATTGAGGTGAGGAAAATGATGAAAGACCAAAACTCTCCCCTCCCCCACTTTTATGGAACTCAGTTCTTGTACATAAATGGAAATTTAATTTCTGTTATACTGCTTAGTGCAGTCAACTGTTTTGTTATTAATTATAGAGCTGTTGCTAATGCCTATGAATGATATTTTAATAAGGCTTAATCTTCTTGCCCACATTCTAGTGTCTTTTATAATTATGTTTTTGTCCTGTACTTTGCTTTTTTATTCTTTATTTGCAAACTAAATAAAGCAGTCATAGTAGTAATTCCAGATTTTATGGTGTTTCTGAGCAAAAAAGAAGTTTTTCTTTAGAATTCAACTTCAGGAAAAGTAAGCTGGTTAAGAAGATAACAAGAATCTCCTTGAACTTATGACCAAATCTAGAATCTTCATAAAAAGCCTGTTCTCTTTGGTAGTTCCTGAAATCCATCCTGGTAGCTCCTCGGGTCTGTTTGCGCGCCCTATTGGTGTTTTTCAACACCATGGGTTCGGCTGTGGTTTTCCATTGAGACCATGTGTAAGGGTGGTCTTGGCAATGACCTGGGGCCAAGTAGAGGGAATCCATTACCCTGAGGAAACCAGTGTATCTTGTTTAGCTCTATAGTGGGAGTAGCCTGTGAGCTGGTGCAGTTGTACAGCCTGGTGCATTGAGCAAACAAAGCCTAGGCTGCACCCATTTCTCACACCCTGTCTAGGAATGGGTGTAACATCTCTGTAGATGCTACCTCCCACTCTGGGATGCAAATGGCTAGTATAAGGCAGCAAGGGAAGCTTTATACCCCATTACTTTTCTGCTTGTGCATGCATGATGGATACCGATTCGACCCTATGCATTTTGTTGATTGTTTCCTCCATGCTTGCTGCAATGGAATGCACTTCTCTAGTCATGCCCTACACCTTACTGGTGTAATCTTTCTACAAATACACCTTGTCAGATACTATCCGAAAACCGAAATGTTGGCCAATATCATCATGGCGAAATTGTAGATAAATTTCTCTATCATATGCTTGCAACTCTATATTAAGTTTTTTTTACCTAAAGACTTTGTCACCTCTTATCATTTGACCCACTTGTCAGATAAATACACTTCATGCATGATTTCAGTGCATGTTAATGACTTCAAATACAATGTTACATGCATTGGCTGTGTCTACACTCGCCCCCTCTGAAAGGAGGGAGCATGTTAATAAGAAATTATGGAAGATCCTAATGAGATGCTGCCATGAACATGCAGAGTCTCTTTAGCATAATGGCAGCCATATGTGATTTGAAAGTGCTGATTTTGGAATGCATGCTGCCCATGTAGATGGGGACTTTTGGAAAGGACCCCTTGATTTCTAAAGCACCTTCTCCCAAAAACAAATGGGAAGAAGGGGCTTTTGAAATGAGGGGGTCCTTTTGAAAGGCCCCCATCTACACAGGTGGCTTGCATTTGAAAAGCAGCACTTTCGAATCACATGAGGCCACCATCATGCTCTTGAGACACTGCATATGCATGGCAGCACCTCATTAACATCTTCCAAAATCCATCATTAACATGTCCCCTCTGAAAGGAGGGGGCTAGTGTAGACATAGCCATTTTATTCTACTTAAAAGAATTTTGCAGGAGCTTTTGGAGTAGGGTAAAGCAAAATGCCACATTTACAGGTAATACATATATCAATCACTACTTTATCCAGGGTTTTTGTGATGCTACATGCTGGTACAGAGTACAGGCGCCTCCTCAGCCCAAGACTCGGGATCCCTAGCTGGGTGTCTGGGGACCCCACAAGCCCTGCGAGTGGGAGCTGACTGGGGCATGAGCCCCAGTGGCAGCCCCAGCCCCACGGATCAGGCTGGAGCCAGGGAACCCTGGCAGTCCTGGGGCTGGGTGCCCCCACCCTCAGCTCCAGCCCCAGCATGGGTGCTCTGTACTGTCTAGTACAGAAACTCTGGCAGCCCCAAGGCTGGGATCTGGCTGGTGTGCAGAGCCCCGTTGGCAGCTCTAGCCCTGGGGACCCAGCTGAGGCTAGGAGAACCACAGCAGCTCCAGCCCTGGGGACCCAGCCGGAGGAGCACTCGCAGACCCACGGCTGGGAGATGGCTGGGGTGGAGATCCCCGCCGGTAGCTCCTGCTTCAGAAACCTGCTGGGGACTGGAGAAACCCTGGCAGTCCTGGCGTTGGGAGGCCTGCTGGCAGCTCCAGCCCCAGGGACACAGCCAGGGTTGGTGGATCCCAGTGGGGGGCGGGTAGGAGGACCCACCAACCTGTTGGTAGGGAGCCAGCTGGGGCAGGGAGCCCCACCAGCAGCCCCAGACAGTGGAGCTGGGGAGGGGAAAGACACATAGGGAGCTGGTTGCATACCAGCTGTTCTTTTCTTACCAAAAAAGCACTGACTTTCTCAAACGTACATGACATATTACACTCACGCACTCACACACACACATGCACTCTGCCTGGGTCACGCCGCTCAAGGGCAACAGTAAACAAAATGTCTCAAGAGCTGCACATAGAATCCCACGGGGCTACACGTGGCTTTCAGGATGCAGGTTGCCCAGAGTTGCTTGACAGGGACAATGGGCCTAAAATATCTGAGCTACCCACAAGGAGCCTAGACAGTACAGAGCCGCCATTCTGGGGTGTTTGAGTCACACTGCAAGTAACAGCTAAGGCTCGTGGAAGCAGAGTGTGGCTGGTGTGTTTTTGACAGGCTGCTAGGCTCAGACTTCTGAACAAGAACTGTGGCCGCAGGAAGATGCTCAGGGCCTGACAGGCTTTGTCTGAGATGCCCAGAGGAGAGCATTGTGAAGCACCCAAAGCTACAGGGCAGGGGTGACGCAGCCCCTCACTAGTCTGGATTGTACCCTGTAAGTTTCAAAGTCTGAAATTAATTTCTCTTCCCCTTGGTAAACTCTGTCCGGGCAAATAGGTAGTACCCAGAGGCACTGCAGCCTCATATGAGGGTGAGTGAAGTCTCTCGGCTGAGAGCAGGCTGCCCTTTAGCTCATCCAGTAGAGGGCTGTTGCTCCTTTGATGGTAGGTTCAGTTCTGGGTGCAGGTGACTGGGGTCTGTCAGCATTACAAATAGGAAATCATCTCTATTTCTGAACAAAAGGACTTGGTGATTGGCTGCTTCTTTTTCCACTCCCACGTGCACCCATTAGCTGCTACTAGAATCACAGGGGACTGAAACACACACAAACTTTTGGGGGCTTATATAAGCCACACTTTTGAGATTCACCTATTGCTCTTAACCATTAGATCATGAGTCACACCTTTGTGAATGAGCCTTTTCTAGCTGGTTTTCCAGAGCATGCAATTTCCTGGAGGTAAACTTTCCTTTACACCTGCCATAGGAAGAAGGCTGGAAAAGGCCATTTATTATTCCCATGGCTGTCAGTGTGAGGAAACAAGAGAGCTCTTGTGCTGCCAAACACTAATGCAGGAATTTCATCAAATTGTTGCACTGTAATTTTGGTTTCAATGCAGTTGGCTTGGTGTAATGTGAGCATCTTGACAGGAGTGGCGGTTAACCTTTGCAATTCTGCTCTATAGGTATTCTACAGAATGTGAATCCTGTGGGAGCAACCTGCCCTCAAAAGGCACCAGTTAAGCTGATATTAGCAGTGAGAACTATTAGACTTTTGGAGTTGGGAATGTCAACAATTTGCCACTTGTGAAAGGCTGACAGCAAACCTTATTCATTTAGATTTGGTGCTCCTTTGTGTAGTTCATGGGTGTTGCAAAACCACTCTCCGAGCGGTGACTGCTGACTGCACAGAAGCACATTTTGCTCTCCTCATCTCCACTGGTGACAAACTGAGGGGAAAAGAGAGTCAAGAAAATGATCTGTGGAACGTGGAAGGCTCAGTGAACTGGAGCATTGGGATCTCAAATTGAAATACAGAGCTGCCCTGCCCTGCCCTGTCCATAGCACTTTTGAGGGCTGTGTGCCAAGGGTGTTGGGTGTGGGGGTGCCTGCTGGAAGGGTCAGTAACCTCCATACATTTCATTTTTGCCTGCTGCAGCCCCTCAGGCTCAAGCTGACCTGTTCATTAATTCTTCAGTTTAATGGAAGGTTTCCCGCTGGCTGCTGCAGGGTCCTAGTGCTCTTCTAACTCCCTGGTGACACTTCAGCATACACTCCGTACAGGGCAGCCTGACCTGGCCTTCAAGGTTTCCATCTTGGAAGGACAGACTCTTCCCTTTTCCAGCAGTAAGACCCTCTACTAGTGCAGGGGGCCCTTCCAAGCACAGGTAAGTGCCAGCAGCCAGTCTCCACTATGGCCTCTCAGCCATAGCCCAAAACTGTGGCCCCCTCCAGTGCCCCAAACCTCCCCCTCCCACTGCCTTTTTTCTCCTCTACCAGCCCTGTGTGTGTGTTTGGGGAGGGCGGTCCTTACTATCAGGCTGCACACTGGTTGGGGGCAGCCTTTAACGCTCACTGCAGCAAGGTCCTCCTTGTCTCTTCCAGTTCCCCAGCCTTGAGGTTCCTGTTCCTGCAGTACCAGCATCCAGGGACCCTCCGGGGCTGGCAAATTACAGAAAAAACAATCAAGGGTTTCCACTGACTCCCCCTGTTTTGTGAACTTTAAAATTCAACTTAAGTGCTCTGAACTAATGGTTCCTCTGGCTGCTTGGAAATCTGCCTCCTGGGGATGTAGAGTAACACTAGTGATCCAGATGTAGGGTCAGTTGACCAAGCCTGACAGTCTGCTCCCCAAAACCTGTTTCTTTTGGGTCTGTTAAACAGAGAGGCAGTGGCCACACTAGGAAGTGACGTCGAAAGGGGTAATCCTTATCCGTCACTTCAAAATGAGCTGCTTCGAAAGGAATTGACTACACATAAAACGCGGATCAATGATGCAATCCACGGCTACGTCTACACGTGCCCCAAACTTCGAAATGGCCATGCAAATGGCCATTTTGAAGTTTACTAATGAAGCGCTGAAATGCATATTCAACACTTCATTAGCATGCGGGCGGCAGCCGCGCTTCGAAATTGATGCTTCTTGCCGCCGCGCGGAGCATCCAGACGGGCCTCCTTTTCGAAAGGATGCCGCTTACTTCGAAGTCCCCTTATTCCCATGAGCTCATTGGAATAAGGGGACTTTGAAGTAGGCGGCATCCTTTCGAAAAGGAGCCCCGTCTGGACGCGCCGCACGGCGGCAAGAAGTGTCAATTTCGAAGAGCGGCTGCCGCCCGCATGCTAATGAAGCGCTGAATATGTATTTCAGCGCTTCATTAGTAAACTTCGAAATGGCCATTTGCATGGCCATTTCGAAGTTTGGGGCACGTGTAGACACAGCCCACAACATCGAAAAGACTCGCAGTCATTTTGAAATGGAGCAGCTACACAGCCACAGCTTCATTTCGAAATAACGGGGCAGGAAATGGCGAAGGCAGGGTCAAATGGCCGAAAAGCCCTTCCTGGAACATGGGCCAGCTGCCCCCTCAAAGAGCCCCTCCCAAACACATCCCCTGTGCACATGCTGGGGACCCTGGCTGCTTGCAGCATGCGACCTCCAGCACAGCACTCGGCAGAGCCTTGGTTAGCGACCACACCACTGCCTGCCATGGACCCGCAGCACTTCACTGATGGGGACACCTTGGACATCATGGCCAGCCTAAAGGCCATCCAGACAGTATGTCATATGAGGCTACGTGCTGCCTGACGTGGCAGCCTCCTGCAGGCCACCCCCTCCCCCCGCCACATGGTGCATCCAGAGCAGCCCATTACAGCCCTGCTGTCACTTCTGGCAGTACCTGACCAGCGGGGAATGGTGGGACGACATCGTCCTTGGAGAGTGGGATAATGACAAGTGGCTCCGCAACTTCCAGATGACTCAGGCCATGTTCATAGAGCTGTGCCATTGGCTGGCACCAGCACTTCGCCACCAGGACACCCGTATGCAGCCTGCACTCCTCCTGGAGACAAAAGTGGCCATCGCCCTGTAGAAGCCGGCCACCCGGATAGCAACCGCTCGATTGGCCACCAATTCAGGGTGGGGAAGGCCACTGTCGGGGTTGTCTTCTTTGAGGTAAGGCATCCGGGGCCACACACCCACGGCGGGATCCCCCATATGTTACCACACACTCACAGGCGTTTGTGCCCTCTACCCCCTACATGTTGTTGCCGCCATCAACAGGATCCTCCTGCATTGACTGATCTGCCTTGGGGACATGGATGCTGCCATGGCCGGCTTCCAACAGTCGGGATTCCCCAGCTGCATATGTGCATTGGACAGCACCCACATCGCCATCTGGGCCCCACCACATAGCCAGGGATTGTACATCAACTGAAAGGGCTACCATTCTGTCATCCTCCAGGCCCTCGTGGATGCCTGAGGCCTTTTCATGGACATTTGTGTGGGCTGGCTGGGCAGGGCCCACGATGCACACATCCTGCGGAACTCATGGCTCAGCCATAGGATGGCAGGGGGCACCTACATCCCCCCACGGGAGCTGCCAGTGGGGGACATGACCGTGCCTCCATGCATCATCGCCTACGCTGCCTACCCTCTCCAGGCATGGCTAATGAATCTCTACATGGGATACACCAATGAGAGCCAGGACCTCTTCACTGCCCACCTCAACCAGGCCAGGAACACCGTGGAGTGGGCATTTGGCCATCTGAAGGCGCCTTTCAGGTGCCTCCTGATGCATCTGGAGGTAGGCCTGCCCAGCGTGCCTACGGTCGTGAATGCCTGCTGTGCTCTCTACAACCTCGTGGAGAATAAGCAGGAGCTCTTTGTGGCGCACTGGGCATCTGAGGCCGTGCCGCACTATGAGCAGCCAGGTGCGGTCCCGTGTCACCAGGTGCACCAGGACGGGGTGTGTGTGCAGGAAGCCCTCTGGGAGGCCTTTACCTGGGGGCCCCCATGACCTGGCCTGGCTCACTCAATGCAACACCCCCCCCCGACTTCTCACCCCTGCACCACCAGCACCCCCCTCGCCATCCTCACCCGAGGCAGGACACATATCACCATTAAATAAAATTCAACAGCTGTTTTTGGAAAACAAAGAACATGACTATTTACATGGGGGACGAGGGTGAACTATATACATGAGGAGGCGGGGGCCTCAATTCTCCGTCGGAGTGGCTGGTTGGGAGCCATGATGGCCTCTGGAGGCGCGACTGCCCCAGGTCTGGAGACCATGGTGGGGCCAAGATGGGGCAGGTGGAACGGGGAGGTGGGGCCAGACCAGGGTATCTAGGGGCTTGGACTCACAGGGAGGATAGAGGGGAGCCACAGGCAGGCAGGGGTTTCCCGGCTACAGCCAGTGCGCCAGCTCCTGCCTCTCAGCAGGACACATCAGCTGGGAGCAGAGCTGCAAGGTGTGGGGGCAGAAGGGGAGCGGTGGGGGCTGGGGAAGAGGGAAGTGGCAGGGAGGCTGGGGCAGAGGTGGGGGCCGTGACAGAGGAGGGGACCAGGGAGGAAGGCGGGGCTGGGGCAGAGGGGGGAGCTGCGGGAAAGGCCATCCATGGGGTGGGTGGCTGAGCCAGGCGGTTGGCGAGGGCCTGGGTCAGGGTGTTGAGATACCTGGCCACCTAGTCCCAGGCCGCTTGCTCCATGGAGAGCCATTCTCACAGCAAGCAGTTCTGCTCCTGCCATGCAGCTGTGTGGGCTGCCGCCAGATAATCTGCCCAGCTGTGGTGGCGTCTCCTCCTACCACGGCACCCGGTCCAGGGAGGCGTCGCCCCTTTGCCCTCCTCTGCTGCTGCAGGGCTCCCGGGCACATCTAGGGGGCTGGGGCGGCTGGCAGATGTTGAGGCTGTGAAGACATAAAGAGAGAGGGTGGTGCTCTGTCAGTCATGAGCCTGGGTACCATGGGCCAGAGGCCTTGTCTCCACCTCAATCTCACCGTGCTTGTGGTGACGGCCTCTGGGGTCGCCCGTCTTAAGGGGGTCCATCAACGTGGGTCTGTTAGAATGGCTGTCCCAGCCCTCCCAGGCTTCTGATGCTCATGGCAGCCCATGGCCCCACATGGCGCCCCACCCCCGCAGCGATGACGGCCATCCCCGGGTCCCTGGCCCATGGCCACATGTCCAGGCCCATGCCAGCTGTGTCGGGTACTGCCTCCACCCACACAACGAGGGCACCCCATGCCTGGTCCTACCTGAGGGTTCCTCGGGTGGTTCAGGGGAGGCCTGGGTGGAGGTAGCCCAGCTAGGGCCCTCGGAGGGCTCAGCAATGCTCAGCATTCCCTCGCTCCTGCTGTTGCTGTCCCCGGTGGCAGCAGGCACTTCGAATCCTGTAGGGGGGGCGAGGGGGGAAATCGAGGGTCCTGGCTGGGGCTCCTCACCCTTTCCCTTCAGCTCCACCGTGTCCAGGGTCTCCTCAGGTGGTGCAGCCTCCCTGGGTCCTGGCAGCTGGTGGAGCTCCCTGAACTAGGGGCAGGTGGCCGGTGCTGCCCCTGACTGCCAGGCTGAGTCCCTTGCTCAGGCATTCACTGCTGTGAATATTCAATGCCTCATTAGCATAATGGCAGCCACCCATGTTTTGAAAGTGCCGCTTTCGAAATGCATGCTGCTCATGTAGACGGGGACCTTTTGACAGGACCCTCCAGATTTCAAAAGCCACTTTTCCCAAAACCAAATGGGAAGAAGGGGGTTTCGAAGTGTGTGTGGGGGGGGTCCTTTCGACAGCCCCCTGTCTAAATGGGCAGTGTGCTTTTTGAAAGTGGCACTTCAGAAACGCACGTGGCTGCCATTATGCTAATGAGATGCTGCATATTCATGGTAGTGCCTCATTAGCATCTGATGAAGTGGCTCATTAGTATCCCCCTTTTGAAAGGTGGGGGCTAGTGTAGCCACAGCCAAAAGTGTTTTGGCTAGCAAGAAAAATGCTGAATTAATGGAGTCCAGCAATTTTACCAAGGCTGAGGAACGTGCACAGGCTGTTGAAACAGGAAAATCTGATCCAGCAAATTGGGCAGATTTACTCAATAACAAGATAACAGCTATTTTGGTGGAGACAGGGCCTGTGAAAATTATTGGTAATGACTATGTTTTTCCAAAAAAATGATGACAGTCAATGCTTTACAGCAGATTTCTACCCACGGAGTTTGCCAAATGGAGAAAGGATTGAAAGAAATTGGCTGGTGCATTCCAAGAAAGTGGATGCAGCTTTTTGCTTCTGCTGCAAACTGTACAGCTCAAAAATGGCAAGCAAATTAGTAAAGGAAGGCTCCAATCACTGGAAGCATCCCAATGATAAATTGTGATCTCATGAATTATCAAATGAACATATTGTGAACTCAAGAAAATGGATTGAAACGCAAAGAAGATTGTATGAAATGAAAACAATTGATGACTGCCACACGGCAGGAAATTAGCAAGAAGAAAAATTGGCAATCCATGTTGACACATATTAGAGCAGTTGTGTAATATTTAGCTGAGTATAACTTAGCATTTTGTGGAACAAATGGCGACTTTCTGGAATTAATTGAAATGTTAGCTAAATCTGATCGTTCAATGCAAGAACAAGTCAAAGGCATCAAAAATGAAGAAATCCATGACTGTTATCTTGGGCCTCATTTTCAAAATGAGTTAATCTCAATGACGGCATTGAAGGTGAAGAAAAAATTCTTGAAAAGGTGAAGACTGAAAATACTTTGCAGTTATTCTTGATTGTAACCCTGACCTGAGGCACCAAGAGCAGTTGTCCCTTGTGCTATCTTATGTTGACGACTTTTGAAGAGGTTATAGTAAGGGAAAATTTTACTGACTTCCTTTGCAAGACAAAAGGAGATAAGGACTGTCAGATTCTCTCATAGCTGTGCTGGGTGGACTCAGCTTCCAAATTAGTGATTGTCAAGGTCACGGTATGACAGTGAGGCAAATATGAAGGGCTGGAAAAATGGCGTGCAGGCACGAATCCTTCAACTCAACCGCCGAGCCCTTTTCGCTCCACGTGGCTGCCACAACTTAAAACAGGCAGTGGGGGATGTTGAACAAGGCAGTTCAAAAGCTATGGCGTGTTTTGGAGTGGTACAGAGAGTTTACAATATGCAATAAACTCTTCCGTATGCAGCAGCCTTGGGACTGGGAGGTTGCCAGATATTTAAATATTATCAATAACGAAGAGGATCCCTTTGCCGGCTGGGGTTTGTGCAATAGCTGTGCTCCCTTCTCTGAAGCCCTCAGCAGCCTGGCTTTGGAGCACTGCCTTGACCAGTGCAGCCCACTCTGTGCTCCCGGCAGCTCAGGCCTTGTCCTGTGCTGCTGCATGGAGGGGGATGGGAGAGGTAGCGTCTGTCTCTCTATGCTCCAGCCACTCCTCTCTGCTGGGGTTAAGCTGCTCCCAGTAGTGGTCAGGGGAGGGTCTGGCTCTCTGTGCTGCAACCACCCACCACTGCCAGGGTTAAGCTGCTTTCAGTGACAGCCCCTGGCCTGTGTTGCTGCGCCTGGGGGAGATGGTAAGCAGGGGCTGGCTCCCCATGCTCTGGCCGACCATCTGGCTGCCTTCGTGCACGGGTTCAGGAGCCCTCAGGCGTTCTCCCCTTATCCCCGCTCCTTGCCCACTAGTGATGGTTACCAAGCATCCCTGGTGGCAGTGCTGGTTATCTGAGAGTACCGGTTAATTGAATACTGGTTAAAAGAGAGTATCGTGTATTTGCAGCATCAACTAATAAATGAGAAATAGTGAAAGTGCACACTCCCTCTCTAACGCCAACGCCATTGTTAGAAATGAAGTGGGAGAGTCGAGTAGAGAGTGTAAAAAGCAATTTGCTACCAGAGAAGTATAACAAGGAATGCCTTGCTTCAAGCTGCTGAAGACAGTGATGACTGAAAAGTTAAAAGTGAGGCCGAGTCTTTGGTGAACCATGAACTTGAAAATTTTGAATTTCTGGTTGCAAAGGTTGTGTGGTATGATATTATGTTCACCATCAATACTGGGAGCAAGACACTTCAATCCAGAGTAACTCAGCTTGATGAGGTTATCACACACATCAAAGGACTAACTGACTTTCTGCAGAATTATAGGAACATTGGGTTGGCCTCAGCCATGAATGCAGCAACAGAAATAGCATCTGAAAAGGACATTGAACCTAAATTCAGAGAACAATGTGTGAAACAAATGAGAGGTGAGGATGAGCTGGAGAATTTGCCTGCGAAGATGTTTGGAATCAATTACTTTCTGATCATCACGGATCAAGATCTTGTGTCACATGATTTAAACAACTGCAAGAGTATGCCAACAATCTCAGTTTCCTGTCTGATGTGTAGAAACTCAAAAAATGTACAGAAGATGGCATTTGAAAGTGCTGCATGAATTTGGGCACTGAATTGTCTGATGGAGAATCTCATGGTATCAATAGTGTAGACCTTCTCGCAGAGATTTGGGTGCTATGAGATCTCATCCCTGAGAGAATAAGTACTGCACTTCAAGCCCTTCGGTTGCTAAAATGACTTGATGGCACCTTCCCAAAACCAGCAATAGCATAGAGGATTTTGCTGACAGTCACAGTGGGTTGCAGGGAGGGGAGTTTTTCCAAATTAAAACTTAAGATCTACCTACAGACAACTATGTCTTAAGAACGGCTGTGTGGACTTGTTATTCTGTCCATTGAGAAGGAAGTAGCATCAAATCTGGATTATCTTGATCCAATAGCTGAGTTCAGTGCAAGGAAGTCCAGGAAGGTGGATTTCAGAATGTAAGAATATAAGCGGCAAGAGACTGATCATTATCAGTGAGGTTTTTCATTATAGCTGCGTCTACACGTGCACGCTACTTCGAAGTAGCGGCACCAACTTCGACGTTAGGCAGCGAGACGTCGAAGTCGCTAACCTCATGAGGAGATAGGAATAGCGCCCTACTTCGACATTCAACGTCGAAGTAGGGACCGTGTAGACGATCCGCGTCCTGCAACGTCGAAATTGCTGGGTCCCCCATGGCGGCCATCAGCTGGGAGGTTGAGAGATGCTCTCTCTCCAGCCCCTGCGGGGCTCTATGGTCACCGTGGGCAGCAGCCCTTAGCCCAGGGCTTCTGGCTGCTTCTGCGGCAGCTGGGGATCTATGCTGCAGGCACAGGGTCTGCAACCAGTTGTCAGCTCTGTGGATCTTGTGTTGTTTAGTGCAACTGTGTCTGGGAGGGGCCCTTTAAGGGAGCGGCTGGCTGTTGAGTCCGCCCTGTGACCCTGTCTGCAGCTGTGCCTGGCATCCCTATTTCGATGTGTGCTACTTTGACGTGTAGACGTTCCCTGCTGCGCCTATTTTGATGTTGGGCTGAGCAACGTCGAAGTTGAACATCGACGTTGCCGGCCCTGGAGGACGTGTAGACGTTATTCATCAAAATAGACTATTTCGATGTTGGCTGCACGTGTAGACGTAGCCTATATGAGCTTCATTATCACTATAAAAAGAATTAGACTATAACAACATCCTGTCAAAGGTAGGGACCCAGACAGACACAGATGCATCCTGGAGGTGAATGCCTGGCTGTGTAAATGGTGTCGCCAGGAGGGCTTTGGCTTCCTTGACCACAGGATGTTATTCCGGGAAGGACTGCTAGGCAGAGATGGCATTCACCTTTCTAGGAGAGGGAAGACCCTATTTGGACACAGACTGGCAAACCTAGTGAGGCGGACTTTAAACTAGGTTTGATGGGGAAAGAGGAGCAAAGCTCACAGGTAAGTGGAGAACATGGAAACCTGGGAAATGGGTCAGAAATGGGAGGGAGCATGGGCTATAATGGCAGAGTAAAAGGAGGGTCAGGGCAAAACAGGAAAGCAATATCAAATCAATATCTTAGATGCCCATATACAAATGCAAGAAGTATGGGTAATAAGCAGGAAGAACTGGAAGTGTTAATAAATAAATACAACTATGACATCGTTGGCATCACAGAAACTTGGTGGGGTAATACACATGATTGGAATGTTGGCATGGAAGGATACAGCTTGCTCAGGAAGGATAGACAGGGAAAAAAGGTAGGAGGTGTTGCGTTATATGTTAAAAATGTACACACTTGGACTGAGGTGATGGACATAGGAAACGGGTGTGTTGAGAATCTGTGGGTTAGGCTAAAAGGGGTAAAAACAAGGGTGATGTCCTGCTAGGAGTCTACTACAGGCCATCTACCCAGGTGGGAGAAGTGGATGAGGCTTTTTTTAAACAACCAATAAAATCATCCAGGGTCCAGGATTAGGTGGTGATGGGGGACTTCAACTATCCAGATATATGTTGGTAAACTAACACACCAGGACACAGACTATCCAATACGTTCTTGGACTGCGTTGGAGACAACTTTTTATTTCAGAAGGTTGAAAAAGCTGCCAGAGGGGAAGCTATTCTAGATTTGATTTTAACAAATAGGGAGGAACTGATTGAGAATTTGAAAGTGGAAGGCAGCTTGGGTGAAAGTGATCATGAAATCATAGAGTTCACAATTTTAAGGAAGAGTAGAAGGGAGAACAGCAAAATAGAGACAATGGATTTCAGGAAAGCAGATTTTGGTAAACTCAGAGAGCTGCTAGGTAAGGTCCCATGGGAAGCAAGACTGAGGGGAAAAACAACAGAGGAGAGTTGGCAGTTTTTCGAAAGGACATTATTAAGGGCCCAAAAGCAAGCTATTCGGCTGCGTAAGAAAGACAGAAAATATGGCAAAATACCGCCATGGCTTAACCAGGAGATCTTGCGTGATCTCAAAATAAAAAAGGAATCATACAAAAAATGGAAACTAGGACACATTACAAATGATGAACATAGGCAAACAACACAGGAATGCAGGGGTAAGATTAGAAAGGCAAATGCACAAAATGAGCTCAAACTAGCTACAGGCACAAAGGGAAACAAGTAGACTTTTTATCAATACATTAGAAGCAAGACAAAGACCAAGGACAGGGTAGGCCCACTGCTCAGTGAGGAGGGAGAAACAGTAACGGGAAACTTGGAAATGACAGAAATGCTTAATGACTTCTTTGTTTCAGTCTTCACCGAGAAGTCTGAAGAAGCCATGCATAATGTAGTGAAAGATAGTGGGAAAGGGGTAGGTTTAGAAGATAAAATAAAAAAAGAACAAGTTAAAAATCACTTAGAAAAGTTAGATGTCTGCAAGTCATCAGGGCCTGATGAAATGCATCCTAGAATACTCAAGGAGCTGATAGAGGAGGTATCTGAGCCTTTAGCTATCATCTTTGAAAAATCATGGGGGACAGGAGAGATTCCAGAAGACTGGAAAAAGGCAAATATAGTGCCCATCTGTAAAAAGAGGAATAAAAACAACTCAGGAAACTACACACCGGTCAGTTTAACCTCTGTGCCAGGAAAGATAATGGAGCAGGTAATTAAAGAAATCATCTGCAAGCACTTGGAAGGTTGTAGGGGAAGAGCCAGCATGGATTTGTAAAGAACAAATCATGTCAAACCAATCTGATACCTTTCTTTAATAGGATAATGAGACTTATGGATAAGGGAGAAGCGGTGGATGTGGTTAACCTAGATTTTAGTAAGGCATTTGATACAGTCTTGCATGATATTCTTATCAATAAACTAGGCAAATGCAACTTAGATGGGGCTATAAGGTGGGTGAAAAACTGGCTGGATAACCATACTCAGAGAGTAGTTATTAATGGTTCTCAATCCTGCTGGAAAGGTATAACAGGTGGGCCTCTGCAGTGGTCTGTTTTGGGACTGGTTCTGTTCAATATCTTCATCAACGATTTAGATATTGGCATGGAAAGTACAGTTATTAAGTTTGCAGATGATACCAAGCTAGGAGGGATGCAACTGCTTTGGAGGATGGGGTCAAAATTCAAAATGATCTGGACAAATTGGAGAAATGGTCTGAAGTAAACAGGATGAAGTTTAATAAAGACAAATGCAAAATGCTCCACTTAGGAAGGATCAATTAGTTTCACACTTACAGAATGGAAAGCGACTGCCTAGGAAGGAGTATGGCAGAAGGGGATCTCAGGGTTATTGTAGACCAGAAGCTAAATATGAGTCAACAGTGTGATGCCGTTGCAAAAAAAGCAAACATGATTCTGGGATGAATTAACAGATGTGTTGTGAGCAAGACACGAGAAGGCATTCTTCCTCTCTATGCTGCACTGGTTAGGCCTCAGGTGGAGTATTGTGTCCAGTTCTGGGCACCACATTTCAAGAAAGATGTGGAGAAATTGGAAAGGGTCCAGAAAAGAGCAACAAGAATGATCAATGGACTAGGGAACATGACCTACGAAGAAAGGCTGAAAAAAATGGACTTGTTTAGTTTGGCAAAAAGAAGATTGAGAGGGGGACATGACAGAAGCTTTCAGGTATCTAAAAGGGTGTCATGAGGAGGGAGAAAACTTGTTCTTCTTGGCCTCTGAGGATAGAACAAGAAGAAATGGACTTAAACTGCAACAAGGGAGGTTTAGGTTGGACATTAGGAAAAAGTTCGTTGAACAGTGGAATAAATTGCCTGGGAAGGTTGTGGAATCTCCATCTCTGGAGATGTTTAAGAACAGGTTAGATAAATGTCTATCAGGGATGGGTTAGACAGTACTTGGTCCTGCCATGAGGGCGGGGGCTGGACTCGATGACCTCTCAAGGTCCCTTTCCAGTCCTAGCATTCTATGATTCTATGAACATTATAGTTATACAACTGGGTGTTATCAATATTTAACCTGCAGACATCAGCTGCCCTGTAACCTGTTTTCACTTGTATAAAAAAATTTAAGAGGTGGCGGGGGACTCATACAGGTGGGGCCTGCACCTTCCTAGGGGTGGCTCTGGATGGCTGTGACAGCTATTAGCAGCTGATGGCTGTTCTGCGAGCAGATTAAGAGTTTGTTATCTTGATCTTGATATTGAGCCATGTAGTAGTGGAGGTGTTCAGTTCCCAAGATGACCATAACCACAGTTAGCATTAATAGGCTTTGTAAAGATGCTGAGAACTGAATGGGATGCCAACCTCTTGTTACTTAGGTCATCACTGTAGGTAATAGTTATAAATAACCTGGAACTATCAGCACTGAACCTGAGTTGAAGCAATTTGACAAGCACATTCATGAAGCTTGCTTTGCCTTTGGTTACGCTGCGCTTACTATTTGCAAAGAGAAATTTGGTTCCCTATTTGTGCTAAATTAATATATAATAAAGGGTGGGGAGAGGAAAACTATGGTTTATAACAAACAAAGCATAAGGGGCAGAGGTCTAAAAGAAATCCTTTATACAAATAGAAAAATAGAAAGAGCTGTCACTCTGGCTTCTGGGAGGTAAAAATAGAGGAAATATCAACTATTGCCTTCAATTCCTATGTCTCCAGGCAAGGTAATTACATTGGAACATCTCTAACTATTCAATTTATTGGTCTTACTGATTCCTGCATCCCTGTGCATACTTAAACTACAGAGACAAGAAAAAATACTATCTCTTCAGTTAGAAGCTAAGGAGAAAAATGTATCCAAAACCATAACCCTATAGAAAATCAATTATTGTCATTTGAGTGGCAGTTACAGACATCATATACCATGTTAGTATACAATTTATTACATCCAGGCTAAAAAGACAGTTTTGATTATTATGTCACACATTAGTACATATACAAGGCTGGATTCTCAGAGGGTATAAATCTGTGTTACAATGCAGTTCAGTTTAGCACATATTCCAGAATCATGTTTGTACTTTGCCTATTCTGACACCACTTCATATTTTCTTATTAGAGAAGTTTATTGCTGAATGGACAAAACAAAAAGGCATTGGTGGCAGGAAAATGCAACTATAAAACACTTTGCCATGGCTAGTACTACTGGGAGTCGTGTGTGATGTACTGCGTGGTATATATACAAATTACTACGTATTATTCCTGACACAAGTGAGCAGTAATCCACAGTGAGGAATGTGATGCTATTCACTATGTTTATGCGGTACATGACATATCAAATATAGTTGCAAAGTCTCTGTGCCTTTCCTACCATGATAAAGGTGTGCAAAATTGCACAGCTGCTTATCTTAAAATTAAGAAGCAGTTTAAAATACTAACAAGGATGGTACATGTTCTAGTACAGTTAAGGAGTCTTCTTTTACAAGAGAGGTAGGTAGCTTTTGGTACTCAGCTTAGTTGATATTCAGCTTCTTTTTTGAGGCAGCCATTTCAAATGTTCATTGCTCTGATGGTTTCATTACAGGAATCTTTCTCTTTCGACTTTCTTCAGGGTTTCTGATTTTTTAAAAGTTGCTTACCTGTTTGCTATTTTTTAAAAAAATGGATGGGCTGTCTCTCTGCTCTCCTCTCTGTTTTAATGACACTGAAGCTTGTATTGCCAAAACAAGTACATAAAACAAGACCTGGAAACCACCAGCCTCTGGCAACAAAAGCAGAAGCTTTTCAGGTCTCATGTTTTCTGTACAAGTACGCGATAGGCATATACCACTCCACCTCTCCTTGGAGCAAGCCCTATAGTGTCCATCCCCTTATCCACTGAATTCTCACTGAATTGCTGGTTTACTATTTCTGAAAGAACAGTGCGCACCTGCTTTTAACATTCATCTCAGGATCATTATTTTGCTTAACATCACAGAGCTTTGATATATTTATTGTGAATAGAATTAATATTTTTCATTACCACTCGAATCACTGTTCTTTGACAATATGAGTGTTGGGAACACATGGTTACATACCAAACAAATTCATAACTTGCTTTCTAGAGACTCAATTTAATTATCAGTCAAGCTGCTTTAGGCAGGAGAGGATCTAACCCAAGTTCTTGCCAGAGTTCTCAGCCGTAAAAGATTGAAATAATTATCTCATGTGGCAAATGAAGTGTGCATTTATGTCCTAGGCAAAGGATGCCAGAGTATCTCTCTTACAGTGTTAAATTTACTAGCCCAGATATTTTGTGCACTTCAGTGTAGGGTTCACTCCTTGCTGTTTACTTTTTCCTGTTACTTTTTTCTGTTTAGATCCTCCACAAGCATTCAGTTCAGACCAGTGAATGGAGGCTCAAATAATACTTAATTTACATGTAAACAACTGATTTTCTAGTGGGTTATGGCTCCACTACATTCCCCTTTTGGAGGAGGAATGCAAATGAGGGAGATCGAAAACGTAAATGAAGTGCTGATTTACAAATCAGCACTCCATTTGCATAATCTTATGTGAACCCTTTTCCAGAAAAGACTTTTCCAAAAACAAAAACAGAAATGTTGACAGGGCTCCTTTGGAAAAAAAAAAATGGAAAGAACTCTTCTTCCTGAAAAGAATTCGGAAGAAGGGTTCTTTCGAAAGCAAGATTTTTTTCCTGAAGGTACCCCATCTACATGGCTGGTTTTATTTTAAGAAAAGTCTCTTTCAGAAACGTGATCACATGCAACGATGCAAATGAAGCATAAGATTTGTAAATCAATGCTTCATTTGCATTTTTGATCTTCCTCATTTGCATTCCTCCTTTGAAAGGGGAATGTAGTGTAGATGTAACCTTAAATGAGGAATGTTTATCTTCTTTGCCTTTGCTGGTGACCGGTCCCTGGATGGAGACCCATAAAAAATAACTTTCCTTGTACACCCCTCATTCACACAAGTGTTTTTTGATATTATGGGTGACTGTGGTGACAAAAACTTGGAGACCACATGTAATACTTTGTGGATCACCAAGAATGCACTATAACCTCTCTGTACCTCTTTTATGTCCCTAGCCAGTTATCACAAGAGGCTCCTAGACCACAGACATATTACTATTATCCTTTAAACAAATTGAAGTTCTACACACTATAGAATTACAAGTTAAATACATTAAAGAATATTATTACATCCTAGACACTGTCTGTTACATATTATTATATGACAACAGAGATAATTTCAAAGTAGGTACTTTCACCTATGATGGTGATTTTCAGCCATTCTAAATGGCCATATTTTAGGTAAGAGGAAAAAGGACAATATGCATCTGTCATGAGCCATATGTTTATTTCCTTCCTTAACTAATTACGTCTACATTGCATGCTTGGGCCTGGATGGTAATCCCATCCACCCTGCTCTTCCCTCTCCTCCCCACCTCTAGCACAAATAGGAGCTTCTCAGTTCTTGGGTCTGGTAGTAGGCCCAGAAAACATGGATTGGGTTGTGTATCTGATGTGAATCAGAAACCCAGTCAGAGAAAAGACTCTGGGATTGCTCACACACACCCTAAACAGGAGCAGGCACTAGTAGTTAGTAAGGATGTGTCTATACTGTAATCACAAGGTATGACTGCAGCTCATGTAGACTTACCCAAGCCAGCTTTAATTTAGCACATCCAAGTAGCAGTAGTTGTGAAGCTGCACAACACGGGCTTCAGTAAAGGGCATTACAGGCCTACCTAAAACCCTGGGCAATTACTCGGAAGAGTAACACTCAGGCTGTTTAAGATTAAAGCTAGCTCCAACATGCCAACATGGTCTGCAGTCACACCCTCTGATTGCAGTGTAGACCTACTCTAAGTATTGGGGCCTTTGGCTTTGTTTTCTTGCTGATAAGATCATAGATCAACTCTGGCCAATAATTCGATGTGTGTTTTATATCTGTTTATCTGGGTGTATGGCATAGTTAAGTGAAGTGAAGATGTACAACAGCTTTGTAAACTGAGCTAGCAATGTCAAATACATTCCAGCAGCCACTGAACAGACATCTGCTGCTTGATGACAGAGTACATTTTCTTCTGAAATACGTTTCAGGGAAACCAAACACTGCTAGCCTATCCAAACACACCCAACACTACTAAAAATATGGGTCTTTTGTATAAAACTAGGGGATTTTGATTTGGCAAAGCAGTAGCATTTTTGAATCACAAAGGCCCTTTTATATTCAAAAATAGAAATATTATATCTGCTGCAGAAACTTTAACAAAATGGGTTAATTTTATCATTTATTTTTGAGTTGTTGTGCCACTAATTTCCAGCTGTTGGTGCCCAGATAACTGTATATATATGTTTGTGTATAAAAAAGAAGCTTATAATAATGACCAGGTGCTGTCTGTGAAACCAAAGCAAGTGGTGGTTCAAGAAAGACACTGGGCTCCATTTCAAAAATGTGTTGATTTGGGGGACTGAGACGTTCAGTGCCCCAATTAAAAAGCGCTTAATACATAGCTTCTAGCAGGTTTCTGTGCATGTACATGGACTATGCTATAAAACTGGAGAGATATATTATGATGAGTGTTACAGTATCTCGATATGCACCTATGAAATGAAAGGGCTGGTTTTTGTGATAACAGGGCCCAGCTGATTTTTTTTTCCATAAAATCTTCCCATCTCTTTCTTAGTGAGAGCTAACATCCCATGTTTGGAAGACAGGCTGGATTCTTCACTTTGGTTCTGCAAAGTTGTGTAAAGGGAGTGATTCTTAAGGTGGGAGCTATGAAAGCAGCAGAGCAGTTGACTATCCACCTTGCTGTTTAACTAGAGTTCCTGAGGCAGAGATGCTCTCTGGAAAATGAGCATTGGTGAAATTAGCTCATCCTATGGCCAGGGCTGTCTTCCAAATTTTGTAAACTGGAACAAACATTTGAGGTGTCTCCATGTTGGTCGTTAAAAATGCGTTATGTGTCTTGAATTGACTGACAATTAATGGAAGGTAAAATCCAGTGAGGATCAGTCCTTTCTACTTCCTTCTCTGAACCAGAGGGATCTTCTTATTGGCTTCTGAGTGTACTTATTTTTTTTTCCCCACATGAATATTTGTTCAAACTTTCAACTTTTGGGCTGTAAATTTCTCGACCACTTTTGACCATATGCAAAGCTGTCTCATCCATAGGACAAACTGGGGTGGCTGCTCCAAGCTCTGCACTTTTGGGGGGCCTCATGGTGGCCTCTCCAACCATCCTATGGATAACTAGAGCTTGGCAATGGGGCTGCAGGAGTGGCCTGACAGCCTGTGCCACTTGGCTCCACTGCATTCTCCCAGCCTACTGTGCATGGCTTCTCAGTAGTAGTGGGAAGTAGAGGGACCTGCCCTAGGGTTCTCCAGTTCCCACAGAGAAGCAAGGTGTGGTAGGCTAGGAGGGTGGGACGACAGGGTGTAGCAGGCTGCCAGGCTGTTCCGTTCCTATAGACTGCATAACAGTGAAGGAGAGTCAAACCCTGCTGCCTCCACACCATACCCCTGCAATCTTTTGGGCCATTTTGCTTGGGGCGGGGGTTAAGGGGTGGAGGTAGAGCAGGAGGGGGGCTTGGAAAGGGTGAAGAGGGAGTGGTGAAGGGGTGGGACCTTTGGTCGGGGGGAACCACTTTCCCTAGGTCCCTGCTCCACTTGGAATAGCTCTGATCATATGTCTGCACTATGGGAAAAAAATAAAAGGGGCACAAACTTCCTATAATATTGTAATAAATGTCCAGTAAAAAGTGTGATGTCTGGTACTTTACCATCTGGAAAGGTCTATTAACCACTAATTCCAATCTTCCCCAATACATATGTTCAATCTAATAACCAGGGTTACTATAATATCCATTAGGTTACACCAGGGATGCCCAATATGTTCGCCACTTGCCACGTGCGGTGAACAGGACATTGTGCTGTGGTGAATACAAGTGTGCCCAACCCACGGCGCTCAAGTGGCACGTGGCTTTTGGAGCCTTTAAATGAGGATCCTCCTGAGATCTGCACACAGGGAACGCCATCCGCCCGCTCCATGCACACGTCCCACCGCTTGATTGGAGAAATGTGTGGCGGCTCCAGCAGCGGCTCCAGTGGCTCTGGTGAATCACTGGCATTGGATTGGAATGGGGGAGCTGGGGGTTACTGGCTCTGGGGGAGGACGTTCACTTAGGGTGGGGTGATGGGGGCTTGGGGGTATCTGGCTCTGGCGGAGAGCATTTATTGGGGGGAGGGGCTAGGAGTGCGTGGCTCCATAACACTCTGTGTAATGTAATGTGGAGAACATGGAAAGACGACAACCACAAGTGTGGCAATTTTTGAACGCCTGTTGGGCACTGTCGGGTTACACAATTGCACATGATGCACTCTGCTTTTTTGCTTCAGAGGCGGAAGACCAGCGAGGGAGCTGGAATCAGGGATTTATTCAAAAATTCAGCTTTCAGGCTGTGTCATTGTGCTGAATCTGTAATGACCTTCCTGCACATTCTCCAATTCGAATGATAACTGAGGTGGATAAAAAATCCTAAAGAGCTTTCTGAATCATCAAAACAAGATTAAATTATATTCAGTATGGTTTGAGGTAAGTGTATGTTTAGTGATCTGGGTGTATACCATGTGCAGCCCATAATGATGTAGTGTCATAGGATATCTCACCGTATAGAAACCTTTACTTGGATACACCTAATTGCTTCAAGAAACCAATCACTCTGAAGGGCAGTGCTACTAGTTACATTCAATGCAAAAGTAACAATTTTTAACTATGAAGGCTAGTAAAAATCTACAAATTGCCATTATATAGCTGATTTTCAAAATGTCCATTGGATTTGTCATGCATCAATCAAAAGTAATTAGGCTAAATCATGCATTATTTGCATACCTGCCAAAGCAGGATTGTAAGTGAGTCTGATTAATTGTGCATTAAGTATATAGTTTAAGCTCTTTTGCGGAAAATGTACCCTTATGAAAATAGTTCAGTCCCTAATACTGCACAAAGATTGTCACATTGGCTAATGAAATTACATCATCAGTTCTGAGTGGATTGAGCTGTCTGGAGATTTATATTAGTGACAAATTAAACTATCTACTTAATGTTTGATACTAACTTTTAATGTGGAGTCTCTGGACCAATGGGACAGCCTCAGCCCTGTTTGGTTGGGTATGTGGTAAAGTGAACTGTTGCTTTCTCCTCTAAAAGGGAACCTGCTTGTGGAGCCTGCCTTCCCCCAGGCTGCTTATAATGCATGTTACTAAGGGAGTCAGCATCAAAGCAACAGCCTCTGGATGAAGAGCCAGCCCAGTGCACCTCAGGCTCCTCCTTAGAGCTTGCCTAAATGTAAGAAGTTCCCTTGGTCAAAGAGGATCTTGCCAGGAGGAGGAAGGACTGCAATGTTGTCTCTACAATCTAGTTGACCGTGCATCTACTCTTGTGTTGTGACTTTTTGTTGTTGTTGCCCATTTTGAGAGCTTCTTTTCGCTAATGAATATTTCTCTCCACCCTCCCGCCCCTGCTTATATATATGCTTGAAAAAGAAATACAGTATGTTGTGGTTTGGTCTGCTTTAAATATATCACAATGCTTTTTTGTTTGTTTAATCAATTAACCAGTTAAACATAGAATTCAATTGGTTAACTAATTAAATGATATTTTACATCCTTATTGCAAACCATCCCAAGTATTGCAATACGAGAGATATAGCCGTGTGTCTAGTAAGGAATTGTGGATTATGAAATTGTGAAATTATTTATTCAACTCTTTTGCAGTCTCAGATGAAGCCAATGCCCTTCTGCCTTTCATTTGAAATGGTCCCTGTATAACTAAGCACGCATGAAAGATTTTACTTTTTGCCTCATTGATGTGCATAGTTCTTCTAGTTGCAAGGTATTGCTGCTTAGACTAATGACTGCATTTTTTCCTAAGGTAGAAACATTGATAGTTTGGCTTCAAGCAGCCTTATATCGTTCCTCCATGCCATACTTGGATCTATACAATGCCCTCAGTTTTCCAGCAAAACTGCCCCCTAGTTTTCGTTGAAATCTTTTCTTAAAAACTGGTGGCACATTACAAACCCTGCATTTTTGTAATCTACAGATATTTTGCCCTGTAGATGGTATGGAAACATAATTCAAGAAAGAGGCTTTTAGCTTCTGTGCTGAAACTGGAAACACATTTTTAGTAAGCTGCTGAATATTTTCTTATTGAACAAGTTGTAGGAAAATATTTCACAAAGTTAAGTGCTGGTGTGTGGTTAAATATCAGAAGTATGAAACTACCATGGAATAGACTTCAGGAAAGAACTTGCTGCCTTGTTTTTTAAGATGCTGCTGCATGAAGTTAATGGTTATAAAAGGGCTGATCAGTGGACCATATCATGTCATCATTTTTTAAAAAGAACTCCTGACTGCAATCATGTTCTGAAACATCTGTTCCATGGCTGCTACACTTAAGAAGTGAGTACCAAAATTTCGCATTTCAGTAGGTGGTTCTGCTTTGAAATTGATGGCAGAATATAGCCCAGCCCACTAGGTAGGTAAGTCTCTGGAAACTGCTAAATGTTAGATCTTCTGTTTGTAAACTGAATGGTCATATATCTATATTGATTTCTGTTTGGACAAAAGACTTCATTGCATTCCAGATGACTTGGGCATCTGCATATTTTGGACATTGACTCTTCAAGAATGGCTTTGTGTTAGATATTTTTCAGCTGATTTTTGTTCAATGGAAAGACAGAACGGGATATGTTTGAATGCAGTGGATAATCACCATTCCTGAACATCGTAGTTTTTAGTATATGTTTCTACATCACCTTGCACACACTGGTACATTACATAAACACCATAGTGGATTTTTAAGAAGACAGGACTCATTTTAAAAGGATCTGGTAGTATGGGGTTGATCTCAGACATTGCAAAACACCTCAATGCTCCCTACACACTATGCAGACTTGGTAGTACTATGTCATGTCCCTGTCTGAGCATGCGTTTTTGCCAGTCACTCAGACCTGTAATCTTATTACGACTAAACTGTCAACAGTGTGTGTGTGTGTGTGTGTGTGTGTGGTGGGGAGGAGCATGACAGTGAGTCCCAAAGCCCCTAGATGTGGACTTGTGCTATGGCAGTAAAATATCTGTGTAGGCATTTCCACTCTGGCTCTGAGACCCCCATGAGGGGGATAGTAAACTAACTGTGTCTTGGTCTTGAAATGTCTCATTTTTCTTACACTTGGGGCATATATCAGTCTTGCTGCTTTCTGTACAATGTTTCCAGATTCTAATCTTCCCTCTCTGCCTGCACTTTCAAAACTCTTTAAACCCTGATTATCTTCTTCCCTGATTACAGTAGTTTCCTAGAATCCCTATATCACCCCTCACTAAGCTCCTTCACAGTTACTCAGCAGCACTCTCTGGTTTCAATAGGTCCTTAGAAGCAGGAGGTTGAAGTCAGTGACATCATATATATATATTGGTTCTGTATGAATTGCCTTATCTCTAATGGTTCTTGGGGATTATACATCAGAAAGTAAAATCCCTACTCTCTTCTGATCCGTGGTATCACCAGAACAGTGTGAAAAACTGTGGTGTAGTCCCACTCATCCTCCATCTTGTCAGCATTTTGCCAGGAATTGGGCAGTCTGTCCCTGGACATTTAACATCCCTGTCCTCCTCTGTCATACACACTTATTTGTTGAAAACGTCTCCAACTTTTTCATGATGCGCTCAAGTATTCTGAATGGAAATAATTTGCCTCTAACACATATAGCCATTCTAACAGGAGAGCAAAAAGGTAAGCATCTACTCGCTAGGGCTCCGTCAAAGTAACAGAGCTCTTCATATCATGCCAGGTGGTGGAGGGGGAGTTTGCTTTGTGCCAAGTACCAGAGAGGTAGCCGTGTTAGTCTGCATCTTGAAAAACAACAAGAAGACCTGTGGCACCTTGTAGACTAACAGAGATTTTGGAGCATAAGCTTTCATGGGCAAAAACCCACTTTGTCAGATGCTTTGTGCGTGACTTAAGTTTCCTGCTGTGGCCCTGTTAGATGGTTCTTGGAATATAGGAGAGTCTGCCTATTTCCATGGTATTTTTTAAAAATCACATCTGTCTCTTCCAGTTTGAAGAGAGCCTTTATTACACACCTCCTTTTAAAACCTCACTGGGGAGATAACGTTTTTAGAAAGCCTCGTTCTGCTTTATGACCTCTGTAAATAGGGAAACTCAAAAAAAGAGTTTGACAGAGCAGATTTTATTATTATTGATTTCTTCACAAATTCCCAGTTACTTTCATGAAAAGGTTCAAAATAAAAAATATAAAATCTGGAGACTGTTGTTACTTTGGAGACCAGGATGACTTTCTCTGAAGAATAAAGATTGAGAACACTCCCAGGGATCTGCAGTAAATTTGGATTCCTCCATTCAGTTGTTATCCAATATCAACGTGGGCATGAATTAATTTTATTATCATTTGTAACCCATGTATAAAAATGGTTTCTCTATATGCATCCAAACAAAGAATAATGCAACAACCAAACTTCTATTAACTTAAAACTTGAGTGCATCATTCATTTAATATTTTGAGTAGTTTCCACTTTAATAAAGATGTTCCTGTGCTAATGCTTGTTAAAGTTTCATTTTCCAAATATGTTGACAGGAGGAAATTAGAAAGGGGCTTTTCTAAAGGTTAGTTAATTACAGATAATAAGTGTTGTTATGCAGACATAGAATCCCAAAAGATTTAATTTTTCCAACAAAACACACCGAGCCAGTAAATTAAAGCTTAACGCTGATTTGCAATGTTAAATTTCCAATCAAATTAGAAGCGACTGCACTAGAAAAAAGACTGTTTCTTGGTGGTTAGGCTTAGTTTAAATGTTAAGGGTGCGTCTACACTAGCAAGTACATTCAAAATTAGGATCGGAAGACCGAGTTCTTCCGAAAGAAGCCGCGGAGCGTCTACACAGACACGGCGCTCTTTCGAAATTAACTTCAAAAGAACTCCCCTGTTCTTTTGAAGTTGGTCCTCCACTCCCACAATGGGAAATGTGCCCTCTTTTGAAAGACAATTTTGAAAGAGAGCAAGTATAGACATTCTGCAGCCAGCTTTTTCCAAACAGCGGGTCCTCCATAGCCGCGATCAGCTGGCTGGTGGCAGCGCTGCTCACAGCACAAGTGGAGCTCTATGGCTCCTGCATCCAGCTGCCTTTCAGCATGCAGGCTCCCAGAAGCCCTCAGGCAGGAAACTGAGAGTGTGCAGGCAGCAGGGAGCCCACACTGCTGCCCACACAGCTCCAGCCGCGATGCCCCGGGGGAAGCCATAGCACTTCTGGCACCGTGGCCAGCAGCTGGGACTCCTGCCCACCCCAGGGGCTGTCCAGGGAGGGGAGCCAGCCCCCAAAACATCAGGCCTCCCTCCTGGACAGAGGCCAAGCTGCAGGACCTCCTTGCCCTGTGGGAAGACAAGGAGGTCCTACAGCAGACGGGGGTCCTGCACCAAAAAGCGCCTGCCTTTGAGCCCCTGGCCAAGGGCGTCACCAGCTGGGATCACCCCACCCGGATCCTAGACCAGGTGAGGTTGAAAGTGAATGAGCTCTGGCAGGCATACTGTCAGGCTCAGGACATGGCCGGGGGGTCAGGGGCAGAACCCACCAGCTGCCCCAACTACCAAGAACTTGACGGCCTCCTTGGGCCCAAGGAGGTGGGAGCCCCAGCTGTGTATGTGGACACTGCTAACCCCCTGACCAAGCCAGAGGAGATAGGGATGGGGACCGAGGGGAAGGACTGTCCTGTACCAGCCACCAGCAGGTGCTCCCCAAGGATCCAGGACACCAGTGATGATGAGGGCTTGAGTGATGGGGCCCTTGTCATTGACGTACCCTCAGGCCCATCCAGCCTGGCCCCCTCCAACCGCTCCTTGCCCGAGTTCCTGGAGGGACCCACAGGTATGTACCGTGCACACTGGTGGCCGCGGGGCCGCGGGAGGGGGTGTGCAGTCCTGCCCTGGGTGGCCATAGCCCACCCATAGGGATATCAGCCCCAGGGCACGGGCAGGCCAGACGGTCCCACAACGCCCATCTCAGAGGGCTGACGTGTGGCACCCAGCACCATGAGGGCCGGACAGTACCACGGCCACCAGGTCATGGAGGGACCAAGGGCGGCAGAGGAGAGCCAGCACTCTCACAACCCAGACGGGGAACCCCAGATGCGGTCCTTGAAGGACTGCCAGGATTGGGTGGGCACGACAGGGGGGTGGGTTCTGGGGGTCCCTCACTGGGACTAATGGCCCATTCCTCTACTGTTTTGTCTCCACAGCTCCAGCAGCCAATAGCTGGACGAGCCAAGTGACGGGCCCGGGGAGCCCCACCACTGAGGGCAAGGGGGAATGGCCCAGGCCTCAGACTGGGACAGCGCGGGGCCACCGTCAGTCCATCCGCCGGCGACACCAGGCCAGGGAGGAGGAGGCAGGGGATATGGCCCACACAGCTGCCCTAAGGGAGCTGACAGGTGTTGTGCGGTAGTGACTTGCCATAGAGCGGCAGGCATGGGACCAGGTGGGGTCCAACTTGGACACCCTCACTGAGGCCATGGTTGGCCAGCTGGCCCCTGCTGCCACTCCATCACGGGTCAGAGCAGGGCACGCTCATGAGTGTGGGGTGGGGTGTGGCTTGCCCACCCGTGCCCATCCCCATCCCTGCCCCTGGCCCCAGGGTGCCTGCCTGTGCCCATCCCCATCCCTGGCCCTGGCCCTGGCCCTGGGGTGCCCACCCTCCTCCCGACAGTGCCCATCAGCAGGCTTCCCCTTGCCCCCTGCATGCAATCTAGATGTGAGGTGAGCACAGCTTACCTCGATGAGGATGGCCATGATGGTGGCTTTGCCTACCCCGAACTGGTGCCTGATGGATTGGTAACTGGCCGGGGTGGCCAGCTTCCATAGGGCAATGGCCACCCTTTTGTGCAAGGGGAGAGCCGGCCTCAGGTGTGTGTCCTGGTGCTGGAGGTCTGGGGTGAGCCAGTGGCACAGCTCCAGGAATGTCCCCTTGGTCATCCTGAAGTTCTGTAGCCACCGGTCATCACCCCAGTCCTCCAGCACTAGCCGGTTCCACCAGTCGCTGCTTGTGCGGAAGCTCCACAGGTGGCGGATGACCTGGGGAACCAGCTGGGGACATTGCACCCTGAGGATGGCGTCCAGGAGGGTGGCTGTTGTGGTGGTCACCCGGAGACGCTGCAGCATGGTGGCCAGGACCACAGCCAGGGTGCTGGCCATGGCTGCAATGGAGGGGGTATGCTGCTCAGGGTCCATGAGGGACCGGGATGCCACCTCCACTGTCTCTCTTGCTCTCAGTGTCTCTCTAACTCTCTTTCTCTCTCTTGCATGATGCCTGGGTACAGGGTTTCTGGCCCTCAGAGTGAGCAGGCTGAGGTATGGGGGGGCCCTTTAAGGGGATAGTGGGCAGGGGCCCCAGAAGGGCTCGTCCACCATGCGACATTGCCCGTGGTGTTTCCTGTCCCTGATCTTTCGAAAAAGCACCCTGGTGTGTGTGGATGCTCTCTTTCAAAATTGTGCTGAGGGCCTTTCGAAAGAACAGTCTGAACATTTGGCCCCTGCTGGTGTGCATGGATGTTCTGTTCAAAAGACATTCTTTTGAAACAGAACTGTAGTGTTGACGCAGCTTAAGTGTTCTGCTGATGTTCTGTCCCATACAAAACAGAATTCATTTCAAGTTCAATAAGTGTTTTCACATTCAGGCTCTGTGAGGCATGTGGTCCATTGCTGGCTGGGAAACCCAGAAGACCATGTTTCATCCCTTTTGTTCACTTGCTATGATCATCTTGGGCTAGCCACTTAAACTCTCTGAGGCTGTGCTCACACTAGCCCCTCCTTTCAGAAGGTGCATGGTAATGAGGGATTTTGGCAGATGCTAATGAGGTGTTGCCATGACTATGCAGTACCTCATTAGCACAATGGTGGCCGCATGCTTGTCAAAACTGCCTGTTTCAAAATGCACACAGCCCATGTAGCTGGGGGCCTTTCAAAATGACCCCCTGATTTCAACAGCCCCTTCTTCCCATTTGGTTTTAGGAAGAAGGGGCTTTTGAAATCAGGAGGTCTTTTCAAAAGGCCGCCGGCTACTTTGGCAGTGTGTGTTTTGAAAGCAGCACTTTCAAATCATGCGTGGCCACCATTACACTAATGAGACACTGTATATTCATGACAGTGCCTCATTAGCATCTGCCAAAGTACCTCATTACCATGCCCCACTAGTGTAGCCACAACCTGAAACTTTCCCTAGCAATCCAATAGGGGAAAAAATGCTTTGGCTGTGTTTACACTACAAAAATAACTTCAAAGTTGAGAATCTACAAACACCCTACTTTGAAGTTAAATTTTGAAGTAGGGTGTTACTACATTCCTGGGAATGGAGTAAAGACTTCAAAGCTGGACTCCCTTCTTCAAAGTTAACTTGAAAGCAAGGAAAAATGTGTTTCCTCTGCTATGGAAGTTCACACCTCCACTTTAGAATATGACGATGGGCCACATCCCCCCTGACTGATCTAATTTGTTTTTTCCCCTCTCTTGATGTATTCTATTGATAACGGGCCATTTCCACCTTGACTGAATAGACCTTGTCAGCTCAGGCCCTCCCTTTTCCTGGGACCCCACTCTTTAAATATTCCTCTGAACCCCCCCACCCCCACTCATGTATCTGATGAAGTGGGTCTTTGCCCATGAAAGCTTATGCTCCAAAATATTTGTTAGTCTATAAGGTGTCACAGGACTTCTTGTTGTTCTTGAAGATACAGACTAACACGGCTACTTCTCTGATACTTGTCTCTGCTGTTGGGTTGCGGTACTAGCTGCTCCAAGAAGCAGTCATTTAAGGCATCAAGAAAGTTTATTTCTGCATCTCGTCCTGAGGTGACATGTACCCAATCAACTGGGGATAATTGAAGTCCCTTATTATTATTGAGTTTTTCATTTTGATAGCCTCTCCAATCTCCCTTAACATTTCAAAGTCACTATCGCTGTCCTTGTCAGGTGGTCAATAATATATCCCTACTGCTATATGATTGGAAAATGATATTATTATCTGTAGTGATTCCATGGAACATTTTGATTCATTTAAGGTTTTTACTTCATTTGATTCTAAATTATCTTTCACATGCAGTGCCACTCCACCATCCACATGACCTGTTCTGTCCTTCCAATATATTTTATATCCCGGTAAGATTGTGTCTCACTGATTGTCCTCATTCCTCCAGGTTTCTGTGACGCCTATTATGTCAATCTCCTTTGGTACAAGGTACTCTGGTTCACCCATCTTATTATAGTTTTTCAATTTACTACAACATTTGTTAATACTACATTATATAGGATTTAGACCAACAATAAAAAGAAATACATTGACATTCTACTTTCATTTACCTAGTGGGATGAGACACTACCTTAATGGGAATTAAAACTTGTAAAAGTAAGATATGTAAGTATCAAAAGCCTAGTTATCTTTTAACACTACCCATATTTATCAGATTATGTTTTAGCAAGTGGAATACTAATACTAGCTCAGGTTTTAATGACTCATCTGTTTGTGTCTACTTGCTGTTAGTGATTTCTTGCCAGGTTTGACTAATTACTATAGCAACATGCACATATTCACTATTTCTGGTTTCCTCTTCTAAAGGGCAGTCTGAAGCTAGAGGCTTTGGTTGTGTTAGTATATGATTTCTTATTTTTCTTAGCCCTATTAGCAAGTATGTTAATATAACTTCCAAGACAATATCCACACTTGCCCTTCTGTCCTCCGGGAACTAAGATCTGCGTTACAATTGGCAATATTGGGCAGAGCTGTTGTTCAGCTATGTCCCAGCTCCACTCATCCACTGTAGGAGACTCAGTGGGAGAGGGAAGTTGAGAAGAGGCAGCAGAGGCAGTGATAAAGTTGCCCACAAATGCTGGGACTGGAGGCTGGTTAGCCCATGACATATGTAAAGTGCTCTGAGTTCTGTGGATGAAAAAGTCTAAACAAAATTTAATTAAACTAGTTACATTTCATAGCACATCTCTTGGGATAAAGAAGCACATAGCAGGCTGTTGATAAATCATGCAGTGAATTGCTTGACAACATTTTGGTTTGTTAAGAAATATAGTTAAGACCAAATAACCAGTATCTATCAGACTTCTTGCACTAAGCTAATAATGCAGTGCAAGAAAGGTTCTATACAATACCAGTCTTAGAGAAACCATCTTGTCATATGTGAGTACTTTATACGGAGGGTATACTCCCAAAGTTTCACATGTCATGTATGTGATTCTACAAGTTAAACCTCTTATTTTTATTGTGTTGCAAAAATTGAACTTCTCAGTTTTCTTCCTTCCGTATCTTTGTTTTGGATGCTAGCATTCCAGATATTGGCTTGTAAACGTACTCATTTAGCTTTTAGTGAGTCGTGGGACTCAATTTTTTATCTTGCTTTTTGGCACACATCCTATCTGCTAGTGCCAGCCCAGAAGAAAATGAGAATGGTCGTGGGATACGTAGCATGCATGAACAGAATTATATAGGTGCCAGTTCACTGTTATATTTGTTTTTAATGTTGATGCTTAATGCTTACTAATATATGTATGCTAGCCTGCATGTTAGTCAACAAATCAACCCTGCAAAGACTTTTTCACAAGAGTTCAACTCTTGAATTTATGTAGTTCTCTTGAAATCAAGGGAATTCTCAAGTGAGCAAGGATTGGGTGCTTGAACAAAGAGACATCTCTTAGAAGGCACTTAAGCATTGACATGAAGGCCCTTAAGCATTCACATATGTCAGTATTGGAGATTTCCAAAAGAAATTTTGAAGTCAATAGGGGTTAGGCTTTTGAAAATCCCCACTAGGCACTTATCTGATTCTTTAGGAGTCTAAAAACTTTTGAAAATTTGGCCTGAGGATCCTATAAAGAAGGGTGTTAAGCTATATAGCTCCAAGCACTTTCCTGGCTCTCTACTTAAGATAGAACTAGAATGTGTATCTGCACAGTGGTGAGACTGGTCCTTATTAAGTGTCTTTCTTAAGGTCAGCCAGTGGGTCAGTTGCATAACCAAGAATAGAATCCAGCCTCCTGCACTAACTACTAGACCCATTTGATTTTCTGCCTCATTACTAGGTACTATCCCAATGTTCATTAACAGAAACTGGCATCATATTTAATCTTAAAACTGGAATATTAAACTCATACTATGCTAGCTGTGTAACTCTCTGAGGATAGTGGTGATGAGAATGCCTTTCTTTCCAATCTAAGACACTTACACTTTCAAGAAAGAATGAGAGAATTATCCTGTGGCTTTCAATGAATTTGCTCATGAAGCTTAGAACATCTTCTTAAGAGTTAGGGGTCACCAAATGAAATTTATGGGTAGCAGGTTTAAAACAAACAAAAGGAAGTTTTTCTTCATGCAGCCCACCGTAGGCCTGTGGAACTCCTTGCCACAATATGTTGTGAAGACCTGGATTTTAACAGTGTTTTTTTTTTTAACAAAAAAAAAAGAAAAAAGAAAAAAGAAAAAAAAAAAAAAGATAAATTAACGGAGGTTAGGCTATTAGCCAGGATGGGTAGCAATGGTGTTTCTAGCCTCTGTTTGTCTGAGGCTGGAAACGGATGACAGGAGATGGATCATTTGATGATTACCTCTTCTGTTCACTCCTTCTTGGGCATCAGGCATTAGTCGCTGTTGAAAGACAGGACACTGAGCTAGATGGACCATTGTTCTGGTCCAGCATGGCTGTTCTCATGTTCTTATGTTCATTGTGACATCAGCCACACAGTCCCTAATAACATGGTTTGTAACATCAAACTAGAGAAAGCTAATAGTGGATAATTTTCATATAAACAATTTACAGTTCACTTTTTGGTGATACTTAGAACTTATCTTTTTTTTTTCTTAAAAAAAGGGTGAGTTCTCATTTGCATATGAGATTAGTAACTATAATGATCACCAAATCTCCAAAAATATGAACAGCTAGAACTTTTTTTATACAGTTGTTGAAAAACATTCTAGCCAGCACTCTATTGCAGCACTCTGTGACTCATCTCTGACATACCTAATTTAAATGGTGTCATGCCCTCAATTTTCTGTCACTAAACATATTTATTTATTGGGAAATTGGCAATGAATTCAGACTAAGGAATGCATCATGGTTAGCAATGAAACTGAATTTATTAAAAGCTTAATTAGATTTAACTGATACAATCTTTTCTCTAGACTCCTTGGAGTTTCAGCAATGACTGTCAAGTATGTGTGACAGATTCATGCAATGCATTTTTGTATGTTTTGCTACAGTGTGTGCAGCTGTTCTTTATTTCTGTGAATAGCCCAGCATGAACTGAACCTAATACAGACGTTCTTCATGAAATGAGAACAATGATTGTTCAAAAATATTATTCTAAAAAATCCACCGGGTGTACCTTTGTGAGCCCTCTGGGACAAATTGTCACAAAAACTGTCCTCACAAGACTTTAAAAAGTTACCAATTAAACCTATTTCAGTGTTCATGCTATAGTTCAATTTGTAAATGAACACTTTACATATCTCACTTGAAGGTAAGCTGAGGGCAACTCTTAGGTCAAAAATAAACAGAAGAGTTTCAGTCTTATGAGATTACCTTTTCCTTAGCAAATTGTAAATTGGAGCAAGCTAGAAGACAGCACAATAGATGTTTATCTTGAAAAAATAAAAGCAGAGAATATTCAAGGTATTTTGTGCTTGATGAAAGAATTGTAATTAGCATTTTGACTAACAATCAGGATTCATGGCAACAATTTGTTTAGAACTCACTGATTCCTGGCTAGAATTACAACTCTTACAAACTTAGCCATTGATTTTTTTCCCCTGGAGGCCAAATTTAGGCTATACCTGGGAAAGCATAATAAAGAATAGATATTCAGCAGCAGCGGAAATTGCTTTAGAGCATCAAAGAAGGGGGAGCGGGAGGAGAGAATATTTGCTCTGAGAAGCAAAAGAACAACAAAACCCCATGAAGCTGCAGATACAAAAGGATCATGAACACGCCCATAATCTGTCATCATAACATTGATGAAATACATAAAGGTAAAGTACAGGTATATGATTTTTGTTTTGTGAGGCATATTAGTTTATCATTTTATTATGGATCATCTAGGTATTAAGCTATAACAATTTTTGATGTTTGCATAAGAAATCAGTATAACTTACTAGTTAATAAAATTAAAGGATGAGATGGATATTCAGTACTTTAAACTTGTTCAGTCGTCATATTATCCATGATTTCACAAATCTGGTAATCTTTTTTCCTCAGGTCTATGCAGAAAGCATATTTGTATAGTTTCTCTTAAAATAATGTGTATTCTTGGCACTGAAAATTAATTCATTAATTAATTGAAAATTGGAGATGTGAAAATCATCTCTAATAGTTAGGCGCTTAATGAAATTCCTGATTTGAATCAGTTTCTTACTGTTTTGACATTAGACTGATACCGTAAAGACTTGAAGGATATGTGTTTTTAACTTCCCAAATTCAATGGGACTATTCAGATTAAGACTGGGTCTAAGCATCCCTGGTCTTAGCCTGTTTGATCAAATGTTTCTGTTTGGGGTTAAAGGTTTAATGACTGCTTACTTTTAGACTGTCAGGCATGATTGAAGCAACTGTGTAAAATACCATGGGGCCTTTGGACTTGTTCAATATGTTTAAATTAGTGTTTGGTGGTTTCCTATATCAGTAATTTGAAATAATTCTAAGACTCGGGAAATGGAGTGCGAGCATAACTAGGGATTGATAAAGCCAGGGGATTGAGATAGGAACAGGGGCACCATGTGATAGGGAAGGGACACATGCCCACTCGAATGCCTGGGAAGGGAGGGACTAGGGGCCAGCCAGCAGCTGGGGAAATTCACTGGCATTGGGAGGAAAATGAAGTAAAGCAACAGCAGCTCGCTCGGCTCCTCTGGCCATGTTGTGTGGGGGAGAGTACGGGACTAGGACCACCGTTGCCCTCACCAGTGGGAGGTGGAGCAATGCAGCTGGGGGAGCAGAGCAAGTTGGGGCCATGATATTCTGCTTCCCTTGCTGCTGTCTGTGAGTGTGGGGGGCAGGATCAGTTTGGGGAGGACAGGGGGAAAGACAGGGTGGGGGTGGAGCAGAGGTGAGGATGAGAAGGGGAGAGAGTGGAGCAGGAGTGGGGAAGGCAGGGCCTGGGGTGAAGGGAGGTTGTCCTGGCCCTTGTCTGGGTGGGAGTGGTCACATAGCCATTGCCCCCCATGTGTACCCTGTCACCTGTTGCCTGTGGTGGTGACAGGATGCTGTGACTGGCTAGACCAAGAGATGAGAGAGAGCCAGGACTGGAAGCCAAGGGGGAGGTGAGGTAGTGCTGGATGGGAGGGATAACTAGAGGAAGCAGATGATAGGGAGACAGATAAGGAGGGGAGGGAGAAGCTGTGACTGGCTGGTAGGGCGCTTGGGACAGAGGAAGGAGAGATGTAGGGTGGGATTGGGTGGCTGGGCCTCTGATAGGAAACCTGGAGGGGAAAGTAAGAGTGGGTAGCACAGTGGTGCTAAGGGAGGCTCCTGGAAGCAGCCAGAACATTGTTGTGGCTCTGTGTGTGTGTGTGTGTGTGTGTGTGTGTGTGTGTGTGTGTGTGTTTCCACACACAGCCCTCACCTGAGTGCTGACTCTGCTGCTTCCATTGGCCAGGAACTTCAAGCTTTGTCCAAATTCTGTTTGCAACAACTCAGTATTAACGTGGTGGGATAAGGTGCAAATGTCAAATATTTGGGCAGCATCCATAGACAGTACTGGAGGATGGGGAAAAGATATTGTAGTCAGTGCTCGGACATCCTATCTGCTCCCTTTGATGTTAATCACCTTGGCCGCGTGTGTGTGTGTTCCCTTTGGACAGCAGTATAAACTCTGCAGTTAGCCGACACTGCTGACCTTGGAGACGCCCCAAGAACACAAATCCAGTGAGGTATGAAGGCACTGGAACCAGGTTTTATTGTCATTGACATATGGTTTCTAACCCCTTGAGCACCTAGATTAGGTGTCTAAAGTTTTATGTTGGTGCTTGCACATGTCACAACAATGGCCTTGGTATATTTTCACAGAAGCAGAGTGCCCCAGTACAGTCCCCTAAACCTGGTGATACATCAGTGTGACATACACTTTTATACTCAGGTACTCGGGGAGGATGTTTACCCATTGTCCTGGAAAAGCATAATGCGTAGACTGAAAGGTGATTCAGTGGACTAAACACTGTTATGTGGTCACCTTTATTTTCCATTCCACACTCATGCCCCATCTGTCCAAAGTCTGCACATTCCCTTGTACGACTGACGGACAGATTTTAGTTGCCAATTTTGTTTAGTATCTTAGGGTGGGCCTAAGAATGTTAGGCCTGGGACCATAACTGCAATGTGGGGTAAATGTATTTGATTGCATACATAAGATGACTTTGACCATTGTATATCTTTTCGAGGACCAGGGGTTTTCATTGTGAAGGTAAGTGCCCATAACTTCTTATAATTGGTTATATAAAGATATAGACTACTATGGGTGCTTAGGTAATATGCATAAGATATTACTATAGGAAATAACATGTGTGAAATGTGGATATAAACTTAATTGGAAATATAGATATAAATGTGCATATTCGAAATGAGGTTTTCTGATTACCTCTTGTGAAAACATAGATATAGATATAGATATATATATAGATATAGACAGATATATTAGAAAAGGAATGGAAGTGGCAGTTAATGCTGCCGTCATAGAAAATCACCATATTAGGGAATACATACAGGTACCATCTAGAATGTAAGTTCTTTCACCAAGTGAGCATTGTTAACTGTAAAGGAACAATTAACCTCATGTGTATGAGCAATAGGAAATCACCGTACTCATCTATATTTGACCCACATTAATGCAATACGTAATCAGGAGTATTAATGTTATCATTATCTATATCTATGTCTATCCATCCATCTATATCGCTATAGATGGATAGATAGATAGATAGCATGAATACTCCTGATTACATATTGCATTAATGTGGGTCAAATATAGATGAGTACCATGATTACCGTATGCAAGAGGTAAACTGTTCCTTTACAGTCAACATTGCTCACTTGATGACAGAGCTTACATTCCAGATGTTACTTGTATGTACTCCCTAACATGGTGATTTTCTGTGATGGCAGCATTGATGGCCACTTCCATTCCTTTTCTAATTCTATACTGAAATATCACCTTTTTAGCTTGCCTGTGCAGATAACAGCACATTGCAAAGAGAACCACCACTGTAATGGCTTGGACTCCCATTACAACAATACTCAGAGTCCATACCACTGGATGTAAAGTGATGTCCTCTGGACATCATGGTGTTTCCGCCTCTTGTTGTACATTGTCTATTTCCTCCACCTGCTGTTGTATCAATAGGGCTATGGGGACTAGGGCCTCTTCTGTTCTGGATACCAGGTTATGTATATTCAGTTGTAAATGTTCTATGGTTGGAAACAAATTAATCAAAAGATCTTGTAGATGTTCAGGGGGAGAGAACATTTCAGTAGCCATGTTTGCACTGAATTGGTTTGGGAACCAATTTGAATTGTGTTGGTAACAGGTACACAAAACTCAATGTCGTTAGTAGTACATGACTTTCCAGGTATAGAAAAATTTGAATAACCCAGAGCACAGGCCATATCCTGTATTCACACAACCTCTTGAACCAATTCTTTGTGTACCATATGAACCCAGCCTCTTTTGGCATTGTTAGTGTCAATTGTAGCATAGCATTCACACAGCCACCATCCTTTATGTTTCATACAAAAGGCCTGATTAACTTCTAGGCCAGTGTCTGTGACTAAACACACAGAGGGGTAGTGTTATATATATATATATATATGTATATAAGTGTGTGTGTGTGTTATTTACCTCAGTCCCCACACTGTTTGCATAATATACCTTGACCAGCTTTTGCATCCATCTAGGGATGGCCATCATGAGGTCCCCATGTTTGGCATCCTCATTATGTAATTTTTGGATTTTTTCAAATTTTGGCAATTGTGAAAACTTTGGAACCATATGATTCATTCCTTGTTTTTGCACATGCTTTATGATGGCTTCATGATCTGAGATGCGTGGCCAATTCTGTAACTGTATCTGTACCAGACTTTGCTTGATCAGCTCCATTACTCTGTCCCCATAGGCAACACAAGTAACCGCTGATGAAACTTCATTGTTCTCTATGCTATTTATAATGGATACAATTGTAGAATTTATATAGCTAAATCCTTGAGTGATGGTGTGAATGTTGTCAGTTGTAATTGCCTGTTGGGCCAATAGCATGCTACTAATACACATGCCTTTTTTCACTGCTTTTCCTATACCATTCGCAATACTGTTTATCTTTCAATTGAGATTTTCAGTATCTGCCGAATTCCATAGGGACTTGCTAAGACTAGAGCCACCCAATGTGGTTTCCACCGTACCTCTTCTTCCTCAGATTCCCTGCTCTTGTGAGGGATTTTGAAATCCTCTCCAAAATTGTATTTGCCTATCAAGCTCAGAATCAAACCAAATCTTATATTGCTGGGGGCATTGTCTTGGCATGGTCATACTGGTAAAATCTGGCTTCAGGGGTATACACACCTGTCCAAATTCTCTATCATAATCTCTGTGGTAGGGTGTAAAAATATCCCTGAGGCTGGCTATGCATGGGAAGATGGACATTCCTTAGGTATAATAAGGATAGCAGGGGATATTTCAGGGGTATGGGTCGGGAGGGGGTAGAGCTGAAGTAGGTCTTGGGCAGGCCTGTTCACAAACTTGTACATAATAAATACCTTTGCTAATGCTCGGGTCCATGACCCAGGTTCCTGTATAGGTACCTGCATCCCTTATTTGAGTGTTTTATACGCGGATGTAAATAGTACATTTATCCAACGGGATGAGAAATTCTACCCAATTTGTTCAGTCTCCATATGTTTTGGTTATTCCCTGTAAGTGGCTAATACCTGGGTCTACTGCTCTATACCAATCCACATTTATGACAGTACTTTCATAGGTTTGCTTTTGAACTTTACATGTTAGGGTTAAATTTTCCCCCACGGTTACAGCTACATTATTTTCTATTATTCTATTCAGTGCTACCATTTGCCACATCGAGCACTGAGAACCATTTCATTTCAGGGGACTCCGCCTCCCGCAGATCAGGATGGGCAGCCACAACTGATGCCCCCAGTTCCACAGTTTTGTTGAATCCCTGATAATCAATGGTTAATCTCCAAGTCTCACCTGGTTTTTTGACAGGCCAAATTGGTGCTGCTTTAGGCACTGAACACCTTCAAATTAAGTTCTGTTTTTCCAGTTCTTCTGTAACCTGCTTTATCACTTCTTTAGCTTCTTGAGGTATCAGATATTGTCTGATGAGGGGAGGTACATCTCCCTCTAATGTCACAGAGGTCTGAACCTATCCCATGTATAAGGAGTCTACTGCCCAGACATTCTGTATGTTATTCCACCATGTCTCCCAGCCATTTGGCACAATGGGTGGCTGTTTAGATTTTATTGAGCCACATGTTTAATCACTTGTGAAACATCATCCTCAAACCCCGCAGTATGACAGCTCAAGGGCCCCAGTAAAGTCTGTACCAGGACTGGCTCTTGTTCAATGCTGATTCCCACTGCCTTCAGCAGTTGTGAGCATTTGTGTAACCAGACCATAAACTCATTAAAACTAACTGAGGGACAGGGGCCCAAAGACCCTGTCAAAGCAGTTAACTCATTTATTTTAAAAGCGCTGAGTCTGGCCAATAAACCTGAGGAACAAGGTTTTTGTAGCACTTTATCCTCTGTGTGCAGCAGAACAATATTACACCTCCTTCTCCAGCTCATACCCCTGTCATGGTTCATCTCGGTCTTGTGTCATTTTGTCTTTCAGTTTCTTCTATCTTGTGCATGGTGTGTTGTCTAAGACATCTCACTGCCTGTTCCATCATTTGCAAAGTTCTGTACTTTTTGCGTTTGTTACCATTCTTTAGAGCTTCAGTTTTTATCATTGCATCACATACGCTAGTCCAAATTTCCCCACTTTCTCTTTTAAATTCATGAGGAGCCCCCCGGAGCTGCTGTCAAGTTTTGAACATGTTAGTGTTCTCTGTGGGGATGCTCTGACATCAGTCGGGCTATGAAGTTGGTGTATGTCATCATGGTTATACCAGGTGTATTGGTCTGAGCAAGACTGAAAAAGAGTTGGATTAATATTTTCAACTCTTGTCTGTTGACTGCTCCATATTGAGTGGCATGGCAAGAATGGAAATGAGGATATTTGGAGCTAAACCCAGAAACCGCCTCAATCAGCACTGGTTCAGTTTTGATGACTGTGACATTCCCCAGAGTGACATCTGGATAGTTGAATAGCTGTGTATCCTAGTTCTCCAACCTGAGATGCCTTTTACATGGCATTACTGCTTAGCAGCCACAGTTGGCCAGATAACACGCCCCCTAAAACATGTAACTTGCTCTCAGCTGCACAATACTGAGTTTTATTAGCCAGCCACTCATGGCTGGCAATCATAAGGATGATAAAGTCTTAAGTGTGCTAAGATTGCCAGTGATGGGCATAAACTAGACATATGTTTTTGTCATCCTATGTCCCATCCCAGAGATTGATTGTTGGCTGCTCAATTAGCAAGGAGGCCATGTGCCCTGGGCAACATTGGTAGTGGGTGTTAATATGACCAGGGACCCAAACTGAGGATGCACAGACAACTTGAATGACTTTTGCATGTTGAATGTCTCTTGAATGTTCTTTAAACATGTTTTGTGTGTAATATATATATATATATACATACACACACACACACACATCTGGCAAAAGCAAAAATTCCTTAAAAATATGTTTTGATAAAAGACTACTCTAGATCCGCTAGCATATGCTAAACCAAAGTATATTTCACAAAGGTGAAAGACCCTCTCAGATTAAAATATCTGATTATGTCAATCTTTTGTTATTTTAAGTTCTGCATTGCTACAGCATATTTGCTGTAATGAGGCATTTAGCTTTCTAAATGTTAATGATTTACATTACTGTCAAAGATGTTTAAATCTGAAAGGCGCTGTGAAATGCAGAAATTCAGAATGTGCTATTTTGTGAAGATGCTTATACTTCACGGAAAAAAATGAGACCATTTTTAGCTAACATTTTCTTTTGATGTGAAGAGCTTCAAAACATTGATTGAAACTTGATTGTTCCAGCTGAGCCATTACACGTTTTACAAATTGACCTGTTCATAATTTCAAAAAAGTTTTCTGCTTCTGTATATAAACCGGGTTAAATCTGCCTAACTGCTTCCCTCTTTCAAGAGAGACATACAGAATGTGCATATTAATGCCTTCCAACGTTTCTCTGATGTTTTTTTCCTTTGAAGCGATCTGATCCATAACTAACTGAGATGATACAGAATTACTTTCTAGTTAGACTTGTACGACGGTTTAAAAAATGGGGGTCCACCTCTCTCTGTTTTCATATTCAAAAATGTATTTGTCAAGCATCATTCCTATATAATACATGTGTCTCAGGAACACAGGTTTCTGCATTAATTATCATTTGTACTATAATAGGGAGCTCAGTGGCGGAGTGTCACGGAGGGGTCTTTGCACCAAGCACTGTAAAAAGTCATGAAAAAACACCATGCTTTTATTAGCTTAAAGAAAGAATTTGTATTCCTTTTCAGATCTGTCCTTGCTCACCCTATATGCTCCCTCTCAGCCAGTCATGTCTTCTCCATGCTTTATTTCCTTCTCTCACACTGGATTTCACTCTTCTTTAGATGCTATATTTTATATGTGAAATAGCTTCATTTTCTCATATCAAGCACCTTCCTCTCTTCCTTTGAAGTGTCTCCCCCTTGCTGCTACTGCTCCTCCTCTTTTCTCCTATCATTCTCCATTGATGGACTCCGGTGCTGTTTGCTCTAAATTTTGCACTTTCTTTAGCTCCAACATTATTTATGTTGGAATCAGATGACAAAATGCTCTTGCGGGACCTTGTCTGCCTACTTGTTTTTACAGTCCTCTCTATAACCATGATGCTAAAATTTGTTGACTTTTGAGCAACCAATGACTGAGGTCTCCTTATAAGCATCTCTCTTCTTTCTCTCTCCCCCTACCCACTTCTAGTAGGTAAAGTTGCATATTACTTTCAGAGTCAACAGGGCTTGGTTTGAGGTTAAAAGCATTTTGAGATGAAACCAACTATTTAGTTTGGCTAGTCCATTTTGTAAATTATAATGGCATGTGATGCCTTTTTACAACTAAAAAGCCCAATACCAGTTAGGGGTCTTACCCAAAACCTCTCATCCAAGTAACCCTGATCTTTGACGAGATGAAGATCCGAATACAGGCTGAGCTTCTTTCATCCAGAACTCTGTCATCCAGCAACATCTGCAATCCAGCATGATTTTAGTTAGCCGGATGACCACTTATCATGGCTGTGGCCATGTTCCTGTGGTCCCAGGAGGTTTGTTTACAGACACCAGTCCTGGTTCTCAGTGTTCTGTGCTGTTATTTAACTGTAATTTACCCCATATGGCTACGTCTACATGTGAAGCCTACATTGAAGTAGCTTATTTCAATGTTGCGACATCGAAATAGCCTATTTCGATGAATAGCGTCTACACGTCCTCCAGGGCCGGCAACGTCGATGTTCAACTTCGACGTTGCTCAGCCCAACATCGAAATAGGCGCAGCGAGGGAACGTCTACACGCCCAAGTAGCACACATCGAAATAGGGATGCCAGGCACAGCTGCAGACAGGGTCAACGGGCGGACTAGCGCTTCCGGGGCAACAGCTAGCCGCTCCCTTAAAGGGCCCCTCCCACATACACTCAGCCTGCACAGCACGCGGTCTGAGGAGCCATAGGCACACAGACCCCGGGCGCTGCAGTCATGGACCCCCAGCAGCAGCAGCAGCAGCAGCAGCAGCTAGAGGTCCACCCAGCCCTCCCGGCAGGAGCAGGGCTTGCCCTGACCCATGCCATGTGGGAGGCAGCTGAGCACCTCCTTGCCCCAGGGGAGGAGATGCCCCCAGGGCAGCAGGGCTCAACCCCTACCCCTGCAGCACCCCGCTCCACCCCCCGCCTCACACGCCGGCGGCTGTGGAGCTACCCCACCAGCACCGACTGGTGGGAGCGGCTGGTGCTTGGGGAGTGGGACGACGACCACTGGCTCAGGAACTTCAGGATGACCCGGCAGACATTCCTGGAGCTGTGCCAGTGGCTCACCCCCGCACTCAGGCACCGGGACACTGCCATGCGGCGTGCCCTCCCTGTGGAGAAATGGGTCGGCATCGCTGTCTGGAAGCTGGCCACTCCGGACAGCTACCGATCCGTGGGACAGCAGTTTGGTGTTGGAAAGGCCACCGTCGGGGCTGTGTTCATGGAGGTAAGAGAACCCACAGGGGGAGGCCAGGGCAGGGCAGGGGGGCCAGAGCAGGGCAGGGGTGCCAGGGCAGGGGGGCCAGAGCAGGGCAGGCCAGGGCAGGGCAGGGGGGCCAGAGCAGGGCAGGGGGGCCAGGGCAGGGGGGCCAGAGCAGGGGGGCCAGAGCAGGGCAGGCCAGGGCAGGGCAGGGCCACGCACACCCTGCTCACCCCTCATTGGGGCTGTCCCATGTGCTTTCTCTGCAGGTTGTGCGTGCCATCAACGCCATGCTCCTGCACAGGCTCGTGAGGCTGGGGGACCCAGATGCCACCGTCGCTGCCTTTGCCACCCTGGGCTTCCCCAACTGCTTCGGGGCTCTGGATGGGACTCACATCCCCATCTGTGCCCCGCATCACAGTGGCGGACGATACCTCAATCGCAAGGGCTACCATTCTGTCATCCTGCGGGTCTTGGTGGACAGCCGGGGACGTTTCCAGGACATTTACGTGGGCTGGCCTGGCAGCACCCACGACGCCCGGGTTTTCCGGAACTCGGGCCTGTGCCGCCGGCTGGAGGTGGGGACCTACATCCCCCAGCGGGAGATCCCTCTGGGGGACACCACCATGCCCTTCCGCATCATCGCAGATGCGGCATACCCCCTCCGGCCGTGGCTCATGCACCCCTCCACGGGCCATTTCTCTGCTAGCCAGGAGCGCTTCAACGAGCGCCTGAACCGTGCGCACCAGGTGGTGGAGCGCTCATTTGGCCGCCTGAAGGGACGCTGGAGATGTCTCCTGACCCGCCTGGATGCGGGCCCCAACAACATCCCCCAGATTGTGGGTGCCTGCTGCGCCCTGCACAACCTCGTGGAGAGCAAGGGGGAGAGCTTTCTTCAGGGCTGGGCCACGGAGGCCGGCAGGGCACACGTCCAGCCACCTGCTGCCCCCAGTCGGCAGGTGGACCCCGAGGGGACCCGGGTCCAGGAGGCCCTGCGGGCCCACTTCGAGCAACAGGCCGCGGGGTGAACTCTGCCCAGGCCCCCTACTGCCCGCCCCTTCCTCCCCCACACTCCTGCCCCAACGCCCACACCATGGAGCACCCCACCGCCCCCCCCCCACACTTGTCCTGGACAAATGACAGCATGAACTTGTGGCTGAATGTAAATTTTTTTTTTCTGGCCGAACCTTTTTTTTTTGGGTGTAAATAAATATGTGAAGCACAAACAGAAAACTAGGTACAAACGTTCAACCAAAGCAATATGTACACAAATAAAACAATCCAAAGAAACAACTGTGTGCCATACATAATAAAAAGAAAACCAGGGAGGAGAAAGGGGAGAACTATTTACATGGGGGGGACGGGGCAAACGGGGGGACCAAAAAAACAGGGTCCAACTATATACAAGGGGGGGGCCACATCCCGGGCCCCTCGCCGCTATAGCCCGGCACTGGGCGTGCCCGGCCGGGAGCCCCGCCACGCTCGCAGCCTGGTCCGCGGCTGGGTGGGAGCGGGCTGGACCGGAAGGTATAGGGGCCGGCGAGTCTCACGTGGCTCCAGGGGTCCCTCGGCGCTCTGGCTCTCGCGGGTGGGTGGTGGGGTGACGGCGGATGGGCCGGCGACGGGCGGAGCAGCTGGTGGTGGGGCTGCAGGAGCGGGCAGGGCGGGCGATGGGTCGGCCGGCGCAGCACGGGGGCCAGGTAGTCCACAAGCCGGTTAAATGTCTGCATATAGGCCCCCCATGCCTCCTGGCGCCAGGCCAGCACCCGCTCCTGCAGCTGGAGGTGCTGCTCCGAGACCTCCAGCTGCCGGCGGAGGATGGCCAGCAGCTGGGGGTCCGTCGCCGTCGGCGGTAGCAGGCACGGGGTCCGCCGTCTAGCCCTCCGCAGGGCCGGTCGTTCCTCGGCCGAGGGGCTGCCCTGGAGCAATGGTCCCGGAGGGCTCTCCGGGAAAACAGGCCTCGCCGGCGCTCTCTTCCGGTCCTTCTGATGGTGCACGTGCAGGTGCAGGACACAGGAGAGGAGGTGGGAAAGAAGAATGGAGACAGGCGTTAGTGTGGGCCCCGAGCCGTGGCCTTTGTCCCCCCCGCCCTGTGCTGCAGGTTCCCCATCCCCGTCCCCGGGAGATGCTGCTGTGATGGATGGGGTTCAGGGGTCCCCCTGCCCTGCACCCCATCCCCTGGTGGGAGCGACTCTCACTTCACCCCGCAGGGTCTGAGAGCAGGAGAGCTTTCTTAGGCCACAGATGGCCAGTTTCTGGCAGGAGTGACAGCACCAGCTGTCGGAAGAGACAGTCCTTCCAACCCGTCGTGGGGAGAAGACCCCAAAGGGGGCCCCTCTGGGATGCAGCTTTCCCCCTCCTCAGGCTGGCTGCCTACCAGCTCTCCCTTCCCCTAGCCTCTACCTGTGGCCCCCGCCCTCGCCCCCCAATTCCAAGCCAGCTCGGCTCCTCCCTCCTGTTTGCTCAGGGCAGAGGTGTCACCTGCCAGCTGTAGCGCCAGGATCCTCCTTTGCCCCTGGGAGCTCTTCGGCTCTTGTGGCTCATATGTAGCCTGAGTCTCCCTTTGGCACTCCCCCCACTCCATCACATGCTGCTGCTGCGGGGTGTCCCACCCATTCCGCCTGGGGGCCCCTCGAGGTTCCGCTCCCCCCTGGCCCGGGGATGGGGCATGGCACTGTCATGCAGGGTGTGGGGGGGCAGGGGCTGATGGCTGCAGTGCTGTGAGGGCCATGGCCCTGGTGTCCTTGGGGCCATGGCCATGTGAGCATGTGGGGGGCCCTGGACACATCTCTGTTACCCCCGCCCCTCAAGCCCAGGGGTGTCCACCAGAGAGGGGTACCTACCTGTCGGTCCGCTCCCACGGTCCGGAGATCCCCGGGGGTCGGAGGCCCTGCTGCTGCTCCGGGATGGCAGGAGGAGGATCTGCAGGCTGGATTCTGCAGAGGAGGAGCCCCCCTCCTCCTCCTCCTCCTCCTCCTGCCGCGATGTCCCGGGGATGGCCGCCAGGGGGGGCCCCCGGGGTGCGGGGCTTGCCTCCGGGGCGGACTCCGGCTGCAGGGCCTGCTCGGGCTCGTCAGCCAAGGTGTCAAGGGTGGCCGGAGGGGAGGAGGTGTGCTGGGAGCCCAGGATGTCCCTGAGCTCCCTGTAAAAGGGGCAAGTGACGGGGGCGGCCCCAGATCGGCTGGCCGCATCCCGGGCCCGGGCATAACCCTGCCACAGCTCCTTGACCTTACTCCTCACATGATCAGGAGTGCGGGCAGGGTGACCCCGGGCAGCCAGACCATCGGCCAGCCGAGCGAACGCATCTGCGTTCCGCCTCTTGCTCCCCATTACCTGGAGCACCTCCTCCTCGCTCCAGAGCCCCAGCAGGTCCCGCAGCTCGGCCTCCGTCCAGGAGGGGCCCCGCTGCCGCTTCCCAGCCTGGCTGGCCCTCTGGCTGGGCTGGCTGCCCTGGCTCCCCTTGGGGGGGGTCCCCTGGGGGCGCTGGGGGGGGGCTGCCATCTAGCCATCGCTGCTGGGTGGGTGGCTGAGGGTGCTGCAGGCTGCCCGCGTGTGCAGGCTGCAGCCTGCACGTTGCCTCAGCTTCCTGCAGAGGCAGGGAGGGGGAGGGGACCTTTAAGGGGCCGCTCCACGCAGCCACCCGTGAGCTGAGGGGCTGGAGAGAGCGCCTCTCAACCCCCCAGCTGATGGCCGCCATGGAGGCCCCGGCAATTTCGACGTTGCGGGACGCGAATCGTCTACACTGTCCCTACTTCGACGTTGAACGTCGAAGTAGGGCGCTATTCCTATCCCCTCATGGGGTTAGCGACTTCGACGTCTCGCCGCCTAACGTCGAAGTTAACTTCGAAATAGCGCCCGACGCGTGTAGCCGCGACAGGCGCTATTTTGAAGTTAGTGCCGCTACTTCGAAGTAGAGTGCACATGTAGACACAGCTTATGTCTTCTAAGAGCTCAGTAAGCAGTGGAAGTGTTGGTAATGCTGCTAGGCAATATTGACTTTCTTTGGTCTGTCAAACTCTCTTGTCTGGCACTGATTAGGTCCTGAGGGAGCCAGATGAGAGAAGTTCAACCTGTAATACACTGGCTTCATTTTCTATAAATGGCACAACCTACATTCTGGGTCTGACAAAAGATCTCAAATATTTTAAGTTCAGTTCTTGATCTCTATGACATTTAAGCCTATAACTGCTTTGAAGTCAAAAAGAATTAAGTGCCTAAATGTTTTTGATGATGAGGCCTTAACCTTCTTTTTATTTTTTTCACTCTCGATGGCTCTGATCATGCAAACACTTAGGCCTTAACTTTTGGAAGGTGAATAGTTGTGTTGATGGCAAATGGGACTGTTTGTTTCCTTAAAATTACTTATCTGTATACTTGGTTGTTGGATAAGAGCCAGACAGGTGAGTCTGGAAAAGTCCTCACACACACACTAGTGGCACTGTCTATTCAGTGGGACTACTTGGTAAAGTTAGGAGTTCTCAGTAATACTTATTTAAGCAAGGGGTTTTGGCAGGATGGGGTTGCTAATTGAGTAAATGAACCAAAGTTAACACAAGTCTTTTGAAACACAGCAAATTCTCTTTAAATTGGCACTCAGTCAATTGGTACTCTCAGATACCTGGCACCGCCACCAGGCGCTATCCCAGTGCCTAGGTTTTCTCTGCCAGGCAGCTGTGCTGTTTGCAGGTGGTGAAGAGATCCCTTCCCACCCTGAGCCACTGATGTTGCTTCCCCTTTGTAAGCAGGGACAGGAGCTGGGATGTGGGTGGGGAGCCGAGGTGAAGCTGCTGCTCCCCATCCTTCCCTGGGCCCAGAGTGTGGAGGATCTGGAGCTGCTAGGCAACTGCTGCTGGTTGGGTGGGGGTAGAGTGCGGGAAAGGAAGAGCAGCCCTCCTCTGCATGCCAGCCCCTGCTGTATGGCAGCATGGGCCATGGCCTGAGCCGCTGGGGGCTGCTGAACCCAGGCAGAGAGTGCGGTGGGATGGGTGACCAGAAAGTGGGGAGGTAGCCCTGCCCACTTCCTCCTCATGCTGCAGCATGGGCCAGGGCCTGATCTACTGAGCCCTGGCAGGGAGTGGGAGCAGGCTGCATGGGTTGAGGTGGCGCTCCGGGGACTGGGCTGCTCAGGGCTTAGGGGTGGGGAGTGCTTCTGTAGTGCATCAGAGAACTTGTGGCAAGGGATCCCTCTCTATTGTCCCTAATATTTTCATATCACCTCTTGGGGCTGCCAGATATAAAAGCGTTCACTGTAACTGCAGTGCATCACAACATCTTTTTAACCATTTTACCATTTCTGTACGGCTGAATGAGGCTTATAACATTTGACACCGTCTTTTTCCTCTTAATACTCACTGAAACAGGTACTGCTTATTTTACCAACATGTATTATTACAAGAATGACAAGATAAAGGCGATCACAAGCTGCTATTTCATGGTCGGCAATTAGATATTTTTTTCTTTTTGGGTAGCAGACTGGTAACTGCATGACTTCATTTCTTCCTGATACTCTGTGGCAGTAGGTTCTGTCAAGGCTTTTCTGTTCAGAGTTCATTTACTCAATGCCATAGGTCTAAAAAATGGTCTTCATATCCTTGTGGTGTGCTTTGGATTTTGGCAGCAGAGTTCTATGTAAATCGATTTCTAGTGAATAATTTTTCTTGTTTTTCCCATTTTCCCATAGTTAGCTTAAACAGTTGTTAAAATCTCAGTAAGGCTAGCTACCTCTTTTTGACACCGTTTCACTCATCTGTGTCATACCCTAACAAGTATATCTTTCAAACTGGGAAATGGAAAAAGTAGCATGTGCCTGTTTGTTTAATTTTGGGACAAATCTTTCCATCCTTATTCAGTTTCTCCATAGAATTTTGCTTAAGGCCTATGGGATTTGGACTCCTAACTCCAATGCATAACCCCTTTATGGGTGAGAGGCAAGCCAACACTTTTTATTGAAAAGAGGTGGCTGAACAACTGTTTCTTAGAAAGAACCAGTCTCCCAGTAAAGAAAGGAGATGCTCTAGGAACTTGGGAGAAAGCACCATGAGGAAGAATCCTACAGTATGTCCTGAGTCAGGAGAGAGAGATTGGCAGAGGGAAAAATCTCTTGTAACCCAGAGTGGGATGAAGAACTGGTATGTGTGTGTCTCCCAATCTGGTAAATAAAACTGGATACAATGGGTGTGAGAGTGGGCTACAGCCAAACTGGCACTTCACACTTTGGTTCAGGAAAGGGGGAGATATTTTGCAAGTGTAGAAATGACCAGTTTCAACTATGCAGGTATGTTGTGAAATAAAAGCCTTTTGAAGGGAAAATGTCTGTTCAGCAGCAGTGCAGCTATTCAGTGCCTTATCTATACTTAACGGCATTATCAATCTACTTCAGCTACACAAATAGCAGAGCTGAAATCCACATACTTAACAAGGCATCTTGGATGTGATAAGCATTCCTGTCAAAGCCAGTTACTCTTCTTTTTTTGGTAGAGTACTATTGTCAACGGGAATGAGCTCAGAGATCAATTTACCACATCTACGGTAGACCCAGTAAATCAATGGCCAGTGTATTGATTGCTTCAGCATCAATCCAACGCCTAGTGTAGACACGGCCTAAGATGTTTCTTTTCTAAAGCAGATCAGCAGCTTGCCAGTGCTTAAAAAGAACAGAAAGAGAAGCAGAACACTTAGGGTGCTGATGTTTTCTATAGTTCTTCTCTCTGCTTTTCAAGTCTTATGCATCCGTGCAACTATATGAGCTGAGGCAGGCATTAAACTCTGTTCTTTTGTGTGCTTACTAAGGGGTCAGTGATGACCCCACCCATATTTTTACTTCTGCTTTTCAGGAAGGGATACAAAATCACTATTACATCTCTGCACACAGGGGCAGGGATGGGATCAGTATGTATGTATCAAAGGGATTTACAAAGGAAGACAGTATCATTATCCTTATTTTACAGATGGGGAAACTGAATCACAACTGAATGATGTTCCCAAAGTCATCCAGTAGGCTAAATATTTTAGTAGCAGAAATGGTGCACAATTTCAAGCATTGTGCTAGCTATCCAGGCTAAACCACAGCAGGTAATTTGTCTCTGGATGACAAGCTTAATTTTCACTTTGGAAAGACAAACACCACATTTGGCCTACTGCCCAAGCAAGTGTTAGATAGCAGGAAACTTCTAATGACCAAGAAACAGTACAGGTTTTCTAGATGTGTTTCTGAGCATGATGCTATATGGTGGCAAAACCTGGATGACACAGAAGAGAGAAAGCAAAGCGTCTTTCATACCCATTGTCCTTGCCGTATTTTTGTGAGAAACCAAAGTTCTTCACAAAGGTTCTTGAAAAGGAAAAAATTACCACAGCTAATAAAAAACACAGATGTCTGCCTTGGCTTGGTATCTGCTCTGGAGATGCCTTGGACGTGTTCTTAAAGGCTTCCCATAAGGAGAATCTGTGGATGCTCCAAGACCACTGGGCTGATTTTGGCTCAGGCTTAAGATCATTTACAAGAGGATCTTGAAAATTTCCAATATTAACACCATAAGCTAAGAAGGCACAACAGGAAGCAGCAGGGAGTCAAAATGGCTCAAGAGTGGAAAGAAAGGAAAATGCATCAAGGCTTCCTCCCACCTTCCACTTTATGCCTGAGTTATCTGTGGTAAGGACAGTAAGGCTACATCTACACTACAGAGCTCTTTCAAAAGAAGCCCTTCTGGAAGATCTCTTCTGAAGAAACTTCTTTTGAAAGACAGTGTCCACACACAAAAAAAGTGGATCAAAAGAGTGATTTGCTCTTTCAAAACAGAGTGTCCACACAGCCCCCGCTCTTTCAAAAGAATGGATAGGGGTTGAAAAATCAGGTCCCCATGAGGACTGTTCTTTTGATGCACACCTGTGGAGTATCAACACATGTTTTCTTTCAAAAGAAGCTTTCAAAAGGGGGACACTCTTTGTGAAATTGGAAAGGAAGATTTTTAAAGGAGTGCCACATGCTTGTGATTTACTTTTGAAAGAAAACTTTTTGCATGTAGACACTCGGTGGTATCTTTTGAAATAGTCCCCTTCTTCTGAAAAGTCTTCCAAAAGAACTTGCTAGTGTAGATGCAGCATTTGTTGAGAATTACACTTTTTAGTCACTTACAAACCTACAGCTTTATACAGTAACTAAATGGCTTTGCGACTTGCCACCATCTTTCAGGATGGACAGTTGAGGTTGCACAGGGCCAGTGGTATAGTAAGAACTAGACTCTAGTTGTAATGAGTGCTAGTCTACTGTTCCATTCATGAAGCCACAATGCATATCTATTCCATGATATTTTTTTGTAGAAAAATTTTGATCTTCTTGTAATTTCAAGGAGCAACAGAAAAGGAATATTTGGAAGTTTTTAAGGCTTTCGTGTTACAGTAAACTGCCTCTTAGCCATTATTCATTCAGCCAGAACTCTCAGATAACTGGCACCATCCACTGCTGGCTCTGCCCCCAGGTTCTTGCGACTCTCTGCCCCTGGGCTGCCGGGTTTCGCAGGCCCTCCAATCCCTGGGGCTGAAGCTGCTGCCATGGCTCCACACCCTTGCCAGCTCCTGGGGTTCTCCCAGCCCCAGAGCTGCTGGGGTTAACCCATCCAGGTCCCCATGACTGGAGCTGCCAGCTCTCAGCCCTGGGGATGAAGGGGTTCCTCTGGCCCTAGTGGAGCTCTGTTCCCTGGCTCTAGGGCTGCCAGTGGAGCTCCACTCTGCAATTCTCCCATGCCCTGGGGCTGCCAGCAGAGCTCCATGCCCTGGTGGAGTTCCCCCAGCTCTGGAGCTGCCAGAGTTCCTCTGAGCCCAGCACCCCAGCTGGCTCCCCAGGACTGGGGCTGCCAGTGGGACTCTGTGCCCCAGCTTGCTCCCAGTCGTAGTCCTGGTGGGGTCCCCCCCCACTGGCCAGGGATCCTGCAGCTGCCTCTCAATTAAGCAGCATAGTTGAATATCTGGCAACCTCCTGGTCCTGGTGTTGCCAGATATGAGTTTACTGTATCTGTAAATTATTAAAAAGACAATATATTCCAGATCTTTGAAATGTAAATGGCTTGTAAAGTGGCTGTTTGTCAGACAGTGGAAGTTTTTAACATCCTTTTCCATAATTAATGCTTGTACTTAGAAATTCTCCTAGAATTTGGAAGCAGTAAAAATGGCCATTTTTTCCCCTGAAAATTGCATCCTCTTTTCATCATTTTCTATTGAAACAGTTTGTCTTTGTTAAATGAAGCCTCACAGTCCTTCAGTTGTTGCAGAAAGCTGTCCCTTGGTATGGCTGTTGAGTTCCTTCAGTCTGGACTCTGACCAGAGTCTAAATGGGTCAAAATACCATGTCCAACAGTGAAATGCTCAGAAGGAAGGAAGTGTCTCAGTATTCCCAGACTCTGAAGAAATTCTGTGCTGGTGAATGGTAGCGTATGATGGCTTCTCCGTTGTGAAGGGATGACACAGCTCTGTAAGTACTTAATGAAAACATTTGTTTACTGCAGAAAGATCCCGTTGCTGTAGGATCGATGAAATCCTGTTGGAGATAGAAGGGGTGGAATATGCCTCAGAGCAATTTGCTTCACTAGTGCAAGGAGAAATAACTTCTTGCTGGTACTGCACTTATGGGAGGAACACCAGGGTGGGCATTTGACTGCCCACAAGACCTTTCCTAGTGATGCTCCAGGGGACTCCTCCCCAGGTCATGGCCGCACATTTTCCTCATCCTCTCTGGCACACCTTAACTATCTAAAATTTTGCAAATGCATTTGTTTAACAACTGAAATCAGCCTGACAGAACATTCATGAGAACAGCCTCTGGAAAGATAAGCAATTGATTAAAAAAAAAATAAAAATTACATTCTCTGATGTCTTGGGGCCAAATCCTGTTTCCATTTACATCAAAGGAGTTTTGTTGTTGAGTGTGAGGGGAACAGGCTTTGACAGCTGGAAAAGAAAGAGCAAAACCATTCAAGCCACAGCAATATTGCTTATACCACAGTATCAAAGGTTGCTGATTTTTGAGAAAGTCAGCAGACATTTGGCCTTTATTCATTAACAGGGAAAATCGGCAGTCAATCAGGCTAGGACAAGACTCTGCACCATATCCAACTCATAAGTACATCTGCAAAGGATTAAGGAAACATGAAGAGTTCTTCTGTTTACTTAAAAGCAGTCTAGTAGCACTGTAAAGACTAACAAAATAATTTATTGGGTGATGAGCTTTCATGGGACAGACCCACTTCTTCAGACCATAGCCATACCAGAACAGACTCAATATTTAAGGCACAGATAACCAAAAATAGTAATTAAGGTTGACAAATCAGAAAAATTATTATCAAGGTGAGCAAATCAGAGAGCAGAGTGGCAGAAGCTGGGGTGGGGGGTGGGGGAGTTAAGAATTAGATAAAGCCAAATAAGCAAAAAAGCCTCTATAATGAGCTAGAAAATTGCCATCCCTGTTCAAACCACGTGGTGATGTGCGGAATTTGAATATAAAAGAGAGTTCAACAGCCTCTCTTTCCAAACTGTGGTGAAAATTTCTCTTCAGTAGAATGCAAACTTTCAGGTCATTAACAGAATGGCCCACTCCATCAAAGTGCCGGCTGACAGGTTTGTAAATCAGGAGTGTTTTTATGTCTGTTTTATGCCCATTAATTCTCTGTCTAAGAGAGTTTGAAGTCGTCCAATATACAAAACATGTGGGCATTGTTGGCACATGACGGCATATATGATGTTGGTTGAGGAACATGAGAATGTACCCGTGATTCTGTGAATAACCTGTGTAGGTCCAGTGATGGTATCTACAGAATAGATATGTGGACAAAGTTGGCAATGGGCTTTGGTGCAAGGAAAAGTTTCAGGATTGGTGTTCCTGCGGCATAGACTCTGATTGTTGATGAGAATCCTCATAAGGTTGGGAAGTTGTCTGTAGGACAGAACAGGCCTGAAGGCCCTGGGTCTGAAGATGAAATTCCTTTTACTTGTTTTAAACATGCTGCCCATTAATTTGATTTGGTGTCCCCTACATCTTACGTTATGGAAATAAGTAAATAATTTTTCCCTGTTCACTTTCTCCACACCACTCATAATTTTATATACCTCTATCATATCCCTCTTAGTCTCCACTTTTCTAAGCAGAAAAGTCCTATCCTCTCTAATCTCTCCTCATAAGGGACCCATTCCAAATCCCTGATCATTTTAGTTGCCCTTTTCTGAACCTTTTCTAATACCAATATATCTTGTTTGAAATGAGATGACAGCATCTGTATGCAGTATTCAAGGTGCGGGCATACTATGATTTTATATAAGGCCAATGTGATATTCTCTGTCTTATTCCCTATTCCTGTTTTAATGATTCCTAACATCCTGTTTGCTTTTTTGACTGCTGCTGCACACTGTGTCTGTGTCTTCATGTGCCGCTTCTTCCAAAAGTGGCATGGTAATGAGCTGTCTGGAAGATACCAATGAAATGCAGATGTAAATTGCCTGTGCCTTATTAGCATATGGGCATGTGATTCTGAGTCCCGAAGAAGTTCTTCTGGACTCCAAAATACATGTGAAGATGAATGGCCTGTGGGGATCTTCCAGAGCAAAATCTTCTTTCCGGAAGCCCTTTCTTCCTCCTTTGCTATCTGGATTGTCTAGGGGGGCCCACTGTTTGTTTAGAAGGCTTCCTGCTTCTGATGTACTTAAAAATATTTTGTTATTACTTTCTGAGTTTTTTGCTAGGTGTTCCTCAAACTCCTTTTTGGGTTTTCTCATCACATTTTTGCAGTTAATTTGACAGTGTTTAGTCTCCTAAATGATATCATGTGGCTTCCACTTTTTAAAAGGTACCTTTTTATCTCTCACTGCTTCTTTTACGTACATGGCTGTTAACCATGGTGGCTCTTTTATGGGTCTCTTACCATGTTTTTAATTTAAGTTGGGCATCTATTATGGTATCTCTGAAAAGTTTCCATGCAGCGCACAGGGATTACTTTACTCACTATACCTTTTAATTTCTGTTTAACTAACCTCCTTATTTTCACATAGTTTTCCTTTCTGAAATGAAATGCCATAGTGTTGGACTGCTAAGATGTTCTTCCCGCCACAGGAATGTTAAATTTTATTATATTATGGTCACTATTTCAAGCAGTCCTGTTACAAGTACCTCTTGGTCCAGATCCTGCACTCCACTCGGAACTAAATTAAGAATTGCCTCTCCCCTTGTGGGTTCCTGCTCCAAGAAGCAGTCATTTAAGGTATCAAGAAATTTTATCTCTATGCCTCATCCTGAGGTGATATGAAATCCCCTACTATTATTGAGTTTTTTAGTTTGATTGCCTCTCTAATCTCCCTTAACATTTAATAGTTACTATCACTGTCCTGGTCAGGTGATTAATAGTACATCCCTACCTGCTATATTCTTATTAGGGCATGGAATTTCTATCCATAGAGATTCTATGGAACATTTTAATTCATTTGATATTTTTACTTCATTTGAGTCTACATTTTCTGCCCAGGGTCTCTCCAGCAATGCTGTGGCATCTGCAGCAATTCTGGGCCCCTGACAGGTGGTGGGAAGACACCACAAAACAAACCCTCACCACCTTTTAGGTCCCGGAACCTGCCCCCGCGGCCTTTGTTGGGGTGCGCCCCTAGAGGATGCGGACCTACGCTGGCACACCCCAGGAAGACTGAGGTCGAGGAGAGCAATGAGGGTGGCAACAGAGATATGTGAAACACAAGTGGTTTATTAATACACTAGGAAGGAACGGGAAGTATTACTGCCAGTCCTATTCTAATATCAGTATACACTTACTTGGATCAACACCAGTATACACTTACTTGGATCAACAGGAAGATGACCATTTTAACACCAGAGTGTGACGTGGTCTCAGGTAAATTTGGCCCAGGGCCAATTCAAAAGAAAGTATGTGTATATGTATATATTTTGAAATAAAAGGAGGGAGAGGGCGCTACTCCTCTTTACCCTTACCGGGGACCAGGTCGCTACTCCAATCCCAATAGTAATAGTGATTTTTTAAAAGGCCGATGGAGGCTGTTACCTCTCCATCAAGCCAAATAGAAAAGACAAGGAGAGGGGAGGCCACACCTTCACCCTGGTAAGTATTCTTTGTTGGTACCAATATTTTAAGAAGTTAATAACATTTTTCCCCCTAACTAGGTTATTAATAGACTAACAATTATTACCTATAATTTACTACTAAAATGGTTTAACAATCCTATCTATTACTAACTTAATTAACAATCCTATCTAATACTAAGGTTCCTATTAATAAACCAACTTATCTATTAAAACTAACATTTAAAAGAACTATCTATGATAAACAGATTAATTGAAGCGGTAACAGTTCCAAACTACCAGAAGTCTTAGTAAGTGTCTCTTCCACTGGAACTCAGCCAGTGGCCAGCAAGGCCCGGCCTAAGGTCGGTCCTTGGGGTGCTGTGCCTGCCCTGCCTGACTGTCACACAGCAGGGGGGTTGGCCCTGCTCCCCTACTAGGGGTCCCTTAAGCTACTGGCAGGAAAGGTATTGTCTTGTCTGCAGGCCCTGCGCAAAGCACAGGCCTGCCGGTAGGTTAGGATACTTGTCTGGTAGAGATTTGTTACGTCCGGTAGTAGGCCACTGCTGGTTGAGCAGGCGATGAAGGCAGGCGCTGCTGGACTCATGGCGGGCCCTGGGGTTCACAACACCAGAGATGCAGTACCTGCTTGGACGCAGGCCAGTTTGACCTCTGGTGAGCTCGCTGTCAGGGGTGCCACCTTGCTGCCGAAGCTGCCACCACAGGAACTCAGGCTGGTGACAGTCTTGCACCCCTCTGGGTGGTGACAGGCTTGCGCCTCTCTTGGGTCTTCTGCTTCAGTCTTTGCCCCGAAGGGCTGGCCTAGGGACTTGGCGGATGTTCTTGTGAGCCACACCTTCCCGTCCAGGGCCATCCAGAATGTGCTGTGTGCCCTGCTTATACAGAGATCCCTCATAAATATACATGAGGTAATCTGCATAAGTCATCTGCATTTAGAATTCCAAGCGGGATCAAAAAATGACCAATCAAAACACTTGATTCCGGGTAGCTGTGACCTCACTTCAAGTCCTTATGAATCATTCATGAGCAGATTCAAATTCCCAGGGGAGCTACCAGTCAAAAAGAACCGTTACAGTGCTGCCAATGGGCAAGCAATGACAATTTAAAGCTTCATGTGTCTGTGGGGATTTTTATCATACAGCCCCTTCCTGCCAAAATCATGCTGTTCCTGACTCACGGGGCCGATAATGCCTGTGTAGATGGTTTATACATGACATTTTCTTCCACGTATCATGCTCCTACCCCACCTGTATGACCTGTTCTGTCCTTCTGATATATTTTGTACCCTGGTATGATTGTGTCTCATTGATTGTCCTCATTCCACCAGGCTCCTGTGATGACTATTATATCATATTCTCCTCTAATACAAGGCACTCTAGTTCACCCATCTTATTATTTAGACTTCTATCATTTGTGAATAAGCACTTTAAAAACTTGTCACCATTTATTTTTCTGCCGTTTCCTGATGTGTGAGATTCTTTTTCAAGTGATTGTTTCTTTTCTGATCTGGCTTATACTTTATCCTCTTCCATCCTCTCCTCCTGACTAAGACCTAGAAAATCTCTATCACCAGACACTCCCCTAAGAAAAGTCTCTGTTTGATCCACATAGTCCTCTGCACCAATCAGCTTCCCCCACCATCTCTTTGTTTAAAACCTGCTCTACGTCCTTTTTAATGGTAAGTGCCAACAGTCTGGTTCCCCTTTAGTTTAGGTGGAGTCCATCCTTCCTGCATCAGGTCCCCCATCCCAAAAGTTTCCCAGTTCCTAATAAATCTAACCCCCTCCTCTCTACATCATCATCTCATCCATGCATTGAGACTCTGAATTTCTGCCTGCCTATGTGGCCCTGCACATGGAACTGGAAGCATTTCTGAGAATGCCACCAGACAGGTCCTGGATTTCAGCCTCTTTCCTAGCAACCTAAATTTGTCTTCCAGGACATCTCTTCTACTCTTCCCTATGTCACTGGTACCTACATGTACCATGGCTTCCTCCCCAGCACTACACATAAGTCTATCTAGCTGCTTCGAGAGATGCCCATCCTTTGCACCAGGTAGGCAAGTCACCATACAGTTTTCCCGATCATTGTAAACCCAGCTATGTTTCAAATGATCAAATCTCTCATTACTAACATCTGCCTTTTCCTACTGACTGGAGTTCCTTCCTCCAGAGAGGCATCCTCAGTGTGAGGGAATACCACACCTTCATCTGGAAAGAGGGTCCGAATTGTGGGATGGTTACCCTCTGCTTTGGTTGACTGCTCTACTTCCCTTAGCTTTTCATCCTCCTTAACAAAGCAAGGTCTCTCTGACTGGAGGTGGGACAATTCTACAGCATCCTGGAAAGCCTCATCAACATACCTCTCTGACTCCCTTTGTTCCTCCAGTTTAGCCACCCTGGTCTCCAAAGCCGACACTCAGTCTCTGAGGGCCAGGAGCTCCTTGCACAGCATGCACACATAAACCACCATGACTGTGGGGAAGGTAGTCATACATGTTACATTGGATGCAATAAACAGGATAGCCTGCACTCTGCTGTTGGACTTCTGCCTGCATTTTCTATGGATTATTAGATTATATATGGGGTTACTAGTTTGGGATATAGTTTTTAGTACAAAAGTTTTAAAGTATGTCAGAAGTAACTAGCTCCCTCTCAACTCCACTCTCAAAACTCTCTCCTGTTTGCAGTCCCTCTGTTTGCAAGCTCCCATGGTCGTGTGTTAGTAGGCTTTATATAGCTCTGGCCTTCCTGACTGGTGGCCCCACTCCTGGCTATAGCTTGAACAATGAGCAGCGAGTTCTAGATTTCAAATCCTAACTGTCAGCCTCAGCACACAGTCTTTCAAAAAAACAAACAAACAAACAAACAAACAGCTCAGCACCCAGTCTTTCAAATACACATATAGACGAATACAAGCCCAGTACACAGTAGCAAGTAACCCCCAAATGCAAATAAACACACTCCAGAAAGACAACCACTTATCCAAACATCCTATGACTTGCTCTTCCTTCACTAGGAGAGTGCCCCTCTCAAAACTCCCTCCTGTTATCAATCATCATGTTGAAGATCTACAGTTCCATCTTCACAGATATTATTTGTCAATGAGTCCATTAAGTGTAGACAATCAATTTTGGGGTCTATTGTGAGCTAGGAGTTCCTTAACAGGCCATTCACCTCCACTTGTTAGTTTATATTCTCATTAAATATCTTGTGGTCATTATCCCAGGAGCAAACAGGTAGCAAACATATCCGATATTTATAACTGTAGCTACCAAGATGAATATACATGCACAAAAATAGCCTAATTGGAAGTACCAGCTATTTTATGTACATGACTACCCCCAAAAGAGATTCTGAAAAATTTCACCGTGTACTTGAGACTCTCTGTGCCTGCACCATGGCCTAATGGAGCTTTGTTAAGAAACAGCATAGATGGTGGCAGTGACATGACTCCCTTTAGCCTAAAAGGGTAAAGTTAATTTTTAGCTGTTCATGTGTGATTACACTTTTAAACGGTGAGGCTGGAATACATTTCATGTTAATGGGCTTCTGTATTCCTTTGCAGTTTTTTAGGTTTGCAAATCTGTGAACATCTACCTCTTTGAAATTTTACTATTATTAATTTTGCTGGTCTGAATATGGGAAGGTGTCTTTTCCGCCCTTTGCTCAGGAGGTTATAGCACTGTGCTGAACAGCAGTTGTCAGGATTTTTTTAATTCAGTAAGTGAGGACTGATTCTTTTCTCTTAGAAGGCATGAATTTTTTTCGGGTACACATTGCTTAACACACACACACAGATGTACACACATGCACACACAAAATCAACAACTGCGGCTGTTAAACGGTCTTCATTTTCTATGGAATCTGAAGTTCAACTGCATTCTTCAGTAAAGTGATGAAATGGGTGTTTGCATATACAAACAGCAAAATGCTTAACTATTTACTTTTCTTCAAATATGTAGTATTTTAGTCTGCTTGTATGGAATATGTGAGTTGTATGAGGAGCCATTTGACCTCAGCATATTCTTATATGTTCAGCATATGTTCTTGTTCTTAAAAGGCAGATTGTAGGTAGAACTGTATCATTCTAAACTGCATTTTGGCATTGTAAACAAACTTTGTGTTTCAATGGGTGATTCAGCTTCCTTTGTACAAACAGAACAGGCTCCAGAAACTCTTACCATAAAAGTCATGCAAACAGTCTCATTGTCTTCAGTGGGTATGCAGTATGAACATGGAAAGTTCAGACTAATGGGGAGAAAAAGAATCAAAAACACTGTTTAAACAGCATCCATTCCCCCACCCCTACTCTCTTTAGGACTCCTGACCTGACTAGTACATCCACACTATATGTATACTGACCGATATATGCAAATCCTTTAAGTCTGTTAACATATGTATTTTGCTGTAAGTTTGTTGGCATGTGTATTGTGCTGTTGAAGCTGTACAGAGAATGAATATCTTCCCTAGATGAATCCTTTAAGGAGAAGCATGCAGCCCAACTCCTCTCCCTCCCTGACCTCTTGCCCACTGCTGGCTCTGCTAACCAAACCCTCCCCCACCAGCACTTCTGGAAAGCACTGATTTGCGGTGTTTAGGAACCAGCAGGAGGGAGGAAGATGAGTGGAAATGGGGCACATGTAGGGAGAGGAGGTGGGGAAGAGGTGGGTGCTTGAGGGAAGGAGTGGAATAGGGAGGAGAAGGGGAGAGGGTTGGGAGAGGGGTGGCATGGGGGTGAAGAGAGGAGGTTGAGCACCCCCTTGCTGGAGTGGAAGTTTGTGCGCACGCTTGGTGGTATGGCATACTTATGCCTACTGCTCTCCTTGCACTCCTGATTCGCAGAGGAGAACTTCCATTTTTTCTCCCTGTCCTCTGCCAAGTGGACTGTTCCTGGGATGCAGCCACCCACCCTGGAACAGGGAAGTGTAATTCACACCCCTTTTTGCTAGTAAGAATAAATCTAATCCCATGCATACATGCCAGAACTAGGGGTGCTTCCACACTCTTGGCTTGCTAGGTTTACACTTTTGCTCAGTGGCTTTCACCAACCCCCCTGTGAAAATTGTTCCTGTGCCGCTAACCAAATGATCATTTCCACGATCAAAGAGAAGCAGAGGTTCAACTAGAAGAATAAATACCAGAGAGTAATTAACAGTGATAAATAATAGAAATACAGATACAAACATTGCTGAATGTATGCATGTCATCCATATAACTTAGTATAAAGAGTAAGCCTACTTTGCATTTAATTCCTTTCTATAAATGTTGTATTTATTGTGCTAGTTTGCTGCATGTGAAACTCTCATTAATGTAGTTCTCCGTGGCAATAAGCAAAACTATTTTGTATGGCGTGATAGCTAACTAAGTACAATAGATATCTTTTCAGAGAAAGGGGGAGTAGGTCAATGTCACAAAAGGGGCATCATCCAAGAGTTTTAGAAGAGTAAGTTTGTGTTTGTGATATGTTCTGTAGAGGCTTCAGCATTGGAAGAAAGCTCACATAGTCCTGCAAATTTATGCGCCATTTTAGAGACAAAAATAGTATCCAGGAAGGAACAGGGTAATAGAAATTGCAGGAGCAACCTGAAAAGTTAAATATAAAAATATAGAAGAAAATGTCTACCTGTAAGACTTGACATTTAATGAATTCAGATGATTTCATTAAAAGTGAGATTGAATCACGGGTGGGCTGGAAGGCTCCAAAAGAGCAAAAAAGAACTGTGGGAAACTTTCTCCTCTTGGATATACACACCCATTGAAATAAACTTTGGCCTTAGAGCAGAGGTCCCCAAACTATGGGGCACATCCCACTAAGTGGATGTAGATGAAAATTACGGGGAGTGCAGTGGGTTTGGGCCAGTCCACATGGAGCCAGGTAGGGAGTGTCATCCAGCCCTGCCCCCAGCTTTTCTCCAGCCCCATGCCTGGTGCTGTTCTCAGCACTGGCACAACTCCACAATGGGCCACAGGCCCAGTCGCCAGCCCCACCACAGACCAACTGTTGGCTCCACTCCCATCCTCATTCATAGCTCTAGACCTTCCCCCCAGCTGTGGCTCCAGCCTCAGTCTCCTTATTCTATCTGCATCCCCTGCACCAAGAACTGTGGCTTTCTCCCACATCCTGGCTCCACATCCTGGGGCATGGTTAGGACATTGTGGGGTGCAACCCTGTAATGTTTGGAGACCAATGCCCAGGGCTATGCTTTCACAGACCAGCACTCGTACTCCTCCGCCTACCTCCACTCATGCCAGAGGGATGGCTGCTCTGCTGGTGCAGAACTTGTGGAGGCAAGGGGTTGCTGACTCTCCCGGATCAGATGCTATTTGTTGTAAAGGGGTCCAGCAGTCTCAGAGAGTTGGCAACCCTGCAGCAGGGCAGGGAGGGAGGCTCACCTGTAGCTGAGAGCAGGTGTGGAGGAGGCACAAAAGGCAGACTGAGGAGGGGCAGCAGGTGGCTGCACAGCTGACCGGAAAGAAGTGACACTTTGAAGGGGAAACTGCTTCTCTCCAGCCATCAGCTGTGTGGCTGCCCCCTGCTCCTTTTGTGTCCTCTAGGACACACCACTCAATGCCAGGGGCTGGGCACAGCCTGTAGCAGGAGCTGCTGCTGCCCACGACTACTTAATGTCCCATCCCTTGGCATACACAGCATAGGGCACCACTATATTTTGGGTACTAGTGTGGCAGTGCCTTGTCCTGAAACTCCTTACTGGAAGCAATAATCCTAGTGACTTCAGTGTGATTATATGTATGAGGAGTATTCAGGTGACTCATATTTTTCTGAACTGGATTCTATCTAAGGGCATTTTTTTTTTGTTAGGGGAAAGGGATTGTTTACTTTTGCATAGTACCTTAATCCTGTCTGTTCATGCTGTTCTCTCATTACTCCCTCAGTGGTGCTGTCACAGTATTAAAGCCTCAGAGGCTACGCTTGCTCAGAAGCAGAGTTGAATAGGAGGATCTTTGATTGTCTTCACTGGTTTGATATCACGCATGTATGATTCCAGTCCTCCTAACAAGGTATCGCTTACACTGGTTTTTGAATATTCATTGTGTTTAAAACTAACACTGATAGAGTCACTTTGTATCAGCAATGTATATGAAAGGGATACAGAGAGCCTCAAACAAGCAGAAAAAATGGAGGAAGTGAAGAAAGTTATTAATTCAATTTGATTAAGAAAAACAAAATATCCTGGATTTTTTCCCCTAAAAAGGATTTAATGGTGGATCATTCTTTAATTTTAGCATTCATTCACTTTCTGAAAACCTGAGAATTTGAATAGCTTCAAAATTAATCTGAGGGTTATTTGAGTTGTGATATTTTCCTTTGAAGACACAGATGAAATATAGCCCTCGAAAACCATCACAAAAATCTTATTTGAAATTGTCCACTTGAGTTTGAGATTTACAGATAATTCTTATGACATTTTGTTATAGGTAACATCTAGCCTCAAAATGGGCTAGTGTATGGTAACAGCTCATCCAGAATGAACCACTGTATTATTATATGCAAGGAATTTTTGGAGAATGAGTGGACATCTGCAAATGTCTGCTCAGAGTTGTTGCAATAGATCATGGATTCACTGCTTATGTAGAATCTACTTTATGCTTGACATTTATGAAATTCCTTCTTTAGATCATAACTTCATCCCACAATATGATTAAACTACTTATTTTTCCTTAAAATAAGAAATGGATATTAGACACATTTATTTATTGGCCAACATAAAATGCTAACACCAGAAGTGCTGTCTTTTAGAGATTACTGTCCATTTATAGAGTTGACAAAGACAAATGTTTGAAATTAAATCTCTGGAACTGAAAACATTTTATTAAAACCTGATCTGATGATGCTTGTTTTTTTCTTTTCTGAAGAAGATAACATTCTCTTCTATTCTTGTTCTAAAAGCAGATTCTTAGGTAACTACTTTGCTTGACATGTAACACAGAAGAAGCAGGAAATACTAGCAAATAATTCCTAAGAAATGAAAGTAAGACAAGATTGTCACATGGTACTCTTCCATCATCACTATTCTTTGTGGTCAATGGCCCAGTATTCTGATAACGAAATTTGTCTTTGATATCAAGTAGGTCTGTACATTTGCAGCATCCTCCTTTTTTTTTGTCAGTGTGTCTCAGGAGATGTCTCTAATTAAACTGATGTTAAATAGCTTGATTTGTGCATTAGGCTAGTTGCTTCCTGGTGTATGGAACATTTTGGGCTGTGTGGTTTTTCTTAAAAATAAAACCAAACCTAAAAAAACCCCAAACAAACCCTGTATGACCACTGACTAACTTGTTTTGTGACATCTTCTGTGTGTGTTAGTTCTTATGAACAGTATAGCTGATTTCCTGTAGTGAGGGCCTTTCTAGTAAAAGCCCAGCAGAATTGTGTTTTGGAATAGGATAGTTTCCCTTCCCTCAGTGGCAAACTTCAATCTGAACTGGCCACTCATCGTGGGCAATGGGGGATGGATTTATTGCAGAGGGGCAGCCTAGTCCTTCCCTGGCTGCTCCTCAGAAGCCCTAGTACCTGCTAGGGATGCTTTATGAGGTCCTCAGCCTAGACATTGGTCAGTCCAGTGCTATTCTGGATTTCCCCAGCACTGCTCTGTCTAAAGTACATTTATTTCCCTCTGTAGCAGCTCAGTCCCTTTCCCTCCAAGGCTTGGAGAAGGACTGAGCTCCCTCAGTTCAGCTGCTTTTTTATACAGCCTAGACAGATGCCAACTAGTTACCTGACATCTGAACTGGCTTGCCTGACTCCTCCTCCTTGGCTGCTGCCACAGTTGTCTCTAAGAGCTGTTTAACCCCTTGTTAACCAATGTGAACCAATGTGGGGAAACCACCTTGTCACAGTATGATTGTTTGCATCAAGTCCTGCATATCTGCATACTGCTCAAGTAAGGTCTCGGACTTTGTAATGTAGGTCCCTCTGTTGTCATCAGTAGCCCACAGTCATCTGCACATAGAAATGGCAAATTCAAGAAAAACAAACATTGATTTTTCTTTAATGCTGCTGCTTTCATCTCTGATTTTCTGAGGTGACCTCATATATTTGCTGACATGAGTGTCATCATCACTAAAATATGCACAATACCTGTGCAGTGAAGAAAGAATAGGTTTCTGCAGCAGCTTTGGTGTCGATTCTGAGGAGTGCTTATCCAGTATTAATACTAATTTAATGTCTTAGTCACCCATTTTTTGTCACATTTAATGATCTTTTGGATTTGGCAGACTCCCACGTTACTGCTCTTTAATAAGCAGCAACTGCACTCCTTGAACGTTATAATCTTTATTGATCTTTCATTCTCGTTCCACAGATGCCACCAAAACAACCCAAGAGACAAGGTAGTTGAGGATGGTTCAATAAAAATATATTACTTCTATTGTTGGAAGGGACAAGCTTTTAAGCCTCACAGAGCTCTTCCTCAGGTCTGGAGAAAGGCAGATCTGAAGATTTCTGTGAGGGTCAAATCCTTGTTGCAATAAAATATTACTTCAAACTTATTCCCAGCCATCCTCTCACTCTGTTTCCCTCTAAGATATGCTGGGACCAACATGGCTACATCAACATTGCAAACAACAATAATTCAATACAGAAGTTGCTGCACACTTATGGGATCAAAACCAAGTAGAAGAACATAATAAAAATGATACACTGTACGTGCTAGATCAGACTTGCTAATAGTGGATGGAAAACATGAAAAACAGAGTTAATTTCTATTCTTATTCATAATTTCTTCCCAGTTTGTCAGGAGAAATATAGGAACTGTTATGGGATTGTCATATCTTCTGTCTTTAGGGATTCATTGCAGTGGACCCTTCAAAAGGGATGTTTGTGCTTCAAGCTGTAAATGTAAACATCAGCTGCAGGAGACAAACTTTGTAGTGGCTCTGAGCCAGTGTGCTAAAAACAGAAGTACGACTATAGCAGCAGGAGCATCTAGATCAGTGGGTTTCAAGCAGTGTGCTGTGGCACACTGGTGTACCATGAGAAATGGTAAAGTGTGCCATGAAGTTTCACCTGTTTACCATTGCTTGGGCTCTTTGAAGAGCTTCTGTGAGGGGAAATGCCAACATTTGTGCCAGGAGTCAGCTGAAATGCTGTTTCCCATCCTGAATGAGCTGGTGGGGAGCCCACTCCTACTCCCTGCTATGGTAAGTGGAGGGGAGAGAGAGAGATACAGAGCTTGTTGGATCTGGTATGTGTCTTAAATGCCATGTCTCAGCTCCAACCAGCTGAGCGGGAGGGGAACCTGCTCTCTGGAGACACCTCCCCCACTTGCTAGTAATCAAGTAGCCACTGAAATTTTCATTGGTTACTCATTTACTCAAAATCCCGAGCATGGCATTGAGCAGAATTTGAAAAAAGGTCTTTGCTCGCTGTGTCAGAAGATGTATTCAGTGGTGGATTTGAAACTATAATGCATTTGATCCTTGTTTAGCTTGTTGTATACAGTATTATGTTGTAAACCTCCCTAGTAAGACTGTAACCATAGTAAATATAAGTAAATTTGATGTTTATAAGCAATCGATTCAGCTGAAGAAAGTGCATGTGCCATGGAATTGTTTATCTCATTGAAGTGTGCCATGTTACTGTAAATAGCGGGAACCACTGATCTAGATGCCCTGTGTATGTACTGATCCAAGATCCTAGCCATGTTTTTGGCTCGTGCACCCCTCCTGACATTCATGCTGCTGAAGCTAATTTTAGCATGCTAGCTTGATCAAAGCTAGCACAAATATACTTGATGTGTAGACGTATACCTGTAGTGAAGTGATGATGAGAATGAGTTTGTCTACACTAGTTTCTTCTTTGCTGCCTCCTCTAGTCATCCAAAGCAGAAGAGAAAGGAAGTGATAATTCTATCAAAATACAACACTTTCACCAGGTAGGCTACCAACGGAATTAGCACAGCAGAACCCAACTAGAGTGGATTGCTACTTCACTCAGTATAAGTGAAATGGTTTCAGCACAAAGAGTGCTAAGAGCTCACAGGTGTGCACTGACAAAATACAGGTAGAACTGGTCAAAAATGTTACATCTAAACTGTTTCATATTGTTTTTGACTAAACACTTTTTTGTGTGTAGAAAAGTATCTGCTTCCCACTTAAAATTTAGATTATTTCTTGTCAAAAATGGTGGTAGGTGTCTGCCACCTACAGGGTTCCTGAACCAGGACCTAGAGCAGTGGATGGGTCAGGGTGCCCCCATTGCCACAGAGACAAGTGGCTGGCACACAATCTGCATAATGCCCCTGACCTAGATTGGGACTATGATTTGCCACCAAGGCAAGTGGCAAGGCTGGGGTCATTCGGACCCACATGTGATAACCAGGGCCCCAAGGGAGCCAGCTGAGTTCACTCAATTGGAGCGCACTGCAAGAAATGAGAAAGCTGATCCCTAAAGCTGGTGGTTATTCTAATATTTACCAAGCCAGCAGAAAACAGCTTCTGCATTGCTTTTCTAGTTAATCAGAAGTCAAACAATACAGTATCCAGCCTCAGGCTTCTGCCCAGATGCCACAGTCAAATAACATTCCACCAGTCCCAAAGAATCAGACACATTACCTTCTAGGACAATAAATATTTAAGATCTTATTCCAAGTACACACTTACGGGCAATTATTATTAACTAAATTACAATTTATTAAAAAAAAGAAAGGAAATATTATTTGCTAAAAGATCAATATGCATACTGACACGAGTTCAGTTTTTTAGGTGCAGAGGCATGGTAGAGATGCTGAACTCTTAATTGCAAAGCGTTCTTTTGGAAATAGTCCATAGGTCATAATCCAATGTCTATATTCAGGATGATCCCGGCCAATAATTAAAACCTCAATCATTATGTATTACATTTCTCCTGAATGAAATCCAAAACAGATCTGGAACGAGCAGTCTCAGGACTCAAAGCCCTTTTACATAGCCTGGGTAAACAAGAAGATTTTGATATAAACTTTTGTTCCACAAACATCATGATAATTAACATAAGGTAACTTGTCCATTAAGCAGTTTAACACAAACTTAACGAGACATCTTGACAATGAGATTACACAAAATTCACCTAAGCATTAATATTCCTTTCTGATCCCTGAATCAGCAGTTATAATGGCAGACAAGAACTGTCTGTATAAATGAATAACATCTGTAAGATAGAAGTAACCACATATAACTAGTAACAGAGAGATAGCTGTGTTAGTCTGTATTCTATCAAAACACAAAAGCAGTCATGTTAAAGACTAACAAAATAATTTATTAGGTCATGAGCTTTCATGGGACAGAACCACTTCTTTAGATCTATAGCCTTACCAGAACAGACTCAATATATAAAGCACAGAGATCCAAAAATTATGAAGGTTGGCAAATCAGATAGAAGAGCAGAGAGAGTGGGGTGAGGGGTAGGGAAGTAAACATTAGGTCAAACATCAAAGTATGTGAAAGAGTCCTTATAATGGGGCAAGTAATTGCTGTCCCCATTCAAACCATGTGTTAATGTCGAATTTGAATATGAATGTCAGTTCTGAATATTCTCTCTGTAGATGGTTGTTAAAGATCCTCTTCTGAAGAACACAAACTCTCAGGTCTTTGACAGAATGGCACACACCATTAAAGTACTAGCTGACAGGTTTGTGTATTGGGAGATTTTTGATGATTGCTCAATGTCCATTCATTCTTTGGTGAAGAGTGCTTGCAGTCTGCCCTATATACATGGTGAGTGGGCATTGCTGGCACATTATGGAATATATGACATCAGTTGAGGAACAGGAGAATGTGCCCCTGATTCTGTAATTAATGTGGTTAGCTCGAGTGATAGTATCTCCAGAATAAATATGTGGACAAAGTTGGCAATGGGGCTTGTTGTAAGGAAAAGTTCCAGGATTAGCATTATTGTGATATAGCCTGTGGTTGCTAGTGAGCAGCCTCATAAGGTTAGGAGGTTGTCCATAAGATAAAACAGGCCTGTCAGCTAGGGCCTTCTGTAGTGTGGAGACAGTGGAGTGACGGTGGGTGAGACACCACCCAAAGAGGGTCCATAAGAATTGAACTGAGCTAATTCTCAGAATGTCCAGCTGGAGATGCTACTGTGGTGGGTCCAACCCTTCTACAATGAGTTTTGTAACCCCTGCGGCGGGGGAGGGAGGGTGGGTGTTATAAGCCACCTTTAAACTACTGATTAGTTTTTGCTAATGAAAGAGGCTAGTACATCAAAAAACTGTCTCTTTTGGAGATTGTCAGCTAGTAAATGACCGTAAAAAAATTTCATTGAATGTAAAGCTTGTAAATACTAGACTCCTGGATTAATAGCTTCAAGAGTGTGACAAAGTAAATAATTATGACCTTTCAGAATCAAAGGGAAAGAATATTTATTAAGTGCATGTCTGAGCTAAGTCATGCTTAACAGGATCAGACAATTACAATTTTCTAAAACACAGTGGGTTTAAAATATTTAACATATTTGCAACAGCATGACAGGACAAGGCACAGAATCAATTTGCATTCTAACACGAAGAACTCTAGCTGTGGAGGCTGCTGTGTCCTGGTTTGTGCATGGAGTATTCTGAGAGAAATCACTTGAATTTACAGACTAACTTCAGTTGGTAAATGCCCAAGAGGAAACATGGAGAAAACCTGATGTTTAAAAGGTGGTTTTGCTGAAATGTGAAACAGTGGTGAATCTGGGAATGACAACTCTTTTAAAAAAGGGATTTATTATTTTTGCTTTCCTTCAAATGAAACTGCATTCATTTACCTCCATGCTGTGAAAGGTGTTCTGGTAAATTGCAATTTTGACTCTTAAAACTCAACACTGCATTTTCAAATAAAGGCCCAAATGCTGAGCATAAAGTAGCCTTAAACCAACAACTGGGGGATTCTTTTGGATTCAGCAAACCTAGGAGTGGTATGAAGATGGGGGTGCCCACAGCAGTCTACAGCTTTCTTACAATTTCCTATTTAAACTCAGGTTTTGGACTTTGCTAGTTCTCTCTCAGGGAGCTGGAAGAGACTTTCAGAGATCACTGAGTATGGGTTTGGTCCCCTGCACTCATAGCAGGGCCTACCATCATCCCTAACAGATACATATATATATTGAATAGTAACAAAGAGGAAGCCGTGCTAGTCTATACACTATCAAAACAAAAAGCAGTCAAGTAGCACTTTAAAGACTAGCAAAATAGTTTATTAGGTGAGCTTTCGTGGGACAGACCCACTTCTTCAGACCATAGCCAGACCAGAACAGACTCAATATTTAAGGCACAGAGAAGCAAAAGCCATAAGCAAGGAGGACAAATCAGAAAAAGATAATCAAGGTGAGCAAAGCAGAGAGTGGAGGGGTGGGGAGGAAGGTCAAGAATTAGATTGAGCCAAGTATGCACACAAGAACTTTCTGAGTCACTATAGGGGCTTGTCTGCATACTTGGCTCAATCTAATTCTTGACCTTCCCCCCGCACCCCTCCACTCTCTGGTTTGCTCACCTTGATTATCTTTCTCCAATTTGTCCTCCTTGCTTACTGTTTTTGGTTCTCTGTGCCTTAAATAGTGAGTCTGTTCTGGTCATGGTCTGAAGGAGTGGGTCTGTCCCATGAAAACTCACCTAATAAACTATTTTGCTAGTCTTTAAAGTACTACTTGACTGCTTTTTGTTTTGATATATATATTAAGTTTATTTGCCCCACATCGCTAAATGGCCTCCTTAAGGATTGAGGTTGCAACCTTGGGTTTTGCAGGCCAGTGCTCAAACCACTGAGATATGCCTCCCCCAATTTTATGGTTATACAAACTGGCCACCAGGTGCCATGACAATCAATGGGATTGACGCCACCAATCAAAGTGGATGCCATTTCCCTTTAGCTTCTTCATGTAAAAATGAAGGAGTCCCTAGAAATGACCATAATAAAATTTCATTGAATGTAAAGCTTGTAAATACTAGACTCCTGGATTAATAGCTGCAAGAGTGTGATGGCCACTCTCTTCTATTTTTTTTATTGGGATCGAAACCAAAGTTCCTTTGGAAAAGATGTAGGCTTCTTAGTCTCCATGGCCCTGGCATAGCAAGGTACTTAGGAATGTAGTTACCTTGCTGCAGTGGGGCCAATGTTCAGCAAGGCGGAGGATCAGAAAAATGTGAAAAAGTGGGAAATGGTAGCAGGAAGGGGCAAAAATTAAGAAACTGGGTGTGGCGGGGGCAGGAAAGGATACAGAAGACTGGGGAAGGGGAGGACATGAAGTGTAGAAGGAAACTGAGCATGATGGGTTGCGGGAGGATGAGAATATGATGTATAGGGGACAGAAGAGAAAGAGGATAACATGAAGGGAGGACAGTTAAGAGAGGAGAGACACTGCTATCATCTCCATTTCTCCTTCCCTAACTATGTTATCTTACTAGTGACAGACAGACCGTCAGCTTCATATGCTCAAGAGGATAAATAAATAGCAGCTGTCGGAATATTCAAAAAGGTAAGTAAAGAACAAGAGAATGTTTTGCTATCTGGAACGTTCAGAGATACCAGATATGTATTGTGATACATGGAACAGCTTTCAAAAATGCACTAAAGCCTGGGCAGGTCATGAAATCTTAGTGAGACCGTTGGGGTGGGCTTATCAGAATTTGGCAAAGAAACCTATTTCATTTAATTACTACTACTGATTAGACTCTTGCACAGTTCAATTTTTAAATGGTTGTAACTTTGATAGATAACATCAACATTTATCTTAAAACATTTTAATATAATTTTTATCAAATTTAAACTTTAAGGCCAGATATTTCTTTAATGGCTACAGACATTAAAATTCAAACAAAGTTAAAGCTCTAGCTGCCAAGACCAGATCAAAATATATAAAGTAAAGATCCTTATACCACAGTTCTCAGGAAGCATTTTGCTTACTTTGTGTAGCTGTACATTTTAAATGATCAATGTGAATATTTTAAATCAGTTTGTGTCTACAGTGAAATTGACTTTATCACCATTCACTGAAAAATCTAGTTTGTTCAAGCCTATTAATCATTTTTCATCTTTGTACTGAAATCTGAGCTTCCAAAAGCAAAAAACAAGCAAAAAAAACAAAAAAAACCCCAACCCCCCAAAAAAAACCCCCAAAAAACAAAAGAAAACCTCAGCCCCAGAAAAAAAATTGCTGTCTTATCAAGCCAGTGGGAGCCAGTCTAACTGATGCCTAAAAATTTACTGTACTGTAACACAACTATAACTAATGCCTCAAAAGAAAGCTTAAATGTGACTTAAGTATTTCATAGGCCTTATAGTAACCTGTCTACATAGGTGTGATTTTCACACTTAATGCAACCATCATCTTTCATATATGCTGAATAAGAGGTCGTAAGTATAACTTCATATCCATAAAATGAGCTTGATATGTTCTTCTCTGGGATTACTTTTGAAGTCACCCAAACAGCTCATAAATATATTAAATGTGTGACAGCCTGTAATTTTTTAGGCCCATACAAGACCTCTTATCTTTATCTGCAGACTGTCATTCACCTCCTGCATAGGGCACTTTTTGAAGAAAGTTATTTAATTTATGGATAGATGCCTGCTTTTAAGACTCATTGGCCGTGTCTACACTAGCCAAAAACTTCGAAATGGCCACGCAAATGGCCATTTCGAAGTTTACTAATGAAGCACTGAAATACATATTCAGTGCTTCATTAGCATGCGGGCAGCCAAGGCACTTCGAAATTGATGCAGCTCGCCGCCGCGCGGCTTGTCCAGACGGGGCTCCTTTTTGAAAGGACCCCGCCTACTTCGAAGGCCCCTTATTCCCATCTGCTTATAGGAATAAGGGGCCTTCGAAGTAGGCGGGGTCCTTTTGAAAAGGAGCCCCATCTGGACGAGCCGCGTGGCGGCGAGGCATGTCAATTTCGAAGTGCTGCGGCCGCCTGCATGCTAATGAGGTGCTGAATAGGTATTTCAGTGCTCCATTAGTAAGCTTCGAAATGGCCATTTGCATGGCCATTTCAAAGTTTTTGGCTAGTGTAGACATAGCAAAGATTCTAACAAAAGCCTCTACACCTCCACATTAGCTGCTGGAAATGGGACACATCCTCCCTGAAGGGCCTTCCTCTTGATTGGGGCTCCTTTTCATGAGCATGTATAATTAGACTTGCCTCTGGAATCTCCACTATATTGCATCTGACAAAGTGGATTTTTGTCCACAAAAGCTTATGCTCCAAAATATCTGTCAGTCTATAAGGTGCCACAGGATTTCTCATTGTTGGTTTTTTTTTTTAAGTCTGTGCAGGTGACCAACAAATTAGTTATCATGGATGTTTGCTTCAAAAAGCCTAATGCTCCACTGTTTCTGCAAATGAACAGCTAGGAAAAGTTGATTTAAAAAAAAGGTTAGAATTTAAATATTAGGAGGTTTCCTTAAGATAAGCCATTGCAGAACTGTTAATTGAAGCTCTGAATTAACTTGTCACAAACAAGTTTAAGAGATTTTACAAAATTTAAATTATTTGTTCCCATTCTGTGTATGAGAGTTCTTGGACACAAGGCGTTTTGTCTTTGGCTTTGCAAGCTTGTTGCAGGTTTGCGGGTCCCAGGAGCTGAGAGAGACAAGATAGGTGAGGTAATAGTTTTTCCTGAGCTAATTTCAGTTAACGAAAAGTGACCAGTTTTGGTGCTCTACTTTCCTGTAGAAGAGCTCTATGCTGGGTGGACTGTGGAGAAAGTTGATCTAAGGTACATTGACTCAAGCTACAGTATTAGGGTATACACTAGGTTGATTTTCTCTGATAGTGTAAACCAGCCCTCAGAAGGGAAAACAATTGTATCCCATGCATCCTCAAGTTGCCATGCTCACTGTCCCTGTGCTGACTCTTTCTTCTGTGTCTCTTCTTAGGCCTTACTTGACCATTCCTGACTTTTTTCTTAATGCAGACTGCTGCATTTATGTGTTCTATTAAACACTGCCTCATCTGTTCAGTCCCTTTTCTTTGAACATGACCTCAGTCCTTTATTGATGCTTGAACCTGAGATCTTTTCCTGACAGCTTTTCTAAGTGACACCCACAAGTGTAGAGCTCCATGGCTCTGATACACAATAAACTGTAAATGTAGTCCTTGTGTTTTTCTGTCTTTTGCAATTATTTGTATTATTTGCCAAATAGGAGACAAAAATAGGATTTAAATGGTTTGCATGCAATATGCTTTCAGTTATCCCATGGTTTAATTAGGTCAATAGTATTAGGCAGGATTTAGAGATTAAATCAAGAGTAAATTTTCTCCCTGAGTAGTCTAACAATAAGCTGTATGCAATCTCTGCTTTCTCTAATTCTCTACATGCTGAATAATGATAATTAAACAGTCATATTAATACTTGTGCTTTTATATGAAATAGTGAGATTTGATTAGCTCAAAGCATTTCATTAGTATTAATTAATCCTTACAGCACTCCACGTTTTTACAGGAGGGGTGAAGGCTGAACTGTATAAACATAGGTTGTTAAGAATTAAAGATGTGATCCAGAGCCCAGCAAAGTCATTAGATATCTTTCAGGCCCTAAATCCAATAGCAGGCACCTAGGCAAACAGCCTGCTTTTCAGAGTTGCTAAGCCCTCAGTCTCCAAAGGAACTCAAACCACAGGTGTGGTACTCAGAACCTCTGAAAGCAAAACCACTTTTGCAGATGCCTAAATACAGATTTGGGACCTATCTATAGGTTTGAACATGCACAAGGTCACTGAGTAAGTGTGCGGTAGAGCCAGCAGCAGAATGCAGTTCCATTGACTTTTGTCAGGAGACATTATTCCTTCGTTTTACTTTTGTTTGTGGCATGTTTAAGAAACAGGTATGAATGGATGGGCAGTCACTCAGTTATAAGAGATTGCACGATAAAGCAATAAAGTCCAACCTTATAACCTTAATCCCAGAAAATCAGCTTTCAAGGAGTGATACTTGCCATAAACTTTAAACTGAGCACTTACAGTTTTCATCCCTCTAAGTGAGGGGTATCCTTGCTAGGAAAACCTGAGGGGTGAAATTCTGGTCCACTGGAAGTCAGCCTCCATTCTGTTGCTCTCAGAGCATCGACAAAAGGCTACAAATAATTCCATGATCAGTGAGATAATGGAGAGTCCAGCCCTGTATCTGGCTCTTCAACTGTTCCCATGGTACTCTGTCATTATGCTGGTCAGACACTCCATCATTTGATGCCAAATAACATTTAAGTGTATTATAGTCATAAAACGTGTCTGATTTTTATACGTCTGCAAGCTGATTATTTTAACTAAGCTTTTTCACACACTGCAGTACTCTGTAATGTCTCTGTGGTTCATAAGACGCATGGAAACTATTATTTACTTCTCAATTCTTTTGAGTCAGGGAACTGCAGGTTGTACTTTAGTAGCTAATTCTGAAATTACCCTGCAATTTTTTAATCTCAAAGGTTTCTCTTTTGAATATTTCCTCTTTGCACTCCCAAATTAATTTTCACTCTTAGGCATGGGCAGTGGGTATTGTAGGCAGGGGAAAGCAATGCCTTCCCTACCTGCCTCACCTGGCACTTCCCATGCTCTACTTGAGGCCCCCAAGTTTCCTCCCCAAGCCAGCTCTTGTGGGTGGCAGAAATTGCCGATGGTAGGCTGGGGGGTGGGCAGCCGCACCATGTACTGACTTCTTGGAGTTCTGGGGCCATACTCTCATGGGCTGGGGGACAGTGGCCCTGTTGTGTGTATATGGGGATTTGGGCAGTGGCCAAAATGGGGGACAGGGCCTCGGGCAGAAGGGGCATGACTGCGGGAGCTTGGGTCCCCAAGCTGTAGGTTTCCCTGCTGCCCATGCTCTTAGGTATCATATTCAAACAGGAAACAAAATATTTCAAATTAAGAGTCCAGACAGATATTATACTACAGATTTGCTCCATATGATGTTTATCCTATTCTAATAGTGCAGAAAGGTGAAGCAATAAGTGATGGAATTAAACAGAAGAAAAGTTCATTTAAAAACAGTACTAGTGCTATAACATTGAGATGTGAGGCCTCACAGTGTCCTTCCTTTTAAGGGTCAACTAAAACACATCATGATCACCCTAAGGAAGTGGACAGCCAATATTTATAGAAGTGGGGAAGGAGGGAAAGGCACGCCATTCATACCACACTTAAGTCAGGTTAATGATTTATCATTCCACTTTTGAAAACTGCAGAAAATGATGAATGTAGAATGGCTGCCTAACCAGTCTCTTCTACTTAGTGTCTCGAAGGAAATTTTAAAAAGTGGAGAAAGGCCTTTTGTATACTTTCTTTGGGGCACTCCACCTTCAGGGACACTTTCACGTGTGTGCTATAGACATTAGTACATGAACTATAAGTTACTCCCTAACTGTTCATGAAAGTCAGCTCCTCTCTAGTCTTTTCCCTCCTAAATCAGGGCTTGCTGCAGCTCCCCTGGAAGCCAATCACAAATTTATCATTACCTTCAATGGGATTCGGAGCAGGCACTAAGAATTAGGAATATATGATAATGCACTCCACCACCAGCTGGCTGGGGGGGGCGGTGTGTGCGAGTGAAGTATAATGTTCTTTTGGGATTGGTGCAATAAGGGAGGCAGGTGCTACTGTGTGAAAGTATGCAGGGCTCATTAATGTTTGCTGGGTAGTTCGACAATGTGATCTTGCCTCCACTTCTTTGGTATCCCTGTTCCTCTAGCGCTCATGTGAGCTGCTGAACTGCACTGGATAGAATCAGAGTTGCTTGCATATTGGCTGATCCACAGTACTGGCTTAGCTAACGAAGCTGATAATTTAACTTTTGTTCATCAAGCTGAGTCCCCTGGAACACTTGCAAAGATCCTTCTGATTTTAAAAATCCTGTTAAACAGTAAAACTGTCAAAGCTATACCACAATTTACCTGTTGCATAAAAGGTTGTGTCTGTCAGATATGAGGCTCTTTAGTTTTTATATTCAGTTCAGCAGGAGAATTTACCCACGGTGTCTTCAGTACAGTTGCTGTTCCTTTATAACCTTGTGAGGAGAAGAGTTGTAATATAACACTTATATTATTAGCATTTTCATAGTCTGTAAGCAAATCAATCATTGCAATGGACAAGCAGGACTTGGGGCTCTTGAGTCATAGCTTGTAAGGCTGCTCAGAGGAAATGCTGTGTGTGTGTGTGTGTGTATCTATATATAGAGATATAGACATATAGAGATATAGAAATATATATTAGTTCTGATGCTGGTTTCCAGATGTCAGTTCTTCAGGGCTGTCAAGGTATTCTTGAGTGACAGAAAAGCAACAGCAATATGCTACATGAAGAATTAAAAATATATATATATATTGTGAAGGAATATTTTGGATTATTGATGCCCCAAATAGTGAACTAACATATTAGCATTACTTCCTGAGACAAGGGGACTTACATATTAAGTGAAATCCTTAAAATATGACCTGCATATATATTGGTCATATTTATGTAGTACAAAAAGACCTGATTCCTCACCTGTGCATGCACACGGACAAGAGAACCCACAGAAGTCAATGGAGCTCCAAATAGGTGCTGCAGTCCCCCTGCCCATCATTAGTTGCAGGCTCCGGGACTCAGGTCCGAATCCTGCACGCTTGCTCTAAGGTTCACATGAATGTCTGACTGGATTCCTCCGGCTCTCTTTCTCCATTAGTCCTCTCTCTAGCATTTAACAGAGGCAGAAGTTAAAACCATTCATCCCGTAAGAGTGAATGTACTGGCAAATACTGCCTATTGGGAAGCTGTGGTCTGTGCTCACCTTTGGAGAGTAAATGTGGGGTATCATAGAAGACTAAAGGGGAAAATAATACAGATTTATCATAGTTATGTCCCTTTGTATAACTACAAATAAAAATCTCAAAAGACACTGAAGAACCCACCCAATTATCCAGAAAGTCCATTAAGGGAACAAAAGAAGTACTGTTTTCCTGCCCCCCACAAGTGAGGAATCGATTTAAGAATACTATTTCTTGCCTGAGAACAGTATCTGCATTATGCTTGTGAGTTTTTACAGAATCTTAACCAATACTGTCTGTTCATTGTGTTTAAACAAAGTCCAGAGCATAACTGATGATGATTCTGGAGGAGAATAGGGGTAAAATGCCTTGTGTCCTCAAAGTTAGCCAAAAAGGAAGAATCAAGACCATGTGGAGAAAGTAAATAAGGAAATGTTTTTTATTACTTCTCATAACACAAGAACTAGAGGTCTTGTGTCAAAAGAAAGTAATTGGCAGCAGGTTTAAAACACACAAAATGCAGTCAACCTGTAGAACTCTTTGCCAGAAAATTCCATGTAGGCCAATACTATAACAGGATTCAAAAAAGAGCTAGATATATTCATGGAGGATGGGTCCTTCATTGACTATTACCTAGGATAGGCATGAATGGCATCCTTAGCTTCTATTTGCCAGAAGGTGGGAATAGGTGACAAGGGATGTTTCACTGCCTGTTGATGACTACCTGTTCTGTTCATTCCCTGAGGTACCTGGCATTGGCCACTGTCACAGGACAAGTAACAGAGAGGTAACTGAGTTAGTCTGTATCTTCAAAAACAACAAGAAGTCCTGTGGCACGTTATAGACTAAAAGATATTTTCGTGGGCAAAGACCCACTTCGTCAGATGCATGAGTGGGGGAAGTTTCAGAGGAGGGTTTAAAGAGGGAGTCTCAGTCAAGGGGAGGCCAGAGCTGACAAGCTCTGTTCAGTCACAGAGGATGTGGCCCATTATCAGCAGTTAATGTGGAGTAAATTTTGGGGAGTAAAGGCACTTTGAAGTAGCACAGGCACCTGTCATGCTGGCACTTCAAAGTCTGACACTACGAGGTTGCCGCAGAGAGAATTAGCTTAATGAAGTGCTGCATATTCATCACAGCACTTCATTAGTATTCTCCGATCAGGCTGATTACCATGCCCCCTTCAAAGAATGGAGCTAGTGTAGACACAGGTAACATCTGTAGGGTGGTGTACATTGATAATTTCCCATATTTTAAAAAAAGGATAAGGATTCTGCACGAGCTACTGTAAACATGTCAGGATGCTGCCAATAATTAGAAGCAGAGACATCTTAGCAGTGCAAATGACAGAGATCTTGGTAGCCTGTTTCAGGGGTGAGCAAACTTTTTACATTGGGCCCCGCTTCTTGTCCCTGCAATTAGCCAGGGCCCCCCATTCAGGAGTAATGAGCTGCACTCCCCTGGCAATGGTAGCTGAAGAGGGGGAAGGCAGAGAGGCTGGTGGAGCCTCATTACCTAACAAATAACTTTGTTAGTCTTTACAGTGCTACAGGAATGCTTGGTTTTTGTTATTGCCTATGTAAAAGTTGAGAAATAAAGAAACTTAAATGACAAGACTGGAGTAGAACTCAGTAGTTTGCTGGGAGTAGGGGCTGATATTTGACAAACTTGCCCTACCACCTTTCTCAGCCCTCCCAGACAACCCTTAAAACAGAAAATTCATGCTTAAGGAACCCACCTAACTAGTTTTCCAGCAGTCCCAAGTAGCTCCAGGCAGCTTTTGAAGTTGAACAAAATATTGACATACTTGCACGTCAACAAAACAAAACAAAACAAAAAACCCTACCCTTTCTCTAGTCTCTGGGAAGCTGAAGCAAGGGGCTGCAAAATCTGAGTCCCTTCTTACTCCTGCTGGGAGATGTTGACCATGTGGCTGGGATATTCCAGTGGATCCAGGGGACGGTGGACCCCTAGGAAGTTGGAGGTCTGGCAGGAGCACAGGCCAGGTGAGCCAGGGAAGGCCATGGGGCAGCAGAGGAGAAAGACCAGAAGTGACGCTGGCCCTCTGGCACCCGCAGACTGTGGGGGCAGGGGGGGAGGCAGCCCATCACACCAGCACAGCACAGCTGTGCACAGAAGCTACAAGAAGGCAGCAGAGGAGCCCTGTGTGTGGGGGGAGATGATTGCACTGCACCCCCTCCTTTTGAATTTTGCACCTCCCCCAGGGAGCGCACCCCCCAGTTTTGCACTGCTGGCCTATTTCTTACTTTTTGATATATTTCTTTATTCTAAGTAACACTTAGATAGGTGAATTCTTCCTGTACAGAATTAGCCTGACATCCCTTTAGTTGTATCAATTTGTGTAATATTTATTTGAACAATATTTTTTTAAAAACAAAAGCAAAGATTGGGTTACTTGCCCCTGTTCTTATTCAATTGCTTAATGAACAGAATGAGCTGTCGTTGGGATGTGTTATCATTTACAAGAGGAAAAATGCAATGCAAAATAATATAGGCTTGCAAAGTAGAAAATAAGCACGTTTTTTACATTTTCAGCAGGGAGCCATAATTTTATAATTCTGCACATCAAGTCATCATTTTCCATAATGTCCACCTGGCACTTTGAAATAATGAAATGTTGACTCTGATGAATATTTAAAGTGTTATTTGTTAGCTAGGAAGACCATTAGTTCATATTCTAGCTCTTCCTGGTAAAATGAAGATGCAAATCATAGTTAGATTATTATTGTGTGGTTTGTGGGAGCAGGATGCAAAATAGTTTCTACACCAGGAAACCAATTTTTGGAGCTTCTGAAATGATAGCAGACAATCATTTTTTATTGAGTCAGGTTTTTAGTATGCTTTATCAAGAGGCCTCTGATGAGACCAAAGTCTATAACATTTAAAATGTTCCCAAATAGAAAATCTTGTCAGTGCAGAACATTTGTTTTCGAAGAATGAGCCAGATTTATCAAAGAAGAGGCGGGGTAGATATTTTTCACTAATTGATTTTCTTTTATTGGTCATGTATTTACTTTCAAGTGTTGTGGAACACTTGCAGTGACAAATGCTTCATTTTAATGTGTAGAGAAAATCAGTAGTATTTGGATTGTGCTATAGGCCAACTAGTTTTGTTAAAGTGGAACTGACCCAAAGAATCATGCATTGTAGCCCTGAGAACAAGACAAACATCTCCCTCCCTCCCTTACAAACTATGGCCATACAAGAATTAAAAAAAACAAAACAAAACAGCTAATTACCAGTGTACCAGTTCTGTATGTATTCCATTTTAATTGTGTGAGTATTCTCATTGAAATCAATAGCATATAACACTTGATTAAGGCTTTTTAGGATCAGAGACTAATATCTTAGTATGTAGACATAATGGCTCTTTCTACACTAGCTTCCAGCTTTGAAGGGAGGATGGTGAGTAGGGTGTTGGGAGATTACTAATGAAGTGCTGCGGTGCATATGCAGCACTTCATTAAGCTAATTCTCCCCTGAGGCAACTTGGAAATTGCAAACTTCGAAGTGCTGGCTCGCCTGTAGCTGTGTCTAACCCGCTGGTCCTTCAAGTGCCTGTGCTACTTCGAAGTCCCTTTACTCCTCAAACTACATATCATAAACCATCTCTTCCATAAACCAGATGCATGCAATTTTCTAGTGGGCTTGGACTGCAAAATGCAATTCAGGAACACAGGTATCTTTTATCTCCCATGATGGTGGACCGTTCTGTTCCATGATCATCCCTTTATCTTGGAGCTCATTCATGGGCATCTTTAACTTACTCCAGCTGTGTTTGACTCGAAAGGGCCAATACTCATGGAAATTGCCATGGTGCAAGAGAATACTGGCCAGGCTGTCTTTTTCTTCTTGCTGGCTGTCAGGAGGGAAGGCATAGGGGCTGTTATGTCAGCTGTCTAACAGAGAAGAATCTCTCTGAACTGGAATGACTCCTCAGGGTTGATGCCACTAGTGATAAATTATAATGTTTTGTCTCAGTAGTGCAAAGTGGCCTGATTATGGACTAGAATGTGGTCATACTATGCAATCTTTAAAAAAAACAAAAAACACTACATAAATGTAACTTTGGCATTTCTGGAGGAGGGGAGTGGATATTTATTATTATTATTATTATTAGTAGTAGTAGTAGTAGTAGTAGTAGTAGTAGTAATGTACTAGCACCTAATGCAAGCAAAACTGACCGTTCCATCAACATGTTTGTTGTTCATGCAACTAGGCTGCTCCTTCACCACAAGAGCTACCATCTAAGTTGCAAAGGATTCTGAATCAGATATCTGACTCATCAGCTGTGTCTACACTACAAAAATAACTTCGCAGTTGCTTACTTCAAAGTAAAAGTTTGAAGTAAGCAACTTCAAAGCTGACCATCTGCACACACCCTACTTTGAAGTTACATTTCGAAGTAGGGCACTACTCCATTCCTGGGAATGGAGTAAGGACTTTGAATATGGGTTCCCTGCTTTGAAGTTAACTTTGAAGTAAGGTAAAGTGTGTGTAGACTCTCTGCTGGCTACTTAGATGTAGTGCCTAACTTCTAAATTATCTTCAAAGTTAGTTCCTAATGTAGATTCACCCATGGAATAATAAGGTGTCGTGCAAGAGTCACAGTGTACATAATCCAAAAATGAACTCCATTTATCATTAATCGTGGTAGCACCTGGAAATCCAGCTGAGATTAGAAGTCACGGGGCTAAGCAAAATATCATACATGGAGCAAGAGACAAATCCTTCCCCAAAGAGCTTGCAATCTAAATAAAAAATGCAGATGAAGTGTTTTTAATTTCTATTTTACTGATATGGAAGTAAGTTGCAGAGAAATGCCCCCTGTCCACCTCAGTGTGTGGGTAAGTTGACTCAGCCACCCATGAATATGGACAGCCACAGAAGTGAGGAAGAGAGACAATTGATGAGGGACATTGAGTAGTGTCTTCCTCTGTGGAACCTTTGGCATCCATTGGCCAGCTGGACAGAGGGCTGAGATGATTGGCCTACATCCCCCAGCTCCAGAGTCTGAAACAGAAACTTGGATTACATAGAGCTGCCCGTGGCTGTGTTCCAGTAACCACATCCTAAACTAGGAATGGGAATGCTTCCCCGATCACTAAATGAGCTACTGGCCAGCCCCAAATGCTGTGCAGTTAGCCAATAGACCTGTTAGGGATCGGGGAAGAATTCTTTTTCTCTCGTGGGCCAGTTGCCTGCATCTTGGAGAGTGTTTTGACTTCCTCAGAGCAATTTCAAGAAACAGTAAGTTAATTAAAATGTGCTTAATTCCCAAATGAGGTAGTTGCTTGAGTTGCCAATGTGTCACAACTTGCAGTTGGTTTGCAGTGTGATTATAGGAATAAAATGAATGCTTCCTGGGGTAAAAATATTTAGGATTTTGCTGAGGGAAGATTTAGTGATTCTTGCTGGGTGAGGTCCTTAACCTTCCTCACCCTTCACAAGGAAGGCAGGGAAAGCTCAGAATGAACTGAGTTCTAGGGCTAGGCTGAGGAGAGCCTACTCAAAGCTACAGGTTGAATGGTAGGAGCCCTGGTACCCCTGCACTGGAAACACTTAAATCCGTGGTGTATGAGAATAGAGCAGATAGATAGGCAGGGCCCTTTCTTCTGTATCTACATTAATAACAGTTGTGGTCTGCCACTTAAAATTCATCCATGTGTCTCCTTTCATGTCAGCACTGGATCTGGATCAACTTAAGTGGTTTCCCCAAGGTCAGACCAGAAGTCCTGAGCCGAGAGAAGAACTGAACTCAAAGCACCCAAGCTCCACTTTGCATTTTAATCACAAAATAATATTTTTCCTTTTTTAATTGCAGAGGTGGGTCTCTCCATCCATGGCACTTTTATTCCTTCCTTCAGTCTGGCTGCATCTACACTAACCCCTTCCTTTTGGAAGGGGCATGGTAATGAGCAAGTTGGGAAGATGCTAATAAGGCACTGCCATGAATATGCAGTGCCTCATCAGCATAATGGCAGCTGCACACGATTTGAAAGTGCTGCTTTTGAATCATGTGCTTCCTGTGTAGACAGGGCCTTTCAAAAGGACCCCCTGGACATTGAAAACCCCTTCTTCCTATTTGGTTTTAGGAATATGGGGCTTTCAAAGCCCAGGGGATCCTTTTGAAAGAATCCCGCTTATACGGGCAGCACGTAATACAAACATGGCGCTTTCAAATCACACATTGCCACTATTATGCTAATGAGGCACTGAATATTCATGTCAGTGCCTCATTAGCATCTTCCCAACTCACTCATTACCTTGCCCCTTCCAAAAGGAAGGGGCTAGTGTAAATGTAGCCTCTGTCTCCAGAAATGGGAAGTGTGAGGGCCAGGAGGTTTTGGTCCTGGGATGGTTAAAATATTAAATGTCTTCACTTCAGTTGAGAGGTACTCCTGGAAACTCATGAGGAGGATGGTTCCAGTTTGGCATGCTAAATATCAAAAAGCTGCAGTGAAATAATGTTCCTCAAGTGGCTGGTGGCCATGAGAATCAAACCATAGTCTACTGAGAGCAGCAGGCGGCTTGCACATTAGCCTGTCAGAAAAAGTATTCCGTAAATCTGTAGTGCTGTGTAGTCAATGGAGACTTTGCAAAGCTACCAGCAGGTTTAATGCAGATTGCTTCAAGATTTCATTAGCTTATGTGATTTATTTTTCTGAGCAAATGTCTTTTTTTCTCCTTCAGTCTGCTGTGAAAAAAGCATGTGTACACCCTGGGTTTCATGGCTGAATTAGCAGAATACCACCAAGCTTTAGCTTTCCCTATTAGCATATTGAGTGCTTGCACCGTCCTGGCTCCAGTAACCTCATTGACATACAAATATTCATACAAAACCATTTCAGTTCTGGGATGGTTTGGGGGGATCTAGTGCTGATTTATGTATACTTCTTCCACATATGGTAAGAAACCTAAACACTGTGCAGGCTGCAGAGTGTTTCTGCAAAATAGAATATGATTATAAGGATTGTGGGGAAAGTAATAGGCAGTAAAAAAGTGTGTTGCAATCTGCATTGGGAGCATTTAAACAATGATATGGACCTTACTGCACAGATTGGCAGCATTCAAAATTTAACACATTCAACCCTAGCAAAAGAGCAATGGTCTTACTTTTCCTCTAATCCGCTGATAAATGGAACATGTAACTGTTTCAGGTGATGAATCACACAGCAATAACTTAAATTTATATTTGCCCCAAAATGCCATTCATTTCCTGTGAATTTGTTCAAAAGGCAATAGTAAATAGTATCATAATGGTAAAACCAGTAATTGATTGCTTATCAAACTTCTCAGGCAGGAGAGAGCTTAATTATGCTACTTAAGCCTATTTCACACCTACATTTATTACAACAATACAGACAGAAGATGGCACTGTTTATTCATTGTTTTAGAAAAGCAAAGCTATTGCTCTGTAAGTTGAGAGGAAAAACTGCTGCTATATTGGAGAAAACAGAGAAAATGAAGGTGTTACCTTTTTATGATAAATGCATTTTTCCTCAGATTGCGGAAAAAAATCTTTTTTAAGGCTTCAGTGCTGCAAAGACTTATCCATGTGCTGACTTTAGGCAAGTGATAGTCACCCTGAGTTCAAAATGTATGTAAGCCCTTCAAAGACCAGGAGCAAATATGCAATAAAATGGGGGAAATACTGAAAGAGGGAAATGTATTGGTTTCCTTTAAATGTGTAATTTTTATCTTGGAAAACAATGACATATCTACAAGAATATTTACAAGACTATTTAAAGGGCAACAGATAGCCTTTTAATTAAATTTACAAGATAATCCAGTTTTTTGTTTGTTTGTTTGTTTTTTTAAGAATCACTTAAGCTTACGTCTAAAGCACAAGACAGGGGTGTGCTTCCAAACTGTCAAACACTCATGCTAGTGCTCATTGAGCCAGCTTGCGTATAAGTAGCAGTGGAACTGCAGTAGCACAGGTAGTGGCAGTAGAACAGGAGTGGGCAACCTGTGGCCTGTGGGCTGCACACAGCTCACTGGGGCTACACCTGTGTCCCACTGCCTCCCCTGCTCCCCGGCTGCCCCCTACCCTCCCCACTTCTCATGAACTGGGGCACAAGAATTGTCCTCCTGACTTGCCTACTTCTCTCCCTCTCTCCCAGCACATCTGGAGTGCACAAATTGCTTGATTCCCCTCTCGTCCCTGCTACTCCCCCTCTGAGCTAGAACTCAGCAGGTCAGCTGTTCGTGGTGTTCCAGTTCTGGAAGAGAGGGTGAAGAGCATGAACTGATCATGAACCCAGCAATTTGCGTGCTCCAAAAGTGCTGGGAGAGAGGGGGAGGATCAGGTAAGTATGGGGTGCTCCAGTGCACCAGTGCGCAAGAGGCACATGCAGGGGCAGAGAGGGGATCCATGGGCTATAGGATAATCCCAGTGGGCTGCGGGATGCTGCAGCCCACTGAAGTGAAAGGAGGCCACTCGTGTGACCCACTCACCATGCATGGTTGCCCATCCCTGATCTAGAGGCATGGCTGAGCAATGTGGAATTCTAACCTAAGGAAACTGGGGAGTATGTATTCTGTTCTTTTCGGTCATGCTGCCATTGCCCATGATACTGCAGCCACACTGCTATTTATACTTGTGCTACATCTCATCGAATTTGTGCGTGTGTATGTATGTGAGCTGGGAATCACCTCGGTAGTAGCTCACACTGTAGACAAAACCAATGAACTTCAGCGTCAGTAGGAGAAGCTTTGCAGTGCACAAATGCTTGCCTTAAATATATAACTTTACACACATGAACTAAATTTAAGTGCATGAATACTTCTACTAATTGTAATAGGGTTATTCTCATACTTTAAGTTAATCATCTTTTTAAGTATGTGCAGGACCAGAAACCAAGTTTTGTAAAATATTTGCTGTTAACAGAGAGAATATAATCATTATTCTTAACAGAAATAACCTTCATACTGCATCACCAAGGGGAAAATTGTGTAGAGTTCAACATTCCTGCAGTGAGGAAAAAAAAGTTGTCAATCTAGGATTTTTTAAATAAAAAAATGTGCTATAATTGAATGTGCTGTTAATACTACATTTAAATGCTGAATAGTACTTTCATGTGAAATATTTTAGTTCTTCTGAGAAAGTGCAAAGACTTTTACTGGGCTTTAGTGCCACAGGGTTAATTCCATTTAACCTCCTCTGCTCCCTTCACAAGTGGCAGTACTGGAGAGACAGGATGAGATGCCTTGAGATGTCACAGAGTTTAGCTCTAAGCTTTCTGTTTACATGTATTTTTTTTCTGCTGGGTCATTGTATCAGTCTGAACTGTAAAATCAAGCTTATCTTTCTCATGTGAGTAAAAGTTATGTAAATAAGGAAAATTGGGGTTGGCCCAAAGTGAGAACAACATCCAAAATGTGGAGAGGAGATGTGAAAATGAGTCTCCTATTTTTAATGCTACGAACATTCTTTTCTTCATCCTATATTGCATGGTACTAAAAGCAATAAAAGCATGGTCAAAATAGATAAATATTCCTGTCCCACATTACATAGGAATATGGTGGAAGGGAAATAAACTGTCTTCCTTACTTTGGCGGATATTTATTCACTTTTGTGCACATCTGTTCAAAATGTTTTTGCATAATTTAAAATTACTTAAAATTAAATATCTTCCAGATTTGTGGAGTGTTAGTGAAATATTTTTCATTATTGACAATATAATTGAAGTTCAACATGATATATTTTTCTCCACTCTCTGGATGTCAGTGAATTACCTGTGATACTAATTTGGGTTTCAAAATAGGATGCCTGGGATTTTAATTTTGTATTTCTTCATGGTTCTTGAGGGACTAATACTTACTCCATATCATCAGGTGGGTTAGAAGAAGCCATCCTAACTTTCTCTTTTGCACCCTAGGAACTTTTTTGGCTGGTGGAAAATTGCATACAAGTTAGGCTTATTTAAAAGTTATGTTACGAGAGTATTTTGAAAACAAAAACAAATGCATTGGAAATGATGATTAATAAATGAATGCATATGTCAGAAGATCTCCCAGGGTACAAGAGTTCTTTCTTGTTCCTAACTTAGATGTCAGAACTACTTAGCTTAGTTTTGCAGTTCTTTCACTCATGCCAGTTCTGAGATGACATCAGTTCACCATGAAATGTGTCTAAACCTGTATGTAAGAGGGGAGTTTCTGCCTTTACTGCCATTCAATTTTAAGTAATTGAAAATGATTTGTTATTTGCATTGCTGTATCGCTTAGGAGCTTAGGATCCTCGTGGACCAGGATCACATTGTGCTAGGTGCTGTAACAACAAATCAATGTTTGATGACTTCAGGGCTGCACTTTTTGGGCCAATTTTGGGATCCTGCAACGTTTTGCCAGCATTTACTTTTCTCTTTTCACAGCAAATCCCTCTAAAGTTTATCCTTAGCCACCAGTCGGAAGCCTCATTTGAGCTGCCTGTGCTAGATTGCACCTTTTATACTTGGGCCCCAAATATGGAAGTGGAGCAGCTCTGCCCCCCGAAGAACTGTCTCAGACCTGCCCATAGTTCACTTGTCATGGATGCCATCTTAGCAAGTGCACCAGGGATTGAACTGGGAACTTCTGGGACTTAATGTTTGAGGTGCTACGGCATGCGAAAAAGGTCTTTTTGCTGAGGTTTCAACACACTGGCTGTGGCCACACTAGCTCTTCCTGTCGGAGGGGCTATCATAATGTGACACTTTGGAATATGCTAATGAGGTGCTGCCATGAATATGCAGTGTCTTATTAGCATAATGGCAGCTGTGCACACTTTGAAACTGCCGTTGTCGAAACCCATGCCGTCCATGTAGCTGGGAGCCTTTCGAAACAGCCCCCAGTTTTGAAAGTCCCTTTTTTCCCATTTGGTTTTGGGAAGAAAGGGCTTTTGAAATCTGGGGGGGTCGTTTCGAAAGGCTCCTAGCTACATGGGCAACTTGGGTTTCAAAAACGGCAGTTTCGAAGCACGTGCAGCCAACATTATGTTAATAAGGCACTGCATATTCATGGCAACACCTCATTAGCATATCCCAAAAGGAGGGGCTAGTGTGGCCACAAACACTGCAGATTAGGCACATTGGAATCCCTGTAACATCACTAACCAGTGGGCTTCACACATCTGCAGCAGGGTGAGACACAAACTGACTTCCATTTTTGGGATGCTTGAAATCAGGTGTCAGTATGACATTGCAGGAAGCACCAGCTATATCTGTTAGGCTATGTCTGCACTAGAGCAATCTGTTGACAGAAGTTACTGTAGGAAGATAGCAAAAGGGCTCTCTCAGCAAAACAGCCAACCAGAAGCTCGACAGACAGAGCTGCCCAGTGTCCCAGAAGCCCTGTCTGTCAACAGACGCCCCCCTGTTAAGAGCAATATTCTGCCTTGTGGGGGAGTGGCAGAATGGTGTCAACAAAAGTGCCGAGTTCTGTCGATTTGCTGTTGACAGAACGCCTTGGGAATGTGGACGTTCCTGGGGTTTTGTCCACAAATCGCCAGTTTTGTGGACAAAACTCTCTAGTTTAGATGTAGCCTTTGAGATCAGGGTGCTGGGCCCTTCTGCTCACCCCTTTCCCTCTCCTTTCCAGTGCACAGGACAGTGTATTGAAAGGACAATACTGGCTCTTAAGGTTTAATAAAGAGGGGCTCTTTCTTTCTGCTGATTTAATGGAAACCCTCACAGTGATTCCTCTGAACCAGAGTCCATAGGACAAGGTGAGGCAGCCATCTGAGGCCCCACACTTCTGAGGACCCCCCTGGTTGCTGGGTGTGGGGAGGATTACTTGGGACAGGGGGCAGTGGTAGGGGACACCACAGGAGATCACCTCCCCCACACTCGCCACATGGTGCCAATGGCAGCCTGCTTCACTCAAAGGAAATACAACATACAAGAACATGCAGTCTGTTAAGATTATTTATAACAAAAGATAAACAAAAAGGTTTAAAAGTATTGAAATGATTTCCCTTGAATCTGTAAATCCTGCATTTTATCATTTCTCTTTTAGTAATTAATGGTTTTTCAGCATTTTTTTTTCTCCTTCTTGCCATCTTTTCTCTCTGATGCTCAACATGAATTTCTCTGACCCAAAAGGAATCCTGGACTCTCTCATCTCACTTAAAACCACCAGAAATGTGAATCCTGCAGAGATCTTTGCCACAGCTACAGGTGCTGAGAGCTGCAGCAAATGGGCTACTTAACCTGTGCACAAAACAATGTTGACCTTCAGCTGTTTGAGCAATACATTGACTAGGTAAGTAAATTGGAGTCAGTGCCTTTCAACTCCAGGTGAAAAATGATGCTTTTTTGGCATCACATAAAAATACACAAAAGACCACCAAATCAAAGTAACCCTTCATGTTGCTTTCTCCCACTGAAAGTGAGTTCTGGAGTCTAAGAAAATCGGAGTTTGTGCCCAGTGATCATTTCTCTTCTTTTCTTTCTATCTATCATTAACCCAGATAATTTGATACAGCTATGAGGAGACTGTATTCAGGAAAAATAATAGTTTATATAATAGTTCATAAGAAAAACAACTTGGCTGTAGCCACACTTGGCCAAAACTTTGAAATGGCCATGCCAATGGCCAAATCGAAGGAGACTAATGAAGCGCTGAATTGAATATTCAGCTCCTCATTAGCATTCTCACACTGCTGGCCATGGCTCTTCCAAAGCACCACTTTTGAATGTGCTTGGCTCAGTGCAGCTACACGGGGGCCCCTTTGGAAAGGTCCCCGCACATTTTAAAATCCCCTTATTCCTCTCAGTGGAGGGAAAAAAGGGATTTTGAAATGTGCAGGGTTCTTTTGAAAAGGATCCCCGTGTAGCTGCGCCGAGCTGCGCGCATTCGAAAGTGGTGCTTTCAAAGTGCTGCGACCGGCAGTGTGTGAATGCTAATGAGGCGCTGAATATTCAATTCAGTGCCTCATCAGTATTCTTCGATTTGGCCATTAGCATGGCCATTTCAAAGTTTTGAACAAGTGTGGCCACAGCCCTTGTGTTCTAATGGTTAGAAGATATGTCCCCATGGACCTGGGTTCCCTGGTTCCCTGCTTAAAATCTCAGTAGATCCTCACACAGTTGGATAGCTACCACATTTCTTCCACATCCAATCTTGGAAGCAGCTGAGGGAAAATTTGGCTCTTGGTGCAAGTTAGAACAGCTCCAGAACTACTTTAACTGGCATTTTTTTTCTTGTTCCTTATAGGTGCACTGGGACTGTCTTCCTACATGACTACTGAGAACAGGATCTGCCCCTGCCTCTGTTAAACTATAATAATATATGGCGATACACACCTCATAGAACTGGAAGGGAACTTGGGAGGTCATTGAGTCCAGCCCCCTGCCCTCTTGGAAGGACAAAGCACCATCCCTGATGGAATTTTTTTTAATCTTTTTGCCCCAGACCCCTTGGCCTTCTCAGAAATTGAGCTCACTACCATGGCTTTAAAAGGGCAAAGCTCAAACCACTGAGCTACCTCTCCCCCATGTACTAAACTATAATGTGCCTTGTTTTCTTTAACTAGCACACTAGCCATTGAACTGGTGCTACAAACCTAAATGTGAGAAGCTGTTGAAGAGCTGTAATATGGTAGCAAGTTTTTGGTCAACCTTGCCACACTAAGATTTGGAATAATAACCTGCAGAATGAAAGCGCATTCATCCTATTACCATCCCCTGAGACAGCAAGTCCTGGAGTATAATTCTTTAAAGAATAATAATAATAAACCTTTGACAATTCTGGCTCTGAATCTGAATTAAATTAAATGTACAGAATAAAGGATTAGAGAACAAAAAAGTTACAAGCTGCACATACCCTTTATAGTCTGTAGGTTTGAAAGAAAAGCAGTCTTTTATATTTTCTTGTTTGTTTGCTCCTGAGATGAAAGACCCCATGTTAGGATTAGGAAAGCTTTATACAAAAGCAGGAGCTGACTCTTTTGTATGGGAAAATAAAATGGACAGCCAAATAATTTCAGTAAAAAGGACAAGAGAGATGGCTTTGAGTTTTACATGTGACAGAGAATAACTTGTATACCTTGTGCTGAATTGGTAGCGCAAGGAAAAGTTATAAATAGTGAGGAAGGGAGTGTAGTACCTCACAAAGGATAGACTGCTAATTTAAAAGCTTATGTAGCCAACAGTCTATCATTTCTAGAGCTGATTAAATTATATAAAAAGTGACTCACAAACACTTCCTTGCTTGAAGGCAGGAATTAGGTTTGGTGCTATTCATAGGGTCTGGTATTCAACTTCCATTCAGATATTTGTGAAAACGTTTGAGAATTCTGAAAGCTCCTTGAGTTTGAGTAGAAAATGTTATTTAATTGATAATTCACAGCAGGCATGTCTAGTGCATTATTACTTGTTATCCTGATAAAAATAAAAAAAAAAAAGCAGAAACAATGCCCTGAGAGTCAAGTGACCAGCCGGATAGGATGGACTGTGAACAGCTCAAGTGAGCAGTTAGTGAGAAACCCATTAGATGGTATATGTTCCACTAACCCTTTTGGGCTGGATTGAGAGTCTTGTGTTTGGTTGAAAGGCAGTGGATAGGTGGACTACCTCAGCTGCAGTCACAGAGGGTCCTTCTGATTCACAGTTCCTTTTGAGTTCCTATGGTGTGAAGGGGGCATTATGATGCAGTAGGCATTACCAAATAGTGCATACTTTCCTCCACTTTAAATCCAACTGGCTTCGCTGCCTACACACGGGGATGGAGCTGAGTCATGGCTCTATCCATTTCTCACTTTCACCCCATGGCCTGCACACTCTGTGATTCAAGGGGTCTAGTACCAGACATGCTCTTTCCCCACTACTGTGCCACTATTTAATTTGTATTCAAATTCTGGTAGGTCTTGTGTGGTCATGGAGAGGAGTGAAGAGGCTGTTGTCCTTGAAATCACCATTGGAGTGTTACCATTGCAGCTTGCTCCATGCAGCTCTGAAGGCTGCGGGGTGGGGTGGCGCCACATTCTGGGGCAGGGTGGAGGGCTGGCTGCCTGACTGTGCCCTTTCTGCCAGAGGCTCCACCCCTTTAAGGAGCTTTGCCCCGTCCCACCTTGCACAGGTGTCTACAGAGGATGTCAGCTCTCCTGTTAGCTGCAAAGAATATCCTTGTGTGAAAGAAATAATTAACATTAAATTTGGAATCTGATGGGTTGGGGTGCAAGGATGATACTACCTACTAAGATGTCTGAATGATGGCTACATGCAGTTGCTGCCAAGAAAACATGAAGTGTCTCATGCTATACTACAATAAGCCTTGGAAAAATTTAATCTCACAAAGTTGCAGAGGAAACAGTCTTCCTCTCAATACTGTAAGCTGGGTCTGAGCCAAAAAAGGGCAATGTTACCGATTTCAGCAAAATATGTATCATTAACCATTCATCTTTGCATAGAAACTTCTGTGTAGAGCTATATATCATAATTACTATCATGTACATTCTTTCTTTACAGCAGATAATGGACTAAACGTCAGAAGCATTATTACTTAATTTAATTCAGCAGCAGCCATCACCTATTTGGTCAATTTAATGCATCTTCTCAACATACGTACACCTCACAGAGCATTTGAAAGCTGAGTATGTCTAATTTAAGATGAGCTATGGTGTGATGCTGTCAAGTGATGCCATTACTACAGAAACAAGGATGAGTAATGACACAATCCTTGCTAAAATGAGCACCTTGAAATCATAGAATCATAGAACAATAGCGCTAGAGGAGACCTAAAAAAGCCATCAGGTCCAGCCCCCTGCCCTAGGCAGGACCAAACCCATCAGATCAGCCCAGCCAGGGCTTTGTCGAGGCAAGACTTAAAATATTTGCTTTTGTTTCTGTCACTTTCATGTCTCTATGTATTATTTCAAGAAATATAATTGGATTTCTTTGTGACCCCAAAACATCACAATAGCTTAAAGGGTAAAACCATATCTAATAATAAATTTATATAGATATCATTGAAAGGTAATTGAGATGATGACATTTCTAGCCAACATCATTACAATGACTTGGTCACCATGAGGATCCCTGAGAACGCATGGGTTACCACAATTTTCATTGCTTTGGTGTGTATACAGTTTGGTGCAGGGAAGGTTCTTCTGACTGCACACAACTGACTGTACTTCTACTGAGGTCGGTCTGAAAATAGATTGTCCTTTTAATGAACTATACATCTACTAATATTACGTTATGTAACTTCCTGAATTGGGGACCATTTTTTTTTAATTAATGGAATTTTATAAATGAAATAGTGTTAACCATATTTGGATGAATTTGTTAGTAACCTGTTCAGAATTATCTCTGAAGAATCTGTTATTGTAACTATTTTGTTAACTTTATGTAGTAACTAACCTCCCATTTTAAACTGTTAAAACATTGCAACTAAAGTGACTGCATATTGTAACTGAAACACCATTTTAAATTTCATACTGCCTTAACTCTTTAAAGTGAGGGGTGTGTGTGTGTCTCTGTGTGTGTGTGTGCATGCGTGTGCACGTGTGTGCATGCGCATGCACATGCACGTGCATGTGTTTTAACAGATTGAATGAGGGGTGTGTGAAATGGGATAAGTCCCAACTCCAGCCTGTTTCAGTGACCGGCTGCCAGCACCTCCTTGATGGCTGAAGAACAATGCGAGCCAACCCCGCAAAAGAACCCACCCAGGAAAGAGAAACATAAGTCCCATGAGGAAAAGAAAATCAAAGTTCCATCTGCTGTAACTGGTGTCATATGGTCCTACAGTGCACTGGGGCAGTGGAGCAGGACAGGACCAATGGACTAAAACAGATAAAAAGTGGGGTTTAAAACTAAAGAATTGAGTCTTTCAGCTCCACTATCATCCTACAGGAGCATTGGTGTGCACCAACATGAACCGTCTCCCTTCCTGATGTCTAGACCACCTGGACAGTGGATTAGCATGAATCACTGAGGATGGTAATTATATCTCATCTGCAGAACAGTGTGTATGTGTGGTGCCTAACTGTAGTAGTTGGGAACAATAAATGAATTCTGCATTCACAATGAATGTGGCATATTGTCTTATCCCCCACGCAATAAGATTCTGCTAGTTCTGTGTAATATTGACACAAATACAAAATATGGTCTCTTTGATGTGCAGATGTGATTGAGCCCTAGAAGTAGAAAGTAGTTCATAATCCACATTTTTCCATCCATAGTGCAATAGTGATCCAATATTTGGTTTACTTGAGTAAGAAGACTTCCAACTCTTTGTTTGTTACAATGCTCTTTTGACATAAGCTTCAGAACTGTCCTCATATGTGGGAGTTTGGCTAGTGACTCATCTTTTCTGATTAGGTTCAGAGACTTGATGACCTCCTGAGATCTCTTCCAGGTGTAGGATTCTATAATTCTATGAATTCAGGTGTTTATGGGTCTCTCTTTATTTCTTGCTCTGATTCTATAACACCGTTGCCAACATCTTTGCCACTGAAATTGTTACTTATTCCTCACTCTCTCTCAGTTTGGCAGGATCTCTAGAGTGGGAAGTTCCCTTTGTTCTGACAATATTAAATATAGATTTTTTCCCCAGTACTAAATAGGGATCACAAAGGGTCACATCCTATTACTGCATGTGCAACCGGAAGCATGCTGTAAAAGTCAGGAGTGAATAGCTACGTCTACACGTGAAGCCTACATCGAAGTAGCCTATTTCGATGTGGCGACATCAAAATAGGCAATTTCGATGAATAGCGTCTACACGTCCTCCAGGGCCGGCAACGTCGATGTTCAACTTCGACGTTGCACAGCCCAACATCGAAATAGGCGCAGCGAGGGAACGTCTACACGCCCAAGTAGCACACATCGAAATAGGGATGCCAGGCACAGCTGCACACAGGGTCACAGGGCGGACTAGCGCTTCTGGGGCAACAGCTAGCCGCTCCCTTAAAGGGCCCCTCCCAGACACACTCAGCCTGCACAGCACGCGGTCTGAGGAGCCATAGGCACACAGACCCCGGGCGCCGCAGTCATGGACCCCCAGCAGCAGCAGCAGCAGCAGCTAGAGGTCCACCCAGCCCTCCCGGCAGGAGCAGGGCTTGCCCTGCTCCGTGCCATGCGGGAGGCAGCTGAGCACCTCCTTGCCCCAGGGGAGGAGATGCCCCCAGGGCAGCAGGGCTCAACCCCTACCCCTGCAGCACCCCGCCCCACCCCCCGCCTCACACGCCGGCGGCTGTGGAGCTACCCCACCAGCACCGACTGGTGGGAACGGCTGGTGCTTGGGGAGTGGGACGACGACCACTGGCTCCGGAACTTCAGGATGACCCGGCAGACATTCCTGGAGCTGTGCCAGTGGCTCACCCCCGCACTCAGGCACCAGGACACTGCCATGCGGCGTGCCCTCACAGTGCAGAAACGGGTCGGCTTCGCTGTCTGGAAGCTGGCCACTCCAGACAGCTACCGATCCGTGGGCCAGCAGTTTGGTGTCGGCAAGGCCACCGTCGGGGCTGTCTTCATGGAGGTAAGCGAACCCATGAGGGGAGGGCAGGGCAGGGCAGGGCAGGGGGGCCAGAGCAGGGCAGGGGGGCCAGGGCAGGGCAGGGCAGGGCAGGGCAGGGCCACGCACACCCTGCTCACCCCTCATTGGGGCTGTCCCATGTACTTTCTCTGCAGGTTGTGCGTGCCATCAACGCCATGCTCCTGCACAGGCTCGTGAGGCTGGGGGACCCAGATGCCACCATCGCCGCCTTTGCCACCCTGGGCTTCCCCAACTGCTTCGGGGCTCTGGATGGGACTCACATCCCCATCCGCGCCCCGCATCACAGTGGCAGACGATACCTCAATCGCAAGGGCTACCATTCTGTCGTCCTCCAGGCCTTGGTGGACAGCCGGGGACGTTTCCAGGACATTTACGTGGGCTGGCCTGGCAGCACCCACGACTCCCGGGTTTTCCGGAACTCGGGCCTGTGCCTCCGGCTGGAGGCGGGGACCTACATCCCCCAGCGGGAGATCCCTCTGGGGGACACCACCATGCCCTTCTGCGTCATCGCAGATGCGGCCTACCCCCTCCGGCCGTGGCTCATGCACCCCTACACGGGCCATCTCTCCGCTAGCCAGGAGCGCTTCAACAAGTGCCTGAACCACGCGCGCCAGGTGGTGGAGCGCTCATTTGGCCGCCTGAAGGGACGCTGGAGATGTCTCCTGACCCTCCTGGATGCGGGCCCCAACAACATCCCCCAGATTGTGGGTGCCTGCTGCGCCCTGCACAATTTGGTCGAGAGCAAGGGGGAGACCTTTTTCCAGGGCTGGGCTGCGGAGGCCGCCAGGGCACATGTCCAGCCACCTGCTGCCCCCAGTCGGCAGGTGGACCCCGAGGGGACCCGGGTCTGGGAGGCCCTGAGGGCCCACTTCGATGAACAGGCCGCGGGGTGAACTCTGCCCAGGCCCCCTACTGCCCGCCCCTTCCTCCCCCACACTCCTGCTCCAACGCCCACACCATGGAGCACCCCACCGCCCCCCCCCCCACTTGTCCTGGACAAATGACAGCACGCACTTGTGGCTGAACGTAAATTTTTTTTTTCTTTCCGAAACTTTTTTTTTTTGGATGTAAATAAATATGTGAACCACAAACAGAAAACTATGTACAAATGTTCAACAAAAGCAATATGTACAAAAATAAAACAATAACAAAGAAACAACTGTCTGGCATAATAAAAAGAAAACCAGGGAGGATAAAGGGGAGAACTATGTACATGGGGGGGACGAGGCAAACGGGGGGCCGAAAAAACAGGGTCCAACTATATACAAGGGGGGGCCATGTCCCAGGCCCCTCGCCCCTATAGCCCGGCACTGGGCGTGGCCGGCCGGGAGCCCCGCTGCGCTCGCAGCCTGGTCCGTGGCTGGGTGGGAGCGGGCTGGACCGGAAGGTATGGTGGCCGGCGAGTGTCAGGTGGCTCCAGGGGTCCCTTGGCGTGCCGGCCCTTGCCGGTGGGTGGCGGGGCGACGGCGGACGGGACGGCGACGGGCGGAGCAGCTGGTGGTGGGGCTGCAGGAGCAGGCAGGGCGGGCGATGTTTCGGCCGGCGCGGCATGGGGGGCCAGGTAGTCCACCAGGCGATTAAATGTGTCCATGTAGGCCCCCCATGCCTCCTGGTGCCAGGCCAGCGCCCGCTCCTGCAGCTGGAGGTGCTGCTCCGCAACCTCCAGCTGCCGACGGTGGATGGCCAGCAGCTGGGGGTCCGTCGCCGTCGGCGGTGGGAGGCGCGGGGTCCGCCGTCTAGCCCGCCGTGGGGCTGGTCGGTCCTCGGCCGAGGGGCTGCCCTGGAGCGATGGTCCCGGAGGGCTGTCCGGGACGATTGACACCTCGCCGGCGCTCTCTTCCGGTCCTTCTGATGGTGCAGGTGCAGGACACAGGAGAGGAGGGGGGAAAGAAGAATGGAGACAGGCGTTAGTGTGGGCCCCGAGCCGTGGCCTTTGTCCCCCCAGCCCTGTGCTGCAGGTTCCCCATCCCCGTCCCCGGGAGATGCTGCTGTGATGGATGGGGTTCAGGGGTTCCCCTGCCTTGCACCCCGTCCCCTGGTGGGAGCGACTCTCACTTCACCCCACAGGGTCTGAGAGCAGGAGAGGTTTCTTAGGCCACAGATGGCCAGTTTCTGGCAGGAGTGACAGCACCAGCTGTCAGAAGAGACAGTCCTTCCAACCCGTCGTGGGGAGAAGACCCCAAGGGGGGCCCCTCGGGGATGCAGCTTTCCCCCTCCTCAGGCTGGCTGCCTACCAGCTCTCCCTTCCCCTAGCCTCTACCTGTGGCCCCCGCCCTCGCCCCCCAATTCCAAGCCAGCTCGGCTCCTCCCTCCTGTTTGTTCAGGGCAGAGGTGTCACCTGCCAGCTGTAGCGCCAGGATCCTCCTTTGGCCCTGGGAGCTCTTCGGCTCTTGTTGCTCATATGTAGCCTGAGTCTCCCTTTGGCGCTCCCCCCACTCCATCACATGCTGCTGCTGCGGGGTGTCCCACCCCCTCCTCCCGGGGGCCCCTCGAGGTTCCGCTCCCCTCTGGCCCGGGGATGGGGCATGGCACTGTCATGCGGGGTGGGGCGGGGCAGGGGCTGATGGCTGCAGTGCTGTGAGGGCCATGGCCCTGGTGTCCTTGGGGCCATGGCCATGTGAGCATGTGGGGGGCCCTGCACACATATCTCTTACCCCCGCCCTTCAAGCCCAGGGGTGTCCACCAGAGGGGGGTACCTACCTGTCGGTCCGCTCCCACGGTCCGGAGATACCCGGGGGGTGGAGGCCCTGCTGCTGCTTCGGGATGGCAGGAGGAGGATCTGCAGGTTGGATTCTGCGGAGGAGGAGCCCCCCTCCTCCTCCTCCTCCTCCTGCCGCGATGTCCCGGGGGTGGCCTCCGGGGGGGCCCCCGGGGTGTGGGGCTTGCCTCCGGGGCGGACTCCGTCTGCAGGGCCTGCTGGGGCTCGTCAGCCGAGGTGTCAAGGGTGGCCGGAGGGGAGGAGGTGTGCCGGGTGCCCAGGATGTCCCTGAGCTCCCTGTAAAAGGGGCAAGTGACGGGGGCGGCCCCAGATCGGCTGGCCGCATCCCGGGCCCGGGCATAACCCTGCCGCAGCTCCTTGACCTTACTCCTGACATGGTCAGGAGTGCGGGCAGGGTGACCCCGGGCAGCCAGGCCCTCGGCCAGCCGAGCGAATGCATCCGCGTTCTGCCTCTTGCTCCCTATTACCTGGAGCACCTCCTCCTCGCTCCAGAGCCCCAGCAGGTCCCGCAGCTCGGCCTCCGTCCAGGAGGGGCCCCGCTGCCGCTTCCCAGACTGGCTGTCCCTCTGGCTGGGCTGTGAGCCCTGGCTCCCCTTGGGGGGGGTCCCTTGGGGGTACTGGGGGGGCTGCCGGGCAGCCATCGCAGCTGGCTGGGTCGCTGAGGGAGGTGCAGGCTGCCCGCGTGTGCAGGCTGTAGCCTGCACATTCCCTCAGCTTCCTGCAGAGGCAGGGAGGGGGAGGGGACCTTTAATGGGCCGCTCCACACGGCCACCAGTGAGCTGAGGGGCTGGAGAGAGCGTCTCTCAACCCCCCAGCTGATGGCCACCATGGAGGACCTGGCAATTTCGACATTGCGGGACGCGGATCGTCTACACGGTCCCTACTTCGACGTTGAACGTCGAAGTAGGGCGCTATTCCGATCCCCTCATGAGGTTAGTGACTTCGACGTCTCGCCGCCTAACGTCGAAGTTAACTTCGAAATAGCGCCCCACGCGTGTAGCCGCGATGGGCGCTATTTCGAAGTTAGTGCCGCTACTTCGAAGTAGCGTGCACGTGTAGACACAGCTGATGTGTCAAATATTTTATAGACAGGTATGAAGCACGTTTGTTGGTTGTGCTGATAATGGTACTTCTTTCATTCTATATTAGCTCTGTGTTCTATTTTTGGAATGTAGGAAACAACAAAGAACACAACTTATGAATCAGGTAACCTAGTTATTGTGGTTTCTTTCGTACCAGAGGCCCAAAATCCTTATTGGTACATACAGCATGCAGAACCATCTTTGTCTGCTTGGGCTTCTTCAGCATCTCTACTTCTACTTTAATACTTCACCATTGGACAAGCTTCCAGAAAAAAGGAATGTCTGTGTATTTTCAGGACTGCTTGTTGGACACCATGAGTAAAAATTTTAACATGGGGGCATGGGGAATCCATTAATCACCTGGTATTTAATGCATCCAGCCTTAGACCCTTTCTGGTACTGGTTTTTGGCAATTTTCACAGAGTTACTGTTGTTATAGCTGTCAAAGATTAATTACAGAATTAGCTATGTGAAATCCTTTTGGGATTTGCTTCAAGTACTCAGCAGCCAATTAATCCAATATGTGGAATTTATCTTCAGCCATCATTTGTATGACAGTCACATATCTGGTGTACATCGTAATTTCCTTGTTCCATGCTCTTAGCATAGGGACTCTTTCATCTTGAGCTTCTAGCTGATTCTCTAAGGTTGCATCTGTTTCACTGTGGAAGATTGACTTGCTCAGGATCAATCTTCCAGAAAGCTGTTTCACACTTGCATGAGACGGCTCTTTCTGGGATCAACGTCGACCCAGTAACTGCTCATGTGCTGTGAGGATTAAGGAAGGTCAACAGGAGAAGCACCATGGAAGCCATGGAAGTCAATGGCTGAAAAGTCAATTTTAGCTATGCAATTGCCGTAGCTAAGATTGTATATCATCCATTGACTGCTATGTCTAGTGTAGACATAGCCTAATTCCGTTTTGTCTGTTCTTTTCATTGTTGTATCAGCACAGAGCAGGTACACAGGCACAGGCGTTATTGGGTGAATAACATTGAAAGAGATTCTGGCCTCATAGTTGCTCTGACTGTTCCTCCCTTGCCAGACTAGGTCATCTTGTCCACTTCAGAAGATATTTTGATACAGATTTCTTGAGTCAGCTGAATCAGCTACTTGACCCATTAGAATCAAGTGCACCTTTCACAGATCTCTCCATTTGTTCTTTACCAATGTTTGCTGTGTTCAGAAGAGGCTCTTGTGTTTCTGATATTACGTCCAGCCTAGTAGTTACATCAGTAAGCAACTCTGAATATGACCAAAGTCAATGGTTTTGTTACAGTGTTGAAGACCTAGTTAGTAAGAGCTGTAACATGTTCTTTATCCTCTTTCAGTGCTGAGACAAGGACTTATTTGAGAATTTTCTCTTCACTATTTCTTCAGCCACTCTTTTCATAGTGTTTACATATTCATACCTCCAGTCCCTGACTCTGAGCTGCCTGCGTGAAGGCAGAGTGTGGCTGACGCTCCCAGCCTGCCAGCAGGCAGCAATTGCTGCTCAGTGCCATTGCAGGTAGTGGCTGCCAGGCACCAGCATGCTCTGTGCGCATGGGTCTGGGAGAGGAGAGCTCCCACACCCTGCCCCAGCCTGCCCCCCAACAGCTCCAGCAGCCCTAGCTGCTGCTATGGCCCCAGCCATCGTGGTGACTCCTCCAGCCTTGGTGGCTCCAGCAGGAGGTGGCTTCAGCATCTCTGGTGAGTTGCCAGCATTTATTCGGGGTGGGGTTGTGTGCTGGTCGACAGTATCCCTTATTTCTGAAGTCCATTAAATGAGGGTCTTTTCAATCAAGGGTTTACTGTGTCACCTCTAACACTGACCTGTGCATAAGTGTCACTGAAATCAAACAAACCAACTCCAGTTTCTAGGATAGTTCGCAAGCTAATCCTGAAGGCCTATGTAAAACCAAGAGGCCCAAGTTCACAGCAGGTGGAAGTGAACCTGTGACCCCAGGGGCTAAAGTAATGTGCCTCTTCTGCATGAGTGGAAAAAAAAAAGCAAAAAGCTAAATGTTGCTTAGCTAAAGCTGGGGAATAGCCATCACGCTCCCTTTCTCAGCAGTCTCAGGGTTATGCACAGGCAACTATAAATGTAAACCTTCTGCCGGCAGGCTAGGTGCTATTTTGTATGTGCTAAAGCTTACAAATGGAGAATCATTACACTAGGAATTCATGCATTTGTATCTACCCACTGAGCAGTACAAACTATATGCCTACACTCCCAGTGCTAGATGCATACGCTTCAGTGCGATTGACTTGGTTAGCAAATTCCAACTGACAATATAGAAAACTATTATAATCACTGGTGAAATACCTTGACAATTAAGAATACATATAAAAACACATCATGTTGGTTTATTGCAAAATGTTGATAATTGCCATCTTTGCCACATGCTAAACAACTTCATTGTTTCTGATGGAAAAATACTTGCCCTATGCAGAATGAGCCCAAATGCTGTAATACTTTGATAGTTTTGACCAATAAAACTACATTAAAGTGTTAAATTTACTTAAATGGCCAAAACTCATGCTCAAGTTGTGGTTTCTCTTGAACTGTGCAAAAAAATGACACTTTTTCACTTTGGCTCCATCTACCCGGTGTGCTGCTGCTGAGAGGGTCATGCAAATGAGGGCATTTGACAATGCAAATGAGGCACTAATTTACAAATTGCTCACCTCATTTGCATAGTCCCCCATGATCACTGTCTGGACAGAGGCTTTGTCGCCACAAAACAAGCTGTGTAGATGGCATTCTGTTGACCAATACCCCTCTTGTCAACAACCCCTTATCCCTCACTTTTGTCAGGGATAAGGTTCTGTTAACAAAGGGGGTTTTTGCTGACAGAACCGCATCTACACAGCTTGTTTTTTGGTGACAGCAGCCTCAGCTGGGACAGCGATCACATGAGAGTGTGCAAATGAGGCATCCAATTTGTAAATGAGCCTCTCATTTGCATTGTCAGGTGCCCTCATTTGCATGACCCTGCCAGCAGCAGCACACTGTAGATGCAGCCTTTGGGTAACTTTGTTTCCCTTGGCCTACAGGCCTACAACACTACTTGATAGCTCCACAACATACCTAATGTAAACATATAAAGCAAGTTTTCAAATAATATAGGATGTGGGAGTGTGTAGGATGAGTACATAACATTCCAGATAAGGCCCTTTTAGGAGAAATGGCATGTGCTTTATTCATCATCATCAATAACCATGGGCTCAGTGCCCATTGGTGTCTGATGCCTTTCTCACTATTTCCTTCCAGATTTCCCTGTCCAGTGCAGAATGGCTTGGTTTCTGTAGACTAGCTCTGCACCAGTCTACTATATCTAGTACCCATTTTCTGCGGGGTCTGCCTCTCCTATTCGAATTATTCATTATGCCGAATACCAGGGTCTTGAATTTTTGTTCATCGTTCATTCTGCGAATATGCCCAAATAGTTGTAGCTTCAGTTTCATAACCTTCTGCAGCAGGTTCTCTTTTGGCTGTATCTTTCTATATAATTCCTTATCGGTGACATTCTGCATCCATCCGATTCTCAAAATCTTCTGTAACAACTCCTTTCAAAGGCCAAATATTCTTTTCAAATCTTTCATTATCACCCATGTCTCACATCCGTACAACATGCTGCTGAATATACACGTTTTCAAGACGGTCAGCTTCTTTCCTAAGCTAATTGCTTTTCCTTTCCAGATCTTATCCATCGCCTTCAAACTCTCTCTTGCTTTCGCTATTCTAGTCGCTATTTCCTTCTTACATTATGTTGCTCCCCAGATATGTGAACTTCTCTACAATTTCTAGTTCAATACCATTGACACCGATCTTCCTTCCTATTTCCTTATCCACAAATACCATTGCTTTTGTTTCAACAAGGGTCATAATCAGTCCATACCACTTCCTTTCTTCATTTAGCACCTGCACTGTTTTCACTAGCTTTTCCTCATCTTCCACAGTGATAACTATATTATCCATGAACCTCAAGTTGTTAATTCTTTTCTCATGCACAGATATCCCTTCTACCTCTTCCTTGATACTTGGCGATATTGGATCTCACTGTCACATACCTCTACTTGTTTTAAACCAACTTCCCAACTCCCTGCATGTTCTCACCACTGCATCCACATTGTCATTGATATCCTTCTACAACCATACCAGTCTGCTATCCACTCTGTATGATTCCAACACTACCCAAGTCACTTTCTGATCTATACCATCAAATGGCTTTTGAAAATTTACAAAGCAAGTGTATATTTTCTTCTTGTTTCATCGAGCTTTCTCCACTATCAGTCTTAGTGCCAATATCTGCTGTATGGCACTTCTAAATCTTTTCTGAACCCCGCTTGCTCATCTGCTGTATGTTCTTCAATCTGTGAGCTTAGTTTCTCCTTCAGTATCATCATCAACACCTTGCCTAGATAACTCAGGGCAATAATTCAGTAGTTCTTGAACTCCAATGCACTTCCTTCCTTGTGTATTGTCACTAGCACAGATCTTGTCCATTCCTTAGGTGCCTTCTCTCCTTTCCATGCTATATTACATAGTCGGTGTATTTTCTGAATCATGCTTACTCTGCTGTATTTTATCATCTGTCCATGATCTTATCGTTTACAGGCCTCTTGCTGTTCTTTAGTCGTTTCATGGGTTTTTCTACTTCCTCCTTCAAAATATCAGTCTTGCTTTCAATACTCAGTGGAGATCTCTTTCAGGTCTTTAATCTGTCTTTCTGAGACACTCGGTTCTAACTGTACTTCGTATAGATCGGTGCAATATCTCGTCCATTGCTGCACAATCTTCTCCCTGTTCATGAGCACTTCTTCGTTCTCATCTCTGATCGACATCTGCTTTGGTTGCCATTTCCTATTAATAATCGGAATCATCTTATGCACCTCCCTGGTCTTACATTCGCTGTAATACCTCTATATATCTTCACATCGCTCCTCCAACCATTTCTCCTTATCCTTTCTGGCCACTTTCCTTACCTCATTAAATTTCACCCTCTATTGCTGTTCCACCATCTCGGAAACATCTCTTCTGATCTCCAATACTCTCTTCTCTTGAACCAATTTCAGTGTCTCCTAAGTAATCCACTTCTTATTGATCTTCTCTTCTTCTGGAACAGTCTGCTCAATTGCTTCTTCTATTGCCATGGCTATCCTTGCAACTCTCTTATCTAGGCCTTTCTCTGTGGTGATATTCTTAATCTTCTTTTCGAGTGCTGCTCTCTATGCATTCCCCGTTTCTTCCTCACCTAGCCTCGCCACGTCTCTTCTTTTCTTAAACCGTGTCTTATACTTTCTTTCGAGTTTTATCTTGATGTTTGTGATCACTAGACTGTGGGCCAGTCTATATCCTCTCCTTGGAAAGTTCGGCACTGCTGTACTGATGTTACCCATCTTCTTATCAAAATCATATCTATCATGTTCTTGGACTTCCCATCATTTAATCGCCATGTCCACGTCCTACAGTTCTTTTGTTGGAAACTCCTGTTGCAGATCACCATCTCAAGTTCCATAGCAAACTTTAGTAGTTTCTTGTCTCTGTTGTTCCTTTCTCCATATCCAAACCTTCCCATGAGTCTCTCCCAACCTTCATTATCTGTTCTGACTTTCACATTCCAATCTCCTCTGATCATCAACACACCTTTCTTCGGTATCTCCTCCACCACCTTTGTCAAGTCTTTATAGAATAGCCCAATCTCTTCCCCTCCGGACTGTCTGATGTGGGTGCATACACCTGAATGACTGAGATGTTGAGTGGTTTTGCTTTGAATCTCGCTACCATAATTCTTGCACTCACCAGTTTATATCCTAATAATACTTATCTAGCTGTTTTGCCAAGAAGAAATCCAACTCCTGCTTCATGCTTCATTTCAATTCCTGACCAAATGACTTTGCAACCGCACATCTCTCCCAATGCCATCCAACACATTTCTGCCAGTCTAAGTATATTGCATTGGTATCTTTCCATCTCCTTCCAAAGCAGCTCTAATTTTCCAGTTGCCCACAGTGTTTGGACATTCCATGTTCCAACTGATAGCATTGTGTCAACTGTAATTTTCTTTCGGTAGCCAACTTATCGACCCAACCCAGATTGCTTGATTGGTGTCGTGGACCTTGTTTATCCAGGCGATGTCCAAGCTGGCATCTTTTATCATTTAGTCATACTGGCATCAGATTTCATTCGTACTGTTTCACGGTTAGCACATTGACACTCATCTGACCAACCCTCCTCCTTCATCCAGGCTTGGGACTGGCATAGAGCTCGTAGAGGTTTCATGGTGGAGTTATATGCTTAATCAGGGAACCATTATGAAATTTGAACAAAAATATGGAATCTAAAATAAAAATTACGATGCATATTCACTAAGGACCGTATTCTTCTCACCCTTATGCTGATTTTACACCATTATAGTTTGACTGATGTCACCAGTTACTCCTCACTTATGCCAGGCTGAGTTACAGCAGATGCCAATGGAGTTGCTCTGGGTCTGCATCAGCTGAACTGAGAACACAGGTATTTTATTTTTTGATTACTGACTGACTCATTGTAGAAGCACTATTCTGGATTTACATCCTTGTTCATGAGATCAGCATCAGTCCCACTATGGCTGAAAAAAAATCTTTTTGCCAATAGTATATAGGAATCTTTCTCTTTAAATATACCATAGCAGATATAAATATTTTCACTCCAAATTAAGGGACTATCAAAATATTAAGATTTAACTCCACACAGTCGGGAACTTCAGAAAGCTTACTTCAGCCCCAAGTCTCACTTTGCTTTCATTCAGATTTTAATTGTGAAATTTTGTAGAGGACAAGAAAGCCACATAAAAATATTAAAATACAGAAATAGAGGTCTGATTCACCCCCAGAATTCCTCATCTGGATACAATTTGAACAAATTAATTCTGTTATGTTTTTATGGTGTGGAGAAGACACAGACAAACTTGTTTGCTTTCACTGCAGCATCCATACAATTTCCATCAGCACATTTGCACCAGGCAGTAGATAATGTGGTAACTTGTCTCCCTTTGAGTCTTTCCCACTGTGAGGAAATGTGTGGATAAAATTGTTCAGCTTTATTCAGAGCAACGCGTCCAAGGGGACAGAGTAACATTTGGAAGTGGCAAATGCAAAATGTGCTCTTTTTGTTTCAGAGAGTTTCATTCGGTGAAGTGCTGGGAGTTCTGTGAATTGGAGCCTGTGCGTTCAGTCAGTGACCTTTGTAGATTGTGAAAGTGCATAAGGAAGCATTTGGTCTTTTGCTAGTAAAAACTGTTGTTACCTCTTTTGGGGGTGCGGTTGACTTTGAGGAAGTATTACTAATGAGGCCTCTACTCAGAAACAATTGCTTGATAATAATGGGAAGATTATAGTCGTCCATTTTTGGTTAATGTTACTAGGAAGGATATAAAGTGAGAATTTAGAACCAGATCCTCAGCTGGTATAAGTTTGCTTTCATGGGGTTACGCTCATTAACTCCATCTGAGGATGTGGCCCTGATTATAGAAATGTTCCAGATCAGTTTAATCTTTGTTAATCTATGGTCTTGGAAGTATTCAAAAATGACATCCTCTTCCAGGTGACAAATAAACCTCAAGAATAAATGGATGACTCATCTGATTCTGACACCATTGATTATGATACATTGAATTATCTGCAGTCCCCTGCAACAGTACTCATAGTAGATCTTGGGTTCCTTTGTTGTTCTTCTCAAAGAGATTCCAGACAATGACTTTGAAGTAGCCAGCACAACTTTGAAGTAGCACACAGCGTGTCTACACAGGCCATGTGCTACTTCGAAGTTGAAATCGACATTTGGAGGTGAGATGTTGAAATCGCTATTCCTATCAGAAGATGGGAATAGTGCCCTACTTCAACACTGAATGTCGAAGTAGGGTGTTTGTAGAAGATCTGCATCCTACTACTTTGAAATAGTGGGGTCCTTCATGTTGGCAATCAGCTGTAGTGTTGAGATGTGCTGTCCAGCCCCTGCGGGGCTCTATGATCACCATGCACAGCAGCCCTTAAAGCACCGCGGACCTGGACTTCCTGTGGCAGGAAGCTGAGAGTGTGGAAGCAGCAGCAGACACACACGTGCACCCTGCACACCCTCTGCAACAACCTGAGCCACCCACTTGCCACCCACGGCAGCCAGTCAGCCCCCTGAATGCCCCCAGGGCTCCCCCCTCGAGGGGACCCAGGGCCCCCAGGCATACAGCTGTGAGGTTAAGAAGTGGCGTGACCCCCTCCTGGATGGATGTTGAGTTCCGAGACCTGCTGGGGCTCTACGGTGAGGAGGAGGTTCTCCAAGTAATCAGGAGCAAGCGGCAGAATGCAGAAGCTTTCACCTGGCTGGCCAAGAGCCTGGCCACCGGGGGTCACCCTGCCCGGACTCCAGATCACATCCAGAGCATAGTAAAGGAGTTGTGGCAGGGTTATGCCCAGGCCCAGGACTAGGCCAGCCAATCTGGGGCCACCACCACTGCTTGCTCCTATTACAGGGAGCTCAGGGCAATCCTGGGCCCCCAGGGCACCTCCTCCCCCGGGGCTGTCATTGACACTGCGGCTGAGGAGCCCCAGCTGAACTTGGAGCCAGAATCCATCCCGAAGGCCAGCCCTGCACCCTGGGGGCCACTGAGGAGCCAGCCCTTGGGACTGCCGAGGAGGGGTCCACCAGTGAGGAGGGGGAGCGCCTCATTGACCTTTCATCCCAGAGCTCCAGCTGGGAATTGAGCTGATGGGCATCTCCTGACCACGGCAGTGGACTGTCAGGTATGTACCCCACAGAGTGCACACACCTGGGCCACAGAGTGGGGGTACCAAACATGGCCGGGGGCTCCCCCACACTCCCAGCAGGCCCTGACCCACCATGGCCCAGACACAGCATGACCCCAGGATGGTGGCATGGCCATCAGTGCCCATCAGCACCTGCTCCCATGGACAGCACTGTGCCCTAATGCTGGGGGAAGGGGTAGGAAGGGCTGACCACATAATGGGCCCACCCACCGGGACACCGCACCCAAACAGGGGACAGGGGATAGGGACCTGGCATCCATGGGGGGATGGGGGGCATGGGCCATGGGCCAGGGCACAGGGCTGTCTTCTCCGTCCCTCCCCATTTCTGCAGCTGCACCATCTGAGGCCCCAGACAGCCAGGCATAATCTGTTGTCCTGGAGAACCTCCCAGCTGGACCCAGGGGACAGCTGCTGTGGACCCCCAGCTCCTGGTGACTGTCCAGTAGCAAGTGGAGGTAGCTGAGGAGAGGCTCCACCATGACCAGGAGGAGGCCACCTGGTGCTGGGCAGCATGGCAGTACTTCATGGCAGTTTTCAGGGACATCACCAGGTCATTCTGGGAGCTTGTGGCCCAGCTCCCACCTCCCGCTGCCCTCCCTGCCACCCTTCTTGCCTGCTACTTCACCTGCTGCCCCACCTGCCACCGCACCTGCCTGTCCCCAAGGACTGGAGCCTGCAGAGTCTGAGGACCATGCGAGGGAGGCTGCCCAGTGCTACCTGCTGGTCCTTCTGGCTCCCAGCCAACCGCACAGGGTACCACGGACAAGGCGGGGAGGCGGTTTGCGACCCAAACCAACTGAGAGTCACACCCGTCCACCCCCATCCCAGAGTGAATGGGCCTTTTCCACCCTGACTGAATAGACCTTGTCAGCTCTGGCCCTCCCTTTTACTGGGACCCCACTCTTTAAATACTCCTCTGAACCACCCCCCACCAACTCATGCATCTGATGAAGTGGGTCTTTGCCCACGAAAACTTATGTTCCAAAATATCTGTTAGTCTATAAGGCGCCACAAAACTTCTTGTTGTTATGGAACCTATATGTGCTATTAGAAGACCTTACGGCCGAAATGACTGTAAAGGTTCTCTTTCACCCTCAACTGGTAACTAAATGACAACCATTCCTCTCCAAGGCAGATCTTGCTGCAACTGTGAGTTTGTCACTTCCAGATTAGATTATTGGAGTGCTGCCTCTTTGAGGATATCTCTTGAATCTCCTCAGAAACTGAAAATTGCATCCATTGCAGCAGCCTGATGGCTGTTTGTTGTTGTATATTTCTATGATTACATGAGACCAATACTTTGAGATCACACTGAGACTAACTCTACATTGGCACTTTATTGCACTGCAATTTTCCAGATTCAGGGTGTGAAAAATCACCCCCAGACCACAGCACATTACATCACTGTTAAGCACCATGGTAAAATGGACTAAACGTGCCCTGCTCCCAGCACAGGAAGCTACTCCACTCATAGAGGCAGTTTACCTAGAGTGCTGTGAGAGCTGTCTCCTGGCACTCCTGCTGGGGTCAATATTGTATGCAAAGCCTGAGTGCCAGTTGGTTCCCAGGTGGCTTTGAGATGGTGTGGTTTTGTTCCAAGCCATTTAGGGCTTTATGGAAGCTGCCTGCCTGAGAGAGAGAGAGAGAGAGAGACATGTACTATCTCTCTCTCTCTTTTTGGGACATACTACGCCATCAAGATCAGCTAAGATACTTAAGGTTTTGGACTCCCTTATTTTATAGGAGAGGGAGCTAGCTGGCAGGAATTTTCCTTGACAGGGCTTCTGCCTTTGGAATTTGATTCCCTCTCCACACTAGGCTGAAATCGCCTGAAGTTGCTGGCCTTTACAACATGCAGTAAAGTCCACATGTCTATCCAGACTTTTCTGAAGGACCTGTTATCTTGTGTGTGTGTGTGTGTGTGTGTGTGTGTGTTTAACTCTCTTCTCCAGATATATTCTTGCTTCAACAATACCTTATTGACAATGTGCTGGGCAAAATTTGCCACGGGATCCCCACTGATATTAACTGAAGTCCTGCAGTAACATCCAAGCACCTAGGATATTGTATGATTATAAACATAATAAAATGCCAAAGATACAAGTGTCCAATTTGCAAACCTTCTATATTTAATCCTTTTTATAATTATATGTGAAATTATTACAAGTGTTAGGGGTTCATCAGTACTGAAAGTGTTTCAGGGAAGCAGCATAGCTCAGTACCTAAGGCATTAGAATCAGAATTGAGATCTATATTTTATTCCATTCTTTGCCATAGGTCTACTCTTTGATCTTGGCCAAGTTGGTTCACCTCCATATGCCTTTGTCAAATGGAGACAATGCTACTCTCCTTTGAGAAGACCTTTAACATCTCTGGGTAAAAACTGTGCTGTAAAAGCCAAGCATTGCTGTTAAAATGAATGTACATTAAAAATTAATCTCTTTAGCAACTCAGTACAATAATTCTTCAATAAAAGCATTTGGAATTTAGTGATGAACAAATCATATAGATTTAGTTTCATATCACGCTTTATATTTAAAATATACACACCATGCAGCAAAAATCAGATTGTTGGCAGTAACAAAATAATAAACTACAGAAGGCTAATTGAACAATTTCAAGCACTTTATGATGGTAGAAACTACCAAAGCAGGCAAGCAGTCATTCATCTCATACAGTATCTATCCTACTGCTGCTAAACACCTTCATATGAAGCCTCAGGGTTTATTTGCACTACAGGAGACGTCTGTTATTTCAGACACATGGCTCTACAAACTGGTTATCATTGAAATAATGTGGAAAAACATCTTTATATTTTTGTCATAACAAGGTTGGCTTCAATAAAATAGAAAGTTTATACTCTACTAGATATTTTTGTTCATTGTCTTGCTGTGCTATGTTGTACATATCCCTGACCAGGGACATGATCTGGGGAGGTGCTGGGCTCGTTTGCGTTCCAATTGACTTCACTGCAGCCTCAATTCAACAAGCACTGGGTTGCAATTAAATTTAAGCAGGAGACTTAGATATTTTTCTGAATCGTGGCCTGAGTTTTATAGTTTGGTAGCACTTAGGACGGATGCCTCTGTTGGTACATTAATAAAATACAGTTTTGTTACCCATCTCAGAAAAGAAAAAGAATGAACTCATCCAGGAGCTGATCCTGTAAGTCCTTATTCACAAGCATGATCTCAATGACAGCAATGGCTTTAATTTTGAATTGAGACTTGAAATATTGGAGCCTTAGAGATACTAGAAAATTATTTTCTAATGTAATCAGTTGTAGCATCTAAAGTAACTTTAAAGATGACAACTGAAGTGTTAAAAAGATTTCAATATTCTTTCATTATCTTCAGGGACAAATCCAACATGTCACTGGAAAGGCAGAAATGTATTAAAATGCAATGTGTAATGTAACTGGTGAGGAGATTTACCATCTAAATATTAAATTGAAGCATTTTAAACAGTTTTTTTATGTTTAAAAGCCATTGCAGAGTTCTATTTAGTAAAAAGAACAACAAACAACAACAACAACAACAAAAACAGACCAAAAAGTCTTGTCATAGTAGTAAGGTGAGTGGTTGGGTAATGCTCAAATTTCATTTCTCTAGAAACATAAATATTATAAATCAAGTACTTATAGTATAGTATAGTACTTCTGGTAGTTTCTACCATCATAAAGTGCTTGAAATTGTTCATTTAGCCTTCTGTAGTTTATTATTTTGTTACTGCCAGCAAGTACTTGATTAACAAATGCATATATTCTAAATGTATAGTTAATAGATAGTTTAATTAATACATTTATTACTTACATTAGAGGTTGAATCCCTTTTGTTCAGCAGCCTCAGGACCTGACTGGTGCCAAACCAGAGAATTTGCTTGACCATGGGAGGCCAGTATTACCTAGGAGCATTGTAAGCACCTTCTTGGGCTGTTAGAAGACATTTAAGGGGCAAATTAGAGCTAAATAACAGTAGAACACTGAGAGCCAGGACTGGCGGCTGTAAACAAACTTTATGGGACCACAGAAAACTTGGCCACACCTATGATGAGTGGCTGCCCAGCTAACTAAAATCATGCTGAATTACAGATGTTGCCTGATGAGAGAGTGTCAGATTAGAGCATTTCAACCAGTAGTGATTTTCACAACTCTTTTCTAACCCATCTATATAAAAATCAAAGGAATAATAATAATAATAAGATTTCTATCTCAGCATATTCAAAAGGCAGCATAACAAACAACCAGCAGAGCATATAATGTACAGATCAGTTTTTGTGTCTGTCTGTGGCTGGTGTCTGGATATGTGTGCTTCTGACAAATGAAGATTGTTTAGTTGAAATCAGTAGTATAACTACATGGTGGCCAAAATTATCTGAAAGGCCAAGGCAGGTAATATGGACCACCCCCTCCCTCTGAGTTCCTGCCATCTGCCATGGAGCAGATGTTTCACGGTATCAGGAAGCCTGGGAGCTGAGAGGAGTGAGGGTGCAGTGTGCTCAGGGAAAGGGGATAGAAATGGGGGGAAGAGGTGGGAAGGAACAGGGTTGAGAAAAAGCAGGGTGGGAAGGGTTTGTGCTTGAAGGGGTGGAGTGCAGCCTGTGCACGGACAGTTCTGGAGGGAACAGCCCCTGGCAGATTAGAATATTTAGCCTTGGTTTTCATTGAGGCATAAGGTAATCAGAAACATGGGAACGTTGGAGGGCTAATGGAAATGAATGTAGAAATGGAAACGATCACGTCCGAAGTGGCACAAAAGTGCAGAAAAGGAATGAAATTCCACGGTACACAGTGCAACATGCCAAGTATTTAGGGTCTAAAAAGAGCTTCTGCTAAAGGCTGGGAGCTCAGAAGTTTCAAGTGTCAAAGGATGAGAGAGCTGTAGGTGCGTGGCTGGTCACAGGATGACATGGAGCAGAGCCAGTGTCAGGAGAATGGGGCGCCCATCTTATGCAAGGAGCCTGCAAGAGCATGATTGGTTCAATCTATCCAAAAGAAGTCTGAGAGAGAACATGATTTCTCCCTAGGAATACGTAGATGGTGGTGCGGTGGAGGAGATCGAAACCAGGGAGGCTGAGAAGAAGAATGTTAACATAAGAGCAAATGGGTATAATTTGGGTGGGAGATTAGAAAAAGTTTCCCAGCTATCAGAAGGGCCAGATTCTGGAAGAGCTTCCCAGTAGGCACTGTAGGGACAAATTACTTAGTTTTAAGAGAAAGATGGACAAATTATGTAAGTGGGTTTATCATAGAACCATAGGGTTATATGGAACCACAAGAACTATCTAGTCTAACTACATGACAGGATGGAGGCTTTGCTGCGTCTAAACCATCCAAGACAGATGGTCCTGCTGCCTCTTTCTGAAAACTTCCAGTAAAGGAGCTTCTAAAACTTCCCGAGGCAGACTGTACCATTCTTCTATGGGTCTTACCATTAGGAAGATTTTGCCTGCGGTGTAACTGAGTATAACAGAGTCATTTGTGAAGGTGTGGGGCAGGACTTGGCAGCATGGTGGTCCTTTCTAGTTTGTTTTATTTCATAAAGTTCATACTTCAGTTGCTCAGCTGAAGGGTTTTCCGTCCAAAAAGTATATTCGGTGAGGGACTTTTTTTGATTTTTGATTTGATCTCTTTCCTTTGAAGCATCATTATTGGTCACAGCTGCAGATAGGACACTGGATCGAGCAGGTTAGTGCTCTGACATGACACCAAGCATGTTTTTTTTTAATGCTTGGATAGCTCAGGATCTAATGATCTCTGTGGTTCAGGAAGGAATTTTTGTTCAGGTGACGTCATGGGAGGGTGCTCCTGCCTCTGCAGAGTGAGCTTGGGGTTTGGGTCAATCAGTTCTCTGCCATTGCTGGGGTGCATCTTGATCTCTCCTATTCTCTGCCACATAATAGTCTAGTGTCCTGTGGGCTTTAATGTTTTGGTTTTATTTTGTTGTCATGTCATTATATATGAGTCAACAGTGTGCCAAAAAAGCTATTGACATATTGGTCTATGTTAATAGGGGAATTACCAGCAGATCAAGGGCATTGATTTTTCCCCTCTGTTTGGCACTGGAATTTGTATCCAGTTTTGGTTCCCCCATTACACAAAGTATGTGGACCAGTGGAAAAGAGTCTGTTGGAGGGCAATTCAAATGATTTGGGGGCTGGGGTACATGACTTATGAAGAGAGGCTAAGGGAAATGGACATATTAAGTCTTCAGAAGTAAAGAGTGCTGGTGGGTGGGGTTTGATAGCAGCCTTCAACTTTCTCAACGGAGGTTCCAAAGAGGATGGAGAGATGTTATTCGCGGTGGTGGAAGATAACAGAATTAGAAGCAATAGTTCCAAGTTGCAGTGTGGGGATTGGTTGGATATTAGGAAAAAGGAAAAAAAAATAGGAGGGTGGTAAAGCACTGTCATGGTTTGCCTAGGGCGGTGATGGACTCTCCGTCCTTAGAGATTTTTAAGGCCAGGCTTGACAAAGCCCTGCATGGAATGATTTAATTGGGATTGGCTCCTTCTTTGAGCAGGGGGTTGGAATAAATGACCTCCTCTGGTCTCTTCTACCCCGAGCCTTCTGTGATTCTATGATTTCATGCAGGTGCTGAGTCATGTTGGTTCCTTGTGATATACAAGATACCAGCTTAGCTTTGGTGGTAATTTCTGGCCATAAACTATATGACTCAAAGGCTACGTCTACACATGAACGCTACATCAAAATAGCTTATTTCGATGTAGCGACATCGAAATAAGCTATTTCGATGAATAGCATCTACATGTCCTCCAGGGCTGGTGCCGTTGACGTTAAACATCGAAGTTGGGCAGCACCACATCGAAATAGGCGCTGTGAGGGAACGTCTACACGCCAAAGTAGCACACATCGAAATAAGGGTGCCAGGAACAGCTGCAGACAGGGTCACAGGGCGGACTAGCGCTTCCGGGGCAACAGCAAGCCGCTCCCTAAAAGGGGTCCTCCCAGACACACTCAGCCTGCACAGCACGCGGTCTGCAGAGCCATAGGCACACACACCTCAGGCGACGCAGTCATGGACCCCCAGCAGCAGCAGCAGCAGCAGCAGCAGCAGCAGCAGCAGCAGCAGCAGCAGCCAGAGGTCCACCCAGCCGCCCCTGTAGGAGCAGTGCTTGCCCTGCTCCATGCCATGCAGGAGGCAGCTGAGCACCTCCTTGCCACAGAGGAGGAGCTGCCCGCAGGGGAGGAGGACGCAGCCCCTAACCCTGCAGCACCCCGCCGCCCCCCACCTCATACGCCACTGGCTGTGGAGCTACCCCACCAGCACCGACTGGTGGGAGTGGCTGGTGCTTGGAGAGTGGGACGATGACCGCTGGCTCAGAAACTTTCGGATGAGCTGGCAGACATTTCTGGAGCTCTGCCAGTGGCTCACCCCCCGCACTGAGGCACCAGGACACCTTCGTGTGGCGTGTCCTCAGTGTGGAGAAATGGGTCGGCATCGCTGTCTGGAAGCTGGCCACTCCAGACAGCTACCGATCCGTGGGGCAGCAGTTTGGCGTTGGCAAGGCCACCGTCGGGGCTGTCCTCATGGAGGTAAGAGGACCCACGGGGGGAGGGGGAGGCAGCCCCGGCAGGGGAGGGAAGGGGAGGGGAGCACTGGCAGGGGATGGCCACACACACCCTGCATACCCCTCATTGGTGCTCTCCCATGTGCTTCCCCTGCAGGTCGTCTGCGCCATCAACGCCCTCCTCCTCCACAGGCTCATGAGGCTGGGGGACCCGGATGCCGCCATCGTGGGGTTTGCCAGCCTGGGCTTCCCCAATTGCTTCGGGGCTCTGGATGGGACCCACATCCCCATCTGCTCCCCGGAGCACAATGGAGGACGCTACCTAAACAGGAAGGGCTACCACTCAGTGGTCCTCCAGGCCTTGGTGGACAGCCGGGGCCGTTTCTTGGACATATATGTGGGCTGGCCTGGCAGCACCCACGACGCCCGGGTATTCCAAAACTCGGGCCTGTGCCACCGGCTGGAGGTGGGGACCTACATCCCCCAGCGGGAGATCCCTGTGGGGGACACCACCATGCCCCTCTGCGTCATCGCAGATGCGGCATACCCCCTCCGGCCCTGGCTCATGCACCTGTATACGGGCCACCTGTCAGCCAGCCAGGAGCACTTCAACATGCTCCTGAACCACGCGCGCCAGGTGGTGGAGTGCACATTTGGCCGCCTTAAGGGGCGCTGGAGGTGTCTCCTCACCCGCCTTGATGCGGGCCCCACTAACATCCCCCAGATTGTGGGCGCGTGCAGCGCCCTCCACAACCTGGTGGAGAGCAAGGGGGAGGCCTTCTTTCAGGGCTGGGCTGTGGAGGCCAGCAGGTCCGATGTGCAGCCACCCGCTGCCCCCAGTCGCCAGGTGGACCCCGAGGGGATCCGGGTCTGGGAGGCCCTGCGGGCCCAGTTCGACGAGGCCGCAGGGTGACCACTGGCAGGCCCCCCCACTGCACTGCCCCCATCCTCAACAACACTCCCCGCCCCTACGCCCACACCACAGAGCACCCAAGAGCACCCCCCGCCACTTTTCTTGTAAATAAAAGCAAACATTTGTTCGTCAAATCAAATATCTGTTGAACTCTTATTATTATTATTATCATGACTAACTATTTACAGGCAAAATCAAAATTATATGTATGTATTATAAATAAGATAAGATGAAAGGGGAAGACAAGGAAGGGGAGAACTATGTACATGGGGGGCAGGGATCAGCATAACAACATAACAACAGGGGTCTAATAGAAACTATTTACAAAAGAAGATTAAACTGAAGGAGATATATAGAAAGGGGGGGGGCACGTCCTGGGCCCCACACCCCCTAATGTCCAGCGCTGGGGGTGGGCGGCCACGACCCACGCCTCAGCCTCAGCCCTGGCCGGGGCTGGCTGGGCCGGGCGGACCAGGAGATAAGGCCGGCGGGTGTCAGCTGGCCCCAGGTCCCCCTTGGTGGAAGGGCCCTTGGTGGTGGGTGGCGGTGTGACGGCGGATGGTGCAGCGGGTGAAGCAGCGGGTGGAGCAGGCAGGGCAGGCAGAGCGGCAGCCGGCGCGGCATGGGGGGCCAGGTAGTCCGTGATACGGTCAAATGTCCGCATAAAGGCCCCCCATGCCTCCCGGTGCCAGGCCTGCGCCCGCTCCTGGACTTGCAGGCACCGCTCCTCCACCTGCAGGCGCTGCTCAGTGACCTCCAGCTGCCGACAGTGGATCTCCAGCAGCTGGGGGTCCATCGCCATCCAGGAGTGGGACTGGCTCCACCATTATCCCAGCCGTGGGGCCGGTCGGTGCTCCGCCGAGGGGCTGGCCTGGAGTGATGGCCCCGGTGGGCTGTTCGGGACCACTGACACCTCGCCGGCACTCTCCGGTCCTTCCGATGGTGCAGCTGCGGAACACGGGGGGATGAAGAGTGGAGGCAGCTGTTAGTGTGGGCCCCGAGCCATGGCCCTTGTCCCCCCACCCCTGTGCTTCAGGTTCCCCATCCCCGTCCCCGGGAGATGCTGCTGCTGATCATGACGGGTGTCCCACCCCCTCCCCCCGGGGCACCCTAGGTTCTGCTCCCGCCATCCCCAGGGATGGGGCATGGCACTGTCGTGCTGGGGGGGCAGGGGCTGATGCACTTTTCTGAGGGACATGCCGCTGCTGTCCTTGGGGCCATGGTCATCTGGGTATGTGGAGGGCCCTGGTCATATCTATTACCCCTGCCCCTCAACCCCGGGGGTGTGCACCAGAGGGGGTACATACCTGATGGTTCACTCCCACGGTTGGGGGACACCCAGTGGGCGGAGGCCCTGCTGGAGCTCCGGGACGGGATGTGGATCCGGAGCCCTGCGTCGCTGGAGGAGGACTCCCCCTCCTCCTCCTCCTCCTCTGGTGCCCCAGGGGTGGGCTCCTGGGGGGGCCCCCGGGGAGCGGAGCTTGCCTCCAGGGCGGACTCCGCCTCCGGGGCCTGCTGGGGCTCGTCGGCCGAGGCATCAAGAGTGGCCAGAGGGGAGGAGGTGTGCCGGGGGCCCAGGATGGCCCTGAGCTCCCTGTAAAAGGGGCAAGTGACGGGGGTGGCCCCAGATCAGCTGGCCGCATCCCGGGCCCAGGCGTAACCCTGCCGCAGCTCCTTCACTTTACTGCGTACATGATCCGGAGTGCGGGCAGGGTGACCCCGGGTGGCCAGGCCCTCGGCCAGCTGAGCGAACGCATCCACGTTCCACCTCTTGCTCCCCATTACCTGGAGCACACCCCCCCTCACTCCAGAGCCCCAGCAGGTCCCGAAGATCGGCCTCCATCCAGGAGGGGTCCCGCTGCCGCTTCCCAGCCTGGCTACCGGTCTGGGAGCCCTGGCTCCCTTTGGAGGGGGTGCCCTGCGGGCACTTAGGGGGCTGGGGGGCAGCCATTGCAGTGCTGGGGGGTTGTTGTGGCTGCAGAGGAGTGTGCAGGCTGTCCGTGTGGCTGGGCTGCCGCCTGCACGCTCTCTCAGCTTCCTGCACAGGAAGGCAGGGGGTGGGGACCTTTAAGGGGCCGCTGCATGCAGCGACCATCGAGCTCAGGGGCTGGGCAGAGCATCTCTCAACCCCTCAGCTGATGGCCGCCATAGCGGACCCCGCTATTTTGATGTTGCGGGATGCGCAACGACTACACTTTCCCTACTTGGAAGCTGAACGTCGAAGTAGGGCACTATTCCCATCTCCTGATGAGGGTAGTGACTTCGACGTCTCGCCACCTTACGTCGATGTCAACTTCGAAATAGCACCCGCCACGTGTAGCCGTGGCGGGCGCTATTTCGAAGTTGGCACCGCTACTTTGAAGTAGCCGGCACGTGTAGACGCGGCCAAAGACTTCCTTGGCTCGTTCTCATGAAAAAAGGACATAATACAATCAGTTCCACCCAGGGTCAATCCTAAGAAAATTGACTGATTTTATGCTTTGCCTAGTGTGACAATCTGGTAAATAAAGTGTTAATTTTCTTATGGCCTGGTCTGGAATCCTAGTGAGTTGTTCTGTCCCTGTTGATCAGAAGGGTCTGTGGAGTGGGTCACTGAACCTTGGCTTGAGGATTCCATTCTGCCTGTATAAATTACCTCAGATGTACCGGCTGGATACAGTTTTTGCCTGAATGTCTGTCATACAATATTGTACTGAGTGGCATTAACATTTAAGTTCAGGAACAGATGTTACATTTAAGTTAAGTTTAAGGTTCAGACACTGCTATTCTTACACTGAGAAGGACCTTATTCCTATCAGTGGTTCCATTTAGAGTAAGTAGGGCATTGAAATCTGTCCCTAAGTTTGTAAGGTGTTTTGGAATTCTATGAATAAAATACACTCACCTGGGCAGCGGAGTGCAGCATGTGTATGTGTGTGTTCGTGTGTGTGTGTGTGCGAGCGTGCGTGCGTGCACGCACTCTAGCATGTTCCTGCCCACAAGCCATGAGAACAGCCATATGTCTCTTTACTCTAACCTCTTCAACCAGCAATCACTTGCTTGTCTCTGTCTTTCAGTCATCCTTTATGGCCATTTATGCCACCGCAGCATGTGAAGGTGGAATCTGTGTAGTGGTGAGTGATGACAGTCATTAATTACTCCTCTGGTGACCAACACAAATATTTGGTCACCAGATTTTGACCTGCAGAGCCACCTAAGGTGATCTCTGAACATGTTTCAAACAGGATATGGCAATTGTGCAGCCAATCTTTTCAAATGTGGTTTCTCTAACAATCCATGATACCGACATGATCAGCTTCAGACTATGAGAAGTGCCTACTGAATTAATTCAGAGTTGGGTTACTGGGTCTTCACCAAGCAGATGAAAATGCTATCAAATGGTCGGGCATGTTACACACAAGCAGATGATATTATAAATGCATTTATCATTATCAAAGCTGTGGTTAGAAGGCAGCAGTGAAAGAATAAATGATAAAGGAGATCACACATCAGTTGTGGATAGGCAAACCTCAGCTCTCCACTGAAATGTCATTAATCCTTAAATAACTGGCCTCTGGCTGGCCATCATGTCTCAGCTAATGAAACTGTTGATTCGTCTCATCTTTATTTAATTTAGATAGTATTGATCATGTCTCCCCTCAGTCTGTTTTACAGAGTGAACATCAGTTATCCTAACTTAGTAACTGAGTTTTTATTGCCTCTTAATTCTCCTCAATGGATCTATGATCAAAAATTGGGGATGAAGAAACAGTTCAGGTAAAAAAAAAGCCCAGTTCAAAACAATATACTACAATTGTTTCAGAAGAGACACAGAAGGGAAGAATTTGGCCCTAAACTTCATTTTTGTTTATGGTGGTACGTTCTTTGTGCTACTGCCAAATTATAGTTTGTAAAAAGTGGGTCCCCCATTGTAAGAGGTACAAGATTGTGCCTTTCTATCTACAGCATTTAAAAAAAAAAAATCTTAGTGGCTAAAGCAGTGCCAGTTACTGATACTGGGACCTCTATTCCAATCCCTGTGATTGGGGAAAGGTATACCAAAAGATCACAGTTCTCTTGCTAGAAATGAGTCTTCATTTATAAGCCTTGATGAGTCCGAGTCCTCAAATTCCCACTGTCTAAGAGGCTCAGATTTAAACTTTGTGTCAAGCTTGCACTCCTTCATAATGCGTGTAACAGATGGATTCATGTTTCTGTGAAGAGTGAGTGTATAAGACTAGAGGAAGTAAGATCCCAGTGCAAAGCTTGGAAGCTTGGGGAAGCACCTAATTGCCCAGGATTATTAACATGATGATTTTTCACTCACAGATACCAGTTCAATCTTCAGACTCTAATCTCCATGTTGTTTCTAAATTAAAGGTGATGTATGCAGTGGCAGACATAATTTTCAAATTATCAGCTGTAAGGCTTGTTGGACTAGAACATTGAAAATATTTTATTCCCATTTACCATAAACCTTCATAAAAAGTTCAATAATATAAAAGACTTGGCTTGATCCTCCTCTCACTTCCATTGATGTAACCCCATTGTTGCCAGTGAATTTATCTCTGGCAGTATAAATAGATTGAGAATCAGACACTCTCACCCCTCTTGCGATCAGATCTTGTAATCTAGTTCTCTTCAGAGCCCGCATACATGCCATAATCCTGCTCAGCAAAACTGCCACACACACATTTGTCTAATGTTCACAATTTACACACTAGCATTTGATTTGATAAATTAAATAAAAAAAACCCCATGAATCTCACTGACGGTTTCCCCAGCCTTGCTTCTTCCTAGATTTCCCCCACAGAACCTCTGCAAAAGGGGGGGCAACAGATTTGCTGGGCCACTGAGCATGGTGTGAATGGGGGCCCCACCCAGGCAGCCCTCGGAATTCCCTGGAGGGCCCCACATGGTGCTCCGATGGAGATTTAAAGGGCCCAGGGCTCCAGCCACCACTGCTGGCACAGTATGAGCAGTGACAGCTGGGAGCCCTGGGATCTTTAGAATCACCAGGCCTCAGATCAGTTTTCCCCTGGATCACCCATTGGCAGGGTGGCCTGTTCCCCAGGCCCTGGGGCTCCTTCTCTCCAGATATGCATTGCCAGCCCTTTTACATCCTGGTTGGAGTTTATTTTTCCCTCCTCGAACTCCAGTTAGTCTGACAGTAATTATACTACAGCCGCATGCAGGATCCTGGCAACTGAACTCAGTTGGAGTCAGCACTAGAGCTCTGTTCCTAAGCAATATGTTAGAACCTGCCCACATCATAATTACAAGGGAGGCTCTGAAGAGGATTTTAAAATATGTTCACCAACTTGATTAAATGCTACTCCTTCAGAAAATACAGGACACTGTTTTCTTTAATTCCCTTTATTCCAGGGGACAGACTCATCTTTCTTCCTCTCTCAACTGGGTTGGCACCAAAGACAAATTTGTTGCAGGCATTTTTAGCATACTAATTATTCAGCCTAGATCAGGGGATGGGCAAACTGAAGGCTGCATCTGGCATTGTCCTTGGACCTTTAAATTTGGCCCTCAAGCTCCCATCGGGGAGAGGAGTAGGCAGATTGCCTCACTTCAGTGCTCCAGCTGGGGATTAAGGTCAGGACCTTGCCTTGCCCCCACTTCATGCATGTAGTTGCTCTGCATGGCTCCCAAGAGAAGGAGAAGGCATAAGTTTTGCTCACCTTCTCCACCTCAAGCACTGGTTCTGCAGCTCCCATTGGCCAGGAAATGCAGCCAGTAGGAGCCACAGGTGTGGGAGGGGGTCTACAGATGGGACAACATGAAGAACCTTGGGGCTGTGCCACCATGTAGGAGCCATGGTGCTATTTCCAGAAGTTGCTTCAGGTAAATGCTGTCTGAATTCTGCTGTTACTGTGTCTCTCCCCCTCTGCACCTAAACCTCTGTCTCAGCCCTGATGCCCTTCCTGCCTTCTGAACTCTTCCATTCCAGCCCAGTGCACCCTCCTGAAATTCAAAACCCTCATCCAGAGCCCCACCTCAGAGTCTGCATTTCCAGCCAGAGTCACCCTCACCCCTAGCCTCCTGTTCCTGCTCCCTGAAGCCCTCGCACCCAGACCGCAGCACCCCCCTGCACCTTGCACTCCTCATTTTTGGTCCTATTCCAGAGATCCCTCCCCCAGCCAGAGCCCTCACACCATCCTGCATCCAAATCCCCAATTTTGTGAGCATTCATGCTGCTCCATGCAATTACCATACCGTGATGTGACTGTCAGGCCAAAAAGTTTGCCCACCCTGACCTAGATAGACAGTTATATTACAATGCATGTTAGATTGTTTTGGAAAGGCAAATGAGAAGACTCAAAACTCCACAGATCTGACAGCTTCGAGTTGCCTCATAATTGCACATTCTGCAAAACAATTAAGCTTGCAGTCAGATCTAAAGAGAACTACCTTTTGTGAAAACTCTCAAGCACAACAAATATATTTGTGAGTGAAGATATTAAAAGTTCATTGTTATCGCTCACAAGCTATTACTAGATTGAATGTCCAGAAAAAACTACCCACATAAGAAATCACTATTTTTCTAAGACCTCAAGGTTTTCTGTATTATATGAATTAATGAGTTTTGCATATGTACAGTGCTGAATACTGAACACCAACTGAATTTTCATGCAAGTAGCATCTATTATACTGTACGGGTTCAGCATATTACTGTTTAATTGTTCCTGCAGTGCTGCTTGCAATCTGAAAGTGTGTGTGACATTTTAATGTTTAAAAAAATTATAAATCAAAGGGAGATGGGATTAGTTTGCATTTATGAATTGCAAGTATGTTCTTTGAGATTAGCTGTAGTGAATTGCCAGTTTGTACTTGACTCATTTACTGGTTCAGGTAACAAGAAATGTGGGAGAATTAAAAGCCTCATGACATTTTAAGGCTTCAGAAGGTCAGAGTATAATTGTGTCTAAGAAATGGTAAGGCCTATCAATCTGAAGCTAAGTAAGGGTATATTTATCAATAACCTTTGAAGATGTAGGTTGTCATTCCATTTTTGATGTAAAAGATAAACGCCAGTTTATGGACAATATGTGTTACATAGAAAAACAGAAATCCTTGCAACATCCTCACACACACGGGAGAGAGAGAGTAGAATTGCAGAAATGCCTGGATGTCTGGCATTTGGGGGACTCCAGGGCTGATTCTGATTTCATTGCCCCACCTTTCAGTCAGCGTTGCTCCACTGATGTCAGGAGAGCTACTATATACCAGTGTAGGTGAATTGCCATTTATACTGTTTCATAATTCACTTCCAGGATAAGCCAGTGACAAGACAAATTACTGTTCCCTAGAGCAGGGGTCAGCAACTTTTCCAAAGTGGAGTTCTGAAACTTGACCCTTTGACCTCTGCATACGGTCTGAACACTGATGATACTTCTTAAAGTCACTAAGGCTACGTCTACACGTGAAGCCAACATTGAAATAGCTTATTTCGATGTAGCAACATCGAAATAGGCTATTTCAATGAATAACGTCTACACATCCTCCAGGGCTCGCAACGTCGATGTTCAACTTCGACGTTGCGTGGCACCACATCGAAATAGGCGCTGCGAGGGTACGTCTACACGCTAAAGTAGCACACATCGAAATAAGGGTGCCAGGAGCTGTGTCTACACGTGCATGCTACTTCGAAGTAGCGGCACTAACTTTGAAATAGCGCCCGTCGCGGCTACACGCGTCGGGCGCTATTTCGAAGTTAACTTCGACGTTAGGTGGCGAGACGTCGAAGTCGCTAACCTCATGAGGGGATCGGAATAGCGCCCTACTTCGACGTTCAACGTCGAAGTAGGGACTGTGTAGACGATCCGCGTCCCGCAACGTCGAAATTGCCGGGTCCTCCATGGCGGCCATCAGCTGGGGGGTTGAGAGATGCTCTCTCTCCAGCCCCTGCGGGGCTCTATGGTCACCGTGGGCAGCAGCCCTTAGCCCAGGGCTTCTGGCTGCTGCTGCGGCAGCTGGGGATCCATGCTGCAGGCACAGGGTCTGCAACCAGTTGTCAGCTCTGTGTATCTTGTGTTGTTTAATGCAACTGTGTCTGGGAGGGGCCCTTTAAGGGAGCGGCTTGCTGTTGAGTCCACCCTGTGACCCTGTCTGCAGCTGTGCCTGGCACCCTTATTTCGATGTGTGCTACTTTGGCGTGTAGACGTACCCTCGCAGCGCCTATTTCGATGTGGTGCCATGCAACGTCGAAGTTGAACATCGACGTTGCCAGCCCTGGAGGACGTGTAGACGTTATTCATTGAAATAGCCTATTTCGATGTTGCTACATCGAAATAAGCTATTTCGATGTTGGCTTCACGTGTAGACGTAGCCAGGCAGAGCTGCAGACAGGGTCACAGGGCGGACTCAACAGCAAGCCGCTCCCTTAAAGGGCCCCTCCCAGACACAGTTGCACTAAACAACACAAGATCCACAGAGCCGACAACTGGTTGCAGACCCTGTGCCTGCAGCATGGATCCCCAGCTGCCGCAGCAGCAGCCAGAAGCCCTGGGCTAAGGGCTGCTGCCCACGGTGACCATAGAACCCCACAGGGGCTGGAGAGAGAGCATCTCTCAACCCCCCAGCTGATGGCCGCCATGGAGGACCCGGCAATTTCGACGTTGTGGGACGCGCATCGTCTACACGGTCCCTACTTCGACATTGAACGTCGAAGTAGGGCGCTATTCCGATCCCTCATGAGGTTAGCGACTTCGACATCTCGCCGCCTAACGTCGAAGTTAACTTCGAAATAGCGCCCGACGCGTGTAGCCGCGACGGGCGCTATTTCAAAGTTAGTGCCGCTACTTCGAAGTAGTGTGCACGTGTAGACACAGCTTAATAGTCCTACTTACAGCATCTTCATTAATAACAAATTAAGATGCAGAGCTTTACTGTCTAGGTGTTGGTTCGTAACATTAGCTGGTCTATAGTTAATCCACACGACAGGTGGCATTGCTTTGAGCAAGCTCCTGGCTACATAGGAGAGGAGGAGTAGGCCTGAGGTCCTGCCTCTCCTGCTGATGAAATTCTCAGCGTGCATGCTGGGGGTTGCTGACCCCTGCCCTAGAGGAACCAGTGTTTAGAGGAATCAGAGGAGTATCTGTGGGGCACAGTGCTTCCTGAGATGATGCATTTGATGCAGCACCCTTACTTGAAGTCCTGCATAGATATAGTCAGCTTTTGTGTCAGATCTAATAGAACCACTAACAGACTACTGGACTTTATCCAAGTCTGTACATATGCTCATCACCATTGTGTGTTTGCTCTCCATGAATATTAGGAAAAAGGAATTTTACTGGTACAAGCATTTGTAGAAGTGACTTTTCAAAGTCACATGTGTGAGGACAAAAACTTAAAATTAAATGTGTAGGTTTTCACATCTGAAGAACTTGTCCAGTCTGAGAGCAGGGAACATAACGTGAATGAACATGATATAACATGACATGATTTATCTGACCAACTGCAAATGAAGAAATAGATCAAGAATCAAAAGGCAATAAAATTGAATATAGTCACATATACATATTCTGGAGATGTAGGGTTTACCTACTACACTGTAGCTGGGAGTGAGCCCATCTGCCCAGTCAGACTCACAGTAGCTTCACATGTGTGTTGTGACCTGGGTTAAGATTCAGGTTAACCAAACTGAACTCAGACCAAGGGTTTGGTGACATGAACCACAATGTCTACACAGCTATTTGAGCTAGCATACAGCTCATCCCCGGTTATTAAATAATCAAAACAGGGGTTTGGAACAGATGCTATTTCCTGCCCTTATCTAGCTGAACAGATCCTCTTCGTTACGAGAGTACAGAAGAGTTTTGCAAAAAGGAAAACTGAAGTTGGTGTGCCACGTTTGTCACAAATTTTTATCATGAGGAGAAAAAGGTTGTGCTTAACTATTTAGAAGTGAAGACTTCAATCAATTATTAACCCTTTATGAACCATACCTGAAAGAAACGTTAATATGAAGTTTGGCCAAGAGAGAAGGAGGTACATGAGAGGAAATCATGTCACAACATAACTCTCTACAAGGCATGCAAGAAGAGGTAAGTGTAGTGAGCCGGTATGGCCTCCTGCGGACTCACAGGCAGAGGAGGCTGCGCAGAGACCCTGGTGGGCGGGCCCAGAGCCAGAACACCAGTGGTCTGCCCCTCAGAGGGCGGGTCCTAGGGCTAGAAGGGCCAAGGGCAGGGCTCGGGACCCATTAAAGCCTGGGCCTCCGGGCAGGGAGGAGGCGCCTGCGTGAGCTCCCCGGCGCCAGGGGCAGAGGGTCTGCCGCCGCCCAGCTGGGCCGGAGGATCAAGCCCCCAGCGGCCCAGAGCAACCACGGATCCAGATGCTCCAGGGGGACCACCCGGACTTCCCAGACCTGCCAGGACCCTCACGCCGGTGGAGACCCCCCACCTTGGAGGAAACCCCGGACGCTGCCAGACCAGTGAGGCTGAGCGACCACGAGGCCCCAGGAGCAGCCTGCCCCAGAGCTCCGGTGGACCCCTGCAGCCCCCAGGCCCCGGATCGCCTCAGACCCACCGTGCTACCACCGCCAGACCACCCCAATGACGTAGACATGACCGACTGGCCGGAGCCCCCAAAGGTGGATGATCTGGAGGAGGCTGACCCCATGGGACCACCTGACCAGATGGACTGGGACCTTCCCCTGGTGGAGGTAGAGGTAGGAAGTGGCCCGGGGAACGACGCTCCCTTACCCATGATGGTGTGTTGTGGCCTGGATCCCCACCGCCGTGGTTGTGTGTGAGTGACCCCCCAGGGCCCCGGGCCGGGGTTGCAGTGGAGTGAGAGAGCCTGCGACCCCCTACCCCCTCCTTTACGGGGAAAGCCCTTGCTGGGCCTATGTTCCAAACCCTTGAACTGCTGCCACGCCCCAAACTGAGGGCTGGGCTTGGGCTCCAAACCCCTTGTGAACTGCTGCCCCGCCCTGGGCCAAGGGCTGGGCATCCCAGGACTCCTACAATAAGTCATGTTGAAGGATTTCTTTGGTAAAGCAGACAGCATGAGTGCCAGCTTGAGAAAGCTGCCTTGTCCAGGCTCATCTGTCTTGCACAGGACTTTTAAGACACGTTTCTATATTTTTTCCATTCATGTGAAGCTCAATAGCTTGTGTGTGGTGGTGCCAGCTCTAATTTTCTGGTGCTGGCTTCTTTTCAAGTCGTGCTCCTTCTGTCTGACTGTCAGATATAAATCACAGGTACAAGCCAAATAACCCAGGAGAAGGATATTGGTTTTGTATGAGTTATTTGTAGGAGTTAAACTTTGTGCTATGGATATGTCAAAGGAATAAGCAAACCAAGCAGACAAGTTGAGTTAATCAGAGCACTAGTCAAGTTGCTGACAGAAGATGATACTCATCAGTTGGTGCAAGCTTTAAGAGCTGCTTGTAACCTTTACAAATGTTTTTTATTGTTAATTAGTCACCAAATAGTTTATGTCAACGAACTGAACCTGAGTATTTTGGGAAAAAAAATCACTCATTATTTGTGGAATGCAGTTCATCAGTTAAGTCATTTGGGGTCTAATTCTCCCTCGGGCTAGATCTGCATAACCCCATTGAAGTCAGTGGAATGACACCAATTTACACCAAGGCTGCGTCTACACTAGCTGGATACTTTGAAATAGCTGACACAACTTCGAAATAGCATGTGTCACGTCTACACACGCCGCACACTACTTTGACGTTAAAATCGACATTAGGCAGTGAGACGTCGAAATCACTATCCCTATCAGAAGATGGGAATAGCACCCTACTTCAATGTTAAACATTGAAGTAGGACATGTGTAGACGATCCATGTCCCGCTATTTCGAAATAGTGGGGTCCTCCATGGTGACAATCAGCTAAGAGGTTGAGAAGTGCCATCCAGCCCCTGCAGGGCTCTATGATCACTGTGCACAGCAGCCTTTAGAGCACCACACACCCGAATTTCCTGTGGCAGGAAGCTGAGAGCGTGCAGCCAGCAGCACACGAACGTGCCAGCCCTGCACACCCTCCAGAGGCCCCGATCCACGCATTCACCAGCCATGGCAGCCAGCCAGCCCCCAGGGCACCCCCAGGGCTCCCCCATGAGGGGACCCAGGGCCCCCAGGAAGCCAATGGAGCTCTGAGACCTGCTGGAGCTCTGGAGTGAGGAGGAGGTGCTCCAAGTAATGGGGAGCAAGTGGCAGAACTCAGAGGCATGCGCCCAGTTGGCCAAGGGCTCGGCCATCTGGGGTCACCCTGCCTGCAGTCTGGATCACTTCTGGAGCTAGCTGAAGGAGTTGTGGCAGGGTTATGCGCAGGCCCAGGACTTGGCCAGCTGGTCGGGTCTGCCCCGCCTCTAGCTCCTATTACAGGGAGCTCAGGGCCATCCTGGGCCCCTGGGCCACCCCTTCCCCCATGGCAGTCCTGGACACCATGGCTGAGGAGCCTCAGCAGGCCTCAGATCTGGAGTACGGCCCGGAGGCCAGCCCCATACCCTGGGGCCCACTGGAGGAGCCAGCCCTCGGAACTGCCAAGAAGGGGTGCAGCGGTGAGGAGGGGGAGCTCCTCACTGACCTCCCATCCCAGAGCTCCAGCTCCGGCTGATGGCACCCCCTGACTGTGACAGTGGACCATCAAGTATGTACCCCATGGGACACACACCCCTGGGCCATGGAGCGGGAGCACCAGACACGACTGGGGTCTCCCCACACTCCCAGCAGACCCCAGCATGTAACAGCCCAGCCACAGCACGGCCCAGGATGGTGGCATGTCTGTCAGCACCTGCTCCCACAGACAGCGCTGTGCCCTAACGCCGGGGGGGCACCATGCCCACAGACATGGGATGGGGAAGAGGGACACAGTGCCCAAGGGAGGATGGGGAGCTTGGGCCATGGTGCAGGGCACAGTACTAACAGCCTCCCTCTCCCCCACGCCTGTTTCCGCAGCAGCACCATCAGAGGCCCTGGACGGCCAGGCACTGCCGGTTGTCCCAGAGAGCTGAGGGCCAGGGACTGCCAGGGCCTGGGGGCACCACCGGCTCTGGGATGGGTGCACCTCTGCCAGACCCAGGGGTCAGCCGCCTTTGATCCCTAGCTCCTGGCAACTCTCTGGCGGCAGGTGGAGGTGGCTGAAGAGAAGCTCCGATATGACTGGGAGGTGTCTGCCTGGTGCTGGGTGGCATGGCAGGACTTCATGGGCATGTTCCAGGACATAGTCTGGTCATTCTGGGAGGCCGTGGCCCGGTTCCTGCCCGCCACTACCCCCTGTGCTGCCCTCCCTGCTGTCCCACCTGCCAACCTGCCTGCTGCCCCACCTGTCACCCCACCCCGCCTGCCAGCTCCCCAGGACTGGAGCCTGCTGGGGCTGAAGACTGGCTGGGGCAGGCATCCCAGCCCTACTTGCCAGTCCTCCCAGCTCCCAGCCTGCTGTGCCAGGGACCACAGACAAGGCGGGGGCCTGCGACCCAAACCCACTGGGGGTTGTGCCTCTCCGCCCCCACCCCAGAGTGATGGGCCAACGGCTGAGGTGTCTGCTGCCTACCCATTTGTATATAGTTGTGCCCCCATTTGTGTATTAGTTCCAGTTTTTTGTGAGCATACCATAGACAGTTTTAGCAGTTATTCAATAATTCACAGTTTTATTTTTCAAAGAATCCTGTGAGACGTGTGCTTGTTGCGGGGATGGTGTGCGGGTGGGGGTGTGTGTGCAGGTGGTGGGGGATGGTCTGCAGGAGGCCCACCAGGGATGGCCAGGGAGGTGCTTGGGGGGCCCCCTGATCTAAATGGGCCCGCAGGGCCTCTTGGACCCGTACCCCCTCCTGTTTGGCATGGTGACTGGGTGCTGTGGCTGGCTGGGGGAAGCCCATGCTGGCGTTGACCACCACCCCTGGACGAAGTCCTCCCCCTTGCTCTCAATGATGCTGTGGAGTGTGCAGCATGTGCCCACAACCTGCGGTATGTTCTGGAGGCTGACATCCAGGCAGGCGACGAGGCACTGCCACTGGCCCTTCAAGCAGCTGAAGGTCCTCTCCACCACCTGACGGACGTGGTTCAGATGACCGTTGAACTGTTCCTGACCAGCATTGAGATGGCTGGTGCATAGGCATATGAGTCAGGGCTGGAGGGGGTAGGCCGCATCTGCCACAAGGCAGAGGGGCACAGTGGTGTCCCCCAGGGGGATCTCTCTCTGGGGGATGTAAGTCCCTGCCTCCAGCTGGCGGCACAGGCCTGAGTTCTGGATCATATGGGCATCGTGTGTGCAGCTGGGCCAGACACCATAGACATCTTGGAAGCAGCCCCAGCTGTCCATCATGGCCTGCAGGACCACTGAGTGGTAGCCCCTTCGGTTTATATATAGTCCCCTACTGTGGTCTGGAATGCAGATAGGGATATGGGTCCTGTCCAGGGCTCTGAAGCAGTTCAGGAAACCCATGGCAGTGAATCCTAAAATGGCGTCCCCAACTCGGATGACCCTCTGGAGAAGCAAGGCATTGAGCACATGGACCACCTGTGGGGAGGGGACATGAGCGCCCATGAGGGAGTGTAGGGTGCTCATGGCTCCCTCAGGCATCCCCCTCCCCGGCACTCCCCCGCCTAGCCCCTCCCTCCCCAGCCCTACACCTGGGACCCTCCCTGGCCGCTCACCCCCCAGTGGGTTCATGCCTAGGACGCCTTACTTCCATGATGACAGCCCCGACCATGGCCTTTCCCACTTCAAACTGGTGGCCCACAGAGTGGTAGCTGTCTGTAGTGACCAGCTTCCAGACAGCGATTGTGACCCCTTCTCCACAGGGAGGGCACACAGCATCCAGGTGTCCTGGTGCCTCAGTGCGGGGGTAAGCCACTGGCAGAGCTCCAGGAAGGTCTGTCGGTGCATGCGGAAGTTCCACAGCCACATGTCACAGTCCCACTCCCCCATGACCAGCTGCTGCCACCACTTGGAGCTGGTGGGGTAGCTCCAGAGGTGGTGGAGCACCCAGCGGGGGAGGAACAGGGGAGCCTGGTGGTCAAGGGCTTCCCCGTCTGCCCCCTGGGAGGGCCCCCCTGCCAGGAGCTCCTGGGTGGGGTCCTGTGCAGCACTTATCAGGGCTCTTGCTCCCTGGGTGGCAGCCTGGAAGGCTTCCACGTGCTGCTGCTGCTGCTGGGGATCCATGGCTGCTGTGCCTCAGTCTGCGAGACTGTTGCTAGCACTCTGCAGACCTCATTTTGTGCAGGCCGAGTGTGTCTGGGAAGGGCCCTTTAGAGGAGTGGCTTGCAGTTGCCCCGGAAGGGCTAGTCCACCTTGTGACCCCGTATGCAGGCTTTCCCGGCCCCTTGTGTGTGTAGACACTTTGCTTTTCCTTCTGGGGTGGCCCCTTTTGATGTTCCCTGTTGCTACTTTAACATTGAACATTGACAGCACCAGCTCCGGAGGATGTGTGGATGATATGCATCAAAGTAGCTGCTCTATTTGGGGTGCAGCAACTATCTGCAGAGTTGCTATTTCAGGATACATTTATATCCCAAAATAGCAACAATAGTCTTGCCATAACCTAAATTTAAAACAAAAAACAGCTGAAGGATATAGAAAGGCCGGCAGAGGTATACAAGGAAACAAGTCATTACTGGGTATCATGACAAGAAGTGGTATCTGTGTAGTAGCAGCCTGACAGTTGTTGTAACTTTCTTGTAATTGGAGATACACATCTCCTAGAACTGGAAGGGACCTTGGGAGGAAGGGACCTTGGGAGGTCATTTAGTTCAGGCCCCTGCCCTCTTGGTAGGACCAAGCACCATCCCTGGCATCTATTTGCCCCAATCCCTAAATGGCCTCCTCAAGGATTGAATACACAGCACTGAGTTTAGCAGGCCAATGCTCAAACCACTGAGCAATCCCTCCCCCTCCTTCTAAGTAGCTGAATAATGAAAATAAAAATAACACAAAGAACACTTTCAGATTGTGCAGCTAGCTGCCTGCATCACCTGAGACTAATCATGAGTTCTTGTTTCCTGGAAAGCAGTGATTCTAATGAACAACAACAACAAAAACAACTGTAGGTCACATTTTATAGCTGCTTGGTAATAGAGATGGGTAAATAATCAATGTTTGTTTGTTTGTGTGGTGGCTGAACCAAAACATCCTACCCAAACTCTGGGGGACATTGATTTTTTCTTGGAAAATGTTCAGCTCTACTCGAAAGTAACATCTGTGAAATGAAATCTTTTTATTTAGGAAACATTGTATCAAGTCATTCAGACATCTTCAGAAATATTTTCTGAAAATTTTCTAATTGATCTGAAACTACTGGCCACATTTCGCCCACTTTCATAAACAGTATTCATTGCCACAAAACTGCATTTTTCGCCAAAACATGTTGCCCAGCTTTAAATTACACTTGCTTTGCCTACAAAGGCTGAAGCTGTAAAAAAAGGGAATGCCAGGTAGGAGATAGGAAGGTTACATTACTTCTGTATAATGCTCTGGTGAGACCACTACGGGAGTAATTTGTTGAATTATGTTGTCAACACTTGGAAAAGGATGTTAGAAAGATTGGAAAGTATTCAGAGAAAAGTCACAAAAATGATTTGGTGTTTAGAAAACAGAGGTGACACACTGGTGGGCAGTGCACAGCGGGTCACAACCACCTCCCCCCCATGTTGTCCCCCACCCTGCACTCACCATCAGCACCACTCCACTTCTGGTGAGTGCAAGGGCAGTCCCACCTCTTCCCTGGAGTGGCATGGCTCAAGAGCAGCATGAACTTCTTAGATCACACTGCTCTTGGGCCACACTGCTGTGAGATGGAGGCAGGGGGATGGGTTGTCCCTGTACTCCCTGGAAGCAGCGTGGTGCTTCTGCAGGAAGAGGTGGATGGGAGTGGACCAGGGAGAGGGGGCACAGGAGGGGCAGGGAGAGGATGGGACATATGTGGAGGAGGGATGGGAAGGGGACAGATAGGAGTGGGGACAGGTGGAACCAGGGGTGGGCCAAATGGCCGGTGCTGCCCCTGGAATCCTTGCACTTGTCAGCTTTGTTAGAAAACATATCTTACAATGAGAGGAAATGGAAGCTCAGTCTTTTTAACTCATCAAAGATGATTTATCGCCGTCTCTAAGTTCCTACACCAAGAAATAATATCTAAGTTATATAGTAACAGAGAGGTAGCTGTTTTAGTTTGTAGTCCAACAAAACAGAACAGCAGAAATGTAGCACTTTAAAGACTAACAAAATGATTTATTTGGTGATGAAGTTTTGTGGGACAGACCCACTTCATCAGATCAATCTCATTCCCAATAGAGACTGAGAGTTATAAGCACAGAGGATCAAAAAAAAAAAATTGCAATAAAAACTGACACAGGGGGATGAGGGATGGGGGGTTGTTAATTGTCCTTCCTGAGATAATTATGAGCATCAAAGGAAGGGAAGCAGTCCTTGTAATGTGTGAGGTGATTGATGTCTCTCTTCATACCATGTGTTAATGTGCTGAATTTGAACATGAATTCCAATTCACAAATTTCTCACTCTACTCTGTTTTAAAATTCTTTCTGCTTTGGGACACAGATTCTCAGGTCTTTAACAGAATGGCCCACTCCACTGAAGTGTTCACTAGACAGCTTACGTGTATTGAGTTTCTTGATGTCTGCTCTCTGTTCGTTTATTTTTTGGAGAAGGTTTTACCCAGTCTGTACAATGTACATAGTGGCAGGGCATTCTTGGTGCATAATGGCATACGTAACGTTGCTGGAAGTGCATGAGAATGTGCCTTAGATCTTGTAACTGACACGGTTAGGTCCAGTGATGGTATCCCTAGAATAAATATGTGGACAAATTTGGCAGTGGGTCTTGTTGCGAGGAAAAGTTCCAGGATTAGTATTACCATGGTGAAGCCCTTGATTGATACTGAGAATGTTTCTTAAGTTAGGAGGTTGTCTATAGGAAAGGACAGGCCTGTTACCTAGAGCTTTCTGGAGTGTAGCATCATGATCCAGAATGGTTGTAGGTTTTTAATGATGTGTTGCAGGGTTTTGAGTTGTAGGCATCTCTTAACCTAGTGGATAGACAGCCCACAATTCAATGCCAGAAAGCTTAAATTTAGAAAAAAGAAACTGGATTAAGATACAACTTTTGAACGTTTGGTTACTTAACTATTGGAAGAACATAGCAAAGATAGCAGAGAATACATTACAGTATGAAGGCAAAATAGAATGTCTTTTTAAAGGGAATGCAGCAGTTCAGCCAAAAGCTATTGGACTTGCAGGAAAGACTAATTTTCTCTCTACAGAATTATGGGTGAAATGATACAACCTGTGTCAGGAAAATCAAACTAGATGATCAGGGTGGTCCTTTCTGACTTTGAAATCTACGTAGTTGGATGTGGTATTTCTAAGAATTAACTCATGTGGAGTCTTTCAGAATTTAGATATATGTAGTTAGTTCCCTATGGATGGCCAATAGATTATCTGAGAAACCAATGTCAGAGAACTGATTGGTCTCCATGATGACAACAAAAAACTCTCCTGCATGTGATGCTGATATTATTAAAGGTATATTTCCAGCACTGTGTATTTGTGCAAGTTGTGTAATTGTGCAAACATATTTCATTATTGTTAGTGAGAGCTGAATGAGTGACTTCTGCATGCTGCTGTAAATGATAATCTCTTGCTAAAAAGACATTTTCAGGAAGCTGAAGTAGAAGTCAAACAGTGATATAAACTTAATTCAGATTCCATAAACTCCATTGTTTATTTTCTCTCATCCGTTCAGATGAAACTACTGTATCTGAATTCACTCCATCACTTGCTAAAGGCTAAAATCCTTGCAGCATTCTTTGAGACAGAGCCACTTCCTCCTACTCTGGGAACATGGCCATAACTTTCAACATGTGTTATATATTTCTGTCATATTGCTATCGGATCATGGCATTTGATTGTCTCTGAGAAGCTATACTGAGGAACACATTTGAAATGTTTAGGCATTTTATTTTCCATCTTAACAGAATTGCTAATTGCATATTAATTTTGTACTTTATAAACTGTGAGGATACTGTAATCTAAACAAAATGCAGTGCCTCCTTCCCAATCGTTCCCTCTCTCCCTCTCTCTCTCTCTTTTCACACTAGCTAAAGATCAAGTCTGTCCTTTAGACTTTTCAGATTAGACTGATGATGATGATTTACTTCAATCATTGGTCATCCACGGATTTCAAGAAGATAGAAATCATGTGTAAATCAACATATAGTTAAACTCTTTTTAATTCTCATTTTTGCATTTTGAAATCACAAGGTATATTCCTACCAATGAGTTTTCTAATGTCTCAGAAATGGTTACAAGCAGAAGATAGAAATTCCCTTTCTTAAATAAGGAGTTTGACCTCACCTAATAAAATACGTACCTGTGTCAAGGAGTCTTTTTCATTCCCTAAAGACATTGACTTACTTGACTTAAAACATTGTACTCTGGGTAGACCATAGATAATCTACAAGTCTCCTCTTTTCACTTTGTCTCAGGACAAAACTTCTAGCTGACCCCAGAAATACCTCAGATGTTGTCTTTCAGTCTCCATAGAAGTTCTCTATTTATCCAGGATCTTCTTCTTTTGCAGCTCCCTTGCAGGTTCCATTTGAGAGATTGATGGACTATGCTGAATGATGGTTTTCTGAGAGTGTGGCCTAGCCATCCCCACTTTGATTTGAACATCAAGTGGCTCTTGTTCTGCTCCATCCCAAAGCTCCTTGTTTGTGACCAAGTCTTGCCATTAGATGTGAAGAATGTACCTCAGGCATCTTTTATGAATGTCTGTAGCTTGTGATTGGAAGACGCCAAGTGTCTCATGTGTACAAGAGCAGATTCTTCCCATTTGTGTTGAAGATCTGCAGTTTTGTCTTCGCAGATGTTATTTGTGTTCTCCATATGGGACAAAAAGTCTGGAATGCAGCTGTTGCTTTTCCTGTTCTGGCATTAATATCATTGCCTGTTCTTCTGTCTCTGTCCATGATACTTCTCAAGTAGGTGAGCTGCTCCACATCTTCTAGGTCAGCCCCTCCCAGTGTGATAGTGTTGTTGTTGCACTGGTTGAGATTCATTGTCTTGTCAACAGAGGTACAAAAGAGGAAATCAGGAAAACCATCGACCATCTGAAAAGTAGATAAGCACCTGGCCCCTACAACATGCCCATAAAAGCAATCAAGGAGGATAGCGAGACATCAGTCAACATGATGTATAATCTATTTGGGAAAATTTGAGACACTGAAGACATCCCACAAGACTGGAAACATGGCTGCCTTATCAAGTTTCTAAAAAAAGGCAACCAGAAAGAATGAAAAAACTGGAGAGGCATCACGTTACTGTCTATTCCAGGAAAAGTGTTCAGTAGAATTCTCTTGGAGAGAATGAAGGCAGAAATTGACAGACAGCTCAGAGAAGAACAGGCTGGTTTCCACAGGGAGAGATCGCAACCTGACCAAATACCAATTCTCAGAATGATCATAGAACAGTTGCTTGAGTGGAACTCCTCCCATACATAATTTTCATAGACTTTGAAAAGCATTTGACAGTGTTGATAGAGATACTTTGTGGAAACTGCTGCAACAGCATGGTGTTCCATCCAAAATTATTAACTCAATCCATTCAACATATGAATCCTCAACATGTCAAGTGGTTCACAATGGTGTCTTGCTAGAATCCTTCAGCATACTCTCAGGAGTGCAACAAGGGTGCCTATTATCACCTTTCCCTGTTCTTGACCACAGTGGACTAGCTTATGAGCAGGACAACAAATGGCCATCTTTGGGGAATTCAGTGAACTCTTTTTAAACAGTTAGAGGACAATGATTTGCTGACAATGTCACCTACCTTTCACGTCAACATGAAAGTATGGAAGAAAAGGTTGCAACACTAGACAAAACTGCCTCAATGACTAGGCTAAACATCAACAAGGGAAAGATCAAGACAATGAGGATCAGCCTATCCAACTACAACACCCTATAGACATTGGCTTCCTAGAAATGTTTCTTGTGGGTTCTGTCTTAGCAACATTCTGGATGGGATTATGATATGTCCTTTTTTGCAGACTTTTTTTTACTGTTGACTTCTATTGTGTTTTGGCCCACCTGTCTAACAATGAGCTATCTTCCAGTGACATGGTAGGATTTGCGTGTGGAAGCAACTTTGCCCAGGCATAGCAGGAATTCTTTCCTTTACTTGCATAGTGGAACGGCAAATCTGTTATTCTCTCTCATGCCACAATATTCTTGTTTTTATTCTTATTTTTTTCTCTTGCAGATAGTGCTGTGTGTAGTACATATAAACAGCATTCACACCATCCTCAAGTATTTAAATCAGCTGAATCTTAATTTCATATCTCTACAGCACTTTACAGCTGAAGATCTCAGTGTTCTAATGACGTTAACTAATGAAGCAACACAATGCCTCCTGTAAGCTACTGTAGCTAAAAACTATAGAGGAATTTAAATCACCACCACTGAAATCTAGTTATTTTGACATGTAGTGCTCAACAACTGTGACTTCAAATAGAGACAGCTGTCAAAGTAAAGGAGGAGGCTGTATGAAATTGAATATACATGGACACTTTGAGCAGACAGCACATTATTACTGCAGTTAAAATTTGGCCTGGACTTTAAGTTAACACCCCATGTCTTATGAGAATGTGGCCAAAGACTCTATAACAGATACAAACGGATAGGACTTATGTTTTATGTTTCATCCAAGAGTTCTTCATTGCTGTCAAATAAATTTAGTAATAGAATCAGCTTTGGTTTTCTATATGTATACATATACAAAATCTGTTCTACATAGTAGTCAACATTTTCAGAGCTTCTCTCTATCTCTTGCTTCTAGAAGTTGGCAAACTACCTGTAATCTTTCTCTTTAACAGAATTTATCTCTTTTAATAGTCAAGTTCTGCATTATATATTGCTTCCTTATATGAAAGTAATGGAAGAAAGTTTGACTTTTCAATATTCCTACAATTTATTGGGGTTTCTCAATATGTTCATCTTCCAAGTATACTGGTCACTACATATAGCATTTTGATATAAAGTTTTGTGATAGGGGTGTGTACACACACACAAACACACACACACACACCTTAGCTTGGGCATTTAGGTGAAGTGAAATTTTTCTTTTCTTCTGTTTGGAAGATAAAGGAAAAATGTCTGTGGCTTGTGCAAATGATTGTCTTTTTGGAAAATAAAGGAAAAAAAGTTTATATTAATAAAAGCTAAAGAGTGATTCAAAGATTACATAGACCTTGTTGGTAGATAACTTTTGCAGTTTGTCTTTTGCTAGAATAAATAGAGAGGGTAGGCAAGTGTTGGGGTGGGGGGGCTGACAGTAGGGGTGGGTGGTGTAGGTGGGACAGCAGGGGGCTGGAAGAGTTGAGGGGGCAGAGCAGGGTGTGGAGTGTGCTGCAATGAAGACATGGAGTGTGGGTGGGTAAGAGCAGGAGGCTTGTGTGGTGGAAATGAGAGTAGGGGGTGGGGTGGAGAAGAGTGGTAGAGTGAGGACAGGGGGCTGGAGCTGAGGGTTTGGGGGAGACTTAAAAAAGGCATAGGGACATGTGGGTGGGCTGTGGCCAGGAGGTGGAGGAGTACAGATGCTGGGAGGGTTGGGGGGCTTAGTGGAAGGGGTGGGGTTGGTGTGGTGTGGTTAGGAGGTGGGGATGAGGACAGAGGGTTCACAGTGTGTGGAGGGGTCAAGGCCCAGAGTGGTGGTGCAGATGCCAAACAGTTTTGTTGTGTGGGTGCAGGGGGTACAGGGTTGGGGTAGTAGGTGCTGGAGTGAGGGCAGGGGTTACAGGGCAGATAGTTTGGTATTTGCAGGGAATCAGGGTGAGAGGTTGTGACTGCAGAGCAGGGGGCTTACAGCAGGGGGTTGGGAAGTCTCAGGGGACTTACCAAGGGTGTCCACAGTGGTGAAGGTGGAGCTGGTCCATGCACGGGCAGGTCTGTGTGCCCAGCCTGCCATCTCCTTGTGGGGGTCTGGCTCACAGTTCCTGGCCCCAGTCACTCTGCGGGGTAGGGCTGGGTTGGGCCAGGTAGGCTTCTACCACCCCAGACATAGCTTCTGGGGGCGGGTGAGGGAGTGGGGTGGGAGGTGCCTTCTCACACTTTGGGGAAGGCTGGAGGTGGGCTCCTTTCTGGGGTTCTCCTCCCCTCCCTGAGTGTGAACTGGCACGTAGGGGGCCAGAGTTGGGGCTCTTTTCCCAAGCCCTGGCACTGCAGCAGTGGGGAGGCTGGGGCCTGAGCTTAGTCCATCTTTATTTCCCCAGCCTTGGCACAGCAGAGTGGTTGTGTGTGGCATGGGGCGGGGTGGAGTCCGGGCCACGAATCTTTTCCCAGGCTCCTGCACAGTGGCAGCCTGGGGGTTGGGGCTGTTTTCCCCAGCTCTGAGAACAGGGGCTGAAGGGGCCTGACCTGAGGCCAGGGCGGTTTTCCCAGTCCCAGCATGAGCATAGGGGTGAGGGTTGGGGCTCATGATTGCAGTGTCTTGGGGGGTAATTTTGTGTGGGGGTTGTGGGGGATGTGGGGCTCCCTCTTTGTGGTGCTGTAGCTGAACATTGGGGGTTGCAGTAGAGGGGCACTTACTTCTCAGGTCAGAGTAGAGACCCTTGTCTCCAAGTGGCCACTTTTTTCTTGCTCTGTCTGCCCCCATTGGTCATTCTGCAGTTTAGCTGTTATCTGTGCTCTCTGTCCCCAGTATGGAGTCTGAAGTATGTCATACTTCCTCTTAGTGCCCCTCCCTCTCTATGTTCTGGGAAATTCTGGGATTTCAGGCATTTCCCACTTTCCAGGCACAACCAAACCCTGACCTAGGTTTAAGTTCGGGTAAAAGGAAGTTTCATACCAAATTTTGGGGTCACAATTCTTAAAATTTAAGATGAGTTCTTGAACAAATGTAGCACTCTCAGACAGACTCACACACACACACACACTACACTAATACTCTCCATTGTTTCTATCAGTTTTAAGAGTATGCACTTTTGTTTTTATGCCTAATCTGACTGAGGCATGTAAAAACCAAGGGATTAAAAATGCAACGTCATTTGATTGTTTCAAACACAGACACTCTTGATTATTTCATTTTCTGAAACACAACAGGAATAAATTTGCAAATAATGCAGAGAGCTTTGGCTGTAGTTTTTGATAAACCATTTGTGCTAATGTGACTCTTTGGGAATACTGATAAGCCTTTACATGTGTAACTGATTTCCATGAATTCCAACCAAAATTCAGTGTTCCTTCAGCAGAACTGCCACAGTAATCTGATTTTGCTTAGTACTATAGCATTACACAGGGATAGTACTTCAGGTTGAAACTTTCGAGTCCAGTACCCTCAATACCTGACTGGTGCCAAACCAGAGAATTTCCTGGACCACGGGCGGTCAATATTGTCTGGTAGTATTACCAACACTTCTACTGCTTACTGGATTCTTAGAAGACATTTGGGGTAAATTACAGCTAAATAACAGCACAGAATTCTGAGAGCCAGGACTAATGGCTGTAAATGAACTTTAGGGGACCCTGTGAAACTCATCCTCACCCAACTAACTAAAATCATGTTGGACATGGATATTGCCAGATCAGAGAATACTGGACTAGACAAGTTTCATATAGACTGTAGAATTAACATCATGCATATTATTATCATGTATGTTAAATGTAGTAATCTGTTAGAAAAATCACTCTCGGCTCATACTTCAAAAAATAAGCTTCAGAAAGATTTTAAAAATTTTAAAGAAGCTCAGCTTGACAGTGATATCTTGTCAAAGGGATGTCTTTCAACTTTTCGGGGCAGGGCATCATCAACAATTCAGGAATAAAGTCCCATAGACGAATTTAGATATGTTCCTGAAGGAACATAATGGATTCACCCTGGATCTGAAACAGCATTGCTGTTCTTTCTAATGCCATCAATATATAGGAAAGTGCACTTCTTAGCATTGAACCATCGTTACATCCAGTCTTCAACCTGTCTGGTGATGTCTAGTGTTTGTGGGAGACTCTCAGAGTTGTCTGTGATCAGGACCGGATTGCCTTCAAAGTCCAAGATGTTCACATTGTTGCCGTACAACCTGAAACCACCTAAACCACTGGTGATGGCTCCCTGAGTGGCTCCATAGCAAAGTTGAAAACTATGGGGCTGAGGGAACTGCCTTACCTCATGCCCCTATGGACAGGAATTTCAGGAATCTCTCCATGGAACAGATGGTTGTGGGGAAGCTCCCAGAAAAGTTTAAAAATTTTTCAGGCATCCCAAACTGCTGCAGAGTAGCAAAAATGTGCAGGTGGAGTTTTTGGTCCTAAATCATTATCTCTGGCAGCTGGCAGACTTTCCAGTCCTATGGGCAAGATTGTGGAGGTGGCAACTTTGTGCCCTCGCAAGGGGCAGTGCCTTGGGTTAAAGTGCCAGGCAGCCAGTCCTACAGTGCCTCCTGGAGCATGTCGCCTGAGGCGCGGCTGGTGATTTAAAGGGCCAGTGGCTCTGACCATTGCTTCTGTTACAGCAGCAGTGGCAGTGGCTGGTAGCACTGGGCCCCTTGAATTGCCAGACCCCAGGCCAGCTGCCTCATTTGCTTCACCCATCATCAGTCCTGGCATTAGTCATGATTTTGCACATTGTCTCCATGCCTCCCTGGACACATGGATGATGTTCTGAAGGACAAAGTTCTGTTCATTGCAGCCTTTGCATGACATGAAGCCTTTCTGGATGGAGCTGATGGCTTTTCCATTCACTGACCAAGCCATGAGGTTTCTGGTATATAGTTTGTACATGGTGGGATGGATGGAGAGGTGTCTCCAGTTTCTGGGGTTGTCTCTTTCACAGTTCTTGTAGACAAGTGTGGACTTCTTCTAGGAGCTGGGATATGAGAGAACTGTGTGATTTGATGAAAATGGCAGGCAACCAGCATCTCATTTTTTCAGGAAGTTGCGGTGAATGTCATTTTTCCGTGGGGCTGTATTTTTGAACTTTGTAAGTCTGGTCATTAATTCCTGGGATGCAAAGTCTTGCTCCAGTCTCCTGCATAATCAACCCAGGGCAGAGTATGAAGGATCTTTCTCATAATCTTTGGGCAGTTTGATGGGTAGAACTTCTGAATACTAGATGTTGCTGCTGTATTGTAGAGGCAGGTGGTGTTCCTTCTGGCTTCTCTTGTGTTATTGATTTTATGGCTTGACACAGGAGCTCTGTGAACAGTCAGTGTGTTCTCCTGAGTTGCCTTTTTCCTAGATACAACCTCTCTAAACAGGCCATTAGCGAATCTGTCTTCAAGAAAGTCAAAATTAATTAAGAAGGCTGCCTTGCCAACTCCTCAGTTCAAGCAGCTTGTTGCAGTGTAGCCATCCTCCCCATAGGCTGCTGCTCTTCCAGGTACTCAACATCTGTGGGCTTATGCACCTCCTGGTATTGAGAACTCTTTAGGTATGATATCTGCAAGGATGCTTCTCTTAAAGAGTTTAGGGCAGCACTGGTCCTTTGACCAAGGACAGTTTTGGAGGCAGCAGTCCAGGCCCTTTTAAGGCTGCAGTACTGCTTGGCAGTTTCTGGAATGATTCTGGTCTTTCTGTGGATGAATTCTGTCTGGGTGGGGATCTTTCATGCAGTGTGAGACCTTCTGGAGACAAGGTGCCATTGGGTGGTCTTGAAAACAATAGTAATGGTCTGCCGAAAGGCAAGGGCCCATTAGATGTTTCTGGTAGTGGAGAAAGTTTCTACACTGGGTGAGTGACCCTGGGTGGCCTGTGAGGTAGTGCTAAATTTGCTCAAAGGACATTTATTGTTTTGAATTGTTGACAATGTCCAACTCAGGAAAGGTGAGTGATATTCCTTTGAAAAACTATTATTGAGAAGCCGTCGAGACAGCAATTGATGGCCACTGATTCTGGGTACACATCACTTGGGAGGCATAATTCCCATCTTGGGTAGAGATATATTCACTAGCTCTGCTAGAGCTGGCACCTAAAAATAGCAGCATGGTCACAGGGTTTTATTACCTGTGTATTTTATATGCTCATAAGCAATTTCCTATATTCCTGTTGCCAAATGAGATTTGTGCTCAAGAAATTCTGTTTACTCATTTGTGCCTACCAATCAGCTTTATATTGTAAGAGATGTGCAGATAATGGATTTTTGGTTTGTTAACAATACTAAAAAGTTGCAAAAAGATGACTTTGATAAAACAACACATTTTATTTTGATAAAATATTTTGTTTGACCACTTTGAAATGCTTTCATAATAAAATGAAAAAAAGCTGTTTAGAACAAAAACAAATCATTTTTGAAAACATCAGAACATGTTTACGCTTTTTCTGATTTTTGTTTTGTTTTGTTCTGGTTTTTTTGGCTGATGCAATTTGCAAATTTGTTGTCAGTTTTACCAAAACCTGTTGCTGACTTTATACTTTTTGTCTGAAATATTTCTCTTGGCTCTTCTCATTATAGCAGAAGCAACAACAACAGCTATAATCTAGATTGTAAAAAATTGCAACATTCTGTTGTAGCCCATAACTTTGTGATACAAGTACCTTTAGGGCTTGGTGTGTTGTTGGTTTTTCATTTGTTTGTTTTTTCCTGAGCTTTGTCTGTCCAAATTGCCTCACTGAGGGCCAGAAAATTTAATTGGGAATGGTTTTGAAATTGTAATTGTTCTGCTTGGAGGAGCACAGAGCTCCAAACAAATGAGAACAAAAATACTTTGCACAATTTTACTTTGCCTTCCACCCAGGCAAACCTGAGAATAAGAGCGTGTTCCTGTGGCACAGAAACACAACTCCAGTAAAAACAAAATGGAGCTTCCCCGACCCCTTTCCTATAAGTAGTACTTCTGTCCCACCTCTTCTTTTGTACCCCATTGTATATCAGTCTTACAACTGTAAGCCAGCAAGTGGGAGACTGCCAAGGTCTGGGAGGAGGAAGACCAGAGGAGAACAATAGGTAGGACAGAGGGAATTGTTCAACCAAGTTTTGTAGAAACAGAGACTGATTATGAAAGAAAATGAGAAACAGGAATAGCGGAGGCACCAGGTCACCATGCTCCCTGGGCATTGTGTAAGGACTTCTTAGGACCAAGGCTGTTTTAAGCCTATAAATGTAAATGAGAAACTACCATACTAGTTTTAAGGTGTTCAGTAGACCACAGGGAAATAAAATCCAAACTGAGTTGGTACAGACTGCATGTGGGTGTCATCTTATAGTTTTCTTGATACAAATTCCCTACTGTATGAGGAGCAAAACATACCTAAAATTTTACTGAAGTGAGGCTATCTACACTACAGCATGAAGTCAATTTTAAGGCACTTAGCTTGATTTTGCAATGTGACCGTTTTCACTGCAAAAAGCATTAGGTCAATTTTAAAGGGTGCTAAGGTTGATTTTCTGACCCCCAACCTTCTGATGTGGCATAACGCTAAGTTTGAATTTGAAAGGTCAAATTAATGCAAGTGTGCAAACAACATTACTTTAAATCAGTTTTATCAGCCTCCAGAGTTATCCCACAATGCCCTGAATGTGTCCATTCTGTCTGCTTTCACCTCCCTTGTTCTCCAGGGCTACGTCTACACGTGCACCCAACATCGAAATAGGCTATTTCGATGAATAACGTCTACACGTCCTCCAGGGCCGGCAACGTCGATGTTCAACTTCGATGTTACTCAGCCCAACATCGAAATAGGCACAGCGAGGGAACGTCTACACGTCAAAGTAGCACACATCGAAATAAGGGTGCCAGGCACAGCTGCAGACAGGGTCACAGGGCGGAATCAACAGCCAGCCGCTCCCTTAAAGGGCCCCTCCCAGACACAGTTGCACTAAACAACACAAGATACACAGAGCTGACAACTGGTTGCAGACTCTGTGCCTGCAGCATAGATCCCCAGCTGCCGCAGAAGCAGCCAGAAGCCCTGGGCTAAGGGCTGCTGCCCACGGTGACCATAGAGCCCCGCAGGGGCTGGAGAGAGAGCATCTCTCAACCCCCCAGCTGATGGCCGCCATGGAGGACCCAGCAATTTCGACGTTGCGGGACGCGGATCGTCTACACGGTCCCTACTTCGACGTTCAACGTCGAAGTAGGGTGCTATTCCTATCTCCTCATGAGGTTAGCGACTTCGACGTCTCGCCGCCTAACGTCGAAGTTAACTTCGAAATAGCGCCCGACGCGTGTAGACGTGATGGGCGCTATTTCGAAGTTGGTGCCGCTACTTCGAAGTAGCGTGCACGTGTAGACGCAGCTCAGGTGTGCAGGAAATAGGAAACAGGAAACCTGGCAATTTGAATTAATTTTCATTCTGGCCAGCATGGTGATCACATCTAGCTGTGAAAAAGAGCCCTAGTGGGGAGCCATCAAAAACGCAAGGATCTCTGCTGAAACTAGCCCCCACCACACCAAACCACCTGTTGGCTTGGCTGTGGGGACCAGACAGAGGCATATCCTGCCCTGCATGGGGTGAAGGCTTCTTCCCTGCATAGGATTTACCAGGAAAGGTCAAGAAACTTCTTTTCTGTGCTTCACATTTGTATGGGGCAGCTTTCCACCCCACTTCCCCCAGGCGCCATGTGCATGGCAGGCTAGCTCCCACCACACCATGTGGGAAGCCTTCCCCCAGGCCCCAGCACCTACCTCACCACACCACCTGGCACTGGGCAATGGGAAGCATGCTTGCACACAGCGTCATGTCCTATCCTGCACAGGGTGTCGGCTTCTTCCCTGCACAGGATTTAGCAGGATTGGTCAAGAAATTTCTCTTTTGCATTTCGCGTTTGTTCAGGGAAGCACGCCCCTCCACTCCCCTAGGTGCTGTGTGGCTGGCGGGCTAACCCCCTTCCCACCACACCACGTGCCAGCTGTTCAGTGTGGGCCATACTTCCAGACGGTGGCATGCCCTGCCCTGCATGGGCTGAAGGCTTCTTCCCTGTGAGAAACTTGTTTTCTCTGCTTCACTTTTCCTGGGGCCGATTCTTAAAAGCGTCAATCTCTGGAGTACACACCTCATATCAGGGGGCTGGGCCTGGGCCAGAGAGATTTTTGGGTGCTGCCCCCCAAGGCACAACATGCTGGGGGGCTGGCTTCAGGCCTCAGAAATTGTACAGGGCTGCAACCCTCCCCCACCAGCACACAACTGACTGAACCCTATCAACAGGTTATTCAACAGGCCCAAGGCAGCAGGTGTGTTTTGGGGCTGGACCCTGCAAGACACGACACACTCCAGGTGCCAGTACTCCCCCTTCCAGAACTGTGCGGCTCAGGGGAAAATCTTCTGTAGCAGAACGGATCTCGTGGGCTCTCTCTCTTTACTAGAAGAGGTGAGGGAACAACTTCATTCTTTCCTCAGCTTTTCTATCTCCTAATGCTGCTGTAACTTTTCCTTCTCTTCTCATGCCACCACTACTTCTGACAGGGTAATGGCTCCTTCCAGCAGCCACTAGACACCACGGCCCTCTGGGATTATTTCCTTTTCTTCTGTTTAGTCTTGGGGATTCATAATGAGTCTGGAGCAAATATCCCTAACCGTCTCCTTGCCTTATGTTGGAGACATCCGTTCAATGGCCTCCCTAGAGTGTTCTTCACTTCTGTGTGGTGACAACTCACAGATTTCTCTCTCTCTCTCTCTCTCTCTCTCTCTCTCTCAACTTTACACCTGGCTCCTTCAGCCAGATACACTACCACTTTTGCATTGTATCTTATTTCTTTGTGAATGATATGAAGTCTTTCCCTAGTTGCATGGAGCCAGTTTGTTCCACTTGGGTATCATGGGCTTCAGCTTCTGAAGCCCACCTGTTTGATGGGTTTTTATTGGGGGAAAACTATTTGACTGAGCCATTGACATGGCGCCATCAGCTGGGTGCTCTCAGACCACATTTGGTAACATGGTCTGTAGTCCAGACAACGCAAACAATTTCTGTCATCGGAAAAAGAGTCTTCTGAAAAACGTCCATTAGTTTTCAACAGGAGCGGAATGAGGGCAAGCAGTGTGGGAAGATGACCTCACATACCCACAACCACTTGCAGAGCATTTTTTTCCCATAATGCACCAGGAAAAAATAACAAAAAAACAGAATGCCATGGGGCTGAGGGAACTGTGGGATAGGTTCCCACAATGCACTGCTGCAACAGTCAAACTTTGACAATTTAGTGGGGATGTGCTAAGTCAACTTTTTGGGCAGGTACGGACACTCAACTTCAACTTTATGAAACCCAGTGTTACAAATTGACTTTAACAAATTTAACTTTATTTCATAGTCTAAAAGTAGCATGAGTCTTCATTGCACAGGGAGCTATGGAAATCTTACTCGGCACCATTGTGTGGTAGTCTGGGCACTCCAATGCCTTGTGGTTTTATGGTTTCCATGTGTAGGCCCCAAAGCATAAGATCTATTGAAATATTAAAATCTGAATTATGAATTGAATTTCATTACAACCAGATAAAAGAATGTTTGCACTTTTTTCCACATTAAGGTGTAATCAAGGCTTAAAACTGTTCAATGCTTCAGTGTCACTTAAAAATGAAATACATTCCTTTTTGTCCCTGAAGTCATAATGTCCTTTTTCTCTGGGAGATATCATGTTTTGCTGTGGTTGCTAATCTTTTTTCCTTTGACAGTTCAGAGCTGGCTATGACAAATGTGTCCTAGTATGTTTTTTGCATAAAAGAAGTAATAAAAAACGTTAGCAGTGAAGTGTCAATCAGTTCACTGTTCTTGGGACTGCACAAGTTTGAGCAGAGAGTAGACAGGTGTCTTCGTTTATTTATTAAAAAATAACACTCAAGTGAAAAAAATAGTGAACAGAACTCTGCATGTTTGAGACAATAAACCAACCTTTAAATTATTTTTGAATTAACATAGCTGGCACTGTATGGGAAGTGTGTGTTTAGGTAGGGCAGCTATCTCCGAGAATCTTATCTCATCAGAATTCCTAAAAGCTACAGCACTCAATCCTGTTGACCCTGATGCACTTGTGGAGCTTTGAGGTTTCAAGCTCCGCTCAGGTGCAGCTCATTGTGGAATCCAGGCCTCAATGTTACAGCTGGGTGATTATGATTTTTATTTGCAAGACATTATCCAAAATATACATTTTGTGCCTAAGTGCTTTTTGAAATCAGTAGTTCATGCCTTGTCTTGTTATTTATGGAGCCTAATAAATATTGGGGTAAAGGTAGGTAACTACTTCTTAAAAGGATTTTAATTTAGTGAAATAAAAATATAGCAACATTATTTCAGCAATCATTCAAGAGCTACATTCTCTGCTCCTGAAGTGATGTACTCCATGCCTGTTTATCTTGCATTGCTAGCCTATATTCTTATGCTGAAGATCCAGATGCCAGCACTGCTAGGTAGACAATATGCTGTTGAGGTAGACAGAAAGAAAATTTGTGTCTACCTCCCCCCAGGACCCATTAAAAAGGTACTCTCAAAAATTTGCCATTATCACTTGCTGGTATTTGTTGCTCTACCCAGCACTTAAAATGGGGAATTACCAAAATATTAAGTTAAAATTCTTTTTCTTTTACAGGATGCCCACTATAATTACATTTAGAGAAATAATCTCTGTTACTTAGTGAGATTAAACTACAAATTCATTTATTTGTCCACTTTTCTCTCTTTAATGCTGCATGCAACTCAGCTGAAATATACCTAATAGTTCTATCTCAGGTATAAGTCTCTGTGGGATTAGCATCAAGTCTGTGGCATCTGGGACACCTGATTTGCCCAGCATACCACCAAAAGTGCATGCAATGCTATTTCCAAGAAGCACTGTGGAAATTATGTGCCGCAGAAAGTACTGCCCAAGCAATCTTGAGTGACAGCACCTTGCAACGCCCTGATAGGCTGAATACGCTATTTAATTTATGGAGGGTGGCCCAAGCTGTTGTCTGGGAGCTACACAGACTTCTGAATTGCTGGGACTCCTGCCTGCACATTGCATCTGATTTCCAGTTGCTGACTCTATCTGGACTTGAATTTTGTCTCTTGATTCCAGACTTACTATCTTTGGTTTTTGACCTTGGTCTAATTCTTGATTATCAGTCCTGGCTGTAATGCTTCTCTGATCCTTGCTCACTGACTACTGCTACATGGCCATCCTGGACTCGTGGGCCCAGCTGGACCAAGAGGTCAGATTGCCTACAGTGAAGTTCTTTACAGCAATGCAGTCCATTCTGTTTTAAGAAAGAATATTAGAGGGAGATTGCAATGTGTTTGTTAGGGACATGCTCAACTTGAAAATCACATTCTGATCCAAACCAAAATGGTGTTCCCATAGTAGTGATAATTAGTACCAATGAATTTATTTTTCTTTCCTGGTCAGGATTTTCAAATATGTGACTGTAGTTTCTGTATTGCTTGTATAATGGTAGCATCTAGAATCCCCAACTATGATCAGTGTCCCATTGTACAAACACACATTGATCTGGACATGTAACACATCACAATGACATCATTCATGAAAAAAATGGAATTTTTGGGGTTTGAGATTTTTTTTTTTCATTTTGATGTGGCCTGAGACCTCTTGCTATATTTTAGTGAATGAAAAAAGCGTGAGGTAAAGTTACCAACCCATCTCAGTATAACTATTAGCCCAGCAGTTAAGCCACCAACTGGAGAACTGAGCAACACTTTGACAGAACTGGGACTAGGGTTGCTAGTTGCAGTGGGACGTATTCCTGGAGGTTTCATCAAACACCACAATATTTAATTAAGCAGTACTGTTTAATTCCTGGAGACTCCAGAACAATCATGGAGAGTTAGCAACTTTATCTGCGATTTGAACCAAAGTCCTCCCCATCCCTGCCAAATGCCCTAGTCACAGGACTATCAGTCACTCCAATGTGCTCATTTGTGAAATCTGCCATGTGAAAGTTTCAATTTTCAATGTGTCCACAAAATTTGGGTTTTGATAACATTTTTTTTAGGAAGAAAATATTGGTTATGTTGAAAATTCCAACTAGCTGCATTCTACAGTGCTGAATTCACTATCTCAGCCCTAGGATTCACAATGGCTTCTGCCTGCATTGTCTTCTGTGGCAGCCATCCAAGGTTGAAGTAAGAAATGGATGACGTATCTTACTACAGTTATAGCAGTTCTCTAGCGGTATCGTCATCTGCCTTCCCTCAGACTAAAATCCCTCTTGGCAACAATGGGCCTTGCTGGTAATTTAATACCTGTCTGACACAACTTCAGTAAAATCTCCCCCTCTGCACCTTATAGCCACTCTGATTAATAACGGTTAAGTCCAAACGTTGTCCTCAGTTTCATGGGTGCAGTACCCACTGATATTAATGGGACATGTGTACATGTGTTCAGTGGAGGGCAGACCCAGATCCATCATCCTTATATTGATGGTCCACGAGGACTAAGAGGTATTTCTGAAACAGACAAATAACACATTCAAGGCTATGGCTGATGAACATATCATAGTGTTTCTAAATTCTCATCAGATCTAAACATTTAAAAGGAATTCCTTTTCCAAAATTAAGCATCCTCTTCTCAAATACATTTAGTAATTGCCAAGGAAACTCAAATGAGCATCATTCTTAATCACTGTGGAGCAATTAGACCTTAGTTTTGACTGATAATGCAAATTTCTTATGTGTTGCCATTTAGTTTTAATCAAAGCACCATCATACCATAAATGTTAATTAGAATGTAGATTTCTTCTCAGCCTTGTTTAGAAGGAGAAATGCATCAGTAAAAATAGTGGCATGGATACTTGAACAGGTTGGTGGAATAAAACATCATTTATTTGAATGATGAATATTCCTGTTCTGAAGGCATCTTTGCTGAAGGCAAACCTTTTTAATATATTTAAAAATTCAATTTTGGGCACAGAAGGAAACTATTCACCAGAGAGAGAGAGACAGAAGTTGTCTGACATATAAAGATTATTCTGCTGCTATGAAATAAACATTATTTAAATCGTTTACTAAGGGATTCCCGGTGTGTTTAATCTCAGATACTATACTTAAGGCCAGTGGTGCATATGGTTATCTGATGTACATTAGTATAGCTCTGACTTCCAAGGAGCTCCACTGATTTACCCAGCTGAGGTATGGCCCAATTTATTTGGAAATATACTGTGGCTATATTAGAAAAAATGATGCTTACAGTGGACGATATACCAACTGATAGAATCCAGAAAAATTGAAATTTAGTATGTTCTGAATTGGAGTGACTGTAAGAACAAAAGGTGGGTAGATTATTTACATTACAATGTAAGTAATGAAACATTACTCTTCCCCTTAAGCTTAATTATGAGACAAATATTAGTTTCTAAGTCTGCACATGTTCTTACAGAGATGCATTATTCAGGAGTAGTCTTCAAGAGCTCTCTCAGAAAAAGCTTCTACTGGCCATATAGGAGTTCTTTATGAGTAGAAAGTTCATGCTCTCTATACCATAGGTCCAAGTGTATAGATCTATGCTGTTTTCTTCCACATGTTTATACTGAGGATTCTACCTGTTTGATGAGTTTGTATTCTTATGCTTCCGACTAACCAGACACCTATGCATGTACATAGAGCTCTCCTTAAGCATTCTTGTTTCTGGTTCTCACCACATGTTGGTTGCAAAGGAGCTAGTAGCAGTAGCTGTGTGTGCTTCTGTCTGGATGATTAAAGGGTTAACGGTGTTACATGGTTTAACTCAGTGATGGCCAACCAAGAGTAGTGAGTGAGTTGCAGGAGTCAACCTCCTTTGTCTCAGTGGGCCACATGACTGGGAGTGGTGGGCAACCTGTGGCCTTCAGCCCACTAAGGACTTTCACTTGTGGCCAGTGCCCCCCCCAGCCCCTTTCCCAATCCTCTCAACACAGTGGGGCAGCAGAACCCCACAGTCCTTACTCCTGCCTCTCCCTCCCAGCACTTTTCTAGCACCAAAAATCTGCTGATTCATGTTCTGTCCCAGCTCCTTATCCTCCCTCCCACAGCTTGAACAGCTGTGAATGAGCTGATGTGTGGCATTCAGATGCTGGGATAGAGGGAGGGAAAGGAACAGGGAGAGTGTGAAACTCCCGTCATGGTACTCCAAAGGTCTGGATGAAGTGGGAGGAATTGAAATGTGGGCCTCCAGTGCCCGAGTGAGCAAGAGGCGTGTGGGTTGGAGGGCAACCAGAAGCTGCATGGGTTGCAGGTGGACCCCAGAGGGCCTGTGATTGCTCACCTCTAGTTTAACTTGTCTGCTGCTCATCAGACCATTTTAAACTATTGCCTTGTACTCCCTACCACCTGGTTGTCTCACTATCCACTCAGGGTGCATCTACACTGCACTCAGCAATGTAATTCCTAACTCAGGTAGATGTATGTTTCTCTGTGTACAGTCCCAACCGAGTCCCTGGGTACATACTCAAATGTCCAGCTCATCCTACTGTCCAGGCCACCACCAATGTATTGTTATTTTTAGCAAACTAGCTTGATCAAAACTATGACATGTATGTCTACCTGAGCTGGAAGGTTGTAGATGAGCTTGTAAAATGAGGAAAAAAGGTTCTTTTGGTTACGCTGACATGCTTCTCACCATGAGAGTGTAGTCTTTAGGTCTTCCTGAAAAGCAAGTAGTAAATAACAAATAATTAACATTTTATTGTCTTGCCACTTGAAGTTTTGTATTAGCTGTGTTATTTGTAAACTAACCTGGGATGGTACATTTCAGTTTTTGTGCATAAATCCAATCAGAAAATTTCCTCACTGGTGGTTTTGTTGGACCATCTTAATAACTGACTATTTGGTAGCCTGACTCCAAGACAAGGATGCTCTAAAATATTCCAAGGTTGTCATAAGGCAGCAGCTTCTAAGAATATTGTACGTACAGGAAACTTCTAAAACCAATATATAGCTGCATTTTCTGGTGTGAGAGTTCAGGTGCTCTTCCCTGTATAGTGGCAAGTGGAAGTGGGAGTTCCTTTATGCTAATCTGATTTGCAGTAACAAAACATGTTAGGAAATTTCAACTCCTGGCATCATAGAGTTAAATATCTCTTTTCTGAATCCCTCATAACAAATTAGTGGGTGTGAATACAGCATATGGAATGGTTGACTAAGTCCCAGTGTGTGCTGTTTTGCATTCCCTCTAATGTCACTCATTATTCTATTTGACTTTAATTGTGTTCTCAGATTGATATATTAAAGATTAATGATGCACTTATGCTAAATCAAGAAGTTAGTTACAAAGATATAAAGGAGTAGATGATGTAGCAATTAAGGCTTTTGTCTTTCCCATCTGGGAAATTGTGGCCTGAGATATGTAAGTGAAATGCATTCTAGAAGTCTCTACTTATTCCCTCATAGATGTTGTGGGTAGGTATGCTCATCATATTATGGAGTCAGTTGCTTTGTTTGTCTGTAAAAACCTTCCAAAATCTCATTCAATTTATTCCAGTGGGATATGTCAATGATGAATTTAAAATGTTCCCAATCAATGAAGACTGATGCAGAAATGGCAGTATTATTCAGATAATAGGTTTTCATATGCATTAATACCAGTAGAGTAGCTTCCATGATGCTGATACATGAACATTTTGTTTCAAATGTAGAAAATGAAGAAAGTACCTTTAACTGTGCAATATTTTATTAGGACAATCAATAGAGTTTTTTTTAATTAATTTATAAACTTAGAATGATAGATGTGTATTCTTGAAGTTCTAACTCCGGCAAAACTAGCTATGATGTAAATGGAAAAATTTTGCCTGAGAACAATTTTAAAATGGAGTCTACTCAGATTATTAATGGTCACACCATTTTTTGAAATTCACAGGGCAGCAAATGCTGACATATCAACTTTTTTGTTACTGCTAGTCTGAGTCGAATAAATTGTGTTGTATAAATATAATTTGTACTAACTGAATGTTCGTTGTCTGGAGAATTAAGTTATATTGACCTAAGTCAATAACAGAACAATACAAGAAGAAATATGTTCATGTACTGTAAGAAACACAAAGCTTTTTTATGGACAGCTATAATATGCAACATTTATTATAATATGTTAGTTAATTTTTCATGTGAAATACAGTACTTTAGCAGTAAAATCTCACCATAAATATCTGAAGAGTGAGCATCAGTTGCATAGTACTGTTTTACAAATTTTTGACATGTTTAATGCACACAAATTTATGGATTAGGAAAAAAAGCGTAGCTCTTCCATTGTTGACAAACTTCCTTCCACTCTGTCAGTCCTTCTATGTTTCTTTATTGAGCAAAAATCTTCATTTTTTTTCTGAAAGGTACAAAAAATTCTTCCTGTTGACTGATACTGATAGCAGACTTGGTCCTGTAGAAACACAGGCTATGTCGACACTACAGAGATCTTTCGAAAGAAGCTCTTCTGGACAATCTCTTCTGAAAGAGCTTTACTCAGAAGAGTGTCCATACACAAAAATGCAGATAAAAAGAGTGATCTGTTCTTTCAAAAGAGAGTGTCCATACAGCCCCCACTCTTTCAGAAGAACAGGCCAGGAATTGAAAATGAAGACAGTTCTTTCTAAAGAAGTGCCCTGTGGAGCATCTACTTGTGTTTTCTTATGAAAACTTCTTTCAAAAGAAGGCGCTTTTCCTGAAATGGGAAAGGAAGAGTGATTTTGAAAGGAGCAACACATTCTTTTGGTTTACTTTTGAAAAATGTTTTTTGTGTATATACGCTCCATGGACTCTTATGAAATAGCCTCCTTCTTTTGAAAAAGCTACACTTGCTAGTGTAGATGCAGCCAGTGTGGGCTCTCTTTTATAGAGCTTACATCTGAAGTGGAAAGGTATAGGAATGAACAAACTAGCTTGGAATAAATGTTCATGTAGTCCAGTATCTATTCTCCAGCACTGGCCACAACTTGTTGTTCAGAGGGACATGTAAAATCTGTATAATTGACAAATATATAATATTAAGTGGCCAACAGGGCTGACAGACTTGCCAGGCACTTGGGCAAGGCCTGGTGGGGACACAGCTCCATACACCCAGAAGGGAGGAGGCTCATGCAGAATGGGCAGGGACAGGGTAGCCATCCTTTAATGATGCCTCCGTCCCGCCTGTCCAGCAGCCCTCACAAGTACCTGACATGAGCCAAAAAAAAAGTTCATTTTCAACATTTCAAAAAGATTTCAACATTTTGTTTTAGAATTTAGCTTGATCTAATTGTTTGAAGAAAAAGCTGTAAGCCAGCAGAACAGAAAAGATGGTATTGGAAGATTACATTAAATGCAATGTTTATTTGATCTGAAAAGATCCTTTTCTTTTTTCTTTTTTTAATTTGGCAGCACACTGAATAATTGCCATTTTAGGTCAACTGGAAAATTAGGGAGGCTTTTTTCCCCCAGTTCTCCCCACATATTCCCTAGCTCAGCTAGTGAAATCAAAACTCCAATATTTGTTCAACTCCAATTTTAAGGTCGTTAGGCAAAATTCCCATTGAAATTCATAAAGGTTTTGCTTCAGTAAGGACCGAGTAAAGGTTCATTCCTACCCCCAGTAGCATTTAGGAACAACGCATTTTTAGACACACTATACTTTGTATTGTAACAGAGAGTAAGCCGTGCTAGTCTATACACTATCAAAACAAAAAGCAGTCAAGTAGCACTTTAAAGACTAGCAAAATAGTTTTTTAGGTGAGCTTTCGTGGGACAGACCCACTTCTTCAGACCATAGCCAGACCAGAACAGACTCAATATTTAAGGCACAGAGAACCAAAAACAGTAAGCAAGGAGGACAATTCGTCCACTTCGAACTGACATTTATATTCAAATTCGGAACATTAACACATGGTTTAAATCGTGATGGGAACTTTCTGAGTCACTATAGGGGCTCGTCTGCATACTTGACTCAATCTAATTCTTGATCTTCCCCCCCCACCCCTCCACTCTCTGATTTGCTCACCTTGATTATCTTTTTCTGATTTGTCCTCCTTGCTTACTGTTTTTGGTTCTCTGTGCCTTAAATATCGAGTCTGTTCTGGTCTGGCTATGGTCTGAAGAAGTGGGTCTGTCCCACGAAAGCTCACCTAATAAACTATTTTGCTAGTCTTTAAAGTGCTACTTGACTGCTTTATACTTTGTATTATTAAGGAAATTAGGTTAAGCAAAGCTCTTTTTGAACTTGTAAGAAATGATGCAATTCCACGATGTATTGAAGTATTATATATTAGCAGATTCTCTAAACCGGATAAAGATTGTGTACTGGACACCTTAGTATCCTACACTATTAATATTATAATGGTGGAAAGTGGTTTATGTGATCAAGTGGGGCACTATTGGTTATTATTGTGGTTCAGAGGAAAAATTCTCACTAGGAACCCTGCTATTCTATGTCTTGGTCAGGAGGACCGTGACAGAAGGCCAGGAGTTCAGGCGGGTCTCACTTCTTCTGCTGTGGGGGAGTTGTTTTGAAAAGGAGGGTCAGCACTGAAAAGGAAGACCAGTCTTTTCAGGAAAGTTTGCAGGAGAGAGTTAGTACCCAAAAACTAAAAGGAGACCAGATGATTATTTGGGAATGAGGACTGCTCACTTGGCAAGGTTAATTGAGTGTTTAAAAAATCAAATTAATGTTGTGGCTTGCATAATTAAATTATGAAAACTTGTTAATTGCATTGTAAATAAAATCCTAGGCTTTGTTTTCAAACTAATTATCTAGCTATGTGGTGATTGAGAGGAGGAGCATGTGACAGCTTGCAAATGTTAAGACTCTTTCCCAGACAGACTGACTTAGGAAGAGTCATTAAAAGAAGCCATCCCATTTCCTGCATGGTTAGTAATGGGAGTGACACCTGGCATGTGCTAAAGGAAAGGTAAAGGCTAGCTTGTGTGGCTTGGCAAAGCAGAGGCTAAAAAGGCTATAGAAGGGGATGGATTGGATAACAGGCAGTGCTGAGAAGTAATCAAGAATTCCCCCCTCAGCCATAGAGTGCTATTTGAATTTGAAGGAAAGCTGCAACATTATGATGTGTATTGGTAACTGCCATTTGTTTGAGTTAATGGGATTAGAATTTTATATCTAGCAAACATTTCTAATAGTTGAGTTGATTTATATCTACCTAGAAGACATGAAACTCAGTATAGGAAGTTGTTACTAGCCATGACACCTAGTGGTGATGGATTATTAAGTACAGACTTGAGGATCAGGTTCAAAATCAGAAAGAATGGGGTGTTCTCCAGTCTCTGCTTTTTAAAGTTTGCTTCCTGTATGGGTCAACTGAAATCAAGTCTGTGGAAATCAGAGCTAGTTACTGCTATGGAAGGCATTATTTAAGGGATATGCAAGAAGAGTTTTTGGCATATATGCACAACTGAGTGAACTTGATCAATTACTTGTATCACTGTTATATTCTCCCCTTCATCATTCTGACTGCCAAATGCTCTCACATCCTTGTAAGTAGCCCCACATAATTCACAACTTTCAAAACCTATCACTCCCTAAGATAAGGCATGTTCGCATATTCCTCTCTGCTCATAGTTACCGAATACTCCTGCACCATTTCCCCAAATGACCTCCAGTTGTTTCGCATCATATGTTCCCGCCTATTCACATGTTGTTGAGGAGATATCTCATCTTGTAACATTGAGAATCTGTTTGTCATATCTAAATTTGTTGAATAGATTAACAGGACTATACAGAACAGACCTAAATATTGCTATCTGAATTTGTGTAGTAACACATTTAAGTATAACTAAGTTGTACATATGTAAAGAATAAAACGTACTTTCAATCTAGACTATATTTGGAAAAAAATCCTAAGCAAGGAGAAAATGAGTACAAAGGTCAAACACTGCTTTCTTTGTTATGGGGATTTTGAATCTCTTGTTCCTAGAATGCCTATAATATGCTGGAAATGTATCAGGTGGACGTCTTGCTCTTAAAGGTGCAGTGCATTGAGAGGAAAAAACACAACATTAAAATATACTTGTGGTAATCTCTCCTAAAATTATTTGCTGTGTTTACTGCAGGAGTTCCCAACCAGTGTGAATCTTGAATATGAATTTACATAATAATTTAAAATAAAAACAATGCACTCAACAATATTTCTTTACATATTACCAAAGTTACAGATAACTAGAAATTGGTTGCCCTGTATTCACTGTCATTAAAAGCCTGAGATTGCTCAGCAATGGTGACCCTGATTTTGAGTTTTCAGGTAATTTATTCTTCTGACTGCATGGTCTTTCAAATGGATAATTGTTGCACAATGATAACTTAAAAATCTATGTAGTCATTTTAAATTTATCACTCAGAAAATACTTGGTGTGATTATGCTGAATTAAATTTTCTACTTAATGGGCCTGATACTCAGCTTGTGTCCATTGGCAAAGCTTCATTGACTCCACTAAGTTAGATCTGTTGAAGACAAGCGTCAGTCTGGAAATCTAGATGTTAGGCATTCGGGTACTATGGTGCCTGAATCACCTTCACGGAAAGGAATGTCCGATCAGGTCCTTCAACTACCGGAAGGTATTCAACCCATTGCATAAGAGACCAATGTGGGCCCGCTAAAGCCAGTGGCAAAACTCCTACTTACCTGAATGGAAGTGGAATCAGACCAATATTTACTGGGATCTACTTAGTGTGGGTTAATCAGATACACTTGCTTGCCTTCACAGCTCTAGACTAGAGCAGATCCACACTTTTATATACATGCAATGCAATGATAAAGCATAGCTTCCTTAAGGAGAGTTAATCTCAGTACAAAAGTAATGCTCATCATATTGCACAGAAGGCAGACCATACTGCTTAGTAAAACACTTCAGAGCATCCAGAATGTAGCTAAAATACACAGTACATATTTATGCAAATATTGAAACAGTTTGAGTGCAAAGAACAGTTAGTTTTCACTACTTCCACTTGGAGACCATACAGCGATTTTTGTACAGTGAAAGCTATAGCGTTTAATGGCTTTCATTTGCATTTTTACGAATGTAAAAGGATATATAAAGATAGGTGCCACTCATAAGGGGTGGCTCATAATTTTCTTGAATTGTTGCATATTGTCTGTATGCTTCTATGAAATCAGAATGGGCCATATGATTTACCAGTACTGTGACAAAGCACAACCACAAGCAAATGGCTGAAGGGAATCTTATCACAATCTTGTAAAAATGAAGAAACTCCTATATCAGCCAAAATCCTGTTATACGCATAACAGATAAGCATATATGGAAAGCGATTATACCCATTTAATTAGTAAGATAGTGAAACAATATAAATTACTGTACTTCACTTTCATATTTTCCCCTGAATGTTGTTCCTGTGCATACATATACATGGCCTACTTATTTCTTAACTCTTAATGAAATCTACAGAAGTCAAATTTGAACAAAATCTGTGCAGCCATTCTTTGTTTATGAAATGAATTGTATGGGAAAAGTATGGTGTTCATTTATACACACACAAGTCAAAAACATTTTGTTCAAATGTAAAAAATGAAAATAATTTTCATATCTTTGTTTAGACCAAGCATGAATGATGTAATCCTGAAAGCAATACATTTGACAACATTATGAGCAATGGAAAAAGAGGATTACACCTGAGCTATACCAGACTTAATCAGTCATTATTTATGCAACAATGCAGTTGTGTATATTCTTGCTATTTATTTTGGAAATGTGCCTCTGACTGTTTGTCCATCCATCCATGAGTCTGTTCAGAAAGTCCTATATGGTAAGAGCTAGGGTCACTAAATCTGTTACTGCAGCTTTCTCATAACTTACAGCTAGGTCAGGGTTTGGTTGTACCAGGACAATGGGATGTGCCTGGAATGTGATTGTTTCTCATAAAATGGAAAGAGGAGGGGTCTGGCAGGAGGGAAACTTACACTGTAGAATGGCCACAGGTGGGCAGCAAGGAGGCAGAGATGGAGACTGGGAGAGCTATAACTCCATTGCGCAAGCAAAGAGCAGGGTGGAGAGAGGGACAGAGTTGACAGTTGAAAAATTTAAGATACAAATGCATTTTAAAAATAAAATTTGAATGAGATTAGCTAGCATTAATAAATAGCCTTTAAATAACTCTGTGTGTGTGTGGGTGTAAAATGAGAATAAATGTAAACAAATAGCATGGTGCAACTAGACTCCTCTAGAATTTGAAAGTATGGCATGAAAACATATTAAACTAGTAGGGTGGAGGATTTGTGTCTTACAGTATACAAACTGCATTGCTTGTCTCCTATTTGATGCCAGAAAACTACGATTATACATTTTTCATCACGATTGTCATATCTATTGCTGCTGTGGAGCTTGACAAAGGAACAGATTAATTTCTTTGATGATTCAAGTTCTATTGTTGATTCAAGATCTATTTTGCTTTCTTGAACTGTGTCACTAAGTCACTAAGATTATAAAATGAACATAGCTGAGGTGAGATGGTATACTACATTTAGAAAATAGGAAGGTAAGCCTAAAATATCAATGAGATCACAAACGTTGCTGCTGCTTCTGCTTATACCAATGATTTCAGGCTTTGATCTTTGCCTCCTACCTTATTGCAATAATAGCAACATCTTTTTTTTTTCTAGACAGTCTGTGAATTGAAAGGGCGTGGTTAGGCTCTAAATTTAGCTGAAAAGAATCAGCACATCTAGTGCTTGCTTTCACCATTTTGACTCCAAGTATAACTGCAGTGTTCTGTCTTTAACACTAAAGCAGTCGAAATAAGAGTCTTCCTGAAACAGGGATGTACACTTTGCTGCTCTCCTGGGAACTATTTGTGGTTTAATGTAGTTTATTGAAAAGGGTTGTTTCTTTTGACCTTAATATAATAATTCAGTCAAAACCCACTTCCCTTAATTGTGTGCCTAGTTACATTACATCCACCATACTGCCTCTTTTGATGGTGGGACATGGATAAAGTGTCCCTAGGCAATGGCTCAGTGCCCAGTTACGTTGCATCCAAGGGTACTGAGGGAACTGGCAAATATAATAGCAGAGCCTTTAGCCATTATCTTTGAAAACTCCTGGAGAGTGGAAGAGGTCCTGGATGATTGCAAAGAGGGAGATATAGTGTCCATCTTTAAAAAAGGAAAGATGGACAATGCAGATACCTATAAACTGGTCAGCCTTACCTCAGTCCTTGGAACAATGATGGAGGGGATCCTCAAAGAATCCATTTTGAAGCATTTGGAAGAGGATAAAGTGATCAGGAATAAACATGAATTCACCAAGGGCAAGCCATGTCTGTCAAATCTGTTTAGCTTCTATGATGAGGTAACTGGCTCTGTGGACATGGAGAAGTCAAGGGATGTGATATACCTTGACTTTAGCAAAGATTTTGGTGCAGTCTCCACAATATTCTTGCCCATAAGTTAAGGAAGTATGGATTGGATACATGGGCTGCAAGGTGGATAGAAACCTGGCTACATGGTTGGGCCTGATGGGTAGTGATCAATGGCTCAATGTCTGGTTGGTGGTTGGTTTCAAATGGAGTGCCCCAAGGATCAGTTCTAGGGCCATTCAACGTCTTTATCAATGACCTGGATGAGGGGATGGATGGCACCCTCAGCTAATCTGCAGATGACACTATGCTAGGGGGAGAGGTAGATACATTGGGGTGTAGGAATAGGGTCCAGAATGATCTAGACAAATTGGAGAATTGGGCCAAAAGTAATCTGATGAGGTTCAACAAGGACAAGTGCAGAATCCGAAGCATTGTTAGAGGCTGGGGACCAAGTGTCTAAGTAGCAGTGCAGCAGAAAAAGACCTGAGGATTAACAGTGGATGAAAGGTTGGATATGAGTCAACAGTGTGCCTTTGTAGCCAACAAGGCTAATGGCATATTGGGGTGCATTAGGAGGAACATTTTCAGCAGATCTAGAGAAGTTATTATTCCCCTTTATTCGACACTGGTAAGGCCACATCTGGAGTATTGCATCTAGTTCTGGGCCCTGCAGTATAGAAAGAATGTGAATACATTGGATCAGGTCCCGCAAAGGGCAACAAAAATGATTAGTGGGCTGGAGCACATGACTTATAAGCGGAGGCTGAGGGATTTATGCTTATTTAGTTTGCGGAAGAGAAGAGTGAGGGGTGTTTTGATAGCAGTCTTTAACTTCCTTAAGGGAGGGCTCTAAAGAAGATGGAGAGAGGCTGTCCTCAGTAGTGATGGAGGGCAGAACAAGGAGCAATAGTGTGAAGTTACAGAGGGAGAGGTGTAAGTTGGATATTAGGGAAAAAATATTTCACCAGGAGAGTGGTGAAGCACTGGAACGTGTTACCTAGGGAGGTAGTGGAACTGCATCCCCAGAAGTTTTTAGGTTCTGGCTTGACAAAGTTCTGGCTGAGATGATTTAGCTAGGGTTGATCCCACTTTAGCCACAGGGCTGGACTTGATGTCCTCTGAGGTCCCTTCCACCCTATGATTCTGTGATTGTATAAAATGAAGCATTCAAGCTTCTTCTCTTGCCTCACTCTTGCTCATGATGCCCTAATACATTTTCATTTAACTCCTCTGTCTCTGTCTTCCAAACGTACAAATAAACAAAGATACACACATTCTGAGAATAAATATGCTTTTGTTCAATAAATTCATGCTCTACCTTCTGAAACATTTGCTAAGGAGGAGAAAGTGTTTCTGGTTTTGGACTCTGAATTAACCTGTTTGCTGGAAGTTCATTACACAGCCAAGTATTCTTGACCAAGAATGTTTCATCTTTGGTTCTACTGTGTTTCCTTTAGGGTTCTAAGTCACATGGTCCCAGATAAGCACATTTGTATATGTAAGACATAGGTGGAGATATGGGTTAATGATATAAGTCACTAGGTGATGACCCACTGATAGCTTTGAAGTTCAGAAACAAAGCTTTGAACTGATGATTTTCTTAATTCATATTCTGAATTATATATATATATAGGGCATAGGAAAAGAGAATACTCTTCATACATGCATTTATTTACATATGTTTCAAGTATAGCTTTTTGGCTACTTATATTTTTCTGTTTTAAAATCTCCCTTTTGGACTTCTCTCCTTCTGCCCCACTGTACATTGAACCTTTCAGAAAGAGAAATGATAGGAGAAACTAAGTGCTAATGAGAACCTCTTCTTGTTTGACCTTGCACACTGCTAATCCTCAGAGTTCTGAGATGCAATGAATTTTTTTTTCATTCCGTCTCTTTGATAAAGATGCTGAGTGTGTCATCTGGCAGCATAGTGAGCTGTTCATTGGCTTTGCTCTGTGGATTTCAATTATGACTTTTTCAGACTTGAGTGTGCATTCCTGGTTTGTATTGGAGGTGAATAATCATTTGGTATGAGTGTATATAATCTAAAATATGAAAAGGTGTGCGCGTGTATGTTTATATGCAATGGTAATATATGTAAAATATTTTCCTTCCCTCAGTCATATGTGCTCAGTAAATTAAAGAAAGTCAGTCAGCTAATTTTACTGTTGTCCAAAGGTCAACCCCATTGTAGGGTGTTTTGTTTTCTCTTTTGCAGAAAGTATTGCATGTTTTTAACATCTTTATTAAAATACATCAGGCAAAAAGACACTATTGTAAATATGTTCTTTCTGAAACTCAGGGGAAAGTTAAATTTAAAGACTGTAAAGTGATCTTCAGATTCTCTAGATTACAAATAATTATATTTTGTAAAGCTGTCCTGGGGATTTAGGGACATCTTTCTTTAGTTCTGAAAGAAGATATGTCTAACTCCCTTTGACGGTTTAAAAAACCAACACATGGTTGAAATAGAATTGTATTTTCTGGAGACAAGAAATTAAATAATGGGACTATGGGTTTTTAACTAGCTGTATGTGGTCGTGCTCTTGTTTATATATGATGTATCCACTGTGAGCTCTAACAGTGATGGGGCAGATATGGTTTGTGGCAAGGCTGGCCAGGCTTCTGGGCTCCAGGCCTCTATTTAGTCCAGTCTCCCCTGGCCGGGACACCGCTGCCCTTCATGAGGAGGGGGAAGATGGTGGTCTGGGGGGAACCCAGGCCCCACCCACTCATTCTGGGTTCCGGCCCAGGGACCCTGTGGGGCTGCTGGTGGTTGGGGAGGGCTCCCCTTGTTATGAGCACCACAGCTCTTCCCTGGGTCACTTCCCCAGACAATTCTTCCCCCCGCCATACCTCCTCCAGGTAGTGGCAGTGGTAGTAGCAGCAGCAACAGAAACAGCAGCAGCAGCTGCAGCCTGTTCCCCCTCCTGGTTTGGCTCTTCCTGTGCATTCAGCCTGCTTGGCCTTACTCCAAATCCCAGGCCTCTTGGGCAGCGGCTTTAGCCCCTTGTGGCTGAGCACTCCTCTCCTTCTTTTGGTCCCTCTAGAAAACTCGCTTTGCTTTGCTTTGCTTTGCTCCTGTCCTTTCTCTCCACTCATCCAGCTCTCTCCTCCTTTCTCTCCCCCTGCCTACTGGGCAAAGGTTCTTTTAAAAGCAGGCTTAAGTGGAACCAGCTGGCCCCAACTGACCCAGGGCATCTTCCTCCCCAGCTGCTCACACCTTGCTTGTTTTCCTGCCCTGCTTTTCCCTCTCGTTCTTACCCCCCCCCCAGTCTTACCTTGTCACATATCCCCCTCCCCAGCTCAACACCATGGGGTTGGGCTACCTGGGATGGCATACAGTGTACCCGGGACAGGCCATCAGCATTCCCGTGCTGGGCCCCAGCCCTATGCTGCACTCTAAAGTGGAATGGCTGCAAGGACAGGAAACACCGTGTTATTCTTTCATTCCTATCCTTGTTTCTGTGCATCGACTGTAGGGGTGCGTGGTCCATAATATGGCTAAACTTTCATCCGAGAAGGTAGTGCCTTTAACTTTCCACTGCCCACCTCAGCGCAAGACACTCCTTTTCAATGATGGCATAATTCAGCTCTCTGGGAAGAAGCTTGCGGCTCAACTATAGGACAGAGTGTTTCTCTTCTCCGACCATTTGGGACAGCATGGCTCACAGAATCACAGGGATGGAAGGGACCTCAGGAGGTCATCTAGTCCAGCCCCCTGCTTCAAGCAGGATCAACCCCCAATAAGTCATCCCATCCAGGACCTTGTCCAGCCGGGACTTAAAAACCTCAAGGGATGGACAATCCACCACCTCTCTAGGCAACGCAGTCCAATGTGTCACCACTCACCTGGTGAAGAACTTTTTCCTAATATCTAACCTACACCTCTCCCTCTTCAACTTCAGACCATTACTCCTTGTTCTGCCATCTGACACCACTGAAAACAGTTTCTCACCCTCCTTTTTAGAGCTCCCCTTCAGGAAGTTGAAGGCTGCTATTAAATCACCTCTAAGTCTTCTCGTCTGTAAACTAAACAAGCCCAAATCCCTCAGCCTATCCTCATAGGTCTTGTGCTCCAGACCCTTAATCATATTTGTTGCCCTTCACTGAACCTGCTCCAGCAAATCCAAATCCTTTTCATGCTGGGGGGCCCAAAACTGGACACAATATTCCAGATGTGGCCTCCCCAGCGCCGAATAAAGAGGAATAATTACTTCTCTAGATCTGCTTGAAATGTTCCTCCTAATGCACCCTAGTATGCCATTAGCCTTCTTGGCTACAAGGGCACACTGTTTACTCATATCCAGCCATTCATCCACCATAACTCCTAGGTCCCTTTCCGTCGTACTGCTGCTGAGCCAGTTGGACCTCAGCCTGTAACAATGCTTGGGATTCTTCCGCCCCAGGTGCAGGACTCTACACTTCTCCTTGTTGAACCGCATCAGATTTCTTTTGGCCCAATCACCAATTTATCCAGGTCCCTCTGTATTCTCTCTCTACCCTCCAGCGAATGTACCTCTTTCCCTAGTTTTGTGTCATCTGCAAACTTGCTGAGGGTGCAATCCAGTCCCTCATCCAGGTAATTAATAAAGATGTTGAATAACACAGGCCCCAGAACCGAGCCTTGTGGCACTCTACTTGGAAGAGACCGCCATCCAGATATTGAGCCACTGATCACTACCCATTGGACCTGACCATCAAGCCAGCTTTCTATCCATCTTATAGTCCAAGGATCCAATCCATATTTCCTTAACCAATGGATAAGAATGTTGTGGGAGACCGTATCAAAAGCCTTGCTGAAGTCAAGGTATATCACATCCACTGACTTCCCCATGTCCACAGAGCTTGTTACCTCGTCATAGAAGCTAATCAGATTAGTCAGGCAGGGCTTGCCCCTGGTGAATCCATGTTGGCTACTTTTGATCACTTTCCCCTCTTCCAAGTGCTTCAAAATGGATTCCTTGAGGATTCCCTCCATTATTTTCCCAGGGATTGAGGTAAGGCTGATGGGTCTATAGTTCCATGGATTGTCCTTCTTTCCATTTTTAAAGATGGGCACTCCGTTTGCTTTCTTCCAGTCATCCGGTATCTCCCCTGATCTCCAAGAGTCTTCATGGATAATGACCAAAGGTTCAGCAATGACCTCTGCCAATTGCCTCTGTACTCTAGGGTACATTAAATCCAGACCCATGGACTTGTGCACATCTAGTTTTTCTAGATAGCTCAGAACTTGTTCCTTCCACACAGATGCCTGCCCTCCACCTTCCCATACTGCATTGTCTAGGACCATCGTGGGCAAGCTGAATTTGTCCGTGAAGACTGAGGCAAAAAAATCATTGAGTACTTCAGCTTTTCCTGCATCATCTGTCACTAGGTTACCTCCCTCATCCAGTAATGGCTCCACACCTTCTCTGATAACCTGTTTATTGTTCACATGCCTGTAGAAACCCTTCTTGTTACTTTTCACATCCCTTGCCAACGGCAGTTCCAATTGTGCTTTCGCTTTCCTGATGACTGCCCAGCATTCTCCAGCTGTATGCTTATACTCCTCCTTAGTCAACTGTCCACATTTCCATTTCTTGTATGCATCCTTTTTGAATTTAAGCTGACTAAGGATTTCCCTGTTAAGCCAAGCTGGTTGCCTACCATGTTTGCATTTCTTACTACGCAGCAGGATTGTTTGTTCCTGTGCCTTCAGTAAGACTTCTTTAAAATACTGCCAGTTCTCTTCAACTCTTTTCCCCTTCATCTTCATTTCCAAGGGATCCTGCTCATCCGGTCTCTCAGGGAGTCAAAGTCTGTTCTTCTGAAATCAAAGGTCTGTATGTTACTGCTCACCTTTCTTCTTTTTGTCCGGATCCTGAAATCTACAATCTCATGGTCGCTGCAGCCCAGGTTCCCTCCCACCTCTATTTCCTTTACTAGTTCTTCCCTGTTTGTGAGCAGCAGGTCAAGTTGCACACGGCCCTTGGTCAGTTGCTTCAGCACTTGTACCAAGAAGTTATCCCCAACATTCTCCAAAAACTTCCTGGATTGTCTGTGTGTGCTGATGTATTGGTCTCCCAACAAATGTCCGGATGGTTAAAGTATCCCATGAGAACCAGGGCCTGTGATTTGGAAGCTTCACTTAGCTGCCTGAAGAAAGCCTCATCTCTCTCCTCTCCCTGATCTGGCGGTGTATAACAGACACCAACTACAAAATCACCTCTGTTACGTCCACCTCTAAGCTTAATATAAAGACACTCAACTGGTTTTTCTCCTTCCTCATACTGGAGCTCTGAGCAATCATAGTGCTCCCTCACACAGAGCGCAACTCCTCCTCCTTTTCTCCCCCATCTGTCCTTCCTAAACAATTTATAACCTTCCATGACCGTGCTCCAGTTATGCAAATCGTCCCATCAAGTTTCCGTTATTCCAACCACCTCATACTTGTGTGACTGTGCCAGGGCCTCTAATTCTTCCTGTTTGTTCCCCAGGCTTCTGAAATTAGTGTACAAGCATCTTAGAGAAGGGACCCATTGACCCACTTTCTCCTCTGCACCCAGGAAACCCACTTGATTGTTCCCTCCTCCTTCCCCACTTACCTCTGGGCTTGTGTCACCTTCCCCTGACAAACCTAGTTTAAAGCCCTCCTCACTAGGTTTGCAAGCCTGCCTGCAAAGATGCTCTTTCCTCTTTTAGTGAGGTGGATCCTGTCTCTTCTCAGCAATCCCTGTTCACGAAACAGAAACCCATGGTCAAAGAAACCAAATCCTTCCCTGGTACACCACCTACGCAACCACTCATTTACCTCTGTGATTCGATGATCCCTATGTGGACCCCTTCCTTCCACAGGGAGGATAGACAAGAAGACCACCTGTGCTCCATATTCCTTGATCTTCCTCCCTAGAGTTACGTAATCTGCCGTGATCTTGTCACAGTTGTTCTTAGCTGTATCATTGGTTCCGACATGAAGAAGTAGGAAAGGGTGATAGTCTACAGGTTTAAGAATTTTTGGCAGTGACTTTGTAATGTCCCAAATTCTAAGTCCAGGCAAGCAGCAAACTTGCCGGGATTCTAGGTCCAGATGGCAGATGGATGACTCCATCCCTCTTAGGAGGGAGTCCCCGACCACCACGACTCGTCTTTTTCTCTTAGAGGTGGTGGTCATAGAACTCCCATCTTGAGAACTGCGCATCCATGCCTTCTAAACCATGGGGACTCTTTCAGATACAATCCCTGGGAGGTATTAGCCCCAATTATCTCCACCGTATTACCTCCCAAGCCCACATCAGAGGCATCAGTTTGTAGTAGGAATTCCTTCTCGAAATCCAGGGCAATAAGGACTGGGTTACTACACAGATCTGTCTTTAAATCCAGAAATGCCTCCTCTGCCATTGGGGTCCAGTTTGCCATGTCTGGGCCACGGGCTTTTGTGAGGTCTGTCAGGGGGTATGCTCTAGACACAAAGTGGGGAATGAACCTTCGATAGTACCCTACGAGTCCCAGGAATGCCCAGACTTGTTTCTTTTGGAGCGGTCGAGGCCACTTTTGTATCGCCTCTACCTTGTTTAGTTGGGGTTTCACTACGACCCAGTACCCTTTGGTCAGGTTAAGGGTAGACAGGAAGCGGGCCTTTCCTAACCGATCTATCAGTTCATCAATATGGGGCATGGGGTACGTGTCAAATTTGGATATTTCGTTTAGCTTTCAAAAATCATTACAAAACAGGAGGCTGCCATCTGGTTTAGGTACTAAAACGATCGGGCTGGACCACTGGCTATGAGACTTCTCAATAACACCCAGTTCCAGCATTCTCTGAACCTCCCTTTGGACCTCTTCTTGTTTCGCCTCTGGGAGTCTGTAAGGCCTCACATGCACTCGTACACCTGGGTCAGTGACAATGTGGTGTTTCACCTCTGTGGTTCGTCCAGGGTTTGCTGAAAACACAGCTGCGTGTTGTTTCAACATGTTGAGGACCTCCTGTTGGTCAGTGTTTAGCTCTGGGGAGATTCCAACCTGTCTCTCCTGGTCTTCCTCTGACGCCAACATGCTCAGGGCAGCCAGCTGCTCTTCCCGGTCCCACCAAGGTTTTAGTAAGTTAATATGATAGACCTGCTCAGTCTTCTGACGACCTGGTTGTCGTACCTTGTAGTTTACCTCCCCGATGCCCTCAACTACCTCGTAGGGGCCCTGCCACTGGCGAGGAGCCTGCTTTCTGCCATTGGGACCAGTACCATCACCCAGTCCCTCACCTTGAACTTCCGGATGGCCGCCTGTCAGTTATAGTATGCCCGCTGCACTTCTTGGGCCTGTTCCAGGTGCTCCCAGATGATGGATGTAAACTGGGTGATCCAGTCCTTCTGTGGAACACCAAACCATTTTTCCAAACTAATTTGGCCACAGAATTTTGGGCTTGGACTATATTGACAGAATACATACATACTGGTTTGAGGGGTCATGGCCCAGGTGGAGGGTTCGTACCAAAATAATTGACACAAATGAAGCACAAAAATTGATTTAAAATAGTTTTCTAGATGTCTTTTATTTTACAAAGAGCAAAGAATAAGAGAAAAATCATCTGAATGAACAACTAATGTCCTTCTGATAGAAGGATGGATAGCAATCCTACAATTAAGTATAAAAAGTAAAAATTAAGTACAAACCCAAAACAAAACATCAATTTAATGGCTGAACGAAGGCTGGTTAGAGCTGGTCTTTTGTACAAAAATAGAAAGGACAATATTGTTAAAAAAAGGACTGTCCTTTCTTAAAGGTTAAAAAGATTTTTATGAAAAAGAAATGCAAAATAAATTAGGTATGGAAAATATTTTTAAATTTCGTGGTTTATAAATTTGTTATTTTCACAGAAATCAACTGGAAAATAAAAATAAACAACAATAACCGTTTTTTAATGGGAAGAGTAACAGAGAGGAAGCCGTGCTAGTCTATACACTATCAAAACAAAAAGCAGTCAAGTAGCACTTTAAAGACTAGCAAAATAGTTTATTAGGTGAACTTTCGTGGGACAGACCCACTTCTTCAGACCATAGCCAGACCAGAACAGACTCAATATTTAAGGCACAGAGAACCAAAAACTGTAAAAAAGGAGGACAAATCAGAAAAAGATAATCAAGGTGAGCAAATCAGAGAGTGGAGGGGTGGGGGGGAAGGTCAAGAATTAGATTGAGCCAGGTATGCAGATGAGCCCATATAGTGACTCAGAAAGTTCCCATCACGATTTAAACAACAGTCTGACTCTCTTGACCCCCCCTACCAACAACAAAAGAAGAATAACTCTATGTGGTCTCCCCCTGAGTGTCATAGTGGAAGTCTGGACTTCTACGTACAGTGCTTCCGCAACCGTGCTCGGGCTGACATTATACACAAACAATGCCAAATGAGACACAATCTCAACTATGCTGAATGCCATGCTGTCCAGAGTCTCAAAAATAACCCAGCCATCATAATCAAACCAGCTGACAAAGGGGGTGCTGTTGTCATCTTGAATAAGTCAGACTATGAACAAGAGGCAGCCAGACAACTCTCCTACACCGCATTTTACAGACTTCTCTCCGCTGATCCCACTGTGGAATTCCAAAGGAAATTACAACTACTGAAGGAACTCCCTGCTGCTAATCGGGACCTCATTCACTCAGACACACCATCTCAACCGCAGCCTGGATTATTCTATTTACTTCCCAAAATCCACAAACCTGGAAACCCTGGACGCCCTATCATTTCAGGTATTGGCACCCTTACCACCGGACTATCCAGTTACGTGGACTCCCTCCTCAAACCCTATGCCACCAATGCTCCCAGCTATATCCGAGATACCACCGACTTCCTGAAGAAATTACAAAACATTGGAAAAGTTCCTGATAACACCATCCTTGCCACAATGGATGTAGAGGCTCTGTACACTAATATTCCACATAAAGACGGATTACAAGCAATCAGAAATACCATCCCTGATGCCACCACAGCCAATCTGGTGTCTGACCTCTGTAACTTTGTTCTCACACACAATCATTTCCGTTTTGGGGACAATTTATACCTCCAGATTAGTGGAACTGCTATGGGCACCTGCATGGCCCCACAATATGCTAATATATTTATGGCTGACCTGGAACAACGATTCCTCAGCTCTCGTCCCCTATTACCACTCCTCTACTTAAGATACATTGATGACATCTTTATGATTTGGACCCATGGTACAGAGGCTCTAGAAAAATTCCACAGAGACTTTAACAATCTACCCCCCATCATCAACTTATGCCTCGATTACAACATGCAAGAGATACATTTCCTGGACACTACAGTACTAATCAAGGATGGCCTGATCAGTACCACACTGTACCAAAAACCTACTGATTGCTATACTTATCTATACCCTTCTAGTTTCCATCCTGCACACGTGACCAGATCCATTGTTTCCAGTCAAGCTCTTAGGTACAATCGCATTTGCTCTGATCCAACTGACAGAGACCAAAAACTACACCAAATATTCATAAACCTGAATTACCCACCAGGAGAAATAAAAAAAAACAAATCGACAGGGCCAGACGAATACCCAGAGACCAGCTACTCCAAGATCGGCCCAAAAAAGCCAAGAACTGAACACCACTGGTCATCACCTACAGCCCCCAACTCAGACCACTGCAACAAATTATTAAATACCTACAACCTATCCTGAATCAGGATGCCACACTCCTGAAGGCCCTGGGTGACATGCCTGTTTTCTCCTACAGACAACCTCCCAACCTTATGGGGATCCTCACTAACAGCCACAGTCTATAGCCCAGGAATACCAGTCCTGGAACCTTTCCCTGCAACAAAGTCCGCTGCCACCTCTGTCCACATATCTTGTCTGGAAATACCAACACTGGACCTAACCAGGTTATGCACAGAATCACGGGCACTTTCTCATGCTCCTCTGCTAACATCCTATATGCCATCATGTGCCAACAATGCCCAGATGCTTTGTATATTGGACAGACTTCTAACTCCCTTAAACAAAGGGTCAATGGGCACAAAACAGACATCAGAGCACTCAAGATCCACAAACCAGTTAGTCAACATTTTAATGGAATGGGGCATTCTGTCAATGACCAAAAGGTATGTGTGTTATTGAAGAAGAATTATCTCACCGTTCTGGAAAGGGAAGCAGCCGAGCTGGCTTTTATGTTCAAATTTGGCACATTAACACACGGTTTAAATCGTGATGGGAACTTTCTGAGTCACTATAGGGGCTCGTCTGCATACTTGGCTCAATCTAATTCTTGACCTTCCCCCCCACCCCTCCACTCTCTGATTTGCTCACCTTGATTATCTTTTTCTGATTTGTCCTCCTTGCTTACAGTTTTTGGTTCTCTGTGTCTTAAATATTGAGTCTGTTCTGGTCTGGCTATGGTCTGAAGAAGTGGGTCTGTCCCCCGAAAGCTCACCTAATAAACTATTTTGCCAGTCTTTAAAGTGCTACTTGACTGCTTTTTGTTTTAATGGGAAGAGTGTTTTGCACCTTTTGATCACAAATCCATTTAATGTTAGCAATGATGATGTAGAGTTGTCTTGTCATATCAGGTGCAGCATCACGTGGTTTCTCTGAACACAGCTCATGCCAAAACAATTCGAATTGACTCATTGCTTTAGCACAGGTCACATAATAACAACTATACAATTATGAATGCATTAAAATATTAATATACTCACAATCTAAATACTATTCAAATACCTTAGTATTTTGATATACAAATACTTCCATATTTAACATTTTAGAAGCTAAAATATCACTAACATCAATATTTTTTTTTGCAGAACGCCTATTCAGATTGTACAGAACATTAGTGTTCCATGGAACACAGTTTGGGAAATGCTGCTCTAAGAAGATAGAGGTTGAACCTCTTTTGTCTGGCCCCCTGAGACCGGACTGGTGCTGAACCAGAGAATTTGCTAAACCATGGGAGGTCAATATTGTTTAGCAGCATTGCCAACATTTCCACTGCTTACTGGGCTCTCAGAAAACATTTAAGAGTGAATTAGAGCTAAATGACAGCACAGAACACTAAGATCCAGGCCTGGTGAAATTCTTTGGTGGGATGGGATGCTATATTTTCACTGAAAGATCTGCTATCTGGTAAAGCTAGCTAGTTTTTACTGTGCTTGGGGCAGTATTATCAATGCGTACAGAGAACATATTAGTTTTAAAAGCTGGAGAGAGAGTTAATATGGAAACTCCATATTTTGGTTTTCAATATATGTACAGAATTTGGGTTGTAGCTCAGTGTATTTTATCTCATGAATTGCTAAATAGCTTAGAGTCCAATTGTCAATCTTAACTAAGCAGAACAACTACTTTTGTGATTTTCCACATGACAATTTATAGCTGTAAGAGTGAACGTTTACACAGGAAGAATTGTAATGAGTACAACATAAGTTTCAGTCCCAAGGAAAATGTCTAGTCAGCTGATGTTTCAGAATCAAGGCTCTTCCTCATCTGGGAGGGATGGAAGTTAATTTAAAAAGAAAAACCCCAACTACTTAAGGTGTAGGGTTGTGCCTTTGTCTTATGCATCGAAATGAGGGAGAACTCTTGTTGCCCTTGCTCATCCTACCCATATCTTTGGTTCTAGGTCTGGTATGGCATACAACCCTTGCACCTGCCTTTGAGCAAAAGGGTGACGAAGGGTTGAGTGGATAGAGTTATCGCTCAGTCCACTTGCTCACTGGCCTGAGTAGCTTGCTAGATGCAAGAGGGGAATAAGCTATCCATTTTCAAGGGCTGCAGTAATTTACTTCCTCTGGAGAATAAGAAAAGGGCAAGGGAGGAATTGACTCTCAGACTTCCATCAGAGGCACAATACTTCCCAAGGGAACTGCTGGGGTGCTACTCTTTGTTTAGGGCTTTGCCAGTAGACATAATCTAGTTCTGCAATTGGAGGCCAATTCTATTGAAACAAACACAACCACGATTATCTTTAACTTATTTAAATGTAGGGTCATTTGAAGAAACCACGTTGCCTTTTTATATTTAGTAGGTCAAATAATCAGTCATCATTATTTTTTTAATCAGTTTGTCCAGAAGAGTGTCTGAGCATTACATAATCCTGAACCTATTGCATGAGTAGGACATACATTGCACAAGTAGGACATAAAAACAAGATATATAGAGAAGGGCATATGTTTGACAAAGACGCCACCTATTTTCAGTTGTAGTGGATTTTATTGCTTATTTCTTCATAGCACTTTATTTAAGGGAAGAAGGATTCTTTCGAAGATGGGGTTTACTTTCAAAAGAGCAGCATCTACACTGGCTTTCTTCTTTTGAAAGAAGCACTTTCAAAATTAAAATATGCAAATGAGGTACCAAAATATGTAAATTTTATACCTCATTTGCATTTTGATTTACCTCATTTGCATACCTCTTTCAAAAGAGGAATGCAAGTGTAGATGCATCCTCTGTGGCCCTTTTCCACTAAGTCAACTTTGTAGTCTTTCCTATAAATATATTCCACCCACCACTATCTGAGCTACCTGCCGTGCTCATGGTGTGCAGTGATCTCTATGGTCCGATGGGCAGGGAAATGCTCTTCAATTTCCCCACCTCATTACACTTCTCTATCAACGAAGAAGCCAAATAAGCTGCTTAGGCTGCCTGATGCCAATCTACCTAATTTAAATGGGTTGAGGCTTAATAATGTTAGCAGTATAACAGTTAGCTTCGTGCAAATACAAAGTCCAGCCTTCCCCAAGACATCACTACCAGGAAGCTAGCTCTGAGGGAATTTCTAGCAATCTGTTTCACCGAGTTTCCTCACTATCTCACCTGGAGCAACTGCATACATTTTGTAGCCGACGTTTTATTTAAAAGAAAACAAATACTTTCTTACCTGGGGCACAATTTAGTGTTATAGTAAAACATATTTCTCTCTAAAGTACCAATTCAAATCCACAACTGAAGTGATAACTGCATAAAAAGCAGATACAAACAATGTAAAGTTAAAATGAAGCTGGCAAGTAAGTATTTTAAAATTGTTTATTTCTTTTCAGACTCCATTAGCTGTTTGTAATACAGCCATAGGAACAGGAAATATATATTTTAAACACTAACTTAAATGAGTAACAGTTATATAAAGAATATGAATATAAACTTATACTGTGACTATGAATTCCTTTAGGCTAGACACCAATATCCTTGCTCTCCTTAAGTAGTACCTTACTACATGGCTAGCTGCATTAATTTCAGCAAAACTACTTACTGATTAAGGTACAGATCTAGATGAATAAAAATATTAGAATATGCCCCTTAAACAGTGCTCACAAATTAGGGTTACAGAATCTTGTGCACCATTCTCAGTGAAATAAGTTTATTCTTCATGAATAATTCTATTGACATCCATGGTGCCAACTGATAAGAAAATTACTATTCAGTGTTAATAATGGTAATAGACTCCTTCCCTAAGATAAAATGCAGCAGAAAAAATAGACCGAGCATGACAAAGCCAAATTGTAGGAAAGTGTACCAGATAGATAAACCCATAACGAAAGCCAAGCTGGGTTAGACTCAGTATCATGTTAGACTCAGTATCGTATCTTCTGATCATGTCCAGTGACAAATGCTTCAGAAGGAGCAGAAGAGGGAGATTACTGAGTGGTCCAGTTCCACCTTTGGTAGGTGCCTATCGTCCACCACCATCCCCTGCCTTTGTTTGTCTCATCTAAACTGAAGTTTCAGTCGTTTTAATCTCTCTTCATAAGGAAGCTGTCCCATACCCATAACCATTTTTGTTGCCCTTCTCTGTCCCTTTTTTTCAGTTCTAATGTATCTTTTATGAGCTGGAGCAACCAGTACTGCATGAAGTATTCATGGATTTATACAGAGGCAATGTGATAATTTCTGTTGTATTATCTATCCCTTTCCTTATGGTAATACCTTTTGGCTGCTGCTGCATCTTTAGCAGATGTTTTCAGAGAACTGTCCCTGATGACTCCAAGGTCTGTCATGAGCAGTAACAGTTCACACACATCAGTTTTGCTTGTATAGTTAGTTAGTAGTAGTAGTAGTATCATGTCTTGCAGTGTGCTTTCCTTTGCATTTAACATTGAGTTTCATCTGCCATATGGTTGCCCAGTTGAAAGAAAAAGTTTATCTTAGCCTATTAGCTACTAATATTCAGCAGGTGGGAGAAGTGATCTCATGATACATTCACATGCAATAGTGAGAATCAATTTCTTAAGATACAGCAAATGTACTCAACCTGACTTTCTATTAGCACTATAGGTTTCTCAGTTCAAACAAATTCACTGGTTTGCGTACAGTACTTCTGTCATGGGAAAGCTGCAAAATGTGTTCTGGGGTAGATCAGCAGCTCATGCATCCAAAATCCTTGAAGCCTAGGCTTAGCAAAGATATAGGTAAACCAGCAGGGAATGTAACTTCAGACTGCTTCACTGTTTCAGAATAAATTACTTTCCCCAAAGTACTAAGCATAACCACCAGTTATGAAACTTGTTTTCTTCCAAGTCACATTTCAGCAAATACATCTGAAAAGATTGAGGATAAGAATGCAGGCGAGTGCAATGTAAGATCTAAAACAACAAATCCCTTATATTCAGAGTCAATAGAGAATTAATGTGCAAGAGTAAATAGAACAACTATCTTACCTATTAAGTGTTGATTCAGAGTCCCTGTTCCTTTTATCAGTGCTGGAGTCAGTGTCTATTTGTAATCAGGCATACAAGATGTGCATTGTAACGCCCAGAAATTGTGGGGGACATTCTTCCGATATATTACAAGTCTCCTGGTTGTGGTAACTTGCATCTCAGATTTTAGCTAGCTAGCCCTTAAAATGGAAACACAGATGAAAGTTCACCTGAGGATGTTCATTCCAGGACTTCAAAATTTTCAGTTGGTGCTCAGATAAAAAGTGGAGTTTTTGTATTTCTGACAAGAATCCAGAAGAGGACTTTCAAATGGTTTGTCTCAATAAATAAATAAATTAAAACAAATGCAAGGGAACTCTATGAAGAATGGTAAAAATGGATAGTGACAAATCTGACAAGTCAGCTGTTGTGACCCACACAGCATGTGCCATGTTTGTCTTCCTCCCAGAGGATAGAAAGGATTTCATATGTATGAAGTAAAAGCTGGTAGCCATCTTGGAAGGCAAGGTTAGAGGACTTGAAGCACAAATATCAACACTCTGGTCCATCAGAGAAGGTGAAGAACTTCCTTGAGAGAAGGCAGAATTTAATACTAAAAGCACAGCAGGCTGAGCAGCCAGTGATAAACAAGGAAGAATTATCCACTGAATCACCAGATGGAGAGCCTGAAAGCAGTTGCTCACCTCTATTGCAGTAAGAGATACCTGATATGACTTTATACCTATCTTTGAGGGCTGGAAGGGACCTTGAAAGGTTATCAAACCTACTCTCCTGCACTCACAGCAGGACCTATTATCACCCCTAACAGATTTTTTAAGTCTATTTATCTTGGAGTCCTTAGTGGCCCTCTCAAGGATGGAACTTGGAGCTCTGGGTTTAGCAGACCAATGCTCCAAACACTGAGCTACCCTTCCCCATATGCAGCTCACTGAGCTGGAGGAGGCCTCAGGAGGTCATCACGTCCAGTCCCCTGCCCTCTTGAGAGGATCAAGCACCTTCCTTGATGATTTTTTTTTTCTTCAAAGTATTTGATTACCACAGAATTCTAAATGGCCTCCTCAAGGATTGAGCTCAGAGGTTGTGGTTCAACAAGCCAACACTCAAACCACTGGGCTATCTTAAGGCGACAAAATAGTGCATCTAGTCCCCTCCTCTTTTGGCAGGACCAAGCACTGTCCTGACACATTTTTTTTAAAACCTACTTGCCCCAGGCTGCTTTCAAGGATTGAACTCACAACTTTGTGTTAATGAGACTGTCACCACTGAGCTATCACTCACCCTCAAAATGTGTTTGCCCAAGCTCCTTAAATGGCACCTTCAAGGGTTGAAGTTGCAACCCTGAGTTCAGCAAGCTAATACTCAAAGCCCTGAGCTATCCCTCCCCCTCTACTAGTCTAAATCTGTATGCCCCAGAGCCCTAAATGGCCTCCTTGAGGATTGAGCTCACAAGCCTGGGTTTAGTAGGGCAATGCTCAAAACACTGAGCTATCCCTCCCCTCATAAAACTATTTTCCCCAGATCCCTAAATGACCTCCTCAAGGAGTAAACTCACAACTGAGGGCTTGGCAGGCCAATGCTCAAACCACCAAGCTATCCCACTCCCTGGAAGCTCTTTAAATAAGTCTTATTGAAGGCACAGGAACAAACCATTGCGATGCATAGTAAGAAAAGCAAATGTGGTAGTCAACCAGCTTGGCTTAACAGGGAAATCCTTGGTGAGCTCAAACTCAGAAGGATGCATATAAGTGGAAACTTGAACAGATGACTAAGGAGGAGTATAAATACATTGCTGAAGAGTGCTGGGGAGTAATCAGAAAAGCTAAAGCACAGTTGGAACTGTGGCTAGCAAGGAATGTGAAGGGTAACAAGAAGGGTTTGTACAAGCAAGTTAACAATAGGTGAGTGATATGGGAGGGTGCGTGGCTGTTACTGGATGAGGGTGGTAACCTAGTGACAGATGATGTAGGTAAAGCTGAACTACTCACTGCTTTTTTTACCTCAGTCTTCGCAGACAATATCAGTTCCCAACCTACAGCACTAGGTGATGCAGTATGAGAAGAGGGTGGGCAGCCCTCGGTGGGGAAAGAATAGGTTGAGAGCTACTTAGACAAGCTAGTGGTAGACAAATCCCTGGGTTCGGGTTTAATGCTTCCAAGGGTACTGAGGAAATCGGCAGATATCTTTGAAGAGCCTTTGGCTATTACCTTTGAAAACTCCTGGAGATCAGGAGAGGTCCCAGATGACTGGAAAAAGGCAGTGCCCATGTTTAAAAAAGGAAAGAAGGACAATCCAGGGAACTGTAGACCAGTCAGCCTTATCTCAGTTTCTGGAAAAATCATGGAGGAGATCCTCAAACAATCCATTTTGAAGCACTTGGAAGAGTTGAAAGTGATCAGGAGTAGTCAGCATGGATTCACCAAGGTCAAGTTGTGCCTGACCAATCTGATTAGCTTCTATGATGAGGTGACTGATTCTGTGGACATGGGGAAGTCAATGGATGTGATGTACCTTGACTTTAGCAAAGGTACAACATTCTTGCCCATAAGTTAAGGAAGTGTGTATTGGACTGTAAGATGGATACAAAGCTGGCTTGATGGATGAGTGAAATGAGTAGTGATCAATCATTCAATATCTGGTTGGCAGTCAGTTTCAAGTGGAGTGCACCAAGGACCAGTTCTATGGCCAGTAATGTTCAACATCTTAATGACCTGGATGAGGGATGGATTGCACCCTCACCAAATTTTCAGATGACACTAACCTAGGGGATCAGGAAGATACATTGGAGGGTGGAGATATAGTCCAGAGTGACCTAAACAAACTGGAGGATTGTGCCAAAAGAAATTTGATGAGGGTCAACAAGTACAAGTGCAGAGTCCTGCACTTGGGACAGAAGAATCCCAAGCATTATTACAGGCTGGAGATCGACTGGCTAAGTAGCAGTGAAGCAGAAAAGAACCTGGGTATTACAGCAGATGAGAGGATGGATAGGAGTCAAACAGTGTGCCCTTGTAGCCAAAATGTCATATTGGGGTGCATTAGGAGAATCATTTCCAACATATGCAGATAAGTTATTATTCCCCTTTATTCAGTGCTGGTGAGGCCACGTCTGAAGTATTGCATCCAGTTCTGGGCACTCCAGTATAGTACGGGTGTGGACGCATTGGAGAGGATTCAGCAGAGGGCTACGAAAATGTTTAAGGGGCTGGAGCACTTGAGGAGAGGCTGAGACATTTGGTCTTATTTAGCTTGCAGAAGAGAAGACTGAGGGGCAATTTGATAGCAGCCCTCAACTTCCTGAAAGGGGGCTCTAAAGAGGATGGAGAGAGGCTGTTCTCAGTAGTGACAAATGGCAGAACAAGGAGCAATGGTCTGAAGTTACAGAGGGAGAGGTGTAGGCTGGATATTAGGAAAAACTATTTCATCAGGAGGGTGGTGAAGCACTGGAATGCGTTACTAAGATAGGTGGTGGAATCTGTATCCATGGAGGTTTATTAGTCCTGGCTTGACATAGTCATGGCTGCGATGATTTAGTTGGGGTTGATCCTGCTTTGGGCAGGAGTCTGGACTCAATGAAGTCCTGAGGTCCCTTCCATCCCTGAGATCCCGAGATTCTATGAATATTTATCCTCTGCTATTGAGTACTGCAAGGCTATGTTTAGATTACAGGGATTTGTTGACAGAAGTTTTTGAGGGAAGATGTCTTCCAACAAAACTTCTGTTGATAGCTTGTGCCAAACTGCCTAGCAGATCCCATGAGTGATCTGATCTCTCAACAGAGCCAATTAGAAGCCCAGCAGACAGAGCTGCCTTCCAAAATGTCCAGACTGGCTTTTTCTTGACAGATCTCTGTTGACTGAGGTGTTTTTCCTTGTGGGGATTGGGGTACAGCTGTCAACAGAAGTTTTGGGTTCTGTCAATGGAACATCTTGGGAATCTGGATGTTCTGTGGGTTTTGTCAGCAAAACAACCTTTTTGCTGACAAAACCCTCGAGTGTAGACATAGCCCAATTGTATAGATTTGTTACTTGGACTGCATGTCAGAAATATTAACTATTACAAAATTTGCAAATTCTGTTGATTCACATTTACTATATTGTTGCCATGTGGAGGACTGGCTGTGTCAGGAAATTAGTAAAGTTGAACAGAAACTTTAGCATCTAAGCCTCCATTTCATGTCTAGCCAGGTTAGTAGTAACTAGCTCTGGGAGAAACCCTGTCCGGCCTGACTCCTCACTCTGACACCCTGAAAGCAGGAAGTGGGGGCCTGCAAAACACCTTAAAAGTACCTTGCTTCTATAGGCTCTGTTTAATAATGCTCCCTAAGATCACAGATTCCCTGACCCTTGGGGGGTGGTAATTGCCAAGTGAAAAAGCCCCTCTTAAAACACAGGAAGACACACTTGGATATCTCCCTGTGGGATAACACCAGGCTTTCTCCTTTTCTTAGGAGATAACTTGGAAACAAAGAAAAGAAGTTAGCTGTAATCTAATAGCTGACCTTTTGCTTTAGCCATGCATTCACACAGATGCTCCTCTAGGACATAGAAATCAAATCGTTGCCTTAAAAAAGTAATTTGTTCACAAAACAAAAGAAGGAAAAATACCAAGATAGTAAATGAGCATACTTGATTGCTGGATATAATAAGACAACTTAAAACATTCCAGTTGGATCACAGAGAATTAGTTCCCTGGGATTAAGTTTAGAAGTTACAGAGTACAGGGGAAAAAAAAACATCAATCAGCCTGAGAAGTCCCACACCAAATCCAAAATAAAAATAACCAGATAGTGTCTAACTAAACTTTTCCTGTCTACTTACAGATCTATGCTCTGATTATGTGACAGCCAGGAGATTTAATGGATTTATTCATCCTGCTTGAGGCTTAAGCATCTTGTCTGTGTCTTTCTGTGTCAGTCCAGCACAAAGGACTTACTCTCAGAAGGCCACTGCTTCAGTTCAAAAATCCCTATTTTCTCTCATTTGCTTACCTGGGTGCCCCCCACAGAAACCCTTCTCTCTGGGTTAACCCTTTACGGGTGGTTACTTATTACAAACCCCCAAACCTAAAAGTCCTTGTGGTCAGCCAACCAAAACTGGTGAATTTGTTTTAACTTTTATTTGAATATTTCTGTTAATGTGAACTTGAAATACAAACAACTCTGTCAAGAACTCTGTCAAACCCTGAGCCAGACCAAATCATCTTTATGTTTCACACAGATCTTAACCACCTATTTTTAGATTCCAAAGTAAATATGTGTAGTCTCTTAATAGACCCAAATTAATTATCATCAAATGGCTATGCTGTGACTGGTACGAAGAGTCCAGTCAATGGTATGGAGTGTCTTTTCACAAAGACCTCCTCCACATCAGCTTCTTTCAAGCTGGCAGCTTTATTGAAAAGGCCAAAAATTGTATTGGTCTGGACAGGTAATGACTCTTTCCTTTCAAGCCAGTGCACGAGAATCTCTTATGTCAGTGGCAGTTGTGGTGAACCCTGCATCTGGAATGCCTCTGTTTGGGTTGAGATGCACACTTCACTGAAAATTGTACATTGCTGCTCCTTCATTTTTGTTCTCTGTTTATAAACGCAGACAGGAGAAGAGAGTGGCAGGGATGGTACAGTTAAGTGTAATGGAAATTTTGCTGTAAGTCACAAGGTCTGAACTTATGGTAAGGTGATTCTTTGCCTCTATCTAGTTTTTTCTTTTAGATGGGTCTTTAGTGGACTGCTGTATATTCTTGTTTTGTACATTGCCTAATGCAATGGTCTTGACTGTAGTGGAGACCTTTATGCAAACATGTACTGCTGAATACTGCTACTCATACAATAGAAGGCTTCATCCACATTTGCCAAATATTCATTTAAAATAATGTATTTCTTATTTATCTAGATTATTATTCATATGGTATACTTTGCTATGTTGTTACAATCTAGGTACACACACACCTTCTAGAGCTGGAAGGGACCTCTGGAAGTCATGCTAGTCCAGTCTCCTGCCCTCTTGGTGGGACCAAGCACCATCCCTGACATCTATTTGCCTTAATTAGGCTCTACAAGGATTGAGCTCACAACCCAAAGCTTAGCAGGCTAATGCCCAGACCACTGAGCTATCCCTTCTGCCCCTGTTCAAGCATAATTATGGGAGTGTGATTGGTAAGAATTATTTAAATGCTGCTCTAAAAATACCCCCTTTTAAAATGTTGTATTAATTTAGCCTGACTTTGTGTAATAAACTGAGGAGTCTCATCATACCTGGTTAAGAGCTTCATTTTTGTTAAATGTGTTAATTCCTCTGGAAATTTAAACAACTTACTTCTGTGGCTTTTTCTGTGTGACTTGTCAAGTTTAGTCACATTTTCACTGATGATGCTTCATTTCAATTTTGTCTGGTGCCTTGTTACATCAGTATAACACAACATGATTGATTTAAGCCATCATGACATGTCACAAAGTGAAACTGCTGTCTTCTGAAACTTACATAAAGAAATCGGGCTTTTTGGGAATACAATCACATGGACAAATTATTTTTCAAAGTACAAAAACTGCATCTTAGCCATGTCATGCTTAGCTGTTTTAAATAAGGCTTCATTGAATAGATAATGAATCAATAGAAAATCATTAAAAGTTGGATGTAAAATGTGGGTGCTATGCCTTTATTAGGAATGGGGTGAACAGAGTGGCCAAAATAAGAAATGATCCTGATTTTGGTTAAAGCCCACAAATTTTTGGAGTTTGGAAAAGCTCTGTTAGGGGCAGATGTTATTTGTACTAAGTACATGAAAAGGCATCCAATTCATGGGTTTTGGATCAGGTCCTTAATATTGTAGGTGGAAATTTATTATATAAGTGTGGCACAAGCACATCTGGATGCCAACTCACAATGAGCACAGTACTTGCATTTTGGTTCACAATTGGGATTATGTGAGGTCTCTAATAAAAGCTCATCATAGTGATCATCAATATCAGTGCAAAACATATACAGCAGTTGCATAGGGTATGTTCATAAGGTCTCTGTCTAGTGACTTGTCACCAGCCAAAGTGAAAAACAGGTTTTCTGTTAGACAAGAAATAGTTGTCTGTTTACATGTAAATTTAGGTATTTCATGATTTACAGGCAGCCTCTACTCACCAGGCTGAACTGAATGCTAATGGAAGATTGTGAAGCTTTCAAATAGGGAAGTAACAGATGTAAATAGTGGGGCAAAGGAAACCCTAACCTAAGGTGTATGTCAAAGATCTGTGCTGGTGAATTTACGGATGCAAAGGCACCACTTATCCCTGACCTAGAAAGTTTGTTTCATGAAGAAGGGATCTCAACAAGGCTATGTGGAAAACAATAGCAAGAGTTTTGAGTAAGAAAACAAGAATTTGTTAGTTAACTTTAGTTTTTAGAAAGTGTGTGATGCTCGTGTTATTTGTTGTGTTGTTGTGTGTTCTGTTTTGTGATGTGTGGTGTGTTGTTTTGTGTGTTGTGTTGTGTGGTGTGTTGCGTGTATTGTGCTTTTTGTGTTTTGTGTTTTGCATGCTGTGTTGTGTTGTGTGGTGAGTTGTGGCGTGTGTTGTGTTGTGTCTTGTGTCTACGGTGTTGTGCTATGTATGTTGTGGTGTGGGGGGTGGGTGTGTTCTGGTGTGTGGTGTGTTGTTTTGTGTTGTGTGTTTTGTTTTTTGTCTTGGTTTTGTATTTTGTGTTGTGTGTTGTATGATGTTTTGAGTGTCATGTGTGTTCTGTGGTGTTCTGTTGTGTGTTCTGTTGTGTTGTGCATTGTTTTTGTGTTTTGTTTTGTGCTCTATGTGTTGTGTTTTGAGTTTTCTGTGTTGTAGGTTGTGTTGTGTTTTTGTCTTGTGTTCTGTTGTGTATTGTTTTGAGTGTTGTGTGAGTTGTGTTGTGTTGTGGTGTGCTGTTTTGTGTTGTGTGGTGTGTTGTGTGGTGTTGTGTTTGTGTAGTGTGTTGTGCAGTATTGTGTTGTGTGTTTTGTTTTATGTGCTGTGTCGTGTGTTGTGGTGTGCATTATGTTGTGTGTTGTGTGGTGTCTTTTTGTCGTGCGTTGTGTTGTGTGCTGTGTTTTGTGTGTTGTGTTGCTTTGTGTTTTGTATTGTTTTCTGCTGTGTTGTATGTTGTGTGTTGTGTTGTTTCTTGTGTCTTGTGTTTTTGTGTGTTATGTAGTGAGTATTGTGTTGTGTGTGGTGTGTTCTGTTGTGTGTGGTGTGGTGTGATGTGTTGTTTTGTGCTGTGTGTTGTTTTTTCATGTGTTGTGTTGTTTTGTGTGGTGTGTTGTGTTGAGTGCTGTGTTTTATGTAGTATTTTGTGTTCTGTGTTGTGTTGTGTCTTGTGTCTTGTGTGTTGTTTTTGGTGTGTGGTTTGTGGTGTTTTGTGTGTGGTAGCTTGTGTGTGGTGTGGTATGTATTGTGTTTTTGTCTTGTGTTTTGTTTTTGTGTTGTGTTTTTTTGGTTGTTTTGTGTTTTATGTGGTGTGTTATTTTGTGTTGTGTGTTGTGGTATGCTGTGTGTTGTTGTTTTGTCTTGTCTTATGTGTTGTTGTTTTGAGTGTTGTGTTGTGTGTTGTTTTGGGGTTGTGTGTTGTTTTGTGTTGTGTTTTGTTTTGTGTGTTGTGTTTTGTGTTTTTTGTCTTGTGTTGTGTGTTTTTGTGTTGTGTGTTGCATGGTGTGTTTTGTGTGATGTTAGAACATAAGAAAATAAGAATGTAAGAATGGCCATACTGGGTCAGACCAAAGTTCCAGCCAGCCCGGTAACCTGTCTGCTGACAGCGGCAAATGCCAGATGCCCCAGAGGGAGTGGACTGAAGAAAATTATCAAGCCATTTGTCTCCTGTCATCCGTCTTCAGCCTCTGACAATCAGAGCCCGGGGATATCATTTCTACTCTTGGCTAAAAGCCATTTATGGACCTAACCTCCATGAACTTAACCTAGCTCTTTCGTAAATTCTGTTATAGCCCTAGCCTTCACAGTCTCCTCTGGCAATGAGTTCCACAGGTTAACTATGTGTTGAGTGAAGAAGAACTTTAGTTGTGTTTTGTGTGTTGTTTTTGTGTTGTGTTGTGTGTTTTGAGCTTTGTTTTGTGTGTTGTGTTATGTTGTGTAAACCAGGATTTGCTCTTCAAAAATTTAGAAGTATGTATTTGCAATACTGTACTCAGGAACAGTTTAGTATCAGTCCTTCAATAATCTTGGACTTGTTTTCACTATAAATGTATGTTAGTACTGTACACTGAGCAGCATTGTATGCTAAAGTATAACTAATCAATTGGTATGTACTGTTCCTCCGGGAACAGCGAGCCTGATAATTCTGGGAACATTCAGTAGATAAAGGTCTGGACATTTTAGAAAACACTCCAAGGTGTCAGAGCCTTGGCATGTGCCTAGCACTTACTACAGGCTGAACATCTCTAATGCGGCACCCTCAGGACCTGACTGGTACTGGATGAGCAAATTTGCCAGACCACGGGAGGTCAATACTATCTAGCAGCATTACCAACACTTCAAGTATTTACTGGGCTCTCGAAAGACATTTAGTATTCTATTACAGCTAAATAACAGCACAGGACACTGATAGCCAGGGCAGGTGGCTGGGAAAAAAATCTTTCTGGGACCACGGGAAATTTGGCCACACCCATAATAAGTAGACATCCAGCTAACTAAAAAATCTGCCCTGAAGCCTCTACGAGCTCCATGCCAATCCCAAGACTGGATGAAGGAGGAGGGTTGGTTAGAGGAGTGTTGATGCGCTGACCATAAAACAACACAAATTAAATCTGATGCCAGTAATACACCAACTATGTAATATAGCATGGACAGAATCTGTGCTCGTGTCAGTACAAAAGAAAGGAAGTCCATTGGAGTGCAAGAACTACAGAACAATTGCCCTAATGAGTCATCTAGGCAAAGTGCTGATGGTGATACTGATGGAGAGAGTAAGATTGTAGATAGAAGAACATATAGTAGATGAGCAAGTGGGGTTCAGAAAAGACAGAAGTACCATACAGCAGGTATTGGCACTAAGACTGATAGCGGAGAAAGCTCGACAAAGGAACAAGAACATACATACTTGCTTCATCGATTTTCAAAAGGCATTTGACAGTATAAATCAGAAAGTGACTTGGGTGGTTTTGGAGTCGTACAGGGTGGACAGCAGACTGGTACAGTTGTTGAAGGATATCAATGACAATGCAGAGGCAGCAGTGAGAACATGCGGGGAGTTGGGAAGTTGGTTTAAAACAAGTAGAGGTACGAGACAAGGAGATCCAGTATTGCCAAGTGTTTTCATTGCACATCTGGAGAGAGCGATGGGCAAGATCAAGGAAGCGGTAGAAGGGATATCTGTGCATGGGAAAAGAATTAACAACTTGAGGTTTGCGGATGATATAGTTATCATTGAGGAAGATGAGGAGAAACTAGTGAAAACAATGCAGGTGCTAAACGAAGAAGGGAAGTGGTATAGACTGATTATGAACATTGATAAAACAAAAACAATGGTATATGGAGATAAGAAAATAGGAAGGAATATCAGTGTAGATAGTATTGAACTAGAAGTTCAATATATAGAGCAGTTCACATATCTGGGGAGCAACATAACGTATGATCTAGACTGTAAGAAGGAAATAGTGACTAGACTAGCGAAAGCAAGAGTGAGTTTGAAGGTGATGGATAAGATCTGGAAAAGCAAAGTGATTAGCTTAGGAACAAAGGTGAGCATCTTGAAAACGTGTATTCAGCAGCATATTGTATGGATGTGAGACATGGGTGATAATGAAAGATTCGAAAAGAAGGATTTTGGTGTTCGAAAGGAGTTGTTATAGAAAAATTCTGAGAATAGGATGGATGCAGAAGGTCACCAATGAGGAATTATATAGGAAGACCCAGCGAAAGAGAACCTACTGCAGAAGGTTATAAAAAGGAAGCTACAACTATTTGGGCATATGTGCAAAATGAACAATGAATGAAAAATCAAGACCCAGGGCCAGGGCCAGATCCAGAAGCAGAATGAGCAGGCAGCTTGGGGGTCTGGTGGCCAGGAGTCCATCATTAGTCAGGAGCAGAGCTGGGCCAGCAGTCTTGGACAGGGACCCGGACAGTGCCATGAATAGAGCCTGGTGGCTGGGGTTGTCAGTGGGATCAGCAGACATGATTGAAGCCTTGGAGTGAGCAGCCAGCAGCCAGGAGGACAGCCCAGCAACCAGGAGGATCTGCAGGAGAGCCCCTGGGTCAGTAGAAGAGGGGCTACCATTGACCTCCCAGGTCCATCAAACTCCCTCATTCTGGACCAGTCAGCTCCTGAGGGTTCAACCTGTATTATAAGTTGTCTTTTGATGTATTCCCCTTTTTATCTGCTGAAATCTGTTGTCTCTTAACATTTTTAGATCCTTAACATTGACAATTCCTTACATTTCTTGGTTCATGATCTGAAACTGATTAATCTAAAACATATAGAATTTCGTGTTAGACCCTGATTTAAACGACTTTCTGAAAAGCAACTTTATTTAGCAGGCCAGGTAGATTAGATTTCTTCAACACAAATGTAGAATGAATAGTATAGACAATATTTGTAGAGCAGAGATGATCATCTTCCATGCATATATATATCGTAATCTTAAAAAAAGTATTATTATTAATCCAGATTAAAAGATATTAAAATCATTGCACAGGACCATTAAAAATATGTTGTAAAATTTTCCCTTGAAACTCTTTTCAAAGGAGTCAGTCCATTTCAGTTTTGACTTTACATATACTTGTAATTATAGATTGAAAATCACTTGAGAATTTTTGTTGATACAAAATTGAAGCTGTTAATTATTATAAAAAATTCCGAATTCTGAAGTTGCTCTAACTAGAGCTGTTCAAGCCTTTTGGCTTATTAAATCTTGAGGCTTTGATTTCTTAAAAGGATTAGGCCTAAATTGTGACTGTGGCACCTCCATAAAACCAAATAAGATACAATAAAATGTATCTCTAACAGAAAGAAGCAAACTACACAATCTGGCCAAATTTATTATGGGGAAAAATTAGATACAAAGTTCAAATGTAGACTTTTGGATTTCCCCATTACTCATTTGTTGGGTCTACAGTTTTGATCTCAATTTTGCTTTGGCTGCTCAGTGTGCATTCTATTTTTAGGGTATGTTTACACTCCAGCCAAGCATTCTGATTCCCTGCTAGCGGAAAAATACCTGTGTGCACTCTTAGGCTATGTCTGCACTTCAGAGTTATTTTGAGGTAACAGCTGTTATTTCAAAATAACTTTGCTAGCATCTATGCTATGCATGCGCCATTTTGGAATAAATATGAAATAGCGGGTGCACTATTTCTAAATCATTAACCCTCATTTCAGGAGGAATAACACCTATTTTGAAATCGATATTTTGAAATAGGTGCTATTAAGACAGGCTGTGTCTACACATGCTCCATCCTTTTGGTGGGGGCATGTTAATGAGGCAGTTTGGAAGATGCTAATGAGGTGCTGACATGGATATGCAGTGCCTCATTATCATAATGGCAGATGTGCATGATTCAAAAGTGCTGCATTTAGAACGCACGCCACCCAGGTAAATGGGGTCTTTTGAAAGGACCCCCCCGCCTTTGAAAGCTCCTTCTTCCTATTTGATTTTAGGAAGAAGGGGCTTTCAAAGTCGGTGGGGGGCCTTTGAAAGGCCCCCATCTACATGGGTGGCATATGGTTCGAAAGCAGCACTTTCAAATTGTGTGAGGCAGCTATTATGCTAATGAAGCACTGCATATTCATGTCAGCACCTCATTAGCATCTTCCTAACTGCCTCATTAACATGCCCCCTCTGAAAGGAAGTGGCATGCATAGACACAGCCACAGAGAATAGTGCTATTTCAAAATAAACCATAACGGTGCCAATGGCACTATTTCAAAATAGTGCAAGGTGTCCAGAAATTCTATTTTGAAAGAGCTGGGTGCTATTTCAAAATACATTTTGTGCATAGCTGTGTTATTTCAAAATAAGATATTTCAAAGTAGCTGTTTTGAAACATCTTATTCCAAAGTAATTCTGTAGTGTGGCTGTGGTCTCATTGACCTAAGACACTAATAAAAGAATGTAACTATGCCATCATGAACAGTGAGAGAGGTTAACTGTCTTGAGTTTATTCCTAAAACATCAGATGGGAACACTTGTAAGGAGGCTAGACCTTGTGCCACTGCTGTTATATTCTATTTTAGAATGTTATCATGATGCAGATGTGTCTGCTTGAGGTGGGAATAATGCCCTCATCTCAAAGGGCAGACATATCATTACACAGTGTTGCCTAGTGCTGTCAGGGACTGGACACCAGGGTGATCGTTTTGCTTTACTTACAATAGTTAGGTTATAGGAAGAACCTGCTGTGGTACCTTTAGTTAAGGTTGCTCGAACTTTTCCATTATATAAGCTCATGTTTTCAATTGCTTCTACCTTTTGCCAGACTTTAAGCATTCAGTCTGAATTTTTATGTTACTTTTGTTGGCTTCAGGCTGATTTTGTTGCTGTTTTTAATTTTTCATCAATTATGAGCTCAGTGACATTTAAAAAAGAGGTTAGAATGAAACTAGTATTTTTTGTTAATGTTTCAAAATTTTTCAACTATTTCTTTGAAGAGTCAGCAACTCAGTGCTTTGGAGCAGAAACTCTGAGAGAGGTGACTGTTGCTCTGACTTTGAAAAGCAATGCACATTAGGCCAAGGTTTAAAGTCTCAAAATTTTCACAGTGCAGTGCAGTTTGTTAGGGACCTGCTTCTAAAATTTTTGTACATTCCCTCTGTATTGGGCTTACTGACCTATCTGCACCCACATCTCGCAGGTGGAGTTATGGAAAGATTGCACATTATTACTCTTCTCATAGCTGGGAATAAAACCCTGTCAATGTGGTAGACTTTAGTCTCATGCACTACTGTATGACCCTTCATAGGGCAGGCACCAGACTATGCATTTGTGTGTATCATCCAGATTTCACTCTTTTCCAGTGCTAAGCACCAAAACCATAAATATTTTGTTCCCAATATCCCACTGTTATCTAGCAAATTGTTAACCACATGCAATATCTGAATTTGACTTCCCATTGGTGGGTGGATCATATAGAAGAGAACAACCTACTATAGCTATTGGCTACTTTTTTAGCTGACAGTGGTAGATTTCACCCTTACAAAATGAAACTAAAAAACTAAATATATATGGTTTTAAAAAATGTGTTGAGATGAATGAAGTAGCCTTCTGTTCTTTCAGAGTGAACCAGTAAACTAGGGCCTTTACTACAATTCAGTTGTCCAGCTGTGCACAGATGAATATTCCTGAGCTGTAGTAGGTATAGCAGATAGGGTACTGAATGGACTTTTAAACCCTTTTAGAATACATTAATCTAGGAATTTTGCCTTTAAAAGTGGATTTTTAGTGTTTTGGTAAAGAGTTTACAGCATTTTATCTTGCAATTGAAGGCTGTGCACTGAGCACAGATCTTTTTTTAAATTCTGCAGCTATTACCATTTAAGCAATATGTATGTGAGAGTTAGGAAGAATGTATTTATTCAGAGTGTACTCTTCTTGAACTTATAGCTACAGGCAAAGTTCAATGTTATAATGTGTTGCTTCTACATCAACTTTATGTCTGTCCCTAGGCTTAGGGAAGCCACTTTGAAGTTCTATCAAAAGTAGACTTCAAAGAATATTTACAACTATGCATGATAAAATTAAGGGTTTGGTTTATAGTGACTTCTGCTGGGAGACAGGCAGCTGTAGGCAAAACTGGCAGCTTCAGAAAGGAAGAAGAGCATGATCTTGTGAGATGCAGAAAGCCTCCTGATGGAAGTGCAACACAACTTCCATTGAAGTCAAAATATGTAAGAATTATTTTCAGGTACAGGTGATATTAACATTATACCACAGTATGGGACAATACAAAGTTCCCAACATATTGTTTCAATAAAGCCTGTCTGGTTAAATAACTAAAAATAGAAAATCTATGTTATTGGTGATTCTTTATGGGTACAATAACTCTGAAGAGAATGAAACCTATTATCAGACCAATAAAACGTGTTGTTGGAGTGGAATAGTTTTGTAAAGAATATTGCTGCCCAAAGAAAGCAACTAAGGTTCTTATGCCACAGCTGCCCTTACTACCATGCTCACTTGCCCACAGAAGCATTTTATTCCTATTTGATTATAGAGCAGTAGAGACTTTGAGATTCCAAAAATATCTCTTCTATAGCTGTGAAATACTGAATTGGACTTTTAATTATTCACCCCTTCTTTCTCCTTTTCCGCCATGTCTCAGATTTGCCAGTCCAGGATCCTGGAAAGTACAGCATCTTCTAGCACTGGACACTACACTATACAATATAAAACAATAGGAGGGGAGTCATTCTTTGCATTAGTAAATGTTGCACTTAAGCAGTGTCATATTAATTTTTATTATAACTGCTTTTTGCCTTGTGTGGCTGGTCAACATACGTTACACTGAAGGTTGTCCATGGCATGTACAGCTTAGGAGCCCAGGGGATATTTTAGCTGATGCATACCACCATACAATTTAAGAAAATAACCCCCAAGGCAAATGAGGACTTTTCATGACCTGTGACTATTGCTGCTGGCTCAGACATGGCACTTGATAGTCATTTACATTCCAGTTTCCCAAGAAATACCGTTAGGTTCCCTTTACAGCAGAGAGGTTCAAAGTCCTCTGGCAGCTGCTAAAGCCAATATATTTTTGGAAGGAAAAAAGCTCTCATTAGTTTAATGAGTTACCTCTGGTTGAAGAAAAGTTCTTTAGAACACTGAGAAACAGAAGGGCAAGTTTTGTTGGTTCTTACTGCAATGCAAATCAGGAAATCCTGCATCGTGTTGTCCTTTTTTGTTTCTCTTTTTTGCATATTCTATGTGCTGTTAAATATTTTTTAAAATTCTAAAAAAATAACCTTTTATTTTTAACGATATGTCCCTGTAATTGCTTTCTACTTAGTACTGGGAGAGCCTTGTGGCTACATGTGGGGATTAGCTCTGACCTGGTCTGGCATCTCTTCCCTCACTGCTCTCCCCATTGGGTCTATCTCAGAGTGCTCCCTGTTCATGGCTCAGCTCAGGTCACTGTAATCCTCCCACTCCAGGCTATCAATTTATCCACTGAAGAAACTGTTTATGCGCAGTCTTAGTATTCTGTGCCATTTTCTCAGTGGCTGGAAGGGAACCTAACTCCTTCACTACTCTGGATTCCTGTCCAGGGACTCCATGCCTAGCAGCCATGGGCTGCTCTAGTTCTACCACTGTTTCTCTGAACACTTTCCTTTGTCTCTTCCCTATCTTCTACTCTGCCTCTGGATCTGGATTTATCACTGGAGCTTTCTGTACTCCCTATAGCTGATTCACCATCTCAGTGTCTTGCCAGAATCTGTAGTGCAAGGCAGGGTCTACCCTTCCCCTTGTCGTGCTTAAAACATCTCTATGGACATAATCGCCCCCGTGAGTCAGGGACAGCATGCCTTTGGCAGGAAAGATCTCTGTGAGGAAAAATCTCCTCAGACACATGAAGTTTCAACTTATCATAGCCTGCCAGTTAGCAGCACTCCAACGGTCACTTTTTGACCATTAGCTCCCCTGGTAACCTGAAATTATACATATTCATGAATCCTGCTTTGCATACGGTTCTCTGACTGGGTGGCTCTGGAAACTTTCCAGAACCTTCCACCCAAGTGAGGACCTGTTAGAAGACTGTGCCTGCATGTTAATTCCTTCATAAATATTCATGAGAACATTCTATATAAGTGGGGCTCACAGCTCACTTGGCGGCCCTTGACGGGGAGGTGTGGTTCCCAGGAACGTCCACCAGTCCCCTAAGCTAGCCTGAAAAGGAGAAGAACTGAAGCGCAAGACTGCACATCATCTGCACTCCAGGGAGAAGCGCAAGATTGCCCATCGCTCGCGCTCATGGCAGGCGGCAAGCAGGGTCTCTGAAGACAAGCTGCCAACTGTCGAACTGGCCTGCCTTTGGGCAGGTACTGCGCAGTTGGCAGTGACTTCCACAGCCCGCCATTTTATTCACCGGATGTGACCAGCTCATCGGATTTGATCTTTTCCACCGGACGTGACATACCGAACAGGACAAGTATCTCCATTCACAGGTCTGTGCTTGGCACAGAGCCACAGCTATCACGCTTCATGCCAGTCAGTGGCATTGGGACCCTCAGTGGGGGAGCAAGGCTGATCACCTCTCTGTGTCCCTGCCTGGCAGGGTAGGGGCAGTACCCGGGGGCCTGACCCCAAGGCTGGGCCTTGCTGGCCTCTGGCTAGACTAAATCTAGAAAAAGGGACATTTAATAAGCTTGTCCATTTTACAACTGGTATTATTGTATTTAATTGTTAGTTATAGAGATATTTATAAGATATTTTTAAACCAGGGTATTTTAATGACATTTAATTAGTTAATTTATCAGAACTGTTCGTATTATTATAATTGTTAAAAGAAGATAGGATACACCTGTTAAATTATCTTAAATGTTAGTTGTTAACAATATTCAACCGCAAAGGAATTAGTAGTCACTTACCAGCCACATATATATGAACTAAGGTGAAGGCTTGGCCTCCCTTTTTCCTTGATATATTTTTGGGTCCAATAGAGAGGAAAATCCTCCTTCAGGACCATAATTGATATACGGATCGGGCTAGCAACCTGATCCTGGTAGGGGTGAGAGGTGTAGCATCCTCCCCCATCCTTTGGATAAGAAAAGGGTACGCATATATTTATATATTTAATATTTATCTATTTATCATACTTCTTTAACTTTCTTTAACTATCACGCCACTTTAGTGTCATCCTGAACACCGTAGCTCTCATCCAAGTAAGTGGGTACTGTTGTTAAGCAAACTAGTGCAATACCGTTCTATTTGCTTTTCAATTAATAAATCTATTGTAAGTGTTTTCGAAGAAAAAAGTCTGCTCGTCTGTCTCGTTGTTCCTCCGGGCTCTTGCTTGTCCAGGGGAGTTCAGTGGGGACCGTGTCAATCGAGTGTGCGCTCCGTCATAAGTCAGTGGGGGTGGGTCCTGGGACCTTAGGTGAGGAAGGCCTAGCGCTACTGTAGTATTTGCGGTCCTGCTAGAGAGCCTCCCTCTGCATTCCATCACCCCTTGTGTGTAGGGAGAAGCTGTAAAGCTCTTGCCTCTAAACCCTTTCACATTACCAACTTTCTCTACGCTATATTGAAAAAGAAGGTTTAAGATACGCAACTCCAGCTATGAAAATTGCATATTTTTGTGGCCATCCCCACAGCAGGAAGTTAACAGGATAAACTCTCCTGTCAACTTCCCTTACTCCTTCTGATAGTAAGCAGTTCCAGGGTCAGTGGTAGAGCCCTGATGGTTTAATTTAGCGCATGCCTCTTAGGAATTTTAAATCAAATCTTGGAAGATCTGTGATCGAGTCAATCTTCTGGTAAGCATACATGCACCCTTTATAAATCTAGCTCACCCCATCCCCCAGCTGGATTTCATCAGTCATTAGGCCTCACCAGTTTCTGACTTCCCTACAAGTGCAGCCTGTAATGCTAATTGGCCTATTTTACTGGCACAGGCCTTGTCTTGTTGAGTATACACCCCATCACAATCCCCAGCTGGTAACTGTAGACACTATGTTTCCCTCTGCTTAGTATCAGAGAGGTAGCCATGTTAGTCTGTAGCTTCAAGAGCAACATGAAGTCCTGTGGCTCCTTATAGACTAACAGATATTTTGGAGCATAAGCTTTCGTGGGCAAAGACACACTTCATCAGATGCATGAGTCATCTGCATTCCCTCTGCTTAGTGTTCATTTTGTGTTTTATATTCCCACTTGACAACTGGATATCAGTGAGACTGAGAAGCTATCAAGATTTATAGAAAGATTGGATATTTATGTGGATACTAAGTGTATCCAGAGTTGGAACATTAATGTCAGCAGATTTGGGAAGAGATATAAAACCTGCTTCTTTAGCTTCAATCACATATATCTAAATATTAGGGATTAGAATAAAACTGTCATGGGGATAAAATATCATATTTCTACCCACTTTGGGGTTTCACCTTCATGTAAAGCACCCTTTGCTGATAATCGTTAGAGAGTGGATACTGGTCTAAGAAGGACCAGAGAATTGATCAGCTGTACCAATTCCTCTGTACAGACAAGTTATCTGAAACCGTGCAGCTTTGAAGTTCATATGCCAGATAAAATATTCTTGAACACGTATGCAATTTATATATTGAGGGCTGTAATCCTGACCATTGGAAGTCAGTGGAAGCTTTGTCATTTAATTCAATGAGGATAGGATGTCACACATGGCATATTCATCCCAGTATGTGTTTCACTTTCATATTACACTGTGGGCCACATGGGTTCTTTGATATACCGCTTGCCTTTTAAGGACATGAAATAAATGAAGCAAATAAAATCTTTGGAGGGATTTCTAAAATCAAGCATACCTAGGCTTGTTGACAGTACAAGGGAGATATAGATCATTCTCTTTCCTAGAGCTCAGTCTTTCAGCTCAGGAATTTTGCTGTGAATCCTGTAGTCTCTTTTTTTTTTTTTTTTTGCAATCCTCTTAAGTTCCACATTTTAAAAGCTAGCCCTAGCAGCTTGGCTCTTTGGACTTTCTCCTTGGTATCTTTTATAACTCATGAGAAGTCTTCAAGCAGCACAGAAACATGACTGTGGAGAAGTAGAACTTTCTGTCAAAGTAAATTGGTGATAAGTATAAAAGTGATAAGGGGATTAAATTTATTGGGTAAAGAAAATTTTGCCCAGTACTACGTTTGCATATTTTATTCATCCATGAAAGTTGCACCTTCTCTTCACAAATGTCTCTGCTATCTTCCCCATTCACATGTTCATTAGCATCAACAAATTTCCAGAGTGCACTACATATATTTGAGAGCTATTTGATAGTTCAGAAACCACTTGTCATTATAGCAGCAATTCTAATCCTTTACAAGGCAGCAGCAGAACACAGCTGATAATTCTACTGATTAAAGAACAATTAGATACAATATGTACGAAGATCTGGGGAAATCTGTCTATAGACATCACAGATGTATCAAACGGTGCTTTAGTCAAATTTATGAATTTTGTCTGAAATGAAGCACTCTGAAGAAGTATGGGTTTATGTCTCTCTGGCTACATCTACACTAGTCCCAAACTTCGAAATGGCCACGCAAATGGCCATTTCGAAGTTTACTAATGAAGTGCTGAAATGCATATTCAGCGCTCGATTAGCATGTGGGCGGCCGCGGCACTTCGAAATTGATGTGCCTTGCCGCCGCGCGGCTTGTCCCAACGGGGCTCCTTTTCGAAAGGACCCCGCCTACTTCTAAGTCTCCTTATTCCCATGAGCTGATGGAAATAAGGGGACTTCGAAGTAGGCGGGGTGCTTTAGAAAAGGAGCCCCGTCGGGACAAGCCGCACGGTGGTGAGGCGCGTCAATTTCGAAGTGCCGCGGCCGCCCGCATGCTAATGAAGCGCTGAATATGCATTTCAGCACTTCATTAGTAAACTTCAAAATGGCCATTTGCGTGGCCATTTTGAAGTTTGGGGCTAGTGTAGACACGGCCTCTGTGATGTACTCCCTGAATCAAAGTTCTTGTTTAAAGGGTGTCTGGCAGACTTCCTCCAAATATGTTGCTTATTGAGGGCTATCAACAGTGGAATAATTCATGCTCTGAATAAGCAAAACAATGGAGTAAACCGAGTTCTCCCCAGCCTATCTCCAGAGAAGTGAAAAATATAAAAGTTCTCTATGGGGCAGAAATCACTTCAGCTTAGCCCATTTGTCTGATCTGACTCCTCTTTTTGCAGTTTTAATCCTCATCTCCTCAGAATCTGCAGGCAAAAAGAAGATGTTTTGTATGTGTCTGCAAAGCACGTAGCGCTCTGTTGCCATTTATTTTAAAGGGGAATCTTGCTTCTCCATAGCACATGTGACCAATGTATTTGGTTCAAAGGGCTTTCTTTCACACGTTGGATCAGCGACAAACTCCAGAAAAGGTATGATGTGGGGAGAGGTAGAGAAGAAATTGCAGACACTAATGCAGCTCAGCTTCTCATAAAAAGAATGAGCAAGCTGACAAATATTGAGAGTAATTAGTTAAATGTATGCTGGTCCTTAACATCACCCATGTATTCCAGAATCAGTATTTACAAGGTAACCTTGTATCGGAGGGGTAGCCGTGTTAGTCTGGATCTGTAAGTCTGGATCTGCAGCAACTGATGAAGTGAGTCTGTGCTCACGAGAGCTCATGCTCAAAACTTTTCTGTTAGTCTATAAGGTGCCACGGGACCCTTCGTTGCTGTTAAGGTAACCTTGTATGATTTCTTGGAATATGCTGACACAAGAATGTCCATTGAGATGACCCTGAGAAGATTGTCTTTTATGGATTAGGGAAGTTATTTGAATGATGAATGGCAAAGTTAGTCAGTGTTAATATTCATGCACAAAAGACAATAAAAGTGCTGGCTAAAACAAGATGCAGGGTCAAATCCTGGCCCCACAGAAGTCAATGACAAAACTCCCATTAATTTCAGTGGGGACAAGGATGTCACTCCAGTATGGAAAAGCACCAAAGAGTCTTCCCCAGCAGGTCCATTGTTGCACTGATCTTGTAACAGCCCCATTATTCAACTAAGTTAAGTACTGCTGATGAGGTCAGCTGTTTTATTTTATCTCTTCATCTGTTGCTAGCCCCTAATATGTTGCAAAGTTTCTATAGGCAATTTATCATCATTCCCCAATGGTAAAGATGCTGTTTTTGACCTTGAAGAGCTGTGTTTAAAATTACATGGGAGCAGGCTGTTAGGAATATCCACACAAAAGTGTATCTTGAGTTCCAGTAGCTGGGTTAAATCATAACTGGCTTTGACATCACAGTCTCCTTTATCACGAGCTGACAATGGAGCTCCATCAGTGCAAGGTAACTTGCAATGAATGATTCAGAGCTAGCAGCATGAACAGTCAATAGATCTGGGAAAAAGACAGAGTGGATATATCTTTACTGTCATCTAAAAACAAGAGCTGGCCTGTCACATCTGATTAGGACTCAAGGAACTCTGGCTAAGGCAATGGTGCAGAGGGAAGCCATTTCTTCCTGGTCCCGGGAGAGAGGGCAGAAGCTAATGGGGGTAAGGCATGTGACCTCATCACATGACCTTCCACATCCCATGCTCAGCCCCGGTCTTCCATGCTTTACGACTCACTTCTCTGAGATCCACCCATGCCCTTGCCTTGGGAGCAGGGGATTCCGTCCTCCTCAGACTGCTCTGGTGACTTCAGAAGCATTGATGAAAGGTGAAGAAAGTGGGGCCAATGGGCAGCCCCACACTGGCAGCTCCTCCAGCACAGCTGTACCACCCCAACCCTTCCACACAGCTGTTGCTGTCTGTATCACAGCTGTATGAGAGTACAGGGCTGAGGTTAGTACAGTTGCACTGGGGGAGCATCCTGCTCTTTTCTCCACTGTGGTTCCTGAGACAGCCCTGCTTTTCAGGGCTCTCCTGGGAACCCCAGAAGGGAAAGGCACAGAACCTCTGGCCCTGCCCCCAGCCCTGGCGCAAGGCTGTGTCTCCTCCATCTGTAGAGCAGCCCCCCCAGAGGATGGGGTTGAGGTGGTGCAGCCTCTGGAGGAACTGGCATCCTTCTACTCTGTTCCTTACTGGGAAGAATGCTGGAAGCTCCTCTGATACAGTTGTACTGTCCCACTACACCCCACCAGCCCTGTCTGTCATTGGGTCTCCTCTGCAAATGGAGGAGACCATGCATGGAGGGGCTGGCAGTGGTTTAGCCGTGCTGAAGGATCTGCCATTATAGGGATGCACAGGCCCCCCACATTCTGCTCCTTCTGTGTCTTACTGGTACTGCATACCAGATATACATATTTTGCATGTATGATATACTTTGTTGTACTGTATTAGCCTTGCACTGCTGGGCTAAGGGGCTGCAAAACAGCAGGGCTGACATTCATGCTTGGGCTGGTACTATATGAGACAGGGGGTTCCCAGGGTTTGGGCCACAGTCTGAACTGGAATATCTACATGATAATTAAACAGCCACTTAACCTGAAGCCACAAGCCTAAGTCAGCTAGCATGGCTCAGCCATGGTAGTCTAATTGATAGGCATATCCACCTTGGTTATCCAAAGTAATTTTGCTAGGTTTCTGGATGTTTATTCTTATTCTTAAGCATCTATTTGTATGTAAAATACAATCAGCATCTATTGAGAGTCTTTCAATAACTGAAGTTTCTTGCAAAATGAAATACATTCTTTTCATCGAGTCTAAAATAAACTTACTGTCTGCTTGGTTGTGAGCACTGGACAACTAACATCCTTTTTTCTTTTCACTTTTGGCCCTGATTCATAAAGTGCTTAAGCATCTGCCAAAACCGATTCACAAAACTAAACCCATCTGACATCACTACTTGTGCACTTATAGTTACACACATGCTTACATACTAGAGTTGAGCAAAATGTAGACATTCCATCATAAGGTAAATTTCAGCACTTTATTTTTCAACTTTAATTGGGACAAAAAGTTGCAGTTTGAAAACTTTTCATGAAATGGAAGTTCTGACATTTCATTTCAGAACTGTCAAAACTTTTAATTTTGTTTTGTTCAACTGACCCCAACCTTTTAGTTTGAGTCAGTTCAACATTAAACTGCATTTTCTCATTCTCTCACATTACACACTGGGGGTGCGTCTACACTAGCCATCTACTTCGAAGTAGGCAGCACAACTTTGAAATAGCACGTGTTGCATCTACACGTGCCGTGCACTATTTCAATGTTGAAATCAATGTTAGGTGGCGAGACATGGAAATCACTATTCCTATCTGAAGATGGGAATAGTGCCATACTTCTACATTCAACATCGAAGTAGGGCATGTGTAGACAATCTGTGTCCCGCTACTTTGAAATAGCGGGGTCCTCCATGGCGGCCATCAGCTGAGAGGTTGAGATGCTCTGTCCAGCCCCTGCGGGGCTCTATGGTCCCCATGTGCAGCAGCCTTTAAAGCACCACGGACCTGGATTTCCTGTGGCAGGAAGCTGAGAGCATGTAGGGAGCAGCACATGCATGTGCTAGCCCTGCATGCCCTCAAGAGGCCCCGAACCACCACCCATGGCAACCAGCCAGACCCCAGAGTGCCCCCAAAGCTCCCCTTTTGAGGGGACCCAGGCACCCCCAGCAGCCAAAAAGGGGACCAAAAAGAGGCGGGACCCCTCCTGGTCAGAGGCTGAGCTCCAAGACCTGCTGGGGCTCTGGGGTGAAGAGGAGGCACTCCACATGATAAAGAGCAAGCATCGGAATGCAGAAGCATTCGTCCAACTGGCTGAGGGCCTGGCTGCCTGGGGTCACCCTGCCTGCACTCTGGATCATGTCTGGAGCAAGGTGAAGGAGGTGTGGCAGGGTTACGCCTGGGCCCGGGACTCAGCCAGGTGCTGTGGGGCCACCCCTGCCACTTGCCCCTATTACAGGGAGCTCAGGGCCATCCTGGGCCCCCAGGACACCTCCTCCCCGCCCAGCCACCATTGACATCATGGCCAATGAGGCCCAGCAGGCCTTGAAGCTGGAGTCCAGCCTGGAGGCCAGCCCTGCACCCCGGGGCCCACCCGAGGAGCCAGCCCTCGGGAAGGTGGAGGAGGGGTCCAGCAGCGAGGAGTAGGGGCTCCTAATAGACCTCCCCTCCCAGAGCACCAGACAGGCATCTGTCCACTGGGGTTCCCCTGACCACGGCAATGGATGGTCAGGTATGTACCCCACAGGGCACACACCCCCAGGGCATGGGGTGAGGGCACCAGATATGACTGGGAGGCCCACACACCCACAGTGGACCCCGACCCGCAACTGCCCAGCCACAGCACGGTCCCAGGACAGCAGCATGGCCATCAGTGCCCATCAGCACCCACACCCATGGACAGCATTGTGCCCTAACCCCAGGGGTGGGGGGACCATGCAATGGGGACACCCAACAGGGACATCACACCCACCAATGGGATGGAGACCCAGAACCCAAGGGGGAACGGGCCACAGGCCAGGGCACAGTACTAACAGCCTTCCCCTCCCTCTCTCCCTCTTTGCAGCCGCACCATCCGAGCCCCCAGGCAGCCAGGCAAGCTCCGTGGTCCCTGAGAGCCCGCCGGAGGTCAGCCACTGCCAGCGCCTGGGGAAACCCCGTAGGCCAGCGGGACACACCACCGCTGGACTGAGGGGATGGTCCCCATGGACCCCCAGCTCCTGGCGGCTCTCCGGCAGCAGGTGGAGGTGGCTGAGGACAGACTCTGCTTCAACCGGGAGGAGTCCACCCGTCACTGGGTGGTGTGGCAGGAGTTCATGGATGTATTCCGGGACATAGCTGGGTCAATCTGGGAGGCTGTCACCTGGCTCCCGCCCTTGCTGCCCCCCTGACGCCCTCCCCACTGCTCCACCTGATGCCCCCCTGATGCCCCACCTGCCTCGCCCCCTGCCACACTGCCTGCCTTGCTGCCTGCCCCCCACCTGCTGCATCACCTGCCTCATTGCCTGCCACCCCACCGACTGCACCACCTGCCATGCTGCCTGACAGCCCACCAGGACTGGAGCCCACTGGGGCTGAAGACTGGCTGGTGGAGGCTTCCCGGCCATACCTGCTGGTCCTCCTGGCCCCCAGCCAGCCAGGCCAGGGACCTCAACTGGGGGAGGGCAGGGGCTGCAAGCCAGATCCACCAGGAGTTGCGCCCCTCTACGCCCACTTCAGACTGATGGGCCGACGGCTGAGCCGTCCGCTGGTCCCCAGTTGTATATGGTTGTTCCCCTTGTGTATAGTTGTTCCCCTTGTATATAGTTGTCCTCCTTTGTATATTGGTTGCAGTTTTTGTTGTTTTCCAGTTACCAGTTTTCAATAATCCACAGTTACCAGTTTTCAATAATCCACAGTTTTATTTTTCAAAGAACTTGAGACATGTGCTTGCTGGGGGAATGGTGTGCAGGCAGTGGGGACAGTGCACGGGTAGTGTGGGTGGTGTGTGTGCGTCCTCCAGGGAAGGCCAGGGAGGTGCTCAGGGGTCTCCCTGATCAAAATGGGCCTGCAGAGCCTCACGGACCCGTACCCCCTCATGGTAGGCCTGGCAACTGGGTGTGGCAGCCGGTTGGGGGAAGCCCGTGCCAATGTCAACTGCCCACCCCTGGACGAAGACCTCCCCCTTATTCTCCACAATGTTGTGGAGCATACAGCATGCACCCACAACCTGGGGGATGTTCTGGAGGCCAACATCCAGGCAGACAAGGAGGCACTGCTGGCGGCCCTTCAGGTGGCCGAAGGTCCTCTCCACCACTTGGTGGGCGTGGTTCAGTCGGGCGTTGAACCGCTCCTGGCTGGCATTGAAGTGACGGGGGTATGGGCACATGGCCCAGGGCTGGAGGGGGTAGGTCGTGTCCACCATGAGGCAGAGGCGAACGGTGGTGTCCCCCAGAGGGATCTCTCCCTGTGGGGGATGTAGGTCCTTGCCCCCAGCTCGTGACACAGGCCTGAGTTCTGGAAGACACGGGCGTCATGTGTACAGCTGGGCCAGCCCAAGTAGACATCCTGGAAGTGGCCCCGGCTGCCCACCATGGCCTGCAGGACCATGCAGTGGTAGCCCCTGTGGTTGACATATCTTCCCCCACTGTGGTTCAGGGAGTGAATGGGGATGTGGGTACTGTACAGGGCTCTGAAGCAGTTCAGGAACCCCATGGCAGCAAATCTGGTGATGGCTGTGTCCAGGTCCCCAACTCGGATGACCCTCTGGAGCAGCATGGCATTGAGTGCATGGACCACCTGTGGGGAGGGAACACAAGTGCCTCATAAGGGTATGCAGGGTGCCCCAGACACCCCTCCCGGGCACCGCCTCAGGTACCCCCTCACGCAGCCCCTCCCTCCCCATCACCCTTCCCTTCCTGGCCCCACACCCAGCCCCCTCCCTCCCTGGTACCCCTCCTTCTCCAGCCCACTCCCTCCCTGGGATGCCTCCCTCCCCAGCCCCACTCCTGGCCCCCTCTGTGGCCCCCCACCCACCCAGTGGTTGTGTGCCCAGGCCTCCTTACCTCCATGATGACGGCCCTGACCATGGCCTTTCCCACTCCGAACTGGTGTCCCATGGAGCGGTAGCTGTCTGGAGTGGCCAGCATCCAGACAGCTATTGCTACCTTCTTCTCCATAGGGAGGGGTGAGCCACTGGCAGAGCTCCGGGAAGGTCTGCCAGTGCATGTGGAAGTTCCGCAGCCACTGGTCGTCGTCCCACTCCCCCAAGACCAGCTGCTCCCACCACTTGGAGCTGGTGCGGTAGCGTCAGATTTGGCGGAGCACCTGGTAGGGGAGGAACAGGAGAACCCGGTGGTTGGGGCACCCCCATCTGCCCCCTGGAGGGCCCCCCTTCCAGGAGTTGCTGGGCGGCCTGCCGTGCAGCACGTAGCAGGGCACTTGCTCCCTGGGTGACTACCTGGAAGGCTTCCAGGTGCTCCTGATGCTGCTGAGGGTCCATGGCTGCTGTGTCTCAGTCTGCGAGAGTGTGGCTAGCACTCTGCAGACCTCATGCTGTGCAGGCTGGGTTTGTCTGGGAGGGGCCCTTTAAAGGAGCAGCGTGCTGTTGCCTGGGAAGGGATAGTCCAGCCTGTGACCCCCTCCATGAGCATTCGTGATCCCTTATTTTGATGGGGAGCGCTTGTATGTGTGGACGCTCCGCATTTCCTTCCAGGGTGGCTCCTTTTGATTTTCCCCGTCCCTATCGCTACTTTGATGTTGAACATCAATGGCACCATCCCTGGAGGATGTGTGGATGATACGCATCAAAGTAGCCTATTTCGATGTTGCTACTTCGAAATAGGCTACTTCAATGTAGTCTCCTAGTGTAGACGTAGCCTGGGACGCTTAATTGGGGTACAGATGCCCTGGTGCTTCTTCATGGAGCACAGCCTCTGGCTGACCTCAGGGAATTTGAGACCAGAAGGGAGCATGATGATCATCTAGCTTGACATTCTGAATGTTGTCAGTCACAGAGCCTCACCAACCTACACATGCAATAGGACCATAAACTTTGACTGAGTTACTAAATTCCTGAAATCTTCAGGTTACAGAGAAGGCATCATTTAGTCTAATCAGTCTTGAACTTGGAGGAAGATAAAGAGCCCCCAGGTTCTCTGCTAATATGACCTGAAGGGAAATTTCATCTTGACTCCAAATGTGGCGACCACTTAGACCCTGAGAATGTGGGCAAGACCCACAAGCCGGAGACTTGGGAAAGAATTATTTGCAGTAAGTGAGAACCCTCTCCATCTAGTGTCCTATCTCCAGCTATCTGAGATATCTGCAAGTAGCCTTTATGGATATATCATATGCCATTTCAGGCAATTTAATGAAAAAATGTTCCTATATTTCACTTTGGTCTGCTGCTCAGTTAATTTCCCTGAGTCTTTATTTATGGCATTAGGTTCAGAGATTAAGGTGACAGAAGACCCCTCAATGTATGTATGGACTTCTAGAGTCTGCCACTTTCCTCCAGTTGTGGAGTATATCTGTATCAATATTTACCAACTCACATTGTATTAATGTACTGTACGTACTATACGTTATATATAGTATGTTTTACATTAATACAATGTGGATTGCTAGATACTGATACAGAAACGCTCCCTACCAGGGCTGTCCTCTTTTTTTAAAAGTTTATTATGGTAACCGTAATATAGAAGATTTGCTTTGTTAGGATAAGTTGAAATGAGGCTTTGGCCTGAGTTAGGCTAAATAGAGATGCATATGGGAAACTGAACTTACTAGTTTTGTTAGTGTGAACAAAAGCTGGAGATAAACTGAGATCATTGAGATGGGATGTGACACCAGGGTTATGTTGTGGCTGTGTTCTGCTTATAAAGGGTTTGTTCAATGAATGTGTTTGAGAATTTGGAGTCTTTTATTAAAACGGTATCTATATTGATGGAACAGAAAGGACATTGGTGCAGACATTAATTTATTAAATGTGTAAAGTAAAGAGCCAATAAAGAGGTGGAGGAAATGCAGATATGGTAATGGATAGGTTTTATGTTAATTAATTATATAATTCATTTGCAAGGAGTAACCTTGCAAAATTGGGGAGCACTTCAATTACACTAAAAGGTTACCATAGTGTCAAAGGATTATAAGACTATATTTCTTTCTGTTCTCACTGGACTGAACACCCTTTCATACATCAATCCATCCTTGAACATATATATAATTTCAGAAACTATGTAATTGGTAATTAAATGTCTGTTGCTTAACTATTCTTTTTTCTTAAATAAAGTTTGGTTCTGTTATTCAGAGTGCTACCCAGGGTCCTCTACTAAATTAAATTGTCTGTAACTGACCTAGAAGTATGAACCAGAGAGCTAAGCCTGATTGACTGTGTTCTTATCTTCAACAATTTGATATTTATTTGGAACATTTAAAATTCAAGGTTACACAGCCCATCAAGTTCATGGCTACAGTGTTTTTTTCAGCAATAAACACATTTCCATGTAAAGTGAAACATGAAGGACTCTAGCAATGATACTATTTTAACAACTATGCATCCATCATCTGAGTGATATTTCAGAGCAAGGAGCACTGGGTGGAGATAACAAAAAGGTACTGTCATGACAGCAGCATTATCTCTATAAGCAGGGACTGAGTGAGCTCGCCCTGACATCTAGTGATGAGCTGGGGAGGGGAAAAGTCTTCAGGACCAGACTGCATTTACCTTAGCACAGCCACTGGGTCTGAGCAGACAGAGCTGTTTTGTTAAAACGATCAGCTTTGGCTGACATTGGGTTACAAATCACACAAAGTGCCCCTCCATTCTCATGGTATATCTGCACCTGGAGTATAGGCTGTGACTCCCAGATGAAGTAAACGTACATGTGCTAGTTTGCCTTACTCACTCTCCGGAATGTCACCTTGTTGTGGTGAGTGGACTTGTTAGTTCCAGTGAACCTGAGTGTGATGTCGTATGGCGTCTTGTACCCCCAGCAAGGTCAACCATGGGGGCAAGAAGAATGGGGAAGGTCCAGACAAAAAATGATCCTAAAGTCCTCAACAGCAGAACAGGCAGAGGATAGCAAGGGTGAGGCTACAATGGCTGTGAAGGAGGAGGAAAGCTGCAGCAGACGGGTGACTCCCAATTGTCGTGGGTCCCATGCGATTGGACCTGAGCCTTTTGTCCGTCAAGAACTGTGTGGTGGCTGCAGTGCAACAGTCCCCCGACGTTAAGAGAAGTCACACACAGGAGTCTTCCTCTGCTTACTACTCTCCTAACTGTAAGCCCTGTGGCAACTGGTGAATGGCAACGGGAGGAAGATTGTGAAATATGGAAGCTTTTAGTCATGGATCTGCTCTGCTCTGCTCTGCTCACCCCACATGGGGAGCGGGGTAGAAAAGGTGTAGGGTGGATGAAGAGAGGCGGAGAAGAAGCAAAAGGCATCATGAACTGCCCTGTGGCCCTCCAACAGCTACCAACACCTGTCCCTTCTGCGATTAGATCTGTGGCTCCAGAATTGGGCTGATCAGCCATCAATGGACTCACAAATAGGAGGGTGACATGAAGTCATCCTACTCGTTATCGAGTGACTGCCAAGAGAGAGAAGAGAGTTCACCTTGACCTACCGTGGTAAAAATTGTTGTGTAGCCAAAGTAGAATGAGCAGTGGTGAGTGGTGGCCTGTACTAGTGATGGTGAGTAAAAATCCCCCAGATGTCATAGTCATCACAGCTAACCTGTGTCTCTGCATGCTGCTGCCCAAGCTACACTACTGTTCTTAGTACACAAGCCGTCATTGAGAACGTGTCTGTGCAAGCTGGGACCTGCACTTCTGACTCATAATATAGACATAGACTTTATCTCTCCCATCCTTGATAACTGTGATAGATGCTTAGCTGCAAGAATATGTGTGGTAGAAGAGTCCTTGTTTCAGATGGTTTGCTTATCCCTTCTGTTTGCAGAAAGCCAGGCTCAGGCAGAAGCCAGGACCCTCTGCTAGACTTGGCTGTAATTGCTGGTAAGGCTAATCTCTGGTTCGGTTGCAGGGGCCACCAGGGGTTCTTCATGGTCCTGATTTCTAACCCAGTGAACTGCCTGGTAATATGTTCACTCCTCCAACCCTATCCCCTTTCAGCTGTTAGTATTCATCTGTGAAAACCATGTGGTGTTGGGCAGAGTTAAGGCACTCCTTCCTTTCTAAACGTCCTTTTCCATGTCCCTGCAACTGGCATTACTTCCTGGCTGTAGGCTTCCTGTGCGATGAGTCTAGCAGTTGACTGAGTCTGAGTTAAGCTTTCTGGCCTATTCCCCACTCTGTGTATTGAAGAGTATGTTGGAATTGCAAGCTGTCACAGTGAGATCAGTGGGGTGGCACTGCCTACAAACTAGGGGACTCTGTAAGGAAGAGTGTCAGTGGAATCAGTTAGGAAAGAACCAGTCTATAGTACTGTGGGATGAGTTGTGTGTTTGTTGTAGAAAACAGCCTACTTTGGGTCTCTCTGCTTTGGAGTTCTTGTGTTAATTCAGTCTGGATTCTCAGGGGAAAAACGTGCTCTTGTGTTCCAACCTTCCAGCAACAGTATTTCTTTTTAATTTAAATTCTCTGTGTATTTGTCATGAACACAACACAGCATTTCTACTGTAAGTCACTTGTTCAAGCTTTATTCAGACTTGGCCTTTTGATTCTGACCTGTTCATATTATTTAGACTAAAGGAGGAGGCTGGAGGAACACCCTAAATTTTATGAGATCTGTGATGGATTATCCATTGCCTTAACTGATTCCTCTACTGCAAGATGGTCACCTTTTTCTCTGCTTTGATTCTTCTGCTAAATATTTCCTTGTACCTCTGTCTTCCTAATCTCAGAGACTCTCACCTTCTTAATCTACCCGTCCTCTCTTTTCTTTTTTGTTTGCTCCCCATCACCCCACTTTGTCTCCCTGACCCTTTCCTTGTCTGTTAGCTCTTTGACATCTTAGTCCAATGCCCACTGGAGTCAATGACAACCTTTTAATGGACTTAGCCCACTTTGCATCAGGACTTAATTGGATGTAAAGATATGTCAGCATACCAGAACTCTGGTCTGTGTTGACCTATGAGATTGGCTCATGCAGTGCTCATGTTCTCTTCCCATTTCTGCTCATGAAAATAGTGAGTTAAATAGGAACACAATCCCCAAACCAAACCTTAAAATCTCTGATGACAGTAATGCTAGATCATCTAATACAGGGTGGGCAGTAATGATGGGTGGGGGGCACTCCAAGAATTTGGTAAGTGGCCAAAGGCTTCCCTCTTCCAAGATATCAGGTAGAGGAGGTGCAGGGTCTGGGTTTGGGGTAGGGTGCAGAAGGAAGCTCAGGGTAAGGCACTGGGGTATAGGAGTGGTTGTAGAGTTTGGTAGGGAGTTTAGATGGAGACAGTTGTGGCCTGGGAAAAGGGTGTGGGGTGAAGGAGGGGGTGCAAGGCTTTGAATTGTGATGTAGGGCAGAAGGTTTTGACCTAAGGTGAGAGACAGGGGTGCAGAGGTTTGGGCTGTGACCTAGGGTGGGTGGGGCTTGTGGCCTGGGGAAGGGGATTAGGGTACAGGGCCTGGGAGGTGTTAAGGGTGCAGGAGGATGGGCAGATGGTTAGGTTTATGCAGAATGTGCGGGGGAAAGATAGTTGTAGGGGAGAGAAGGGCTGGGGTGTCAGAGGTAGGCTCTGGCCACTAGACTTGCCTGGACATCTCCTGGCCGGCAGCCACAAACTGCTCAAAACTGCTGCTTGTTACCTGTAACAATCTGCTCCAGATACTGGGGCAGGGGGAAGGAGGTGTTGCAGTCTGCTCCTGCTCCCCAGTACAATTCCTGAGCTCTTATTGCTAGAAACCATAATCTGGTTGATGGGAGCTGAGATATTTTGTAAGGGGGCAGGAGCAGCATGCAAAGCTCCCTCACCTTCCTGGCATCTGAAGCAGAGAGGTACAGGGAGCAGGAAGCTGCTTAAATCATCAGTTGGCTGCTCTTTGCTTGAGGCAGTCCATGGGTTGGATCCAGTGGCTTGGTGAGCCTGGTTTGGAGGCCTTATCTTGCCCACCCCTAATCTGGTATGACTTCCTGCACAACACCGTGCAAAGCCCCTCACCCAGCCTTTCAGCTGATCAGTGGGAAAAAGGGTGGGGAAAAGACCTGCTTCCCCAGGTTCATTATGTTTGCTGCTTCCCCTGGTGTCCCATGTTCACTGAGATTTAGCTGTAGCTGCTGGTAAATTTTGGAGACTGGAGTGGATTGTGGTTTTCTTTTGGACTAGCCTCCAGGAAACTTTAATCTGTGACGTGCCCTTCAGATCCATGCTAGGGTTTAGTGTAGAATTCCACCTTATGAATCAAAGAAGGTTGTGGAGCTTTGCATAATACTAATAGTGTGGCCATAGGATTGTTTGATTGGCAGCGTTCTATTTATATCTAAGCCCAGAAAATGCCCAGGGTATATCCAATATAGGGCTGAGGCCTGGTGACTGTATATCACAATTAAGATAATGATAACAAAACAAACTTCTAGACGCAATGTGCAAAAGCAGTTTTGTGAGCTAGTCAAACCATATTTTTTTCATTTCTTGTTCTATTTGCTTTTCACAAATAGAACACAGTCATGAAATTTGTCCCTGAAAAAGACCCAAACAATGCAAAATGTGCCCGTTCAGTTGTTCATTACCAAGTACAGCCAGGAGGGTAACTGATGTTTTTGGTTCATTAACAGTTTCAAAAATATTGGGGTGGTGGTAGGGGAAATGTCCAGTATACATTGACACAAAAGGAAGTTTCCCAGGGAATTTTTGGTGAACTGAAAAATGTCTCAGGAAGAAAAATGGTTTTAGCCTGAACAAAATCAATGTATTTGTGAGGGGAGAAAGGAAGTAAATGGTGGCAGTAGGAGCCCAGCAGTTACTAGTTATGGTCATCCATTTGGAATGTGGGAGAAAAGAGGCACAGTCCTCTTCTGTGCCCATTGTGGAACTAGGATTTGAACAGGCTCTCCCCTGTTGTTGGGGAGACCACTGATGAGTGGGCTATAGGATACTGTGGTACAGTCATGTCTCAAGTTCTCCTTTTGAAACTAATCCACTCTCTGTAAAATACTGATGTAATCCTGGGTGGGAGGAGGGATGGAGGGGATAGAGAGAGAAGGAGAGAGATTGAAAATAATCTCAGTAGCTTGGTGGACAGGGCAGACCCAATTTTATGCTCCTGCTCCATTGACTATCTATTCCCAATGGGGCAGTGAGAGATTGAGAGGCTTGTAGTGAAATATCCTACAATCCACTGGTCAATACACTCTCCAGCACAGAGGTTGGTCACTCTCCTAAAATATAAGAGATCTCTGGTTCCAGTTCCTGCCTCGCATCCCAGGGTTTAGGGGCATAGAGCCCCAGCACTTGCTCCTCAATTCCTCGGTGAGTACACTAGGCTAAAATAATGTGGGAAACACTGCCTGCTGCTCCAGCTATTTTGTGAATGACACTTAAGCCCTGAAAAGAGTTCTGGGTTTGACTGAAACTATTTGATGAATTCATATCATATTCCCAAATAGTTTTGGATCAACCACATTTAATTTGCTTTTTGGCGAATAAACTGTTTGTCCAAAAAATCCAGCCATCCTCCTCATCACCATCTCTCTCCCCTTTGATGGTTTTATTATGTGAATGGAAAATGGAAACGAGACATTTTTGTTAATGCTGAAACAAACTTCCCTTTGTTTTTTGCTTTGACCAAAACAATTTGTAAAAAAGGATGTGAATTCATAAAATATTTAAGATGACCCACATTTGCCTTTTTCAGTTAAAAAGGAAGGAAAAAAGCTCTCCTCATCTCTGTTCCAGATCTAGACCAGCTTTCTAGAAAAGCTCACATGTTAATTTAGAAGCTTTTTGTACCAAATCAATTTTGGAAACTCTACATTTCAGAACAAATTATTGCTAATTCTTCACTGTACAAAGTTTGTCTGGGCTAGGTCTGTCTGCACTTTGGAATTTCAAATTCCCTGGTGTTTCAAGCCTCATGACTTCAAATGAGCAAATTTCTACAAGCAGGTCATTCTCCTAGCAGGGCTCTGGATGTTCATGCACTATGTAATTCCATGGGCAGCTGGGATTTGAGAACATTCACTCAGCAGGTCTCCCATTAACTTTCCAACCACTGAATTTAACCTTTTCTCTGTTGCTAAATTACCACATTTTCAGTCTTAAAAAGTAACTTACCTTTTCTAAGTAGTCAGTAAAATCAGTGCTTTTACATAAACAGATGCTCTATTTTAATAGTTTACCTCCTTACACATATTAAAAGAATGACTGCATGGCACCCTTTAAGCAGGAGCGGAGGAGAATTTGGTTGAGTCAAGGGAGTGAGAGAGGTGAAGTTTCTTCAAAAGAGGTGATACTCGCTTCTCTTCTGGAATCTGAATAGCTAGAAAGATTTCAGGGGGGTGACCTGTGTGCCTAAGCCCCCTTTTCCAGGGAGCAGGATGAGGTAGATTCTTGATGTTATATGTCACAGTGGATAGGAGGTGCCCTTGTTCAGGGCAGTATTCTTAGGAATGTGTTTTGGAGCTAGTATGCCTTCTTCTGCACAGTGATGGGAGCTGTCTCACCATGCGTCAATTTCTTACGGTGTTGAGACAGGGACTAATGAGTTGAGGACCACCAGCTCCTGAATTTGGTTCCTGCTCATTCAGAAGTGGGGTAGGAGCAGCACGGCTAAGCATGGGAACAGGCAATCAGGAACTGGAATTTGGAAGTATTCTGAATGTATGTGAGGCCCCAGGTGGTAATTTGGCATTAATTTGTTGTAATCTCATTCCAGATGTTGGACAACCGTCTATGCAGACGGCGGTGTGGATCTCTGGGAACACTGCTGTCTTTTGGGCACATAGGCAAGTGTCCAAATTGCCTGAAGTTCACAGCTGGGGTTTGGTGATGAAGTAATACTGAGCTGGCACAGGAACAGAAGCATGTTATGGGATCAGTTGATACCTGCACTGTGTGCTATAGGAGTCCATCTACGGCCACCAGGAATGGTTGTACTGCATTTTAGGGAAAATTATTTGAAATTGCTTAAAGGGGTTGAATAAATGCTCAGAGCAAGGAGGCACTGAACAGGGAGGTGACCAAATTCCTAGAAACCAAAGAAGTGGTGATTGATATGCCAAGATACAAAATTTATGGGGCACCAAATTTAGACTGGGAGGAGGGGGTCTGCTGTCAGAATTAGGTTTTGACATGTTCTTGGCTTCCTTAAATGAAGGGATTGGGAGAGCTCTGAGAATCCAGATGGATTTGGTTAGGAGTCAGTCAGCCATGCTAATTGCTGGTACGTGCTCATGACAAATCCACTGCAGGCATTCCCTAGGGAAGGTATTCAGCAGTCAGATAAACGTCTTGGAAAAACATTCTGAAAGGAGGTGTTGGCTGAAAGAACAGAATAGGTGTGGGAGTGAGGATGCCCATCATTGGTGCAGCAGGGAGGCTGCCCACCTTAACTCTGCTATAGCAGGAGGGGAGAGTGGATGTTAAATTTCCAGCAATGGTTTGACTGGTTGATCTGTATGGAAAAGGGAAGGGTAGGGATGGGAAAGTCCCACAAGAACATATTGAATGAACATGCGGTTATCTGCATTGAATGCTTGTATCTTCTGGGTAAACTCAGAAATCTAACAATCAACTAGTAGCTTGATTAAATAATAGCTCAATAAACAGAATCACATTGCAGAAGAACTAACAAGCCCCTAAACCTATTTTGTGACCCTCTAGTGAAACATATATATATTTTCCCCACTTCAGCTTTCTTACATTAAATGAATAATGGAAAGGCTATTCAAAGGTATTGAACAAGTCTCATCTAATGCGCAATCCTTTCATCACCATTAATTTGCAGATAGATGTGCATTAGAGTTGTGGCAGAAGATGGCAGTCTTAGTTCGGTATCGAATGTTTAGACTAAAAAAAACATTGAAAAAGATTAGCGAGTATTTTCACTTATTAAGGAAGCATGGATGCAAATAGAAATGTAGTAAATCTTTTGTAAGCTTGTCATTTCTGCATTAACAGCAATGCAATAAAACAAAACCCACGTTTTGCATTATTAAAACATCAAAGGATGCAAATTATGCAGCACTAATGGGTGCATCATTGAGCTTAGCTGTCTCATGTTTTGTAAAAGGTTTGTAGTCTTTATGAGCAGTAAAGAAGCTTTGAAGGGTACGAAGTTTACAGTCCAATAAAAATGAATAACTGATTGGTCTCACCATTCAGCAATATCAAATTCTTCTGACAGGGTGGCATCTGTTACCCAGACAATGTTAGACCAGCAAAAACTTGAAATTCAGAAATTTGCTTATTAAATGGAGCAAAAACAAACTATGAATTCATGTCAAACTTCTCACTGCAGAGAAATACTTATCAGTGCTGTAGCAAAGGCTATTGGTCAAACTGGAAAACTGATGGATGAACTGCATAGCGTATGATAGTAATAATTGTTGAAATTTTCTGTCTTTGTGGAAGTAGTAGTGGTATTTTGAAGGTTGGAAGATTTCTTTAGATATCAGGACATATTTTTTTTTCATTTGCAAAAGAGCTTAAAGGATGCTTCAAAAGTGGGATGATTCATTTTTCCAAGACCTTTGTTAAGTAAAAATCTCATAATGAAATACTCTGGGTACCTTTGGTTAAAAACAAGCAGGCCATAGTATTGTATATTTCCCTAGAGAGTTGCAAAAAAGGCAAACAACCATTCTGAGCTGTATGAGCAGTAGTGTTGTAAGCAAAACATTAGAAGTAATTCTTCTGCTCTACACCATGCTGATTAAGACTCAATTGGAGTATTGTATGCAGTTCTGGTCGCCACATTTCAGGAAATATGTGAACAAATTGGAGAAAATCCAGAGAAAAGTGACAAAAAAGAATGAAAGGTGTAGAAAACATAACCCTTAAGGAAAAATTTAAAGCAATTGGGTTTATTTAGTCTAGAGAAGAGAAGACTGAGAAGGGACATGCTAACAGTTTTCAAGTACATAAAATGTTGTTAGTGGAAAGAAGAGGGGGAAAAAGTATTCTTCTTGAACTCTGAAGATAGGACAAGAAACAATGGGCTTGAACTGCAATAAGGGTGTGTTTGGTTTGGACATTAGGAAAAATGTCTTGTCAGGGTGCTCAATCACATGAATAAATTGCCTAGGGAGGTTGTGGAATGTCCATCATAGAACATTATTAAGACAAATGTAGGCAAGCTTCTTTTACAGGCGGTCTAAATAACACTTAGTCTTTTCCTGAGTGCGGGGTGCTGGACTAGAAGACCTCTTGAGGTCCCTTCCAGTCCTACCATTTTTTTTATTCTAATAAGTGGGAACTACTCAGTAGCAGAAGCTAAAATATAGTTTTTGTACTGTTCCTTGTAGACAAGTCTGGAACCAAGGCTTCTAGCTCCTGGGCAGGGCAGAAACACTGCAAATCAAGGCTCCTAAACTTCCCCAGCTTTCTATCTGGTGGGCTATCAGGAAGGCATGGAGAAGCCCGGAAATACTTTTTAAAAAGTCAAAGGCAATCTTTCAGCATTTCCAAAATGTGTGGGCTTTTTGGATTACCACAGCATAGGGAATGTCTAAACAATTGGTTTTGTTCCAAGGTGAAACAAAACCAGAGTGTGGCATCTTAACATCTGCTGCACAGTGTAATTATTACCCTCTTCTAAGTTCTCCTGACAGTCAACTGCTTTTACTTTATCTATAACTAAGTATCTGTCCTGTCTGCAAGGTGTGTTGCATGCTTGTCACTGCAGCCAGCAGTGTCAGGATCAGCTAGCTCTTCCCACCGTGGGAGGGTGAAAAGTGAAAAGTTGTAGCCTGCTGATGACCCGTGTCCACACAAGTCAACCCTGCCTCCTAGTGGTGAAGACTGGCAACTGCCTCTGTAAGGAGGCAGGCTAATGGGGCTCTGGCTTCCTGGAGAAGGATGGGCTCTGCCAGGTTTGAAATCTGCCCAAGACACGCCTCATGACAACTAACATAACTAACTCCATTCTGGATGGGTCATTGCCCGGGTTAACAAGGACTGCGCATTCCGTCACCCACCAGGACAGTTGTGTTAACTCAGCTACTGGTGAATCAAAAACCTTGCATGCAAGAAAATACCTAACCTTAGGCATATGGAATGTAAGATCACTAAATCTGGCAGGTAAACTTAAAGAAGTGACCTGCAAAATGAAAAACTAAACCTGGCATATTCTTGGACTCTGCGAAGTAAGAAGGAAAAATTTGGGGGAGCACAGAACAGCGAAGGCCATTTGTTTTATTACAGTGGAGAAGAAGATAAACATCTTAATGGAGTACGTTTCCTAATACATAAAGACCTCAAGAACTCAGTTCTAGCTTGCTGCCCGATATCTGGCAGGATCATGTCCATACGCTTGAAAGCTTCACCATTCAACATTACTGTCATTCAAGTGTACGTACTGACTACTGACCATGATGATGATTACACGGAAAGTTTCTACAGTCAACTTCAGAATATCATAGATGCAACCCCGAAAAAAATATTGTAATTGTACAAGGTGAGTAGAATGCCAAAATAGGCATGGATGCCATAAACAACTGGCAGAATCTCATTGGGTCCTCCTGTAATGAAGTGACTAATGACTGAGGCTTCCGATTATTGGAATTTTCCGGCTACAATAACTTAGTAGTAGCAAATACACTGGCAGCCCATAAACCATCAAGATGTTGGACCTGGCACAGCCCTGATGGACAACATCATAATCAGATAGATTACATCCTAATTAAAAAGCATTTCCAGTCTGGTGTGAATGTACACAAGACATGTGGCTTCCTGGGAGCAGACGTCGGGAGCGATCATAACCTGGTCCTAATGAGTTTTAAGGTTCGACTGAAAAAGATTTCTAAACCAAAGAACAGTCACATTAAATTTAATCTGGACCGCCTTAAAGACCAAAATACTGTCAATGAGTTCCAAGCTATGATAGGAGGGAAATTTGCTCCCCTGCTCACACTTGAGCAAGACCAAGAAACACTCACTAAAAGCTTCAAAAATGTAGTCACAGAAACGGCTACAGAGATACTAGGGACATATCATCCCAAAAAGAAACAATGGATTACAAATGAGATTTTGAACTTTTGTGACCACAGAAGAGAACTTAAGAAAAAGAAAAAATCAGCTGAAGGAGCAACACAATACAGGATAATTAACAACAAAATAAAAACCAGTATGAAAGCAGCAAAATAAAATTGGATCGAAAACTGCTGGTTAGAGATTGAAGAGAGCCTAAATGCAAACAACAGTAAGAAAGCTTTTAAGACTATTAAAGGGTTAACACAGAGTATAGAACACAGAATAAGCACCATACAAGACAAAACTGACAACTGCCTCACTGAAGAGAAAGACATTATAAATAGATGGATGGAATACTGCTCTGAGCTCTACAATTATAACTCCAATGGAGATCCCAGTTTTCTGAAAGTTAACAACCCAACAGAAGAAACAAACTTTTCCATCCTACGGGAGGAAGTCGAAGCAGCCATTAAATCGCTAAAGACAGGCAAATTACCTGGCATAGGTAACATCCCATCTGAACTTGTAAAAAATGGGGGCAGCAGTATAGTTGACATACTCATGATGATTTGCAACAAAATATGGCAGAGTGGAGAATGGCCAACAACTTGGACTAAATCACTAATTATAACAATTCCTAAAAAAGGAAATCTACAGTTCTGTGGAACTTACAGGACCATCAGTTTAATTAGCCACCCTAGTAAGGTGATGCTGAAAACCATACTGAACAGACTAACACCACAGGCCAAGAAGATTATTTCTGAAGAACAAGCTGGTTTTTGATCAGGCAGGAGTACCACTGAACAGATTTTCAACCTATCTGTACTCTGTCAGAAATACAATTCACATCAGCAAGACCTGTACCTTGTTTTTATTGATTTTAAAAAGGCCTTCAACAGAGTTTGGCACACAGCACTGTGGGCAACAATGAAGCAATTTAACATCAACAGTAAACTCATTGACATAATTAAAAATTTATACGAAAAGGCCAGTAGTGCAGTATTATTCAATGGTGACGTTGGTGCCTGGTTCCGTACCACTGTAGGAGAACGACAGGGCTGCATACTCTCTCCTGCACTTTTTAACAGCTTTCTGGAAAGTATCATGGTACAGGCTCTAGATGACCACTCTGGAACTGTAAGTATTGGCGGTCAATCTATAACCAACTTACATTTCGCAGATGACATTGTTGGACTGGCACGGGGTGAAAAAGAACTAGATAACCTTGTTAAATGCCTAGATAAAACTTCAGTAAAATATGGCATGGAAATAAACGCAGAAAAGACAAAATTCATGACCAACAATCCTAGGGGTATATCCACACAAATATCCATAAAACAACAGAAATTGGAAGAAGTAAAACAATTTAAATACTTAGGGTCGATCATCTCTGATGCAGGTACAAAACCAGAACTACTTGCCAGAACAGCAATAACAACTGCAGCAATGGCAAAATTAAAACCAATCTGGAAAGACAAAAACATATCCCTAAAGTCAAAAGTAAGACTCATGCAATCTCTTGTACACTCCATCTTTTTATATGCTTGCGAGACCTGGACTCTGACAGCAGAACTAGAGCGCAAGATCAAGACCCTTGAAATGAGACTATACTGCAAGCTTCTTAACAACCTCTGTACAGCATGTATTAGAAATGAAGAGGTCAGAAACATCATCAACTCAGCAACAGGACCTCATCACAACCTACTATCCAGAGTAAAAAAGAGCAAACTAAGATGGTATGGACACACAACTAGATCATCAGGCCTGTCCAAGACCATACTGCAAGGCACAGTCAATGGCAAAAGGAGACGTGGCAGACAGAAAAAGCAATGGATAGACAACATTAAAGAATGGACAGGGATGAGCTTTGCCACAACTCAAGAATTGGCACATGACCACCAAAGATGGAGAGACACTATAAAGAATGTTGTCATGAAGGCACCCCAACGACCTCGGTCAAGGGACTGATGATGATGATGATGATGATGAAGTATCTGTCCAAAATGAAACCAAAACAAAAATAATTCCCTGGTTTCTTTCTTTGCTCAGTTAGCTATTTTTATGATATGTTTATGAAACATTTAACATGTTACTTAATCTCAGTTATTATTTGAAGTAAAGTACAAATAAATACCACAAAAACTTAGTGCCATTTACACATTATGGAAGTTTTCTATCAAGGAGGCTCTATTCTGTACCTTGATATTGAACCAACTTCTTTGGCACTGTTTTTTGCAGCTGGGTTGCAATTTTCAAGAATTGGCATCTTGTCCTTACCACATTATTCCTTGCTCTTTGCCCTTACTCTGGTTATTTACTTCTACCATGTGGTGTCCTGGGCAATACCCATGCAAAACTGTTCAATAATAATGATATAAGCTGTGTCTACACGTGCACGCTACTTCGAAGTAGCGGCACCAACTTCGAAATAGCGCCCGTCGCGGCTACACGCGTCGGGCGCTATTTCGAAGTTAACTTCGACGTTAGGCGGCAAGACGTCGAAGTCGCTAACCTCATGAGGGGATCGGAATAGCGCCCTACTTCGACGTTCAACGTCGAAGTAGGGACCGTGTAGACGATCCGCGTCCCGCAACGTCGAAATTGCTGGGTCCTCCATGGCGGCCATCAGCTGGGGGGTTGAGAGATGCTCTCTCTCCAGCCCCTGCGGGGCTCTATGGTCACCGTGGGCAGCAGCCCTTAGCCCAGGGCTTCTGGCTGCTTCTGCGGCAGCTGGGGATCTATGCTGCAGGCACAGGGTCTGCAACCAGTTGTCAGCTCTGTGTATCTTGTGTTGTTTAGTGCAACTGTGTCTGGGAGGGGCCCTTTAAGGGAGTGGCTTGCTGTTGAGTCTGCCCTGTGACCCTGTCTGCAGCTGTGCCTGGCACCCTTATTTCGATGTGTGCTACTTTGGCGTGTAGACGTACCCTCGCAGCGCCTATTTCGATGTGGTGCCGCGCAACGTCGAAGTTGAACGTCGACGTTGCCGGCCCTGGAGGACGTGTAGACGTTATTTCCTATTTCGATGTTGCTACATCGAAATAAGCTATTTCGATGTTGGCTTCACGTGTAGACGTAGCCATAGAGTGCTATAAAAAGCCCATATGGAAAAAAAAGCCTTTGTAAAGATCTAACATCTGGCCTGTGGTGCTTGTTCTTACAAAAATTATTCAATCCTAAATGATCTACAATTAAATCTATAATCCTTCCTTTTCCCCATGTGGTTTTTCAGTGTTGTACAAAATTATTCATCTTATTCTTGTGCAATGTTGCTGGACAGGAAAGGATATTTTGTACTTTGTTAAAACTCTCTACTTTACTGAATCTCTGAAGGAGAAGGAAAACAGCGAACATGAAGGAATAATGTAAAACAAGGGGATAAAATATTCATTTAAGATTCAGATTAATATGTCAGTTTGACCTTATCGGGCATTGTCAGAATCACAGCCATTTTTATTGTACATTTAAGGCCCTATCAAAAATCCTTTGAAGTTGATGGAAAGACTTTCAATGACTTCAGTGGACTTGAGATGAGAGCTAGGTTGTTGCTGCAGTAGACTTAACCACACAAGGGCTGTATATGGTGAAAGGCTACTCAAACAGCTGGTCTTGGCAGCCTTCTGTGAGCAGAGAGTGCTGGCTAGAAGGATGCCTGTGGGTGCACAGGAGGAGCAGCAACTGCTAAACATGTAAGAAAGTGCAACATACTCTTTTCATATCATAGAATCATAGAATCACAGGTCTGGAAGGGACCTCAGGAGGTCAGCGAGTCCAGCCCCCTACCCCAACCAGGATCAATGCCAACTAAGCCATCCCAGCCATGACTACGTCAAGCCAGGATTTAAAAACCTCTAGAGATGGAGATTCCACCACTTCTCTCGGCAATGCATTTTCCTGTGGGACCAGCACCATATCGTAAATGGCATGGAGTAAGGCCAGGGCCCTGTCCAATGTAGAGTAACCAGAGCTACTTTAAATGCTTTGACTCCCTAGCACACTCTTTATGCTCAGAGAAGCTGCTTCTGATCCCAGTTATGCTGTGCAAATCTGGCATACTTCCGCTGATCTAAACTGCTCTAGATTTATGTGTTGCCACGGACTTTGGAATCTGGTCCAGACATTGCAAGATATGAGATGATAAGTATACCTGTCCTCGTCTTCCTTGTCACACAATTATAGTTAAAACCTGTCCTTTCTAGTGCAACTTTGGTCTCTATTACTAGGACAGGGCAATTGCCCCACACAGGTGAAAAAGGGATTATAACAGCTCTTGGAGAGAGCTGTGGCAGGAGCCAAGTGGGAGAAGGCTTAGGGCAACCAATCAGATGATGACTGGGCTGCATAAAAAGGGCTGCGGGGTGGTGGGAACTTAGTCTCTCGCTAGCTCCAGAGGTAGAAGAACTAGTTGCTTACAGGGGATTGGTACCATGGACAGAGCACGGCAGGCAGAGGCCAGGGAGCTGGTGGACATCTAGCCTGAATTACTTCCAGGCTTGTCCCACTCCTTGCCCACTTTTAAGCAACTCGTTTGTCGTCTTGAAACAGTTTTCGAGATAGTGGGCACTCTATTCCAGCATCTCTGTACACCTCATTCCATGAGGAGTACATGGATGCCTTGAAATAGGTTTTTATTTCTGCATGTGGCACCATTTAGATATTATTACGTGCCAAAATAGCCTATTTTCATCCTGCAGTGCCATGGAGACGTAGCCAAAGAGACTGAGGTCGACATGGTTGCCCCTTGTCATGGAGAATTATTTGTTGAATTTAGGTGGGTTGTTGTTGATTGCTGATGGGTAAATTCAGCATGTGCTAGCTTTGTGAAAAAAATTAGAACAATTTAGGAAAAAACATTATTGATAAACTTTCTGGCTCAATTTTTCAGTTTATTTTAAACAGAAATACCCATTAGTGTAATTTTGTATGTATTACAACATAGTACTCCTAGATTTCATATGACGGAACTGCAATGGGAAGCTAAATATTTTTATCCCGTATGTGGGGCCAGAAAGTCACAGAATGTTTTTGTTACAATTTGCATGTAAAATGCACATGTACTCAGGTGTCTTGCGCCAGACCTTTTTAGAAATTTGGAGTAACCATAGTTTCACGTGACATTAATAGTAGCTCCCCGTCAACAGAATCTCTATAATCAAAGCTCTGACTTGTATATGAAATAAGAGAGAGAGCTGGACTTACACAGCAAAGTACATTCTAATAATCTATTCCACTGTGAACTGACTACCCCCATTAAAACAGAAAGAAAATGTATTTAAAATAAAAAAAATTATAAAGTACCAGTACACAAAACATAGAGCAAATAAATTTGATTTTATTAAAATTAAGACAATTTGATCCCCATTTTAGTACAATCTTCAAATATAATAGTCCAGAAGTTTTATTGCTTATTTCTTTTTTTAAGACTAACTGAGCCTACTGTGTGAAATCCATTTGGGTAAGGAATTTTCAATTAAGCAATACAGCTGCTTGATTGATTACGGTAATCCCTTGAAATGTGCAATTTTGAGTTCCACTTAACTGGCATTAATGCGAGTTAAGCACAACTCAAATTCCTCCTCCCACTGGCCCTGGCCCACGTAGGCCTGGTTCAACACCCCCTACCCTGGTTCAAACCCCATGTGGCCTTGGTTCAACCCCCGCATGGCCCTGGTTCACTCCCACCCTGCATGGCTTCAGCTCAGTCCCCCATGCACCACTGGCTCAACACCCTGCAGGGCCTCGCAGCCCTGGCTCAACTCCATCCCCACACACCCTGCAACCCTAACCCACCCCAGGCTTAACCCCCTGGACCTCCACATGGCCACAACCCACCACCAGGCTTAACTCTCCCAAACTGCCCCCCCCCAGCCCCAGTACTTACCTTTCAAAAGGAGCTTCAGGTGCTTCTGCTGCTTTCCCAGCTGCAGAACATGTATTCCCCTGTGGAAAAAAGCTGCCACCTCAACTTAGGTGAAATTTGAGTTGTGCTAATGTGCATGGGAATGCAATTCGCACATAACTCAAGGGACAACTATATTCAAGATTGCTGTAATTTTATTTTAAGAGATTTTTCCATTTTTAGTGGGAAGGCCAGAAGAACAGCTATTGTGGAGTTGGTAATCAACATTGAGATGAAGTAGCATGAAGCAGACATTGCTCAGTAAAGGAAACTGATTCATAGCAACTGAGTATGAGTAGGTAGCAGTCACAGTTTTAAGGTCATTTAGATGGCTGTTATATCTGTTTACATCTACACGGGAAACTTCAGTAACCAAAATTCACTGTCTGAAGGGATTTCCCGGCAAATCTTCTGTTGACAGAGTGAGTCTAAAAGTAAAAGTGGATTGATATTTCGATCTGCTTTGTCGACATGACATGTCCACATACTCTGGCCACTCTGTCGACAGAACGGGCCCCATAATCCAGAAGCATTGCTCACATGGAGGGCAAGCTCTTCTGGGGCCACTGGCTCTGCACACACTTAAAGCCCCCCCTCCACCCCCACTCTTACTCCCTGTCCATGCTGAGGCTTGCATACCTCCTGGAGGGACAGCAAAGCTAGTGCCGTGCTCTCTAGCTGTTTTAGTGAGAACACATACTTGCCAGACCCCTACCATGCCACAGCAGCCTCCACGCTTACCCTGGATCTACCCTTGATCATGACTGGTGTATTTTACCACATCATGGAGGACAACCCCGACAGGCAGCACAGCCGCAGTGCCCTGGTGCCCTGCCTGCTCTTGCCCAAGGAGGAGAGCAGGTGGGTCTGTCAGTAACCCACCAGCTCTCATTGATGGGACCAGCTGACCATGGAGCAATGGGACAACTAGCAGTGGACTGAGAACTTCAGGATACACAAGGAGATCTTCCTCAAGCTGTGCCTCTGGCTCACCCTCTGATGACAGGACACCAACATGCAAACCACCGTCCCCCTCGAAAAGTGGATTGCCATAACCCTGTGGAAGCTGGCCACCCCCAACAGCTACCGCTCCATGGGACACCAATTCAGCATCAGTAGGTCCACTGTAGGGGCTGTACTTATGCAGGTAAGGCACCTTTGGGCCACAGGCCCAGCACAGGGCAAGGAGGAAAGAGGGGACATTGGGAAAGGGGAGTGGACAGGGGAGAGATTGAGAGGGAGACTGGGTGTGGGGGAGTGGGCAGGGGGAAGAGGGGAGCAGGGAGTAGGCAGGGGAAGTGGGAGTGGGGGCTGTGGATCTGGCCAGCACCCAGGGGCACTATCCTCCTTGGTCTCTCTCATGGGCATGCCTGATCTCCTCGCTTCGCAGGTAGTGCAGGCCATCAATGCGAGCCTGCTGTGGAGGCTCATTTGCATCACCAATGTGGATACCCTCATGGCCAGCTTTGATGCCCGTGGCTTCCCCAACTGCTTCAGGGCATTGGACAAAACCCACATCCCCATCCGGGCCCTGAACACAGCACTGCACACTGTGGCTACGTCTACACGTGCAGCCAACATCGAAATAGACTATTTTGATGAATAACGTCTACACGTCCTCCAGGGCCGGCAACGTCGATGTTCAACTTCGACGTTGCTCAGCCCAACATCGAAATAGACGCAGCGAGGGAACATCTACACGTCAAAGTAGCACACATCGAAATAGGGATGCCAGGCACAGCTGCAGACAGGGTCAACGGGCGGACTAGCGCTTCCGGGGCAACAGCTAGCCGCTCCCTTAAAGGGCCCCTCCCACATACACTCAGCCTGCACAGCACGCGGTCTGAGGAGCCATATAGGCACACAGACCCCGAGCGCCACAGTCATGGACCCCCAGCAGCAGCAGCAGCAGCAGCAGCAGCAGCTAGAGGTCCACCCAGCCCTCCCGGCAGGAGCAGGGCTTGCCCTGGTTCATGCCATGTTGGGGGCAGCTGAGCACCTTCTTGCCCCAGGGGAGGAGATGCCCCCAGGGCAGCAGGGCTCAGCCCCTACCCCTGCAGCACCCCGCCCCCTCCCCCGCCTCACACGCCGGTGGCTGTGGAGCTACCCCACCAGCACCGACTGGTGGGAGCGGCTGGTGCTTGGGGAGTGGGACGACGACCACTGGCTCAGGAACTTCAGGATGACCCGCCAGACATTCATGGAGCTGTGCCAGTGGCTCACCCCCGCACTCAGGCACTGGGACACTGCCATGCGGCGTGCCCTCCCTGTGGAGAAATGGGTCGGCATCACTGTCTGGAAGCTGGCCACTCCGGACAGCTACCGATCCGTGGGGCAGCAGTTTGGTGTCGGAAAGGCCACCGTCGGGGCTGTCTTCATGGAGGTAAGAGAACCCACAGGGGGAGGCCAGGGCAGGGCAGGGGGGCCAGAGAAGGCCAGGGTAGGGCAGGGCAGGGCAGGGGGGCCAGGGCAGGCCAGGTTAGGGCAGGGCAGGGCAGGGTAGGGCAGGGCAGGGCAGGGGGGCCAGGGCAGGGCAGGGCAGAGCAGGGCAGGCCAGGGCAGGGGGGCCAGGGCAGGGCAGGGCAGAGCAGGGCAGGCCAGGGTAGGGCAGGGCAGGGCAGGGCAGGGCAGGGCCACGCACACCCTGCTCACCCCTCATTGGGGCTGTCCCATGTGCTTTCTCTGCAGGTCGTGCGTGCCATCAACGCCATGCTCCTGCACAGGCTCGTGAGGCTGGGGGACCCACATGCCACTGTCACCGCCTTTCCCACCCTGGGCTTCCCCAACTGCTTCGGGGCTCTGGATAGGACTCACATCCCCATCCGCGCCCCGCACCACAGTGGAGGCCGATACCTCAATCGGAAGGGCTACCATTCAGTCGTCCTGCAGGCCTAGGTGGACAGCCGGGGACGGTTCCAGGACATTTACATGGGCTGGCCTGGCAGCACCCACGACGCCCGGGTTTTCCGGAACTCGGGCCTGTGCCGCCGGCTGGAGGCGGGGACCTACATCCCCCAGCGGGAGATCCCTCTGGGGGACACCACCATGCCCTTCTGCATCATCGCAGATGCGGCCTACCCCCTCCGGCCATGGCTCATGTGCCCCTACACGGGCCACCTCTCCGCCACCCAGGAGCGCTTCAACGAGAGCCTGAACCATGCGCGCCAGGTGGTGGAGCGCTCATTTGGCCGCCTCAAGGGACGCTGGCGATGTCTCCTGACCCGCCTGGATGCCAGCCCCAACAACATCCCCCAGATTGTGGGTGCCTGCTGCACCCTGCACAACCTCGTGGAGAGCAAGGGGGAGAGCTTTCTTCAGGGCTGGGCCACCGAGGCCGGCAGGGCACACGTGCAGCCACCTGCTGCCCCCAGTCGGCAGGTGGACCCAGAGGGGACCCGGGTCCGGGAGGCCCTGCGGGCCCACTTCGAGCAACAGGCCGTGGGGTGAACTCTGCCCAGGCCCCCTACTGCCCGCCCCTTCCTCCCCCACACTCCTGCCCCAACGCCCACACCATGGAGCACCCCACCGCCCCCCCGACTTGTCCAGGAGAAATGACAGCATGAACTTGTGGGTGAACGTAAATGTTTTTTTTGTCTTAACGAATTTTTTTTTTTTTGTAAATAAATAAATATGTGAAACAGAAACCAAAAAGGAGGGACAAATGTTCAACAAAAGCAAGATGTGCACAAATAAAACAATATACAACAACAAAGCAAAGAACTGTGCGCCATCAACAAAAAAGAAAAGCAGGGAGGAGAACGGGGAGAACTATTTACAGGGGGGGGACGGGGCAAACAGGGGCACCAACATAAAGCAGTCCCCAAAGTCTGTCCAACAAGGGGGGGGGGCCACGTCCCGGGCCCCTCGCCCCTACAGCCCAGCAGTGGGTGTGCCCGTCCGGGAGCTCCGCCGGGCCTGCAGTCTGGTCCGCGGCTGGGTGGGAGCGGGCTCCACCGGAAGGTAGCGGTGCTGGCGAGTCTCGGGTGGCTCCAGGGGTCCCTCGGCGCGGTGGCCCTCGCGGGGAGTTGGTGGGGCGACGGCGGACGGCCCGGCGACGGCTGGAGCAGCTGGTGGTGGGGCTGCAGGAGCGGGCATGGTGGGCGGTGGCTCGGCCGGCGCGGCATGGGGGGCCAGGTAGTCGACCAGCCGGTTGATGGTCTCCATATAGGTCCCCCATGCCTCCCTGCACCAGGCCAGCGCCTGCTCCTGCAGCCAGAGGTGCTGCTCCGACACCTCCAGCTGCCGGCGGAGGATGGCCAGCAGCTGGGGGTCCGTGGCCGCCGGCGGTAGCAGGTGCGGGGTCCGCCGTCTGGCCCTCCGCGGGGCCGGTCGTTCCTCGGCTGAGGGGCTGCCCTGGAGCGAGGGTCCCGGAGGGCTCTCCGGGACAACCGAGGCCTCGCCGGCGCTCTCTTCCGGTCCTTCGGATGGTGCAGGTGCAGGTGCAGGACACAGGAGAGGAGCGGGGAAAGAAGAATGGAGACAGGCGTTAGTGTGGGCCCCGAGCCGTGGCCTTTGTCCCCCCCGCCCTGTGCTGCAGGTTCCCCATCCCCGTCCCCGGGAGATGCTGCTGTGATGGATGGGGTTCAGGGGTCCCCCTGCCCTGCACCCCGTCCCCTGGTGGGAGCGACTCTCACTTCACCCCACAGGGTCTGAGAGCAGGAGAGGTTTCTTAGGCCACAGATGGCCAGTTTCTGGCAGGAGTGACAGCACCAGCTGTCGGAAGAGACAGTCCTTCCAACCCGTCGTGGGGAGAGGACCCCAAGGAGGGCCCCTCTGGGATGCAGCTTTCCCCCTCCTCAGGCTGGCTGCCTACCAGCTCTCCCTTCCCCTAGCCTCTACCTGTGGCCCCCGCCCTCGCCCCCCAATTCCAAGCCAGCTCGGCTCCTTCCCCCTGTTTGCTCAGGGCAGAGGTGTCACCTGCCAGCTGTAGCGCCAGGATCCTCCTTTGGCCCTGGGAGCTCCTCGGCTCGGGTGGCTCATATGTAGGCTGAGTCTCCCTTTGGCACTCCCCCCACTCCATCACATGCTGCTGCTGCGGGGTGTCCTACCCCCTCCTCCCGGGGGCCCCTCAAGGTTCCGCTCCCCCCTGGCCCGGGGATGGGGCATGGCACTGTCATGCAGGGTGGGGGGGGGCAGGGGCTGATGGCTGCAGTGCTGTGAGGGCCATGGCCCTGGTGTCCTTGGGGCCATGGCCATGTGAGCGTGTGGGGGGCCCTGGACACATTTCTGTTACCCCCGCCCCTCCAGCCCCGGGGTGTTCACCAGAGAGGGGTACCTACCTGTGGGTCCGCTCCCACGGTCCGGAGATTCCCGGGGGTCGGAGGCCCTGCTGCTGCTCCGGGATGGCAGGAGGAGGATCTGCAGGCTGGATTCTGCGGAGGAGGAGCCCCCCTCCTCCTCCTCCTCCTCCTCCTGCCGCGATGTCCCGGGGATGGCCTCCGGGGGGGGCCCCTGGGGTGCGGGGCTTGCCTCCAGGTCGGACTCCGGCTGCAGGGCCTGCTGGGGCTCGTCAGCCGAGGTGTCAAGGGTGGCCGGAGGGGAGGAGGTGTGCCGGGAGCCCAGGATGTCCCTGAGCTCCCTGTAAAAGGGGCAAGTGACGGGGGCGGCCCCAGATCGGCTGGCCGCATCCCGGGCCCGGGCATAACCCTGCCGCAGCTCCTTGACCTTACTCCGGACATGGTCCGGAGTGCGGGCAGGGTGACCCCGGGCAGCCAGGCCATCGGCCAGCCGAGCGAACGCATCCACGTTCTGCCTCTTGCTCCCCATTACCTGGAGCACCTCCTCCTCACTCCAGAGCCCCAGCAGGTCCCGCAGCTCGGCCTCCGTCCAGGAGGGGCCCCGCTGCCGCTTCCCAGAGTGGCAGGTCTTCTGGCTCGGCTGGCTGCCCTGGCTCCCCTTGGGGTGGGTCCCCTGGGGGTGCTGGGGGGGCTGCTGGGCAGCCATCGCCGGTCTCAGGGGCTGAGGGCTCGGCAGGCTGCCTGCGTGTGCAGGCTGCAGCCTGCACGTTGCCTCAGCCTCCTGCAGTCAGGGCGGGGGAGGGGACCTTTAAGGGGCCGCTCCACGCGGCCACCAGTGAGCTGAGGGGCTGGAGAGAGCGTCTCTCAACCCCCCAGCTGATGGCCGCCATGGAGGACCCAGCAATTTCGACGTTGCGGGACACGGATCGTCTACACTGTCCCTACTTCGACGTTGAACGTCGAAGTAGGGCGCTATTCCTATCTCCTCATGAGGTTAGTGGCTTCGACGTCTCGCTGCCTAACGTTGAAGTTGGTGCCGCTACTTCGAAGTAGCGTGCACGTGTAGACGCAGCTTGTATGAACAGGAAGGGGTATAACTCTGTGGTCATTCAGGCCCTGGTAGATCACCTAGGACAATTCCTGGATGTCTATGTTGGGTAGTCAGGCTGGACCCATGATGTCAGGATGTTCTGGAACTCCAGCCTGTTCTGGAAGATGGAAGCGGGCACTTGCATCCCCCACTGGTAGCTGGCCATGAAGGACATGCAGATGCCTTTGTTCGTGGTGGGGGATGTTGTGTATCTGCTCCTGCCATGGCTCATGAGGCCCTACACTGGGCACCTGAACCCCACCCACAGCCTATTCAACCCCTGCCTCACCCTTGGGCTAGGAACCCAGTCAAATGCACCTTCAGGTGCTTGAAGGTGGAGGTTCTGCTGCTTCCTAACCCTGCTGGACATGGGGAGCAAAATGTCCCCCACGTTGTGGGCACCTGTTGTGCTGACCGCAACTTGGGGGAGTAGATGGGGGTGGATTTTCTCCAGGGGTGGGTGCCAGGCATTGGGTGCCTCTATGAACAGCTGGGCACAGCCTCCAACCAACAGGTGCACAGGGACAGGGTGTACATCTGGGAAGCCCCATAGCCCCCCAATGACCAAGCATTAGAATTGCTCAGAAGTGGGAATTTCCATCCCAGGAAAAATAGAAACATTTTAAAGTTTGCTTTAATGTCAAATTGTTACAAAAATCAAAATCCCAAATGAACCTTATTAGAACATATATGTCTACAATTTCAAAATGTTGTTTATATAACATTTTAAATAAAATATATAAAATATTAGGTTATTTCATAGTTGTATCTATGACTTAAATCTAAATTAAGCAAAGTCAGAACAAAATACTCATCTAGCTTTAAAATTATTTCAAATCGTTTCCATCATATTTCATCAAAATTGACACTTCTGACCAAACATTTAAGCTCTGCCTGTGCTACAGTGATCTATTGAAAGCATTTACTGTCAGAAGACATCTTGCCACAAAACTTGTGTTGACAGATCACAGCCACAAACAAAAGCGGATCACTGGGTTGATCCACTTCATTGACAGAGAGTGGCCAGACAGCCCAGACATTCTCTCAACAAACTGGCCAACCAGAAGCACAGCAGACAGGCCTGCCCTGTGACCCAGGAGCCCTGTCTGTTGATAGAGCCCATCCTCCCACCACCCATCCCAGAGCATCCACAGAGCTTTTTTGTCGATAGATACTGTTGAGAAAGGCATTCTGCTTCATGGGGGAGAGGCAGAAGGCTGTTGGCAAAAGTGCTTTGTTCGGTTGATTTACTGTTGACAGCATGCATTTTTCATGTGGATGCTCTGCCCGTTTTGCCAACAAAATGAGGGTTGTGCCAGCAAAACTCTCTAGTGTAGATGGAGCTTTAGAGTTCTACAAAACAGCATTTTTTGATGGAAATCTTTTTGTCAACTTTTCAGGTGGTTCCACCTTAAATCAGATCATAAATAAATAAGTATAAATGGCAGTGTGCCTATTCTATCTGATATACTTGTTAGACACACTACTACCAGAATTTTTACATTGTTTTAGCACATCTGCTGTTATACTGTACTGCCAAACTTTAAGGGTATTCTTGACATTTTTGAAGCTCCCCAGGTGGCTGTTGAGAGAAAAGCTTTGCAGGACTTGTTACAGGAAGTCAATGTCATGTTGCAAAGGCTACTCCCATTCCATTTGACATAGTTGTACACACTTGGAGTTTTACACATTTTGTATTTTCATTTGAATGTGTCATCTTACTCATTACGTTATCCCCTTATTCTCATCAAAAGTATGTTGGGTTTTTTTATGTGTACAGAGTCAGTAGTTCTTATTTCTCATTTTTCACTCTGCCTACATCTCAAAAACTTCTATTTTGTTATATTCATATCGATCTACAATATCATTGTATATTTATTCAAGTATTAGTACATGATATATTTTGTGATATTTAAGGGACTGTCAAATTTTTAAGGAAGTGGTGTGTTCCATTAATGAAAAAAAGTTACCCATTCTCTTCTCCAAACCTGAATTCCTGTGGATTGAGACTGCAAGGAATTTCCTTTGCAATATGTTCTATAATATATACGTTTGACCTATAAATAATCTGTAATAATAGTCATTGGATCATTGTGAGTCTACTTGAAATGTATTGCTTCAGATTTGGATATGGTTCAATAGCCATATTACTACATGGAAATTGCCACTTACGAGTTCATCCTTTATTTACACCTCAGAAATAATGCAGAAGATTTGTTCCATTGAGCAGAACACTTGACCCATAGAAATTTATTGGTGTACTTTTATGGCTTGATTTAAAAAAAATCAGTGATTTAATATTTTTACTTAGGAGTTTTACACAGAGCACGTTCTCTAGAGTTTCCTTTGAAAATGCACAACATGCATTCTTTGTCTTTTGGAATTCTTAAAGAATGAGTATAATCAAAGTGCATCATGAAGTTCTGAAGAAAATGTCCCAGATAAAACCACACTACTGTGATGGGGAACTTCATTCTAAGCCCCTGGATGGTGTCTTCAAGCTGGTTCAGGGTGGGATTAAACTGGCAGGTGGAAACGTTGCCTAACTTGAGGGGAGACTCCTCATGTGGTTTTAGGGTAGCCAGGGTAGTCTATAATGTCCCACTCCCAAATCAGGGGGAATTCCAGATAATGTGGCCAGAGGACAGTCCCTGATGATGGATGGCCATTAGAGGTTTTTGCAGCCAGTATGTAATTTAGACCAGCACTGAGGGCTGCACCTGCAGGATACAGAAGCCACAACTCTCTCCTTTGCCGTTTCCCCCTCTTTGTGATTTCAGTGGAGACTCAGTGAATCAGAGGACTGACCCACTGCCTTCATCATTGGCAAACAAAGGCAAAATGCAGGTTTTTCATGACTGTATGTGCTGAAACTGTAAACGTGTTAGCCATAGGCAATTTGCTGCTTGACTTCTTCAAGCAGGATCCTGCTCCCATTGAAATCAATAGAAATTTTGCCATTCATGTTAGTAGGAGAATGTTTGATCCCCAAAAGCTCAGGCCCTTAAACCACACAGTCAGGATTGACATGGACTTCAGGCAGAGGCACCAAATGGAAGAATAGTGTGCATGAATCCATCCACATTCCCAAACTGAAAGCAAAACCAAGTTATTGCTAGAGCTCTGAGCAGGTACAAAACTGTTACTCACCTCTGACCCACAAACATGGTGTGCAGATATAAAGTGTACATCAGTTGATTTGCAGGGTTCTTATTATTCCACTTGTAATGCTGTGAAGTTAGAAGACAACCTGAATATATAGATCCACTTGGACTGCCGAATAGTTGAACACTGATGTGTGGAGATAAAAGACATTTATGTTTTAAACTACATTATTTCTCTGTGACAAAAACTGAAATGTTTGCAGCCCACAGACCAAGAGCTCACTGAATTTTGTACTGCATTTATTAGATCTAACTTATCCTGCCTAATTTTGGAAGAGTCTGCACAAGAGTATTTTTTTAATATTAAATTCATTTGTCACACTTTCAAAGGGACCTTCATTTGTGTGCTTGTAAACTGTGCAGTTGTGCACACAAATTAAGTAAGTGCATGTCTAAATATGCAGCATGGAGACAAAAAATAGCATATGTTCATGGACACAGATTTAGAACCCTCTCAATATCCATTGCTGGATGAATCACATTTTTGCGTCTTTCCTGAATATTAATCCATGTTAAATAATTACTTCCATTTTTGGATTTATTATGGACATTGAGCTGCCTGCCACTTTCACTAAAACCAATTTCATAGAGTGAACAGTAGGTCTTAACTGCCACAAATGGAGTTGACTCATTTTAATTACCTGGGAATCAGGGGTCCTTTGAATAACCAGTTGAGGATAGCTTTATATTTGGAACAGTGGGAAGGTAATTCTATCAATAATTTCCTCTTCCCTGATGAAAGGAAAGGATAGTTGAGAGCCTGAGCTCAGCAAATTAATTAGTGCTTACACATTGGAATTGCTCAATTAGCAGTTGCTTGTAAGAAAGAACTTTGCACTTTTTTTAACCGGCCCTGATTCTGCACTGGCACTGTGTGAGCCAAGAACATTTGGTTCTTTGTTAAGTAGGCAACTAAGCTATATGTTACCTAAAGAATACTTAGAAAATTTGAGTTGAGGAAGACATCTGAGGAGTACTACAAGACCCATGTATTTACTACTATTAGTTCACTTGTTTGCAGTAGTACTAATGTGCATGGTACTTACAAAACACTCAAGGAGTGGTTCCTGCACTAAGGAGCCCTCAGTCTAAGGATGGATAGAAAAGCTGGCTATGTCTACACTAGAGACATCTGTTGACAGAAGATACTGTCAACAGAGAAATCTCAACAGAACCTCTGTCAACAGAGCACTGCCAGACTCGCTGCCCTCTGGGGACAGAAAGCGGAATGGCAGCTCTGCAAACAGGACTGCCCAGCAACCAGAAGCCCCCTGTGTAGACAGAAGTGTCCACATGGCTCTTCTGTCGACCGTACTCTGTTGACAGAGGCTGTGTCTACACTACAGGTCTGTTTCGAAAGAACGTCTTTCAGAAGAGAACATCGAAAGATGGCCTTTCAAAATGAAGCGTCCACACGTGCCAGTGGGGACCGAAGGTTCGGTCCGTTCTTTTGAAAGGCCTCCAGTGCAATTTTGAAAGAGAGCATCCACACATACCAGGTCACTCTTTCGAAAGAGCAGGGGCAGGAAGCACCATGGGCAGGGTCGCATGGCGAACAAGCCCTTCCGGGGCCACTGCCTGCCGTCCCTTTAAGCCCGGCCCCCACATGCCTTGGCCTGCACAAGCCAAGGACCAGCCACCCTATCCCCAGGCATCAGCAGAGAGAGAGAGAGTGGAGGAGGCATCCCAGGCCCCCATGGACCCTGAGCAGCAACCCCCCTCCATCGCAGCCATAGCCAGTGCACTGGCCACAGTCCTGGCCACAGTTCTCCAGAGGCTCTGGGTGGCCACCCTGATAGCCACCCTCCTGGATGCCATCCACAATGTGCAAAGTCCCCAGCTGGTCCCCCGGGTCATGCACTGCCTGTGGAGGTTTCCCACAAGCAGCGACTTGTGGGACCGGCTGGTGCTGGAGGACTGGGGCGACCACTGATGGCTACAGAACTTCAGGATGACCAAGGAAACATTCCTGGAGCTGTGCCACTGGCTCATCCCAGTTCTCCAACACCGGGACACCCGCATAAGGCCAGCGCATCCCCTGCACAAAAGGGTGGCCATTGCCCTATGGAAGCTGTCCACCCCAGACAGTTACCAATCCATCGGCCACCAGTTTGGGATGGGCAAAGCCACCCTCAGGGCCATCCTTATCAAGGTAAGCCATGCCCAGGTCACACCTAGACTGCATGCGGGGGGCAGGGGGAAGCCTGGCAAGGGGCATCATCAGAAAATGGGTGGGCACCCCGGAATAGGGGCGGGGATGGGGATGAGGATGGGCGGGCACCCCAGGGACAGAGGTGGGGATGGGGATGGGTAAGCACCCCGGGGACAGGGGCAGGTATGGGGACAGGGACTGGCGGGCAGCCACACCCCTCCCCACCCCACACTCAGGAGTGCACCCCCCATGCCCTGCAGGTCATCTGGGTGATCAACAAGGTGTTCCTGAGGCAGCTGGTTCACAGCAGGGACCTGGCTGACGCCATCTGGGGATTCCAGGAGCTGGGCTTCCCTAACTGCTTCGGCGCCCTGGATGACACCCACATCACCATCCAGGCCCTGGAGCATAGCCATGGGGCCTTTGTGAACCACGAAGGCTACCACTCGGTGGTCCTGCTGGCCCTGGTCAATGCCAATGGCTGGTTCCAGGACATCTGCGTGGGCTGATCCGGCCACGCACAAGACACGAGGGTCTTCAGGAACTCAGGGCTTGGGACGTCGTATGGCTGAGGGGAACGTCATCCACTGCAGGAGCTCCCCATTGGGGACACTACAGTGCCACCCTGCATTGTGGAAGACACAGCCTACCCCCTGCAGGCCTGGCTGAAGCAGCCATACACTGGGCACACCCAGCCAAGCCAGGACCTTTTTAATGAGCAGCTGAACTGCCCCCAGAACACCGTGGAGCGGGTGTTTGGCTGCTTCAAGGGGCGTTTTAGATGACTCTGCACCAGGCTGGAGGTGGGCCTCCCCAGTGTCCCGGCGGTAGTCGGGGCCTGCTGCACCCTCCATAACCTGGTGCAGGCAAAACATGAGCCCTACATGCAGGGGTGGGCTGCCATGGTGGGGAGCAGTTACCAACAGCCCCCTGCTGCCCCCGTACCACCAGGATAAGCAGGACAGGGTGCGTGTATGGGAGGCCCTGCGCCAAGCCTTTGAGCGGGGCCCGTGATGACCCCCCCACACTAAACACTCTCCCCACACCTGCACCCTGCACACACACGCACACCACCCACTCACACCCTGCACACACACCCACCAGCACACATGCATGGGGGACACAGGGTAAACCATAAAAATAAACTATTTACTGAATAACAGGCCTGTGCCCCTCTTTTTCTCAGGGGAACAATTCACATGTGGGGGGGGAGGGTGACTGGGGAACCAGGAGGAACTATTTACATGTGGGGGTAAGGGTGACCAGGGAACCGGCAGGACCCCATCAGGGGGCGTAGTGGCCCCAGGTGGGCACCCAGGAGTCCCCAAGGGGTCAGGTGTGGGGTGGGGGGGGCTCACCCCCCGGCAGGGCTCAGGGGCTGTGAACCTGTCACTCATGCCTGCCCCTTCCTCCCCAGGTCTGGGGGCCCTGCTGGGGCTGGGCCGGGGCTGGCAGCATGGGAAGGTAGGGGCACTGCTCAGGTGTGCCCCCACATCTGCGCTGGCTGCGGCATGTGGGGAGGGGGTGGCAGAGGCTCTGCCTCCAGCTGGCCAGCCCTGACAGCAGGGTGTGGGCCAGGCACTTGAGGCTGGCCGGGTGGAGGTGGGGAGGGAGCAGGGCCTCGAGGTCGGCCTCCTCGGGGGGGTCTGTTGTGGGCAAGGCAGGGGGAATGGGGAATTGGGGTAGGGGGGGACCTCTGTGAGGTAGGGGAGGGGACACGCAGGTGACAGGGGCATGGGGCGCAGTGGGGGGGGTGAGGGTGCAAGAGTGACCCATGATGGAGTAGTGGCAGGGGCCAGGTGGCTGACTACAGCCTGGGTGATGGAGTCCAGGTTGGACACCACCCAGTCCCATGCCTGCCGCTCCATGACAGGCAACTCCTGCATGACGCCTGTCAGCTCCCTCAGGGCAACTGTGTGGGCCATGTCCCCTGCCTCCTTCTCCTTGGCTTGGTGGTGCTGGTGGAGGGGCTGGCGGCAGCCCCACGCAGTCCCCATCTGGGTCTGGGCCGCTGCCCCTCTCCCTCTGTGGTGGGTCTACCTGGGCCAGTTGTGGGGCTGGTCTGGCTGCTGGCTGCTGGAGCTCTGGAGATATAAGGTGAGAGGAATGGGCCATTAGTCCTGGTGAGGGACCTCCTGAACCCCCCAACCCCCACCACCCCATCCCGGCAGCCCTCCAGGGATCGCATCTGGGGTTCCCCATCTGGGATGAGGGAGTGCTGGCTCATCCTCTGCCTCCCTCGGTCCCTGCGCAGCCTGGCTCCTTGACCTTGGAACTCACCTGGTTCGGGCTCCGGGTGGGGTGACTCCGGCTGGTGAGGCACTTGGCCAGGCACTCGAATGCCACCGCATTCTGGTGCCGGACCCCTGTCTGGTGCAGGAACTCCTCATCTGCCCACAGGGTGAGGAAGTCCTGCAGCTTTGCGTCAGTCCAGGAGGGGGACTGGCACTTGGGGGCCTGGCTCCCCTCCTGGGAGGGCTCCTGGGGGGGCCCCTGGGGTGAGTGGGGGTCAGGGACACTGGCCATGGTGTCGAGGAGGGCGATAGGTGGGCTGGCGTGTTGCACCATATGGCTGGCTGGGCAGCAGCATGGGCCTCCTGCTGCCTGCATGCTCTCAGCTTCCTGCCCGGGGGTTTCTGGAAGCCTGCATCGTGGAACACAGCCGGACGCTGGAGCCATAGATCTCTGCTTGTGCTGTGAGCGGCACCGCCGCCCGCCAGCTGATTGTGGCCGTTAAGGACACCCTCTTTTGAAAGAGCCGGCCGCGGATTATCTACACTTGTGCTCTTTCGAAATAATCTTTTGAAGGAGGGTGCTTTTCCCATCCCGGAACAGAGGACCGATTTTAAAAGAACGGGGGAGTTCTGTCAAAGTTAATATGGAAACAGCGCCGTGTCAGTGTAGACGCTCCGCGGGTTCTTTAGAAAGACCTCGGTCTTCCGACCTGAATTTCTAATGCACTTGCTTGTGTAGATGCACCCAGAGTATTATGCCTCAAATTTTTGAGGATAACACTGTCAAGGCAAATGCAGATGTCTGTCAAGACTTGGTCGACAGAACGCTTTATGTGTGTAGACACTCCCCGAGTTGCGCCAACAGAAGGCTCCTTCTGTCAACAAAACTCTGTCGTGTAGACACGGCCCAGCTGACAGAGGTAGGGTGTGTGTGGTGCAGGGGGTGGGGACAATAGGTTACTGTACAAGGGAGCTCAGTTCATGCTGGGAAGCATGGCAGAAGTCCTTCAAAATGAACTTAATTACAGACAGTACGGAGACTTCCAACTATAAAGTTGCACCATTCTTAGAAGGCACATGTGGAAACATAGGTGCTGGGACTAGGGGTTCAGGGGATGCTACTGCACCCTCTGGCTTGAAGTGGTCTCCATTATACACAGTTTGGTTCAGTGCCTCTCAGTACCCCCACTATAAAAATTGTTCCAGCGTTCTGCGTAGAAAGGAGCATGGAAAAGATTGTTGAAGACACTGATGAGCAGAAAATGCTGGGAGCGTGAGTGGAGTAAGGGGCACGAGGTAGAAATACAAAACTCTGAAAGGGAAGGCAAATAGGGAAGGGTCCAAGTTACATCAAGGGTTTTAAGCAGTAACAACAGGTCTAAATTTAATATGAGAGAAGATAGGGAGCCAGAGAGGCACACAGAGATGGGGCAACTTGCCCCATGTCCCACAGCGGGCCTGTGGCAGGACTAGGAATAGAATGCAGTTTTCCTGTTTTCCAGTCCAGGGTTCTAATTACAGCAGGAGGACTCTGGACTAGAGAAGTTACACTGGCATAGTTCCCTGAAGATGACAGGGAGGAAACTCATTAAGCGTTTACTGAAGAAATTCACATAAAAATAAAAGGAAGAGCACTGGATCCTTCTCTGGCTTCTGGCATTTACACACGCAACTTGATTCTCTCTGGACAACCAGAAGAACGAGACATGGTCAATTACACAGACATATATTCAGTTATAGGGCACCAGCAGGGAGAAAGAGACGATGCCTTTTCAGACTGTCTTAGTGTAGTCATCTGTACTGCTTTCATAGAAGGACCACACCAGAGATCTGAAAGAGACTGTACTCAGCAAAACGCCAGCTGTGAGGAAGTTCCCCTTCAATGGCTGTGACCAGAGACTGCTAAATAGGCCTTCAGTCTTTTATTTTTCAGAAGCATATATTAAGGAATAATGCAGCTGCATCAAGGGAATGCTCGCATCTCTGGGTTTCTTTCTCAGCAGCTGCTGCCAACCGCATGTGCTTTCCACCTTTTGCCACTGGCTTTCCTCTCCAAGTGCTGCCACAGCTCCTGGCTGTGGTTGGCCAGGCCAGCTACATGCCATGTATATTGTAAAACAATTCTGCACTTAGCAGCCCTATAAGGCTGTCTGTCTGTCAAGTAAAATTTCAGAGAGGCAGACAGTCTCCTGGAAGCCAGATTACCAAAAGTATTGGTCTGACCTCTCCTACTGACTGTGCAGACCCCAACCCTTTTTACAATTATGGTCTACCCCGAGAAAAAGGCAGGCAGTTAGCTACACATTTTACAAACAAGCTAACTAAGAAAGCTGGGAATAAAACCCCAGATCTCTAGCCGAATGCCATCTCACTCACACTGCCTGTCAAAATGAGTGTGTCAATCTTTTGTGCATGAATTTTAACCACTAGACAACACTCCCCTTTGAGTCAGGAAAGAACCCACGAATTCCAACACTCAAGATTCCCAGATCCCAAGGAGTTGTTTAGGAATGCTGCTCATTTTTTTCAAACTTTTTTCCTACTTTTTTTTAAAAAAAGGTTTTTCATAATTTAAAAAAACACACACACACAATAAAAAACCCCACCCTTTTTAACTTCCTGTGTTTTTAAAAAGAAAATCTGAAATGTTTCAGGATCAGGGTCTCCCCGGCCCCAATAATAACTACAAAAATCAATGCAAATAATATCTTTTTTTAAAATTCCTGGAAAACACTTGTGCTTTTCAACCATACTTAGTTATCAGGGCCGTCAGTCCACTGATTATTTTTACTGATATTAAACCTTCATAATTTTTAAAGCTGAATTTTATATGTCTATGAAAGTTAGAAAATATGCACATTAGTGAAGTTAAATTCACGTAACATATGTAGAATGGCACAAAAGTTGAAAGAACTGTGATTATTCAGCCCTATCCCACAGATTTCCTCTCGGGGGGTTTCCAGGTTTCTTCAGTGGGTCCTCCCAGTTCAGTCATTGATAGCTGCTAATATTTTGGGTCTTCATTATAGCCCTGTATATGGCTGGCAGCATCCTGTTGTTGTCCCTTTCTCACTTGTTTCATTTACTACACTCTGCTTTTCCTCTGAAGAAGCTGATCTCTTACCTCTCAGTTGCTTTTATACTGGACTATGTCCTCCCACTCCTTATATGGATTGGCCTTTTTGCCAACCAACTTCAAGTTCAACACATCTGCATGAACATGGTCACAACAGATTTCCTAATTGGGTTTTGTGTAAGGCCTTTGTTTTTTTATATTTTGCTACTTTTTTTTCCAATCACTGATTTCACTAGCTGACTCATACCACAACATTTCAAACAGTACTATCAGTGCCCAAGTAGCTGAGCTTCCAAATGGACAGAGGATACAAAGTTTATACCATGGGTTTATTATTAAAGACGCTTCTGTTGCAGTGTTCTGTTTCTAGAATTCAGATTTTTGTAGCACTGAAGTAATGGCATCCTAGTTATGGTTGAGATGTATTTCCATTCTAAGACCCTATTAATAATTCCCCTAAATGTTGCTTTTTGAATGAAAAGAAGCATAATAAATTTATGATCAGAGGAAAATGTAATCAAGTAGAAATGCAATTATATTTTCTTTGTTTATGATATCTGACCATGAAATATCTGAGCATAAATACCCACATTTTCTCCAACAGTTGCAGTTTTTAAGCACATTTTGCACTCTGATAACTCAAAGATAGTTTTCCACTTTCAGACTTGCCATGGTCTTCGTTTCTCAAGAGTATGCAAAACGTCTGATGAAATGTGGTTTATAAACAAAATGACAATGGTTTGAAAAGCAGGTGGAATACATTCACTACTACTAACTCAAGGCATCTGACTCAGAGGAGTACTTAGCATTGCCTCCCAAGCATTTGAAATCTATGTGGGATGCCCCAAAATCATGAGCTGAAGAGTCTGGGGCCAAGCCAGTCCTGCTTACAAGATAAGCTCTGCCTGGGAGGAATCAGGTAATTCCGATATCAAAGACAGCAGGAGGCTGTGGAGAAGAGATTATTGTGAGATTGCCTCAGGCTGTTAACTTGGCTGTAAGCAAAAGTGGCCCCAGTGACTGTGGACCTGATGAAAGATGTGTTTTTTGACAAGATGGTGCCAGTGTGATAGAGTGAATTGAAGGTATTTTGGCTGAGAAGACCTCTGAGAGCTGAGTGAGGTTTTAAAAGGGCCTTGTGAAGAGGAAGTGGGTTATGGTCATGGTGCTGTGTACCCCTGGCTGCTGCTATATGTTAGATTCCTTCATATCCAGCTGAGGGAGGGAAAGGACAGCTCTCCACTCTGCTTTAAAAAAAGTGGCAATGTGCATACACAGGATCTCTCCTTAACTCCTGCTCATTTTCTCAGTGCCTAGATGACACACCAATAATAATTTTCACAGATTGTAGTCACAAACAATGTAAACACCATATAGTTTTTAGCTCTGAAGAGGCAATCTTCAGCAGCACGGTATGTGAGAATTGTTTCAGCAAGGACACCCATCCAGCAAAGCAAGTGTTTGGGTAACTTCAAGTTTGTGAGAGTTCTTCATGAATGGAACAACTCCTGTTTGCTAAAATGCTTTGCTGGGTCAGAGCCTTAAATATAAGACGATGTTCAAGGCATAGTATATTTGCACAGAACAATATTCTGTGTGTTAGCATTCCCTTGAGGGTTGCAGGAGAACTTGAACAACTTCACAACAGATGCGTAATGTCTAATGCTTAAAGACAGTGTCAAACAAGCCTATCATTATGGAGAAAAATATGCTTCTGTAATTCTGGGACTGTCAGTATATTGTATTATCAAGTGACGATGTAAGCAGAAGACACGACAAGATTACCAGCTCTTTTACGTTTTCTGTTTTAGACTCTTGAATCTTCATTTTTTTTCCTCGGCTAGATTCATCATCCTGTTCAATTACTTTATAAACTTGGTTTTTCTGCTTTCCGCACTTCATAAGAACGAGCTTTTAAAGTGAAAAAATAAAATAATAATTAAGGAAGCAACTTAATTTAAGTGGAAAATTTCACAGATGCAGAAGAGGGGTAGAAGGATGAGGAAATTTTAAAGTTGGTCATCCACAAGGTGGTAAAATTTAACATGCCTTCAGTAACCAAGATTGGTTTTTGGAATTCAGCTTGAATGGGAAAAGCTGAAAATCTATTCTGTGTTATGCAGTGACTAAATGGGTTAGCAGCTATGACTCATGAATGACCCCTGCTTCTTCTAATGCTGCTAACATACTGTAGGTCACCTACCTATTAATATTCTCTTAAGAGAATTTTGCAGCCAAAGAGCTTGTCTTTCACACCAGCAGCAGTTGATCCAATAAAATATATTCCCTCACCCATCTCTTCAGTACTATTGTAATTTGGTAAAAAATAAACAGTCTAATTCCAGTCCCAAATATGACTGCCATGGAAATGTTCATAGTATTACAATAGTGACTCTAAAAATGCAATGAGAAGCCAAAAGTAATAGCTATTGTAATGGAAATATAATTAAAATACATTGAAGTAACTACACTTTTTTTTCCTCAGCTCTGTGCCTTTATTCAGATAACCTGAACACCATCATATGAACTATTTTTCTGCTATTGATTGGGAAAGTGAAGATTATATGATCTCACATGCTCAGAAGCACAAGTCTTTCTGAAAGCCGGAATGTCTCATGACTAGCTACAGGATAGCACAATGTGTTCTACAATATAGAAGGCTTACAAAGATATAAATCCACACCAATTTTCCAGATTCATACCTGTTTAAATGAGGAAAATCTGTCCCAGACCATATTAGTCTGTATCTTAGGGTGGACAAAAGCAAGCAGTTCTGTAGCACCAAATAGCCTTGCAATTCTGTAGCAGTGTTTCCATAGTAGAAAGGAAGTTAACTTTTTCATAAAATAATTCTTAAAACTCAATCAGGCTATGCCTACACTACAGATTTGATGGCAGCATGGCTATGCTGGCATAGTCCCCTACTTTACAAACAGCCTACACTGCTGGAAAGCTTTTCTGTTGATGTAGGAACACCACTTTTCCAAACAATATTAATTACGTTGGTAGAAACCTTCTTATGTTGATACAGATGTGTCTACACTGGATAATTTGTTGGCATTCCTATGTCCCCAAGAGTGAGTGTGTTTTTTTACAATATCCTTAAGTAATGTACCTGCTGAGAGGCATAGACTAAGCGGTCATGCTCAAATTTTAGGGAACACCCTTTGCTAGTGGCCTCCAAAACAGTCATCCTGGTTTTTTGTTTTGTTTTGTTTAGTTTTTTTTTAAAGTATGTTAGTGCTATGAGGAGTCAAGGCTATGGTTACACTACAACAATCTGCTGAAAGGAGTCACTGGCAGAAGTTTCCCAACAAAACTTTTGACGACAGTGCAGCCACGCACAAAAGCCTATTGGAAGAGTGCGCCACTCTGTCAAAGGAGTGGCTGGACTATCCTGGAAACACAGCGCCTGGAAGCACAGCACACAGGGCTGCTCATTGTTCTGGATGCCCTGTGTGTTGCGAAAAAGCCTCCCAGAGTGTCCACACAGCTTTTTTGTTGACAGTCTGTCAAAGCAACGTTATGCCTCTTGGCTGAGAGGCAGAACGCTGCTGGCGAAAGTGCTGAGTTTTGTCAAAAAAATGCATTTGTGTGTGGACATTCCAATAGTTTTGTCGACAAAAACTGGGTTTTGTTGGCAAAACTCTCCAGTGTGACCATAGCCAAAGTGTGACTGCTCCCTCCAAATATGTAAGGTGAGGGTAATCCCCTCTCCAAAAGCATCATAGCTCTTCTGCCTGCTTCTCTTCTGCAGGTAATTAGTAGTGCCCGTCCTGTCTAAACTATCCAAACAAAAAGCAGTCAAGTAGCACTTTAAAGACTAGCAAAATAGTTTATTAGGTGAGCTTTCGTGGGACAGACCCACTGCTTCAGACCATAGCCAGTGGGTCTGTCCAACGAAAGTTCACCTAATAAACTATTTTGCTAGTCTTTAAAGTGCTACTTGACTGCTTTTTGTTGTGAGAGTGTATAGACTAGCACGGCTCCCTCTCTGTTACTGTCTAAACTAGTGTGGAGAAGCTGAAACTATGAGTGCTATATTTATTCTATTGGTCAGAAACTGTCTTTGTCTTCTGTTTGTTCAGCACCTGGTATGATTGTGTATGCAAGGTAATGCCACCATATGAATCATATAAGCTGTGTCTACACATGCACACTACTTTGAAGTAGCGGCACTAACTTCGAAATAGCGCCTGTCACGGCTACACGTGTTGGGCGCTATTTCGCTGTTAACATCGACGTTAGGTGGCGAGATGTCGAAGCTGCTAACCCCATGAGGGGATGGGAATAGCTCCCTACTTCAACGTTCAACATTAAAGTAGGGACCATGTAGTTGTTGCGCGTCCCACAACTTCGAAATTGCAGGGTCCTCCATGGCGGCCATCAGCTGAGGGGTTGAGAGACGCTCTCTCCAGCCCCTCAGCTCAATGGTGGCCGCGTGAAACGGCCCCTTAAAGGTCCCCACCCCCTCCGCTTCTGTGCAGGAAGCTGAGAGAGCGTGCAGGAAGCAGCAATAACATGCGGCTAGCCTGCACGCTCATCTTCAGCCACCGAGACCCCCAAAGGACTTCATGGCCGCCCGGCAGCCCCCCCAGCGCCCTGAGGGAACCCCCCCGAAGGGGAGCCAGGGCAGCCAGGGCAGGAGCCAGGCCGGGAAGCAGCAGCGGGGCCCCTCCTGGACGGAGGCCAAGCTTCGTGACCTGCTGAGGTTCTGGAGCGAGGAGGAGGTGCTCCAGATAATGGGGAACAAGAGGCAGAATGCGGATGCGTTCACTCGGCTGGCCGAGGGCCTGGCTGCCCGGGGTCACCCTGCCCGCACTCCGGACCATGTCCGGAGTAAAGTCAAGGAGCTGCGGCAGGGTTATGCCCGGGCCCGGGATGCAGCCGGCTGATCTGGGGCCGCCCCTGTCACTTGCCCCTTTTACAGGGAGCTCAGGGACATCCTGGGCCCCCGGCACACCTCCTCCCCTCTGGCCATGCTTGACACCTCGGCTGAGGAGCCCCAGCAGGCCCCGGAGCCGGAGTCCACCCCGGAGGCAAGCCCCGCAGCCCGGGGGCCCCCCCCAGGAGCCCACCCCCGGGGCACCGGAGCAGGAGGAGGAAGAGGAGGAGCAGGACTCCTCCTCCACAGAGACGGGGCTCCAGATCCTCCTCCTGCCATCGAGGATCAGCAGCCGGGCGTCCGCCCCCCGGGTGTCCCCCGACTGTGGGAGTGGACCTACAGGTATGTACCCCCCCTGGTGTACACCCCTGGGGTTGAGGGGCGGGGGTAATAGATATGTGGCCAGGGCCCTCCACAAGCCCAGTTGTCCATGGCCCCAAGGACAGCAGTGGCATGTCCCTCACAGGAGTCCATCAGCTCCTGCCCCCGCCCCCAGCACAACACTGCCATGCCCTATCCCCGGGGCAGGGGGGAGCGGAACCTCGAGGGTCCCCCGGGAGGAGGGGGTGGGACAGCCAGCAGCAACAGCAGCAGCATGTGATGGAGTGGGGGAGTGCAAATGCGAGACTCAGGCTAGATATGAGCAACAAGCTGAATAGCTCCCAGGGGCAAAGGATGATCCTGGGGCTACAACTGGCAGGTTACACCTCTGTCCTGAACAAAGAGGAGGGAGGAACCGAGCTGGGTTTGAATCGGGGGCCGCAGTTAGAGGCTAGGGGAAGGGAGAGCTGGAAGGCAGCCAGCCTGAGGAGGGGGAAAGCTACACCCCAGAGGGGCACCCCTCGGGGTCTTCTCCCCAGGACGGGTTGAAAGGACTGTGTCTGACTGCTGTACTGTCACTTCTGGGAGAAACTGGGCATCTGTTGCCTAAGAAACCTCTCCTGTCAGATCCTGCTGAGTGAAGTGAGAGTCACTCCCACCAGGGGACTGGGTGCAGTGCAGGGGGACCCTTGAACCCCATCACAGCAGCATCTCCCGGGGACGGGGATGGGGAACGTGCAGCACAGGGGTGGGGGGACAAGTGCCACGGCTCGGGGCCCACACTAACGGCTGTCTCCACTCTTCTTTCCCCCCTCCTGTGTTCCACAGCTGCACCATCGGAAGGACCGGAGAGTGCCGGCAAGGCTTCAGTGGTCCCGGAATCCCCTCTGGGGCCATCGCTCCAGGCCAGCCCCTCGATGGAGGACCGACCGGCCCCACGGCGGGCAAAACGGCGGACCCGGCAGCAGCCGCCGGTGATGGACCCCCAGCTGCTGGCCCTCCACCACTGGCAGGTGGAGGTCGCGGAGCAGCGGCTGTGGGTGGAGCAACGCCGCCTCCACCTCCAGGAGTGGGAGCTGGCCTGGCGCCAAGAGGCATGGGGGGCCTACATGGAGACCTTTAACCGCCCAGGGGATTACCTGGCCCCCCATGCCGCGCCGGCCACCGCTGCACCCGCCCTGCATACTCCACCCGCCGTGCCACCCGCTGCTCCTGTAATCGCCATGCCGTCCGCCATCGCCCCGCCACCCGCCACCGAGGGCCGTTCCGCCGAGGGAGACCTGGGGCCAGCTGACACTCGCCGGCGGTATCTACCGGTCCACCCAGCCCCCAGCCAGCCCCGGACAGGGCTGAGGCCGAGGAGGGGCTCCCGGCCGCCCACCCCCAGTGCTGGACTATAGGGGCGTGGGGCCCAGGACGTGCCCCCCTGCCTTGTATATATTCCCCCCACTGTTTTGTTGTTCGGCCTTGTATATAGTTTGTATTTATTTATTTGTGACCCCCATTTGCACAGTATGATCCTTCCCCCCCCATGTAAATAGTTCTCCCCTTCCTTGTTATCCCTGTTTTTTTTGGTTAATATATACATACACATTTCATATTTAAGTTAGTTAGAAGTTCCTATATATAGTTAGTATTAGTTAGAACAGATTTCAAAGTAAACAAGTTTGATTTCACAAACAAGTGTCTGCTTTTATTTGTCCAGGAAAAGTGTGTGGGGGGTGTGCTGTTGGGTGCTCCATGGTGTGGGCATAGGGGCAGGGAGTGTTATGGAGGATGGGGGCATCAGTGGGGGGCCTGGCAGCGTTCACCCCGCGGCCTCATCAAAGTGGGCCCGAAGGGCCTCCCGGACCCGGGTCCCTTCGGAGTCCACCTGGCGACTGGGGGCAGCGGGTGGCTGCACATCGGCCCTGCTGGCCTCCACAGCCCAGCCCTGAAAGAAGGCCTCCCCCTTGCTCTCCACGAGGTTGTGTAGGGCGCTGCACGCACCCACAATCTGGGGTATGTTGGTGGGGCCCGCATCCAGGAGGGTGAGGAGACATCTCCAGCGCCCTTTGAGGCAGCCAAATGAGTGCTCAACCACCTGGTGCGCATGGTTCAGGCGCTGGTTGAAGCGCTCCTGGCTGGCTGACAGATGGCCCATGTACGGGTGCATGAGCCAGGGCCGGAAGGGGTATGCCGCATCTGCGATGACGCAGAGGGGCATGGTGGTGTCCCCCACAGGGATCTCCTGCTGGGGGATGTAGGTCCCCGCCTCCAGCCGGCGAAACAGGCCCGAGTTCCGGAAAACCCGGGCGTTGTGGGTGCTGCCAGGCCAGCCCACATAAATGTTCTGGAAACGGCCCCGGCTGTCCACCAAGGCCTGGAGGACTACTGAGTGGTAGCCCTTCCGGTTGATGTACCGTCCTCCACTGTGCTTCGGGGCGCAGATGGGGATGTGAGTTCCATCCAGAGCCCCGAAGCAATTGGGGAAGCCCAGGGTGGCAAAGCCCACGAAGGTGGCATCTGGGTCCCCCAGCCTCACGAGCCTGTGGAGGAGCATGGCGTTGATGGCGCGGACGACCTGCAGGGAAAGCACATGGGAGAGCACCAATGAGGGGTGTGCAGGGTGTGTGTGGCCCTCCCCTGCCCTGCCCTGCCCTGCCCTCCCCTGCCAGGGCCCCCCTTCTCTCCCCTTCCCTCCCCTCCCCTGCCAGGGCTGCCTCCCCCCGCTCGCCCCGTGGGTCCTCTTACCTCCATGAGGACAGCCCCGATGGTGGCCTTGCCGATGCCAAACTGCTGGCCCACGGATCGGTAGCTGTCTGGAGTGGCCAGCTTCCAGACAGCGATGCCGACCCGTTTCTCCACAGGGAGGGCACGCCACATAGCGGTGTCCTGGTGCCTGAGTGTGGGGACGAGCCACTGGCATAGCTCCAGAAATGTCTGCTGGCTCATCCGAAAGTTCCTGAGCCAGCGGTCATCGTCCCACTCCCCAAGCACCAGCCACTCCCACCAGTTGGTGCTGGTGGGGTAGCTCCACAGCCACCGGCGTGTGAGGCGGCAGGGGGGTCGGGGTGCTGCAGGGTTGGGGGTTGAGTCCTCCTCCCCTGCGGGCATCTCCTCCTCTGTGGCAAGGAGGTGCTTAGCTGCCTCCTGCATGGCACGGAGCAGGGTGAGCACTGCTCCTGCAGGGGCGGCTAGGTGGACCTCTGGCTGCTGCTGCTGCTGCTGCTGCTGGGGGTCCATGACTGCGTTGCCCGAGGTGTGCGTGCCTATGGCTCCGCAAACCGCATGCTGTGCAGGCTGCGTGTGTCTGGGAGGGGCCCTTTAAGGGAGCAGCTAGCTGTTGCCCCAGAAGCACTAGTCTGCCCTGTGACCTTGTCTGCAGCTGTTCCTGGCACCCTTATGTCGATGTGTGCTACTTTGGCGTGTAGACGTTCCCTCGCTGCGCCTATTTCGATGTGGTGCTGCGCAACGTCGATGTTGAACATCGACGTTGCCAGCCCTAGAGGACGTGTAGACGTTATTCATCGAAATAGCCTATTTCGATGTCTCCACATCGAAATAGGCTACTTCGATGTAGGCTTCACGTGTAGACGTAGCTATAGTGACATTTGTTACAGTTAAAACTATGACAAATTATACCTTTTAAAATTTGGACTCTTGTCCTATAAATTGCCAGATATTGAGTTGGCTTCCTTTGATAAACTTAGTTCCTGTCTCCTCTTCCACAGGCAATATTTTTAAATATTGGAACTTGTCACAAGACATTTATCTTCTCTATATAGAGAGATTATAGTGGATGAAACCATTGCCGTGTGGGATATCTTCTTGATTTTTGAATCCTTCAAAAGTACTTGAAAGGGTGCTACTGTAGTAGTGTTTTACATACAAAGCATCAGAGAGCAGTTATATAGAGTTAAGGGTAGTTAGCCATGGACTATCACCCACTACTACAATAAAAAATGTTTTATTTTAATGCCTTGCAATATCCATTGATAGAAAACAAGAAGTACTTTTATATTGAAGATGTTGGTGCAGCATTCTTGACCATTAAACTTTGTTATGCTCAAAAATTAATTTCTGAAAAGAGAATAGCATGTGTTAAATTATTCAAAGAAGAAAATCATTATCCTTGCTAGTTACAAGAATACACATCTTCACTGGCATGCACAAAGACTGCCTTTTAAATTTATTACAGTATATTAGCAAATTCACAGTAAATTAATCTTGGAATCCCATTTAGCTTTTGTTTAAATCCAAAATTCAACAAATCACTAAAGCATACACTCCGTTCATTGCTAATTAACAAAGTATTAACTCACATCCTTAAGTTCTCTTCCTCAATGTACTGTTAACATGCACTCGCTACTCGTTAGTTTGCACCAGCATGGTCTACAGGGGCCAGTTAGAGGGCAAAAAGTTACAGCGCTTCAGAGTCAAAAACAATAAGAAGTCCTGTGGCACCTGATAGACTAACATATTTTGGAGCAGAAGGTTTCATGAGCAAAGACCTGCTTTGTCAGATGTATGAGTGTGGAGGGTGGGGAGGTAGTGGTTCCTGAGGAGGGTTTAAAGAGGGAGTTGCAGTCAAGGGGAGGGCCAGAGTTGACAAGGTCTGTCAGTCAAGGAGCATGTGGCCCACTATCTGCAGTTAATGTGGAGGAGTGAACATCAAGAGTGGGGAGACTGCTCCACGATGCATAGCCTTTTAGTTTACACTGTGGTGCCATGAAGACCAGCCCTTAGCTGGAGAACGGGTTTGTTCTACAAGGTGAAGAACACTTTCTGTAGAGTCGGTGAGAGTTGAATGCACTTAACTTCTCAAAAGATTGTGGTGATAATACTTAACCTACTGTTCCAGGCATGTTCTGAGCAATATGAAATTGGCTTTACACACTGCGTACACTCATCATGTGCTTGATCTCAGTAGACCAACAATGGGCCAATAACTATTACTACCCAGGTGGTCTAAAAACAGCTTTAATTTTTTAAGAATGAAAAATAATTGAAGGGCTGGGTAAACACAGTGGTAAATTGATCCCTCTTGTGTTCAACTGAATTCAGTGACTATGTCCATCGTTTTTCAACGATAAGGTATACATGTGTGCATTTATGTACGAGCAGATAGCAAACCTCATTTTCACACCCATGTTAAAAGCTGCTAGAAACCCTTGTAAATATGGTATATTTCCCTATTGTTTGTTGTTTTCACGTCACGGCTGTTTCAGTCTCTTTAATAACACAATAGCCGCGTCCACACGTGCATACTACTTCGAAGTAGAGGCACCAACTTCGAAATAGCGCCCGTCACGGCTACACGTGTAGGATGCTATTTCGAAGTTAACATCGACGTTAGGCGGTGAGACTGCGAAGCCTCTAACCCCATGAGGGGATGGGAGTAGCGCCCTACTTCGACGTTCAACGTCGAAGTAAGGAATGTGTAGTCATTGCGCGTCCCGCAACATCGAAATTGCGGGGTCCTCCATGGCGGCCATCAGCTGAGGGGTTGAGAGACGCTCTCTCCAGCCCCTGAGCTCAATGGTGGCCGCGTGAAACAGCCCCTTAAAGCTCCCTGCCCCTTCCCTTCCTGTGCAGGAAGCTGAGAGAGCATGCAGGCAGCAGCAGTAACAGGCAGCTAGCCTGCACGCTCCTCCGCAGCCACCCACACCCCCACCCGACACGATGGCCACCCAGCAGCCCCCCCAGAGCCCCCAGGGGACCCCCCCAAGGGGAGCCAGGGCTCACAGCCCAGCAGCCAGGCGGGGAAGCGACAGCGGGACCCCTCCTGGACGGAGGCTGAGCTTCGGGACCTGCTGGGGCTCTGGAGTGAGGAGGAGGTGCTCCAGGTAATGGGGAACAAGAGGCAGAACGCGGATGAGTTAGCTCAGCTGGCCGAGGGCCTGGCCGCCCGGGGTCACCCTGCCTGCACTCCGGATCATGTACGCAGTAAAGAGAAGGAGCTGCGGCAGAGTTACCCCTTTTACAGGGAGCTCAGGGCCATCCTGGGCCCCCGGCACACCTCATCCCCTCCGGCCACTCTTGATACCTCGGCCGAGGAGCCCCAGCAGGCCCCGGAGGCGGAGTCTGCCCGGGAGGCAAGCCCCGCACCCCAGGGGACCCCCCAGGAGCCCACCGCCGGGGCACCGGAGGAGGAGGAGGAGAGGGACTCCTCCTCCAGTGACACCGGCCTCCAGATAATGATGCCGTCCTGGAGCTCCAGCCGGGCATCCGCCCCCCAGGTGTCCCCCGACCTTGGGAGTGGACCGTCAGGTATGTACCCCCCCCGGTGCACACCCCCAGGGTTGAGGGGCGGGGGTAATAGATATGGCCAGGGCCCTCCACATGCCTAGATGACCATGGCCCCAAGGACAGCAGTGGCATGTCCCTCACAGGAGTCCATCAGCCACTGCCCCCCCGCACGACAGTGCCATGCCCCATCCCTGGGGCTGGGGGAAGCGGAACCTCTAGGGTCCCCCGGGGGGAGGGGGTGGGACACCCAGCAGCAGCAGCAGCAGCAGCAGCAGCAGCAGCAGCATGTGGTGGAGTGGGGGGAATGCAAATGTGAGACTCAGGCTAGATATGAGAAACAAGCTGAATAGCTCCCAGTGGCTAAGGATGATCCTGGGGCTACAACTGGCAGGTTACACCTCTGTCCTGAACAAAGAGGAGGGAGGAGCCGAGCTGGATTTGAATCGGGGGTGGCAGTTAGAAGATAGGGGAAGGGAGAGCTGGAAGGCAGCCAGCCTGAGGAGGGGGAAAGCTACACCCCAGAGGGGCACCCATCGGCGTCTTCTCCCCAAGACGGGTTGGAAGGACTGTCTCTGACTGCTGTACTGTCGCTTCTGGGAGAAAGTGGGCTTCTGTTGCCTAATCAACCTCCTGTAGTACCTGCTGAGTTGAGAGTCACTCCTGCCAGTGGACGGGGTGCAGTGCAGGGGGACCCCTGAACCCCATCACAGCAGCATCTCCCGGGGACGGCGATGGGGAACCTGCAGCAGAGATGTGGGGGGACAAGGGCCACGGCTCAGGGCCCACACTAACGGCTGTCTCCACTCTTCTTTCCCCCCTCCTGTGTTCCACAGCTGCACCATCGGAAGGACCGGAGAGCACCGGCGAGGCGTCAGTGGTCCCGGAAAGCCCTCCAGGGCCATCGCTCCAGGCCAGCCCCTCGGTGGAGCAACGACCGGCCCCACGGCAGGGAAGATGGCGGATGCAGCACCACCAGCTGCCGGCGACGGACCCCCAGCTGCTGGCACTGCACCGTCGGCAGCTGAAGGTCACTGAGCAGTGGTTGTGGGTGGAGGAACGCCGCCTCCAGCTGCAGAAGCGGGCACTGGCCTGGCGCCAGGAGGCATGGGGGGCCTACATGTGGACCCTCAACCGCATTGCGGAGTCCCTGGCCCCCCAGGCCACGCTGGCCGCTGCAGCGCCCGCCCTGCCTGCTCCACCTGCTGCTCCACCCACTGCTTCACCCGCTGCGCTGTCCACCGTCGCACCGCCACCCGCCACTGAGGGCCATTCTGCCGAGGGGGACCTGGGGCCAGATGACACTCGCCGGCCGTATCTCCCGGTCTGCCTGCCCCCAGCCAGCCCCGGCCAGGGCTGCGGCTGAGGCAGGGATCCCGGCCACCCACCCCCAGCGCTGGACTGAAGGGGCGTGGGGCCCAGGATGTGCCCCCCCTCTTTGTATATATTCCCCCCAGTTTTAAGTTAGTTTTTTGCTGTAAATAGTTTGTATTTGTGACCCCTGTCTTACAATGCTGATTCTTACCCTGCCATGTAAATAGTTCTCCCCTTCCTTGTCTTCCCCTTTCATATTTCCCTGTTTTTATAATATATACATATGTAAGTTAGAATTTCCCTGTACATAGTTAGACGTTGAGATAGTAATAATAAGAGTTCAAAAGATGTTTGATTTGACAAACAACTGTCTGCTTTTATTTTTACAAGAAAAGTGGGAGGGGTGTGCTCTTGGGTGCTCTGTGGTGCGGGTGTAGGGGCAGGGAGTGTTGTGGAGGATGGAGAGGGTGCAGTGGGGGGGCCTGCCAGCATTCACCCTATGGCCTCATTGAACTGGGCCTGCAGGGCCTCCCGGCCCCGGGTCCCTTCGGGGTCCACCTGGCAACTGGGGGCAGCGGGTGGCTGCACATTGGCCCTGCCGGCCTCCACAGCCCAGCCCTGAAAGAAGGCCTCCCCCTTGCTCTCCACCAGGTTGTGTAGGGCGCTGCACACACCCACAATCTGGGGTATGTTGGTGGGGCCCGCATCAAGGCGGGTGAGGAGACACCTCCAGAGCCCTTTGAGGCGCCCAAATGTGCGCTCCACCACCTGGCGTGCATGGTTCAGGCACTGGTTGAAGTGCTCCTGGCTGGCAGAGAGATGAGCCGTGTATGGGTGCATGAGCCAGGGCCGGAAGGGGTATGCCGCATCTGCGATGACGCAGAGGGGCATGGTGGTGTCCCCCACAGCGATCTCCCGCTGGGGGATGTAGGTCCCCGCCTCCAGCCGGCGGCACAGGCCCGAGTTCTGGAACACCCGGGCGTTGTGGGTGCTGCCAGACCAGCCCACATAAATGTCCAGGAAACAGCCCCGGCTATCCACCAAAGCCTGGAGGACCACTGAGTGGTAGCCCTTCCTGTTTATGTAGCGTCCTCCACTGTGTTCCGGGGCACGGATGGGGATGTGGGTCCCATCCAGAGCCCCGAAGCAATTGGGGAAGCCCAGGGTTTCAAAGCCCGTGATGGAGGCATCTGGGTCCCCCAGCCTCACAAGCCTGTGGAGGAGCAGGGCATTGATGGCACGGATGACCTGCAGGGGAAGCACATGGGAGAGCCCCAATGAGGGGTGTGCAGGGTGTGTGTGGCCCTCCCCTGGCAGGGCCCCCCTCCCCTCCCCTCTCCTTCTCTCCCCTGCCAGGGCTGCCTCCTCCTTCCCCAATGGGTCGTCTTACCTCCATGAGGACAGCCCCGATGGTGGCCTTGCCGACGCCAAACTGCTGGCCCACGGATCGGTAGCTGTCTGGAGTGGCCAGCTGCCAGACAGCGATGCTGACCCCTTTCTCCACGCTGAGGGCACGTCGCATGGCGATGTCCTGGTGCTTGAGTGCGGGGGTGAGCCACTGGCATAGCTCCAGAAATGTCTGCCGGCTCATACGAAAGTTCTGGAGCCAGCGGTCGCCGTCCCACTCTCCGAGCACCAGCCGCTCCCACCAGTCGGTGCTTGTGGGGTAGCTCCACAGCTGCCGGCGTGTGCGGCGGGGCGGGGGTGGTGGTGTGCTACAGGGTTGGGGGTTGAGTCCTCCTCCCCTGTGGGCAGCTCCTCCTCTGTGGCAAGGAGGTGCTCAGCTGCCTCCTTCATGGCATCAAGCAGGGCAAGCACTGCTCCTACAGGGGCGGCTGGGTGGACCTCTGGCTGCTGCTGCTGCTGCTGCTGCTACTGGGGGTCCATGAGTGCGTCGCTCAAGGTGTGCGTGCCTATGGGTCTGCAGACCGCGTGCTGTGCAGGCTGCGTGTGTGTGGTAGGGGCCCTTTAAGGGAGCGGCTAGCTGTTGCCCCGGAAGCGCTAGTCCGCCCTGTGACCCTGTCTGCAGCTGTTCCTGGCACCCTTATGTCGATGTGTGCTACTTTGGCGTGTAGACGTTCCCTCGCAGCACCTATTTTGATGTGGTGCTGCGCAACGTCAAAGTTGCCAGCCCTGGAGGACGTGTAGACGTTATTGATCGAAATAGCCTATTTTGATGTCTCTACATCGAAATAAGCTACTTTGATGTAGCGTTCACGTGTAGACGTAGCTAATGAAGAATATATGGATTACTGTCTTCCATAGGTGCTATGTGTATATTAAAAGATCTGTTTAAAAACAAAATTTTCTTCTTTCTTAGAAGAAGACTGCTACCCCCATTCACTCTACGTAACCTTTTAATCTACGTGTCTCCCCATTCATTTCAATGACAGTACTTGCAAAACAGTGAGGGTATTAGAAACTTACACTACGCAAATAGGCATTTTTACTCCCAGAACCTTCATGAACTGGATTACGGCAATGGTAAAAGCCCTGAGCCCAAACACAGATCACACATTGTAACTCTTTGTTCATAAATAGCAGAATTCCTTTCCAAGACAACTGCAGCTACATTTAGTAATTTTGGTTGTGGGAAGATTATTCGGGTGCAGTTGTCCAGAAAACCTTCTTTGCAAAAAAAAGCAGCTTTGATTCAGGCCTTTAAGGCTATTTATGTGAAAGGTGTGGGCAGTCATAAATTGATTTAGCACCAGGCAGTAATCCCTGGAGGATTTAGGAACCATGAAATTAGAGTTTATCCATTGACTCTAGATCTCTTCATTCAGCACCACTTCTAGGATTTAGACTCAAGAGAGAGATTTTTCTCCTCTGGTGTTAGTTACCTTGTGTAAGTGTCCTTTGCACAGGAATTGAAGCATAGTTTTAGTCCACTTAGGACGGAGGTGTGGAGGTATATTTTTCCCTGGATTAGGGTGCAATGTCTGAGCCTGCTGTTTTTTGTCAGAAGGGTTTAGCTAGTAGTGACTGTAGAGACCTGTATGAAAAGATTGAGACTGGCACTCTTTGCTGACCAAATAGAACTGAGTTGTTCCTTGCCTCTGGAGCGGGGTAGTGTTTCCATGGAATACAGGGGAGCTGGCCACTGAGGAAGCTTCTTTTAGGATTCAGGAACCGGGGACTCTTGGAATCTTCCCTGCTTGACTTTGTGAAGAGGTGTAAGACGCTCACAGATTTGAAGAAAGTGATGACTTGATAATCCAGCCAGATTTGGTCTTTAGAGCAAGTTAACAACACTTCTCAGTGTCACAAGTTTTGCTTCAAAAACTCATCAAGTTTTTTTTGGCCTGGAATGTGTTGACTGAGATAAAAGTTTTGATGCAGATATTTAAAAACTACTCAGTATCAAAATGGAATAGCTCATTTCAACCTTTCCATCTCATTTTGAACTACATGTTTTTCCATAAAATATCTATAGCAAATACCTATATCTATATCTATCTAATGTTGATTTGACATATCAAAACAGTATTTTGGTGAAGAAATTTCAATATTTTTACTTTAGTGGTTTTATTTCACAGAAATTCACATTTTTGGCTTCAATTTCAACTGGGGATGAAAACAATTTTTGAAATGTCAGAGTTTCCAGCAAGATGGAAGTTCCATTCTTCTGATCATCCCTTGTGAGCTCTTCTTACATTGTTAATGAACCAGTGAGTCCTCCCTGCATGAAAGTGAACACTAGTCAAAGGAAATAACTCTGCCTGTCAAATCTGCCTCAGTGAGAGATTCCAAAATATTATTTTTTCTTATTTACTTACTTGTTTTTTTGTTCAATCTACTACTTCCCTTTTAGTCACCCTTACTGTATGAAATATTTGCTTAATTTCTAGCTCGAACGTGCTTGGCTGTATCTCGCATTAAGAATTCTTTTGGATGTTATAATGATGCATCTGCCCCACACTGGCCCCCTAAAGGATTAATAGAACCCTAGGATTGCTGTGCAGAAAGCAACCAATAGGAAAGGGGCTATGAGGAGGGCCTTGTTGGCCCTTTTTAAAAAGAGCTGAAGGGCAGAGCAGATTCATTTGCTACTTGGAGCTCAGAGAGATGGGGAGATGTTTCTGCCTTGCAGGGGGAAGAAAGCTAGGGCCTTTTGATAAAGTAGTGTTGGGCATTAATAGGGAGGGTGAGTCTGAGTGAGTCTGAGCTCTGTGTTGACTCCTGGCATGCTGGGGCCCTGAGATAAGTGGAAAATATGCAGCATGTGCCTGACATCTGCAGGGTCTCTGGGCTGGGACCTGGAGTAGTGGGTGGGTCTGGGTTGCCCCACTCCCACTTATTACTGAGGAGGTGGCCAAACCACAGACTATAGTTCCCATAGAAGGTGGGGAGCATAGAGTGCTGCACAGCCAGAAGGCTGTCATGAGAATGATGTTGTGGTACAGAGGGTTATGTGGGTCCTAGAGCAGTAGAAACAGTGGTGAGACACAATCAGAAAAGAGCATACTGGCTAGCAGAGCTAATTCATGGGACAGCCAGCAGGAGGTGCTCCAGTGGTAATATCCTACCACAGACATAATCAAAAGTGGTGCAAATTGCTGCACATTCACAAGCAAAGTTGACCAAGGATAATTTCCAGTGTGTTTCTCATTGTTGTCAAATATTTGACAATAGCTAGAGATGTAATACTATCTTCAAACAGATATTCATTTAAAATTTCCATTCTCTTGTCTGTAAAAATCAGAAGCTTTTCTTACGCTTGCAGAACTGTTCTTCTATTTTTGCAGAAATGTGGTAAAACCAAGAGGGTTTGGTGGCTTTTAAGCATGTAATAAAATGCTGTTTTGGGAAGGTGTACAGAACTGGCTACGTACTACAAATATCACAGACTGCCTGAAGGAATATAAAAACTGTAATCTAAGGAACACGCTAGCTGTTTTCTGTGCCATCGTATATGGGAGAAGAAAGATATTTTTTTAAAGCGATTATGTTCCCAGGTTCTGAATATTCAGGTTCATCTCTTTTTTTGGAGATTCCCAAAAGGATATATTAAGCACACTAAATTTTTAGCTGAAGTAATCAGGCTCTAACTTCTTTTTAAATCAAATTACCAATCAGCTAATGGTGTGCCTGAAATCATTTACATTACCAGGAGAAGTGTGGTTACATCACTTAGATGCAAAGATTGCGCCATATTTGTTCTCTCAACACAACAAAAGCCTCCTTTAGGAAATCTTTTTACTCTGATAATTTATGCTGATAAATCAGTGGCCCAGACTCTGTACACTTAAATATCTACATTGGTAGTAATTTGAATAATTTCTTTTTTTTTTATTTTTTCCATTTTGTAACAAGTTTCCTCTTATTGCTTTGTATCTCCCCATTTTCATATTTCCTTGTGTGCTTATCTACATTCTTTTTATTTGCTCTCTTCTTTTCTTTTAGTCTCCTTTCCTCCTTTTACAGCTCTTCCCTCATTTACACATGTTCTCAACTTTCTCTCTGCTTTCCCCGTCTCTAGGGATGTTAAACTGTTAACTGGTAAGCATACTGATCAGCACAAGAGTTACCCAGTAAGTGTATTGGTAAGCTGGCTCTTTCAAGTGAATTCTGGTGGTGGCCAGCTGAGCTGGCCACAGCAGCCCCAGCTATGGTGGGTCTGCGGGAGAGGCAACCTCACAGCTCCAGCAGGATCTCATGGCTGTGGCTATGGTGGGGATAGATGGCAGGCCCTTCTTTAAAATGACTAATCAGTTAAATGCTAGCATTTAACTGACTAACAATTTTAATATCCCTTCCTGTCAATTGGTCCTCTGAATTCCCTTTTTTTCCATTCCCCTTCAGCCAAATTGTCCTTTTCCACTTTATGGTCATTGTCCTTCCACATCTTTTGACTCTGTGAATTTTCTTGTCCTGTCATGTGGCATTTGAACTAGTCTGAGAACAGAGGTCCCTGCTAGGGAGTTAGGTCATTGCTGCTGGTGTGACTGTTTTGTACTATCATCAATAAACATCAGCAGGACTTGCCAGCTCTACAATTTGTGCACCCTAATGGTAGCACAAGTAAGCACTGAAATTAAGTTCTTGGTTTTTCAAAATAAAAACAGGTACTTGGCCTAAAAGAGTATCTGAAGGAAGGATGGGTGATGGATGGATGGTAGAGATGTTTGGTCACTCCTTAAAATACTTCCCAGCAGATCTGTCTCTTCGTCCCCATCCTGCTTCCTTGTTCCTCCTGTGTTCCCTCAACTTTTGGGGAATTTAGTTTTGGAGTCTGTCTCTGTTCTGGGACCAGATGAACATATGCTTTCAAGCCAGGCTGCATTTCTGTCAGATGTAAGTTTGTACCCAGCAGATGGCATGAATAGAGATCAACTTTTGCATGAATTTAGCAAATCTAGTTAGGCTGGGTCTATGCTACCTAGTTTTGGCACCAAAAAACAAAAAAACAAAAAAACCAGAAACAAAACAGGGAGCTTATACACGGCAGTGAGGCTTTTGCAGGGGAAAACCCTCAACTTTCACACAAAAAATTCCTATCTTTGTGAGAGACTTTTTCTTTTCATTTCCCTTCATTGTTGAAAAAGAGCCAGTGTAGACACTGCTCTTGGTTTTGTTGACAGAATTGACTGCTGCCAGTATCCTGCATTTCCTGTCCTGATCACTCTGTTTAGTGTCTTGATTTCTGCTGCCATTAAGGAATGCACCCTCTCCCCTTTCAAAGCTCTAGCAATATCTGACAGCTGAATGTGTTGCTTCCTTTAGGAGAGCAAATCATTGGAATGCTCCTGTTCTGCCCTGCACCAGGAACACAGCAGGAGGCATCCTGCTGCTGGAGAGAGAGAGAGACTGCTGTGCTGCTTTGATATTCCCCAGCATGTAGAGTTCACAGAGCTATCCATGATGCTGCTCCCAGGAACTAAAGAGGCTGTGAGAGGACTCAGGGGGAATCCCAAGATACACAGCAATCTGTGTTCCCACAACAGTGCACTGAGGGATACACACCCACAGTGCATTGCCTCACACTGTTGATGATGGTGCCCCCAATGTGGACATGAGCTGTCAACAGAGGAAGAAAGTGTAAACACCTTGTGACATTTTTATTTTGTCAACTTTTGGATGTCAATATAAGTTGTGTTGACAAAACTTGGTAGTATATAGAAGGCCTTGGGTATCAGCTTTAATACGTAACTGACAGCTGAACAATTTTATGAGTATTCCACTAATATTGTGATGGAATTTAAGTAGGATAACCACTTTAAACAAGTAAAAATCAGGATTATTCATTTTAACACTAGGTTCTTTTCAGATCAGCTTTTATCTTGGCTGGTATTGCTTCAATCTAGATATTTCTGTTTTTTTCAACTAAATCATCTATTAATTCCCCACCCCCAAGCCATCTGAATGTTGTGTTAATAGTTATTTGATCCAATGGAGATACATAAGTTAAATATTAACATTTGTACACATGCAATCTTTAAACTGTTAACACATCTGTTTTGAGAACCAATAATTACATAAAGGAGCAGGGTTAAATAACTAAGACGTCTTATATTTACCCATAATAATCAATTATAAGTTTTAGTACTCTTATTACATGTATACTTCCAGGACATCAGTAAATAACAAGGATACATTTGTCCTGAAGGCATTTTAATGGTGTAATCTGTGATCTGAATAGTTTGGTATGAAACTGCCAAGTGCAGAATATCACAAGAAATTGCTTTGTTAGGACAATGTGCTTTGGCTTTTAAAGGTGACTATGTAAGCAGCATTATATACTTAAAATCCAACGTATGGTACCTGAGGCCTTACTGAAAATATTGTAGACTCAATCAGAATACTTTAAGTTCTTGGTATTAAATAATAGACAAAAATAAGTATAGTCCTGGAGGAGAGAAAGTCTGTGTACATGGGTTTAGCTATCTGTGGTGTTCATGCTGTGGTGTTGGATTTATATATCCTGTCTTAGGTCTGTTAGAGGAAGATAATCCTCTATTTTCTATTTTGCAGTGTCTGTCAGTTTTAGCTCACTGTTCTGTTTCTAAGCCTCGCCCTTGCTGACTGAGCTAACCTTGTTATCCCCACCCTTGCTCTGGCTTATTTATACTTGGCTCTGCAGATTTCCGAGACCAGCATCTGAGGAAGCGAGTCTGTGCTCACGAAAGCTCATGCTCAAAACTTTTCTGTTAGTCTATAAGGTGCCACAGGACGCTTCGTTGCTGTTCTGTTTTTATGAGTATCCAGTAGATGGCAATAATGTGTAACACTTTTTTTTTTGCATGTCTGCTGTGGAGGGCTTTTTGTTTGATTTCATGGATTGTGTTTTAGTATTAGTGAATCATAGTTATTTGAAATACCTCCAACCCAAACAATTTCTTATAATATTCTAAAGGTGTACGTTCTTCACATAATTGGATTTGTCAGTTATAGATGACCCAAGCCACCCCTCTCAGTCCCATGTTATATTGCTTTGTTTCTTGACCTATACAGGTCATATTATTTCCATAGTTAGCAATACTTTGGAAAACAAACATCAGTCTTTTAAATCTATTGGATGTAGTCCATGCGTTCGTTGATTGTAAGCCCTAAAGGATGTCAAAAGATTATGAACAAGAGACATTTTCCACACAGAGACTGTTTATTAGACGTACAAGGCAGACAGATATACACAGGCCAGCCAATAGGGGGAAGACAATGGGGGAAACTGCATTTGTTGTGGTGTTTCAAAGGGGCCTGGAGCACCTAGCTACTGCCACTGCCACACCAGTAGTGGTGGTGGCGGCCAGTAGCTCTGGGCCCCTTGGAAACTCTGCAGAAGCATTGGCTCCATGTGGCTTCTGAGGGCTGAGGGGTGCAGTCACATACTCCGGGCAGTGCTAAGATCAGAAAGCCCTTGGCCCTGCCTCTCCTGCCCAAGATTCTGCTCTTTCTGAGGGCATGGAGCAGCATCCCCCATCCCCAGACCTGTGGTAGCTGTTGGTCCTGCTGGATGTAATTCTCATGAAAGACATATTGAATGAACAAAAAATTATTCATGGTGTATTTTGTTCACCAACCACACAAATGTGCAGTTCATAATATGGGTTGAACACTTGTGAACTGAAGTCCTTGTGGTAACAAAAAACATTAGTCCTAGTTACACAGCAGACTGTACTGTATTTCCATTTTTTTGTCTATGCTGCCTAATTATGAACTTCTGGTTCCAAACTAAGTGTGTGGTTGACTGGTCAATCCATAACTCTGATTTTTGTAACTCTCAGGTTCTACTGTAGTGTCTGAAATATTTCCTTGTTTTGCGCTATTCCATATATGACTCTACAGTGTCTTTCAGTTTTTTCAAAAGTTTCATAAATCTCTCTAGCGGGGGGGAAATGGACTCTTTTCACAACAGCTTATTTACATAATGTCTGTAAAATACCAATTTTCAACAGAGAAAAACACAAGCCACAATTGTTTTCAAAAACAAATTTACATAATGCATGCAAATGTAATAGTTCTGCATGGTTAGACCAGCACCCTCAGCAAAAATATTTACTTTGGAATGTCAACATTAGAAATCAACAATTCCCAACACTTAAATACAGAGCTTGTGGTTTATAATATTCATTATCGGCACTTAGATTTCACTTTCCCCATGTTCATTAGTAGATTAAGCAGTGCTTTTTTTCTGGTGGTATTTGTGAAAAGACAGATGATATTTAAATAAAAACAGATACTTATTTTCAAGTGTAACTGACATCAGAAAACAACAGGATCTCTTACATCTCAGAGCTACCACCAGTGAGGTGATGGATGGAGTGTAAGAGTGAGGGGACCCACCTCAGCCTCTTCTAAAACCATATTGAGAGTTCTTTTCATACTTCTCCCACGCTTGAGGGACCCGCATTTCCTTCCTTTCACTTCTTTGCTGGCTGATGTGATATGGACTCATCAAGTAGGAGAATCCAAATTAGGATCAACCATAAGATCTAGTGCTTGGCTGGAGATTTCATAGGAATCTAAAGTAGTTGGAGAAGCACCAGAACCCAATGGGAGAATGATCGAAGCCGAGACTTTCTGCCTCCTTTCTTTGATAGCAAGATTGGTCCCTCAGCTGCTTCCCCATCTTATCTAGATAGTGAGGACAGAAAAGAAACCTAATTCTCCCTACCCTCTAAAGGTCCGAGTGCAGAAAAAATCAGAAACCCCTCCTTTAGGCTATGTGTGTACTTCAAATACTGCAGCTGCAGTGCTGCAGCTGTTCTGCTGTAGTATGTCAGTGTAGGCTGTTATTACAGCTATAAGAGGGGTTCTGTAGTAAATCCATCTACCTGAGAGGCAGTAGCTAGGTCAATGGAATAATTCTTCATCCACCTACAGATGTGTATATGATACAGTTAGGCGAGCATAGCTCTGTTACTCATGATGTATATTTTTCTTGTACAGCCCAGCTTTTAGCTCCAAACTGTGTGCATGGGTATGAACGTATACGTTTAATTGGTTGGATCTTGAATGGTGTATTGATTGGCATTAGTTGAAAGATAAATTTTCTCCAGACTGAAAATTTTTTATACTACGGATATTTTTTTCATTCTGAATTGGACTGAAAAATCAATTTGGAAATTGTGGAACAGAAATTCTTAATAACTTTGATTCAGAATTGTCAATGTCATTTTTTTTTCAAAACATTCTACTATAAACTTGTTTCTATATTATATTGAAATGCTAGACTGAAATGGTCAAAATGACAAAGTGGAAACAAAACTTTACAGCATTCTTGAAACAAAAGGAAAGTCAATATAATTTGTTTGTAAAATATCCCATCAAAACTTTCATTGTCATTAACGTTCCCATAAAACTTTTTGATATCAATAACACTGGATTTTTGGACAGAAAATTGTTCTGTGGCTTTTTTTTCACTAACTCTGATGTTTGTTGCCTGTTTCTCATTCTCTACTCTATACCACGTCCTACCACGATACCAGTGTCCAAGATGATGTGAAACCAGCAGGATAAGTGAACTTCCTTTCTAGTTTGGATCTACTTTAACCACTGGTGTGAAACTAGTAATTGCAGCAATTGGGGCTGTCTCATACTCATAGCAAATCAAAACAAAAAAACAGTCATGTAGAACTTTAAAGATTAACAAAGTAATTTATTAGGAGATGAGCTTCTGTGGGATAGACCCACTTCTTCAGATCTAATGCCTTACCAAAACAGACTCAATATATAAAGCACAGAGGTCCAAAAATTATAATCAAAGATGAGAAATCAGAAAAAATATTATCAAGGTTGGCAAATCAGAAGTTAAATGTTAGGTCAAACATCAAAGTATATGTTATTTAATGTACAATTTTGATGAAGAAGTGAAACAAGGCCTAAATTATTTTTAGACTTCAGTCTTAAGACAAAAAAGGAGGGAAAGAGTGCCCCAAAATATGCATACAGAAAACAAAAAAGAACATATTTACATGATCTCTGTAGACTTGAGTTTCAAGAACCCATTGCTCACCCCCGGCTTTTCATAGTAGTAACACCAGCAAGGGCCTACTTTACTTTACTGCTAGATGAAACTACTATAGGTGAATGTTACTATTACTTAGCAAAGACAATCAACACATCTGTTATTCAGGTATTATCCTTTACATGCCTCTTAACGTATATTTCTGAAAAAATGTTAGTTAATGGGGAATTAACTGTTTTCCCTGGTAGCGTGTCTGGAAATTATATAGCATCCCAGAAGAGTGAAATAGCAGTTCTTAAATTATAATGTGTGTGGGGAGGGAGGGAGAGGGTCTTATTCTTAAAATTTGTTTCCAAGGTGTTAACTGTTAATGCAGTCAAAATCAGGGATTCTCTTTAATGATTATTCTGTCTTGAAGTGGCCTGCCAATGTAGAGTGAATAAACAAATCATAGGGAGAGTTTCCAGGGCTGGAATTAGAAAAAAACTCCCTTCTCCTAGTAATCCTGGAATACTAGGTATGTGGCTGGGCATGTAAGAGAGAGAACAGTTGTGGTATCTCACAAAGTCTGTCTTCTCAGACTTGGCAAGGACCACACCATTAATTCAGAAAGGGAAAGGAACAGCTGAAAAAACACTATCATTTCTTTCTTTTGTGTTAATTTTATATTCCATAGTCCTAAATAATAAAACAAAGAAAAAAAATGAAACCCAACAAGCCATATGAATGACTCTGGTCTTATTCTGCAGTGATTTACCCAGGGCCCGTGTGAATTGTCGGGTTTTTATAAAGATGTCTTGTGATTTAGTAATTTAGAGTAAACCTGCAGTTGTCCGAAGTTCATATAAATCACTGACTGATCCGTCTGAAACCGGTTTATCCAGTGAGTAAAAAATAACAATCCGGGAAAAATTCTGTTAATGTTACACTACTATCCCAATTTTCATTTCTCATCTTAACTTTTAGCTGCTCTATGAAAAGGTAATGTAGAATAGCTATACATAATGGATCACTGGTGGTGTCCTTTACTTCCTCAAATTAGACAGGAAATGGTATAACTGTCTAACTTTTCATTTTCAACTTTAGAAAGCACCTGTGAGGAAATAACTAAATTAACATGAACACAACTGGTAGCTGTTAACTTGCATTCATGGGATTGCTGGTTACCTGAAAAAGAGACAGGTTTTGATCCTGTAATTTTAACTCCATGTTTTGTCGTCGGCATGGGATCATGGATCCTTTTTATGAGTTTGTTTAGAAAGGAGGGGGAGAGATGTGAACACTTTTCTCATTTAAAAAAGAAAAGGATTTTTCTTCTACTTGCGGTGGCCGCTAACTATCCAAAACAAAGACATGAGGGTTTAGTAAAACACTTCGATCACATCTGCACAGAAAGCAGCCAAGTCTGCTTTGTTCTAAGTTGTCGTTGGAGTTGAGGTACACCAGGGATGAATTTGACCCACTGTGGAGAACAAGATGTTGGCAAAGACAGCACAGTGTTGGCCAGGACAAGATATACTGGGATGATGGGCCTTTTATAAAAATTGAAACCATGTTTTCAAATGTTGTTGCCTAATGTTAGGCTCCAAAATCTATATTTAGGTTCCTGAATAAAAGAGGTCTGATTTGGGAGCTGAAATTGCTTTGCACATAGGGCCTGGGCCCCATAAACCTTTAAAGTGAGCAGGCAAAGCAGACCAACAGGATGCAGCGAAGTTACTGGTATCTCTTGAGAATGGCACACACAAGAGTCATGTTAGCTCTTAAATAAAAGCTCTGGTCACTCTGGTCATTAATATTGTTCTGAAATGTATGTGCAAATACAATGTGAAGAGTTGCTTTTGAATGATAAAAGTGTGTTCCTAAAATCTGTGCTAAGGCATAGTTGACAACCTTGTTTCTCTGAGTGAGAGGATGTTTTATATGCAGAGCAACAGAGACAGGTAAATTAAGCATTTTAAACTAACAGACTGGGAAGTCATTTACCTATGAAGTCAACGGGATGTATATGAAATCGACAAGAGAAACAAGTGGTGGGTTTTTTTAATGCGGATATAAGTATAAGGCAAGGAAGGCACCTCTTTAACCTATTCCTACAACGTAACGAGATCATGTGATTACATTCAAGTAAAAGAACCCAACAAGGCATGGATGAAAACATTGCAAAGGATATTTGAGGACAATATAACAAGTTTGTCTTCTGTTAAAATATGTATAGTAGACCCCCAACTTACGCGGGGGTTGTGCTCTTGCACAGCCCTGTGTAAGTCAAACTTTGCTTAACTTGGGGAGCCAGGAAATGGACCAGTGCAGAGCCTGGCTCTGGGCTGCCCACCTCTCACTATTGCACTGGTCAGTTTCCCCACTCCTGTCAGTGACAGCAGCCAAGAGTCAGGCTGCCACACTGACAGGAGCTGGGAACCACTCCTGACAGGAGCTGGGAAACTGACCAGTGCAGGGAATCACGTTATCACATTGCTTTATATGGAATCCTTCTGTTTCCTGTATGCTTACTCTATCTTTGAAATCTTGATCTTGAAAGCAAACTGATGGTTGTTTTCACAATAAATATATCTCAGGTTTGTATAAACCAGCCAATCATCATTCAAGCTAGTGTGTGCACAGTTCCCTTGGGGACAGTATGCCACATGTTAATGAGTTATTAGTGGATGAGTCAGGGAGGAGGGGAGAGAACATTTCAAACTGGTTCAGAGATTAAGGTGCATCTACTGTTAACCAGTAAGAGCGGGCATAGCTAGGGTCCTACCAAATTCCCAGTGTGTTTTGGTTAATTTCAGTCATAGGTCTTTTAAAATGGTAAATTTCGTGATTTCAGCTATTTAAATCTGCAATTTGAGGTGTTGCTGTTGTAGCGGTCCTGACAAAAAAAGGAATTTTCTGTGGGTTTGCAAGATTATTGTTCAGGGGTTGCAGTACTGCTACCCTTAGTCCTGCACAGTTGTTGGCAGCAGCCTTGCCTTCAGGTCAGCAGCTACTAGCCAGGAAGATAGAGCTATGCTAGCAGCATCACAGAACTAAGGATGACAACATATGATGTTGCCACCCTTAGTTCTGCACTGCTTCCTGGAGAGCTGGGCCCTTGATCAGCAGCCACCCAGCTCTGAGAGCAGAAATACAGAAGTGCAACCTGACTACAGTATTGCCCCCTTAACTTCTGCACTGCTCCTGACAGGGTGTTGCCTTCAGAGCTGGGCACACAGCCAACATTAAAACCCACCACTCTCTGGTTTCTGAAGGTGACACAGTGGTAAACATGGTAATACCATGATCCTGTTAGAACAACATTGGGTTTCCCTTTTGCATAAGGCCCCCAATTTGTATGGTGAGCCAATGCCAGAGCTTCCCCATGAAATCTCTATAACACAAGGTAAAAGCACATAAAAGGCCAGATTTTGCTGGAGGACACCAGATTTCATGGGCTGTGACACATTTTGCATGGCTGTGAATTTGGTTGGGCCCTAGGTGTATGGTAAAAAGAAGATTGTTTGTGTGGCTGAAGATGTCAGGGAGCTGATACCCACTTAAACCCAAGCAAACCTCCCTCTTGCTGGGGGCAGGGGGTGGGATTACGGTAACTCCTTTTCACGGGTTCCCTGAGAACCCTCTTGGGGCCTTAATTTGCACACTCATGGAAGTAGTTTGTATAACTTTTGAATTGCAGTTTTAAAGGTTCTTCCTGCCTTGATTGTGTGGTAGAAAATTAAGCAGCAAATAAAGTAAAACCAAACAGAAAAACTGAGAAGAGCTTTCATTTGAATTTTAAGTGACTAAAAGCTGATCAAAAATCTCCTGAATGAACATTTCTTTTCTGTCAAAAATGTTACTGCTTTGAAATGGAAACTCCACCTGAGAACAGCTTAAACAATTTGTGAGCTTAAACAATTTTATTTTGGAGTAAAAGTGTTTCTGCAAAGTCAGTGAAATACTTCGACTTTGTCCTTAGCATCTTTTTGTTTTGAAATTGAATACAATATAAAAGCCTCAAATTTGGAAATCTGATTTGATTTGGAAACTTTATCAAGCCAAAACTTGTTTTAAAAAAAACTTTTGTTTTTGAAAGCAATTTAGAAATGTTAGGATTTCCTTCAAAGTGGAAATTCCTAGCTTCTACCAGCCCCAATAAAAATGGCCTGGAAATGTCTTTTTTTTTCATTATTTAGTCTAACCACCTGGCATTTAGAAGACACTAAATGCTATTTACAAACATACAGGAAGATATGTGATACCTTGCTCCAACTGTTGTGGCAGCTGTCACTGTTACTTCTAGCATTCTAAGATCTTTCTTTGTGTCAGTGCAAATGTTAATTTGGGCAGACATGCTGTGGTGTTAGCTTTGGGCTATGCAGGTAGAGGCAGCTTCGGTACAGATAGGTCTGGGGAAGCTCTATTTTTCTTTGATTAGAGTCAGTTCTTAAAAGAGGAGTTCCTTGGGAACTGGACATTGGTATTGGGCTTAGTTTCCTGGAAGAAAGAATTGCCCTGCAAATTGTTTGTCCATTTCACTAGTGTAGCACATCAATAGAACACATTGCACTTATTATGTATCTAGATTTTGTTATGAGTTCCCCTTCCTCTGTGAAGCCAACCAGCAGGCCACAGACATCAGTGAATGCTCAGCAGAGGTTCGCAGAAGGGGACACTCTTGGGAAAAGCAGCAGCATTTGTGTTTTATAGCGGGTATTTCATCACTAGACATCAGTGCTATTGTGAGGTGATTAAACTTTGTTAATCCTGTTTTATGAATGGAGGTAAAACACTGGCACAGTGTTAAGTGATTTGATGATTTGCATAGCAAGCCAAGGGCAGAAGTGAAAATTGAAAGCAGATTACATGACTCTCATCTGTTTTCTTTATTGCTGACCATGCTACCTTGAAGGAACCTGCCTGCTAATGTAGACAGACAAGCTTTGCTGACACACAGAAGCTCCCTTAAAAAACTTGCCATGTACCCACATAACCATCTAAATATTATATCCGATCACTTCCCCTGCTAAACAACTGGCTGTGCACATTTTTAAAATTTGTAAAAAATAAAAATGTACCTACAATTCCATGTCACAGTATCTGTAATGTTATAGCTACTTTGCCATAGTTTGAAAAGGAAATAAAGGGTGGCACCTTAGCCATCCTAGGATGGTAACTGTAAGTAAATTCTGATTTCAGTAGTACTGCAGGTATGCTTAGTAGGCATGTGTAAATGTTTGAGGAAAAATGATTAGTCACTGTGGAAAGGCTATGAAGAAAGCAATGTGGCTTCAGCTGTAAAGGACAGAGGGAGGGGCATTTATGGGTTCATCCAATACCCATTCCAGACCCCCACTGACTTCATAAGGTTTTGGATCAAACCATCCGTGCTGGAGTATTGGAGATTGTTCAAAGCATAAGGGTAGTGTGGAAGAAGGAACAAAGAGAAATGTTGAGGATTTTAAATCTTTTTATAAATCTGTGCAAACTGACATATTACGTGTGTCTCCACAGTGGTATTAAAATACGGAAGAAGATTTATGTTGGAAGGGATCATTTGCATATTGTAGTTTTTATGGTATGCATCTCTACATTTGCATAAGTCTTCTTTTTTCATTGTTTTCCATGGTGCGAGTGTGAGAGCTGAAAGAAAAAATACTTGGTTAAAATTTTTCATCTTATATTGAGCCTTTGGTCTGCTTCAACAGTTTTAAAAACCAGTCAAAAGCTTTAATGCGTTTTTGGAAAGAAATGTTATCTGCACTCTTAATGGTGTCTTTGAGGGTGGGAAAACACATAGTTTTAATTTGATTCATCCCTCCTGATATACTGCAGAAGACAGCAGAGTTTATCCTCTGTTGTGAGCCTGACATAACCATGCAATTTAAGTTGTAACATTTGTTGTTCTGTCATCTTTTCCTCTGCAGCAGTAGTTTCATACTTTGGTGCTTTTCTCCCTTATGTAAAGAGAAGTGAGAATTTATTGTTTTTGTTTCTTTTCAATGTGGTGCATGGAAGTGTTGAGTTGAAAGAATAAATTAAACAAAACCAGCTCTCCTTGTGGCTCTATAAGCAATTGTAATAATGGAATAGGATGAACATAAAAATGTATATTCAGCTACATACCTCTACATGAAAACAGCACATCTGAAGTGCTGTCTGAAATGTGTGTTCAGTTCCTTGTGCAACATAAATATAGAGTTGTACAAGAAACTGTATGTGTGTGTAAACATAGTTGCACAAACAGATGGGCATTCAAATGCATCTCCTCTCACACTGTAGCTAGAGCTGAGTTTTCATTTAATGTGTGTACACATATACACTGTCTCTTTAATACTATTGTTCCAACATGCTGTGAAATATTTGAATGTTTTGTGAGCTAACAGCCTTATGTGAGAAGGCTGTAGATCTAAGGAGATCAATACATTCATGGCTTATGAAATTAAATTCTAGAAGCAGAGATCTTGCAATGGAAATCAATAAATATGTACTGAAAGATTTTCCCTGTAACAGACTTAACTGAGTTTACAGTGTAAAGCCTTCTTGATCTCACTGTTCCTTGCTATTGTTTGGGAACTTTCCAACCAGCAGTAACTGTGCAGTGGACTGTGCATATACACTTAAATCCACTTATCAGTAAAATATGCTGTCTTGTAACAGAAGATCTGGGGTGTTGATTTAGAAAGCAGCTACTCTAGCGATGTACTTGAATGAAGATCCATTCACTGGCATGATGGACTTGATCAGTTCTTCTCCTGTAGCACACTAGTGTGGCTGCCTTTCACTGGCACAGAATAGTACAGTGCAAAAAACCCTATGTAGGATCCAAAGCACTGTTTCCAATGGGTTTCACTTCCCATCTTGCAAGAGGCCCTGGCACGCTGTGTTCATGGGTAGGCGAAGTTAGTGAGGCGTTCTTGTGCCAGTCTTGTACTAACACCTCATCGGGCCACTGCAGTAGTGCTGCAAATTACAGACACTGCCTTTCCTGTGATGAAAGCAAGTCAGCTCTTGACAGTCCCTTCAATGGGGGGTGGTGGTTGTGGGGGCCAGTTGGGGGAACTGAGCTGCATAATGGCTAAGAGAAGTGAGTGGCAAGCAGCTTCTGACTAGGAAGATGACATCGGGAGAGGCTTAGGGAATGATGGTGCAGGTGGCTGAAGAGAACAGATTGCAAAGTGGGAGCAGCAGTTGGGGAAAATTTCTAAATTCCATTAAAATACCCTCTCCACTGTGTTCAGAGTTAAGAGGACAAATTCTCTCCGAGATGTCCAGGTTCATTCCCATGAAGTTAATGGTCACATGGATATCGAGTACCTGCTGCCAGTCACCATATATTAAAAACTGTGTTGATGTTGCTGCAGTCATGTCTTGTTGTGAAGGTTTAAAAAATATGCAGCATCTCAGACATCAGACTGAAGACCACAGTACCAAAAATCATGCCCACCACGCTTCACACATTCATGGTCTGACTTTAAAAGGCCAGACTGCCGAGGGGGAGCAGTTGGTGCTGCCTCAGGCAGTGTCCATTCTGTGAATATTGCTGTGACTCAGCCTTCAAGTTAGGGTATTTCTGTAACCTTCCAGTCCCCCAACCACCCAGAGATAACACAGATGCTTTGTAGAGTATTGTGTGGCTGCATAGGAAAAGAATCCTGCTTAGGCACGTTCCTTTCAGAATAGCAACACCAGGGTTTTCCTTTGGCTTTTTACGTTAGCTTTCCTTCCCTCTGCTCCATGCAGCAGGCAAAGAAGCATAAAGACCTTTGCATTTGAGGTGGTAAGTGCAGTCTGCCAACTCAATTGTTGGTTGGTGGCAAAATGGGGAACTAAAATCATTTTAAAAATTGCTTCATAAAATGGGTTGTGTGAACAGTAGCTTTTCCAGCATACCTAGGGACTTAACACTGTGATATTGGTAGACAGCAGATGGCACTGTTGGAGTGAATATTACAAAATGTGTTTAAATGTACAGGCAGATACAGCTTGATAAATGCTGTTAGTTGTGTTGCCATTTTTAGAGGCTGTTGCATATCACCAGAAAAACCTTTTTTCCTGTCTGCGTGTCTCACCAGAATGATTTCTTAGGTGTGAAACTACTCCCTATAGGATATACCCAGGCAAGCAAATAAAAACATTACATGCTGTTTAAAAACATTTCAAGGGCCATATCCTGTCACAGATCCACCTGTGCATATGGCTCAATGGCAAAAGAGGCAAAATGATACTGTCTATTAAACTCTACAAAACAGAATACTAGAAAGGGAATTATAGAGAGGGCAGAGTTATGAAAGGCCATTAAATAAAGTTGTAGAGCTGAACTTGTGTTTGTTCTCTCATCATTCATAGCATATATTTAAATGTTTCAGTTCAGAAAATGGCATATTTAAATTCTGAAAAGAATCAGTGTACTCATCACACACTAGCGAGATGCAGCAATTTCATTATTGCTATTATCTTAAAGAGCACATTTGTTTGCCTTGGTGGATGTGTTCTTCCAAGTTTTGCCATCTGTAGTTATGATTCCACACATTACCATCTCCATTATCACTTGACACACAAATAAAAGTCATGTTGCATTTCTGGATCGAGGGCAAGTTATACCTTCAGGACTGAACATGTGTTCTTGTTTATGCCTTCCAATTTGTCATTTACACATCTGATTACAGCAGTCCTAGGGAGTAGGATTTGGTTCTTGTCGCAATCTATATCATACTTAATATTTAGAGTCACACAACTGTGTCCTTCTAGTGCATTAATTTATTTCTCGTTCAGTACAGATAAAATATGAATTCTTTCCTCAGCATAAAGTCTTTGCAACTGGCAATTGCCATTAGCCTGACTTCTAAATATTAAGCAGCTCTTATCATTTCCTACAGAATTCTTGGAACTAAATAGTGAAATGATCCTTGCCACGCTTTTTTAGCTGCATGGGAATGAACATCACCTTGTCCTCTCTCCCCTGGCCTCCAGAGACAAGAAGATTTGCTTGTTCATAACTGAGGCCTTGTCTACACGAACAAATTTTGTCATCCCAAACTGCCTTTTTGTGACAAAACAGTGAGTGTACATCCTGTAATGGGACTTTTGTCAGGAAAAAATGCCCTGTTCGAGCAACAGCAAACTTCCACCCATACAAGAGACTCCTTTTTTCTTTTTGCCTCCTTTTATCATCAACAAAGACCTAGTGTGGACACCATACCTGCTATACTTACTTTAATTGGCCTTCAGGAAGTGTCCCACAGTGCCTATGCTGCCCTCTCTTGTTAGCAGTTTGAACTCTGCTGCCCTTGTAAATAACAATTTGTTCCTGCCCCTTGTATTCCTTAGGAATTTTAAATTCTGTTTCCTGATTGCTGGCTTGGCGTCAAGGTCTCATTACGTCTTCTGAGAGGACCATAGCTGGCTTTCATACCAAGTGCTCTCTTGCTTGGTCCACTGTGGAGCTGTTGAATATGCTCTAGCAATGGATAGTCTAGACAGCGTTCCCTGTAAGTGGGGCGCTTATGTGGCCACTCAGAAGAAATTCAGATGCCATCTAGTTGCTTAGCAGAGCACCCACAGCTAGGATTTTTTTGCTTCCATTGGTGGTGCATATGCACACACCTCGGTGCACTTAAAACCTCATCATTCTGCATGCGAGTAGAAAAAAAATCTGCAGATGTGTGGAAAAGATTAGCAGGAACATTGAACATAGCCTAGTGGGTAGGCTGCATGAGTGACCTTCCTTGACCTTGGTGGGCCACAACAAGGTCGTAACCAAGACAGTCTCTCAAGATAGGGTCCTTTTGCTGACTGTGCTTGTGTACCTTGAGTTTGTGGGGTGTACCGAATGACCCATCGCAGATGTTTGGCTGGATGCAGGGTGGGGGGCATAAGGCTCTCAGTCAATGTTGTGTGCAGTCAGTACTCATCTCAGTTCACATGCCCCTGCTTTTTGTGTGTGTCACTATAGTAATACTGGTAGAAAAGAAAACTACACAAATGGAAACCAGGGAAATGCCTCAACCCTGCACATGGGCAACAGTAAACAAACTATCTCATGGGCCACACATAGAACTCCAATGGGCCACATTTGGCCTACAGGCCAATGGTTGCCCATTACTGATCTAATAATTATATCAAGGCAGGATTTCGTGCAGTTTCCCCTGCACTTGACCTGTTGGCACATTTTTTGAGGCATGTGTGAAAAGGGTTTATGACTAGGATGCTTCTCAGTGCAAACCAAAGGTAAAGGAGCCCAGGCAGGTGGACAATAAGGTGGGGGAGGCAAACTTTTGATGTCGTGCTGCACTGGAGACCTCCATTTTTATAAGGAGCTGGATGTTTTCTTTGGTGGTGACCTCACCTCCACTGCTAACAGCCTGTCCCCTGGGTACTTCCATTGACACCGTGCCTTCTGAAAGAGACCTGGTCTAGAGGGTTAGAATATTGATGAAGAGGTGAAACTAGAGGAGGATGTAGCTCTCCTGGAGGGTCACCTGGTAGACGAGGCATCTAGGAACTGTCCTCTACTCCTCAACTGCACAGAGAGTCTCAGCAACTGCTATCCAGGAAGCAAGAGATGAGATGCAGGGAAAGGGGCTATGTGTAGAGCACAGGTGGGTGGAGGGTATCGAAAAGTGAGAGGCTGGCTGTGTTTCTGTGAGCTGGACATTTTCCTGTGTAGCTAACCAGTATGGCCAAGCAGGGAGGGCGACCTCCAGGAAAGTTTCCTGGAGGTATTTGTTAATCCTCCATTGCAGGTTGCCTGGCAGTGCTGCTTTGTTCTTTACCCCATCGTTGGACATTGCTCCATGCCGTTCTGCAATCATTTGTGCAGGGACAAAAGTAGCACACAGGTGAGCTGCACGTAGAGTTAGGCAAAAGTTTCAAGCATGCAGTAGTGGCACCCTGGCCTCCCAGCTCACCCTCGGCAGTGAGACTGGCTAGAATGATCCTGCCTGTGGAAAAGTGAGGGATAATTTTAGAATGAGTTTGCTGTAAAGCTGCACTACATGCCCTGTGAAGGCTGTGCTTTCTTTTGTCCATGTGCAACCCCCTCTGGCCCCGCAACACTCACCATGGTTCGAGTGCTTGCAGAGATGTGTGCCTGGCGATGCTGATACAGTGATTTGGAATGCTGCAAACAGGTACTCATATGAAATGCTTCCGTGCTGTGCTTGAATTGAACAATCCCTCTTCTGTGCATTATCTGCTTGTGCTTCAGCAGATGTGTCCTTGAGCTAGACCCCATGCACTTTGCTGACCGTTTCTGGAAGATAAGAAGGAAGACAAGATGCAGCAAAGAAGACACGTTCAGACTTGAGGTACTGCAGTGCTTCACTACACAGAGAAGTGAATGAAAGGAGTGCTGGGAAGCTGAAAGGCAGAAGGGAAAAGAGAATCAAGCATTTGCTAGAGATGGAACTGAGCACGTGATAAAAGTAATAGAGGAGCAAACAAAGATGCTCAGGTCGTGAACAATGCTGCCAAGTGAGCAGATCTAGTTTCAATCTCCACTGCAGCACATGTACAATTCTTTGTCAGGCTGTCCCCCTTGATTTCACCCACTCTTGTAACGATAGCTGGATCCACAAACAGTTGTGAGATTTTGCCCTTCCAAGCCCTTTCTTTGTCAGCTAATGTGTTTGGGGAGTGTCACTGTGCTTTCTTTTGATCAATAATGACATAGTAATCATTTTGAGTCCATGATACAGGCATTTTAACAATTTTCTTACTAGGACGTGTGACCCTGTGATGGGGCAGACTAGGCTGTGAATCCCCACTGTTGGAGACTTGTGGCCTTGCCACACTCTGCTCCAGAATAAAGGCAATAGAGACATCCTCCGAGCAACCTAGGGTGGCTAAAACAGATGCAGACAATCAGCACCAAGAAGCCACATCAAAGGAGGAATAGCTCAGAGGTTTGAATATTGCCTTGCTGTCTCCAGGGCTGTGAGTGTAATTCTTGAGGGGACCATTTAGGGATCTGGTGCAAATATATTAAAAAATCTTTCAGAAATGATGATACGTCCTTCCAAGAGGGCAGGATATTGGACTTAATTACTTCTAAGTCAGTGAGTTGAGCATCAGACTTTTAAGCTGAGGGCCGAGGGTTCATGTCCGTGGTCAGGCAAGAACACCTTCCCCTTCTGTCAGATTTCCCAGGGCTTTCTGCAACACCCACCCTCTCCTCGGTATGTTACCTTTTGTTTTGTCCTACTTTAGGCAAGGGGCTGGATTAGACAACCTCCTAAGGTTGCTTTCAGCCCTAAGATAGTATGATTTTATGATCCTATGAAAAGGAGCTGGAGAATAGAATAGCAGACAGTTCTTGGTAGCTCAAGGTGTGAAGACCAGGTGACTGGCTGAGAGAGCAGGAGCACCATGCACAGCTCCCTGGAGAGCTTTCTGCAAATCTCCAGACTATGCCATGCCTTTGAGACAAAGCCTTGAGGAAAGAGCAAAGATGCTGCTTCCAGGAAGAAAGCCCTGGGGCACTACTCTAGCTGCACCATTGAGGGCGTTGGGAGAGGCCCTGTTGGATGTGTGTACCTTTGTTTACTTTGGTCCATAGATTGTGTACGCGTGACTCGGCAGGAGGGCTGGGTCAAAGAAGATCCTGCCTAAACAGAGTGCAGGCGTATGCGCTTGGCTGGGGGGCACCCACAAGATTGCTACCCCATTACAGGCACCACATTTTTCTATGGACTGCACCTGAGAATCAGCTCCAAACTGATGTATATTCCTGCTCCTTATTGTCAAAGTGCTTCCTCAAAGCCTCCCTAACTTCAATTGCAGCTCTCTAGGCTTCATTGACAGCCTAGTATCTGGCTACTTAAACTCAGCAGCCAAGTGCTGTGCCTCAGTGCTCCATCCCTAACCAAACATTTCTCCCTTAGGTTCAGAGATTATGAGAAGTGAAACACACAGCTATGGCCATGGGAATATTATCCTCCGTAAAGTCCAGCCTGCTATAAAAGAACCTCCCCAGGCTGCCTTGAATCTGTCAAAGGACCATTTGACTGTTATCTGGCACCTACGTAGTCTGTGGTTAAAGTGCTCTTTACTGCTGTCCAGTGTACAGTTTCATCCTCAGGGCTGTAAGGAGTAAGCTAGGTCTTCCAGGGTTGTCATGCACACTTCTATGCCCTCCACTGCAACCATTTGGTCTGAAGAGTAAGTCCTAACTTTCAGTTTTCCATGCAGGGTGTGACAGGCTCAGGGTAGACCATGTGCTAAGCTGGGTCCCAGCTAAGAGACCCATGTGCTAAAGTGTCACTTCCCCCACCCTAACCTACTTATCCACTGTCCAGTGTGAAGCTGAGTGGTCTACTGGCCACAGTCAGCCTAATAGCCCTGAGTCAGAGTCGGTCTAATTGCCCTGACAGGCAGGACACCATAGCTCAATGGTCAGAGGTACTACAAAGAGTCAGTACAATTGCCCTCCTCTGCAGGGCAGCATTGCCCAATGGTTATATAGTTGTGTCTGACAGATGAAGGGCCGGGGCAACAGCCCCGTTATGGGAGCCTGGGCCCACCTGCTCCACTGGGCCCTGACCCTGGGCCACGTTAGTGACAGAGTGGTCCATCACAAGCCCCGTAGGGGATTCCTGCCAAAATACTTTGGGCTCACTGGGGTGGGAGGTATCACTCTCTCTCACCCTCCCTGGGTCACTTGTTTCCATATCTGGTGTCATAGCTGTCCACCAAGTTTTGGGGTCTTCAGGTTCGCAGCCCCCATTTCTCCCAGGGGCTCCACTGGTTCTGAAGCGTCATCCCAGGCTGTAGGATCTCTGGGTCCCACTGTCTGGCTCTGTTGCTGGTCTGCCTCTGGAGCTCCTGTGGCAGGCCCTTCCTCTCCAGAAGCCAATACAGACTAAGCTAAATTGCTCCTTTTCACACTAGCTCCAAACTTACAGCATGTCCCATAGAGTGAAAGGGGTGTGTCTTTCTCAGCCTGCAGTATGGGGGTTAACCCTCTCATACCCAGTGCTAGGTGAGGACACCTTGTCACAACAGGCCAGTGTTCCTGAAGATGATTGCATCACGCATCTTTCTGGACCTCCCCACCCCTGATGTCTGTGCAACACACCTGGTGATCCACAAGCACCTGCAAAACCATGGAGAAGTACCCTTTCTTATTGACGTACTCTATTGCAAGGTGGCCTGGCACTAAAATTGGAGTATCTGTGTCATTTATCACCATGAGGGAAACCCATCTCTGCAAAGCTGTCCATTATTTCATGTGTATTTCCCAGTGTGACAGTCCCTAATACCAGAATGCAATTTATTGCCCTGCACACTTGCAGTAAAACAGCAAAGCAATAGCTTCCTAACTCCAGACTGATGTACAACTAATTGGTTGCTGTTTGGAGTTGTGAGGTTCCCAATGGCTATTGTTTCACATTGTTCTGCTGAGAGGGCAGCCTTGGGTGTCCTTGTGCCACAGGTTTGTCCTTGTCTCCTTGTGCCACAGGTTTGTAGCCAGCTCATTGCACGGCTCCAGGAACATGGCTTTATACATCCAAAAGTTCTGTAGCCTCTGTTCCTCATCCCAGAGCTGCATGACAGTGTGATCCCATCAATCAGTCCTGGTTTGCCTAGCCCAAAAGCTGTGGTCTACCCTAAGCAGCAACTACACGAATGCCCAAAACAGTGATAAGTTGCTGTTGTCTGTTTCAAGTAGAATGATAGGTACCTGTGAGTCTTCCTCCGTTGATAACTTCACCTCCTCTATAACTTCATGATGAACTGTGCTGCTATGAATAATGTTCTCACAACATTTAAAAAAGCATAAGGTAGAAGTGCAGGATCAATCCCTTCTAATTTCAGATGCTGGTGGTCACAGTAAAGAATGGCAGTTGTTAAAAATGGCACATAAGATGGAAGCCAATGGAGGGCTGGGACAGAAAGCAGCACATAACAGTACATTTAACATTGTCTCAAGGTGCACCACACTCTACTCTGCCTTTCTGGACCACCTAGCAAGAGAAGTTGGCATCCTGCACTGTGGGATACATACCCGCTTTACATTGCTGTTTGCTTTTGGTGATGCTGCCACCAATGTGGACATGATCTTTCAACAGAGGGAGCGTGTGTGAAAACTCTTTGGCATTTTTTGTTTATTGACTTTTGGGTAACACTATCAGGTTTTTTTTTTGTTTGTTTGTTTGTCAGCAAAACTTGGTAACCTGAGTGTCAGTTGGATGACGCTATTGGTCTGTTAGCCAACCAACCAGTCTTATCACTCTTTGGATAAATGCTATGAAAGCAATATGTTGGATATCATGAGTTTGTTAGGCCTGTCAGTAGTCATTAGTGAGAAGTAAACCGTTTGGCGCTGATGAGTTCTTAAGGTCTCACTGTACTTTTCAGTTGCTAAACATATTATGGCATTTTGCAGGTTTAAGCATCTGTTCTTTTATGCTTTTATTTAAAGCCCGTTGAGGACAATGCAAATCTTTCTCTAGACTTCTCATGCTTCACCTCAGGCTTCCAATTCAACCATACATGGAAACTCTAGGCACACATCAGAAGAGAAGCTGATATTTGGGACTGAATATAGCCTTATAAATGGCTCTTAGGCTACATCTACACTAGCACGTTACATTGAAGTAGCCTATTTCGAAGTAAGAACATCGAAATAGGCTACTTCGATGTATATCGTCTACACGTCCTCCAGGGCTGGCAACGTCGATGTTCAACGTCGAAGTAGCGACAGGGAATGTCAAAAAGAGCCACCCAGGAAGGAAATGCAGAGCGTCTGCACACACAAGCACCCTCTTTCGAAATAAGGTGCCAGGACAGACCGTTGACCGGGTCACAGAGCACACTAGCCCTTCCGGGGCAGCTGCAAGGCGCTCCTTCAAAGGGCCCCTCCCAGACACACCCAGCGTTCACAGCATGAGGTCTGCAGAGCAGTAGCCACTCTCTTGCAGACCAAGTCACAGCAGATATGGACACCCAGCAGCAGCTGCAGCAGCAGCAGCAGGAGGAAGCGGAGGCCCTCCAGGTAGTCATCCAGGGGGCAAGCACCCTGCTAGGTGCTGCCCGGGAGGCTGCCCAGTGGCTCCTGCTAGAGAAGCCCACTCTGGAGGCAGACAGGGATGCCCCTGACCACTGGGCTCCCCTCTTCCTCCCTCACTGGCTGCTCCCCCGACTCTGGAGCTACCCCACCAGCTCCAAGTGGTGGGAGCAGCTCGTCATGCAGGACTGGGACAATGATATGTGGCTCTGGAACTTCTGCATGCGCCGGCAGACCTTTCTCGAGCTCTGCCAGTGGCTCACCCCAGCACTGAGGCACCACAACACCCGGATACGGCGTGCCCTCCCCATTGAGAGGAGGGTTGCAATAGCTGTCTGGAAGCTGGCCACTCCAGACAGCTATCGCTCCGTGGGACACCAGTCAGGAGTGGGAAAGGCCGCGGTCGGGGCCGTTGTCATGGAGGTAAGGAGGCCCGGGCACGCCCCCACGGGGGGGCCGGGTGTGGGCTTAGGGAGGGAGGGACGGAGGGGGGGGAGGGAGGGGCCGGGTGTGGGGCTGGAAAGGGAGGGGTACCGGTGAGGGATGGGCTGGGCAAGTGGGGTACTCGGGGAGGTGCCTGGGAGGTGGGGGCTGGGGGAAGGTCCCTGGGGCACCCTGCACAGCCTCATGGGCACCTGTGTTCCCTCCCCACAGGTGGTCCGTGCGCTTAACACCATGTTGCTCCAGAGAGTCGTCCGACTCGGGGACCTGGACGCACCCATCACTGGATTTGCCTCCATGGGGTTCCCCAACTGCTTCAGGGCCCTGGATGGGACCCACATCCCCATGTGCCCCAGACCACAGCAGAGGAAGGTACATCAACCGCAGGGGCTACCAGTCTGTGGTCCTGCAGGCCATGGTGGACAGTCAGGGCACCTTCCAGGACATGTACATGGGCTGGCCCGGCTGCACACACGATACCCGTGTTTTTAGGAACTCGGGCCTGTGCCGCCGGCTGGAGGTGGGGACCTACATCCCCCACTGTGCCCCTCTGCCTCGTGGTGGACGCGGCCTACTCCTTCCAGCCCTGGCTCATGCTCCCGTACACCGGCCACCTCAAAGCCAGCCAGGAGCAGTTCAATGCCCGCCTGAACCACACCCGCCAGGTGGTGGAGAGAACATTTGGCCGTCTGAAGGGCCACTGGAGGTGCCTCCTTGCCCAACTGGACGTCAGCCTCCAAAACATCTCTCAGGTTGTGGGTGCGTGCTGCACGCTCCACAACATTGTTGAGAGCAAGGGGGAGGCTTTCGTCCAGGGGTGGGCGGTCGACGCCAGCACAGGCTTCCCTCAGCCAGCTGCCGCACCCAGCCGCCAGGCCCACCATGAGGGGGTATGGGTCCACAAGGCCCTGTAGGCCCACTTTGATCAGGGAGACCCCTGATCACCTCCCTGGCCTTCCCCAGAAGACCCCCCCCACACACAGCCCACAATGCCCGCACACTGCCCCCAACACCTGCACACCACCACCCCAACAAGCACACAACTCCAGCTTTTTGGGAAATAAATATTTTTTTTAAACTGGATAACTTGTTTGATTCAACAAAGAAACTGCAACTAATATACAAAAAGGGGGACAACTATATACAAAGAGGGGGACAACTATATACATGGGCCAACAGCCGAGCCGTCCTTTGGGCCCCCATCAGTCCGGGGTGGGGGTAGAGGGGTGCGAGCCCTGGCAGATACGGCTCACAACCTCCCCTCCCCATGTCCGTGGTCCCCAGCGTGGCTGGCTGGGGGCTGGGAGGAATGGCAGGTAGGGCTGGGATGCCTCCACTGGCCGGTCTTCAGCCCCAGTGGGCTCTGTGGAGCTTGCTAGCGGTGAGGCGGGTGGGGCGGTAGGCAGGGCAGCAGGTGGTGAGGTGGGTGGGGTGACAGGTGGAGTAGCAGGCGGCAAGGCGGGTGGAGTGGCAGGTGGGGTAGCATGCGGCGAGGCAGGTGGAGCAGCGGGGAGGGTGGCCCAGTGGGCAGCGGGGGGCGGGAGCTGGGCAATGGCCCCCCGGATCGACCCCGCTATGTCCCTGAAAACCCCCATAATGTCCTCCCATGCCGCCCACTGCCGGTAGGACTCCTCCCGCTCGCAGCGGAGTCTTTCCTCCGCCACCTCCATCTGCCGCCGGAGAGCTGCCAGCAGCTGAGGGTCCACTGGGGCCATCCCAAAAGTCCGGCGGTGGCGGGACCATCCTGCTGGTCTTGGGGGTGTCTCCGGTCACTGGCAGTGGCTGGCCTCCGGCGGGCTGTCAGGGACAATGGACAGTGCTTGGTTGCCTGGGGCATCCAATGCTGCAGCTGGAGAGAGGGAGAGAGGGAGGGGAAGGCTGTTAGTACAGTGCCCTGGCCCATGGCCTGCTCTCCCCGCCCCCTCTTGGGTGCTGGGTCTCCGTCCCTGTCAGTGGGTTTGATGTCCCTGTTGTCTGTCGCCATGGCATTGTCACCCCGCCCCTGGGGTCAAGACTGAGTTCTGTCCATGGGTACGGGTGCTGACGGGCGCTGATGGTCGTGCTGCTGTCCTGGGACTGTACTGTGGCTGGGCATTCGCGGGTTGGGGTCCACTGGGGGTGTGTGAGGCTCCCAGTCGTGGCTGGTGCCCCCACCCTGTGGCCTATAGGTGTGTGCTCTGTGGGATGCGTACTTGACCGTCCATTGCCGCGGTTGGGGGAAGCCTGGTGGGCGGATGCCCAGCTGGTGCTCCAGGAAGGGAGGTCAATGAGGAGCTCCCCCTCCTCGCTGCTGGACTCCTCCTCCACTGTCCCGAGGGGGCGCTCCTCAGGTGGGCCCCGGGGTGCGGGTCTGGCCTTTGGGCTGGACTTCGGCTCTGAGGCCTGCTGGGACTCATTGGCCATGGTGTCAAGGGTGGCTGGGGGGGGAGGAGGTGTCCCAGGGGCCCAGGATGGCCCTGAGCTCCCTGTAATAGGGGCAAGTGGCGGGGGCAGCCCCAGACCAGCTGGCCAAGTCCCGGGCCTGGGCGTACCCCTGTCGCAGCTCCTTCACTTTACTTTGGACATGATCTGGAGGATGGGCAGTGTGACCCCAGGCAGCCAGGCCCTTGGCCAGTCGGGCGAATGCTTCTGCGTTCCGCCGCCTGCTCCCCATCACGTGGAGCATCTCCTTGCCCCAGAGCCCCAGCAGGTCTCAGAGCTCGGCCTCCGACCAGGAGGGGCCCCGTGTCCTTTTGGCCCCCCGCCTGGCTGCTGGGGGTGCCTAGGTCCCCTCAGGAGGGGAGCCCTGGGGGCACTAGGGGGGCTGGCTTGAGGCCATGGATGAAGGCAGCGGGGATCGGGGCCTGTGAGAAGCGTGCAGGGCTAGCACATGCCTGTGCTGCTGCCTGCACGCTTTCAGCTTCCTGCCACAGGAAATCTGGGTCAGTGGTGCCTTTAAGGCTGCTGCGTGCGGCGACCGTAGAGCCCCACAGGGGCTGGAGAGAGTGTCTCTCAACCCCTCAGCTGATGGCTGCCATGGAGTACCCCGCAATTTCAAAGTAGCAGGACGCAGATCGTCTACACACACCCTACTTTGACGTTCAACGTTGAAGTAGGGTGCTATTCCCATCCTCGGATGGGAATAGTGACTTCGACATCTCGCTGTCTAACGTCGATTTCAACGTCAAAATAGCACCTGGCGCATGTAGATGCGATGGGTGCTATTTCGACGTTGAGCTGGCTACTTCGAAGTAGCCAGCTAGTGTAGACGCACCCTTAGAGTCTGTGGAACAGCAGTAGCATGGCTCTACTACAGTATGTTTAGACTGCAGTTATTTGCATGGTCAATTGTTTTCCTGCCTTCTTGCAAATAGGCATTATGAAGTCTTGGTCCCTCCCAACCTTTCCTTTCAAAGATGTTTCCTCTACAGGATGACAATTATGTTTTAAGACTCCTCCGGAGAATCCACTGAGGACTACTTCCAGTTCTGGCTCCTTAGTATAGATACCCTCTGTTATGAATGAGTAGGGAAGGGGTTAATCTCTTCCTGAGGTTACTTGAGCTCAGGTGAGCCTAGGAGAGTGGAGTGACTTTTTTGAACTGGGACCAATTGCAGTTTACGTAGCTTTTGCCTGCTGGGATGGCAGAGAGAAAAGATGGCGGGAGAGGATGGCTCCCAGGCAATTGGAAAGAATCTCATAAATATTCTGGCCATCTCAAGATCAACCATAGAGATTTAAGTAAAAGAGAAATGTACAGTTAGATGCGATCAGGTTATGGTTGTTTTGAATTTGGTTAGACTGGCTACTGCTGTTTGCTTCCTACTTTGTTTTCATTCTTCGCTGCTCTGTCTCTTTTTTGTTTGAATTGAGATTTTCCCCCTGTAACTTTTAAGTTGAATCCCAGGGAAATCTATTTCTCTGCATGCAACTCATGATTTACTTTCTGTTGTTTTGTGAATAAATCACTGTTTTTAAGTGACTGGTCTGATACCTGTGTCATAACAAGAGTCTGTGTATGTTTATGCCTTGGACTGAAAGGTCAGCTATTAAATTACAGTTTTTGTGTCTTTCCAGATGCATGATTAAGAGTTTGGGGTGCCACTAGGAAGATAATCCCAAGGTGTCTTCCTGGGTTAATGGGGGTTTTGTTTTACGTGGGTGATGGCAGCATACCTTCCAGAGTCCAGGGGATCTGTCTCCTTGCGAAGTTGTCAAGTAAAGTGTATGTATTGGCAAGGTGTATTAAGTTTTTGTGGGTTCCCACTTCCTGCACTCAGAGTACCCATGGGGACAGAGTCCTAACACCCTCATCACTTTCTGATCAGCTCCACAAATGAGGTGGTCAATCAGCATCTCAATAGTAAACAAAAAAGGAAGCACCATGTCTTCAATAAGGAAAACATGACTAGAAATGGAGAAAACCAATGATGATAACTACACATCTAAAATTCTCAGGGTGCTCCTATCAGGTGTGAACTCACTTCATTGGTGGGGTCTTCACTATTTCTTCAGCAGAAAGCGAAAAAAACATTAACGAAAGCTCATCACCTAATAAATTATGTTGTTAGTCTTTAAAGTGCTGGTTTGCTTTGTGAGGGTACAGACTAACATGGCTACCTTTTGTGACTATTCTGCAGAAAGATTCTTTTTTGATACATTAAAGGGGTATTTCACTTATACTTATTGTGACACAGGCTCCTCTCTCCAGCCACACAAGTTCACTTTTCAGAGGATATCCATGTTGCAAGTTTTATGTATTTTTAAACACTTGGTTTCTCAAATTTATACACCAAGGCAAGTGTCCTTTTGGCTTGTAACCTTCTCCTCAGCTCATATGCACCCATTTCCCAGTTTTTTTCCACTCATACCCCACATGTCCCCCCAGAAACACTATCCTAATATATCTACAGCAAGAAGACATGCCAGCCTTGCAATATCCCCTTCTGGCCAAGTATGGCTCTGCTCACATCTTCTTCATTTTTCCTTCACTCACACTGCCTTAACATGTGCACAGTCCAGATGTTCAAAACATTTCTCTTCTGAGTGTGTAAAGTCCTTTGCAAAGTCTCTCAAAATCTTCATCTCAGTTTCATCTAGGCCCAGGTTTCCTCCTTGCTGGTTTGTTATTCTCTCAGCACCTCTAGCCTAGGGTTTAACTTTCACCACACTGATGCCACCAATCATCTGCACCTATCATCTTGTTGCAAGGCCCAGACGACTTCCCATAAGTCTAAATGGGTAGTAGTAGTCAATCCAGTTTCAGTGGAGTCCATTTCTCACATATGTCAATGAGATGTACAATGCACGGCTATTAAGGAAAGGTGTTTTTTCTATATTAATCTCCAAGCATGTTGTTGAGTATTAACAAATCAGGTTCTTTTGGTGCCTGTTCCCTGTATTTTTAGAAATCTTGACCACTAGTTTCACAAATCAATACTAGCTCGTTCCAAAATTTTAAATATCTCCCAAGAAGAGGTAAAATACAGCAAACCTTCAATTTTATGGACCCTGATTTAGCGGACTTCGGGAACAAAGGATGTCCTCCCCATTGTCCCTGAAGTCTGCTCAGGTCTATAAAATCACCTCCCCCACACACATTAAAAAATTGAGACTTACCACTGGTGCAGCCTGGAGGAGCTGTCATGCATATGTGGCAGCTCCAGTGGTAGTTCCTCCAGGCCATATGGTGGTCTTTCCAGCTGCACGTGGCAAGGCAGCGCAGGCCACTTGGTGGAACACCTCTGTCCAAAGGCAGTAAAGCAGCTCTGGCTGCATGGCAAAGTAGTCCTGGCCACGTGGTGGGGCGCCTCCAGTGATGCAGCAGGGTCCAGCAGCTCCTCCAGTGACTGCAGCTCCGCCTAGTGGCAGGGATTTTTTTTTGTGGGGGGGGGTGGGGATGGGAGGCTGCGGCTGGGGCTGGTGTTGGGGGAGCCTGGAAGGGGTGGGTGGGCAGTAAACCCTCACATATAATGGACTTTTGGGAGTAGCAGATAGCTTTCTCCCCATTAGTCCCTTATATTGAGGCTTTAGTGTAGATGAATTATGTATAATGGCCTGTAAGGATTTTACTTGAATTGGTATATCTAGCAGATTTGAACTCCTTAAATGGGTCTCATGGAGAAGAGTTATTAGGAAACAACTAATCTGCTAATCTAATTTGCTTCCATTTTATAAACACTGACTTGAAGACAAGATGCAACCACCTTAATGCATTTTAATTTGTGTGTAATTTTGGAAATGCTACTGATTAACAGTAATGGCAATTATGCCTGGCATTTGAATCACTGTGCAATGTGAGCTGCCATGTTGTTCCTTTGGGACCAGGAAAATATGAAATTAGTGCTTATTGTGTGCAAATTTTACAGCTATGTTGCAATACAGTGGCCTTTACCTCAAGTAGGTCAGAAAACAATTTCCCTTCTAAAGCAATTCCTGACTTTGAATTTTTGCTTTCATCCTGAATCAGAATGAGTGAAAATGTTGAAATTCCTAGGGGAACAGTGATTTGGAACTATTGAGTTGTGCTGCCTGGTGTTACCCTCATTCTTTAGCACGTCCTCATTCAAAGCCATGGTCCTAGTTGCTCCCACGTCTGGGTCTACACAACATCCTCCAGTTAAGATGCAGACGGTGGGCAGAAAAGAATACTGCTCAAAGGGAGCTTAACTTCCACATGGATATTCTACGAGAAATCTTCCCTGTATTAATAGGAATGTATCATAGAGAACATCAGGTGCCTGGATGTGCTCCCTCTCTCCTCCCTTTCCCTGTAAGAGTGTCACTGTGAGTAGCTAACCATAGTCTTTGTGACTTCGAGGGAGAAAGATTTTTACATAGTATTCCTTCTTCTGTGGTTTCTGGGGAATTTCTTCTCCACATTGCTTTGCTTTGCTCTCTCTCCACAGTTAAGTTCATAGGAGCTGGTGTAGCAAGGATAAACTGCCTATTGTAAACTGAATTTTGAGGGATTTCACTGTCCTACAATATTTGAAAGGTCTCCAAAAGATCCATTAAGGCAGGTAACACCATGCTCAGAGGATTCCAAACCAGCTCAAGCAATCTCTAATTAGTTGTTAACATAAGGCATTTACAAAGGGCCAACCAATTTCCATATAAATTAATGCAAAATGTACTACTTCTGATGAGAGAGACGGTTGTAAAGTAATTTTGAAATTCAGAGAAAATCAAGGTTGGTGGTATGAAATCTGCCCCCTCAGGCTGGCAAACATATTTTGCAATTTAAGGGAATGCTGATTGCTTCAGTCATCACTGGCACAGAAAGAGAAGACAAAAGAAGCTTTGAGTCAGTTGTGATCTATGGCATTAACAATAGTCTAACCAAGCTCTTGCCACTTTTATATGCTGTTTTTGATAAGCTCTGGTTGAAATATCTTCCTTGTGAAGGTGCATGTATGTGTTTATATATCTGAGAATGGGAGGAAATCAACCCACCAGTTCTGTTGCAGAATAAAGCGTAATGAAATTGTGATTGAATTGCAAGTAGGGGGAAGGGATGGTCCATTCTTAGCAATTGAAGCTTCTAAATATACTTTTCATTGGGTGTTTGCATAGTAACAAAACAAGGTTTATTTGATTACAGTGGTTTCCCTGTCTGAGGATGTCTTTATCTTGTTGTGTAAGCTCATTCATCAACATTTTGCATCACGCTATCCAAAAGGGGAAGGTTTGCAACAGAGTGGTAATTGGTGAGAAATGATTCCCTAAGGAAGAGCCTTACGACTATTCCTTTCAGAGTTCACCTTACTAACTGGGAAACTGACAATTTCTATTGATGTTTCTTCTCTCCTCTCCACCCTCATTCTTTAGGCAGTTTTTCACCACTACACAAAAAAGAGTGACCCTCCCCCCAAAAAAATCTTTCATTTCACAGATTGGAGCCCACTGAACTGATTCTCAGTGTGACACTTTCTAGGAGCTCCTGGGGCTGTGCGTCACTGACACAGCTCTCCTCACCCCAAGTGAGAGAGAGGCTTGCTGGTGCTAAACTGGGTGTCCACTCTTTAACCCTTCTAGTCTGCTAGCCACCCATACAATCTGATCAGGGGTTCTGTCAGCTGTTTGTTAATTTGCAAGGCAGAGACAGCCCCAGGCTCCTCTGAAACATCCACCTGTCATTGAATGCTCACAGTAAGGAGCAGGTTCACAGGTCCAGAGGAATAGCATATGCACAGTTGAGTGATATAAGTGAAGACCAAGTACTTTGTTTCACTGTAAATATATTTCATTGCTGAGGTGTTATAATCATATTGTTATCAACGAGAGAGCTTCCAGAGATACTGAGAAAGGGTAACATAAGCAGAAATGGCTACATATGAAACAAAGGTATATTATACTTTCAACACTTAACTGGGACCAGCTAAAGTCCTTGTCTAAACTGGTTTCTTTGCTAAAGTTTACCGGCAGCATTTCCAAGCAGGGTGGGTTAGGATTCTGTTTTCATGAATACAGTTCCACTGCCTGATTACTTCCTCAAGAGCAGGATGACTGCGTCCCAAGTAATAGTGCAGATAAATCCGTGATGTGCACGCCCAATCAAAACTCTTCCCTCTACTATTTACCTTTTTCTTTTAGATCAGCCTTTGGCTCAGGTTGGTGACTGTGAATGTGTCAATACTTGGCCTGTTGATTTATCATAGTTAGCTCAGATGATTAAAAGGGTGATTAATATTAATTTATTGCACTGTTAAAAATAGAATACCAATTCAACAGTTTTGGATTTTTTTCTGTCTTTGCAAAAGTATCTATTTCAATTACAACCAAGTACAAACTATATAGCATTCACTTTATATTTGATTACAAATATCTGCATGGTAAAATGACAAACAATAGAATTTTTCAGTTCTGCACATACAAGTACCATAGTGCAATCTCTTTATTGTGAAAGTGCAGCTTACCAATGTACGTTTTTGTTACATAACTACACTCAAAAACAAAACAGCGTAAAACTTTAGTGCCTATGAGTTCATTCAGTCCTACTTCTTGTTCAGTCAATCACTAAGGCTGTGTCTACACTAGCTCTCAACTTTGAAGGGAGCATGGTAAGTAGGGTGTCAGGAGATTACTAATGAAGTGCTGTGGTGCATATGCAGCACTTCATTAGGCTAATTCTCTCCTGTGGCAACTTCAAAGCAACAAACTTCGAAGTGCTGGCTTGTGTGTAGCTGCGGCTAACCCGCGGGTACTTCGAAGTGCCCAGGCTACTTCAAAGTCCCTTTACTCCTCAAAAATACAATCATTTAAATAAATCATGAATATTTTTGCTTATTTTCCAAAAAAACCTTCATCATTTTGACTTAAGGACCTGAGCAATGCAGGGCAAATTTGCTAGGGCAAAATATATGGCAAAATTTTGAGGAGTAAAGGGACTTGGAAGAAGCTCGCGCACTTTGAAGTACCCACAGATCAGCCGCAGCTACACACAAGCGGACATTTCAAATTTTGCTGCTTCGAAGTTGCCGTGGGGGAGAGTTAGCCTGATGAAGTGCTGCATATGCATTGCAACACTTCATTAGTCATCTCCCAATACACTACCTACTATGCTCCCTTTGAAGTTGGGAGCTAGTGCAGACACAGCCGAAGACAAATACGTTTGGTTACATTTAAGGGAAATAATGCTGTCTGTGTCTTATTTACAATGTCACCTGAAAGTGAGAACAGGCATTTTCATGGCACTTTTGTCCTGGGTTGAAAAATATTTGTTTCAGATGAGCTAAACATTTGAATGCCCTTCATGTTTCAACCACCATTCACAAGGACATGGGTCCATGGTGCTGATGCTTGTTATTTTTCTTTTCAAGAAAAGTTAATTCAATTTATGACTGAACTCTTTGCTGGCAAATTGTACGTTTCGTGCTCCATAGTTTTGTTAGCATTCTGCCCCGTATTTTGCACTAGCAAATTTGCACAGCGTTGCTCAGGTCCTTAAGTCAAAACGATGAAGTTTTTTATTTTGGAAAATAGTGAAAATATACATGATTTATTTAAATGATTGTATTTTTCAAAACCTTCCCCTACAGCCAGGGCCCTGTCCTGAGCCCTTCCTGACCCCAACTGCGACTCCTGCACTTCCCAACTCTCTAATCTGAGCGCCCACACACACAGCCCCTCCCTTCACTACTGCTCTCCTCCACACACCTCACAACCTTGGCCCAGAGACCTGCTTCACCCGCAACTACTTGCTGTTCCTTTTCCTGTCCCTGTGAGGGAGTGGGAGCAAATGGTACAGCTTGCCTGCCCTCACCAGCCTGAATGAGGAATGCAGCAAACTGTACTTTTTCTTCATTCCCTGACACTGTGGAAGGGGAACAACTAGCAAAAATCTGGGCATGGGGGAGCTTCAGGCCTTTCCTTCACCCTGTCACAACCAGACCCTCATCTTGGTTCAAAAGTTATGATACCAAAGTTAGTGCTTCTGCATCATGACATTTAAGATGCATTCTTAAAAGAACAGACACACAGACTTTTAAACTCTCTCTCAAATATGTGGTAGATTATAGTAGTCCTGGATGACGACTCAGCATATGTTCCTAAAATGGACAATATTTTCATTGCAACTTTGACAAAATCTGAAGAAGTTTCCAGTATCAGATTTCTAAAGATGGCTACAGCAGTTTAAGACTCTGAAGTACTTTTCAAAATCTGAGAGGGACAAAGTGTGGCACACACTTTCAGATACTTTAAAAGGGCAACACTCAAATCTAGAAGCTACAGAATCTGAATAACCAAAAAGAAAATCAAGCTTCTGTTGTTGGCATCTAAGACAGACGTTGAAAATGAACATGCATCTGTCTGCAGTGCTTTGGATCATTATTGAGCAGAATCCATTATTAGTATGGATGCACATCATCTGGAACGGTGGTTGAAGCATGAAGGGACGTGGGAATCTTTAGCATATCTGGCATTTAAATATCTTGGGATGCAGCTACAACAATGCCATTCAAACATCTGTTCTCAGTTTCAGGTGACATAGCAAACAAGAATCAAGAGGCATTACCTCCTGAAAATGTAAAAAACGTGTTTGTCCAGCTGATTCTCTGAAGAAGAAATAGGATTGAGTTGACTTGTGGGTTGGCTCTAAAGTTTACATTGTTTTGGATGCAGTTATACTTGCACATAATTCTACATTTTGCCTGTTCAACTTTCAAGATAAAGAGATTGCACTACTATATTTGTGTTAGATGAACTGACAATATGATTTCTTTAAAATTTTACAGAGCAAATATTTGTAATAAAATATAAAGTGATCATAAATGTTTACGCGTAAATATTGTACACTTTGTCATTGAAATCAATATATCTGAAAATATAGAAAAAATCCAAATATTTAAATAAATGGTATTCAACTATTGTTTAACAGTGCAGTTAATTTTTTAATCACTTGACAGCCCTACTCAATATTTAATTCATGTTTCAACTGGTAAATAGAGGAAATTTTAGCCTGGAAGCCGTTTCAAACTTCTGCCCAGCTTCATACAAACTAGAAGTATGTATTTTCAATACATAGACATACCTTTTCAACTGTTATCAGTGGGTAAGTTGCATAACAACATTGGCAACCACCATGTTGCTGGTTTTCACTTAAGATTTTACATGATTGTTTTATGGGTAGATATGGGAGCAATGTATTTGATATTTGGAGTTGTCTAGCCTGATAGGTTTGCTGACAGAGTAGTGAGCCCTTTTTCATCTGTCGCATGTGGGACTCTGTCATACTCAGCTGTTTTTGATTGGCACAAGTTTAACTTTAATAGAGTTATGCTGACTTGCACCAGCTGAAGATCTGGCCTCCGGTATTTTGGTAAGTGAAACTTTCAAAGAAGACTAGACAGTCTGTTCCAGATACAATCCATATTATCTATATATGTATTATCCAAGCAAGAAATAGCCAACTCTCTTTCTGTACAAAGGCATTCAGTCTCTCTGATTCATAATTCAGGCACAAGGTTGCAGCCATTTTTAGACTAGCCCCTTCCTTTTGAAGGAGGCATGTTAATGAGGGATTTCAGAAGATGCTAATGAGGTGCTTCCCTGACTATGCAGCACCTCATTAGCATAACGGCGGTCGCACACGATTCAAAAGTGCTGCTTTCAAAATGCACACCAACCAAGTAGACAGGGGTCTTTCGAAAGGATCCCTCAGACTTCAAAAGCCCCTTCTTCCCATTTGGTTTTGGGAAAAAGAGGCTTTTGAAATTGGGGGGTCCTTTTAAAAGGCTCCTGGCTACATGGGCAATGTGTGTTTTGAAAGCAGCACTTTCAAATCACACACTGCCACCATTATGCTAATAAGGTATAGCATATTCATGGCAGCACCTCATTAGCATCTTCCAAAATCCCTCATTAACATGGCCCCTCTGCAAGGAGGGGGATAGTGTAGACACAGCCTTCAACAAAATGTTTTGTTAGCATTCACTAAAGTTATGGTGCAGAACTGAAAAAACTCTCACAGTTGATCAGTCACAAAACATAAGTCATCTTTCTCCCTAACTACTGCATCTCCTCCTACCACTTCCTTAACTACTTCATCTCCTATACCTTTCCAGCCATCTGTAGATCAAAGTATCCTGTTAAGATGGAGCAAAAGGAAGGGATGTTTAAAAGCAGTTATAAAAGTGGTTGTTGATAAAGATGACCACCAGGACAGAATGGTCTCAAAAATATATTTTCCCATAAAATTGTGGAATTCACTGAAGCCCTTCAGTTTTTAGAGAAGGGATCAATGGAACTGGACTTCTGCTCCAGTATGAGAAAAGAAGACCTTTGTTATAATGAAGGAGGTACTGATCTGAGGTATGTTCGCTGTGCTCCATGTATCCAGTCCCAACCTGAAAATAATTTCCCCCCCCAAAAAAAAAACAAAACAAAAACCTCTTTCTATATAACTTGTTCTTTCTCGTGCTAGACTCTTGCTTGATCCAGCTTTCTAGTTCTGTTTGTTTTCAGCTTCTGATTTTTTCTATTATCACCAGGTAATTCTTTCAGCTGATGGTGACTCATAGGCCACTTCTACACTAGCAAGTTCTTTTGGAAAATCAGGCCATTTTTCAAAAGAACATGCAGAGTGTCCACACACAATCTGTGCTCTTTTGATCCAAAATCAAAAGACTGTGGCTCTTCTTCTGAAGCCCTGCTCCGCTCCCAGATCAGGAAGAGTGCCTCCTTTCAAAAGCTTCTTTTGAAAAAAAAGTTTAGACACTCCGCAGGCCCTTTTTTCAAAAACTCAGTCCTCACAGCAGAAGCTTTTCAATCCCTGGCCCGTTGTTTGAAAAGAGTGGGGGCTGTGTGGAAGCTCTCTACTGGAAGAGTGGATCCATCTTTCAATTCCCATTTTTTGCATGTGGAGATGCGCCTTTGCAACAAGATCTTCTGGAAGATCATCTTTCAAAAGATCACTGTAATGTAGATGTGGCCATAAAGTTTTAGTTTTTTTACTGGCTTGCCTGTATGTTTATTTACTAATCATTTATTTTATAGAGGTGTTCACATCATTTTAGGAGATATCTGTTTCCTTTACAACTTATAAAACATCAATGACAGTTCTGGCTTGCAGTTATAATATAAATATTGATTTTGAGCGTTACTTTATAACATTATTTATGAGCATTTTGGTTGGGGGAAATATGCTCTAGATTCTGTTTGTTCAGCATTAATCAGCTTTACATAAGATTGCAACATTGATAATTTGTTGTTGTCTGTATGGGAAGTGAGGAGTATAGATAAACAGATAAACTTTTATGACATCAGGAAAATGTCTGAGGCCTGAGCCAAGGCCTGATGAAAATAAGGCATTAGTCCTCTGGTGATTTGTCAATGAAAAGCAGCCTATCAGAAATTACTACAAGATGTAGTGACAAAAATAGAACTTAATTAAATTGTAGTATGCTGCCTGCTGCAGTATATTCTGGACCACAAAAAAAGCTGTATTTGTTTAACTTACTGTAACAAGGACTGAGATTTTCCTTCATGCTCTTATCAGTCCTCAGAAAGCTCATCTGGGTCCCAAGCATGTTCAGACCTAAAGCGCTTTGGAACTGACTGTTCATGGACATAAATCTGTGTTCCTCTGTTAATTTTAGGAGAACAATACTGACTTTATACCATCTAAAGTCCTTGCTCACTTGATTGTAGTCATCCATTGAAAACCACAAATTTCAAGTGGTGAAATGCCTGCCTTTTTCGTCTGCTGTGGAAGCAAAAAATCCAGTCATTGTTAAGTTGTGGCATTTCCCCTCACCCATACAGTTTACTTCAAATCAAGCAGAATAGGAAATGTATACAGTTTGATCTTTCTGAGTCTTATGTACCAACTTACATTAAAAGAAGATACAGGTTTTGAACGAGACTTTAGTAAATGAAGTTTAAGGATCTGTTATGTAAGAGTTTACACATTTTTGGGTAAGTTCAAAAGAATGTACTTACGGTTTTTGGAAAAAGTAGAGTGCACAAATGAAGTATCTGACAGGATGTACTTTCACATTGGTGGACCTTTTGACTGCTTAGGGACTCATAAGTTATCCTGCTTACTTAATAAAGGGGTGGAGGGGAAGTATGGGTTAATAGGGTATGACAATAAATGTGCTTTTGCATTGAAGAGATTGATCTCTACTTTGGCTAAAAGATCATAATGCACTCATTGGATACAGCTGTCCACTATTTTAACTATTTTTAGAATTCAAGGGATCTCATGTAGTGTGGAATCCTTTTCTGGATTACATGAACTCAGTACACTCTTCTTGAAAATTGTGAATTTACATTCGACATAGAATTGCAGTTTATCTCCTTTATTCATCCTGGGTGGAACACCATAGAAATCAGTGGAATTATATTGATTGCCGCTTGTGAATGAATACCTCATCATGAACCCCATCTCTTTTTTAAAAAAAATTGTGACCCTTAAACTCTCTAGTTTAATTTGACCCTAAATTCCTGTTCTTTTTTGTGGGGATCAAAAATAGCTTTAAAGTACCTTTGTGCTCCTATTACCCTGGGGTTGGTTTTAATGATTGTAAAGCATTCAGAGGGCTACTCTAAATTGTGCCAGGGTGCAATAGCTCCCAAATAACTATTCTGGCAGCAATTAATGAAGAAACTGCAATATTATTCTTTCCATCTCCACCCCGCAGCCATGGCCTAGCATGTGATCCCTTTCTCACCTTCTGCCCCCTGCCACCATGCAGTGATTGTGTCATGTTGGAGAGGAAATCTCAGCTGGCTCAGCCCAGCATTAAAACACTTCTGCATCATCAGAATAGTTTAAAAAGAAAACAAAACAAAGTGAGGTCCATCTGTTTTTTTTTCCCTAACCACATATTTTCTATATCCTACATAAGAAGTAGAGATAATACAGTATGCATAGTAGTAGCTGTAACATTTCCCTGGAGATAAGAGTCTAGAACACATATGTTATGTATCTGGGTGTCTACACTTATGGAAAGATTGATGTGCTGGCGGTCAATCTTTCTGGGTTTGATTTAGTGTGCCTAGTGATGACAGTAAAAAGATTTGTTGTCTTGCTGTCATTGACTCCGGTACTCCAAGCAGTCGTGAGGAGTAAGGAACATCGATAGGGAAGTTTCTCCCATTGACCTCCCACTGTATGGATGGTGGTAAAAATCAATTTTAGATGAGTTGACTTCAGCTACACAATTCTTGTAGCTGGATTTCTGTATCTAAAATCAATTTGTTTCCTAGTATAAACCTGGCCTAAGTCACTATTTTAGTATAATCTTCACCTTAAAAAGAAAAAAAAAAGATTAATGTTGCAAGCAGGACCAGTAGCTGCCTTTATATTGTAATGGCAACTGTCTCCTTGAAAGATTCATAATGGAACTTGGGTGGAACCACACTGACTGACATGATAGACTTGACATCCACCCCTTATTCAGGTTAAAACCAATTAAACTTTTTTATGCTGGAACAACAGAAGCCACTGTCAAAAAACAAAACAAAAAAAAAACCAAAAGAACAAAAGAGAATAAAAAAAAAACCAGAAACGAACAAACAGCCTCAAATGCAAGCCAGTTATGAATCTGCCAGGGGCTGTGTATTGTTGCTGGTGTGTGTGGCATGTGTGTGTGTTATATGTAGTGTAGTAACCCTGTCCCAAGGCTATATATGGACAGGGTGGATGGGAGCTACACAAAGCTCTTCTGCACGTCTGGGAAAGGTATTCAGTGTCACAACTAGACACAAGGTCAAACGTAGTTTAATGTAAGTAGTTAGCCCATATTCCTACACAGTGTTTGTCAACCTTTTTGGTACCAAGGACAGGCTTGCTGCTTCCTAAACTGTGTCATGGAGATGTTTGGTACTGGCACTGGTCCACCAGCTGGTTATTGAACAATATTGTTGTAGGGGACCATTCAAGTTGAAGTAGCCCACTGCAATCCCTGACAGCATAAAATGGGTTGAGACAGTCATGGAAGTAGCAGAAACATAACAGAGTAATATATGGGTAGGGCAGGCGGGTGGTCCTAGTCAAGAGACTGCCAGGGAAGTATTATCAATGTGACTTGATCTGGTACTGTCAGGGCTCCCAGGTTCCCTGCATTGGATCCAGATGAAGTTTTGGACATAATTCTAGGATCCATGGCTTTGGGGAAATCGTGCCATGTAGACTGTTCCAGGCCAGGGAACCTAAGATTTTCCAGGAACTGCAGCACCTTTGCCATGTTGATTGCCCTGGGAGCCCTAGCTTTGCTTCCCTGCATGTCTAGTTTCCTGGATATTTTGAAGATGTTCTAGAACAAAACCAAATTTTAGCGTTCCCCATAAACTAGACATTCCAAGTTTGCACCAGTTCTAGGTAACAACCATGACGTAAGCTGACATGAGTCTTCTCTAGTCTTCTGATCTTAATAATTTGCCTAATTGCCTTAGATAATCAAATTGTATTCCATCCATATTTGTGGTATTTCCAACGGTTCCAATTCAGAAATGCAACCCTATTGAAGAAAGCATTTAATTAATACTGTTCTTGAATCAGGATCTATGCCAAGCACAGCGAATTATGGAAATTAGAAATAATCACCTAAGACAAAATAATTTATGGTAATATTTATCAAAGACAGAATGGGTGTATTGAAGTGTAATCACTATATAAAGCAATTTTGTGATCAGGGATTCACTTTACTCAATGGGAATTCCATTCCCAAAGAAGTCAATGAGATTTGAGGTTTTCCAGTATCTTTGTGAGCTTGCTCATGGTCCCTTCTGTTCAGTATTTATATAAATAACTATTAAAATGTTGCAGTTCGTTGGCATTATGATGCAAATGACAGAAAACCTTACTCTTTTCAGAAAATGTCCCAAGAAATGTCCTCTAAATGGTGTGTGTAACACATTAGTCAAGTTTTCTGGGCTCTCTCTGTGGTAATTTCCTAAATTATTGGCAGAAATACTCCAAATTCTTACTCCAAAATGTGCTTAAGCTTATCTGCTTTTAAATACTTTCAGTCTAAGAGTTTTCCTGGTTCATTATAAAGACATATAAAACTAATCTGAGTGAAGAAACTTCTCCCCTTACATCTTAATCACTCATAGATACCTGTACAGTGAAGCCTTTCAGAATGAGAATTTATCAGCAACTGAAGTACTATGTCTTACATTTACGAAATGTGTTTTAGAGTGTAAGGACAACAAAAACAGGAAGAGTGCTTTGAAATATACTATATACCACCGGGCAAAATGCAATAACATTTAAAAGCTTGTCATATGATTGTTGGAAGCTCAGCAGTTATAGAAAGTGAACTTGTTTTTACAGTGTGTGGCACTTGAGTTGTTTGAGTTTAAACACTTTTAGACAAGATTGTTGGAGAGGTAAAACTGAATTTAGTTCCTTGCTTTGTTTACACACGTGGGAAATATTTATACTAGTGTGAACCTGTGGTACTTGATTTCAGAGTTGACACCAACCTATTAGAAATTTCAGAATAGCAGACAAATCCAAACAGCAGCTAGTGGTACTCTTTTGTGGTGGTAATGGGGAGGGAAGAACTGAAGGAAAGTAATTCCCAACAAAGATTCACAAGCACTGGATGTCAAGTTCTTTGTCATAGATGATCTAACTTTAATACCAGATGAAAGGCTGGGGAGTGGGCGTGGTGGGGGCAGGCTCAGCAGGGGCAGTGGGGGCGGGCTAGCAGGAGTGGTAGGGGCAGGGGTAGTGGGGGCGGGCTTAGCGGGGGGAGCTGCTGGGGGAGCCAGGAGGCAGGCAACATTGGCTGCATGGTCCCAGAGGGTCTGGCCAATGCTCTCAAAGGTCTGCAGCAGCTTCTCTCAAGCCGCCCTCTGCCACTCTATCTCAGCATTGGTGAGCTGCAGGTGGCTCGGCCACCTCGGCCTGGCGGTGGCTGGCAGGGTCCTCCCCAGCCCAGCGGGGGTCCCTCTGGCCACAGGCCCACTGGTGCGCTACGTGGGGAGGTGTCTGGGCACCTCCGATATCCACCAGGGGGCTGTCGGGGACGAGGGATAGCACTGGGCTCTCCTGGCCCACGGATGGTGCAGTTGTATGGAGAGGGGGACAGCATGTCAGTAATGTGCCCCGGATGGAGGGGGATCTGGCTGTGGCCCACCCACCCGAGCCACGCCCCCCATGGGGCTCCCATGCTCCCAAGGGGCACTGACCTGCCCCCCACAGGCTGGGTATCAAGTCCAATGGGGGTGAATCCAGGGGTCTCTTGTGTGGTGGCCCATCCTGGCCTGCAGTGTGCAGTCCACGGGTGCTGTCCAGCATGGAGTGGCCACTGCCTGTGTGCAGCTTGTGGCGCTGTCCACTGGGGGAGGGTGCTGGGCATTGCTGGTGGGCCACCACAGGGTGTCACATACCACGGTGGGTTGGCATGTGTGCGGCCTGGGACCACTGGTCCTGTGTGCGGCCGACTAGCTGTTGTGTTGCCCCCCACCCTACAGAGCGGGTGCGCCCCCCTCCATGTATGTACTGGAGGGTCCCTCTGTGACGTTCAGGGATGCCCGGCTCCCGGTCGCCCAGCTGGACGAGCGGGAGGGGAAGTAGATGGTGAGGTCCCCCTCCTCCCTCGACCACTCGGTGGTACTCTCGCCCTCCTGGCTCCCTGGTCCAGGCTGCTCCTCCACCTCTGTCTGCAGCTTGTCGGCGGATGTGTTCAGGAATGCCTGGAGTGGGGAGCTGTGCCAGGGCTCCAGGATGCTCTGGAGCTCCCAGTAGTAGGGGCATGTGGCTGGGGCAGCCCCGGAGCGGCCGGTGTGGTCCCTCTTCTGGGCATAGCCCTGCTGCAGCTCCTTCACCTTGGAGCGTACCTGTTCAGTGGTACACTTGGGGTGGTCTCACAGTTCCTGCTCTGTCCAGGAGGGGACCCTTTTTTTCCTCTCCCGGGAGCCCAGGGGCTTGGAGGAGGGGCCATGGGGCTTGCGCGGGGGCTGGGTGCTGGCCATGGCTGTGGTTCTGGAGCATGGGGCTGGAGCATAGGCAGAGGCTGCTCCTCGCATGCTCTCATCTTCCTGCCATGGGTTTCCTGCTGTGTGTACAGCTTTAAGGCAGCCAGACGTAGGGATAATATAGTCCCACTGCTGCCAGCTGGAGCAGCCCCATGCTCCAGCTGACTGGCGCCACGGCAGACCCGTATTTTGAAAAAAACGGCATGTGGAGCATCTACGCTTGTACTCTTTTGATTTAGTTTTTTGAAAGGGGACAATCTTCCTGATACGGGATCGGAGTTTGGATTTCTGTGTCTGCACCCTGTTCCTTCGATTTCCTTTTGAAAGGCAGTGTTACGCGTGTGGACACGCCTCCCGTTCTGTCGAAATATGTCCACTTATTTTGATGTTTTGTGCATGTGTAGACGCAGCTCATGAGAAGAGAGATAGGTAGGGCCTGATCCAAAACCTGTTAAAATTAACTCCAAGGAAGTTTAATCTAGACCTAGGATTTTGCATGTGCAAGAGACGCAGGATCTGTTCCTGAATGGTTTTGAATCTAACATCTTGTATTGAAAAACCATTTCACATTTCCTTGTGATTTGTCCAACCATATTTGGTGTCCTGACTCTTGTATTATGTACATCAGGTTTATACTAGCGTAATTCTGCTGACTTCAGTGAGGCTGCTGCTGACTTACAGCAAGTGTTTTTAACATTGATATAATGTTTTATATGGCTTAATTATTATTAATTTTCAAAATGAGTAGAGGTGCTGTTTCTGTGAGACAATAATTAAAAAGCAGTCGGCATGTTTGTCTTCAGTATTTGAATCCTGGTAATGTGCATCAATGAGGGGTTAGCAACATTGACATGATCTCTTAGCACTTTTCTTCAAGGCTTTGATTTTGTGAATTTGCAATTTTTACATTATATGTGGGATAGCGTTTAGGACTGGAAGTGTTTCTCTGTCATGTTGAACAAGCTTTAGCCCATTTAAAGCTTGGGCAAATCTTTATATTTATTTAATTTGGATGTAAACCATATACAAACATGTAATGATCATGCTAATTAAAATGCAAAATTCGAAAGAATTTCTAGCACTATCATTCTGTGTCATGAAAGATGAAGCACCTTTTGATTGCAAACTATGCATTCTTAAATAGCTCTGATCTTATTTTTGATATATCCTTTTTTTTAAGGAAATAAACAAAGACGTTTTTACTTTGAAATTAGTCTGCTTTTTGGTGACTTTGGTGATTATTCCTGTTTTCCAGAAATCAGATATATAGAGATTTTTAAACAAACAAAATGAACTCTGGAAGTTGGTCAAGGGCAAATTGTGTAACTTATTTTGAATCAATTTCAAAATAGGCTATTTCGAGTCTTCCCTGTAATCCTTCTGCAATGAGGCGTACAGGGATGCTGGAAGAGGACACCCACTATCTCAAAAACTGTTTTTGAGGGAATGGGCATATTTCTTAGATGAAGGAAGATATTTCAGGATACCACCATATCCTGAAAGAGTGCCATAGCCTAAGCGATTGCCACATTCAAGACACGTAGAGGAGAAGAATCAAATGAAAGAATGGGGAAAAGTAACATACGTTAAATACCATATTTCTACTCACTTTACTGCTTTTATCAATTAGCAGACTGATAAACACCTAGCCAAGATGGTTGCAGAATGATTAGAAATAAATCATTTGCATAGATGGTCTATGATAACTGAGTAAGAAAATAAAGTGTGCTGAAATTCTGTTATAGTGTAGATTGCTAAAGTCTGGCTCAAATTGGTTGCTTCTGTTATGCATCTGACAGAAGCTCTCATGTTGGCCTCATCTACATAGAGGAAATTGAGATGGTTTCAACAAATAATATTTGGTAATATATTATTAGACTTTTAAACAGAAGTTACTGCTTAGTTGAACTTAGGAACCTATTACATTCATCATAAGCAGCGATCACATTTTAAAATATTTGTAAACATTTTTTGTCAGCTTACATGCTTGCTAAATTGCCATTCGCAGGATGGTGGTTCTTTTTTTTTTTCTCTTTATTTATTGCTATGGACTGACTGAGTAAAGTCTGTGGAACTAGATCAGTTATTTTTTTGAGAACTCCATGGATCACCTTTCCAGCAGGTAGGAGGCCAGAAAGAGAATAAATAAGAGACAGTCCTAAAGTTGTAAAATGACATGAACTTTCAGAATGAATCAAGGTAATATTTTGAAGATTCAGGGCTTTAAATTTAGAATCTAATCCAAAGTCCCCTGGAGTCAGTAGAAAGACTTCTGCTGATTTCAGTAAGTATTGGATCATGAGACACTTGCAGACCACAACCAGATAATCCATGATTCAATGCCTTTAGATTGCACGATAAAATTTGCTTCATAATCCTGTGTCAATACTGACGGAGTCATTAATGCATGAGCATGATTCACACATGGCGTGTAATGTCAAGATTATTTTGTGTATCTATAACATCAGTCAAAGGTAAATGTAGGTTTTCACTATTTTAAAGTTGCCCACTGAAGAGCTAATTATTACAAATGTCACCACATTTCTTTAAAAAGACACAGACATTCTCAGCCACTAATTTATACATATTTTTTCTGAGACTTCTTTTAAAAATGTCTCAATTTTGAATGATCTGCTCATTTCATATTTATAATATAACCCTTCAGTACATGGCATAGACTTGATTCAACCCCCTATTCTGTCTCCCTGGACCTTAACATTCAAATGAAATAGGAGAAAACAGACCTCTGACACATCTGCAAACATTATTTTTGGTATTGTGATGATGGCAGCTCCATCATTTCCCAAGAGAGCTGTACAAAATGGAAGCTATTTGTACCCTAGCTGTATATTAATAAATTATCCTCCACAATAGCTGCAGATCACTGGCATAGTGTTATAGTTCTGGAGCAGTGAGGAATAAGATGTAAATATATTGTACAACATTTACTACAGCCTTAAATAATTCTTATCCTACTAATGTTTTAGCTTAATGTCCTTTTTAGGTTTTTTTGTAATATAAACCTTAAGATAAGCCAGTCTCAGACCTTCTATTTATTTCCCTTTTCTACATGGTTTGTTTAGGGACAAAAGCAATATTTATTCCCTTATCTTTCTATATGCTGCTGTACATGGCAATTGGATGAATCTGCTTTACGTTATGTAATAACATGAATCTACAAGGTTGCAATCAAATTCTTATTCTTCCCTCACATCACACTACCTCACATCTAGGTACCTACATCCTGTTAAGGTGGAATACAGATGAGAAAAAGCTGTAAATATCCCTTGAGTCACAGAAGGGTAGGGGGACTTTACTTAACACAGGCTGAACAAATGATCGTGTCAAATAGGGCATCTCTTTTCCATGGTGATTCTAGCTCTTGTCTTCCATCAGGTAGTGTTGAAATGGTAGTGCGGGACTCCCCTTCCCTCCCTGCATCAGAAGCTTCCTTTAATGTTCTGAAGTATGCTAACACTCTGATACTTTTGGAACTATCTCTGATGCAGCAGCATTGTGCACATCAAAACTGCTCTCGCAAGCTCCAGCAGAAGTATTCTAAGTGGAGCAAAAAACAGGAACTAGGAATCCATCCTGACCTGCATTTTAAGCAAAAAAGAAAAAGGAAAGAGTTGTGAGGATTCGTCAATGTATGCTGGGGAGTTTGACTTCCCCCACATATCTCCTGGGCATCCTGCTTCAAGAAGCTGTGGTAGGAATTACGGGGTGTATGCAAAGAAGACATTCTGACTGCCATAGAGGAGCAAGTCGTAACTGTGAACTCAGTAACTGAAAAAGCCTAACTGGTGGGGATGCAGTGGACAGCTGACGTCTATGCTTGTAGCAAGAAAACCCCTGAAGACATTTTTTGGGATTTAATTTATCTTCCCAGCACTGTCTGAGTGAAGCTACCCACTAGATGCACCAGTGGGATAAGAGGTGGCTGGGCAGTAAGTTGACCCCCACAGGGCACTCAAAGGTGAATATCTTCTGGGAAAGAACTTTTGGGACATTGTGAAGTCACTTCCCTATGGATATGCTTATCTTGGTATTGTACATTTTATACTATTGTAAACTTGCCCAGAGGTATGAAGAAATGTTTTCAAACATTTTATTGCATCAACAAACAGACTTCTATTTCCACTGAATGCAGATGATATTTTGTTTTACGGGCCATTTACCCCAGAAAGGTTGCCTTTAAAGTAGTGTTTTAATTTATTTTTATTGAGGAACAAAATCTCATTAAACTTTTTTAAGGCTATATTCTGCCACTCTCACTGTCCAACTTAGTCCTTAAGCAGCCCTCTGGAAACCAGTGAGTCCTCTCAAGGAGTCATATGTTACTCCGTGTGCTTGAAGCTGTCACCACCTGGTTCACAGGTAGAACAGTCTGCATATGAACTTAACAGGTAAAGGCCTGATCTTGAGGTGCTGAATACCTTCTGTGAGGTATTGAGCTCCTTCCCATGCCCAGTGGAAGGGGAGGATGGCTAAGGTTCAGTAACTGGTCTAAAGAGAACATTGTGAGTGCTAATGCTGCAAGCCTCTAATAAACTATATTGGTTCCTTGAAAAAATATAGATCGTGTGAATTATTCCATACCTGGGGTAAATCAGCCTAGCTCATTTTGATTTCATTAGCACTATTCTGATGTTACATTGTGGAAGATTCGGTCCTGCTCATTTAATGCCACAAAAGATTTGCTTTTGTAGTATCTTCTTTCATTCTTAAAAAACATTGCTGTGGAACACACGACATCATTAGTGGTTTCTAAAACCAGCTCCTAAAACACAATTCTTTTGGAGACTCAATTGCACTCTCTGTCAGTTCATTGTGGGTCACGAATGTGTGAGCCGCATTGCAATCCACTCTGTACAAAAGGAATCCTGTTGCATAAATGTTATTGTTGCTTCTGTTACAATAACTTCTACAAGCTCTAACCATGACTAGAGTTCCATTATGGTAGACATACAAATACTGTATGCAGATAATTTTTATTTTAGTATATATGAGTGGTATACAATGTTTAAAGATGTTGCTTACAGAATCTAAAAAAACCTTAACCCAGTCATCTTAAATATTAAAATATTCTTATAATTAAACTGGAAGGACCAGAGCCAAAGCCCACTGAAGTCACTGGAATGACTCCCATTGACTTCAGAAGGCTTTGGATTAAACTCCAGCTGCCTGCAAAAACCGTATTCCTTTTACTTTAATGGAATGTCTCCCAGGTCTTGTTACTCATTAAATCTAAATACTGTCATGCTCCAGGCTGCTCACCAAAGTGATTCAGCACAACCTTGAACCAATTTTAAACCAAGTAGAATTCATTACGTTGTAATAGTTTGCACAATTTTGAGTGTTTGGACTGATTAAATGTACACCAAAGTCCTTAGAGTAATTGTCTTCCCTAAATAAAGAGAAGCTTAATACTGTTCAGAAACTTGCTCCAGTTATGTTTGAGCTGTATATATACATTATTGTCCCAACATGCAATGCTCGCTAACATATCAGGATTTTTATGATCAATTATTTATTTTACAAATCTCTAAAATTCACACTTTCCCTTTCTCCATCAGTCTAGCTGCGCTGAAGCCAATCGCTACATCTACGCTAGCGAGTTCTTTCTAAAGAGTTTTCAAAAGAAATGGCTTTTTTGAAAAATCCCATGGAGTGTTTATGCACAAAAACGTGTTTTTCGAAAGTAAACCAAAAGAATGTGGCATTCTTTTCAAAATTGCTCTTCCTTTCCCGTTTCAGGAAGAACTCCCCCTTTGAAAACTTCTTTCAAAAGAAAATGTGTGTAGATGCTCTGCAGACCCTCTTTTTTTGAAAGAGCAGTCTTCATGAGGGCTGATTTTTTCAGTTCATGGCCTGTTCTTTTGAGAGAGCAGATCATCTTTTCTTTTTTTTTTCTGCTTCTTTGTGTGTGGACCTTCTCTTTTGAAAGAAGTTCTTTTGAAAGAGATCTTCCAGAAGGGCTTCTTTTGTAAGATCTCTGTAGTGTAGGCCTGGCCAATGAAGTTATGCTGATTTTACAGTACTTGAAGATCTAGCTGTATCTCTGCACATAGCCGTGCCTTGATCTCTGCCCTTTTGTCTGATGTCATTGTGACTCTTTTTCTGCTATGCTAAAGCAAATGCCATTTACTCCTGTGGGTTCTCCCCTTCCCTGCTCCCCACCCTCTCCCCGACTCCCGCACAGGTTTCTTAGAATTCTGAAGACCTTCCTACTGCCTTCCCACTTCCCATCATCACAGTCCTGTGACCTCTCCTCAGACCCGGGAAAAATGGGAAATCCTTTTCTAGCCCTTATCATTCCTGTTCTTATTAGCCCAATGTCTTTGTGATAAGATACTATTATAATGTGTTTCCTCCCACAGAAGCAGGCCACTGCCTCCATGATGCTAGTAAAGCCTGGAGGAGGAGAGAAAACAGTAGATCGGTGATGCAAATAATACTTGCTTCAGCTCCAGACTCCAAATTGCCGAGTGGATGCAGCTTGAGTGAATACAGGTAAGGTTTATACTACCTATCTCTGGGGTTTCTGATGTGGAGGTGGCAACTCTGTTTTAAACCCAGAGTTCAACAGAAACCTTTCTGTCAAAGGCTGCCAAAGGGACGCGATCAGTCACTGCGCTTCTATTTCACCTGTCTACTTCAGGCCATTAGCACAAACTTGTTATGCTGAAGTGCAACAATCCAATGCAGGTGAGTTTGCTGCCCTTTGCATGGTCAGAATTCCCCCGCATGCTTATGATCATCAGGCCTTGCCTCAGGCTCTGGTTTGGTGTGACTCTGGTCACATATCCCTTACATACTAGTGAAGAGCACAGAGTACTGCAAATTCCTGTTGATTGTCCAGGTGGCATTATCTAAATTAAACTACTGTATATAAGCAGGATGCTGCTGGGACTGGAACATGGATCAGTGTTCACATTACACTCCTTACCAGTACCTGGTGCAAGCTGGAGAGTGAACGATGTAACCAGTGGACGAAATTTGATGATGAATCCTGGTCACATGCTACTTGAAGCATGATACCCATATGCTAAAAAGTATGCTACTGGAATCTCATTTTTTTTGATAGTCAGATCAAATGCCAATCTATTTTTTATGATTTGAATTCATTTTGTATTTTATTTGATTTTGTTATTTCTTTTCTAGGTGTAATGAGGCATCATAAATTAAGTGCAATGTTTTAAAAGCTACTAAAAACCCAATTAATGCCATATTGAAGAACATTAGGTGGATGTCTTAATTTAAATATATTAGGAAGGGAAGATTAAACTACACTGATAAGATTATTTATTTTGATGCACATGAGCTAAAGTATATTAAGGAGAAAATGTGGGAAATCTTTTAAAAATAACATTTTTGTTTTTAACTTATGTTGAGTACAGAGGTCTGGTAAGATTGTCTTTAGGAGAAATTAATTCCAAAACTTTTCTTCTAAACTGTTGTAAAAGGAACACAGAGGCTACATCTACACTAGCAAAAAACTTCGAAGTTGCCATGCAAATGGCCATTTCAAAGTTTACTAATGAAGCGCTGAAATACATATTCAGCGCCTCATTAGCATGCGGGTGGCCGCGGCACTTCGAAATTGATGCGGCTCTCAACTGCGCGGCTTGTCCAGATGGGGCTCCTTTTCGAAAGGCCCCCAGCTTCTTCTAAGTCCCCTTATTCCCATCTGTTCATAGGAATAAGGGGACTTCGAAGTAGGCAGGGTCCTTTCATTAGTAAACTTTGCATGGCAATTTCGAAGTTTTTGGCTAGTGTAGACACGGCCAGATTGTCATATTTAAGTTAGAAGATTTTTTGTTTGTTTGTTTGTTTGTTTGTATATTTGCCAATCAATGATCTGGACACAAGACTGTTTCACCTACTGATGGAGATTCTATTGTGTGCATTAATCATGCGTCCAGACATTAAAATGGAACACATTACCATAAGTAGGCATAAAGAAATGACTGTGAAATACTACAAGAGTGATTTTACTACATAACCCCACTCCTGAGCTGTTTATCTGACTCCTTGAACCTTACTGTTTTTGAATAGAAAATTAGACCATTACAGCTTCATAAACTACCACAGTTTTGTTTTTGTGGCTTTAGATATACAGCCTACATAATTTGAAAACATTTTTGTTATGCAGTCAGTTTATATCCCTTTGAATCTTTTATTTCTACCGAACTTTACACTGGCCTGGCCTAAAGTTCAGATTTCAAAGTAATGCCACAAGAAGTACTACACAATGTTCAATTTCTTGCTGTCTGCTTCCTAAATTACTTGAAGAAATCTGTTCACCAGCCTTCATTTGCTTGATGAGGCAGGAGCACCCTATTATTCCAGTCACCAGCTCAGTGTTCTGTTTGGAGGGTGAAAGGTTTGCTAATGGAGCAGGTGGCCTGTCTCATGGCTATGTCGAGACTAGAGGGTTTTCTCAACAAAAAGGCCATTTTCTTGACAAAACATGTGGAGTGTCCAGATTCACCCAAAGGTGATCTGTTGACAAAGCTGACAGAACAGAACACTTTTGTCAACATCTGTACCCCACTCACCACTAAGAAGAATACCTCTGTTGACAGAGATCTGTTGAGAGAAAGCCATCCTGGATGTTTCGGGGGCCCTTCTGTCAACATAAAGTGTTTCTGGGACACCGGACAACACTATCCACTGTGCTTCTGGTTGCCTGATTTGCTGATAGAATGGCTGGGTAGTCCAGGAGCTCTCTATTGACAGCTGTGCCATACAAGAAGGTGGTGAGTGAGGCACTTGCCTTGGGTGCACAGATGAGGGGGCACAGAAAAATTTATTTCTTTCTTTCTATGAAATAACTACTATGAATAGATAAACATGAGGGGACGCAATTTTATACTATGGCCTCAAGCGCAAAACTAGCTAGTTAGGGCACTGGACAGAGCAGATTGCTCTTTCAATCTGCTTTGATTGTCTGGCTGTGATCTATCAACAGAAGTTTTATCGAAAGATATCTTCCGCTGGCAAACCCCTCTAGTCTAGACATAGCCCATTATTATAAGGTTGTACAGTGGGAGTTGCTGTTGATTGTTGTCTGTATTCCATGCTCCCCATGAATCTCCTAATGAGAGAAGAAGAGGACAGGAATTAGGAGAGGTGGGAGAGCCATGAGCTCATTCAAATGAATTCCACTCCCTTTGACCTATGGACTTTGGAGGTGACACATCCTCATTCACCAATGACTGAACAGACTCCCTAGTTTAACAAAGATAAGAGAAACTCAGACTGCAATTCTCACAACGCACTGCAGCATGTCCTCAGACTCAATTGAAATGTCAGGTTGAGCCAAAACTAAATGGCTAAATGCATGGTGGCTGGGGACAGGAGCCAGCAGCCAGGGAACCACTGACGGTGGGGAGTTGGGGAGCTACAGCTGATAGCAGGGAGGGGAGCCCCAGAGCAGGGTCTGGAATGCCAGCAGAATTGACCACTCCCAGTCCAGAAAAATCTCTGGTCCACGATGGCTCAGGTCCCATGAGCACCACAGCACTTCATTAATAATCTCCCAGCACCCTACTTACCATGCTCCCTTTGAAGTTGGGAGCTAGTGTAGACAGAGCCCAAATAATTTATACAAATGTCATGCTGAAATATTGGAAATTTTATTTTTGATCAGCTCTAGAACCTAACTCAAATAGCTTTGATTCTTTGATGTTTGTAAGCAATAATAAACAGGAAATATTAATAAACAGGAAATATTAATGAATCTCTAATGGCCAACTGCTTGGTCATAATCAGTTGGAAGTTTTACTGCAGGCATCCTGACACAAGTAGGTCTTGAGAAAGTGGTCTTGTGATGTCAAACTGTAAAATGAGCAAAGGCTTTCAAGATCAAGCAAATGTGTAGTAGCAGCAGCAAGCCAGGCTTGCAGACCTGTAGAAAAATGTTGTTTTTCAGCATGTTTATTCTCATAAGTGCTTGAATGGCAAGAAACCAGGAGCAGTGCGGGAATGGGTTTGTGAATAGTAGCTTTTCACTTGGAAAATAAGGCATTGAGGCCACAAGTGCTATAGGCTACGTCTACACGTGCACCCAACTTCGAAATAGCTTATTTCGATGTTGCGACATCGAAATAGACTATTTCGATGAATAACGTCTACACGTCCTCCAGGGCTGGCAACGTCGATGTTCAACTTCGACGTTGCTCAGCCCAACATCGAAATAGGCACAGCGAGGGAACGTCTACACGGCAAAGTAGCACACATCGAAATAAGGGAGCCAGGCACAGCTGCAGACAGGGTCACGGGGCGGACTCAACAGCAAGTCGCTCCCTTAAAGGGCCCCTCCCAGACACACTTTCATTAAACAGTGCAAGATACACAGAGCCAACAACTAGTTGCAGACCCTGTATATGCAGCACGGACCCCCAGCTGCAGCAGCAGCAGCCAGAAGCCCTGGGCTAAGGGCTGCTGCCCACGGTGACCACAGAGCCCCGCAAGGGCTGGAGAGAGAGTATCTCTCAACCCCCCAGCTGATGGCCGCCATGGAGGACCCCGCTATTTCGATGTTGCGGGACGCGGATCGTCTACACGTCCCTACTTCGATGTTGAACGTCGAAGTAGGGCGCTATTCCCATCCTCTCATGGGGTTAGCGACTTCGACGTCTCGCCGCCTAACGTCGATTTCAACTTCGAAATAGCGCCCAACACGTGTAGACGTGACGGGCGCTATTTCGAAGTTACTGCCGCTACTTCGAAGTAGCGTGCACGTGTAGACGCAGCCATAGTGTGACATAATAACGTATTAGCACAGACAAGTGTGATGATTCACATTTCGTAAATCCAATTCTGTTCTAAAGATTATGTGGCAAAATGGAAGGCACTTGGAGCAGCCTCTTTGCTATGTTACAATAGGATTCCAGTGTTCAAACGATGGTACAGTACTCACTTGCACTATCTCCGAGCGTTTCTCCAAAATGTTTGGGCTTTTTGACACTGACATTCAATTTGCTAATGATAAGCCCACCTTTACAAGTTAGGATTAGTTCATATTAAGCTTTAGCCTGTGCTCATAGAGCTAAAATAGGTTTCATTAAGCTTTGCACTTTTTTAAGTAGTGAGGAAACTGCTTGCTTGTTTTATGGTGAGCAATTATAAGCAAAATATGTTTCATACCAACGCACATGCTATTTCAAAATAAATTCAGCATAGCAAGTGTATTATTTTGAATTTTGTAAACCTCATGGCAGAAGGAATGACAGTTATTTCAAAACAGATATTTCAAAACAGGCACTGTTAAGACATGGAATAATGCTATTTTGAAATAAGCCATCAACTTATGCCTCGATTACAACATGCAAGAGATACATTTCCTGGACACTACAGTACTAATCAAGGATGGCCTGATCAGTGCCACACTGTACCGAAAACCTACCGATCGCTATACTTATCTACACCCTTCTAGTTTCCAACCTGCACACATGACTAGATCCATTGTTTACAGTCAAGCTTTTAGGTACAATCGTATTTGCTCTGATCCAACTGACAGAGACCAAAAACTACAAGAACTTTACCAAATATTCATTAACCTGAATTACCCACCAGGAGAAGTAAAAATACAAATCGACAGGGCCAGATGAATACCCAGAGACCAGCTACTCCGAGATCGGCCAAAAAAAGCCAAGAACCAAACACCACTGGTCATTACTTACAGCCCCCAACTCAGACCACTGCAACGAATTATTAAAGACCTACAACCTATCCTTAATCAGGATGCTACACTCCAGAAGGCCCTGGGTGACATTCCTGTTCCCTCCTACAGAGAACCTCCCAACCTCATGAGGATCCTCACTAACAGCCACAGTCTATACCCCAGGAACACCAGTCCTGGAACCTTTCCCTGCAACAAAGCTTGCTGCCAGCTTTGTCCACATATCTTCTCTGGAAATACCATCACTGGACCTAACCAGGTTACTCACAGAATCACAGGCACTTTCTCATGCTCCTCTACTAATATCCTATATGCCATCATGTGCCAACAATGCCCAGACGCTTTGTATATTGGACAGACTTCTAACTCCCTTAGACAAAGGGTCAATGGGCACAAAACAGACATCAAAACACTCCAGATCCACAAACCAGTTAGTCAACATTTTAATGGAATGGGGCATTCTGTCAATGACCTAAAGGTATGTGTGTTATTGAAGAAGAATTATCACACTGTTCTGGAAACGGAAGCAGCCGAGCTGGCTTTTACATTCAAATTCGGCACATTAACACTTGGTTTAAATCGTGATGGGAACTTTCTGAGTCACCATAGGGGCTCATCTGCATACTTGGCTCAATCTAATTCTTGACCTTCCCCCGCTCCCCTCCACTCTCTGATTTGCTCACCTTGATTATCTTTTTCTGATTTGTCCTCCTTGCTTACTGTTTTTGGTTCTCTGTGCCTTAAATATTGAGTCTGTTCTGGTCTGGCTATGGTCTGAAGAAGTGGGTCTGTCCCATGAAAGCTCACCTAATAAACTATTTTGCTAGTCTTTAAAGTGCTACTTGACTGCTTTTTGTTTTGAAACTGTAAAATATGAAAAATCTTTTTCTTGGTGAAAGAAGACCTGGTGTGGGCTGTGCACTGTATCATCAGTTTTCTGGAAGAAATCCTCATTAGAATCAATTAGTGGCTCAACCTAAAAGATGATAGTACAATATCAGTACAATATGACCCTGTATATTTAAATGGAAAAAGCAAGTAAGTATTTATCATAGGCTGAAAAAATAGTTTTCAGAGTAATTGCCACTTGAGACTATACAGAATTCAGGAATGGGAATGAAGATGAGAATATAGGGAACCAATTTAAGCAAGAAAATAGCTATTTACTAACTTAGGAAGGAATACAGATGCTTAACTGCAAACTATTTTTTAAAAAGACAGTGAAACCTTTGTTTGCTCAGAAGAGAACAAAATCTGTACTTGCTTTCATGTGTTCAGACTTTAATATTGGACCCAGGGTAGGCAGTGTTACCTTTTCAACCTCATGTCTTCCCTGGCAAATATTAATATTGAAAAATCAATTTTGGCTAGGAGAACAAGTAGATTGATTGTTTAGTCATTTCTTCAGAAGTATTTTAACTTGTCATTGTGAAGTACTTCCATGAGCATAGTGTATGTATTTGAAGACATTTTAATAATGGAGACACTGGGCATTTAATTTCAGTCTTTGAATAAAAAAGAAGGCTATGGCACCATGGCTTTTGTAATTATTGGAGACAGAGGGAAAAGGGTAAAGTCATAGGTGGAGACTGGAGAGAGATGAGTGGCTAGAGGATGAAATCAACCATCTCTAGATGCTGAAGAGGGGAATGGGTCTAGTCATAAACTGTCATGGGAACTTTGTCTACTAGAATCTGGAAATTTCTGGAAGTTCAGCAGGGCATTTGATAATGTAGTTTAAAGGGTTCATCTTGGTGGTTGGTTCTAACTGCAAATAAATTATTAGTACTTGTAAAGCAGTCACAGATCCCTTCCCATTGGTCAGGGCAGGACACCATGCCCCTTGCTGTGGCAACAATTCAGTAGGGGTGGGGAATTAGCTAGAAATCAGTTAGCTTTTACCGCAAGCAGGTAAAAGCTAGGGAGCTAGCAGGGATACTGGATGATAATCAGTCATGACAAGGAGAAGTCTTTCTGTCTGGGGACCACAATCAGTGCACGGCAGCCAGCAATTGACAGCTGTGGTCCACTCTCCGCAGCTCCCATGGACCAGAAATGAAAAACCATGGCCACTAGCAGCTACTGGTCTTTGTGCTTGGTGACTGTGGATGCTTGGGTAAACAAACCATCTGGTGATCTGCCAGCCGCTAACCCTGAAAAACTGCATGGGGCCTACAAGGCAAAGGCTTCCCTCCCTGCTGCAATAATTGCAATCAAAGAATAAAATAAGCCAACAAAAGAATTTTCTGAGAATATTCTGATTTGGTTTTCTCTTTTCATGTTCTTGATATGAAATATTTTTTAAAAGCAGAGTTAGCATAGTCAGTCAACTGATTTCTTTTTCTATGGCATACTAATAAGAATATTCTGTACTTTCATGGACTGTAAGTGTATAGAAAACATTTCAGGTCAAGTTTAAAAGTTTAAAAAACATGGTCAAGAATTATTCACTGATTAACTCCACTTGATGTGTATAGCTTTGCATAGGAGGTGAAAGCAAAATAATACACATTTCTAAGAGCTTTTATCTACAGATCTCAAAGCACTTCAGTCTCAAACATATTTACCCTTACAACACCTGATTTCATTGTCATTTAACATTTGTAAATGTATGTGTTCAAAGACTTGTAAACATGAGCAAATATTCAGTGTATAATGCATTTTTAGATGATCTATTATACTAATTCCAAACCAGTGGTGAATGAATATGAGTGTGCAGAGAAGGATATTAGAAGTTCAGAGTTTTCTAAAAGGTTATATAAATCAATCCAAATCTTCTTAGTCAGGTTCCCAGTAAAATTTGCAAACTGGGATAAAACTCCTCTTTCAATACTTCATCGTATTATTCATGCTGGAAATGCCATAGGAATAGCTTTAAATGCCAATTTGGTATTTCTCTACCCACGGAAAATAGGAAGCATGAAATCACACTTGCACAATGTGCCTGATCTACTAAAAAGGTTTGTTCTATTTTATTCAAGCATGAATATTGGCTCTAAGGCAATGATTTTCAACCTTTTTTATTTGCCAACCTCTAAAAATTTTCAAACGGAGGCCTAGAGCCCTTTGGAAATCTTCAGTATCATCTGCGGACCCAGGTGACAATAAACCACAGGTTGAAAACCGCCACTCTAGGAAACAGGAGAATGAATTCTGCACTGTTGTACAATTCTGATTCCTTCAGTAGGTGTGCTAGTTTGTGCTTAACTGGAATCCCACTGTTTTCAATGAACTATATGGCTGGTGGAGCCTATGGTACAGCAAATACTTGATTCCTTTGGATCTAAACTACTATACATGAGAAAAATATCTAGTCAAGTATACCCTATATTTGCTTTGTACTGTTAAATAACACAATCTGGCTCTGTGATCTTCTCCCTTTTAAAAATACAATAAGGAGAAAATATTTTCTAAAGAAAAATAATCACATGCTGTGTCTTCTATATGAGATTAATTTAACTAATGTTTCCATCTGGCCACTGCGCTTCAGTAGCCTACACACGACTACACACATTTTTCACAATCTGTTTATTTTTGTGGGAAAGGGAGCTGTATAAATGTTTATTTCACGGGAACACACAGGAATGTGTTAGGCTTTTTTTCATTAGAATGGAAATAATACATTTAAAGGAGTATTTCTACTTGGGGAATCTAGAGCTTATCAAAATATACGGGTAGATTTTTGGTTGCTTCTACTATCTGCTGCATGCAAAGGAGCCCCTTTACTGGCCCCTGGGCCTGACGTAATTCAGAGCAGCATGAAGTAGTTCTCAGGACATCCCCAAGTTAGAGCCCAGGAAAGTTTTGACCATACACCTCTTTGCCCTAGTCATGGCATCCAACACAGGGCCTCTGCGGGGTTAAGGGTGACACTTGGGGAATTGGCTCTTTGCCAGATGTTGAAGAATTCAGACCAAGATGGGTTTCCATTCAGGGAGATAGGTCTGCATAGCTTACTTTTCTGTTGCTAAAAGAGTGAAAAGGGAGTGACTTACTAGCCAATAATATCAATAATTTATGCAGTATGATGTCTGTCCTTTGTAGCTACTGTATGCTGCATTTCCCAAACTTTGGGTCCCAATCTACCACTGGGTCACAGAAAGGTTCCAGAAGGCTGGTGTGGCCCAAGACAGACATCCACTGAGCTTCTTCTGGCCCAGGAAGGGAGACCATGAAAGATGATCAGGTGAGCCAAAGCCAAATAGCACTATCACCCCATATACAACCCTCAGAGCATGGAGCCAGCCCCGATCTTAGGGAACAGGAGCTACTGTTGTGAAATGAGTGCAGGAGGGCTTATTCTCCAACCTCCCCACCATTGTCCTTGTCAGGGCCTTGACTCTGGACTAGGAGTAGGGTTGTGACACTGAGGTGAAGCATGCATTCTTGTAATGGTGGTTCACAAAAATCACCTAGTACAATTAGTGGGCTGCCTTTTTAAAAAGCTTCAGAACCACTGATGTGTGGTTTAGGGAATGAGCATTAATAAGAGAGTTCAAAGATAAATAAAGCAAGGTTGATGGAATTAAAATTAGACTCTGGGAGATAGCAAATACAGAACCAAAATAAACTATAAATTATTCTTTGTTCACCTTTTTTCAGATAATTCATACTCTCTAATTTCATTCTACCTCTTCCTCCAGATGTCAAATGTCTGTCCCATAGAATGATGATGCTAAAGAGTGCATTTCTGATTGTAAGTTATAACTTAATGTTTATACAGGGTAAAGTATGTATGATGTCAGAAATTTAGGACAGCTGGTATGTGTTATCTTTGACTCTGTTCAAGATGGAGTATAACTGTTAACAATCTGAAGAGGAGAAGTTATGAGAGGTAACCATTCCTTCAGCAATCCCCTTCATTTCATGCTCAGTTAATACGCAAAACAAAACTGTTCCATTTAGCTGTAAACAGGAACCACTTTACATGGATCTTAGACAAGGTCCGTGTGTTAAAAATGAACAATGTTTTGTGTGTGAATACTCATACTAAAGTAGATCTGTAAGAAAGAAAACAACAAGCTTTCCTTTTCCTCCACATGTGCACACCACTTACTCTAAAAACAGAAACATAGGCTCAGTGACTTCTTTGTGGATGCAGAGAGGGTTGTTGCATGGTGTAGCCAGACAGAATCCCCCTGCTCTACTCCATCTTGCCCCTCTTAGGGGCCTCAGAGCACAAAGGATGAAGGAAACAGCAGAGTCTTTGATGCCTCAAGAGCACAGATCTGCTGCCTCATCATGACCCCGGACAGAAGAATACAGATAAGAGGGCTAACAGGCCAGTTGATGACCACAGGGCCTTAAACTGCCCTTGGCTGGTACTGATAATTGATGTGCCTACACATTGTCCCAGAGGAGGAATCTCCCACCCATACAAAAAGAATGTCCTGTCTTAATGATTTAGTTATCTCTATCTTACAAGTGTAAATTAAGTTGCAACTCCCTTGTAAGAACTGGCATCACAAAGACGAACCAGTACAATTGGTACCTTTACATAAGAAAGAGTGTATGTGACCCAAGGGGTATAAAGAAGGGTCCGGCAGCCCACTCTAACTGAGCTCTAATTACCTATACCTGCTGGTTGGGTAAGGTCATTGCCTCCTGAGGACCCGGGGACGCCCTCCTCATACTCTTCTTCCCGAGGGATTGAGTGAAAGATGCAGGCTACACCGAAGTCTGAGGACGCAGGGGTGAGAATTATACCTGGAATGTACTTTTGTGGACATTTAATAGTAAGAGCTCTGTAAGCTAAGGCGTTTTGTCCTTATACGTGTAACTTGTAATCTAATTGGTATGCCATATGTATCATCCTACTAGTAGTTAAGAAGATAGAGCAATAACCTTGTAACCGTTAAGATTCTTATTTCTGTCTTTTAATAAATAGTAACCATTTAAGCTTCAGCCTGACTCCTTCCAGTTACTGTAACTCAGCCGAACACAAAGAACCCTAGCCGGTTTGGCTATATTAGCGTGGTCAGTGGTAAGGTGCAGTGAGAGCTGAGTGCTGAGTCATGTCGCCTCCACGGCACAGACTCCTGGGGCACCCGTCAGCCTCCCTTGCTGCCCACTGCGAAGGGACTGCCGGCCCTAGCAGTTAAAGACTCTGATGCAATGAGGCTCACAGACCACTCATTACCCGGCCATCGGCTAACATGTGGTGTGTGTACATGCTCACACCTGTCCCTGTGAGTAGCTCATTTTTCTTATCTTCCTGTGTAACTTTTTCTTTAAAAAAATAAGTTTATAATTGCAACTCTTCTTGTGCATTGTTATGGCATTTGAGTGGCCCTAATAATAACCTCTAACCACACAATCTGGTTTCTTACTAAAAGGGCAGATTTTTACCAATATAAAGTGGGAGTATGTGATCAGTTCACTGGGGGCAATTATCAGTAAAGGTGAACTTTTTTTTTGACAGTTTTCTCATGTATCTACCCTAACGAAGTACTTAAATGTGCTCAATTTTAAGTACTTGTGAAGTCCTAGTGGCCTGTAAATGTGTCTGCACTAGCAACAAGAAGTCCTGTGGGCACCTTATAGACTAACAGATAGTTTGGAGCATAAGCTTTTGTGGGCAAAGACCCACTTGGTCAGATGCATGATGAAGCGGGTCTTTGCCCACGAAACTTATGCTCCAAAATATGTGTTAGTCTATAACATGCCACAGACTTCTTGTTGTTTTTGAAGATAGAGACTAACACAGCTACTTCTCTGAGAGTATGTCTACACTGTGAGTAAAACCCTGTGTTTGGTCCATGCCAGCTGACTTTCAGGGTTGGCCTCAGGGAAAATGGCACCCTGGGCAAATTTTGCATTTTGGTGCTCCAGCCCCTGTGGGTATGAGTGGCAGAAAAGAAGAAAAGAGTGTCAAAAGCTGTCCCAAGCCCCTCCGATAGCTACCAGCACCTGAGCCTTCTGTGATAAGACCTGTGACTCTAGAATCAAGCTGGTCAGCCATCAACGGACTCACTAATAGGAGGTTAACATGAAGATGTCCTACCCATTATTGAGAAACCACCAAGAGAGGTCCTCCAGTGCCTCTGACCCCAATGGGCTCACCAGGTGCTCTTTGCCCCGAAAGCCTGCTCCCTATCCTGACCTTTAGTCCTCGCACCCCCCTGCACTCTTGACCCTGCCTCCCTACTGCACCCAGTTAGGGAAACTGACCTGGATGAGCAAAACAGCTACCACTGCTGCTCACTCCACCTGGAGCTGCGGCTTCTCTGTTCACACCCCCACCCCCAGGGAGTTATGAGGAAGGCGGGGACAAGTGAGCGATGTCTGGGCTCCCTTTATCCTTCTCACTTTCCTCACTTGGGCCACATAAGAAGAAGGCAAGAGAGCAACAGTTTAGTGCACGTAGGGAAAGTGATCCTGGATGCAGCAGGGTGCGTGTGTGTGTGTGTGTGTGTGTGTGTAGAGCCAGTCCTAGGGGTTGGTGAGATGGACCATCACCCAGGACCGCCAATTTCAAGGGGACACCAAAATGAACTGACCTGTTGGGGCCAGACCCAGCAGGTGCTTGCTGCATGGGGACAGGTGAGGGGCAGGGCCACAGCTGAGCAGCCTGGCAGCCAGGGCACTCTGGGTGGCTGGTGATGCAACAGGGCCTGGCAGGAGGGCACAGCAGCCAGGAAGTTGCACCCAATTTTCCCCTCTGCCCGGCAGCCCCCATTTGCATGGGGCTGCCAATTAGTTAGGAGCGGTCCTGTGAGACAGAGTTCGCGCATGTCTGTGTGTGTGTGTGTGTATAAAAAACAAAAACAAAAAAACAACAAGAAAAACCGACAACTAACAGAAGCCAAATCTTGTGAAAACACCAGCCATGTTCTCCCATCACACTATCGCAGCCTTCACATTGCTCGCTACCAGGGCTGCAATGAAATATTTGAATGAAATTTGGGTGAAGGTAAAAACTCTTTAAAGCATTTTAAAAATAAAAAGCGTGAAAATTGTTGATAGATTTTTTTCATAATCGATCTATGAAATCTATGAAAAAATATGAAAATCTTTTGTGCATGCACAACATGCTGGGGCTGGCTGCTGCTCACCATGGTATGGGTGCCCACGATCTCTGGCCTCTGCATTTGAATGATGGCAGGGCCAGGGCGCCTCCATGGGGCAGGGGGAAGCTGCCTGCTCAGCACCCTCCTACCAGTACTCGAGGTTCCCAACCATCCCAGGTTCAGCAAGAGTCTCTCAGAATTGAACTGCGTCTCCCAGAGGCTACTGTCATCAATCTGAGAAATTTTAAACCACGAAGGCCACATCTACACCAGCAAGTACTTTAGAAAGATTTTTCGAAAAAAGGAGGCACTTTCAAAAGATCTCATGGAGCTTCTACACACACAGAGGGCTTGTCCACACTATCACCTTCCTTCGAAGGAAGGATGGTAATTAGGGTGTTGGGAGTTTACTAATGAAGTGCTGCCGTGCATAGGCAGCACTTCATTAAGCAAATTCCCCCCTGCGGCAACTTTGAAGTTTTAAACTTCAAAGTACCGGCACACGTCTAGCCGAGGTTCACCCTCCAGTACTTCAAAGTGCCAAGGCAACTTCAAAGTCCCCTTAGCCCTCAAAATTTGGAAGTCCCTTACTCCTCAACAATTAAAACTTCAAAGTTGCTGTGGGAGGAGGGGGAGTAATGCACAGCAGCACTTCATTAGTAAATTCCCAACACCCTAATTACCATCTTTCCTTTGAAGGAAGGTGGTAGTGTAGACAAGCCCAAAGTGTTCTCTTGAAAGTAAATGGAAAGAATGTGGTGCTCCTTTCGAAAGCACTCTTCCACTCATGTTTCAGGAAGAATGCCTTCTTTCAAAAGATCCTTTCAAAAGAAAACATGTGTAGATGCTCTGTGGGCCCTTTTTTCTCAATGGGGCCTGATTTTTTGAACCCTGTGGTGGGGGCTGTGTGGATGCTTTCTTTGGAAAGAGCAGATCCTCTTTTGATCCACTGTTTTGTGTGTGGATGGACTTTTTTGGAAGAACCTCTTTAAGAAGAGATCTTCAGGACAAGCTGCTTTTGAAGGAGCTCAGTATTGTAGATGTACTGTAAAAGTCCAGCAGCGCAGCTGGGCTTTGGCAGGCTCCCTGCCTGCTCTGGTCCCTTGGTACTGCCAGAAGCAGCCAACAAGCCCTTGCAGTCCATGGGGGCTTGGGAGGTCTCTGAACACTGCCCTCACTCCCTGCATCAACTCTGCAGCTCCCATTGGCTGGAGCTGCAGGGGTGGCACTTGCAGGTAGGGCGGTGCACTGAGCCACATGGCCTCCTTCCCCCAAGGGCTGCTGCGATGTGCTGGCCACTTCCAGGGGAGGCAGGGAACCCACATTAGCTGCCCTGCTACTGATATTGGGCCACCCCTGATAAGGGCTACCAGGCCAGAGCCTACACCCCTCATCTCCTTCTGCACCCCAAGCCTCTGTCCAGGCCCTAGGTGCCCTCCTGGAGCCGGCACTGCACACCCCTTGTTCATGTCAGCTCTCTGCCCCACGCTAAGCCTAGCCCAGCCCAGCCCCGCCCCCTCCCACACTCTGAACCCTTCTGCCCCAGCACATAGCCCACACTCTGACTTCTTGCCCTGTCCCAGTGAAAGTGGGTGAGAGCGGGGAGAGCAAATGAAGGAGGGAAGTGGGATGGAGTGAGGGGCCAGTGCCTCAGAGAATGGCTAGGGAAGGGCAGGGCCTTGTGGAAGGGACAGGACAAGGTTGTTTGGGTTTGTGTGATAAGACAGTTGGCAGTTCTACCAGCACTACCCCAGGTCCAGCAGCAGCCAGAGACCCCAGGTAGGAGGCAGGGGCTGCACCATGTGGGAGCCCAGATGTCCATGACATGCAGCAACCAGAAAAACAACTCCTGGGAATGCTACCAAGACCTCCCCTCCTGTCCCTGAGTTCACACCATCAAGTGGTAGAAGCCTCTGGTTGTTGGAGGAGGTGGGGCTAGAGCCCAGCCTCAGTAGCTCAGGGCTCCTCTCCAGCACCATCACTAGCAGGGAACTTCCTGGACAGATGGGGAAGAGGCAGGGAAAAGGCAGCCCCATGAATGTTGGCCAAATGTGGTGGGAGGCAGGGAGAAAACAGCCATACCGCTGTCTGAAAGCAGCCAAGGGGAGCGAGTGGAGGAGACAGAGGAATCAATGGCACAGCTTTTTGGCTACAACATGCAAGGGGAGTGTCAGGCTAATGCACAGTGCCCTCTTTCGTGGACTTCCTCTGTGGTGGGTGTGAATGGGTGTCTTCCACAGTCCACTGAGAATTAAATGTTCTTTGTTGGGTGATTCAACTTGAATGGCATCTTCACCATATGCTGGCTAAATACATTGTGGGCATTTACCAAATCAGCAAGCACATTTGAAATATAGAAACACAGTTAATATTCATAATTTCAAATACAAAAATTATACACGTGCAAAAATGTGATGATCTTATAAAGCAAATCATAATTTTTCCATGGATACCATATTTTAGACACTTTGTACAACATGGGTTTCAGTGATATAATCATAGTAGCAACAATGGTTGACATGGTTACATTTTAATCATAATGTCACAATATTCTTACTTCGTCAATAAGAAAAGTATTTTAATACCCATTTTAGCATAAATGAAACTAAGCTTAAACTAACCTGCACATTCTAAACACCACTCCTTCCGTAAATTCTTTAGACTATTAAAAGTTTCCCAGGTACATTCACGATGGTATCTGATCTTTTCTAATTTTCATTAGAAGAGCAGAAGAGATTTTGCTGGTTCATTTGCCAGCCATAGGATGTTACTGTTAAAAAATGAGTATGCTGGAGGAATAAAAACAAGCCAGAACAGAGCTTTAGGTAACAAAAAGGGAATATAATTGGACAAGTGTTGCATCTGTGACCGTCGTATTGTGGATCAGAGTACAATTTATTTTCCTGACTACAATGGTACAGATGTATGTTAAAGTCTTGGTCCTGCCCACAGATTACAAAACTATCATTTTGTGCAGTTTCTAAGTACCATATAAAGTGGCTGTGGGGTTAGAAAATGTTAGCTGCATAACATGCTCTCCAACGCACTTCAAAAATTTGACAAATGTATGAGGGATTTTACCGTGGAATCATTTAATCAGTAGATACTTGGGAATAAAATATGGTATTCTCACACATGATACAGTGTATATTAATTCTTTATGATATAATAAAATTCTGAACAACAGACCTTGCTGAAATAAAAAACAGTGCAAGAGGGACTGGAACAGACTCATTTCTGGAAATAAATTCAGTCCCATTCAGTTGTTAAATTAGCAAGAGCATCCAAAGCAGTAATGACAGCAGGGGTCTGAAACTGTAATTTATTCCTGATTGTTCCTTGGGGCTGGAACTGAAGAGGAGTAAGTAAGAGATTTGATTTAATTTGTTGAAGACCTTATTTTATAAAATATTCATTATGTGTCTGATCCAAAACCTGCAGAAATGAAAGGGAGTCTTTCCACTGACTTCACTGGGTTTGAATCAGGTCTTCATTCTCTTCAGTGTGAGGGAGCTGCTTGAATAGCGTGCTAGCCTGCACAATGTGGTACTAAAGACAACTGTAGAGCAATAGGTCAGTGTGTTCATAGGGAAATGTTAGTCCTGGACAAAACTCCTAACACCATAGTGTGTGTGTGTGTGTTTAAGAGGGCAACTAAAATTCAGCATTCCCTGGGGAATTATGGAGGCGGTAATGTTAAATTAAAAATGTATTTACCATATGTCTTTCAAGAATAAATATTACCAGTTATTGAAAAGATAAACTGCCATATCCTAGTGCTAAAGAAGTCTCTGGAAATTTTGATGGCAAGTATAATGGAAATACGATTTGAGCCTCAGGCTTTTGGTGCTGGTACCTTTCTCCATTTTATGTACAAGTATTCGGTAAAGACCTATGTTTAAGGAATAGGGCTTTAACTTCTCGTAGTGTCTAAGTGATAGAGGACCATGAGCTTCATTTTGCATGGTGACTTATGCACTTAGCGGCTTAGGTGCCTTTAAATTTGAGTCAAAGTTGGTGTCCTATATTCTCTGTGACTTTTTAAAAGGGGACTTTAGACCCCAACGTACTTAGCCACTTCTGCAAAGGTTACCTTGGATCTTACCAATATATAATGGCAGATTAATGTGTTGGGTTTTTTTTCTATGAGACTCACAATGATTTCTTTCTTCATAATCTAAAAAGTTTGTTAATGTTTTAAAGATAGCTCATGTTTAAAGGAATACATAGCTCACACTATTTTCTTACGGAAGATAGAAGTGGAATTGCTTCAGTGTGCCGTTGTAGTTTTTTTAGGTTCTAAATTATTACAATTATAACTTGTTCTTCTAACCTCAGGAATGCATTTAAAAATTAATGAGAGAGCTGTGTAAGTGTCAGTGAGTGAGTCTCCCTGCCCGTTCAATTATATTTTAAAGTAGAAGGGTATTTTCATCTAGCAGTCTCCTTAAGGAGAACGTAAAAATAATGTATTAGGTTTATGAAGAGTTATAGCTTCACTGAAAGATCATCTACGATCAAAGCCCATTGTCCATAATTTATCCTCTTTCTTATAACTATGGTGTCTTTTCATAACATTTTAAGGAATTTAATCTGAAGTCCATTTGAGCTAGTAGGGGGTTTTACAGTGACTTCAGTGAAGATTCAACCAGAACCAAGAGTTAAAAGAAAAGCTCAAACCAACCATTGAGGATAGAAGTGTTTTGAGATGGCCAAAATTGCATAAAATATATTTTAATGAAATGCAGCAACAGCTAATCAGGTTTGAATGATCTTGTATTATTGCTGTACAATATTCTGAAAAAAGGCATTTTCACTGTTTCTAGTTTTTCTGCAATAAATGTAAACCATTCTAGCTCGAAAAATGGGTTTCAGTATGCTCCAAAATCATGTGAATAATAGAATGCTCGGGGTGTTTACATTTTTTAGGCAAATTTTACTTCAATATTAAAAAAAACAATCAAGCTCTTTGGGGTTAACTGCCAGCATTTGAAGTGTTGTAGTCATTAAATCCAAACCTAAATAATTCATGTAGTATGGATGCCACATAGTGTTACAGGTGGAACCTCACTCGTTCATCATCCTTGAGATCTGACCAATGCCAAATGAGAGAATTTGCCAGACCACTGGAGGTCAATATTGTCTAGCACATTACCAACACTTCCAGTGCTTACTGGGCTGTGAGAAGACATTTAAGGGTAAATTACAGCTAAATAACAGCACAGAACCAGGTGGTGGCTCTAAACAAACTTTATGGGACAGTGGAAAAGTTGGCTGCACTCGTGATAAGTGGTCATCCAGCTAACTGAAATCAGGCTGTATTATGGATTTTGGCTAGATGAGAGAGTTCCAGATTAGAAAGGTTCAACCTGTAGTAATTTGTAGCATGCTGATAAACTCAAAATATTAACTAACAAATGTCCTCTCTTGCAATGTAATTGTTAATCCCATGATACTGTAGACTCCTTAGGACTGGGACTGCATGATACTCTGTGCTCACTGCTGTTCAGAACATATTTTCAGCACTCAAGAAAATATAAAGAATAATTGAATATATCGTTGCACATTCCAAAAGGCCAAAGATTCTTACTGTACAGAACATTGATGTGTCCTGGGATTATACTGTCAGAATTGACATATTATTTCAAATGGTTTCCGTTCTCAGATTGTTGGTTCCACTGGCAGGGGGAAAATGACTGAATAAACACTGTGCTCTCCTGACAAGGCAGCCATTAACCTCCTGGAAATGTTTTGGAATTCACTGAAACCTGAGCAAAATACTGATAAATCAATAGATCCCATGATGATGCACATTTGAGAAGTCAATACGAAGATGAAAGATGAGAGGTACCAAACACTCTAGTACAAGTGAAATTCCCTTTATAAGGTTCACATTATAATTGCTTAGTTAATATTCTGTGGGAAAGCCTACTGATATGCTATGAATGAGTATGGGTAGATCTCAGCCAAAAATAATCACACATTTTCAAGATTTCTTGAAAGCATATAATCAGAAAGTTTCATGTTTACTATTCATATCAAAAACTCAGAAGAAAGTTTTCTAGTGTATTGAAGGCTATGGTACACTAAATTAAGAAGCATCTAATGCTGTCATAATTTTGCTGAATTTCTAAGACAGGATATCTTGTTTAAATGACTTCATTGTGTACTGGGAGGGCATAAGTGACACAGCAACACCTTGTGTTTCTTCGTGAACAAAGAAACATTATTGGGATTACCAGCAGAAAGTAGACTAAAAGCAAAAGCCAAGAGTGAATTTTGGCCACAGTTTTGTGTTACATTTAATTGTATGATGAAAATCCTGTTACCTGGAATTAGTGGATGCTGCATCATTTACATAACTGAGTGAAACAGATGTCCACATTGGCTGCCTCCTGACAATAGTGACACAAGATGGATGAGTGGTGTGTTTTACTGAATCAATTTCTCTGTGTAGAAGAGACAGGCTTTTGAGCTGCACATTCCAGACCCGATCCTTTCTGCCACTCACAGAAATTGGTCCAGTAAATTATATTCCCTAACTCACCTGGTGACTCTTGTATCCTGAGACTAACACTGCAACAGAAACACTGTGTACTGCATACTAGTATGTCTTACAGCAAAAAGACCTCTTGAAATGATCTGAGTAACCATATTATTAAGATAAAAGCAAAGCAATGGATGCTGCCAAAGTAGCTATTGTCAGATCCTTGTATTAAAAAACCACACCCAGACACAAAACAATATATGGTCAGTAACCAGGAAGCTAAGGTCCTGTCTCTTATCTAGCCAAGACCCCAGGATTTTATGCAGGTTGTCCAGTGTGCTTAGAGAGGTCTGTCTTTTGCTGAGGTGAACAAAATACAGGACTGATGCACAGGTTCTGTCAGTGACACAAAGGGTATGTCTACATTTGCATTCCCCTTTCAAAAGAGGAATCAAATAAGGGAAATCAAAAATGCAAATAAGGAGTTGATTTAAATATCTCATACTTCATTCGCATAATCTCTTCGGAAGAGATTCTTTTGGAAGAAAGAAAGCAGTGTAAATGGGGCTCTTTGAAAACTAAACCCCATCTTTGAAAGAACCGTGCGTCCTATATTGTTTCAGGCCCCACTATGGAGATCTTTTGAAAGAAGCCTTCCAGATGATCTGTTTCAAAAGACCTTCTTTTGAAAGAGTGCATCCACACACAAAAAGTGGATCAAACGAGTGATCTGCTCTTTTAAAAGAGAGCTTCCACACAGCCCCTGCTTTTTCAAAAGAATGGGCCAGGGATCGGAAAATCAGGTGCCATGAGGACTGCTCTTTTGGGGGAGAAAAAGTCCCGCAGAGTGTCTACACACGTTTTCTTTTGAAAGAAGCTTTCAAAACAAGGCACTCTTCCTGAAATGGGAGTGGAAGAGTGCTTTCCAAAGGGTTACTGCTTTCTTTCCATTTACTTTCAAAAGAATGCCTTTTGTGTGTAGACACTCCATGGGATCTTTCAAAAGAGCCCCCTTCTTTCAAAAAATCCTTCAGAAAAACTTGCTAACGTAGACATACCCGGACTGTTTCTACACATGCCACTTTCTCTGAAGGTGGCAAGCCAATAAATAGCCTGAAATATGCTAATGAGGCATGGATGCAAATTCCCCACACCTCATTAGCATAAGGTCACATGATTTGGAGTCCAGAAGAACTCCTTCTGGACTCCAAAACAACAAGTAGAAGTGTGGCCCTGGGGGGTGCCTTCCAGGAGGAGGAGCTCCTTCCAGAGGCCTCTTTTTCTCAAAAATTTTCAGGAGGAAGGGTCCTCTGGAAGGAGCTCTTCCTTCCGGAAGACGCCCCCTGGGGGCCGGGCTTCTACACACTGTTTTGGAGTCCGGAAGACGCTCTTCCGGACTCCAAATCATGTGACCTTATGCTAATGAGGTGTGGGGAGTTTGCATCTGCTGCCTCATTAGCATATTTTGGGCTGTTTATTAGCGAAAGTGGCATGTGTAGAAACAGCCTCGCTGCCTCCTACTCTTCTGTCTTGTATATTGATAGCACAACCACCTCCCCCTCATCCTGCATAGGCATGTCAAAAATGTCATTGTGCTTTTCATTTTCTTCCTCTGATCAGTTTGTCATAGCTGCAGTCTAATCTCTTCACAGAAGAAAATATCTTGTTAATACCTGGTGCAGGATGACAGTTGTGTGCCTCTCCCTTTCTCTTTGACATCAGTAACAATGGTTTTACTTTACTCAAACTCAAAGATGCTATGAGAATTGATCTGGCACTTTACAGTATCTTAACTGTGCCAGGCAAAAAAACCCCAGAACCCACTGCTTGAGGAGCTTACAAACAAAAAGCACAGGTCAGCCTGCAACTGAAGCGTCATGGAATGAAATGTAGAAAAGTGTATGTTCACTAAGCTGTAAAATTTTCCCATGATAGCTTCCCTCTTCTGCCTTTCTTTCTGACTAGTGCCTGGTATATTGATCACATAGGCACCAATGATGCAAGAAGAGCAGATGAGTAGACATGCTTGGAACATTGTGATGGAAACAAAATAATCATGATTTAAATGTCACATCAAGAAGTTTAGGAATTTTAACTGAAAATTCAAAAACCTCAGTAGAAACACATCTACTGTGTTACACAGGAACTGTAGAGTGTGTGCCTCATGGTCCCATTCTTTGTATGCTGTGCTTTCTGTATGAAGTGCATATTTTATGATGAGCCATGATTTCACATTTTATACATGGGGGAGGGAGGGAGGAAGGGCAGGGAACTGTGTCATAGGAACCTCTTGCTCTGGTAAATCTTGAGGGGAAGGACATTCCTTCCCATTGAAGACATTGAGGACATAAGGTAATTGAACTGTATTTAATATATCTAGATAGAAATATATTCTGTTTTCAATTTAAACAGTTTTTGCTCGGGGAAGTTGTTTTAGTTTTTTTTTTAATTAAAAATTATATGCTCTGTGAAAAGAAGACAATTTTCATGAAAAAATTAGTCAAAATCCAATTTTCTGTCAAGCAGCTTTCATAGAAAATTTTGGACCAACGTTACAGAAGAGCCAGTTGTCTTGGATGTTTCATTATGTCTCGGGTGCTGTCCAACATTTTCAGCCTGAGGACTGAACAGCTTTCAAAAAGACCAAGAGACATCAGACAATATTCTATGGCAGAGTCTCTATCCCTTTGGCATTGCTACAGGTAGATGTCTGGGACTCCATCCAATATGTGTGGCAAACTAACAGAAGCTACATAATCTTCTTTTCACTTGAAAGAAGTGCCGTATGTTAAAGAAGGTTGCAAATACCTCTGTCCAAGTTGAACTTTTTTACTATTGGCGATGTTTGTGGTCTCTTTTCTCATGTCTTGCTCTTGTGAAATTTCAACTTAGAAAGGCAAAGGGAGCATGGGAAAAGTAATCCAAATTTTGGCCACTTTGTCACTATACAAAAGGCCTAAGATTTCATGGGAAAAGTAATTAACTTTCCCACTCAGCTTCATGGATGCAACACAAAAATATGAAAAGAACTGTTGATCACAGGAGAATCCACTGGATGTTTTGGACTCCTTTGCCCCTAACTTCATTTCATGGCCCCTTTCAGAATGTGTCAAATTCTGAGGGTCTTGATATAATTCAGAAAAATTATTTTTCACTGTAAACCTTCAGCTATTTCAAGTTGCTTTTAAGGCAAGGCATATGGTGGGTGAAATGAATTTCTGTGAAGAGATACAGAACAAGGTTGAAGCAATCAGTTGAAGGTGATGTGGGTTTTCCCTGAGGGCCATACTTTCATTCAGTAACTGAACCATCAGCAGTTTCACACACCTAAGTCCTCTGCAAAAGGTGATTCCTAAGTAGGAATTGATCAAGACTGCTGCACACTGGTGAAGTTCATCCAGTCTGAAAATCAAAATGAATCAGAAACAAGATCATTAGGCAAGTACATTACTAAAATCAAAAGTCAAAAGGGGGTATTCTTCTTACAATGGTGCCAAACAGCTTATTGTTTCCAACTGGTTTCTTCTAAGTAATCTGCATTCAATGAATTTCAAATGAAGATGCACCATTCAGGGCAGACGAAGATTTAAATTATGGTTAAAGCACTATTAAAATCTATCAGTAAAAAGTCTAACTAAAAACAAAATATCAGGAGACACCTAGCAGCATTAAGAGTTTTAGGCAGGGCCAGGCCAACCTTCCATCCAAAGTGTGTGGTCACCTACAGCACAAGGCTTTAAGGGGCGCCAAATTAGACAGAAGAGAATATTTTCTCTATTTAAAATATTAACATGTTTTCTGTTATAGATGAAATTATCAAATATCATACCTGTAAAGCAGTGCATTTTTGCCATGTCAGAAAATGAGTTGTATTATTCAGTTTACATTGTGGAGCAGGGCAGAATGTGTAAATGCACTTGAAATGTGTCATGGCTTAGTCTCAAAAGAGCACTGCCTGGGTTTGTTGCCTGGGGTCAGGGTCTGGCAGTTCAGCCATTCTAAGTAGCTTGGGGCTGGACAGTCATACAGTAAAGCCAGTGTTGCTTGTCACTAAGTGAAGGCCAGTCAGCAACCTGCAAAAGCTGTTCTACCATGTTACAAGTGTGCAAAGCAAAGATCTAAATACTTAGACAAATGGATGTCCCAGGGGAAAAGGGTTACAACTCAAAACCAGACCTCATTCAGTACCAAAGAATAAAGATTTTCACAACTTCCCAAAACTCAGTTCCTTTGGAGGAAAGACAGTTGCAACTTGCAATGCAACAGCTTATAGCACTGGGCAGAAACACTGTACAATTCAAAGTGGTCAAAACTCTGAAGTGTCAGCTAATGGACAGTTTACCCTATAAGGTATAATCGTGTTAGGATTAATGAAAAGGAGGAAAAATCAATGAAATATGTATAATCAATGAGCTATATATCTATCTATCTATCTATCTTTACATTGTGCATTTATATATATATATTTATATACATATATCTCTTCACATTGTTCATTTTGAACTTCAAGTAAATAAGGGTAAAGCTTAAATCGAGGCTGCTCAGGTAACCTTACCTTATATAAATGCATAACTCCATAGCCTCACTAATAGATTATAATTACTTATAATGGAAAATGTAGACTTACAGCTTTGTAGATTTTTGTTATACTATAATAGACTCTGTTAAGACTTCCTGCTAGGTAACACAGACATTCTTTATTACTCTGTTCAATCTGTAATATGTTAAATTGTAACAAGCTTTGATATACATTTTCTGTTACTCTGTTACTCTGTTACTACACACATTCTTTGTTCTTGCCAAGCTGCTGTTATGTAAACGTGTGCCTGCGTGTGTGAATGAGAGGAAGAATGGATCTGAAAGGACCTTCAATACCTAGTGTATCAGAAGTGGAGACCAGGACTTGGAGCAAACTAAAATAAGGCAGATTGAGTAGCTCAAAGTTGGAGGCAGGCACCTCCATTTTTTTTTTTTTGATGAAGAATGGATAAGGACTTTCCCAAGAGACCAACACCTTAGGGTCATCAGTATGCAACGCAACACCCAGATGAGGTCGCACCCAGAAGGACCGCTGGAAATGCTGGGAACTGTTTGTTTGAAATGCTGGGTGCTCTTTAAAATGCTGAGTGATAGACTAGGGCCTGATAAAGCAAATCACATGGATTAGTATGAGGAAAAAACCCTATAAAGAGTGGGGTGTCTTGTCTTAGTCTTTGGGTTCTGTTCTGCTACAATGTAGAGCACCACTCTTGACAGAAAGAAATTGGCTCAACCTCTACCCCCTTGAGCATTCCTGATCTATCTGGCCAGTAGATCAGGGTGGGCAACAGACTTGTAACTATAACATCAGCAGGGTGTGTGTGTGCGTATGTGTGTGTGTGTGTGTGTGTCTGTGTGTATGTTTGTGAAAGCATATGCTGCTTTGCCCATAATGTTTAATAAATGTGGCATGGTGCCTTATCCCCCTGAAAAAGTTCCCGTGTGCTTCTTTTAAGCTTAACACTCATTTTTCTCTATATTTAATGTGGGAGGACACCAAAGTCATTGTTTGCTTTTGGCACCAAAACCTCCTGCCCTGGCTTTAAGGCTTGTTTACAGCTCCAGAGGTGCATTTGCACCAGTGCAGATATACCACTGTAACACTTACTAAGACTCTACCTATGGCAATGGGAGAGCCTCACATCCTCTAGATGTGGTAGCCATGTCCATTGGAGATGTGCTATCCCATGCTGGCAGTCAGGTTGGTATGACTATGATGCTCGTGGGTGTGGAAAAATAAGGTAGTTTTGCTAACGTATGTTTGAAGCATAGACCAGGGCTTGAACCTGCTCAGATCAGACAGTACCCTTTAACAAAGTGTAAACAACTACTTTTTATGTCTAAAGTGGAGAACCCCAAGGCCATGGTCCAGATGAGGATTGCAGATTGCCTGGATCCAGCCCCCAGAGCCCAGGGCTTCCTTCCCCAGCATCCAGCCCATGGCAGGTTGGAGGTGTGAAGCTCTGAGCCTCACAGAAAAAATCAGGCAAGCATGGTCTGTGCCTGGTGGGGGCTGGAAGTGGTGGCTCCGCTGCTGCCACTGCTGCTTCTCCTCCTCATCCCTCCCCTTGCCCAGATGGGGGAATGGCAGCATAGTGCTTCCTGAAGAGAAGCCGATCAGAGCAACATGGGCATGGTGCCTGAGAGTGGTGGGAATAAAGCCTTTCCCAGGAGCTTTTCTCCACACTGCCATTTCACAGATTGGGGTAAGGGGCTGCAGTGGTGGTGGCACATGGAGATAAGCATTCCCCTATTACTCAGGCTGCCCATCATTTTCCTGCACCGTTCTCCTGACCAGAGCCTCCCCACCATTCTCCTGCATCCTTTCCTGCCCTGGACCCCACCTTCAGCCTGTTCTTGCACCCTCACTCCCTGCCAGATCCCAACCTTCAGCTTGTTCCTCCACCCTCCTTCCCATCCAGATAACAGAGTCCCACTCAGCCCTCCCCTGCACCAAATTTTCCCCCCAGACCTCACATCAGCTTCCCAGAAATCCCCTCCAGTACGTGGAATCCTGAACCCCCTCATTTTTCATCCCATCCCAGGCTCCCAGAAGTTAATGTGGTCTCAGAGAAGCCCTGAACCCCAGTTCCCTGGTGGTGCTGGAGCATGAGGGGAATGAGTTGTCTCAGTTAGGAGCCACATTAGTTAGTTTTTTGTTTTTTTTTTTTTTTTTGCATCTCACTTTTATGTGGCCCCAACTGATTCTTCTGTGGATCATTGGCCCCCCGACCCCAAAAATTTTTCCCCAACCCCATTTCACATGAAAAGGCAGAATATTTAGCCCATGTAGCATTACATGTAATAATTAGTAAACAACCATTCCACATCTGGGACTTGAACATATCCTATTCATTATCGAGTGACCTCTGAGAGAGTTTTTGTGGGGACCCTACATCTTCAGAGTGAATTGCCATGAAAACCTATCCCATGAAAATTATTCCATTAAGAAATGTCTGAATAAAACCACAGACTGGGGCAATCGTGGTGTTAGTTCCAGAAACCTGTTTTTTGCTGGAGGGGTAGAAAGTGTGGGCAGACTGTGCATTACGAAATGCATCATGCAAAGATTCATAAATAAACATGGTTAATAAAATGTTTATAAGGAGCCTTTCTGCATAGTATATGGAAACCACAAGACAGCAGTTACAAATTACTGGCAGCTTTGGTGCAAGAAGAGTGTGTTTTTATTAGATTGGTGGAGCTAGATCAGTTTTCCTAAGGAGCCATGAGGTGATAAATAGAATATAGAATATTAATTATCAGGACAATACAGTGGCTCCTGTTAATAAAGGTCTGAGTGGAAAACATGTTACACTTTATTCTGAATAAAAACAAAAAAGCAGTCCAGTAGTACTTTAAAGACTAACAGAATAATTTATTAGGTGATGAGCTTTTGTTTGACAGACCCACTTCTTCAGATCATCGCCATATCAGAATGGAGACAATGTTTAAGGAACAGAGAACCAAAAATATTAATCTAGTTTTTATTCTGAATAGGTGTGTCTACACTTGCATTCCTCTTTCAAAAGAGGCATGCAAATGAGGGAAATCAAAAATGCAAATGAGGTGCAGATTTACATATCTGGCACCTCATTTGCATATCCCTCTTTCGAAAGAGCTTCTTTAGAAAGAAGAAAAGCAGTGCAGGCACTGCTCTTTTGAAAGTAAACCCCATCTTTGAAAGAATCCTTCTTCCCATTTTTATGGGAAGCTTTTTGAAAGAGGAATATGGAAATGAGGTGCCAGATATGTAAATCTGCACCTCATTTGCATTTTCAATTTCCATCATTTGCATGTCTCTTTTGAAAGAGGAATGCAAGTGTAGACTCACCCTATGTGTTCATGTTTCTAACAGGATTGAATTTTACAATGAAGGCTCTCCCACCAAAAATTATCTATTTTGTATGCATATGAGTCTCTCCTTAGAAGTATCTAGATAGTGTTTCGACCAGCTGATGCTTCCTTAGTTGGGTGTTTTCTGAGACGACTGGGACCCAAACCATTTAAGGTCCTGTAGACCATCACCACCACTTCTTATTTCACACGCAGGTGAATTGGCAATCAGCGGCCTTAAGGTTATCCACACGTATATTTGCCCAGTATGGATGTGAAGAAATCATGGATCATTGTGGCATGATGGGTCAGAAATGATTACAGTACTCTGACAAGCAGAAAATTATGGCCATTACTTCTCTGTGGACATCGTAGAATAAGAAGACCTGACATAAATCCAGGAAACACCCATTTTGATTATACATGGCTAAATATCTTCAGCTGCAGCAAATACTGTTTTTGCCAGTTCACATCTAGCTGGACGTAGTCTCAGGCTGCTGGCTTTCAAAAAACTCCTTGTCGCCTACAGAAACTGAGAGCCAAGCAAGAGATTGAAAAGGAAATGTCCCTTTCTCTGTCACATGTTGTTCTTTGCCTCCAAGATAGCTGCACTGTAACACTGCAGACTCTTTCTCTGGTGCACGTAATTAGGTTAATCACTTCTGCCTCTGGCATGAGGTTTGTCTTTCTTCTTGTCAGGTTTCTCAGGTTATTTTTGAAACATTGTATCTGTGTCTACACTAGCAATCACCTTTCAAAAGGGGGATGATAATGAGAAACTTTGGGATATGCTAATGAGTGGAGGTGCTTCAATGAATATACAGTGACTTATTAATATAATGGTGGCCACAGTACTTTGAAAGTGCCGCTTTCGATCATATGTGGCTCGTCTACACAGGGTCCTTTTCAAAAGGACTCCGCACGTTTCGAAATCCCCTTATTCCTATAATCAGATAAGAATAAGGGGATTTTGAAATGCACAGGGTCCTTTCAAAAAGAACCCCATGTAGATGAGCTGTGCACAATTGAAAGTGGTGCTTTCAAAGTGCCGTGGCTGCCTTTTTGCTAATGATGCATTGCATATTCATTGAAGCACCTCCACTCATTAACATATCCTAAAATGTCTGATTAGCATCCCCCTTTCAAAAGTTGGGTGCTAGTGTAGACATAGTGTGTGATATGTGGGGGAAAGAAGAAGGTAGGAGGTACTTAAATGGCAAAGGCTACGTCTACACGTGAAGCCAACATCGAAGTAGCTTATTTCGATGTAGCAACATCGAAATAGGCTATTTCGATGAATAACGTCTACACGTCCTCCAGGGCTGGCAACGTCGATGTTCAACTTCGACGTTGCGCGGCACCACATCGAAATAGGTGCTGCGAGGGTACGTCTACACGCCAAAGTAGCACACATCGAAATAAGGGTGCCAGGCACAGCTGCAGACAGGATCACAGGGCGGACTCAACAGCCAGCCGCTCCCTTAAAGGGCCCCTCCCAGACACAGTTGCACTAAACAACACAAGATACACAGAGCCGACAACTGGTTGCAGACCCTGTGCCTGCAGCATGGATCCCCAGCTGCCGCAGCAGCAGCCAGAAGCCCTGGGCTAAGGGCTGCTGCCCATGGTGACCATAGAGCCCTGCAGGGGCTGGAGAGAGCGTCTCTCAACCCCTCAGCTGATGGCCGCCATGGAGGACCCGGCAATTTCGACGTTGCGGGACGCGGATCGTCTACACGGTCCCTACTTCGACGCTGAACGTCGAAGTAGGGCGCTATTCCGATCCCCTCATGAGGTTAGCGACTTCGACGTCTCGCCGCCTAACGTCGAAGTTAACTTCGAAATAGCACCCGACGCGTGTAGCCGCGACGGGCGCTATTTCGAAGTTAGTGCCGCTACTTCGAAGTAGCGTCCACGTGTAGACACAGCTAAAGTAAGAATAGATAATTGTTGATATACCAGTGATCAGGAAGTACGTGAAAAATTAAAGTATGAACCTACCAAATATTTTCTGCCCTACAACAGGGTGATTTTTCCCCTATGGAACACTGAGCTATAACTGGATCCATCAATGTTAGAGGTTGAACAATCATTACAGCTTCTATGTGTGTGTGGGGCAGAGGCAGACACCCCCCCCAGGTGAATTTGGGATAAGGATATTACTGAAGCATTGAAAGTGTATATTTAATATGTCTCCAAAATTTGCACCAGCTCTGGATTCCTCACAACACTGGGATGCTCAGGTGGCTTGTTGAATCAACTTGCAGCTCCTTCCATGTTATAAAGTGTAAAAGGATCAAAGTGGGCCTCCAGACGTGGGCCTGAGAACCAGGACTGGCCTTTGCTAAAATGGCTGCCCTGCATTATACCCACATCCTGCTCTCGCATACTGCAGACCTATCACACTTCTTGTCTGTTGAGCAGGATGGCTGGGAAGACACCACTGCTGGCTGGGTGTGCAGCTCTGGGTGGTACCACAGAAGTAAGGGTGACATGGGATGGTATTGCCAACCTTTCATCCATGATGCTTCTGACAGTGGCACTGGCTTCAGCACAGTGTGGCGGGAAAGTGTCAGCTGCTGGCCTGGAGCCCAGAGGAACCAGGCCTCAGCTCTGGCAAACTCTGGTTGAATTAAGCACTCATAGTTTTCCCATGGGCTATGATGCCCTGGCTAGGCCTGCTCAGACTTCTAAAATACTTATACTAGTTTTAATCCACAAAGCAATCACATTTGTATCATAATGTACATGTGTACATAATGTACATGATCTAATTTTTTTCCCTCTCAGATCTCATGGCCCATCCAATAGACAACCTCAGAACACCTCTTGAACAAACAATCTGCCAATATAGTCCTAAGGTTTGGTTCTCATCTGTGGCCGTAAAAGTGTTCCATGTGTCTGTTGAGCAGTAGCATTGAAAACAACATTTGTTTTGGAAGTAGATTAGGTGCTCATTTGACCAAGAATACTGACCTCCTTTCATAGTCACTTTGCAAAGGGCGATGGCTGTTTCTCTTCTCTGAAGTGGCCTATGTGACATTCCCCAGCAATGATGTTAGAGTCTAGTGTTCTAACTGGAGACTAAATGTATTCCAAATAGAGGAGAGAAAGTTAAAACAATAATCTCACAGCAGAACTGAGCTAACCTGGAAAAGCTTTATTCATTCCCTTTGGATTTAATTATAGTGCATAGAAAAAAAATTACGCTTCTAGAAATCACATTACTTTTTCCTCCCTCCCCTCCAGCTCTTTTGGTATTCCTGCCTGTCAAGGATGCAGGCTTTCATTTCAAATCTCAAGTGCCATCTTTTTCATTACCTGTCACACACTTCTGTTATGCCTTTTAGAGTTCTTTGATGTGCCTGGGTTATTATATGATGCCAGATATAATCCCTAAAAAGCAGTGCCCCCATATATTCATTATCTATATCCTAAATCCTCTCAGGTTCATATTCTTTGCTTTGGATAAACACTGTTCATATTTATATTCCTCCAACACCAACATTTTTTACAATACAATGGGTCTTTTTGATGGTGTAAGCATTCAGTAGGTCTTTCTCCCCCACCATACACCTTCTTCTCTTCTCATCCAAATAAGTTTCCCAGTCTGGAAAGAAAATGTGTACCTTTTCTTAGATTAACTAGTTTACATTGACTCAATAATCTTGGGGGTGTCCACCAGAAGCCGGCTCCATTTGCTTTTCAGATGACTTAAATGATTTTTTTATGATCATCTTCCATTGATCTCAACAGGAGCAAGACTAGTCCCTCAAAGAGGAAGAATAATCTTGTGACTAAACCAAGAGTTGCTGTCAATGTCAGTATATCTAGGTTTCCCCACAACTTTCTCCCAGATTTTGTGTTTCAATGTGGGCATTTTAATTAAACTCTGAGCCTCAGGCTATGCCTATCCTAGACCAAGAAAGTCAACTGCAAATACGCAATTCTAGCCATACCAATTGTGTAGCTAAACTTGATGTATCCGTGCTCCATCTGTACAGGGGAAGATTGATACAAGAGTTTCTTGATCTGTACTGTTGAGAAGTACAGTGGGGCTGTTTCTACACATGCCACTTTCTCCAAAAGTGACGTGCTAATAAACAGCTGGAAATATGCTAATGAGGCATATATGGAAATTCCCGTCGCCTCATTAGCATGAGGTCATGTGATTTGGAGTCCAGAAGATGGTCTTCTGGACTCCCAAATGGCGTGTAGAAGCGCGGCCGCCAGGGGGTCTTCCAGAAGGAAGTCCTTCTTCCAGAGGCCCCTTCTTCCTTCCAGAAAAAAATTCAGGAAGAAGGGGCCTCTGGAAGGAGGACGTCCTTCTGGAAGACCTTCTGCCCCCGCAGGGGCTGTGCTTCTACACACCGTTTTGGAGTCCAGAAGACCATCTTCCAAACTCCAAATCACGTGACCTTATGCTAATGAGGCACCGGGAATTTACTTATGTGCCTCATTAACATATTTTGGGCTTTTTATTAGCATGGAAAGTGGCATGTGTAGAAACAGCCTGGTTGACTGTGATCCTTAGAGCTCAATTTCATGTGTGCAGACTAAATAACCCTGGAAGATCGACCCTGAGTCGGTCCATCATCTGTGATGGTATGGATAAGCCCTCAGTATTCTCATGTGTAAAATGAGAGTTGCAATACCAGTCTCACAAGGTTGTCAGGAACAACATTAATGCATGTTTGCAAAGTTATTTGGGCTCCTCTGCAGGAAGATACTATGCAAATGCAAAGTACTTCTAATACGCCCTGTCCTTGAGAGACCAATTGGTTGATTTAACCAGTCTTTTCTTCCTCTAATCTCTGTGTAACTCTAACTCGTCCATTGAAAAGTGGCCCATGACTGTGGGTTCAGTCCCAGAAACAGGGTTGTCAACCACGGAAATGTCATTTATGGACAAAATGGGAAAAATTTATGGACAGACAAATTTTTTTACAGACATGGTTTTTATTGTATATGAAGATGACATGAACGGTCAACAGTGAAACATAATCATTCCTACATCACAAGGATACCCTGTCAGTAAATTTACAGATAGGTTGACAACCTTGCGAAGGTATCAGAGCTACCACAAATCTCTCCACCTTCAGAGTGAAGGGTAAAACTTTCTGCTTTGTTATAGCCTTCTAACAATAAAATGAAACAAACAAACCGAAGGCAGTGGCTAGTAAGATAAGTAGAGATCTTTTAAAGGATTTACTTTTACAGTTTGTAAGGTACAGACAAGACCATACACAGTAAAATAACTGAGGTACATTATTGAAATAACATCCCTTACTTAACAGCAGAGTTATGGTACTTCTGTTTGGCTGGTTAAGGTCCATCCACTATATGCAGAATATACATGGTATAAAATCATATTTGTTCTAATGATCAGCTTACATATGCTGCTGCCATTATATAATTGTGTGTGTGTGTGTGTGTGTGTAGAAAAATACAACCACAAAATTGGTAACTTGTTGAACATTTTATGATCAGAAATTCTGTGAAACAGATGATTCCAATCAATAACATAGTATTCTAATCTCAGACACATGAGAGCATACTGATTGGAAACTAGCAAACATAAACTATCATCTTATATGCAAGGCACATCTCTGTGTCTGCATAGAATATAGTTTATGGTTGGCCTTTTTTAATTAGACCTGTGTTAGTCATACTTCCTTTGGGTTTTAGACATGTACAGCTGCCAAGTTAGCACACAAAAGATAATTTGGGGTGCAAGCTGTGGCTCTTATTTAATATGTTGGTCTATAATCAAGCCACTTGCTATACATGAAATGTGATGGTTGTTGCAATTGTCTAGTGCAATAATCTGAGATGAACGGATGTGTCCCATACCCATGATAGTCTGAGTCTGAAAGTTTTGCATTCAGTCTTGTTGACCTTTCCAGTAATTTCACAAAAGGGACTCATTAAGATTAGTAAATAAAAATGTATAACTTTTCAAGGACTGATCTTTGAAATGATCTATTCGAAATTTGGAAAAAGAGTCTGGTCTGACACAAAGGGTAAGAGTTGTATCTTCATGTCATCAATGTAAAGGTGACACAATTCAGCACAGACCCCTTGTCACTATCCTAGCATTAAAAAAGCAATCAAAAAGCTGTACCATGTTTCAAGACAGCCGAGTGATCCCCTGAAATGATGGCATAGCCAGCTCTTATGCCACACCTTACTGTTGCAGCTTTTTTAGCACATGTGGTGTGCCAAGAGACATGCAAGGGACCTGTCAGGAAGTGCCCATGTCCTGCTTCTCTACAACTGGTGGACAATGGCCCTTTGGAAGCATTACCAGCTCACAAAGTTTAGAGCAGACATCAAGCTATTTTAAACTGTGCCGCAGCTGGTCTTGGAAGCAGAAAATGATTGCTAGATCATTAATATCCTCCTTTGTGTGCCACAGAGACTGCGGCCAGGAAAGAATCTGGGCCAGGCATTTAAAGAATCAGATCTTGTTTTAAAACAAATCACAATACCCACGTAAGAGGGAAAAGTAGTGAATTTTTATTAAGAATTTTATTAGTGAATTTTTATTGAAAGCATCATCTTTATTTTATTTTTCTTTTCAGAGAAGGTGCAACACATATTTATACAAGGAGCATGAGAGGCAGGATTCTTTCCTGTCCTCCCATCTTTGCAAGTAAAAAAGTGAGTCTTCCTATCCAGAAGACCATCTACGCTATGTCTACACTACAGAGATCTTTCGAAAGAAACTTTCCTAGAAGGTCTCTTCTGAAAGAGCTTCTTTCAAAAGAACGTGTCCACACACAAAAAAAGCGGATCAAAAAAGTGATCTGCCCTTTCAAAAGAGAGCATCCACACAGTCCCTGTTCTTTCAAAAGAACAGGCCTAGGACTGAAAATGAAGAATGTTCTTTCCTAAGAAGGGCCTTGCGGAGCATCTACACGCATTTTCTTTTGAAAGAAGCTTTCAAAAGAGGGCTCTCTTCCTGAAATTGGAAAGGAGGAGTGATTTCGAAAGAAGCACCACATTCTTTCAATTTACTTTGTAAAGAATGCTTTTTGTGTGTAGATGCTCCATGGGGTCTTTTGAAAGAGCCTCCTTTTTTTGAAAAACCTTTTGAAAGGATGTGCTAGTGTAGACGCAGCCCTATTGTTTAACCATATGGGGAACTAATGAGCCATTTCTAGTCATTTGCCCACTTCAAGCCAATAGAAATTTTCCAGTCCCCTTCAACCCCTGAAAAAGGAGATTTCCTTTATTGATTCTGTTATAAATATTAAGATTGGTGGTGTATCAGTGACTACTTGGAGGATAACAATGGTAATAAAATGATTCAGGTTAAAACCCCATAAATTCTGAAGTAAGAAATAATATGTGTATTAATCTGATGAGGTTCAACAAGGACACATGCAGAGTCCTGCACTTAACATGGAGGAATCCCAAGTACTGCTATAGGCTTTTTACTGAGTGGCTACGCAGCAGTTCTGCAGAAAAAGTCCTTCGGATTTCAGTGTATGAGAAGCTGCACATAAGCCAACAGTGTGCTCTTGTAACTGAGAATATTTCTGGTAGACTGGCACGCATTAGTAGGAGCATTGCTAGCAGACATAGGGAAGTGATTATTTCCCTTTATTTGACACTGGTGAGGCCACATCTGGGGTATTGAGTCCAGTGCTGGGCCCCTCATTTCAGAAAAAGATGTGGACTCATTGGACAGAGTCCAGTGGAGGGTGACAAACATGATTAATGGCTGGAGTACATGACTTATAAGGAGAGGCTGAGGGATTTGACCTTATTTAACCTAGAGAAGAGAAGAGTGAGGTGGGGTTTGATAGAAGCCTTCAACTATCTGAAGGGGACTTCCATAGAGACTGGAGAGCGGCAGTTCTCAGTGGTTACAAATGATAGAATGAGAAGCAATGATCTCAGATTTCAGTGGGGGAGATCTAAGTTGGATATTAGGAAAAACTGTTTCACTAGAAGAAAGGTGAAGCTCTGGAATGGGTTACCTAGGATGGTGGTAGAATCTCCTTCCCTAGAGGTCTTTAAGTCCCAATTTGACAAAGTTCTGGCTGACATGACTTCATTGGGATTGGTTTGACTGTCAGGCGGGGGTTTGACTCAATGACCTCCTGAGGTTTCTTTCAGCCCTCTGATTCTATGATTCTATAGCTAACACTTCTCTCTATTGTGTAGGATTACCTGCAACATAGCTACCTAATGCTCAGGTCTTTGCTAACCCTCATAATAATTTAACTGAATTGGTTACTGTGGGTCTGATCCCAAACACATGAAAACCAATGAAAAAATTCCAGTAACTAGAGATCGGGCTTTATCAATCACTGTAACTAGCAGAGACATTGGTAAGGAGTAACATTTTCAAATTTGCCTAAGTGAGTTAGAAGGCCAAGTCCCTTTATAAAAATAAATATAATGGCAATACACTTCCCCTAGAACTGGAAGGGATCTTGGGAGGTCATTTAGTCCAGTCCCCTGCCCTCTTGGCAGGGCCAAGCACCATCCCTGACATCTATTTGCCCCAATCCCTAAATGGCCTCTGCAAGGGTTGAGCTCACAACTCTGGGTTTAGCAAGCCAATGCTTACGCCACTGAGTTCTACCTTCCCCTATCACCTTTCAAAATGGAGCTTAAAAGCCTATGTAATTTAGGACCCTTTGAAAATTTTAGGTGAGAACTTTAGAAAACTAGTATCTGTACTAATGATACTTAATAAATCTTGTTTAGAAAACAGTACAGGCTAGTTGCATATACATATTGATCATTACAGATTTTCAATTACTATGAGATGCAAATATGAGAGAATTTGTGCTTCTAAATGAACACTAGAACATATTTGAACCAGAAAGGATTTATTTAAACTAAATAAGGCTTATTTAATATTGAATATTTTGTGTCTGTATGTAAAACAATTTCAGCTACGTGCCCTGAACTAACAATGTGTACACCTGTTGCTTTTGTTCTCTTTATTTTTTGTAAGGGGAACATTTTTGCATTTTTTCAGTTCTGTTTTCCACATAAAACAACGCACCTCCAAAAATGCCGAGCTGACACTGACAGGTTGAAATAATTTACATTTACATGAAAAAAGATGTTGCTGTTGGTGAGAATATACATATTTACCATGTAATTGGGCAAAACTGTGTAAAAAACTAGGTCATACTATGGTCATTATCTTCTGATAAATGCATAGCAATACAGAGCAGCCAAAATTAGGTTTTAATGGAAAAGATATAACGCTAGAACAAGTTTTAGGTCTTCGCATGTTTGAACTGTATTATGGTGATAAATCTTCCCTTATTTTGAGAAATATGCAGAACATTTAAAAAAATGAAGTCTGCAGTTCACACAAATAATTGAAGTTTGAAGTTGTCACTGAAGAGGTGAGTGACCTCCAGTGAGTGTCGCCTTGCTTAGCAACATTCCTTAGCAACGCCAGTCTATTACACAGCACACAATATCAGAACATAGAGAGCTGCCGACAGCCAACTACTAATCATTTTACACTAAGTAGTAGCTGTAGGACACTGTTCTGTCCTTTGAGTTAAGTCACTTCACTCCCCCACAATTGTCTGCCTTGACATGCTTAATTCATTTTTTAAAAAATATTCTTCTAATTGCTTTTGTTGAGTTTTCACCATAACGTATTGTGCAAAGATATTCACCTAAATTCTCAAAGAGTTTCCTGCATCTGACCAGTGTGAGCATGTAACAGGATTGAAATTCCTCTCCTTTGAATCTCCATAGGTAAGCAGTAGGACTACTATTCAATGTCTCTAAAGCCCTCTGTAGCCATTATTTCAACCTATGGGCTTAAGTAACCATTGCTGTTTTTCTGCTTTGCCTTTGTAGGATTTCTGCCCATTGGATCCATTTAAGTACAGATCCATAGGTTCATCTTACAGTCAGCTTCTCTTGCTTCTCTTTGAATTGGCCTATTTGGAGCTAGTTAGGCATGCCTCTCTCCGTTGCAAAAGTTCCATGTGCATCCCAGGGGCCCTGTGACCCCCAATACTGTATGAAGTCGCAATAGCAATATGAGAATTTCATCCACGTTCTTCTTTCCTGTTTTACTTTGCATTCATGTTCTCTTCTTTATCCATTTGCCACTGTCAAACTGCCATTGCAGCACTGCCTTTTTAATGGGAGTGAATCTGCAAACGTTCAGTCGTGTGTAAAGTTACTCCCTTAAATAGATTTGGGCTACGTCTACACGTGAAGCCAACATCGAAATAGCTTATTTCGATGTAGCAACATCGAAATAGACTATTTCGATGAATAACGTCTACACGTCCTCCAGGGCTGGCAACGTCGATGTTCAACTTCGACGTTGCGCGGCACCACATCGAAATAGGCGCTGCGAGGGTACGTCTACACGCCAAAGCAGCACACATCGAAATAAGGGTGCCAGGCACAGCTGCAGACAGGGTCACAGGGCGGACTCAACAGCAAGCCGCTCCCTTAAGGGGCCCCTCCCAGACACAGTTGCACTAAACAACACAAGATACACAGAGCTGACAACTGGTTGCAGACCCTGTGCCTGCAGCATAGATCCCCAGCTGCCGCAGAAGCAGCCAGAAGCCCTGGGCTAAGGGCTGCTGCCCACGGTGACCATAGAGCCCCGCAGGGGCTGGAGAGAGAGCATCTCTCAACCCCCCAGCTGATGGCCGCCATGGAGGACCCAGCATTTTCGACGTTGCGGGACGCAGATCGTCTACACAGTCCCTACTTCGACGTTGAACGTCGAAGTAGGGCGCTATTCCGATCCCCTCATGAGGTTAGCGACTTCGACGTCTCGCCGCTTAAATTCGAAGTTAACTTCGAAATAGCGCCCGACGTGTGTAGCCGCGACGGGCGCTATTTCGAAGTTGGTGCCACTACTTCAAAGTAGCGTGCACGTGTAGACACACCTTTGGAGCTGCTATATACTAATTGATGACTATTCTGTGTCATATCTATCTGGCTTTCATAAGGTGGAGAGGCATTCTTGGAATACAAGAAGTTAATTCAAGCAGGGTTTGGCTGCCTGTACCCTGGAAGGGCAGACAGTGGCTCCAGATAAAGTACTTCCGCACGAACACTTAAAGGGATAAGAGGTAATGTCTTAGTTATTCACTTTAATGCTTTGATCCCAACTCCCCCCACTACTCTGATTAACCTAAGGGAGAGCTCACTAACCTGATTTTGAACCATCCAAGTGCATGGGTTAAGAGGAAAAAAAGACTTTTAGTTGCATTCAAAACAGGCTGTCAATGACAAGGCTAGAGACAGAGTTATGGAGCAGATGGGCAGTAAGGTCAGAGGGCTTGGGGTATAATAGGTCTGCCTAAGGCTACATCTCCACTGGTCCCCTGTTCAGGGTCAGTTTTCCAGGGTTCCATCTCATGCATCTAGTAGGGATGTGCAAAATTGACCTCCCAGGGGTCGAAGTTGAACCCTGCACATCTTGCAAGTTATGAAGAGTAAGAGAAGTCAATGGGAGAAACTCTCCATCAACCTTGTTCAGTAGGGACATCCAAGTAAGCCAAGTGCAGATAGGTTGATTCTAGCTATGCAATTACTGTAGCTAGAATTGTGTATCTGTGATCTATTTACCCTGCTTAGTGTGGACATAACCTGAGACTTTTGATAAGAAGGGCATGCATACAGACAATTTTTGTCTATTTCCTTTCTTCCTATAGCTGAGATTAAACAATACTTCACCTCAGAAGGCTAATTCAACTCTCTTTATTCACCTTTGTCTTAACTTCCAAAGGGACTATGTGCAGGTGCCAAGTGCATTAGGACCTATTGGGTAAGCGCAGTTGTTCTACAGGCTATGGTAGTCTGAGATTCAATCTAAGGGCCTGTCTGCATTACAACCAGGATCAGTGCTGTGGTGACTGGTCCACTGAGGGAGGATTTAATGTGTCTAGCGAAGAGATGCTAAGTCAGCCACTGATCACTTGGACATTGATGTCAGTACTCCACTGGAAATAGGTGAGTGAGGGGAGTCGATGGGAGTTTCTTCTGTCAGCCCAGTGAAGTGTGGACCCCACAGTAAGTATAGGTAACCTATGTCGACGTGAGTTTTGCTACTAAAGTACTTTTTCCCCAGTGCAAACTTGTGCTAAAATTGGGAGATTACTTCTTTGAAGTGGAATGGTCCTAACATTTTGAAGGGGAAGTGCATTCAGATCTCAGAGAAGAGGTCAAAGTTGCAGTTAGATTTGTAATTGTAGCAGTCCTTGTGAACTCAATAGGTTATTCACACATGTAAGTGGATTACTGCAGGATCAGACATTATATTTTGCCCTTTTTTTTGTACAGTCTTCTGTGGTATGGCCCTTCTTTCCTGAAGATCACTGAGCCACTTTCTCTAACCATTTTGAAAACCCGGCTATATGTATTACCTTGACTTTTCTGGGCTGTAATGTCTCTATTTCCACAATGATATACTTTCTTAGAATTGAATATAGTGGCCTTAATTATTGAAAAGGATTAAGATTAGATTATTTTCATTTTCTGTAAAAAACAGTGTTCCTGTTTTATCTATTTTCAAATTGTACATACTGACGCTAATGCCATTTTCCTCCTCTCTACTGTACTTAGCTAAAATGGACACCTTGATCATACATAATTAGTTTATCATGCATGTGCTACTTATCATTATAACAAACCTATTTAAATTTTGAAAAATATTATGAATTTGAGTGAGTAATCTTTTATGGTTTCTCAAGTCCTTCAGAAAATGCTGTATTCATTTCCATGACTACATTTAGTAATCAGGAGAAACACATTGCATTATATCTTCCTTTAAATGCAATCGAGTTTTGCTATACAGGGAGCCAGGGAAGATGCACAGTACAATAAAGGTGATGTTATGAGGGGATAAATTCATTGTTCCCTTATGGCTCAGATGTGAGAACAATAGTAGAAATAACAGCAATTACCTGACAAACAAATGGAGATGATACTCTATTACATAAATAAACTCTCATACCATCAGTTTTTGAGGACCTATTGCAGCAAAGTACTGAATTTGCTTAATTTGAAGCCCACTGAAGGGTCTTTAGGGAAGAGGATAGCAAATTCATGTAGATACTAACCATAGCTGGCCAAACACATAAGGGAACAGAAAAACCTATGCAGTAGCAGTCATTCTCTTCCTTATGAATACTGGAAGGTCTCTCTCCATGAACAAGTACTCAGAGTGTGAAGGTCATGTGGTCAGATGAAAAACGAGTTCAGCTTGGGAGGTTTTTTTATGTGACACTGCCAAGATTTATTCATAGAATTCAATGCACAATTTGTGGTGGTTACTACTATTTCCCGTTTCATGTTAATTTCCTTCAGTCCTGTTCTAAACTCCTTGGAGAAAGCAGACATGTCATAAGCATAGGGAGGGAGAAGTATAAAAACACCGGCACTAAGGAATTTGAATCAGAGTTAAAGCATGCTGCTGAGCCTCCCCTGTTGCTGCTGGTTTTAAACAGAGCAGGCATTAAGTGAACTTGGATCATCACTCTATTGTGGATCTTAATTTAGTGACAGAGAGACAGTCGTGCTAGGCTATATACTATCAAAACAAAAAAGGAGTCCAGTAGCACTTCAAAGACTAACAAAATAATTTATCAGGTGAGCTTTCGTGGGACAGACCCACTTCTTCAGACCATAGCCATACCAGAACAGACTTAATATTTAAGGCACAGAGAAGCAAAAACAGTAATCAAGGTTGACAAATCAGAAAAAAAAATATCAAGGTGAGCAAATCAGAGAGTAGAGGGATGGGGGCGGTGGGGGCGGGAAGTCAAGAATTAGATTAAGCCAAGTATGCAAAAGAGCCCCTATAACGACCCAGAAAATTCCCATCCCAGTTCAAACCATCTGTTAATGTGTTGAATTTGAATATAAAAGAGAGATCAGCAGCCTCTCTTTCAGGACTGTTGTGAAAATTCCTCTTCAGTTAAACGCAGACTTTTAGGTCATTAACAGAATGGCCCACTCCATTAAAATGCTGGCTGACCAGTTTGTGGATCAGGAGTGTTTTTATGTCTGTTTTGTGCCCATTAATTCTTTGTCTAAGAGAGTTTGATGTCTGTCCAATATACAAAGCATGTGGGCATTGTTGGCAGATGATGACATATATGATGTTAGTTGAAGAACATGAGAATATTCTGTGAATAACCTGGTTAGGTCCAATGATAGTATCTCCATATTAGATATGTGGACAAAGCTGGCAGCGGGCTTTGTTGCAAGGAAAAGTTCCAGGACTGGTGTTCCTGCGGTATAGACTGTGGCTGTTGGTGAGAATCCTCATAAGGTTTGGAGGTCGCCTGTAGGAGAGAACAGACCTGTCACCTAGGGCCTTCTGGAGTGTGGCATCCTGCTCAAGGATAGGTTGTAGGTCTCTAATAATGCATTGCCATGGTTTGATTTGGGGGCCGTAGGCAATGACCAGTGGTATTGACAGGGCCAGACGAATACCCAGCTATTCCAAGATAGGCCCAAAAAAGCCAAGAAGAGAACAGAACACCAGTGGTCATCACCTACAGCCCCCAACTCATCTTGTCCAGTTCCTTTTTCAGGAAAAAGAAATTTTAGATCATGGTGTGGGACAGGGAATGTGAATGTTAACTAGACATGTAGGTGTCTTGCTTTCATAAAATATGTTTTGTATAAACTAGAATTCACATTGACCCATGGCTGGGTGCAGATATGATACTGTATGTTATCTGACACATCAGATTTTGGACTTTTGTTCTCTTCTATTGGAGTTGTAAATATCATCTTTATTCACTTTCAGCTTGTGAGATCAAGAAAGAATACTATACTTATCTTATTAGCCTAACTCTTTTCACTCAATTCAGAAAGAAACAAACTTTATTTTCATGCAAGGTGATTATCTATTGACATTAAAAATTCTAATATGGTGTCTCAGTCATTTACTGAGATAAAAAAGAAATCTGAAAATTGCATTTTGTGGGGGCACGACTGCTGTCAGTTTATAATTAACAACTTGCTATTTCATTAGCAGTTTACAATGCATTTTATGAGCAAATTACTAATGAATAAACATATGAAACTTTTATATTATTTTGTGGGTAATGAACACTAGGAGAGACTGCTGATATATTAAAAAGCCTCTAGGGTATTGATATTGGAACGCTATTCCTATCCATCCATTTCAGACCACAGCTGATGTTACCTTTCAACATATGTTAAACAGTGCACAGTGACTTGATTAATCAATTAAGGCCTTGGCAAGTTGAGAACTGTGCCTGGAAGCAGTGAGATAGTGTGGACATTGAACTGAGAAGAATGGAGATGGAAGCATGCGGCTGAAAGCCAAGGCTCTATGCTAGGACAGCCATCAAGTACAGACCCATTTGATTATCTTTATTTTTTGTAGTCTTTGCTATACAATATTCAGTATAATCAGAAAAGTGTTATATTAGTCATGATTTTGTCATCTTCTCTGAAACTAGACATCTATTCTGACTTAGAGAATTTTGAGGGCCTTCCATCTTTAATTATGATATGTGGGTTATTAGCTCAGTCAAAAAGTCTGAGGCTTGGCAGGGAGGGAGGGTCACCAAAATGGGCCAAATTTCTGGAGGTCTAGCTGTCTACAATACCACTTGTATGGCACTGGGTAAGCAGGTAAGTTTGGCAGAATCCAAGGTCACACAATATTGCAGTAATTTAATATAGACAGATTTTGTTCTGTATTTTATTTTATTTTATTTTATTTTTTGGTTTTGTAAACTTGCAAAAGATTTTGAGCAAGAGTCACTGGCACATACCATTGCATCACTCAGCTCCAGTCAGGCAGGATGGAGTAAGACTGGATTATTGAGTAGTTCAAGAAGGTTTACAATAGCTTTGCTTCACTAGAATGGAACAAAGTAGTCAGGGCCTACTGTTGAATCTGCCTAGTTGCTGTTGGTGTTAAATATTTATCATGGAGACAGGAGGCGCTTTCTCTACCTGGGTTCCTCTATAACTATGGTATATGGGTATTTCACAGGAGTGTTGTAAGGTTTATTTTTGTGAGGCATCACTTGAGTGTTTCTGAAGCACAGTGCAACATCATTCTGGTGCTTTTTTTAGGATCTGGAACCTTTTACCGGTACTCTTCCTGGTCCTCAGGCCAAGTGGGTCCTTTGCCCCCCTGGTCAGAGAGAACTCTTCAACCTGGCAGGTGCTGATGCTGCAACTAAGCATGGGTAACTTAGTGAGGGTCTGCACAGAGGGAGCCGGGGATACTGCAGATAGGACTGGGAAATGGTTGGAGCATGGAGTCTGTAGCGGCTGAGAAGTGGTAGAGCCAAAGTCAGGCAATGTTGGGAGCTAACTAATGAGTCTTCCTGGATAGTGGAGCCTTCTACAGTGAGCAGGATCTGGGCATAGCTGTGAGGAGGCAGGCACAGGACAGACTTTGTGTGGAGTCAACACCAGCTCTCATGGGTCTTTCGTATCTCGCACACTGCCTGCCCCACTCACAGCTCTTCCCCATTAGTCTAGAACTCCACCTGCCTCTTCCAGGGCCTCTCACCATCCTGTTTTTTTTTTTCTTTTTCTAACACTCCAGTACTGTTATGAGGTAGAGAGGTGTTATAAAAACCTATAGAAAGAGGGGATAAAAAACAGATTTTCCACCCTGTGGGACATTCCAGTATTTAAATATTTCATTCCTCCTAAGTAGGTATGTGAAAAGTCAAAATATCTTAACATTTTGTGGAATAGAAAGTGTAGAAAAGAACATCACTCTCCAACATGTTTTGACATTCCTGACTCAGAATGGGTTGTTTCATTTTGTTAACGTGAAATGAAACATTTCATTTGGGGTTGGCATCAATTTGGATTTTTCTGAACAATGTGGTATCTCAATGAAGGTGGAGTTTTAAACATCTCATGACCCATTCTCTCTTCCTTTTTCATCATCATCATCATCAATAACCATGGGTTCAGCGCCTGTTGGTGTCTGATGCCGCTCTTACTATTCCTTTCCATCTTTCCCTGTCCAGCGTGGAGTGGCTTAGTTTCTGTAGACTAGCTCTGCACCAATCTACTATATCATCTATCCATTCTCTGTGGGCTCTGCATCTCCTGTTCAAACTGTCCATTATGCCGAATACGCCGGGTCTTGATTTTTCGTTCATCATTCATTCTGCAAATATGCCCAAATCGTTGTTGTTTCTGTTTTATAACCTTCTGCAGCAGATTCTTCTTCAGCTTCATCTTTCTATATAACTCCTCATTGGTGACCTTCTGCATCCATCCTACTCTCAGAATCTTTCTATAACAACCCTTTCGGATGCCAATATTCTTCTTTTCGAATCTTTCGTTATCACCCATGTCTCACATCCGTATATCGTGCTGCTGAATGCATCTTATGTCCCATTCTCTGCTCCCCTTTGGATTACAGTATATCTGACTGAGCCACCCGAGCACATGGTGAGGTAGGGTTTGAGTCAACATGAAACAAAATATTTTGTTTTGATTTTTCCCAATGGAAAATTCTGCCAAAATGTATCTTTTCTATTTGAAAACTTGGAAAGTGAGATTTCTATCAAAATCCAAAGGGGATGTTTTTTAACAGGCCATATATATATGTATAGTGTTAAGATCAAGGTCAATGCTAGCCGTTGTAAAACTCTCATGAGGACACAGATCATGGTCCTAGGAGCATACAAACTAACGATTATCTTGACTAGAAAAAAAGTGATTTTTAGAGTGGGTAACTAAGATGCGCTCGCTAAACCTGACTTAAACCTTATCTTTTTCCTTCAACAATTTTAGTTCAGTTTTGGATTCTTGCTTATTAGAAGACAAACAACAACTTGTTGCTTGGCAATAATAATAAAAATAGGTCAGTTCAGGTTTAGCCTGCCTGATTTAGCTAAACCCTATCTAAACTCATCCACTTCTCCTAGTCATGACAAATTGTAAGGACTCAGGCTACCCGGTGCTGAGTAGGCTGGTCCAGTCCAGCCATGAAGAGAACTTTAAACAAGGGGCTAACTGCAGTATCTTCAGTAAGGTCCAGCTACGCCAACATGAGACGCTTAAAGAGAACTAAGAAAACCTGTGTTAGGCTTTTCACCAATTGAATTACATTGGTTTTAAGAAAAAAAAAAGATTTAAGTTAAACTATCGTAGCTTTCTGAAACAGTCAAGTCCTGAGAATAGCAAAATGGGAAAAGGGATCCTGTTTTAATGCATGGAGAATATATTTGTGTTACTGAAGCTGCGTCTACACGTGCACGCTACTTCGAAGTAGCGGCAGTAACTTCGAAATAGCGCCCGTCACGTCTACACGTGTTGGGCGCTATTTCGAAGTTGAAATCGACGTTAGGCGGCGAGACGTCGAAGTCGCTAACCCCATGAGGGGATGGGAATAGCGCCCTACTTCGACGTTCAACATCGAAGTAGGGACGTGTAGACGATCCGCGTCCCGCAACATCGAAATAGCGGGGTCCTCCATGGCGGCCATCAGCTGGGGGGTTGAGAGATACTCTCTCTCCAGCCCTTGCGGGGCTCTGTGGTCACCGTGGGCAGCAGCCCTTAGCCCAGGGCTTCTGGCTGCTGCTGCTGCAGCTGGGGGTCCGTGCTGCATATACAGGGTCTGCAACTAGTTGTTGGCTCTGTGTATCTTGCACTGTTTAATGAAAGTGTGTCTGGGAGGGGCCCTTTAAGGGAGCGACTTGCTGTTGAGTCCGCCCCGTGACCCTGTCTGCAGCTGTGCCTGGCTCCCTTATTTCGATGTGTGCTACTTTGGCGTGTAGACGTTCCCTCGCTGTGCCTATTTCGATGTTGGGCTGAGCAACGTCGAAGTTGAACATCGACGTTGCCAGCCCTGGAGGACGTGTAGACGTTATTCATCGAAATAGCCTATTTCGATGTCGCAACATCGAAATAAGCTATTTCGAAGTTGGGTGCACGTGTAGACGTAGCCTGACTGTGATATTAATCTTACACCACTGTTGTTTGGATTTCTTTAAGAATGACAGATTTGGACTTGTCACAGTTTCAGGGCAATTTTACTCAGTTTCCCTCCACTGAGGTCTCTTCAGGGCATTCACTTTAGGCTTCCAGCTCCTAGCCATCACCTCTGTTTCACTGAGATCTCTGTGTCACGACCTCCTGGCCAGGAATGTTACCAGTGGTCACTTTGAACTCCAGGATGGATCTTGGGGTATAATTTAGTCCTTCATAGTTCAGGGTTTTCCCTCTGGTTACAAATTTGTCTTTCTTAGGTCCAAAAACAGAGCACCTGGGCAGATCAACCATTCTTTTCTTACAGCTCGGACCTTTGATCTTGGCCTTCTGTAACAAGAAATCAACAGACAGTATCCGTCTCCTCAGCGCATAGCTTTAAAAAGTTGTGGTTTTTGCATATATTCATATTTGTCATATAATACTGTTTTCTGATTTTGTTAGGGAGATGCTTTAGGGATTCTCTGTATCAACCAGATGATAGTCTCTGTATAAAGACTAGTGTGTGAGAAATTAATACATTTTTCTTCACATAAGAAGCCGAGTACCAGGTCTCCGCGCACATGAGTTGAACTCACAGGGCCTTCCCAGTAGTGTGTGCAGAATCCCCACAGCATCATATCTAGATTCTTGTGTTGAGATGGAAGGGACCTTAAGTAACATTTTGCTTCATTTAGCAGTTCATCAGTGCAACCTTGTCTTTTCACAGACTTATCAAATATTCACTATTTTTGAAAAAGATCTGTTTTTAACAGAGGGTGATTTCTGATTTTGTATGGGAACATCAATTTTATAAATCATTTGCTGATCCAGAACACTCCATTCTAAGCAAGGATATTGGGTAACTGTCAGACTCCTGTCTCTTCATCTCTAAAATAACCTGTTTTCTGTCTTTCTGGATCACCTACTGTTGTATAATCTGCTTTTTTTAATCAATGGGTTTATTGTAAATAAATCCTTTGGTTTTGCAGGCTGGAAGATTAGATAATGATCTCCCACTTAGAAAATAATAGGCTTGGCTTTCAATATTTCTTTTCTGTAGAACCCACAGCTTTGCTCCATCGTTTATATTCCAGCAGGAGACCATTATTATGTCACGATGTGTTATTCCTTTGACATTATCTTTTTATAGCAGCAAGTACCTGTAGAACTGGTTGTGCAAAATAATGTTTTCTATGTATGCATACTATTGCTGAGAACTATTCTGAAACCATCATGCTGATATTCCTCACTGTTGTTTTTCCTGAATTTCAATAGCAGTTCCAGGGGTGAATGACTGTTTTAGTTGTTTACATCCCGCCACTTTAGCACAAACGTTTGCACAAAAACAAGAGTTTCAAGGACATTCTGCACTTGTCAAAACATATGCAAGGTACTGAAATAGCAGGAAACGTATGTTAATCATCCATAGAAATATAGTCTTTACCACAGCATAATGTAAAGATGAAGAGAATGGGAGGCAGGATTCTCAAAAGTAACGGTGAAAGCTTTTTCAGCACATCACTTTTAACTCTAAGAATACAAGTAGAAGGTACAGCTTCTCTTGTCAATCGCACCTGTGTCTCAATTTGACTCAAACTTTCCAGCTGTAAGAGAAATCCCATGAGACAAGCTGCACATATGGCAATATTGCTGCTCAGAGTGAATGAATGTACCCCACTTTTCAAATCATTCTTCAACTTTGATATCCTGTCCTACAACTTGAACATCCCTGGTCTGGCACTTCTGGGAACAGACCCGTGCCAAACAAGGGAATTTGCTGGACTAGGTGTGGTACGCTGCTGCCAGCCCGTAAGCAATTCTGGCCATCTGGCACCCTGCCACTGGTGCCTGCCAGGCTGCTCCCCAGGCTCCCAGCCCTGCTGCAGGCTTCTCTGGCCCCTTGCTGCTGCTGCAGGAGTCCGCACCCTCAGCCCTCTTATGGCTGCCACAGCTCCAGCTTCTGGCTCCCAGCCCTGCCTCGACTGAAAGACAGAGCTGGGAACCAGGGCTGTCAAGGCAGGGTGGGGAAACAGGCCACTGGAGCAAAGCTGTGGCTCACTAGCTCTCCAGCCACGAGGTTTGCCAATGCCTCAGCTATGTGGCTCCCCCACTGCTGCCAGGCCACCACTTCCAACTGCAGCTCCCCAGCCACTGTCAGGTCCTGCTCCAGCTGCTGGGCTCTCTGGTCGAGCAACGTCTGTGGTCTGGATGTTGCTGGAACAGAGAATACCGGATTTCAGAGGTGAAACATGGGAATATGAGACAACTAGGCTGCCATCTGCAATGATTTAAAGCCAGGTAGTTAAACAAAAGCAACCAAGACAAATTGCTACTCTCTTATGAATAACTGACCATATTTGCCAACCTGGTATAATAGAAAACAGTGAGTTCCAGCTGCATAGGGTAGAAAAGATTTATTTATTTGTGTATTTTTGGCCCAGGGTGCGCAGAAATGTTTGGGATTGTAAGGAACAAAATAAAATAAAATATGAACTTGTAGTTTGTCAGAGGAGTTGTGATAGGTTGATTTTAGGCATTAAGGCCGTGTCTACACAGGCAGCTTTTGTCGACAAAACTTGCCGAATGTATACAAGGTTAAAGCTCTGTCGAGAGTTTGTCAACAAAACTCAGCTGTTTACCTGTTTGTCAACAAAGCTTAGCTCTCCCTGATCAGGTATAACACCTCTGTCGACAGTCTTTTGTCAACTGACTGCCCGTGCAGACATGTCTGTTGACAGAGAGGGCTTCTGGTTCCCTGGGCAGCCCTGTTTGTAGAGCTTCCAGTCAGACATTCTGTTGAGAGAAAGCAGGGCAGTCTGGCTGCTCTCTGTCAATAGAGCGGCTTGCTCTTTTGATTTGCTTTTGTGTGGAGATGCTATCTGTCAACAGAGGTACCGCCGAGGTTTCTGTTGACGACTTTACTAAAACTAGACAGGAGATTTACAATGTGCATTTCTCTTGTCTACAGAAGAAAAAGGACTGTAAACTATCTAAACTCCTACTTTACACATGGGGCCACAAGAGTGGTACCCCTAACTCACCCAGCAATATTGTCAGTTTACCCAGCTACACACTCAGCCCGACAGAAGGGTCTGCCCTTCCTCGGGGAATCTCTTTTTGCCCCACTACCCCCACAAACTTGATACAGTTCTGCAGGGGGCTGGAAGCCTACTTTTGCCGTCTCCGACTCAAGGAGTACTTCCAACACGACACTGAACAGCGCACTGACCCACGGGTACCCAGCGCATCATCAGTGATCTACAAACCATCCTGGACAACGATCCTTCGCTCTCACAGACCTTGGGAGGCAGGCCAGTCCTCGCCAGCAGACAGCCTGCCAACCGGAAACAAATTCTCACCAGCTACAGAAGCCTCTTCACTTAAATTTGGCTCTCTCTAAGGTAAGTGCTTTTCCATGCCAGTTTAGTTGCATCACTTCTCTGAGCAGGGTAGAGTTAGAGTCCTGGTCAGTGTAATTAGGTTGACACAGTTTCAAAGTACAGTAGGCCCCCAACTTATGTGGTGGTTGCATTCTTGGGTAACCCCACGTAAGGCAAATTTTGCGTAACTCGCAGGATCCAGGAAACTGACCAGCAGGATCTAGGAAACTGTCAGGCTGTCAGCTGCTGCCACCGACAGGAGCAGGGAAACAGCAGCACTGGTCAGTTTCCCCACTTCTCTGGAAGGCAGGGAGCTGGCCCTGGCTCCCAGCTGTCAGCCACTCACAGGAACTGGGAAAATGAGCAGAGCAGCAGCGCTGGTCAGTTTTCCTCCTCCTCAGAGTAACGGGGAGCTGGCACCTGGCTCCAGGCTCCCCTGAGTGATGGGCAGCCCAGAGCCAGGCACCAGCTCCCCACCGTTCAGTCACGTTAACTCAAGATACACACAACTTCAGTGTGCATAGCTCGGGAATCTACTGTAGATGCTGCATTGCTTACGTTGACTGTCACTGGCTTACGGGACCTGTCTCAAACTGCCCATCACTGACAATACGATCAATACTGACTCTTCTGGTGAGGATATATACTGCTGACATGAGAAGCCAAATAAGCATACACACAAGTGATTTAATAACTGTAGTTTCTGTATGCCAGTGTAAGTTAGGTCAACATAATTTTTGGTGTAGACAAGGCTTTAAGAGACTATATCTCAGGAGTGTCAGTGGCATGACCGACTTCCCTTAGAGAATGGGAGTTAGGGCTAAGTCTAAAGATTTAGATTGATGCCTAATTGTTGCTGAGGTGTCTTTTAAAATGTCTAATGTCCTATGAAATCCATATAAGGTAGTAACCTTGAGTCTTCTAATAATCCACTTGGCCTCTATCTGAAACTTTAAGTCCCTAAATACTTGAAGATTTGTCTTTTAGGCAGTTTGGAAAAAATTTATCCAAAGTATCCAAACCAAGCAATAAGCAAAACTGGAGTAGGGTGAATAATTTGAACTAGTCAAAAATATTCATTCAGATTTTTTAAACATGCTTTTTTTCTAGGTGTTTTGGGTCCTGTTATGTTTTCTTTCTGTAAATATTTCAGCCAATGGATTTGCCAAGAGGAATGTTTACAGAAATGAATCGTTTTAAGTGAATTCTAAAGAATATGCACAGACAGCAAATTTTCCATCTTCAGATATGAATATTCCGATCAGAAACCTAAATATAACATCAGGGACCAAAAACAATAGCATGTATCTAAACAGAAACAAGCATAATTCAGAATACCAGGCACTCCCAACAGAGAGCTCGTAAAAACTGAATGGTTTCAAAAATAGAATAATTTCTGGAAAATGGTGAAGCTGCAATAGATAATTTGCAACAGTAAAAGAAATGAAGTTTGTTTAGGAAGTGACTTTTCATAAATATTTGCTGAACTGTAATAAAGAAGATTAAGATCTTTTAAGATGAATTTTCAAAAGGGCCTAAGGAAGTGAGGATGACAGCTCACAATAATGTTCGGTGGATTTAGGTGTGTAAATCTCTTTGACAGCTTTGAAAAACCCAACCCAATATTTTAGTGCAGGGAACTTTGTGACTTCCTGTCAGTGATCTGTCACTGATAGTTATAACCAAAACATAGATGTATGAGAAAAAATCAAAGTAAGGGGAAATGAAGCCCCACCTGAGCTAGATCTATTATAGAAATTTTAGTTAAGAAGAGATAAAAGGACTTTGGAATGTACTTTGTAAACGATCTTTTTTAGTGTTCCTACCTTAAAACAAAAACAAAATCTGTTTCCTAAACTGACAAGACTTGGAAGCCCAGCTGTCTTTCTCAATGTAAGAATTTCAATATTAATTGACAGGAGAAACAGAAAGGCTTATATTATACCAATGTTCTGCATGGACAGGTAACTTTCAGCTTATTACATACATAATAACTAATAAAAGACTGGTCCTTTCCCTTAAAAAATTGCATACAATACTATTCTGTTCTTTATGCACTGAATTGGTTCAACTATATGGCTAGATTCTGCTACTCAGGAATGTAAGTGGGATGGTGGAGAGCATTCAAAGAGCTTTGTCCCGCTGATTTTGCAAAAAACAAGCATAATGTCAATCCTGGCAGTTGGCCTAAAGCTACTGTGGAATTATTAAACTGACTGTGATAATTGCAGTCCCCCAGGCAATGGAGTGAGTGCAAGAATGGGAGCTATTCTTCTCCCCTTGGGCTGGCCACAGAGTTGGACTGGTACAAAAAAACTATATTTACAGAGGCTGTAGCTGGTGTCTTGCTGTGTGATTTTTAAAAAGCTGAATGAAACAATCAGAAGATGTCTCTGTCTGACAAGAGGGCTCTCGTTCATTTTCTGTTTCCTTCCCTCTGCTTTGAAAACTAACATGCTTTTTAAATGACCTTTCCTTCCAAATCTCTGGGACATTGCAAGTGCTTTCTAAAGTCCTTTCTCTGCAGTGTTTACATGAAAGGGAGAAGGCATGGGTGGGAAGAGCTGCTTGAAAGAATTATGTTGAAATAAAGGCAATTCCCCTTTTCCGTTTCTCAGAGGTTTTGTTTAGATGTTTGGAGATAGGATAAAAGTGCTGTTTACTGGCTTGGCATTTAACTTCAAGGTCAAGGTTTTGTTTTGTTTTTTTCTTTTTCTCTCTCTGTATACCTTCACAAGTCCCACCCTTATATATATAATATTTGGCACAACAAAAATATTTTAAATCAAAACAAAAGCCAGTAATTTTGCTCTGATTTCAGCTTTTCATGTTAGCAGTCCTGCTAGCTTCCATGTTTGCAAAAATGTAAACTCTTTTCCATCTCAGAGTCTTCAGTGTTGTTTGCCGAGATACTCATTCTTCTGTCACCAATTTATATAGGCTGGTGTTGTTCCAATGACTTCAGTGGAGTTACTGCTGATTTACATGACAATATAAAGACCATTCAGGTGCTTATGTTGGTCCTGAAGGCAGAGAAGTTAAAAGTAGTGATTTTCCCATGGGAGTAAGATGACAGGCAGTTCAGCTGACGGTCAGTCCTGCTAAGTCAGCCCAGTCTAGCAATTTGCTAAAACATGCTCAGCTTTAAAGTGGTAAGTAGTCCCATTACAATTAAACGTGTGCTTAAATACTTCACTGGATTGGGACCCATATGCTCAGAGCCTTTCAGGATTGAGCCCTGGGCTCTAATTTTCTCTACTATGTTAAACATGAATATTTCAGTGTAACTGAAAACCTGCACTCCAACAATGGAATCAAACCAGATTCCCAAACCTAGCATCTCGCAGCAGAGGCGTAATGGCAATATTGGCAGGCAGGGCCATCGTTAGGCATATGCGGAGTACATGGCTGCAAAGGGCACCTGAAAATTTTGGGCACCAAATTTTTGGTTGCCCCTATGCAGCCACATATGAACGTGTGCCTACAGACAGTCCGGACCAATGTCCACTACTTCCTCTCTTGACCAAGGAGATGTGGCAACATATGACCACTAGCAGCAGGGCTGCCTTCTCCCTGCCCCCTCCACCCTGCCCCAGTGATTCTATTGACCAGCCAACTGCTGAGCAGAAGGCTCCCTCCTGCCACTCTTGGGGCAGGGGAGCAGAGCCCTCTGCCTCTGCAGTGCCACACCAACCCTAGGGAAGCCCCAAAGTCCAGCAGAAGCCTTGCATGGAAGGCAAGGGAAGCGATGGGGTGGGGGGGCATTAGCTGTGACAAAAGCAGCGTGGGGGGAAGGGATGGCAGCCAGAGGTAACCCATGTAGGTCCCCATAAATTGTAAGAATGTTCCTGTTGGCAGGGATCACTTTTTTTTTTTTTGTTTATTTTGTTTGGTGGAGTTTTTCTATTCGCCTACAGCCGTGTATTGGGATATCTTGGTGATCCTGACTGTTTTGACCATGAGGTTATCAAGTGCCAGCACTTTAGTTACCTTTACCCCTGGCTCCTTCTGTGTTTTTGAGGCAGTAATTGACGCAGAAATCCAAAATCATCTGAGCTGCGCAAGCTCTGCTTTTGTCCATCTGAGACAAAGCATCTTTGAGAACCAGGACACCTGTTCCAAGACAAAGCTCCTTGTATACTGTGCAGGGGTTGTTTTAATGCTACTGTACTCGTGTAAAACCTGGACAACATACAAATCACATTTGAAGGCACGTGAACAATAATATCAGTGCTTCCCCAGGAGAATCCTAAATATCTCTTGAGAGAATAGACACAGAAACACTATTGTGCTGAGTGAGTTGAACATGACCAGCATTGAAGCCATTATCATTCACCAACAACTTCACTGGACTGGTCACATGGTTTGGATGTCTGATCAACACCTCTCAAAACAGATTCCATTTTCTGAATTGGAGGAAGGACAGAGGAGCATTGGGGGCCAGTGGAAGCGATAGAAGGTCATGCTGAAGGCACACATGAGAAAGTGCAGCTTCAGTGTCACCTCTTGGGAGAACCTTGCCCAAGACCGTCTGCAGTAGAGAACGGTAATCTGTGAGGGGGTGGTGCAATTTGAGAGGTCCCACAGCAGTACGGAAGAGGAGAGGTGCAGAAGAAGAAGAGTGTCAAAAATGCTCTGCGCCCCTCCAATGCCTACCAACACCTACCTCTTCTGTGATAACATCTGTGGCTCCACAATAGGGTCAATCAGACATCAACAGGCTCAAAAATAGGAGGGTGACATGAAGATGTCCTATTCATTATCGAGTGACCACCAAGATCAAATCTAGGGGACTACTCACAGACTAGGGTGCCATGCACCATTTGTAAAGGTGGAAATATGTGGAGCAGTTAAGAAGTGTGGCTTCAGTGGTCAAAAAAGGGCACCTTCCATTTTGGGATGCAAAGTTCCTGGTCACAAGAACAGAATATGGAACTGTAGACTTCAGTTAACATTGGATTCTGGCTTGGGTGGGTAAAAACGATGTTTAACAATTGCATCCAACTGTTACATAAGTTTCCCTTGCTTTACTGTGACAAATATCACAACTGTATGGTGAACACTATATAAAGGTAAAATCAGGATACGAAGCTCTTTCCCTAAAAAAAATAAACTGCCAGAAAATAAAATCTGTCCTAGAACAATGAACATTTTCTATCTAGTGCATCTGACAATAGTATAGAAACAAAACTCAGTTACAGAGTTTATCTCTGTTATCTGTATTGGACAAATCCTTAAAATGGCTTGGGTTGGCAAGGTAATCTTGCAGTAATGAACTTAATTCCTCAAAGGTAAAGAGCTTGAGATTTTTGCTTTGTCTTTCTCTCTGCAAGCATATAGAAGCTAAGAACTCTCTTGAGACATCAGGTTTTCATTTGATCTAAAAGTTGAGATGGAAATGAAATTTATGAAATGAAATTTCTTGAGTCAATTTCCAGTCCAGGCTTTTTCCAAATAATCTATCATTTTGGCTCAGAAAAAACGTGGGCATTTTCATCCCAAAGAGTAATTTTCCCCACACCTTATAAAAATAGTAACTTGACCAAGGAGATGTGGCGACATATGACCATAAATATCTCTATTTGTTTTTTATTGCGATCTTTATCCAGAATGTGAGGTATGTGCTGAACTGCTGTGTGTTAAGCAAACAGGAATGGCTGAGGGGATCCCATGTACTCACACAGTTTCAACACCCTAACTCACAAATGGGGAAATAATCACTCAGATCTGTGATTATGAATCACAGCCAGATTGTCAAAGGTATATAAGCTCCCCCAATACATATAGGGGCTTAAATAACTTTTGAATATGTGGGTCCAAGACTCCTATCAGGACCATGAAATAGGAAACTACTGAATAATAAGATAATGCCTGTCCTCTACAGTGGCAGGGTTTTCTTCTATTTAAGCAATGTAGCTGCAAGACAGCATGAGCTAGGCATGCTAGAAGAATACCAGGGCTTGTTGTCAACTGGAACTTATATGGGCCAGTGGGAGCACAACTATATTTTTATGATAAACCTGTGGCACAGCTGGCCCAACTCATCTGACTCAGGCTCACAGGGTTCAGGCTGTAAGGTTATAAAACTTTAGTGTAAACATCTGTGCTTAAACTGGAGCCCAGGAGATAGGACCATCCCTCCTCACAGGGTCTCAGAGCTTAGGCTCTGGTCCAAGCACAAATGTTTAACCCCATAAACCTGAGTCAGCTGACCTTGTCCAGCCATGGGTCTTTTATTGCAGTGCAGGTGTACTGCATGGGACCTAAATTTTCTTAAGCAGGTAGTGAAGTATTTAATTTCTGTAGCTGGGCTGAAGTCAGATGTGGCTAAATATGAAAGTTGAGGGTTTATTTAAAAAACGTCCCCCCCCTGCCCCTAAAATGCTTTGTCTCTACTGCTAAACAAAAATACTTTGTTTTAAGAAAGATGTTGGTCAATTATAACTGGCACTTGCCACAAACTTCCACAATGAAACAGACCTGTAAAGTAGGTTGTGGTCAGTGTATCAGTCACAAAACCAAGTAGGATGTTAGGAATTATTTAAAAAGGGACAGAAAATAAGACAAAGAATATTGTATTGTCCCTTTATAACACTATGGTACGTCCACATCTTGAATACTGCATGTAGATGTGGTCTCCTCACCTCAAAAACATATTTTGACATTACAAAAGTTCAGAAAAGGGCAATTAAAATGATTAGGGGTTTGGTCCCATAAGAGGAGAGGCTAAAGAGACTGGGACTTTTCAGTTTGTAAAAGACAAGACTGAGGTGAGATGTGATAGAGGTATTTACTTGTTCCCATAATATAAGAACTAGAGGACACCAAATAAAATTAATGGGTAGCAGGTTTTAAACTAATAAAAGAAAGTTCTTTTTCATAGAGTGCACAGTCAACCAGTCAAACTCCTTACCAGAGGAGGCTGTGAAGGCCAGGACTATAAAAGAGTTCAAAGAAGAGCTAGATAAATTAATGGAGGGTAGGTCAATACAAGGCTATTAGCCAGGATATAGGAATGGTGTGCCTGGCTTCTGTTTGTCAGAGGGTGGAGATGAATGGCAGGAGACAAGTCACCTGATCATTGTCTTTGGTTCATCCCCTCTGGGGCACCTGGCCACTGTCAGCAGACGGGATTCTGGGCCAGATGGACCTTTGGTCTGACCCGGCAATGGCCATTCTTATGTTCTTATGGACGTTGGCATGCAGGTAATGGACTGTGAGATTCTGCCCAAAGGCAGGTAAAGCCAAAAGCTTAAACAACTGAGATAGATTCTGTTTGTTCCCTGAAACGGGGCAGAGAGGCAGCTAGTCCTATAACTGTGGGGGACATTTTAGTATCAATGCCATCTTCACAATAAAGACAATGCAAAGCTGAAAGCCAGACCACACCTCTTGTGCTTGGCATACCACAGTGATGGATGTGGGGTATTGTAGGGTGAAATTCCTGAGGCAGGCAATAGTTTGTACTAAAGCCCCCCTATTCAGTCCCTAAAGTCTGGAGCAGGCCTATAATCCTATATTACAGAAACCCAGTTAACATGAGTGGAGAGATACCTTGCTGGCCTCCCTCCCTCATCTCTCTTACAAGACCCGGGGAAGGTCGTCCCAGCTCAGACAGGACCTTGGACTCTGAAAGGAGGGATAGTTGCCTCAGTAACCACATTCCACAGAGAGGCCCTGCAAATGAGAACCTAATTAAAGTGCTTTCTCCTCTGCCATCCCTGACTGGTACTTAAAACAATTCTGTTATTGCTTTATGCTGTTAATGTCTTTTGCTTTAACCCTCTAGACAAGCACCCTTGAATGTGCCAGTATAGAGGTGCAACCATTACCCTTTCAGGTGCATCATCTATCCTATCTGACATAAATAGGTTATAGTCTATCTGTTTATTCTAATAACTTGTTTGGAAAAACACCTGTACTAGAGATAAGATGTTCTGTAAGAAACAGGTGGGGATACTCTGTAACCTTTTTCAGATTATTGGCTTATTGTGCTCATTTCATCTTGCTGCTAGGACCTATCCAAGCTTGGGTGACACCTATGACATAGCTTCCCCCCCGGCCACCCACCGCCGCCTATCAATAATCTATGTGGTCAGTTGTAACCTATCATTATTAAGGGCCCAAAAGCAAGCTATCCCACTACATAGGAAAGATAGAACATATGGCAAAAGACAGCCTTGGCTTAACCAGAAGATCTTGCATGATCTCAAAATAAAAAAGGAATTGTATAAAAAATGGAAACAAGGACAAATTACAAAGTATGAATATAGGCAAAGAACACAAGAATGCAGGAGCAAGATTAGAAAGGCTAAGGCACAAAACAAGCTCAAACTAGCTACAGGCATAAAGGGAAACAAGAAGGCTTTTTATAAATACATTAGAAACAAAAGGAAGACCAGGGACAGGGTAGAACCATTGCTCGGTGAGGAGGGAGAAATGGTAACAGGGAACTTGAAAATGGCAGAGATGCTTAACAACTTCTTTGTTTCAGTCTTCACTGAGAAGTCTGATGAAGGAATGCCTAACATAGTGAATGCTAGTGGGAAAGGGGTAGGGCTAGAAGTTGAAATAAAAAAAAGAACAAGTTAAAAATCACTTAGGAAAATTAGATGTCTGCAAGTCACCAGGGTCTGATGAAATGCATCCTAGAATACTCAAGGAGCTGATAGAGGAGGTATCTTAGCCTTTATCTATCATCTTTGGAAAATCATGGGAGACAGGAGAGATTCCAGAAGACTGGAAAAGGGCAAATATAGTGCCCATCTATAAAAAGGGGAATAAGAATAACCCAGGAAACTACAGGCCAGTCAGCTTAGCTTCTGTGCCAGGAAAGATAATGGAGCAGGTAATTAAAGAAATCATCTGCAAGCACTTGAAAGGTGGTAAGGTGATAGGGAACAGCCAGCAAGGATTTGTAAAGAATAAATCATGTCAAACTAATCTGATAGCTTTCTTTGATAGGATAATGAGCCTTGTGGATAGGGGAGAAGCTGTAGATGTGGTATACCTAGACTTTAGTAAAGCATTTGATATGGTCTCGCATGATATTCTCATCAAAAAACTTGGCAAATACAATTTAGATGAGGCTACTATAAGGTGGGTGCATAACTGGTTGGATAACCGTACCCAGAGGGTAGTTCTTAATGGTTCTCAATCCTGCTGGAAAAGTATAACAAATGGGGTTCCACAGGAGTCTGTGTTAGGACCGGTTCTGTTCAATATCTTCATCAACAATTTAGATACTGGCATAGAAAGTACACATTATGTTTGCAGATGATACCAAGCTGGGAGGGGTTGCAACTGCTTTGGAGGATAGGGTCATAATTCAAAATGATCTGGATAAATTAGAGAAATGGTCTGAGGTAAACAGGATGAAGTTTAATAAGGACAAATGAAAAGTGCTCCACTTGGGAAGGAACCATCAGTTTCACACACACAGAATGGGGAGAGAATGTCTAGGAATGACTACAGCACAAAGGGATCTAGGGGTTATAGTGGACCACAAGCTAAATATGAGTCAACAGTGTGATGCTGTTGCAGAAAAAGCAAACGTGATTCTGGGATGCATTAACAGGTATGTTGTGAACAAGACACAAGAAGTCATTCTTCCGCTCTACTCTGCACTGGTTAGGCCTCAGTTGGAGTAATGTGTCCAGTTCTGGGCACCGCAGTTCAAGAAAGATGTGGAGAGGGTCCAGAAAAGAGCAACAAGAATGATTAAAGGTCTAGAGAATGTGATCTATGAAGAAAGATTGAAAGCATTGGGCTTGTTTAGTTTGGGAAAGAGAAGACGGAGGGGAGACATGATAGCAGTTTTCAGGTATCTAAAAGGGTGTCATAAGAAGGAGGCAGAAAATGTGTTCTTTTTGGCCTCTGAGGATAGAACAAGAGGCAATGGACTTAAACTGCAGTGGGGGAGGTTTAGTTTGGACATTAGGAAAAAGTTCCTAACTGCCAGGGTGGTCAAACAGTGGAATAAATTGCCAAGGGAGGTTGTGGAATCTCCATTGCTGGAGATATTTATGCACAGGTTAGATAGATGTCTATCAGGGATGGTTTAGATAGTACTTGGTCCTGCCATTGGGGCAGGGGGCTGGACTCAATGGCCTCTCAAGGTCCCTTCCAGTCATAATATTCTATGATTCTATGATTCTATGTGACGGTGATTACAGAGCCTAACACGTAAGGTGACACCCCACCAGCTGTGTGTAATAAACCCTCCTACTTGCTTCATAGACTGTGTCCAGACTTTGTTTCCAACAGGTAGAGTACAGTTAGTCTTGAGAAATCTTGGCTTTTCTCTGATTCTGGATGTTGATGCTGTTCTAAATTGCACTATCTGGCAACAACCTTAAGGGAACTAGAGTTTGGCTGAACATAGTGGCTCCCTGTCTATAGCCTTGCTTTCCTTTGTAGCAGCATGAAGTGGTGAAGTTTAGGATCGCTTTCCTATCCTACATGCCACCTGGAGACCCTCCGACACCAGAAAGCATGCCACTTGGCTGATTAAAGTGGCATTGTGGGTGCTTTACACAAAACAGCACCAGCAGGGATTACACAAATCAGGAACTGGACAGTTGTACGAACAGCTACCATTGCAATATCTGCTGCAACTTCATTTCAGCCTCCTCTTCCTCAGTGAAAGAGTGATCTATTACATTCTCTTCGCTAATTGCTTCAGGTTGGGTTATTATCTCATACATTCATGTAGAAAATGGCAAAGTCTTTGGTGGCTTTTGCTTTCAAGAATAAGCAAAACTGTGAGACAACAGCTGCTCTTACCATTCTGCTGCTGAACACAGAAATATAGGAGTAGCAAGCTATAAAACTATTACTCCAAATTAGCTTTTGCAAGTCCCTAAGCACTTAGAAAAATACCATCTGACACTTAGAAAAATTCAGTGACTTACAATTGATTTAAGACTTCTGTTAAAAAAAAAGTTGCTGATAGCAATGAACAATATTATGGAATAGAATAAGGCTCTCGCCAACATCCTTGAGCCCAGTGTCATATAATGAACTATTTTGAAGGCTTTATCTTAGAAGTTTATTAGAATTTGAACCATTCCCTTTGTTATAATGTAATTCAAATGGTGACAATTCCCACATGTAATTAGGAACATTGCTTTAGTGACTGTTCTGGTTCTTGTGCCTCTTCTGAACAATGAGGTGAAAGGCTGCTGTCTGAAACCAGTAGGGATTTGTAATAAAGACAATCTCCTCGCTTCACTTTGTTAAGTAGGTTATGGAAAGGCACCTCAGATGGATGAAGGCAAGAAAGAAAAAGAATATGATTTCATTATTGTCTTTCTGTACATTTAGTATCCCTATAACTTAATAGGCATTGAGATCCCTCACCACGCCTTACCTAGAATGGGTTACAGCTGTGCAGTCTTGTGAACAAGGCTGTCCATAGAGCTAGTTGGATTATTTTACAAATTGAAATTATTAACTATTTTTTTCTACAAATTACATATGACAAGAAGGTAATATTTCTAACACTTTGAACAGCTGTCACTGTCATGTCAGCCAAAGGCAAGTTTTGGGCACAAGCTTTTGCCAAGGCAGTCAAATTATCCCTCTTTCTTCAAGTCTCTCCTTTCTTTCAAAAAAGCCCCATTCCTTAGCTCTTTACAGATTATCCTTTTAAATTAAAAGAAAACAAAACCAAACAAAAGCAAAAAAAAAAACCAAACAAACAAAAGAACAACCAACCAACCAAAGAAACAAAACAACACAACCTAACTGGTGATTATTACACCAGGGGCCCTACTGGGCTCTATAGAAATTTAAAATGCAAACTAGCTCTGGGGATGGCATTCAGTGAGAAATGATGGCTTTCTTGTGGAGTAGCATCATGACTGATGCACCAGATAAAAGTAAAAACTGTCCGCTCAGCAACCTGCCTCACAATTCACCCAAAGTATAAACCAATCAATTGAAGATCTAAACCTTATTATGGATGCATGCTATATTCTAAATCTGGGGCAGGGTGGAAAGGCTTGTGCACATACACTATAAATGGTCGGATAGTGAGGGTGATACTTTTGAGGAAAATATTGTTTGAAAGAGTTCAGTTTAACAACGCCACCATAATGTCTCATGGGAGTTGTAGTTCAGATGCTTTAGGGCTCCTGCTTTTTTTCTGAGTTGGGCTCCCTTGATGAATTATGTTTCCCATGAGGTATGGTGGTTCCCCTTTTTGGTTAGGGAATCGTGGCAGTCTCTGACCATGGAGCATCCTGGGAGATACCTATGAAGTACCATGATGGCATATCTGAATAAAATATTTTAGTTCTTGGACAAATGTTTCAGCTGTTGACAAGAAAACATAAATTGTCTTGGATTTCATTGTAGTGTTTGGGGAAGAGGTAATTGAAATTGTCTGAAAACAGTAAACACTTTTTTGTGGGATGAAATAAGCTTTGTGTGAAACTCGTTGTGGGTGGGGGAAGATATAACTTACAACATGATCAAATATATATACAGTTCTAGAGAGCACTGTACTGTTTGTGTGTGTGTTTTTTCAACTCCAAATTTCATGATGCTATGAAAAGGACACTGTTTTAAGACCTGTAAAGAATGTGTGTGTATGGCAGATCATGTTTTCTTCTTGGTTCCCTGGTTGTTGTTGTTTTTGTAGTTCAGCCACAATAGAAATAAATCCATAAACTAGACTGGTAATGCTTCAGTGAACCTGCCACTTGTAGGTCACTACTGAGAATCTGTTCTGTTCAGGTAGCAACTGGAGCATAACAAATTATTCATAGGCTGTATCTTCACATGCCTCTTCTTCTGAAAGCAGCAAGGCAATGAGGTATCCAGAAGATGTCAATGTGGCACAGATGCAAATTTTCTGTGCCTCATTAGCATATGGGTGCGTGATTCTGAGTCCGGAAGAAGCTCTTCCAGACTCTAAAATAGCTGTTTAGAAGTGTAGCCCCTGGGGATCTCCCAGAAGGAAATCCTCCTTCTGGAAGCCCCATCTCCCTGAAAAGTATAATGTTTCAGAAACCAGATATACATATGTAATATTTTTAAAATCTCTTTGTATGTTAGCTAACGTTAAATTTGGTAAATTAAAAAACAAGTATGCTTAAAAAGAAATAGATGACAAAAATTTTGAGGAAGAGGGATCTTCCAGAAGAAGGATTTCCTTCTAGAAAATCCCCACAGGTTGTACATCTGCACATGTATTTTGGAGTCTGGAAGAGCTTCTTCTGCACTCCAAATCATGTGTTCATATGCTAATGATTTGCAGGAAACTTACACCCACGCCTCATTAGCATCTTCTGCTCGGCTCATTGCCATGCCACTTCCAGAAGAAGCAGCACATGAAGACACAGCCTATCTGTATATCTGGTTTCTAAAACATTATATTCACTATATTAAAGGAGACATCATCCTGTTCTTTCTCTGTCAGATACCTCACAGGACAAATAAATGAACACGCACTGAATGTCCTGCACAAAGGAAGAAATTTATCTTCCTTCATTATGAAAAATCCTCTTGTCATCTATTTCTTTTTAAGCATGGCTCTCAATTGTTTTCACTTGTTGCTTTTCTTTGCCAAATTTAATATTAACCAATATACAAAGAGATTTTAAAAATAGATTAGGAGCACTACAGCTGAAGCAAAGGTTAAGTCCTCTACCTAGCCAGGGAAGTAAGCTCATAACAAATGACATCAAGAAAACTGCAGTGTCTCATCTTGCTTCAGTCTTCACTGAAAAGGTAACGAACCACAATTAATACTAACAAGAAAGGGGAAGAAATGCAATCCAGAATAGGGAAAGAACACATTGGAGAATATTCAGGTAATTTAGTTGTATTCAAGTTGGCAGGGCCTGTTAAATGTAGGATACTGACTTTCAGCTGGTTCATTATCTTGGAAACTTTGGTAATTATCTCTGAGAACTCGGGGAGGATGGGTAATGTACCAAAAGTCTGGAGAAGGGTAATACCATGTTTGTCTTTAAAAAGGAGATGGTGCAAGATGAGCACCTGGCTAATTATAACTGAGTCAGCTTATTTTTGGTCAGCCTGAAAAGATACTAAAATATAATTTTGTTGTTGTTGCTTTTACAAATTCATTGATTCATGCAGCAGTGACCAATAACTTTTACAGAAACACCTTTCTACGAAGATGCAGGGCTTCAGGTGGAAAAACAGCAGCTGGGGTCTGACCAAGCAAGAGAGTGTGAGGGTGAATGAGAGAGAGAACAAGGGGTAGACTCTGTGTGAAAGACACTGTTTTTGTGTGTGTGCATTTGTGTGGCAGAGAGGCGGGGACAGTGTATGTACCTACTGTGTGTGTGTGTGTGTGTGTGTGTGTGAGTGTGACAGTGACTCTGTGTAGCATTGAGGCACTCTGGCACAGAAGTGTGGGTGTGGGTTTGTGACACAGAAAGCATGTATGCTGGTTCCTTCTGGGTAAGTTTCTGAGAGATACCATGTGCTGTCTCTTTAAGACCAGGAAAGTTGTCCTACTTTCTTGTGTCCCTCTCCTCTGCTCTGCAGAAATAGGGTATATGTGGGGGGAAGGGTGAGTGTGTATGTGTGTGCACGTGCGTTTATTTGTGCAAACACTGCTGGAGAAATCTTAGAAACTGTCTTAACGTAGGAACTCAACTCAGTCACTCATCATTCATACTTCAGAGAGGAGCAGCTCTGATGTCGCATTTCTGAACCCCTCATCTGCAAAAGTCAGTTACCAGGGCAGCGGAACACTGGCTTCAGCGCTCCCCTGTCCCCTCTCCTCAGCCCCATTCCGCCTGCTCTGCACAGCTAGCATGAGGGTTCTGGGAGCAGCTCAGTGGCTGGGATGGGGATGGAGCAATGCTGGGGGAGGAGGGAGCTGAACAAACACTGGTGTCTGCAAAATATGCAGGTTATGATAGTCAGCTGGGCAGGCCAGCTGGAAAGGCTGAGCAGGCCAGATCCGTCCTGCAGACCACATTTTGGCACCCTGGCTTAATAGTTGGATACTAGAGATAAGTAGTAGTCAACTTAGATCTTTCAAGCACAAATGATGTCAAACCAGCCTAACTTCATTCTTTCTATGACAGAGCTACTGACCTAGTCGATGGTGAGATAGGTGGAAGCTGTAGCCATGATATAGCTTGAGTTTTAGTAAGGTTTTTGACACAGTCCTACTTGACCGTTTCATAACCAAACTAGGAATAAGTGGTGTAGTTGAAATTATTATAAGGTGGGTTGAAACACTATTCTCAGAGTAATTTTCTATGGCTTACTCTTAAATGGGGGCTTGTGCCTGGCAATACTCATGCTCACCTTTTCTTTTTACAATGCGATGATAAATTTTATACGGAGTGTCTTGTCTGAGGTATCATTTGAAAACTGATAATCTGCTGAACATTTTTGCCCTAGCAAAAAGTATAACGCGTTATAAGATTCTCCTGTATAGTATTACTCTAACACGCTCTAAATTTAGAAAAGCAGGCATGGGCCAGTTCCTCAGAAACAAAAGACAAATCAACATCTCACCCACACACCTGCAAAAACTAGGAAGTGATTATCCAGTTAAGCAAAAATTGCTTTGCAGGAAGGAGGGCATGAAGAGGAAATGTTATATACTGGCAATGGAAAATATCTGTGTGTGTGTGGGGGTGGGGGGGGTCCTATATAAGCAGACGGGCTGTCACCTAAAACTTGGGTATATGTAATGGCCCAAGAGTGGAGAATGGGAGAAGTGAGAACATGAACAACACAAATTATTTCTCTACTCCACTTCTCTCTGCTCATGGCAGCATCAGCGCCTGAAGAAATGCTCTCTTGGGAGAGGGGTCGTGCCCTGGAGGCTTCTAGCCAGCAAAGACTATAAAGAGCAGGCTGTGAGAACCCTTTGCTTGGAATTAATTTTAGCTTAGTTAGGTATTAGTTTGTTTTATTTTTTTCCTTTCTCTGTGAACACTGACTTTCACACCTCCTTACTCATTACTAAAGGTTTAGCTCTCTGTAATTAGTCCATTTGTTTTATCATTTTATCTAAACTGGTGTGTTTGGATTAAATTTTTTGGAACTCTCCAACTGATATAACATGACGTTTACGTGTTAATGTCCACTCATGAAATGATGGACGTTATATGAGCTTGTGCTGGCCAGTACACACCTGGGCAGCACAAGACTCTCACTTTTGGGGGATGATCTGGGACTGTGAGTTTACTTATGTGGCCTTGTTTATAATCCATGAGTGTCTGACTAAATCATTTGTGTATTTCACCTGGAAGAGATTTTGCATGCTAGACGTTCTGTGCAAACTGACCAGGAGTGGATGTTCTAAAAGTCAAGTGGTATAGAAGGCACCCCAGATAGGAGATCTGAGGAGACACATTTGTCCATCTGTTCTGATACTAACCACAGAATGGAATGTCACAAGGATGTGATACTACCGAAAAGGATTCAGAGGAGCATAGTGAGTCACAAATTGAATATGAGTTAACAGCAGATCTGAAGAAGTGAGTCTGTCCCACAAAAGCTCATCACCCAGTAGCTTATTTTGTTAATCTTTAAAGTGCTACGGGACTGCTTTTTGTTTTGTTTTGTGAGTTAACAATGTGATGCAGCTGCAAAACAATACTCATATCCTGGGTTATGTTAACAGGAGTGTCAAATGTGAGACACAGAAAGTAAGTATTCTACTCTATTCAAGGAGCTGGCTTGAAGACTCCAGAAGAAGAGTCATTTATCTTACATTTTTCCAGAAATAATACAGCACCCAAAAAGCGAGGCAATAAGAGACTGACAATTAGGTCAACTCTACACTAAAGGGGAAGGTTGAATTAAGTTACACAACTCCAGCTATGTTAATTACATAGCTGGAGTTGATGTACCTTAATCCGATCTACTATATCATCTCCACAGCAGGAGACTGATGGGAGAAAATGTTCCCATTGACTTCCTTTACTCCTTGCGAGAAGCAGGAGTACCAGCACTGATGGGAGTGAGTATGAATGTGAGTTTGATTTAGTTTGTCCCTACCAGACAAGCTAAATCAAACTACAGAAGATTGAATATGGCAGCATCAATCTTCCCCATAGTGAAGACATGCCCTTAGATCACAGAATATCCAGTAATTGCTTTTTATGGTGGAGGATATTCTGGCCTATTAGAGTTAGATTTTCTGTTAGTTATAGAATAATACTTAAAATCATTATTTTAAATGGAATGATGAACATCCACACAATGTCAAGGTCCAGTCTTATCTCTTGCGTTGGAAAATAAATGGTCAAAATTCCACTCAGTTTTATTATCACAATTACCTTTTGGTGGACAAACAGGGCAACTTTCTGAAAGCTTGAAACCTCAGTTCAGATGCTCTGAAATACCTTAATTCAAATTTATGTATATCATCTCTCTAACTAGCTCCCCCAGCAGCCAGCTACATTCTCAAAGTCAGACTGCTATAACATGAGAATTCAGGGTGAAATCAAAACTCACATTCAGTAGAGTGGGGTCAAGATTTCACCCAATGTGTGCAGTATGCAAAAATTAGATGTGAGCTTCTTGGAAAGTTGTGAAGGGAGAAATGTGTATGATGAACCTAGGGACATTGAGGTGCAAGAAGTTGCAAAAAGCCTTTCCCAAAATATCCTGATTTGTGCACTTAACCTGAGTTAAATTGATTAATACCAGAGCTTCTAGGGGTTTAAAATAAAAAATAAAATTTTTTGATAACCAAGACTATATATACACAGATACAAGTTTGGTAAATGCTGTGAGATTCACAAATTTCTGTGAATAATTTTAACCACATTATATATGAAACTGCCAAGAAAAACATCAACAATATTTTTACAGGATATCATGTTTTCTAGTTGATGCACTGTACTTGGAAATAGGTGAAAACCTATTCTAATATGCAGAATAAAGTCTACTAATACAAAACTTCATGTACAAAATAAGGAAAGGGACTATTTTTATAACTGGGAGAAACAAAACTGAGCTTTATTTTGAAGAAATAGATGATTTTATACAAGTAATTTTATTTGAACATTATTTAAGGCTTTTTAAAATTTATTTCCTTGATCTATCATCTGATTAAGAGTTGCAGTTTTAAGGCTATTGTTTCTGCTGAACTGTACTTTTATTACTGATGGGTTACAATTACATTTATGACTGCAATGTACAAACCAAATCTGTTAAAAGAGCTCCCTCCAATATCTGGAGGAAAAAAATCTTTGGGAAAAGTGTACATAAGAGATTAACAAAAAGTTTAAAACTTTCATTTTATTCAAGGTTTCATTTATATCTCAGTTAAAAGGAGTTATAAATAATTTATGTTAGAAACATTTGTATCACTTGAAATTAAAATGAGAAATACTGGGCTAAATTCTGTTCTGATTACACCTAATGGAAAGTTTGCCACTGATTTTGATGAGCATGCCTCTACTTTTACTGAAAGGATGATGGTTCTAGACATCTGCACAATTTAATCTCACAATGATAATTATGTTACTGACAGTCTTCTTAATCCTTTACTCCTTATTGGAGTGACAGTTTGACTACAATGAGGGGTTTTTTTGTTTGTTTTTTTTTCCTTTTGAGTAGGAACTGAGATACTGATTCTGGTACTATTCAACTACAAACTCTTTTAGAAACCCCAGTTCACCTCTTGATGATCAGGATTGGCCACTGTTACAATGTCAGAAGACGGTGATGATAATGCATCTCCATTTGCTTGTACCTGTGGTGGCTAAGGAAAAAATGTATCTCTGACTCATGAAGAAACAATTATTTTGCTGGCTGTTGGGCTTTCTTTCCTCATTCAAAAGTTAACATTTTTGAAATACAGATTATCAAAATTAACATAATTCCCCAAATGGAAACTTCCACAGGTAGAGTGATAGACAGGTTAATTAATGCAAATGAAGAAGGGTGGATTGGAAAATACATTTTCTCTGCCCAGTTTCCAACACCTGTTATTTCTCCTTGTTGATTCACTAAGGGAACCAACTCTAGGTTTCCAGCTCCCAACCAGCACTTCTCTTGGGAAGAGAGCTCTGCTTCACTCCCCTCTGACTAGGGGATCTTCAGGATGGTGCAGGTCCCTGTCAACGCTGATATACCCATCAATGCCTAGAGGGTCAGTGTTTGTGCTTTGCTGTCTCTCCAGAGTCCCTGCCCCCAGTTCTAAGTCACTGCACATCACTTTCTAAATAACCACATTTTAGTTCTATGTTGAAAGTAGTACAGAAAGAAAGAACACATTTAACAGTAATAAATTCTAAAATATTACCATAGTTTGCCTCCCTACTCCAGCATCTTAGGCTGGTAGATAGTTGTCCTTTATAACCCTAGTTATGAGTTCCTAACTGTCTCAGATTCAGACTCAGACTCAGAACTCCATTTCAGCTGTTTCTTTATACAACTCTATCCTTTGAATTGCAGTCTCCAGTGTTACCCACACGCAATTTTCTGTCATTCACATTCTCGGGGCACCCACCTTCACCTTTTTCTAGGGCTCAGGTATAACCTCATATCCTGCAGGTTTGTGTGGTCTTTTAATAGTGAAAGAGCCTTACACAATAATATCCTATTTAATCTATTATTTATCAATAATCAGTAAAAAGGCACACAATGGCCACCACTCCCAATAAGACATATCAACTTGTCTTAATGGCCAGTAAGAATGAGATTCATCTGAAAGACTCAAGTTTCTGCACAATGTCATTGGCACACAGTTGAGGTCTGGTAGCTCTGATCTTGGAGCTGTGTCCTGGAATTGGTTCCCAAACAACTTCTTTTTGGGCCCAACTTTGTATAATGAAACTGGAGTCCTGCTTAACTATACCACACCCAATTATTTTACTAAAATTTTATTAACCAATCCTAATATGCAGTTACAGAGCTACCTAACCAATCGTACCCTGCCATCTTAACTGACTTCCACGTAGCAAAATTAATTATACAGCAGACATAAACAATTCAAAACAAGGCAGAGATCATACAAACAAACTGTAGGAAAATGAGGACCATAATTGCAGAATGAGCAGTACATAATTCCAGATAAGTTTCTTGGCAGGCAAAATGGCATCATGATAAGTTTTCTTTAATCATTTTGTCTACGTCTACACTAGTCCAAATCTTCGAAATGGCCATGCAAATAACGGAATAAGGGAACTTCAAAATCCCCTTATTCCTATCTGCTGATAGCAATAAGGGGATTTTGAAGTTGGCAGGGTCCTTTTGAAAAGGAGCCCCATCTGGACGAGCTGCGTGGCAGGGAAATGAGGCAATTTCAAAGAGCTGCGGCTGGCGACATGCTAATAAGATGCTGAATATGCATTTCAGTGCCTCATTAGTAATCTTTGAAAAGGCCATTTGCATGGTCATTTTGAAGATTTGGGCTAGTGTAGACACAACCCTTGAATTCTGTTTCTTTGCATGGAAATAGTGGGTGCTATTAGAACAAGGTCTCCCTCTTAACATCCTGCTTTATGCTACTTTATGGCAGTTTAGCTGGAATGTGAGTGTATGACCTGCTGCTTTATACTTCATGGCTGCTGCTCTTTCATTCTTGTTATTGATGAAGGCCGAAGGCTTTAAGCCTTCCAATATGGCTACAGACCTTCCAATATGGCTACCTAAAAGGTTGTATCTTTACACCAGAATCAGGTAATCAGCAGATAATCTGCTTCTCAAGGTGTAACTTCAAAAGGCAAAGTTTTGAATAATCATGTTTGAGGAATGTGTATTAACCTTTCTCTAGCATTCTCCAGGAAATCCACTGGATCCAACAGTTTAAGAGGGATATTGATTATATTGGAGAGGGGTCAGAGAAAAGCCAAGAGACTCATTCAAGGATTAGAAAACATACCTTAGAGTCAAGGAGCCCAATAAAGGGAAGGTTAAGATGTTATGCTTAAAAGAAGCACACAGGATCTTTTTCAGGGAGATAAGGCACCATGCTACATTTACTGAACGATATAGGCAAAGCAGCATATGCTTTCACACACACACACACGCATACACACACACCCATCCTGCTGATGTTATAGTTACCAGTCTGTTGCCCACCCTGATCCAGTGACCAGGTAGATTAGGAATGGCGGACGGGCGGGCGGTGGATAGTTGGGGGTGTTAAGCAAAGTTGTTTCTGTCAGGAGTCGTGCTCCACATTGTAGCAGGACAGAACCTGAAGACTAAGACAAGACACCCCACTCTTTACAGGGTTTTTTCCTCATACTAATCCATGTGCTTTGCTTTATCAGGCCCTAGTCTATCACTCAGCATTTCAAACAGCAACCAGCATTTCCAGCGGTCCTTCTGGGTGCGACCTCATCTGGGTGTTGCCTTGCATGCTGATGGCCCGAAGGTGTTGGTCCCTTGGGAAAGTCCTTATCCATTCTTCATCAAGAAAGGGGTGACTGCCTCCAACTTTGAGCTAGTCAGTCTTCCTTGTTTTGGTTTGCTCCAAGTCCTGGTCTCCACCTCTGATATGCCAGGTATTGAAGGTCCTTTCATTTCCTTTCTTTCTCTCATTCACACATACAAGCACACATTTACATAACTGTAGCATGGCAAGAACAAAGAATGTGTGTTACATTGTAACATATTACAGAGTGAACAGAGTATCAAGAATGTTTGTTACCTAGCAAGTATTGGAGGGGTAGCCATGTTAGTCTGGATCTGTAACAGCAACAAAGGGTCCTGTGGCACCTTATAGACTAACAGAGAAGTTTTGAGCATGAGCATTCGTGAGCACAGACTCACTTCTTCAGATGCTGGTCCAGCTCATGCTCAAAACTTTTCTGTTAGTCTATAAGGTGCCACAGGACCCTTCGTTGCTGTTACCTAGCAGAAAGTCTTAGTGGAGTCTATAATAGTATAACAAAAATCTACAAAGCTATAAGTCTACATTATCTATTATACGTCTACAAAGAAATGACTTCATCTAATCTATAGTTAGGGAATATGGGGTACAAATATTTAATGCTGGGTTCTTCTGTCTAGCAGAGAAATTTAACATACTCCAATGGTGTGGAAGCTAAAGATAGGCAAATTCAAACTGGAAATAGGTGTACATTTTCAGCAGTAAGGACTATTATCCATTGGAATGCTTTACCTAGCAGTCAGGATGGTTTCTACATCACTGACCACTCTCAAATCAAGATATGCTCAAGGGATTATTTTGAGGGAAGTTCTATGGCTTGCTGTACAAGAGGATCGACTAGATGATCATATTTATCCCTTGCAGCCATGGAATCTTCAAATCTACAATTCATAGTGTGTGCAATGATTGCTGTATGGACAAGGACATCATTCCTTAAAAGTGGAATGCAAATTCTAAACTTTAACAGCAAACATCCCCTAATGTTCAGACAAGTGAACAGGATTCCCTGGTTATATTACTCTAGTGCCCTCTCCACACACTCTCCATGAGCAGAACCAGATGTCTGAGAGTTTGCTCATTGGCTTCTTGACAAGAAAGAATTGGTGACAGTCTGGATATATTGTAAGTAGAACTTGTTTTATTGATACACACTGTTCATGGAACACAGTTTGTTATGTTCCCAAACAATTCACAGTGCAATTATTTCTGTCAGGAATCACACCCCAACATTAATGGCCAGTTGCCAGGAACAAGTCTTTCCTAAATGCTATTCTATGTAGACACCAGTGCAAAGTGCAAACTTTCTTGCTGCTCATGCAGTCCTTCAGGGTCCTACCATTACATAATCTAAAATTTACAGTAAACAACCTGTCTTTTCAAGACTGACCATACCTCAGATGATACTAAAACAATTTGGCTACATCTACACTACAGAGATCTTTCAAAAGAAGCTCTTCTGGAAGATCTCTTCTGAAAGAACTCCTTTCAAAAGAGTGTGTCCACACACAAAAAAGTGGATCAAAAGAATGATCTGCTCTTTCAAAAGAGAACCTCCACACAGCCCCTGCTCTTTTGAAAGAACAGGCAAGGGATCAGAAATAAAGACTGTTCATTCAACAGAAGGGCCCTGCTGAATATCTACACATGTTTTCTTTCGAAAGAAGCTTTTGAAAGGAGGCAGGCTTCCTGAAATGGGAAAAGCAGAGTGATTTCAAAAGAGGCACCACATTCGTTTGATTTATGTTCAAAAGATTGCTTTCAAAAGAGCCATCTTCTTTCAAAAAATCTTTTGAAAGAACTTGTTAGTGTAGATGTAGCTTTTATGACTCCTCAAAGGGAGAAACTGCTTCATTCATTTTCTTTTCTGCATTTCCCAGGATTCTGTTGTATTAGTTGAGTGACTATATCGAGGGGCAGGATCTTACATGGTGACAAGGATTTAGAGCTTTCTTTGGCTTGAGTGGTAAGGGCACATTCTCAGCACCTTGCAGTTTGGTCAGAACTTATCACTGTGCATGTTATAAATACCTGATATACAACCAGTATTTGCTGCAATATCTCAGCCATTATTACAAAATAGTTTCATGTTCTTAGAATAGGACATACTTAACGATTTCAGATTACATTTGGTTGTATCTGAGAACAAATGCTCGGGTTAATGGTAATGGTTCATGAATGTCTAGCACCTCCTCTTTTTTTCCCAGTCCCACCCCCAATACACGAATGTGCTGGTGAGATCCATGTTATAAACTAAATTAGTTTATCATCATTTTTGACTGTCTCAGTAGTATTATGTACAGTAATTCATTTTCATTGTAGCCTAAAGAAAACATTCATTTATCTTTGCCTTTGAGTACTCTCTGCCCTCTGTTCACTAATTCATCTTCCCTGAGATTGATTCTGAGGTTACAAAGCCCTAAGCAGACTCTCACTCTTGCGTAAAATAAAAATTCACTTTCCTAAAAACTGTTTCTTTTTTCTCATTCAAAATCTGGAAATTCCCCAAAGTATTACATCACTGTCAAGCCCAAGTTAAGCAAAAGTGAGTCATGGGACACTTTTGCATAGCAGAGTGTTATGTTAATGTTTGATAGATTGTGACCATTTAGGGTTGACAACCAAGAGCTTTGTATGACTGAAAAAGGGTGAGTCATAGTGAGAGATACAGCAGTAGATTTCAGTGCTAGTAGGTATGACGTCAGTCTACGAAACAATGAATTTTTTATGTACAAGAATTTGCTATAAATATTACTTTTAATTTTTCTTTTCCTTTGAGTCCTCTTCAATTAGACTCTATGGTAACAATATAGAACTGGTTGGGAAATGATTTTCCCATGTTATGAATATTGAGTGCAACATCTTTTTCTAGTCTGAACTCAGATGAAAAGTCAAAAATATCTATAAATTAAAGGTAGGTCTTCTCAGCAAAGCTATTGCAAAATAGCTATCCTAGTATCTATGCAATGCAACCACTATTTCAAAATCATTTTGAAATAGCGTTCACATTATTTCGAAATTGGTAAATCTCTTTTCTCAAGGAATAGCACCTGTTTTGTAATTGCTATTTTGAAATAGGTGATGTTAAGACATGGAAGAGGAGCTTTTGAAATCACAGGGTCATTTTGAAATGCCCTGGCTACATGGGCGGCATGCATTTTGAAAGGGGCATGTTCTAAGTGTGTGCGGCTGCCATTATGCTAAAGAGTTGCTGCATATTCATGGCAGTGTCTCGGTAGCATCTGCCAAAGTGCCACATTGCCATAGCCCCTACAAAAGGAGGAGCTAGTGTGGCAACAGCCTTTGGCCGTTTCTACATATGCCACTTAATAAACGGCCCAAAATATGTTAATGAGGTGCAGATGCAAATTCCCAGCACCTCATTAGCAGAGGGTCACATGATTCGGAGTCCGGAAGAAGCTCTTCCGAACTCCAAAGCAGTGTGTAGAAGCGTGCTGCCGAGGGGTTTTCCAGAAGGAAGTCCCCCTTCCAGAGGCCCCTTCTTCCCCCTTCTTCCCCCTTCCCCCCCACAACCACGCTTCTATACGCTGCTTTGGAGTCCAGAAGAGCTTCTTCTGGACTCCAAATCATGTGACCCTATGCTAATGAGGCACTGGAAATTTGCATCTGCACCTCATTAGCATATTTCAGGCTGTTTATTAGCATGCCACTTACAGAGAAAGTGGCGTGGGTAGAAGCAGCCTTTGTGTGTAGCAGCCTTTTATTGAAATAAACTATTTGAGACTAACTATTCTAGAATAGCTTATTTCAGAATCAGGCCACTGTGTAGACAAACCTTTTTTTTGTTTTAAGTTAAAGGCAATCCAAATACTTCATTGGTATTGCAAAATCTCTAGTCATATTTCACTTAATTTAAATTCTTTAGCAATTTTATTTTTGAAAACTTTGAAATGTTTCTCTTTAATAAGTTCAAAACTTTTTTCTTAACACTTTTTTTTCCATATTGGAAATTTTGTTGAACCTGACCTGGTTTTTATGGTTTGGTTTGGACAGAATAATATGGCCACATCTACACTAGCAAGTTCTTTTGGAAAATCAGGCCCTTTTTCGAAAGAACACAATGAGCGTCTACACACAAAATGCGCTCTTTTGTTCTGAAATTGAAAGAATGCAGCACTTCTGCTCCTGTATCAGGAAGAATGTCTCCTTTTGAAAGCTTCCTTTAAAAACAAGCATGTGTAGATGCTCTGTGGGCCCTTTTTTCAAAAAAGCAGTCCTCATGGTGCTGCATTTTTTGATCCCTGGCCCATTCCTTCAGAAGAGCGTGGGCTGTGTGGATGCTCTTTATCAAGAGTCGATTGATCTCTCTATCTGCTTTTTTGTGTGTGGATGTGTCTTTCAAAAGCAAATCTTCTAGAAGATCATCTTTCAAAAGACAGCTGTAGTGTAGACGTGGTCTCTCTCCCTCTCTCTCTCTCTCGTTCTGTCTCTCTCTCTCTCTCTCTGTCTTGCAAACACGCATACACTCCAATAAATTTCTAGTCAGGTCTACAGCTATGATATTTTTTGTGTGTGTGTAGGATACAGTATATAGTATCTGTCTCCTGTCACTTGTGAAATTAGTAGGACTCCTCAGATGGTTAAAGTCAGGAATGTGCATATTTGCAGAACTGAGACCTTAGAAAAAATCCTCTTAAAAATCTCCAGTGAGAAGTGAAAGATATCTGAATGAAAAATGTCTGAATGAAACTGGAATATTTCTGTATGCCTTCATCTTTTATGGACATCCTTTGGAAGGTAATGTGTTGCTAGTATCTGAATGTTATGGATTGATACCGTTATGAACAACCTCACCAATCAAGATGATGACAATGTAAATAGAGTATGCTGTGGTGGAGAAATGATACAAACTGATGTTTGAGGAATATTAAGAAAAAGAATAGTTTTCAACTGTCAGCACACTATGAAAATGTGTTCTTGAGGTGGGACAAGCATAAGCTGATATGATAAATTCTGAATGTAATTCAATGCTCTGAAAATGCAACTCTATGGTAGGATAAGTGCACATGCGTGAGATGGGTGTGCAGCCTGAGAACAAAACACATTAAATATCTATGAGTTAGTAAATTGCTTTTATTTGCATTACTTTCTGAAAATCCCACCAGCAAGGTAATTGTGTAGAATGTGCCTTTAATGATCTGGTTAATGTTCACATTTTCCAATTCTCTGATGTAAAGAGAGATACCCAAAGTCTTGATGAACCAGAATGAGCAACTATGTTGAGTGAATTATAATGGATTGTTTCATATGCGTATTGTTCACTGAATTTCCCGAAGTTTCCCAGGTCACAGAGGAGAATAATTTTAGTATATCACCACTGCATGATAGTGCATGATAGGGAAAGTGATAGCAAATATTCTTGAACTATATATTGGGGAAGGGCTTACCTATGGATTTCTGTGAACACAAAAATGTTAATTTGCTGAAACTCCAGTTCTGCTGCTTTCTCTCCCATTAATTAAATAGCAATATGTTTGGACTTTACTTTTGGACTCTACTGATGCCTCCAGAAAGACAGGGTTCTAAAGATGATTTTAGATTTTTAATAACCTGATTTCCATGTAGGAGAACTCACTTGCTTCATTTTACCTAGGGGTGGGCAAAAATAAAATAATATGCAAACTTTTTATGTCAAGAATCCATAAAGCATATGGATGGGTGGTCTCTTCCTTTTCTAAAAGCATGCATGTATGTATTATGACATTAGAGGAAGACATCATATACCAGTGAGGGCAATATCAGGAAAAAGTCTCAAAAGATTTTCATCCCCAAGGCAAGAACCCTTTCTTTTCAAATCATTCAACCAATATAACCAAATCAGTTTAGTACACTAAATACCACTGTAGTACTCACTGCGCATTGCTATTATTCTCAACAGAAAACCAAAAAGAATTAGAGATATTGAGTGAAAAATGGTAAGACAAAAGGCCACTGACACTGGTTACAGAATACAATCAGTATTATGTAGAGTCCACATAAATTCTAACTAGCTTGTTCCATTTATTAAATCATATTACTTAAATCCAAAGTACCAGTGATTTAAAGGCACCTGCCAACTTCCTAACCTTGACAATTTTTCAGTGGGCTCAACATCCCAGAAACTAAATCACTATTCCTGCAGCTGGAACTGTAATTTTTCTGCATAAAATAATCAAGGCATCTTTCCCCCTGAAGGCCTCTCTGAATGGCGGCAAGTAGTCATGGTGCTTGACTGAATCATATAGCTGATACCTAACTGGACCTAACCAGGTTACTCACAGAATCACGGGCACTTTCTCATGCTCCTCTACTAACATCATATATGCCATCATGTGTCAACAATGCCCAGATGCTCTGTATATTGGACAGACTTCTAACTCCCTTAGACAAAGGGTCAATGGGCACAAAACAGACATCAAAACACTCCAGATCCACAAACCAGTTAGTCAACATTTTAATGGAATGGGGCATTCTGTCAATGACCTCAAGGTATGTGTGTTACTGAAAAGACATTATCACACCGTTTGGGAAAGAGAAGCAGCCGAGCTGGCTTTTATATTCAAATCTGGCACATTAACACATGGTTTAAATCGTGATGGGAACTTCCTGAGTCACTATAGGGGCTCGTCTGCATACTTGGCTCATTCTAATTCTTGACCTTCCCCCCCACCCCTCCACTCTCTGATTTGCTCACCTTGATAGTCTTTTTCTGATTTGTCCTCCTTGCTTGCTGTTTTTGGTTCTCTGTGTCTTAAATATTGAGTCTGTTCTGGTCTGGCTATGGTCTGAAGAAGTGGGTGTGTCCCACGAAAGCTCACCTAATAAACTATTTTGCTAGTCTTTAAAGTGCTACTTGACTGCTTTTTGTTTTGATAGTGTATAGACTAGCACAGCTTACTCTCTGTTACTAAAAAATAGAGCTACAGTAGTGCTATGACTAGACAAGAAGAGAGAAAGCAATGGATGAAGAGCTGTGATAGGGATGATGTTATTTCTGCACAAATGGTTATAAACAAATAGCTAGTCACTGTCCTTTCCACTACTTTTCTTTGGAGTAGTGGATGAGGTAGATTGTCATATTATCTTTTTGCATTTTCAAAACAACTTTTGTTTCTTACATAAATCCTCCCTCCCACTAATTTTGATTAATATGTCTGTTGGAAAGCAGGACATGACATGACCAATCACAATGAATTATGCTAGTGGATGCTGTTTCAATTTTGTCCACTGATTTGTTTAGAAATTTGAACTGACTCTCTGATTAAGTTCTCTGATACTCATAAGCCTGGACAGTGATAGAGTGCTCCAATTTACTGATTATTTTAGCTGCACTTAAGCAAAGGCTGTCATAATAGAGGAGCCCAAAGTTTGTTTCCCAATCTCTACTTCCACTCCAAAAACAATGGCCTAATTTTCAAAAGCAGCAACTACTCCCATCGACTTTGGTGGGATCTCAGTACTTTTGAAGATCAGGTCACTAAATTAGGAGACTAATTTTAGTCCTTTATTCTTGAAAACCTTGACCAATATATATGGGGTGGCTCTTCTTTGCCTCAAAATCTAAGAGTCATATTCTTTTCTTACACCACTATATCCTTGTGCCTTCAAAGGGGTTCTATGTATGGGCTGGCAATGTTTGTCCACAGGATATATGGGACCACACCAGTATACCTAAGAACCCCCCCACCCCTTTTTATTTTAAATTTCCTACTCCAAGAACCACCCCCAGTACTAAAAAGAGCCAGTTACATCCCCTTTCCTTTGCCAGACTCCTCCCCTTTGAATCTTAACAAGTTTCAGTATGATCTAAACATCAATCATCCATCTTTAATATCTGAAAAGCCCTGGAACAATAAGAGGAAAGGTCCAATATGTTCCTGAACTCCTAATACAAATGGCCCAGAAGTGAGAACTTCAGTGACACATTCCAGCAAGACAAAAAAGATAAAATTGTGCAAGAGATGTAAAAGGCAGTACTGGGAAACACTTCTGTAGTCCTTCCTGTGAAAAGCAATTATGCCGCTATGCATCATTATGATGGCCTGGCAGCACCTTTTACCCAAACCAGCAATAAAGAAACACATTCATTTATCATTGTCTCCAACAATTTTCCACAGCTGAGTCAAGGTAATGAACAACTGTCTTCCCAAGAGAAAGGAGGAGCAGCAGCTGCTGCTTAAACTTCCCACATCACCTACACACTACATTACAGTCCTAAGTTGACCTATATTGGGCTGACTTTTGACTACTGGTGTAGTTATTACAGTGGCTGATGTCCCTACTACCCTTCTGTAGTCAGTGGTGTGTGTCCTCACCTGGAATATGTCTAGACTAGAAGCATCCTTTGACAGGAGTGTCTGTCTGAAGGGAGTTCCTGAAAAAAATGTCAGTCGACAGATTGCATCTACATATAAAAGCAGATCAATCTTTAAATCCATTTCTGTCAACAGAAAGTGGCCACCTGCTTCAGCTGCCTTGTTGACACAATGGGCCCCAGAAGCCCAGAAGACAGGGGCACATGGGTGGCAAGACCTTCTGGGACCTCCAGCCAGGCTGGCCCTTAAAAGGCCCCCCCGATTCACATTCCCTGCCCATGCCAAGGCTCGCCTACCTCCTTGAGGAAAAGCAAAGCTGTTGCAGGGCTCCCTTGCCATCTGTGAGACACCCAGTTCTTTCCTGACTGCAAGCATGCGCAAGCAGCCACTGGGTATGCCCTGGATCAATGAACAGCCACTGCAGGTGCAGCCATTGATCCTGATGGCCATCTTCCACAGGTCTGGAGGAACAAGCCTGTCATCTGGCCCACAAAGCACCTCTGCAGCACCCCAGTTCCACACCTGCCCTGGACCCCTTGAGTGCTTTGACTCGTGGTACTGGCTGGTCATGGGGCAATGGGATAATCACCAGTGACTCCAGAATATCCCTGTGCACAAGAAGACCTTCATGCAGCTGTGAATCTAGCTCACCCCACCCCCCCGATGACAGGACACCCCCCTGCAGCCCACCCTCCCCCCTTGGCACCCATGCTGGAAGTTGTGGACCACTGATCCAAGTATTATACTGCCCAGAAAAATAGGGACTGCTATACCGGACCAGATTAATACTAGTACATCTAGTTGGTTACTGTTTTCTGATGGTGTCCAATACCAAATGACAAGAGAAAGGTGTTGAAGATTGCCAACAGCCAAGCTAACAGGAAACATTGTTTAATGTTAATTTTTTTTCCTGAATCTCGCAACAGCACTCACGTGGATCTTTGATCTTGGTTGCAGTTTTTATAACACCCCCTACACCCCTTATCTGCAGCATGGGGGTGCAGATTACGTGATCGGGTGCTCTGGTATTTCTCATTCAGTCATATTCACTGCCATTGCAGTTGGTACTCTTCAGTCCCTCTTATTCTCTGCCTGTAGTACTGGAACTTTAGTTTCCTGAGGGCTGTCATATTGTTCTCGAAATCTGGTGGTTGATTTGTTGTAGAGTTAATAGGGTGGTATTTAGTGGCCTGTAAAATACATGTTGTTGGACAAGATGATCGGACAGTTTCTTCTGGCCTTTAAATAATGACTCTGACATTATGACTTATACGACCTTCAAAAGACACCTCAACATGATCTGTCATTTGGGATCTCACATCAGCTTGGGAACTATTCTTCAGCACAGAGTTGCCAAGTAAGGGTCAGATGGTATTTTTATTGCATGGTTTTGCATAATGTAAATATTTGACACATGCACTACTTTAATATTTTAAACCTTGTAGTCAACAAAATAAAGTTGCTGTTCCCTGTATGGAACCAGTATATTCCAGTAAAATTTCCTATTTGATCTGATATCACCAATGTACAATATAGTGGGCCATATGCTCTAAGAACTGGTTGCTGCTTTTGCAATCCAAATGAACCCAAATAAATACTTCGTAACTTCAGTCAAGTGAAAAACTCCACCTACCCAGTTCAAAACTGCACTTTGAAAAGCTTCAGTAAAATTTTGCACTAGCAGTGAAAAAATGAATGCAAATTTAAACCCTATTTCAGTAAGTTATTTAGCTCACAAGCAGTCCCATTTGAAAATCAGTGAGACTATCCTCATGCTTAAAGTTACAAACATAGTTTTTCAGCCAGGTGAATCAGGCTCTGAGTGCTAAAATGAAATGGAATTTTCATTTCTGAAAATACATTGTGTGCAATGTTCCCTCCAATCTTGTCTATCTGTGTGCCAACTTTTTTCCATCTATATGCATAGTAAATTTTTTATGTGGACTGAGGCATGTGTGAAAGGGTGCCAGCAGTAGGGAAGAAAAAAAAAGCTGAGTGCACTCTGCTACTCATCTAGGTGGCATCAGAATCTCTCCCGAGCAGCCGAACAAGTGCTTGTGTTACTGGGAACACTGTGTGCTGTTACTATTTCACAGTGGGTAAAAATCAGTGCCATGTCAGTGCAGTTTAGAAGTTCTGTTTTTTCCCCCAGGTATTCCTTAATTTTGAAGAGAAAGAAAAAGGTCCTCTTTCAAAGACTGCAAGTAAGGCCTCTCAACCAGATCATCTTACAACATTTGGAAATGTAACGTGATTCTTAGTGAAGTAAGGTACAGTGCTTATTTCAGCAGAAAGGAATAAGGAGATTTCAAAATTCCCGGGGTCCTTTTCAAAAGGACCCCCGTCTGAAAGAGCCACACTGGAGTGAAACTCAGCAATTTCGAAGAGCCGCGGCAGGCGGCATGCTAATGAGGTGCTGAATATGCATTTCAGAGCCTCATTAGTTATATTTGAAATGGCCATTTGCATGGCTATTTCGAAGATTTGTGCAAGTGTAGACATGGTCAAAAAGTGTTCTTTCAAAAGTAAATGCAACGAATGTGGCTCTCTTTTCAAAAGTACTCTTCCATTCTGGTTTCAGGAAGAATGCCTTCTTTTGAAAGCTTCTTTCAAAAGAAAATGTGTGTAAATACTCTGTGCTGCCACCCCCATCCCGCCTTTTTTTTTTCTTTTTGAAAGAGCAGTCCTCATAGAACCTGATTTTTCAGTCCCTGGCCTGTTCTTTTGAAAGACTGGGGCTGTGTGGATGCTGCCATTCAAAAGAACAGATCACTCTTTTGTGTGTGTGTGTGTGTGTGTGTGTGTCTGTGGATTCACTCTTTTAAAAAAAAGTTCTTTTGGAAGAGATCTTCTGGAAGCACTTCTTTCAAAGGACCGCTGCAGTGTACGCATAGCCTATATGTGGAGACATTTCTAGAACAGTGGGCATATCCAGAGCCACAGTCCTACAAGAAGAGGCACTTCTGTACAGTGTAGAGGTGTTCAATGGTGTGATTAGGAAGAAGAAAGTCAAGTTAGATGGACCAATGAGTGAGATCATCTCTTTCTATCCCAAATTCTATGAACTTTACCTATGGGAGCACTGAACTGTTTTCTTTCTTAAAGAAACTTATCATAAACTGCATGGGTCATCAAGGGTTAACAAAATAATCTCAAACAGGTTTTGCATCAAGACATAGGTTGTTGCCCGCCCCACATTATTATTTTTCCACACTTGAGAATCAATGCATCTGGCAACTCATTTAGGTAAAGGACAATTATTAATCATCTTCCATTATTTCATTTATGATACATGAAGTCTTTCACACTTGTGAGATTTTAGAAGTCTTTAAAGCTGATGCCTCTCTGAGCTAATTTAAAGTCTATTACACATAGCTCTCAGAGGGAACAGCCACCTGTGTTCACTTAGCAGCTCATGGTCATTCCAAAATACATTAGTGTACTGCAGAATTTGTTTGCTTCCCTCCAGGTAAAACAACTTCTTGATGCTGTTGAATTACAATGCCCTTCAACACAATGAACTTCATTTGTTATGAATTTCTCCCTTTCAAAGTTAATCATGTGCTTAATGGGAGATTAGTATCCATTTCTCACTGTTTTGCAATAAGAGAGGTCAAGAAGGAAATGATAAAATCAGATCTTAAAGTGTTCCACTGAGAGGGATTGTACCTTAACTACCCAGCTGTTCTGTCCCATAATTTCTCCCAAAAGAATAGCTTGCTACCTAATCTATCTATTGTGAAATCCTGAATCACTCAAATTAATAAGTGTTTTGCCTTTAACTTCAGTAAAGCCAGGATTTCATCCTTAATGCAGACTGAACCTCTCTCATTAGGCACCCTCAGGATCTGACTGGTGTTGGACCAGAGAATTTGCTGAATGATGGGGGAGGGGGGTGTCCATATAGTATGGTAGCATTACCGAAACCTCCACTCCTTACCGGGCTCTTAGAAGACATTTAGGGGTAAATTACAGCTATATAACAGCACAGAAAGCAGAGAGCCAGGACTGGTGACTGTAAATAAACTTTATGGAACCATGGGAAACTTAGCCACACCCATGATAAGTGGTCATCCAGCTAACTAAAATCATGCTGGATTACAGAGTTTTCTGGACAAGAGAATTCTGGATTAGAAAGGTTCAATCTGCACTTATATTTCTATACTTTGGAAGCATTCTGGGACTGCTAGGCATCCAGACTTCAAGGTGGAAACATAGCATATTTATGCTCTGAAGAATTGTCACAGAAGGTTCTGTGGAAAGTGTGGGGGAAGGAATGATGATTTAAGGGGCTCTTCTAGGAGATTGTCATCTGTGGCACAGTGTGTAGGGCAGCAGCAGTACCTCTAATGTATCACTGCTGCTTCCTAATCTATTTCACAGTCGTTCTTAGGACCATTTAAAGGTAAGTTTGTTTCTATAGCCACATGGAAAGTGGCCCAAGTACACATTGCTAACAGGAGAAGAGAACCAGGAGATAACCTCAAGAATCAGAAAATTGCTTTTTAATCCTCTCGGCAGTCTAGTAAATAAGTTTTGCCCCTGAGTCCCTCCAAGCATCAGCTACAAAGGATGCCCCAATTACATGTAGTGTAGCACTCAAAGTCAGAAGACATATTTATTTTCCCCATAGCTTTAACACAATCTGTATGGCCTGGGGCATGACTGTGACTCCATTTCCTCATCTATAAAATGTTAATACCTAGTACCTTCTATCCATTTAAAAATATGCTTTAAGACAGGTGTTTGTTTAAAAAAAATATTGAGATCCTAGGTTTGATAAATATTATCATTTTTACATTGGCTTCAAAATAATTATTCCTTCTCTCTTCTAGTTATGCAAGCTTTAGTTTTTATTAAGGGGAAAACTTACATTGATGTAAATGAGAATCAGATTTACCTGAGGCTTGAAAAGTAAGTTTATTTCAGATATGCAATGCTAACTACGGCTGTTGTGTAGTTAGAACTAGTGTATCTAAAGTCAACTTACCTGACTGTCTTCATGATAGTGAGGATTACAGGGGTTGACTGCTGACCCCAGACAGTTTGATTTTGCACATCTCTCCCAGAAGCTTGAAATCAAACTCTGGAAGATTGACCCTGACTGGAAGTGCAGACATAGCCCGAGTAAGATCTGCAAGAATGGCAGGGCTTTTTTTCCTGGCAGAATATTGTTCCATGGTGTTCCACCACCTTTTTATCTGGCACTGGCACTTGCACTGCCGTATTTGAACTGCTGTGAGCCACAGGTGCAGCTCTTTAAGGAGCTGATATGTGGCTTTGGGTCCTGCTGATGGTGCTGTCACACTTGCTTCCAGCTCACAGCACCCTGGTTTGCTGAAGCAAGGGAGTCAATTGGTTTAGTGGCAGACCATTAAACCACTTAAGTTGAGTCCTCCTTGCTTCAGTATGCCAGGATATAAAGGTGAGTTAGTGTTGCGGGAGGGTGGTTTGGGGTTGGGGAGGGAGGAGGAAGAGGATGGGGTTAGATGGGGCTGGGAGTGACTGGTTCTGGGGAAGAGGAATTGGGTAAGAGTTGAGTGGGGGCTGGCGGTACTTGGCTTTGGGGGAGGGAAAAGAGCTGGGGTTAGAGCAGGGGCCTAGGTGTTGGGGTTAGAGCCGCAGTGTTCAATAACTGGACAGCACAGTTGGGGCTCAGGTGGCACGGCTCGGGCAGCTTGCAGCTTGGACAGCTGGCATGGCTGACTCACTGCTTGGGTGGTTGGCATGGCTGGTGTGCAGCTTGGGAGGCTGGCAGTCGGCTCGGGTAGCTGAAAAAAGGCACTGAACAATGGACATTAATTCATTTCCTACAAATAATCTCTTTTCATGGTAATAATTCAACTGTACCGTGTACCGTATTAATTCCTTAATAAAATTTTATTTTATGGTATGTGAAGAATCTTATCTTCAGACACAGAATATTTTTACCAGAAGCAATACACCTAAGGCGGATTAACAGACAAGATTAATAAAACATTACAGGGTACTCCTCATTTGTCCCACCTTTGCAAAACCTAGGGGAGACAGCCAACAATCAAGAGAAGTTTTTCCACGTCAAATAGAAGGAATCCTTTCCTAAGCTGAGCACCAGGTCACTACCAAGGAGACATGTATAAATGGTGAATGTGGGTAAGTTGTGAGGAAGTCCTTACAATTTTTTGCAGCACTATGTTGCTTCCATGTGTCTCCCACCTGGATATGGAACAGGGTTTCATCCTTTCTGCTCCCAGATACTGCTGACAAGTGACCAGTGTGTTTACTGTTTATAGTTAGCAGTTTCATCTCCTTCATCTGTTTCTTTTCCTGCTGTTTAGAGCTGTTTTCTTTGCGATTTGCGCTAATGATGCATGTTAGTTACTCCAGTCAAAATTTTAAAATATTGGTCAGATCTCCAGTGTGCACTTAAATCAAAGTTCATGGTGCTTAGAATTCTTTTCACCCCAACTGGTGAAGGCATTGGAAAAAAAATCCATCTTTATTAATATTTAATAGCATGGTTCACTAACTGTAATAAAATTCAGACCAAATGTTCCATACCTTCTTCTGCGGCTGGTATTAAATTATTTCAGGTTCAGTTGTACTCAATGCTGAAATATTAAGCATATATCTACTTGGCTCCATTTTAAATAAGAATTATTATCTCAGCTTCTCAATCTGCTAAAATTTATGTGGATTGTCCCCTGAATTTCTACTCAGAAAACACTGGCTGGGAAGAATATGTAATGAGCCTGAAAGTGAAATGAGTTATTGTAGGAAATAAGATTGTATTCAAACCTAGCTCTCTTGAGAGAAAACTGCAAAGCTCACCTCATTTGCCACAGCTTCCGTGTCACAATTGAAGACAAGGAGCCCTACCACCCACTCTAAAAAATACCCCACAAACCCGTGCAGGGCCTGATCCCACATCTATATAAGTCAATGAAAAAATGCTTTGATTTTGTGTCAGGTCTCTCTTTTTTTAAGAAGTTGATGGGGGGACAGGGGTCAGAAAAACAGGCTGTGACCATTGTGTCAATATACCACATGGATGCTACCATGGTGGGTGGTGTGCTACTACTAAGTTAGTTTGGTTCTTTTTCTATTTTATTAATTTGAGAGGCTTAATTTGGCCCTGATCTTCAAAACTTCATCACACGCTTAATACGTAGCCCATTTACCTTCACTAGGATTATTAACATGTTTGGATTTAGGCATGCACATAAGTGCGTCCAGGACTTCTGTTGCAAAAGACATAAATACAAAAGGCTTCTGTTGAAAGGTGCTTGTGGTCTAGAACTATCCACATGAACTACCCCAAAATAGTACTATTATGCATCAATGAAGAAATAAACCCAATATATCTAAATTTTATATAGCAGTTTTAGCAGTAGATGTCAAAGCACTTTACAAAGGGGCCCAGTGTCATCATCCCCATTTTACAGATGAGGAAGCTGAGACAAAGGGATGGGGAATGACTTGGATAAGCTCACCCAATAGGCCAGTGACAGACTAGAGACAGAATCTAGGTTTCCTGAGTAGTCATTCAGAAAAACAGTATTATTGGCACTGCCACTACAAAGGAAATTAGTTATATCAGTGCTCATTGTAATAGCAATGTTATAATTCCAACATACACAAAGAAGAGAGTGTGGGTACAACCCCATGAGCTCTGGGATAGCCTAGCCACTCTCTGAGCATGTCTATCTGACACCCTGGACACCTACTGAGCATGGTAAGCCATCCCACCGTTATTCCCAGAAAAGACTATGCTCGATTTCTAGCATGACTACTTATGACAGACGTCACAGACCTTACACATGCAGCTCTCCCAGAAATGGAATTTCTAGCATTTCTCTGTTGCTCAGTGTGAGCTCTCTCCTGATTGAACTCCATCCCTCAAAGTGACAGAGAAGTAGGACTTTGAGTTATGGGGGTGGGAAGGAAATGCAAAGAATATTTCAAATTCTAGAACAGAACAGACAGCATGTGTCCAATGTCTTATGCAAAACGCGCATCATTTCTAAGCATCTGAAACATTGTACCTAACTTACTTTGTGCCCAGGGACTTTGCAGCAATGCTGGGCCCCCGACAGGTGGTGGGAAAACCCTCACCACCTTTTAGGTCCCGGAACCCACCCCCCGGGGCCTTAGTCGGGGTGCGCCCCTAGGGGATGCAGACCAATGCTGTCACCCCCCGGGAGGACTGAGGTCGAGGAGAGCAATGAGGCAGTCACAGAGATGAGAAACACAATTGGTTTATTAATAGACTAGGAAGGAACGGGAAGCATTACTGTCAGTCTTATTCTAATATTGGTACACACTTACTTGGAGTAACAGGAAGATGACCATTTTTAATACTAGACTGTGACGTGGTCTCAGGTAAATTCGGCCCAGGGCCAGTTCAAAGGAAAGTAATTTGTATGTATATATTTTGAAATAAAAGGAAGGGAGAGGGTGCTACTCCTCTTTACCCTTACTGGGAACCGGGTCACTACTCCGATCCCAATAGTAATAGTGATTTTTTGAAAGGCTGATGGAGGTTGTCACCTCTCTATCAAGCCAGATAGATAAGACAAGGAGAGGGGAGGCCACGCCTTCACCCTGGTGAGTATTCTTTGTTGGTACTAATATTTTAACAAGCTAATACCATTTTCCCCCCTAACTAGGTTATTAATAAACTAACAATTATTACCTATAATTTACTACTAAAATGGTTTAACAATCCTATCTATTACTAACTTAACAATCCTATCTAATACTAAGGTTCCTATTAATAAAACAACTTATCTATTAAAACTAACATTTAAAAGAACTATCTATGATAAACAAATTAATTGAAGTGGTAACAGTTCCAAGCTAAAGGAATTCTTACTAAGTGTCTCTTGCACTTGAACCCTGCCAGTGGTCAGCAAGGCCCGGCCTAAGGTCAGTCCTCGGGGTACTGTGCCTGCCCTGCCTGACAGGCACACAGCAGGGGGATCAGCCCCGCTCCCCTACTAGGGGTCCCTTAAGCTACTGGCAGGAATGCAGCTGCCTCTGTGTGCAGACCCTGTGCAAAGCACAGGCCTGCCGGTAGGTTAGGATACTTATTTGATAAAAAATTGTCATGTCCGATAGCAGATCACTGCTGGTTGAGCAAGCGATGAAGGCGGGTGCTGCTGGACTCGTGGCAGGCCCTGGGGTTCGCAGCACCAGAGATGCAGTACCTGCGTGGACGGAGGCCAGTTCAACCTCTGGCATGCTCGGTCTCAGGAACACTGCCTTGCTGCCAAAGCCACCACCACAGGAACACAGGCTGGTGACAGTCTTGCGCCTCTCTGGGTGGTGACAGTCTTGCGCCTTTCTTGGGTCTTCGCCCTGAAGGGCTGGCCTAGGGACTTGGCAGACACTCTAGCGAGCCACACCTTCCTGTCCAGGGCTGCCCAGAAAGGGCTGCGTGCCCTGCTTTTATAGAAGGTCCTCATGAATAATTCATGAGATCATTACCATGCAGGTAAAGTCCTCATATAGGTCCACAATCTGATGGAAAGTTCTGGAAGGCATCCAGGCTCACCCAATCAGATTGCCCCTATGCAAATCTGAATACCCCTGACTCATGAATATGGATGAGCGCATGGAACAATTCAAATTCCCAGGGGGGCTACCGGTCAAAAAGAACCATTACAGTGTTGCCAATGGGCAAGCAATGACAATTTAAAGCTTCATGTATCTGTGGGAATTTTTATTATACAGCCCCTTCCCACCAAAATCATGCTGTCCGTGACTCACGGGGGCGATAATGCCTGTGTAGATGGTTTATACACGATACTTTGGGTCCTAGTTAAGCAGCTTAAGTCAAGCACCACTCCTTGTTTTGCAAAGTAGGAACTGAGACTATAACAATTTTAATATTCTTCTGCAAAAAGCTATTTTTTCCTGCTTCCAACTTTCTCTTATCAACATTAGTGGGACAATTGTTCTGTCTTCATCCTCCCTTGACTACCTCTTGACATTAGCAAAAATACAGGGCAGATTTGTTAACATTAATATTCCATTTAGACTAAACACCTGCTGTAATATTTCCAGGACTATCCTGATTCCTTAAAATAATGTCTGCAGTCCCAGAAGCCTGATTAGTGGTCCTATATTGCTTCTTGGTCCATTAAACATTAAAACTTTTAAAAATCTCACTAGAGTCTTAAAGGCTAATTTTTGTGATTTGTTAGCTGCCACCAGCTTACCGGGTCACATTACAATGGTGGAGAGGATTTGCATTCCTCCTTTTCCTATAAGGCAATGTCAGTATGTCTATTGGATGCTGACATCTGAACAGAATGCAACCTCACATGCAGCTGGAAAATCAGATCAGTTGAAGTGGGAAATTAGTTGCGAAATTCTGAGAGAATAATGGTATTCACCTGTCAAGATGAATAAATACACCAGAATATTAATTTCATTTTGCAGTGTAATCCTCTGGCGGTAAAGACATTATTTTTATAATTACCACTAAATTGCTGTGCTCACCTTTGAGTTATTGAAGAGGCATACATAATGTGGTGTACATACACGTATGCAAACAGCACCATTGCTGCCAAAACAGAGGATGCAAACTAATCAACCCTTATTTTAAGGCAAGAAAAATGCTACTTCCTATTTTTTATTGAGGGCAATGCCCATTAGGTGCTTTCCAAACATGCTTTGTTGTGAGAGAGATGTTATTTTGTAAAACTTCTGTCAGGATGGCTGCACAGAATTTCATTTTAACAGAGCAAGTTAATTTTAACGATAAAGTAGAACTTTTGAGATTTAACTTGCTAGACTCACATTTTGTAGGAGTATTTCTAAGACTGTTCATCATGCCAAAATAAGTGGAAAAGCTATAGCAATAAAAATGCAGAAAATTTAGCTGAGATCCATTAACTATTGTGCATAATAGTAATCTAACGAGTCTAGGGAGACTATGAATGTAGCCAAACATAAAAAGACATCAGGTATATAGGATATAGAGGTGAAATATAAGCATTAGTTTATGTTCTTATATTAGAAGGCCTATGGGATTGTAAAATGTTTCGTATCACCAGTTTTGGCTTTACGATGTTAGTATAAGTGCATAAATCAGCTTAGTTTATGTCTGTTTGTAATATGCTGATGTTTTGAAAATGACTGCTAAGTTTAGATAATGTTTGTGTTTAAAGAATATACACCACAAGATGTTCCTTCGTAGCCCAGGTATAATATTAGAAACTTTCTTAGGTAATTCTTGTTACTAGGATGATAAGGTTATGTAAATGCTCATGTTTATAAGTGGTATTGAGTCAGCCTATGGAAACCAGTGCATCTCAAAGGTAGTGGGTGTGGAAGTTCACATAAGAATTTAAAACCTTCATAAATACATATGAACCCCCATGAGTGTCAGCATAAATGCATTGTAAAAGGTCTATCCCATTCTGCTGCATGCCTTGGTGGGAGAACATACTTGAAGGACCCACTGGTGTGGTTGAGGATGAACAAACTCCATGGCTATGTCAACATGCACTGCTTCTTCTGGAAGTGGCATGGTAATGAGCTAGCCGGAAGATGCTAATGAGGTGCAGATGCAAATTTTCCACACCTCATTAGCATATCGGCATGTGGTTTGGAGTCTGGAAGACCTTCTTTCAGACTCCAAAGTACAAGTGCAGACATGCGGCCCGCATGGATCTTCCAGAAAGAAACCTTCCTTCTGGAAGTCCCTTCTTCCTCAAAATTTTGGGGAAGAGGGGGCTTCCAGAAGGACAGTTTCCTTCTGGAAGATCCCCGCAGGCCGCATGTCTGCACATGTACTTTGGAGTCTGCAAGAGCTTCTTCTGGACTCAGAACCATGCACCAATATGCTAATGAGGTGAAGACAATTTGAATCCATGCCTCATTAGCATCTTCCAGATAGCTCATTACCATTCCACTTCCGGAAGAAGTGGCATGCGTAGACACAGCCTTTGAGTTTGCCTGCTAGGCATGATGTGAGTAGTGCTCATGTTATTATGCATTTTGTATTGCTGTGTCTCTCCTTTGCCAAATCATAGCATGCGTGTTGTTTGCTTAATCAAAGTAATACTCACTGCAAGAGTACAGTGCAGTTTCTGTTGCGTACCATGAAGTCCCCTTTCTCTTGATAACATCTCTATGATAGTCTGTCTTGGGGGCTGACCTCTCTTAGATTAGCATATGTGTACACCCTTACTTGGGGGTGGATAATCATTTAAAGTAACCCATGAAAAACACTAAGTATCTCTTGTTTTACAAAACAATGAATTATGTTTAATAAATAGATTAATAATATTTAAAGCCCTCCCAAAAAATCAAAAGGTTTGATTATTTTATTTTCAAACTAACAAGGAACTTCCAGGTCTCTTATACTGTCACATCGATGTAGTTCTTGGTATAAATGGAAATTCAGGCCTATTTTTTGTTATAGGAGGAGAACCCCTCCCTGATCAAAAGTAATTCGTTTTTGTCACAGAAGTCACAGCTGTGACCAACATTCACCCTTAAGTATGTCCATTAGCTTTACTGAAAATGGGGCTTTTACTGATACCATGAGCCTTCTTAATTAGATTTCCTGACTCAGCCATTGCTGGGAATTATTGTCTAGAGATCCACTAAGTGGACGTTCCATTTGTTTCCAAGAGATGATAAAACAGTAAGATCACAAATACAGATGTCCCTAAATGACAGGCTACGTGCTACATTTCTACAACAGATAACTCTCAGCTACCTACTCACCTTAATGTTCGCACTTTCCCCTCTAACAGCTCCTAGTATTATTGCTTTTCCTTTCAAAGGACTACTAAACCATTTCAAAGGGATGAAAGTTTGACCTTCAAATATTGCTATAATGTCAATATCTGTAAGTGGCTTAAAAAGGAATGGCTGTGGCCACACCAGCAAGTAATTTTGAAAGCGATTTCAAAAGCAGAGGCAATTTTGAAACAAGAAGCAGAGCAACTACACGCAAGTTATTCATTTCGAAATCACCGTGTGTATGAAGAGGCGGTCATTTTGAAAGTATTGCTTCATTCCTGTCTTGGGAACAACGTCCCGTTTTGACATTGGTTTCAGAAGAAAACGTGTGTAGCTGCTCCCATGGCCGCCATTTCTAAATCACAAGTCCTCCACAGTGCCGGCCCCTCCCCAGAACACAGAGATGCCCTGGCCAGCAGACTGGGCTCTATGGCTGTCAGCTCTGGCTGCCTTAAAGCTTCAGGGAAACAGAAACCCCATGCAGGAAGCTGGAAGTGTGCTGGCAGCCATAGGAGCATGTGCTCCACGCAGAACACTCTCCAGCACACCCTAGAATGGCAGGAATCCAGCCAGTCAGAATCAAGGCCAGCAGGAAGGATCCCTGGGAGCTCCAGGGATCACAAGACACTGGGAAGCAGGGCTCCCAGGACTGCGGGCAGCCCCCAAAGAGGAGGGGCGCCCTGTGGCTGGAGGCTGAGGTCTGGGACCTGCTGGCCATCGGGGGTGGGGGGGATGAGGATGTCCTGCTGAGGATGGAGGGGTGGAAATGGAATGCAGCTGTCTTTGCCCACCTGGTCAAGACCCTGGCCACAAGGGGCCACCCTTCATGGACCCCCCCAACCCAGTGTGGTTGAAAGTGAAGAAACTGCGCCAGTGGTATGTTCAGGCAAGGGATACAGCCAGGCAGTCAGGGGCAGCACCTATCACCTGCCCTTACTATGATGACCTGCACCAGCTGCTTGGCCCAGGGAGGCCAGACCACGAGAAACGACCCTCAACATGGCTGAAACAGAGGGAAAGGGTTAGGAGCCAGAGGAAAGACCCTCCACAGAACCCCTGACCCCACACCCAGAGCCTCTGGCCAATGATAGGGACAGTGACCATGAGGGCAGGAGCAAGGGGCTACATCATGCCATCGGAGGTTATGAGCTGGCCCACCTCTGCCTGGGACTCCCCTGAACCCTGCAAGGCACCCTCAGGTAGGACCAGGTATGGGACACCCCAGGCATGCGAGGGAGGGTGGTCCCTGCCACTGCCAGCATGGGCCCGAGCTCATGGCCAGTGCCCATGGGTGAGGGGATCCAGTGACAGCCATGGTCACCATCAGGGAGGGGCCCATGCATGGGAGAATCCCTGAGCAGGGCTATGGACAGCCACATGGGGCATGTGGCTGGAGAGGGTGGGGCGGGGACTGACCCAGCCCTGCCAATGGCCCAGTATGGATGGACACCACAGAGGCCAGGATGCCCCAGGGCCCCCCTCATGGGCAGGGAGGGACAGCAATGGGGACAAGGCCCCTGGCCCAGAGTACCTGGTAGCATGACTGACAGGGCACTGCCCTCTCCCCTTATGTCTTCACAGCCTTGATGTCCATGGGCCACGTCATCCCACGTGTTATGCTGGGGAGCCCTGTAGTGGCTGGCGAAGGGGAAGAAGCAATGACCCCAACCCCCAGATCCAGGATGCTCATGGCTCCAGGGGCTGCTGTGGCTCCCATTCCCCCCACCCCCATGGATGAGTGAGACTCCTGCCCCCCTTGTAGATAGTTCACCCCCAAGCCCCCTTGTAAATAGTTTGCCACCAGGCCACCCTGTTAGAGAGTTCATCCCTGCCCCCTCTTATAGTAAGTGGAGGCTTGTTTAGGTTTGAACAATTAACAGTTAACTTTATTGGACAGTGCCGTGCCGTGTCCTGTATTGGGTAGGGATGGTGAGGGATGTGCCAGGATGGAGTCATGGGGGTCCCTGGGCAAAGGCCTCCCAGAGGGCCTCCTGCACACGCACCCCATCCTGGTGCACCTGGAAGCATGGGACCAAACCTGGCTGCTCATACTGCTGCACAACCCTCAGCCGCCTACCGCACCACAAAGAGCTTGTGCTTGCTCTTCACAAGATTGTGTACAGCATAGCATGCACCCATCACCATGGGCATGCTGGGGAGGCCCGCCTCCAGGCACACCAGCAGGTACCTGAACACACCAGCAGGCACCTGAACACATCTTCAGACACCTGAACATCTGCTCTGCCATGTTCCTGGACTGGTTGAGCCGGGCATTGTAGCGGTCCTGGCTCTTGTCAGTGTGGTCCATGTGGCACCATCCGCAGCTGTGTGGTGGGGCCCAGATGGTGACATGGGTGCTGTCCAAGGCATCGATACAGATGGGAAATCCCAGCTGCTGGAACCCAGCCATGGTGGCATCCACATCCCCCAAGCTGATGAGGTGGTGCAGGAGGATCCAGCTGATGGTGTCGACGACCTGCACAGCGTGGAAGGCACAGATGCCCATGAGCATGTGGTGGCATGCAGGGGTACCCCCTCCTTGGAATCCCTTTCCCAGGCCCTGTCATGGGTGCATGACCCTGGCTGCCTTACCTATAGAAGGATGACCCCGATGGTGGCCTTCCCCACCCCGGACTGGTGGCCGACTCAGCAGTTGGTGTGCGGGGTGTCCAGCTTCCACAAGGCTATGGCAACCGTTTTATCCAGGGTAAGCGTAGACTGTATGCAGGTGTCCTGGTGGTGAAGTGCTGGTGCCAGCCACTGGCACAGATCCATGAAGGTGGCCTGGGTCATCCTAAAATTGCGGAGCAACCACTTGTTGTTTCAATCCTCCAGGATGATGTTGTCCCACCGTTCCTGGCTGGGGGGGTACCGCCAGAGGTGAGGGTGAGCCCGAGGAAGGGGGAGCTCTGTATGCACCATGAGTGGGACAACAGCCTGCAGGAGGCCAGCCACATGGAGGGCAGCATGTAACCTGAAGTGGCATGCTGTCAGGATGGCCAGCAAACTGGACATAAAATCCAGGACGTCCCCATCTGTGAAGTGCTGCGGGTCGATGCCAGGCTGCGGTGTTGAGACTGAGCAAGGCTCCAGCAGGGCTGAGCTGGAGGTCACATGCTCCAAGCAGCCTAGGCCCTCAGCATGTTCATGTGGGGCGTGTTTGGGAGGGGCCCCTTGGGGGGGAAGCTGGCCCGTGATCCAGGAAGGGCTTGTTGGCCATTTGACCCTTCCCTTGCCATTTCCTGCCTGGCAATTTCAAAAGGAGGCTCTGGACTGTGTAGCCGCTCTCTTTTGAAAGGACAGGGGGTCTCTTCAATGTTGTGGATCACAACATTGATCCATGTTTCATGTGTAGTTGCTTTCTTTCAAAAAGACTCACTTTGAAGTAACGGATTGGGATTACCCTTTTCGACGTCCCTTGCTAGTGTGGCCACAGAGAATGCATCCATTATGTTATGTTTCACAGAATATTTAATATTCAATTTTTTTTCTTTGAAAAATAGGTCATTTGAAAATCATACATAAATTCTTGGGCCTGATCCTGGCAGCTGTATGAAGACAAACTGGCTTCAAGTGTTACCTCCTATTAATCTGGAATTAAAATCTGGAATTATAGGAGCCTGGGAGCCTCACCCCTGCGAGCCTCGCCCCTTTTGCTGTCTTTGAAGAGGGAGGCAAATATTCTTTATATCCACTTTATTCACCAACAGCTGCCTGCTGGTCCTGTCGTTTGCTGATGGCTGCCTATTCTACTCTCTCATGACACAGAAAAAACTCATTAAGGGGGACAACTGCTATTCACACCTTTATTTGGAAACAACAGGACTGACAGCCCTGATGATGGTCCTGCTTTTTCTTGCACGCGTCTACCAACAATGCAGCATGGCATTAGGGACTCAGTGGAAATGAAGGGGAAGTTTACCACTTACTTCTAAAAGACAGTGGGAGTTATCAGTGAATCCAGTCCTTCACCCAGATGCTCACGAGCCATCATGTAAAAATAATGAAAGATTTGTGGATAAATTGTTCACTGTTATCTAATATGAATAAGGATGGGGTGTGTGTATGTTTTACTTCCTCTCACGGAATCGTTTTTCATAGACGTGCAATTTAAAGGAAAACCCTATTGGAGAAAACAAACCGTATATTCTTTGACAGAAGAGTACCCTTTCTGTGGGATCTTTAAACAATCCTACTGGCTGGCATAAGAAGGGTAACATTATTTATTAAATTCTACACATTGGCATAAACATTCTATAGGAACAATATGACCTAAGATCAATAGGCTTTTAAACTAATTCTCATAAAACTCTATTTTTAATATGGTCCTCTTATTTTTCATCTATCTTCAATGTATAGTACTTTCCTATAGGTGACACCATAGCTCCTGTAATGAAGAAAATATCAGTGAATATAAGACCACACTTTAAGTCCTAAAGGAACTCTACAAAGCACTCAGCTCTCAAAAGGATCCTATGAAATCATCCATTATCTTGAACTGATGTGCTGGCTCTTCACTTTCCTGTATCTAATGACTGTAATGTACAGTTCCTCCACATATATACACACTAATGCAGTTATTCTACTACACCAGGGGGTCTGAATTCAGTGAAGTTCCTAAAAGCATTCTGTCATTTTCCCTTCATTCCTCCACTATTTTTTCATCCTCTTTCATCTTTTGCTACGACCTGTGTCATCTTTGAGTTCCTTCAAAATTATCTGATCCTCTTCTAGGTTCTCTGATAGAGCTGCAGAATATTCTCTGATTGCAATAAATGTCCCAAAAGCTTGGATAGATGCTCCGTAAACCCCTCTCACATTAGGAGTCTGAGTAATATAAGATCACCTGACTACAGAGAATTAGGGGGCTTTTCATTTGTTTGATGGTTTTGCACACAGATACAAATGGAAAAGCAAGTGTAAAAGACAATTAGAAGTTAGTACAACCATTGATCCCAATTCAAACTTCTGGATAGGAGCATCATATTTTAAATGATAAAAAGTGATAAAGTCCCTATAACTTTTTAAAAACTTTCAATACATATCTGACTTCTCGGTTCTCAGTCTCAAGGAACCCTGCACAGCACCTTCAAAGGAAGAGCCTGGGCACTGAAGTTCATAGCTTGCTAGGCACTAAAAAATATGGATTAAAGTATTAAATACCAAGTCTTTATCACAGTAGTATATAAACCACTAACTCCTGTTTCAGTCCTATGACTGCAAAGGTCTTAACTGGCCATTATGAATGATGTCGTACAATGGGCACGCTCCTACTTTGTATTTAGCTGTGACAATCTGAGTACCTTTGGAAACCTGAAAAAGAATTCTGTGTAAATTCAAAAGCTCGTCTCTTTCTCCAGGACAAGTTGATCATATAAAAGATATTGCCCACCCCACTACCTTCTTCTCATCAGATGCTAACTCATTCATAAATTTGTTTCTAGGCTCCCACAGTTGCCTGTCCGTAATGGACCAAATCCAAACATCAAACCACAAATGGTTTGGCCAATGGGAAAGTAAGGATTTGGATACAGAATCAGCCCTTTCCTTATCAGTGTATTTGGAAACAGAGCTTCTATTAAAGCCAGTCACAAACAGGAAAATAACACAATGCTTCAGTCCAGCATCAAAGAATATGGTGGCACAAATGCTATAAGAACTATCTGGGAAGGGCTGAACCTTAATAGCAATCACAGACAAATTTACAGTTCATTTTCTAAAATAGCCATATGAAAAAAATGAGTTTCTGTTACAAATGGTAACTTACTGTTAAACTTGCTGGAGCTGGTGAATGTGACTTTTGTACCACATGCTTATGGATGCATCAGCCTTGTGTTTCATAGAGGGCTGAGAAAGCAGAAACTCAGATTTCAACCTATTGTGAAGTTCATCCTACATCCTCGTTTTCCAGTTATCCAGGTTTTCCTTCAGCAAAATCAGGGAATTCAAGACTTAATATTCCTGATATTGCCAAAGGAGATTACAGACAGAATTCCTCTCTCATGTTGCCCCCGCCCCAGCCAGTACACATATACAGAGAGCAGGACATGAGTAGCAAAAAATGTGCAAAGAAATATGGGAGCACTTAAAATTTATCTTATGTCTTGCATTAAAGACAATATTCTGGTTAAATATAAATAGAGTACACTTACATATGATTTTGAAGAAGAATCGAAACAGAAATGCTTTGTTCATTTTTGTTTTCTCAAATAGTTTATTATATTTTAATCTGGGCTGGGTAGAAAATATTTCTCTTTCTTAAAAAAAAGAGAAGATTTTGAATGGGGGAGAGACTCATCCACTCCAGAATATCCAAAGTGTTTCTCAAGTCCAAGAAGGAATTTCTGGTCAAAACCAGAGGGACCTATTACACAGTAGACAATAAACCTGTGAACAGCACGCTTTATTGGCTAGTCTAGAATGGAAGTCTCTGGTTTTGACCAGAAATTCCATCTTGGACTTCAGAAGCCTTTGTAAGGATTGTCAGAATAAATGTTTGTAGCCAGACAGAATCCCCCTGCTCTACTCCATCCTGCCCCTCTTCGGTGCCTCTGAGCACCACGCACAAGGAAACAGCACAGCCTTAGAATGTTTGAAAGCACAGATGTGCTTATCCCAAGCCCAGTCTTTTGATGCTTCAAAACACAGATATGCTGTCTCAGCATGACCCTGGACAGAAGAACAAAGATAAGAGGGCTAACGGTCCAGCTGATGACCACAGGGCCTCAAACTTCCCTTGGCTGGTACTGATAATTGATACGTCCACACATCTTCCCAGAAGAGGAATCTCCTGCCCATATGAAAAGAATGTCCTGTATTAATGATTTAGTTAACTCTATCTTACAAGTGTAAATGAAATTGCAACTGCCTTGTAAGAACTGGCGTCACAAAGATGAACCAGCATAATTGGTACCTTTAGATAAGGAAGAATGTGTGTGACCCAAGGGGTATAAAGAAGGGCCCGGCAGACCATGCTAACTGAGCTCCAATTACCTATACCTGCCGGTCAGGTAAGATGTTTGCTTTCTGAGGTCCCGGGGACGTCATCCTTGCATTGTTCTTCCTGAGGGATTCAGTGAACGATGCTGGCTATGCCGGACTTGAAGGATGCAGGGGTGAGAATTATACCTGCAATGTACTTTTGTCCACATTTAATAGTAAGAGCTCTTTAGGCTGAGGCGTCTGGTCCTCATATGGGTAACTTTCACTTGTAATCTAATTGACTTGTCATATGTATCATCCTACTAGTAGTTAAGAAGATAGAGCAATAACCTTGTAACCATTATAATTCTTGTTTCTGCTTTTAATAAATAGCAATCATTTAAGCTTTCAGCCTGACTCCTTCCAGTTACTGTAACTCAGCCGAACACAAACAAAGAACCTTAGCTTTTTGGCTACATCAGCCAGGTCAGTGGTAAGGTGCAGTAAAATCTGAGCGCTGAATCATGTCACCTCCACGGGACAGACTCCTGGGGCACCCATCAGCCTCCCTGGCTGCCCACTGAGAAGGGACAGTCCGTTCTAGCAGTTAAAGACTCGGGAGGAATAAGCTCTCTGCACCAACATTTGGGGCACCTGTCAGCCACACTGGCTGCCCGCTGTGAAGGGACTGCCTGTCCTAGCAGTTAAAGACTTGGGTGGATCTTTGGGGCATCCGTCAGGGACTCGAGGGCAGTGGGGGGAGCCCATGCCCTTGGCACCTCTGTGGGACACCCCAGGACAGGGGGACCGCTGGGATCCAAGGAAGTGGGGTGGGTGGGGAGAACACAGGGTCCTGTGCCTGGGACTAATAGCCTGTTCCCCTCTTCCCTTCTGTCTCCACAGCTCCTGCAGCCAGCCCCACCACTGAAGGCTAGGGGGAACAGCCTGGACCCTGAGTAGGGACAGCATAGGGTCATTGCTGGGCCATCCGACTGTACCACCAGGGTAGGGATGAGGAAGCGGGGAATGCTGTCCACACCACTGCCCTTCAGGACCTCACCAGCATGTTGGGGGAGTGGCTTTCCATGAAGCATCAGGTCTGGCACCGGATCATGGCAAACCTTGACACCCATGGTGGGCCACCTGGGTTTGACTGCTGCCCCTTCACAAGACACTACTGCCCCCACCTCCCCTGCCCCACCCCACCATTCCCTGTCCCCCTGTCACTCAGCTGCCCTCCCGCATGCCCCCCAACTTCGACTCCCTCCCTGGTCCCCTGGTCAGCCTTCCCCCCACTGACCTCCCCCCCAGTCCCCCCTTCTACCCCACCCCCTGCAGAGAACCCGCCCCCCCATGAGCCTGACCTCACTGCCCTGGTCCTGAACCACCTGCCCCCAGCCAGCCTCATCCAGCTGGCCCATATGTTGCTCTCCAGGGCCAGCCCCAAGGAGGCTGCACCCTCCAAACCTCCGCTGCCCCTGTGCCGACCCCAAGAAGCCCACAGAGGCCCTGCCCCAGCTGTGCCCCTACCTCCTTGTGCTGCTGATGCCTGCCCAGTCATGACAGGGCCCCCAGACATAGGGGGGAAGGGGCAGGTGATGGAGATTTGGCCCTCAGCTCCCACTGATGGGTAGAGCCCCCCCACCCCTACCTTCAGCCCTCCCAGGGCTCAGAGGGTGCCTGCCCAGGGCTGCAATGCCCCTGTAAATAGTTCCCCCGAACCTTCCTGAATGCAGCCCCCCCTGTATATAGTTCCCCCTGCGCCCCCCCCCCCGGCTGCAGATCCCCCGCTTATATAGTCACAGACCACTGTCAGATGGCATTAAAGTGTTTATTACATGGTTCAACCTGAGTCCCCTGTGCATCTGTGGGGGTAGGGGTGGGTTGTGTGTGCGGGGTGGGGAGGTTACTGCAGTCTCCACTTGAAGGACTGGCGCAGGGTGTCCCATACCCACACCCCATCCTGCTGGGCCTACCGGCATGGGGCAGCAGAGGGCTGCTTGTACCTGTGCCCTGCCTTGACAGTCCACCCCTGCACAAATGACTTGTGCTTTGTCTCCACCAAGTTGTACAGGATGCAGCAGGCCCCAGCCACTGCTGGAATGCTGGGCAGGCTCACCTCCAGCCTGGTGAGGAGGCATTGGAAGCACCCCTTTAAAGCATCCAAATGTCCGCTCAACTGTGTTGAGAACTTGGTTCAGCCACTCATTAAAAATATCCTGGCTAGGCTACGTGTATGGCCTCATCAGCCAGGCCTGCAGGGGCTAGGCCACGTCTACGACGATGAAGGGCAGCACTGTGGAGTCCCTGATGGGGAGCTCCCACCAGGGGATGTGGGTCCCCTCGGTTATGCAGCGGCCCAGCTCTAGTTCTGGAACACCCTGGCTTCATGGATGTAGCCGGACCAGACCACACAGATGCCCTGGAAGCAACTGTTGGTGTTGACGAATGCCTGCAGGACCATGGAGCAGTAGCCCTTGTGGTTTATGTAGGCCCTGATCCTGTGCTCCAGGGCCCAGATGGCAATGTGCATGCTGTCAAAGGCCCCAAAGCAGTTTTGGAGACCCAAGTCCTCACACCCCTGGATGGTGTTGTCCAGATCCCTGACATGGATCAGCTGCTGCAGGAGAATCCTGTTGATGGCCTGGATGACCTTCAGAGTGTGGGAGAGGGATGTGCTCATGAATGTGGGGCGGGGTGCAGTGTGCCCGCCCACCCCTGTCCCTGCCCCTGTCCCCTGCAGGGCAGGACTCCCTCTGTCCTCCGTCCCCACCCCTGTCCTGTGCCCAGTGGGGTCACCCCCCCCAGTCCCCAAAGGTGCCCCATGCTGGGGTGCCCCCTTCCCCCCAACCCCTGCATGTGGAGGGGGGCATGACCCAGGTACGGCTTACCTCATTGAGGATGGCCCCAGTGGTAGCCCTGCCCATCCCGAACTGGTGGCCAATGGATTGGTGACTGTCCAGGGTGGCCAGCTTCCAGAGGGTGATGGCCACCCTTTTCTGGAGCAGAAGTGCTGACGTCAGGTGGGTGTCACAGTGTTGGAGGGCTGGGGCAAGCCTGTGCCACTGCTCCAGGAACGTCCCCCTTGATCATCCTGAAGTTCTGTAGCCACTAGTCATTGTCCCTGTCCTCCAGCACCAGCCAGTCCCACCAGTCACTGCTTGTGGGGAAGCTCCACATGTGGCATGTGACCTGGGGGAATGGGTGGGGACATCGTGCCCTGAGGATGTCTTCCAGGAAGGTGGCTAGTAGGAGCTGCTGGTACACAGCAGCCAGGACTGTGGCAAGTGCACCGGTCACAGCCTTGAGGGGGTTAGGGGGCTGCTCAGGGTCCATGGGGGCCCAGGGTGCCTCCTCTGCTCTCCATCAGTCTATGTGCCTGGGGACAGGTAGCTGGCCCTCAAAGTGTGCAGGCCAAGGCATGGGGTTGGGGGCCTTTTAAAGCGACAGCAGGCGGCAGCTCCAGAAGGGCTCATCCACCATACGACCTTGTCCACGGCACTTCCTGCCCCTGTGCTTTTGAAAGAGCATCCTGAGATGCGTGGACACTCTCTTTTAAAAGTGCACTCGGGGCTTTTTAAAAAGGTGGGTTGAATCTTTGGTCCCCATTTACCTGTGCGGATGCTCCCTTTTAAAAGGCTGTCTTTCAAAGGGAACTGTAGTGTAGACACAGCCTACCAGAGACACCATGGCTAGACAGCAGCTCCCTGAGGGTGAGTTCGTCTATGCCATTATCCGCTTGCTGGCCACAGTGCTTGTGGCCATGGGGTGTGAATTACATTTTCTGAGCCTCTATGGTAACAGATTAGGGTCTGGCCTTGCAGGTTTATTTACACAAACAAATGGACACTTGGGGAGTGTCCTTAACTACAATGCGACTAGTCACCTTAGTAAGCACTAAATGCGAGTACAGGTTGCAGGATTGGACCCTTCATAAGGAAATAGGGAGCAAATAAGGATGTGGACGAGTACTAAAATCCAGTGTGAAAGAACGATCAAATAGACATAAATAGGTGAAAGAAATGTCATGTTCTACTCATCTGCTTTTATGAGAAGGTGCCCAGGAAAGGGACAAGAGATGATGTTAAAAAGGAGAAACTCTCTCTCTCTCTTTCTGTTTTGGAAATGCAAAAATGGAAAGCAAGCAAAGCTAGGTGAAGCAAAGCTTACAGAATTAGACAATGTTAGCCAAAGAAGCTGACGAGAAGAGCTTTGAGCAACATAATAGAAAAGAAATACTGGAGAGAAAATAGGTTCATTTATACATTAAGATGGCAAAGAAATTGATCTCAAAACAAATGTGCTGTTGAACTTCTGGTTTAATTCTAGTTAGACCACTAAGCTCAGGAATAATAATAAAAAAAATGTAAAAATATACCTCATCTGGTCCAACTGATATGAGTTTTAGCATACTAAAAGAGAATTACTTAAGAGTTTTACTGTACCATTGACTTCTAGTTTTGAACAACTAGTGCAGAGCTGGAAGGGCAGGAGAAAAGTGAATTCCGCAATAATGTTCAAAAATGGACATTAACGTAGAGTGATCTGGGATATATATGTCAAGATGAACGTCTGCCACTAATAAAATAATGGACAAAATAATAAGATTTACAAATAGCTCAAGGTAATAGACCCAGGGAAAAGAGGCAGCATGGGTGTGTGCAGATAAGTCTCATAAGATAAACTTGATTGCTTGTGCTGAACATACTGCAAAATAAGGAAATAAAGGGTGTATGTCTGGGAGAAAATTCCTAAAAGTTCATGAGGTGAATAAAAAAAGAGTACTAAGAGAAAATGTAGTATATCCAGCTCACAGGACACTTAAAATGATGGGACAAAACACTAGAGTATGTGCTACAGGGCACAATTTTATATCTGCAAGAAGATGGAATAGATGAAATATCTCCACTTTCTAAAATTACGATCCTATGCTGTGCAGTCATGCAGTCAGAACAGCATATATTATTACACGGTGTTAAATCTTGGCATGCTGCACTAGTTCGTAATGGCACAACAATGAGATGGTGAGATCTCCACCTATTATTTTTAATGGAATCTTAAAAACAAGCTGTATATCTATTTGAAATTATTATTAAGTCTTCAGTGCCAAAAAGCATCATGGTAGTGAGCTGTATGCAGAAAGCTTTGGCACTTTATCCCTCAATTTAAACTAAATTTTGTGTGTCAGCATTCAGGTGTTACATTGTTCTTTAGAAAGCTTATTCTGCTGAAACAGGCCCCTGTCGTGCTTTTCTTGTGTTAAAGTGTTCATTTGGACTAACCTATTACCCTTGTTGATTTGCATCATTTTGTGAAATTGGCTGCTGCTTTACTTCAGCTTTGTATCTATAGACTTTGTCTAAATTTTAAATTAATCTCATTAACTCAAGCCTCCCTGTGTGTTTAGTGTTTACATAATTATGTGTGTGATATGAACTTTAGCTGTCTGACGCAGGAAAATGGAGCTGCCACACGCTTTTTGGTGACTTTCACTCTCACAGCAGTGGCAGAAGAGCATACGTACCCACCTCAGGGCAGAGTGCTAAAACAGACAGACAAACAAGCAAGGCACAAACCTAAAAAAGATCATGAGCTGTAAGTTTGACTTCACCAACCAACAGCAAGTGCAAGCCCCGCAGGCACATTAACAGCTTTCGAGGAAGTCACAGACAATCCCTTTGGATACTCTGCTGCCACTCAAGGAAACATTGCTGTGATAGATGTCCCTTAAGACCAAGATTGCAGCAATAGTTGAGTACCTTATATCACCTAATTTCTCTGGTGCTGTTTCTACATGTGGCATGCTAATAAACAGCCAGAAATATGCTAATGCGCCATGCATGTAAATTCCTGGTGCCTCATTAGCATAAGGTCACGTGATTTGGAGTCCGGAAAACGCCCTTCCAGACTCCAAAATGGTGTGTCGAAGCGCAGCCCCCTGGGGTCTTTTGGAAGGACTTCCTTCTGGAAGATCCCCCTGGGGGCCCCACTTCTACAAACCATTTTGGAGTCCAGAAGGGTGTCTTCTGGACTCCAAATCACATGACCTTATGCTAATGAGGCACCAGGAATTTACATATGCGCCTCATTAGCATATTTTGGGGTGTTTTTTAGAATGCCACTCTTGGAGAAAGTGCCATGGGTAGAAACAACCTGGATGTGTCCACTTTGCAGTTATTTTGGAATAATGTCCTCTATTTCGAAATAACTTTAGGAGCATCTATACAATGCAACCGCTACTTCAAAATAATTTCAAAACAGAGGGGGCCTTATTTTGAATTTAGTAAACCTCATTGGCTACACCTACACTTGCATTTCTCTCTCAAAAGAGGAATGCAAATGAGGGAAATTGAAAATGCAAATGAGGTGCAGATTTACATAACTAGCTTCTCATTTGCATATTCTTCTTTCAGAAGAGCTTTTTTCAAAAGAAGAAATACAGTGTAGGCGTGGCTCTTTTGAAAGTAATTCCCATCTTCAAAAGAACCCTTCGGCCTATATTTTTTAGGTAACCACTCCTCAGGTCGAAAGTGCTGCATTTGAAATGCCAAATAGCCATGTAGATGGGGTTCCTTCAAAAGGAAGCCCCGTTTTTGAAAGCACTCTTCTTCCTGAAAAAATTGGGAAGAAGGGTGCTTTTCAAAAGTGAGGCAGAACCCCAACTATACAGCTATTTTGCATTTCAAAAGCAGCACTTTCGATGCAGCAAATGGTCACCATTATGCAAATGAGGTGCTGAATATTTATATCAACACTTCATTAGCATTTTTGATCTGGTGCATTTACACGTTCTACCAAAATGGAGGGGTAGTGTAGACTCAGCCTTTGTGTAGATGTGCCATTTCAGAATAAATTAGTCTAGAAAATCTCTTCCAGAATAGCTTATTTCAGAATAACAATGCTGTGTAGACAGAGCCTCTGTATCCTAACCCACCTCTATTCATCAGGTGTGGGCATTGTTGGCACATGATGGCATATATGACATTAGCTGAGGAACAGGAGAATGTGCCCGTCATTCTGTAATTAATGTGGTTAGGTCCAGTGATGGTGTCTCTAGAATAGACATGTGGACAAAGTTGGCAAAGGGGGCTGTTCTAAGGAAAAGTTCTAGTATTAGTATTATTGTGGTATAGCCTGTGGTTGCTGGTGAGAATCCTCATAAGGTTATGAACTATCTTGAGTCCTGCATAAAACATACTTACAAACCCCATGGACAGCTTTGTCCACATTCTGGAGATACCATCACTGAACCTAACCACATCAATTACAGAATCACAGGCACATTCTTCTGTTCCTCAACTAGCATCATATATGCCATATATTTCCCTTTTTTTCTCATGACAGCTTATTTAGTTTTTGGTGAGAGACCTAGGGAGAGACTTTTTTTTTGAAATTCTAAAAACACTATAGCCAGTGTATACCTCTTGTCCACATGCTTGTTAATCCATTCCAAGAATTCCAGTGGGTTGGTAAGGTATGATTTCCCTTTACCAAAAGCATGTCAACTCTTCCCCAGTAAACTGTGTAAATTTAAAACACAAGAAATTAGTTGTACAGATACAGTTCTAGACCAAAAGGGCTATTAACTATATTGAGTCCCCATGAGGCTATGAGGATTCTCACTTGTCCTGAAAAGAGACTTTAACAACCGTCTACAGAGGAAATACTCACACTAACATTCATATTCAAATTTGACACATTAACACGTGGTTTGAACAGCAACATCAATTACCTGACCCATTATAAGGACTCTTTTACATACTTTGATGTTTTATCTAACTCTTAACTTCCCCACCCCACAACCCCCTGCCATCCCTCTGCCCTTCTGATTTGCCAACCTTGGTAACAATCTTTGGACCTCTGTGATTTATATATTGAGTCTGTTCTCTTAGGGCTGTAGATCTGAAGAAGTGGATCTGTCCCATGAAAACTCATCACCTAATAAATTATTTTGTCAGTCTTTAAAGTGCTACTTTACTGCTTTCTTGTTTTGATAGAATACAGACTAACATGGCTGTCTGTAGCTGCGTCTACACGTGCACGCTACTTCGAAGTAGCGGCACTAACTTCGAAATAGCGCCCGTCACGTCTACACGCATCGGGCGCTATTTCGAAGTTAACTTCGACGTTAGGCGGCGAGACGTCGAAGTCGCTAACCTCATGAGGGCTACGTCTACACGTGCACCCAACTTCGAAATAGCTTATTTCGATGTTGCGACATCGAAATAGGCTATTTCGATGAATAACGTCTACACGTCCTCCAGGGCTGGCAACGTCGATGTTCAACTTCGACGTTGCTCAGCCCAACATCGAAATAGGCGCAGCGAGGGAACGTCTACACGCCAAAGTAGCACACATCGAAATAAGGGAGCCAGGCACAGCTGCAGACAGGGTCATGGGGCGGACTCAACAGCAAGTCGCTCCCTTAAAGGGCCCCTCCCAGACACACTTTCATTAAACAGTGCAAGATACACAGAGCCAACTAGTTGCAGACCCTGTATATGCAGCACGGACCCCCAGCTGCAGCAGCAGCAGCCAGAAGCCCTGGGCTAAGGGCTGCTGCCCACGGTGACCACAGAGCCCCGCAAGGGCTGGAGAGAGAGTATCTCTCAACCCCCCAGCTGATGGCCGCCATGGAGGACCCCGCTATTTCGATGTTGCGGGATGCGGATCGTCTACACGTCCCTACTTCGATGTTGAACGTCGAAGTAGGGCGCTATTCCCATCCGCTCATGGGGTTAGCGACTTCGACGTCTCACCGCCTAACGTCGATTTCAACTTCGAAATAGCGCCCAACACGTGTAGACGTGACGGGCGCTATTTCGAAGTTACTGCCGCTACTTCGAAGTAGCGTGCACGTGTAGACGCAGCCGAGGAGATAGGAATAGCTCCCTACTTCGACGTTCAACGTCGAAGTAGGGACAGTGTAGACGATCCGCGTCCCGCAACGTCGAAATTGACGGGTCCTCCATGGCGGCCATCAGCTGGGGGGTTGAGAGACGATCTCTCCAGCCCCGCAGCTCACTGGTGGCTGCGTGGAGCGGCCCCTTAAAGGTCCCCTCCCCCGCCCTGACTGCAGGAGGCTGAGGCAACGTGCAGGCTCCTGCCTGCACACGCGGCGGCGAGCCTGCACAGCCCTCAGCCCCTGACAGCAGCCATGGCTGCCCAGCAGCCCCCCCAGCGCCCCCAGAGGACCCCCCCCAAGAGGAGCCACAGCAGCCAGGGCAGCCAGAGGGCCACGCAGTCTGGGAAGCGGCAGCGGGGCCCCTCTTGGACGGAGGCCGAGATGCGGGACCTGCTGGGGCTCTGGAGCGAGGAGGAGGTGCTCCAGGTAATGGGGAGCAAGAGGCAGAACGCGGATGCGTTCGCTCGGCTGGCCGACAGCCTGGCTGCCCGGGGTCACCCTGCCCACACTCCGGACCATGTCTGGAGTAAGGTCAAGGAGCTGCGGCAGGGTTACGCCCGGGCCCGGGATGCGGCCAGCTGATCTGGGGCCGCCCCCGTCACTTGCCCCTTTTACAGGGAGCTCAGGGACATCCTGGGCTCCCGGCACACCTCCTCCCCTCCGGCCACCCTTGACACCTCGGCTGACGAGCCCGAGCAGGCGCTGCAGCCGGGCTCCACCCCGGAGGTAAGCCCCGCACCCCGGGGGCCCCCCCCCCGGAGGCCATCCCCGGGACATCGCGGGAGGAGGAGGAGGAGGAGGAGGAGGAGGGGGGCTCCTCCTCCACCGATTCCAGCCTGCAGATCCTTCTCCTGCCATCCCAGAGCAGCAGCAGGGCCTCCGACCCCCGGGGATCTCCGGACCGTGGGAGCGGACCCACAGGTAGGTACCCCTCTCTGGTGGACACCCCGGGGCTTGAGGGGCGGGGGAAACAGAGATGTGTCCAGGGCCCCCCACACGCTCACATGGCCATGGCCCCAAGGACACCAGGGCCATGGCCCTAACAGCACTGCAGCCATCAGCCCCTGCCCCCCGCCACCCTGCATGACAGTGCCATGCCCCATCCCCGGGCCAGGGGGGAGAGGAACCTCGAGGGGCCCCCGGGCAGAGGGGGTGGGACACCCCGCAGCAGCAGCATGCGATGGAGTTGGGGGAGTGCCAAAGGGAGACTCAGGCTACATATGAGCCACCCGAGCCGAGGAGCTCCCAGGGCCAAAGGAGGATCCTGGCGCTACAGCTAGCAGGTGACACCTCTGCCCTGAACAAACAGGAGGGAGGAGCTGAGCTGGCTTGGAATTGGGGGGCGAGGGCGGGGGCCACAGGTAGAGGCTAGGGGAAGGGAGAGCTGGTAGGCAGCCAGCCAGAGGAGGGGGAAAGCTGCATCCCAGAGGGCCCCCCCTTGGGGTCTTCTCCCCACGACGGCTTGGAAGGACTGTCTCTTCCGACAGCTGGTGCTGTCACTCCTGCCAGAAACTGGCCATCTGTGGCCTAAGAAACCTCTCCTGCTCTCAGACCCTGCGGGGTGAAGTGAGAGTCGCTCCCACCAGGGGACGGGCTGCAGGGCAGGGGGACCCCTGAACCCCATCCATCACAGCAGCATCTCCCGGGGACGGGGATGGGGAACCTGCAGCACAGGGCGGGGGGGACAAAGGCCACGGCTCGGGGCCCACACTAACGCCTGTCTCCATTCTTCTTTCCCCCCTCCTCTCCTGTGTCCTGCACCTGCACCTGCACCATCCGAAGGACCGGAAGAGAGTGCCGGCGAGGCATCGGTCGTCCCGGAGACCCCTCCGGGACCCTCGCTCCAGGGCAGCCCGTCGGCTGAGGAACCACCAGCCCCGCGGAGGGCCAGACGGCGGACCCCGCGCCTGCTACCGGCGGCGGCCACAGACCCCCAGCTGCTGGCCATCCTCCGCCGGCAGCTGGAGGTCTCGGAGCAGCACCTCCGGCTGCAGGAGCAGGCGCTGGCCTGGCGCAGAGAGGCATGGGGGGCCTTTCTGGATACCATCAATCGGCTGATTGATTCCCTGGCCCCCCATGCCGCGCCAGCCGCGCCACCGCCCGCCATGCCCGCTCCTGCAGCCCCACCACCTCCCCGCGAGGGCCACCGCGCCGAGGGACCCCTGGAGCCACCCGAGACTCGCCGGCGCCGCTACCTTCCGGTGGAGCCTGCTCCCACCCAGCCGCGCACCAGACTGCAGGCCCGCCGGAGCTCCCGGCCGGGCACGCCCACTGCTGGGCTGTAGGGGCGAGGGGCCCGGGACGTGCCCCCCCCTTGTTGGACAGATTTGGGGACTGGGTGGGGGGTGTGGGTGTTTCCCCTGTTTGCCCCGTCCCGCCCTGTACATAGTTCTCCCCGTTCTCCTCCCTGCTTTTTGTTTTTCTTTTGATGGCGCACAGTGCTTTCATTTTTATTGTTGTACATAGTTTTATTTGTGCCCATCTTGGTTTTGTTGAATGTTTGTCCCTCCTTTTTGGTTTCTGTTTCACATATATATATTTTTTTATTTAAAAAAAAAAAATTCGTGAGGACAAAAAAAACATTTACGTTCACCCACAAGTTCGTGCTGTCATTTCTCCTGGACAAGTGGGGGGGGGCGGTGGGGTGCTCCATGGTGTGGGCGTTGGGGCAGGAGTGTGGGGGAGGAAGGGGCGGGCAGTAGGGGGCCTGGGCAGAGGTCACCCCGCGGCCTGTTGCTGGAAGTGGGCCCGCAGGGCCTCCCGGACCCGGGACCCCTCTGAGTCCACCTGCCAACTGCGGGCAGCAGGTGGCTGGAGGTGTGCCCTGCCGGCCTCGGCGGCCCAGCCCTGAAGAAAGCTCTCCCTCTTGCTCTCCACGAGGTTGTGCAGGGCGCAGCAAGCACCCACAATCTGGGGGATGTTGTTGGGGCTGGCATCCAGGCGGGTGAGGAGACATCGCCATCGTCCCTTGAGGCGGCCAAATGAGCGCTCCACCACCTGGCGTGCACGGTTCAGGCGCTTGTTGAAGCGCTCCTGGCTGGCGGAGAGGTGGCCCGTGTAGGGGCGCATGAGCCACGGCCGGAGGGGGTAGGCCGCATCCGCGATGATGCAGAAGGGCATGGTGGTGTCCCCCAGAGGGATCTCCCGCTGGGGGATGTAGGTCCCCGCCTTCAGCCGGTGGCACAGGCCCGAGTTCCGGAAAACCCGGGCGTCGTGGGTGCTGCCAGGCCAGCCCACGTAAATGTCCTGGAACCATCCCCGGCTGTCCACCAAGGCCTGCAGGACGACTGAATGGTAGCCCTTCCGGTTGAGGTATCGGCCGCCACTGTGGTCCGGGGCGCGGATGGGGATGTGAGTCCCATCCAGAGCCCCGAAGCAGTTGGGGAAGCCCAGGGAGGCAAAGGCGGCGACAGTGGCACGTGGGTCCCCCAGCCTCACGAGCCTGTGCAGGAGCATGGAGTTGATGGCACGCACGACCTGCAGAGAAAGCACATGGGACAGCCCCAATGAGGGGTGAGCAGGGTGTGCATGGCCCTGCCCTGCCCTGCCCTGGCTCCCCTACCCTGCCCTGCTCTGCCCTGGCCCCCCTGGCCTGGCCTGCCCTGGCCCCCCTGCCCTGGCTCCCCTACCCTGCCCTGCCCTGCCCTGGCCCCCCCTGCCCTGCCCTGCCCTGCCCTGCCCTGCCCTGGCCCCCCTGCTCTGCCCTTGTCCCCCTGGCCTGTCCTGGCCTCCCCCTGTGGGTTCTCTTACCTCCATGAACACAGCCCCGATGGTGGCCTTTCCGACGCCAAACTGCTGCCCCACGGATCGGTAGCTGTCCGGAGTGGCCAGCTTCCAGATAGCGATGCCGACCCGTTTCTCCACAGGGAGGGCACGCCGCATGGCAGTGTCCCGCTGCCTGAGTGCGGGGCTGAGCCACTGGCACAGCTCCAGGAATGTCTGTCGGGTCATCCTGAAGTGGCGGACCCAGTGGTCGTCGTCCCACTCCCCAAGCACCAGCCGCTCCCACCAGTCGGTGCTGGTGGGGTAGCTCCACAGCCGCCGGCGTGTGAGGCGGGGGGTGGAGCGGGGTGCTGCAGGGGGAGGGGCTGAGCCCAGCTGCCCTGGGGGCATGTCCTCCCCTGGGGCAAGAAGGTGCTCAGCTGCCCCCAACATGACAAGAGCCAGGGCAAGCCCTGTTCCTGCCGGGAGGGCTGGGTGGACCTCTAGCTGCTGCTGCTGCTGCTGCTGCTGCTGCTGCTGGGGGTCCATGACTGCAGCGCTCGGGGTCTGTGTGCCTATATGGCTCCTCAGACCGCGTGCTGTGCAGGCTGAGTGTATGTGGGAGGGGCCCTTTAAGGGAGCAGCTAGCTGTTGCCCCGGAAGCGCTAGTCCACCCGTTGACCCTGTCTGCAGCTGTGCCTGGCATCCCTATTTCGATGTGTGCTACTTTGACGTGTAGACGTTCCCTCGCTGCGCCTATTTCGATGTCGGGCTGCGCAACGTCGAAGTTGAACACCGACGTTGCCAGCCCTGGAGGACGTGTAGACGTTATTCATCGAAATAGCCTATTTCGATGTCGCAACATCGAAATAAGCTACTTCGATGCAGGGTGCACGTGTAGACGTAGCCTGTCTGTCACTGTTCTGGCATTATAAATGTGATTTATACTTGTACCAACTGTGTATCCACATCACAAACAAAACCAGGAAACTCTTTGGAGTATTGGAGTTTGGAGTATTTAGACATTGTTTTTAAAATGCTTTAGGTACGTCTACACTGGGATGCTACATCGAAATAGCTTATATAGCTTCACCACAGGCCCAACAGCCTCTAATAGGACCCTGTCATGCCAACTTTGGTACCTCTGTGGGCATTCAACGCCTATTCAGAGGTGCTCACCAGAGCCCCCAGGATTCCTTTTTGATTAGATGTTCTGGGCCAAAACCAGACACCTGCCCCCCCACTCCCACCAAGCTACATCCTTCACTAGTTCACCTTTTCCTTAGCAGACCTTGGGGCATTATCTCTGTTCAATCAAGATGGAGTTGTTTTTCACCCCTTCACCTACTCTGCCCCTAGAGCAGTCTCTCTCATCTTAACGTGGTGCAAAATGGTTCTCTCCACATTTCCCTCCTGTGGGTTCCTTTATAGACTCCTGCTAGAATCGCCAGATGTTTTGTTCTCTTGCTGGTAACCTACTTTGACCTTCAAACCTCTTCCCCACAGGACGAAGTGACTTCTCCCAGGTAGCGCAAATCTGTTGTCTCAAGGTATTTTACTCTGCATACATTATCACTCAGGTGCTGCTCACTAATCACTGTGTCTGGCCTGGCAAAGGTATGATGCAATCCTGCTAATTCACGGTGACTCTACCTACATATAGACTTTCCACAACATAGTAACTTCTTGATACAATTTCATAAAATCATCCACAATTCAGAAAAGGTACAAGTAGACCTCCCATTCCTTACAGTACCTCAAGGTGATCACATAGATGTTTGTCCAAGAAGTTCTTAATTCCAGTTCATTCTCCTCCTGGTAGTTATGTTAGAGAAGCTAATGCATTATCTAAAACTTTTTCCAAATTACTTTCTTAAAAAAAACAAAAAACACACAGGACCTACCCATATAACACTTCCCAGGTCTTTTTTCATATGTACTTATACAGCTATGCTTACTCCTTTTGTTCTTTGAAATGTTTTGCATGCCATAGAGATAAATGGTTATGAAGTCGTATGATGAAAGTGCAGGAAACATGGTATACCCCAGGTGCTTTGCATTGCCTGCACTGAGCACGGTTCTTTGATCTGACAAAATGACATCAGCTGAAGTGAAGATGTGTGTTGATTATTCAGTAAGCACACATCTTCAACTAAGGATAAGAACAACAATGCTCTTCTGTCCCCAGAGAGTTCCAGCACAGCTTGCTTCACAGTTTCTACCACATTAAAGTGTCTTCCCTGGAGACCTATTTTTATTGAAATATTGTACTGCTGAGAAAGGGCTTTTTGATGTGAATAGAAGAAGACTCAGGTTATCCCACTCTGAGACACAGTCACGGATCTTATTAGGTTTTGCCATTGTGGTAATTAGAAAATTGCATTAGAAAATATTAGTTGTATAGCAGCTATACAATTGCATCTATCGGGGAAAAGACAATTTCATAGTTCAACATATTCTAATAGGTTGAAACTTAAGTTGTATTTTCCCACTTTTGCTGTTAAAGGACAACATTCTGCCATGCGTACTCATATGATACAGTATTTTACTCACTGAGTAGCCCAAGTAAAAACAATGGAACTGCTCATGGAGAAAAGAACTATACCATGTAACTAAGGATGGCAAAATCTGGCACAGATATGGATTAGACCATTCTAGTATTGCAAATAAATTTTAAATGTAATAGAAATGACTAAGATTACAGATCCAACAGAAAGATTAAAACCCACCTCTGGTGCTGCATTTCTCAGAACACTGCTTCTGAATTACATCTGTACATGGATTAATTGGTTTGCACGAGAGATGTCCAAATTTGAACTTCCCCACAATTCAAAAGGGTTCAGTTCCAGTTTCAGTACAGGCCGGGTGGTAAAGAAACAGCTGACAACGCCTCTCCCCCATACTTCCCAGATCCATGTTGTGGGGAGATCTGTGCATAGAAGTGGCTATTCTGGGGGGATCTTCAAGGAATGCTGGAACCTAATCTTGCAACAGGAAATGTATTTTTGACACTCCAACGGGAAAATGATTAATAATATTTCGCAAAAAAGATTAATTTTACTTCTGTTTTTTTAAATATAACCTGTGTGCTGAAAATTATATCTGAATGCCTAGCTAATTCTTCATGGTACAGCCCTGGTAATATTGATAGACTTTGAGAACTAGTTACATTCAATAGGGTTATTGCTCAATGAATTTATTTTTATAAGTAACCAAGGGAAGGAAATGCATCAGAAAATACTAGACATCTCAATACATAAATTAGTTCATCTTAAAATCGTCTCTTAAATTATCTTTCTTTTCACACTTTCTCATATCATCTTCACCCCTTTATTTGTAGCATAAGCAATGAGCTGAAACAAACATCCAGTATATTTTTATTCTGGTAACTAATTACTGTGAAACGCTGAGAGATTCTGAGCACCACTCGCAACTCGCTTTTGAAGGACATGCAGAGGCAGGTGCTCAGGATTTTTCAGGATTTGATGCCTTGATGTAATACAAAGTGACACCAAAGCATTCAACTGCTGTTAATATAGGTCAATATGAGAAACATTTTGCTTTTATCCACTTCTTAAAGCCTTTGCAGCCAAGGCTACTTCCAATACCCTGTAGTGTAAGACAGGTATTTTTTTATTATTATTATAAAGATATTTCAAAGCTCAATAGCTGTATGTTGCCTGTGGGATACTTCTCTAGGCAAACTGCGTATTGATTTTTGGTAGCACATCTCATATTGTTTGTTATCAGTCCTAGGGGCCGCAAAGCTCAGCCTGAGCAATGGAAGCAACAGAATCCTGTACAAAAGCAACTGCAGGAGCAGACCACAGGCCAAAACTTCTAACCTCCCATAATTCTCTTTTTCCATGTGCATAAATTACTACAGCCAGCAATATCTCTTGCTGGTGCATTGGGAAAATGCATGCTAATGAAGCGCTGAATATGCATTTCAGTGCTTCATTAGTAAACTTCGAAATGGCCATTTGCATGGCCATTTCGAAGTTTGGGGCACGTGTAGACACAGCCTTAGTGACACTAGCACCAGTGCTCATTACCCTGAGCTACTGTAGTCATAATATGTATCTTAAAAGTATCTTATAAGGGTATCACATGCAAACTGGTGATGCTCTAGTCAGGAATATCAAAGTGGAATGTATGTATGTATGGGCTGCGTACAAAGAAATGTGCGTGCTGGAAATATGTTCTTAATATGTGTTTTCGAGGCAGTGTATAAATCCCAGCAGAGACAAAAGGGTGTGAACTTTCCTGTCCAGCTGAAGACAGAAGGCAATCAGAATACCAGCTTGGTAAGCAAAGAGATCAAGAAAGATAGCAAGCAGTTAAAAAAAAAAGTTCAGTTAGCCCACTGGGGTCAGAGCCTATAACTCAAGAAATCTTGGCTCTTAAGGCACAGACTTTGGGGAACTACAAGAGGATGAAGAAGACACTTGATTTACTATCGCATAGGGAATGGGACCTTGCCAATTCTCTGAATTACATCTCCTGACCTAGAGGGCTAGAATCAGGCCTGCTGACAGCAATTTTGGGCTTCAGGGCAGAGCAGACAGTGGTCCCCTATGTATGCACAAGCTGTGCCCAGGGGCAGTGGTACACCTGACATTTGGGCAGCTCAGCACGTGTGCTGGCTGGTGCCCAGTATGCTACTGTCTGTGCAGCTAGGTGCTTTCTACCAGCATGCCTGCCCCGTAGGGTTGCCAACTGTCTAACTGTGCAAACCCTCGTCCAGCTCCTGTCCTGTCCCTTTCTTGAGGCCCTGCCCCTGTCCCACCCTTTCTCTGGTTCCCTCTTCCTCTTGCTCTTTGCTCATTTTCTGCATGCCTGAGCAGGCAATTGGAGTGAAGGAGGTGGGGCATGTAATGCAACAGAGTTTGGGCACCGGTTCTGAGAGGAAATTCGGGTGCAGGATGTGGGCTCTGGGCTAGGGTAGTGTGTTAGGATGCAGGAGGGAGCCAGATGCTCAGCACTTACTTTGGGTGGCCCTGAAAGCGACCAGCACTTCCCTCTGGCAGCAGTTCCTAGGTAGCATGGCCAAGGGGGTTTCCTTTTGCCACCACCTTCAGGCAAAGTCCCTGCAGCTCCCACTGGCTGCTGTTCCTAGCCATGGAAGCCACAGAATTGGCACTCAGGGTGGAGACAGCATGTAGAGGCCCCTCCTCAGGAGCTGCAGAGGTGTGCTGGTCACTTCCTGGAGCAGTGCACAGCACAGGTAGGTGAGGATAGTTCCTTAGCTCTGCTGCACTATTGGCAATGGAGGTCAGGGCCCAGAGGACTTTTAAACTGCTCTGGCCCCTGGGCAATTTCCCCTTTTGCACACATTGTCAGGCCTGGCTAGGCTTGATGGTAACTCAATTTAAGTGAGAAAGTAGCTCAGGAAAGTGTGTAAACTTGCTAAAATATAGATTTTAGGCACTAGGAAGTGTGTTTTTGAACATACTTGTTTCTCTTCTCTCTATGTCGTATCACTTCAATTTCTGTTCTTTTTTTTTTAAACTTATTTCTACTTCTACTATAAAGCCTAACAGTGCTATTTGAGTGAATTAAGTAAGTCATTATTTAAACCAACTATCTGGATTGTTCACTTTATCTTTAGAGGCAGCAATCAATGTTGTGTGAAGTGTCCAGTCCCCTTCACTAGACATTAGAGACACATGATTCTGGGGAAGGCAGGGAATGGGGTTCACTCTGACTTACAAGGTAAGGTCAAGAATGGAAGAGTCTGGAGAAGTTTACTAGTACAGGAGGATAGAGTGGTGTGACAGACAATTGACAGTCTAATTTCCCACAGAGCTTACTCTTGCTGAGTGGGGGATAATACTGTGGCTTTGCTTCTGGATTGCTTGAGGACAGGACAGTATCAAAAAAAAAAGACCCATCCACCCGAGATGCTCCCAGCCACTGTGCCATCGGATGGGTTGCCAGCCCTGGGAGGAAGTTGTCCTGGGGGAGGGGGGAAGTCAACTCTGGGAGCAGGGCGGATGCCCCGAGCAGGGGGGATGCTGCTCCACAGTCAGCCCCTCCGACCCAGGACATAATATGGTACCAACGTCCTGTCCCTGTCTCCATACAGCTGCACCATCTGGGGACCAGGAGAGCCCCACACAGTCCCTGGTCCCTGAGAGCCCCTGGTGGATGTTGAGGGTAACCAGGCCTTACTCCACACAGTGCACCGTTGGGGCCAGAGCTGCATGGTCCCTTTGGCTGTGTCTGCACGTGCACGCTACTTCGAAGTAGCGGCACTAACTTCGAAATAGCACCCGTCGCAGCTACACGCATCGGGCGCTATTTCGAAGTTAACTTCGACGTTAGGCGGCGAGACGTCGAAGTCGCTAACCTCATGAGGGGATCGGAATAGCGCCCTACTTCGACGTTCAACGTCGAAGTAGGGACCGTGTAGACGATCTGCGTCCCGCAACGTCGAAATTGTGGGGTCCTCCATGGCAGCCATCAGCTGGGGGGTTGAGAGACGCTGTCTCTCCAGCCCGTGCGGGGCTCTATGGTCACCGTGTGCAGCAGCCTTTAACCCAGGGCTTCTGGCTGCTGCTGCTGCAGCGGGGGATTCATGCTGCATGCACAGGGTCTGCAACTCGTTGTCGGCTCTGTGGATCTTGTGCTGTTTAGTGCAAGTGTGTCTGGGAGGGACCCTTTAAGGGAGTGGCTTGCTGTTGAGTCCGTCCTGTGACCCTGTCTGCAACTGTGCCTGGCACCCTTATTTCGATGTGTGCTACTGTGGCGTGTAGACGTTCCCTCGCTGCGCCTATTTCGATGTGGTGCTGCGCAACGTCGATGTTGAACATCGACGTTGCCAGCCCTGGAGGACGTGTAGACGTTATTCATCGAAATAGGCTACTTCGATGTAGGCTTCACTTGTAGACGTAGCCTTAGTGGGCAAAGGAGGACCCAGTCAGCTGCTGCCAGGCCAAGATGGCTGTGTGGCACCTCTGGTTCACCAAGGCTGACCTGGAGTGGTGGAAGGTGGCTTGGGATAGGCTGCTGACCACACTGGAGGGCATTGGCACTACACTCTGTGAGCATGCAGCCAATGTGGCCTGCCTCCTGGCCCCCCCAGCTGCCTCCACCAAGTCTACTGATACCCCCCCTGCCTACTTTGCCCCTCCTGCAGCCTTACATGCCAGGGCTCCCTGGCCCCTCCCTGTCCCACCGGGGACCCTGCATTCAGGGGGCAGGGGATCCCAGGGCCAACAGGGCTCACGGCCACCACCCCAGCCTTGGACTGTGCCCTCTTGCCCTGTCTCTGGGTTAGGACCCCTCCTGCTCCCTCTAGGTTAAGAGCCCTCCTGCCCCGCTGCAGGTTAGGAAACCTCCTGTCCCCTGGTACACTGTCTTCCCCCTCCCCATAAATAGTGTCATGTACCTTTCAGTTGTGTATAAATGTTTATTTGCCATACACCCCCTAGTGCCATGCTCCTTGGGGAGGGATGGTGGGTGGAGGATGTGCAGGTGTGGTGCTGGTGGCAGTGGTGGTGGTGGTCGCAGGCACAGTGGGAGGCAGGGTGCATGGAGTATTAGTGTGGGTGTGGGTCACAGGCAGCCATCCGCGAAGGCCTGTCTGAGGGCCTCCCTAATGTGGAGGCTGTCCTGGTGGGCCTGGCTGATGGGGGCAGCTGCTTATACCCAACATGAGCCCCACTGGCCCCATGGGATATAAGCATCCCCCTTTCTCTCCAGCATGTTGTGGAGGACGCATCAGGTACCCACCACCTGGGGCACATGGAGGACCACGACATCTAGCCTCGTGTGAAGGCACCTCCACTGTCCCTTAAGGAGCCTGAAGGCCTGCTCCACGATGTTACGGGCATGGTGGAGGCATTGGTTGAATGCCTCCCAGGTGGGGTTGAGCTGGTCTGTGTACAGCCACGTGAGCCACAGCTGTAGGGGGAAGGCTATGTCTGCCTCCAAGGAGGGTGGCATAGTGATACCCACCCTCACTCCCTGCCACCAGGATCTCACTCTGGAAGATGAAGGTGCCAGCCCCCATGCACCGGCAGAGCCCAGAGATTCTGAAAATGGGGACATCATGGGTGATGCTGGCCCAGCCCATGTAGATGTCCATGAACCTGCCTCTTGCATCCACCAGGGCCTGGAGGATCACCGAATGTTAGCCCTTTCTGTTGACATACTGGCTGGTGCTGTGTGATGGGGCATGGTCAGGGTTGTGCATGCTATCCAATGCAGTGAGACAGTTCAGGAACCCCAGATCCTTAAAGCCCGCGACGGCAGCATCTGGATTCCCCAGACGGATGACCCTGTGCAGCAGCATTGCACTGATGGCTCTGATGACCTACACGGGAGGGGGATATGTGCTCCCATGAGGGCATCATAAGCCATCTTCCCACCCCCCTGCTAGCCCCTTCCCAACCCTCTTCCCTCCTGTCTCGTGTCTGCCTGCCCTTTGCCTGCCCCCTGCCCGCCTGGCCCTTGCCTACTCCCCTCAGCCAAGGGTTCCCCTTTTCTCTACCCCCCATACCTGCGGGGGGCGTGACATGGTCCTAACTTACTTCCATGAGTATGGCCCTGATGGTGGCCTTGCCCACCCTTAACTGTTGTCCTTTGGAGAGGTAGGAGTCCAGGGTGGCCAGTTTCCAGATGGCAATTGTGACCCACTTCTCCACAGTGAGAGAGGGCTGCATGCAGGTGTCCTGGTGCCAGAGTGCAGGGGTGAGCCAGTGGCAGATATCATTGAAGGTCTGCCTCAACATGAGGAAATTCTGCCGTCACCTTTCATCATCCCACTCCCTCAGCACTAGGTGCTCCTGCCAGTCAGTGCTGCTAGGGTGGTCCAGAGGTGCTGGGGCACCAGGAGGCAGGGGAGGTGGTGTCCTGGCCATCCCCCTGAGTAGCTCTGGGGCGACTGCAGTGACAGTGCAGAGCACTGCCTGGAGGGTGTCCAGGATGAGGGTGTCCTCATGCATGAGCTGCTGCTGGGATTCCATCCTGGAGCACGAGTGATCTCTGCTGGGTTGGGGACAGCTGGGCAGCACTCAGCTCGTGTGGGGTGGAGGGAAGGGCCCTTTAAGGGAGCAGCTGGCTGCAGCCCAGAAGGGCTAGTTGGCCATGGGACATTGTCCATGGCTCTTCCTGCCTCCCTTCTCTTGAGGGAGTGCTTGGAGCCATGTGGATGCTCCATTTTGAAAGAATGCAGTGGCCCTTTGAAAGGGTGGATCGATATGCTGATCCGCTTTTAATATATAGTCGCTCCCTTTCGGAAGCCATGCTTTCGACTGCCCTCTTTTGATTTTCACCCTTTCAAAGGAGTGCTCATGTGTATACCCAGCTATAGAGTAAACCACATTTGACAGGATTAACTCAAGGAAAAATATGACAATAACCATATGAGTATGTACAGACCTTCAACAGCTGTGAAGTGGCATAATTCTATTGATTTCTGTGGAATCATAGTACTTGTGCCAGTTGAGAATCTGTCGGCCTTTGGAAAGCTGAGTGAACAGAGGTTTTTCTGGGAGATCTCCAGTTTGCACAAAGATGTGCATCTACGTTAAATGGACACCGAGCTATTGGAATCAATGGGTTTGAGTACCACAGAGTTACACCAGAGAGGAATTTGATTCATACTTATGTAGGCTGGATAAACCATTAACTGGATTTATGAGCTTGCGTTGAGAAGCGAGTTCAAATGAAGTAACCTGGGTCTATTTCCTGCATCTCTGACACAAATGCTAAGGCCAGGTTAAACTCTCCTCATAAAATCACTGCAAGGCACTTAATTTTGGGTCTGACTTAATCCTAACACATACTTAGGCCCCCATGACCACTTAAATGCTGTTTCAGGAGTGAACAAGGGGATTCGATAATATTTCTTCTCCTACTATGGCTGTATGTGCAATCAGTTAATTTTATGTAATGTGTAGCTAGGTAAAAATTACAGTGTACTCACCGAGCAGTTCTAAGATAATTATTTGCTCTAGAGATGCATAGATAAAGCATTCACCAGGGTGTACCAGGAATGAGACACACATCTGCCATAATGGTTAATGAGAATTGCAAGTCTGAAGTGCACATCATTGAAAATGTATTCCATAAATTGCTATTTTGTCTCTGGATACAAATTGCTGAGACCCACTGAGGTCCTGCATGCACAAATCTTCTCATATCAGATAAGACACTAATATATCTTTTGAGAGCCTGGAAGAGGCAGGAAGGTTGTACCAGCAGCACGTATTGCATCCATTGTTACAAGGCCCAAGAGATCATCAGGTAATTTGTTGTCTTCCAGTTTTCCTAGTCCTGTGTAATCACTTTCTATATAAAGTTTTTAACATGCCTGCTTAAGCATGCACAGGGAATAAGGGCAGCTTATTTTAGAGGTATACTGAAAGTTTTAAGTGAAGTTCAAATACCAGTGAATTGAAAATACTTGCTTTTTTATGACCAAAAGATTATATCTATCTATCTAGCTAGCTAGCTAACATTTTGTTGTTCCTATTTCCAAAATCCTCTTTTACACCAGGTGCTGCAAGTGTTTACAAGCACCCTGCCATCAATATTTTCTGTATACTACACGAAGGCCCCAATCCTGTAGGTAGGCTGGTGTAGGGAGATGTCTGCTTCCACTTGATTCACAGTTGACTTCAATGGGGTTCCACAGAAACAGGGCTCTGCATGGCCTCCAGCATCAGAGAACTACTTGAATAATCAGGGTTTTTACCTCCAATGTGAGCTGCCAGTGGATTGACAAACTTCCAAGTCAGATGAGAGGCCCTCTCCTGAGTCTGAAGCCCAGCACAGTTTTCATAGCATGAGGTCTTCAGACTGTAGAATTGGAATCTAAAAGAAAGAGTATGTGAAGTAGGAAAACCTTTTGCAGCCTAGCTTTAATTTTTTGGTACATCTCTGAGCTCCGGTTCACAAAATCCCCATGACTTTTCATGGAACATTTCCTTGATTACAGGTTAAGGGTTCCCGAACATGTGGAACTGAAGGATGGGATGATTACTCCTTTTGTCTTTACTCCATGGCTACGTCTACACATGCACGCTACATCGAAATAGCTTATTTCAATGTAGCGACATTGAAATAGTCTATTTCGAAGAATAACGTATACACGTCCTCCAGGGCCGGCAACGTCGACGTTCAACTTCGACGTTGGGCAGCACCACGTCGAAATAGGTGCTGCGAGGGAACGTCTACACGCCAAAGTAGCACACATCGAAATAAGGGTGCCAGGAACAGCTGCAGACAGGGTCACAGGGCGGACTCAACAGCAAGCCGCGCCCTTAAAGGGCCCCTCCCAGACACAGTCGCACTAAACAACACAAGATCCACAGAGCCGACAACTGGTTGCAGACCCTGTGCATGCAGCATGGATCCCCAGCTGCCACAGCAGCAGCCAGAAGCCCTGGGCTAAGGGCTGCTGCACACGATGACCATAGAGCCCCACAGGGGCTGGAGAGAGAGCGTCTCTCAACCCCTCAGCTGATGGCCACCATGGTGGACCCCGCTATTTCGATGTTGCGGGACGCGGATCGTCTACACGTGCCCTACTTCGACGTTCAACTTCGAAGTAGGGCGCTATTCCGATCCCCTCATGAGGTTAGCGACTTCGATGTCTCGCCGCCTAACGTCGATTTCAACTTCGAAATAGCGCCCAACACGTGTAACCGTGACGGGCGCTATTTCGAAGTTGGCGCCGCTACTTCGAAGTAGCGTGCACGTGTAGATGCGGCCCATGTGTCAAATCCTAATCTTTTCTTTTACTTTTCTTCACTCATAATTACTTTTGCATTTGCTTGTATTTGCTCTTGTCTATGTGGCTTATAGTAATTGCATTTCTCTTGGTAATAAAGGGGAACTGCTCAGACAGGACATAGGCATGTTGAGAGCAATGACTCCAAAGGATGTTACAATGCCAATGGCCAAATCATTTCTGTAGCTTCCACAGGTTCAAAGGCATGAAGGGAAGGCATAAACATAGACCCTCCTTTGCTTGTATGCAGTGCTAATTTGCCCTCCTCCTTGGACATGGCTTCATCGGTAAATAAAAAAAAAAAGTCTCACCATAGGCATAAAACTCATTGTAAACATGCTCCCCAAGTTTAGCTGCTTCAAGGTTTTCATTTTTCAGGCACTATGCTGGGGAGAAACCCAAAAAGCTCTTAAATCCTAGTTGATGCTAACAAGATTCAACTGCCAGCTGGAGCCTACCTGTTTATGCAGAAGTCTGGCACCTGATCTTAAAACTGTCTCAGCAAATGAGCCCTGCACAGAAATTGCCACCTGACTAACTGATAACTTTGCCTTTAGAAGACCCCTAATTTGAGTGTTAAAATACCACTGAGCTGCAAAAAATGCTCAGGGTGGGTAATTGATATTGATTGCAATAGCAACTATTCACCTTAGCACATTACAGAGAAACTGCCTCAGGATCAGACTGTTTTATTTAAAAAATAAAAAAAATCCATCTTGAGTGTAAGTAGAAATCCAGGCATTCAACTTCAGACGTAGTACTTGCTCATCCAGCCCAGTAAGTTATAAAATGGCAACAATAAGTATAAAAGAAAGAGAAGGAACTCCATTATCCATCGTTCTCCCAGCTTTGCCATTGCACAAACGTTTTTGATTTTTCTGTCCTCGTATTCCTGTTTATGAAACCCTAATTAATAAACTGGTACGACAGATATTACAATAGCAATTCTTGTAAATGTACTACTTTTGAATATGATATGAGTTACAGAATAGTGGGGTTTCTGCCAGTGTGCATTGTTGGCCTTTTAGGGTTGCATGGCCTCTGTCTTTTTCCTTCAGTCTAGACCTGTTGCATATTTAACCACCTTGTTGTCAGGACTGTAGTCTACATGGCTGAACATCTGAGCCTTCACCTGCTCATTTCTTGATTCATTTGAAACACATGTTGCTTTATGGCTGGTTAGACCATGCTGTTTGCTAAACCACCTTTCTCAATGGGGCTTGGGACAGGCTATGGAAGAGTTACTCATATTGACATATTTTGTCAAAATTCAAGATGGTGCCAAGAAAATGTAACTGATTTCAATAAAACACTCCTTGTACTTATGGGGATCCTCATAAATATTGTTGCATCCAGCCCTAGCCTGTAAGACTTTTTATCAGCGCTACTAATTAGTTCAAATGTGAGAGAGTTGATCCAAATCCAGTATTTTCCTTAATAGGAAAAAAGTGTCCAATCACCTTTTATCATTAAATATTTTGTGGCTGTCATTTATAAATTAACATATGTTGAGTGTGTTGAGTGGCAGTTCTGAATTGTATGGACCTCTCCAAAGAGAAATTGAATGCATACAATTCTTTGAAAGTGGGGATTCTGTCACAACGATGTGGGCACCCTTTAAAAGGAAATGGGCCAGCCAACCTATGACAGAATGAGTGCTTCCCAGGTGGGTGGACAGTGGATACCTGGGCCCTATGAAGAGTGGGGATGATTGTAAGAGGAAGCAGGGAGGGATGCCCTGGAGAAGGGTGTAAAGGGGGAAATTTGGGACAGTCTTTCTTTCTCGTTCTCAGGGCTACAAAGAAAGGAGTATGGAGGATTAACAGATGACAAAAACACTGTGGGAGGCCATATCAAAGTCTTTCCAAAATTCAGGGTATATAAAGTCCACTGCCATTCCCATGTATGCACAGAGCCAGCTACCTCACCACAGAAGAAAATCAAACTGGTCAGGCATGACTTGCCTTTGATGAATCCATGCTGACTGTTCCTGATCATTTTCCTCTCCTCCAAGTGCTTCAAACTGTATTCATTGAGGATCCTTCCATGATTTTCCAGGGACTGAGGTGAAGCTAACCTGTCTGTCATTCCCTGGATTTTCCTTCTTCCCTTTTTGAAAGATGGGCACTACACTTGCCTTTTTTCAGTCGTGCAGAAACCTCCCACTCCCGATCACCATGAGTTTTCAAATATAATGGGCAATGGTTCTGCAGTCACATCAGCCCTCAACACCCTTTTATGCATTTGATCCGGCCCCAGAGATTTATGTATGCCCAGCTTTTCCAAATACTTCTCACCCTGTTCTTTTTTTCCACTAAGGGCTGCCCACAACCTTTCCATTCTTTGCTACCTAATACTGCACTCTGGGATCTGAACTTGTCTGTGAAGACCGGCAGAAAAAAGCAACGATTACTTCAGCTTTTTCCATACCATGAAGAAGTGACAAGAACTGTATGGAGAAAAATAGTTTCACTTTACACAGGATTTCAATGTTTTAAAATCTGATGTGATTCTAGTTCAGAACAAAACACCAAAACACAGAATCCTCCATGATAAGCAAAGCCTCAGGATTCCTGACTGATACATTTTGCAAGGTTGGCTGTCCCAAAGTTGTGAACCGTTGGAATCCTGGGGTCCTTCCTCAGACAGTCGGCATGGTTCATTGAGGCTACAATCCTGGGATCTCCAGCAGATGTCAGGTGGGCTGCTGAGGAGCTCAGTTGCAAGCTGACAAACTGGACAACTTTTGAAAGCTGCCTGGAAGGCAGGATTCTCTTCACCCATCCTAGAAACACTATCAAATTCTGCCAAGAACCATCTTGATAAGAAATACGGACAGCTAGGATGGTCACATCATGGACTTGTTAATAATATGGAAGATGGATTTTCTTTCAGAGAGTCTATTATTAGTCTATTGATACCTGAGGCTTTTTTAATATTCTCCATATATTGTACTTATGATTACTAAATGCAAAATGTAACTATTCAGTTTTGCACAATTTAGTCCACTTTTTTAGTCTTCTTATATTCAGTCAGAGTAACTGAAACAAATCAGTGTACCTAGACTCATGTGTTCGACATTCTCCTTATGCTAGAATTTCTGGTCTTCACATTCAAATTAGGGATGTTGGTAGTGGCATGGTCAAGAAGGGGTTAATAAGACAGGTACAATGCCCTGTAAAAGCTGATCTTCCCATGGAAATGCCCCCTCTACCCACCCCCACCGAAATAAGGGGCTTCAGAGGAGAAGTCATTGCTTCTTTAAAGTGGGAGAGCTACTTTAGATATAAGACACTTTGGCTTGAAGTCTAAATAGTAGGTGAAGCCACTTGATGGGAGCTCAATGACTGAGAAAGCTTCACATGTTGCTAACCAGCTCCTGGTTGGTTGGTTCCTGGACTGACAGCACATATTCTGGTGTGGAGGAATTTTGTTTAGTTTTGTTGCCATTTGTCTCCTTTTTGTTCCTGACTGCAAGTGACTATATTACACTTTTATGTTTCACACTGACTTCATGATGACAGTCTACTCAAGGCGATTCTTTGAAGAAAGAGGAACCCCTGTTGAGCTGAAGAGGCCTTTCCTGGCAAGCTGATGGATGTTAGGAACTGTTGAACTGGGCAGTGTCAGCAGGGCATGTAATCTGTTCATGTAATTTAGCACTGGTAGAAAAGTTTGAGTGAGAAAAGTTTGGCTATGTCTACAAGGCAGCCTAAACTCAAAATAAGCTGTGCAATTTGTGCTATGCGGATTGTATAGCTTATTCTGCATGTAGTTGGAAATAGGCTATTCAGCATTTGGCGTGGTCTATCCCATGCCAAATGTCAAAATAATGTGCTATTTTGAAGCATCCCACACTCCTCCTGCAATGAGGAGTGCATCTGTTATTTCAAAAAATATTTCACAATAAGGGGTGCATTTCGTAGACATGGAGTAGCTATTGTGGGATCTCTCAGTATCTTGAAACAGCTCTGCCGTACAAACATAGCCTTTGTGTGCTTATTAGTCTAAGAGTGTCCTCTATGCCTCTATCACAAGTCTGCTCCTGCATTCTTTGCCCACTAAAACTCTTATATAATTTTAGGTTTTAGTTTCCGGTTTTAGTTGCTGAGTGCAAGCAAGTTTATGCTTCAGGGAGTGCATTTTTTAACAGCCTGCAACAATATCTAGTAACCTTTAACTTAACTCATGATCTAGTCTTATGAAATAAAATAATAAAGCAGCAGCTGAAAATAAACGAAGGCAGTTTATGGCATATAAAAGCATGTGATTTTTAGCAAAACATTTTAAATTAATACTAGTGTAGTTTCATGATTGCAGTTAGTACTGTCACATCTTTCTCTTTCATTAACATGCATCAAGTAGAGTAAACTAATTTTATTCTAAGCACTTTCATAATGTTCAATTTAAGAACAATACTGTCAGCAATGAGAATAGACTACTTTCTCAATGTTATAGGGAAAAGATAGCTAAACTAACATTCTAAAATTAATTTATCATACTATTAAAATAATGGAATTTGGGCTGTTGCAAAAAGCAAAACTACATTTGCGCTAATGCATTATTTCTATAAGGAAATGAGTTTCTGAGGCAAGAAATTGGAATTGAGAAAGTGCAGTAAGACCTCAGTCTATATTCTAGACAGTGAATAAACTCATTCCTTGATGAATACACTGTGTTCTCTTTTCTGAACTCTGACAGTTCATCTGCCACTCAGCGAGGTAAGTTTTCAGAATACAGTACATTATAAAAATATGTAAATGTTAAACTACTTCTACCCCTTTTAATATGGAAAATAAATCTAATGGGCATATACATTAAAACAAAAATGGATAGTCAATCATGTGAAATAACCATTTGCTTTTTTTTTTTATCATTATTTTGACACAACTTCTATTTTGCTACTTTCTGGTGCAAAATCCTCAGGTGCTTAGTAAACACAAAAATGTGAACACACCAAGGCTGGGCCTAAATAAGCCCCTTCCTTTCAGAAGGGGCATGTTAATGAGTGGGTTCAAAATATGCTAATGATGTGCTGCAATGAATATGCAGTGCCTCATTAGCATAATAGTGGCTGCAGCGATTCGAAGGTTCAGCTTTTCGAATCGCGCATACCCATGGAGAAGGGACCTTCCGAAAGGACCCACCAGTTTTCAAAAGCCCCTTCTTCCTAGTACCGGATGTAGACACAGGGTAACACTTTTTGTTTGCAAAGGATAATTATTGAAGAATTCAATAAATGTTTCAACATATGTAGTATACATAACTCTTGGCAATAAAAATAAAAGGTAAAAATATGTTACACATACAAATGCCACAAATTGCAGGTCTTCAATCTGGACTGAAAGGACTTCATTGTACCATTTAGTGTAGGAACAGAGAATATACTCTTAGCTTGGATTTTCTCTATCTGCATTCTAATTTCCTATTTACTACCTCATAGTCCCCTCCAAGAATTGTATTTCTGGGTGTTTCATGCTTTGAACTTAACAGCTCTAACTTATTTGAGTAATTCCACTTTATTTCTCTGAGACTACTTATGTGAGTAAAATTACACAAATAATGAGCTCTGCCCACATCGGTACCCACAGTCATTGCCAGACCATAGATTGTAGCCTGAAAGTCTTTTCAAAGCTGAGTTTTCATTAACTTCCAGGAATTTCTGGCTCCACTTCTAAGTGTAAAATTTTTGTATCTGTATATTTTGGTGCCTCTGGTTCCAGCCTGGGGAAGAATCTGGTTATGAAATATATTTCATGAACTACCAATCCAGAGGAAAGGGTTGTTTCCAAAAATCAGAAAAATTAAGTTGGAGACGAGTGGCTATTTTTTCCTAAGTTGACTTCCCACTTGCAAACAGAATAGCTTTGTTAGATAATTTTTGACATAGCATTTTGATTTAATCAAGCAATTTTTAAATTATTTTATGTGACTAATAATTATAGAAACTTTTACTACAGGTTGAACCTCTTTAGTTCAGCACCCTTGGGATCTGACTGGTGATGAATGAGAGAATTTGCCAGAGCATGGGAAGTCAATATTATCTGTCAGCATTACCAATACTTCCACTATTTACTTGGCTTTTAGAAGACATTTAGTGTAATTACAGATAAAGAACAGCACAAAACACTGAGAGCCAGAACGGGTGGGTGTAAACGAAGTTTATGGGACAACACAAGACTTGTCCACATCTATAGCAACTGGTTGGGCAGATAACTAATATTATGTAAGATTACGAATATTGTTGGATGAGAGAGTGCCAGACTAGAGAGTTTCAACCTGCATTCACAGAATCCTAGGCCTGGAAGGGACTTCAGGAGGTCATCTGGTCCAGCTCCCTGCCTCAAGCAGGATCAACCCACACTAAGTCATCCCAGCCAGGACCTTGTCCAGCCAGGACTTAAAAAGCTCAAGGGATTTTATTTTATTTCACTTTTTTTTTCCAGAATAGTCATAACCTGCCACAATTCAAATGGCATTTCTCCGGCACCTAAGTGACAAAGCAGTGTAGTTGACTATGGGGACATTCTGACATGCTTATACTTGTTTCTCTCCTGAATCAGTATGAGAGATGTCAAAATACATATCCATTTATTGAATAAAAAGATTAGAAAAAGCTTCCATTTAATTTCTGGTCAGTTCAACATTGAACTTCATTCACCTGAGTTGTCACAATGCTTCATGGGAGCTGCAGTTTAGTTGCCTGATACCTTGATTCTCTTGAGGGGTTAGATACCAAGCTGCGTTTTGGTCATGAGACTCCCATAAGTGGGAACAGCAGTGCATTACGGGAGATGTAGTCCAGTCAAGGAACCCGACCTTTTCAGGGAAGGTGGGGTGAGGAGGAGGATGAATGAGGCTCCTGAACTACAATTCCTATTAGTCAGCAATGCAAAAGCAGGAATGGGCCTGAAATCAGGGTTAAAATTAGGTATCCAGAGGGACACCCTGAGCAGAGAATCCCAGGTGACATTGCCTGCTTTGTCAAGCAGCCCAATTTACAACAGCTCATATGGATATGGCTATCAAACTAACCCAAACTGAAGCATTGTGATTCAGTACAATGTGATATGAAATATTTTATCTGAAAAATGACAATAAAATTTAAAATGTTCCCTGAAAAACTTCAATTTTATGGAAAAAATGCTATCTCATTAAAGGTCTCCAAAGTTTCTGCTCTCTTTTATTTCTGAGCCTTCATACAGTAGTAGCATGGGAATCCAAAAAGTGAAGACTGAACTTAGGTCTGGACAATACAGTGAAAAAGCTGAATTTAAAAATGGAAAAAAAAAACTTTAAAATTTACTTAGGTGACTTCTGTATAGTGCAATACATTTTTTTTTTACATTTCTAATAACTTGTATATACCATAGCTATCTTTCCTTTAAAAAAAAAAGTTGAGCCATGGAATACTTTGCATTTACTCATAAATGGATGAGACTTTATTTTTTAATACTATTTATTTTCCTTCTGTTGAACTATGGTACAACAGCAATATTTATATTATGTTTCTAGTACAGTTAGAAATTGGTCTTCTCTTTGGGTGCGTCTACACGACCAAGTACATTCGAAAGTATGGTTGAAAGACGGACATCTTTTGAAACAACCTGCAGAGCATCTACAAACACTCTGCGAACATTTGCAAGTATCTTTGAAAGAACAGGGCCCTTCTGTTGAAGTTGGTCCTCCACCCCCGTGATGGGAAGAGCACCCCCTTTTGAAAGATTATTTCGAAAGAGAGTTAAGTGTAGAAGCTCCGCGGCCAGCTGTTTTGAAAGAAGGAGACCTCCATGGTGGTGATCATCTGGCAGGCAGCGCCACTCACAGCACAAGCAGAGACCTATGGCTCCAACGTCCAGCTGCGTTTAAAGATGCAGGCTCCCACAAAGCCCCAGGCAGGGAGCTGACAGCGTGCAGGCAGCAGGGAGCCCATGCTGCCGCACAGCTTGCTGCTAGCTGCGACACCCTAGGCACAACAGTGCCTCCCCCAGCACCATGGCCAGCAACCAGGACCCCCGGCCATGCCAGAGGCCTCCCAAGGATGCTGGGGAGTCCTCCCAGGAGGGGAGTCAGGCTCTGAAGCTCTGGGACCCTTTGTGGACTGAGGTGAGCTGTGGGACCTCCTTGCCCTTGGGGAAGATGAGGAGATCCTGCACTAGACAGGGATCTGGAGCCAGAATGTGCTGGTGTTCAAGCACCTCACCAAGGGCTTCACCAGCAAGGGTCACCCAAACCACACCCTGGACCAGGTGAGATCCAAAGTGCACCAGGGCTACTGTAGGGCCCAGTGGGTGCAGTGCCCATGAGCTGCCCCTACTTTAAGAAACTAAATTGCTTCCTTGGGCCCAAGAAGATGGGACCCCTGGCTGTGATTCTTGACAGAGAGGAACCCAGAACAGACCCAGAGGCCAAGATGGGGACCAAAGGGGAAGACCACTAGGGACCAGCGGCTGGCACCAGGTGCCCACAGCGTCTCCGGACCATGAGCAATGACGAGAGTTCAAGTGAGGAGGGCCTTCATCATTGACGTCCCATCTGGCCCATCCAGACTGGCCTTCCTCCTACTGTGTCTCTCCCAAGTTCCTGGAGAGACCCAGAAGTATGTGCCATGCATTCCAGTTACCATGGGGCTAGGGGAGAGGAGCGTGGTCCTGTTTGGGGTGGCCACGGCACACCCATATGGTTGTTGGCCCCAGGACACAGGCAGACCAGACAGCCCTGCTCCCCTGGCCTCAGAAGGCTGATGTGTGGCCCTCAGCACCATGTGGCTGGGACAGCACCATGGGCTGCCCAGCCACGGAGGGACCTGTGGGCCTGAGGGGAGCTCGTGCTCCCGACACCCAGATGGGGAACACCGGGATGCAGTCCTTGCAGGGCCTCCAGGATGGAGCGAGGAGGAGAGTTCATGGGGGCCTTTGCTAGGGCCTAATGGCCCATTCCTCCCCCACTTATGTCTCCACAGATCCAGCAGCTGTCAGCCAGACCGGGCCCGTGACAGTCCTGGGAAGCCTGACCATGGAAGGTGAGGGAAATAGGCCAGGACCCTGACCTGCTGACAGTACACGGCTGCCACCGGGCCATCCACCAGTGCCACAAGGGTGGGGAGGAGGAGATGGGGGATGAAGCTCACAGGACAGCTCTGTAAGACCTGATGGGTGTGCTTTGGGAGTAGCTTGCCATGGAGCAGCAGGCCTGGGACTAGGTGGTGGCAAACCTAAATGCCCTGGCCCAGGCCTTGGTCAGCCACCTGGCACTGGCTGCTGCCCCATCGCATGCCTCTCCTGCCCCTCCCGTGCCCACTCCACCATACCCATGCCTCTGTCACCTGCCCATCCCCTCCCCTCCCCCACTGTGACCTCCTCACAATCCCCCGTCCCAGTCTCCCTCCACAGCACCCCACTCATGAGCGTGACCTTGAGTTCTTGGTCACACCCCACCTCCCTTCAACTAGCCTAGTGTGCCTGGCTCACATATTACTGGCCAGGGCCTGCCAGATAGAGGCCTCACCCTTGCCCCTGCTCCCCACACATGCCAACCCTGGCGAGGCTGTGGGGACCATACCCCAGCTGTGCCCCTACCTCCCTTGTTGCTAGGCCTGGCTCAGCCCTGGCAGGGCCCCCAAACATGAGAAGTCAGGGGTGGATGCAGATGATGTGGATCCTGGCTGTCAAGCCCCCTGAGGGGTAAAACCCCCTGCCTTGACCCTGGCCCCCCAGGGCCCGCAGGGTGCCCACCTGGGGCTGTTACACCCCTATAAATTGTCCTCCAACCCCCTTGTTTGCTCTTCCCCCTGCTGACTGTAAATAGTTTCTCCTGGCCCCACATTAGCTGTTCCCCCTCCCACCCGTAAATAGTTCCCCCCAGCCTGTTGTTAGCTGTTCCCCCTCCTGCCTGTAAATAGTTCCATCGATCATGGAGCGGCAGACAGTTAACTTCCAGTAAAAGGTTTGTTGTTTAGTTTTATTCTGTGTCCCCTGTGCATTTGTGGTGGTGGGAGGGGGATGTATCTTCAGGGTGCTGCTGGGTCGTGAATGTGTGCAGGTTGGGGTCACCAAGGCACCCAGTTGAAGGCCTGACACAGGGCCTCCCATACCCGCGGCCCATCCTGCTGGGCCTGGTGGCATGGGGCAGCAAGGGGCTGTTCGTACCCATGCCCTGCCTTAGCAGCCAACCCCTACATGAAGGGCTCGTGCTTTGCCTCCACCAGGTTGTGCAAGGTGCAGCAGGTCCCAACCACTGCCAGGATGCTGGGAAGGCCTACCTCCAGCCTGGTGTGGAGGCATCTAACGTGCCCCTTCAGGTGGCTGAATGCCCATCTGACCATATTGTGGGCCCAGTTCAGCTGCTCACTAAAACGTCCTGGCTATGTATGCCCTGTGTATGGCCTCATCAGGCAGGCTTGCAGGGAGCAGGCCACGTCCACCAAGATGCCGGGTGGCATTGTGCTGTCTCTGATGGGGAGCTCCTGCCGGGGGATGAAGCTCCCCTCAGCCATGTGGCGGCCTAGCCCTGAGTTCCAGAACACTCTAGTGTTGTGGGTGTGGCTGGACCAGCCCAAGCAGATGTCTTGGAAGTGACCATTGGCATTGATGAGAGCCTACAGGACCACAGAGTAGTAGCCCTCGCAGTTTGCATAGGCCCTGTGGCTGTGCTCCAGGACTCGGATGATGATGTGTGTGCCGTCCAGGGCCCCAAAGCAGTTTGGGAAGCTCAACTCCTCAAAGCTCTGGATGGCATCATCCAGGTCCCAGACATGGACCAGCTGCCTGAGGATCACCTTGTTGATGGCCCAGACGACCTGCAGGGCATGACAGGGCACGCAAGTGAGTGTGGTGTGGGGTGTGATGTGCCCTCCCGTCTCTGTCCCTGCCACTCATCCCATGAATAGCCTCCTGTCCCCGACCCCACCCCTTCCCCCCCGTGGGTCTGCCCATCCCCATCCCCATCCCCATCCCCATCCCCATCCCCATCCCCATCCCCATCCTTGTCCCCGGTAGGGGACTGCCTCCCTGATTCCTGATGGTGCCACTTGCCAGTGTGCCCCCTGCCCCCCATGCATTCTAGGTCTCACCCAGGCATGGCTTACCTTGTTGAGGATGGCCCCGATGATGGCTCTGCCCACCCCAAACTGGTGGCCAATGGATCAGTGACTGTCTGGGGTGTCCAGTTTCCAGAGGGCGATGACCACCCTTTTCTGGAGTGGGAACACTGGCCTCAGGTGGCTGTCACAGTGCTGAAGGGCTGGGGCAACACAGTGGTACAGCTCCAGGAATGTCCCTTTCATCATCCTAAAGTTTTGTAGCCACCAGTCATCACCCCAGTCCTCCAGCACCAGCTGGTCCCACCAGTTGCTGCTGGTGGGGAAGCCCCAGAAGTGGCAGATGACCTGAGGGACCAGGTGTGGTTGTCACGCCGTGAGGAGGGCCTCCTTGAGGGTGGCTATCAAGGTGGCCACCTGGAGCAGCTGGTACACAGTGGCCAGGACTGCAGCCAGTGCACTGGCTACAGCCTTGATGCAAGGGGGGAGGGGGCACTACTGGGGATGCCTGGGGACAGGTAGCTGGCCCTTGGCATGTGCAGGCCGAAGCTTGGGATGGGGGACCCTTTAAAAGGATGGCAGGTGGCCACCCGAGAAGGGCCCATCCACCATGTGACCCTGCCCTGAGTGCTTCCTGCCCCTGTTCTTTCGAAAGAGCACCCTAAGACGTGTGGGCTCTCTCATTTGAAAGTGCAGTGGTGGCCTTTTGAAAGGATGGGTAGAACCTTCAGTCCTCATTTGCATGTGTTGATGCTCCGTTTCAAAAGGCCGTCTTTCGACGTTCAATTTGGAAGGCTGTCCTTTTGAAATGGAGCTGTAGTGTAGAGCTGGGTTTTCCTTGAGGCTGCATCTACACTAGCAAGTTCTTTCAAAATATTTTTTGAAAGAAGGGGTTCTTTCAAAATATCCAGTGGAGCATCTACACACAAAAAACATTCTTTTGAAATTAAATCAAAAGACAGGGCACTCCTTTTGAAATGTTCTTACTCTCCCATTTCAGGAAGAGTGCCTTCTTTCAAAAGAAGATTCTTTCAAAAGAAAACATGCACAGATGCTTCATGGGCCATTTTTTAGACAGAGCAGTCCTCATGGGGCCTGATTTTTTTGATTCCTGGCCCTTTCTTTTGAAAGAGTGGGGGCTGTGTGGACACTCTTTTGAAAGAGCAGATCACTATTTTGATACACTTTTTTGTGGGTGGACACTCTTTCAAAGGAAGTTCTTTTGGAAGAGGTCTTCCAGAAGGACTTTCAAAAGATCACTGTAGTGTAGATGTAGCCTGTTAGTTTGAAATATTAAAAGGAAGGCTGAAGATAAGTTTCCAAATACTGTATGGAACTGTAAGAATAATACAACTTGTACCATTGCAATGAATGAAAATACTGAAAATATAGAGAAAGTAAACAACATTGAGGGCTTGATCCCAAGCTTAAAAAAGTCAATAGTAAAATGTCCACTGATTCCAGTGGGATTTGGACCAAGATCTTATGTCTGTTAATCAGTAATAACTTTTTATCTGACTGTAAACTAAAGACTTAGGGATGCTGCTCACTGTCTTTCTTTTGCTGATTTAATTTCTTCACTGATAGAAAAAGCTTTTTCTTTTCTCCTGCAGTGCTTATGATTGTATATAATAAAATAAGATCAAGAAGATTCGCATTCATCTCAACTAGTTAGTTATAAAATGTCACTGAGATTTGCCCCATGACTTTTTTCTTCCATGTCATACAATGTAATACGAATAATTCATACTCCTCAAGGACTGTAGCTGTCAGCTGCAAAAATATGGCTTCTAAATTTGCCTTTAAATTGATTATGCAATGAAGTACCTATAGAAGGCTTTTTTGAAAGTTAATATGGTTTGAAAGAGCAGACCATGGCATGAATAGTTTACAGTAAAACAGGAGAAAAAAAGTCCAGGACATCAGAAAGACAAGATTTGAGTGATTTAAAAATGTAGCGAGAAAGAGGGGCACACATGTCCCCCCTTTTTTACTTTTATTGTGATGATATTTATAAACCCCCTTTGCTGGCTGAAATCTGGCACCAATTAAAGTTGCTGCACATACAAATAGAGAAACGGTGCCTGCCCTTTTCTGTTGACAACTTCCAAATAACTCCCTCCTTTAGGTGAAATGGAGAACAGATGTATTACTGAATATATACCTCATTCCCTTCTAGTATCATCAGCTCTAATAGCAGAAGAAGCAAGAGCAGCGGTCTAAAGCATCATGTAAAACGTTCTAAGAACAAATTCTCTTCATTTTTAGAAACCCTCAGTCAACTGTCCTACTCTCCACTTTGAGAAATGAATGTGATTCTTTGCAATCAACCTTTTACCAATTTGCCTCCCATTAACCTACAAGCCTGATCCCTTTCTATAATGGTGTGGAGCATGGGATGATGAGAAGCAGCAAAACTTTACCCAGGTAAGAACAAGGATATTTGTGCTGAGGTTGCTGTATATATTTTCCATCTGTAGTCCAAGAAATTGAGAAGACATAGCCAAAAAGCACAAGATACTGGGATACAAATGAGCCCACCAGAACCAAAAAAAGAAAAAAAATCCGAAGATGTAGGATGTAATTGAGATAGACATCGAAAAAACAACAACAATAACAAGATGTTTCAGGGAATTTTAATTATTTATGATTACATAATTGGATTTAAATGATTTCTATGGAAAGCAATTCAGAATTTATATTTCTTTGATTAAAATATATTGATTATATGTGACATTTACATGAAACTGGGTCATGACTTATGAAAAATAATAGCAAGCAATACCTTGGCTTGGATAATAAAGGACAAATAGTTGTGTTGGATGTTATGATACATAGTTTAACTTCAGAGAAGCTGAACCACTTTATACAAGCAACAAGTTTTGCACATGGAATTTAAGCTTTTGTGTTATAAAGACCATAATTCAGATGTGTCCCTAGTATGTATATTAATTTCTTATTATCATGTGCTTTATAACAAATAAAAGTTTCTTTCAAAAGCAGAAAGAAGAAATCTAAAGAGAACCATAATTGGAAAATATAAGCAAATATAACATTAAAATACTAGGGTGAAAGCCTTTCATTTAGAAAGATTCCCAACCTTTTCAAGACAGGGACCCATTCTGACAATCCATTAAGACTTTGCAACCTGAAGAAATTCAAAATGGGGGGAAGAGCAGAATTCTCCCTGTGGGAAAAATGCACCCTCCACTCCCCAAGTTTAACCACCTTTCAGCCCCACACTGCCCCCGCATCTCACACAAGCTCTGCACACTGCCACTACTGCTTCTTTGACAGGCCGTCACTGTCTCCTCTGTGTAGCTTCCTCCAGCCCTCTTATTCCCTTCCTCCACCTGTCATGTAGGCAGTTCCATATCCTGTCTGCTGAAATGGGACTCAATTTAATTGGTTTGAAAGGCTGGATCCTTCCTGATGGTCATTATACTAAATAAATTGAGTTCCATTTCAGCATGGCAGGACAGGGAATGGGAGCTGGAAGAATGAGCGGAGACAGCAGCAGGAACCACAAATGGCTCCTTAAAGAGCCACATGTGGCTCAGAGCTGCCCAGCTGAAGACACTTAGAAAATCTAACTGTGAATCATGTTTGGGTTTTGACCCATAGGTTGGGAATCCCTGATTCCTAGACTGATTATTCAGCCAAACAGCATCAACAACTTTTGCCCTTTCATATGGAACTGTTAAATGCAGAATTTCCTCTGCTACAGACCCATCATGAAAGCAGTACTTCTCCTGCCTAACTATGTCAAACAACAATTGAAAAAGATAAATGTTCCACTAGTTACATCGCAAAATAAAGCTTTGCTATTTTGAAAATGTTTCACAAATAGACGTATGCTTAATGTAACTCATCCTATACAGTAAACACATACATGCCATAGAATTCAATGCAAGTTCTAGATCCTGGTGTAGGGTAAATAATGCAAATTAAAAAAATACTGACATTCACCACCAATCCACAGAGTTAGCTATATATAGAGATGTCTCTAAATTTGAACAATGAATAACTTCAATGAGACATATCTTTTCCTGCAGGATATATGAGCAGAAACTATCAGTTGTTTTAAGAACCCTTTCACGTCATAAGGATCTGGCGAGATTAGGCCAATAACAGACAATCTATAGTGTGGTCCTACAAACATTTTCCATTCTTGGTAATTTCATTTTTGTATGTTTGTTTAATATAAGATTAGGATTCACGTATAACTCTTGGTTGACTCACATCCATCTCAAAATCAGAAGGTATACCTCTAAACCAGCCAAAGAAGTATGGAGTAAAGACTAAACTAAGGAATTCAAAAATATATTACAAATAGCAGTGCTTTCAAAACTATACTATATGCTATAAATTAATACCATAAATACTGTTTAATATACCATATGAACCTGAGCCAAAGCCTATTGAAATAATGAATAGACTCTCAGGCTCTGTCTACACTAGACAGTTTTGTTGACAAAACTGGTGTTCTGTCGACAAAACTCATGGAGCGGCCACATTACAAATGTGTTCTGTCAACAGTAAATTGACAGAATGCAGCACTTTTGTTGGCAACCTTCTGCCATTCCCCCAGGAGTCAAAAAGCCTTTCCCAACAGATTCTGTTGACAGAAAACCAGGGTGGATACTTGCGGGGTGGATGGTAGTGGGGCGCTTCTCTCAACAGAACAGTTCTCCATGATGGCGGCCAACTGGCCTGGGGGGAAGCCCCGTCCACAGGAATCACAGTTCTATGCTCCCTGCCTTCAGCCATTCTTAAAAGCGCAGGGAGCCCTGGAAACCAAGTGGCAGGGAGCTGAGAGTGGAGAAGCAGCCCAGCAGCACATGGCTCTGCACCTCACTCCAGAGTCACTCCCTGCTGCTTTTCCTTGCTATGGCAAGCCAACAAGTGAGCCAGTCAGTGAGCCAGCCAGCACATGACTCCCTGGGACCTTCTAGGGAGCAACCAGAGGGGTCAAAGGAGCCCCACCCCGACACAGGGGTGCAAAATGCAGGGATCCATCCTGGATTGGGCCTGAGGTCAAGGACCTCCTCAGCCTCTAGGCTGATGAGGAAATACTGTTGGACCCCTCCACAAGAGGTGCAATGCCCCTGCGTATGCCTGGCTGGCCACCGCCCTGACAGCACAAGGCCACCCTGCCTGCACTATGGAACAGGTGTGGGTGAAGGTGTAGGAGCTGCACAAGAGTATGACCAGACCCAGGACACTGGCCAGAGGTCAGGGGAAGGACCCCACCATCTACCCCTATTACTTGGAGCTTCACCACCTCCTGAGGGGAGATGACACCTGCCCTCCTCCTGCACCTGGGGATGCAGCCAAGGAACCCCCTCCCACAACTGGAGCCAGAGGAGGAGGAGAAGGAGCACCCTGGGGACTAACTGGAGCCAGAGGTGGACACAGGACCTGAGGTCAGCAAAAGCACCTTGGTGATCTCCATGGACTCAGGCCCCTCTTTCCAGGAAACCTCCAAAGAGTCCCTGGACCTGGGATCCTTGATGGGTCACACAACTCAAGGTGTGGAGGGCAGATACAAATGGAGCATGTTGCAAGGATCACCAGGCCAGCTCAGGTAGGACCTCATGCTGCATTCCCGGCATGTGGAACCATGTGCAAGGCAGCATGTCCCACCTGGACACAGAAGATAGTCCACTGCCAGACTCATGAAAGGCTGGATGAGCCCCAGGCCCTGGGTGAGGGGAGACCCACCAGCCCCTGCCACATCTGGAATCAGGCCAGCCACAAGGGCACTGGCCTGACCCCAGGCACTCTAAGGGGTGTGGGTCCCCACAAGCAGGCACACACACAGCTGACAGTCAGCACTTGCTCCTTGGGAAAAGTGTTATGAGCGACAGGCTTGTGTAGAGACCTTGGGAGCGCCAGACTATTGCTGGGCCACCCACCACCCATGCAGGGACCACCCTGTGGCTGGGCACCTCCCTTCTGGCACTAACCCATCAAGTTGGGAGGGGCCCACAGAGGTTAGCCTGGTCCCTGAGGCACCCCAGACACCCCATGTGGCAGGGCCTGCATTCCAGGGTGCACATGCCTGTACTTCTGGGACACTCTTGGCCTGAGGGGTGGTGGCTGCTGATCACAGTGGGTGGGGGGCAGGGGCTTAGGGGCTGTGTTGCATGAATGACTCATCATCCCTCCTCCTTGTATTCCTTACTGCTGCACCATCTGAGAGCCAGGCCAGCCACACATCACTGCCAGGGCCAGCCAGCCCCATCCTGGCAGTGGTGCAAGTCAGCCCAGGACCAGCACCAGGGCAAGCCAGCAGACCACCGCCACAAGGGCCAACCTGTGGCTGGCGGGGCTGTCTCCAGGAGAATGACAACTGCCAGAGGGCCCACACTGCTGCCCTTGTGACACTCATTGGCCTCCTGGCGCAGTGGCTGTGGGCCGACTGGGAGTGGCAGGCTTGAGCCTGAGAGTGGTAGACATGGGCTTGGGACCAACTGATGCCCCAGTTATATGCTGACACTGGTGTCTGGCAGGAATGGCTGGCCCAGCCACATGCAGCTGCCTCCCCTGTTTCCCCCACCGCAGATCTCCCTACAACTATCAGTCCCCACTTGCCCCTTCCCCCATTGCCCCCTGCCCCTGCTGCCCTGATGCAGCGAGCCATTCCCCCAGGTGTGGTGGACCTGCTGCAGTTGGTAATAGCCATGGCCACTCCATCCTGCCACTCTCCAGGCCCCAGAAGCTACGCCTGTCCTCCCTGCTCCCCAGGCTCCACGTTCCCCTTGAGCCTGACCCCACTGCAGCCACACCACCTCTGTATCTCTCTTGTTCCCTGCCCTGACCCACCCCAACAGGGACCCTGAACACAAGCCGACCCAAACAACCCTCTGGGGTTGTGGCCCCCCACCCCCTCTTTTGACTGAGGCCCCCCAACCAAGTTCAGATGCCCCCACATTGCAAGCCCCCCTCACTGTATATAATTACCTGGTATTGCATATTGTACATATTTTTCCCACAGTATTTATTTTGAATATGTTTGTCTATGTTGAAGTAAAAAGTTATTCATTAACCAAATCCTTCTTTATTGGAAAGGGTTTGCGGGGTTGGGGCAATGGGAGGGGATGTGATGGGGACAGGGTAGTGCTGCCGGCCTGAGGACTCTGCTGGGGAAGTGTCCTGGGGAGGGTCATTGAGTGAAGTTCTCCCTTAGGGCCTCCAAGATCTGCACTTCATCATTATGGGCTTGGCAGACTGGAGCTGCACCCAGGTGCTCATAGCCATGGTCACCATCCACCTCCTATCCCAGCAGGAAGGCCTCTCCCTCCTGCTCCACAAGGCTGTGCAGGGCACAACATGCCTCCACCACTTGGGGGAAGTTGTGATCCCCCACTTTCAGGTGGTGTTAGGCGATGGCCAGGTGAGATGCCACTAGTGACCAGGGTAAGAGCTGCTGAAAAGCAGCTAGGTTATTTGTTTTGTGTTTGGGTTTGCACAGTAACAGGAGGAGTCAGGTTACCACTTCATCAATTACTTTGTTTATTTATCTAACAAGTTAATCTCTTACTGTTACAATGTTGCTTTGTTTGTCTACCTAGCGAGTTAAGCTCTTGTGGTTACAATTATGACAAGGTTTATACTTTGATTACAAATAGCTAGCATACACTCTAATTCATAGATTTATACTTGTTAAATTCATATATCTATACTTGTTAAATTCATAGAGCTATACTTGTTGAATGCATGCAAAAAGAAATAGTAGTAGCAGTAGGCATCCTTCAGTCTGCATAGACTATGGATCGCGCCCTTTAAAGTTTCAATTTAAGACTTCATTTACAGAGTCTATTGTGACTATAAAGACCCACATGAGAGTGACAGTCCTTGCTGCATCTCTTGCAGATGTAGTGGGTGTCTGGCAAGTCTTTATTGTGCTTTCTGTGCGCTCGCTTCTCCTCTGCTAGCTGTCTGATCTGCAACTCGCCCTTCTGAAGGCCCTTGTGTGTTCCCTGCCTCCATCTGCGCGGTCATCTGCTAGTTCTTCCCAGTTGTCCAGCTCGATGTCTACCACTCTGAGGTCTCTCTTGCAGACATCTTTGTAGCGCAACTGGGGGCGTCCGGGGGGGTCTTTTGCCAGAGGCTAGCTCACCATACAGGATGTCTTTTGGAATCCTTCCATCATTCATCCTGTGGACATGGCCAAGCCAGTGGAGTCGACGCTGCCTGAGGAGGGTGTGCATGGTTGGGATTCCAGCTTGCTCGAGGACGGCAATATTGGTAACTCTGTCCTTCCATGATATTCCAAGGATGCACCTGAGGCAGCGCAAGTGGAAGACGTTCAGCCTCTTTTCCTGGTGGGCATACAGGGTCCAAGTCTCGCTGCCATAAAGGAGGGTGCTGAGGATGCAGGCTCTGTAGACTTGCATTTTGGTGTGAGTGTACAGCTTGCTGTTATTCCACACTCTCTTGCTGAGTCTGGACAGAGTTGTGGCCGCTTTTCCTATCCTCCTATTTAGCTCAGTGTCCAACGACAGGGTGTCAATGATGGTGGACCCGAGGTAAACGTACTCGTGGACAACCTCTAATGTATAGTTGTCAATGCTGATTGATGGGGATTCAGCAACATCTTGACCAAGTACGTTTGTCTTCTTTAGGCTGATGGTAAGCCCAAAGTCCTTGCACGCTTTGGAGAACCGATCCAGCAGTTTTTGAAGCTGGTCTTCTGTGTGAGACACTACAACAGCATCGTCTGCGAACAGCATGTCTCTGATGAGGACTTCTCGCACCTTAGTCTTAGCTCTCAGCCTTGCAAGGTTAAACAGTTTCCCATCAGATCTTGTGTGCAGCAAGATGCCCTCTGTTGAAGATCCAAAGACATGCTTCAGGAGGAGTGCAAAGAAGATCCCAAACAACGTCGGAGCAATCACGCATCCTTGTTTGATGCCGCTTCTGATTCTGAAAGCATCCAATAATGCGCCGTCATATTGGATGGTTCCTCTCATGTTTTCGTGAAACGACTGGATCATCTTGAGTAACCGTGGAGGACAGCCTATCTTGTGGAGCAGTTTGAACAGACCACCCCTGCTGACCAAGTCAAAAGCCTTGGTCAAGTCGATGAAGGCTATGTAGAGTGGCTTTCTCTGCTCCCTGCACTTCTCCTGCAGCTGCCTTAGAGAGAAGACCATATCAACGGTAGACCTCTCTGCACGGAATCCGCACTGTGATTCGGGGTACACCCTCTCAGCAATCTTCTGGAGTCTGCCAAGGATGACGTGAGCGAACAGTTTACCAGTGACGCTTAGGAGGGAGATTCCACAGTAGTTGTTGCAGTCGCTTCTGTCTCCTTTGTTTTTATACAACGTTACAATGTTAGCGTCACGCATATCCTGTGGAACCTCACCCTCTTTCCAGCACAGGCACAGCAGCTCATGCAGGGGTTCCAGGAGTGTGTCCGCGGCACATTTGATTACCTCTGGTGGTATACCATCCTGACCAGGGGCCTTTCCTGCTTCAATGCTGTCGATGGCTGCCTTCAGTTCATCCACAGTCAGTTCTTGATCCAGTTCGTCCATTACTGGTAGGAGCTTGACGGCATCAAGGGCTGCGTCAACCACAACATTCTCGTGTGAGTACAGCTCGGAGTAGTGCTCGACCCAGCGCTCCATCTGTTTGGCTTTGTCAGCGATGACTTCACCAGATTTGGATTTCAGAGGTGCCATCTTGTTCTGGGTGGGTCCTAATGCCTTCTTCATACCCTCGTACATTCCTCTGAGATTACCAAAGTCCTAGCAGGTCTTATTCTTACACCTGCATTACCAATGTGGCTTGGCCAGTTTCCTCTCAATCCCTTGGGAAGAAGTCCTTTGTCCTTTTTTTCCAGGAGTCGAGCGTCCCTGGGACTCCTCATCAGAGCAGCTCAACGGAGCTATCTACTTTTATGTATGGCCACAATGTATCTTCCAACAGTAACTTTTGTCAATGGATGTCTGTAGTGTAGAGGTAACCTCAGTGGCTACAATGGGTTTAAAAGGCCCTAATTATACATAAGAATTTATTATAAATAGACTGCAAAGTTAAACGCATGTTATATCTGCAGATGACAATGACATTGTGTAGCAGGGATTTCTTTGTGAGGGGTGTAGGTCATGAGAAAAATAGCTCTGGCCCTGTATCCATTGGTAACCTGCCCAACACTTAATTCTATCTGTCAAATCCCTCATCATTTCAGCCCAAGGGCTATGGAGAGCTATTTGTGTGTATGAGGAGTTTGATTTCCCCCTGTTCCTCCTAACCTTTCCATCTACCTTCTTCAAATTTCAATGAGGAGCATCGAGACCTGTTACCATAACACTCACTCAAATTTGGCCTGGCCTGCCCTCCATCATAAGACCTGCCCCTGCCCCACCTCCCCCGCCAACAACACATTTAAGTGATGGAGTGGCAGTCATATCAAATTTCAAATGAGTGGCATGGTAACTTATACTGCAGCTTCACAGCATGGCTTGGCTTGGCCAAAGAGTGTTCAGACCCTGGCCCTTGTGCTGGACTTCTTCCTCCTTCAACCCGTATGGTTCAGCCCATCCTCAATTCAGAGTGGCCTAGCCTCACTTGTGGTTTCCCTGGGTTCTTCAATGCCCTCACCAAGACTAACTAATGGTGGAAGGGGAGGTTCTAAAGGTTGTCATTCCCTTCATCTCTTCACAGGCTGAGTGCTGTGGGGGATGGAGGTGGAAAATCAGAGCCACTATGTTCCCTCCGGTCCCTGTTGCTTGTAGGAGGAAACACAGTTGGACTGAGTTATTGGGCTATGTCTCCTCTGCCCTTGACTTCTGTGAGGATAACAAGCAGAGACTCTGTTGGCTTCCAATAGGGCTGAACTTCATAAGAGGACTGGAGTTTCTCACATCATTGGAAAATGAGCTCCAGCCCCCTATGCCTCACTACCCCACACAAAAAAAGACATAGCAATGTTTCCATAATATACTGCATTTTCCACAGGAATCCTGGATCCTTCAGCACATAGGGCTTAAGAGTATTTGACCTTCATTTTCTTCTCACTTTCTTTTCAAAGCCATGTGTGTTTGTAGTTGTGCAATGTATTTTATGCATGTGTATTCAAAAATGTATTAAGCAGAACAGAAACATATGCAAAGATGATACAGACATGCCCTGCCCAGATGCATACCCAGTACAAATTATGACAAGGCTCACAATGTTTCTTTGCTTCCCTTTTGTTTTGTGAGTGATTGCTTCTCTCTGCATGCTTGCTCGGTTCTGCAAGCTCATACATTGAGGAAGACAAGACTTTGACCATCCTTCACTACTGTCTACCTTCTGTCCACCCATGCAGATTGGAGGAGCAATAGTAACTCCACAGAAGCTTCTCTGTCATTACTTATCCTTATGTTATGTCTTCTTACTCCTTGATATGGGAACAGAGGACAAGAGGAAATCTTGTCCTATAATAGAAAATAGCACTTATGGAGAAGTCTTAACAAGTCTGGAGGGTCATATAGCAAACAAATAATTCCGTATCAAAATCTTCTGGGTGGTTTAAAATCCATAGTTAAGAATATCAATCTCTCAAAATCAATAGATAATTTTTTAAAAAAATTCTAAGTTTAATCCACATTAACATCTTTGAAACTTTTCAGAAGAAGAAATATAGTGTAAAGAGTAATTGACATTATCTCTTTAATTACTAATGCTGATTTGTCAGTTTTAATATATTTTATTCCCCAAGAGCAGTATTTCTTTACACAAACTAAATAATTTTTCAAGCCTATGAATTGGACACAAGGCATTCATTTAGCCCTTGTCCTGGCATAGTTGATAGAAAACTTTAAAAATCCCTTTTGAGCAAAGTTGTTACAAAAAAGAATATTGACAAAAGTCTGGTTCATATTTATTGGAGAATTACTTCCATGTGGAATGTCAACAGAAAAGACAGCCTCTGTCTGAGAATATAGCATTGTTCTTTTGTCATCATAACAGACACATATTTTTCCCTCCCATGATACTAAAGATTTTCATGGATGTGAACGATTTTGCAGATTTGGGGCTTTTCTTTTTGCTATTCATTGTATAGTTTGCTTGCACCTACTTTCTTTATTAACGAATCAGGAAAAAAGCCATTCAGTCTAATAAGATATCCTTGTATCACTGAATGGTTTTAGAGAACATTTTACTCTAAAGAGGGAGAATGTGAGAACCCTCATACAGAAGGATAGTTCAGGAGGTAAATATACAGGCTGTGGATAAAACTGTTTATAGTCTTTCTATTACTCTGGTGGATTCCCTAATAAGAATGATCTTCAGGGACTCCATATTAAATAGTTTTACATGCGTTAGTTAAGCAGGGAATATTTTCAGCAATGACTTATAAAAGGTAAAAACACACTTTGTTCTTAAACAAAAAATATTGACCTTTTGTTCCTGAAGTAGAAATCTGATGTGTAGCTGTAGGTTCTTATTTATTAGCACTACCATAAGGAAGAAAATGGTTTTACCCTGGATTTTTATATAACAATACTTCTTGAATATTAGAAAGGAGGGACAGCTCATCAACTAGCAAAGTGGGATCAGCATGCTATACCAGATAGGCCTCTGTCCTATTCCCAGGATGCAATAACAATGGAATTATGGTCAGTGCACCATAATATTTGTAGGCCCAGATGCGATGAAATTGTCTTTAAAACACATGTTGGCATTTATTTTTATTTATTTGTTTGCTTTTTTTCTCATGGTGTAACTGCAGGGCAGAGTTAATGTCAGTTGGGTAACCTAAATGTACATTTCCTTTCCTTTGCATATTTAGATTTCTTTGAATATAAGTTTATCTCTGAAATTTTCTGAGTTTTTAATTTTGGGGTTTAGAATAATTTCAGCTTCTTTTTAATACTTAACATATGTATATGGGATCCTGGACTTGGGTGAGGACTGTAATACTAATATAAAAAATAATCTGTTTCCATTACTAGGTAATTGCCCATAACTTTTCTCCTCTGATCTTTTCTTAGCACTTCAATTAAGATGATCCTCCATTATGATATTTACAGGAAACTCTTTGATATCCAGCATTCTATTATCCAGAACCCTTAAATAACTGGCATTTTAACCATAACTAAATTTTAGTTACTTTTTCCATAAATACAGTATGGTGAAAGTAACTACAAATAAATATAGCAAATACAGTATAAGTTTACAGTGTACAGTACTACTGTCTTTGGTAAATAAAGTACTCTGCATACATTTTTGTTTGTTTCTTAATACCTAATCTTATTTTTCTTTAGTGTTATGCATTGCTAGGTATACCTCTCTATTAGCCAGAATATTTGATTATCTGTCAACCTCCCAGTCCCAGGGCTGCTGTATATGAAAGAGTTTACTGTAATATAAGGATTCCATTTCTATTTCTGCATCATGTATAAGAGACACACATCTCCTAGAGCTGGAAGGGATCTTGGGAGGTCATCTAGCCCAGTCCCCTGCCCTCTTGGCAGGACCAAGCACCATCCCTGTCATGTATTTGCCACAATCCCTAAATAGTCTCCTCAATGATTGAGCTCACAACTGTAGATTTAGCAGGTGACTGCTCAAACCACTGAGCTACCATGTTAGAGCTGTAAGGCTCTTAACAATTTTGCCACACTTTGGCATTGTGATTCCTAATAACTGTGCCATACATTTGATTTAGAACACAATTCTGCAAATGAGCCCAAGAAAATATTACATAGGATATGGAATTTTACATTGCCTCACACCTCTTTTGATACAAGTTTGACAGTGTGATCGAGGAGAGCACTTAACTATAATTTGTTTTTTTTGGGGGGGGAGGGGGGGCTTTGAAGGTTGTCTTTTTTTTTCTTTCATCTTTTAGAAAGATTAATAGGATTTAGGAAATCAGATGTTTTTCTCTACCATCTTAACATCCCTTGGTTTTTAAACTTTATTCTTTTGTATTAAGTGGCATGAGATTTTTTTTTTTGTATTTTTCCTGTGGAAGAATGGCTGGTCCTTTATCCAATTTACACAAGGCCCATTTTTAGTTATTTTGATTTGCTTCAGGAAACCAGATACTTCAGAGTCTCAATAGTTTAGTCCCTACTAATCTTCAAGTGCTCTTCTTTTCTTCTTATTTTAAATCTGGGGACAGTGGTCTCATGGGTTCCTGTCACCTCTCGAGTCTCATTGGGTGCATCTACACTAGGAACTAACTTCAAAGTTAACTTCAAAGTTAGGTGCTACTTTGAAATAGCCAGCAGAGTCTACACGTTTTCTCTTACTTCAAATTTAACTTTGAACTAAGGGAGCCCAAATTCGAAGTCCTTACTCCATTCCTGGGAATGAGGTAGTGTATAACTTCGAAGTAGGGTGTGTTAGACTCTCAACTTCAAAGATTGTTACTTTGAGGTTGTATTTCAAAGTAAGCGACTTCAAAGTTATTTTTGTAGAGTAGACATGGCCATTATGGTGCTTAACCTATTCCTTTTCTTCTATCAGGGTAGACAACTATTTTCCTAAATCTTCTGTAGGTACTTTAGTGGAGAGACAAATTAAAGTTTGATACCACTAGCTCGTCATGCCTTCTTTTATCTCCGATATACACCTATACATGTATATTCAAAATCTTTTTTGTATTGCAGAATATTCTATGCAAAGTGTTAATTCAGAGGTATTGATCTTGTTATCTAACATAAGCTTAAAATGTTTCTTGTTCTTTGACTAATAGTCCCCATGAAGGCACCACTTTTCATAGAAAAAAAAGTACTGTAATTGATTTTATTTGCAAAGTATATGTCCATTCCTCTCATTTAGACACTTTAAATCAAAGTCTAGCCGGAGGGATGTCAAGTGATAAAAGGTTTTATTTTGCAGACCCCAAGGCATACTATTACATAGTCAGTAGGGGATGATGACCCATTTTAGAAACAAAATGCAAACTGAGAAAAACCTTCTCTCAATTTAAAACCAAAACTGGACCAATTTTTTTACAGAGTTACAAAAAGTTTGTTAGCAAATTTTCATTCTTGCCTATATTTATATTCTACTTCCTGATGACTGTAAAAAGACCAGAAGTGGAAATACTGAAATACTCCCAATGAATACTCCCTACTATTCTTCCTAGTAAGACTAATAGGGAGCCCAAAACTAAGACCCGGAAGTCTTTTGGGCTTTAGTTAGTTACGTATTATTTTCAGCACAATCCAGCTAATCAAGGTAGCACTTTACACCTCGGAGTGCTTATTCAAACCAAGGAGAGATTTTCTTAAACTTCTTGTGAAGATTTTTAAGTTTACCCATCATTGTATCTTACACTGGCTGCTAAAAAGTAGAACTATTGCATTTTTGTTTTTCTGGACTTTTCACCAGGTAAAACAGGCTTATCTGCTTGATATGAAGAGACTGAAGGGGAATAAAAAAAAGTCTTAGTGCACACCGATGTTGTGGTTTAGGCTTAATCCCTCACAGGCAAACCTTTATGTCCTCCAGCCAAACCCAGGTGTAAGGGTGCACGCACATCAAGATGATTGTAGGATTGGATCTCCTGTTTGGGAAAAGGTGCAGGCAAACTTCTGCTTCTACTCCAGCCTGTATCTGTGAGTTCAGGTAGTGGAGGTATAAATACAGATATGGAGCTCCTTCTCTTTTCTCCTTTATGTGCACATATTCTTCTATTCTTCCTCTGTGTTTCTGGGCAAGGCTGCAGTGTGAAGTATCGCTTTGTGGCTCAACTGGCCTACAGAATATGTACTTCTGTATAGATGATGCCCATGCACAGCAGAACTGATTAATAAGGTCCAAATACAGATCCTGTCTGTCACTGCACCAAGTATATAGTTGTAGCTAATTAGAAAGTTACTCAAACGCCAATACTTGTTGCTTAAGAATTTGCTGTTTGTAGCTAAGTGACCTGAAAGATTGCAGTGTGGTAACTCAGAAGGAGCTGCTCTGTGCGCTAAATCTAGCTGAAAAATTCATGACATGTTCAATTACATAACTAAGTGCACTCTCTCACTAGCTGATTTGTAGCAAGACTGACTCATCTCAGGTTTTTAAAAACAGCAAAATCAATTATTCCAAATTAGAGTGATTACTAGAATAATTCCAGTAAGAAAATTTTCCATGTTACGTGAGCACAGAAAATGCTTTGTTTTTTAAAGTGAACTAGACTTTTCACCCACGTAATCAAAAAAGGGATTTCTTTTCAGTCTTCCTCCCAACTGTGTACAACAGAAAATATTTTAAAAATTAAAAGAATTAATTTGCACTTGCTCACCACCTTTCAGTGGAAGATGTCAAGATTTTACAAATATTAATTCAGCTGCATAGTGATCCCCGTGAGATCAAGAAACATTATGGAACCTATGTTTTCAGATGAATAAACTGGAAGGGATTATTTTCCCACATAAAATCTCAACTTCTGAGCAAAAAAATAAAATTGAATTCCGCCATAAACTTTAATCTGAAAGCCAATTTTTTCAGTTTGTCAGCAATGCTTTATAGTTTGGATGATGCATTCTCTGCAATGGGACTGGATTGTCCAGGTGAGCCATGTCACTCACGACGAACTGTGATCTTTTTTTTCAGTCACCACTCTGCATCATGGGAAAGGTAACCTATCTGGGCCATCCAGCCTATAAAGGCACCAGAGTTCTAAAATACAACTCCTAAAATGCACTGAGGCAAGGTGTGTGTGTGTGTGTGTATGTGTGTGTTTCTGTGGATGGAAAATTTTTAACCAAAACTAACAAATGACAAAATGTTAGCAGCTTGTCTACCTACTGACACCAGATCATTGATCGATCAGGTATAAGAACTCATACATTCTGTCTCTGAGTCACCTCATCTACATACATAATATTCCTTGATGGATAAATAATTAAAACAATATGTTTTCATTATATAAGACTAAATTTCATCACCAATACATTGTAGGTTGGGCTTTGAGATGGCACGTCTTTACAATCCCGGATGTAGTAGTCACCCACATAAACAGATCAAAAAGGAGAAAGTACTTATTTTAAATCCATGAGTATATAATAATAATTAAGAATAACAGCACTGCAGAGGGGCATATCACAATCACTGGTTCCCTGCCAGCTGCCTATCGTTGTCATGCCAATTGGCAGCAATTAAAAATATTCCCTTGCTTTCCTCTCTAAACTGTGCAAACTAGTTATTTACACAGTGAGTAAGCCTGGATTTCTCAGGATAGCACTTCAGAAGCATATACCTTAATTGCACAATCTGCACCTGATTACGCCACATTGAACAGTGCATTTCCCTTTATGCCCCAATAGACAAAACTAATGGTGAGGATGCCACAGAATGGATGGGCTCAAGTACCCCATGTGATTTGCCTTGTAGCTGCTCCACTCTTGTAGAATCTGTGCCTAGATGGATTTCACTTGTGATTTTGCATGCCCTTAAGTGCACAAATTTAGAATCCTTTAATAAGCACTATCCAGTTGGTCTGTGCCTTTGTTCTCTTGCCCTCCTACTGAAGAGAATAAATGACAGAGTAGTCCCTAGCCACTTCTGTTTCCTCATTTGTTCAGAATGTCAGCAGAGATGGACTCCAAAGGAGGATGGGGATGGAAGGTTTCGTTTACCATGAATACAGGGGACTGGACTTGATGACCTCTCAATTATGCTTACACTTCTATGATTCACTCAGTTCTGTCTATTAACCACTTTTCTCTCCAGAAGTGTCCTCAAGCCACCCATCATCGACTACTTATTAGTTTCTTTAACTTCGCCTGGCTGGTAAGAAAGATGTACCGTCCTTCTGTGGTAAGTAGAAAGTTTTATATAAACTGGTGAATTTTGCATAGTGTTCTAGAAAAAGACCAAGCTAGCTGTCTCTCCCATGTCTGTTGGTATGAAGTTACACAGTCCAGGACCCCGCAGAAGAACTCTCTATTACTGATTCAGACTGAATTTCATGAATTAACACTATTTCCTTCTAAATACAACTATTTCAAGAGTTTTATAGAAACATGGTGTCAAGTATCAGAGGGGAAGTCGTGTTAGTCTGGATCTGTAACAGCAACGAAGGGTCCTGTGGCACCTTATAGACTAACAGAAAAGTTTTGAGCATGAGCTTTCATGCTCACAAAAGCTCATGCTCAAAACTTTTTTGTAAGTCTATAAGGTGCCACAGGACACTTGTTTGCTGTTATAGAAACATGTAATGGAAAGCTATAATTCCCAAAGAGCATTTTACATGCTCCAATATAATTAAAGTCTTCCATTGTTAATGGGCTAAGATAGGCCCACAGTCTCTGCTAATTTGTAGTGTTCAAGCAATATTTGTCCCAGGATTTGAGAAACAGAAAGTGAATGAAGTAATATCTCTTACTAGGCTTGCTTCTGTTGGTGCAGCCTTCGAGATTCAAAGAGCTCTCCTTCAGATCTGGAAAAATTAAATAGACCATCATATATAAACAAGTGGCAAAACAGATTGTTAAGCATAAAACGTTAACAGATGTTGCAGGAAACCATTTTAAAATGAAGTGGGCAAATAACACCTTGACAATCATCAGGGAAAAGGGGGAGGAGATAGCAGGTTATCTGTCACTGTAATCATTGAATCATAGAAATAAAGGACTGGAAGGAACTTCAAGAATTCATTAACTTCAGCCTTCTGCATTGTGGGAGGAACAAGTGAACTTAGACTACTGCATAGGTGTTTCTCCAACCTGTTTTTTAAACTCCCAGTCATGGGGCTTCTAGAACCTCCCGTAGAAGCTGTGAAAATGGTCACTGCAGGGGCTATACTGAGAATACTCAGTGAGGGAAACTGCAGGGATATGGACAGATAATCCCTCAATCTGGTGGTTTATTCTATAAATAGATCTCACCAAGCAAGTAACTAAACAGCTTCTGTAATACGTTACTGGTTACCAAGAAGCCAAAATACAGTTTGTTTAAGCAATTCAGCCTTTGGCTTACACCCAAATAGCCATGTCTAATATAGTAAGGGTCACTTAAAACTTTATTCACTTTACCTAAAGTTCTGGCAGTCCCAACACATTACCCACCACATGAATGAATATTTCACATTTTACCCTAGTACATACTAACAGACAATCCCTATCAACTAAGATTTTCAAAGAAAAGGAAGTTAGAGAGGTTAACATATCATTATATATACAAACAGTGCCATTTTTTGTAAAAAAGTTAAAAAAAGAGGTGTTGTTAATCAGCTGGGGCTCCTGGCTCCTTTCCCACAGTCAGTCCCAGCAAGTACCGCCACAGAAAAAAAAACATGTATTCAAACATAGTCAGTTTCATGGCAGAGATGGTGATTCTGCTGATTTATATAAATCCTGTTGGAATTAAAGTAGAAGTTAGACTCTAATAGGTGGTATATATAGAGAGTTTGTTCAGTTTCCCCCATGAAAAATTACAGGGCTAATCCAGAATAGAACTGGAGATCTCAGTCTTGCAGCCTAAACTTCCCCTCGTAAAGTTTAAGTTGATGTGAAAAAGTCAGGATCAGGCCTGAAAATTCTTCATAGCTGGAGTTCAGCTGATAAGCCTCTTGGCAGCAAACGATCCCAGCAGGCAAACTGTGGATAAGGAGTAGATAATGTACATTGTTGCTTTGAAGTAAATCCCTATTTCCGAAGTATTCAAAAATAAAAAGTTGTATTCATCAGCATAAGGGAATTAACCCTTCAAACAGTTCATAGGTAGTCTACTACAAACTTCAAAAATGAAAAAAATACAATGTTATTATTACAACACCTGTTCCATCGAAATGTAATATCCTCTTTTGACCTCTGAAGTAATACAGGTTGAATCTCTGTTATGCAGCACTCTCTCGACTGGCGACATCCATCCAGATGACAACTTATCATGGGTATGGCCAAGTTTCCCATGGTCCTGTGAAGTTTGCTTACAGCGCCAATCCTGGCTCTCAGTGTTCTGTGTTGTTATTTAGCTCTAATTCACCCCTAAATGCCTTCTAAGAGCCCAGTAAGCAGTGGAAGTGTTGATAATACTGTTAGACAATATTGACCTCCCATAGTCCAGCAAATTCTCTCTCATTTGGCATTGGTTGGGTCCACAGGGTGCTGAACTAGAGAGGATCAAATGGTATGGCAATCAAAAATGTTATAGACAGTAACAGAAGTTAAGCATCTATGAGCTAATTATATCACATTGCTAAACTTGTAACAAGATATAGGTAAACACAGACAAATACAGAGTCATTACTTCCGATTCTCTAACAATACAGGCCTACATTTCAATAATTCTAATCTATTTAACATGGCTTGGCTAACCATTTATAAAGAATGTCTTTTTACTAATTCAGTACTCTAATAATACATCTTCTCTGATTGCTTTCAGTTCAACCACTTCGTTTAACCCTTGCTGGCTCACCCTCACACAATCCTATTCTAGAATTTATCTACTCTAATATTTACAAAGTTTCTTGTAATATGTAACCCACATCTGTCCTGTTGCAGATTATCTTTGGTGGACAGGAAGAGCAAAAGATCATTGTCCCTTTTATAGCAGCTCTTAATACACTTGCACACATATCATTTCCCCATTCAGTCTTCTATTCTCAAACCTAAACCTACCTAGACTTTTTAACCTTGCCTTATAGGTCAGGTTTTCTGAATTGTTTATAATTTTTTCTTTCTCTTCTTTGGAATCACCAGTTTGCCAGAGTTCATTCGAACTCTGTGAGTCCCAGAATCAGACACAGTACTCCAACTGATGCATCCACAGATCTGAGCAGAATAGAACAATTATCTCCCTCATCTTACAGAAAGTACTTCTGTTCATGCCCCACAGAATATCACCCTTTCTTGAAACTGCATCATATTATTGTTTTTATTCAATATTTGATCCATTATAGCCACTAGATATTTTTCACTAGTACTACTGTCTAACCAGTTATTCCCCATTTTGGAGTTATGTATTTGCTCTTGTCTTCCTAAGTGCAGTACTATACACTTGTCCTTATTGAATTTAACCTTGTTGATTTCAAACCGGTTCTTCAATTTATCAAGGTCATTTTGAACTCTGAGTCTTTCAAAGTGTTAGTGATCTCTCAGTTCTGTTTAGCAAGCTATTTGGCTCTTCATTCAGTCCTCAAAACAGGCCATAATGTAAACTTCTAGTGAGCAAAATAACAGATATACACACAGCCTTATACTGTTTCCTTCAGGTACAAGGTGACACTAACATCCCACTGTAAATTCCTCATCAGGATGAGGTCAGATTTTCACTGAAACCAAGAACAGCAACCACTCTGTTTTCTTCTCCAATTCGTGCACCAGATAGTAACAAGATTTCATACTTTAGATGTATCCAGCGCATCCATCTCACCAGCGCGAAGACGGATTAGCTGAAGATTGTCATCGGTGCTGCAATAATGTTTTGTGTGGAGTTTGTTTGAGTCTTTTTTTGTTTTAGCAACTTCTTCAGAGGGAGCCATACTTTTATTTTTTAAAGTATGTAATGTAAAATACAATACAATGGAAATGAAGATAATTGTCATCAAAATGTTCCTACCGTTCACAACAAACAGCACATTGCGATAATAACAACACTAAAGCAGCACCTTCCCTGCTGAGGTTCTGATTCCTACTAACTTTTTTCAAGGGTGTTAATGCCTTCTTACAGGACTTTTCCCTTATCCCTTTATATCTGTCACTCCTAACATCAAAACCAACAAGAAGTCCTGGCGCACCTTATAGACTAACAGATATTTTGGAGCACAAGCTTTTGTGGGCAAAGACCCACTTCGTCAGATGCATGAGGTGGGGGGAAGTGTCAGAGGAGGATTTAAAGAGGGAGTCTATGTCAAAGGGAGGGCCAAAGTTGGCAAGGTCTGTTCAGTCACAGAGGATGTGGCTTATTATCAGTAGCTAATATGGAAATGAGAACATCAAGAGCAGAGAAATTACGTTTATAATTGGTCAGCCACTCCCAGTTCAATCCTTGGTTGATGATGTTAAATTTGCAAATGAATTGAAGCTCTTCAGTTTCTCTTTGGAGTTTGTTAATCAAGTTTTTTTGTTGTAGGACTGCTACTTTTAAATCTGTTCCTGAGTGTCCAGAGAAATTGAAGTGTTCTCCTACAGGTTTTAGTATGTTACCATTCCTGATGTCTGATTTATGTCCATTTATTCTTTTACATAGAGAATGTCCAGTGTGGCCATCGTAAATTGCAGTGAGGCATTGCTGGCACATGATGGCATATGTTATATCAATAGAGCTGCGTCTACACGTGCACGCTACTTCGAAGTAGCGGCAGTAACTTCGAAATAGCGCCCGTCACGTCTACACGTGTTGGGCGCTATTTCGAAGTTGAAATCGACGTTAGGCGGCGAGACGTCGAAGTCGCTAACCCCATGAGGGGATGGGAATAGCGCCCTACTTCGACGTTCAACATCGAAGTAGGGACGTGTAGACGATCCGCGTCCCGCAACATCGAAATAGCGGGGTCCTCCATGGCGGCCATCAGCTGGGGGGTTGAGAGATACTCTCTCTCCAGCCCTTGCGGGGCTCTGTGGTCACCGTGGGCAGCAGCCCTTAGCCCAGGGCTTCTGGCTGCTGCTGCTGCAGCTGGGGGTCCGTGCTGCATATACAGGGTCTGCAACTAGTTGTTGGCTCTGTGTATCTTGCACTGTTTAATGAAAGTGTGTCTGGGAGGGGCCCTTTAAGGGAGCGACTTGCTGTTGAGTCCGCCCCGTGACCCTGTCTGCAGCTGTGCCTGGCTCCCTTATTTCGATGTGTGCTACTTTGGCGTGTAGACGTTCCCTCGCTGTGCCTATTTCGATGTTGGGCTGAGCAACGTCGAAGTTGAACATCGACGTTGCCAGCCCTGGAGGACGTGTAGACGTTATTCATCGAAATAGCCTATTTCGATGTCGCAACATCGAAATAAGCTATTTCGAAGTTGGGTGCACGTGTAGACGTAGCCTAGATGTGCAGGTGAAAGCATCTCCCTCTTTAAACCTTCTTCTGGAACACCCCCCCCCCAATTCCCCACTCATGCCTCTGATGAAGCGGGTCTTTGCCCAGGAAAACTTATGCTCCAAAATATCTGTTAGTCTATAAGATGCCACAGGACTTCTTGTTGTTTTGAAAAATACAGTCTAACTCAGCTACCCCTTTAATACTCCTAATATTGGTCTTTTGGAACTGGCCATTGCTTTCCTGAATCTTCCTCTTCATGCTCTTCTCTTAGTTAGTGCTCTTAACTAATTTTTGTCCCCACTCACCTTTAATTTTTGTTGATGTTAACCTTGTTGATTTCAAACTGGTTCTTCAATTTATCAAGGTCATTTTCAACTCTGAGTCTTTCAAAGTGTTAGTAATCTCTCCATTCTGTTTAGCAAGCTATTTGGCTCTGCATATAGCCCTCAAAACAGTCCATAATGTAAACTTCTAGTGAGCAAAATAACAGATATACACACGGCCTTATATGGTTTTCTTCAGGTATAAGGTGACACTAACATCCCACTGTAAATTCCTCAACAAGATGAGGTCAGATTTTCACTGAAACCAAGAACAGCAACCACTTTGTTTTCTTCTCCATTTCTTGCACCAGATAGTAACACGATACCCTATACACTTCAGTTTAAAAAAGCTCTTATTTGAAAAAAAAGATGTTAAAATGCAAACCAAAACCCATTTATATTACAGCACCATGGTCATAATACTTTTTAAGACATATGCTAATGCCTCACACAGCAAAATGTACTCCTTAGAAGACCTATATAAATATTCATCCCAGAATGGGTTCCAAGTTGTCAGATTGGGCTACCCTTATTACTTTGGCATAACACTGTATTCCACAGGTATCCCCATTGATTTAAATAAAGCAACTCAGGTGCTAAGGTACTGTTCAAGATAAGTAAGATGACTTATGCATTTCAGTTACAAAGGCTGACTGTGTTTCAAAGCGTAGGAAGTTTGTTTTCTTTGACTTTAGCAAACTGCTGAATATCAGACTTTAGGAAATAGCTTCTTTTATGCAAGCAGAATTGTTGTAGGCGTGTTGAAGTGGGGAAAGTAATATCTTTTAATGGACCACCTTCTCCTGATGGGCGATACAAGCTTTCAAGCTTACCCCAAGCTCTTATTCAGATGACCTGATACTCAGCAGCTTTCTAAAATAATAGAAAACAAATGTGTTCCACTTTGAAACTTCATCAGCCACTGTTATATATGTACACACACATACAGAGATGCGAATCCTTTACTCACCTGGCAAGGAAAGATGGAAGGAAATAGTGAGGGAGGCATCAGACATTAATGGGCTCTGAGCCCCTGGTTGTTGATGATGATGAGTACTATTTTAGGTGACTCGAAGAAAAGCTCAGTGTAAGCTCAAAAGCTTGTCTCTCTCATTAACAGAAATTAATCCAAAAAAAGATTTCACCTCGCTCACCTTGTTTCTTAATCTATCACTTCAGTTCAATTGTAATTATATTACTCCCTACGCTGCTATAAAATTTCATTGGAAAAGTGCTTATTTCATAGCTTGTTATTAGAGAACATAGTGAGATAAACAGATATTTGTTCTCTCTCACTTGTTTTCTAGAACATTGATAGCTACTGAGACACTATAAAAAAGACTTTTAATAACTTCAAATGTATACTTTCCCCATGTAGTTCTCTTTGTCAGAGAAGGTGTCTGTCTCTTATCATGCAACTCCCTCTTCTCTACTCTGAATAGTTAATAGCAGGGTAATTTCAAATTATGGAATCTTGTTCTGAAAATACACTGGTCTTAATTTAGTTGCTGAATCACTTTTTTAAAAATTGATAATGTTGCCTGAGGAATTAATTAAATATGTATTTGGTTGGTTTCAATTATAATTTTTAGAAAATTATAGAAAGGTGAAATTTTGTCTGTCACTTCCATAAAAATCAGATGGTTTTCTTTTAATTAATTCCATTTCATCTAATCTAATTTTGCATTTTTTCTAATATGAGCTCTCCAAACATATTTACATCTGATTAAAACTCAATGACAAATACACCAACAGTTCTTAAATCTCGCTGAATATAATATTCTCCAAAGTAGCACAAATAGTTCATATACGTAGCATATTTTGAGCAAATTGTGCCTTTACTTTTTGTCTTTTATTTAAAGAATTTTTTTTTCATAAGAAGAATACACAAAACAGAGATAATCAATTTGAATTCCAAGTGGGGCAGCTTTGTTTGCACTGCTCCTAAACCATTTATAAGCATCTAATGTCACTTGATAGGTACTGAAAAACTCCACTATACTTCATTTTAAGTGTAATCAAAGGTAATTTTTTTTCAATTGAAAATATTTTTTTAAATTAAAATTGTCCTGGATTTCACATAATGTCTGAATACCTCCTCAAATTTATCTATGTAAAAGAATTGTATGGGCAGCACCCTTCAGTCATAAACGTAACCCGATGAGCTGGCATTCTCCTGATTTTTTTTCCTAGTCACATATACAATATCTCAAGTCACACTTTACTTCATGTTAACCAAGTGTTTCATCTTCCTTATGCATCTTGTATGACTGTATTATTTATTGTTTAACTGGCCTGCATTCAAAACATTGAAGTTAATGGCAGTCCTTTCATTCTTTTCAGTGGATTTTCAATCAGACAGTGAATGAAGAGGTGCTTTGAAGTGACTCTTCAAATTGGTATTGTACAGATGTACAGTTATTGTATCTCAGTGGTGTTCTATATTAAATAGTCACTGTATAAATAAATGTTTGGGTTTGCTAATCTAGCAAACTTTACTCAGAGTCTGCAAATTGAGCTGGATTACTGATTTCATAATCATCATGCCCAATAACATACAATATGCAGGTTAAGACTGGCCTTTTATTGAAAGCATGCAAACCTACTTTTTTCATCGATGTGTCCAGATGTGGTTGACTAGAACTGAATTAACAATTGTGTCAGTGCCCACAAAAAGCAACAGAATTCAGTGCACTCCATCTCAAGTATATTGGCTTGACACTGCCAACAGGCTGGAATGCATATAATATGCTACAAGTAGCAGACGTGGTATGAATGTCCAGGGAGCTATTTTTTTTCAGAAAATGAAAGTATCATGCTTTCAAAGGCCTTTTTCAAGACAGTACTATGCTTAAAGCATGTTGCTTAGTTCAGTGCACTAAACAGTCCACCAGATAAAACATCCATCCATACAAAGACTTGTATAAACAAGTCACATATCATACATGGGATAAGTGATATCAATTACAGTAAACCCTGAACTTTAAAGGACCCAATTCAGCAGACTTTGGGATCAATGGGGTCCGTTGTTCCCAAAGTTCACTTAACCGGTGCCTGTAAAATCCTAAATATCCCACATGCACTTAGCGCTGCAAAGCTACTGTGCCCTGGAGGAACTGCCATCTCTTCACACGGAGCTGCCACATGTGCCTCCCACCTGGTGGGAGGAGCACACGGAGGCTCCAGTGGTGCTGGTGGCTCTTCCAGGCAGTGGTGGTGGCTCTTGCTTCCATGAACGGCAGAGCCCCCAGCCATGATGGGGCCCTTGCTCCTATGCATGATGTGGTTTTTGCGTCCACATTCAGTGGAGCCCTCAGCCACTGTGTGACTTTTGCTGCCACTCACAGTGGGGCCTCTAGCAGTGGCAGGGTTTTTGCTGATGTGTGCAGCAGGACCCTTGCTGTCACAGAGAAAGCCCCAAATCATAGCAGGGCCCCCAGCAGTTGTGGCAGTCTCTGATGACTCCTCCTGTGACAGTGAGTAGCAGTCATTTTAGGTGGGGGCAGTGGGGGAGCTGGGGGAGCCTGGCAGAGGTGTGTTGCAGGAAATCCCCTAATTTATCAGACCGTCTGGGTTTCACTGGCACCCCCTCCCCCCATTAGTCTGTTTAATCGAGGGTACACTGTAACTGATTTGTCATAAATTCACTAAGCCATCAGATTTTTAAGATTTATTAGTTTTTTTTATTACCTGAAATAAAATTGAACTTTAAATAAGAAATGCTAGAAACCAAAATAGAGATGGTTGTATGATAGTGCTTGCAAAGTTTAAATGAATAAGTCTAAGAAAGGATATTAAAATTCATGAAGTAACAAACCAAAGTGATCATTCAGATGAGTCTACCGCACAGTGATATTCGACTGCTCTGTGTGGATATAATTTCTCTACCAACGTTGAATTACAGAGCCTTAATACAAAGCCTAATCATTTTTCCAATCAAGATTTATATCAGTCAACAATTATGGGACTCTCAGTGACAGTTCAATCACAAGTATTTATAATATTAGAAATCTATGCAATGAATAAATTATTGAAATACCAAGTCAACTGAAAATTCAAAATTATGTTAATTCACAGCCAACTCTGTTCTTTTCACATACAAACTCCTGGCCCCACTGAAGTTAATAGCAAAATTCCCACTGTGTTTAGTGGGGCCCAGGCTTCAACTGCTATGTCTAATTCCCATGTGGACTGACAGGTGTGTTCGGAGTATAGTGTTTTGCTGGTTTTTGCCATATTCCTTTTATTCCCTCTTCCATGACTTGACTCCCACTAAGTACTTTTTTTCTTTTCTTTTTAACTGATTCACTCACACTTTCCCATTCTTCTGCTCTTGCCTTCAGTGGCAGTTGGAATTTAGACTAGTGGTCTCTCAGCTCTGTCATATAGATTATTTCCTCTTTCCTGACAAGGAGCTGGCTGATCATATGTAGTCTGGTCTAAAGCCCACTAAAGTCAATGCAAAAATTTCTAATGAATTCAATTGGCTTTGGACGGTATATAATTTGTTTTGTTTTCTAAATTTTATATTGCATCAGTACATTCAATGAATAAACCCATCTAAATTTTATCCAAACTTTTTTCCTATTAAAATTCAATTGAAGATAAAGAACAATGCCTCAGGCATCAATTATTTATATTTCCAACTTGACAAGTGATGGTATGTATTATAACTCAGGAAGAAAAATCTGCATTGGAATGTGATACAGTTTGCTAACATTTTGAACAAACTGTTTTGCTGACTATTTTAGGAGGTGGAGAAGCTTTATGGATTTCTAGTTTTAAATTTCGGAATAACTTTTCCCCTTTCTCACCAAATGCTACCAAATCCCTATGCAGATGTGTAAGCTACTCTTTGCCTTGATCCTTAACACTTGGTCAAGTTTGATGGATTTTCACAGGCTTGGAAGATGGCACAGTCCTGATGCACAGCTGCCATTGTTGCCAAATATCAATTCCTGGTCCAAAGCACAAAGATGCTAAAGCTTCTAAATGAGCTTTTAACATGTGCAAAGCAATGCATTATTCCCTAACCCAGCATTTCCCAAAATGTGGTCCGTGGCCCAGTACTGCTCCTTGGGAAAAAAATACCGGTCTGTAGAAAGTATACAAATTATCGCTATGTACTAATATTACTTGGAATAAATAATAAACAGTGAAAATTTATTCATTTTTCATTCTTTTATTTATATGCATTTGTATTTTTGGGCTGCTAAAAAGGTACTGAAAAAAAAAAGGGGTCCCAACTATATAAAATTTGGGAAACCCTTCCCTAACCTGTTCCTGAAAATGGCAGACTCACTAATGCTGAAACTTCCCTCCATTCCCTGTCCCATTCTCCTTCTGCATTCCCCCTCTCTCCCTTCCCCCAAATACATGAGCTTTAGGCGGTCACTGGGTGCGGATAATTTCAATCTAAACAGTTTCTTAGGCAAAGTTCTAAGCAACTGAAAACAGTCTTATTAAGGAAACAGTTAGGCAGTCTCAACTGGAGCTTTTGCTATATGCCGTGTACCTGTATACAACAGACCTTTAAAGTTAGGGTGACCACATTCATCATCATCATCATCATCGTCATCATCAGTAACCATGGGCTCAGTGCCCATCTGATGCCTCTCTCACTATTTCCTTACATCTTTCCCTGTCCAGTGCGGAGTGGCGCTATGGCAAATATAGGACAGCAGCCTCCAGGGCTGGGGGGCTGCTGTCCCAAGTCAGAGCTCCTTGGCAATGGTGGCTGCTGCCCCACGGTGAGGAACTGGGGATAGGGACTCCACAAACTCTGAGTAGGAGAAGGGGCAGGGGATGGGGTAGCCACTCCAAGGAGGAGCTTCATTGCAACAGAAACTGCCTCTGTGAGGTGTGAGATGCTGGGGAATGAGGCAGCTGCTTCTTGGAGGGGCTACCTGGTAGCAGAAGCTGCCACCAGCGGTGTCAGGGAATGGGGCAATTGCCCAACAGAGGAGCTCGCTGGCAGAGGAGGCTGCTGCACTGAGACATCAGGTAGCAGGTAACAGGAGCTCTGCGCAATATGGGACAATTTGTCCATTTTCTTAATAACGTTGGAATACCTGTGAGACAGCTTAAATAAGAGGATATCCTGGTAAAAACGGGATGCATAGCGACCACATTTAAAATGCTGACTAGGTAAAAGAGTGTGCTGTCATGTAACTGTGATTTTTAAAGTGTACAAAAGCCAACAATGACTGAGAACTTAAAAACTGGACAGTAATAAAATGAAAATCCCAGTGACGATGGAGCTTGGTAGTATTCAAAACAAAAAAGTGAATCCAATTGTGCTTGTAACTATTTCCATCACTTTATGTGGACTCAACAGATATTGTATAGGTTGAACCTCTCTAATCTGGTCAATATTGTGAAACAGCTTTACCAAACATTTCCACTGCTTACTGGGCTCTTAGGAGACATTTAGGGGTAAATTACAGCTAAATAACAGCAGAGGATACTGAGAGCCTGGACTGATGGTGTAATGGGACTCTGGGAAACTTGACCACACCCATGGTAAATGGTCATCCAGCCAATTAAAATCATGCTGGGTTACAGATGTCGCTGGACAAGAGAGTGCAAGATGAGAGAGGTACAACCTGTAGATTTCAGACTAATAATCCTGGATTCTTGTGATATTGATAGTGATTAATAAATGTTGAAAACACCACAGATAGTACCAATCTTCAGCTTTACAGCGAGTCAACTGTAAGTTCATCCTGGCCTAATGTGTGTAACACATTGACCGTGTCTACACTTACCAAAAAAACTTCGAAATTGGCATGCTAAAGGCCAAACTGAAGAATACTAATGAAGGGCTGAAATGAATATTCAGCATCTCATTAGCATGCTGCCAGCCCCAGCACTTCAAAAGTGCCCTGGTTCGCTTGCTGGCGTCTCGTCTAATCGGGGGTCCTTTTTGAAAGGACTCTGTCCATGTTGAAATCCCCTTATTCCTATCCCTAAAGGAATAAGAATAAGGGGATTTCAATGTGGGCAGGATCCTTTAGAAAAGGATGCCCATGTAGATGAGCCGTGAGAGAGTGAACTGTGGCACTTTCGAAGTGCCGGGGCCAGTGGCATGCTAATGAGATGCTCAATATTCATTTCGGTTCTTCATTAGTATTCTTCAATTTGGTCATTAGCATGGCCATTCAACGTTTTTTGTAAGTGCAAACAGCCATTTTGTCATAAAAGCTGAAATTTTAGATCACCAATATGCTCATGTGCAGAGAAGATAGAGCAGGGACTGCTTTGCAAAGACATTATGGATTTTTCCAAAGCATCTGGCACTAACCTAGTCCCATGAGAGCCCTGTGGTCTGATTTGGTGACCTCAAAGGAAGTAGCTTTGCTCAAACAGATTGTCACACTGACTGCAATTCATAAAATTATTTGCGTATCTAAGTGTGTGCATGGCTGGGACAAAAGTAACCAGTATACACATATGGAAAGTTTGGAAAAAATAATTTACAGTTAAAATGTTAGATCTTTCTTATTCTGATGGGCATTGGATGCTTTCCTGGAGTGAGCTCTCTTTGGTATAGTTTAGAAATTCTTTTGTAAGATTCGAGAATAGGTCCTCTGGAGCAAAAACTATGTGTTTTTATTATAGCAATGTGTATCACTATGGGTTTGTATTACAGCGATGACAATTCTGGGCTCAGCTGAGGCCCCTAGTTGCTGTTGCTAAATACAAATGCACGATAATTATGCTTTAGGACCATCTGACAACATCTGAAGCAAACTGTATTAAAATGTGTGGTGCTGGGGCGTTTTTAGCAATTTTAAAAATAAAGGGCCAGGTGCTCAAATGATGGTGTCAATAGGCAGAATTCCTTTGGTTTCAAGGGAGCTATGTCCATTTACACTACTGAGGATCTGGTCCATGTCCTGTATTATGCTGAACGCTGTATTCTAAAGCATATTATTATCTTGCACCATTGTGATTATTTCAAAGTTAAATATATGCTTGGAGATACTAACATCACTCGACATCAAGCTGTAAACTAGGGCAGTCTTCCAGCTTGTAAGGCACAATTCAGTCTGGGACCTTTGTGTACATACCACACTGTAGATCAAGTTGCTAGAGGCATCTAGACAGACTCTCCTACAGTTCTTCAAGGGGCTGTTGGAGAGTTCATGGCCCAGTTAGAACTCCACCACTTCTGCAAAACACAACATGCTCCCACTCTTCCAATCTATTAGTTGTGCCACATCCTATAGTCCCGTCCTCACATTGCCTGCCCCACAATATCTACTGCCAACAGCAAGGCTAACCTCACTTACATTGATTGCCTTACTGAGATAGCAAGTGACCTCTGCCGATGGTGTTATCAGGGATGGTATAAGTAAGCACCTTCTCCCCAACCTTGCACACCCCTTAGGAAAAAGGACTGCTTACTTTCACAATTACCACAATTATTCCCACATGCAGAAAATGTCATTGCTGTTTTGCATTGTTGTTCGGTTGTGTTTAGCTTTCAGTTTCAGAATTGTGACTATTAAGTGAAATTCATAAATGAGAGGGGGAAATGCAATTTTGTTATGGTTTCTCTCAAGCGTGATTAATGATCAGCTGGAACAAATATTAACTTCATCCTTTTAGTCACTGCATTTACACAGTGCATAAACAGGCCTTCATTTTCAGGAATAATACTCATTTATTTTTTATTATTATTATTAAAAAGGTTGAACAAAAACTGTGGATGCACAGAGTATGCTCTGTTCTAGCTCTGAAAACTATTCAGCTGTTAGGTATTTTTATTTTCTGCGTTCTTGTTATGCACATGCCCTACAACTGACAAAAATGTATGTGAACAACTTTAGCACTATGGTATTATTAGCTGAGTGATATATAATAGCTCAGAATACCGTATAAAGACAAGTGCACATTTGTAGTGTTAGAGGCAATAGATGGCAGTCTTAATCCATTGTATTGAATACACTGCAGAAATTTCAACATTGCTTTCCCCTCACCCAACAAGCCACCCACTATCTTTCTGTAGTTTTTAGGTTGCTGTGTGAACAATTGAGGAAAAAAGCATTTTGAAGATATTTTTTCTTTTGCAGGCTTGATTTACACCCTCCCTATGATTCCCCAAAACTTCTTTTCAAGGTAAGGATTGACAGAGGCAAGAAATGAGAAGATTAACCTCACTTTCATTTAGTTCTAGAGTGCTTTTGAAGGGAATAACACCATCAAGCTATCATAATATTGACAACATGTAGATCCAAACTGATGAGTGAGCTCCATGCCCCATCAGGCCCTCTCTGAAAGAAGCACAAAGGAATGACACTTTGTGTGTAGTACAGGTGAGAGCTGCAGGGGGAAGAACATCTATGGTGCTGGACTCTGCAAAGACCTGATGATGGGTTCATACATCCCCACACGTATGCGCTACCTGCAAAACTAAGTCTGCCTTTTTTTTACTTTATATCAAAAGGAGCACAGAAAAACTATCTGTGTTAGAAAAAACATTCACTAACTAGTGTCCCCAGGAGCAACCATGGCCATCACCAACAGAGCTGCTCAATTTGGAAGCAGCAAGAAAGTAAAGTATCAGAGGGGTAGCTGAGTTAGTCTGTATCTTCAAAAACAACAAGAAGACCTTTTGGCACCTTATAGACTCACAGATATCTTGGAGCATAAGCTTTCGTGGGCAAAGACCTGCTTCATCAGATGCAACTGATGAAGCGGGTCTTTGCCCATGAGGCTTGTGCTCCAAAATATCTGTTAGTCTATAAGGTGCCAGAAGGCCTTCTTGTTGTGCAGGAAAGGAAAGGCACTACTAGTGCTACTGAAGCACAATGCAGACCACAGGGTGTCGGGGTCGGGGACGAGGAGGGGTCTTCAACTTCCCTGGGGCAAGAAATGTTGCATGTTCTGCAGGCAGGGAGAGGCTGTAGGCTGTTGTCTCCACAGTCTTCAGGGAAAAATCCCAAGAAAAAGATTCTTCCTTCAGGACCTCTCCCATGGATTTTTTTCTTGGGATTAAAGTGATTGGGAAACCCCTCTCAGGATTTCTGAGAAGGTTGATTAGTTAATTACCTCAAGTTAATTGCTGATGATACAATAGGTACGATCTTCTCACTGCTAGGTTTCTCTATACTGTGCCTGATGGTGCTTTGATTTTAGGGACTAAAGAGATAACCCTTTCTTTGTAATCCAAACATACAAAAAAAAATGATGGGGTCTAATTTAGCCATAATCACTCAAGAGAGGGATCTTGGAGTCACTGTGGATAGTTCTCTGAATAAATCCATTTAATGTGTGGCAGAAGTCAAAACATAAAACAAAATATTATGAATCATTCAAAAAACGGATAGGAATAAGACAAAGAATATCTTATTGCTGCTATATAAAACCATGGTACGCCCACATTTTGAATACTGCAGACAAATCTGGTCATTTCATCCCCCCCAAAAAAAAGATATATTGGCACTGGAAAAGGTTGAGAAAGGGGCAATAAAAAGGATTGGGATTTGGAACTGATGCCACATGAAGAGAGATTAAAAAGGCTGAATTTTCAGTTTCAAAACCAAGAAACTAAAGAGGGATATGATAGAGAAAGTCATGGTAGATTGTATCATAGTGGCAACACTACCATCACAAGATGTACATCTCTATAGGGCTTCTGGCAACAATCTCAGCCATGCTTACTATTCATAGGGTGGTTTATCTCCTCTAAGTTATCTTGGGGAAATGTACCTAGGTTTTACACTAGCTTCTGCTGGCAGAGAACTTAGGTCATGGTCCCTGAACTTGAAAGACATTGCAGTTGGATGAGAGGGGTAAAAAAAAATGTTCCCCAAAACATTTAAGAGTAGAAGAATGACCATACTGAGTCAGACCAAAAGTCCATTGTGATATGTATGGAGAAAGTGTAAAGGGAAAAGTTATGCAAATATTCCCATAGCTTAAGATCTAGGGGTCACCAAATGAAATTAAAGCTTGTGACTGGGGCTCTTGCAGGCTTGTGACCAGGGCTCTTGCAAACAGTCTGACTGCTAACAGGTGGGAGTTTTGAGAGGGGCTCTCCTGGTGAAGGAGGGGGCAATCTACAGCACCTTGAGGTAAGTGGCTGTCTGGAGTGTGTGGGTGTTTGTGTTTGGGGGTTCTGGGCTTGTTTGTTTGGAGCTTGGAGTGCTGAGCTGTCTGTTTGAAAGGCCGTGTGCTCAGGCTGGCAGTTGGAAGCTGTGAGCCTTGAGTAGGTTTGAAATCTAAACCTCTGTGCTGATTGGCTGAGCTGTAGTCAGAGGGAGGGGCTATCAGGAAGGCTGCAGCCTTTTAAACCCTGCTGGCAAGCGACCAGGGCGTTTGCGACCGGGGCTCTTGCGAACAGGCTGACTGCTAACAGGCAGGTGTTTTGAGAGGAGAGTTTAGAGGGGGAGCTTAGAGGGAGCTAGTTACTTCTAACGTCTTTAAATCTTTTATAGAATCCCCATCTGATGCTTTTACTTAAGAACCCCATCTAAAATTAAATTAAATCAGAGGAGGAAATGCAGGCAGAAGACTAGCAGCAGAGCGGGGGCTATCCTGTTTATTGCATCGAGTGTAATATGTATGATTACCTACCCTGTGTGCAGGTGGCATATGTGTGTACTTGATGCAAGGAGCTCCTGGCCCTCAGAGACCTAGTGTGGGCTTTGGAGACCAGGGTGGCTGAACTGGAGGAGCTGAGCTAAGGGAGGCAGAGAGCTGTGTTGATGAGTTTTTCCAGGACCTAGTAGGGCTGTCCCACCTCCAATCTGACAGCCCTGATGCTGTTAAGGAGGATAAAAGGCTCACAGAAGGAGAGCAGTCAATGGGGGCAGAGGGAAACCATCCCATAGTTGGGACCCTCCTTCCAGAGGGTGCTATGGTATCCTCTTGTGCCAAGGATACCTCTCCGGGGGAGGGAACACCAGTTGTTAGGAAGAGGCAGGTGTTAGTAGTGTGTCATTCGATCGTTAGAAATATAGATAGTTGGGTTTGTGATGACCGGGAGAACCATATGGTGACTTGCCTGCCTGGCGTGAAGGCTGCGGATCTTTCGAGGCATCTAGACAGACTCATATGCAGTAGGGGCGAGGAGCTGGTGGTCGTGATACATGTAAGTACCACTGACATAGGGAAGGGTAGGAGAGATGTCCTGGAGGCCAAATTTAGGTTGCTAGGTAGGAGACTGAAATCCAGGACCTCTATGGCGGCATTCTCAGAAATGCTTCCAGTTCCCCGTGCAGGGCCAGGTAGAGAGGCAGAACTTCAGAGTCTCAATGCATGGATGAGATGAAGGTGTAGGGAAGAAGGATTTAGATTTATTAGGAACTGGGGACACTTTTGGGGTAGGGGGATCCTATACAGGAAGGAGGGCTCCACCTAAACCAAGGTGGATCCAGGCTGCTGGCATTAAACATTAAAAAGGTCATAGAGCAGTGTTTAAACTAAGAGATGGGGGAAAGCTGATTGGTGCGGAGAAGCACGTGGGTCAGACGGAGACTTCTCTTAGGCGATACTCCGTTGATAGAGATTCTCTAGAATTCAGTCAGAAAGAGAAGAAGGGAGATGATAGAATATGAGCCAGATCAGATGAGAAAAAAATCACATGTAAAAGAATCCAATACGTCAGGGAAGGACAGGCATATGAATAGTGGTAATTTTTTAAAGTGCTTTTACACAAATGCTAGAAGTCTGTCTAATAAGATGGGTGAATTAGAGTACCTCATATCAAAGGAGGAGATTGACATAATAGGCATAACGGAAACCAGGTGGAATAAGGACAATCAGTGGAACACTATCATGTCAGGATATAAAATCTATCGGAAGGACAGAATGGGTCGAGGGGGTGGCAGAGTGGTACTGTACGTGAAAGATAATATAGAATCAAATGAAATAAAAATCCTAAATGAATCAAAATGTTCCATAGAATCACTATGGATAGCAATTCCTTCTTCTGATGGGAATATAGCACTAAGGATATATTATTGACCACCTGACCAGGACAGTGATAGTGATGCTGAAATGCTAAGGGAGATTAGAAAGGCTATCAAAATAAAAAACTCACTAATAATGGGGGATTTCAATTATCTCCATATTGACTGGGTACATGTCACCTCAGGACGGGATTCAGAGATTAAATTTATTGATGCCTTAAATGACTGCTTCTTGGAGCAGCTGGTACAGGAACCCACAAGGGGAGAGGCCATTCTTGATTTAGTACTGAGTGGAACACAGGATCTGGTCCAAGAGGTAACTATTACAGAACCGCTTGGAAATAGTGACCATAACATAATAACATTTAATATTCCTGTGTTGGGAAGAACACTGCAACAGTCTAACACTCTGGTATTTAATTTCAAAAAGGGGAATTACACAAAAATGAGGAGGTTAGTTAAGCAGAAATTAGAAGGTAGAGTAACTAGAGAAAAATCCCTACAAGCAGCGTGGAAACTTTTCAAAGATACCATATTAGAGGCCCAACTTAAATGTATACCCCAAATTAAAAAACACAGTAAGAGACCTAAAAAAGAGCCACCATGGCTTAGCAACCATGTAAAAGAGGCAGTGAGAGATAAAAAGGCATCTTTTAAAAAGTGGAAGTCAAATCTTTGTGATCAAAATAGAAAGGAACATAAACACTGCCAAATTAAATGTAAAAATGTAATAAGAAAAGCCAAAAAAGATTTTGAGGAACAGTTAGCCATAAATTCAAAAAACAATAGTAAAATGGTTTTTAAGTACATTAGAAGCAGGAAGCCTGCTAAAAAAGCAGTGGGGTCCCAGGACGATAGAGACATAAAAGGAGCAATCAAGGAAGATAATGCCATTGCGGAAAAACTAAATGATTTCTTTTCTTCAGTCTTCACGGCTGAGGATATTAGAGAGATTCCCAAATCTTAGCCATCCTTTATAGGTGACAAATCTGAGGAACTGTTCCAGACTGAAGTATCATTTGAGGAGGTTTTGGAACTAATTGATAGGCTAAACAGTCACAAGTCTCTGGGACCGGATGGTATTCACCCAAGGGTTCTGAAGGAACTCAAATGTGAAATTGTGGAACTATTAACGGTGGTTTGTAACCTATCCTTTAAATCAGCTTTGGTACCCAATGATTGGAAGACAGCTAATATAACACCAATATTTAAAAAGGGCTCTAAGGGAGACCCTAGCAATTATAGACCGGTAAGTCTAACGTCAGTACCGGGCAAATTAGTAGAAACAATAATGAAGAATAAAATTGTCAGACACATAGAGGAACATGATTTGTAGAGCAAAAGTCAACATGGTTTCTGTAAAGGGAAGTCATGTCTTACTAATTTATTAGAGTTCTTTGAAGGGGTTAACAATCATGCAGACAGGGGGGATCCAGTAGACATAGTATACATAGATTTCCAGAAAGCCTTTGACACGGTCCCTCACCAAAGGCTCTTATGTAAATTAGGTGGTCATGGGATAGGAGGAAAGATCCTTTCATGGATTGGAAACTGGTTAAAAGACAGGAAACAAAGGGTAGGAATAAATGGTAAATTTTCACAATGGAAGGGGGTAACTAGTGGTTTTACCCAAGGGTCAGTCCTGGGACCAATCTTGTTCAACTTATTCATCAATGATCTAGAGAAAGGGGTAAGCAGTGAAGTGGCAAAGTTTGCAGATTACACCAAACTGTTCAGGATAGTCAAAACCAAAGCAGACTGTGAAGAACTTCAAAAAGATCTCAGCAAACTGAGTGATTGGGCAGCAAAATGGCAAATGAAATTTAATGTGGGTAAGTGTAAGGCAATGCATATTGGGAAAAATAACCCTAATTGTACATACAATATGATGGGGGCAAATTTAGCTACAACAGATCAGGAAAGGGATCTTGGAATTATAGTGGATAGTTCTCTGAAAACATCCACGCAGTGTGCAGCGGCAGTCAGTAAAGCCAATAGGATGTTAGGAATAATTAAAAAAGGGATAGAAAATAAGACAAAGAATATCTTACTTCCCCTATATAAAACTATGGTACACCCACATCTTGAGTACTGCATGCAGATGTGATCTCCTCACCTCAAAAAAGATAAAGGCCATGTCTACACTAGCCAAAAACTTCGAAATGGCCATGCAAATGGCCATTTCGAAGTTTACTAATGAAGCACTGAAATACATATTCAGCTCCTCATTAGTATGCGGGCAGCCACAGCACTTTGAAATTGACGCGGCTCGCCACCGCATGGCTCATCCAGACAGGGCTCCTTTTAGAAAGGACTCCGGCTACTTCGAAGTTTCCTTATTCCCATCTGCTCATAGGAATAAAGGGACTTCGAAATAGGCGGGGTCCTTTCAAAAAGGAACCCTGTCTGAATGAGCTGCGCGGTGGCAAGCCACGTCAATTTCGAAGTGCTGCGGTCACTTGCATGCTAATAAGGCACTGAATATGTATTTCAGCACTTCATCAGTAAACTTTGAAATGGCCATTTGCATGGCCATTTAGAAGTTTGGGGCTAGTGTAGACGTAGCCATATCGGCATTAGAAAAGGTTCAGAAAAGGGCAACTAAAATGATTAAGGGTTTGGAACGCGTCCCACATGAGGATAGGCTAGAGAGACTGGGACTTTTCAGTCTAGAAAAGAGGAGACCGAGGGGCGATATGATAGAGGTATATAAAATCATGAATGGTGTGGAGAAAGTGAATGCAGAAAAGTTATTTACTTGTTCTCATAATATAAGAACTAGAGGACACCAAATGAAATTAATGGGTAGCAGGTTCAAAACTAATAAAAGAAAGTTTTTCTTCACACAGCGCACAGTCAACCTGTGGAACTCCTTACCAGAGGATGCTGTGAAGGCCAGGACACTAACAGAGTTTAAAAAAGAGCTCGACAAATATTTGGAGGTTAGGTCCATAGATGGCTATTAGCAAGGGGTAAGGTATGGTGCCCTAGCCTTTTGTCGAAGGCGGGAGATGGATGGCAGGAGATAAATCACTTGATCATTGTCTTCGGTTCTTCTCTGGGGCACCTGGCATTGGCCACTGTCGGTAGACGGGATACTGGGCTGGATGGACCTTTGGTCTGACCCAGTATGGCCGTTCTTATGTTCTTATGGTAGCAGGTTTAGAACAAACAAAAGGAAGTTTTTCTTCACAAATTGCACAGCCAACTTGCATAACGCCTTGCCAGAGGACATTGTGAAAATCAGGACTTTATCAGGGTTCAAAAAAGAGCTAGATAAATTTGTGGAGGTTAGGTTCATCAATACTTGCTTGTTAGGATGGGTAGGAATGGTGTCCCTAGCCTCAGTTTGGTACAGCCTGAAAATGGATGATAGAAAAGGGACCACTCAATGATTACCTGTTCTGTTCACTCCCTCTGGGGCATCTGGCATTAGCTACAGTTAGAAGACAGGATATTGGGCTAGATGGACCTTGGGTCTGACCCAGTATGGCCGTTCTTATGAAGGGAACTGGGGTGTAGTGCCAGAAGAAGGTTCTGACTGGGAGGCACTCACCTAAGAAGCTCCTGGCCAGCAGCACTCTCAGGCAGACTTTTCTGCCTGCCAGAAGCCCCAGAGCACAGTCTGTTCCATGCTGTTCTATGTGTTCTGTGGGGAGTGCTTCACAAGCTGCCCCCAACCCCAGCAAAATCTCTCAGATCCTTTTGGCCAGAAACTGGTCAATGGGAGCTGAGAAATTCTGATGCACTGCTCCTGCCCCCAGCAAAATCTCTCAGCTCCCATTGGCCATTTTCTGGCCAATAGGAACTGGGACATTTTGATGGGGCTTGGGGCAGCCCAGAGCCACCTTCCAAAGCATGGACAATCTGTGGGCCTGAATAAAAGGCTTAGTAGGCCAGATCTGGCTCACAGGACACATATTGCCTGTCTCTGCATAAGTATGTTAGATCAAGGAAACAAATCAATTCTACCAAGGCTACTATTTGATTACTCTCAGGTACTGTGATGTATCATTTTAATGGTTCTCTGTCCAAATAAAAGTTGAAATACCATACAAATGGCTTGGCTCACAAAAAACAGCTGCTTTCTGTTCGCTTTCTTGACTGCAGTGTGAATCATGCAACACAAGAGGGCTAGTCTTTTAATCTGGATACCATACAACGTCATTATTCTGACTTGTGTAATTCTGGTGAGACCATGGGAGACCAGTTTCAAGCTCAGTATTTTATCTGTTTATGGAAATTCATAGAGCTTTGTTGCAGAGGAAAAATAATGTAGCACATGTATATAGCATATTAAATTTATAAGATATTCATAAACATTACCTCTCCTGAAATAAGTAATGTTGTCATTTTTCAAACTGGAGTTTGGGATCTGACCCCAGCCACATCTGGAAGGAGTGGATGATCCAGGATCACAAATTAGGAGTGTCGGCTTTCAGCTTCAATCACAAACTGCCAATCAACACTAGCGTCCCTACATGCTTTTGATCTTAGCTGTGTTAGAAATAGAAACATCAGCTTTTCAGTTGGTAGGTGTAAGAAGAATGTCCTGACCCTGTTTTATTCTGTAGTTCAATAGAGAAGCAGATGCTGTGAAATGAGCTGGAAAGAACTTGTTTCTTTGGAATATGTCATGTAGTTCTTATTATGGTATATAGAAGTGCTAGTTGGCACGATTTAATCAACCTTTTAACTATTACAGTGCATTGCTTAGGGTATCTGGGCAAATAAATGGAAAATAGTCATGGAAAATTTTTGGAAGAAAAAAATTTAGGGCTCAATCGTGCAAATTTCACATAGTTTGTAATAAATGGAGGTGTGTAATTTCTCTGCCTCAATGGGAATGCACCAGGGAGGGAAAATGCCTCCCAGAGCACCCAGTACAGATGGGCTACGACTACATGAGCAGCTTTTCCCAGCAAAACTGGGCTTTTGCAGGAAAAAAAAAAACCATGAAAGCCTTCGAAATAGCCGTCCCAAATTCAAAATAGCATATGGTGCATCTAAACACGCTGTGCGCTATTTTGAAGTTGAAATCGATGTTAGGAGGAGAGACGTACCTTATTTCAATGTCAAAGTAGGTCATGTGTAGACAATCCGCGTCCTGCTTCATCGAAATAGCGGGGTCCTCCATGACAGTTATCAGCTGAGGGGTTGAGATGCTTTGTCCAGCACCTGAGGGGCTCTATGTTCGCCGCGTGCAGCAGCCCTTAAAGCACTATGCCCCCAGAGTTCCTGTGGCAGGAAGCTGAGAGCGTGCAGGCAGCAGCACAGACGTGCACACCCTGCACACCCTCCAGAGGCCCCAATCCACCACCAGCACCCATGGCAGCCAGCCAGCCCCTGAGTGCCCCCAGGGCACCCAGCCATCCAGCCAGGGGGGAAGAGGCAGCAGGGCCCCTCCTGGATAGAGTCCGAAATCCAGGACCTGCTGGGGCTTTGGGGCGAGAAGGAGGTTCTACAGGTAATGGGGAGCAAGCGGCAGAATGAAGACATGTTCACCCAGCTGGCCAAGGGCCTGGCCTCCTGGAGTCACCCTGTCCACACTCCTGACCATGTCAGGAGTAAAGTCAAGGAGCTGTGTCAGGATTACATCCGGTCCTGGGACATGGCCAGCTGGTATAGGGCCACCTGCACTGCTTGCCCCTTTTACAGGTAGCTAAAGAAGATCCTGGGCCCCTGGTACACCTCCTCTCCCCCCGGCCACCCTTGACACCTTGGCCAAGGAGCCCCAGCAGTCCCCAGATCTGGAGTCCAGCCCAGAGTCCAGCCCTGCACCCCAGGGGCCCATAGAGTAGCCCAACCCTGGGACAGCGGAGGAGGAGGAGGGCTCCAGAGATGGGGGAGCTCCTGATTGACCTTCCCTCCCACAGCTCCAGCAGGGCGTCCTCCCAACAGGTGTCAGCTGACCATGAGAGCGGACCACCAGGTATGTACCCCATGGGCGCACACCCCTGGGTTAAGGGGCAGGGGCAAGGGACATGACCAGGGCCCCCACACACACCCAGCTGATCCTGGCCCACATGGCCCACCCAGACCATGGCCCTGGGACAGCAGTGGCAGGGCCTCCAGAGCCCATCAGCACCCGCCCCCCAGGACAGTGCCACACCCGATCCATGGGGGTAGAGGGGAGAGAACCTCTGAAGGGGATCACCCACAGGGACACCACACCCATCCTGGGGGACAGGGGATGGGGTCCCATCAGCGAGGGGGCAGGGAACGTGGGCCGGGGTCAGAGCACAAACTAATGGCTGTCTTCTCCCTTCCGCAGCTACACCATCTGAGGGCCACAACAGTGTGGGCACCATGTCTGTCATGCCGGACATCCCACCGGGGACTTTGCACCATGGTAGCCAGGCAAAAGAGCAGGGACTGGATACAGGACAAGCCCACCACCGACGGAGCCAGCCATGGGCATCCGCTGACCCCCAGGTCCTCGCCACCCTCCAGCACCAGGTGGTGGTGTCAGAGCACTGCCTGCAAGTGGAAGAGTGCTGCCTCCATCTGCGGGAACAAGCACTGACCTGGCACCAGGAGGCCTGGGGGTCCTTCATGCAGACCTTCAACAGGATTGCAAGGACCCTGGAGCGGATCGCCGAGCATATGCCGTCCCCGCTGCTCCAGCTGCCATCACTCCCAGCTGCCCTCCACCTGTCCTAGAGCCTGCTGAGGAGGACCACAGGGCTTAGAAGGTAGCCTGGCCATACCTGCCAGTCTCCCGGCCCCCACTCAGCCTCAGTGGGGCCTCTGGCGCAGGCATGGGTCGCGCCCCCCCACGCTGGGCACTGGACAGTAGGGAAGGGGGCCAAGGACTGGGCCAGCCAGGCCACCCTTCTTTGTACATAGTTCCCCCCTCATTGTAAATAGTTGCTGTGTCCCACACCCACCTTAGTAGCTGTCCCCACAATGTACATAGTTCCCCCATTTCTGTTTACAAATTTCATCGTTTTTGTTGGTTTGAAAGAATGTTCAGGTTTATTTGTAAAACAAAAACATGTTGTCAGGTGCTCTGAGGGCATAGTAGTGTGGGTGTGGGGGCAGTAGTGTGTTGTGGGTGGTGGGGGGGTGGTGAGTGGCTCACCAGGGCTACGTCTACACGTGCACTCTACATCGAAATAGCTTATTTCGATGTAGCGACATCTACACGTCCTCCAGGGCTGGCAACGTCGACGTTCATCTTCGATGTTGGGCAGCACCACATCGAAATAGGCGCTGCGAGGGAACGTCTACACGCCAAAGTAGCACATATCGAAATAAGGGTGCCAGGAACAGCTGCAGACAGGGTCACAGGGCAGACTCAACAGCAAGCCCCTCCCTTAAAGGGCCCCTCCCAGACACAGTTGCACTAAACAACACAAGATCCACAGAGCTGATAACTGGTTGCAGACCCTGTGCATGCTGCATGGATCCCCAGTTGCAGCAGCAGCAGCCAGAAGCCCTGGGCTAAGGGCTGCTGCACACGATGACCATAGAGCCCTGCAGGGGCTGGAGAGAGAGCGTCTCTCAACCCCTCAGCTGATGGCCGCCATGGCGGACCCCGCTATTTCGATGGTGCGGGACGCGGATCGTCTACACGTGCCCTACTTCGACGTTCAACTTCGAAGTGGGGCGCTATTCCCATCCCCTCATGGGGTTAGCGACTTCGACGTCTCGCCACCTAACATCGATTTCAACTTCGAAATAGCGCCCAACAAGTGTAGCCGTGACGGGCGCTATTTCGAAGTTGGCGCCACTACTTCGAAGTAGCGTGCACGTGTAGACACAGCCCAGGATGGCTCCATCAGCATTCACCTCACAGCCTGGTCGAAATGGGTCTGCAGGGCCTCCCAGACTTCGATCCCCTCATGGTTGGCTTGGTGGCATGGGACAGCAGCTGGCTGGGGGTAGGCTGTGCCAGCCTCCACAGCCTAGTCCTGCATGAAGGCCTCCCCCTTGCTCTCCACCAGGTTGTGGAGTGTGCCCACAACCTGGGGGATGTTGGGGAGCTCCACGTCTAGGCAGGTGAGGAGGCACCTCCAGTGCCCTTTGAGGATGCTGAAAGTCTGCCTGACCACCTGGCGTGCATGGTTCAGGCAGGTGTTGAACCCCTCCTGGCTGGCACTGAGGTGGCCCATGTAGGGATGCATAAGCCAGGGCTGGAGAGGGTAGGCCGCATCTGCCACGAGGCAGAGGGTCATGGTGGTGCCCCCCAGAGGGATCTCCCTCAGGGGGATGTAAGTCCCCATCTCCAGCTGGTGGCACAGGCCCGAGTTCCTACAAATGCAAGCATTGTATGTGCTGCCAGGCCAGCCAACATATATGTCCTGGAAGCAGTCCTGGCTGTCCACCATGGCCTGGAGGACCACCAAGTGGTAGCCCTTGCTGTTCAGGAAGCATCCTCCACTATGCTCCGGGGCATGGATGGAGTTGTGGGTCCCATCCAGTGCCCCAAAGCAGTTGGGGAACCCCGGGCAGACAAACCCCACAATGGCTGCATCCAGGTCCCCGAGCCGCAAGAGCCTGTGGAGCAGCAGAGTGTTCAGTGTGTGGACCAACTGTGGGGGGTGGACATGAGCACCCGTGAGGGGTGTGCAGGGTGTGCCTGCCCCCCCGAGCTGCCCTGGGCTCCCATCCACCCCTGGGCTCTCCCCAACCCCTAGAGTGTCCCCTCCCCCAGGCTCCCCCCTCCCCGGGCTTCCCCCCTCCCCACTCCCTGGGTTCCCCCCCACCTCCCCCAGGGTCCCCTGGAGGGCCTCCTTACCTCCATGGCAACAACCCCAACAGTGGCCTTGCCAACACTGAATTGCTGTCCTACAGATTGGTAGCTCTCTGGAGTGGCCAGCTTCCAGAGGGCAATGCCAACCCATTTCTTGATGGTGGGGACATGCCACATAGGGGTGTCCTGGTGCTACAGGGCAGGGGTGAGCCCCTGGCAGAGCTCAAGGAATGGCTGCCTGCTCATTCGGAAATTCCGGAGACACTGGTCATCGTCCCACTCCTCAAGGACCAGGTGCTCCCACCACTTCATGCTGGTGGGGTACCTCCATAGCCAGCGGCGTGTCCGTCAGGGGCAGAGGGCAGGAGGGCCCAGGATGGTCTGTGGTGGCTTCTTCATCCCCTGAGGGAGAGAGCTCATCTTCCAGGAGGTGCTGGGAGGCCTCCTGTGTGGCACCGAGCAGGGTGACCCCTGCCTTGGAAACAACCCTGAGGGCTTCTGGCTGCTGCTGCTGCTGCTGGGGGTCCATGCTGGGTGCATAGGGTCTGCAACCTGTTGTCAGCTCTGCGGACCTTGTGCTGTGCAGGCCAAGTCTGCCTGGGAGGGGCCCTTTAAGGGAGAGGCTTGCTGTAGCTCCGGAAGAGCGAGTCTGCCCTGTAACTCCATCCGCAGGCTTTCCGAGCCCTCTTTTCTCGATCGGGGCTGCTTTTGTGTGTGGACTCTCCCCTGCGGGGCCCATTTCGATTTAGTGCTTTCCTACATCGACGTTCAACGTTGACGGCACCAGCCCTGTAAGATGTGTGGACGCTACGTGTCAAAATAGCTTATTTTGATTTTGCTACTTCAAAATAAGTTATTTTGACATAACATCCCAGTGTAGACATAGCTGAAGTATCTACAAGCAAAAGGAGCATTTGTTGACAGTTTGTAGAGAAAACCTGTCACATCCGTTGGCAGCATTATACCTCTCCCTGTTTAGGTATAACACCTCTCTCTACAGTGTTCTGTTGACAAAACAGTTGTGTAGATACTCTGAGGCCCTTTTGTAAAAAGACAGTGTTTCCAGTTCATGGGGCAGCCCTGTTTGTAGAGCTTCTGGTCAGCCGTTTAGTCAAGAAAGGGCCAGGCAGTCTGACTGCTCTCTGTCAAGGGGGTGGGTTGCTCTTTCGATCAGCTTTTATGTGTAGTTGTGATCTGTCAACATAAGACTTGCCAGGATACTCCTTCCAACAGTAACTTCTGTCGACAGAGGTTTCTCATGTAGACATGGACCTGGAGAATACTCCTCCTCCATCACTATTTCATTATGCATTTGGCAAGGAAGAAGTAAGGTTTTTCTCTAACCCATCTAAGATGCTCCCATTCTCCCTCCACTCCCACTGTCCTCCTACGTAAGTGCCAAACTGAATCTGTCCTGTCGATGACTTCTGTGATCCCCTTTTTCCCCTTTTCTTTGGCAAACATTCATATATATGAGGACTCTTTCATTTATTCATCAAGCTGTTACAGATGTTCATTCAAATGAGCATTAGCTCTAAAATGTTGGAATGGTCAGCTTGAAATCTCTGTGCCAGGCTGAGTACCCCTCAGACAAGGAATGGAAAAATACCATGTAGTTTATAAATTAATATGTAAGAGTAACAAATTAGTGATAATAACTGCAAATGAACAATATGTTCAAATGTGTTGCAGTAGTACCCTGCTCACTGAATGGTTTTGAGATATGCAAAATCATAAAAACCAATGTCTGTCTCTGGAAAATTCACAAACAAATGTTAGACCAGTCAATCTTTCTTCTAATCTCTTGAACCAGTCAGTCCTTCTTCGAAACAAATCAATCCCTTCTTCAAAACTCTAAATTGTTGGCTCAATTTTGTTTGCTAGTTTAACCATCTATATTACTGGAAAGTGATTAATTTCATAAACTTAACTCTTAAGCAAAAATGTGATTAATTATATCTTGATAATCAAATGTTAGAAGTCAAAGCTAAAGATTGTTTTTACTAAATAATTGGCTTAAAACAATATGAATAGCTATTTAAATAATATGAGTAGCTCTTTGAATAATAAATGGTCAAATATGGAAAGTGAACAAATGTAGGAAAATTATAATCTAAATATGATTATTTTAAACTTGACCTTAAATATCATTTAATGTTCAAGATGATGTGATTTTGTTTACATTTGTGTCCACATCAGCATCAACAAACATAACTTACATTTCCTCTGACCCATCTCAATATGACGTGGAATGACAATGACAATAACAACAGCAAAGAAAAGTACAAGACTAGTTCACCTGATTTTTGCAGTATCCAAAAATAGGCATAAGGGGTCTTGTGTAAACACTGAGTTCCCTTATGTTTTCCTCCTAGGAAATATTGGGTGCAGCAATGCATCACTACCATTAGATATGAAAAGGAAAGGCAGAAATAAACTTGCAAATAAGAGACAATATTTTCCACCTTGGGTGTCATATAGCAAAGTCAGACTATGCCTTAATATCTCTCAGATATTCCTGGTTTGGTGCCATCTTCCTTCAGATGAAAATAATTGGCTTTGCACTTCTGATGACCTCCCTGCTGGATTTTTATGACTTTTCCAAACTTCAGTAGATTTCTCTGCACTCAAATATACCCCTAAATATTTTGAAAGCTACAGAGACATACGAAGTGGGAAATGTCATGGTTTGCAAACCTCTATTTCTGAGAACACACTTCCAGAAAACTACTGCAAGCAGCATGAAAATAGAAATAACATTTCTATTCTTTCCCTTTGATAAGATCAAGCAATATTGTCAAAAGAACTCTTCTCTTTTTCAAAAAATAGTTTCCAGATGATGTGTTTGATTTCTTTGTTTTTAGAATCCATTTTCCAGGATTCTATCAATGAGATTTTTTTAATACCTTTACTGTTTACAGGAATGCTATATATTCTCTATTGTGCCTCTTCCATTGTTATATAGAACACCTGCTGTACAGGAAAAGCATGTGACCAATTTTTAAAATTCAATTTCACATTTTTTACATGCTTGACTTATTTTCTTGGAAATTGTGTTGGTGTTTGGGGTTTTGAAAGTAGATATCCCATCTCAAAGCAGTTTATAAAACAATTTTATCCTTATTTTTTCTTGTCGCTTTAGGGCTAGCACAGCAAAACAAAAATATTTGCATCACAGTGGCTTATTGACCTATTGGGTGGTTGGATTTTCATTTCTTCTGTTTCATTTTTGTATATAGATTTCTGCTATTCCAATTTGATTCAGGATGCTAAAGAGCTGAACTGCATATTGAACCTTTCTAGTCAGGCATTCTCTTCAAGCAACATCTCTGGTCTAGTATGATTTTAGTTAGCCAGATGTCTGGTTATCATGGGTGTGGCCGTGTTTGCCGTGGTCCCATTAAGTTTGTTTACAGCCACCAGTTCTGGCCGTCAATGTTCTATGCTGTTATTTCTCTGTAATTTACCCTGAAATGTCTTCCAAGAGCCCAGTAAACAGCACAAGTGTTGGTAAAGCTGCAAGGCAATACTGACCTCCCAAGGTATGGTAAATTCTTTGGTCAAGTCCCAAGAGCGCCAGACTAGAAAGTTCAGCCTGTAGTATCCTTTTCAAAGAGTGTCTGAAACTCTTTAGATGGGAATTGGCTGATAGGACTCTGGGAATTACACATGCCACAAATACATTTCTTACATTTCCATGACTTTGCTATAGGGGTATTCTTCATAGTTACTATCTCTGAGCGGCTTGAGTATAGATTGAGCAGTGTGAGGAACATTTGCTTGTTTTGTCTATAAAGTCAACAGAAACTATCTGTTATGGGCTCTGAGCCCTTTATCAAGAATTGCAGAAAAGCTCTATTCTCATTTACTGAAGTGTATGCTTAAAAACTCCACCAAAGCTTGATCCAGCTTGACCATCAATGCTAGTTTATGCTAACAGCTTCCATTCTAGTTACTCTGGTGTGTCTTCCATGCAATGCTGCAAGCAAGCCTGGTGAATTTGGTATAACCATGCATAAACCCCTTAATGCAGAGTCAATCTGCAGTAACCTAAATTTTTGGACAACATATAGAAACACAGAAATCTAGGACAAGAAGGGCGTCAGTAGGTTATCTAGTCCAATCCCCTGCCCTCAAGTAGTTAGACACCCAGGTGTCTGTGCAGCCAGCTCTTAAAAAGCTCCACAGAGATTCCACAATCCCCCAACACAATTTTTGTCCAGTCTTTAACTACTCTGACAAGAAGTTTCTTCGAATGTTCAAGATAAACCACCTCAGATGTAAAGAAGAGCAATTTTTTCACCTTCCTTCTTGTAACAATCTTTTATATACTTGAAAGCTTATCATGTCCCCTCAGAGTCTTTTCTTCACCAGCCGAAACGGATCATAATTTCAATCTTTCCTCAAATGTAGTTTTCTAGACTTCAATAATTTGTGTTGCTCTCCTATGGACTTTCTACAATTTTTCTTGAAATGCAGTGCCCAGAACTGGACACAATACTCTAGTTGAGGCCTGATCAGTAAAGAGTAGAATGGAGGAATTCTCTTGTTGTAACTCAGTTTTGACTATAGTGGCACTACTGTCCCAAAGAACTTCTGCTTCTTTTCAAAAAGCCATCCTATAATAACAACAGACGATAATGTATGGAATCTAGAAAAGTGGTGAGGAAACAACAAAAGGGCAAAAATATGTTTATTGGAAGAGGAAGATTGGATATTTTCCAGGGAGTGTATATGATTTCATGTCACCCATATTTTGACTGATAACTTCATTTTGTATGTGGGTGGGATAGTTGTTGAATCTGACAGGCCATAGATCTTTGGGGGAAGGGACCATCATTTTATTCTCTGTTTGCACAGGACATAGGATGTTGAGTTCCTGGTCTGTGAATGGGGATCCTAGCCACTATTGTAATAATAATAATAATAATAATAATAATAATAATAACCTTTAAATGGCATGGCTAAGTTTTAAAATAGCTCCTTACAATCCCAGTTCTTGATCTCCGGAGGCTGAGAGTAACATGGTCTTTCTTCCTACAAGTCATTGTATTTTCTAAGCTTCTCCTGAGAATTCGGCCTGATTACTTCAGATTTGTCACCTTGTAGCATCATTTACTTCTATCTGAAGTTGATAGAGTATGCTACCAACCTGTGCTTGATTGCACAGATTGGAAGACTGTGAGGAACTGAGATTTTTGGTGGAGTGCATTTGTGAAATTGCTGAACTCAATTTTAATTTTATTACAAAATTGACCTTAGGTTAGTCCAAATAAACTAAATAATTGAAACCAGGAAGTAGTGGATTGGGGTGGGATTTTTGGTTTTGTTTTTAATTAACCAATAACGACTTCCTGCCTATTACGCAGTCTTAAAAAATGGAGATTCTCCATAAGCAAGGGTAATATTCACCCTTTTCTATGTATAAAACTTTCAGATAGTAATCCTATAACTTGAGGTTTTGTATGCCATAAATCAACCTGCCACAATACATTTTAGCTTGGAATTCCTGCTTCTTCAAATTATTAAAGTACTCAGAAAGCATTTCCTCTTCTAACTCATTTTGCTTGTACTGTCTGCAGGAATGAAATTTGCTCTAGGCATTCATTTTCTTAAAAGTCAGTTATTTCTTAAACCTATTCTAATTAGGTTTTCTGGGGGACCTTAAAGTTCTGGTTGCATTCACCTTTGAATAGATGTGTGGCTTAGGATGAGGAAAGGACAATTATGTTTGTCTTGTTTTGTTTTATTGTATAAAAATGAATTTTAGTTTTTGGAGAGGAGATTGCAGGAGAATACACCTGGTCAACACTATTCTTCTTTTGTTCATTGCAGATAAAAGACCTCTGATCTTGCGGAGTATTTCCCCTGATGCCTTTCATCTGTAACACTCTAGATTTTTTGTGTGAGAGGGTGTGAGATGTTGAAAAGCCCCACTGGAAGGATGGCATTAAAAAGCTTCTGAAAGACCGAGGTACTGTTTCAGCCTACTCCAGGATCTGCTGCTCTCCCTGCTTCCATCTTTATTGAAGGAACAGGGCTGCCAGAAAAAAATGGTGTTTTCTTTCTATTTATTATCAAAAGAATGAATTTTGGCTACATCAACTCCAGCATTCTTCTTTCGAAAGAGGCATGCAAATAAGGGAAATTGAAAATACAAATGAGATGAAGATTTACATATCTGGCACCTCATTTGCATATTTTTCTTTCAAAAGAAGAAAAGTAGTATAACTAGACACAGCTCTTTTGAAAGTAATCCCCATCTTTGAAAGAACCCTTCTTCCTATTTTTTTTTTTTAGGAAGAAGGGTTCTTTTGAAGATGGGGTTTACTTTCAAAAGAGCTGTGTCTACACTGCTTTTCTTCTTTCTAAAAATGCTCTTTCAAAAGAAGAATATTCAAATGATGTGCCAAATATGTAAATCTGCAGCTCATTTGCATTTTTGATTTCACTCATTTGCCTGCCTCTTTTGAAAGAGGAATGCTAGTGTCAAAGTAGCCTTTGTGTGTAGATGTTCCACACGATTTTTCGAAACAGCACAGGCTTTTTTGAAAAAAGCTCACTAGTACAGATGTAGCCATAGGGTGTGATCCATGGAGGCAGCAGCATGTCTTACTTGGACTGAAGTATTCAGGACGTAGCTGTTTATCCCCGAACCTGGATGGGCACCCAGTAGAGAGGAGTTGGAGGGAGGGTTCCCTTACCACATCAGTGTCCAATTCAGACATCTATGCCTGGTACATGATATATAGTTTACTGAAGACAAAAGGGTCAGGACCATGAGACCTAGACCCAAGGAGAAGCCAGGATTCATTCATCTATCTTTGATGGCTACCCTGTTGCTGGACTCCTAACATGCCTTAAAAGGGGCTGACACAATCAAGTGACCTGGCTAATGGGCCAAGTAATGGAAGGGACAGACCATTGTATGATCAGAACAGAAGTCAACCGAAGTCATTGAAAAGCAGAAGGGTCTGCCACCTCCTGCCTGATGACTATGCAGTGCCAGCAGGAAATGAATTGATTCAGAGATGGTAAAAAATAGCTTTCCTTCCCTGCTATACTCAGAAGCTGGGACTACACCACAAGGTTCTGTCTACAGAAGTCACTATCAACAGAGTTGTGCTAACAGAACCTCTGTGTACAGAACACATCCACACCTAATAGGGTTTACCCCTGTTGATGCTCTCTGTCTACAGAGAGGGTCCAGACTTCCCAGCCTTCTGTTGACTGAAAGGCCAGCCAGAAGCTCTGCAAACACAGCTGCCAGGTGATCTGGAAGTCCTCTCTGTCAACAGAGGGCCCTCTGGAGCACCTACACTATTTTTCTGTCTATAGAATCTGTCTACAGAGGCACTATGCCTCAAACTTTCAAGATATAACTCTGCCAGGAAAGAAAGTTGTGTTCTGTTGACAGATTCTGGACAGAATGCATTTGTAGTTCAGACAATCCCTAGTTTTGTCTACAGAAGGCTTCATTAGCATAAGGTCACATGATTTGGAGTCCAGAAATAGCTCTTCCGAACTCCGAAACAGCATGTAGAAGCACAGCCCCTTGGGGATCTTCCAGAAAGAAGTCGTCCTTCTGGAGGCCCCTTCTTCCTGAAAATTTCAGCTGATAGGAATAAGGGGATTTCGATATTTTCAGGGTTCTTTCCAAAAGGACCCCCATGTAGACGAGCCACTCATGAGCAAAATGTGGCACTTTCGAAGTGCCGCAGCCAGCAGCATGCTAATGAGGCACTGAATATTCATTTCAGTACCTCATTAGTATTCTTCAATTTAGCCATGAGCATGGCTTTTTTGAAGTTTTTCCTAAGTGCAGACACAGCCCTTGTCTTGAATAATCAGAACATGATTTCCAATTTAAGAGTTTTGGGCTATGAGATGTAACATATATAGAAGACATTAGTTTTAAACACACATTTTCAGGACAGTCATTCAGATCAGGTAACTTTATTTTTGTCTAAAGTTATGGGAAAACTGCATTTGTATCCCAAATGAAAGATAACTGTTCAATGTTAAGTGCCTCTAGCATTAAATGTTTAATAGGATTTGATTTGATGCATCACATAGAGGTTGAATAAGCTCACCCATCCACTTAAATGCCTATTGTTATTAAAAAGAACAGAGAATTTATGTCAGGGTATTTTTTAGATTTACCAGTTACCAGAGCAGAACAAACCATATTCTGTGGACTGCAAATGAAAACTATTTATCTTCTCTCTTGTATCTAAACCATATTTCACAGCTCATGAGACACAAATAGGGGAGGCTTTCGATAAAACGTTCCTAGGATTTTCTGAGTACTTTAAAAAAATAAAAAGAGATTGTAAAATAATTCATCATGTAAACAGTGTGATAAGATCAGCTGCTTTGAGTTTCACAACTGACAAAAATTATGCAGAGTGAGGACTAACTGGCAGAATACCACTTTGTTATGCTGAGTATAATAAAAAATGGATTCTAGGTGAAAGGTAGTGGCTATTTCTTTTAAGTGCAGTTCTGTACCTCCCCTATTTTTCTATTAATATAAATATTTCATTTTATTTTAAAGTAAAATTTGTGATAGTTTTGGAGCAAACAGCAAATATGCAGTAGAAAGGAAGAAAAATGTAGAAAAAAGCATCAGAAAAAGCAAACTAAGAGTATTTATAGCATTTCATGGTCTTACAAAAGAAAATAAATAGAGAGGTATCTGTATTAGTCTGTGTTGGTAGAAGAACTGAAGTGAATTGGCTCTCAGGGCTTCACAAAGCAGGGAGATGTAATTCTGAAATTAGAAAATTCTAGGCCAGATCCTGGTCCCTGTTCCAGCTACTGCATGCTTCTTTGGCATGGTAACTGCAGTGGCCATGCTACTGGGAATCCCCAACTGGGATAAATCAGAGTAGCTCAGTGTTTTTCAACCTTTTTTTTTTATAAAGTACCCTTTGTTCAAAAAAAATTGTAAATACCCCCAGTACCTATAACTTTCAGATGCACAACATGTTTTTCTAAAATTGTAACACATTTGTTTAAGCAACTTAATTGTAACTGGTTGGTTGGAAGAAATCACCTATGGTCAATAAAACTGCCATCATTCCTATGATTACGCCAAAAGGATAAAAAAAGATGAACTTAAAATAAGTCCATTTTTTTATTCATAAAAAAGGTTGACAAACACTGGGTTAATGTACCATCTGAAAGAGCTCTGCATACCCCCAGTGATACATGTACGCCTGTGTGAGAACTGCTGCTGTAGCCAACTCTACCTCACCTCCCTTGATTCCCTCTCCCCCAAATACTGCATCAGAAGATATGCTAAGATCGTGGCCAAGGGATATAAGGCATGGCCAAAATTCTGAGGAGCAAAGGGACTTCGAAGTAGAATGGGCACGTCGAAGTGCCTGCGGCTACACACACACTGTCACTTCGAAGTTTCACACTTTGAAGTTGCTGCAGGGAAGAATTAACCCAATGAAGTGCTGCATGTTCACCACAGCACTTCATAAGTAATCTCCCATCACCCTCATTAACATGCCTCCTTTGAAGTTGGGGGCAAGTGTAGACAAGACCATAGACCTATGATGCACTGCTTTAGCTGCTTGTAGACCAGAAGGAATCACCACAACATGGCTATATAGACCAGACAAATTTTAAGACTACCAAGAATATCTTTATGCTTAACCTGACTGACCTTTTTTCTTTTTGTTTACAATTCTGACAGATATTATTGTTTACATTTAACAATTATTTTAAGTCATTTCAGTTTTCAGTAGTGAGAAATTATGGATGTACATAGGCATCAAGGAGTATCAGGGGATAATAATTTGATGACAGTAGAGGAAGAGCTTCTACAATTAAAGTTTTATGACCATTAAAGCACAAATTGTGAACACTGTATGTGAAAATAAGACTGAATCACATTCTAATAATTTTTCAAGCAGTATTTTTCTTGCTTTGCCTAGCTATACATTTCTACTCTCAGTGAAAATTTTGTCCATCAGCTTGTGTGTATGATAAAATTGACATTTTGCAAAAAACAAAACAAAACAAAACAAAACACCACCACCCTAATCCTTCCCAGCCTACTATACAAAATATATAGATAATCTTGAGCAAGGTGGATTTTTGTTACAGTTTAACACAACAATGTGCTAGCATTTGCATATTAGAAGGTATGACAGTATAATAGTAATCACAATTATTTACATGCTCTTATGAACAAATACCATTAACCAACTGTACTTTACTTCAGGTACTTAAAGCTTCATTGCCTCTACAAGTATAGTAGAAGGAAAATGGTTCATGCATGCAGCTGGTTATAAAAGACCAAAAACAGATTTCTCCAAACTGCATACATATATTCAGTACAGTTTTCATTAGTGAAAACAAACAGAAGCTAGAGTTTGAACTTTTGGTACTCATGGGCTTTGACTATGCTCAGAAGAAGGAGAAAGAAAGCTAGTGCTGTGAAAAGAAAAAGGAAAAAGCAATAAAACCATTGCCTGTAAGCTGCGAGAACCTGCTTGCTTAATTATCTAAACCAGATAAAAGACACAAAGTCCGTATTTTTTACTAGCTTCATTGTAATTGTCAGTACTTAAAGGCTGATTAAAAAGAGAACAAGCAGATTTTGTGGGTTGTTTTTTGGTTTAAGTCTATTGCCTGGGGCCCTATGTTAGTAAGCTCGCTGATCTGATTTTAGTTCCTAATGGACCATAGTCCACATTACAAAAATATTACATATTTACACACCACAGTTGTCAGTTTCAGTTCACAGGAGGCTCAGAAGTACCTCATGCTACAATTACCTCTCCTTCTCTGAGCATGTGTTCTGTGCGCCCATCTGGATTTAGTTTCAGGCCATTTGTGAGATTTATGACCTTATTATTCAGCAGAGCTGAACATCATCCACTCCAGTGGACTTCAGTTGGAATTGTGGGAACTCAATATTTCTGAAAAAATAGGTCTTTATTATACAGCATAAGTGCAGCAGATGTAAAGAAAAAATATATTAGGAATTTGGTATCAGACAGTAAGTATAAACTGGATTAGCTCCATTGAAATCAATGGGGTGATGCAGATTTAAACCACTGAGTCTCTAAGAATTAGATTTGAAGACTGCCAACCTTTAAACCCTAAATTTATTTTGGGACATTTATCAGTAGATCAATGAATTACTCTCACAAGGGCTTTCTTGAGAAATCTAGAAACTCTATCAGATCCTTAAATAAATACCTGACAGATATTACTCTTTAAAAAAAAAAAGAAAAAAAAACTTTGATCAGGTACAGAATACTTTGGAAAACAAAAAAGCAGTCAAGTAGCACTTTAAAGACTAACAAAATAATTTATTAGGTGAGTTTTTGTGGGACAGACCCACTTCTTCAGATCATACAGAAGTGGATCTGTCCCACGAAAGCTCACCTAATAAATCATTTTGTTAGTCTTTAAAGTGCTACTTGACTGCTTTTTTGTTTTGATAGTGTATAGACTAGCACGGCTCCCTCTCTGTTTCTAAAATATTTTGGGTATAAAATCCATCACGTTTTTGCATCTATGAAGGGTCTGCAGTTTCAGTGTCACATCCCCAGTATATTTTGAGGCCTGCTGTTAAACACAATAGAGTGAAAAGAATTTTACTTTGTCTGGGCACGACATTATTTCAGTTTTTTTTTTCCTTCCTCGGATTGTACCAGAAAAGGAATCACAAGGTTTGACAGCAGAATATACAAAAATGTGTATATGTGCATGGTATATCGTTGTAGAATCAAGGTTATTAAGGGGCTTGTCTCTCCATCAGTAATTATTTCAAAGTTAGCAGGCTGAGGAAGACTTTGTTTAGTGCAGGTTTGGTTTTGATTCAAGTGCCACTTATCCACAGAAAAATCAGCTGGGGAAGCTGGGGGGTGGGGCACACAAAAGTGAGAAGCAAGAACAAACAAACAGAAAGCAATCAGCCCTCAATGAGACACCTCACTCGCCTCATGGGAGGGAACAGGAAGGACCCAGTTTCAGGGACTCCCCCAAGACAGATTAACCCTTCTGCAGGTTCATGGACATTAGATTTTGTGGGGCCCCCTGAGGCTCTGGGATGGGGCCAATGTAAGGGATTCAGTGTGTGGGAAAGGGCTGCCAAAGATCAGGATGGGAATGGGTGTGCCGGGTCTGAGCTGACGTGTGAGCTGTATGGGAGCAGGGAAGCAGGTGCACACAGAGATGGGAGAGATTGGTGCAGGGCCACATGGGAATGGGGGTTGCAGGACCACAGGAGGACAAGGGGGAGAGAGATGCAGTTACCCAGGGGGATGGGCAAGGGAGGTTGTTGAGTGGGAGTGCAGCAGCACGTCAGTACCGAGGGCAAGAAGTGGCCGAATGTGGGTGCAAGAGCACAGAGGAATGGGGAGAGTGAGAGATCAGGGGCACATGGGGACAGGGAGGGGTAGCTGAGTGGAAGGACATATGGAGAAGGGACTGGATTTGTCTGATGGAATGGAAGAAACTAGGGACCAGCTATAGTCTAAATGGGGGAGAGTCCCCCAACTTCCTAATAATCCCCCCCCCCACAAATAAGAAACTATTCCATACCATCTTCCACTTACACTCAATAACCTTCAATGTTCACTCCCAGGCTCTTTCCCTGCAATTACTTTCTTCTCCCTCAGCAACTCTTTTATCCCTGATTTTCCCAAACATTTGCACTGCTTCTGAGGGCTTCAGGAAATACCTTTCTGGGTTATAGTTTAAATGATTTATTACTCAGAGTTCTATATTACTATGAGCAGTAAGGAGTCTATTTACAAAAACTCCTGAATCTTTTTTCTTACCTGTACTGTAACTGAAACTGGCATGATGATATTTCATCACTTGAAAGAAAAATGCAGAATTTTACAGACTGTTAATTTTTTGTTTGGTTGGTTGGTTTGTGTTTTTTTTCTTCTTTTTTTATGCAGAGTAGACACAGGAGTAAAAGGAACTACCTTTAGACCTGTGCTTTGGTCAGTGTTCCCTGAAAAATTTCTGTGAATGACACTGACGCTCTGAAAATATTTATTGTCTCATACTATTCCAGTACCAGGGAGCTAGGCATTCTCATACTGGTTCCCTCATAAACATAATAAATATAAAGTACCCAAACTTTCAGGGTTATAAAGTGTGTGTGCAACCGAAGCAAGACCAACTTAAATAAAATAGATTAAAAGCAATTTGGAGCTTGGTTCTACAATCCTTATTCATGCTGTGTAGTGCTAAACTCTACAAGTGTGGTACTCAAATTAATAACAACCACTTGCAGTGTAAAGTATTACTTCTCATAAGTAATGGCAGTTGAATCTGGGCCAATATAACTGATTTCTTGCAATATTTTATCAATTATCATGAGATGTGAAATTTATTTAATTGAGCTGTGTGGTATGTTAGCATTAACTTATGATACCAAAAGGCAATTCAGAGGGTGCAATAACATAATTCAAGTTCACTGGGACAAAGCCTGTGACTCTATCCCATGTCTAGCAGAGTATTGTACTACTTAGAGGGCTTGTCTACACTAGCCCCTTCCTTCAAAGGGGACTTGTAAATGAGCCAGGTTGGGGAATAGCAACAAGGTGCTGCACTGCACATGCAGCACCTCATTAGCCTAGTTCCTGCCATAGCAACTTTGAAGTTGCACACTTCGAAGTGCCAGCAAGCCATTTAACTGCAGGCACTTTGAAGTACCCATGCCACTTTGAAGGGCCCTTACTCCCAAAATGTTTTGGGAGTAAGGGCACTTCGAAGTTGTGTGGGTACTTCGAAGCGCACGCAGCTGTGCAGATTGCAGGTGCTTCAGAATTAGGAACTTCGAAGTTTCCATGGTGGGAATTAGACTAATGAGGCGCTAGATATACAGCACAGCACCTCATTGCTATTCACTACTCCGGCTCATTTACATGCCCCCTTTGAAGGAGGGAGCTGGTGAAGACAAACCCAGAGTGAATACTGTGTATTGGAAGCTCATTGTGATACTTATACTTTTCACCAACTTAAATTTCTGGAGTAAGAATATGGCCTTCTAGCTCATAGCAATATAATCGTTCCCTTTATTTTTATGTAATAGATTATATTTAAGTCACAATTACTTTTGACGCTTTATTCTATCGTGAAGAGGCTGCATTATGAAACAAAACAACCAGAAATAATAATTACATCAAGAAATTATTCTGTTTTAAATCTGTTTACTTGTTGCCTTCAGTGGAAGCAGGATCACTTCTTCAATGGTTAGAGATCAATGTGAGAATAATATCCAAAAGGACTTATGGCTATTGAAAATAATAGCAAAAGTGGTGAATCAACAAAGAACATCAACAGCTATAAATAACCAATGTAGTTAATCACTAGAAGATGTTGAAAAATACAACTTATTATATGGTCACCAACAGATTCAGGAGTGGCTTGAGATATCATAAAGGGGACTGATTTTGCAGAGGTTGGGTGCTAATCGCTTTATGAAAATCAGGCCCCTCTAAGTTGTCTCATGCTGAGCTCCTACAACTATTATCCAATTTGGAAAATGTTGGCTAGTATGTTTAAGCCAGAAGCAATTGCCATAGACAACCATGTGTTACTAACTAACGATAGGGAGCATAGGCAATGACACCTAGGCTATGTTTACAAGGCAGAGCTGTTTCAGGATGCCAAAGGTATCACAAAATAGCTATTTAATGTCTTTGACACACACCCTTCATTTTGAAATAGTTTTCGAAATAACGGGCTTGCTACTTTGCAATCCCAGTAACCCTTGTTGCAGGAGGAGTAAGGGATGCCTCAAAACAGCCCAATATTTGGAACTATATTGGAAATAAGCTACATAATTGGCATAGCACAAATTGCATAGCTTGGTTTGAATTTAGGCAGCTGTATGGACATAGCCTTAGAGCAAAGTTGCCCAATGCTTCCTATTTTTAGCTGTTTATAACTTTGGTTAAATTTACTCATTCAGGCTAAAATTCCCCATGATGAGAAGGCTGTCTCAGGTGGAAAGTTTCTGACAGTTTCAGGAAGAACTGTTTTGTCTGTTTTCAAGAAGAGGGGGTAAAAAAGAAGTATTCCCCATATTACAAACCTACAACTGTTAGGCAGCAGTAGTCGTTTTATGCTTTTGAGCATGAGCTTGAAATATGGTAGGTTGAGTTTTAGTTTTGAGCTGTGTTAAATTTTAGTCTTTTGCTCATACAATAAAAGATAATGTTCAAATTTGATTAATTTTTGAGGTTTTGAAAAATCACAATTTGCACATGCTCCCTAGAGACTTGAAAGAGGTTGACAGCTAAGCTGCCTGAACACGCCATTTGCACTGAACATATTCTAGCCCAGGAATGCTGATGGTGAGCAGGACAATACACAACAACCAAATAACATACAAATTCTTAATTTTGAAGCATCAATGTTCTTTTAACATTGTTTTTATGCATACCATACATCAGGTGCGCCATTTCGTTGTCACTAAGCTGTTAGAGCTATGTCTTCTCTTCCCATTTTCCCATAAGAGATCTGATTGCTGTAATTGAACATTATGATAAACTTTTATTGGAGAAGGCAATTTTTCTCTGGCTCATTTAAAACTAGAGTCCCATGCAATTCTCACAGGTAGTCAGTTTTTATTAGATTGAATTTGGTTGCTGTAAGCTCAAGCACCAAATAGAAATCAATATGTCTAATTAGTTATATTGGTCTCTATTGAAATGCTATTAATGATGTTATGTGTAAATACTGAGTAGTTGGAAATAAAGAAAAGCTGTTAGCTTTGTGGGAAAATAGTAGAAAGATCAAAGAAAGTGTAAAAAGGAAAATCAAAATTAAAGTTGCTTCAGAAATATTTATAATGTAGTTTATTTTAAAGATCTTGTGGAGGTTGAGAAGGACGTGAATGCTTTTATTCACTACACAACTTTCTGAAGCGCTATAAGAGCCACACATTTCCAAGTTTGCCCACAGTATTGGTGTACTTGCTCCCAATTCATTTTTCCAAACATTTCACCTTTTGTTACCTTAATTGAGAGAAGCCTTTACTGACTCCTTTTGGGAAGAGCTATTGAAAAGCCAAACAGTATTCGTAACCCTCTCCAACTTTACTCCTTGTACTTGAACTCACTCCAAGCCACTGTTTAACTGAATAGACTTGTTTTACCTTTCATGTAAACCAAACCATGGATTCATTAAAGTAATTATTAACTTCAGTTGTGTGAAAAAAGCTTCTGTTTCTCTCTTGTTAAAGAACAGAGTACGTAACATCTGTGACTGCATCTACACTAGTGAGTTTTTTCAAAAAAACTGGGACTCTTTCAAAAAACCATGCAGGACATCTACACACAAAATGCATTCTTTCAATTTAATATCGAAAGCACTTTTCCCAGCAGCCCTCTGCCTGTCTATGATGAGGAAAAGCACCTTTCTCTGAAAGATTCTTTCAGAAAAAAAAATGGTGTAGACACCCTGGAGGCCCTTTTTTCGAAAGAGTAGTCTTCTTGCCATCAATTTGTTCGATCTGGCTATGTCTACACTTGCATTCCTCTTTCAAAAGAGGCATGCAAATGAGGGAAATAGAAAATGCAAATGAGGTGCAGATTTGATTATCTGGCATCTCATTTACATATTTGCATTTCAAAAGCTTCTTTTGAAAGAGGAACCCAGTGTAGACACTGCTCCTTCGAAAGTAAACCCCATCTTCGAAAGAATCCTTCTTCCCTTTTTAATGGGAAGAAGGATTCTTTCGAAGATGGGGTTTACTTTTGAAACAGCAGTTTCTACACTGTTTTTTTTTTTCGAAAGAAGAATATGAAAATGAGGTGCCAGATATGCAAATCTGCACCTTATTTGCATTTTTATTTCCCTCATTTGCATACCCCTTTCAAATGAGGACTGCAAATGTAGACGCAGCTTCCTTGGCCTGTTCTTTCGAAAGCATGAGAGCTGCGTGGACACTCTTTATCGAAAAAGTGGATTGACATTTTTATCTGCTTTTTTTTGTGTGTGGATGCGCTCTTTTGAAAGAAGTGTTTTCTGAAGAGATCTTCCAGAAGAACTTCTTTCAAAGGATCACTGTAGTGTAGATGTAGCCTGCGAGTATTCCAGGAGAGCACTGCTGTAACACTATTGGATTTTGACATCAACTTGCAAAACACTGTTGTAACCATTGTTGCATGTTTGCATCAAATCTTGTGCAAAGTGGGCCAAGTGAGGTGTCTTTTGAAAGCTTATGATTTACTAATTCTTTTTTTATGGCTCATATGATTGCATCATTTGATAGTTGGAGTTATAAGTGTTGGATCTGTACTTGTACTTGACATTTTATGTGCTGGGAGATCTCAAGGGGAGGCTTGGCATCCTATTGGGTGCGTCTACACTTGCCTTCCTCTTTCAAAAGAGGCATGCAAATGAGGGAAATTGAAAATGTGAGTAAGGTGCATATTTGTATATTTGGCACGTCATTTTCATCTTCTTCTTTCAAAAGAAGAAAACCAGTGCAGACATTGCTCTTTCAAAAGTAAACCCCATCTTCGAAAGGATCCTTCTGCTCTTTATTTAATGGGAAGAAGGATTCTTTCGAAGATGGGGTTTACTTTCAAAAGAGCAGCATCTACACTGGTTTCCTTCTTTCGAAAGAAGCTCTTTTGTAATAAAAATACGCAAATGAGGTGCCAAATATGCAAACATGCACCTCATTTTTATTTTCAATTTCCCTCATTTGCATACCTCTTTCTAGAGAGGAATGCAAGTGTAGATGCACCCATTGTGAAAGAGCTCCTACTCTGATGAAGCAGTATTTGACAAAGAATGTTATCAGGTTCCAATCCACAGTGGAGGAACTTCTCTGTGAATGTGTAACCCATCAGAGAGCCAATGATAGATTGCCTAAAAAGGACTTGGACAATGACCTGCCCATGCGACAGGCTGCATCTTGGATGTGCTTCCACAGAGGGACAGCAGTGGAATTCCCTCCACATGGGAAAGGATATAAAGAGAACTCTGAGAGCTCTTCCATTTGTCTTCAATCCAGCTCATCATTTCAAGAGCGGCTTTGTTATGAAATGAGCCCAGAAGAATTGATAACCCATCTCAACAGGGTTGTATTCCAGAGACTTTTAAGATAGCAACCAACTCTACCTTGGCTGCAAGACTGCCTCAGGAACTTTGTTCTTGGGGTATGTAATTTGATTGCTTTAACAATTTTACTTTCAACCTTTCTTTCTTTCTGTAAATAAGACTTCAGATTCTAGTTTCTAAAGGATTGGTACAATGTCTTTTTGGGTAAGATCTGAGGTGTACATTGACCTGGGAATGTGGCTGGTCCTTTGGGAATGAAAGAATTCAGATTTGGTGAGACTGGTTTTCATAATCCCTCATCTGTGTAAGGAGGGATACTTGTTGTGATACAAGAAAAGCAGGAATGTCTGAGGTAATTGCTTGTGTGACTTCTTGCTGGCCAGTATGGGAACAGAACCCTCTTGTGACGGATGTGGTGCCTTTTTGTGGAGGATCCCCAATATTGGGCTCAAAGTAGCCCAGTTTTAAGCAATTTGCCTTGATTTGGCCCTCTCAGCAGTGCCTGGAAAAACCTCCAATAATACAACTGGACACTCTAAGGAGGCAGTTTTAGAGAAATTCAGAGCTGTAGGTATGTTTTGGTGTCACTTTGCAGGTAGTAACTGGGTAGCTTCTTGTTGGCATCCAGACTGAAATCAACAGCATAGCATTAAGGCACCCAGCGTTACAGATCAAGTGGTGATATAACACCTCGTTGGTCTGGGTTGAACCACAGACACACAACCAGGGTATAAACATATAACAATCAATGAAATAAATAAACATAAAAGATGCAAGCAAGGAGAGACTGTTGAAAATAGATTTCAGAAAAATGAGCTAAAAGAAATAAATAACTGTGCTGAAAGGAGAGGAAATATCTCATATAAAGTTGTGAAGAAAAGGTTATTTTTCCAGAAGTCTGCCTGTAGAAAAGGGGTCATATTTTACTGGTGAGATAGAAAACTGCCTCTCCCATTAGAGGATAGATTGAGGATCCACATTTTAGAATGGTTATAAGAAGCTTCACTTCTCTTTGAGGGCTTGTCTGTACGGTATGGCAATGTACATCTGAGGAATATAAACCATACAATGCCCTAATATGCTGTGCAATTGCCCCAGGTCGATCTGTTGAAGTATATAGTGCACACTGGTGTTACTCTGTTTCAAACAGTACTGGTTAACCTTTTTAGAGCATATCAGCAATGTCTAGATGGGCAGATGGGCATTTAGGTGGGGCAAAGGGGCTGCTTACATCACCTCACCTTGTACATGAATGCTGAGTCTTGAGTTCAGGGCTTGAATACTTTGTCTGTTTAACCCTTGTATGTAATATTTAGCAGATTCTGTCTGTTTCTGTTTGATTTCCAAGTCATGGAATGAAAGCAAACCTTATATTTCTGGCATCACATGCTTCCTGCCTTTTGAGTAAAACTGATCCTTTGCTTTGATCTCATAATGTTATCCTTTGCAGATAAGAAAATAAGGAACATTAAATTCCATGCAACAGAGGTCAGGAATGGCATTTTCCCTTTATTCATAAAGGCCAAGATACGTTATTGAGGGTGGGTTGGAGATGCATCTGGGCTTCACTTTGAGCCAGCAGAGCAGCCAGGGTGGATAAATGCTCTCATAAACCACATCTTGCTTCCTATGATTTTTAACTATTTTGTTCTTGAACATGTCAAAGCTAAATGGACAGCAGCACCTGAGGATGGGATGGAATCTTCCTCCAGGCCTCATCGGCTGACGTTCTGTGTGGGTTTGTCTTTAATTGCATCAAAGAGCATGGTTCATCTGTTAGGAGGATTTGGACCTATGTCCTGTACGCATGTTTCCTACCACTGCAGAGGTCTCTGACAGTGGAATTTTCTGTTTATTTTTCTGAGATTAACTATATTTTACAAGACAATTTACTTACATACCCAAGGAACTTCACAATCCTCAGGCAGGCATCAAACTATGATTGTCTAGGTCTGACACCTTATTTTGTAAATCTTCAAATTATTTTTCTCCTGCTGTGTTCCCAAGATCCAGGATGCCACAAGTCTTCTAGGGAGGTGATTGGTTCTCTGCAGCTGTCATGTGCTTTCCAAGGTGTCTTAAATACATCCTGTAGTGTTTTTGATCTCTTTTCAAGCTCAGTGTAAGAACTTGAATTTGTTCCAGTACAATCATAGCCAGATGCTTGTTGAGGTTCATTTCATCGGTTTTCAGAAGGCTCCAAGAGAGCTTTAACTTTTTATTAGTTATCTAGCACTCTGAAGCAGTCATAAACCCAGTTGTCATCAACTCCAGTGACTCAGAATGGGTCTTAACGTCCACAGGTATTCAAAAGAAGTTTACTTGTGAGCAATAATAATAATAATAATAATAATAATAATAACAACAACAGAGGAAAGGAAGGTTCACCCAAATCTTGAGATAGGTATGGAAGGAAGGAGCATTGATTGTAGTTCACACCTGAGCTGGCATAATGACATTGGTGGAGATTGTTTATTTTAAAGGAAAAAGCTGTGAAAAGGTCTCTTTCTGCTGGCTGTTGTTTTCTGGCCCAGAACAAAAGAAAAGAGATGATGTGGGAGAGTCTCCTCCTTTCTTTTCAGTCAGATGTTCAGAACTATCTATTTCAGCAAGCAAGCTGTGGGATTGACCCCCTGGTTTCTGTTAGCATCCATGTGTTTGTGTAGGCGGCTGTTTTGATTTGGCTAATAATTGTGTCTCAAGCACTCTGATCTTTTTGCAATTTGCCACCTTCTACAGAAGGTTAAATAACCTGACCCAGGGTTGTATATTTTTGAGTAAGAAGGATTGTGACATCACTTATCCAACTTACATTTTTCTCCATTACCTTTTGACCTGTATTGTTCCTGATAATAAAAACTTGATTTGAGAAGCTTAGAGATTTTGCACAATATAACAAGGCTATCTTACATCTTAAATATGTGTAGATGGTTAAAATACAGTTTAAGAAAACTGAAGGCTAAATTAGTTCCCCAAATACTGTACCACAAGGGGTTTGAGATTGGAGGAGGAATCCTATGTGTGAAAGGAGAAGGGCAGATTATAGTCAGTCCTAAATTGTACATAATATTTTTTACTTACAGAACATTGTTAACCCAATAGATGGCTCTAAGCACTGTGCAGATTTCCAGATTGTGTGTGATAGACAATGGTGACAAAGCTAGAATTCAAGTTGTGTAGATCTGGTTTGTCTGTAATCATAGTTTTCTTTAATAAATGTCTCCTGCCTAAGAAAGACTGTGATTTCTTGTGTCATGACCAAAAGAGGCAAATGAGATAAATGAAGTGCAAGGTTTCCAGAAGCCTTTCTTAGTCTTTCATCCAACCTTTTGACCTCTTGCAATTGAATCATATACCTTGTATTCAAGAAGAACAAGAACTGTGAATGTGGTCATAGCAATCAAAACAAATGAGTTGAGGACAGGTCTGGCCTGTCATTTTTTCCATGCCCCTATCATGAGGAAAGCTTGTAGCATTTTCTGAGGAGGGGAATTATGAAGGTAGCTGAGAAGATAGCTGAGAGAACTCTGTCTAAAACAAGCTTACTTAATCTTTTCATCAGTACAGACCTATTCATTTGGTTAACTGCAATACTTGGCCTTTACATAGCACCTTACATTTCAAAGTGGTGTAGAAACATTAATTGACTGAACCTTATGATAGGCATGAAAATAACATATGGCCATGCAGAAAATCATTGGAAAAGCTGCATCTGGATTTCCATCTTCCAGTCCCAAGGTCACTTCACTACTTGCTGTCTCTACAACCTGCTTGAAAATATGTCCTGGCTAAAAGGAAAATGTACATGAAGATAGCAAGAGGGAGAAGTATTTTAAAATACATGTTGATTAAAAGTAAACTGGCTTTGTTTATCCTGTTAGTTTTACCGCAGTCAGTAATAGTCAGTCCAACCCATTGACTAGAGTTATGGTCCAAGATAAAATTATTCCACAGTCCTAAGACTGATCGAAAAAGCAGGAGGGTTGGCATCAACTTGGCCATTGCCATAAATAAATAAATAAATAAAAGTACTTAAAATAATTCCTTTAAAGAGGTAACCTCATAGAGATGATACCAAGGATAAAAATAATAAGATGACAGTACAGGTGTCAGTTTGGTGTTAATTATGTTTTCATCTACCTATCGATACAGAGTGGTAGAAGGTGAAAGTGCATTCATTAGTAGAATAACATTAAAATCAAATAGATCTCAAATAAGATTTCTGAGCTAGCAAGCACAGTTGTCTGCCATTGTGTTGTAATGCTGTTATTTAAAGGAAGCATGAACACTGCCCTCCCCCACCCAACAGATATTAGAGTAGAACCAATAATGAATATACAGATTAGATTAATTTAGCCTTGTTCTGCTACTGAAAGATCTGTGAGTTGACAGTGTTTTCCCCAATAAATTGATAACACACACACATTTTAGTGAATAGATCACAAAATAGTTTTCTGTAAATATTCATAATCATATTACAATTTTGAGCTGTGACTGATCAGACTGAATCATGTGATGTTCCCTATATTCTGTGATTGGTTAAATCAGTGAATTCTACTAAAAATGCCAGAATGTTAACTGTACAATTTGATTTCCACAGTTATTCATATCTGAAGCTGTGTAATTCATTTCCCACAAACTTTTGTCAGTAAATGTCACTCATTCAAATTCAGAGGAGTAGCCATGGTTGTCTGCATCTGCAACAACAAGCAAGAGTCTTGTGGCCCCTAAAAGACTGACAGAGTTATTTGGGCAAAACCTTTTGGGGGTAAAGATGACTTCATCAGATGTTTGTCATTAAGGCTACGTCTACACGTGAAGCCAACATCGAAATAGCTTATTTCGATGTAGCAACATCGAAATACTATTTTGATGAATAACATCTACACGCCCTCCAGGGCTGGCAACGTCGATGTTCAACTTTGACGTTGCGCAGCACCACATCGAAATAGGTGCTGCGAGGGTACATCTACACGCCAAAGTAGCACACATTGAAATAAGGGTGCCAGGCACAGCTGCAGACAGGGTCACAGGGAGGACTCAACAGCAAGCCGCTCCCTTAAATGGCCCCTCCCAGACACAGTTGCACTAAACAACACAAGATACACAGAGCTGACAACTGGTTGCAGACCCTGTGCCTGCAGCATGGATCCCCAGCTGCCGCAGAAGCAGCCAGAAGCCCTGGGCTAAGGGCTGCTGCCCACGGTGACCATAGAGCCCCTCAGGGGCTGGAGAGAGAGCATCTCTCAATCCCCCAGCTGATGGCCGCCATGGAGGACCCGGCAATTTCGACGTTGCGGGACGCGGATCGTCTACACGGTCCCTACTTCGACGTTGAACGTCGAAGTAGGGCGCTATTCCGATCCCCTCATGAGGTTAGCGACTTCGACGTCTCGCCGCCTAACGTCGAAGTTAACTTCGAAATAGCGCCCGACGCGTGTAGCCGCGACGGGTGCTATTTCGAAGTTAGTGCCGCTACTTCGAAGTAGCGTGCACGTGTAGACACAGCTTAACAAAGAAAAAAAAGATGGCAGCCCTTTCCTTTAGCATTTTAAAGACTGTTTGCCTTTGAATTTGCTAGCCTCTTCCATGCACAGTAGGAATTTAGAGTGTAGACAGGGAATCCCCTAGATTATGGTTAGTCTTAGTGATTAGGTGGAATTAGCCCTCAGTGCAGGAATCTGTCTTGGCTTATTTCGAGTTTGCATTATGAACGATAGAATGGATATTGTGGTTAATGGATTTGTTACTACTTTAGTAATTCTGTTCCTTTTAATGGAGCTGGGGCACCATCACATTTAATCTCTGCCATAATCTTTTAAATTTGTCATGAAAGATGCAGTTATTATTTAATTATATTTATTACTGATATCCTTTTTTCAAGCTGCAAAATGAGGAATATAAAAGTGAGCATTAACCAAGACAAAATCATGCCATTCTAAAAACAAACAAACAAACAAACAAACAAACAAACAAACAAACAAACAAACTGGCTACATGTGCCTCTCTAAGGGCTCTAAGACTCAGTAAAGCAGATTACAGAGGAAAATAGAAATTCTGAGTCATACTGAAACTTCCATAAGCCACTGCTTATAATGATAGACAGTGGCACTACATGACCATTTACCCAGGAGTGGAAAAATGTCACTGATTGGATTAGAGCTAGAGAGACTAATGCAGTTGTGTCCTTAAGGGTTAGAAGAAAAATAGATCTTTCAGCCCTGCAAGAGAGCACAACAAGCAATCCAAAAGCATTATTTGTGGGAGGTAGTTTGTAGAACCTGTTCCATTTATCATTGAAACTAGTTGTAGAGCACTCAGCTAAAGATGAGTTACGTTTCTACAGCAGGGTCCATGTCCCAAAGGCCAAGTCTGTGCTTAAACTTTAAAAATAGCCTAGGGCCATCCAAAAGGAAGGAAAAACCATAACATATTTCCCTGTCTGCAGGAATACCTTTCGCTGAAGTGAACTTGTTTTTCTGAAAGAAAAGGTATGGCTTCAGAATTGTCTGCCCAGAGGTCTCCCCAAACTAAAATGGAGATTAAAAAAAAAAAAGAAAAAAAGAAAAAAGAAAAGCACCTGAATGACATGTGCTGGGGCATCTAACTCCCTTCAGCCTTGTCTACACAGGCAAACGACTCCAACGACTGGGCCTCAGTATCTCCCCTAGAATAATTCTCCACATAGGTGTTCTTATTTGAGAATAAGAGTGTCCACACTGGGAGCTATTCTAAAGAAGCTATTGCACTTTGAATTCACACTCTAACATCCCTTTGTAGACAAGCCCTTGGGCTTTTTTGAAAATGCTATTGTAAGTGTTTTTTTAAATGATTACAAATGGTAAAAAATAAAAAAAAAGAACCCACAGTCTCTCAAGCATAGTAAAATTATTTGTTAATAGAACTGATTGGATTAGTCACTGCAAATACATGATGAATATAGCCTGTCTTTGGCTATGTCTACAACTACAGCAAACTGTTGATAGAAGTTACTGTCAGAAGATCTCTTCCAGCAAAACTTCTATCCATGGATCACATTCACACAGCAAAGTGGATCACCCTGTCTATTCTCTCTGTTGACAGACAGTGGCCAGTGCCTGGCCTCTCTTTCAACAGAACAGCCTGCGGAACCCTGTCAGACAGGATTGTATGGCTGGGAAACCCTTCCAGGAGCCCTGGCAAGGCACACCCTTAAAGGTCCCCCAGGCCAATTCCCAGACCATGCTGAGGCTTGCCTGCCCCCCTCAGGGACAGCATAGCTAGTGCAGGGCTCACGCGCTGAGAGAATTTGTGCTTTCCAATTCACCATGGTGCCAGAGCAGCCCTCAGGGGCTTTACTCTGCCCTTCTTTCCCCACACGTGATGCAGTTTCTGCTGTACCTCATCCCAGCTGCCCTCCTCTTCCTCTGGGGCACTGGCTTTGAGGAGCACACCCTGGCTGCTCCCAGGTCCACCTGCTCTCTCACCCTTGGGTCCACCTGCGCTTGGACCTCTTGCCTGCCTCTGGTTGCAGCTCCAGTTGGGCCCTAGGGTGCTCCTCCTCCTCCTCCTCTGGCTCTGGCATTGGGTGGGGGGCCTCCTTAGCAATGTCCACCTGTGCAGTCAGGGTGGTCATCACCCCTTGAGAGCTGGTGGAGAGCCAAGTAACAGGGGCAGGTTGTGGGCCATGCCCCTGACCTTTAGCCAGCATCCTGGGCCTGGACAGATGCATGCTGGAGCTCTTTAACTTTGGCCCACACCTGCTTTATGGTGTAGGCCAGGTAGGCCTGTGCTGCCAGGGCAGCAGCCAGCTGGGTGTATGCTGAGGCATTACATCTCTTGGCAGAGGGGTCCAACAAGATCTCCTCCTCAGCACAAAGGCTGAGGAGGTCCTTGACCACAGGCCTGGTCCATGACGTGTCCCAGCATTTTGTGGACCCCTCTGGCTGGCCCCTAGATGGGTCTGGGAGTTGCACAGTGGCTGGCTCTCTGCCAGTTCAGCAGGGGTAGCAGATGGGAGCGGCTCTGAAGAGTGGTGAGGAGCAGCATGTGTCTGGGCTGCTGACATGCTGTCAGCTTCCTACCATGAGGTTTCCAGGGCTCCCTGCAGCTTTAAGAATGGCTGGAGGCAGGGAGCATAGAGCTATGATTGCTGTGAACAGGGCATCTCTCAGGGGAAGCTGGCCGGTGCCATGGAGAACTATTCTGTCGACAGAAGGCCCTCCCCAGAGTGTCCACACTGACTTTCTTTCAACAGAATCTGTCAACAGAGGTGTTCTACCTCCCAGGAGAATGGCAGAACACTGTAAAAAGAATTGCCATGTTCTGTTCATTTACTGTTGACAGAATGCATTTGTAATGCAAACGCTCCATGAGTTTTCTTGACAAAATGCCAGTTTTGTTGAGAAAACCCTCAGTGTAGACATAGCCTTTGTAAATCATTTGTAAACAAAACCTAAGTTAGCGAACACACTTTTAATTTGAAGAACTTCTTGAATGCATTATGTGCAAAATTTGAGTCTATAACTCATTGGTTGTTTGTAAAATACTCACTTTATTTGTCACTGTAGCTCTTTAAATTATATGTAGAGCATGAACTAATCATCTTAATTGAGTGACATTATTTCTACTTATGTTAGCTAATTAGTATAGAAATTAGAGGCCTATCATTAGGGTGAATGTAAGAACATTCTTTATTTTTGGTGTACACGGACAGTTATCTCCTTGTTGTATGCCCTTAGTGGACACCTTACATAGTTGCTCTAAATCCATAAAACTAAAACCACATGGCCTTTTGGGAAAAGGTTTTCTATCCCTTCCCTTTTCAGAAACTATTAAAATAAAAAGATATAATAGGAATGAAAAAGCAACCTAAACCAAAAAATAATCAGCCCTGTGTAGAGCAAGATAGACTGCTGAAACCTCAGCTTTCTTTCAGGAACTCACCTTGTCCTCTTAAGCCTATTGACTACTGGTCCTTTGACCTTCTTGAATTTTCTAGATTTGATACAATTGTTTAGGAATGGCAGAGGCCATCTTTTTCTGTTAACAAAGATTCTTGCTTCCTGGCTATCCACCTCTTGATGGACATCCTGAGTAGTGACACTAAGGCTGTTTCTACAAATGCCACTTTCGGAGAAAGTGGCATACTAATAAACAGCCCAAAATATGCTAATGAGGTGCACGTGTGAATTCCCAGCACCTCATTAGCATAAGGTCACACGATTTGGAGTCCAGACGAGCATCTTCTGGACTCCAAATCATGTGGCCTTATGCTAATGAGATGCTGGGAATTTATATATGCACCTCATTAGCATATTTTGGGCTGTTGAAAGTGGTATGTGTAGAAACAGCCTAAATGTTTACCATGAGAACATTTTTAAATAAGAGAATAAGGTGTGTTCATATTTATCAAAATATTACTTCTCATTCAAATATGAAATTTCATAAATGGGCACACCCTCCTCTGGTTTAAAATGTAACAGCTTAATTTCAGTCAATGCATTGTTGAAATCAATGGAGTTGTGCCAATTGACACAAACTGAGAATCTTCCCCAGAGACCCTAATCCCATAAGGAACTCTTTACTGAGCACTTCCATTACCTGACCTCAAGTATTATGACACTAACAAATGCCCTTATTTACCAAGAAATTGGGGAGGGTGCATTCAAAATTTCATATAAACACTTATCCCATAAAATATTGCCAGTATCTGAGCATTTAGTAGAATCTGTTCCATTTATCAACCCATCTGAGCTGATAAATGGAACAGATTCTACAAATTGACAAATGGAACAGATTCTACAAACAGCCCACACAAATAATGCTTTTGGTTTGCTATCATGTTCAATTACTCAGCCGAAAGATCCATTTTTCTTCTTTTCCTTACCAATTACTCAGGTGCTAAAAAGTACTATGTACTGAAGTATGTTGCTAGATCGGGGCCACCAAGAAGAGCCATTCACTAGTATTTGTGTAAACAAGAACTACTTGCATGAATACTTCTGAATACGGAATAACAAAGGGTACAAACTTTACTGACTCAAAAAGACATTTGGAATGGAAATGAATGTTGCAAACTCTAGTTCTTCCTTGAGTGTCTGAAGGTGTGTATTCCAGTCAGGTACATTCACATTAAGCACACTGAAACTGGAGACATTTTTGCCATGGTAGTACTTGTCAGGATGACACACACACCCTATACCATCTCGTGGGCCTTCTTGATACATTGTTGACTTTTTCATTTTCTTTTACTGCCAGTGGCCTGTCTGAGATTTTCTCCTGTGTCACCACTTCTCACTGAGACTTTACTAGTGTGATTAATTAATAGCAGATAATCCCTGTTTAGTGAAGTTAGTTTTCCATACCAGTGACTACATAACTGCCAGTGGAATGGCTGTGGAGTCTTGTGTATATGTACATAGCTACAGCACTGCCACTTTCTGTACCAACAACCCCGCAAACCTTGCTCTGTCTATCTGTCTCTCCATTGCCATAGGAGACCATACCAGCATCAGTGCCTTTGGCTACTCTGGGTCTCTCTTTAACGTTTTACTGACTAGTTTTGCACTGAAAAAGAAGTAAGTGACATGATGAGCCCAATTCCTTGATAGATTGGCACTTATATACCTCTTCTCCTTGATTAATTCTATATCCTCAGCCTTGGTGTCAACAATCTCAGGACCAAGAAGTCTCAGACTTTATCTTATTCTTTGTCACTGATAGTGGACACCTGCATGGTACGTGACTCCTCCCTGAGGCCTTTTCTCTGTCAGGATGTTTTTATGGTACTCTAGTTCCACTTCTGTTCCTGACATTGTTTCTCTCTTTTCTGGAATATGAGCAAACTGGGTTATTCATTGGCCACACTGGATTAGGAACCACCAATGACAACTGTCTATTCATAGGATTCCTTACACTCTGATTCCAGAATCCCCTGGTTCTTCTCCTTTGTCTGCTGGGTGAAAGAAGGCTCACAAGTCCTCCCAATACCTGACTGAGGAAAAACACCAGCACTGAGAATGTAAATGGTCTAGTAGCAAGGACAGACCCTCCTGACTCATGATGCATTGGCCTCATCTTCCCTCTCTTGACATTTATACTTCCTAGGACCTACAAGGGTGTCCCTCCCTCACATAGTTCTAGATCTCTACCCCAATTACATCAGATTATAGTGAGGCAGATTAGTGGGTTCATCTTTCCCATGCCGAGGTCTTTAAATTCTACCAGGAGTTAATTAGGACAATACCTGCAGCCCTAAGAGTAAAAGCTAAACTGATGTGGGAAAACATGAAGAAAATATTAGACATCCTTCAGCTAACATAATGGAATGAGCTCCCTTCCAATTAATGGCACATTACAGCCAGCAAAAGCCTTGTGGCTTACCCAAGTGTCACTAGCCCTAACAGTTAAACATATGGACAAACAATGCCAAGTACCCTCACAGGTATGTAAGTGTGCATGCGTGCGTGCGTGCATGTGTGTGTGTGTGTGTGTGTTTTAACTCCCATTGTCGCCACAGTCCCAGTCCCATGGCATCTTCTGCTGGCCAGTCTGGGAATTAGCTCTTCTTTGGCCTGGGCGTGCCCTCTGCTGATGTTTCTCTGTCTGTTACCTGCCTCTTGTTAGTGTCTCCACCACACACCAGGCCCCTGGTTCCCTCCCATTCCAAGGTGCCTCTTCCCTCAAGGTACTGCCCCACAGCTGTGCTCCCACACTCTGAGCTTCTTTCACTCACAGAAAAATCCACTCCCTATACCCACCTTTGCCTTTGTGACCCACTGTCAGGCACTATCTAGCCCCTGCCTCAGGGGCAAACCAATCTGAAATGGCCACTCATCATTGACAAGGGGGTGTTGATCTGCTGCCTTTGCCAGCCCTGGTTGCCTCCCTGCAACCCTAATACACCTCAGGCCTTGAAAGCAAGGTCTCACCCTGCTCTACCTGTCCTCCCCTAGCACTGCTCTGTCTTGTGTACTCTTTCTAGCCTACAGACAGCCAGATCCTTCCTGTTCAACAGCTGGAACAAGAACTCCTCCTCCTCTGCAGCAGCCCTTTTTACAGGGCCTAGTCAAGCCCTGATTGGCTGTGTCTAGCCCATTTCTGACTGGATGCCCGTCCCAGCCTTCAACCGGGGCTCTTTCAAGCCCTTTTACCAATCAATGGTGGGAAACTGCCCTATCACACACAGCCAGCTAAGAGAGATCACAGCAGGATACATTTAACCTGACCACAAATTAACTCTAATTAATTAAATTAATAAATTAATTCTAATGACTCTCTGATTTGCTCACCTTGATTATCTTTTTCTGATTTGTCCTCCTTGCTTACTGTTTTTGGTTCTCTGTGCCTTAAATATTGAGTCTCTTCTGATCTGGCTATGGTCTGAAGAAGTGGGTCTGTCCTATGAAAGCTCACCTAATAAACTATTTTGCTAGTCTTTAAAGTGCTACTTGACTGCTTTTTGTTTTGATAATTCTAATGACATGCAACAGATAAGAATAGTGAATCAGCAAACTCTTCTATTGAGCTAAGACTTCCTCAACTGGCAAGCAATGTTTAAATTCTCTTTTGTGCTGTTGAGCAAACTTACCAGAGAGTCAGCTGTTTGCAGAGATCTTGATCTATTTTGCTGTCAGTGTCACAGATGCTTCCTCCTGGGCTATGATCTCTGCACTTACCATGAAAGTGCATCCTGGTTATATAACCCCATTCTAGAGTTAGATGGTCCTTAGTTTATTGAGACTCACCCTTTGATGGAAAATCTTCATTTTTTAGATATAACTGATCAAGTACTGCACCCAGGTAAATATTCATTTGCTCTCCTCCACTTCCTGGGATTGTATAGAAAGAACTAATGCAAGAATACACTGCAATATTCTCACTGGGACCAGATACAGCCCTTTCGCCATTTGGAGGGTACAGAAAAAGAGATTTTCTTACTACAGGTCTAACCATTCCTCTTATGCTCAACCTGCTATGGAGAAACAGCAGTGATCTTCACATTCCTTCTGACATTTCAAGAAAGCAAAATTTTTGGACAAATGGGCTCTCAGTAAGGGGGGACTTGGATATTTGAGCAAATGCTGCTTGATCCTTCCTGCTTTGTCCCATTTCAGGGACCCATCCCCATTCTCCTTTGGGAACTTTCAGGACTGTTTGCCCTGGACAATGAAGAGGCAGTTCCCTTCCATTTTTAAAGTAAGGCAAATAGTCCCTGTTTCCTGATCGCCAAATTAAAGGGAGGACTGAGCTCTGTGTAGGACCGTCAGGTACTGAACAAATCATCAAGCAAGTGAGACTCTATATCAACACTCTGGCATTGATTCTCCCTTTTGTAGGTCACAGTAATTATTTCAGTGCCCTTGATCTTCAGACATGTACTTTCATGTGCTGATGCTACCCAGGTACATGATGTTTCTCAGATATGTGATAGGAGGCTGCTATTATCAGGATATACTTCCTTTTGGCTTGACCTTGGTTTCTCTTGTTTTCACCAAATTCATGATAGCATTGGTGGCCTTTGTAAAGAAGAAAGGAATCCTTGTCTTCTCTTACCTTGATAATTAGCTGGTCTGAGAGTCATCACAGGGTGAGGGTCATCGCGACAATAGGTTAATCATTTGCCTTTTTGATCATCTGGTGCCCATCCTGAACTCAAAAATTTCAACATCCCTTCCTACTCTGACTCATGTTCATCAAAACCCTGTAGGAATCTTTCTCTGAACTCTATGGGGATGGCTGAAATTGGTCTACTAGCAAAGACAGTGCTGCTTTCAGTTGTCCGACTTCCACCCGAAAGTGGCTATACTTCTTGGAGTTGTGGGTGAACAGGAACAATGCATTTGCAGGAATTTCCTTTTCTTTCAGTTGTGATAATTGTAACTGATGCCTCTCAAATGGGCTGGTATATTCACCTAGAAAGGTCACAAGTTCAAGCACTCTAGTTAGAACAGGAGTGCTTTTCATGCCTATGTCCCAGAGCTCCACACAATACATAAAGATTTCTTCCTTTGTATCTCGGGTTGTCAGTCCAGATTTTGACCAACATTACAGCCATGGCTACACTAGCCCTGGCCTTTCAAAAAGGGGATGTTAATGAGCCACTTCAGCAGATGCTAATGAGACACTCCCAAGAATATGCAGAGCCTTATTAGAACAATGGCAGCCATGTCCATTTTGAAAGTGGCACTTTTGAAACACATGCTGCTTGTGTAGACAGGGGCCTTTTGAGAAGACCCCTGGACTTTGAAAGCCCCTTCTTCCCATCTGGTTTTGGGAAGAAGGGCTTTTGAAATCAGGGGGTCCTTCCAAAAGACCCCTGGCTACATGGGCAGCATGCATTTCAAAACAAGCAGTTTCGAAGGGCACACAGCCTCCATTATGCTAATGAGGTGCCACATATTTTTAGTAGTGCCTCATTAGCATATTACAAAGTGCCACATTACCATAGCTCTTCCAAAAGGAAGGGCTACAACTGTAGTGTTCTTTCTAAACAGAGAGAGAGGGACTTGGCTCAAGTGAGCTTAGCCAGAAAGTCAATGAACTTTTGGGGAGTTTTGGCATCACAACATACCATCTGTAGTTGCACATTTGTGGTGCAGAATCAATTAGCCAACTTCCTCTTGCTCTTGGCTTCACTAAACCAAAGGAAATTGCTTTATGCCTATTAGATCAGCTACGACAATGTCTGAACTGCAAACTTTTATGGCAGGCCACCCTAACACAGTATTTTTCAAGGACAAAGTAACTCTGTAGCCATACGCAAAGCTTTTAACCAATGTGGTAACAACTTTTCACTTCAGTTAGACACTATGTATCCTGATTTACTTCCCGGAAGTGCATTCTAGCAAAGATAAATGTGTACATATCTTTGATATTAGGAGGTCACTGGCTTTCCACCACAACAGGACAGTCTCCTTATCTCTCTGTATCCTATGCTGATCACACGAAGGGTCAGGCAATATCAGCGCAGCTTGATCTCTCAGCAGAATACTTCCTGCATGACTGTGGCATATGCAGTAGCCAGGGCTGTTTCTCCATGAAGACTATTGGTCCTTTCTACAAAGGCCAAAGCTGCATCTATTGCCTTGCTAAAAGATACTCCTACACTGAACATTTGCTGGTGCTGCTACTCGGTCCTCATTGTATGAGTTTACTGGGCATCTAACCACATCTGTATCTGATGTGAACTCTGGCAAAGTGGTATGCAATAACTGTTTAACTAGAGTAAAATCCCCCTTCTAAGTGATACTTCTTGTGAGTCAAAAGAGTGGAATATCTGTATGCAGCCGTTTAAGGAATAAAAGACCATAGCTTCCTGAACCACAGGACGAGGTACATGAGGGCATAACAGGAGTAGGAAAAGTGTAAGGCATGGACAGAGTGAGAAAGAGCAGAGCAGCAGGGTAAAGGGCACGGGCAGAGCAAGCTGGGAATGTGGGTGAGCATGGGGAGGAGGCGGGGCGGGGCAAGGCACATGGTTTGTGCCCACCCTAGAATTGCTGCACTGGTCACATCTGATGGGGGCGGTAAAATTGGTGATGTTTTTTTATAATTTTAGGAGTATGAGAAACCAAGGGGCACATGGACATATAGAGCATGTGCTCCACCCTGATGAATAATACTGTGGTGAAGCTTATGGATCCAGTGCTTTTGGCACAAATACTCCTGAATGGAACACACATCCGAATCCAGATCTCAAAACAACATCAGGTTCAGAATAATAATAATTTTTTGCACTATTTGACCAGCTCTATGAGATAATATCAGTCCCACCTGTGATCTTTGACATTTCCCAATATCTTTCCTGCATTGGATAACTTATATTTATTGTAACTCCTTGTACCATATTCAGCCCTAGAATTATCCCTCACCTTTATATTAAAATCACCTTTTGATGAATTTCTCATGGATTTCAGTAGAGTCACAGCAGTTCCTAACCTTTTCCAGACAGGGACCCATTTTGACAATTCAAGAAGGCTTGGTGACCCAAGGCACTTCAAAAACAGGGGCTGGGGAGGGAGGGGCAGTGTCATAACTAGCTAATTTTGCACCTGAGTCAAGAATATATAATTGTGCCCCCTCATGTTTATATATTCAGAAGAGTTATTTTTAAAGAAAGAGGAAATATATTAATAAAATAATAACACTACATTTATTACAGTTAATCAAAGTGGTAGTAGTGGAAAGATGCTCAACCCTAAACTGTTCCTCCTGAATTAAACCTCACAATCAGGGGCTAGGGAAGTCACACTTGGGGACTAGGAGTCACATTCAGGGGCTAGGAGTCACTCAGGAGTAGGCTGTGGTGTCTCACTCAGGGGCTAGGGGAGTCACACTCAGGGTTGCAGCAGGCTAGGCCAGTCACACTCAGGGTCTAGGAGAGTCATACTCAGGGTCTAGGAATCACTCAGGGGTTAGAAGTGTCTAGGGGAAGCACAGGGATCCCCAACACCCACAACTGGAAGCCAGCTCGGGCTCAGAGCCCAGGTCTGCAGTGCCAGCTGCAGGAACCCTGGCAGGGTGCTGGGGGGGATCCCAACCCCCATGGTGGGAAGCCAGCTGGGGTGTAGAGCCCTGACTCACTCTCAGCCCCTAGTCCCATGCTTAAGCCTACCAGCCCCCAACCCTGTCTCACCCACCTACCTCACCTGAGCTGGGTGCTGCTCCTTTGACTCCCTAGCTCTCTGCTCTATACCTTGTTGCCATGCAGGTGGGCAGTTCCTGGCCCTGTATGGCTGAAATGGTACTTTATGTAATCGATTGGGTTAACTGTCTGAGAGCTGTAAAGCCAGTTAAGACATTGAGTACCATTTCAATGTGAATGGCTTTTTAAGAGCCACCTGGAAAGTTGCCCAGCCCAGCCAGCGACCCTTTTCAAATGTCATTGCCATCCATGTTTGGGTTGCAGCCCATAGGTTGGGAAACCCTGAAATATATGTTATTCTTCACTTCCTCCAGAAAGATTTGTCCTTTTGTCCTCTTTGTGATTCAAAGCTTTAGCCATGCTGTGCTGTCATTTAAGATTATAAATGTCTGATATCGTCAAGGAGACCATCGTATGGCATCATTTCAAAAACTTAGGTAATAGCTAATAACAACAACTAATTCAGTGCTTTCCCATGTCTCCATCTTAGTTATTGCCAAGTAGCATTCTGTCTTATTTGAAAACCCTAGATTACTATTGACCATTTATTTTCATCTACAGTAACTGCTTCTTGTTTCCTAATTATTTGCTGAATGATTTTATATTACAGAAGTATAACTTGCAGAATTTTCTCCCTTAGAAAGTGCTGTTATATATTTTCTGTTTCTATTGACTGTTTTTCTGTCTTGACATTTCTTTGCTACATCTTCAAGAATCCTACAGTGAATTTTATTTAATCTGGATTCCCACATACCTCTAGGCTATTTTTTCTCAACAAAATTAAAGTTAATGGGAGCTTTGCTTTTGCTCAGATGGCATGATTGGTCTAAAGAGTGAATATCCTATTATAATTATGTGTTCTGACTTGTGTCATTATAAGACCCTCATTTACCATTCTTTGTACCTCTTTCTAACCAATGATCAATAAAAGACCATTACTAAATATCTGACATTTCAGTGTTTTATTTCTATTATCAAATATTAGTTTTTTTCACTTAATGTAAATTGCTTATAAACTCGTAATTCCTTTAATTGTCTACATAAACTCTTTACATTTTTATCTAACCAATTTTTCTGGAGCAGACATGTAACTGCATCCATATAGTTTATCTTCACCTTTTTAAGACAAATTATACCAAAAATTCAGAAATTTATGTTATAGACTAGCAGCTTGTAGAACCATAGATAGAATATAGCTGTTATTTATTATGGAGGTATTGGAAAAATCCCTAAACCTCAACCCCATGATGTACAGAAAGTGCACACTTTCTAGACCAGAAGATTCCTTTGAGGAATGTGGAAATGTCCATACCACTCCTGGTAGGCCCTGCTTACCTTTTGTTCCCATGGCTAATGAAATCATACTCTGGGAACCTAGGCTATATCTACATGGCAGGAGCTATTTCGGGATACTGCAGTATCCCAAAATATCTGCCCATGTCTATGCAACAGGCCTGTTGTCTTGAAAGCTGTTTTCAAGACAATGAGCATGCTAGCCTGGTATTTCAGTACATCTCATCGCAGGAGGAGTATAGAGATGCCTTGAAACAGGACTTTATTTTGGCATGTGATGCTGTCTAAATGGCAAAAATCAATGAGTCAAAAATCTATTCAAAATAAGCTACACAATTTGCATAGTTTTGCATATGCAAATTGTGTAGCTTATTTTGAGGTTAGGGCACCATGTAGACAGAGCCCTAAACAGCAACAAGGATTGTGTCAATAACAGTCTTTGGATGATTAAAAGGTCACTAGCACTGACTTTTTATGAGTTAGGCCTCAATGAGGAAATATTCCCGTGGTCATCAAAGTCTGTGGTATTCTGCATAATATTTGTGAGTCAAAAAGGGAAAAGCTTCTCATGGAGTGAACCACGGAGGCTGATTGGCTGGCTGCTGATTTTGAGATATAAATGCAATTAAAGGGATTCAGATGGAGGCTATTTCAACCAGAAAGGTTTTGAAGAAGCATTTTGACAGTGATTCCTAGTAATGTCTTTATGTGATGCATTTGGACAAGGAATGTTTATTTGCTACCCCAGTAGTGGTTGCTTCCTAAGTGTTAATTGCACTCAGCAAATATTCCTGCCTACTTATAGTCATTGGCTGGGTCTACACTACAGTTTTGTTGACAGAAGTGGCCTCTGTCAACAAAGCCAAGGACGATTCACACTACAAACTCATTCTATTGAGAGTCTGTCTACAGAATGCAGCACTTTTCCTGGCAGACTTCTGTTGTGAGCACATGAGGCATAGCGACTCTGTCAGCAGATTCTGTTGACAAAAAAAATAGCGTAGACACTCCAGGGGGGGCATCTGTCAACAGAGAGAGCTTCTACTTCACTGGATAGCCCTGTTTGCAGAGCTCTGGATGGCTGTTCTGTCAACAGAGGGCTTGGCAGTCTGACCGCTCTCTGTCCATAGAGGGTGTTGACAGGGGGAGCCTCCAACAGGTGTGGACACCTTCTGTCAACAGATGTTTTATCAAGAAATATCTGTCTACAGCGACTTCTGTTGACAGAATGCTGTAGTGTAGATACAGCCACTATGTTTGAATATCAGCACTGACATGCTTAGATGTGACAAAGACTCATTTTATTTTAAAGACTCAAGTTTAATGACAGGACAAAACACAAATTTTTGATCAGAGAGATATCAAATATTTCCACCTCTGTAAATTCTCCAGGTGAGGTAAACCTGAAGGGACTATCTGCCTTTTAGTTTTTCTGCATCAGGCCCTAACAACTTGTATCTGATCTTACCTCACAAATAATGAGTTGCAGCAAATGCCTTCAGATCCAAAGGCAGGGATGGAAACTGCTGGGAAAGGCAGCACACATAATTTCAACAATCCTGTCCAAATCACCTATGCTAGTGTTCCAGTCTGATAATAGAAATAGGGGAGCCTCTGTCATGGGATATCGTAAGTAGTGGTATCATGACTACTGGATCAGAGTCACTTCTCCCTACACGAACAGGTTAGAAGGCATCATATGTGGTATAGTCTATTTTTACTATCAGCTGTTTTTAATGAAAATTGCCAAAGTGTCTTTCTGCCAGATATTAAAAATGTTGGCTCTGGAAATCCAAATGCCTGAACCAAAACAAAACCTTTTGCTTTAGATATTCCACAGCAGAGTCTCATGGGAGTTATCTCATTTGATAGATCCTTTTTGGCAAATAGATAAGTAGAAGCTAAGACATTTGGGACCTCTCTCTCTATTTGTAGCTTAGTGAACTTTTCCACTGTGCCTAGATTTGCTTAAATTGTTGCTCTTTATTGAAGTAAAACACAGCAGAAGAAAACAAACAAACAAAAATATAGCTAAAATCTCTTCTTTCTTTAAAATATATTGTGCACCATTTATGGCCCAAATGAGTTGGACTGATATTTGTGTTATTTCTATAAATCACTTATGCCACACTTTGAAAAAAAAAAGATAAAAGAATCTCCCTTGTGTTGTTGCTATGCCTCAGAAATGATTCTGCAGCTGGTGCAAAGGAACAGAAAGAACAAAGATAATTAATGTTGCCTTCCTCTGGTGTGTATTCAGTATGTGAAGTATCACTTGCCTAATAGCTGTAATATGTGCAAATCATATTTCTGCACCGGAGATACACCAGTGATCGTTGTTAGCAGGAGGAAAAGGGGGGCCATTTTCGATGACATATTTTTTCTTCTGTGCACCTCATCCCATCCACGGTATGTGGCCCATATGTGATCTGGCCTCCTACCAAAGTGATGGTAAGCCTGATAATCTGAGGACTAAAAAGGCTTTATTCTATCATATGAGAGTGATAGATCATGTCTATTCATGCAGCCAATATTGGGTGTAGCAGAATGGGAGGTACTGTAAGGGATTCTTGTGTCTCACTGGTGCTTGCATGTTTGCCCCCGTTCTACTGGGTGAGTACATCAGAGCACAGCATGTAGGGCTGCTTTAATTCACGTCTGTCTGTGTCCTTCACAAAGGATAATTTGCCCACCTAAAATTGCTGGAACAGTGTTCTTAGGGCACACTCAGGCTCAGGTTGCCTGAGAATGTGTCTCATAACGGGTGGGGAACTGGAAGCATAGAGCCTTCTCAAGTTACTAGGGTGACCAGAGGTCCCATTTTAAGCACCCCAGAAACAATCCCTACCTTTTTTAAAAAACAGGCAAAGTGCCCTGTCTTTCCTGTCTCCCTGTACCAGTACTGGCCAGTCTTGCTCACCAGCCAAATGCCCACCAGCGGAGAGCGGGGAAGGGAAATCCAGTGGCCAGTGGTAGGGGTGAGTATCTGACACTGGTGATATAGAAAAGTTGCAGAGCGCAGGGCCAAGCTGCTTCCCTTCAGATCTGTCACCACAGCCCCTCCTGCATTCCGGCTTTCAGGCAGCAGGGCCCACCGATCATCCCGTTTCCACCCAGCATGGGCTGCATGCTGAAAGCTAAGGTGGCTGATGGACATGAGCAAACAGTGGTCAGTTTTGTGTTGCTTCTATCAGCTGCTTACACGCTCTGCTTCTTACTGTCCTTTCCTGCTTTGCCCTTTTCACCTTCCACCCCCAGCTCTACTATGTGTCCCACTCCTCATGTTGTGTGGACAAGATTAGAGAGTTTGCTGGGCCGTGGGGAGAAGTGGCTGTGGGTCTCCCCAGAAGGAATGGGGCCTCAAGCAGAATGGGTGGGGCTGGGGGCTAGCCTCCCCACCCTAGCCCTTCAGCGGTGCAGATGCTGCAAGGCACACACTGCAGGGTCTCCAGCCTCAGTTAAAAGGGCCTGGCCTTTACATGATGCCACAGTTGAGGTAGTGGCAATGGCAGCTGGGAGTCTTGAACCCTTTTAAATCACCAAGCTCTGGCGAAGCTGTCTCTTTCAATATGCGCCCACAACATTGGTCCTCTGTGTGGAGAATAGTCCTGGTCAGGATATCTGGATCACCAGATCACTGTCTGGTTCCTTTCTTCCTCCGTTACTTCTGGCTGGGCTGGCACCCCATGAAACCCAATACCCACTGGCCCAGGGCAGTACCCAGGAGAAGCCAAGTCCTTCAGGCACCAAAGACTCACACAGCACTGGCGTGGTGAAGCTTCTCTGTCAGCTCCACTCTGGAGTTTCAGGGAGAAGAAAAAATTTCCAGTCTATTCAGACACCAATCCTTTAGGTGCCACAGTAGCCTTCTGGACAGGGGCACAATACCTTCTACACCAGCCTCTCCTTGCCCGGGGTCCTGCCTGTAGGGAGAACAGGACTACTCTGTCTCTAAGCACCCTGCTGTGCTGAGCTGTGTCTCTCACTTGATTCTCTGAAACCTGCCTGCACTCTAGCTGGGGGACAAGAGGCAACTGGCTGTTGTCAGTAGCCAGAGGCAGCCTGGAAGTGTTAGCTGCTTTTCAACATTGTGCAGGCCGGAAGGGAAAAGATGCTTCAAACCACAGAGGAGGCCAGGGACAGAGGGATGAGATGAGCTATGCAAGAACACAGGCCAGATCATCTCTTCCTGCTCCTTTCTCCTCCTCTGCACTTGGAAGAAGCTCCTATCTTTTCCATCTTGCACAGTGCTGCACATCTGCTGCTGGCCACAATCTGGTTTGAATCCTGTGAAAAATATGAGGAGGAGGAGGAGGAGATGTGACCCCACGTGCTCTCCCACACATTACCTCAGGAAGACATGGTGGCAGGAACCAGGAGAGGTGCATTCATTCCAGGATTCCAACCAAGCATGGAGGGTGAACAGGGCTAATCAGGGAGGGTCAGGTTAATTGGCCATCAGCTCCTTCCCCATGTGAGATTAGGTGTCTGTGTCCTTCTTCTGTGTTTCAGCCATGACATAAATTCTCTTTAACATGGAGTCATTATACTTAAAAATCACTGGTATCTCTTTATCTGTAATAGCTTTTAGGTTCATGAAAACCAGCTCCTGTGTTTCTCTTGGCCTGTATACGGACAATGAGCTCTGAATTGTTTCAAGCCAATATATCTGGATGTCTCCACATCAAAAAAATCTCCCTAGAGAATGTCATGGGTTCCATGAAACTTTATATCTGTCTCTTCCAGCAGCTGGTGCTCATGAAGTTACCCAAAGTTACATATTGAACCTCATCCCGCTGACTGCTTTACATAGAAAACTGAGCACAGAAAAGAATAGTGCTGTGTACTTGTGTACTTAATATTATTCCAGACTCTGTGTCTGACTACTATACTGCTGCAATAGTCTTTCTGCTAAAGGACATCCCAGTGGCAGTTAACAATGCCTAAAAGGTGAGTGGCAGTGGTTAGTGCATGGACATTGCTAGGATGTCCAGGGATGTGTAGGCTCAGCCACTGGCTGGGCTCATACAAGTTCACAAGTAACTAAAGCTGCCCTTGTTGAACTGAGTAGAAATACTGCCTATCAATACAAAAAGGTGACTTTTAATAGGGTATAATGATCTTCATTTGTGCAGAGGTCAAAGCTGCACCTCTGTCCCACTGGCAGCGGCTCTGGCACTTCATGTTCACTCCTGACCATAATCCATTTCTATAACTTTCATATGAATCATATAGAACCGGTCTGGCAAAACTCCCATAGATGTCATTTGGATTTTTATTGAAGCAAGGACTGAATATCTAGGTTACCTAAATTTTGTCTTTCTTGGTATTATCCCAAACCTTCCAACAATAATCTCTAGTAAAGCTTTACAACTGGAAATAATTTTCTTCCTCCTAAAAGTATTCGCTATCACAGATTCAAGGACTTTAAGATGGTGCAAGCATATATCACAGAAAAATTGGAAAATATAAGGAACAGAAATTGTAGGCAGAATATCATGAAAAAAATTCTTGACACTGAAATACATTAGGCTGTTACAGTCTATTATTAATTGTGCCTGTGACTTGACACAATTAAAGTAAGCCTGGGAAAGCACAAGAAAAATGTAGTATAGGACATGGAGGATGAACTTCTGGGTATTAACTATCTCTAAATTTTATGGCTTATGTGGTTACAAGGAACAAACAAGCAAACCAAATAATGTCTGCAATGCAGTAGATGTTTGATCATGGGATAGGAGGAAAGATCCTTTCATGGATCGGGAATTGGTTAAAAGACAGAAAACAAATGGTTGGAATAAATGGTACATTTTAACAATGGAGGGGGGTAACTAGTGGTGTTCCCCAGGGGTCAGTCCTGGGACCGATCCTGTTCAACTTGTTCATCAATGATCTAGAAAATGAGGTAAGCAGTGAGGTGGCAAAGTTTGCAGATGACACCAAGTTGTTCAGGACAGTCAAAACCAAAAGGGATTGTGAAGAACTACAAAAAGATCTCAGCAAACTGAGTGATTGGGCAGCAAAATGGCAAATGAAATTTAATGTGGGTAAGTGCAAGGTAATGCACATTGGAAAAAATAACCCAAATTACACGTACAACATGATGGGGTCAAATTTAGCTACGACAGATCAAGAAAGGGATCTTGGAGTTATAGGCTGTGTCTACACGTGCACGCTACTTCGAAGTAGCGGCACTAACTTCAAAATAGCACCCGTCGCGGCTACACGCGTCGGGCGCTATTTCGAAGTTAACATCGATGTTAGGCGGCGAGACGTCAAAGTCGCTAACCTCATGAGGGGATCGGAATAGTGCCCTACTTCGACATTCAACGTCGAAGTAGGGACCGTGTAGACAATCCGCGTCCCGCAACGTCGAAATTGTGGGGTCCTCCATGGCAGCCATCAGCTGGGGGGTTGAGAGATGCTGTCTCTCCAGCCCGTGCGGGGCTCTATGGTCACCGTGGGCAGCAGCCTTTAGCCCAGGGCTTCTGGCTGCTGCTGCTGCAGCGGGGGATTCATGCTGCATGCACAGGGTCTGCAACTCGTTGTCGGCTCTGTGGATCTTGTGCTGTTTAGTGCAAGTGTGTCTGGGAGGGGCCCTTTAAGGGAGCGGCTGGCTGTTGAGTCCGCCCTGTGACCCTGTCTGCAGCTGTGCCTGGCACCCTTATTTCGATGTGTGCTACTGTGGCGTGTAGACGTTCCCTCGCAGCGCCTATTTCGATGTGGTGCTGCGCAACGTCGATGTTGAACATCGACGTTGCCAGCCCTGGAGGACGTGTAGACGTTATTCATCGAAATAGGCTACTTCGATGTAGGCTTCACGTGTAGACGTAGCCATAGTGGATAGTTCTCTGAAGACATCCACGCAGTGTGCAGCAGCAGTTAGTAAAGCAAATAGGATGTTAGGAATTATTAAAAAAGGGATAAATAATAAGACAAAAGATATCATACTTCCCCTATATAAAATTATGGTACGCCCACATCTTGAGTACTGCGTGCATATGTGGTCTCCTCACCTCAAAAAAGATATATTGGCATTAGAAAAGATTCAGAAAAGGGTGACTAAGATGATTAGGGGTTTGGAATGGGTCCCTTATGGGGAGAGGCTAGAGAGACCGGGACTTTTCAGTCTGGAAAAGAGGCGATTGAGGGGCAATATGATAGAGGTATATAAAATCATGAATGGTGTGGAGAAAGTGAATATAGAAAAATTATTTACCTTTTCCCATAATACAAGAACTAGGGGACACCACATGAAATTGATGGGTAGTAGGTTCAAAACTAATAAAAGTAAATTTTTCTTCACACAGCGCACAGTCAACCTGTGGAACTCCTTGCCGGAGGAGGCTGTGAAGACCAGGACTCTATTAGGGTTTAAAAAAGAGCTCGATAAATTTTTGCAGGTTACGTCCATAAATGGCTATTAGCCAGGGGTAAAGTATGGTGCCCTAGCCTTCAGTACAAGGGCAGAAGATGGATGGCAGGAGATAAATCACTTGATCATTGTCTTCTGTTCTCCTTCTCTGGGGCACCTGGCATTGGCCACTGTCGGTAGATGGGATACTGGGATGGATGGACCTTTGGTCTGACCCAGTATGGCCATTCTTATGTTCTTATGTTCTTCTTATGTTTGATACTTATAATTGTGCACTAATTAGACTCAAACAAGAGGTGTTGCAAGATCAAGGAAAAAATGTTAGGTGTCAAACCTACCAACTGCCCAAACAAAATAAGATGTTCGACGTGTTGGTAGGATGTTTTTTGTGTGTGTGAAGGCTGAGGCTTCATCAGGGCTCCCGTCCAACTTTTGAGTCAATAGCTGGATGAATAATGAAGAAAAAATATTTGTGGCATTCACTTGAATAAAATATGTATATATATATATATATATATAAATCTGTGGTGAGACTATAAAACCTCCACTCAGTCCAGTACAATGAAGATGTAAGTTCTGTATCATTGAGTCATTGCTGGTTGTAAATCCTGTAACTTTCCATTAGCTTTGTAACAATAGCTTTGTTTTGCATGGGCAGCTTAGTTCTAAATAGTTATATTTTGTTTCACAGTCTTTGTTTTGTAGAAGCTGCTCAGTCTATATTAAGTGTTTCAGTTAGTAAGAAATTCTTATATGTACCATACATCTCATAAGAAATTTTGACTGTTCCTTTTGTAAATGAAATTTCTTTCTTTCTGAAGTGAGCTTTCCTGTGTGTGGGCAAAGAAAGTGTGTGTGCAGTGGAATCAGACCCCGAAGCCAGCCTGGCTGGACAACCAGCAGCCAGCAGCACCTTGATGACCAGAGAATAATAGGAGCTGAGCCCTGCAAAAGAATCCATTGCATCAAGAGAAGATCAAATTCTCATTGACTGTTAGCTGATGACTCATGGTCATACAAAGAGCTGGGGCAGTGGCACAGGAAAAGTGCTATTGGAATGAAGCATATAAAAGTTGGGTGCAAAGCTATAGCAGCCCTTTTCTTTTCTGCTTCTTGCCTTCACCGCTCTGAAGGAGTTAGTTTCAGCTGGCTGGGGAAGCAGGAGGAGGCCCTGGGCCCTTCCCCTTCTCCCCGGGAGATATGGTACTCACTGCTCCTGATTACTATACTGACAAGAAAGAGAGCAAGCTGACAAGTGCATCATACAATCAGCTTTCTGCCCTGGATTCATAACTGCAGCCAGACACAGTGAACCTACTATGCCTTGACTTTCTCCACTGTCCCAATGCAGATCTCCTGCGTGAGTTTGTCTATGTAAGTGTATAAGTGCAGGAGGGTATGAGTGCATAGGGATGTTCGCTTTAAAGCTGGTTCCCCATTTTCCTTTAATCCAACAGTGGCATTGAATAAAATACATATGAGTGTGTCTCTGGGGTTGTCTTTAATGTAAGATAAGGTAACGTTTATTATTTCATGGCGTTGTCCTGAAGTTCCATACTAGCTCTTCACCCTGATGTGGCACAGACAGCCTGACAATACACTGAGTTCCTGCAGTTAGGGCACCTGAGGGTCTGCTAGCACAACTTATCTGTTACCCACCCATCTCCACTGGTGCCCTTCTCTCCAAAACAAGGTGCCACTACAGATATGGCCGAGGCAGAAAGAGTTTAGTGTCAAACAAAACATACAAAATATTAATGAATTAGGAAATTCTCACTTTGGTGGTTGGTGTACAATAGCACCAGCCTTGCCTCAGTTTATCACAAAGAGGAGCAAAAAGTTTGGAAAGGAAAGAAGAGCTGAAAACAAGCTCTTATACCAAGCCATGAGCCTCCTGGGTAGCCAGGGGTGTCTGCACTAGCAAAAGGGAAACATGCAAGCAAAGAACTCCCACGCAGATAAATGATTTGAATGAGAAATGCAGAATGATGCAACAGGTGTTATACAAGTTGGATTTTTCCTAAATGAGTAAAACCTACCATAACATAATTATGTTTTGCTAAAAGTTTTCTTGCATCTCTCCTTTTGGATATCAGAAAGGTATTTGGCAGTTTGACAGGTCCAACTTCTGTTCAAAAGGTGTGGGGTATATTTTTGTGTAGTTAGCCCAGCTACTGGAAAATGAACTTCCTCCTGCTTTAATCAATGTAAGAACAGATGTTCTACTAGCAATATGATGATCAAACTTATTGTATTTTCAAGTGATAGCAAGAAAGTTCGGAAACTTGGAGGCCTGTAATATCAAATTCACCCTTGGTGTAAGAGATCATTTTTCAGCTATTTGGCTACAGGAAATGGAGTATTTCTATTACACATAGGACACAGGCAAATTAACCAGAATGGGCCACTCTACAAGAAGAGGAGGAGGCCCCATGTGATAGTACTGTGCTTTTTGTCAAATAAATTATTCTGCTTTTACTGGAAGTCCAGTTTTCATCCTCATTATTTTGCCACCTGGAGTTTTCCAAGTGTTCATATCTCCCTCTACACCTCTTCTGAATCTTCATCTTCATGCCTCTTGCTCTGATGAGAATGTCTGCCTAGAACAACAAACACAAGAATCAGATTGCAACCTATTTCATGCATTAGTTCCATTATTGGAAGCCCAAGTTGTTGAGTGGCGACGCCAACTTGTATTACTACTTTTTATATGAAATGGAAGCAGTCAATTTATTCTAAATGAAAAGTAGAAAATAGCATGGCTTTGTTTAATGGGTAGGACCAATCCCAAAACCATTTGACAAACAGCCCATTCTTTTTCCCTTGTATTTTGAAAATATACTTATTTACTGTGAACCAAAAGGGAAAAAAGGGCAATTTGTCAGAGAAGCTTTGTATATTATGACAAAGCACAGACATAGCACTACGGTGGCTATTCTCCTATGCACACACTACTTAGCATCCCATTGGTTACAGGATAATTAAGATGTGAGATGTGAAGAAAGCTCTCTGAAAAGCGCTATGAGCTAGTTCAGCTTCCATCTAAAATGACCATCTCAGCTCCAGCCTCTCTTTCTTATTGTGATTTTCTCTGTGATGTCACACTATATAATCATACACAATACTCTGAGTTAGTGTCCTTTGCTGGGTTAATATAGAAATAACTTGATATTTGCTTGGTTTTTTAGACCTCTTAAATTAGAGTGAACACAATTCAGCCTCACCTCTAATGGCTATGACTACAGAAAGGCATCCTTGGTTGTTCCTCTTCTTTTGATGTATGCAATATAAAAAATAAGCAGTCTTGCAGTGCCTTAAAGAGTGAAATATTTATTTATTAGGTAATAAGCTTTCATGGGTAAGACCCTCTTCTTCAAAATCTGAAGAAGGGGGTCTTACCCACAAAAGCTCAAAACTTAATAAATAAATGTGTTAGTTTTTAAGGTGCTGCAGAACTGCTTGGCTTTCCTTGTGAAGCTACTACAGACTAATTCAGCTACCCCTACAAGACTACTTGAAGTATAAGCCATCTTGTGTATATATTTGGGGAATGCAGAACATGGTAATGATGAAGAACTGCACAGTTATTTTTAATTGGTTGGCTGCTATCGATGACATAATGTATAGAAATCCTTCTCATAACAAGCTAGACCAATTGATTTTAGTTACTTTCATATCATATGCCTAACAGTTAACATCATGACATTAAACTGATGAATGGCTGAGAAACAAGTACATTTAATTCCTTTCTTTGTGGGGTAGATAAAAGTGTAGAGATTGCATAACGTGGAATTTCACTGAGTTTTTTTCTCCCCTGGCCTGTGATTTGTTTGGGATGGAGTCAGATTTCTCAAATATTACACTTGATTGTCCATTTGCAGGGTAAATATACCAATGTGAGTCTAAAAGAATCTGTAATGAACAACCAGGCTTGGAGGGAAAAACCTGGACCAAACCTCACATTATCAGATCCTGCCCTGAACAGAAATTCAGGGAATTCGTATGTTCAAAGTTTATTGCACAGATGCCTGATGTAAAGTCCCTTTAAAGTAGTCATCACTGGTGCTTTGGATTAGGCCCTGATTTTCAAGGCAACAATGTTCTCATCCAATTATTTGATTTTTTTCCCCCTTTTTCCGTATGAAAGGTGAGCCTCGTGGCAGCTAAGAGAAGGAGAGAGAAAATGGAGTTTAGAATGATGTTCAGAACAAAGTATCTAGAAAACTTGGATCTCCAATTCAGTCATTGCAAACTGTGTATGTGAGTGTACAGTTTATTCTGAGGCACAAAGAAATGAAATGTATTAATAACATCAATAAAGTGATAGTTCTAGAATGTTACAATTTAGCCATTAGGCGTCAGTTCAAAATCAAACAGGGTTTGTGTATTGTTTACAAAATTGTGTGAGAATGTTCAGTCATGCTCTGACATATGAAGTCATCCCCACAAAATTCTTCCATTTCACAGAACACCATTGTTCATTTTTTTCAATTAAGAAGTTGAAAAAGTTACCAAAGGGATTTTCCAGGTTTGCTCCTCATTTTATGAAACCAACAAAAGCCAAAATTTTCCAGTTTTTCTTGACATGTAAAACCTTTTGGAACATACATATTATAAATTCATTAGGCTCCCTCCAGAGCTTCAGAGATAAAAGGAATTGATGGACAGAGTTAGCAACAAAACAAGCAAAAACAAGAGGGGAGAAACATGTTTAAGACAGTGAGGTGTTGAGCACCTTTTAACTGGGACACTGGGAATTGAAGACACTCTGACTCTTATCAGAGTACGGCCATATGTAGCACCTTTTAAAATGGTTGATTTGTTGTTTGTAAGCTATTAGATAACTAAACCTTTATGATGTACAAAAATGGTGGTTGTTTTACTGGGGACAATAATGCAGCACCAAAATTAAGTCTTGTGTGACATCAGCCAGATCAAAATGGTGGCTGATCACAGATAAATAAGTGCTTGCAAAATACTCTTATTGGAAAGCTGCAGTATAATACTAATTTATTTTTTTTTTCAGAATTCAGAACAACAGCACATGAGAAACCAAAAGTAGAGAGAGACAAAGCAGTTTGCTCTTAAAATAGAAAGGCACACTTATTCTAGTCTGTATGGTGACCGACTCTGCCCAATCTCCTATTGAGCTCCTCAGCTTGGAAGCAGAATCATGACAACCTACTCTTGGAACCACAGAATAGTCAATACTACAGTACAATCTCTGCTTATGGTCACCTTCCCTGAAAAAATTTGGCTCTACCTTCCAGCTCAAATGTCTATGGCTATGTCTACACTACAGTGATCTGTCAACAGAAGTTTCTGTTGCAAGATGTCTTCTGACAAGACTTCTATTGACAGATCATGGCCAGACTGCCAGGCAGATCAAAAGAGCAAAACAGAAAACAACAGAGAGCAGCCAGAAGGATGGAGTTGCAGAATGATGTCGACAGAAGTGACACATTCTGTCAATTCAAAGTCGACAGAATCCCTTGGAAACGTGTATGCTCTGTAGGTTTTCTTGACAAAACTCTCTAGTGTGGATATAGCCTATGAGATACAAATATAGATATGTCCATTGTTCTACAGCATGGGCGCCAAGAGTGGCACACGAGCCAATTTTCTTCGGCACATGAGGTGGGAGCTCAGCCCTGCTCCTTCTCCCCCATGCAGCCAGGAGCTTTCTCAAAGCCATACCATCTGTAAATTAACAAAAAGCCAGCTAATGCTACCAACCACCACCTAAAAAGTAAAGCTCTGTATCTTAATTTATTTATTGATGAAGCTGTTGTAAGTAGGACTATTAGTGATTTTAAAAAGCAGCACTAGCACTTGGACCATACATAGGGGTCAAAAGGTCAAATTTTGGCACACCACCTCGAGAAGATTACTGACCCTGCTCTGTACTGTATGTCTACTTTACCAGTACTATGTGTCAGTCACTGATGAGCCATCTATATATCATGTTAATCATTAACAAATATGATCTAAGTACGACCTTTGGAAGAAAACTACTTCAGCTTGGCTTGCAAAATCCAATCCTTGCTTGAATGCTTTCACGTGAAGACTATTATGCATTCAGAATTTTGCATGGATGTAGCATATTGGCCATTGGAACCTTTACATGGGGAAAGACAGTAGCAATAATAAGAGCAACACAGAGAATCACCTATTTGTAACTGATCATACACAGCAATAGATCACATCAATGAGGTATAGAAGTAACCAATAACATATAAGCCGTGTCTACACGTGCACGCTACTTGGAAATAGCGGCACTAACTTCGAAATAGCTCCCATCACGGCTACATGTGTTGGGCGCTATTTCGATGTTAACATCGACGTTAGGCGGTGAGATGTCGAAGCTGCTAACCCCATGAGGGGTTGGGAATAGCGCCCTACTTCGACGTTCAACGTCAAAGTAGGGACCGTGTAGTCGTTACGCGTCCCGCAATATCGAAATTGCAGGGTCCTCCATGGTGGCCATCAGCTGAGGGGTTGAGAGATGCTCTCTCCAGCCCCTGAGCTCAATGGTGGCCGCGTGGAGCGGCCCCCTAAAAGTCCCCGCCCCCTCCCTTCCTGTGCAGGAAGCTGAGAGAACGTGCAGGCGGCAGCCCAGACACGAGGCCAGCCTGCACGTTCCTCAGCCAGCACAGACAGCCACCCCAGCTACAATGGCCGCCCAGCAGCCCCCCCAACACCCCCAGGGGACCCCCCCCCAAGGGGAGACAGGGCAGCCAGGGCTCGCATGCCGGCAGCCAGAGCGGCAGGCGGCAGCGGGGCCCCTCCTGGATGGAGGCTGAGCTTCGGGACCTGCTGGGGCTCTGGAGCAAGGAGGAGGTGCTCCAGATAATGGGGAGCAAGAGGCGGAATGCGGATGCGTTTGCTCGGCTGGCCGAGGGCCTGGCCGCCCAGGGTCACCCTGCCCGCACTCTGGACCATGTCCGGAGTAAAGTCAAGGAGCTGCGGCAGGGTTACGCCCGGGCCCGGGATGCGGCCGGCCAATCTGGGGCCGCTCCCATCACTTGCCCGTCTTACAGGGAGCTCAGGGACATCCTGGGCCCCCGGCACACCTCCTCCCCTCCGGCCACTCTTGATACCTCGGCTGAGGAGCCCCAGCAGGCCCCGGAGCCGGAGTCTGCCCCAGAGGTAAGCCCCGCACCCCAGGGGCCCCCCCTGGAGCCCACCCCCAGGGCACTGAAGCAGGAGGAAGAGAAGGAGGAGGGGGACTCCTCCTCCACCGACACCGGCCTGCACATCCTCCTGCCATCGAGGAGCAGCAGCCAGGCGTCCACCCCCCGGGTGTCCCCCGACCGTGGGAGTGGACCTACAGGTATGTACCCTCCCGGTGTACACCCCCGGGTTTGAGGGGTGGGGGTAATAGATATGTGGCCAGGGCTCTCCACATGCCCAGATGGCCATGGCCCCAAGGACAGCAGTGCCATGTCCCTCACAGGAGTGCATCAGCCCCTGCCCCCGCCCCCAGCACGACAGTGCCATGCCCTATCCCCGGGGCTGGGGGGAGTGGAACCTCTAGGTTCCCCCAGGAGGAGGGGGTGGGACACCCCGCAGCAGCAGCAGCAGCAGCAGCAGCCTCAGCAGCAGCAGCATGTGATGGAGTGGGGGGAGTGCAAATGCGAGTCTCAGGCTAGATATGAGCAACAAGCTGAATAGCTCCCAGTGGCTAAGGATGATCCTGGGGCTACAACTGGCAGGTTACACCTCTGCCCTGAACAAAGAGGAGGGAGGAGCCGAGCTGGGTTTGAATTGGGGGCCGCAGTTAGAGGCTAGGGGAAGGGAGAGCTGGAAGGCAGTCAGCCTGAGGAGGGGGAAAGCTACACCCCAGAGGGGCACCCCTTGGGGTCTTCTCCCCAGGACGGATTGGAAGGACTGTCTCTGACTGCTGTACTGTCACTTCTGGGAGAAACTGGGCATCTGTTGCCTAAGAAACCTCTCCTGTCACACCCTGCTGAGTGAAGTGAGTCACTCCCGCCAGGGGACGGGGTGCAGTGCAGGGGGACCCTTGAACCCCATCACAGCAGCATCTCCCGGGGACGGGGATGGGGAACGTGCAGCACAGGAGTGGGGGGACAAGTGCCACGGCTCGGGGCCCACACTAACGCCTGTCTCCACTCTTCTTCCCCCGTCCTGTGTTCGGCAGCTGCACCATCGGAAGGACCGGAGAGTGCCGGCGAGGCGTCAGTGGTCCCGGAATCCCCTCCGGGGCCATCCCTCCAGGCCAGCCCCTCGGCGGAGGACCAACTGGCCCCATGGCGGGCAAGACGGCAGACCCAGCACCACCACCCGATGGTGACGGACCCCCAGCTGCTGGCCCTCCACCGCCGGCAGGTGGAGGTCACGGAGCAGCAGCTGGGGGTGGAGCAATGCCGCCTCCACCTCCAGGAGTGGGCGCTGGCCTGGCGCCAAGAGGCATGGGGGGCCTACATGGAGACCTTTAACCGCATAGCAGACTACCTGGCCCCCCATGCCGCGCCGGCCGCCGCTGCGCCCGCCCTGACTGCTCCACCCACCGTGCCACCCGCTGCTCCTGTCGTCACCGCACCGTCTGCCATCGCCCTGCCACCCGCCACCGAGGGCTGTTCCACTGAGGGAGACCTGGGGCCAGCTGACACTCGCCGGCCGTATCTGCCGGTCTGCCCGGCCCCCAGCTAGCCCCGGACAGGGCTGCGGCCGAGGCAGGACTCCCGGCCGCCCACCCCCAGTGCTGGACTATAGGGGCGTGGGGCCCAGGATGTGGCCCCCCCTCTTGTATATATTCCCCCCACTGTTTTGTTCTTTGCATTGTATATAGTTTGTATTTATTTATTTGTGCCCTCCGTTTGCCCAGTCTGATCCTTCCTCCCCATGTAAATAGTTCTGCCCTTCCTTGTTATCCCTGGTTTTTTTTGTTAATATATACATACACTTTTCATATTTAAGTTAGTTAGAAGTTCCTGTATATAGTTAGTATTAGTTAGAACAGAGTTCAAAGTAAACAAGTTTGATTTCACAAACAAGTGTCTGCTTTTATTTGTCCAGGAAAAGTGTGTGGGGGGGTGCTGTTGGGTGCTCCGTGGTGTGGGCGTAGGGGCACGGAGTGTTGTGGAGGATGGAGGGGGGGCAGTGGGGGGCCTGCCAGCGTTCACCCCACGGCCTCATCGAAATGGGCCTGCAGGGCCTCCCGGACCCGGGTCCCTTCGGGGTCCACCCGGTGACTGGGGGCAGCGGATGGCTGCACATCGGCCCTGCTGGCCTCCACAGCCCAGGCCTGAAAGAAAGCCTCCCCCTTGCTCTCCACCAGATTGTGTAGGGAGCTGCACGCACGCACAATCTGGGGTATGTTGGTGGGGCCCTCATCCAGCCGGGTCAGGAGACATCTCCAGTGCCCTTTGAGGCAGCCAAATCAGAGCTCCACCACCTAGCGCACGTGGTTCAGGCGCTGGTTGAAGCGCTCCTGGCTGGCAGACAGATGGCCCGTGTACGGGTGCATGAGCCAGGGCTGGAGGGGGTATGCCGCATCTGTAATGACGCAGAGGGGCATGGTGGTGTCCCCCACAGGGATGTCCCGCTAGGGGATGTAGGTCCCCGCCTCCAGCCGGCGGCACAGGCCCTAGTTCCGGAAAACCCGGGCGTCGTGGGTGCTGCCAGGCCAGCCCACATAAATGTCCTGGAAATGGCCCCGGCTGTCCACCAAGGCCTGGAGGACCACTGAGTGGTAGCCCTTCCGGTTTATGTAGCATCCTCCACTGTGCACTGGGGCGCGGATGGGGATGTGAGTCCCATCCAGAGCCCCGAAGCAATTGGGGAAGCCCAGGGTTGCAAAGCCCGCAATGGTGGCATCTGGGTCCCCCAGCCTCACGAGCCTGTGGAAGAGCATGGCGTTGATGGCGCGCATGACCTGCAGGGGAAGCACATGGGAGAGCACCAATGAGGGGTGAGCAGGGTGTGCGTGGCCCTCCCCTGCCAGGGCCCACCTCCCCTCCCCTGCCCTGCCCTGCCCTGCCCTGCCAGGGCTGCCTCCCACCCCTCCCCCCATGGGTCCTCTTACCTCCATGAGGACAGCCCCGACGGTGGCATTGCCGACGCCAAACTGCTGTCCCACGGATCGGTAGCTGTCTGGAGTGGCCAGCTTCCAGACAGCGATGCCGACGCGTTTCTCCACTGGGATGGCACGCCGCATGGCGGTGTCCTGGTGCCTGAGTGCGGGGGTGAGCCACTGGCATAGCTCCATAAATGTCTGCCAGCTCATCCTAAAGTTCCTGAGCCAGCGGTCGTCGTCCCACTCCCCAAGCACCAGCTGCTCCCCCCAGTCGGTGCTGGTGGGGTAGCTCCACAGCCACCGGCGTGTGAGGCAGGGGGTGGGAGGCGGGGTGCTGCAGGGTTGGGGGTTGAGTCCGCCTCCCCTGCGGGCCGCTCCTCCTCCTGTGTGGCAAGGAGGTGCTCAGCTGCCTCCCGCATGGCATGGAGCAGGGCGAGCCCTGCTCCTGCAGGGGTGGCTGGGTGGACCTCTGGCTGCTGCTGCTGCTGCTGCTGCTGCTGCTGCTGCTGCTGCTGGGGGTCCATGACTGCATTGCCCGAGGTCTGCGTGCCTATGGCTCTGCAGACCGCATGCTGTGCGGGCTGAGTGTGTCTGGGAGGGGCCCTTTAAGGGAGCGGCTAGCTGTTGCCCCGGAAGCGCTAGCCTGCCCTGTGACCCTGTCTGCAGCTGTGCCTGGCACCCCTATTTCGATGTGTGCTACTTTGGCGTGTAGACGTTCCCTCGCTGCGCCTATTTCGATGTGGTGCTGCGCAACGTCGATGTTGAACATCGACGTTGCCAGCCCTGGAGGACGTGTAGACGTTATTCATCGAAATAGCCTATTTCGATGTCTCCACATCGAAATAGGCTACTTCGATGTAGGCTTCACGTGTACACGTAGCTATAGGCTACATCTACACTATAGAGATATTTTGAAAGAATCTCTTCTGGAAGATTTCTTCCGAAAGAACTTCTTTCGAAAGAGAGTGTCCACGCACAAAAAAAAAGATCAAAAGAGTGATTTACTCTTTTGAAAGACAGCATCCATGCAGCCCCCACTCTTTCAAAGGAAAGGGCCAGGTATTGAAAAATCAGACCTCATGAGGACTGCTTTTTTTGAAAAAATGGGGCTGCAGAGTGTCTACACACATTTTCTTTTGAAATAAGCTTTCGAAAGGGGACGCTGTTCCTGAAACAGGAAAAGAAGAGTGATTTAAAAGGAGCACCACATACTTTCAATTTACTTTCAAAAGAAAGCTTTTTGTGTGTAGACGTTCTGCCGGATCTTTCAAAAGAGCCCCCTTCTTTCGAAATATCTTTTGAAAGAACTTGCTAGTGCAGATGCAGCCAAATAGTTTGATTCCATATACTTAAGAATAAGCAAGTTCCCAAAACAGGAGTCAAATAAAGATTTAATTGGAATTTGGGGGATCTGGAATGAAGCCAGGTACAGGCTGAAGACTTAATGGTGGCACCTAATTATTTATGCCACTGTATGGCAGCAAATAAAGCGGCCTGTTTCCCACGCAGATCTCCCAGTAAACCAGAGTGCCCATTGTCATACTGGCCATGACATTTTTGACAAAATGCAATTTCTGAGTTTTTCTTCTCTTGTCATAACAAACCATTGCCTTTGTAAGTGCAAGCAGACTTTTATAATCAAGGCTCTCCTTAATCTTCACACATGTAGCTCCGTGCATATTTGGTTAGACGTGCATAGTTGGCTAGTCAGAACTTTGAAGCGCTAATCTTTAATGATATTTTTGCATTTTTTGGTAAATACAAGTCTTCAGTCATTCTAAGAGCCAAAAACATTTTCATATGACAAGCCTTTGTAAATATTGTTTGTTTCCTAAGAGCACATACTTTGTGAATGTTTCCCAAATCCAATCATGGTTTCACAAGAAAAGTCAGAGTTTTCCGACTTGGGGCAATGCCTTTCCCAGCAATATCAGAAACAGATGTCATAGGTTCACAACCTGCCTCCTTTCCATCTGGGAAATTAAGAGATGAGTCATGGCTATGGTCCCAGATAATTCGGAGAAGGGCTTGAGCTGAATGGGAGGGATTCCTGCTGAGGAAACAGTTACGCACCGCTGCACTAAAAGCATTCACTTTTAATCTACCCCCCACCCAGTCCTCACTTTATGATAAAACAAGTCCAAAGTGTTCTAACTGGCATATTCAATTTCAAAACTCTGACTTTCCTTTTTCAAGGTCTCAAATGAGATGAAGCACATATTCCAACCCCAGACAGAGAGGCTTTGCCAAAGACCCTAGCCTCAAGCATATGTTGAGTGGGTTTTAATTCTGTGTTTTCCTCCATATGGTTGCGAGCTGTGTCTATCAGTGACTATTCTTTGGCAATACTTTGTTTCAGATACAGTATGAAAACTATCCATGAAATAACTCTGAACAAGCATTATGACACTTAAAATAGAGTACTGCCATTTGCTGTCTTGTTAAAATTTGTTTTGTTGTGATCCATATACCCCTTAAAATGTCATTTAACTCTTACAACTGTTACTGAATATAGATTATATATGGCAGACAGCTATATTGACTAGAAGTTACTGAATAAATTAAAATTATAAAGTAGAGAATTCTGTCTACTTAAAGTTAAAATAGAAATGGATAGCAATAATAATAAACTTAATGATCCAAAAATAAAACAAATCAATGATCTCATCTAAACTACACTGCAATAAATGTCCCTGCTTAGTGCTTATTCCCTTCCTAATGAAGAAAACCTATTAAATAAACAGATTACAACAGGGGGAAAAACAATAAAAGCTCAATTGGCTCTTCGAGTTTCTCTCAGAAGGGTAAAACTGCAGGTTAGATTAAGCACATGAGATGAAAACTAGGATATTGGAACCACGAGAAATGTGTGTTTGATAGGAAACACATGGATTCAGTCTTAAATCTTGAAAGGGACTCAAGTGTTTTATTGGTTTATATTCTCTCTCTATCACTCTTTCTCACTAACTAGCTCAGCTGATGGTATAGCTTCAAAAACTGTTCTTGTGACTATTTTTGTGACTAGAAATACAGACTTTGAGTCACCATGGTTCATGGAATCATATTGTTTGCATGCAAATACTCATTTGGCCACAAGACCAGTTTGTTAAAGCTATACCATCAGCTGAGCTAGTTAGTGAGAAAGAGTGATAGAAAGAGAATGGTATCCAATATAAACCAATAAAACACTTGAGTCCCTTTCAAGATTTAAGACTGACTCCATGTTTTCCTATCAAATACATGTTTCTTCAATTTCTAGTTCAAAGATCCTAGTTTTCAAAATAGACCACATATCCCCAAAGTAATCTATTGTTGTGTAAATGATTATTTGTCTGAGAGTGCAGTTGTTATTTGTCATTATTATCCTATTGAGAAAGTATCTGTAATCCAGTCAGGTAAGTGAATCCACACAGAAAGGCATAGGCATCAAAACCCAAAACATGTGTAATACCAATTTTTGAAACAAACACTTGAAGAATGCAACCACAACTCATGTAAACAGTTTGGTGAAAATAATTAAATTTGGGAAAACAGGATAAATTCATACACCATTATTTTTAATGGATTAATTACTAAACTACTGTTGACAATAAAAGAGCTAAATCCACTGGCCCTAATTTTACAATATGCTTACCCATGTTAACTAGTGCCTTATTTATAAATAAGTCCCATCTGACATATTGCAAGACCGGGTTCAGGATCATATTGATTTGGCTTTGAGTTGGTTTTGAGGGAGTCTAATGGAAAAGAGTGGAAATAACTGTAACAACAGCTTTCCTGTTAATTGAAAAAGAATGAAAGGCAAAGAGATTGTGATGGATTGGTTTGTGGTTACATTTTTGCTGCTTGTTTTGTTTGCTTTGTGTCTATTCTTCCTCTTTGCTTCTCTTAATTTTCCACTTCAAGTTGCAGACCCCATAAGTATGGTGCCAAATAAACTTCTGGTCATGTTGTTTCTCTAGCCTAAATACATATTCCTTGTCTGCACTATTCACAAGTCAGACAGACTGTCTCTGTGTAGGCACGTCTTGTGTATATGTGGGAGTCCACTGAGTGTTCTGCCCCAGGGCCTGTAACTGCTGTTGGCAGACCTGCCTGATTGAGAACCAATTCCCCAAACCATCCAGTCCGTCTAAATTTCGGAGATCTTCTGGAATGCATTGGAAGCACCCGATTCTTGATTAGTAGCAAGTGCAGGACTTCAGGATTAACTTCTAGCTCTGTGGTAGTGGTTGATATGGGGTAGTTGGCAATTTGTTTGTTTCTGGAAGTAGCAATTAGGTAGTGTAATAACTCCGTTATCACCTACTATCTCAACATGCAACTAGAATTTCTAAAGGTAACTCTCGTGGTACTACAAACAAATGTGACTGTGATGACTACAGATGTGCCTCTAATCTGTTTAATCAGTCACCCAAGAAAGTGGTTCCTCCTGTATTACAATGCAACCAGATAACCAGGGAGGGTCAATGAAAAAACACAAAGACCATATACTGCCTTACTTAAATATAATGTTCTTGGTGATGCACATACATCATAATAGAAATGTGATGCTGGTTGCTTTTCCTTCACTTTTGCAGATTCAGAAATGTGTACAGTGCCAGGGTAGGTCTTTGAAGGTTCTGCAGGTGACTTTTTTCTTAGAGACTTGTGTTGACATATAATAGAGAAAAGGAAGCCTGGCCAGCCTGTCTACTATGCTACTGTCTGCTACCTTTTTTATCCCCTCTTACATGATTTGCACAGTCTGTTCCACTAAGCAATTTGAGAAAGAAAGGTGATTTGGTCCAGTTTGAATGTGCTTGTTGCTGGATTTTTGTTTGCTTGTTTTCTTTCTTTCTTTTTTTTGTCATAAATAGCTGAAATGCCACACTTGTGGCCTGGGTACCATTATTAATCATCACTACCTCAAATAATCCAAAAATAGAAAAGATCATTGAAATTTATCTACTATAGCCTTGGCTATCAAGAAGGTCATTACATGTGAAAGAGAATCAGTTATTACTAAAAGTATCCCCCACCCCCTGTAAATGAACCAATACTTTCTACAGGAAGCCTCAGCCAGGGTCACCGAGACAGCTCCCCTTGGTGCAAAGGTTCTTTTAGGAAGAGTATGGTGGCTGGATTAGAAGACAACATTGTGGCACCTAAGAGTCTCAATTTCTCAGTCCTTTCCTGGTCACCACACACAACTGATGCAAGCCTCTTCCTGTGTACAATGCCACGATACGCTTCACGTAACAGCTTTGTCACTGCTTGTGATGAAGGTAGTAATAAACACTCATCTTGGTCACTTAAAGACTCCTTTAATGAATAATAATGTTGAACAGTTCAGCCTTTTGAAACATTCTGTAGACTCAAGACAATAATAGGTCTTTCTCTGGCTGCTGCTGCACTATCATTGTCCCATCAGGGGGACCTTGGTAATGAGGCAATTTCAAGTAGGCTTACAAGGAGCTGACATGAATATTTAGCACCTCATTAGCATAATGGTGTCCGTGTGAACAAACTTCAAGTTTCAGATTGACAGTGAAGATGAGAATAGCTTCGAAATAAGCGCTGCATTTTGACATTCCCTTAATTCCAAAGAATTTGATTGGAGTAAGGCAATGTCGAATCAGGTCACTTGTTTCGAAGCTTTCCTCATCTTCACTGTCAATCTGAAATTCAAAATTTGTTCACATGGCCACCATTATGCTAATGAGGCACTGAATATGTATGTCAGAACCTCATTGGCCTGCTTTGAGTTGCCTCATTACCGTGGCACCTCCAACAGGACAATAGTAGTGTAGCAGCAACCTCTGTCTATTTATCAAAGATTAGAGAGATGAACAGTAATTTAGTGAACAGGATGTTTTTTGTGGGTGAGGTACTTCATGCAGGGTATCCAGTAGAAGGAGGCTATTCATAGCTGATGCCATAGAAGGTACAGATTTGTTATCATCAAACTGACCTGTCAGAGTTATATGATGTAAATGTGTAACAAATGACTACTATGGAGGTAAATTTGGAACTTCTTTACCCACAAAGCCACTGTTAGCCATTCCTGTTCTAGTTATGAATAATTTCTTCCACTGGAATCAGCAACCTTGGTGAATCCAAGTGACTTAGGACATCCAGCTATATCTGACATTTGGGGGGCTAATGCAATGATGACCACATATGGTGAAATCACAAGGCAAAGCTAGTTCTTTCTGGGTTGCTTAGTGAACTAAAACATTTGAACTGTGTCTACACATGCCCTCTCCTTTTAGAGGGGGGCATGGTAATTAGGCAGTTCAGAAGATTCTAATGAGTCACTGACATGAATGTGCAGTGACTCATTAGCGTAAGGGTGGCCTTGCGCAATTCGAAAGTGACTCTTTTGAAACACTGACGCCCCTGTAGATGGGGCCTTTTGAAATGACCCCCCCAACTTCAAAGCCCCTTCTTCCTAAAACTAAACAGGAAGAAGGGGCTTTTGAAGTTGGAGGGTCCTTTCGAAAGGCCCCATCTACATGGGTGGCATGCAATTTGAAAGCAGCACTTTCGAATCACGTGTGACTGCCATTATGCTAATGAAGTGCTGCATATTAATTCAGTACCTCTTTAGTCTTGATGACCTTAGCACTTTCTTTCCTTCTGAAGAAGCTAATTTTGGCTTTGCATTTAACTCCCATCCTTCTCTGGAATTTGGGTAACAGAGCCAGTACAGATAACAAGTTAGGTAAAAACTTACCACCATAACTTAACAGGTGCAGAAAGGATTTCAGTTCAGACACTGACTTTAGCGGTGGTACTCAGTAATAGCCATGTCGTCTCCTGTACTGCATGAAAACCAGCTGTATCAATTTTATATCCCAGTAGCCTGAAAAATACACTCCCTCACTCCCTCATACTGTAGAACTTGCAGGTGATCATTTTAAATTTATTCTTATCACCAAGGTAGAATAAGTAGACTCAGCAAGCGAGGTCTTATATTCTGGTACACACTCACATACATAACTAGATAGCCTCTAGCTTAGAAAAACTTTCCTTCCCCCAGCAGGGTCAGGACAACTTTAGGTGTTCTGTGAATAAATATCTATTCTCACATTGGCCTCCAGATGGTAATTGTCATAATAAAGAAGCTTACAGCCTTACATTCACTCTATCAAAATCTGACACACCTGCTATCTCATCATAACTGTGTTAGCTAAAGTTGTGATTCTCAATCAGGGTTAGCAGTCTCCCTGGGAATATGAAGAGGTCTTCCAGGAGGTACATCAACTCATCTAGGCATTTCCCATTTTTTCAACAGGCTACATAGAAAACACCGGTCAAGTCAGTACAAACTAAAATTTCATGCAATCATTTGTTTATACTTCTCTGTAAATAATATATGGAAATATAAATTGAGGGATAGCCAATGACACTGAAACATAAGCCCAATATTTATATTCCAATTGATTTTTATTATAATTACATGGCACAAAGGAGAAAGAAAGAAATTTTTCAGTAACAGTGGGCTGTGACACTTTTATATTTTTAAGTGTGATTTTTAAGCAAGTAGTTTTTTAAGTGAATGGAACTTGGCAAGCAAATTAGACTCCTGTAGGGGTTATACTAACCTGGAAATGTTGAGAGCAACTAGGATAAAGTATAGCAAATAAACTGACTATACCTGTGACTTAATACAGGGGGTCTCTGTAATGTCACCTCATTTTAAGTCCTTTCGCATATAAGTTGTCAGTTAAGGAAACTAAATTCATTATGCATTGCACAGATCTGCACTTTTCATTTTTCAAGGGACCACAATATTTTTGATCACTTGTCAATGGTGGCTAGGCGCATTAGAGAATCTATAGATTACTGCCGAGAAATATTAAAAGCAAAACAAAATGCAGGAAAACAGACAACCCTTGGTTCTTCCTTTCAAAAGAAAATGAAGCAACCCTGAAGAACTTGAAGCAGAACCCTCTGTGTTTTAAGGTTAAAATCCTTTAAAATTCATGCTTAAATTTAAGATTTTTTACATTAAAATATTTTACTGTATGCTGTGTGTGGTTCACTGCTAACAGACATTAAAACAAGAAAACAATTTAAGGGACTTTGTCTTTATCCCCCTGACTGTACATGTATTCTTCTGGGGTACTATTCCCCTTTATACGTTGTTTACCTTTACATTGTGACTTCATGGTCCCTAACTACTACCTGTAAAGGGGACTCCCTGTATTAAAATATTTAAGGGACTACAAAGCCGGTCCTAGTCAATTTCTTAGTCACAAAGAATGTAGTACACCCTGAAGAGAAGATATAAATACAATCTTTCTTGGGAAGTGATCCTATGGTGTTCAATTTGTATAGATGATCTGCTTTAAATATATCTATGTCTATATCTATATCCACATATTATATTGGTTTACAGGCTCAAAACACCCATTACATTACCAGATATTCAGCTCACCAGTCTGCAACACCTTTTTAACTTCTTTTTCTGTATTATCCTGTGTCTTCCTTCTCTTTATAGTGGATGTCAAACTCAAGCTGTATCTGGGCTGTAGCAATACCTTTTACTGTACCAGGACAAAATATTCATATATCTTGTTTCTTACGGCTTTTGTATCTGCCTGATTTCAATGTTTTTAAATTATTGTGGGATTATACGTTAGTGTCCATTTTGGAAAAAACACAGTACAACTTCCAATATTGTAGTGTTTTATGTAACTACCTAGAATTAATATAGTATATGTATACAATACATGTGGTACACAATAATATGGTATGCCATATGTATGACAATGGATACATACTTAAGAACTAAGTATTCTTTTTTTTCCTCTTCCCCTTATTTCTTTCATTATTTTATCTGTATTTGGCCGTGTCTACACTTACAAAAAACTTCGAAATGTCTGTGCAACTGGCCAAATCAAAGAATACTACTGAGGCACTGAAATCAGTATTCAGAGCCTCATTAGCATGCTGCCGGCTGCTGTACTTAAAAAGTGCCGTGGTTCTCTCGCCTACAACTCGTCTACATGGGAGTAGCTGATAGGAATAAGGGGATTTCGAAGTTGGCAGGGTCCTTTTGAAAATGACCCCCGTGTAGACAAGCCATGGGAGAGGTGCCACAGCTGGCGGCAAACTAATGAGATGCTGAATATTCATTTCAGTGCCTCATTAGTATTCTTCAATTTGGCCATTAGCATGGCCATTTCAAAGTTTTTCGTAAGTGTAGAAGTAGCCTTTGTGTGAAATTTGGTTTAGAGAGATTGCTGTCATAAAACTACTGGTTTAGACCTGAGCACTGTAGTAATTGAGTGCCTTTGTCACTAACCTGAGGATTTTTGCTCTCTAACCCAGTTAATATTTTTCATCATATAATAAAACTAGTAAAGCTGCTTTTGCAGACTTGCAGCTTTTGTCTATGGGTTTAGGTAAACACAGATAAAAGGAGCATGGATAACATTGTGTGGTTCTCAAGAGGTTAAAAGTGAGGCCACAAAAGAGAACCAAGTCATAATAACTATGTAAGCTTAGACTGGCCCTTGGGTGCATTAAACAACATCAAGTTAATCCATAAATAATGACCCCCTGCTGACAACATCACCTAATTCTGCTCAATTGTCTCTTATAGAGAAGGCAAGAATACACTCAAAACAATGCTCCAAATGGTACATGTGAATTCCACACAAGCCACCCTGCTTGCAGGCTAATGTGGGAGGATGCAATAACTACATATAAGCAAAAAGGAGGTGGAAAAACTTATGCTATAAAAGCAGGAACAAAAATATCAAGTAAATAATATCCAAATGCCTTTTAGGGGGTCCCTGGTAACACACAGCAATGAGTGTTGTAAAACCACAATGGGTACCAGTGGCAGGAAACAACTTTATAGATCCAACCTAGGAGGATGAAGATAAAGTCAGACATTTGTTAGTCAATTCAAGGCCACAGTGATTGGTAGATAGAAGAACTTGATGGAAGAAGATGGTAGATAGAAGAACTTGAATAAAACAGAATGAAGAGAAAAAGAAAAATCTACCATTATGACAAAGATGGTTTTATTGTTTGGAAACTTAATTGTATAATGGACATATGAATAATACAATAAGACTCCACCCCAGTTTCATCCTCCACATACCAAAACACAAATTATCACTGGCAAAGATGACACCTACAGTCCAACGTATTGAAACAGTAGGATAGGCAGACATTCTCTTAGGTTATCCAATATTTTGTTGATGATACTAACAAGTGAGAACCAATGGATCAGTTTTTCTTAAGTACAGGGTGTGGCAGATCACAGTCTGCGGCTGACAGGTGCCTGGGGAAGTGGGAACATTTTGGACATTGGAGAAACCCCGTTTCATTTCCCTTGTAAGTTCCCAGAGAGAGCAGTCCTGCAGGCTGCATAGGCAGCTGGGGCTCATCAAAGGTCAGCCAGCATCAGGCTGGAATTGAAGCACTTGGGACCAATAAAGGCCTTCCGGCTTTTCTATCAGAGGCTTTCCCCAGGCAGCAGGAGGTTTGTGGTGCCCAGACTGAATGAGTCCGGAGGTGTGAAGAGTGGAGACCAGACCAGACCAGACCCCAGCACAGCACAGTACTGGGGGAAATATCCCAGAAGGTTGTAGTGGGTGACAAGGATCAGGGAAAGAGAGCTGTTGTGGAGCAGGGGCAAAAGTATCCACTGGCTTCCTCCTTGCCTAGGGTCCCTGAGCCAGAGTCCAGGGCAGTGGGTGGGACTGGACTTCCCCCACCACTCTCCCTGGTAGGGCTGACCACCCGGGGTAGGGCTGGAGCTGCTTGAGGCAGGAGGAGAAGGGAACCTCCTCCACCCCAAATTCAGACTGGCCTAGGATGAACATGGCTCACCTCCGGGAAGTCCCAGGACAATGAGGGGGGCCTCTCTGGGTCTCTGAGGCCCACAAGGAGCTGCCTGGAAACGCACGACCCTTTAGGGATAGTCACAAGGTGTATTCAATTATGGTGTTCAAAGGGTCCTCTGGAAGCTTTAATTTATCTTCTTTGATCATTGTGAAAACCTTTTTCTCCCTATGCATTGTGGGAGAATCATACAACGCAGTGCTTCTGCTGTGGTCACTCAAGCTCAATGCTCCTCAGTACTATAGAGAGCGGTTTGCAGAATGTCTTGTATAAGGCAGTTGAACTCTAAAACTTGATTCCTGCTTTGATCTAAAATAGCTTCACCTGCTGCAAAAGATATTTCTTTAATAGAATTTCTTTAGTGGGCTGGGGGGATGCCACCCACTATGCTGAAAAGGTAGAAAGGAGTCTTTAGAGGATCTGGTCTGGCTGAGTACCTATTGAAATGATTAATATGCTGGGATTTTCTTTGTACTGCTAAGGATGTGTTTGGGCACCCAGACCCTTAGATAGACAACTTTTAATTTAAATAAATATAGTGCCTAATTCCTTGTTCCTGTTTCCATGACTAAATATCATTTATCTGAGCCACTGATCAGCACTTACTTTAGAGAATCTAAAGGGAAAATACTATAGTATTTGGGGATATTTTATACATCTTTGCCATATTTCCATTCTGATGAGTGCCAAAGAGATGGTGGGACAATAAGGCTGGTGGTATCTTTACGTAATTAAGATTTCCAATACACTGACAAACACAATTCCTTTGCTGCACATGGGAAATGCTACAAAAACCATATTTTCTCCATTGATCCTATTAATGGATGTAGGGTGCAAGAAGACATTGTAACGGTCAAGAGTGCAGTCCGACCCCTCTGTGAATCCTCAGGAGAATCTAAATAGACCAGTCTGTGCAAGGTGAAAAGCTGCAAAATAACTGCCTTGGGAACTGCTGCAGAACAAGCCGTGCTTGCCAAGACTTCAAGGCTACGCTGGCAGTAGGCCACAAGAGATAGTGATAAGAAATGCATAGGCAATTTTAGGCAATCTTATGTTAATGAGCTCAGCTTTATCAGCTAGTGTGAGAAGCCCTGTTACAGAGCCTCTCCCCGAGCGAAGCTCCTATGCGTCGGGTTTTCCCTCACTGGTGACTGCGGCGTCTCCAGGGCTCCCGTTGCGGGTGTCACGCGCTTTCAATAAACCAAATATAGCACTCGCCTTCTGGGTGCAGCCTCGTCTCTGGGGAACCCGAGCCTGGCTGGCTACAATGGAACACATGGCTGAAAAAATGTTATTCTTTTTTTAAAAAAAAGCTCTTTTTTCAGTTATGTGTGTTTTAAATATCATCTCGAAATGAGTTGAATTTTGTTACTGTATACAGGCTGAAAATCTAAATATCATGATTCTCTATTCTGGCAGCATCAATGATCTAGCATGACCACAGACATTGCTGGATCAGAGAGTACCAGATCCCTGAGAGTTGGGACATGTGAGCCCTACCCTAGCCTGGTAATCACAGCTGAGCCAGCAAGGAGGGAGAGCAACATCCAGCCAGGGCTGGGAGTGGCAGCCTGTGCTGGGGCTGGAGAGCTGGGGCCAGAGAGTGGAAGTTCACAGCCAAAGCCAGGGAGACATGTCTGGGGCTGCGGTGCAGCAGCCCATGACAGGGTCAGAGAGCTGCAGTCAGGGTTGGAAAGGGGGCTGGAGAAATGGTCTGGAGCTGGGAGGCCAGGGTTGGCAGCTGGAAAGTGTGTGGCAGCCAGGAGTAGAGAATGGGAATAGAAACAGAAAGCAGCAGGAGGTTGACCTCCCCTGGTCCAGTAAAATCCCCAGTCTGGCACCACTCGGGTCCCAAGTGTCTGAATCAGGGAGGTGGACACTGTGCTCTCAAATTTTGTGTCTTATTTGTTTATGACAAACTGAAAAAAGAAAATGTTAATTTTGCATTGAATGTCTTCGCATCTTACTCTCGGCACCCTTCAAGGTAATTCCGTAGCTCTCAAGAGAAACTTTGCGCTTAGCTTTTGAGGGAATTTTCGCTTTTAGATTAAACCAATGGTGGCATATCCTTTTGAGACTGCATATATATTACTATTTATGCACTAGATTGGGACTCAGGAAATATATATCCTTTGCTCTACCATAGTTATCTATATGATGTTGGACAATACCTTCATAATACGTATGAGTGGCTCCTCTGAGGCTACTTGCACAAGCTTACTTCCTGCATTTCCTAATGTTTCAGAAGGGCCTGACAGACAAATGTCAAGGCTGTGGATGAAGTGAACAGATATTGAACTAAAGTTGAGAGAGATGTCATAGAATCATGGAAGAATAGCACAGAAAGAGACCACAGGAGGTCATCTCGTCCAACCCCCCTGCTCAAAGCAAGACGAACCCCAATTGAATCATCCCAGCCAGGGCTTTGTCAAATTGGACCTTAAACTCCTTTAAGGATGAGGATTCCACCACCTCCCAAGGTAACCCATTCCATTATTCCACTAACCTCCAACTGAAACAGATTTTCCTAATAACCAACCTAGACCTCCCCACTGCAACTTGAGACCATTTCTCCTTTTTCTGTCATCTGCCACCACTGAGAATACCTGGCTTCATCCACTTTGGAACTCCTCTTCAGGTAGTTATCTGATGCTGTTAAATGCATCATCACTGTTCCCTTCTACAGACTAAATATATGTAATTCCCTCAGACTTTCTTCTTAAGTCATGTTCCCCAGCTGCCTTATAATTTTTGTTGCCCTCCATTAGGCTTTCTCCACTTTGTCTACATTCTTTCTGCAGCAGGCAGCTCAAATCTGCAATACTCCAGACGTGGCCTCACAATCTCCAAAAAAAGGGATTAATCACATCATTCAATCTTCTGGCAGTGCTCCTATTAATGCAGCTTAATACGCTTAGTATTTTTGATAACAAGGAAGCACAGTTTACTCATATTCTGCTTCTCCTCCACTGTAATCCCCAAGGCCTTTACTGCAGAACTGCCACTTAGACAATTGGTACTCAGCTTGTGTCAGTGCATTGGATTCTTCTATCCAAACTCTGCACTTGTCCTTGTCAAACCTCATCAGATTTCTTTTGTCCAACCTCCAATTTGTTTAGGTCACTCTGAACCTTTTCCCTATCAGCCATCATATCAATCTCTCCCACCAGCTTCTTGTTGTCTGTGTACTTTCTGAGGGTGCAGTCCATCCCTTCATCTAGATCAGTAATGAAGATATTGAAGAAAATCAGCCCCAGAATCAACACTTAAGGCACTCCCCTTGATGCCAGCTGCCAACTAGACAGTGAGTCATTGATCACCACCTGTTGAGCCCACTGATATAGCCAGATTTCAATTCACCTTACTGTTCATTCATCCAATCATGATTCTTTAACTTGTTGGTAAGAATACTGTGAAAGACCCTATAAATTAGATGTTTTGATAGCCACCATATATCATGTTCTCCCCTTCCGCCATATCCTCAGAACATGTTATCTCATCTAACCACAAAAGGCGATTAGATTGGTCAGAAATGACTTGCTGTTGGTCAACCCATGTTGACTGCTCATGATCACCGTTGTCTCCTCCCAAGAACTTCAAAATGGATTTCTTGAGGACCTGCTCCATAACTTTCCTGGGGACTGAAGAGAAGTTTACTCTTCTAAAGTTCCTTGCATTCTCCTTCTTCCCTTTTTTAAATATGGGAACAATATTTGCCTTTTTCCAGTTGTCTGGGAACACTTCCCTCTCCATCACCATAGCTGTGCCTACACTAGCCTCTTCCTTTCAGAAGCGGCATGGTAATAAGTGAGGTCAGAAGATGCTAATGAGGCACTGCCATTAAAATGCAGCACCTCATTAGAATAATAGTGGCTGCCGTGATTCGAAAGTGCTGCTTTCAAATTGTGTGCCACCTATATAGACGGAGGCCTTTCAAAAGGACCCACCAGTCTTAGAAAGATCCTTCTTCCTATCTGGTGTTAGGAAGAAGGGGCTTTTGAAGACTGGGGGTCCTTTTGAAAAGCCCCTGTCTACACAAGCAGTGTGTGATTCAAATCACCACAGCCGCCATTATGCTAATGAGGCACTGCATGTTCATGGAAGTGCCTCATTGGCATCTTCCGACCTTGCTCACTACCATACCCCTTCCAAAAGGAAGAAGCTAGTGTAGACATAGCTCATGAGTTTTCTAAGATAATGGCCAATGGCTCTGCAATCACATCAGACAACCTGCTCAGCACCTTCATATGCATTGCATCCTACCCTATGGACTTGCATATGTCCAGGTTTTCTAAATAGTCCTTATGCTGTTCTCTTACCACTGACGGCTGCTTACCCCTCCCTCATTGTTTGCTGTCCAGAGCAACAGCCATGGAGCTGATCTTGTCCCTGAAAACAGAGGCAAAAAGTATTGAGTGTTGACATTTTTCTTCTCCGTACTGAATTGGTTTCTGTGATTCTGTGTTTCCAGTTCCAAATGCTGACTTTTATTCAAAATGTCCCTAGAAGCGAGCAGGAAGATGAGGGCATTCAGAGAAAGGAGATGAGAACTTGCATAGGGAAGTAGAAAAAGCAAAATGAAGAGTGGATAGAGCAGAAGCTAAGTGTAATAAGTGTAATGTTTGAAGGGGAGAATCAGTAGAGCAAGCAGGGAGCAAATTAGTCAGTTAGTTATGCAGTGAATTGATTCAATAATGTGTTAACCAATTGACTGAGCAATGAATTAACTAAACAATAACATAAGTCGAGATTCAGTTTAAATAGACAATTGGAGAATTAATTAATCAACAGTGAATCGAGAGCTTAATCTATTAATTAAACTGTAAATTATGTGGTGACCTGCAAAATTAAGCAAGCAGGCAAGTGTTGAATTCATTGAGCAATATTTGGGGTGGCCACATGAATAAGTGTGGCCAGCTAGTGAGTGGGATTCAACAGTTTACAATGGTAGACTGAGAACAGTGCAGAGAAGAGCCAAAAAGCAGTTCTGAGGTGGAAGTCAATGTGAAAGGTCTTCTTCAGCATCTGGGGGGAATAACACCAGCTCCAGGGAGCCTGTGGGCATGTTTTTTCCCCAATTAATATTTAAATGCAGCAAAAGAGAGAAGTCATTGGTTTAATGTGCATTCATTAAACAGCTTCTTTTGTGATGGCACAGCAGCTATTTCTGACAGAGTGTTGGCCTCTAACGGGTAAGATGAGTAATAAATGATAAGATGTGATGCAACAAATCCTAAATCATTACAAATTGGGTTGGGGCATAGTAAAGGAGCGGAGAAAGAAGGACCTGGCATCAAAGGGGTTAAGAAGGCCTCTGGGCCCAGCTAGTTCTGCTCCGCTTTACTTGCAGCCAATGTCAGGCCTGGAGGGAGGAGAAAAGCAAGGAGCCTGGTTCAGTATAGGGGAAACAGGAGGAGATTGGTGAGCAAGCCACATTCTGCCTGTTTAGCTGCCACAGGATCATGTAAACCCCAGTCTTAACCCTTGGGAAAAGAGGGAAACTCCCTGAGACACCACACCCAAGGGGGAATTTGCACCCCAGACTTAAGGAATAGTAAGGGAGTGATTCAAAATACCTGGTCCAGGACCACAGGGGACCAGTGCTTACCCCCACCAGACACAAACACTTTAGGTCTGCTTACTCGTGATCCACCCATCTGGGAGTTGGCCATAGGTATGTTTTTGGCAGGCTATGTTTCTTTGTATTTTATCTGCAGTATGAATTTGCATCAAGGGCCATTGTAGCTCTCTGTGCGTAAGTGAATATTTTTTCTTCCATTACTCTGCATTTCTGTAAAATCCTTTTTTACAGAATTCTTAATCTGCATTCCTTATTTGTATAACAAACCAAACAAAATATTTTAATGCCAACAAAATTAACCTTTCCTCTAAATGCATGCAACAGCACTGTTTTGCAGTGCATGCAATGTCTCTGAGTGGAGGCTGAGACATTATACCCATCAGAAGCTGGTGACTGATGCGGGTGCTAACACTAAATCATATTAAACAGTGACCTTTGTATATATTTTCATCAATAGAAAACAGAAGTTTAAATTTGCTTGTTTTATGACATTCCATATAGTACTGACTAATAGAAACTTCAAGGCTCAGTGAGCAACCTGATTCTCTCCAAGCTCAGTCAATTTGTAGTGTAAGTCACAATTTCAAAAAGACAAAAATTAAAAAAAAATACTTGTCCATCCTTCAAGTTTATTGGAGTGAAAGAATGTATCCACTGCTCACTTCAAGTAAAGATTTAACTGAAAGAAAAAAATATGGAGATAATAATGCTTTATCAGCCAAAGTATTCCATGTTTTGTCAACTTGAGGACGTGACAGTGCTGTAGGTCTTCAGAATATAAGACAGCAGCTGCAAGCATCAACAAACAAGATAAGTTTTGAGAAGATGTCTATTGTTTAAATTCAGTGGAGGCTGTGTCTATACTCATGCAGAAAGTAGATGGCTGACACACAATTTTAGGTACAGCAGTTACATACAACCAACTTTTCAGCCGTCAACTTTGGTGGCTGTCTTCCTGGAAGAAGGTCAAAGGGTGTGCTCTTCCAGTTGACCTCCCTTAATCCTCGCAGCTCGCAAGGAGTTCTGGGATCAATGCTGACCCCGGAACATGCTGTTTTGTGAATGCACAGAACAGCAGACTGGAAGATAGAACCTGAGCGGTCGACCTTCTGCCGTAAGTGTAGATGTAGGCTGAAGTACGCACTTTGTAGACCCTGTATACTCAGCCAGTATTGTTCTGAAAATACGAAATAGAGCAAGCATCTTGGTAATATTGAGCTCCTCATACTGTGCACATACTATTGTTCCAACGCAGATGTTTGGTTGAATCCTAGGGCAGTTCTACAATATACATTAATCCACACTAGGAGAGTGTAAATCCTAGTACACACAAAGGTTGCACACTAATGCATACTAATGGCTTGTATGGAACCAGCTGGCATGAATTAAAATTTTCTAGTATACATTAACATAGTGCTGTCTGAAATGGGACCACTAGCTCATCTATACATGTAAATTAGTGAGCAGCAACTACTAACTAATTAAGTGTGTGGGAAGAAAGATGACTGCTTTCTATATATACATCAGAGGGTTAAGCTCCAGGGTGGTAGAGGAGTTATTTACGTTAAGGGCCAATGTATGCACAGGAACAAATGGATATAGACTGGCTCCCAATGGTTATGGTTATACTAGAGAGTTTTGTTGACAAAACACACCATGCTTTTATTCACAAAATGGATTTTGTTGACAGTGTGTCAAAAAAAAACAGCACTTTCACAGGCAGGGGTCTACCTCAAAACCATGAGTCATAACACCTTCACTGGCAGATTTCTGTTGACAAAACAGCTGTGTAAAAGCCTCCAGGGGCCCTCTGTTGACAGACAGGGCATCTGCAACAATGGACAGCTCTGTCAGCTGTGCTTCCGGATACCTATTTTGTCAAGAGAGCAGCCAAGCAGCCTGGCTCCAGATTCTCTTTTGTGTGTGGCTGCACTCTGTAAGCAACAGTTTTTTCAGGAAATCTCTTCTGACAGTGACTTCTGTTGATAAAACACTGTCGTGTAACCATAGCCAGTAAGTTTAGGCTTGAGATTGGACAAAAGTTTGAAAAGTTTTGTCAGAGGAAAGATGTTATGGAACAACTTTCTAAATTGTTCTAAGACTTACCTTGTCAACTTTATGGAGGACATAGTATGATGCAATTGACTACAATGGCACATGGCCCCTCTGTATTTGTTCCCAGCAAATAACCCCAGAGGCCAAAGACAGGACACTAGATGGTGAGGACTCTGAGCTACTACACTTTCCAATGTGTCCTGATGAAGAGTCTTGTCCACATGTTCAGGATCTAACTGAGTAATGTATTTTGGGCTGGGAAGGAAATTTTCCTCAATTCAGATTGGCAGGTACCCTAGGTGTTTTTCACCTTCCTCAGCAGTATGGGATATGAATTTCTTATTGGTTTGATGTAGAATGAATGGTGGATTTTATGTAACTTTAAGCATTTGAATCAAACTCTACCAAAGCCCTCAGGAATGAATGGTTGAGGTTCTGTGGCCTGCAAAGTACTGGAGATCAAATCTGATAACTATAGAAGTCCCTTCTGGTCTTAAAGTCTAAGTTCATCAGAGGAAACAATTTCAATAAAACATGTTGGTTTTGCCAAATTGGTATTTTCCTGTGGGGGAAAAAGAAAATATCAGAAAGTTCCTGAACAACTCTAGTCAGGAGATCTTTGTTCTTTTCAGATTCAAACTTATTTATGTGACTTCTTCCAAGTTACTCTCTTCTGTGTTTCATCTGTTAATCGAGGACATTCATACTTATCCCCCTTTTAGAAAACATTTCAAGATCAATAGATGAAAAAGACTATACTAACTATATCAGGCCCTGGGCAAAGCGTGGGGTGGGGCTCAGATTCAGGCTGCTGGAAGGGGCATAGCTTTCATATAGACCCTGCTTTTTCGAAAGAACGGGCCAGGGATCAAAAAATCCAGCACCATGAGAACAGCTCTTTTGAAAATAGGGCCTCTGGGGCATCTATACGGCCATGGCTGCACTAGCCCCTGCTTTTTGAAAGGGGGGTGCTAATGAGCCACTTTGGCAGGTGCTAATGGGGCGCTACCATGCATATGAAGCACCTCATTAGCATACTGGTGGTCACGTGTGTTTCGAAAGTGCCGCTTTCGAAATGCATGATGCTCTGGTAGACGGGGCAATTTGAAAGGACCCTCCAGATTTTGAAAGTTCCTTATTCCCAAGACCAAATGGGAAGAAGGGGCTTTCCAAGTCTGGCTGTCCTTTTAAAAGGCCCCTGTATACCGAAGTAACGTGTGTTTCAAAAGTGGCACTTTTGAAATACGTGCGTCCCCATTATGCTAATGAGGCACTGTATATTCATGGACGTGCCTCATTAGCGTCTGCCAAAGTGGCTCATTAGCATCCCTTTTGAAAGCAGGGGCTAGTGCAGCCATGGCCTACACGTGTTTTTTTTTTTTTTCTAAAAGAATCAGAAAAAGGAGCTCTTCCTCATCTGGGAAAGGAAGAAGGCTGTCTGAAAAAGTGCTGCATTCTTTTGACTTTCTTTTTTTAAATAACTTACTAGTGTAGATACAGCCTAGGGTAGGTAGGTTTTTTCAACTTTAAAGCATGCTATATCTGTGCAGAGACTATCAGTACTTTTTTTAATTTATGCATTATGACAGCATTTTACCATTACGTAATTTTAGATGTGGCTTCTTTGTGTGGTATGGATACATATATGATTAGCATTCATCTTTATATATTCAGTTATTGTCTATGTTTAGGGTATATTTTCAGTGTATGCTCTCTTTGACTATGTCTACACTAGCCCAAAACTTCGAAATGGCCATGCAAGTTTACTAATGAAGCGCTGAAATACATATTCAGCCTCACTAGAATGCCAGCAGCCGTGGTGCTTCAAAATTGACACAGCTCGCAGCCGTGCAGCTCGTCCAGATGGGGTTCCTTTTCAAAAGGACCCCGGCAATTTTGAAATCCCCTTATTCCTATCTGATGTTAGGAATAAGGGGATTTCGAAGTTGCCAGGGGCCTTTCAAAAAGAAGCCCCATCTGGACAAGCTGCACGTCTGCGAGCCGTGTCAATTTCGAAGTGCCATGGCTGCCAGCATTCTAATGAGGCACTGAATATGTATTTCAGCACTTCATTAGTAAACTTTGAAATGGCCATTTGCATGGCCATTTCGAAGTTTTGGGCTAGTGTAGAACCAGCCTTTAAGTTTTAAGACTACCTTTTTTTTTTTTTTACTTTGCACTATTGTTGTTGGAAGAGTCATTTTCCAGAACCAATTTCATTGGTCTTCCTTCCGACTGTAATGGTCCTTTTGCTGTAATGAAGAATATGTAATAGCTCATGCCAAACTATTTGGATAGTTTTGTAAGGCCTTACAACTGTATTGTATCCTCTGCTACCGGAAAGGCAACTCCTTAATGTCCTTATCTCTGTGGCAACATTGCTAACATATAGATAATCTGAAACAAGAATAAAAATTAGAAACTAGAGCACCAGGAGGTGATGGTGCACTGTGAATGTATCTACCTATCACATAAAAATTGTGAAGACTTATGCCATGAGTATGACTGGGATACATAACATACTTCCCCTCCTATTTCATGACAGCAGGCATGAAATCTCTACTGATAATTCGTCTGGAGTGGCATGAAGCCAGGCATGTCATTTTTTTGATAATTCAGGATCTCAGAATGACTTAAACAAGCAATTGTTAGTCCAGGTAATAAATTGTCATGTCATCATGGTAAAAATTTGCCTACTATTGTCTCATCTTTACCCTCATTTTTTTAGCAAATGTTATTGAGATGATTTCATGTGTTACATGTACCTATTTTTATGGTCCCATCAGTTGGCTTTTAGACCTAGACGTGGAATGGTTTGGTTGTCTAATGATCCTCTCAGGTCATACCTAAGTCCCAGGTGATCATGGAGATCCTGTTAGATCTGTCAGTAGCTTTTTCTCAGTTTATTAACCATGATATTGTGTTACAATAGTTGTAGTCTTTGAAGGGGGTAAATTGACTTCTGCTTCAGTGTCCCTGCTGTTTCCTCTTTAAGAGATTCCAGCATGCAATACTGTGGAATTGCTTTTTCACGCTCAGAGAAAAGTTGGGTTCGGCACATTCTGTTCTGTTTGTAAGGAGTCCAAAAGTGGCCTAAAGCCAAGTATGTCCTTCCTCACAGCCCCACTGCCTACCTGCTACGTTGCAGTTATGTGTGGTGCCCACACCATGTAGTGTCATTCAGCCTGTTGACACAGGCTGCACATTGTATGCATTGCACACAGTTGTGTTCATCCAATACACTGCTCCTTCTTTGTTGTGAAGTATCCAGAATAGTACTGCAGCCTAAGGTTTCCTCACCCATGCTGGGGAGAGGACACATTTATGTTATTTTATGCTTTAACCTCACTGTGTCACTTGAGCTTCAAATGAAACAAAATAAGGTCGTGATATATATCTCAGAGCTGAAACATAAGAAAATAATTACCATTTTTAGACGGAGAATGCTCTGTGGAGTGAGCTATGGGTACACATGAGTCCCGCCCATTGCTGCGTGAGTAAACGAGTGCCCTTGCAAGAAAGCAGAATTATTCCAAATCAAGACTGATGGCGATGCTGTAGCTTGGTGTGGTCTCTGCCCTCTTGTATCCTGTTCATATCCACAGCTTCAAGCAAGTGCATTGTTTTTTTGACCCATGTGAAGGCTCCCAATTTTGTATGCTGACAGCTGCAGAGCTCAGCAGCCTGTGACCCCAGTGCCAGCCTCGTACACCTTTCCCCGACCAAGCCTGGAGAGATGTCTTTTAGTCTGATGCTGGCTGAAAGATGCGCGTGGCTGTTAGCAAAAAAACTATTTTCCATGTGTAGTGTTTAGGAAAATGGGACTTTGTACGTTCTTTGTGAATACACTAAGTTGCATCAAAAGTTCCATCAATTTCTATTCCTAACTGGAACATCTTACAAGAACCTACATTTTTGGCTAGCCACTGCATCTGAAAAGGAGTAATGATCTATTTCTTCCTGTTCACAGTCCTCTGTTACATATAATCATATATCATATTTATTTTTGGGGGAAACACATGGGCTGTGTCTACACTAGGAATAAGGGGTTATAGGAATATGGGGATTTCGAAGTGTGTGGGGTCATTTCAAAAAAGACCCTGTGTAGATGAGCTGCGTGCTATTGAAAATGGCACTTTTGAAGTTCAGCAGCCACTATTATGCTAATGAGGCAATGCATATGCATTGAAGACCTTCATTAGCATATCCCAAAGTGTCTCATTACCATCCCCCTTTTGAAACGGAGGTGCTAGTGTAGACACAGCCATTATGTCAAGCAGGTTTCTACGTAACCTCTTTCATACAGAAGTGAGAGAGTTATGCAGAGACAATCCCTTTCAGCCATGGATATGTGGATGCACAATGTGCTCATATAAAGAACCCTAATTTCACTGTCAATATTTTAAGGATTACCTGAAACCACAGACCACTTGGTAATGCCAATGGCTAATTAAGTATTTAGTTAAAAATATGGATGAATTTCAAAATCATTATTGAATTGTCTTTAATTTTACTCGCAGAGACAGTGAATAATTTTGGATGCCATGACATACATGTAACAAAACACAAATCTAGAGTGACATTTTCAAACCTGTTAGTCTTTATGAAGTGAAGAGAATCACAACCTGCCAAATCAACGGAGTCCTTCTCAGTATTTTTTTAACAAGAGCTGACAAGTACAATATGCAAAGTAGTTTGTGAAACCGTATGATTTTTTTGTAGTGATGTCTCTTGGGAGTAATATCAGTTGCTGTGTTTTGCATTAGTTGCATTCAATGGATATGGAGCCAATATATTTTGTCAACTCCAGTACAACAGCTGGTGAGGGAACTTGAAGAAACTTGGAGGGAGTCAATCAGATTCTCATTCTATAGGTCTAGTTACAACTTTCACAGAGATAAGCAAATATGACTCTTTTACAAGTCTGTTGAAAAACATTGTTCCAAAATGGTGTTTGCCACCAAGGCTTGATTCAAATAGCTCTGTGTTCTGTAGTCCAAATCCCATGACAATGTTGGTTTGTGACAAATGCAAAGTGAATGAATATGAAATAACACATTGTTGGGGGAGGTATACGACCCTCTGTGAAAGAATTGCTGAGGCTGGTGACATCAGCAACTGTGGTGTCACAACAGGGAGTGGAGCTTCTGGATACTTGGATCCTGGTGACAGTTGCAGACTGGATATCTTGGAAGGGAGATCTGGGACTGGCAATGGGAGCACTGCAGGGAACTGTCAGTTGATGGGTCAGACAGAAGGTCAGGCCAGACTTGCCCAGACATGGGGCTAACTGAAGAAAGGTTAGCAGAGTTCTACAGAAAGAACTTGAAGATGCTGAAAAGAGTTCAGAAAAAGTGATTTTTTTTTGTATTTTAACTAACTCTAAAACTGAGCCTAAGATGTGCTGTTAAGTTATTTGGAGACTTGAATGCCTCTTCTTGTAGTGGCACTATGTAATAATTACCGCATATGGAGAGAGAGAGAGAGAGAGAGAGAGAGAGATTGTGTGTGTGTGTGTGTTTCTAGTTCTTGGGGAGAAAAAACTGAAATCTTTTAATGCTCAGTCTAAATGAAACAAGGAGTGAATACTGCAAGGAGACAGCAATGATACTGAACAAAGCATTACCAAGTTCACTTGTGTGTGTGTCAGCTGTTCACTGGAGAAAGAACAAGTAATCAGGGACACATTGCCTCAAGACAGAGATGGATAAAATGCTTCATATTGAACATTCTACCTTGAAAAATTTAGCTTTGGATTATCCCAGCAAATACTCATCCCCCCCACCCTTTCAGTTGAAAGCTCTGCTCTTAGTTTAGAAATTGAAGCACATGACACTATATTAAATAGTGGAAACCTAAGGGCAGATTGTGACCCCTCTGGAAGACGGAATGTCTCCACGAGGTTCTCTTCAGTGAGATGCCTCCAAATTTTTCTGTTGGGGAAGTAAGATTTGACTCCTAGTTCCCAGACTGAAGGGTACCTCAATTTCATGGGTCCTGAGGTATTCTGGATACACAGGACTGTCATAGAATTCATGTGACTTGATATTAGTTCTGGGGTCAGATTCTTCCCTTCCCTTCCCCAGAAGCTTCCTGGACGCAAAACTCATCTTATGCAAATGGTTGACCTCCTTTCCTTCATAATGATGAGTTGTTGTTTGCACTGTGGTTGGTAAGAATATAAAAGAAAAATTAAAATAATTAGAGGTATAGTATAACAAACAGCCCTGTTTTCTTTAAGCAATTACACTTATGTTCTATTTTATCTTGAACTGCTTCATTTACTTTACAGAACATATATTCCTTCAAAAGACAAAAGCCTTTCCCAAAACTTATTCAGGTGTGTTTATTAGTTCATTTGCATTATACACTCCTGTCTTATTTCCACATGTGAAATTTATAGTTTGCACTGAAATAATTCAAGTACCACACCTATTTTTGAGCAAACATATTCTGCTCTGCAATGTCGAAAGAGGCATTAAAAATTACGTACAATCTGCTATATATTAATTTTGGGAACAGCTGTGTCACCCTTTTCTATAGAAATGAAACTTTTCAAGGTGTAATTTTTTTAATAACTTTAATGGGCAAAGTTAATCTTAGGAAAGCTAATTACAGTAAAACTCGCAGATGCGTTTGATCTGAAATGTAATATATTATTAATAACAATCCTCCCCCACATTTAGAGCCTAAAATGAGCACATTACAAAGAAATGTGTTTAATACTCATTTTCAGGGGCAATATTGTATTTTTCCTCTGTTTGGATGCTGTTCATTTTCTTTTTAACATGCTGACAAAAAATAGAAGTGAAGCTAGAAAGATAATTTTCTTTAAATTAAAAGGCAAGACACTAATGAGTTCAACTAAATGTTCTCAGTAGGAGCCTTTTGTAACCAGAAGTTTCATTATTGGAGAAACACTTTAAGCATGCTGGCTGCTACGGTGTACAAATAAGCTAACACTGTAGAAACTCTTTGCATTAAAGTGAGGTTTTATGGACAATAATATACTTCTTAATAATTTGTTTAAACTGTAAACATCTGAAGCTGTCTGGGAATTTTTTTTTATCTTTCCCCCAAGCTCCTCCAAATTTGGAACACAAAGGTTATTCGCTTACCAAAAAAGGAATATAATTAGAACAGTAAAAAGTTTCGAACATCTTTTTTTCAGTGGAAAAACAGATGAAGAGGAGAGATTGTTTTAAAATAAAAGTATTTTTCTATGGAGAACTTATATCCATGAGAAACAAAAACAAGCAAAAACCAGAAACCAAAACCTTCTTGTTAAAAAAATGGAAGAAATTGATGCAAAAAGAAAATATTCAGAAATTCTCATAGAAGTTGTACTTCAGGCAGTGCCTGGGTCCTAGTTTGATACCTCTTCTATAATGCTGTATAGCTGTGGACTCCCATAATACATTATGGTGGCTTATAGTGATACATCATGGCAGAAGCTCAGCTCTGGAGCCCAGCCCATACAGGAAAATGGGGACACAAGGCATCCCTTTTAAATTCCCATGAAGCTCCAGGCAGGCATTTCTGAAACTATTTTTTTCAATATTTTACAGAACATTCCATATTTTGTCAGTCTACATTTCTTTGGGGAGTGGGGAAAAACTCTTACCAGAAATAAGCAAAATAACTGTGAATTCCTGGCTCTAGCTAGCCTTACTAAGGAAATTCAGACTCAAAGCTAGAGCTTTATGATTCTATTGAAAGTATCAAGTACACTGGAAACAACTCATTTCCAGCACTGTTTGTAAGATAGCTTTACCGAAGTGGCAATATTGGTACTTTAAATTATGTTTTGGCCAAAGGAATAGACATACTGATTTAGTCATGTTCCATCTAGACTAGCAACCTGTGTCCGTGGCTAGCTTTTTGAGAGGAAGGTATTAAGCATAAATTGGATAAATTTTCGGTAGCATGAAAGCCTAAAGCCTAAGCCATTGATGGTTGACTTATGCCCTGACACATGAATTTATAATCCTTAGACATTTTTGTCTAAGGTGATATAACTGTGGATTGTACTACTCTTATTCATTCATAATATCCAATGTAATATCTTGTGCCAGTCGAGCTCCATGTATAAATTAAGCATAGTTTTATGTACACTCTGCTTTTATCACATATAGGCTACGTCTACACGTGCACGCTACATCAAAATAGCTTATTTCAAGCCATTTCGATGAATAACATCTACACATCCTCCAGGGCTGGCAACATCGACGTTCAACTTCGAAGTTGGGCAGCACCACATCGAAATAGGCACTGTGAGGGAACGTCTACACGCCAAAGTAGCCCACATCGAAATAAGGGTGCCAGGAACAGCTGCAGACAGGGTCACAGGGCGGACTCCACAGCAAGCTGCTCCCTTAAAGGGCCCCTCCCAGACACAGTTGCACTAAGCAACACAAGATACACAGAGCCGACAACTGGTTGCAGACCCTGTGCATGCAGCATGGATCCCCAGCTGCCGCAGCAGCAGCCAGAAGCCCCGGGCTAAGGGCTGCTGCACACGATGACCATACAGCCCCGCAGGGGCTGGAGAGAGAGCGTCTCTCAACCCCTCAGCTGATGGCCGCCATGGCGAACCCCGCTATTTCGATGTTGCGGGACGCAGATCGTCTACACGTGCTCTACTTTGACGTTCAACTTCGAAGTAGGGTGCTATTCCCATCCCCTCATGGGGTTAGCGACTTCGACGTCTCACCACCTAATGTCAATTTCAATTTCGAAATAGCGCCCAACACGTGTAGCCATGACAGGCGCTATTTCGAAGTTGGCGCCGCTACTTCGAAGTAGCATGCACGTGTAGACGCGGCCATAGATATGCTGTCTCCTAATTTAATTGGTTGTATCTACTGGCATTTAAAGTCACCTTTTTTTATTCTCATCTCTGCTCCTCACTGAGATCTATTTCCATGCCATATTTCGGTTTTCAAAATTTAGCTTTTTTCGGATACAGAAGTGTTCCAGAAAAAAAAAAAAAGATCTCAATTGTTTCACAAGTGAGAAAAAAAATCTCCACCTTTACCACCCACACCCCCCACATCTTACTCAAAAATTACCTATATTGTTTTAGCTCAAATTGTTTAAAAAAAACAAATTTAATTGTACTCTGACCTCAAAAATTTTAAGTCTAAACACATCAGAAATTTACAAATTTCTGATAGGGGGTCAAAGTAGGAACTGTTGTGAGGACTTAAAGATAGCACTCAGTGCACTCAGTGCTACTCCTACTATTATTACTGAAGGACTTTTTCATTTTGTAGTTAAGACTGAGTTCAGTTTTGCACTCAAAGCAGAGGGATATTCTGTATATGATGAACATAGTAGTCCTCCTTAAAATTATGGAAGTGACTTGTAATGCATAATGAATTTCCTATCAATTTTAAATACATTTCAAATTAGTATATGAACTAAATGAAAGCATGGGATCTGAAGAAACTTCATACTTGTGTCAGTGGTTTCTTTCTCTCCAATGATCTTAACAAAGGCAATAACAGGTACCTCAGAACTTACTTGTCATTAAAACCTATTTCAGTCTTATGCACAGGCAACATTCGAATACTCTGTTTTAGGACCAATTATATTTATTCCTATTTATTCTTCATTTGAAAGACAGTGGCTATGGTCTCCATCCCCTTGAGAATCATGGGAGGTGGCAGCCATGTTGAAGATAGCAATTATTTCAGTTTCTGTAGAGAGAGGGACAAGTAGTCTGGGTGCACTCTGACAGAGCTGATTGCTCTGTTGATCTGCTTTTATGTGTAGATGCAATCTGTCTATGGAAGGTTTGCTGGGAAACCCCTTCTGACAGTGACTTCTGTTAACAGATGCTTTTTGTGTAGACATAGCCATAATTCTTCTGTGTAAGTTGACGGTGTGCCCACATGTTGAATATAGCATGCAGTTCTGGTTGATCCATATACAAAGTTATATTAGAATTGGAAAAGGTACAGAGAAGGGCAACAAAAATGATGATTGGTTGGGGTCCTGAAAACCAAACCAAACTAAATGATGTGCATGATGGAAACCATTTCAACCCCGGGTGTGTGGCAGCACGCAAAGGCTCAAAGCCCATGATGACCAGTATGAGACAGCTTCTGCATAAGGAGACATTGAAAAGATCAGGACTGTCTAGCTCAGAAAAAGATAGCTAAGGGATAATTTGCTACAGTTCTATAAAATCACAATGATGAATGGTGTAGAGAAAGTGAATAGGAAAGTGCTTATTTACCCCTTCACATAACACAAGAACCAGGAATCACCCAATAAAATTAATAGATATCAGGTTTAAAACAAATGAAAGTCTTTGTTGATAACAAACTATAGAACTAGTTGCTAGGCAGTGTCATAAAGGCCAAAAGCATAACTATGTTCAAAAAAGAATGAGTTAAATTTATGGAGGACAGATTCATCAAAGAGTATTAACCAAGGTGGTGAGGGATGCAACGCAATGTTCTCAGTGTTCATAAACCTCTGACCTCTAGAAGCTAGTACCAGATGATAGACAATGAATCACTCAGTAAATTGCCTTGCTCTATTCATTCTCTATTTTATGGGTTTTGTCCATGAAAATTAAGATGTCCACATGGTTAAGAGGCTAGAATGTACCTTAAGAGAATTGCAACACCCCTGAATATATTTTACCTTTAATTACTGATATGTATATTCAAACTTAGTCCCACATTATTTTAGCCTTTGTCTGAGATTATATAATGCAGCAATAGCTGAGTGTTTAAGTAATAGGTCTGTCTGAGGACTACCAATCCAGGATTACGACTAGAGATGACACCTCAGGCAAACACACTCTCCCATGGGATGAACAATCATCTTTATCCAGTTCTCGTGCCCTGCAGATGACCATGACCATGTATCCTCTTCACCCTTCCTTTACTCTGCTGCTCATTTTCAAGTGGGAAAAGCTGAAATAAAGCAACTGCAACTCCCAGAGTGCAGGGATTACACAACTAAGCAAGACAGTACTAATTTATAGCTCAGTCCTTTCATCCATGCATAGAGATGGAAGGCCCACCCACTATCACAACCAGAATGATAATGATTCATATTGTGATAGTGCCTGTTAACATTATCAGAGTTAAATTCATTTTTATATCAGTGTAATACAGTGTAGTACCACAGGGTAGAATAATTCACTTCTTTCTAAATCTAGAGCTCAAAAACAATGTCAAATAAAAACTACACCATGTTCACTGTGCACTGTTAAGTTGTTCTAGTATTGTGGTTAGAGGGCAAATTGAAACTTAGATGCTGTACCTCACTGTGGGTGTAACCCAAACATTCTCAGAGTGGATCAATGGACATTAGTCCCCTGTTGCCAGTCATGTTAATCTGAGTAGCCTAACTGTGTTGGTCATCTTTAAACCCTATCTCTGTTTCTGCCTGGATGCGCCTACACTAGCAAGTTCTTTCAAAAGTTTTTTTCAAAAGCCAGGGCTCTTTCAAGAGATCTTGCAGAATATCTACACACAAAACATGTTCTTTCAAAAGTAAATCAAAAGAACATGGTGCTTATTTCAAAAGCACACTTCCACTCCTGGATCAGGAATTTTTTGAAGGAAAATATGTGTAGAGGCTTCATGGGCCACTCTTTTGAAAGAGAAGTCCTCCATGGTGCCTGCCAGCTGGTGCATGGAGACCAGCCTGGCCAGTGTTAACAACAGAGCTCCATGGTTCCTGCACCCAGCTGACTTAAAAGCACAGGGAGCCCTGGAGACCCAATTGTAGGAAGCTGAGAGCAGTGTGGCAGCGAGCACATAAGCTACTGACACCCACACCCTCTCAGCCACCTCTGCAACCACCAGAACCAGCATGGCCAAGAACCAGCCAACATGTGAACCCCATGGGTCCCCTCCTAAGCCAGCAGAGGCATCCCAGGAGCCAGCCTCAGTTCCAAAATGTGGGGCACTCTACTGGACTGAACCATAACTCAGAGACCTGCTGGGCCTCTGACAGGAGGAGGACATCCTCTGGATAACTGGTGGAAAGAAGTGCAATGCCCCCGCACATGGCCAGCTGGACTTTGGACATGCTGGCCTCACCTTGTAGCATACCTGCTCCAAGGCTAAGGAGCTGCACCAGGCTTACATTTGGGCAAGAGATGCAGCCAGGCACTTGTGGTCAGGGCTGGCCACCTGCTCCTACTACAGGAAGATCCATGTGCTCCTTAGGGGTGAGGGCAGTTCCTCCCCTGGTGTCACTGACATCACAGCAGAGGAGCCACATGCAGCATCTGTGGAGGAGCCAAGGCCAACTGCAGAACAGCTGGGACCCCCAACCTAGACCAGCCACCTGGACTCGGAGACTCAGGCCCTGTCAGAGGATGAAAGTCAACTGATGGGACCTTGGTCATCACTGTTCCATCACAGTCCTCAAGCCAGGTGACCTCCATCCAGGCATCCACCAACATCACCTTGGGACCCTCCGCTACGTGCTGGGCATGTCACACGTCCCCCTCCCCCACTATAGCTTGGGGGGTGTGCTTTACCCTGCTATTCCTGGAAGTGGACCATGCACACGGACAACTGTCTGACCCTAGATACCCAACAAAGCAGTGTGCCCTCGGCACACAGGCACGCCTGCAGGTGACACTCAGCACCCGCTTCCGTGGACAGCACCTCAGGCTGCACACACATGGCGGGAGACCTAGAAGGCACAGGGTGTGCCTGTCTCACCCACCACTCATGGGGTGACCCCTGCAAGGCCAGGTGCCCTCCAGGGCCACCAGCCTATTTCCCTTTGGAGGGGGTGGGGGGCCCTCTGTGGTCGGCCCCACCCTCAAGGCATCACAGGGTTCATGTGTGGCAGGGCCTGCTGTGCAGATCACACAAGCAGCACTCCTGGCACATCCCTGTCCCTCAATCTGAAGGTGGGAGCTTCTGCCCATGGGCTTCAGGGGGAATGGCCCTCAGGGCTGGTCTGTGGGACTGAGGTGCCATCTCTCTCTCCTCTTCCATCCGTACAGGTGTGCTGTGTGAGGGCCAGGAGAGCCCCGCCTCATCCCTGGGACTGGCCAGTTCCATACATGACAGGACCAGGAGCTGGCAGGTCTGGGAAACTCCTGGCACCATTGCCTGGGTAGGCCCACAGCTGGAAGGACTATCATCATGTCTGGGATGCAGAGACCAGAGTGTACACCACCACTCTCCACAAGAAGAACCAAATCCCACAACAGCGGCTGGCTCTGGAGTGGGCTGATCTGGCCTGGCAGTTAGAGGCATGAGGAGCGAATGTGCTGACCCTGTATAGTATAAGCAGGGTCCTCAGTGACCAGCTGCCCCTGCACTCGCCCTGCTGCCCCTGCTGCTGGCCTCCTGCCCTCGCTGCCCTTGCCACACAGCTCTTGCCTGACCCCCAACCTGCCAGCATATGTGGTCTGGGTGAGTGGCTTCTGGACAGGGCTGTACACACCCCCTGTGGTCTCCCACCTCCTCTGCCCCCCAACAAAGCCTGAGCATCCTGATGCACAATGTCCCTACCTCCCTGTGATTCCTGCCCCATTCCATCCCTGATAGGGACCCCACACCAGAAATGAGAGGGACTCCCATGGCCACCACAGGTCACGGCCCCTCACCCCCTCAAATGACTGAGGCCCCCAGCCTTCAGCCCCAGCCCCCTCTTCAGGTTCAGGTACCTCAACCTCCCAGCCTCTGCCCCCTCTCCAGATTCAGGTACCCTCACCTCCTGCCCCAAGTCACCACCCCCATGATATATAGTTCCAGCCTGTAAATAGTTGTGAGTTTGTTGTACTTGTTTGCAAGGTTCAGGTTTATTTCAGTAAAAAAGGATATTTTCCCACTACCCCCTAGTGTGCATCATTGTTGTGGGGGACAGGTTGAGAGGTGGATGGTAGAAGGGGTCGTTGGGGGGGGAACAGAATAGGGGATCCTGCAAGGGGTGCCCAGGAGAGGGGTCACTGCAGCTCGAGGGCAAAAGCCTCCCTGATGTGGAGCCCATTGCCTTGGGCCTGGCAGTCAGGAGCTGCAGTGGACTGCTTGTAGCTGGGGCTGGCCTCACCCACCCACCTCTGGAGGAAGGTATCCACCTTCATCTCCACCAGGTTGTGGAGGGCACAGCATGTTCCCATAACCTTGGGGATGTTCTGTAGCCTAACTCTGAGGCGCATGAGGAGGCATCTGAACCTCACTTTCAAGTGCCTGAACGTACACTCGACTAGGGAGCATGACCCAGTGAGACAGCTGTTGAACTGCTCCTGGGAGTAGGTGGGGTGGCCTGTGTATGGCTGCATGAGCCAGGGCTGCAAGGTGTATACCAGGTTGCTCACCATACACAGAGGCACAGTGACATCCCCAAGCGTGAGCTCCTGCTGGGGAATGTAGGTCCCAACCACCAGCCTCTGCCAGAGGCTGGAGTTGTGGAAGATCCATGTATTGTGGATTCAGCCCAACTAGCCCATGTAGGTGTCCATGAAGTGGCCCTGATGGTCCACCAGGGCCTGCAGCACCGCCGAATGGTAGCCCTTGTAGTTGATGTAACAGCCAGTGCTGTGTTCCAGGGCTTGGATGACAGTGTGTGAGCTGTCGATCACACTGAAGCAGTGGAGGAAACCGAGAGTGGCAAACCCTGCAATGGCCGCATCTACGTGCCCAACATGCATAAGCCTCCAGACCAGCACCTGGGCAACCATTGTCATGGCCTGTGGAGTGTCACTGTCTCCTGGGGCTAGCCATCTGTGCCCCCCCACCCAGCTCCCTACATCCCTGCTCATGGACCTCAAGGGTCCCCCTTGCCCCGCAGCCCCCTCCCTGTGTTGGGCCACCGAGTGACATGTGCTTTACTTCCACAAGGACAGCCTTGATGGTTAACTTAAGCACCCCAAAGTGCTGCCCCATGGAGCAGTAGCTGTCTGGGGTGGTGAGTTTCATGACTGCGATGGCCACACATGTCTCCAGGGTCAGGGCTGGCTGCATCCAGGTGTCCTGGTGTTAGAGAGCAGGGGCAAGCCACCTGCAGAACTCCATGAACATCTTTCTTTATGAAAAAGTTCTGTAGCCAGTGCGTGTTGTCCCACTTGGTCAGGACCACCCAGTCCCACCAGACGGAGATGGTGGGGTGACTCGGCGGGATGTTGTGGCTGGGGCCATGGTGGGTTGGTGGCCCCAAGGATGGGGCTGGGCCACTAGAACAGGTGGAGTGCAGCTTCAGGGAGGGCAGCCAGCAAGGAAGTGGCTTCGAGGAGGGTGGCCAGCAGCCCAGTCAGGGCATGTAGGCAAGTGCTCTGGGTCCATGGCTGTGAGGGCTGAGCTTCAGGACCACATATACCCTCTGCAAAGCTGCATGCAGCAGGACAGGTCTCAACATGTGCAAAAAGAGTGTGTTTAGGAGGTTCCCTTTAAGGGGGCATGGGGGTGGCACTCCCAGAGAAGCTTGCCGGCCATGCTATCCCATCCACCTCATTTCCCGCCCGGTTCTTTCGAAACAGTGGCAGGGGCTGTGTGGCCACTCTCTTTCGAAAGATCACTCTATTCTTTCAAAGGAGCATATTGCTTTTTCGATCTGCTTATTGTGTGGGTGTGATATTTCAAAAGATGATCTTCCTGAAGATATCTGCTGGAAGGACATCTTTTGAAAGATCACTGTAGTGTACACATAACCCCTGTGATAACAGGTGATTAAAGTTCCTCAAAAGAAGAAGAGTAGGACTGGAAGGGACCTCGAGAGGCTATCGAATCCAGCCCCTTGCCCTCATGGCAGGACCAAGCAGTTTCTACACCATCCCTGAAAGCCATCTATCTAACCTCTTCTTAAATATCTCCAGTGATGGAGATTCTACCACCCCACCCCCCTGCTTGGCAATTCGTTCCAGTGTTTGATCACCCTGACAGTTAGGAACTTTTTCCTAATGTTCAACCTGAACCTCCCCGGCTGCAATTTAAGTCCATTGCCTCTTGTTCTATCCTCAGAGGCAAGGAAGAACAAGTTCCCTCCCTCTGCCTTATGACACCCTTTTAGATACCTGAAAACTGCTGTCATGTCCCCCTCAATCTTCTCTTTTCCAAACTAAACAAGCCCAGTTCTTTCAGCCTTTCTTCATAGGTCATGTTCTCTAGACCTTTGATCATTCTCATTGCTCTCCTCTGGACCCTCTCCAATTTCTCCACATCCTTCCTGAACTGCGGTGCCCAGAACTGGACACAATACTCCAGCTGAGGCCTAACCAGCGCAGAGTAGAGCGGGAGAATGACTTTTGTGTCTTGTTCACAACACACCTGTTAATGCATCCTAGAATCATGTTTGCTTTTTTTGCAACAGCATCACACTGTTGACTCATATTTAGCTTGTGGTCCACTATAACCCCCAGATCCCTTTCTGCTGTACTCATTCCTAGGCAGTCCTTTCCCATTCTGTATGTGTGAAACTGATTGTTCCTTCCTAAGTGGAGCACTTTGCATTTGTCCTTATTAAACTTCATCCTGTTTACCTCAGCCCATTTCTCCAGTTTATCCAGATCCTTTTGAATTATGACCCTATCCTCCAAAGAAGTTGCAATCCCTCCCAGCTTGGTATCATCTGCAAACTTAAGAAGTGCACGTTCTATGTCAATATATAAATCTTTAATGTAGATATTGAACAGAACCGGTCCTAAAACAGACCCCTGTGGAACCCCACTAGTTATACTTTTCCAGCAGGATTGAAAACCATCAGTAACTACTCTCTGGGTATGGTTATCCAGCCAGTTGTTCACCCACCTTATAGGAGCCCCATCTAAGTTGTATTTGCGTAGTTTATTGATAAGTATATTATGTGAGACCGTGTCAAACGCTTTACTGAAGTCTAGGTATACCACATCCACCGCTTCTCCCTTATCCACAAGGCTCGTTATTCTATCAAAGAAAGCTATTAGATTGGTTTGACATGATCTGTTTCTAACAAAACCATGCTGGCTGTTCCCTATCACCTTACCACCTTCCAAATGCTTGCAGATGATTTCTTTAATTACCTGCTCCATTATCTTTCCTGGCACAGAAGTTAAGCTGACTGGCCTGTAGTTTCCTGGGTTATTCTTGTTCCCCTTTTTATAAATGGGTACTATATTTGACCTTTTCCAGTCTTCTTGAATCTCTCCCGTCTCCCACAATTTTCCAAAAATGATTGCTAAAGGCTCAGATACCTCTTCTATCAGCTCTTTGAGGATTCTAGGATGCATTTCATCAGGCCCTGGTGATTTGCAGACATCTAATTTTTCTAAGTAAATTTTAATTTGTTCTTTTCTTATTTCAACTTCTAAACCTACCCCTTTTCCACTAGCATTCTCTATGTCAGGCATTCCTTCAGATTTCTCAGTGAAGACCGAAACAAAGAAATCATTGAACATCTCTGCCATTTCCAAATTCCCTGTTAGTGTTTCTCCTTCCTCACTGACCAATGGCCCTACCCTCTTCTTGGTCTTCCTCTTGTTACCAATGTATTTGTAAAAAGCCTTCTTGTTTCCCTTTATGCTTGTAGCTAGTTTGAGCTCATTTTAGCCATGTCTACACGAGCCCCAAACTTCAAAATGGCCACGCAAATGGCCATTTCGAAGTTTACTAAAGAAGCATTGAAATGTATATTCAGCTCTTCATTAGCATGCGGGTGGCCATGGCACTTCGAAATTGCCGCACCTCGCCGCTGCGCGTCTCATCCCGACAGGGCTCCTTTTCGAAAGGACCCCTCCTACTTCGAAGTCCCCTTATTCCCATCAGCTCATGGGAATAAGGGGACTTCGAAGTAAGCGGGGTCCTTTCGAAAAGGAGCCTGGTTGGCACGAGACGCGCGGCAGTGAGGCGTGTCAATTTCAAAGTGCTGCGGCCGCCCGCATGCTAATGAAGCGCTGAATATGCATTTCAGCACTTCATTAGTAAACTTCGAAATGGCCATTTGCGTGGCCATTTTGAAGTTTGGGGCTCGTGTAGACGTAGCCTTTGTGCCTTAGCCTTTCTTATCTAGCTCCTGCATGCTCGTGTTGTTTGCCTATATTCGTCCTTTGTAATTTGTCCTAGTTTAAATTTCTTATATGATTCCTTTTTTATTTTGAGATCATGCAAGATCTCCTGGTTAAGCCAAGGCAGTCTTTTGCCATGTTTTCTATTTTTCCTACGCAGCGGGATAGCTTGCTTTTGGGCCCTTAATAATGTCCCTTTGAAAAACTGCCAACTCTCCTCAGCCATTTTTCCCCTCAGTTTAGCTTCCCATGTGACCTTACCTACCAGCTGTCTGAGTTTACCAAAATCTGCCTTCCTGAAATCCATTATCTCTATTGTACTGTTTTCCCTTCTACCCTTCCTTAGAATTGTGAACTCTATGATTTCATGATCACTTTCACCCAAGCATCCTTCCACTTTCAAATTCTCAATAATTTCCTCCCTATTTGTTAAAATTAAATCTAGAACAGCTTCCCCTCGGTAGCTTTTTCGACTTTTTGGAATAAAAAGTTGTCTACAATGCAATCCAAGAATTTATTGGACAATCTGTCCCCTGCTATATTAGTTTGCCAACATATACCTGGATAGTTGAAGTCCCCCATCACCGCTAAATTCTGGGCCCTGGGTGATTTTGTTAGCTGTTTAAAGAAAGCCTCATCCACCTCTTCCACCTGTCTAGGTGGCCTGTAGTAGACTCCTAGTAGGACCTCATCCTTGTCTTTTACTCCTCTGAGTCTAACCCAGAGACTTTCAACCTGTCCATCTTCTACGTCCATCTACACCTCTGTCCAAGTGTGTACATTTTTAATATACAAGGCAACACCTCCTCCCTTCTTTCCCTGTCTGTCCTTCCTAAGCAGGCTGTACCCTTCAATACCAACATTCCAATCAGGAGTATTATCCCACCAAGTTTCTGTGATGCCAACGATATCATAGTTGTATTCATTTATTAGTACTTCCAATTCTTCTTGTTTATTTCCCATACTTCTTGCATTTGTATATAGGCATCTCAGACATTGATTTGGTCTTGCCTCCCAGTTATTCCCTGGCCCTCTTTTTACATCTTCCAGACATTATTTATTTTATTCAATTAGTTAGCTTTTACTTGCCAAAGAAAGCATAGCATTTAGACAAATGGGTTTAAAAAAAGTGCTCTATAAGCATGTTTCTTTACCTAATTTTCATCGTTCTATCCATAGCTCAGATTGTTCAGGCTTGTTTCAATCTCCGAGTTTGGAGACCCATGCTGGTTGCTGATGTCCCTGTATCTTCTGTCTCTGCATCTGTCTGTTTGGGTGTTGATTCAGTCTGATGATAAACAGCTTCCCTCCTCCTTTCAAAAGCCAGCAGCTTTAAGATTTAGGTTCCTCTTTATTCATAAGTCAGGGAGTGGTTAACCGTTCTAGCTTGGATGGAATCAGCTAAGTAGCTGCTTCCCTGTTGATGACCCTGCCATTTTTATCATACCTCCTTTAATGCAATTTACCCAAATATCTTATTTTTGATGTTCTTAATTTCCTGTTCCTCCACATGCTCCTTTGAAACTCCATAGCAAGTACCAAAGTAAACAAGCATGCAGTTTCGCATATCACACTCAGGAAAAAGATACAATATTTCCTAGTTCATCACATGCACCAACATCAAACTGCCTGATATTGTCTGGCTATCCTGAAAGAAAAGGCAGTATTTGACCTGAGTTTAATCAGGCTGAAACTTCATTATTAGATGTCTGGGACAACCCAGCAGGTAAAAGTGTATAGTGCAGGTCACCCTGTGTTTATTCCGTAATTCTCTGGGGGAGAGAGGATTTTACCAGTACCCCCTCTTTCTTCCATCAACAACCCTCTAGCAAAACCATTGCCAGGACCTTATCATTCACCCCCGCCCCCTGCCCAGCCTCTCTTAGGAAGACTAAGGTGGCCTATAGTAATGGGGATTGACTCCCTGCAATACCAATCACATGAGACCTGAAACGCCATCCACCCATTCACTCCTTTTCTAAAAACTCTTTGTCAGTCTTTAAAGTTCCATATGATTGCATGTTATTTGTGAAGCTACTAACTATCACAGCTACCCCTCTGGGTCTGTAATAACACTTGCTCAGAAGGTTTCTCATTGTATACTATTTTCTCAGAGAGTTTGGCTACGTCTACACTAGTCCAACACTTCGAAATGGCCATACAAATGGCCATTTCGAAGTTTACTAATGAAGCGCTGAAATACGTATTCAGTGCCTCATTAGAATGCCGGCAGCAGCGGCACTTTGAAATTGACGTGGCTCGTCCAGATGGGGCTCCTTTTCGGAAGGACCCTGGCAACTTCGAAATCTCCTTATTCCTGTCTGCTGTTTGGACTAGTGTAGACATAGCCAAATTCTCTGAGAACATAGTATACTATGGGAAACCTTCTGAGCAAGATTATGGTTTCATACCATCAAATAGGTTTGGGAGTGGGGTAAGAACGGTGACTTTATTAGTGAATGCGGAGTGTCTATTTTTATATTAGTTATATATGTATGTACATTCATGCACACACAGTCACAGTATTAAAGCCCCATTGTCTTTAAATACGCTAGGTAATGGCATATCAATATATTCATTTCATTTGATAAGTTATATGCTCAACAATGGATTGCCAATGAAAATGTGAAAAAAATCGAAGATTAAGGACACATCATAAGCCAACATTTCACTGATATTTTTTTAAATGGAGACTATTCCCTGAAGTGATTCAAGTGTCTGAATAAATTCCAAATGTATACAGTTTAGTCAAATAAATTATTTCCAGTGTGCAGTAATCTGGCTATAAAATATGCTCCCACTGTTTCAGCCCTAATAGTAGTGGCACTCTCATTAATGTGCTTGCAATAAATATAGTAAGAGAGACACCGGGACATTAATAACATACATCCTGCTTAATGGCATTTGCTCTTGGAAAGTCTTCTCCTGAACCCATTGATGTCCATGGGAATGTTGCCATTAAATGCATTTGAAGGACACTTGGACCTGCATTAATAACCAATAAATTTAACATCAAGGAGTTAAACTGCAGAGTGATTTCTGTTTTTAACCTCCATTGTCATATATTTCCTTATTGTGACAATTCAATTTATATTGTTGGTACTTAACTACCACAGTTTTTGAAATTACCATTATTTGATTCATTTTTCCTTATTTTAAAATGAAGATTTCATGTAAGCTCTTAATGCTGCACACTAACAAGTGGAGAACAATGTCTATACCAGTGGTCGGCAACCTGGGGTCTGTAGGCAACATGTGGCCCTTGGGATCCACCTGTGGTCTGTGGAACCCCTGGCTATCACCTCCTCTGATGTGCCTTTCACACACTGGGGCATTGAAGCCCCATGCTTCCTAGGCCTCTCCCTACCTCTCAGCACTTTTGGAGCATGCAACTTGCCTGATTCATGCTCTCTCCTTCTCCTTCCCTTCCTTCCCAAAGCTGGAATGCCACACATCAGCTGTTCATAACATTCCAGCTCTGGAAGGGAGAGACGGGGACCAAGTGTGAATCAGGTGACTTGCATGCTCCAAAAGTGCTGGGAGAGAGAGAAAGTAGAAGCTAAGTGCAAGGGGGTTCCAGTGTCATGGTGCACAAGAGGCAGGTCAGGGAGCAAGGAATACAAGGGGTTCATGATCTGCAATGGCTTACGCATTATTCATGACTGCCCATCCCTGATCTATATCATTTGAGTTCTACCCACTCCTGCTCCCTTGAAGGAACAATAGAAGAAGAAATATGTTTTAACCCTTAGAAATACTGATGCATCACATACCTGTTTCAAACATATTAAGCAGATAAATTCATTACAGAAATTCATTACTGAACTATTATTGCACTGCTTTATTTTGTATGAAAGAGTAATATGTGTTGCAAACAATGAGCATTAACACTTACAACCTCTGGTTATGTATATAAAAATGGTTCATCCAATGTACTGTATCCACTTTCATGAGGGCATTGCATAGCCTCTAGCATTTTTCTATAACATTCCTCTTTTCCTAAGATGCATTAAGAATATTTCTTAATACGAACTTGTACAATTAGACAAGGTGGATAAAAATTATAGGTGTAAAGAGATACTTAGAGGTTCAGTAAATGCTGAGGTATTTTACTAAAATTGAATGTAAATTACTGCTATTAGCATGTCTTTATGAAGCCTACAAAAGGACATTTTCATCATCTCTGATTTTCTCTTATAAAGGTTATTTTGACCAGAAGCAATGTCACAAGGAGCTAATCCAAAAAAAGAAAATGAGTCAATTTTCAAAAGAAAATGAGAGATGTTAGAGCACCTAAAGAGAAAGTAACTAGAAGCTTTTCCCTAAGGAGTGAGTACGATTTTAAGATATAGTGTACATCTTCTGCCAGCTTTAAATCCAGCTTTTGAAACACATTTCTATCTATCTTGCCTTCTGGAAACAGACAGAAAGATATGTTAAGGTTTCAGTGATAACTGCCTGAAGAAGGTTAACAGTCAAGATAATACCTGTTTCATATGACAATGACTATGAACAAAATGACATACTGTATAATTATAATATAAATTTACTGCAGTGCCTAGCACTTACTAACTCATATTTACCTGGAGGAAAATAGAATCATGTAAAAGGATACCTTCTACTATGGCAAGATAAATAAAAAATAAAAAATGTGTCATAGAAGTTCACCAGACTTTGGTCTCAGAACTCAGCAATTATATCAAGGACAGATTTTTTTTATAAATTTCAAGCCCACACAGTAGCCTTGGTTCGGTAATCTCATAGTAGAAACAAACAGATTATATTAAGATTCCATTTAATATTTACTTAATCTCATGTATGGTTTCAACACCTGATAATTACTTTGCTCCGTAAAGGAATTCTTTGCTTGGTTTAGGACTACTCTCCGACTCTAAGTATGAGTAAAGTTCAGCAGCATACTTTCTATTACTTAGAATATGCTTTTGCAGATATTGATGAAATTGAAGTATGTGTTATATACTGTATGCTAATGTCCTATCAGTTACACTGCTAGTCCAAAATAAATAAATAATCCAAAAGCATTTCAGATAGAAATCTTCAATTTTCAAGAACAGGAATGTTGCAAGGGGCTAAACTGTACAAAAATTGAAAATTGTAAAGATTTTGTCAACCATGACTAAATTAGCTTGTAGGAATCATAACCCAGCATCTTAGTCTCACTGATACTCTAACATATCATTTATTTCAAGGCACTTGTGCATTGTTGTTCTCGATTATTAGTTATGTGGATTGTGATGATTTTTAGGAAAGTGGGCCTAGAGGATTCTAAACGTGTATTTCACAGAGAAGGAGGAAGTATTCCACTACCCAGTTAATCTTATTTTTTAAGTTATTTGTTTACTCCTCTGGAGTTGTTAGGTTGAAGCCAAGAAATTATCTTACATTCTCTTTCCAGGTGAATCAGGGTTATAATAGAAAATATATTCAATTATCACCTTTAATGTAAATCTTACAAGGAACCAAGTAAGGGTGGATATTAGTATGTAAAACATGCTGATGCAGAAATAGACAAGACCCAACATGAATGAAGTCAAGTGTCAGATGTACATATTAATGCTTTTTTCAGAAGTAGATTTTTGAATTTCATATCACCAGAAGAGAAGACAAACAACAGTTAAATAACAGATTCTTTTGATGGAGCATATAAGAAGATGGTGAAAATAAAGAATTAGAAGCATTGTAATGCTTCTGCAGTACTCATGGCCACTATTCAGCATCCAGTGGAGTCGGAGTTAAATAGTTAAGGTTCTCTGACCTTCAGGAAGAGTGGGGTAGTTAGCAATCAGAGTCTCTGCCATCCCAACCAGACAGAACCATTTCATTGGCAGTTTCAGCCCCCTGGCCTCCAACCAAGACAAGACAATTAACACTCAAAGCCTCTGCTCTTAGACAGAGCCAGAGCAGTTACAGTCAGGGTCTCCTGGCCTCTAAACAGGACATGGTAAGCAATCGAAGGCTCTGCTGTTATTGTCAGACAGAGCCAGTTTGGCGGTACTCAGCATATCCTGGCCTCTAAGCAGGACAGTGATGAGTATTAGGTAGGGGGTTGTACAGCTCAGTGCAGGCCTCTTGGCCTATGGGAGGTGCATGCTGACATCCTAGAGTTAGAGTGGCAAGGGGACATGGGCCCGCTTAACTACTGTGTCGCAACCAAGGATCCAGTCAGTGGAAGATCAGTTCACCACTTGGTCTGTAATACATTGACCCTGACTCAGGTAGACCAGCTACCAGACTATCAGCTATTCCCCTGGATTACTTCTACCACTCCCCATCCAATGTACCTGGATCCATAAGTATTCTTCCATCTCCTCCAGGTACACCATCAAGGCTAAAAGCGTTGGCAAATCAGCATCAGTGCTCTCCAGCAGTTCGGGCCAGTATCTGGGGTAACAGTGGCTCTCCCGGGTTCTCACATCCAGCCGTGGTGCTGAAGTTTCTCTTACCTCCTACTGCTTCCCTCACCAACTGAGCAATGGGGCCAGCATTTCAGGTTTGCTCTTCCTATCCCACCCCTCCACTTCCAGTGGGTGGCGCAAAGCCCTCCTGGCTTCAGCCACCAGGTGGCTTGAGGCATATCCCCAGTGTCCACAGCTCAGGGGAACCACACCTCCTCATTACAAAGAAGACTTGCAACAGTTGCTCTTGAGTACAGGAAAACAGCAGACTGTAAGTCTACTATGTGATAGTCCTGTGGCTAATACACATAGGCCACATCTACACGGGAAGCCTCTTTCAACAGATGTCACTGGTGGAAGAGAATTCCCAGCTGGACCTCTGTCAACAGATTGCAGATGGAAAGACCTCTGTCAACAGATACAAAAGCAGATGGAAAGAGCAATCTGCTCTGTCAACACAGAGCAGCCAGACCGTCCATCTCTCTGTCTGCAAACAGGGCTGCCCGGTGGACCACCATTCCTGTCTGTCAAAAAAAGGGCCCAGTGCGTCTACACTGATGTTTTGTCAACAGAACACTGCCAAGAGAGGGATTTAACTAAATGGGGAGAAGAATAACACTGCTGTTGGATGTGCTGGGTTTAGCTGACATACTGTTGACAACGCACATTTTGTGGGTAGACACTCAGTGGATTTTTCTGACAAAAGCCCAGCTTTGCCAGGAAAATCTGCTCATGTAGACATGGCCATATAGTACATCTCTGCCTATAATATGTTCTGCCATTCTATAATGTTGCTGAAGGACAGTATAGTACATAAGCTTCAACATGGAAATGAAGAGAAATGAGGCCTATGATATGGACATGGATTTAAAATGAAGATGACGAAAGTGCTGCAATGGCATTTATAGAATTCATTTTGGCATAGAACTGTTTAGGCAGATTGGTGAACAAAATTCATTGTTAGGATATAAAGGCAAGCATGACTGATATATACTTTCAATCTGAAATAGCAGCTAGAAAATATATTGTACTTTCTATAGAATAATTCTTCTAGCCTCAAAAGTGTGCAAATATGGAAACAAATGGTGAAAGAATGTAGCCACTTCAGTGATTCCTTCTGCAAGAGCTGTTCCTTCATGCTGAGTGGCTTTGTTGGTAGCTATGGAGGATGATCATTTTGCAATAGTGTGTTTAAGAAGACTGAAGAGTTCTATGACAAAATTTAAGTCCATGTAAAGCAGGCATCTGTGTGTGCGTGCATGTACTTGTTATTTTAGAAAATTAGATGTTTTTATTAAACATACTTTTGTTAAGATCCTGTAGCCTCTAATAATGTAGGTAAGTAAAAGCCGCTGAAGTCAGTGGGACTGCTGAGGTAAGGGTTGAAAAGTCAAACCTAACATTTACATTAGTTTTCTGAACTTTTCCTCCTTCCCTAATTTTACATTCATATCAGAAAAAATTCAACTTTTAATACCATGCTTTCAACCTCTGTAAATGCTTCTTACAGAAAACCACTACCTGTACCTATACTGATGCCGTGATGCTAAATATGCTTGCTAATGTAATTTTGTTACCTGTTACTGGAGCTAGCTGAAAAATTGGAAAATATATTATGTAAATTAAGGGAAAATGGTCATTGCTTTTAATTGAATAATTTCAAAATTCTAAATCTTTAAACCACCTGTAGCCATTACCCATTTATTTGCCCTCATGATAAAAAGAATAGCTTATTCTTTTAATATAGGATAGCTGATTTTGCTGTTTTAAGTGTAAGATTCAGAACTTTGGAGTTCAATTCCTGACTCTGCCATAGATTTCGTACGTGGCAAGGGGTGAATTAAGTTTTTTGCTTCAGTCCAGAAACACACTCAGCCTATGCTTAACTCTAAAGATGTAATCCATCCCATTGAAGTAAAAAATGTTCTGCTGAATGAGAGGCTTTGTTCCTGTGTTCCCTATTTGTGTAATGCAAACAACACTTCCTACTCATCATGGTACTAGTGAGGATAAATGATTTAATATTTGAAACACTAATAGTCTACAGTAGGGACCAAGTAAGTTCCTTATCTTGCTGGATGTACTGCAACTTGAAAAAAAATCACTTGCAAATTAATTGAAACTGTACCTCTCTCAGGCAATTTGAGCAATGAACTCTTCCTCAGTACCAGTGTATTTATAGAGTGCTGATCTTTTGCCTATAATTGCCAACTTCATTTAAAAAAAGATGAAAAAGTACATACTATACTCAATAATTCTGAAGTATTATCCAGAAAGAAATGTGCCATTTGTGGAAACTATCTTAAACATATTCAAAATCTCATATACAAATCAGTCCTGTTCAGCCCCTTTATGACTTTGCCTGTAATAAAGCTGGATAAACAACATCTCAACAAGTAATGTATTAACTGAATTCTGCTCCTATTTCTCTTTGGCTACATTTACACTTAGAGAAAACTTAGAAAGGGCCATGCTAATGGCCCTTTTGAAGATTACTAATAAGGCACTGAAATGCATATTCACTGCCTCTTTAGCATGCTGCCAGCCACAGCAGTTCAAAATTGCTGCTTTTCACTCCTGTGCGGCTCGTTCAGATGGGGGTCCTTTTTGAAAGGACCTCGTCAACCTTGAAATCCCCTTATTCTTATCAGCAGAACTGGAGGAAGATAGGAATAAGGGGATTTGAAAGTTGGCGTTGTCCTTCCAAAAAGGGCCTCCAACTGGATGAGCCACACAGGAGAGAAAAGTGGCAATTTCGAAGTGCCACAGCCAGCGGCATGCTGAGGCACTGAATATGCATTTCAGCGCCTCCTTAGTATTCTTCAAAATGGCTATTAGCATGGCCATTTTGAAGTTTTCTCTAAGTGTAGACACGGCCTTTGTAAAATACCCACAAATAAGCTGCCACTGTTCACTGTTCACTATTCACAAATGTTTACATTATGAATTGTTCAGAAAATGGTGGTAGTGTGTATTCACAGTTGGCTCCTCGCACTGCTGCTCGTCATGGTACTGTTTCCACAAAGCTCTTAAGCATAAGAATAATTTCTGTTAACTTCTGTAGAAGTAAAGCGCACACATTTAAGTCCTTTGCTGAATCATGTTACATGCTTTGGTTTCACTGGTGTGGCAACACCTGATTGCCCAGTTGCACCTCCTTGTGTCACTTTTGCTTGGGGTCTGGAAGAGATCTCTTATCTTCTAAGTAGTGACACCACCTTTCATCTTGGCGGACACTTGATAATGATTAGGATGTCTTCATGTCACCCTCCTGTTTGTGAGTCCTGTCAGTGGCTGAGCAGCCTGATTCTGGAGCCGCAGGTTTTATCACAGAAGGGGCAGCTGCTGGTATCTGTTGGAGTGGTGCAGGGCAAATTTTCCACTCTTTTCTCCTTCTCCACCTCTCCTCATCTGCTCCACAGAGGGACATCTCAAACTGTGCTAGCCCCTCATGAGTTACCACACTCCACTCTGGACAGTCTTGGGCAAGATTCTCCAAAGTGTCAGCACTGATGGTACACTTTTTCATGCGTGCCTTTAGCATGTCTGTATATTGCTTCCTCAGTCCCCCAACAGTGCTCTGTCCCTTCTCCAACTCAGAACACAATGGCCGTGTCTACACGTGCCCCAAACTTCGAAATGGCCATGCAAATGGCCATTTCAAAGTTTACTAATGAAGCGCTGAAATGCATATTCAGCGCTTCATTAGCATGCGGGCGGCAGTGGCGCTTCGAAATTGACACGCCTTGCCGCCATGCGGCGCGTCCAGACGGGGCTACTTTTCGAAAGGGCCCCGCCTACTTCAAAGTCCCCTTATTCCCATGAGCTCATGGGAATAAGGGGACTTCGAAAAAGGTGACGTCCTTTCGAAAAGGAGCCCCGTCTGGATGCGCCATGCGGCGGCAAGGCGCGTCAATTTCAAAGCGCTGCTGCCGCCCGCATGCTAATGAAGCGCTGAATATGCATTTCAGCGCTTCATTAGTAAACTTCGAAATGGCCATTTGCATGGCCATTTCGAAGTTTGGGGCACGTGTAGACGTAGCCAATGTGACAGAATTTAACACACACACTCTGCTTCCTCATAACCCTCACCCCCTTCCCATTTGAATTTACAAAGAAAAGCTTTCAAAGTAGCCACAGGATCACATGAGCTGGGAACACATTCTGTTTCCATTAAAACAATTGCACCCTGAAACTTGTTTACCTGAATGGTGATGAATAAGAGGGGCTGCAAATATTGTTGGAATGAATTAATAGGCCTTATTTTAAGGTTCTTTTAAAATCTGTATTTATACAATTCTAATCAGAAACTCATATTTAGAAAGGGTCTTGGACCTTACATGAAGAAGGTGAAAGTGGGACAAAAAATGGAATCTGAAATATAATTTGAACCAGTTCAAATCCCACAGCTCACAATGTGAACTCTTCATGTTATAAATAGTTTATATTTTGCTGGCTTCATTTTTCACAGATGAAGCTTTAACTTTCAGGCTGTGTCTACACTAGAGGGTTCACACTAAAAATGCATTCTATTGACATACTGTCTACAGAACTTGGCACTTTCATCGACAGACTTTTGCCTCTCCTGCAAGATGAAGAGCACCTTTGTCAACAGATTGTGTTGACAGTTAAGCCATGTGGATATGCCCAGGGGCCTTCTGTTTACAGACAGGAATTCCAGGTCACCAGGAAGCCCTGTCTGCACAGCTTTTGATTGGCTATTCTGTCAAAAGAGCTTCAAGGCAGTCCGGCTGCTCGCTGTTGACAGAGCAGATTGACAGAGTGATCTGCTTTTGTGTGCGGCATGATCTGTTGACAGAACTTTTGTTGGAACATATCTTCCGACAGTAACTGGACAGATCACTGTAGTGTAGCATAGATGTAACCTAATTATAAAAAAAATATTCCATGTCAAAGGTCAGTGTTTCTTCTGTTACTGAACGTCAAAATATTGGACATTTTACACAGGTCAATTTTACTATAAATAGAGACAGAAGCTAAAGTCATTTGGGGAAAAATGCCACATCATAACTGCATATGTAATAAGGACAATATTTAACTGAAAGCCTGAACAAACGTAAGTATACAGGCAGTTTGCAGTGTTTTGGGGGGTGTACATGTAGAATGTGCTGTGCTTAAGACTGCAGCTTTTTTCTTAAAAAATAGGAATCTACTGAGGCTATTGAACTAGTCCTCAGCAGACTACTGACCTAATTCAGAAAAGCACTCAAGTACATGTTTTGTACTTAAGACCCCTTGACCTCAATCCCCTTGACAACTCTCTGTAAGTGCAGAAGTCTACCAACAACATTTTCCTTTGGAGAGTATGGCCTCACAAATTATGATATTCATTGAGAAAATAAGGGAAGATGGAAGTCACCGATAATGGTGGCAGAATGACAGCTTTAACTGTGTATTTCCATACTTTCATATAATTGGGTTTCTTTTGTGTTTAACCTTAGTTCTAAATTCCCTGTTTTTAGTGATTTGATTTTTCTTAATTGCAGTATCCTTCTAAGGCAGTGTTTTCCAACCTTCTCACTGGTGCCAACCTCCCAATTAACCCCTCTGCAAACCACAGACTCCAATCACCCCCACAACTGTTTACAGAATCCCTCAAAGCCAATTCTAGCTGCTATGTATCCTTCATGAAAAGGAAAAAGAAACCACAATATAGATTTTCAGGGATCAATTAATAACTTTATTGGAAGATATTTAATTTAAAATATTAATTGGTTGTAACTTTGCACTGTATTTCAAACTTATTTTCTATGATCATTTTTATTCCTCTTTTACTTTTTCCACAGACCCGAGGTTGGGAACCACTGTTCTAAAGATTCTACTTTTAAGTTATCTGTCATCAGCAAAAGGGAGGGTGTTTTGTTTTTGTTTTTGTTCGTTTGTTTTCTGGCAGGTTTCTTTAGGATGGTGGTAGGCAATAATTTCTGATGGTGGGAGGTAAGTGGTCGAGGGCCACACTGTTTTATATGGTGTGTGTGTGGTCTGGGATGGTGGTTTGGTACAGAACAGAGCTCAGGATAGGGCACTGGGAATGAAAAAGAGGGCTGTAATCTAGGGTACGGTATTGGGGTTCAGGGTCCAGGAGGGGTATGGGTGCAGGAGAATATTCTAGCATGGGACAGGGGTCTACAAGGGGGTGCAGGCTCTGAGTGCCAGAAGTAGACTCTGGCCAGAAGGCACTTACCTAAGTAGCTCCCACCCAGCAGTATTCTCAAGTAGTCTTCCCTGACTGCCAGCAGCCCCTGCCCAATGGCTGTTCCATATGTCTCTCTGCGTGGGGGAGGGCTTCCTTCCCAGAAACCAACCAATGGGAGCTCAGAAATGGTGATGCACTATCCCTCCCATCACCAAAGTCTCTCAGTTCCTCTTGGTCAGTTTTGTGAGTTTAGCCAATAGGAGCTAAGAGATTTTGCTGGGGTGTGAGGCATAGCATCCCAATTTCTCAGCTCCCTTTGGCCCGTTTTCAGCCAAAAGGAGCTGAGAAAATTTTCTGAGAGGGCGGGGCCAGTATTTGAAGCTCTGTCCGCTCTGCAGCCTTAAGGGCCTGTTGTGGGCCAAATTAAAAGGCTTGCCATGCTAGATCTGGCCTCCAGGGCCTATCTTGCCTGTCCCTACTTTAAGGACTTTCTTGTTTTTATTTGTTTTCAATGTCATGGTGATGTATGGGGAGAGAGGTAGGCAGAAGAAAATGCTGCACAGCTCCTAAGGAAGAACTCTGGAATGGTATATCCTGGAGCTCCATAGGGCGGTAAAGGCACTGAGCAGACAATTTTATGGGACCGTGTTCCATAGCTCCACAACTTGCTGCAGTGCATTGGCTCCCAGTGCATGTTGAATTCCAAACGGGGTCAAGAAAGAAACCTGTTGAACCAACTTTAGATAAGAAATGTGTATATTTATGAGGTGTTTATTGACGTCATTCCTTGTTTAATAGGTGAGCTGAGCCTGGTTCTCACAGGAGCTACAGTCAATGAGGTGGTAACTAATGCACAACCCCAACGTGGAAACAATGCAGTTAAAATTGTCTTCATTGAAGCTTCAGCCTGGTCCCACACCTTAAGCTGGTTTGACCTGACACAAAGGACTTAGACACCAAATACCCATGTCATTGCCTCTGATCAAACAGACAGTGCTCAAATAAAGTAAGACCTGTTAGGGTGATCACAGTGAATTGAAGGAGTCTGCAACTGGTCCATGCTCTGGATGGAGTGTATTATGTTACCCTGCTTTGAGAAAAGTGGCAGGTGGAGGCCTGGCACCTAAGTGGCATGCCATCAAGGAAACCCTGAAGGAGTTAGAAGTGTTGTTAACTCTGGATATGTAACACAAAGCCAAGTTGCTTGGGGGGGTGGGGAGAAGGTAGGGATGGTGGCAGTTGCCCCAGGGTCCAGCCTTTTAAAAGATCCCAGAACTCCAGCCTCTAGTGCTGAAGTAACAGTCTCAGTGTGCAGAGCTTCAAGCCCCTTTGAAATGCCACAGAGCACTGGGCTACCACTCTGTGTGTGGCTTTGAGGGAGCGTGTGGGGGTGGGGGACTCGCAGGACCGACTCCGTAAGTTGTGACCCTTCCACCTTTTGCTCCCAGCCCTTTTAGGGGTAGTGAACTGGGTCACCTCCCACCTTGCCCCGGGGGCGGGGCGGTGGCTGTCAGCCCTCCAGCACAAAGCTCATTGAAACGTTTACCTTTAGATGCCAAATATTACATGACTATAACCTTTCTCTAGTTTGAGATGTATTTGCCCTCTCTTAGGAGTAAGTTAAGAAGATGAAAAACGTTTAATACATCTCATAGGAAAAGAAAGTCCATCACAAATACTTAACTCATAAAATATAATTCTTTTTCTAATAATAAGCTTTCCTATGTATTTTATCTTAAAATATCTCACATGCTCCTTACAGATAAAATTGCATTACACTAAAGGTCTGGTCAGATCGAGGATTATTGAGGTGTAAAGCTGGCAAAAAAATTGTGTAATTCAGGGAAAGGAAAAACAACCAGGAAAGTGTCTGTTGTGTATTCAGGCAATGGCATGTTCAGGCATTTTTTTGCCTGAAGTCACAGTGCCATTCACAAATGCATCTTATGTTTTGATTGATGAATGGAATAATGCAGCATTTTGGCTGAGAAAGGAGGCAGGAAATGTAAATTGAAAAGACAGGTAAATGCAAATTTCATAATGTTGCATATAATTAGCACCTGCTTGAGCAACTGTCAGTGAATAAGAATGATCATAAAACAAAGCAGCACTGATTAATTTATAGATGAATCTGCTAACAATGTGTGAATTCAGAAAGAGTTCAGTTTGTACATTAAAAGCAAATTTGATCTATCCAAGAAGAAGATGCATTTTGAAAGATGTAAATTGGAAACTTCAGTGCACAGGCTACGGTTATAATTTCCATATGAAATAGTTATGATCTGAAGAAGAAAAGTTATTGGGTGGCTTCACTAAGGCACTCAGTCTTTCTCTCATGCGTGCTGGCATGGAATTGGGGAGCTTTGCTTATCCCAGCACTTCAGAGAATGTTTGATGAAACAGGTGAAATCCTGTTGTTGTTTGTTCCCTCCCTGAGTGGTAGGGAGGCTAATGCCTGTCTACACTACACAATTAAGGCAACTGAATTAGTTTGCTGTACAGCCACTGTATTGATTTCTGCACATTTTCACGTATGCACTAACTCTTGTCAGCATGGACATTCTGACCAGGAGTGCTTCCACTGACAGAAGTGTGGCATTGTGGGGAGCTAACGGGAGATCTAAGAGCTGGAGCCCTGCCCACACCATGCCAGGCCAGACAGCCCAGAATCATTCTGCAGCCTCCTGGTGAAGGAACTGTGGGAGGGGAATAGTTGAGTTCAGCTACCTTCTGGTGAGCGGTGAGTAGTGATGAAGGAAACCCTCTCACCTGCTCCTTGGGTGATCAAATAGCAAGTGTGAAAAACTGGGATGTAGTATGTGGGGGGAGGGGGGTAATAGGCACCTATATAGGACAAAGCCCCAAATATTGGGCCAGTCCCTACAAAATCAACATACCCTACCGTACTACTCCTGTCCCTGATCTTGCACTAGGATATGATGGCAGGTCACAAGTCTGGGAGCCCCAGGCAGGGATGCAAGCCAAAAGGCAGTGTAAATAATGCAGTGTCCACACAGACATTATGTCACCCTAACGACATGGCTATTAAACACCACTTCTCTCATGGAAGTGGAGTTACTAGCTCTATGTATTGTGCAAATTAAAGCGGTGAGATCATCATTGTATTGCAGGTACTTTGGCTGTGGTTATACTGTGGCTTCTAGTTCAGGATACATTTGTGTTCTGAAATAGAAACCCAGCAGCCAAACACTGTGCTCTAAATAGCCAGTCTATTTCGAATGAGGTATTTAGTTCCTGCTAGTCCTTGTCATGAGAGGGGTAGCAGAAAGTTTGAAATAGGAGCTTATGTTGAACTTCAGTGCCATTTGGATGGCACCGACTTCAAAATGTTACCTCAAAATAAGTTACATAATTTGCATTACACAAATTACATACCAGTGTAGCCCTATCCTCACAGTTAGGTTGAGTTAAATTGCCTTATATCAATCTAACTCAGCTGCGGTGTAATCCAGGCCTAAGAAGATTCAAAATTTTCCTCTCAGGCTTCCTCAGGGATAATAAAAAATGTGCCACCTGTTACTGTGGATTAAATCATAAACTGATCAGCTACCCCATAAGACAAAGCCCTGAGAAATAAGTATAATAAGTAGGTCAGTAACTCTGTAGCCTTCCTGTGTGCTCTGATTGGCTGAGACAATTTCATTTCATTGCAATAATTTGTAATGTTTCACATTCTCTTGGGTACCATGCATTCTTTTTATTTAACAGAAGTACAGACTGCCCTCAAAAAAGTACAAAAGCTAAACACCAGGAAGACCTGTCTCACAACTGAAATAATTCCATTGGTTTGTGTATTCACATAAAAGTTCTATCAATCTGAATTTTCTTTCAATGACTATTATCTAAAATATGTCAATTCATTAGAAAAGTAGGAAAAAGGCTAGATTCTGAAAAGGTGTATATTTTGTAGATACAGTAAATAGCCCCAGATATCTGATCTTTCAACATTCATCTTCGTTGATGACGTGTCTCTTTTCATATTCATCTTCATTTGTGATGTGGCAGAATAATTATCCCATAGCTACCACTCATTAATTTTTTCACCAATTCTCCTTCTAGCCAGATTTTGAAGTTAGAAATTCAAAAAGGGTATGTCTACACAGCAGTGTTATTTTGAAATGAGCTATTTCAGAAGCAATTTTCTGGAATAGCTTATTTTGAATTAATGCTGCTTCACCCAAAATGCATTTTGAAATAGCTGAGTGCTATTTCAAAGTAGAGTGCCCTATAAAATAGTCTATTTTGAAAAAGAGCCATTGGACATATTTAGGCTTACTTCCAAATAGCCTCTATTCCCCTGTCTACACAGCCCCTATTTCAAAATTCCTATTTCAGAATAGAAGCTATTCCTCATACAACTAAGTTTATCAATTTTGAAATAAGCTTTCCTCTATTTCAATATTATTTTGAAATAGTGTTGATGTCATGTAGATGCTCGCAAAGTCATTTCAAAACAAAGGCCATTATTTCAAAAAACTTTGCTGTGTAGTTATACCCAAAGAGACTAAACATAATTTATTTAATGTATGGCAAATACATTGGACCAGTTCCTCAGCTTGTGTAAATCAGTATAGCTGCATTGAAGTCAAATGAAGTTTACTGATTTCTATTAGATGAGGATCTATCCTTATCATTACAGATGAGATTTATAATGGAAAAATCTTGACTCCCTTGTACAAATTATTGTTTTACTTTGTGTGGATGTATTCCCACAGGAATACATGTTGTTCTATTCCACATTGAACTTATTACATCCAGATATAGTATTAGAGCCTAGTAACACAACACCTCTATCATCAGGCTGTGAGCAGTGTACAGCATATTATTCATGGAAAGCATATATTCATGAAAGATGACAGATACTGCCAATTTCACAGTTGTCTTTTTTTTCTATAAACATTTCCATCTCAGACTATTAAGCCACCTTACTCAATGTTTTGCTACCACTGTTACCTATTATGTTAGATTTAATTTTTTTCTGTTTTTCCTCAGACCATACTCACCAGAAAAAAACAAAATGAAATGAAAAATCATTTCATTATAATCTATGACTAGATTGCCAAAAACTTTTGGCTAAAGATACACAAATTGCGCAATGCATTTGCATATATTTTGCTTAGAGTTCTGTCCACATGGGACCAAATGTCAGAAAAAACGCTCTGTCAGGACAACCCTTCTTCTTCATGGAACAAGGTGTACAGGAATGTTGACAGAATGCTCCCAACTGGCATATCTCTGCCAACAGATCTGCCATCTGGATGCATGCTCTGTCAACTAAACTTCTGCAGCATGGTCTTAAATGTAGGGAGTGTAAACGAGTTAGAGTAACTTTTAGTTATCCTATAGTGGGACCAAAAATGTGTTTAAATGTCATATGTTTAAAAATACTAACTCAACTTTCTGAACTCTTGGATTGCTTATTATTCATTGATAAAAGTAAGGAATGAAATGTGTTTCAAATATCTATATTTTGTAAATGTATCATTTCAGTGAGAACACAGAACAGATTGTAATTTTTTTGAATTTAAGAACACTGATGATATTTTGAAGTTCAACACAAAAACGGAGGGGGGAGAGAAGGAAATGGGTTCACTAGCTTAATATATAAAGAAATATTATATATATTGTCATGAGTCAGAATACTAAAATAGGTGGAACTGGTCTGAAATGGCTATTGCCATGTTGCCTTAATGTGTAATAGATATATAGATCTATCTAGATAGATAGATAGATAGATAGACATATATATATATATATATATATAGGTAACAATGGTAGCAAAACATGGAGTAAGGTGGCTTAATAGTCTGAGATGGAAATGTTTAAAGAAAGGAAAAAAAGACAGCCGAAAAATTGGCAATATCTGTCATCTTTCATGAATATATGCTTTCCATGAATAATATGCTGTACACTCCTCACAGCCTGGTGCAAGATATATATATCTGAAATGGCTATTGCCATGTTGCCATTATATATATAGATAGATAGATAGATAGATAGATATATCTATATCTCTCTCTCTATATATATTTATAATGACAACATGGCAATAGCCATTTCAGACCATTTCCACCTATTTTAGTATTCTGACTGTTTCAGTGCCTGGAAAACTTCACAGGATGGTGCAGAACTCTGCTGAATTGTCACAGGATTGTGATATTTACACTTTAGATGAATGATTTTGAAGGTGCAATTAAATGAGATTTCCCAATCCTCAACTTGTATAAACTGTTGTAGATCATTTGAAGTCAATGGATCTGATAATTACAACAGCTAAAGATTTGTCCACTTCTATATAATCATGTTATAGGAACATAAGAAAATTATCATATTTGTGTTAAGCAAAAATAGCAAATATATAATGCTTTTATTTTATGGTGGATTCCTCAGATAAAGCATCACTAACAATTTACAGTAAGATTTTGGACACACTTTTCAGAGCTGGATAGAGAGACTCTCATGAAGGAAAGAAAGAGAATACAGTAAACCCTCGAGTTATGTGGGAGTTGCTTTCCCGCAGCCCCTATGTAACTCAAATTTTTGTGCAAGTCAGGTGGGGGAGATGGGAAACATTCTATATCCTGGTTTCCGGTTCCTCTGGGCTTGCAGGAGCCAGGAAACTGACTAGCTCTAGTGAGCTGGTCAGTTTCCAGGCTCCCAGAGTGGGGTGGAACTAGGAACCAAGAGGCAGCCTGGTTCCCAGCTCCCTGCTGCTTGTGACACCTCGGACACTGAACAGACCACCAGGAATGGTCAGTTTCATGGCTGCTTCTCACTGCCTTCCCCCCAGCCAGTGGTGCTGCTATCCAGCTGACAGTGGCGCCGCTGGGGGAAGGCAGGGAGAAAGGCCTCTTAACCTGCCTAGCTGTCCACAGATAGGGGCAGCTAGGAAGGCTGGCAGCCACAGAGCACCTTCAAGTTGTGCTTAACTCACATTAAAATGAGTTACGCACAACTTGAATCTAAGTATTTTGAGGGCTTACTCTATCCACCTGCATAGTTTATTCCTTTCTATTCATTTGTCAAATCTCAATTTCATAGATTTCATCCATTTTTAACTGGGTTTTCAGACAGCAAGTGTACCACCATATCTAAATACTCAGAAAGGGGAAAGTCACATGAGTAAAATTAATTATTTGTGTCTACAGATGTTAGAGATGTATACTTCAGACCAAATTACACTTGTAATCCAATGTGTGTCTGATTGTTATTATGGGCTGACCCCCTCTAATAGGGCACTCTCTCATCCAGCAACCTCTGTAGTCAGCGTGATCTCAGTTAGCCAGATAGCCACTTATCATTGGCATGACCAAGTTTTTCATGGTTCGATAAAGTTTGTTTCCAGCCACTAGCCCTGGATCTCAGTGTTCTGTGCTGTTATTTCACTGTAATTTACTTCTAAATGTCTTCTAAGAGACCAGTAAGCAGTGGAATTATTGGTAATGCTGCCAGACAATATTGTCCTCCCATAGTTTGGCGAATTCCCGGGTTTGGCACCAATGAGGTCCTGAAGGTGCTGGATAGAGAGATTCAACCTGTACTTTCTGTTCACTGTTGCACAGAGCAGAACCTGAGGTCTTGAAGCATCAGAAAACTGTTGAAATGAGCATTTTTATACTGATACACTTGACAAATGCATCCCCTATCATGAGTAAGAACATTTTTCCACCTCATAAATTAAACAAGAATTTGAATGATATCTCAGAGGAGGGAAGAACAGTATAGATAAAACTGGCTCACATAAAAATAGATAAACAGCAAAGCTATATTAAATTTATCTTAAATATATTGTGACATGAATACAAATCCTGTAGACAATATAATGACAAGGATTCCTACTAATATTGATAAGTTATTATGATTTATCCAATATATTTAAATGTGCACTTTAAGAAAATTTTTAAATATATTTTGATTTTGTCCTTATGTAGTTTGTATCATTTTTACATGGTTGGACTAAAATCTGAAAAGGACTTTACAGGACAATTTGCTTCTCTCAATGTAAGAATAATTTCTGTTTTAAAAACACACCCATGTGTAGTTTTAAAGGATATTGTTATTAAACAGGTCAATAATGAGCAATTTTAAAAGCATTTACTAAAAAGGATTTACCTAACAGGCACTTCTTACATTTCAAAATGGTGTTTATATGACAGGCCAACTTTCCTATATTGTAAGCAATGCTTAAAAATTGTTCTAGCAGAAGAAATACAAGCCAGGTTTTTGGATTTTTTTAAAAAATCTGTCATTTCTGTAAGATACTACACAGATGAATTATCTTATTAGGTGTTCTCCAGACTGCAGGTATAACCACTGTTCATGAACTCTCTGTATTCAAAAGAACGGTGACTGTGTGGGTTGCAAGTACTGGTGGAAGAGTTCCTTCTGCTTCCTTCCTTCTTCACCACCTGATACACCAGGCAAGTGCCAGACTGAGGGCAGGTCTATACTTTAACACAAATTCAACCAAAGACACACAGCTCCAGCTATGAGAATTGAGTAGATGGAGTCAACATACCTTGAGCTGAACTTCCAGCATGACCCCACTGCGGGAAATCTACAAGTGAAACAGAAGTACTGTGGTTTAAGGGGGCATCCTCAGGATTCCATTTAGTATGTCCCTTTTAGATGCATTAAATAGAACCCTGGAAGATCAGCCTCTGGAAAGTCGATCTTCAGGCAAAGTATAGATGTGCCCACAGTCCCAATCAATTGCTACATCAGAATCTTTGGCCCCTTGCAATGAGTTCCACACAGGGAGAGCCTGGACCCTTGAAAATCAATGAGGCTTTATGTAAAGACAAGCTCCTTCCTGTGTGGAATTCATGACAGGACTGGGGTCTCTGTTTGCTAACACAGTTGCTAAGGGCCAGGCCACATTATATTTGATTAAATAAACAAACAATTACTGAAATGTATGGAATTCTTCATTCTCATGCTACTTTTTTGACCAAAAGATTTTCACCAATGATTAACACTAACTCTGTGACTAAAAAGTATTTTCTGCAATAACATTACAATATTAACACTGTTCCTGTAATGACACCTGAGAAACAAACAAATATGAAGATTGCTTATCTGAAACTTTGTCCATTTACAACAAATATTTTCTTTACAGCCATGCAAGTGTTACAGAAAAAGACTTTTTGTACGTTTTTGATCAGAGAACATTTTAGCACTTCATCATTCTTCATTAATACCACATGTGTTATTTTAAGGTTTTTTCCCCTTTAAGGTGTTATATCTGCACCAGTACAATTGTAATGCCACTGATCATTATACACTGCTATGTTTCATATTGTATGGTTGGAGAAAAAATAAAAAGGGGTTATTAGAAAGGTTAAAGCACTGTGAAGCAACATACACTTCAGTAATCCCTAACAAAGGGCTAATTTCTGTGGATGCTGTTTCGTACAATTTAAACATCTGTTTCTATATTGCTGATTTTTTAGCCACATGGCAGCACCAGAGAAAATTCTGTGTTTTATAGCATCTGGTGTCCCATCCAATAATACTATCAAGGGACAATGAATTCAACACTTCTATCAGAAAGCTTCCCAAGCACTTTGTTTTACAGTAGCAGAAGTCTCATACTGATGTTTCCCTGGAAAATACATTTGCATTCATTTTGCTGTAGCCAAGCTTTGAGATCTGACTTGTGTCACCCAAATTGAGAAGCTTTATAAAACTGGAGTTGTCATCAGTGTAATCAAAGAAGGAACAATCCTTAAAAGACTAAAATTCTGAATGAAGCAGGAGCTTTCATTAGTTATATGAAGAACACTGTAAAGTATTATCTGAAGAGGATACATCAGTGTTTCTGATCAAGTGGAATGTGTACCCTTAGGGGTATACTGAGGTCTTCCAGGGGGTACATCAACTCATCTAGACAACGTCATCTGGACAACATATGAGTAAACTAAAGCCAAATAAAATAATCTACTTTGGGGCCTTACCATAGGGTATATATTATTGGCACAGGAGGCTGGGGGGCTGAGAGTAGGAAATAGCATCTGCTACTCATTGGACTGTACCAATTTCAGTTTATTTTGTTTTGGATTACAGGACCCTGGCTATGTTTCAACAGTTAATTCATGGTGTGCTTTTACACCACCGAGCATTTGCCACATAATTCAACAATGTGTTGATCTACTTGATCACCTGTTTGAAAAATCTTAAGAGGGTTGTAATAGTATTACAGTCTCTGCTGAAAGCATGACTAACAGTCTCTCTGACCAAGTGTCACATTAGCTGTGTACTTGTGACAGATCAAGTGCCAGATCTTGCCAAAACTGTAGGTGTCAGCTAATCACTAAAAACGTTATAGCTGGAAAACCAACCAGCTAACCATACGTTATACATACATACATCTACGCTTTCCTCGTTTAAAACACAGTGCATAAAAACACTAGTAAAGTTAGTAAAATTTAAAATTTCATTCAGAGAATGACTTGTTTCTTCTGCATCATATGCCTTACACTGAAATGCACATACAATATTTCTATTTCAATTCTTTTATTTGATAAGATGGTAGAAAGTCAGCAAGTTTTCATTAGTAGTCTTCTGGGATATTTTTAAATGTTTTGTAAGTATTTTGGGGGGTTGGCAAAACAAATCTGACTCCTGAAAGGGGTATAGTAATCTGGAAAGGCTGAAAGGCATTTGTTTCAAGGCCTCAAATAACCTTAGGACCTTGTTTCTCAGCTCATGGTATGCATACCCCGTGGGTACAAGACAGAAATCTGGGGATACGTACAATTTTTTTTAAAAAGGGGGTACTTTATAAAAAAAAGGTTGAGAAACACTGGGATACATCATTGATTCAAAACAATCTGGATTGCTTGGTAAACTCAGGGCAAGCAGACAATATATAGTCTAAATAACTAAAGCTGTGGCTGCACTATAGAGTTCTGTTGACAGAAGTTGCTGTTGACAGATATTTCCCAACAGAACCTCTGCCTACAGAATACATCCATACCTAATACAGGCTCTCCCTGTTAACACCCTCTGTCAACAGAGAGTAGCCAGACTGCCCATCCCTTTGTCGATAGAGCAGCCCGGTGAATCTGAAGCCCCCTCTGTTGACAGAGGGCCCCCCAGTGTGTCTACACTATTATTTTGTCGAAAGAATCTGTCAACAGAGGTGCTATGCCTTGTATGTTCAAGCTAGAACTCTGCCAGGAAAACTGCTGCAATTTGTCTACATATTCTCAACAGAATGCATTTGGAGTGTGGACATGCCCTAGTTTTGTCCATAGAAGGCCTCTTCCATTAACAGAACTCTGTAATGTGAACCCAACTTAAATGTATACATCTAGGCTGTGTGTACACTGAGCCCAAGTGCTGACATTTTGATGCAAATGAATAGCCTAGAAAATGTAAAATAATGTAACATGCATATTTATGAGGCTAATTTGCATATTCACTGCAGAAATTGAACAGTGTAGATGTGGTTCTGCAGGCAAAAAAACCCTTTGTCAGCAGCCCCTTATGCCTGTTTTTCCCCAAGCATAAGGGGCTGCTGAGAAATGGGGAATTGCTGGCAGAACCACATCTACACTACTTGATTGCTGCAGTGAATATGCAAATTACCATCATGCATATGTGGAATAGTCACAACAGTATGCAAATGAACCGCCATTTTGCATTTTCAAAACTGTTTATTTGCATCAAACTGTCAGTACTAGGGCTCAGTGTAGACACAGCCCTTGAAAAAACACAGGCCATACTTACAAGATGGAGGACCCATATTCTGTGAAGTATTGACAGAAAAAAATTGGAGGTTGTGGTAGATAATCTTCTGAACATAACCTGAAGTGTGATGCTGTGGTCAACAGAGCTAATGTACTCTTAGGAAAAACAAACATAAAAATCTCGAGTAGGAGCAGAGTGGTTACTTTACTTCTGCATTTGGCACTAGTATGAATAATGGCTGAAATACTTTGTCCAGTTCTGCTACCATCAATTCAAGATGGATGTTGATACATTGGAGAGGATTCAGGGAAGAACCATGAGAATAATTGAAGGATTAGAGAACTCGAATTATAGTGATAGACTCCAGGAGCTCAAACTATTTGTCTTAACAAAGAGAAGGTTTAGGAGTGACTTGATGATTGTCTATAAGTACCTACATGTGGAACGTACACTTAATAATGGACTCTTCAATCAAGCAGAGAAAAATCTACAGTATGATCCAGTGACTGGAAGTAGAAGCTTAACAAATTCAGACTGGGCTAAGCAGGGTTTGAATGAGCTCTCCCCTGACAGCTAGCTGGGGAACAGGTTTCAAGACTAAGTGTATTTACATGAACATACCCGCTCTGCCTGGGTATCCAGCATACAGAGGTGTGTTGCAAAACACACTGCCCAACATACTCCAGTTTTGTGCTTATGAATCAGGCTGGTGGTGTTTTCCAAACTTGATGCTGGATGGCTCCCCTCCTCTCAGTAAAAGGTCATTTTGTACACTTAGACTCTGTGCTTGTAAGTGGGAAAGGCATTACTTCTTCACAGCATCTGTGGTGTGGTATGTAATTTTCTCAGGTTACTAAGCTGGGGCTTGAGTCAGGTCTCTGTTGTATTGTCGAAAGTGAATCCCTAGGAATTATTTTTGGAAAGTTCCATGATCTGTGTTATTCATCAGGTCTGACTCGATCATCATAATGGTCCTTATTGGTTTTAAAATCAACGAATGAACCTCTGGCATCTCACATTCTGCCTTTTTTTAATGTCTCCATAGGGACAGAAACAACATTTTCCTTTTCAAAGGCACTGCTGCTCTTTACAAGCAACAAAATATAGGCATAATCCAATCTAGTAAATCTTCTCCTTCATTTTTTGTTTTAAGAAATATTCTATTTTCACCATCACTGTTGCCACTGGTTCCATTGCTATCATTGCCATCATTAACAAAGTCTATAGTTCAATTTCAACTTCCACATTTTCAGGAGTGCTCTCCCACCCTGAAACAGGCACCTCAATTCTACTGCATTATCTGATTTGATTACAAATATTTCATTTGTATTAAGCCTTCAGTATTAAGCCTTTGCATTTCAGTAAAATGATTGCAATCTTCTGGCATAAGTTTTATCTATGTATTACTCCATAAAGGACAATAAAAAGAAGCTAAAGAGCATTAATAAAATCTGGGCTTTCTCACAGAAAGATGTACTCTGATGTAGTGGTTGTCACTGCATGATCATTTTAATATCCAGAGTTTAATTTTAATAGACAGACATGTAAATTCAGTCACATAAAACATTCAGAAGAAATGAATCATCATTCTTCTTGGTTCACAGCTAATTTATTCTTTAATATATTTTCTTGATAATTCCTTGGAATTCCTTCTGGGGTTAATTGTTAGAAAGTTTGGCCTTAAATATGATCTTTCACACACATTTGTGGGTGCCTGCATGTATAACTGCCCACAGGCAGACTTGATCCTTGGCCTTCTGGAGCATCACACAAGCTCTTCTAAAGTTTGAGCTAAAATCCCACTGTTTATCATCTTAGGCTGCAGCTGATGCTGATTCTTTCTCTGTGAAGTGGTGTAGATGCTACTGTATGGGAGAGTGAACTGTGTGAGGGTAGGGCATCCAGAGCTTCAGAGACCCTGTTGAAATCCTGGACAAGCCCCTGCTTGTAACTGCCCACAGACAGAATTGAATCTTGGACTTCTGGAGCATCATGCAAATAGCTCTACAGTTTGAGCTAAAAGTCCCCTGCTTCTGTGCTTAGACTGTAGAGGATGCTCATTCATTCTCTGTGAAGTGGTCTAGGTGCCACTACATGGGACAGTGAACCACATGTGTGTGGGTTACGCATGCACATACTATATATGTTCGGGGAACAGATCACAATCTATGATACAGTGGATTTAGATTTCCATAGTTCTATGTGCTTGACAAGTGAATTTGTTGGAAGGTCATGTGCGTATATTTCATGGACATAACAAAACTGTGTTGCTAGCTAACTAATTCAAAGAAGTATTCCGTAACCATTAAGCTATCAGACAGTGTATTTCAAAGCTGAGTCATAATAAGGCTTCAGTGATGGTCACAATACTATTGCCTGAACATGGTGGAAAGGGTTCAAAATCAGATCTTTTCTGTAAGACTCAAGAGAAGTATTTCCTCCTGAGATATCTTCAGACTTTAGCCTAGGCTCTAGGGAAAGCAACCTGCGTACACCCCCATTCACACAGTATGCTGAAAGACATTGCTCTCAGGAATGTCAGAAGGACCCTAAAAGCGAGGAGCCACCCGCACCTGAACCAAGCACCTACTTTTGTTCTGTCCCTTCTCCCAGTTTACTCCTTTCCACCTCTTTCTCCCATCTCTCATCCCTTATTGTGGGCAAAATTAGAGGAGCCATGGCTGCCTGGACACCCTGTTCAGGTGCCTCTGATTGCTTTTTGGGGTGTTGAGAGACATGAAACTCAAATATCTGAGTTTTGGTGTTATGGGGATGAAGGCAAACAGAGATGTGGAAGAATTTCTGTGTTGTGGTTGTGAGGGATAAAGAGGGACAAAAGTGTGTATGTATGAAGTAGCAAGGGCTGGGGTTGTACACTTAGATTAGCCAAGGCACCCACCCCATTCTTTTTTTCTAGAGGTCATGTGTGTGTGTGATGTGAGTTGTGTTCTTAACAGGCAAGTTAAATGCACCCAAAAAGTTATTGAGTAAAAGTGCACTTCTGGATACTTGAGTACACTCTAGATATGATGTGTGTGTGCATGCATGTGCATGTGTGTATACTTTTTCTCAAGTAGTTTTCCAGATGGGCACTTGTGACTTCTACTTAGGTACGTTCCCTCCAAAGCACCTGTACTTTTGCTCAAGTAACTGTTCGGGTACTTTTTCCACCTCTGGTTCTTAACAGGGGCTTTTATATAGGTATGAGGTTTTTCCCTTAGTTTCAGTATCCCTTTTTGCAACTCCCCTATTCTCAGTGGAAAGAAGGGTGGGTTTTCTTGCAACCTCCTACTTCCTCAGGGTTTAGGATACCATACAGGTATTGCTGGGAGCTGTAAGATGAAGATGAGTGAGTGACTTGACATTCAGAGGTATGGTCTTCTTTTTTGGAATGTCTTTCTGACCCCGTGAGCTCATAGGAATAAGGAGATTTCAATGTTGGTGGGGTCTTTTCAAAAAGGACCCCATCTAGACAAGCCGCGCAGGAGCGAAACACTGCAATTTTGAAGTGCCATGGCCGGTGGCATGCTAATGAGGTGCTGAACATGCATTTCAGTGCCTCATTAGTATTTTTTGATCTGGCCATTAGAATGGCCATTTCAAAGTTTTTGGTAAGTGTAGACGTAGCCAGAATGGTAGTCCAGCTTTTAGCAAAACTATAAAGTCAACAGAAAAAAAAAAGACCTAGAATGGAAATAATTCACTTTTGTTGGATTGTGTGATCTGCTCTGACTTTTGTACTTCAAGATGTTTGGCTGAGATTTTCAGAGCTGTCTAATTGCTTTAATTGCTAAGTTTCCATAAAATGATGGAAATCAGGCATCGAGCCCCTAAATCTGCTTTGACAATCCCACAATAAATCACGTACATATTGTTTTGACCATAGGTGTCTGACAGAACTCCCTCCTCATCTCACATAGATTTTCATGAATGTACCAGGTGCATACAATTATCATAATAGGTGTTTCCAGCTTTAAAATGTGTTGATCAAGCCGACAGCCCCCCCTTTATAAACAGTAAGTAACCAATGAACCCTTTGTGCTAGAATTTACTTTTCCTATAGTTCTTCAGATCACCCTGAAAAACTCAGGATTTTTCTCTGGGGCTCTTCCTGGAGAGGGACCTGACTTTGCTTATGCAAGGAAATGGACTGACATAGGAGAGCTTTTTTGGGGGAGGAAATTCCAGAAGGGAAGACCTATGAGGGATTTTTTTTTCATGAAAATAGCCAGTGCAGGAGATTAGGCTAAAGGAAATTTTGGACTAAGGTTGGGAAGAGTTTCTCTTTAGGCTTGTAAATAAGGCCTTTTGAGGTAAATCTTTTTAGTTATATAGAATTTTTTTCCTTTTGTTATCTGTTTTGGTGCAATTGTCTAGAGCAGCAGGTTAGTAACCAGAGTGAAAAAACCTAATAAATAAATGTTGACATTCTATTAACTCTATGGTTCTAATTTCCTAGAATTTTCTCTGAAATATCGAAAACCAGACTTCCAGAAGAAATCTACATTTCCATGTTTTATCATGCAATACACAAGAGTTTGATATTGGGAAAATGCAACTGAGAAGTATTCAAGCTGAATTAAAGCTTTTGAGAATTTTTAATGGCCCATTTTTTACACATTTGCCCTCACTACCTGTCCATGTGCAGACAATTATCTGAAAAGAATGAGGTTTCTATGGAGGTGGGTATTTCAACTGAGCTTTATTAGAACATTAAAACTCATCAGAAGAGCAGTCACATTTTTCTAGATTGCTTTTCCTCTTTTTTGTTATTGTAAGGTCATAAATGTGCTAAACTTTGAACTTAAAGTTGGCTTAGTTTAACTTTATTTTTGTTCATTTAAGAGTTCCCAATGTATTTCCAAGTCAAGAAGAAAAAAAGGCTTTATAATTGTGGAAGTCCAACTTGAAAGCTTCCATCCCATCACTTCTGAGTTTAACTTTTTTCTGGTTGAAACCACAGGCCATGTCTACATGGGAAGCCTCCGTCTACAGAAGTTACTGTCAACAGAGCAACCTTGGCAGTATCCCTGTCAACAGATTGTATCTACACCCAAAAGTGGCTCAGAACAGTGAGTGCCTCACTTACTAGGGAGTGTCCACATGTGCTCGCCCCTCTGTCAACAGAACTGACTTGATGACTTGAAAGGCAGACTCGTCTGGAGGGAAAGCCCTTACTGGAGCTTAAAGCACCCGCCGCAACCCATACTCTCTGCCCATGTCAAGGCTTGCTTACTCCCTTGAGGATAAGCAAAGCTGCTTCTGGGCTCCCTTGAGATCTGAGAGAGATCCAGGTCTTTCTGAGCTATTGTCATGCCAGAGGAGCGCCTGGTCTGAGGACCAGCTCACACTGTCCCTGCCACTTGCCTTCTTCGGGCTTTTCCACTGCATCTGAGAAGATGCCTCCAACAGGCAACCTGTGGAGCAGGACCATGGTGCAATAGTGCCTGAGCCACCATCTTCCCCTCGGGTGCCTACCCGAGTCTGGCGGTACCCCACCAGCATTGATTGGTGTGACCCCTGGTTGTGGATTAATGAAAGGACCACCAATGGACACAATGTCCGGATGTGCAAGGACACTGTCTTCAAATTGTGCAAGTGGCTCATCCCTGCCTTCCAATTATGCCACTTCAACATACAGACCACCATCCCTAACTGAGAAGTGGGTCACAATCACTATGTGGCAGCTGGCCACTCCCAACAACTACTGCTCAGTGGGCCACCTGTTCAGTGTCAGGTGGTACAACCACTGGGGCCATAACCATGCAGGAAATGGTTAAGGTTAGGGTTAGGGGACATGGTGGGGAGGGGGCAGGAGCACAGAGGGGGCAGGGACAGCAGAGGGCCAATGGATGTGGGGCTTTCCTGAGCCCTGAGTTGCCACCCTATACCCTGGATCCCCCGGGCATGTCCAGTCTTCTCCCCTTGCAGGTGGTGTGGGCCATCAACACTATCCTGCTGAGATTCATCCAGATAAGTGACGTGGATGCCCTTGTGGCAGGCTTTGAACACCTCCACCTCCCCAGCTGCTTCGGGGTGCTGGATTACCCTAGCCCATATCCCCATCTGGGCCCCAGAACACTATGCCGAACAATACATTAATAGGAAGGGCTCCCACTCTGTGGAGATGCAGGCCCTGGTGGACCACTGAAGACAATTCCTTGACATCTACGTCGGGTGGTCAGGCTGGAGCCATGACACAAGGGTATTCCAAAACTCCAGCCTGTGCCGGTGGATGGAGGCAGACACCTGTGTCCCACATTGGGAGCTGGCCATTGGGAACATGCAGACGTCCATGTGCATCATCAGTGATAAGGCCTACCCACTCCTCCCATGGCTGATGAGGCCCTACATTGGGAACCGGGACCCCAACCAGGAACAATTCAATATCAGGTTGGCACAGGCACAGAACTCCATGGAGCATCTTCAGGCACCTGAGGGGGAGTTTCCGGTGCTTCCTAAATCACCTGGATGTGGGGGAGCAAAATGTTCCCCACCTCGTGGACACCTGTTGTGCTCTCCATAACCTGGTGGAGCAGAAGGGTAAGGACTTTCTACAGGGGTAGGGGCTGGAGGGTGGCAGCCCCTATGGACAGCCGTTTGCAGTGCCCAGCCACGAGGCACATGCCAAAGAGGTCCACATCCAGGAGGCCCTGTGGGAGCACCTGACCCATCACCCTTGATAACAGTCCCTGGGTCACCTCCAGGGGCTGCCCTATGCTTGTGGCCCTTCCATCGTCCCACTGTAACCCCTCCTGTAGACCCCCACCACTCCCCTACCCACACCCAAAAGGAAGCACGTGTGTACGTTCTTAAAACAAAACCCTTTACAACAACAAAAAAACTTTTCGCCAAACAATAGATAAATGTGAATGAACTAAACCAACCACTTGTACAATAATAAAGAACTCTGTATGAACTATGTACATCTGTGAACTATTTATATAGCTATGGGGAAAAGGGTGGATGGGGGGGCTTCTGAACTGGGAGGGGTCTTCTGAATTGATGGGGGCACTATTCTAGGGAGTGAGTGGATGGCCTTGAGCCACACTGACCATGGGTTCCCCATCTGCCCTCGGTTTGAGGTCTGCCTCAGTGCTGGGAGCACGGGGATGTACAGGTAACTGGGGGCAGCCACATGGTTGGGCTTGATGGGGCAGCTGGGGGAGCAGGGGGGCTTGGGGGGCATGGCCACAGGTTACCTCTGCTGCCCACTGCAGGGCCTGTAATAGCACAAGGGGTGCGGGCTTGGGAGCAGTGAGGGTGGCAGGGGAGACCTGGGCAGTGGGTGGAAAAGGCACGGCACAACCCTGGGGCACTACCTCTGGGCCAGCCAGGCCTCAGCCAGGTCCAGGGCACAATCCACCTGGGCCAGCCAGAAGTCTGAGGACCACACATGGTCCTGCTGCCATTCCTCCTCCACCTGCAGGTGCTCCTGAGTGATTCTGCTCCGAGCTGGTGGATTCCAGTGCCCGGTAGCCATCAATTCCAGGGTGGTGAGGGACACTTGGGCCACAGGCGTGCATTGGGGATGGTAGTGTGTCTTCCTTGGGTGGTGCTGGTTCTGGTCCCACTGTCTCAGGCCTCCTCAGTGGACCTGCCTGGGTGGGCAATGGAGCTGGCCTGTCTCTCAGGCAGTGCAGATATGGGGCAGGCAGAAGGGAGCACTGAGTTCATCCCACAGCACAGCCCTTGATGACCATCCCCCCTGCGAGTGGCAGCCTCCTCCCCTGGTCTGTGGGATGGGTCTGTCTGGGGTGTGCACGCCCATGCCCATGGATGTTGGGCAGGGACACTGCGGTGTCATGGGCAGCAGCCTGATCACAGCCCTGTGTCAGGCTGGCCCCAGGGGCAGGTGCCCCAGGAGAGGGGGGCTGGCCATGAAGTGGTCCCCCCTGTGGGTGGTGGGCATGCTGAGTGCAGCTGGGACTCCTCCAGAACCTCTCCCCACATGCATGCAGCTTGTAGCACTGGTCAGAGGGGTGGGTGCTGGCCACTGCTTGTGGCCATGCCTAGTTGCAGAGGGTCACACCCTGAGGTGGGGTGTGTGGGGTGGGACCATCATCTGTGTGACTGGCATGCTCCCAGGCAAGGCAGGAGTGAGTGACTTCCCCACTGGTGCCCTGGGAGTCTTGTGGCTTGTCATGTGGCTGCAAGCAGCCTGGCAGGGGTGTCTGGGGGCTGCCCAGGAGGTGCAGGTGGGGTGCCCTGGTGTGTGCATGGTGTAAGTGCTGGACCTGGGACATGAGTTCCTTGTGGGGCCATCCCATCAGGGCCTGTGGCATGCCCTGTCTCTGTCTGCCCCCCAACCAGGTTTATGCACCCCATGGGGGAGTCACCAGAGATGCCAGCAACACGTTTGGGGATGCTGGTGCCAACACTGTGGCACTAGGGAGGCCAGAAGACAGGGCAATGGTCAATGTGCTCTGGATGGTGTTGAGGTCATAGCATGGGTCTTCATGTGGCTCTGGGGAGGATCCCAGTTCCAAGGTGATGGCCTCAGTGAGGGAGACCTCCTTGCCAGTGTCCGCCATCTCATGGCTTGGCACCCCATCATAACCCCCACCATCAGGTGTGGTGCTTTGTATTGGGGGCAGCAGGGCACCCCTGCTCCTGAGCAGTGCCAGGAATCCTTGGCTTGCATGTATCCCTGTTGCAGAGTCTTTCACCTTTGCACACACCTGTTCAACGGTGCATGCAGGGTGTCTGTGCTATGCCAGAGTGTCTGCTATGCACCCATAGCCAGGGGCCTTGTGGTATTTGGTGCATCATCCTAGAGGGCCAAGATGTCCAGGACTTTGGTGCTGGACGACAAAGGGGCCCTCTTTTGAGTCCACCAAGAGGGCTCGTGGAAGAACAAGGAGAAGTGTAGAGTCCTGCACTTGGGACGGAAGAATCCCAAGCATTGTTATAGGCTGGGGACCGACTGGCTAACCATCAGGACAGCAGAAAGGGACCTAGGGGTTAAAGTGGATGAAAGGCTGGATATGAGTAAGCAATGTGTCCTTGTAGCCAGGAAGGCTAATGGCATATTAGGATCCATTAAGAGTAGCATTTTGAGCAGATCTAGAGAAGTGGTTGTTCCCCTCTATTTGGCACTGGTCTGGAGTATTGTGTCCAGTTTTGGGCCCCTCAGTATAAAAAGGATGTGGATGTGCTGGAGCAGGTTCAGCAGAGGGAAACAAAAATGATTAGTGGACTGGAGCACATGACCTATGAGTAGAGGCTGAGGGATTTGGGCTTGTTTAGTTTACAGAAGAGAAGACTGGTGGGTGATTTAATAGCAGATTTCAACTTCCTGAAGGGGAGCTCTAAAGCGGATGGTGAGAAACTGTTCTCAGTGGTATCAGATAGCAGAACAAGGAGCAATGGTTTGAAGTTAAAGAGGGAGAGGAGTAGGTTGGATATTCAGAAAAACTACTTCACCAGGAGGGTGGTGAAGCACTAGAATGCATTGCCTAGAGATGCAGTGGATTCTCCATCCCTAGAGGTTTTTAAGTCCCAGCTTCACAAGGTCCTGGCTGGGATGACTTAGTTGGGGTTGATCCTACTTGAAGCAGGGGGCTGAAGTAGATGACCTCCTGAGGTCTATGATTCTATGGTTCTGTTGTTCCCAAGGTTGTTGGGAGGGGTGAGAGAGATCCCATGCAGCCTCAGCCATTTTTTTTCTGTGTGAGGAGAGGTGACTGAGGTGTATGATTGAGCACATGCAGCCAGCATAATGCCCCCATCTTCCTGCGCAGGGCTTCCTGGGACCCTGTTGCTTTAAGAGCAGGTGAAAGCAGTAACCACAGAGACCTGCTGGCTGTGGAGAGGGTGTCTCTTGACTCTGGCTGCTAGCCACCATGGAGGACATGCTCTGGCTACAGGCATTCTGCACAGGCATTCTGTCAACAAAACACTGTTGACAGGGGCATTATACCTGAACAGGGGGAGGTATAACACTGCTGATGGAACAGCTGAGTTTGGTCGACAAACTCTCAACAGAGCTCTTTAAAAGGGTAGATGCTTGGTGAGTTTTGTCAACAAAAGCCCAGTTTTGTTGACAGAAGCTGCCTGTGTAGATGTGGCCACACAGAATAGCAATACAAAACACAAGTCAGCAAATGATTTAATATATTAGATTCGAGTCATAGATTTAACTGGCAAAAGGACAAAGGGGAATAAACTACTAATAAGCATGTTTCACTAATGAGTGTGTATTAGGTATATAAATTAGATAAGGCCATACCATGAGACCTACAGGCTTTATGTTCACACAACAGCCTAAACACAAAATAAGCAAACTGCATAGCTTATTTAGAGTCAATTTCAAAATAGGCTATTGCAGCATGTGGCACTGTCTCAATGGCAAGGAGGAGAACAGGGATGCCAGAATAGCATGCCTGTTATTTCAAAAAGTGTTACAAGACAATGGGCACATTGCTTAGATGTGGGCAGTTGTTTGAGACACTGCCATATGACGAGATAGCACCCGCCTTGTAGACATAGCCTAACACATGTTGCTTGACCCTAAAGGGACTCAAACTCAAAAGATACTGGCTTTACTAGCAAAGAAAAGATAAGTCTGTATCAGTAAAGAGGTGAGGTTATAGTAAAAGATGTAAATGCTGGCATTCTTTATAGTACACAGCAAAAGAATGGAAAACATGTCTCGGTATGTATGTTAATATCACAACATGCTTGGGATTAACATTTTCTAATAACCCCAAGTTGTTATGGTAACTCATTAACTTAGGTATTAATGATAATATTGGGAACTAAAAGGGGGGCTGAGACATCTGGCATCCCAAAATTCATGGGATCTGGAAGTTCAAATAAGGAAATATGGGTTAATATCCTCAAACATATCCCAGAGCCTTAGTACGTTTGTATATAAAACTTAATAATTTACCACAAAAGACGTTGGCTGGCCTGTGTGCTGGGAACAAACGTATGGAAGAAAGCTATAGATGAAGTTAACGAGGAAGATAACTAATTCTCCAGAGTCCCCATGCAGGCAATCTTAAGTAATGTGAATTATAGGTCTAAATACTTTGCACCCTCTTTTCACCCCCTATTGTATTTTAGAGTATGGGAAGCTGGTTATCTGCTTAATGCGCTTGTTAAACACGAGATTGTAAAACTTGCTGTAATTTCTCATGTGCTTCTAGTGTTTCTTAATAGTACTGATGATAATATTCCTGATTCTGTATCAAGACACCAAATCTGTGTTGACTGTGGTTTAAGAGATTATCAATGATTAATCATCCTCACACAAATCTATCAATTACGCTACAAGAAGAGCAGCAAAACAGCAATTTTTATAAGCAATGTTGGTCAATTCATTGAGAATCGCAAATCACAATTGTATATCTTCAATGTTTTCAGCCATTTGTTACCTGCAACACCATTCCAGATGTACGATGAATTTCAATCTTCCTGATAGCGTTGGATCCAAAGGCACAGAGACAGCTGCCTGATCTATGCCCAGAACTGACGCATATGCTGTAATCATTGGAACAATACAGGAACATTTTTCTTGTACCTTATTAAAGATAGTAGAACAGCACTGGGTACTTTAGATGCATCAGAAAAGTGGTGAGTCAGTAGCAGAGAGGGTTTTTTGGGGGGTTGGGGTTGCTTTCTTTCTTGTCTCGATGCTCTAAGGAAGTTGTCGTATCAGTGTTGGCACAGATGGATTAAGCTTATGTGGGACCCTGCATCACAGCAAATACAGTGAGGAGAACTGAATTGTCAGAGTGAAAAGCTAGTATTTTATTAAAAATACTTCTTCAGGTGAGAGCAATATTTATTTGTGGAGCAGTATCCTTTGGGCTCTAGGACTTCAGGGTGTCCAGGTGCCATACTATTTGAAGCATTCATTTATGAAAGCTGGCTTCTACCAAGTTGAAGAAAGCTACTAAACTTAAAATGCACATAAGGCAAGATCGACTACATAATGGTACCATAAGGGTTTTGGAGAGAAGACAAAGGGGAGAGAGGAGGACTTGGCACCAGTTCTGTTCAACTGAACTCCAAAGTCACAGATCCTGAAGATCATGTTATTTACATGACAATGGCAGCTTTTTAAAGTAAGTGTCTAGCCCTCGTGAGTGCAAAGAAAAGCTTGAAATACTAGTCGTAAAATCTCACAATTCAAATACTTCCAAGTTCTTGGGATCCACTAGTGCCCATTGAGAATGAGAAAGAGGAATTACTTCCTTCAGATTTTTCTCAGTACAGTCCCAAACGTGAATTCTCATGCTAGTTGCTCTTTATAGTCTTTGTAACTCCTTCCCAGAATGTACTGCTACAGCCTCCAGTTTCCATTTTGCGATGTCTAAAAGGTACTTGGCCCTCCACAGCTGGAATCTCCTGGCCACGGGGTGCCTGGTCGCATGTGGCTCGAACCACCCAGCTGCGGGGTGGTTGGCCCCATGTGGCTCGAGACAGCTGGCCTCAGGGTACCTGTCCCCCACCCCGCCAAATAGAGCTGCCCAGCTGTGGGGGTATCTGGCCCCACGTGGATGGACCTGCCTGGCTTCAGGATACAACAGCCCTGGTCAGTTTCCCAGCTCCCGCTAGTAGTGAGGAGTTGGGAGACAGGTACAGCTTGCTTAGCTTTGTGGGATACACAGGGAACACTTGGGGAGGCTAATACATTTGATTTTAAGACTTGGCACTTCCACACTGGTCTTTAATCAAACTTCTGAATTCAAGATTGACGCTATGCTTGGAACCCTGATTCTGTAATCCTGATTTTGTACTCTGGATATTAGTGCTCCCTAAATTGAGCTAATGATATTTACAATGAAGACAGTCATGTGGTAATGTCGAGGTAACTGCCTTAAATTCAAATTTATCTCATGGTACAGATGCAGCCTCAGACTAGTAGAGCTTGCACAGTGAGTTGAAGTTGCATCTTGTTTTGGAGCTCAGGCTCTGAAAGCCACATCCCTCTTTAGGCTTCAAACAAGCAGACTGAATAGAATGCAAAGTGAGCCTTTGTTATTTGAAGCACATTTCAGGGGAAAAAAACCCCCAGATGTGCTCCTCACTTCTGGTGTCAGAACAACAGTGGAACTGCATCTAACACCCACTGCTTCATGTAATTGGTTAACTGCACGACTGATTCATCCACTCACTCACCCTGTTTTGTTAGTAAAGAGGGTGTCTCAGGCCCAGCAAGGGATTAGATGTTAATGAAACTCTCATTTACAGTTACACCATTAAATAGTGAAGTTTGGTTTGGAGTTTTACATCAGGTTATCACTGGTAACCATCACCATTAAAATATTTTCAATGTTTTTATTTTATTAAAGAAATAGCAAAACAAGGGGGGAAAGTTAAAGCATTTGAAATGTAAAGCATTGAAGAAGGCTTACATTTTAACAATATCCTTTATTCCTTTTCCAATTAGCTGAAAATAAAGAAATCTCTGTTTGATCATTTTAGATGGCATTGACTGTCCTTTGGGACCAACAGGGAGAGAGTTAGGTTACATGGTCTTGTGTTCTTGTTTTTGAGTCTGATCCTGCCCTCTGTAAGACAAACCAAGGGAAACACACATAGACGTGGAAAGAAAAGAAAAAACAAAGATGAAAAACACAGTTTCTGTTTCTGGTGATGACTTTGACATGTATCTTCACTGTCAAAGACCATAGTCCAGTGCACAATCTTATCAGACAATCTGTGACCTAGCAAACTTGTACTGATGCTCCACAGTTTAATGTGTTGCTTTTAGCTTGCTTTTCTGGTCATAGACTTACAGCAAAATCACAAAGAAAGAAGTTGTCCATGGCACTGGATGACAGGCTTGTGTGCAGTGGGGTGGGAGAGACCATCTGTGAAGTAGTGATGTCCGCCAGGATGGGAGGGCATGGTGGGGCGCTGCATGGTGAGTGCGGGGGGGCAATCCCCTGCAGCAGCTGCTGCTACCACTTGCCTGTCCCCTGCCAAAGGTAATCCCCAGCCAGGATGGTTGGGGTTGGGGGACAGAGGTCGGGTTGGGGTCAGAGCAGGAAAGGGATGGGGTGACCCATGGGGGGTTGTGAATGCTCCTCTTGTGTCCCCTTGCACATGGGCCTGGTGAGACAAGAAACTGATTCTCTGTTTCCAGATGTTGTTTGGGATGTAGCCAAAGCTGGTAGAGCCAGTGATTATGTCATCTGGTTCCAGATCTGTGATCTGCTCAGATGCCTTTTAGCAGGACAAACAGATCCAAAATTATGGTGTCACATGGATTCCAGGAGATGCTGGAAGTGGCAACTATAAAGTCAAAATTACTCCTTTCAGTCCAAGTGTCTTAATAGTTTCATTCAGGGACGCATCCATTCACAAGTTTAAGGATGGCAACCTCATGCCATTCCCCTTAACCAGCCAGAACTGATGTAAGTGACTTCAGATTCAAAAATGTCCTCCCTTTGTTAGACTCCTTCAGCTCATTGTCATGCCAAAATATGACTTTACTAGGCCCTTTAAAGACCTGTTAGCACATTCTTTTAATTTAAATCATCCAGTCTATACCAAGTTATCCACGATTTCTACTGAATGTTGTATGTTATATTTCTGTTATAGGGTGAGCAAGATTCTTGTTACCTTGAATATAGACTGCGAAGGTGTGGCTGTCCTGCAATTCAGACTATGGGATTGTGAACAGAAATGTGCAGTACCTGACGTGTTCAAGGAGGAGTGGAATATTTTTGATAGTGGCGGGTTCCGATGGTGGAAACCACAAAAACTATGAATATAGTTTGTGATATTTCAAGCAGGGGTGCAGCACCATTAGTTTCAGCAGTCTAACTTCCTTGGGTGGACAGTCGGGGGCTAAATTAAGTTTCCTCCTCTGCATTAAGGTCACCTTCAAAAAGGACTGCTTTAGTGTAAATGAGGAATCTTTAATCTGTGCACACAAACCTCACCAAGAGAAGTTACCACACAACGCTCCAGCCTCAGCAGGTATTCACATCCCCAGGATCCAAACTTCAGTGCAATATAGACATTAAAATTAGTCCCTGCCCAACAGTCCCTGACAAATACTGGCCCCTCCACACTGCATCATTCTCAACCTTCCTCTAGCCAGTGACACAGGACTAGGTGGTGTGCCGACTACCAGGGTAAGAGAATCTATGCCTCACCAAGAATTCACAGTGTCTGGCAGATAAACTACAATTTGACCTTCCGACAAACAATCCACATAAGATTGAAATTCTCTTATCCAACTGTGTGTGCCATGTTCTCCCTCTGTTTGTGAACTCTTTTTTTCTATTTGACTTTTTATTTCCTATTTGAGCTGTTTGACTTTCATTGGACTACTCATGTGAGTAAATGTTTATCACTGGGAGCACAAATATCTATGGGTGAGTCTACACTTGCATTCCTCTTTTGAAAGAGGTATGGAAATGAGGTAAATTGGAAATGCAAATGAGGTATAAATTTGCATATTTGACACATTATTTGCATATTCTAATTTTGAAAGAGCTTCTTTCAGAAGAAGAGAGCCAGGGTAGATGCTGCTCTTTCAAAAGTAAACCCCATCTTTGAAAGAATCCTTCTTCCCATGAAATAAAGGGAAGAAAGATTCTTTTGAGGATGCGTTTACTTTTGAAAGAGCAGTGTCTACCGTGGCTTTCTTCTCTTGAAAGAAGCTCTTCCAATATTAGAATATGCAAATGAGGTGCCAAACATGCAGATTTATACATCATTTGCATTTTGTATACCTCATTTGCATACCTCTTTTGAAAGAGGAATGCATGTGCAGGCGTACCCAATGAGCAAGATCCTGATCTGCTGTGACTTACCAATTAACTCAACAGAGTGATACTGAACTATAGTGGGGAGCTTCTGGCCTCCATATTTCAGGTGAGAAAGATACAGCTATTACAGCATGAATGAGAAGGCTGTGTGGAAGAATCGGGACATATAGCCCATAAGTGCTAGGATGACAATATTTGAAAACCTGTAGCAATTTTATTTTGCTGCCAGGACCTGGATTCCCATTACTCACAATAAGCACATAATGCAAAGCTTGCCACTCCTAGGTCCCAGCAGGGCATGGGTGGCTAAGGAGGAGGTATCTTCACAGAACTCTGCTGGAGTGCTTCTTGCTCAGCTAGGTGGCCAAAGGCTGCTGCTACACTACCATGGTCCTGTCAGAGGGGCCATGGTAATGAGGCAACATGGAGCAAGCTAATGAGGTGCTGGCATGCATATTCAGCACCTCATTAGCATAATGGCAGCCACGTGAACAAACTTTGATTTTCAGATTGTCAGTGAAGATGGCAACAGCTTTGAAATAAGTCCTGCTTCGATGTTCCCTTACTCCGTTCTTGTTCTGTGCCTCATTAGCTTTCTTTGAATTGCCTCATTACCATGGCCCCTCCGACAAGACCATGGTAGTGTAGCAGCAGCCAAAGTCATCTCTCAGCAGGGTCTGTGAGAGCAGCTGGGAGGTGGGGCTTGGGAAAGTGGGTCTCTGGAGAGGTTTGTAGGAAGTATCTGGGCAGTGAAGGCCTGTGGGTGGTCTGCATGTGTTAGGACTCTGACCGATGTGGGAGTCTGTGAGGGGCACTGGAAAGTTATAGTCTGCAAGGCAGGGGAGCACTGGGCAGTGAAAGAGACTGTGGGATAAGGGCCTGAGTGGTGGGGCACCTAACAGGCAAAAATAGAGGGGTATCCTGGCCCTTTCCAGCATGAGTTGGAAGCTCCAGTCCACCGTGTGAAGTGGGGTACCCAAGAGCCCTAAGTTGCTAGAAGGTGCATGACAACTCTGAGTCCCTGTACCAAAGGCCATCCAAGATGTAAATCTGGCGTTGCTAGCTGCCGTTTCTAATACCTTTATTTCTTTGACCTGATTAAACAAACAAAGAAACCCCCCCCACCAAACCCTCAGTAGGTAATATTGGGATCTCTCCTCCATGAGCTTCTTCTCTCTCCCCATTTTTCGTTCTTGTTTCTTTAAATGGTTAATTAAAGTCTCTACTTGTTACTTCACAAAGCCACAATTGTTTGTGTATCTACATTTGAGACTGGCAGTTGCTGTTTTACTTGATGGCTGAACATCAATAAAAGTTAAAACCGTTCTATTGAGGTTGAGCAAATCTTCCATAGTAAAGTCCACAGTTTTCTCCATTCAGAAATTAATTACAATGGGAATGTAGGTCAATGTATTTTATCGTTTGCACAGCAAAAGAATAGTATGAACTTATTAGGAATTTCTGACACAATATTTTATGCACAAAAATATATCATCATAAAGAAATAGAGCAGCTACACTGTGTATACTAAAAAGACATAAACTTTTCCATATGAAAGTAATATGCACATACCTAACAGTTTCAACAATTCAAATTAAAGCTTGAGTTTTACATTAGCTCCCTTAAAGAACCACTGGACTCTTGTAGAAAACAAAACAAAAAAAATGAAAATAAACTTTTCTCTCCATACTCTTCTGTCAGGTCATATTTTTAGATCTTTTCTCCTGATATTTATTTTTTTTTCCCTTTCTTCCTGAATAAAAGAAAATTTTTGCTGTTTGGATATCCATTAACTCATGCTGTTTAATTGCCTCCTAAAGTAATTTGTAATTTAAACTGCCCAGATGTAAACAATTCTGCTTTATGAGAATTTTCAAAGTTCCAAAATCGCTTTTCATCCTGCATTTTAAAAATGGGACCTGACTCCTAAGACATTTACAACTTACAACATGGAGCAAAGCAATGCCAAAATAACTTTGAAAATTTAGACCTTAGTCTCCAAACTGCATTTCCCAACAAAGATACCAAGTAGAGCCAATTATGATGTGGACAAGTGTCCACTTGTAACTAGATTGACACAGGTTACTTCAATCATTTTAATTTGTATTCCAATAATACTTAAAGCCACAAATTTAAACTGAGACTTGACTGTATTAGGCACTACATGAACACAGCAAGAGACAGCCCTTGCCCCAAAGAGCTTGTAATGTGAATAGAGAACATAAAGGATGGGAGAAAAGAAATACTGTTATTAACACTGTTTAACAGGCTGGGAACTGAGGCACAAAACAATTAAGTTGCTGTGACTTGACTTGACTGAACTGAAACTCTCTCAGGAAGTCCAGGGCAGATCTTTTAACTGAGCCCAAATCTACTGAGTCCCAGGCTGGTGGATTAACCAAAAACTCATTGGCCGTGTCTACACTAGCCAAAAACTTCGAAATGGCCATGCAAATGGCCATTTCAAAGTTTACTAATGAAGTGCTGAAATACACACCCAGCGCTTCATTAGCATGCGGGCGGCTGCGGCACTTCAAAATTGATGCGGCTCGCCGCCGCGCGGCTCATCCAGACGGAGCTCCTTTTCTAAAGGACCCCGCCTACTTCGAAGTCCCCTTATTCCCATCTGCTCATAGGAATAAGGGGACTTTGAAGTAGCTGGGGTCCTTTTGAAAAGGAGCCCCGTCTGGATGAGCCGCATGGCAGCGCACTGTGTCAATTTCGAAGTGTCGCATGCTAATGAAGCACTGAATATGTATTTCAGCACTTCATTAACAAACTTTGAAATGGCCATTTGCATGGCCATTTGAAGTTTTGGGCTAGAGTAGACATAGCCATTGTTTCCTGAGAACACTACCTAGCCAGTGGATAGACTTTGCATTTCGGCTAATATAAATTTAGACCAGATTTGCACCTAAAGGAAAAATCTCTCACCTTTTTCTAGTTTTCAGGGTAATCATGGGTGAAATCTTGGTTCTCTTTAAGTTAATGAGAATTTTTCTTTTGATTTCCTGGGAGCTGGGATTTTACCCCTATAATTCAGGCAGAATAATTATTCCTTAACATTTTTTTCAAAATTTTCAGTAAAGTATTGCTGTTATAGCTTGGTTTCTAATGCATTGTATTTGTATTGAAACAGGGCATGACATAATGAAAAACATATCTCACACCTTAATGTCACTTTTATTCTTGCCGCTGAAATTGTCTTGAGCTCTCATATCACTGGGTGACACATTCAGTTTCTCACATTACTTCATGAAAAAATGCATATGCTGAGAATGGAAATAAAGCCTTAGATTTCTCATAACTGTAGAAAAACATAGTGTTTGTCACTGAAGAATACTGTGACGCAGATCCTACGTGCTTGTGTGACCTTATAAACTTACAGAAGCTGTGATCAAAAAACGTTTCCCAGCACTCTTAAACTATTACCCCAAGAAACACACAGAAAATGAAACATACATGTTATTTACACTGAGATGAAAGCAATTGTCATGCATTTTTCTCTTTGGCCTTTGAGTAGGTTTCATTTCATTTCAGTTGGTTTCAATAATAGGTTTAGCTTAAACCATTTCAGGAGCCAGATCCTGTGCTATTGATACAATTGACACCACATTTAGTAGGGGTAGGACGGGGGCCTAGTTCTGTATTAATCCATGTAGATAAATAAAAAAAGGTAGAGAACCTAATCTTCCAGCCCTCAATCAGATATCACTTCTATTACCATAATTGCCTGCACTCACAGACGTTAACATGTGCTCAATAACTATACACTTCATACTTAAATATCTGAGTCATCTTATCAGGAGCTACACATTTTACTTACTTTGGCTCAGGGACATTTCCTGTCATATTTGAACTGTGTGCTGAGCACACAGATGACGCTAAAGGAATAGTACAAACCATGACAATGATAATTGATTTTATGGAGTCTATGGACGCAACTGCTGTTCTTTGTTCTGGAACTGGCCTGTGCAAAGACACAACCATAATATTCACATCACACTTTCTCATTCCATCTTTTTCTTGAACTCAGAGGAAAAAATGACATAACAAAATGGTTTTCAGTTAAATTATAGGATTGCACAGCAGCCATTGCCTGACATCCCAGTATGGGGCAGAACCTGCCACCCCTTGGGGGTTAAGTGATCACCTCTCATCTGACTCCCATTCTCTATCCTTCCTGAGCTCTGTGCTGCTTTTCATTCTGAGGCATCCCTCCCAATTGTCTGAGACCATTTGCTGAAATGACCTTCTTGAGTTTGCTACCATCTATCAGTGTCCTCTTTTTCTACAGCATGCAGCAAAGAGATTAGTGAATAGGGAGCTAGTCCTCAGAGACCTGGGTTCTACCTCCTGCATAACCTCAGGCCAGTGCTTTAGGGACAGAGTTTCAAAGACTTTTAGGAATCCAAAGATGCAGCTAAGCATCTAGTGAGTTTTACAAAGCACTTAACCTTCTAGGTGCTTTTTAAAATACCACTTGGTGCTTAAAAAATCTTTGAAAAATCTCTGTGTGCCTTACTGCTCCATCTGTGCACTGGGGATGATAACAGCCCTGATCTATCTCACAGAGGGGATGTGAGGAAAAATAGGTTAGATGTTGTGCAGCACTCAGTCTCTTCTCTTGGCTTTGGCCCCTTCTTTTCACCTATCCCATCAGATCCCCCTCTTTCCTTAATGTAACCTTGGCCATAAGTCTTCTGAGTCCCTTTTGTGGCTCTCCTTAAACCCCTTGTTCCCCTAGAGATTTATATTTTACAGGCTCACCTAAGGACTTCCAGATTCTTAATTCAGATACCTGCCCTTTCTTATCTTAATCATTTTAATTATAAACAAAATACTGACCCCCTGTCCCAAACAAGAACTCACCTTCAGTTAAGAGCTCTACTTGCGGCTAGCCTAAAACTAAGTAGTAAGGAGTGGGGGTGAGGGCAAAAGCACTTCTGCTTCCCCTCAGCTGAAGCCCTGAAATCAGAGTGAGTGTGGGGCATCATTAATAAATAAATAAATAAATAAATCAGCAGCTCCTAATGGGTTTTGAGGCAAAAGCAAGCTGGGAGACTAAGGCCATGTCCACGTGGCGCTTTAGCACAGGGCTGCTGCCAGCAGTGCTACGCTAATGACAGTTCTAGAAGTTGCAAACGGAGATCCATTTGCAAACTCACGCAGCTAATTAGCATAGCCATGCAAGATTTCGCTGTTGGCAGAGGGGAGCACCGGCAGTACAGGGGCCGTGTGGAGGGCCCTCTGCTGGCTAAGCCCCTCCCCCCAGCTCTTTGGCAACAGGGGGTGGGGTTAGCCAGCACAGGCACATCCATTCAGCCTCTGTACTGCCGGCTCCCCCCCGTGCTCTGCTGACAGCGAAATCTTGTGCAGCTACACAAATTAGCTGCACGAGTTTGCAAATGGGCCTCTATCTGAAATTTCTAGAACTGTCATTAGCATAGCTCTGCTCGCAGCAGCCCTGTGCTAAAGGGCCATGTAGACATGGCCTTAGTCTCCCAGCTTGCTTTTGCCTCAGAACCCATTAGCAGCTGCTGATTTTTTTTTAATGCTGCCCCACACTCACACTACAAGTCACAGCTGGAAAAGGTGATTCTCCCTTCCCCCACCTCTTTTCACTAAGCTACCTCCTATGTAATCAAAAATAATGCACTGCTGCTCACTTGATTGAAGGTCAGTCTGGCTTAGATAGTCGTTCGGAAATTACGCCTATATTACAAGCACTGCAAACTAGCTGATAGTCCTGCCAAATCCAAAGGTAAGTTCACAAGACAGAGAAGTGCTTTCTTTTTACCTCTGCAACTCGCATAAAAACAATAAGACACAATTAACCTAGAGTTATTCACACACTGAATTGTCTCCTGACGGACTTTTTCTGACCAGCCATGTATATGTTCTTAAGGACTTTATAGGACTGAAATATAGTACTGCTCCTTTCTTGGTGTTTTATTCTGCTTTTCTTTTTCTATATGTATTTCTTTCCTTTCCTCCCTTTGTCTCTTCCATTTCTTGTAGTCACTTTTTCTGTACCCTGGGTGTTTGTCACACCCTTTCTCCTTCATGGCTTGTTTTACTTAGAATTGTAGAATCATAGGGCTGGAAGGGACCTCAGGAGGTCATCTAGTCCAGCCTCCTGCTTCAAGCAGGATCAACCCAAACTACGTCATCGCAGCCAGGACGTTGACAAGCTTGGACTTAAGAACCTCTAGGTATGGAGAATCCACCACCTTGCTAGGTAAGGCATTCCAGTGCTTCACCACCCTCCTGGTGAAGTAGTTTTTTTTTCTAATATCCAACCTACTCCTCTCCTTCTGTAACTTCAGACCATTGCTCCTTATTCTGCCATCTGTCACCACTGAGAACAGTTTCTCTCCATCCTCTTTAGAGCTCCTCTTCAGGAAGTTGAAGGCTGCTATTAAATCACCCATCAGTCTTCTCTTCTGTAAACTAAACAAGCCCAAATCCCTCAGCTTCTCCTCGTAAGTCATGTGCTCCATCCCACTAATCATTTTTGTTGCCCTCTGCTGAACCTGCTCCAGCACATCCACATCCTTTTAATACTGAAGGGCCCAAAATTGGACACAGTGTTCCAGATGTGGCCTCACCAGTGGCAAATAGAGAGGAACAACCACTTCTCTAGATCTGCTCACAGTACTTCCATTCCCTTGTCTGTCCCACTGCCTCTTTATTTTCTAAACTTCTCCTTTGCATGCTGGTGTGATTCTAAAGGAGCACATTGAAGTAGCATGAAAGAGCTAAATAAAAAGAAAAGGGGAAATGGAGGATGCCAGAAAATGCCTCAGAGATGACTTACAATACTCAAAAGGTACTTTAGAAATGTAAGTGCCCTGGAGCCCTTGTAGGCAGGTACTTCAGAAAATAGGTATCCTGCTCAAAAAATACCCTGGAGCACTCCAAATCATAGTAATGGCAAGACCAGTGTATGAAATGAAAAATCCATGTGCAATACACGGGGGAAGCTTTTAGGGATGTGCAATCACCATTGCTTTTTGTATTATGTGCAGCACAATTTCACGGTATAATTGCATTTAAAAAAGCCAACAGGGCACAGAGATCACAAAACAAAAAACACTTGAGGCTTTCCGCCCTTTGCCCCAGACAATCACCTTTCTTCAGTACTATATTGATCTTCCTAACCCTTAGCACATCATCTCTCATCTCATGCAGGCAGCTGTAGCATGGAGACATTTTCCCTCCCATTACATGTCTTTCATACCACTGGATGATTTTATAAACCTTCAGCATCTCCTTTTGAAATGTGCACATAAAAATTAGTTGATTGGTTCTCATACCCACCCTGACACTAGCTCGATAGGATCCTTTGCAAGTCCAACTGTCTCACATCAGAGGACACATGTCAAATGATTATTGGCAGATCTGTAACTTGATCAGGAAAAAAAGTGTGATAGGATGTTAACCCCCAAATTTAAAATTCAAACTTTGATCAAACATTAATCATAAAATCATTGTTGTTCTTTTGACCTGCATTTTAAATGATCCCAAGAGATATTTTCACTTTACACAAAATGGCAACACTAGCCCTACTGCCTCTTACTTTTGTGTCTTTATTATGCTGTGCTGTGGAGAAGAGCCACAGTCTTTTTTTCAGTGCATTTTCTTTAATATTACGAGGTGCTATTATTTTGGGAATTATGTGTCCTGTGCTTTTGTGTTTGGGCTTTATCCCTATGGTTATATAGACTTTTTGATGAGATTAAATTCAATATCATGGGGACATTTGGACGGAAATAAAAATGGTCTTAGATTGATGAAATATTCACTGTCACTGAATATCTTCGCCCTGATTGAGTCTGTAGATCAATTAGCACATTATGTGGGGGATAATTTAAGATACACTTTTGTACTGTAAGTATAAATGATTAAAGTAGATGAGAGTGCAATTTATAATGACCACACACTTCTGGCAGAAAGAACTGGCATTTTTCTTTGACATGTCTTTGGTCAGGCTGTCTCATTAAATATATGCAGACTCCTATCTTCTTGGTTTCAAAGTTTTATAATGAACACAGCTATGTGTCTCTAAAAAATCTAAATACTTCAGGCCTATAAGTGGTCAAGATGCACCTGGATTTACAAACACCTGAAATTTGTAGCTCATAATTACACACATGATTAGGGTATGCCTACACAGTGTTGCCAGCAACAATAATTTAGGTTCAGGACTGGGTTCGCAGAGAATAAAAAAACACTGACCATATATCTGTAGGCACAACCAATTTATTGCCCAGCAAGCTTTGACCAAACCCTTAACTCTCAGTTTCTCAAGCATAACAGGAATCCAGCTTCTTCTGTCCCTTCAGCAGCTAGGCACCCCAGGGAGATGCAGATGAGTGGGAGTTCTTCTCACAGTTCTGAGGCACCGGTACCCGGTCCATTGGTGAAGTCCAAATTGCATTATTTTTTCTGCTGCTTACATATAGGTTTTTTTCCTGCCTTGCTATGCAGTTCCATCAGGTAACTCATTATCGTTTAAGATATTGCCTTCATTGCTTTTGCATGATTGTAAGGGTGAGCTGTCTGACTTGCTCCTTCAGGAGGCCATTAGTGCACTCCACCAGCCCTGCTGCCTGGGGATGGTTGCTGTGGGCTGGGCTTATTGGCCTTGCCTCACTCCAAGAGCTGGGCCACTCCCCCGCCCCCAGGGTCTTACTGAAGAATCCCAAGGGCACCGGATGCCCCAATGCATTTGGCACAGGCTCCAGGTGGCCTGGTTTCCCTGGGCTGATACTTGCAATTCTACAGGATCCATTCCCCAGTGTCCCAGGGCCAGGGTGGTAGCCACAGCCACCTTTGCTTGCTGGAAATCCTTTTCCTGCTCATTACCCCATTTAAAGGTAGCTTTTTTCCTGCTGACTTCTTAGGTTTTTTGCTAATCATCTATGCCTTTTGATCTGCATATTTAACCATTTGAACAACATTATTATCAAGACTCAGAGTATGGCTGCTTAATAGTTCCAATAAAGCCTGCATACCATTGGTTCCTGGGCAATATTAATTTCTACTGCATTTAATAGTTTTGCACATTTATACAAACATGCCAAAACTCATTAAAATCTTACAGGGAGGGAAACCAACAGTGGTCAATTCATTAGTTTTAAACACTGAGCCTCTCTGTTAATCCTGTGGTTCGAGGTGTCCTTGACTTATTTTCAAATACTTTGTTATTGTATTCCCCTTTTTAAAGCAATTCTTTAAAGACATTCCCTTTCTCCTGGACAGAGTGTTGTATATTTTTAAGTGTCTATTCATGGTGATGCCTTCAGGAGTAAGTTGGGATGGTAACTATTAGGAGGCTGACTCTCTCCTTCATCAGGTATGCTTCCCATTTTAACTGGAATTGATTTAGATTTTGGCAGATAGTTTTTCCAAAACCTGGTTCTTATCTTAAGGTGATGGTTTTAGTGCAGTAGCCTGTGCCCATGGCTCAATAGAAGATGGTTCAGCTGGGTCATTCCACATGTCCCCAGTGCAGCTTCCATTAAAATTGTTTCATGTTTGATCTTTTAATTTGCCTAAGGCCCCCTCTTTCAATTTCTGTCCCTAGTCTGACAGCATTGTAAAAATGTCAGCATTCTGTTGCTTAGTAAGAAGGGATGGCACATTTTTTCCTTCTTTTTTTTCTGCAAATTCTTAGCAGCTGTTTTCAATCAGTTAAAGGACGAAAATGTTATCTGTTTAGAATGTTTGCTGCCCTGTCCTAAGGGTTAGCACTTTCCAGTGATTTATTGACTACATTACCTCCTTTCTCTCTCTGGGTTTTTCCTTCTTCTGCACTTCCAATGTCTTCAGCACTTTTTGGATACCAGAGGGGAAAAAAACCCTTCAGCTATCTCCCTCTCAAACTGCACAACAGGTATTACATGATACCACAGTTGAGAACTCAAACTCCAAGCCGATGTGCAAGTCCAGGCTGGAATTTGGTGCTCCATGTTATCCTCTGCCAGGCCCTTCTGCTTTCCTTTTTTCCACATGGTGAGCAAGATGTACTAAGAAAACCTTGCTTGCTGCCCCAGTTTGTTGCTGGCAAGGGTAATATAGGTTCGACACTGGGTTCTCTGAGCACAAAAACACTGACGAGGTATTTGTAGGAACAAACAGTTTATCATCTGACAAGCTTTGACCAAACCCTTAACTATCAGTTTCACAAACATAAGAGGCAAGTGGCTTCTTACATTCCTTCAGCAGCTGCAGACCCCAGGCAGCTGTGGATGAGCAGGAGTTCTTCTAACATTTCCATGGCACTGGTACCAGGTCCATTGGTGAAGGCCAAATTACATTGATTTATGTGCTGCTTATATACAGTTTTTTTTCCTGCCTTTCTATGCAGTTCCGTTAGGTCACTCATTACCTTTTATGGTATTTCCTTCTTTGCTTTTGAGTGATCATGACATTTGGTTTCACTAGATTACAACGTTTGTTCCCTTTGTTTTATCCTTATCTACATATGTTCTCCTAAAATGCCACCACTTCTCTCGAATGGTGGATAGTCCTAAGGCTCGTCAGATATGGGGGAGTATGTTGCCAAACCATCCCTAAACTGTTGCATAGAAATTTCATCTGCAACTAACCCCTACACACAGCAGCATTATTTCAAAATAAACTATTTCAGAAGAGCTATTCCAATATAGCGTATTTCAGAATAACACAGCTACGCATAAAGATGCATTTCAAAATAACACTTAGCTATTTGAAGGGGGAATGTAAACAAACCAGATCAGTGAATAGCAATGAGGTGTTCTGCTGTATATGCAGCACCTCACTAGCATAATTCCCTCCATGTAAACTTCAAAGTTGCTAACTACAAAGCAGCAGCAAGCTGTAAAGCTGCGGGCACTTCCAAGTACCCACAAAACTTCAAAGTTCCCTTACTCCCAAAATGTTTTCACATAAAAGACGGGAAGAAGGGTTCTTTCAAAGGTGAGGTTTACTTTCGAAAGAGCAGTGTCCACACTGGTTTTCTTCTTTTGAAAGAAGAATATGCAAATAAGGTGCCAGATATGTAAATGTGTACCTCACTTGCATTTTCAGTTTCCCCCATTTGCAAGCCTCTTGCAAAAGAGGAATGCAAGTGTCGACCCACTAGATTAGGTGTCCAGCTCCTACTGAAATCATTGGAAATTGTGAATGGGGTTTTTCAAAAGCACTTCAGTGATTTGGAGTACAAATCTTCTGAAATTCAATGGGACTTGTGATCCAAACTCACTTAGGCTCCTTTGAAAATGGTAGGAATAATAGACTATAATCTCATTGATCTACATATGCAACTGTGGTTGGCATTAATGTGCTAGAGACTGAGGGCACTATGTAATTATTATTTGTTATAGTGGATAGCCATAGGAAAACATGAGTATTGTGTGAGCACAGAATAGATGGCAATGGTATTATGCCATAAATAGATTGGGAACATTGTAACACAGCATAGAATGTTCTTATTAAGGCCCCTCTTATGAACCAAACTGGATGAGGGTTGAAAGAGAGTACTGCTGGACCTTTGTTCAGTGCAAATGGTGAAGACTGCTCATATGGGAACAATTTACACAAACATCAAGTGTCAGGTTAGTTCAGAGAGTGTTAGTGTTGCTTTAGAAACTCCTTGTGGAATCTGCCTTTGTGTGCAACATCAGCCACTGCCTTGGAGTACCTTTTTAACCTTCACCTGAACATCTATTTTGTTACATTAACCATGGTGCAAGAAATTAGTGTGAAAGTAAATTGGCTTTACCTTAATTTTAATTTTTGGAATGGGGCAGTGACTCAGATGCCAGAAGGAGGGAGCCATCACTAAGAGACTGTGAAAGGGGAGTCTGAATATTAATTCTCCATGTAGGGCAGCTAACATACAAGTAATTACTATAATGGCAAAGAAGTTTTTTTAATATTATTTTGGTGAAGGACCTTCATTTTATGTTGATTTAAATTAAATGATGCCCATGATAGTATGTGAAGAGGAAAATGAAAAGAAAAGAGACTATCTTTACAAGTATATGTTTTAAAATAATACTTTCATTAGTAGTTTTGGCTTAAAGATCTTCTATATTATGTAAGTCACATCTGGCCACTGGGGTTCAGAGGTCTTCTCTTGAGACATTAGACTCCTTGTAAATATCTATTATAGCAGCAGATCCAATAGCAACTCGCAAAGCACAGCACAAGGCACTGTTAAGGGATATTACTTTTCATTAATTTGCATTGATTCTTGTTTCAACACACCAGTTCAGGTTCATGCACAGGAAATAAGCTCTTGCAGTAGAGTGGCCTGTGCTGACCTCTCAACATATTGAGATCTTAGAGCACTGCCTTTAATTCCTTTACCTCTCAAAGTCTCATATTCATAAGTCAAGTCAGCCTCATGCTGCCCATTGTGGCTATGTCTACATTAGAGTGCTCTGTTGACAAAAGTTTCTGTCAGAAGACACCTTCTGACAAAACTTGTTGACAGATTATGGCTAAACTTCCTTCCAGATTGAAAGAGTGAGCCATTTTCTCAACAAAACAGCCAACCAGAAGCACAACAGAAAGGGCTGCCCAGTGTTCCAGAAGTCCAGTCTGTTGATAGGGGGCCCACCAGAATGTCCAGACTAGTTTTCCGTCAACAGAATCTGTCAAGAGAGGCATTCTGACACACCGTGGGGAGCAACAGATTACTGTCAACAGAAGTGCTCCATTCTGTTGATGTCAAGTATCAGAGGGGTAGCCGTGTTAGTCTGGATCTGTAGAGCAACGAAGGGTCCTGTGGCACCTTATAGACTAACAGAAAAGTTTAGAGCATGAGCTTTCGTGAGTTAACTCTGAAGAAGTGAGTTAACTCACGAAAGCTCATGCTCTAAACTTTTCTGTTAGTCTATAAGGTGCCACAGGACCCTTCGTTGCTCTACATTCTGTTGATGGAACATCTTGGGAATGTGGATGCTTCACTGGTTTTGTTGACAAAAATGCCAGTTTTGTCAACAAAACTCTCTAGTGTAGACATATCCTGTGAGAATAGCTCCTATTAGGAAAGGAAAAACTCCACCAGTTTCAATTTGGAATTTTCTCCATTATGGACCAGTTTTTCATTTTTTTTTTCAGAAAAACCCCAGGTTTTACTCCTTTAACTAAAGATCTGCAAAAGGTAAGCGATGTGCACATTGATGCCCCCTCACCTTACCACTGGTGCACCTCCACATGCACTGTTTCAAAAGGCTCCTCATACCGTGTTTCCCAACTAGCCTCCCCCTGCCATCCATTTAAAAGGATACCTGTGTCCCATTCAGAGGGGAAACACTGTAAGTTAATGTGGCTTCTGGTGTTATTAGATTTCTCTGTTACCTTTACTGAGAAATCAGGGGGGCAAACAAGATACCAGACCACTTTTGACCAAGCAGCCTTAACTCCTCGTAATGTAGGTTTTATAATACAACATGCTATTTTTTCCACATGACCCCTGCTTTACACAGTAAATTCTATGGACAGTGAACAAGGGAAAGGATTTGAATAAGAAAAAATGATGTCTTCTTGTGTGTAAAGCATGGGACTGGGACCTTGTGAAGTACTCCTCTTTCTGGCTTTGCTGAAGAGTTCCTGTGTGATTTTGGACAAGGTTAGAGTAATGCATACACACAAGAGATCGAAATTAAGAATGCATGGGCTAACTTAATCCTGGAATTTAGAGTGCTAGTCTTTGAAACCTGAATGTTCTTTTTACATAGATTCCCCTCTCCTAATCCCTATGCACTGGAATATATAAATATATATTAATATATATTTCCAATTAATTTTTAAACTTGCCATTCTCAATCATCTAATTTCTGGGAGGTGCTGCAGAACAAGTTCGTTGCCAGGAGAGACTTGAGAGAGATGTATATACCTTGCAGATGAGCCGAGGAATAATATAAAAACAGTCTGACTCTTTTCTCACTTGTCCCATTCTTTCATTGTCCCCTCATGTGTCCACATGGAAAGAAGACAGCCTATAGCGGAAGCAATCTGGCAATTAATCGGGTTAAATACTTCTAAAGCTGGGTGAATTATTTCAGCCAACAATTGCCAACTCAGGTTGATCAAAACATTTTGTAAATTACTGTTGAAATCATCAAATTGTTTTGCTTGAACACTTCCCCACCGCCACCAACCCCCCCATTGAGCAAAAATTAAAATGTGTTTTTTCTCCATTTTTCTATGAAACATTCTGATGTTTCTATTCAACATTTTGATTTTTCTATTCAAAATTTTCTGTTTGAAAATGTATTTGTTTTTAAGTTTAAAATGTTTTGAGAAAAAAACAGAACCCCCAAAGACTGTTTATTGTGCAACTTAATTTTTGTTTCCATTTTTTTAAAATGACCCTATACCATGTATTTTACGTATGGCCAGTGAACCAAATAACATGCGTTATTCATACAGCTCCAGCTGCACCCAATTAAGAGTCCAAAGCCTGAAGGGATCATTGTGATCATCTAGTCTTTCCTTCTGTATAGCACAGGACAGAAAACTTACCCTCAAATTCCCAGAACACAACCTCTAGAACAAATATCCACTCTTGTTTTAAAACCTTTCTTCTGCACTATTCTGCAGCTTAGAATCCTTCCTTATAGTAGAATGTTAATGATATTGTAACACACAATACAAATGTTTTCCATAATTGGCTAACATAGAGAAATGTATTTTCTTTCCTAGGAGGACTGCCTATCTGGAGGGATAAAAGAAAAAAGCAAAATAAAGTACTGTTGTTTATCAGACTTCCTATCAAATTCAAAGAAGGAATCACAATGTAGAATATCTTATTAAAATAGAAATGTCAAGTCTAGAATGAGCTCTGAAGGACGATAAAAGGTAAAGTTCCCTTTTAAATACCATGGCATTGCTAGTTCATTAGCTGGGAACTTGGATTGTTAACTAAGCTGTCATCCAGAATTTAGAATTAATTATATAGAAATAGCACTTTGATTTTCTTAGTCGTCACAAAGATTTAAATACCACTTCTTAGTACCTGATTTTTCACTAATGAGAATTAGATTGTGAGCAGAATACCAGTCTTCTTAACAGTGGTGCGTGTGCTGTGTGCACATTTTTGGGGGGTGAGGCTAAATTCAGCCCCTTGTATCAGACAAATGAGCCCTCTGCTTGTGTCTTTTGTGCAAGTATAATGGGGAAGGATGAGAATCCCATAAAAATGAAGGACCAGTGGTAAAGAAGCCAGTATGGAATTCATGAGATTACAGTTCAGCTGCTGTCTGTAGGAGCTAGGCCAAGACACATGGTCTTTCTATGACACAATTCTACATGTATCAAATGGGGAGAACAGCCCTTCTTTGTCTCTCAGGAGTGTATTTTGAGGACAAATTACTAGGGTAGTGCAATCCTACAAATAGCGCTTGCTTTGGCACTCAAGCCACCCAAGCATTTGAAACATTCACGTAGGTTCTGTGGTCTGCTACAGGAGCAGTGCAGTGCACGTTACCCACTTACTCAGCATATATTATATATCAGTTAATATTGACCATTAGTCTGCTCATGGCAATTCTCTTCACACTTCGATGACTATTACCACCATGAACTTAAAAAGAGTTTGTCTTGATTTTCCTCCAACACAACCTCACTACAATGAGGAATGTACTATAAGGTGGATTCACAAATAGGGGAACACTTTAACATCCCTGGACATTCCACAATGGAGTTAAAAGTAGCCATTTTTCTATGATTGATTTTTCCACAAGATTACTGAGGGAGACATCTGAGCTGGAATTCATTTGCAAATTCAACACATTTAAATTAGGGCTTAACAGAGATTTCAATGGTATTATGCATTACAAGGGCAATTTCTCATTACCTAAAAAAATTGTTCATTTTAAGGTGCTAAAGGACTGCTTGTTACATTTGTAAGTAGTACATAATCATATTAAATTACCATTCCTGAAAATGTTTGGTGGTTGGGTTGGACTGATGACTGCCATGTTTGAATGCTACAGTTAACTGTATGAGCTACTGGAATATTTTTAATGACATTGACATTCAGTTCATTAGTTATTCAAGACTTGTTAAAAGTGAATAGCTGTGAAGAAGCATTTTCAGTTGTCAGATTAGTCACCTACCGTTTATTATACTTATTTTCAATGGTAATTAATTATTTCTATTACTTTCCTATGCTACTCTTCACTCCCTCCTCAAAAAAAAAGTCTTTAATAACAGACACTTGTTTACTCATTAACCTTACTGTACTCATTATTTTTATGGTTTTGGTTGCTTAATACCATAATTAAACATTATACTTTCTAGGAAAATTAAAGACACTAGGCAAGATACACATCTGGTGTAAAATCCAAAATAAGGAAGCTGCAGAATTTACACAGGAAAAATATCTAACTTTCTCGGTATGACCTCTGCAGCTGATGCTACTTTCTCAGTCTGCTTACGGTGATTCCTGGAGAATGCCCCTTTCTGTTAGGGCATATTGCTGTGTCTACACTACCATTTCTCTTTCGAAAGAGGCATGCAAATGAGGGAAATCAAAAATTCAAATGAGGTGCAGATGTACATATTCAGAACCTCATTAGCATATTCTTATTTTGAAAGAGCCTCTTTCAGTAGAAGAAAAGTAGTGTAGATGTGTATCTTTCAAAAGTAAATCCCATCTTTGAAAGAACCCTTCTCCCTTAAAAAAAATAGGAAGAAACATTCTTTCAAAAATGGGGTTTATTTTTGAAAAAGCCATGTCTACACTGCTTTTCTTTTTGTGGAAGAAGCTCTTTTGAAAGGAGACTACACAAATGAGGTGCCAAATAAGTAAATCTGCACCTCACTTGCATTTTCAATTTCCCTCATTTTCATACCTCTTTCGAAAGAGGAATCCTAGTGTAGATGTAGCCTTTGAGTTAAAACTAGGGTTCTTCCATCCCAGCAAAAGGGAATTTTAGACATCGCAAAATGTAAACTGGAGGCTGTAGCAGTACATTCTGGGAAGGAGTTACAAAGACTATAAAGAGCAACTAGCATGAGAATTCACGTATGGGACTGTACTGAGAAAAATCTGAAGGAAGTAATTCCTCTTTCTCATTCTCAATGGGCACTAGTGGATCCCAAGAACTTGGAAGTATTTCAATTGTGAGATTTTACGACTCGTATTTCAAGCTTTTCTTTGCACTCACGAGGGCTAGACACTTACTTTAAAAAGCTGCCATTGTCATGTAAATAACATGATCTTCAGGATCTGTGACTTTGGAGTTCAGTTGAACAGAACTGGTGCCAAGTCCTCCTCTCTCCCCTTTGTCTTCTCTCCAAAACCCTTATGGTACCATTATGTAGTCGATCTTGCCTTATGTGCATTTTAAGTTTAGTAGCTTTCTTCAACTAGGTAGAAGCCAGCTTTCATAAATGAATGCTTCAAGTAGTATGGCACCTGGACATCTTGAAGTTCTAGAACCCAAAGGACACTGCTCCACAAATAAATATTGCTCTCACTTGAAGAAGTATTTTTAATAAAATACTAGCTTTTCACTCTGACAATTCAGTTCTCCTCACTGAATTTCAGACTCCAAGAATTGTTAACAAGGAAGTGGGAGGGAAAGCAAAACACCTAGCTGAAGTGTACTGTGCAGGAAATCAATATGTATTTGCATACATACTTTTCTACATTTTTTCAGCTTGCAAAAGGAATTTTTGAATTTCTAAATACTTTAAAATAATAGTTCATATTCAGGAGTACATTATATATCACCAAAAACAAACCCACACATTTTATCTTGATTTACTGGCTTTCAGAACTCAGTCCAGTAAATGACTACATATTCTTTGCTCTCTACCACATCTGCAGGAAAAATTCATAGTTGCAGTAAGTAGGTCAAACATATTACTTCTGTACTGAAGAAAACAATTCGTTAAAATCTGCACAGGAATGTGGATTTTATCACTGTAAATCAAAAGACTGTCTTTTGAATGATGACGAGTGCAGTCTAATTCCTCCTCTATGCCCTGGCATGTGTGGTTGCTTTTACACATTCCTCCTCCCGTTGGGAGGGGGCATGGTAACGAGGCAATTTGAAGCAAGCTAATGAATCGCTAATGTGCATATTCAGTGCCTCATTAGCATAATTACAGCCACATGAATTTTGAAGTGAAGACTTGGAATTGCAGATTGCCTACATGCAGGCAGCTTTGAAATAAGCATCCCACTTCAATATTCCCTTACTCACACAAAACTAGATTGTAGTAAGGGAATGTCAAAGGGGGGCGCTTATTTCGAAGCTGCCCCCATCTACACTGTCAATCTGCAATTCAAAGTCTGCACTTTGAAATTCACGTGGTTGCAATTAAGCTAATAAGGTGCTGAATATGCACATTAGTGCCTCACTAGCCTGCCATCCCTGACAGGAGTGGGCAAGTATAGAACCAGTCTGTGTTACTTGAGATAAGATTGTTGCTATCTACATGAAGAGCATTCCTGAAAAAATCTTGCCAGCACAGGGTTCAAGGAGGTGTGCAGAGGCAATAAACGTAGGATTACACATTACTAATTTTCCAGAAAACATGTCTGTACTCCAGGAGCTCATGCTATTGACTATACCAAACACGTGTCAGTCACAAGATCCAACTGCCCCCGCCCACCAACCAACAATCAACTGAATACGAAACTCTGTTGGAACTCTTGTCAGATGTGCTTTTTAGCTAGTGTTTTCCTCTTGTGTGTTAGGCTGTGTCTACACTTGCATTCCTCTTAAAAGAGGCATGTAAATGAGGGAAACATAAAATGCAAATGAGGTGCAGATTTACATATCTGATGTCTCATTTGCATATTCTTATTTCAAAGGAGCTTCTTTCGAAAGAAGAAAAGCAGTGTAGATGCAGCTGTTTTGACAGTAAACCCCATCTTCAAAAGAACCCTTATTCCCTTTTTTAAGGGAAGAAGGGTTCTTTCAAAGGTGGGGTTTACTTTTGAAAGATCCACGTCTACATTGCTTTTCTTCTTTTGAAAGCATCTCTTTCTAAAGAAAAATATCCAAACGAGGCACCAGATATGTAAATCTGCACCTCATTTGCATTTTATTTCCCTCATTTGCATGCCTTTTTCAAAAGAGGAATGCAAATATAGACACAGCCCTACTGTATGAGTGAATTAAGAGGAAAAGAGTGTCCCTGTGCCTTACCACCCCTAAACACACTCATCCAACATAAAAAAAAATCTGGATCCTTTATATGCTACTACATATTAGCTCCTGAAATAATTTAAATAGACTTTGTCCAGGAGTCAAAATAGCATAGCTCCAGGGCTGAGCAAATGACTGTAGCACTACCCTAGTTGAAATACAAGTCTTTAGTTGGGCTTGAATTAGTTGGGAATTAATTTCTAATTAATTTCTAATCATATTTCATATGATTGGAACACATTCTTGAGACACAACACTACCCTAATGTCAAATATCTAGTAACGTTTCTTTTTACCACATACCTCTCATCATCCACTAATAATTGTGTATGGAGCATTGTGAGGTATTATCAAGAACAGTTACTTAAAGTATTTTAAGGGAATAATCTGGCTAGTGTATACTTGTACCCATGTGAAGACCCATTGTCTCTGTGGCCCTGAATAAAGTGAAGGATTATATTTGTACAAATATTGTTGCTGGTCAGTTCCTTGATCTTTTCCACCTGTGTTCTAACTATTGCTTATTCTTGCAAATAAAACACAAAGTGTTGCGTTCTTGAATAAATTCACACAGGCTCTCAAAATGCAAATATATCTCTGTTTCCACTGACAAGAATGGTCTGATCAAGCAGTAAAAAGCAAGCAGGACACGGATAGGGTGCACTCATGATTGCATTTTTTCTGAGTTCTTTGCAGTGCTAGCAAAACAAGCAACCATAACATTTGACTGTCAATCATTTGAAAAATAAATTACTTTGCCTTGCATCTTAAGCTTATGTTTAAAAGACCCTTGAGCGTGTATGCCCACTTGCTTTTCTTTGTTATGTTTGTTTGTTCAAAATATTTTGAACTTTGCGATGGGGCACAAAGGGCATAATAGAAACATTTTGGTTGAATTCTTATTTTGGAATAGTACTCAATAAAATGAATGATTGATGTCTAGCTTTGAAATCTGCAAAGAAACTTTTATTTGTTTAAAAATATGGTCTCAAGTCTCTATTAGACTACACTTACTTCATGGAATTTATGGTTTTATATATATGTATCTTCAAGGGAAGCTGATTATAAGGGTCTGGTGGAATAAAACCTCCAATAATATTATGTTACAACCGTGATTGTAGTGCTTGTATTCCAGTAACACCAACTGCCTCTTATGACTCTCAGTCAAGCTACAGTGCACATTTCCCCCACTGCCAGGATTCTGGCTCTAGAATATATGGACAAGGCACCAAAGGATAAGGCACAGAGCAAGGGCCAGACTTTTGTGGGAATGATTCCTATCATGTGCTCCCTATCTCCAATACTCCTTTTCCAGGCTCAGAAAGAACGTGGGTACACAAAAGTTTGAGCTTGGTGTGATGAGTATTGGGCAAGGCTCTTTGTTTCTGATCCAAACTGCCATTTTTAAAAAAAAAAAAAAGGATCAGGCTGTATATACTGGCAAATGGACATAATCATAGAGGCTGGGTCTACGCGTGCCCCTTCCTTTCGAAAGGGTCATGGTAATGAGCAGGTTTGAAAGATGCTAATGAGGTGCTGCAATGAATATACAGCGCCTCATTAGCATAATGGCAGCCACGGCAATTCTAAAGTGCGGCTTTTCGAATCACGCACCGCCCGTGGAGACGGGACCTTCCGAAAGGACCCCCCTGCAGTTTTCAAAAGCCCTTCTTCCTACCTGTGATTGGAAGAAGGGCTTTTGAATACTGGGGAGAGTCCTTTTGGAAGGTCCCGTCTCCACGGTCGGCGCGTGATTCGAAAAGCCGCACTTTAGAATTGCCGTGGCAGCCATTATGCTAATGAGGCGCTGTATATTCATTGCAGCACCTCATTAGCATATTTCAAACCTGCTCATTAACATGCCCCTTTCGAAAGGAAGGGGCACGTGTAGACCCAGCCAGAAAGAATAATTAAGAATTAAACAAAAGAACATGTTTGAAGGACTGATTTTCTATTTTACTGCCTTTGTTCCTCCGAAGGAAACTGCAGACCTTCTAACTCACCATCTCAGCTGTGTCCATTTTGTGCTTAGCATCTGCCTATAGCTGTGCACGGCTTGAATTCTAGTCCTATAAAGCAAAGTTAATTGAGAAAGCTGGGCTTTTATAACGCTGAGCCAGTTTTCCAATCTGCTTTTGTTCCACAAAGTAAACTCAATATCTGTATTTACAGTCTAATTATAGTCTAATTCCTTTAATTAGTTTTGTAGCAAAGACCCCTTCGAATTTCTTGTAAGTAGAAAACACAAATTAAATCCTTGCTCTTGCGCCTTTTTTTTTTTTTTAAATCCCACAACCCAGGACAGGAAAGAAGAAACCTAAGCAGCGGAGAGAAAAAATGAAGGCCTTAAGCATGGGCAGAGGATTTTATATATCTATTCCTTTGGTGGAGTCTCCTTTGTGATTATACTGCAGCCAGAAACAACGTGTCAAAAAAGAACTTGAAAATGCTACTTTAGAGAAGAAAAAGTATATGCATACACTCACTCTACACTCACTTCATGTTCTTGGACACTTTGTATATCCCCTTCTGCCCAGCTGGATTAAATCTGTGTTGAATCTTCCATTCCTGACCAAATTTTTAAGACAGATGTCCTCCCTCTCTGAATGATGGACCATGGCTATAGACTCCATGCCCCTCTTCTCCACCCACCAATGGGGAGGAAATGGTGCATCCTGGGAAATGTAGTCCAACCAGGGAGCCCAGCCCATAGAAAAGAAGTGGAGAATAAGGCACGGAAATTGCAATTTACATGAGGGACTGTGACACCCTTTGGATTAATACTATTTTGGGGTCTTAGTTAAAACATTTTGGTTTCCAGTATTTCACTGAAATTTCCTTATGATCAAAGTTTTATCAGAACAATGATGCTGTTTTCCAACCAGCTTTTACTGGAATAAGTCTATGTCTGCACCTGCCCCCATCTTTGAAGGGAGCATGACCATCAGGGCGATGAGAGATTACTAATGAAGCGCTGTGATGCATATATAGTACTTCAATAGGCAAATTCTCCCCCGCAGCAACTTGGAAGTCTTTAAATTTCAAAGTGCCAGCATGCCGTGTAGTCATGACCACTTCGAAGTGTCTGTGCTACTTGGAAGTGCCTTTACTCCCGACCATTTAAAATCTTGCATACATCTGCAGATCCTGCAACACCTGAATCTAAAAGCATATTTAAATGTATTTCTTTCCTCAGAGGCCAATTAAATACAATATTTAGAAAAAAACCCACAAAGGATCCCACCTGCTGGCTGGCAGAGATATTATGATAGGTGAGTAGGTTTTAAGACCAGGTTAGACAAACAACTGCCAGATCTAGGTGGTCTAGATCACTGCTTCTTTGGGTTTCCGGCTTTCTAATTCCAGAAAAACCAAACAACCTTACGCTGCCCACTGTCCCACACCTTCTTCTGAAATCCCATCCCTGCTCTGCTCCCTTCCAGATCTTCACCTCAGCTCATTCCATCACTTGCTCTCCCCTATCCTTGCTCACATGCTCATTTTCACTGCAAGGCTGAAACAGGTATATTTACTGTTTGGACACAGGTAATGCGTTATGTTGAGGTTTTATTTGTTATAAGACACTAGAGCTAGCATCAAAATAATCAAACAGAGTAATTTAAAAAATGAAATTTCACAAAAGTTTTCATTATTCTTTACTTCTCCTCTTCCCATTTTTGTAACCAGTTCCATGTTTTGGTTCACTAAATTTATGGTGTAATTAGGAACACACATTATCACAGCTGCAAAGGGTCCCTTAATGATCCCCACCTAATCACAAATCCAAATCCAGAGTATAGGTACAGAAATACACATGTCCAGAGATGTATACAATTAAATCTGCACAAACTGATTCCCACACCTACATGCAGGTACACAAGTGTATTCATTTGCACACATCTTTCACGCACTAAGACATATTCATCGACATCAGTGTTCCCTGTAAACTGAGTGCTTGGATGGCTGCCCAGGAGAGATTCATGTGATGCCCAGGTCACTAGGGCTACGTCTACACGTGAAGCCAACATCGAAATAGCTGATTTCGATGTAGCAACATCGAAATAGGCTATTTCGATGAATAACGTCTACACATCCTCCAGGGCTGGCAACGTCGATGTTCAACTTCGACGTTGCGCGGCACCACATCGAAATAGGCGCTGTGAGGGTACGTCTACACGCCAAAGTAGCACACATCGAAATAAGGGTGCCAGGCACAGCTGCAGACAAGGTCACAGGGCGGACTCAACAGCAAGCCGCTCCCTTAAAGGGCCCCTTCCAGACACAGTTGCACTAAACAACACAAGATCCACAGAGCCGACAACTGGTTGCAGACCCTGTGCCTGCAGCATGGATCCCCAGCTGCCGCAGCAGCAGCCGGAAGCCCTGGGCTAAGGGCTGCTGCCCACGGTGACCATAGAGCCCCGCAGGGGCTGGAGAGAGAGCATCTCTCAACCCCCCAGCTGATGGCCGCCATGGAGGACCCCACAATTTCGATGTTGCGGGACGCAGATCGTCTAAACGGTCCCTACTTCGACGTTGAACGTCGAAGTAGGGCGCTATTCCGATCCCCTCATGAGGTTAGCGACTTCGATGTCTTGCTGCCTAAAGTCGAAGTTAACTTCGAAATAGCGCCCGACGCGTGTAGCCGCGACGGGAGCTATTTCGAAGTTCGTGCCGCTACTTCGAAGTAGCGTGCACGTGTAGACACAGCTTAGCAGAGCATCCACAGCCACCCATAGTGGGCAGCATGTTTTTCTATTGGTGGCGTGCATCCACACGTCTTGTGCACATAGGAAAATGTATTCCACACCTGGATGGAAAAATGAGAGGAAATCCTGGTCCACATTATTTATTTGTGCAATTGCTGTTTATTACCTAAAGACCTCAAATAAGTTAAGGGTTCCTGAGCAAGAAAGAATAAAAGTCAAAGGCCACACCTGTATTCCCCCTTCCTTATGGAAGGAGCATGGTAATGAGCAGAAAGGAAGATGTAAATGAATAGCAGATTAAAATACCTTGCTCCTCATTAACATAGTCATGTGAGAGCTTACTTTTGGAAGATCCCCCTCCAGAAGCAAATGCTGCCATGTAGATGGGTCCCCTTTGGAAGAAGGGTCGTCTGGGAGGGGGATTTCTTTCAGAAGGAACCCTTCTTCCTTCCAAGGAACCCCATCTATATGGCAGCTTCTGCTTCTGGAAGTGAGATCTCACTGAAATATTCTAATGAGATGCGATGTATTTAATCTGCTCCTGGCTTGCACCTTCTACTCTGCTCATTGCCATGCTCCTTCAGAAAGGGAGGGCAAGTGTAGGTACGACCAAAGTGTTAATCTGCAAATTTTATTCACAGGATTCACAAGTATGCAACAATATACACACTTCCCAACAAAAAAGGCACTGTGATCAATGGGAGCACTACTACCCCTTTTCTAAACATCCCTGTATTCAGTTAACTTAATTGCCTATAAACATTTAAACTCAGAGATAGGAAGCCAGGGGAGCCAAGGGGAAGAGTGCAGGAGATTTTTGAATTGGAGCAGAGATTTGCCTAGTCAGACCTTTGTGCAGCCAGAGGAGAGATACTGAGATGGATTAAGTCAGGGCCAAGGCATGGAAATTGTCAGTAATATTCATACTTTCAAGATAATTTCTTAATATATACCGTAAATTTTAAACTGAATCCAGGAGAGTAATTCGCTGTGTTTTAATCTACCTCTTTTAGTTGCTCTGTAATACCTAGCAACTTAATGTAACTACCAAGTATATCATCTTTATTTTGTTAATAAAATCACCTTCTAAAGACTATGATCTGTGTCCTGTGCCCTGGAGGAGGTTCTACCTGTATGTACGTGGGATGGAGAGGCCAGCTGTTAAGAAACTGCAGTTTATTTTCAAGCTTTCTCCCGAGGAAGGGTTAAGAGCTTGGGTTACTCTTCACGGACACATCCCAAGTGTGCTTTCCCTGGTTCTAAAAAGAAGGAGAAGTTGCACTTGGGTTGTGACAGTCTATCGTCCAGGGTCAGGGAATCCATGATCTTGGAGAAGATTTTTGTGTGTTTGTTTGGGGTTTTGTTTGCTTGTTTTTCATCGATATCTTTAGTGGCAGGGTACATAAAACATTCTTGTAGGTCTCCACCTTCTGCACTTGAAGTGTCAGAGTGGGGATCAGCCTTGGCAGACACACAATCTTCTGCATGCATGCACTTGTCTACAAAGAGACACTTTGTTGTACTCTTTTCTAGGGGCTTGAAAAATCACTCAGCTGGGAAGCAGGTGGGTTGGATGGGAAAAGATGGGTGGAGGGAGAGGAGAGGATGTCAAGGACACAAGCAGGATGGGGTGCGAGGTGGCAGTGAAGAAGACATCAGGGAATTTGTGGGGTATGTGGGTGGACTAGGGTTCAGGGGGATGCTGAATGTTACAGGTGCATGAGGATGTCAGGGCACGGGGTTTTAGAGAGATAATGGGAGTGAGTGCAGCAGTACACAAAGAATGGAGTACAAGGGGGTGAGCGACATGGGGATGGTGTCTCTGGGAACTGGAGAGGATGGGTAGAAGAGAGCCACAAGGTGTACAGGGATGGGGTATACAGGTACATGGGGGGTCAGGACATGGTGGAATGGGTGGGACAGAGAGGGGTGCAATGAAGGGGGAATGGGCTGTGGATCACACATGGCAAGGGCTACGTCTACACGAGAAGCCAACATCGAAATAGCCTATTTCGATGTAGCAACATCGAAATAGGCTATTTCGATGAATAACGTCTACACGTCCTCCAGGGCTGGCAACGTCGATGTTCAACTTTGACGTTGCGCGGCACCACATCGAAATAGGCACTGCGAGGGTACGTCTACACGCCAAAGTAGCACACATCGAAATAAGGGTGCCAGGCACAGCTGCAGACAGGGTCACAGGGCGGACTCAACAGCAAGCCGCTCCCTTAAAGGGCCCCTCCCAGACACAGTTGCACTAAACAACACAAGATACACAGAGCCGACAACTGGTTGCAGACCCTGTATATGCAGCACGGACCCCCAGCTGCAGCAGCAGCAGCCAGAAGCCCTGGGCTAAGGGCTGCTGCCCACGGTGACCACAGAGCCCCGCAAGGGCTGGAGAGAGAGTATCTCTCAACCCCCCAGCTGATGGCCGCCATGGAGGACCCCGCTATTTCGATGTTGCGGGACGCGGATCGTCTACACGTCCCTACTTCGATGTTGAACGTCGAAGTAGGGCGCTATTCCCATCCCCTCATGGGGTTAGCGACTTCGACGTCTCGCCGCCTAACGTCGATTTCAACTTCGAAATAGCGCCCAACACGTGTAGACGTGACGGGCGCTATTTCGAAGTTACTGCCGCTACTTCGAAGTAGCGTGCACGTGTAGACGCAGCTAAGGAGACCAGGATGTTTTAGCTATTCCCAAATCATTCAAGGCTTCCAGGCACAGCAGGCAGGCTGCTTGCTCCACTTCCCACAGCACCCACAAGCTGCTTACACACCACAACCCAGCTGCCTCCTGATATCCCCCTTGAAAACACTCTCCCTGTCCTGAACTCCCAGAGTGCCTCTCTTCATTTTCCCCACCAAACTGTTCCCTTTCCAGTGCCTTGCTCCTTCTGCCTCATCCATACCATGTCAGCCTTTCCCCTCCAGTCACTTACCCTGCCCCGCAGAGCCCCTCCTTTCTATACTCCCCATTCTGTGCCCACCTCTCCCTTCCCCATCTGCACCCCTCCCGTCATTCTGGCTGCAGGCAGACCTGGTTCTGGGCAGCTGTTCCCTTCCTTAGGATGGAATCAGCCAATTGTGCCCCCACCCTGGTGGGACATTGCTGCCGCTACCCCAGCACACTGTTGGACCTGGTTCCCCCCTTACCTATGTGGCACTGTGAGGCACCTGGAATTGTAGCTTTGGTTTTCCCTCAGGGATGGGGAGAGAGGGCAGCTGGGGCAGCACAGAGTGCAGGAGGCTAGAGCTTCCTCTGTCTCAGCTCTGCTAAAGGGACAGGGATGCTGGTACCAGGCATCCCGACTGCAGTCTCACAAGCAGGGAACAACTGGGAGCCATATAATGCATTATGACTGGTAGCAGGGAGCCAGTATTGCCCCTCTTCATGATGGCGCAGTGCCACAGACCAGACAATCAATGGCCCGATCAGCACTGCTGTCCCTGCTTGACCAGGTGTTCCAGTTCAAAACTGGACGCTGACTACCCTGTTGGTTCTCAGCTTGCAAGATGCATGTGGCCCAATTAGCTCATAACTGTGGCTCAGCAGTGTGCTGAACATCAGTGGCCCGGCCCAGACAGTAGGGTCCATGTTCTTGGCTGCCCAGCACAGCAGGGTCTGGGCTGTCTGGCACGACACAGCAAGTCTGGTGTTTCTGGCTGGCCCCAGGTGACAGAGATATGCGGTGGGGGGTTACCAGCCAGCCCCATGGTGTCCAACACTGCTGGCAGGCTATGCATGGCAGAGCTCTGGAGTATGAGGCTGCTGGCTGGGAAACCCCACATAGCAGGGGTTTGAGGTCTAAGGCTACCACTTGGTCCCACACAGGATGATCCAGGGATGCTGCTCATCCACAGAAGGCAAGGTCTGTGACTGCCAGTTGGCTGTGTGCAACCAGGGTCTGGATTCTGGAGGTGCTGGGTGGCCTGTCAGGGTCAGGGTCCAGACAGCCACTCAGCTGTCCTACTGGTTGGTCTGAGTTGGCCAAGTCCTGGGTTGAGGCTTCTGACCAGTCCTGAATAGCAGGGTGCAGGGTCACTGCCATCTGACCCCCTCCATGAGAAAGATTCCATTCCTGGTCCCACTCTATGGAGAAGTTTCTGGTCCGAAAGTTCTGGACGTAGAAGCCTGTCAGGATACTTGAGGGAGAGTGCACTGTGATTCTTAACCTGCAGTTCATGTAACATTGCAGGACATGTGTGCAGATCACAATAATAGATAGGTTGGGAACCAGTAACATAGATAATTCAAGTCATGCCTTGTGTGCAAGGAACTGGGAAAGATGACTGACTGAGGACACTAATACGATTCCAAGCAACAGAAATATAAATGTAAGCACGAAAAATGCAAAATAACTAAAATTTAATACTAGAGAAATTATAGAAGATTTCAGAAATTTTGTTCTACCATTTATGCTTCCCTGACTATAAAGAGAGTATGAGGAAAACTGTAAAATATATTAATAAGTATAGCTGGTCAGAAATGCTGTGACCAAACATTCCTTGCGAGAATTTGCTGACTTGGCAAAATTGAGACATTCTGCAGGGACAGTTTATTTTGTGAAGCTCCCACACTTGTTTTTCCTGCTAGCTCACCGTCACATCTCAGCAGAGAGATGGACTGCTCCAGGGCTAGGTTTCCTCAGGCCTTTCAAAACCAGAGCTCTGTTTATTTTCACAACTAATTTTTGTTTTATTGTGCTTAATCAGAATGAAACCAAATTTTGAAATTATCCACGAATCAGAATTGCCCTTTTTAATCTACCCAGTCCCATTATGGCTACGTCTACACTAGAGAGTTTTGTTGACAAAACTTATGGAGCATCCATATTACACATGCATTCTGTTGACAGTAAATTGACAGAACACAGGGCTTCTGTTGACAGCATTTTGCCATTCCCCCCGGAGGCAGAATGTTTCTTTCAACAGAATCTGTCGACAGAATGCAAGCATGGGATCTCTGGGGGCCTTCTGTCAACATAACAGTCCTTCATGGCACCAGCCGGCTGCCACTGGGAGAACCCTGTTCACAGCAATGACTGCTGTATGGGCCTTGCCTCCAGCCATTCTTAAAGCCACAGGGAGCCCCAGACACCCCATGTCAGGAATCTGAAAATGAGGGAGCGGCAGAGCCACAGGCTGCTCATTCCCTTGCCCTCACAGCCACTCCCTTCTGCTAATTCCTGAGAGATGACCAAAAGCCAGCTAATCCAAGGCCCCTTGGGGCCCTCTAGGGAGCTTCTGGGTGTGTCCCAGGAGCCCCCTCTCCCAAGGCACAAAATGCCAGGCCCTGTCATGAACCAGGCCTGAAGCCAAGGACCTCCTCAGCCTCTCGGCCAAGGAGGAGAACTCGCTGGACCCATCTGCAAAGGGGTGCAACACTAAGGCATACAGCCAGCTGGCCACCGTCCTGGTGACATGGGACCATCCCACCCACACCATGGAGTAGGTGCAAACCAAAGTCAAGGAGCTCTGACAGGGATAAGTCTGGGCCCAGGATGCCAGCCAGAGATCTGGGGCAGGACCCGCCACCTGTCTGTGTTCATGGGTGACAGCCTGCTGCCAGTCTCACAGGAGACCAGGAGACCCAAGCGGAGGTGGGGTTGGGGGCTGGCAGTCCTGCCACAACTGGAAGCAGGCCAGTCTCGTGGACCCTGGAGTGATCCCAGACATGCCATCAAGGATGGAGGCTCCCGACATGTGGGCATCCCTGCAGATGACAATCAGTGCCCATTTCCATGGACAGTGCTGTGAGCCACATGCATGTGTTGGGGGCTACTGGGAGGGCCAGGCTGCACTGGGCCCACCCACGTGGGGATCCCTCTGTGACTGGACATCCCCCTCAGCTAGCCCACTGGGTGGGGTGGATCCTCTGTAGGCAGTCCAGTCCCTGAGGCAGTTCAGCTGCCCCGTGTGCAAGGGCCTGCTGTGAAAGGCAGTTATACCAGTGCTCCTGGGATATCTCCATCCCTTGGCCCAGGTGGTGTTGTCTGCTGTCACCATCCCTCCTCCTTGTCTTTCTTACAGCTGCACCATCCAAGGGCTGGGCCAGTCCCACCTCCCCACCAGGGACAGCCAGCCCCATCCCGGCATGGGAGCCAGGCAGCCCAGGACTGGTACCAGTATGAACCAACACCCCATCACCATGAGGGTGGGCCTGTGACCAGAGGGGCTATTGCCAGGGGAATGATGACCTGAAGAGGGCGTAAACCACCACCATCTGGGATCAGCCACTGCGGGAAGACTGGGAGCGGTGGATGTGGAACTGAGGCCAACTGATGTCGCACTTAGATGCCATCACTGCCATCTGGCAGGAACATTTGGCCCAGTCACCCACCTCTGCTGCCCCCAATTCCCCTGCCATCACTATTCCCCCGCCTCAGACCTTGCTGCCCTTGCTAGCCACTCCCCAAGGTGTGGTGGGCCACACGAGGTGGGTGATGGCCATGTCTGTCTACCCTGCGCCCCAGAGCCTCCTGCCATGCCCACTCTGCCACCCCCCAGGGTCCCTCTGCCATGCCTGCCTTCTCTGCCCCCCAGTCCCCACCACTCCCCCTACCGAGCCCAACCCCACTGCAGCCCCACCATTGCTATACTCCCCTGTATTAGCAGCACCCACCCAGCCCCAACAGAGACTCCAAACCTGCAGCGCGAGGGTTCCTGAGACCAATGCTGCTCAAGGTCCTGCTCCCCCATGGGGTTTCAGCATTCACCCCCTTCCTGGGCTGGCACCCTCATCCCAATCTCTCACAACCACCTTCAGATGCCTGCCATCCCAAGCCTCCCCCCACTGTTGTAGTCATCTGGTACTGCACATTGTACACAGGTTTATTTCACACTGTTTATTTTAAATATATTTTCCTATGTTGAAGTTCTTGGTTCTCCACCCCCACTATCTTCTTCATCGGGGAGGAGTTGGGGAGTGAGAGGTTGATGGGAGGGGTCATGTGGGAACGGGGTAGGGCTGTGGGCCGTAAGCCCTTTCTGGGGGTGCCCTGGGAAGGGTCACTGAGGTCTGTGGCAGAAACCTTCCCTCAGGGCCTCATGGATCCATAGCCCATCCGGATGTGCTTGGTGGACCTGAGCTCTGCTCTGCTGCCCATAGCCATGTCAGGCATCAGTTCCCCTCTCAGAAGGAAGGCCTCCCCATCTGTTGTGGAGGGCACAGCATGCTGCCACAACTTGGAGGATGATGTTGTCCCCCATGTCCGGGAGAGTGAGGAAGCACCTAAAGTATGCCTTCAGGTAGATGAAGGCACAGTCAGCCTGCAGCTGTGCCCAGTTGAGCCAGATATTAAGCACTTCCCAGCTTGGGTCCAGCTGCCCAGTGTATGGCCTCATGAGCCAGGGCATGAGGGGGCAAGCAGCTTTCTCCCTATGCACACTGCCATGTTCACTTCCCCAACTGCCAGCTCCTGGTGGAGGATGTAGCTGCCTGTCTCCATCCCCTGGCATAGGCTGGAGTTGCAGAACACATGGGCATCATGTGTCCAACTCAACCACCTGACGTACACGTTGAGGAACTGTCCCTGGTGGTCAACCAGGGCATGCAGCACAATGGAATGATACCCCTTGTGGTTAATTAACCTTGCTGCACTGTGGCCTAAGGTACAGATGGGCATGTGGGTCCTATTGATTGTCCTGAAGCAGTTGGGGAACCACAGGGCAGCAAATCTGGCCACAACTGCATGCACATCTGCCAGATGGCTGACCCTCTGCAGCATGATGTGGTTGATGGCTGTCATGACCTACAAAGGGAGGGGACCAAACACACATCAGGGACTAGGGCTGAGGCCTCTGGGCCCCAGTGGACTCCTCTGCCCCCTCCCATACCCCTTTGCCCTTGAGCTTTCTGGGATGCCCCTATGAGGCTACCCCATTGGCAGCAGCTGTGTGTGAGAACGGGATGGCATGGTCCCCAAGGTATGTGGTTTTCCCCCAGTGCCCCACCCCTCACAACCCCAACCCCACTCCCTGAGCATCCCCCTTGGGTAAGACACCTTCCCTTCCATGCAGGGCCTTCAGTCTGAGAGTGTCTTACCTGCATGAGGATAGCTCCAACGGTGGACTTCCCCATGCCAAATTGGTTATCAGTGGAGCGGTAGCTGTTGTGCTGGTGAGCTTCCATAGGGCGATGACAACCTGCTTCTCCCAGGGCATGATGGGCCACATTCAGGTGTCCCATCTCTGGAGGGCAGGGACAAGCCAGGTGCAGCACTCCAGAAAGCTATCCTTCTGCATGCAGAAGTTCTGGAGCCACTGCTGGTCCTCCCAGTGCCCCATGGTGAGCCAGTCCCACCAGCTGGAACTGGTGCTGTACCTTCAGACCCACCTGAGGGGGTGAGCACAGGTAAGCCCATAGAGCAGCCACAGCCTGCTCCTCAAAGTTGATGCCGGGCTTGTCCCTACAGACAAAAAGGAGGGCAGCTAGAATGAGGTGCAGCAGCAGTTGCAGTACCTGTGTGTGGGACCTGCACAAGCCCCCTGGGGGGCTGCTCTGGCACCATGGCTAGCTGGAAAATGAAAAGTCTCTCTCAGCAAGTATGTGAGTCCTGCACTAGCTATGCTGTCCCTTGTGGATGTAAAGAAGCCTCAGCATGGGCTGGGAATCTGCATGTAGAGGCATCTTAAAGGGTGCACCTCACTGGGCCTCCCAGAAGGGCTTGCTGGACATGCAGCTCTGTCTGACGGGGTTCTGGGGTCTGTTCTGTCAAGAGAACAACTGGGCAGTCTGGGTGCTCTGTCAATAGAGTGGGTCAACAGAGCGATCCGCTTTCGCAGGTATCAACAGAAGTTTTGTCAGAAGATATTTTATGACAGATTGTTTACAGATTGCTGTAGTGAAGGCCTAGCCTAAGATGGTAACAAATCAAGGTTTACTAAAGAACATTATGACTTAAAAATGGTTAAACAGAAGATGAGTCCATCACAGAAATAATTAAATCAACATCAACACAAAAATCCCTGGGTCCAGATGGGCTTTATAAAATACCTTCAGATATTATTTCACCACCCCTTCTACCCCCACTCCCAAACAAACAAATAAACATACAAATAAGCTAATCATTCTGTTGTGGTCACAGAAGACCCCTTGGGACTGGTCTCCAGTGCGCTGATCATACCACAGACAACCACCTTCTTGCTTTCTGAGGCTCCCACTACCTTGTCCTTATAGGCTAGATCCTCTGGTCTCCCCCAGACAAGGGACAGAATTGGGATTACTGCCCCCTGCAGAGCAATGCAGGCCCTGATTAACTACAGTTCCACATGTACACAGCTCTAGGGCATAGCACTCACGAAATCCACCTCCATAAGGGATCAGCCCCCCCAAATGGATTTGTCTGTCTCTGTGCAAAAGACTTATCGAAGGAAGGCTTATTGGGTAAGCTCCCTTTAACAATTAAAGGGAGATAAGCATAGTGGTTACCCTCCACAGGTAATAGCAGTGTACACTGGGTTTGATTATAAGCAAAAGAGATTTTGTAAAGCAAAACAATAGGATTGAAATGGTTTCAGATGAGAATAAACATATCAAAGTGAGTTACCAATCAACCAAAAGAGAAAAATGCGTAAGTAATTCTGTTTCCTTAAAAACATAGTTACTTAAGGGTTCTTACACTAATCAGCTGCCTTTATATCAAGTGAAATCTTCAGGCCAGAAATGATCTTATCCTGAGCTGAGTCTCCGCTAAAGTTCTCTTTCTTTCTTAGGATATGTCAGGCAATATCTAAGGCAGGCTGAAGGTACAAGATGGAGAAACCCCAGGGCCCTCTTTATATCTTTCTTCTGTGCATGCAATTCCATTGCTCTCCTTCTGTAAAAGTATTCTCCAATGAGTGAGATCGCCTGTCCCTGACCTTTTTAAGCAATCGGTCATTACCTACTAAGTGGTCTAAACATGACAGTAAAGTTGTTCAGATGTGGATTGATCCACATTAAAGGATCTTTGTTGGCTAAATACTATTATTCCATCAGAAGTCATAGTCTCACAATAGGGTAATCACATCTCATTTATAACACAAATGAGAAGACAATATTTATAACTTCAGCTACAAAAAAATGAACCAAAATAGGATTTACAGATCCAGGAGATTATACCATTGAAAATGATAAGTCTCAAGTCACACTTTGTTTAAAGCAACTTTGAGTTATGTATATGGATACTCACAGTAGATCAAATCAGTGATCAGAAAGTGAGTGACTTTGGTGGTGTTGGAGTCATACAGAGTGGATAACGGACTGATACGTTTGTTGAAGGATATCAATGACAATGCAGAGGCAGCTGTGAGAACATGCAGAGAGTTGAGAAAATGGTTTAAGACAAAGAGAAGTACGAGACAAGGAGATCTAATATTGCCAAGTATCTTCATCGCACTCTGGAGAGAACGATGGACAAGATCAAGGAAGAGGTAGAAGGGATATCTGTGCACAGCAAACGAATTAACAACTTGAGGTTTGAGGATGATAGAGTTATTATTGAGGAAGACAAGGAGAAGCTAACAAAAATGGTGCAGGTGTTAAATGAAGAATGGAAGTGATATGGACTGATTATGAACATCGATAAAACAAAACAATGGTATTTGGAGATAAGGAAATAGGAAGAAAGATAATTTTCAATGGTATTGAACTAGAAAATGTAGAGAAGTTCACATATCTGGAGAGCAACATAACGTATGATCTAGACTATAAGAAGGAAATAGTGACTAAAATAACCAAAGCAAGCGCGAGTTTGAAGGCAATGGATAAGATCTGGAAAAGCAAAGCAATTAGCTTAAGAATGAAACTGAGCATCTTGAAAATATGTGTATTCAGCAGCATGTTGTATGGATGCGAGACATGGGTGCTCACAAAAGATTTGACTAGAAGAATATTGACGTTTGAAAGGGGTTGTTATAGAAAGATTCTGAGAGTAGGATGGATGCAGAAGGTCACCAATGAAGAATTATATAGAAAGATAGAGCCGAAAGAGATCCTGCTGCAAAAGGTTATAAAATGGAAGCTGCAACTATTTGGCCATATTTGCAGAATGAATGACGAATGAAAAATCAAGACCCTGGTATGTGGCATAATGGATGGTTCAAATAGGAGAGACAGACCCCACAGAGAATGGATACATGATATAGTAGATTGGTGCAGAGCTAGTTTACAGAAACTAAGCCACTCCGTATTGGAAAGGGTAAGATGAAAGGAAAGGCATTAGACACCAGTGGGTGCTGAGCCCACGGTTATTGATGATGATGATGATGACACTCACAGACCATTCTCCAAAAAGCATGGGGAGGGATCTCTAACATGCCATTTTTATTGACTGCTTGGCACAAAAAATGTATTAGAACAATAGCATAACAGAGGTTACAATTAATAATGGAACACAAGATTTCACTCTATATGTAGCTGTTGAGGAACTCATGGTTTCCAATTTAGTAAACCCTATGGCATAATAAATTTGGTATTATTAGACTACCAAATTAAACAAAATATTGGACTGCAGTAATTTGATGGGGTTTCTGTCACCACACAAATCCAGAAAGTATGAAGTGGATCAATTAGCCACCTGGGCTGGACCAGGAGATGCCAGCAAACAAGGAGGACTAAACAGAGATGAATCTCAGCTGGAAATGAACATGGGGACTTATATAAAGCTTTTTAGTTGCAAGTACAAGGTGAAGTGTTGAAGTCATTTCTAGAATAATAAGGCTGTGTCTACACATGACCCCTCTGAAAGTTAATGAGGCAGTTTGGAAGATGCTAATGAAGCACTTACATGAACATGCAGCATTAGCATAATTGCAGCTGAACGTGGTTCAAAAGTGCCTTTTTTGGAAAGCATGCTGCTCCATGTAGACGGCAGCCTTTCAAAAAGACTCCCCTGACTTCAAAAGCCCCTTCTTCCTAAAACAAAAGGAGGGGACTAGTGTAGAAATGGCATCAGTATCCTCCTTGGCTTTTATAGCTCTGCAACAGTAGGCTCCAGTCTTGGGCTTCCCTTTCCACAGTACCGGGGCCTACAAACTCAGAACACTATCACCACCCACCAGAGTTGGCAAATTACAGAAAGAGAAAAAAGAAAGAAAAATAAAAAGTGGAGGGTTTTTAGTGACTTCCATAACTCATGAGCTTAAAATTGCAACCTAAAAATATGTGTGGTTATTCTGATTGCTTGGAAAGCCAAAATTAGGGTTATTTGACCAAAGAATCCTTGAGTTACAGGCTGCTCCTGAAAGCTATTTCTATCTGTTCTGTTAAGCAGAGTGAGATAGCAGGTAAATCTGGATGAATCACAGACACATTTCATTGACATAGAAGGTTGTGAACTCACCCCGCCATCATTTAACATGACTAAGGATAAATCAATCACAACTTCATTAGAGAAAGGGAATTTTGGAGTAATGTATTTAGGGTGTATAATTTGTGAGTCGTGCAGTGGTAATTTGCTTTTGATGAAAATATAATCTGTTCGAGGGGTAGCTGGGTAGAAATTAGACTTGTGAATGGGTCCTGGGCAGGTCAGAGGAGAGGAGAAATTAGATGGAGAGTGGTATGGGATGGGGGAGAGGGGTTTGTGGGAATGGGCTTTAGGGTAAGGAAGAAAGAGATTCGGTGTTCAAGCAAGGATGGCATAGCACCATCCAGTTCTTCAAGTACCCCTGCACTCTGCTGCTTCTCCAGGCTCTGGTACACCCAAAATCTGTATTGCAACACACCTACACCTCACTCTAGCATACAATGGCTAGCACTAGCAGGCACAGAGACAAATGAAGAAAATATAGCTGCAGGTGCTACAAGAGTGTATCTTTGAGGGAACAAGTACTACACTTCAAGTCCTTCCATTTATTAAACCATTTAATGATGCCTTCTCAAATACTGGATTTTGCTGAAAATCCCAGTCACTGTGGTGTCAGGGGAACAAAGTTTTTTCCTAATTAAAAATTAAAAACTACCTATGCACAATGGTCTAAGGAGAAGCTAACAAAACAAAGCAGCAGAAAAATAGCACTTTAACAAAATGATTTATTCGGTGACGAGCTTTCGTTGGACAGACCCACTTCATCAGATCAATCTAATTTCCAGTACAGACTCACATTTGTAAGTACAGAGGACCAAAAAATTATTGCAAAAAAACTGACAAATCAAGTACATAGGACTGAAGGAGGGAGATGAGGAGAGGGGGAATTTTAACTGTCCTGCGTGAGATAATTACAATCATCAAAGAAAGGGAAGCAGTCCTTGTAATGTGTGAGGTAATTGGTGTCTCTGTTCATACCGCATGTTAATGTGTCAAATTTGAATATGAATTCCAATTCACTAATTTTTCTCTGTAATCTGTTTTTAAATTATCTGTGCGCTAGGACACAAATTTTCAGATCTTGAACAGAATGGCCCACTCGATTGAAGTGTTCACTGATCAGCTTATGTGTGTTGAGTTTCTTGATGCCTGTTCCATGTCCATTTATTCATTGGCAAAGGTTTTATCAGTCTGTCTAATGCATATAGTGGCAGGGCATTGTAGGCACATAATGGCGTATATAATGTTGCTGGAAGTGCACAAGAATGTGCCTTTGATCTTGCAACTAACATGGTTAGGTCCAGTGATGGTACCCCTAGAATAAACACGTGGACAAAGTTGGCAGTGGGGTTGGTTGCAAGGAAAAGTTCCAGGATTAGTATTACTGTGGTGTAGCCTGTGATTGCTGGTGAGAATCTTCCTTAGGTTAGATAGGAATAAGGGGATTTTGAAGTTTTCAGGGTCCTTTTGAAAAGGACCCCCGTGTAGATGAGCTGAGGGCAAGTGAAACGCGGCACTTTTGAAGTGCTGCGACTGGGGGCATGCTAATGAGACCCTGACTATTGATTTCAGTTCCTCATTAGTATCTTCTGATTTGGCCATCAACACGGCCATGTCAAAATTTTGTCCAAGTGTGGCCACAGCCGAGATGAGGTTAATGCCTCCACCATACCCCACAATCCCTGACTGTTCCCACTGGCTGTCCACAGCTCTGTGGCCCTGTAGATGTGACTTTCCACTGCAACAGGCTTCCCCACCCTCTGCGGCTTCTGGGAGATATCCGCTTCCCAGCCCTGGACTGACGCAGCTGCTGGTGGATGACAGCAATGGACCCCACAGGAAGTGTGACTCTGCTTGAGCTCCTGCCCTGGCCCTTTGGGTCAGGAGCATCCCTTGTCCTACCAGATGAGGAATGTTGCTAAACCAAAGATTACCAGTTTTAGGAGGTGCAACCTGTAGTGTGGTAACACTTAACTGGTGCTTAATAATTAATTTCCTGTTTCAGTCCCTACCAATATAGATACAAAAATGAAATCGAAAGGATATTCAGAGATGAATTATTAAATTTGATTGGGGCAATAATTTCTGAAGAGTGGGTAAGAAAACTTAATAGGTCTCTGTGGAGGAGGAAAAGCAATTAATCAATATAAAGCTTAAATTGCACTATTTAAGCAAGTGTATTATTAAATGTAGTGTGGCTTTAATAGGGTGTTGAAAATCCTAGAGATGCAGGCCTTTCTGCATAGATGGTGGGAATGCCCTAAAACAAGAATATTTTGGAGAAAAAGAACAGACATTTTAAGATACTATCTCTCATGGTTACAGCCCAAAAGACATTATTAAATCCAGGAAGGTCCAAATGATAACACAGTTACTGTTTGTAGCCAGATGTGTAATAGATCATTTTTTGTAAAAACAGATATTCTAGCACCACAGTCTTGGAGAAATAGACTCTTCCTAATCTTTTCAATGATCAAAATAACAGCTTTTCAACAGGAGCAAGTACATTTTAGAATCTATGGTTACCACTTTTGGAATATGAAGAAAATAAATACAGGGTTAATGGTATGAAGTTGACCAAACATAAATGGTTCTCTCAAAGGATTGAAATTTCATGTTATCAATAAATCTTGTTAATATTGCGTGGAAAGTTCATATTTGTTCAGTCAATCTTTTTTTAAATAACTTATGAAGATAAAAGTCCTGTAGCTCATCAAACTTGGATCCCACTCCCAAAAATACCTATCCATTTTACATGTCACTGGTGCCATTGATTGTAATTATGATTTCTCATGCGAATAGGTCTTAGTGATCAGAAACCAAGGCTCCAAAGGGCACTGTGAAAGAGTTAGTTCCAAAAGGAGGAGGAATTCAACAGTTTGTGCTATGTCACCAATCTTAGGAAATGATATTTCCAGATTTAGGGCAACCTGTCATGTAAATGTGTGTATTCTTATCATCCAAGAAATTGGAGAATGCAGTGTAAGGAATCTGATAAACCTCTCTAGGAAAATGTGGCGTATACAATAAAACTACTTTAACATTATTAGTTGTCCAGGTCTTTTACTTCCTTTACCCATTGTGTTCTTTTTCCATAGACTTAATAATTAGCACTATACAATTTGTAATGAATTTGGATCCAGGACATTTTAATAGTCTCTGGTATAACTTCACAATTGGCAACAAGTGCGTAAGCCCCAGAGTGACTCACAGCCTGGGGAAAGATAAGCATTCATCTGCCAAAATCACATTCGGGGCCTGAAATTATAGTCATGTTTAGTTGCAGGTGGGGGGAAAGAAGGTCTGTGAGATAGTCTGATATGAGGCTTCCTCAGTCTTTTTGGGAGTAAGGACACTTTGAAGTTGTGCAAGTACTTTGAATTTGCCTGAAGCAACACAGCTTGCTGGCACTTCGAAGTTAACAACTTGAAAGTTTGTGTGGCAAGAATTATGCTAATGACATGCTGCATATGCAGCACAGCACCTCATTGCTATTCACCGCTCGGGCTCGTTTAGATGCACATTTCGAAAGAGGGGGGTAGTGTAGACAAGCCCTTTCTGTTTAATGTTTGGCCTATGGGCTAAATTGTATTTTTGCCTATAGTAACTTGTACTGTTTCACACCTGATTCAAAGTCTGACTTGACTTGGAACAAGGTGATATGATTTTACATCTATTCAAAGTCTATTGAAGTCAACAGAGAAATTAGCACTGTCTTTGGTGAGCTTTCGACCTTGCCCTTACTGAACATCACTCCACGCTTTCAGGTTTTTGCTACATTAATTCATTGTCCTGCCCCACAGAAAGATCAAATTACCTTTTGGTAGCCTAGCGAAGATGAATTTTAAACATTTTTTTCCTGAACTGAGATAAAGCCCTATATATAATTATTTCTCCCTTCTGCATAGTGTGGAGACTGACTTTTACAAAGGACTGGATTCATTGGAATGGAATCTGCAACCACATCACAGTTAAATACTTGGTAAGGAAATTTAAATAGCACCTAGTCATCCTCAATGCAGTATGGTTGTTGATGTAGCATCATGAATTTATTAATAAAAGTAACATATTTGCTTCCTGCGATATAAATGCCCACAAAATTCTGAAATGCCAAGAAAGAATCAAGGACTCTGAAGGTGTAAAACCAGCAATGACTAGCAAATACACTACATAAATGTCTTAAACAGTTACTTACATAATGAAGAGAGCTCCTCAAAGAACAAGTGTCTTCTCAGGAATGTGAAACTATAAATTAGAGCAGCAATACAGTCCAGTAGGAAGGGAGCAAAAGCAAACAACATTTTGCCTTTTATTTGTTTTAACATTGGAAAAATATAAAATATATCACTCACACGTCTATCTAAAAAGCAAATGGCTGTAATGGGGCTGTAAAATTCACCATGCAGGGGAAACAAAGTAATGTAGTTGCATCCAAAATAGGTACGTGCTACAGAAGGAAATACCTGATAGTACCTCTCTGTTAACCAACATAAATTAAATAGTGGATTGATTTACTGCATATAATAAAAGGCAACTTACATCCCGACAAAGAACATTGCACACACTTGCAATTTTTGGATGCAGGAAAAAAAATCTAACAGTAAATGAATCCTGATCATGTATTCATCATGCATAATTGGATCACTGCATTATCATGTTTACTAGCAAAAGGAGAATGATGGGCCAGCTCAGGGATTAGGAGTAGATGTATATAAGAGAACCAAGACATTGCAATTTTGTACCTGCCTTAGGAACATCTGCACTGAAGTTAGAGATATGATTTCAGTTTTGGTAGGAATACCTAAGCCTTCTCTAATCTAGTTTGTGTGGCTAAGAATGGAGGTGAAAATGCAGCAGCATGGACCATGGCGTGAGCTAGAAATATAAATCTCCAGCATTCTGGGCAAACCTGTAGAGCTGCAGCATCTTAAATGCTATTTTTCCCTCTGCCTGTGTAATCTGCAGTTATGCTTCCAGATGCAGTGTTGATATAACAACTGCAGTGAACATGCAGCAGCAGAGGCAGCTGCTCAGATTAGCTATACTCACATCCAAAATCCTGGGTACATATGAGTGGCTGTTGCAGCTTTACCGCAGCTCTCACTGGAGCTAGATCTGACATCATACCTCCTAGTTTCAAGTCAAGATATACTCTTCAGACATGCTTCTGTGGGGTCTGATCCTGTATGGAGCTGAGTGATCTTGATTGGTGCTCAGCACTGCATAGAACTACATCTTCAGAGGCAATCTAGAGGCCTTTTCTCAACCCATTCTTATAGATTTTTTTTCCACTTTTGGCTGCGTTTGGGGAGGCTATGTGCATTACTGTCACATCTGCAGAATGGCTTTATTTACATTTACAAGTATAAAAAGTATTTCATGTTTCTTTTAGTTTAAGACAGTAATTCCTGTTTTCTTTTCAGAGAAGGAATAATTTCGCCCTTCAGAGGATGTTATAGCTCTGAAAATGGGAGCATTATTACTCCATTAATTTCATAATCCACTTAAATTTAGCAGTTAGTTTAGGAAACTTGAAATGAAATCTCTCCCTTAGAGGAAAGGCAGGCAACACAGGAGAAGAGTAATGATCCACCAGAGCTATTCAGAATCAGCTACAAAACACTGTGTTTTCTTGCAGTTCTCTTTTATCTGCATTTGTGAACATGCGTACGGTAAATACATACGTTAAAAAGCTCAGTGATTGCCTCTTTTCAAAAAAGTCTACAAGCAATTCACTGCATTCCTGATAATTTAGTGGACATGGATTATGAATATTTTTTTTTCCATAAATCATCCTGAAAGTCTCTCCTGACCTATGGCACCACAAGGGTGAAGATGTGTATGTCTTATTGTAAATTTGCCAAGTGGAAAACTGGTTAACGGACCAGACCTTCAAAATCTGCATATGGCATTCCTACTGAAACCAACAGGTGTTCAGTGGAGGAAAGCGTAGTCTGAATTCAGAATGGGCTGTAGGTCTGAACGGCAGGATGAGAGTGTTAATGCTGCTGTGCTACTGATTCCCAGTTTGACATTGAAAAAATCAACTTACCTTTCTCCATCTGGAAAGCAGACGTAGTGCTTATTCACCTAATTCACAGGGACATTGTGAGCATTTATTGTGTATGTAAATTTATTAATGATAAATGCTATGAAAAAGCTACTTAACGGGTGGCAATGTTTAGTTTGTCTAAAAGGTTACACCTACACTAGCCCAAAACTTCGAAATGGCCATGCAAATGGCCATTTAGAAGTTTACTAATACATATTAAGCACCTCTTTAGAATGACGGCAGCCGCAGCACTTTGAAATTGACGTGGCTCACCATCGCGCAGCTCGTCCAGACGGGGCTCCTTTTTGAAAGGATCCCAGCAACTATTGAAATCCCCTTATTCCTATCTTCCTTTCGAAAAGGAGCCCCATCTGGATGAGCCAAGCGGCAGTGAGCCACGTCAATTTCTAAGTGCCGCAGCTGCCAGCATTCTAATGAGGTGCTGAATATGTATTTCAGTGCTCCATTAGTAAACTTCTAAATGGCCATTTGCATGGCCATTTTGAAGATTTGGGCTAGTGTAGACACGGCCAAAGTGTTAGAAGGAACGTTTGTTACCTATAGTCTTTTTCATATGAACAGCAGAAGTGTATATTAATATTTATATACATGAATTTCTTTGCTTTATTTTAATCACTTCAAACCTGTGCAATTTCATGAGTAAGCATATGGAATTTTATTTTGCTTTGTGAAATTTTGTTTCTTCTTCCTTCAGCAAAGTGCAAGTTCTTCATCTACAAAAAGAGGAATGAAGAGAACCTAGGGAATTATGGACCAGTTAGTTTAATTTCAATACTTGGAAAGATACTGAAACAGCTATTAAGCATTCAATTTGTAAGCATCTAGAGCATAATAGGGTTACAAGTAATAGCCAAAATAGATTTACAAAGGAAAAAATCATACCAAAACAACCCGATTTCCTTCTTTGAACACAATTATCAGTCTATTAGATTGAGGGGAAGGGGGAGGCAGACGTAATAGATCTTGATTTTTTTTTAGTAAGTCTTGTGTTATGGTCCCACGTAACATTCTCATATGCAAGCTAGGGAAATTAGGTCTAGTTAAATTACTATAAGGTAGATGCAGAACTGATTGAAAGACCATACTCAGAGTAGTTATCAATGGTTTGCTGTCAGACTCGGAGGGTATATCTAGTAGGTTCCTGCAAGGGTCAGTCCTGGGCCTAGTACTAGTTAACACAAGTTGAACCTTTCTAGTCTGGAACTTTCTCATCCAGCAACATCCAGAGTCTGGCATGATTTTAGTTAGCCAGGCGACCATTTATCATGGGTGCGGCCAAGTTTCCTGTGGTCCCATAAAGTTTATTTACAGCCACAAGTCTTGGATCTCTCTTTTCCATGCTATGATTTAGCTGTAATTTATCCCTAAATGTCTTCTAAGATCCCAATATGCAGTGGAAGTGTTGGTAACGCTGTTAGCCTCTTATCATTTGGCAAATTCTCTCATTCAGTGCCAGTCAAGTCCTGAGGGTGCAGAACTAGAGAGGTTCAACCTGTATTTACATTAATGATTTGGATAATGAAGAGGAGAGAGTGTTCATAAGATCTGCAAAGGATACCAAGATGGGAGGTATGCTGCAAACACTTTGGATTATAGGATTAGAATTCAAAATCATCTTAACAAATTGCAGTTGATATGTAATTCAGTAATGGCAATTATGAGCCATTTCATTGAGGAAGGAACTATCAAATGCCCAACTACAAAATGAGAAACAACCGACTGAAAAGGATCTGGAGGTTATAGAATATTACAAATTGAATATGATTAATAATTGAAGCTGTTCCAAAAAGGTTAATATCATATATCATATATAGATCATACATATATCATTTATTGACAGAAGTGTTGTATATAAGACATAGGGCAGAGGGAGGGTAATTGACTCTCAGGGCCAGATTTGATGATTTCTTCATCCCTTGATCCCTTCCAACCCTACATGTCTCTGAATCTCTTTCTATAAATGTAGACATGCACCATCTTAATCTGCATGGGGAACTGTGTTTTTTTGTTTGTTTGTTTGTTTGTTTTTGTTTTTGTTTTTTACAAAACTGAAAACATAAGTTATTAATGATGACAATATTGGTGATGATAGTGCATATAATCTCCACAAAGGTGCAAAAAAAACCCAAAGCCACTTCTGTATGAATGGGTTGGGAAAAGGCCTCTGGGTTGCCTCCTGAAGATGAAATTCTTGACACTTCAACTAGGGTAAAATGCCACACATCAGGAGAGATATAGACTAACTGGAGAGAATCCAGGAAAGTGCAAAATATGATTAAAAATTATAAAATATGACAAATGAGGGAGAATGAAAAACGGCATACTTAATTTTCAGAAAGAAAGACCTGAAGTGAGATCAGAGAGTCTTCAAATACAGTAAAAAATGTAGGGTTGTTGTAGAGATTATTATGATAAATTCTTCTCCAGGTCAAAAGAAGGAAGTATAAAAAGTAATGGACTTAGCAAAGTAATGGACTTAGCAAATCTCCAGCAAAGGAGATTTAAGTTAGGTACTAGGAAAAAAAAATCCAACTATATGGATAGTTAAGTTCTTTAACAGGCTTCCAAGGGAGGCTTCAGAATTGCCATCATTAGGGCTGTGTCTATATGAGCACCTTCCTTTCGAAAGGGGCATGTTAATGAGCGGGTTCGAAAGATGCTTATGAGGTGCTACAATGAATACACAGCACCTCATTAACATAATGGCGGCCACAGAGATTCTAAAGTGCGGCTTTTCAAATCACGTGCCACCCATGGAGACGGGACCTTCCAAAAGGACCCCCTCACAGTTTTTGAAAGCCCTGCTTCCTATCTGTTGTTAGGAAGAAGAGCTTTGAAAACTGTGGGGGTCCTTTCGGAATGTCCCGTCTCCACAGGCGGTGCATGATTCGAAAGGCCGCACTTTCGAATTGCCACAGCTGCTGTTATGCTAATGAGGCACTACATATTCATTGCAGCACCTCATTAACATCTTTCAAACTCGCTCATTAACATGCCCCTTTTGAAAGGAAGGGGCTCATGTAGACCAGCCTAGATGGTTTTAAGGACAGGTTGTACAGACACCTGTCAGGGATATTCTAGGTTTATTTGGTCCTGCCTCAGCGCAGAGGGCTGGATTTGACTTCGCCAGATCTCTTCCAATCCTGCATTTCTTTGAATCTCTTTCTATAAATGCACCTTCTTAAACTTCACAGGGCAGCAGTATATTTTTTATAAAAGTGAAAACAATATTTTCTAATGATTGACAATTTTTCTTTTTCCAAATGTTGCCTAGTCAGAGCCAGTGGTTGTTGGCACAGCGCCTGGCTGTCTGCTGTACTGTTCTTCTGGCCGCTCTAAGTGCTTGCTGGGTACTCTGGCTCGGTGAGTGTTTGTACTCCAGGAGTGCAGCGCTCTTCTTTTCAATGACTGGAATCATTTCATTGGAGTTAGCTTTGAACCAGTTGCTCGTGTTTCTAGCTCTTCTTCCAAACACTGACAAGGCTGTGTTGTAAATTATATCCCTCAGATGTTGCCATTTGGATGTCACATCAGTGCCCCAAGGGCCGCTACACAGATTTTCCTGGAGGGTCTCTCTGAACTTTTCAGCTTTCTCCGAGTTTGCTGTCTTTCTGGCGTCAATGTGGGGCCTTCCAGCAGGTTTAGAGCGGTACAGCTTCTTGGGTCTCAGCTTGAGCTTGGAGCAAACTAGCGAGTGATCTGGATCACAGTCAGCACTATGATAGCTATGTGTCAGAAGGACGTTTTTGAGGTTATTACGCCTAGTGATGACCACGTCTAATTGATGCCAGTGCTTAAAGTGTGGGTGTCTCCATGACACTCTGTGCTGTGTCTTCGTTCGGAAGAATGTGTTTGTGACGCACAGATTGTAGTACATGCACAGTTCAAGGAGACGCTGTCCATTGTCATTCATTTTTCCCACACCAAAGTGTCCTAAGCAGGAAGGCCATGAGTCCCAATCAGCTCCAACTCTTGCATTGAAGTCACCCAAGATGTACACTTGTTCATGAGCAGGTATTTGTGCTCCAGCAGCACTAAGCACGTCATAGAACTTGTCTTTTACTTCTGGTGTGGCGTACAGGGTTGGAGCATAAGTGCTGATCAGGTGGACGGGACCGGCGCAAGTTTGAAGCGTGATCCGAAAAAGTTTTTCTGTTCCTCCCATGACTAATTCCACCATTTGTAGAAGGGTGTTTCTGACAGCAAAGCCAACACCATGCTCTCTGGGTTCTTCTTGGGCTTTACCCTGCCAGAAAAAGGTGTAGTCCTTTTCCTTTAGAGATCCCGAATCTGCGAGTCGTGTCTCTTGCAGTGCAGTGATATCAACTCGGAGTCTCTTCAGTTCCTCATTGATAACAGCGGTCTTTCGGATGTCACTGATGGTCTGAAGATCTTCAGTCGAGCTGGTCAGCATGGTCCACACATTCCAGCAAGCAAGCTTAAATTGTTGATGTTTCTCATTTCTTGTTGATTTTCTTATTGGTTTGCCTGGTGCCCAAATTTCAGTCACTTGTCAGGTTCAGGAACCTTAAGCCTCACGCACCCAGCGAGGCAGGTGAACTGTGGCGGGACAGTACCCTATTGGCTGGGGGCTGCCCAGCTTGTGGCAGGCAGTGACTGTCCAGTGAGATGCGAGGATCTCTCCCGCCGTCAAAGACAACCCCTGGCACTCGTTCTCTATGCCAATTGAGCAAGAGCTTATAACCGGTATCTGTTGCCTCCCGTGTTGATACAACGCTGTTCAGCGATGCCGGAGTACCTCTCCATACGCGAGCCTGGGCACTTATTATGGAGACTCTGGGCTGCCCAGACACCAGTGTCCCCCTCTCAGCTTTACTGATATAGTCCAAAGGAGAGGATAACCTCCATGTCCGGTACCAGCTCAGCTGCAGGAGTTGCCGGGACAGTGCCAGAAGTTGACACTGAACCGCCTTCAGACTCCACTCCGGATTTTCTGTTAGGGTTTACTCCCTTAGCCTTGCTCCTTCCCAGGATAACCCACAAGGCAGTGGGGTGTGGAGAATGTGGTTAAGGATCCCACTACTTCATATGTCCCTGTCACCACGAGTCACCATAGCTCCCTGTGGAGCAATGACCTCATATCCCCAGGACCCTCCTCCATAATCTCAGAGGAACGTACAAGGGTATGAAGAAGGCATTAGGACACACCCAGAACAAGATGACACCTCTGAAATCCAAATCTGGTGAAGTCATTGATGACAAAGCCAAACAGATGGAGCGCTGGGTTGAGCACTACTCCAAGCTGTACTCACGCGAGAATGTTGTGGTTGACGCAGCCCTCGATGCCGTTGAGCTCCTACCAGTAATGGATGAACTGGATCAGGAACTGACTGTGGATGAACTGAAGAGAACCATCAACAGCATTGCAGCAGGAAAGGCCCCTGGCCAGGATGGTATACCACCAGAGGTAATCAAGTGTGCCGTGGACACACTCCTGGAACCCCTACATGAGCTACTGTGCCTGTGCTGGAAAGAGGATGAGGTTCCACAGGATATGCGCAATGCTAACATTGTAACGTTGTATAAGAGCAAAGGAGACAGAAGGGACTGCAACAACTACCGTGGAATCTTCCTCCTAAGTGTCACTGGTAAACTGTTCGCTCATGTCATCCTTGGCAGACTCCAGAAGATTGCTGAGAGGGTGTACCCTGAATCGCAGTGCGGATTCCGCACAGACAGGCCTACCATTGACATGGTCTTCTCTCTAAGGCAGCTGCAGGAGAAGTGCAGGGAGCAGAGGAAGCCACTCTATATAGCCTTCATCGACCTGACCAAGGCCTTTGACTTGGTCAGCAGGGATGGTCTGTTCAAACTGCTCTCCAAGATAGGCTGTCCTCCACGGTTACTCAAGATGATCCAGTCGTTCTACGAAGACATGAGAGGAACCATCCAATATGACAGCGCATTATCGGATGCTTTCAGAATCAGGAGCGGCGTCAAACAAGGATGCGTGATTGCTCCAACATTGTTCGGGATCTTCTTCGCGCTCCTCCTGAAGCATGCCTTTGGATCTTCAACAGAGGGCATTTTGCTGCACACAAGGTCTGATGGGAAACTCTTTAATCTGGAAAGGCTGAAAGCTAAGTCTAAGGTGCGGAAAGTCCTCATCAGAGACATGCTGTTCGCAGACAATGCTGCTGTAGTGTCTCACACAGAAGACCAGCTTCAAAAACTGCTGGATCGGTTCTCCAAAGTGTGCAAGGACTTTGGGCTTACCATCAGCCTAAAGAAGACAAACGTATTCGGTCAGGATGTTGCTGAATCCCCATCCATCAGCATTGACAACTATACGTTAGAGGTCGTCCACGAGTTCGTTTACATCGGGTCCACCATCACTGACACCCTGTTGTTGGACACTGAGCTAAATAGGAGGTTCGGAAAAGCAGCCACAACTCTGTCCAGACTCAGCAAGAGAGTGTGGAATAACAACAAGCTGTACACTCACACCAAAATGCAAGTCTACAGAGCCTGCATCCTCAGCACCCTCCTTTATGGCAGCGAGACTTGAACCCTGTATGCCCGCCAGGAAAAGAGGCTGAACGTCTTACACTTGCGCTGCCTCAGGCACATCCTTGGAATATCATGGAAGGACAGAGTGACCAACACCACCGTCCTCGAGCAAGCTGGAATCCCAACCATGCACACCCCCCTCAGGCAGCATTGGCTCTGCTGGCTTGGCCATGTCCACAGGATGAATGATGGAAGGATTCAAAAAGACATCCTGTATGGTGAGCTAGCCTCTGGCAAAAGACCTCCCTGATGCCCCCAGTTGCGCTACAAAGATGTCGGCAAGAGAGACCTCAGAGAGGTAGACATCGAGCTGGACAACTGGGAAGAACTAGCAGATGACCGCAAGAGATGGAGGCAGGAGTTACACAAGGGCCTTCATAAGGGCGAGATGAGGATCAGACAGCTAGCAGAGGAGAAGCAAGCACACAGAAAGCACACTAAGGACTTGCCAGACACCCAACACATCTGCAAGAGATGCAGCAAGGACTGTCATTCTCATGTGGGTCTTCATATTCACAGTAGACGCTATAAATGAAGTCCTCAATTGAAACTATAGAGGGCGCGATCCATAGTCTATGCAGACTGAAGGATGCCTACTGCTACTACTAGTCAGAAAACAAGGAAGGAGGTTTAAATTAGGTACATCTGATTGCAATAAATGATTTTTATTCAACTGTTGTAATTTTTCTGTTGCAGCTCTGCATTGTTAAAACACCCATTTCCATTTGAATTTTGGATTTGTGAGAATGCAATCTTAATTTGATTGTTTAATCATTCATTTCACGGTGATAGTCAGAGGTGCTTTGGAGTTATTACTATCTGCAAATAGAATAGCTTACAGAACTTGAAAGGGGTTTGTGTGTGTGTTTCAATAGTTCAATGTGTTTGGCTGATATTTGTGCTATTATTTCTACTAAAATTTATTTTTTTGCATAAAAAGAGTCTCCTCCCATTAACATTGGAAAAACTTCTGTATCTGTCTTAGTGCTTCTTGTGACTTTGTCTGTCTGTCTAATAATATTTTATTCATTTTGGCCCTGATCCAAAGTTCAGGGAAGCCTTTGGAAAAAGGCATGTCTCACAAGAAACGTGCATGTGTGTTTGCAGTGTATGTGAAATTCTTAATATATATGTGTACCCAAATACTGTCACACATGGCTCTTTTACATACCAGATCATTACACATGACTTTATTTATGAACCAGGTATTTCACCTAATCTCTGAGTATATCTGTGCTAGAATTCAAATTTTTTAGCTTCCTTAGCAATTCTTTAAAAATGGACTAATTTTTTTTCAATGCTCAATTTTAACCATTTTAAAGGTGCCTGACCTACAGAGTCAGCACTTTATAAAAACCTGTTAAGTGGGACACTCCAACATTGAGGTGCCCAATAAGAAGTCAGTTTTGAAAACATTGGGGCTAAATTTTGGGATTTTAAAGGATGCATATTTGACATCACCATATTTTCTTATATCTGTGATATCCACTAAAAATGTTGTAAAATCCGGATTAATTTGTGAATGAGGTAACCTTATTTTGGCCAGCAAATGAATGCAGCCAGAGTCAACGCAAACATTCTCTCTTCTCCTTGAAGAGTGGACCTCCTTCTAGTGGCCTTCCTTCAACTCAGTGGACCTCAGCAACTTATAGCCCACTGGTGCTCCACCTATAGCCCATGCACTGTGGCCTCAGAGCCCAGCACTGCTCCCTCCTCCCTCCCAGCACTTTCAAAGTATGAGAATTGCCTGACTCTTGTGCTGCCCTGCTCCTCCCTGTCCCTCCCATAGCTGGAATACCGCAGACAGCTCTGCGAGGGAGGGTGGGAGAGGAGTAGAGATGGGGCATGGATCAGGCAACTGATGGTTCCAAACATCCTGGTAGGGAGGGGGCAGAGTAGGAAGTTAGAAGCTCTGATATACTGATATGCGAGAGGTGAAAGGGGGAGGAGAGCAGCTGGGGAGGGGGTTCACAGACTGTAAGAGGAGTCGCAGTGAGCGGCATGAGTCCCATGGGCCACAGGTTGTCCACCCGCTGGGATAGCTACTGGCAGCACCACACCCCAGAGCTTTCTCCTTTACTTTTTCTTCCCTCATCCCACATCTGACCCCACTCACTTGCAACATAGCAGTGAACAAAAACCCATGACAAGATCTTAGTTATAATCTCTGCAGTTAAATTCTTCGTTCCCATTTTATAGAAATGGGTCTCTTCCCATGTTGATGATTTGCTCCTTTAATTTTCATTTCCTGAGCGGCAATAGTCCATTGGATAGAAATGTTGAATACCACTAGCAAGTCTCCTTTTCAGAGCATGCCATAGTTCTTATATTTGGGCAGATATTTCTTGCCTGTCCCTACTCCAAAAATTTCTGTGTTCTGAAGTGTACTAGGGTAGTTTGAAACTTTAAACAACTCTCTATCATTGTTGGAGATTTTTTAAAATCAATTGTTTCTTTGTTCTTTCTCATTCTTTCAGTCTTGCTCTACTCATCCATTAGAGCCATTATTTGACTAGTATAGCTGGAACATCATGATTATCTGATGACCAGTGACATGGGATGTTTTTTTAACTATATTAAATACTGTCACTGTTTTCTCACTCTCTGTATCTAACTTGTTTTAATTTAGCTTTTTTATTTATTCATTCACTGACAGATTAACTAGAAAGTGTTTGTTCAGCTCTTTCCTGATCCACTTTGATATCAATATTTGACATTTCCAGTCTGATACATTTTCAAAAGTGTCTTTGGAACACATTTCTTTTCATGACCTGTATAATATTCTGAGACGACAAAATAATCTCAATGGATTTGGACAGTATTAATTCAATTTTTATATACTTTGAAATATTGCATCCACTTCTCAGGAACAATCCTTGTCACCAGCATAAACTCCAGATGTCTCTTATATTGACTAACTTCATTCATCTACCTTATATATGCACCACAAGAGAGGAGTGGAACAATATTGCAGCTTAATAGGATAATTTTCCCACAGGCAACAACTTTAATTACATCCTGTCTTGCTTTTCTATGCATACTTGCTAACCCATTCATAGTAACTTGTTCAGGCTGTTAATTTTATTGTGTTTATTTAGATTTAATAATTATAGAAAAGATGCCTGTCAGGACATGAGGTGCCTATAAATTTGTGATAACATAAAATCTCCACAGCAATGAAGCGATCATTTCAATATGAACTCACAGACATCTACAAGAAGTTCTTTGTTATGGAAAACATATAGACTGTGTCTACATTAGGATGTTACTTCGAAGTAAGGGGCTACTTTGAAGTAGCCTGCAGAGCATCCACACAGGCTTTCCCTTACCTCGAAGAGAGGCTAATTTCAAAGTCACTACTACACTCCTGGGAAGTTTAACTTCTAAATAGGGTGTGTGTAGATGCTCTGCACTCACTACTTCCAAGTAAGGAGGCTGCCATAGCGTGCCCCCCCGCCACCACCCAGAGTCCAGAGAAACTCTTGCCAGCCCAGTCAGGGCTCTATGGTCTCCGTTAGCTGCTTGACAGGAACTAGCTCCCCGGCAACCCCAGGCAGGAAGCTGAGAGCATGCCACAAGAAGGGGCAGCACAAGCTCCCTGTTCAACTGCCCCTGCTTGAAGCTCCAGCCAGTACCCTCACCCCCAGTCCACAATAGCAGCATGGAAGGAACCCCCTGCCCCCCCGTCCTCCCTGTCCCACCGGAGGCCCTGGACAATGTGTCAGAGGGCTCATGGTGCCTGGGCAAGGGACGTGCCAGGAAGGGACTCTCTTGGATCAAAGGGGAGCTGAAGGACCTCCTTGCTCTGTGCGGGGAAGAGGAGGTCCTTCAGCATCCTGACACCTGCCAGTGCAATGTGGAGGCCTATGATAGGCTGGCCAGTGGGCTTGCTGCCTGAGGCCGCCCCAGATGCACCAGGGGCATCATTTGGATAAAGGTGAAAGAACTGAGGAAAGCTTAGTACAAAGCCTGTGATGCTGCCAGCCAGTTTGGGGCACGGCCTGCCCACTGCTCCCAATACAGACAGACGCATAGGTTCCTGGGCCCGAGGGAGGTGCCCATCCTGCAGTACCTGGTGGAAACTGCCAAAATGCATTTTATTGACAGAAACTGTTGACAAAAAAGCAATGTAGATGCTCTGGGGGACATTTTGTTTACAAAGCAGATCCAAAGATCTGTCTACTTTTATGAACAGTTGTGATCTGTTGACAGAAGTTTTGTCCAGATATCTCTCCCAATAGTAACTTCTGTAGACAGATGCTTTTAGTGTAGATGTAGCCACTGTGTGTAGGAAACAAAAGGCTCCCCCACCAGAGGTGAGTGATCAGTACTCCTCCTCCCACAAAAGCTGAGGTTAGGCAAACCAGTTCCTGACTCCCAGTCTCAGTGGCAGTGAGGTACAGAAATAAATTTGGCTATGTGGAAGGTTTTACTCTTCCTGCTCCCAATCTTCTGCTGTTAACAGCTCTGTGTTATTGAGTCACTGTGGAAGAAGGCAGCCCTGACATACATCTCCCTTTCATTTAAAAACGCCTTGCAATATTCTAGAGACAACCTTAATTCAATGCTGAGAGGACACAGGAACACCAAATATACCCTAGAAACTGAATTTGAGGGTCCAAAGGCCAAGACCAAAGAAGTTCACTACATTCAAGAGAACCCAGGAGCCAAGGTGGAATTGAAGGTGGACAAAGTCTCAAGCTTAAACCCAAATGTTTTTGTGGTAACTAGGGTAAAAGGGGGCAAACTCAATCCCATAAGCTCAGTGAGAGAGAATTTGTACAAGATGGTTGACAAATGACTTTGTACGGATTTTTTTAAATGTATATTTGCTGTTCTGGCAGCAAAACACTTACGTGCAATCATAAAAAATAATGGATAAATTCATAACAAAGACATTTAAGCCAAAGACATTTTGGTATACGGGATTTCTGTGAGTTTTCCTGTGATTGTTATTAGCATTTTTATGCTTTTCATAGCCCTTTTTTATTTCTCATACCCCTACCTGAGGATGCAGATGGGTCTCAACCTCTCATCTTACATTCCCTCTTTGGTATCTGGTTTATGTGAAAGGTTAAGTTCATTAAATTAATTGATAGAGTCCTCTGGTAAAGGATTATAGTTCAATCCCTGCTGACAAAGCATTGAGCTCATGGTATGATTACCTGTGAAAGACTTCTGTTTTTCTTTTCTTTTCTTTTTTTTCTCCCAGTGCACTTAAAAATGCTATATTTAATTCACAAACAACATAATTGGTTTTTGAAAAACACTAGAAAACATCACTCACTGTGCAGTGTAATATGTAAGAAAATCCAGGTGTTCCACATCGTGATAAACTGTCACACGTTTCTTTTTACTCATGTCATGCATGGGTAGGTTTGACATGAGAAAGGTATGGTTCAGTGCCAAGGCAACATTACTTCCCTGAACAGAAGATTATTATAAAGATCTTTCACTGGTTTAAAAGGCTATGGTTAAAATACTTCATTCTCCTCTGTTAAATATTTTAAATCACACAGAGACATGAAATTGATACTCTACTGGTTCCCCATTTACAAAGAAATTCACCTGTTACCTTGGATAAGTGAATAAATGTTTCTGGTTACTGACTGTGTATTACCTATTATATAAAGAAAATACTCTGTTGACCTGGTCTATGTATCGAAGACAAAATATGCATGTTTTTAATGTGAAAAGTTTTCTATTTACCTACATAGGCTTTTAATCAGACTGATTTTTCTTAGGTTATATTCATGTTTTTGAACAATTACCCAGGGATCTCAAAATTCCTTTTAATTTGCAAAATCTGTTTTTTTCTTGACATGATCATATTTTCAGCATAACAAATATAATTAGCTCATGATCACCTTTGTCAAGATTTTCTTGTCCCTTGTAATTTCATCTCTTTCATTTTTGACTAAACCCAAACCCTTCAATTGTTTGTTCATTTCTTTGAAACAAACTATATTTCCACAGTTCAAAGGCTTCCTGATAATCCACCTTATGTAAAAAGTATACTTTGTTCCCAAGTAGCATTCAAACTCATGGTCTTTGGCTGACAGAGCCAGTGAAATATTAAGTATGGTATATAGACTTCTCCCTGAGAGTTAATATGTCAGTTTGCTATTTTTCTTATAGTATGAGGGTAGAACTACACAGCAAATTTATTTCAAAATAATAGACGACATCTCAAAATATCTATCCCAGCATCCACACAACGCAACCACTATTTTGAAATAATTTCAAAATAGTGGTTGGTTTATTTTGAAATTGGTAAACCTCATTCTGGCTGTGGCTACACTACTCCTCCCTTTCGGAAGGGGCATGCAATTTATGGCTGTTGGAAAATTCAAATGAGGTGCTGATATGAATATTTAGTGCTTTGTTTGCATAATGATGGCCACCTGGACTGTCAAAAGTGCTGATTTTGAATTAAAAATAGCTGTGTAGCTGAAGTTCCGTCGAAAGGGTGCCCTGATTTTGAAAGCACCTTTTTTCAGCATTATTTCAATATAAACTATTCTGGAACAGCACTTGTAGAATAGCTTATTTCAAAATACCCTGGGTTGGTGCAACATATCACGCATATATTTTATACATCAGCCAAGTGCATGTCCTCTTTAAGACAAATGTATTAGAAACATCTATTATACATCAGTAATGAAACCCTATTTTTATTTTTTTCACATTTGGGTATTTCATACTATGTAACAATGGCTACGTCTACACGTGCACGCTACATCGAAATAGCTTATTTCGATGTAGCGACATCGAAATAGACTATTTCGATGAATAACGTCTACACGTCCTCCAGGGCTGGCAACGTCGATGTTCAACTTCGACGTTGCGCAGCCCAACATCGAAATAGGCGCAGCAAGGGAACGTCTACACGCCAAAGTAGCACACATCGACATAAGGGTGCCAGGAACAGCTGCAGACAAGGTCACAGGGCGGACTAGCGCTTCCGGGGCAACAGCAAGCCGCTCCCTTAAAGGGCCCCTCCCAGACACACTCAGCCTGCACAGCACGCGGTCTGAGGAGCCATAGGCACACAGACCCGGGGCGACGCAGTCATGGACCCCCAGCAGCAGCAGCAGCAGCAGCAGCAGCAGCAGCAGCAGCAGCAGCAGCAGCAGCCAGAGGTCCACCCAGCCCTCCCGGCGGGAGCAGGGCTTGCCCTGCTCCATGCCATGCGGGAGGCAGCTGAGCACCTCCTTGCTACACCGGAGGAGGAGCTGCCCCCAGGGCAGCAGGGCTCAACCCCTAACCCTGCAGCACCCCGCCCCGCCCCCCCGCCTCACACGCCGGCGGCTGTGGAGCTACCCCACCAGCACCGACTGGTGGGAGCGGCTGGTGCTTGGGGAGTGGGATGACGACCGCTGGCTCAGGAACTTCAGGATGAGCTGGCAGACATTTATGGAGCTGTGCCAGTGGCTCACCCCCGCACTTAGGCACCAGGACACGGCCATGTGGCATGCCCTCACAGTGCAGAAACCGGTCGGCATCGCTGTCTGGAAGCTGGCCACTCCCGACAGCTACCAATCCGTGGGACAGCAGTTTGGTGTCGGCAAGGCCACCATCGGGGCTGTCCTCATGGAGGTAAGAGAACCCACGGGGGGAGGGCAGGGCAGGGGAGGGGGGCCCGGGCAGAGGAGGGCAGGGCAGGGCCACGCACACCCTGCTCACCCCTCATTGGTGCTGTCCCATGTGCGTTCTCTGCAGGTTGTGCGTGCCATCAACGCCATGCTCCTGCACAGGCTCGTGAGGCTGGGGGACCCAGATGCCACCATTGCCGCCTTTGCCACCCTGGGCTTCCCCAACTGCTTCGGGGCTCTGCATGGGACTCACATCCCCATCCGCGCCCCGCATCACAGTGGAGGACAATACCTGAATCGCAAGGGCTACCATTCTGTCGTCCTCCAGGCCTTGGTGGACAGCCGGGGCTGTTTCCAGGACATTTATGTGGGCTGGCCTGGCAGCACCCATGACACCCGGGTTTTCCGGAACTCGGGCCTGTGCCACCGGCTGGAGGTGGGGACCTACATCCCCCAGCGGGAGATCCCTCTGGGGGACACCACCATGCCCTTCTGCGTCATCGCAGATGCGGCATACCCCCTCCGGCCGTGGCTCATGCACCCGTACACGGGCCATCTCTCCGCTAGCCAGGAGCGCTTCAACGAGTGCCTGAACCACGCACGCCAGGTGGTGGAGCGCTCATTTGGCTGCCTGAAGGGACGCTGGAGATGTCTCCTGACCCGCCTGGATGCGGGCCCCAACAACATCCCCCAGATTGTGGGTGCCTGCTGCGCCCTGCACAATTTGGTGGAGAGCAAGGGGGAGACCTTTTTCCAGGGCTCGGCTGCGGAGGCCGGCAGGGCCGACGTCCAGCCACCTGCTGCCCCCAGTTAGCAGGTGGACCCCGAAGGGACCCGGGTCCGGGAGTCCCTGTGGGCCCACTTCAATGATGAGGCCGAGGGTTGAACTCTGCCCAGGCCCCCCACTGCCCACCCCTTCCTCCACCACACTCCTGCCACAACGCCCACACCATGGAGCACCCCACCGCACCCCCCCTCCCACTTTTCCTGGACAAATGACAGCACGCACTTGTGGCTGAACTTAAACTGGTTTTTCTTTCAGAACTTTTGTTTTTAACTGTAAATATATGAAACAAGAACAAACTATATACAACATGTGGAAACAAACTAATATGTAAAAATAAAACAATACTAACAAACAAGTGTCCTCATTAATAAAAAGAAAACCAGGGAGGATAAAGGGGAGAACTATTTACATGGGGGTGACGGGGAAAACGGGGGGCACCAAATAAGAGGTTCAAACTATATACAAGGGGGGGGCACATCCCAGGCCCCTCGCCCCTACAGTCTGGCTCTGGGCGTGGGCGGCCGGGAGCCCCGCCACGGTCGCAGCCCTGTCCGGGGCTGGCTGAGGGCTGGCTGGACCAGAAGATGTGCCTGGCGAGTCTCAGGTGGCTCCAGGGGTCCCTCGGCGCTCCGGCCCTCGGTGGTGGGTGGCGGGGCAATGGCGGGCGGGACGGCGATGGGCGAAGAAGGTGGTGGTGCAGCTGGTGGAACAGGCAGGGCGGGCGCTGCGGTGGCTGGCGCGGCATGGGGGGCCAGGTAGTCCACCAGGCGGTTGAAAGTCTCCATGTAGGCCCCCCATGCCTCTTGGCGCCAGGCCAGCGCCTGCTCTTGCAGCTGCAGGTGCTGCTCTGCGACCTCCAGCTGCCGACAGTGGATGGCCAGCAGCTGGGGGTCCGTCGCCGTCAGCTGGTGGTGGCGCGGGGTCCACCGTCTAGCCCGCCGTGGGGCCGGTCGGTCCTCGGCCGAGGGGCTGGCCTGGAGCGATGGTCCCGGAGGGCTCTCTGGGACCACTGATGCCTCGCCGGCGCTCTCTTCCGGTCCTTCTGATGGTGCAGGTGCAGGTGCAGGACACAGGAGAGGAGGGGGGGAAGAAGAATGGAGACAGGCATTAGTTTGGGCCCCGAGCCGTGGCCTTTGTCCCCCCAGCCCTGTGCTGCAGGTTCCCCATCCCCATCCCCGGGAGATGCTGCTGTGATGGATGGGGTTCAGGGGTCCCCCTGCCCTGCACCCCGTCCCCTGGTGGGAGTGACTCACTTCACTCCGCAGGGTCTGACAGCAGGAGAGGTTTCTTAGGCCACAGATGCCCAGTTTCTCCCAGGAGTGACAGCACCAGCTGTCGGAAGAGACAGTCCTTCCAACCCGTCCTGGGGAGAAGACCCCAAGGGGTGCCCCTCTGGGATGCAGCTTTCCCCCTCCTCAGGCTGGCTGCCTTCCAGCTCTCCCTTCCCCTAGCCTCTACCTGTGGCCCCCGCCCTCCCCCCCCCAATTCCAAGCCAGCTCGGCTCCTCCCTCCTCTTTGTTCAGGGCAGAGGTGTCACCTGCCAGCTGTAGCCCCATGATCCTCCTTTGCCCCTGGGAGCTATTCGGCTCTTGGTGCACATATCTAGCCTGAGTCTGCCTTTTGCACTCCCCCCACTCCATCACATGCTGCTGCTGCTGCTGCTGCTGCTGTTGCTGCTGCTGCTGCTGCGGGGTGTCCCACGCCCTCCTCCCAGGGGCTCCTTGAGGTTCCGCTCCCCTCTGCCCCGGAGATGGGGCATGGCACTGTCGTGCGGGGTGGCGGGGGGCAGGGGCTGATGCACTGCTGTGAGGGCCATGGCCCTGCTGTCCTTGGGGCCATGGCCATGTGAGCATGTGGGGGGCCCTGGACACATATCTATTACCCCCCGCCCCTCAAGCCCAGGGGTGTACACCAGAGGGGGGTACATACCTGTCGGTCCACTCCCACGGTCTGGAGATCCCGGGGGGGCGGAGGCCCTGCTGCTGCTCCGGGATGGCAGGAGGAGGATCTGCAGCCCGGATTCTGTGGAGGAGGAGCCCCCCTCCTCCTCCTCCTCCTCCTCCTGCCACGATGTCCCGGGGGTGGGCTCCGGGGGGGCCCCGGGGTGCGGGGCTTGCCTCCGGGGCGGACTCCGGCTGCAGGGCCTGCTGGGGCTCGTCAGCCGAAGTATCAAGGGTGGCCGGAGGGGAGGAAGTGTGCCAGGGGCCCAGGATGTCCCTGAGCTCCCTGTAAAAGAGGCAAGTGACGGGGGCGGCCCCAGATCGGCTGGCCGCATCCCAGGCCCGGGAGTAACCCTGCCGCAGCTCCTTCACCTTACTCCTGACATGATCAGGAGTGTGGGCAGGGTGACCCCAGGCAGCCAGGCCGTCGGCCAGCCGAGCGAACGCTTCCGTGTTCCGCCTCTTGCTCCCTATTACCTGGAGCACCTCCTCCTCGCTCCAGAGCCCCAGCAGGTCCCGCAGCTCGGCCTCCGTCCAGGAGGGGCCCCGCTGCCGCTTGGCAGCCTGGCTGCCCGCCTGGCTGGGCTGGCTGCCCTGGCTCCCCTTGGGGGGGGTCCCCTGGGGGCACTGGGGGGGCTGCCGGGCAGCCATCGCAGCTGGGTGGGTGGCTGAGAAACTTGTAGGCTGGCCGCGTGTCTGGGCTGCCGCCTGCACGTTCCCTCAGCTTCCTGCACAGGAAGGGAGGGGGAGGGGACCTTTAAGGGGCCGCTCCATGCGGCCACCATTGAACTGAGGGGCTGGAGAGAGCGTCTCTCAACCCCTCAGCTGATGGCCGCCATGAAGGACCCCGCAATTTTGACGTTGCGGGACGCGCAACCACTACACGGTCCCTACTTCGACGTTGAACGTCGAAGTAGGGCGCTATTCCTATCCCCTCATGGGGTTAGCGACTTCGACGTCTCGCCGCCTAACGTCAAAGTTAACTTCGAAATAGCGCCCGATGCGTGTAGCTGTGACGGGTGCTATTTCAAAGTTAGTGCCGCTACTTCGAAGTAGCGTGCACGTGTAGACACGGCTAATAAGTCACAGGAGCTGCATCCACACTAGCAAGTTCTTTTGAAAGATCCAGCGGAGTGTCTACACATAAAAACCATTCTTTCAAATTTAAATTGAAAGACTGAGGCACTCCTTTTAAAAGCTCTCTTCCTTTCCCATTTGAGGAAAAGTGCTTTCTTTCGAAAGATTCTTTTGAAAGAAAATGTGCGTAGATGCTCCATGGGGCCTTTTTTCCAAAGAGCAGCTCTCACGATGCTTGATTTTTCAATCCCTGACACATTCTTTCGAAAGAGCAGGGGCTTTGAGGATGCTCTCTTTCAAAAGAGCAGATCACTCTTTTGATCTGCTTTTTTGTGCATGGATGCTCTGTTTTGAAAAAACTTTTTTTGCAAGATCTTATGATAATGATATTGCCTAGGAATTTTGAGGAGTAAAGGGACTTTGAAGTAGCAAGGGCACTTCGAAGTAACTGTGACTGACCCATGGCTACATGCAAGCCGGCACTTCAAAGTTTGACACTTCAAAGTTGCTGTGGGGTAGATTTAGCCCAATGAATTGCTGCACATGCACCACAAAACTTCATTAGTAATCTCCCAACACCCTAATTACCATGCCCCCTTCAAGGTTGGGGGCTAGCCTAGAAACAACCACAGTGTAACATCTAAGCCACCCAGTAGGATGTTTCAGTTTGTAGTTGCTTTGCACGGAACAGTAGTCTTTGAAATAGTCGAGAAACTAGTGTTTTGCTTTGTTTTGTTTTGTTTTATTTTAATTCAGAGGCACTTATGCACAGGTCAGTATTACAGAAGAGAATGGCCGTGTCTACACTAGCCCAAAACTTTGAAACAGCTATGCACCCGAGACCTCTTACCTGTATGAGCCTTGTTGTACTGGGGTTTTGAACAATTCAGACCTCTTGCCGCCTCCCCTATTCGAGTAATGCCTAGTGGCTACTACCTGGCGGCACTCAGAAACTTTGGGGTCTATTCCCAACTTTTCTACTATCTTGCTAGGTAAGCTTGGCCAAGTCTCCATCTCAGTTTGCCCAAGGGTAAGATAAACATATTAGCTACATCTACACTAGCCCAAAACTTCAAAATGGCCATGCAAATGGCCATTTCAAAGTTTACTAATGAAGCTCTGAAATACATATTCAGTGCCTCATTAGAATGCCGGCAGCCGTGGCACTTGGAAATTGCCGGGGCTCGCCACTGTGTGGCTCGTCCAGATGGGGCTCCTTTTCAAAAGAACCCCGGCAACTTCAAAATCCCCTTACTACCATCTGCTGTTAGGAATAAGGGGATTTTGAAGTTGCCGGCGTCTTTTCGAAAAGAAGCCCCATGTGGATGAGCCATGCAGCGGCGAGCCGCGTCACTTTTGAAGTGCTGCAACTGCTGGCATTCTAATGAGGCACTGAATATGTATGGCCATTTCAAAGTTTTGGGCTAGTGTAGACGTAGCCAATATGTTTATCTTCCCCTTGGGCAAACTGAGATAGAATTTATAAAATGTGCAGTTCGGTTCTGCTGGAAGGTGCTGGGCTTGCCAGCCTGTGGGATGTTAGTAAGGTGACATGATAGTTCCTGCTCCAAAGAGGGTGGACAGCCCCCTCCAGGCACTGATTGTTCTATACCCCTTTTTCAGGATGGAGGGGCAGCTGATGCAAGCCTTAGTGGCACTGAGGTAGTGCAAGCCCATAACATCCCCCACTCAAATTGGCTTGACTGGTCTCTCATCATGACATAAGGGCAGCTGATCCAAATCAGAGTGCTGCTGTGACCCCACAAGCCAGACTGCAATGCCCAAAACCACCCTGTGGGATAGGAGCTAGAGTCGTAGAGTGAGCTTGTTGTCCAGTCCTGCCCCACAGAGCCTTCCCTCTGCATTGGGCCACTATGAGGATTGTTGTACCAGGGGGCAAAAGGTGTTGCTGGAAGTAGTCAGTGTATATTCAGCTGAAGATGTGCTGACTTATGCTTTTGGGCATCCCTGCAAATTTGGATGCAGAGTGGCTCATCAGAACAACAAATGCAGTTGACGGACTGTGTTAGTAAAAATGTTTGGGAATCATTGATATAATTGATAACATGGTGTGAGCATCAAGTGAATATTCTTTTATATGAAATGTCAAAGATCACATTGCCCAAAGCTCTCTGCAGGCTATATTGGTGATACTCTCTTCACTTCCCTTTCCATCTCCCTTGCTATGAAATTTGAGATTCTAGAGTACACTGTGTGATAAAAAATGGATTATATGACAAATCTGGCAGCTATGGCACAATACAATATGTGGAAACAGTATATTTTAAAACATTCCACTGTAAGTTTGAATCCTTTTGGTTAATCTTAAAGAAAAACACCACCCAGATCATTCACTGGATCTGAAAAGCTGGTACCCAAACTATTAGTCTGATACTTTTATTCATATGTAACTGATGTACTGTCAGTGTAAAGTAATTAGAGTAAGAACAAAAGTAACTGTACTGCCTGTGATATGATCAAATGTTGTTGTTCATATTGTATATAACAAAAGGCAAAAGCCTTGAAAAATTAAGAGGACAATAAATTTCATATATATATATATATATATATATATATATATATATATATATATATATTACAGAACTAGTTTGTTAAAAGTTGCAATCAACACTACAGGGAATGAATTTGACTTCATATTATCACAATAAAATGCAGAATAAACTGAAATGTGCATTTATGAACCTTGCCTCTTGGTGGTTGTTTCATGTTAATGACTTTATTAGCGTAAGTGCCTTTGGCATTTTGGAGTAGTGCTGCAATTACAACAAACTCAGAGCTGTAAGTGCCCAGCAATTTTATCGGCAGAAAAAGCTTTTTTAAAGTTATCATCTTAATGATTTCAGCCATTCAGTGGGAGTGAAAAATGAAGGAGGGATGAAGAGCAACTGTTAATTATGTGATTGTGTTTTGTAAAATAGGAAAAAAGCTCAGATACAGAGAAATGAGAAATATTTTGAATTTCATAAAAATGTGCTTTCTGAAAACCTTTATAATCTCATTACAGAAGAGTAGGGTAGCTGCACAAAGCCTGTTCACTTTTAACAATGAACACAAAAGGTGACAAGTAAAATGTGGCTAATAGACAGCTTATTAAACTAATGTAAGAATAGCAGTGCAATTGTATAGCAGAACGCCAGGGGCTACAGCTGTTGTGGGTTTGTCTGTGTGTGTGTGTGTGTGTGTGCGTGCGTGTGTGTGTTTTCTTCAGCAAAGGATGCAATGTCATTCTGTTTTCTGTAGCAAAGAAATTAAGATCATAATTGTCATTTTATTTGTCAAAAGCATTCTTTGTTAAGAAAGGCAGACTTGGTAAAAACATGAAGCAGGGGAAATGAAATTTAAAATAGGTTGCCTAAGGAAGTCCTCTCACATGTAGGCTACGTCTACACGTGAAGCCAACATCGAAATAGCTTATTTCGATGTAGCAACATCGAAATAGGCTATTTCGATGAATAACGTCTACACGTCCTCCAGGGCTGGCAACGTCGATGTTCAACTTCGACGTTGCATGGCACCACATCGAAATAGGCGCTGCGAGGGTACGTCTACACGCCAAAGTAGCACACATCGAAATAAGGGTGCCAGGCACAGCTGCAGACAGGGTCACAGGGCGGACTCAACAGCAAGCCGCTCCCTTAAAGGGCCCCTCCCAGACACAGTTGCACTAAACAACACAAGATACACAGAGCCGACAACTGGTTGCAGACCCTGTGCCTGCAGCATGGATCCCCAGCTGCCGCAGCAGCAGCCAAAAGCCCTGGGTTAAGGGCTGCTGCCCATGGTGACCATAGAGCCCCGCAGGGGCTGGAGAGAGAGCATCTCTCAACCCCTCAGCTGATGGCCACCATGGAGGATCCGGCAATTTCGACGTTGCGGGACGCGGATCTTCTACACGGTCCCTACTTCGACGTTGAACGTCGAAGTACGGCGCTATTCCGATCCCCTCATGAGGTTAGCGACTTCGACGTCTCGCCGCCTAACGTCGAAGTTAACTTCGAAATAGCGCCCGACGCGTGTAGCCACGACGGGCGCTATTTCGAAGTTAGTGCCGCTACTTCGAAGTAGCGTGCACGTGTAGACACAGCTGTAGTGAGGTATTCTGGCCAAGTTTAGTCCTTCCCAGTGGAACTCGCTGAAACTGAAAGAAATTACAACAGTTTCAAGCCAAGCTGAATACGACTCTCTCAGTAAAAATGAAAGTCATTTGCTGCGAATTCAAGCATCTCTCTCTTTCATCTCATCTGATTCATTGAAAACATACTTGAGCTAAACACACACACACACACAAGAAATCTTGTAGCACTTTGCACTATCAAAATGATTTATTAGGTAATGAGCTTTTTCAGATCTGAATTTCCAGGTAGGTAGGTAGCCAGATAGCTAAATTTTCAGGTAGCTAGGTAGGCCAATTAACCTGGAGCAGAAGCCTGGGAATAGTAAAGGTCAATGAAAGATGAAATTCAGCTGTTCAGGAACAGGAGGAACCTGCAAAAATCAAGTAACTGAGTGAGGTCACAGTTGCTTCCAGGATGCAAAAGTAATCGTGGAAATAGTTTAGGGATACAGCAGTAAAGGCAGATTTGCATGGATCTTGCCTGCTAGTCATAGAGTCCCTGGACAGGAACCCAATGAAGAGGGAGAACTTGCGTTCGCCTCCCCATCCAAGGCCATGTCTACATTAGCCCCCTTCTTTGAAAGGGGTATGGAAATTACACGGACTGGGGAATATCAGTGAGGCACTGCCATGCATATGTAGCACCTTATTAGCATAATGGCAGTAGAGCAAATTTAGAAGCTGCTAATCTCGAAGTGCTGACAGGCAGTCTAGATGCGGGTGCTTCAAAATATGGGCCCACATTTGAAATTCCCTTACTCCCAATTTGCCATTATACCAATGACGTCTTCATATGCATGGCAATGCCTCATTGATATTCCCCCGTCTGTGTCATTTCCATGTCTTTGAGGGGACTAGTGTAGACATGACCCACGTGGGGAAGTGTAACCATTAAATGATAGTGGATCTGGAGACCTTTAAATGTACATGGTTTTCCTAGAAGGAAAAAAATCTTTGGTAATCTGGCTGGAGGGCAACCTGGAAGCAGGGGCAGTTACTTTCTGAAGGAAAGTGAGAGAGTTCAACTGCAGGAAGGAGCATCACTTTGGCAGAGCTAATCTCCTAGATCTGGCCAGAAGCACGTGAGTAGAACTTGCTTTGACAGTGCTTAGTAGGAAAAACATAAAATCAAACAAAATATAATCCTGAGTAAAATAAGTGAGCTGTGAGGGGAGAAAAGAACAGAGACAAATGAGCAGTTGAGCTGTCTGCAGTGGTTGGAATCAGGTGTTGGAAACAGAAATTATTCCATGACAGTAATTCCACAATTTACAGAAGAGTGACAAGAAAAGGACCTGCGAACTAAGTAGTGTACGTACGGTTTACTTTCATAAACAGTAAGAACTGCAAATAATTTGCTCTGATGTTTAAGAGGGGAGATGCATAAAGGTTAAGATATTATGCTGAGAAAGATCCTGGCATGGAGCCAAAGATACATGTGCTATTGAAATCTCACTGACAATGAGAGGGAAAGTCACTCAGATTAAATAGAGGGTAAAAATATGCTGTAAAGCAAATGCAGGTGTCAGCTGATTGGCATAACCATATGCTCACACCCAATAGAATGAAAGTAAAGATTCTAATAGATTGGAATAAAAGAAATCAGACCAAAACCAAACCTTCTTCAAAAACCTGCGTGAAAACTCCTTTCACTTCCCTTTGCACATGTGATCACAAACAGTGGATCATAAAGCACGTGAGTGAACTGGAATTGGTCGGAAAATGTTTGTTTTTAAATTTCAAAATTTGGTTTAAAACTCCCTGAAAACCAAATTATTTTAATGCTATTAAGCAGAAAATCCTCAGTGAAAAATCATAACTTTTTATGGAAAACAAAATTTTCTTAAAAGTTCTTGTTTGGTCATGAACCTGATATTCTTGGGAAAATATTTTTGACAGTATATTTGTTTGCCATTTTTCTATAATACAGGCATGTATGTTTGTGTAAACATCAGTCATCTATTAGTGATATCAATTTATAGTCCTATAGTTAGAAGACAGATTACTTTCATCGTTCAACATTTAGAAAACAACTTAAGAAAACTGTTCCCCATAATTGCTTCACATTTTGCTATTTCATGCCTATTTATTGAAATGTTTAAATATTATTAGATCAAACAGATACCTATAAATCTTTCTTAGCAGACACATTCATAATAGAATGACAGAAGTTCTGTGGATTGGAACCTTTAACAAATGAAATAAAAATCCCTTGACATAGTCTCTACCTTATTTTAGTCAGCCCTATCAGCTCTGGTGTAGATAGAAAGGAGTTAACGGCATCCAATTTAGATACTTCACTGTTTATTTACTCTGTATGTTCCCACATACTCATTCAGTGACTCTTACATCGCGGAACCCAATCTAGTCATTTATTTAAACTATTACTGGAATAAAAGTTCATTTATCCTTTTTAAAATAAATTGCTGTGCCAGCAAAAACTGAAGACAGTAGCTATACAAATAGAGAACAAATGTGTAAGTGCATTGATTGTATTACTGCTCAAGGTAATAGTAATTAAGTGGAAAAATAAATCTATTTAATTTGAAGGCTGAAACTGATTTTATAAATTCCAAGGCAAATACATCTGAAAATTATGTGGTTTGCATAAACATACAAATATATATATTAATCTATTCTTTGTTTAGAACAGGGTAGAAAACTACCAGCCTCTGGGCTGGATCTGCTCTTCCATATTTAGTCTCTGGCAGGTCATTGTCTCTCTATTTACCTGTACCTTCACAGGTGTCAGACAATAGCAGCTCTCATTGGCCATGGGTTGCAGTTCATAGCCAATGGGAGCAACAGAAAGTGAAATCCTGGTATGTGATGTTTTCCACTGCTCCCATTGGCCATGAACAGTAATCCACAGCCAATAAGAGCAAAGGTCACCCGATACCTGTGGAGGTCCAGGTAAATATAGCTGAGGTCAACTGGCAAGGACTGACCCTGGCAAGCTGCCACTTTTTTATTGCCTGCCTCTGGTGTAGATCAAGAATATCAAGGACAATTTAATGCTAGCTCAGTATATTTATTGTTTACTTATGTCTGTAGTTTTAAATATTTTGTTATGCATGGATGGTCTGGCACAACATGATTTGAATGTGTTTTGGAACAGGCTTCAAAAAAAGGTAGAATCTCAAAGTAGAACGAGTTATAGACAAGTTGTTATGGTGGTGGCGGGTGGAGACTTTGTAGTAATGATGGAAGAAAATACATCAGATAAAATTTTGTGTTAATATATTAATCCTAAAGTTTCAGGAGAAATTGACCACCTTAACTATATTGACAAATGTGATATTCCTACATTTTACATAGTAATGTTACATGTATAGGACAGATGCCTACATTCAGTCCTTTGTACTATTTAATCTTATGTTTTGTGGTTTTTTACTCAGTTTTATACATTTTAGAAAATTAGTTAAATCAGTGGAATAGTGCAGAGGAAAGTGGGCCAAATTCATCCTCCATTACGCTCAATGGAATTATGCTAGGGATAGGTCTCAGACTGTAGTTCCCAGAAAACCGACATTTATATCTGCCATTAAGTGAATTCTCCTTTTACAGGCAGGAACTAAGCAGAGCACTGTGGATGCCAGGGTTGTTCTGGGCAACTTGGGCTATGATTATACTACAGCATTCTGTCAACCGAAGTCACTGCTGGAAGATATTTCCTGACAAAACTTCTGTCAACAGAGTGTGGCCACACAAAAAAGCCAATCAGAGTGCTCAGCTCTGTTGACAAAGCAGCCAGAAGCACAACAGACGGGGCTGCCCATTGTCCTGGGCACTTTAACAAGAGAAGACCCCCCCAGACAATCCACACAACTATTTTTGTCTACAGAACCTTTCAACAAAAGGTATTCTCCCTCATCCAGGAGAGGCAGAAAGTTGTCAGTGGAAGTGATGACTTTCATTGACACACTGTTGGCAAAATGCATTTTGGATGTGGTTGTGCAACTGCAGTCATGGACCTCCTGACCAGCCAGGACTAGTGCTCAGTCTGAAATTTAGAAAGGTTTCCACACGCCTTTAAAAGAACAAGAGAGCTTGCTTTTCTTAATGAAACCCACCTTTTTTTTTTCATCAATATTTCTCACTTTCTTGGTCTGCAGCTGCTTCATATCCTCATCAAGAACAGGACATGACAAGCAGGTAGGGGGGCAAATGTGGAGGGGAAGAGGGTTTCACAAGGTCTCACTACATCCACAGCTGTGTGGATTTCACCTGTTTGACTGTATTATGTTTCCATAGATCTCTGACTTGATAGAGAAAGCCTCTCTAAGAGGCTGGGGCTGTGTTGCCAGGTACATGTATGTGCATGTGCTTACCAAAGACCCTAAAATGAGGTAAGGACTGTAGCATTTGGACACAGGTCTGCAGCTCCCACTGCAGGACAAAACCTGCCATCAAGTCATGAAATGATTGAGAAAGAGTCCCACTACTTTCTTCTCTTCAACCTTCATGTGGACGTTCCCCCCCTGCCGGGGGGCTACTGACAGTCTGGCTTTCTCTTTCTGCTAAGCAGGTGGCCCAATTTGCATTCAGCCTGACCCAAAGAGCTAATTGAAAATACATAATGCAGAGAAGTTATACTGATAAATGTCCTTTTATGTATTTGAGGTCCTTTAAAGAGCTAATGGCTGGTAAAATATTGTGTTTTTTCTTTGTTAGTTTATCTGTGTTGTGGAGTCTTTCTTGAGATCAGAAACACAAGAATAGCAGAATGCTGAACCATGCTGCTTATCCTAGCATCTGGCATATAATTACTGCACAAGTATAGTCGTAGAATTATGATATAACTGGGCCATCTGTTCCAGAATCCACATATGTCAGTGAATGGATAACATACCAGGGACAGATTCCGCTTGGCTTTATTTCATCTGTTGTGATGATAAATACATACAGGGGAGATGACAGGTAAATCAAGCAAATGTGACTTAATCAGGAGTCATCCTAAAAAAATGTAACATTTATTTAATCAACTTGGTGTAGTAAACATCATGGTAATTACAAGAGTAACATGTCCACAATGGCATAACTTAATATACTTCTGCTGACATAATTGTGTTAATGAAATGGTCAGTTATATACCTCTAAGAAGAACATTCAGTTGTGTGACAGGATTAGTTGTCCCTACATCTCCAAATTTGCCTGGAGAGTTTGGTAAGCAGTTGCTTCCAGTAGTAAAAATGTTGGCTGATTTTAGTAGCCAATTGAGAATACAAATACACATTTCTCTTTTATTGCTGTGATAAAAATGTCAGAGAAAAAAAGGATGCAGCCTTAAATAGTCATTAGAGACTGCCTTTCTTAAAACACAAAAGGCAGCTGCTTTCATAAGCTATACATCAACATTTGTATTTAATATAAGATCGACTTCTTACTGAAATATTAATAGTTACAGGAGAAAGAAAATTAAAAAAATATATGTCCAGAAGCTGAAAGTGAAGCTGATTTAGAGAGATACTTGAAACTAAATAATGATGTACACAAACCACTATATTGCCACTCCAGCTTCCCTCATCACATGCACAGTTATTTTCTGACATGTTAAAGGCACTTGTAGCTATATTTATGGGAAGACATTTGATCCAGGTGTGTGTTCCTCCTGGAGGAAAATGGGTGTCTTCTACACCAACTTCTAATAAAATATGATCCTAATTACTCCGGAAGGTGACAACTATCTGTTGTACTCAATAGATGTTTACCTAAATGAGATGTACCTGCTACAGTAGGGAAAGCGTATGACTATCACTATGGTGGAAACAAAATGCAATGAGTCTCTATGTATTGAGACATGCTGACTACACTGACTTTCTTCTTGTAGCCCCAAAGTCTGCTCCAATAGCTAAGTATAGCTACAGTGCTGATCCTGTCCCTTTGCCTCAGGCCCCATGCCTACACTGGCTCTTGTGAAGGTGGAGGTGGGATGAGGTTGTATCACTCAGAGTATTTTCTTTTGTATCATGGCACTCTGTGGTGGTCAGATCTTTTGATGTGATGGCCACTTTCTACCGCCAAAGTGAGCCAGAATAAAACACGTGATTTTACTGTAACAATCCTGCTTTTTACATGTTAAGCATAGATAGCATACAGGACCATTTCTGCTCTGGAAAGCACAGTTTAGGTTTCAAACTAAACAAGCACACTGGGAAACCCAGAAAACATTGTCTTCCTAAACATAGAAGCTACATCTACACTGGGACGCTACATCAAAATAGCTTATTTCAATGTAGCGAAATCGAAATAAGCTCTTTCGACGAGTAGCGTCCACACATCCTCCAGGGCTGGTGCCGCCTACGTTCAATGTCGATGTAGGACAGCACTACCTCGAAATAGGAGCTGCAGGAGAGCATCTACACACAAAAGTGGCCCAAATCAAAATAAGGGTGCTAGGAAAAGCTGCAGACAAGGTCACAGGGTGGACTAGCACTTCTGGGGCAACAGCAAGCTGCTTCCTTAAAGGGCCCCTCCCAGACACACTCAGCCTGCACAGCACGTGGTCTGCAGAGCCACAAGCACGCACACCCTGTGTAAGCAGCATGGACCCCCAGTAGCAGCAGCAGCAGCCAGAGGCCCACACACCCGCCCCTGGAACAGTGGCCGCCCTGCTCAGTGCCATGGAGGATGCAACTCAGCATCTTCTATTCAAGGAAGATGAGCTGTCCTCAGGGGATGAAGAAGCAGCCCCAGACCATGCTGCTCTCCCAGCCTCCCGCCACCGCACACGCCGCCGGCTATGGAGGTACCCCACTAGCATAAACTGGTGGGAGCGGCTGCTGCTTGGCGAGTGGGACAGCGACCTCTGGCTCCGGAATTTCCAGATGAGCCGGCAGAAGTTCCTCAAGCTCTGCCAGTGGCTCACCCCTGCCTTATGGCACCAGGACACCCACATGCGACGTGCCCTCACTGTTGAGAAATGGGTTGGCATCGCTGTCTGGAATTTGGCCACCTTAGACAGCCACCATAGGACAGCAGTTCAGTGTGGGCAAGGCCACCGTTGGGGTTGTTGTCATGGAGGTAAGGGGACCCCAGGGGGGAGGGGGAGCTCAGGGAAGCTGTGTCTACACGTGCACGCTACTTCGAAGTAGCGGCACTAACTTCGAAATAGCGCCTGTCGCGGCTCCACGCGTCGGGCGCTATTTCGAAGTTAACTTCGACGTTAGGCGGCGAGACGTCGAAGTCGCTAACCTCATGAGGGGATCGGAATAGCGCCCTACTTCGACATTCAACGTCGAAGTAGGGACCGTGTAGACGATCCGCGTCCCGCAACGTCGAAATTGCCGGGTCCTCCATGGCAGCCATCAGCTGGGGGGTTGAGAGATGCTCTCTCTTCAGCCCCTGCGGGGCTCTATGGTCACCGTGGGCAGCAGCCCTTAGCCCAGGGCTTCTGGCTGCTGCTGCGGCAGCTGGGGATCCATGCTGCAGGCACGGGGTCTGCAACCAGTTGTCGGCTCTGTGTATCTTGTGTTGTTTAGTGCAACTGTGTCTGGAAGGGGCCCTTTAAGGGAGCGGCTTGCTGTTGAGTCTGCCCTGTGACCTTGTCTGCAGCTGTGCCTGGCACCCTTATTTTGATGTGTGCTACTTTGACGTGTAGACGTTCCCTCGCAGCGCCTATTTCGATGTGGTGCCGCGCAACATTGAAGTTGAACATCGACGTTGCCAGCCCTGGAGGACGTGTAGACGTTTTTCGATGTTGCTACGTCGAAATAAGCTATTTCGATGTTGGCTTCACGTGTAGACGTAGCCGGAGAGAGCCAGACACACCCTGCACACCCCTCACAGGTGCTGTCATGTCCTTCCCCTGTAGATGGTCTGCACAATCAACTCCCTGCTCCTCCACAGGCTCATGCGGGTTGGGGACCTGGATGCGGCCATCGCGGTGTTTGCCAGCCTGGGCTTCCCTAATTGCTTCGGGGCTCTGGATGGGACCCATATCCCCATCTGTGCCCCGGAGCACACCGGAGGATGCTTCCTGAATAGGAAGGGCTACCATTCCGTGGTCCTCCAGGCCTTGGAGGACATCTGGGGCCGTTTCTTGGACATTTATGTTGGCTGGCCTGGCAGCACCCACAAAGTCTGGATGTTTAGGGACTCAGGCTTGTGCCGCTGGCTGGAGGCGGGGACCTACATCCCCCAATGGGAGATCCCTGTGGGGGACACCACCATGCACCTCTGCCTCGTCGCAGACGCGGTGTACCCCCTCCAGCCCTGGCTCATGCGCTCCTACATGGGCCACGTCAGTGCCACCCAGGAGTGGTTCAACACCCGCTTGAACCATGAGCACCAGGTGGTCGAGCGGACTTTCAGCCGCCTCAAAGGGAGCTGGAGGTGTCTCCTCACCCACCTGGACGCAGGGCTCCCCAGTGTCCCCAAGGTAGTGGGCGCATGCTGCGCACTCCACAACCTGGTGGGGTGCAAGGGAGATGCATTTGTCCAGGGCTGGGCTGTGGAGGCTGGCAGGGCCTATGCCCAGCCACCCGCTGCCCCCATTCACCAGGTTGACCCTGAGGGGATCCGGGTCCAGGAGGCCCTACGGGCCCATTTTGAGCAGGCTGCGGAGTGAATGCTGGCAGGGCCAGCTGGTGGTGAGCCACCCACTGCCCCCCAACATCCCCCACAACACTACCTGCCCCCACACCCAGTCCACTGAGCACCAGAGAGCACACAACCACACATTTATTTTTTGTAAATAAACCAAAACCTTGTTGAAATCAAACAATGAACTCCTGCATTAATGGGGGAACTATATACATGGGGGGCAGCTACTAAAGTGGGGTGGGACAAGTCAATTATTTACAAATAATGGGGGGGATATGTACAAAGTGGGGACCGGAGGCCCCATCGAGGCTGGGTGGGGGCCGGGAGAACCAGCAGATGTGGCTGGGCTGGTTCCTGAGGCCCACAGTCCCTCTCTGCGACAGGTTCCAGGACAGCTGGTGGAGGGTGGCTTGGAGGGACGGCGGATGGAGCGGCTGGGGGCCATCTGCTCCACGATCCACTCAAAGGTCCTCATGAAGGCCTCCCAAGCCTCCTGGTGCCAGGCCAGTGCTTGCTTCTGCAGGTGGAGCTGCTGGTTCTCCACGTGCAGGAGGCGCTCCGAGACCTTCACCTGATGCTGGAGGGTGGCAAGGAGCTGGGGGTCAGCAGATGCCCGGGGATGGTTCTGCTGCTGTTGGTCTTGTCCTGGGGCTGGTCCCTGCTCTGCCGCTGGGCTGGCCTGCTGCCATGGCCCCGGTGGGCTGTCCAGCAAGACGGATGCAGCGCCTGTGCTCTTGGGGCCCTCAGATGGTGCGGCTGTGGAACAGAGACGGGAAGAGCGGAGACAGCCATTAGTCTGGGCCCTGACCCATGGCCCATGGCCCCCGACCCCTCTGCTGCTGGTTCCCCATCCCCTGTCCCCCAGAGTGCTGATGATGGGTGTGGTATCCCCCCTGGGGGGACCCTCTGTTTCTGTTCTCCCCTCCATCCCCAGGGATGGGGCATGGCACTGTCCTGGGGGGGCAGGGGCTGATGGACTCTTCTGAGGGACATGCCACTGCTGTCCTCGGGGTTGTGGTCAGCTGGGTGTGTAGAAGGCCCTGGTCATGTCCCTTGTCCCTGCCCCTTAACCCGGGGGTGTGCACCAGGGTACATACCTGATGGTCCGCTCCCATGGTCGGGGGACACCCATCGGGTGGACACCCTGCTGGAGCTGTGGGAGGGGAGGTCGGTGAGCAGCCCACCATGACTGTAGGCCTCCTTCTCCTCCTCCGCTGTCCCAGGGGTGGGCTCCTCTGGGTGCCCCTGGGGTGCAGGGCTGGCCTCCAGGCCAGAGTCTGGCTCCGGGGCCTGCTGGGGCTCGTTGGCCGAGGTGTCAAGGGTGGCCAGGTGGGAGGTGGTGTAGTGGGGGCCCAGGATCTCCCTGAGATCCCTAGAAAAGGGGCAAGCAGCGGGGGTGGCCCCAGATCGGCTGGCCGTGTCCTGGCCCCAGGCGAAACCCTTCCACAGCTCCTTTACCTTACTCCTGACATGGTCAGGAGTGCGGGCAGGGTGACCCTGGGCAGCCAGGCCCTCGGCCAGCTGGGTGAACACATCTGCATTCCGCTGCTTGCTCCCCATTACGTGTAGCACCTCCTTATCACCCCAGAGCCCCAGAAGGTCCCCGATCTCAGCGTCGGACCAGGAGGGACCCTGCTGCCTCTTCCCCCGCTGGCTGGATGTCTGGGAGCCCTGGGTCCCATTGGAGGGGGTGCCCGGTGGGTGCTTGGGGGTCTGGCTGGCTGCCATGGGTGCTGGGTTGAGGCTTTCTGGAGGGCGTGCAGGCTGTGCACATGTCTGTGCTTCTGCCTGCACACTCTCAGCTTCCTGCCACAGGACATAAGGGGGCGGAGAGCTTTAAGGGGCTGCTGCACAGGGTGACCAGAGAGCTCTGGGGCTGGACAGAGCATTTCTCAACCCCTCAGCTGATGGCCACCATGGAGGACCCCGCTATTTCAATGTTGCGGGATGCGGATTGTCTACACGTGCCCTACTTCGACGTTGAACGTCAAAGTAGGGCGCTATTCCCATCTCCTGATGAGGATAGTGATTTTGACGTCTCGCTGCCTTATGTCGATTTCAACTTTGAAATAGCGCTCGGCACGTATAGACGCGGTGGGCGCTATTTCGAAGTTGGCCCAGCTATTTCGAAATAACCAGCTAGTGTAGACACGGCTAGAATGGGACTGGTGATGAAATTTCGTTGACCTGAGTTATCTTTGACAGGCCTAGAGAATAAAATGAGTTTTCAAGCAGAATGATTTGTCAAATTACTCATGTTTCTTGTTTGCAGGATGGGGGACCCAGATTGTTACCACAACATTGCCACTAATAAGAATTTCATAGTCTAATTTCTATTTTTATATTCTGTGCAAATATAAAAGGGAAAAGAGAAACGTAGTTCTAAGGAATTTCACTCTTGAAGCAGGAACACAGATGTTAGTGAACACAGCCACCTTAGGTTTTAAAATTCAGTTGAATATTTATAAGTGAATGGTAAAAAACTTTTCTGTCTTCAAAACAGTTTCTAGCTGAATTTCAGTATGCCGTAAAACAAGGTTTTTTTTTTACATGTGCATTGAGATAAAATTTCCTGTTTTTTCTTTATTTAAAGATGTAAAGGAATGAAACAGAGCATGTTTTTCTTTATACTGTGTGTGTGGAGGGGTGTTTGTATCAGGGAACTTAAATAATTTAAATTTTAGAATTTAAAATAATAATTTAATGTTTGAAGAATAACAGCGTGTCTTCATAAGTGTGTTCCTAAATATCAAAGCATAATAAATATTTGCTTACTCAGAGGTAAAAGAAGAATAAATTGCTTCTATCCTTGACTTAAGAGAGGTGTTTTATTTGGGATTTACATATGCTTGGGGCCAAATCAGAACCAGCCTATATAGTAGAAGAGAACAGAGTCACAGCTTCTTCTAGTGTCCCCCAGAAGGAGATGACTATGATGTACTCCTGATTCAAAGCCCACTGAAGTTGGTAGAATTAGGAGCACATCTCTTTTGACAAGAATGGCCCTGCTAGTGTCACTGGTCACGTTGCCCACTTCCAATAACTTTGTTAGAGGATGGAGATGATGTATTAGAGATAACTAATGTAGGAAGCACTGCATTTAAGTCCTCACTGTGTAACAATTCTTACAGCTGCCTGTAGGTACAAAGAAAAAAGTGAATGAAGCGTTTAAAATTTGCATATGAAAGCCATTAATGTAACTGCATTTTTATGAATGGCATAATAATTTTACATTTATTCTGATTTGTAGATTGGGAAAAATTCATTCCAGTCACCAGAAGTTACAAAAATATTAGCAAGATGTCGTCCTTTGAGCTTATGTGGTTGTGTAATTAAAAGGGGAGATTTTGCCATCATTTGAGTGGGTGGTGGATCTGCTTCCCCAATACACTGAAAGGATAGCAAAATAATAGCAGGGGGATGCTAAAAGGACTGAGATGAGTGTGAGAGGAGTGGATTCAACCTGGAGTATTTGCGAGTTCCTGGCAAAAATAAGTGGCACTTTTTTCTAGGTTAAACACTGCTCAAATATTGATGTGCTAGTTGAAGCTTTGTACTTGGGGTGGTTAGGAAGGACTTTATCTTAACATGATACTGACTCAAATAAACATTTTTTAATGGAACATAATGATGAATTAGAAATTCTTAACTTTAAAGCCTAAAATGCTGCTAGCATAAGGCTTTAGGAGGATATTTGTTGAATAAAGTAAACATAAAGTTATGAATCTTGATTTATGGTTTTTTTTTCTTAAAAGGACTTAATATACTCAGAGGAAGAGTTTACTACTAGTATAAAATTGCTTCTTGCATATACTCACTCGTGGGAAAGAAGACTACCCAGATTTTGATCCATTTCCCATGTATACTCCAGATTTCCTAAACATAATTCTGATATAGCTTTGAGTATTCAGTGAGGATTATATCACTCCTGTGATAGTCAGTTCATAAGTAGCTTGGTATTTTGCTAATATAGCAAAAACAGAGATCTGCATACTATTTACTTTGTCCTTTGAGGAACATGAAATGTGTATGATGTCAGATAAACAAGTTTACAATATATTTTACTTTTTCATGCGCTATGTCCCAGGTCTGGCATTAAGACCCTCACACAGGAGCGTAACAGGAGTTAACAGTAAATGACTTCTGTGTGCAGAACTCCACAAAACTTTCCTTATTAAATTCTTACTGTCAGGTTTCATTGCAAAACTAAAAACCTGTCTTCTAGGTCAAAATTCACTGATTAAATTAATCTGGGCTAATGGGCTGTTTAACGGGATTTCAGCTAAAACCAGGCAAATTTGACAACTTCTGTTCATTATTTACTTTCTAGTTTATGGGATTCATTCAGCTACATCTGGGAGGTTTTGCAAATGTATCAGCAGTTTTAATAACTTTTTCTAGTGTGATGAATACCGATAGAAATACACATGTTGAAACCAAAACAACTCTGTAAATGAATCTAGCCCCCCAAAGCTTGATGCAGTTGTACTAAGTGTAATGCAGTGTATTTATTTTACTCAGCATAGAGCTATGAGTGTGAACTGGAAGTTGTGTGTAATCTAGAAATTTTCTCTTTGTCGCAACTTCAAGAACAATAATGAGCCACAGGGAACATCGGCAGAGCTCCTCCCAAAATCATATTTCTTTGTTCCTCCTACAAGGGAGGCATGGATTAGTTGCTGGCCATTGGTTACAATATAAAGGGTGAACTAAAGGACACCGGCACAGAAAAGCAAGGGTTTTTCTTTTTCTTATCCTGAAAAGCACATTCTAAGTATAATCCTGTGACAATTATCACACAGGAAGCAGAGGTGAATTCCTTTCACTTTAAATATTAATTTTTGAAGTTTGATCAAATATCCACTGTACAAAAAACATTTTTAACACTAGTTGGCAGTCTTAGCAGTGAGCTTAGGGATGGGATAAATGGGCATAAAACTTCAATAATATTTCAGCTTTCCATACTATTCCAGATGAAGATTGCTTCTCATTAATACTGTGTGTTTCTACTGTTGCTACCCATCTAGTCTATGTACAATGCATAAATTCTGGAAACCCACTGAAACATTGAGTACTCCCAGCTATTCCTTATCATATCAGTTATTTCCATACCATTAACTGATATATACTAGTGAACATATGCAATATTATCTGCTCAGTTGCTAGATGGTGATTGAATTTATCCTTCTTTCCCTGTACCATTTTGCATGTAAGGAAAAATGGAGTTTTCTAAGGAATTTGTCATTTTCTTTAATGAAACAGAAATATGTTTTCCTGCGCTAATAATGTTGGCTTTCAGCTTTGTGCTGCTTGACCTTTTCATTTTTTAAAGTTCTAAATTGCCTACAACATCTGTAAAAGAAACACAATTAACAAAGAACACTCTTTTAAAAGAGTTTGGAAGCTGTGGGACACAGGGTAATTTTTTAAAAGCAATTACTCTGTATAATTACTAAACAGTTGAAAACCATTTTGTGTTTAGCCCAGGAAATCTGAGGTTCCTTAAGAGATTATACTTCAAAGAAATAAAACTGGTAAGGGGAAAAAATCTTTCTCCATTTAGGTTCAGATGCTATGAAAACTGAATTGTTTAAAAGTTTTACCAACATGAAACAAACTTAGATCAGTAGAAAAAGGACCACCTTATGAAAATGCCATACATTTTCTTCAGGGTGCAATACTACAATCTCTATCTCTTCCTCATTTGAATAAAGTAGCGCTTAAGGATTTTTTCTAGTTCTCCATAAATCTCATCCCTCTCTCACTCCCAGAAACAGATGTAGTGTGCAGTTATGGATAGTGGTAGGACGCACAGCAGGACCCAACAAATAGCTATACGGTATTGGCAGTATGGCAGTATTGGCCACGATGTGGATCTGCTGGGAACAGCTGCCACTTGGGGAGCTGTTCACCACAGCAGAGTGAAGCTGGGCCGCGTATGACTGTGTGGCATTACAACCTGGTGCACAGCATTGCAGTGCCTATCAGGTTTGTCCTAGCTGCCCCCTTCCACTGTACACATCAGGATAAGCAGCTGGTCTCAGCAAATCCCACATCACAGATATTTGGAGCATAAGCTTTCATGGGCAAAAACCCACTTCATTTTGCCCACAAAAGCTTATGCTTCAAAATATCTGTTAGTCTATAAGGTGCTACAGGACTGGCTGTGTCTACACGTGCCCCAAACTTCGAAATGGCCATGCAAATGGCCATTTCGAAGTTTACTAATGAAGCGCTGAAATGCATATTCAGCGCTTCATTAGCATGCGGGCTGCAGCGGCGCTTCGAAATTGACGAGGGAATAAGGGGACTTCGAAGTAGGCGGGGCCTTTCGAAAAGGAGCCCCGTCTGGACGCGCCGCGCGGCGGCAAGGCTCGTCAATTTCGAAGCGCCGCTGCAGCCCGCATGCTAATGAAGCGCTGAATATGCATTTCAGCGCTTCATTAGTAAACTTCGAAATGGCCATTTGCATGGCCATTTCGAAGTTTGGGGCACGTGTAGACACAGCCCTTGTTGTGGGACTAACTTGAAGATACAGACCTACTTAATGAGGCTGTACGTCATGAGAAGGCAGAAGCCAATACATGTCTGACAAAGGCTCAGCAATGGGTTAATCCTGCCTTGCCTATTCCTTCAAAAGGAATACGTGTGTTGGTTTGAGCATTGGCCTGCTAAATCCAGGGTTGTGAGCTCAACACTTGTGGAGGCCATTTAGGGACTAGGAAAAATAGATGTCAGGGATGGTGCTGGTCCTGCCAAGAGGGCAGGGGACTGGACTAGATGACCTCCCAAGGTGCCTTCCAGTTCTAGGAGATGTGTGTGTAAATCATTCTTTTAAACTATTTTCATGATCAGTCTCTCAGAATTAATAGATCCAAATTTTAAGAGTCTAAATGAGTTACTTCCCATTGAAGATTAAATATTCTTCCTTGTAATAGTCAGAGGGTGTGTCTACACGTGTACGGTATTTCAAAAAGACCATCCCTCTTTCGAAAGAATGAAGGGAGCGTCTACATGTACCATGTGCTCTTTCGATTTGAAGTCAAAGGAACGCAGTCCAGACATCGAAAGCTGGACCCTGATCCTGTATGGAAAAAGTGCCACCTGTTGAAAAACAACGTTGAAAGAAGGCACGTGTAGACACTCCATGGCCTGCTCTTTTGAAAGAGGAGTCCTTCACAACTGCGCCCAGCCTGAGCGCAGAGATGCCCTGCCCCTCCAAGAGGAGCTCTATGACCCGCATATTCGGCCGCGCTTAAAGCCGCACAGACCCAGAAACTCCATGGCAGGAGCTGAGAGAAGGCAAGCTGCGAAAGCATGAGCCCCAAGCCACCCCTGGCAACAGTGATGGGCACATGGCCAGCGCCCAGCAGTCTCCTGAGCCCCAGGGCCCTCCCTCCCTCTGACCCCCCAGCAGGGCTCCCAGGTGGTCTGTCCCTAAAAAAAAAGAAAAAGGGCCCCTCCTTGACGGACCGTGAACTCCGGGACCTCCGGGGTCTCCTGAAAGAGGAGAAGGTCCTCTGGAAGATGGGGTAAAGAGGAGGTAAAGCCAAGGCCACCCGGAGCGGACTCTGGAGCAAGTGTGGAGCAAAGTGAAGGAACTTCAGCAGGGCTATGTCCGGGTCTGGGATGAGGCCAGGTGCTCAGGGGCAAGCCCCTCTACCTGCCCCTATTATTGGGAGCTATACCACATCCTGGGGCCCCAGGACAGCTCCCCACCCACGGAGGTCATGGACAGCTCAGCGGACCAGCCTAAGTTGGAGGAGCTACAGGAGCCAGGACCAGCCATCCCAAGCCAGGGGGGCAGACATCACCCAGGACTGGTCCAGTGAGGAGGGCGACTTCATCATCGATGTCCCCTTGTGGTTGTCCAGCTGGGCCATGGGGAGCCGGGCATCCCTGGAGATCCTCGAGGTACCCCCCAGTAAGTGCATAGTGAGGCCAGCACCCCGGTGGGCAGGGTGGGGGTGGCACCCCTGCCAGTGGACTGGGCACAGGCCTGGAGGCCCAGGGCCAGACACGCTGGCTGGTCACAGCCCTGAACACACCCTGTGCACCCACCTGCACCACCCAGCACCTAGACCCGTGGACACTTCCAGGCACCCAGTTGCCCAGTGGGATGCCCGCAGGCAAGCGCACAACCGGAGATGTTTCTACCCAGGAAGGATGCCCTGTGTGTGCTGGACTATACAGGAGTGCCATGCCCACCATGTCCAGGTCCCGGGGAGGGGGTCGGGGGGAGGTGTGGCCTTGGGGGGACAGAGTCCAGGGGGAATGGGGGACAAGGTCCTGCTCAGAGATTGACATGCTGTCCTTCACCTCTTCCAGGTGCAGCAAGTGAGGGCCCACACAGTCCTTCAGCATTGGTGGTCCCCGAGAGCTCCCCTGAGGCATCAGGCAGGAGCCAGGCTCCTCCAGTGTCAGTAGGACACCATGTGCACAGCTGGAGATCACAACGGTGCACGGGGGATGACCCTGCCAACCTCCGCCAGGAAGAGATCATGGAGCACCGCCTCTGGCTGGAGGAGATTGACCTGGCGTGGCAGAGGGATGCCTGGGACCGGCTCATGTCCCACCTGGATGCCATCCACGGGACTTTGCAGGAGCACATGAGCAATGTGGCTTGGCTCCTAGCCCTCCACTCCCCCTCGAGCTGCCCACCCCCCTGAGCCTCCTGAAGGGCCCCCCAAAAAGGTCCCCCTCCAGGGTCCCCTGCCCACTCCACACCTCCCACAGAGTCCTCCACCCCACCCCACACCAATGCGCCCTCTGCTGACTACCATGCCCCTACGTTCCGGGGCTCCCTGCCCCATCCCGGCCCTGCTGTGGCACCTGCTCCTGTGGGGGAAGGGGAGCCTGGGGCTGGCAGGGGAAGAATAGAATGTAAAATGGCATTACAATTTGTGTTGGAGACACAACATTCTGGAGTATAAAGCTGACAGTGAAAAGATTTAACATTTAAGAGCAGAACTCTTTATCTTCTACCTTCTGTTGAAGGATGAAGTTTCTCTTTATTTCTGAAACAGTTAACTAGCAGTTGGCCATGTATCAGACTTTTATAAAGCTGGATATGACTATTTTGCAAAAACTTACAGGTAAAATGAAGGCTTGCAGGCTTTTAAATGTCTTGAGTCTTTTTGGATCAGGAAAGAGCAATTTGCAATTGCTTCACACTTTTTTCCTGAGGTACTTTTTCCCAGGGATCTAGGCTTTGTCCACTTTCATGGTTAAGATGCCATTAAGTACCTGTTATCTTTTCTTAATATTCCTTAATATGTTAGTAGATCTTCTAATGTGTAAAAATTTAGGCTTTTAGGGCTACGCTGAGACATTGAACAATAAAGCTTTTGACTATAGACATACAGATAAGCAAACATTGGTTCTGGAGTTTGAGCTGAGTGTTATAGGTGGTAATGATCAAATCATAGCCTCTTCTGCTTTGATGTTTCTTTGACCATGGGATCCTTTTCCGGGAAGGACTGCTAGGCAGAGATGGTGTTCACCTTTTGAGGAGGGGGAAGACCATATTTGGACACAGGCTGGCTAACCTAGTGAGGAGGGCTTTAAACTAGGTTCGATGGGGGTAGGGGAGCAAAGCCTGCAGGTAAGTGGACAGCATGAATACATGGGAGATGAATTTGAAATGGGAGGGAGTATGGGCTACACTGGGAGAGTAAAAAGAGGGCCAGGGCAAAACTGGGAGGCAAGACCAAATCAATGTCTGAGATGCCTATATACAAATGCAAGAAGTATGGGAAATAAGCAAGAAGAATTGGAAGTACTAATAAATGAATACAACTATGATATCGTTGGCATCACAGAAACTTGGTGGGATAATACTCATGATTGGAATGTTGCTATTGAAGGGTACAGCCTGCTTAGGAAGGACAGACAGGGAAAGAAGGGAGGGGGTGTTGCCTTGTATATTAAAAATATACACACTTGGACAGAGATGGAGATGGGTGAAGGAGATGGATGGGTTGAAAGTCTTGGGTTAGACTCAGAGGAGTTAAAAACAAGGATGAGGTCCTACTAGGAGTCTACTACAGGCCCCCTAGTCAGGTGGAAGAGGTGGATGAGGCTTTCATTAAACAGCTAACAAAATCATCCAGGGCCCAGAATTTAGTGGTGATGGGGGACTTCAACTATCCAGGTATATGTTGGGAAACTAACACAGCAGGGGACAGACTGTCCAATAAATTCTTGGATTGCACTGCAGACAACTTTTTATTCCAAAAGGTTGAAAAAGCTACCAGAGGGGAAGCTGTTCTAGATTTAATTTTAACAAATAGGGAGGAAATTATTGAGAATTTGAAAGTGGACAGATGCTTGGGTGAAAGTGATCATGAAATCACAGAGTTCACAATTCTAAGGAAGGGTAGAAGAGAAAACAGTACAATAGAGATAATGGATTTCAGGAAGGCAGATTTTGGTAAACTCAGACAGCTGGTAGGTAAGGTCCCATGAGAAGCTAAACTGAGGGGAAAAATGGCTGAGGAGAGTTGGCAGTTTTTCAAAGGGACATTATTAAGGGCCCAAAAGCAAGCTATCCCACTGTGTAGGAAAGATAGAAAACATGGCAAAAGACTTCCTTGGCTTAACCAGGAGATCTTGCATGATCTCAAAATAAAAAAGGAATCTTATAAGAAATGGAAACTAGGACAAACTACAAAGGATGAATATAGGCAAACAACACGAGCATGCAGGAGCAAGATTAGAAAGGCTAAGGCACAAAATGAGCTCAAACTAGCTACAAGCATAAAGGGAAACAGGAAGGCTTTTTACAAATACATTGGTAACAGGAGGAAGACCAAGGAGAGGGTAGGGCCATTGGTCAGTGAGGAGGGAGGAACAGTAACAGGGAATTTGGAAATGGCAGAAATGTTTAATGATTTCTTTGTTTCGGTCTTCACTGAGAAATCTGAAGGAATGCCTGACGTAGAGAATGCTAGTGAAAAAGGGGTAGGCTTAGAAGTTGAAATAAGAAAAGAACAAATTAAAATTTACTTAGAAAAATTAGATGTCTGCAAATCACCAGTGCCTGATGAAATGCATCCTAGAATCCTCAAGGAGCTGATAGAAGAGGTATCTGACCTTTAGCAATCATTTTTGGTAAATCGTGGGAGACGGGAGAGATTCCAGAAGACTGGAAAAGGGCAAATATAGTACCCATTCATAAAAAGGGGAACAAGAATAACCTGGGAAACTACAGGCCAGTCAGCTTAACTTCTGTGCCAGGAAAGATAATGGAGCAGGTAATTAAAGAAATCATCTGCAAGCATTTGGAAGGTGGTAAGGTGCTAGGGAACAGCCAGCATGGCTTTGTTAAAAACAGATCATGTCAAACCAATCTAATAGCTTTCTTTCATAGAATAACGAGTCTTGTGGATAAGGGAGAAGCGGTGGATGTGGTATACCTAGACTTCAGTAAAGCATTTGACACGGTCTCACATAATATACTTATCAATAAACTATACAAATACAACTTAGATGGGGCTACTATAAGGTGGGTGAACAACTGGCTGGATAACTATACCCAGAGAGTAGTTATTAATGGTTTTCAATCCAGCTGGAAAAGTATAACTAGTGGGGTTCCACAGGGGTCTGTTTTAGGACTGGTTCTGTTCAATATCTTCATTAATGATTTAGATATAGACATAGAAAGTACACTTATTAAGTTTGCATATGATACCAAGCTGGGAGGGGTTGCAACTTCTTTGGAAGATAGGGTCATAATTCAAAAGGATCTGGATAAACTGGAGAAATGGGCTGAGGTAAACAGGATGAAGTTTAATAAGGACAAATGCAAAGTGCTCCACTTAGGAAGAAACAATCAATTTCACACATACAGAATGGGAAAGGACTGCCTAGGAATTAGTACAGCAGAAAGGGATCTGGGGGTTATAGTGGACCACAAGCTAAATATGAGTCAACAGTGTGATGCTGTTGCGAAAAAGGCAAACATGATTCTAGGATGCATTAACAGGTGTGTCATGAACAAGACACGAGGAGTCATTCTCCTGCTCTACTCTGCACTGGTTAGGCCTCAGCTGGAGTATTGTGTCCAGTTCTGGGCACCGCAGTTCAGGAAGGATGTGGAGAAATTGGAGAGGGTCCAGAGGAGAGCAACGAGAATGATCAAAGGTCTAGAGAACATGACCTATGAAGAAAGGCTGAAAGAATTGAGCTTGTTTAGTTTGGAAAAGAGAAGATTGAGGGGGGACATGATAGCAGTTTTCAGGTATTTAAAAGGGTGTCATAAGGCAGAGAGAGGAAACTTGTTCTTCCTTGTCTCTGAGGATAGAACAAGAGGCAATGGACTGAAATTGCAGCAGGGGAGGTTCAGGTTGGACATTAGGAAAAAGTTCCTAACTGTCAGGGTGATCAAACACTGGAACGAATTGCCAAGGGAGGTGGTAGAATCTCCATCACTGGAGATATTTAAGAAGAGGTTAGATAGATGGCTTTCAGAGATGGTCTAGAAAGTGCTTGGTCCTGCCATGAGGGCAGGGGCTGGACTCAATGGCCTCTTGAGGTCCCTTCCAGTCCTACTCTTCTATGATTCTATGATGTTAGAGCCCCTTTCGGTGGTGTTAGTCTCTTTCATCTAGTGTAAAGGGCTTAATTGGCTTATGCATGTGAGGGAGGATAAAACATTTGACATTTTCTCCTATAAAAACAAGCTTGATTGCAACAGTATATTTATACTTTTATAAACCTTAGAATGAGTATAACTATCACTATTTCCTTTTACTGAAATGAAATTCTGACCCCATTAAATAGAAAGAAATGGTGGCAGATTTTCGTGATAAAGCAGGATTTTAGTCGTCACCTTCTTGTCCATTTCCACGGTCTAATAGGCACAATTTTAAAAAAAACCCACTTATTTCAAAGTTATTTTCAGAGTAATGGTTGAGAAAGTTTCTGTTTTTTTTTTTTTTCTGCGTAGTGCAGTGCAGTGGGCTGAAGGGCTTAGTGTTAGATCTTTGGGGATGACAAATATTGAGTGAGTAAACTTCTAGAAGAAACTTTATACAAATGAATGAATTGCATGATTTGTGCTAAGCATTTTACTTTTAGCATTTGCCCTTAATTCTTTTGTCTACACTAGCACCCTCCTTTCAAAAAGGGGGTGCTAATGAGACACTTTGGGATATGCTAATGGGGAACTGCAATAAATATGCAGTGCCTCATTAGCACAATGACAGCAGCACTTCAAAAGTGCCACTTTCAATTGTGTGTGGCTCATTTACATGGGGTTCTTTTTGAAAGACCCCACAGGTGTTGAAATCCCCTTATTCCTATTTGGTTATAGTAATAAGGGGATTTTGATGTGTGTGGAGTCCTTTTGAAAAGGACTCCATGTAGATGAGCTGTGCGCGATCAAAAGTGGCACTTTTGAAATGCCGTGGCCAATATTATGTTAATGAGGCACTGCATATTCATTGCAGTGCCTCATTAGCATATCCTGAAGTGTCTCATTAGCATCCCCCTTTTGAAAGGGGGGTGCTAATGTAGACATGGTCAATGTTGTAGATAAGCAAATATGCTTAATTAAAATTATGGAAGATACAAAATGGTATATATTTTATTAGTGACCTTCCTGCTAAACTGTACAATTTAGTGTATTTTAGAATCAAAAAGATCCTGAAGTTTCAGAATTTATATTGGGAAAGAAAATGCTTTAGTAAATCTAAAAACTCATATTTATTATCTCTCTCAAGAGATATAAATGGAAATCTAACATCTCTGTTTATATTTGATAAATAATACTTGAGTAACTGAAGTGGTTTAAATTAGTTATTTTTATAGTCTGTTCCCACATAATATGTGTGTGTTTGTATTTGTGTGTGTGGTTGGTTACAGAAAGTATCAGACTTCAGCTAAAATTGTCCTTACCATAACATTGGGAAGTCATTTTTTCAAACTTTCAGATTGGCTTTAACAAGCTGATAAAAATGGGTAGATAATCAAATTAAGGGGCATGCATCAGAAAAGTAATAACTGCAGGCTAAGTAAAACATAAGATACAACTGTGTAAATTTTGATGGCTGTCCAGTATTAAAATTTAAATACTATAAATCCCTCCAGTTTGGATGCAGCATCCTAGAAAGCAGTAGATGCTTTATCTACACCATTCATTTGTAGTGAACACTTCCTTTTAGTATGTAGTGTTCTGTCAAAAGTCACATTTTCGAATGACTGTACAAAGTCATTCAATTAAAATGCAGGAATATTAATGAAAAAAGCATTTAATTACTAGCTTTTTATTTAACTCTTGAAATTGAATTCAGTTTAAATAAGTTACTTGTTGATATTTAAAGAACAAGATTCAACAAAACTTGTACCTGTAGAATCATAGAATTTTAGGGCTGGAAGGGGCGTCAGGAGGTCATTGAGTCTAGCCCCCTGCCCAAAGCAGGATCAACTCCAGCTAAATCATCCAGGCCAGGACTTTGTCAAGCTGTGATTTAAAAACCATTAGGGGTGGAGATTCCATCACCCTCCTACTGATATAAAGTTATGTCCTCATGTGATACAACTTCCATGATTTCATCCCCGCCAGAAGACAGTACCAATAAAATATGAAAAATACATAGTGCAATTAGTTGAAAGAAAGACACTTTTTATTGTTCATTGTTCCTCCACTATCTAGAGTATTATACAATTTATGTATGTCAAATCCAGCTACTGAATGGGGGGATGAAATCTGTTGAATGGCCTCATTTACTCCAATGGAAATTCTTTGTAGAAGTAACAATATTCATTGGTACCTTTTTTTGTCAGTGAGGCTTACTGATTAAAACAGCATCCTAAAATAAATAGTGTGCATACCACACTAACAGCAGATAAAAGGGGATTAGTTTTCCAAAACCTCATGCTGTGATCCTAGAGTTCATTTGAGTGGAAAAGTAATTTAATGCATCAAACAATAAAATATCTACACAATGAAATCGTGTGGTCATGAGAATAGAAAACTAAATGGAATCTTTTACCTTCAGGTAATCTTACTTTGTATGACCCAAAGTAGCTCAATTTTGGAAATACTGATAAACTAAAGGCCCTTAGTTAAATCCTGAGTTTTGGCAGAATTTAACCAAGGGCCTCTAGATTTTCAGTCTTTCTCTCAAATTCTGCTAGCCAAAAGAGGGCTTCTGTCACAGCAGGTGCACCCTTTATTTTTTCTAAAAATATACTCCAATTCAATTGGAAAATAATTCAGCAGTCCCATAGTCTTTATTACATGGGAGGCTAAATTAGATTATCACAGTGGTCCCTGCTGTCTTTGTTATCTCTGTATCTGGGAATCTTTTTGTTTGTTTGTTTGTTTTGTTTTTCGGTAGACTAATGCCACTGTAAAGGCCCAGAAAGGAAACATTCTAAAAGTCTAATTTCTGTTCATTATCTACCTTTGGGTAAAACTGCAGTATCTCCTTGATAAGATTATACAGTCTGTTGGCTTCTTCATTCAGAAGGACAATTTGGAAGAGTTGTGCTCAATCAATTCAAACAGAAGCAATATTGTGAGACTGCGTACAACTAACCCCCAATGCTGAGATAGCATTGAATATTCAGTTAATTGTTCACAATCAAACCATGCATGCAAAATGAATACAGTCTGTGCACAAGCTTGGGACTTCAAAGAAAGATGAAGAACATTGGCTGCATCTACAGTACAGAGACCTTCCAAAATAAGTTTTTTCAAAAGAGTGCATCCACACACAAAAAAGCACATCTAAGGAGTGATCTGCTCTTGTGAAAGAGAGAGTCCACACAGCCCCTGCTCTTTCAAAAGAACGGGCCACGGATCAAAAAATCAGGCACCATCAGAACTGCTCTTTTGAAAAAAGAGCCCACAGACAATCTAGACATGCTTTCTTTACGCTTTTTTGAAAGAAGGCATTCTTCCAGAAACAGGAAAGGAAGAGTGCTTTCGAAAATGGCACCACTTTCTTTTGATTTGCTTTTGAAAAAACATTTTTTGTGTGTAAATGCTCCACTGGATCTTTCAAAAGAGCCCCTTCTTTTAAAAAATCTTTCAAAATAACTTGCTAGTGTAGATGCAGCCATTTTGTTTTCATCACGTATATCTTGTGGACAGTCCAAATGTGTTGAATAAGTAATATGTCTTAAAATACTCACTCAGATCAACTTTGCTGAATTATTTTATGGAACTAGCAAATTGGTGGAGTTGAATTTTGAAGCATAACTCCAGCATTTTGGAGTAGAACTTTAGGATCCTTTTTTCTGGATGTAATTATACCAAAGACAATATCAAAAACATGACATTAGCACATAGATACAAGTAAAAGCATGTGAGTCGAACTACACTAGTAAGGTTCAATATAGAATTTTGTCCTCACCACTTCCCTACTTTTCACTTCAATTTATTTAAAAAATGCACCTACTCAGATACCACCAACTTCTTTAAAATGATTACGATAAAACTCTAAAGCTAGGTCTATACTACAGAGTTCTGTCAACAGAAGAGGCCTTCTGTCAACAAAATCTTTACTGCACATTTAAATTATATTTTTGTTTAGGTATGGGTATACGTACTAGTATATACATACATACTAGCATATACATACATACATAGCACATACATACATACATACATGGGTATACATACATAGCATATACATACATACTAGCATATAACAAGACCACTATGCTAGCAGCAAAATATTTCACTTTTTTGGATAGACTTTAAATTCTGTTTGTTTCTGTGCAAGCACCTCAATATATTTTGGCCTTGTGGTATTACCTAAACCAATTAGAAAACAAGTTGCATTCTAGAAAACTCATCCTGTTGTCCCTCTTTCCCGGAAATCAACGTAGAATATGGGCTATAAAGATATACGCTCCCTTTGCTTGAGGTTGATATGCAGAACTTGTATTAATATTAATGACCATTACATGCAAAGAAGAAAAGAATATGCCTCAAGGGTAATATGTTATGTACAATGTATAATTGTAAAAATCTCCATTAATGCCTCACCCTAGGCAGGTTCATCATTTTGTTTTCTTCTTAAAAGCCTCACTTCTAAGGGCTATAAAACTCCTTCTGTGTTAGGTGTTGTCCATGTGAAGTCGTAACTCAGAAGCATTTTTGTTTTCTTATAGCCATTGAAACTGCAAATAAAAAGCCTCAGTCTGAATGTGGCACCATATGCTACTGAGATGTTTTCCTAGCCCTCTTCTTAATACAACTTGGTGACATTTTCGAAAATATAGCTTGTGTCTTAGTTACAAGAACTTTGTAGGATAATTACTGCTGTTTGTGTTTAGTGTTGCGGCACACAGCAGCCCCAGGAGAGATCAGGACCCTGCCACATTGTACACGCAGGTCTCTTACTCTGTCTGTCAATCTCTGCCCCAAAGAAGGAACTTTCTAATTAGACAAAAGGTGGGGGTAGATGGAACATTCTCCCTAATTTACATATGGGAACCTGAGGCACAGGTGTGGACCTTGGATGAGTCACAGTGGGAGGAACACTGGGACAGAGCCAGGAACTGAACCCAGGCTCCGTGGATGGCACTTATTACTTCAAATGTGTCCATGATCATTTTACCCTGGCTTTCCTGTCTTCCTTTGGAACAAGACTTAGTTTATATTAGTTAGATACTGATATGGCATTGAGAAACTAGGGAAGTTTAATACAAAACTTATTCTGTTTTGCCACTGCCTCAGATCTGATAAAAGACAAACTACTTGCTTTGATGTTTGTTAGCTGGTGGCCGGGTAATGTGCAGTGAGGTACCAACTATGCCCTTGTTATCATCCAAGTTTAAAACTACAAGAGCAGAGAGCTCGTCCCTGCAAGCAGCCAAGACAGGCTGATGGATTCCCCTGGGTCCTAAGCAACCCAGTGTTTTACTGTTAGAGCAGGGACCTACTAGTTCTCTGACCCACGGCCAGGTTTTTGTAACCAAACGGTTACAGTTCTTTTGTTGTGCTGGCTGTGTTGCAGTAACAAAAGGGTTAACAAAATAGTTAGGCTTGGATCTTAACTAGTTACAAGTTTATTTAAGCTACAGTTATAAGCGTATGGTTACAAAAGGCTATTGTTTACTTCTTATATGCTAGCAAAGTACAGGTGTTAACAAGTTACTTTACAATCCAATACAAAGATATCTGTTACCATCTAACACAATGATATCTTGACACTAGTTACAGAGCTCTAATTCTTTAGCTGTGCACAAAAAAAGTCGGAGACCTAGCATGGGTGTATCTTACCCTCTCTGCGTCTCTTGATACCAGCGTAGCCAAGCTGGATCGGTCACTCAATTCCACGGAAAGACGAATACGAGGTTGGGCGTCCCCAGCTGTGGACCTCGGGAGACAATCACCTGACCCGACCAGCAGGTAGTTGGTGGAACGCACTCAAAGTTAGAGTTCTGCTGGACCCACCTTTTATACCCCTTTTGGGTTACGTATTCTCTTTCTTATCTATGGAGCCAGATCATACTGGTCTGTCTTTGTGACGCCAGTTTGTTACAAGGGCATTTCTTACTTAGTTTGCACTTGTAAGACAAGAGATAAGCAATTTAGGAGTACAGGACATTCTTTTGTGTGGGCGGGGCACTTCCCCTTCTGGGATGATTGTGTGTGTGTGCATCATATCGATCAATGCCAGCTGGGGTGATTTCTTGAGGGTCGCTCCCCCCTCATGTTGACAGTCTGGCCTGTTAGCCTTCTAGCTGTACTTTCTGCTTCTCAGGGTCACGATAAGCTAGCATATCTGGGCCTCAATGAGGGCATCAAAGACTGTGCTGTCAGCAGCCATTTCCGTGCCCTGTGTGCTCCTCGGTGGGGCGGGGGGGCAGCGAGCAAGCTGGCTTGTAAGGGGGAGACTCTGTCTGGCTACAATGTTATGCAGAAAAACTAGGTGTAATCTGATCGGATGATCAGAAGCACAAGAGAAATCATGGTAACAGAATTACTGTGAAACATGATCACTTGCTCAACAATTTCAGCCAGCCATCTGAAGGGGTTTGTCTCCTCCCGTGTACTGAAATATGAAGTATGTGTTTAGTCTCCTTTCACATAAGCGTCAGTGATGTCCCTATCTGGAGGGGGGACACTGATGGGTGTTCAGAGGTGGCACTGAGAGTTCTGTCATAGGACCTTGGATGGCTGGTTTTAATTGGTGGCTGTACACAGGGTCAGGAAGACATTTTTTCCCAGGTAGGATTAGCAGTGATCTCGAAGTATTTTCACCATACTGTGCAGCATGTGGGGTGAGTCGCTTGACAAGAATTATCCGGGTATATCTCACTTAATCATTTCCCTGCCATTTTTGTGTGTGTGTGTGTGCGGGGGGTGGTGGTGTCTTGAGCACTAGTGCACATGGGTAACCTCCTATTCTCTGTCTGTGATACATAACTGTCTACAGGTTCAACCTCTCTTGTCCAACACCCTCAGAGTCTGAGCAGTCCCAGACCATGGATTTTGCTGGACTGAGGCAGTCACTTCTGCCCCTGTCCCCAGCCTCAGCCCCTGCTCCTGTTCTCTGCTTCCCACTGTCACTGTGGCTTTCAAAACCCCTCTGACATCCCTCCCCACAGGATCCCCAGTCACTGGCTCTTGGCCCCAGCCTCCCCAGGCTGCAGTTTCCTGCCTGGCCCCCAGCCACAGCTTCCAGGGGCCACAGCCCTGTGCACAGCCCCTTCAATGAGCTGCCATGAGCCTGGGCTGCCAGCTCACCAGCCCAGGTCACTGTTTCCTGCTGCTGCTGCTGCTGCTGCTGCTGCTGCTCCTGCTCCTGATTCAGGCTCTCTGAAGGCTGCTCCCCACCCCTTTGCTACCAGTCCAGCGGTGGCTGTCCTGCCCTGGGCTCCTGCCACTGGTCTGGCTGGCTCCTACTCCTTCCAGTCCCAGGACCCTCTGGTCCTGTAAGTCCATGGGCCTACTGGACAACAGATGTTGTCAGATGCGAGAATGCCAATTTGGTAGTTTTAGCCTGTAGTCTTCTGTGGACTGTAACATTCTTGGTTTCATTTCAATTGTGGATTTAGGGTGTGGGTGCTGTGAGGTGTTGCTGGTCTGTGATATACAGGAGGACTGGATGACCTGGTGGCCACTGAAGGATTTAGACTATGGACTCTATTTCAATTTCACAGCTTAGTGCAATTTTTTTCTTGATGCACTCCATGCTGAATATTAGATCCCTTCTTTCTGATGCCTGAGATTAGCATTACGAAATCGATCCAGTTTCCTCACAGAAAGGGTTAAAAAAGAGAATGGGAGAGATTAGTTCTGCAAAGCACAACCCGCAGCACGATTCCCCTTATTATCACGGACATACTGAGAAATAGGTCTGATACAATAGAGTGGAGTCAAACTTTACTTTTTTGGGTCAGTCCCCAAAATATAGCGGGGATAGGGTGTGCTTGGCAGAGAAAAGAATGGAGCTTCTTCACTCCAGTCCATTCACACTATTGTGCACAGACAGAGTATAAAGAACTTTAGTAAAGGATTGTTTAGTGCAATCCACACTTCATATGCAGCGTGGGAAGCGGTGACAATTGAAGATCCTTTTTTGTGTCCTGCAGAAGAAAAACAGAGCTTAGAGTTCTGTGAGAGATTCAGTCTGTGAGTGCCAAAACTGTGAAACAAAAATATTTCCAGGGGACTACTCTGCATATAAAATAAAGTTATGAAGTTAGAGAGGAACTCACCTATTACTGTGAATGTTATTCTTTTGCATATACTTATTAATCTTCATAGTATTCCTAATATTATTCCTGTTATCCCAGTGTTGCAGATATGAGGCAAATAGGTTAAGTGACTCAACTAAGGCCATTCAGATCACCTACTGTCAGATGCAGAATAAGCTGTTTCTTGCTCTGTCATTAGCCTTCTTATGTTTCTACTAAGTTGTTCCCTGTTGAGGCCTGAGCACATTGGTGCTTTCGCAAAGGACCCAGCTCAGGTGCTTTTGGGTGTGTAGAAGACAGAAACAGTAGCCCAGATGTCATCTTTACAGATGAAAACTGATATGGAAACTTCCCAAATCTTAAGGATCTTGTTGCTGTTAGACTTGGGTACCAAGGAATAGTGGTAGGTGACTGAAATGGAGTCAGTGAATGACAAAAATATTTAAGAAAATTCACAGTGACAAATTCTCAACTTGAACATTAGTGGAACTTGAACTTATCTTGAAGGCTTTCTCAGTGATGATTAGAAACTTTTTAAAACAAACCCTGAAATATTCTCAAACATTTATAAGCTCCCAAGATAACAATGGGGCTGGCTCTAGTGAGTCCTGAAGGCTGTCTCTGTTACCTGAGCAACCATATTCAAAGACTCTTCCTGTCCCTTTCCTTCCTGAGTGAGAGCATTTCCTTTTCTACCACCTGAAGCTTTTACCATCAGCTCACGTGCCACATCGCCCTCTCTATGTCTAAATAGCTATGAAATCTAAACATTTAGACCCTGAAGTGGGTAACATGTCTGTTCTATTTATTTTCTCTTCTACACTCATTACCTGATAGAACTCCCATTGACTTCTCTGAGACTTCTGCCTGAGGGACCTTGGGATTGTAGGTTCCTAAAATGATTTGGCACTGTCACTTTGAATAATATGATATACATACCTTATGTTTATGGTTAGGCTGTTAAAGGATTTTTTAACACATATTCTCTTCTCCCAACTTAAAACTCCTGCATTCTTAGTGAGTCTGTATTTTGTTGGCCTATCTCATACACAGGTCAAAAACCTGAACTGTTTATATAAAAGGTGTTTAGTTTAATTTGCAAACATGAGATGGTGTCACTTGCTTTGCATGGGCAGCTTTTCAAATTTTTGTTATGCTTGAGTTGCCATCTGTGGTTGTTCACACCCTGATGCACTCTGGCTGTAATTAGGGCACAAATAATAGGAGGACACTCAGAGTGTGGGGGGGGGGGAAATGAGTCAGAGAAGGATGCAACATTCTGTTTGGAATAGACTAGGACAACAATAGTAAAGGTTATCAGTATTACTGATGGCACATGCCAAAGGGCCTATGCTCTCTAGTAATAGATTCCTTTAAGTCTCTAATGCTAAAATCCCTACAATGAGCCAAATTCTGCACTTGGTTGCTTCTATGTAACTCCATTAGCATGTGTGTCATTTTGTAAGGGGAGGGCAGACATTGGTCTAGTGTTTCCTTTCGTTCTTTTCCTTGTATCTCATTGAAGCTGAAATCCCGAGTCTGCTTATTTTGACAATACATGTCTTTTTACCCATACATAGCTTTTTAAAAATACATAATTAGTACCTCTAGGGTTTTCTGACTTTTAATGTACATGGAAAACCATCATGAAATTAGTCCCTATAAATATGCATGAGCAACCTTTTTATTATTTCTTCCCCCAAGTCTCTAAATGGCTTTTTTCAAAGTAGTTTAATTATGATTGTCATAGCGGATGAAGCCTACAGAAGCAATTCTTTGTACCACAACCACCACCCCACCATTCTTTCTCTATCATAGCCCATATTGATCTTCACACTACTGAATCTTCCCCATCATAGAGTTATGGTTTAGGTGGACGTAGATTTCATTTTAATTGATTAGTCTAACTTGAAGGAATGATTATTGGAGTACACACTGTAGTTTTTAATACATGCTACTGCCACTTTCAAGATGATCATTTACTTAGATCTAAGCTGTAAGTTCTGCAGTGGAAGGCATTTTTCTTTAATTTAGTGTATCTACCCTCTTGAGAGGTGGTAGCTAGGTTGAGGGAAGCATTCCGTCAACCTTGCTGCATCTACAAACACACTGTCTGATATTGTAACAGCAACGAAGGGTCCCATGGCACCTTATAGACTAACAGAAAAGTTTTGAGCTTGAGCTTTCGTGAGCACAGACTCACTTCATCAGATGCTGGTCATGGAAATCTGCAGGGTCAGGTATAAATAAGCCAGAGCAAGGGTGGGGATAACAAGGTTAGCTCAGTCAGCAAGGGTGAGGCTTACTACCAGCAGTTGATCTGGAGGTGTGAACACCAAGCGAGGGGAAGCTGTTTTTGTATTTAGCCAGCCATTCGCAGTCTTCGTTTAAGCCTGAGCTGAGGGCGTCGAATTTGCAGATGAATTGTAGCTCAGCAATTTCTCTTTGGAGTCTGGTCCTGAAATTTCTTTGTGGTAGGATAGCTACTTTTAAGTCTGCTACTGTGTGGGCCGCAAGATTGAAGTGCTTTACTATGGGTTTTTGTATATTGCCATTTCTGATCTCTGATTGGTGTGCGTTTATCCTTTTACGTAGAGACTGTCCAGTTTGTCCGATGTATATAGCAGAGGGGCATTGCTGGCACATGATGGCATAAATTATATTGGTAGATGTGCAGCTGAATGAACCCACAATGGTGTGGCTGATCTGGTTATATCCTGTAATGGTGTTGCTGGTGTAGATATGTGGGCAGAGCTGGCAACGAGGTTTGTTGCATGGGTGGGTCCCTGAGAGAGAGTGATTGTGGAGCGGTGTATAGTTGCTGGTTAGGATTTGCTTCAGGTTGGCAAGTTGTCTGTGGCCAATGTGATCTGTGTCTGGTTATGTGGACTCTCTCCTCAGGCCCTATGCCACCAGCACTGCCATCTATCTCTGAGACACCACTGACTTCCTGAGAAAACTGCAGTACATTGACGACCAACCAGAAAACACTATCCTAGCCACCATGGATGTAGAGGCTCTCTATACCAACATCTCACACAAAAATGGAATAAATGCTGTCCAGAACAGTATCCCTGATGATGCTACAGCACATCTGATGGCTGAGCTCTGTAACTTTATCCTCACACACAACTATTTCAGATTTGGTGATGATATATACTTTCAAATCAGCAGCACAGCTATGGGTACTCGCATGGCCCCTCAATATGCCAATATTTTCATGGCTGACCTGGAACAGCGCTTCCTTAGCTCTCGTCCGTTAACACCCTGTCTCTACTTACTCTACATTGATGACATCTTCATCATCTGGATCCCTGGGAAGGAGACTCTGGATGAATTCCACCGGGACTTCAACAACTTTCACCCCAACATCAACCTCAGCCTGGAACAGTCTACACAGGAGATCCACTTCCTGGACACCACGGTGCTAATACACGATGGCCACGTCAATACCACCCTGTACCATAAACCCACTGACCGCTACGCCTACCTTCATGCCTCCAGCTTCCATCCCAGACACACCACACGATCCATTGTCTACAGCCAAGCGCTAAGATACAACCGCATTTGCTCCAACCCCTCCGACAGAGACAAACACCTACAGGATCTCTACCAAGCATTCTTGAAGCTGCAATACCCACCTGAGGAAGTGAAAAAAACAGATTAACAGAGCCAGACATGTGCCATGAAGCCTCTTACTACAGGACAAGCCCAAGAGAGAAACCAACAGAACACCACTAGCCATCACCTTCAGCCCTCAGCTAAAACCTCTGCGGCACATCATCAGGGATTTACAATCCATCCTGGAAAATGATCCCCCACTTTCACAGGCCTTGGGAGGCAGACCAGTCCTTGCCCACAGAAAACCTGCCAACCTGAAGCAAATCCTAACCAGCAACTATACACCGCACCACAGTCACTCTCTCTCAGGGACCCATCCATGCAACAAACCTCGTTGCCAGCTCTGCCCACATATCTACACCAGCAACACCATTACAGGATATAACCAGATCAGCCACACCATCGTGGGTTCATTCAGCTGCACATCAACCAATATAATTTATGCCATCATGTGCCAGCAATGCCCCTCTGCTATATACATCGGACAAACTGGACAGTCTCTACGTAAAAGGATAAACGCACACCAATCAGAGATCAGAAATAGCAATATACAAAAACCCATAGTAAAGCACTTCAATCTTGCGGCCCACACAGTAGCAGACTTAAAAGTAGCTATCCTACCACAAAGAAATTTCAGGACCAGACTCCAAAGAGAAATTGCTGAGCTACAATTCATCTGCAAATTCGACGCCCTCAGCTCAGGCTTAAACGAAGACTGCGAATGGCTGGCTAAATACAAAAACAGCTTCCCCTCGCTTGGTGTTCACACCTCCAGATCAACTGCTGGTAGTAAGCCTCACCCTTGCTGACTGAGCTAACCTTGTTATCCCCACCCTTGCTCTGGCTTATTTATACCTGACCCTGCAGATTTCCATGACCAGCATCTGATGAAGTGAGTCTGTGCTCACGAAAGCTCAACCTCAAAACTTTTCTGTTAGTCGATAAGGTGCCACAGGACCCTTCATTGCTGTTACAGATCCACACAAACATGGCTACCCCTCCGATACTTGTCTGATATTGGTGATCCATAAAGAAGGTATTGGATAAATATGTTTATTAAGCAACAATACACAGCCTTTTTGATATGGTACACGATCCAGGAGTCTTCACATTGTAAAGTTTGTTAGCCAACACATAGTTGAAACAGACTCGTATGCTCAGTTATGTACTGAGCAAAACACTGGCTCTGCCTGTATACTTCCCATGGGTTGTATTAAAAGTTACAAGGTGCATTCATATAGATGTAATTTTCAACTCTACTTTCTTGCTTTAAAAATAAAAAAAAGGTTAGCAGGGATGACCCTTCTCACAAAGGGCAAAGCTAAGTTTCCCTACTTCAGTTATTTGAGCTAAAATGAAAATTCAGAACATTTTTTTAAAAGTACAGCATATACAGTAGGGTCCTGCACAAATGACTTTCCTTTTGAAAGAGAAAGAGCCGAGCTGGCTTTTATATTTAAATTCGGCATATTAACACATGGTTTGAACCGGGATGGGAATTTTTTGAGTCACTACAGGGGCTCGTCTGCATACTTGGCTTAATCTAGTTCTTGACCTTCCCCCTCTCCCACCCCTCCATTCTCTGATTTGCTCACCTTGATCATTTTTTTTTCTGATTTGTCCTCCTTGATTACTGTTTTTGGTTCTCTGTGCCTTAAATATTGAGTCTGTTCTGGTACGGCTATGGTACGAAGAAGTGGGTCTGTCCCATGAAAGCTCACCTAATAAATTATTTTGCTTGTCTTTAAAGTGATACTTGACTGCTTTTTGTTTTGATAGTATATAGACTAGCATAGCTCCCTCTCTGTTCCTTTTGAAATATGTATAGTAAGCTCTCTCTAGGTCCTGCTGGATCCAGCTGGAGTTGTCTGTGAAATCAAAATGGTAACTAACAGCTGTGGTGAACAGTTTCATCTTAATGGGGGTCTCCATCAACAATGGTGATAATATTTAGCCCTTAACATATTCAAAGCACTGTCCAGGCATAAACTAGTGGGTGCATGTGTGAACATATCCAAAATGAAAACTTCAAAGTAAAGCTAGTCCTGAAACATAGTCTGAATCTATACTTAATTGTGAACTTCCCAAAATATGTGGGGAAAATATGTGTGCATTTTATACATCTTTATAAATCCAAGAGCAACTATTATCAAGGCTCAACACCATTAAGTATTATGGACAAGTATCTGAAGTGTAATAATAGTCATAATAAGCCTCATCCATGTCTACATTTTGGAGGATAGGCTATTGATGACCATTTTCCAGAGTCCCCTTTTTGGGGGGCAATCTTGTCCAATTTTAACCAGGTTTATCTCACCTTTTCAGTGTCTGCCTTCAGGTTCTATGCTAGATGTTCCTTGGGTGCTCTCTTCTTCTTCTTTCCTTGTTGGTTTCAACTTAGGGCTTGCCTTGTGATGTTGGTGGTTGGTTTTGTGGAAGAAAACATGGTCTTCACATTGTGTTTATCTTAGATTTGCCAGAGGAACCTTTACTGAAGGAGGTAAGCAGCTGCTGGGAGAGTCTTCACTAACCGACACAGACAGACTACGCAGTCAGGAGAGGCCAACTCAGTAAAAAATTTACAAAGCTTTTATCGTTGGCATACAGCTCAGATCTCTCAGTCCCAAATAAGGAGACAACACCAAATTAGGAAAGCAAGGTCGTTAACAAAGAGGAAGAGCATATTTACTGCAATAACCGGATCGTTCTGGTTTTCTCAGAACAAAGAACAGCAAGCATCTTCCTTATCTTTATGCAACCCTTTCTTGGGTCTTCAAGCACGTAATCAGACTTAGACAAAGTTTAGGGCCTAACTTATTCAGACTCCACTGTTTCTAAGGGAATGTCCAATCCATTGCCATCTTCTCCTCCTGATTTCTTCTTTGGCAGGATGTTGGTGAGTCAGTTGCCACAGGTCATGATTGTTGATAGTGTTTGGCCAGTGGATCAAGAGGATTTTATGGAGGCAGTTATTGATGAATGTCTGGATTTAAAAAAAAAATCTGAAATTCTAAGTGGATCAGAACTCAGTCTCAGATCAGGTTATTTAACTCCAATGTCAACTCAGTTTGACTGGGTTTGAAGGGTGGTGTGCATGAAATTGTGAAAATGAAAATAAAGTCCCAATATATTTGGGGAAGAAAGATAACTACTATTCAGAAACTGTAGCATTAAATATGATTTCCAAGTAAAAGATATCATTATATACTAGGAAGCAATTAACAGCCAATCACCCAATGCCAGTTAAAAAAGACAAAGCATGAAATGACAAATATACATTGTTAGACACCAATAGGAAACCTCAATAAGATGAGAGATCAATTCTACAATTAGTTACAAACTAAGAATATTCCCAAAATGACATCTGCTAACTAATGAGGGACTAATAATGCCAAGGTTGCAGATGATGACAATAGAATGAAGAAAGCAATTGGCAGACACACACTAGAGCCCCAGACTCAGAATGGTGTAACTAGTTTCAGGCTCCATAATTACCAAAGCACATGGATAGCTAAAGTATATTGAAATTCTCCACACAGAATCAATATGAGCCAGACTGACCATTGGAAGGAAATGTAGCTCAACTCTTTAGTACATCTGATCATCCAGAGAAGCAATGACAGAAGTGATTGCAATTTATGCATGGGAAGACTGAAAATAAAACTCAAAAAAAAAAACCCTTTAAAAGCAAGTGGCCAATAGACAAGATGTTACAGGATCAGCATACCACATCCACAAAAATCAGACATGCCATTGTCCTTTCCACATGAGCAGACTCTGTAATAGATTCTGCAACAACAAATGAAATCTGGATAAGTGAGCAAAAGTGGAACTGTGTAAAAGAAACAAGCCAAAAAAACCCATGAAATCATAGAATCACTAGATAAAACACCCGTCTCTTTCAAGGAAAAACAAATAGTAAAAAGCAGAGTGAGAACAAAAGAAATGAACATGAACAACATTGCCAAAGTGACTGAAGTATAGGTTGAACCCCTCTAGTCCAGCACCCTCAGGACCTGACCGGTGCTGAACAAGAGAATTTGCCAGATCATGGGAGGTCAATGTTGTCTAGCAGCATTAACAACACTTCCACTGTTTTACTGGGTTCTTAGAAGCCATGTAGGGGTAAATTAGAATTAAATAACAGCACAGAACACTGACAGCCAGGACTGGTGGCTGTAAACAAACTTTATGGAACAGAGAGAAACTTGGCCACACCCATGATAAGTGGACATCTGTCTAAATAAAATCATACTGGATTACAGATGTTGCTGGATGAGAGAATGCCTGGGAAGAGAAGTTCAACCTGTAGCTGCTGAAAGAAAGAAAACATCTTGTTGAGTTGATAATGATCTACAAATTGTTTACACTACCTAGAAAGTATTATGTTAGAATTCACCAGAATACAAAAAGTCGAGTCAGTTCACATACTGGACAGCAGCATGTAAACCTCTGGTCAATAAAATTGCAAATTGCCAAGGTATCAATTGCAGTCACGAGATCAAACAAGATTTGTTCATTAAACATCCTCAGCCTCGGGTATGTCTACAGTCCGAGTTAAAAAATCATTAACAAACCATGTCACTGTTAGTCTCAAGCCTGAGTCAATAGATTCAGGCTCAGGCTCTAGGACTACAAAATCAGCATTCAGACATTTGAGCTCAAGCATGTCCGGTCTTGGTCTGGAAACTATGTTCTAATATCTTCATGGCAATTTTACAGACCTGGAGCCTGGGCCTTGCAGGCCAGAGTGTGCTGTCCTGAACCAGCTGTGGCCATGCCGTTGATTTTCAGTGTGGTATAGAATTATTCTTCTCGACCAAATGACAACACTTCAACTCAAATGATATTTCCATATTCACATATGGATGTGGAAACTGGGAATCCACAAAAGATAAAAACAGAAGTCTAAATCAAAAGCAAATACCATAGGAAAATGCTATGCCTTAAATAGAGTAAATTTAAACAAATGATGGAATTCAATAACTGCTTATCTTCAAAATTAATCAAAAAATGTATGGAAATATCTGGGACATTAAGAATGTCACCAAAGCCTCTCTCACATCAGGCTTTCCACTCTGCAACTGGAGGAGCACAAAGTGGTGAACAAAAGGCTATCTCACTTGAACAGCACTTTGAGAAGGAAACTTTATATGACTTTGACATGGAGGACATACAAAAAGCTACCAAGAATTGACGGGTGATAACAGAGCCTTGTTCATGGCCACTGCCAAAGTAACATTTGACAGTATGTGAAATACTCAGATTCCTATATCACATTGGAACTTGGGGTCAACCGAAAGTATATAGTAACTAGATGTCATCAGATAGAATTGATATTTTTAAAGGTCATTTTTAGTTATGCTGTGGAAGTGTCTCCCAATAAAATATAATGGTAGTTCTGATGAATCAGCCATCTAAAATTAGACTGAAGAAAATGGTTCTAGAAAATGTGCTGAGCACAACAATCCTGTGCTGGTACTCAAGCTGATAAAACCTGGTTAAATAAATGCTTATGAATCAGTTTATTTTCTTTCATTTGCTATAGTTCATAAGGCTACAGTATTCGTTATAGGTTAGCTTTGTGATGACCTACCAGCTATACACAGGCTTTAAAAGCATAAATAATATTGGTCCCCACCCAAAGATTGCCCCTGATGACATTTATTATTTAATATCTTCTTTTAAAATTTGAATACTTCCCAGCATGAAGCACAATTTGCACTGTTGTCCCAATTCAAGCAAAGTCCTTCAGCCCCAGTTCAACAAAGCATATATGTAATTTGTCAAGTCACACACAATGAATAATGAATAGCTGGTGTTGTAAGTGGACAATTTGCAAACAAAACCCAGAGATGAAAATTGTTCATAAATGTAATTCAGTGACTGTTTAATGTATGCCAATTTACATTCCCAGAAATCTGGACCAGTTTGCAAATAATTCACTAACCACAAAGTGTTTAAATTCATAAAAATATAATTGATCATGGATGATTTACCAACTCTAAAGTTGGGTTCCTTTCATTTACCATCATCTCCAAACAGTTACTCAGTTTTGTAGAGCTTCTGGGAGCTGGCTTTCGACTTGAATGAATACAAACACAATGCACTGTATGTAAGAGTGCGTGTGCATGCACATGTGGGTGTGTGTTATAGTAATTACCCCAATGGGGATTCTGATCTAGTTTGGGATCTTTGAGTGATACCACAACAAAAATAATAATTTAAGCCTCAAATGGCATGTGTGAGAGGGACAGGGATTAGACCTTGCTTAGATGAGACCCTGACAGTAGGGGCAGCCCTCTGTCTCTGTTATTTGTGTGATATAGGGAAGATGGAAGAAGGATTTTAAGACAGGAAACTAGGTCAGAAGGAGCAGGATGGCCCTATGTGGCAGATTGAAGGGGTGACCCGTAAAGCCATGGCAGAAACTACTTAGCAGCAGACTTTCAGTCCAATCCCAGGGAGAGCACAGTGAACTCCCAGGGTAAGACAAATAGGCTGAGCTTGTCTAATCTCAGCCAAAGTGCTTTCCTCCAGACCCGCTTAAGTTTCATCTAGATTGTTGGCATAACTGTAAATTTGTCACCTCCATGCTTTGCTTGGACCAAAGGAGGGAGTTTATTTTGATTCCTCAGCTGAAGATACTTAAGGACAAACAAAAGCAGAGCCCTCCCGCTCCTTTCATTTAGCAGAGAAATGGAGTTTATGTTGCAGAGATAATTGTGTGTGGTTGTTCCCCCCTGCTACCTCCAAGGAGGAACCAAGGACTCTGTCACAAAGCCCTGTGACCTGAATTTCTTGAATCCAATGAACTCCTTTGATCCCATTCCCCTTCTGTTGAATAGGATGAAGGATGGTCGTAGAGCTGCATCATCTATATAAATTATTTTACCAGTACCCTAGAAAACAGAAGCTCCTGAGGAGAAGGAACTCTCTGACACTAACCATCAGGGATGACAAGGAAGTGTGGTTACACAAAGAGATTCATTTGCATAAACTTTCTACCCAGAATTTCTCCAATGATACTTTGGGTGCTAACATAACTATACACCAACAAAGGATTCTCGGGTAATGGAACAAAACTGAGATCATGGGCAAAAGAGCTCCTAATTTTTGTCAAGTAGCACTTTTTTTCCAGTGGCAAGGATTCTGTTTAAAGGTCCTTTATGGCACTGTCTCCCTTTTCCTGGATATCCTGCAATGTAGGGTGATCTTAATATGCACAACATACAGCCTGCAGCCTTTGTGAAGTGAGATGAAAGAAAGGTTCCTTCTTGGTGTGATGGGGTGTAATGAGGTTTCCTTGAAGCCACAGAGGATAGCAGTGGACCTGAGTGAACACTGGTGAGGCATCTTCTATCTACCTACTAACTAAAATTGAAGTCATTATGAATGGCCTAGGTTGTTAATCTTCAGGGCAGGGTAAGGCAGAACTTCTCAGGGGGCTGGAGACAGATGTTCTCATATGGGACTAAGCTGCCCACTGACACTAAACTGTAAGTGGATTTAGAGCATATGTGCAGTGAAAATTAGGGCAAATCAAGATTTGTCTATTACATATTCCCACCAGTTAGGAGGCAGAGCTAGGGGATAGCAGCAGGGTGTGACTGATGTTCTTAGCCAACAGAGATATCTGAACTCTAATATATGGCTTGCTAAGTTCTTATTTGCAACTTAACCTTCAATTCAACTTCCTGCTCACGCCCATTAAGCAATGAAGCATATTACTTATGTCAAGCCAGTACAATAACAGCTGTAACCATAATAAACAAACCAGTCCTTCCTCACTGAGGAATGCTTAGACCCAAGTTACTGGTTTATAGTATTCACTGCAAAAAATGAAGATTCTGAAATAATGTAAACATGGGATTACTTCAAATGATGCGGTAAACCAGACTCTCATCTGTGTCAGTTGTGAATGTGACATGTTATTACTATGACTGTAGGTGTTGTGGATGTTAAATAAGCTTCATTATTGGCATAGACACAGATATAGGATGAAAGTCAAGAGAGTGCTTCTAGGTAATTTGTCAATGACATACCACTAAACAGTCTGGTTTTGGAGCACAGCCTCGATATGGTATATGTTAAACTGTTTAGAGATATTTATATAAAGATTTATTCATCAGAAAAAAAGAGGCAGAACTACGCAAAAGTCTTTTAAGAAACTAAAACAGGACTGTCAGGAAAAGTGTTTCAAGGATCACAAAAAAAAACCCAGCAAAGTGCAAAGGAAGGGTTTACATGACAGTTAATGCAATAATTCTTAGGTATTACACAAAGTTGGTGCATGTGCATATATGAAAAATTCATTAAAATACAAATAACAAAATAACGGAGAAGTAATTAACAGGACTTGCTCACATGTAAGCAATTTGCCCAACAACTCACATTGTACAATGTACTCTGCAGTCAGCAAGACACTACATAATCTAATCCATTTGACCTCCACTTTGCAGCAATAATAATTTTAAAAAAATATATTTTTAAAAAATTACAAGTTAGTTTCCATGATCTGATGTACCTGACTATTTTCTCTGGCTTCAGAAAAAAAAAACAACATTGTGAAGTTTTAGCAAACTGGGAGTTCACGCTGATTCATCATAATAAAGATAGCATGAGGGTTATTACACAAATTAATGCAAAGAAATATATGTACTCTATAAAGAACACTTTCATACCTAAACATTCCTCCTTGCAAGCCATATGTTCAAAGTGTGGTTCTGAAAATGTGTAATACATATTTCTGTTAATTAATAATCCCGAGAAGGAATTAGAAATTCTAACTAGATGTACTTGGTCAGTCTAACTGACATACACTTGGATCTATAGTTGTAGGTGTTTCCCCTTTCTTTTCTCTTGGACGTTTGGAACTTTTGTCATGTTTTCACTGAACAATCATTTGGTATTCCTTTTATATGTATTTATATTGTATTAACATGATGTAAAGCATTCCAAGTGAGTCATGAGGATTCCTTCAAAATATTATGATTGTTCTAACATCTCTGTTTTCTACAATATGTTTTAGGAAGACTCAAGAGGACTGTTACATTGCACTTTTTAAAATGTCCCAAGAAATGTATCTTAGGAGACTCTCAAGGGCTCTGTCTAGATTGAAGAGATCTGTCGACAAAAGATACACAAATTGCACAATATATTTATGTATTTCCTGCCAACAGTCCTGCTGGGTGAAGCTTTCCCAACATTAGGCCCTTCTACATAGGGCTAAATGTCAGGAAAACCCCCTCTGCCAACACATTCTTTCTTCCAAATGGAACAAGGATGACAAGGATGTCAGCAGATGGCTCCCGGAACAGCAGACTTCTGTCAGGAGACCTCTAGGCTACTGATAGAAGCCTGCAGTCTAGGCATAAACAAGGAGTCCAGTGATACCTTAAAGGCTAGCAAATTTATTTGGACATAAGCTTTCATGGGCAAAGACTCACTTTGTCAGCTAGTTCAGGAGCTGGTGGCATTTGACATAACCTTTTCCAGGGTGTCACAACTGCCCAAATATTGCTGTTATAATATTTTACTCTGCAATAGTATTCTAAATTGATATCTTCTGAATGTCTTGCACCTCTCTTTTTTATAGAATCAACAGTGCTGCCCCTCTAACGCTACAGACCCAGATGAAGTGAGTCTTTGCCCATGAGATCTTATGTTCCAAATAATCTGTTAGTTTGTAACATGCCACAGGACTTCTGGTTGTCTTTATAGATCTAAACGTGGTCAGAAGCCTCTGCTCAGAATCCCAAGGGATGCCTACTTACCAACATTTCTAATCCTGAATAGACTTGTGGTAAGGATATTTATGCAGTTTATTTATCACCCAAGTGCAGGTCCCTTCTCTCAATCAGGCATGGGTATAAGCTTTACCTGACTGGGATCAGGGACTTGAACTTGAATCTCCTACATCCTCTGTGAGGCCCTTAATCACCTCACAGAAACTTAACAACAACTGATCTATTTCTGGTGAAAATTTTCAACAAATATGTATTTTGCGAGTGGAAAAAAAATCTAAAAGTTCCCATATAGCTCTATAAACAACGTCTTTCTTATTTAGCGATTGGAGTACAATAAAGAATTCATTTTTATACTACCAAAAGGACTTAAGAAAAAATGAACCTTATTATTTCTCATTTCCATGATAAATGGATACTTTAGCCAGAATTCTCCTGAACAATTACTTTGTCTGTTCGCAAAAAGGTTTGAATAGTACTTATTTGGATATCTTAGCAGGATAAATTCCTTTTATTCCTTCTTTCTCATGTAAAAGTTATTCATATTCTTATTTCATGAATACAGACCTTATAAAAATGGCTTAAAGCATTATAAAGCATATAAAAATGCACTAGTTCACCTCATTTCTTACATGTGGCCTCTGTAGTTGCAGATAAATGGATATAGTTTTTCAGACATAATTATTTTCTTTCACATTCAAATTGCAGCTCCAAATAATTTGTATAGTCTATTTTTCCTCTGTTACCCCATTTTATAATCTAACAATTGGCATTGTATGTTTTTTTCTTTTTACATATGCAGTTGATTTCATTTGGAGCCTACGAAATGCTATTCCATAGCAAATAAGTTGGCATGTATTCAGTGCTACAGAGTATGAGTTGTGATATACAAGAGCAGATGACTGAAATGCTTAGAACACACCTCCCACAACTTAATATTTTATACAAAGAAATGTACTTGGGACCCACTGCTGCAAACACTTCCACAACTCCTGATATCATGGGAATACATAAGATTCTAAAAGCAATGGTTCATGGTGCTGCTGTGAAGAGAGACTGTTTGGGTGTGTGTGTCAAAGTGGTTCACTGCTAGGTGTAGTCTGGCTCTTAGTACCCATTGATGTTAATGTCACAAAGTCAGTAACACATTCAACACCTTAATTATCTGTCTGAGCATTAAAACTGTCTGGGTGTGGAGACTGAACTGTCTTCTGACACAAAGAAGTGTATCCTGCAAAAAAGATGGATCCAGTGGAAGAGACGTTCATATGAGGATAGATTATTATTTTTTGCAATAAGAGGATAACCTTAGTCAATAATTTTCTGGTTTTAGTAGCAATCAAGGAGCCAGATTGGGTTATGCTGACACGGGACTTCTCAACAGAGTGCTTTCTTCTGGTGCAGGTCGACTGCTAAGTAGCTGAGGTAGCTTGTTCATTAATGATGTGGCTTTCTGCCCAAGAGATCATCAGGCTTTGGGTTATGGAACATTAGCCTTCCCTTTGGCGTCTTGCTGATCCAAAAGGCAAGGCTTCTCAGCCTTAACTTTGATGCTTATGTGCAATCTTACTGTGTATTGCAGAGCTTCCCTAGGAGACATTTGGACAAATGAGGAATGAGTTCTACATTGGAACCTTGGATCTCAGTCTAACAGGGTTTCAGTTAGGACATCTTTAGCTACCTAGTAAGCCAACATTTTTTTTAGAAACCTCACAGGCTGCTCATAATATCAAAAATAGAAAACACAAGTCCTCTTGTGAGGAAACTGACCTGTTTGAAAATAAAAGAACTTGAGATGGTATGTCACAAATTTACAAAAGGTTTAGCAGAAAGCTCTGTTAAATACTGAAATATACATAAAGAATTCTATCATCCATCAGCAAAACTAAAAATAAATTGAGCCATGTATGACCAGATCTCATTACCAATAGCCTAGGTCCATTGTTTTTCAAACCTCCCTTCAGGTAATTGAAGGCTGTCGTCAAATTCCCCTTTTCCTCCTCTTCTGCAAACTAAATGAGCCCAGTTACCTCAACCTCTCCTCATAAGTCAGGTACACAAGTAAATCAGTGCAACATACTTTAGCCTCCTTGGCAACAAAGCCACACTGCTGGCTCATATCAAACTTCTTAGCCACGTCTACACGAGCTGGCTACTTCGAAGTAGCCGCGCCAACTTCGAAATAGCGCCTGCCACGTCTACACCACGGCTACACATGGCGAGCGCTATTTCAAAGTTGAAATCGATGTAAGGCGGCGAGACGTCAAAGTCGCTATCCCCAACAGGAGATGGGAATAGCACCCTACTTCGACGTTAAACGTCGAAGTAGGGCTCGTGTAGACGATCCGCGTCCCGCAACATCGAAATAGCAGGGTCCGCCATGGTGGCCATCAGCTGAGGGGTTGAGAGACGCTCTGTCCAGCCCCTGCGGGGCTCTATGGTCACCGTGTGCTGCAGCCCTTAGCCCAGGGCTTCTGGCTGCTGCTGCTGCAGCTGGGGATCCATGCTGCATGCACAGAGTCTGCAACCAGTTGTCAGCTCTGTGGATCTTGTGTTGTTTAGTGCAAGCGTGTCTGGGAGGGGCCCTTTAAGAGAGCGGCTTGCTGTTGCCCAGGAAGTGCTAGTCCACCCTGTGACCCTGTCTGCAGCTGCTCCTGGCACCCTTATTTCGATGTGGGCCGCTTTGGCATGTAGACGCTCCCCTGCAGTGCCTACTTCGATGTAGTGCTGCCCAACGTCAACGTTGAACGTCGACGGCACCAGCCCTGGAGGATGTGTAGACGCTATTCATCAGAATAGCTTATTTCGATGTCGCTACATGGAAATAAGCTATTTCGATGTAGCATACACGTGTAGACGTAGCCCTTATCTACTTAGCTAGTGAGTCCCCAGCCTGTAGCAGTGCACAGAATTCTTCCATCCTAAGTGCAGGACTCTGCACTTCTTATTGAACCTCATCAGATTTCTTTTGGTCCAACCCTTCAATTTATCTAGATCACTCTGGACCCTGTCATTATCTTCAGGTGTATCTACCTCTCCCATCAGTTTAGTATCATCTACAAATTTGTTGAGGGTGCAAGTCCATCCAGTTATATCAATCATTATGGAAGATGTTGAACAAAACTGGCCCCAGGACTGAACCCTCTTGGTCATGCTGCTGCTACCAGCTACCAACTGGATACTGAGCCATTGATTGCTACCCATTGAGTCAAATTATCCAGCCAACTTCCTATTCACCTTATATTCCATTCATCCAATCTATGTTTCTTTAGCTCACTGTCAGGAACACTGTGGGAGACCATATAAAAAGCTTTTCTAAAGTCAGTGTATATCCTGTCCACCAATTTCCTCACAACCATGGAGACTGTTATTTCAACAAAGAAGACAATTTGGCTGGTCGGACATGACTTGCCTGGGTGAATTCATCTTGATTGTTCCTGATAACAATCCTCCCCTCCCAGTATTTTAAAATTAATATCTTGAAGACCTGCTCCATGATTTTTCCAGTTACTGAGGTGAAGCTGACCAGTTTGCAGTTTCCTGGATTCTCCTTCTTCCCTGTCTAAAGATGGGCACTACATTTTGCTTTCTTACAATCATCTAGGCTCTGCACCAAGTTGCTACAAGCTTTCAAAGATAGTGGCTCTGCAATGATATCAGTCAACTCTCAGCACACTCAGATGTGTTAGATTTGGCACCATGGACTTGGGCATGTCCAGCTTTTTGAAATAGTCCTTAACTTATTCTTTCACCATTGATAGCTGCTCACATCTTCCCCAAACTGTGCTTCCCAGTTCAGCATTCCAGTAATTGACATTGTCTGTGAAGACCAAGGGAAAAAAAAAAGATTGAGTATTTCAAAATACTGGTTTTCTGAGGCCAGCTGCATGGCCAACCCCTGCTCCTCCTGAGTTCTCCAGCCCATGCCACTGCTCCAGAGTTACCAGCTCTCCTGGACTGGATGCCATCTGCTGGTTGAGGAGAGTTGCCAACCCTGTGCAGGAACAGGGTGACTGTATCTCCCTGTCCCAAATATGGAACAGGGAGATATGGCCAGGAAGGGCAGCTCCTCCGAGCTCCACCAAGCCCAGGGAGCCAGGAAGGCAGTGGCAGCCACCAGCTCTCCCCAAGCTCTGGGGAAGTGGCAGCCGCTGGTGCTCCCCAGCAGCCCTGGGAAAGCGGCAGACACCAGCCTTCCCTAGGGAGCCTTGGGGAAGCGGCAGGGATGTGGAAGCCACCCACACTCCTCCCACTTCCCCAAGGCTCAGGGAAGTGACCTTCCTGCTCTCTGGCCAGCAGCTGCACCGTGCAGCTGCTGACTGAAAAGGTCAGTGGTGGGAGGCTCAAATATGGGACAATTCATCCCTTTTAAAAGAATAAGTAGGGATGTCTTTTTGGTGTTCCAAATACAGGACTGTCCCACCAAATATGGGACAGATGGTCACCTTTGCAGGAACAGTGAGGGAGTGTAATCTGGTGCTGGGCTACTAGGACACCAGCACACATAAGGTCAATCCTGCAGATGTGACAGAGCACAAGCCATGTGAGTTACCCCACCAAGTCTCACTATTCCAATCACATCATGGTTCTTTGACTCCCAATTATTCCTATTAGTTTTCCAGATTTCTTGTGTTTGTGTACAGGCACACAAGAGAACTAGCTGATTGCCCTATTTTCTAAGTGTGAATGAGGAGGCATCCCCTGTTACACCTTCCCCCTTGTGTTTCCTCTAGGTATCTTGCTTCCCCACTTGCCTCAGGGGTTATGGAATAGTCCCTGAGCGACAGAAGTTTAAAGCACTCCTCCCTAGATTAGCAAATCTGCCTACAAAGAAGCTCTTCCTTCACTATATTAGGGGGATCACTTCTCTTCCTATCAATTCTTGTCAAAGAATCCAAAGACTTCTCTCTGACACCACCTGCTCCACCCGCTCAACATCAACAACTGGAAGCTTTTTTCTGGGCCTTTTCCTTGAACAGGGAGGATAGACAAGACCATAACTTGCTCCTCAGACTCCTTTATTTGTTTTCATAGAGACACATAAGCAGCGTCTACATGTGCCGGCTACTTTGAAGTAGCTGCGCCAACTTCAAAATAGCGCCTGTCAAGTCTACACGTGGCGAGCGCTATTTCGAAGTTGAAATCAATGTAAGGCGGCAAGATGTCGAAGTCACTATCCCCAACAGGAGATGGGAATAGCACCCTACTTTGACATTGAACGTCGAAGTAGGGCACATGTAGCCGATCCGCATCCCGCAACATCGAAATAGCAGGGTCCGCCATGGCGGCCATCAGCTGAGGGGTTGAGAGACGCTCTGTCCAGCCCCTGCAGGGCTCTATGGTCACCGTGTGCAGCAGCCCTTAGCCCAGGGCTTCTGGCTGCTGCTGCTGCAGCTCGTGATCCATGCTGCAGGCACAGAGTCTGCAACCAGTTGTCAGATCTGTGGATCATGTGCTGTTTAGTGCAAGTGTGTATGGGAGGGGCCCTTTAAGGGAGCGGCTTGCTGTTGCCCGGGAAGTGCTAGTCCACCCTGTGACCCTGTCTGCAGCTGTTCCTGGCACCCTTATTTCGATGTGGGCTGCTTTGGTGTGTAGACGCTCCCCTGCAGCGCCTACTTCGATGTAGTGCTGCCCAATGTCGACGTTGAACATCGACGGCACCAGCCCTGGAGGACGTGTAGACGTTATTCATCGAAATAGCTTATTTCAATGTCGCTGCATGGAAATAAGCTATTTCGATGTAGCATACACGTGTAGACATAGCTATAGTCTGCAATCATCTGTTCAATGTCGTTCTTGGCAGTATCATTGGTGTTTGCATTTTATTGACTGATCACGCCATTTCATGAGATTATTTTGTAACTCTTCAGTCAGCTTTGGGCTTAAATATCTTGAGTAATTTTGCATTTTTAGTAAACTTTGCCCCCGCACATTTCAAATCCTTTCTTGATATATGAATATATTGAACATCATGGGTATGGTACAATTTTAAGGGTACCCCAAATTTACCTTTTTTCATCATGAAAACTATGTATGGCTACATTCTGTTTCCTGTATTTCACCCAGTTACTGATCCATGAGTGGACCATAATTTTTATCCCATAACTACTGAGTTTCCTTAAGAGATTTAAGTGAGAAGCTTTCAAAGGCTTTCTGAAAATTCAAGTATATTATATCCACTGGCTCACTCTCATCCACATCCTTGCTGATCCACTTAAAGAATTCTTATGGATTGGCGATGCATGATTTTGCTCTACAAAGGCAGTGATATCGGTTTCCCCAACATATCTGGTTCCTCTATGGCCATGTCTCCAATAGCCCCAAACTTCGAAATGGCCATGCAAATGGCCATTTTGAAGTTTACTAATGAAGCGCTGAAATACATGTTCAGCGCCTCATTAGCATGCGGGCGGCCGCAGCACTTCGAAATTGACGCGCCTCGCCACCGTGCGGCTTGTCCCGATGGGGTTCCTTTTTGAAATGACCCCGCCTATTTCGAAGTCCCCTTATTCCCATCTGTTCATAGGAATAAGGGGACTTCGAAGTAGGTGGGGTCCTTTCGATAAGGAGCCCCATCGGGACGAGCTGCGTGGCGGCGAGGCGCGTCAATTTTGAAGTGCTGTGGCTGGTCGCATGCTAATGAGGCGCTGAATATGTATTTCAGCGCTTCATTAGTAAACTTCAAAATGGCCATTTGCATGGCCATTTTGAAGTTTTGAGGCTAGTGTAGACAGGGCCTATGTCTGATAATTCTGTTGTTTACTAAAGTTTTTGACCTATTTGTCTGGTGCTGAAGTTGTTGACCTATAATTCTCAAGATAGTCCCTGGAGCCACTCAAAAAAAAAAAATACTACTTTAGCTATTCTCCAGCCTGATGATACAGATGCTGGTTTAACCAATAGGGTACATACCACAGCTGGTAGTTCTGTACTTGCACATTCCTTCAGCATTGTAAGATAAGTATAATCTGGTCTTGGTGACATAATTTAAGCAGTAATCAAAACCTCTTTTATTAGAATTTCAATCTGGGGTAGGTCCTCAGATGTCCCCTAAAAATAATGTCCTGAACAGGGGAAGCTCCCCCATAACATCTGCAGTGAATACCGATGTAAGGAATTAATTTTGCTTCTCCATAATGGCTTTGCAGAGTTCTCTACCAGGATCTGCAATTTGAAAGGGATCCAGTGTGTTATAATAGGGGGGTGAGGGACTGGGAATTCAGTATCCTCGGTTCTATCTCCTGCTTTTGGAAGGAAATGGGGTGTAGTGGTTAAAGCAGACAGATTTGTTCATGCAAAGAGATCAGCATAGGTGGAATTTGAATGGAATGGCATCAGGATAGGGACTTCATGAGAATCCAGATCTGCTGCAAGCTGGCTTTAATTTGGTTTCCCAGAGGTGGGAGACATCCAGGTTAACTCACAACCAAATATGGGATTAAAGGGAACATTAAGTGAGCTTGTACATTTTAGCAAGTCTCTTCTGGGAATGATATGCACTTCTAGGGGAAAATATATCGTACCTTGCCTTGGAAAAGCTGTTTGTTTAATTACAAACCACCATTATCCTCAGGCTCCTGAAAGAAAACTTTTGTCGGTACCAAAACTCTGGGGCCTGACAAGTATCACATGTGTCTATGAAGTAGGGTGGAATTCATAGATCCAGGAAGGGAGTGGTTAGGCTCATGGGTGCCATTGTGGGAGGCCAGGGCTTGGGGCAGCAGCCATGCATAGTGGGGCAACACTTGTTCTCCTTCCCATCCCCTGACTGTCAGAGTGAGGGGAAAGCACACTGCTTGTGTGACTCACTCCTCTGCCCCCTCTCCTCACCAGCTAGAAGTGAGAGTCATGTGCACACAGGCTGAGTACTTCCCCCTTGTTCCCTGACAGTGAAGGGAATGGGAAGGAGAGCAGGCCCTGTCTTGGTACTCATCCTGCCCCCGCCCCAAATCCTCCAAAATGGTGCCCCAAAATGGGCTATAGTATCTTGCTGAAAAGAGAATTGAAGCCATGGACCTACCACTTGAAAGGGTTAGACTTGGGACTGGGAAAGGAGTCTCAGAAGGGGCAGCCTACTTAGGGATAATGACATACACCTTGTCTTCTACCTAGATTTTAAGTTCTTTGGGACAGGGACTGTCTTTGTTATATGATAGGACAGCTCCTAGCATTTTGAGAGACAGGGTCCATTGCAAAGGTGCTGCCATAATGTAAGTAATAAATACTATACATACCTGTGATCACTCATGGTTCTATTATTAGCATATCTAGGACACTGATTTACTATTCTTGTTCTGAATAATGGCTAAGAGAAATATGGATTTTCCACTATTGTATGGATGACTCTTACTGATTAATTTTAGCAGCTGATCCAAAGCTTAGTGAACTTCATAGACTGTCATTGACAACAACAGAGTATCGTAGAATCATGGGATACTAGAGTTGGAAGTGATCTTGAGAGGTCATCAAGTGCAGGCCCTCAAGGCAGGCCCAATCACCATCTAGATCATCCTTGACAGATGTCTGTCCAACCTGCTCTTAAATATCTTCAATGATGGAGAATCCACAACCTTCCAAGGCCATTTATTCCAGGGTTTAAACATCCTGACAGGAAGTTTTTTTCCTAATGTCCAACCTAACTTCCTGTGCTGCAATTCAAGCCCTGCGTTTCTTGTTCTATCATCAGAGGTTAAGGAGAATAATTTCTCCCTCCTCCTTGTAACCACCATTTGGGTCCTTGAAAGGTGCTATCAAGGCCCCACTCAGTCTTCTCTTTCCCAAACTGAACAAATCCAATTCTTTCAGTTTTTCCGTCATAGGTCATGTTTTCTAGACCTTTAAAAATTGTAGTTGTTCTTCTCTGGACCCTCTCCAATTTTTCCATACCTTCCTTGAAATATGGTGCCCAAATCTGGACCCAGTTCTCCAGCTGAAGCCTAATCAACGCAGAGTAGAAAGACATTTCTTGTGCCTTTTGCACAATACTCCTATTAATGTATTCCAGACTCAAGATTTTTTTTGAAACAGTATCACACTGTTGTCTCATGTTTAGCTTGTGGTCCACTATGATCCCTTTATGCCTTTCTAACGAACTTATAGAGAAATGCAGATCAGTTTCAAGAGGGAATTTCTAAAAACAATGTAAGACTATTTTCAACAATTTTAACTAGGGTTAAGGCTCATTTTTTTCTTCTTTTTCAGGGTAATTTCCACCCATGAAAATATGCAGATCCTGATTTTTTACATACACACTAGCCAGTATTTGGTTATGCTTGTCAGCTCCAGTCTCTTCTTTAAATTTGGCGGTGTAAGCACAGTGTTTCTTAGAGAGAGATTAAGGGATTTGTCACTTGTTTCTGTGTTTAAAAGTTGTAGGACATATGGAATAAATCCTGCCGTGAGCACTTCACAGTGATTGATTGGTAATACGGTGGCTGATTTAATATGTTCTCCTTTTAAACACAGAGCACATTTACTGCAAACATTTGGCTGTCAGTTTCTGATTTGTGTTCTGTTTGTTATGGCCAGAAGCAGAACTTTACGGCCATTAGCAAAACCAAAATGAGTGCAGCTGTTATCACTCCCATACAGTGGGTATGACCCAAGTAAGGCAAGTATTAGAAGTATGGACTGCCAAGACAGAGTACAATGTTGATATTCCTTTTTGTAGTCAATGAATATTAACAGCTGGGTAAGCAGGAATTGAATCCAAAATTAAAAAAAAAATAAAACAAAGTTGGCAGTGATGTTTTCAAATCTTGGCAGAATGGAATTTGGTCCATTGAATGTTTACTGTGTAGAGGAAAGCAAATAATATTGCACTACTGAGCCAGTGAGAGTATGAAAATTGAAAGAGTAGAAGCTCTGAGGTGTAGGCTGTGTCAGAGCCCAAAATGAACAAGAATAAAAAGGATTTGCCTTCAGTATACCATTTTTATTATCTTAAAAATGCAGTGAAGGCCAGACTTCAATAGATGCATAAGAATACTTCAAGTACCAGTAAGAAGTTGATTTAACTTTTAAACTCTCCCTCACTAAATTTAATATGCTTGTGTGTACGTTACAATGGCATGAATCTGGTACCCAATGATAGCCTACATAATACTCAGTGTTAAAACTGTGAGTTATGGAGAGTCATAGACAACAAGCCATGTGGCACGAGATAACTAACATTTTAGCCATTACTCTATGCTCTTCCAATAAAGTATTTTTAATATTCCATATTTCATAATATTTATTCATACATTTATATGGTTGAAAATTATGTTCAGCTGAGATCAGTGAAATATTGGTTTACCTCCTGCCCTGTAACAGTGGGTGACTTTAATGTTGTTGTGCCTCCAGTCCTGACACCAACAGGCAGCATGCAAGTATTCAGGTCACATCTTAGCTTACACTACACATTATTTTTTGTTTGCAGATTGATACATAAATAGTCCAAGTCCTAAATTTCCTGAAAAATAGTCTTCCCCAAAGTGTTCAGCCCTCAGACTGAACCTCCACAGCAGTTAATAGTTCTTTGACAAAGTCAGTGAACTACAGATTGTTAACTGGGCAAAACACATCCTTCCCTTCAAACACAGCACTCAATTGGTTTATAACAGCAATCCCCAAACAGTGGATGGGGACCTCAAAGAGAGTCATGACACCAGCTTAATGGAGTCAGCTGTACTGGCTTAAATATGCTGGAATATGGGGCCAAAGCCAAAGGGCTTCAGCTCTGGCCATCAGGACTCATATTGCAGGCCCCCTGTGCAGGACTGAAGCCCTTGGGTTTGAGCTTTGACCCTTCCATTCCAGGACAGAGGGACACAAGTGGGTTCAATATTTAGTCCCCACCTCCCTCCCCCAGCATCATACAGCATTTTTTGTTGTCAGAAGAGGATCACCATGCAATGATGCTTGAGAACCCTTGTTGTAGTAAAACGGGTTTAGTAAAAGAAAAAGTCATAGATATATGTGATAACAAATATAAGGAATAAAGAAAGAAAGAGCAAACAAAAGAAAATACACTCTTCTTAGACTAAAACTTGCTTTGATAAATTAGTTTCTTGTTCAAAAAAATTAGTTATCTACAAGTTTCTTTTCCAGCATAGCTGATTAGATCTTATGGCCAGGCAGGACCCAGCTCATGGAACTCAAAGTGTTGGGCTTTAACTACTCAGAAGAAAGGATAACATTGGTTTATTCCTACTTTATAGTCCAGTAACTCTGTGAAATATATTCTTCTGAAATGTATTCCCAAATAAAGTTCCTTACTTCTTCAGGATGTGAATGCCAGGCTGCTTCTTCCCTGCAACGTCCTCTATAAATTTGGCCAAACCGAGTTTGAGGTTGTGTCTTCCCTTCGCTTGAGGGAAAAAAAAAATCTGTTTATCAGTTCCTCCGACATGCTTGGTTGAAACAAATATTCTTCATATTTGCAGCATATAGCTAGAAAACACTTTTTAGGTTTACTGTACATGTAAAACACAGGAATATTGATGATCAAGGAGTTAGTTTTCCAATGACAACCTTCTTTGCTAATTTTGATAAAGTTTAGGAATTAGCTTGCATTTTATCTTTTTATTTTGTAACTTATTCTGGTTTCAACCTATTCCAGTTATTCTAGCTTTTTGAGCTTTACTACTTGGATTTTAAATTTTGCTGTTGTTTTTATCTAATCAAGGCTATGTCTGCACTAGCCCCAAACTTCGAAATGGCCATGTAAATGTTTACTAATGAAGTACTGAAATACATATTAACATGCGGGTGGCCGCAGCACTTTGAAATTGACGTGGCTCGCTGCCGCGCGGCTTGTCCACACAGGGCTCCTTTTCAAAAGGACCCCGCCTACTTCGAAGTGCCCTTATTCCTGTGAGCAGATGGGAATAAGGGGACTTTGAAGTAAGAGGGGTCCTTTCAAAAAGGAGCCCCATCGGGACGAGCCGCGCGGTGGTGAGCCAAGTCAATTTCAAAGTGCCGCAGCTGCCCACATGCTAATGAGGCGCTGAATATGTATTTCAGTGCTTCATTAGTAAACTTCGAAATGGCCATGTAAATGGCCATTTTGAAGTTTGGGGCTAGTGTAGACATGGCCCAAGTGTGTTTTCTAAAGGACGGTAGGAAACGTCCACTGGAGACAAGACTGATGCATATCATCTCTACCATTGGTAAAATAGTGGGCTTTCTATGACCTTGCTTTGTTCACTAGTGCTCTGGCAGTGTGAAGCTGTGGCTTAGAATATGGGCAGATCACCCTTTGGCTACGTCTACACGTGAAGCCTACATCGAAGTAGCCTATTTCGATGTGGCGACATCGAAATAGGCTATTTCGATGAATAACGTCTACACGTCCTCCAGGGCTGGCAACGTCGATGTTCAACATCAACGTTGCGCAGCACCACATCGAAATAGGCGCAGCGAGGGAACGTCTACACGCCACAGTAGCACACATCGAAATAAGGGTGCCAGGCACAGCTGCAGACACGGTCACACGGCGGACTCAACAGCCAGCTGCTCCCTTAAAGGGCCCCTCCCAGACACACTTGCACTAAACACCACAAGATCCACAGAGCCAACAACGAGTTGCAGACCCTATGCATGCAGCATGAATCCCCGCTGCAGCAGCAGCAGCCAGAAGCCCTGGGCTAAGGGCTGCTGCACACGGTGACCATAGAGCCCCGCATGGGCTGGAGATACAGCGTCTCTCAACCCCCCAGCTGATGGCTGCCATGGAGGACCCCACAATTTCGACGTTGCGGGACGCGGATCGTCTACACGGTCCCTACTTCGACGTTGAACGTCGAAGTAGGGTGCTATTCCGATCCCCTCATGAGGTTAGCGACTTCGACGTCTCGCCGCCTAACGTCGAAGTTAACTTCGAAATAGCGCCCGACGCGTGTAGCCGCGATGGGCGCTATTTCGAAGTTAGTGCCGCTACTTCGAAGTAGCATGCACGTGTAGACACAGCTTTTATGTAGTTCATGGCTGGCTGAGATCATTGGAGAGGAAATTAAGAATTTTTATTTTGCAAAAAAGTTAACACTTACTACATTGCAGTGGTCTGCACATTGCAGAGTGCGCACCCAAAATGGTGTACAGGAATATTCAAGGGGCTACAGAGAGACACAGGCAAGCTTCTCTGAGGAGCCAGGATGGAGTGTTGCACAGACCCATTCTGTCCCCATCTTTGCTCCAGCTTCTGGCTCTGATGTTGGCCTAGCCATGACTCTACTATTAGCCATAGCCCTGCTGCCAGCCTTGGCCCCATCTCCTTCTATGATTCTGTTTCTGGCTGCAGACTGGGCCCCTGGCTCCCAATATAGCCTTGGCTCCAGCTCCCACCTTGACCCCCAGACCTGAGCACAGACTGGCTCCAACTGCAGTTTCCCTCCAGACACTGCGGGGTGTGGGACAGGAGTCACATCCCTAAGAAATTTGAGAATCACTGCTATAATGGAAGAGTTGTTAGTCATGCCCAAGTTCCTAAACCCTCTTGCTGGGAGAGCTGTTAATGCTTCAATAGGGAAGATCAAGGGGAAGGCCATAGTGTACAACAGAATAAATGTAAGCAAGTCATGGATGAGTATTTAATCCAATGTTGGTTGCTGTCAACAAGCACTGAGCAAAGAGGCTGCTAGCAATGGCTGATTCTTAATTGGTTCCTGGATATGATTACTGTTATTTTTAAAAGGCAATCCATCATTTTGGAGACAATTTGGAGACATAGCATAGATTCATTTCCTATTGCTTTTCTCCTGAGCCTGAACAATGCAAATGAATAATGCATGTTTTCCTTGGCCAGCTGGACACTACAGACTTCGCCTTAATTTTTCATGTTGCTTAAATCTGCATGGGTTCTTACTATTACCCAAGTGGTCCCCACATAGACTCAGCCTGGCTTTCGGCTGGGGCCTACTACAGTGAAAGAACACTTTGTGCATTAAAAACAGGTAGTTATGACAATTGCTGTGTACCGTGAGGCACTATGACAGATGAGCCATGTGAGAACTCAGAAATCAGGGGCTTGAAAAGAGAAGCTAAATTATCAGAAATCTTGCTCTACACACTCTGAGTTCTGAAATTTTGCCAAATCCCAGAGCATTCAAAACTAAGTACTTGAAATCTCTTTAGCATCTCAAAATAGGACCACCAAACCTTTTTCAGAATACCCTGAACTGTGCTACACAGTTTTAGGTATGTCAATTGTGTACCTAAAATCAATTTTGCGGCCGTCGACATTGGTCCCTGTCCTCTCTGCAGAATGTCAGCAGAAGCTGTCCTCCCACTGACATTTCTTAATCCTTATGGCTCACAAGGAGTTCTGGGTTCAACATTAATCCTGGAATACGCTGATTCACACGTGTGAAATGGCATCCCAGAAGATCAAACCTAAGTGTTCGATCTGCATCTAGTATAGACCTAGCCAGTGAAGTTTTCTCTTATATAGCATTGTAGCCTGTGGTAAATTGAAATTACAAATTATTCCCATCATGAATTCCAGATTCTTTTAGTCAAATGTGTCAAAATTTTATTGAATTGAGACAGGTGAAGCACATATAGCGTTTAAGTAGAACAGCCACATACAATCAAAATCCTATGAAAAGTATAGGAAAATGCCTACCTGGATCATGCATACTTTTAGCTTTAGGTTGGCACAAGATAAGACAATCCCTCCACATAGGTATACTTAACATTGTTTATACTTACATCCATAAGGAAGCTGTTAGAAACAAAGATTGAAGAAACGGTCAGTGGAGCACGCCATGAAAAAAATGATGTTTTGGGCTGCTGACTCCTCAGTCGCACCCATTTTCCCCATTGTGAATATTGGAACATCAGGTTTATATCTCTTTTTTCATATATTTACATATCATTGACCATGTTTACTTAGCACTCAGCCCTTTATCCACATATGGCTTTTGAGGTACCACAGACAGGGCTCAGCTTTCTGACATAAGTCATTTGTGTAAATAGAACATAAATAAAATTCCAAATGTTTCCAATGTGCTGATGGATTAGCCTCATGCTTACGTATAATGAAATATTTTCCCCAAACTTTTATTTCAGGATTCTGCAGTGGTACTTGTTTATTACAAATTACATATTTCAAGAGATTCCTACATCTTAACATTGAGACTTAGGCCGTGTCTACACTAGCCAAAAACTGCTCATAGGAATAAGGTGACTTCAAAGGAGCCAGGTCCTTTCGAAAAGGAGCCCTGTCTGGACGAGCCGCGCGGCTGCAAGCAGCGTCAATTTCGAAGTGCCGCAGCCACCCGCATGCTAATGAGGCGCTGAATATGTATTTCAGCACTTCATTAGTAAACTTCAAAATGGCCATTTCCATGGCCATTTCGAAGTTTTTGGCTAGTGTAGACATAGCCTTACAGTCATATTAATTGCTTTACTACTATCAGAACCAACAGGCCAACAAGGGTTCAGTTTCCTATCTAAGCCTCCCAAAGTTTTTGTACAAATTCTTAAGTTTCTTTATCTTCATGCCTTGTATCTCTACTCTAAGGCTATGCCAATGCTACAGCAATCTGTTGAGAGAAATCACGGTCAACAGAGTTGTGTCAATGAAAACTCTGTTGAAAGAATGCATCCACACACAAAAACAGATTGACAGAGCAATCTGCTCTGTTGACATAGAGCAGCCACACTGTTCTGCCTTCTGTTAACAGAATGGCCGACCTGAAGCTCCGCAAACAGGGCTGCCCAGTGAACCAGAAGTCTGCTCTGTCAACAGAAGTGTCTACACTGCACTTTTGTTAACAGAACTCTGTCAACAGAACATTGTTCCTCAAAGATGAGAGGGATAACACTGTTGAGACAAATGCTGGGTTTTGTTTTGAGTTTCTGTTGAAAAAATGCCTTATGTGTGTATATGCTCCCTGAACTCTGTAGTGTAGACACGACCTAATAGCTTTACATTTTCCATCTTAAAGCTTTTTATTATACCTGAGCACATGGTGTATAATTTATTCTTGTACCTAAAGACCAAGTATAAGGTTATAAGTCAAGAGTGTCTTTAAAATTAGCAGCAAAAAGTTAAATGAAAATTAAATGAAAATTAAATGAAAATTAAATTAAATTAAAATTTAATTATTTATTTAAGAAAATAAGAAAATTAAATGAAGATGAAAATATGTAAGAGGAAGAAGGAAATGAGATTTCCCTTGTCTAGGAGTGGAGAAAGATGCCATGGATCTTTTTCCTTAGTCAATGTCAAATTATGTCAAGAGAGTTAGGAGTTTGGTATGAGAAGAGGGAGGGAAAGAAACATAGGGGAACAAAGGACAAAATTTTGCTTTGTTGTATTATTATATGGAATAACTTCACTGATATCAATATAGCTGTTCCATGTTTACATCAATGTACTTAGAAACTGAAATTGGCTCATGGTGTATTTTGGACTTATCTCAACCATAGTTTCACAAATGAAGTTACAATACACTCAGACATAACAAAATAAGATGTCACTATGGGCCAAAGTAATTAATTTGTATTTTGTTTCTAAAAATAATGGATATATAGAAAAATTAAATCACTACTTTCTGGGGAGATTGTTATTCAGGAAATTTATAAAAGAATGCTTCATAATTTATAGAACAAAATACATTTCTCCAGGGGGAATAGCTTTGAAAGTCCTTTTATTCCAGATTTTCTAAAATCTTTCCCTCTGAACTCTCTTATACTTATTTGGCAATGTTGCAAGTTCCTTGACCAGATCAGAGAAAAAAAATTCCCAAATATGCATTTATTCTCTAAAAATGGAAGGACTTTTAAACTGGCAATAAGTATAATCCCCACAAACTTTTCTCTATCTCATATCAAATTAATTGTTTCCTTCATAATCAAAGTATCCTAGCAATGAATTTAATTCTCTTTTAGGGACAATGTATTAGCCAATGGGGAACTAAGTACACTGCAATTAAATCTCCCTTTATAAAGGCATTTTGTGTAATTAGCACACTTCATTGATTGGGAATTGCTTTACAGATCATAGGGTAGCTATGTTTAAAATTTTAATTAGGTAAATCTGCACACAGCATGGTTCTTCTTTTTTAAACTTAGATTAGAGTCTAGTGTTTGTTTATGTGTGTGTCAGAGACAGCAGCCAGGACAAGCTTTTTGGAGGGTGATTAGGAAAGACACACAGTTCTTGATGACTGAGATAAATGATATTACATTAGCACTTTACTTGATTGTGATTTTTTCCCTGTTTTTAATATTCCAAGCTCTTATTTTGCCAGAACCAACAATTTGTTTGCTTTTAACTTAAACATTGAATTTTCCCAGTGATAGGTGTTTTAAATTTAAACTACACATTAACAAGTTATACATTAAAGACTATATAATTCTTAGTGCTAGAGGAAGGTATTTTCCTCATATAGAGATTATGCTCAAAACAAGACTCACCTAGGGGGAACAACATATTTGCAAAGAAGAGCATAACGAATGTCGATGCAAATTGTGTGTACAGGTAAATAATATTAGATACAGAGCTCATGTATAGTCTTTTGCTAGTGTGGTGGTTTATGACATCTCTATCAGTATTCACATACTCTCGTATATAAATATAGACCACGTGTTTACATTTAATGGACCCATACCTGTCCTCCAATGTTCATTTACAACTTCCATTGGTTTCACGGGAGATGGAGCACAGGATTAACAGGTATAAACAGCAAAAATTGGCTTAATACAGATATATGAGCCACCAAAGTTATAGATGGATGTCTAAAAGGTATCAAAAGCAGATGCCTTGGGAAAACAACAGTTATTAATCTGAATTTATAAGAAATGAAAACATTCAGGAGACTTCTCTCCAGAAAAGAGAATGGAATATCTGGTCCACATGTTAACAATGAAGCCAGAGTGACTACCCTGGCAGGAAAGCCATTGGGCAACTGAAGAAACATGCAAAGCGTACTAGCAGAAGAAATTCTTCCATCAGACAGCACTTGGAAAGGGAAAATGTATGGGTCTCAATAATACAGAGGACATGCAAAGAGCAGCCCAAAATAAACAGGAATTGCAGAACCTTGTTCACCCTGTAGTGACACCTGAGGGCACAGGAAGACATCAGATTCAGATAAGGACATATCCCAGCAGCAAGTAGAATGGCTGATGTTTGCTTTGTGAACTTTCTTCCAAATTACGAGCAGCACTGATGAATTGAATTACCTGAGGCCAACAGGAATGATTTAGAAAGATGTGCATGGGAGGCCTGCACAGTAAAGCTATTTATATTTTGTTAATAGGGCTTTGAAAAATGTAGTCTGTAATGGCTATTATAAGAGCATGCCGAGCATTAGAAACATACTGAGCATTAGAAACAGTGGAAAATGTAACATCTAGGAGAGCCTCATTACGGTCCATTAAGATTTGCCCTTGTAAGCCAATGACATACCAATCTATATACAAAATGCTAATCTAACTTGAAAATGTAGCTGCTTGCTTCTACTTTGTTTACATTCTTCAAAAAATATTCCCACAAATATTCTTGTAGAGATCTTCAGCTATGACCTGATATTTAATTTGACTGTGCTGGATGCTCACTTTGCAATAAATTTCTACACAAATCTATGCAGCTGTGATTCTAGGCTTGTTTGAGGTTGGCTTTACGTTATTTCAGATACGTCTGATACAGTTTTACACTAATGTAAAGCCTCTCAAAGTGAACTTAAAACTAGGTTTTTATCATGGTTTTAAGAATACTGTCAATATGGATATTATTATGGTTGTAAACCACTGAATAGGCATCGTGTTTAGCTATAGTACTGGACTGGGCCCCACAAGCAATTTAAACAGAGGAACAATTATCTCCCACCATCCTCCTCAGTTCATATGTCACTCCAGGTATGGGGCTGCAGAAGTTAAGGTGCTTACTGCCAGGCACAAAAACATTTTTACAGTGTTTTTCATACAGCCTCCATTCTCTATCCCCGAAACTATTGTCCCTTTCAACTTTATTCAGCACTTCATGTACCTCTTCAAACTTAGGTGAAAAGACCAAAAAGTACATATAAAATTCTGTTCCATCCCCACTCTAGGGTTTCTTCCCTGATGAACTGCGTTAACATGTTCATTAGCACTATAACTATATGGTTGTGTCTAGACTACTATATGGTTGTGTCTAGACTAGCCCCGAACTTCGAAGGGGACATGGTAATTAGGGTGTTGGGAGATTACTAATGAAGTGCTGTGGTGCCTATGTAGCACTTCATTAGGCTAAATCTCCCCTGTGGCAACTTCAAAGTGTGAAACCAAAATTTTGAGCAGTAAAGGGACTTTGAAAGACCGCAGGCACTTTGAAGTACCCATGGCTGACCCGCGTCTACACACAAGCTGGCACTTCAAAGTTTCACACTTTGAAGTTGCCGTGGGGGAGATTTAGCCTAATGAAGTGCTGCATATGCAGCACAGCCCTTCATTAGTAATCTCCCAACACCCTAATTACCATGCCCCCTTCGAAGTTCGGGGCTAGTCTAGACAAAGCCTCTGACATTTCCAAACCATTTTCCTATTTTTTTTTGCCATCACAGGATCTCTTTGGTTTTTCTTCCTGATGATCTGTTCGCTGCTAATAGTATAATGATTCCTTCTCAAAGTCTAATTTGGGAGACCCTTTGAAAGTGAATAAAAAAACCCATAATATAATCACTGTAAGTAATATCTGCAAATATCCTTAATGCACCTTATATATTCATAGTGTCATTTGGACTCTTACAATCCAGAATGTTGTGTGTGTGTGTGATACTGAAATACTGACTACATCTTGAATTTCTTTTATTTACTTGAATAGATGCATGCACAATAAATTATTAATATACAGAAAAATATCGAGGATCAAAGTTTAATTAATATACAACTCTAATATACCAAATCTAAACTTTTTTCCCTTCCACTACTTACCTACATACAATTTTCCACTATGCCCCCGAAAGGGATTCTATAGAAACAGGTAAGATTTGAAAAGTCCTCTCAAGATCAACAAAAATTAGCTATCAAATTGAGAGACAGGAAGTGGCTCCAGTGTCAATGGTCCTTTTGTTCAGCCTGCTCATATTTATATTTGGGAACTATTGGCTGCCATCGCCAGAGCAGTATTACAGAAATAGAGAGGAGCCTTTGTAGGGCTTGCCAAGACCATGGCCAGTTACAGCTTATACTAACTCAAACATGGTACTGCATCCAGAAACCACTGGAGCACTGCAATGTGCCCCAGCTTCCAATCAAAGCTCTACCTGCAGAAAAATACCACTAAAGCCTTTCCAATATGGGTAATGTTTTTACTGGTTATAATAATAGTTATACCAGTGTAACTCCCCACGTAGACATGCTTATTCTGGTGTAAGAGTAACTTTTAATTAGTGATGTCAGCCTATTAAAAACAACGAAGCACTCATGTACATAATCAAGTTCTATGTGGGAAGTTATTATTGGTAGTGTTATAATTATTTAATCCAGCGGTGTCCAATAGGAATTCAAAGATCACCACACTTGTGGTTGTCATCCTTCCATATTTGTTACAACTCCCTCCCCTCCCCGCTCTAAATAAATGCTCGTTCCCTTCCCCAAACCCAGGCACCCTCAGCCCCCCCATTCTAAATAAATGTCGGTGACTCACCAGAGCCGCTGTCAGAGTCGCCGCTTCTGGAGCCACCAGGGCCAATGTCTCTATGGCTACCAGGGCAGGAGCCACCACTGTAGCCACCGCCACTGCCAGCATGTGCATCTCCCACCAAGCAGTGTGGCACATGTGTGGAGCAGGTGGATGGCAGTCCCCATGTGTGGCTCTAGAAGAAGCTGTCTTTAAAGGCTCCAAGACCTGCTTGCGGCTCCAGAACCAGAATCACCACACCACGGTGTCCTGTTTGCCTAATGTCATGAGTGGCGAACATATTGGACAGTGTAGATTTAAACACCCACCTGAAGGTCAAGTTTTCCTTAAGAAAGAGTGAGAGAGAGAGAAAAAAAATGAGCTGTGTAGAAATAGGATACAATTTGCAAAAGGCCAATTTTCGAGGGTAACCGGGACCCTTGAGTCTATAATTTTTTTGAAAATGGGACAAAGGGTACTTAATCACTCCATTGATCTTGAATCTTCTACTCATTTTCTAAATGGGTGTCACTTTATATGCTAGCTATAGTTTCCATGTATAGTTTTTGCATAGTCTTAAACAGAGACCACTGCAGTAATTCAACCTGGATATAACAAATGCATAGATGGCAAGAAGGCTCTTGCCATGTCTAAGTTTAGGTAAAATAAATCACATTGCCAATTCTACCAGAGCATGATGAAATAACTGAAAAAAAGGTCTAATGAGACCCCCAAATGGTGACACCAAATAATAGAAGACAGGTACAAGTATTCAGGAGAAGGATTTAAAACATTAATCTGTTTCCTCCACTTACCATCCTCCCCGGCATTCTTTCAACCTGTACACATGTTGTCTCAGTTCTGTGTTCAGGAGCCATCTTGCATCCAGACTCCGGTTCTGGTCTACCACTGGGCAAAATGATCAACTGCACAACCAATGCACAGTGAAAAAGGGTAATATCAGTGGGTATCATTCATATTTTTATAGTCTCATGTATATGTTCAAAGATGGAATTGATAAATGATCCATGACACCCTCTGAAAGATTCTTCGGGATGGAGGAGCAATATCCCAATACACCATTTGATACTTATCCAAAATAAAATAATGAAATTGCTTAAGAACAACTCCACATACTACAATACACTGACAAATCCTCAAGACAAATTGTTCCTGGAAAGATTTTAATCTAGTAGCTAAAAGATATTGTGAGCTAACAAGTATATTACTTTTGAAACAGGTGTGAGTGATTTTCTAAAATGGTACAATTTGGGGGGAAGGTTGGCACAAGAAGGGTTGTGAGTGGTCTTGGTGATGGTGACTGTCTTTGGTGAAAGTTGGCATTGCAATTTGGGCATCCTTTTTGGTTATAGTTTGATATTTTAAGTGTACTGTGGTTGTTCTAGTGATAATGTGTGTCTGGATGAGTATGTACAGTCAGACACCTTCATTTTTCATAACACTATTTTAATGGTTTTGTATTGGGTATGCTTTTTGTAGATCAGTCTTAATTGACACACAGCACAGTGGTGTAATGTATTAATGTTAATGAAAATGAGATTTATTATCTTATGAATGTTTCTGTTACTGGTAATAGAATTAATCATGTGTTTCAAATGCCCAAAGGAACCACATAATTCTTACAAAACTTCAGCAGCTATAAACAGTGGGGTGAGTTAAAGAGATATTGTAAATATGTCATGAATCGTCACTTTCAGTCTGGGATAGAAGTTGCTATTCTAAAATATGTCATTTTATAGTTTAGTATGTCATCCTAGATGGTTTTTATGATTTTCGTACACAAATTGTTCCTGTAATAAAGAGTTTGCCTGAGTGTTTGTCAGCTGTTTTTCTATGTGATTTATTTTTGAATTAGTTCTACCTCAAAACCCCCATATTTATATCAATCACTTTGTTCTTTGTACTCTCAAGAACCCTCTAATCACGTGGAGGTGCTTTTTCACAAATAACAGACCAGGCTTCACTGACTTGTATGAGAAACTATAGTCATGCACGCTAAACAGGAATTCCTGTAGTCTGAGCAAGCCACCTGCTATCTCAGTCTGCCTTCAACTATTTAATGGCAACATCAATTTCTCATTCTCACTTTAACACACTCTTCCATGTATTAATTAACCTCGGTACCATGGATAGTACTACAACTTTTTTTTCCTCAGCGATCTCATTTTCATGTGTGTACTGACAACTTTTACATGCAAACTTCATGCTTCTTTAAAAAATGAAATGATTGTGTGTAACAGATAATGTGTTTCCATTGTTTCCCCAAGTAAAGTGACCTGTACAGATGTATAGAAATTCATCTCTCCTTCCTCAGCAGACTTTCCATATGAAGATATTTTCTTTAATTTCTTCATTTTTATGAGACATTTCCTACTCATAGTGGACCAACAAAACCTCAACCAAGAACATTTTCTATTACCTTTGTTGTTTTCTTTAGAATTTGTTGTTGTAGTTATCTAGTCCTTTGCGTCATCAGCTTCTATGACTACTAACTGGCTCTTTATATTGGGATATCCAACAAGACTTTATAACATTACATTTTCTGTTTAAAAACCTCTTTCTCCTTCTGTGTGGGAAACCAGACTTCATGTGATAACAGTAAAGTACAAACTTTCTTCATATCTCCACATTAGAGTTAGTTGTCTCCCACTCTCCCATTTGTGTTTCTCGTTATGAATAACTGAGTCTTAGGTAGCTATCAAATTGTAACACATAGGGTGCGTCTACACTAGCCGGCTACTTCGAAGTAGCCAGCACAATGTTGAAATAGCACCCGTCGCGTCTACACGCTCCAGGTCTATTTTGACATTGAAATCAATGTTAGGCGGCGAGACATCAAAGTCACTATTCCCATCCTCGGATGGGAATAGCACCCTACTTCAACGTTCAGCGTCGAAGTAGGGTGTGTGTAGACGATCCGCGTTCTGCTACTTCGAAATTACGGGGTCCTCCATGGCGGCCATCAGCTGAGGGGTTGAGAGACACTCTGTCCATCCCCTGTGGGGCTCTATGGTCCCCGCGCACAGCAGCCTTAAAGGCACCATGGACCCAGATTTCCTGTGGCAGGAAGTTGAGAGTGTGCAGGCAGCAGCACAGGCATGTGCTAGCCCTGCACGCTTCTCAGAGGCCCTGATCACCGCTGCCTTCACCTATGGCCTCAAGCCAGCCCCCTGAGTGCCCCCAGGGTTCCCCTCCTGAGCGGACCCAAGCACCCCCCGCAGCCAGGCAGGGGGCCAAAAGAACTCGGGGCCCCTCCTGGTCGGAGGCCGAGCTCTGAGACCTGCTGGGGCTCTGGGGCGAGGAGGAGGTGATCCAAGCGATGGGGAGCAAGAGGTGGAATGCAGAAGCATTCGCCCGACTGGCCAAGGGCCTGGCTGCCCGGGATCACTCTGCCCACACTCTGGATCACGTCCGGAGTAAGGTGAAGGAGCTGCGGCAGGGGTACGCCCAGGCCCAGGACTTGTCCAGCTGGTCTGGGGCTGCCCCCTCCACTTGCCCCTATTACAGGGAGCTCAGGGCCATCCTGGGCCCCCGGGACACCTCCTCCCCCTCCGGCCACACTTGACACCATGTCCGGCCAGCTCTGCACCTCGGGGCCCACACGAGGAGCTCCCCCTCGGAACAGCAGAGGAGGGGTCCAGCAGCAAGGCGGGGGGCTCCTCATCAACCTCCCCTCCCGGAGCACCAGCCAGGCATCCACCCATCGGGCTTCCCCCAACCACGGCAATGGTTGGTCAGGTACATACCCCACAGAGCACACACCCATAGGCCACAGGGCAGGGGCACCAGCCACGACTGGGAGCCTCACACACCCCCAGCGGATCCCAACCTGAGAATGCCCAGCCACAGTACAGTCCCAGGGTGGCGGCACGGCCATCAGCGCTTGTCAGCACCCGTGCCCATGGACAGAACTCAGTCTTGACCCCGGGGGTGAGGGGACAATGCCATGGCGACAGCCAATAGGGACATCAAACCCACCAACGGGGACGGAGACCCAGCACCCAAGAGGGAGTGGGGAGAATGGGCCACGGGCCAGGGCACTGTACTAACAGACCTCCCCTCTCTCTCTCCCTCTCTCCAGCTGCAGCATCTGACGCCCCAGGCAGCCAGGCACCCTCTGTTGTCCCCGACAGCCTGCCAGAGGCCAGCCACCACCACCGACCGGAAACACCCCCAAGGCCAGCGGGACGGTCCCACCACTGCCGGACTCTGGGGATGGCCCCGGTGGACCCTCAGCTCCTGGCAGCTTTCTGGCGGCAGATGGAGGTGGTGGAGGAAAGACTCCGTTACGAGTGGGAGGAGTCCACCCAGCAGTGGGCGGCATGGGAGGACTTTATAGGGGTTTTCAGGGACATAGCTGGGTCCATCCAGGAGGCCATTGCCTGGCTCCCGCCCCCCGCTGGCCTGCGGGCATTGCGGGCTGTGTATGTGTGGGTGTCTTCTGGGGAAGGCCAGGGAGGTGCTCAGCGGTCTCCCTGATTGAAGTGGGCCCACAGGGCCTTGTGGACCCGTACCCCCTCATGGTGGGCCTGGTGGCTGGGTGCGGCGGCCGGCTGTGGGAAGCCCGTGATGGCGCCAACTGCCCACCCCTGGACAAAAGCCTTCCCCTTGCTCTCAGCAATGTTGTGAAGCATGCAGCATGTGCCCACAGCCTGGGGGATGTTCTGGAGGCTGACGTCCAGTCAGGCAAGGAGGCACCGCCAGCGGCCCTTCAGACGGCCAAATGTTCTCTCCACCACCTGGCGGGCGTGGTTCAGGTGGGCATTGAACCGCTCCTGGCTGGTGTTGAGATGGCCGGTGTACGGGCGCATGAGCCAGGGCTGGAGGGGGTAGGCCGCATCCGCCACGAGGCAGAAGGGCACGGTGGTGTCCCCCAGAGGGATCTGTCTCTGGGGGATGTAGGTCCCTGCCTCCAGCCAGCGGCACAGGCCCGAGTTCCTAAAAACATGGGCATCGTCTATCCAGCCGGGCCAGCCCATGTACATGTCCTGGTAGTGGCCCCGACTGTCCACTATGGCCTGCAGGACCATGGACTGGTAGCCCCTGTAGTTGATGTATCTTCCTCCATTGTGGTCCGGGGCTCAGGTGGGGATGTGGGTCCCATCCAGGGCCCCAAAGCAGTTCAGGATCCCCATGCAGGTGAATCTGATGATGGCTGCGTCCAGGTCCCTGAGTTGGACGACCCTCTGGAGCAACATGGCGTTAAGTGCACGGACCACCTGCTGGGAGGGAACACAGGTGCCCATGAGGCTGTGCACGGTTCCCCAGGGCCCTTCCCCCAGGCTCCCCTCCCCGGCACCTCCCCGCGTACCCCACTTGCCCAGCCCGGCCCTCCCTGATACCCTCCCTTTCCAGCCCCACACCTGGCCCCTCCCTCCCTCTCTCCCTCTCCAAGCCCACACCCGGCACCCCCATCCCCCAGTGGGTGCATGCCCGGGCCTCCTTACCTCCATGATGATGGCCCTGACCTTGGCCTTTCCCACTCCAAACTGGTGTCCCACGGAGCAATAGCTGTCTGGAGTGGCCAGCTTCCAGACGGCTATTGCAACCCTCCTCTCGACAGGGAGGGCGCGCCACATCCAGGTGTCATGGTGCCTCAGTGCTGGAGTGAGCCACTGGCAGAGCTTCAGAAAGGTCTGCTGGCGCATGCGGAAGTTCCGGAGCCACATATTGTCTTCCCAGTCCCTCATGACGAGCTGCTCCCACCACTCGGAGCTGGTGGGGTAGCTCCAGAGGCGGGGTAGCAGCCGGTGAGGGAGGAAGAGGGGAGCCCAGTGGTCAGGGGCATCCCTGTCTGCCCCCGGGGTGGGCTCCTCTGGCAGGAGCCACTGGGCAGCATCCCGGGCAGCACCTAGCAGGGCGCTTGCCCCCTGGATGACTACCTGGAGGTCCTCCACTTCCAGCTGCTGCTGCTGCTGCTGCTGCTGCAGCTGCTGCTGGGTGTCCATATTTGCTGTGATCTGGTCTGCAAGAGAGTGGCTACTGCTCTGCAGACCTTGTGCTGTGCAGGTTGGGTGTGTCGGGGAGGGGCCCTTTAAAGGAGCAGCTTGCAGCTGCCCTGGAAGGGCTAGTGTGATCTGTGATCCGTCCACGGTCTTTCCTGGCCCCTTATTTCGAAAGAGGGTGCTCGTGTGTGTGGACGCTCTGCATTTCCTTCCAGGGCAACTCCTTCTGATGCTCCCCATCGCTACTTCGAAGTTGAACGTCGACATGGCCAGCCCTGGATGACGTGTAGACGATAATCGTCGAAGTAGCCTATTTCAATGTTCTTACTTCGAAATAGGCTACTTCGACATAATGTGCTAGTGTAGACGTAGCCATATAGACTATGGTAGGTATTTAAAAGGCGAAAACACACTATTATAAACTCTGTATGTGAAGGTAATTATTTGGATGAAGGGAATTAAGAAAACTTCATAAGCTGAAGCAGTGTTTGATAAAGAAGTCAGACTGCACATCTCCTCTTAAGAATTCTCATTTACTTCCGGAATACCCCCAGAGACAAAGTCAGTATGAATAGATGAGCTTTCCAACATGTTTTGAGGAGCAACAAATTTTGAGTGTTTGGGTAAATGCACTGGAGCCAGGACTCCACCAGAGCCAGTAAACTACTGGGTAGATCTTTAAAACATTTCATTCCATCTAAACTTAACTTTAAAAGGCCAAAATTTTAAACTAGTTTCCCTCTTATTGCAATCTTCCAGCACCGGAATGGTTGGCATCCACTATCTGAAGATTCCAAAAGCACCATTCTTTTTGCTTCCTTAATAATGATCCATAATATGCCACTGGTCCCCCAGCCTTAGTCCAGTGAATGTATGAAGAGTGTTCCAATGTTTGTTCTCTGTTGTGCTGTCACTATGTTGAAGTCACATCCTCATGTTGACTTTGAATGTAAACACATCTCCCATTGGCTATGTCTACACTAGCCAAAAACTTCGAAATGGCCATGCAAATGGCCATTTTTAAGTTTACTAATGAAGCGCTGAAATACATATTCAGTGCCTCATTAGCATGCGGGAGGCCATGGCACTTCAAAATTGACGTGGCTCGCCACCACACGTCTCGTCCAGACGGGGCTTCTTTTTGAAAGGACCCCGCCTACTTCGAAGTCCCCTTATTCCCATCTGCTCATAGGAGTAAGGGGACTTTGAAATAGGCGGGGTCCTTTCAAAAAGGATCCCGGTCTGGATGAGCCGCGCGGCAGCAAGCCACATCAATTTCAAAGTGTCGCGGCCGCCTGCATGCTAATGAGGTGCTGAATATGCATTTCAGCACTTCATTAGTAAACTTCAAAATGGCCATTTGCATGGCAATTTTGAAGTTTTTGCCTAGGGTGGACACAGCCATTGTGTTTTATTTATTAATACTTAATTCATATCGGAGACCAGGGCAGATGAATGGAATGATTTGCCTGTGAGAAAACTTGTTTGTCCCCTCTACAATGTTATGTGATTTAAATAGTATTTTAGTAGGTATGCACAACTCTTTAAATATCATCAATATGTACATTTCACAATGGTACTATGTTACAAGATTCTATTTATGGCTAAACTTTTTAAATGTGGCTTATTAGATGCCCTTAGTTTTTCAGGCTTCTTGGGATCTGATGACACAGAGTGGGGAACTCTTATTTCCAATAGGATTCTGTTACAATAGCCTCATCTACATGTGCCGGCTACTTCGAAGTAGCCACGCCAACTTCAAAATAGTGCCCACCACGCCTACACGGGGCGAGTGCTATTTCGAAGTTGACATCAACGTAAGGCGGAGAGACGTCGAAGTCGCTATCCTCATGAGGAGATGGGAATAGCGCCCTACTTCAACGTTGAACATCGAAGTAGGGCACGTGTAGACGATCCACGTCCCGCAACATCGAAATAGCGGGGTCCGCCATGGCAGCCATCAGCTGAGGGGTTGAGAGACGCTCTCTCTCCAGACCCTGCGGGGCTCTATGGTCACTGTGTGCAACAGCCCTTAGCCCAGGGCTTCTGGCTGCTGCTGCGGCAGCTGGGGATCCATGCTGCATGCACAGAGTCTGCAACCAGTTGTCGGCTCCGTGGATCTTGTGCTGTTTAGTGCAAGTGTGTGTGGGAAGGGCCCTTTAAGGGAGCGGCTTGCTGTTGCCTGGGAAGTGCTAGTCTGCCCTGTGACCCTGTCTGCAGCTGTTCCTGGCACCCTTATTTTGATGTGGGCCGCTTTGGCATGTAGACACTCCCCTGCAGCGCCTACTTCGATGTGGTGCTTCCCAACGTCGACGTTGAACATTGACGGCACCAGCCCTGGAGGATGTGTAGACGCTATTCATCGAAATAAGCTATTTCGATGTAGCATACACGTGTAGACGAAGCTAATAAGTCAATGGGGTGAAGGAAGTTCATCTTTCCCCTGTCTCCTTCCCCCCACCACAAGGGAAGGGGAATGCTTGTCAAACTGTATGAAATTTCACTAAAATTCTGTAAATAGATTTTCATTTAAAGGCATTTTGTCAAAAATGAAAATTTTGTGATAGGAAATGAAATTAAATCTTTTCTATTCATATTCTTTTCAATTAAATTAAAAGTCTCCCCTCACCCATTTTCTTACCTTCCCTTTTTATTCCACTTATAAAAGTGATTGAAGAATATAAAGCCCCATCCTCCTAGCTACAGAAATAAAACCCATTCAATTTGAAGAGGATTTTTGAGTTTGAATAATTCTATTGAATAATCATAGAAATACATGGGAAAATGCCACTGCTGGCAGAGCTGTGCAAAATGAGCTTCTTGGGACTGCAAATGGTGTATCATTTGCTTACTTCCAAAGCTCATTACCATAGCCTCGCAAGAGTTTGACGTCATCAGGTGTGGGTGCTGGCGCTGCAGAAGCCATGTGGATATGCCTTTGCTGGCTAATCCCGCTTCTGTCACCAGTTCCTTATGCCTCAAATGTTTGGCAGTTAGCCCATTGAACAGTTTGGGGAGGGGCTTGCTGCAGTAGTCAGCATAGTTCTGGAGGGCCCGCTGTGCTCCCAGGATAGTTAAGTCTCTTGATCTGGGGGGTGTTGGTCACTGCTCATAGTTGGGGACTGGACCTTAGAGGCTGCTTTGCATGAATGACTCACCATCTCTCCTTGTCTTCTGTACAACTGGCTGCGTTCACAGCCAGAGGAGCTGTTGGAGGGTCCATGAGGATCTCACACAGCAGCACATCACTGTCCTCTGGGATATCCATGGGATCATGGACCAGCATCTCAGGCTTAATATGGCATGGCAGCCACAGGCCGGGGACCAGCTAATGTCCCACTGTGATGCTGTCATCAGCATCTGGTAGGATGTGCCGTGCCAGAGACCTGTGTCTGCCCTCACCGCCCTGCACCTATCAGTCCTCCCACATGATGCTCTGGACCCTGCCTACTCCAATGTGTGATGGCCATGGCTCCTTCACTTAGCCTCCAGGCTCTCTGTGCAGTCCTGGCTCTCAGGACCTGCCACAGCCCCTCCCTGTCTATACCTCCTCCTGGTCCCAGTCCCAGTCCAGCACCAACAGGGGCCCTGAACCTGTAGCAGAATGGGATCTGGAGTCTGATGCCACTCAGGGTCCCGCTCCCTCTCAGGTTAGAAGCCCCCCACTCCCTGCATGCTCTCAGTCTCCCTCCACCACCTGTCCCAAGCCCACCTTCTCCCACAGACACTCTAAATAGTTAGGTTGCATGGCACTTGTATGTACATAGTTAGGATTGGCACTGTTTTTGTTTTGCACAATTTTTATTTTGTTCAGTAAAACCCTCTTTATTGTTCACCACACGTGTGTCTGTGGTTATTGCGTAGGGGTCAGGGGGAAGTGAGGGTGTCATTGATATCCTTCAATTACCGTATCAGTCTGGTATCCACTCCATAAGACTCCAACATCACCCAAGTCATTTTCTCATCTGTGAAATGCCCTCTGAAAATCGACAAAGCAAGTGTATATGTTCTTGTTCTTTCATCGAGCTTTCTCCACTATCAATCTTAGTGAACATATCTGCCATATGGTACTTCTATCTTTCCTGGACTCCACTTGCTCATCCGCTAGTTGTTCTTTTATCTGTGGCCTTAGTTTCTCTGTCAGTATCATCAGCCTAGATGACTTGTAGTTCTTGCACACCAATCTACTTCCTTTCTTCTGTATTGTCACCAGCATGGATCTTGTCCATTCCTTAGGTGCCTTCTCTTTTGTCCATGCTATATTACGTAGTCAGTGTATTCCCTGAATCATACTTCCTCCACCATATTTGATCATTTCTCCCATGATCTTATCATTTCCAGGACTCTTGTTGTTCTTTAGGAGTTTCACTGCTCTTTCTACCTGCTCCTCCAAAATGCTGTCAATGCTTAGTGGAGATATCTCTTTGAGTTCTTTCATCAGTCTCTCTGAGACACTTGGGTCCAACTGTGCTTTGTATAAATTGTTGCAATATCTCGACCATCACTTCACAATCGTCTCCTTGTTCCTGAGCACCTCTTTGTTGTCATCTTTGATCATCATCTGCTCCAGCTGCCATTTCCTATTAATATTCCTAATCATCTTCTACACCTCCCTGGTCTTACATTCACCATAATACCTCTCTATAGCTTCACTTTTCTCCTCTAACCATTTCACCTTTTCCTCTCCAGCTGCTTTCTTTATCTCATTGCATTTCACCCTATATTGATGTTTTGCTCTCTCTGCCTTCCTCCCTTCTGATCTTCAATGCTCTCTTTTCTTGGATCAATTTCAGTGTCTCCTGTGTAATCCACTTCTTATAGATCTTCTCTTCTTCTGGAACAGTCTGCTAAATTGCATCTTCTGTTGCTGTGGGTATCCCTTCAACTCTGTTATCTAGGTCTTTCTCTGTGGCCATATTCCTAATCTCTTCAAGCGCTGATCTGAATGCATCCCCTCTTTCTTTCTTACCTAGCCTTGCCACATCTTTTCTCTGCTTAAATTGTGTCTTACACTTTCTCTTGAGTTTTATCTTGATGTTTGCAATCACTAGACTATGGTCGGAGTCATTATCTGCTCCTTGGAATGTTTGTCACTGCTGTGCTGATGTGACCCATCTTCTTTTCAAAATCATATCTATCATGTTCTTTGACTTCCTGGCATTCAATCACCATGTCCACTCCCTACAGTCTTATTGTTGGAATCTCGCATTGCAGATCATCTCCTGCTGCGTAGCAAACTCTAGTAGTTTCTCACGTTGCTCGTTTCTTTCTCCATAAGCAAACCTTCCTATGACTCTCTCCCAACCTTTGTTATCTGTTCCAACTGTTGCATTCCATTCTCGTCCGATGATCAACACATCTCGCTTTCTCTTCCAGTGTCTTTGTCAAGTCTTTATAGAATAGCTCAATCTCTTCCTCTGTACTGTCTGACATGAGTGCATATACCTGAATGACTGAGATGTTGAACAGTTTTGCTTTGAATCCCGCTGCCATCATTCTTACACTCACCAGTTTGTATCCTAATAATGATCCTCTAGCTCTTTTGCTAAGAAGGAATCTGCCTCCTGCCTCATGCTTCTTTTCATTCCCTGATCAAATGACTTTCCAACCACACATCTCTCCCAATGCCATCCAATGCATCTCTGCCAGTCTAGGTATATTGCATTGGTATCTCTCCATCTCCTTCTGAAGCAGCTCTAATTTTCCAGTTGCCCACAGTGTTTGGACATTCCATGTTCCAATTGATAGTGTATGTATTAGATGTAATATTCTTTCGGTAGCCAATTTATTGACCCAAACCAGATTGCTCGATGGGTGTTGCAGACGTAGTTTATCACAGTGACGTCTGAACTGGCATCTTTTATCATTTAGTCATACTGGCATCAGATTTCATTTGTATTGATGTTTCACAGTCAGTACATCGTCACTCATCTGACCAACCCTCCTCTTTACTTGGTACTGGGATGGAACCCCCAGAGGCTTCATGGCAGAGTTATCCATAAGATAGCAATACTATTTAATAACATGCTGCAGCAAGCTTAGTACTGACCCATAGGCAGCAATGTTACTAGAATTACTGATGTCATTTCCTTCAAGACCCTGCATCTTGCCTGGATAGCTCCCTTTTAAGTACTGACTGGGTGCTTTCATGCTCAGCTTCTGAGAGCTGGTCAGCTCAACTTTTGTGGTTAGAGGGCAAAAAGACAAAGCTTTGACTGACCCAAAAAAAGAGCTGTGTCTGGCTTGAAAGAATGTCTTTCACCAATAAAAATTGGTCCCATGAAAGTCAATACCTCACTCACCCTGTGTCACTGATATTCTGAGATCAGTGTAGCTAAAACTACACAGCATATATGTAAACTACTGTCACTTAAAATAAGTATGAGCCACAGAAATCCATTTTAGATAATGTGCTTAAGCATCTTAGCTTTTCAATTGTTTACAATTACTTGTTTGGTTTAAAAATAATTTCTGGCTTTGGCGAGGTAAAAAAACCACAATCTTATGATTTATTTTGTATGTATTCATTTTTTCATAAGATGTCAGGGAAAAACTTCTAACTTCAAAATAAGCCAATAGCCTGACTGCACAGCTGAATGAATAGCAACAAATACATTTTCAGATCAGTGCATGCGTTATGAATAAAATGAACAGCTACGTGAACAAAGGCAAGTCACTTTTACTGAACTATGTAAGTCCTCCTCTACTTTGGAATTCACATTAAAGCTATACATGTTACAAATGGTTCAAACTTACATTGGTGTTTCAGATACTCTGAAATAGAATTGCTTTAAAAATAAGGCTCGTATAGTGAGATTAAGGCAGGGGAGGAATTGAGTGTATGTGTATAGTTCATTTTGTAAAAAATGTCTTGTTTGTATTTTACCTTTGTGTTTAAGATGGTGAATGAGAGCAAAGGCCATGATACCTCCATAAAGGGAAATAAACTACTTGATAAAAGAGATACAAGGAATTACAGAATGAAACAATAAAGCAGCAAGTCAAGAATGTAGATTGTGAACAGTGATGTTTGATCCATCCATCCAGGAAGTGAAGCGTGTGTGTGAAGGTGAAGGGAGTCTTCTCCCCATACTACCTTAACTTATGCAACTTATCTATGGTAAAATATCTGGCAGGCAGATGCTAAAAGATAAATACATTGATCATCTGTCTGCTTACTGCAACTATCTAGTGCATATAGCTACTGCAATATGTTTGGTCTCTACAGGGTTAGGATCAAGATTTGATCAAGATGGGATTTGATTCTGAACTCAGTTGTACTACTGAAATATAAAGCAGAATGTGTAATAGAAGCACTGCACCAGAATACTTTAAACCTTTAGCTAGAAAGTGATAATAAAAGGAAAGATGGCAGGTGCCTTGCAAAAGCAGAAAAAGGGTCTCTCAAAAGTTTTGAGACATTAACTAGGATAAGAAGAGGCAATGAGACAACATATAAAAATGTTTAAGTCAATAAGATATTTAAACACGTTTTGGATTTGTAGGCAGTTAACAAAAAAATTATATATACATGAAAGAGGGCATGAGATAAAACAGTTAAATCAGAGTCTGATTTTCTAAGTAAACTATTAAAAGGACCCTAATTCTGTTTCATTTTTTTATTTATAAAATAATTCTGTACTAGAGAGAACAGCAGCATGTTTTTATTTGCTTCTATTTCCTGTAATAGTAAGGCTGTGTCTATCCAGCAACATCATTCTGAAAGAAGCTGTTTTGGAAGAGCTATTCTGAAATACCTTATTTGAAAATAGCACAACTATACACAAAGGCTATGGTTATATTGACTCGAACTGCTGGCATCAGTATGCAAATTAGATGTCTCAAAATGCAAATGGATGCTCATTTGCATATTGGGTCACCTGCAGACACTGCCTACGTCTGAAAAAAAAAGGCTGTGTAAATGTGATTCTGCTGGTGAAATCCCCCTTTTGTCAGTAGCCTCTTATGCCTGGAAAAAAACAGGCATAAGAGGCTGCCAAAAAAGTGGGGTTTTGCTGATAGAACTGGGTTTACACAGCTTTTTTGTGCTGGCAGCAGTATCTGCCAGTGAGCAAATATTTAAATGAGTGGCTATTTACATTTTCAAGACCACCCATTTGCATACTGCGGCCTGCAGTTTGGGTCAGTGGAACTGTAGCCATTAATGCCTTCCAAAATAGCACTTAGCAATTTCAAAATACAGTGTCTACTCACATCAAGCCTGTTTCAAAATAGAACCATTAAACACACTTTAGATTATTTTGAAATAACCATTATTCCCTGTTTTAAAAACACCTATTTTGAAATAGCTACTTTGAAATAACCACTATTCCTTGTAGAATGTTGAAATAATCCAACAGCTATTTTAAAATTATTCCAAAATGGTTGTCTTACGTACATGCTATCCAAGTTATTTTGACATAACAGCTGTTATTTTGAAATAACTTTGCTGAGTAGACCTACTCTAAGATGATTACTCAGCCTTGAGGTTCAGTGCCAGTGTTCCCACCATGGCTATATCTACACTATAGTGATCCTTTGAAGGAAGTTCTTTCTGAAGATCTACTCTGAAAAAAACTTTCTTTGAAAGGTCACGGCCACACACTAAAAGGGGATTAAAAATCTATTCACTCTTCCAACAGAGAACAGCCACACAGCCCTGGCTGCCCTTTTGAAAGAATGAGCCAGTAAATGCTGTGGACAAGGTCATATGACCAGAAAGCCCTCCTGGGAGCTCTGGTCAGGTGCTCCATAAAAGGGCCCCTTCCAAACACTGCCTTCCTTCACATGTTGAGGCCCATCGATCTGACCAAAGTGAAGCAGAGACAGTTCTTCGACCACAATTTGGTTGCTCACAGTTATGGACCCACAGCAGCTCCCGGGCTGGCACCACATCCATGCCCTCGTTGGGCTGCTGGCTACTGTCATTGCAGCTGCCCTCCAGCTGGTCTGGTTACAGAGCTCTCCCACAGGGGATGAGGGACCAAACCCCCCAGAGTGCTGGCCAGCCCCCCCCCACCAGATGATCAGGAGTATCTAGAGCTACACTACCAGACATGACTGGTGGGACCAGCTGGTAATGGGGGAGCGGGGTGACAAGTAGTGGCTCCAGAACTTTCAAATAAAGAAGGAAACCATTCTGGAGCTCTGCAGCTGGCTCACCTCTGCCCTCCAATGCCAAGATATCTGCATATAAGTCAACCATCAGGACTGTCCTCATGGAGGTAAGGCATGCTCAGCTCATAGACCCAGCAGCGGGGATGAGGAAGGGGCTTCTTGGTAGGGGGGCCCTCAGGGACTGGGGTTGGGGATTATGAGGTGTTTGGGTGGAGGGCTGGGGGGGCCCAGTCCTGGGGGACCATGCTGCACCACCCCTGCATAGGCCCACTACCAGAGGGGCAACATTGCGGGGGCAGAGGGCTTGAGGGGAGAAGGGGGCTGGCCTGGGGCAGGGGAGACTGCTGAGGCCAGGAGCACCCTTCATGCACTCATCAGTGTGTCCACTCTCCATCCCCTGCAGGTTGTGAGGGCAACCAGTGCACTGTTGTTCTGGAGGGTCATTCACATAAGGGACCTGGACATGGCCATCACTGGATTCACCACCCTTGGCTTCCCCCACTGCTTTGCTGCCATCAGTGGCAGCCACATCACCATCCATGCCCTGGATCACAGTGCAGCCATCTATATCAACCACCATGGCTACCATTCAGTCATGCTGAGAGCACTATTGGACCACAGGCAATGCTTCACGGATATTTACATGGGCTGGCCGTGCTAGGCCCATGACATGAGGGTCTTCTACAGCTCCAGCCTCTGCTGGAAGATGGTGTTGGGGACCTAAATCCCCCAGTGGGATCTTGTGGCTGGGGATGTAGCCATGCCCTTGTGCATGGTGGGGAATGCAGCCTATCTTCTGCAGCCCTGGTTTTTGAGACCATGCACAGGCCACCTGGACCCCATCCTGGACCTGTTCAACACCCACCTTGGCTGGGCATGCTGCCCCTTTGTGTACTTTTGGCCACCTGAAGGCATAGTTACGGTGTCTTCTCATGCACTTGGATGTCAGGGTTCACAATGCCACCCGGGATTTGGGAGCATGCTATGCCTTCCACACCATCATGGCGAGCTCGAAGAAGACCTTCCTCCAGGGGTGGATGGAAGAGGCCAGCCCCAGGTGTGAACAGCTGGGCACAGGTCCTGGCAGCCAAGCCCACCATAATAGGGTGAGGATCCAGGAGGCCGTCCAGGAGAGCTTTCCCTGTGGGCCCCAGTGACCCTTTCCAGGGCACCCCCCATTGAGTCCTCAGGCCTGAAGCCTCACCCCCCACCATGACCCCTCCCACCCATCCAACCCCCACCCTTACCCCATATGTACATCCACCCTCACCTTTTCCACCTCCAATATTGAGGGACATGGGAGGGGGTGTGAACAAATAAACCATGTACTTAAGCATAGAAAGGTAAGCAGATTGGGATAGGGAAGGCATAGCCCTAAAGCAGGGAACGGGGGCAGCCATTTGCAGGAAAGGGTGGACATCTACTAGGGAGGTTGCACTTAGCTTAGTAGCCAACAGACAGTGCAAAGAAGCAAGTCTCTGGAGTAAAAGGCAGCTGGGCCCAGGCCAGAGGCTATATATGGGACCCTGGGTTTGGAGGAGTCCCATGAAGGATGGAGAACAGGGCTCAGGAGGAAGCAGAGACAGGAAGAAGGGGAGAAGGTAGGTGAATCAGAGGAAGGCTGGTAGGGCTGGATTAACTCTTCTGGAGGCCAGGGATTTTAGGTTTTGTGGAGCCCCCTAAGATCTGGGGTGAGCACAAAAACTATGAGTTCAGAATATGCGGGAGGACAGCTTGCTCCATGCTGGGCCAGAAGTGTGGCATGTGAGATGGGGAAAAGATCATGGCTAGGTGTGCATGCTCTGAGTTAGAGCCTGGCATGAAGACTTTGGGGTGCAGTAGGAGGGGGGCATCAGGCTGCAGCCCAGGGTTTTGGAGTGTGGGAGGGGGCTCAGCCTGGCCCACTGACAGCTGGGGGTAAAGGAGGAAGTGCTCAGGACCCTAGGCAATTTAAAATGGCCTGGAAGCCTCAGACCCTCTTAAATTGCTCAGGCAGGTGTGGCAGGTGAAACACCCCTCCCCACCCCCACCTTTGGGGAGGCTAACCTCCCCCATACACATCTTCTCCATTCTTTCTGCCTGTGCCTTCCCACAAAGGCCAGAGCAAAAGTCCCCTCCCCCCTCCTCGGGAACAGGCAGAAAAAGTTGAGGTAATGAGAAATATACAGTGAGGGTAGAGAGTTAGGCTGCCCCACTTTACATAGGTGTTGATGGTTTAGAAGTGAAAGAATTCTTTTTACAATGTAATTTTAAGAGTTTTGTACCTACCTGAACCTGATCAATATATATTTTTTAAATATCCTGTGTTACTTCAATATTTGGTGCATGGTAAATGAAAAACTTGAAGAAATTTACTATAGATCCTGTTTACTTGGCTTCAACTTTTGGCATTTGTTTGAGAAGGTGCACTTGAACCATTAGTTTACAGACTTTATCTTAATCTGGCCTTGCCCTGGGGAATTAGGGAACTAGACAGGCCAGGACTGCAGAAGGGGGAAGAGCCTCAGAGATGTACCCATGTTAGTCTGTATTTTCACGAAACAAAAAAGCAGTCCTGCAGCACCTTAAAGACTAACCATATTATTTATTAGATTATGAGCTTTTGTGGGACAAACCCACTCCTTGGAAGGGGTATCCCACAGGCAGCAACTAGGAAATAAACAGGTACCATGTGGCCGGGGCATTTCTACAGTGGAGAGGGACAACTGGACCTAGAGCTCAGATGGGAGATCAAGTCACTGTCTGGGAGAGATAAACCCATGATGGGGATTTTCAGTGGGGATGGCAGGAGGCAGCATCAGGGCAAGGGGTGAGGATTTCCAAGGCTGTCCGCACTGTTCTTCTCCTGAGGCCTCACAAGTTACAAGCTCTGAAAACCCTATTTACAAAATGGAGTATTAGAAAGTAGGTCTGTTGTACACAGATTGGTAGCAGGTTGGAAACTTTAACAATGAGCTTGGCATAGTGTGTATGGCTATTAGAAAATATGCTGTGCTCTGTTGAATAAGCTGAGGTATTGAAAGGTATCAGGTATGGAATATTATTTTGTTTCACTTTGGCCGCATCTACACGTGCACACTACTTCGAAGTAGTGGCACCAACTTCGAAATAGCACCCGTCACGGCTACACGTGTTGGGCGCTATTTCGAAGTTGAAATCGATGTTAGGCGGTGAGACGTCGAAGTCGCTAACCCCATGAGGGGATGGGAATAGCGCCCTACTTCGAAATTGAACGTCAAAGTAGGGCACGTGTAGCCGATCCGCGTCCAGCAACGTCGAAATAGCGGGGTCCGCCATGGCAGCCATCAGCTGAGGGGTTGAGAGACGCTCTCTCTCCAGACCCTGCGGGGCTCTATGGTCATCGTGTGCAGCAGCCCTTACCCAGGGCTTCTGGCTGCTGCTGCGGCAGCTGGGGATCTATGCTGTATGCACAGGGTCTGCAACCAGTTGTCAGCTCTGTGGATCTTGTGTTGTTTAGTGCAACTGTGTCTGGGAGGGGCCCTTTAAGGGAGCGGCTTGCTGTTGAGTCCGCCCTGTGATTCTGTCTGCAGCTGTGCCTGGCACCCTTATTTCGATGTGTGCTACTTTGGCGTGTAGACGTTCCCTCGCAGCGCCTATTTCGATGTGGTGCTGCCCAACGTCGAAGTTGAATGTCGACGTTGCCAGCCCTGGAGAACGTGTAGACGTTATTCATCGAAATAGACTATTTCGATGTAGCATGCACATGTAGACGTAGCCTTTGAAAGCTAAGGGTTTAGCTGCTCTAAATCCACTGACTCCAGTGAAATTAAATGGGGAGGGGGAACTGGCCTAGTAGATTTCATTCTCTTTTTATACTGCTGCAAAAATAGCCAATGGCTTACATGGTTCCAAAACCGAGTCCCAGGGCTCCTCCCTGCTCCCAGCCTCCTGTCCTAACTCCTGCCCTCTTGCACATACTCTCAGCCTGGATTTCCAACAGCTCACCCACATACCCCAGCTCGGTCTCACATACCCTCAGCCTCCTGCACCTCTCTCTTTCATACTACCAGCTCACAATCTGACATATAGCACAACGAGGACAAGGCACTTTTATAGAGCAATAACCACTCAACTGTAGTATATATTTTTAATGTTTACCTATTTTTTTATAATAAAAATATTGGCATTGTGAACCCAGAGTTGTGAGTTCAATCCTTGAGGAGGCCTTTTAGGGGCCTGGGGCAAATAGATATGAAAAAAAAAAATCTGTTAGGGACCATGCTTGGCCCTGCCGTGAGGGCAGGGGACTGGATTCCATGACCTCTTGAGGTCCCTTCCAGTTCTATGAGATATGGGCTACGTCTACACGTGCAGCCAACATCGAAATAGCTTACTTTGATGTTGCGACATCGAAATAGGCTATTTCGATGAATAACGTCTACACGTCCTCCAGGGCCGGCAACGTCGATGTTCAACTTCGACGTTGCTCAGCCCAACATCGAAATAGGCGCAGCGAGGGAACGTCTACACGTCAAAGTAGCACACATCGAAATAGGGATGCCAGGCACAGCTGCAGACAGGGTGACAGGGCGGACTCAACAGCAAGCCGCTCCCTTAAAGGGCCCCTCCCAGACACAGTTGCACTAAACAACACAAGATACACAGAGCTGACAACTGGTTGCAGACCCTGTGCCTGCAGCATAGATCCCCAGCTGCCGCAGAAGCAGCGAGAAGCCCTGGGCTAAGGGCTGCTGCCCACAGTGACCATAGAGCCCCGCAGGGGCTGGAGAGAGAGCATCTCTCAACCCCCCAGCTGATGGCCGCCATGGAGGACCCAGCAATTTCGACGTTGCGGGACGCGGATCATCTACACTGTCCCTACTTCGACGTTGAACGTTGAAGTAGGGCGCTATTCCTATCTCCTCATGAGGTTAGCGGCTTCGACGTCTCGCCGCCTAACGTCGAAGTTAACTTCGAAATAGCGCCCGACGCGTGTAGACGTGACGGGCGCTATTTCGAAGTTGGTGCCGCTACTTCGAAGTAGCGTGCACGTGTAGACGCAGCCATGATGTTGTACCTTTTAAATGGGTGTTCAGTTAACTTAATGTTATTTTGAATCTATGAACGGTCCCTCCTCATCCCCCAGCTTTGAGTCCTGCACCCTCGATGAAGCCAGCCCCTGCCTTGAGCCCTTCCTCATCCCTGAACCTTGACACCAGCACTCTTCCCATATACCTTGTCCTCAGGTGCTGCTTACTCCCCATTGCTGATTCCAGCCCTCTGCCCTGAGACCCTTCTCAACCCTTACTCCTGCCACTCCCACATCTCCAGATACCTGCCGTACCCTGGGCTCCTGCATCGCCAATGCTCCCAGCGCTGTTGCCCTGAACAATGGGAGCAACGCTGAGTAAGTCTTGTAGTGCTACATACGGGCTTAACCCATCCTGGACAATGATCCCCCACTTTCACAGGCCTTGGGAGGCAGACCAGTCCTTGCCCACAGACAACCTGCCAACCTGAAGCAAATCCTAACCAGCAATTATACACCGCACCACAGTCACTCTAACTCAGGGACCCATCCATGCAACAAACCTTGTTGCCAGCTCTGCCCACATATCTACACCAGCAACACCATTACAGGACCTAACCAGATCAGCCACACCATCGTGGGTTCATTCAGCTGCACATCTACAAATATAATTTATGCCATCATGTGCCAGCAATGCCCCTCTGCTATATACATTGGACAAACTGGACAGTCTCTTCGTAAAAGAATAAATGCACACAAATCAGAGATCAGAAATGGCAATATACAAAAACCCATAGGAGAGCACTTCAATCTCGCGGCCCACACAGTAGCAGACTTAAAAGTAGCTATCCTACTGCAAAAAAAAAATTCAGGACCAGACTCCAAAGAGAAATTGCTGAGCTACAATTCATTTTCAAATTCAACACCCTCAGCTCAGGCTTAAACAAAGACTGTGAATGGCTGGCTAAATACAGAAGCAGCTTCCCCTCCCTTGGTGTTCACACCTCTAGATCAACTGCTGGTAGTAAGCCTCACCCTTGCTGACTGAGCTAACCTTGTTATCCCCACCCTTGCTCTGGCTTATTTATACCTGGTCCTGCAGATTTCCATGACCAGCATCTGATGAAATGAGTCTGTGTTCACGAAAGCTCATGCTCAAAACTTTTCTGTTAGTCGATAAGGTGCCACAGGACCCTTTGTTGCTGTTACAGATCCAGACTAATGCGGCTACCCCTCTGATATGGGCTTAAGTATTTGTAGCATTATAGCTCTATGTGTCTTTCCTGGTCAGCTTCTCCAGCCTCTTTGAGGTATTGTATACAATGGTTTTACACTACTAGTATGAGAAGGATTCTGCAGCAGCTTCGAAGCGGTCAGCTGCTCCACATTCTGGGTCTTGATTGGGGTGATTGGGTGATTAATTCATTTTAAAGTTAATGGAAAGAAAAATGAAGAACATTGCTGTTTAATTTGTGTGTTCAACAATGTTTTGGACGTTCCTGGTTGAGTTACAGTTAGGACTGTAGGGCGCCAGTTGAAAGGAACCTATCCAGCTTATTGTGTATATTCATTTAAAATTGAGGCTACCAGAAGCGGAGCTTGTGTGACGTCCATGTTGACCCTTCCAGCTTTTGATTTTTCAGCAATTATATTGTTAAATGAAAAAAGAAACATTATAATGTAAGTATTGTGTAAATTGAAGCCATACTCTGACAAATCCTGAAAGTCCTTTTCACATTCTTTTTGTGCAAAACTTACATTTTCATCAATGGAAGCCAAACACCCATAGAAAAGACAGCCGAATTTTGTAAAATTAGCTAAACCACTGAATATAGATGAAATACAGACAAAATACTAAATCCGTTTTGCAAAATGTTTGTCCAAAATTTGCTCTCCCTTCCCTTTTTGCTACTATAATCCCTTTGGTTTTCACACTCTTCCTTTAAGCTACAGAGTGTAGGGAAAAGTGTATGTTTCATGTTTTCTGCTTAAGGTAGGACTAATCTGAAGGATTTTTTTTCAGTCCTTTATAATCAACCTATAAGGTATAGATTTCACATTCTAATTTTAAGCTGTGGCTATCTGACAAGCGATCTGGCGGTGAATAAAATTAGTGCTGCCTTTGATGTCAATGTATTTCCTAACTGTGTGGGTCATCAGCTTTCCTGGGACACCTTTGCAAATTTAAGCATGTGTTCAAGCAGGGATATAATTTCGCCCTCTATGACTTGTCTGCTTTTAGTACAAATGTTGCCAGTGTGAACAATGCAGTGTCAATGTATTTAAGGCAGTGATTACTAATTCTCTTCTGAATTCACCTATAATCAATACATTCAAAGTGCAGTCATCATTTCTGTTGATCATGCATGAACCAGAGAGACCCTAACTTGATTTTGCGGTATTGAGTTGATTTTGTAAGGCTAGTGATTAGAGTTTAAAAAAGACTTTCCATATATTGAGTAAGCAAATCTTGTGAAATAAGAGAACTGTGGAATTGGTAATGCATTGTACAAGTGTTTTCCTGTCAGCAGTATTTTAACATACATACAGTATCAGCCAATCTCTTTGTTTGGAGAATGGCATTGGGTTAGTCTTTTGTCAGTGTTCCCTAAACGTGGCCTTACAATTGCAGCTAAATGATCTTTTGGGAAATATTCTTTCCTTAGTCATATATGTTCCTTCATACAGTTATGGGGAACATACCCCAGCTACAAGTTAAGAATCATCATTATGAAGTACCCTTGGGATAAGGGAAAATGAGGCCTGGGTTTCTATGACTAGCAGATGAGACTATCTGCAGCAACAGAGGGCTCTGAGGATAGTGTGTTGGAGCTTTTGTTCTTTCCATATCCTTCATTATCTGAGGACGTTCACTGTGCTTCCACTCTCTTCAGCTGATACCCATTACGAAATTGTATGGAGGAAGGTTTATTTGCCATTTCACTCATGTTGTCTGCTAGTTTTCACTCAGAGAAGCCCATCCCTTAGCACAGTATCAAGTATACTTGACTTTTACTGGTGTCATCCCCCAGCACCACAAGTGAGCAGTAAAGTTAGGAATTGCACCGGGGAGGAGAATTAAGCTTAATGGCTACACTTCCCCTACTGCAACTGACAAAATTAGCAAGATTTCTAGGGGTTTCTACCTCCAAGAGCTCAGCTTTTCAGGAAGACAGTCAGAGACAGAATTCCCTGGGTTTAGTTAATTTCTTAATCAAGATTTTCTGATTAGAATATTAAAAATCCCCCTCCCTGGCCACTTATTCTGGGCACTTGGTTCTTGCCAACTGCTGTACTGTATCACAGATTGCAGCGAGCCTCAAGCTTTATTGTATTTGAAAGCAGTTCTTGCTCTCTTCCTCCATTATTACCTCAATCTTGACTTCAATCTTATTTTGTCTTGTTTATGCATATAGCATGCAAATATCTTCTGGCTAATTCAAATCTAATCCTACTACTTCTGATTACTGGCATAATTATTTTAAAAATTATATAAAAATTAGTACTTAATATTTACATTTCTTTATTTTCTCCCAACCCAGAATACACAGTCCCATATATCAGATTTTGCTTTTCTCTACTTCTTTTTGTCCAAATGTCTCATTCAATCATATTATGCTACACAAGTCACTAAGTTAAACATTACCAATTAAGAAATATCTTCCAGATTGGACACAGAGTACATTGTAGTATAAAAAGCAGATTTATAGAGCATTATGACTCTTGTTATTTGTGAGTATAAAAATCCTCATTATTTCTATGATATATCAGAAGGATTAAAAAGTGTTATGTAATTGGGTCCAGAATAAAATCTGCTGCACATATGTATCACCAAACTCTCCTGCTTTTTAATCACCAGGCTAGTCTGCAGACAGGAGTATAGGCTTTATCTCAGCGTGCTCTGCAATGGGGCTTGGGTAGGTTTGTTTTCTTTAATCCACAGATTCCTAGGAACAAAATCATCCAACCTCAGAATTCAGGGAAGAAATGTGTCTGTGGAGGCAAAATACCTTTGAAGATCATAGGCTCATGGAGAAAGCACATTTACTTCTGTTGTCCCTTAGGCAGGTCATCTATCTCTGACATCATGTGTGTACAGAGCAGTACTAGGCCATGCTTGTACACCTGCCTGTTAGAGCACCCTTTGAAAGGACATTCACCTTTGCATCCACTGCGCTTAACAGATCAGCATCTTTGATGACCCACACAGGAGTCAGTTACAATTTGGCCAGTTGCCACATACAACAAAACTCACAATAGGGCAAGATTAGTGACAGGCAAACAGCAAAAAGTTTGATGTACAATTTACCTATCCCTAGTACTGAGAATCCAGGAAGTTCCTTCTGGCCTATTTAATTAACTGGGAGGAATGGAAGAGAAGCATAGGTGTGATGATGACGGATGCCAGTACAAAATCCTGTGATAAATATTGATTCAGACACATTACACACTGAGAATAACTAATGATAGTGAAGGAAAGTCTTTGTCCTATATTTATTCTCAATAGATGTGTGTGAAAGTCTTCAATCTGTGTTCACAGGGGGCTTGTGATAAACCAAACTACAGCTTTTAAATCGTTATTTGGATAATAATTACAGGAAGACAGATTCTCTCTTTTTTCTGTTATGAACTACTTGTTTTGTGGTGAGCTCAAAATATATTGCATTTAGGTCTGAATATCTCATGCAAATATCTGTCAAAATTGAAAGCAAATCTCATTTAAGTCTTTTCCATGTTTTGTCTGGTTTAACGTAAAACAAAACAAAACATCTGAATCTACCAGTTTTTTCCATGGTTTCTTCTAGAATAGCCCTCTATTCAGCTTTGTCTGCCACATTTAGGAACCTGAGAATAATTTCAGTTTATACTAAATGTTTTAAACTGAGGTGAATTATTTCTGTTTCGGAGGTGTAGGTGTAGTTATATTTTTAGATCTGTCCTTAAATTAATGGACCTAGTTAGGCCAGGTGCACAATTTTCATAGGCAGTATTCAGGGTGGTGATAGGTGAAATATTCACAAAGACATTCAGAATGTTTGAAATATGTATATTTATGTTGGTATTATATATTTCCACATCAAATTGGATCCAAAGTCAGAAATGTGGATTAATTCTGGTGCTCTTAAATAATGTTTTCAAAATGTCTCCACCACCAAATAACTATTATGCAAAACCTGAGGATTGTGGTAATGGAAAAAAAGTGCAAAGATTGTGTTGAAAATGTGTTTTCAGTATCTACATCTTAAAGTTCAAATGTTAAAACAATAAAAATACAATAGTAAATAGTTTCAGGGTATACCATAAAAACAGTATGGCTACGTCTACACTAGCATACCTCTTTCGAAAGAGGCATGCAAATGAAAGAAATCAAAAATGCAAATGAGCCACAGATTTACATATCTGGCACATCATTTGCATATTCTTTCGAAAGACCCTCTTTTGAAAGAAGAAAAACAGTTTAGACACAGCTCTTTCAAAAGTAATCTGCATCTTCAAAAGAACCCTTTCTGTATCAAAGCCATTACATATCAGTAAAAGAAGAAATGCAAAGATCCGTAAATCTGTGCCTCATTTGCATTTTCGATTTCCTTCATTTGCATGCTTCTTTCAAAAGAGGCATGCTAGTGTAGAACTAGCCTGTAAGCCTACTCTTACAGAAAAAGTTTTTTCTTATGTGCAAGTAATTGAAGGCTTGCATGTGTTTTAAAAAGATAGTCATATTGTCACAGGTAGCATGTAAGTAATTGAAATACCTTTTTCCAAAAATCAAAGGATGCAGCCAAAATAAAATTGAAAGGTTTTTGATGATCAAAAAAGAAAAAGAGTAAGGAGAGAGGTAACAGGGTACAGAGAATTTTCTTGTGGAAAAAAATCCCCCATGAAGCAGTGTTGTATGTCCTTATGGGTCACTAATCATTTTAATTTATTCTGACATAGTGCTGCTATCAAAAAATGCAGTCTTTAAAAACATGTATTACTCTCTGACAGAAGAGGGCAGTGTTTCTTCACTGTTGCTTGGGGGAAAGTCTCAAGAGAGTGTTGTGAACCAATGAATTTAAACATAAGAAATGTCCTCTGAATATCATGTTATTTAGTGAAAATAACAGGTAGTGGGAAAGTAGGCATTATTGTTGTCAGCATTAAATTGCATTGACCCCCAGAGAATAGCATATAACCCTAATAATATTAACTGATTTTTATCAGAGGGATAGCTGAGTTAGTCTGCCCCCAACTTAGCAATACACATAAGCACGTGTTTAATTTTAAGAATTTTAAGCCTATACATGCTTAGGTGTCTTTCTGGAACGCGGATGCTTTCCTGAGTCAGGGCTATGGGGCAAATACATAGCATTGCCATTAAAAGGATTAATTGGTGGCAGACTCTAGTATAGAACCTGGTTTGAGGTGGAGGGAAGGCAAGACCCAAGTGAAGATGAAGTCCAGCTGGGGAAGGAGCTGGGTGATACTCATAAAGGAAGGAAGCTGAAATAAGGCCTTTATTGCAGATGGGGACACATGTAGCATTAACCTAGATGGCAGCAAGTAATTGGATAACAGGGATTGAAAAGTCTGACTAAGCTGTTAAAAGAGCTGTAAGAAATGAAAAAAATATGATACCAAAACTCATGTGAGTAAACAGGAATTCAAAAGCCCAGCACAGAAAATTTTGCCAAACAAACAAACAAACAAACAAACAAACACGATCAGTAAAATGATGATTTCTTGATCTGTGACTTTCAGTTGAGGATAGTGACATATTTCAAGGCTGGATAGGGAAAAAAAACAAAGTGATTTTTTTAGGCTGTCAACTGACTGTTGTGGCTTAAGCAATATATATGTTTTTCTGAATGAATAAATAAATAAGAAGGTGGACTGTGAAATTTTTGTAGGGGAGAAGAAGCAAAAGATCATCTTTTACTGCTATGTAAGGGCTTTGATACAGAAAGGGAAAAAGATTTTTGGAGGAATTTAAATGGCATAAAGGAACAAAAGCTACACTGTAATTTTGTGAAAATGTCAGGGGAAAAGGGTAGAAGTAGAAAGGAGCTGTTACATTAACAGAAAGACACAGAAGGAGAGAACATATATTGTTCTAAGTATTTAAGTGTCTCATGGGGTAGCTGTGCTAGTCTGTAGCTTCACAAAGAACAAGCTGTCCTGTAGCACCTTAAAGACTAACAAATTTATTGGGTCATGAACTTTCAAGGGTAAGACCCACCTCCTCAGATTATTGGTGTAGACAATTAAAATCCAGGGTTTATATAGCAGCAACAGGGAGGCAGAAGAAAGGAAGGAAAAAAGAGATTATCTTTCAATAGCGGGACCAGTAGATAAAGCAAATTAAATTAGGCAGGATGTCTCATTCTGTAATCTTTTGGAAAAATTCTTTTGCAGAAGAATGTTGGCTTTTAAATCCATTACTAAATATCCTGTGAGGTTCATGTAGGTGGGAGGTGGTCAATGACGCGCTGGAGAGGTTTAAGTTTGGGGCCCTAGGTGATAACAAGCGTGTTCTGTAATTTTTCTTTGTTGGGCCCATCATGAAGTAGGTGGTTTCTAAGTACTCATCTGGCTCTGTCTATGTCTTTCTTTACTTCTCCAGGTGTATAATTAAGTTTTTTGAATGTTGGGTAAAGATCTTGTAGGCTTTTGTCTCTATCAGTGGAATTGAAGTAGATACAGTTGTACCTTAGGGGTCGGGTGTGGACAATGAACTGTGTGATTTGCCCTCTATGGAATCTGGAGGCCTGTGGACAAGAAGAATGGTCAATGGGTTAAACTATCTGGTTAACTTTGCTTCTCCCTATGGGAGAAAAAGAAAACCAGTTGTGGGGAGTCAGCAGGAGAACCTGTGGTTCTGCTTTGGCTGCTAGAAAAGGACAGAAAGGCCCATGTACAACAATCGTTGTGTAAGAATGGAGAAAAGGGCATGAAGGAAGGCAAAGGCAAGAAGAGGTGCAGGGATGCCTCAAAAAGAGAAGGAGTAGACTTGAACTGCTTGCAACAGAGTCTATCGATTGGGTTTCACAAAAGGATGAGCCGAGTCCAACATTCCCGCTATTTTTCCCCATCCATGTGTAGAATAAATTTTGTTATGTGCACTGAGGCATGCGAGGATGTGCACCACTAGTAGGGACACATGCTGCTGACTGTGGGCAGCTGTTGTCACCCTGATAATCAACTGGGCAGCACTTGAATCTCTTCTGATTGACTGTCGCAGTACGCAGCTGACAGGGGACACTTGCTGTATCTCCCTACTTGTGCTCTGGAAAAGGAGCTGTGGTAAGGGACACAAGAAAGGATGAGTGAATTTTGGGATGTGGCCTCAGGTGGAAAAGTCCTGTTTTTTTTTTCCACATGAGAACAGGAAGATAACCCCACAGAACCTAGGAAGGGGTGAAGAGTCTGTGAAGGAATGAGCCCAGCAAAGAGCTCTGATTATTTGAATAGAGCTTATTGAACACTTCATTCCCTCCAGAAGGGGTGTGGAACTCTACATGACTTGATTGTAGGGCCAAATTATGAGAAGAAGTGGAAACCTGCAGGGCCAGAGTTGCTGTAGGCAGGGAATAGCCATGCTGAGCACTGGGTCCACTCTTCTACATGACTGATTTAGGCCTCACCATGACTCAGTTTTGACTGAAATTCATAAGAACTCTTCTTTTCACCTTCCTAAGATAGTTTTTCCTTTTTTAAAAATGTAACATTTTGGTACAAGCTCTTCACTAAGCATGTTGTTTCACCAAACAGTAGTAGAAACAGATTACTTCTCCTTTGTGGAGTAGGGGAATTTGCCTTACTAGGAGGCTGGGGTTTCTACTTTCAATCCTATGAAGACTAAGGATTCAATAAGAGACAAAAATGTTTCCCAGGTGCAGAAAGTGGTTGGGGAGGGGCTGTGTAAAACAGATACCACAACAGAATCTGTTGAATTCAGATGTAGAATGGTATGCATCTGACCAGTCTTCTCCAAATACAGGGGTACCCTATGTCCATTCCCGATTTGCCCAATCCCTATTCCTTTATGCAGACCCTAGACTCACATAGGATCCCTGTGGAGGATTCTCAGTGCAAGAAGCAGTGCTCCAAAAGCAGATGATTTTTCCTTCTCAACAATTACTTTCACACAGATAAGGCAAGATCCACATTGAGAAGATCCCATCCACACAGAACTCTGGGCCATAGCTCCTATAACATACACATTAGCTACGTCTACACTACAGCGATCTATCAACAGAAGTTACTGTGGGAAGAGATCTTCTGGCAAACCTTGTGTTGACAGACCATGTCCACACACAAAAGTGGATCAAAAAAGCAATTCTCTCCATTGACAGAGGGTGACCAGACTGCCTGACTGTTCTCTCGAAAGAATGGCCAAGTGGGGGCTCAGCAACAGAGCTGCCCAGTGAAGTGGAAGCCCTGTCTGTTGACCAAGGCCCCCCCCGTAACATCTACACAGCTTTTTTGTCAACCAAAGCTGTCAACAAAGGCGTTATTCCTTATCACAGAGAGGCAGAACAGTGTCAGTGGAAGTGCCGAATTTTCTCGGCAGCCTGTCAACAAAACGCATGTTGGTTGTAGGCTCTCCTCAAGTTTTGTTGATAAAACCCTGTTATTGTTGCCAAAACTCTCTAGTGTAGACTTAGCCATGGTGATGTTCAAAGATGCCTATGGAAGATGGAACCTTAGTTTGCTTTGGAAATCTCAACTCTTGTTGTGTTTGTTACAGAAGCTTAGTGTTGATACCTTTGCATTAGGGATGCCACTTCTATTATAGTGAACTCTAAACCAATTAATATACAATTTACCCATGCTCCCGAACATAGTCACATTCCATTTCGCTAAGGCCTGGCACTATGCTCCAAGTGTAGCTGAAATGTTTATATTTGCATACAAAGTGCTTTCTTGACAAAGATCTTTCAGGAAAAAAAATAACAAAGTAATTTTTAATCAACCTAACTGGTAGTGAGGTGAGAAAAGGCATTGGATTGGGTGGAGGGAGATATAATGAATCCAAGGTCCAAAGAGTCCTGAGAAAATAGCTTTTTTTCTTTTTAATTTCTTCTTGTTGGTCTCATTTTTAAAAGCTCCCTCACCCCACTGGCACACTCAGTGATTTTAACAGAACTCTACTCTGGTTATGTGCCATATTGGCAGCTCTGAAAACAGAAGACATCTTTCCTCAGAAAATGTGTAGCTCAGTGGGTGGTAGCACAAGATTATTCTATGCTCTTCACCAGACATAGAGAAATCTCATTTTTCCTCACCTCTGGTTTGGACAGAGGAATCTCTGTTCAGTCTTTGGCTTGCTTCCAACTTGGGCAGCCAACAAGATTCTCTTTTATGGTGTTACCTCTCAGGACATGTCCACACTGAATATGCCTTCCTGTGGCAAATAGATTGCTTACGCTATACTTGTATCAATATGGTTACAAATTGTTGTGGGCATTGAGAGTCACCCTTCAGGCAAATGAAGACATATCTGAACCTGATATTTATGTCCCCAGGAATGTGCCCTGTTTGGCTCTCTGTCTACCCAAGCTGTGTCTCCCTGCCTACACTGTTGAGTTTTGTAGAGAGATGTCACTGACTCGTCAGGGCTGGAGATCTTCCCTGCAATCCCTGGAAGCAGGGAAAGATTCCTGAACTGGGAACCTGACAGTCTTTCACTGTCCCTGACAAATGCTCTGGAAAAGAAGTGCAGATGGGGGCTTTCCCCACTTCCTCCTGTCACCAGAGCCTTGCCCTCACATGTAGTAAATGCCAAAGCAGGGGTGGAGTCTGCGTTTTCACTGCAGCATTTTACTGGCTGTGGCTACATCAGCCCTTCCGAAAGGAAGGGCTATGGTAATGTGGCACTTTGGGATATGCTAATGAGGCTCTTCCATAAATATGCAGAACCTCATTAGCATAATGGTTGCCGCACACACTTCAAAACTGCCAGTTTCCAAACACAACTTCCTCCATAGCCAGGGGGCCTTTCTAAATGGACCTCTGATTTTGAAAGCCCTTATTCCTAAAACCAGATGGGAATAAGGGGCTTTCGAAATCGGGGGCGGGGGGCATTTCAAAAGGCCGCCAAGCTACACAGGCAGCTGCGTTTCGAAACCAGAAGTTTCGAAGCACATATGGCCGTTATTATGCTAATGGGGCACTGCATATTCATGGAAGCACCTCATTAGCATATCCCAAAGTGCCACATTACTATAGCCATTCCAAAAAAAGGGGCTAGTGTGGCAATAGCCATTATGCATAGTCTACATGCTGTGTAGCCAGGCCTTGGTATGACACAGAACTGATGCTAGCATATCTGTTCACAGGAGACATCAAAAAGTCCTCCTACGGTAAGGTAAAGAGTTTTACATGTTTGCAAACTGGATGAGTTTGAGCCAGTGCACTTGATGTGAGGGTTAATACGCCTTGCTGTAAATCCCCTCAACCAGTATTTACCAAAGCGCAGGGTGTTTTCCTGTCTTGAGGCATGAAAGACTGGGTGGGACATGGTGGAAGCATGGACAGACATCTCAACTGGCCTCTTAAGTGTGGTATTGTTAAAATATTAAACTCTAATTGTTAAGGTTTTTAAAAGAACCTTCATAATGTTACCCGAGTACAGCTAATCAAACAACATTTGCAAGAGTTAGCAAATGCTGAATAATAGCCATGAGAGCTGTGTCCACACTAGCATTCTTCTTTCAAAAGAGGCATACAAATAAGTGAAATTGAAAATGCAAATTAGGTGCAGATTTACGTAGCTGGCACCTCATTTGCATATTCTTCTTTCAAAAGAAGAAAAGCAGGGTAGACGTAGCTCTTGTGAAAGTAATCCCCATCTTTGAAAGAACCCTTCTTCCTAAAAAAAAAGTAGGAAGAAGGGTTCTTTTGAAGATGATGTTTACTTTCAAAAGAACCATGTCTACACTGCTTTTCTTCTTTTGGAAGAAGCTCTTTAGAAAGAAGAATATGCAAATGAAGAATATGATATGTAAATCTGCACCTTATTTGCATGACTCTTTTGAAAGAGGAATGGTAGTATAGATATAGCCAAGAAGTACAGCCAACCCCATTGGTTTCAATCAATGCTACTTCGGATATCAGAGATGATGCTATAATTGTCAACGTTGCTACTTTCTTCAAAGCTCATCAAAGACTATGAGAAAGGAGACAATGTTTCATATTACAAAAAATCTATGAGGAACCATGTTAAATACTATTTAGTTTTATCTGATTAAAACTCTGAAATATGTATAAGACTTTAACTACACAGCTGGAGATACAGTGGAGGCATAATTACTTTAATTTTCCTGCGGGAGGATCAGCTTTTAGAAGTGTGTGAAAGACTGCCCAAAACTGTTCATGCAGTCCACTGTTCTTCCATCTCTGGAAGATTTATCTCATGTTTCCTGACTCCACTTATTTTGCCAACTTTCTGTTGATTTGGGTCTCACAGTTTACTTGCTGTTAGACAGCATACATATAAAACAAGAAAGCTGATTTTTTTTTCTATTAAAGTGCATTCACCATGATAAAGTAAAATAATCAATATTTTCACATTAAAGCATACGGTAATATTGGTATTTTGTTATATTGATCCATGTCCACCTTAAGATGTTGTATAAAAATCAGTGCATTTAAGGAAATAAACTCAACTGAGGAAAAAGAGAAGTCATGTATAGCAATGTATTAGCTTAATTTGCAGTAAAGCAGAAATGCAGCAAAAAATTAATGCGTTCATTACCAGAAATTTTCATTCAAAACCCACAGTAATTTGGGACCTGAATACTTGAAGTATTTTAAGCAGTGGAGGGTCTTGAATTAGACCCACTTGCTATGGTGTCTCTGAAGGGTCCTTAGATTTAGACTGATCTGCTAGCAGACAGACAGGGAACAGTATCCTATCCCTGTTCAATCAGTGGAAAAACTTTCATTTACTTCAGTGGGGACATGTGACCCCGTATGTGGAGTTTCCTGGCCCTTTCTTTCAAAAGGGCCCTTGTGAAATTGCAGACACTCTCTTTTGAAAGAGTAGGTCACACTTTCAAAAGGGCAGATTGGAAGTGCCAGCCTTTTATCATGTTTGGATGCTGTAGTTCAAAAGACCACCTTGCAATTCATCCTTTTCAAAAGAGTCTTTCGAAATCATGCTGTAGTGTAGATGTAGCCTTGGTGTAGTTTATCACCCTCATTTTACAGATAGAGAAACTGAGTCATGAGGAAGTGTACCTTCCATGTAAGGAACGATGGAAATGTGCAGAGAAGTAATCCATAAACATTGTTTTAATTTAGATAAGAACAGTTTTTGGTTTGTTTACACTATGGGGAAGATGGATCTGTTCAGGATAGTTCTTCTGGAGTTTGATTTCATGCGCCAGGTAGAGATGCATGAAATCAAACTATCTGGGGTCATCAGCCTTCTGTATAGATGGCCAGGTAAGTTGATTGCAGATAAGTCAATTCTAACAACACAATTGCCATAGCTAGAATTGTATATCTACAGTCATCTTACCTGCCTAGTGTAGACCACGAGTTGGTCAAACATCATAAGGACTATATTGATGCCCAGACTATCATAATTCTCTTATATTTTCACCTACCACTTTCACTACCTAGTGAACAGAATAATAAAAAACGTGCACCTCTGTGCAGTGCTTTTATCATATCTGGTTGTCTATGATGCAAAATGCGATAATTTACCTCAGTACTGTGGGGTACATCTATGACTGTTAACATAGATGATTCCTGAATAGAGACAGGCTAGCTGCATATCAGCTAAATATTTGCATAATTGGCTGGTGAGTTCAATCACATGGCCCAATCCCGTGAGATGATGAGGATGGGTATTTAATGACAATCACAGAATAACTGCCTCCAGTATGTTGGTACGTAATTAGGAATTATGTAAAGTAGTTAATTTTTTTTTTCTGGAGAGCAACGTCTAACATTGAACAAAAATTAGCACAAATACGAAAGGCTTGATTTACAGATAGACTTCAATGAGGGTTGTTGTGTATTCTCTCTGCCTTTGAAAATGAGGCTATCTGGGCTTGTCTACACTTGCCCCCAACTTTGAAGGGGGCATGGTAATCAGGGCGATGGGAGATTACTAACAAAGTGCCGTGGTAAATATGTTGCACTTCTTTAGGCTAATTCTCCCCCATAGCAACTTTGAAGCATCAAACTTCAAAGAGAGCATGTGCGTAGCTGCGGGCAGTTTGAAGTGCCCATGTTACTTTGAAGTGCCTTTACTCTTGCCTTTACCACACACATACTGGCGCTTTGAAGTATGACACTTCTAAGTTGCCATGTGGGAGAATTAGCCTAATGAAGGGCTGCATAATCACCACACCACTTCATTAGTAATCTCCCATTGCCCTGATTAACATGCTCCCTTCAAATGTTGGGGGCCAAGTGTAGACCCAGCCTATGTGATCTAAGGTTAAGGATGTCTAGGTTTTGTATTCACTGATACTTTGAGTTTTGTTATGGATAAACTCTAATCTATTTTTAAAGGCTAGGAGCAGAGTTTCAGGTCCATTTCCATATTTCCAAGTATTTAGATTTCTTTTAAGCTTGACCATAATTTTGCATTTCCTGGGTACACAATGGCCATCTTTTGATAGCCACAACATTTATTATTAATTTTTCTCCTGCCACTATTTTATCTTATATAATTAAACTATCGTATGTCATGCTTATATTAAAAAAATGTAGTCTTAGATTTTTTTGTGTTCAATCAGTTCAGGAAAGTTATGTCAGAATAATAAATTGAGTCACACAACAGCAGAAGTAAGATCCCAATTCTGTTTTTTTTTCTTTTAAATCAATTAAATTTTAGTAAAGTTTATAGCATCTTATGTGCCCATTTAAATTTAATGGTACATAATTCCCCTCCCATACAGAAAAAGACTTAAAGGAAATATTTGGCAGAAAGACAAATAGAGCCTGCAAATAATTTAAACTAGCCATGATATACATTTTCAAAATGTTAATACAACACCTGCATGAAAGAAAAAGAATAAGCTTTCTAATGTTCTTTGTTTTATCAACCTAATCTTCAAAAGGAAATGTCTTAAAATATTTTATATTATTTTGTGGCAGTCTGAATGTTTTCTCCTATATACATCCACATTTCTGTTGACAATATTTAATTGGTCTGATATTAACTAGTCTGAAAGGCATGAAAATCTTGCATTTTATTAAAGGCTGGAAAATCTGCAGAAATTTGCCTTGGACCTATTTTACATCTTAATAAATAAAATAGGAAGAAGGGTTCTTTCGAAAATGGGGCTTGTTTTCAAAGAAACCTCATCTACACAGCCGTTTATGCTTCTGGAAAAGGCTCTTCTTGAAGCAAGATTGCGTGAAAATAAGCAAATGAGGTAAATTCATGCCTTATCTGCATTTCCGATCTCACTCACTTGCTTTCTGCTTCCAAAAGCAGAATGTAGTGTGACCACAGCCTTAGATGCTGCCAAAGTTATTTCAAAATAACTGCTGTTATTTCATGATAACTTGGCCGTGTAGATGTAGCCTTATAAAATAAGAATGGGATCCATTCCTTTAATGCAATCAACCCTTTCTGAAATCTATTTCATAATTCCTTTTTTCTGATGTAAAATGTATGGTGTGGGGTTATAATGATTCCAGGGCAAGAATTCACTAACTTGAATCCACAATGGCTATGGTTACAAGGGCAACAAAACCCTGGTTTTGTGAACAAAACTGGTGGAATATCCATACACAAAATGCGCTTTGTTGACTGTTGACAAAGTTCAACACTTTTGCCGTAAGCATTCTGCCTTTCAGCCATGAGGCATAATGCTGCTGTCAACAGACTCTGTTGACAGAAAAGCTGTGTAGATGCTCTTGGAGGCCTTCTCTGGACATAAATGGAATCCAGAACAATGGACAGCCCTGTCTGCTGTGCTTTCAGGTCCCTGTTTTGTCAAGAGAGCAGTCAGGCTGTCTGGCCATTCTGTCAACAGCACTGAACAATCTTCCAATTAGCTTTTATGAGTGGCCACACTCTATCAGCAGAAGTTTTGTTGGGAAATATTTTCCGACAGTGTAGCCAGACAGCCAGCCCCCTCTCAGACCAGCATTGCTGGGAACACAAGGGAGCCAAAACAACAGGGCACTTAACATAAATTCCAGCACAGCCTTTGAAGCTGTGAGAAGCACAGGTGTGCTGCTGCAATGTGCCTCTGGGAACATATACAACGATTAGGCTCACAGCAGACAGAGAAGCTGTGACAGACATGGCTCTTAGCCCCTACTAAATAACGTGATGCACACACACCCACATCCTAGGTGGGAAAATATTTACCCTAATAAAAGAATGTCCAGTAGTCGAAACTTATTGTTTCTCTCCCTTGCAAGTGTAAACTACTCTTGCGAGAGCTGGCGTCACCCAGGCAGACCAGCCCCAATTTGGCATAAGAAAGGAGAAAGAGAATAAAGGAGTACAGAGGTATAAGTATGGGACCTACAGCACCATGATTTTGGAGTGCTTTTCACTATCTATCTGCTGGTCAGATAAGTGACAGCCTCCCAAGGCTTCTGCAGCTAAGAGGGTCCCTGAGCCTTGTCCCTTATTCGTCTTTCCGCGGAATTGAGTGACCGATCCTGGCTTGGCACCGCTGGAATCGAGAGATGCAAGGAGGGTAAGAAGCACCCACACCTGATCTCCTATCTTTAGTGTACACATATTTTGACATAGAGCTCTATACTTTGTTTTCTTTCTTTGGGATTGTGGCTTCAGCTTTGTAACTTGTTTGTGTGTATGTAACATCTATACATTTAAATAAGTAGGCACTAGCAATTTTGTAACCACATGATTAGAATCTAGTTTAATAAATTTTGGTAACCATTTGTGCATAAGCCTGACTTGTTTCTCTGGTGTACTGTAAAGCAGCCAACACAATTAAAGAACCTCAGCCGTTTTGGCTATAAAGCCTGGCCATTAGGTGAGAGTACTAAGAGCCTAGCGTTGAGTTGTGCCGCCTCCACGGGGCAAACTCTTGGGGCGCCTGTCAGTCAATCCTGACTGCCCACTGCGAAGGAGCTCTGAGCTCTAGCAGTTAAAGTCACGGGTGTGGAAAGGCTCTTAGTGCTGCCATTGGGGCACCCGTCAGTCAGCGTTGACTGCCCACTGCGAAGGAGCTCTGAGCTCTAGCAGTTAAAGTCACGGGTGGTTAGGACCTTGGGGCATCCGTCAGCCTAGCCCGGGCTGCCCGCCGCGAAGGGACAGTGCGTCCTAGCGGTTAAAGTCACGGATGGTATAAAATGGGCATAGCTGGCACCTCACCAAACATCCTTGGCCATCGGCTAACAGATTTGGCGTAGTCGGCAGGATTGTGATATAGGCTGCACTACAGTAACACAATGAAACCAGTCATGATAAACACCACAGAATTCCCTGAGCTAGAGAAAAGTTTGACCCAAGAGGGATGGGGAAATCCTCTGTGGAGCAAAGAACTGCTGGAGAAATATTGGGGAAAACCAGCAGAGATCTGGCAGCATTTCTGTAACTGGAGAACTGCCTGCAAGATGAAGAAAGGAAAAGGAAAAGGTGCTTGTATATGGCTGCTTACTAACATTTGGCAAGCTGCCTGTAAGGATTATCATAGTCTGGCAATAGAATTTAATAGGCTACAACAGGAAAGGGACACACTGCGCAAGGAATGCCAGAATTTAGATACCAGAGTAAGAACACTGAATAGGGATATGGAGCATCTTCAGAAAAGATTACTTCCCTTAATTGAGAAAGAAGGGATAGAACGAAGGGAAAAGCTGGAGACTAAAACACGCAGAATCAACCAGGCTAAAGTTGAGACTGCTCTCTGGCTAGACCCTGAGGAATGGGACGGAGACATTTGGGATTCAGCAGATGAGTCCCCCTCCTCTGAGGAGGAAGGTCCCTCTGTAAAATTAAGACCAGCTATCACACATCACAAATCAGAAGAACATGAGGGAAATTTGAGTGGGGCAGAGCTGGATGAGGAAGGGGATGACAATGATACATCCACCTCTTCAAAAACAAAGAAGGGAGGTAAAAAGGGAAAAGGGAGTAAAGCTCCAACACACTTTACCAAAATTACCACCCGCCAATACACTCCCATGGAGTTAAAAACAATCCAGGGAGATTTTGCTAAAAAGCCTGAGGAAGGTATAATAGAGTGGCTGGTCCGCCTCTGGGACACTGGGGGTGGATATATACGCCTGACAGCCCAAGAAACTGAGCGCCTTAACTTAGGTGCAGGAATATTCCTGGAACATTCAGAGGGGAACACCCCTAAAACACTTTGGTCTCTGGCTTGTCGATGGGCAAGAGGAATTTACCCAGCAGACCGAGATGAACCCACAGTAATGCACTGGACCAGCATAGATGAGGTAAAAACAGCTCTATTAACTGTGGCTGTCATTAGCATGCTTGGCCGAAACCCTCAAGATTTAGCCTATGAAAGTCCATGGGAGGGTCGGGTAGATGTAGATGATCTCAGACCCCTGCTTAAGGGAGCTCCGAGTAATCATAGGGCTATGGCACTGTCCCTTAGATCAGAAGCTGCAGCAGATAACAGAACCTTTCGGGCACTGCTAAACCGTCTGGTGTCATACTTTAGAGAATTTGGAGACATCAGAGCACTGACAGGCAAAGCTAAGATGCGTTCCCTTCAGGGAAACAAGGGGGCACCATCTAAAGGATATAAAAACAGGCGAGAACCAACCCAGGAGGAAAAGGAGCTTAGAGCCAAGTTGTGGAGACAATGTCTGGCTTTAGGTTATCCCAGAGATGTGATAAATGGACTGCCCACTGAGCGGCTAAAATTATTAACCACCTTTAAAAGAGCTGACTGGGAGAAAACTAATGCTACTCCCAGTGCACCTCCGCAGCTCTCACCTCCTCCCCCTCCTGCAGACACCCTGTACACACCATTGCGGCAGCAACTGCAAGAGTTACCAGAGCAGGGAAACTAGCTTGCGGGGGTCAATCTCCTCTCCTAATAAACCAGCTTAAATCCAAAAAGGAGAAAACAACAGCAAAAGACCCCCGGATACATGTAACTGTAAATGACAAACACATTGTTCCTTTCTTAATGGACACAGGGGCTCAAATGTCCATGATTAAGCGAGAAAGTTTTCAGGGCCCGCCACCTACTGGCCGAAAGCAGGTACTTGTTACAGGAGTAAATGGCAGTACCATAACTTACCCATTAGTTAAGATAAAACTGGATATCCCATTGCAACCCCACCATCAGCCCCGAAAATATGAGGTGATTTTGGGCAATGCCAATATACTGGGCATGGACGTTTTAAGAGGAAAGGAGGGAAGGATTAATGGGGAAAGATGGGCTTTTGGAGTCAGTTCTGTTCCTCATGCCACTCACCTGGAAGAGGAAAGCCCTCCCCACTATTCTGTAAACTTACTTAGCAGCGCGCCTGCTCTCCCGCCCTCAACAGTAACAAACATAAAGCAGTATAATGTCCCAGCTGAGGCCATAAGCCCTGTTACTGACCTGATCAAAGATTTGGAACAGCGAGGAATTTTAATTCGCACCCACTCTCGCTTTAATTCTCCTGTGTGGCCCATCAAGAAACCAAATGGCAAATGGAGACTCACTATAGACTATAGGAAGCTAAATAGTAACACTGGACCATTAACTGCAGCAGTCCCTAGCATAACAGATATTGTAAACACCATACAAACCTGGGATAAACCCTGGCTAGCAGTATTAGATGTAAAGGACATGTTCTTCATGGTCCCTTTGCAACCAGCTGACCAGGAAAGATTTGCTTTTACTTGGAGAGGTGTACAATACACTTTTACCCGAATGCCACAAGGGTTTAAGCACTCACCCACTATTTGCCATGGGGCACTGGCAAAGGTCCTAGATGACCTTATACTGCCACCCAATGTACAAACTGTGCAATACATTGATGACATCTTAATAGGTGGGAAAAACTCAGAAGAGGTACAGGAGGCTATGAATCAAATCAAAGGAGCACTAGAAGCCCTTAATTTAGAGTTACCAGCTGAGAAATGCCAAGGTCCCTCCCAAGAGATAAAATTCTTAGGTACTGTATGGATGGGAGGTAGGAGGTCTGTGCCTAATGACACTGTGCAAGAGCTAAATCAGGCGCCCTCCCCTGAAAGTAAAGATCAATTGAGACAGATTTTGGGAACCCTGGGGTTTTGGAGAAAACATGTACCTGGCTTTGCCATTGTAGCCAGACCATTGTACAATTTGTTAAAGAAAAGTGCTGCCTGGGAATGGGCTCCTGCCCATGAGGAAGCCCTCAGGCAACTGATAGGGGAGATACACACCTATCAGGCTTTGGGTCCCATACATCCTGAAGCCCCATTCCATTTGTACCTAACTGTGGGAGCCACTGGAATGTCTTATGCTCTCTGGCAAGAAAGTGACACTGCTCCCAGACGACCAATTCAGTTTGGTTCCAAGTCATGGCAAGGGTCACAGGCTAACTACACGCCTTATGAGAAGGTGCTTCTGGCAGCTTACACAGCCTTGAGAGAAACTGAGGAATTAACTCAGGATAAGGACATCACAATTCACACTCCTCTTCCAATCATTAAACCTATATTGGAAGGGAAAGAGTTACCACCTGGTGTAGCACAGAAAATGACTATCCACAGATGGGCACTTTACATACACCACAGGGTAGGTGGTGCAGACACTGCACAAAACCCCACTATGATTCAGGAATCCCTATGGAAAGTAGGAATGCCTGATGAATACCGCCTACCTCCACAGCAGTCTCCCATTAAGGATGCTGCCCCATTTGATCCTTCTAAGCCTGAGGGAGTATGGTTCACTGATGGCAGTGCCAGGCTGGTTAAAGGAAAATGGAAGGGGAAAGCTGCAGCAGTGCCTGCAGACGCCTCTGCAGCACCCCTAACTGCTGAAATTGATGGGTCAGCACAACTTGCAGAATTGGCTGCAATTAAACTGGCCTGTGAAGCAGGAGCCACCGCAGTATATACGGACTCCTATGCGGTGTGGGCAGGTGCCACTCAGTGGATCACTAACTGGAAAAATAACCACTGGGAAGTAGGAGGTAAACCAGTATGGGGACTGGAATACTGGAAGTGGTTATATCAGCATGCCCTGCAACAACCCCTGTCTATAGGACATGTCTCAGCTCATCAGAGGAACAATACCCCAGCTGCACAGTTAAACAATTTAGCCGATGCAGCTGCCCAGCTCTTTACCACACAAGTAGAATGGGAACGCTTATATTCATGGTTACATGATAATTTAGGACACACAGGAAGTGATGAGTTAGTGCGGCAAGCACATATCAGGGGGTGGCCTATCACCCACAGACAGGCTAGAGACCTGGTGCAAGCCTGCGCTATTTGTGCTGAGACTAGAAAACATATAGCAGAAGGACAAAGGTTTGCCAGGCTAAGAGATGGAAAAACACTATGGGCAACCTGGCAGGTCGACTATGTCGGACCACTGCCCACTACAAGGCAGAGGTGGAAATACATCTTAACTGGGGTAGAAATTGTTTCAGGGATTGGTTTTGCATATCCAACCCGATTGGCAACAGGGTTGTCCACAGTTATGGGACTAAACCGCTTAACAGCAATTGTCCCAATGCCTCAAGAAATCCAATCAGATAATGGTTCGCATTTTAAGAATAAACTTGTAAGGGAATGGACCCTTAACCATGGAGTCCAATGGACCTTCCACCTTCCATATCAACCTCAATCTAATGGCATGGTCGAGCGCTGGAATGGGTTGCTAAAGAATCACTTGAAGCCTACTGATGGCACATGGGGAGACAGACTGAACGAAGTGGTGCAGAGATTAAACAACAAACAGACTCCTACAGGAAGTCCAATCAGCAGGGGATTCTTCCCTACAGGGAAAGCTATCTCCCCTGCCAGAACACCACTGCACCGTTCCAAGTATGCTCCTGGAGACACTGTTGTGATTAAACACCCAGCCCTGGGAACCTTTACCTGTGTTTTGCACGCCTATAAAGAGAAAGGCATATGGAGTGCCTTAAATGCTGATAAAAGGCTAATAACCATTACAGAGGCTTGGATCGCATCCAAGACCGGCTGACCATGTGATTTATTGCAGGAATGGTCCCATGGTTCCGAGCAACCTGCCAGCTAACCTGTCAGCAAAATGGACCGTGCAGCAGATCTGTTTGATCACTAGAGACTACTATGAACTGTTAATATATTTGCCATTGCTTATAATAGCAGGTATAATTATTGCTTTTGGTTTTAAAATAAGTTTTTTAGCTAGAACCCAACCCACCAGAGATATGTTCCTGCAAGCCCTCATGATCCTTCTGTTGGCTCCAGTCACCTTGGCAATACCAGAACATCCTCTTCGGGGAGCAATCCAAACCATCGCCTCAGCTGCTGGTGCTACAAATTGCTGGATGTGCACCTTGCTAAATTCAACCAATGGACTGGGAATTGAATTTGTACCACTCAGCCTAAATGATTGGTGGAACAAAAGCGACATCTTTCGGTGGGGACCAGCATGGTACACCAACAACCCTCGCATTGACTCGGGGGGGGTGGGACAATGGCATCGCACTGTTTGGGGACGGCCTGTGGAATATGTAACGGGATCATCTAAAGAAGTATACCCTATTTGTTTTGAAACTCAGGGTGACATACAAATGGGTAGTCTAGGTAAGCAGCAATGTGCCCATACAATTGTATTTGATAAAAGAAGTGGGGATTGGACTACCTACCCACCCATAAATGACAAAAGAACTTTAAAATGTTGGAAAGGTCCCATCAATGGCACACTTGAACATAGACCCCTTTTTAGAATATATAATGCCACCATTGTTCCCCTGAATATGAGTAGATACCCTGAAAGCAGAGATTGGTATGACCAATCACTGTTCTTTATTCCCAGTTCCGGACACATTTATAACCCATTGCTAATCAAATCTATTAACTCCTTATTAGATCAGTGTAATGAAGATGGACTTTTTCGCTCAGATCAAATTTTAGAAGATTTGTTAATGGTTTTGCTCTGTACTAACATTAAGATGGGATATTGTGTTCCATATCACCAACCCATACCTAAACCTGAGGGGGGCGGGGGGCACAGAGGACCTTATTCACCTATTCTTAGTAAAGAACCTGGCTTGTTCTTTATTTGTGGGGACAAGGCATATAAATATCTGCCTGTAGGTTGGACTGGAAGGTGTTCACTGGGACATGCAGTACCCGAGGGACTAACAGTACACCCTCATGTTGATGCCCCCAGAATAACAAATCTGGGAAGTTTTATACACCGATCCAAACGAAAGTTCACCTACAACCCCCTGATTGAACGGCCCTCTGGTTTTCACCGATTTACACGTGCACTTATACCTTGGTTAGGTATAACTGAGCTCGAGATGGCGATAGCAAACGTTTCTGGACAATTGGAAATTGCTCTTAATCATACTGCTGATGCATTAGGGCTTTTAAATGAACAACTTCAGTCTGTGGCCCGATATGCTCTGCAGAACAGAATAGCACTAGACGCTACCCTAGCCCAGCAAGGAGGAGTGTGTGCTGTCATCAACCAATCTTGTTGTTTTTATGTAAATCATTCAGGGCAAATAGAGCAAGATGTGGTTGCTATTAAAGGTGCAGTTAAAATTTTACATGCAGTGGCTGAGGATGGACAAACCTCATGTATGCAATGGTTAGCTCAACACTTGGGATTTTCCCTCTCCCCGTTTTTACATTCGGTTGTAAATACTGTTTTAACCATTTTAATTATTGTAATTGTTTTTTGTGTAACTTTATGTATTATGAAGCGTTTGATTCAAACTGCTCTTTCCTCCACACAAATCAGATACCTAGAGCTAAAAAGGGATCCTAACCAATTCCGCGAACCCTCATCCTCTAATTCGTTCGTCGGGTATTTCTAGATTTCCCCAAGGAGGGCAAAAGGTGCTGGCATCACCGCCACCTTGCAATCTGGGATGTAGTGTGGTGCATCAGGGGGTGGAATGTAGCCAGACAGCCAGCCCCCTCTCAGACCAGCATTGCTGGGAACACAAGGGAGCCAAAACAACAGGGCACTTAACATAAATTCCAGCACAGCCTTTGAAGCTGTGAGAAGCACAGGTGTGCTGCTGCAATGTGCCTCTGGGAACATATACAACGATTAGGCTCACAGCAGACAGAGAAGCTGTGACAGACATGGCTCTTAGCCCCTACTAAATAACGTGATGCACACACACCCACATCCTAGGTGGGAAAATATTTACCCTAATAAAAGAATGTCCAGTAGTCGAAACTTATTGTTTCTCTCCCTTGCAAGTGTAAACTACTCTTGCGAGAGCTGGCGTCACCCAGGCAGACCAGCCCCAATTTGGCATAAGAAAGGAGAAAGAGAATAAAGGAGTACAGAGGTATAAGTATGGGACCTACAGCACCATGATTTTGGAGTGCTTTTCACTATCTATCTGCTGGTCAGATAAGTGACAGCCTCCCAAGGCTTCTGCAGCTAAGAGGGTCCCTGAGCCTTGTCCCTTATTCGTCTTTCCGTGGAATTGAGTGACCGATCCTGGCTTGGCACCGCTGGAATCGAGAGATGCAAGGAGGGTAAGAAGCACCCACACCTGATCTCCTATCTTTAGTGTACACATATTTTGACATAGAGCTCTATACTTTGTTTTCTTTCTTTGGGATTGTGGCTTCAGCTTTGTAACTTGTTTGTGTGTATGTAACATCTATACATTTAAATAAGTAGGCACTAGCAATTTTGTAACCACATGATTAGAATCTAGTTTAATAAATTTTGGTAACCATTTGTGCATAAGCCTGACTTGTTTCTCTGGTGTACTGTAAAGCAGCCAACACAATTAAAGAACCTCAGCCGTTTTGGCTATAAAGCCTGGCCATTAGGTGAGAGTACTAAGAGCCTAGCGTTGAGTTGTGCCGCCTCCACGGGGCAAACTCTTGGGGCGCCTGTCAGTCAATCCTGACTGCCCACTGCGAAGGAGCTCTGAGCTCTAGCAGTTAAAGTCACGGGTGTGGAAAGGCTCTTAGTGCTGCCATTGGGGCACCCGTCAGTCAGCGTTGACTGCCCACTGCGAAGGAGCTCTGAGCTCTAGCAGTTAAAGTCACGGGTGGTTAGGACCTTGGGGCATCCGTCAGCCTAGCCCGGGCTGCCCGCCGCGAAGGGACAGTGCGTCCTAGCGGTTAAAGTCACGGATGGTATAAAACGGGCATAGCTGGCACCTCACCAAACATCCTTGGCCATCGGCTAACAGACAGTGACTTCTGTCGACAAAGCATTGTAGTGTAACTGTAGCCAAAGTTACACTGTGCACAGAACTAGTTTTAGTTTTTGCTTTACCATTGACATACTTTGCACCTTGTATAACCCATTTACATTGCTTGCTTTCTTATTTATCATCCATCTGCTGAATGTGTATAAATTGCTAAGAATTCTTGAGCAAAAGCTTGCAAATTTATTTGAAGATGACAAACACTATATACTCTGTTACAATTATGTTTGTATGGTTCAGCAGACCTGAATGAATCTGACTTGAATTTGCAGCCATCCAGTTTGATCTGCTTTAAATTTTACGATTATTCCTTGATCAGTCCTGAATCAAATAAAAATGTTTCTGTAACTGCCCCTGTTGCATGTCACATTGCTAGAGGCAGAAAGCATCCATGTTTCTAATTACTTCTGTTTATATGTAGCTGTATTTATTAGCAACATTTCAGGGTAGCTGGCAATTAAAATGGAAAAATAAATAATACATGACGCATTTTTGTTCAAGCTAATCTTGGTATTCTAACACTAACAAGCTGTGTTTGAGAAGAGGCTATGCCATTTCATTTTGTTTGTGTTGATTGTTTGAAAGCTCTTTCTGTAATTGGAATGTGAAAAGCGTACATATGGTGTATTGTTGGAAAAGGATGTCAGAAATAGAACTAGAGGGTTTTGTTATGATGCACAGGAGTAGAGATGAATGATTTTATCTCATCCATAAAATTATTCTAAAATATTATAATAATATATGCTAATAACTTGAAACAGTGTAATAACAGCATCAACATCTGTAATGTTGCTAGCATTAGTGTATTGTACTTTTTTTATAACAGAAGAAGTGTCCTGAAACCTGACCCCTTATTTGAAACTGGGTATTTTATTTATGCATGTATTTACTTGTTGAAAGCTGAGAATGCCTTAATTGAATTTCCCTCTTTTCTTCCTTTGCTAGTGGGTATCAAAACTTTTTCACAGTGTCCTGCTGCCACTGAATGTAAATTAGTAAATTATTACTTGAAGTGAAATGGTTGCTGGGAGATTACATAGCCAGAGTATGCTTCTCATACTCTCCATTTTTTTGTAGCCAATCTTGCTGTCACTAACAGAATTATACTGACCATGCAAAATGAAAGACAAGCTATAAGGGACATGGTTTATTTGGATTGCAATTTATTCACTTAACATTTCTGGGAATATGTGCTAATAAATCATATCACGTAGATTATCTAAGTCTCCTTTTCCCATCATTCTGTAGAGAATACCCTTCTGTACATCCACTTCCAACTCCTGTTTATGAGAGAACAGAGTCACTTCTGGAACTAGTATCTGCACTGGGCAGCTGCTGTGTCTGCTACCTAATGAGTTTTGACATGTTGACTTAATCTCCTTACTTACTGCACTGGTTCTCTACTGGTTGTGTGGAAGGCAGAAAAGTTCACCCCACTGCCCCTGCCCCCATATGAGCTACCCTGACTATGAGGAAAAAAAGAATTCTTTCTGCTATAAAATTTAAATAAATAAATAAAATAGCACAAGCTGATCAATAAACCTGTTCCACTTTAGTCACCTGTGGGGATGACGGTTGCAACTGGCCACTGATTGACCAAGGTGTTCCCTGGGAAATTCATGGACTATAAATACCCTTCCCTTCCAGTGCAACTGATCTGATCGCTTCCAATGCTCCATCCCAGATCTTCTCTGATACATTCACCTTTCCTTTTATAATGAACTGCAGTTAGTGATACTTAGGGAAGGGTTGAGCAAACTTTTTCCAACAGGCCACACTTTTCATCCCTGCAGTTAGGACCCTCCCCCGCCGCACCTTCCTAATGTCATCCAAACTGGTGGGAAAACTGATGGCACGTGTAGAAAAATAAATAGGTTGAAGGTAAAAGATTTATTAATGGGTATATAAATGCCACACATACATTCAAACAGTAACACGTCAACATTTTTAATAAGCTGGATGAGCCTCAGACCCAGCAGCTGATTGTGCTGTATCCCCCTTATGAAATTTCACTCCTTCCCCTAACGGGCCAACCCCCCACTGTGTGCACTGCTGCCATAAGGAACCTTTTTACTATTACTTTCTGCTGGCCAGATAAAGACCCACAGTATTCAGTTGCATTAAGCATACCCTGAAGTGAAAAAATTTGCATTCCTGCAGAAGCTGTTGTAAGGTTCTGGACCAAGCATTCCTGTCAGGAAAGGAACATTTTCTTTTTGTCTTCAGAAAGATGTGACAGACTTTACAGTATCCTACAATATCTTGAACAAACCTTATTGAACTGAGTAAAGATGTTAAACTCAATTCAATAAGGCTGAAGTGTCCACAATAATGAAAATGCAATTGTCTGTGCCATCAAGGGATTGTCTGCATTTCCATGGGAAGGATAAACAGGAAAACTTAAGGGTGTAATAAGACAAATTTGCGAAGGTTCTAACATCTCCACAGAAATACCTGGAGAGGTCTACATATGCTATTTCAAACCAGATTCTCCAGGGACTAACAGACAAGCTATTTTTGGATGAATACCTGGGTTTTATACTGGTGCCAGTCCTTCTTCTGATCCAACCAGCAGATAGTTTGGAGGGATATTGGCCTGCTGAGGTGTCATAAGACTGAATGCTTTCTCTGAGCTGAAGTTGTAATGAACTTATGACCGAAAAGAACAGCTCTGAATAGGGTGTGAGGGATTTATCACCAATCAGACGTCTTTCTGAAGTGAGATGGTGATCTTTGCTATACTCGGGAGCATGACTGCATATTTTTCTGTCCAATATATTTCCACCTTAGGAATAGACTTGCTTGCTTAGAAACAACTGACAATGGTGGCTATCACACTGTGAACTGCTTTTGAGGAGAGAAGCAAAACAAGAGACAGCATTTCAGTCACTCAGAAAATCACAGTATTGTCACAAACAACTGTGCAGCCTGGACGTACTCTGGACAAAAGGGAGAGAGAGAGATCTCTACACAACCTGTCAGTCTCCTTTTTAAACTCTTGCTAATTGTTTGTAGTTTTTGGGTAGATGGGATCCAAGGTCTTTATAAAATATATACTTAGGTCAAGATGCAATATTGTAATTCTTTCTACAATTTGAATTTTCTTCTGTATTTCCCAGTGTCTGTCCTACTCTTTTTTTTCACCCAATCCCACTATCATATAACTGCTCATTTCTGCCCAGCTTTCCCCTGGAAATATTTTAAGAGGCACTTCCATTTTCCTAACTTTAATTACCAGCCTTCTTGTATTTCTCAGTAAATACTGAGTGTGCAGTCTGTATAACGTGTTACGGCTACTTTTTCCCCAGAACAATGGTGAGTTTCAAATAATTATAAGATATTGTACTGGCATGAGCAGAATATTTGCATATATTTTTGTTCATTTAAAAAGCTCTAGAAGCAATTTGGTCTTGAAATGAAGATTTGTAATGAACAACCTGTGTATTATTTTTCTGGAAAGAATATTAGCAATGAAGGTTGTAGACCACTTATAGACCCAGGAAGTGGGTAGCAGTCTAGTGGAGAGAGGTTGGGAGCCAGCTATTCTGGGTTCTATCCCAGGCCTGTGAGTGAGGGTGTGAATCTAACCTAGGGGCTAGATCAGAGGGCTATGAGTATCCCACTACCCATAAGGCATAATGCCTCTGTCAACAGAGATATACCGACAGAAAGCTGGTTGGATGTTCTGGGGGATGGGGGGCTTCTATTGACAGACAGGGCATCTGGAACAACGACAAGCTCTGTCTGTGGTGCAATTCTGCTGATAGAGTGGCTGACCCATCTGGCCTCTCTCTATGGACAGAGCAGATCACTTTTGTGATCTGCTTGGCAGTTTGGCTACAATCACCCAACAGAAATTTTGTCAGAAAGTATCTCCCAACAAAAGCTTCTGTTGACAAATCTCTGTAATCTAGACATAGCCAATGATAAGTAAGTCCTGAAACTATCAGTCTGCTTGGTGCCTCAGTTCCAGCAAAATGTTTATTTAATCAGTAAAATGCAAACCACGATGTGTTCTCAGAGCATGTCTGATCCATGATTGTGTTGCCTTGTGCGCTCCTGCATCATCAACAGAACTGTGGTTAGAGTACTCTTCTGGAATATGGGAGATCAGATCCGAAACACTAGTCTGCCTGAGATCAGAAACTTGACCCACGGTTCTCCACTTCTCATCATATGCCCTAATCATTGGATAATGGATATTCGAGGTTTCTCTTGTGTTGAAGCTATTCCACTTCATATTAATAACCAAGCATCCATTGGAGCAAGGAATGAACCAGATGTCTCTCAGGTGAATGATCTTACCCCTGGGATATAGATTCATTTTATTTTGTAGAAAAACTCCCAGGTTATATATCACAGAGAGAATACAAAATACATAGAGACCCCCAGAAACATAATCTTCAGTGGGAACCAAGGATCTTATCTTATAACCACTTTTCCATGTATTTGTAAGAAATTAGAAGAATAAGAGTATCTACTATAGAATGGTCTGACCCAAAAGCCACAAAGTCAATAGATTTTTTTGTTTCAGTGGTCTTTGAATCATATCTTTGTTTACTTGTTATTAAAAATTAATTACCAAAACAGACAAATCATTCTGGCCAGGGCCTACTTCATGGGAGGTGGGAGTGCTGAGGAGATGGGATTAGCAGTAGATCAGGGTGATGTGAGAAAAAGTACCCCATCCCAGCAGTATGCACTCATGACGCCCTGTGCTTGGCGCTCTATTGTTCAATTAGCTCTCATTTTCAAAAAGCATTAATTGGTTCTGAGTTAATTGCATGTGCCAACTGATTAATTGTTATCCCCTAATTATTCCTGATTAAAATATTCACAATGTAAAGAAAGATTTTAGAAAGGCACAGGTTAACTCATGAAAGGGCAGACAAATGTTTTGCACAACGAGCACATCCGTGTCTTATAATGCCAGCTATGCCAGAGCCATGAAAACGCCTGTTTCATTTTCATGAAAAATTGTAAATAAGAAGCATGCAGCATTATCTCTCATCGATACAAACAAACTTGTTTGTCCTAAAGAGTGGCTGAATAAGAAGTAGGGCTGAGTGGACTTGTAAGCTCAAAAGTTTTGTTTGAGTGTACTTATGCAAAAATGTGACTTTTATAAGTTGTACTTTCATGTTAAAGAGCTTGCACTATGTAATTGCACTGACAATTTTTTTCATTTTTTTTAAAGGGAAGTTATTTGTATTCAAAATTATAAAGTGATCACTGCCACTTTGTGCATTGTAAGTGAAATTAATATATTTGAAAACGTACAAAAACATAAGACATATTTATAATACTTAAAATTGGAATTCTTATTGTTAATTGGTATTATTATTTAGCAGTGATAGTAAAACTGTGATTAATCACAACTAATTTCAATCTAGTTAATTCATTTTTGATTTAATCACTTAAGTTAACCACAATTAATAGACAGCCTTAATATGGTTCAGATCTACACAAAAAATGCCTTTGTCTTCAAAAGAACAAAACTTGTCAGTTGTTCTATTGCATTCCATGACTATTTACCTCTGAAAAGGAAAATGGTTTCGTATGAGCTAAACAGAGTTAAAATAACCTGTCTGATTTTCTCTAGAATGAGAAGAAAAATAACTTTTAATCAACAACGAATGTGCAAGCAACTAGTCACATTGCTCATTTAGTGAAAGCCTGTAAAATATTGTGACTGTACTACTGTGAACATCAATATTTAATTTGTGTCATGGTTTTTGTTATGAGTAAATGTTCATGTAACATAATACATCAAGGAACTCTCTATATTGGATATAATAAATGGAGACTTTAGCAACTTAAACAGTATAAACACGCAGAAGTTCATTTTAATGGCAAACGTATTTTAGTTAGGTCTTGAATATTTGTGTTTTTAATCAGTAGGTAATTTCAAAACTAAGGTCATCAAGTTTCATGTAGTGTTTAGTTACACTAAAACAGAATACATTAAAATAACCAATGCGTTCATTTCAGCTATGTATTGCTCTTTATGTGCCATGTAGCATGATATCATCGCACCACTTTAAAATGTTTAAACCTGAGAAAGTAAAAACACCATCTTGTTCTTTTTGGCTATTATGAATAAAGGCCTTGAAACATCTATTTTTTTTGAAGGGGAATTTTTAGTGTTGAAAATGATATGTGAGGAACCCGGTGCTCCCTGTAAAGATTGAAATTATAAATGCTTACTATATCCATCAAGAACATTAACGGGTGAAAGCTATTAATCTCAGACTGAGAAAGAGATATTCACTATGGAGCCACAGGCCAGATCGTCATCTGGTGGAAATCAACATAACATGTCAGTTTCCTCAAAGGGAATATTCTAATTTATACCAGAGGATCCAGCCCATTAAGGAATAACATCTGAAGGAAAAGAGATCTTTAATCACTGTCCGTAAAGGTACTAAGTCCAAAGGAAGATGATATGCCTCTGGTAGCAGCCAGCTTGAGCTGAGCTTTAATATTAATCAATGTGATACAAATATAGAATACCAATTTTCAATACAACTTTGTTGTATTCCAATTTCCGAAGAAAGCATGGACACAGCAAGAAGGCAAATTAGCTTGATCTGTCAAGGACCTTCCGACTCCTGTAAAATAAAGAACAAAAGAACTTAAGGACTCTATTTTTTATGAGAAAACGTTATATACCAAATTCAGATATTAGATCAGAAATGGCATCGTTATTTTTTCCATAAAAATTATATTGTCCAGAAAGAATTACTCTTTAATGAAATGTATGGGTAGCATTATCCAAAAAGTTGCAAATGGAAATGTTTCCTGTAGTACAATAACTTCATAAGGAATAATAACAATTATAAGATTGGGTTAGAAGCTATTATTGCCTAAGTAGTTTAAAATGAAATTGTTGAAGGAGAAATGTTATACTATAGTAATCAGTGAAACATGCTATAAACTGCTCTATGGTATCTGTGGAAGATCACTTCTAAGTCTTTTATTTTTCTCAGGCAAGGTCTACCCTAGGTAGTGCAGTAGATTTCACATATTCAGTTCTAACTGTGTCAATTGTGTAGCTAGAATTAACATATCTAAAATGAACTTACCTGACCATCTTCACTGAGGGATGTCAATGGGAGTATCTCTCCTGTTGACATCCTTTATTCCTCTTGATAGCCAACTCCAGACAGACCAATTTTGCACCTCTTTATGGGTCAATATTCCCAGAAGTGTACACATGTCCTAAGATACCTTATATTGCTATAAAAGGGTCACACTGATGGCAAGTCTTTCTGGCCATTCTGGAAACTAGTTGTGCCCTCTAGGACCACCCTCTTTTAGCAATATCTTGTCCATCATTACCTGTCTTCTTCAGAATCCTACCATAACAGGACCTGCAGCCCTTCCTGACTCCGGTGCCCCTTCCACTGGGTAATGCCTTCTGGCAGTGCCTACCTCTGGGTTCCTCCCCAAGTGGGAGTTGGATTTATATACCCCCACTCATCACCATAGTGACCCACTGAAGTCCTTAGTCTAACCTCTTCCCTTAGGCTATCCACTGCAGTCAGAATTGGCCACTCTTATTGTTCACAAGGAGAGGTGGATCTGGCAATCAGTCTTTGTCCCTCCAGATCAGAACAGAGAATGAGAGAGAGAGAGTTTTATACAGCCCACCGGGGACTTGGCTTGCTGCTTTAAGTCTTCTCCTGATTAGATTCTGCCTCAGCCATCTCCAAGGGCTGCTTAATACCTCTTTTTAGCTAGTGAGGGGCAAACTCTCCACCACAGTTACTCAATTGTTTGGAAAAATATGCAGTTGTAGCTGATACTTTTTCCGGGTGGACAGAAGATATACATCTAACAGGGCCAGGCCAGAAAACATTATTGTTTTGTGACAAATTTAAGTTTCATTTTCCTTTTGTGCTTATTCAGACTCCATGTCTAGAGTGCAGGCTTCTATCAGGAGACAAGAGCTTTCCCAAGCGAAGTCTGTCATGTATGAACAGCACTTCCACTTTTCTGAGACCACCCTCAGAAAAGATGAAGTGTTCTGTCATGGCATCCCTGTATACCCCACGCCAGGAGGAATAAGGGATATCTCAGCAGAAGGGCTTTTCCTGAAATCCTGAAATTTGTCTCCATGTGGCCACGGAGAAAAATTTTCTCCCTCCTCCTTGAAACTCTCTTTTAGGTATTTGAAAATTGCTATCATGTTTCCTTTAAGTCTTTTCATTTCTAAACTAAACACTCCTAGTTCTTTCAGTCTTTCCTCATAGCTCATGTTCCCTAGATGTTTAATGATTCTTGTTTCTCTTCTCTTGGCCTTCTCCAGTTTCTCCGTATCTTTCTTGAAATGTGATGCCCAGAAATGGACACAAAACTCCAACTGAGGCCTAATCAACATGGAGTAGAGTAGAAGAATGATTTCTCCTGTCTTGCTTAGAACTCTCCTGTTAATGCATCCCAGAATCACATTCATTTTTTTTTTGAAACACCATCACACTGTTGACTTATATTTGGCTTGTGGTCCAGTATGACCCCTAAATCCCTTTCTGCAGTATTTCTTCCTAGACAGTTGCTTGCTAATCTGTGTGTATGAAGTTGATTTGTCCTTCCTAAGTGGAGTACCTTGCATTTGATCTTATTAAACTTAAACATATTTACCTGAGACTATTTCTAGTTTGTCCAGATCATTTTGAGTTATGACCCTATTCTCGAAAGCAGTTGAAACCTCTCCCAACATGTTATCATCTGCAAACAAAATAAGCGTACTCTCTATGCTAATTTCTGAGTAGTTGATGAAAATATTGAACAGGACTGGTATCAAAACTATAACTACTCACTGAGAATGGCTATCCTGCCAGTTATGTGCCCACCTATAGTAGCCCCATCTAAGTTTTATTTACCTAGTTTATTGATAAGAAGATCATGCAAGATCATATCAACTGTCTTACTAATGTCTAGGTATACATTCCTTCCTTTCCTCAAGACTTGTTATCCTGTTAAAGAAAGATATCAGGTTGCTTTGACATGACTTATTCTTTACAAATACATGCTGGCTTTACCTATCACCTTATTTTCTTCCAAATGTTTGCAGATGAATTCCTGAATTACTTGCTCCATTATCCTTCCCAGCACAGAAGTCAAACTGATTGGTCTGTAGTTTCCTGGGTTGTTCTTATTTTCTTTTTTATGGATAGGCACTATATTTGCCCTTTTTCATTCTTCTAAAATCTCTTCCAACTTCCAAGACATTTTCAAAGATGACAACAAAAGGCTCAAAAATACCTCCTCTATCAGCTCCTTGAGTATTCTAAGATGGATTTTATTAGTCCCTGGTGACTTGCAGACATCTAACTTTTCTAAATATTTTTTCACTTGTTCTTTTTTATTTTATCTTTTAAACCTAACCCCATCCCACTATCATTCACTCTGTTAGGCATTCTTCATCAGACTTCCTGGTGAAGACCAAAACAAAGAAGTCATTAAACATCTCTGCCATTTCCAAGTTTCCTGGTATTATTTCTCGCTCCTCACTAAAGAGTGGGCCTATTCCTGGGTATTCCTCTTGCTCCTAATGTATTTTTAGAATGTCTTCTTGCTATCCTTTATAACTCTAGCTAGTTTAAGCTTGTTTTGTGCCTTTGCCTTTCCAATCTTACCCCTCATATATATATATAGATAGATAGATAGATAGATAGATAGATATAGATATAGATATCTATCTATCTATCTATATAGTTTGCTTATATTCATTCTTTGTGGTTTGTCCTAATTTCCACATTTATATTACTCCTTTTTGATTTTGAGATTGTCCCAAGGCAGTTGTTTACCATACTTGCCATCTTTCCTATGCAATGGCATAGCTTACTTTTGGGTCCTTAATAATGTCCCTTTGAAAAAGTGCCAACTCTCTTCAGTTGTTGTAACTCTTACTCTTGCTTCCCAAGGGACCTTACCTACCAGCTCTCTGAGTTTACCAAAATCTGCCTTCCTGAAATCCATTGTCTCTCTTTTGCTGTTCTCCCTTTCAACATTCCTTAGAATTATAAACTCTGAGATTTCATAGTCACTTTCCCCCAAGCTGCCTCCCACTTTCAAATTCTCAACCAGTTCCTCCCTATTTGTTAAAATCAACTCTAGAACAGCTTCCTCTATAGTAACTTTTTCCACCCTCTTAAAAAAAAATGTCTTCGGTGAAGTCGAAGAACTTACTGTATAGTCTGTTCCTCACTGTGTGAGATTTCCAACATATGACTGTGTAGTTGAATTCCCCCATCACTACAAAATCCTGCTCTTTGGATTATTTTGTTAGTTGTTTAGGAAAAGGCTCATCCACTTCTTCTGCTTGGGACTGTAATCTGTAGCAGGCACCTAGCATGACACCACCCTTGTTTTATTCCCATTTTAACCTAACCCAGAGACTTTCAATGAATCTGTCTCCTGTGTCCACCTCAACATCAGTCCAGGTGTGCACATTTTTAGTATATAAGGCAACACCTCTTCCCCGTTTATCCTGTCCATCGTTCCTCAGTAAGCTGTATCCTTCTATACCAATATTTCAGTTGTGTATGATCTCATCAAATCTTGACAATATCAATTATGCCATAGTCATATTTATTTATTAGGACTTCAAGTTTTTCCTGCTTATTACCCATACTTCTTGCATTTGTATATAGGTATCTAAGATATGTGTTTGATTTTGCCTCCCAGTTCTGCCTATTCCCTCTTTTTTCTCTGCTATTTTAACCCCATGACCCCTCCCATTTCCAACCCAACTTCCAGGTCTCCAGGTTTTTTACTTACATATGGGGTTTGGTCACCTGTCCCAGTCGAGCCTATTTTAAAGCCCTCTTCATTAGGTTAGCCAGTCTGGATCCAAATAGTCTTCCCATTCCTTGAAAGGTGAACCCCATCCCTTCTTAGTATTCCTTCTTGGAATAACACCTAATAGTCTAGCACTTTAAAGATTAACAAATTTATTAGGTCGGTAATATTTCAAAGGGATTCTGTGCCAAGCTGAGAGAACCAACCTTGGGCAAATTGCTTAAAACCGGGCCACTTACTGCACAGGATAGAGTCCCTTTGTGAATAGCGTGAACCAAGCCAGCCACAAATACCTCTGCTGCCTGTCTGGCTAACCAGAAGCTACACAAGTAAACCCATAGATTCTCCAGCTGCTCCTGATGCCCAAACCAAGAACCCTTCTTACTCAGGTGAAAGGTTATGAAAAGCTATTTTACCAAATCCACACATTCTTCCAGGCTCTGAAAGGTCTAGCCACATTCCCAGGTCAATATATACTCAGGTCTTACACAAAACAGCATGTTGCATGCTTTAGAATCTAAAATCTAAAGGTTATTTACAAAGAAAAAAAGAACAGGACATGAGAGAAAAGTTGTTAAAGTAAAATTGTAAAATCATTGTAAAAGTTATTGATTCAGGATGTAGCTGATGGCATGTCCTGCTTCTTGAAAAACTTTAAAAATATGTCCCATGAGGGACGGATCCTTAGTTCATGCAGGCTTAGTTCATGAGTATTGAAAAACAAAATGGTAACTGCCAGGGACATGGTTATAGACTTGCCACGTGAAGGGAAAAACCCTTCCTTCCTCACATAGTAAATGGAGGATCACCTGATCAGGTTGCCTGTTGTGGCATTCTGCCATTGGCTGCTGGGTTAGACAGCATGTCGCAGTCAATGTGGATTCAATGTGTTGGTCTCTGTTCCTTTTCTTCAGCCCACGTCACCTGACTGGAGAGGTGACCACACCTTTCCCTGTGAATCCTTAGCTCTAAAACATTTCTAATACAGGTAGAGAAACAATATATATGACTTTACATACAAACATGGCACAGATATACAAGTGGCATAAACAGATTCAGAGCATTGCCAGTTTCCATTGGACACCTTACATGGCCCACTTGGCACAAGATTTGGTGCAAATTTAATATATTGATTACAGAAATCATTTTATATTTGTTGTAAAAATCCAGTAATGTCTCAGTTATGAGCTTTTGGCCATGCCTACACCAGTCAAAAACTTCGAAATGGCCATGCAAATGGACATTTCGAAGTTTACAAATGAAGCGCTGAAATACATATTCAGTGCCTTATTAGCATGCGGGTGGCAGTGGCACTTCAAAATTGATGCGGCTCGCTGCCGCGTGGCTCATCCAAATGAGGCTGCTTTTTGAAAGGACCCCAGCGACTTTGAAGTCCCCTTATTCCTATGAGCAGATGGGAATAAGGGGACTTCGAAGTAGGCGGGGTCCTTTCGAAAAGGAGCCCCGTCTGGACGAGCCGTGCCAATTTCGAAGTGCCACGGTCTCCCGCATGACAATGAGGCACTGAATATGTATTTCTGCACTTCATTAGTAAACTTCGAAATGGCCATTTGTGTGGCAATTTCGAAGTTTTTGGCTAGTGTAGACATAGCCTTTGTGGGTAAAATGGAGTACAAAAATAGAATCCAAGGTTTATATGGTGGCAGGGGGAGGTTATTTGCAGCTAGTATGGCCAACTAATGAAACAATTTAGGTCTGAAGGGCTGTGTCTACACGTGCACGCTACTTCGAAGTAGTGGCACTAACTTCGAAATAGCACCCGTCGCGGCTACACGCGTCAGGCGCTATTTCGAAGTTAACTTCGACGTTAGGCGGCGAGACGTCGAAGTTGCTAACCTCATGAGGGGATCAGAATAGCGCCCTACTTCGACGTTCAACGTCGAAGTAGGGACCGTGTAGACAATCCGCGTCCCGCAATGTCGAAATTGTGGGGTCCTCCATGGCAGCCATCAGCTGGGGGGTTGAGAGACGCTGTCTCTCCAGCCCGTGCGGGGCTCTATGGTCACCGTGGGCAGCAGCCTTTAGCCCAGGGCTTCTGGCTGCTGCTGCTGCAGCGGGGGATTCATGCTGCATGCACAGGGTCTGCAACTCATTGTCGGCTCTGTGGATCTTGTGCTGTTTAGTGCAAGTGTGTCTGGGAGGGGCCCTTTAAGGGAGCAGCTGGCTGTTGAGTCCGCCGTGTGACCCTGTCTGCAGCTGTGCCTGGCACCCTTATTTCGATGTGTGCTACTGTGGCGTGTAGACGTTCCCTCGCAGCGCCTATTTCGATGTGGTGCTGCGCAACGTCGATGTTGAACATCGACGTTGCCAGCCCTGGAGGACGTGTAGACGTTATTCATCGAAATAGCCTATTTCGATGTCGCCACATCGAAATAGGCTACTTCGATGTAGGCTTCACGTGTAGATGTAGCCAAGAAGTGGGTCTGCCCTATGAAAGCTCACCTAATAAATTATTTTGTTAGTCTTTAATGTGCTACTTTACTGCTTTTTTGTTTTGATAGTGTATAGACTAACACGGCTTTCTCTCTGTTACGAATTTAAGTAGGGCGTGTCCCATTCCTGTGAATATCAAAGGCAGAGAAATTGCCCTTGTCTTGCATAAGATAGCTGACATCTCTGTTCAAGGCCTACTTTAAACGTGTCAAATTTGCAAATGAATTCAGTGTCAGATGTCTCCCTCAGTAATCTTGTCGTAAAATCCTTTTGCTACTTTAAAATCCATGATTAAATGTACAGGGGGGTTAATGTAGATTTAGGTGAAATCCAATTCCTGATGTTGGATTTATGTCCATGTATCCTTTGGGGCAGGGACTGCCCAGTTTGTCCAAAGTACATGGCAGAGGTGCATTGCTGGCACATGATGACATATATCACATTACTGCTGTGTTTATATTACACACAAATTTCAAAACCTGAATTTTGAAAACTGGAATCGAAAGAAGAGATTTTGAAAGAACGCTTCTACACACACAAAGTGGATAGTAATAACAACCTGCTCTTTCTGAAGAGTTTCCCCTTCTTTCAAAAGAGAGCGTCTACACAGCATTGCACGCTTTTTTGAAAGAGCAAGCCAGGGAATGCCGAGCATGTGGTTGCATGGCTGACAAGCCTTTCTAGGGCTCACAGCCAGCCTCCCTGTTACAGGGCACCTCCCGAACACACCCATTTTTCTTACGCAGATGGCTGCTGAGCTACAGACATCATTGTACACCCTGTGCTCTGAGCAAATGCTGCCTTGTATAGAGCCCCAGCAGATGTCCAAAGGCGGCATCTCTCCTGACTCCAGGGCTCAGCTGGCCATGGTCATCCTGGCCCTGGTGGAAGCCCTGCAGTCCACAACCCCTCCCATTGGGGTAATGAAGGACCTTTCCACTGGGCATTGTCAGTGCCCAGTTCCTGTCCACTCTGGCACCTCTGGAGTTACCCCAGCAGCAAACACTGGTGGAAGTGGCTGGTGATGGGCCAGTGGGGTCACTAAAGGTGGCTCCAGAACTGTAGGATATCAACTTTTGGGGCTGTACTCCTGGAGGTAAATCAGGCTGGGGTCCCACATCCACCACAGGGAAGAAGGAGTGAGTTCCTGGGCTTGGGGGGCTATAGGCAGCTCACAGTGCAGGTTCAATTGCTAATGCTTGCCTCACACAGATGGTCCAGGCAATCAACCATGTTGTCCTGTGGAGAGCAATCTGGGTTGGGGATCTTGATGCTGCCATGGCAGGATTCATAGCCATCGGGTTTCCCAACTGCTTTAGTGCCTTCAATGGAACCCATATAGCTATCCACGTCCCAGATCACAGTGTGAGGTGGTATATAAACCTCAAGGAGTACCACTCAGTGGTGTTGCAGACCCTTGCGGATGCCAAGAACCTCTTCACCAACATTGATGTGGGTTCGTCCAGATGACCCCCCTTCTGGCTTGGGTGCCAAATGGAGGAGGGAGTCTACATCCCTGCCCAGGAGCTTCCATGGGAGCCATCACATGGGCTCCCTGAGTCATGGCTGATGGCTCATACCCCTTGCATCTGTGGCTGATGCGCCCCTACACAGAGCACATCACCCCGCATCCAGGATAGTTTTAACCAGTGCCTCAATCATGCCCACAATACAATGGAGTGAGATTTTGGGTGCCTAATGGGCTTTTTTTGTTGCTTACATGCATGCCTGGACATCAGACTTTACAGTGTCCCCAGGATGATCATGGCTTTTTGTGCTCTGCACAGCATCATGAAGAGCAAGCATGAGCAATTCATGCAGGGGTGGGCTACAGATGGCAGCACCATCTATGAGCAGCCAGCCACGGTCCCATGCTGCCAGACACACAGGAATGGGGTTAGGGTCTGTGAGGCTGTCTGAGAGACCTTTGAACAGGAGCCTCACTGACTCTCCCCCAGGTACCCTCCAGTCCACAGCCACTCCGTGCCACTGCCCCCCACACACCTGCCATGCATCATAGCCCCAAAAAGCACAGAGAACACCAGGGTGCACAAAAATGCTCTTTAGTTACAGTTATGAACACAACTAACCACACACAAGCAAATGTAAATAAAAGTCACTTAATGGTAAATGGGTACCTGGTAGTTCTAAAAGGGCTATTTACAGGGGTGAATGGGGGAGAATGATATACAGTGGGGTGCAAACAACTCAGAAGAGGGGCCATGGGCAAGGGAGGGCCTATTCTTCCATGGGGGTGGAAGGTTGGGCCCATAGGTGGGTGCAGGGGCCCCTGCCACCCCGGGTCCTGGGGACCTGTAGGGGCTGGGATAAGGCAGGGACTACAGGAAGGAAGGGCCAGGAAGTGGGTGATGGCAATGTCTTGGTCTGGGAGATGTGGGGGCAGGATCACCCTGGAGCACACTGGCAATCAGCCACCAGGCCAGTGTGAGCCAGGCATCTAGGGAGAGGTTGGCTGGAATCAGGGTGGTCAATTCAGGGGCAGGAGGGGTGATGACAGGGGTGATGGCAGGGAGGCAGCAGGGGGATTGGCATGGGAGAGAAAGGGGGACTACAGGGTGCTCTGGCTGTGGGTGGGCAAGGTGTTGGAGTGCCACGGTCACCTCATGCCAGACCTCCCACCACCAGGCCTTGTCCTCCTGGTCCATCTGGAGCCACTGCCAGAGGATGATTGCTTGCTCCTGGATGGTGGCAGTGTGGGCAGCTGTGACCTTGTCCTAGTCATGGCAACAGTGGCGATTCTTCCTGGGTTGAGCAAGCACCAGCCTGGGCACTGGCCTGGGTGCCAAGGACAGGGATTCCTTGGCTCCATTGGAGGGCGAGGCAGGACTGCTGGCTCCCAGGATGGGACTGTCCCAGCTCTCGGAGGATGATGCTGAGGAGACACAAGGGGAGAGTGAGACAAAGTCACATTGCTGCCACCCAGCCCTATGGGACTCACCTCGGCCATCCCCAAGATGTCTCCTGATCCACCATCCACTCACACCCCCCCAGAGTTCCCATGTGTCCAGTGGAGCCAAATCTGTGGGTGCACTGGATGCAGTCTGCCCCACAACTTTCCATCCCATTCGGGAAGGTTGTGGTGCTGTCTGCAGGTATTGGGTGCTGACACTCCTGGGCCTGGGACATGGCTGCGGGATGCAGGGAAGGGCAGCCCCCTCAGCCTAGTGTTCCTGAATCACCATGTACTTACCTGGGGCTCCAGAGAACAGATCCAGGGAGATGTGGCTCAAGGGAGCCATGCTGGAGGAGCCAGAGTGATGGCGATGACCAGGAGCCCTCCTCCTCCGAGACATTCTCCAGCTATTCTGCCCTGGTCTGGCCTGAGGGTACTGGCTGGTCCTGAGTCCTTGGCTCAGGGTCATTTTCAGAGCTGGCTGTGTCAATGACAGCCACCAGCCCTTTCTGGCCCTGGCTGGCCTCTGGCAACTCTTCCTGAGGGTCCCGGGGGTCTTGGCTGCTCACCATTGGACTGGTGAGGTGTGCTGCTGGTGTGTGGGAGCAGCTGGAGGGTGTGGCTGCTGGAGCTCATGCTCCTGAAGCTGCCAGCACATTCTCAGATTCCTGGGGTTTCTGGATCCTTGCATCTTTAAGGGCAGCTGGACCCAGGCAGAGTAAAGCTGGGGCTGGCAAGAGCATATCCAGGCTCCCTTCAGCCATCACTATGCAGGACCCACTCTTTCAAAAGAGTGGTCTGAGAATGTTTATACATGCCCTTTTTTGAAATTCAATTTCTGAAGGATCTGCTTTTCCTGAAATCAGATGGGATGAGCAATTTAAAAATGCACACCCCTTTTGGCCAAAAATAATTTCGAAAGAGGCCGTTATGTGTGTAGATGCTCCATGACCTCTTTCAAAATTAGGGTCCCTTTCTAAACTGATTTTGAAATAGAAAGCTAGTGTAGACATACCTTGGTAGATGTGCATACGTATGAGTTCCCGATAGTGTGGCTGATATCAGATCCTGGGATGATGTCACTTGCATGGATATGTATAGATAATGAAGAGCTGGTATTGTTTCTGCTGAAGGATTTCTTGAAACCATTCAGAAATATAATGGAAGCCTTCTCATCTTTCACTTGAAGATGAAGTGGCATTTGAATCTTTAAAACAGAGAACTACTCTCCTAAGTTGTTTCATCAAGTTAGGTAAATAGGTATTAATAAGCTTAAAACCATTTTAAACTGTAAGGCTAAAAAAGCACTTACTTTCCTAACACGAGGACGCTTCCTTTCATTATGTAGTAATAAAATTAGCAAATTATATCCAGCGGCAAGAACATTACATTATGACATGCTCCATCCATTTAACTTCTATGTTCTCATGATTTTAACGTTTTAAGGGGATAGGTGACAGGCATTCCTTTGCATCTTATTGCCTACAATGCTGTTGATAACGCACCTCATCAGGCTTTCACTTCGCTCTCCATCAGATACTAAAAAGAAATACCTTTCCCAGATTAATCCAATTTGCATTCTAATGTAAAACCTTAACACCAACCTCCTATGCTTTTATATCAATAGATTGGCACATCTGACAGTCACACATTCTGTGCATTTGAAGTGTGTCTCTGCCTTAATGTGGCTCAGGTCATTAAGGTTTAGAAGAGAAAAGAAAATTTTGTTTTGTTTTGAACTTTTCTTGAGGAGGAAAAAAATCTGAAAAAAAGCACTGATCATATTTTCCCTTGGAAAAAAATTGTACAACAGCTGTGATTTATTGTATTCCAATTTTTAAAAAGCTTTCTTTATGTAATATAATAACTATATTAAAATCCTATTTTTATTATCGTCTGACTTCTGAATATATCTTTCATGTGCCCATAACAAGACAATGCAAAGTCAATTTGTCCACTCTATATTCTCTCTCTCTCTCTCTCTATATATATATATGTATACACACACAATAGAGGGCAATGGACCACTTTACCGTCAAATTTCACAAATATTCAAATGGATTTTTACAGCGAAAGTTATATTTTGACAAAAAGGAAATGTCCCTTCCAAATTTCAGTTCTCTGCTGTAAAACGTGGGTACCAGAGCTTTTCAGAGAAAAGTCAAGAAAATGTTTTAATATGAGCAGAAATTTTAATCTGTCCTTGCTCTTGGAAACAGCTGAACCATTTTGGATGAAATAAAACAAAATAAATCTTATGGAAATCTTGAAAATGTTTTAAGCAACAGAAATTCGGGCATTATAATGGGAAATATTGGATAATCTTAATGAGGCAGTGCCACAATCCACACCTGCATTTTATTGAACATCTGGGCTACGTCTACACTAGCCCCAAACTTTGAAATGGCCATGTGAATGGCCATTTCGAAGTTTACTAATGAAGCGCTGAATACATATTCAGCGCCTCATTAGTATGTGGACGGCTGCGGCACTTCAAAATTGACACTATTCGCCGCCACGCGGCTCATTCAGATGGGGCTCCTTTTCGAAAGGACCCTGCCTACTTCAAAGTCCCCTTATTCCTATCTGCTCATGGGAATAAGGGGACTTCGAAGTAGGCAGGCTCCTTTCGAAAAGGAGCCCCATCTGAACGAGCTGCGTGGCAGCGAGCCGCATCAATTTCGAAGTGCCGCGGCCACCCTCATGCTAATGAGGCGCTGAATATGTATTTCAGCGCTTCACTAGTAAACTTCGAAAAGGCTATTTGCATGACCATTTCGAAGTTTGGGGCTAGTGTAGACACGGCCCTGGGGTGCTATCTGATGATAATATATGGTGGATGGGATCAAAAGTTATGGTAATTGTGTATTTTTGTGTGGAGAGTTCTGAAATCCTTAACCAATCAGAACAGAAGGATTTGCATAATCACTGTGCTCATGGAAAATAGTAACCTTGTCAACCTTGTCTACTATTTTTGGTTCTCTGTGCCTTAAATAGTGAGTCTGTTCTGGTATGGCTATAAGTTCCTGACAACACCATCATTGCCACCATGGATGTAGAGGCTCTGTACACTAATATTCCACAAAAAGACAGATTACAAGCGATCAGGAATACATTCCCTGATGTCACTACAGCCAACCAGATATACATGGAGTACCAGATGGCTTATCAGGTAGAAACCATACCATTCTGCACATGTAGGGGGTGAAAGTGCCTGGAGTGCCAGCTGAGATGACACAGATACCTGGGTAATCCCAGGGTACAGAGTCATTCTGGCTTGTGGATATTTGGTGAGCTTCATTCCGTGTTGGACATGTGTATGCAGTGGAGTGGGAAACTAAAAATCCTGCACCACAAATTGTCTTCTTTTCCCTGCTTAAGGGAGTTGGCTTTAATTGTTATGGTTTGCACTTTCCTCAACTTTACTATCCTTCTCTTTCTTCAAGGTCTGCTCTGTTCCTGTAATGTGTTCGGGAGGATGTTTCTGGATTCTGCACTAGTGAAAATAGCCTGAATGCTATGGAGCTGAGGGAACTGCTGAGCGATAGGTTCCCACAATGCACTGCTGCAACAGTCAATATTTGGAGATTTAATGTGGCAGCAATAAGTCAGCTTTGTGGGAACTTTGTGGTGAGATGAGGTGTGTCAAATTCAAATTTATAGGACCCAGCATTATAAAAATGATTGTAATAAAATCAAATTTACATCACAGTGTAGACATAGCCCTAGTGTTGCACAAGTGAAGGCTTCAGTTCAATGAAGTGTTAAGCACATGTTTAATATAAATTGAATGGGACAATTAATGAAAAAAGTTAAAAATGTACCTGAGAAAGTCTCTGAATTACAGTATGCATTCTCCTTGTTGCAAATATACAGAAGATTTGATATCAGATTTCAGGTGACTTAAACTACATTCTGATCCTGCAGTGAGGCTTGTACCAAAGCCCTTTGAAGTATTTGAAGCGTAGGAAGAGTTGCAGTATCTTGGTGTTAAACAACTATAAATTCTCACTTTATTGCAGTGTTATGCTTCTTTTAAAAATTTAAATAACTATTTTCTCAAATGTGTGATTCACACACAGACATTTTTATACATGGTATCTCATTACCATCATTTTAGGAAGGAGGGAGTGACTACCAGAACAAAGTTTATGTTTTTCCCCTTGCTGCCAAATTATTTTAGCAACTTCAAAGTGACTTGAGGGCCTTTTCACTATGGCAGTTGAATTTATTTCTAATGTGCTCAGTAACAGATTATTTTTCTCGCAATGTGTTTGACAGATTTTTATGTATTCATTATTTATCTAATAACGTACAATGAAGTTAAGATGTGAGGAGTTGCTGCCTTATGAAGGGATACATAAATAATACAAGTAGTACTACAGTTTAGTGCTTGATATTGCAGTATGTTGAACATCTTCCATTATCTGAAGTCTGTGGGAGCAGAGTTGTCAGCATCTCCCAGGAGCACGTTAGAAATTGGTGCATAGAACACTGTGACCTTTCATATGAAGATTTTTAAAGTTACAGTTTGGAGATAACCAACCCAAATGTTTAAATCACTAATCAGATCTGTTCGGAGCTCTTGCCTTTGGAAATGTAGAGTAGAAATCTAGGCAAACCATGATATATTGCATTATTTATCGTAACCAATGCTTACATTTGATTTAAAAATATCATAAAAACAGACCTGCATGCTCACAGAGCTTCTTGAAATAATGCTCCCAAGCCGTTAGTTGAAGACAGGCCTCAGGCATGCTTTCTACCTGCTGATTCCCAAACTCAAGGTAATATATATTGAAAAGACTGAAAAAGGGAGATGCAAATATACTTGAAATCCAGCAGGCTTCATTCTTTTCCAATAAATGATGACTTCTGTAGTATTTTCAGAGTCATGATAATTATGTTGGTTCCAAGATATGAGTGGTGCAAGGTGGGTGAAGTACATTTTTACTAGACTAACATCTGCAGGTGAAAGAAACAAGCTTCCAGGTCTGAAGACAAACTGTATGAAGCTTGAAAGCATGTTGTTTTTACCAAGAGAAAATATTAAAAAGATATTAGCATACAACAGTGGTTCCAGACCTGGGTTCCTCAGACCTTGGTATTGCAGAAGGTCTCTGGAAAAAAAAAGATAAATTGCAAAGTTACAATCAATTATTATTTTAAGATTAAATATCTTCAAATAATGGTATTAATTGTTGTTTGAAAATCTATGATGTGGTTTCCTTTTTCATTTAATGAAGTGTACATGGTAGTTATAATTGGTTTTGATGGTGGTCTGTGGGTGATTGGAGGGGGTGAATTCGGGGCCCACACTCAGGAAAAGGTTGTGAAGCACTGGAATAAGATATTACCAGACCCACCTGGTTTCTTCCAGAATCTCAGTTCCATTACTTTATAATATCTGACTTGTTTTTGTGTAGAGTATAGGTACTTTTGGAACTAATTTGGTGACATGCTGTGCAAGAAGAGATACTTTTCAGAAAAGTCCTCAGATGATGGGGACTTAAAAATGCTAGTGGGATTATTCTACATATTCACACTCCACAATCACAATTCCATTGGTTTAGGACAGCTTACATACTTTCATCACAGTAGACCTCTGTGAGTGAACACTTTAGTTCTTGTATGTGGTAGCAGAGAAACTTGCATGCTGAACCTATGTCCTTAGATCATAGAATCACAGAACAATAGAGCTGAGAGAGACCTAAAAAAGCCTTCGAGTCCAGCCCCCTGCTCTAAGCAGGACCAAACCGATCAGATCAGCCCCGCCAGGGCTTTGTTGAGGTGAGACTTAAACACGTCCAGAGATGGAGACTCCACTACTTCCCTGGGGAGACCATTCTAATGCTTCACCACCCTCCTAGCGAAAAAGATTTTCCTAATGTTCAACCAGGACCTTTCCAACCACAATTTGAGACCATTGTTCCATGTTCTGCCATCCGTGACCACTGTGAACAGCCTCTCTCCAGCCTCTTTGGAACCTCCCTTCAGTAAGTTGAAGGCTGTTATCTAGTCCTCCCTCAGTCTTCTCTTCTGCAGACTAAACAGTCCCAATTCCCTCAACCTTTCTTCATAAGTCATATGCTCCAGCCCCCTAATTACTTTGGTTGCCCTCTGCTGGACCCTCTCTAGCGTATCCACATCCTTCCTATAATTGGGGGCCCAGAACTAGACACAGTACTCCAGATGTGGCCTCACCAAAGCTGAATAAAGAGGAATAATCACTTCTCTGGATCTACTGGCAATGCTCCTCTTGATGCAACCTGATAAGTATGTCTTTTGGGAGCAGTTCCCCATATTTGCTTGAAATGGTCCTGCATACACGTCTAATTCTGGGCAAATTGCAGTTAGAAACAAAAAAATAGTGGAAAGGAAAACTGATCCAGTTCAAGCTTCAAGAGTCTCTTCATATTTGGAAATAACACTTACAATGAAATCAGTTATTTTACTAAACTGAACCAGAATAATCATTCAGGAGAACATTATTATACAGGTTGTACCTCCATGGTCTGGCACCTGAGCTGTCCCAAAAGAGGGAGTTTTCCAGACCAGGGGAGTTCAGGGAACTCTCCCTTGGGCCAGCAGGGATCTGCTTCTGGATGCTGGGGCTTTGCACAGCTGACCACTGGACACCTGGCCTCCCAGTTGACAGTGGCTTTGTACCCTTAGCCACATCAGCTCTGAGTCTCCAGCTGGCACAGCTCTGGTCCCAGTTACTGGGGCTCCCTGCCCCATGCCAGCAGTGGTTCTGCACCCCGGCTGCCAGCCACTCCCTGCTCCCAGCTAGCACCAGGTCATTGCCCCAGCTGGAGGAGTTTGCAGTCCCCAACAGCAAGCACATCTGTGTCCCTGGCCACAGGGGCTCCCTTCCCCCAGATAGCAGACCTCCACTCCCAGCTGTTGGGGCTCCCTGCGCCAGGACAGTGGTGCCTGACAACAAAGTCCCAGGATAGAGTGGTTCAACCAGTGTCATACCTTTCTACTATGTGATGCTGTAGTCATGAGGAGGATTCTATAGTCTACAGAAAAAATAAGACTCTTATTGGCAAACACAATGAGATGAAAAACTGTAGGCTAATTAAGTCTCCTCCTCCCATATCTGATAAATGGTCTGTTTTATAGATTATATTTAAACTGTGAGCATGTTTACAAAATGAACAATTTTAGCCTTTAACAAGTCTGGAGAATAGTATCTTAAGAAATGAAATCTAATTGTTCTGTCAGAAACTTATTCTCTATGTAAATGATAGTATATGATTAAGTTCTAACCTAAAGCAATTTCTATTAGACTGATGAAAACCAATTATGAAAATTTCCACCCACACAAGTAATATCAGTCCAGTAATTTGTCTATTATGCATTTACCATCTGTTTATGTGGTGCAGAGATGTTTTTGGAAAGGTGTCATGCTATGAACAGAAATAATACTGCAGCTGTAGTAAATTACAAGAGAAAGCCACAAAGTTGAGAGCTGAGCTGTCAAATAAAATGCTATTGATTTTTAGAGGTTCTTTATCTATTAATTTTGTGTTAAATAACCAATAATTCAGTGTATTTTTAACTCTGAGCCCCCCATTTATATAAATTGCATCAAGTGATTGTGATATTTAAAACACAGTAAAATGGATCACAGGGAAGAAATTAGGATTCATACTGCTTTACTACATAAGATGAAAATGAAAAAGTTACCTTTGTAGGATGGCACTGTATTTTCTATGTTCCAGTTTATCAGATGTCAAGATCATGAAGGGTGAAGACTTACACGTATACTGTACGGCTGGGTCTACACTAGAGAGTTTTGTCAGCAGAAGGGGCCTTCTGTCAACATAACTCAGTGAGCGTCTACATACATAAAGCATTCTGTCAACAGAGTCTCAGGAGAACTCTGCATTTGCTTCAACGGTGTTACCCCTCACAAATTTGAGGAATAGTGCTTCTGTTGACAAAACTCTGTTTTCAGAAGCGCAGTGTAGACCCTTCTGTCGACAGAGAGGGGTTCAGGTTAACCAGGCAGCCCTTGTTGCAAAGGTTCTGGTCAGCCATTCTGTAGACAGAGAGCAGGGCAGTTTGGCTGCTCTCTGTTGATACAGAGGATTGCTCTGTTGATCTGCTTTTGTGTGTAGATGCACGCTGTTGACAGAATTTCTGATGACACAACTCTGTCAACAGACAGAGCAATATCCAGGGGACCATCCAGTGCGAAAGGTGCCTGCTGGTGGAATCTCTCAGGTGACAGGTGGGAGAGCTACAGCAGGAGGTAGCCAGGTTGAGGAGTATCTGACTCCACAAGCAGTTCCTGGATAGTATTCATGTGGGGACAGCTGAGGTAACTGTCCCAGTACACAGGACAGCTGATAAACCACTGGTGGAGAAGGAGATGGATCAGGGTGGACACTGGCAGCTTGTTACTTCTGGCAGTAGGCAGTGTTCCACCCCTGCTCAGAAAACTCCCACCGTGGTACTAGGAAACCGTTACACTGTACTTGATACAGGAGACAAAGAATCGCCCTGAACAGCAGAGAAGCCTTGTACCCCCAAGGCTAGGAAATCTGCTGCCACCACTGCGAGCAGGAAATGTAGAGTAGTGGTGGTCAGGGACTTTCTTCTGAGGGGGATGGAAGAGCCCATCTGTCACCCTGATATTTCATCTCAGAGGAGCAAAGCCCACAGGTAAGTGGAGAACATGGAAACCTGGGAGATGGGTCAGAAATAGGAGGCAGCATGGGCAACAATGTCAGAGTAAAAAGAGGGTCAGGGCAAAACAGGGAGGCAACATCAAATCAATATCTTAGATGCCTGTATACAAATGCAAGAAGTATGGGCAATAAGCAGGAAGAACTGGAAGTGCTAATAAATAAATACAACTATGACATCATTGGCATCACAGAAACTTGGTGGGTTAATACACATGATTGGAATGTTGGTATTGAAGGGTACAGCCTGCTTAGGAAGGATAGACAGGGAAGAAAGGGGCGAGGTGTTGCCTTATATATTAAAAATGTACACACTTGGACTTAGGTGGAGATGGATGTAGGAGATGAACGTGTTGAGAGTCTCAGGGTTAGACTAAGAGGGGTAAAAAACAAGGGTGATGTCCTGCTAGGCATCTACTACAGGCCGCCTAGCCATGTGGAAGAGGTGGATGAGGTTTTTTTTAAACAACTAACAAAGTTATGCAGGGCCCCGGATTTGGTAGATATGGGGGACTTCAACTATCCAGATATATGCTGGGAAACTAATACAGCAGGGCACAGACTATCTAGTAAGTTCTTGGATTGTATTGGAGACAATTTTTTATTCCAAAAGGTTGAAAAAGCTGCTGGGGGAAAGCTGTTCTAGATTTGATTTTAACAAATAGGGAGGAATTGGTAGAGAACTTGAAAGTGGAAGGCAGCTTGTTTGAAAGTGATCATGAAATCATAGAGTTCACAATTCTAAGGAAGGGTAGAAGGGAAAACAGCAAAGTAGAGATAATGGATTTCAGGAAGGCAGATTTTGGTAAACTCAGACAGCTGGTAGGTAAGGTCCCATGGGAAGCAAAACTGAGGGGAAAAACAGCTGAGGAGAGATGGCAGTTTTTCAAAGGGACATTATTAAGGGCCCAAAAGCAAGCTGTCCCGCTGCGTAGGAAAGATAGAAAATATGGAAAAAGACTGCCTCGGCTTAACCAGGAGATCTTGCATGATCTCAAAATAAAAAAAGGCATCATATAAAAATGGAAACAAGGACAAATTACAAAGGATGAATATAGGCAAACAACACAAGAATACAGGAGCAAGATTAGAAGGGCTAAGGCACAAAATGAGCTCAAACTAGCTACAGGCATAAAGAGACACAAGAAGGCTTTTTATAGATATATTAGAACCAAGAGGAAGACCAGGGACAGAGTAGGGCCATTGCTCAGTGAGGAGGGAGAAACAGTAACCGGGAACTTGGAAATGGCTGAGATGCTTAAAAACTTTGTTTCGGTGTTCACTGAGAAGTCTGATGAAGGAATGCCCAACATAGTGAATGCTAGCGGAAAAGTGGTAGGGTTAGAAGTTGAAATAAAAAAAGAACAAGTTAAAAATCACTTAGGAGAATTAGATGTCTGCAAGTCACCAGAGCCTGATGAAATGCACCCTAGAATACTCAAGGAGCTGATGGAAGAGGTATCTTAGCCTTTATCTATCATCTCTGGAAAATCATGGGAGACAGGAGAGGCTCCAGAAGACTGGAAAAGGGCAAATATAGTGCCCATCTATAAAAAGGGGAATAAGAATAAACCAAGAAACTACAGGCCAGTCATCTTAACTTCAGTGCCAGGAAAGATAATGGAGCAGGTAATTAAAGAAATCATCTGCAAGCACTTGAAAGGTGGTAAGGTGATAGGGAACAACCAGCAAGGATTTGTAAAGAATAAATCATGTCAAACTAATCTGATAGCTTTCTTTGATAGGATAATGAGCCTTGTGGATAGGGGAGAAGTGGTAGATGTGGTATACCTAGACTTTAGTAAAGCATTTGGTATGGTCTCGCATGATATTCTCATCAAAAAACTTGGCAAATACAATTTAGATGAGGCTACTATAAGGTGGGTGCATAACTGGTTGGATAACCGTACCCAGAGGGTAGTTCTTAATGGTTCTCAATCCTGCTGGAAAAGTATAACAAGTGGGGTTCCGCAGGGGTCTGTGTTAGGACTGGTTCTGTTCAACATCTTCATCAATGATTTAGATATTGGCATAGAAAGTACGCTTATTAAGTTTGCAGATGATACCAAGCTGGGAGGGGTGGCAACTGCTTTGGAGGATAGGGTCATAATTCAAAATTATCTGGATAAATTGGAGAAATGGACTGAGGTAAACAGGATGAAGTTTAATAAGGACAAATGCAAAGTGCTCCACTTGGGAAGGAACAATTGGTTTCACACATACAGAATGGGGAGAGACTGTCTAGGAATGACTACAGCAGAAAGGGATCTAGGGGTTATAGTGGACCACAAGCTAAACATGAGTCAACAGTGTGATGCTGTTGCAAAAAAAGCAAACATGATTCTGGGATGCATTAACAGGTGTTGTGAACAAGTAATTCTTCCACTCTGTTCTGCGCTGGTTAGGCCTCAGCTGGAGTATTGTGTCCAGTTCTGGGTACCGCAGTTCAAGAAAGATGTGGAGAAATTAGAGAGGGTCCAGAAAAGAGCGACAGAATGATTAAATGTTGAGAGAATGTGACCTGTGAAGAAAGTCTGAAAAAATTGGGCTTGTTTAGTTTGGAAAAGAGAAGATCGAGGGGAGACATGATAGTGGTTTTCAGATATCTAAAAGGGTGTCATAAGGAGGAGGGAGAAAACTTGTTCTTCTTGGCCTCTGAGGATACACCAAGAGGCAATGGGCTTAAACTGCAGCAAGGGAGGTTTAGGCTGGACATTAGGAAAAAGTTCCTAACTGCCAGGGTGGTCAAACAGTGGAATAAATTGCCAAGGGAGGTTGTGGAATCCCCATCGCTGGAGATATTTAAGAACAGGTTAGATAGATGTCTATCAGGGATGGTTTACACAGTACTTGCTCTTGCCATTGGGGCAGGGGGCTGGACTCAATGGCCTCTCAAGGTCCCTTCCAGTCCTAGTGTTCTATGATTCTGTGATTCTATGATTATTGTCGACAGATGCTTCTAATATAGATGTACCCTATAATATGAACAAGAACACAATTAATTATAGAGGTAGGAATTTATACAAAACAGTATGATATATATCATTAATTACATTTCCGCTAGCATTAGAGAATATTCATGTACAAAGTCTACTTGTAAGTCTTAACCCTTCAACAGGTAAGTTGTCAAACCAAAGAATTTAAAAAAAATAACAACTCCAAATTAGCTAAAACAATATCAAATTCCAATCTGAAAGAAAGGAGATTTGTCTTTTTAAATGCAATCCAATACATTATGAAAATGGATGTATTTTTAAATGGATTATCAGATAATTTTGGAACTCCTGAAAGAGCGTGACACATTTTTACTTATAGGCAGTGCTTTTCTGCTAAAAAGAAGAGGAGCTGGTACTCAGCTGACTCCCCCCACTTTCCTCCACAGCCAGTCCACTGCAGCTGGGGCTGCTGAGGTTCTGGTACTCAGTACCAGCAAGTATCAGCACCGAAAAGCAGTACTTATAGGTATAAAAATTCATATTCATAAACATGAATGAAAAAAAATCTGAGATTTCTTTTAAAGATTACTGTTAGTTCTTATATTGTCCATTTAACTTCATGTAAATCTGGGACCAGGAAAGATATTTCTGTTTTGTTCATGAAGATGGTACAATGACAATGTCTGATCCTGCCAAGCATTTCTTACATGGGTAATCATTAATTATGTGGCTGATCCTACTCACTTTTAGGACCCTTATACCACAAAATTATGTATTTGCATATTGGGATATGTAAAACTGATGGAGAAAAATGAGAGGAAAACATAATTCCGAAGGAATTCTAACTTAGATTTAAGCAGGAAATGGAATGGGTGGTAAGGAGCCAATATTATGATGGCTTCTTAGTTAAGGAACAAAATTTATCCTTAGTCTTCTGGACTGCTCTGGTATTTAGGTAACACGGTTCTGGCAAAGCACATGCAAGCATCATTGCTTGGGTCAGGACAATGTTCCAGTGCTGGTCTATGAGAAGAGGAATGTGGTGTACGGGTAGCAGGAGAAGTAGCATCAGCAGCTGTGATGCATCATCAGCAGGCTGGTCTTCCTTTGCAAGCCCACACAGTGATGATTGCTTTGTGAAGGCACTGATGCCTGTGTCGTTGTCATAGCTCCTTAGGAGTGTCCAAGGCTCTGTGCAGTTACTTCACCTCTGCAGGTAAGCTGCAATAACAGAGTTAGACCCAACAGGGTGGAGAGGTTGAGGATGTCTTTTTAGTGGCAGTCAGGGAAACTGAACTGACTGCATTTCCAGTGGCAAGAAAGTCTGTTGACCATAAGCAACCTGCTCTTGGAGTGGAGAAGGAAGACACAGGCTTCTCCCTCTGACTCTGTAAGATCAGGCCCTTTATCAGAATATCAAAACTCTTAAATAACACAAAAATAAGCTACTAACTACACAGCAGCATGTAATCGATGTAAATTGATTTTCAAGTGAATTGTCTGGGAGCAGGAATGTGAGTCACTTCCAGCATATTGGAAGGACTTTAATATAAAACTCTGTATTGTTTATATAGAAGCTGATTTGAAATAAATGAGAGAGAAGTACCTGTTGAGACCAAGAAATTTTTCCCCAACAAATTGTAATCTGTTGTCCCCTAAAAGAACAGGCCTGATGATTTTGATTATCCTAAAAAAGTTTAGTAACAGTGAGGTAGCCGGGTAGTCTGTTCTCCAACAAAACAAAACACCAGAAATGCAGCACTTTAAAGACTAAGAAAATGACTTATCTGGTGATGAGCTTTCGTGGGACAGACCCACTTCATCAGAGCAATCAGACTGATCTGATGAAGTGGGTTTGTCCCATTAAAGCTTATCACTGAATAAAATGTTTACATTAATTGTTGTTGCCAGGGATTTTCAAGAAAAAGGTTTATCGATGCTCTCTGAAATTGTCTCTTGAGCATTAGATACACCTGCTTTTGTATACTGAGTTTGTGGTGGAGTGGATTTTATATAATGACTCCTGTGACAACTAAGGATCATCATATTTTAATGAGGGGAAAAAAATGGTATAACATCAAACAGCAGTTAAACTAAAAGTGCTCATTAAAAGGAAGATGAAGTCAGTGCTTTCCTTGCAATCAACTGATCTCATGGAAAACTGTAATAGTAAGCTACATTTCAATGTATGAGGGTTTGAGAAATTTTTGAAGTTGCTTCAGTCTCTTTTGTGCACTTGTCAGGATTTTTTAACACCTTTGGACATAATCATCCCCGTGGGCCAGGGATTACATGCCTTTGGCTATGTAAAATCAGTGCAGACACATGAAATTCTAAAGTGTCACAGGCTGCCATTTAGCAGCATTACCAACAGTCACTTTTTGTCAGTTAGCTCCCCTGGCAACCTAAACTCATGAATTATTAATGATCATGGATTTGAATAAAGGCCTCTGATTGGGCGAGGGTTTGGGTTTCTAGAACCTTCTAAGCCCAAGAGGACCTGATTGAGAACTGTCAAATACGGTAATCGTATCATGGATTATTCATAGAATCATGCTGTATAAGCAGGGCTTGCCTGCCAGTCTGTGGCCCTTGGGTACACAGACAGGATTCTGTGACCCTGTACAGGGAGGTGTGGCTGCACAGCAGCATCCACCAATCCCTCAGGCCAGCTCTTAGAAGCGAAGAACTTGGAATCACAGTGACTGAAATCACTGAGCTAGAAATTCACTGAGCTAAATCACTAAAGCGCCGTCAGTCCACCGCGGCACCAGCGCTCCCAATCTTTCTGTCACCAGCACAGCAGCGCTTCAAGGGAGCAGCAAGCGGCCTCAAAGGGACAGTGACCAGGTGGCAAACTGGCCCGCTGCAAGGCGGGTACTGCGCGCCTGGTCGCCTACCCTGAGGCCGCCATCTTAAATTGGACAAGACCTACCTATCGGACACGACTTCCTACTGGACAAGACTAATTCACCGGACTTGACACGTAATTCTATTCACCAGCCTGCGTCTTTACATGGAGCTCATAGACATTTTCTCTCAGACTAGCCTGGCACACCGGGACCCTCAGTGAGGGAGCAGGGGTAGCTCCCCTGCTGTGTACCCTCCCTGACAGGGGAGGGGCAGTACCTGGGGGCCTGACCCCTGAGGCTGGGCCTGAAAGCCCAGGTTTTGATTTTACTTTGAATATTTTAAAAACACATTTAATTAATAGCTCATATGGTTGTTATTATTCATTTATACAGTATTGTTAGCGTTTATTATAGTAGTAGTGTTATCATAATCATTGTTTCTAATAAGGTGAAGGCTTGACCTTCCTTCCCCCTCTTACCTAACCCATCTCTATATATAGATATAAATAAATATTGCAGGTGTAGGCATAGCAACCCTGCCTCCCCAGTCACTGTTCACCCTAAGGGACCTGAGGAAGAGCCTATTGCCTCCCAGGTATCCACTAGTTAGGCTCACTGGAGTAGCAGTCCCCCCCGCCAAAAGAGGGACAGCCCTGACAGCCTCCTAGCCCTAACCCTTTGGGGCAAGCTAGCACCCTGCCCCTGGTAGGGGGTGAGGCCAGCAACCTCACCCCTCCTTTCTAAAGGGAACAGTGGTGATCTAAAACCCCTTATTCCTGATTATACTTGCCCATATTCACTATCCTAATTTACCTTTTTGCCTTCCGGTAAAATAAAATCTGAAGACATCTGTCAGGAATCAGCAAGGACACAATGTTTATTGTAAGTTTATAAGTTAGCCATTTAGAGTTGATACATGTTAAATTTGATGGTGTTCCTCAAATAAAAATTTTAGTTACTTTGTTTTAACTACAGCCCTTGTCCTGGTCTCTTTGTCTCTGCCAGCCACTTCTCTCTAGGAGGCCTTAACAGGGACCAGGGCTTACCGGGTGGCACTCTCCCGTCTTGGGGTTGCAGCAGGGTTCTGGTTGGGTCCTGTGTCCTGTGAACAGGAGGTTCACGCCCTCCTTGTTCAAGGACTCATTTAAATACCTATATTAATAACCTGTCCATCAAGAGTCCCATCATCACTCTTCCTTGAGGTGTGCTGGTTGCTCATCAGATGCTGCAATACATTCCTATTGGTCAAAAAATGAATCTTATCAAATCTATGAAGTCTGTTAGAAGTCCCCCTAGAATCCAGTGGCTCAACAATTCCCAGCACCAGAGGGTTCCTAAAATTACAGTTAAATGAATTTTTAGATAACAATTTTAAAACAGCTTTTCAACTGATAAATGTTTTCACTGGCAATTAAGATTCTTAGGACAAAGAACCCTCAAACTTTGATTTTACTAGGATTGTTAAGAAATAATATGCTACAGGACTATAACCCTTACATTGTAATACGGGCAGGCTTTTTTTTTGTTTTGATGTAGTGTGCTGTGCTCTTAATTCTGTGGACCAACAACAATATATTAATTTGTCTTGTAGTAGTTCAAGTCAATTGACAGGAGGCCCTGGTGATAAGTACTGCACAAGCACAGACAGACAGTCCCCTTAAATACTGAAATTCTGAGACATGGAATGTACAATCCTTCAGAAAAGTCATCCTGGCACATTATCATATATTGGGGTTTATAGTGTGTATATAGCAATAATACATAGACCCTGTGTCTACATGTGCCCCTTCCTTGCAGCACCTCGTTAGCATAATGGCGGCCACAACAATTTGAAAGTGTGGCTTTTTGAATCGCGCGCTGACCATGGAGATGGGACCTTCTGAAAGGACCCCCCCAGTTTTCGAAAGCCCCTTCTTCTTATCTGGTGATTGGAAGAAGGGCTTTTGAAAACTGAGGGAGTCCTTTCAGAAGGTCCTGTCTCCACGGGCGGTGTGCGATTTGAAAAGCTGCACTTTTGAATTGCCATGGCTGCCATTATGCTAATGAGGCACTGCATATTCATTGCAGTGCCTCATTAGCATCTTTCGAATCTGCTCATTAACATGCCTCTTTCGAAAGTAAAGGGCAAGTGTAGGCCCAGCCATACAGAATATATATAGAATATATATTATTATATATATTCTAAAAAATACACAGGAGAAAATTTCTCATACACTCAGTAAAACCCCTATTAATAATGGAAAATGAGGGACTTCTCAGGAGAAAATGGACTCCTTCATGTTCCATTAGCATTTGCTTCTCTGATACTGCTGTTTTGTTATTCTCCAGTGTCTGTTTCTAAGTAGAGTCTGTTATTGTCTTTCTTTGCAATACCTTTGATGCATGCCTTCTGTTGGAATCTTGCTTCAGAATATCTTCCCTTTATCTCTACACTACTGCAACCCATTTTTGCCAGCAAAGTTATTTTTACTTTCTTTCAAAGGAGTCTGTACTTGTTATGCTTGCTGAACAACATATGTAAGATTCTTCACTGTAGGGAAGACAGACCACAGCTCCTCTCGCAGGACAGAGATCCAGACGGTCCAGAGACTTCCTACTAAACAGCCAATTGGCCAAGAAGACTGTGATAATCTATACAATCTCTTTTGTGCCTCTTTATTTCTAAGCAGGGAGGAAATTTAATAAATCATCCATGTCCCAGGAAGATACTGCTTTTCTTTTAGTATGGTGAAACGTCATCCCATAGGTAATATAGTCTTAAAATCTTGGTGTATATGTCCAGGCATGTTTACATTTTTAAATTGCAAAATTAACACAAATCCTACTATATTAGCTACAATTTGTTTTCCTGTGAATAATTTCTAAGAACACTTTTTAGTTTTAAATCTGTTAATATATAAGATATTCAGTCCACTACCGTCTGCTAATAGCAGCTTTTCAATTTTTTTCAGAGTAGTTAGGGGGTCAAGTAATCAGATGTCCTGCATATCACAGACTTCTATCAACACCCACTCACCCTTACAGGAAGCCAGTAACCAGAATCAGACCAATCCATTACACTCCTGTGGTCCAGAGGCAGAGAACAGGAAGATCCATGATGCACCAATCTAAGCTTTTTTCTAGTATTTTGGTGCCACAAAATTAACTTTGGGTGTAAAGTGTCATATTTTGAGAGTGAGGAAAGAGTGGCATTATAACACATATCTAGTCACTTTCCATTGTCTCTTGCTGTCCAATTTCAGATTGCACACTGTTTGTCTCATTTCCTCCAAAATAAAATAGATGCACTTTCATTCAGTTGCCCTTTCTAGAAAGTCATAAAGATGAGAAAATATTGAACAAATAAGTGAGATCCCAGTTATGCAAACTAGTATGCATGGTTGACACCTGTGGTGGCACTGAGTCCCACTGACTTTGCTGAGGATCTGTGTGGGTGCACAAGACCATTTCTGTGGAACATCTTGCCATGTTGGCACTTGACTTTGTAATCCACTGTTGGTTTTTGTAATTTTGCCATCTTCCGATGTCATACCTTGTACTGTTTCATTTGTCTGTCAAAAGTTTCACCCTGCAAAAATGTTGAGCATCGGGGTTAGTAATAAACTCAGAGATACAAATGACCTACTGCTGCCTCTCTGCCTTGTGAATGTCTTCTTTGAAGAGAGATGACTGAAGTTATAATATAACATATATATGCACAATGCAGGCATGAACAGTTAATGAACAGTTTTAAAGTAATTTTTAAATAAAGTGTTTGAGAATAAGTTCGAGCAGCAAGTGGCATCTATATTACAGAAAACTTTCTTTGAAAAGAATATATATATTTTTTAATAAGCGTGTAAGTCCTTCCCTTATTTCATCAGAGACTGCTTCTTTTATGTCTTTTTTCTAATTAATTTGGGGAGTTTGCGGTTACAGGAAAATATTTGATGTTTGGTTAGAGCAAGTGAAGGCCCTCACTGGACTACAAAATGAAGTGGTTATGATCTTTAAAAGACGAACTAGAAAATACATATAAATGGTGCATAACCTTCTGCAAATTGGTTCTTATGAACTCTGAATGAAGAGAGGAAAAGAGGAGCATAACATTAAAAAAAAACTAACCCTACCTCAGACTGAATTTTATCTGATTTAATGTTATTTGCTTTTTGTGTGATATAGCAGAATGTTTTCATTGGCTTGTTGAAGCTCTATAGCATCTCCACAAAAAGTTCAGTGAAATCAGTTGAAAGATTTCCTGTAACTTTTATTGTCCTTTAGACCAGACTCTGAATATTGAACTGACTACATATTCTGAAAAAGAGGTGCCCTACTTCTGTTGACTGAGTTGATCACTGGTTACTGGTTCTCAGTTGCTCTTGCCTCAAAAGAAATTACACTGATTTCTTTTTTTTTCCTCATGCATTCCCTGCACAATGCTTTTGCTGTCTCATATGGTGTTAAGCTCCACAACCCAAGGAGAAAGAGTATTGTGCAGATAGTTTTAGTGGGGACATATAATTGTAAGTCTGAAGAAGAGAGAAGAATGTAGGATGAACTGAGGCAGAAAGTGACTGAAGAACATCTGTCCGGCACTAGATGGTTTAACTGTAGAAAAGAAATTGAGAGAGAGAAGAACAATTTGTTTAATTCACTTCTTATTTCCCAATTATGAACTACTATCACTATTTGCTTGGTATCCTTCTCTATAAAAAGTTCTACTAAAATTAATGGGAATGGAAATTAATGGAAATTCATGAGAAAACTACTTGTCCAAATGAAAAAGTGGTAATGTTTGATCCCCAGTGATTCTTATAAATGTCTCTGTTTGTTAAATCGATGTTTGAACCCAAAAGCCACTGTTTTCCTATACAAAGGAGAACCTAAGTGTCTTTTTTCCCAGAGATTTTTAAAAACACTGAAATATCTTTCCTTCTTTCAACCATTTTAAATTTCATAAATTTACTTGTTCCATGTGGGCCCAAAACATTAGTACTGTTCACAGGGACTGAATTCCCTTCCAAGTGTACAATGATAAATAAGCATAGAAATTAACATGATTATGTTTACATTTTGAATTGCAGTCTGAAAAGGACATTTTTATTTTTTAAAAAGGTAGAAGTGCCTGAGTCCTTCCTTTTTAAATTTTCAAGTTTTAAATGATTACTATATAGGCAGAATTGTAATTTCCCATGTAAAGCATAAAGCCATTACCCCACTTGCTGACACTTTAAGAATGGAGTTAACTTTATCAGTTGAAATGTCATACATTTACTGCCCTTTGTTCTCACTGGACTTCTTGTTTTCCATCCTTTTAGGAAAGCTTGTGTCAAAGTAAATATATTTGAAGTATTAAGTACAAGAGATGTAGCCTGATCTGTCATTCACAACCACCTATTCAGAAGCTTACTGAGTAAAATCAAGTCACATCCATCTAGTCCCTGGCATATTAGACATTTTTGCCTCCATATCTTGGCCTTTTACAATTTTCTGTTATCACTGTGTATACCAGGTTCACTATTTTCTTTTCAAAGCAGGAGGGCATTAGTGGGTGAGTAAAGACAGAACCTCCCAGATAAACTGTACCAAAGGAGATTCTGCCCTACTTAATGAACAGAAAAGGCATGAACTAATGTGCTATTGAGCACCCTTCCTTCCCATTCTACTCCATGTTCATAATGATATGTTCTCTAAACCTTACATGTATTTATTAGGTGGGGCAATCGAAGTTGGGTGGGGAAGTGTAACTTCCATCTGCAACACACAATGTAAGACATTGTCTATCCTTAGCTTACTAATATCATGGGTGCAGCTCTCCACCCCTCAGATATTGAAACTGGTTTAAAAATCATGAGATTTTAACAAAAATACAGTTGTCAATGCTACCGTATATCTGTCCCGTGTATGTGCATTATTAGGTAGTGTGTAATTACTTGATCATGGTATTTTTTCATGGGACCCCACCCCCTTTCAGAGCAAAGGCTGGATACATAAATGAATAAAATAAAGGTTGCACAGGCAGCCATAAAGCTGGCATTTCCCAACTTTTCAGTATATAACTTTGCAACCTGAACATTCTTTTAAATGCAGCTCTTTTGCATGCATTATCTATTATTTGAATGTGTCCAGTTTAGTGAGGTGGTAAAAGATGATTTAGCAGTAATCCCAAGGAGATAAAATGCCATTAAAAAGAGTTAAATGAGATCTGACTACAATTTTCTCTACATTTGTTTAAACTGAATCAGTTATGCTGGGTGAACAATACATGAAGAGATGATAACCTATACCAAAATCGTGATATAGTGAAAATAGCCACAAATGTTGAGAAATTCTAAGTCTAGCTCTGAGCTTTATGCTTGGCTTGTGGTCTCCAAAATGTAGCTGTCTGATTGGGGTAACTCTCCACATTTGGATCCTTATCCAGACTTCTTGTGAATCATTTTGGTATGTTAAGTTTATTTAGTAAAGGAAACAAAGATACACGTTTAATTTTTTATTATTGATTTATAATTTAATTCAACACTTTGGGTCATTCATTGTTCATCCCTGTCATGGCACCAGAACACCTCACCAGAGTACATCAACTGCAGTGGGACTTCTCCCTGGTGTTGTAGGTATCGGTGGATCAGAAGGATCATTTCACTAACAACAGAGTGAGATAGTCAGGAAAGGTGCATGACACACACTTCTTTAGGAACTCTGGTCTGTTTTGAAAGCTCCAGAATGGGACTTTCTTCCCAGACCAGAAGATCACCATTGGAGATATGGAGATGACAACAGTGATATTGGGTGATCCAGCTTACCCCTTGCTCTCTTGGCTCACGGAGCCATACACAGGCAGCCTAGTCCTCCGTAAGGAGCAGTTCATCTACAAGCTGAGCAAGTGCAAAATGATAGTAGAATGTACATTTGGCCTTTTAAAAGGCAGGTTCAGGAATGTCCTAAATGGTTAGACCTCAGCAAAGGCAACATTCTCCTCATCGTGGCAGCCTGTTGTTTGCTTCATAATTTACGTGAAAGCAAGGGGAAAATTTCACGCCAGGATGGAGGTCAGAGACAGATCACCTGCCCAGTAATTATGAGCAGCCACACATTAGAGCAATAAGAAGAGCACAATGAGAGGCACTGCTAATTAAGGAGTCTTTGAAAACAGGTTTATGAAAGACCAGACAGCAACATGACAGTCTTAAGGTGGTCTGCCCAAACAATGTGTACTTGCCTGTAAAACCCTGTAAATCCCTCCCTCCACATGCAACACAAGCAGTAAACACACCGTGTTTTTTTTTAGCTTAATCATTTTTATTTAGAGAATACAAAAGGAGTTGATGGCAAGGTAGGTGCCATCACAGGTAGGTGTCAGCCTTCTGGCTCTGGCTGCTCTTGACTTTCCTCCCCACATTCTGGGGTTTCAAGATGGGAGATTAGAGAACATGGTGAGGAGGGCATATGGTTCATCATGGGCTTCAGTGGGGCTCTCTGACATCTCATAAGCAGCAATATCTCCTTTTGGGTCTCCAGCTCATGTTCTCTGTGCACTCTCCTTGTCTCACAATCCTCTCTCCTTTCTTCCTGATCAGCTCTTCTCTCCTCCAGTGGGGTTCTCCTCCACACATTTAACTGTGTCCTCTCCGTGTGGGTGGCTTCCATGTGCTCTGTGAACATATCTCCCCATGTTCATTTTCTCCTGTGGATCTGTGCCACTCTAACAGCTGTGGATGGAGGTGGGCAGTGGGTCAAAGAGCGCACTGTTGCGTAAACTGCAACAAAATGTAAGTGAGGGCCAGACATTAAGGAGAAACATTTACTGTGGATAAGTTTAACAACACACAAAGAATCTCATGAACTCATGTCTGTGAAAGATAATAGGGATTAATCCCACACAAGACAAAGTCACATAAAGGGGTGGGGCTTGGCTCTCCTTCCAGAGCTTGGGGAGGGGTTCTTGTTTCTTGTTCAGTGAGCGGCCACCCCTGCTCACTAAAAGTGCATACAGAAACCTACTTCTAAAAATGAAATGAGGGAATTTTCACCTAATTGCCTGACTCCAGGAGTTACACTTAAAGGAAAAAAATATTGCAATATTTGTCATTACACTCATGAACATTGGTGAGGGTTACTGTATCTGAACTTTCAAAAAAAAGACACCCCTCAGAGGGAGCGTATCTGCTATAGTATCTACCAACTCACGCTGTATTAATGAACTATAGTATATTGTCAGTATATGGTCTACATGTATGTGATCATATATATATCCTGTACATCTCTCTCTCTCTCTCTCTCTAGACATATGTATGTATGTATCAGTATCTACCAAGTCACATTGGCTGTAGCGAGACAGCCTCTCCCTTTCAGAAGGGCATGCAAATGTGGCTGATTGGAAATGCAAATGAGGCGCAGGTGTAGGCATAGCAACCCTGCCTCCCCAGTCACTGTTCACCCTAAGGGACCTGAGGAAGAGCCTATTGCCTCCCAGGTATCCACTAGTTAGGCTCACTGGAGTAGCAGTCCCCCCCGCCAAAAGAGGGACAGCCCTGACAGCCTCCTAGCCCTAACCCTTTGGGGCAAGCTAGCACCCTGCCCCTGAAATGAATGACTCAAATGCAGAACAGCAATTGTTGCCAAAGAATTCTCCTGTTTCAACATAGACATTCCTTATCTCAGCAAAATATAAGGTGTGGATAATGGTCACTTGATGGAAGAAAGCACCAGTTACATTTCCTTCTGGACGATGAAGAGTGCAGAGGTAGAGCCACAGCAACAGACCTGTGAAGTCATCTGAACTCAGAGTAGACTTAGAAGGTGATGAATTTGCATGGGCAGGCAAAGTTTGACATAATTCTCTATTGAGACTCATAGTTGACAAAGTCAAAGGCTTTGGTCAAATCAATAAAGGCCACATATAACTTCTGGTATTGTTCTTAACATTTTTCCTGTATCTGAAGACTGTGAAAATCATGCCAGCATTGGCTCTAACTCTGCACCCTTTATGATCCAAAGTGGTAAAAACAAAACATGGCTCTGTTTTGGTATCCACTCTTTTCTCAGTTTTCTTAGCTGGTATGAACATATTAACCAAGAACACCTACAACAGGGATGATGGCACCTAACATCACACTGATGGCACCCTTTTCGCCCTTTCTCATCTCTATGCCAGAACTAAAGTAACATCATCAATTATGATTGGACTGAAGGAAAGGTGATTGTGCTGTACTTGCACATTCAAAAAAGAATCTTCAAACTGCCCTTAATGTTGTCACTAAACTTACAGAGGCCAAGGGCTAACACTGCACATCAGCAATACAAAAGTTCTCCACAATGCAGTCCCCAGTCAATCACCATACTTAGCAAGGAAGATCTATCCTGACAAATAAAAACAGGAAAATGCAGAATATTTTGTCTACCATGGCAGCCATATTTCATAGAATGTAGACCTAGATGTTGGGTTTTAGTACAGGCTCTGGTGCCCCAGCCTTTACTTTGTCTAACTGTTTCAGCAGGTGTTCAACAATCACAACATCAAAACACATATAAGAGTTTTAGTTTATAAATTAGTAGTAATCCCATCACTCCTTTATGGCTGTGTGATTTAGGTGACCTATAGAAAATATGAGAAAAATCTGGAATACCAACACCAACACTTTCTTTGGAAGGATCATTGCACTAATGTCAGTGTCCAAACACAGACCAAAATCTTCAGTGTTGAAGTCCTGATTATCCACACCTCGCTGAAGTGGAGTGGGTGCTGGGTGTTTATGTGTAATATATTCTTACCAGAGCAAATGCTGTATGACTAATTCACCAAAGGGACAATAAAACTGGGGAGGCCAAAAGAAATAAATATCAAGGCTGTGTCTACAGTACAGAGATTTTTTAAAAGATAATCTTCCAGAAAATCTTCTTTTGAAAGAACATGTCCACACATAAAAAACAGATTGAAACATTGATCCAGTCTTTAGCCACGTCTACACGTGAAGCCTACATTGAAGTAGCTTATTTCGATGTATAACATCTACACGTCCTCCAGGGCTGGCAACGTCGACGTTCAACATCGACGTTGCGCAGCACCACATCGAAATAGGTGATGCGAGGGAACGTCTACATGCCAAAGTAGCACACATCGAAATAAGGGTGCCAGGCACAGCTGCAGACAGGGTCACAGGGCGGACTCAACAGTAAGCTGATCCCTTAAAGGGCCCCTCCCAGACACAGTTGCACTAAACAACACAAGATCCACAGAGCCGACAACTGGTTGTAGACCCTGTGCATGCAGCATGGATCCCCAGCTGCAGCAGCAGCAGCCAGAAGCCCTGGGCTAAGGACTGCTGCACACGGTGACCATAGAGCCCCACAGGGGCTGGAGAGACAGCATCTCTCAACCCCTCAGCTGATGGCCACCAAGGCGGACCCCGCTATTTCGATGTTGCGGGACGCGGATCGTCTACACGTGCCCTACTTCGACGTTCAACTTCGAAGTAGGGCGCTATTCCGATCCCCTCATGAGGTTAGCGGCTTCGAAGTCTCGCCGCCTAACATCGATGTTAACATCGAAATAGCGCCCAACACGTGTAGCCGTGACGGGTGCTATTTCGAAGTTAGTGCCGCTACTTCGAAGTAGCGTGCACGTGTAGACACGGCTTTTCAATAAAGAGTGTCCACACAGCCCTGCTTTTTCAAAGGAACAGGGCAGAGATTGAAAAATATGACACCAGGAGGACTGCTGTTTTGAAAAAAGGGCTCGTGGAGTGTCTACATATGCTTTTGTCAAATGAAATTTTCAAAAGGAGGTGCTCTTCCTGATCTGGGAGTGGAAGAGGGTTTCCAGAGGAAGAGATACAGTCTTTGGACTTTGGATCAAAAGAGTGCATATTGGCCGTGTCTACATGAGCCCCAAACTTTGAAATGGCCATGCAAATGGCCATTTCGAAGTTTACTAATGAAACGCTCAAATGCATATTCAGTGCCTCGTTAGCATGAGGGTGGCCGCGGCACTTCGAAATGGACACAGCTGGCTGCCGCACGGCTCGTGTCCACGGGGCTCCTTCTCGAAAGGACCCCGCCTACTTCGAACTCCCTTTATTCCTATCTGCTCATAGGAATAAGGGGACTTCGAAGTAGGCGGGGTCCTTTCGAAAAGGATCCCCGTCGGGACAAGCCGTGCGGTCAATTTCAAAGTGCCGCGGCTGCCGCATGCTAATGAAGCACTGAATATGCATTTCAGCGCTTCATTAGTAAACTCCAAAATGGCCATTTCGAAGTTTGGGGCTCGTGTAGACGTAGCCATTATGTGTGGCTACTCCTCGTGTTCTTTCAAAAAAGGGACTGATTTTCTAAAAGAACTTGGTGGTATAGATGCAGCCTAAGAGATATAGCATTGAAACAACACACAGGGAGAGAGAATACCAAAATAGGGATAAGTAGTGAAGGCTTGTGAGAGAGGGAGCATCCACCTCTGAGGAAAACCTTTATGCCCTGGTTATGGAAATGCCAGAAAAGAAAGGGAAAGCTACCATCATGCAGCAATCATGGCCCAACCCTGTCTGCCAACAAACTTGTGGCTCAAGGCTTAGACACCTCGGTCACCACAGGACCCATAAAAAATTAAACCTGTGAAAATAATCATCCTCATTCTCGAGCAATCACTGATGATAGGAAGAAGCCAGATTCTGAAGTCAAGTGTGCAAATAAAACACCAGTGCTTTTCTTTTGATAGAAAATGCACTAAATATGCAAAATATTATTATAATACCTGGGGGGTGAAACTATCATCATGCTACTACCAACTATATTTCTTCTGAGTGTTACATGATACAATAAGGGCTTGTCTACACTAGCCCCCTCCTTTGAAGAGGGCTTGTAAACAAGCCAGATCAGGGAATAGCAATGAGGTGCTGCACTGCATATGCAGCACCTCATTGGTCTAATTCCTGCCATGACAACTTCAAAGTTAGCAACACTTTGGGAGTAAGGGGCACTTTGAAGTTGTGCAGGTACTTCGAAGTGCCAGTGGCTACGCAGCTTGCCGGCACTTCCAAGTTGCTAACTTCAAAGTTCATGTGGTAGGAATTAGGCTAATGAGGGGCTGTATATGCAGTGCAGCACCCCATTGCTATTCTCCCAGTCTGACTTGTTTCCATGCCCCCTTCAAAGTAGGCGGGTAGTGGAGACAAGCCTATGTCCTGCAAAGACTTTCTATGCACGTATCTCTCATTTTCACTGGTGACTGTTGTGGCAATTACCATTCATTTCCATCCCACATGCAATTCTGACATGTCAGTGTTTGTTTTTATCCCAAATCAGGATGAAAAATTGAAACTTGTCTTGTAATGGAAATTCTGAGAACCTTCAATGTGGAAATGTCAAAACAATGTCAATTGAAACAAAATACTTTGACATTCCTGAAATAAAAAATATTCTGTTTTGTTGAACTAACCCAAAATGTTTTGGTTTTAGTCATTTCAACATTAATTGAATTTTCCCTTTGTGGTTTACTTCCTCATAGGAATTGGAGTTTGGGTGTTTCATCTCCTCAGTTTCATTTACAGCCCTGTGTCATTGTCCCATGATGCACCCCCTAATAGAAATTCATATTGCATTATAAGAGACACAGTCCTCAATGCAGCTCAGTCTACAGACTAGAAGGAAATCTCAATTTTACATCCCATAACATATTGCTGAATTTATTTGAAATGCTTAGGGCCAGTTAAACAATACAAAACATTCTAATTTTAGTATAACTAATCTGAAATAAAATATTGTGTTTCAATTTTGCCAATGCAACAATGAAAGTTTTCAGTAACATAAGGATTTTTTCCCCACAGAATTTTAGATTTGGCTGACATTGCATTCTCCATCAGAAAAACGTTTGGATAGAATATTCCCAACCACTGTATACCTCCCAAAAATGTCCATTGCATTAGAAATGTAACCAAGTGTCATTCTCTTGCGACATAACCATTTTTTTTCAAGTTAGCTCCAGTTTTCCCCTTCAGTATTGGTCTAGTATTCAAACCTCAAGTAAACATTTACTAGTTCTTTCCTATCCTGCTTTTAACATGTACATATATGTATAAAAGTCTTATAAAATATGCTCAGTTGATACCAGTTGAGACCAACAGTTTTTTGTACCTAAAATTAGTTAGAGATAATGAATTAACAGTGAGCATTTCTTCATTCTGTAACCATTGCTCTGCAGCCTATGGAAGCTTTAGCAGTTCACCATTTTCCATGAAGCTTCCTACCCTAGAAGATTAATGTCATTGCATAGCATTAAGTCCCCTTAAAATGGTATGCAGTTCCACAGGGCAGGCAGGACTTTCATGTTTCAGCAATGTAAAGAGGATAAATGTATTTAAGTCTCCATATTCCTTCATTCCATGGTGACACTGCTGAGCCTGTCAACAAGGGTACCAATTAGTGTCACTTATTTTGTTTATAATATGCTTATAATGCTCTCAGCGGACTGTTGGATGCTATATAAATAATAAACGATAATGCACTTTGATAATAATGAAGCATTTTAAAAGCCATTTAAACCTCTCTGAGGATATTTTAGCTTTGTAAATAACACATATTCTCCCTTTGCAACCTATAAATATTGAGCATACCCAAAGCATCATGCAATATAATCATATAAGCCTTTTAACATTCCACAGCTGCGTGAGCCATTCTTTGCCCTTTAGTCAACTGTTTTCCAGCAATCTGAGATGATGGCTCAAATTCCTGCCCAGATAATTTTACTCTATCGGGAACAATTTTCCTACCACATGGGCTTTTTTTTTTTTTCAATGCTTCCCACTAGTTTATTGTGTTGGGCCAAATAGGATTTCCACAGAGAAAATTATTGTAGAACTGAAGTATATCAGTTTCAATGTACACAACCTCCAACTGCTCAGAGCCCATATGCACTATAGTCTAAAGTCTCACTGACTGCAGGTAGCAACGCAGTTGGCTAATGCTCTTACACGGACAAGTGCTCCTTTTAGAGTTGATGCCTGTGAACCTGTCAAATACAACATCAGTTCCTGTCATTGTCTCATGAGCAATGAGGTATTGTTCTGATTGATCTGCATAGTTGCCAACTGCTTAGCACCTCTCAGCTTTTTCCCTGTGCTTTGAATGAGTTCATAGCCATCAATCAACACATGTGACAAACTCTTCATCTGGAAAGTCAGGTGGCATTAATAGTGCTGAGCCTATTGTGGACTGCGCAGACTGTGATGCCTTTGGTTCCAGTTTATTTCTCTTTCAATTTGAAGGAAAGAGATTTGTGCTGCAAGGCTATATTTCACAATTTGTATCCGTCAGATAAACAGTTTGGTCAGGTGTTTCAGTTCATGGTGTAGAAACAGCTGAAAACAAAAAATGGATAGAGGTTACAAGTTATTTGTCACTGCCTCGACCATGGAATTTTATAGTGGGATGATCGTTTGTGATCCAAATACTCCTGGACTTCACCCCCTTTGTCTTTTAGTAAATAAAATATTTTCTAAAAATTGGATTTTTAAATCAGCTCTTCCTATTTATTCAGAATGGTGTTGGATCAGGCCAAAGACTGTATATTCTTAGGCAGTTTTTAGTATCCATGAATCCCGTCTGACAGCAAGAACTTACTGCATGATCCCAAGAGGTAGGATCAAAATCTGAGCCTCCACAAGCCCTGCTACCCCAGGTGTGTGGGGAGGGGACAAAATTGAAGCCCAAGGGCTTAAACCATGGCAGAGAGCCTGTTACCTGCTTCCTGCTGCCCAGGGCTGAAGCCAAAACCTGAGCCCCACACAGGGCTGAAAAAGTTCAGACTTTGGCGTCAGCCCCAGGTGTTGGGTCTCTGTGTTTGGCTTTACCAAGTCCAATGCCAACCATTAAAATGGGGTTACAACCCACTTTGTGATCCCAACCCACAGTTAAAGAACCCCTGGATTAGATGATTGTAGGGGTTAACTGCAGAAGAACTTTGTACATGCCAGTGCAGGGGTGGTGAGGCATGCATGTTCTCCTCTCCCCCATCACATCCGATGATCCAGAAACAGGCCTCTGAAATATACTACTTGACATATGTGGTGGCACCATTGCAGCAAGAACAAGTTATAGATAAGGGCGAGAGAACATCCAACTATTTTGCATGATGAGATGTGGTAAACACATAAGCAGGATTAAAGAACAAGAAGTAAGAGAACCAATAACAGATCAATAACTGACAACTAAGAAAATACCCTAAATAGTAATAAGTGGCCTAATGGAACTGTATAATGAGAAAACTGTATATAACCAACACAGAAATCAATGGAATTTGGACCTCACCAATAGGCTGTGGTGCTGGTGCCTTGGAAGACTAGAGAACTTCCACTTGTTCACAGCTCACCAGGGTCTCCAGCTTGCCAAACGGACATGAGATGCCACTTTCCTACCCTGTTTCTAGTCTTTAGTTAAAGGTGTATTGTTAAAGCCAGTCAGGGCAATAAACTGCTTATGGTTAACAGGTATCTTTTCAATGTGTTTTGTACTCAGGGAACTATGTCAAACTTGAGGTAACTTTTGACTACAATAATGATGTACATAGGCATTATTATTCTGTTACCTTTGAACCACAGCCTTTTCTGAGAGCATCTTGAAGTAAACATGGTAAAACTCAGCAGTATGTCACTTTCAGTACTTTAATCCATGTTTTGTTCCTGTATCAAATCTAAGTTTTTATTTGACTAAATCTTGAATTTCAGAGAAGCATCTTGGCTTAACTTAAAAACCTTAAGAGATGAGGAATCTACCACTACCTTTGCTAATTAGATCCAATGATTAATCACCCTGTATGTTTAAAAAAGATAAAAAGTGCTCTTGCTCTAGATCCCATAGTGAGAAGTGCAAAAGTGTAAGTCTGTCTATTTAGTTATCTTATAAATATAGAGCAGAGTAAAAATATAAGCTCCACAGGTAGTGTGGCTTTGGTTTCTGTGTGCTCCGAGTGGCACTCTGAATGCTTCCAGTAGCCATCACCTTGCAACCTCAGGTTTCTTGCCTTTGAAGAATCACTGACCCAATCTCCTCAAGCAGAAATAGTTCAGAAAATCTGTCCCATTTTGGCATTAAATGAGACTATAGTTCCTTGTGCCTACAGTTTTCTTATATTGATAGTATGGCTAATTGGGACTATCCAGGAGACAGAAGAAAATGTAACCTCCAGGCCAATGTTGTTTGTGTTGCTGGGAGAGTGAGGAAAGTGTCTGATATGCTCTCCATTCCTTGCTAATTATTGGCAGTCACTTGTTAACGGTTAAGACATCTTCATGTCACCCTTCTATTTGTGAGTCCATTGATGGCTGATCAGCCCAATTCTGGAGCTGCAAAACTTATCACAAAAGAGTCAGGTGTTGGTAGCTGTTGGAGGAGTGAGGGGCAGTTTTTGATGCTCTTTTCTTCTTCTCTACCTCTCCTCTGCACTGTGATAGCACCTCTAAAATTGTACCACCCCCCCACTGATTACTTTCTCCACTGAGGATGCTATTCGGCAATGTTATCCCAAGTGTTGACAGTGACACTGGACTTTTTTGTGTGCCTTCAGCATGTCCTTATATTGTTTCAGCTGACTCCAAATGCTCCTCTGTCCTTCCTCCAATTTGGTAAAAAGAACCTGTTTTGGGAGGTGCTGATCAGACATCTAAACCATGTGACCATTCCAACAAAGTTCAATGCTGGTCATGGTCAACTCTTCCAGGACACTAGTGTTCGTGTGCCTATCCTCCCAAGAAATATTTAGGATTCTCCTGAGGTAATTCTCATATTATGGTTTAAGTGCCTTCAGATGACATCTGTATGTTGTCCAGGTTTCATATGCATACAGTTAGCTTTGGAACAGCCACTGAACAATATACAAGGACCTTTGCCTTGGGATGGATGTCTGTCTCATGCAGGCAAAACCAAAGCTTGCATGGCTCAGACAATGATGAATTTCTGTATCAATGTTGACTTTAGTGAAAAGATGACTTCCAAGGTATAGGAAGTGTTCCACATTTTTCAGCAGTTCTGCATTGACTTCAGCAGAAGGTGCAAGAGATTGTCCCATCAGTGAAGATTGGTGGAGCACCTGGGTCTTTTTGATGTTCAGTGTCGGGCCGAGATTCTTGTATGCTTCAACAGAGGCACTTAGGATGATCTGAAGGGTTGTGGGAGAAAAAGCAACAAACTTATTGTCATAAGCATCCTGGAGCTCCGTGATCGAGGTTGTGGAGGTCTTGCTTTTAGCTTTCAGTCTCCAGAGAGTGAAAAACTTCTCGTTCATTCTACAGACAATCTTCACACCATCTGGAAGCTTGCCATCAATGAGGTGAAGGGCCATGCCAGTGAAGCTGCAGAACAGTGATGGGACAGTAATGCAGCCTTGCTTAACTCCCATTTTGACCTCAAAGGGGTTGCTTTGGAATCTGTTGTGGTTCAATAGTGTGGCAGTCATGCTGTCATGAAGCAGCCTTAAATGCTAATGATTTTTTGGAACAGTCGAACTTTGATAGGATGGTCCACAGGGCACTACGATTTACTGAGTTGAATGCTTTGGTCAGGATGACGAAACTCATATATATCAGGCTTTGTGGTAATCACAATATTTTTCTTGCAGTTACTGGGCAGTGGAACTGGGCAGTCTGCTGTTCCTCAGAATGGTTGCAAGAGACACTGGGATCCTGGGAGAATTTCTTCTGAGAGTGGCTGGAGTTGATTTGCAAGTATTTGAGCTAAGATTTTCCCCTCTATTGCCAGGAGGGAGATACCACAATAGTTTCTCCAGTCCAGCTGGTTTCTCTTCTTGAAAAGACTGATGATCAGTGTGTTTCTGAAATCCTGCCCTATCCACATCTTGAGAATCAGGAGGTGGCACTATTTGTGGGTCTCTGGCCCATTTTCTTTGAAGACTTTGGAGAGTATTCCATTTAGTCTGGGTGCCGACTTGCATTTCATCCTGGCTAATAGGTATTGATGGACCTATGCTCCATGCATTTATCTAGTTCTTTTTTTAACCCTGTTAATATCTTGGCTTTCGCAACATCTTCTGTCAGGGAGTTCCAGAGACCAATTATTTGTTTTGTGAAGAATGATTACTCCCCATTCATTTCAGTGGGAGATGCATGGTTGGCATTCTTGAGAATCCCAGTAGGCATCAAATACTATTGAAATTCTGACCTCTAGTCTCATTATGGTTCTAGCTCCTAGACTACTATGCAGTAATTTTCTTGAATTGGAGGAAACAATTTTGAACACTTCAGTTATGGAGCAATGTGTCACATACATTTGTTTAAATCCTCTTTGCTTGAAATAATAAAGAACAAGTATAAGAGAAACTTTACATGTCAGAATGACATTGCTCTGTTTCAGACACTTCCCATTGTGTTGCAGTGATCAGCACTCTATTTTTCTAGAGTGAACTGCAATATGTGATAGGACAAAACATCTAGGCTATATCTACATGGCACTCTGCCCAGCACCACTGCCAGAAGAGCTATGCAAAATGAGCTTCTCAGAATTGCAAATGGCGTGCCATTTGCACACTTACAAAGGTCATTACCATAACCCGTCGAGAGTTCAGCATGAGCAGAATGGGATGCTGGCACTGCAGAGGCCGTGTGGACGTGCCTCTGCTGGCTAAACCCTGCTCTGTCACTAGTCCCTTACGCCTCAGACAGTGGTAGTGCCGTCACCCCCTTCTGCCAACACTGAACTCTCCGGGGGCTATGGTAATGAGGGTTGTGAGCATGCAAATAGCACGCCGTTTGCAGTCTTGAGAAGCTCATTTTGCATAGCTCTGCCAGCAGCCATTCTGGGCACAGCACTGTGTAGACCCAGCCCTAGTGTATTGCAAATTAAGAGAGAGTATTTTTTTAAAATCCTTATTTTCAAAGTGACATAGATGACAAGGAAACTAAATACTACTGAATTTCAGTGACAACTTAGCTCTATTTTGAAAATGAGACTTAAATGTTTCGGAAAATTTCTCCCTATTTATACACTGTTTCCCTTCCTTGCAGGGAGGGATGGCAGGGATGTATGCTGACTTCATAACAATTTTGTGAGAAAGGATTGCCTTGTATATAATCTTTTGGATATCAGGTAAGGAATGGGGTAATGGTTAGCAGGTAGTGACTTCCTGGGCCTACCACATGCTGCATGAGCTTGGATAAGTCAATCTGCCCTGTGCCTCAGTTCTTCATCTTTGAAAAAAAATACTAACCTGTGATGACCAATCAGTTAGGCTGTAGCCACACTTGTCCAAAACTTCAAAATGGCCATGCTAATGGCCAAATCAAAGAATACTAATGAGGCACTGACATGACTATTCAGCACCTTATTATCATGCTACCAGCTCCAGCACTTAGAAAGTGCCACTTTTGAATGTGCATGGCTTGGCTACACGGGGGCCCTGTTTGAAATATTCATCTGATATCTTTCAAAAGAACTGACTAGTGTAGATGCAGCCTTAAGTTTTGTGCAAAGAATAAAAAAAGGCATATCCAGTCCAGAGAAACTTACAGTCTCAGTTTCCAATTTGAAATCATGCTCTACATTCTGACCTTAACTGAAAAATCATCCTTTCCTTCTAAAAATTTTGGGACACATTCAAGACTGTTGGGGACCAGGACATGGGAGCTTCTGCATAGTGGTTGAAGCAACAGTCAGTGGGGAGGAAAAGGAGATGAGGGTCAGAGCTGGTGTCAACGGCCAGATGCCAGAGCCAATGGTCAGAGTTTAAGTCACACCTCGGTGTCAGAACCAGATTACCTTGTTCCGGACAGATGCAAGAAGGCACAGGAGCTATCTACACCAATGCTTTGAACAGTTAGCAAGCTACTGCTGGACTTAAGAACAAGCCTGCTAGCTTCCTTAGTCTATCAGATTGGACAATCAATCCAGCAATCTAAGTGAAGCTGCCCAGCAGTGCACATTAGGCTGTCAGAAGGCTGAGCAGGCACAGCTGTAGGGCCTTATTTCTGACAAAAATATGACACACTCCATCTGCTCTTGTCAACCACGTTTCAGAAGATCATTAATTTTGGGCTCTGAGACAGTTCTTGAATGACCTTGGGCAAATAACGTAAATTCTCCATGATAAGTTAAAACACCAAGTCATTTCCCCATCTGTAAAATGATAAATTCTTTCTCCCTCTGTTGGTTTGTCTGCTTGTCCATTTATATTGTAAGCTCTTTGATGCAGGGAGTCTTTCCCACTATAGCTTTGGTTTACTGTGCCTATCACACTATGTCTGCAATCTTGGTTGGGGTTTCTAGGCACTGTACAATGCAAATAAGAAAGTAATTTCATATACAGTATAATTTATTTAACATGAAAGGTAAATTGAGAATATACTGTGCAGTCTTAACATATGTAGAAATATATTTCTTTCACACAATAACAATAGCCATCAAATTTTAGAGGGTCAAACTCAACATACATTGTCTGTAAGAGAGTTAAGAGATAACATATTAGAATGGAAGTTATGGAAATAGATGTAGAAATAGGTTTCATTAGAATGAAACTTTTCCTTCTTGCTAAAAACTACAAAATACTGTGTTTATCTACAATAGCCACAGTTCCCACCAGTTAAACTACTGTTTCATTCCCTGAGGGCTGTTTTATTGTATTGAAAAATGTTTTCCACATTAAATAAATAACTACCTGGCATTGCTGTTTTCAAAATACATTTCATTCAAGTTTCTTTCAACATTCAGAATTGTGTAATTAGATTTGTCACCAAGGCTTATTTTTAGTATAAAGCTACACAGGAAATGAAGGGAAACTGCAGCACATATTTTAATTATGTACTAGGAATATAGTGTAGGTATTCTTTACGATGGAATTTTCATCCAATTTTATCTTTAGATTTTTCAGAAAATAGTTTCATTTTGACAGACTTTGACATTTTGCAGTAAAAAAAAATATAGTTGGGAACGTATCATGTGCTGTAACAACAGTGCTTTAAAACCCATTGTGGCATTTGTTTATTTAGACTTATACACACACTAAAACAGGGTAATTAACCATATGCTCTGGATAAACTTCTGGGAAATCAGAATGAAAATATTTCAGAGTTTCTTAAGTTGTTTGATGTCTCCAATGCTCATATTTCAGTTTGAATAATAAAATTGAATAGTATCGGAGGTGTAGCTGTGTTAGTATGTAGCTCCACAAATAACAAGCAGTCCTGTAGCATCATAAAAACTAATACATTTATTTGTTAGTTTAAAACTGTTAGTCTTTAAAGTGCTACAGGTCTTTTTGTTATTTAAGACAACTTATGTTATCATAATAATCACCATCTTGTTTGAACTTAATCAATGAGCAATTAATTTCTTCTTCTTCTTTAAAATACTGGACTTTTTTTGTTTGTTTTACTCTAACATTAACTCTGCCATGAAACCTCTAGGGGTTCCGTGCTGGTTGCAAGCCTGGGTTGGTCAGATGTGTGTCAATGCACTGTCTGTGAAACAACAATACAAATGAAATCTGATGCCAGTACAACTAAATAATAAAAGATTCTGGCTTGGACAATGCCCAGATAAACAAGGTCCACGACACAGATGAGCAATCAGGGTAGGGTCGATAAGTTGGCTACCGAAAGAAAATTGCAATTATAACATAAGTTATCCATTGGAACACCCAATGTCCAAATACTGTGGGTGACTGGAAAATTAAAGTTGCTTTGGAAGGAGATGGACAGATACTGATTTGATATAGTTGGACTGGTGGAGATGCATTGAATGGCATCAGAAGAGATGTGCAGTAGTGAAGTCATTTGGTCAGGGAACAAAATGAAGCAGGAGGCAGCAGTCAGATTCTTTCTTAGCAAAAGAACATTTTTAGGATACAAACCGGTGAGTGCAAGAATGATGGTAGCGAGATTCAAAGCAAAACCATTCAACATCTCGTTCATTGAGGTATACACATCCACGTTGGACAGTACAGAAGAAGAGATTGAGTTATTCTATAAAAACTTGACAAAGACACTGTAGGAGATACCAAAAAGTGATGTGTTGATCATCAGAGGAAATTGGAATGTAAAGGTTGGAACAGATAATGAAGGTTGGAAGACAGTCATGGGAAGGTTTGGATATGGAGAAAGAAATGAAGAAGGTGAGAAACTACTAGAGTTTGGTAGAGAAAATGAGATGGTGATCTGCAAGACAAGGTTCCAACAAAAGGACTGTGGGAATTGGACATGACAACTGAATGATGTGAAGTCCAAAAACGTGATAGATATGATTTTGATGAGAAGAAGATGGGTAACATCTATATAGCAGTACCAAAATTTCCCAGCAGTAGATATAGACTCGGACCACAGTCTGGTGATCACAAACATTAAGATAAAACTCGAGAAGATTCAAGACACAGTTTAAGAAAAAAAGAGATGTGGTTAGGCTAGGAGAAGAAGAAATAGGGAATACAAACAGAACAGCACTCAGAGAAAAGATTATTCATGAAGCCACAGAGAAAGACTACAGAAAAACCTAGATGAGAGATTCGAAGGGATAGCCCTGGTGATAGAAGAGGCAATTAAACAGACTGTTCTGGAAGAAGAGAAGATCAATAAGAAGTGGATTACACAGCAGACGCTGAAGTTGGTCAAAGAGAAGAGAACGTTGAAGATCAGAAGGGATGTTTCTGAGAGGGCGGAACATCAATGTAGAGTGAAATGCAATGAGGTAAAAAAAGAAGCTGGAAGGGATAAGGTGAAATGGTTAGAGGAGCAATGTGAAGCTATAGAGAGGTATTATGGCAAATGTAAGACCGGGGAGGTGTATAAGATGATTAGGAATACACTCATACCTCATTAAACTAGTATTTTACTTATGATTACTTGCTTAAATGAGGGACACATATACTTACCTTTGTTCACTGAACGAGTGAACTCCCCCTGCTAATATGAGCCTTGCTTCAACCTGTTGCAGACTGACCTGCTCCCCCACCATAACTGCAGACCCCAAACTGCCACAGTCTAAACCCCATGCCAACCCCGAATACCCTAGACCACTTCAGCTTTCACTCCCATGCTGGCCTTGCAGACATAAACTGCCGCAGCCTAAACCTCACCGCCAGCCACCCACACCCAAAGTGCCGCAGCCTAAACTCCCCCACCAGCCCTGCAGACCCCAAACCACCGCAGCCTAACCCCCACCATGCCACCCCCACAGACCCCAAACCACCACAGCCTTAACCTCCCGTCGGCCCCACAGACCCAACCTGCAACAGCCTGAACCCCCACCTCGCCTGTCTCCATCCCCATCCCCCATGGTCCCAACCCACCAACAGGTTTTAACCCTCCCTCTCAGTTTTTCCCCCAAACCACCCCCCAGCCTTTAATCCGCCCCAACACTTCCCCCAAACCCAAGATTCACTTACCTTTCAAAACCAGTACCACATGCTCCCACTCTTTCTCCGAGTTAGGAGCACTGGGAACCAATCAGAGACTTTTACATGTATTTTAATGGTAATTTATTGTCCCTTTTATGAGATTTTGCCTACGAGCAAAAAGTTGGGAACCAATTGTGCTCATATAGTGAGGGATGAATGTATTAATAGGAAGTGGCTGCCAAAACAGATGGTGATCAAACAGGAGAATGAAGGGGTGCTCATGAACAGGGAGAAGATTGTGTAGTGATGGATGAGGTATTGCACCTATCTATCCAAATCACAGTTGGACTTGTGGGTCTCAAAGAGACTGATCAAAGAACTGAAAGAGATTTCTGCACTGAGCATGTAGAGTGAGGCCGATATTTCCAAGGAGGAAGTAGAAAAAGCAGTGAAACAACTAAAGAACAACAAGAGCCCTGGAAATGATAAGATCAAGGGAGAGATGATCAAATACGCTGGAAAAAGTATGATTCAGGAAATACACTGGCTATGTAATATAGCATGGAAAGAAGGGAAGGCACCTAAGAAATGAACAAGATCCATGCTAGTAACAATACACAAGAAAGGAAGTGCATTGGAGCCCAAGAACTAAGAACAATTGTCCTAACGAGTCATATAAGAAAGGTGCTGATGATGACACTGCCAGAGAGACTACAGTCACAGATAGAAGAACATCTAGTGGAAAAGCAAGCAGCGTTCAGGAAAGACAGAAGCAACATACAGCAGATATTGGCACTAAAATGGAAAGTGGAAAAAGTACGATGAAAGAACAATAACATCTACACTTGCTTTGTTGATTTTCAGAAGGCATTTGACAGTATAGATCAGAAAGTGACTTGGGTGGTGTTGGAGTTCTACGGGTGAATAGCAGACTGATACAGTTGTTGAAGGATATCAGTGACAATGTGGAGGCAATAGGGCAAATTTGCAGGGCATTGAAAAGTTGGTTTAGAACAAGTAAAGGTACAAGACAAGGAGATCCGATATTGCCGAGTATCTTCATCACATATCTAGCGGCAGCGATGGACAAGATCAAGGAAGAGGTAGAAGGGGTATCTGTGAATGGGAAAAGAATTAACAACTTGAGGTTCATGGATGATATAGTTATTATTGAGGAAGATGATGAGAAGCTAGCGAAAATGGTGCAGGTGTTAAACGAGGAAGGGGAGCAGTATGGACTGATTATGAACATCAATACAACAGAAACAATCATATTTGGAGATAAGGGAATAGGAAGGAAGATCATTGTAGATGAGATTGAACTAGAGAATGTAGAGAATTCACATATCTGGGGAGCAACATAATGCATGATCTAGACTGTAAAAAGGAAATAGCGACTAGAATAGCGAAAGCAAGAGCAAGTTTGAAGGCAATGGATAAGATCTGGAAAAGCCAAGTGATTAGCTTAGTAACAAAGCTGAGCACCTTGAAAATGTATGTATTCAGCAGCATGTTGTATGGATGTGAGACACGGGTGATAAAGAAAGATTCTAAGGGAATATTGGTTTTTGAGAGGAGTTGTTATAGAAAGATCCTGACAATAGGATGGATGCAGAAGGTCACCAATGAGGAATTACATTGGAAGATACAACCAGAAGAGAACCTACTTCAGAAGGTTATACAATGGAAGAATGAATGACAAATCAAGACTCTGGTTTCTGGCATAATGGACAGTTCGAAGAGGAGAGGCAGACCCTACACAGAATGGACACATTATGTAGTAGTTGGTGCAGAGCTAGTCTACAGAACTAAGCCACTCATACTGGACAGGGAAAGAGGGAAGGAAAGAGTGAGAGAGTTATCAGACAGAGCCCACTGTTGTTGTTGTTGATGATGAGGATGATGAGGAGGAGGAGGATGATGATGATGATGATGATGATGATGATTACTCCAACATTGTTCTTCAGGTATCAATTTGAGACACTCTATTGTAGTAACATCTAGATAACTCAATTATGCACTAGGACATCCTTGTCTTAGGTTCTGTATACTTAAAAGTTTCTTACTGCTATAATCTCTGCAGTCAGAAGATAACTAGAGATGGCTAAAATGAACAAATGAGCAATAATAAAAGGTACTAAGTGATTATGTTAATGAGCAGAGGTCCATCCAACTCCATGCTTATATTAAACATGCAAGTGGTTTTACATTTCTATAGAAAAAGTCCATAAGTTCAGTTTCATGTCAACTTATGTTCTTCCATTAATATTATAATAGTGTACACTCACAACAAATTTTCTGTTTGATGACCTAAGCACATGGGCAGGGACATTATATGTAAAACATCTAGTCCTCAAATTAGAATTCTTGCTATACTCAGCATGTGTAAAGGAAAATGTTGCAATTCTTAATGGTTTGGTTTTACCCTCTCTCCTAAACTTGATGGCTTTTATCCAACAAAGCACTTTAAATATGTGCTTGATTTAAGCATATGGCTAGTTCCAAATGGGGAACAGACTTAAGTGCTTTGCTGGATTAGGGCCCAATTTCCTGGCCTTAATTTGGGAAAGACAAATTGTTTCCCAAAGTGTTTCTATCTTGAATCCTAAACGCTGAATCTTGAGGGAGATTTCATGAAAGTAGAAGAAGAGTCTAAATGGAATACTGCTGATAAAACTGTTGGACTAGAACAGTTAAACTTCTTGCCATGTAATTCTTTGACTTGGAACAATATGGTTATGTTTTCTAGACTCTGGATTGGCTTTGCCACTTGACTCCTCTCTGAACTTAGATATATAAATATCAAGCAGTTCTGTAGGACCTTAAAGACTAACAAATGTATTAGGGCATGATCTGTCATTGGTAAGACCCACTTCTTCAAATTATTGGAGTAGACAATTAGAATTCAAGGTTTATATAGCAGGGTAACAGATGGGGGAAGGAAGGAAGAGAGGAAAAAGGGGCTTACCTATAACTTATAGGACCAGTGAATGAAGCAAATTAAGTTAAGTAGGATGTGCACCACTCCCTGATAATATCAAAGGTGGCGAAATTGGCCTTTCAATACATAAGATAATTCAGATCTTTGTTGAGACCTAATTTAAGTTTGTCAAATTCACAAATGAATTCCAATTCAGATATCTCTCTCTGTAATCTTGGGGTAAAATCCGTTTGCAGAAGAAAGGTCACTTTTAAATCCATTGTTGAATGTCCAGGGAGGATAAATTGTTCCTCTATGCTATGGGTTTATGTGTAATCGAAGGTAGGTAACTTCACCTCCTTGGCCTCAATAGACCAAAATTGGGATACTGATGCTGACCTCCTTTGTAAAATGCCTGGAGCTCTACTAATGACCTGTACCATGTAAGAGCTTGGTATTACTGTAGACTCAATAGGTAGAATAAGTGAGTTTGGCTTCTCTTTTTTAAACCTGAACTCTGGAGAAGAAGCTACTCTGTAGCTACCCAGAATTTGCTGTCAAAATGATTTTGAAAGACAACAGTTTCTGCAAAATTGCAATTTTACATGGGTAATTGTTTTATGTTCTGTTTTTCAATTTGCAATCAAGGTTAATAATGAAACATTTCATTTTGGGTTGGTTTCATATGAATCCAAAAATTTTTGACCTGTTGGACTGAACCAAATACTCTAACTTGGATCAGTGCAGCATTAAACTGGGTGTGCCTGTGTTGTGTTTTGGCAGCTGTAGTTGGTTGTCTCATTGTTCCCTATAGGTTGGGCTGCTTGGCCAGGCTGTTTGGTTGCATTAGAACTCCAATGATGCGCTGCGGTCTCCCTTGCTGACCAACCACAGGATATCTTGTGGGAGTTCCTTGAATGTGGGCACAGATTCAGGATACAAACAAACCATGAAATATTGGAATTTCCTGAGGAATAGAAATTAAGATTTTTCTATCATATTGAGGTTGAGTGCCTTTTGTGATAACATATGTCCGTCTAAGCAGACTATTGTAAATGAGTTATTTTTATTTATAGGTGCTATCCCCACAAAGAAAGAATTCACAGTTCAACAACTGGCATTTGTCAAGACATCTTTGTGAATATCCAAAAATTTACCCAAAAGTTTAGTACCTGATTTTATTCAGGGTGGGCAAAACAATGCAGACTTAGAAATTTTAGTAGCTTGAGAGATAACGTATAGGTTTTTTTTTTTTCTGCCAGATCTGGCAGTGATAACTAGAGCAGAGTCAGTAGTATTGTGAAAATAATCCACTAAATCAGACTATAAGTATGAATAATTTCATAATCATAAAATAATGGCTATCTTGGCTACACTTTCCCTTCAATGTGATCTTTTGTATCATATTGAAATACTCTTTTATATTTCTGTCACTGACCCAAAGATGTGTTTGATTGTCCATATTTACCACCAAACAAATATTTATGAGAGGTGCAAAACAACCACCACTACTGATAATTATTCTTTAATCATAGCCATCTCTGACAGCTGTGTATCACACCTGTTGTGAGAGTGAATTGAAAATCCCCTTGTTTTTTGGGAGTCTTAGTAAAATGACATTGGCAGTGAGCGCGATTCAGATAATAATTTGAAGACTCCTGGAATTGTCTCCATGGGCATGATATATTTATTTTTCCCTTTTGAAGTGCCTGAGATTTTGAGACTTTCTTATGAGTGGGTCAGAACTGTTCCTCTAAACCCCAGGGGCTGGGAAGAGAATGTAGTCCCAATTTTACTATGACATTGTAAGACAGCTAAACCTTTTCCAAAATAGGTAAACCATACATACCTGTATCCAAAGTGTTTTATTCCTGCCTTTGTGAGGTGCTGTTTTCTAAACAGCCTTTTTTGAAAGCATTAAGCTGCCTTAGAATCAGCTGAGCTGCGTCTACACATGAATGCTACATCGAAATAGCTTATTTCGATGTAGCGACATCGAAATAAGCTATTTTGATGAATAGTGTCTGCACGTCCTCCAGGGCTGCTGCCACTGACGTTCAGCATCGACACTGGGCAGCACCACATCGAAGTAGGCGCTGCAGGGGAGCGTCTACACGCCAAAGTAACACACATCAAAATAAGGGTGCCAGGAACAGCTGCAGACAGGGTCACACGGCGGACTAGCACTTCCGGGGTGACAGCTAGCCGCTCCCTTAAAGGGCCCCTCCCAGACACACTCAGCCTGTACAGCACACAGTATGCAGAGCCATAAGCACGCATACCTCAGTGAAGCAGTATGGACCCCCAGCAGCAGCAGCAGCAGCAGCCAGAGGTCCACACAGCCGCCCCTGCAGGAGCAGTGCTCGCCCTGCTCAATGCCATGCAGGAGGCAGCTGATCACCTTCTAGTCACAGAACAAGAGGAGCTGCCCCCAGGGGAGGAGGAAGCAGCCCCAGACCCTGCTGTCCTCCGCCCACCCCCTGCCACACACACCTCCGGCTGTTGAGCTACCCCACGAGCACTGACTGGTGGGAGCAGCTGGTGCTCGGAGAGTGGGACAACAACCGCTGGCTCCAGAACTTTTGCATGAGCCGGAAGACATTCCTGGAGCTCTGCCAGTGGCTCACCCCCACACTGAGGCACCAGGACACCTTCATGTGGCGTGCCCTCAGCGTCGAGAAATGGGTCGGCATCGCCGTCTGGAAGCTGGCCACTCCAGACAGCTACCGATCCGTGGGGCAGCAGTTTGGCGTGGGCAAGGCCACCGTCGGGGCTGTCCTCATGGAGGTAAGAGGACCCACGGGGAGGGGGGGGAGTCCTGGGGGTGGAGGGGAGCCCTGGGGGGGAAGGGAACCCTTGGGGGGGAGGGCCAGACACACCCTGCACACCCCTCACTGGTGCTCTCCCATGTCCTTCCCCTGCAGGTTGCCCGCGCCATCAATGCCTTGCTCCTCCACAGGCTCGTGCTGCTTGGGGACCCGGATGCCGCCATTGCGGGCTTTGCCACCCTGGGCTTCCCAAATTGCTTCGGGGCTCTGGATGGAACCCATACCCCATCTGAGCTCCAGAGCACAGTGGAGGACACTTCCTGAACAGGAAGGGCTACCATTCTGTGGCCCTCCAGGCCTTGGTGGACAGCCAGGTCCACTTCCTGGACATTTATGTTGGCTGGCCTGGCAGCACCCACGATGCCCGTGTTTTCAGGAATTCAGGCCTGTGCCGCCGGCTGGAGGTGGGGACCCGTATCCCCCAGCAGGAGATCCCTGTGGGGGACACCACCATGCCCCTCTGCATTGTCGCAGACGCGGCGTACCCCCTCCGGCCCTGGCTCATGCACCTTTACATGGGCCATCTCTCAGCCAGCCAGGAGCACTTCAACATGCGCCTGAACCATGTGCGCCAGGTGGTTGAGCGCACTTTTGGCCGCCTCAAAGGGCGCTGGAGGTGTCTCCTCACCCGCCTGGATGCAGGCCCCACCAACATCCCCCAGATTGTTGGTGCATGCAGCACACTCCACAACCTTGTTGAGAGCAAGGGGGAGGCATTCTTTCAGGGCTGGGCTGTGGAGGCTGGCAGGGCTGACGTGCAGCCACCCGCTGCCCCCAGTCGCCAGGTGGACCCCGAGGGGATCCGGGTCTGGGAGACCCTGCGGGCCCATTTCGACCAGGCCACAGGGTGAATACTGGCAGGCCCCCCACTGCACCCCCATCCTCCACAACACTCCCTGCCCCCACGCCCACACCACAGAGCACCCAAGAGCACCCCCCCACTTTTCTTGCAAATAAAAATAGACCTGTTGTTTTTGAAACCACAAAACAGTGAATTCTCTTAATTATATATATATATATATATATATATATATATATATATATATATATATGTATGTATAATAAATAGTGAAACAAAATTGGGGAACTATTGACATGGTTACATGGGGAGCAGGTATCATAAAAGAACAGGGGTCTAACACAAACTATATACAAAATAATGGGGATATGTACAAAGGGGGATGGGGGGCACCTCCTGGGCCCTGCACCCCCTACTGTCCAGCGCCTGGGGTTGGCGGGCGCGACCCTCGCCTCGGCCTCAGCCCTGGCCGAGACTGGCTGGGGGCCGGGCGAACCAGCAGATACGGCCGGCGGATGTCAGCAGGCCCCAGGTCCCCCTCGGCAGAAGGCCCAGGGGTGGCGGACAGCGGTGGGATGGCGGGTGGAGCAGTGGGTGGAGCGGGCAGGGCGGGCACAGTGCCGGGCGGCATGGCATGGGGGGCAGGTAGTCCGATATGTGCTCAAAAGTGCGCATAAAGGCCCCCCATGCCTCTTGGAGCCAGGCCAGCTCCCGCTCCTGCAATTGCAGGCACCGCTCATCCACCCACAGCCGCCGCTCTGACACCTCCAGCTGCTGCCGGAGGGTCGCGAACAGCTGGGGGTGTGTCGCCGTCCTCTGGTGGTGCTGGGTCCGCCGTCGGCCCCGCCCTGGGGCTGGATGGTGCTTCACCAAGGGGCTGGCCTGCAGCGATGGCCCCGGTGGGCTGTCTGGGACCACTGACACCTCGCCGGCGCTCTCCGCGCCCTCCAATGGTGCAGCTGCGGAACAAGGGGGGGGGAAGAAGAGTGGAGACAGCCATTAGTGTGGGCTCCGAGCCGTGGCCCTTGTCTCCCCACCCCTCTGCTACTGGTTCCCCATCCCCGTCCCCTGGAGGTGCTGCTGCTGCTGATGGGTGTCCCACCCCCCCCGGGGGACCCTAGGTTCCACTCCCCCCATCCCCAGGGATGGGGCATGGCACTGTCCTGCTGGGGGGGCAGGGGCTGACGCACTCTTCTGAGGGACATGCCACTGCTGTCCTTGGGGCCATGGTCATCTGGGCATGTGGAGAGCCCTGGTCATGTTTGTTGTCCCCACCCCTCAACCCCGGGGGTGTGCACCGGGGGGGTACATACGTGACGGTCCGCTCCCATGGTTGGGGGACACCCTCTGGGTGGACTCCCTGCTGGAGCTCTGGGACAGCAGGATTATTTGGAGCCCCCCATTGCTGGAGGAGGACTCCCCCTCCTCCTCCTCTGGCGTCCCAGGGGTGGGCTCCTGGGGGGGCCCCTTGGGTGCGGGGCTTGCCTCAGGGGTGGACTCTGCCTCTGAGGCCTGCTGGGGCTCGTCGGCCGATGTGTCTAGAGTGGCCGGTGGGGAGGAGGTGTGCCAGGGGCCCAGGATGGACCTGAGCTCCCTGTAAAAGGGGCAAGTGGCGGGGTTGGCCCCAGATCGGCTGGCCGTATCCCGGGCCCAGGTGTAACCTTGCCACAGCTCTTTAACCTTACTCCTGACGTGGTCAGGAGTGCGGGCAGGGTGACCCTGGGCGGCCAGGCCCTCGGCCAGCCGAGCAAATGCATCCGCATTCCGCCTCTTGCTCCCCATTACCTGGAGCACCTCCTCCTCGCTCCAGAGCCCCAGCAGGTCCCGGATCTCGGCCTCCATCCAGGATGGGCCCCGCTGCCTCTTCCAGGGCTGGCTGCCAGGTTGGGAGCCCTGGTACCCTTGTGTGGGGTGCTCTGAGGGTGCTTGGGGGGATGGCGGGAGGCCATCACGTTGGGGGGGGTGTCTTGGGGCTGCAGGGAGGCGTGCAGGCTGTCCGCGTGTTACTGCTGCTGCCTGCACGTGCTCTCAGCTTCCTGCACAGGAAGGCAGGGGGTGAGGAGCTTTAAGGGGCCGCTGCACGTGGCGACCATAGAGCTCAGGGGCTGGAGAGAGCGTCTCTCAACCCCTCGGCTGATGGCCGCCATGGCGGACCCCACTCTTTTGATGTTGCGGGACACGGATCGTCTACACGTGCCCTACTTCGACTTTCAACGTCGAAGTAGGGCACTATTCCCATCCCCTGATGGGGATAGCAACTTTGACATCTCGCCGCCTTACATCGATGTCAACTTCAAAATAGCACTCTCCACGTGTAGACATGGCGGGAGTTATTTCAAAGTTGGCACGGCTACTTCGAAGTAGCTGGCACGTGTAGACGTGGGTCTGGTGACACTCTTTTCAGACTTTTTTCTCCTCCTGTTTTGTTATGCTTTTCAAGAGCAGTCCTTATCCTTCAGAAGCTGATAGGATTTTTTTGAATCCTCAAACATCCTTAATTCTTCACGCATTTTTTCTATTCAAGAGATCCCAACCATATCTATGTCAGAACCCTCTTTTCTACACTAGAGCGGCGTCTACACGTGCCGGCTACTTCGAAGTAGCCGCACCAACTTCGAAATAGCGCCCGCCACATCTACACGTGGCGAGCACTATTTCGAAGTTGAAATTGACGTAAGGCGGCGAGACGTCGAAGTCGCTATCCCCAACAGGAGATGGGAATAGCTCCCTACTTCAACTTTGAATGTCAAAGTAGGGCATGTGTAGACAATCCAAGTCCCGCAACATCGAAATAGCAGGGTCCGCCATGGCGGCCATCAGCTGAGGGGTTGAGAGACGCTCTCTCCAGCCCCTGCGGGGCTCTATGGTCACCGTGTGCAGCAGCCCTTAGCCCAGGGCTTCTGGCTGTTGCTGCTGCAGCTGGGGATCCATGCTGCATGCACAGGGTCTGCAACCAGTTGTCGGCTCTGTGGATCTTGTGCTGTTTAGTGCAAGTGTGTCTGGGAGGGGCCCTGTAAGAGAGCAGCTAGCTGTTGCCCGGGAAGTGCTAGTCCACCCTGTGACCCTGTCTGCAGCTGTTCCTGGCACCCTTATTTCAATGTGGGCTGCTTTGGCATGTAGACGCTCCCCTGCAGCACCTACTTCGAAGTGATGCTGCCCAATGTCGACGTTGAACGTCGACGGCAGCAGCCCTGGAGGACGTGTAGACGCTATTCATCGAAATAGCTTATTTCGAAGTCGCTACATTGAAATAAGCTATTTCGATGTAGCATACACGTGTAGACATAGCTTAGGAGTGTCTTCCCATCTAGCCAGGATTCCCCCCTCTAATTTAGTAGTATAACAAAGGCAGGGAAGTCACAACCCTTCTGACACATGGACTTCTGTTTTTATTGAAGACATACAACTTTGGCTATTTCATTTTCCACTTTTGTTTTATGATATCCTCAAAGTGTAATGCCCCCAATCTCACTGAATACTACTTGATGAGTATACAATAGATAATAATATTTGAATCATAGAATCATAGAATTCTGGGGCTGAAAGGGACCTCAGGAGGTCATCCAATCCAGCCCCCTGCCCAGTATAGGATCAACCCCAACTAAGTCATTATCAAGTAACTATTCCCCATGAATAGGATAGGCAGAATCACCCTTGACTCAGCAGTCTTGCCAGTCCAAGTAAGTACAATGCAACTGATCACACAAAAAGCTTTTGTTGCATACAATATGTGCTTGTTTGCATGCCTTTACTTTTGTAGTGTTTCTTTTTCACAGGTCCCAGAGGCGAGGTACCGCGAAGGATTGAGACACAAAGACAAACATAAAGACAGCAGGCGACCAACAGTTCTGAAGACTGAAGGCCCTGAGTTTATTATTTTCACAGCTTTTATAACCAAGTGAGAGCACATTATTATGAGAAAAGCAATCAGCTATAATTCAACTAGCTCAGCACCTCTATCTCCAGAAAAAGCACATCGTTCCTCCCAGTCCTTGAACATGAACTCTTAGAAAACACCTGGTTCAAGCAACACAGCTCCTTGTGGCTTGCCTCCAAGAGAGCAGATGTTTCGTTTGCAAAACATGTTATGTTGCCTCAGATGCCAAGAGTCCAGCTAGGCCTGGGAGGTATGTAGGAGGGAAAGGCAAAACTCCTTCATACTTTCATAGTTAGTACACTGCTTGAAGAACACCTAAGATATCTGGTCCAAGAATATTAGAATTATTAACTCTTTGCAAACATCCAATCACAGATTGGTCTTCTGTGTGTCTATCTCACCTTTTGTAGAGACCACACTCACTGCAGGGCACCTTCACCACCACCATCTGTTTTAACAGGTCTTTGACTGTAGTACTATTGATGTATTTAAAAGTCCTAGACAGGTCCTCATCTTTATTCTGGTGGGAAAAGGAGAAGTACTAGCAGCAGACAGCTCTGCCTTCCTTCATGCACTCCAACACTCCACCAGGGCATGCTTCCTCTCCATTTATCTGCTCCCAGCTGCTGTGCTTGAGGCACGCTGGAACATGCCCTTCCACTGCAGCAACTCATGTTAATGAGTCCTCCATTTAGATTGCAATTAACATCTATTGGTGGAGCTCCAAGAGATGGGGTACTGAGTTAGCTTCTGACTCAGGACCCCCATTATACACATCTTAAAAATGTTGCAATTGTGAAAATGAAATGTCCTGTAAATACCCAGTTGTGTTACTTGTATTATGTTTGCTGCTATCATAGCTATTGTTTACAATCTAAATCCTAAATAAAATGTAGTTGGTTGTCTCATTCTACTTTCTAGTGGATAAAACACCTATCATTAACTTTAAATCTTTAGGATTTACAGAGGGCTATGCTTTATTTGATATCTTTATGCATAAACTTATTTTTTACCCTTAAAAATGTTAAGAGCCAGAATCTCAGGTGCTGTAAACTAGTGAAGCGTCATTTACTTCACTGAAGAAGGAAGAGCAAAAGAACCGACCAACCCACAGTAAGAAATTCAAGGTCTTGTGTATAAATATTACTGGGCTATATTCATGCTTTTGAAATAAGCGCATAGCTCAGCAAACTAAAACAACATTATAAAGTCAACTTTTTCCAACTCAGGTACTGAGAATAAGCATACTATCATCTCCCACATGTAAGTGAAAATAATACCATGCTACAATCACTTCAGACTTACATGGAATTTAATTTTAAGGGTACTTGTAACATAATATATCCGTGCATTCACTTTCTACACCCAATTATATTCATTTTATACAAAGTATTTCTTGTAAGTTATCAGCTGAGAACTCATTATTTGCAGGCCATTATTATTATCCTGATAAAATGAGCCTGAAACAGATCATCAAACAGGAAGGAAAACACAGGAAATTCGGTGGACAAAAAAGCAGCAGGAAACATACTTCCCCATTCAATTTTTGTCCCTTTGTGCCTACCTGGATTTTTTTAAGAAAGGGACTGAAAAGAGGGGTAAACATCCCAAGAAAGCTCTCTTTTTCTTTGTGTCCCTCACAATCACTTTACATACAGTAGCAAAGAAATCCTTCATTGGACTCTGGGAGAAGGAGTCCTGTCCTACAAGGGGTGGGCTGGGGTGTGTGTGTGGAGGGCCAGGAGCTGGGCTACACTGCCCACATGTGCTCCTGCAGAATCCTGTGGATGCCCTCCAGGTGGGACATGAGCCGGTCCTACACCTCCCACCACCACGCTGGGTTGGGCTCCTCCAGCCGGAGGTGCCGCTCTATCAGCTGTTGCCTGGCAGAGGCTGACAGGGTTGTCCCCTACACACTGGTGCAATCTCCGGCTGCACGCCCGGTGTGTTGATGCTACCGGAGGTGCCTGGCCCCTGTTTAATGCCTCCAGGGGGCTCTCAGGGACCACCAGTGCTGATGGGCTGTGTGGGCCCTCATTTGCTGCGCCTGGAAGGGGAGACAGATGGCATGTCAGTCCCTGAGCAGAAAGCCATCCGCGTTTCCCCTGGGGACTCTGTTCCCCCTGGGGCCCCGCCTTCTCTGTCCCTGCCAGGGCCTGGCCATGGTGGGCATGGCATCCATGTGGCATCAGATGGGCAACTGGGTGACCGGAGCTGTCCAGGGGTCTGGGGTCTGGGTGGTCAAGGTGGGTGCAAGGGGCATGTTGGGGGCTGTGGCTAGTCAGGGTGTCTGGCCCTGGGCCTCCGGGCCTGTGGCCAGTCCACTGGCAGCAGTACCACCCCCACCCTGCCAGCCAGGGTGCCAGCTCCGCTGTGCAGTTCCTGGGGGGGTCCCATGATGCTCTCTGGTGAAGCCCGGCTCCCTGTGGCCTGGCTGGATGACCACGATGGGATGTTTATGATGAGGCCACCTGACTCACTGGACCAGTCCCGGGTGGTGTCCTCCCCCTGGCTCTGGCTGGCTGGTCCTGGCTCCTCCAGCTCCTCTGGATTGGGCTGGTCAGTGGAAGTATACAGGACCACTGGGGGTGGGGATCTGTCCCAGGGCCCCAAGATGGAGTGGAGCTCCTGGTAGTAGGGGCAGATGGAGGGACTGGCCCCTGAGTGTCCGGCCTTGTCCCAGACCCGGGCATAACCCTACCAGAGTTCTTTAACTTTGCTTTGGACTTGCTCCATGGTCCTCTCCAGGTGGCCTTGGCTCGTCAGTCCCTTGGCCAGGGGGGCGAAAGTGGCGGCATTCCTCCACTTGACACCCATCTCCCGAAGGATCTCCTCTTCTTTTCAGAGACCCAGGAGGTCTCGGAGTTTGGGGTCTGTCCAAGAGGAGGCCCTTTTCTCCTTTTCTGGGATGGGCTCCTGGGTTCCCTGTGACGGCTCTGAGTGGGGGCCCTGGGGCTCAGGAGTCTTCCAGGTACTGACCTTGTGGTCTTTTCTGTCACTGGGGGTGGCTAAGCAGGCGTACTGGTGGCAGCTCATGCTGTTGCAGCTCACCTCCTCTCAGCTTCCTGCCACAGGGTTTCTGGGTCTGTACAGCTTTAAGAGAGTCTGGATGCATGGGAAAATAGATCTCTGCTCTGCAGGGCAGGGCATCTCTGTGCTCTGGCTGGGCGCTGCCATAGAGGACTCCACTTTCAAAAGAGTGGGCCATGGAGTGTCTACATGTGCCTTCTTTCTACATTGTCTTTTGACCGGAGGCACTTTTCCCACTATGGGATCAGGGTCTGGCTTTTGATGTCTGGACCACATTCCTCTGATTTCCAAATGAAAGAGCACATGGCACGTCTAGACTTTCCCTCTGTTCTTTTGAAAGAGGAACGTTTTTTTGAAATAATTTGCATGTGTAGACACAGCCTGAGAAAATGAGCAGCAACTTTTCTGACCAGCAGGGTGGTGGTGGTGCTGGTGGTGGTCTTCATTTAGTTTTCTATAGAGCAAAAGATAATAAAAAGGTCCTTGGGTCATTTGCCTAATGTAGGTTTCCCTCAGTATCAGTATACATTAAATGCAGCACTAAAATATTCATGAATGTGCTGCGTCTTTAAACAGGGTCAGTTGCATAGTCTGTTCATTTTAAAATACATTTAATTAACACATAGGTATCATCCATTAGAGTGAGAATTAACATTTTGACCAATGGCCTTTGTCAAGATGATTCTGGAGAGGTCTTCAAAAAAGCTATTGGTCAAAATGTCTATTACCCACAAAATGAAGGGCACTTGTAAGCACAATAACCTTATATAAAATGAACATGTTGCCTATTTTAACAAGACAGCACTTTCATGAATATTAAATTTTCTAATTGCAGTAAATTATTGCATTATACAGTACAAATAAAGTGATTTTTTTGTTCTTCTCAGAAAATGTGCAATAGGACATACCATAGGTTATATTGAAAAAGTTTAAGGACTTTTTATGCCACGCGGTTAAACAAACATAAGTAGTTGTTATATGTTCATGTGGAAATTATAATAATTAGTTAATTATGCTTTGACAGTTTAAAAATAGGTTTAAAAGCAGCCACAGAGGTTTACTTGCTAGATGTTGTGATTAATAGTTGCTGGGTTCGTGTGGTGCCTTCATGAACAACAGATCCTTCAAAGCTCTGTTGCTTTTAATATAATTGTTTATGTGTCTGTTTCATCTGCTTAAAACTGGAAAGAAGCTTCATGTTTGTTTGTTATTGTTGTTTTTATGACTGTTAGGAGCTATAGTAAATGTTTTCACCCTCCTTGGCACCCTCTGGAGAGAGGTAGACTCCAGATAATACAATAGTGGATAGATGAAAGATAGAAGCAGGCCTCCTAGTCTCCTAAAGAGAAGCATTAACCATATTAAGAAGTAGAGGGCCAATTTCTTCTTGGTATCTTTTAATAATTGAAGGCTACGTCTACACGTGCAGCCAACATCGAAATAGTCTATTTCGATGAATAACGTCTACACGTCCTCCAGGGCCAGCAACGTCGATGTTCAACTTCGACGTTGCTCAGCCCAACATCGAAATAGGCGCAGCGAGGGAACGTCTACACGTCAAAGTAGCACACATCGAAATAGGGATGCCAGGCACAGCTGCAGACAGGGTCACAGGGCGGACTCAACAGCAAGCCGCTCCCTTAAAGGGCCCCTCCAGACACAGTTGCACTAAACAACACAAGATCCACAGAGCTGACAACTGGTTGCAGACCCTGTGCCTGCAGCATAGATCCCCAGCTGCCGCAGAAGCAGCCAGAAGCCCTGGGCTAAGGGCTGCTGCCCACGGTGACCATAGAGCCCCGCAGGGGCTGGAGAGAGAGCATCTCTCAACCCCCCAGCTGATGGCCGCCATGGAGGACCCAGCAATTTCGACGTTGCGGGACGCGGATTGTCTACACGGTCCCTACTTCGACGTTGAACGTCGAAGTAGGGCGCTATTCCTATCTCCTCATGAGGTTAGCGACTTCGACGTCTTGCCGCCTAACGTCGAAGTTAACTTCGAAATAGCGCCCGACGTGTGTAGACGCGACGGGCGCTATTTCGAAGTTGGTGCCGCTACTTCGAAGTAGCGTGCACGTGTAGATGCAGCTGAAGTGTCCTCTTCCTTTCCTTTCAACATCTAGAACAGGTTTGGTATTTTATAGATGCTGTGTTAAAAGTAAGAAATCTCTTCTTTGGTTCCTGCAAGATGACCTTATATGATATGAAATATTCTGATAAAGTCAGTTAGGTCCAGGGCAAGACTTATCCCCATGGGTTTCGAGCCACCTATTTGATATAGCTCAACAGTACATTTACCCGGATGATTTATGAAGATCAAGACAAGGAAGATGGTAAGTTGAAGCTGTGTATTGATGATCATGGGCTGGAGTAGTAAGAGTGCTCCAAATGATACTATGTATAACTCATACGTTTAAAAAAACAACAACTGATAACATGAATGAAGTAAGAGCAGTCTTCCAATACAATTTACTAATATTTTAAGGACAGGAATTTTCACTGTACTCACTTTCAAGTTCTCTCATCTTCAGCATTCTCAAATATATTTTCTGACATGATAATGGACAAAAAGTAAAAGTGGAATCACCAGTGCTGCAAAACTTCATTTTCAGAAGGGAAACTAAGGGCCGATATGAAAGCAGAAATTGTGTATCTTTCTTCTTTAACAACGAATGGGAGGGTAGGCTGTTGGAATTATTGATCTATACCTGAAAATGTAATTTCTGTTCTAGGTGTTCATCTGTCAGAGGGAAGCAGACAGTTTCAACCTGCTTCCCTGCAGATCGATTCAATTGGCTAAATGGGTCTATTTATCCATAAAGTGGAGCAAATTCTACAGGGATCATTTTCCTAGATGGCCTGTTTGGCAGATTGGGAAAAGCCAATATGAGTCAGAAGACTTCACACAAGGGTCCTGTAAAAAAGAACATTGAACAATATATCAATTGGATCAGACATGTACAGAGTAGGAACTTTCTAAAAAGTTCACCTGCCTGTACAGTGAAAGGAAACAGACTGTTGAAAACTGTCACCATCCTGGATCTCAGAAGCAACTTGACTTCCTAAAAGAACATAAACTGGCTCTGTTCTTCTCCTTACTCGGTATATAGTGCAGTATAAGAGTGGTTGGAACTAAAGGTGCATATAGGCTGTCAGGTTATAAATAATTTTTTCTTAGGTGCTTTGTTTTGGCTGCTAAATAAAAACAAGTTGCTTGAGGAAAGTGACTGTATCACTGACCATAAGTTCCCAAAAGCAGAAAAAACAAGTGCCTGATATCCAGTTGGACCTGCTCTGTCATTAGTAATTGACACCCATGACACTGTAGTCCCTATCTGATCAAAATGAAGAAGACTAATGTACTTCAGACCTTAGATAAAGGGCAAGAGGCCTATTACCTGAGCTGAGTGCATTCAGAATCCAGAAAGGAGACAGAGGTGTAGTTATTCCCGTAGCCATGACAAATAGCAAGGACTACAGGGTCAGTTCATTAGTGTTGCAGTGTTTCTTTTCTGAACTCTTGAATATGAAATATGTATTTGAATTTTCACTTTAGCCATTATGATATAAACATAAAAAATTGAGCTATTCTAGGTATTGTATAACAGCAGGCTATGTCAACAAAACTGGCTAGTGCAGACATAGTTTTACACAATTTAATTAATTAATAATTCCATCAGGTACTGAACAATGTTAGTGATACAACAATCAATAGTAATTTAATAAACCATTGTTTATGAGTTCTCTATACATAATCTATCTCTCTTGAAAAATTAATAATTTTTTTTATTTGTCCCAGAAATAGGAGATTATTTTGGACCATACCCTCGCAGAACAATTCTCAGTTTTTAAAATACCTAAGATGTCTTCTCTAGAGAGTATTTTTTCTGATCAATTACATTACACTCCTTTTTATTTTCTTTCTTTCGTTTTTTTTTTTTTTTAAGTAGCTAGGATAAGTTTCAAATTTTTGTAAATGGGACAAAACAGATATTGCCTTATAAGATAATAAATATTGATGTGCTGTGAAAAACACGGGTTTTTCTTTCAAATGGTAAAAGATCTCATGTTTGGCAGCTGGAGTGAACTTGATGCAAAAGCTGAATATTTTTGATGCCTGGTATGATTATACAACTTGTTAATTTACTTGTATTAAAGTTATATGTGGCATACTGCAATGAAAATACACAAAGCATCAGGTATATTGAATCACACACAAATATCTATCTATCCATCTATCTATCTATCTATCTATATCCCTCCATACAGAAGCTGATATGGGAAGGAATCCCATCAATGCTCTGTACTCTGGGGGGGTATATTAGCTGGGATAGCTATGGAGTTCTGTCCACAGAATTGGCTTTCTGTCTACAAAACTGGGGAGCGTCCACACTACAAATGTATTCTGTTAAGAATTTTTCTACAGAATGCAGCAGGTTTCCTGGCAGAGTTCTCTCTTGGCCATATGAGGCATAGTGCCTCTGTCAATGATCCAGGGGGGCCCTCTGTCAACAGAGGAGGCTTCCAGTTCACCAGGCTTCCCTGTTTGCAGAGCTTCCAGTTTGCTGTTCTGTTGACAGATGGCTGGGCAGTCTGGCTGTCACTGTCGACAGAGGGCATTGACAGGGTTAGCTTGTATTAGGTGTGGACATATCCTGTAGACAGAGGTTCTGCTGGGAAATATCTGTTGACAGTAACTTCTATCGACAGAACTCCATAATGTAGACACAGCTATTTAGTATAGAAAAATGCCCTTACAACATGATGAAAATATAATTAAAAGGCCAGATCTACACTAGCCCCCTTCTTTGAAGGGCGCATGGAAGTTACACAAACTGGGGAATATCAATGAGGTGCTGCCATGCATATGCAATGCCCCATTGGCATAATGGTGGCCACGTGAATTTCGAAGCTGCTAACTTCAAAGTGCTGACAGGCATTCTAAAAGTGGGCTTTTCAAAATATGCACCCAACTTTGAAATTCCCTTACTCTCAATTCATTTTGGGGAAGTTGCGATGAGGAAGAGTGATAAAAATACATCAACACACCCTTTTGTGGTTTAACTAGAAACTGTGAATACCTGTGAATGGAAAATAAAAACGTATTGACATAAGTAGTCATATTTCTATCAAGAAACTACATTATTGTTCTAATCTCATATGAGATATTTTTTCTTAATCCCTCCTCTAGATAGAATGGAGATGATTTGACCATCTCCTATCTCAAAGAAATAATATTGACAGTTATATACAGACCTTATTCCAATCACCTGTCTTAAGATGGCCCTGAAGAACTTCTGTTCTATTAAGCAATATTTTCACTGCTGATCTCCATTTAATGTATGAAGACTTCTCAAACTAAGTTAGTAGTGCTCTAATCTAACCATTTTAATTTGGAACTCAACAATTTAAATAATTTCACTTAGTCAAATTAACTCTGTACTTCATTCCAAGAATGGAGCTCTTTCATTTCAAGAAAATGCCTACTCTGTGAGGACAAGATTTTTGCTGCCATTATTCATGCTAAGTAGCATCATTCTCTTTATGTGGTCCCACTGCAAAAAAAAAAAAAAAAGAGATCTGAGAGTACAGTTCAGCAATAGTAGAAGTGGCAGAATATTCCTTCAGTAAGCAATGCATGAATTTTCATAGAAGACAGTTCTGAAAAGATGCTCTGTTATTTGAAGTCTACTTCTTTGGCAAAATCTTTTTTCTCTTTTCATATATTTTAATTTTCTGTAAGAAAATGAGGCTTAGTGGGCCACATTTAAATGCTTTTGACCCCAAATTAAGTTGCACTGGAATATATTTGTTTCAAAATATTTCTAAAATGTCATTTAACCCAAGTTAAGGCAGTAATAAATACATACTTGGTAATTGAAAACAAATATAGATTTTACTTAGTAAGTCGTTTTGTCTGCTAACACTATAAAATTAATCAACTAATAATGATTAAATTAAAAAATTAATGAGGAATGTAGGAACCCTAATATTCATAGATAACATTCCCCAGCAAGCAACGTCCTTTCCACCTGTTCCACCAACTAAACTTTTCAACAATATTTCTGTGTAATGTTATCTTCCATGGCTTTATAGTTATGACCAAACCTATCTACAGCTAACATGGGTGAGAAGTACTTCCAAAGTGAGAAAATATCAAATCTTGCAGGCAAGATAATGCGTCTTGAGGTTATCTTATACACAACCCAGGCCAATGAATTTAATTATAGATCTTATCTGAAAGAAGTTGAAGCATCTTTTTCTTTCTGTTTCTCCCCCTTACACCAATCAAATATCTATACGACAAACTGCTTCACACAACCATAGCTAAGGGAAATATTAGAAACTAGTATATTCAATAAGGCCCTGATCCAAAGCCTGGTGAGGTCATGGAAAGTCCACTAACTTCAGTGGATGTGGGTCATGTCCTATATGCTCTGGATATGTATGTGGAATACGCAACTCATTTATTCTTTAATTCTTTAACGCAAAAAAACACAGGAACAAATGTACACAGACACACCCCTTGAACCCAAAACAGGTTTATTCTACCTGCTACCCAAGTTCCATAAACCTGGGAATCCTGGACACCCCATCATCTCACGCATTGGCACCCTCACCACAGGATAGTCTGGATATGTGGACTCTCTACTTAGACCCTATGCTACCATCACCCACAGCTTTCACCCAGATACCACCGACTTCCTCAGGAAACTACAATCCATTGGTGACCTTCCTGAAAACACCATCCTGGTCACCATGGATGTAGAGGCCCTTTACACCAATATCCCACATTAAGATGGACTCCAAGCTGTTAAGAACATTATCCCTGATGACACCATGGCAAAAATAAAAATGGTGGAGCTTTGTGACTTTGTCCTCACTCACAACTATTTCAGATTTGAGGACAAATTATACCTTCAAATCAGTGGAACTGCTATGGGCACCTGCACGGGCCCACAGTTTGTCAACATTTTTATGGCTGACCTGGAACAATGCTTTCTCAGTTCTCATCCCCTAGTGCCCCTCCTCTACCTGCACTACATTGATCACATCTTCATCATCCGGACCCATGGCAAGGAGGCTCCTGAAGAGTTCCACAGTGATTTCAATAGTTTCCACCCCACCATCAACCTTAGCCTGGACCAGTCCACACAAGAGATTGACTTCATGGACACTACTGTGCAGATAAGAGACGGTCACATAAATACCATCCTATACCGAAAACACACGGACCATTATGCTTATCTACATGCCTCCAGCTTCCATCCAGGGCCTACTACACTATCCATTGTATACAGCCAGGAACTAAGGTACAACCGTATTTGCTCTGATACATGAGACAGAGACAAACGTCTACAAGACTTTTACCAAGCTTTCCTCAAATGACAATACCCACCTAAGGAAGTGAGGAAACAGATTGACAGAGCCAGACAGGTACGCAGAAGCTACTTGCTACAAGACAGGCCTCACAAGGGAAACAAGAGAACACCACTGACCATCACATACAGCCCCCACCTAAGGCCTCTCCAAGGCTCCATCAGCGATCTGCAACCCATCCTGAACAATGATCTTTCACTCTCACAGACCTTAGGAGGAAGGCCTGTCCTCACCTACAGACAGCCTGCCAACCTTAACCAAATCCTCACCAGCCACAATAGATCACAAAACAGTAACTCTCAGCCTGGAACCAATCCCTGCAACAAACCTCGCTGCCAACTCTGCTCACATATCTACACTAGTGATATCATCACAGGACCTAACATCAACCATAACATCAGGAGCTACTTTACCTGAACATCTGCTAATATAATATATGCCATCATGCATCAGCAATGCCTGACTGTGATTTACATTGGCCAGACTGGACAGTCTTTACGAAAAAGAATAAATGGACATAAATCAGAGATCAGGAATGGTAATATACAGAAACATGTGGGAGAGCACTTTAATCTCCCTGGACACTCAGTAACAGATTTAAAAGTAGCAGTTATAAAACAAAAAAAATTTCAAAAATCAAATGGAGAGAGAAATCTATGAGCAGCAATTTATTTGCAAATTGGACTCCATTAACTAAGGATTAAACAGAGTCTGGGAGTGGCTCGCAGCTTACAAAAGGAGATTCTCTGCCCTAGATGTTAACATCTCCATATATGACAATGGGCCATAACCCAGCTGTCTTATCTGACCTGTTTTTTCCTCTTTTCATACATACTACTGATAAGGGGCCTTTTCCACCCTGACCGAATAGACCTTGTTAGCTCTGGACCTCCCTTTTACTGGGACCCCACTCTTTAAATACCCCTCTGACCGCCCCCCCCGACTCATGCATCTGATGAAGCGGGTCTTTGCCCACAAAAGCTTATGCTCCAAAATATCTCTTAGTCTATAAGGTGCCACAGGACTTCTTGTTGTTCTCTTACTTGTTTAGTTACCACTGTTGCAAATAAGTAAGAGAAGGTCCTGTATATAGTGGTTTGACTAGGGATTTTGTGAAAGGCCTAGGCCTGTAGTTGATCTTGGTTAACTGCAATGATGCTGGCACTCTTAACTAGGATGTTGGGGAACACAGCCCTAGTCATGGTGTTTTACTGTTAAGCATTTGTCCTATTCTACTCTGAATAATATTTCAGATACCTACGTATCCCATTTAACTTCAATGAACTTTGAATCTGGTTATTCCTCAAGCCTGGGTCTACACTACAGAGCCTTGTCAATAGTAGTGGCCTTCTGCCTACATAACTCAAGGAGCATCTACACAACTGAAGTATTCTGTTGACAAAGTCTCGAGAGAACTCTGCATTTGCCTTGAAAATATTAGTTTCTGTAACTTCTTAGTGCTGTAGTTTCTTTGCGTATTCCTCAGTGGGATCCTCGGACAGAGGCTTGTGCATCTCATGCATCTGATGAAGCGGGTCTTTGCCCATGAAAGCTTATGCTCCAAAATATGTGTTAGTCTATAAGGTGCCACTGGACTTCTTGTTGTTCTCGAAGATACAGACTAACACGGCTACCTCTCTGATACTAAAGAAGTGAGAGAAGACCAAGTATTAATTTTCATGTTTGTACCTTTCATGACTGCAGTCACTTGTTCAGATGCCACTCAAAATTGGTTTGAATGAATGTGATGAGGTAATTCAAAGAGATAGAAGTAACTATATTCAAAGAAAAATAAGATAAGTTCATGGTGAGTAGGTCCATCCAAGATAATCAGAGATGCAACCCCATTCTCTGGGTGGCTAAGTCTCTGACAGCCAGAAGCAGATGACTAGGAATGGACAATTTCTCTATTTTGTTAATTCCTTCTGAAACATGTGACATTTGCCACTGGCAGAAGATGAGATGCTGGGCTAGGTGGATCTCTGGTCTGACCCAGTATGGCTATTCTTATGTTCTGATGAGCTAACTCTTATACCAGAAAGTAATGCACGCCATATAACATGATTACAGTCACTTTAAAAAATGATAATATGTAAGGCACAGTCTGATTCAAGTGACTTGGCAAATAAAATATCTTAAAACTTCCTAAACCTTCCAGTTTATTGCCACCTTATTTCACAAGCTGATCAGTTGTTGGGGGATAGCTCAGTAGTTTGATCATTGGCCTGCTATAAACCCAGGCTTGAGAACCCAAATCTTTGAGGTGGCCAGTTAGGGATCTGGGGATTGATAGATTAAACAAAATTGTCAGGGATGGTCATAAGTCCTGCTGTGAGGGTAAGCTACTGGACTCACTGCCCTCTGAAGGTCTCTTCCAGTTCTATGAGGTAGGTGGGTATGTCTCTGTGAAAGACTAAAATCCACATTACCTTGATTCTGAATTTGCCCTCTAGAATATATTTATACTTTTCTAATCATGAAACACTAACAATGAATACCATTGGTGAAACCCTAGCCCCACTGAAATCAAATGAGATTTTGTTCCATTGGCTTCAGTGGGGCCAGCATTTTGTCCCATGTGTTAGTAAGCTATTGCAGAGCAGTCATAATGAATAGCAAATGAACATAGTGGCTACATCTACACTAGCCCAAATCTTCTAAATGGCCATGCAAATTGCCATTTTGAAGATTACTACTGAGGTGCTGAAATGCATATTTAGTGCCTCATTAGCATGCCACCAGCTGTGGCTCTTCGAAATTGCCACTTTTTGCTTCTGCGCAGCTCATCCAAATGGTGGTCCTGCTGATAGGAATAAGGGGATTTCAAAATTTCCAGGGTGCTTTCAAAAAGGACCCCCATCTGGATGAGCTGTGCAGGAGCGAAAAGCAGCAATTTTGAAGAGCTGCGGCCAGAGGTAGGCTAATGAGGCACTAAATATGCATTTCAGTGCCTCAATAGTAATTTTCAAAATGGCCATTTGCCTGGCCATTTCGAAGATTTGAGCTAGTGTAGACACAGCCAGTGAGTATAGTTTGCGAACAACCCCTCATCTTAAATATTATTACGTAAAATATTTGTTGAAGAATATTGAGTAACACATACTTCAGTACCATCTTTAAAAAGTAGAATTTATCAAATAATTTATTTGTTACAAGTAGCTTATCCACCTCTGACATATACTTAGAGGTCTGTATTTTCAGAAATGTCCATTAAATTTTGCATGTCAAATTTGAGACACTCAGGCCAGTATTTTCAAATGCAGGGCAGCAGCTTGTTCACTGGCAATATATAAATTTCACTTGATTGGACTATAAATACATATATGTAGTGTCTTTGTGAAGGTACAATGGAGGGACACGTGGAAATCCAGTTGCTTTATAAAGATATTCTTGCTTTTTAAGAGTATATATAAATAGATCTGAAAAAGAGTTACTAATGTCAACTCTTAAAAAGGAAGGAAGTGTCATTTAGATTTAGAATTAGAAGCAGCACAGTGATGTGACCTAAAAAGACATTTAAAAAGAATAAAAATGAAGGAGGGAGGAAAAACCTGCTATGGAATGAGATGCAACCAGAACTCAAAGCAAAGAGTTAATTGTTGGGGAAAGAATTAAAACCCTGGAGATAAAAATGGAGATAAGATGGCAGAGGATGGTAAAAATACCAAAGTATTAAATTAATAAGTGCTTAATATATTTACAAAGCACAGCACTAATGATTCAGTGGCTGGCAATGTCTTCAACCTTTAGTTAACATTGAACAAAAATTTCCTCTGAGTTACAATAGCATAACTGAACCATATCCTTTAAGTCTGTATAACAATTGGATTTGTTAAAGACTGTACGCTTATTAAATTTGTGTGTTGTTTCTATTTGAAAATTGCTAGTCCAAATACCAAGACATGTACTGTCTCCTTTTATATACTGTAACACATGACTTTTTTCACATGCAGTAAAATTATTAGTATCACAGTATCACAGGTAGTCTTTCTATCATCATCATCGTGATATCATTTACCAGTCTGACTCATATTGCTTTTAGATTCCAGACCCTAAACTGAAGAGATTAGCATAATAACTTAGACTTATTTCCTACCTTGCAAAAGAAAAATCAACATGCTTTCTGAAGCAGCTTTTCAACAGTATTGAGGGGCAAGGAGAACAGAGCCCTATTAAATGAAGTTTTAATTAGGTGGACAGCTAAAGATTACAGTTCTTGCTTGGAATGTTTAAACTAATTATACTTTTATTCAGCTGGGAAACAATTATTTCTGTAGTCTTACCCAAAGATGTTATTGTTTCTATTCTACCTGGTCAACTGGAACAGCAGGTACAATCTTTGTATATCAACTGAATAAAAAATCAGATGCAAACGTTTTCAGTTTTCACAACCTAGAATTTTAATCAGTTTAATATGTATGTAACCAAGGAGCTGCCTTTTCTTTACCGATAGCTAATTTTGCAAATATACCTCCATTCATCAGTCAGGTCAGATATTGAATCTTTAAACAGCCCAACCAAATTATAATTAATGTTTTAAATTTAAAAAAATAGATCCAGGTCTGGCTGAGCAACACTAGGCACAGGATCCTCCACATCGGGATTTGACCTTCTTCTGGAGAAAGTGGGGACTCATTCTGCCTCTCAGGTGCCATCACCCTTTCCTTCCAGAGCTATCCTTTGAGATCTATTTATGTGAAAATTGGAAAGGTCTGTTACGGATTGCAGAGAGCATCCTGTGTTCCCCTATCTGGCTCAATGCAGCTTAGTCAAAGTAATAAACAAATAAATAAATGTGCAGATTTTATCATCTTTTCCATTTAATCTCCTCCTGTGACCTTGGGGGATGATTCAGTGGGAGAAAGCCCCTGGTAGTGCAACTCCAATAGATACACATTTTCTGAGAGCAGCATGCGGTACAAGCTACCAATATGGATTCACAGAGCCTTTGAACAGATGGCCTCTTGTTGAGCCTTGAGGGTACTCAGAGTTTGACATGGGGCACACAGCCTTTTGTGTGAGGCAAAGCTTCTTCCAGGGAGCTCAGTGTGGGGTGGCAGGATGGAGGTGTTCACAGGAATTCTCTGTGACTACATCTACCATAGTGAGTTTTGTAGACAAACATGGAGTTTTATTGACAAAACTGATGGAGCATCTACACACAAAATGTGTTTTGTTGACAGAAACAGTCAACAAAAAAAGCCGTGTAGACACTCCAGGAGCCCTTCTCTTGACAGAGTGGATCAAAAGATCAATCTGCTTTTATGTGTAGATGGAATCTGTTGACATAAGTTTTGTGGGAACATCTCTTCCAACAGTAACTTCTGTAGACAGACACTTCTAGTGTAGACGAAGCCTGTGTATTTTATAAAAGTGGCAAATTTTTTTCAATTAAAATTATATTTTGAAAACAACTTTTATTTTAGGGGCCTTTTTTGTTTTGTTTTGTTTTTTTTTTCTGCCCAGCTCTGGAGAAGAACACAATCTGCCTCAGTATACAAATCCTTCAAAGATTTGAGGGCTGTTTACCACATCCGACACTCCTTACTTGTCTCATTTCTTAATATATTTACCTTTACATTAAATTCTCCATTTCTACACGTAAGTGGGATGCTCTTCCATATGTATTAGCATACAATGTTTCAGCTGCACGGACATTAAAACTGGAAATAGTAGCATTATACACTGCTCTGCAATACCATGCTTTTTTGGAAGAAGCCCAACTTTGCACTGATCTTCCTTGTTATACTACATTGCAAACTCATACCTACTGTCAACCTCAGTTTCTTTAAAAAAAATCACATTGTCCCTTTTATGAACCAAATGCCTTCTTATCTAAAGTTCTTGGGTGAGGACAATGTGGTGACTATATTACAGTAGTGGCTTTGTGCCTTCTTGCTACTCACTGCAGGAAACATACAGGCAACCTGAGTCCTTAGTCAATGTGTCAAATCTAATCCCTACTTTTCTGACATTCTCCACTATGCTCCACTTTCATTGTACGTAGTTAAGCATGGAGCTTCCATACAAATAGTTGTTGTTCCCCATCTCTGAGGAGAAGTTCTAAACTTCTCTGGCCCCTATTGTACTTCATGGTGGCCTACAGCCTGCTCCAATATTGTCCCCTAGGCCAATAGTCCCAGTAGGGGCATCTGCCAGTCTGGGTACTGCTGAGTGCAATGCTTCATTCCGTGATGCATGTGATGCCCACCGAGAGCTAAAAGACAGCCCCATTGGTGCATAAGCTGCAAAAAAAGGAAGGAAGTTGCATCCTGGCTAAAATGGTGATGAGTGAGGAGCTGAGCCTTGGTGGGGGAGGGAATGAGAGGGAGACATGAAATGGAACCGAGGAAATGGGAGAAGGGAAGAAACTCCGACTGGAAGTTTGTGGGGAATGAGATGAGTCCAGGGAGAGGGGGCAGACTACACAAACCTGATCTCTCCCCAGAGTTAGCCTGAGCACTGAATGAGGCAGAGATCCTGTCAAAATATTGTATGTGATCATGTATTGGCTGTATAATGACATGATGCAAACTCTGAAGAGGACAAACTAAATTCTGCCATTTCCTGACTTTTGAATGTCTGACTTTGCAATTTTCATAATGTTTTAATACATAGTATAGTGAAATAATTCAATACAGTGAGACATGTTTTTATTTATTTTTGGGAACATGAACATTTTTAATACTAAAAGACCAGCATTTTAACTAGTTGTTGAATTTACTCTGAGATTCCTGAAAGTGTGCCTTTGAAAGATGAAGGACAAAGTGTGGGAAGGAAAAGTGAAAAAAACAAAAAGTAACATTCATGTTGTGTTTCACAAGAGCCATTTTTCTGCTAATTACATGGTGGCAAAATAAGAAATTCATAAATGCATTGTTATTGCATCTTTTCTGGACAAAAGCTGTCTATCAGCTGGCATTAACGACCTATATATACACCATTGTGGCTAAGTCTTGAATTGTTAAATGGTGAACACTAAATGATAATTAAAGATATCTTCAAACCTATTGGAAAGTGATCAGAGGATCTTAGAGACTTCAGGTTATATCCTCAGCTGGAAAAATCAGTGTGCTGCTATTAAGTTTGAGGGTGAAATTTAAAAAAATAAAATAGCTGCAGAGAGATAGCCGTGTTAGTCTGTATTCAATCAAAACAAAGTAGTCATGTAGCACTTTGACTAAAGACTAGCAGAATGATTTATTAAGTGATGAGCTTTCCTGGGACAGACCCACTTCTTCAGATCATAGCCATACCAGAACAGACTCAATATAAAGCACAGGGTCCAAAAATGGTTATCAAGGTTGGCAAATCAGAAGAGCAGAGGGGCAGCTGGAGGGAAGCATGGAGTGGGGAAGTTAAGAGTTAGATAAAACAAAGTGTATAAAAGAGTCCTTGTAATGCCTGACTTCTTAGTGCCTATATAAAATGAAGCAAAAATGTTCTAGTCACACAAACTGAAACATCAATTTGATCACCATGTTCCATTTTTATTAGGCCAAAATCATTTGCTGAATTTACCAAATTTTTAATTAGATTGTGACTCCAAAACAGCATTTTTGTTGAGTTTACTATTTTAAAAAAAATCACACAGATTTAGTTTTGAGGGACAATAAGAAGCTAGGGAAGAAAGATTTTGTGGGGGGGGGCTGAATGTAAGGAGGGGTTTGGTGAAAATGCAAACTGATTACATAAGTAGGGAATTTTGCTGGGTTTGCTTCAGGTTCAGCTGGAATTTTCAGGTTCTGTAATTCCAATTTTGTTAGAGACAGCCATGGCAAATTTATGAGATCAAAGAGAAGAGCTATAATGTTATTCCCTATTCAAGTGAATAAAGGATCAGGATTCGTCTGGGTCTATATGCTTATGGATGCCTATGAATGCATGCAGAAGCCAAAATTGATTCCAATGTATGTAATTTAAATTTGTTCTCAGTGGAATGTGCAACTGTCTACAGGTTGTACTTCCCTGGTCTGGCACCTTCAGGACCTTAGCAGTCCTGGATGAGGGATTTTGCCAGACCAGGGGAAGTCAACGCCCTTGGGACTCCCCTCCTGGCCACTAGCCTGAGCCACTTCCCAACATTACTTGCAGTTCCCTGGTCTGGCATGGTGGCATCCAGATTCTGGCCCAGCCCTGGGTGCCAGCTTCCCAGCCCCATCTGTTGTTTCCTCATTTTTGCAGCTATGGCCCCTCTACTTCCCATCAGCTTGCTAGCCATGGGTTACCCAGTCAGCTGACCCATAAAAGCTTTCTGCTGGCTCCCCAGACCTGTGGTTCCCTGGTTAGCTTCCCACCAGCTCCTAGGCCCTACAGTTTTCCAACCTTGTGGTTCCCAGGCTCGATCACCAGCCCCATGGCTTCCTGCTGGCTTCTCAGCTCTGCAGCTCCACAGTCCCACTACTCCTCAGTTAGCTTCCAAGCCACTGGGGCCCACTGGCTTCTCCTCCACGAATTCCCCTTTCCTTCTCCTGCGAGGGCTCCAGCAGGGGCACTGGCCCCAGCCTCATGCTCCAGCAGGAGGGTTCCTGCTGTACTGAAGCAGAGTAAGTGGGGTCTGCAGCTCTGGTTCAGGCTAGGCTGCTGGCAACTGCTCTGGCCTTAGCCCTTGCCCCGCTGATGCAGGTCCAGCCTCAGCCCTGGGACTCTCTGATCCTGCAACATCCATAGTTGTGCCGGACCACAAGTGTTGCCAGACAAGAGTGTACCGGATTTAGGAGGTTGAAGCTGTACTGCTTTCCAGGAAATACCTATCGCCTATCAGGCTCCAGAAACAACAGCTAAATTCTACTTCTCCCTCGAGACTTTTATTTTAATATCTCAGGGCAAGTCTACACTTCAAATGCTGCAACAACACGGCCACAGCATTTCAGTTCATACAGCATGGAGAGTAGATCTGCACCACTAGAAGCATGTGAAGAGAAATACAGGCTAGATTCTCAGCTGGCATAACCTGGCATACATCCATTGACTTTAGTGGATCTTTGATAATTTACGTCAGACGAGAATCTTGCCTTATGCTTCTGGTAATATGATTTTATCCCAACAATATTTCCTTAACAATTAAAAAAAATATTTGAAATTATCGACAGCTTATGATAAGCATGCCCTTTACGTTTTTTATTTACCACCAGATCTTATCATGACGATAGGCACATTACTAGGAGAATTATAGGTTTCTTTTTCTTTCCATATCACCTCTATCAAAAAGCCCCCCTTGGCGGGGGATGGGGCGGGGTGGAGACTTGTCTACACTACCTCCCTTTTTGAGGAGGAAAGGGACTTTGAAGTTGTCCAGGCACTTTGAAGTACCAGCGGGTTAGCCGTGGCTACACGCGAGCCGGCACTTTGAAGTTTAGCACTTCAAAGTTGCCCTTGGGGAGAATTAGCTTAATGAAGTGCTGCATATGCACCACAGCACTTCATTAATAATCTCCAGACACCCTGCTTACCATCCTCCCTTTGAAGTAGGGAGGTAGTGTAGACACAGCGGCTATGTGCTATAGCCAATGTGATAGGGAGATGCTTTTTAAAAACAGATGTAGGAAAACGAGGGTGATTTTATAAAGTCTGTGCTTTAATAAAGAATCAAAATGAATGCTGCTGCAATATGTCAGTTATAAAATATATTGAGTAATCTCAAGTAAAAAATGTTTATACTCACTTCTCATTTTTAGTACTTAATGGGATGTGATTGATTACAGAACAGTGGTGGTTCTTGCAAGTATGGAATTATATGTCAGAATAAACAACAGGTGTTCTATATTTTTTCTTCATGAAATATATTTAGAAAGTGTGAGTCTGTGAGAGGCATTAAAGAAAAATCATCAAGAGCTGATTATATATGAATGAAATGAGGTAATGTAGGTAACTGTGTGGCATCTTAACTACTTTGAAAAACTATACAGGGCTTCTCAACTCTTCTTCTTGGGAAAGAAGTTAAATGGGAACTGTCTTTGAAATTTGGAACATATTAAATTAGTCAAAATTAAGAGGGATCCATTATAATTTGTGTGTGAGCCATGAAGCATTTTCTTCTTCCAGAATAGTCAGCCAACCTCTCACATGGAACCTGCCAGAAAAACACAAAAGAGGAAGACCTCAGACAATGTGGAGAAGATCTGCTGAGATTGAAGGACAGAAACTGTGGTACTAAAGAGACAGTGAGAAGTTTTGTCTCAAGACAGAGTGAAGTGGAGGAGACACGTAGCTGACCTAGGCTCCACTCAGAGTACAAGGTTTTAAGTGAAGTAAATCATAAGCACTTCCATTGTAAACATATGCATTGTTACAATTGCAGTGAGTTAGCAAATGCAGCTGCACAACATTAATCCATCCTATTGACAAATATTGTAATAGGAACTATATATTTTAGGGGCAAATTATCATCCCAGTGTGTGTTCTATACATAAAACTGGTTAATATTGATAGAGATATCAATGAGATTATCATATGCCAACAATCACTGTGGTTTTTAAGAATTTAATTTCAAAGCTACACCCAGCTGAAATAGTGTCAATATTTATCATTGTCTTCTGTTAATATCAGAGGCTATGGTTACACAGACCTGAACCACTGACAGCAGTATGAAAATGGGTGGCATCAAAAATGCAAATATATGCTCATTTGCATATTGACTCACTGGTAGATGCTGATGCTGGCACAAAAAAGCTATGTAAATGTGGTTCTGCCAGCAAACGCACCCCCACTTTGTCAGCATCCTCTTATGCCTGATGTTTTCCACTTAACAGGCTGCCAACAAAGAGCGGGAGGTTTCACCAGCAGAACCACATTTACACAGCTTTTTTTTGTGCCGGTGGCAGCTATCACCAGTGAACAAATATGCAAATCAGTGGCCCTTTACATTTTTGAGACCTCCAATCTGCATACTCTTGTAGGCAGTTGAGGTCAATGTAACCATAGCTAGAGGCTACGGTTACACTAGCGAGTTTTGCTGACAAAATGGGGGTTTTGTCGACAAAGCGCGTGGAGGGTTTATATACAAAATGGGTTTTGTTGACAGTGTGTTGACAAAATCCAGCACTTTCACCATCAGTATTCTGCCTCCAAACTTTGAGGTGTAGAGCTGCTGTTGAGAGTTTTCTGTCAACAAAACACCTGTGTAAATGCCCCCAGGGGCCTCCCTCAGTAGACAGGGCATCCACAACAGTGGGCATTCTTGTCTGCTGTGCTTCTGGGTGCATGTTTTGTCAAGAGAGCAGATTGGCAGTCTGGCTGCCTTGTCAACAGAGCAGACCGCTTTCATGATTTGATTTTGTGTGTACAGATGATCGGTCAACACAGATTTTGTTGGAAAAAGTCTCCCAACAGTGACTTCTGTCGACAGATAACTATGGTGTAACCATAGACAGAGGCTACATCTATACGAGAAGCATCTGTCCACAAAAGTTAGTGTGAGAAGAGATGTTCTGACAAAACTTCTGAGGACAAATCCTATCTACACATAAAAGAGGTGTGATCTTTTGTTCTAGTCTGTCAACAAAAGCCCCCCTCTCCACCTGAGCATCTACACAGCTTTTTCACCAAGAGTTCCTATTGACAAAATGCATTTTGTATGTAGCTGCACTGCAAGTTTTATATACAAAACTCCCTCACGTAGACAGAGCCAGAATGGGAAATGAAGACTGCCAGGACCGAGGCAGCCTGCATTGAAATTTATGCACAGTGGAGACTTTACTGGTGGAAATTTAGCTTGGGTTGCCAATTTCCCCAAACAGATGCCATTTGAAGCAATGGTGTCTGGTCTGTCCAGTCAGGAAAGATGATAAACCCAAGCGCTTCTAAGGCTAGGCAGTAGCTAAGTAGTGTTTTTTTAGGGTCTAAATTTTGGATTTAAGTGCTTAAAGTGTCTGTTAGACCAAAGCTCTTTGCGTGTCTACCCTTTGGGCTTTGTCTACCTAAGCCCCCTCCTTTTGGAAGGAGCATATTAATGAGGGAGTTTGAAATATGCTAATGAGGTGCTTCCATGAATATGCAGTGCCTCATTAGCATAATAGCAGCCACGACAATTCAGAAGTACCTTTTTCAAATCATGCACCACCTGTGTGACCATAGGCCTTTTGAAATAACCCCCCAGTCTTTGAAAGATCCTTCTTCCCATGTGTTTTGGGAAGAAGGAGCTTTCGAAGGCTGGGGGGGAGGTTTGAAAGGTCTCGGGCTACATGGGCGGCACACAATTCTAAAGCAGCACTTTTGAATTGCTGCAGCTGCCATTATGCTAATGAGGCACTGCATATTCATGGAAGCACCTCATTAGCATCTTTCAAACTCCCTCATTAACATGCCCCTTCTGAAAGGGGCTCATGTCAACACAGCCTGGTTGTTTCTTTAATATAGGACAATAACTCAGCTTGTGCAAATTAGCATAGATCCTTTGAAGTCAGAGGATTTGGCCTCTGATTTTACCTTAAATATATTTAATGGATGTGTATAAGGGCAGTGCAAGACTTCTATACAATTTACATGCTGTGATGGACCTGTGAGTAGTTATGTTTCTAGCAGAATGTACAACACAAAACAGCCGCTGGTTTATTCTACATTATAAGGAGCTTGTCCTTTTTTCTACAGGACACATATTGCTTCCCAACCTTATCTGTTGTCTTCTTCTGTGGGAGACAGTGAATGTCTCTTCTTGATATCTTCTGAATCACCTCACTTATCACATGTTCTTATCTTCAGTGGGAAAGGCAAGGATCAGTTATGGAGAAGTAATTTATATTCCATTGAGTATGAATAGAAAGATCTCTCCCACCACAATTTGACCTCTTTGTTCTGTCATCTGCCATCACTGCCTAGCTCCATCTGCTTTGGATGCCCCCTTTTAGGTAGTTGAAGGCTGATATCAAATCCCAATCACTTACACCCAACTCTTCTCCTCTACAGAACAAACAAACCCAGTGCACTTAGCCTCCCCACAAAATTCATGCAACTCAGCCACCTAATTATTTGAATTGCCCCACCGAGATAATCTTCAATTTGTCCACATCCTTTCTGAAGTGGTAGGTCCAAAACTAGGGCTGTGTATACACTAGAGAGTTTTGTCTACAGAAATATGTTATAGATGATTCTGTCACAGAGATGACTTCTGGTTGCTGGGCCAGGCAGCTGTCTTTGCAGAGCTGCCATTCCACTTTCTGGCACAAGAGGGAAGTGCAGCCTGGCAGTTTTCTGTCAACAGAGTAACTTGTACATAGATGGAGTCTATTGACAGAAAGTTTGTTTAGGTTTCCTTATCGACAGTAGTTTCTGTCGACCGATGATTCTAGTGTGGACATGACGAAGGGCTGGGTCTACGCTAGAGGGTTTGGTAGACAGAAGGCCTTCTGTAGACATAACTCATGGTGTTTCTACACATTTAAAGCATTCTCTTGACAAAGTCTCTACAGAACTCTGCATTTTCCTTGACAGTATGGCTGTTTCTACACATGCCACTTTCTCTGAAAGTTAAGTGGCACGCTAACAAACAGCTCAAAATATGCTAATGAGGCATGGATGCAAATTCCCCATGCCTCATTAGCATAAGGTCATGTAATTTGGAGTCTAGAAGACACTCTTCTGGACTCCAAAATGGCATGTAGAAGTGTGGCCCCCTGGGGGGTCTTCTGGAAGGAAGTCCTTCTTCTGGAGGCCCCTTCTTACTGAAAATTTTTGGGAAGAAGGGGACTCCGGAAGGAGGACTTCCTTCTGGAAGACTCCAGGGGCCACAATTTTATATGCCATTTTGGAGTCCGGAAGAGCGCCTTCCCAACTCCAAATCATGTGACATTATGCTAATGAGGTGCAGGGAATTTGCATCCACACATCATTAGCATATTTCAGGCAGTTTATTAGCATGTCACTTTTGGACAACAAGGCATGTGTAGAAACAGCCTGTTATCCCTCAAAAATTTGAGGCATTATTATCCCTCAAAAATTTGAGGCATAACAATCGCTGGACATAGCACTGTCGACAACTGTGCAGTGTAAGACACTTCTGTCGATAGAGAGAACTTCTGGTTGCCAGGCAGCCCTCTTTGCAGAGCTGCCATTTCATCTTCTTGTGCCAGAGGGCAGTGCAGCCTGGTAGGTATCTGTCGATAGAGCAAGTTGTGTGTAGATACAATCTGTTGACAGAGCCATAGATAGATAGATAGATAGACAGATAGATAGATAAATGGGATTGGCAATATGTGCTGCCCTTATACATTTCTTGAAACTGCTTGGCAACATACATCCCACCTCTTCAGTACTGTTGAGCCCACATTTGTAACATTACATCTTACGAGACTAGCTTGAAAGCATGAGATCGCAAACAAATATTGTAATACTTTTATTTTTTATTTCCACTCAGGTTTCTGAAACTTTACAGTGTTCACAAGTTACTTTTTAAAGTCTTCTCCTCAACTACAAGAGCTAGAAATGTATTTGACAAAACAAACTTCAAATCTCATGGATCCAGGAGGTAGGTCATTATGAATAAAACAAACACTAGATTTAAGATAAAATTACAAGAATTGGCAAGAATGAGGCTATCATGATAAAATGCAACAACAGTACCCTCACAGGACTTCCTGAAAATGTTGTGGTGTAAAGGCACTTTGAAGTAGTGTGGGCGCTTTGAAGAGCCTGCAACCACACAGCATGCTGGCACTTTGAAGTTTGACACTTCAAAGTTGCTGCGGGGGAGAATTTACCTAATGACATGATGCATATTCACTGCAGCACTTCATTAGTAATTTCCCATTGCCCTGATTACCATGCCCCCTTCAAAGAAATCAAATAGGAATAAGGGGCTTTCAAAGATTGGGGGTCCTTCAAAGATTGGGGGTCCTACACAGATGGCACATGATTTGAAAGCATAACAGTGTCTCATTAGCATCGTATGACCTTGTTCATTATAATGCCCCTTTCAGAAGGAAGGGGCTAGTGTAGACCTAGTCCATACGTCGACAGTACTCCCGCACAAGTCCACAGCTCCTCTCACCCCAGCTTCTTATCCTTATTAGGAATACTTTCAACATATTGTGAATATGAATGTAGTATCAAGAGAGAAGAACCTTATGAAGGAAAACTAAATTGTTTTGCTTAGATAGGGTCACGCACCTTTTTCACAGCTAACCTATCATAGAATCATAGAAGAGAAGAGTAGGACTGGAAGGGACCTCGAGAGGCCATCGAGTCCAGCTCCCTGCCCTCATGGCAGGACCAAGCACTTTCTAGACCATCCCTGAAAGCCATCTATCTAACCTCTTCTTAAATATCTCCAGTGATGGAGATTCTACCACCTCCCTTGGCAATTCGTTCCAGTGTTTGATCACCCTGATGGTTAGGAACTTTTTCCTAATGTCCAACCTGAACCTCCCCTGCTGCAATTTCAGTCCATTGCCTCTTGTTCTATCCTCAGAGGCAAGGAAGAACAAGTTACCTCCCTCTGCCTTATGACACCCTTTTAGATACCTGAAAACTGCTATCATGTCCCCCCCTCAATCTTCTCTTTTCCAAACGAAATAAGCCCAATTCTTTCAGCCTGTCTTCATAGGTCATGTTCTCTAGACCTTTGATCATTCTCCTTGCTCTCCTCTGGACCCTCTCCAATTTCTCCACATCCTTCCTGAACTGCGGTACCCAGAACTGGACACAATACTCCAGATGAGGCCTAACCAGCACAGAGTAGAGCGGGAGAATGACTTCTCATGTCTTGTTCACAACACACCTGTTAATGCATCCTGGAATCATGTTTGCTTTTTTTGCAACAGCATCACACTGTTGACTCATATTTAGCTTGTGATCCGCTATAACCCCTAGATCCCTTTCTGCTGTACTCATTCCTAGGCAGTCATTTCCCATTCTGTATGTGTAACACTGATTGTTCCTTCCTAAGTGGAGCACTTTGAATTTGTCCTTACTAAACTTCATACTGTTTACCTCAGCCTATTTCTCCAATTTATCCAGATCCTTTTGAATTATGACCCTATCCTCCAAAGAAGTTACAACCCCTCCCAGCTTGGTGTTATCTACAAACTTAATAAGTGTACTTTCTATGTCAATATCTAAATCGTTAATGAAGATGTTGAACAGAACCGGTCCTAAAACAGACCCCTGCGGAACCCCACTAGTTATACTTTTCCAGCTGGATTGAAAACCATTAATAACTACTCTCTGGGTATGGTTATCCAGCCAGTTGTTCACCCACCTTATAGTAGCCCCATCTAAGTTGTATTTGCGTAGTTTATTGATAAGTATATTATGTGAGACCGTGTCAAATGCTTTACTGAAGTCTAGGTATACCACATCCACCGCTTCTCCCTTATCCACAAGTCTCGTTATTCTATCAAAGAAAGCTATTAGACTGATTTGACATGATCTGTTTTTAACAAAGCCATGCTGGCTGTTCCCTATCACCTTACCACCTTCCAAATGCTTGCAGAAGATTTCTTTAATTACCTGCTCCATTATCTTTCCTGGCACAGAAGTTAAGCTGACTGGCCTGTAGTTTCCCGGGTTATTCTTGTTTCCCTTTTTATAAATGGGTACTATATTTGACCTTTTCCAGTCTTCTGGAATCTCTCCCATCTCCCATGATTTTCCAAAAATGATTGCTAAAGGCTCAGATACCTCTTCTATCAGCTCCTTGAGGATTCTAGGATGCATTTCATCAGGCCCTGGTGATTTGCAGACATCTAATTTTTCTAAGTGAATTTTGATTTGTTCTTTTCTTATTTCAACTTCTAAACCTACCCCTTTTTCACTAGCATTCTCTACGTCAGGCATTCCTTCAGATTTCTCTGTAAAGACCGAAACAAAGAAATCATTAAACATCTCTGCCATTTCCAAATTCCCTGTCACTGTTTCTCCCTCGTCAGTGACCAACGGCCCTACCCTCTCCTTGGTCTTCCTCTTGTTACCAATGTATTTGTAAAAAGCCTTCTTGTTTCCCATTATGCCTTCAGCCAGTTTGAGCTCATTTTGTGCCTTAGCCTTTCTAATCTTGCTCCTGCACGCTCGTGTTGTTTGCCTATATTTGTCCTTTCTAATTTGTCCTAGTTTCCATTTCTTATACGATTCCCTTTTTATTTTGAGATCATGCAAGATCTTCTGGTTAAGCCAAGACAGTTTTTCGCCATGTTTTCTATCTTTTCTACGCAGTGGGATAGCTTGCTTTTGGGCCCTTAATAATGTCCCTTTGAAAAACTGCCAACTCTCCTCAGCCGTTTTTCCCCTCAGTTTAGCTTCCCATGGGACCTTACTTACCAGCTGTCTGAGTTTACCAAAATCTGCCTTCCTGAAATCCATTGTCTCTATTGTACTGTTTTCCCTTCTACCCTTCCTTAGAATTGTGAACTCTATGATTTCATGATCACTTTCACCCAAGCAACCTTCCACTTTCAAATTCTCAATAATTTCCTCCCTATTCGTTAAAATTAAATCTAGAACAGCTTCTCCCCGTAGCTTTTCCAACCTTTTGGAATAAAAAGTTGTCTGCAATGCAATCCACGAATTTATTGGACAGTCTGTCCCCTGCTGTATTAGTTTGCCAACATATACCTGGATAGTTGAAGTCCCCCATCACCGCTAAATTCTGGGCCCTGGGTGATTTTGTTAGCTGTTTAAAGAAAGCCTCATCCACCTCTTCCACCTGTCTAGGTGGCCTGTAGTAGACTCCTAGTAGGACCTCATCCTTGTCTTTTACTCCTCTGAGTCTAACCCAGAGACTTTCAACCTGTCCATCTTCTACGTCCATCTCCACCTCTGTCCAAGTGTGTACATTTTTAATATACAAGGCAACACCTCCTCCCTTCTTTCCCTGTCTGTCCTTCCTAAGCAGGCTGTACCCTTCAATACCAACATTCCAATCAGGAGTATTATCCCACCAAGTTTCTGTGATGCCAACGATATCATAGTTGTATTCATTTATTAGTACTTCCAATTCTTCTTGTTTATTTCCCATACTTCTTGCATTTGTATATAGGCATCTCAGACACTGATTTGGTCTTGCCTCCCAGCTCTGTTTCCTTAAGAATATTCATCCAACTGCATTTGGAAATTAGAAGCACAGCAACAACTCTTTTTTTTTTCTGGTGTAAACTGTCAAGAATAAGATCTTCATTATTGTAATAACGTGAATGCATGAAAATAAGCATTTTAGAGTACTGACTCCCCTCCCCAAACCTCCATTACTGTAGTTGCTCAGCGGCAGTCAGTGGTTCTGAAGACGGCATGGCTTTTGTACTCCTAATTTAATATCAAAGCCTTCTAAAGATTTCATATACAACATAAAAAGATGCTCAACAAATGACTGGACAGCCTATTGAACTGAAATCTGATATTTGTCATGTTGGATTACAGTGGAATTGACATTTTACGCCAAACCCTAATTGAAATGAGTTTGACAATCTGTGTTTTATTCCCTCTAGGCTAAATGACATCTGAAACCCACATTGTACAATTTGATACAAATTGCAGGTTACTTGAGAGAGACCTGGGACTATGATTGATGAAGGAATAAGTTGGAATAAGTTACATCTGTCTTCTAAACATGATTGTTAGTCTAAGGTGATATAACAGGAGACTGAGATCATAACTGCATAAAATCCGGCATGTAGGAAAACACAGTCAGAATCCAGGATTATTTAACTGGTACAGGTGATTATCTCAACCCTCAGAGCTTTGATAATTAAAAGACTTTAAAAATACTTGGAGATGGAGGTTTGACCTGAAAATAAGGAATAGGTGCCAGAGATACATCAGTTTTCATTGTATCTCTGAAAGTAAGTCCTTTAATGGCTTTCAAGAATAGTATTAAAAAAGCCAGAAGGGTATTTTGTGGACCTATGTGCCCTTATATTTTTGCATCTTCAAAAAAAAGTTGTGGATGCAAATCTGAATTTTGCATTGTAATTGCCTAATTTTCTCCAGCAGTTAAAGATTCCAGAATTCTGATTGTTTCCGAGTCTGTCTGGAAAACACAAAGTGCGCACGTAAAGAGAGCCTACCCTTTTGAAAAATGCCCGTTAATCCACCAGACTTCATTTCACTGTCCATAGAATAACAGTTCTTAGAGGTGTGAGGATAAAGGCCAAGGCTGCATCTTGATCTATTCAGCAGAGCAAGGCATGCATTGAATTAAGAACAGCCCTTACATGTCTAACTGCCTCACCTAGGTCTTGCAACCAGCTGCGTAAAAATGAATGGTGCTACACACTTACTTATTTCCTCCTTAGTGTGGGCAGCTGGAGGTAGAGAATGACAAGAGCAAATGCTCCATTCCCTACCACTCTAGCTGATAGCCAGAATATCTGAGTTGGTGAAGTGGGGGGACAGGGAGAGAGCATTTGCTCTAAATGTGCCATAGAACTTACTCTGTATTATCTAGGAACTTACATGTGGCATTTGGAAACATACAGACAGCCACTGGAAACCAACAGTTGTATGAGCAATCATGCTGGAAAGACGCTAGTAAACAACAGGTACAAGGTTGTGGTATATATTCTACCTAAAAACAATTACTAGCATTTTTTGAAAATTAAAATAAATTATCAGATCAAACAAAAGAAAAAATTATAGATCAAATGAAAGACAATGGCTACGTCTACACTAGCCAAAAACTTCAAAATGGCCATGCAAATGGCCATTTCAAAGTTTACTAATGAAGCTCTGAAATACATATTCAGTGCCTCATTAGCATGCAGGCGGCCGCGGCACTTTGAATTTGACATGGATCGCTGCCACGCCGCTCATTGAGACGGGGCTCCTTTTCAAAAGGACCCCGCCTGCTTTGAAGTCCCCTTATTCCTATGAGTGTATGAGAATAAGGGGACTTCGAAGTAGGCGGGGTCCTTTCGAAAAGGAGCCCTGTCGGGATGAGCCGTATGGCGGCGAGCCGCGTCAATTTCGAAGCGCCGCAGCCGCCCTCATGCTAGTGAAGCGCTGACTATGCATTTCAGCGCTTCATTAGTAAACTTCGAAATGGCCATTTGCATGGCCATTTTGAAGTTTTTGGCTAGTGTAGACACGGCCAATGACACTTCAGGTTCTGATCCATAACATGTATGGACATAGATCCTGAAAAAATTCACAGATACAGAACAATGCCATAGATCAGTGCTTTCAAAGGGTTTAAGCTGCATACTCTTTGTGAGACGTCCATCTCATGCTCTATTGAAATGGATAATGAATATAAATATGCATAACTCAGACATACTTTGGATAAAATGTGTTATGTAAGCATGCAGTTTTTAATACTATATCCTGCCTAATCCATATATCAAATTTTTGTACATATATCTTTCTCCTAAGTGAAGCTGGAAATATGAAGTGTATGCCTGTTTATACTTTTAAAGGTACTTATAACAACCATTACTGAAGCTCCAGGAAAAACCCAAAGGACAGGCACAGAGAGTTAGCCTTATCTTCACAAAGCAAAAAAGCAGGCCCGTAGCACTTTAGAGAATAACAAAATAATTTATTAGGTGATGAGCTTTCATGGGGCAGACCCACTTCTTCACATCTGGAAATTCTGATATAAATAAACTTTCAGGATGAGAATTTAACAGAAAGAAAAAAAAGACAAGAAAACTGGTGAATCAGGTACATAGGACAAATGGAGGGGAGAAAAGGGAGGAGAGAGAGGGAAAAAAATACTGCAAGTGTCTTTTACGTGGTAACAGAGAGGTAGCCATGTTAGTCTGCACTCCAACAAAACAAAGCAACATAAATGTAGCACTTTAAAGATTAACAAAATGATTTATTCAGTGATGAGCTTTCATGGGACAGACCCACATTTTCAGATCAATTTCATTTAAATCATTTTGTTAGTCTTTAAAGATCCACATTTCTGTTGCTTTGTTTTGTCTATTAAGTGATTTGCCTGAGATCACGACAAATATCAAAAATAGGGAAACTGGCCTTATAATGTGTAAGATAACTGATGCCTTTGCTGAGACCAAAGGACATGGTTATCTCCCCAAATGACTGGGCAATCAACCTGTTGGCTTGTAAATAGATTTCTTTGTCCTGTAGGTCTTGGAGGTGTTTGGTTTAGAAAGACATATGACCCTGCCACCTGGTACAGGCCTCCATTTTGGAATCCATTTTTTCCCATTGTGTGTGTGTGTGTGTGTGTGTGTGTGTGTGTGTGTGTGTGCGCACACACACACATGTGCATGCTTGAACAAAGAATTTGTACACATGGGGAAAGCCTATTTTAGCAATAGGATCTTTCAGCCACTTTGTCTTCAGTTTCCTCCATCTGTGGTCTTCAGCCTGCTTTTGAAATTTCCTAACACGCCCTTTGGCTATGTCTGCACAATGAGGTAAATTCAAGTTTATTAAATTTGGTTTTGTAGTGCTTGGTTTTATGAGTTTGCATATGATTATCCTTATCTCCCCAGAAAGCTGAGTTAGTGCTGCCACACTAAATCACCAAAGGTTGACTGTTGCTGCAGTGCAGTGTGGGAACTTACCCCACAGTTCCCTCAGCCCCATCGCATTCTGGGCTTTTTTGCTTGTGCAGTATGGGGGAAAAATGCTCTTCAAGTGCTTGTGGTTATGTGATGTTATCTTCTGACATTTCATTTCCCTCATTCCTCTCTTATGGAAATCAATGGCCATTTTTCAGAAGGAAAGAAGGAAAAGTAGTGAATCCCAGGCAAAAGAAAACCAAGCAGGCTAGCTTCAGAAGGCAACTGAGCCATGTAAACTAGACACTCAGCTATTATTCCAGAACAATGGGCAGCCCTGTCTGCTGTACTTCTGGGTGCCTGTTTTGTTGAGAAAGCTACTAGGCAGTGCATCCACTCTGTTGACAAAGGGGAACACTCTCCCAATTGGCTTTTGTGTGTGGCCACACTTTGTTGACAGACTATTTGTGAGGAAGTCTCTTCCGACAAGGACTTCAATCAACAGATCACTGTAATGTAACAGTAGGCTAATGGTTTATAGAAGTGATTAATGAATCACAAAAATGCACTCAATTCTACAATTTTATGTATTAATAGAAACCAACATGGCACATTCTATGTATATTGAAATGTATCTTCCTCTGCTCAGTGAAAAAAAAAAACTTATTTTGGATAAAGGTATTAAATGGAATCATTTATTACAATTCCAAGGAAAGAAGTAACTCTACATTACAGCATTCCACTATTCGAAGAATCTTTGATATAACATAAAACTCATGATCAAGCTGTGTGGTTTTAAAATCAATTTCTTGTAAAGATTTTTGTAATGTATTCGTGTAAGTCCAGTAGCAAAGAATTTGTACAATGTGATCTGTATTGCTTTAATATTAGGGCTACGTCTATACTACAGTGATCTGTTGGCAGAAGTGACTGTCAGAAGAGATCTTCTGGCAAAACTTCTGTTGGGGATCATGTCCACACACAAAAGCAAATGGAAAGAGCAATCCACTCTGTTGCCAGAGAGAAGCCAGACTTCCTAGCTACTCTGTCAATAGAAGGACCAACTGGAAACTTAGCAAACAGGGCTGCCCAGTGAACCGGAAGCCTCGTCTGTCGACAGAGGGACCCCTAGAGTGTATACATTTTTTTTCTTGACAGAAACTGTTGACAAAGGCATTATTCCTCATTGTGGAGAGGCAGAATGCTGTCATCGAATGTGCCAAGTTTTGTCGACACTGTTGACAAAACATATTTTGTGTGTAGACACTCCACTGGTTTTCTAGACGAAACCCTCATTTTGTGCTCAAAATTCTCGTGTGTAGACATAGCTAAAAGCTGCATCTACACTACAGAGTTCCACCTACAGAGGTCTCTGTTGACAGATATTTTCCAACAGACCCTCTGTCTGCAGAACACGTCCACACCCAATAGGGGCTCCCCCTGTCGACTCCTTCCATTGACAGAGAGCAGCAAAACTGCCCAGCCCTCTGTAGAAAGAACATCTAACTGGAAGTCCTGCAAACAGGGCAGCCCATTGAATGGGAAGCCCTCTCTGTTGACAGAGGGTCCCCCACAGCATCTACACTATTTTTGTTAACAAAGTCTGTCTATGCCTCAAGCTTTCAAGAAAGAAATCTGCCAGGAAAAAGTTTGTGTTCTGTTGACAGATTCTAGACAGAACTCATTTGTACTGTGGATGCTCCCTAGTTTTGTTGACAGAAGGCCTCTTCTGTTAACAACATTTTGTAGTCTAGAGTTTACAGACTCCATGGAAGGTTGAGTTTATTAGTAGGTGAAATAAAATGATTTACTTTCTGCTTTGGAACATTTCTTCTTTCTGTAGAAAACAAGCAAATATGATCCTTAACTATGAGCCAGAATTATAAACCACTGTTCTAAATTTTGCAGGTAGTATTTCTAAAGAGTCTATAACTTCATTCCTTGTTACAATATTTTTGAGATGCCTGAGATCAGAGTAGACATTGACACATTAATCTTAAATGTTTCTGCAGCATTATTTCTTATGAAACCTTTTCTTAGGTCCTTAGCTCTGGAACCAAACAAACCACAAACTATTAGGAAATAGACTAGTAAATATTCTTTGTTTAGATTTCAATAGTCCTTTGTGGGGGAAAAAAACAACAACAACCTGGCATTAGAACTTAATTACTTGAAAATGCTACTCAATTTCTTTGGGTAAAACAAATGAAAACAATCTGTTTTAAATCCTTCCAGTTCAGCAATTTTGACTGGTAAGGAAAAAAACAAGCAAACAAACAAAAAACAACAAAAAAAACACAAAACCTCTAATTATTGCACTGTCAATTTAAAATGTGGCCCATCTAACTGATACTCCCATCAAGTGAAATTGTTCAGGAAGAAGAGAAAAAACGGTAAATGTAGAAATGTGTTAATTTCTTGGTAGAAGGTAAGACTATAGACTTAAATCTTCAAAATGGAAACGCTCTATACCTCAAGCTGTTTTTCAGACGCTATTTTCCATAAGACAGTTAAGGGGACAGAACAAGCTTTGCTTGAACTTGAGCTAAATTCAGTGATGACCAGGCACTTGGAAAGAAGGATTTTATAATTCTGCTCTTTAGAATTTTGAATAAAGCTACCAAGAAAATAAAATTAAATGATTTATTACATTACATAGAATAGCGGTTCAGCATTGAATCAGGTTTAGTGTTGAATTAGAACTTTCCTGAAGTTCAAAGGTGTTTGTATCTGTTTTATTTAAGATGATACATTCCAATTAAGATTAAAAATTTCCCAAATTTTGGAAGCAAGAAATAAGCTGTATTGCTCTGGTCCTACTGCCATTACAACTCACAGAACTAGTACTGTCACTGAAAAACACTCACACATGAGAGAAAACGTGATTCTCACAACTAATACCAGGAATTTATCCAGTATATTACAATCTGGGGAAAAAAAAGCATACGTGAAATAATGTGTGCTAATCTGATATGAAAATTGGGTGGATACAATATCTATCTCAGTGTTTCATTGATGCCCAGGTTTTGGCATAAAATAAAAAATGATGGGTGTGGTAAAGTGAGATGAAAGATTAATATACTGTGTCAAATTTTCATTTTCTTCCTCAGTTATTTAGAGTGGGAAAACCTGTCATTCACAATATAGTGTTATTTTTCTAATGCTTGTTTTCCACAGAAATAAACCTTTTAGGCCTGGAAGTCATTAAATTCTCATACGACATGGGCAAAACGTTATGTAAATAACAGAACAGAACAAAGTTATTAAGATAAAATGAATTGTTGAAATATGATCCACATAAAAGCACTAAAAAGAAGTTGATGATGAAATATTTTATGTAACTACTACAGAATTACTTTTCCATCCTTCTGCTTCAAACAAGTATGACTCTCGTGTACATTATAAACTGTTATTAACCACACAATGATCCCTCTAAAACAAGGTCTATGTCTACACTAGAAGCACCCGTCAACAGCCAGACTGCCCAGCCCTCTGTTGACAGAATAGCTGACTGGAAGTGTTGCATGCAGGGCTGGCTGGTGAACCAGAAGCCCTCTCTGTCAACAGAAGCGTCTACACTGCACTTCTGTCACCAGAAATGTTATTCCTCAAATTTTTGAGGGATAACACTGTCAAGACAAATGCAAAGTTCTGTTGAGACTCTGTCAACAGAGTGCTTTGGCTTCACCTACACTACAGTTCTGTTCTGAAAGAATGTCTTTCGAAAGAGAACATGGAAATATGGTCTTTTGAAACGAAACGTCCACACAAACCAGCAAGGACCGAAGGTTTGGTCCATTCTTTCAAAAGGCCCCCAGCACAATTTCAAAAGAGAGTGTCCACACACTCCAGGGTGCTCTTTCGAAAGACCAGGATCAGGAAGCACCATAGGCAGGGTTGCATGGTGGTTGAGCCCTTCTGGGGCTGCCACCTACCGTCCGCTTAAAGGGCCCCCTGCATACCTCCGCCTGCACACTCCGAGGGCCAGCAACCTTGTCTCCATGCAGCACAAAAGAGAGAGAGAGAGAGCAGAGGTGGCATCCTGGGGCTGAATGGACCCTGACCAGCACCCCACACCCATTGCAGCCAAGGCCAACACCCTGGTCACGGTCCTGGCCGCTGTGCTGCAGAGGCTCTGGGTGGCCATCACATTAGCCACCCTCCTGGACACCATCCTCAGGGTGCAACATCCCCAGCTGGTCCCTCCAGGTCCTCCGCTGCCTGTGGAGCTTCCCCATGAGCAGCGACTGGTGGGATTAGCTTGTGCTGGAGGACTGGGCAACAACCAGTTGGTACAGAACTTCAGGATGACCAAGGGGACATTCCTGGAGCTGTGCCACTGGCTTGCCCCTATCTTCCAGCACCAGGACACACACCTGAGGCCGGCACTCCCCCTTCACAAAAGGGTGGCCATCACCCTATGGAAGCTGGCCACCCTGGACAGCTACCAATCTATTGGCCACCAGTTCGGGGTGGGCAAAGCCACCATCAGGGGTGTCCTCATCGAGGTAAGCCATGCCCAGCTCACACCTAGACTGCATGTGGGGGGCAGTCTGGTGATGGGCACCATTGGGAGAAGTGCAGGCACCCCGAGGACAAGGGTAGGGATGGGGACAGGCATGGGTGGGCACCCCAGGGACAGGGGCAGGGATGGGGATGGTCAAGGGCTGGCAAGCTGCACCCAACCCCACGCTCACAAGCTTGCCCCCCTATTCCCTGCAGGTCATCTGGGTGATCAACAAGATTCTCCTGAGGCAGCTGGTTCACTCCAGGGACCTGGACAATACCATCTGGCTATTCCAGGAGCTGGGCTTCCCCAACTGCTTCAGGGCCCTGGATGGAACCCACATCACCATCTGGGCTCAAGAGCACAGCCATGGGGGTTATGTGAATGACAAGGGCTACCACTCAGTCATTCTGCAGGCCCTGGTCAATGCCAATGGCCAGTTCCAGGACATTTGTTTAGGCTGGTCTGGTCACACCCACGATGCAAGGGTCTTCAGAAACTCAGGGCTGGGACATTGTATGGTCAAGGGGACCTCCATGCCCTGGTAGGAACTCCCCATCAGGGACACAACGATGCCGCCAAGCATCGTGGCAGACGCGGCCTACCCCCTGCAGGTCTAACTGGTGTTCCATACACCGAGCACACCCAGCTGAGCCAGGACCTTTCTAACAAGCAGCTGAACTGCTCCTGGAACACTGAGGAGTGGGTGTTTGGCTGCATCAAGCGGCATTTCAGATGCCTCTACAGCAGGCTGGAGGTGGGCCTCCCAAATGTCCTGGCGGTGGTTGGAGCCTGCTGCAACTTCCATAACCTGGTGGAGGCAAAACATGAGCCCTATATGGAGGGGTGGGCTGCCAAGGCAGGGTGTAGGTACGAACATCCCCCTGCCACCCCGTGCCCCCAGACTCAGCAGGATAGGGTGTGTGTAAGGGAGGCCCTGCATCAGGACTTTCAGAAGGGGCCACGGTAACGCCCCCACCTGCACCTTGCACATGTACACACACACACACACACACACCCCAGCACACATGCACGGGGGACACAGGGTAAACCATAAAAATAATCCATTTTCTATGAAAAAACTGTGCCCCTTATTAACTGGGGGAGCTATATACTTGTTTGGGGGGAAGGTGAATGAGGAAAACTATTTATATGGGAAGGTGGACAGGGAGAACTATTAACATGAGGGGGGGAGGGTGAACAGGGGACCGGGGCGGGGGGCCTCACACCTTCAGGGGGCTTGATGGCCAGGACCCCCATTGCCCGTACCCGCCCCTTCCTCCACGTGGCCAGGGGCCCTGCTGGGGCTTGGCCTGGGCTGGTGGCACAGGGAGGTAGGGGCGCGGCTTGGGCGCAGTCCCTGTGCCTGTGCTGGGCTCGGCACGGGGGGTAAGGGGGGCTGGGGGCTCAGCCACCCTCTGGCCAGCCCTGGCGAGCAGGGTTTGGGCCAGGCAGATGAGGTTGGCCAAGAGGAGGTGGGGAGGGAGCAGGGCCTCGAGGTTGGCTTCCTCGGGGGGGCAGTTGAGGGGAAGACAAGGGGCTGTGGGACTGGGGCAGGGGGGGAAACAGTTAGGATGGAGAGGAGGGGATGCACAGGTGATGGGGCATGGGGGACAGTGCGTGGATAACGGGGGATGTGGGGGGCAGGAGTGACCCACGATGGAGTGGTGTCAGGGGCCACGTGGCCGACCACAGCCTGGGTGAGAACGTCCAGGTTGGATATCACCCAATCCCATGCCTACCACTCTATGGCAAGCCACTCCTGCACAATGCCCATCAGCTTCCTGAGGGAGGCCATGTGGGCTGTGTCACCTGCCTTCTCCTCTCCGGCCTGGTGGCACTGGCAAAGGGAACAGCGACGGCCTCGTGCTGGTCCCATCCAAGGCCTGGGATGCTCCTCCTCACCTTCCGTCATCGGGTTCCCTGGGCCCATTGCTGGGCTGGTCTGGCTGCTGGAGCTGTGGAGACAAAAGGGGAGAGGAATGGCCCATTAATCCCAGTGAGGGACCTCCTGAATCACCCCCGTCCCTCCCTGCAGGGACCACATCCAGGGTTCCCTATTTGGGTTGCGGGAGCTCTGGTTCTTCTTTGCCTCCTTCTGTCCCCCTGTGGCCCAGCAGCCCATGGTACTGTCTGTCTCACATGGTGCTGGGTGCCACAAGTCAGCCCTATGAGGCCAGGGTGGTGGGGCCATCTGGTCTTCCTGTGCCCTGGGGCTGAGGTCCCTGTGGTTGGGCTGTGGCCATGCTAGGCAGGAGTGCACTCCCCGTCCCCCAGCCCCGTGGCCACCAGCATGCACAGTACATCCCTGTAGCTCCCTCCAGGAACTCAAGCAAGGTGCAGTTGGAGGAGGCCGGGCTGTATGGGTTCAAGGGGACATCAATGACGAGGGCCCCCCTCGCTCGAGCCCTCATCATTGTGGTGTCCTGGATCTGTGGGTGGCTGGTGGTCTAGGCTGGTCCTCTTCCTTGGTCCCCGTCCTTGTCTCCTCCAGCCGAAGGAGGCAGCCGAGTTCCCGGTAGTAGGGGCAGCTGGTGGGTGCTGCCCCTGACCACCCATCTGTGTCCTGAGCCCGGCAGTATGCCTGCTGGAGCTCCTTGATGTTGGAAATAACCTAGTCTGGGTCTGGGTGAGGTGACCCCTGCTGGTGAGGCCCTTGGCCAGGTGTTCGAATGCTGCGGTGTTCCAGCTCTGGACCCCCGTCTGCTGCAGGACCTCCTCATCTTCACACAGGGTGAGGAGGTCCTGCAGCTCGGCCTCTGTCCAGGAGGGGGCCCGACACCTGGGGGGCTGGCTCCCCTCCTGGGAAGACTCCCCCTGGTCCCTGGATGGCCCCAGAGGTGGGCAGGACTCCCACCTGCTGGCCATGGTGCCATAGGTGCTGTGGCTTCCCCCGGCTCGTCGAGGCTGGGAGTAGCGTGCAAGGCAGCATGGGCTCCCTGCTGCCTGAATGCTCTCAGCTTTCTGCCTGAGAGCTTCTGGGAGCCTGCGTGCTGAAAGGCGGCCGAATGCTGGGCGATAGAGTTCAGCTTGTTCCGTGAGCAGCGCCTCTGCCTGCCAACTGATCGCATCCATAGAGGACCCACTCTTTTGAAAGAGAGGGCCATGGAACATCTACACTTGCACTCTTTTGAATTTTTCTTTTGAGAAAGGGCTCTGTTCCCATCCAGGGAATGGAGGACCGACTTCGAAAGAATGGGGGAATTCTTTCAAAGTTAATTTTGAAAAAGCGCCATGCCAGTGTAGATGATCTGTGCCTTCTTTCGAAAGAACTCGGTCTTCCAATCCTAATTTTGAATGTACTTGCTAGTGTAGATGCAGGAACAGTAACGTACAGAAACCTGTGGGGGGGATACTTCAATCTTCCTGGACAGTCAATTTAGCAGATTTAAGGGTGGCAGTCCTGAAAGAAAGAAATTTCAGACATCAGATGTAAAGAGAAATCTCTGAGCTGCAATTTATTTCCAAATTTGACTCCATTAACCAAGGATTAAACCAAGACTGGGAGTGGCTCGCACCTTACAAAAGCAGCTTCTCTGCCCTGTGTTTTGATACCTCCCCATTAGACTCTGAAATGGGTCATATCCCCTTGTCTAATCTGACTTGTTTTGTCCTCTTTTGATAGGTACTATTGGTAATGGACCCTTTCCACCTTGCTGAATAGACCTTGTCAGCTCTCGCCCTCTCTTTTACTGGGATCCCACTCTTTAAATACCCGTCTGAAACCAGCCCCCCGCTCATGCATCTGATGAATTGGGTCTTTGCTGATGAAAGCTTATGCTCCAAAAAATCTGTTAGTCTATAAGGTGCCAACTTCTTGCTGTTCTCTAAGCTACAGACTAACACAGCTACCTCTCTGATACCCTTGGCTGTGGCCACACTTGACCAAAACTTTGAAATGTCCATGCAAATAGCCATTTTGAAGATTACTAATGAGGCTCTGAATTGAATATTCAGGGCCTCATTAGCATTAGGACGCTTCCGGCTGCAGCACTTCGAAAACGCCGTTTTCAAATGCGCGCAGCTTGGTGCAGCTACACAGGGGTCCTTTTGAAAAGGACCCCTCACCTTTTGAAATCCTCTTATTCCTCTCACCAGAGGGGAATAAGGGGATTTTGAAAGGTGCAGGGTCCTTTCAAAAAGGACCCCCGTGTAGCCACACCAAGCCACGAGCATTCAAAAGTGGCGCTTTTGAAGCGCTGCAGCAGGAAACGTCCTAATGCTAATGAGGCGCTGAATGTTCAATTTGCATGTCCATTTCAAAGTTTAGGCCAAGTGTGGCCATAGCCTTTGTGTATAGATGCTCCCTGAGTTATGTTGACAGAAAGCCTGTTCTGACGACAAAACTCTCTAGTGTAGATACAGTCAAAATCTGCTACTAGAGTCCTGAGACGTGTCCAAATTATGTGTCACTCAGGAACTCAAAAGTTTTTTGGTGGGTGGAGTTGCAGAGAAAATATCTCCCTGTTCTGTAGGATGGAAAAGCTTCTTTTCAGTCAGTGTGTTTCCATTTTTTAAGAAGAAGAGTTGACTGTGTTTAGTGGCATATGCAATTCTTTTTGAATCAAAATGTTCTGCTGCTGCCTTAGTTGACTTTATTTTATTGTTGCTGATTTTATGTTCTGATCTATTTTAAGATGCTAACAGCTACTGTATCTTTATCACTTTAGAAAAGTTCTTTGGAAAAAAAAATAGAAGTGATCTGAATAGTTAGTCTGAATACTATTTTGGAATATTTACAAAGGTTTCTCAGTCTGAAATGTAAACAGCTCTTACCCAATTGTCTCCCTTGCCAAAAGCAGAAACAAAAACAGAGCTGCAGAAGACAACCCATAAACTACTGATGTTTTTTGTTTCCCCCCATTTCTGCTGTCCCTTTCTCCCCGGTCCTGTATGCCCTGGCCCCCTCCCTGAAGTGCTTTTATATCCTGCCTTCCCCTTTGAATTGTCACCCTGGTGATCGCACCCCCCACCCAATATTTGTGTGACTCCCCCACCCCAGTGCAGCTGAAGGAGCCAGCCGCCAGCTCTGCACCCACCACGAGGTTCCCCAGTCTTTCCCTTGTCTTATCAGCCCCCTCCTTCTCTGCCTCCAGCCTAGCGGGGAGAAGTGGTTGGCCCCCCCACCCCTGTTTTGCTTCCCCCACACCCATCACATCAGGAGAAAGTGTCTCTTCCCATGCTTCCAGTTCACTGACCTCCTCTTGAGTGCCCACCTTCCCCCTGGGAGTGAATGGTTCCCCTGCCCCGCTCCGTCTCCCACTGGCTCTCCTGCCCCTCCTCCTGGTGCCCTTTTTCTCTGCACACCAGTAAGCAGGGAGAAGCCCACCCCTCACCCTGTAACCCCCATCCCTTCTACCTGTTTGACACCCTCTTTCTCTGCCAGCTGTTTGACAGCAGGGGGAGTAACTCCACCCCCAGACACCTCTACCCCTTCTGCCCCTCTCATGATGGTGGACATTCCTGCCCACGACACTATTCCCACCACCCATTGATTCCCCAAAACACCCCACACCACTGCCCCCCAACTCACCTATAGCTGACATCTTGGTCCCCATCCCAGACTCCTTCACTGCCCCCCTCCACCTTGGGGTGAGGCCCTCCTTTGGCCACAGGAAAGGATCAGGGGAAGAAAAAGGGCAAGGGTCCAGCCTGACTGCCCAAGCCCCTTGTGGCTGCAGCTGCCCTGCCCACAGACCCTTCTTCTCCTGCTGTCCCATCCACCAGCTCTGCCACCATCCCACCCACAACCCCCGTGCTTAAGCCCAGGTGGTTGCTGCCCCTCCAAAAACTGCCGCTCCATCTGTCTCGACTGCCACCTCCAGTTCCACCTTGATTGGCTGAAGGACCTTCCTGAACCTCACCAGGAGGCATGGAGTTTGTTGCCTCCAGGTGCCAGCCTCACCCCAGGTTGAAACCTATGTGAAGTGGTTGGTGAGGGTGGTGGGTTCTGTGGCTATGGAGGCAGCCTCCAAGATGTGTGGCAAGGTAGTGTTCTTCCTTACCTCAGAGGGTGCTGTCCAGGACATGATTGAGGGGGTATAGCAGTCAGGTCAGGGGGCCGACATTCTCCTGGAGCTGCTTGAAGATCTGGGCCTGTGGGTGGTCCTCACCTCTGTCTTGCCCTTCCTTCACAACTATGACCTGTTACCCACCCTCTTCACCATGGGCAGGCTGATCTCCACTAGGACCCCGCACTCCATCATGTGTTGTCATTCCACTGGCAGGTGCAGCTTCAACTTCCACTGGTGGCACGTGATGGAGTGGAACTAAAGGGGTCCTTCCTGGTGCCCTTCCAGGGTGCATCATATCAGGTCCACTACTCAATGGGAGCAACCCAGTGCTTCCTGTGCTGGGTGACGGGGCATGTCCAGAGGGACTTCCACCTGGTCTGGCTGAATGAGGCATCTAGGCCCCCTGGGACCCGAAAAGGCACCAGAGATGCCATCACCAGCAGCTTCTGAAGCTGCCTTTCCTCCTGCTGATACCAAGACCATCTGGGAACTGGGGACAGCCCCCCCAGCAACACCCAATAGGCAGGTGGAGGAGAGGGTGGTGCAGTTGCCACCAAGGGAGGGGAAGGGCCTGTCCTGGGAAGGATTTCCCCCAGGTACTCCCCCCGTCATCTTGCCCTCCCCCCCGCTCCCAAAGGCCCAGCACCTGAGACCCCTGGCCCTCCTGGCCAGCCCTCCACTCCACCTCAGAGGGTTGGGTACTCATCCAGGGAAAAAAGAAAGGTAACAGCTCTCGGGCTCAGTCTCCCGCTTTGATGTGGAGGACTGTGAGCCCCCACCACCACCCCCCAAGGTAACCTGCATATTTGCTCCCGCACTCTCCACCGCCCTCCTGGAGAAGTGCTGCTATCCAGCACCGGTTGAGAAGCTGCTGTCAGCAGAAGGGGACACAGTAGGCACCCCTCTTTTGGGGTCTGAGACCCAGGAGGCCTCAGATGGAGCCCCCTGAGCCCCTGTTCCATCTATCCTCTCTGCCACCACCAATGTGATTGTCACCTTAGGGACTGGTGGGGAGGGCCTTGGGGCTGAGGGCATGGAATTGGGTTCCATCTTTGAGGAGTTTGAGTTCCTGGGTCTGACCTGCTTATGCAGGGGTAGGATGACCCTCCGCCAGCGGGTCTCAGTCTGGGTGGTGGCCTTGTTCCACTGCCCCTTTCCTTCACTTCCCTCAACCCACAGGTGGTCACCCCCAACCTTGGGGATCCCCTGCTTTGCCCACCAACCCATCTGTTGTTGGCATGCTGTTCGAAGCCACTGAACCCCTTGGGGTGGAGGTCATTCCCAAGCAGGTGGATAGCGGGCCCGTGGACCCCCCATCGCCATCTTTGAGGGGAAAAGACCACTCTCTCTCCCTGGTGGGGGACATCAGTTGTCTCTGCACTAGCTGACAGTGTGGCTTCTTTGGAACCACTCAAGCCCAGCATCAGCAAGAACCCCCACCTCCTGTCTCCATCCCCTTGGCCCCAGGCCGAGAGGCGCGACCCTAACCCTGGGGACATGTTCACCATACCAGACTCTGTTCCCAACTCCACTCCTGTCCATGCCCCTGGCTTCCACTCCTACTGCCATCCCTAGCTCTGCTCCCACTTCTTCCCCACACTCTGCCCCCAGGCCTAACACCACCCCTGCACTGGAGAGGTGTCTGGCTGCCAGCTCCAAGAAGCCACCTCTTCGTAAGATGTACCAGGAGAAGCAAGAGGAGCTCCAGGCCCTGGAAGACCATAGGGCCCAGGGCACCTTCATTTTATCCTGCATCCATCTCCTTTGGCAGGTGGATCCTGGCTCTAGCTTCTTCCATGCACTGGAGAAATGGAGAGGAGCCCAAAAGCATGTCAATTGCCTCCTGGCAGAGGACAGCTCCCCTCTGATGGAGCTGGAGGAGATATGTGGAAGGGCCAAGGCTTTCTATACCCACCTTTTCTCCCTGGATGTGACCGATGACGATTACTGCAGGGTGCTCTGGAATGAACTCCCAAAGGTCAGCACAGGGGAGAGTCTTGTCCATGCTCTGGCACCAGCTCAACAGCCTGAAGCCTTCCCCAGAACTCCTGGCCAGGCTTCAGAAAATGATTCTGGAGTTCTTCTGGCCAGAACTGCATTGAGTCTCTGCAGGGGGTCTGAGCCTCCCACTGGACGAGGAGGTTCAGGGCCTGATCTGCATCCACAGACAGGTTCACACCTTCCACCTCCAGGCCTTGCAGAGACTCCTTTATGATGCAGGTAGTCCAGTGTGGAGTGTCTTTGCGCACACCTTCCTCCACCACCTCTGAGGACTCCAGTACGACTGGCAGTTCTTTTTTGTTGACCCAAGAGGCCTTCTGTGAGACGTCTCAGAGCTGCTGGAGTTCTACCAGGACCTCCTCCAGACCTGGAAGCCCTTTGCAGCAACCAGGTCCTTTGTGGCCACCGAGGAGATAGACCTCCTGCTATACAATCCACCCTTTCATGTTCAGGTGGCAGAACCTCCCTTGGTGTATGGAGGGTTGGTCCTGGCAGCAACAATTCATGTCGGAGACCTCCTGGAATACATCAGGATGTGCTGGGTGGATCCTTGGGAGCTCGCATAATGCACGGGGCTCTCCACCATTTGCACCACCTTGCGTGTACTCCAGGATGTATGGGCAGTCTTGCCGCACCCTTCGCTTGCCTTCCTGGAATGAGCCCTGTGAGAGGGTACACTCTTGCCCCCCCTCACTGCAACTCCTCCAGCACTAGTTTTGGGACCCCAATTTTGTGAGCACACCCCCAGATTCCCACCCCTCATACTCCCAGCGGGCAGCACCAATTCCAGCCTGTCTCTTTTAGAAACGCACCTAGAGAACATCTGTACATGCTTGTGCTCCATACCCTCCATTTCCTTGTCCTCCAATCCTGCCCTGACACCAAATGGTGGGACTACTTGATACCGAAAGAGGGTGAGGAGACCCAGTGGTACAGCATGTATTCCACTTTGATGCTGAGGCCCACCAGGAACATCAGTTGGTAGCTTCTTCATGGAGCTGTGAACACGAGTATGTACTTGGCACATTTCACCCCCGTCCCTGAAGCCTGCCCCTTTTGCAGCGTGAAAGAACACCTGGCACATGCCTACCTAGAATGTGCCAGGTTGCAGCCCCAGCACTGACTCCCCCAGAACCTCTTATTGAGGTTCTGGATGCACTTCTCCCCACACCTGATACTGTTTGCACACCCTACCTCTGGCCCCACAAAGTCATGAGACCTCCTCATCAACCTACTCCTGGCTCTCACCAAAGCTGCAATCCATCATACCAGGAGGAGGATGACAGACAAGTGGATGCTCTGTGACTGTGTGCCTACTTTTGTTCCTCCCTTATCTCATGCGTCCTTGCAGAGTTCTCCTGGGCAGCATCCTCTGCCTTCTCAGCCAGCTTCGAGGAGTAGTGAGTGCTGTCCAGTGTTCTCTGTTCAGTGTCCCCTTCCTGTTCCATCGTTTTAAACTTGTGACCCTCACTGCCCATCCCCAGTTTTTTTCTAATTTGTCCCAAGTGTTCAGTCAAGTTTGGGTCCAGTAGCCCCTCCTGCTAGGCTGGGGGAGGGGCCTTGGTGGATGGGCCTAGCCCCACCACCGCCACCACCACCAATCATATAGTGCCCCAACACAATACCACAAATATGAAAAGATAATTTAATTATGCAAGGTCAAGCATTAAATTATGATGCATTCTGCACATATATTGATGGATTAATGATTAAGTGATCATATTATTTCATGGACTCTTGCCTAAATAGTCACACCATAGTATCACCACAAAATGATCTCAATGCCAAATTTCAAGTTTCAGCTCCAAGCCATGAAGATGTTCTTCATGTGTCAGAAGCCTGGATTAATACAATTAAACTTCCTAATTTTCACAATCTCCATATCAAAATGAGCAGAACCTTTTTTATCTGAAAAATCAGCTTTAGGCAGAATGTAAATATGGAAAATTAATCAATTAAAAACTGGTGTGTATAATGAAAAGTGTTAAGAAAACTAAACTATACATGTCAACCTATAAATATACTCATATACTAGGAATTTGATTTATTCCTTTAGAAGTCCATACGAGATGTGTCTTAGTGTGGGCACAGAAGTAATATTCTCTCAGATACATATCAAGAATCTCAGTTCAACTCTAATACGCTATCCTTACAAGAAAACAAGAAATATCATAGATGTCTGCCTTGAGGAGAGGAGAGGATGTTGCATACAGGAAGAGGTGAAAAAGGAGGCTTATATGTTTGATTACTTCATATGTATAAAGAATGACATTTAAATCTGGAATGGGATGAAGAAATGCACGAGGCATTGAGAGGATGTTGATGGAGGACCTAGAAGACTGTAGGGAGAAAGAAGAAAAGTGTGCCTGGTCTTCCTCTTTTAACAAGTCTTCGAGAACGAAAGCCTGGGAAACTTCTAGGCTACATCTATGCTAGAGAGCTTTGTAGACAGTTTCTGTCAATAAAAAAGCTGTGTAGATGCTTCAGGGGACCCTTTTGTGGACAGAGCAGATCAAAAGATCAATCTGCTTTTCTGTGTAGATGTGATCTGTTGACAGAAGTTTTGTCAGAATATCTCTTCTGACAGTAACTTCTGTAGACAGAAGCTTCTAGTGTAGACGTAGCCCTAGAGCTGTTTGGAAGATGGAACTCCATGCTTTGGAAAATTCTTTAATGTGGATACCTCTTGCCATCACAAAATGGGGCAAAATATAGAAAAAATAACAGAATAAAAAGTTAGAAATGTCAGAATGAAAGTAATATTTTTAATTAGAGCACAGCATTTATTTTGGAAGTGTCCATATTTCAAACAAAAAAGATTTAAAACAAATTTCATTTTGAATTATTCCCTAGGAAAAAAAAATCACTTTTCACCAGCTCCCTGATAACAGGTTAATTTTGTGATATGGCAACCTGCCTTCCAACAATTGCACAAACTTGTTTCATAGAGGTCACCCATCCAACACCTGTTATCAGATAGGAACAAATTATTAATGCCATTATCTGGATTTGACCTGATGACTTCAAGCACAAAAGCCTATATTACATTTGACAAATCACTTGCGCGGGTCCCTCGTAATCCCTTGAAATGCGCAGGTTTGAGTTGTGTGTAACTTGCATTAATGTGAGTTAAGCAATACTCAAAATCCCGCTTCCCCCAGCCCTGGTTCAACCCCACCCCCAGCCATGCACAGCCCCAGTTCAGTACACCTGGGGCCCTGATTCAGTCCCTGCTGTGAAGCCCTGGTTCAAACACCTACCTCCACAGTTCAAGCCCTGCTGCATGGCTCCAGTTCAAACCCCTGTGGGCCTGGTTCACCCCACCCCACATGGCTCCAGCTCACCACCCCCTACGCCTGGTGTTGGCAACCCACCCCCCATGTGTAGCTTTTGCTCAACCCTCCACACAGATCCCACTTTTCTCCCCACATGCAGCTCCAGCTCACTCCCCCTGACATGGCTCCTGCTCAACCCCCTTCAGGGCCGCATGCCCCTGGCTCAGCTCCACCCCCTCACACCCCCTACAGCCCTAACCTACCCCAGGCTTAACCCCCCTGTCCCCTCCCATGGCTCCAACCCACCACCAGGATTAACCCTCCCCAATTGGCCCCCCAACCCCAGAACTCACCTTTCAAAAGGAGCTTCAGCTGCTCCTGTTGCTTCCCCAGCTGCAGAACATGCATTCCTCTGGGCAAAATGCCACCCCCCCCAATTTAAGCAAAATTTGAATTCTGTGAGGGAGTACGCACACTCCCTATTTCGGCAGTTCTTAGAAACACTTGAGATATACTTTGTGAGAAAGACATTAAATATAATTTAGCCAAGAAGCCTACAAGAGAAAACTGATAATAAAAGTTGCTTGTACAAATAAATAAATTAATCACAGCACTTTGGCTATGGCATATATTATCTCCATAACATCCTCGATGTCCTTGAAACTTAATAGGATGATTTCCTGAACCTGATACAAGTGCACTGTTTAGAATGATGGGAAATGATCATTAAAAGGACTAATTAAGAGGAATGCTGAAAGTGCCAGAGATTGTAAGCAGACCATTATTCATGATTTCAGACTTGTGACCAGTTTAAGATTTCATCTGATCTTTTTATGGGCCTTTTGAAATTTAGAATGTGAAATTTAAAAATTGAATACACTGATTTATGGGAAGATTGTGTGTGTACTAAAGATGTATATATTGTACTATTATATCTACTGAAATGTTAAGCCTAAACAACATAATTGAAAGATGGAGTAGACACTTGCAATTTTTTGTAATTAATATAAAACTCACAGTAAAACACTTATGGCGGGGGGCGGGGGGAAGGAATCTTGTTTCATGTTCAGCTGGCTAAGGATCAAATTGGTCTAAACTGATTGGCCAAAAAAGTAATGAATGTACAGATCACATAATCATCAAATGATCCATTGCCTCTTGCCTGTTCCCAGTTTCTGGCAACCAGAGGCTCAGGATTCCATCCTGGCTGATCACTATTGATGCACCTATCATCCAGCATCTACCTGTTTTTTTGAAATCCTTACTCCAAATCAAGCAGATTTGGGATTGGAACCTGGGGCATCTACATCTGAGATGAGGGTGCTAAGATCAGCACTTTTGGCATTCGAGGGTGGCAGTGCTAGCACAGGGTATTTTGAACAGGGCCCAATCTTGTTCACATGCTCTAAATTGAACTCTGAGCACTTCAGCTAGATTAACCCTCATGTGCTAGACAGATTAAGGTGTGGGGAAACATGGTTTGAAGATCCTAGTCAGACTTGGGCTGGAGTTACCAAGAAGCTCAGGGCCAACAGCTTGTAGGTGTTTTAATGTATGGCAATCACACCAGAAGAAATATAGGTGCCGTTGGGACATTACTGGTGCAAAGTTAGATGCCTACGGCATTAAGGAGAAACAGAATAGTAGGTTTGGACTCGTGAGCAAAACTCTTTGATCTAGCTAGTACTCTATATGCCCCAATGTCATTTGTGCTTGGGGTGTGGGTGGGGATGGGGAGGATTCATGGGAATGAAAGTCTGGTAAGAATATACCGTATTTTAAGATATAGTATATTAAGTATTATTCAATTTGTCAAATATTGTAAATGTACGAGTGACCTTTTAGTTGGGTTTAACAAGCAAATGATAGATTAATCTGATTGCTTTGCCCTGAAATCAGTTGGATATGTTAAGCGCAGATTTGAATTCCTATCAGTAATTACATAATTAATGAATGGTTCAGGTATTTAAATAGAAATTTAGAGCAATTATTAGATTATTATTGCTACATATTTTAAAGTATGTAATTGTTGTCTACCTTGTAACTGAACTCGTATACGTACTCTCTCTTTTCAGGGTAATAATCCTGTTTGCAAAATTATTATCCTTCCAAATACATATTGTAAAATAAAAATGTGGTACATTAATTAGAATGCCTAAATACTGGGCCATGAGCCAGGATGTGTGCCCTGCCCGGTATTTAGCAGATGGTCCCTCGCCAAGGTCTGGTGACACCCAGATGGCTATTGCCCAGCTGGACAACTGTGAGAGTAGGTCTATCACAATGACCCCCTCCTCACTCAAGCACTTTGTGGGTGGTTCTGGCTCCTGGTGCGTGGGGCAGCCATCAGGTCCCAGCACTTCCTCCTTGGCCTCTTGGGGTGGCTCATCCACCACAGTCTTAAGGATGGTAGGTGTCTTTGAGCTGTCCTGGGAACCCAGGATGCTCCAGAGCTCCTGGTAGTAGGGGTAGGTTGTGGGACCTGCCCCAAGCAGCCAGCTTCATCAGCTCTTTTACCTTGCTCCTCACTTGGTCTGGGGTGAGGGCAGGGTGTCCCCAGGTGGCCAGTCCAGTGGCCAGACAGGTCAATGTGGCCTTGTTCCACCACTTGCCCCCAAACTCTCTGAGGACCTTCTCCTCCTCCTTCTAGAGGCCCAGGAGGTCCCAGAGCACTAGCTCAGTCCGTGAGGGAGCCCTTTTTTTTGGTGACTGGCCAGGCTCCTGTGAGCCCTGTGAGCACTCTGAGTGGGGACCCTGAGGTTCCTGGAGTAGCTGGCTGCTGGCCATGTCATTGTCATGTTCTTCGGAAGTGGCTATGTGTGTGTGCAGCTGCCAAGCTCATACCTTTGCTCTCAGCATGCTTTCAGCTTCCTGCCACAGGGCTTCTTGGTCTGTGCAGTTTTAAAGGCAGCCAGACTTAGAGATCTTGGAGCCCCACTGCCACCTTAGCAGGCCCAGCCATGGGACTGCTTTGGGGTGGAGGGTGAGAAGCATACTGAACACCAGCACCTCTTTTTTTTTTTTTAAACACAAAAACAATTATTTTTCTTCCATTTCATGGTTCTTCTGCACTAGCATAAAACCTATGCTTTTATTTTCCAGACCTACTGGGGAATATTATATTATATTATATTATACTTTTTAAAAATAATAATTCATAGTTAATTAAAACATCTCTACCATTTAATCTATTTACAAACATACCACTTCACTCACTTTTTCTATTATTTAATAGAACATATATTTTCAGGTTGAGGAGGGAGCTAACACTACTCAGCAGCATGCCCATGACATAATACAAAAGGATTCCTAAATGGCATTTAGAACAGATTTGGAGTGTGTTTTCAGTCATGTTTTAGAACAAGATTATGACTTTCGCTAGCTATCCTACTATCCAAAATGTCATCTTTCTCTTTTAATCATATTGTTTCTACTAAGTCAAGCTACATTTCGTTGTCATAAGTACCATGTAGAACAGGAAAAAATCAAAATAATAGCAAAATTAAGAAGATATCTTTAAAGCAGTTCAGTTGTTTGAGGATGTTTTTAGATGGGTATTATGCGCAAAAGAAAAGTTATCACTCCCTCAACTGGTAATTATTTTGGGTATCTGATTCTTCAGTTGCAACTGCTGAATGAGATTGTAATTCTAGCCACCTACAGCTTTAATAAATTGTTCTATCATTAAATGTCCAACTGAAATACATCAAAAGTTTTAGTTTCAACAAGAAACAAAAAATAGGCATGCTAACATGTCTGAGTGTATGAAAAATCCATTTTTCCCCAAATGATGCAAACTTTATAACCCCACTTACCTGAACACCTGTTCTGGCTGTTGTTTCTAGTTTAATGAGTTTGGGGAGGTTTATATCTCTGAAGTGATAGTAGTTCTATCATTTTGACATTTAATTCTGTTTCTCTTTTATAAATGTCTTATAAAAAGAGAATCATTTAGCATCTGTTATGCTATCTACCAACATCTGTCTTAGTTAGCCATTGTTAAAAAAGAGGCAAAATAAGTTAAAATTCAGTTGACTTTTTTTCTGATCTTAAATCAAAAATTCATTTAATTATTGATGTAGAATTCCTGCCATAGCAACAGTTTATTGAAGATTTAATGAGTTCACCCACTTAGACTGATTTTACCAAGGGACCTTTCTTTCCCAACTACCAATATGAGTAAACAAATAAAAAGTAAGACCCTGCTTTTGATTCCATGCCTATTCACACCACTTACTATTCTTTATTAACACTGCCATGTTATCATTTGGGTGTGAGGAGAAGGATCAAGAGGTGGCATTAAATATCATTCTATATAACAAATATTATAAGGGGACCCCTCACTATCTTGTTGTTCTCCTATACATCTTGAGGAGGAACTCAAAAGGTGAGTACAGGATGCATCTCCCTGGTCTGGTATGGTTGGAACCTGACTGGTCCCAAACAAGGGAATTTTTTTGGACAGTGGAGGGTTCCTGTCACTAGTCCCTAACCCACCAACCCCTTCCCCTCAGATCCACTGGGTGCTCACCTGATTGGTGGTGTGTGGGCTCCCTGTCCTAGGTTGCTGCTGGGGTTTTTCTGCTCGTGATAATTGGGTTCCTGGGAAACATCATCTCCATCTGCAGTCCTGTGGGACTGCCAGGGATATGGCTTCAGCCCCATGAGGCTGCCAAGAGAAGCTAGCTCCATTCCAGCATAGCTAATCCTGGCCCCAGCCAGAGCCCTATGGAATTGCTAGGGGAAGATGGCTCCAACTGTGGCCACATGGGGCTGCCCAGCAGGTAGCTCCAGCCCTGTGTAACTGCCCCAGTCCCACAGGACTTCCAGAAGAATCCAATGCTGGCTCTGGCCCCTTAGGGCTGCCCAGGACACATCTCCAGCTGTGCACAGCTGGCCCTTGCTCCAGCCCAGGCCCTGTATGGCTGCCTGGAGACACTGGCTGGGGCTCTGCATGGCTGCCCCTCTGACCTCAGGATTGCTGGGGTATACTGGCTCCAGCCCCCACAGAGCTGCCAGAGGACATGGGCTGCAGCTTGCCCTCCTGTCTGTCTCTCTGATCCAGGAACATACCTGGTCATGCTGGATGAAGGATGTTACCTGACCAGAGAATTCTGGTTTTAGGAGATACAACCTGTATTTTGTTTCCCTGCTCCACATTAAAATATAGAAAGCTGTATGCTCTGAATAATGTTGTGGCTAACTAGATGCACACCTGAATGAGACATATTGAACTCAAGGGGGAACGTCCTCAGCTGAGACCAAGATAGCACTAACTGACTTAAATGATTCAGCAGAACAGTGTTCATATAAATGTGTCTTCTGTCATGTTGTCATGAGAAGAACTTTGCAATGGATTTATACAGTTACATATCAATTTTATATATTTCCATTACAGAGCACTTAATTTCATTTTGAGGCTCAAATTTATCCGAATAATAAAATTTCTTGACAAATATATTTGAAAAAAAGAATGTTTGAGTATTAATAGCTGACCATAGCTATGTCTACACTAGCCAACTATTTCGAAGTAGCTGGCCCAACTTCAAAGTGGTGTGTGTCATGTCTACGCACACTGTGCGCTACTTCGACGTTGAAATCATCGTTAGGCAGTGAGATGTCAAAATCACTATCCTATCAGAAGATTGGAATAGAGTCCTACTTTGACGTTGAACATTGAAGTAGGGTGTGTGTAGATGATCCATGTTCCACTACTTCAAAATGGCATGGTCCTCCATGGCAGCAATCAGCTGAGGGGTTGAGGCATGCTCTCCAGCCCCTGCGGGGCTCTATGATCACCACGTGCAGCTGCCCTTAAAGCAACATAGACCCAGATTTCCTGTGGCAGGAAGCTATGATTGTGCAGGCAGCAGCACCCACACGTGCTTGACCTCACCCCCTTGATAGACTCCAAGCCGCCTTTTCACCACCCATGTCAGCCAGCCAGCCTCCTCGGTGCCCCCAGGCCTCCTCCCCCCAGGGAAGCAAGGGCTCCCAGGTGTCCACCCAGTGGGGGAAGAGGCAGTGGGGCCCTTTCTGGACCAACTCCAAACTCCGAGACCTGCTGGGGCTCTAGGGTGAGAAGGAGGTGCTCCAGGTAATGGGGAGCAAGTGGCAGAATGCAGAAGTGTTCACCCAGCTGGATGAGGGCCTAGCTGCCTGGGGTTACCCTGCCTGGACTCCTGACCATGTCAGGAGTAAAGTCAAGGAGCCATGGCAGTGTTAGGCCCAGGCTTAGGACATGGCCAGCCAGTCTAGGGCCAGCCCCGCTGCTTGCCCCTGTTACAGGGAGCTTAGAGAAATCCTAGGCACCTGGTACACTTCCTCCCCTCCAGCCATCCTTGGCACCATGGCCAAGGAGCCCCAGCAGGCCACGGACCAGGGGTCCAGCCAAAAGGCCAGCCCCACACCCCAAGGGCTCCCAGAGGAGCCAGCCCCCGGGACCACCAAGGAGGGCTCCAGCGAGGGGAAGCTCCTCATTGACCTTCCCTCCCAGAGCTCCAGCAAGGTGTCCACCCAACGGGAGTCCCTCTGTCCATGGGAGTGGACCTTCAGGGCCCACACCCCCAGGTTATTTGGTGGGGACACAGGACATAACCGGGAGCCCCCCCACATTCCCAGCTGATCTCAGCTCACCATCGTCTGGCAGGATGACGGCCCTGGGACAGTGGTATGGCCCCCAGGGCCTGTCAGCAGCTGCCCCCATGAACAGCATCATGCCCCATCCCTGGGGGGAAAGGGTGGAGGGGCTTAACTCCCAAAGGGAGCCATCCACAGGGAGACCATGCCCATGGCTGGGGGCCAGAGGATGGGGACCCAGTGCCCATGGGGGGGCAGGGGGCATGGACCACTGGCCAGGGCCCCTACTAATGGCCATCCTCTCTCTTCCCCCCTCAACAGCCTCACCATCTGAGGGCCACGACAGTGTTGTGGTCTCTGTGGTGCTGGACAGCCTACTGGGGACATCACAGCTCAGCAGCTAGCTGGGGCAGGGATCACCCTGGGACTGGTCTGCCACCACCGGAGCCAGCCATGAGCAGCCGCCAACCCCAGGTCTTTGCCACCCTCTGGAACAAGGTGGAGGTGGTGGAGTGTCACCTCCAATTGGAGAAGCAGACACTACCCTGGTGCCAGAAGGCCTGCAGGACCTTTATGCGGACATTAGAACGTGTCACAGGCACCCTGGACCAGATTATGGACTTGCTGCCACCCCTGTCTCTCCATCTGCCATCCCTCCTGGCAGCTCCCCCTGCACCGAACCCACTGAGGAGTATCGTGGGGCTCCAGATCCCACCTGGCCATACCTGCTGGTCCTCCCAGCCGCCACCTGGCTTCGACAGGGACCCCAAACAAGGGGTGGGTGGCAACCTGGCCCCGGAAGGGGTCACACCCCTCCTTGCCAGACATGTGGCAGTGAGGGGCCAAGGACTGGGCCACCCAACTCCCCCATATATAGTTCCCCCCCACCGCTGTTGTAAATAGTTATGTCCCCCCCTGTATTTCAGGTAGCATACACTGACATGTACATAGTTTCCCCATGGACATTTGTTCAGTTTAAAGAATTGATTGACACATTTTTGGTTAGTATATACAATAATCACAGTTTTATTTTTCAAATACTTCAGTGTGTTGTGTGCTCTTCAGAGAGGCAGTGTGCAGGTGGTGGGGGCAGTGTTCAGGAGGCAGGGGCAGTGTGCAGAAGGCCTGCCAGGGATGGCCAGGACAGCACTCACTCTACCCCCTGGTCAAAATACACCCTCAGGGCCTCCTGGACCTAGACGTCCTTGTGGTGGGCCTGGCAGTTGCGGGCAGTGGCTGGCTGGGGGTAGGCCGTGCTGGCCTCCACAGCCCACCCCGTATGAATGCCTCCCTGTAGCTGGACAGAATTCCCCCTGCTCTACTCTATCTTGCCCCTCTTAGGTGCTTCAGAGCACAAAGGAGCAAAGGACACAGACCAGTCTTGAAATGCCTTAGAGCACAGATGTGCTAATCTCAAGCACAGTCTTTGATGCCTGAAAGCACAGATGGACTGTCTCATCATGACCCTAAACGGACCAAAACCAGACAACAAAAGACAAACGGGCTAGCAGACGACCAGGGCCTCATGCTGCCCTTGGCTAGTACCGGTGATTGAAATGCCTACACTTCGTCCCAGGAGAGGAATCTCCCGCCCATAAGAAAAGAATGTCTAAATTATCTCCACCTCGCAGGAGTGAATTAAGCCCTTGAAACTCCCAGTGAGAACTAGTGTCACAAGACGATCTAACACAATTGGCATCTTTAAAGATAAGGAAGAGTGTACATGACCGAAGGGGTATAAGTAGGGTCCGGCAGCCCCCTCTAAGTGAGTTCCAATTACCTATACCTGCTGGTCAGGAAGGTCTTTGCCTCCCAAGGTCACAGGGGACGCCCTCCTTGTACTCTTCTTCCCAAGGGATTGAGTGACAGATGCTGGCCACACCAAGTTGAGTAATACAGGGGTGAGAATAATACCTGCTATGTGTTTTGCTTTTGCGCGCATTTAATAATAGATCTATGAATTAAAGTACTTTGTTAAATGCTAGCTGCTTGTAACCTAAGAATTGAAACTATAAGTCTTGTAACCATAAGAATTAAGCTTTTCCTTATCAATTAAATAGTAACTGTTTAAGTTTTAACCTGACTCTTCCTGATACTGGGCAAACCGAATGCAAATAAAAGAGCCCAGCCGGTGTTCAGCTGAATGAGCATGGCCACTGGTGAGGCGTACTGAGAGCTGAGCATTGAGTCGTACAGCCTCCATGGGGCAGACTCTTGGGGCACCCGTCAGCCTCCCTGGCTGCCCGCTGCGAAGGGACTGTCTGTCCTAGGAGTTAAAGACTTGGATGAAATAAGGGCACATGTGGTACCTCACCCCCTGCCATCGGCTAACACTCCCCCTCCTCTCCACCAGGTTGTGGAGAGTGCAGCATGTGCCTACAACCTGGGGGATGTTCGGGAGGCCCACATCAAAGCAGGCAAGAAGACAGCACCCGTGGCCCTTGAGGTGGCCAAAAGCCCGCTCGACCACCTGGCACGCATGGTTCAGGTGGCCATTGAACCGCTCCTGGCTAGCATTGAGGTGGTTGATGTATGGGCGCATGAGCCAGGACTGGAGCAGATAGGCTGCATCTGCCATGAGGCACATGGGGCATGATGGAGTCCCCCATTGGCACAGACCCAGGTTCCTGAAAAAGCTGTTGTCATGGGTGCAGCTGGGCCAGACAACATATATATCTCGGAAGTGGCTCCAGCTGTCCACCATGGCCTGGAAGACCACCAAGTGGTAGACCTTTCTGTTAATAAAGCATACCTTGCTGCAGTTTGGGGCATGGAGGGAGATGTGTGTCCTATTCATGGTACTGAAGAAATAGGGGAACGCCATGCTGCTGAACCCCATGATGGTCACATCTAGGTCCCTGATTTGCATGAACCTGGGGAGCAGCAGGGTGTTCAGCACATGGCCAACCTGTGGGGAGGGGACATGGGCACCCGTGAGGGTGTGATGGGTACGCCCGGCCCCCTCCTCAGCCCTTCATCCCCAGGCACCCCACTCCATGGACCTCCCCACTGGGCCCTCTCTTTGACCCACCCCACCTCCCAATGAGTTCCCCTGGGCCTCCTTACCTCCATGACGACAGCCTCAACAGTTGCCTTGCCCACACCAAACTTGTGTCCTATAGATCAGTAGCTGTCTGGAGTGGCCAGCTTCCAGACAGCAATGCCAACCTGTTTCTCGATGGTGAGGTTGCACCACATGCATGTGTCGTGTTGCCTCAGGGTGGGGGTGAGACACTGGCAGAGCTCGAGGAATGTCTGTTAGCACATCTGGTAATTCCAGAGTCAGTGGTCATCGTCCCAGTCCCTGCTGACCAGCCAGTCCCATCACTCTGAGGTGGTGGGGTAGCTCCAAAGCCGGCAGAGCACCCAGCGGGGGCAGAGACCAGGAGGGCCCCATGGTCTGGGTCAGCCCCTTCATCTTCCGAGGAGGGCTTCCCTTGCAGGAGGTGCTGGGCGGCCTCCTGCGTGGTGCCGAGCAAGGCAGCTCCTGCCTCCACGACAGCCCAGAGGGCTTCTGGCTGCTGCTGCTGCTGCTGCCAGGGGTCCATACCTGCATGCACAGTGTCTGCAACTCTGGTGTCAGCTCCGCAGGCCTCATGCTGTGCAGGCTGAGTGTGTTTGGGAGGGGCACTTTAAAGGAGTGGGTTGCAGTTGCCCCAGAAGGGATAGTCCACCCTGTGACCCAGTCCCCAGGCTTTCCTGGCCCCTTAGTTTGAAAGGAGCCACTTTTGAGTAGAGATGCTTTCCCAGGGGGGTCCCTTTTGATGTTGTCCATTGCTACGTTGACGTTGAACATCGACAGTGTCAACCCTGGAGAATGTGTAGATGTTACGTGTCGAAGTAGCTTATTTCAAAATCTCTTAGGGTGAGTCTACACTTGCATTACACTTTTGAAAGAGGTACGCAAATGAGGTAAATCAAAAGTGCAAATGAGGTGTAAATTTGCATATTTTCCACTTCATTTGCATATTCTAATTTCAAAAGAGCTTCTTTTGAAAGAAGAAAGCCAGTGTAGACGGTGGTCTTTTGAAAGTAAACCCCATCTTCGAAAGTATCCTTCTTCCCTTTATTTAAGGGGAAGAAGGATTCTTTTGAAGATGGCGTTTATTTTCAAAAGACCACCGTCTACACTGGCTTTCTTATTTCAAAATTAGAATATGCAAGTGAACTGTCAAATGTGCAAATTTACACCTTATTTGCATTTTCGGTTTGCTTCATTTGCATACCTCTTTCAAAAGAGTAATGCAAGTGTAGACACACCGTTAGGCCATTTCTGCACATGCCACTTCCAAAGAAAGTGCATGCTAATGAACGGCCTGAAATATGCTAATGAGGTCCAGATGCAAATTTCCTGTGCCTCATTAGCATAAGGCCTTGTGCTTTGGAGCCCAGAAGAAGGGGCCTCTGGAAGAAAGAATGCCTTCTGGATGACGCCTTGGGGGCTGTGCTTCTAAATGGCATTTTGGGGTCTGGAAGAATGTCTTCCAGACTCCAGATCACATGACCTTATGCTAATGAGGCATAGGGAATTTGCATCCATGCCTCATTAGCACATTTTGTGCCATTTATTATCATGCCACTTTCAAAGAAAGTGGCATGTGTGGAAACAGCCTTAATGTTCTAGTGTAGAAGTACATTAGGCCAATCCTCTCTCAAAGAAAGCTTGCTGTCAGAATTATCTTCTTCCAAATGTGGTAGAAAGAAACTGCCCTTTGTAAACAACTGATTATCTTGTACTGGGAAAGCCTGCATATGGAATTTCCAAGTACTTCAGTGGAACGATCTGGAATATTTGGAGATAAGCTATTTAGTAATAGCTGTTTGACTAATTTGTACAACTGTTACTAACATTGTTTCATAGTTAACTGCTTTGCATAGCATCATCCATCCACAGGTGTATTGCTATTTATATAGAACAGGCAAAGTGTTTTACAAGTAGATTTATGCAAACAACTCACAGTTAATTCACTACTGACTTCAGGTCTTTATTCTGAACAGACTTTGATTTTTTTTTCCCATGGGTTGTTATACAAAATTATGTGACATGATTTGGATGAGAACATTTCAGCCATTGGATTGCTTGCAAATTATGTTTTAACCAAGGTTTGTTTTCCCCCATCTGTCCAAAACTCTCCCAGTCAAAGCTACTTAATTGATGCTCCATAAATCTTGCATTAAAAGCTTTGCGTTTTTCTTGTACATATGCTTTTACATAGTTTTCCCCTTTCTCTGTTTAGTTTCCCTTTCTCTTAATCTCCCTGCCATTTATTTTGTAGTATAAATAAATAATGGTATTTTTGTATTCCAGGAATAGATTTATCTAAGTACAAACAGACAATTGTTTTGAGTGCCTTGCTTCTCACTTTGCAAAGGACACAGGGTACTGCCATGTTTATCACTATGTTGTCATCTAATGGTGGATATTGTGCATTCAGAAAGAAAATTTCACATATCACACTTTTCAAGGAGTATAGCATACGTATGCAGTTACCAGTTAGGAATTTTATGGCTGAGCTTGAACCTGTGAAACAAATTTTAGATAGATCATGCTGTACACATTGTCCATTCAAGCTAAGTGCAAAACTCCAAAGGCTTCCTCTTTTCTACTAAATGAAAGACCATTTGCAGATGACATGAGGACACTGCTTTGTATCTTCAGTGTTGTTATCAGACGGTCTTATTCCCAAAAAATGCACTGGAGGATTTTTGAAATACAAGAATTGTAATGGTAATTTAATTCATGCAATGCCCCTTTCCTTGACCTGATCTAAAGAAAAAGCTAGTGACAGAGCATTTGATTTGACAATCTAACTGAAGTTTTACAATAAGTAACTCTGATTTCATAGGATACAAAGGTTAATGGAGAATGCTTTCCTGTAGAGTTACAATGTCAAAGTTTATGCATTTCAGCAATCAGTTTGACTACTCCTACTTCTTTGTATAGTCATCTTATTCAAACCCCTACAGCACTTTGGAGACAATTTTTAAAGCGGATCATTATATCAGACAGTTTTTATGGAACACGTATTTAAGAAATAGTACAGCGCTATAGTATGGTTCAGTTAAAGAACATCACTGTTTCATCAAAATGCAGTCTCTTGTTTTAATTAGTAAATGCTTCTTCAATACCAACATTCTGTATCCTATTTCTTGTGCCCAAAGTTAAACAGAAGCATAATGATTTTAATATAATACAGATGTCCTAGAATGAAACATAGACTTACTTGGTACCAGCTGATTTGCCCAGCGTTGCTCAGGCCCTTAACTCAAATAAGGTGTGTTTGTTTGTTTGTTTGCTTTCAATAAAAGGGAAAATGACTATCATTAAATTTATATTTACCTTATTATTTTTAAGTTATTTTTTTATTTTGGATTGGTAATTTTTTTTCATTTAAATTTTTTGTTTTTTTTAAATGGGAATCCATGAAGTGTAGGGTTTTTTTTCTTCTGTCCTATAAACTTTTTTAAAAGGGCTATAGTCAATTTGGTTTCCAATACCATTATCTTCAAGTTTTCAAACCTTGATTTAGAGGTACCAGAACAGAGCACTACTCCAAATTTCTTCATTGTATCTCTTCTCTGTAAGGTTAAATGAGAAGCAATCCTATTCTAGGTACATCCTATTTTTCTGTCTCATCTTGGTACAGTCTCTTTCAACTTTTGCTCAGCTAAGTCAGTTTTGTGGCCTACACTTGATTTGGTGATTTTTGTCTCTTTTCTGTTTGGTTTTATGAGAAGCAATCCCGTTCCAGGCTCATCCCATTTTCTTGGAACAAACTCTTGCACAAAGTTATGATATGAGGAAGCTCTATACCAAATTTGATGATTCTAGATCTTACTGTTTAGAAGGCATTTTTTTATCAAACTCTAAAATATATAGTAGATTTTAAGGTGAAAACTGATATTCACATACATTGCCATCTTATGTTTTCTGAGCAAGAAAGCTAAAAATCAAACACATTAAAATTATATGGATTCGGAAAAAAAAATAAGGCTATTTTGGAATTAAACAACCTGAATTTTGTATTGTTTGAAACAACCATAATGTGAAAACATGTCCATTTGAAACTAGGTTGATCCCATGAATTCTTCTAATCAGAAAAAATATTTTGTTTTCATTACTACTATGCTGACCTGGTCACAAAGAAGCACTTCTCCATGATCACTGCAGTGGGCACAGCCAGGGGAGAGGTGCATGTCCCCCTGACTTGGACAGATCCAGGTTCACCTGCTCCTGTGCTCTCCGGCTAGAGTGAGAAATGCAGCAAGTCACACGCTTTCTGTTTGCTTACTGATTAATAGTAACAGAGAGATAACTGTGTTGGTCTATTCAATCAAAAAAAAAACAGTTATTTAGCATTTTGAAGATCATCAAAATAATGTATTAGGTGATGAGCTTTCATGGGACAGACACACTTTTTTCAGATCTATAGCCTTACCAGAACAGACTCAGGGGTCCAAAATTATTATCAAGGCTGACAAATCAGAAAAAAATTGTTATCAAGGTTTGCAAATCAGATAGAAGAGCAGAAAGAGGCAGGTGATGAGTGGGGAAAGTTAAGTGTTTAGTGAAATATCAAAGCATGTGAAAGAGTTCTTGTAATGGGTCGGGTAATTGCTGTCCCTGTTCAAACCAAGTGTTAATGTGTTGAATTTGGATATGAATGTTAGGTTTGAATGTTCTCTCTGTAGGTGGTTGTCAAAGTCTATTTTCTGCAGAACGTAAACTCTCAGGTCTTTAACAGAATGGGCCTCTCCGTTAAAGTTCTGGCTGACAGGTTTGTGTATTTGGAGATTTTTGATGTCTGTTCTATGTCCATTCATTCTTTGGTGAAGTGTTTGCAATTTGCCCAATATACATAGTGGGCGAGCATTGTGTCACATGATTGCATGGCATATATAAGGTTAGTTGAGGAACAGGAGAATGTGCCCCCGCTTCTGTAATTAATGTGGTTAGATATAGTGATGGTATCTCCAGAATAGATTTGTGGACAAAGTTGGCAACGAGTCTTGTTGCAAGGAAAAGTTCCAGGATTAGTATTATTGTGGTATAGCCTGTGGTTGCTTGTGAGAATCCTCATAAGGTTGGGAGGTTGTCTGTAGAAGAGAACAGGCCTGTCACCTAGGGCTTTCTTGAGTGTGGCATCATGATGTAGGATAGGTTGTAGGTCTTTAATGATGTGTTGCAGTGGTTTCAGTTGGGAGCTGTAGGAAATAATGAGAGGTGTTCTGTTATTGGCTTTTTGGGCCCATCTTGGAGTAGTTGTTTTCTGAGTATTCATGTGGCCCTGTCAATTTTTTTTTCAACTTCTCCTGGTGGGTGATTAAGGTTTATAAATGTTTGGGAGAGATTTTGTTGTTTTTGGTCTGTCAGTAGGATCAGGGAAGATGCAATTGTATCTTGGGACTTGACTGTAAACAATGGATCATGTGGTGTGTGCAGGATGGAAGCTAGAAGCATGTAGGTAAGTGTAGGGGTCAGTGGGTTTCTGGTAGAGAGTGGTATTGATCTGGCCACCAGTAATTTGTACAATAGTCTACAGGAAACATCTCTTGTGTGGAGTGGTCACGGGTGAAGTTGATGGTGGGGTGCAGATTGCTAAAGTCTCTGTAGAATTTTTCCTGAGTCTCTTTCCCATGGGTCTAAATGGTAAAGTTGTCATTGATGTGTCACAAGTAAAGGGGGGTAATAGGAGATGAGAGCTGAGGAATTATTGTTCCAAGTCATCACCAGCAATATTCCTATATGAATCAGAGCATGGGGGTGGTGGGAGAAGAAGCTTCAGCCCCCATGCCCTCCCTAAAGAGCACTTAGGGTGTGAAAGGCTTGGGGCTTAGGCAGTACCAGATGGGGTGGTGGTGTGCCCCCAGCCAGCCCCTTTCACGTGTGTGGTGATTCTGTCTCCTTTCTGTGTGGTTTTATGAGAAGCAATCCCATTCTGGGCACATTCCATTTTCCTGCCACAAACAAACCCTTAACTTGCCTTAAATTATGATGAGAGAAGCAGTATACCGAATTTGATTACCTTGGCTGTTACCATTGAGAAGGAGTTCTTGAACATACAGATTAGCAAACTCTCTCAAATACATAGTAGATAGATCTATGCTATCAGCCTCTTAGCTGATGCTTTAAAGATACATGCGAAGATAAAACCTCAGTCCTTTATATGCTTATGATCAATACTGATCATCAAGAAACAAAATGTATGGGATTTTTGCATGATTTGTTATCACAATATTTGCAATGTTTTTTGCTCATATGTGACTTTATTATGACATATGTTTAATAATTACAGGCTAATAATAGAAAGAGAGGCATTTGTATAAATTAAACTTACTTGATTTATATTGATTTATACTGGTTTTATGCTAGACCTAGAGAATTTCTGCCTAATATGGGCATTTCATGGCTATTAGCTACCCAACCTGTTTAGAAACATAACTATATACAGGAAAATGGAGTGCTTGCAAAACATAAGCAGATTTTTTTTCCCTACCTAAATGGTACCCAGGAGAGAAGCTCAATGAAAAACAAAGAGAAAGGAATAGGATATCTGTAAGAAGAAACACAAAAGCTATAAATCTGCTTCAAGAAAACAAGATACTTAATGCCCACAAAACAAAAAAAAGTAGCTTTTCCCTGGGATAACGTCATCTGAAAAGTGATTGTTTTCTGATGTTGTGAGGGGGCACTGTCCTAGAGAGGACACTGGGATAGGAGGAAAGAACGGTATGCATGGAATAGGTCACAAGTCGTCTAGCCTCCATCTTTCCAGGACTTCTGCCACCAGCCTGCAATCCTGAATTGTTATATGTACCCTTGCTGAAGGCTCTTAAACTATGTTAACCTACTATTGGGATCAGTACTTCATGGAAGCAGAAGGAGGTAAATGGCAAATTTTGAAACTCTTTGACTGCTTGGCACTAGGGCTCTTAATTAGTCAATTAGCTCCTGCAAATAACTCAAAAATTGATTGTGATTAAAGAATAATCATGATTAATCACACTGTTGGACAATAGAATGACAATTGAAATATATGAAAATGCGTGGATTTTTCTACATCGTCCAATATATTGATTTTTATTATAACACAAAACACAAAGTATGCAGTGCTCACTTTACATTATTATTTTGATTACATATATTTACACTGTAAAATGTAGTGCAATTGCTTTATCACGAATGTGCATCTTATAAATGTAGATTTTGTATTACATGACAGCACTAAATAACCCAAAAACAAACAAACAAAACCTTCAGTCTTACTTCTGGTTCAGTCAATCACTTAGACGAAAAAGCTTACTTATATTTACAAGACGTAATGGCCAGAATTTTTGTCGCCTTGCTTACAGTTATAACATTGTTTTGTTGTTTAATATTCACAATTTGTGCCAGACACACTTGACCACCTTGCCTTGGCTTCTTCTGTTCTTCTTGTATAACTCCCATGCAATTTTACCTATGTAAGCCTATGAGTGTGGGCAGGTAGGAGTATATGTGGCTGTGTACTTGAAAGCTAATTCACCACTTTTCCTTAAATCCAATAATGGCATTTAATAAAACACATATCACTGTAACCCTGGTGTGGGCTGTAATGTTAAATAAGGTAACAGTATTCATGACCTTTGGAATGGTAGCTTTAAACTGAAAGGACATATACATTTTTAGCACAGCTTCACAGTAAATATCTTGCAATGCCAACCACAACAATGCCTTGCAAATACCTGTAGTCATTCTCAAGTGAGAAACTGACATTGTGAATAAGAAGCAGGCAACATTATGTCCCATAAATATAAACAAACTTGTTTGTCTGAGTCAGTGTTTCCCAAATGATGTTCTGCAGAACTGCAGGGTTCCACAAAGTAAAAATAAGGATTCTGCAAGAAAATTCCATTACAATAACATTTTATGATTTTGTAAAAATAATAATTAAAATTTAATTATTTATGAATTTTATTAAAAACAATTTTCATTTCTGTTTGCCACGATAAGTGCCCCTCTGTAATGCCAGCTTAGCCAGAGAGTGGGGTCGATTATGTCACTACTCAGTGCTATGCGTGCAGTCAATCAGAGGTGTGATCTTTAAGGAGTACTTTGCAGCTCCTGACTCTGCCGCCAGTGACTCTTCCACACATCCCAGCCCTGCCACCGCTGAAACAATATAATTAAATGTAATTGGTTTAAAGGCCAGCAGGGCAGTGGGAGGGATCTGGCCAATAAACTGACTGAATTTAGTTCCGTTATTTCAGCGGCAGGAGGGCAGGGAGCCCCTCATTCACAAAGTAGCTGGTGTGCATGCAATGGGGGCGGGGAAGGGGAGCCAATGCCTATCTAGAAGGGGAACCAGATGGGTCCTGAAGATCCTGTGTTGTCCTCACCTTTCTTTGGCTGTGACTGGCCTCTTGCATTGCCATACAGCAGCCAATGAAATAAGGTCCTTGGGATGAGAGTCAGAGGAGCAGTGATGGCTGATGTAGATTTGTCCTTTGTATTGGGTGAAGTAACAGGAGGAGCTAACTTGGGTGTTCGGGCAGGGGTTAGGCTAGGGGCCTCTTTGGGTGGATGGGTTAGTTCTGGGAGCTGGTTTGGGGCTGAGGTGGGTTAATCCTGTGGATGGAGGGATAACATTTAGCATTTGTTTATTACTATTCTTACTTACTTGTGGTCTACTTTTTTAGATCCATATATAAGAATATTATTAGGGGTTCCATACAATTCTTTTGGGTTTAAAAGGGTTCCATGGCCAATTAAAATTGGAAAATAGTGGTCTGAGTGTTCAGCTGAAGAAATAGGGCTGAGTGGACTTGTAGGATCTAATTTTCACATTGTTTTATTTTTGAGTGTAGTTATTTTTGTTCATAATTCTATAATTGCAAATTCAGCTTTCATGCTAAAGAGACTGCACTACAATATTTGTATTAAGTGAACTGAAAATACTATTTTGGTTTTTACTGTGCAAATAATTGTAATAAAAATAATATAAAATAAGCAGTGTGTACTTTGTGTTCTGTGTGATAATTAAAATCAGTAAATATTAAAATGTACAAGCCTTCAGAAATAACTAAATTATATTATATCATTCTTTATGTCATTGATAACTCAATTAATCATGATTATCTTTTCAATCACTTGATAGCTCTACTTGGAACAAATTGTTGTATTGATGAATGGGAGCATGGGAATAAGTAGAAGATTAAGGGACAGAGGAGGAGACTAATTCCTGTCAGAGAGGATGGCAAGTTATTTTCAGTAGCAGGAAATTATGAAGAGCTTAGAGATTGAGTACAACAGTACAATACTTATAAGAAACAGAAGATCAGCCACACTGGGTCAGGCCAAGGGTCCATTTCACCCAGTATCCTGTCTTCTGGCAGTGGCCAATGCCAGATGTCACACAGGGAATGAATAGAACAGGTTACCATCAAGGCTATGTTTACACAGCGCAGCTATTTCAAGATACTGAGGGTATTTGAAAATAGCTATTCCATGACTTTGACAGGCGCCCATCATTTTGAAATATTTTACGAAATAATGGGTGTTATATATTCTGCATCCCTGTACATCTTGTTGCAGGAGGAATAAGAGTTGTCTCTAAATAGTACATTATTTTGACATTTGGCACTGTTTGGTTTGGATTTTCTGCTCGTGTAAGTCAATGGTGCAAGTAGACTCTGGTATAGCACATCAGTAAGCTGTGTCTAGCCAGTAAAGCATACTGGAAAGACTGATCCTTTCCCCAGAGGAATGGAAGTGGGGAAAGGGGTATAATGCTGGCGTCTCAGCTGTGTGTACCACCACGTGCCTCGCCTTCCTTGCCCCATCCTCCTGCTTCTGCTTCTGTAGCTTGTAGAAGAAGGAGAGAAAGACCCATGGACAGGCAGGGGCCAGTGCTAGGAATCCTGCTCTTTTTCTCACTGAGGCTGGGTCTAGCCTTACCTTGAATATTGACAGCTGTTAAGCAATTTTAGGTATGCCAACTGTGTGCCAAAAATAGACTTTGGAGCTACCAATATTTGTTCCTGTCCCCCTGCTTCCCACCTGAAGAATGGTGACCGGAGCTCTCCTCCTGTAGACATTCCTTAATCCTTGCATCTTACAAGGAGTTCTGGGGTCAATATTGACCGTGGAATGCATTGTTTTGTGCATGCGCTAAATGGCACCCTCGAAGATTGAACCTGAGTGTAGACCCAGCCTGAGAGGGGCAGTAGCATGCAGGGAAAGAAGCAAAACACTAGCAGTTATTTCAGGAGCTGTACCATCAAAAGCCTCACTCCCAGCAGACCTGTCTTCCAGTTCTAATAAACAGATGGAGGTAGGTGCATGAATTCTGGGGAGGGGGGGCCCATCAGCCACATACTCTGAGCCTGCTCCCTCCTTGCCTGTGCCCTGCCTTTTCCCCATCCCTGCTCCTCACCAGCCTTTCTCTTCAGCTAAGTCTGAACTAGAGGGTTTTGTCGACAAAGCTGCCATTTTGTCAACAAAACCCAGGGAACATCCAGATTCCCAAGGTGTTCTGTCAACAGTAAATTTACAGAACACAGAACTTTTGTTGGCAGTCTTATCCCACTCCTCACAAGTCATAATGCCTCTGTTAGCAGAGATCTGTTGAGAGAAAGCCAGCCTGGATGCTCCTCAGGGCCCGCTGTCAACAGGTAGGGTTTCCAGGACACCAGGTAGCTATGTCTGCTGTGCTCTGGTTGTCCGTGTGGTTGAAAGAGTGGTTGGGCAGCCCAGTCACTCTCTGTTGACAGAGCCTGGCAATTTGGTTGTGGTCTGTTGTCAAAAGTTTTGTCCGAAGATATTTTCCAACAAAAACTTCTGCAGACAAATCACTATAATCTAGACATAGCCTTCTAGTGGAAGCACCATACTGCTTCTGATATGTGTGAGGCAGTTCCCACCCAGAGCAGCTTGCATGTAGCACAAGCTAGCAGGATCGCGTAGCTCTTGGGATGGGCTGCTCCGAGGAAAGGCATGACAGCCCCACACACGCCCTGGAAGCAGCACATCCTCAGTGAATAGATATGTTACAGCTGACTGCTTTCTTTCTCAATTCAGGGCCCATCTTCATTTTATTTTATTTTGTATTTCTTTATGCCTGACATCTGTAACATGAGATGACCACTTGCAGATGGTAGGAAATGACCTTAATGCAATCATAAAAAGAAATTCTTGCCTGTGGTGGAAGTATGCCTTTTCCACTCTCTTTAAATATCCTTTTTATTACAGGATCTGTTACGTAAAAGCAATACTTTGCAATTCATCAAAACTTCCTTACAAATGTAAGGGGAGCGTGGTAAACAATGAATTACAAAAGCTACTCTATACATTAGATGAATTTGTATATTCTGTGCTTACAATTTTCTGTGGGGTGAGATGTGTAGAAGCACCTAAGGGCTTGTCTACACTTATAGGCTATGTCTACACAAGAGGCTTCTGTTGACAGAATCTTTAGGGTGGAGATGGGGTTAAGATGCCATTTTGGCTTGTGAGAAATCACTCCAAACACAAATGCTTCAGGTAATAGTTTCAAAATGCAGATGATGCTGGAGGTGAGGGGTGTGGGAGGGAGAGGAAAGAATCTTGTGTGCTAAAAATCATATTAAAAATAACTTCTGCTTCTCTGTTGGATTGCTCAGCATGAGATAAATGTATGACAAATGAGTTAAGTATTTTCAAATAATTTTGTCTTTGCAATATATTATATTGCTCTTGGAATTGTTTATTAAAACTTTCATCTATTAACAACTTTTAATGTTCCCTTGCTTCAAAGTGCTATAACTTAAACTTGCAAAATGAATACATTAGGATTCATAATATGATTAACTTTATGCCTCTTAACTGCACTAATGGAAAGACATTAATAATTGTCTTCTGCATGAATAAGATACCCAGTTATTACCCTTGTATAAATTATTCCCTTTATTGTAATATATTTATAAATAAATTTGCACAGGAACTCCAAACAAAAGCATAAAACATTTTCCAGGTATTTTTGAATATAAATACATATTAAAATTTACTCTTAAAATTACTTTCTTTTTAAATCAATCTGGATGGTTAGAATTCTGTAAGGAGAGCTGGTACTGACCCCTTTATTCTGGTTGTGTATTATGAATTATGAGCAAGTGTTGTGACCTTATTTTGAGAGGTATTAATGTCTCAGTTGTTTGCCTGTGGTACAGGTTGAACCTTTCTTTCTTGTGGCTCCCTTAGGACCTGAACAGTTCCAAATGAGAGAATTTGGCAGATGACAGGAGGTCAATATTTTCTAGCACATTACCAACACTTCCACCATTGAAAGGTCCCTTAGAAGACATTTAGGGGTAAATTAGAGCTAAATAACAGCACAGAACACTGAAAGGCAGGATTGGTGGTTGTAAACAAACTTTACAGAACCACGGGAAACTTGTCTAAACTCATGATAACTGGTCATCCAGCTAACTAAAAATTAATGCTGGATTATGGAGTTTGTTGGAAGAGAGAATTCTGGATTAGAGAGGCTTAACCTGTATTCAAAGGGAGACCTTCTCAAGTTATTAACATGCCTTTTCTTTTCCCCATGACATTCCACCCAGATTTATGTGAATTTTAAAGGGTTAAAATGACTTTTTCTCATATTTTGTTTTTTTCCTTAGGAAAATCATTGCATTGTTCAAACAGCCCACCCGAGGCTACTGCCAAAAAATCTTGGTGGTGCCAGAGCACCAATGGGGCAGTGGGTGTGTGTGTGCGCAGAGAACTAAGGTGGACTTCACTTAACTAATTGTACCTTGCTGCTGGGATCTAAATTACAGACCTCATAACTCCTTCACAGGCATCCTCTGAGGAAGGAGCTCCTGTTGTTCCCACAAAGAAAAAAAGTAGAAATCCAACATGGGTCAAGCTCTTACTGATTGTGGTTTGTATCCTAGCACTCTCTGGCTGTGTCTACACTTGCTTTCCTCTTTTGAAAGAGGCATGCAAATGAGAGAAATTGAAAATGCAAATAAGGTGAAGATTTACATAAAATGGGAGGAAGGGTTCTTTTGGAGAAGGGGTTTACTTTTGCAGGTGGGGTTTACTTTCGAAAGAGCCACATCTACACAGCTTTTCTTCTTTCGAAAGAAACTCCTTTGAAATAATATGCAAATGAGCCATCAGATATGCAAATAAACTCCTCATTTACATTTTCTGTCTCCTTCATTTGCATACTTCTTTCAAAAGGGGAATACTAGTGTAGACACAGCCTCTGGGTAAACAGTCTTCCATCTCTAGGGCTGCGTGTACACCAGCCCCTTCCTTCTGGAAGGGTCATGGTAATGAATGAGTTGGGAAGATGCTAATGAGGCACTTCCATGAATGTGCAGCACCTCATTAGCGTAATGGCAGCCACATGTGATTTGAAAGTGCCACTGTCAAATTGTGCACCACCCATGTGGAAGGGGGCCTTTCGAAAAGACCCCCCCCAGACTTCGAAAGTCCTTTCTTCCTATTTGATTTTAGTAGAGCTTTCGAATCTCGCTTGGCCACCATTATGTTAATGAGGCACTGCATATTCATGGAAGCATCTCATAAGCATCTTCCCAACTTGTTCATTACAGTGCCCCTTCCAAAAGGAAGGGGATAATGTAGACGTAGCCTGTGAAAGGGTTTTCTTTCCATCCTCGTCCCAGCCATGACATCGCTGACACTCCCTTGAATAAGAGTAAAAGGGCCTGGAAAGGAAAGCGGAACGGGCACCGCTGTACCAAATGTTGTGAGTTCCTTATTCAGATTTTTCTAAATCCTCTTCCTATTCATTTCATCCAATCATTGTATCAGTCCCATAACGAATGCCTGCACTGAGTGTATAATGCGAGGAGGCTCAAGTAATTAGCTTAGCAGCCTTCCTCCTACATTGCTATTTACACATACATACAATTCCTTCTACAATACTGGACAAAAATGTATGTGACCACCCATCAAGTGTAGTCCCATCCTCCCTGAATAAAGTGGTTGTCTGGTAATATCTGTCAAGGTGAGTAATTACCAACCCCCTGATTATTTGATTTGGAATGCTGCAGAACAACACGTATGGGGAGTTAGAAAGGCCTGCAAGATTGATAAGGCTAGAGGTGACTAAATATTTATACTACCATCTCATACTTTTGTTTCCAAAACTGCAGCAGTTCTCTCCTTAAAAAAAGATTCAGAAGTTAATCAGTGGTTTCGCCTAGTGATTTAATCAAGTGGAAAAACAGCTCTGAGCATGCCTGGGTTTTGTGAAGTTGAACTTTCCTTTTACACACAATATTTTCAATTCATAAAGCTGTGAAAATGATTGGGAATAAGAGCCATTCAGCCTGTTGAAGTTTATCCATTTTAATACATCATTTCCTTCTAATTGCTTCTTGATTGCATCCCTGTGTTTGCCTCAACAAGCTTGCCCATTAGACCGTTCCAAAAGTGTATTAGCCAACTGTATTTGAAAGTGCTGCTTGACATCTGTTTTACACTTGTTTTTTTATGCCTTGTATTTCTGTCACTCACACTGTCTGAGATCTCTTTCTAATTTCTAAATATGCTGTTTAGGATTTTATATATTTTTTATTTACCATCTCCATCAACCTACATTTTAAGTGTTATGTCAATTATAATTTCTAATACTATTACTTAGCCAACTGGATGAGAAGTTACTTGGCTTGATCTGCATTATTTATCTTTGAACCTTTCATCATTTTCTGTTTACCTTATTTAAATGCTTGGTCCTGGTTCTGTTATTTTCAGTGGGGCTTTGTTTTGTTTCATTTTTGAGTGTTGGTTTTTCTTTCTGTTGAACAAATAAGCAAGTCCTCGATGTGAACAAAAACAGTAGGAATATGCTCAGTCAGGGACCACAAACTGACTATAACTTTGTAAAGGGAGCCTAAATTCATTGGATCTGGGTGTTTGCACTGGGATTCAGGAGACCTGGATTAATCTCTGAAAGTTAATTGTAAATATGTGTCTATATGCATATGCTAATCTCCATTTTTGACTATTTCATTTTTCTAGCATTTCATCAGGTATAAAGTTCCCAGTTCTCCTTTTTTCTACTTCTAAGAAGAGCTGCTATGAGACACTGTCCTGTCCATCCACACCAAAAGCTTCCTTTGAAAGCTATTATCAGACTTGAATGTGTCTAACAATGAAATTACTGGGTCTACATTCTGTTATGTTTCTTCCAGGCTGTGGAGATGCCATTTATTATGTCAGGGAGGCTGTATCTACACTAGCTCCCTACTGCGAGGGGAGCATGGTAAGTAGGTTGTTGGGAGATTATTAATGAAGTTCTGCACTGCATATGCAGTGCTTCATTAAGCTAATTCTCCTCCATGGCAACTTCGAAGTGTTAAACTTTGAGGTGTTAAATTTTGACGAGTAAAGGGACTTTGAAGTTGCACAGGCACTTTGAAGTACTGGCGGGTTAGCCATGGCTACACACGAGCCAGCACTTCAAAGTTTAACACTTGGAAGTGGCTGGAAGGAAGAATTAGCTTAATGAAGTGCTGCATATGCACCACAGCACTTCATTAATAATCTCCTGACACCCTACTTACCATTCTCCCTTTGAAGTAGGGAGCTACTGTAGACACAGCCATAGAGTTCTAAAAATATCAGGACAACTAGAAAGCAAAATTTCTCTCATTTAATTTGGAATACATTCATGTTCCCTGTGAATTCTTTACGCAAACACCATGCTTAGATCAGGCGGCCCCAGAGGATTAGGTTGTGTGTCTTTTTCTTAAAAAACTATTGCAGCCTGAAACATCCTGTTTCGCACATGCCACCCATGGTTAGTGAAGTGAAAACAAGGTAAATAAGAGTTGGAGTCTCCTCTTGCTTCTTATTGGCTGTGCCTCCATACTAAAGAGAGATCTTTAATTTCCATGGTTACTATCTTTCATCTCATGTACTTCTAAATTTAGCAAATACATTATACAATATGGTCTCCATATTCAAGAACCTAAGGTTCCTGAATTCAAGTATTCATGAGCGGCTGCGAGCAGCCACTTCCCCAGGGCTCTGGGGAATGGATCTCTGGCAGCCACCACTTCCCAGAGCTCCAGGCAGCTGCAGCTTCCCCCAGGATTCCAGGCAGGTAGCACCAGCATCCGTCCCTTCACCAGGCAGGGAGCCGTTGCAGCCACGGCTTCCCTGGAGACTCAGGGAGGAGTGCCGGCAGGCACGGCTTACCTGGGCAGGAAGCCGTGGCTTTCCCAGGTCTCTGGGCAAAGAACGCCGGCAGCCGCTGCTTCCCCTGGGGCCCTGGGCAGGTGCCCCAGCAGCTGTGACTTTCCCAGGGCTCTGAGCCCCTGTATTTGTGAAATTCAACATTTGCAACAGTTCTCAACTTGGAAACATCGCAAATGTCGAGACTCTACTGTATAATTTCTTTACTGGTGCTTTTAACTCAGAGTTAAATCTCTGTAAAATGATGACAGAATACAAATAGTAATATAACTCTCAGAATGTAGACTTTGTGCTCTGAGAACTCTGAATGTCAGATTATGCAATGTATTGTATAGCTAATCCCAGATGTAGCCTCTTCTTCGAGAGTTTGACAAATAACAGCCTCACTTGATCTTTCCTACCCATATAGTGACTGCCTGCATATCATCTGATGGGATTTCCATCATGTTTGTAAGGGTAGGTCAGAAGGTATGGTATTTAACGTGTTTTTACTGATTCAGTTTACTCTTGTTGCACATTGTTATAACCTTTTGTACCCTGGTCTGATACCTTATTCCATTACCTAATGTACATTTACAATTGAAGACTTTTCCATAACTCCTGGTGACATTTGCTACTTTCTAAAGAATCTTTACATTCTAAAACATAATGTAAGTGATCTGAAAGACAAAATTAGATACTGTAGGAATGGGGATTTTACTATTCAAATTGGATCATAATTTCTCATGCATGCTGTATTAAACTACCCAGCTACAGAGAGTTACTATACTTGATATGTTATATTAATAATTTGTTTGTTTGCATTCAGGATAACATTGTTGTTTACAATCAACAATATAATTCTCTTTTTTTCTGGTCTTAAATTAACACAGCAATCCTATGTTACCACCATTTTTGACATTCAAACGTTGTTATTCTTCCTCAGACTGATTTTAAATGCAAATGCCTACATTGGATAAGTATTTATTATGATTACCAGAGTGTTATCTGGGATATCATTTCAGGTGTGATAGTTTGTTATCAGGTCTGCTATGTCATATTGAGCAGGTGAAATTGAAAGTTTTTTATAAGAATCAATGTTTATTGTACATCTTTGTTGTTCAGTGAAAGTCGTGACCCACACATGAATTTTGTAGTGTCTAGTGCTCTCGGTGAAGTTATAAGAGACTGTGCAGGGTGCTCCACCTTGTTTCCTCTGTCCACCATGGTCAGTCTTCTCTTTCTGTTCTTGTAGCTTCTATGACAGCAATTGTCTGTTGTATATAGTTGTGGATATAGCCGTAGTTACTGTAGCTAGTCGCCCATTCTGCGTTCCACCATAACTTTATTGGAGATCTTTACTCCATGCGCTGTGGTTTAAGAACCATGCTTCATGCCCTCCTTTGTTTTCAATGAACAATGAGTACAGATACTTTTTTTGCCTGGGAGAAGCGTATCTAGCAGTATATTGTGACTTCTGGTCTTTTTCATCATGGACTGATGAGGCTTTTCTCCTGTGTCTCTGCAAATTCCTCACAGAAGAAGCACTCTGGAACTGTGTGACATCTGGTCCCAGACCAACAGAACAAGCTGTGCATGGTCTTTTGCTGGCCATGCATTTTCCACCCTCTACCACCCACCCAGATCTGCCAGTGTCCCTGAATCACAGCAAAGACAAGAAGGAAAGCTGCAAGCACTCCCATCCATTGATCACTGGACCATGTGCACCAATGACCCTGCTGATGCAGGAGGCCTCTTCACACTCAGCAGGCTTTTCCACAGAAGTGCTCTCCTTCACCTAGGGTGCCAGAGCAACTTGTCTTCTTAGATAAATGTGCCACACAAAGAAGGCTACCTACAGTTCCACTGCAGTGGTGCCCTTACTCCTGGGTATGGCCCACACCACTGCTTAGACCTGCCACCACCAGGCTTTCATTATTCTATCCATGTCTCTCTGCTGAAACAATCCATTCTGGACCAAGTGGCATCATCCTCTCCAGATGAAACACTTATTTCCTCCCAACTCTCTCACCTCCTTAACAAGTGTGATGCAGCACTCTTGTTCCTATGGCTGTCCCTACCAGAGATGTCTCCCTAGCTGGAAGGAGTGCACATCTAGACAGCAATGCCATGAAGGTATGTGGACTGCACCCAAGGCACTTGAATACATCACCATCTTGGAGCTCTGTGCTGTCCACCTGGCTTGCTACATATTCCTGCCTCTTCTCTCCAATCAACATGTCCAGTTACTCTCAGTGAATAGTGCAGTAGGCATCTGCCTCTGGAACTGGTGTCTCTGCCACAACATCATATCATAGGTGATGGAACTTCCAGTGATGCAGCACTTCCTGGCACATGCACTCAGCCAGACTTGAGTGGGAGCTCTATGGCCCCACTGTTCACTCCATTTGGTGTGCCTCATTGGGACCTCTTTGCCACTGTCAAAAATTGAAAATTCCGTCCCCCAACTCCCATACTACTTGAGGACCAGGGGTCAAGATTCCCAGGGTGATGCCCTTCCTCTTTTCTAGTGAACAGCCCCTATCATGTTTTTCATCCCTTTCTCTTCCTCCCTCAGCTTCTACGTGAGATCCAGTGAGACTGGAAAAGGGTCATTCTACTAGCTCTGAGCTAACCCAGACAGTCTGGTTTTCCCAGCTATTCACACTGTCTCCTTGACTACCAATCTGTCTCGCAACCCTGCTGCAACTCCTACTCCATAAGTACAGCAGGGTTCAACACCCCAGCCAAGGCTCTCTTCAGATGCTGGCATGTATTTGCCTGGCATGGCCTGGTAGGACTTGCACTTTTGCATGTTTGACACCCATCCGCCATATGCTTATACACAGCTGATGGAACTGTATGTGGGCATGATTTACTTCCTGGGTAAAATGGTGCCCCACGGTCCTCCTGAACATGCCCATGCTAACCTTCCTAGACTACTTCTTGGAGTTTAAAACACAAGGCTCCCACTTAACTCAATCTGTGTCCACTTCATGGCACTAAGTGCTTCACTTCCTCTTCTGCATGGGCGCTCAGTGTTCACCAACACTACCACTACTCAGTTTCAGACAGTATCAGACATGGTTAACTGCTTCCTGCCAGTCCTCATACTTAACGACCTTGGGACCTTAATATCATGCTCCTTGCCTTCACCAGACCTCCCTTCAAGCCACTGGCCATGAAGGTTTTCTTTCTCATGGCCCTCACTTCTACTCAATGAGTAAGTAAATTGTCAGTCACAATGTCTGACTTCTCAGATCTAATCTTGCATAAGTTTAAAGCCTCCCTGAACCTTCACCTTAAGCTCCTCACAAAAGTTTTGTCGAAATTCCAGCTCAGACAGTCGACCCATCTTCCACTCTTTTAATCTAAGCATCAGGCTGCTCCCTGAATATTCAGTGATCACTGGTCTTCTTTGGCAGTACTCATGCCTTCCCTGCCTCCCTAAACCTCTTCATGGCCTTTGAAGAATGATCAAAGCCGTAAGCTCTCTCCTCACAGGCCTAAATGCTGTGTGTGGTTCAAAGCTTCACAGCATGGCTGGATTGTGTACCACACTGTGAGTGTGTGTGTAGTCATCTCTGCCTCCCAGGCCATCATTCCCTGGCACAGCAGCTGCCTTGCAGTGACCTGATGCTCTTTTCATATCTTCACAATGTCCTGATCTATTGACCATTGGGCAAATGAGGACATGATCATGGGACATGCCATCCTGCACCAGGTATTACCCATTACACACATCACCAACCTCAGAGTTGACCACTGCTCCACAGTTACATTTAACTGGAGCTTCTTCAAAACGTGTGGTCCCTATTTCAATTCCAGTGCTTCCCCACTCTCCATTTTTCTGCAGACCATCTATTCAGAGGCAAGAGAGTGAGTTAGGGCACATAGCCTCACATGGCCTACTATAACCTGGCCTGAAGCAAGAGGCAATATAAGACATATGAGCTAGTCAACAGCCCCTGCTGCTGAAAATTTGCCAAGTTGGTGTGTGGTGTGCATGTACGCTCCCATTTGGAATACAAATAGAGACCATGCATTTGAAGAACCCCCAGTTACAGGTATCGCCATCATCAGCCACTGGTGATATTTTCTACTAGCAGTCACAGATCAGCTACATGACACTGTAGGCAGTCTATCATACCATGTGCTCTGTAAATTTATCAACTGCTATCAAAGGATGGTTATTTTTGTGATACAGAACTTGTAAAAGAGACACCAAGGAACTAAGATTTGCAATTAGTGCCATGTAACCCAATGAATAGCTTTCAGATGAAAAAGACTTCAAATCCTTGTGTGCTAGTGCTGGTCTTACAATGATGAGTAAGAGAATAAGCATCTAAGATACTGAGCACTTTCTAATCTCATTGGATCAGAATGTACCCTTAAATACAACAGTATACATAGTCCTGTTGGTTTCAATGCTACCACTTTTGGAGAAAGATTCTACTCAGTGATGAACCATGGCTTAACGGGTAGGGCTTTAGCAGGCTTTTTTTTCTGCCAGAATGCCCCGCAATGGCCTTCCAGCACCTTTTTTCAAAAGCCAGCTGGGTGACTCCGTCCAAAGCGCATGCGGTTCTTTTAGAGATATTTGCAGCTTCGGACACAGCCACCCTCCAGCTGGCACCTCTTCTGTCCCCTCCCTGCCCTGAAATGCTGGCAGAGGGAGCCACATGGAGGAGACAGTTCCAAGACACAAGAGGTAGGGGATGAGGTAGAGTGGGTGTTTGGATGAGGGGGCAGGGACAGTGTCTTGGGAGAGTGTGGAGTTTAAGCTAGGGGGCAGGTTGTGGCCACACAGGGGGAAGGCTCAGGGGTTGCAAGGGGGCGTGGCTCAGGGCCCATGGGACAGGTAAGCCACTAGGGGGTTTGGGATTGCACAGGGGGTAATCTGCTGGGAGGGGTTGGGGCAACCCAGGGTGGGATAAACTTCCAGGGAGGGTTGGGGCCATGAAGGGATAGAGGCTTAGGGGCTGCATGGGGAAGGGGGGTTGGGACCACTGGGGGAGGCTCATGGGCTGTGGGGGGGATAACTGGGTGGCAGCTCAAGCCCCATCCAGGGGTGCATGGGGGGCAGCATAGGTCCCGCCTTGGGAGAAGCTTGGACTCTACACTGGGTGGTTTGGGCCATGCTGGAGGGCAACTTCCGCCCCACATGGGGGCAGTTAAGCCACCAGGGGGTAGTTAAGCTCCCCCAGGGGGCTGTTAAACCATGTGGTGGGGCTTGAGCCCTGCTGAGGGGCAGCTTAGACCCCACACGGGGAGGATGGGCCCCAGAAGGGGGGTGGCTAAGCCACAGGGGGACAGCTTGGGCCCCCTTGGGGCTTTTTTGGCCCCACACAGGGGAGTTAAACCACCAGGGGTGCTGGGAATTGGGGCAGGCAGGGCGGGGCCATGGTTTGAAGTTTGAGTTCCACCACCTTTTTTTCTAGAAGAAAAGCACTGGGCATTCATCTAGGTTTTCAGAGATGGAATTTCAAGTCCCTGCTCTGCTACAGCTTTCTTCTGTACAATTGTATGAAATAATTTAACCTCCCTTGCTGAGTTCCTGGTCTGTAAAATTGGGATAACACTCTAGTAATTCAGTAGGGTGTGGAGAGGGTAAGTGCATTACAGATTGGGAGGGGCTCAGATGCTATGGTGATGGAAGCCACATCATTATCTTCAGTCATATTGCCTATGATATCAAAAATTTACTCATTGGGGTGAAGAAGCTACTCCACGGCTGAAAGTAATAGGTCTTGAGACTGGATGTTCAAATCCAATCCTAATTTCCAGATCCACTCTATCCCTCCATTACAATTTTAATTACATCAATTTAAGAGGAAAATATTAATCTTGAGACTTACTAAAGCACGTATTTTTTGCAAATCACTAGCCTGCATTTCAATCCCAGGGGTTATTTGTTGGGCTGGCCAGAAGAAGACAGCAATTCTTGAGCTTGAGGGATTGAGTGGATCAACCACTGGAGTATGCTGCGCAGGCCAATCACTGACCACTGCATATAGTGGTGATACTTGCTGGGGACAATTACTTGAACACTTAAAGGGGGTGGAACTAATGCTATGGACAGCAAGGTACGAGATGTGTATCCTGGAAATATTTCCAGAAGCTAACATTGTCTGCTCAGACACACAAAAGAATAGGGTCTGGCAGAGAGGCAAGAACCCTTCCAGGGTGGACCACACTCAGAAGTACATAAACAGGGAAGTAGCCAGTCACTTGGTTCTGTTGGGGCAGGGGAAGGGGGCAGTAATTTCACATCCTGACATAATCTAAGGGGCACCAGAGTCACTACAGAAGAGAGGTGTTCACCAGTCAGACTCAGGTGTTGTCATATTTTTCTGTTATACAAAAGAAGGCCTTGGGAGATGCATGGAAACCTGGCTGGGTATGAGGAGGCAGCCAAACTAATGGCTGGTGCCTCCTTGTGGCAGATGTTCAGAGCAGGCGCTCCATAAAGCAAGGCATATAGTAACTGACAAATATCTTGAGAAAAGTATTCAAGGAGCAGTGATCAGTAATTGAAGGAGCTGGGGGTAGTTGGTGATACCCTCCATCATTATGGGCTTTCTTGCCTGTCTTATGAGGGGTGGTTGATAAAGTCACAGCAATGAAAGCACTGGAGGGACCTGACTGCAAAAGGCAAGGCAATAGTAAAGGCTCTCTCCCTCTCCCCCAGTTAATTATGTGAGAAAATAAGAGAGGGTTTCCTGCAATGTATATGTTGTCTGCAGGGTTTAGTCCCAGACAGCTAATGGTAAAGCTCCAGTCTGATTAAAATAATATAAAATGCCTCCTCTCTTTTGGCACAACCAGACAAAACATTTACAGAAAAAAGATTTCTGAAAATTACAGGTTATTCCTGTTTAAGTTGATGATGTTTTATATATTGTTGTTTATCCTAACTTAACAGGCCTGAAGCAAATTGATACAGAGGAACTGGCTTTTTATAATTTATCTGGTAAACATTACTCTACAGCTACAGTTACGCTACAGCCATCTGTCAACAGAAGTCACTGTCAGATGAGATTTCCTGACAAAACTTCTATCGACAGAGTAAGGCTATACACAAAAGCCAATCGGGAGATCACTCTGCTCTGTTGACAGAGCAGCCAGACTTCCTAGATACTCTTTCGAAAAAACAGGCACCTGGAAGCACAGCAGACAGGGCTAAATGTTGTTCTGGATACCCAGGCTGTCGAGAGAAGCCTCCCTGAGTGGCCGGCCGCATAGCTCTTTTGTTGACAGAATCTGTTGACAGCAGTGTTCTGCCTCAAAACGTTGAGGCACAATGCTGCCGGCAAAAGTGCTACATTTTGTCCAGATAATATTGACATATCCCATTTTGTGTGTTCATGCTCCACAAGTTTTGTCAACAAAACCAGAGTTTTGCCAGCAAAACTCAGTAGTGTAACTGTAGCCTACTTCTTTTGTAAAAGACAGATATTTAAATAAAATGGCAGTCTACCATCTGCAGATTTTGCAAACATTTTAACAGCATGGACAGCAAGGTAGTCAGAGATTGCAAAGTCACTCTGTATCCTCAGATAGTGAATGTCTTGAAAGTATAAAAGAAAGCAATTTTTTTCTGATAGCTTTAATTTTAATATTGGATGAAATAGGCAGCAAAATGTTTTATTTGGACGAGGGAGAAAGCTCAAATGGTAGTAGTAACGAGTGTTTTCTGTTCTGTCACCAACAGAAATTTTCCAATGGGGCCTCATTTACTAGCCTTTGCTCAGCCACAGGGAATTCAACAGATAGGCTGTGTCTACACAAGCCCACTCCTTTCAGAAGGGGCATGTTAATGAGGGAGTTGAAAGATGCTAATGGGATGCTTCCATGAATAGACAGTGCCTCATTAGCATAATGGCAGCTGTGGCAATTCAAAAGTACTGCTTTTGAATCACACGCCACCCGTGTAGCTGGGGACCTTTTGAAACAAACCTCCAGTCTTCGAAAGCCCTTTCTTCCCAGAACAAATGGAAAGAAGGGGATTTTGAAATCATGGAGGTTGTTTCCAAAGGCTCCCAGCTACATGGGCAGAACATGATTCAAAAGTGGCACTTTTGAATCACTGTGACTGCCATTATGCTAATGAGGTGCTGCATATTCATGGAAGCACCTCATTAGCATCTTTTGAACTCCCTGATTACCATGCCCCTTCCGAAAGGAGGAGGCTTGTGTAGACACTCCCATGATGGTTATCCAGAAAGACTGTTAATTCAAATATAGAATTTTCAAAACAAACTAGTTTAGAATTTAAGATAACAAGTCTGCTTAGTTTTGTCAATAAATGAATACAGCTACTTTTAAACTGAGAAGCAATTCCCATATAGCACAAGAAGCTCAAACATTGCAGTGCTGAGACCATGATAGTGAAACACCTTGGGGTCCTGGTCTTTCAAACACTGCCCAATATGAGTGGATAACACTTTACTGGATGTTATTAGGAACAGTTACATGTTTAAAATTAAGAATATGAATATTTGTAAGATCAGGGCCCTATTCTATTAGGCCAATTATCAATGCACAAACTGTACACAAAAGTGGTATTTTAGGAATTTTTCATTTTTCAAGCTAATAGTAACTCCAAAGGAAAATATAAATAAGAGTTTTAAAGTTCTTTCAGCATCCACTATCAAAGGATGTCCTAATAATTTATTAAAAAGCTTATTTGTTTACAAGGTTATTTGTTAGTTAAAATTGAAAGACAAGTCATCCTGAACAAACTAATCATTCTTTATGTTTAGAATGCCTTAATAAGATACAATTCCTAAAACAGTTTCTGTATGAAAAGTGCTAAGTATTGATTTACCAATATATTCAATTAACGACTTCTGAACAGCAAATTGGAAAAGCCTGAAGTTTTATTTTCCTACTGTTAGAGAAACAACTGAAGGAAAAATAAATTGACAGTGATTGCTATCATATCAATAAATAAATAACTTGATTTGGCCATTGTAAATCATCTTTGACGGCTACGCTCCCATTTTTTTGACCTTTCACTATATTCTGTAATGGCTGTCCCTTGACACCACAGCATTTAGCCTGATTATTGACTGAATGTAAGCTTGTGTGTTTTCTTAGCAATGTTGATTTAATAATCTTTTTCCTTAATTAATATTGCTAATATTATTCCTTGACATCTGTACTTAAGATTTCCTTTTGTCAACAGAATTTTTAAAGAACATTTTTGACATTGACAATCCTATGGCAAAATATAAGAATAACTTTTTGTATTTTTCTTTGGATACTCACAGTGCATTCTGTTGTACTTTCTAAATTATATTTTTGAAGGTTATCTACTTTACTTTTGATTCAGCTACATGAGTGATAAATTTGTCCAAAATTAAAATCCACGGTTATTAGCTCAGAAAAGCACCAGGAACTTGCTTTATTAATTAGACAGCTTAACCTCCACAGCAAGACACTTCTGAGAGCAGGTCCCTCTGAAATGGTATTGAAAATTGTTTACCATCTAGCAAACACTGGTCAAAACTATTTACAACTCCACTCAGGCTAGTGTAGGGTATTTGTAGTCAGATGAATGGTTTGTCAAAACTTCTACTCACCCTCCAGGAGAGCACTCTCAACAAGAACTGTAACAGAGAGGGAGCCGAGCTAGTCCATACACTATCAAAACAAAAAGCAGTCAAGTAACACTTTAAAGACTAGCAAAATAGTTTATTAGGTGAGCTTTCTGGTCTGAAGAAGTGGGTCTGTCCCACGAAAGCTCACCTAATAAACTATTTTGCTAGTCTTTAAAGTGCTACTTGACTGCTTTTTGTTTCAACAAGAACTGTTGTTGCAGGCATTATGACTAGCACCTGTATTCCATCTCCATCTCTTTCACTTTCATTCTGTAGATACGTATACAGGTTATCCTAAGAATGTCCTTGTTTCCACCAGCTGCACTGCTGCTATCTCCTCCCAATCATTCTTGATTTTAGAGCCTAAGTCTGATGATGCTGGAGTTCAGGTCTTCAAGATCCTAGCTATCATATTTTAGGTCAATCACAAAGTCAGTATAATTCTGTTCTAGAGTTAAAGCTGAAATCTGTAGATGTGTTCATCCCATGCTAATACAGTTGTTCTTAAGGTCAGGGAGGGAGAATTGTATTTCAATCATGTGCCATTAGTACGTCTAAGACTAGTTTACAGGGTGTTTATGACAATAGTATAGTCTTTTCTGTTGTTGTTGTTAGTGTGCTTTTCTTTTCTATAGTGTGTGGTGTTACACCACTGAGCAATACTGACCACTGAGTCAGTTTTGATCAGTGAACAGGAACAAGTGGGAGGGTCTCCTGCTCATATCTGGAGTTTCTTAGTATGAACAGGAGGCAATCAGGAGGGTGAACTACTGATTATAGCCTTTCCTCAGGTGCTGTGACTCCTTCTCATGATGATATGCTGTTTCACATGAACCAATTTCTTTGCTATAGTAAAGATTATAAAACGACTAACCTTTCAATTACCAGTTGATCTCTTTGTCCAGATCTTCTCTCCAGGAGAACTTTTCACTGACCTTTAGTATGTTAGGACTCTGTAAAAGTAATTATATGACATCTCAGTTTACTTAGGTTCTATGATTCTCAGAATCTTTTGGTATTAAGGATGCTAACTTTCCCCTGCTTTTGCTAGCTACTTGTTTGGTAGCCCAGTGGAACATTGGGATATGCCTAATGCTCTCAGTAGCACAATGAGCACTCTCTCACTGAACGTGGAATGATAGGCAGCAGTCAAGGAATTAGCTCCTCTCTGGTGTAGCACTATTACAAGAGAGAAATACTATGTACTTTCAGAGCTCTCAGTATCTGCCACTCAATCCACTGATCTAAACTAACAATAACAAAAAGAAAATATTTTAAAAGGAAGATAGATCAGCATAAACCTTTTATTATTACTAATTTGTTTGCTGTAAGTATGAATTTTCATGAAATGTGTGAACTTAGAAAGAGAATGAAAAGGCTTCATATAGGAAGGTCTTAATGATATACTTAAGTTCTGTAATATGAAATATTTAAATTGGAAAACAATTGTGAACACAAAATTTCACCTACCCAATGCTACTGGCCATTTCTGTGTCTCACACAAACGTAGGTAACCATTCATCTCTTATGATATAGATAAAATATATTTGAGGGTTCCCTCCCAGCATTTAAAAATGCATTCAGAAGTGTTTTAGTACAAGGATTCACATGTGAGAGTTCAAAAAGAGAGAGAGAAAAGAAGAAAAACCTCTCCTGATTTGGCAAAACAGAAATGAAAAACCTCAAAGCCTCACTAAAAATTCTACACATGAAGTCAGCTGTATCCATTCGTTGGAATACTGAGGCTTTTGGACCTGGCAGACTTTTCTAGCTTTATTTCTGAGTAAGCAGTTTGGCAATAACTGTTCACTCCAGACACTGCTGTGGTTCCAGAAAGCCTTACAAAGTTAACCTTAACAAAAACACTTTTACTTACTTCACGTTGTTTGGAAGCATTGAGCTTTTCACTAATTACCTCTATTGTACAAGCTCAAAAAAAAAAAGTACCTGCCAAATATATTACCTTAACAATATTCTATCAACCAACCACATTCAGCATGATTTTATTGTCTTGCATGATCTATATTCTCTGATTCATATTTCTAAAGATACTTCCCCTCAATTAATAGAGTGAGGATGGAGGGAGCATGGGATTTTTCCATGCTTTTTTGGAAAACTGTTGATTGGAATCTTGAGCTAGTAGCCTATGCATGAAAATGTCTAAGCTATTTGTTTCTTTTGAAGTCTTGTCAACTAGTCAAGATTCCAAGTACAAATATTTTGAATCATGAGGTAGAAAGTAACTGCAGCAAATTCTATTTTCCCCTCCTTCCTGGACAGAGACAGCAAATTAATTCTGCTCTTTTGTGGGGGTAGGAGGGATTCTTAAAATAATTATTGGTTGAATTTGAATTCTGCTTTCACATCTTCATGTTAAAAGCTTATCAGTTTCTAGTTCCTTGTAGGTGAGTTTGAGTTTGTGGGTCTTATATATGGATTCAGTTTTGTTGGCTATTTGGATTAATGTTTGGCAATGCAGTGTTAAAAACAGCATAAAATCCATGAAATGATGAGAGATGCTCTCAAACTAACATGACGAAAGTAAATATAAGCCAACCATGTGAAATATTCACTATTACCAGCTGTGCCATATTTGAGTCACAGATGAATGCAGATCTCACTCTAGCATATTCCCATGTGAAGAACTCCCTGTGCTCAACCAGTGCTCCTTTCTTCCTAGCCCTTTCTACACATTCTACTTTCTCTGAAAATGGCATGCTAATAAATGGCCCTAAATATGCTAATTAGGCATGGATGTAAATTCCCAGCACCTCATTAGGATATAGTCACATGACTTGGAGTCCAAAAATTTTCAGTAAGAAGGGGCCTCGGGAAGGACGACTTCCTTTCGGAAGATCCCCCAGGGTCCACACCTCTACAAACTGTTCTGGAGTCCAGAAGAGCTTTTTCTGGACTCCAGATCATGTGATCCTATGGTAATGAAGCACCAGGAATTTATATCCATGCCTAATTAGCATATTTTGGGCCATTTATTAGTATCCCACATTTAGAGAAAGTGGCATGTGTAGAAATGGCCCCTGTCTACAACAAAACTCAACTTAGTCAAGTGAAAGCCTGTAGATCATGTCTGTGTAATGATCTTACATCCTGCCATGTGTTCTGGATTCCTTAGAATCTTCTTTTGCTTCACAGAATTAACCCTATGGGCATAATTCTTCTCCCATTTAAGTCAGTGTTTGGATTTCCATTGGCTTAAATGGAAAATTAAATCCCAAAGAAGTTAATAGATGTGGGATCAGATCTTATATATGATCATTCCATTCTATGCACTGCTGGTCATCAGGGATTTTTTCTTAATTATAGGGTGAATTCATCTTCATCCAGTGTTAACTTAGTGTAGTTTGACCTTGACATTAAAATAGAATCCACCCTCCACTGAAGTTAAGGAGTCTACATTGGGTCAGTCATCACTCGTGATGGCCTCAGGGCCTGGTAAATTTGAGGGTTGCCTAAGCCTGTGTCAGGCATTGGAGCTGCCACAAAGTATTTCTCCTTTGTCCCTGTATTAGTTCAGCTGGCTCATTGTATTTCCTTTCACTGTATTCTCAGTCATTCCCACTGGAGATGCTGCTGTCCTTTTTAACCTAGTCAGCTGCTTTTAAGTTTTCATGCAGTGAATTCTTTATACCCAGTTTTCAAGCATTCACAGAACCTTGGGTGTTTATATTGACTGCTATTTATTCAGATTCTTTTCCATGTAGGCATGACATTTTTTCTGACCCTTTTTTTCTTCTCTCACAGTGAGTTGTTGAAATAGTAGTAAACTCGGTAAATTGCATGTTTTTTAATATGCCTGCTACACATGGTTTTCCAGCGACATAATTAGCAATCATTCCATTCTCTCATCTCTTCAGACAGGTTTCAAGGTCATGTTTGTTCTGACTCAGTAATTCTGCCTATATGGAACATTTTGTTGTCTCCCTTTTTTTGTCCATCAGCGTAGAAGTTTGCTGCCTTAGCTTTTCCTAGCAGAACTCACTGATACAAATTCCCCCTGTATTGTACACATATAGGCTGCATCTACACATGCCACCTCCTTTCAAAGAGCATGTCAATGAGGCAGTTTGGAAGATGTTAATGAGGTGTTGACATGAATATGCTATGCATCATTAACATAATGACAGCTGTGCACAATTTGAAAGTGCCACTTTCAGAGCACTTGCCGCCCATGTACATAGGGCGCTTTCGAAAGGACCCCCCCGACTCTGAAAGCCCCTTCTTCCTATTTGGTTTTAGGTGGAAGGGTCCTTTGAAGTTGGGAGGGGTGGTCCTTTCAAAAGGCCCCTGTCCACATGGGTGGCAGCATTCCAAAAGTGGCATATTTGAATCGTACATGTCCTCCATTTTGCTAATGAGGTGCTGCATATTCATATCAGCACCTCATTAGCATCTTCCAAACTATCTCATTAACATGCCCTGCATGTGTAGATGCAGCCATAAAGTGATTCATTGTGCTACTCTTCATTTCAATAGAAATCAATTGAATTGCACTATATAAAACATGAATATGACAGTGAAACCAGGTCCTTTATTTAAGATAAAGTTAAGCTGAGTCTACATCAGAAAATTTTTATGATTCAGGTCACTTTAGAATAAAAGGCTCCTCTTTTTCAATTACATACGGCTTCGATTTATTACCATGAATAGCTTGACTGATTTCAGTAGGAGTCCCCACATTAGTAAAGTTGGGCAGGGATGTATTTGCAAAATTGGGTCCTAATTTAATTAAACCAGTACAAATCCTTTGAGTAGAAACTCTTACATCTGCTAAAGAGCACTTGCAGCTATTTTAGCTTAACTCAGTCCCTTTTGGCTTAAGCTACATGTGCATATAGAAATGTGAAACTGATTTAAGAGTGTCCACTCAAGAGCCAGAATTGATTTTATGCCATCGATTTCTAAACCCTAAACCCTAAATCAGTGAGAACCACTACATTATTTTTATGTAGATAAGACCTCAGAGACTTTGAGTCTGAGTCTCCACTGTATTGCACCTTGTACAGTTGTTTACATCTATGCAAAACAAGTATAATATGCCACCGTTATGATTTTGTCAGTTTTATACCCATTTGACATTCATTTTGTACACGTACAAGTGACTACATAAGGTGCAAGATAGTGGAGAATCAGCCCCCCTTGATTTTGTTCCTAATTAGCCAAACACATATACTAACTTTTTTAATATACATTTTAGGTAGTGTGGTCCACCAGTTAATATCATTACCCAATATTACAGTATGCTATAGTTCAAACTACTGACCTTATGTTACTCTTTATAAGCACACATGTTTAAATGAAACCGAAACCCTATGGGTGTATTTACTAATACATAATGTAGTATGTTCCCTAATCCTGGGCTGTGTCCAAACAGCACTTAGAGGTATATGTTGGATAGGTAAGGATGCAGGTGAAAAAATGGCTTTACAACCCTGGGGCAGAAAGAGGACAACTGGGAAATTCTAGTACAAATTATAGCAGTCTCAGGACTTCTATCCTACGTCAAGTTATGTATCTAGATAAAAGTCCACTGCTGCAACTAGGCATTATGGGAGCCAAACATGTCAATTTTCCTAAGATATTTTCCAGTGGTCAAGTTGAGAACAGAATAGATGTTGATATAGTAGTTTCCATGCTGTTGAGGAGTATTTATTAATCCTGGAGGAATTTTGCAGTTATTGCATTTAGAGCCATGGTAAAATTGGGGACTTCCTCTTGGACTGATTCCTATCCTGGAGAAAATACTTACCAGCTACTTAAACCAATAACTTTTTCGGTGAAAAAGTAGATCTAGCTCTCTATATTGAAAGTCTGTTTGCCTGTCATAAAATTAAGTTATTTATCATGTACTGCTGTCACTTGCTAGCAGTGGATTTAGTCAAACTATAGCAAGATCCTACATTACAAATTTGTCCTGTAAGACTTGCTGTGACATTGCTGAATAACAAAATTTTGAATAAATACTATTTAAATGCAAAACATATATTGTTTGATTATAGAGAAGCAAAAAACAAACAGTTTGAGGAAAAGTACAAAACTCTAGCCAGTCATTAATCCTATATGATGTGTGCCACTGTAGTGAAGTGGTAAACAGTCATCAGAAAAAATGTTCCCTTCTAAGCTAAATTTCCATAATGTATTTTGTAAAAATCCTAGCAATATTCGTAACTCATGTTTATCCACCTGTTCTCATAACCACTACAGAGTTTCTTTCATGGATATGGATCTGAACTAAATTGAGTATTTTTGTTGTTGTTGTTACAAATATAGTGTTAACCGCCTAGTAAACTGTGGACTTGAAATTCAAGCACTTCAGTCCCTTTATTCAACAAAACATTTAAGAATAAACTTAAACTTAAGAATGTGATCAGTCTCATTGAAGCAAACAGGGTTATTCACATAAAGAAGCTCTATGCCCAGAAGTAAGTTCTGTGGGGTACCTAAAGCCAGCACTGTGTCTTAACAAAAGTCTCTGAGACAAATCTACTAGAAAGGGGAGAATGGCAGTTACCAAGCTAGCCAAAAGGCCAGTTTCAGTAAGGTTCATGGTTTCTTGGGGAGTTAATTCTTCACTTTAAAAATCTCTGATTTGGTAGATCATCTTTTAACCAACAATCTAAGGTAATTTGAATTCTGCCGATTGTAGTGGTGATTTTTTTACATAGTAGAAAAGTCATTTTTGTGCATTTCCATAATTCATGAAATTACCTGTAGTTGTGTAATTAGTGTAAATACATGCAATCACATTTACAACATATAATTGCAAAGTTCAATGGCATAATTTTGATGAGTAATGTCATAAAGAAAAATCCACTAATCTTTATGAAAATATAGTCAGTGCACGTCCAGAAACCTGTACATAAAACTGAAAATTTGAGATGTCTATTAAATGGGCAAATTCTATAAACTAAAAATAACATCAAAATAGTTATTTCCCATCCAGAAATTATCTGAAAACATTTTGTTAAATTGAGTTATTGAAGCAAAATTATTTGTACAGTCTTCTCCCAGCTTATGAGGGTAATTAGTTCCTGAAAAAACACTCTTAGGGCTAACTCTCATAAGTCGAAAATGTAATTACCATTAATTTCAATGGGAAAAATTTTTGTGCATTCCTGAGCCCCAAAATTTACACCCATTTATGCTAAAACAACACCAAATCCCATTAAAGTGAACACAATTACTTCAATAGTTAACATTAGTTATCATAACACAACCTAACAAGTATCAGAGAGGGAGTCGTGTTAGTCTGTAGCTTTGAGAACAACAAGAAGTCTTGTGACACCTTATAGACTAACAGATAACTTCTTTTTGTTCTCAAAACTACCTCCTGATACTTGTCACCATGCAAGGCACTACATTTAGCCGCAATGAATGGAAATCCATCAACCTCACGAAAAAACTTGCACAGATACAGACAGACGTCATCTTCCTCTCCAAAAACAACCTATCAAGACATTTTCCCTTCATTAATTACAGTGCAAAAAAATGGGGAGGGAGATCTACCAGGAAGCCAATGCTGCCTTGTTTTGCATCATCACCATGGTGCGGTGTCTGGGCTCCAGGAGGAAGCGGGAGTTCAGGAGAGGTGTGGAGCTCATAGAAGTCCTCCCAGTAGTGCAGCCTGGGGAACAGAGCCTGGGGCCAGGGGGCTGTCCCAGGTGCAGAGCGAGGGCTGCAAGGGGAATGGAAATGAAAGAGTGCCTGGAAGGGGGGTGCAGGGCCAGTGCAAAGGGGCAGGCAGGGCAGAGCAGGGCACCTGGAGGCAGCCTGGCCTGACCGCAGCTTAGGTTAAGTGGGGAGGGGGCAGTGCCAGGGGCTGGCTGTGCGAGGAGCTCGGCAGGTATGGGGGGCTCCCAGCTAGTGAGAGGCAATGCCTCGCTCGTGCAGGGCTGTGCGGTGGAGATGCCCTGCTGGCGGTGGCCGATGTGCTAAATGTGACAGAAAGCCACAGGCGGCGAGCAGCACCCAAGACACAGCTGCGCAGGGCAGTTGGCAGCAGCCCCCTACCTGCCCTGGGGCTGAATGGCAGGGGCAGGGCCGGGATGGGCTGCATGCCCAGCATCCACATCTCGCAGGAGCACGTGGTACCCAGCAGCCACCAGCCGGAGCCCACTGCTGCAGTGCCGAGGTGGAGACCCAGACCAGCCACAGCAGTGTATCCTCATAAATTCCAGAAAATGCCTTGTAAGACGAAGTAGGGGTATTAAATGAAACTCCTCGTAAACTCGAATTCTTGTAACCCCAATGGGCGTATCTTGGAGTATGACTGTAGCTGAATTAGTTCTGAAATACTTTTTTTTAAAATTATACTTTCTTTGGCATGTCTACATGAACCCAATACTTCAAAATGGCCATGGGAATGACCATTTTGAAGTTTACAAATGAAGAACTGAAATACATGTTCAGCGCCTCCTTAGCATGCTGGTATCTGCGGCACTTCGAAATTGCCATGCCTCACTGCCGCACAGCTTATCCACATGGGGCTCCTTTTCGAAAGGACCCCGGCAACTTCAAAATCCCCTTATTCCTAAAAGCAGGTAGGAATAAGGGGATTTCAAAAATGCCAGCGTCCTTTCGAAAAGAAGCCCTGTCTGGACGAGCTGCACAGTGGCGAGCTGTGGCAATTTCAAAGTGCTGTGGCTGCCGGCATGCTAATGAGGAGCTGAATATGTATTTCAGCACTTCATTAGTAAACTTCAAAATGGCCATTTCCATGGCCCTTTCGAAGTTTTGGGCTAGCGTAGACATAGCTTTTAAGTCTTAAATAAGTGTTAATGTACACATTGCCAGACAAATAGGTGCTTAGAATCTGACACAGTCACTCGGTAATTCTTTCTGGCCATGCGGTTCTGGCAGTTCATTTTAAGCATGAAGATTCTCACTGAAATCTTTTTACTCTCTCTAAAACTAGAATGAAATTTTTAGGAGTGCTCACTGCTGGAGAATAAGAAACCCTTTAACGTGTAGAAATGTAAGTTTGGTGGGGACCTTGAGAAGTCATGAAGTCTCGACCTGTGTGCTGAGGTAGGGCCAAGTAAAGCTAGACCATGTCTCACAGATGTTTGTCTAACTTTTTCTTAAACCTACTTCATACATTAACAAGAACATGGAACTGAGAGGCGTAAACCCAGAAAGTATTCTTTCTGTAAGGGTGTGCCTACACGAGACCCCTTCCTTTGGAAGGGGCATGTTAATGAAGGAGTTCAAAAGATGGTAATGAGGCACTTCCATGAATTTGCAGCGCCTCATTAGCGTAATAGCAGTCGCAGAGATTCAAAAGTGCCGCTTTTGAATTGCGCACCACCCCTGTAGCTGGGGCCTTTCAAAATGACCCCACAGTCTTCAAAACCCCCTTCTTCCCAAAACAAATGGGAAGAAGGGGCTTTCGAAACCCTCAGGGTCGTTTCAAAAGGCTCCGGCTACACAGGCGGCAAGCGAGTCGAAAGTGGCACTTTCAAATCACCGCAGCCACTATTATGTTAATGAGGTGCTGCATATGCATGGAAGTGTCTCATTAGCATCATTCAAACTCCTTCATTAACATGACCCTTCTCAAAGGAGGGGGCTCATGTAGACACATCCTAAATGAATTAATAATTATTAGATGCTCACAATTTCTTTCTATCCTCACAGACGGTATTTCTCAAAACCCAAGACCATTTACTCTTGAATTAGACCCACCACACTGATGATGTCACATATGATGATAAGTTGTGCATTTGTCAGATATATTAACAGTATTGTCTTTACCCTTTGGGGAAAAAAAACAGTTTTTCAGTGTTTTTAAATGTTTTAGCTAGTGAAATCTTTAGTTGTCTTACAGTTTTGAATTTAGGCTTTTCCTACATACCTGGCCGAGGAAGTCTGAGTGCAACATATGTAACAGGTTTAATAAATATTGTCACAACATCGTCCTCATCAGTCTGTATTATTTTTTTCTATTCAAATTGCATTAGATGTGTTTCTAAACTTATATGTATAATTATTTTATTTACAGCAGAAGGTTGAAGATGGAAAATAATTGTACATTGCTTATTTTTCAGTTTATTTTGGAACTTATCCATGATTAGCTTCTGGGGAAAATATTCTTCATCTTTGTGCATAGTTTAACATTTGGGAATTCTTTTTCTTTTTTTTTTTTACTCTGGAATTGTGTAACTAGAACAGTTGAAGTCAAATTCTGATGACGATGGAAAAGGAATTATAGGACAAAAGTGTGGAACACCAATAATCTTAAGAGATAAATTAGACTGGGTTTAGCTGCCCCTGCCATGGGTACCAAGGGTGGCACATGAGACTATTTTCATCCGCACAACAAGCAGGAGCTTAGCCCTGCCCCTCATCTCTCATTCAGACAATAACTTCCTCAAAGCCATGATGCGTGTGGATTAACAAAAGATCAGCTAACACTGTCAACAACCACATAAATGGTAAGGCTCTGCATCTTAATTTATTTATTAGTGGAACTGTTATAAGTAGGACTATTAGTGACTTTAAAAACTGTCACTGGCACTTGGACGTATATAGAGGTTAAAAGGTCAGATTTTGATATTCAACCCTGGAAAGGTTCCTGACTGAACTTCCTGATAAATAAGAGGGAATTCTTTGGTTTAAAAATCAGAACAAAATATTCTGAACCTTTTAAAAGTCAATCATCACCATTAACCAACAGGCAGTGCAAAGTAAGAAACCAAATATCTTGCTTAAATTTTCATTCTCCAGTACCCCAACCCCGTGTGCATATTGTCTGTTTTTAATCCAACAGCAGGAACAAGTCTACAGATTGTAAGTCTTCTTTGCTATAAGGTGAGTCTAAAAGACCAAAGTGAGGGAAGTAACATCTGGATGGATAAAAAGATTTCAACATGTAAGTAAGTCAACTAAATTGTTGACATGACTGCTTTCCCTGATGTACTTAGGCATAATCCGAAGCAGGTTTTGGGCCTTTAATTAATGAGAACTCTGAAAATGTACATCTCTTCTCATTCTCTAATTTCCATGTTAATGACTTCTAATTCAGAGAGGAAAAATAACTCACAAGTTAAATTCAAGCTGTTCTTTTAATTATTGTGTTAAATTTCTATTCCAAGCATGAACTGTCCTACATTCTTCCCAGTTGCAGCTACACATCCAGACACATTAACCCTCAAGTACCCATGACGTAGCAAGTTACATGTCAGTCCACACTGGTATCAGCTTTTAGCTGTGTGCAGGAAGAACATTGAAGAACCCATGTTTGTAACAGAAATACTCTACAAAAATTGAAAGAGTATTATGAGCTTAACTTGATTGTTGTTTTTTAACCTGTATGGATGCGTCCACACTAGCCAGCTACTTCGAAGTAGCTGGCACAACGTCGAAATAGCACGTGTTGTGTCTACACGCGCTGTGCGCTATTTCGACTTTGAAATCAATATTAAGCGGCGAGACGTCAAAATCGCTATTCCTATCTGAAGATGGGAATAGCACCCCACCTTGGACGTTCAACGTCAAAGTAGGACGAGTGTAGACAATCTGCGTCCTGCTACATTGAAATAGCGGGGTCCTGCAGGGTGGCCATCAGCTGAGGGATTGAGAGACACTCTGTCCAGCCCCTGCAGGGCTCTATGGTCGCCGCATGCAGGAGCCCTTAGCCCAGGGCTTCTGGCTGCTGCTGCTGCTGTTGCTGTAGCTGGGGGTTCCATGGTATGTGCACGGGGTCTACAACCGGTTGTCGGCTCTGTGGACCTCGTGCTGTGCAGGCTGAGGGTGTCTGGGAGGGGCACTTTAATGGAGTGGCTTGCTCTTGCCCCAGAAGGGCGAGTCCAGCCTGTGACCCTGTCCTCAGGCTTTGCTGGCCCCTTATTTTGACGGAGAGCGCTTGTTTGTGTGGACGGTCTGCATTTCCTTCCTGGGCATTTTCTTTTGATGTTCCCCGTCGCTACTTCGATGCTGAACATCGATGGCACCAGTCCTGGAGGATGTGTAGACGATACGTGTCGAAGTAGCCTATTTCGATGTTCTTACTTCGAAATAGGCTACTTCGACGTAGGGCGCTAGTGTAGACGTAGCCTATACGTGATTTGTCTGGAAGAAGACCTGTTAGATCTTAGAATGAATATTCTTCAAACTAATGGTAAATATTCTTTAATTTTAAATTTTATTGTAAAAAGACAGCAGAATGAAGCCCACTCTTTACTCAATATATTGTATGTTAGCTCTAAAGCCCAAAATAAGAATTCATATTTGGAAGTCAATTGATCTGTCATAAATGATTATTTCATACACTGCCTATATATGGTACTTTGGATTATGTTTTATGACTTTATAGTCTTCCTCTTAAAATCATTCTATTATATACCCACTCCTTTGTAGAATTAGGGAACTTTCCCTTCAGACTCTGATTCAGCAAATGACTTATGTACACTTTAATTTTAAGCACAAGTAGTCTTGAAGTCAGTGAGACTTATGAGTTTAAAATGAGGCTCCATGCTCAAGAATCTTGATGAACTTGAGGGTGTGTCTGACTCACTAAGGCTACGTCTACACGTGAAGCCTACATCGAAGTAGTCTATTTCGATGTTGCGACATCGAAATAGGCTATTTCGATGAATAGCGTCTACACATCCTCCAGGGCCGGCAACGTTGATGTTCAACTTCGACGTTGCGCAGCCCAACATCGAAATAGGCACAGCGAGGGAACGTCTACACGCCAAAGTAGCACACATCGAAATAGGGATGCCAGGCACAGCTGCACACAGGGTCACAGGGCGGACTAGCGCTTCCGGGGCAACAGCTAGCCGCTCCCTTAAAGGGCCCCTCCCAGACACACTCAGCCTGCACAGCACGCGGTCTGAGAAGCCATAGGCACACAGACCCCGGGCGCCGCAGTCATGGACCCCCAGCAGCAGCAGCAGCAGCAGCAGCAGCAGCAGCAGCTAAAGGTCCACCCAGCCCTCCCGGCAGGAGCAGGGCTTGCCCTGACCCATGCCATGTGGGAGGCAGCTGAGCACCTCCTTGCCCCAGGGGAGGAGATGCCCCCAGGGCAGCAGGGCTCAACCCCTACCCCTGCAGCACCCCGCTCCACCCCCCGCCTCACACACCGGCAGCTGTGGAGCTACCCCACCAGCACCGACTGGTGGGAGCGGCTGGTGCTTGGGGAGTGGGACGACGACCACTGGCTCAGGAACTTCAGGATGACCCGGCAGACATTCCTGGAGCTGTGCCAGTGGCTCACCCCCGCACTCAGGCACCAGGACACTGCCATGCGGCGTGCCCTCACAGTGCAGAAACAGGTCGGCATCGCTGTCTGGAAGCTGGCCACTCCGGACAGCTACCAATCCGTGGGCCAGCAGTTTGGTGTCGGCAAGGCCACCGTCGGGGCTGTCTTCATGGAGGTAAGCGAACCCACGGGGGGAGGGCAGGGCAGGGCAGGGGGGCCAGAGCAGGGCAGGGCAGGGCAGGGGGGCCAGAGCAGGGGGGCCAGAGCAGGGCAGGGCAGGGGGGCCAGAGCAGGGGGGGCAGAGCAGGGCAGGGCAGGGCAGGGCAGGGGGGCCAGGGCAGCGGGGCCAGAGCAGGGCAGGGCAGGGCAGGGCAGGGCCACGCACACCCTGCTCACCCCTCATTGGGGCTGTCCCATGTACTTTCTCTGCAGGTTGTGCGTGCCATCAACACCATGCTCCTGCACAGGCTCGTGAGGCTGGGGGACCCAGATGCCACCATCGCTGCCTTTGCCACCCTGGGCTTCCCCAACTGCTTCGGGGCTCTGGATGGGACTCACATCCCCATCCGCGCCCCGCATCACAGTGGCGGACGATACCTCAATCAAAAGGGCTACTATTCTGTCATCCTGCAGGCCTTGGTGGACAGCCGGGGACGTTTCCAGGACATTTACGTGGGCTGGCCTGGCAGCACCCACGATGCCCGGGTTTTCCAGAACTAGGGCCTGTGCCTCCGGCTGGAGGTGGGGACCTACATCCCCCAGCGGGAGATCCCTCTGGGGGACACCACCATGCCCTTCTGCGTCATCGCAGATGCGGCCTACCCCCTCCGGCCATGGCTCATGCACCCCTACACGGTCCATCTCTCCGCTAGCCAGGAGTGCTTCAACGAGTGCCTTAAGCGTGCGCGCCAGGTGGTGGAGCACTCATTTGGCCACCTGAAGGGACGCTGGAGATGTCTCCTGACCCACCTGGATGCGGGCCCCAACAACATCCCCCAGATTGTGGGTGCCTGCTGCGCCCTGCACAACCTCGTGGAGAGCAAGGGGGAGACCTTTCTTCAGGGCTGGGCTGCGGAGGCCAGCAGGGCACACGTCCAGCCACCTGCTGCCCCCAGTCGGCAGGTGGACCCCGAGGGGACCCGGGTCCGGGAGGCCCTGCGGGCCCACTTCAACAACCAGGCCGTGGGGTGAACTCTGCCCAGGCCCCCTACTGCCCGCCCCTTCCTCCCCCACACTCCTGCCCCAACGCCCACACCATGGAGCACCCCACCGCCCCCCGCCCCACTTGTCCTGGACAAATGACAGCACGCACTTTTGGCTGAACTTAAACTGGTTTTTCTTTCAGAACTTTTGTTTTTAACTGTAAATATATGAAACAAGAACAAACTATGTACAACATGTGGAAACAAACTAATATGTACAAATAAAACAATACTAACAAACAAGTGTCCTCATTAATAAAAAGAAAACCAGGGAGGATAAAGGGGAGAACTATTTACATGGGGGTGACGGGGCAAATGGGGGGCACCAAATAAGACGTTCAAACTATATACAAGGGGGGGGGCACGTCCCGGGCCCCTCGCCCCTACAGTCTGGCTCTGGGCGTGGGCGGCCGGGAGCCCCGCCGCGGTCGCAGCCCTGTCCGGGGCTGGCTGAGGGCTGGCCGGACCGGAAGATATGCCCGGCGAGTCTCAGGTGGCTCCAGGGGTCCCTCAGCGCACCGGCCCTCGGTGGTGGGTGGCGGGGAGACGGCGGACGGGACAGCGACGGGTGAAGAAGTTGGTGGTGCAGCTGGTGGAACAGGCAGGGCGGGCGCTGCGGTGGCTGGCGTGGCATGGGGGGCCAGGTAGTCCACCAGGTGGTTGAAAGTCTCCATGTAGGCCCCCCATGCCTCTTGGCGCCAGGCCAGCGCCTGCTCCTGCAGCTTCAGGTGCTGCTCTGCGACCTCCAGCTGCCGACAGTGGATGGCCAGCAGCTGGGGGTCCGTCGCCGTCGGCTGTTGGTGGCGCGGGGTCCGCCGTCTAGCCCGCTGTGGGGCCAGTTGGTCCTCGGCCGAGGGGCTGGCCTGGAGCGATGGTCCCGGAGGGCTCTCCGGGACCACTGATGCCTCGCCGGCGCTCTCTTCCGGTCCTTCTGATGGTGCAGGTGCGGGACACAGGAGAGGAGGGGGGGAAGAAGAATGGAGACAGGTATTAGTTTGGGCCCCGAGCCGTGGCCTTTGTCCCCCCAGCCCTGTGCTGCAGGTTCCCCATCCCCGTCCCCGGGAGATGCTGCTGTGATGGATGGGGTTCAGGGGTCCCCCTGCCCTGCACCCCGTCCCCTGGTGGGAGCGACTCTCACTTCACTCCGCAGGGTCTGACAGCAGGAGAGGTTTCTTAGGCCACAGATGCCCAGTTTCTCCCAGGAGTGACAGCACCAGCTGTCGGAAGAGACAGTCCTTCCAACCCGTCCTGGGGAGAAGACCCCAAGGGGTGCCCCTCTGGGATGCAGCTTTCCCCCGCCTCAGGCTGGCTGCCTTCCAGCTCTCCCTTCCCCTAGCCTCTACCTGTGGCCCCCGCCCTCCCCCCCCAATTCCAAGCCAGCTCGTCTCCTCCCTCCTCTTTGTTCACGGCAGAGGTGTCACCTGCCAGCTGTAGCCCCAGGATCCTCCTTTGCCCCTGGGAGCTATTCGGCTCTTGGTGCTCATATCTAGCCTGAGTCTCCCTTTTGCACTCCCCCCACTCCATCACATGCTGCTGCTGCTGCTGTTGCTGCTGCTGCTGCTGCGGGGTGTCCCACCCCCTCCTCCCAGGGGCTCCTCGAGGTTCCGCTTCCTTCTGCCCCGGAGATGGAGCATGGCACTGTCGTGCGGGGTGGGGGGGCAGGGGCTGATGCACTGCTGTGAGGGCCATGGCCCTGCTGTCCTTGGGGCCATGGCTATGTGAGCATGTGGGGGGCCCTGGACACATATCTATTACCCCCGCCCCTCAAGCCCAGGGGTGTACACCAGAGGGGGGTACATACCTGTCGGTCCACTCCCACGGTCTGGAGATCCCGGGGGGGCGGAGGCCCTGCTGCTGCTCCAGGATGGCAGGAGGAGGATCTGCAGCCCGGATTCTGCGGAGGAGGAGCCCCCCTCCTCCTCCTCCTCCTCCTCCTGCCACGATGTCCCGGGGGTGGGCTCCAGGGGGGCCCCCGGGGTGCGGGGCTTGCCTCCGGGGCGGACTCCGGCTGCAGGGCCTGCTGGGGCTCGTCGGCCGAAGTATCAAGGGTGGCCGGAGGGGAGGAAGTGTGCTGGGGGCCCAGGATGTCCCTGAGCTCCCTGTAAAAGAGGCAAGTGACAGGGGCGGCCCCAGATCGGCTGGCCGCATCCCAGGCCCGGGAGTAACCCTGCCGCAGCTCCTTCACCTTACTCCTGACATGATCAGGAGTGTGGGCAGGGTGACCCCAGGCAGCCAGGCCGTCGGACAGCCGAGCGAACGCTTCCGTGTTCCGCCTCTTGCTCCCCATTACCTGGAGCACCTCCTCCTCGCTCCAGAGCCCCAGCAGGTCCCGCAGCTCGGCCTCCGTCCAGGAGGGGCCCCGCTGCCGCTTCCCAGACTGGCTGCCCTTGCTCCCCTTGGGGGGGGTCCCCTGGGGGCGCTGGGGGGGGCTGCTGGCCAGCCATCGCCGCTCTGTGGGGTGAGGGTGCTGCAGGCTGGCCGCGTGTGCAGGCTGCAGCCTGCACGTTGCCTCAGCTTCCTGCAGAGGAAGGGAGGGGGAGGGGACCTTTAAGGGGACGCTCCACGCGGCCACTAGTGAGCTGAGGGGCTGGAGAGAGCGTCTCTCAACCCCCCAGCTGATGGCTGCCATGGAGGACCCAGCAATTTCGACGTTGCGGGACGCGGATCGTCTACACTGTCCCTACTTCGACTTTCAACGTCGAAGTAGGGCGCTATTCCTATCCCCTCATGGGGTTAGCGACTTCGACGTCTCGCCGCCTAAAGTTGAAGTTAACTTCGAAATAGCGCCCGACGCGTGTAGCCGCGACGGGCGCTATTTCGAAGTTAGTGCCGCTACTTCGAAGTAGCGTGCACGTGTAGACACAGCTTAACTGTGCCTTTTAGCAGTATAGTTTAACACACTTCCTAAGTGCAGAAAGCTGCTGCCTACAAAGATACTGTTAGTGTGGAGTCCGAGTGCCACGGTGAGTCAGTGTGGAGGAGTTAGTGTGTACTAGCTTTTGCAAGCTTTTTCCCATGAAAATCCTTAGAAACAATGAGCACTTATTAGATGAGATCTTGACTGCTGAAATCAAAGGGAGTTTTGCCTTTAACTTCAAAGGGGCCATGACTTCATCCACTGGGTTTAAACCAACATGCAGAGTGATGGCAACAATACACAGTTCAAAACAGTTGGGGCAATATTTTGAACCCCCTTATAAGCTGCATCTGCAAAAGTTGAAGGTGATGCCCACTTTTACAGGATGGCCCTTCTCTTTCAGGTACTTGGTAGCACTGTACCTTAAAGGCGAGGTCTGTACCTGATCAGAATGTAACATTACTTTTCTTATACTTTTTTTTTTAAGTTATTTAAAATCTCATTTACATTTTCCTCACTAGGACAGCAACTTTGTATGTCACACTTTTATGAGATGACAGGGCTGAAACAAATTACATATATTTGACTTCTGCTTCTCTTGACAGTAATAAGCAGCATTTCAATTAGATGTAGCTTAAGCATCAGGGACATTTTACTGAAATAGTATTATACTGTCAGAAAAGTATAATTTGTTCAGTACTGAAAAATATTAATACTAGTATGTCTCTCAACTTTTAAAATTATAACTGAGACCTCTTGACAGTTAATATTGAGCATGTAATTTGTTAGGGATACTTGCAAAGTATGTGCATAGTTAAAACTTTATACAATCAAAGGTAGCTATAGCTATAGCTATAGATCCTTCAAGACAGCGTGCTAGAATTGCACCTTCTCTTTTGATTAAAATTCTGTTTCTAAGGGGAAAAATTACAAGAATCTCTGAATTAATGGAGATGTCAGGAAAATCTGACATTTCACCAGGTTCAGCTGTGCGACTATGGAAACTATGGGCAAAAGTCATTCCCATGTTGGAAGCTGTGTTTTCCCCAGACATGGGGAAAGAAAGACAAGAAGCAAGGAATAAGATCATTACGTCACCAACTTACTAACTTAGCCTACCCAAGAACTATAAGCAATCAAATCATGAATCCTTCCTTAATTATTTTCACCCAGTAAAGGATTGCTGTCTACCCCCACCCTTCCACAAATGGTTCTAAATCTGTACCTATCTTGCATATCTGCCACGGGGAAGCATCAGCAATTAGCTTGGCTTCCTGCACACATACCCACCCCACAACCCTGAACCAAGTTGTCAGGTAAGTCACATTTCCCTCCCTAACTTTGGCCAAAAAAGTATTCATTCCCTTGCCAGAGGGGTGTACTCCATTTCTCCTGAATAACTGAAGTAGCAAAAATGTTGTTTATGATAAGTAGTTGCTGAGATTCCCCATTGCTGATGCTTCACAGTTTTTCTGGTGTTCTCAACCCGTGAAGACCTGGCAACTTCCTTTCCTATTCTCCACTGCAGCATTTCAGATTAATTTACTGTCACCCCGAAAGGAAAGACACTGAATGTCCGTGTCTACACTAGCCCACAACTTCGAAATGGCCATGCAAATGGCCATTTCGAAGTTTACGAATGAAGCGCTGAAATGCATATTCAGCACCTCATTAGAATGCTGGCAGCCACAGCACATCAAAATTGATGCGGCTCGCCGCCACGTGGCTCATCCAGACAGGGCTCCTTTTCAAAAGGACCCCGGCTGCTTCGAAATCCCCTTATTCCTATCTGGGGATTTCGAAGTTGGTGGGGTCTTTTCAAAAAGAAGCCCTGTCTGGACAAGCCGCATGGCAGAGAGCCACGTCAATTTTGAAGTGCTGCAGCTGCCGGCATTCTAATGAGGTGCTGAATATGTATTTCAGCGCTTCATTCGTAAACTTCGAAATGGCCATTTGCATGTCCATTTCGAAGTTTTGGGCTAGTTTAGACACAGCCAAGGTGTCTTAAATCTCTGTGACTGATAATTGAGCCAACAACCTTACAAATCCCAAATGATCTAAACAAATGTATTCACCAGTAAGTTTCTTGGGTGTCAAAATGTGTGAGAGAGGGCATCAGCTAGGCCCACAGCCTACCATCCTGCCCTGCCAACACCATTGGAGTCAGACCTAGCTGAAAGGAGGCTCAGGCTAGATCATGGGGTTGATAGCCCCATTATCACATGTTCCTGGCTTATGTCAGCCCCACTGGATTGCCCACCAGCTCAGGCAATTCTTTTCTCTGAACTCCCAATGTCCTCTCTGAACTCCTATGGAAGGAGAAAACCGAATAAAGTCACCATCTTTTTTTCTTTCCAATACAGACAAACCACTTCAATTTAAGATGGCAATTTTTAAAGCAAATGAAATATTAAAGATTTATTAAAATATGGCAAAGGAAGACACAACCATTTAAAATAAAAACTGTTTAATTTGTTTTCCACTCTGTTTTCAACTTGACCCCAGTATGGACCCCCAAGAACACCACTCAGTGTCCAACAAGATCAGAGAATAACTGGTGTATTACCCCGCAAGCTACAATGTTGTAAGAAATACAGTGTGCTTTGGCATTTCACATATTCATCTTTCTTATCTGCTTACATGTAATCTTAACATCATGCACCCACCTTTACAGAATTCAAACTCTTGCAATCCAAAAATGGTATCAGTTCTGCCTGTGACCATGCCACTTCTAATCATGCATGCTTATTAACTACATCACTAAAAGCTTGACTCTCAAGAAACAAGTTCATAAGTGATGAACCCAAATAATGCCCCAAATGAAATCACGCTAAATGCTCCAGCTCTCAGCTGTGAGGAGCTTATTTAATTGTCAGTTTAATTAGGAATGTTATTTTAGAGAAATGCTGACTGTGAATCTTAAATAATTGTTTATAACTACAAAACAGAGTTTAGTGGGAAAATTGTGAGAAGAATATAGATGTTAAATATGATTCTTCATATATTTTGGAAGGACTATAGGGAAAGGAATTATAAACACCTTTTTAATTTGAATGCAAAATATTTGTGACAGCATAAAGAGATGGTCTTTATAGGTATGGGGAATTCACTGGGAAGTTCATGTGACATAGTTGTGAGTTTAAAAAAACGTAGCTAATTTGCACTAACTGACCATATGGACATTTGAATTCCACACATTGGCTACATCTACACTAGCCAAAAACTTCGAAATGGCCATGCAAATGGCCATCTTGAAGTTTACTAATGAAGCACTGAAATACATATTCGGTGCCTCATTAGCATGCGGGCTGCTGCGGCACTTCGAAATTGACACGGCTTGCCACTGCGCAGCCCGTCCAGACGGGGCTCCTTTTCAAAAGGCTCCCGGCAACTTTGAAGTTCCCTTATTCCTATGAGAAGATGGGAATAAGGGGATTTTGAAGTTGGTGGGATCCTTTTGAAAAGGAACCCCATCTGGATGAGCCACGCGGCGGCGAACCGTGTCAATTTCAAAGTGCCGCAGCTGCCCGCATACTAATGAGGCGCTAAATATGTATTTCAGCACTTCATTAGTAAACTTCGAAATGGCCATTTGCATAGCCATTTTGAAGTTTTTGGCTAGTGTAGACACAGCCATTGTGGGATAACTCTGATGTGCTGTTTGAAACACAGACTGATTAATGTGTACATCCATGTGCTTATGGACTCACACCCCTGCAGTCTGCAGTACCATATGGACATGTGCATGTGAGAGTTAATCTAAATCACACAAAGGCCGTGTCTACACTAGCCAAAAACTTCTAAATGACTATGCAAATGGCCATTTCGAAGTTTATTAATGAAGCACTGAAATACATATTCAGCGCTTCATTAGCATGCGTGCGGCTGCGGTACTTTGAAATTGACGCGGCTCACCGCCGCGCCGCTCATCCGGACGGGGCTCCTTTTTGAAAGGACCCCACCTACTTCGAAGTCCCCTTATTCCCATCTGCTCATAGGAATAAGGGGACTTCAAAATAGGCGAGGTCCTTTCCAAAAGAAGCCCTGTCGGGACGAGCCATGAGGCTGCGAGCCGTGTCAATTTTGAAGTGCCACAGCCGCCTGCATGCTAATGAAGCGCTGAATATGTATTTCAGCGCTTCATTAGTAAACTTGGAAATGGCCATTTGCATGGCCATTTCGAAGTTTTTGTCTAGTGTAGACATAGCCAAAGACACTTTTAGTGCAGTTTAAAAGTGGTAACACAAGGAGCTAATACAAAGTGGCTATTCATCAATAAATATTCTGCACGAGTTGTTCTGGGAATTTTTCACTTTGTAGACTTTATAGCTATGTGTACATTATATTATGCTTCCAGAAGATATCCCCAGAAAAGCGCCTTTCAAAAGAGCACATCTACACACACAAAAAGAAGTGGATCACTCTTTCAACAAACTTTTTCAAAATATTGTGTCCATACACAAGTAGCTGACCGCTCTTCTGATCAACTGTTTTGAAAGACAGCATCTACACAACCAGAGGCATCAAAACACCTGCATGAGGCCCGCACTCTCCCTGGAAAAGAGTGTAGCAATCACTATCTGCAAGCTGTCTACATCAGATAGCTACTGGTCCATGGGACACCAATTCGGGGTGGGCAAGGCCACCATTGGGCTGTCCTAATGGAAGCATGGCATGCCCAGGGCAGGCACCTGCTATGGGGAGGGGAAGGTGGTTCCCAGGAATCAGGAACCCTGGGTTGTTGGGGGTCTGGGAAGAAGGGACCTGGGTGAGGAGACCTGGCAAAGCCTGGCATGCCTTCTCAGGAGTGCCCACCTTCCTTCACAGGCAGGGCATGAAGGCCATCAACATGATGCTGCTGTGAAGGGTCATCCGTGTAGTGGACCTGGATGCAGCCATTGCTGGCTCAAGGGGCTCAGGCTTCTGAACTGTTTTGGTGCCCTGGATGGGATGTATATACCCAGCCATGCCTCAGAACACAGCACTGGAACTTATGTCAAGCTCAAGAACTACCACTTTGCAGTGCTCCAGGCACTGGTGTACCCAAGGGGGTGCTTCCAGGACATATATGTGTTTGTGAGGACCAGACACACAACACCTGTGTGTTCCAGAGTTCCAGCCTCTGCCACCATATGGAGACCAAAACATATGTCCCCACCATGAAACCTCCCAGTTGGGGACCTGATTATGCCCCTCTGCACTGTGGTGGACCTGAACATGCACCCTGCAGTCCTGGTTGATGTGGCCCTTCACCAGCAATCCTGACCACAGCCAGGAGGTCTTTAATGCCTGGCTGAACCAGGTATGCAGCATTTTGGCACCTGAAGGGGCAGTAGTGCAGTCTGCTCATGCGGTTAGAGGTTGGGCTCCGGAACATCCCCCAGGTGGTAGCCCTCTTCTGTGTCCTCCTCAATATTGTGGAAAGCAAAGGCAAGGCATTCCCCCCGGGTGGGCAGCCACGTCTGGCCCTGGCTACGAGCAGCCAGCCCCTGCTCCAAGCCAAGACACTCATTGAGATGAGATCTGCATTCAGGAGGCCCTCCAGAAGAACTTCATGTATGGGCGCTAGTGTCACCCACCCACACGCTTCCCGCAAAGCCTCATCTGCACATACATCCCTCACCATCCCCCTGCAGTGACCGACCTGCACACATGCACACCCACTACCATCTCCCCACGAAGACATGGGGATGGTGAAAAAATAAAACTTTAAGTAATACTATGAACCATGCTTTGTGTACAACCAGCAAGCAAACTACATATAGCGAGGAGTTGGGCAAACTATGAACACTGAGGGTTGGACAAGGTGGGGGGCCTCAACCTGGAGGGGGACACTATTCTGGGTCGGGGTGGATGTCCCTGTCATCTCTGGGATCCCCTCCGACCCTGAAGTAGGGGTGGAAAGGGACAGGCAGCATGGGGAGGTAGATCCATGGGGTGGTGGTGGGACTGGGCTTTGTGGGGGAGCTGGAGAAGAGGCGAGCTCAGCAAGGTGGCATGGGGCTTGGCAGGGGGTCAGAAGCATAGACAGGGTGGTTGGGAGGGAGCAGGTAGGCCAGAAGCCCTGTGTGCTGCCACAGGACAGCTGTGATTTCACCCAGGTGGTGCATCAGAGTGTCCCAAGAGGCCCTCGACCACATGCGATTAGCCTCATCCATGCAGAGGTGCCGCTCTGCAACCTCTGCCTGGCAAAAGGAGGTGTTGTCCTCTGCAAACCACTGAACTCTCCTGCTCCAGGCCCCTCATGGTGCTGCTGGGGGCAATGAACAGTCCCCCTTCTCTGCTTGGCTGTCTGGCACAATGGAGGGGTCAGGGCCCTCCTGGCCCTCCTGCAGTGCAGCTGTAGGAAACGGGAGGAAGAGACAGTTAGTCACTTGTTACCAGCACAGGGATAAGCTTCCCCACCCCACTGCAGACATCAGCCCGCATCCGGCAGTGGTCAGCCATGGAGTATTGCACATGCTGTGAGTGTCCCTGCCCACATGGAGTGGTCCCTGGGTGTGGTCCAGCCCTGCCTACCCACTTCTGGCACATGTGGCTGTCCACGGGGACAGGTGATCAGTGTTGCCAGTGGCCATGCCATTGTGCTGGGAGCCATGGCCAGCTGGGATGTGTGTGGCCTAGGTCCACCAGGTGTGTGGGTGACCCGCTGGCAGCTGTGTGCCCCAACCACACAATCTGGGGTGAGTGCCCCACCAGGTATTTACTGGAGACTCCCTCACTGAGGTTTAGTGATATCCATCTGCCTGTTGCCTGGCTCAAAGACCTGGATGGCAGGTATATGGTCAGGTCATCCTCATTGCTGGAAGACTTGGTGGCCTTCTCTGGATACAGCTCCTTGTGCATAAGGCTGTCATCAACTTCTGCTCCTCCTCAGGTGCAGCTTATCTGTGAAGATGTCCAGGATGGCAGGTGGAAGGGGCGGGCCCATCTCCCTCAGGAACTTCTGCTCCCTCAGGCTAAGAAGGTCCTGCAACTCAGAGACCATCCAGGAGGAGGTCCGTCATTTGAGGGGGGCTGTTTGACCAATTGCAAGCCCTGTGAGGCCTCCGGGGCGGGGAGGGAGTGGCTCTCAGGGAGGCTGGCTGCTGGCCATGTGGGGCATCTGGCCTGTCGTAAGGGTTGGGAGGGCATGCTGTGCCTGGCTCATGGTCTGCCTGTAGCCAGCACAATCTCAGCTTCCTGCCACGGGGTTTCTGGGTCCCTGGGCTTTAAACATGGCTGGATGCAGGGAGCATAGACCTCTGCTACCACTGGTGAGGATGTCTTCACATGCCAGCTGACTGGCGTTATGGTGGACTCTTTCAATGGAGCAGCCCGCAGTGCATTTACATGTTTGTTTTTTGAAAGATTAGTTCAAAAGGGACCTCTCTTCCTGATAAGGGATTGGAGCAGTGCTTTTGGAAGGGATGCCATGTTCTTTTGATTTCCTTTCAAAAGGGCAAACTTTGTGTGCAGATGCTCCATGCACTATTTCGAAAATGCCCTGTTTTTGATTTTCCTTTAGAAAGACCATGCTGGTATCGACACAGCTTATATGTTTGAACTTCTCACATATCTGATTGTTCAGGATAGTGGTAACACAAGGAGCTGATTTAACATACATATAAAATTGGAGAAACATGGTTCATCAGGCTATAAACTAGGATTTCTCACATGGCCAATTAATTAGTTTTTCAGATCAGGTAAATCAGCAGAGCCCCCTTGACTTGCATTACTCCAGTTAAAGCCAGCTAAGAATCTGTCCCTAAATCATTCTTAGCTACAGCAGATACTAAATTGGTGACTGGGGCCTCAAATAATAATAATAATAATAATAATAACAATAATCATCATCACCATCAGCAGCAGCAGCAGCAACAACATCAAAGACACTTCATATGAGGAGGCTAAATACAAGCTCTGGCAGATTTATCATACTGGAAAGTTACAGGGAGAGGAGACTGTGGGGAGAGAACATTATGTAAGAAGGAGATTTTAAAGCATGTTGATGAATTTCTAAGAACTCACAGAAGAAAGCACAAGGGAAAAATAAAATTCCAAACTGCTGCTCTAAGAGAAATGAACAATGAGGTTAGCTTTGAATTTGACATTGCAAGCAATGACCTGGCAAACAGGTATATATCACATAACAGCCGTGTCTACACGTGCACGCTACTTCGAAGTAGCGGCACTAACTTCGAAATAGCGCCCGTCACGGCTACTCGCGTCGGGCGCTATTTCCAAGTTAACTTCGACGTTAGGCGGCGAGACGTCGAAGTCGATAACCCCATGAGGGGATAGGAATAGCGCCCTACTTCGACGTTCAACGTCGAAGTAGGGACCGTGTAGTTGTTGCGCATCCCGCAACTTCAAAATAGCGGGGTCCGCCATGGCAGCCATCAGCTGAGGGGTTGAGAGACGTTCTCTCTCCAGCCCCTGCGGGGCTCTATGGTCACCGTGGACAGCAGCCCTTAGCCCAGGGCTTCTGGCTGCTGCTGCGGCAGCTGGGGATCCATGCTGCAGGCACAGGGTCTGCAACCAGTTGTTGGCTCTGTGTATCTTGTGTTGTTTACTGCAACTGTGTCTGGGAGGGGCCCTTTAAGGGAGCGGCTTGCTGTTGAGTCCGCCCTGTGACCCTGTCTGCAGCTGTGCCTGGCACCCTTATTTCGATGTGTGCTACTTTGGCGTGTAGACGTTCCCTCGCAGCGCCTATTTCGATGTGGTGCTGCGCAACGTCGAAGTTGAACATCGATGTTGCCAGCCCTGGAGGACGTGTAGACGTTACTCATCGAAATAGCCTATTTTGATGTTGCTACATCGAAATAAGCTATTTCGATGTAGGCTTCACGTGTAGACGTAGCCAACATGTTTCTCATGCTTATTTCACTGAACACTCATTTCATTATATGTATTTAACATTTTCAAACACATCTTAAAGAAATTTAACCCCAAGTGGATTTGAAGATGTCATTGAAATGTATAGCTGTATATCTAGTAAATGGTAACTAGAAATATTATTTCTAATAATTTTGTACTCATTTTCTTGTTACCATTTTAAAGACGTATAGTTGACTAGGAAGAAAATATAATTGATTTCCATTGGGCAATGATAAGTGTTTATGGTTAGCCTTCTTAAACATTAACAACTATGCCAACATTCAAATAGATAGCATTTTATTTTTAGAGTACGTTAAGAACAGTAATTCAAAAAAAAGAGATGATGGTGAGTATTTAACAGAGTTATAGATGCATTTAAAATATCCCATTAACAGCAGGATATATGCCATAAAATGATTGGCATAGAAAGAGAGGACATTTGTTGCCAATGTTATCTTTGGTATTTAAATTATAGAACCTGCAATTTTGACTTTTGGGGCAGAGCACATCAAAGGTATTATTTGACTATTATTTGTCTTTTCCACTTGGAGAAGTTTTACATACTTTTGCAATATACATTTGAAAGTATCCTTTGACTTTTAGAACGAAATCATTTGTCTTGTGTGCTTAAAGTCCATTAACTGAACTTACACGGAAACACATAGTGCACTGGATACTTAGTACAGCTAAGGTTTAGTCTGATCTCTTTATCCTTTGAGAAGACAATTTGTCTTTTTGACGTGGGACACAAAACAAATTATATTGTCACCTCTAAAAGAGAAAATCCAATCAGTCTGAAAAATGCCAACTTAGAAAACTTTGCATTATGCTGTTCCTTTCAAGAGTCTCCTCCTTTTAAAACACTATGAAAATCAGGAGGATCTCTCTTCAAAGGTGTATCTTTCAGCCCAGTCATCCAAGATCTCAGATGACTCTTTGTTTCATTGTCCATCTGTACTGAAAGAAAGACAGGAGGCACATGATATGGGTTTAATCATGCTCCAACTTTATTATTAGATGTCTGAGAATACCTCACAGATGAATGTATACAGTGCACGCTCATTTTATAATTACCTGGGAGGGGGCATCCAGCTCCTCCAATGAACTGGTTTTTGGGAACTTACCATCCACCCCGTCATAGAAGGGAAAAGGTAGGCTATGGGAGGGTTGGCTCCTTGTTGTACCATTCATAGGACTCACAACACTTCTTCCCCCTGTTCTAGTCCCTTAACAAACACCTTCTAATATTCTTTACTAAGCCATTTACCCAGTTATTTTACACTTTCCTGATGGAGTACACGTACAGGGACATCTGCCCCATGGTTATGATGACACGCTGTAACTCCTGTAATGCTACACATCAGCAAAGCTTTCCATTGTGGAGAAGGCAACCACTACCCCAAACCCACACCACACAGGCCAATCTGTTGATAAGGGAACAGTTCCTTCCCAGCCCCCTGAAAATGGTAGATACTACATTGCCCACAGTGTACCTTGACTAAAGCTGGCATCTCACCACCTAAGGGGTGGGTGAAACCTCAGCCAATGCTGTATAATTCTGGGATTTCACTGCCCCAGGCTTACCCTTTTAAATGTTTCTGTGCCTCCACTTCCCACAGGACGAGTTGGGGACTATGCTGACCGTTCCTCCCTCATTGCAACAGTTTCTTATCCCTTTGCCTCCACCCCCAGTTGTAAAGCATGTTCTCTGCATTCAGTCAGCATTCAAATCTGCTCCATTTGGAAACGTGGTGGGATCATATTAATGTATTTGCAGTGAAACTTTTGTTTTAAGAGCTTAACTTCACAAATGGCTGGATTGGTAGAGTGTGAGGTATGTTTGATTCCTTTGTAGAAAAACAATGATATCATTCAAAAATTGTGTGTGTGTATGTGTAAGTGTAAAACAGTGTAAGTTGTTGGGTTTTTAAACAGAACATCCATAATTGAGAGAGAAACATCCCTTCTCAGCTGTAAATTTGTTAATATACCGACAGTTTTTAATTTAAAGATCGGGCCACCATACGCTGGATTAGAATGTGTATTGATGGAAATTCAGGTATAAATTGTGCAGAAGTGCTCCAAACAAGAAGGAACTTCTACAGAGAGGGTGACTTAGGCAGCCGCAATGACTCTTAGGAAGCCGAGAGAATTTCTTGCCACCCTTCAACCCCTAGTCTTTCCCCTACCCACATGGGACCAGGTCTGATGGTCATTGTGGTAAAGTCAGAACCCTGCTTCCTACCTACTGCTCTAGGCACAGTTTGAGGACTACTGAGCATTGAAAGCACTGAGGCTTATGAAAAGGCTATGATTGTGTTTGGCCCCTGTTAGGCACAACACTTCCTTGCATTTATTTTACATACTACAGTGTGAAGTGTTGACAAAAACCAAACCAAACCAAAAAGCTCAAGCATTTAAGAGATACAAAAGCCATTATTTTAGAAGACAGAAAATAATAAAAAATGAAAAAAATAAAAAAACCACTATGACCTCTACCATACAGTGATATCTGAAACAGAGTGCCAAAGAAATTAGGCAGATGCTAGTATGAAGTAATTGTTGATGATTATTGAGTTTTTAATGGAGATTGCCATATATGTATTTTGACCACATTAGACTTGCTTCATGTCCTCAAGGATAGTATTCTTGAGAACTATTGATGACTGCTTATGTTTGACCTGCCACACTGTTCCCCATGGGTTCTTTCAGCCCAAAGCTCTCAGTAACTTTATTCTGTATGAGATAGTGTCAGGAAATAAATCAAGGGAGACACGTCCATCTGGCCAATAAATGTCTGGCCCAAACAGGACAACATGAGTGATTTACTTAAAGCTAAACTTTACTTAGTCTCAAACACTACGCATATCCAGAACAGGTTAGTAAAACACTCCTGGCCCTCAATAATTATCAAAGTTTGGTGTAGTCCTCACATGGCAAAGTGGCAATCTTCTGATGACCAATCTTCTATCTGCTGGGATATGGCTACACTATAGATGCTATTTTGGGATACAAATTTTGGTATTCCATTTCCTCTACTCCTCGTCATGACAGGAGTAGTGGAAACTTCAAAATAGCTACCTATTTCGAAATTTGGTGCCATTTGGATGTCACCATGTTTGAAATAAGTTAACTCAAAATAATGTATGCAATTTGTGTTGTGGCCCGATCCTTGTTGAATACTACAAGAAGAGTCTAGAGGGAGACCCCCTGAAGCACACCTTCTAAAGAGTCCAAATACCCCAATTTTTCCCCTATTTATTTGTTAGTATTACAATAACACATCATTCAAATAAAACTTGCGAAGGAAGCAGTTTTAAAGGTTAATCAAGTGTCTGCTTTCTGATTATCATCAATTAGCCTGTTGGGTTTTTTTTCTTCAAAGTCTGCATGTCTTGAGGGCCTGACAGACATATCCCTGAAGGCAGAAAGATGAGTGAGCATCCTCTTTTCTAAATGCATAGCTCAGTAATTTCAACATAGATCTCATTATCAGGAGGGACATGAGGTCAAGATGACCTTTCTGTGGTACCTAACATCCCCTCCCACCTCCCTGCCTGCTGACATGGTTATGCTAAGCCTTCTGTGTAGGCTTATTTATGGCCTGCTAGCTTGGCTGCTTTTAGCAATATGCAGTAGTGGCTTTGGGGATGTAATAATTTGGTAAAATCTCCCCACACAACACCTTTTTCTGTTCACCTTTAAATGCAGACTCTTTGATTCCTAACTAGATTCCCATAATTTATGATTTGTAAAAAAACACTAATATTTTATCAACTAGATAGATGCACAGAAGAACTGTGTTTGTAATATGTCAGCAAGTGCATGATTATCTACATTGCAGGAAATATTTCAAAATAATTCAAGGTCATATTCGAGATATTTCCCCCTCTTTCCTTTTCAGGGTTCTATAGCTAAACAAATATTGTTTAATACTAAAACAGGATTTTTTCTTGTTTTTTAAATAGGCCAATTCTTTAGGCAATCACCATGGTTTCTGAAAGGTTCAGCAAATATGATTGATTCTAATGGAAAATTATTCTTATTTTATTAATCATGCAGTTCATTCATACAAGTGAGTTTTCAGCAAGCTTTTCCTTAAATTATAGAATGTTTTATAATGCCAAAAGTAACATGATTTGTTTTAGAATTAATTTTAGAGTGCTAAGGCAATTTTCCAGTACATTCTGTGTTTGGTAGAAGAGGACACTTCTTAAGTTATCTTTGTGAAAGTATGATATGGAGCATTTAAGTATAGATATGATTAGTGAAAGAGGCTGTATACATAGCACTTTCTTGATCAATAAATCAGTTCACTTTGTGTATTCTAGGTTGTATCCTGTTACATTAATGATTACTTGTCAGCATGATGCCAGAGGAAATTTAGCACGATCACGTACAGGGCGATTCACCTGAATTTCAATTACTCATCCACAATGGTAAATTGTAAGTTACTGTAACCACTCAGGGAGAAGGGGCCTACATGACCTTATAAACTGTAAAATAAAAATAAATTAAAATAAAATAAAACACTGTTCAATGGATATTTCACGGTAAACAGAGTAAACAGTAGCTACAGGAAAAACAACGAATAATACTAAAATATGACGTCTTGGTCTAAAACCCTAAGTTAAAATTGCTTTTTAGTAATTCTAAATGCCTCCTTTAAGAAGTTTTCAGTCCATAGACATGTGATCTATCAATATGGCTACTAAAAACAGATATCCTTTCTTTCTTGTCACTGTTATTCTAAAATGGTGAAACACAGTAAACAACTAAGCAAAGTTACCTCTATCCATTTCTACAGTGAAAACGTAGAAGATGGACACTGACATTCAAAGTTCTATCTTGGAAAATACTGACATCTCCCTACCCCCATTCCTCAGTAGTGGTTAAACATTTTGTGGGGAGTAGCTTGTCTACAGATACCATTTAGGCAATGTTTTAATGAAAGATATGGAATAGTGGATCTGCATTGTTTGCACCCTGCATCTACATTCATGTGATTCTTGTGCAAAGCCATTTAAGGACTGATGAACCTTTGCAATGGATAGCACACTGCTGTATGATCTGGCATGATCAGTGAATATTTTTCATATGAAACATCCAAGAGTTTGTGATTTCAAATTTTATTAAATCTACCTGAGTTGGTGCACCTTTGAAATTTTGGTGCCTAATTTATATCTCACTCGTGCCTGTGTCAATCAATCCATCTTTTATAACCATGTGAATGAGATAATAATTTGGTCATTTTCTTGTCTTCTGATTAGATTGTAACAGCCTCTGGTTGCCATTATAATATCTATGTGAAATGAATGGCAATATAATTTTAGTTGAAGTACCCCAAAACAAGAAGAATAATCTTTTTGGAATAAGACTTTCAACTTTTACTTTTGTGTGTTTATGCATTACAGAACAATTGCACACTCTTAGGACCGGATCCTGTAATGGATTTAGTGCAGGCACAGAAGTGTGCTTCCAAAAAGATCATTTGCATTGACTCAGTACTTTGCATTAAATAATGATTTTTGACTTTTGGCTTTTGACTTTTCTTTATAAATCCTTCATAATGATACCCTTCTTTCTCTTTCCCTTTCATACAGTATTCTAACAGGGAAGTGTGCTTCACAGAGAGGATATTTTAAGCTAAACAGAACATGATGCTCTTTGTTTGCTTTTATGGTTGTATTAATTTGTTAATGCTTGAAATAGATCCTTAAAACCCTACAATTATTTCGTTACATTTTTATGACTATTTAACTAAAACTTGATAGACATGTAAAGGGTCTAGTAAAAAAAGGAATTTGGATGAGAAAGTGGTCCAAAATATATTGGAAAAATCAGAAAATTACAACTTTGCATAATATATGCAGAAAGGTGTCAAAGATGAACCCTTGTAAGGTTGTGTTGTAAGGTGTGTGGTGAATGAGACAAAAAAGAACTGAAAGAACAGAAAGGAAAGTGTAATGGCTAAGGCAACTAAAGGGGGAAATGGTCTTTATCCCTGCTTTTGCCACACAGTTCTTTAGTGGATGTGATGCTTTCCAGCTGTAATGAAGGCTGTGGGGCATCTGGTTGCCACCTTTCCTTAGCATGAGGGAATCTTGTCTGTTCCTGAGGCTATGTTTAAACTGCATGCTTTTTTTCAAAGTAATTTGCACGATTTATGTAATTCAAAAAGTGAACATTTCTTCTAAATTCTATATTCCAAACTTTGGTGCCATCCAAATGGCACTGAAGTTCAGAATAGGCAGCTATTCCGAAATTTCTGTTACTCCTGTCATGATGAGGAGTAACAGGACTGGAATGCTGCACATGAAATGGCAGCACTATTTTGAGCACGTCTCAACATAGATTGACAGTTTAGCTGTGTAACAACCCAACTCACACACTGAAGTACTCCCTTCTCAACCTCAACAGGTTCTGCTGTCCCTTTTGAATGAAAGGCACACTACAAGTCCTGAGTCCTCTAAGCCCCCCGCTAGAATCCCAAACCCTGTTCCACTGAACAATCTCAGAATACTTAACTCAGCTGCTCCCAAAGGACTACTACACATCAGCTCATCAATTTCTACTCAGGACAGAGCTCCACTTAAGGCACAGCACTCAGATAAGTTTATAGTGGAAATAGGAATATGTTTGTTTAACAAAGAATGGAGATTGGAAAACAAACAAATGGATATATATAAAGTAAAATTAAAACTTGCTTTTACAGCCTGTACATAAAAGGTTGTTTTCTTGTCTCACAAGTTCTGTCTACCCAAAGTCTTTCTCCACGTTTTTCAAAGAGGACGGCTAAGACCTCCTTTCATGAGACCAAGTCCACTGGCAGCTTATCTCTGGAAATGAAGGTTGTGAGGATGTTTTTTTGCCCCCTAAATATAGTGAATCAATCCCTTGTTGTTCGCCCTTAAATTGAGCTCTCTCCCCAGCTATTGACTTCTTACTGTTATTTTTTTCTTCTGAAGTCCAGAATCTCCTCATTAGAAAGACTCAGGAGAAAAACCAGCTTCCATTACAGGTTGAACCTTTAATAGCAACAGAGAGATAGCAGTTTTAGTCTATATTCTAACGAAACAAAAAGGCAGTCCAGTAGCTTTAATAATGTAATTTCCAACCTACGCACAGATAATTTTGTATATTATTTGTGCATACATTTAAAATATGGGGCTCGTTGTTACGAAGATTTTCAGAAGAAGCATTACATGAAACCCTTTGATTAACTAACATGTAAATATCATATTCAGGACATCACTACAAAAATTGTGCACCTCTGTGCTCCTGCTATTTGGCATTCAGAAGTTCTTGGATTACATTGCACAAATTGCAAACTGGAATGTTGACAGGTGACTACTGTGTAGTTTTTGTTTCCTGGGTATTTAACATGAGGTACCTGGCGAAAAAATTGCAGAACTTTTGAGCACTACATCTGCAACTTGGACCACTGGAAAGCTGCTGAGAACATATAAAGTGCTATAAAATGCCAAGTATCCTGAAAATCAGGTCCTACATAAAACAGGGATCTCAACCTGGATGCTCAAAACTAGGTAGCACTATTTAACCCATATTTTCTCCAAATAGTGGTGTTATTAAAATTTATTTTTGGTGAAGCATTAGAACTCTACGTGTTTAGTGCCACTGAAAACCCCACAAGGAAGTTAATACAAGTTGCACCTCCCAAAACTTTGATTCTCTTATCTGGAAGCATCTGTGGTCCAACAGCTTTTCTGATGTTATTGGATTAGAGAACCCTGGGTAGGAGGCCTGTAGGAGAGAACCAGCAGCCCTGGATGTTGGAGACCAGTGGCTCTGGATAGCTTGGTCAGGTAGGGCTTATGTCCCTGGCCAGAGGAGGTAGCCTGGCTGGGCACTACAAGCAGCACCCATGGAGCCATCTGGCAGCCCGCCTGAGGCTGAAGACAGCCTCCGTGGGGCTTGGGGCAGGGCCATGCCAACAGCCTGGTCGAAGCTGGAGCAGACCTCCACAAAGCCAAGCCCTGTCCAGCAGACCTGCCAAGGCTGGAGCCAGCATTTGTGGTTGTGAGCCCAGGTGTGGCTGGGGCTGGTGTCAGCTCAGAAGGGGCTGTGGCTAGGGAGGAGGTAAAGGAACCAATGGGCTGAAGGTGGGGGACAATGGTGTGAAGTGCAGCAGGGAGGGGCAGCAGGCTGGGGGGCTGTAGGCAGAGGACGACCCCACGTCTGGCAAATTCCCTCATTTGGGATAAGGGAGGTACAACCTGTACGTCTGCCTTCAGCAAATGGTTTTAATAGGGAGCAGTAAATGAAATACAGGACTATGCATCAAACTATAATGAAATGATACTGAATAGCTTATCATTGATTCAGCACAGTGTAAAGTGGTGAAATTGAAGCGGTGACAGTGAAACACAAGAATACAGTTCATTGGAATATATGCTCAATTGCTACATGCTACTGTGGTGGCTCAATGTGATTAGAAGTATACTTTACCATGAGTAAAACACATTAATCTTGTCAGCCCTGCTGATTTACTTTTGAAATCAGGTAGACAGTAGTGAAATTATAAAGTTTAAACCACATAGTGGTCATTCACTATTTACATTATTTTCAGAGAGACCCTACTGGAAACATTAGTACCGAGTTCAATGTAATTTTGAAATATGTTGATTAGGGATTATAAATATGTTGTGGATAAAAGTAAACATTGCTTCCTCAGAAGCAGTTTGGTGTTAAGAAATGGCAAGTTGGATGGGGAAGCTTGGCTGATTGGACTAATAAAGGTTAGGGCAAAAAATTAAATGGGATGTTTCTTTTGGGATTACTGAGATTCTATAAAGTACCCATTCAAAAAGAATGCGGGAAGAGATTAACAGCCAAAAGCAAATTGATCTCTTTCCACTAACCTTTATTCATTTCTGTTACTGTGCATTTTCACTTATACTTGTTTATTTTTTCAGAGTGAGAGATTACTTTACCAGCTGAATTCACAGCCAAAGTGGCAGAAAAAATATATACAGGAAACCAATAGGGCTTTCTGTGTTTAGCATACTAATAACCTAAGTAAAGCTCAAGAATTTTTTGTGAATTCACTTGCAAAGACTTCAAATTCTCTATTCTTTGGAATGCTTTTTTTCTTTTCTTTTCAGACAGACATTTAAAGTATTGTATGCAAATCAACATGGTAATAAATGAAATATAAAATATATGAATAATAATAATGAGAAAAGGGTATTTGTTATGAATATGTTAAAGATCGGGTTTAGGAAAATGCTTCCTGGTTTGGTGTTTCTATTCCCTCTTTCATTCAGTTCATTGCTGAACCAGGAGGATTTTGAAATTTTCAACTATATTGTTATTAATATAATTCTGCCATGAGAAACCTTCACTGTTTGTGATTTTCTTGCAAGAAAAGAGTCCCCAATTTTTTTTTTTTGTTTTCTTTTTTCCACATTTTGGAGATTCATATCCCATGTATACATGGGTGCCCAGTACCATGAAGGGGGATTGTGTAGCAGCCTAGAACATTTTCTGCTCTCTGCAGTAGCTGGACACTCTGGCTACATCTACACTAGCCCCAAACTTCGAAATGGCCACGCAAATAGTCATTCTGAAGTTTACTAATGAAGGGCTGAAATGCATATTCAGTGCTTCATTAGCACGCGGGCAGCCATGGCGCTTTGAAATTGATGTGCCTCGCTGCCGTGCAGCTCATCCCGATGGGGCTCCTTTTCGAAAGGACCCTGGCTTCTTCGAAGTCCCTTTATTCCCATCAGCTCATGGGAGTAAGGGGACTTTGAAGTAGGCGGGGTTCTTTCAAAAAGGGGCCCCATCCGCGAGGCAGCGAGCCGCATCAATTTTGAAGCACCGTGGCTGCCCGCATGCTAATGAAGCACTGAATATGCATTTCAGCGCTTCATTAGTAAACTTCAAAATGGCCATTTGCATGGCCATTTCGAAGTTTGGGGCTAGTGTAGACACGGCCTCTGAGCTGCTGGAGCTCAGTTCCCTGACAGTCTCACTTTACCTTGTGAACTGGGTAAGCAAGCCTAGAGTGAAGGACAGGTGAAGCTTCATGGGCGGAAGCAGAAGCACAGAAAATGTTTGTTTTTCTTCCCAATTTTTCCTTCCTTATTAAATCTTCTCTCCTTGTATTCAATAGACAGGTCTTGCAAGAAATTCTCCAATCTCTGATTTTTTTTCTGCTTTCAAAATTGTAAATTTAACAATAAATTCAGTGAAGAACCCCCTCCAAATTTTAATTTCACTATGAACAAAATATTGCAAAAAACATTTTCTCACGATTTTATATATACAACCCACATTTTTCAGTTTGAAAATTTAAGCAGCTGTGTTATATACTTACTTACCACTTAAAGCTTTTTAATCCTAATAGAGCACAGGTCATCCACAAGTCTCCTCCACTTCACTCTGTCTTGAGACAAAACTTCTATCTGTCTCCAGGAGTACCTCAGTTGTGGTCCTTCAGTCTCAGTAGATCTTCTCCATATTGTCCAAGGTCTTCCTCTTTTGTGTTTTCCTGGCAGGTTCCACCTCAGAGCTTGATGGATTATGCTAGATAATGGTTCTCTGAGAGTGTGGCCTAGCCATCCCCACTTTCTTCTCTTGATTTGAATGTCAAGTGGTTCTTGTCCTGCTCTGTTTCAAAGCTCCTAATTTGATGTGAAGGATGTACCTCAGGCATCTGTTTATAAATGGCAGTAGCTTGTGAGTTAAGCCAGCTTGAAATTGTGAATTTAGAGGGTTTACTGTAATTTTGATTAAAGATTATTTTCGTAATTGCAACAAAGATTTTTTTTAAAATTCTTGATCCTGTAGGAAGCTAAGGTGATTAATGTATTGAAATGACCTATTTATAAAATATACATTTAAGACCCTTTATGTTCATGAATTTGAATAAATACTTACATTAATAACAACCAAAAATCTTTTCATCATCTAAGAAAAATATTAAGTTTCTTTGGATAATCTGACAGTTGAGAATAAATTAGCCTTAGTCATAAAGTATTAGGGAAAAATGACATTGCATAAGTTAAAAACAAGGGTTTTTTGCTAATATTCTTAAAGTCCAAATTTTGAAAGAAGATTTCACCTGAAGACCCTCAGGTCAACTCCATTTAGTGCAAATTATAACTTTGCTGGTGTTTAACCTTTTTCAATATTTTTTCTTAAGCATCATTTTGGAAGGTTGTGCTTGGTTAAGCATTTGCCAGGATTTTGCTTAGGTTCAGTCAAGATTTTTGATTGAATCTTATTCTTTGTTTAAAAAAAAATCTCCACTATAAACGATATCTTGGTTTTTATCATTTACAGTGAATTTTCTGCAATGTTGTGCTTTGAATTCTGCAGATAAATGACCTATCTGCCTTTTTTGCATTTTCGTACACTACACACCTCTTAAATAATATCTGCATATTAATTTTATATGCACAAAGAATAATATTGATAATAAAAGGATTAAAATGAAGGTACAAAGAACATCTTACAACCCTGAACAAATCTATGTAAATTCCTGAAGGCTCCAAAAACAAGAAGAAATTAGACTATACCAATTAGAAAAAAAGTAGTTTATAGAAAGAATACCTTTAGAGAGGAAGGATTTCAAAGGCACACAGGGCAGTTGTGGGGATGGTTTCCTTTGGTAATTCACTTCCATTCATGGCTTTGAAAATGTCCATACAATACTGAAATATAGGTCCTGGTACTGCAGGGCAACAGCTCCAACTACCTCATCCATTTCCCTTCCATCGTATATTTAAGTGCTTGTCAGACATTGCAAAATATTTGGGAAAGAGGATTGTTGTCCTCTTTCAAAAAGAAAAAGTTGTTAGAAATATTAAATGGTATGTCAAAATAGTTAATTCACTAAGTTAGCATATTATGTAAATATTCAGGTCATATATGGGACATTGTTCACTATAAAATACTCAGGAAAAATACAAATCTCTTTTAACAATACATTTTCAGAAATCATCTCTGGGGTAGCACGCTCACAACTTACAGTGCAGCCAGGGATCCTGATGACCCCATTGTCACCCATGGGCCAGGCCCCTCAGCTGGACTACATCTTGAAATGATCTTTCTTTCTCTTTTTAAATGTCAACTTTTCATCCTTCTTTGGGATAAAACCAGATGTTAAAATTTTGCTCAAGTCTACTATAAACCCATATATATACGCCCGTAGTGAACTACACTTACACTGAGTGCACTTTTGAAGTCAAAGGGACTGCATAGCAAGGTATGATTCAAGGCTTCACAATCTGCCCCATAGGAAGTAAGCATCTCTGTAATGCAGCAGTTAAATGGTTTTGAAAACATGAAGTGGAAAAACTCTGAAAAGATGAACATGAGTGATGGGTTCCTTCCAACATGACATCTGGAACTGGGATACTACTGAGCCCTCGGACTCACCAGCCTGGGCTCCCTATCATACTATACTTCTGTGATAAACTGCAGGGTATGTCTACACTATTGGGAAGATCAACCTGGTCAGGGTAAATCTTCCTGCTAGAGACGTGCAAAATCAAAGTATCTGGAGTCAGCAGTTGACCCCTGTAGTCCTTGATATTGTGAGGAGTAAGGGAGGTCGACAGGAGAAACTCCCATCAACCTCCCTCTGTGTGGACAGCCAGGTAAGTCGATTGCAGGTAACTGGATTCTAGCTACACAATAGACATAGCTAGAATTACATATTTGCAACCAACTTAACTCCCTAGTGTAGCCCAAGCTGCAGACCTGCTCCTGGCCTTACACTTTTGCAAGCATTCACATAGGCAGAGACAAGTCCAGGCGCAAATTCTGACCAACCATAGCATGAACCCACAATGGAGGGATTAGAGAGAAAATCACCAGCTTTACAGCCCAGTTTCCCAGTGCTGTATGGTCCTGCCCTGGTCAAAACCCCAATTGATACGAATGTACTATCCAATTCACCTTCCCCTCAATTTGAAGAGAAAACACAACACTCTTTCCCCCTTAAGACAAGACTTCTAGGCACTTCATTCTAACTCACCAATTTAGTTAAAATAAAAATGAGCTTATTAACGACAGACAACAGATTTTAAGTGAATATATGGAACAGCCAAAAAATGAAAGCAGATTACTTAATGAATAAGCAAAAATGAAATTGCAAATAAAGCTTAGCATATTAGATAGATTGTACATGAATTAGCTGTGTCTTACTCTGAGTGATGACACAATCAGACTTGAAGATTCTTGAGGCACAAGCTGCAATTGCTTTGAAGCTTAGGTTCCCCAGATTTTCATCTACAAGCTAAAAATCCCTCCAGCCTAGAATCAGCACTTTACTTGGTCCAGTCTCTGTTCCTCAGGTGTTTCCAGGAATCAGCTTGTGTGGGCTGTGAAGAACAACCAATGACACCAGTCCCTGCCTTTTATAACTTTAGCATATGGTGGGAACCCTTTATCTGAATCTTGAATCCCACACCATTTTATGATAAAATACAGACATTCCAAAATGGAATCTAGAACTATGTGGCCTGATCCTGACTCCTTGCATACCTTGGTGAGTCATAGCAACCATAGCTTACAGGCTATCTGGAACATTATCAGGAAGATTAAGCTGTTACACAGCCCATTGTCTTTGTTGATGAATGATTAACACTGTCTGGCAGCTTCATTTTTGCACCTGAAAGTCTAACTGTGGATGTCTTCCAGAATAAGCCTATTCAAAATATAGATCCAGTGTCAATAATTATACATTCACATACAAAAATTACGCAGGCACACAGCTGTCAAAATTATATCATACCACTGTGAAGAATATGGGGGTCAGTGACACAATGCCTGAAACATTGGTTTATGAACTAATGCATCTTTTGAAGAGAGGAAGCTTTCTATATATTTTGTTACTTTGCATGGAAAGGTAGCATATATTCTGAGCGTCTCTTCATAGCTGGATTACTGGTTACTTACATCTGCCGGAGCTCATATGAAGTTTATGTTGTGATTGACTTAAGACAGAAGTTAGGCATATCTCTTCTATTTGACATTGAAAGCAATAGTATATACTGCATATGAGCTCCTGCAGATGTAAGTAACCAGTAATCCAGGTTTTTGAGGGGGTGGGTAAGAAGATAAGACAAGATACAGGTATAACACTCATTTGTGTTGCAACCCTGCATATTTGTATTTTAAAGACAAAATAATATTGGTCTTAATTGAAAAGTGCTAATGTAAATCTTAGCCCTCAGGAAGCATCACTTCTTAAAAATTTAATTTGGATACAGTTGATGCTAGGGGTGAATGATATGAATTGGTACATGTTCTATGTTTAATGCTTGGGCAATGTAAATTACTAATTAGTTTAATAATTGTGGTTTCAAAAAGAATATTTTTTTGCTCGCTATAAAATAATTCTTTCAGAGATACTTGAATCTTCAATTATATAATTATGTCGGTGTGTATATGGGGAGACCCAATATTTTCAACACTAAAAACAGGGCATTGTGTTTCCTGTCAGAGTAAACAGATGTCTTTAAAGTCAAGGCTCACATTATTATTGCAGTTAGGATGACTTGATCTGGTCTTTTTTCTGTGAATCTTCTTCCCATGGGAATGCCAGAATATTTGGTTGAAATCCTGGTCCTACTGCTATCAGTGATAAAACTCCTATTTGCTTCACAGGGAGAAGGATTTTACCCTCTTGCTTTTTCCAGTGACCAGGTAAAAACATGCTGTGTGAACTTTTTATTACTGTCTAAGCATGTTTACCTGCAGTACTTGCAATAGAGCCTTTGTACTAATACTTCTTTTTTTAGTCTTTTATACCATCAGAAAGGTTACATCTTCCTAGGCTGCTCTCAGACAAAAAGGAATTTACCTTGTGTTTTCCTTACTTTAATGAGAGCTGTTATCACTATAAAAGTCAGCTTAATGCATATTACATATATTGCCTGAAATATTGCAGTTTAAGACCATATTTTTTTTGTTAATTAGAATAAAAGCTGCTACAGTCTGATGTGATATTATTGTAGGGAAAAAGCAGAATTCTAGGGAGTAAATCCTATGCTAGTATAGAGGGTTATTTTTTATTGGATAAGAATAGAGTAGCACCTATTAACACCAACAGAGATTCTGACCCTAGAACAAGAAACTACTACCATGTAGAATTGCATCTCTTTGACAGGAGTCCAGTATGACATGCAGAAATATATTACAAGTAGAAATAAATATGATTTCTAAATACAGGAGGATCCTAAAACTCATTTTCTACCAATTTTTCATACCTAAATCCATAAGAAAGTATCACTTGATTAGCTCTTACATTACAAAATTTACATTCTCTATGTTGAGGATTCAAATATCTGTCTGTTCATTTTTGCTCTGTCTCCCTCCATTTACTTCTGTATCTCATCCTGTCTGACAGCTACTTCTAGATGTTCTGCCTTCAGCTTAATCTTAACATAGCCAAAAATAACCCCCTAAAGTATCTTCACGAACTCTCTTCACTCCTCCCAATTCATGTCATTGCTGACAACGCTACCATCCTGCCTGTCTGTTGTGACTATTAACTAGAGATAATCTCTCTCTCTGTCCCTCTCTCTCACCACATCATCAAGGTATGTCATTTTCCCCCGTCTTTTCCTCCACAGCCCAATCCCTTTCAGGCTTCTTGGCATGCAAATCACTTTCCTACAGGTTAAAAAAAATCAGGATTTTTTTTTTATGTTGTGGGGAACAAAACAACATATTTCTAAAAGTACAGGTTGAACTTCTATCATCTGACACCATTGGGACCTGATTGGTGCTGGACAAAGAATTTCCTGCACTGTCGAAGGGCAATATTGTCTACCACATTGCCAACAATTTCACTGCTTACTGAGCTCTTAGAAGACAATTAGGGGTAAATTACAGTTAAATAACAACACAGAACACTGACAGGAAGGACTGATGTCTGTAAACAAACTCTGTGGGACAATGGGAGACTTGAGCACACCCATCATTAGTGGTCGTGCAGCTAACTGAAATCACGCCAGATTATGGACATTGCTGAATGGGAGAGTTCTGGATTAGAGACGTTCAAAATGTGCCTGGTTACATTGGGAAAAAGAGATACTAATTGGAGGTAACCATATAAATACCTTTAAAGGATCTGATCTTAAACTTAAAAATGGTGTTACTTCAGCAGCTATTATTGAACTATGTTGTACTGAATGGATAACCAGTTTCCTGATAACTGAATTGGTAGTCATGATTTTTTTTTCCACAAAAGAAATAGATTAAGCCATTTTTGTTTGTTTTTATATAAATGTTTCTACAAGTCTTCATCACAAACACTGAAAATTAACCATAGTACCAGGCAAAATATTTGACAATATAGTAAACAACAGAATTGTCAGACATATAGATGAATATCATTTGTTGGGGTAATGTCAACATGGTTTCCGTAAAGGGAAATCATGCCTTACTAATTTACTATAGTTCTTTGAGGGGGTCAATAAGCATGTGGACAAGGGGGATCCAGGCGATATAGTGTACTTAGATTCCCAGAAAGCCTTTGACAAGGTCCCTTACCAATGACTCGTCAGTAAGGTAAGTTGTCTTGGGATCAGATGGAACGTCCTCATGAGTTGGTAACTGGTTAAAAGACAGGAAATAAAGAGTAGGAATAAATGCTCACTTTTCAAAATTGAAAGAAGGAACTAGTGGAGTCCCCCCCAGCAGCCTCTCCTGGGACCACTCATTCAAGATATTAATAAATGTTCTGGAGAAAGAATAATCAGTGAGGTGGCATGATTTTCAGATGAAACCAAATTGCTCAAGATGTGAAATAGCTTCAAAAGGATCTTGCAAAACTGTGTGATGGGACAACAAAATGGCAGCTGAAATTCAATATTAATAAATGCAAAGTAATGGATATTGGAAAATATAATCCCAACCATACATATAAAACAATGGGGGAATAAATTAGCTATTACAATGCAGGAGGGAGATCTTGGAATCCTTATGTATAGTTCACTGAGAACATCTGCATGATTTAAAATGACAATCAAAAAGCTAACAGAAAGCTGAGAATCATATAGAAAGATATATATAGTAAGACAGAAAATAACTTATTGCTTCTTTATAAATCCATGGCACACCCACATCTTGAATACTGTGTGCAGATGCAGCTGCCTCATCTCAGAAAAAAGAAACATTGGAATTGTGAAAGGTTCAGAAAAGGGAAACAAAGACTACGTCTACACTAGCCAAAAACTTCAAAATTACCATGCAAATGGCCATTTCGAAGTTTACTAATGAAGCACTGAAATACATATTCAGCACCTCATTAGCAAGTGGGTGGCCGCGGCACCTTGAAATTGATGTGGCCCACCACCGTGTGGCTCGTCCAGACGGGGCTCCTTTTCAAAAGCACCCCGCCTACTTCGAAGTCCCCTTATTCCCATCTGCTAATAGCCCCATCTGGATGAGCTGCACAGCTGTGAGCCACATCAATTTTGAAGTGCTGTGGCCACCTGCTTGCTAATGAGGTGCTGAATATGTATTTCAGTGCTTCATTAGTAAACTTTGAAATGGCCATTTGCGCGGCCATTTTGAAGTTTTTGGCTAGTGTAGACACAGCCAAAATGATTCCGGTTATGGAATGGCTACCATGGCTACACTAGGGGAAAACTTTGAAATTGGCATGCTAATGACCAAATCAGAGAATACTAAAGAGGCACTGAAATGAATATTCAGTTCCTCATTAGCATGCTGACAGCCATGGCACTTTGAAAGTGCTGTGTTTTGCTCACTCGCGGCTCATCTATACAGGGTCTTTTTCAAAAGGACCCTGCAAATGTTGAAATCCCCTTATTCTTATCAGCTGGAAAGGACCCCCATGTAGATGAGCCGTGCGCGAGCAAAATGCAGCATTTTCAAAGTTCCGCAGCCAGCAGCATGCTAATGTGGCACTGAAAATCCATTTCAGCACCTCGTTCGTATTCTTCAATTTGGCCATTTGCATGGCCATTTTGAAGTTTTCCTCTAGTGTAGATGTAGCCAAGGTGAAGAGAAATTAATAAGACTAGGACTTTTCAGCTTGGAAAATGGCTAAGGAAGAATATAAGAAAAGTCTGTAAACTCATGATTGGTATGGAGAAAGTAAATAAAATACTTATTTACTCCTTCCCATAACCTAAGAACTAGAAGTAACCAAATGAAATTAATATGCAACAGGTTTAAAGCAAAATAGGAAGCAGCTTTTCACACAAGGTACAGTGAAGCTGTGGAACCCCCTGATAGAGTATGTTGTGAAAGTCAGGATTTAAACAGAATTCAAAAAAGAGGTAGATAAATTCATGGATGATTGTTCCATCAATTGATATTTGCCAGGGCAACAGGGATGGTGTCCTTAGCCTGTTTGCCAGGGCTGGAAATATGTGACAAGGGCTGGAGCACTTGATGATTATCTGTTGTAGTCATTCCCTCTGAGGTACATTCTTATGTTCTTAAAACAAGCAGGGAAGACATATCCAGTTGTATCATTTTTTTTTCTCCTCAGAGGCCTCCCTCCCCAACCTTTTCTACCATTTGTGGAGATTTTTTGGCGGGGCAAAATTCCATGCCCCCAAAAATCTAAATTGGACAGTCCTCAAGGAAATGTCCATTTTGAAAAATTGCAACTAGCCGTAATTTAAATTTTTGTGACATTGAACTTTTCACGGTGTACTACTGACATGGAAAATATGATTGAACTGACAACTGTTTGAAGGTGCACCGTCAAATACCTGTTGCCAAATGTAATATGTATGCAATATGTAGATATAGCTAAAGGGATTTTATGTTACTGGCTCTTTTCAGGATTGATCAATACTTTATTTGGAAATTTTTTCAAGCAAATATTTTCATAAATATAATGCAGGTTTTTGTTGGGGAAAAACACAAACCACTAAAAAGCTGGGTTTGACCCATTAATTTTAGTTACCAAAATGTGACAGAAAAGTTTATTTTCACCTTTACATTTTTGATCAACACCCAACATTTGAAAAATGACTTCAAAATTTTTCACTGAGAAAATAATTCCCACTTGTGTCCTAATTACTCTTCTCAAAAAAGTGAAAGAGAGGAAAAAGTTTAAAATTCTGATATGTGTGACAGAGTAAATGTTTTATTTGTAAAAATTAAACTTCTTTATTTCTTTTGATAATGTACTTGGTCAATTTTTTTGTAATGAAAAAGTAAACTTGATTAAAATATCTTTAACCTGTAAATCATAAGTTAAGAGACTGAAGTCTCACTAAAATGACAATTCCCAGTCTCTTTGATTATTTGCTATCTTATCATGTCTTTCTTTCTATGTTTGTTTGTAGTTGCATATTACCTCAGAGTGGAGTGCTTTTGTGGGCTGTTTTAGTTAAGATGAACACTAATCAATGTGTAGAAATATAAACAAACAAACAAATAAATAAATAAATAAATAATGCTGAAAAAACTCCTCCACTTGAAATAAAACATCTTCAGGAAGGGTGTTGTATCTACTAACAAAGTCTAAAACATGGGCTCTAAAATATTTATTATGGACTATAATGTGTGTTCATGGATGGGGGAATTTAAATCAGTGTTCACTGTATCCCTGGATAATTTGAATTCCTACCTTAATAAAATCTTGGTACATGACTATTACAATATTTTCCCTACATCTTTCCTTTTCCTTTGTTAGTAGCAGCTAACATATATTCCCTCTGGAAGTTCAAAAAACAAAACTTCTTCTTCGTATTACTTTGTGTCTGCACCGGATTGATATGCATTACATCTGAATTTTGCCTTGTCTTTGAAGAGTGTTGAAAACAAAAAGTCAGAATCCAGTGCCAGAGGAAAAAAAGATATTTTCCAACTCTCATATCCCCTACCTTTCTTATCCTTCTCCCACTCACTCACTCCCTACCCCAAAGACATCACATCAAAGAAATGAGAACTGTCAGTTTCTGAGGTGATACAAGAATGTGGAAGCAAAGTTATCTGGTGTGAAAATGAAATATATTCCACTGTTGCAGTTCATGATGGTGGCCTTGCCAGAGTGCTTTAATGCACCTGGTTTCTCTGACCAAGTTTCTTGTGTAATAAAGAAAGGAGTGAAATAGGGAGGGAAGAAGTGGGGCTATTTTCATTATGTAGGAATGGGAAAGCTTCAGCATCAAAATTGTTTTGGATTTCTTCCCTGCAAAGGCACATCTTCGTCTCATTGTTCTGAAGGAGTCAGCGTTAATGGGAAACCATGTGATCAGTTGGTTTATTGGACTTTTTAATGGTAAGAAGTTTTCAAATTGAAAACTACAAAAGTATTTGGGTGCTGATGATGTATATATTTGAGTTATTTCATTTGTGTGTGTGCATGGATTTATCAACTTCAATGTACATTACTGGTAGAAAAACTTAAGGGTTTTTTGTTGTTTGTTTGTTTGTTTGTTATAAATAAAGACCCCCTAAGAACAATTGTTTAATTTGGGGGAAATGTAGGCAGTGAGAATATGTTCAAAGTGAATTCTTGCATGCCATCTCAAGGGGAAACAGGCTTTCTTGAAGCTGAAAAGCGTGCAATGGAGGCCGAGCACTGCTAAATTCAGCTTATTCCAGTGTTAGCAAAGTACACCGCTTTCTGAGTCTTTTGGCAGAACCATTTTACTTAGATAAGCTATGAGGCTCACTAACTGTTATGATGCTGAAAATGGTTACTGGAACCAGAGAGGTCCAGATCAGCAAAATGCTTGAGCAGATGCCTAAAGATAAGCATGTGCTTTGTTGAAGAAAGGCCAAAGACTTCCAACAATACTAACAGTGAACTAGCCTCAGCCACCATGCAATAGTTTGGTATTTCAGCCAATGTAGATCAGGCTTAAATATGAGTCTACTCTTGCATTTTCTGGGAAATCTCCCACTGTCTTCAGTTTCATCTTGAGTTTCCACCTTTGCTCAGAACAGGCTGAGACTATATCTACACTGCAATAAACTTCAATGCTGGCCCTTGCAGCTGACTAGGGCTCAGAATTCGGACTGTTTGATTGCAAAATAGTTGTACTGGCTTCAGTATAAGCTCTTGCTCTTGGACCCTGAAAGGAAGGCGGGTCGTAGAGCTCAGTGTACAGCCTTACACCTCAATCTTCATTTCAATTAAATCACCCTTTCGCCCCAGTCCCATCAATTCCAGGTCTGCTGTTACAGTCCAGCCATGGGAGTCAAGTAGGGTTGACATATCTTTGGATGTCTCATGAGTAAAAAATGCCTGACTCCTGTCTACACTAGTGCTTCCTCTGTAACTACTGAGTGCACTAATTTTAATACTGTAGTGGGAGATTTTCTGAAAGTTTTTGTTGTACAAAACGTTTTAATGTTAACTAGGAATTTCATTGTGAGACTTCAAATATTACTCTGCTTATCTAGTCCTGTTTCTGATTGTTCCTATATTTATTTGTATTATGGTAGTAATGTAAAAGCTCCATATTACTCGGTATTATACAAAAAACAGCCAAAAATTGGGCAGGTTTATTTGTTTATTTATTTGTTGGCAGAAGCTACCTGAATGTGCTATTTTATTGTTTTAGTATAATGTAACTCATTATTATATTAGAAGTAAATTTGTGAAAGCTTTTATTGGCTAGACTGCCTCAAACTGTACTTTGAGCAGAAAACAAGTAAGTGTTCAAAATACTAACTTGACTACATTTTGGAACAATGAGTCATCATCCCAAATTGTATTAAAATTACAAATACTAGACAGCAACAAATTTGTATTGTTTGAAATTATTAAAGGACTTTTTAGATCAATTTCTAATAGTTAATATTAAGATCAGCCATTAAAATATAATTGACAGAATCACAGTCATAGGGCTGCAAGGGACCTTAGGAGGTCTTCTAGTCCAGCCCCCTGTTTCAAGCAGGATCAACTCCCACTAAGTCATCCCAGCCAGGACCTTGTCAAGCCGGGACTTAAAAACCTCTAGGGATGGAGAATCCACCTCCTGTCTAAGCAACATATTCTAGTGCTTCATCAAACCCTTGTGAAGTAGTTTTTCCTAATATCCAACCTACATCTCTCCCTCTTTAACTTCAGACCATTACTCCTTGTTCTACCATCTGACACCACTGAGAACAGTTTCTCACCCTCCTCTTTAGAGCTCCCCTTCGGGAAATTGAAGGCTGCTATTAAATCACCCCTCAGTCTTCTCTTCTGTAAACTAAACAAGCCCAGATCCCTCAGCCTATCCTCATAGGTCTTGTGCTCCAGCTGCTTAATCATTTTTGTTGCCCTCCCCTGAACTGCTCCAGCAAATCCACATCCTTTTTAAACTGGGAGGGCCCAAAACTGAACACAATATTCGAGATATGGCCTCACCAGTGCCGAATAGAGGGAAATAACTACTTCTCTAAATCTGCTCAAAATGCTCCTCCTAATGCATCCTAGTATGCTGTTAGCCTTCTTGGCTAAAAGGGCACACTGTTTACTCATATCCAGCCTTTCATCCACCATAACATTTTCTGTCATACTACTGCTGAGCCAGTCAGTCCCCAGCCTATAACAATGCTTGGGATTCTTCCTCCCCAGGTGCAGGACTCTACACTTCTCCTTGCTGAATTGCATCAGATTTCTTCTGACCCAGTCCTCCAATTTATCCGTTACTCTGGATTCCCTCTCTATCCTTCAACATATCTACCTCTTCCCCTAGTTTTGTGTCATCTGCAAACTTGCTGAGGGTGCAATCCAGTCCCCCAACCAGGTCATTAATAAAGATATTAAATAACACTGGCCCCAGAACTGAGCCTTGTGGCACTTCACTTGAAACTGACCACCATCCGGATATTGAGACATTGACCACTACCCGTTGGGCCCGACCATCCAGGCAGCTTTCTATCCATCTTGTAGTCCAAGGATCCAATCCATATTTCCTTAACTTATGGACAAGAATGTTGTGGGAGACCATATCAAAAGCTTTGCTGACATCAAGGTATATTACGTCCACTGACTTCCCCATGTCCGCAGATCCTGTTACCTCGTCATAGAAGCTAATCAAATTGGTTAGACAGGACTTTCCCCTCGTGAATCCATGTTGGCTACTTTTGATCACTTTCCCCTCTTCCAAATTCTGCAAAAAGGAATCCTTGAGGATCCCCTCCATTATTTTCCCAGGGATTGAGGTAAGACTAATCAGTCTATAGTTCCCTGGACTGTCCTTCTTTCCTTTTTTAAAGATGGGCACTACGTTTGCCTTTTTTCAGTCATCTGGTATCTCCTCAAACTCCAAGGGTGTGTCTACAAGTGCACAGTATTTCGAAAAGACTGCCCCTCTTTCAAAAGAACGAAGGGAGCGTCTACATGTGCCATGAGCTCTTGCAATTTGAAATTGAAGAAAAACAGCCCAGACATCGAAAGCTGGACCCCGATCTCGTACAGGAAGAGTGCCACCTGTTGAAAAACAACATCAAAATAAGGCATGTGTAAATGCGCCACAGCCCGCTCTTTTGAAGGAGAAGTCCTCCACGACAGCGCCCAGGCCGAGCTCAGAGACATCCTGCCCTGCCAAGTGGAGCTCTATGACCCACGCATCCAGCTACTCTTAAAGCCACACGGACCCAGAAGCCCCGTGGCAGGAAGCTGAGAGCAGGCAAGCTGTGAAAGCATGAGCGCCAGGCATCCCACCTTCTCAGTCACCCCCGAAGACAGCGACAGGCACATGGCCACCACCCGGAAGTCTCCCAAGCCCCAGGGTCCCCCCTCAGAGCCCTGCACAGGGCTCCCAGGGGTCCGTCCCAGAAAAAAAGAAGAAGGGCACCTCCAGGATGGACCATGAATTCAGAGACCTCCTGGGCCTCTGGAGAGAAGAGGAGGTCCTCCAGGAGATGGGGGTAAAGCAGAGGAATGCCACTGCCTTCGCCCACCTGGCCCAGGAACTGTCCAGCCAAGGGCACCCAGAGCAGACCCCGAAGCAAGTCCAGAGCAGAGTTATGTTGCTCCGGCTGGGGTATGCCCAGGTCCAGGATGAGGCTGGGTGCTTAGAGGCAGGCCCCTTCCCCTGCCCCTACTATCGGGAGCTCCACAGCTTCCTGGGGCCCCAGGACAGCTCCCCACTCAAAGCAGTCCTGGACAGCTCAGCAGACCAGCCTGAGCTGGAGGATCTGCAGGAGTCAGGACCAGCCAGCCTGAGGCAGGGGGCAGACTCCACCCAGGACTCGTCCAGCGAGGAGGGTGACCTAGTTATTGATGTCCCCTTGTGGTAGTCCAGCTGGGCCATGGGGAGCCAGGAGTCCCTAGAGATCATCAAGGTCCACCTCAGTAAGTGCAGAGCAGGGCCAGCACCCCAGTGGGCAGGACAGGAGTGGCACCCCTTCCAGTGGACCGGGCACAGGCCCAGAGGCCCAGCGCCAGACACCCCGGCTGGCCACAGCCCTGAACATGCCCTCTGCACCTGCCAGCGCAACCCAGCACCCAGACTCGTGGACAGTTCCAGACACCCAGTTGTCCAATGGGATGCCTGTGGGCCAGCCCACACCCAGGGATGATCCCATGGCGGGGGAAGCCCATGTGCACTTGATGCCACAGGGATGCCATGCCCACCATGGCCAGGCCACAGGGAGGGATGGAGGAGGTGGGGCCTCAGGGGAGAATGGGAGACGAGGTCCTGCTCTGAGACTGACCTGCTATCCATCACCCCTTGCAGGTGCAACAAGTGAGGGCCCACACAATCCATCGTTGTCTGTGGTCCCCAAGAACCCCCCAGAGGCATTGGACAGGGGTCAGGCACCTCCAGCAGCAGCATCACGCCAGGTGCGCAGCTGTAGGTTGCAGTGGCACATGGGAGATGACCCCACCAACCTCTGACAGGCAGAGCTTATGGAGCACCGCCTCTGGTTGGAGCAGTCCAACCTGGCATGGCAGAGGAAGGCCTGGGACCGGCTCATGTCCCGCCTGGATGCCATCTACGGGACTTTGTAGGAGTACGTGGGCAATGTGGCCTGGCTCTCCGCACCCCCCTCAACTGCCCAACTTCCTGAGCCTCCTACGGGCCCCCGCCAAAAGGTCTCACCCAGGATCCTCTACCCACCCCCCACAGAGTCCTCCACCCCACCCCACACTGATGCCCCCTCTGCCATCCCACCATGTCCCTATCTTCTGGTGCTCCCTGCCCTGTCCCAGCCCCTGTGTGTCACCCACTGCCAGCGAGAAGAGAATCCCGGGGCTGGTGTGTCTCTAGGCCCACAACCCCCTTGCCCAAGTGACCTTCCCAATTCTGGCACCCTCCCAACCCCCTCCAGATTCTGGTCACTCCTCCCCCCTCTCCCAGGTCTGGCACCCTTCCCACCCCACCCCCCTCTCCTCCAAGGTTGGGCCCCCTGTCCCGCAACATACAGGGGCGTCACCCTGTGCACCTTGTAAATAGCTGGACTTTTATACCACAGTTTTTTATTGTTTATTGGTAAAGTTTTATATTGTGCACCAATGAACATGTCCCATGGTCCCATGGGGGGAGGCATGGGTGCAGTGGTGGTGGCAGTGCAGGTGGTCGGGGGGGTGAATGTTTTGGGGGAGGGTGAGAGGTGGGCATTGTGGTGGTCAGTGCGGCCCCAGGGCAAGACTTACACGAAGGGCCTCCCGGATCCAGACACCGTCGCTGTTCACCTGTCAGCTGGCGACAGTGGCTGGCTGCTCAAACCCCAAGGTGGCCTCAGCTGCCCACCCCTGGATGTAGAGATCCCCCTTACCCTCCACAATGTTGTGGAGGATGCAGCAGGAGCCCACCACTTGTGGGACATTGAGCATCCCCATCTTGGGGCAGGAAAGAAGGCACCGCCACTGCCCCTTGAGGAGCCCAAAGGCCCGCTCGACCATGTGCCAGGCCTGGTTGAGGTGTGTTTTGAAGAGCTCCCTGCTGGGGTTGAGGTGGCCAGTATAGGGCCGTGTCAGCCATGGCAATAGGGGGTATGCCGCATCCACAACTATGCATAGCGGCATGGTGGTGTCACCAACCAGCATTTCGCACTGGGGGATGAAGGTGCCGGCCTCCATATGCCGCCACAAGCTGGAATTGTGGAATAACCTGGCATCATGGGTTTGCCTTGACCAGCCCATGTAGATGTCCATGAACTGGCCTTTTTGGTCCACCAGGGCCTGGAGGACCACCGAGTGGTAGCCTGTCTAGTTGACATAACGGCTGATGCTGTGTGGTGGGGTGCAGCTGGGGATGTGTGTCCCATCGAGGGCACCAAAGCAGTTTGGGAACCCCAATGAGGAGAAACCCTCGGCGTTGGCATCCAGGTCCCCAAAACAGATGACCCGGTGCAGGAGCATGGCGTTCAGGGCATGGACAACCTGCAGTCAGGGAGACCATGCACTCTCCTGAGGGTGTGGCAAGGTGTTCCCAGCCAGCCACCCTCTCCTGCTTCTCCAGCCAGAGACCTTCCTCCTGGTCCTCCCTGGCCAGCAACCTCCGAGGGTACCCTGTGCCCATGGGTCCCTTCCCTTTTCCCATGGTGGGAGTGTGCCCCAGGCCCGGCTTACCTCTGTGAGCACCTCTCTGACAGTGGCCTTGGCCACCCCAAACTGGTGGACAAGTGAGAGTCTGTGGTGGCCTGTTTCCATACCACAATGGCAATTGGCTTCTTGAGGGGGAGTGCAGGCCACATGGTGGTGTCCTGATGCCTCAATGCAGGTGCCAGCCAGTGACACAGCTCCTGGAAGGTGTTCCGGCTCATGCAAAAGTTCCGGAGCCAGGTGGTATCATCCCATTGCCCCAGAATCAGTCGCTCCCACCAGTCTGTGCTGTTGGGGTGGCTTCAAAGAGGCCGGGGTGCCAGGAGGCAGTGTGCAGGCTGGGTGCACTCTGTGTCCTCAAGGGGGCTGTTCTGTCTCCCAAGGAGGAGGGGCCAGCTACAGCAACTGTGCAGAAAAGGTGGGCAACAGTGCCCATGATGTCTGCATCCGGTGAGAGGAGCAGGTTTCGTCGGCCATTTTGCTGCTGCGTTGGGGTCCCGCATTGCTCCTGGCAGTTTGGCAGGCCTTGGCTAGTGCAGGGCAGGGGAACTGAAGGGGGGTCTTTAAGGCAGCAGCTGGCTGAGGGCCCCAAAAGTGCTTGGTGTCCATGAAACCCCGTTTGCAGCATCTCTTCCTCCCTTCTTTCAAAAGAGCACTCGTACACGTGTAGATGCTCTCTTTCAAAATAATGGGACGGAGTCTTCAAAAGAGTGGGTCAGAACTGCAATCCGCCTTTGCCATGTGGTCCTGTTCTTTCACAAGGAGGTATATCAGTTTCTGAATTTTGATTTTGCTCTTTTGATGGTGGGCTCCTGTGTAGACACAGCCCAAGAGTCTTCAAAGATAATGGCCAAAGGTTCAGCAATGACACCTGCCAATTCCCTTATTACCCTCCAGACCCAAGGATTTGTGCACATCTAGCTTTTATAGATAGCTCAGAACTTGTTCCGTCCCCACAGATGGCTGCCCTCCACCTTCCCATACTGCATTGTCTAGGACCGTCCTGTGGAAGTTTACTTTCTCCATGAAGACTGAGGCAAAAAAAAGCATTGAGTACCTCAGCTTTTCCTACATCATCTGTCACTAGGTTACCTGCCTCATCCAGTAATGATCCCACACCTTCTCTGATAACCCGTTTATTGTGAACATGCCTGTAGAAACCCTTCTTGTTACTCTTCACATCCCTTGCCAGCTGCAGTTCCAATTGTGCTTTCTGTTTACTGATTACTGCCCGGCATTCTCCAGCCGTATGTTTATACTCCTCCTTAGTTAAGTGTCCACGTTTCCATTTCCTGTATGCATCCTTTTCGAGTTTAATCTGACTAAGGATTTCCCTGTTAAGCCAAGCTGGTTGTCTACCATGTTTGAATTTCTTACTGTGCAGTGGGATGGTTTGTTCCTGTGCCTTCAGTAAGACTTCTTCAAAATACTGCCAGTTCTCGTGAACTTTTTTCCCCTTTATCTTCATTTCCCAAGGGATCCTGCTCATCAGTTCTCTCAGGGAGTTGAAGTCTGCTCTTTTGAAATCAAGGGTCTGTATGTTACTGCTCACCCTTCTTCCTTTCGTCCGGATCCTGAAATCTACGATCTCATGGTCGCTGCAGCCCAGGTTTCCACCTACTTCTATTTCTCCTACTAGTTCTTCCCTATTTTAGCAGATCAAGTTGCGTACAGCCCCTGGTCAGTTCCTTCAGCACTTTTACTAAGAAGTTATCCCCAACATTTTGCGAGAACTTCCTGGATTGTCTGTGTGATGATGTATTGGTCTCCCACCAAATGTCTGGATATAGCATATTAGCATTGGTTGTTTAACTTTTAACTCATACTTAAAACTGTAAAACTTTAGAATAAATGCTCTTTACCATAGTAATTAACAGATACAAATGTTAAACATTTGGAAATTTATCTTAATATAAATTACTTCTTTTTTATTGCAAATATGCCCATGGATTCCTGATATGATGCTACTTCACGTGGAATCCTGGCATGCTTTGCCAACATTTCAAGAGTCTTTTTAATGATATGTTCAAATAATAGTGCGGGTAGGTCCAGGAAAGCTCTGTTTTCACTGTTTCTTCTGCTCAGAAGAGTTACCATATTTCATTTTGATGTATTAATTTAAAAGTGTTGTCACAGGCCCTGAAATGGATCTATTCACATATGCAAAATGAATCAAAATTAAGGTCTTATTTTGCCTTCTTCCCTTCTTACTTCAAACTTGAATCTCCTACTTTTTTGGACTTAGTTTAGAGAAGAGGGAAAAGAAAGATGTACACATATGGCACCTGCCTTACCCACTCATTTCACAGCTGTTTCATCCGCTACCTCTCCTTCTCAGACAAGTGCTTCTCTTTCTTACAGATTTCAGCTGACTTCTTAAGATAAATGTACTCACTGATGAATGACAGCAGTAGCAAGAGTCTGTGCTCGATATGAGTATAACAGAGGCCAGGCTCAGGCCCCTTTGAAGTTGTGCTCTTTTATCTCCTAGACAATGAAGAGAAAATGATGCAGGATTCTAGAGCCTGGCTAAAATTTAAAAAAGCCTATAGTAAGTAAGTATTTAATTCTTTTTTAATTTAGATAACTTATTGGACTAATTCTACTTAAGTCTGTTAAATGTACATATACCCCTATTGTTTTCGTTCTTATTCACTCCTAGGGGACTTTTTAATAAGAGTTTTTGCCATTTATTTTCAAATTCGAAGAGAAAATACCATTTCCTTTTTATATATGTGCATATATATAAACTATATATAATATATATATATATTTCCCCACACACTTGGAGTTCTCCAGTACTTTCTCCCTGTATTTACCTACCTAATTTGGTTCACTGTCTCATTTGTTATTGGCAAGAATTAATATCAATATTCAAGACAAAACTATATAAACCATTTAAAGGATGGTTTCCTGTTTAACTTTGTATTGATAGGAGTTCACAGTGTCTCAGGGACAGACTGTTCTTTGCATATACAACATGTGATGACCATGTAAAAACTGTCAAAGGGAAATGATTAATAATGATTTGTGAGAATCCGTGATTTGTTTTCATATGAACTCTCTGGCCATAAAGCTTCTGTTATATCCTGCGTACAGATACATGTGCATGGCCAACAAACATGCATATGGCCATCTTTACTCAAGCAAGCAACCCCACTGAAATAAAAAAGAAGACTACTCAGAAGAGTATGATTTCACATATTTACAGGTTTATTGGATCAGCTCCAGGTATAATACATAGCTGTGTCCTGTGTTCCTTGCAAGCTGAGAATTTGGGTGGCCACCCAGGAGAGATGCAGATGCTGCCCAGCTGATTAGCACAGCATCCACACTTCCAACAGCAGGCAGCATGCGTTTCTGCCGGTGGTGCACATCCTTGCTGCATGTAAACAAATTATTCTACCCATTGATGGAAAAAAAATAGAAGGAAACTCTGGTTGTGTTCTGTGTATATGGTTTTTAATGGGTCACTATTCCATCAATCATCTGTCAATGTGCTACCAATCCTGCTAGTAAGATAACATATTTTACTATGTCTACATTTAGTGCTTGGCTGCAGCTCTGCAACATTCATGTTCCTACTTTATTAGTAGGCTTTACCAGTGGCCTAATCCTCGCTGCTCAGAGATGACGATTTTTGACTTGGACTGGTCACCTATGTTTGCTGGGTGAACCTTCTCTTGGCATTAGGTGCCTATGTCCTTTCTAGCAAAAATGGTGGTGGTGTCACCAAACCTTGAATCCAGTGGCTTGTACATTTGTCCAGATGGTAGGAGACCTGAGTACAAATCCCTCTTCTGCTTGTCAGGGGAGCAGGGATCTGAATGCACATTTTGGATCTCAATGGCAGTAATATGAAGATTAAAGCTGGTGAGCTGCAAGTGGCTATTTAACGTGTCCTAAAGCCCATGATATTAAAACACAGAGTGATTTACATATTAATTCATCAACCACGATGCTTGTACTCTGTTATTGACTAATTATAACTATAAAATATTATTTAGTTTGACATTTTTGAAATTTTAATATATACATATAAATAAAAGCTAAATATTTACCCAGTCATACTGTTAAAATAGGAACAGTGTCAAAGCAAATAAAACAATTCACACTACTGTGGCTCATTTGGTTTATGTTAATCACTAATTAAGTTACTGAACCACTGTTATCTGAGTATCACTTCTCTAAGGAGATTGCCTTCCCATGAGGTCTTCCAAGCCTGATCTTTCTCAGTCTCCGCTGTTAAAGCTGTTCTGCTTTGACCTTGGGTCTCCCAACCTCCATGTGAGTACCTAAAATACTAGGCAGCAGTATCATTTTCATGGGTTTGACTGAATTAATATTTATTTATACAAAGCAGAATAGCTTCAGAAGGATATATGTGAACGCTCTGCATCTCTCGCCCCCCCAATGGTTTGGGAACTATCTCCCAGAAAAGAGTTATATTGTTTCAAATCCTTGGTCCCCATCATACAAAAGGCATAGTTTGAACCAGGGTCTCCTGCACAAGAATGAGTGCTCTAGCTACCTGTTTAAAGAGTATTCAGACACAAAAAATGAAAACTTGTCTGTGCAAAGAGTACATGGTGCACGTGACCGGTTTCATTCTTACTTTCCCACAACTGATGCTGTGGAGATATGGTATCACCTTTGACTGTGACAACAGCATCCTGGGTTCAAATCATGCTATAGACAGACATTTATGCACATCTGATGAGCTCCAATAAGAATGAAACCAGCCATGTGTTAACATGGTTTCATCAGAACTTTATTCTAATGAATATAGTCAACCCTGACAGGGGTGGGCTTATAGTTCACTTGCTTGTGAATGTAGCACAAGTGGCCAACAGAAGCTGGGAGGATTTGCAGGTTCTTTGGAGGACAGAGTTCTAATTCAAAATGAGCTGGACAAACTGGAGAGATGGTCTGAGGTAAACAGGATGAATTTCAATAAGGACAAATGCAAAGTACTCCAAGCAGGAAAGAACAATCAAAGTCATACATACAAAATAGGAAGTGACTACCTAGGAAAGCTAAATATAAGTCAACCATGTGAAACTGTTGCAAAAAATAAAATAAAATAAAATAAAATAACAGGAGTGTTGTAAGCAGGACCAAACAAGTAATTTTTCCACTCTCCTCTGTTCTGATTAGGCCTCATCTGGAGTATTGTGTCCAGTTCTGGGTGCCACAGTTCAGGAAAGATGTTGAGAAATTGGAGAAAATCCAGAAAAGAGGAACAAAAATGATTATAGGTTTAGAAAACATTGCCTATGAGGGACAACTGAAAGAACTGGTGTTGTTTAATTTGAAAAAAGAAGACTGTGAGCAGGCATAATCATTTTCAAGTATGTAAAAGGGTGTTACACGGAAGAGGGAGAAATATTTTTGTCCTTAACCTCTAATGATAGAACATGAAGCATTGGGCTTAAATCACAGCAAGGAAGGCTTAGGTTGCATATTAGGAAAAAAAATTCTGGTTAAACACTGGAATCAATTGGGAGCTTGTGGAGTCTCCATCAATGAAAATAGTTAAGAGCAGATTAGATAAACCCCTGTCAGGGATGGTTTAGAGGGCGCTTGGTCCAGCCGTGAATGTAGGAGAGTGGACTCAAGGTCCCCTCCATTGCTAGTATTTTTTGATTCTATGATCTCTGGAACCTCTTGCTCACATTAATTCAATATACCCACCTCTCAAGACATACCATACCTCAAACAAATCTATATAACTGAGAGTGATGGCCCAGCTATTGAAACTAGGGGCTCTGAGAGGCTTATAGGGCTATAGCCCCAGCCCACGTACCACCCATGTGATCTCTGAATGGAGAACCGCCCAGCTCAAATGATTGGTTTAACTACATTATTTAAGACAAGAAGAGGGACAGGTGGTTTCCTGTTGTGTCTGCACTGACCCTTCTCATGTCTATCTCCTATAAACCACCCTGTTTCTGCTCGGCTCCTGGCTACTCTGTTACCCCACTTTTGCTCCTTTTCTCACTGTGCATGTTCCTTCTGTCTGCTCCTGACATTACACCTCACCTCCAATTCTCAATGGCCAGTCCTGGCCTCTGACTCCAGCTTGACCTTTGGCTCTAGCATTTGGCATCAGACTTTGGCTCTGAGTCCTCAACTTCCATTCCTGATTCATCCAGTTATCATTTGATATTGGTGCTGATACTTGGCTTCATTCCCAACTTGTATTCCTGGGGTACGGCTGACTAAATCTGACTCACTACATCCTGCTCCACAACACTGACAAAGTTAGACCCTTTAAAAATGTTGTAATCAACCTTATTTATAGTGCACTTCAACACCAGGGTAAAAAGGGGACACCACCTTCTCTTCTGCTTTCTTTTGTACGGGGCTTGTTAAGTTTTGCAGCCTCTGAGAACACATAATAGAGCAGGCCCTAAAGGTAGGGGTGGAGGGCTTGCCAGTCTGAGGCACATATTGGGACATAGGCAGCTGTGTACAATGTTTACTGGAAAATTTTTGTGCACTTTGGGGTCTTTGCCATTTGAAATTTGGGCACCTATGGAATTTAAGCATCTATAGGGTTGGGCAGCAGCTCAGTCACTGTCTGAGGGCCTATATATTTTACTGACATGCCTAAAATGATAGTTAGGTGCTTACATCATTTTTCATATTTATCTTCTAGTCTCTAAAAAGAGGTAGACATGGCTGTCTGGGCTGAACAGTGTCAAGGGAAGAATCCCGGTAACTGTAAATTCTGTGAAGAAGGCTTGGGCTAGAATTGGCTGCACTATTAATTTCTTTGTAAATTGAACCAGACCTTAGAAGGGGATGGATTTGGACTCTACAGAATGTATGTGGTCTGTGTTTTGGAATAAGTTATGAAAGCCCTCTGCTCACACTGCCTTCAGTGAGCTTTGTCAATATCAAGGATCCTGATTCAGCAGAGGCTTCGGCAGAGTATATTAAATGCTGTAACCTGACAGAGCACAGTAGGGATTCAGCTAGGTTTTTTTTTTTTTTTAAAGAAGAAAAGCTCACAAGTGGGGAGGGATGTGGAGAATAATAATGAGGCAACAGGGGTTCCAACAGATCTAGGGAGATTTGGACTGAAAGCAACACTTACACTTAATTTGCTGTGGAAAAGGCAATTAGTACTGCCAGCTACTCTCCCTCTATTGACAACATTAACAGCTTGAGTACAAGAGAAGAAAAGATGGTTAATCAACAAGTGTAAACTTTTTAAAATGCTTTTTAATTAGCATTATTTTATAGACAGGTTTTTCCAATTACTCTTTATGGAGTAATGCAGTTATCTGATTTGTAAACAGACATGGGCTAGGTCTACATGTGCCCCAAACTTCGAAATGGCCATGAGCTTCCCATGAGCTCATAGGAATAAGGGGACTTCGAAGTAGCCAGAGTCCTTTCGAAAAGGAGCCCCGTCTGGACGAGACGCACGGTGGCAAGCCGTGTCAATTTCGAAGTGCCGCGGCCGCCCGCATGCTAATGAAGTGCTGAATATTCATTTCAGCGCTTCATTAGTAAACTTCGAAATGGCCATTTGCATGGCCATTTCGAAGTTTGGGGCACGTGTAGACACGGTCATGGAGTCTCAAGATGTGTGCAGTGAGATGTATCATGATTTAAAAAAAAAAAAGGAAAAAGCAGAAAAACAAACCCAGATTAATACATCAAATTGCTACCTTTTATTCAAACACTATGTCTGTTCATTGTGTTTTTAATACTGCTGTTGATGCTGGTTTATTTTGGCTCTGATAACTCTTAACTTCCACAAATTCTCTTAAATTCATATAGTTTAGTGTTTGCTTCAATTCATTCCAGGTGCCAGATTCCTCAGAAGGTATCTAGTTTGCTCCCTTGTAGTTGGCATTTGCAAATTGATCCATAATTCATCCTTTCTCACTAAATTTGAAATGACATTTTGTGCTGGTATGGAAAAAAAGAAAAATATTCAGTTTTCTTCTCCTCCTGGCTGGAGTCTCACTTATTGGTGTGTGACAAAAAATAATCAGTGGGATTGTGGGCTGTTGTACAAGGCATGATAAAGGTAATCTCACATTCTACAGATAATAGCAAGTTTCCAGAAGAGGTGTGTGAGAAATGGGTTTGGGTATTTGGGTTATAAGAAGAAGGGTTTTATCCTCATTGAGATTGTAGGCACTTCTGAAACTTTGAAGCTAAGGCATCTAAAATGTTATTATACATAAATAGGACTTAGGCTTCCAATTGCTTATTTTTAAAAACAAAAAATATTAAATTTTCAAAACTTTCATTTATTTATTTATTTAATTTGAGGGGAAGGGATATAAGAACACTAGGGCTATGTGTAGACTACAGCAATCTTTCAAAAAAAGCCCTTCCAGAAGATCTGTTCTGAAAGAACTTCTTTTGAAAAAGAGCATCCCCATACAAAACAGCAGATAAAAAGAATATTCCGCTCTTTCAAAAAAAAGCATCCACACAGACCCCACTCTTTCGAAAGAACAAGCCAGGGACTGAAAAAATCAGGTGCCATCAGGACTGCTGTTTTGGGGGGAAAAAACAAACAAACAAACAAACAAAAAAAAAAAGGGACTGTGAAGTGTCTAAACACATTTTCTTTCAAATGAAGCTTTTGAAAGAAGATATTCTTCCTAACATGGGAGTGGAAGAGTGCTTTCAAAAGGCACACTTCATTCTTTTGATTTAATTTCGAAAGAACACTTTGCAGATACTTTGCTGGATATTTCTAAAGACGCAACCTAGGAGAGTTCCACAATACCTAGTTGTCATTTACCACGTCTAAAAATTGCTAGGCTAATAAGAATATTCATACCTGGGCATTTTTAGAATGCATGTGGGCTACAGTGCATTTTTGATATACCTTATCAATGTGCATTTTTGCATACTGCTATACACAAATGTTTCAAAATATTCAATGTGACATTTGTTGCTATTATCACTGGGGCACAGTAAATTATGTGTTATTTGAAACTTCTTTCATATCTAAATATTTCGTTGATGCAGTAGTCTGTATCATGACCTCAATTATTTCCCCCTCACTTTTAGAACATAAACTAAAGGCACTTAAGTTGAATAATAGCCTTCATCTTTTTCAGACTAATTGCAAAAATTACTTTGCCCTGACAGCCATATTTCCACTGTGAGAGATTTGCAGTGATACAGCCAGAAAGTTGTGAATTCTTCCTCTGTCTATGCTTCAACTCTCTCTAGGTTACATGTCACAACAACCATTCAACCAGCCAGGGAGTTCAAGGGAAGGTTTTCTTCTGAATTTATTAATGCTGCAAATCTGTGAGACACTCTGTTTAAAGGCCAGGGTAATCCTGTTACCTCCCATTCCATGACATAAAAACTTCTGTCCCCAAAGTTTTGAGTGATCTTCCCTACCAAATCTCAAGTTTAGACTGATTTTCTTCCCTGCCTGAAATATAATATCCCATGTAGTTATCAAGGGTTACAATTTGACTTAGTCTCTCCTTCATGCCCTTCCACCACCACCTTCTCTCTTTCTTCCTTCAGTGACGTATGACAGCATTATAAAGAGCTGCAAGGGAATGTCAGTAGAGGGACACATTAAGAAGTTCTATTGATCGTACAAAACACAAGAGCTATGTTACATTATTTATTAATTAACAATTTATTAACTAGGATAAATATTTATGCTTCCACATATTTTTCCAGATGTTTCCACCTTCTACGAGTGTCTTGTTTTTCTCTTATACAGGCCCTTGCATCCTTATCATTCAGCTACATGTCCATTTTCTATATTATTCCGAAAATCTTACGTGTGGTCCTGTCTATTAGACAAGGAATGTGCACAACCAGCATCAACCAGGTTAGATATTCTTCACCAATCTTTACTGAATAACCATGCTATCTTACTGTCACTCCTGTCTGGATTTAGTTTGCACTTTTGGAGCACAGCATGTGTTTTTGCTTGTGGTGTGAGGATTTGAGAATAAATCAATCAGCAGTATTAGCTTTCAAAACCATTCTCATGACCTTTCCAATACTGCAGAAAAGTTCTGGTATTTCCTGGGCATAAGGCACTTATCATGCTGCTGAATGTATTAGATATGTTCTAATATTTCTTGGAACATTTAACATACGTATCAGTGTAATACAATAGGATGCACGGAAGTTGTGGGAAAGGACGCATTTACGCAGAGCCTAATCCATGGCAGTTGTGAACTGCAGCATAAGAGACATAGTCCCTCTTTAATCCTTTGTGTGGAAGTGCTAGATGGACTGCTGGTCTGACCTTCTTGGCTGGAGTATCTGCTGTCTTCAACACCCACAACTGATGTACATACATGATCACTTGGCCATCACTAGGCATCATAACCATCTGCTAGGATGACATTATTCCTGCTCACAAGCTGGGATGCCTGTTTAATTAAACAACAGGTGCCAACTGAGTCACTTGGCAGACTTTGCCTTCACAAATGCCTTTTCTTCTGCAGGAGGTAATACCATATTAACCACCACCTCCCTGTGGTTTGTTACCTCAGTCACACCTGTTCATGCTTGAATGCCAAAAAATGTACAAGGAAAAGTCCACTAATGAGCACTTGAATAACCAATAACAAGCACATGCAGGGTGTCAAAATGAATAATATATTACATAAGACAGCTGCCTAAGTGCACTTTGTAAGACAGAATGCATGACAAAGAGAAATGCCAGAAGCCAGATTAAGCCAATGGAATCAAGACCATGCAGTATGAAATAGAATGTAATTTGAGCACTTACCTTGAAATGTGAGGAAACAGCAGTCCTGAATTACTTGTCCTGATGTTGGGCCAACGTATAAATTAAGCAGTGTGTGATCAGTTTCTGATACTGATTTTTTTAAAATGATTCCTCTCTTTTGGATGTTGTGTCTCTGAAATGTTTTAGACATTTTTGCATTCTGATAAATGGAAGGACCTCCCTTACAGGTTTTAATAAAACAGTGTCTCTTTGGAATAGAATAGCTGAACCCCACATCTGCAAATACCCTGAACTTTTTGGGAAATTCACATCTTGGTCTAGGTTGCCTGGCCATCTCTGGTGTTCATTTACACTAACGGGGAAAATGGTCTTGGCTTGTATTTTCTGAGATGAACTCTTTAGGAAGATCAAGACTATTTAAAACCCCAGAAATGAGCACTCACCCAGATGTAAAGAGGTTTGGCTGGGGAAACAAATGATGTGCCTGGGGATCATTTTAGTTTTGAATGTGGCTTGAGCCCATTTTTTAGATTTGAATGTTTTGGCAACCCCACATACACACAGGAAGAGACATGTACTCTTGTATTTCATAAAAGCAAACTGCAATCAAATAGCACAATCTGTGTGTAGAATCTGAAAATGCAAACAAATTCTATAACAGGAAAATAAACTTAAAATTTATGGAAACTTTGGAAGAAAGGAGATAAATTGCTAAATGCAAACATTAAATGCAAATGACCTATGGTAACAGACTGTGCATTTATTTACTTATTTATTTCTCAGCCAATGGAAGTGACAAGGGTGAAGCCTGCAAATCAATGCAGGCAACAGAGCTTCCCTGTGCTCTACTCCCAATGCCGAGCCACTTCCACCTCCGTTGGGCAGAGCCCACAGGCTGGATGAGGATTGCAGATTGTTGAGCTTTGGCCTGCAAAGCTCAGGCCTCCTCCCTCAATATTGGGGAGTAGGTGCTGGTGCTCCCGCAATGTAAGGAATGTTTAATCTCAGCACCTCTCACATAGCTAGAGCACTAGTGCTGGCTCATCCTAGTGCTGTTGGGAGGCCCAAGCCTTACAGGCCAAATCAAGGTAACCTATGGGCCAGATCTGGCCTGCAGGCTACAGGTCCCCACCAGGCCTAGCTTGTGCTATATCCTATTGTGAGTATAGGGGGCTGGGCTTGATGACCTTTAAAGGTTTCTATGATTCTATCCATGGGGATGTGAAAATATTTGCTGAAGTTCTTGCTTGCTGCTAAAAGGTGGTGTGCAAGATGCAGAACAATTTTATTTTGTGATATTTAATTATTAGGATTTGATTTTGCTCTTTTAAAAATGGTAATAATTTCTAGTTATACTAGAATCAGCCTCTGAAGATTGATAAAGGACTTTAAACGTCACTGGTGTACGTACTCTTACGTTCACTGAATTTATGATGTCAGAAACAGCACCAGCAAATCAGATTTAATGACCCTGTAACAAGGTGTGTCAGCACTTTTTGTGTTCAGCAGAGAGACCATAATGTCTGTCTTGTTTTCTACAGAAAGATAAATCCTTATTGTAGTGGGGATGGAGTCTGGAATTTTTATAGACTGTTGACTGAATTCTAAGAAATGAACTTCTCTCAGGGAACCTGAAAGCTTAATGTGTCCCAGTCAGGAGCCAGATACTGCACCCTGATTGGAGATCACAAGCAACAGGACTATTGAGAAATGTAGTGAGGAGTAAAACTACTGTCAACAACTAGTTTACACGCTTGCTTCTTAGCCTGTTTAGCTTCACAAGTCCTTATATTCAGAGAGGGTTCATATATTATGCATATATATCCTAATCCACTCATTTACTTAAAAAAGTAAAAAGATATTGTCAGTTATATAAGAAGCCTATGTCATTTGTGTGTGTGTTTTGACAGACTACGGCCGTGTCTACACGTGCCCCAAACTTCAAAATGGCCATGCAAATGGCCATTTCGAAGTTTACTAATGAAGTGCTGAAATGCATATTCAGCGCTTCATTAGCATGCGGGCGGCAGCGGCACTTCGAAATTCCCGTCAGCTCGTGGGAATAAGGGGACTTCGAAGTAGGCGGGGTCCTTTCGAAAAGGAGCCCCGTCTGGACGTGCCGCGCGGCGGCAAGCCGCATCAATTTCGAAGCGCCACTGCCGCCCGCATGCTAATGAAGCGCTGAATATGCATTTCAGCGCTTTGTTAGTAAACTTCGAAATGGCCATTTGCGTGGCCATTTTGAAGTTTGGGGCACGTGTAGACGTAGCCTACTTGACCTTGAAAAGGAAGGACATGCAGCAAGGGGCGAACAAGATTTCTTTGTTTAACCAACCTTTTCCCATAAATTGTGATAACATTTTCAATGCTTTGTGTCTCCACTCTGATTGCCTTTCATGGCCCCCCCTCCCTCTGTGGTGTGTTCCTTATTGGATGAGAAACACCAGTATACATTGAGGTAAGACAGCTAAACATCATTGTTCACACAGGGAGTCATGCCAGTTGTTTTCATTGGGCTACAAGGCAAGTTAGGCTACACGGTAAATAAGCTTGTCTCCAATCAGTAAGGCTGCCCCTACACTACAAAATAACCTTGAAGTTAACTTCGAAATAAGGGGCTACTTCAAAGCAACCTGCAGAGTGTCTACACATGCTTACCTTGAGTTAATTTTGAAGTAAGTGATGCTAACTTCAAAGTCACTACTCCATTCCTTGAATTAAACTTTGAAGTAGGGTGTGTGTAGACGTTCTGCACTCACTATGCCGAACTAAAGAGTCTGTAATGGCAACCCCCACTCCCACCCCCGTCGCCCAGATTCCAGGCCTTTGAAAATCAGGACTACATAGACTTAATTAGAGATTTGCCTAAACAGTAGAATCTGAGTGAGGAAGGAGAATTTTGCTCCAAAGTGTTTATTTTATTGTATGAACCATTTGCTTGTGCATGAAGATTGCAAATTGAAACTATGATTTATAACCAAATAGTAAGAAGGGGATTTCAAAGTGTATGGGGTCCTTTCAAAAAGGACCCCATGTAGACGAGCTGCGCAATCGAAAGCAGCATTTTCAAAGTGCCATGGCTGCCATTATGCTAATAAGATGCTGCATGTTCATTGTGGTGCCTCATTAACACATCCCTATGTGTCTCATTAGCTTCCCCCTTTCAAAGGGAGGAGGGGGGTGCCAGTGTAGACATAACCTAACAGTTTTGTTGAGGCCTGAAAACTAAAACAAATTCAAAATCTATTAAGAGTATTCCTTTTAGTCAAAGCCTTTGTGACCTCTGGGTCTTCCACAGCTTCACAGTTATTTTGTATGGCTGTGTCTACACCTGTCCCCTTCTTCGAAGGGGGCGTGGTAATCAGGGTGATGAGAGATTACTAATGAAGTGCTGTGATGCATATGCAGCACTTCATTAGGCAAATTCTCCACCACAATGTCAAAGCATCAAACTTCGAAGTGCCAGCATGCCATGTAGCCGCAAGCACTTTGAAGTGCACACGTTACTTTGAAGTGCCTGTGGCTACATGGCATGCCGGCACTTCGAAGTTTGATGCTTTGACGTTGTGGTGGAGAATTTGCCTAATGAAGTGCTACATATGCATCGCAGCACTTCATTAGTAATCTCTCATCACCCTGATTACCATGCTGGCAATTGCAGACACAGGTTCTGTGTGTGTAACAGAGCCATTATTGCCAGGTAAATTGAACATACAACAAATAACAAAAAAATCTCTGTCATGGGAAGAAGACAACAAATTAAGAATTTCTCTTTAGGAGAAGTCTTAAATTACCCTAAAATAAATTCAATATTCTCTACAGGATTCAGACACATTCACTTAGATGCTGACTGCAACCATCATTGTTTCTATAATAATTTTATAAACTCCTCCCTATGGGAAGAGAACTGATGCGGAAACAAATTGACTCATTATATAGAACACAATATAATAAAAATAATACAAACTAGAAACTTTAAGCAGCAGTCACACATCACAAGTAAATGTTCTCTTTGATTCTGTTAAATCTGAAAAATGCTCTATTAAGAGCGTTAGCAGAGCATAACTAGTTTTCATTTTGGGATGGTGACTAATTTAATCAAATTTTGTCTCCAAGCTACAGTAAAAAAGATCCATGTAATTGAGGCTTGCTGCTCACCTAGTACTTGTTAAATGAATTTGTCACCCTTTATAGACTATGCATATATGTATTGCTGACTTCATCCTTTTACTCTGAAATAGCTCTTTCCCATAATTCAAGTTCAGGCTCTCCACAAGGTCCATATCTGAGATATATGACATCATACAAATTTTTCACAATTGCAGTTGAAGCAAATTGACATCCAGAAGATGAAGCTGCATAGTGAATCAATTGGCAGCTTGTGACTGATCCATCAAGCCAAATGCTTATGGAAATTAGACACAAAGCCCCTATTGTGTCTTAATGAAATAATATCCAACATTGTTAAGTGTCCAGGCCTGTGATGAAGTATGCCATGTAGTAAGCATGGTCCACTATATGTTGAGAGAATTTAGTGCATTTTGTTTATTACTGTTTAAATCTGTATTCTTGAGAAAAAATAAATTTAAAAAATAGAACCACCCTATAGTAAGCTAACCCTCAGTCTTGGCTTAGGCACAGTGTTTAACTGTCTCTTGTCTCAGGTCCCCTGAGTAATTATTGTAATTACAGGATAATCTCTTTGTTTTCAGCAGGCATTCAGCTGACTCCTATTCTCAGTCCAGTTACTTCTAGTCCGTGGTGGCATTTCCCTGATCCTGCCACAGGTCACTGGTTGGGAGCAACCCACTGGTACCCCTCACATATCTCAGACTTGTAATGTCAGTCGGTCTCCAAGCAATTTAGTAGGAAAGAAAAAGCTAACCTCTAACACGGGCTGGCTCTCCTTGCTACTGCAGCTCACAAGCAGTCCTCAGAAGCCTTGGGCCAACTTTCCCCTCTCTCTCTTGCAAGTTTCGCTTTTTTTTTTTTAAACTCTTTTTCCAGGTGGTACATGTTCTTGAGATGTGCCTCATTAATGCTGCCTGAGCTCAGGAAAGTTCAATAGTCTTTTTATTAGTGGGATGGTGGTGGGCCCTATCACACATGCCCAGACATCACTTTGTGTCAGGGATGTAAGATTTCATCTGCTTCTTACCTTAACTTTGAATTAATTAGTCTAACTTCCTGACCCATGTTCTGTGCTCCTGGGAAAGATAGACTGTGATATGTTCCCATAAAAAGAATTCTAATTGAACTTTGAGAGTTGTTACAGGAAACTATAGCTATTTCCCCCAAAGATGTGGAGAAACAGGGCGTGTCTAGCTGGAGATGCTGGGGAAAGTTAATCAATTACAGGTCCAAAGGGTGATGTACATAAGTTCAAACATATTAGCTACCACATAGATGTGCTCATTCAGGAGTAAAGTGTCCTTAGCTCCTTGTGACTTAATCCCCCTTTGGAGTATCTCCATGTGTACACAGCCTCTGTAATCTTTCAAGTGTCTTGAGGACAATGTGATTGTAAGCATGAAGTGATTTTATTTTGTACCCTAAGAGTGATTTTACATTACCCATCTGAATGCAGAGCAGTCAAGGTGTACTCAGATGAAGCGGCACATTTGGGCTGGGAGTAGATGAAGTCTGGCGGTAAGGGCTTGGGACTGAAGATCATTTTTTATCACCCACTTTCCTAGTTTATAGGCTGGAAAGGTGGGAACAATCATTTCATTCCTCTCATGCAGTGCGCTAAGTCTAGCATTTATGTAGCTATGGATCCTGTGGCTTCTTCTTTGCAGCATACTGTGCATGGCTGAGTCATCTAACCCCTTTCCCATAATATTCAAGGCATGGGAGTAGGGCAAAGTTAGTGTGCAAAGCAAGTATCAGCTAAAGACAGGGGCCTGCAACCTATGGCTCTGGAGCTGCTTGTGGCTCTTTAACAACGTCTTTGTGGCTCCCAATGCTATAATTGCAAAGTTTTAAAAAAACAAACAAACAAACAAACAAACAAAACCTCCTGATTTTTTTTCATAAATGGTGAGCATCTGAAAGCCCCAAAATGAACAACTGGGATCTAAATAGCACACAATACGTGATCCCAAAATACTTGATAACTCCTCCTAGCATCCTTCAGAGAGAGAAAGGAGGTTCAGGAATGAAAGTCAGGTAGACAATGCTACAAACACACATGTAACATGTGAGGAAATAGAATTTGTAAATGTTTATGAACATCCTGCAGTTGAAAAGTATTGCATTGTGTGCGCATTGTTCTTTAAATAGGGGTTCTAAAAATTATGGTTTGATCTTATTTAATAAGGACCATCTCTTATTTACATGCACTGTGGCTCTTCAATTTCTGAGGTTTTTTAAATAAATTAGGGGGGAAAAAAGGCTCTTCTTGCTATTTTGGTTGCAAACCTCTGGCTTAACAGGTGTGGAAGACATTGAACTAGCCCTTCCAAAATGGGTAACTTATCACTTTTCCAGCATTTATCCCAAAATATTCCTAGGCAACTGTCAGGTTGCAAATTGCCATTTGGGCTGCTTACAATTTTGACCTGCAATTTGTGTATTAAGTATGTTTGGACCTTACTGAATATATAACTAGGCAAGGTTAACAATCACTTGTGCATATTTGTACATTTTATGTCTGCAGATGGGCTTAACTGGGCACAAATGTGAGATAAAAGGTATTTCTGTGACTTCAAGGGTAATTTATGTGCTGACTTCTGTGGCTACAGAGAGGCAGTAAATACTGGTGAGAAGAATTGTTTTTGGTATGCATGTTCACTGGCTTCAGTGTAGGAAAGGTGAAAGCTATTATCTATTCCTAGAACTTAAAGGTGCTACTGCACACTAAATAAATATGCAATGATACTCAGAGGGACAATTGTGTTAGTCAGTATCTGCAAGGACTCCTGTGGCATAGACTGGTCTAGAAGTTACACAGGAGTCTTCGTTGGTTTTGCAGAATAACAATAAGCAGAAGCAGGAACTGACAAGGAACTATTTGTTCATTTTTTAGTGTGTCGAGAATAAATTCCTGTAAAGGGATAAGCAAGCACAGAAATAGTAGGTTCTCTGTTGGCAAGCAGCCAGGTAAGCCAGTGGGAAAAAGTGGAATTTCTGAATGGAAACAGTTACCTGCTGAGGGACACATTTGTGTAACCAGAGGAAAGACACAGAACTGGTTAACATCTGAACCAATGTTGGAGGATTTCAGTAAATATCCATGCTATGAAAGAAATATGGGCATATAGATACGTAAGTAGAAAGGAAATGTTTAGTTAAATGTGATCAGGATTTTTTTTTTTAACTTTGGATTTGGTGCAGAACTTCAGGCTGGCTGATGTACACTCCTGTATGCTGTAACTTTTAAACTGTGTATTTTTTTAAAGTTGTTGCTCTAACACCTCACAAAAATGTACGCTTAATTACATATCTCTTTTTGCTTTGTTAATAAATCACCCATTTTACAGAAGGGTCTGTGTGTATATGCATGCCTAAGAAAGAAAATAAACTACAGTCTTTGATAGCTGACCTTTCATTCTGTTTGTTTTCAAACTCCCTCCTAAGAGAGGGTTGGGAGCTTGGGATCACCCCATAGGGGCATTCCCATAGTGTCTTCCTGTGTCCTAAAGAGGGGTTCTCACTTGAATGGTGGTAGCTACATCCCAAGATCAGCTAATCTGACTTTTGGAAGCTTTTAATCAGAAGCCTGTAGAGGCAAAGTTATTTGAGAACCCTCACCTTCTGCACTCAAGTGTCAGAGCGGGGAAGAACTTTGACATGGTGGCAGCACTGGGAGGATTTTCTGAGTCAGCATCAGAGACACTGAAGTGCAGAGCAGTAAATCCTTTTCTTTCAGATACCAGCAGTTAGTTAGGTGATAGAAGATCACATAAACCAGCCTAATAGTTGGTTGATGACTGTGTATGACAGTGCTAGCAGTGGAATTTTCTATCAGCAAAAGCAAGATTATCAGATTGATCTGCCTTTATGATACCCTTTGCGATATTCTGAAGCGCTTTCCTTCTAGACAACCTTCCCTGGAGATGTCACTGTTTCACTGACAAAGTCATCTTTAGTTTCTGTGTCACTAGTACATTTAATCTTTTTGTACATAGATATCTGCATATGACTTTTTCATTTTACTAAGAATATCTCCCTTGTTATAGGTGTAAAAATATATATTCAGACCTTTTATAAAAGTCTTGATTGATTATTATATTTAAATGCAATAGAAAGGAATGCAACAAGTGATTTTTAAGCTTTCTGGGTCATCTAAATTATAACTCTAGATTATTGTAGTAATATTCAAGAGTCTTTATTTTCCATGTGTGATCCATTCAGTAAATCCTAAAATACGTTTTAAAACTACTTGTATATAGGAAATCTGAGCAGAAGATAAGGAGAAAAGAACAGGTAATTGTAAATGAAATAATATCACAATCTCATTCTATTCACTGACTCACCACAATACAACTAATAATCCCTTTCTGGGCCAAACTTAATTATCAGTCCTGAATATTTTTTTTTCTGTGCGTCTTCCTGGCTTGAAGGTAACATTCCATTTGATCTAGCCTTTGCTGATCTCTATGTCTTTGTAAACCATTTTCAGCATGGCCATAACTTTTTTTGGATATTCTTAATGTTGTGAATTTCCTATCCATGAAGATAGCTGGAATGTAGCAAGAGTTAAATGCTATAGAATATTCGCCTACTTTCACTAAATACTTACCTAAAATATAAAAAGATATGCCCTGATAAGATACTACCATATACTTCTTAGCACCTTTAAAAAAATCTCTACCTACAGTCCAATTTTTTTCCTCCCCCAAATAAAAAACATTTTAAATATGACAGAGACCAGTAAATGATGTCCTTCTGCCTATTATGTTGCTGCTGCAAAATTGGGAGGCATTTAAAAATATTTGGCCCCAAAACTTGACTATCGGACTTGCAAATGTAAGTGATTCTGTGCCAGCACTTGAATAGCTTCAACACCTCTACTTTTGTCACTCTTTGATTGGACCTCAGATGCTTTGGCTCTGGCTGTAAAACAGATTTCTCCTGTAACCTTATGTAAGTCGCAAAAATCTACGTGCTTCCGTTTCCTCATCTGCAAAATGTGGATAAAATATGTTTTGTCTCATCATATTTATGGTTTATTTAGATTCTATAGGTTGCACCTCTGGTCCAGCACCCTTGGGATCTGAGCAGTCCCAGATGAGGGATTTTCTTAGAGCAGGGGTGGCCAATGCCCTTGGGGCTCCCCTCCTGGCCACCAGCCCCAGACACTTTGCAGACTTCCCACTGGCTCCCCATCACTAGAGTTCCCTGGCTGCTCCAGGGCCCCACAGCTTCTGAGCCCTGCTGCTCCCCAACCAGCTCCACAGCCATTGTGGACCTGCTGCTCACCATTGGCTCGCCAGACACTGGGGCAAACAGTCCTAATGAGATATACACAATTTAAGGCTGTGTCTAGACTAGCCCCCCAACTTAAAGCGGGGGCACTGTAATTAGGGTGTTGGAGATTACTAATGAAGTGTTGTGGTGCATATGCAGCAGTTCATTAGGCTAAATCTCCCCCATGGCAACTCTGAAGTGTGAAACTTCAAAGTACTGGCATGCATGTAGCCATGGGTACTTCAAAGCACCCATGCTCCTTCAAAGTCCCTTTCCTCCTCAAAATTTTGAGGAGCAAAGGGATTTAAGGGACTTTGAAGAGCTAGCTTGCATGCAGCTGTGGCTCAGCTGAAGGTACTTCAAAGTTGCCACAGAGGAGATTTACCCTAATGAAGTGCTGCATATACACTGCAGTACTTCATTAGTAATCTCCCAACACCCTAATTACCATGCTCCCTTCGAAGTTGGGGGCTAGTCTAGACACAGCCTAGAGGAAATTGAAATCCCATTTGTCTTCCACATGACCTTGCATGTTACATTCATTCTGAGCTGCCATAAAAATGCATTTGCCCTGCATTTTTTATAGTAATAATATTCAGGTACCATGCCTCAAAGCAAAATCATAAAAATAGATTATGCTAATCTTGATCTAAAATTGACAGGAACGCAGATTCAGATCCTCATATTTTTATCTGTGTAATTGTTACGATGATGATTGTTACTTCAAGAATTACATCTTATTATGAAACAGATCAACTAAATTAACTCTTTTTTAATCAAAAAATGTATTTTTAAAAATTCTTCTCCTCCACAGATTTTATGAAGGTGGTACAAATATACTTGCAAGAACAAAAACTGAAATAAAAGTGTAACCAATCACCCCTATATAAAAACCAATTTGTTTGCTGACTCTGTAGAATGTGATTCTAAAAGAGAACTGTGTGGCTTGACATATTTACCTATGTGTGGGTGTGGGAACTCCACACAGGTACAGGAATATTCCAGCAAGCCACTCAATGAAAGAAGCTGCAGATTAGATGAGTTCTATTTAAGTGGTTTCAAAACAAAATCATGTGGGTAATGGTTGTTAGCATATATCAATTACTAAATTTAAGAAACCACACCTCAAGGCTTTGCTAACACATTGATGCTGGTGGTCCATATAAAATGTCATAGTAGGTAGGATTAACCAAATTTAGAAAGAGAATAAAATCTTTGTCCAGGACTGTTGCTCTCCTTTCCTTCAACTCTGGCCAAATCTATACACTGAGAACTGGTACTGGAAAGTGGTGTAGAACTGCTGGCACAGGTGATAAGATACTTTAGCTTTATAGCCTGTGTGCACCTGTTGAGCATTCGCAAAAAGCTGTAGCAGATGCAACAATCATACCCAGGAACTCCACATGAGACATACTTGACAGAGGATGTTTCAGGTTTCCTGGTTTTGGTAGTGGCTTTAATCAACCTTTTGTTTGTTTGTTTGTTTGTTCATTTGTTGACAAAAGGTATGTGGTTTCATTTTTTTGAATAGAGGAATGAACTCAGTCTGCCCTTTTCCCCAAAATTTGCTTCTCCAAAAGAACAAGAAAAAAAATCTCGCTGATCTCCAGCAAAGCACAAGAAATGTCTTTTAAATAAACCTTGGAAATGGAAACATACATATGGAAATAAAGCCAATGGAAACATACAAAGGCACAGTGAGAAATTCCTCAGCCGTTCCTTAGGGGTTCTGCACTTCCAGGCGGCTACTTATGTGCCTCAAACTCACAGCAGCCCCTTTTGTTACCTTGGGACTTCCTGAAGGCAAGAGTCTCCCTTTACTGAACTATTTTCTTCACAGGCCAGTCCTAAATAGGGGGTGGAGTAGGTCCCACTCCACATGTCTCACGTTGCTCTGGTTTTACTCCAGCAGGGCAGCCTCCAGGAGGAATGGTGGAGTGATTCCAGTCCTGCCCACTGCCCTGGACTCCAGCCCAGGGACATAGGGAAGGAGGAGGCTGTTGTAAATTCCTCTTTCTAGAGAACATGTCCCTGGCCATGGGCTGTGAGGTTTGTGTGTGCCTTCCACTACCCTTTACCAGATAGCCTCAAGGTATTGAGCATTTTAAATTAAAAGGTTTTATATTTATTCTCTTAACAGTATTCCCTATCAATCCGCTTTAGAATAAAATATAAATAGAAAAAGATTTGTATTAAAACGTAATGCAAAAGTGGTTAGGTAACCAGGTTTAATATAAGGTATGGGAGGTAACCGTTAGGGTTGTCAGTTGGAAATGAATATTTATGAGGTAATAGAATATTCATGAGTATAAGTTTGAAATACAAGGCTCTGATAGGGTAAAATAGGACGCTAATGAATATGTATGTGGAATGTGCATCTTGGTTGCTGGGGCAACACAGGTGTGGACCTGATACCTGCGAGTGTTCAACCAGGTCCGCCCTGGCTCTGTAAATTCTGGAGCGCAGCCCCGGTTACCTCAGTCCGCCGGAGGACGAGAAGAGGAGTGGACGGAAGAACAAAAAGGGACTGCGTTCAGAGCTGGACTGCGCTAGTAGCCGAAGGTTCGGAGAGGAGAGCTGAAGCGGACCTGCGAGTCAATCATCGTTCCCCAGCCACTGCGGGACGCAGACGCTTTTTACGAAGAGCTCTGGCTACGAAGCCTTTTTGAAGAGCTCCAGTCAAGAGGATCCAGTGAACTGAACTGAATCACTAACAAAGCCCTCAGAACTTTGCCTGAGGCAGGCTCACCGGGCAGACCGCACCGGCAGGTGCCCTGCCTGGTGAGCCGTGCAAGCGGCCTCGCCGCTTTTCTCCGCCAGGGGGTTTTTGTTTACCACGTTGGCCTTTTCCCCTTGGCCACCTCTTCTCTCCTTGCTTTTCTGTCCGCGGCTGCCGTACAAGCGCGCCATGAGGGCTTCCTTTCCCAGCATCCGAAGGAGACCTGCGGGCCTGGCGCCTGGACGGACAGAGCAGGAGGGTATAGGTATTTAACATCACACCTCCATATACACATAGGCACTAGGTTAGTTAGTTTGTTATTAGTTATGGAACTAGGTTTAATATTATTTGTGTTATCTGTTACACTGTTACTAGTAACATTATTAATAATTATTCCTTGCTGCTATGTCCATGGCAGATCTAGGAATTTTAATGTGGTTTAAAAAGGCGCGCCATAGATTTTGTAACCCCACTTCCCTAAAGCCGTAATTGTAAAGCACAGGAGGTGGTCTTACTGGACCTAGCCTTTATATTTAACATACAAACAGAAGACTAGTATAAAATTAGTATAGACTATAGCCATTGTTAATATCTTACAGAACTGTTAGCCCTTCCACTCTAGTAGAGCTCGCTTGAGTGGAGGTAAGAGCATTTAGGGGATAACCCGTTAAAGGGAAAACCCCACCAATACATATCTGGAAGCCCTTTACCAGAATAAAAAACCTGGCAATATCTGGAAGCCTGTTACCAGGATAAACCAGGCATTTAATTTAAATCCCGGGTGTCTGAGGAGACTGTACCTATATTAGTGTCTGAGGAGACTGTATCTATAAAGAGTCTGAGGAGACAGTACCTATATTAGCAGCTGCATTAAACTGGAAGCCCGTTACCGGTATAAAAATCCTGGCATAAAGACTGAGCTTGGGGCAAGGCAGTAAAGGGCTTCTCGTAACTGGGGGCCGACATAGACAGCAACAAGTGGCAGTCTTTGTTAAGTGTTAAGGCAAATAGCCCCTTCAGGGAAAAACCCCGCAAGCTATTTTTGGAGGCCTCTGTCCTGTCTGGCCAACAGGGTATACCTCACTTAATACTTTTATTACCACCTACTCCCCAAGGTAGCTGGGCCAAGGATTGAGCATCCTTCAGCTGTAAAGTGCTGAGGAAGAGCGTAAGGACGCTGAGGTAAGGGGAATACAATATAGTACATTTCATTGTATTGTAGTCCTTTTACATAAAATATCCTTTTAAAAAGAATATAACATAAGGAACACAATATAATACAATACATATATAATATATACATATAGATACCAACATACAGTTCTGTTATAATCTTCCTTTATAGACACCCGACGAAGAGCATTATATTATGCAGCTCTCTGGATCCCAAGTAGGTTGCGGGGGTTTAGAGTAGAGCGTATTATTGCAATAATACATTTTATTGAAGGATATTAGTCTGCTAAAATCAAAATCCTGTGCTAGGCTTCGGAAGCAGGGGAGCTAATAGTTGTATTCATAGCACAACGATATAAGATAAATTCAAATAGCTGATACACATACAAAAAGGAATATTATATAATATAAAAAGAATCCTGGTTCTTGATAAATAAAATCTTTTGTGGGAAAGTTGATCCTTGTCTGTCATCCTTTCTGGGGAACAGCACAGCTCGTTCACGCACCCTGTAAACCCCACTGGACTAGGTCCCGTGACAATCGACACAGGTTGCGGGGTAAAACCTGGGGCAGTGTCTGGCCACTGGTGGAATGCCTTAGGTGACCTTACAGGCCTTTTGGTTACCTCTGAGCTGTCCATGCAGAGAGCATCGTTAGAAGCTAGTTGGGGGGAGGATTTTTTTTGCCCCTTCCCAACAGCAGCAACCTTTCCCTAGGCCCCTTCACCCACCATTTCCCTCTGGTATCTTCTCTCCCTCCTCATACTGTGTTGTTGATGTTACTCAACTGTGCTCTGTTCTGTTCCACTCTCAACACCTTCAGCCTCCTTCTCCCTGGGCATCACTCCACTCCCCTTCTGCTGCCTGGGGAAAACCTTTCATAAGAAGCCTGGAGGCCTCAACTGGCCACAGGTGCTTGATTATAGCCAGTTGCTGGCTGACTCCTGACAAGCCCCAGCTGCCCATCCAGACTGCAGGACTGCAGCCTCTTTGAACTTAGGAGAGAAACAAAAGTGAATTCATCCAGCATCCAAAATGTTCCCCCTTGTGCAGGCAGTGGAGTCCCCCTTGGTGCATGGGAGGTTGGTCCTGGGCAGAATCACCAGGATCAGAGACCTCCTGGACTACTTCTGGGGAGATTGGATGGAGGCCCAGTGCTTACCCGGTGCATGGGGCTCTCCACCCTGCACACTCCCTGGCGGTGAGCCTGCTTTACTGCCCGCTGCTCGAGATTACCTCAGCTGGGTCCTGCTAGGGGGCTGCACCTTGTCTCCTGTCACCCCGAGCCCTCCAGACCTTCCTGTGGGCCCTTGGCCCCATGAGCATCCCTGACCTCCTCCCCCTCACCACACCAGCCAGCTGCATGCCTTGCAGCCAGTCCCCTTCCGAACCATACCGAGATGCCATCTGTAACGTTTGTGCTTCACATGCTCCACTTCCCCGCACTCACGTCCCACCCGGACAGCAAATGGTGGGACCTCCTGCTGCCAACTGGGAGTGAGGAGCCCAGATGGGCCAGCCTGTACTCCACCTTGGTCCCACGGTCCATCAGGGACATCAGTTGGAGGATTCTCCACAGGGCAGTGAGCATGGGTGTGTACTTGGTGTGGTTCAACCCCTCCCAGACACCTGCTCCTTTTGTGGTGTGAGGGAGACCCTGGCACACACCTACCTTGAATGTACCAGGTTGCAGCCCCTCTTCCGGCTCCTCCAGAACCTCCTGCCGCAGTTCTGGTTGCACTTCTTCCTACACCTTCTGATCTTGGCACACCCCATCCATGGCCCCACAAAGTAGCAGGACCTCCTGGCTACGGCCAAGGTGGCCATCTATAACACCAGGGAGATGAGTCTGGCTGCAGGGGGGACTGTGACTGTGACTGTAGGGCCTACTTCTGTTCCACCATTCAACATCAGCTGGCTCCAGCGACACCTTTGAGGAGCAATGGGCATTGTCTGGGGCTCTATGCTTGGTATCCCGCTCTGGCTGCCTTATTTTGGCCCCCTGACCCCCACACCCGTTCCTGTCCTTTCTTTAGTTGTCCCCGTGATTATTTGGGAACATGTCCTTTTAACCGTGTCCTGTGCCCACCCACTCCTTCGGTTATCCCAATAGGACTCAAAATATTTCCCTCTCCCTCAGGCACTTGTCAGCTGCAATCTGTGCTCTGCTACAGCACAAAAACTACAACAGTGTGTTCGGATAGCAAAAGAAAACTTCATGTTAGATCTGTTAGATTTTGTGATTGTGTCATGGAAGTAATGGAAGCTTCATGAGTGACAGGTTAAAGGTAAATTGGACAAATCTGTCATGTCAGGAACAGGGTGATGGTCAAGTTGACCCAACAGCTATTTTTGATCCCTAAGTTTTTAGAGAGATGCACTTTGTTTGTTTGTTTGTTTTGTTTTGCAAGGGATGAATGTGTCTTAAAAACATTTTTTTCTGAAATTGCCATTCAGTCTTTCCCTCTCTCTTTTTATCTTTCAGGAAATAAGGTCAAGGCATGGACTTTTTATCGATGAAAAATTAAATATAATTTCATATTTCTCTGGATTATTTTGAAGGATACCTTCAATAGCCAAAATCAAGAAAATGGAAGAAGTAGGAAATAAGTAGGCTATATTTATAATTATTTATTTATATTTATTTTATATTTATAATTTTTTTAAAAATACAGAATTTCTAAACCTATTAGCTTTTGATCTACAATTCAGAACCAGCTTTATATTCTACATTATTTTATTACAAGAGAAATTATTATTCTAATTATTTTATTACAAAGAAAGCAGCACAAGTTTATTTGTAAAAAGATTATTAATGGGTTGCATTGCATCTGTATCTTTGCTGCTTGAAAAGGCACCAACTGGTTAGCTTCAATTGTCAATATCAGTTTCTATTTTTCATCAGGTCTTGCCTATGTTTTGAATTTACAGATCCACTTGTTCAGTCTGGATCAGTCTTCCACTTGTTCATTGAAATGGAGAGGATATAAGTCAGAAGATTCAGATTCAGGGAAGGTGTTCCAGACAAGCAAATTTAAACAATCTGGTTTGAGCTGACTGGATCTTATTTTTTTCTTAAGGTTGAAAAAATTGTTGAGTTGTTTTTTAAAAAAGAAGATTTGGACAGAATTTCTTTCTTTATTGTTTGTTTTATATTTTCCTAGTGTACCAGAAACTTTTATGCTGTAGATAGGAAAATCTACCTAACACTGTGATTAGGACAAATAATGGCTGTACCTAACAAGGCTGTCTTTTTCAGAAAGGCTAAGAATAGCCCTCAGATATATGGGTAACTATCTGAACCTTCTGAGATTTTCCCACCATTCTACAATACCTAACCCACGGTTGTGTTGTCATTGTCAGGAAACCAATGGACCACTGTCATGATTGCCTGGCAACCTGATCATTCCTCTGGGCCAATAAATGCTCAAAGTGGCTCTACTCACTGAATGGACAGCTGAGCAAATCATGTATTCCATGCCTACAGTTAAACACCTGTTCCTGCTCCAAACCTAGTGTCTACATTCCTCTGAACTTCTTGCATCTGATCATCAGTGTGTCTCCTGTGACTCCAATTCCACCTTCCAGCTCTTTTTTTTTTTTTTTTTTTTTTGACTAATAGGCCTGATTCCCCAGTTTGGCCACTAGATTGTACCACCTATACCCAAGTAAGTGAAAATTTAAGCAGTACACTAGGGAAGCTTCACAGGAGACAGACAATAACAGGAGGGCTTATAGGAGCAGCCAAGCAGAGTCAGACAGGTAGGTATGAGAAGAACTGAAGTACACAGCAGCTGCAATCACTCCATGGAGCTTGAAGAAGCAGATGGACCGTGAGCCTTACAGGTGAAGGAGAATAAATATGTGGGACATAGCAGTGCTGCGGACAGAGACCCAGGGAACTTAAGGCATCTCCTGGCAGGCCCTAGAAATGCAGGCTGAGACCAGGCAAGTGGGGGAAATGGAGTTGGGGCTGCAGGGAAGTGGCCGAAGGAAAGATACTAAGAAATGTCAGAGGAGACACAACAAGCATCATCCATCTACAGGGTGTCTGGGCCAGGAACTGGAGTAATGGATGGGCCTTGCCTCTCCTCCCCCATTGAGGAAGCAGCTAGCCTAAGTGACTACACTATTGTCTTCTGGAAGAAGGAATACTAAGTGTGGCACAGCTGGAGGACTGCGTAAGCAAGAGGAAGCTGCAGTCCTGGGACTGACCTGGGTTTCTGGATCAGAAGTAATGGTGATGAGACATAATCAAAATAGGGCACACTGGCATACGGAGCTACTCCTCAAGACAAAAAGCTGGAAGTGCTGTAATGGTTAGACAGACAACATGCATCTAGAAACCACAAAAGTCTTCCTTGACATCTCTTCAGCTATCAAGACATGCTGACATGCATCATTTCAGACAGTTGTCCCCAGTCATTTCTGTACAGCTCTATACAAATAATAATAGCCAGCCACACATTTTTGTCCTCATAATTTCAGATCCCCGCTCTTCCTAGACTGACTTGTTACAAGAGCTGGATGAATAATGGATTTTTCAATTTACGGGTATTTAAAGTGTTAAAGTACAAGATTCTTTTCCTTCCATACTTAATCCACCAAAGAAGATGAAATATTTCAGATGTGAGAGATGATACTAGTCATTAGTCAAAATATGGAACTTCACCAGATATTCTCAGCTGATGTAATTTATTGTCATTTGTTTCTTGTTGGCTATTGAGAGAAGAAATCTGATCAGTGATAAGTTTTTGATCATTGCAGTACTGATAGCCATTGAAACACCATCATGTTATTAATCTAACAATCAATAAAAATGTTATTGACCTATAGAAGACATTTAATTTTTGCAGAGAAATATTTTTATAACTACTTTAGTAATCAACTATAAAATCATATGTATTCTTTTGAAATAGTTTTCCTTCCTAATATACTTTGTTATAGCCCAAATCTGCCAGTTTTAGTTTACACCAGGCCATACCTGAAAGAGAAAAATACATAAATGAGATTGTGTGTTCATGGGTATATACATACGCACACAACATCACAACCCAGTAATAACACAGCTTGTGTTTCCTGTATGCTTCAGCTTTAATCTAATCAAAACAACTGTAGACTTTCAATATAAATGGAGCAAGTGTGACTTGAAGGTACACACTTATATTGATAACAATTTGGGAGCACATTGTGCCAGTGGGAGCATTTGACCTTTTGTGCCTCCAAAGGCTTAGTTCTTTCTTTAAACACTACAAATTCTTTCCATTCTATTGGTGGTGAGTACTGGAGGTGGGAAGGAAGCCTAAACATTTTCTTTCTCTTTATGTACTAAGGTTTTATTTTTAGATTTCATATTTTGATATTTCAACACATTTTATTGTTAAAATTACTAATTTTTCAAACTACATTCCTCAACGCATTGATCACATTTATATGTCTCCTTGGCATTACCTCCTAGAATAATTATTTGTGAAAATGAAAATGGTGATGGGGAGACTTGTGTAACCTCCATAATACCATATTGGGCTTTTTCCTTTCTTTCTTTCTTTCTTTCTTTCTTTCTTTCTTCCTTTTTTTGCACTCTTGACTTGATATCTAACACTTCTGGGCTACGTCTACACGTGCACCCAACTTCGAAATAGCTTATTTCGATGTTGCGACATCGAAATAGTCTATTTCGACGAATAACGTCTACACGTCCTCCAGGGCTGGCAACGTCGATGTTCAACTTCGACGTTGCTCAGCCCAACATCGAAATAGGCACAACGAGGGAACGTCTACACGGCAAAGTAGCACACATCGAAATAAGGGAGCCAGGCACAGCTGCAGACAGGGTCACGGGGCGGACTCAACAGCAAGCCGCTCCCTTAAAGGGCCCCTCCCAGACACACTTTCATTAAACAGTGCAAGATACACAGAGCCAACAACTAGTTGCAGACCCTGTATATGCAGCACGGACCCCCAGCTGCAGCAGCAGCAGCCAGAAGCCCTGGGCTAAGGGCTGCTGCCCACGGTGACCACAGAGCCCCGCACGGGCTGGAGAGAGAGTATCTCTCAACCCCCCAGCTGATGGCCGCCATGGAGGACCCCGCTATTTCGATGTTGCGGGACGCGGATCGTCTACACGTCCCTACTTCGATGTTGAACGTCGAAGTAGGGCGCTATTCCCATCCGCTCATGGGGATAGCGACTTCGACGTCTCACCGCCTAACGTCGATTTCAACTTCGAAATAGCGCCCAACACGTGTAGACGTGACGGGCGCTATTTCGAAGTTACTGCCGCTACTTCGAAGTAGCGTGCACGTGTAGACGCAGCCCTGGTGAGTTATACAACCTGTAAATAACAGTTGGCCATTGGGCACTATATGCAGTGTAATCTGTCCATGAATTCAAGTCATCCTTCATTATTTGTTAGCAGTGAAGGACAAAAGGTTAGCTTCTGTCTCTTTTCCTCTCTTTTATTAATGGCCACGCTAGCGTTCATTTTCACTGATGAGGCTCAAAGGTTAATTCAGTCACATCTGAAAAAAGTAGGCTTGTGTAAACTGAGCATGAAAAAAATATTTCTGCTATGACCTGATTCAACAAACTGCTTCATAAAGCCATACATCAGAATGTAGACATTAACTTCTATACCAAATTAGTATGAACCATGCTCTACACAAACTCACTGATAAATTTTGCTTTAATTAACATCCAAACAACAGAGAGCCTTGCTGAAAATTGTTGGCACATTCATATCCATCTGACCTTCAGTGTAAGACAGAGGTACTCCAGATATGATGAGAATTTATTACTGTCTTCAGCACTTACTCAAAGAGACATAGTGAGCAATGAAGTCAAACGAAATAAGACTATCCATCACCCCACATGGGGAGTGGGGAAAAGACTGATGTTGTAACTGTACTTCAGTGCTTCTATATTCTGAAAATAGGGAGATGTAGAGATGATATAAATTAAAAGAATGTGTTTCTGGGTTGAGAAACAGGCAAGTGACTGATTTTCCTTCAGGATTTGTAATCTTATTCCAATGCTGGCTTTAAAGTCTTCTTATAAAAGCTATACTGTATTGTTCATGTGTAACAAAAGCAAACAAACAAAAATGAACAAAATCTCCTGTGTTCAGAGAATCAGGCTCAGAAAGCTAGCTGATTTTTCTTCAGACTAGTTTTCTTTATGGGTCTGGGCCCCAATCCTGGCAGTACTATACAGCTTAGCTTTACCCACGAGTTGAGTAACTGAGTTAAATTGGAAGATTCAAGTGCACAAACTAAGCATGTGTATGAGCATTTGCATTGTTGAATCTATACTTTAGTTTATAGGCAGGAATATTTTAGTGGCTCTCTCTGGACAAACAAGGAAGATGGGTAGGAAAAGACGGTGAAAGAGCAAACCATGTTGCTTCTTATCCACAACAATTGATTCAGATTATTCCATTTTCAGGTCTTGTTACAAACTGGGTCATGAAAAAAAGGGCATTGGGATTAAAATAACAACTTCGTTGATGCAGCTTGAAGTACACAATCAAAATGTTTCACCTTCTTAGATATTCTTGAATACTCAGCCTCTTCTTTTTCCTCAGCTGAGTCTGTTTATCTTAAAGGAGTTGAGCTTTAGCCAACTTTTGTCCATATTCTTCTCTCAAAATAGTTTTACCTTTGATTAACCAAGCATTCTCTGGCTCACTTGCTGACTGTTGCTCAGTTTTCATTAACAACTCATGTTGGGAATTTTCTTAAAGTTTTGAAAAAATTACCGTAATTGCTTTGCTATGCATGTGTTTTCTTTTTAAGAGGATTAAACAAGGAGCCTAGAAAATCATGCCATAGGTAACATTGTTATTCACTAGTGGAAAGCAAGTCAGAATATATTTATTGTTTACTACTCAGGCAACCTACTGCAGAAAAAAGCCTGTGCAGCAAATTTCTGTTTCATCTTAAAGCGTACATCCTGAATTGAGAAACAAGTATCTAATATCATCTGAATCTCTCTGGTCCATCTGTCTTTATCACTACTATTGTTATAATTCTTTATATGTGCTTTCTCTCTTGTGCTCTTTAATGTATATTTGTCAACACATCATTTATTATTTTTGGGCAAGATTCTGCAATTATTATTTATTTCATGTAAGCTTTCCCCGAAGGCAAAATCAACAAAACAACAAGTGACAGCCTCTTTAACACAACAGAAACGTCAGCCAAGTTATATGGCAGAAAAACATGGGCACTGATGAAGACGGGGAGCAACAGCGGTCTGTCACAGAGAGTGAGATGGCAAGAAAAAGTCTGGGAATTTCAGTCTTGACCAAGTCCTCAATGAAGAGATTGGACAGCAGAGTGGCATGAAGGCCATTGTCACTGAGATCAGGAATAGCAAAATTCAATGGGATGGGCATATATCAAGATTCAGGGAAAATCAATTGAATGCATCTGTCACTGAGTTGTATCCATGGGAACAGAAATGACCAGTTAGCTGACCTTCCATGAGATGGGAAGATTTTATCAAGAAAAGACATGGCAGTACATAGAGAAGGAAAGCCAGGATATGAGAAGAATGGAAGACATGTTGTAATGAGTACAAACTATATGAAGGCTGAAGGACTAATCGGTCAAGGTGATCACCATGAAATAGCTCTCACATTGGAAGTATTTTTACCTCTAGAGGTGTTTTCAGTAGGTGCCACTCAACATTAATAAGAGTTGCAGAATCTGGACCATATTTAATAAACAAAATCAACTACATAGAACCAAAAAAGTATGTTTTTCTAAGAAGCTTGTATTGTATTAAAAATTGGGCTTAGTTATTATGGCAATTGCTGTTAAATATTTGAAGACAGAGGAAAGTTAACTTTGCATGCATCAGTGAAGGTTTATGCATGGAACTGTTCTGTTGATTGGCTTACATTAATTTGAATAACTCTATATAAAGAGTGGGTTACCTACCTGTGCTGCTAATAACCTGAAAGACATTCTCTTTGGCTATTGTAATAGAGAGAAAGCCGTGCTAGCCTATATACTATCAAAACAAAAAAGCAGTCAAGTAACACTTTAAAGACTAAAAAAATAATTTATTAGGTGAGCTTTTGTGGGACAGACCCACTTCTTCAGACTAAGAAGTGAGTCTTTGGCTATAGTTACACTACCATGATCTGTCAACAGAAGTCACCATCAGAAGACATTTCCTGACAAAACTTTTGTCGAAAAAGTGCGGGTGCACACAAAAGCCAATTGGAAGAGTGCTCCGCTCTGTTGACAGACTGCCCGGACTGCCCAGCTGCTCTCTCAACAAAATAGGCACCCAGAAGCACAGCAGAGAGGCCTGCCCATTGTTCTGGGTACCCTGGTTGTCAACAGAAGGAACCCCCAGAGCATCCACAGCAGTATTCTGTCTCATGGCTGAAAGTCAGAACGTTGCCAGAGAAAGCACTTAGCTTTGTCGACAAACAGTTGACAAAACACATTTTGTGCATGGATGTTCCACCAGTTTTGTAGAAAAACTGGGGGTTTTGTCAGCAAAACTTGCTAGTGTAACCACAGCCATTGTGTACTGAGAATCAGTTAGCTAAGCTATAGAAATTCTAATTGTCCTGTTGCATTTTGGGCTGGTCACAAATGCAGATTTCTGCCACTGCTTTGTCTTTAGCACCGTTTTAAGGATGTCTTTGGCTATCATAGAATAAGAGGTATATTTTTATTGACTTACCTCTAGACAAGAAATCTTTCATTAAAACCTCCTAAATGCATTATAGTAGCAGCATATGAATATGAAATATATTGACCAGACAAGACTTAATGTTAGTTGCACACAATTTTTAGCCACATATTAAGGCATGACTTTCCAAAAGGACTTCAGGAAGTTAAATCCTCAAATTCCACAGAATTTAATGAGTGGGGTATATCACCCCTTTAGATCCCAGTGAAAATCACAGCATAATGAGAAAATCTCACCAAGATTCAACTAGCAATATTAGTCTTTGTTCTGTCAACCCTTCTTTAGTTAGGACTATGTAATCGCTCCCCTGCTCATGTTCACATATAGAACAGGGTTCTTCCTTGAAACAGCATGCACTCTTCTGGTTATAAACAGCTTGGGGTCTTTACTGCCAGGAAGTGCCACTTTCTGATGAAAGTTAGTGAGGTTCTGGAGTTATGTCTTTAAAGGTCTCCTGGCATTTTTATAAGAATGCATGTGCCCTGGCCAAATTCCAACTCATGTTACAGGATTTTTCCTTCTGAAAGTTCCTCTGCATTTTCAGTGGAATAATGTATTCTGCTTCACTTAATATCATATCTGCCTTGTTATAGAGGAGCTCTGGACTATTAATCCGATGTCATGCTGCTTTACTTATATGTCTGCATTTCAGTGATGGGTGAAATGACTGCTGTAAAATAGGTAGAAGCCATTTCATGGACAAGTACTTTAGGCAATTTGAACCTCTTTTCCTTTCACAAGTATTTACTGGCCCTTCAGTGGCATGGCACTAGAAGGAAAAATTCAGCCTTCTACATAGCCTTGACCTCAAGACCAGCTCCTTCTACTCACCTTGTTCGAGAGAATAATGGCCCATTTCCTATGAGCTCACTACAGGTAATGTCTCCAACCTACACTGTGAAAATCCAGTAATTATTAGATTAAATCAAGCCTATGTTTATTTGAATACTATAGAAGAGAAGACAAAAATAAGCTTTAAACTGAGAAGATTAATGTACAATTTAAGGCAAAGCTCTGAAAGCTGGAAGATAAAAGTAAACATTCCTGTGGCACCTTAAAGACTAACAAATTTATTTATTAAGTAATAAGCTTTCATGTGTAAAACCTACTTAAGACTTTCACTGAACACTCATTACTTAATACATAAAGTTGTTAGTCTTTAAGGTGCTACAGGGCCACTTGTTTTTTTCTGAAACTACACGACTGCTCATCTGAGACTTAAAAATAAGTTATGCAGGAAAGGAGATTTTTCCCCAGCTACAGTAATGGACAAACCCTTCCCTCCCTCCATCATGGCAAAGTTTAGAAAATGCCATTTCCCAGAGTAAAACAAAGGTCATTGCACAGCTCCCTAGCTTCTGGAGTCACATGTGCCTTCCTGTACATATTTTCATCAGATTATTTTGATAAATACTCTGGACCCTCTAAAGAGGTTACATTTAAAGGTGAGCTCAGAAATGTAGATGATGTCTATATTAAGAAATGAGCTTCAAATTGTATAAAAAAGGATTTAGTTAAATTGTCTGCACTACAGTTTGCATCCATTCTAAAAGAGTTTAACCTTATATTATACCAGTTTTATTTAAGTCATTTTAATGCACTTTGCAATGGCTTCACTTGGCTTCAAATCACCTGTTCAAATCAACTTTGGCAACTTTGATTAGAAAGCCTGAGACACAATTTTGACAAGTAGCTCACTTTCTTTCTTGTGAGTATACATTTGGAGCCTGTGCTTTTTCTTACGGGTGCCATGAATTACTTTAACTGCTGTTTCTCTGGCAGAATAATTTTAAATGAGACAACATACTTAATATGAGAGTAACTCAGACACAGTTTGTAAAAGAAAAGATAATGGAAAGCCTTCAGAAACATCTCTCTACCTTCACCTGCTATTCCATGGCTACGGGAGGTAAAATGTGTTTTATTATCATTCATAGCATGACTATATTATCTAAGCTATCTCAACAGTTGACAGAGTGGTAGTGATACAGTTTTGATAAATATGCAGTTCATTTTTCAAATACTGTGACTTGGCAATTTTCCAAATAGATGCACTGATTTTTATGACATCATTAAGTTGGAAAATTCATTTCCCTAGCTTGAAAGAAACACTGATACCTCAGATGCACTGAAGTGGAGATTTCAGACTGTTGCCATCAATACATCCAATGTCCAACTCAAACCCCAAGATTACTACTGTATCTTAATGGATTCCACATCTACTACAAGTGTTTCCAATTAACTATTTCATGATAGGAGAAAGCTCATTCCTTCCTTGGAGCATCTTCACCCTGCCCTTTTATGGCTAGCCAAAGATACAAGATACAATTTTTCCAGACTCCTTATCTGAGTTCCCTTCCTCACCCACCACAGTGGTAAACTGAATCACAGAAAAATTCAAAGTCAAGGTGGCTCAGATACATGAGGTCTGATTTTGGAGAGGGCATGAGTCTTAGTGAAGTCAGCACCATTTATATATTGCTCATATATTTTTACTTGGCTGCTTGCATCAGTGCTGGTCATACTCCTAAGGAATGCTTGTGCAATACATAACTATCTCAGTGTGCTAGGCACTGACATCCAAAGCAGTAACTTTTGGAAAATTTTCACAAATGACTTCTGGAATAGAAATTACTTGTCTAGGGATCTCTGTGAGTTGGGGGTCAAATTCCCAACATGTGAATTTCTCCATCTGATAATGATAATGATAACCCATAATCTTCACCCTGGTTTTAAAAACCTCACAAACCCGCCTGGAGCATTTCAATGTCCACCATCTCTGAAAAACAAATCCCCAAGAAGTCTGTGCCATTTTCATGAAAGTTATAAAAAGAGGCTGCATGATTCTCCTGTATTTACAAGGGGTTCTGAATAAATGCCTATAAAGGGTTAAAGCCAGAAAGAGTGGGTTGTATCTTGGCAAGCAGCCATGTAAGCAATGGGAAGAGAGAGGAGGATGTTATAAAATTCAAGCAGTTATCAGATGAGGAAACTTTTTTGTGTGTGTGTCTGGTGAAGAGAAACACAAATATGTTTAAGCCTGTTATTTATCCTATCTTATTTTTGTTGTTGTTCTTAAACACCTCACGACCAAGTATGCTTTATTACATATATTTTTCTGTTTTGTTAACAAATTACCCATTTTTAAGGTAACGATTTGATTCCTGTGTCCTAGAGAAGGGTCTGCATATATGCAAGCCTAAGACTGAAATGCCAGCTATCAGACTGCAGCTTGATTTCTTCCTCTTTTTTTCAAACACTTTCTAAGGGTGGGTTAAGAGCTTGTGATTACCGCACAGGAAGCTATCGCAAGTGCGTCTTCCTGGGTCTTAAAGGGTGATGGGATCTCACCTAGATGGTGGTAGCTACCTCCGAGTGTCATGAAATCTGTGACCTGTGGAAGCTTTTAAGCAGAAGCCCAGAGAGGCAAAGTATTTTTAGGTTCTCATGCAGGCCCCAACCTTCTGCACTCAGAGTGTCAGAGTGGGAATCAACCTTGAGAACAGGATGGGAGGTAGTACTGCAATAACAGGGAATCTGACATTGAGTACAATGACAGTTTGCTAAAGAACATAGGGTGCATCTACACTAGGAACTCACTTCGAAGTTAACTTTGAAGATAGGCACTACTTTGAAGTAGACTGCTGAGAGTCTACACGTTTTCCCTTACTTCAAAGTTACCTTTGAACTAAGGGAGCCCAACTTTGAAATCCTTACTCCATTTCTGGGAATGGAGTAGGGCCCTACTTCTAAGTTTAACTTTGAAGTAGGATGTATGTAGATGCTCAACTTTGAAGTAAGAAACTTCAAAGTTATTTTTGCAGCGTAGACGCAGGCATAGTTGGAGAAAAGCAATTCAAGTGTGCCAATGGTGTTCAGAAAACAGCTGTACATGCTGAAGAGGTGGTTCTTAAAAATCACTGTTTCGCGGAATTGAATAGTAATGCAGGTTAGGGTTGATGACCAATGTGTGTCTAACTTCCATACGTGAAAAGCCAACAAGTTCTTGAAGTTGTGTGCTGAGTTTGCCCCAGGCCTCCATTGCAGGGACCTCCAATTCTGACAGTGGAGAAGTGAGTGGTGAATGGTGATCCCACTCTGAATACTTCTAATGCAATATTGATTTTGGTGGTGGGACATTATTTTGGTGTTGGATAATCCACAATGAACCCCTTGTCATGAAAATGTACAGGGCTATTAATCATCTTTTGTTGTAAAGGGCTGTGATTGTCTGCAATGTGCATTATATAGGAGATTGATTTGCATCAGTGAGGTTCCCAAACTTCACTGGGATAATAGACAGCCTGCATATCCTCCTTGTGATATAGGCCCATCTTGCCACAGAATATATCAACTGAAAGGGCTAATTTTTATGATTATGCAAGCACTGATGGATGACAAGGACACTTCACTGACATCAGTGTGGGCTAGTCAGGGAAAGTGCAATTTTAAGGGCATGAGACCATTCAGAAAGTTGCAGACTAGGACTTTCTTTCCTGACTGATGATATTCAAATGCCACTACTGATCCTTGGGAACTCTCCATTTAAAGCCAGGCATTTTTGAAACTATTAATTACGTAGTGCTTGCCATATATTTACAAGTACAAAGTGTGAACCAATAAATGCAATTTTATTCCCCAAAAATAGAAATATATAGCATGGCAACATGAGTACAGAAAAGAAAAACACACATACACATACACACGCACACACAATGGAACACAGGGAGAGTAATACAAACTTTTAATGTAAATTAAAGGAGGGGAAAGGCAGCAAACATATCTGCAGTTCTTTGTGACAAAACATGCAACAGCAATGGTTCTCACACATCAGGGCATGTGAAGCTGTGGTTTTTCTTGTTGTCCCTTGCCATGGAGTCATAGGAATAAGAAAGTGGCCCATGATGTTGTGAAGTTTGCTGTGCAGCTACAGGGAGCTGTAACAGTGGAGTTCATCAAGGAATACAAATAGAGAGTAGTACCTGCAATTTTTGGACCTCTACATCAATCAGATGCAGTAGCATATGTGTCTTGCTGCCTGAGAAGACCCATTATGTGAGGATGTATCTTTCGCTCTTGGACCTTCTGAACCTTTCTCCCGTCTTCTTTTTCTTTTCTGTGCTACTAGTCATATTGGCCCTTTGTTCACAGTTTGATGCGGCACTGGCTTTCAGGATCCTGCTGAGTGTGCCCTACCTCATCTTCTTTCTCCCCACCACCACAGCCTATTCAAACAGGGTGATGAAAAGCAGAGGCCAGCTCTCCCTCTGGTTTCAGCACTTTCATGACAGACGTCCCAGAACTACTTCATATAATAGAACTGGAAGAGACCTGAAGAGGTCTTCAAGTCCAGTCCCCTGCCCCCACAGCAGGAGATGATACCATTCCTGGAAGATTTTTTTTTTCAATTTAATCTGCTCCAGATCTTTGAAAGGCCCCTTGGAGAGTTGAGTTCACAACCTGGGATTTACAAGACCAATGCACTAACCATGGACTTATTCCCTCCTTCCTACAGCTTGGGCTTCTCATAGGAAGACCATCTTTTCTCTGCCTGCGTTCTGTTAACTTGAAGATGAGAAAAAGCACCATTCTTAAATTTAAATGCTCTACGAAAAAATATATCCACACTACCCAGGGACCCTTCCCCTTGAAGGGGGTCATCCAGTCTCATCTGGTAGAAATGACTGGACTTTGGCTATCTCAGATAGGAGCTTGCTTGTAGCATGTATTCCTGGCCCACATACTAACATTCTCCTCCTCTTCCTATTTGTCATTCTCCTCCCTCTTCATGTGAGGGTTGTCTCATTCTTGGGCTCCTATGAGCTATCCACAGTGACCTGCAATGTTCCGCAGGTGTCCATCAAGTATGCCATGCAGCTCACTGTAAAAGCAGTGAGGAATGTGTCAGCACTAGATCAATTGTTGGCCTCATGAGCCTGCTGATGTGGCTAGCAGATTTCCTTCATTCTCAAGTGGCACTGTTGCTGATCCCTTTTGTACCTCTTTGACTGAAAACCCCATGATGTCTATTCATAGATGTTCGCATATCTACCTCTAATACATACTTAAGTATGTGCAGTCTCTTTTCTCCAAGGTCGCTGGATGTCCAATTCTTCCTCTCTACTCGAGGGTGGAGATTGTCTCGTGGATGATTGATTGGGCAGTTATACACAAGGATATGCTCCTGCATAGCATGCCAAGGCAGGCAAACCAGAAAAAAAATGATTGCAAAAAACACTCAGTGAATTTTAGCGTGCAAGGTGGCTTCCATTCTTTGTCCCCTTTGGGCAGTGGAGTCTAAAATTATATCCAGAGCAGCCATTGTCACAGCAAATGAGACATTGTGGTACTATTGCTGGAGGACTGTTAGGCTTAACACAGATTATTCCCTTACCATGCATCAACCTCAGTAGGCAGACCTCAGCTTTTCACAGTTTGAGCAGGTGGCTTTTCTGCTTCACTGTTAAAAGATTGCTCGTACCATCTGTAGACAAATTTGAGTATATATGCATGCACAAATGGGTTAATGCAAGGTAATTTATGGTTACCTGTCTTTATTATGTGAACCAGATATTGGGCTCTTTATACATGTATGCCTTTCTCTGAAAATGTTACCTTGGGCATTTGTTCTACAGGGTATTTAATCTATGCTTAGACCACTAGAAGAACACAGGAACACAAGAATTGCTATACTGTATCAGCCCAATTGCCCTCTAATCCAATATCCAACTGTGGCTGTACCAGATGGTTCTCTACTGGGATAGATCAGCATTGCTCCATTGTCGTCAGTGGAGTAGCATCTGATAATATCAGTCGAAAGCTGGACCTCACCTCATTTCAGTACAATGGAAGGTATTAAAAAGAAACTTTTATCTTATGGCAATATAAATATTTTGCCACAGCATTCCATATAAGAGCTGGAAACTTCATGTTTAAAATAAATACTGCAGGAGAGTAAGTGCTTGATTTTTGCAGTAATCAGTGGTGATGCCTATAAATCCAATTTGATAGGGGCAAAATTAACAGTTGAAATCTAACCAAAACTTTGAGTCTGACACACATGAAAGGCATCATATGCAATGGGCCACTAGCACACAGCAAACACTGGTGTTTTATAGCCTATGCATTTGTATATGACCATTGAACTCCAGCATGATAAGAGTCCATCTTAAGGCATTTAGAATCTTGACTTTAGCATTACAGTACATTAAACAAACATTAGCAGAAACTGATAGCTGTTGTAAAGCTTTTGAGCAGCCGTACATCTTGATGTTCTTGGGACACTTATGGAAGATTGCTTCAAATCTCTCTTTCAAGGAAAGCACATAAAACATTCAGAGATATGGAAACAGACCAACATTATTCTGTTTTCTGTGTTTTGGGAAAGATAGTTTAGAAAAAGTAATTTAACTGAAAAGCAGAAATCTGATTTACTATTTTTGAAACAAATTGTATCATTTGCATGAGGCTTATTATTAGAATAAATATTTGCTTTCGTCTGTAGTCCCCATTTAATCTCATTTAAATAACTTGGAATGCTTCCAGCCTAACAATAAAAAAATTAGTTGTGGGTGTTTGGGGGAAGATGTTTAATTATTATTATATTTTTTTTGGTCACACTGCATCATGGATGGATGTGATGCCTCCGTGATGTAGATCAGAGAGTGCTATTTCAGCAATGTGTATGAAATAATGTTAAAAATCAAGTCAAGAACACACTATTGTTTAGTCCACCTCATGAACACCGTCTTTGTTATATCTCCTTTTGTGTTTGTTCAAACACTTGGAGAAATGAAAAGTGGAGAAAATTTGAACGTGTAACTTGTATTTCTATAGATTATTTTGTTTCAAATCTCTGAGTAAATCTGGTGTGTTTTTTGTGTACAAAAGATATGGCTGAATACAGTATACCAAATGGATCCTGGATTTGTAAAATAACTTAATTCAGTAATAGGAAGTCTCTTTGTCATCGCAAAGGTAACAGTCTGGGAGCCTTAAGTGCCTTCCACTAAATTATTATTGAATCACATTTAAGTTGTCATTTTTGTATCACATTTTTAATATAACTTTCTTCTTCTAATTGACAGCTATCATAGAAATGACTGATAGTTTATAAGAGTTTACTATACATTCTGGCTTACACATCATGGTTTTTGTAGCACACAGTTAAATCTTTATTCTTCCTCTACTGAAAAGCTCAAGCCTGAAAATCAAGGTGAGATATGAATGCTTTAATTAAAATTGTGCAAGTCTGACACAATGTACATTTGCTAAGGACAGAAATGAAAATAGTGGGAAAACTGTCCCATTAAAAGGATTGCCAGAAGAACATGTCATCAAAAGGCTTTCTAAGGAATACCCAATGCTTTCAAAAACAGCTGTTTGGCTGAGCTATTATATGATGGTATGACTTCCATTTCATTCAGAATCATTAAAACCCAAATAAGTTTGTTAATATAATGAGTTACTGTCTGATCAATACAGCGCAAGGCCAGTGAGTGAAAGCCTATCTGTAAAATGATACTGATGAAGTGGTGATTGCACAGAGAGATGTGGGCTGACTGATTTGGAAATACTAACATTAGATTAGGTTTTGTGAACATGGAGGGTAAAGAGTTTACTGGAATTTTTTCATTTGGTTGTTTGTTTGTTTTACTTTTGAGCCAATGAGGGCAGGGTGTAGAGCATGTATTTAAGCAAATATGTAGATTACTATAATGAAAATGAAGGAACTGTACAACCCAAATATAATTAAAAATGTCATACCTAGTCCTTTTGTACACCTGGTCCACTGGTCACAGCTTACTTTTATTTAACTGTGCTTTACCACAACCTCAAACATGTCAGTGCTCAGTCTTTCTTAACTTTTATCCATTGATGATTAAAACACACTTATTTTTTTATTTTAAAGCTCCACTGATACAAACAAAACATATGGGGTAAAGTTCTGTCCTAACTGAAAGCAAGAGCGAAGCTCCCCATGACTTCAATGGAGCCAGGATTTCACTCCAGAATTACAGTATGAATTCGTAAAAGATACCACCAAACATGGCAGTACAACACACATAGGCTGGGTCTACACTTGCCCCCAACTTCGAAGGGGGCATGTTAATCAGGGTGACAGGAGATTACTAATGAAGTGCTGCAGTGAATATGCTACACTTCATTAAGCTAATTTCCCCCCCGCAGCAACTTCGAAGTGTCAAACTTTGAAGTGTCGGCATGTGTGTAGCCGCGGGCACTTTGAGGTGCCCATGCTACTTTGAAGAGCCTTTACTCCTCAAAATTTACACACTTCATTAAAATTTTGAGGAGTAAAGGTACTTCAAAGTAGCACATTCACTTCCAAGTGCCCATGGCTACACGCATGCCAGCACTTCGAAGTTTGACGCTTCGAAGTTGCCGCAGGGAAGAATTAGCCTAATGAAGTGCTCCTCATTCATTGCAGTACTTCATTAATAATCTCCCATTGCCCTGATTAACATTCTCCCTTCGAAGTTGGGGGCACGTGTATACGAGCCCGTATTGTTTGGGTGTATTCCTAATCCACCAACCCCCAGCCCTGGGTAAGGAAAGCATCTATATTCAGAACATAAGCACGTTTAATTTTTAAGCAGATGCTTACATCTTATGGGCCTGAAGCTTTTTCTTATGTTTAAGTGTGTTCTTAAGAGATTCTTTTAATTGAGGCCTAAATATGTGGTTTCTGATAACAAATGGGTAGCCTGGACTGCCATTAGATATCTGTTCTGAAAGAGTAGCCTAGCAAATGCTAGCTTTTCCTTCCAACAGGAATTTAAGATGGAGTCTCACAGACAATATTTTGTAGTCAAGAAATGTACCTTGTAGGCTGTGTCTACACGTGCCCCAAACTTCGAAATGGCCATGCAAATGGCCATTTCAAAGTTTACTAATGAAGCGCTGAAATGCATATTCAGCGCTTCATTAGCATGCGGGCGGCAGCGGTGCTTCGAAATTGACGAGCCTTGCCACCGCGTGGCGCGTCCAGAAGGGGCTCCTTTTCGAAAGGACGCCACCTTCTTCGAAGTCCCATTATTCCCATGGGAATAAGGGGACTTCGAAGTAGGCGGGGCCCTTTCGAAAAGGAGCCCCGTCTGGACGTGCCGCGCGGCGACAAGGCTCATCAATTTCGAAGCGCCGCTGCCGCCCGCATGCTAATGAAGCGCTGAATATGCATTTCAGCGCTTCATTAGTAAACTTCGAAATGGCCATTTGCATGGCCATTTCGAAGTTTGGGGCACGTGTAGCCAGAGCCGTACAGAGGTTAGGATTCCCAACCCTCTAGAATTGTCCTGAAGTCTCAAGGAATTAAAGATTAATCTTTAATTAAAGATTATGTCTTGTGAAGTCACCACCAGGAATACGTCCAACCAAAACTGGCAGAGTCACCAAGAAGATTTAAATAAGACTGAAGAAGTGCATAGACTAGTGCTCAGGTGCATAACCCTAGTACTGGTGCTCTTCACAGGGTTGAATTGCACCTCCAGTGTATTCCTAATGTTTTTAAAAATAGGATGTACAATTTTGCATGTGTTTAATTATATATTTTCAAGTGTTATGATATCACACAACTGCACAAAGCTCTTTTACTACAGAAAAATGCTGTGATTTCTCCATGAAAATGCTGAGGTGTGACCTCGGCTAAATGTGTTGTGACATTGTCTGCTATGAAAATCTATATTCCCTGGTGGAAATGACAATATGTCTACTTTGAACAAATCCATGTCAAAATTTGTGAAGTTGAAATAATTAATTTCACACAACTCTGACGTTTTCATCACTTACACTCATGAATAACCAATCAGTTTCACACACATTTGGCCATGAAGTTTGATATCTGAGTAGCAGTAATACATGTGTGTATATACTATGTCTTCTTCTGTAGGGAAAAATCCAAATGAACATTTCCATGTTGAAGTCAACATATAAAATTACCACTATCTATGTTTTTAGATTCCTAAATCATAGATGTATTTGAACCCTGAAACAAAATGGGTCAACAGCTTTGCTTATATATAATTGAAAAGAATAGGCCTCAAGCTATTGGACAAAATCCTGGCTCCATTGAAGTCAATGGAAAATTTTGTATTGAATACAGAGAACGTAGAAGTTTGCCCATTGACCAGTCAATCTACATTCTCTTTGGACAGATCCTAGTGTGAGGACTGAAATGGAACTGCAGGCCCTTTTTGCTGCCTATCCACACAGGTGTGGACTTCACCCAACCTGCTGAGGACCATATAACCTTACTCCTTTTCTACAGTATGGAAAGTCATATCACACAAACTTCCACATGGCTGGACTTTACTAAAACAAGACAGGAGATTTACAATGCAAAGTTCTCTTCTCTGCAGAAGAAAAATGACTGTAAACTATCTAAACTCCTACTTTCCACATGGGGCTATGATAGTGGTACCCTTAACTCACCCAGCAATATTGTCAATCTATCCAACTACACACTCAGCCTGGCAGAAGAATCTGCCCTTTCTCGGGAACTCTCTTTCTGCCCCACTACCTCCACAAACTTGATACAGTTCTGTGGTGATCTGGAAGCTTACTTTCTCCATCTCCAACTCAAGGAATACTTCCAACATGACACAGAACAGTGCACTGACCCACAGGTACCCTCCCACCTATGGTACAAGAAAACGAATTCCTTGTGAACTCTCCCAGTGGTCAAAATGACAAACTGGACCTAAACATAAAGGGCTTCCACCGACATACATAGGCAGAAATTGTGGAAAAGCAGCATTGCTTACCCCACAGCCTCAGCCATGCAGAACACAATGCCATCAACAACCTCAGAATGGCTCACATCCCCCGTCTGATCTGACTTGTTTTTCCTCTTTTGATAAGTACTGTTGATACTCGGCCATTTTCACCTTGCTGAATAGACCTTGTCAGCTCTGGACCTCCCTCTTACTGGGATCCCACTATTTAAATACCCCCCTGAAACCACCCCGCCACTCATGCATCTGATGAAGCGGGTCTTTGCCCATGAAAACTTATGCTTCAAAATATCTGTTAGTCTATAAGATGCCACAGGACTTCTTGTTGTTTTAGAAACAACTCTGACATTGTCATCCATGAGGCCAACAAAGCAGGCACTGTTGTCATCATGAATAGGACAGACTACCGAAAGGTGGCTGCCAGGCAACTCTCCAATACCACATTCTACAAGCCTCTGTCCCGGGATCCCACTGAGGAATACACAAAGAAACTACAGCATCTACTTAAGACCCTCCCTATGAAAACACAGGAACAAATCTACACAGAGACTCTCCTTGAACCCAAACCAGGTTTTTCTACCTAATACCCAAGATCCATAAACCTGGGAATCCCAGATGCCCCATCATCTCACCACAGGGTTGTCTGGATATGTGGACTCTCTACGTAGACCCTATGCTACCAGCACCCCCAGCTTTCTTCGAGATACCACCGACTTCCTCAGGAAACTACAATCCATTGGTGACCTTCCTGAAAACACCATCCTGGCCACCAAGGATGTAGAGGCCCTTTACACCAATATCCCACATGAAGGTGGACTCCAAGCTGTTAGGAACATTATCCCTTCAAATCCGTGGCACTGCTATGGACACCCACATGGGCCCCACAGTATGCCAACATTTTTATGGCTAACCTGAAACAACGCTTTCACAGTTCTCATCTCCTAGTGCCCCTCCTCTACCTGCACTACATGGATGACATCTTCATCATCTGGACCCATAGGAAGGAGGATCTTGAAGAGTTCCACCATGATTTCAACAGTTTCCACCCCCCCCCATCAACCTTAGCCTGGACCAGTCCACACAAGAGATCCACTTCCTGGACACTATGGTGCAGATAAGCAATGGTCACATAAATACCACCCTATACTGAAAACCCACAGACCACTATGCTTGTCTACATGCCTCCAGCTTCCATCCAGGGCACACTACACGATCCATTATATACAGCCAGGCACTAAGGTACAACCATATTTACTCTGATCCATCAGAGACAAACATCTATAAACCTTTACCAAGGTTTTCTCCAACTACAATACCCACCTAAGGAAGTGAGGAAACAGACTGACAGAGCCAGATGGGTACGCAGAAGCCACATGCTACAAGACAGGCCTCGCAAGGAAAACAAGAGAACACCACTGGTCATCACATACTGTCCCTACCTAAGGCCTCTCCAGTGCATCATCAGTGATCTGCAACCCATCCTGAGCAATGATCCTTCACTCTCACAGACCTTGGAAGGCCGGCCTGTCCTCGCCTACAGACAGCCAGCCAACCTTAAACAAATTCTCACCAGCAACTATAGATCACAACACAGTAACTCTAAACCTGGAACCAATACCTGCAACAAACTCTGCTCACATATCTACACCAGGGATATCTTCACAGGACTTAACATCACCATACCCTAAGGGGCTCCTTTACCTGCACATCTGCTACTATTATATATGTTATCATGTTCCAACAATGCCCCAGTTGAAACTTACATTGGCCAAACTGGACAGTCTCTATGTAAAAGAATGAATAGACATAAATCAGACATCAGGAACGGTAATGTGCAGAAACCTGTGGGAGAGCACTTCAATCTCCCTGGACACTCAGTAACAGATTTAAAAGTAGCAGTTATAAAACAAAAACATTTCAATAATCAAATGGAGAGAGAAATCTCTGAGCTGCAATTTATTTGCAAATTTGACTCCATCAACCAAGGATTAAACAGAGACTGGGAGCGGCTGGTCCCTTAGAAAAGCAGCTTCTCTGCCCTGGGTATTAACATCTCCACATTAGACTGTGACAATGGGCCACATCCTCCCTGTCTGATCTGACTTGGTTTTTCCTCTTTTGATACATGCTACTGATAATGGACCACTTCCACCTTGACTGAGTAGACCTTGTCAGCTCTGGACCTGCCTTCTACTGAGACCGCACTCTTTAAATATCCTCCTGAACCTGCCCCCCCCCACTCATGCATTGATGAAGTGGGTCTTTGCCCGCAAAAGCTTATGCTCCAAAATATTTGTTTGTTTATAAGGTGCCGCAGGACTTCTTGTTGTTCTCAAAGATACAGACTAACATGGCTACCTCTCTGATAATATAAATACGGGCATCTTTGCTTGGTTTTCAATCAAGTCAGCAGCATATGGGTAAAGATTGAGTAAAAGTGTATAAATTCTATAGAAGATTATCATTTATATTGTGATAACACCTTAAAATTCCAAGTAGTATTGTTATCTGACAGTGTTTGACGTTATACAAACATATAGTTCCTGATTCCATATGTTTTATTGTTCCTCACTCAATATTTGCACAATTTTATCCAGTGCAGATTTTTCATATTTTTTGTTTTATATTTGAGCTATGCTACCTTGATTTTTATTTCCTGTTTGGAACATATTTGTATTCTGTAATGACATGTCAGCTATTTATGCTCAGTTTTCTTTCTAATTCCATTATCACTGGCACATGGATGTTGCTAAGACTATTTCAAACCACAGACCCACTGGCCAGATCCATAGGTTGAGAAATTGACCTTTGATCCCATAATAAATTAGTATACAAGTCTTTCCTGTTGCTGAGCAAAGTCACAATCCAAAGCAGAAATAGGGCTGGAAACAACCTCTTGTTAATGAGAGTGGAGCCCTTTTACAAAGAATAATGCTATACGGAAGTGAAAGATGGGGATGATTGCTTCATCCCTCTTAACTGTTAGATTTTATCTTTCTTTGTTTCTTACTTTTCTCTGGCCTTATTATTTATTTTACTGTAATTTAATAGAAGTGAAAAGTGATTAATCCAGAATTAATATGTAACTCATTTGTCAGATTATGTTATTGCCCCCTCCCCTGTATTTGATACACTGAAGACTAAGGACTACTGTAGTTCCACTTAGCACTCAGTAGCTCAAACTGTAGCCCCTAAATTCTTTTAAATTGGAGGCCCAGCTAATGTTCTGGCCACCATGCTATAAAGATGACACATAGATCAAGATAAGCATGTGGGCAAGAGCCTGCAGGCTGGATCCAAAATTTGTAAAGGAGAATGAGGTTCCATGTGGACATGAGGATGCGGAAAGCAGCTACAGCAAAAAGCAAAGGGAAAAGATACAGGCAACAAATGAGCAATTTCAAATTTCTCACGCCAATTAATATGTTTGTAGCAAGGGGGTATAATCTCCCCACTAGCTAGCCAGGGCAAGACCCACAACCATCCCTTGGTGGTCAGAACTGGGACACCCAGAGCTGCCCCACCAAAAACCAAGGAGTGTGACAATAAGCATAGCTATATAAGGCCAGCCCTGTAGCTTAGTTGAGGGACAGTTACCAGAGAAGCAGGACATCTCTTCCCCCACTGCTGGAGCCTGGAGATGACTGGGAGCTGCTGGAGGAAAAAAACATCTCTTCCCAGGTGCTGGAGCTAGCAGCAGCCAGAGACACAGCATGGATGCCAGAAATGCTGGATACCAGGAACCCCAAAAAGATACTAGGGTTGCCAATGGTGGTCTACCTAAGGAAGAGAGAGGATAGCCCTGGAACCCAGATAACATCAGAAGGGTGGAGGGAGGGTTAAGAAGGAGCCCCAGGAAACCAAAGAGGGCTCGGCTCTGGGACTCTTTGTAAACTGGTCAGCATGTTGTGGCATTTCTGCTGTCCTAGCGGTGGACCATCCTGGGCTGACCTTGTGGTGGCCTACCCTGTCACTGATAGGTCCCTGGGCTGGGGCAGCAGTGGAATGGGAGTGCCCATGTCCCCCAGACCCAGCCACCCCACCTATAGGTAATGGCCATCCCCCCACCAATAGGCCAAGAGGCCTGGATAGTTCTGTTTCCAACTGGAGCTGGAGTGCCACACACGTGTTATAACTCCAGCCTGGGAGTTAATTCCCCCTCCCTCCGCACTGAACTACCAACAGAGCACCAACTGTTGGATCCCAGCAGAGAACCCTATTAGTTGCCTGGAGTGATTGACAGCCGGTCCTCCCTATCAGTGGACTGCTCTGCCCTAACTGAGATTGTGGGATGCAGAGATTCCCTGCTGATCAGCCCTGCCACAGGCAAGAGCCCAATGATTCCTTACTGATTCCCCCGGACTGAGGTGTTCCAGGAAGGAGCTGCGCAAGAGGGCATGATCTCCTGACCAGCCAAATAGGGAGCGACCCACAAACCCCTTACAATGTTGTGCTGGTGAGTGTTATTCTGTCAGCCATTTTAAAGTGATTTTTAAAGTAAAAGCTAAACTGGAAAACCATATTCATGTTCTTCTTTCTAAAAAAGAGATTTAAGCCTGCTTGCTGGTAACAAGCTTCCATTAAAAAAGCATCAGGGTTATGGGGATGGAAAGATCATAATGGTTCACATAACTTGATAGCATGTATCAACAAATCTGCTACAAATAAGAGAAGTTATTCATAAAACTTCCCCATTTTCTCGTTATTCCAATAAGAAGTAGTTTTCACAGGAGAAGGACAAATTACATAAACTCCCCTAGACTGCTTTTCATAAAGCTTATAAAAATGCAGTATAAAACTAATGAGCCATCTTTTAATAGGATAAAGTCCTTAATAGGGTGAGTATTAGTAGGGTACTCATGAACTTCATGAGAGGTTGAAGGCTCTCTGCCTAATGTAAGTTTGAGCCAATGGTCTTGTAATGCACACACTGTTCTATCTTATTACTATATTCTTGCCTATCATCTCTGCCCCACTAATTCTTCTAGAGTGAAGAGTCTCATTTCAAAAGACTCATGTGGAAGTTTCTGTCACTTTTCTAGTGAAGCTGTACTGCAGTCCTCATTGTTAGGATGTTTTTCCTTATTGTACAACTAATAACAGTCCTTGCCTTTCTTGTAACAGAGCTGCTGTGTTTGTATCATGATTCCTCCTGTGAAACAGCCCTTCTTAAGAAACTTTTCACTCTTCTTGTATCTGATACTTTGTATCTCTGCTATATCAAGTCAAACAGATATAAAATCTGAGTTCTGATTAGATATTCAGCTATTTTGCTGCTACTCTCCCTTGTCAGATATCTATCAAATTGCAGGCAGCTTAAAAACTCCCTCTTTGACCAGCAGTATCTGATTTTCTACTTGGTTTACATCCTTCAAGTACCAGGTGCAGATAGTTGATAAGTGTTATGCCGTAAGCCTGTATAATCCACACTCTCTTGTATAGTGATCATCTCAAATAGCTGGAGGAGGGAATTAGGAAAAAAAAGTAACTGAACTAAATGATTGTGTTAGAGTGCAAGAGAGGAATAAATTACCTTAATTACCTTCTACTTAGCAGTACTTCATAAAATATTTTTTTTCTTTTCTTGAAAGCATATACAGATAAACATTTACAACAATAGACCTTAAAGTTACCAAGTACTTAAAAGGTGATGATAGTTTCAGTGGTAAGCATCCATTGGAATTAACATGAATTTAGAATCTAACTTTAAACATCCATGTTAGCATGGTATTTAGAACTAAACTAAATAACTTTGTTCTAATTCAAAATGGAGTTATTTTTGTGAGTTTGTTTTTGTTTTTAAGTATTACTTCTAAATATTATTTTAGTAAGCCAAAACAGTGTACCTTCATGTTACGTGCTTAGCTTGTGGGGGGAACATCTTTTCATGGATGAAGTCCTTTGATACAATTTAGATTTTTGGGTTTTTTTTCTGTGAACGCTAATATGGAACCTTCTGGCTACGTCTACACGTGAAGCCAACATCGAAATAGCTTATTTTGATGTAGCAACATCGAAATAGGCTATTTCGATGAATAACGCCTACACGTCCTCCAGGGCTGGCAACGTCGATGTTCAACTTCGACGTTGCGCGGCACCACATCGAAATAGGCACTGCAAGGGTACGTCTACACGCCAAAGTAGCACACATCAAAATAAGGGTGCCAGGCACAGCTGCAGACAGGGTCACAGGGCGGACTCAACAGCAAGCCGCTCCCTTAAAGGGCCCCTCCCAGACACAGTTGCACTAAACAACACAAGATACACAGAGCCGACAACTGGTTGCAGACCCTGTGCCTGCAGCATGGATCCCCAGCTGCCGCAGCAGCAGCCAGAAGCCCTGGGCTAAGGGCTGCTGCCCACGGTGACCATAGAACCCCGCAGGGGCTGGAGAGAGAGCATCTCTCAACCCCCCAGCTGATGGCCGCCATGGAGGACCCGGCAATTTCGACGTTGTGGGACGCGCATCATCTACACGGTCCCTACTTCGACGTTGAACGTCGAAGTAGGGTGCTATTCCGATCCCCTCATGAGGTTAGCGACTTCGACGTCTCGCTGCCTAACGTCGAAGTTAACTTCGAAATAGCACCCGAAACGTGTAGCCGCGACGGGCGCTATTTCGAAGTTAGTGCCGCTACTTCGAAGTAGCGTGCACGTGTAGACACAGCTTCTGTCTTTATACTAATAGATAGTACCATCTACCTTATTTCCATCACTGAAAGTACTTATGAGAACAATTGTTACTTAGCATGACTAAGAATCTGACTCGTAATTTCTTAGGTTAGGCCCTCGTGGACCACAAGATGCTTCATTTATCTAGGTGTTGGTCGATTTGGCCAATGGAAACAGTGGGAAGCAGTGTCCAGGTCTGCAGTGCTTCTCACAGCTCTCCTTGGCTGGGAACAGCAAACCATGGCCACTGGGACCTGCAAGTGGCCCTACCTGTGGAAGTTCAGGTAAAGAAAATTTCCAGCTGCCTGCCAGATTCTAATCCAGGTGAACTGCATCCAGCTCACTGGCCACTTATACCCACCTCTTTCTGAGCCAAAAGTATGTAATATTGAAACATGGAGCTATACACATTTTGTAGAACTGGAAGGCACATTTAGAGGTCATCAGGTTCAGTCCCCTGCCCTCACAGCAGTACCTATTGCATCCCTAATTTTTTTAAAAAATTAACCTGCCCCAGAACTTTGGAAGGCCCCCACAATGATTGAGCTCATAACCCTGGTTTTAAAAGGCCAAATGCTCTAACCACTGAGCTATCCTTCCATCCTAATAGTATGTTTACTGCTGACTTAACTGTTCTTTGTTCACCTTAAAGAACAGTTGAGTCAACAATAGACATGCCGTAGTGTAATAATTCAAGTAATGGCGATAACTGAAATTAAAGCATTTCCATTACAGCCATGTGTTTTTCACCATTTATCATTTTATGAAAGTTTCACCTATTGGGTTCTAAGCTTTGACTTATGCACGTAACAAAGCAGGTCTTTGTCCACGAAAGCTTATGCTCCAAAGTATCTGTTAGTCTATAAGGTGCCACAGGACTTCTTGCTGTTTTTGAAGATACAGACTAACTCAGCTACCTCTGTCATACCTATTGGATTGAAAATTTCCTGGTGAATTGTATTTATATGTGTATATAAGATTTTGAGTAAATGTGTTTCTGCAGCTTTTGAATTAAAAATTAATAATACATTATCCTCTTGGTTTAAATTTGTTTAAAAAATGTGCATCTGTTTTTGAACAGCTCTCAGGCCCAACCTGGCAAATTGTATAAAGTAGAAAATAATTCCACACACATGCCCTTCTGAAGTCAACACTGTAGTCCAAAGTAGATGATAGTAGAAATGTTGAAAGTTCATGTAACCAGAAATACCTGGGCTAAATTACTTACTATTTCATTTATTATCCTGTTTTCAGTGTATCAGAAATTTTCCTTCAGTAAAGGAAAGTAAGATTATGAGATTATGATTTAAAAACCATTACTCAGAAAAGCAGATAAGGCTCTATGAGAGAGAATACTTGTGACACAAGGGCTGTGTCTACACTAAGAGAAATCTTGGAAATAGCCATGCTAATGGCCATTTTGAAGAATACTAATGAGGCACTGAAATGCATATTCAGCACCTCATTAGCATGCCGCAGGCTGCGGCACTTCAAAATTGCCACTTTTCACTCCCATGCAGCTTGTCCAGATGGAGATCCTTTTCAAGAGTACCCCACCAACTTTGAAATCCCCTTATTCCTATCAAAAGACTATGCATTTCAGCACCTCCTTAGTATTCTTCAAAATGGCCATTAGCATGGCTATTTCCAAGATATCTCTTAGTGTAGACACAGCCAAGGAGAGTATCTGCATATTGCTTTGCAACATGGACTAATGGATAATGAAACATATTAGTAATTTTGCTAGAAATTATTTTCCTGTGTCTGTAAAGGAGATACCACTAAACAGTCTGTGAATGGAAATGTATTTCATCTAAAAGATTTCATATATGATGACTCCTGTATTACCTAAGCAGAGAAAATAGTGCTAGTACAAAGGACAGTAATATTGTGTATAGCTTTTTCAGTACTTTATTAAATACTGTCACTGCTTATCATAATATTTTAACTTTGCATCTAAGGAATTGTCTCTGAGTTTGATATATGTGTTCAATAGAGCCATGTTATTGGATGGAAGTGTTTGGGGGATGGAAAGTAGATGGTATACGGCTGAATGTGTACTTTACTTATGAGTTCATAAGACCTGCACAAAAGAACAGCTTCAGAACTGGCAGATGTGCTGAAGGAATCACCTGGGCTGGTTAGTTTAATGTCCAGAAAGCATCATTCTACAGTAGATTCTTACTGCTTAATAAACAGTCAGAATTTTGTGTAAGCAGTTCAGGAAGGTGCTTTGTAATTTTTCAGTTGACTGTAAAAGAACCTACAGCAGACATACTGTTAACTCATGGTAAAACTCATCCATTTCCTGATGACCAACGCAATAAATGTGCCATATCACGACTCAAAATAATAGTGCTTAAGTGGAGCATTAGGTCTTGTCCTGGTGGTGCTAAGGCTGAATTTCACCCTGCTGAGTCCTTTCTCTGTTGTTTTGAAATCATAACAGCACTTAACTTATTTTTTTCCGAACACCATCATAAAAGTAGACTTTTCCAGAATTTGGTGTGCTGAATGCAAGTGTTTCTGCACTCTAAAAGGTTAGCATAGCTATTTTAAATTATGTCAATTTACTATGAATATTGCAGCATGTTATTTTCCCATAGAGGATACTTAAAAAGAAATCGTGCATAAATGGTTTGCCTTGTAGCTTCTGAGATTATTTATTAATGATCCATTTATCTTCTAATGTTCTTTTATGGAAAAGAGCTCCAATATGTTCAGAATAATAATTTGTAATTTCAAAAACAAATTATTAAAGGTATAGATCCAGGTTCTAAAAAAGATTCAAAAGTTTTCTTAAGTTTCTTTGTTGACCTTCAGGGGACATAATGGATAATTTATGCATTAAACTGATACTGTCCTTATCAGTCAGGAAGACAAGAGTGTTACACTGGTATTATTTAAAATATATCTGTAATAAACATTCAGAACAATGAAACACATGCATTCCACACACTAGCTTCATGTACCTGAAATTGAGGCACCAAAGTTTCATCAGAGGGACTTCATGTGGGACACTGGCAACAAGGAACTCAAGAACTATTGAAAGAGAAGCCCTGAGGAACAGAGAAGAAATAATAAGATATCTAGAGCAGTGGTGTGTATAATTTGACCCCAGAGAATGGACAGTATATGAGCTGAGTTGGCCCTGATCAGGTGCATGTAGATGGGCAAGATTATGTATATATACAGGAAAACCCATGTTACCCAGCCTCTGGATAACTGGTAAGATCAGTTAAGAGGCATCTGATAGGGCTGGTGGTAGAGGGGCTGTCCGCCAGACCAGTTCAGTGGAGTCAGCAGCCCCAACTTGAATAACTGGCACATTTGATAATCCAGAAACCCCATTCTCCACAGATGCTGGATGATAAAGCTTGTACAGCAGATGTTTTGTTGCTTTAATCATTTGTCTCTGATGACAGTATTTCTGTGGATAAGTAAATAATACTTTGTATTGCAGAAACTGGTCAGTGTTGTTGTTCTTTTCACTATTTACAGATCCAAAAGGAAGTGGATAGAGGGACCACAGCCTGTTGGTTCTAATGTGGAACAATGAGTGGGACACAGAAGTGATGTAAGCAAGAGACTCAGTGCAGTAAATCATGGGATTCAACTTTGACAGAAATGCAAGAATTGCCTGATGTAGGCCTGGAGTTGGGAGGGTTCTCATGAAGATATTGAGAGATCAAAGATACATCTAATGTTGAAACTCTGACTGTGATGTTTTCATTCATTCAGAACTCACTTTCCTCAGGTACACATGATTACAGAGAGGAGAATTAGATCTCTTTTTTTTTTTTTTTGGTGAGATGACTATTTTTGATAGAAGTTAGACATTTCCATCAACAACTCCATTTTAAAAATAAGTACAATGAAAGTGCTTTGTTTTAACAATACATTCATCAAATTATTGGGCTTCACCCATCATTATTTTGATTTTGAGTTGCATTTGTTATCTCAGGTCACATTTTTCCTCTCCTACCATTGTAACCTAAGCAGTTTGCCATGTTTTCAGATTGCTTTTTTCAAGGTGACTGTAGTGGCATTTCTCTGCCTCAGTAGACAAGAACTCTGTTTCCCTCTGTTCACTGTTGATTGACCTTCCCATCAGATAATTCAATATAGATTAAAATTGGCCTGGGGACTATATTTTGCTGCTATTCAGTTTCCTTTGTAAAATAATTTTGTTTGGGTTGGGAGAGTAAATTCCTTAGAAAGGATTTTATCACAGTTAACTTTTGAATTCAAGATAGCAAGATTCACTCAACTTGTAGGATACTTTAGTAAGTCAGAGGATTCAAATGATGTCCTCCCGTAATTGTTCACACATAGCTGAAATTCATCTTGCTGCAAAAGACCAGTCTGTACACCAGTAAAATCCCTTTTAAGCTCCCAAAATAGCCGGAAGTGGTACAAAGACATTATACATAAGAAGCAGTCCTGTGGCACCTTAGAAACTAATATATTTATTAGGTCATGGGCTTTTGTGGGTACAACCCACTTCCTCAGATGACTGGAGTAGGCATATAGAATCCAGGCTTCACTTGTCTACTCCAATCATCTGAGGGAGTGGGTCTTACCCACCTAATATATTTGCTCGTCTCTAAGATGCTAGAGGACTGCTTGTTATTTGTGAAGCTACAGACTAACATAATTACCCCTCTGAGACTTTGTTAGTCCAATGTATCAAAATGATTTTGATCCATAAGTGAATAAACATGGCAATCGTTTTTGTACTGCAAGACAAAGACCCTTGATGTTTAATGTATATTTATGATATAAGGCAGACTCCTAAATAATTATGTTAAAGAATATGCAGTAGAATTGACATGACCTATCAAATCTCTTCAGCCTGCATTGGACTGTGATCTTGATATGTCTGTCTGCTGGAGTGGAAAGCCACAGTCTCCCTGTATGCACCTCCTCTGTTCACAGTCTCACATCGCAGTGGGTGATTTCAAGCGAAAGGAAGATAACAATTGCTGTTCCTAGCACACCCAGCAGATCAAAGGCTGACATTTTTTTCATTTAATTGAATAAGCATTTATTGTCAGCACAAGCTATATATATTTGCCAAAGTGCAAATAAACAATTGAACACTCAGATCTGTCTGAGGCAGGTAGATCCCAACAAGGATAAGTTTACTTCTTATGTTTGTGTTTGATCTACTGAGGCCATCTCATTATTGACCATTCACAATCTGGTATAAAATTACTACATAATGTGAAGGCTACCTTAAAACATACAAGCCAGCTTTCCAATTACTTGATTTGTGTGCTTCTTCAGCCTGTCTGCTTCTGCTATTATGCCATAGAAGAATACATCCTCTGCAATCATAAGGTGTGGTCTGGCAGGATAAAGCAGAAATGCCTCCCTAAAGGGTATACTCCTGCCCTTTCAATGTTTGGGGTGGGGTGGGAACTACGAAGAGATAACAGAAGTGAAATGGTATTGGGGAATCACGATCCCAGGTTTGGGCGTGGCCTTTGCGATGAAGGAAATCTGAAGGCTGGAGGAAGCTTTTGAGAAAGTAACCAATGCTACAACCAAAGCCCTCCTAGCCATCGATAAGTAATTAGGAGAAGTTAGACAAATGGTCCTCCAAAACCGAATGGCCCTAGATTACATCCTAGTGAGGAAGGGCGGGGTTTGTGCCATGGTGGGAGAGGAATGCTGTGTGTATATTACAGACACCAGCAAGGAAGTAGAGGAACAAGCCTCAGAAATTGAAAAGGCTGTGATGAGCCTTAAGCAGGAGGAAAATTAGACCCTCTGGGATTGGTTGGGAGGTTGGATTGGACATGTGGGAACTTGGACTTTGCACGGAATAGCATTAGTATTGGCAATAATCCTTTGTGTTTATTTTTGTTTGTTGCTAATCAGCTCTAAAAGGAGCCGAACAGGGTCTTACCAGTAGGGAAGTGGAGCTAATGATTTTAAGGCATGATGAGCAAAGAAAAGAACAAGAGGTGTATGTAAATACTTCAATGAACATGTATGCATGAAAAGGCTTCTGAGTTAGCCTTTTTAAGGCTAAAAGGGGGGAGTTGTGGAAGCCATCTTGTATAAAAAGCCATTTCACATCCCTTACTTCTGCACGCACACAAAAGCCTGTACTTTCCTTGACCGGCTTGGGAATGGCAGGGAGGATGAGCTCCATGGAATGCGTTAATGGACTGTTTGGAGTTAAGGCTTCAGCTCCCTGGTACCTGTTTCTCTTTGCTGATAACGGTTTCTCTTTGCAAAGTGATCTACGATTCTCTAATTGCCTCTGACACTGGGCTTTGTTTGTGTAAAGGTATAAAATACTAGAGTTAGCTTCATCAAGCAGCCTTGCTGGACCTGGTTTTACTAGTGTCCAGTTTAGTTCATCTGTTGTCTTATTGAATTCAATAAAGCTGAATATTAGCCGCCTAAACACAGAGAAGTCTTGTGCTTCAACATCGCCCAGGAGCTCCTGGCAGGGGAGACCCACCCCCCCGGGGCAGAAGAGGACACCCAAGACCATCAATTCCTCCTGGCCTACCCCCTTGGGTGCCCCCATTGGCTCTGGAGACACTCCACCAGCTCTGAGTCGTGGGAGGAACTCATCACTGGGGAGTGGGACGATGACCAGGGGCTCCAGAATTTCTGGATGTGACAACAGACCTTCCTCGAGCTCCGCCAATGGCTGACTCCTGCCCTGAGACACCAGGACACCTGGATGCAATGCATCCCTCCCCCTTGAGAAGACGGTCGTCATAGCTGTCTGGAAGCTGGCCACTACAGACAGCTATCGCGCCATGGGGTGAGCAAGGCACCAATTTGGGGTGGACAAGGCCACAGTCAGAGCTGTCATGATGGAGGTAAGGAGATCTGGGCACACACTCACTGGGGATGGGATTCCGGGGAGGGGGGGCTCAGGGCTGGGAAATGGGGGCACCTGGATTGGGGGCCAGGGCTGAGGGCTCGGGGGGGCCAGGCACACCCTGCACACTGTCATGGGTGCCTATGTCCCCTCCCCACAGGTGGTCCACACTTTGAGCGCCCTACTCCTTTAGAGGGTCGTCTGTATCGGGGACCTGCATGCAGCCATCGTGGGCTTTGCTGCAATGGGGTTCCCAAATTGTTTTGTGGTCCTTGACAGGACCCACATACTCATCCATGCCATATGTCTCGTTATAATTATACTTTAAAATTTGTCCTGTTTTATTAGTCAAATTGTGAGAATATGAAGAAGTACCCTATAGCTTTGCCAACACATTTCCGTAAGAGAGCTTGATGTTAAAGCATATGAGCTACTTGATATTATCCAGAGGTTAATCCACACTAATGATCAAGACCAGTAATTTGCAACTAATCTTGCATTTGCTTTTTTTTTTCAATTTGGCTTCAGAATTCTTTGTGACACTAAGATTTGGACCTGCCAGCCTTGATGTGGTCCTTTTAAATGACATATGATAACATTCTAGGTGAAGGGAACATGTATGGTTATTCATCCTTATAAAATTAGTCTGAGAGAAAACTTATTAGTTCAATAGAATTAATAAATTAGACAGATCAGTTATTGGTATCCATGGAACTCATGAATCAGCATCTGATAAATCTTTCTCTCAATTATATTTGCAGCAGGAAGATGTCTAAAAGTGAATCTTTCACACACTGAAAAATCAGATTACATTATCTTGAGTGCATAGGAATGACATGAAGTTCCTGCTCATTTTTAACAATGCCTAATAAATTGTTATAGCAAATGCATGGACATTAATATCCTTGAAGCTATCCAATGACATCCAAAGTAGTCCACTCTCTTATATGGAGTTCTATTCTACTTTAGTCTTACTACAGAAAGCAATAGAAGTCAATGTCCACATTTTCCAGGGATAAGAGAAGAGCTAGGTAGAGTCAGAGTCAGGACTGCTGGTTTATCCTTTCTGTATAGAAATTATCTTGTGATACAAGTTAATATGGCAAATTCTTTGTGGTTGCTTCTTCATCTATGGAACCAGTAAAGTATCTGCCAGCATTTATGTGCAGTAGACTTCATTCTTTTTATCCATTATCCAAATCCGGCCTGTTACCAGGAAGTCTAGTCTGATTCTCCTTATCCTTGGATCAAGCTGAGGAAGGCAGTGAGTATGAACAGTTATGTTTCTTTTCAGTATCCAAGGTTGGCGCTTGACTAAAAAATTCCTGTTAATCAGGATTGTACATTAAATTGTCTATAAAGTCAGGACAATATTAGTGTGGGGCCTCCTTCAGTGATAATCTTAACAATTAAAGCACTGTTGATAGTAATAAGGCTCACTGGAGTCAAATTACATCTCTGGGGAAAGGTGGAGTACCTGTTTCATAATGCTACAACTTGATGATGGACTGAGCCACTACTCAAAGGATTTCACCTTCAATGAGGTTATTGGTGAGCAGCTAAATCAATCCCTGATTTGCAAATCTGATGCAGATGTCACATAAAAAGCTGCCATTGGCAGGTACTGTACATTCTTTTAAGATCGTGCTCTTTTCTTGTAATGTCTGGATAGGTTCACTTTCAAAGCAGCTAAGAACCTGTGAAATAGTTTGCCACCAAAACAGTATGTCCTGAGCTATGGTTTCCACATCCCTGGGAGATATGTGCCATGATTTCATGTTGTCCTTTAAGATATCTTTATCTAAAACCTCTACTAACCTATACTGACCACCAATAGAATGGTTTCCACAAACAAACTGGCCATAGAAGACCAACTTTGCTATCTGTGTGTCATCTATCCTCATAATGTAACTAATCCAGTAACACTGCGTGTTCAGAAGCCCATGCCACCACACAGTTTAAGGATCTCTGTGTTTGGAATTATGTCCCACCAATTCACATGAATGATCTTCCTGAGGCAGAACTAATCCAATTATGAAACATGTCTGCAATACATGGTCCATGGCTCCAAACCATACAGCCTCACAGTCAGGACAACTGCCTGATAAACTGCTTCATTCTTATGAAGTTTAACACCATGGTTATTCCACAAATATTTGATCGATCTTCCAAAGGCAGCACTGGCTTTGATTAGTTGAACAGTTACATCATCATCATAATCATCATCATGAATGTTTATATTGGAGGAAATTGCATTTCCAGCCATAAAGACTGTATCATCAGCAGCAATCACTGGAGTGCTGGGCTTTTCCTACAGAGATAAGACGTAAGGGCTGTGTCAACAATAGCACCCCCATTTTGAAAGGGAAATGTGAATGAGGCACTTTGTGATTCGCTTATGAGGCACTGCAATGAATATGCAGTGCCTCATTATAACATAATGGAAGCTGCGACACTTCGAAACTGCCACTTTCGATCATGCGTGGCTCATCCACATGGGGTCCTTTTTGAAAGGACCCCACAGATGTCAAAATCCCCTTATTCCTATTTGGTTAGAGTAATTTGGGGATTTTGAAGTCTCCGGGGTCTTTTCAAAAAGGACCCTGGGTAGATGAGCCGCATGTGATCGAAAGCAGCACTTTCAAATTCTGTGGCTTCCATTCATTGCAACGCCTCATTAGCATATCCAAACATGTGTCATTAGCATCCCCCTTTTGAAAGGGGGGTGCTAGTGTAGACATTGCCCAGGAGAGATTTAGGGGTCATAGCGGACCACAAACTAAGCATAAGCCAACAGTGTGACACTGTTGCAGAAAAAAACAAACAAACATGATTCTGGGATGCATTAGCACGAGTGACGTGAGCAAGACACAAGAAGTCATTCTTCTGCTCTACGCTACACCGATTACACCTTAACTGGAGTACTGTGTCCAGTTATGGGCCACACATTTTAGAAAAGATGTGGAGAAATTGGAAAGAGCCCAGAGAAGAGCAATTATGGTTAGAAAATATGAACTATGAATGAAGATTAAAAGAATTGGGCTTGTTTAGTTTAGAAAAGATAGGGCTAAGGGAGAGAAAATATTTTCCTTAGCCTCTGAAAATAGGAAAAGCAGCAATGGGTTCAAACTGCAGCAAAGATGATTTACACTAGTAGATTTGTATCTGTAGAATAGTGATTTGCACTCTTTACTACATCATCAAGGACATAATAGCTATTCACCAACATTTCTTCTCTTAAAAATGACAACCGTGACATTATTCATTGTCACTGGCCTGTACACGATGGCTACGTCTACACGTGCACCCAACTTCGAAATAGCTTATTTCGATGCTGAGACATCGAAATAGGCTATTTCGATGAATAACGTCTACACGTCCTCCAGGGCCGGCAACGTCGATGTTCAACTTCGACGTTGCTCAGCCCAACATCGAAATAGGCGCAGCGAGGGAACGTCTACACGCCAAAGTAGCACACATCGAAATAAGGGAGCCAGGCACAGCTGCAGACAGGGTCACGGGGCGGACTCAACAGCAAGTCGCTCCCTTAAAGGGCCCCTCCCAGACACACTTTCATTAAACAGTGCAAGATACACAGAGCCAACAACTAGTTGCAGACCCTGTATATGCAGCACGGACCCCCAGCTGCAGCAGCAGCAGCCAGAAGCCCTGGGCTAAGGGCTGCTGCCCACGGTGACCACAGAGCCCCGCAAGGGCTGGAGAGAGAGTATCTCTCAACCCCCCAGCTGATGGCCGCCATGGAGGACCCCGCTATTTCGATGTTGCGGGACGCGGATCGTCTACACGTCCCTACTTCGATGTTGAACGTCGAAGTAGGGCGCTATTCCCATCCGCTCATGGGGTTAGCGACTTCGACGTCTCGCCGCCTAACGTCGATTTCAACTTCGAAATAGCGCCCAACACGTGTAGACGTGACGGGCGCTATTTCGAAGTTACTGCCGCTACTTCGAAGTAGCGTGCACGTGTAGACGCAGCTGATGTAAGATTGAGTGATACTTCTAATGCACCTAGCAAAGCTGTGGTGTTTGGTCAGCAAAAGGGTTAGGCCCTCGAACTACTGTTTTAAAAAATGTTATTTATTATCTTTGCCAGCAATCTTGCTAACACTTTTTTTACCTTTTGTTTTCTTAATGTCTGAGATGGGAAAGTTATCCACATCTGCATATTATTTAGTGCCATAATTGAAAAGGACATGAGAAGCATTAACTTTGCTGGCAGGGTACTAGAAGAATAATGACACCATTTACCCAACAGGACTACAAGAGGATATGAGAAAATAATTGTTGGAACACTGAGGCATGAATATACACTAATTAGCAATATTGCAACTATTAGTCTTCAAAGCACATATTTAGGCTCCTAAATGTAATATTTTCAAAATAATGCAGATGTCTTTAGAGAAAGTTGTGCTCCTAAACCATTTAGGCATTTGGGCAAATGAGACCTGTAAGCTCTAAGAATGGCTTCAGGCTCCTTTTTTAGAAAAAAAAAAAACTGTGGTCCCTGTTTGGTTTTTTTCAGGGTAAAAATAATTGTCATAATCAGAAATTGATGCAGAACTGTTATTACTGTAGAACAATCACACATAACTGAACCACTTAGATTATATTTACATCTGTACTAACAGTGTTGGACAGCCACGTTTTTTGTTTCTTTGTTTGTTTTTGTTTTTTATACAGAGCATGAATTTAAATTGCGTAACACCAATTATGTGTATCACGAACTCATCTAAATACAACAGTTCTTTCACATAGGCTATGTCTACACTACAGCGATCTGTTGACAGAAGTCACTGTTGGCAGAGATCTTCGGACAAAACTTCTGTTGACAGAGCACATGCACAAGAAAAGCAGATCGTTCTATCGATATGCTCTGTTGACAGAAAGCAGCGAGACTGCCCAGCCACTTCCTTGAGAGAACGAGCCCTGGAACCCTGTCACACAGGGTCACATGGGGAACAAGCCATTCTGGGAGCCCTGAACAGTCGTGCCCTTAAAGACACCCTCCCGCTGCACATTCTCAACCCCTGGTGAGGCTTGCCCACCTGGTTGAGACACAGCATAGCTATCGCAGGGCTCACATGCTTTCTGTGAGAGACTTTGCACTTTCCAAATAGTCATGATGCCAGAGCAGCCCCTGGGGAACTTATGCAGGCCCCACAGTCAGGTGCTGCAGCTTCTGCTGCACCTCATCCTGGCTGCCCTCCTCTTTCTCTGGGGGGACAAGCCAAGCATCAGCTTCTAGAAGTATGATGTAGCTGCTGCATTGGCCCACTTGTGTTCGCCCCCTTGGGTGACCAGGTGAGTCTGGAGGTATATCACCAGTTCCAACTTGTGGGACCAGCTCATCATAGAGCAGTGGGACAACCAACAGTGGGGCCAGAATTTCAGAGTGAGAAAGGACACCTACCTGGAGTTCTGCACCTGGCTTGCTCCCACTCTCTAGAGATAAAACACCTGAATGTGGCCCACCGTCCTCCTGGAGAAGTGGGTCACCATAGGCCTACGGAAGCTTGCCATCCCTAACAGCTGCCGCTTCATGGGGAACCAGTCTGGCATGGGCAAGTCCATCACTGGGGCACTTGCAGACTGAAGACCCTGCACAGAGGGATGTGGGGTATCCCACCCAATGGGACCCATCTGAGAGCAGGTTAGGAGTGCAAAGAGTGGGAGTGAGATGGTGTGGAAGTCCCATTCCTGGAGGACCATTCCATGCCACCATCACACAGACCTGCTGCTGGGGTGGGGGAGGCTTCACATGGGGGGGCTTCCCAAAAGCTTTGGTGGGAAAGAAGGACAGGAGAGCACCAGGACCCAGCGCCAGGGCCCAGAGGCTCCCTCGCAAAGTCCGTGGTGTGTGTGTTTGGTCCCCTCCCCTTACAGGTCATGAAGGTCGTCAACACCATCCTGCTGTGGAAGGTCATCCATCTCACTGACCTGGATATGGTCATGACCAGATTCCCACATTCCCATCTATGCCCCAGACCACAGAATGGCCAGGTTTATCAACTACAAGGGATATCACTCCATTGTGCTGCAGGCTCTGCTCAACCACCAGGGACAGTTCCTTGGTGTGTATGTCGGGTGGTCAGGCTGGGCACACAATGCATGGGTATTCCATAACTTTGGTCTGTTCCCAGGCATGGAGTCAGGCACCTACATCCTTTGCTGGGAGCTGGCAATCGGGGATATGGACATGCCATTGTGCATCGTGGAGGATTCCATCATGCTCTGGCTCATGAGGATGTATGCCGGGCACCCTGTACCTGAGCCAGGAACTCTGTAATGCCTGACTCAACCAGGCATGGATCCAGGTTGATTGTGCCTTTGGCCACCTCAAGGCATATTTTAGGTGCCTCCTGATCCAAACGGAATTAGGGGAGCACAGTGTCCCCCAAAGAGTGGCTGCCTGCTGTGCCTTCCACAATATAGAGGGGAAGGGAGAAGCCCTCCTCCCAGGGTAGAGGGCAGATGCTTACCATAGCTACAAGCAGCTGAATATAGCTCCAATCCACTAGGCCCATCAGGATGGGCTGTGGATCTGGGATGCCCTGGGGGACACCTTCTTCCGCTGCCCCAATAACCCTTCCCACCCCCCCAGTAGGGCCTCAGGCCCTGAGCCCTACCCTGTACCCACCACAACCACTCCCTTTACCCCCTCACCCCTCCTTGACCCCTCCCCAGTAAAGAGGGGTGCGGGACTGGTGTTCAAATGTGATAAAAATTAATGTTGTGAAAAAACTATTTACAATGTGGAAGAAGATATAACTATATACAACATAGGGCTTGGGATGGGGGCATCTGAAATAGGACAGGGGGGCTAGGGACAGAGGGTAGGTGGGGCATTAGTCCAGGAAAGGGGTGGGGGCCTCAACCCCATGGGGTCCATATTGAACTGGGTTGGGGCTGGGAGCATGGGGAGGTTCAGCAACAGTGGGGCTGCAGCAGGTTTGGGCTCAGCAGGGGGAGCATGTGGGGCTGGAGGGGGTGCAAGGAGGACAGACCTGGCAGGGAGCGCCTGAAGGGCAGTGGGGGCAGGTGTGGCAGAGAAGGCCGGGGCAGCATGGGAGGATGACTGTGGCCATCACCCACCAGAGCTTGCCTGGTAGGTGAAGGTCATGGTCCAGCACATCAGGGCAGAGAGGCCAGGGCAAGGGGGGTAATGATGAAGGGCAGGGGCAGAGGGGGGAGCAGCAGTGGGTGGAGTGGCTGCAGATGACACAGGTGGCTGGGCCAACTAGTCCTGCCAGATGCTGGTGACAATGCCTAGGTGGGACATCAGTTGGTCCCAGGCCTGTGTCTGATACTCCTGGTCTTCCTGCAGCTGCTGCTCCAGGCAGTCTCTGAGGCTTCAAAGGGTGGTGGTGTGGCCCTCTGCAAATCACCATTTCCCTATCAATGTCCTCTCTGGCTATGGGCCCACCCTTGCTGTGGTGGGGTGCTGGCTGCTGTAGGTTCCAGTTCTGGGCAGCCTGGCTCTGGTACCTAGATGGGGTGGCTGGCCCTGGTGGGAGGTGGGGCTGGCCAGCCTTGAGATGGTGCAGCTGTAAGAAAGACAAGGAAGTGAGTTAGTGAGTCATTCCCAGAACACAGCCCCTAAAGCCCTATCCCCCACCCACTATGAGCAGCAGTCACCACCACCTGGCCAAGGGATGGGGATATCCTGGGAGCACTGGCAGGTATGGCCTGCACCGCGGTGCCTGCCACATGGGGACCCTATGGTGCCTCGGGGCCCAGGCTGAGCATTGCACCCCTCCTCACTTGATGGTCTAGCAGCAGAGGGGGTTGTCCAGCCACAGAGGTATTCCCAGAGGGGATAGAGCTTCTCAGCCATGTCAATGGTTGCTATTGGAGAAGTGGGATTCCTGGGATCCCAGGAATTTGTGCAGCTCATGATAGTAGGGATATGATGCGGGTCCTACCCCTGACCTCCTGGCAGTGTCCTGAACCTGGATGTACTGCTGCCTCAGCAACTTCACCTTCACCTGGACTTGCTCTATCATCCAGGAAGGGTAGCCCCATGCCACAAGGGTGGTGGCCAGCTGTGTGTAGGCAGGGGCATTCCTCTTCTTGGCCAAGGGGTCCAAAAGATTTGGCTCCTCAATCCAGAGGCTGAAGAGATCCTGCAGCTTGGGCCAGGTCCAGGATGGGACCCAGCACTTTGTTCCCCACCAGGGGGCCAGGCCCTGGGGGCTCACAGGGCTGCTGGCTTTTGGACATGGGGTGCCAATGTGCACTGGGGAGCAGCTGCAGAGAATCAGCAGAGGCAGCCTGCTGCTGTGCTGCTGCAGCTCCCTCAGCTTCCTGCCATGGGGCTTCTGGGGCATTCTGCAGCTTTAAGAATGGCCAGAGGCAGGGAGCATAGAGCTGTGATTTTTGTGAACAGGGCATGTCCCAGGGTTTGCAGGCCAGCACCATGGCGGACTTATCTGTGCACAGAAGGCTTCTGCTCTGGAATGCTCACCTTGATTTCTGTCGACAGAAGCTGTCAAGAAATGTGTTCTGCCTCATGGGGGAATGGCTGAATGCTGCAGACAAAAGTGCTGCATTTTTATTGTGGATGTTCTGTGAGTTTTGTCAAGAAAACTCTCTAGAGTGGACATAGCTAAACTGTTGATGCTGTTTGTTGGCTGGATATTCTGGAAACTAATTCTGCCCTTACGCCTCACATTCTCCCATTAACTACTAAGGCTGTATGTATGGGACTACACATATACACAGGAGAAGAAGAGTCTTCCAGGACATAGTAGCTGTGTCTACACGTGCCCCAAACTTCGAAATGGCCATGCAAATGGCCATTTCAAAGTTTACTAATGAAGCGCTGAAATGCATATTCAGCGCTTCATTAGCATGCGGGCGGCAGCCGCGCTTCGAAATTGACGCACCTTGCCGCCGCGCGGCGCGTCCAGACGGGGCTCCTTTTCGAAAGGACGCCGCCTACTTCGAAGTCCCCTTATTCCAATGAGCTCATGGGAATAAGGGGACTTCGAAGTAGGCGGCATTCTTTCGAAAAGGAGCCCCATCTGGACGCGCCGCGCGGCGGCAAGGTGCGTCAATTTCGAAGCGCGGCTGCCGCCCGCATGCTAATGAAGCGCTGAATATGCATTTCAGCGCTTCATTAGTAAACTTTGAAATGGCCATTTGCATGGCCATTTCGAAGTTTGGGGCACGTGTAGACATAGCCAGTCTGAAGTAAAAACAAAAAGAAAAAGAAAAGAGAGGTGGTGGATTCTCCATCCCTTGAGGTTTTTCAGTCCAGGCTGGACAAGGTCCTGGCTGGGATGACTTAGTAGGGGTTGATCCTGCTTGAAGCAGGGGGCTGGACTAGATGACCTCCTGAGGTCCCTTCCAGACCTATGATTCTGTGATTCTGTGAAAAACAAAAAAACCTTGGTAAGAAAAGAGTCCCTAAAATTGGACCTTGCTTCCATTACCAGAGAGTTGGAAACAGAGCACCCTTGTATGCCAGAATAGCACAGAGACAGCAAGTGGACAATAATATCGGAACTTTTCAAACAACACTTGCAGCAATTTTGTGGCCATAGCAGCATGCAAAAAGTAAATGAAATAAGAAAGATGAAATGGGAGCATGAGTGCAGCAGTTCCAATTTTGTTAATTAGTCTGTATTCATGCTTCAGTGAGGCTGCAATTATGCTACCTCATCCTCCTGTAGCCTTATTGTTCAAATGCTGCCATTATGCTCCTAGTAGCATATAAAATGGTGCATGATATGAGCTACCTATGGAGATGTCATTACAATTGTGTCAATTTAACAGTATGCTTTTTAAAATGTATAATTATTCACCTACTCAGAGAAGCTGTTTGTGAACCTATTACCAGTCTCTTTGAAGTTAACTTGGCAATTTCCTTTGTATTATTTTAAACACCTGCCATTAAAGTTCATGTTATTGCAAACATCTAGTTATAATGCTTTATTATAATAAACACAGTCTCTCTATACACCTAATAATACAACTTTTAGTGTAGATTTTAATTTTAGTTATGGTATTTTTAATGCTTTCCAATTAAAACATACTGCAGTAGAACTCTGAAAATAAAAAATAAATAAATATATTTTTTAAAAAAGGAAGCATCAGAAAATATACAGTCCCATGCAGTGAAATACCAATAGACACTATTGCATTTTGATCTTCATTAAGGCACCAATGCTCTTTTCAATGCAATGGTAAAACTTGAATTTATTCCAGTTGGTAAGCAGCATGCTCTAAATGCTTTTTGTTCCCAAAGAGTTTTTATATACATATTTAAAACTGTACTTCAAGCACATTAGTAGTTGTAATTTGGAATGAAACCTTCATAGTCATGTTGAAAAGGCATAACCAGTGAGGTTCCATAGGGATCAGTTTTGGGACAAGATCGGTTCCATAATATCATCAATGATTTACATAATGGCATAGTGAGTATGGTTATAAAGTTTACAGGTGATACTGAGCGGGGAAGGTTAGGCAGTACTTTGGAGGATAGGGTTATAATTCAAAAGTATCTGGACAAACCAGATAAATGATCTGAGGTAAATAGGATGAAATTCAATAAGGACAAATGCAAAGTACTCCACTTAGGACAGCACAATCAGCTTCACAAACAAAAGTTGACTAGTGATGGTCTAGAAAGGAGTACTGCAGAAAGGGATTTAGGGATCATAGTGGACCACAAGCTAAATGTGAGTCAAGAGTGTGACAGTGATATATAAAGAAAGCAAACATTGTTCTGGTATGAATTAACTGGAGTGTTGTAAGCAAGACACAAGAAGTTAGTCTTGGTCTCTAGTCTGCCCTGATGAGGCCTAAGACATGTGTCCAGTTCTGGGCACCATATTTTAAGGAAGACATGGAGAAATTGGAGAAAGCCCAGAGAAGAGAAACAAAAACTATCAAAGATCTAGAAAACATGACCTATGAGGGAAGCTGAAATAACTGGGATTGTTTAGTTTAGAAAAGAGAAGACTGAGAGGAGACATGGTTTCTATATGGAGGAAGGGAAAAAATATTCTCCTTAAGCTCTCAGAGTAGGACAAAAAACTGTGGAATTAAATTGCAGCAAGGGAGGCTTAAATTGGTCATTAGGAAAATAAATGAATAAATAAATAAAAATAAAACTTCCTAACTGTCAGGTTTGTTAAGCACTGGAATAAATTACCTAAGGAGGTTATGTAATTTCCATCATTGGAAATATTTAAAAGCAGGTTAGATAAATATATGTCAGGCATGATCTAGATGGTGCTTGGTCCTGACATGCGTACAGGGGACTGAATTTGATGACCTCTCAAAGTTTCTTCCATTTCTAGCATTCTACGATTCTATGAAAATTAAGATCCTATGCAGTGGGAACTGAATCCAGGATCTTTGGATCAAAATGTTTGAATTAAAAGGTCAGTGCCACTGATATGAGGTCAGTGGCAGACTCATGATCATCTTATGTGGTTAATCCACCTTTGTCCTATGACTGTTTTGGTATGAACTACACAGTTTTTTTTCTAATGGAATGATTTATAATAAGAAGAATAACACCTCCATCTTTTGGAATGCCAAAGATTATAACAAAAATAACAATTTCAATTTAATTGTAATCAGTTCCTTCCTGAAAAGTACTTTCTACTTGGACAATTAAAGGATATTCACAGTTAAATAGAAGATAGGAATTTCAGTTTTTTGAGAAAATGGAAGTACTGGAGAAAAAAGAAGGGAATTTGTGGTGTCCAGTGTAAATGGACCAAGAAAAGGAAAAACAAATAAAACTACTAAATGGAATTTCTTTTAAAAAGTAGCTTAAAGATACCTTTGCATCCCCACCATAAATTAAAGCCTAACTCGTGGAGCTCAGGGGCTATTTAATGACATCCAGCTCAAAGGTGTGACTAGAGTTTGTCCTAAGTTGGTGCTCCAAGGAAGAGATCAGAGAAAAGAGGAGGAAATTAATATATTCAGGCTGCACATCAGTGCTGAAAGTGATGATGTAAGATGACTCTGGAGAAGGAAACAAACAAAAAAGGTCAGACTTAGTAATGAGGAAGGGGGGATCCAATACATTTTACATAATGGCCTATTGAACAGAAAACAAGGGAATAAAGGCTAAGAGGTAGGGGAAGGAGGAAGAATCTGGAAGTGATCAAAGTGGCCTTTGGAATGTCCAACACCCTCAGCTTGGCTCCCAGTTATGTTGCAAATAAAGAATGAATCTGCAAAGGTCTAAGTATATTTTGATTGGGAGTAGGGACTATGCTTCAGTGGAAGATGGGAATAGCAAGTGAAATGAAAAGATTATAGCTCAAGGTACATTTCTTAGAGATGAATTGTGAATTCTAGAGAGAAGAGGACAAAAGAAGAAGGGAGGGTTGCGAGGGGAAAACTTGCAAAACACACTGCAATAGATAAATCAATATATTTTGGAGAATGAAGAGTGTTCTGGCATGAAGAATGTGCAGATATGGGAAATATATTGTCTAAAGCAAGAGAAAGCAACAGAGTTAGAACAGTCTGGTAGGGCAACAAAGAGCCATGCAGCCAGCAGCGTGATTCAAAGGAGGGATCTCAAAAAAGCAAATGGCAACTCATTCGCATATTTGTGCAGCTAATTCACATGGCATATTCACATGCATAGTCACATGGCTAATTTGCATAGTCCTGCAAGATCACCCTGATGGTAGAGGCTGCTGCTGGTTGAAAACAAGCCATGTAGACACAGTTCTGTCAATGAAAAGCCACTTTGTCAGCATACCCTTATCCCTGATTTTTTCTAGGGTTAAGGGGATGCTGACAAAGGGGTTTTCACTTACAGAACCACATCTACACAGCTTGTTGTCTGACAGCAGCAACCTCTGTCAGCAGGGCAATCTTGTAGGACTATGCAAATTAGCTGCATACATATGCAAATGAGTGACACTTGCATTTTTGAGACCCCCCCACCTTTGTATCACGCTGCCAGCAGTACGGATCTGTGTAGCCCTAGCCTATGAGATTGAGGAAAAAGGAAAAATTGATGCTGCAATCTTTCTCTTGTCTTTCTCCACGTAACTGAAAGTTGCTTTGAAAATCCAGAAAGGACTTTAGGAAGAAGAGGCCTGCAGTGACAGACACAAGTACTGAAATCTTTTATTCCAAGTTCCAAGACCTGCATTTAATTTCTTTTGGATTACACAAGCATCATCAATGCAAAGATATTTCTGATAAATTGTGTGTCAGCGGAAGCTGTTGCTCATGATGGTATAGAACTTATTTAAGTCCAGGACAAACCTCTCTAGTCTGGCACTCTCTCATCTAGCAACATTCATGGCCTGGCATGATTTTAGTTAGCTGGATGTCCACTTATCATTCATAAGGCCAAGTTTCCCACAGTCCCATACAGTTTGTTTCTGGCCACCAGTCCTGGCTCTCAGTGTTCTTTTCTGTTATTTAGCTGCAATTTGCTTCTAAATGTCTTTTAAGAGCCCTGCAAGCAGCAGAACTTTTGTTAGTGATGCTAGACAATATTGACCTCCTGTGGTTCAGCAAATCCAGCACAGGTCTGGTCCCAAGGGAGCCAGATTAGATAGACTCAACCTATAGTGTCTAGAAACTGTGGTACTTGTAGGAAAATGATAATTTGAATCACCCGATAGCTGAAATATTGGTCAGATATTCAGAAGCCAATAAGCAATTCCAGATTGCCTAGGTAAAAAAGGTTTTGTCTCATCATCATTTAGGTGCATTTATTTAATGTGATTAAAAATTGTGGATGAATTATTTTTCTGTGTCTGTGCCAGATCAAGAAACTTCAGTTGTGCACAATGTATTTTTTTTCTAGAACTGGCACTCAAGCCCCAAACCACCCTCTCCACCTGCCTCAAGGCCCAAATACTTCCAGAGGCTTAAACCCCCCATGTGGGCCACAAACCATCCCTGTGGGTCCAAGCTGTCCCCCGGCAGGGCTCAAGCTGCCCCCCCAGTGGATTAACCACCCTCCAGGGGGCCCAAACACCCCCAGTAGCTTAGCCACCCCACACAGAATGCAAGCTGCCCCCACTGTGCGGGGCCCAAACTGTCCCATGCAGGGCCTGAGCTGTCCCCCGGAGGCTTAGCCACCATTCCAGGTGGCTTAGCCATTCCCTGGGTGGAACCCAACCACCCCCGGGTGGGGCCCAAACTGCCTTACATGGGGCCCAAGTGTCCCTCCATGTGGGGTCCAATCTGCCACCCACTGGCAGCGTAACTGCTCCCCAGTGAGGCCTGAGCCACCCCACATGGGGGTCGAGCACAGCAGAATTGCCTCCCCCTTTGTGGCACCTGGCTTAACCCCCGGTAGCTTAGTCACCCCCTGCAGCACCAAACTGCCATCCCCCGCATCCCCATGCTTAACCCCTCACCAAACCCAGTTTATTTGGTTTGTTCAAACCAATTAAATTGAATCTTCTTTCAGATAGCAGGACACTGGTAGTCAGAAGAGCACCTCAGTGGTAGTGGCCACAAATGGCTCTTGAAAGAGCAACATGTGGCTCAAAGCTGCTCAGCTGCCTTTTAAAAATGGTGGCACCAATAAAATTGTGCTGGAACACCATTCCATGGTGTTCCAGCAGAAAAAAATAAGGCCTGATTTTGCACCTGGATCACTGATTAACTGTAAAACCTACGTAACTGCACACAGGTATTTCAGTTTGCAATAACTAACTAGCCAGGGGAAAAAGAGTCAGCCATGGAAGCTCCAGAAAAATTGGTCAACGATTGTCCATTGCAAGTACGTTCAGTCATAGAGACTGCCTTTCAGGTTACATATCAGAGTATAATCTGTCAACATCATTCAGATTCACAGTTGTAAATTCACCACTCAGCATGATCTGCAGTAAGTAGCCTTTTTCTCTGAAATAATGCTACCAGTGTTGAAGATGCACTCAGAGCAAATGCCATATGGCCAATAAGTCAAGTTGAGAATTGTAATTTTTCTCAGAGCTGTCAACAGCTGGCATCAGTGTAAGATCTTCCTTGACATCTACAGAAATTTCATCATGGAAATACTATTCCACTGATCTCAAGGCAAATTAAGTCAGGGTAAATTCCCATCCAAAGTACAGTTACTTTAGAAATAGCACAGGAGAATGCCTGGTAAGGTGTGTGCTTGTGCTTCCACTCAGGAGAGATTCAAATGCTGCCCAGCTGATTAGCAAATGATTGATAGTTAGGTTCTCTTTCTACAGATGATGCACATTCATACATGCCAAGGTGCACTTAAAATTATTCTGCTCATGGATGGAAAAGGTTACATGAAATAGGAATATATGTTGAACCTCTCTCATCTGTCACCCTCAAGACCTGACAAGTGCTGGAGGAGAGAATTTGCCAGGCAATGGGAGCTCAATATGTTCTAGCACAGTAGCAACACTTGCTTACGGGATTCTTGGAAGACCTTTAGGATGAATGACAGCTAAATAACAGCACAGAACACTAAGAGATAGGATTGGTGGCTGTAAACAAGAGTTAAGGGACCATGGGCTCTTTGGCCACACCCACAATAAATGGTCATCTAGCTAACTAAAATCATGCCAGATTATAGATCTGTTGAATGAGAGAGTTCTGTATATTATTTTGGAGCTATCAGGGTCATTCTGATAAGCAGTTTAGAACGTTCTGCAGATAATGCCCATTTCACTTCTTTACATTGCTAATAAACATTCAGCAAACTGCAAAAGTTGGAAGTTAGGTCACCTTCAGCGGACAGGAAAGATTTGAGTAAAGAAACACAAAAATGAACACAATCTTCCAAATTAAAAACACTATAACCCTCACCTAAATTAGCATATTTAAGAAATACAACTTTCTGCAAGGCAGATAATATAAATTTGTGTACCTACATGAGTCCTTGCATACACAGCAAAATCAGAGTTACAACAGTATAGAATAAAAGGACAGATAAACACTAAATTGGGAACATTTTTTGTGAAACATTTGCTTGAAAAACATTCTTTTTTCATGCAAAATTCTGAAATGTAAATGTAATACTTTTCAACAAGCTGTAGAACTAGGAGTATTTGCAGTTTTAGTTGAGTGATCCTGATCATTAGTCACTGATTACTTCGGCCTATTTGTCACTTTTTCTAGGGACTCCAAAGAGAGTAATAGGATGGCTATCCTCAGGGGAAGCATATATGTAAAGATGAAAATCTAGGAAATCTATGAACAGTTCCAAAAAAAATACATTTTAAAGTTTTCTCATTTAAAATTTTGAAAAAAATTGGAAATATTTAAGCCTCGTGAAGTATTTTTTTCCTTCAGCTATAGATATTTGATGTGAGACATTGGTGCATAAATTATTGAAAAATGCTTCTTTAATCCAAACAGAAATATTTAAAACATATTCCATATATTACAATAAATTATAAGTTGAATATTTCAGTTTTATTCAAATAACCTGTAATAAAATTCTGATCCCCCATCTGATACTAATTAGTAACAGAGAGAAAGCATGCTAGTCTATATACTATCAAAACAAAAAAGCAGTAAAGTAGCACTTTAAAGACTAACAAAATAATTTATTAGGTGAGCTTTTGCGGGACAAACCCACTTCTTCAGGCCATAGCCATACCAGAACAGACTCGATATTTAAGGCATACAGAACCAAAAATAGTTATCAAGGTTGACAAATCTGAAAAAAAAATGATCAAGGTGAGCAAATCGGAGAGTAGAGGACCAGGGGTGGTGGTGGGGAGTCAAGAACTAGATTAAGCCAAGTATGCAAAATAGCCCCTATAATGAATCAGAAAATTTGCATCCTTGTTTAAACCATGTGTTAATATGTCAAATTTGAATATAAAAGAGAGTTCAGCAGCCTCTCTTTCCCAAGTACTGTGAAAATTCCTCTTCAGTAAGATGCAGACTCTTAAGTCATTAAAAGAATGGCCCACTCCATTAAAATGTTGGCTGACCGGTTTGTGGATCAGGAGTGTTTTTTATGTCTGTTTTGTGTCCATTAACTCTTCGTCTAAGAGAGTTTGAAATCTGTCCAATATACAAAGCATCTGGGCATTGTTGGCACATGATGGCACTTATGATATTAGTTGAGGAACATGAGAATGTTCCCATAATTCTGTGGCTAACCTGGTTAGGTCCAGTAGGTATCCCTAGAATAGATGTGTGTACAAACCTGGGAGCGGGCTTTGTTGCAAGGAAAAGTCCCAGGACTGGTGTGCCTGTGGTATAGACTGTGGCTGTTGGTGAGAATCCTCATAAGGTTGGGAGGTTGTCTGTAGGAGAGAACAGGCCTGTCAGCTAGGACCTTCTAAAGTGTGGCATCCTGATTAAGGATAGGGTGTAGGTCTTTAATAATGCATTGCAGTGGTTTGAGTTGGGGGCTGTAGGTAACGACCAGTCATTATAACGGCTATTTTGCATACTTGGCTTAATCTAGTTCTTGACTCCCTGTTAGCCGGTGGCCGGGTAATGTGCAGTGAGGTACTCCCCCGGGTCCTAAGCAACCCAGATTTTTACTGTTAGAGCAGGCAGCTCCTAGCACTCTCACCCACAGCCAGGCTGTAGTAACCAAATGGTTAAAGTTCTTTTTGTTGTGCCGGCTATGTTGCAGTGACAAAAGGATAACCGGGTCAGGCTCAGAGCTTAACTAGTTACAAGTTGATTAAGCTACAGTTATAAGCGTGCGGTTAAAAAAGGCTATTGTTTACTTCTTATATGCTAGCAAAGTACAGGTGTTAACAAGTTACGTTACAATCCAATACAAAGATATCTGTTACCATCTAACACAATGATATCTTGACACAATGACATCTAGTTACAGAGCTCTAATTCTTTAGCTGTGCACAAAAAAGTCGGAGACCTAGCATGGGTATATCTTACCCTCTCTGCGTCTCTCGATACCAGCGTAGCCAAGCCGGATCGGTCACTCAATTCCGCGGAAAGACGAATACGAGGTTGGGCGTCCCCAGTTGTGGACCTCGGGAGGCAATCACCTGACCCGACCAGCAGGTAGTTGGTGGAATGCACTCAGAGTTAGAGTTCTGCTGGGCCCACCTTTTATACCCCTCTGGGTTACATATTCTCTTTTTTATCTATGGTGCCAGATCATACTGGTCTGTCTTTTGTGACGCCAATTTGTTACAAGGGCATTTCTTACTTAATTTGCACTTGTAAGACAGGAGATAAGCAATTTAGGAGTACAGGACATTCTTTTTGTGTGGGCGGGGCACTTCCCCTTCTGGGATGGTTGTGTGGTCATCATATCCATCAATGCCAGCTGGGGTGATTTCTTGAGGGTACCCCCCCTCCTCATGTTGATAGTTTTGCCTGTTAGCCTTCTATCTGTACTTTCTGCTCCTCAGGGTCACGGTAAGCTAGCACATCTGGGCCTCAATGAGGGCATCAAAGACTGTGCTATCAGCAGCCGTTTCCATGCCCTGTGTGCTCCTCAGTGGGGGGGAGGGCAGTGAGCAAGCTGGCTTGTAAGGGGGAGACTTTGTCTGGCTACACTCCCCCACCTCCTCACCCGCCCGGCCCCGGTCCTCTACTCTCTGATTTGCTCACCTTGATCATTTTTTTGGGATTTGTCAAACTTGATTACTATTTTTGGTTCTCTATGCCTTAAATATTGAATCTGTTCTGGTATGGCTATGGTCTGAGGAAGTGGGTCTGTCCCATGAAAGCTCACCTAATAAATTATTTTGCTCGTCTTTAAAGTGCTGCTTTACTGCTTTTTTGTTTTGATCCATACTAAGTTTGTGTTCCTTTGGCTGAGTGTGATATTTGCTAGAATACTCATTCCATAAGTTTTTAGAACTACCATAAAATGTTCAAAAACCAGGAACAGGAAATTTATTGCTAAAATTAAAGTTTCAGTTTTGTAGGAATCAGGATTCATCTCTTTGCATCGTAATACCTCTTAATTAGTAGCATTGTAAGCAAAAAACATACTCAACAGGATTTATGGTTTCATTACTGCAGCAATTTTCATTGATCTTTCTTAAAAAAGGCAGTTGATATCATATATAATATGAATTATTTGCTATCCATAGTATAGAGTTTTGACTTTGTGTTGATCTTAACTCGTTAACTCTGTTTTCAAGGCCAAAGAAAGATTAATAATTAAAGAAAAGCACAAATGTTCATCCATTTGTGCCAGAAAATGAATCTGTCAATCATTAGAAAATGATAGGTCTTTGTAGGACTGATCCTTGAGTTGCATGTGTTCAGTATCTCTGAGGATTAGACTTCACCTTACTTTAATACCATCAATACCATGGATGTGGTTTTTGCACTCAACTAGCTTTTGAAAGTCAGATGGCTCAAGGCCCTGGATATTTGTGTGTATTTGGCTCAAGTCAACAAAGAATTGTGAAAAATCACTTGCGGATGGAGACATCCCCAGATGGATAGATTGTTCTCAATGATCATTAAAGGGGTTTTTATTCCACATGTGTAGAGTCTGGGAAATTTTCCAGCTTTGTTCCAAAAAACTGTGAGGGGCTTATCAACATCAGCTCTGTTCAGTATTCAAATAGCCAAGTACAGTTTCAGTAGCTTTCTTCCTATAGCAACAGAGCTATCTGCATTTGTAAACTGAAAGTCACTATTCTGTGCATTTGCAGATAGGTGGGATAGTGTGTGTATGTGCGTGTCTATCGCCTGGGTTACACAAGGAGATTAAGTCAAATTTAAGGAGCTAAGTTTGCTTTTATAAACTATCCGTCCACACCCCTGTGCTCAACAGGATGATTTTAAGGGACATGAAGGTCAACTTTTGTAATGCTGACTTCCCCCCAAAGTAACTTGATAAGTTGAATTTGCAAAGTCGATCTATACAAGTGGAGATGGCAGTGTTATTAAAATAGATTTTATTAACTTTTAAACTGTCCCACAAGGCCCCCTGAAGTGTCCTTTATGGTCATCATTCCACCACCACTGCTGTCCAGCCCCAGAATTTTTATTAGATTTTCTTTTCTCTAGCCAGTGTGGTGAGCAGATGTGTGGATCACATCTCAGCAGCATACCTAGCACACCTTGTACTCATGAGTTCCCAGGATTGTAAGAGGACCCCAGCATGGAGCCATCAGGAGACCTTGGACCTCTTTTCAGTGTGGGTTAAGAAGCAATTTTTTCTTTCATCTCAAATCCAGCAAAACGGGTTTTGTCGACAATACATGCCTCACGTTTACACACAAAGTGCCTTGTGTCAACAGCATATGGATAAAAGCCAGTACTTTCCCTGACAGGGTTCTGCCTCTTCACTATGAAGCATAATGCCTTTATCTACAGATTTCTATCGACAAAACAGTTGTGTAAATGCCCCCATGGGGCCTCTCTTGACAGGCATCCACAACAATGGGCAACCCCTGTCTGCTGTGCTTCTGGGTGCCTGTTTCATCAAGAGATGTTGACAGAGCAGAGTCCTCTCCTAATTTGCTTTATTGTGTGTGGCCACACTCTGGCAACAGAACTTTTGTTGGGAAATCCCTTTCAACAGTGGCTTCTGTTGACAAAGCTCTGTAGTGTAACTGTAGCCAAAGTCCGCATAAGTGGAAGGAATTTACACTGCTGCGTTTTCCTACTGTCAGTTAGATTTTATATGAATACGACTATCAGAGCAGTGAAGGTGATAAAATTACCTAAGGATACTGTGTCTTTTCTGTTGCTTAAAGTCTCTAACTCAGAATTGGATAGTAGCAGAGAGGTAGCCATGTTAATCTGTATTCTAACCAAACAAAAGCAGCAGTCATATAGTGCTTTGAAGACTAACAAAATGATTTATTACATGTTGAGCTTTTGTGAGACAGATCCACTTCTTCAGATGTGAAGAAGTGGGTCTGACCCATAAAAGCTCATCACCTAATAAATCAGAATTGGATGTCTTTCTAAAAGATATGCTCCAAATCCAACAGAAATTAAAATATTGAAGAAAAAATTTCTGACATTTCTTGTGCATGTAAATATAAACTTTCTTAAAAATCTATACAAATGTGCATATTAGGAAGATGAGTCAGGCATTATATAATGTTTTGGATTTCAAAGATAACATAACACAACATTAAGAAAGTAAATCTTGCACAATGGGCTATATTGTGCATGTACCACTAGTTCTGATGAACTTGGTTTACTAGCCTGAGAAGAATAGCAATGATGTGGGGGAGGAATTTCACAACTACTTCTCTGTTGGCTTCGAATGATTTCAGATGATTACTCTACTGTCCCATGACAGCTCAGCTCTGTTGATGGGCATGTTGCGAATGGACCCACGTTCCCATCTATTCCCTATCTTTCTATCCCCACCCCTTGCCAACTTGTGTATGGAAAAAGATTAGTGGACACGCTTCCATATACACACATGCTTTCCCCAGCATGTCATGTAACCAAGAGAGAAGGAGATTCATTATCTCTTTTTCCCAGTCTGACTACATAATATTCTCCACTTATGTCTGACCGTAATGTACTAATTCACAGGCTCACATGCAGTCATTTCTCTGAGGGGATGGTGCTTTTTTGTAAATGTGGATCATAAAAGGAGTTCAAAATAATCATTCAACGAGTGTGCATAAAGGAAGTAAATGAAAAATATTCAGTGGAAACAGTGACTTGTAAAATGATTTTGTTATAACATACTAAAAGTTCACACAGTAATAAAGTTTTTTTATAGAAATAACTTTCTGGGATCTTGTGGTAATATCATAAGTGAAAACAATATACCCTAATTACCCCCACTTTCCTTTTGATGGTGGACAATGGCATCCTGGGAAACGTAGTCCCTTCCCTGCTCTAGGGTCAGGTCTTGAGACTGGGAGCTGGCCAAGGAATTACAGCTGTCAGGGGGTCTTGGGTTCCCGCATCATGCCCTGCATGTTCCCTCTGCACAGAGAATCAGGGAGGAAGGGAGAGAAACTGGACAGAAGATGGGGGTGCATTCATACCCTTCCCACACACACTTGTGTATGGGTCTGGATTATGTTGAGCAGTTTTAATATTGAGAAGATGAAGTCAGTTAAATTCAGTAACACCAGAATTTAGGTGAAGCTCAGAAAAGTAGTTTCAGCTCATTTTCCAAGAATGATCTCTTAAGTCTTAAGCTGAAGAACCTAGAAGGAACTATTTAGAATCCACCATACAGTTAATAATAAAATATTAAAAATTTTATAGTGCTTTATATGATCAAAACAATATGCAGACTCTAATTAATAAAGTAGTTTTTTGTTCAATTGAGGGAAGAGAAGTTTGCAATTAAAATAACTAACTAAAAGTACTTAAAATATAATAAATGACAGACCAGTCCACTAAAAAATGAAGACTATGAGCACGTGTTGCTAGTAAAATAAAGTTAGTTAAAAGAAGGTAAATTTGGTGATGTGATTGTTGATTTTTCATATAAAAGTTTTATTAGAGGATATGTTATCCACATTGTATATAAAGCTTTGTAAAGTTTAGAAGAAATTCTTTATGTGCTTCACATGGAGTAGAATAACTATTTCATATCCTATTATCAATACTGAGTACAAAAAGGAGATCTAATTAAGTTGATTTCAGTACAGAATTACTTGATTTAATTTTGTGCAGAGAGACGATAATAGGTTTAAATTTTATTTTAGAATAGATAAACACAAAACGGCACCTCCTTGACACTTCTGCACATAAATTTGTTAATCGTTTTGGTTCATTTGGACTATCCCATAAGGGAAGCACCTGGACCGAGATGACCTGGTAAGGTGGGGGGATACTGTAGGAGGACACAGTTGCTGCCCACAAGAGAAAAAGAGCTACCATGTTACAGATAGCCACCCACAGGTACCTTGTGGTGAGTCGGCAGCCTTCATTCATACAGTAGCTTTGGAACAATTTGAGGGTGGGGTGGAATACAAAGTGCCCCAGGGAGAGCAGCCTGATGCAGCCCTAGCTATCAAATCACTGTCAGCCATCAAAGGGCTCTAGGTTGGAGTGATTGGCTCAGGTTTCCCTATCAACATCCTCCCCACCCCTGGAAGTCAAGGGCCTAAAACACAATCACAAGGTGATGTTACCCTACTAGTCAGTGCGGGGACAGGATCTGCTTTTCCCTCTGTTGCCAGTGCAGATTCTTCTCTTTTCCCTGCTCTGCCACCAAATGGTGCCCTGCCTTTTAAATGCTCCTCTAGTGGGTGTATTTTGTACTTATGGTGTGGCGGCAATGGCTCAGCTCAGAGTACTGCCTTAGAGCTTTTGTTGCTCAAAGTGGGATTTCTCCACGGTGTTGCAAAAAATTTAGACTAACTGTACTGCTTGAGTATCGGAGGGGTAGCCATGTTAGTCTGGATCTGTGACAGCAACGAAGGGTCCTGTGGCACCTTATAGACTAACAGAAAAGTTTTGAGCATGAGCTTTCGTGAGCACAGACTCCCTTCACCAGGCCTGCAGATTTCCATGACCAGCATCTGATGAAGTGAGTCTGTGCTCACGAAAGCTCATGCTCAAAACTTTTCTGTTAGTCTATGAGGTGCCACAGGACCCTTCGTTGCTGTACTGCTTGAGTGCTTTCATTATTCCCAGAAATGAAACCCCTGCCCTTTTTACTGATGTTACCATAGACATGAACTCCTTTCTGGACCCGATCAGTAAGACCTTCATCCTTTTTTCACTCATGTCACTCCCTACAATGCATTATTTCAATCAAGACTGTAAAGCACAGACTTCTCTTCTGTGAAAAAATTATTAAAAATAAGGAAGAACTTTGCATAACTTCCAAGATGTGTGCCTTACTATCCAAGGCAACCTCCATTCCCAGCATTAGAATTTCTGGCTGTGATGAGATGTACAAACCCCTCAATGAGCTTGAAGGGATTAAAGGGCAATGCTGGGACCCAGAATGTTTTCACTGTGCTGATCTTCCACACATGCTTCTATTGTAAGAACTGATTAAATGGACTCAGTGTCCATAACTTTGAAATTCTGCTATATAATGAGCCTCCTGCTGCTTGTGGGATTTCTCGTATAGGTAAGGATTCTCCTTGCAAGTAAAAGATGTGTAAGCAGGATCTGAATGCATACTGCCCTCACAGCTTGCTGAGAAGATGGGAAGACATTATGGGTGTGTTTATGTAAATGTGATTGTTCCCATTTGGCTTAGATTGGCTAGATATTCATCTGACTGAAGGAAGGGTGTTTTATCCATTGTAATCTTTTTAGCTGGCATTCAGTTACAAATAATGTTCGTGCTAAATGCAGAAACTGTTAAACATCATCACCAATCCTTGCAGTTATCGTAGGAATACTGAAAAGACAGATTGTGCTAAGTAAAATGTAAGTTTAAGGTTCATTAGTAGGTCTTTGTTGATAAAATAAATTATTGTTTACTGTATTAATAGCACCAACCCATCTGCTCTTTGTGACTGCCACATGAATTTTTCTAGAGTGTAAAGATTAACTATAGGAATTTTATTCCAACTGTTATGAATTTCTTGGTTTACAAAGTCTCTTAGAATTACTTTTGTCCAGCTATCCCATTATTGTTTAACTGAAATATTTCCATACTGTGACAACAATTCAAGCCCACTTTCTTGTGTTAAATTAGACTTTTTTCACTTATTGGGGCTTTATTTAAATAAAACATATTTAGCTTAAACTATATCTGTTCTTTAATAATATTTCTTCTAAGAACATGAAAAGCCAGTTCTGAATCCATGTTTTTGCTCTTAGTAAATGTTCAACTGGTACTCTTTTCAGTGCTACAGTACATTTGTCTTCCATCCACCTACCTTAGACTAGTTTATATAAGCTTTTCTTTCTTTTTTTGTGTGAATCTGTAATAGTTTGTCTCAGCATCTGGTGTGAGTTGATGTACAGTAACTTGATAGAAGGACTTATTGCAATTTAACAACATTAGGCTATATTGCAATTGTTCTTCCTAAGTGTCAGGATTGTATGCTCCATAAATCAGCTTCCATTTAAATTCTGTGAAGAAGCTGCAATTTGTCTTGCTGAAAAATGATCTCACATTGGTTTGTATTTTCTGGCATTAACCATACATTCATCTGATGCATGTCAAAACTGGTCCCTAAGTGTTTTACAATCTATGTAAAATAGTTGAGATGCAAAAATTACCTCTCTGGATGAATAATCTTTAAAAGACAATGTTGCTAGCTCATAGGGAAATCAGTATTAAAATATATGTTAAACACCTGCTTTACGATACTAGTAGCGGAACTTTATATACTTATTCATAATTCTTCTAAAAAGAAAGATTGCTGTAAGTTGACAACTTAAGTACATTATTTGAATGATTAGAAATCATAAGAAAATACCAACAATTATTGAATCTGCAGGTGCAGACATCTGATTTAGAAGTATTCCTTTAGATTAAACCATAGATATTCTGGAATTTTCCTCTTCAATGCAATTTCCCTTGCCAGAGAATATTATCTTCTATACGCTTGACCAAAAGATTGCGTGCTGTGTATGTGACGCCAAACATGATCCATTGTTCACTGCAAAGTGTTTGTTGCTTTCCTCCTACTGAACTCTGTCACAGCTAATGTATGTTGGATACAGCTGTAATTTGACTGTCCCATAAACCTCTCATTCTTCACATCTGCCATTGGCCATTTCTCTGCAATATACATATCACTTTTTCAACTGATATTTCTAAATGAAAATACAAGCAGAAAAATCCAGAAAAAAACAACCATTTAAAAAGCCTTTCAAAGCCATTTTTAAACAGCTAGCATGAAACCAAATTTAAAGCAAGTTCCACAACATATCCACATTATATTAAAACTCTTGGGGTACGTCTACATCAGAAACATCAGTCTATAGAAGTTACTCTTGGAAGAGTTGTTCCAACAGAACTTCTGTCAACAGATTGCATCTACTCATAAAAGTGGATAGATCTTTTGATCCACTATGTCAACAAAAGGGCCCCCAGACCATCTACACACCTTTTTTGTCAACAGTTTCTGTTGACAAAACACATTTTGTGTGTAGATGCTCAGTGAGTTTTGTCTACAAAATTCTAGTGTAGGTATAGCTTTGGTATATGAGTCATCCCTGTTTTGCATACTTGTTGAATGTGATTAGTAGAGTGGTTCACTTAAACCGGTGGTGCTTTTAGGGCTTGATTTTGTCATCTGTCTTTTTCAGTCTTTGCTTCTCCCCCCAGTTATCCTCCCTGAAAACTTTCCCTACTTATACCAAACTCTGAAATGAACTTTCAAATCCGTCAGTTTGAAATTAGGTAAATAAAATCACTCATCTGTACCAGAATACAAATGTTCATCACAATGGTTTGCAATAGATCTCAGTGGCCAAGACAAGAGAAGGATCCAGATCTTGAAAACCCAAACGTATGGAAGTGTTTGAGATTTGATCTGACCAAGTGTAGAAATAGGTACCAACTGCAAAACTCATCTGTAGCCCTATATTCTGCTATTTTGTAATTTTGTTTGAGGTAATTTATCATTTATCTTGTAGTTTATCATTAATGTCTATAATTAAAAATGCTTCAAAAGCATGACTATACAGATAATCAAGAAAGATAAAGATTATATAAAGGGCAGCATTTGTGTGTGAGATATTGCAATATGATTGTGGACAAATTTGTGCTACCATGCTATAGTTTCTGGATGACACAAAGACATCAAGTGAACTGAGTTTAGGTAACGTAGTACTATTCTTTTACATCTGTAAAATTACCTTTCTGAAGAAGGTTGTGGATGTATTTACTTTACACACTTAACATGATTAACAAAAGGCACTTCCCTTCTATTTCTAGGTGTGTCTAACACGGGGTAAGATAGATGAACAAGAACGATGGTAGCTCAAAACTAACCCCACTTATCCCAACAGAGACCCCTGTCATACTTTCTACTCTGATGGAAGGCAAGCCTCAGCCTCCATCACGTAAGTGAATAGTCTCTCCAGCATGTTCTGAGGTAAAATAATATTACTTGCTCTCCCTTCATTTTAAAGCTTCAGGACATGCACAATTGTGAATGTGGTGATATTCATTACTACCTCAAAACAAATGCAAGGAGTTGGGGATTTAATTAGTAACACTGATGTTATTTTTCAGAATAATGCTTTTTGAAAAGTGGCAATAGATAGTGTATTGACCTAAAACAAACTTTGATATGATTCTTATTAAACGAAGGTGATAAAAACAATTGCTTATGAGATGAAGTAACACTGATATTCCATAGGTGTAAGTATCTTTGGAACTCCAGTGAATTGACTGGAATTAAAAGTAGGCACATGGCTTATAAACATTTTAACTCCTAAAGGCACCAAGGACTATATATCGTCAGCTGTTTCAGATCTTTTTTTCACCACCCTATTCTGAATGCTGAAATAACTATTTGGGTAAAGAGAAAAGTCTTTTTATACCTAACCATTCGATACACTATGAGGACGAAGTTCAATAGACGGACTATAAATATTTTGCACTGCATCTAGAATGTAATTACCTAAAGCATACTACAGTTTGAAAGGAAACAAATTTACCAGTTGTCTATAGTCTATTAATTTCCTTCTATTGTAAGTTCATGTGTTTTTACTACAAGTATTGGAAGGACCAGTTTCCATGGGGGCGTACCTCCTGAAAATGTTTATAAAATCACCGTTGAATGGGTATTGATTGAAGCAATGTCTGTAGCAGGGCAATGCATATGCAATTTAGGTTTCTAGTGCAGCAAAAAGGAAAGACATAGGGGGGTCTCTCAATCCCCGTTGTCTTCTCTGAAGGATAAAGCCTAAGCAGCAATTTAAACCTGCTCCGCCACTGGAATAATAGATGAAGGACATCCTTACAGTTTGGTTTTCTTCTCACGTTAGTTTTGCATTACTATAGCTTCATTGACTTCAATGGAGTTGCTCCTGATTTACAACAGCATAAATGAGAGAACAATCAGGTCCTTATGGTGGCTGAGTCTATATTAACAAGTTCTTTTGAAAGATTTTTTGAAAGAAGGGGTCTCTTTTGTAAGAGCCCATGGAGCATCTACACATAAGAAGTGTTCTTTCAAAAGTAAATTGAAAGAATGTGGCACTCCTTTTGAAATCACTCTTCCTTTCCCATTTCAGGAAGAGTGCCCCCTTTCAAAAGCTTCTTTCGAAGGAAAATATGTGTAGATGTGCCTCGGGGTCCTTTTTTTGAATAAATGGTCTTCATTTTTGATCCCTCGCCCATTCTTTTGGAAGAATGGGGGCTGTGTAGATGCTCTCTTTTGAAAGAGCAGATCACTCTTTTGATCCTCTTTTTTGTGTGTGGACGCACTCTTTCAAATAAAGCTCTTTCGGATGACATCTTCCAGAAGACCTTCTTTCGAAAGATCTCTGTAGTGTACATGTAGAAAGTGAGTCCACACTGCCATTAAATACAGCTGGTCTGATTCAGTATAAGGGACTCATTCAAAAGTGCTCTTTAATTCTGATGTAGCTATTTAGACTTGGATCCTACCACAGCACAGTATCCCAGGACCCAGGATTGAGCATAAGCCCAAAAACCTACCCTGAACTTAAAAAGTTTCCTAAACCCTGTGAGCATGAGTCAGCTGGCAAAAGCCAGAAAAGAGTTTTTAATTGCAGTGTAGGCACAGATTCTGTAGCACTTTAGGCAGATTCTATAAAATCACATTTCTCTTTTGGCATAGATGTCCTTTCCCAGATCCACAGATTCACTATTTTCCACAGGGATCTTTGATGTTTGTTTGTTTGGTTGTTTGGTTGTTTTCTTTTTTCAGAAGTATGTCCTTCTAAAAATTACTACAGTGGCAACTCAGGATGATAATAGCGCAGCGGTTGTGCTGAAATATAGACACTTCCCACAATGACAAAAAATTTTTTCTACCTACTGCTCCAAGGCACATTTTCAGCTGCAGTCCTGTTGCTTTAACTACATCACACAGAATGCTAAATTTGACAGATGTAAATGATGTAGCTAGCTTGACTTAAATTGTGGATGTAGACCAGTGCATTGCAAGCAGAGAATCCATCTGGAAAAGATGTGAAACAAGAATCTGTTAATGTATACATGGAATGATAGGTAAAATTTCAGTTTTTGAAAAATAGCTCAACTGAGTATAGGTGTAAAAGATTGATGTTCATCAAATAAAACTGTATTTTGTGTTCCAAGTAAAAGCCTATTATGGATATTGTTAATGACTAGTTGTGAAATGATATTTACTGAAAAGTGAAGAAAAGTAATAGTTATGTCCTTCTCAAGGTTATGTTATGGCTTTAAGGGGAAGTTAAATAAATATTTTATTATATTGCTGAAGTCAAATACATTTTGCTATTAAAAATGAAAATCCATAATCCCTAGCAGAAATTGTACAAGGACTTTCTGAACTCTGAAGAAGAATAAAAGTCAGAATGTTTCTATCTAGTTGACTTCATTTTACTGTTTTATTTGCATATTACCAAGCAGTTAGTTAAAATGATAAATTGATAAGTGGAGGTCATGTTTGATACTATTCTCTCATTAACTTTAAAATCTTTTATTGTGACTAAATTAATCTCCTTAACAATGAATATTACTTCTTTTGCTGATAAATTCTGTTTAGATATTTTACGTTTGGATTACTGTTTAGCATAAGAAACATTCTTCTTCTTATAATACTACTCACCTTACAATAATTTCTATTTGTAGATCTCCAGTGCTTTACAAAGAAGATATGTATAATTGGACATACTTTTAAGAACCTTCTTATTTTTTAAAAGGTTCTGAAAGCTGTTTAAAGATTTTTTTGTAAGATTATGTCAGTAAGGAATAGGATCAGAAGGGTGAACAGACTGCTATACAGGGATGGAATTCATTTTAATAAGACATGAAAAACCTCACAGGACCCATATACAGTCAAGGATGGAAAAATCTAAATAATTATTGTAATATATACTCTTTTGGATATAAACTGGAAACATTTCTTAGGGAAACAAACACATGTATGGATGGAAATAGGTAAATTTTACTAATCAGTCTTGTTACACAACAAATGTTTAGAAGAAGCTTTCAGTTTGACTTCCGAGATCTTTAGCTAAAGTTTATCCTTTATAAGTATGTGGATTCATGACTAAAAAAAAAATATATAATCCTTAACAAACTGGCCTAGCATCTTTCTCACCTAGTTTTCCTATATCCTTTTTTGAAATGGTCAGAAATAGTATTTCAAAGGATTTTTCATCACACTGTGAAAAATGACACAGTAAAACAAAAAATCATGCCATTCATCCTCATTAAATGTTAATAAGATTCTAATTTGTTTAAAGCACAGATTTAAAAGGAAATAATATTTTGCCAAGCAGATTTACTTTGTTGTTTCATGCAGTGAGCTTCTAAATCCAAAAATTTATCAGTTAGAAATGGAAAGGAAAGAGCTCTTTTAGACTGGCACATTCTCTGACAGGCTTTAAGTTAAAACTAGTGTGGCCTTTCATGGAGATTTGAGAGTTAATTTTTTTTATCTTATTGCTCAGGCCATACCATTTATTGACAGTTGGATCCAGTTTATCACTAGAATGGCCCAGAGGCATAAGCAGTCCAGGGAGAATTCAAATGACAGCAGAGGTAGGCCTGTGTTCTTGAAATACCATTTCTGCAAAGGATAGGGAGGAGGTGAGTGGAAAGAGAAAGGGTCATTGGGCTAGATTCACAAAAGGACTTAGGGAGCTATATACCATGTTTGGCATTTAATCCTAGAATCAAGCACCGTTAGAATTCACAAAACGTTGCTCAGCTATCCTCGAATGCTGCAGGCCTACATTTGCTGTGCTCCTATTGTTAAGCAGTAAGAGTTCCCAAAGTACTTGTATTTTTCCCTCTGACTGTATGCACTGCAGGTCCATGCTCGGCATCCAGACACTTAGTCCCAGTGTGATGAATGAACCAGGGGAAGGAAGACATTTTTCTGCCTATCTTGTTAACAGGGCCCATTCTGGTAATCATGGGCAGACCTCACTTACTGAATCAGGCTGCGGTAGGCAAGCTTACACAAAATGATGAGAGGAGGACTGCCTCCCTCCTAACTTTAAAGTTAAGCTGCTCAACTAGGACACGGGCTAGCCATGGTTAAATTCCCCCTCCAGCTGAGGGGAAGAAGATATGTAAAGAGGCATCTAGAACATCTCAAGCATGGCCCTGGCAGCTGCACTATGGGATATTCTGATATGGGGCATCCTCTCTCTCTTGTGCATCTTCTTGTCCCTTCCTGTTCCTGAGAGGGAATTCTGTGTTGCTCAGTGATTGTAGAAAAGGGATAATATGTAGTTATGGGGTTTTGGTGGGGATGGGTCATTTTTTTCAGGCGAATTTTGGAGTGGTTGATGGAAATTAGGCTGTAAAATCTAATTAGATACCAATACACCCTCAAATTACATTTTATATGAGCTTCTATTAACATGGTTTGTTTATGCCTTTGAGCCCCAAGGGACACAGCAAAATGATTCCAGCAAGATGATTTCTTGGTTGGACAACTGTCAGAGATTGTTTTGGCCACAAAGTACATAGACAACAAGAGAGCAATATTCTCTGTCTGCCCTTGAATACCTACTGGGAGTTTGACAGAGGAAAGAAAGATTAATAGAGCGAAGGAACTTTCACCCAGCAAATACTAAAAAATGGTTTTCTCTGTTTAGTGATTCAACTCTTTTGATTATTTGAGTGATTCTGTAAACTTTATAGATGAAGGAAAACTAACATTGCTGCTCCCTGTATCATGCATGTCCTCTATTAAGCAGCAACAATTCAGGGGAATTTTGAGAGTCATAACTTTGTCTCTACACAGAAGGTGATATGTTGTCCAATGAGAGGGCAGGGATGAGATTTAGTATCCTGGATGGCAGGAGAGAAATTGTGGCATCGCTGAAATCAAGAAGTGTTTTGCCATTGAGTTTTGCCAGGATGACACCATGGAGTTTATCCACTAAACATTCATGCACTTTTTGAAGAAGTATATAAAGTATTTTTGCAATCAAATACAGAATTTCCTCTTGTTGAACAAGCTGAATGCTTGCTAATGACAAATATAGTAAGGGTATTTTTAAAAATAAATTAAGTAGAGGTAACCAGTGCTTTTTGTGTGCCATTAGTTGCCAGTACTGAGTACTAACGCCTCAGCAGTTCCAGCTATGGGATTGGCTGATGGGGGTGGAGGGGAGCGGGGAGCTAGCTGAGTATGGGAACCTCTTCTTTTTTTTTTACAGAAAAGGCAATAAATATAACCTTGAATAAAACCTTTTGAAATGTTTACTAGCCTCTAAGACTTATGGATAACAGCTCTCAAAGGATTAATGCTATGGGTACACTACACACATTTATCCCCAAGTAACAAAAAAACTAGACATGACATTCAATAGCTTTAAGCTCTAAGATGCATTCTTAAAACTTCATTTTCCAGCACCATACATTCTGTTCTTGACTCCTTTTATGAATTTTATTCTAAAATTTCAAGGGGTCACATCTAAGAATAAGTAATTTTTTCAAAACTGAGAGATCTGACAGCTCACAATATTTGCCTGGTTTTGACATCAAAAGTCATGCTCTCACAACACTACTCAAAGTCCAGAAAAAATTCCATCTGAAAAGGGTGCTGATATCAAACATTTCAGAATTCCTTTTTAAGTGATATACTGTATTGTAGCCAGAAGATAGCAGCTGTACTAATGTAAGTGAGAAGGACATTCTTATGACAAGGAAGTCACAATCACAGAAAGGAAACTGAAGCATAAAAACCAAATTACAGCAGACTACAGCCGTGTCTACACGAGCCCCAAACTTCGAAATGGCCACGCAAATGGCCATTTTGAAGTTTACTAATGAAGCGCTGAAATGCATATTCAGTGCTTCATTAGCATGCGGGCGGCTGTGGCACTTCGAAATTGATGCACTTCGCCGCCGCGCAGCTTGTCCCGACGGGGCTCCTTTTCAAAAGGACCTCGCCTACTTCGAAGTCCCCTTATTTCCATGAGCTGCTGGGAATAAGGGGACTTCGAAGTAGGCGGGGTCCTTTCGAAAAGGAGCCCCATCAGGACAAGACGCGCGGTGGCGAAGCGCGTCAATTTCGAAGTGCCACAGCCGCCCGCATGCTAATGAAGCACTGAATATGCATGTCAGTGCTTCATTAGTAAACTTTGAAATGGCCATTTCGAAGTTTGGGGCTCGTGTAGAAGTAGCCTACATGTGAAAAAAGACAGACATCAGAAAACCACATTGCTCTGCAGTATGGTGATAGACGTGGCAATACGTTGGAGTAACATACAGAAAATGAAGATTTGTGTTTGTTTTAACCAAGTGGAAAAATAATGTAAACCTCTTGCAGAGCCCTCAGGTATTATAACAAACCAGGGGACTCTTCTCTCATTGGTAGGGTGCCCACCCCTTTTCTATAACACAGGATCAACCCATCTAATTTTCCTCATGTTCAGCTAATTATGTAGTGGTGGTTTTTTTTAAACTAGCAGTGAAGGTTTCCTGGCCCCAGATACCACTCCCAGGCACTGGGAGATGATGTTGAAACACATTCACATCTCTGTGAAGGGAACAGAACAAAGGACCAGGCTGATCATTTATTATGGTTCTCAAACTGTGGTTCAGGCCTCCATAGTGGGTAACAACACCTTTTTAATGGTGTCACAGCACTGGGGTTAGACATACTGAGGCTAAGCCCCACTCTGAGGCACAGGCTTTAGCTTAAGCCCTGGGTGTCAGGACTGAAGCTCTTCAGGTAAAGGGGGCCTCCAGAAGGAGGACTTCCTTCTGGAAGATACTCCAGGGGCCGCACCTATAAACACTGTTTTGGAGTCCTGAAGGGCTTCTTTCGGACTCAAAATCATGTGACCCTATGCTAATGAGGTGCCAGGTATTTACATTTCAGAGAAAGTGGCATGTGTAGAAATGGCATCTGAGATCAGGGCCAGACTAGAAGTAGAAGAGGATAGTGAAGTGTCCAAGCACAGAGTGGGGATGAGAGAAAGTCAGTGATGCTAGCTAAGAATGCTCTCTCGGCACCATCCAGTATATCCATGTGAGGACTCCAGAAACATAGTAGAAGGCGCTAGGTCATATGTGAGCAAGGGCAATGAGCCAGGCATATAACAAAATGGACCAACCAGTATGTGCATTTAACATCACCTAAATTTCTTTTATTCCCCCGCCATTCTCTGTGTGACACAGAAGATAATTTCCTGCAGTATTTTTGAAATAAACCTAATTGATTTAAGTGTATGTTTGGGTGTATTGTATACTTTTAAAAATAATAACTAAAAGAGAAATATGAACTTCTTGGGTTCTTTTGACAGTTTTGTTAAACTTTCATCTTCTTTTTCTCCTTTTTGGTACCTCTTGAAAGATGGATATTATGTATTTCACACAGGTTTCAAATATGGTAGGCATCTCAAACAGCATTAGGCCTCAATCCACCTGGAGATAGATGGTAAGGCAGGGAGAAGACATCCCTGAGGTTGGAGCACTGAAAGAAGGATTAACTTAGAGAAGTCATGGGGAAGAAAGTCTGACACAGGCTGTGTAGGAAGAAACTTAGAGAAACAGCAGCAAGGAACAGAACAATGAAAGCTGTAGCTGTTAGATGTAGTATCCCTGAGATAGAACCCAGCATAGAAAGACCCAAGTGCCCCTGCCAGCCACTGTGAAAGTGGAACAGGACCTGGAGATGTGGGAAAGAGAGATGTGGGAAAGACAATAGTCTCCCATGCAGAACACAATTTCTGTGATTCAATAAGAATAGACAACAACTGGAATCTTCTCTCCCCTTGTTTGTTTCCTGTTGTCTAGGTACACTTTGAATGGGCTAAAGGAGCTTTTGGGTTTCCTCCCAGTCCTATCATTCTCATATGTTGACTCAGCACGACTAACTTCATACAACAGTTTATACAAATGAACTATGAATCAAATGTCTCATGGACAAGCACAAACGCAAAGAATTCTATTTATACAGGTTTACATACATAAGCATTAATCTTTTTTGCAGAGCATCCAAAACTGTTTGTTGCTATGGGAAATGGAAGGTAAAACCAAAATATGGTAAAGCTTTGTAAGCGAGGTGTACCGAAGTGTTCTGTAAATGACAAAATAGTTTCTATTTAAAAAATCATTTTATTTGTTTAAATATACCATTAATTTTAAATATATTTTAAAATATTATAACCTAGTCATATACCCATTTCTAGGTCACTATGATTATAATCCTAAAATAAGATTTCATATTTGAAGAAACTATATTAATGTATCTTGTACACAGAAATCTTACATATGCCATGCTAAAATGTACAGCTTTCTAAAAAAATTGAACACTTACTCAGATTTAAGTCTCATGAGTACTAAGTTTTCAAGCTCCTTGTTTACGTTATGTTCAATGCTAAGAGAATGTACATGAAGTTTCCATATATAACCAAGCGCTTCAGCTATGATTACACTCATGAGTTTTACCAACAAAACCCAGGTTTTGTTGACAAAACTGTTGGAACATCTGTACACAAAATGCATTTTGTTGACAGTTTGTCTACAAATCTCAGTACTTTCGCTGGCAGCATTCTGCCTCTCAGCCTTGAGGCATACCGTGGCTGTCGACAGATTCTGTCAACAAAAAAGCTGTCTGGATGCTCTGGAGGGCCTTTGCTCAATAGACAGGGCATCCAGAACTGTGCTTCCAGGTGCCTGCTCAGTAGAGAGAGCAACCGGGAAGTCTGGCCTCTCTGTCAACAAAGCGGAGCACTCTTCTGATCGTTTTTTTTAATGTGGCCGCACTTTGTCGACAGACATTTTGTCAAGAAATCTCTTCTGAAGCAGACTTCTGTCAACGTAGAGCTATAGTGTAACCATAGCCTCTCTGTATTAGAGAGAATATAATATTATTATACTCGGGTTTCCTGAAGAAGAAAATGCTGCTTTCAAGTATTTAAAGTTTTGCCAAGTGGGCTACAGGTTTGTTCATACAGAACAGTGAAAATCACCAGTAAAAGACCTGTAACCCTCTGAAATAATTATCAACCCAATTCTTATAATCCTCATACTAGTGAATTTAGGTTTATATTGAAAAGCCTTCAGTATTTATAATTAAATTATTTGTGTATACTTTGTGCAGTGGGCAAAAGTGAAAGGGGCAGAGAATGGCTCCAACACACTGAGGGCAATTTATGTCATTCCACTCCATGAAGGCTGGTCTCACACGCTCCATCTGGCAGGGACCCTAAGGCCACAGAACAGCAGCTGGAGTTCACTGAAACACAGCAGACTCTAACCAGGTCCTCAATGTCCTTACGTCTATGTAAATAACTGATTGTTCATTTCTCTGAGTAAACAAATTTTTATCAGAGTCAAATACATTTAGTTTGCCTTAAAATAAAATATTTTGTCTTGGCTTTAGAAGGAATTTAACTTTTCATGGTAAAATTGAAGCCAAATTAGAAATGCAAATACATTTCAAATTGGAAAAATGGAAATGTTCCTTGCAAAACTGAAAACTGTCAAAAATGTTTCATTTTTTTTAGATGTTTGTTTGTTTTGTTTGTTTTTTTACCAAACCAAATGGGTGGATTTAACTTAAATCTGTGAAAAGTTGTCTGAAAAATGTTTCTCAGTATGAAATGCACCCTATGCCAAGACTGGGAAAGATACAGCACAAGATCTCACTGAACTGGCCATACGTCCCTCAGGAATTCCCCCATGCCAGGGAATGCTCAGGGATCCATGTCTGATTTCTGGACACTGGTGGATTTGGACTATGGACTAAAGTTCAAGTCATTTATATTCAAATCTGTTCTCTGGCATGTTGGGCAATAATGTTTCCTATGGAGCACACCCACTTGTGAGCAAAAGCAATAAATCTTTAAATTTATGATATTAAACAGGAAAAGTAGAAATTTATGAGAACACTCAAGAAGTAACCAAAAATTCTGAGCTGCTAATATACATACTCACCCCCTGCCCTTTCCCTCCCAAAAAAAGTCACGATTGTGGGCAAAAGAGAGAGAAAGGAAGAGTCAGCCATTGAGGTGTAAAACATTACCAGTGCTTGTACTGTGACACATCATGAATTCTGTATTGAATCTGTGGGTAAGACATATCCATTCAGCATTATTAACAAAACACCACACATTGTCAATATGGTTCCTTTTGAAGATTAATTTTTTTTATTTTTTTCTACTTTCCTGTTCCAGCCTAGCCCTCTGTGGGGGAGACAGAGAGAAATAGTTTAGTCATATTGCCTTGGAAGTAAAAGGGTTTACAACATAGGCTTAAAGGAAGATATGAAGAAAACTGCATGATGATTTCTCTTAAAGATGGCAGTCTTTTCTAATTGTCTATCAGTAGCATTTGCTTTTTAAAACCTATAAAGGAAAACAGAACTCATTTGACAGTCACTTGTTGATGTGGATAATACAGCATACAAGAGTTTCTGTAGCTCTCAGAGAAAGGAGCTAACTCTCATTAGTAGGATTATGAATACAATATACCTCTGGTTTAAAATGTTTCAGCTGTTTGGGGTCCAGCAATATGTATGCATATCACATTTCTGATGTATCAGGTCAATTTTAAATCGGGATATTTAGGAATTCATAGAATTTCTATTCAATCCAATTATCCATGAGTATAGTTTAAAGCAGCGGTCATTCTGGTAAGATCAGAGAAAATTATATTCTATCTAACTCTCAAATCCAGATCCTATAACTAATTGATTTAAAAATATAGTGCTCTGAGTTGCCAAAGTATGGAGGGTAACCTTGAATTTATATGCTATGCCCAGGGCACTGATAAGGAATGAATACTTTTTTCATAAAAAGTCCCCATGAAATATTCCCCAGAAAGACTATCTTCAAGGGCAGATTGTATTTAAATATACTTTCCACATCTTTATTGGATTCTAGAGTTACTTTGGTAATACTAATTTGTTTTAGAATCCCCTTTTGTGTCCACTCATAAGACTTTCTCAAAATGAATCTGTTCCTAAAATCATCATATAACATTATATAATAGTATATAATGTTAGGATTGTGTAAACACACACGTCTACTGACAATTGTTCAGACCTACCTTCCCTTGCTAAGTGGAAGACTTTTTATGTGAATGTTCTGTATAAAATAGCACAGTATTTTAATAAACTTACCACCTCAACACTTGCTTTTAAAATAAATATCTATATAACTGTCATTTTAATTGTGTTGCTATACTTACACAGAATTATCCTTGAGAAATTTTTAGCACTTAAGGAAATATGTAAAAAAGATAATTTAGATATAGTTTTTTTGTTATCTAGCTACCCTATAGAGAATTTCCAAGGAGATGTACAACCTTTTTTTTATGTTAGCTCACATTTATTAATAAGTAAATATTGATATTCTCAAAACCTATCCCCCAAAATCGCTATATCCTTTATTCCCTTCTGCAATGCTGCACTACCTATAGTGAATCCTGTTTGCTTGCAAAAAAAAAAATCCCTCTTGTTTCCTTGTCCAGATCTTCAACTCTCCATCTACTTATGTCCTTTTTTCTTTCTTACCTTAGGTAGGAAGCTCCTGAAATGGCTATGATGATGATGATGATGATAAAAATGTACTATCAACAAAGTGCAGTAATTTGTGAAATATATCAGATAAAATATCTGATTTACATATGGGGAAAATCATCAGTTCCTCATTATTAGCAGGGTAGACTGCATTTAACAGAATTGCATATAAAGCACGGAAAGCCCAGCCCCAATACCATAAGATTTGCTTGGAAAGCTGGAGGTTTAAAAATATATTAAAAAATTCTATATGTGTTGAGCCTATGGTGTTCATATTTTCAAGGGTTTTTTTTTTCCCCCATAATCATCAAACTAAAGATAAGATACTCACGTCTTGATTTCAGGAGCTGGGGCTTTAAGAAAAACAGAAAATATCACAATACCAGTGATAAAATTTCCAAAATTGGAAACATTGAATTATATACTCAAAAGTCCTATGAATTAGGCGGCACAATGAGCCCTGAAAAAGTTATTTCATTTTTAATTCAGAACTCATCTGATTTTAAGTTTCAGTATTAACTAAACACTGAGATCAGGTTAGCTGAAAGTAGAAGAAATACTGAAGAAATACTTTACATACAAATGCTTTTGAGCTTTGTGAGGTAGAGAGGTGTTCACAACACAAATCGAAGACAGATTAAAAAATCATGGTAGGTATCCTCTAAATAATAGATTTAATGCTGACCTTTGATCCAATAGTCATGAACTTTAGAGCAAAATGTTCTGGCTACTGTCTATATCACACATTTTGGCTATGTCTAGAATAAAGGGATTTTTTGGCAGAAGTTTTTGTTGGAAGATATCTTCTGGCAAAACTTCTGTCAACAGTTTGTGGCTAGACCAACAAAGCAGATTGAAAGAGTGATCTTCTGCATTGACAGAGAGCAGCCTGACTGCCTGGCCACTCTATTGGCAAAACGACCAACTGGAAGCACAGCAGATGGGGTTGCCTGGTGTCCCAGAAACCCTTTCTGTTGACAGAAGGGCTCCCAGAATGTCCAGAAAGTCTTTTTGTTTACAGATCTCTGTCGACAGAAGCATATCTTCCTTGTCATAAGCAGAGTACAGCTGTTGACAAAAGTATATATTGGGACAAAAGGAGTAACTTTTCCTTATTCACTTTTCCAATGCCTGTCATGATTTTATAGAACTCTATCATATCCTCCTTAGTCTCCTCTCTTCTAAAAGGAAAAGTCCCAGTCTTTTTAATGTCTTTTTATATGTCATCCATCCCAAATCCTGAATCATTTTTGTTGGTCTATTCTGAACCCTGTCCAGTGCCAAGATATGGGAATAAATGTATCTGGAATTTGTCCATTGTGTCAAGTACAAACATACAGTATATGCCTATTCCTGCCACAGGGAGATTATATTTTAAATACATATGACAATGAAAGTGAAAGAAAAAGTTGTTGGCTGACTTACATATGGGGATCTGAAGAAGATATATAATGACTTGCTCAAATTCACATATCAAACCTGCACAAAGCCAGGAAAAGATCTCAGATCTCAAGTCCCTCTTCTATACTCACAAGCTCCTCATTGCTTTTTTATCATAAAAGTTAAATAGATTTGTCAAGCATGCAAAATGTCTTCTTTTTACATTTTATTGGGGAAAGGAGAGTTGCTTGCTCTCTTATTCACAAAACTTGATAATTCACAATAATCTCCTAGTCATTAGTATGAATTTGTGACGTTGCATGCTATAGAAACACTCTCCCAAAATGATTTAAACTGATGAAAATTATCCTGTGATAAAATCACCCCTAAGAGATAAACATATATAAAAGTGTTTAGCATAATTTTTTCTTTGGGTATATCATTACTTTAAAATATCCTTCCTTTATTGTAGCTTAGCTGCAAAAAATAAATATAAATACAGCAATTCTGAAGATGACGCCTGCCAAAGTGCTTAATAAAATGACAACAAACATAAAAGTAACATTTCATTGGATTCACATGTAATCCTTTCATTATTGTAACCCAGGATTAGTGGCTATCCTGTTTCTAGCATTTTACTGAAAGCAATGGTTTACTGAAATCTGTCAACGGTGTGGCAAGGGCATTCTCCTGGTCACACATGGAATGTTTGTTTTCAGTCAGAGCTGGTCTCTCACATATTAAAAATATGCAAACTTGCTATAAATCAGACTCCTTGGATGTTTTGTAAAAATATATTCCCGCCTTCCATATACAAACAGCCTATTTATAATGCATGCTATATTCTCTCATATTTATTCTTCCTCATTCCTTGGCAGCAGCAAAGTTTGTCAGAGTTCTGGGTTCTGTGAGCTTCAGAAAGGGTGGGATTGTAATTCTTTTCATCACTGTCTACATCTTGCTTGTATTTTATCCCATCCTCTTTATCTAGAGCTCAGCAAAACTCAGAATTTATACCCAGGATATATTTTTTTCCTTCACGAACAGGGTGTTAAGTCTAAATACAAGTCCCATGAAGTACTGCAGCAGAGCAGGTCAACATAGCACAATGCACAATGTTAAACTGACTAGAACAGAGCAGGGACTTTTCTACTAAAACATTCACTGGCTGTAAAATGGCAATTCATTAAAAAACGTTTTTTTTTCTCAGAAACAAACTTTTCCTCAGTTAGGTGTCTGAGTTCCAGAATAGAAAAGTTTAAGGTACACACCTTAGGATATGGAAACCCTACATTCAAGTACTTTGCCTGCTTGATGGGGAAATAGAACCCCATCCCTAGCCCCTAACCCTAACCTCACCCTATCCCCTGAGTGTTTATTTTCTCTCTGCCCCAATTAATAGTTTAATGTCAGTCTGTCAAGCTGTCACGTTAGAGCTATTCATTTGTCCAGAGAGGATCAGACAAGAGTGGGATTCAAACAGTCTGCATTTTTGTCATTCCATTGCTACTTTATCTCATCAATAAATTTTCATTTTGTTTGCTTGTCTGTCCATGTGATGGGAACATCCGCATCTAATGTAGAATAACTGTGGTTTCAACAAACTGTTTTTTATCCAGAAATGTCAATTGATCACAACTGAAAATGTTCACAAAGCAGGATCAGGTTTTATGAATTTCCTGACTCAAAATGAGTTATGGAGTAAAGTTTTGAAAATGTCAATGTTTCCTTTCAACCATTTCTTAATAAAAAAAATCCAGTTTTCCAGATTGATGCAACTTGTCATTTTGACATTTAAGATAACCAGACTGAAAAGGAAGTTTGAAAAAGAAAGTCAGAATTGAAATGTTTCAAAATTATCAAAACATTTCAAGTGACCTAAAGTTGAAAAAATATGGTTATTTTTGTTTTGGAGGGGGAGGGATTGGCTTCACGTATATTTTTTGAGAGCTTGGATTTTCATCCTGCATTGAATTGGGTGGGGAGAGTTCAACTTTTCAAATAGTTTCAAGACAGCAAAGCAATTGCTTGCCTAGTTCTAGTAAAGAATTATATATTTAATCAGTGAGTGGAATACAAAGAAGTTAGAAAACTGAAGAGAAAATGCTTGCTGTAATGATAGGGGAAGAGTTTAAAGAAAATAGAAATGAGGTTTCTCAAAATATCCAAACACTTTCTTGCACCAGAGAAAAAATATAATCCAGCAGAAACCTGTCTGGTTTATTCAGAGACACAGTAATACTGCTGATATAAAAGAACATTGAAGAAATTAAATAAATTGTGAATTTGAATATCTCAGAGACCATTCTTCCCCTCAAGAAAAAGGAAGCCATAATTCGTAATAATTAATTCTGATTCCCATAATTTAGATTCCTATGAGCAACTAGGTTCCATTTAAAATAAAAAGTATACAAGTTAATTAGTCTTTGGGTTCTTACCTGTCATTCCATGTTCATCATCATGTTTGGCTAACTGAACAAGGATGGGGGAATTTTAGACTATACCAAATACTGGATTTTCAGTGGGATTCTGCATTGTTTCAGTCTGTAATGTGAAAAGAGAATGACTTTCCCTGCAAAATTAAGTCTACATCTTTAATTTCAGCTGGTAACAATTGTTTAATAAAAAAGAATCTACAGTATAATATAATATTATATTTCTCACTGCAACAATGGATTTTGCCTGAATGATAAAAACAAACAAACAAACAAAAAAAAAAGACTCCTGGCTGACATTATACTGGCTTATTGCCATTACCTATTCTCATGGCAACTTTCCTAATGGACGTGAGGCAGGTTATTGACATTTCATTAGTGATGAAAGGAACAAGTGGTCATGAACTACCACTGATTTGAACAATGAGTTTCTAATTCACTACCCATCCCACGAAGAAATTGTATGAGATATAAACTAACAGGTATCTGAAGTTAGCTCAAGTGAACTATATTTCTAATTGTAATATTCTCTAAATCTGTGCAGAGTATAGTGCCCGAACCTCTATACAAATACCAGCACAAATATAATTAACTGATTAAATATAAAATCTGGAATACACTCAACCAGCTATTTGATAAGTGCTTTGCCAATATATTCTACTGCACTGAAGATGTTTATATTAAATTAAGCTGATATGGACTCTGTCATATGATGCCGAACCTCTTAACTTCTCATAATTCAATTAGATTTGGCCTTGAGAAGCCCCTTAACCAAACACAAACCACAACTGCCAACTACGATATTTTCTACAGGGGGCTTGCCCATGCTGAACTGGTTTCTGATAGAACAGTAGTTGTTGGGGGCTGTGAGCTTCCATAGGGTGATGGCAACCCACTTCTCCAGGGGGATGGAGGGCTGCAGCTGAGTGTACAGTCTTGGGAGGGTGTGGGTGAAGGTGTCCTTCTGTATTTGGACATTCTGGAGCCACTACTGCTTGTCCTACTGCCCCATGATAAGCCAGTCCTCCCAGTTGGATCTGGTGCTGTACCTTCAGACCCACTAGAGCACCTCAGGGGATGAACACAGGTGGGCCTGTATAGCAGCCACAGCATTCTCCCCTGAGCTGGTGCCAGATTTGTCCCCACAAAGGAAGAGGAGGATGGCCATGGTGAGATGCAACAGAAGATGAAGCATCTGTGGGGGGGTGGGGCAGTGAAGGCTCATGGCCTGCTCTGGCACCATGGCTAACTGTAAAGGGCTAGTGTATCTCTCAGCAAGTGTTGAAGCCCTGGTGTAGCAGCTGTGCTATCCCTCAGTGAGGTAGACAAGCCTCAGCATGGGCAAGGAACGTGCTGTGAACATCTGGGCAGAGCTCTGATCTGCCAAGTCCATCTGCATGGGCTGCAGATCTGGAAGGCCCTATGGGAGAGGTTCTCCTATAGTCCAGAATGACTGTCCCCAGAGCACCCCTGCAGCCCCACCTGCAGCCCCACCCCCATACCCACCATGATTCCTCCCGTAACCCACTCGCCTTTCCCTGACCCCATCCAATAAACAGGGATGCAGGGGTGATGAACAAATTACTTTTTACTCAAACATAAATAAATATATTTAAAATAAAATTTGTGATAAAAAGGCTATTTACAATGTGCAATAACAGTGAACTATACACAGTGGAGGGCTTAGGGGTGGAGGCATCTAAAGTTGGGTGGGAGACTTGGAACAGTGGGTGGGGGGCATCAGCCCATTGAAGGGGTGGGGTCCCATATTCCCACAGTGGAATGGGATCCTCATCTGCATTGGCCTTCGGATCCACTCCCACCATGAGTTCAGGGTCCCCATTAGGCAGAGTTGGGGCCAGAAGCATGGGGAGGTAGAGCTATGGGGGCCGTGGCAGGGGTGGGTTTGGTAAGGGGTTTAGGGTGCAGGAGAGTGAGCATGGCATGGGGGCCTACAGGATGGCCAGTGGGGGCAAGGATGGGGGGAGTTGCAGTTGAGGAGAGGGAGGGGGCAGTAGGGGTAATGGGTGCAACAGCCATGAGTGGCTGGCCCCATAGGTCTGGCCAGATGCCAGTGGTAGTGTCAAAGTGGGACACCAGTTGGCCCCAGGACCACGTGTCACTCCCGTTCCCATGTTTGCTACTCCCAGTAATCCTGCGGCCGCCGCTCAAGGAGATCAGTTAACCTCCAGAGAGGCCATCAATATCCGTTCCAGCAACATCCATTCCAGCCACGGGACTACCCTTGTGGTGGTGGAGTGCTGGCTTGCCTTGGTGCTGGTTCTGGGTTGGCTTACTTTGGTGCTGGGGTGGGGCCCTGGCAGGGAGGTGGGGCTAGCCCAGCCCTCAAATGGTGTAGGTGCAGCTGTAATGAAGACAAGGAGGAAAAATAGTGAGTCATTCATGCAACATAGCTACTAACGCCCTGCCCCCCACCATGAGCAGCAACCACCACCCCCTGGCCCAGGGGATGGAGATGTCCTGGGAGCACAGATATGTGTGACCTGCATGATGGGCCCTGTCACATAGGGACTCAACAGTGCCTCAGGGACCAAACTGATCATTGTGCCACCCCACACTCAGTGGGCTAGCACCCATGAGTGGTGTCCAACCACAGAGGGGTTCCCGCCCTGTCTCCATTTGCAGTTTGTGGCACTCTCCATTGTAGCAGGTGCTGACCGTCACCTGTGGGTATGTCCATGTGCCGGGATCTACACTCCTTATTGTATCTGGAATCAGCCTGCACTGGTGTGGTTAGCCTGCTTACATTCCTGGTAGTAGTAGGTAGTCCGTTGTGTCTGATGGACGTTCCTAGTAGGGTAGGTGTAACCTTAGTCTTCAAGACAAAAGCAGCCTAATGGCCATTAGAAGCAAAAAGGTTTTTTAAAATCACATTTATGCACCATGTGATCCTTAGTCACATTGAAGACCTGGGGCAACAGACTTTAATTTCCAGTTTTAGTATCTTGAAATTATTAACAAACATTTACACCATTTGATATGAGCTTCAGAGGGTGCCTTCAAATCAAAGTTATGTCTATGCTACAGTGATCTGTTGAGAGAACTTACTGTCAGAAGAGATCTTCTGGCAAAACTTCTTTTGGAAAATTGTGGCCAGACAGCAAAGCATATCGAAAGAGCAATGCACTTTCTCAACAAAGAGTGGCCAGATGGCCTGGCTGGTTTCTCAACAGAATGGCCAACCAGAAGCTCAGCAAACATGGCTGCCTTGTGAATGGGAAGCCCTGTTTGTTGACAGAGGACTCCCAGAGCTTCTCTATGACTTTTTTTGTCAACAGAAGCTGTCAGAAAAAATGTATTCCTCATAGTGGAGAAGCAGATTGCTGTCGGCGGAAGTTCCAAGTTTTGTTGACATTTGTGTGTAGATGCTCTGAAGTAGCCAAAATGAGTGAGGTTTAAAGCGCAGTATGGCAGTAGTTTATCTTTATTAATACTGACTATGAGTGCTTAATAATAGTGGCAGATGTGTACATCTAAGAGCAAGACACCCATGTAAGCATTTCACGAGGTCTGAGGGCATCCTTATTAAAATTTACTCCTCTTTCACAAAGATAGGATTGATTGTTTTGATTACAGTTTACAGTGGCAGGGAAAAGTATGTATTCCATGCTTTCTGTAAACTAAGAAAATGCGGGGTTTATTTTTTTATTTGCTTGTTTGTTTATTTATTTATATCATTACCTAGAAGCTCTTCCACATTTTGTATATTTAATAAGGCTATAGGAGACAGTATTAGCTCATACACATGTTCCATGGAATTAAATAGGATATGGATTAGAAACATAATTAGTGACGCTGAGGGAGGGCAGAGGGGAGTATTCATTAAAAGGAAAAAGTTAGATCTTGGCTGTATTTTATTTTCACTGTGGCCATTTCTACACATGCCACTTGTTCAGAAAGTGGCATGCTAATGAACAGCCTGGAAAATGCTGATGAGGCACAAATGTAAACTTCTGGTGCCTCATTAGCATATGGTCCCATGATTCAGAATCTGGAACCAGATTCCAAAACAGCCGTGCAGAAGGGATCTCCTGGAAGGAAATTTTCAGGAAGATGGGGCTCCCAGAAGGAGGATTTCCTCCTGGGAGATCCCAGGGGGGCGCACTTCTGCACAGCTGGTTTGGAGTCTGGATCATGTGACTGTATGTTAATGAGGAGCCAGAAATTTACATCCATGCCTCATTAGCATTTTCCAGGCTGTTCATTAGCATGCCACTTTTGGAACAAGTGGCATATGTAGAAATGACCTTTCAGAATTTCTTGTGGCTTTTAACAAATTCTGTAGTTGTTTTTCATTATTATTATTATTATTATTATTATTATTAAAATGTTCTGTTTCCTGACTAGCCTCTTTAGTTTATTCCATTCATTCATAAGTACTTGGTGACCTTCTTGTATCTAAGTCTTGTTGATTATAAGCACATGAACATATTGGCCTGCTGTATCTTCATGCCAAAATCTCCTACCTATCTGTCTTTTTCACAGTATTTTAATTAGCCTCAAACACCATAATGCTGCAAACATTCAGTGTTAGGAAAGGTTATGCTGTATCTCACTACCACAGAGCAAAGAGACTTTTGATGTATAATTAACCGAAAAAGTGCACAACATCAGCTAAATAATTATTGGGCATAAACTTTAACAATATTCCCAAAACAAAAGGGAAAATATGTAAAGGAAATTGTGTACACCCAGTGAGTCTAGTAGATAGTATTCATATTGTAAGTAGTCTCTAAATAAAGTAGTAACATGTTCTTGTTAAAAAAGCAGATTTTTATGGGTTTTGTGGTGTGTGTGTGTGTGTGTGTGTGTATCTAAAGGAAAATATATCTGGGAGAAGGGAAGCATGACTTTGTGTTGGTAGAGAACAATCCCTCACCCTGATTATTGATCATCCATGCAATGGTAAAACTATCATCATCATCATCATCATCAATTATATTTCCTTGCAGTAAGTCTGGGATACAAGTATCAGACGGGGAGTGGTGTTAGTCTGTATCTGCAAAAAAAACCCAGAAGTCCTGTGGCACCTTATAAATTAACAGATATATGCATCTGACAAAGTGGGTGTCTTCCCTTGAAACCTTATGTTCCAAAATATCTGTTAGTCTACAAGGTACCGCAGGACTTCTTATTGCTACTGTGTGATACAGTCTCCATAAAAACAACACTTTGCACTTAAATTTCAGACTTGTCAACAGGTTGCTTTATTCAGCTTCCTGGGTGGTAATGTGGGAGTGCCAGTGATCCAGAGGACCTATTCCTTGGTGTTCTAGACTTGCAGGCTTGGATCCTCGCACCGTACATGTAATTCATGCAAATTACTGATTACATAAGTCATTGGAAGATGTGGTGACAGCTGCTGTCTTTCTCACAAGTGTGCTGTCATGGACAGTGTCAGGTAATTAATCAGATGCACGATAGGGCACATATATTATGAGATATTAGCACAATTTGAGTGATGTAAGGATGAGTCAACATTATGAGATAATATCGATTTTAAGGCATTTAGCCAGATTTTACCAAGTGCCTGTCTTCACTGTCAATTCCATTAGCTCAATTTAAGGAGCACTAAAATCAACATAATATCAATATCATAATATCGTAGTAACCTGATGGGTGTAGAATTCAAGTCGAATTTAAAATTCTGAATGAAGGGTAGTGAGGAAGCGCCATGCTTTAAATCAAATCTATTAGCCTCCAGAGATGCCCCTTATGTGCCTCACAATGCCCCACAGTTCTCTGCTATGACTTCTCCCATCTCTACTGTTCTCAGGTGCACAGGAGTTAGGCAACAGGAAGATGGTTTCAATTATGCACCTGGAAGCCCGTGGCTGTAGTGTCATGCTTGCATGAGAGGCTGAAAAATCTTCTCTTTCTTTCTTTGCTATTAGCATGGCTGTGGGGTCTGTGGGTCTGTGTCTACCTCTGCTACCCATCTTTTTTTTTTTTCTGCACTGCCTGGTGCCAGCCTCTGCCCCCAACTTTGCGCCACTTGGCAGTTAGGCTATAGATGGTGGTTGTGCTTGTAGGATAGGATGAGAAACTTCTCTTCTCTCATTCACATTTTGTCCTGCCCCACACACCCCACCCGCCTTTGCTCCCTGAGAGGCGCCATACCATCTGGATCTTTCCCATGTCTAGCCATATCACATGGCTTGACCCCAAGCCAATAAAGGGATGTGCTGAACATGCTTCCAGTCAGCTTGCATCTGGTGAGGGTCCTGGAGCTGCCTGTGGGAAGTTTCCCTCAGTGGCCAATGATATTGGGAGCTGGCAGCTATTCGGGGGCCTTATAGCTACCTGGGAGAACTCTCCCTCAGCAGCTAAAGATATTTGGGGGCTGACAGTAGCCAGGGAAAGTCTTCCTCAGCGGCTGAAGATATTCAGGAGTGGCAGCTATTCAAGAGCCTTGCAGATGCCCTGGGGAAGTCTCCTTTGGCAGCTAAGACTTTCAGGAGCGGCAGCTGCGTGGGTAAAATATCTGGTGGCTGAGATATTCAGGTGTTGGCAGGTATTAGGAGGAAGTCTCCCTCAGTGACTACTATTTGGGGGCTGTCTTAAGACCATCAAGTGCCCAGAGGCAGGGGCTGGGACCAGACTTGCCCTCCAGTGGTTTCTCCTTGAAGGATTTAAACCACACTCAGGACTATATGGCAGCTGTTTCTCAGGCTTCCTCTCTGTTGTTAACCCCTAGTTCCCATTCCCACTAGAGATATTGAAGTGCCATCAAAAGTTGATCCGGCAGAGATTCAGTGTAATGCCCCTGTGTACTTAGATGTACATCTCTAGATGATGGATTGGGTGCAAAGGTGCAAATTATTGCTCTCAGGGTGTTTTTTTGCCAGGAGATCTAAATACAGAGCCAAAACTTTCCTCTGGGCCTGCTGGGGAGAGGGGCAGGTGATGGGTCCTGCCACAGGGTTTCCTGAGCTTCTAGCAGCATGAAGAAGGGTCAGAGGCAGGCACCATAGAGCATTGATTATTGTGGACAGGGTGTCCCCTGGGTCACCTGGAGGCCTTTTTGGTCAACAAAAGAAAAAATTTGACTGTTCTTCGAGACCAAAATTTTGTATGGGCCTGATCCAAAGGCCATTGAAGGCAAAGGAGTAGCTCTACAATTACCACAGTTCTCCAAGTAAGGCTTCAAGTGACCAACTGAGCCATAACAGAGTTAGTGATCTATTGCATTTTCAGTGTTTTGTCTGTGTCTACTACTCACACATACAATTCCAGAATTTGGAGTGAGTGCAAGGATGAAAAATTCTTGTTCTGAGGATCTCCTTTGCCAGTAGGTCTAAACCCAGCTCCAGGTGGTGCTGGGCACAGATTCCTGTGCCCAGATGTAGCCCTTCTGGAGCTTCTTCTCCTTCAGCTGGACTTCCTGCATGCTGCAGCAGGGGGAGGCTTCGTTCTGCCCAGGTGGTGGACATCCAGCATAGGCTTGGGCATTACAATGCTTCACCTTGGGGTCTTGGAGTAGATCCTCCTCACCTTACAGTTCCAGGAGGATCTGCACCTTGGGCCCAGTCCAGGAGGGACCCACCTCTCAGTTCCCTGGGGTGGCTCCTGGGACCCATCTGGCTGATTCCTTGAGGGCCCAGGAAGTCTTGGGCTCCCTCCTGGTGCACCATGTAGAACTCTGGCTGGAAAGGAGCAGGTGTAAAGGTGTTTGCACAGCAGCTTGTAGCTCTGCTATTTGCGCACACTCTGAAATGTGTCACTAGAGTGGCTGGCCTTTGAGACAAAGTTCTTGATCTAAGGGTCTTCTTTGCCAGGAGGCCTAAATTCATATCCAAGCCCTTCCCCTGGGCCCGCAGTGGCTTTTGGCCCTGCTGATGTTAGGAATATCCTCGATTTATGTGACTCTTCCTCCACACTTAACATCGAGCATGTGCTCCAGTGCTTTTGCACCCCATTTTGAAAACCTGTTGATGGGGAAGCCTGAAATCTTATTTCTAACCTTTCCTGTCTGCTTTACTATCCCTCCCCTCTACTCACTTATAAAAAGTGCATCTCTTATACAAGCAAGCCAGATTCCACCTGGAAAAAGAAATGTTTGGTTAACATGGAAGGGGAATGAGGGAAAAGAAATGTAGGAAATGAAATGTAGGAGGATGTCATCAGATACCCACAGCTACTTGTGGGGCATTTTTTTCCCATGTTGCACAAGTGAAATTACCAACAATGCTACAGGGCTCAGAGAACTGTGGGATAGGTTCCCACAATACACTGCTGCAACAATCGATTTTGGTGACTAGCATGAGGCAGCAATAAACCAATTTTGTGGGGATCCTGTTGGAAGGTAAGGATGCTTAAAATCAAATTTCTAAAACTCTGGGTTAAAAACTTGATTTAAATAAAGACATGCTATTATCTGACACTGTGCCCCAGAATGTGCATGCTACACTGTATGTCGATAGGGAGAAGACAGTGCTTTGAAGTCAGTAGATACGTTCAGGAACTGGTCTGAACAACATGATGAAGAGGGTTAGCAATAAGACCCTGAAATGAGATTACTCCTAGGTTCTCAAAGACTACCCCATGATTAAGTGGTGTGGTGGACTGGGGACTATGTAAGCTGGGTAATGAATTCAGCTGAGAAGCAGGTCAGAGTGCTGTTAAACAATGGAAGGGAGACAGGCAGCCTGAAGAGTTTTTTAGAATAGGGTACAATATATTATATCATTTATCTTGTTTAATAATATCAAGTCTGAGATGATAGATGGTTGGTACAGAGTACAAATAATAGAAACTATCTGTAGCACCTCTTTGTTAATCATCATAATGGTTTAAAGATTACTTTCTGCTCTGCAATGCTGTTCAGGGATGTTGCAATATGTACTTTTGCTATTCCCCCCCCACACCTTAATATTATTTGCTTACACCTTTAAGGAAATATTTTTTCTCAGTTTTCCCTGATTTGGTATATTTTGGTGTACCTGCATTATTATTTTTATCCATCTCAAGAGATGGAAGTTTTAATAACTTCTTGTAGCTCCTTTGATGAAGTTATTCTCCTTTATTTCTTTCTAGGAAGACAAATGTTTTCATATACCATACTTATAGGTGGCTGTGACTGATTTTAATTTTTTATAACTGTGTTTCCAATATATGATCTATCTCAGCACAGCCTGGAGTTTGGTAGATTGGATTCCTCACTTTTCTGCAGCAGTGACTGCTATGTTCTTGGCTTTTTGTTTTTGTTTTATTGTTTTTTTTTAATAATTTTTCTGTAGTTGGGTTTTGCATCTCTCTAATTGTACCTCTGAAAATGTCTGATTGACACCTACAGCTTGTAAAATCATAAAGCTAATTGTATTGAAAAGATTTTTTAAATAATTAAAAAAGGAGCAAATGTTCATCTTAATTCTGGGATCTCATAACATCGAGAAGAAGAAATTGAATCGTGGTGTTTTTCACTTCTTTCATAAAATGTTCTGATACATGTATATTAGGAGCCATGTTTTGTGTGGATCAAAAGTAGATTGAGAACAAATGGATTTAGAGCAAAAAGTGGGAAGTGCATGTTTCTACTCAGTGTTTGTGTGTGTGTGTGAGAGAGAAAGCTTTGTTCTAGGAATGAATAACAAGAGATCGGTTTGTTTATACACCATTTATATCCTAAGGGCCAAGTGCTGAGATCACTTACATGGGTGCAGTAGAACAAAGGCAATAGAAACAAAAGTGACTTTTTGCTCTCAGAGATTAAGAACCCTGCAGACATTAAAGATCATTGGGGGGAAGGGGCATGTAGCTGTGGCTATTGCAAAATGGCAGATTTCCATTTCTTCACACAGACTATCTCTGTCTCCAAATGATGAGTTTTTGCATGTGCAAATGAAAGCAACTGTTCAACAGGCAACTCTTAACCCTTTCCCCCACCATGTTGTCCATCTTGGAACTGGGGCAGTTTTGATAAGCAGGGAGAAAGCAAGTGGCTGTTAAGTCCATCTCTACAGAGTGCCCTTTAGTATAAGGAAGTTTTTGTTTTGGGGGAGAAAGCAAGAAAAGAATAATTAAACCAAGTGAAAATGTAGCTTCTGTAGGATCTTTTTCTGTTATATCTAATCTCAGAGAGGCCACACTTAAAGAGACAGTGACAAATTAGATTTCTGTTTGAATTATTTAATACTAGCAGATGTACCCAGTGTTGCGTGGATACCAAGTTGAATTTTTTTTTTGTTTTCATCTCCCAACCCCACCTGCCTGTCCCTGGGGGAAAGTGAGAGTCAGACCCTTGATCCTAGCCCCCACTTTACCCCCCACCTGTCCAGTTGTGGCCAGTTTGGGCCTTGGCTCCTGGCACCCTTCACCTGTCCTTAATTAGGGACATCAGGACAGGCTGTGGTTCCCAAGCCCCTCCCACTCCTCCCTGCTGCCCCTAGCTTCAGAGGGGGGCTGGTTTGCACCACTTTTCTCAGCCTCCCCCCACCACCTGTCTCTGGGTTGGAAAACTGGTTTAGGTCACGGATCTCACCCTCCCACCACCGTCCTTGGAGGGGAATGCTGATCTGGGCCACAGATCCCAGTCACCCCCATCCTGTCCTAGCTCCTGGCTGTGGTGGGAGGTTGTGGGGGGTGATCTTAGGGAGATGTGAGTAGGGGGTCATGGGGGCCAGGGCTGGACCATGGTGCTGGCCCTGGCCATGGCTTAAGATCCTGGGTGGGATGGGTGAGAGGAGGGCTGGCCTCAACACTGAGATTGACCCTGGGAAAGGTGGGAGGGCTGAGGGGGCCAGGGCTGGGAAACAGCACTGCACCCAGTTCTGGGGTGAGCTGGGAAGGGGTGGAACTGGGCTGCACTGCTTAGCCTGGCCCTGGGGTGAGACAGCCCTAGTTTCAGGGGCAGAGGGCATGGGCAGGGGGACTGGGGCTGGGCCACAGTGCTGGGGCTAGCCCTGGCCTGACCTCTGGGTGGGGATGTGGGGCAGAGAAGCCAGGCTTTGGCTCTTTCCCACAGCCCCAGCCAGAGCAGCATGCGGGGAAAAACTGGGGCTGCAGCTTTTGTGATGGTCTCCAGCCAGGATGGTGAGGAGGAGAGGGAAGTCCAGGGTTTTAGTCACAGCTCCTTCCCCCAATCCCAGCCCTGACCAGCATGGCTGGTGCGGAGATGGGGCCAATGTGAGCTGGCAGGGGACAGGGCTAGGCTTCCTGGTCCAACATATCAGAGCGAGCTAATTGTGGGGGTTTTGCAGGGGAGAAGCAGGGATGCAGGAGGGGCATTAATGCATGTGGAGACAAGCAAGGTCAACAGCCCCATCTCCACATGGCCAGGGTTTTCGTGCTGTGGGTGCCCCCAGGGGTCATTCTGCAATATGGCTGTTCCCTTGCACTTGCTGCCACCCAGTGCTTTGTCTAAAGTATGTTGTCCTTCCCGGCTGAGCCGCTCCCTTTCCTTGTTCTGAGAAATCCTGGGATTTCAGGCATTTACCACTTTCCAAGTACAACCAAACCCTGACCTTTGTTTAAGTTAGTGTAAGAGGAAGGTGCTCTTACATGTAGCTCTTATGGTTTAAGAGGAGTTCCTGAACAAATGTAGCACCGCAGACAGACAGACAGATAGACAGACTCTAAAATCTATGGTAGGGTTTCTATTATCAGTAATGATACCTAATATTACTACAAGAGAAAGAAACTAACAAACATTTCTGCTCTCTTCTCCTTTGGATTAGAAAAGTATATATCTTGGTATGCATGAGCTATGCTGTGTGTGTAATTTTCCTTATTTTTCTTTATCTTTTCTTACTCATTTTAGAAAGAAAATTGATATATTTCAAATTGTGTCCTAGAGCTGCAGATACAGAAATATAACAAAGTTCCTATCTTTATAAAAGCAATAACTATTTCTGAGAATCAAATTTGTAGAGTCAGGGAGGTTACAGACAACATATCACTATAAGCCATGTCATGCCTAGACACTTTCATTATTCATAATTCCTGCAGTCTCTGCCTTGGACCGTATACCCAGCACTAGGAGACAATGTTACATTTCTCAGAAGCTCCCTGCCTACTAGACGCATGTTCCATAGAGCACAGTTGAAGGGATCAAGCAACATGAAAAAGTCTTTCTATATAGAAAGACTATATGTCTGGTTGTTTTTTTTTGTTTTTTTTTTTCCCATTCTTAAAAGGATCACTCTTTCACGCTCTCAAAGCTCTGTTTTGAGACATGGTAACATAAAAATTACTAGGAGGGTGTACAGGGATTAAGCAGCAACTCATTTTGTCAGGAAATGCAGCTATTTTTAAACAAACAGGAGAAAATTCCAGTGGTGTTTTGTCACAGTGAAATGGCTTTTTGCCTGTTCAGTCGAGCAAAGGGATAGTCATGTCAATTATGACTGAAGGAAGCTGTTTGAATTTTGGGTGATCAGACTGTGAAATCCTGGTTTTATAAAATTTGCAATCAGCATTAGGCTGTGGCTACACTACTTCTCCATTTCAGAAGGGGCACAAAAATACAACCATTTGAAAATTCAAATGAAGTGCTGATATGAATAAAATTTGAAAAAATTTGTGAAGTAGGGTGCTTTCAAAATCGGGGCACCCTTTTGAAGGAACCCTGGTGAGCCAGCTATTTTTATTTCAAAATCAGCACTTTCGATGTGCCAGGTGGCCCCTATTAGACAAACGAGGTGATGAATATTCATACCAGTGCCTCATTTGAATTTTGAATAGCAACATTTACATATCCCTTCCGAAATGGAGGGGTAGTTTAGCCATGGCCAAAAGGACTATTGGTATGCATACAGGATTTTTTTTCTAACTTCAGAAAGAAGATAAATTATAATTAAATATCTCATAGTTTTGCTCTGTTTTGGATTCAGAAGTTTCCTGATTCAGGTGGTTTGCTGATACTTTTAGAGAAGAAAATGATGCTGAAAATCACTGTGGAATTATCATCAATAACGTAATAAAAGTGACAGATTATATCTGACTGTGTAATATTTCAATGCATTTTCATAACCATAAATATAGTGTTATGCTTATAATAAATTTGTGATGCTTATTATTGTCTATTAGGAATATTAAATATTAATTTAAAATTACCATCAGAGAACAACTTATCAGCGTACAGTCAGACTCTCTTTTACTCCCCTTCCATACAACAGCGTCCTGCCTGGAAGTAGGAGGTAGATTAATTGAAGTGTTTTATGGGTGGAGTAATCTGGCATTTCCTGGTAACATAAAATCTCTATGGGTTTGTTAGCAACTGGAATGAATAAGAGAGATCCTGAGGCTGATCGAATTTCTATCAAGGGCTGAACTGGCCCATGTCTTTGCCCTTTGTTAGGAGAACATAATGGTGCTTCCTACAGTCTTTGCTTTTCTACATTACCCCCGGATCCTAAACCAGGAGCAGCTCAGACGGATGTGAGGTCTCTGGCTAGTCATTTTCTGTACTTAAATGTTGTCAGAGAAGTAATTAAGCTTTTTATACTTGCCACTTTTTTTTTTATACATAAAGAGATAGAAGATGATAATTCTAACAGGTAACAGGGATTCTAGGCTTTCCAGATCATTCAGATACTACAAATATGTGAAAAGGTTGGAAAATATTGGAAACAAATTGACAATCACACTCCACTGCTAAACTGTACAACTCATTAATGGTGCTTATCACATTTTCATTAAGTGGCTCTTTTTTTAAACTCAAGATACTTAATTTCATATGTTTGCATGTTTCATTCTTAATATTTCTGTCTGTATCAATCTAGTTTCCAAGGGCTCAATCTGAAAGACATGTCAATCTTTCTCAGAAATGGGGCCCTGAAAAATTGTCCTGTGTTAGCTTTTTTTTAAAAAAAAAAAGGAATTGTGCCTGACTGGTCATTAATTTTCAGCACATCCCAACTATCAATATTTCTCCAAGCTAGAGAAAATACTCATAACACTCCTATGGGTGGATGGTGGGTAACAGAGGAAAATAATTAGGGGCTTACTTAAATTGCAAAGGTCACACATTTTTCATGGGTTGGTGAGGGCATAAATAGCAAATTTTTTACATGTTACACATCATTAAATTTGCTATTTGTGCCATGACAAGCCCAGTAAAATAAATAAACAAACAAACAAACAAACCAACAAACAAACCCCCCTGATTTCTCCACAGCATTACTCTGACCCAAAGGAGGTCACAAGCCCGTTGTAGGGAGAACATGGTATTGCCAGCCCTACTTCTTTGATGCTGCTAGTCACATTGCTGTCTGAATCTGGGTTTTGGGTGAGCAGCAGCTATTAGTCAAATGCCCAGCTGTAAAGACAGAGCCACTCACAACAGTAGCACAGAAGAAAGGGTGGAACTATCATGATCCCTTTACTTTATTCTGCTGTTGTTGGCAGTGTTGAATTCAGAACTGGGTGCCTAGCCAGCAGCAGCCACTTTCCACCCTGCCTTCAGAGCTGAGCAGCGAGAGATCAGGTTTCATGGGGGAAGTCAGATTTCTCAGTCCATGATGAGATTTTCCTAGCTGCAAATCTGATAGACCACTAAAGAGAATATACTTACACTGCCTTTTTAATATCATACGATTCAACATTAAAACAATAGATGCCACCAAAGATTATGCAACATTAATTCTGCTTCTGAATCACATGAAATGAATCTCTATTATGTCTGATGCATGACAGATGCATTGGATAAAATCTTGGCTCTAGTGAAGACATTAGGTATCTTGTTCAGCAGGGACAGGATTTTGTCCATCCATTATTTAGAAACACATAACAAATAGCAGAAGTAATACCTTCCTTAGACAGACTGTAATAATTCAGCTCTCCTAGTCCCTTTATTTCGTTCAGCATATTGTCTGTCATTGTGTTTCCTGTGAAGAGCAAGTAAGTAATAATGAAAAGTTAATTTCGCCTGAGAATATGATATCACTTTTCAAAGATCAACATTTGCTGTACTGTTTCCTAGAATGAATACAAAGATCAGATAAGTCCAGCCAGGGTAAGCTGGTGTTCATTCTTCTGTAACATTCTCACACTGGTACTCTCCACTTGCATAAATGTCATCTAGCTAACATTTAAATTTTGACTGAATGGATCCAAATGATGAAAAGAAATGTTCACAATCTTTGTAGTTCAGTAGGCCTAATGGTTTCAAACAAGCCACGTGAGACTGAAGGTTATTCCAAAATGCCTTTATAATCTGACAATGAGCAGCACACTTTCTTCCCTTCAGCAGCTTATTGCAGATTCAATATCTTCCCCCCCCAACCATGCTGTATTGTCAGTGGGTTGTAGTGCCCTAAAAGGGGCATTGACTAAAAAGTCTGCATGCTCATGAAAGTGTAAGTGAAAGGATATCCCTGACTCATCATTAAGGATGAGACAGTGTAACACGTCCCGTGACACCCAGCCCCTTGGTCTAGGGCGGGCGGCAACAAAAGAGGGGGGTTAGGGCACCAGCCCGCACTCAGTTCGGGCAGTCAGCGGCTCACCGCTACCCCCATACAGGCCCCAGCCCTCAGTCCAGGGCGGGGCAGCAGTTCACAAGAGTTATATAGTTCTGGGCCCAGCCCTCAGTCCAGGGCGGGGCAGCAGTTCACAAGAGTTAAGCACCGGCCCAGCCCTCAGTTTGGGGCGGGGCAGCAACACAAGGATAGCCACCGGCCCCGCCCTCAGTTTGGGGCGGGGCAGCAACACAAGGGAAAACACCAGCCCAGCCCTCAGTTTGGGGCAGGGCAGCAACACAAGGGTCTACAGACAGGCTCAGCGGGGGCTGGCCCTGTCAGGGAGGGGGGTAGGGGGTCGCAGGCCCTCCCACTCCACTGCGACCCGGCCCAGGGCCCTGGGGGTCGCTCACGTGAAACCCCGGCAGTGGGGATCCAGACCGCAACACACTGCCATTGGTTCGTGAGCGACGTTCCCCGGGCCACTTCCTACCTCACCCTCTGTTGGCGGCAGGTCCCAGTCCATCTGGTCGAGGGGTCCTCCTAGGTTGGTCTCCTCTGGGTCATCCACCTGTGGGGGCTCCGGCCAATCGTCCATGACCACGTGGTTAGGGTAGTCAGGCGGTGGCAATACAGGAGATGCAGGGCGGTCCTGGGTCTGAGTGTTGTAGGGATCCGCTGGGGCTCTGGGGCAGCCTGCTCCCGGGGCCTTTTCCACAGCAGGGGGTCTCCACTGGCGGAAAGGTCCTGGTAGGTCCGGGAAGTCCGGGTAGTCTCCTTGGGGCATACGGACCCGGGGTTGCGTGGAGCCTCTGGGGGCCTGCTCCTCCGGCCTGGCCGGGCGGCAGCAGGCGCTCTCCCTTTGGCCCCAGGGAGCTCGTGCAGGCACGTCCTCCCTGCCCGGAGGCCCAGCACTGAATGGCTCCCGAGTCCCGCCTTTGGCTCTTCTAGCCCTTGGCCCCGCCCTCTGAGGGGCGGGCCTCTGGACTCCTGACTCCGGCCCCGCCCACCAGGGCCTCTGCATAGCTTCCCCGGCCTCCGGGTCTGCAGGAGGCCATACTGACCCACTACAGACAGTTAATGTATGTTTTACTTTGTATATTTTAGTTGATGTTGGTAGACACAATATATAGTTTGTATTGGTGTGTAACAAGGTAAATTTTGTTATCACAAATAAAATGTGGTCCATGTGAGGAGGAATAGACTAAGAACCTTGTATGAAGGTTGCTATTCACCTTCATACATACAAACAGAGCAGAAGGTCACAGTATGAGAAAATGAATTAAAATAACTAGATTAGAGAGTTGCTCTGTCATCTTCTGCCTGGCAGAAAGCTAACCTCTGGAACTAGCAAAGGACAATAAATGGGGGTCTGCTGCGTTCAAGATGACTCTTCACAAAATAAACAGTATGGTGACTAATAGAATTAGGAGAGGGGAGTCTATTTCAAGAACCACTTTGTCTGTGGATAGGCCACCTAGAGGTCAGACATCTCTCCCTGCAAAGCTGGGGCCCTTCAGTTAAGATGGCATGTACAAGTCAGGGGTGCAAAAGAGAACTGTAAGTTATGGGAACTTGCATTAATTCTCCTTTCTAGCTGTCAAATGTCTGGAATATAGGATTTCTGTGTGTGTTCAGTTCTGGTCGTTCATACAATATGAAGTTTGCATTTACTATGTACTAAAAAAGGAAGTCCTGCAGCAGTTATATAGTCTAAAAGATGCCACAAGACTCCTCCTTGTTTTTGTGGATACAGACTAACACGGCTACCCCTCTGACACTTGTCACTATGTACTACATCATTCTATAAGTTACATTTAAAAATAGAGTTATTATTTTACATAGTTTGCTTTGTCTCTTTGTTGACACAAACTTATACAAAATGGGCTTACCAACTAAGGCTTGTCAAAGTTAGACTCAAAACTCACAATGGCCGTGTCTACACTAGCCCCAAACTTTGAAATGGCCATGCAAATGGCCATTTTGAAGTTTACTAATGAAGCACTGAAATACATATTCAGCACTTCATTAGCATGCGGGCAGCTGCGGCACTTCAAAATTGATGCGCCTCGCCGCTGTGCGGCTCGTCCCGATGGGGCTCCTTTTCGAAAGGACCCTGCCTACTCTGAAGTCCCCTTATTCCCATCTGCTCATGGTAATAAGGGGACTTCGAAGTAGGCGGGGTCCTTTCGAAAAGGAGCCCCGTCGGGACGAGCCGTGCAGTGGCAAGGCGCGTCAATTTCAAAGTGCCGCAACCACCCGCATGTTAATGAAGCACTGAATATGTATTTCAGTGCTTCATTAGTAAACTTCGAAATGGCCATTTGCATGGCAATTTCGAAGTTTGGGGCTAGTGTAGACATGGCCAATTTGTCAGACCACTCTGTTTATTAGCAAAGCTGCTCTGCTAATACATTCAGAAAAAGGTGAGCCCCCACCTAGGGCTCGGGTCTCTCAATTTATACAGACAAAAGAAGGCAAGCTAATAAACAAAGAAAAAAACCAGACACACACCCACTCTACATAGCCCCTGAATATCACCTTCAGCAGTCTCCTGTCAATTACTCTCTGGTTACCTTAATTAATTACCATCCAGCACCTACGGCTCTGGTTCCTGCTTTTCCAGGCACACCTGGCTCCGTCCAAACCCACCCTACATTCCTACACACAGCATCAACATAACTTCCCCTTCTTGAACTCAGAAGCAACATTGTATCATTGTGTGATTTTTACAGTGTAACTCTTGTACTTCCACAGGCTACATTCACTGGCTTAACCAGTCCCTTGAGTACATGAGAGAGTGAAGCTGAGGAGCAATGACCTGAGCTGGGTCTAAAAGTTAGGAGGCTGAAAGCAAAGTTAGGACTACAGAGAGAAAGGCTGCAATCACTCCCTGACAGAAGGGAGGTAGGAACAACAGATGTAAGTGGCTTTTCTTTATTCCCTGGCAAAAGGGAGGTGTGAGACTGATAGGCCCAAAGAATGTGGGGAGGGTTGAAAATAAGCTAAAGAAAGTGATTGGGGAAAGACAGTATGGTGTGGCTGCTGCTTGGGGATCCTGACCAGGAAGACAGAGTAAAATGTGAAATAGGGTTCCCTTGCTGGCCCCTGTTGAACTTGCACAGTAGGGGCAGTGAATGGGAAGGCTGCTAGTCAGGAAAGACTTTCACATCCTTGAAGGGAAAAAATATGTACAGTGTCCTTGCTGGCTAGAGATTCAGATCATGAAGAAGCACCTGGAGTCACAGAGACAAAGAGCTGCATCCAGGCATGCAGTGAGCAGCAGACTGGGGCCATGGACCTGGGAGAAGCTACTTGCCAGAGCAGGCAGGAAGAACCTGTGACCATAACACTTTTTCTACAGGAACTTTCAAAGGATTTTTCTGTTTGGCATTCACTTGAATGATTCTCTGAGGTACTTTCACTCTTCTCCCTGCCGACAAATTTTTATTCTACTTGATGCATCAGATTTGAAATATGACAAAATGATATATTTGCATAGCAAGTTACAGTATATACTGTAAGTCATATGTGTTTTTCTGTCTTTCAGAGTTTTTCCTTCTGTAAACGTAAGGCATAAGTGAAATATGTGCTTTTGGGACTATACTTCAGAGTGTGATAGAAGCATTGACAGTACGTTACTTTCAGATAACACACAAGATTTATCATTTGGGGTTAAAGTTACTCACAATTCAGCAGAAATTAAAACCATTCTGCTTCCACATCTGCTTGTAACTGACAAACATATTGTTCCTTATTTGAAAAGCACACGTGCTTCAAGTGGCTCGTGTTACACTTCCTACTCAAAGTATTTTCCTTTTACCTCATTCTCCTTCAAATATTTCCTCAATACACTGTTTTCAGTCAGCCTTCTATTGTTGTTCCTTATCCCCACTTGTGTTTTAGTTTTCCACCAGATCTTGAAGTAAAGAAGAAAAATATTCAAACATTATAATAGTTAATGCTACTACATATGAAGAGTTGTATAAAAACTTATGCTCAGTTAACTTAGTAGACACTTGCAGTAAATAATTTTCTTCCTTCTCTTCCTCCCCATGGCCCCACTCCTTCTGTCCTATGTAGCTGATTTGTCAGTTTTCATTTAATTTTTCGATCTTTCTGTTAAATTTTCATTGTGCCAGTTTACATTTAACAGAATTTCCAGATCTGAAGAAGTGGATCTGTCCCATGAAAGCTCATCAACAAATAAATCATTTTGTTAGTCTTTAAAGTGCTACATGAGAACTTTTTTGTTTTGTGAAGATACGACTAACATGACCACCTCTCTGTGACTAACTTCCCAATAATTGAAGCTGCTTATATACTATGAAATTCAAAGCAGATGTACTGTAGAGGGAAATAGAGGAAATCCAGGTCCCCATGTTTTTATGCTAGATCTAAGACTGGATGCTAAGACAAACTAATTCCATGCATCAATATTTTGTGGTTCACTGTCTTTACATATTTGGACAAACCACTGATACAAATATATTACACAAAACTACATATAGTTTGTAAAGCTCTCTGGGAGAAGGTTTGTATATTTGGTGTGTGCCCAGCATCTTGCACTTTGGGACTCCATCTCATCTGGCCCATCTAGCTATTCCTATGGTATGAAATTGTAAAATTTTTTGTTTATTCAACTCTCAAATACCCTTTGGCTACAAGTTTGACTTTTGAAAGCTGTCATAATTGAAAAATTGGAAGTTTATTTTATTAATGTTCATACATATTTGAAGAAACAGAGAGAAAGCCGTGCTAGTCTGTATACTATCAGAACAAAAAAGCAGTCAAGTAGCACTTTAAAGACTAACAAAATAATTTATTAGGTGAGCTTTCGTGGGACAGACCCACTTCTTCAGACCATAGCCAGACCAGAACAGACTCAATATTTAAAGCATAGAGAAAGAAAAACAGTAATTAAGGTTGACAAATCAGAAAAAAATGATCAAGGTGAGCAAATCAGAGAGCAGAGTCCCCCTGCCTCCTGCTCCCCACCGTCAGCCGATGGCTGGGTGTGGGTGCCCAAGAGTCTGCTCCATGGAGGCAGCACGACTCAGCACCCAGCTTTTACTGCACCTTACCACTGACCGGACTGAATATAGCCAAACCGGCTAAGGTTCTTTGTTTGTGTTTGGCTGAGTTACAGCAACTAGAAAGAGTCAGGCTGAAGCTTAAACATGGTTACTATTTATTACAAAGCTTTTTCAAATGAACAGCCCAGGAGATGCTGCAGATGAGTTCGTATGGCTGGCAAGCCCTTCTGGGAGCTCCAGACAGGTGCTCCTTTAAAGTGCCCTTCCCAAACACCCTCTCCCTGCACATGCTGAGGCCTGCTGGGCTGACCAAAGTGAAGCAGGGCCAATGCAGGGACCACAACCTGGTAGGTCCCAACTATGGACCCATAGCAGCTCCCAGGCTGGCACCACATCCTCACTCTGGTTGGGCTGCTGGCCATTATCGTTGCAGCCAACCTCCAGCTCCTCCAGTGGCAGAGACCTCTCATGAGGCTGAGAAGCCCAACTACCCAGCATCCCGGCCATGATCAGGCATGTCTGGAGCTCTGACTGGTGGGACCAGCTGGTGATGGGCAAGTGGGATGACATGCAGTGCCTCCAGAACTTCCACATGAGGAAGGAGCCCTTTCTGGAGATCTGCAGCTGGCTTGCCACTGTCATCCACAGCCAGGTCACCTGCATATGCCCTGCCCTCCCCCTTGGGAAGCACTTAGCCATTGCCATCTTGAAGCTGGCCACTCCACACATCTACCATTTTATCGGACAGCAATTTGGGGTTGGCAACTTGATCGTTGGGGCTGTCCTCAAGGAGGAATGGCATGCTCAGCTCAGAGGCCCAGCATGGGGAGTGGGAGGGGCTCCTGGGCAAGGAGGATGCTCAGTGACCAGGTTTGGGAGCAGGGGTCGCAGGAAGGCCTCACACTGGGGGACAGTGTTGCCTCACCTCCACACAGGCCCACTGCCAGAGGAGTGGCCTCACAGGAGTGGGTGCCTGGAAGGCTCATCGAGAGAGAAGGGGGCTGGGAGGGGGTTGGGGAGCCTGATGGGCCCAAAGGCCACCCCTTCCCATACTCATGAGTGTGTTTGCCCTCCATCCACTGGAGGTCGTGAGGGCATTGAACACCATCCTGCTCCAGAGGGTCATCCATGTCTGGGGACTTAGATGCAGCCATTGCTGTATTTGCTACCCTCAGCTTCCCCCACTGTTTTAGCACCATCAAGGGAACCCACATCACCATTTACGTCCTGGACCACAGCACAGCCCACTATATCAGTCTCAAGGGCTACCATGTGGTCATGCTGCAGGGCCTTGTGGACCATAGGGAAGCTTCACGGACATTTACGTGGGCTGATTGGGATGAACTCAGGTAATGGGTCTTCTGCAGCTCCAGCTTCTGCCACAAGATGGAGGCAAGGACCTACATCTCCCAGTGGAAGCTCATGGTTGGGGAAGTCAACATGCCCTTGTGCATGGTGGGGGATGCTGCCTACCCCCTGCAGCCATGGCTCATGTGGCTGTACACAGGCCACCCAGACCCCACCCAGGACCTGTTCAACCTGCCTTACGCTGCCTGAAGGTGAAGTTCTGATGTCTCCTCACACACCTGGATGTTGGGGTGCACAATGTCCCCCCAGGTTGTGGGGCTGTGCTGTTCTCTCCACAGCATTGTGCAGGGCAAGGAGGAGATCTTTCTCCAAGGGTGGATGGCTGAGGTCAGCCTTGGGTGCAAACAGCAAGGCATGGCCCTGCCCACCAAGCCCACCATGATAGGGCACAGATCTCGGAGCACTTTGCCTGAGGGCCCTAGTGACCCTCCCAGGGCAACCCCTGCTGGGTCCTCCAGCTCACAGCCCCCCTGTCCCCACCGCAGCCCCTCCCCATAGTGAGGGACATGGGGGATGGTGAAAAAATAACCAGTTTATTGAACCCTGGAAACTGTGCAAAATAACAATTGTGCAAATAGCTATGCATAATGTTGAATGGAGGTAACTATATACACAGGGGGAGCGGGTGCTTGGGACAGTGGGTGGAATCATGTGAACCTGAAAGGGGGCTTGGAAGAGGAGTGAGGGGCCTTAGTCCTCTGATAGTGTGGTGGACCATGAGCCACAGAGACCACAGGATCCCTTACTGCCTCAGTTTTGGGGTGCCTGTTGGGGACGGGATGGGGCTGGGATCACTGGGAAGTATGGCTGTGGGAGGGATGCAGTGGACTTGGGCTTGGCAGGGGGATAAGGGAGAAATTTGTGTGGGGGATGGGGGGAGGGGGAGCTTGGTGGGCAGGGGTGCTGGCATGACAGTGCCCATGGTGGCCATGAGCCAGGAGGCATAGCCCAGCATTACAGCTAGGGGGTGCTCAGGTGGGAGCAGGGCAGTGGCAGGGCGGGGGGGACAGAAAGAATGGGAGACTGGGCCATCTTCTCCCTCAGGACCCCGGTGATTATCCTGAGGTAGGCCACGAGCTCAGCCCAAGCCTCCCACCACCATGGTAGGTCTGCCTCCTCCACTCAAAGCCACTGCTCCACCAGGTCATTGTGGTTGTGGAGGGCAGACATCTCGGTGTAGATATCATCTGTGGAGCACCAACAGGATCTCCAGATGTTGGCCTGCCCAGGCACCAGTGGTGGTGGTGGGGAATGCACTGACTCTCTCTTCCACCGCTCCTGGACTTCCCAGCCAGACGATATAGATGGGGCTGACTGGCTCTGGTGGTTTGATGGGTGGTTTCATGACAGTCCTTGTATGGTGCATCTGTAAGGTTGCAAGGGGTGAGAAAGATGGTATGTTAGTCCCACACCACAGCCCCATGAGATGTACCAGCCATGTTTATGGGCAGCAGCACCCCTGCCCCTGTGTCCAATGGCCCAGTGGCCCTGGGGATCTTGGGCTGTGAGAGGCCTTTGCATGGATGGGGCTTGCACTGGGCTCAGTCCAACCCTCCCATCTCCCTCCATGCGTGTGTGGCTCATGGAGCTACTGCAGAAGCAGGTGCTGACTGTCACCTGTGGGTATGTCCAAGAGCCGGGAGCCATAACCTTCTGGGGTATTGGTGGGCTGGGGCTGGTGGCCATGTGGCTGGCCTGCTTCCACCCATGGCAGGGGCAGAGGCCCACCTCTCCACTCCCTGGGATGTGTGACAGACTTGGTACTTACCATAGGGTCCCTCAAAGATAACTGAGGATGCCCTGCTAGATGTGACCCAGCTTGAGGACCCTGAGGCCACAGCAATCACGACCATCCCCTTGCTGGGCTCGGCATCTGAGAACTAGGGAGTGGTGGTGCTCATCTCATCTCCTTGCTACCTGCATGCTCTTAGTTTCCTTCCATGGGGTTTCTGGGGCTCTGTGCATCTTTAAGGATGCACAGAGCATAGAGCTTTGATAGTGCTTGTCAGGGTCTCCCCGAGCTCCAGTTGGCAGGCACCATGGAGGACTCCTCTTTCAAAAAAGGGTCTCCCAGAGCATTTGCATGTGCTTTTTTTCAAAAGCTCCCTTCTTCCTGAAAAAAATTAGGAGGAAGGGAGCTTTGGAAAAATGGAGTTTTATTTTGAAAGACCCCTGTCTACATTGAAAGGGCACTGTAGTGTAGACACAGCCACACACACATAAACACAAACAGCAACATGCACAGCAAAAGCAAAATGAAGTAATTTAATCAACAAAAATTATGAAAGGTCTAGAAAGTATGACATGAGGGAAGACTGAAAGAACTGGGCTTGTTTAGTCTGGAAAAGAGAAGAGTGAGAGGGAACATGATGACAGCTTTCAAGTACATAAAATGGAGTTACAAAGAGGATGGAAAAAAATTCTTCTCCTTAAGCTCTGAAGATAGAACAAGAATCAATGGTCTTAAATTGTAACAGGTGTAGGTTAGACCTCAGGAAAAACTTCCTAACTGTCAAGGTGGCTAAACAGGGGTATGGACTGCCCAAGGAATTTGTGGAATCTCCATCACTGGAGATATTTAACAGCAGACTATCTAAACATCTTGCAGGGATGATCTAAATGGTGCTTGCCCATGCTGTGAGGTCAGGGGAGTGGATTCAATGACTTCTAGGGGTTTCTTCCAGTTCTTGTATTCTATGAATTTATGAATATTTGAAAGAATGACCTGGCAGTTAACAGACATGGGCTACGTCTGCACGTGATGCCTACATCAAAATAGTCTATTTCGATGAATAACGTCTACACGTCCTCCAGGGCCGGCAACGTTGATGTTCAACTTTGACGTTGCGCAGCCCGACATCGAAATAGGCGCAGCGAGGGAACGTCTACACGCCAAAGTAGCACACATCGAAATAGGGATGCCAGGCACAGGACCAGACAGGGTCACAGGGCGGACTAGCGCTTCTGGGGCAACAGCTAGCCGCTCCCTTAAAGGGCCCCTCCCAGACACACTCAGCCTGCATAGCACGCGGTCTGAGGAGCCATAGGCACACAGACCCCGGGCGCCGCAGTCATGGACCCCCAGCAGCAGCAGCAGCAGCAGCAGCAGCAGCAGCAGCAGCAGCAGCAGCAGCCAGAGGTCCACCCAGCCCTCCCGGCAGGAGCAGGGCTTGCCCTGCTCCATGCCATGCGGGAGGCAGCTGAGCACCTCCTCACTACCCCAGAGGACGAGCTGCCCCCAGGGCAGCGGGGCTCAACCCCCAACCCTGCAGCACCCTGCCCCCCCCAGCCTCACACGCCGGCGGCTGTGGAGCTACCCCACGAGCACCGACTGGTGGGAGTGGCTGGTGCTTGGGGAGTGGGACGACGACCGCTGGCTCAGGAACTTCAGGATGAGCCGGCAGACATTCATGGAGCTGTGCCAGTGGCTCACCCCCGCACTCAGGCACCAGGACACCGCCATGCGGCGTGCCCCCACAGTGGAGAAATGGGTCGGCATCGCTGTCTGGAAGCTGGCCACTCCCGACAGCTACTGATCTGTGGGGCAGCAGTTTGGTGTGGGCAAGGCCACCGTCGGGGCTGTCCTCATGGAGGTAAGAGAACCCACGGGGGCAGGGCAGGGCAGGGGAGGGGGGCCCCGGCAGAGGAGGGCAGGGGAGGAGAGGGGAGGCCAGGGCAGGGGAGGGGAGGGGATGGAGGGGGAGGCCAGGGCGGGGGAGGGCAGAGGAGGGCAGGGCAGGGCAGGGCAGGGCAGGGCCACGCACACCCTGCTCACCCCTCATTGGTGCTGTCCCATGTGCTTTCTCTGCAGGTTGTGTGTGCCATCAACGCCATGCTCCTGCACAGGCTCGTGAGGCTGGGGGACCCAGATGCCACCATCGCGGCCATTGCCACCCTGGGCTTCCCCAACTGCTTCGGGGCTCTGGATGGGACTCACATCCCTATCCGCACCACGCATCACAGTGGAGGACGATACCTGAATTGCAAGGGCTACCATTCTGTGGTCCTCCAGGCCTTGGTGGACAGCTGGGGCCATTTCCAGGACATTTATGTGGGCTGGCCTGGCAGCACCCACGACGCCCGGGTTTTCCGGAACTCGGGCCTGTGCCGCCGGCTGGAGGCGGGGACCTACATCCCCCAGCGGGAGATCCCTCTGGGGGACACCACCATGCCCTTCTGTGTCATCGCACCCGTACACGGGCCATCTCTCCGCTAGCCAGGAGCGCTTCAACCAGCGTCTGAACCATGCGCGCCAGGTGGTGGAGCGCTCATTTGGCCGCCTGAAGGGATGCTGGAGATCTCTCCTGACCCGCCTGGATGCGGGCCCCAACAACATCCCCCTGATTGTGGGTGCCTGCTGCACCCTGCACAATTTGGTGGAGAGCAAGGGGGAGACCTTTTTCCAGGGCTGGGCTGTGGAGGCCGGCAGGGCCAATGTCCAGCCACCTGCTGCCCCCAGTCGGCAGGTGGACCCCAAAGGGACCCAGGTCCGGGAGCCCCTGCGGGCCCACTTCGATGATGAGGCTGCGGGGTGAACTCTGCCCAGGCCCCCCACTGCCCGCCCCTTCCTCCACCACACTCCTGGCCCAACGCCCACACCATGGAGCACCCAACCGCACCCACCTCCCACTTTTCCTGGACAAATGACAGCAAGCACTTGTGGGTGAACTTAAACTTCTTTTTCTTTGAGAACTTTTTTTTTTAACTGTAAATATATAAAACAAGAAAAAAACTATATACAACATGTGGAAACAAAATCATATGTACAAATAAAACAATTGTAACAAACAAGTGTCCTCATTAATAAAAAGAAAACCAGGGAGGATAAAGGGGAGAACTATTTACATGGGGGGGACGGGGCAAACGGGGGGCACAAACTAATAAGTTTAAACTATATACAAGGGGGGGGCCATGTCCCGGGCCCCTCGCCCCTACAGTCCGGCACTGGGCGTGGGCGGCCGGGAGCCCCGCCGCGGCCGCAGCCCTGTCCTGGGCTGGCTGGGGGCGGGGCGGACCGGAAGATATGCCCGGCGAGTCTCAGCTGGCTCCAGGGGTCCCTCGGCACTCTGGCCCTTGGCGGTGGGTGGCGGGGCGACGGCGGACGGGACGGCGACGGGCGGAGCAGCTGGTGGTGCGGCTGGTGGAACAGGCACGTCGGGCGCTGCGGCGGCCGGCGCAGCATGGGGGGCCAGGTAGTCCACCAGGTGGTTGAAAGTCTCCATGTGGGCCCCCCATGCCTCTTGGCGCCAGGCCAGCACCCGCTCCTGCAGCTGCAGGTGCTGCTCCACGACCTCCAGCTGCCATCGGTGGATGGCCAGCAGCTGGGGGTTCGTCACCATCGGCTGTTGGTGGCGCGGGGTCCACCGTCTAGCCCACCGTGGGGCCGGTCGGTCCTCGGCCGAGGGGCTGGCCTGGAGCGATGGTCCCGGAGGGCTCTCCGGGACCACTGATGCCTCGCCGGCGCTCTCTTCCGGTCCTTCTGATGGTGCAGGTGCGGGACACAGGAGAGGAGGGGGGGAAGAAGAATGGAGACAGGAGTTAGTGTGGGCCCCAAGCCATGGCCTTTGTCCCCCCAGCCCTGTGCTGCAGGTTCCCCATCCCCGTCCCCGGGAGATGCTGCTGTGATGGATGGGGTTCAGGGGTCCCCCTGCCCTGCACCCCGTCCCCTGGTGGGAGCGACTCTCACTTCACCCCGCAGGGTCTGAGAGCAGGAGAGGTTTCTTAGGCCACAGACGCCCAGTTTCTCCCAGGAGTGACAGCACCAGCTGTCGGAAGAGACAGTCCTTCCAACCCGTCCTGGGGAGAAGACCCCAAGGGGTGCACCTCTGGGATGCAGCTTTCCCCCTCCTCAGGCTGGCTGCCTTCCAGCTCTCCCTTCCCCTAACCTCTGCCTGTGGCCCCCGCCCTCCCCCCCCCCAATTTCAAGCCAGCTCGGCTCCTCCCTCCTCTTTGTTCAGGGCAGAGGTGTCACCTGCCAGCTGTAGCCCCAGGATCCTCCTTTGCCCCTGGGAGCTATTCGGCTCTTGTTGCTCATATGTAGCCTGAGTCTCCCTTTTGCACTCCCCCCACTCCATCACATGCTGCTGCTGCGGGGTGTCCCACCCCCTCCTCCCGGGGGCCCCTCGAGGTTCCACTCCCCCCTGCCCCGGGGATGGGGCATGGCACTGTCGTGCGGGGCGTGGGGCAGGGGGCAGGGACTGATGCACTGCTGTGAGGGCCATGGCCCTGCTGTCCTTGGGGCCATGGCCATGTGAGCATGTGGGGGGCCCTGGACACATATCTATTACCCCCCGCCCCTCAAGCCCAGGGGTGTACACCAGAGGGGGGTACATACCTGTCCGTCCACTCCCACAGTCTGGAGATCCGCGGGGGGTGGAGGCCCGGCTGCTGCTCCGGGATGGCAGGAGGAGGATCTGCAGCCCGGATTCTGCAGAGTAGGAGCCCCCCTCCTCCTCCTTCTCCTCCTCCTCCTGCCGCGATGTCCCTGGGGTGGGCTCCGGGGGGGGCCCCCGGGGTGCGGGGCTTACCTCCAGGGCGGACTCCGGCTGCAGGGCCTGCTGGGGCTAGTCGGCCGAGGTATCAAGGGTGGCCGGAGGGGAGGAGGTGTGCCGGGGGCCCAGGATGTCCCTGAGCTCCCTGTAAAAGGGGCAAGTGACAGGGGCGGCCCCAGATCAACTGGCTGCATCCCGGGCCCAGGAGTAACCCTGCCGCAGCTCCTTCACCTTACTCCTGACGTGATCAGGAGTGCGGGCAGGGTCACCCCGGGCAGCCAGTCCGTCGGCCAGCCGAGCGAATGCATCTGCATTCTGCCTCTTGCTCCCCATTACCTGGAGCACCTCCTCCTCGCTCCAGAGCCCCAGCAGGTCCCACAGCTCAGTCTCCGTCCAGGAGGGGCCCCGCTGCCGCTTGCCAGCCTGGCTGCCCTTCTGGCTGGGCTGGCTGCCCTGTCTCCCCTTGGGGGGGGTCCCCTGGGGGCGCTGGGGGGGCTGCTGGGCAGCCATCGCAGCTGGGTGGGTGGCTGAGGGACGTGCAGGCTGGCCGCGTGTCTGGGCTGCCGCCTGCACGTTCCCTCAGCTTCCTGCACAGGAAGGGAGGGGGAGGGGACCTTTAAGGGGCCGCTCCATGTGGCCACCATTGAGCTGAGGGGCTGGAGAGAGCGTCTCTCAACCCCTCAGCTGATGGCCGCCATGGAGGACCCGGCAATTTCGACGTTACGGGACGCGCAACGACTACACGGTCCCTACTTCGACGTTGAACGTCGAAGTAGGGCACTATTCCTATCCCCTCATGGGGTTAGCGACTTTGACGTCTCGCCGCCTAACGTCGAAGTTAACTTCGAAATAGCGCCCAACGCGTGTAGCTGTGACGGGCGCTATTTCGAAGTTAGTGCTGCTACTTCGAAGTAGTGTGTACGTGTAGACACGGCTATGGACTCCTACTCGAGACCCCCAAAGAAATCACCCATGCCCTGCTGCACAGAGGTTGTTTCAATAAAAATAGAGTGAGAGATATTTCTGTGCTGGGAAAGAAGTGTGTACATTTATCTTGGACTTTATTCTATCTCCATACCAGACTGGAGATTTCATGGAAAGACTGTTTTCTCATTGAACAAATTGTCCTAATTTCATTCACTGCTGCATGAATGTATTTAAAAATCACTCATGTTCTTTTAGTCTTAACATCTTGTTTTCTAGTACTTGGTCTGCAAAGTTGATACAGTCGTGTGAAATATGATGAGTTTTTTATTTTTCTAAAAAGCAGAAAAATGAACACTGACTAACTATGTGTCCTAGCCTGAAACAAAACAGAATATTATGTGATTTTTTTGAGCAGAGTTCCTTGTATGTTCAATACGAATAGGATTTGGCTGAAAAATCTGCTAAAGACTTCAAAATCCATCAGTAACACACTGGATAAATTAATGACTGCCTTGTTCAGATACGGTTCTGAGTTGATTTAAAAAATGAACGTGTAATAAACTTTTGTATTTTTATGTAATAATTTCCACCTGAAAGCTCTCAAGTATTTAACTTTGACAGTCATAAATTCCAAGTCCAGAAGGGACTGTTGTGGTGATCTAGTCCGACACCCTGTGTAACACACAGGCCAACAAACTTCCCTGCAACAATTCCTAAAGCAGATATTTTTGTGGGGTGTGTACATTTAAGCTTGATTTAAAAAAAAATTGCCAACAAAGAAGAATCCACAACAACCCTCAGTAGAGGATTTTGATTGTTAATTACTCCCATGTAAAAAAAATGCCTCACTCTGTTATTCTTAATTAATCTAGCCTCAACCTCCACCCATTGGATCACCTTATGCCTTTTTCTGCTTGAATGAACAGCCTAATATCAAGTGTTAATTTCTATGTTTACAGATTGCAATCCAGTAACCCTTATTCTTCTGTTTGGCAAACAAAATAGTTCACCTTTGCAGCCAGACAGAATCCCCCTGCTTTACTCCTTCTTGCCCCTCTTAGGTGCCTCAGAGCCCAAAGGACAAAGAAGAAAACAGCACAGTCTTGGAATGCTTGAAAGCACAGATGTGCTTATTTCAAGCACAGTCTTTGATGCTTCAAGAACACAGGATGTGCTGCCCCAGTCATGACCCTGGATAATGGAAGAACACAGATAAGAGGGCTAACAAGCCAGCTGATGACCACAGGGCCTTTAATAGCCATTGGCTGGTACAGCTAGTTGATATGCCTACACAATCGTCCCAGGAGAGGAACCTCGCACCCCTCCAAAAAGAATGTCCTGCCTTAATGATTTAGTTACCTTTACCTTACAAGTGTTAATTAAGTTGCAAGTCCCTTGTAAGAACTGGCATCACAAAGGTGAACCAGCATAATTGGCATCTAACAGATAAGGAAGAGCGCGCGTGACCCAAGGGGTATAAAGAAGGGTCCGGCAGACCGCTCTGACTGAGCTCCATTTACCTATACCTGCCGGTCGGGTAAAGTCATTGCCTCCCTAGGTCCCAGGAGACGCCCTCCTCACACATCTTATTCCTGAGGGATTGAGTGGTAGACAAGGGTTACGCCAGAGTCGAAGGACACAGGGGTGAGAATTATACCTGTAATGTACTTTGTGCACATTTAATAGTAAGAGCTCTGTAAACTGAGGCACTTTCTCCTTAAATGTGTAACTTTTCATTTGCAGTCTAATTGGTAAACCATATGTATCATCCTACCAGTAGTTAAGAAGATAGAGCGATAACCTTGTAACCACTAAGATTCTTATTTCTGCCTTTTAATAAATAGTAACCGTTTAAGCTTCAGCCTGACTCCTTCCAGTTACTGTAACTTGGCCAAACAAAGAACCTTAGGAGTTTGGCTATATCAGCCCAGTCAGTGGTAAAGTGCAGAAAAAGCTGAGCACTGAGTCGCGTCGCCTCCACAGGGCAGACTCCTGGGGCACCCGTCAGCCTCCCTGGCTGCCCTCTGCGAAGGGACTGCCAGTTCTAGCAGTTAAAGACTTGGGTGAAATAAGCTCTCTGCACCAACATTTGGGGCACCCATCAGCCACACTGGCTGCCCGCTGCGAAGGGACTGTCGGTCCTAGCAGTCAAAGACTCTTATGTAACTAGGCTCACAGACCACTCATTACCCGGCCATTGGCTAACAACCTTTCTTCATTCTATCACTATAGGCCAAGTTTTCCACAGTAATAATTCTTGTGGCTTTGTGGGAAATACAAATGAGGCACTGATTTATTTATCTTGTGCTTCATTTGCATAATCACTTTTCAAAAGAGATTCCTTTGAAAGAAAAAAGCAGCGTAGATGAGGCTCTTCCAAAAATAAACCCCATTTTTGAAAGAACCCTTTTTCCTATTTTGTTTCAGGAAGAAGGGTTCTTTTGAAGATAGGGTTTATTTTCAAAAAAGCCTCACCTACACTGTTTTTTTTTCTTTCAAAAGAATCTCCTTTGAAAAGAGATTATGCAAACGAAGCACAAGATATGTAAATCAGTGCCTCATTTGCATTTTCAATTTCCCGCATTTACATTCCTCTTTCAAAAGAGGAATGCCAGTATAGACACCTGTCTATTCTGAAATATCTTATTTCAAAATAACACAGGTACATACAAGAGAGCATTTTGAAATGGATGTAATTTCAAAATAAATGTGCTGTGTAGGTGTAGTCCTAAAGCCCCAGAACTTGATTTTACTGCATGTAAACTCAGATTTTGATTTTACAGCAGTCCAAGCTACTGAAAATCAAATACCATGAAGTTAAAAATAATCTTAGACTCTGAGAGGGAAAGGCAAACAGCTTTTTCATAATTATGACTAGAATTACTTACATAAAAGAGACTAAGTAGGTTGTTGAAATTGGGAAAATTGGTGATTTGCTAGGAGACATGATGAATTATGTCCTTTGTTCAAGTTAGCTATAAAAGATAAAGCAAAAATACACAGTTTGGAACAGTTCAGGTAGCTTATCTTTTGGCCAGGATGCTGAACGTGGCAGCCTGTCTGGGAAAAGAAGAACCTGTCTCTTGAACCCAGGCAGACCTTAAAATTAGACAAGGAAGTAGGCAGTGATCCAGCGAGGGCAGGTCTTGGATACCAGACCTTTGTTAAGCCACATGGAGACTGGTGGAGTGTGAGGCCCTGGACTCACCTACACACCCTCTCCGCATTAAAAAGATATAGACCCCCTAAAATTAGCCAATGCTTCCAACAAGCATCAGAAAGAGGAACTATATAATTATTTTCTCAAATACAGAACAAAAGCCTCTATCAAACATGTCTGCCTTTTCTGAGTTGTTTATGTTTCTACCAATTCCACCTAGTAACGGACCAATGAAAATCTCAGGATTATTTTAACTAATATACTTCAAACAAAATCTTCTTGTCTTTGGCTATGTCTACAATACGAGATAAATGTGATTTTTTACAAATTCAACTTTTAACCTCATTCTTATGAATTTAAGTGTCCACAAACCTTCTTGAAATTCGATCCATTATTTTTCCCTGTTGAATTTCCATGTCCCCATTGCCCTATGCAAATTTGACAATGTGAGCAGTGCATTGTGGGTGCCTATCCAACCAGGCCTTAGCCTCAGTTGCTTGTGGGTGTTTCATGTTAGAGTCTCAGCCTGCAAAGCTCTGCCCCAGAATTCAGACCACCCAGTAACAGAATTCAGGCTTCACCCAAACTGTCTCAGATTCCCTACACTGCACATCCTCTGTGAGCATTGGCATAGAGGTGGGCATCTGTTCTATCAGCCCTGTCCACCCCCCCACCCCACGGTTCTGTCAGCCACATATCTGCTGCAGAAGTTGGTGTAGCGGTGGGCAGCTAAGTCTTCAGCCCTCTGTAAACTGGCCCGGGTTCCCTGTGCCATGCAACCTCTGAGGATGTTGGCGTAGGGGCAGCTGTGCTATCAGCCCTGTCCACCCACTCTCAGTTCTGTTAGCAGAGCATCTGGACCTTTATATTTGCAGGGCTGGGCACTGCAGAATTCAAACTCAAATTCTGTCAATAATTCATGGGCTTTCTGTGACCTTCTTCCTGTGCACTTGGTTAGACAGCAGAAGAGAAGGCAGCGGTCATAAATGGAGGGTCACCACCTAGCTTTGTGTGATACGCATGGGACACTTCTGAAGGCTAATCAATTTGAATTAAAGACATGGCACTTCCACACTAGCTTTTATTCAAAATTTTAAATTCAAAATTGACAGTATACCCATCTGGTAATATCAACAGTTTGTTATTGGTATTAGGGCTCACTAATTCAAGCTAATTTTATTTACAGTGAAGACAGTGATGCTTTAATATTGAAGTAATTTCTTTTAATTTTATTTTATCTCTTAGAGTTGATGCAGCCAGAATCTCTCTCCTGGTCAAACATATGTTTTTTTCCTTTTGTTCCCTTTTATGTGTTATCAATTTTGTACAGTTCCTACCAAGTGACCTCTACCCATTATTATCTAAATATCCATTTGGTTGTGTTTGTGTGTGTATGTGTGTGGTTGTCTTCACTTACACTCTGAACCAGATTATTTTTAAATCAATACAACCTTACTCTTTGATCATGGTTTTTGGGCATTTAAAAAGTGGTCTTAAGCAGTTCCCAACTATCATTCACATGTTAGCTTAATTTTTAACTCACAGTAGATTTCACTCATAATTGTTTTCAGCTTTGTGAAAAATGACCCTTTTTTAAAAGTGTGTATATAAAACTGACCTGGACTGAATTCTGTTGGCACATTATAAATGTAAATCATGATCACATGTATCTATGCCACAATTCATTTTTACTTCTGTGATCAGTTCCTTTTTATCTGTTGAGATTAGACTTAAATGAGACTGGGTTCAAGGCAGAAATCATTCTTGTTTTCTTCACACCTTCTCTATTTAGGAATCTGTCATCTATAACACTTAGAAAATCCAAGGATGTTTTAGTTCAGGCAGCATGAGTGTTCCTGAATATGCCTCTGAAATTTACGTTTCCCATGATCACACAGGTATTTTATTTGCACATTCTGAATAGGTTCATATGAAGTAGGTCATATTGTTCCTTAGTGTGACTTGGTGGTCATCTTGTACTTAAACCGATAGTACATTAATCCATAAGCATTCACATCATGTTTTTAGAGTTAGCAGTGAGTCAAATAGATAAGATTTTTGTGAAAATACCCCATCACTTTGCCCAATGGTTCCTTCTATTCATAAAAAATTGATTTAATTATCCAGTCATGTGAATCATTCCATGTGGTTTCAGTAATACCAAGCAGATTAAATTTATGACCATAAACGAAGAAATTCAGTTCCTCTTGTTTGTTACCTAGGATAAAATTACTCAAAGTCAAATCTCCATCTTCCCCACTAAAACCTAGAAGATGAGAACAATAGTGACAAAAAACTAAATGATGTTCCACTTGTGTAAGCTTCAGGGACTTATTTAGTCTGAGAGAAACTGAAGCTACATCTTCAATGTGAGATAAAATTGATGTTATTATAATCTAATTCTGAACACTGGGTTTTATCCATTAGATTTTGAGCATCTTCACCTTCCCACATGCTCCCCATGAAATCAACTTACTGCTGCCACACACGAGTAGTTTAAATCAAGCTTAAATTGAGTGCTACTGCAGTGTATTGTGGGAACCTATCCCACAATTCCCTGACCCCCATTGCATTCTGGCCCCACCAATAGATGTGGGCATATGACGCTCTTTTCCCACATTTCATTGCCCTCTTTACCCTGCCATGTTAAGTATGTTTAAGTAAACACTGGTGCTACACTGAAACAGTGTGTTAGGCTTCATTTTGGTCTTGGATATTGATTTATGCGTCCTGGGGAAGGGGACTTTTATGTAGATATGGGTGCCACACTGAAGCTTGAATGACTCATCAGTAATGGCCAGGGCAACTAAAAGATGGTACACTGTTGACAGCCATGAAAATTGTGACCGCCCATGGAGGCCCTTTCAGGAACTTGAATCTAGATTTAGGCCACCTGGGAAAGAAGACCCTTATGCTTAAGTAGACACAATTGTTACACTGAAGCTTGAATGAATCATCAGTAATGGCCCAGGGCATCTAAAAGATGGTACACTGTTGACAGCCGTGAAAATTGTGACCGCCCATGGAGGCCCTTTCAGGAACTTAAATCTGGATTTAGGCCTCCTATCAGAGAAAACTCTTATGTCTAAGTAATCATGGTTGTTTCACTGAAACTCAAATGATTCCTCAGGCTAAAAGACCCCGGACTGCAGCCAGGTTTTCACCTTGAAAAGAAGAGACTTAGGATGAGAACTTTCCCCACTGCAAACCTTACTTCCACAACTGTGCTAATTATATACCTGATACATTGCCTTCATTGAAACATGTATGCCCCAGGACAGAGAAAAGAGAGCCAGCTACCACCAGCCCCTGAAAAGCATGACCACTGAGGAAGATGTCCCCAGGAAACTACAAGACCCCCAGCACCACCAGCCCCCCAAAATTGTGACTGCCAAGGGAGACATCCTCTTGGTGGCTACAAGATCCCCGGCTACAGCAAGGCCCTGAAAATTGTGACCACCAAGGGAGACATCACTTGGGTGGCTAAAAGATCCCTGGCTACAGCCAGGCCCCAAAAATTGTGATTGCCAAGGGAGATGTCTCCCAGGTGGCTACAAGACCCCTGGCTACAGCCAGCTCCCCTAAATCTTGAACCTCACTGTGTGCTGTCTGCCTGGAACCTTATGCAGCACTTCCTTTTATTGGTTCGGGGTCAAGCCATGTGATATGGCTGGGTGTGGAAATATTCCAGACTGTGTGGCACATCCTGGGGGGAGGGAAGAGAGAGGAAGTGGGGTTCCGGACAACATGTAAATGGCTGAAAAGAAGTTTCTCATACAACCAGCAAAGAAAAAGAAAGAAGATTTCTCAGCCTCTCATAACTTTACAGCCATGGGCTTGCAGGTGTCAAATTGTAATAATCTTCCTGTTGCCTAATTCCTCCACACCAGAGAGCAGTAGAGATGTAAGAGGTCAGAACAGGGAACTGTGTTGCATTGTGGGGCACATACAGGACATCAGTGGAGACTAATAAATTCAATTTAAAGACATGCCGCATTCTCACTACACTTCATTTGGAATTTTAAATTTGAATTGAACATTACACCCATCAGGTAACTATGATTTTAGGATTTCGATATCACGTCAATTTAAATGGTCCATAAACCAAGCTAATGGAATTTACAGTGAGAACAGGCACTTGGAAAAATCAAGCTAACTGATTTAAAATTTATATTATCTCGTAGTGTAGATGCAGCCTGAGGGACAGAGAACAAGATAATCTCAAAGATCCATATCACTTAGCAAACAAATGCTTCTAAGAGTATAGATGGGTGGTCATCTATGCTTCATTATTGCCACCTTCCTGCTCTAAAAAATTCAATAATGAATGTAGTTAGTGAATTTGTGTCTTTGTAAAAATCCCTGTTATGTCCACCTTGAAGCTGTTGAGCAGCAGCTGTAGAGAAGAACAAGATTAGGGTTAGGACAGGTGTACACCAGAAGGCAAAATCAATTTTAGATATGCAAATCCAACTACGAGAATAGCATAACTGGATCTGACTTATCAAAAATTGATTTTTTCCTCTGTCCACATGCTGGGAGGTTAATGGCAGAAACTGTCCCACCAACTTTGCTTACTTTTCACAACTGCTGGGAGTACTGGGGTTCCACAGTTATGCCATGAGAGTTCAATTAAGCGCATCCCCACTAGTCACGCTAAATTGAACCCTGTTTGCTGCAAATTGGGGGAATAGCATTCTCCAGGGATATTCACCAGTTCTCTGCTTTACAGATGAGTCATGTGCAACCTGGGATTGCTTTCACCATGAATTTTGAGAAGCCAAATACATTAAATTTGTGATAGGAAAAAACAGATTTCCACTATTTGGGATGAAAGGAGACAAAGAAGATAGTCTGAAACAGAAGTGTGGCCTGATAGAGCACAGGGGGAGACACTCCAGAGAACAAAGGTGCATCTGGAAATTGATGGAACTCAGATGAGGATTTGAAGATATAATAGAGCCGAGGGGAAAGGAGGTGGAATAGACAGCTCAATGTTTGTGAAAACCTGCTGTAAAAAGTATTTGCAGGGTGGACAGCCATAAGAGGCATGTAATCCATGGAAGAATGTGACTGGGACGACAAGGCAGAGGCAGAAGCCAACCAGTGATGATTAAATCAAGCCAAATAACAGGTATAATTCACCGGAGAACAAGGAGGAGAAACAGGCAGAAAATGGATTGGTGAGAAGGAAGAGAGAAGGGAATCCAGTCTGTGCAGAAGAGAAGGTAGGCAAGTACCAGAACTTACACAAAACTTTGGATGATATATAGGAGACTATGAGAGAAAATATAAGACAGATTCAAGTCAACACCAGAAATGGATAGTTCTAAGTGATCAAAGACTCCACATTCATAAGACTGATCTCTCAACAGAACTGATCTACACTACAGAATGGTTTCTTAGGAGCCAGGATACAAGATATAGACCTGAGAATGAAATGGATCCTAATGGGATTGAGAAAAGATCCATGGATTGTACTGTATGTTGGAATGAGATACACTGGTACATTCTCATTCAAATAGCTCAGGGACAGCTATGCTGAACTGGGCAAGACACTTGAAGAAGTGGGATCACAGGTGATTTTCAATGAAATGCTTTCAATCCATAGAGCAGAAAAGCTAGGTGATGATAAGAAAAATACAGATCAACAGAACATAAAAGGATTTCTGTTTGCAAATAAGGTTGTGTGATGATTGACCTTTGGAAGGAATTCTCAGCTGAGAGTCCACTTGAGTATGTGGGGCAGGCTGATCAGAAGTCTCAGTTATATTGGGACCACCCCACTGTTGAGGTCTTTGTCTTATGTAGACAATTATACCCCTCAAAATGGTGTCCTGGTTTTTTACACTTCTTATCTGGTAACCTTCACCTAAAGCATTTAATATGGGATCAATGACAGAATGACAAATAGGAAGGGATTTCAAATTAGAGATGAAGGAAAAATCATGAAATCTCAGGCATCAACACACAGTACCAGGAAAATCAACGTGAGGAGATATGAGGAAAATTGAAATACTTGTACACACAGTGAAGGAAAAGGGGAACTGGAACTACTTGTGCAGTAGGTCAAATGTTGGATCATATGATCATGAGCTGATTCATTTTTGTTAAATGGAAGAACACTCAAAGATACCAACTTTTTATTTTAAAAGAGGAAGATTTGGGGAAATTATAGGAATTAGTTTAAGTTAACTGGACTGAAGACCTCAAGAATTCAAATTTGGAGGATGAATGGAATTGCTTCAAATTAACTGTACAAAAATGTAATTAGTATCACAAACATGGCTAAAAGTGGGGAAAATTATAGGAAAATGATCCAGATCCAAGGTTATTAGGTATAAACCATTAGCTTATAGAGAATGGGGGAAAAACAATGATCAGCCAAGAAATTTACAACTGTGAGGTTAAAGAGAAAAAGGAAGGAAGGAAGAACACATTGAGAGTTGCAAAAAGTTAAGCTGAATTACCTTTTGGCAAAGGTATTAAAATAAATAAGAGGCTATCTATAAAGAAAATCAGGAAGGTTGTAGCTGAGCTGCTACACAGTGTGGTGTGGAAAAATACTAGTGATAGTATTGGGGCCATACCTAAATTAAACATAAAATTTCCTTTGGTTTTCAGTAAGGGTGACAATATCAACATGACAGGAAGCCTGAGGGAAATGATTATTTAGTAATGGAAATTTAGTAATGAGGTTTTCTTCCACATATGAGGTGGAAGAAAACTCAAGGAGTTTAATGAATTGAAATCAGAGAAAACAGAAACATTTTATACCAGAGTACAGAAAGAGCTGACATTTCCAGACTGAAAGTGCATTTCGTGTGTGGATGATCTTCAGGTTCTTTCAGAAAAGGCCTCTTTTTTTCTGTTTGTTTTGTTTGCTTTTTTTCATTTGTTTGTTTTAAGAACTTGCTAATGTAAACACAGTCCATGACTGTATTTTAAATATTTTTTACATTCACTGTTAAAAGATACATTTAGGGAGAAATCCTGGTCCAGTGAAATCAAGGACAAAATTACCTGTCACTTTAGGAATGAATCCTTCACCCTAATGAAGTTTGCAGAGCAAATTCTCTGCTGTTTCCTGCTTCTGCAAGACACATCAAGGATGGGAGACACTGGGGACTGATCTTTCAAGAGCCAGGTTGTAGTGGGTCCACAAGGGAGTTTATGCAAAACGAACATAGCCATATTCCAATCACACCACTGCTGGGGAATACAGGTAGGATAGTACTGGGGGGAAAACTTTACCTACAGTAAACCTGTTGGGGCCTCCATCAAGACAGAGTAATCCATGTGCAGATTCCTTGTTTCTTTCCTCTATTTTCATGGTGCATTGGTAGTGGAGAAGGGCAAGAACAAGCAATTATATATATTTGTTTGTTTATTGAACTAAACCGACTGTAACCCACTCAGCAATAAGTTCAAAAATACAGTACAAAGGAAACATGACACATAATTTCTGAAGCACCTGTCAAAAACAAGTCTCAAACTGTTGAAGCAAAGTTCATTGATAACTTAAGCTGCATCTACACTAGCGAGTTCTTTCGAAATTTTTTTCAAAAGAAGGGGCTCTTATGAAAGATCCTGTGGAGTGAGTACACACACAATAATTTCTTTTGAAAGAAATTCAAAGGAACATGGTGTGTCTTATGGAGGCTCTATTGCACTCCAGAGCTAGGAAGAACACCTTCTTCTGAAAAGTATCAGAGGGGTAGCCGTGTTAGTCTGGATCTGTAGCAGCACCGAAGGGTCCTGTGGCACCTTATAGACTAACAGAAAAGTTTAGAGCATGAGCTTTCGTGAGTTAACTCACTTCTTCAGATGCATCTGAAGAAGTGAGTTAACTCACGAAAGCTCATGCTCTAAACTTTTCTGTTAGTCTATAAGGTGCCACAGGACCCTTCAGTGCTTCTTCTGAAAGAATCTTTCAGAACAAAGTGTGTGTAGAAGCTCCACGAGCCCTTCATTCAAAAGAGCAGTCCTCCATGATGCTGATCAACTGGAAACTGGTGACGCCCTGGCCAGCACTATGGGGTCTCTGTGGCTCCTGCCTCCAGCCACTCTGAAAGCCACAAGGACCCAGAAAACCCACGGCAGGAAGCTGAAAGCATGGAAGCAGTAAGCACATGCAGAGCTGTGACACATGCCCTCTGGTCACCCCTGCAGCACCTGGAGTCACCCTGGCCAGTACACAGCCACCCTGCAACACCCAGGAAATCCCCGGGGAGCCAGCCAAAGGGGTCCCTGGAGCCTGACCAGGGCCCAAATGGACAGCCCCTTCCTGGACTGAACCAGACCTCCAGGACCTCCGGTGGCTCTGGCAAAATGAAGAGCTCCTCAGGGATACCATGGGATACTGCCAGAAAGCCTCTGTGTATGTCCAACTGGAGTGTGGCTTGTCCTCCTTAGGTAACCCTGCCCAGACTACCAACCAGGTCCAGTACATGCTGAAAGAACAGAAGGAGGCCGGGGCAGTGCCAGACAGGTGGGGCAGGCCCCAGCCACCAGCCTGTACTACCAGGAGCTCCACAGGCTCCTTTCTGGGGAAGACAGATCTCCACTCCATAGCCCCCTGGACACAGCAGCCCCAGAAGGCCCTGCTACACTGGAGTGGGAGCCAGGTCCAGATGGAGACCAGACCAGACCATCCATCCAGCGCAGTCATGCCTAAGCTGGAATCAGAGATGGAAGTCCTGTCCCAGGATGGGTCCTTGGATGGGTCCCTTGTCATCAAGGTGCCCTCAGCCTCCTCCAGCCACACCACTGAAAGGCGGGCATCCCCAACCACTTTCAGGTAACCTCCAGTAAGTGTGTGGCACAGAGCGTACCCTGGAGTGGGGAGGCACCAACCCCTGCCACAACCCAAGGTTGCCTAGGCACACAGGCATGGCTGCAGATGATTCTCAGCTCCTGCCCCTGTGGACAGCACTGTGAGCTGCATTCATGGGGGAGGAGGCTCAGGTAGGGTCAGACTGTTCCCAGCTCACCTGACACCCATGCAGGGACTCCCACATGCCCAGACAACTCCAATAGTCTGCCAGCCCACTCACTGGGGAAGGGCAGGGACTCCACAACTGTCAACACCATCCCCAAGGTGTTGTGAAGGCCACATGTGGCCTGGGCCACCATGCTGGGAACACATGCCACGACTATGGGAAAATCCCCAAGACATGCCTGTCCATTGGCTTGGGGTGGGGGCACCTTCCCACTGGGGGTGGGGGGCACAGCAAACACAGCCAGGATGGGGGACTGACATGCAGTCTCTCTTTCCCCTTCCTTCCCCTACAGCTGTGCCATCTGAGACCTGGCAGAGCCCCAGTACAGCCCCAGGGCTGTCAACCCCCTCATTCCTGTGGGATGCAGAGTCCAGAAGAGAGGGTCAGACCACCATTATCACTGGTATCTGAGTCAACCCATGGATGGCAGGCATGTCACACAAGTGGGTGGTGAGGCCACTGACTACACAGCCACCCTCCACCACCACATCCTGTCTGACACTGGATGAGGCTGACATGGGGTCTGAGGCAAACAATGTCCCCAGTGTCTCACTCCCACTGGGGTATGAAGTTCTTGGCTTCCATTCTGCTATACAGGGCAGAGTTCCTGAAGACATGCACTTCATGCGGCTGGCCTGGCCAGCCCGCATAAATATCGCTGAATTGGCCCCAGTGATCCTCCAATGCCTGGAGCACAATGGAGTGGTATCTCTTCCTGGGTCCAGGTGGCCTGGGGCCCTGATGGTGATGTGCTTGCCATCAATCGCTGAAAAGCAATGGGAGAAGCTGAGGCCAGTGAACCCCACAATGGTTCTGTCCAAGTTCCCAACATGCATGAGCCTCCAGAGCAGCACCCTGTTGATGGCTCTCACAACCTGTAAGGAACAGAAAGCAGGCATACTGTTGGGTGTGAACAGTGATCCCTCAACCCCTGCCCCTGCCCCCTCCTCTGGGGCCTCTCCCACGGTCCCCCAGCAGGGCCCTCTGGGCAACCCTCATGGGGTTGCCCCACTGGCAGTGGGCCTGTGTACAGGTGGGGCATCACACTGCCCTGGGACTATGAGCTAGGCCTCCTTGGCACCCTGCCCTCCCCGTTTTACCCCAGCCCCCAACGCCTGAGGGCCCCCTTACCCAGCAGCCCCCCTCCCTCCTATTGCCAGGCCAGCATGTGGAGAATGTGTTACCTGGAGCACAATAGCCCTGATGAAGCAGTAGCTGTTCAAGGTGGTGAATTTCCAAAAAGCTATGGCCACACGCTTCTCCACAGAGAGGGCTGGTTGCATCTGGGTGTCCTAGCATTGGGGAAGGGGGTGAGCCAGCTGAAAAGCTCTGTCAAGGTGTTCCTCTTCATTCTGAGGTTTTATAGCCGGTGTGCATCCTTCCACTTGGCCAGGACCACCCAGTCCCACCACTTGAAGCTCATGGGGTGGGTCCACACACAACAGATGGGTCTTACAGGTTAGGGACCCCCAGGTCTGGGTCTCCAACACCTCAGGAGGCAGAGGACAGCTGCCAGCCAGATGGCCAGCAGGCAAGCCAGGGCAATCCTGTGAGTCTGCAGAGGATGTGGGTTCATGGCTCTTGCAAGTGAGGGTCAGAACTTGGCACTGGCTCAGCTTCAGTGTAAACAACTCAGCAGGCTTCAGCAGCATGATAGAGGAGTCCTTTAAGGCAGCACAGGGCTGCTGCTTCCAAAAGAGCTTTCCTGCCATGCAACTCCGTCCTCGGCGTTTCCTTGCCTGTTTTTTTTTTTTTTTGTTGTAAGAGCGCCCATGGCTGTGTGGATTCACTCTTTTGAAAGAATAGATACCTCTTTTGAGCTGCTTTTTTATGACAAATGGATACTTCTTTATGAGCTGCTTTCGAAAGATGATCTTCTGGAAGATCTCTTCTGGAAGACCACATTTTGAAATGTCACTGTAGCATAGATGTGACCTCATTGAATAGGAATGGTGATATTTTGTTTGCTTTTGGTTGTAAAGTTTCTGAGCAAAGACTTCACTTTCTTTCTTGTTTATTCAGTGCCTAACACATTGGGTCAAACAAATAATAGAAGATTTTTCCCCTGTATTTAAATATAAATTTCATAAACAGGAATTGTATTAAAATTACCATTTTCTGTAGTATGTGATTAGTAAAAGGGAGATAAGACTCACAAACACTGATGATGATGATGATGATCATCATCATCATCATCAACCTAGACCCTGTCAATATTGGTCACTTATACAGAGCGATAGTGTGCTCTTTCTCTAACTTCCTGAGAGTTGCTACCCTAATTCTGGATTTCAAAGTTTCACATAATTTTTAAGTTAGATCTCATTTAGTTAATGATGTTTAATAGGTGTTGACTCTGGGAGAAGCCATCTTTCTTAATGAAGTTACTATTCAGTGCTCCATAGTCATCGTCCTGTTTCTTGTGCGTTATAGTCAGAAGTCTATTCATTGCATTACTTTGTGGTTTTGGTGAATCTCAAAGCACACAAGACAATGAAGCCTGGTAAGAGCACTGACCTAAGTTTTAGCTGTAGTCCAAACAGTGGAAGAATAAACTCAAGTATGGACACTGAAGCTTTATAGGCAATGTCATATGAAACACTGAGGTTTGGTCAACAGCTAAAACTTAGGTTAACTTAATTAACATTGACCTTGACTGTGAAAGCTCTCATGCCCTGCGAGATGTAGTTAATTTAACTTCAGCCCCGATAAAGTTGCACCTAGGTTGATGGAAGAATTCTCAAGGAGGTGGAATTACTTCAGCAAATACCCATCTGTCTCTGTTGGAATTGTCTACTCTAAAGCAGCATAGTTTGCAACATCTGCTGAGGTTATGCTTACTGCCGTGCATTCTGTGTGATCAAAAATCCTGGGACCCCTCTGACTGGTCCCTTGATTGGTCCCAATTTACTGTTGCCAGAATGCCTTGGGAATCTGGACACTCGGTGAGTTTTGTCAATAAAACCCTCTAGTGTAGACATAGCCTGGGGTGTCCTCTTTTTGAAAGTTCAAATATGGTAGCTCTATAATAGTTAATTTAAAATCCAAGTGAATATAGGCCCTGATATGCGTTGGAATCATCAATCCCTATATAATTGTGAGGACTGTTATCAAAGGAAAAGATTCTGCAATCTGACTGCAAAAACTAAATGCATGTTACCCGAGTGTTTACACAGACACACTGGGATGAAATGATTGCCGAATAGTATGGTTATGATTTATACCTACTTTGCCCTGATGTAAAAGACCACAGAAGGCGTTGGGCACTGGAAAATCAGACCTGAATGCTTGTTTTATAGGACTCATTGTTAGAGCTGTTAAAAAAAAAGAATAATATACCATTGGAAAATGCTCTATTTCTATCATTAAAATGTTTTAGAGTTGCACACCCATTTCAACAAAATATTCCAGGGAAAAATGTTAAAATGGTTTGAATTCAGGTTTCTTTTCATTCCAATTTTAATGGATCGTTTTGACTTTGAAGTATTTTAAAATTTCTGAACTTGTATTTTGTAATAGGCTGTTAATATATGGATTATTTAATAATTGTATTATTTTTACATTGCCAAAATTAAATATTTAATGAGGTCATTTTATTATATCTGAATTGAATTATTTTGAATTTCTATTTTGCAAAATATTTGAATATGATAATTTTTGGTACTCACTTATACATAGGACATTGGACAGTGAAACAGGAATTTGTGTAAATGAGGAGACATAGGAAAATCGACCAATTTAACAAAAGGTGTGACTTTGAAGTGGATACATTAAACTGAATTAAATCAGTGAGTGAATACTGGTATTCAGAAATTAAATGACATGACATTGATTTAATGTAATTCACTTTGAAAGGGAATTAACCTAGACTGAATTATGGCCACTTTAATGCTGAAGGAGGGTGTTCAAGCTGAGGCTTAATAGGTTTAACTAATCCACTTCAAATTCCCACCTTTAGTTAATTGAGGAACTTGAAATGGATTAGTTAAACCATATAATAATGTTAAGTACAGTGCACTTTTGCAACATGTGCAACGTATATAAAGAATATCTCAACCTCCAGCGTTAATGTGCACAGCAAAGACCACGATTGCATAGCTGAACAGGTTTAGCTCCCTTTCTACCAGAGATGGGCAAAACGCAGCGTTTTCGGTTCATTGTCAGTTTCAAAAAACAAAAACAAAAACAAACACCCACAAATTTCATTTCAAGTCAAAGCCATTTTTTTTCATTGAACCAAACAGTAAGTAAGTAAGTGCAATTATTGGTGGTCAAATGGAATAGTTTGTTGCAGTACAACAGAAATATTTTGTTTTGATTTCAACTTCTTTTAATACTTCTGGATTTTCTAAAAATGAAAGGAAAGGGCATTTTGAGACAAAATCTCTACATACCAAAGAAGCCTAAATGTTTTGTTCCAAAGTTGTCAAAATTGAGTTTTGATGTTTTTATTTTATTTTGCAAAATGAGAAGTTCAGCAAAATTAATATCTCTTCAAGAAAAGTTTTCATGTTACTCTATCTGCATTTTTCACTTAAAAAATAAGGCTGTGGCCACACTAGACAGTGATTTCAAAATGGCTTATCCCTATACATTATTTCGAACTAAGGCATTTTGAAATAAGTGCAATGGAAGTGACTACATATGAAATGCAGATCGTCGTTGCGATCTGCAACATCCAAATGACTCCCAGTCGTTTTGAAAAGGAGAGGCTACACTGCCACAGCTTCATTTTGAAATAACAAGGCAGGAAATGGTGAGGGCAGGGTCAAATGGCCGACAAGCCCTTCCTGGAGCATGGGTAAGCCAACCCCTTAAAGGGCTCCTCCCAAACACATCCCCCATGCACATGCTGAGGACCCTGGCTGCTTACAGCACGTGACCTCCAGCACAGCACTTGGCAGAGCCTTAGTTAGCTACCACACTGCCTGCCATGGACCTGCAGCCCTTCGCTGATGGGAACACCTTGGACATCGTAGCCAGCCTGATGGCCATCCTGACAGCATATCATATGAGGCTACATGTTGCCCAACACGTGGCATACTTCCTGAAGGCTCCCCCCATGGTGTATCTGGAGCACCCCGTGTTCCAGCCCCACTGTCGCCTCTGGCGATACCCCACATGCGGGGAAAGGTAGGATGACGTCGTCCTAGGAGAGTGGGACAACAACCAGTGGGTCCACAACTTCTGGATGATGTGGGCCACCTTCATGGAGCTGTGCCATTGGCTGGCACCAGTACATCGCTACCAGGACACCCACACGCCGCCCGCTCTCCCCCTGGAGAAATGAGTGGCCATTGCTCTGTGGAAGCTAGCCACCCTGGACAGCAAATGCTCAGTTGGCCACCAATTTGGGGTGGGGAAGGACACCATGGGGGTCATCCTCCTTGAGGTAAGGCATCCGGGGCCATGCACCCAAGGTGGGTTCCTAGGGAGATGGGTCCCGGGGAGGGGGTTCCCAGGTAGCAGGGCCCCCATATGCTACCACACAATCACGGGTGCCTGTGCCCTCTACCCTACAGGTTGTCGCCGCCATCAACAGGATCCTCCTGTGCCTCCTGATTCGCCTTGGGGACATGGACGCTGCCATGTCTGGCTTCCAGCAGCTGGGATTCCCCAACTGCATCGATACATTGGACAGCACCCACATTGCCATCTGGGCCCCACCATACAGCAGGGGATGGTACATCAACCCCAAGGGCTACCCCTCCGTTGTCCTCCAGGCCCTTGCAGATAAGGGAGAACATTTCACTGACATCTGTGTGGGCTGGCTGGGCAGAGGCCATGATGCCCGCGTCCTGCAGAACTCATGGCTCAGCTGCAGGATGTCAGAGGGCACGTACATCCCCCCACAGGAGCTGCTGGTGGGGGATGTGACCATGCCCCCTTGCATCATCCTGGATGCTGCCTACCCACTCCAGCCCTGGCTTATGCACCCCTACACAGGACACACCAATGAGAGCCAGGACGTCTTCAATGCCTGCCTCAACCACACCAGGAACACTGTGGAGCATGCATTTGGCTGTCTGAAGGCACATTTCAAGTGCCTCCTGATGTGCCTGGCGGTTGGCCTGCCTAGCATGCCCATGGTCATCGCGCCTGCTGTGCACTTCACAACCTTGTGCAGAGCAAGCAGGAGCTCTTTGTGGCACACTGGGCAGCTGAGGCCATGCTGCACCATGAGCAGCCAGGTGCGGTCCCGTGTCGCCAGGTGAAGCAGGACAGGGTGCATGTGCGGGAGGCCTTCCAGGAGACATTTGCCTGGAGACCCCCATGACCCGGCCCCACTCACTCCATGCAACACACCCCTACCCTGGTTCTCACACCTGCCCCACCAGCACCGCCCTTGCCATCCCCACCTGAGGCAGGACACATACACTGTTAAATAAATTCATTTGCTATGTTTGGAACAGAAAGAACATGTGACTATTTATGGGGCGGAGGAACTATATACATGGGGTAGTGGGGGACATCAATCTTCTGTCACAGTGGCTGGTTGGGAGCCACAACGGTCCCTGGAGCTGCGACCGCCCCGGTCTGGGGACCACAGCAGAGCTGGGATTGGGCAGGTGGAACAGGGAGGTAGGGCTGGACCGGGATATCTAGGGGCTCAGATTCACGGGGGAGGGTGCGCACGAGCTACAGAAGGGCAGGGTTCACCTGGCCACAGCCAGTGTGCCAGCTCCCACCACTCGGCCGGGGTCATGTTGGCTGGGAGCAGAGCTGCAAGGGCCGGGGGGGGGGCAGAAGGGGTGTGGGGGGGGCTGGGGAACAGAGAGGAGCTGAGGAAGAGGGAGATGGTGGGGAAGAGGGAGAGGCTGGGGTGGAAGGGGCTGGCAGGGAAAGGGGAGAGGCTGAGGCAGTGAAGAGGGGGCGGCTGGGGCAGAGGGAGGTGGCGGGGAGGAGGAGGGTACGAGGGAGGAAGGGGGGGCTGTGGCAGAGGTGAGTGCTGTGGGAAAGACCATCCTTGGAGAGGGGCGGCTTGGCCAGGCTGTTGGCGAAGAAATGGCAGTCGTATTCCAAATACTACCATAATCTAGCATGAGAGTGTACTTTCATGCGATAATAGCAATGGGACAGTCAGGTTCACAAAATGATTTGATCAGTTTAAATTCCTAAGAAATGATTCTGTTACTACAGAAAATTGCTCCAACGGTATTGTACAAAACTAAATAATGTGACTGACAATCCAGTCTTTCCCCTTCCCTCTACAAGTCAGCACAGAAAAGTGACATACTTTCTGTGAAACCCCATCAAAATCAATGCAACTGCACACAAAGTGTAAAGCTACACATCAGTGTGGACCTGAAGTACTACAATACACACTTGGCGGATCTCAGTCATAAATTGCTGTCAGAATTATTCTTTCTTTTTAGACTGCAGTTCCTGCACTTAAAATGCTGGATGTAAATCTTCCCTTATTTTAACTAGTGCAATCTTAACTGCAGTTAATGAAGTAACAGAGTAACAGAACAACTGTTAACTAGAACAGAATGTGTCTCAATTGTGCAGTGAAATAGGGAGTGAAAAAGTAAACACAAGATCATGAAGAAAACCCGTCTGCTTAATTCACTGGGGAAATTAAGTTAAAACTATTTTATCCACGTGGAAGTAAATGGTTGTGTTAATGCTAGTGCTATCAAGTACAACAAAAAGTCTTGTGGCACCTTATAGACTAACAAATATTTTGGAGTCTAAGTTTTCGTGGGCAAAGATCCACTGACGTAGTGGGTCTTTGCCCACCAAAGCTTATGCTCCAAAATATCTGCTAGTTTATAAGGTGTCACAGGACTTCTTGTTGCTTTTTCAGATAAAGACTAACACAGATACCCTTCTAGTACTATCAAGGCAGGTGCTGTCTTGGATCATTGTCACCAAATGCCAATGAGATGTTTCAGGCTGTTCAAACTGCACAAATGTAGCAAAACATAAAACTACAAACAGCGTATAACAATGTGGGATTGCATTTTACACAACAAGAAACTTCATGCATTACACTGCAGTGCACCCAACAAATGTGAATGTGGTCTTTCAAAGACCCTGGGCTCAGTTCAGTCCCTAGAATTCTGGGCTTTGCAAGTGTTACTTATAGTCAGGAATCCTCATGACAGCATTCAGGGCAGGTGCATCCTGAGGGTTGCACAGGGCTTGGGGCAATCTCTCCCCACCATGGGGTCCAAGGCAACCATACTGCTGGCCTTACGCCTCCCATGTCCCCATCTACCCCTTCTTCAAGCCCCACCCCCACTCTGCCACCTTCCCCTGAGAAACATGGCCCAGGACACTATGGAGCCTGGCATGGCAGCAGCAGGGTTCACCTTCCCCATTACTCACCAGGCAGGCAGTGGGAGCTGGAGCAACCTGGAAGCCCACCCTGTTTCACCACATTGCCCTCCCGGCCCAGGGTACCCAATTCTCTGTGGTGGCAGGAAGCTAGTACCCTGGGACCAGAGGTCTCTAACTTCCCACTGCTGCTGAAAAGCTGTGCACAGCGGGTTGGGAGAGGCGGGCAGAGCAGAACGCAGCAGCCTGCTGGGCTAGTCCAGCTCCTGCCTCCCCAGTAAATGGTGGGGAAATGACTCATGCTGCCTCCATCCCAGGCCCCTGGAATCTCCCAAGTTTCCTCCCATCCATAGGATGTTCGGGAAGGTTGCCATGGGGCCCCCAAAGGTATGGGGTCTGTGGTGGCCAATCTGATTCATCACATGGATGGGATGACTGTGATCACAGGAGGCTTCCACTAATGCAGGGAACAGGGACACCTAGCTGCAAATTAAATCTGTCCTTCCCTGCAAAAACGTAGCAGCTTTCAGAAAATCTCAGAACTAATGTAATGTTGACAGACCTGGGTTGCTCACCCTAGGGACAGAACCTCTGAGCATAGAGTCTGAAGCCCTGCACTCTACCACATGAGCTAAAGGCCAGGTGGCTCTCAGCCAGGGCTGCAAAGCAGAGACTTCACTCACCCCAGATGAGGTCTCAGTGCCTCTGGGTACTATACTAGGTTTAGGCTTTGCATGACAAGAATAACTGGACATAGATAATGTTTTATTCTAGGACAAAATATAGCCTTAAGGCACTGGATTAGGATTCAGAATCTCTTGCTTCAGCTCCTGATTCTCATACTGAAGAACTTCTCTAGTTTGGCACACTCACCACCTGACCTGTGCTGAACTGGGGGAAGTCAATATTGTCTAGCAGCATTACCAACACTTCCTCTGCTTACTGGGCTCTTAGAAGATATTTAGGGGTAAATTACAGCTAATAACAGCACAAAACAGTGAGAGCCAGGACTTGCAGCTGTAAACAAATTTTATGGGACCAGTGGAAACTTGACCACATCCAAGATGAGTGGACATTGGGCTAACTAAAATCATGCTGTGCTATAGATATTGCCAGATCAGGGAGTGCCAGACTGGAGAGGTTCAACCTGTACCTTTTCTAGGAAGTCATTCACTCAGCCTTCTATCTGAAAATGGAGCTATTGGTGATAATAGTACTTCCCTGCTGGCAGTTTTTTTTGTGTATTTGGAATGATAGCACTTTAGCTCTGAAGCACTCTCTTGCCAGGTGTTTCTATAGTTCCTGGAATCAGGAGATATCAATCACAGTTGGGACCTCTAGGCACTACTGTATTAAAAATAAAGAATATTAATACAGGGTACAGTCCAATGTGTTTTTAACAGGCCATTTCTTACCTGTCTTAACTTGTGTATTGGGCCCATGCACCACTGAAATACACGCAAGTGTAGATTGAGTAATGTACAACTCTATTTAATAGTAGTTATATGTTTCACAGGTTTTTTTGTATTTATACATGGAACTTCTGAAAGACAAGCAAAAAAAAAAAGAGACTTTACATATTTTGGGTGAGATTTATGAAGCCAGTAAGGAAAAAGATCCTCATACCTCACAACAGATAGGGTTTGCATAGACAGATAGGCTCACAATAGATAGGCATTGTATGGTCACAAGCCTTAATCAGCTTTGAAAAATCTCAACTCAGGAATCTCACTATTTCCTGCATTGTTAATTCTAAAGTCTACTTCTCAACAAACGTGTAATTGTATGTGGATTTAGTATCAGTGATGTGCTAAGATTTTGTAGGCTATTAATAAATGGTCAGGGACATGATTTATGAAAGTCATGAACTATGAATGATACAGATGATTAAAGTGTCTTGTAGCATAAAGTATTTTAGAAATTGTAAAATCTTGTTTTTACCCTCATAAAATTCAGTAATCTGAAATAGGGCTCCAAGTAATTAGTGTGTATTAGCAATGTTATGTGGTATACACAACTGACCTAAATAACTAAATTGTATCCTCTCTTTTATAGGTTAAAAAAGCAATTCTCTCCAGGTCACCAATGACCAGAGGCTGATTCTGAGAGATTCCTAGTATGCTGCATAGAGTGCTCACTTGCAAAGTGTAATTGTTTTTTAAACCAGTCGTACATCTCAAGAAACCACTAAGAAGCAAGATGTTAATTTAATGATGTTCCCATTTTTATTAGTTTTATGAATTCAGCCTTAAGATCGATTTAGAAAACAAACAAATGTAAACTGAAGTATAATTGAGAAGGAAGGTATCTAAAAACTCTAACGATAGGGTTACCAGGTGTCCCAATTTTATAGAGGCAGTCCCAATATTTGGGGCTTTGTCTGATACAGGAATCTATTAACAATTATCCCCTTTCCTGATTTTTCACACTTGCTGTCTGGTGACCCTAGCTGGAGGAGTCACTCGATTTTGAGAAAAACAGGAAGAGATAAACATCTCTGCCAGCTTTTGCTGGGCGAGTTGGATTCATTCTCACTGAAATCAATGAGGGTTTTCAAATTCTATTGTGTTACTGAAAACAAGTTAGTTCCAAAATAATAAGGAAAAGGTCCAGAGGGGAGTGGGAATTGGAGGATTTGGGTATCATTACTGTACAATAACAGTAAGTACAGCCCTGTAGTGTAAGCTCCTGGAGTTTGAGTCAGCGGACCTGGGTCTTCTGTGAGTGTTTAATAGCAGTATCCTCATACACTTAAGAGGTAATGAAAACATCCATACTAAAAATCAGTTGAACTTCCTCAGTTTAAGAAACTGGGTTCTTAATTTTGGGCTCCTTCCCAGTTCATAACTTCTTTTGAGATTTGTCTGACAAACTTTTTTTTAATAAATGCTAACCATTATGACTGTCTAAAGTGTACACCTTTAAAAGACATATATACAATAAAGGAGCAAAAGTGTGAACATGACCCTGGCATTACCCAATATTAAACAGTTTTAGACAAGGTACACAAAGGCCTCATCTTGCTTTGTATGATGACAAACAACCATTAACGTGCATTCAGCCTCTTATTAAACATACAGAATAGAAGAAAAAATAGTCAAATCTCTTGTAATGCAAAGTATTAAGTGGGGTTTTCATTTTAAAAATGTCTCTTGTTCCTTTCCATTTAACTAAAGACTAGAATCTGTTTCCACACTACCACTAATATGAATGCTTACATTCAAGCTTCCTGTTAATCTCACTCTGGTTGTTGGAGAAAGAATATTGGCCATAGTGCCCCTTAAATTTGAAATAATGTTTGTTGTATAAACAGTCACAATTTAAAATTGGGCTAAGTGTGTTAGATTTGAATTTATGCTGTAGTGTAGACATAGCCTGCATATTTCTAAAGACTAGAAAGAAAACCAGTTTGTATGAGTTTATTTTTTTACCATTGTTATTAAAGATGGTAATTAGCCTTTTTGGGGAGGAAAGTAGAAGTTAGTTGAGATGAGCAGGAGCTATTGATATTGATGTTCATCTGCATAAGACAAAACAAGACAAACACGTACAAGATAGAAGTTGTGCTCTTTCTTTCTTTCTTTCTTTCTTTCTTTTTCCTGTCTCTGATGTTAATCCTGACATGCAACTTCACTTCTGGAGAAACATGTGCATGGCACACTCTCTTACTTGGTACTATGAAACCCAATAAGCTTGCACAAGCATACATCTGCTTAGAACATTGCTGCATGTTGGTCTTTAAGGTAGTAGGCTCAGAACAGTATTGCAAAAATACAGTCCTCACCAGCTAATTCTGCCTCACATTAAACAAGAGACAGAAGGAGAGAAAGAAACAAAAGTCTTAGGATGAAAATTCCAGATATTTGTTGTCAACTACTATGACCTTTAAAACCATGAGACTCTTGACAGAAATATGCAGGCTATGTCTACACTACAGCATAAATTCAAATCTAACACACTTAGCCCAATTTTAAACTGTGACTGTTTACACATCAAACATCATTATTTCAAATTTAGGGGGCACTATGGCCGATATTCTTACTCTAACAACCAGAGTGAGATTAACAGGAAGCTTGAATGTAAGCATTCGTATTAGTGGTAGTGTGGAAACAGCTTCTGTTTAAACTGGTTTTATCCGGCCCCCAGAGGAGTCCCACATGTATTCCCACAAGGCCTCCCACGTCCTGGCTTTTGCGCACTGAAGTTTCCAAAGGTTCCAAAGGCGGGAAAGATTTTGAGGTCTGGATGTCACTGGGGCAGATGTTCCCTGCTGCCTTCCCCGCCACACACACACAGCAAAGATTTTGTGCACTGGCTGTCGATGGGGGGAAGACTTTTCAAAGCTGAGAGCTAGTGGCTCGGGTCCCTCCTCTATGAGGTCCTTGAACAGGAATAGATTACAGCTTGTGATATTTGGGGTTGCCCCCCCCATCAGAGAAAGCCCCTGAAGTGACCCTGTCAACTGGCCATTCAACCACTTCAACTTATAGAACTGGGGCGGGGGCGGGGGGAATATATATATCAAGTTATCATCTGTTCTCATAATATTTCCACCCTGGCTGGGTGGCCAGTTGAAATGGCACAGTCACATACGTGGCTGATCACAGGGCACAGAATCATTCTGGCATGTGGGTATTTCAGTCCCCAGCTAGTTGGCTGATCAGGCAAAAGTTGCACCTAAAGGTGTTCTTTTTGCAGGGGGAAACCAGCTGAGCAACCAGTTTACATGGTTCAGTCACCTTCTGAAAACAGCCAATTTGGTTTTCTTTCATGGGGATTTCCTGCTTACTTTTCCTTCTTTCATTCTGAAAAAATGGCCATTTGCTTGCCACAGGAGGGGAATGAGGGCAATACAATGTGGGCAGATGATATCACATATTCACAACCACTTGTGGGGTGTTTTTTCCCATACGGTACCAGCAAAAAAAACCTAGACCGCTACGGGGCTGAGGGAACTGTGGGATAGTTTCCCCTGAGGCACTGCTGCAACAGTTGGACTTTGGAGATTTAGTGCGGCAGCACTCAAGCAAATTTGTGGGGACTTGGTAGGGAGGTGATAATATTTATATTCTAATTTATAAAACTCAGCATTACAAATTTGAATTTCATAAATCTGAATTTATGTCATAGTGCAGACATAGCCTGAGATGATGATCCTTTTGCTATTGATTTAAGGAGCACAGACATCTGTGGCTGCAGCAGGAGCAGTTACATTTTGTTGTAATTAAGACTTTAGTAACAAGGCCTCATACGAAGGACTTTCTGCAGCAGACGCTTGAACTCTTCATATTGTTATACTTTCCTCAAACAAAAACTTCAGTCCAGTTAATTTTCCTGCCCTTGAAACTGCAACTATAAACACAACTATTCTTCAAGTCTTGTAAAATATTGGGACATAAAATAACCCAATTCAGTGTCCAAGACTATAGATTTCATTTGCCCTGAGAAATTGGACATGCACTCACCAGGAGATTCTCTTGAAGAATTTGCATTTTGCTAAAAGAACAAAAGTATAAAGCCACAATTCCCCAGGTAAAATAGTTCCGCTGGGAAAACATAGTACATAAACTGTAGACTGATATTTTGAGTGAAAGGGTATTACTCCTTTAATTAAAGGTCAAGTATTACAGGGAAAATTAGATTTAAACTTTGAAAATCATTAAGTACTATGCTTGACAGCCACAGTAGTGCTCTTTACAATGAGTCAGAAGAGAATGTGGCATGTAAGTGGATCTAAGGTGACTTTTAAAGACTTGTTCTGTCTCTAACTAGAATCAACAGCTCATACTAGCTATGCCTCGTTTCAATCATATATTTCAGGGGCTTGATTCTTTAATTTCATAGGATGCCCTTTGGTGCTGATAGTAAAATGTCAACATTTCACAGGATTTCTTCTCAAAGATACTTCAAATGGGCAAGTCCTGTTCACCCCTTATGGGAAGTTGTGAGATGTTCTCTGTAAACAATTTTTCTGGCAGTGGAGGGGATCTTGATAGTAATCATCAAGGGATTTTCTTATGTACAGACTGTCACAGAGCACGCGCTGGCTACCATGTATTTCTGAGACTCTTTTTTGGTCCTCTGATGCACTACTTTCATGTGGCAGGCCTGAGATCTCCCTTCCCATTGGGGTGAGACCCAGTAATAGAACCATTTTCTGATGGGTTCCTTGACTTCCCCTTCTGGTTGTACAGCATGCTACCTAATAGGCCCAGCTGGACTTGGAACTAGAGTTCTCCTTTGGGATCCCTTGGGACTGATAGTATTCTGTGACACAGAAGAAGTTTCTGCAAATCTATGATCAATTTTCCTGAAACTTTACACAGGATATAGAAAAAAGAGATTTAAAACTAATTCAAAGACTTCATTGTTTTACCTATGCCTGGCTAGTGCCTCAGCCAGTGAGAGTCTTTTGAACTCAGCCCTGGCCTCAGGAAGAAAAAAATGCATCTTAATTGATGGCCCACTACTAGCTCACCTGCTGTGAACAGGATCCCTGAGAGACTGTTTTACCTGTGTCTTTGTTCTCTCATTCCTATATACCTTACCAATCCCCTTTTGTAGCCTTTGTTTAAATTGAATATGTGCATTCTGGCCATACTGAATATCTGTAATATAAGTAAGAAATAATATAGAAATTGTCTCAATTTGTCTTATGAACAAGCTACCAACTTTCTGCATTATACCCTGAAGATAGTGGTGAGACAATGAATTTGAAAAGGAAAGGAAAAAATATAAAGGAAGGAATAGAGTAATAGACCTCATAAAAAGCAGTTATAGAAATTGAGGGAAACACAAATTTTAAATCCAGTCTGTAGAGGCTGACGCACTGGCTGCTGGTTTATAATATAATTGGGAATCATAAAGAGAGCGGGGTTTGGTATTGTTTTCTTTTCTTACCAGTAATATTACTCCAAGCTTATGGGTCTGCTAAAAGAACTAGAACAAGGAGCTATCGGAAAAATAAATCATATGAGTAGCCTACCCAAAGTATTCTTCTGTGTTAATACGAATGTAATTCTATGATAAATCACTACAAGCCCAAATAGTTGATTATTTTACTGGTGAGGTTCTGTTTTTATAAGTTGTACCTCCTTTGTCTGGCATCTTTGGAACCTCAGTGGTCCTTGATGAGGAGATTTGCTGGATTAGGAGAAGTTAGACTGGCTGCTGGGGGGGTGAGAGGTCAGGGGGCCACTCCTATTGGGCTCCACCATGGGGTTGCCATGCTGGAGCTGCTGGCAGGTTTCAACTCCAGCTGGCTCCCAGTATGGGGCTGTCAGGGTTCCTCCTCCCTGGCTGGTGTTTCTGTGGCTGAGGCTGCCAGCGGGTCTCTGTGCCCCAGCCAGGCCCCAGCCATGGAGCTGCCAGCCACCGCTGCTCTCTGCTCCAGCAACATTCATTGTCTTGCCAGATTAGAGAGTGCTGGACGAGGGAGTCTGAACCTGTACCATCAAAAGCAGAAAAAAATAATAATCAGAGTTCTCTCCAAAACTAACACAACTTTAAAGCAACTGTTTGTCTGGGACATATCTAAATGAGGCACTTTATTGATAGCATTGATGGAGTGCTAATCACTCTGAGCCAGAATAGCTTGTGAATTGTGTAGTGATGCTGTGGATTAGTTTCTGGATTGCAAAGTGAGTGAATAAAGATAAACATATCTAAAACAAGTTTTAAGTCATCAGGTCTGAATGCAAAGCAGCACTAAGAAAGCAGATAACCAATATAAATAAACTGGATCTCACAGGAACAATACCAGGCATGTACTGATGCTGGGTTGACAAACTATATTGCAAAGCAAAACCATAAAGATTCCACTAAAACATCGCACTATAATGAAATATGAATTCTATGTGTCAGTGAGTATTAAACCTCCAGTCAGGAGGAAAGCAAGACCAGAAGTTTAGTCAGGGATCAGATAACACATTTAAGAAAGGTGCAGGATACATGGCATGATGGTATACTTGTTTATCTAGTAAATATGGCCCAATCTCCATAGTAGCTCAGTGCCTAAAGACAGAAATAAATGATGGTACCATGGCATGATCTTTTTTCAAGATGCCACCTTGTGTTCCAAAATCTAACCTTTCTTCAAGAAGACCAAAAAAAAAAAAAAAAAAAGAGACTCCCTGGATATTAAGGTTGCAAAGAAACCTCCAAAGTGTGACTCAAATATAACTACTGTGGTGATGTCTGTCCAAGGCCACATCTACACTCTAGACCTATATTGATGTCACTGGGAAGGTTGAAAAAGCTTTGCTGTCCATGTAGGCGCATTTTCATTAAGTGAATCTTTTGAAGTTTGCTTTACCTCAGTGAGGAACAACTTTATATGGACAACAAAAAAGTCAACAGTGCTGTTTTACTGAGGACCAAAGCATAAACTGAAGGCTAAGGACAATCACATTATGAATATCTTTGCAATGAGCTGCAAATGACAACTAATTTTGGTGTCTCAAAAATTCAGTTTGCTAGGTTATTCTTCCACCCCCCAACAACCCTGATACCATAAATTATTTTGTTTGTCTTTAAAGTGCCACATGACTGATGTTTTGTTTTGTTTTTTTAGAATACAGACTGTCATGGCTACCTCTCTTTTACCCTCTCGGGTGCATAGAATATAGTGTCCAATTTAAAATGTTCATAGATATAGGCAGTTGAAGTCAGGTCAGGCATCTGTTCCAAAGTGTTTTATGTGATAATATTTCTCCTTTCCTTTCTCTTACATGCAAACAAACATGCTTAATGAGTTTATTCTTCTCTGTAAGCTTAGTTGTACTTTTGGAAATGCTGACCCTCCAGATGATATTAAGTTGATGGGTGAGATCTAAGTATATATTAAAAGTTCATCTTATTCAAGGTCTTAGTTACTCTTGGCTGATTTTTTTTTATAATTGTACATACACTATATTTCGATGTAGTTTTGTGACTACTTAATGTGGCATGCTGCTTTTCAGTAGCATTCTAGTTCCTTTTTGCTAGATGTCCTAGGGTATATGCTGTTTTTTTCTTTAAATAAGGAACTGTTTTTCTGTCATATAAAGTTTTTCACATTTAATTGTCAGCTACAGAGGTGATTTCAGAGTGAAAAAAGAGGTAACACTAGAGATATGCTTTGTTCTCTGCTTTTTCTTTGTGAAGTGGGAAGAAAAGAACATTACAATGATTGAAAGAAATCCTGTTTGTGATACTAACAGAGAGGAAGCCGTGCTAGTCTATACGCTATCAAAACAAAAAGCAGTCAAGTAGCACTATAAAGACTAGCAAAATAGTTTATTAGGTCAGCTTTCGTGGGACAGACCCTCTTCTTCTGGTCTGGCTATGGTCTGAAGAAGTGGGTCTGTCCCACGAAAGCTCACCTAATAAACTATTTTGCTCGTCTTTAAAGTGCTACTTGACTGCTTTTTGTCCTGTTTGTGATGAATGTGGTTGAACCTATATTGATTTAAGAGCTGCAAAGAAGACCAAAAAACTGTGTCTAATTTGGTTATGCTGTCCTGCAAAGAAAAAGAACAATGCAAAATATTATTTCAGGGAAACTTACATGCAATTTTTTTCATATTCCTCTATTATTACCGAGTAATAAAATACTTATTGGTGAGATTATAAAAGGAAGGAACCTAATTGTCCAGAGGTGTTTTAGTGCACAGAAAAATCCGTGTGGTAGGTTATGCTACCACTTCCATCTTTATAGTACTTAATCATCTTCCAGCCAAGTACTACACCATGATATTATCTGTTTGTCATGCGTAGTTATTTATTTTGTCTCCTCTGAGGGGATTTTGTTGATTTTTCTTTTTTTGTTTTTTTAATGTACCCACCACTATGTGTTTGAGTGAGAAAAGATAGGACAAAGACTTGAGCTCTGTCCTTGGCATGCCAACCATTTTTCACAGTAATTACTTCCTTTGGAAATGCATCCCAATCCTCAAAAAAGTTCTGTCTGCTGCACAGATGAGCTCAACCTTTCTAATTTCATTTTTATGTTCAAATGCTGTCAGACTACATTTATTTATATAAGAAGCATGGCCCAATTTCCATCGTATCTCAAGCTGTGTCTACAGTTGCATTCCTCTTTTGGAAGAGGCATGTCAGTTAAGGAAATCAAGAATGCAAATGCGGCATTGATTTACATATCTGGTGCCTCATTTGCATATTCTCCTTTTGAAAGAGCTTCTTTTGAAAGAAAAAAAAAGCTGTGTAGATGGGGATCTTTCTTAAGTAAACCCCTCTTCCTTATAGGGTCTGCTGGCCTGAACCCATTACATTCTTTAATTAACAGTTATTAGTTTCCCAGTTCAGAATGAAACAATAGAATATTAGTTTTATTTTCTATCATCTGTCTTCAGCACCCGCTATTTTCATTCAGTAGCTTTACAATTATGCAAGATGCCGCAACATAATAGTTCCTGAAAATTTATTAGTATAGCATAACTTATCCTCTCCCAAACAACACATAGTTCTGCAGACAAAACTGGGGTTTTGTAGACAAAACTTGCAGAGTATCTATACACAAAATGCATTTTGTCAAGAGAAACTGTTTTCAAAAAAGCTATGTAGGTGCCCGGGGGGCCATTTTGTAGAAGAACAGATTAAAAGATATATCTGCTTTTATGTATAGATGCAATCTGTCAACAGAAGTTCTGTTGGAACATCTCTTCAGACAGTAACTGCTGTAGACAGATGCTTCTAGTGTAGATGTAGCCAATATGACCAGATTACACTCCCGAGATCTGTAGCTGGGTCCACATTACAGTTCTGTTGATGGAACAAGGGAGCATCCAGAATACAAATGCATTCTGTTGAGAATCTGTCAACAGAACACAGCAGTTTTCCCAGAAGAGTTCTGTCTTGACCGTACGAGGTATAGTCTCTCTGTTGACAGAGTCTGTTGACAAAAAAATAGTGTAGACACCCTGGAGAGCCTTCTGTCAATAGAGAGGGCTTCTGGTTCATGGGGCTGCCCTGTTTGCAGAGCTTCCTGTTGGCTGTTTTGTCAACACAGCTTGTCAGTCTGGCTGCTCTCTGTTGACAGAGGGCGTTGAGAGGGGAGAGCCTGTATTAGGTCTGGACATGGTCTGTAGGCTGAGGTTCTGTTGGGAAGTACCTATTGACAATAACTTCTGTCAGCAGAACTCTGTAGTGTAGACACAGCTTGTATGGGAAGCAGAGATCCTTCTGAGACAGATCCACCCACTGACATATGAAAGGTTATTTCAGTTACCTCCATGGTGCCATTTCTCCTATCCTTCCCTGCCGCCATAATCTAGAAACGAGGAAGCCAATGCCACATGTCCAAAATCCATGCTGGGAGACTGCAGAGAAAAGAATGAGAGGGGAAAAGCCCAAGCCCCACATATGAGAGCAAATCCCAGAGTTCCTAGTTCCCAATGTGGGACTATTTTGGGGAATCCCTGGAGAACGTTCATCATGAGGATACACACACACATGCATGTATCGGTGTGCATGCGCTCACACGCGTGCGTGCGCTCACACACACACACACATCCCACATCCAAAACCACATCTTCTCACAGCTCTTTTAAAGTGGATAATCTGACTTGGTGTCAATAGCGTGGCAGTTAGCTATTTTTCTTCCTTTTTTTGCCCAATTATTGAAGAGCAAATAAATACAATAATGAAACAGACTGCTCCTCACTGAAAGAAACAAATTACAGTACCTATTACTGCTGTAGTACTGTCCATTGGTAGATTACAAACCTCTTAAACTATCTTCACAACACCTCTGTGGAAAAGGGAATTTTATCGTCCATTTTTTTCTAATGGGAAACCAAGGCATGGAAAGGGTCACTGAGTAGCCCTGGATCACATAGCAAAATCATGGGAAAATAGGGACTCTTTTACATACTTTGTTTTGTCTGACTTTTCTGATTTGTCAACCTTGATAACTATTTTTGGTTCTCTGTGCCTTAAATATTGAGTCTGTTCTGGTATGGCTATGATCTGAAGACGTGGGTCTGTCCCACGAAAGTTCATCACCTAATAAATTATTTTGTTAGTCTTTAAAGTGGTACTGTACTGCTTTTTCGTTTTGAGAGTATATAGACTAACACGGCTATCTCTGTGTTACTATGGGAGAATAGGGACTTTAACTTGTCTCTTTTCTATTTGCTAAGTCCTTGGAACATCTCTCTCGCTACTCTGAAAAGATGACCAGTGTTCAAGTTGTATGACCAAAAAAAGTTTCAAAGTTTATTCAATGTGAAAAGATTTTTTTTAATTTGTATTTATTATTTTATACTTCAGAAGTGCCTAAAGATTTAATTTTTTTATGCTTAACAACAGAAAATCACCAAAGTCTTAGATGGGATCTGGAAATTTTTAGACTATACATTTTTACTAAGAAAGTTATGAAGATGTGAAAACAAGAGCTTATAATGAAAGTCTCCATCTAACTGTTATTAGAGGATTTGCTGTTGCTGTTATCATACTGGATATTGCAACAATATTTAATGATATGTCTAAACCAGAGCACCAGACCAGGCCTCTTTCAAACACTGGGAAAATACTATGTTTTCTTTCCATCTCAATGTATCCTTCATTCTTGTTTACTTAGCTTATTAGATCTTATAGAAGTCTACATTTAATTGTCCCTCGATGCCAGGGAAAAATTATATTTGCATACTTTCCAGCTATTCACAGCATTTGTAAAATAATTGATTTTACTTTACTCTCACTTGTCAAGGTTATAGTCTTCAAGGTATTTATAATTAAACTGAACATAGTGCACAGATCGATAATGGTTTCCCGTATGTATCTGGAAGTCAGGATAGTTTTAAATAAATAAACTATTATGAAAGTTTCCATGTCTCTCATACTTCAATTATCAGCCACTGGATGGCAATGCACACTGTTCGTTCTTATTGAAAGTCATGCTTCAATATGTGTTTAAATATTTAGAGCTGCCTGTTTCTCTGGACTGTAGTCACAATTCTGCAATGAGTTCGATAATGGTGGATCTCTTCTGTGACCTGAGGATTTCTTTGCAGGATCAACCCCTGCTGAACCCATGGACACTTAGGCTACGTCTACACGTGCAGCCAACATCGAAATAGCTTATTTCGATGTTGCGACATCGAAATATTCTATTTCGATGAATAACGTCTACACGTCCTCCAGGGCCAGCAACGTCGATGTTCAACTTCGACGTTGCTCAGCCCAACATCGAAATAGGCGCAGCGAGGGAACGTCTACACGTCAAAGTAGCACACATCGAAATAGGGATGCCAGGCACAGCTGCAGACAGGGTCACAGGGCAGACTCAACAGCAAGCCGCTCCCTTAAAGGGCCCCTCCCAGACACAGTTGCACTAAACAACACAAGATACACAGAGCTGACAACTGGTTGCAGACCCTGTGCCTGCAGCATAGATCCCCAGCTGCCGCAAAAGCAGCCAGAAGCCCTGGGCTAAGGGCTGCTGCCCACGGTGACCATAGAGCCCCGCAGGGGCTGGAGAGAGAGCTCTCTCAACCCCCCAGCTGATGGCCGCCATGGAGGACCCAGCAATTTCGACGTTGCGGGACGAGGATCGTCTACACGGTCCCTACTTCGACGTTGAATGTCGAAGTAGGGCGCTATTCCTATCTCCTCATGAGGTTAGCGACTTCGACGTCTCACCGCCTAACGTCAAAGTTAACTTCGAAATAGCGCCCGACGCGTGTAGACGCGACGGGCGCTATTTCGAAGTTGGTGCCGCTACTTCGAAGTAGCGTGCACGTGTAGACGCAGCTTTAGTGACACAGATATTTGTTGACTCCTTTATGCTCATTTTGCTTCTTTTTTCATGTTCTGATATTCCAAATGAAATTATCACTAGAGTTCTTCAAATCTGCGGGTATCTGCTGTAGATCTGCAGGAAACTGCATCCGCAGATATGCATGCAGATATCCGCAGCCCATTTTTGCTGATACAGATATACCTCCAGACACAAATCTCGTATGTGTGCAGGGTACTAGTTATCACCACCAAACAGAGGTTGAACCTCTCTAATCTGAAGAAGTGGGTCTGTCCCATGGAAGCTCATCACCTAATGAGTTATCTTGTTAGTCTTTAAAGTGCTACTGGACTGCTTTTTTGTTTTCATAGTATATGGACTAGCACGGCTATCTCTCTGTTACTCTCTAATCCAGTACTCTTAGGACTTGACCAGTGCCGGATGAGCGCATTTGCCAGACCACAGGATATCAGTATTGCCTGTCTGCATTACCAACACTTTACTGGGCTCTTAGAAGACATTTAGGGGTAAATTTCAGCTAAATAACAGCACAGAACACTGAGAGCCATGACAGGTTTCAGGAAACAAACTCTATGGAAACTTGGCCACACCCATGATAAACGGTCATCCAGCTAACTAAAATCATGCCAGATCACAGATGTTGCAAGATGAGCGTAAGAGTAGGCATCTTTCAGTCTACGTAGACTATGGATCGCGCCCTTCATAGTTCCATTTGGAATCATCATTTGCAGCGTCGACTGTGACTGTGAAGGCCCACACAAGAGTGACAGTCCTTGCTGCATCTGTTGCATGTGTAATGGGCGTCTGGCAGGTCCTCACTGTGCTTCCTGTGGGCTCGCTTCTCTTCTGCTAACTGTCTGATCCTCATCTCACCCTTCTGAAGGCCCTTGTGTAGTTACTGCCTCCATCTGCTGCGATCGTCTGCCAGCTCCTCCCAGCTGTCCGGGTCGACGTCTACCTCTCTGAGGTCCCTCTTGCAAACATCTTTGTAGCGCAACTGGGGGCATCCAGGAGGTCTTTTGCCAGAGGCTAGCTCGCCATACAGGATGTCTTTTGGGATCCTTCCATCATTCATCCTGTGCATGTGGCCAAGCCAGTGGAGTCACCGCTGCCTGAGGAGGGTGTGCATGGCTGGGATTCCAGCTTGCTCAAGGACAGCGGTGGACACTCTGTCCTTCCATGATATTCCAAGGATGCGCCTAAGGCAGCGCAAATGGAAGACATTCAGCCTCTTTTCTTGGTGGGCTTATAGAGTCCAAGACTCACTGACGCAAAGGAGGGTGCTGAGGATGCAGGCTCTGTAGACTTGCATTTCGGTGTGGGTGTACAACCTGATGTTATTCCACACTCTCTCACTGAGTCTGGACAGAGTTGTGGCTGCTTTTCCGATCCTCCTATTTAGCTCAGTCTCCAGTGACGGGGTGTCAGTGATGGTGGACCCGAGGTAAGCGAACTTGTGGACGACCTCTAACGTATAGTTGTCAATGCTGATTGATGGAGGTTCATCAACATCCTGACCAAGTATGTTTGTCTTCTTTAGGCTGATGGAAAGCCCGAAGTCCTTGCATGCTTTGGAAAACTGATCCAGCAGTTTCTGAAGCTGGTCTTCTATGTGTGGCACTACAGCAGCATCATCTGCGAACAGCATATCTCTGATGAAGACTTCTCACACCTTAGGTTTAGCTTTCAGCCTTGCAAGATTAAACAGTTTCCCATCAGATCTTGTGTGAAAAAAGATGCCCTCTGTTGAAGATCCAAAGGCATGCTTCAGGAGGAGTGCAAAGAAGATCCTGAACTATGTCGGAGCAAGGACGCATCCTTGTTTGACGCCACTCCTGATGCTGAAAACATCCGATAACATGCCATCATATTGGATGGTTCCTCTCACGTCTTTGTGGAAAGACTGCATCATCTTGAGTAGCCATGGTGGACAGCCTATCTTGTGGAGCAGTTTGAACAGTCCATCCCTGCTGACCAAGTCGAAGGCCTTGGTCAGGTCAATGAAGGCAATATAGAGTGGCTTCCTCTGCTCCCTGTATTTCTCCTGCAGCTGCCTCAGAGAGAAGACCATGTCAGTGGTAGACCTATCTGTGAGGAATCCACACTGTGATTCAGGATACACCCTCTCAGAAATCTTCTGGAGTCTGCCGAGGATGAAGTGAATGAACAGTTTACCAGTGATGCTTAGGAGGGAGATTCCACGGTAATTGTTGCAGTCACTTCTGTCTCCTTTGTTCTTATACAAGGTTACAATGTCAGCATCACGCATATCCTGTGGAACCTCTCCCTCTCTCCAGCACAGGCACTGTAGCTCATGTAGGGGTTCCAGGAGGGTGTCCATGGCACACTTGATTACCCCTGGTGGTACACCATCCTGGCCTGGGGCCTTTCCTACTGCAATGCTGTCAAAGGCTTTCTTCAGTTCGTCCACAGTTGGTTCTTGATCCAGTTTGTCCATTACTGGTAGGAGCTTGACAGCATCGAGGGCTGAATCAACCACAATGTTCTTCGTGAGTGCAGCTCGGAGTAGTGCTCAACCCAACGCTCCAACTGTTTGGCTTTGTCAGTGATGACATCACCAGATTTGGATTTCAGAGGTGGCATCTTATTCTGGGTGGGTCCTACTGCCTTCTTGATGCCCTCATACATTCCCCTGAGATTACCAGAGTCATCACTGGTCTGGATGCTGCTGCATAGCTCGAGCCAGTAGTTGTTGGTACAGCGCCTGGCTGTCTGCTGTACTGTTTTTCTGGCTGCTCTGAGCTCTTGCAGGGTACTCTGGCTGGGTGAGCATTTGTACTCCAGGAGTGCAGTGCGCTTCTTTTCAATGGCTGGAATCATCTCATCGGAGTTAGCTTCAAACCAGTCATTTGTGTTTCTAGCTCTTCTTCCAAACACCAACAAGGCCGTGTTGTAAATTGTATCCCTCAGATGCTGCCATCTGGATGTCACACTGGCACCCCCAGGGTTGCTGCACAGATTCTCCTTGAGGGTCACTCTGAACTTTTCAGCTCTCTCTGAGTTTGCTATCTTTCTGGCATCAATGCAGGGCCTTCCAGTTGGTTTAGAGTGGTACAACTTCTTGGGTCTCACCTTCAGTTTGGAGCAAACTAGGGAGTAATCTGTATCACAGTCGGCACTATGATAGCTGCATGTCAGAAGGACGTTTTTGAGGTTCTCACGTCTAGTGATGACCATATCTAATTGATGCCAGTGTTTTGAGCATGGGTGTCTCCATGACACTCTGAGCTGTGGCTTGGTTTGGAAAAAAGATGTTTGTGATGCACAGATTGTGGCACATGCAAAGTTTGAGAAGGTGCTGTCCGTTTTCATTCATTTTTCCCACACCGAAGTGGCCTAAACAGGAAGGCCGTGAGTCACGATCAGCTCCAACTCTCACATTGAAGTAACCCAAAATATACAGTTGTTTGTGAGCAGGTATTTGTGCTATGGCAGTACTAAGCATGTCATAGAGCTTGTCTTTTACTTCTGGTGTGGCGTACAGGGTTGAAGCGTAAGCGCTGATCCGGTGGACAGGACCAGCACAAGTTTGAAGTATGACCTGAAGGAGTCTTTCTGATCTGCCCATGACTAATTCCACCATTTGTAGAAGGGTGTTTCTGATGGCAAAGCCAACACCATGCTCCCTGGGTTCATCTTGGGCTTTACCCTGCTAGAAAAAGGTGTAGTCCTTTTCCTTTAGATATCCCAAATCTGCAAGTCGCATCTCTTACAGAGCAGCAATGTCAACTTGGAGCCTTTTCAGTTCCTCGTTGATGACAGCCATCTTTCGGATGTCACTGATGTCCTGCAGATCTTCAGTCAAACTGGTCAGCATGGTCTGCACATTCTAGCAAGCAAGCTTAAAACTTTGATGGTTTCCTTTTCTTGTTGATTTTCTTATTGGTTTGCTTGGTGCTCAAATTTCAGTCACTTGTCAGGTTTGGGCACCTTAAGCCTCACACACCCAGTGAAGCAGGTGAACTGTGGTGGAACAGTACCCTTCTGGCTGGGGGCTGCCCAGCTTGAGGCAGGCGGTGACTGTCCAATGAGATGCGATGATCTCTCCCACCATCGAAGGCAACCCCGGCGCTCATTCTCTACACCAATCGAGCAAGAAAGATGAGTGAGTTCCGGATTAAAGAGGTTCAACCTGTACACTATTCACTTTCCTGGGTAATGATGATGTTAAGGCTCATCATACATTTAATGGGTAACAGCATGTGTTGTAAGGCAATATAACTGTAAATGTATTTACGAAAAAAAACAGCAGAAATGTAGTTGGAGTACAGACTAACATGGCTACCTCTCTGTATTCAGGAAATTGAATCAAATGGGGTATGTATACCTGTAAAAGAAAAATGATAGTCTACTGATTTTTTAATAATAACAGCTAAAAATGGTAGTGGGAAAAAGAAGTTTACAGACACTTTGAAAGAATTCAAGACTTTTCTAGGAGAAATTAGTCTGAGCATCAATATATTGATTAGATGTAATTGAATTTGGAAACTGCAGGTAAGAATAGCTCAAGAAATCAGGTGTAGATGCCTCTGTCCTTGTAACATCTGGTCAAAATAATTAAAAAAAAAGAGCAAATAGTGGCCAAACTTATTCTTTGATTAGAAATTCCACAAGGAATTAAAAAAAAAATTACGAAGGAAAGTTGTAGAGAACAGCTGGCTAATAGCAAAACAAAGATAAATTAGGTATTTGTAGTCTTTTATTTTGATTAAAGTGAATTTTGTAAAGTGGGTTCATCTATAGTAGCTACAGTTTTAAGGTTAACACAGTGAAAGTCACTTGTGCTACTTGTTTTAGATATAGAGTTTTAGGAATACGAAAAGATCCATGTTAGTAGCCAGAATATACATTTTACAATACAAAGGTTAGTTTGTTTTACAAGTTTTTGTAATGTTACAAATAAAATTATGATTACCCAAGCACGCAGAATTTTAATACATATTATGCACAAATAACAAATACAGTAATTGTCCCATCTTAATGATATTTTATACTCATCACTTCCTTGCCATTTGGTTATTGATAGAGGAATGGTTCCTCCCTGATTTTTCCAAAACGAGTTCTTTTTTTTTTAATCTTGGATACCCTTTTTTATAATGTAATTCTAATTACGCCTCATTAGAATGTATGTATGTACACAGTGTGCCCTGAAATTAGGACATGTGTTCAAAAAATGTGACAACCAGCTATCTTTAAAGAAAAACATTACATTTACATTACATTTATACTTTGCTATGTCACCTTTTTGGTATATCTTTTTCAGTAATCTTTCTTAAACCTCTGGTCTAGTATGGTTATGCTAAAATCTTACAAGTTTCAACTTGTAGGCCTTACATTTCAGCCCTACATACAGTAAACCTTCGATATAACGGACTAATGGGTGGGAGAGATGTCCGTTAAAACTGAAAGTCCGTTGTAGTGGAGGGTTTACTTAGAAGGTTTGCTTCTCTGTCTCTCAGCCGCCTGCGCTTTGCCCTGAACATGGCAGCTCCTTAGACTCCAAACCCCCTGTGCTCAGGGCTCAGCGCAGTGGCTCCTCTGGCTCTTAGCCACCACTGCTTCTGTGTCCCTCTTCTCTGCCCCCAGAGGCTGTGATCATCACCATGGCTCTCCACCCCTAGGGGAGGGAGGCCACAGTGGTGGCAGCACTCCAGTCTGTGTCCAGGGACTCCACGGCAGCAGCGGTTCCAGCTGCGGAGGTTCCAGCCATGGCCAGGGACCCTGCGACCACAGCAGTCTCAGCTGTGGAGGGACCAGTGGCATCTCTGGTGAGCTGCCATTTACAATACTGTAGAGTACAGTACTGTGCTCTACTTTCTTTGGGGAGGGAGGCTAGCAGACATCCATTGTTACTGATGTCCAGTAAAATGGGGTCTGCTGTAGTGAGGGTTTACTGTACTTAGAGACCTAATACATATTTACCCCTTCTAACTGTTCATCAACCTCATACTTTTATAACGTACATCTAAACTTTATTTAGCATACAGTGCTTCGACGTCATGTAAATTCATCATAATATCACACAATACATGAACAAGAAACCAAACTAAGCTAATAATAATTAAATGATTGGCCCTAAGGGTACAGCTACACTGCAGCAAAAGGCAGCATGGTTGTGGCTAGTTGGAGTAACTGACTTGGGCTTGTAGGGCTCAGGATGTGGGGGGCTAAAAGTATCGGTACATATGTTAAGACATTGGCTGTGAGGGCATGGGTCTCACAGTCAGGTATCTACCCTGTGCCCAAATGTTTACAGTGCTTTTAGCTCCACAACCCATGCCAATTGATTTGGTGCTGCAATTTCTGGACCATGCAAAATACAGCTGGAACTAGCTGTTAAGAAGTAAAGTAAAAAGAGGTTGTACTTTATAACGAATATTCCAATGACTTATAGAGGACTTCATGAAAATTTCTGGGTCAGATATTCAGGAAATAAGAAGTAGATGAAAATCAAAGAAGTTAATGGTATTTTCTTCAAATAAATGGTTCACAACAAGGAAAACAGGGCATGCTGCCAACAGAAAAACAAAATGACAAAGACAAGTAGAATTCACAATGGATTTGGATCTCTCTGCAGTATTTTCATCAGGATGCAGTCAAGATCACAGAGGAGAGCTGAATAAAAGAACTGTAGAACAACATCCTGATCCTTAGAAGTGCAAAGAAAATGCTGTAATGTTTTATTACTTGGTAATGAAAATTGTTTTACACATTATATATCTGAAATTAAATCAATTAGAACAAGTTCTGTGCATGTTCTCAAACTCTCAGATTGACATTTATTTATAACAGATCAACATGCACAGAATTACCTTTAATATGGTGACCTCCTGTTGCCTAAGTATTCCTCAGTACAGTGAAATTATTCTGGCTTTGTTGGCTGAGGGAATAATAGTACCTTCATATCTTACAGAGATGTTTTGAGGAAAAATACCTTTATGATTGTGAGTTGCTCAGAGAGGGAGTTAATAAAAATAACTAAAATACATAATTTTAGTGAATTTTGAAAAATGAAGCATGTTTTCATTTAAATTCTATTATACTTATATTACTGGTGTGTATTCTTTTCACCAGACTTGATTAATGCATCCAAGAACCAATATTAAGCCTAGCGTGTGAACACAGAAAAAAAGAGGTCTTACTTGAATAAAGGGACAAAGTTGCCTTGTCTTGTTTTCAGGACAACATGCTGTGCAATAATGCCAAGGATTTCTATTTAAAATACATGCCAGAATAAAACTGTTTTATAAAAAAAAAATATGGTGTATTTTCTCCATAGTAAATCATAAATAGGATTCCACTACAGCTAGGCACAGTGGGAAACTGCCAACTTTGTTCTATGCCATAGAAAGTTGAAAGAGCAAGAGAAGGAAGTTTTTCAGGCTGATTTGAAGATGGGCTATTTGTGTAAAAAAATAAGTGTTAAAACCCGGATTTCAAGAGAGGGACATATGAATGCAGCTAAAGATAAGTGCTACAGCAGCATTTTTAAATCCTCTTTCTCAAATTCAAGGCATTAATTTTGAACTGACTTAATTTATGATGCATTTTGAGTAACAGCTCCTGGAAGTTGATTAAGAGCACGTCTACGCTAGACCTGAAAGTCCATTTCAGGTATGCAACTCTAACTACAGCAATTGTATAGCTGGAACTGACATATTGGAAATCAACTTATTTGACTGTCTTCACTAAGAAAGCTCAGTGTTAGTGTTTCCCATATCAATATCCCTTACTCTTCGTGATAGTGAGGAGTATAAGGTCAACTGATAGTCCCAGAGACCATTTCTACACAGGCCACTGTCTTTGAAAGTGCAATGGTAATACATGGCCCCAAATATGCTAATGAGGTGTGGATGAAAATTCCCCATGCCTCATTAACATACAGTCACGTGATTTGGAGTCTGGAAGACTATTCTTCCGGACTCCAAAATGCCATTTAGAAGTGCGGCCCCTGGGGGATCTTCCAGAAGGAAGTCCTTCTTCCGGAGGCCCTTTCTTCCCAAAATTTTTCAGGAAGAAGGGGCCTCCGGAAGAAGGACTTCCTTCCCAAAGCATCCCCGGGGCCTTGCTTCTACATGGCATTTTGGAATCTGGAAGAACGGTCTTCCGGATTCCAAATCATGTGACATTATGCTAATGAGGTGTGGGAAATTTGCATCCACACCTCATTAGCATATTTTGGGCTGTGTATTACCATGACACTTTCGAAGACAGTGGCCTGTGTAAAAATGGCCAGAGAGATTGATTTTGCACCCCTTACCAGTTACACAAAATTGCGCTCCAGAAGATCAAAGATCAGCCCTGACTATGTCAATCTTTGCAAAAGTGCAGACAAGGCCTAAGTTTAAAAGAAGATCTAATGGGTCTAAAAATGTTGCATATGAAATATGATAGAAGCAATTAAATGCAAAACTTTTCAGCCCTTATGCTTAGGATCACAAATCTTGGGGAACTATGTCATCACTGAATAGTAGCTAGTTGCTCTCCTTCCTAACACTCAAGCCATGTCTACATTATCCCAAATCTTTGAAGATTACTAATGAGGCACTGAAATGCATATTCAGGACCTCGTTAGCAAGCCACCTGCAGTGGCTCTTTGGAATTTCTGTTTTTCGCTGCCATGCAGCTCGTCCTGATGGGGCTCCTTTTTGAAAGGGCCCAGGCAACTTTGAAATCCCCTTATTCCTATCAACAAGGGTCCCCGTCTGTACGAGCCATGTGGCATCGACAAATGGCAATTCTGAAGCGCCGCTGCCGGTGGCATGCTAAGGAGATGCTGAATATGCATTTCAGCCCCTCATTATTAATGTTCAAAATGGCCATTTGCATTTGCATTTGCATGGCCATTTTGAAGATTTGGACTAGTGTACATGTAGCCCCAGTATATGTCCACATAGAAATATAAGCATAAGGTTACTGGGATCAAGTGACTTTTGTCACATAACCCTAGGCTTGAGCATCTACAGTGCACTAGAACCCCAGATTAAAGGTTTTCTTACTCATGCTTAAACCTAAGGCCCCGGCATCCACACTGCATGGACCCAACTCAACGTAAACCTGCTCCAGAATGGTTAGTGTTCCTACCCCAGTGTCAGAACCCTTTCCCTACAAATGCATTTCATTGGAGGAAAACACTACTCTTCTTCTTGTGTCCTAACTGTGATAGCACTATTCATGGGACTCATATGCCTATGAGAAACACATGAGTACATAAACTGCTGACTCAGTAGACTGACAGCAGCATGAGCAAGGTTTATCCTGAACTACTAACCTGAAAATTGGAGTCCCCACTTCTATGCTGTCTTACATGAGCAGGAAAACATCCATGTACACCAGTTCTGAGGATAATTAAGATTTCGGTCTCCAGGTCTGTCAAACTAACTACAATGAAATGTAGCATTTATTATTTTTTTTAAATAGGTGCTCAATGGGGGGGTTGGGTTGTTTATTTTTGTTTGTTTAGTTTGAAATTTAACATGAACTTTAGTTTTCAGAGGAAGACAACTCCCACACCAGCCTGCCTCCTGCCAGCTGCAGAGTGGTAAAATGCATCCCCAGGACTTGGGGTGCAGTGTGCCAACACCTCTGCACCTCACCAAGAGTGTGTTATCTTGTTATAGGGTCAAAGGCTGGAGTCCAGTTTGAGTTCTTGCCCAAATATGACTTATTTCCTTCACCAGAAACACTCACATGAATAAGGAAAGCAGGGTGTGTTCCTTTGTGTTATCTTTCTAAGGCTGAAGACCATATCTGATAAGTCTCTGTACTGGGAAAAATAAAACTTTCATTCCATTAAATAATATTGTTACTTTACTTTTTTCTGTCCAATATTCTTGTTTGTTAGTACTTGGCCAAACTGCTCAAGAAAAGGGGAGGGTTGATTCACATGGGCTGTATAGAAAATATAGCATGGATATAAAAATAGGTATTTAAAAAAAGTATTGAACCTACAGTGACCCAAATGGAAAATGAAAAGTCATATCACTGAGTCACTCAGCCTCACTTCCTAGTCCTCCTTCTGTTGACTACAAGTGCCAAAATCCTGGCTCAATGTGGAGTACGTCAACTGTATTTTAAACTTGAAAATGAATGCAGCTCAGAGAAGGATTAGCTGCATCTGAAGCATCAGAATGCCAACTAGATGCTGCTTCCCAGCTGGAAAAATGCCATGAACATCTTTTTTAAATAATTTTTCTTATTTAAGTTGAGTTCCTTTTTTGCTTCAGTCAAAGGTAATTTGTCCAGAGCAGACCTTATCCTGATCCTGAGGTAGGCAGGGATGAGGTATCGTCAACAGGCTGAGGGGAGAATTTCAGGGTGGCTTCCACTGACCATCTGGATGGAGCACACTGTCTAAGTACTCCTGCACATGCAGCTTCATGAAGGGCAGGGGAGGGAGGCAGAGAACAGAGCAAGGACCAAGTGTATCCCCTTCCGGAGAGAGAATAGATAGGATAATTGGAATCATCCCACACTCCCTCTTATGTTGATCTGGGAACTCTACTTCTCCCCATCCCATGCAAGGCAGGTGCTTGGTCCACACTCCAATATCTGGCCCTTGCTCCCAGGCCCTTGCCCCTACCGGTGCATGTGTAGGGGTTCCAGAGCCATGTGCATTGTAAGGTCAGCAAGTGGTATCCTGCCCAAAAAATTCCTTGCAACAAAGAGGAGTCAGAGCTGCTGCCACAATCCTGTGAGGGAGTTTTTGGAACTGTCCATCTGCCTCCCTGACCGAGCACACAGCCTGGATGCTTCTGCATATGCAGCCAAAGTGAGGGTAGAGGAGAAACCTGGGAGCATGGTACAGAAAGCAGAGTGGAGATCAAGCAGATGCCTTGCAAAGAGGAGGAATGTCAGGGCTCCCAAGTATAGCATGGCAAGGAGAGGGACAACCCCCAACATCCCTGTGTCTGGGAGCCACCTTCCCCTGGGCCAATTTGCTCCCTGCTGGAGGAGAATGCCACACAACAGAGGAGAGGAAAAGGAGTTGAAGCTGCCACAGGAGGAGCAGGAACAGGGAGCACACTTGGCCAGGCAGGAATGGTGCCTGTAGATGCTTTGGAAGCTGCTTCCAGAACTGCTCCTCTGGGTCAGGAATACTGGGATACATCCTCCAGCTCAGACCCTCGAACTCTGACCCTAGGCAGAGCCCTAGGTTAGCACAATTGGTGTGTGGACACAAAAGGGTTTAAGCCCAAGCCAGGACTCAAGACTTGGATTACATTTCAGTGTAGACATACCGTTAGAAGGTCTGCGTGTGAAAGAGAACAGTGAAAAGAGGCAGTAGAAATGGGGGGAAATAAAGAGTTGTGAGATTATATATGGCCATCAAAGGGAAAGGCAAGTTTTGAATCAGATCTGGGCTGGCCAGCTGGTTGGAATTGTAGAGTTGAGGACAGATCTGAATGATTTAGGAGATATAAATATAAAATTGCTGGTTGAAACTGTGGGAGTGAATGTGATCCTTTAAAGAGCACCTACAGCACAAACAGGTGGGACTTCATGACAAAGCCCAGAGAGATGCTAATAGATAGGAAATGCTGAGTTAACAGATAAAATCAATGGAACAATTTACAATTAGGAATAGAAGCATTACAGCCCAGGTTCAAGTGAATATGAGCAGAAGAAAAGTGTCCCTTTGGACTAAACACTAGAGTGTCTTTAGGGACTTTGATGAGGACAGCTTGGGTTGAATGAAGGTGGTAGAAACCATGCTGGAAGAAATATAGGTGGAACAGAGGCAGTTCGATTAGCAGGAAGTTAAACACATGATTGAGGATTCTAGATGTGATTGAATTAGACTGGTACTTGAAAAGAAGGTGATTTTGACAGAAAGTTTTTTTCTAAATGGAAGGGATTCATGAATAAGGGATTCATGAATAAGGAATTCAAAGACAAAGCTGTTTAAAGTAAAGGAGAAGTAAAGAATAAGAGAAATAGTGAGGTATGCAAAGGCAAATGAGCAAGAGAGTGGGTGGGGGAGCATTCTCTTAGCCAGTTTTTGACACTTATAAAGTACACTGTGTAGCTCATAAGTCTCAGCCTTCTGTAGCTATATAGTGGAAAACGCAAAATATAACACCATAGAAAATAATGCCACAAGGGCATTTTGATGTATGAAAGAGGGCAAGAAATGCAGAAGAGTACTGAACCTGATTGCTTCCATCCTAGGCTTTCTGCTGTATGCACACTTATCACAAAAATAAAGGGAAAAGAGAAAAAAAAAAGGAATATATTTATGTATAACACAGTTCCATGCACCGACAGACAATAAGATAGAACTGAGGAGACAGAACTTAGTGCAGAGAAAACTGATGTGAGATGGATGTACTTGACAAGTGCATGTAAGGCAAATGATTTTCTGAAGTTCCCTAGGGAACTAGGAAAATCTATGAACTGGGTTATTTGATGTTTTGGAAACCTGGTGTGATCAATTTTCAAGTAACCTATGGTATACATACGGTATGTGTGTGGGAAGAGCGGACAAGCTGAAGTGACGCTGGCTACAAGACAGCATACTCCCTGTAAGAAGAGCAATTCCTCAGAGTCATGGAATGCAACCTTTATCAAGATGTACTCCTCAGTGAGGACACTCTTACCACGCTTGATTCATGGAGAAAGGCTATAAAAACAAAGTGAACTGCTCACAAGCCTGTCAATCAAAATATTTGAGATAGGACTAGAGTGTGATATGTACCACATCTCTGGAAAAGTGGAAAATAAAAAACAAAAAAAACCCAGAAAGTGGCTAGCCAGAATCTTTTAACTTTTGGACACTCAGGGCTTATCAACACCAGAGCTCGCTGCAGGAGTTGAGGGTATCAGAGGAACACCTCCCTGAGCAACAAGTTACAGAGACTTAAAGCAATGTCCAAACCAGGTTATGTTAGCCAGAGCACATACATAGCTTCTGCCTCTCATGGAGATGTAGTAAATAGCTGATGGAAGAGCACTCTCCGATCAGCTTAGCACATCTTCACCAGTCACACGTTACCAGGTAGCACTGTAGGCTTGCCATCAGTCTAATTCTAGGTTGAGGGAGAGGGGCAAAATCAATGACTGTTTCTATCCACTTTTCATGCTTCCAGGGTTTGGCATTCAGGACAGAACAGAGTTTTGGCTTCCAGAAAAAGGATGAATTACAAGTCATTTTGTGAAGATACGGACTAACCTGGCTACCCCTCTGACATTCTTAACCACATACATGCTTCAGGTCCTCAGTTCTTCTAGCTACATGATAGAATAAGTCTGTGTGCCCTGTAGTAGGGAATCTCACCATCAATCTGCCAGTGAAGAGAAGAAATGTGTGAAGAATGCTTCTGACTGGTAGGGCAGGGGCGTGGGAAGGGAGATAGTGAGCCAGGATTAATGGAATACAATAGAATGAGTAAGTGAGGTCTCTGGGTAGGATGACTAGTAGAAAGAGCGAAGATATTCCAAGCTTGTTAGGTAGATTTTGTGAGGAAGAGTTGGTACAAAAGTGACTGACCATTGGTAATTTGCATTCTGAGAATCACAAACTTTTATAAATCCAACATGAGGCGGTAGTTTTCACCAACATTGCATGGGAAGGTAGCTTCCCTAGATTTGTCACCTGTTTGCATGTGCAGTGTGAAACAATTTTTTGCCAGAATAATTAAAACAACAGGGACAGGGATAAAACTGCTTTGTTAACACACCACAGTGGTAGTAGGAAAGACAGGTCTTATGTTTTACTTTTTAATGCTAACAATGCAGACCAATGAATAATTACAATAGTACAAGAAAAAATTTGCTAGGTTTTTTTTTTGAGCTAGGAATAGTCTGTATAAATTGGCTTCATATTTTCCCTGAACTCCTGCTTCCCAGATGCCAACCTAAGGTTTTCCCTTTGGTTACTTAGTTTCTCTTTTAGGGTTTTAGCTGCTACCATCTGTGCTACAGTACACTCCTTTCCCCAGGCTCTTTCTTCTTAAAGGCAAGATTTGCGTGGAAAAGCTCATGGGGTCTTATTTGCTCTCAGCACCATTTGTAGTTATTTACCCCAGTACAAAGGGTGTTCAAAGTGCTACCTTTCAAATACATTAATTCTTTCCACCTCTTTTGTACTGGTATAAATGACTGCACAATGTGCAGAGCAATGAATTGGGTCCAGGGAGGGAAAAGCTGATGAATCACTCTAATTGTTCTGTCACTGTTCACATGGAACAGCTGAAAGAGGTGCCCGCTTCCTCCACTAACACTTGCAGAACTCAGGAAACAATCATTTATATCCTTCAGCTTTGATCTTGAAACGTGTGGGTAATAGGTTAGTGATACATTAACTACCCTTTCTCATTAATGGAACAGCTGATTCCAGTGAAGTTCTTTTTTTCACTGAGCTGGTGTCTGACTAGAAGTTTGAATGGCTGCAAATGAGTTTTATAAGAGGTGCAGATACATTTTTTTTTCTTGCTCTGTTTACTTAGCAACTTGGAATATGTGGTGGTCCATTTCCAATGAGCAATGGTGAGTAACCTGGTATTTACTTTTCAGTGTCTACCTTGCTGTCCATCACTTCTTTGCCCCCACTAAGTGGGATATTTTCATATTGGAAAAGCTTTTCAGTAAAGCAAGTTACTGATACTTCCCAGAGTCTCATGCAAAAGGATTTTCAATCAACACTTGATGCCTGTATGTGAACCAATAATTCTTTGTGGAAGCTGAGTTTCATGACCACAAGATCCAGGTATCATAAAATATATAAAGGCATTTAAGGTCTATACTTTTCAGTACACATGTTTCTATCTGGATGCACTTCTGAGTTACGTTTGCAAAAGGATGTACTCTAGTGGTTGCAAACTACAGCATAAGCTTCTTTGTCACATCACGAGCCCTTTCATTGGTCATTTTATCTCCTCTTTATCTCCAAAGTAGCAGTTAACCTCTAGCTGAATCTGCCTCGGGGCACGGGGTGAGGCAGGGATTAAGTACGGTATAAATTATCATAGTTGTGAAAGGGGCAAACACAGTGAGTCTGTGTCTACACTACAAAAATAACTTCGAAGCTGAGTGTCCACACACATCCTGCTTCAAAGTTAAAGTTTAGGGCTCTACTCCATTCCCAGGAATGGAGTAAGGACTTCTAAATTGGGCTTCCTACTTTGAAGTTAACTGCAAAATAAGGGACAATTTGTGTAGACTCTCTGTGGACTACTTTGAAGTAGTGCCTAACTTTGAAGTTAACATTTGAACTTAGTTCCTAATATAGACGCACCGTAAAGGGAAATGGAACATAGAGAAGGAAGAGATATATCACTAAGGGGGAGGGCCTGGGGAAGGCAGGCTGGAGACAACCAGGCAGCAACTTAGGCTTCTATGGATAGTGTCTGTAAGAAATCAAGGCACTCTTGGGAGAAGCTATTAGAGCCCCTGAGGTAGAGAATATTGGGGTAATGGCAGAAGGGCTTCTGAGGGAAAGGCATCTCAGAAGACAGCAAAGGAGGAGAGAAGGATCTCTGAAATGCTTGGGAGCAAGGAATTTCAGATTAGCCAGAGTAGGTCAGAATGATGTGATTGGATGTTGATTTGAAATCTTTAATTGAGCTTTCCTTATCCTGCAAGGGGACAAAGCTGGAAAGAGATCTGATGTGGTTCAATAAGGAGAAGTGTAAAGTCTAGCACCTGGGACAGAAGAATCCCAAGCATTGTTACAGGCTGGGGACCGACTGGCTCAGCAGCAGTATGATGGAAAGGGACTTAGGGTTATGGTGGATGAAAGGCTGGATATGAGTAAACAGTGTGCCCTTGTAGCCAAGAAGGCTAACGGCATACTAGGGTGCATTAGGAGGAACATTTCGAGCAGATCTAAAGAAGTAGTTATTCCTCTTTATTCGGCACTGGTGAGGCCACATCTGGAATATTGTGTCCAGTTTTGGGCCCCCCAGTATAAAAAGGATGTGGATTTCCTGGAGCAGGCTCAGCGAAGGGCAACAAAAATGATTAAGAGTTTGGAGCACAAGACCTATGAGGATAGGCTGAGGGGTTTGGGCTTGTTTAGTTTACAGAAGAGAAGACTTAGAGGTGATTTAATAGCAGCCTTCAACTTCCTGAAGGGGAGCTCTAAAAAGGAGGGTGAGAAACTGTTCTCAGTGGTGTCAGATGGCAGAACAAGGAGTAATAGTCTGAAGTTGAAGAGGGAGAGGTGTAGGTTAGATATTAGGAAAAACTACTTCACCAGGCGGGTGGTGAAGCACTGCAATGCGTTGCCTTAGAGAGGTGGTGGATTCTCCATCCCTTGAGGTTTTTAAGTCCCAGCTGGACAAGGTCCTGGCTGGGATGACCTAGTGCAGGTTGATCCTTCTTGAAGCAGGGGGCTGGACTAGATGACCTCCTGAGGTCCCTTCCAGCCCTGTGATTCTGTGAAATGAACTTCCCAGAAGGCTTAGGTCATTCAGAGCATAGCCAGAAATACGTCATTGCAGAGCTAACAAAATACTCATTAGGGGACACTGGAGATGACACAATGTTTTGATAAAAGTGTGCTACAGTTGTGATTTCTTCCATTTATGGTAGTATATTCAGACCTTTATTTACACTGGCTACCAGGCCACTTATCTGAAAAAGTGCAATGAGTACAATCCCAACATTTCTTTGCCTTTCCCAAGCCCTAAGCACATAAGCCTATATTCTTCTCAGCTGTTGAAAGTGATAAACTCCCAATGTTAGAGACAACCTGTCTTTGGCTCTTTCTATAGTGTAAGAGAAAGAAAAGAGCCTATCATATGCACCTGATAGAAGGCCTGAGGCCTTAGCCAAAGTGAGCAAGCGTTATACTATGAGTAACAGCCAGGCCTTGTTAAAAGCTGATGTTTGCTTGCAAGTCAGTTTCCAGGATATGAACTCAGCACCACTACTGCCAGCACTGCTAAATCACACAGAACATGTAAATATATTCCAGCAAGGCATATACAAGGACACCTCAACATAACACACAATAAAATATCAGTCCAGTATCACTTTAAAGACTAACAAAATAATTTATTAGGTGATGAGCTTTCATGGGACAGACCCACTTCTTAAGATCATAGCCATACCAGAACAGACTGTAGTCATGCATCTGATGAAGCAGGTCTTTGTCCACGAAAGCTTATGCTCCAAAATATGTGTTTGTCTGTAAGGTGCCACAGGACTCCATGCCATGAAAAGTGTAAGATGAAACTTAAGGTATGTATCACAGATTGTTTGTCTCAGCCTGTAAATGTTGGGATCTCTCAAAATAACTCTTTGTCCATCCAAGGAGGCAGAGGAAAATCCTGCCATTGCCCGAGTCCACTATAATGAGCATACAGGTATTAACCTTACTGTAGAGTCTGGTCCAGGCAAGATAGGACTATGTTTCAGTGGCAAACCTGACTTGGGTGCCTTTGTACTTTATTCAATTCTGTGGTCCTTGGTGGTTCTCTTGTAGTCTGCTGTGCTGACTTATTTGTAAAAAGGAGATAGAACATGCAGGTGGAGCACATGTATACAGGCAAATGATTTTCCTCACTGAACAGAGCAAGATATCTGTCAGGACTTCTGAACTACATTTGGTAATGAAGTTTAATTCCTGTGGCATTAGTTCTTTAAAGATTATTTAAATAAATACTTAAACTACAGTGAAACAAGAAGGGTTCTCCCATTAAGCCATTATTTCCCTTATTCTCCACTTCACATTTGAATAACAGTGAAGTAGTGATACTTCCAAGCTCTTTGCAAGTCTTTGTGCAAAATATTTTCACAATATACATAGCTGTGTGTCCTAAATAGCTCTTGTACTCAAAATGCATTATTGTCTTGGAGAATCTTGTATTATGAGGTTTACAATTCATTATATTTGTATATAGGAAGGTCAATATTAATGTATCCATCCATGAAATGCTTTGGCGTGAGTTACTGAGCTACCAACAGGGTTCTCTGCAAGGCTGGTCATACACAGTGTTAAACAAAAAGTTATCTTCACATAAAATGAGCCTCTAGAAATCACAAGTGGGTGGAAAAATCTGGTGTAATTTGAGAATAGATTGTCTCAATTGCCAACTGAATGTAAGTGTTTTTACAATTGTTTTGAGATTTACTTGGGAGTGGGAGCTACTTCACATCAATACTCTGTGACTAACCATGCAGAATAAGGCATATAGCCATAAAACATTATTATTTTCAAGTAAATAAGCTTGATACTTTTTATTTTCACTACCAAACTAGACTGCAAGAATATTGTTTTTCCAGTAACTTCTAAGAAAGCTTGGTAAAATTGATCTTTCAAAGTCTTATAAAAGCATTTAGGAAGAGGGCATAGAAAATAAAACAATTTGGTTCTTTTTACTTTCCTTGCTTTCAAATGCTTTACACGTGAATTTAAATATTCTACAACCCATTACTGCACATACTCAGAGCAGGCTGTTATTTTACAGCCAACTCCAGTTGACTTAAATGGGGTTTGAATTAGGGTCTTCATCTTCAGTATTTGGGTCCAGATATAAGTTTTGTGACCTTATAACATATAACAACACATTCATACGTTTACTGAAACATTTCATTAAAGTTTCAATTTATCATTATTTGAATATTGGCCCTCCTGCAGCTGAAATATTTGATTAAGAATTAGTGTCTGAATAAACCTACATTACATTAAGCTTTTGACAAAAGCAAACTGTATAAGCACGTTCCAAGTACATGATATGAAATTATATTTCCAGATTGTCTCTATTTACCAAGTCTCCATTTCCATTTAGTTAAGTATATATTAGTCTGGGTGCACATTAATTCTTCCAAAATGAGATCCTGAGTTTAAAGAATTCTTTTTTTCACTGAACATCACCTGCAGTGTAACCATTGTTTCTAATCAATAGACCGGGGTAGACCAATTTTCTTACTCTGAGTAACAGACAATAATTGCCAGAAGTTCAAGAGTTACAAGACATGCACAGCCTGCCATGTTGGGTGAGGCCTGCATGGGTGCTGTTTTTCTGCCTCAAGACTCTTCCCAGTGGGCCACAGACCTGAGATCTCCCACCTCACTCTGCAAGGTGGAGCATGGGGTGAGGGGGTCTGCAAGCTGCACTTTACAGGTAAAAGTACCATGAGAAGCTCACAAGCTAGGGTTGGGCCTCCTCACCAATAGACAGTTGTTTGTTCCACATTACTGTTATAAACCTGTACAATTACTGTATCTCTAGCTGGGTCAATTCCTTTTTTGATTTATTATGGAGGACAAATTCTTCTGTCAACTGTATGAAAATTATGGGTGAAAGGTATGTGCATTTAAGAATTCCAATCACTTGAATATTCCAGCTTATGTGCTAAATTTATTGAGAACATGCTGCTAAGATGAGACATAAGGCGCAACAAAATGAAGATTCTCATTTTCAGAGAGCATAGTTTGGCAATATGCGTAAGGAATTTATTCACTGTGGCATTGATACTGCTCCAGTGAAGTTCACAGGAGTTTCACTAGAGACTTCAGTATAAGTGCACATCCTGAGTGTAAGATTTACGAGGTGGGCTTAATTGCTTGGTGCCAGTGGAATTCCTGAACTAGGCTCACTGTACAATCCAAGGAGAAAATCAGACACCTAAATATGGGATTCAAAAAAGCTAGCATGCTAAATGTGGAATTGTGTATACTAGTCATTGAAAATGCTGAGGCAATGGCCAGCATCCCAAAGCCCCACTCAGGCTTAAGTCTCCATTGTAATGGACACAATTCAAACATATTAAAGAGTCACTCTGTCCCCTGAAGGGTTTATTACCGAAAGATCTTTCACATGTTCTCATTTTTTTGTAAATATAAAGGTTCTATTCTCTGTTTTATGCAAACTATAAATAAAATTAACCACCTTTGACACTAACGAAAACCCATCAAACATTAATTAAAAAGGCATCTTTGGAAGAAAACCAAATTTGAGTGGTACAAGAACTGAAACCTGAAAAACAGATTTGCCTTGAAATGACAAAGCCCATAAAGTGTTCATAAAAACAACTTCCCAAGGAAAAAACTGCTATAGAATGAAGGTAAATTATGGATGGGTAAATACAGGCAAGTGGGCTGGATCCAGTCCATCAGGGTTAGTCTGTGGTGAGCCTTCACCTCTCTATTTATCTGTGCCTCTGCAGGTATTCTGCAATCCCTGCTCTTGTTAGTCACTATTCACTCTTCGTGGAGAATGGGAGTGGTGGAAAGCTGCAATTGTCCATAACTGTGCAAGTTAGTATAGTGGTCACGGCCCACTAGGGACTAACCCTAGCGGGCCACCACAATTGTTTGGCCACAACAATGTAAATTATGCTGTCATGGCTCATATGTCCGACAACACAAGAGCACTTTTATTCAGGGATATATGTTGGTGCAAAAGTTAGTGTGCAAAGTATAATTGATTCCATTGGGCGAAGGAATCTGAGCTACCTCAAGATAAAGTGCAAACAGGAGGGACTCTATAACCCGCTTCATGAATTGAAAAAAATAAAAACTTTTTGGTCAGATAATGCACTCCTCTGTGCTGTGCTTTCTTAAGGACTACTCTGGCAAGGAATTATAAGCAAAGAAGGGGTAGGAAATGTAAATCTTACAGGTGTTCTCTTCCTCGACAAATGTGGGGGACATGAACTGCTTGTAACAAACACCATCTTTATGCAGAGTAAGAAATTTAAGACTACCTGGAAACCATTCTTGATCCAAACACTTGCATCTTTTTGACTGTTACAATCACAGCCTGAGGCATTACTAATGTCCATATAATTCAAGTTATGACTGGTACCAATCACTGTTGGAAAGATCATCAGTTTAGTAAGGTCAATCAGTGTCTGCAGCACATCCCCCACACCACAGACATGCAAAGACTGAGGGAAAACAGTACAGCAGAAACTGTCTGAGAAGCTTTCTAACTGCCTGGACACATCATTGGCATTGAAGAGCACTGGAATCAACTTAAAAATATCGTTCACAGTGCACGTGCTGAAACCTTAGCTTCTTCATTGGTATTAAAACTTGTTTCACAAAAACAATGGGGAAATCCTAGCATGAATTCAAGAAAGAAATAATTTTTGCCAGTTACAAAAGGCAATTCCTTTCTAACAAATGAAAACTTAAGGCTAATCACCTACTTAACAGCCAAAGTCTGAAGGAGGTTGTATTAGATAAAAAGAAACGGTGTCAAGGGAAGGCCTCTGAAACCCAGGGTTTCATGGACCAAGATGACACATGAAGCTTCTGTCAGGTAACAAAAGTTACATACAGGTAAAGCTCCAAATGGCCAACTTCCTTACATTCCCAGGATGGCTCCGCCTTCTTCAAGGAGAATATTATCATTAAATAACACCGGAAAGAATAGTTTGAGAGCTTACTCACCCATCTACTCTCTCAAAAGACACTACTAAATTTATTTCACAACACTCAGCACTGTGACCCTGCTGATCAGCCATCTCCCAAGGAAATCTGGCATGCCATCACTCAGACCAAAAACAATCACAAGGCACCAAGCCAAGATTACATGTGAGCCGAAGCTTTTAAAGCTAGTGGAACAATGCAACAACACAGACTTTACCATCTTCTTGACAACATTTGGATCTGTGAAGAAATTCTATTTGATTTTAAGAATGCCAACATTAGTATGTTCAAGAAAGGGAACAAACCTTTGTGTGGGAAATATAGACTTATTGTCTTCCCCTTCCTTCCTTAGATCTCCATTTTACCCCATTGTATCACATCCTTCCCCTTGACAAGGACCTCCTTCCTCAATCAGTGTGGTCTCAGTTCATCCTGAGGAATAGCCAATATGCTTCATGAGAGATGCAGAATGCAATACCAGGAACTGTCCATGGTACTCATTGAGCTAACCAAGGATTTTGACTCTCTCGACCATAATGCCCTATAGAGGCCGTGTCTACACTAGCCAAAAACTTCGAAATTGCCATGCAAATGGCCATTTTGAAGTTTACTAATGAAAAGCTGAAATGCATATTCAGCACCTCATTAGCATGCGGGCGGCCGCAGCACTTCGAAATTGACGCGGCTCGCCGCTGCGCGGCTTGTCCAGACGGGGCTCCTTTTCACAGAGACCCCAGCTACTTCAAAGTCCCCTTATTCCTATGAGCAAATAGGAACAAGGGGACTTTGAAGTAGGCGGGGTCCTTTCAAAAAGGAACCCCATCTGGACGAGCCACGCGGCAGCAAGCTTCATCAATTTCGAAGTGCCACAGCCGCCCGCATGCTAAAGAGGTGCTGAATATGCATTTCAGAGCTTCATTAGTAAACTTCAAAATGGCCATTTGCATGGCCATTTCGAAGGTTTTGGCCAGTGTAGACATAGCCAGTGGGTTCTGTGTTGTTTTGTCTGACAACAGAAATTCATTTCCATCATTGCACAGCTCCATGATGGAGCGGCTGCCACCATTTTGTGCAATGGGTGAGAAACCAAGCCATTTATCCTATGTACCAGCATCAAGCCAACACTCTCCTCCATTTATCTTCCCATGATCCTGATTTTCATCCATGACCATCTTCCTGACAGAATCAAAACTGGGTATAAAATGGATGGCCAGCTCTTTAATCTCCAATGTCCCCAGACAGAATCTACGATCATGAGAACTGGCATATCTGACTTTCAAAATGAAGGTGACTGTCCTTCTTGCATACACAGAGGCCTCCCTGCAAAGCACATTTGCATATGCCTGTCACAGCCTACATTGGGAAAACCAACTTACTCTAGCAGTCCTTTCCTGCACAAACTGCTCCTACTGCTCCAGAAATCAACATCAACAGAGAACCCCTGGAAAATGTAGACCATTTTGTCTTTCTTGGCAGTCATCTTTCTCTAACAGCCAGCATTGACACTGAACATGAGATCTTTTGAACCATCACGTCTTCTGGAAGGTGAAAGTGGATTTTCAATGACAGGGATCTGCAAAAAGTTACCAGGATCTTGGTTTACAAAGCAGTTGTCACCCTCCACCTTATCCATCCGTGTCAGACCTGGGTAACCTACAGATGACCTCACAAGTGGCTGAAGTGGTTCTAGAAGTGCTTCCTCAGGGGGTTCTCAGGATCAGCATTCTCTCTGAAGCCCACATAGAAACAGAGGTAATGAAATACCAACTCTGCTGGGCTGGTCACTATGTACATATGCCTGACACTTACTGCCAGAAGCAACTACTCTTCTCTCAGTTGTCAAAGAAGATGGTCTCACAGAGAGTAGCAGAAGCATTTCAAAGATGTAATGAAAGTACTCCTTGAAAAGGTGAACATCAACCCAACAAACTGAGAAGACTCATCAGGGAAGGGGGCACTGTGACTCTGTGCCATATTCCAACCCACAGCTCACTTTGAGGAGAACAGACATGTTCCTGAGATGGAGGAGTAACAAAGGAAGAAAGAAATGGTACAACACTGCAGCCAACAACTATGTCACTTCCCAGAGTACACCTATCAGTTCTGTGGGAAAATCTGTAAGGCAGGAATTGGGCTCCTCATCCACTTAAAAAATCACCAATGAATTCCCTTGCCAAATGTCAACCTTGCCTTGCAGGTTATATTTTGAGTAGTTAAGATGGTCAGTAAGTGAATATAAAAAAGGACATGGACAGTTAATTTGTTCTGGCAACAGTGGAAGTTAGGGAGGTGACTTCTAGCCAGACTTACCCTCTTTTGTGTTATTCAAGTTCTTATTTAAATGCATATTTTGGGTAATTCTTTTTTTTTCAAATTGCTATCATTTTTATGGGACTCTGTTTTCAGTGGTCCAGGCTCTATAAAATATATCTGTTCTAGCAGTGGTATTTCAGTGTGCAGCTCGAGGACTTTCATCAAATATCTAGTGTTTATTTTCAGTTTCAAACTTGAAATGCCTGAGAGTTTGGTGGGGTGGGGGGAGATTTTCTAAGGCACCAGTAAGATTTAGGTACCTCATTTTTCAAGAGTCCGGTCCATAATATCCACCTGTGATCTTGAAAAACATGATAGACTCATTCAGCTATAGGCACAAAAGATAGTAATCTAATCAAATAACGGAAAGCTTTAGTTATCTGGCCAATAACTGTGGCACAGTTACGATACATTTCATATGTAATATATGTTAATACTTTGGATTCAGCCTTAATGAAAAGTGGATTAATATTCAATATTCCTCCTCTTGGAGAGGGGAGTATGGACCTGCTACCCACTCAGTTAGGGTGGCACATTGGGTATAAATAGTTATGGGGCTCCAGAAGTACAAAGCAAAGTCAGGGTGTGTCTCAGTAATTTTCCAAGTGGAAATACTGACAAAGATGAGCATGACTAATGAAGTCCTACTGTACAGCTTTATTGTGGGAGTCAGAAGATGGCAGTCTTCACTCATTGTTAAAAAATGCTGTCAATCTAACTCTAAGGAGAGCATATGAAAACTGAAGGATAAAATATATTTGTATTTTTGTCTGTATCTTAAGTGCCAAATTTTAATTTGCACTAAATTTTAAAAATGTAGACATAACTGTGTTTTCCTGTTATTCTATCCCTGAGACTAGTCATGAAAGCACAATGTCTGTTAATATGCAAACAAGAAACAAATATTTAGACTAATTTGAACCAAATATCAAGCCAAATAAATTCCCAATTCTGCAAGGATCTAGTTATGTCCTTAACTCTAAGCATCTGAATAGTCCCCTTTTAAGATCTTTACAAGGTTACTATTAAACTCACAAGTTTTCTACAGGATTGTCTTAATTTAAAATACTATTTACGGAAACAATATGTTCAACAACTGTTCACTAGCTCTTTTAATTCAGAATAGGTCCGTTGACTTCAGAAGTGCATCAATATACACCTGAGGCTTATCTGGCCAAATATGTGTAAGTGGTTATATGGTCCTTATTTTATTCATTTATTATGACATATAGCCACATTTCTCTGCATTCAAGAAATGAACAAAAATGCCCAAATTACAATATTGCACACTTTAACAATATATAACTAAAGAATTTAATAGTGCTTAGAACTTACATAGGATGAGTTTACTTTGTATATGAAACAGAGGGGTCGTTTTCTGTAAGAAAATTAAAATAGAATTTAAAAAAATGTTTGAGTTGGAAATATCAGCTTAATAAATCTCGTAACATTAAGCATTAACTTTGTGATCTGACCATGAAAATTTTGTTGCCTCTGTTATTTAATCGTGTGTTTGTATTCATCAAGTTCTCTTGTCAGCCATTTTGTAAACAAAGCATCCATACAATAAACCCTGATAAAAAAGATGCAAATAATCTCGTAACATAATCTGTTTGAAGTACTGTAGCAACAATATATATGAAGTAATACATAATAGTATAAGTCACAAGATTGTGATGATGGCCAAAAATACTATCTGTGAACCAACAGCATATCTAAATGGATGGCAAAAATACAACTCCCTGGAAGAAAAGAAACACGTTTTCATTTTTTTTTTTTGGACTGGGGTGACTGAAATATCTCACTTCAATTTTTAAACTTTTGGGACCCCCCCAAAGAAAAATGAAAATTTGTTTTGACAAGTTTCTCAGTTTTCATAGACTAGACATCGTCTAATAAAAATAAATTAGGAAATTCCTGACCAACTCTCATTTTAATTTCAGCAAAACTATTTGTCAACAGCTCTAGAATTCATAGACAAACATATACATAACTGAGAAAATTGTGAGCACTGTACTTTTATACATGCAAATCATGAAAATGGTAATTTTTTTATTTTTTTTTTAACGACAAGTAAAGCACACATTTATCTAGTTGTAAATGTCTGGGGTACATGTCTTGCAATAAAGCCATTTCTCTTATCTGCATGTAAGAGAAGATTGCTGCAATAATGTTTGAAATCACCAGTCTCTAAATTATATTTTAAATAAGTGTTTTGTCACTTACACTGGTGAGTCCAGCTGATGTTCAAATGGGGGCACATTGGCTACCTCATCCACTGTCAATGCTGCCTAAGGTGAGGCACATAAGAGTTAACTCTCAAGCCTCTGCCACTGTCAGGAGAGAGAGGTAAGACCCCATTCATAACAACAAGCTAGAAGCTATTTTGAGAGAAGACTGTCCACAAGATTTGGATAATCTGGCATGAATCAGAGAATGCTCCAGATTCTGGTGGGGATGATATTTAGCCAGTTAACATTAGTATAACCACACTGACTTCAAAACTCCTTTGAATGTCACTTTCACATACACCTGATTTCTGATCCTCATCCACTGGTTTCCTGTTATTGCCCTAATATTTTATTTCATTAAAACAGATTTTAATATACCAGATATAACGTAGGGTTATATGAAACTGCTTCGGATGCATAGAAGAGATATCCCATTACCCATTTAACTAATTCTTTTGGGAGCTCTGTGGTATACAATCAATAAGTAAATAAAAATATATATTTTACCAGTTTGGAAGCATAAAAATTCAGCTACATGGTCATGATATTCAGAAATCTTCATTTGTGAAGATTGTCTCTTCTGGAGCTGTGAAAACAATTAGCAAACGCATCATGGGGGGTGGTTGTGAATTGTCTAGAAATATTTTTTACTTCTCAAGATATCACTGAATAATTGCTACAAGTGATTTTTGCCTGAGAGCAGATTTAATCAGATAACTGATTTTTTGACATTATAGGTCCAAATGCTCTCATAAAATATCTAAACCATGGCTACGTCTGCACTAGCCCCAGACTTTGAAATGGCCATGCAAATGGCCATTTTCAAATTATTAATGAAACACTGAAATACATATTCAGCGCTTAATTAGCATGCCTGCGGCCGCAGCACTTCAAAATTGCCATGGCTCACTGCTGCGTGGCTTGTCCAGACAAGGGTCCTTTTCAAAAGGACCCTTGTCTGGATGAGCCGCGCAGCAGTGAAAATCTGTGGTGGGAGGGCAGTGCCATGGGATGAATGGCACTGAGAGCTAATTGCCCTTGGCCCCACCCTATTCACTCGTCTCCCCATCCCTTCCAGGGCACCAAGCCAGACACCCCTTCCCTCCCTTGATCTGGCCCCTGGCTCATGGTGGCTGTTAGCACCACTGGAGATATTATAACTTAGAGTGAGATGGGATGAGCCAAATCAGGCACACCTCAGTCAATATGAGCTCTCCATTATTCCTATACTTGTTTTCAATATAAGGTATAGAGACTGGATGGATAGGGAAGACTTTGAGTCATATAAAAGGGAGATGATAAGCAGAGATATGAGCAATCTGTTGCTAACCATATAATCAATTGCTTGACTACATCTGTAGTCATTTGCAAAGATTGTCTAAGAAAAGAGAATTAAACAAGCTAACCCAAACTGGCTACAGACAAAACAATAAAATACAAACAGGAAAGTTGATGTTATAAGTACTCCTCGGAAGGTATTTTCAACACTGTGGTCACCTTAACCAAACTGTGCTCCAACATATGCATTCACAGGAAGCCATATTTATAGCATGACTGGTTACAAGCTAAATAATGAATTTCTCAATCAAACTTTTTACCTTATTTTTTTCCTGGCATCTTTCCTTTTTTGTGATTTTTGGAAATTACATTCCAAGACAGTCGCCTTTGAAGGTACTTCCCATGCTTATACAAGGCCAAGAGATTCATATATATTTTCTGCCAAGTTTCATATTTTTCACATGCCAAACTTTGCAAACTCTTATGAGATGTTTAGCATGGGTGATCAGAATAGTGGGGAAAATCATAATATATTCAGCTAACAACTTCTTGACACCTAACTAATATTAATACTTGAATACAATACCTATGACTGTATGTGAGGTGTAATACATGTTGTGGTTTGCAAAATTCAATACAACTGTAACATTTAAACAGTTTACCTAGCAGATATACAGACAGGGATGACCCATACATTTTGAAAAAAAATGCCTTCTGACTTCTTTTGAAGCTGTATTATTTTTTAAAACATTGCAATGATTATTAGGTATTATTTGAGAGTTAGATATAGTCCGTTGAAAATACTTTTAACAGAGGTTTTTTTGTCATTGTTATTACAAAAAGCAAGACACAAATGTTAGGCTCAAATAGAAACATATCCTACCAAAATCTTGCCTCCCACTGAGTTCTTATCTTTGAATGGAAATGCACATGCCAAGAATTATACCATGGTAATAGGGTAAGGAGAAGCCTCTCTTGTTTTTTCTTTTAACAAAAAAGTGCATCCCAGGGGCATTGAAATTGCAAATCATTGTTCAGTGTGTCTCAATCAATAGGACTACCTAGTAGCTATAGTGCTATAGTGATGTAGTTTTGTGATGTCTTGTTCATGTTAATATGAACACTCAGTTCACATTTTTGTCTGTAAACATTTAAGACTACCAAAACAAAAACAAAAACAAAAACAAAAACAGCCAGTCAGTGTGCCCTCACTTGGATCATTCATTTCCACCATTCAGCATTAAATTCTTAGGTGATCTCTTCATACAGGAAATTCACTTTCTTCTAAGTAAAAAATCAGCTCTTTGGTCACCTTGGCTACGTCTACACGTGAAGCCAACATCGAAATAGCTTATTTCGATTTAGCAACATCGAAATAGGCTATTTCGATGAATAACGTCTACACGTCCTCCAGGGCTGGCAACGTCGATGTTCAACTTCGACGTTGCGCGGCACCACATCGAAATAGGCGCTGCGAGGGTACGTCTACACGCCAAAGTAGCACACATCGAAATAAGGGTGCCAGGCACAGCTGCAGACAGGGTCACAGGGCGGACTCAACAGCAAGCCGCTCCCTTAAAGGGCCCCTCCCAGACACAGTTGCACTAAACAACACAAGATACACAGAGCTGACAACTGGTTGCAGACCCTGTGCCTGCAGCATGGATCCCCAGCTGCCGCAGAAGCAGCCAGAAGCCCTGGGTTAAGGGCTGCTGCCCACGGTGACCATAGAGCCTCGCAGGGGCTGGAGAGAGAGCATCTCTCAACCCCCCAGCTGATGGCCGCCATGGAGGACCCAGCAATTTCGATGTTGCGGGACGCGGATCGTCTACACGGTCCCTACTTCGACGTTGAACGTCGAAGTAGGGCGCTATTCCGATCCCCTCATGAGGTTAGCGACTTCGACGTCTCGCCGCCTAACGTCGAAGTTAACTTCGAAATAGCGCCCGACGCGTGTAGCCGCGACGGGCGCTATTTCGAAGTTAGTGCCGCTACTTCGAAGTGGCGTGCACGTGTAGACACAGCTCTTAGGTGTTATTCAATTCACATGTCTTAAAAGACTCTTATCAGAAGATCTATTACTATTGCCATTAACTGGTATTAATTCACTTAATATACTTCCAAAATATCAACTTGCCAGCTGGAGAACCTCTCACATATATTGTTGATTCAAACTGATACTAAACCATGTCCTGAAATTCCCAGGCCTAAAATGAAATGAGATAACCCTACAAAAGATTTTTTTTTCTGAACTTTCTCCAAACAATCTTATAAAAGATGGCACTTTATATTTCTATGCACACTTAACTCACGAAGATGCATCTTCAACAATAAAATGGCAAAGTATTTAAAGTCTGTTTCATTGCTGTTTAAAACTGCCTAAAAATCATCAAATATTCATAAAAACAATGAGAAGTCCTGTGGTACCTTATACAGTAACAGATTTTTTTGGAATATAACCTTTCATGGGCAAAGACCCTCTTTGTCAGATATACGGGAATGGAGATTCCAGGGGCATGTCTAATACTAGAGGCTCATGAAAATAAGGGATTAAAAATCAAAAGGAAGGCCAGAGTTGATGAGATCAATTCAGTCAGGGAGGACATGGCCCTCTTCCAGCACCTGCTGTGGAGGTGTGAGCTCCAAGAGAGGGGAAACTGCTTTTGTAACTGGCTAGGCATTCCCAGGCTTTGTTCTATCCTTGATTGGTGGTGTCAAATTTGCAAATTAATTGTACCTCTGCAGTTTCTCTTTGGAGTTTATTTTTGAAGTTTTTGGTTGCAGGATGGCTACGATAACATACAAAAACCTGTGGGAGAACAATTCAATCTCCCCGAACACTCGGTAGCAGATTTAAAAGATCACAGTTGCTCCCAAAGTTGCTTTGCTAACTCTGAATTGATTACCTACTGTCAGGTACCAATTTGTCATGACAAGTTTTCAAAGAATAATCATTACTTGCTTCTCCCCTTTCAGAGCAGGTCTCTGTTTAGTGTTACTGCACGTCAGAGCTATAGAAGGCTCTGCATAAAGTTCCTTGAAAGTGGCTCTTCACATTCAAGATTTCTTCTGCCCACTGCTTACTGTCCCATAATTGCATTATGATGCTATCCCACCCATCAGTGTGGCTTCCAGCTGCACAAAGTGCCCACCCAGAGACTACTGTGCTTTCAAAAGGAGAAGCTGGTTTGTCCTTTCTCCTCCTTTCTTCTATGGCTTGCAGCGGGACAGCTTGAAAGACATTGCTGCTGTTGTCCATGTTCTGAAAACACTTAGGGATAGATGTGAGATATTTGTGATCACAACAAGAGCACAAGTTGAACAGGCTCCATCCTTCTCGGCCTATGCTATATGTGTGGCTAAGTCAGGCTCTGAGAAAGAAGGAGAATAAAAAAAACAAAGTTGGTTTCCTTTGGGAGGGAGGGAGGACTGCATCATGGGAGGTTGTTTCGATGTTGCCATTCTCTCCATTAGGCCCATGAGTCCTCCAGTCCTCCTGACAATAGTTGCACTCTGGGATAGCTACCCACGGTGCACGGCTCGCAGCAATGATGCAAGCGCTGCTTTTGAGGATGTGCTCCACAGACATGTACAATTGACTTAATTACTGGGGCGGCTGGATGTCATATTACTTATGTTTGTATCGCAGGCATGCACTAAGTGTGAGATTGTAATGGGCAGACAACACAATGTATACAATTCCAATTGCTTTCAGTGAAGCCCTGTTTTGTATCATCAAAGCCTAATTTATGAAGTGAAGCAAAGCATTTGAATAAATGGAGTTTAGAGTACATAGAGCACTGACATTTAAAAAGGTTCTTTGAAATAAGCTTAGCTCTATGACAAAATCATTATGACTATTACGGCACTATAAGAGAAAAAACGGATGGAAATGATACATGTCTTCAGAGAAGATATGGGGAACTCCATATTTTCAGGACAATAATCTAAGAAGCAGTAATCATTCTTATTTGCATAATCTTACAGTACTCTCATTAATGAGAAGTGCATATTTGACAAATGAATTTTATGCCTCTTTTCTTTTGCAAAAAATCTTATTTTCCTGAAAAAAGACTACTGAATATTTCATTACGTATGATTGTGAGATCATATTTTGCTAGGAAAGCTTGGAGCAATGATTTCAATTAATGAGATCAGTTAGAAAAAAACCCTCACATTTAAATATAAGGTGCTGGAACGCACAATTCAGATGCAAAGTAATTTTTTCCCTGCAAGGTAGATATTGTATAATATGTTTCAATAACTCCTCTTAAAAGTTTCCTACATGAGAAGTAGCTGGAAGCATTATTATAATGTTGAAATTAATCTTCAATATATTTCAATTTTAAGGGACATGGAGACATATGATCACATTGATATTTTGGTTCCTTCTGAAATTGTTAAGATAATGAGCCTGAACTAATAAAGATCCTATTTAACATTATGATAATATCGTCTGCTTTGCAAGTGAGTTAATGGTTGCTATTTATAAACATGTACATATGGTTTTGAGTATTACCATACCATTAAAACAATAAGTAGGATGCATAAGCTGTGATGCAGAAATCTGAACAGGCTTTAAGCTGTATTTACATTCACGTGTAATAGTAAAGATGTAATTTGCCAGAATTGTGAGAGGTAATTTTTAAATAGTGACCAGGTAATTAGTTTGTTGTGAAAACTAACTTTGTGGAGATGTTCAGTGAAAGAAATGGGAGACCTTTGGAAAAAGGGTGCTTGCTGCCTAGGTCTCCTCCACAGATCATAAAAGTGTGTCCATGTAAAGTTGGGAGCAGTCACTATTCCCTTCATTCACTGTATAGATCCCAGAAAAAGATATATGCCTGCTCTGCCATTATCCTTCTGTTAGCTCCCTTCAGTAAAGTGGTTCCCTTTCTAAAAACTTAGGAGGTACACAATAGAAAAGGATCCCCTCTTGCAGACTTCAAAGAGATAGCCGAAGTGGGGCAGAGGATGCTGCTTGTTCTTTATTCTCTCAGCTTTTGCACATTAAGGTTAAAGTTGAGGCTGAAAGGAAATATTATATGGGTCTACACTGCAGCAATTCTTCGTAAGAAGTTCTTCTGGAAGATCTCATCTGAAAAAAAAACTTATTTTGAAAGAGTGCATCCTCACACAAAAAAGTGGATAAAAAGAGCAATCTGCTCTTTCGATAGTGTCCACACAGCCCCTGCTCTTTCAAAAGAATGGATGAGTGATCAAAAAATCTGGCACCATAAGGACTGCTCTTTTGAGAAAAGGGACTGCAGGGCATCTACAAAAGTTTATTTTCCAAAAGAATCTTTCAGAAAGAGGCAATCTTCCTCATCTGGGAGAGGAAGAAGGCCACTGGAAAAAAAGTGCTGCGTTCTTCCAATTTACTATTGAAAGAACACATTTTGTCTATAGACTCTCCACAGGATTTTTCGGAAGAGATCCAGATTTTTCAAAATAACTTGCCGGTGTAGATGTAGCTCTAGCGTTTTCAGTGGGAATACAGATAAGCCAAAGCTTTTAGAAATCCTATTCAAAACTCTTTAAGAGAACATAGCTTTTATGCTGTGGGGAGAGGTGGCAAAAACTTGGTCATCTTGTGTCTTTCCTTTATATTAAAGAGGGGGACTAAGCTTGGCCTTTCAAGTGTTTTGTATATCTTGATGGTTCCACTAGGGAGAGGAAGGCCACTCATAGTTATGTCACTAGCTTAGGGCTGAAGAGTATTGGATTCAACTCCCTGCTTCACTGGGAAACTAGGAAAGTTATGTACTTTCTTTGAACCTTGGTGCTCCTTTAAAAATAGCCAGGATAGCACCTACCAAGCATGTCAAATATAAATACATTAAAGACTGAGATATGATCAAATACTATGTGAATGAAGGCCTTGTCAGTATCTGAGATAGCACTGTCTGTGACCAACTGTTGGTAAGAACTGCTATATAAAGGGCAAAATTCTCATGCACGAGTCAAAAGATTTAAGGTTTGAAAGTCAAAAGGTTTAAGACAAAAAGGATATCTAGATGTCTTCTGGTCTTCTGTGTATCACAGCCTGCTTCCACCCAGCATCCCCATGATAAAGTTAGACAAAAGAAAATAAGACTGTATGGCTGTGTCTACAAGTGTATGCTACATCGAAATAGCTTATTTCGATGTAGCGACATCAAAATAAGCTATTTCGATGAATAGCGTCTACACGTCCTCCAGGGCTGGTGCTGTCGTCGTTCAACGTCGATGTCGGGCAGCTCCATATCGAAGTAGGCGCTGCAGGGGAGCATCTACACGCCAAAGTAGCACACATCGAAATAAGCGTGCCAGGAACAGCTGCAGACAGGGTCACAGGGCGGACTAGCACTTCCGGGGCAATAGCTAGCCGCTCCCTTAAAGGGCCCCTCCCAGACAAACTCAGCCTGCACAGCATGTGGTTTGCAGAGCCATAGGCATGCACACCTTGGCGACGCAGTTATGGACCCCCAGCAGCAGCAGCAGCAGCAGCCAGAGGTCCACCCAGCCGCCCCTGCAGGAGCAGTGCTCGCCCTGCTCAATGCCATGCAGGAGGCAGCGGATCACATTCTAGCCACAGAAGAGGAGCTGCCCCCAGCGGAGGAGGAAGCAACCCCAGACCCTGCAGACCCCCGCCCCTCCCCGCCACACACACCGCCGGCTGTGGAGCTACCCCACGAGCACCGACTGGTGGGAGCAGCTGGTGCTCGGTGAGTGGGACGAAGACCGCTGGCTCTAGAACTTTTGTATGAGACGGCAGACATTTCTGGAGCTCTGCCAGTGGCTCACCCCCGCACTGAGGCACCAGGACACCGCCATGTGGTGTGCCCTCAGTGTGGAGAAACGGGTCGGCATCGCTGTCTGGAAGGTGGCCACTCCAGACAGCTACCAATCCGTGGGCCAGCAGTTTGGAGTTGGCAAGGCCACCGTCGGGGCTGTCCTCATGGAGGTAAGAGGACCCACAGGGAGGGGGAGGCAGCCCTGGGGGTGGAGAGGAGCCCTGGTGATGGAGGGGAGCCCTGGGGAGGGGAGGGGAGGGGAGCCCTGGCAGGGGAGGGACAGACACACCCTGCACACCCCTCCTCATTGGTGCTGTCCCATGTCCTTCCCCTGCAGGTCATCCGTGCCATCAACGCCCTGCTTCTCCACAGGCTCGTGCGGCTTGGGGACCTGGATGCCACCATCGCGGGGTTTGCTACCCTGGAGTTCCCAAATTGCTTTGGGGCTCTGGATGGGACCCATATCCCCATCCGTGCCCCAGAGCACAGTGGAGGACGCTTCTTGAACAGGAAGGGCTACCATTCAGTGGTTCTCCAGGCCTTGGTGGACAGCCGGGGCTGCTTCCTGGACATATATGTTGGCTGGCCTGGCAGCACCCACGATGCCCAGGTATTCTGGAATTCAGGCCTGTGCCACTGGCTGGAGGCGGGGACCTACTTCCCCCAGCAGGAGATCCCTGTGGGGGACACCACAATGCCCCTCTGCGTCGTCGCAGATGCGGCGTACCCCCTCCGGCCTTGGCTCATACAACCTTACACGGGCCATCTGTCAGCCAGCCAGGAGCGCTTCAACATGCGCCTGAACCACATGCGCCAGGTGGTTGAGCGTACATTTGGCCACCTCAAAGGGCGCTGGAGGTGTCTCCTCACCCGCCTTGATGCGGGCCCCACCAACATCCCCCAGATTGTGGGCGCATGCAGCGCCCTTCACAACCTGGTGGAGAGCAAGGGGTAGGCACTCTTGCAGGGCTGGGCTGTGGAGGCCGGCAGGGCTGACGTGCAGCCACCCGCTGCCCCCAGTCGCCAGGTGGACCCTGAGGGGATCCAGGTCCAGGACGCCCTGCGGTCCCATTTCGACGAGGCCGCGGGGTGAATGCTGGCAGGTCCCCACTGCACTCCCCCCCGTTAGCCGGTGGCCAGGTAATGTGCGGTGGGGTACCAACTATGCCCTTCTTACCGTCCGAGTTTAAAACTGCAAGAGCAGGGAGCTTGTCGCTGCAAGCAGCCAAGACAGGCTAACGGATTCCCCTGGGTCCTAAACAACCCAGTTTTTTACTGTTAGAGCAGGGAGCTGCTTGTCCTCTCACCCACGGCCAGGCTGTAGTAACCAAACGGTTACAGTTCTTTTGTTGTGCCGGCTGTGTTGTAGTGACAAAAGGAAAACAGGGTCAGGCTTAGATCTTAACTAGTTACAAGTTTATTAAGCTACAGTTAGAAGTGTGTGGTTAGAAGAGGCTATTGTCTACTTCTTATATGCTAGCAAAGTACAGGTGTTAACAAGTTACGTTACAATCCAATACAAAGATATCTGTTACCATCTAACACAATGATATCTTGATACAACGACGTCTAGTTACAGAGCTGTAATTCTTTAGCTGTGCACAAAAAAAAGCGGAGACCTAGCATGGGTATATCTTACCCTCTCTGCATCTCTCTATACCAGCGTAGCCAAGCCGGATCGGTCACTCAATTCTGTGGAAAGACGAATACGAAGTTGGGCGTCCCCAGTTGCGGACCTCGGGAGGCAACCACCTGACCCGACCAGCAGGTAGTTGGTGGAATGCACTCAAAGTTAGAGTTCTGCTGGACCCACCTTTTATACCCCTTTTTGGGTTACGTATTCTCTTTCTTATCTAAGGTGCCAGATCACACTGGTCTGTCTTTGTGACGCCAGTTTGTTACAAGGGCAATTCTTACTTAATTTGCACTTGTAAGACAGGAGATAAGCAATTTGAGAGTACAGGACATTCTTTTTGTGTGGGCGGGGACTTCAAATTCATCAATGCCAGCTGGGGTGATTTCCTGAGGCTCCCCCCGCTCTCTTGTTGACAGTTTGGCCTGTTAGCCTTCTATCTGTGCTTTCTGTTTCTCAGGGTCACGATGAGCTAGCACATCTGGGCCTCAATGAGGGCATCAAAGACTGTGCTGTCAGCAGCCGTTTCCGTGCCCTGTGTGCTCCTCAGTGGGGGGGGGGCAGCGAGCAAGCTGGTTTGTAAGGGGGAGACTTTGTCTGGCTACACCCCCATCCTCCACAACACTCCCTGCCCCTAAGCCCACACCACAGAGCACCCAAGACCCCCCCCCCCACTTTTCTTGCAAATAAAAATAGACCAGTTGTTCGTGAAACCACCAGATGTTGAATTCTTATTATGATTATATTATTTACAACAAACATATATATTATACATATTATAATGATGATAAGCAAAAAAAAGGGGAAGACAAGGAAGGGGAGAACTATTTACATGGGGGGGCAGGTATCATAACATAACAGGGGTCTAATACAAACTATATACAAAACACAAGTAAAAGGGGATATGTACAAAGGGGGGGGGCACGTCCTGGGCCCTTCACCCGCTAATGTCCAGCACTGGGGGTGGGTGGCCATTACCTGCGCCTTGGCCTCAGCCCTGGCTGGGGCTGGCTGGGGGCCAGGCGGACCGGCAGATATGGCCGGCGGGTGTCAGCAGGCCCCAGGTCCCCCTCGGCAGATGGCCCCTCGGTGGCGGACGGCGGTGGGACGGCGGGTGTAGCAGCAGGTGGAGAGGTGGGTGGAGCAGGCAGGGTGGGCAGAGCGGCGGCCGGCACGGCATGGGGGGCCATGTAGTCCGCGAAGCGCTCAAATGTGCTCATAACGGCCCCCCTTGCCTCCTGGCACCAGGCCAGTGCCCGCTCCTGCAGATGGAGGCACTGCTCCTCCACCCGCAGGCACTGCTCGGAGACCTCCAGCTGCCACCGGAGGATCGCCAGCAGCTGGGGGTCTGTCGCCGTCCTCGGATGGTGCTGGGTCTGCCGTTGTCCCCGCCCTGGGGCTGGTCGGTGCTCTGCTGAGGGGCTGGCCTGGAGTGATGGCCCTGGTGGGCTCTCCAGGACCACTGACACCTCGCTGGCGCTCTCCGGTCCCTCCGATGGTGCAGCTGCGGAACACAGCGGGGGAAGAAGAGTGGAGACAGCTGTTAGTGTGGGCCCCGAGCCATGGCCCTTGTCCCCCCACCCCTCTGCTGCAGGTTCCCCATCCCCGTCCCTGGGAGATGCTGCTGCTGCTGATGGGTGTCCCACCCACCTCCCCCCGGGGGACCGTAGGTGCCGCTCCCCCCATCCCCAGGGATGGGGCATGGCACTGTCGTGCTGGGGTGGCAGGGGTTGATGCACTCTTCTGAGGGACATGCCACTGCTGTCCTTGGGGCCATGGTCATCTGGGCATGTGGAGGGCCCTGGTCATGTCTGTTGCCCCCACCCCTCAACCCCGGGGGTGTGCACCGGGGGGGTACATACCTGACGGTCTGCTCCCACGGTCGGGGGACACCCGGTGGGCGGATGCCCTGCCGGAGCTCCGGGATGGGATGGTGATCCAGAGCCCCCATCGCTGGAGGAGGATCCTCCCTCCTCCTCCTCCTCCGGTGTCCCATGGGTGGGCTCCTGGGGGCGGCCCTGGGGAGTGGGCCTTGCCTCCGGGGCAGACTCTGCCTCCGGGGACTGCTGGGGCTCGTCGGCCGAGGTGTCAAGAGTGGCTGGAGGGGAGGAGGTGTGCCGGGGGCCCAGGATGGCCCTGAGTTCCCTGTAAAAGGGGCAAGTGACGGGGTCGGCCCCAGATCGGCTGGCCGCATCCCGGGCCTGGGCGTAACCCTGCCGCAGCTCCTTCACCTTACTCCTGACATGGTCAGGAGTGCAGGCAGGGTGACCCCAGGCAGCCAGGCCCTCGGCCAGCTGAGCGAACCCATCCGCGTTCTGCCTCTTGCTCCCCATTACCTGGAGCACCTCCTCCTCGCTCCAGAGCCCCAGCAGGTCCTGGATCTCAGCCTCCGTCCAGGAGGGGCCCCTCTGCCTCTTCCCCAGCTGGCTGCCAGCCTGGGAGCCCTGGCTCCCCTTGCGGGGGCTGACCTGGGGGTGCTTGAGGGGCTGGCTGGCTGCCATCGCTGCGGGGGGGGGGGGGTGGACTGCGGCTGCTGTGAGACGTGCAGGCTGGCCGCATGGCTGGGCTGCCACCTGCACTCTCTCTCAGCTTCTTGCACAGGAAGGCAGGGGGTGGGGACCTTTAAGGGGCCACTGCATGCACCGACCATCGAGCTCAGGGGCTGGAGAGAGCGTCTCTCAACCCCTCAGCTGATGGCCGCCACGGCAGACCCCGCTATTTCGATGTTGTGGGATGCGCATCGGCTACACGTGCCCTACTTCAACGTTGAACATCTAAGTAAGGCGCTATTCCCATCCCCTCATGAGGATAGCGACTTCGACGTCTTGCCGCCTTACTTCGATGTCAACTTCGAAATTGCGCCCGCCACGTGTAGACATGGCGGGCGCTATTTTGAAGTTGGCGCGGCTACTTCGAAGTAGCCGGCACGTGTAGACGCAGCTTATGAGACTAGACTTCTGTGCCACTGGAAAAGAATAGGAAGGATTCAGGTAAACCAGTGCTCAAGGCCCCTGCAACAGCAGAGAATTGTTCAAGTGAGAGAGCCGAGAAAATTCTGGCAGATGACCTGCATCCCCACACATAGATAAACTTCTTTAATTCACTCTTAAAACTAATTAAGTTGCTCCCAAAAGATTCTAGTGGGAGGTTGTTCCAAAACCTCACACCCCAGTTGGCCAGAAACCTCATAATTTCCAGTGTGAATTTGCTCATGGACAGTTTATATGCATTTGTTCTTGTACCAACCTTGACCTCCAACTAAAATACCTCTTCCTGGTATTTATTGCTCTACTGCAGCTGTAGAAGGCACTCAAATTCCCTCTCAGCCTCTTATTGTGACACTTAAAAAAGCCAAGCTCCTCTGCTCTCCTCTGATAACATAGATCCTCCACTCTCCTGATTGTTTTAGAAATTCCCTGCATTTGTTGCATATTACCTTCATCTTTGTTGGACAGGGATGAGGAGAACTGAACACAGGACTTACAATGGCATGAATGTACACTCCATGATTCCATTGATGCACTAGTCATTTCCGACTATGCAACAGAGATTGATGCTGCAGCTAAAATGTCAGCCAGAAAGTAACGTTTCAGAAGATGTGTAACTTTTTGAGTGGAGAAGAAATGTCCAGTAACATCTGAACTGTGACCATCTGATTTATTTTAAGGCAGCATTATCTCAGCCCAAACCTGAATTTTGCACTCTCCACAGTCTTCTCACAGAAATCTAATTCTAGATTTAGTCCTTATCTTCAAGTGGTTCAGACTGAGGACACCCAGAAGAATGACTAAAGAAACAGAATGAGCACTGGGGTTGACCACTCGGTTTTTTAACACAATGGAGCTTTCTACTACAATTATAAAGCTGAAGCTATGAAGGAAATAGAAGCATCTCCCAAGCCAGTCCAAGAGAGTGATTATATTGCCATAGGAATGCCACAAATCTTCTGTTCTGAATGTAGTGTGTATAACTTCAACTTGCCTTCTTCAGTATAAACATATAACAGTGTCTGTATTAAGGAACACAAATTGAAAATCCTACAAAAAACTACACTGCAGATATATTGACCTGCCCACTGCAAAAAGAATGAGAAAGAGAATCAACTGCATTTTGGAGATGCTAGCCGTTGCCTAAGGTATACTAGAAGGCACTCAGATACTTGGTGGTCAAGGATATATAAGAATTTAGAATAGAACTCACCATCCAATTCTTCAGAGAGACACTTTCTTCCAGCGTGTCCTATGCAGTATGGGAATTGGATGTATTGGATATTTGCCCAATATTATGATTTGTGGGTGGATGAAGGATAGAATATTCTCCTTTGAATGTTACACTGTCAAAGATAATAGTAATTGTACAGTAATTTAGAAGTAGGGGAAATAGCCCCCATTCAATCTAGTTCTTGTATGAGAAAACATTACTTAACTCGGATATACTATAAGGATGTTATTAGAAAAATATGTCTGTGTAAGTAGTTCCCCTCACTGAAAATTCAATGCATTAAAAGCGCTAATTTAAAACTAAGCTCAGTTACTTCCAAAGATACTCTATAGCTTTTTCAAACAAATCAGTTTACAGCATTTTCATGCTATTTCTTAAGTTGCTGAAAAGGAGTGTGCTGGCTAATATCTGGGGTTGTCTAAGCACTTGGACTTGCTTAAACATGAAATACTGTTGAAGAAACTGAAACCAATTGTATGCAGTTTGCTTTAGTTTTAATTCAAATTTGTCTCCCGGTTTGTAACCAAAAAACATTGTGGGTGACATGTTGGCTGCGTCTACATCAGCAAGTTCTTTTGAAATATTTTTCCAAAGAAGGGGCTTTTTCAAAATACCCAATGGATCGTCTACACACAAAATACGTTCTTTCAAAATTAAATTGAAAGAACGTGGCACTCCTTTCGAAAGCGCTCTAACTCTCCCATTTCAGGAAGAGTGCCTTCTTTCAACTTTTTTTTTCTAAAGAAAACACATGTAGACACTCCACAAGCACTTTTTTTTTCAAAAGAGCGGTCCTCATGGCACATGATTTTTCAATCCTTGAGCCATTCTTTTGAAAGAGTGGGGGCTGTGTGGACTCTCTCTTTCTGAAGAGCAGATCATTGTTTTGATTTGCTTTTTTGTGTGTGGATGCACTCTTTTGAAAGAACTTCTTTTCAAATAGATCTTCCAGAAGTACTCCTTTCAAAAGATCATTGTACTGTAGATGTAGCCATAGTGACTATTGTGTTGTTCTAAATTCTATCAACAAATCTGTTTAATTTTAACAATGTAGTTCCCATAAATATAACATTAATTTCACAGTTATAATAAAAGTTTACACAACATATAACTTCACACTTTTACACTAGAGGAAATTTTTTCATGAACTTTGGAAAAGCATGCTTTCTGTTTGAATATAAAGTTAATGACGTTTAAAAGAATATTTTTGGTGTTTGAAACATCACTTGTAGACCTGTAGACCTTTTTTCATCTATTAATCTTTATCACTCTATTTCAACGTAGATCTCAGAATAAATAATTTACATTTGCAAGTTCTTCAGTAGTATCACATGATCAATCCAGAATGTGTCATGAAATTGGGCTATTTGTGATATCACTGGTCACAAGAAGTGAGCACTGTCCATGGAAGTCAGTGTCATATCAAATTATACAGTCTGAATATCTGGCCTTATATCACAGAAGAAAGACAACATATTAATTACTCAAACTGTTATTTTACTGACTTTGTTGGAATTACTATACCTTCCTACTATATTCCACTAGTGTAAGTATGATTAAATTAGGTTTCCAAAAAGTTCAGGAAAATGAGTGAAATATTATGTGACTCACTAATATATAAATTGGCTCTTTTTTTTTAAGGAAAATGTACTTTTATTTCTCCCTTTTGTGAAAAAGTTTAGTGAGGATAGGGTAATATGAAAGTTCAGAGAATACAGACAATAATTGCCCACTTCACTAAATATACTCTAATGTGGGGAAGCAACAAATTGGGAAAAAATAAATACAGGATGACAAGCACAAATTGGCTGTGTATGAAAGGGTTAGAACTTTCCGGATAAGGCACCCTCTGAAATATGGATAGCCATCTATAATACGCAATCTTGAAAGACTTTTATATAGTGAACACTTCCAGTAAACATATTTTACACCTCCTGGCATGTTTTATTGATATTATTGTCAGAGGTGTTTTTCAGACATCTGATTTTAAAGTCTGAGTTCAATTTTCATGTCTAATTCAATATTTGGGTACTGAAACCATCCGTGGACATCTAGTAATTATGCAGATGCTGAATTGGAGATCCTAATTTAAGTGCCCAAGGTTATGAATTGGTTTACTTCTTTTTATTGTACCTTTGGACTGGTTTTCATACTTACCTTGAAAGGGTAAATCTGACTTTCAGTTATCTTTGTCACAGTCATCTTATCAAAATATAAACCTGGATGACAACCTAAGATTAGCACTCCTAAGCTGCGTCTACACGTGCACGCTACTTCGAAGTAGTGGCACTAACTTCGAAATAGCGCCCGTCGCGGCTACACGCGTCGGGCGCTATTTCGAAGTTAACTTCGACGTTAGGCGGCGAGACGTCGAAGTCACTAACCTCATGAGGGGATCGGCATAGCACCCTACTTCGATGTTCAACGTCGAAGTAGGGACCGTGTAGACGATCCGCGTCCCGCAACGTCGAAATTGCCGGGTCCTCCATGGCGGCCATCAGCTGGGGGGTTGAGAGATGCTCTCTCTCCAGCCACTGCGGGGCTCTATGGTCACCGTGGGCAGCAGCCCTTAGCCCAGGGCTTCTGGCTGCTGCTGCGGCAGCTGGGGATCCATGCTGCAGGCACAGGGTCTGCAACCAGTTGTCGGCTCTGTGGATCTTGTGTTGTTTAGTGCAACTGTGTCTGGGAGGGGCCCTTTAAGGGAGCGGCTTGCTGTTGAGTCCGCCCTGTGACTCTGTCTGCAGCTGTGCCTGGCACCCTTATTTCGATGTGTGCTACTTTGGCGTGTAGACGTTCCCTCGCTGCGCCTATTTCGATGTGGTGCCGCGCAACGTCGAAGTTGAACATCGACGTTGCCAGCCCTGGAGGACGTGTAGACGTTATTCATCGAAATAGCCTATTTCGATGTTGCTACATCGAAATAAGCTACTTTGATGTTGGCTTCATGTGTAGACGTAGCCCTAGTATTACATAAGAAATTCTATTGTACTCAGTGGCTACTTCTACGCTAGAATGCTACTTTGAAAGACCGTCTTCCAAAAGAGAGACATCGAAAGATGCTCTTTTGATGTGTGGCGTGTACACATGGGCCGGGGCTGGCACCGTCAACGAGCTCCATTGAAAAGCTATGCAGGACATCAAAAGATGTGGATGTGGAAGGAGAGCATCTATACTTACCAGCAGCCCTTTTCAAAATAAGGTGCCAGCATAGGCTGCAGATGGGGTTGCAGGGTGAGCAAGCCCTTCCGGGGCTACAGCAAGCCGCTCCCTTAAAGGCCCTGTCCCAAACACACTTGGCCTGCATAACAAGAGGCCTGCAGAGGTGCCACAACTCTGCAGACACAGTGCCCTCAGGAATGGACAGGGAACAGCAGCATCTCAACACCTTGCTGGCCACCACCAGCACAGTGGGCACTCCGCAGCACTGGTGGCCGCCCAGTAGGTCCTGGAAGGGGACCCCCCCAGGGCAGAAGGGGATGCCCTAGACCATAGGGCCCTCCTGCCCCACCCCAGTGTTTTTCACTGCCTCTGGAGCCACCCCACCAGCTCCAAGTGGTGGCAGCAACTGCTCGTGGGGAAGTGGGATGACAGCCGGAGGCTTTGGAATTTCTGGATGAGGCAGCAGACCTTCCTGGAGATCTGCCAGTGGCTGACACCCACCCTGAGACGCCAGGACACCTGGATGCGGCACATCCTCCCCTTGGAGACAAGGGTCATGATAGCTGTCTGGAAGCTGGCCACTCCATACAGCTACCGCTCCATGGGCCACCACTTTGGTGTGGGCAAGGCCACAGCTGGGGCTGTTGTGATGGAAGTAAGGAGGCCTGGGCATGTGGGAACAGGTGCTGATGGACACTGGCAACCTTTCTGCTGTCCCAGAACCATGGTCCGGCTGGGCCTAGGCAGGCCGGTGTCTGCTGGGGTGTGGGGGGCCTCTGGTTGTGTACGATGCCCCTGCCTCATGACCTGGGGGTTGTGCTCTGTGGTGTACGTACCTGAGGATTCAATGCTGAGGTCGGGGGATGCCCTTTGGGTGGATGCCCAGCTGGAAGTGCAGGAGGGGAGGTCCATCACCAGCTCACCTTCCTCACTGGACCACCCCACAGCCTCGGTGCCCCGCTCTGGCTCAGCCCTGTGGTGTGGGGCTGGGTGATGGTCCCAGCTCCTTGACCTGATGGGGCTCCTCAGCCATGGTGCCAAGGATGGCTGGCAGGGAGGAGGAGTCGCAGGGGCTCCGGATGGCCCGGAGCTCCCGATAATAGGGGCAAGCAACAGGGGTGGCTCCCGACTCACTGGACAAGACCTAAGCCCAGTCATAACCCTACTGCAACTCCTTGACTTACTCCTGACATGGTCAGGAGCGCAGGCAGGGTGGCCCCAATCAGTCAAGCCCTTGGCCAGCAAGGCAAATGTGGCCCTGTTCTGCCGCTTGCTCCCCATAATCTGAAGCACCTCATCCTTGCTCCAGAGCCACAACAGGCCCCGGAGTTCAGCCTTGCTCCAAGATGTGTCACGCTTCTCCCCCCCAACCCCCGGCTGGACTCTTGTGAGCCCTGGGGTCAGTTGGAGGGGGAACCCTGGGACCTCTCTGGTGCCTGGCTGCTATCCATCACCAGTGTGGGGACTGCTGTGGGTTGCTCAGGGATTTGCAGGGGCACCACTTGTGATGGCTCTCAGCTTCCTGCCATGGGGTTTCCTGGTCCATGCAGCTTTAAGATCCACTGCACACAGAGATCATAGAGACCTCTAGGGGCTGGGCAGCCTGTCTTCGCATCCCAGCTGATTGCTACTATGGCAGACCCTGCTATTTCGAATAGTGGGATGCGGAGTATCTACATGTCCTTTTTTGACGTTAGACATCAAAGTAGTTCCCTATTCCTATTTTCTGGTTGGAACAGAGGTTGACGTCTTCAGCACCTAATGTTGATTTCAACTTCGAAGTAGTTCTCGGCAACTGTGGATGCAATGCGTGCTACTGAGAAGTGATGCCTGCTCTTTCAAAGTACCAGGCTAGTGCAGACATGGCTAAAGTGAAGGAAACATGGAGGAAAGTGTTTAATCTGTCATTTTTCTTGTCTATTACACTTAGATTGTGCCCTCTGGGCTAGATCCATTCTATAATAGTCCCCTGGAACCAGGGATAGCTGGCACAATGTAGACAAAGTAGGAGGTCACCCTCATTTGTTCCAGTGAGTATCTCAGCACCAAAAATGGCTTTGGATGGAGGAAATATAAATATGACATAAGGACGCTTGTGCTGTTGCTGTTCTAATTTTTTTTTTTTTTTTTGCACCCAGCATTGGTCAGTGATGCTAGAGAATCCAGACCAAAACCTTTTATTCAAATTCCACAAGGACATAAACACACTACAGACTGAGAGGCTGCAAAGCAGTGTTAAACAAATGGGCCAAAGTAAGTTTGGCTAGTAAGCCTCTCTGGGAAAAGGCTATGTCTTCCCATGTTTGTTACAGACCCTAGCAGAATGGAAATATGATATTGACTAGAGTTATTAATCAGTACAATATGTAACAACAATAGTGGAGCTTTGAAGTGTCAGGACATTACGACCTGCCTTAAAAATACTTTTATTTTAATTTGCTTCTCACTTTTCTCCAATCACAACAGAAAAGTTATTGATCACGTTTTGCAGGGAAATACCAATCTTCTTGCAAATTCTGTAAATCTGTTTACTGAAATGATAAGTACATTTTAATTTAGTCAAGTCAATAGCTGCAGAAGCAGCAATTGTAAATACAATACTGAGTACAGAGGCTGCATTTTTTCAGCTAATGACACTATCAAGGAGATAAGAGAAAAAAATAGAAATGTTTTAAATTGGCTAACAAGATTCACTTCATGAGTATCTGCCCCAGTCTGCTTTCAATCACAATGGCTACGTCTACACGTGAACCCAACATCGAAATAGGCTATTTCGATGAATAACGTCTACACGTCCTCCAGGGCTGGCAACGTCGATGTTCAACTTCGACGTTACGCGGCACCACATCGAAATAGGCGCTGCGAGGGTACGTCTACACGCCAAAGTAGCACACATCGAAATAAGGGTGCCAGGCACAGCTGCAGACAGGGTCACAGGGCGGACTCAACAGCAAGCCGCTCCCTTAAAGGGCCCCTCCCAGACACACTTGCACTAAACAACACAAGATACACAGAGCTGACAACTGGTTGCAGACCCTGTGCCTGCAGCATGGATCCCCAGCTGCCGCAGCAGCAGCCAGAAGCCCTGGGCTAAGGGCTGCTGCCCACGGTGACCATAGAGCCTCGCAGGGGCTGGGGAGAGAGCATCTCTCAACCCCTCAGCTGATGGCCGCCATGGAGGACCCGCCAATTTCGACGTTGCGGGACGCGGATCGTCTACACGGTCCCTACTTCGATGTTGAACGTCGAAGTAGGGCACTATTCCGATCCCCTCATGAGGTTAGCGACTTCGACGTCTCGCCGCCTAACGTCGAAGTTAACTTCGAAATAGCGCCCAACGCGTGTAGCCGCAACGGGCGCTATTTCGAAGTTAGTGCCACTACTTCGAAGTAGCGTGCACGTGTAGACACAGCTAATGTCTGTAGTAATAATGGAAGAAGTCACTGTCCCCCTGTTGCATCTACTGCTTCTAACATAATTTTCTTCTGGATCTAGACACAGCTAGTGTTCTGTGTATTTTTTTAAATTAATGCAGTAAGTCTAGCACACTACAAATACAATTCCAACAATACTCAGGGTCAGATCTTCAGCTGATGAAGAGTGGCATAGTTCTGTTGAAATGGAAGCGGAAGTGATTACTTGCTTCAGGTGCAAATCTGGATCCACATCTGCAAACTTCATTAAAAAGGAAATTTGACAAGGCTATCCTCAGAAATGTCCATTGGGTGCGAATCCACACATTTTGCTTATGTCGGTGTTTAATTTACAGATTCCTCAGTAACATATAAATGTACTTACATGTTTCAATACCATACAATAATCTCAAAGGTGCAATTGGAGAGCCTCCCACAACATTTTGTTCATTAATTATGGACAGATCTGTACCATTCACTTGTGTTGCAAATCAGATGTGCACAAAAGCAAAATTCTGGGACAAAAGAATATTTGACTAAGCTTCCTTTTAACCTCTTCAGTTTATATATCTAATTTTAAAGTCTTTTTTTCCATATATAGGTTTCAGCTTTTTCTTTGCATATACTTGTGACTGACTCAGATATATCCATATTCTTTAATATTCTCATTACTGTGGTATTTGAACGCAAAATTCAGGTTCATACAAATAATTTTGTCTCCCAAGGGGATTCTTGATTGTGTTCCTTTGCTGTGGCAGCCAAACATTTTTTCTCATTTGTACTCTTCTGTGTTAGGGGCTGTCATGTCGTGAGGCATGTGTCTGTCCCTAGAGAGGGAGAATGTTCTTAGAGTCCACAGCACATTCTTCATTCTTCATGTTGATCCTCTTTCGAAGACCAGTGCAATGAGGACACATGCCTCAATATCCTTCCTATTCTTTTGAGACCAGTGTCTGTCCCTGGAAACTGATTAAGGGAATAGTCTGCAATTCTTACAAACCCTTGTATGTGTCATGTCAAGTGAGGAAGACCCTTAAGCCTAGATAAGGGCCTGACATTATATAGCCATGTGGGATCGTGGAAAAGTACCAATATTTAGTCAATACTATTTATCCACAGAAGATCAACTTCAACCTATTCATTTTCAATTCAAAGCAGAGTGAGCATCTGTGTATCTAGGTGGAGTACATACAGTAAACACTTTCATATTTGGCGTTCTATTATCCAGAACTCTCAAATAACCAGCATTTCAACCATAAGTAAATTTTAGTTACGTTTTCCAAAAGTACAGTATAGTGAAAGTAAAGACAAATAAATTCAGCAAATAGAGTATAGTTGTGTCTACACTAGAGAGTTTTGTTGCCAGAAGGGGCTTTCTGTTGATATAACTCAGGGGGTATCTATACACATAAAGCGTTCTGTCAACAGAGTCTCTACAGACCTCTGCATTTGTCTGGATAGTAGTATCCCTCAACATTTTGGGGAGTAATGCTTCTGTTGACAGAGTTCTGTTGACAGAAATACAATATAGACACGTCCGTCGACAGAGAGGGCTTCCGGTTCACCTGGCAGCCCTGTTTGCAGAGCTTCCAGTCAGCCATTCTGTTAACAAAGGGCTGGGCAGTCTAGCTGCTGTCTGTCGACAGAGTGGATTGCTCTGTCCATCTGCTTTTGTGTGTACATGCACGCTGTTGACAGATTAGACATAGCCTTTGGGTGTTTCCTGATGTGTCAGTTTTTTCCATAAGATAGAAAAATCCCATCTGTTTTTTCATACAAAGGCTGTGTCTACACGTGCCCCAAACTTCGAAATGGCCACACAAATGGCCATTTCGAAGTTTACTAATGAAGCTCTGAAATGCATATTCAGCGCTTTATTAGCGTGCGAGCGGCCGCAGCACTTCGAAATTGACGCGCCTCATCGCCGCGTGTCTCGTCCAGATGGGGCTCCTTTTCGAAAGGACACCGCCTACTTTGAAGTCCCCTTATTCCCATCAGCTCATGGGAATAAGGGGACTTCAAAGTAGGCAGCGTCCTTTTGAAAAGGAGCCCTGTCTGGACGAGACGCGCGGCGGCGAGGTGCATCAATTTCGAAGTGCTGCGGCCGCTCGCACGCTAATGAAGCGCTGAATATGCATTTCAGTGCTTTATTAGTAAACTTTGAAATGGCCATTTGCGTGGCCATTTCGAAGTTTGGGGCACGTGTAGACGTAGCCAAAGAGTTTACTGAACACTGTATACATTGCTTCCCCCATCAAGACTTAGATTAATGACTTTCCCATCTGTTACGCACACTGTTAATTTTTTTTCTCATACGTTATATCCAAGAATCTTTCAGCAATGTCTGCTCTGCTCTGCTCTGCTCTGCTCTGCTCTGTGGTAATTCCTGTTCATAATGACTGAGCCATGTCCATGAAATGTTTAACATTTTTGTTTGTTTCTTAATATATAATCTTGTTTTTCTTTAGTGTTATGCAATGCTAAGTATATCTCTGTGCTATCCAGAGTATTTGAATATCCAGCAACCTCCTGGTCCCAGGGCTGCTGGATATGAAAGAGTTTACTGAATATAGCAGCCATGACATTAAAGACAGTAAGGCACTCAGAAGCAGTATCTGTCTTCATAAGAGGTAGGTTAGTATTATTATCTCTACTTTATAGACAGAGGGATTGATACAGAGACACACAAAGCCTGTGTCTAGACTAGCCCCAAAATTTGAGGAGTAAAGAGACTTTGAAGGAGCATGGGCAGTTCAAAGTACCTGTGCTGACCTGCACCTACACGCAAACCAGCGCTTTGAAGTTTCACACTTCAGAGTTGCTGTGTGGGAGATTTTGACTAATAAAGTGCTGCATATGCACCGCGGCACTTCATTAGTAATCTCCCAACACCCGTGCCCCCTTTGATATTTGGGGCTAGTCTAGACACAGCCAAAGGGTATGAATGCTGTGAAGCTGGGAGGCGTAATTCAAAAGCCGGATAGATGTATGCGTCCTAGATTTACTCACGATAGCATGCTAAAATTAGTTAGGGTTGTGATGGCAAGGGGTTTGATCTAAGGACAGTACCATGCAAGATATGCATGCAGTGAAGCACACAGCTACATTTAGTGCTATAGCTCAAGCAGAGGTAATGTGAATGTGTACTTCTACCTGAGATGGGAAAGATATATACAATGCTGCTGGGAGCTGTACCCTAAATAATTTTCCCACAGTTACATGCTGGGTTGAGATCTCCTGAGTTGAAGGTTAGTGCCCCAATCAATAAACATGCTTTCTAAATCCCCTATTCAGTTAGCCTGACAATTTTCAGTGTCTCAAAATGTGGCATCTCTCTGGACATCTTTTTATTTCCCACTCTTACAATTTCCTTTGTACTAACAATTTCTCAGCTTTTATCTTGATATAAAAGGTTCCACATAAAAAAATAAAATTATTTTTAGTACAATAATGATGACAGCGATGTCTCTGCATTGATGCATCTGTTTTATGTTAGTCTTCAAAACCCTATGTGGCCTTTTTTCTGTGTTTCAGTGTTTAATATTAGTGTATTATGCTTTGGTATGTATTATAATAGCCCTATGGAGTCAAATTACATTTTAATTACTCATATGCTGTAAATATTGTTTTGATGCCTTCTGTCAAATTGTCTTTTATGTCCAAATATTCAAGATCCTGAAAATTCCATCAGATAAACAGAAAAAGTCTAAAGTCTTCCATTCGATATTTTGCCACCTCCCCCCCCCCGCAACCTTCTCCATTTAGTAATTCAGTTTAGAATAAAAAGAGTATTCCAGAAAGTAAACTATACCATGTAATATATGTGGAGATACACATCTCATAGAGCTGGAAGGGACCTTGGAATGTCATTGGGTCTAGCCCCTGCTTTCTTGGCAGGGCTAAGTGCCATCCTTTATCTTTTAAATTAAGCTCTTTGCTCCCCATTCTTAAACAGCTTTCTTGAAGGACTGAATTCATGACCCTGGGTTTAACAGACCAGTACTCAGGCAACTGAGCTATTCCTCCCCTAGCAGTAAGGATGGTGATGCAGTCATAGTTTAAAACTTTAAGTCAATGGATAGCAAAGGAAGCTTATCAAATAAAAATCTATAGTACCCATAACTTACACTTTGGTGATGTGGGAGTTCTAATGTATATTAAATAGAATGTGGGAGCCATAGGTTTTGAGAAAATGACTAGTCACAAAGCTAATGTACCTATTGGCTGCTTATTCAGATATCCTGTCTAAACTGAGCCAACGCCTGTTGCTTTTGCAATAGTGTTTTTAACTTAATTTTGAGTTAGTTCCAGATCCTTCAAAGACTTGTCTGCATGCTCATATTTACATACTCACATTAGTCCTACTGAAGCTAATGGGATTACTCACAGTATGGAAGTGCACCATACGTGAGTCTTTTGCACCAACAGGCCTGGAGTTTGGCACAGATTACTTTGTGCGTCCAAGTTATGGGTCTGATCAAAAGCTTACTGACTTCAGTGGACTCCAGAAAAGGCCATATCACAATAATTCTGCATCAGGATTTAGCAGAGGCTTTGGCATGCGTATAAGGTACAATATGCATCAGTAAAAGACCTGAGGCATGGCTGAACATTGCATTGTGAGTGGTTTGGGTTTGGGCTAGAGCCTGGATGCTGAAACTTTCCTTCTTATGGATTAGCAAAGCCTGGGACATACAATGCAATTTTCAGCCTTATAGTCCAGGCTGTAAGACTCTGTGCTAAGGTTGTTTTGTTTTAATTGCAGTACAAACATACCACTAGTGACTCCTGCCTTTAAACTGACTCTTCATGGATATAACAGTCCTTACTAGCATAATAAAAAAGAGAATCATGATTTTTATTTGAACCTGATTTAGCTGTATTCGTGTTTTACACGACTTCCTGGCCTTAATATTGAAGGATAAAGACCTGGCTTTATTGAATTCAGGGGCACAATTTCTATTTAAAGATGAGCAAAAATCTCTCCCTCCCAGTTTGTTTACAATTCTGAAAAATTGGAAATTTCCTCCTCTTTCTTCAAACTGAGTGAATCAGAGTCAAAATTAATGTTGGGTCTAATGTTATTTAATCTGACATGAAGTGAAAGGTTTTGATTTTGAGCATATTAATGGTTCTGGATTTTATTTTCAAGCTTGAAAGGAATTTGAAAGAGAAATTGCCAAAATTTCAAACAGAAACACTAACGTTTAGGAAATGTCTTTCCTTACTCAAAAAACTTGAAACCAACACAAATTAAATCAAAGTTTTGATACTACTAAAAATTTTGGCACAAAAATGTATCCGTTTTAATGCCTTTGACTTCAGTGAGGGGCTGGATTTTGCCCTAACCCATTGTAAAAGGCTCTGATGATTCTATGGCATATTGCTATACAAGAAAGCTTTTCAGCTTCAGTAATATTCCATAATCAGACTAGGTAAATACAGATAACTGTTTCATTTTTTTTTCACTTTTTCATAGGTCAAGAAAATAATTTGGATGCATAATGGCATCTTCACCAGCAACTTTCTGAGCAATTGATGAAATATTGGAAATTCAGGTACTGTCATGGAAATCTCGCCACAGCTTGGCAGGTAGAAATTTGTACCCATTAAAACTACTACCTTTGTGCTCAGATATGAAGGATTAATTGACATAACTAGTGTGGGCAAGATCACATCTAATCATATTCAGTAGTTTTTTATTGCTGTATTAGAACCATAAACTATAAAAGCAAGTAGCACATTAGGTTTTCCTCAGTTATTCTTTCGAGATTTCCAATGAAATGCCATCAATGACAGTAATGTTAAAGAAATTATAATTCTTAGCTATTACCAAACATAAGCTGCGTCTACACTACCCAGTTCTTTCGAAAGAGCAGGTCTCAGTTTGAAGCAGTGCCCAGCCTGTCTACACATGCCACTCTCTCTTTCAAACATGAAATCAACATTAGGCACTGCAGGAATCAAAAAAGCTCCCCCAAACAGAAAATAGGAAAAGGCTGCGCTTTCAATGTCTTTTTTTTTGAAAAAGGACGTGTGTAGATGCACCACGTCCTGCTTTTTTGAAAGAGCAGGGTCTGCTGTGGCAGAAATCAGCTGTTAGGAACAAGGAGGAATCAGCACGGTCAAGGAGCTGAAACACAGTTATGCCCGGGCTCAGGACTCAGCCAGCCAGTCAGGTGCTGCGCTCACTTTGTGTCCCTACTACTGGGAGCTCAGGACCATTCTGGGCCCCTGGGACTCCTCCTCCCTGCTGGCCCTCCTGGACACCTTGGCAGAGGAGCCCCAGCTGGGAGAGGAGCAGGACCTAGGACCAGCAGCAAGCCCTGCACCACCAGCACGGGATGTGGAGTCATGAGATGATGGGAATAAGGGGACTTCAAAGTAGGCGGGGTCCTTTCGAAAAGGAGCCCCGTTGGGACGAGCTGCGCGGCGGCGAGGCGCGTCAATTTCGAGGTGCCGCGGCCGCCCGCATGCTAATGAAGCGCTGAATATGCATTTCAGCGCTTCATTCGTAAACTTCAAAATGGCCATTTGCGTGGCCATTTTGAAGTTTGGGACTAGTGTAGACATGGCCTAAATGCGTCATAGAAACAAGCGTGATGCCTATGTCAAAAGCCAAATACAATGAACTTCTGGAGTATTTAAAACATATGATCTAATATATTAAACAGTTAACAACTTTAACTGTGAAAACTTTAAGAAACTTATTTCATCATACAATTCAATACTGTGAATCTCTTGCAATATGTATTACTAGGAGGGGTCCCTTAGGCTGATGGGAATAAGAGGACTTCGAAGTAGGCAGGGTCCTTTCGAAAAGAAGCCTCATTGGGACGAGCCGCACGGCGGAGAGGCGCGTCAATTTCGAAGTGCCGCGGCCACCTGCATGCTAATGAAGCACAGAATATGCATTTCAGTGCTTCATTAGTAAACTTCGTAATGGCCATTTGCGTGGCCATTTCGAAGTTTGGGGCTAGTGTAGACGTAGCCTTAGGGTTTATCAATGCGTCTGATTCAGTTGGGCATTTGCAGAACAGTGGTGTGCAATAATTTTTACAGGGGTTAGGGAAGCACGCCAAGAATCTGGGAAGTGGTCTGAATTTCCTAGTTTATTAATGGAGGTAGTGTAGGGTCTCTGAGGGAGTTGGGTGCAGGAAGGACCTTTGTGCAAGGAACTGAGATGCAGGAGTGGGGTTTGGGAGGGAGTTTGGGTAAAGGAGAGATCTGAGAGCTGCGCTGGGGGACGGGATGCATGGACTGGGAGGGAGTTTTGTACTTCCAGCACAGACCTGCTGCTCCCTTTCGCCAAGAGGTGCACTTGCAGAAACACACTTGTCCCAGCAGCCAGCCACTCAGAACAAGTGGGGCCACTGCAGGCAGGCAGGCTGTGTGCGCTATTGGGTTGTGGGACTTTAGTGGCCTAGATCTCATGGTAAGCCAGACCTAAATATATGGTGGACAGTATCCGGCCCATGGGCTGTATTGTGCGCACCCTGATGATGAATATACAATTTGCTACAGCAGAACTGGACATTCAAATTGGACTAATTGGGCAAATTCAAAAATCGACTAATTGGGCAAAATGTTGACCCCTCTGAAATCAATGTCAACATTTAACAGTGCTCATTTTTACAAACTGAATTGTATACCTAGTGGTAGACAAGCGACTCTAAGTGCAGTTTTTTTCCTATGTAAACAATGCCAGAAGCTTAATATATGCACTCAAATATAATTTTTATTTACTGGATTGATGATAAACTATCAATAGATACCTATGAATTTTCTGCCTGAATATATGTTTTTATGGTGAGTATGAAGAAAGGGTTCACAAGTGTGTGAGGGACTGAATTGAATTTATTTGTTTGGGGTAATGTGATGTATAGGAGTTTTTGAAGAATTGTGGCCAACTCCATCATACAACCAATGGATGTGTTTCATGCAAATCAGCTATGCAGCAAAGGTGGTAATTGCTTAATTACTTCTAATATGGTAATCATCTTGGATTCTAGGCCAGGCACACATGGCCTTCTTGTGGCTATACATTGCATGGGTTTAATGTGTAAAGTTAAAATAGCTTAGGAGATGTCTACACCAAAGTTAGATATCTGTGTCTGGCATTTGTTAGTTTACTTCCACCTTTGGACCTCAGGATAAGGGGTTGTTTAACTGTAGAACCCAGGCTTTAGTACCTGCAAAGTGTGAGGTTTCCAGAGTTTGGGCTACACCTACAGCCCAAATAATTACACAATCTCTCAGTCCCTTAGCCCCAGCCTCCAGCCCCCAGCCCAGGTCCCAAGCCGTCCATGAGAGTGTACTTGTGGTGTAAGCTGAGAGCTTAAACATTGGACCATTAACCGACATCGAATCCCTGTGATAACTGCGATACTCTCAATACAAAGAGTTGTCAGCTCTGCTTGTATCTGTTGTTGTCACTTCACGCTGACGCTACAGACATGGTAGGCTTCAGAGTGACACATATAGATAATAATCCTGGAATCTTATTATAGAATTACATGCTGTATCAGAACAGGGAACATCATGCTAAGCAATAATACGTGGCTCTCTGACCATTTCAAAGAAACAGAGGACTAGATTTCCTTCTAAGTTATTTTCTTTTTACACTGTTTAATATGAATTTATTGCAGGCCTGTACAATAGCATAAGTGTAAGGAGAAGAATCACACAATTTCATCATAAATTGAGATTATCTTATCCTGCTGGTCTGGCTAATATGCCTTCATGCTATAGGGGCTGAACTAGGCAGTCAACTGTTTTCCATCTGAAAAAAAAAAAATAAATTTCAGAAAGTTTTTCTCACTCTTATGGGGAAAAAAACCCTATTTTTCACAATGGGAAAATAGAATAAAAATATCAGCTCAGTGGTGAATAATTTTTGGTGGGATTTTTGGTCTGATTTTACTGAATATTTTTGCTCAAGCAATTTAAATTTAACCTGAAACTTTTTAGGTTTTGGTTGATGAAAACTAAAGTCCTTTCTGTTTTCCATTTTTTCAATGAAAAGGTGAAAATGGTCAAAAACACGTTCTGTGGAATTTTCCATTTTCACAGAATAACTTTCTATGAACTTTTCCATTAACCAGCTCTAGTTTTAGTTTCTAGACTGTACAGATGGTAGTTTTTGGAAGGGTTTTCAAGGCTGATGACAGAGCAGCATAATAAGCTTGAAAGGCAGTTTTACTTTTTTGCTGTACTGTCCCTGATTCACAGAGCATGGTGGTTTCTTCTAAGTTACCAAAGCTGTGTCTACATGTGAGTGCCCTTTTGAAAGGGCGAAAATTGAAGTTTGGCGGTTGAAATAGCGGCCATCAAAAGGGAGCACCCACTGCCATTTTTCAGATCAGCACTTTGATCCACTCTTTCGACGTGCTGCTGAGGTCTTTTGAAAGAGAGCGTCCACATGGCTCCAACCACTCTTTTGAAAGAAAGGAGGCAGGAAACACCTCTGAATCCACCCCAACAGCACTGACTGGTGGGAGTGTGTGGTGCTAGGGGAGTGGGGCGAGGAAAGGTGGCTGCGGAACTTCCACATGTCGAGGCAGACCTTCGACGACATCTGCCACTGGCTCGCCCTTGCACTTCAGCACCAGGACACCTGCTTGCGGCTCGCAGTTCAGGGTGGGCAAGGCTGCCATCGGGGCTGTACTTATGGTGGTAAGGTGGGGCCGGGTGGATGGGGGGGCTGGGGCAAGGGGAACCCTCTGCTGCAAGGGGCCAGATGGGGCAGGAGCTGGATGGGTGGGGAGCTGGACAGTGCAGGGGCTGGATGGGAGGGGGACAGAATGGGCCCGAGGCAGGGGGAGATGGCTGCCACACCCTCACTACAGCATGTGTCCCCTTTCCCCTCCTGCAGGTCGTCAGGGCCATCAATGCGATGCTGCTCCATAGGGTCATCCACCTGGGGGATCTGGTCAACACCATCACTGGTTTCCAGGACCTGAGCTTTCTGAACTGCATCAGCACTTTGGATGGCACACACATCCCCATCCACACCCTGCCACACACTGCGGGCCACTACATCACCTGAAAGGGCTACCATTTGGTGGTTCTCCAGGCCCTGGTAGATGCAAGGGGCTGGATCACCAACCTCTATGTGGGCTGGGCTGGCTGCACCCATGATGACCAGGTCTTCCAGAACTCCAGCCTCTGCTGGTGCATGGGGCTGGCACCTTCATCCCCCAGCGGGAGATCCCAGTGGTGGCAGGTGCAACATACCCCCTGCAGCCATGGCTTATGAGAACGTACATGAGACACCTCAACCCCACCCAGAAGGCATTCAAGGAGAGCCTCAACCTTGCCCGCAACATGGTGGAGCAGGCTTTCGCATGCCTAAAGGGGCGGAGGAGGTGTCTCCTCACACGGCTGGAGGTCGGGGTCCTCAACATGCCTTAGGTGGTGGGCGCCTGTTGCGTGCTCCACAACATTGTGGAGGGAAAGGGGGACATCTATGACCCCGGGGAGGGCCCTCCATCTGGCGCCATCTATGAGCAGCCAGGCACAACCCCTGTCCACCAGGCCCACTGGGATGGCCACCGCATCCAGGAGGCCCACAGGCAGGCCTTTGCTGATGGGCACCTCTGACCCACATGCACACCCACATCCCACACACATCCACCACCCACCATCCCTGCCACCTCCACCCCGACTAGCACCACACCCGTGCATCCACCACCCACCATCCCCCTGAGGAGCACAGCACGGAGTGGTGAACAATAAAGAAACTCTTATCTATTTTTGCTGGTAACTATGAACAGGGAGGAAGCTAACTTGAAGTGGCGTGAAGCACTCATTCCGGAGCAGGGGTGGTGGGCCGTGAGCCCTGTTGGCCCCTGGAGCACCTGTCTCCCCAAATGCGGGGTCCCTGGCAGGGAGGAGAGGGTGCGGTTAGCACCGGCCGGTATTGCTGGTGAGTGATCCTGGTGGAGGCAGAAGGTGCAGGCTCAGTGGGGGCAGCGGGATTGGTTCGGTGAGGGTGGAGGCGGCAGGCTCTGTGGGGGAAGGAGGAAGGCTTGGTGGGAGTGGGGGGGCAGGACCAGAGGGGGTAGCTGCTGGGGGGGGCCAGGATGCAGGAACAGTGGCCATATGGTCCTGGACAGCATGGTCAATGCCCTCCAAAGTGGACAGCAGCCTATCCCAGGCTGCCGTCCTCCACTCCATGTCGGCCTGGGCGAACCACAAGTGTGGCTCGGCCACCTCTGCCTGGTGCTGGCTGTCTGTGTTCTCCTTGGCCCGGTGGGGGACCTCCAGCCATGGCCTCAACAGCGTGCTGCCTGGGGTGGTGTCCAGACACCTCTGAGGGCTGAAGGTGGGCTCTCAGGGATGAGTGATGGTGCAGGGATCTCCCAGCCCACGGATGGTGCAGCTGGGTGGAGAGGAGAACATGTCAATAATGTGCCCCAGATGGAGGGAACCAGGCTGTAGCTCACCCTTCCGAGCCCACCCCATGGGGCCCCTGCCCTCCCAAAGGACACTGACCCCCCAGGGGGCACCGACTCACCCTCCATGGGCTCAGCATCCCTGCCTGGGGGTGCATCCAGCAGTTTCTCCTGCAGGTGGCCTTTCCCAGCCTGCAGTGTGCGTTCCCCAGGCGCTGTTCAGCACCGGCCGGCCACCACCCTCTGTGGCTTGCAGCGCTGTCCACTGAGGGCGGATGCTGGGTGTGGCTGGTGCACCACCGCAGGGTGACGCATCCCATGAGGGGGCTGGCCTGTGTGCAGCCTGGGACCACCAGTCCTGTGTGCGGAAGATTAGCCATTGCGTCGCCCCAACCCTGTGGAGTAGGTGCGTGCCCCTCCCTGTACGTACCTGAGGGTCCCTCATTGATGTCTGGCTCCCAGTCACCCGGCTGGAGGAGCGGAGGGGATTACTTGACCACTCGATGGTCCCTTCGCACTTCTGGGTCCCCGGTCCAGGCTGCTCCTCCTCCTCCTCCAGCTGCAGCTCCTCGCCTGAGGTGTCCAGAAACACAGGGAGTGGGGAGGTCTCCTGGGGCACCAGGATGCCCCGGAGCTCCCTGTAGAAGAAGCACATCACTGGAGCTGCCCCAGAATGACTGGCCTGGTCCCTGGTCCAGGCATAGCCCTGGCACAGCTCCTTGACTTTGGATCATACCTGCTGTGCGGTACGGTATGGGTGACCCCTGGTCTGGAGGCCCTCTGCCAGGTGGCTGAAGGAAGCAGCCTTGTACTGCTTGACCCCCATGTGATGCAGGACCTCCTCATCCTTCCATAGGCCGAGGATGTCCCGCAGCTCTCACTCCGTCCAGGAAGGGGCCAGTTTCTTTTTCTCCCCCTGGGAGTCCTGCGGGGGCTCAGGGGTTGCTGTGGGGCTCATAGGGGTGGCTGGCTGCTGGCCATGCTGTGGTGCTGAAGCGTGCAGCTGGAGCACGTGGGGAGGCTGCTCCTAGCACGCTCTCATCTTCCTGCCACGGGTTTCCTGCGTGTGTGAGGTTTTAAGGCAGCCGAACACAGGGACCATAAATCCCCACTGCTACCAGCTGGAGTGGCCCCGCACTCCAGCTGACTGGTGCCACGGAAGACCCGTATGTCGAAAGAGTGGACTGCGGAGTGTCTACATGTGTACTCTTTTGATTTCATGTTTCAAAAGGGAGCGATCTTCCTCATACAGGATCAGGGTTCAGATTTTGAAGTCTGTGCCCTGTTCTTTCGATTTTCTTTTGAAAGAGGGGTTCACACGTGTGGATGCTCCTCCCGCTCTTTTGAAAAACGACCACTTCTTTTGAATTTTTGTGCATGTGTAGACACAGCTCAAATGAATTCCACAACAAAATGCATTGGAATATTTTTGGCATGTAGCCTGAGGCAATACACTAAGGCTACTCAAAGTCACAAGTGGGATCTTCAGCGATGAGAGAGATGATCAGGGAGAAAACTAAAAATACAAATATAACAGAATTCATGTTAGTTTTCTGCAGAATATGAGGCTCAAAGAAGAACTTTACCATGGATGTTGATAATTTGAAATAATTCAGAAAAGAACTCTGAGACTATGTGAATTATGGACATAAGAAACTCAATTTATTTTGTTGAAAGAGAATGCTTATAGCTGACTTATTCATAATGTGCAATACCCTATATGAAGAAAAAATTTCTTTCAGTAGTTCAGTAGTTGGCTCTTTAATCTACAAAAAAAATGGAATAATGAGATCCAGTGTCTGGAAATGTATGCGAGACCAATTCAGGCTAGAAATAAGATACTGAACATTTCAACAATCAGTTGTAATTCATTGCTGAAGTGTCTAAGGGTGTAGAGTGGATTCTCCATCAACCTCAGTAATTTAAGTTAAGAATGGATGCCAGTATCAGATATACATTTTGGCTCAAACAGAAGTTTGTCCAAGGAGCTTCACAAAATCCCTAAAAATCAAGCAGTCGTATTGCACCTTAAAGACTAACAAATTTATTTATTAGGTAGTGAGCTTTCATGGGTAGACCCACTTCCTCAAATTGCAGGGAGGAGTAGCTATTAGAATCCAGGGTTTATTACAGCAAAGAGGGGTGGCGGGAAGGAGGGGGAAAAAGTGGTGTGGTCACCTGCCACTAATAGGACCAGTGGAAGAAGTAAATTAAGTGGGATGGAAGCCATTCATGTGAATATCAAAGATAGGGAAATTTCCCTTGTAATGTGTAACATAACTGAGATCTCTTTTAAGACCCAGGTTAAAAGTGTCAAACTTGCAAATGAATTCCAATTCAGATGTTACCCTCTGTAATCTTGGAGCAAAATCCTTGTGTAGACAAAGGCCACTTTCAAATCCTTTATTTAATGTCCAGGGAGGTTAAAGTGTTCCCCTGTAAGTTTATGTTTGTAACCATTTCTGATGTTTGTTCATCCTTATATGCAGAGACTGTCCACTGTACATGGAAGAAGGGGCATTCCTGATTCATGAAGGCATATATCACATCGGTAGATGTGCAGATGTATAAACCCTTGATGTTGTGGCTGATGTAGTTAGGTCCAATGAGGATGTCTCTACTATATATATATGTGGACAGAGCTGGCAACAGGATTTGTTGCAAAGAACAGATTCCTGGGTTAGTATTTCTGTGTTATGGTTTGTGGCTGCTAGTGAGTATTTTCTTGAGATTGGATGGCTGTCTGTAGCAGAGAACAAGCCTGTCCCCAAGGCCTGTGAGAGTGAGGGATCAATTTCAAGTCTAGGTAGTAGATTGTCAATGATGCGCAGGAGGGTTTTAAGCGGAGGGCTACAAGTGATGACATGTGGTGTTCTGTTATTTTCTTTCTTGGGCCTATCATGAAGTAGGTGGCTTCTGGGCACGCCTCTGTTCCTGTCAGTCTGTTTCTTTACTTCCTCCAGTGGGTAATTAAGTTTTAAGAATGCTTGACAAAAATCTTGTATTTTTTGTCTATTTTGGTGGGATTGGAGTAGATACAGTTGCACATAATGGATCATAATGGTGAATCTGGGATGGAAACTGGAGGCATGTGGGTAAGAATAGAGGTCGGTGGGTTTCCGGTGTAGAGTGGTATTAATTTGACCATTCACAATTTGTACTGTAGTGTCCTAGAAATGGATTTCTTGTGTGAAATGTTGAAGGCTGAGGTTGATGGTGGGGAGCAAATTGTTGAAATTCCTGCAGAATTCTTCAAGGGTCCCCTTACAATAAAGGAGTCCGAATAATGAAGATGTCATTGATGTAGTGTAAGTAGTGGACAGGAACTTAGGAAATCTTGTTCTAGGTCACCCACATAAAAAGTTTGGCATATTACGGGGTCATGTGGGTGCCCATATCAGTGCCACTGACTTGGAGGTATAAATTGTCTCCAAATTGGAAATAGTTGTGTGTGAGAACAAAGTCACAAAGCTCAGCCATCAGGTGTGCCATGACATCATTGTGGGTGGTATTCCTAATAGCTTGTTGTCCATCCTCATGCCAAATTTTCATGTTGAGAGCTTCTACATCCATGATGGCAAGGACAAATTCCCTAGTGTGCTTATAACAGGGTTCAACTCCCCACCATGGCACGTCCTGCTGGTCACATGGGGAAGTAGCTTGACCCTCAGGAGGGTACTCTCTTCTGGCTGGTATATCACCTGTTGTTACTCTGCACTCCCTTCATGGTCTGTCTCTGGACCTGTGTCACTCCCAGGACTGTGGTGTCGTCTTCAGGACACTGCCCTCTGGCAGTGCCCACTACTCATTCTCTTGCCCCCCTTCAGGGGTATCAGCAGTCCTCAGTCTTCACACCTTCCACTGTGGTCAGTTGCATTCAGGGTCTAGCGCCTCACCTTAGGGACAAGCTGAAGTCTGTATTGGCCACCTTTCTTTATGGCAACATGTGGTGCAAGGGAAAATTGGGGGTGAAGGAAACAGGTCCACCCACTTGTCTGGGTCCTAGCCCAGGGACCCTCTGGTGGTAGCTTTCTCATGCCCTCTTTCTCTCTCCCTTAACTTCCCCTCCCTCCCTGGACCACTTCCCTGTGACCCTTGCCCTCTCCTAACTCTGACATCAAGACCAACAGTCAGACAGGTAGCAGGCTGGAACCTCTGTCTTCCATTCCCATAAGCCTGCCCAGCACTGCTGTCTCCAAGTTCTTCATTCCTTCTGTGAGTCAGTTCTGTAACCTCTCTGGTCAGAACCCAATGGTCTCTGCTCTGATGAGCAGCTCCTTGTATACAGAGCTGCCTGAGTAAACTGCTCTCTAAATGGATGTCCTAGCAGCCCTTTCTTAATTGGCTGGGGCTCTACACCGGTTCCCTCCAGCCTCCTTTAACATCTGTTCTGCTGGAGTGGGGCAGTTGTCCCACTACAGTGCTGTTTTAATGAATACTAACAAAATATGCACAGACTTGTCAGTGTGCTTTAGAAATCAGGACCCACCCCTTCCAACCCAGCTATGCGTTACGACCATACGGACAAGTCTGTAGGCTATATGAACCTTAAAGTCTATGAAATCATCGTTATCTACAAATGACTGGACAAACAGAACACTAAGGTTGAAAAGTCAACCACTCAAAAGTTAGAAAATGCCAGAATAAGGTACTCATATGCAACATTAATTCATCATCTTTCTGTATGGTTGTTTAGACATGATCATATATTTTCTTTCTTTCTTTCTTTCTTTCTTTTAGAGGACAACTGCCGCCTTTAGGGCACATGCTCTGTAGTGGTTAGAGAATCAGAGCTATTTAATGAATATAGGAGTACTCACTTATTTAGAAATTAGAGGCATAAGACAGGCACCTAGCATGGAAAATTTCAACTTGAATGGTTTCTTCAAAGTTATAAGCAACTTATCATGCATTCTTGTAAGTTTAAGTAACCATAAGTATAGGCAGTGCCACAGGTTTTTCCTGTAGCCAAAATAAATATTTGCGGTCAAGTATTGGTAGAGCTAAAAGAAAATTCTCTGTGGATATAAGAGGTGTGCTGTCTCTTTGTTTAATGTAATATTCTTTGTTTTCTGTAGCTTGTCTTGAACTGATATGCTGTAAACTACAGGAACAAAATGTGACCAGATATTTTGATGATTTGTGTTTGTCTCAACAAAAACTTTTTTAAAGTTTTTGGTGGTACAGGATTCTAAAAGATGGAAAATAATTGGAAACTCACATGATCTCATTCAAGATTCCTTACATAAGCGATCAGTGAAGGCTTCCAACAGATACATTTCCATGATGACTGCAAGAAGCCAATTGAACCTCTTGCTGTGGGGTATTACTGTGTTCTAGTTTTATCACTCATGAATCAACGTTAACATTTTTCTTTTGTTTAGAACTCAACTTGCTATGCTGTTCCCAAGGAACCAGAAGTTATCTACCATTAAAAATTTAGACAACTATTGCACAAAAATATTGACTGAATACTGAGCCACCCAAAATGCATTGTTAAAATTATTTTAAATAGAGACTAAACCAGCCATGTCTAGAAACTCCTATTATTTCCAGGCAACTATATTATAAGTGGCTATATCATTTAAATCATTTTACACCTAATCTTTCTGTGCATTATTTTTCTTCAGACAGTACTTAAAAACCCTGTTAGAAGATGAAGCATGCCTTTCATAAATAAATGAAAATCTGAAATGTTGCTAGATAATTTATAGCACTTAATCTGTTAGATGAAATGTCGGTGACCTTCACACATGGACTGTTTTTCTGCACTTCAGATCAAAATCAAAATGTCAATACTGTAACAATGTGAGCTACAACAAACACAAAATATTAAGAAGTTGCATAGATTTATTGCTAAATTCTAGATACCTAAACATATTTTTGTCATGATTTTATAACATCTAAGGACATTATCGTCCTTGTGGGCCAGGGAATACACGCCTTTGGCTATGAAAAATCAGTGCAGGCACATGAAAAATCTAAAGTCTCACAGGCTGCCATTTGGCAGCATTACCAAAGGTCACTTTTTGTCAGTTACCTCCCCCAGCAACTTGAACTCATGAATAATTCATGATCAAGGGTTTAAAATCCAGGCGTCTGATTGGGCGAAGGTGGGAGTTTCTAGTAACTTCCACGGATCGGAGGACCTGGTTGAGAACTACAGGTAGAATCATGAATATTTAAATTGCCTAATGCATAATGTATGAGAACACAGAATAAAAGCAGGCACAGCACAGTGCTCTGTGGCCCTTGGGGACAGACAGGATTCTGTCACCCTGTACAATGAGGTGTTGGCCACTTGTGGCGTCCACCAGCCCTCAGGGTAGCCACTCAGGCGAAGGCTTTGCAAAGATTCATCAGAGCAGAGCTGATCTCACCTGGGCAGAGCTGAAATCACACAGTGCCGCTCTGTCACCGCGGTGCCATCGCATGCTAGCAGCGTTTCTCTTCAACACCGCCAGAAGCAGCAAGCGGCCTCACGGGGTAGGGACTGGGTGGTGAACTGGCCCACCTTATGGTGGGTACTACGTACCCGGTCACGGAACCTGGGGCCGCCATCTTGTCTTCACCAGCTGCTACCTACGACTCCACCAGATTGGACCTTGACTTACCTGATTGTGACTACTACTACCAGACTTGAAATGTAATTCTGCTCACCAGCCCGCGTCTTTACATGGAGCTCACAGACACTTTTTCTTTCAGATTAGCCTGGGATACCGGGACCCTCTGTGAGGGAGCGGGGGGCTGATCCTCTGTTGTTCACCCTCCCTGATGGGGGAGGGAAGTACCTGGGGGCCTGACCCCTGAGGCCAGGCCTGAAAGCCCAGGCTGGGATATTATTTTAGAAGCACATTTAATTAATAATTTTGTTAATATTTATTAGATGTACATCTGATCAATAGTTAGTATTTTTAGTGATAGTCTCTCATTTATCCTAATTGTTGTCCAAGAATAAGGTAAAGGCTTAAACTTCCTTCCCCCTCTTCCCTAATCCATCTATATATAGATATAAAAATATATTGCAGGTGTAGGCATAGCCACCCTGCCTCCCCATTTGCTGTTCACCCTAAGGGACCTGAGGAAGAGCCTATTGCCTCCCAGGTACCCTCTAGTTAGGCCACTGGAGTAGCGGGGGCCCCTCAAAGAAAAGAGAGACAGCCCTGACAACCTCCTAGCCCTAACCCTTTGGGACAGGCTAGAACCCTGCCCCCGGTAGGGGGTGAGATTAGTGACCTCACCCCCCTTTCTAAGGGAACAGCAGGGATTTAAAACCCAAATCCTAAATATACTTACCTATATTTATTCTCCTAACCAATTTTCTGCCTTCCAGTTAAATAAAGTTTTAACCATCTGTCAGGAGACAACAAGGAAACAATGTTTATTGTAAATTTATAAGTTAATTGTTTAAGAGTTGATACATTTTAAATTTCATGGTGTTCCTCAAATAAAAATTTTAGTTACTTTGTTTTAACTTTAACCCTTGTCCTGGTCTCGTTGTCTCTGCCAGCCACTTCTTTCCAGGAGGCCTTAGTGGAGACCGGAGCATACCGGGGTGGCACTCTCCCATCTTGGGGTTGCAGCAGGGTTCTGGTCAGGTCCTGGGATCTGTGCATAGGAGGTTCACGCACTTCCTTGTTCAAGGACTCATTTAAATACCTATATTAATAATCTGTCCATCAAGAGAGTCCCGTCAATTTTATATTACAATATTGCTTATCTGAGTAATGATGTGTTTACAAATCATATTTTAAGCCATTTTAAAACTGTTATTTTGAAATAACTTTGTGAGCATCTGCACGACACAATCACTATTTTGAAATAATGTCAGAATAGCAGACAGCTTATTGTGAAATAGATAAAATTTACTGCATGAGGGATAGCACATATTTCAAAATAAGTATTTTGAAATAGGAGCTGTGTAGACCGGGAATATAGCCTATTTTAAAATAAGCTATAGTGTGTCCAATAATCATCATCATCAATAACTGTGGGCTTAGCACCCATTAGTGTCTGATGCTTCTCTCACTATTTCCTTCCATATTTCCCTGGTTTGATTCCTGTACACAAGCTCTGCACAAATCTACTATATCATCCGTACGTTCTCTGGGGGGTCTGCCTCTTCTATTCAAACTGTCCATTATGCCAGATATCAGGGTCTTAATTTTGCGTTCGTCGTTCATTCTACAAATATGCCCAAATAGTTGTAGCTTCCATTTTATAACCTTCTGCAGCAGGTTCTCTTTCGGCTGTATCTTTCTACATAATTCCCCATTGGTGACTTTCTGCAGCCATCCTATTCTCTAAATCTTTCTGTAACAAACCCTTTCGAACACCAATATTCTTCTTTTCAAATCTTTTATTAACACCCCATCTAACATCCGTACAACATGCTGCTGAATACACACATTTTCAGGATGCTCAGCGTCATTCCTAAGCTAATTGCTTTGTTTTTCTGGATCTTATCCCTTGCCTTCGAACTCGCTCTTGCTTTCACTATTCTAGTCACTATTTCCTTCTTACAGTCTAGATCATAGGGTTGCTCCTCAGATATGTGAACTTCTCTACATTTTCTAGTTAATACCATCTACTCTGATCTTCCTTCCTATTTCCTTATCTCCTTATACCATTGCTTTTGTTTTATCAATGTTCATAATCTGTCATACTGCTTTCCTTCTTCATTTAGCAAATGCACTGTTTTCATTAGCTTCTCCTCATCTTCCTCAACAATAACTATATCATCCACGAAACTCAGGTTGTTAATTCTTTTCCCATGCACAGATATCCCTTCTACATCTTCCTTGATCTTGCCCATTGCTCTCTCCAGATGTCTGATGAAGATACTTGGCAATATTGGATCTCCTTATCTCATACCTCTACTTGTTTTAAACTAAATTTCCAACTCCCTCCATGTTCTCACCGCTGCCTCTGCATTGTCATTGATATCCTTCGACAACCATATCCGTCTGCTATCCATTCCATATGACTCCAACACCGTCCAAGTCACTTTCTGATCTATACTGTCAAATGCCTTTTGAAAATTGACAAGTGTATAAGTTGTTGTTCTTTCATTGAGCTTTCTCCGCTATCAGTTTTAGTGCCAATATCTGCTGTATGGTACTTCTAGCTTTTCTGAACCCAGCTTGCTCCTCTGCTATATGTTCTTTTAGCTGGGATCTTAGTCTGTCAGTATCATCATCAGCACCTTGCCTAAATGATTGGTTAGGTCAATTGTTCTGTAGTTCTTGCACTCCGATGTCCTTCCTTTCTTGGGTATAGTCACTAGCACAGATCTTGTCCATTCCTTAGGTGCCTTCCCTTATTTCCATTCTATATTACATAGCCGTTGTGTTTCCTGAATCATACTTTTTCCACCATATTTGATCATTTCTCCCGTGATCTTATCATTTCCAGGGCTCTTGTTGTTCTTTAGTCATTTCACTGTTTTTTCTACTTCCTCCTTCAAAATATCAGTCTCATTCTTGATGCTCGGTGGAGATGTCTCTTTCAGTTCTTCAATTAGACTCTCTGAGACACTTGGGTCCAACTGTGCTTTGTTGGTGCAATATTTCATCCATAGGGTGCAATATTTCATCCATCGCTGCAAAATCTTTTCCCTGTTCATGAGTACTTCTTCATTCTCATCTTTGATCACCATCTGCTTTGGTTGCCATTTCCTATCAATATTCCTAATTGTCTTATACAACTCCCTGGTCTTACATTCGCAGTAATACCTCTCTATATCTTCACATTGCTTCTCTAACCAGTCTCCTTATCCTTTCTGGCTGCTTTCCTTACTTCATTGCATTCCACCCTATATTGCTGTTCTGCCATCTCAGAAACATCTCTTCTGATCTTCAATGCTCTCTTCTCTTAAACCAACTTCAGTGTCTCCTGGGTAATCCACTTATCGGTTTTTTCTTCTTCTGGAACAGTCTGCTCAATTGCCTCTTCTATAGTGATGGCTATCCCTGTGACACTCTTATCTAGGTCTTTCTCTGTGGTGATATTCTTAATCTTCTCTTCGAGCGCTGCTCTGTAAGCATTCCCTGTTTCTTCCTCACATAGCCTTACCATGTCTCTTCTTTTCTTATATGGTGTCTCACATTTCCTTTTGAGTTTTATCTTGATGTTTGTGATCACTAGACTGTGATCTGAGTCTGTATCCACTCTTTGGAAAGTTCGGCACTGCAGTACTGATGTTATCCATCTTCTTCTTATCAAAATTATATCTACCATGTTCTTGGACTTCCCATCATTCAATCGCCATGTCCACTTCCTACCGTCCTTTTGTTGGAATCCCCATCTCATGCTCTGTAGCAAACTCTATTAGTTTCTCACTTTGTTCATTTCTTTCTCCATATCCAAACCTTTCCATGACTCTCTCCCAACCTTTGTTATCTGTTCCAACCTTCGCAATCCAATTTCCTCTGATCATCAACGCATCTTTCTTCGGTATCTCCTCCACCATCTTTGTGTCCAATGGCTTATTTCAAAATAGACTCTATTGTGCGTGGAGGCTGCATTTCGAAATAGCACTCAGCTATTTCAAAATGCATTTGTGTGCAGCAGGATTATTTTGAAACAAGCTGTTCCAGGTAATCTCTTCTGGAATTGTTTAACTCAAAATTACACTACTGTGTAGACATACCCTTAATGACCCTGGAAAGTGACTTGCTTCAAAATATTGAACAAAGTGAACTGGAATCAAAATAGCATACTCCAGTTACTCAAATTGTAGATTACAAAGATAGAAAATACCTTCTGTTAAGGAAAAAAAAAAGAAGGCTTTCAGAAAATTTATATCCTGTGAGTTCATGGTATGTTTTGCGATACTTTCCAGGTGACATCTTTGTAAATCTAGTGTTTTTTGTTTTTTAAACAGCTTCACAGCAAGCCACATTGTTAGTTTATTTAGACTTACTCCACAAAGAGGTTCCTTTGGGTACAAAACAGAAGTTACATGATAATACTATTTTAAACTCTGACATTCCATTCTTTTTTGTCTCACCCACATCCCCACTCAACCACACTGAAGTCCCCATGGAAGTTGAGTGGCAGAGGTTTGTTGCATCATAAATTAAGACTACTGTTCTAAATCATAGGTAGCTGTAGCTGTGTTGCTGTGTGTGCCTTGTAAGCTTATCTTCCTCCCTAACAGAAGTTGGTTCAGTAAAATATATTTCCTCACTCACCTTGTCTCTTTAAATTACCTGGGTAAAGGAACACTACCTGTCATGTATATTAACTGAATGTAACCCAGGACTGATAAACACCTTTTAGTCTTTCATATAAAAAGGAAGAGGTATTTCATTTAAAGTGAGACATTTTGTGAAATTGGCACTATCGGGTTCCCATATCATCTTCCTTTTATTTTCTTACCAGCTTTACTTTCATATTCACCTTTGCCCCCCAATTCAGTTTCACTGACCCTTTCTCATGCCTCCAAATCCACATGCAACATCTGCAGCATCCATTGACATCTGATGACATTCTGTCCCTACATACGTGTTTCTCAAGCTGTGGGTCCCAACCCACACGGGGGCTCATCAGCAATGTGGGGGCGGGGGAGTCACAGCTGGATTCGGTTTTTCTCTTTCAAAAATGTCTAAGTCAAGGTAAGGCTTTTTCCCCAGTGGAACAATGGGTTCTGCAGCCAGGGAAGCAGCAGAAAGGTAAGTCCGAGGGTGCTGGGGCAGTTGGGGAGGGTTAAGCCTGGCGGTGCGTTGGGGCTGCGGGAGGGGGTGGGGGGTAAGCCTGGGGTGGATTAGGGCTGCAGGAGGGTGAATGGTAGAGTTGAATGGAGTTGCACATAGGGGTGATAAGCCAGAGCCCTCTTTGGGCAGTTAGCCAGGCTGCAGGGGGTTTGAACTGGAGCCATATGTGGGTAGGGTGTGGAACCTGGGCAAAGGGGGTTGAATCGGGGTGGGAGGATGGAACCATGGCCACGCATGGGGTGTTTGAACCAGGACAGTGGAGTTGAGCCAAAGCCATGTGTAAGAGGTGGTGAGCTGGAGCCAGAGCTGGGCACAGTGGTGGGTTGAACTGGAGCCATGCACAGGTGGTGAGAGGGGCTTGTGGGGGAGGGCTGAGCTGGGGCCATGCAGGGCCAGGGGGGCTGAGCCAGAGCTGGGGGGAATGAGATTTTGAGTTGTGTTTGACTCATGTTAATGCGATTTAAGCGCAACTTGAAATCACACATTTGGCCGTATCTACATGGGTCTGCCATGGTGCTGGTCAGATGAACCATCTGGGGCTCTGATCCCTGTGTCTGGCCACCTTATATACATATACATTTCAGCACCTCATTAGCACGCGGGCGGCCGCAGCACTTCGAAATTGACGCAGCTTGTCCCGACGGGGCTCCTTTTCGAAAGGACCCCATCTTCTTCGAAGTCCCCTTATTCCCATCTGCTCATAGGAATGAGGGGACTTCGAAGTAGGCAGGGTCCTTTCGAAAAGAAGCCCTGTCGGGATGAGCCGCACGGTGGCGAGCCGCGTCAATTTTGAAGTGCCGCGGCCACCCGCATGCTAATGAGGCGCTGAATATGTATTTCAGCACTTCATTAGTAAACTACGAAATGGCCATTTACATGGCCATTTCGAAGTTTGGGGCTAGTGTAGACATAGCCTTTGAGGGTTTACTTTAGGAATTGGGGGTTAGCTGCGTAAGCGTGGGGTCACATACTCTGGGTTTGCGTACTCTGAGATCTTACTGTATGATGTCTTTTAGCTTTTCTTATGAAGCAGTGAGGGTGGGGGTGGGGTCACACAAATTCATGTATTATTTTAGGTGTTCACATTATCACAAAGTTTGAGAACCCCTGAATTAAGGAATTCACCTTCAAACACCTGGAAGAAAATAAGGTGATAGGTAACAGTCAGCATGGATTTGTAAAAAACAAATCATGCCAGACCAATCTGATAGTTTTCTTTGATAGGATAACAAGTCTTGTGGATAAAGGAGAAGGGGTGGATGTGGTATACCTAGACTTTAAAAAGGATTTTGATACAGTCTTTCATGATCTTCTTATCAATAAACTAGGGAAATATAACTTAGATGGTACCACTATAAGGTGGGTACATAACTGGCTGGATAACCATTCTCAGAGAATACTTATTAACGGTTCACAGTCATGCCAGAAGGGCATAACAATTGGAGCTCCCCAGAGGTCTTTTCTGGGACTGGTTCTATTCAATATCTTCATCAACGATGTAAATAGTGGCATAGAGAATACACTTATTAAGTTTGCAGATGACACCAAGCTGGGAGGGGTTGCAACTACTTTGTACAATAGGATCAGAAATTCATAATGATCTGGATAAACTGGAGAAACAGTTTGAGGTAAAAAAGATGGAGTTTAATAAGTACAAATGCAAAGTAATACACTTGGGAAGGAACAACCAACTTCATACATACAAAATGAGAAGCAACTGTCCATCAATTGTACCGCTGAAAGGGATTTAGGGGTCATAGTGGACCACAAACGAAATATGAGTCAACGGTGTGGTGCAGTGGCAAAAAAAGCAAACATGATTCTGGGATGCATTAACAGGAGTTTTCAGAGTAAGACACAGGAAGTCTTTCTTCCACTCTACTCAGTGCTCATTAGGCCTCATCTGAACTCTTGTGTCTAGGTCTGGGGACCACATTTCAAGAAAGATGTGAGGAAGTTGGAGAAGGGCCAGAGAAGAGCAAAAAGAATGATTAAAGGTCTAGAAAACATGAGCTATGAGGGAAGACTGAAATAACTGGGCTTGTTTAGTTTAGAAAAGAGAAGATTTAGATGGGACATGATAGTGGTTTTCAAGTACCTAAAAAGGGTTGCAAGGAGGAGGGAGAAAAATTCTTCTCCTTGACTTTTGAGGATAGGAGAAAGAGCAATGGGCTTAAACTGCAGCAAGGGAGGTTTAGGTTGGATATTAGGAAAAACTTCCTAACTGTCAGGATAGTTAAACACTGGAATAAATTGCCTGAGGAGGTTGTGGAATCTCCATTACTGGACATATTGAAGAGCAGGTTAGGTAGACATCTACTGGGGATGGTCTAGATGGTGCTTATTTCTGCTGGGAGTGCAGGGGACTGGACTCAGTGACCTCTTGAGGTCCCTTCCAATTCTAATGTTCAATGATTCTATGAACCTTATGATTTATATTTGTCCCAGGTACTTTGGTTGTTTAGGGTTTTTCATATTGTATTTGTATTGCTGCAGGACCAAATTCAGTAGGTCCTTTTCACATAAACCTATTTAACAATGACCCTCAACAGCCGTGTCTACATGTGCACGCTACTTCGAAGTAGCGGCACTAACTTCAAAATAGCACCTGTCACGGCTACATGTGTCGGGCGCTATTTCGAAGTTAACTTCGACGTTAGGCGGCGAGACGTCGAAGCCGCTATCCTCATCAGGAGATAGGAATAGCGCCCTACTTCGACGTTCAACGTCAAAGTAGGGACCGTGTAGTCATTGCGTGTCCCGCAACGTTGAAATTGCCGGGTCCTCCATGGCGGCCATCAGCTGAGGGGTTGAGAGACGCTCTCTCCAGTCCCTCAGCTCAATGGTGGCCGCGTGGAGCAGCCCCTTAAAGGTCCCCTCCCCCTCCCTTCCTGTGCAGGAAGTGGGGGGAACGTGCAGGCGGCAGCCTAGACACGCGGCCAGCCTGCATATCCCTCAGCCACCCAGAACAGGGCCAGCACCTGCCATGGCTGCCCGGCAGCCCCCCCAGTGCCCCCAGGGGAGCCCCCCCCCAGGGGAGCCAAAGCAGCCAGGCCAGCCAGCCCGGCAGCGAGGCTGGGAAGCAGCAGTGGGGCCCCTCCTGGATGGAGGCCGAGCTGCGGGACCTGCTGGGGCTCTGGAGCGAGGAGGAGGTGCTCCAGGTAATGGGGAGCAAGAGGCGGAACGTGGATGCATTCGCTCAGCTGTCCGCGGGCCTGGCCGCCCGGGGTCACCCTGCCCGCACTCTTGACCATGTCAGGAGTAAGGTTAAGGAGCTGCGGCAGGGTTACGCCCGGGCCCGGGATGCGGCCGGCCGATCTGCGGCTGCCGCCGTCACTTGCCCCTTTTACAGGGAGCTCAGGGACATCCTGGGCCCCCGGCACACCTTCTCCCCTCCAGCCACCCTTGATACTTTGGCTGACGAGCCCCAGCAGGCCCTTCAGCCGGAGTCCACCCCAGAGGTAAGCCCCGCACCCCAGGGGCCCCCCTCCGGAGCCCACCCCGGGGCCATCGCGGCAGGAGGAGGAGGAGGGGGGCTCCTCCTCCACAGAATCCGGGCTGCAGATCCTCCTCCTGCCATCCCGGAGCAGCAGCCGGGCCTCCACCCCCCGGGGATCTCCGGACCATGGGAGTGGACCGACAGGTATGTACCCCCCTCTGGTATACACCCCTGGGCTTGAGGGGCGGAGATAATATATATGTGTCCAGGGCCCCCCACATGCTCACATGGCCATGGTCCCAAGGACAGCAGGGCCATGGCCCTCACAGCAGTGCATCAGCCCGTGCCCCCCCACCCCCACCCCGCACAACAGTGCCATGCCCCATCCCCAGGGCAGGGGGGAGCGGAACCTCTAGGGGCCCCCGGGAGGAGGGGGTGGGACACCCCGCAGCAGCAGCATGTGATGGAGTGGGGGGATTGCAAAAGGGAGACTCAGGCTAGATATGAGCAACAAGAGCCAAATAGCTCCCAGGGGCAAAGGATGATCCTGGGGCTACAGATGGCAGATGACACCTCTGCCCTGAACAAAGAGGAGGGAGGAGCCAAGCTGGCTTTGAATCGGAGTGGGGGGGCGGGGGCCGCAGGTAGAGGCTAGGGGAAGGGAGAGCTGGAAGGCAGCCAGCCTGAGGAGGGGGAAAGCTACACCCCAGAGGGGCACCCCTTGGGGTCTTCTCCCCAGGACGGGTTGGAAGGACTTTGTCTTCTGACAGCTGGTGCTGTCACTCCTGGTAGAAACTGGGCATCTGTGGCCTAAGAAACCTCTCCTGTCAGACCCTGCGGAGTGAAGTGAGTCACTCCCACCAGGGGACGGGGTGCAGGGCAGGGGGACCCCTGAACCCCATCCATCACAGCAGCATCTCCCGGGGACGGGGATGGGGAACCTGCAGCACAGGGCTGGGGGGACAAAGGCCACGGCTCGGGGCCCACACTAATGCCTGTCTCCATTCTTCTTTCCCCCCACCCCCCCCCGTATCCCGCAGCTGCACCATCAGAAGGACCGGAAGAGAGTGCCAGCGAGGCATCAGTGGTCCCGGAGACCCCTCCGGGGCCATCGCTCCAGGCAAGCCCCTCGGCCGAGGACCGACCGTCCCCACGGTGGGCTAGACGGCGGACCCAGCGCCACCACCAGCTTATGGCGACAGACCCCCAGCTGCTGGCCATCCACCGTCGGCAGCTGGAGGTCGTGAAGCAGCACCTGCGGGTGGAGCAACGCCACCTGCACCTGCAGGAGCGGGCGCTGGCCTGGCGCCAAGAGGCATGGGGGGCCTACATGGAGACTTTCAACCGCCTGGTGGACTACCTGGCCCCGCATGCCGCACCGGCCGCTGCAGCGCCCGCCCTGCCTGCTCCACCTGCTGCACCACCAGCTGCTCCGCACGTCATCATCCTGTCCGCCGTCGCCCCGCCACCCACCACCGAGGGCCAGAGCGCCGAGGGACCCCTGGAGCCAGCTGAGACTCGCCGGGCATATCTTCCGGTCCGCCCCGCCCCCAGCCAGCCCCGGACAGGGCTGCAGCCGCGGCAAGGCTCCCGGCCACCCACACCCAGTGCCGGACTTTAGGGGCGAGGGGCCCGGGATGTTCCCCCCCCCTTGTGTATAGTTGTGACATTAATTTGTGCCCCCCGTTTGCCCTGTCCCCCCCATGTAAATAGGTCTCCCCTTTATCATCCCTGGTTTTCTTTTTATTACTGAATAAACTTTTTTATTACTATTGTTTTATTTGTACACATTACTTTTGTTCCACGCATGTTGTATATAGTTTGTTCTTGTTTTATATTTATAGTTAAAAAAAAAAGTTCTAAAAGAAAAAGCAATTTAAGTTCAGCCACGAGTGCGTGCTGTCATTTGTCCAGGAAAAGTGGGAGGGGGGTGTGGTTGGGTGCTCCATGGTGTGGGCGTTGGGGCAGGGAGTGTTGTGGAGGAAGGGGTGGGCAGTGGGGGGCCTGGCAGAGTTCACCCCGCAGCCTCATCATCGAAGTGGGCCTGCAGGGCCTCCCGGACCCGGGTCCCTTCGGGGTCCACCTGCCGACTGGGGGCAGCGGGTGGCTACACGTCGGCCCTGCCGGCCTACACAGCCCAGCCCTGGAAAAAGGCCTCCCCCTTCCTCTCCACCAAATTGTGCAGAGCGCAGCAGGCACCCACAATCTGGGGGATGTTGTTGGGGCCCGCATCCAGGCGTGTCAGGAGACATCTCCAGCATCCTTTCAGGCGGCCAAATGAGCGCTCCACCACCTGGCGCACGTGGTTCAGGCACTGGTTGAAGCGCTCCTGGCTAGCAGAGAGATGGCCCGTGTACGGGTGCATGAGCCAGGGCCGGAGGGGGTATGCCACATCTGCGATGACGCAGAGGGGCATGGTGGTGTCCCCCAGAGGGATCTCCCGCTGGGGGATGTAGGTCCCCGCCTCCAGCCGGCAGCACAGGCCCGAGTTCCGGAAAACCCGGGTGTCGTGGGTGCTGCCAGGCCAGCCCACATAAATGTCCTGGAAATGGCCCCGGCTGTCCATCAAGGCCTGGAGGACCACAGAATGGTAGCCCTTGCGATTGATGAAGCGTCCTCCACTGTGATGCGGGGCACAGATGGGGATGTGAGTCCCATCCAGAGCCCCGAAGCAATTGGGGAAGCCCAGGGTGGCAAAGCCCGCGATGATGGCATCTGGGTCCCCCAGCCTCACGAGCCTGTGCAGGAGCATGGCGTTGATGGCACGCACAACCTGCAGGGAAAGCACCAATGAGGGGTGAGCAGGGTGTGCCTGGCCCTGCCCCGCCCTGCCCTGCCCTCCCCTCCTCTGCCCTCCTCTGCCCTGCCCTCCTCTGCCCGGGCCCCCCTCCTCTGCCCTGCCCTGCCCTGCCCTGCACTGCCCTGCCCTGCCCTCCCCCGCCCTGCCCTCCCTTCCTCTGCCCTCCTCTGCCCTGACCTCCTCTGCCTGGGCCCCCTCCCCTGCCCTGCCCTCCCCCCGTGGGGCCTCTTACCTCCACGAGGACAGCCCTGACAGTGCCCTTGCCGACGCCAAACTGCTGTCCGACGGATCGGTAGCTGTCTGGAGTGGCCAGCTTCCAGACAGCGATGCCGACCCGTTTCTCCACAGGGAGAGCACGCCGCATAGTGGTGTCCTGGTGCCTGAGTGCGGGGGTGAGCCACTGGCACAGCTCCATAAATGTCTGCCGGCTCATCCTGAAGTTCCTGAGCCAGCGGTCGTCGTCCCACTCCTCAAACACTAGCCGCTCCCACCAGTCAGTGCTGGTGGGGTAGCTCCACAGCCGCCGGCGTGTGAGGTGGGTGGGGGGGCGGGGTGCTGCAGGGTTGCGGGTTGAGCCCTGCTGCCCTGGGGGCAGCTCCTCCTCCGGTGTAGCAAGGAGGTGCTCAGCTGCCTCCCACATGGCATGGATCAGGGCGAGCCCTGCTCCTGCTGGGAGGGCTGGGTGGACCTCTGGCTGCTACTACTGTTGCTGCTGCTGCTGCTGCTGCTGCTGGGGGTCCATGTCTGAGTCGCCCGGGGTCTGTGTGCCTATGGCTCCTCAGACCGCGTGCTGTGCAGGCTGAGTGTGTCTGGGAGGGGCCCTTTAAGGGAGCGGCTAGCTGGTGCCCCGGAAGCACTAGTCTGCCCTGTGACCCTGTCTGCAGCTGTGCCTGGCATCCCTATTTCGATGTGTGCTACTTTGGCATATAGACGTTCCCTCGCAGCACCTATTTCGATGTGGTGCTGCCCAACGTCGAAGTTGAACATCGACGTTGCCAGCCCTGGAGGGCTACGTCTACACGTGAAGCCTACATCGAAGTAGCCTATTTCGATGTAACGACATCGAAATAGGCTATTTCGATGAATAACATCTACACATCCTCCAGGGCTGGCAACGTCGATGTTCAACATCGACGTTGCGCAGCACCACATCGAAATAGGCGCAGCGAGGGAACGTCTACATGCCAAAATAGCACACATCGAAATAAGGGTGCCAGGCACAGCTGTAGACAGGGTCACAGGGCGGACTCAACAGCAAGCCATTCCCTTAAAGGGCCCCTCCCACACACAGTTGCACTAAACAACACAAGATCCACAGAGCCGACAACTGGTTGCAGACCCTGTGCATGCAGCATGGATCCCCAGCTGCAGCAGCAGCAGCCAGAAGCCCTGGGCTAAGGGCTGCTGCACACGGTGACCATAGAGCCCCACAGGGGCTGGAGAGAGAGCGTCTCTCAACCCCTCAGCTGATGGCCGCCATGGCGGACCCCACAATTTCAAAGTTGCGGGACGCGCAATGACTACACGGTTCCTACTTCGACGTTGAACGTCGAAGTAGGGCGCTATTCCCATCCCCTCATGGGGTTAGCGGCTTCGACGTCTTGCCACCTAACGTCAATGTTAACATCGAAATATCGCCCAACACGTGTAGCCGTGACGGGTGCTATTTCGAAGTTAGTGCCGCTACTTCGAAGTAGCATGCACGTGTAGACACGGCTGAGGACGTGTAGATGTTATTCATCGAAATAGCCTATTTCGATGTAGGCTTCACGTGTAGACGTAGCCCTAGAGTCCCAGGGTCTGCAGCCATCCCCTAAGCGTTGTGGTCTTAGTTTGCGGCATGGTGCCAAGAGTCTTGCTTCTCCTCTACAGAGGGTTGGTTTTCCTCCCCTCTTTGCTTGGGGAAGTGTTCAGAGGCTCCTTCCTCCAACGGCTGACCTGGAGGCAGCTCTGACTCAGGCCCTGCATGCACCAGAGCCAGCTCCTGTCTCTTGGCTGGTCAGCCCCAAACTGGGCTGGCTTCCCCTCTTTTATACCCCGTCCAAGCCTGACACCGGCTTCAGGTGAACCAGGCTGGGGCTAATTGGGCAAACAGGGTCTGTTTCACCCCTGCCTGGCCCAGCCTTCCCCTTCCTCTTCCCTTTAATTTATTAACTAGGAAAGTGTTTGAGGTATGATCAAAAGATCAGAAACAGACATTGTTCATATTCCACTTTAGAAATGGTGTGATATGTAAAGCTTCATGTAGCCACTCAATGGATGACCTTTACTACAAATTGTAACACCTCGTACTCCTGACTTTGGCATCACCTTGCACAGTATTGGTATCTACATTCTGTATTAATAGACTTGTGAGACTCCAACTGAGATGGAGGCACCAAAATTATGAAACAGAATAGACGTTTGCCAGGAACTGAACTGTGGCATCTTGCTTCTTGTTAATAGAAAATAAAGCTACAATCAGCTTTACTCTGAAAGTGTAGACCGGGGTCAATAGCCTTCAACATATTGTTAAGAGTGGCACATGCACTGATTTCCATTGGCACACGAGGCAGGAGCTCAGCACTCACCACTGCCTCCCAAGCATACAGACTCTCACCTCTCTCATCCTGCAGGGGCCAGAACCATGAGAGAAACCTTTGTCCCCTCCTCCCCTAAGGTACATGGTGCTGATGCAGCATCCACCCAGACAGGGCCATCTGTGTGCTGGTGCTGCTCGTGTCCCCACCAAGGCAAACCAGGCAGGCTGTGGGCCCAGCAACTCCTTAATCCCTGCCTTGCGTGCTATGGCGGGCACCTCTGGGAAGACAGCAATGCCCGGGGGTGGGGGGAGAAGAGCAAATAAGCTGCTCCTGGCCAGCACAGGCACCAAGAGAAGCAGAGCAGTGCAGACATTGTAGCCAACATGTGCAGTGAGAAGTATGAGGGGTCTGGGGAGTGCCTGCCTGCAGCTGGTTTGGGGCTCCTGGAGGGGGTCCTCCTCCCTCCAGTTCTGTGGGTGGCCACTCCACCCCCCTGCCAGGAGTACCATGGCAACCCCCAAGTCAATAGTTCTGGGCTTCCCGCATTGCCTCAGGTGGGTGAGAGGCGATAGTTCAGAAGCCTCACTTCAGGCTGACGCTGGGGGAATTAGTTCAGGTCAGGGCAGTGCACATATGCTCCCAGTGTGCCCTGGTCCTAGCTCAGGGCAGCAGCAAATGACCAATCAATGAGCCCCAGCCCTCGCTAAGCGCAGGGTAAAAAACCTGCAGTCTTATGAGGCCCTGGCCCTAGCTCAGGGTTGAGCAGCAAACAGTTCACCAAAAGGCCCAGGCCCTAGCTGAGGGTGGGGCAGCAGACAACAGACAATCCTCCCATGCTGGCAGAGAGGAGGAGACTGCCACCCGCCAAGTGGGTGTGGGGGGGCATGGATCCACCCACTCCACTGTGCCCTGGCCCAGGGGCCCTGGTCACAGGAGTGCGATCTGCTGTGCAAGTCAGGCTGTGTCTACACGTGCCCCAAACTTCGAAATGGCCATGCAAATGGCCATTTCGAAGTTTACTAATGAAGCGCTGAAATGCATATTCAGCGCTTCATTAGCATGCGGGCGGCAGCGGCGCTTCGAAATTGACGAGCCTTGCCGCTGTGCGGCGCGTCCAGACGGGGCTCCTTTTCGAAAGGGCCCCGCCTACTTCGAAGTCCCCTTATTCCCATGAGCTCACGGGAATTTTAGAGCCCTGGTCCCACCTCCTGACTTCTGGTGAGGTGAGTGGGAGGGCCAGGGTCACTACAAAATGGCTCCCAGAGGGGTTCCTCCCCTTCCAGGTAGTGCGGTGGCCACTCCACCCCACTACACTGCCGCACCACCAGCCACTGCTTGATGCACCATGCTGGAGGATCCAGGCATGGTGTGTGTGCAGCATGCTTGACAGGAGAGAGCCTGGCACCCTGTACACACTCGAGAGGGGCCCATCCCAGCTCTCCCTGGGAGGGGAAGAAGGCAGTTTCTTGGCTAGGGAAGAGAAGGCCCAACCCTCTACCTGCAGGGGGAAGGGGGCTCAGTCCGCCCCACTACTGCAAGAGAAGGTGGGAAATGTGTGGGAGGAGCAGCAGACCCCTCAGAGGGGGAGAGAAAGGTCAGGGGAGTGCACCCCAAGCACAAGGGGAGGGGTCTCAGCAGGCCACCAAAAAGGTGATCATGTGCTGGCTGCACCCTGCCACCAGCAGAAGATGCGACGGGCAGCATCTCTGGGAGGAGAGGAAAGGATTTGTGAAGAACTACAAAGTAGTTTGTGAAGAACTACAAAAAGATCTCAGCAAACTGAGTGATTGGGCAGCAAAATGGCAAATGAAATTTAATGTGGGTAAGTGTAAGGTAATGCACATTGGAAAAAATAACCCACATTACACGTACTACATGATGGGGTCAAATTTAGCTACGACAGATCAGGAAAGGGATCTTGGAGTTATAGTGGATAGTTCTCTGAAGACATCCACGCAGTGTGCACCGGCAGTTAGTAAGGCAAATAGGATGTTAGGAATTATTAAAAAAGGGATCGATAATAAGACAAAAGATATCAGACTTCCCCTATATAAAACTATGGTACGCCCACATCTCGAGTACTGCGTGCAGATGTGGTCTCCTCACCTCAAAAAAGATATATTGGCATTAGAAAAGGTTCAGAAAAGGGCGACTAAGATGATTAGGGGCTTGGAAAGGGTCCCATATGGGGAGAGGATAGAGAGACTGGGACTTTTCAGTCTGGAAAAGGGGCGATTGAGGGGCGATATGATAGAGGTATATAAAATCATGAATGGTGTGCAGAAAGTGAATATAGAAAAATTATTTACCTTTTCCCATAATACAAGAACTAGGGGACACCAAATGAAATTGATGGGTAGTAGGTTCAAAACTAATAAAAGGAAATTTTTCTTCACACAGCACACAGTCAACCTGTGGAACTCCTTGCCAGAGGAGGCTGTGAAGGCCAGGACTCTATTAGGGTTTAAAAAAGAGCTTGATAAATTTTTGCAGGTTAGGTCCATAAATGGCTATTAGCCAGGGATAAAGTATGGTGCCCTAGCCATCATAACAAGGGCAGGAGATGGATGGCAGGAGATAAATCACTTGATCATTGTCTTCTGTTCTCCTTCTCTGGGGCACCTGGCATTGGCCACTGTCGGCAGATGGGATGCTGGGCTGGATGGACCTTTGGTCTGACCCAGTATGGCCATTCTTATGTTCTTATGTTCTTATGATGCCACTTTTCCTGCCCCAGTATGTGCTGTTCCTACCCAGCAGTAATCCTCAGGGTGACTAGTGTCCCTCACCACCAGGAAGGAGGAAAGTGCCTGGCTCAAAGCAACATAGTTCTGGCCTTATGGGAGTGGACAATCTGTGTCCATCCAGAGACTTCTGCAGCATAGAAACATCTCACTTTGTTTGCTGTTCCCTAGTATAATAAGAAGAGTCACCGTCAAGCATTCAAAACTCATAATTATCTTAACAATGAATTTGTTGTCACCATACTCCACTTTGACCTGTTAAGTATCATTGGCACTCAAACCATACATAGAGGTCAAGAGGTCAAATTTCAGCACTCAGCTTAAGAAAGATTGTTTATTCCTGGCGTAGACTAAGCACCCGCATGTAATGTTCCCTCTTGAGCTGGCCTAGGAGCTTGACTCCAAAGAAGCAATGTTGCATTGTGGAACGTATCACTTCCATACAAAATGTTTTGTATATAAGAATCTTGTAGCTAGCTGACAAATGCTGAGCATTTTTAATCTGCAAATTGTGCTATAGCTGTGTCTTGTAGAAAACCAGCCACTAACCTATTGCTATTGGGACTGTTCAGTTATTAATTATTTTTTATTTTTCTGTCCCCCATATATTGACCTCTCCTTCCTATTCTGTCGCAATGATAAATCAGGATTTGTCACCTTTACTCACTTGAATAGTCTCATTTTAAACTAATCACACCTTAGATGTCATCCATCAAGAAAAAGTTGATAGACTTATGCCAGTTTGTACCAGCAGAGGATTTGTCCAATCATCTTGGTTAATAAAACTTATTAAATATTCGGAATCATCAATTTAATTCCACGTTTCACAGTTTTAAAAAGTAACGCCACATGTCATCTTTTGCAAAGATTTCTCAATCTCATCAACTGTCTGATATTCACTGACTGAGAAATCATATCCCGTGAGATAAATAATGTATGTTGGTCTTACTGTTGTGTTTTGCAGTTACACAACTGTTACTGAATCTGTAATAAATATTATTACTTTGTGTGAGGGGACGAAAGATAGCTAAACTGTATATATCTGGACAAAGAGTTACGTGTATATCGGAAGAAAAGATTTAAGTATATTGCATATCCATAACTGCTGTACTTGATCTGGTTTTATTAGAATGCTTTTCTTTCAAATTTCCATTTTTTCTTCATGGTTGGTTGTTTTCAAAAGCCTAACTCATTTAGTGTACATGGTTGCATTTTCTGTTGAAGGATGCAATTTTGTGAAAAGGAAGAAAATGCATTTCACAAAACTAAAATAATATACTTCTCTCACTGAATATTAATGAAATTAGAGCATGCAAAAGTGTCAAGGTCAGACTTTGGTTATAACAACATAAAGTAGGAATTTGCAAATACATTTTTGTAATCATTACAGAAATTAATTTCTCAAGGTAAAACTTTGATTTCATTTGTGTATGATAACATTACTATGTCAAAATCGAAACTTCACAAGACCTGTAATTCAAATATCATTATGCATATTCTCTAGGGCTATGTCTACACTGCAGAGATCTTTCAAAAGAAGTCCTTCAAGAGGATCTCTTCTGAAAGAATTTCTTTCAAAAGAGTGCATAAACATACACAAAAAAGTGGATCAAAAGAGTGCTCTGCTCTTTTGAAAGAGCACATCCACACAGCCCCTGCTCTTTCAAAAGAGTGGTCCAGGGATCAAAAAACCGTGAGGACTGCTTTTTCAAAAAAAGAGGGCCCAAAGAGAGTCTACACAAATTTTCTTTTGAATGAAGCTTTCAAAGAAAGTTTCTCTTCCTGAAACGGGAGTGGAAGAGTGCTCTCAAAAGCAGTGCTGCATTCTTTCAATTTAATTTGGAAAAAACACTTTTTGTACGTAGATGGTTTGATGAATATTTCAAAGTGTCCCTTCTTTCAAAAGAGCTTGCTAGTGTAGACACGGCCTAGGAGTGTCATATAGTCATTCTTCATGGAATAAATGCATTTTAATAAACAGAGCTCAAGTAAACAAGATGATTGTTGATCTTTGCTTGGCTGAGTTAATGAAAGTAAAGTTAATAATGATCTTTCAAAATTATCCCCTGAAGGTACTTAACTGAAATGTTTTCCCATTGGTACATCATATTTCTCAGAGTCTCATGAATTCTTATGGGAGTGGATATATAGCTGCATCTAAATGTATACTGATGATGAAGACTTTCATTACAGTAAATTGATAAAAAATATTTAGATTACATATTAAGCGTACCAAACTAGATTGCATGTGCTTTATACCTAATATTGTGATATAAATTCTATACACAATTAGCCACTGTTATTGTTCACCGTAGCCTGTACTCATATTGGCCTTGCCAGCACTGCCCCCCGCCCCCTTTCGGAAAGGGCATGTAAATTGTAGCTGCTTGAAAATGCAAATAAAGAGCTGATATAAAGTGCTGATTTTGAAGTCAAAATAGCCATGTGGCTGGGATTCCTTCCAAAGGGTGCCCTGATTTTGAAAGCACCCTTCTTCCTTATTTTTTTTTGGAAAGAAAGTGCATTCAAAATCAGGGCACACTTTTGAAGAAACCCTGACTATTTTTAGTTTGAAATCAGCACTTTCAATGGGCCGTGTGGCTGCCATTATGCAAATAAGGCACTGAATATTCATATCAGCACCTCATTTGCATTTTCTAATTGCTGTAATTTATATGCCCCTTCTGAAAGGGAGGGGTAGTGTAGCCACAGCCATTGACTCCTGATTAACCCAAGATCAGGATCAGTGGAAGTTTCTGGCATTTCAGTGCTTTTTACTCCAGCAAGATTTGTCAGAAATGCTTCAGCATATTTTTACTAATTCTCATATCGTTTGTTACCTGTGCTAGGCCCTGAATACCATATATATCCAGGCTGTTAGTGCTTCTAGTGCAGGCTGAACCTCTGTGCTCTGGCAACATCTGTGAATGGGAGTGGGGCTGGCTGGGAATCTGGGGAGAGCAGTGGGGGAGAGCTGGCAGCAAGGGTCGGGGGGGCGGCCGTGGCTGGGGCTGACAGCGCTGCTAGGAGAGGGGCCAGGGTCATGGCCAAGACAGCAGTCAGACCCTGGGGCAAAGATTATGGCTGGGTCTGATGGCAGGGCTGGGGCTGGCAGCATGGCTTCAAGTGTGGCCAGAAGGCAATCCGATAGCTGTGCGGCTGGCAGACTGCTCCCCCCCCACCGCCCACACCTCCACCCAGGAGATCCTGGAGGTCAGCAGCAAAGGAGTCAGCATGGACCTACCCTGGTCCAGCACACTCACTTCTTCAGGACCAGTCAGGCAACATTCCTTCTGTCTTGAAATTGTATTGTTCTAAGAGATGTTACTTGTACTTCAAAATGGGGACCAGTGTCAGAAAAGCTAATGTACTTCAGAACTAAAGAAACTGTTTAAGGATCACATGCGTGCGTTCCAGATCCTTTCTGGATAGAGGGACCTCTCTGCCAGGCCTTCTGAGACTCTATCTTAAGCATTGGTGCTAGATTAAAAATCATTCTGTATAAATATTTGTGGCTGTTTGCATTTGACAAAAAATATCCTATACGGGTATCAGTGGTCTTCGGTTAATTCAAGTGGAAAATTAGTACAATGTGCCATCTAATGTTAAGTTGGCTCTTTCAGCCTATTGTATTGGGAAAGTGATCCAGTCAGCCACGGTTGAGTTCTTGTTGATACTTTGTTTTCAAGAGCTATAATACTTGACAAAACAAAATCCAAGAGGACATGAGTCCTTCATATTAGTTTCTTGCCAAGAACCAGTACTGTGAAATCAAACGAAGTGTCTGAGCATCATACACTATGGCAATTACTGATCTATACAATAAGTAAAATGAAATAGGATTAATAAAATCTTAATGCATATATATTTCTATCATGCTATGGTCCATCTGACACCAGCTCTGCCAAAGACCAAAAAATGGAAGAGGAAACAAACAAACAAACAAACCTCTTACTAAATCTTTTACTGCCTTTCACAATTTGCAATAAAAGTGGGTAAGAGATGTGCCATGATATTAATAATGTGGAAGAATCTTTTAAGATATGAAAACCCTTATGCACTATAAAATTGACTACTAGTGAAAAAGGGCACTCCACATACACTTCCCCCATAACAACAACATTCATTATAAAATATGATTAAATTATTTGGCTTCAGAAAGCATCTGATGTAAGTTTTTACATATTGCAGTTTGGGGGTCATGTTTCCACAAATATTTTTGTATTCAAGTTACTTTACTTGGGTTCTCAATTGTTTTAAAGGACCAGCATCATTAAATTCGAACTGAGTCATACCAAATTCTTTTAATCTCAACTGATGGGAAATGCCATCAAAATTCTTTACTAACTAAAACTGATCAGATCGTACAGTTCTGTTCTCAGCATTTAAACTATGTTACTTGTGAGATCAGTGAGTGATTTTTAAAAGTCAAAACATTTTTTTTCAAACAAAGAAATCATCTGATAGTGCAGTTCTTTACAAGGCTGATGCTAACTGTGCTAATGCATGAGGCAAAGAACAAACACCTCCATGAGAATTCCAGCATATGCCATATGTTCTCCCAAAATGGGAAATTCTAATGACTGTATCTGAATTTCTTGCATAAATTTGCTCTCACCTACTCTAAGTATTCTTGATGCAAAACAAAAATATCTTTCTTCAGAAATCACTTGTTCCACAGTGGAACATTAAAAACACTGCAATCTGTGTATAGTATTTATATTTTTTTTAAGAAAGGAAATTTATCTAGATGTACAGCACTTATTTTTTTTAAGTATAACTTTGCTCAGTCTTATTTTCAGATGTGTTCAGAGGACAAAGCAATTAGAATAATAGATGGTGTAATTACATGTTCACTGACTATATAATAAGATTGTAGCTCACATAAATTTGAACACTATATGGGGGTTGTTTAGTTTTTTAAACTAATTGAGTCTCTGCAGTAGAGTTGCTTTACTGGCAAAAATTCTGTCTCACCTGAGACTTTGGCATATATAGAATAGTCAGATGTGAATCCCTCATAAACTATATGAAGTAAAATGTCTTCCATTATGTCCTTTGACAGGTAAGTTTAATTAGGCTTGAAAATAGTGTCAGGTCTGAGCCATGACTGGGAAGTATGATAGTTTAGAAATTTATTATATACCCACTGTTTGCACAAATCTCCAAGTTCACCATTTAATTGTGACCTTGAAAGTGTTCATTAATTTCAATATATTTTTGTGTGTAAAAAAGGGATAAAATAAAATACTTAGGTGTTCATGGGAACATTTGGGAATAGGGAGGAATCAACCTTGTCCACCAAGTCTACAAATATTTAGTTAGAAAAATAAAAAATCATGAGAAGAGTAAACTAGAACATCCAATAAAAAAGATGGGAACTAATTGATCCACAGTAGTGTTGATGGAAAGCCTTTCCTTTGTTTAAGTCCAAAAGTATCATATTTTACAGTACTGTATGTGCGTGTCTTTTAGTATCACAATATAATGTGTTAATCTTTATGACTAGGTCTGCATGGAGGGGTATTTCCAACAGCTTCATGCTAATGAGCAGTCTCGCAACTGCAAATGGCTGCCTATTAGCATATTCATGCAGCTAATTAGCATAGCCAAACAACATCTCACTGCCAGCAGAATCTGCTACTGGCAGTAAACAGGCCATGTAGCTGTGTCTCTGTCGGCAAGAAAAACCTGAATTCAGGCATAAGGGGCTGGCGACAGAGGGAATTTTTGCTGGCAGAGGCCTCTCTGTGCCACCAGTTTACTGCCAGTAGCAGTTATGGTAATTAGCATTCTGAGTATGCTAATGAGCAGCCATTTGCAATTGCAAGACTCTCATTAGCATGAAGTTGCTGGCAATAAATCTCTGTGTAAGCCCAGCCTATATGGTTCTATATTACCAATGCACAATATCAGCACATTATGCCTTGTTTTCTATAAAAAAGGAAGGAGACAGAAATAAAGTAGATAGGAAATATCCACTAATGCCAAACTGGCAAATATGCAAAGGCAAAAGAATGTCTGTATCTTTATTTCAATTCTACAAGAATGCTAGTAGTGAGGTTCTTTGTATTGTGGTAAATAATGCAAATGAACTAGTGCTTCTCAAAGTGCTGTCATTCCTGAACCCTCTCACATGATCTCTGAATCAAGGAGGGATTGGCAATAGAGTTAACTGGAAAAAATTCCAAGCAAAACATTCTGGAAATTGCCCTGTTGACTAAATGAGTATTTTTTGTGGAATAAGGGATAGTCAAAGTTCTGGTGTATCTTCCTGGGTGCTTTCTATAGCCAAATAGATTGAGAATTCAGGGGATGAATCTCCTTCCTTGGCTACAGAAGCCTCTTCCTTTTTGTCCTTTCACTTTTCAACTTAAAGAAAAATACTTAGAGCTCAAATTAAATAGCAATTACTGAGCTTGGTTGAGATGTTTTGTCTTGTGAGAGAACAGCAAATTTAGGTAGACGAGGCACTTTGGTCGTCAAATGTCCTTCTTAGCTATGCAATTTCATTACATGTCCCTAGAAGAAAGGAAACAGTTGATTCATTGCCTTGCTCCCATCCCTTAATACCACAGCCTGTGAGGTATTTAATAAAACCTGCAAGGCTGATTGGTAGGGTTCTTTCACATATAGTTTGCAGTTTTTATATGTGGGGTTGTGTGCTTTTATTCATTTATTTATTTCCCCTGAACTCAGAATATACCCTCTGGCTATGTCTACACAAGTAGTTTTCCTGGCAAAACTGGTCTTTTGTTGGAAAAACCTGCTTTTGTCAACAAAACCCAGAACAACCACCAGAAGCATTATACTTCTCGCCGTTTAGTTATAACACCTGTCTTGACAGTGTTCTGTCGGAAAAAAAAACAAACAAACATGGACTCCTTGGGTCCCTTTTATTGACAGGCAGGACTTCAGTTCACAGAGCAGCCCTGTTTGCAGAGCTTCTGGTCAGCCATTCTGTTGAGAGAGAGACAAAATGCTCTTTGTTGACAGAGCAGATTGCTCTTGGATCTGCTTTTATGTGTAGATCCAATCTGTCGGCAGAGGTCCTGCCATGAAATCTCTTCTGACAGTGACAGCTGTTAAAAGAGGCTCCCCGTGTAGATGTGGCCTTTGAGTGGGAAGAGAGAGATACTCTGGCTTCACTAACATGTCCTACTGACCATTCTAGTAGTGGAGGGTACTCAACAGTTCTTCACAGGATTGGGTTAATTATCTTTTATCATTGATATTACCCATCCTACTTGGCATTTAAAAGTAATCTTGTTTCCAGTTAGGTCCTTTGTTGTCTTTCTTTCTTTATAGAGCCAGTTCTGATTTTGATCCATAATCTGAGATACATGATAAGGAGGTGTAGCATAAGCAAATTTGAATCACTTTATTTGAGTGTACGTCCTTTTGGAGTCAATTAGGGGCAGGGGGAGAAAACCTGTCAGTGGCAGCACTAGAAAATGGTCCTGAGTCAGAGTGAAGGGGAGGATGGATGTTTATGAAACCCCATCTCCAAGGATTATCCTGTGTTTTAGAAGGGCAGTATCTCTACACAGTCACACTACAAAGGAGAGCAGTCCCTCCACCAAACAGTGCAGGGAGTTGTAGGCTATTAGCTCTTGATGCAAGAAAATACCGAGTAGGTTTAGAAGATGGTTGTGGCATCAGACGTCTTTCTCTTAGAAATTTCAGATAAACTGGATAGGGCACGCAAGCTGTGAAGCTTGTGGAATCACCAGCCCTCATGTTTCTTTTTTAACAGAGAAGATTTTGCACCCCTATCAATGGCATCATGTTTTCATCAGTGTCTTGCAGAAGAGGTAACAGCAGAGGTGAGGCCAGGTTGCTCGGAAAGAGGGTCTCTGAGAAATCAGACTGTCTCTGGCTACGTAGGAGGCAGCCCAAGAGCTGACATGAGTTTTGGGAAAGCTATTTCAGTAACATGAAGAGAGGGAATGGGTGAAGAAGTAATTGGAGGCTGGATCTACCACATTGCTCGCAGGAGCAGAGGAACAGGGTGTAGCAGACCCTGAGCTGCTGGGTTCTTCACTCCCTGGGAGGTTCCCCTCCCTGCTTCTCCTTTTTCCACTGGTCCTACTTACTTTGTCTGACTTCCCTACTCGTCTTCTAGGAAATGGCAGCTGCCTCCTGAACAGGTGAGCTCCTTTTCTCTGCCTCCTGGAAGGAAATGGGAGAACAAGGCAAGAGCTAATTAGGTCTTCTTTGGTACACAGCAATAAAGCCCTGCAGAAAGGCGGAGTCCAGGAAGGAGATGTGGGCAGCTTGGGCAGGAAACACCCTCCTCCCTCACACCTCATTCTCCCGAGATGCTGTAAAAGGCCAGCTCTCTGGCTGTGTCCCTAGGCAGCCTGGGCATAAATCTCTCTCGCCCCCAAACCCCATCTGTAACACATTGTGAAAGGGTGTATTTATTAAACCCTATCTGAGGAAACAGCCTGAGAACATAAAATCCATTATAACCTGTCATTTGTGGCATAGTGCACAACAAACTCCTACAAGGTTGATTTGTAAGGAGCTTTTACATGGGGTTGGCAGCATTTATGTGTGGGTTTGTGAGGTTTTATTTATTTATTTATTTATTTATTTATTTGCCCTGAACTGGTAATATATACTCGGAAGGAGGGGAGAGAGAATACTCTGGCTTCCCTAACAGCCACAGCCACTATGACATCATCTTCAAAATTGCTTCTCTTCCTCCTGTAACCCAAAATCCTGGTTTGAAACCATTTATCTACTTGAATGGCTCCCCTCATAGGAACATATCTGATAACCAGGATCTATAAAGTGAGGAAGTAAGGAGAAAATCAGTGTCCAGACCAGAAGGACATCGGCAGCCTGGGTTAAACGATGAGACGAGACGAAACATAGCACTCAAAAATATTGAGAGAAAGGACATGACATGTGAGGTTGCATGCCAGTAGATTTTGGGTCACTGGAAACTTGAAAAGAGCAGATACATTGCTGGAGGGCAATCATTCCAGGGGGTCCCTCACCAAGTGAGGAACACAGCACTCCATGGCACTTCAAAGGGACCCATGGCTCCAGCTGCTGCTACTGCAGAGGGGAGCAGAACTCCAGGCCCTTTTAAAATGCTGAGCCTGGGGGCAACTGCCCCCTTTGCCACCCCTTTATGCCCCTCCTCCCCCACATCAGTGGCCTGAACAATACCTTCTGTCCACTGAGAAAAGAAGATTAAGATTTTTGCAGTTTCATTATTTAGAGTGACTGCCTCCCTCTTATACCACAATAACTGCAACAAGTGTGGTGTGAGTTAGGGGGGGAGACAATAAATCTGTGACAACCTGTGAATTCAATCTGAAAACATCTACCTTGCTTTTATGTTTATTTATTTTCACATCAAATGTATGAGTTTTCAAAATCATTCAGAGATCAACAGAAATTAAAAAGGGGAGAAGTGACCAAGGGCCGAATTAAAAATTGCTTACAGAAGCCAAGTTATAGAAAGCAAGTTGGACCTAATGCCTGATTTAACTCTTATGAAGGGTAAGGAGTGCTAAAGATAGGGAATATTACGAAGATTCTGTGATGTGGTGGTAGGGATTTTTCTATTTCACTTTGGAAGAATCTCATAATATGATGGTGATGGGTGGTGACACAAAAGACTGAGTCAGTGTAGGAGGGATAAGTTAGAATTTTCACCATCAAAATTCTGATCTTGTACCTTAAAAAGCTATTATTAAAATAGTCTTTAAAACTCTTCCAAATCATTCCCAATAAAACTTATATTCACACATCAGATACTTTTGCAAAAAAAGCAAACATGATTCTGGGATGCATTAACAGATGTTTTGTGAACAAGACGTGGGAAGTCATTCTTCCACTCTACTCTGCACTGGTTAGGCCTCAGTTGGAGTGTTGTGTCCAGTTTTGGGCATCACGTTTCTAGAAAGATGTGGAGAAATTAGAAAGGGTCCAGAAAAGAAAAACAAGAATGATCAAAGGTCTAGAGAACATGACCTATGAAGAACCGCCAAAAGAATTGGGCTTGTTTAGTTTGGGAAAAAGAAGATTAAGGAGGGACATGATAGCCATTTTCAGGTATCTAAAAGGGTGTCATAAGGAGTAGGGAGAAAACTTGTTTTTCTTGACCTCTGAGGATAGAGCAAGAAGCAACGGGCTTAAACTGCAGCAAGGGAGGTTTAGGTTGCACATTAGGAAAAAGTTCCTAACAGGGTGGTCAAACAGTGGAATAAATTGCCAAGGGATGTTGTGGAATCTCCATCCCTGGAAATATTTAAGAACAAGTGAGATAAATGTCTGTCAGGGATGGCCTAGACAGTACTTGGTCCTGCCATGAGGGCAGGGGGCTGGACTGGATGACCTCTCGAGGTCCCTTCCAGCCCCAGTATTTTATGATTCTATGATTCTATGATCACTTTAAACATTATTGAAGTAGAGGGGTCTGCAGGTATCAGCACAAAGTTTGGCTTAACAAGTTAAAATATTATTTAAAATATTAAAATGTTTATAATTATGTAAAGCTTTATTACAGTGGTAAACATTTAAAGCTTATCATTAACACTTATGTACTGAGGAAACTATAATGAAGCTTGGCTTGTGTGTCTGAGTTTGCTGCACAAAGGCCTAAATTCAACTAGATTTTCAATACACAGTTTTTCCTCTCTTTAGTTATACCCACACATATGTACACATGTGCACACACACCCCCTCTCTACATCTACTTTAAGAGGAAATGGTGAAAAAAATGTATTTAAGTACTCTAACAAAATACCAGCCACCCAATAAATTAAATTGTACAGAAGTCTACTTCTCACATATGTTTCTTCTTTGTATCACATGTCCTTTGCTGGTTTTTAATTTGATTTAATATTTCCATTAATTCAATGTACCACTTTCCTGTCTATCTTGTTAATACTGCAGCTCTAGAAAAATTAAAAAAAAGAAAAAAACCTTTTAGCTATAATGAATTAAAGGCAGAAACAATAACTCTTTCCTCTCTCCTTTCTCACACGTGCATTTCTTGCCATTAGCTAAAATTAAATGGCAGATGGATTATTAATTACAAGCCTTGGCAATTTGCTGCTGGCAAATTGGCCACTGATGGTCACGGACAACCTTAATGTACAAGCATAAGCAGCACTTACACCAAAAGCACTAAGACTTGGTGGGTAGTGAGATTACTCAGGCTCCTTGTTAAGGTGGTGTGGCATTAGAAGCAAGCCAATTTCCCCCTTTATAATTAAGATATGCTAGCCTCAGCATTATTGTTGCTTTTGCCTAGGTGCACTCTGGATGTATTTGGCCCTATGCATTGTATGCCTAAAAGAAATAACTACAGACATTAAAAGGCCACATTCCAAAATTTACTTCCGTGTATATTCTTTTGGAAACAGAATAGCCTGTTCCAAAGGATTATCATAGAATCATAGAATGCTGGGACTGGAAGGGACCTGGAGAGATCATCCAGTCCAGCCCCCTGCCTTCATGGCAGAACCAAGTACTGTCTAGACTATCCCCGATAGACATCTATCTAACCTGTTCTTAAATATCTCCAGGGATACAGGGAATGTATCCTGGTCTACAGGGAATGGAGACTACTGAGAGAAATAAGAAAGTTCCAGAGGGGACAAAAAGTACAGGGAAGGGGCTGGGGGAAAAGTCTGAAGAAAGTCCTGTAGCTGTAATCAGTCCAAGAAGGCAGCAGGAAAGGATACGAAGCACAAGACCAGGCCTCTTCATCTCAAGGACCATAAACTGGAACTCAGAGGAGTGGAAGGGACTTGGTTTCTCTTTCACCCACTGGAAAAGGTGATGTGGAAACACATGGACACAAAAAGGGAGGACTATGGAATTTGGAGCCAGGCTTCTATGGAGAAATCCCTGAAAATAATCGAGCTGCACAAGAGCTGGAGGACCAGCCAGCGTATCTCAAGAAGGATGAAGAGTCTCTAGAAGAGTAAGCCCAAGTAGAATTAAAAAATATGACTTTTATTTTAGTTAATTGGACATGTCGTTTACCCTGGAAGGCATAAAACAAAATGTGATCTAAATAACAAGAAAAAACTGACAATTCTACTGTCAAAATTGCTGTTGTCTGGAAAACCCTGCAACAGTGTGCCCAGTTATTATGGAGCATGCTTGGATTGCATATCACATACATAAAGTCTACATATGCATTCTCCATTTTATGGAGTGAAATTCAGGCCCAATTGAAGTCAATGGGAGTTGACTTCATCTGGTAAAGGATTTCTCTCATGCTGAATACTCATAGGCAGGTTCGTCTTAAGACTTTTTCGTTTCTGGCCAAAAATCAATTTAATTACTTGACTGTTGCCTGAGTTTAGACGGTGGTTCTTTCCATTTTTTAGGCTAAATCCTAAAATGTTCTGAGCAGCCGTTAAGTTAAATAAGCACAGCACCTCTTCTGATTTTGCCCTTTATAAATGCTTTCAATAACTTTAATATCTCCCCCTTACTTTGCTGTCCTCTAATCCCAAATCCATTACTACATTGACTATTTCACTGCATTTTTAAATCTATTGGTTTTAAACATTTTTTCAGCTCACTCTTCTCTCTCACTTATGCCAAAACATTAGTTAGAGTTCTAGCTGAGAATGTTATTCCTTCTGGGTAGGTCTACACAGCAATGCCATTTAGGAATAAACTGTTTCAAAACAGCTTATTTTGAAATAGAACGTCTACACAGAAAGGCCACATCTACATGGGCAGATTCTGACAACAGAACTGGGCTTTTGTTGACAAAACACATTGAGCATCTTGATGGTTAAAGGGCTCTGTCAAGAGTTTGTTGACAAAACTCAGCTGTCCAGCTGGGAACATTATAGCTCTCCCCAATCACTTATGGACAGTGTTTGTTCACTAGAGTGTCCCGGTAGACACTTCTGTTGACAGACAAAGCTTGTGGTCCCTTGGGCAGCCCTTTTTTGCAGGGCTTTCAGTCAGCCATTCTGTTGAGAGAGGGTGGAGCACTCTGGCCGCTCTGAGTTGACAGAGTGGCTTGCTCTTTCAGTCTGCTTTTGTGTGTAGATGCTCTCTGCCAACAGAGGGACTGCTAAGGTTTCTCTATCAACAATGACCTCTGTCGACAGAGGCTGCCTGCTTAAACTTCACCAAAATGGGCATTGAAAGAGTGTTCAACTATTTCAAAATAGGTGTCCACACAGGTCGGATACTGAATCGCATTTAAGGCCTCCCAGAACCAGTTCAGACAGGGCATCAGGTCAGTGGGTGCCCTGTGTGGGTGATGTTTGAAGACATCTGAGGCTCGTGCTTAAAAGGATACCCCAGATAGCCTTATCTCAGGTTTCCTGGCTCACTTGCTTAACCCTCCAAGGGCCAGCAAAGCATATCCACCACATGCCCTGGTTGGCCTGATCTAGGATGCCAGAGCACCCTCTGCTTTGGGTCCACAGCTGCATCCAGGCAGTCTTCACATCTTGCAGCTGTCACTGAAAGACATGCAGCACCTTCTTCAGTTTGCCTCCCAGGCTCTGTAGGAATCCAACCCCCAGACCTAGTGGCAGACCCTGCTGGGGTATGTGAGGAAGTAGCTACAACATCTGGAGGCTGCCTCCTGTGGTCCGGATGCTGAGTTCCACTGCATCTGGACACGACACCAGTGCACACTGGTGGGACCACATCATTCTGGAGCACACAGGAAACCAATGATGGCTCTAGAACTTCAGAATGGAGAAGAACACCATCCTTATCTGGTAGGCTGTTCATCCTGAAGCCCAGCCCATCTGCAAGCTCAGCTCTGTGGCAACTGATGTGCTTGGAGCCTGGTCATGTGTGCTCTGGCCAGTGGCCCCTTATGTCCCCAACAGCAGGGGCTGACATGGATCTGTGGACATTCCCATGTGCCATGTGCAGGCCCTGTGTGTGTGTGTGTGTGTGTGTGTGTTTCAATAGCCACTGACTCCATCCTGAGGTAGCTTGTGGTGGGAAGGTGTCCCAACCCAGAGTCAGGAGCATGATGGGCTTCTCCAGGCATGGGTGAGTTCAAGACATAGAGCCTGGTGGCACTCTGTAGCCAGACAAAATCTCCCCACTACAGACCAGCTTTTGCCTCCCCTCTAAGGTGCCTCAGAGCACACAGGGCACTGACCAGCAGTTAAACAGCACAGTCTTTGATGCCTTCCTAAAGCAGCCCAGATGTGCTGGCTCATCGTGACCCTGCGGAACTGAAGACACAGATAGAGGTTAGCAGGCTAACCATTAACGAAGGGCCTCAGAGAACTTCCCTTGGCTAGTACTGATAAAGTGATGCACCCACACAGCCATCCCAGGAGAGAAATCCCCACCCAAGTAAAATAATGTCCTGTACTTCAAAATTCTTTATTTCCTGTCTTACAAGTGCAAATTAAGTAAGAATTGCCCTTGTAAAAACTGGTTTCACAAAACACAGACCAGTACGATCTGGCACCATAGATAAGAAAGAGAATACGTGACCCAGGGGATATAAAGATGGGCCCAGCAGCACACTGACTCTGAGTGCATTCCCACCAACTACCTGCTGGTCGGGTCAGGTGATTTCCTCCCGAGGTCTGCAACTGGGGATGCCCAACCTCGTATTCGTCTTTCCTTGGAATTGAGTGACCGATCCTGGCTTGGCTATGCTGGTATCGAGAGATGCAAGGAGGGCAAGATGTACCCACATTAAGGTCCCCTTTTGCTGTACACAGTTAAAGAATTAGAGCTCTATAGATAGATGTCGTTGTATTAAGATGTCGTTGCATTGGATTGTAACGTAACCTGTTAACACCTGTACTCTGCTAGCATATAAGAAGTAGACAATAGCCTTTTGTAACCACACACTTATAACTGTAGCTTAATAAACTTGTAACTAGTTAAGATCTAAACCTGACTGCTGTGACTCTTGGTCACTGCAACACAGCTGGCACAATCAAAAGAACTTTAACTGTTTGGTTACCACAGCCTGGCCATAGGTGAGAGTGCTAAGAGCCTAGCATAGAGTCGTGCTGCCTCCACGGGCCAGACTCCTGGGGCGCCCATCAGTCAATCCTGGCTTCCTGCTGTGAAGGGACAGTGCATCCTAGCAGTTAAAGTCTCGGGTGTGGAAAGGCTCTTAGTGCTATCATTGGGGCACCCCTCAGTCAATCTTGGCTGCCCTCTGTGAAGGAGCTCCCTGCTCTAGCAGTAAAAGACTCGGGTGTTTAGGACCCTGGGGCATCCTTTAGCCTTGCCCAGGCTGCCCGCTGCGAAGGAGCCCAGTGCTCTAGCAGTTAAAGACTCGGATGGTAACAAGGGCATAGTTGGTACCTCACTGCACGTTACCCAGCCACCGGCTAACACACTCTGCCCCATGTGTCCTATAGCCTAATGGTCCCCTGAGGCAGGCTCCTGGTGCTGCATGCCCAGAAGTGGCACAGCATGTGCTGCTATGCTATATGCATGGGTTGCTGCATGATCCACAGCCAGCAATGGCAAAGAGTGAAGTGCCAAGATCTCCCCCTTCCCCCACACTCAGCCACTCCCTCCTCTCCCTGTATGATGGGAATGGAATGGTGCTTACACAATGTTCCTTCCTCGACATGAGGTAATGCTTGTGCCATCTCCATGGTGGGGGCTTGGGGGCTTCAGGGCTCCTCAATCACCTGCATTAACAGGCTGGCCTCATCTGGGTCCTGGTCCTTCTCCTCCTCCTCCTCCTCATCATCATCATCATTCTCCCACTCCCCACGACGTCAATGACGGGCATCTCCAGTTTGGAGCCAATGGCTATGGATTGAAAGGGGACCACTCTGCCCCCTCAGGATGTGGTGCATGTCCTTGTAATGGGGGCAGCTTGTGGGCTGCGACCAAGGCTGAGACCTGCCCCCTTGGCCCTGGCATAAGCCTGGTGGAGCTTCTTCATCTTCATCTACACCTGTTTTGAGGAGATCCTGGAGGTTTGTCTCCTGTTCCCCCAAATCTTAAGAAGGTCCTGGATCTCTGCATCAGACCAGTAAGGTGCACATCTCCTGTAGCCCCTGGTAGGACCCTAGGGACCTGCTGACTGCCCCCAGGGAGTGGTAGAGAGCTGTGCGGTGCCATCAGGGTGACTCATCTTGGGGGCCTAACAGCCGTCGGGGCAGCTGCACACTGGGCCAGAGATGCCACATCTGCTGCAAGCCACAACCCTTTCTGCAGCATCTGTAGCTTTAAGGGCTCCAGGGGAGGAGCTAGTGGTAGAATGAATATTCCTGTGTGTGAACAGAGCAGCCAGCTGGGCAATCTGTGAGGGGCTGGAAGCCCCCCATTTCGAAATAGCCCCTATTCCCTGTCTACACAGCTCTTATTTTAAAATGGCTATTTTAAAATAGGTGCTATTCCTTGTGGAATGGGGTTTACCAATTTTGAAATAAGTTGACCACTAGTTCAAATTTATTTTGAAAGAGCAGTTGCATGCTGTAGACACTAGCATAGTTATTTCAATATAATGGCTGTTACTTTAAAATAGGTGTGCTGTGTGGAGATACCCAGAGATTTGAAGGGAAGTTTGGTCCTTATGCCTACTCTCCGGATGGTCACTTTGTCATGGTGAGTGGGCTTTTGTGTTCCAATAAACCCGAGAGCAATGCCTTAAGGAATCTCATACTCCCAGCAGGGTCACCCATGGTAACAAGATCAAGGGGGATGGTCCAGGCAGACAAAGAATGATCCTAAAAATCCTCAATGGCAGAACAGGTGGAGGATAGCCAAGCTAATCCTTCAACGTCTGTGAAGGCAGATGAAGGCTGCAGCAGACAGGATACTCCCAGTTGTCATGGATTCCATGCCACTGGACCCTGCTGGAAGTATGAGACTCCGTCTGGCATCGATCTCGGGTTCATTGGAACACACAAGCTCACTCATGATGACAAAGTGAGGAGAGGAGACAGAGGAGGCATGAGGACCAAACCTCTTTTTAAATCTCTAGGTATGTCTACCCAGCAGAGGGTAACATGAAGACGTCCTATTCGTTATCAAGTCACAGCCAAGGGGGGAGGGGGCAGTGTCCTTATGCTTTCTTATTTGTTTGTTTGCACCTGGCATACTTTTTCATTGTTCAGATTTTGTGTCAGGTTTAATCTTGTCAGTCTTTATGGATTTTCTTTCTATTTTAACAATTTCTCAATTCCTTCTTGTTAGTAAAGCAATCACTACATAGGGCAACTAATTGATAGGTAAACTATAAACACACAACAAACACATTTATTATCTGAGTTTAAATGAAAGTTCACCTACTTCAGGTAAATTGTAATGTATTAGTTTTCTGATGTGCATGACTTACAGCTGATTAAAGGGGTGACTTGTTTGTTTATAAGTTTTATTTGTAAACGTGGTTGGGTAGAAAAAGCAAATGACAGGTATTTCTTCTACCAGAGATGATAATGATTATTTGTGTACGTGCAGTGATGTTCAAAGCATTTTGATGGGGAGGAAAGTAAAGCTAGACAGTTTGTATCAATTCATCTTTTTTTTCCTCAAAAGAGAAGAATGGTATAAAAATTAAATGTTTCTGTGCTCCTACTGTCATAAGACACGGCAAATACATCTGTTGCACTCGGGGTAGTTTTTCACAGAGGGAAAATAAACTACTAGATTATTTTAAAATGTTGAGAAGATATTTTCCTTAAAACTTTATAAATGATTGGTGTATAAGCAATAGTAATAATTTTTTAATTCTTACTGTGCAAAGTTATTCTTCATCAGTTCCTCAAATAGACCAAATCATGTCCAGTAACGATAGAAATGTTTTACTACGACACTCTCTATTGTAAATATGTGATTAAATATGTAATTAAACAAAAATGTATTTAAAAACATTATTGGGGTTATAAAATCAAGCGGCCAAATTCAGAAATGACAGAATTAAGGTTTGCTGAACAATTCTAATTTGGTCACTTTGTTGATATGTTTTATGATACAGATTACAGTCTCTAATTAACAAGACTACAAACCTGATCAGATTCTATATTTTGTCCATAGGAGCCCTGCCTCATTCAGTGCACAAGATGGTCATTGCTGACTTACAATCAGCTATTTAATATGTTGTTTCCTCTTTGTGCATTGTTTGGCTTTATTTGCTACACACTGTTCAAACCACATGGTGAAGAGAGAATTATTAACTTCCTCATAGATTTTTCTATGGTATTCAGTCTTTTAGGACCTGTGAGCTTCATAAGGTTTCATTTTAAAATTTACCCAGTCAGAAAGCAAACTTCAGGACTGGAAAATTGAAGTCAATGGTTTTTCCACTAATTTTGAAGGCCCCATTGGAGGCACACAGGGCTTCAGTTTTCAGAGTACGTAGTATTTTATAGCATTTTATATGTTCAAAGCACAGCTCCCATTCACAGCACTTCTGTGAATCAGACGCAGGAGGTCAGCGTAGATACCTAGGACATTTCTACCCAAACAATGAGATCACAGCAAGCTGGAGTGTGAGTCTACCCTGCAATAGCTTACTGTGATCAGTCTCTGTGGTGGTACTCATTAACCCTTCATTAATTATGACCTAGTCTTATTTCAGAGAAGGCTAAATCAAAGCACTCTAACAAAATAATGTGCATTAACAAAAGCACACAGACAGACCGTGGGAGGCAAGTGTGAGGTAGATTCCCACCCCAGTTTGCAATGATTTTATTGCTTACAGAGGTAAGACTTTAGAAAATGATAACAGAATGACCACTTGTGAAAACTTTAGTTTGAGACTTGTCCAGCACAATGCCAAAACTGTTTCGCAGAGGCAGTGATGGAATCCGGTTGTCCAGGGCAGCATTCTCATCTTTTCTCTTTCTTTATTCCTCTATCTGTCTGCATCTACACTTCACTCCTCTTTCAGAAGAGGTATGCAAATGAGGGAAATTGAAAATGCAAAGGAGGTGTGGATTTACATATCTGGCAGCTCATTTGTATATTCTTCTTTCAAAAGAAAGAAAGCAGCATAGACGCAGTTGTTTTGAAACTAAACCACATCTTTGAAAGAATCCTTCTTCCCTTTTTTATGGGACTAAGGGTTCTTTTGAAGATGGGGTTTACTTTCAAAAGAGACACATCTGGATGCGTCTACACTTGTTCCTCTTTCAAAAGAGGTATTCACATGAGGTAAGTCGAAAGTGCAAATGAGGTATACATTAGCATATGTGGAACCTCATTTGCATATTCTGATTTCAAAAGAGATTCTTTCAAAAGAAGAAAGCCAGTGTAGATGCTGCTCTTTTGAAAGTAAACTCATCTTCGAAAGAATCCTTCTTCCCATTAAATAAAGGGAAGAAGGATTCTTTTGAAGATGGGTTTACTTTCGAAAGAGCAGTGTCTACACTGGCTTTCTTCTTTTGAAAGAAGCTCTTTCAAAATTAGAATATGCAAATGAGGTGCCACATATGCCAATTTATACCTCCTTTGCATTTTCAATTTCCCGCATATGCATGACTTTTTCGAAAGAGGAATGCAAGTGTAGACACAGCCTCTTGAACAAGGAAGGCAAGGGATCCTACACACAGGACAATTTTGCCACAGTTATACTTTGCAGTATATTGAACAAATTTATACTATACAAAAAGTATAACTGTAACAGCATCAGAGCAGGCCCCTTCTGTGCACTAAATGATACATAGATTCTGGGAGGAAAATAGTACGTTTTCATTTAATTAAAGAAAGTATCACTGCATATTTGCAAAGGAGTTGAAATAAACTTGGAGCAATAGGACAGAGCATGCACAGTTGTTCTGTGGAGATGGTGCCCAAGCAATCTGGTAAGTACTAGGATCTAAGGGTATATCTACACCAGAAGATTATATTTAATTTGTTAAGGTTGATTTTGCAGCACCTAATTTTGTACAATTCGAGGGTGCATGTTCACACTGGCACCTGAAATCAATGAAGTACAGTAAGTAGGCAACTTTGACTTTGTCAGCAATACACTGTAGATACTTATCCAACAGTCCTGCTGCCACTTTTCATGGTTCCCAGTGTCTGATGGGAGAAAACAGTGCCATGGTGGTTCTAGGTATGTGTGGTTAGTCTCCCAAAGAGCACTTATCTCCTCCCACTCCCTTTGGAAAGCAACAGCAAAAACTGTTTTTGAGTCCTTTCTTCACTGAGTATCCATGCAGATGCCATTGCAAGGCTAACATAGACATCGTTCCACTTCAGACAGTTGGGGCAAGTTTTGTGAGTATCTCATACATTGTGCTGCTTTATGTGCAGAGCCCAAGCAGCCTTCAGAGAGATGAAGACTGATGAGGACACAGACAATACAAGAAAGTGAAACTCTAGAGGGGAGGCTGGAGGAAAGGATGGCAGATTGGAAAACAGGAGGGTGGATTGGGAGGAGAGTGCTCAGACAGCATGAATTCCAGACCCAGGAGGAGATGGCAATCAATCAGAAATATGCATTCAAATTGACAACACTGTTTAGCTGGACTCTTTTTTCATATACCTTCTGATCTTTAAGGTTTTAGGTTCACTTGGGGAGGGGGCACACATACACATTCCTATACACTTCTTTCATAGGGAACAATGGGTAGGGGGCAACTGGCCTGACTCTCTGGCTGGCACTCTCTGCCCTCTATGCCTGACAGAGGATGGATGGTTCCCCAGGATGGACCTACCTTTCCTGGCACCTGGTATCATGTCTTTCCAAAGCAATACATGAGAAGGACACTGATCAAAATGGTGCAGCCATTTCCAAGAACAAGGCAATGGGAAAAAAATAAAAATAACACAAAAATAAGAACAAAAAACCCTCTGGAGTCCTTTTTTGGAAAAGCTTTAAACTTTCTAAAGTCACTAAGCTTTGATGCAGGGACTTGAACTTTGGTAAGGGTTTGTGTTAAGTATGCTTTCTGCCCTTGTGAAGATCTTCCCAACTATGACCACACTATAAACTATGTGGGTGGGTGAGGTTTAAAGTAGGGATTGGGCAAAGGAGTATTTGCACAAGCTCAGTAAAGAACTGAGCAAGTTCAACAGCTAAAATCTCCAAGGATTCTGTCCTCAGTAAGCATGCTCCATCCCCACTTAGGTCTGGTCTATGCTGGGTGTTAGGTCAAATTTAGTGGACTTATGTCAATGTTGCAAGCAATCAGCCCACACTATGGGGTCCATGCCACTGACTTTAAGGACTCTTGAGGTTGACTTTGGTACTCCTGCTTTTCTCAAGGAGTAATGCCAAAATTGCCCTTGCATGGTCGACTTTAGGGTAGTGCAGATGGAGATTGTGAAATTTAACATTCTTGGCCTCCTGGAGTCATCCCACAGTGCCCCATCGTGACAACTCTGGCCACCACTTTCCATTCCACTGCTCTCCTGGTGTGCGGAAAAGGGTCTGGGAAAGTTTGAATTTCATTTCCTGTTTGCCCAGCATGGTGAGTGAAGCAGTCAGTACACTTCAGCATTATACCACAGCAGCATGTCTGGCAATGAATTCCCAGAGTTGTAGATGAGCTCCAGCACGGATCATGAAAGATAACCAGGAATTTATGGTGGGGCAGGTGTGGGGGAATTAAGCTATTCTGGCAGAACTATGAAGCAGGAAAGGAAATACAGACATCAATGTCAAGATCTGACAGGGCATGGGAAGATCCCATTCCCTCACCCCAAGATGTTTCACTGCCAGACCCTTACAGCAGAGAGGGCACCTCTGGTGAGGGCACCCCTGTAATCATGTTACAAGAGGGTTAAGGTAATTAGGTGAGATCTGTGTCTGGCACTGTATCAACACAGCCCAGACCCCCTGAAACAACTTGTTAACGTAGCTGGAGATGGAGCAGCTACCCTCCCTGCACAACTCCATAAAGCTCTCAGATGTGTACTCTTTACCTCTTGTCATGAGGTTTCTAGGGAGGCCTGCCTTATTCGCACCTTCATGATAAGACACCTTTCCATGTCAAACCAGCCATAAGTAATCTAACATCATTGCAGCACAGAGCAGTGCTGCACACCGAGTAGCCTTGTGTCCACATTCAGTCAGCATCCATTTCTTATCAGTGTGTACTATTCTAAGAGAGCTCATATCTCACATTGCAACCTAAAGGATGCAGAGGAAGGATCATTAAGCTATGATAGCACAAGATGCTCTGCCATGCCTGGCCCACAACTCTGCTTTCCCTTTCTCAGGCTCCTGATAGAAGGGAAACTTCCACTATCCCAGCCAAGGATGGGGGGGCAAGTACCAAAAGCCACACAGCCCCGATAGCACAAGCCTCATGGCTATGCCTTGCCCCTCTCTTTCTTGGGATCCATGGGGAAGGGAAACTTTCACTATGCCAGCAAATTAGGTAGAGAACACACAAGGCAACTGCAAGAGACACACAGTCCTCCTACAGCAAGCCTCCCTGTCATTCTCAGACTCCTGGGAAAAAGAAAAGTATCTCCCTAATGTCTAGCCTTCAAGTATGTTTCCTTACAATGTGTGAAATAATGGGCACTTTGACCATTAGTCTCCCTGCCCGCCCTCCAACCTCTGTTAAACTGCCATGGTTAAGAAAGAGAAAACAAATGCTGCCAGATATGTTCCTGGAGCACACATAAGCCACATGCATGAACAGGGCACAGTGTTGTCAACTTGGTGTTAATTTGAACGGCATGGTTCTGATTGATTGCCATTAAGCTTGCATGTACATATCATTGAACAAAGTTAGAGAAATGCTCACAGACAGACATTTGGATGCACACCCCACCAAAACACACACACACTTAACTGAGCTCCACTCAGGCATTTCCCAGGGCAACTCCCCTGTTGGTTGCTGCTCTCTTCCAGCCATAGGATTATATGATTCTAATTTTACCGGGTTTCCCATATTCAGTATAAGGAAATATAGTCACCCTAACAATGAGGTGGAAATAGTAAGAATCTTAATGTACATAATTATAGATACTTATGAATATTTTAGATAATGAACTGGCTTCCTCATGGAAATATTCAAGCCACTTCCTACATTTTTCTTGTTTTAAATGTTTGTACAATAGTATCATAAATAAATACAACTGTACATCTCAAGATGCATCTATTATCAGAGCTAGGCTACAATGAAGCAGTAAAACTCATTTTTTCTATAAAATGCGTATGATGAAAGAAACAATCAAAATGGCTAATCAGGTCCCAAATGATCCTGTTTAAGACAAACATTTGACCTTGATAATCAGTTTAGCTGATCACTCAAAATCCACAGGTGTTGTGCACGCAAAAGGCATGCAGGATGAGGGCCAGAGTTTACATCTGAATTTTGAAGCTCATCTGAAATGAACACTCACTTTCAACTACTGTGTGAATCAAATTGCTTGTCCAGCTCTGTTCTGTAGAAATGAAAACCTGTTTCCGAAAGTAAGGTGAAAAGAGATGGCATAGTAAAATAATTGAAGACCAGATTCTGGTTAGGTAAATATCCAGTTTTTTTGTCCCCTTCTTTTTGTCTTTTTAAATGAAATAGGTAGTGGGAGGGAAATGTCAACTTCCTCTTCATACATATCAATCCAAAAATATAATCGATTCCTTGATTAAAATGATAAAACCCCATAGATTGTTGAACACCCTTATCTCCTACAGACCAGTGTAATATCGAGCACCTTCAACTCCCATCCATTTATGATGGATGAAAAAATATAGCGCTTAGAACTTCTTCTGGCTACAACACAACTTTGTAATAGAGGCTGTCAAATTATGTGCTTAATGGACAAACTAAATTTATCTCAATTTTACTTTGTGCTAGCTGGCATAGATGTAGGCTATGAAAGCGTTTGGATGAATAATGCAAGCCTTTGGCCTAATATCATCATAATATTTTAACATATGCTGTTGAACTAGCAAAATTATAATGGTACTCCTTTAAATCATGTTCCCAAGAAGAGGACAATTGGTTTCAGGCACTCATCTGAAAATTTCCTCATCAAATTGGATTGATCTTTTCAAACTTGGCAAATGTAGTTTTAAACTGCATATGTTTCCTAGCAAAACAATAGTTCCGACCACGATTAATTTAAATTGGACTTTCACGTAGGTTGAGGTAGCATGGTCCATGACTAACATATTCTTTTTTACTTTTTATTTTTAAATCAGGACACAGACATATTTATAAATATGACTGGAAGACGGCCAATATAACGCCAATATTTAAAAAAGGCTCTGGAGGAGACCCTGGCAATTATAGACTGATAAGTCTAATATCAGTACCAGACAAATTAGTAGAAACAATACTGAACAATAAAATTGCAAGGCACGTAGAAGAGCACAAATTGTTGGGCAAATGTCAGCATAGTTTCTGCAGAGGGAAGTCGTGTCTAAATAATCTATTAGAATTCTTTGAAGGGGTTAATAAACATGCGGACAAGGGGCACTCAGTGGACATAATATACCTAGATTTCCAGAAAGCCTTTGACACGGTCCCACACCAAAGGCTTTTTATGTAAATTAGGCAGTCATGGGATAGGAGGAAAGATCCTTTCATAGATCGGGAATTGGTTAAAAGACAGAAAACAAAGCGTTGGAATAAATGGTAAATTTTCACAATGGAGGGGGGGTAACTAGTGGTGTTCCCCAGGGGTCAGTCCTGGGACCGATCCTGTTCAACTTCTTCATCAATGATCTAGAAAATGAGGTAAGCAGTGAGGTGGCAAAGTTTGCAGATGACACCAAGTTGTTCAGGACAGTCAAAACCAAAAGGGATTGTGAAGAACTACAAAAAGATCTCAGCAAACTGAGTGATTGGGCAGCAAAATGGCAAATGAAATTTAATGTGGGTAAGTGTAAGGTAATGCACATTGGAAAAAATAACCCAAATTACACGTACTACATGATGGGGTCAAATTTAGCTACAACAGATCAGGAAAGGGATCTTGGAGTTATAGTGGATAGTTCTCTGAAGACATCCACGCAGTGTGCAGTTAGTAAAGCAAATAGGATGTTAGGAATCATTAAAAAAGGGATAGATAATAAGACAAAAGATATCAGACTTCCCCTATATAAAACTATGGTACGCCCCCATCTTGAGTACTGCATGCAGATGTGGTCTCCTCACCTCAAAAAAGATATATTGGCATTAGAAAAGGTTCAGAAAAGGGCGACTAAGATGATTAGGGGTTTGGAACGGGTCCCATATGGAGAGAGGATAGAGAGACTGGGACTTTTCAGTCTGGAAAAGGGGCGATTGAGGGGCTATATGATAAAGGTATATAAAATCATGAATGATGTGGAGAAAGTGAATATAGAAAAATTATTTACCTTTTCCCATAATACAAGAACTAGGGGACACCAAATGAAATTGATGGGTAGTAGGTTCGAAACTAATAAAAGGAAATTTTTCTTCACACAGTGCACAGTCAACCTGTGGAACTCCTTGCCGGAGGAGGCTGTGAAGGCCAGGACTCTATTAGGGTTTAAAAAAGAGCTCGATAAATTTTTGCAGATTAGGTCCATAAATGGCTATTAGCCAGGGGTAAAGTATAGTGCCCTAGCCTTCAGTACAAGGGCAGGAGATGGATGGCAGGAGATAAATCACTTGATCATTGTCTTCTGTTCTCCTTCTCTGGGGCACCTGGCATTGGCCACTGTCGGCAGACGGGATACTGGGCTGGATGAGCCTTTGGTCTGACCCAGTATGGCCATTCTTATGTTCTTATATTCTTAACTTTTAAAGATATTTTGCTCAGCAGTCAAGAAGACTGCATAGAGCAGTGTTTCCCACAGTGGTATGCGAAAAGATTTCAAAAGGTACACAGTAGAAAATAAATTACTAAAAATCAGCATATAAGCACTGGGATGGCACTGGTAGTGGGCGTAAACCAAAAAAGCCAAAGTCCCAAAAGGGGTGAATAAATGTTTTAAGTTTGGGAAACACTGGCATTGAGATACACAACTTTAGTGAAAGTCTGCTGATGCTACCATCTTCCCGCTGGTAGCCTTGGTGATGCTATTCAAGAAATAAAGTAACCAAAAAAGAACAGAATGGGAACAAGACCTCAACTATTATTCCTTTTTATTATCTTTTTGTAGAGACCAATGATTTCCAAGAAACATGTATTCTCTGGAACATGGGAAAGGCATTATACAAAGGAAAATTTCTCTCTCTAGCTTCCTAGAATATCAAGATAGAATGCCTTTCTCCCAAAGTAACATATAATTTCTTATTTTCAAGAAACATAAAAAATACATTGTTAAATGCTGGAGAGATGTGAAATGAAATAATGTCACTAGTATTTTATTGATTAATATAAAAACTGGAACATATTCTAGTATGTCTAGGCTAAGACAGTGAATAAAATGTTAGTGGCATTAGGGAGAGGTAAACAGAAGACAAATGAAAGACTTTCTAATGTTAAAAACATTAACATAGCATAAAAGGAAGATTAAAAAAGGAAATAAATTCCTGCTTCCATCATTATATACCTCCTGGCATCTTTATTATCAAGCACAAGAACAGCTTAAAATGTAAAATTAGCTCAGTTGTGCTTGGACAATGTGGTACTTTAAATAGCACCATAACAGTTGAAGAATAATTAGTATCATAAGATTATACTAGTTGCAAGAGTGCTAGCCAAAATGGCTTTCTACTGGAAATTAAGTTACTAACCTCCCCACTGTCCTGTTTCCTAAATAAAGTACTTAATATTTGATTGAAAGGGAAAATCCCTTTTTCCACATATAGGCTTTGTCTACACTAGCCCAAAACTTTGAAATGGCCATGCAAATGGCCATTTTGAAGTTTACTAATGAAGTGCTGAAATACATATTCAGAACCTCACTAGAATGCCAGCAGCCACAGCTTGCTGATGCACAGTTCATCCAGACGGGGCTCCTTTTCAAAAGGACCCCGACAACTTCGAAATCCCCTTATTCCTAACAGCAGATAAGAGTAAGGGGATTTTGAAGTTGCCAGGGTCCTTTTGAAAAGGAGCCCCATCTGGATAAGCCGTGCACGGGTGAGCCACGTCAATTTCAAGTGCTGCAGCTGCCGGCGTTCTGATGAGGTGCTGAATATGTATTTCAGCGCTTCATTAGTAAACTTCAAAATGGCCATGCAAATAGACTAGTGTAGACGTAGCTGTAGTGTTGTTTTAACATTTTGACATAAGGAAGGTGATAGTAATACAACTGGCCTGTTTATCTCATTTAGTCTGTGTCTACACTTGCATTCCTCTTTCGAAAGAGGCATGCAAATATGAGAAATCAAAAATGCTAATAAGGTGCAGATTTACCTATCTGGCACCTAATTTCCATACTATTCTTTCAAAAGAGCTTCTTTCAGAAGAAGAAAAGCAGTGTAGACATGGGTCTTTCCAAAGTAAGCCCGATCTTCAAAAAAATTCCATCTTCGAAAGAGCCCCCATTTTTTATGGGAAGGTTTCTTTTGAAGATGGGGTTTACTTTCGAAAGAATATGCAAATGTGGCATCACATATGTAAATCTGTACATCATTTACATTTTTCAATTTCCCTCATTTATATGTCTCTTTCGAAAGAGGAATACAAGTGTAGACACCACTTTAGATGTGTAAAATGTAACGTCTTTCTTAAAATTCCAGCACTCGGATTGATTGGAAGAGGCAATATCTGACCCTATGTGGAAAGAACAAGTTACGGTGTTCTTAGAGCATACCACAATGGCTGTTGTGCGCAGGTTTTGGAAACGTGTTCCACATGTGATTATGCTGCTGCAACTATCTCTATACATACGGAAAAGACATCAAACTTAATTGCCTGCAATTACTTATTGCAGCTACCCAAATGCCATTGTGCTTTATAGGGGATTTGGTAAAGAGGTTTTCAGTACTATAAACTACCTCAAAGACCAATTATTAATGAACTTAAAACAAGTAGTTTTAGATTATAATGGCCTTAAGCAGGGCATTGTAAACAGAATTGGCCAGGACACCAATTTTTCATGTTGTGAGACAATGGGAATTCAGTTACATCTGAAATGGAATGAAAACAACAAGGTATCAGTTTTGAAAAAAAAAAATTTTTGTTTTGATTTGAGTTTCATATTATAAAAAAGATAAAATTTAAATGTAAAATAACTTTAAAAATAAAATCAGGTTACATTCTAAAATGAAGTTTTTATTATTTTTTAATTTTTAATTTCAATCAAAACTTGGAGCAAATTGATTCATTTCTGTGGAATGTTGTGTGCTAATGAACTGGCATTTTAGGGCAGAAAAAAAACCCCTTCACTTGAAAATTTTCATTCAGCTCTTTTTGGAATTTTTGAACAGACAGTGCTTGTGAACACAATTAAAACGTGAAATTTAGCCTTTAATCATAATATTGTTTTTAGGGGTGGAGTATGGATGCTTCCTCCTGGAAGGAAATCACCTATTGGCAAGCTGAACTGGTACAGGAATTGAAGCATCTCCCAATCCTCACCCATCAGATGTGATAATGAGCACGCACATCAAACTGGTTTTGAGTTCTTAAATAATATGTGAAACTTCATACTGTTGTGTTTTTAAGAATAATGGGGTGGTAGAAAATATAGGTATGGTTTCTTAACCATTGATCTTTAAGAAGAACACATAGTTACTGCTTCCACTCACTATTAATTATTTTCTTCTATTAGGATGCCCCTGGATCTGTACACGATTTCCCCTTCCCCTCCTTTTCTTTTATTTTAATAAAAGTACCTGGCAAATTCACACGGGGGTGCATCTACACTTGCATTCCTCTTTTGAATGAGGTAAATTGAAAATGCAAATAAGGCAAACAGAGAACGCAAATGAGGTATAAATTTGCGCATTTGTTCCTCATCTGCATATTATAATTTCTAAAGAGCTTCTTTGGAAACAAGAAAGCCAGTGTAGACACTACTCTTTTGAAAGTAAACCCATCTTCAAAAGAATCCTTCTTCCTTTTATTTAATTAAATAGTCTGGGTCTACATGTGACCCTTCCTTTCAAAAGGGGAATGTTAATGAGCAGGTTCAACATATGCTAATGAGGTGCTGCAAAGAATATGCAGAACCTCATTAGCATAATGGTGTCCACAGCGATTTGAAAGTGTGGCTTTTCGAATCGCGTGCCATCCATGGAGATGGGACCTTCCGAAAGGACCCCTCCCCCAGTTTTCAAAAGCCCTTTTTCCTATCTGTGATCAGAAGAAGGATTTCAAAAACTGAGGGAAGTCCTTTCAGAAGGTCTTGTCTCCACGGGCGGTGTGCAATTCAAAAAGCCACATTTTCGAATCACTGCGTCCGCCATTATGCTGATGAGGCACTGCATATTCATTGCAGCACCTCATTAACATATTTCAAACCTGCTCATTAACATGCCCCTTTTGAAAGGAAGGGGCATGTGTAGACCCAGCCAGAGTGGTCACGCTGCCCAGCTTCTCTCTCGACAGAACAGGAAGCTCAGCAAACAGGGCTGCCCAGTGAAAAAGAAGCCCTGTCTGTTGATAGAGATCCCCTCAGAGCATCTGCATGGCTTTTTTGTTGACAGAAATTATTCCTCATAGCAGAAAGGCAGAATGCTATCAGTGGAAGTACTGAGTCTTGTTGACAGACTGTCAACAAAAAGCATTTTATGTGTAGATGCTCCATGAGTTTTGTCAACAAAACTCCTAGTACAGACATAGCCAAAGTCTATGGCTATGTCTAGACTACAGTGATTTGTCAACAGAAGCTTTTTTTTTGAAGATATCTTCTGACAAAACTTCAGTTGACAGGTCAAGGCCAAACTGATGAACAGATCTCAAGAGCGATCTGCTCTGTCAACAGAGAGCAGCCAGAGTGCCTGGCTTCCCAATTGGCAAAATAGCCAATCAGAAGCACAGCAGACACGGCTGCCTAGTGTCCCAGAAGTCCTGTCTGTCAACAGAGGGCCCCCAAAACATCCAGATTGGCTTTCTGTCGACAGCTCTCTGCTGACAGAAGGATTATGTCTCATGGGGAGTGGCTTACAGCTGTCAACAAAAGTGCTGCATTCTGTCAATTTACTGTCAACAGAACACCTTGGGAATTTCGATGCTTCCTGGGCTTTATCGGCAAAATGACAGTTTTCTCAACAATACCTTCTAGTGTAGACATAGCCTATCTGCAAAACATACTAGAAGGCAATAAAAAAAATATTCTCCCTCCCGCTACAGGAAATTAATGCCACCATGCTACATCTGAATTGCCTATTTTTTGGCCTGCTCTAGGTTTTATGGTCCCTTAACACCACATCTTTTGCGGGGGAAACTGCATTTCACTCCTTCCTGAGTGGGGTATTTCTAGGCCTTACAGTTTCCCCACTATAGGCTATGTCTACACTAGCCCCAAACTTTGAAATGGCTGTGTAAATGGCCATTTCGAAGTTTACCAATGAAGCGCTGAAATACATATTCAGTGCCTCATTAGCATGTGGGAGGCCGCGACACTTCGAAATTGACGTGGCTCACCACCGCGCAGCTCATCCACACGGGGCTTCTTTTCAAAAGGACCCCACCTACTTCGAAGTCCCCTTATTCCTATGAGCAGATGGGAATAAGGGGACTTCAAAGTAGGCAGGGTCCTTTCGAAAAGGAGCCCTGTCTGGACGAGCCGCGTGATGACGAGCTGCATCAATTTCAAAGTGCCGTGGCCGCCCACATGCTAATGAGGCGCTGAATATGTATTTCAGTGCTTCATTAGTAAACTTCGAAATGGCCATGCAAATGGCCATTTCGAAGTTTGGGGCTAGTGTAGACACGGCCATAGTGTGATATCCGAGCAAAAGATTCTACCTAGCCAGGCCTTCCTACTTTCTCTTAAAAGACTAATAACAGAGTAATTGGCCATTATTACAAGGCATCACACAACACTTCTTACGGGCTATGGCTACACTAGAGAGTTTTGTCAACAAAACTGGTAAAGCCTCCACACACAAAATTCATTTTGTCAACAGCATGTCGACAAATTTTCAACTTTTATCTACAACCTTCTGTCTCTCCCAGAAGAGGAAAAGCGCCTTCCTCAACAGATTCTGTCAACAAAATAAGCTGTGTGGGTGCTGGGAAGCTGGGAGGTGCGGGGGGGACTTCTGTCAAAGGACAGGGCTTCCTGTTCACCAGATAACCTTGTTTGCTGAGCTTCCAGTTCAGCATTCTGTCAAAAGAGGGCTGGGCAGTCCAGCCACTCTGTTGACAGAGTGGATAGCTCTTTCAATCCATTTTAGTGTAAGTCCACACTCTGTCAACAGACATTTTGTCAGAAAGTCTCTTCCAACAGAAACACCTGTCAACAGATGCTTCTAGTGTGACATAGCCATGATACCTTGCTTTGCTCTTAGGGTAAAAAGATCATGGAAATAATTAAACCGATAAAAGAAAATAAATGCATTCTAATAAGCTTACCAGAAATCACCATAACAAGAAAACAGTTCTTCAAAACCCCATCCACGGAGTTTCCTTGTTGTTTCATTAGGTTCAGCTCAGAATAAACACATAGTCTTAGGGGGCCTCTGCAAGTTGCATTCTTCCAACTCTTTCCTAAGTATTAGGGAGCTCTGTGGAGTAGGGGTCCTGTCTGTTTGTTGGATGAAGAAGAATGCCCTGAGCCTATTTGAAACAAGGCTATATATCCAATAATCCTTTCATTGTCTGTGGGCCCCTGTTGAATTTAATATATGCAAATCTCTCCAGGGGATGGCTTCAAAAAGATAATTACATTACAATCACTGTGCTTCTAGAACTGTTAAGTACAGTTCCACAATAGTATATACACCGTTAGCTTTTTAATACAAAGGACCCTGGGCATACTTAAAGCAATGCAATAAGAATTAACTTAGTTCAGTAATGTTTATCTTCATTCCCCAAGGTTTGCCCAGGACTTTGTCAGGCTGCTGATGTGATTGTTTGTGGTCTCTAACAGCACTGGATGTGGGTTTCCCTGAGGGTTCATTTTCCTGTGGGAGATCTAAGATGAGTTAATTGTGCTTCTCAGATAGAGTATCAAAGTGTCTATGATATAAGGCCAGTGAGAGAGTTAGTGAGGTGATAGAATATGAAGTGACTTTAAAAACCTGCTGATATCCAGGCCCCAATTTCACTTATCCTCTGGATAAGAGCAAGATGGCTAAAATTGAAAGGTGAATAAAACAGATGACCAGTGGGATGATTTAGCACAGATTGCAGAAGACCACTAACTGAGAATGTTAGTTCCTCAGGGGAATAGTACAATGAATTGTAAGTTGGATGATCTTATATGAATTCAAATATTAGAGCTAGGGCAAAAGGTAGCAGCTGATGTTAGCTGAGTATCCATGTGATGCCAATGTTTTGGGCTTAGCCGCTCAGCTAATGGGTAGACTTTAAAGTGTTTTTAGAAACCCTTCATTTTTCTAAGCTTCTGTTCCCTCACTCAAATCAAAGAAGTTTTTCAATCATTTAAAAGTTGTGAGCTTTCATGCCAGGATTTTTCAAAGATCCTTGTGTGTTTATATAGCATAATTTAGGCTTTGAGATAAACTTGACTGTCAAAGGTTATAATTACCAATTTGCAAAACCAAAAAATGTTGCTCCTCAGAGAATGGGATTCATGTTTTCTGATTTAATTAGAATAAATCTTTATGAAAACATTATGCAACCTGGCAGAGTGGAAAACATAAAACATTCTTAACTTCACACTTAATATCAAAGAAGAAAATATAAAGATATTAAAAATTTAGCATTTCCGTAACATGGAAGATGTTTACTTGGCCCCGTCTCTGTCTTTACCTTCAACACTGCCCATTCCTGCTCCATCCCATGTTCCTCTCTTCCCCCTTTTCTGTTTTTAATAAAATTTCTTCTTAACCCTCTCTTTAACTGTGCCAGAGATCTAATCTGTTCCCCGTTCCATTAAGTAAGGAATCTAATGTTGTCTCTTCTTCATCCCCCACAATCAAGTAAAAAGCAGCTCAAATCCATGCCAGTATTTTATTTACCTTTTCAGTCTTAAATCTTAAGTTTTCAAATGTAAGGTAATTCTACACTAGCAGAGTAGGTTAAATTAATTAATGTCAATGTTTAGCACCCAAGTTTTTGAAGTTGGGTTTGCATGTTCCTATTGACACATGAGGTTGATAGAGTGCATCTTTGTCAGCAATGCACTATGGGGTGCCTATCCCACAGTTCCTACTGCCTCTTTGCATTCTGGGTTAAGTTCCCAGTGTCTGACAGGACAAAACAGTGCTGTGGCTGGTTCTGTGTGCTGTCAGCATGCCATAGTGCACTTATCTCCTCTTCCACCCACTGTAAAGCAACAGTGTTTTTGCAGTCTGTTTTCACTGAGTATTAATGTAAATGCCACTGCAAGTCTAGTATGGACCCAAACTCCAAAAAATAATTTGAAAATGATGGGACTTAGAATAAAGTGCCTGATTACCAATGATTCCAGCTAAACCATCTGTAAAATCCCTAGTGACTTCAGTGGAATCAGAAATGGGCCCTAAATGAATGCATTTGTTTAATGGAATGGCAAAATTTACTCTAAACAATTTTATATATGAGCTGTATCATAATTATACATGTGATATAAAGAAAATAGACATCAGTGTTCAGTCTTCTAACAGTATTGCTAGCTAAGGAAAATATTCTACCATTGTTAATATGAAAGCAAACAGTCAAAAAACAAACTTGTGTTTTTATTTCTTTATATTCACTGAATAACATTGCCAAGGCTACAGCTACACTAGCGAGTTTTTTTGACAAAATCAGAATTTTGTCAATAAAAATTGCCTCATGTTCACCCACAAAATGTGTTTTGCTGACAGTCTGTTGTCAAAACTCACCACTTGTGCTGACAATCTTCTGCCTCTCGCAGATGAGGAAGAGTGCGTTTGTCGACAGATTCCGTTGACAAAAAAGCTGTGTGGAAGCTCTGGGGGGCCCTTCTGTTGACAGACAAGGCATCCAGGGCACTGGGCAGCCTTGTCTGATGTACTCCCAGACAAGTACTGGCTGTTTTTTCAAGAGATCAGCTGGACAGTCCAGCTGCTCTGCCAACAGAGCAGATCACTCTTTCGATTTACATTAGTGTATGGTTGCACTCTGTCAGCAGACGTTTTGTCAGAAATTCTCTTCCAACAGAAATGTCTGTTGCCAGATGCTTCCAGTATAACCATAGCCTAGGTGTGCAGAAGATGACTAAAGTTTTTTACTAGCATGCTTTTAAACTTTTCCCTTCGCATGCATCCTATTTCTACTGAAAATTGATAACGTCCATTGCAGGGCTGTTTGTAAAGTTAAGTGTATTCAAATCATAGCAGGATATAGTACTCAATGTATATTCATACTTTCCTAAACACACACATCCATATGAGTAATAATTCCATTTCTATTCATCAACATTGTCATCTGCTCCATTAATGCATTCAGATTTGAGAAATCTCATTGTTCTCTAAGCTATTTTGATGTACATAGGAATTACATTTATTTCCAAATCTGTACTACATATTCATTAAATGTAAATGTCCAGAAAGATATTGCCCTTAGAGACCCAAATGGGAAAAAATAAAGTTAGGAAAACAATGTAAATTGGATTAGGTGATAACGAGTGCTGAATTACATTTGGCTTTGGTAAAATGACTGGTCTGCTTAGGCATTCATTTATAAGTTTTTGAGGCATGGAGTATCTTTTCAGAACAGTTCCAATAAACACCCTTTTCATATTAATTCTTTCAATGAAGTTTATTTTGGTTGTGCCTGCACACACGTATAGCATTAATGATTAATATTTGGCATAATTTTAAATATAATTTTAAACATAACCTTTTCTTGAAATATAATATTATTGGTAAATGCAGTACAAGGTTAACACCTGTGTAAGACTATGGCATGGGTTTAATTTTCATCCTTTAAAAAAACAATCACTGAGCCTATCTATCACTACACTGAGTGATAATTTTGGGAAGAAAGAAAATCTGAGTCCTAATCATGCAAAAGCTAGACAACTGATCCATATTAAAGTACTAATTCTATTGAGTTCAGTACATCTCATATAGAGTTAAGGAGGTATAAACTCATTAAAGAGTGGAGCCTGTGTAGTTATAAATAAATGTTGGCAATGTAATGTTAATACAATTTCAGATGTCTTATAAAAGATGATATAACCCTGTGAGCATAATACACAACATTTATTGTGATTTCCATCATGCTTGTTTTATTATTAAAAAAAAATGGATACATAACTATGATGATCTCCGACTACCTTGTACCAAGATTTTCTCACTGACTGTTCATGTTTAGCTCCTTCCTGGTTGGTCAGATAAGTAGGTGCACATTGCTGTCTCCACAATAGTAAAGTGGTGACTTAGATCTTAAAATAGATAATTTTTTTTTGTCACTTGATCCTTCATAAATGTGTGTGCGTGGCTGTGTCTGTGCATCTGTGCATGCGTGTATATCCCTCACCGGCGCCACAAGATACAGAACTCTGGATTTAGACTGAGCATGAAGGTTTAGAGTTGTGTAATCTGACAGTCAACACGGATGTCTGGGGGTGTTTTAGTGTGGCAGATGCACAGTTAGAGGACATATGAGTGATAATCAATGTAAACTACTAAAGAAACACTACTACCAGCACACTGCTTTTTTGTCTGTCTTGGGGCTCAGAGAAGGGTCAACTGGTGGAGGGCAAAATTTGATACCCATAGAACTAGATGGAATTATATTAATTATAAGACTAGTTCTTGGTTTCCTGTAGTAACAGTGTTCAAGGTCCTGAAAACTATCCAGACATCTAACTGCCCTCAAGTTTAATGAGAGTTAAACACTTGAATGTACTTTGAGGATCTAAGCCAATGCAGCCAAATGTTATTGGTCTTGATACTGACAGGGTCTGCACAGTGCAGGACTGAGGCCGTGGTCACGCATATTAGGCATATATCAACTTCTCCAATACTGTGAAAACAAGCCTGTTGTGCTCTAAATATTTAGGGATTGCTGTCTCAGTATGGCTACGTCTACACGTGAAGCCTACATTGAAGTAGCCTATTTCGATGTGGCGACATCGAAATAGGCTATTTCAATGAATAACGTCTACACGTCCTCCAGGGCTGGCAACGTCGATGTTCAACATCGACGTTGTGCAGCACCACATCGAAATAGGCGCAGCGAGGGAACATCTACAAGCTACAGTAGCACACATCGAAATAAGGGTGCCAGGCACAGCTGCAGACAGGATCACAGGGCGGACTCAACAGCCAGCTGCTCCCTTAAAGGGCCCCTCCCAGACACACTTGCACTAAACAGCACAAGATCCACAGAGCCGACAACTGGTTGCAGACCCTGTGCATGCACCATGAATCCCCCGCTGCAGCAGCAGCAGCCAGAAGCCCTGGGCTAAGGGCTGCTGCACACAGTGACCATAGAGACCCGCACGGGCTGGAGAGACAGTGTCTCTCAACCCCCCAGCTGATGGCTGCCATGGAGGACCCCACAATTTCGATGTTGCGGGACGCGGATCGTCTACACGGTCCCTACTTCGACGTTGAAAGTCGAAGTAGGGAGCTATTCCGATCCCCTCATGAGGTTAGCGACTTCGACGTCTCGCCGCCTAACGTCGAAGTTAACTTCGAAATAGCGCCCGACGCGTGTAGCCGCGACGGGCGCTATTTCGAAGTTAGTGCCGCTACTTCGAAGTAGCGTGCACGTGTAGACACAGCTTATATGTGTTTAATACCATACTGTATATACATTTATTCTAGAATAATCTAGAAAAAACCATATGTATATGGGATGGAAGGAGGAGAACATGGTGGCAGTCACTTCTATTAAGTATGAAAAATAGTAATTTCATATTTTAAATGGAACTTAAAAACAGACTAAATTTAAGTTATGTTGGTTCTTAGCAGGGACTCTGCTTTTGTTTCAAAATGTTGACACTTGTAGAACAGCTTCACTGGAGACCAACTTTGCTGGCTTCTGGTTCTGCCTGTCTAGGCTGCTTTTAAGTGTGAGTAGAAGGAGATGAGGCATTCCAGAAATCCTCAGGTGGAAGAATCAACTCCCCAGGAATATGCCAACTCTCATAAGAGTAGTCTGTAATTTCCTCTGACTTACAGCAGGGTTAGGAGTGGGGAAGGGGGACAGAAAGGTAGCATGGAGGAATGTGATCTGGGCAGAGCTGAGAATCAAGTCTACATTTGAATAATCACATTGAGTTAGTAAAGATAAAGATGTTGAAGTTTTGAATTAGTTGTTTTGAATTATTTTTAGTCAGTTCTTCAAGCATTTTAAAGTTCTATAACCACATCTCCAGATCCAGACTGTTAAGTTTTAAAGTTTTAAATTGGTGTACAGAAGGTTCGCTTTCTCTGAGATATCAGATGTTGGTCACTCCTAAGCATATCTGTCTATATCTTGGTAGAATACACTAAATGAATCCCCAGATTTCTTTTAAAACATATTAAAATCTTCTCGTTTATATATATATATATAAATATCTTTTCATAAAACTTCAAATAGGAAAGCTCCATTAAAACTGAAAAACTGTTCCTTTGCCTTTCAATGGGTTTGTAAATGAAGTTGGTGGTCAATTTTACTATATGAATTAAACACAAGAGCTAAATCATTCTGTTTAGGAGATCTGAGCAGTTGCAGCAGTTTTGTCACTCAGTGGTTTCACATATATATCTCCTAGCCTTTGGAGGTAGTGGGACGGTAGGGCCAGGGACAAACAGGTCAAGGCCCATCCATTTGTTGGCTGGTGAACCAAAACTGAATGGCTGTATGATCTCATGCCAGGTTGCACTTCCACATATATAGATTTGGAGGTAATGTAAGGGGGCACATGGGCCAGGGATCCAAATACTGGAAAGCTAGAATAGGTGAGTTAGGCCCTGGAAAACAGATTTATAGATGACCCCTCTGTCCACATACACTTTTAAAAGGTACCTTCAGCCCCTCCACCAAAACTGCTTAAGCTCTTGATAGCTTATTATAATATTACTCTGTTTGGTAAGAGTAATTAATATTGAGAAAACTAGACATGATACACAAAGGGAAAAAGAACTAACTAGAAACTAAAACAGATTGAACATTTTCCCATGTAATAAATTCCTTTCAATAAATACTGATTCAGTTAACTCAATATATTCTGCTGATACCATGACTATTTCAATGAAATTTCATTTTGGAAAAAAAATTAAGCAAAGTATTTTGATAAATTCAAAATACTTCACTTTTGGTTTAGTATGCCTGTTTTGCTTTGAAATTCTTTTTAGCTGTGTACACATGTACAAAACATCGAAACAAGTGGCCCCCTTTTGCAGGAATGGCAGGAGCGTCCACACATGCAATGCCATCTTTTGAAAGGAAATTGAAGGAGCAGGGCACAGACGTCGAAATCTGAACTCTGATTCCGTATCAGGAAGATCATCCTCTTTTGAAAAGCTAAATCGAAAGAGTAAACATGCAGACTTTCCATATCCTGCTGTTTCAAAATATGTATCTGCCATGGTGCTGGTCAGCTGAAGCATCTGGGGCTCTGATCCCTGTGTCTGGCCACGTTAAAGCAGCAAACAAGCAGAAGCCCTGTGGCAGGAATCTGAGTGCATGCTAGGAGCATCTCCTGTACATGCTCCAGACCCATGTTCCCAGCACCTAAACCATGGTGAGTAGCCAGTCTCCACAAAGCCCCATGCTCCCTCCAAGCCCCTGCAGGGATCCCAGGGTTCTGGGGGGGAGGAGGAAAAAAGGGCTCCCTCCTGGATGGAGTGAGATCTGCGGGAGCACCTGGGCCTCTGGTAGGAGGAGGAGGTCCTCCACAAGATGGGGAGGAAGTGGTGCAGTGCAGCAGCCTTCAGCCTCCTAGCTCAGGGCCTCCCCACCAGGGGGGGTACCTGGAATGTACTATGGAACAGGTACACTCCAAGGTGAAGGAGCTGTGGCAAGGCTATGCCTGGTCCAGGCATCAGGCTGGCCACTCCAGGGCAGCCCCAGTCACCTGCCCCTACTTTCAGGAGCTCTGAGGCATCCTGGGGCCCCAGGACAGCTCTAAACCCCCGGCACTCCTGGACACATAAGCTGACAAGATGCAGCTGAAGACAGAGGAGCAGCCCAGACCAGGGACCCAGGAGGGCAAGGCACCACTAAGTGGTCGAGCGAGGAGGGGGAACTTGCCATCTACATCCCCTCCCGCTCATCCAGCCTGGCAATTGGGAGCTGGCCATCCCCAGATGCCACCCAGGGACCCTCTGGTACATACATGGCAGGGCGCACACCTGCTTTGTAGGGTGGGGGCAATGCACCAGCCAGCCGGACACACACAGGACCAGTGGTCCCGGGCCCCACACATCCCAGCCCACCATGGTATGCAGCACCCCATGGTGGCCCATCAGTGATTCCCAGCACTCACCCCCAGTGGACAGCACCGCAAGCTGCACACAGGATGGTGGCCAGTCAGTGCTGAACAGCACTGGGGGCCCATGCACCACAGGCTGGGAAGGCCCATCCATGTGCAAGGCCCCTGGACACATCGTCATCAGATGGGATGTCCAACCCTTAGGAGGGTGGTGGGTTGGTGCCCCATGGGGGGCAGGTGCCTCAGGAGGGGGGTTGGTGCCCTGTGGAGGGGGACAGGAGCCCCAGAGGGGGGCCTTGGGGCTCCCTTGGCTGTGGCACATTACTGACATGCTGTCCCCCTCTCCATACAGATGCACCATCCGTGGGCTAGGAGAGGCCAGTGCCATCACTTGTCTCTGAGACCCGCCTCCCGGCTGAAGTTGGAGGCAGCTGGGTATCATCCCACACTACACACTGTCAGGGTTGCAGCTGGAGGGCCCACCACTGGGCTGAGAAGGACCCAGCCAGCCAGTGCCAGGCTGGGGTGGCCGAGCAGCACCTGCGGCTGGTGGAGACAGAGTTGGAGTGGCAGAGAGTAGCATGGGAAAGACTGCTGCACACCCTGGAAGGAATTGACTAGACACTCCAGGAGCATGAGGACAAGGTTGCCCACCTCCTGGCCCCCCCGGAAGCTGCCCCCTCTAAGTCTGCTCCCGTTTCCCCCGTCAAGCCTGTTCCCACCTCCCCCTCTGAGCCTGCTCCCAAGGTACCCTCTGAGCCCCCCTGGCCTTACCTGCCAGTGCTCCCCTCACCCTCTCCTCCCCACTGGGGACCCCACACCTGGGGAGGCAGAGGTTCCAGTGGCTAATGAGGCTCATGGCCCACCACCCCGGTCCTGGAATGAGCCCCCCACCCCACTCCAGGTTAGGTGCCCCCCATGTCCCTCCACATCTCATCCTCCCACCCGTACATAGTTCAACATACTGTCCCATTCTTGATAAATGTTTATTTACCATAGATCTCCTTGTGCTGTGCTCCTCAGGGGGATGGTGGGTGGCAGATGTGCATGAGGGTGGGGGTGGGTGTAAGTCACAGGGCGCCATCTGCAAAGGCCTGCCTGAGGGCCTCCCTAATGCAGTGGCCATCCCAGTGTGCCTTGCGGATGGGGCTGGTGCCTGGCTGCTCATAGCCAGAGCCATCCACCAGCCCCTACCCCTACGGGGACATAGGCATCCCCCTTTACCTCCACAATATTGTGGAGGAGGAAACAGGCACCCACCACCTGGGGCACATCGAGGACACCAACTTCCAACCACTTGCGGAGACACCTCCACCTCCCCTATAGGCACACGAAGGTCCACTCCACAATGTTGCAGGCATGGTTGAGGTGCTGGTTAAACTCCTCCCAAGTGGGGTTGAGGTGTCCCATGTACAGCCACATGATCCACAGCTGCAGGGGATATGCCATGTCTGCTACCATGAAGAGTGGCTTGGTGATGTCCTCACCCATTGGAATCTCCCACTGGGGGGAACAACATGCCACTCCCATGTGCCAGCAGAGCCTGGAGTTCTTGAAGACCCGGGCATCATGGGTGCAGCTGGCCCAGCCTACATAGATGGCTGTGAAACCAACCCTCGCATCCACCAGGTCCTGGAGCACCACCAAATGGTAGACCTTTCTGTTGACGTACTGGCCGGCACTGTGTGGCGGGGAGCAGATGGGGATGTGCGTACCATCCATAGCACCAAAGCTGTTTGGGAAGCCCAGGTCCTGGAATCCCGTGACGGTGGTATCTGGATCCCCTAGGCAGATGACCCTGTGCAGCAGCATGGCTCTGATGGTGTTGATGGCTCTGACAACCTTCATGGGGGAGAGGGGGACATATGCAATAGTGCGGGTGTGACTGGCTGTCTATCCCCTCCTGCCCCAGCCACATCCTGCCCACTGCCACCCCATCCTACCCTCTAGAGCCTGGGGTTCCCCTTGCCCCAGCCCCCCACCACCTGTGAAGGTCACGTGACCCAGCCCTGCTGTACCTCCATAAGTACAGCCATGATGGTGGCCTTCCTCACCCCAAACTGTTGTCCCATGGAGCGGTAGGAGTCCGGGGTGGCCAGTTTCCATATGGTGGTTGCGACTCATTTCTCCAAGGTGAGAGCAGGCCACATGCAGGTGTCCTGCTGCCAGAGTGCAGGGACAAGCCAGTTGCAGATCTCCTGGAATATCTGCCTCCATATATGGAAGTTCCACAGCCACCTTTCCTCCTTCCACTCCCCCAGCACCAGGCACTCCCACCAGTCACTGCTACTGGGGTGGGTCCAGAGGTGATGGTGCAGAGCACTCACAGCAGGGTCTACAGGATGAGGGTGTCCTCCTGCAGGAGCTGCTGCTGTGCCTCCATCTTGGAGCACAAGTGGTCTCTGCTGGTCTGGGAACAGCTGGGCAGCACTCAGCTTGTGTGGAGTGGAAGGTGGAGGGAGGGGCCCTTTAAGGGAGAAGCTGGCTGTGGCCCCAGAAGAGCTAGCTGGTCATGGGACCCCATCCGTGGTGTTTCCTGCCTCCTTTCTTTCACAGGAGGGGTTGGAGCCATGTGGACGCTCCCTTTTGAAAGACCGTGGCAGCATTTCAAAAGGGAGGATTGATCCATTGATCCACTAACAGCGTGCAGTTGCTCCCTTTCGACAGCCCCTATTTCGACTGCCGAATGTTGATTTTTGCCTTTTCGAAAGGGTGCTTATGTGTAAATCCATCTTTTATGTTTATAAATTCAGTCAAGATATGATCTAAATCGACCGGAGCAGACATAATCCCTGTTGTTCTACCCCATTACTGTCTTTCCCCTTTTGTTATCTCTGGCATTGCTGTGGAAAACTAGGAGTGATCCCTTTCAGGGGTACCGGTCCCTGATACTCTATTGTTACCTGTCAAAGAGGTCATCATTGGGTAGTAAGAACAGAAGTAAATTAGTCTTGCATAATATTGTATACCACTTCTGACTAGAATACATTTGCATACAGCAATCCTATTGGACAAGATACTTGCTTGTTATTCAAGACCAAGAGTTCACTTGGAAATGATTTGATGGAATGTAGAGAGAAAATGTGATTTGTATGACACCTCGCTCATTCACATTGGTGAGCTGCCAACATAGCTCAGTGCATACAGATAAAAACCAGCTGGCATCCAGACACTTTTTTTTTAAATTCCCTGCAAATACCTATATTAATGTAGCTTTTAATTGCCTAAAGGTAAGGAAATTCATGGCTAAAATTTGAGCACTCACAAAAGAGAGGTCTAGAGAGATATCAATAAGGATAGCAGAGTACTTAAATGCATACATTATAAATATAAATAAAAACACTCTTTGGGTATGTTTATGTAGAAAAGTTATTTCAAAATAATATATGTTATTTTGAAATAACTGCGGAAACGTTTACACAATGCAACTGCTATTTTGAAATAATTTTGAAACAGTGGATGCCTTATTTAGAAATTGGTAAATCTCATTGTACAAGGAATAGCACCTATTTATAAGTAGATGTTGGGTAGGCAGAGAATAGAGCCTATTTCAAAATAGGCCATAGTGTGTCAATACTCTATTTTGAAATAGCTGAGTGCTATTTCAAAATGTACTTTCTGTGTAGTTGTGCTATTTCAAAATAAGCTATTCTGCAATACCAGAGAAAAAGGAGCCAGGTAGTCAAGGCTGAGGAGATCCACAGTGAAAGATACAAGATGCACATGAGAAAGGTCATCAGGTTCTTTACCAGCTGATAGGTCATTGTTTGTGAGGAAAACTGCAGTTCTTAAAGATCCTATATGGGCTCAACTTCAGTGCCTAACATAAGGAGGGTCTCTGTTTAAGGTTAGCAGTTATGGCAGACTATACAGTATATTAATTTCCACTGGCTGAAATCTTACATTAAGCCTTTCTTTGTTCTGTCTATTGTGGCTGCCCAGCTACCACTCCAATGGATACTACATAAAAAGTGAATTTTATCTCCTAGCTCTACTGAGAAAGAGAGGGTAGCATGTATCCATGCTGGGAGAAGGGTTCAAAACTGACATTGCCTTGCTCCTCTTCCTCTCCCCCATGCATGGTCATGGAGAAAGATCATGTTTCTAAAGGTTATGCTCCCCAAAGAGGTTTGCCTGAGATAGACTTTGTCTCCTCCATGAATCTTACTTTAATCTCCATCAATGCTATTAGATGTGATTCCCAACCAAAGTTGGTGGGAGATTTTTGTTTCATTTTCATTTCGTTTTGGTGGGAAGGGTCATACGTATGGTCAGTTTCCTGTCTTTGTTTGCTCTGTTTAGTATCTCAGGGTTTCAACAAAGTAAAATTGTTACTCTTTCTTGGGGGAGGGGCACCTCTTTTATTATTTATTTTTTAAAGACTTTCAACAGTCCAAGAAAAAATCCTTAACTAAAGAATAATGAGGATAAGAGAAGCTCTGTTGTATTACACTGCAGAAACCAAAGACTAGAGGAGCTGCATGTGAGGAATTACCATTGCCAAGGCATTGTCTCATTTTAAAAAGAATCAAAACCACAGGAAAATGTGATATATCAATTTTGTCACTTGAATATATATTCAGTGAGAGTGTTTCTTTCCTGGGGCTGCTTCTGCTCCTCTTCTATGGTAGTGTGCAGGAAAGAGCTGTTTAAAAATTATGTTTACATGGCTACTTCCTATTAAATTGCTCCCTTACATATGCTATTCATTTCTGCTACATTCGAAAGATGTTTGGCCTGCACCCAATTGACTTCAGTGGAATATTGTCTTCGTTGAAGGAATTAGAATAATTTTATCTGTCTCGCCTCTTTCTTTATTCCATTTACTCTGTAGTACCCAAAGGCACTGAGACCTCATCTGGGGTGAGTGAAGTCTTTGCTCTACAGCCTGGGCTGGGAGCCAGCAGGTCTTTAGCTCATGTGGTAGAGTACAGGGCTTTAGATCATCTTACTCACAGGTTCTATCACTGGGGCTAGCAACTCAGGTCCTGCTAGTGTTATAATTAGTACATTGGCTAGGAAGAACTTCTGGTAGGTCTCAGAAGCTCAGGACATGCTTCCTCAGCCCAGAAGAGTGCATAGTACCCAGAGGCAATGAGATCTCATTGGGGGCAAGCGAAGTCACTGATCTACAGCCTTGGCTGAGAGCCATCTGGTCTTCAGCTCAGGTGGTAGGGCGCTGGCAACATGGATCTGTCAGCATTTCAGCCCCTTCATCCCATTTATTCTTGGTTGGGGAGAAAGCAACAATTCTATGATGGAATAAAAAGTTAGGAATGATAGAGGAAAAATCTTTAAAACTTAAGGAAATGTGTTTACAAAGTAACAAATGTTGGCAAATCTTCATGGCCTGTGCCTCACAGAATGAAAAGCTTTGCTGGAGAAGCAAATTGAAAATTTAAAGCCCCAGAATTCTTTGTTAAAGTATGAGGGTAAGTGTTAAGGGAAGGAGGGGGTAGGCAATTGATCTAACCTGATCCTGAAAGGCAATTCTACACTCCAGTCTTCTTTTGGTTGTGTTTACAACACAGACACTTCATGCCCCACTCCTTCGGTGATCACTTGATAATAAGCAGGACATCTTCAAGTCACCCTCTTATTTGTGACTCCATTGGTGGCTATCAGCCAGATTCTGTAGCTGCAGGTCTTATTACAGAAGTGTCAGGGATTGGTAGCTGTTGGAGTAGCGCGGGGCAGTTTTTCTTCTTCTCCACCTCTCCTCATTTACACTGCGGTGGGACCTCTCACATTGTGCCATCCCCTCACGGATTACCGCTCTCCACTGGAGACGTTCCTGGTCAAGGTTCTCCCAAGTGTTGACACTGATGCTGCATGTCTTCATGTGTGCCTTCAGCATGTTCTTGTATCAAGTCCGCTGGTCCCCAATGCTTCTCCTTTCCTCCAGCTCTGAAAACAGAATCTGGTTTGGGAGGTGCTGATCAGACAGACAAACCATGTGACTAGTCCAACAAAGTTATTGATGAATGATAATGGCTTCAATGCTGGTCATGTTCAACTCTTCCAGGACTCTAGTGTTCATGCACCTATCCTCCCAACAGATATTTAGGATTCTCCTGAGGCAGCAATGGTGATACTGTTCAAGTGCCTTCAAATGACATTTGTATGTTGTCCAGGTTTCACGTGCATACAGTAACACTGGAATAACCATTGCATGCCACACAAGGATCTTTGTCTTGCACTAGCACAGGTATAAAAACATTTTACACAGTGAGGCACAGCTCACACAAGTACAGTAAAGGCACCCTTGAATTCTGCGGGCGTGTATTGGCATATCCTACAAAACAACCAAGTAGTTCCTCCCCATCCGTGCTGTTATTTTTACCTGATTGGTGTCCCAGAGCTTCGGCAGTTCCTTTGCTGCTGGCCAACAGCTCCCTTATGCAGGAATGAGCCTTTCCCTGACACAAAGACTCTAATGGGTGTGCTGGGGAGCGAAGACAGGTAGTGGGAGAAGTCTCAGCTGCTTTCCATTGCCATACTGCTTGTTCCTGCTGCCTCCTACCTGCCTGAGCCTTTCACTGACACCATGTGGCTACATACAACTGTTTGGTTGCAGTCTGCATTTTGCAGAGGTGTGAAGCAACATATCCTACACAACAGATGTGCTGTGTAGTTGTAGCTGAAATGTAAAGTTCCTAGCTTAATTCAGAAACATGAAAGAAGTCCCAAGAAAAACTTATTCGTGCTTGTTATTCTGTCACCTTTAAACTCCTTGAAGATGTCAGATGATTTGTTTATCAAATCAATATAATTGAAAAAAATGTTTCTTGTGTTAGATTAGAGCTTTGAAAATTTCCTCTTCTTCTGTCTTTCTCTATGCAGTAACAGGGCACCAAATTTACTAGGGTCAGAGATGGACTCTGCCTTTTGGAGCCCTAAATTGAGCAAATCAAATCAAGCCAGTAACTGCTTAGTCAAACTCTCATTTAATTTATCTAGAAATGGAGATCCATTTCTTTTTCCTGATTACATGTGTATCCTTTCAAGTCAGAACTCCAGACACGGGATGATCTTAACTTAAATCACACACTAGTTGTACAGCCCAGTCTGAGAGTGTGCACGCATGTTTACTGAGTACGTGTGAATTTTTAAAGATCTTGTGACTGTTTGAGCATCTATTTGAATATCCATTTATTTTTTAAAAACTTTATCCTTTAATGTGTAATCGTTTGAAACTCTGGAATGTTCCTGTAAGACACTACCGCCACTTCTACACTACAGCAAACCTTTAAAAGATGATCTTCTGGAAGATACCTTCTGAGAGATCTTATTTCAAAAGATTGTGTCCCTACATAAAAAAGCAGATTGAAAGAGTGATCTGCTCTTTTGAAAGAGCATGTCCACACAGCCCTGGGTGCTCTTTTGAATGAATAGTCCAGTAAACACTGCAGACTGAGTCGCATGGTCAGAAAGTCCTTCTGCAAGCTTGGGCCATGCACTCCCTTAAAGGGCCTCTCCCAAGCACCCGCTTCCTTCACATGCTGCTGAGCTGTTTACAGTGAAGTGTCATGCTGCGTGTCACCTGCAGGTGTGCCCTCAAGCCAGGGCCTCACACCTGGTTGGAACATCTGAGGTCGGACTAGTTGACCCTTCCCTCCCCAGGGTATGCAATTCACCGCACACTTACTGGAGAGTCCCTCTAAGGGGTTGGAGGATGCCTGCCTCAAACTGGTGTGGCAGGAGGATGCTGAGGCAACCTTGATGGTAAGCGTCCAAACTGAGGGTTGCTCCCCATCCTGAACCTTCTCCTGCTCTGGTGCAGCAGGTCTGTTTGGGTCTGCTGGGTTCAGAAGGGTATGGAGTGGGGACCCGTCAGCTCTGTTGAGGATCCCATGTAGCTCCTGGTGATATGGACCAATGGCCAGTGCCTGTTCCAACCATCTGGCACTTGTCCCAGGACTACATATATATCCCTCTGCAGTTCTTTGACTTTACAACTGATTTGGTCAGCAGTCTAGGCAGGATGACCAAACCACTGGCCAGTTGGGCATAGGAAGGCGCATTCTGCTGATGGTCCATGGTGTCCTGGAGACCTCTTCCTCTTGCCAGAGCCCCAGCAAATCCTGGAGCTCTGGCTCAGTCCAGGAGGGGTCCCTCCATTTTGCAGCCCAGGCAGGCTTCTGGGACTCCTCTGAAGGTTGCTGGAGGGCCCTGGTGGTTGAAGGGTTGCTGTTTGCTAACCCTGGCCTCAATCCAGATGAGGTGGGTGGGTGGGTACAAGAATGTTTATGTCAACAGACTGTGGTTTAGGTGCCACGCTCTCAGCTTCCAGCCATGGGATTTCTGGGTCCCTGCTGCTTTAAGAGCAACCGGAGCTAGCCGGCACCATGGAGGACTGCTCTTTTGAAAGAGTGGCCTGTGGAGCATCTACACACACTTTTTTTCAAAAGAATCTTTTGAGAGGTTGGTGCTCTTCCTGATCTGGGGGAGGAAGAGTGCTTCTTTCAATTTTGTTTTATTTTTTCAAAAGAGCACTTTTTGTGTGTAGACACCCCTCAGGATCTTTTGGAAGAGCCCTTGTGTTTTTGAAAATCTTTCCACTATAGATGCAACCTCTGCGTGTGTAACTGCCCACAGGCAGAGTCAAGCCTGGGACTTCTGGTGCTTAGTGCATGAGCTTCTAAGGTTTTGAGCTGAATGCCAGGTGGCTCTCAGCTAAGGCTCTAAAGGAGACTCATTTATTCTCTGTAAGTGTTCTAGGTGCCACTACAAAGGACAGTCAACCACACCTAGGTGTGTGGGTTACATGCGCATGTGTGTGTGTATGTATGTGTGTGTGTGTGTGGACTCACAGAAGTTAAGGAATAAAAGGGACCTCAACACATCATCTAATCTGCTACCCTGGATTCTACATAAGAAGCTAGACCATTCCATTGCATTTTTATCTAAACTGGTCATAAAAACCTTTCATGTAGTGATTCCTCCACTTACATCTACTTGATAAACTACGGACCAGTCAGATAAAGGAATTTATTCTGCACCTTTGCTCATTTCACTTGCTTTTGTGGCCTAATCCATCTTCTCCAAGTTTTACTATAAACATCAATGCATCATCAAACTATCACTAAAGTCAACCAGCTAGAGAAATGTTTCCTTCTTTTACAAATATGAAATTTCTCTCTCCCTGCTAAATAAAATAACCCTTCTTCCTCCCAATGCACCTCATAAATGAACAGGAGTTAAAAGATTGAAGGATATTCCAAGAAAATGCCACTCAATATTCTTAGCAACCAATCAGAGGGGAAGTAACTCAAGAAGATCTTGGTAAAAGGGAACAACTTGACAACTTGCTGCTGATCAATTCTTGTTACAATTCTTTCCCAGACTGATTTCCTGTTTAATCAGAACTGGTTTGTGAAAGAGCACTGACTAGCTGCTTAAATAAGCTCTTGGAATCTAAAGAGATCTCATTCTGATTATCCCAATCTAAACAGTAGGCAAAGAAAGGAAAAGCCAGAGCAGGTCAGTGTGCTACTGTGATAGTATAAAACAAAACTGCGATGTTAAGTAGAATCATGTTGAGATCATGTAGGACATTTAGATAAAATAGGCATTGCCCTGTTGTGTTTGCCAATTTGAGTGGAGATAAGGGTCTAAGGCTACGTCTAGACTAGCCAAAAACTTTGAAATGGCCATGCAAATGGCCATTTTGAAGTTTACTAATGAAGCACTGAAATATATATTCAGCACCTCATTAGCACTTCAAAATTGATGCGGCTCGCAGCCTCATGGCTCGTCCAGATGGGGCTGCATTTTGAAAGGACCCCAGCTACTTCGAAGTCCCCTTATTCCCATCTGCTCATAGGAATAAGTGGACTTCGAAGTAGCTGGGGTCCTTTTGAAAAGGAGCCCTGTCTGGACAAGCCATGTGGTGGCGAGCTGCGTCAATTTCAAAGAGCCATGGCTGCTGCATACTAATGAGGCGCTGAATATGTATTTCAGCGCTTCATTAGTAAACTTCAAAATGGCTATTTGCATGGCCATTTCAAAGTTTTTGGCTAGTGTAGACATGGCCTAAGAGAGGTTTGTTTTTCATGCTTCTTCCACAATTCAAGAGAAATGTCATTTTAAGTAATAAACACTCATGTCCACACCAGACATGATTTACAGGAATGCTCTCTAGAGTCATTAGAAAGTCACTGGGTCTGTCAGCAATTTCACTCCGAACCCCTTGTTTTCTTAATGTAAATGTAATATTTTGCTCCTGGTTGAAACATAGGTTAGGCAACGCTGCCATCAGTGCAAACTGTGGCCACAGCAGCTCCCTTCAATATAACATGTCCCCACTAGAGCATGTGGGATTCACTGTGAAGTAATAGTTTATCAAACATAGGTGCATCCATCCACATCTGGTTAAGCAACTTGAAAGCCCCAAACACATGCGAATACATTATTTTGTACAGTTTTACCCCAGGCTCTGCATGATTCTAACCCCTATATGAAGCAGTAGTGACTCGTACAGTGCCATGGGAGACTCTTACATTTCTAGGAGAAGTCACAGGCATTCTTTCCCACTTAGTAGCACCAGATGGTGGTAACAGATGTTCTTCTGCCAATTGTTCATCTCCAGAGAAGTAGTAGTAATGGCAAGGCCCCATAGTGTAACAGGGAGAACACATAAAGGGCAGTGTCTTTGCGCTTCAAGGGAGAGGGAGCAGGATTCAACCATTACTGTTTAAAAGCTTTCTGTCACAATTGAACATATGATATTAGCCCTTTGTTCAGTCATATGACACACCTCATGACTTCACTGCAAGGAGAATTCAGCTGATATTTTGATACTGGAAGTCTGTGTGCATGTGTGTGTTTATTCACATGTGTAGCAATCAGCATCCAAACAAGGAACTTGAAATGTAAATCAGAGTACCTGGGGATCCGAACCCGAAAGAATAAGCAATCAAACAAACTATACATAATATTATTGTACTGGAAAAGTGCATCATTGAAGGTATTACATTAAAACCTTCTCATGACTGTCATTTTGTGGTGTATGTTTGGATTCTGTTTAAAGTTATGAATGTGTTCAGGAAAGATGTTAAAATATGTTTTGGAAGCAGTGAATAAACAAGCTTGCATCAGACAAAGGAATGTGCATTTACCTGTCTGTCATATCAATTACAGACAGAGGACAATATAGATACATTTGGCTGCAACTACACTACAAGATAAATTTGAATTGCAAGACGTTAACTCGAAATTAAAACATAACCATCTTCACACTTAATACTGTTAACTAGATTTATTGAGCCATAATACCAATTAAGAATATTGATATTACAGGATGGTTATAGTGTCAAGTTCAAATGTAAAATCCTGAATCAAGGTTAGTGCGTAAGTGCCATGTCCTTAATTTGAATTTATTAGCCTCCAGAGGTATCCTGGATGTATCCCACAAAGCTACGCAGTGACCCTCCAAGTATTACCACTTCGTTGTGCACAGCAGTCAGGTATGCAGGGAGAAGGTCAAAGTAAACCTGCAAAGTTTTGATTGAATTTGAATTTGAATTAAAATTTGAATTACAATTTAGCAAACCAGCCCTGCAAATATGAAAGGAAGCCATTGCTAAAAAATCCCTTTGTGCATTGCATGACACAACATCGATAGCCATTGCACTGCATAGATAGCAATTTTTGGCAGCCCTGTGCTGCAATCACGAGCACTCAGGGTAGTGATCTGACTACCTGTTGTCAGGCTCTCAAGAGAGCCCCAGCTTGGACGCACCAGGAGATTTTTTATCTCATTGCCATTTGGGGAGACCAATTGCTGGCAAAGAGACTTTGGGTGCCCAAGAGAAACGCAGAAATATATCATCAGATGGTGCGTGAGATAGCTGCCCGAGGTTAGTCCCGGGATGCTGTGCAGTGCTGGTGAAGGTTAAAGAACTCCGTCAGGCCTATCAAAATGTCTGAGAAGCCAACCAGTCATCATGGGCAGCTCCACACACCTGCTGCTATTATCAACAACTGCACATGCTTATGGGGAGCAACCCCACCATGGAGCCCAGACTGAATTACACTTGTGAAGGCCCTGGTATGGAGTTTGGGCTGAGTCTGAAGGAGCAGAGTAGCCCAGAGGAAGAGGGCAATGGAGAGGAGGAAAGGAGCAACAAACAGGGAACAGAGGAAGTTGTTCCAGACAGCCTGGAACCGGTTCCTTCCATGGTGTTCCCCTCCAAGCATGTCACTTCCACACCAGTCCCTGAACCCCCTAGAGCAAGCAGTTCCGGTGAGTATTTATTCTGCATGCTAGAAGTGGGTTGGAGGTTGGTATAGCTATAGGGTTGTGTATAGGGACAGGTTTGCTAACTGCTACTGTGCCCCTGAGCGCAGCGTGCTGATTTTTGTTGGAATGGAGGACTTCTCCTTTTTGGAGATCTCCTCAAAGGCTTCATCCAGGCACTCTTGTATTTTTTTTTCATGAGGTTCCTGGGCAGAACTGACTGGTTGCAGCTTCTATGGTAGCACACCTTGCCATGCCAGGCAAGCAGATAACAATCTGATGTCATGGCACCAAACAGCATTTTAGCAAATTTTCCAGGGTTTTGGTCACACAGCTGGAGTAGCTGCTTTTTCTCTATATCTGTTAGTTTTAGGAGGGTGATATTTTCTTTGGCAACCTGCAGAAGCATGGGGATTCCCATTTGTTTTATTATTTTAACATATTTCCTGCCCCTTTACATTTGCCTGCAGCAGACAACAGGTGCTCTGTTCCCCCCGCCCAAACGTGGTTTGCAGGTTCTGTGAGGGTTCCCTTGTCCTTTTCCAACAAGCATTTATTTTAATTTTTCAGGAGTCCTCCACTGCCGGTCTCTGCTGTGCTTTTCTCATCCTATGTCTCTTTTCCCCAAGCATTTGTTTTCCAGCATTTGTTTTCATTTTTCAGGACTCCCCCACACCATGCAGGTGCCGGACTCTGCTGTGCTTTTCCCATCCCATGTCCTTTTCTCCCAGCATTTCTTTTCCACCGTTTCTATGCATTTTCATGTGTCCCCATGGTTCTGCATGGCTGCTGGGCTCTGCTGGATGCTTAACCTCCCATGCCTGCTTCCCTCAGCATTTCTTCTGATTTTCCAGGGCTCCTTGGAGCCACATGGCTGCCAAGCATTGCTGGGCATTTCACTTTCCAAGCACCATTTCTTTTCAGTTTTCAGGAATCACTCACACCATGCAGGGGAATCCTCTGATGTGCTTTTCCCCTCCCATGTCCCTTTACATCCAGCCTTTCTTTAGATTATTTTTCTCCTTTACATTATTTTTATTTTACATCAAACCCCCACATACAGCTGTCCATTTTTCACTGCCACAGGACACACAGCCAGGACATCCGGTGGCTTCCCCTGCCTTGAAGACCTTCTCATTCCCCTCAAAACCGGATAATTGCTTATAGCTTACCATGTCCAAAAAGCAATGTGCTGGATAAGTGATGACAGTGAGGTATTGCGAAATGCATGCTTACAGTCCCATCCTTAATAACACGTGTCCTTCAAAAGTATACTTTCAGTGATAATACACAGAAATATCCACTCATTGCACTTCAGAGCACATTATGGCTACGTCTACACTAGCCCAAAACTTCGAAATGGCCATGCAAATCAGCCGCGGCACTTCGAAATTGATGTGTCACGGCTCGTCCAGATGGGGCTTCTTTTCAAAAGGACCCCGGGAACTTCGAAATCCCCTTCTTCCTATCTGCTGATAGGAATAAGGGGATTTCGAAGTTCCCAGTGTCCTTTTGAAAAGGAGCCCCATCTGGACGAGCCACACGGCGGCGAGCCACGTCAATTTCGAAGTGCCACGGCTGCCGTCATTCTAATGAGGCACTGAATATGTATTTCAGCACTTCATTAGTAAACTTTGAAATGGCCATTTGAATATCTTTTTTGAAGTTTTGGGCTAGTAGACACTGCCTATGTGAATTGTTTCTTATTTTTGACCTTCATTTTCTTGACCTAGCACCCAGAATTGCAGAGAAAACCAGAAGACTCAAGAAATGCAAACAAGATCTGATCCTGCAGCAAATGGAAAAGACTGAGGCAGAGCACAAGAACCTGACAAAGGACACTGGTCAGCTGCGTCACAGTACAGCTGAGTGGTGTCAGGCTCAAGTACAGTTTGACAAGAGAATGCTTGACCTCCAGCAGCATCAGCAATTGTCAAAGATGAGCGAGGTCATGGCAAAGCAGACTGAAGTTGCAGCAAAGCTTGTAACAGCTGCTACTGAGCAGACAGAGGTCCTGCGCTCCCTGCTTCAGCTGCAAAGGGACTCCCAACCCAGCAGGACACAGCTAATATCAGTGGCTGGAGTCCCTGAGGAGAGGTCACCCACCCCCCTTCATTGCGGTCCAACAGGTGGAGAGGAAGGGCAAGGCTAGACGGTCACTCAAGGCTCAAGGCCCACTGCAAAAGGCTCTTCAAGCATCCTTGAGAAGGCTCCTTTTCCTGGCCACTTAAAACTCTCCTCTACCCAAAATAAAATCATTTCTTTGAAGCCAGTGTGATTTCTTGTCCTGCAGGAGTTGGGGGGAGGCACAAATCACAATGGGTGGGTAAGGTGAGGGGGTGCCACAGAAGGTACAGCTGGCCAGTGATACTCCCTGGTCTGCAGCAGATACGTGTTTGAGGGAATCGGGCAGTTTGGGGGTGAGGTGTGCCACTGAATGCATATGCATTCTATTTACTGCAACTTAACCCCATCCTCCCAGTAAAAGCATTTATTCATTATGTCACGGTATGATTTTTTGGCATTATGGCAGAAAAATACATAGGTAGCATGTGCATTACCGATCACTCATAAAGTTGTTTTTTTAAAGCATCCCTTGTTGCTGCAGCCTGAGCGTGGCTACTGGTGGATGGAACTGTAAGTGGCTTTGAGTAAGCCCTGTCTATGGCCTCCGCTTCAGAATCCCGCCTGGCTTCAGATATGTTGTGTAAAACAGCCCACACTGTAATAACAATGGGGACATTAACTTCACAAACATCCAAATGGATTCACAAATGTTCAAACATCTGGACTTCGCTTTTAAATGTCCAAAGGTACATTACACTACCATTCCGTCCCTGCTGAGTCTGTGATTAAAGTTTTCCTTGCCGGGGTCCAGGGCTCCTGTGTAGGGTTTCATCATGCAGAGAAGCAGAGGGTAAAAAGGTTTTATGGAAATTACCTTCTGGGATCTTGTTGTAATGTTATAACTGAAAAACAATATTACAAAATATTTCAGTCTTGTCTTCAGAATTTTTCTGTTAAGACCATAGGTAAATAAGAATGAAATAAATTTTCGGTAACAACAATCTTTTGTTCATGACAGTAAGGCCACAGGAGTGTCTAAGACATGTTCATAGTAAGTTTCCATCTTTAAGGAGATTCCCTTCCCCCCCGCCCCCGCCTTGTTCCTATCCCTTTTCTGTTACTAGGAGAAAGGACATGCTGGGGAATGTAGTTATTTCCTTGATTCAGGGCCAGACCGCTAGGCAGGGAGCTGGATAAGGAACTACTGATCCCAGGGTGCCTTAGGTTTCCTCATCGTGCTCTGCAGGCTTCCTCTGCATAGCGGCAGCAGGGAGAGAAACTGGACATGAGCATCACACCCTTTGCACATACACCCCACTCCTATGTAGAAATATAAGGAAATATTGAAATATAAGGAAAACAAAAAGTTAATGTAGGATGCATTACCTAGGGGAGAACAACAAGAAGTCCTGTGGCACCTTACAGACTAACAGATATTTTGGAGCATAAGCTTTCATGGTCAAAGACCTGCTTCATCAGATGAACTTCTTGTTGTTCTCGAAGATACAGACTAACACAGCTACCTCTCTGATACTTGTTACCTAGGGGTGTGAGCTCTTGGTGGTTCCTTCAACAATGTGCCCTAAACTCACCCACAATAACTTCTAAATGAGAAATTGCCTGAGGTTCAGTTGAATAATCTGTGAAATTTTAAAGACTCTGAAAGGTTTTGATTTTGGTTTTATTGGCAATGATTTCTTTCACTTACTCTGGCTTACTATCTCTTAAGTCTGTGTTCCTTATCAGCAAGTTCATTCTTTGTTTTATCTACAAACCATCTCCGTTCAATATGTCAAAGAGAAGTGTGTGGGCCTCAGCTAAGATACAGGTTGGTGCATGCTCTCTCTCTTTGGGGGGCATAGAATTTGGCAATTTCTGTGGCTCTCCAAACATTGGGAACTCAGAAATCGGTGTGCAGGGGAGGGCTGGGAGGGGAGGTGATTGAATGCTACCTTCATGGTCTGGTTTAGACTGACCATGTCTCATGGAATTTGTTGGTGAGGTAGGTAGACTGGTGTGGTAGAGAGCTGACACACAGTCTAAGGCCATGTCTACATTACGCACTCAAGGTCAGTCTTCTGGGGTTCAATTGTGAATGTCTGGTAGCGATGTGCAAAACTGATGCATCCGGGATTGGCAGTCAAGAAACTACTCAGTGAGGATGTCCACATAAGTTGATTTCAGATAAGTCGATTCAAGCTATGCAATTGCTTTAGTTAATATTGCGTATCTGAAATTGACTTATTTCACTAGTGTAGACCTGGCCTATGATCTAGCAAAGCTCTCCTGTGCTGAGGCAGAGGAGTAACATAGTGTCTCACATTTCTGTGTGTCCTCAGAGAGTCACATCATTCACGTAAAGTATACATACCTCTATGTATTTATATACATACACATGCACATAGATAACTGTGATTATAAACATAAATAATAAATGTTGCATGCACACATATCCAGATAATTATCTGTGAGGATTATAAATTTATCTACTACATAAGTACAGCTACCTCTGTGTTATGCATATCAATAAAAGACAATGTAGAATATCTCCATCAATAATAATAAATATTTACAGATAGGTAATTAAGAATAATGTTGCTGGAGGCCTGCTTAGAGTTTGATTTAAGGACATTTACTTTGTATATTTCAGTGTTGACAATTAGTGCTTTAACAATTATAAATGATTAAGTCTGTCAGTAAACTGTTGCATCAGAAGGTTTGTAGTTGTTGTTGTTATAATATAGAGTATTCTGCCCAGGTGTTGGATCAGGCTGACAATGGCATATTTGGGTTTTAAAGACACTTAAGAATTTCCATACTGGATCAGACCCAAGGTTCATTTAGTTCAATATTCTGTCTCTGACAGTAGCCAAAACCAGAAGATTTCTCCAAGTGATACATTCCTGTTTAAGTATAACATCTGAGTTTTCTGAGTGGTATAGTCAGTATATTCCATCTTCTCCCCTACTTTGAAGTCCTATTGGCATAGGCTGTTAACTGTGCACAAGTAACTCTGTCCTTTATACTTTCCTGGAGCAGACAAGAAGAGGAAGGGCATGTGCGCTGCCCTGATAAATTCTGCTAATTAGAAAATTTCCTGACCTCTGTGCATTGGACATGCTCTCGCCCATCTGTGGAGAGAGATAGATAGATAGATAGATAGATAGATAGATAGAAAAGAGAAGAGCATTATGAAAAATGTGGGATACAGTATAAATAATATTTTTCTTATTTTTTTTCTTTCTTTTTTCATAAAAATTAAGCCACTTTTTCGACATCATCTTTATCTTTCTAAGCTGGGATAGTTTCAACTGTCCAGATGAAAACTGTCACAGTTCCTAAGTGTTTAAATGAGGGGTCTCTGCAAGGCACTAGCTGTACAACCACGAGCTTGTCTGGACTCCTCTGTAGGCAGTCACTTTATATTTCCTCAACTGCCTTCTGATTTTAAGAGTTATTTTATACTCTATCAGGTCAAAAATTACTCAAAACAAATTTCTAGAAACTAACAATGAGAAGTAAGATCTACAAACCAATTTTTACTAAGGACAGAATTTAATGAATCAGTCAGATAACCTTTTCTCATTACCCTCTTTTATTAGTCTATTTTGTAGCACATTGCTATCACTCTTCTGTTAAATTACTTGTACTTGCAGGCTCTTTAAACAAATCATATCTGATACTGCCTTGAAAGCAATGGATATTGTGCCTAACAATGGATGTTGTGCCTGATTCGGAACTCATTTTTTCTGGTGTAACTCCTTTGATTTCAGCAAGATTATTCTCATTTGTGAGCAGGAGCTCCTGAGTATCTTATCAACCCAGTCTAATTCATGAGCATTTTCACTAAAATCAATATTGTTGCACTGGTTCAAAACCTGTGAAAGCAAGATCAGAATCAGATCTTTTGTGTCCCAAAGCACACTCCTTAAAAATGAAAGTGGAAATAAATATAGCCCTGAAATTCACTTCCATGCAAAATAAAAAATAGGCTAAAAGCAATTTGGATTTGATTACACCTATAAATAAATCTGTCATTTGGCTCCTTTTTAGACCTAATTGCAGCTTCACCTTTAAGTATATAGGTCGCAATTTTCTAGATTAAGGTACCATTCAGAACAAATATGTTTACTTTTGAAACATGATGGCTGGGTCTACACTTGCCCCCGACTTTGACTGGGGCAAGCTAATCAGAATTTTTAGGAGTATAGGCACTTTGAAGTAGCGCAGTCACTTTGACTTTCCTGAGGCTGCATGCATGCTGGCACTTCGAAGTTTGACGCTGCTTTGAAGTTGGCACAGGGGGAGAATTAGCCTAATGAAGTGCAGCATATTCACCACAGCACTTCATTAGTAATATCCCATCTCATTAGTAATATCCCTTCGAAGTTGGGGGGCAAGTATAGACAAGCCTGATGGGTTAAAGCCCAATCCCAGTGAAGTCCATAGCCAAATTACCAGTGACTTCAGTGGGGCCAGGATTTTAGGTTTTCCAGGATTTAGATTTTTTTTAATCAATCCAGACAATTCTAACATAGAACTAATTTGAGGAATGGTGGCACTGGTATATTGTGACAGAAGCAATCCTTGGAATAATGACAGCCATCAGAGAATCATGGAAGATTAAAGTTGAAAGAGATACACAGGATGCCACATAGTCCAACCCCCTGAACAAAGCAATCGTTATCACAAATCAAATCAACCCAGCTGGGGCTATGTTTTCTTATCCAGAAGACTGGGAAAAGGCAAATATAGTGCCTGTGTATAAAAAGGGAAATAAGGACAACCCACCAAATCACAGGGTAGACAGCTTAATTTTTGCACCAAGATAGATAATGGAATGCAATTTGCCAACATCTAGAAGATAAAAAACTGATAAATAACAGCATGGATTTTTAAGGAACAAATCCTGTCAAAGCAATCTGATGTCTGTCTTTGGAAGGATAACAAACCTTGTGGATAAAGAGGAAGTGGCTGACATGTCATACTCAGATTTTAGTAAGGCATTTGATATAATCCCAGATTTACTCATTAATGAATTAAGGAGATATGGCCTAGTTGTAGCTACTACAAGGGACATAAATAATTGGATAATCATTCCCAGAGAATCGTTATTAATGGTACATAGTCATGCTAAAAGGATTCAATGAGTAGACTTCTTCAGGTATCAGTTTTCGGGCCAATTCTCTTAAATATCTTCATCAATGGCATAATGGCATAGGGCATACTCAGAAAAGTTTGTGGATCATACCAGTCTGGGAGTAGTTTCAAATGATTTGGAGGATAGGATAATAATTCAAAAGGATCTAGAAAACAGGAGAAAGGGTCTAATGTAAATAGAGTGAAATTCAATAAGGACAAAACCAAAGTACTCCACTTAGGAAGGAATAATTAATCTCACACATAAAAATGGGAAATGACTGCCGAGGAAGGAGTACCACAGGGACGGATCTAGGAATCTTCATGGACCACGAGCTAAGTAAGAGTTAACAGTGTGACACTGTGGCAAACCATGAAAACATAATTCTGGGATATATTAAAAGGAGTATCATAATCAAGACATGAGAATAATTCTTCCTCTGTACTCTGCACTGATTAGGCCTCAACTGGAGAAGGTCTACAGAAGGGTAACAAACATGATTAAATGGCTAGAAATCATGACCTGTGTGGGAAGATTGAAAGAACTGAGCTTCTTTAGTGTGGGAAACAGGAGACTGAGAGGATTTGTTGCAAAGATTTGAGTTGCTCCAAATCCAACTGCATCAGAGAAAACAAAGAAAAGGAATTAATTTTAGGACTTTCCTGTAGAATCCAATTTCTTTACTAGGTTATATGAAGTTCCAGACAAAATTAAATTATGTTTGGAAAGGAAAAAAACCTATGAACCTATTCTTATAAAATTCATATTTATGTTGATATTTTGGTCAGAAATGTAATGATTATAGCTGTTTCTGTATATTGTCTAGTTTCATACATTTCATTAATGCATTCTGAGATTAATTCATACTGATCTTTGTGACGCACACAACATCATAATTCAAAATGAGAGGTTCTTTCCTGTTTTATTCTTGCAGTCAGAAGAAATGATAATACTGTAAATTTCCCACTTGCATGAAGAAGTAAGCATTTAGTATTATGGCATATTGTAGCTTTTTATCTAGTTCCAGGTCTCATGTTCTACCCACTTCAATTCCTTTTAGCCTTCAGGAAACTATTTTTAAAGGGATATGTGTAGTCATTCCTTCTCAGTTTTGGCAAATGTGGGTTTTGTGCACCTAAATATTTTTGTGCTTGTCTCTTCGTGGTGAAAATGTGTACATTTATTCTCTTATAAATGTAATATTTGAGACCCACAGATGACTAAATCATTCCCAAATGATATTTCATAAGCACTTTTCTTGAAGGAAAAAAACAGAAAAGATGTGTTCTACAGGATGTTGAGCTTCTAGTTAATTGTTCCAATATCTTTCTGTAGTTTGGATTGAGACTGAAACATTTATTTCAGTCATGTACAATCACTGAAGATACACACATCTCCTACAACTGGAAGGGACCTTGGGAGGTTGTCTAGGCCAGTCCCCTGCCCTCTTAGCAGGATCAAGCACCATCCCTGACATCTATATGTCCCTATCCCTATATGACTTCCTCAAGGATTGAGCTCACAACCCTGGGTTTAGCAAGCCACTACTCAAACCACTGAACTATCCCTCCCCCAAAGGATATCTTATTCCATTCACTAGGTGTTTACCTGCTTCCATGGTGTACTGAAATGAAGGGAAATAGTATTTTAAATAATACTGCATGAGCTAAACTCTATATAGCCGTGTCTACACGTGCACGCTACTTCGAAGTAGCGGTACTAACTTCGAAATAGCGCCCGTCACGGCTACACGTGTTGGGCGCTATTTCGATGTTAATATTGACGTTAGGCGGCGAGACTTCGAAGCCACTAACCCCATGAGGGGATGGGAATAGCGCCCTACTTTGAAGTTGAACATCGAAGTAGGGCATGTGTAGCCGATCCGCGTCCCGCAACATCGAAATAGCGGGGTCCGCCATGGTGGCCATCAGCTGAGGGGTTGAGAGACACTCTCTCTCGCTCTATTCTGATCCCCTCATGAGGTTAGCGACTTCGACGTCTCGCCGCCTAACGTCGAAGTTAACTTCAAAATAGCGCCCGACGCGTGTAGCCGCGACAGGTGCTATTTCGAAGTTAGTGCCGCTACTTCGAAGTAGACACAGCCGTTGTGTGATAAAACTACTTTGTAAAGTTAGATCAGGAGTGGCAATGTCTTGGCTATACTGGACAAAAATAATAATAGTTTGGAGCTTTTTTGCAATGGAAAACTTTTCTGACCAATTTTAGAGATATTGATAAATTTTGTTACCAAACATATTATCAAAAATTGTACAGATCCCCTTCTGATAAAATTGAATCAATATAAAAAATTTACAAAACGTTAGCTGGCCCAGTACGCAGTTATGAATTCTACTTTGTGGTATTAGGGCTATCCAGTGTGGCAAAATGCCCAAAGTCGCTTGTTCATCAAAGCCATCATCCCAAACTTCTGCTACAGTGTATACTTACTTGGGCTATCTCCCAAACAGCAGCTGTTTGAGTCTGGATGAATGTCTGTAAAACTGCTAACTGTTAGGTACAACATTTCTGTAGCAGCTGTTTTGAATTGGACCTCATCATTTCTTGGAATGTCACTTTGTAGAAAGATGTTATATGAAATGTGTGAATAAAATTTACTGCTTATATGAGTTACAGTAGGAAACTCTACATTGGTTCATGACAAATTTAGCCTGGATAAGTCCTGTATAAGCTTATTCAATGTGGCTTAGTCATTGTACAATGTACAGTGGATAACTTAATACTTTTAGGCTCTTAAGTGTTTAAATTATGAGAACCATAATTTAAAAAAAAAACCAGCCAAATTTGGTAAAAAGTATGTTTCTCTCTATACAATATACGTGTATCCCAGGGACCAACAGTGTGCTCAGGAATTTAATCAAGCCTTTGACAGGTAGAAGTCACTTAAGGAAGATTGTGTGCAACTTTTCAAGAGACTAGGGGTGTTAAATCTGCCATCTAGGCAGCTCTCTATGAAGAATGACAAAGAGCAGCTGTGAGTGAGGCCAGGAAACCTTTCTGATGTCAGTGAGCTGGGACAGTCATGAGTAAGGAAAAAGCAAAAAGATACAGTAAGTTTCCCATAAAAAAGATCCCTGCTAACACATACAATACATGGATGATCTGCTCTACATTTTGGAAGGAAATACAAATCAGAAGATATTTAAAGAAACTTGATGGCCCTGGAAACCTAGACTGGGAGGGCCAACATCAATATGGGTATGGTTACACTAGGAGATTAGGTTGAACTTACTAAGGTTGTTTTTTTTTTATCACCTCATTTTGTAAAGTTGAGAATACGTGTCCTCAATGGCACATGAAACTGATACAATATGTCCCCATTAGGGAGGGCAACTTCGACTTTGTCAGCAATGCACTTCTGGTACTTGTCCCACAGTTCCTGCTGCCCTCTTGCATTTTGGGTTAAGCTCCCAGTGTCTGATGGAACAAAAAGACTCTAATTCTCCCACTCCTGTACTCCACCTTCAGTTATACGTCGAGGAATGGTATGCTGTATTATGGCCGGATCCACTGCTAAGAAATTATTAAAGCCAATATTTCTCTCCTTCCCCCAAGTCTTGCTTAGGCACAGCCCTGGATGATCAGTCTTTTCCATTTCCAAATCTTAAGTGTGGCTGGAATGTAAAGATTTAGATTAAAGGTAGATAAAATAAACTGGATTTGTAAACACTTCATCTGAAATTTTTGATGCTGACTGGAAGACTTAGACATGTAGAAATCCTTTGTCCGTGGTTATGGTGATAGATTGATATTTAGGGAGCCTGGGTTTAGTTCCCAATAGGACTTTCAAAAATGACTTTAACAACCAAGTCATTTAGGCTATGTCTACACTAGAGGGTTTTGTCAATAAACCATGAATTTTGTCAACAAAACATGGGGAGCATCCAGATTACCAAGTGCATTTTGTCAACAGCCATACTCCATTCCCCATGAGGAAGAACACCTCTGTCAACAGAAGGCAGGTCTGGACATTCTGGAGGTCCTTCTGCTGATGGAAAAGGTTTCCATGGCACCACTCAGGTGCCCCTGGGAACACAGTCTATGGTTCCTGCCTCCGGGCACTCTTAAAGCCACAGCGAGACCAGGAAACCCCATGGCAGGAAGCTGAGTGTTGGAGTGGCCGTGTGCTATGTGGCTCCCTCCAACATGCCCACAGCCACACCAGGCAGAAGCATGGGGGATGCACAGGCACCACAAGACCCCCCTGGATATTTGGGGGACCAGCCTGAGGGTCCCAGGAGCCACTCCAAAGCAGCCAGAGCAGGCACCCTCCTGGACACTGCCTGACATGCTGAGGCAGGACTCACCATCTGCCCCTATTACATGGAGCTCCACTCCATCCTGGCTGGGTGGATGCATCACCCCCAGCCCACAATGCAGACAGGGCACAGGAGGCTTCCCACAGCAGCTGGAACACCATGACCTGGAGGAGGAGGAGGCCTCCAAGCCTCAAACCCTGTTGGAGCCAGACACCGCTTCAGAGGACAGTGGCAGCCTCTTCACAGTGCTGGAGTTGGTCCTTGCCAACCAGGCTACCTCATGGGCTTTGTTGATGCTTGGTGAGTGTCTCTCCAGTAAGCACCCCATGTGTCACACAACCTGGGCACAGGATGCAAGAGCAGACAGGGCAAGATAAGAGTGTTGTGTGGACAACTCTGGCAGGACTTTATGCTGTGGTCCCAGCACACGGAACCATGTGCAAGGTAGTGTGCACCACCCAGCCCCAGAAGACAGCTCTGGGCATGGGTGCCAGCTTGCTGCCAGCCTCACTGGAGGCCAGAAGGGCCCTAGGCCCTGGGAAGGAGGCCCTGCCAGCACCTGCCATGGCTGGAAGCAGGCTACCCACAAGGGTGTCAGCCTGACCTCTGACACACTGAGGAGTGCAGCACCCAGCATGCAGGAATGCCCACAGGCTAGAGGCAGAACCCACTCCCAAGGACTGCACCATGAGCTGTTGGTGTGGGAGGACACTGGGGAGGGCTGAGCTTCTCCTGGCTCACCTGCCACCCCTGGGGGGTCCCCTTGATGACCAGACACCCCCCTCGGCCACTAGCCCATTGAGTGTGGGTGGGGGCTGCAGTCAGCCCAGTCCTGGAGGCACTGCAGAGGCCCATTGTACAGGCCACACATGGCTTTAATACTGGGGCATTCCCATCAAGTGGCCTGAGGAATGTTGGTCACTGCTGACAGTGGGAAGGAGGGGTGGGCAGGGCACTAGGGGCAGCATTGTGTGAATGACTCACTATCTCCCACCCTTGTCTTCCTTACAGCTGCACCTACATCATTTGAGGACTGGACCAGCCCCTCCTCACCTTGAGAGTGATCCAGCTGCACCCCAGCTCCAGGGCAGGCCCACCGCAAGAGAGGCCATCATTGCTTCCAGGAGGACCTTCACAGGGACCACAATGGATGACTAAGGATTATGGACTAGCAGGTGCAGGATGTCAGGGAGTGGTGGTAGTGGGCCTGGGAGCACCTCATGTCCTGCTTTGACACTGCTACAGCCATCTGGCAGGAGAAGATGGCCCTGTCCCCTGTAGCTGTAGCCCCCAACTCCACCTCTGCCTCCACTTCCCTGCCTCTACCAGCCATCCCTCAGGGTGTTTTGGACCACCCGTAGTGGCTGAGGGCCATGCCTATACCCCCTGATCCCCAGACCCCTGCTGGTCTCCCTGCCTACCCAGAACCTACCACAGCCTCACTCTCTCCATACCTCCCCCTGGTCCTAGCGCTATCTCACCCCCAACGGGGACCCTGAAGCTGCAGTGGAAGGGATCCTGGGGCTTATGCTGTTCAGGGTCCTTCTCACTCTTGGATTCATGCCCCCCACCCCCTTTGTGTTCTAAGCCCACCCATCCCAAGCCTACCCATCCAAGTTCTGAGGTCCCCATCCCCTGTCCCAAGTTCCCCACACGGTAAATAGTTCACTGCACTGGACTGTTTGTAAATAGTTATTCTTTATTTCACTTTTTTTTTGTTGTTCAGTAAAATAGTTATTTGAGTACTACACCCATGTCCCTCTTCATTGCCCAGGGGCTGGAAGGAGTGAGGGGGCAAAGGGAGGGTTGTGGTGGAGAAAAGGTACAGTTGTGGGCCTGAAACATCCATTGAGGTGCCCTGGGGAAGGTTACTGGGGCTGCAGGAGAAGATCTCTTTCATAGCCTCCCAGATCTGCACCCTATCCCAATGGGATTGGTGGATGAGAGCTGTGCCAGGCTGCTCATACTTGAGGATGGAGGCTGCCCCCAACCCCTGAATAAAACCCTCCCCCATCTCCTCCACTATGTTGTGCAGGGCACAACATGCTGTCACAACCTAAAGCACATTGGGCTCCCCAACAACCAGGCAGGTGAGCAGGCAGTGAAAACATGCCTTGAGGTGGCCGAAGGTACACTCAGCCTTCATTCTGGACTGGTGGAGGCAGGCATTGAAGAGCTTCCAGTTTGAGTCCAGCTGAGTGGTGCAAGGCTTCACAAGCCAGGCCATGAGGGTGCAGGCTGCATCCCCATACCAAACTAGTTTCCCACTGAGCGGTAGCTTTTGGGGGTGGTGAGCTTTCACAGGGGTACTATGCCCCACTTCTCCACGGAGATGGTGGGACATAGCCAGTTGGGACAAGCCAGACACAGAGTTTCGGGAACTTGGCCTTCCTGTGCAGAAGTTCTGGGGCCAGTGCTGGTCATCCCAATGCCCCATGACCAGCCATTCCCACCTGTTGGAACTAGTGCAATCCCTCCAGAACAACCTACGCACCCTGGCGGGCAGTTGCAGGTGTGACCGTCTGTCAGCAATGGTGATCTCCTCAAAGGTGGTGTCAGGCTCACCCTTTATGAGGAAGAGGAGGATGGTCATCAGCAGGTGCATCAGGTGCTGAAGCTCCTCTGTGTGGTGCCTGGGGGTTGCTCTGGCACCATGGCTCACTGGAAAGACCCATGTCTCCCAGGAAGAGTTAAATCCCTGCTCTAGCAGCTGTGCTGTGCCTCGTGGTGGTAGGCAGATCTTAACATTGGCGGGGAACAGGAGTCTGGGGAAGGTCACTTTCGGATAGTGAATCTCTGGGGTTTCCAGAAGGAAATGTTGACCCGCAATTCTGTCTACTGTGGTTCCGGGTTGCTGGTTTGTCAAGAGAGTGGACCAATCGTCTGGCTGCTCTCTGTCAACAGAGTGGATTAAAACAGTGATCTGCTTGGTAGTCTGGACATGATCTGTTCACAGAGGTTTTGTCAGAAGATATCTTCTGATAAAAACTTCTGTCAACAAATTGCTCTAATCTAAACACAGTCTTAGACACTACAACACTGAGTAGAGCAATGGCCAAATGACTTTAAAATTGTGGCCTCTGAAAACCCTGTGTATAATGGAGTTGATAGAGTGAAAGATATAGCATGGGCTGGCAACAGACCTTGCTGGGCCCCAGACCATAGGGTGGGGTGTTCAGTTTCCAGGTCGCCAGAAGAAGAGCTTCAGGTTGAAGGGATGGGGTTAGGGGCAGCCAGCTCTTAGTGCTGCCCAGACTGCACCATGCATGGCTCCAGCAGTGGTTTAATTAGCCTAGGGCATTGGCTGCCACTGATGCCACAATAATGGTGGTGGCATCTCTTATAAATCACTGAACCCTCGGACAACTATCCCCCTTCCCCTCCCACTCGCTCCCTCCCTCTCCATTGGCAACCTTAGGTATAGCAACCACGTCAACCACATACACATACACTATATTTGGGAACAACATTTTATTAAATTTATGAAAGTCATTTTTGGTTAGGAATTGCTGCATGGGTTGTGAGGGAGGAGAGTTACAGACCTCTTCCAGAAACTAAGTGTTGGTAGGTTTGCAAACACAGGGGTTGCAAGCATTAACTATCCAGAGATAGGAGATCATCCCTTGGGGAGTTTCCATACCCTAAGTTATGAAAGGCATCAAAGGCCCAAAGAAACAAACAAAGGGCTTTGAGTATAAAAGGCTGAGTTTAAACATATCAAAGGTGTTTGCAACCTAAGGTGACCTTTTATCCAAATAGGAGCTTCCACCCTTCATGAATGGTTGGAAGGACTTTAATCTTCCAGATGCCCACAGAACCGATAGATTGCTGCTACTCGTGGTATGAATTTTATGTCAATCTGTAATTCTATATCATTATTTGTCTTCTGTGTATGTTTTTGGTCCAAAATAAATGTGGTATTTGGAAAGAGCTGTGTGGTAACTTGTAAGTACAGACATTTAGTACTCATATAGATCTTGCGAAGAGAGCACAGAACAGGGTCTGGACTCAGTCATAATCACTTGTTAGGGCGAATCACAGGGAAATGCAGGGAACTCTGCAGGTCTGGAGAGAGGAGGAAAGTTGGTCATTGCTCATAGGCTGCATCTACACTTGCCCCCAGCTTCGAAGGGGGCATGGTAATCAGGGCCACAGGAGATTACTGATGAAGTTTTGCAGTGAATATGCAGCACTTCATTATGCTAATTATCCACCTTAGCAGCTTAGAAGCATCAAACTTCAAAGTGCAAGCATGTGTGTAGCCAGGGTCACTTTGAAGTGCCCAAGCTACTTAAAAGTCCCATTACTCCTCAAAATTTTGAGGAGTAATGGGACTTGGAAGTAGTGGAGGTCCTTTGAAGTGCCTGCAGCTACATGCATGCCAGAGCTTTGAAGTTTGATGCTTCAAAGCTGCTGCAGGGAAAAATTAGCTGAATGAAGTGCTGCATATTCACCACAGCACTTCATTATAAATCTCACATGGCCCTGATTACCATGCCCCCTTCAAAGCTGGGGACAAGTGTAGACACAGCCATAGAGTGATAAAGGCTAGGTACCTGATTCCTAAATAGGTATTCTTAGAATAGACCATGGAGTCAATCAAAGATGCTGGTTTGCTGAAATAGACAGATTGTAAAACTAAAAGGAGTCATGTAGCACTTTAAAGACAAACAAAATAATGTATTAGGCCCACATGGCCCCACAATATGCTGATATATTTATGGTTGACTTGGAACAACAATTCCTAAGCTCTCGTCCCCTATTACCGCTCCTTTACTTATGATACATCAATGACATCTTTATCATTTGGACCCATGGTAAAAAGACTCTAGAAGAAATCCACAGAGACTTTGGCAATCTGCACCCCACCATCAATTTCAGACTTGACCACTGCACACAAGAGAGACATTTCCTGGACACTACAGTACAAATCACTGATGGCCAGATGAATACCACTCTTTACCAGAAACTCACTGACTGCCACACTTACCTACATGCTTCTAGCTTCCATCCTGCACACACCACATGATCCATTGTTTACACTCAAGCCCTGAGATACAATCACATCTGCTCTGATCCCACTGATGCAGACTGAAAACTACAAGATCTCTACCAAACATTCATAAACGTTAATTACCCACCTGGAGAAGTAAAAAGAAACAAATTGATGGAGCCAGATGAATACCCAGAAATTAATTACTCCAACATAGGCCCAAAGAGCCAATAACAGAACACCACTCATTATTACCTACAACCCCCAACGCAAACCACTGCAACTCATAATTAAAGATCTACAACTTATCCTAAATCATGATGCCACACTCCAGAAGGACCTAGGCGACAGGTCTATTCTCTCCTATAGACAACCTGCTAACCTTATGAAGATTCTCACCAGCAACCACAGGCTGTACCACAATTATGCTAGTCCTGGAGCTTTTCCTTGCAATAAGACCCATTGCCAGCTTTATCCACATATATATTCTAGAGATACCATTGCTGGACCTAACCATATTAATGACAGAATCATGGGCACATTCTTCTTTTCCTGAAATAACGTCATATGTGCCATAATGAGTCAGCAATACCCATACACCTTGTCTATTGTGAAAACTGCAAACACTCTTCACCAAAGAATGAATGGACACAGAGCAGACATCAAGAATCTCCAGTACACAAGCCTGTCAGCCAGAACTTTAATGGAGTGGGCCATTCTGTTAAAGACCTGAGAGTTTGTGTTCTGCAGAAAAGAGACTTTAACAACCATCTGCAGAGAGAATGTTCAGAACTAACATGCATATTCAAATTTGACACATTAACACTTGGCTTGAACAGTCACAGCAATTACCTGACCCATTATAAGGACTCTTTCACATACTTCAATGTTTAATCTAACACTTACTTCCTCAGCCCTCACCCCGCTTCTCTCTGCTCTTCTATCTGATTTGCCAGCCATGATAACACTTTTTGGACCTCTGTGCTTTATATATTAGTCTGTTCTGGTGAGGCTATAGATCAAAAGAAGTGGTTCTGTTCCACAAAAGCTCATCACCTAATAAATTATTACGTTAGTCTTTAAAGTGCTACATGACTGCTTTTTTGTTTTAATAGAATACAGACTAACACAGCTATCTCTCTGTTACTATTTAGATTCTAAAATTGTGTAGTATTGAGAAGTAAACTGAGAAATAGTTAAGGGGCAGGTGTCATGGCCTTCAAATCAGTTGGATTCATGGGCTGTATAGGAAAAATAAAATTCAACCCAGGATAACAAAACACAACAACAACAAAAAAACAAGTCACTACATTCAACAATAACAAAAAACAAAACTTACTTTTTTTTTTTAATTCTCTACATTCTTCTTCCTAGCCTCTCACTTCACCTTTATATTTCTTCTTCATATGACATTGAACATTTTTGGATTTTTGAATAGAAACCCCTTGTGCCAGTTTCAGTTGGTTGCCCCCAATGTCTTAGATTTTATACAGAAGCATTCTGAGTATTCCGAGTCTTTTCATCAACTGAAATCTCTCCATGAGAAGGATTGCAGGAAAGTTCTTTATAAATTTCTTTGAGAAGGACTTTCAAACAGGTTTTCTACATATTCTTCAATCTATGGCATGTAACACAAAAATGTTCAGACTGCTTCTCCCTCACAGCTTTTCAGCTTCATTCTGGATGTCAACAAAAGCTTGACTATACAAAAGTGGGCTTGCTCATCTTTCCCATAATAAAATTCCACTGCATTGTGTATAATTTATTAAAAGCTTTAGTGCAGTGTTCAAATTCCAGTTAATGGAAAGGGCAGACCGCTTAGAAGTGTTAACATAGACTTCATTTTTTAAATATTATTTGTACTGTGGAACGGTCTGGGTTCATAGATGGAAATGCTTCAGAGAACCATCTGTTTCAGACAGTATTAAAAAATGAAACACATCATCAGGTCTCCCATGCAAAGCTGAACCAGAAATGAAGAAAATCTGTGCTAAAAGAATACATTCAAATCCTAGTCATGTAATCTATTTTTAAATATAATTTACAGAAATGATAATTTAAATGTATTTTTGATAGGAAAGTAATTTTAAAGAGTGGCGATTTATGGGTATCTGGCGAAAACTTTGTAAAACGAGAGCAGAAAGCTAACAACTGTAACTTATTTTCCTTAATTTAGGGGAGGGGAAAACAGCTGAAAAAATGTTGACCTTGGCATAGACAAATGCAATCTATTTTTCATGTTCTAAGAACATTCAAAAATAAATCTTTGAAGTAGAAAGTGTTTTTAATCTCTCTTGCTGAAACCATCAATGTTATTTAGGTTCTTACATTGCAGCGATTGCTCTAATATTGGTGCTGGTCATATCTTTTAAATGGAAGAGCACAATGCTTCACATAGCAAGGGGTAGGGTTCCCAAAATCTCATGCCAGACTTTTTAATAATGACCAACCCTACCGGCTCTCAAGACACATACCAAATGCTCCATGTTCCAGCACCTCACTGCCCATGAAGATTCTGATTTTTGCCAAGCCAGATTGTTTGTGAAAGCACCTGTGAGCCATTCTTTTCCCCTGACAATCACAAGCAAGGGATTAAAACAAAGAAGGCTTTATTAGATGGAAAGGGGGATGAGAGGCACATCAAAATACACTTGAGAATCAGTAATTAACAAATTCTCAAAAATGAAACTCCCCACCCTGAATGCTTTAATCATACCCTCAATCGCAGACCTCCTGCCTGCTGACTGTCATGAATTCTCCCCAGCTCCTGGTTCATAGGCCGTGTCTACACTTGCATTCCTCTTTCGAAAGAGGTATGCAAATGAGGTGAATCAAAATGAAAATGAGGAGCAGATTTGCATATATGGCACTTTATTTGCATATTCTTATTTCGAAATAGCTTCTTTCGAAAGAAGAAAACCAGTGTAGACACTGCTCTTTTGAAAGTAAACACCATCTTCGAAACAGCAGTATCTACACTGGTTTTCTTCTTTTGAAAGAGGTGATTTTGAAATAAGAATATGCAAATGGGATGCCATATATGCAAATCTACACCTCATTTGCATTTTCAATTTGCCTCATTTGCATATATCTTTCGAAAGACACAGCCTTAGTTAGTTATCCTAGATTGGAGAAGCCCTACAAGGATGCCTGGAGGACTCTGGTACCTGACCCAGCTGGATAATTTTATCTTTTGCTAACAGAATATCTAGACCCACATCAGTGTTTCTAGTTAGGCTGTTGCTCTTTCTATAGTTTCAGCCCTGCACTATCCACTGCCTGGAAGCTACCCTCAACTCTTTGTTGCTTCTTCTCCCAGGGTGCAGCTACACTTGCATTCCTCTTTCAAAAGAGGTATGCAAATGAGGGAAATCAAAAATGCAAATGATGCCTATTTGCATACTTGGAACCTCATTTGTATATTCTTATTTCGAAAGCGCTTCTTTCGAAAGAAGAAAACCAGTATAGACGCTGATCTTTCGAAAATAAACCCCATCTTTGAAATCACCCTTCTTCCCTTTGTGTGTTAGTTTGTGTAGTCTCCACAGAATGCTTCCAAAACTGTGGCGGGGAGAAGATGATCATCTCTCAGCTATTGGACTGGTTTTTCAGAACAGGGACAGTGCAGGACCTGTTTTTTTCTTTAGGGATTAGAGGTTATCACAAACTATCTTTTGTGGAAGCATCTTTTTTTTCCAGAGAACAAGATTTCTATCTATAGTTGACAGTTTCAGCATTACTGCAGTTAAAGCCAACAAGTAAAATCAGTTAGTCACATGGACTGTCACCTGTATAAATACTCATTTATTTCGATCAAAATGATATCTAAAAATGACTGGATAGGGTCATTGATAATTTTAATTGCAGAAACAAGCTTTTAGTGGTTTTTTTCATCTTGGTAAACTAGAACAAAACAACACAAGGGGGAGAGGAGGATCCTATTTCTTTTCAATCAAGAAGATGGCCTACTGCATTCTAATCGGAAACATCCTTGCAACTTCATTGCCTTCAATTAAGGTTTAATGTGATGAAATACTGACTAAGGTATAATGAGAGGCATAATTTAACCTGTGATTCCTTTAATAATTGAGGATAACCTAAAAGAAGGAATAATCCACTTTGAGGCTCATATTGGGGGCTGGGTTAAAGGACTGGGTTGTTAAAATACCATTTTAGTTATAAATTGAGCACATGTGCTATAGCACTAAGAATCTACAAATGAGGAATCTACAGCAGGATTTATAGATACCTTTGTAATCTTTCTTTAGACCCATTTGGCTGTTCCTCAAGGCTACATGTAATATTGTTCCCTATTAATTACTGGTATTTGTCATATTCCTGTTTTAAAGTAAGAAAACTAGCTGTATTATGCAGACAGGGGAATTATATTGTTAAAAATACACAAAATTAAGACATAATAGTGAATGAAAAATCATGGAACAGATAGAGTCCAAATGTGTTAAGCTAACATGTTTTATAAACCTTAAATTCTCTAAATTTATCCAGGCTTTTAATTAACTAAAACCTGTTTCTTTAGATTGTCATTTGTTAAAAGGTTTCTACTTAAGTATTCTATGCCTGAACACATTTTACTGTGAAGAGAACTGCAGCTGCCTTTGCTGATATTTGGAAATAAGGTATAAAACCAACATAGCTGGGAGATATGGGAATTTGGGGGATTTGTTTTTGTTATATTTGTGTGTTCATGATTACAGCTTTCTCATTTTTAAACTGTGTAATGATGATTCAACTGTCTGCACATCACTACACAAATTGATTTGTTCTTAATCCAAGTTTGTACAAGTTTCTGTGGCATTAGAAAGCTTTATTTTGCTGCATGCTTGCTTTTTCCTTTTCTGTGTTGCTATAGCAGCCAGTTCAAACTGCCTGTCTCTTCTGATGTGCAGCAATATGTGCTAAGAAAAACATAAATATAACTCTAAGATAGAATAAGATTCTCTAGCTACCTACAGAATATAATGAGTAGTCAGCTGTCATTTCTTCTAGGAATACAATGAAATATAACTTCATCAGTAGACATTCAAGGCTTTCAGTGCTGCATTGCAAATGGATATCAAAGAGCCATCCCTTTGCAGCAGTGCTGTGGCAATATCAGAACATAGTGGGTTTGTTGGTCATTTTTGGTTACCCCATTTGATACTACAATTGGCTGGCAGGTTACCTGGTGACAACTTTAAAAACATCAGAGGATAACAACAACCTCATCCTGCTTCACCCCTTTCTTAAAGTTGGACAAAATAATTAAGAGTTTAAATGATTTCTACCTTAGGGATCAAAATCTGGCCCCACTGAAGTTCACAGGAATGCTGCCATCTACTTACTTTTACAGGAGGGAGCCCAACTTTATTTTTAAATCCCAAGTAGACTTTTCAAAAGTGACAGAAAAAATCTTGTTCTTTGCTAATTAACTCACCTGTAACTCATTGAGAGAAACATGGATCTTGTAATTTTATAGTTTCTTCGTAGGGAAGAGCAAATCTTTAAAAAAATTATTTTAGAAGACAGATTATAAATATATAAGAATAGTTCTGATAAACAGTGGAAATCAAGTATGTCTACACTAATTAGCACTAATTGCACATGGGTAAACATACCTGTGATAATGTCACCTATGCTAACACTGCTAAAAAGCCTTTCTGGCTTCAGCAATGTGAGGGTGTGTCCAGGGTCCCAAATCTTCTTTTATAACCTATGTTTCAATATCTACCCTGCTCTGTTTAGTTGTGCTAGCCTGGGTAAAGCTAGCACAGGTATATCTACTTAGCGCCAATCACACCTAGGATGGCAATATAGACACACAGTATTAGCAAATTTAAATAAACACTGAACAGATTTACAGTTGAATAGATTTACTTTTTCAAGGGCACGATACTAGTAATAATGTTTCCCACATGCCTTTCTATTAACAAACCACAGGCTGATTTTCTGCTTAGTGCAATGTTAATGGTTTAAGAGTGTTTTTTGTTTTTGGTTTTTTTTTTTTTTTTTGTATTACAAAATAATATAACTAGATACAGAGGTAAATGTTTTATATGCACTTGGAGTAAGAAGTGTCAAGACTATGCTAAAGTTACTCACCTTTATTTTGCATGCACTTACCTATACCCACAATGTCATTTAAGTTATATTGACACATATGGTGGAAATTATTTTCCAGAAATTTGTAACCCTGAGGCTACGTCTACACTAGCCCCAAACTTCGAAATGGCCATGCAAATGGCCATTTCGAAGTTTACTAATGAAGTACTGAAATGCATATTCAGTGCTTCATTAGCATGCGGGAGGCTGCGGTGCTTCGAAATTGATGCGCCTTGCCGCCGCGCAGCTTGTCCCGACGGGGCTCCTTTTCAAAAGGACCCTGCCTACTTCGAAGTCCCCTTATTCCTGTGAGCAGATGGGAATAAGGGGACTTCAAAGTAGGCGGGGTCCTTTCGAAAAGGAGCCCCATCGGGACAAGACACGCGGCGGTGAGAGGCGTCAATTTCGAAGTGCCGCGGCCGCCCACATGCTAATGAAGCACTGAATATGCATTTCAGCGCTTCATTAGTAAACTTCGAAATGGCCATTTGCATGTCTGAGAGACATTATTTTTGTGTTCTCTTTATTGAGAAAAATAGGAAAGATTTTCATATAAAATTCCATAAATTGTTTGATACAATTATTAATTTGTTTCTACTTAGGTATTTTGGTATCATTCTCAGCTGCAGCTTACAGTAAAAAGATTACCTAGCAATTATTATGGGTGGGGCTATTTAAGATTTCCCAACAATTTCAGTTATTTTAGTGACTCATAACTTTACAAATTTTAAATGGTGCTAGACTTTTTAAGGCTGGAATGTTCCGTGCTGGGTTTCTGACTCAGGCCATGTTTTTAAATTGGAAATAGTTTAATCTTTTCTAATAGAAACATGAAAAGTAACTGTTTTTTCCCCTATGCCATTTGAAAATACACAATACTGAGAATTTCTGATGCCTCCCTGCCTTGAATAAAGTGTTTGAAATTTTGCAGTGTTTGCCTTCACATCAGGGATGTGCTTTCTGTTTCCCTGAAAAGTTGTTTAATGTTGGCCAAATTTCTAAGCCTGTGTAAAATCTGGGATTGTGAATGTTTAGTAAAAAGTAAAAACTTTTCTGAGTTTGACCACTAATTTCATCAAAAAGTCCATCTCCTGAGCATGCTCAGTTCAGGACTCCCACTTCAGAGCAAGACTTTTCTTTCAGTTGGGACCTAGCATTGGCTATGGTGCTAAAGTTATGTCTCCATGTGTATAGGGATCCCATCTTGGCAGAAATTTAAATATATGTGGAGTTTAATTGAAATAAATGGGATACCATTCAGGAATAGAACTTATGATTGCATATGGCCTCCATTCAACTTCTCTCTCCTACAGGGCCCAGATGAAATCTGATCCTTAGTGTGCAGTATTGTGCAGTATGCATTGTCTGCCACATTTCTCTACATAAGAGTAGTTAATGCAGTACCTCTGCTTAAATCAGTGCTTTGTAGAGCTCCTGCAGTAAGTTTAAATGTTTTTCTTTCCACTGAGGCTGTTGCCCTAGTGTTCTCACGTTTTGTCACTTCAAGATATGCTTTACATAGGGGTTACTTTTAAGATCATTCTGACTCCTGTGAAGTCAATGGGAGACCTTCTGCTGACCTAAATGGGAAGTAGATTGACCATTGATTCAGATTATTATGTTCTATTTGTTGTTGTGCCTGACAGGTAGGATCTTAATATCCATTCCCTGGATGACCAAAGAAATCAACTACAATGTTTCTATTTAAGTGGGCAAGAACAATGTATTTTTTGTTTTGTTTTGGTTTGGCTTTTTTAAACATTTTGAACAAGACACACTTAAATGGCTACAATGTGTCAAAGCTAGATATTTGGCCTTGTAGATTTTAAATTCATAATTATTTATTTCATTTATATATCTCATTAATAACCAACAAGTATTGAAATAAAGTATCTTTCATGCTAAAGAATGTAGACACAGATTATATGTTAGTTTGAAACAAATTATAAAATGTGACAATAATTTATCCTGGTCTTTAACTTGCATGTGCAGTGCTTGTATTATATATTAAGTGAATGGTTGATTTTATTAATCATCTGAATTGCAATTTTTTCTCCTTAATAATGTCCTTTAATATGTTGCTGGGGGTGCCATGTCAAAGTTTAGGACAGTAATTTGTTTCTGTGAAGCAAAGATTTTTGAATGGATGCTTTTTACTGGAGCACAACTGAAATATCCTATGGTCAAAAGAAATAGAAGCAGCCAAGAAAATCATAATAGTTTCAGCAAGAATGTCTACAGTAGGAAATATCAAATAATTTTGGAGAAAAATCACTGTCTGATATTTAGTACAGATCTAAAATCAAGTCCAACTATGTCCTTAATAGCTGGAAAAAAAAGTTGAGTATCATTTCCTTATTCCTTGACTGCAAACTATCTCCTCTATTTACTAAATACACAAGGTGGGTGAGGTAGTACTCTTTGTTGAAGTGATTCTTTAGGGTCCCATTACCCATTTGAAAATATAGATGGCCTGTTATGACACAGTAAATAGTCTGAGGCCCTTTGAGGGTTTCAGTCAGGTTATGCCTCAGGGGGTTGAGGGTAGATTGGGTCCTGCTCGGCACTTCCTTGATGGTGTCAGCTCCTCTGCTGTGGAGCTGCTGGGCTTGGCTCTTCAGTATTCATTTCACAACAACACCGCTCATGTTTGGCTGCACCTTTACAACTGGACTAAATTTGCGTAAGTGGAGTTGTGACTTGGCTGATGAGGTTGCAGTGCCACTTGCTCACATTTGCCCTTTCAGAACACTCACCATCATGATGCTGGGACAATCCTGAGTGCACGGACACCCTATAGGTTGCACTGCCTGGACCAGGAAGGTGAGCCCCGCCGGCCCCTTGGGACAAGAGCCACAGTAGCTGCTACGTAACCCTTTGAAACACACTCGTAAATTTAGTTTTTTATCCCTCCCCATGGTGTGCTTGCCTTTTTTTGTCATTTTCCTATGTGAGTTCACTGGAGAGTATTGTGATTGTTTGGTTTCTTCCATATGGATGTGAAAAAGTTGGCATGTTAGGAAGACATCCAAGAATCTCGGGCTGTTACCCTGATTTGCACACAATGTTTGCCATTGAATGTACACTTGTTATGGATGAGATTAAACGGATAAATGGTGGACATCATTCAGTGCACTAAATGCCACAATAACATGTGAGATAAATGAGACAATTATTATTCTCTCCAACTAACTCCCACAGGAAAATAAAACAAAAACACCATATTTACTGTGAGTAAAAACTTGTCACAAAGAGATCACTCTATCAGTTCTCATCTTCAAAGGAAACCTGCACATCACTTTAAAAAGACAAGCCTGGGATCTGAAATTCATAACTTTGCTAGATACTAAACATCAGGAACTGAATAGAGACTCTCGATTTATGGCTTATTGCAACAATCTATAACTCAGTGTTTCCTTATTTACTCCTATAGTAACAGAGAGAGAGCCATGTTTAGTCTGTATTCTATCAAAACAAAAAAAAAGCAGTCATGTAGCACTTTAAAGACTAACACAAGAACTTATTAGGTGATGAGCTTTCGTGGGACAGACCCACTTCAGAGCTGGGTCTGCACGTGCCCCTTCCTCTCGAAAGGGGCACGTTAATGAGCAGGTTCGAAATATGCTAATGAAGCTCTGCAAGGAATATGCAGCTCCTCATTAGCATAATGGCAGCCACGGCTATTTGAAAGTGTAGCTTTTCGAATCGCACGCTGCCTGTGGAGACGGGACCTTCCGAAAGGACCCCCTAGTTTTTGAAAGCCCTTCTTCCGATCACAGATAGGAAGAAGGGTTTTTGAAAACTGAGGGGGGTCCTTTCGGAAGGTCCCATCTCCACGGGCGGTGTGCGATTTGAAAAGCTGCACTTTCGAATTGCCGTGGCCGCCATTAGGCTAATAAGGCACTGCATATTCATTGCAGCACCTCATTAGCATATTTCGAACCTGCTCATTAACATGCCCCTTTCGAAAGGAGGGGGCATGTGCAGACCCAGCCCAGATCTACAGCCTTACCAGAACAGACTAATATATAAAGCACAGAGGTCCAAAACTTGTTATTAAGTTTGGCAAATCAGACAGAAGAGCAGAGAGCAAGGTATGGGGTGGGGAAGTGAGTGATAGCTCAAATATCAAAGTATGTGAAAGAGTCCTCATAATGGGTCAGGTAACTGCTGTACCTGTTCAAACCACATGTTAATATGTCAAATTTGAATATGAATTTTACTTCTGAACATTCTCTCTGTAGATGGGTGTGAAAGTCTCTTTTCAGTACAATACAAACTCTTAGGTCTTCAACAGAATGGCTTGCTCTATACCGGGTTGACAGGTTTGTGTATTTGGAGATTTTTGATGTCTGCTTTTTGTTCGTTCTTTCTTTGATGAAGAGTGTTTGCAGTTTGTGCTATATACAAAGTGTGTGGGCATTGTTGGCACATGACGGCATATATGAGGTTACTGGAGGAACATGAGAATCTTGTGTTAAACTGTGACACTGAGTAGTTTTACTAGACCTAAAGGGGAGCTCTCTGTAAGCTCAAAAGCTAGTTTTTCTCAGCAACAGAAGTTGGACCAAAATACATTACCTCACACATCTTGCCTCTCAAATATTATGCAACCAACATAGCTAGAAGATGCATTTACTGAGCAATCAATACTGGTAGTTGAGTTGGAAGATAGAACTAGTGATAGTGATTACGTTTTAATATGTAACTCGGACTGGTCTTTTCCTCATAGTTATGTTTCTTTCCTCACGAAATGATAAACAATGATAAACTCCAATTATTAAGTTTAGGAAAGATAAATATGGTTTGTTTCTTAATGTGTTGTCTGGCAAATTTAATTTTGACAGGAAAAAAATTACATTCTATAAAATTGAAATTTAACCATTCTTGGTGTTTGAATTGGAGGAATCATTTACATAGGCTGTGTCTACACGTGCCCCAAACTTCGAAATGGCCATGCAAATGGCCATTTCGAAGTTTACTAATGAAGCGCTGAAATGCATATTCAGCGCTTTATTAGCATGCGGGCGGCAGCCGCGCTTCGAAATTGACGCTCCTTGCCGCCGCGCGGCGCGTCCAGACGGGGCTCCTTTTCGAAAGGACCCCGCCTACTTCGAAGTCCCCTTATTCCCATGATACTTCGAAGTAGGCGGGGTCCTTTCGAAAAGGAGCCCCGTCTGGACGCGCTGCGTGGCGGCAAGGAGCGTCAATTTCGAAGCGCGGCTGCCGCCCGCATGCTAATGAAGCGCTGAATATGCATTTCAGCGCTTCATTAGTAAACTTCGAAATGGCCATTTGCATGGCCATTTCGAAGTTTGGGGCACGTGTAGACACAGCCTTACTGTGTCAAAGGCTCTCTGAGCAGCTGTTAATTGCTATTGTATACCAGCCATTGAAACTAAAGGCAACTATCAAATACTCATTATGTAGGCTTTATAACTAAATGCTTTTATAGGATATTTAAAATTCATGATTCCATCTGGGCCCAAGTGTTGTATAGTCACTATCCACATAGTATTACAACTCAAGACAACATCAAATGTGTTTTTTCACTAGTGATGGGTGAACCTCAGAATCTTTGGCAATTCACTTTAGATAAAAATACAAAAGCCTGAATAGTTTCCAGAACCTATCTTAATTATCAAAATTGTCTGGTTCTGCAAAATTGGGTAGTGACTATTGTGGGAAATGTTTGTAGTATTTTGGCAACTCTCCTTAAAGTTCTGGCCAGAAAATGGTGGTACTCAGGTTTAGTTTTTAAAAAGTGTGAGGGAAAGAGAGAGCTGAACATTCTCAAACATTTTGAATTTTCATTTCAATTTAAGTTTTTCCCTACAAGTTTTGTTTAACAACATGAGACAGAACTGTCCCATTTAAATCCATTTTATTTTTTCAGTGCCCGTTGTACTGCCATTTTCTAGAAACTTCTCATTAAAATCAGATGAAGGTGGGACATATCTGATAGTCAATAGCACAGTGTATGTGTGTGTTTAGCCAAAATACAGCAGAAGTGTTCAACAACAATCAAATAGTGAAGAATTCTGCCTAAGTCAAAAATTCAGCGAGTCGATCCTGTCTTGTCATTTTATCTGATGAAGTCTGTAACCTATGAATACGTACGCTTCAAAGTTAAGACATCTGTTGCAAATTTTATAAATGCAGGATAGTCTGCCAAGTTAGACAGCAGAAAGAGGAGTCCAACTGCTCAAACAAGTTGGAAGCTTTACAAATGTCTGAACTTGTCTTAGGCTGTGTGAAACAAACACTAATTTCATAATGCTAAAAAATGGATGAAATGTCAGCTATGTAATCTGTAATTTACTGATTGGTGAACACATCTGTTTTAATATTCATAAACCCATCACCAAAAACAGAAGGTCTAGAAAGAAGAACAGGATGCTTTGTTTTTGAAGTAGAACAAAAATCTTTGATATTAGAATGACATCCATTGAATTTATGGCCTGAAAGTTAGAATTGCTTGATGGGGGGCGGGTGAGGGGAGACAGGGAGAAATAAGTCAAATTTAATTCTATTAGAAATGAAGAACCTGACCCAAATCAGTGGAAAGACTTCCATTAATTCAGTAGGCTTTGGATCAGTCTGCATGAGCAGAAATGAGATGATATATGATAGCTTCACTTTCTGTAGAATTCTGCAGAAGTGATATGACCTCTACAAGCTCCTTTTTTACACATCACACATAAAGCCCTGAAAAAAAAAGTGGATTAAAAATGCTAGTGCCTAGCTTTGGCTTTTGGACTGGTCAGTGGTGAGAATGGAGGAGAAGAGAAGGAACATTAGGTGGAACTTCATGGCAAGGAGGAGCTAAGACCTATTTCACTTTCTTCCCTGCTTGCTCGCCCCATCCCACCCCACAGGGAAGTGACTACCACTGCTCCCGAGCCTTTTTGTGCAAGTGCTGTGGAGAACTGCAAGGGAATCAGGGACAAATGCTGTTCCAGTATCATTCACCCAAGGACCTGAAATGTGAGTTTCAGGATTGTCCCACCAAATTAGGAATGTTGGTTTCCCTAACTGTGTTCCACGAAGCTGTTGTTCATTTCAACCTCTCTAGTTTTACAAGATCATCACTGCCTGGTCTAAGAGAGTGGCTCAGAAAGTTACATAAATGTGCATTGTTTGAAAGAAGATAGTTTGTTGTCTTGCTAGCAGACTGGTCAAATTCAAAACAGGGCATCAGTTATTCTATTTTGGATTCAAGGAGTGAAATGCACAAATATATTCAAAGAGGCAGACAATGGGGGGAAATCTAGGAGATAAAGTTTAGAGACACACCTATACACAAAAGCTCATTACCTAATAAATTAATTGTTAGACTTTAATAAGCTACTGGATTGCTTTTTTGTTTGTTTGTTTGTTTTGGGGTTTTTTTGTGAAGCTACAGACTAACATGGCTACTCCTCTTAGACTACATATGAGAGAGAATAACAATTTTTCTATTAAGACTGCAAATAAATTGCCACTACAAATGACAATAAGTAGTCTGATTATGGTGCTGTCATCCATTTTTTGAATCTAGCCCCTTTAAAGGGGACAGTACCACATGAGCTCAGGAGGGCAGGGCTGCCAGAACCCCTCTGTGCCCAGTCCACCCCCTCCCCCCCTCCCCCCAGAAGATGTTATTTGGTCAGGTCGCAGCTGCCTGTGCATCAGGGCCTGCTGAGCTGAGGGCACAGGTGTGCACACCCAGGATAGCCATGTCCCTTGGCCCAGGGGTGGTGCTACTACTCATGGGGCAGAAGACATCACCTCGGGGGCTCTGCTACAGGAGGGACTCACCTTCTCCCCATCTCCCCTTACAGCTGCACCATCTGAAGGCTGGGTCAGCCTCCCTGCACAGTCTGCCAAACCTAGGGAGAAGCTAAAGATGGCAGAACCTACCCCTGCAAGACCACAGCCCACCAGTGGCATGGTGTGCCAATGCCCAGAGGGGATGTTGCCACCTGGAGGACAACATCCTCTGGACTTACACAGCTGTCCTCTGGTGACAGAATGAGCTCACCAAGTAGTGGCTGCAGAGGGAAGAAGAATGGCAGTGGGAGTGGGCGTGAGCCTCTGACCAGTGGCTGGCCTGGGTAGACTGCCTGCTGGTCCTCGTGGAGGCTTGGCTGGACCAGATTGCTGTGCCTGCAGCCACTGCCACGCCTCTTCCTTCTGCCACCACTGCTCACCCTCCTGCCCTTTCCCCTCCTTTCCCTGGTCCCCCAACACCATGCTCCATGTCCTCCTCCAGGACCTGCACTGGACCAAGGTCCTCTCTTCTCCCCTCATCCACTTGCCATCCCTGCTCACTCTGTCATCCTTGTCTGGATGAGGTGGGCATTGAATAGGTCCTGTGTAGGGTCCCTGTGTAGGGCCTCATGAACCATGATATAGTCTCCCACAACATTCTTGCCCATAAGTTAAGGAAATATGGACTGTAGGATGGATAGAAAGCTGGCTTGATGGTTGGGCCCAATGGGTAGTGGTCAATGGCTCAATATCTGGATGGCAGGCAGTTTCAAGCAGAGTGCCACAAGGCTCTGTTTTGGGTCCAGTATTGTTCAACATCCTTATTAATGACCTGGATGAGGGACTGGATTGCACCCTCAGCAAGTTTGCGGATGACACATAACTAGGGGGAGAGGTAGATACGTTGGAGGGTAGAGAGAGAATCCAGTGTGACCTGGATAAATTGGAGGACTGGGCCAAAAGAAATATGATGTGGTTCAACAAGGAGAAGTGTAGAGTCCTGCACCTGGGGTGGAAGAATCCCAAGAATTGGCATAGTCTGGTGACCAACTGGCTCAGCAGCAGTATGACGGAAAGGGACCTAGGGGTTATGGTGGATGAAAGGCTGGATATCAGTAAAAAAGTGTGTTCTTGTATGCCGTTAGCCTTCTTGGCTACTAGGATGCATAAGGAAGAGCATTTCAAGCAGATCTAGAGAAATAGTTGTTCCCCTTTATTTGGCACTGGTGAGGCCACTTCTAGAATATTGTGTTCAGTTTTGGGATCCCCAATATATAAAGGATGTGGATGTACTGAAACAGGTTCAGTGAAGGGCAACAAAAATGACTGAGGGGCTGGAGCACAAGACCTTTGATGATAGGCTGAGGGATTTGGGTTTGTTTAGTTTACAGAAGAGGGTGATTTAATAGCAGCCTTCAACTTCCTTAAGGGGAGCTCTAAAGAGGAGGGTGAGAAAGCGTTCTCAGTGGTGTCAGATGGCAGAACAAGGAGTAACGTTCTGAAGTTGAAGAGGGAGACATGAAGGTTAGATATTAGGAAAAAGTACTTCACCAGGAGGGTGGCGAAGCGTTGGAATGTGTTGCCTGGAGAGGTGGTGGATTCTCCATCCCTCGAGGTTCAGGCCCACCTTGACAAGGTCTTGACTGGGATGACTTAGTGGCGGTTGATACTGCTTGAAGCAGGGAGCTGGAGTAGATGACCTCCTGGGATCTCTTCCAGCCCTAGTATTCTATGAACTTCAATGGCAAAAGAAGAAGAATGGCCCCCCCATCAGCAGCTCCTCCAGGATGGCAGTACTCACCCAGCTGTTCCACACGGTTGCATGCCCTGTGTCCTCTCTGAGGTCTGTGCAGCAGTCCTGCCAAAAGACAGGGTGAGGGCTCTACAGATGCATGGAGGAGGCTCAGGCAGAGGGCTGCCTGCATCCGCATGTTCAGCTCCTTTCACTGCTGGCTTTTTGCTGGAGAAGCCAGGGCTCTCCCAGGAAATGCAACTGTGAAACCAGAAGAACTTGGTGGCCCCATGCCTGTAATTCCTCTGGCATGTCTGTACTGCCCCCTGCCCCACCCTTCAGCCCTGTCTTCTGGCGGGGCTGCTGTACAAATGACAGACTGGACTCAGGAGATGCAGCTGCTTGGAAGGACTTGGGGACCAGTACTGATGCACTGGAGGAGCTGCTGGCATGGGTGAGGCGTGTCAGTGGCCTCATGTTCTGCTTTTCCTGTATCTTTCTGGTGTGGTCTTCTCACTTATACAGTGTAATATAGCATCCTACTTAGACCACTGTGGAGAATTCATGCTTCTCTCACCAAAGCTGCTGTTTAATGCTGTCAACTGGACTTTAGTGTCCAATATCTTGGTTCCAACAGTAACTACCAGAGTAAGATACATTACTTCCCTCTTGGAGCTTAATGGGTGTGTCACAAGTTAACATCATGAGGAATGCACTAAATCTGAAATATTAATGCCATTTATTGCCTTCTTATATATGAAATCAGTGCTTCTACTTTTGGATATCTCCTGCCCCAGAGACAAAGGACACCATGGAAGCTTTGTGTCACTGAGAAAAAAGTTGAGTATCTGAATAATATAGTTTCATCCTCTAGGAAACATTACCAGGTTGCGAGTTAATGACTCACTGTTTCATTATTTTCTTCATTGCCACGTGGAAAAATGTATCTTATTATGAAGTTTTGTTTTTTTAATCTAAAATGTCTTATTTTTCCCTAAAAGACTTTGGTGAAATTCATTGGATCAGCAATAATTTGTTCTTTGGGTTTTTTGGTCAATTAGTAAGCAGTTCAAACTTTAAAACAATGCATTCAATTTATACTTGCAGTCAAAGCAACCGTATTGAATCCATTGGCTTGAAGAGATGGTCAACACAGAAGGGTAGGGTTAGCGCTACATACAATAGAAGTGCACCATTTTGGATCAGATTAGAACTCTATGGACTTACATCCTTTGCTAGGATCAAAATCAACCTGAACCTTACTAAAGGTGCAAAAGGGTTTAAAAGAAATAGAGACTGTCAAGTGTTCTACTAAAACAATGAGAAGTCCAGTGGCACCTTATGTTCCAATAAATCTGTTAATCTATAAGACTTCAAGGACAAAGACACACATCATCTATAAGGTGCCACTGGACTTTTCATTACTTTTGCAGATACAGACTAACGGCTAGCTCTCTGATACAAGTATCCCACTGCATCACTACGTGCACATCTACACTACAGGGGAGGTCGAACCTTTCACAGTCCATCTTGGGGAGTTTGATTTACACATCTAGTGGGTACACATTGGATTAAGTTTACAGGATGCCCCCATTGACTGAAGTACTCCTGCCCCCTGCTAGGAGTAAAGAAATCAATGGGAGCATGGCTCCCGTCAACCTCCTTTGGAAGAGATGGTGCAGAGGTCTGAATTAAGAAGCGTCAACTTAAGCTATGTAATTAATGTAGCAGAAATTGTGCATCTTAATTCAAACTTCCCTAGTAATGTAGACCTGCCCATAGTTCCCCTTCTGTGTTAATGTCCCTTTTTCATAAATTGTTAAGAACCTTTTTGTTAGGTCTTTTTAAAGTCAAGTGATCAGTCATATTGGTCTTGTCTACACTAGCAAGTACATTCAAAAGTAATATCGAAAGAAGCCTGTCTTTTCAAATTCTCCATGGAGCATCTATGCAAACTGAGATCTTTCAAAATTAACTTTGAAAGAATGGACCCATTCCGTCAAAGTTGGCCCTCCATTCCCATGGTGGGAAGAGTATTCCCTTTTGAAACTCTTTCAAAAAAGAACAAGTGTAGACACTGCAGACAGCTCTTTCAAATGAGGAAGATCTCCAGGGCACCAATTGTGTGGCAGTACCACTCACAGAACAAGCAGAGCTCTATGGCTCCAGTATCCGACTGCGTTTAAAGACACCGGCTCCCACAACCCCACCGCCCCTCAAGGCAAGAAGCTGAGAGTGTGCAGGCACCAGGAAGCCCTCACTGCTCTCCAGCTTGATGCCTGCTGCTATGCCCCAGCCAGTCTGTTGTGTTCCCTGGCCCCACTGTCAGACACACCCTGGCCTCCCCAGGGACCCCTAAAGGAGAGCAGAAAGCCGTCCCAAAAGGTACGCCAGGACCCGAAGCACCGGGACCCCTCCTGGATGGAGGCTGTGCTCTGGGACCTCCTCTTCCTATGGAAGGATGGGGGAGGTCCTCCACCAGATGGGGGTCCAGTGATGCAACACAGGGGCATTTGAGTAGCTCTCCAACGTTCTCACCGGCTGGGGCTACCCCATCCACATGCTGGACCAAGTGAGGTCCAACGTTAAGGATGTCCACCAGGGTTACTGCAAGGCCTGGGATGCGTCCATATAATCAGGGACGGTGCTCGCCAGCTGTCTCTTCTTTAAAGAACTTGACTGCCTCCTCAGCCCCAAGAAGGCAGGACCCCGGCCATCATCCTTGTTATGGCACAGCCTGAGAATGAGCTGGAGATGGAGGGCAAGGAACACCTGGGACCAGCAGCCAGTACCAGGTGCCCATGGAGGTCATGGACATTGGAAACCATCAGCAATGACAAGGGCTCAAACAAGGGGGCCCACATCATCGACATCATGTTCAGGCTGTCCGGCCGGGCCCCCTCTACCCGTGCTTTCCCTGAGTTTCTGGAGGAACCCTCAGGTAGGTGGCGTGTATGTCAGTGCCCTGGGGACTAGGGAGAGGGTGCTCAGTTCTGCCCAGAGTGGCTGTGGCCCACTCACATGGCAGCTGGCCCTGATCCCTGTGGAACCTGGACAGCCACACCCCATGGGCCCTGAGGGGGGCTGACATGAGACATTGAGCACCACACAGCTGGGACAGTATCATGGGCCGCACAACTGCAGAGGAACTGTTGAGGTGGAGGCAAGCCTTCACCCACAGCACTGATGCAGGGAACCCCATGACCCAGATCTCATAGGCCCCCAGGACAGGGACAGGAGGGGTGGGGATGCAGGGGCTATCGCTCTGAACTAATGGCCTGTTCCCCTGGCCCCTTCCGTCTCCACAGCTCCAGCAGCTGTCAGCCAGACAAACCCAATCCATGGGTCAGAGAGCCCAACCATAGAGGGCAAGGGGTAGCAGCTCAGACCCTGACTGGGGACAGCCCGGGGCTGTCTGCCGGGCCATCCACCCACACCACCAGGGCAGAGAGGAGGAGGCAGGGGACCCTGCCCACACCACAGCCCTGCAGAACCTCATGGGTGTGCTGTGGAGTGGCTCGTGATGGAGCAGCACACCTGGGACAGGGTGGCATCCAACTTGGATGCCCTGCTTCTGATCATCCACCTGGCCCTATCTGCCATCCCCTTGTGAGACACTCCTGAACCCGCCCCTCCCACTCCCACTCCTCTGTTCCCCAGCCCTCCTCTGATCTCCTCTCATACACCAGTCCCCCCATTGCCTGCCCTTCCTCCAACCACCCCCTCACTCCAGTTCCTGTCGCTCTCACCCCTCCAACATCCCCATGGCTCCAGGTTGCTCTCTAACCTCCCCCCTCCATACTGGCCCCCCACGAGCCCAACCTCACTACCCTGGTCCCAACCCAAATCCCTTCAGCCAGTCTCCTCCAGCTGTCCTGTATGCTTCTGGTCAGGGCCGGCCATGTGAAGGTGGCTCTCCCCCATCCCCGACCTCCTCCCATTCCAAACCCTGTGAGTCTGTGGAGGCTGCAGCCAGCTGTGCCCTTACCTCCCCATGCTCCCAGCCCTAACCTAGCCTCAACAGGGACCCCAGACATGGGGGTGTGGGGACAGACATGGGTGATGGGGATCCCATACCTTAGCCCCTGTTGAGGGGTAAGACTCCCTGCCCCAACACCTGGCCTTCCTGGGGTGTTGGTGTCTGCCTGCCCTGATGCACACCACCCCTATAAATAGTTTCCCCAACCTCCAGGTTCATGGTTCCCCCAACCCCACAGGTCATGGATTCCCCCAGTCCCCAGTTCATAGTTCCCTCCACCCCCCAGTAAATAGTTTCTAAGGTTATGAAGATGCACAGATAACTGTGACATGCTCAGTTAATTGTTTATTTGTATTTACCCCTGTATCACCTGTGTATGTGTGGGAGTGATGGTGGGGTGTGTGCGTATGGCAATGGTGGGGGGGGGGGTGTACTTACCAGGTGGGTCAATGTGGCTTCCAGAAGAAGGCCTATTGAAAGGCTTCCATTACTTGCACACTGTTCTTCTGGGCCTAGTGGCTTGGGGTGGCAGGCAGCTGCTTGTACCCGCACCCAGCATCTGCAGCCCACCCCTGAAGAAATGGCTCTTGCTTAGCCCCCACCAGGTTGTACAGCATGCAGCACACCCCAATCGCTGCCAGGACATTAGGGAGGCCCACCACCAGCCTGGTTAGTAGGCATCGGAAACACCACTTCAGGCAGCCGAATGCCCTCTCTACTGCATTCCAGGCCTGGCTGAGCTGTTCATTAAAATCATACTGTGTCAGCTGGGCCTGACCCATGTATGGCCTGATGAGCTAGGTCTGCAGGGAGTAGGCCATGTCCACCATGATGCAGGGCAGTATCATGGTGTCCCCGACGGGGAACTCCCTTGGGGGATGCAGGTCCCCTCAGCCACCCAGCAGCCTTAAATTTGGGACGACACGAGCATAATGGGTGCATCCAGACCAGCTCACACAAATGTCCTGGAATCAGCCCATGGCATCAACAAGCACCTTCAGCACAGCAGACTGGTGTCGCTTGCGATTCACATAGGCCTTGCTGCTATGCTCCGGGGCCCAGATGGCAATATGTGTGCCATCCAACACCCTGAAGCAGTTGGGGAAGTCCATCTCACCAGACCCCTGGGTGGTGTCATTGAGGTTCCTGACATGAATCTTGTTGATGGCCTGGACAACCTGCAGGGTGTAAGGAGAGAATGCGCTCAAGAGTGTGGACTGGGGAGCAGTGTGCCTGCCCATCCCCATCCCTACCACGCTGTCCCTGCCCACATCCCCTAAGAGGGCATGCTTCTCCAGGGCACCTTCCCCCTGCCCCCTGTGTGCCTGCCCGTCCCCTTCCCCTCCCCCTCCTTACCCGGGACCATCCCCTTGGTCCCAAGCATGCCCCTTTCCAGGGAGCTCTATTACTCCTGTCCCCTGCCCCCCAGCTATGGTGAAAGTGTGACCTGGGCATGGTTTACCTCGTTCAGGATGGCTCCAATGGTGGCCCTGCCCACCCTGAACTGGTGGCCATCAGATTAGTGACTGCCTGGGGTGGCCAGTTTCCATAGGGTAAAGGAAGATGTTTTTCCTGAAATGGGAAAGGAAGAGTGATTTCAAAAGGAGCTCTGCATTCTTTTGATATACTTTTGAAAGAACACTTTTTGGCTGTGTCTACATTAGGACAAAACTTTGAAATGGCCATCATAATGGCCATATCAAAGAATACTAATGAGGTGCTGAATTGAATATTCAGTGCCTTATTAGCATTAGGACACTTCTGGCCATGGGGCTTCAAAAGCACTGCTTTTGAATGATCATAGCTTGGTGCAGCTACACGGGGGTCATTTTCAAAAGGACCCTGCACATTTCAAAATCCCCTTATTGCCCTCAACCTTTTTGTGTGCAGACACTCCAGGGGATCTTTCAAAAGAGACCCCTTATTTTGAAAAATCTTTCAAAAGAACTTGTTAGTGTGGACATGGCCCATATCTGTTCCTTCACACTACCAGAGGGCGAGGCTGGCAGTCTCTTTCCTAGTACGTTTCACTGAGATAAGCTTCTCAATTGTCTAATGAATAAGTTGCTCTCAGGCTATGACTATTCAGGGTTCAACGGGCTACTCACAGGCTCCTACTCTAAAATTATAAAAAACTTTGGATCTATTACAATTCAGTATGAAGATGTTTTGAGCATAGAAAAACATGGCTCTTGCTCGTAATTTCAAATGAATATTAATTTATTTTCTGATATGGGAAGTTGCATAGGTTTTTGTTGCACAGAAATATTTGTTGAACCTAACAACATTCTGAAGGAACTCCTTGATCACAAATATGGTAGATTTTAGGGCTGGAAGTGTCAACTAGAACTCTTGTACTAAGAACATGTGCCTGGATTGTGGGGAAGGGGGAGGAAAACATTTTGAAGAAATTCTGCCACATCAGTTTCTTCTAAATGAAAATTTTTCTGTGAGGTATCCAGTGCTTTGGTTGATCTTAATACTGCAGCCCTATCTGCTTTAAAAACCAACCAACAAAAACAAACAATAAAAACTGATTGTCTTTCAACGATGTTGAATGTCTGGACAGAATGGTTGACAGAATCTTGGTCATTCAAATGAGCATCTGTCCAATTCATTTCAAATATTGCACAAAAATTGAACCTTGTCTCTAAATCTAATCTGAGTGTTGAGACTCATTTGATTCTTCTTTGTAGATGGGGGTGTAAAATCAATCTCAGTTTCATCTTTACCTTTAGACAGGCTATTTCTATTCTAAGATTACATATATGTAAAATTAATCTGTACTATTAAAATCTATTTCTGTTTAAATGGTTTGTAATTGTAACCTATTTTACAGACCATATTTGTGAACCTACTTTCTCCTTTTCTGCATTAAGGAATGAGAAACTGCCACAATGCCTCAAATGGTGACTTCCCTGATGTAAGGGAACCCACAGAAGGAAGAGAGATGGCTTAGCTAGCTCCTACACATTCTCTCCTCCCCTTCTCATCTCAGCCATAAAAGTTGTTGTGGAGTGGCAAGGGGGTGTGGCTGGAATGTTCTGCACCATAGATATCCCCAGCTGGCAGATGGTTCCTTGAGATTCATTGCCAAATGACAGTGTTTAAAGCCCCAAGGTCACTCTAAACTCATCCAGCTTTTATGCCAGAAAAAAACTGGACAGAGAATCAGGGATCTGTAACAACTCCCGGTCAACCCCTCCTCTCCTTCTGTTGCACTGTTTTTTATGCTCAGTATAACAATGAAAGTAGGTCTCCATGTTTAAAAATATTTAAATATCCAAAAAAGAAATTTTTGTCATCCTATCTGATTGAATAAGACTTTGCAGAAAAGTATATACAGTAGATCATCTCCACTGTGTATTTTTCTAAAATGAAATCATTTGTTTTAATGTATGGAGTATGTGTTCTACAAAGAAAGGTGTTTTTGATTTGTGTTATTAAGTAAAACAGCATGAAAACATTGAGACTGCCTGCCAGGAATATGATGATCTCTGTTGCATCAAGGTAGTTTAGACATTCAAATCAAACTACAAATTAATTTAATCAATTTGTCAAAAAGGTTAGCAAGTACAGAAAGTAACAAAGCTTAACGTAAGAATAAACAGTTGGCTGTAAATTCAATTAAACTGTTTGAATGAGCTCAAACTGATAAAATAATAGATATTAGTGGGTGCATAATAAATGGGGGTACATTTAGTTTTGGGAATACTGTGTTTGAGTTCAAGGGAATAAAGGTATAAAATGGCACAAGACAAGTAAAAGGACATGTAATAGTTTGGGTAACGATATTACTATTAGTCATCTCAATTTCATTCTATTAAGGGTTAGAAATGACAAAAAACTTGAATAAAACTAATTTTTTTGAAGTGGGAGGCAAGGATTTATGCAGATCATACATGAAGGGATGCAGTGTATTCATTAGTTATGATAAACCACTGCAGAATATTTGATAAAAGAGACAAGGAATGAAACACAAAGGTCAAAATTTAAAATCCAAAGAGCATTTAAATGCTAATTATAGCAATTTAATCAAAGCACAATTAAAACAATGAAACACCCTGAAACAGTAATTTCTCAGGCATAACCGTGCACAAGCTAAATGTAAGCTTTATATGGTCTTGTTTAGTTTATGAAACTGAAATTTTCTCACATCAAACTCTTTCCTATAAATTAGAGCTGGTTTCAGCTATTCACCCTAACACATTTATTTAGCAGTTTATCTGACGAATTTATTCCATTTTCTGTTTGTGACCAAACAGATTTTTTAAATTTAATTTCAGTTTTGTTTGAACAGTTGATGCAAGCAAATTTCAGAAAATGTCTGCCTGTTTCTTCTCACTATTCACCATTCATTATCTTGTGTTCAATAAAGCTCCTAGGTCACATGGTTTTGTTTCTGCTTGGTGATTGGATGAAGAATATCTGATATCGTAGCTGGTGTTTTTACAAAATATATCTATTCTCCATATATTTGAGGGAAGCAAATAACAAGGTATGAATATGGTTCATATATACATTTATGGAATTAGAATGGATGTTCATGTACACTGTGCCAGTTTTTTAACAATGCCTAATATCTTCCAGGTACCTGCAATAATGGAGTTACAAAGGAATTAGTTGTGACTGTCATCCTCAGACCAGATGTATCCTGGGACATTGCTACACAACTAGTGGGTCAGATTCTCTTTTGAGATCTGGCCCTTTTGAGTTATTCTAGTTTGAAAAAGATCTGGTTTCCCTGAATGGCTTAGTCAGCAACACAGTCACTTTATTGTAATGTAGGAGCATAATCAGAGCCACCCAATCCACATTAGAACAGTCACCCAGTTTTAATATATGTACACAAATATTATTGGCACTCTGGCTACCAGAAGTGAAACAACATCTGATATATCTGAAACCACTCTCTTTGGGGATAAGGAAAAATTCACATTGTTAATGGACTTACCACAAAATGTTTGAAAAAGACCAGAATATACACATGTTCATCTGCTATGTAAATAAATCTGGCTAAAGTAAACCATTATCCACTATTCAATGAGAAAAGGAGGCAAAGAACTTCACGTTTCTATTTCTTTACTAAGATTCTATTACATGAGATGCTGCAGCTTTCACTAATCTACATACTAATACTAATAAAAAATGAATTTAACTGTAGTAGCCCTTGCACTCTCTCTCACTAATCAGTTTCAATTCTAATAGGCTAAAAATTGGAAAGCTATATTACTTTTTAAAAGTAGAGAGTACAGATAAAAATAAATGAGTTACATAAAATGGTTTTCAATTTAATCCTTATGTTGCCATGGTGAAGTACATAGCAGACATTCTATTTCCAGTAACCTTTCCTTTTTTTGTAAATCAGCTTGGAAATAAGAGATCCTTCACACTTTTCATATTGCTTCTTTGTACCTTAAAAAGCTTTATCAATGATTATTAAACTTAGAACTTTTGCAAGAATTTTGCTTTTCATAGTGCAATTTTCTATAATAGTGTTATGAGTAATACCAAAAGATTTGTGCCAAAAGCAATCTAGATCGGCAGCATTTTGGTCTACTATAGAAACAGAAATACCATGGCTATATATATGAACATATGTTAGTGGTTTAACCAATGCTGTAATTCAGAAATGGACTATTTGAGAAAACATTAAGCAAAGAACAGCTTAAGCTCTAAGTTGAAGGTATTCCTCATATACTAATTCATTCATCAGCAGATAGGAATAAGGGGATTTCAGAGCTGGTGGGATCCTTTTGAAAAGGACCCCCATTTGGACAATACACGCAGGAGCGAAAACCGGCAATTTCAAATTGCCAATGAGATGCTGAATATGCATTTCAGTGCCTCATTAGTAGTCTTCACTTTAGCCAGTAGCATGGCCATTTTAAATCTTTCTCTAAGTGTAGACATATCCATTATTTTAAAACAAACATTGTTTAAAGAATGGATACATGTATACAAGAGGCTTTTCCTGGCAAAACTGGGCTATTGTTGGGAAACACTGCAGAGCACCTACATGCAAAATGCGACATTTTGTTGACAAAACCTGGCACATCCACTGGCAGCATTTCTACTTCTCCCCATTCAGGTATAACACCTCTCTCAACATTGTTCTGTTGACAAAACAGCTGTATAGATGCTCCAGGGCCTTTTTGTCTACAGACAGAGCTTCCAGTTCATCGGCAGCCCTGTTTACAAAGCTTCCAGTTAGCCATTCTGTTGAGAGAGGGCCGGGCAGTCTGGCTGCTCTCTGTTGACTGAGCAGATTGCTCTTTTGGTCTGCTTTTATGTGTAGATGTAGTCTGTCAACAGAAGTTTCGCTGGAAGATCCCTTCTCACAGTGACTTCTGTTGACAGAGCCTTCTCATGTAGATGTAGCCAGTGAGTTATGTTTCTTTCCCCTGCATCTCTCTGATTCCAATTCATAAGTGTTCCATCTTAGAAAACAAAATGTCTATTATCCTATTTCCATGTTCTCAGAAAACACAAGTTTACTTCAGAACACCACAAAAGAATCACAGCCACCCTCTGTGCCCAAGTAGTGAGTTACAAACTAAGATTAATCGTATCAAACTAAGATTAATGACATTTCAAACAAAGAAAGAAGGAAAAATGAACGTACCAAAAGTGCACTCAGTCACCAGCCTATATACGTTATCTGCTGCTTCAGTAGTTAGCCAACAGAGAGGGTCTGGGCTGGGTTGTTCCCACAATTGGATAATGCATTGGTATGAGCTGGGTATTTCTTTGGTACAACTCTGTTTATTTACAAATGCAGCTCGTCCTGTTCACTAGCCCAGTGTGTGATTATTCAGCGTAGGGGAATATTTCTTACACAACTGGGGGAGACTAGGCCTTAGGCTCCTTTGTATGTTTTGCATTGTGTATTAATATGTGTGTACCTCAGACCAGACCCACTCAGACAAACCACCAAAACCAGACTTCATTCTGTTTAAAAAAAACCCAAAAAACAACAACAAAAAACCCCCCACAAACCATGAGCACAGTTGCGCAGTCCCTCTTCTCTGCCTGCATCCTGCGTGCCGCTTCTAGCCCAGTCTCTGCTGATACCCTGCTGGGGGTGGAGGGGGCATCCTGGCAGCAACTAGGATGTTCTCCCAGCAAGCCGTTCTTTGTAGTCCACAGAGTGTTGTTCCCAGGGCTTTTGCGGAAGCTGACTGTTTTTTGGGCTACAGAAAGAGTGCATACAGTGGCCTGTTTCCCTGAACATCGCCAAAAAGACAATGGCAGACGGTTTCCTTGCTCCCATCTTCCATGTTTGTTCGGCACTCAGTGCTGTGTCTCAAATTGCTCCCATCTTTCTCTTTGCCTTCCAATCACTTTCTGCCTCCCTCATTCACCCTGAAAAACATCCTGGAAACTAATCATTGCCCCAGCCCTCTGGGGCATTTTCAGTCACTCCCTTGGAAATCCCTTCTTCTCTTTCCTTACTTGGCTCTTATTCAGGCTTTCCTTGGGGCCCTTTGCCTGAGTTCATGACATCTGCTGTTTCAGCTACCTTACTCTCCCAAGGAGAGTTTAATTATTCCTTTCATTTAGTCTGAATCATGACTGGCTTGTGCACCCATCAGCTTTAATGAGGTCTGTGATTGCCTATTGGTCAAAGACACATTTGTTGGCAGTCATTGACATCTACCAGCACAGCACATTTACAATATGAGAACACATTCAAGTTGGCATATACAATATAGTGTTATAATCTTTCTCAGCAAATGAGCTTTATGATACTTAAAAGTTTTCCTAGATGTGTAGTATACTGTATTCAAAGAATTGCTACAGAGGTTTGCTCAGGGATTGCTACTTTTTCCCGCTCAGCTATTTAAAAGGGTTGACAAAAGATGTAGTTGGGAGGAAAATCATCATTAACCATGAACCTGTTTTTGAGTATGTGCTGTAATCTAGCTCATAGCCACTGCATATTATTTTTTCAAAGATACTAATACCAGAAATAAGAATTCTGTATTCTGTTATCCCAGAATAGTAGAAAAAAGTGAATAATACACATAAATTATGAGGCGGAAAATACCTTTTAGCTTCTCCAGGTCAGCCTTCTGCCAATGTCAACTTATCCCCTTATGCTTATTTTATTTAGGCCAGTTTCATGCATGCCCAATAACATGATCTTCACCAGACCCTTGGATGATTATTCCAGAAGTTTTCCTTCCTATTCAGTCTGAATGGTGGTGTTCTTTTTCTTCATCTTTGCTGTGTCTCATCATTTGGTGTTGGCATATACACACATTTTTGTTTGCTTTTTGTGAAATGCATCTTTCAAGCTGATACAAGCTTTCTTCGAGTTACCCTTCAGCATCTCAAGCCACATTTTACCCTAGGTTTTCCTCATGCTCTTTGTTCTATGACTACCAGCTCTTGTACTCTCTGGCTGACCAGATCCCACCTCTCACATCCCCCTGCTATCTCAATCAGCCTTTCCTCAGGTTTTTTCCATGTGGAATGCTACCTGCACCATGTCTCATACCACTTAGGTACATAGCCTATTACCTCTCGTCTTATCAAGCATCTACCTGGACATTCTCATTTCAGTAGTATGAAGTATTTGTTCTTCTTTCTTCCTCACTGACTATCATTCTGGCCTAGGCATCATGATTGGCCTAATCCTAACCTTGTAACACTTCGTAATTTACTTGGCGCATCATCTCAGGGAATGTATTAATCTTATATATTGACTTCTATAATTTCCTAGACTTATAGAGTCTTAGGGCTGGGAAGGGACCTCAGGAGGTCATCCAGTCCAGCCCTGGGCCTAAAGTCCAGCCACCTGCCTAACTTCATCCCATTGTTCCTAGTTTAAGTCCCTTGCACCATTGTAACCAATGTCTAATTTGGGCAAAGACTGACCACAGCCTCTGTGTGTGTGTTTTCAAGCAGCGAAGGTGCAAGATTGTATCCCACCAGCACCCTGATGAACCTAAGTACAGGTTCCCTGTACTGATATGGAAGAACTACAGGAAATCGTCACCTGAAAATCCAGACTGAATTCTGTCCCTGTAGTGGTAAATAGGCACTATGTGTCATCTGCTCCCTGCAGAGCATGGGGACTGAAGCTTGGTACACCAACAGCCTCTACAGTTTGCTAGTTAGCATTGCTGAGCTAGCAGAGGAGGGTTAGCAGCTTGCTAGTGTAAATAAACACAAGGTGAGAAGTAGAGGGAATTGTAGTCATAATTCGTTTTCTAGAGTGCTCATGAGAGGCCAAAGCCATATGTTGCCCCATACCCAGGGCTTCATCCAAAAGCTACAGTCCATGTGTAATGCCGCCAGGCCCAGGTTGCCAGCCCCAGAGATAAAACCTGTGAGTATAGGGTCTAAAGCCCTGCACTCTACCACATGAGCTAAACACCTCAGCTGAGGCTGTAGAACACAGACTTCACTTACCCCAGAGGGCATCTCAGTGGGTATTACATGCTTCCCTGGGCTGAGGAAGTGTGTTCTGAGAGCTTCTAAGACCTTTCAGCAGTTCTTCCCAGCCAACGCGCCAGTTGTAATGCTGACAGATCTGAGTTGCTGGCCCTAGGGATAGAACCTGTGAGCACAGGGATTAAAGCCATGCACTCTACCACGTGAGCTAAAGGCCAGCTGGCTGTCTCTGGGTACTACCCATCCTGAGCTTCTGAAACCTTCCAGCAGTTCTTCCCAGCCAATGCACCAGTTGTAATGCCAACAGACCTGGGTTGCCAGCACTAGGAATAGAACCTGCAAGCATATGATTTAAAGCCCTGCACTCTGCCATGTGAGCTAAAGGCCAGCTGACTCTCAGCTGAGGCTGTAGAGCAGACTTCACTCACCCCAGATGAGGTCTCAGTGCCTCTGGGTACTACACCTACATTACGTTGGTCATAAATTTGCCATACTTATTGTATGGCAGCCAAACAGCCTGAATTGTTCTGTGTAATGTGCTCTGAATTTTTTCAAACTGTTCCCATTTCTCAGTCTTGATGGTTTTGGTACAGAACATATGTAATGGCATTGTACTGTTGAAACTTTGGATTGAATTGCAATGGAGTGATTTGCTTTCTGCTCTAAATTTACAGTTTCTTTAAGAATAGATGAGCAAAACCATTCCAAAAAGACAAAATACACATTTCTGTTGTGTTCAAGCAAAAAGCCCAGCAATCTTTGAAAAGGGAGAGAACATTGAGGAGTGTTTTTATCCTTGAACAAAGTGTAGGTTGTTGAGCATGGGAGCTCTATTAATTCCAGCACAGAATTTCCTGTTCATTTCTGTATGGGAGCTGGGATATTTCCTCTGTGGCAGAAGCATTGATTAACTCTTGTTTACTCAGAGATCCTTATGACTGATTACTGAGGGTATCGCAGACAAGCGGGCAACCTGTTCAAAGATCTCCTGCTTTTCCAGCTTTCAATACTCCAGTAACAATCTTCAAAAGGAAGTGTTCACCTGACCACTGGTTACCCCTGAAGTCCACTTTCCTATAAGAAGGGCCACAGTTCAAAAAAGCAGAACCCGAGTAAGTTGTCACAGGGTCAGTCTATTCCAACCTTTACAAATCTTCATAAAAGGGCTGGTGTAGAGTACAATGAAAAGTGGAGAGCATGACAGAAGACAACATTAAGAAATAATGTACTGTTTTATATCCTTCCACACCAGCTAGGGTCTGAATATTAATATTTTCCAAGGAAACAGGAGCACTGATGTTTAATTTTATACCATATATGTATGTATCCTGATATCAAGAAAAAGAAAGAGAAAGAGGGGAAAGACACTCAGTTCTTCCAGTATCGGAGGGGTAGCTGTGTTAGTCTGGATCTGAAACAGCAACGAAGGGTCCTGTGTCACCTTATAGACTAACAGAAAAGTTTTGAGCATGAGCTTTCGTGAGCACAGACTCAGAAGTGAGTCTGTGCTCACGAAAGCTCATGCTCAAAACTTTTCTGTTAGTCTATAAGGTGCCACAGGACCCTTCGTTGCTGTTTCAGTTCTTCCAAGAACTCTTGGAGTATATAGGAATTAAGAAACAACTTTTTAAATAGTCTGTGGACTGTCTAGTATGTTCTGTATTCGGAAACCTATCAGACCACTAGTGTGTATACACAGCTAAATGTGGACTTATGTATAATTAGTAAACTCATTTATTTGAACCCTGCTGTGCTTGTGTTATTTCTGCATGTTTTTTTTTTCTGTAAGGAGCAAAAGACGCAAATATTTCATTTATCTGGTTAACAGATCCAGAAATACCATACAACAGGGGTGGGCAACAGTCGTGGTGGGGAACTCCAATAATTTGGTAACTGGTCAATGGCAGAACTCTTCCGTGATCTTCAGAAAGGAGGTGTGGATTCTGGGATGGAGTTTGGGTGCAGAAGGGAGCTCAGGGTAGGAAATTGGATTGTGGTGGAGGGAGGAGGATGAAGAGTTTGGGAGGAGGCATGGGTGCAGGAGTGGGTGTGCAGCTCGTTTGAGTTAGTGGAATAGGAGTATAACCCAAACCAGCTGAGAGAGGAAGATCCTTGGGGAAGGGAGAGGCTAATTTGCCAGAGGCAGGCTCTGTCTGGGAAGTGCTTACCTAGCTGGTTCCTTGTCATCAGCCCCCTCAGGCTGGCTCAGAGTGGCTGGCTGCAGGGCCATGTGCTGCTCTGAGTGCTGCCAAATGGTCATCTCCCATTCACTGGTTTCAGGCCAAGGGGAGCTGTGAGACCGTGCTGGTGGTAGAGAAACATCTGAAGACTCTCCTCCAGCAGGTGGTGCTCAGAGAAGCACATGGTCCCCACAGCTGACTGCTTTGAGTGGCATGAGGAGTAGAGCAGAGAAGGGAGCTAGGTCATGGGCTTGATCTGATGACTTGGTAGACCAGATCCACACCATGGGGCATATCTTGCCCACCCCTGCAATATAATCATGTGAAATTATTTCACCCCTTATATAATTTCTGTGATGTATATATGTGATTTTTGTAAAAGTATGTTTGATTGTATAATCCAGTGTGATTTAGCTCAAACAAATTCCAAAGTACTAATAATAGGCTATTTGAGCCATTTAAGAAAGTAGACTGCTTGGAACACTGTCTCCTCTAGTACTTCCTAGTATTTTCAAAGTCTAATTTGTCAGTAGTAGAATTCTATATGTCTTGGGTGAAAGGATTTAGTAATCCTCACGATATTGATATGGATATCTGTTATATACACAAGTATCTCTTCCAAAGACTCTATTTATCCTTTACTAACATAAAAAGGCTTTTAGTTTACTTTAACCTAGCTGATTGATGAATTCTGAACCATAACAAGGGGCTTTAAGTTGTTCTCAGTTATGATGTACAGCAGTGCTATAAATCCTCCCTGTATTGATTAGTCCCACAGACCTGGATTTAATTCCAATGGAAAGACAAGCTGTAAAAGCAGTTAGAAAAAGTGAAGATAATGCTGCAAATATGATATACATAATCAGATTTTAGGTGCTTTTCCACTGAAAGATAAATAAATATGTGGGCGTGAGAGGAATGTATGGACAAGGGAAGGTTTTTTTATTATTTTATCTTATAGGCTACAGGTATCTGTGGTCATATATACAATGCTGAATGGCAATCCTGTATTAGCTAATTATATGGGAGTGAACCGTTGTGCAACAACTCCTTGTTTAACTCTGTTTTTATGTTCCTGAAAAATGTTACTTTAAGTTAAATCTCTGCTAAGCATATCTAATTTCCCCATAGGAATTAATGGGAGAGAGAAGAGAAAGGTTCCTGGGAATTTTATTTTTGTCAGTAAACAAACAGCAGTATATACATATACAGACATAAGTTTTAAACAAATATGGTAAACAGCCATGATGATCGTGAAGCTTCGTTGAGTTGGTGGAGTCAGAAGGTGGAACATTTTACAGGAAATGTCTTGCTACCAAATGATGGAGTAACACTAATCTGAACACTCCAGGATTAACATACTGTTTCTGTAGCCTCATGCTCTAGAGTTAGCACAGACTGAGGAAGGAGTGCCGTGGCTATAAACACTTCCCTGAAGAAAGTGAATGTGATGATGAATCCACATTATCCTGCTGGAGTGCACCACTTGCACGTTCATCATCTGAATGTTAAAACCAAGACACTTGAGAGACTCATCCTTGAAGCCCGTTTTGCTGACAATTGTGCGCTTATGGCACACAAGGAATCTGATCTCCAGCTCATTGTCAACGAGTTTGCTGATGCCACTCGCCTCTTTGGTTTGACCATCAGCCTACGAGAGGCCGAGGTGCTGTTTCAGGCTGCTCCAGGATCTGCTGCTCTCCCCGCTTCAATCTTTATTGAAGGAACAGAGCTAAATACAGTAAAGGAGTTCAAGTACCTTGGCAGTGTGATAGCCAGTGATGGCTCCCTTGACGAAGAAATCAGAGCCAGAATCTTCCAGGCCAGCTGGGGCACGAGGACGTCAGAGTGCAAGTGTTGAATCAGCACAATATCTGACAGTCCACTAAACTGAAAGTGTACAAGGCTGTAGTCCTGACCAGTCTCCTGTATGGCTGTGAAACCTGGACCTTGTGCAGAAAACATATAAAACAGCTGGAGCACTGCTACACACGCAGCCTGAGGTCAGTACTGCACATTTGATGGCAGGACAGAGTTACGAAACTGGAAGTCCTGGACAGAGCAGGAACCATGAGCATCGAAGCCGTGATTCTGAAAGCCCAACTTCACTGGATAGGGTACATCATATGAATGGAGGAGTCAAGAATCCCTAAGCAACTCCTCTACAGTGAACTCTCCCAGGGCAAGAGGAATCAAGATAGGCCTCGCAAGAGGTATAAAGACTGTCTGAAGGCCAACATTGCTCATGGTAGTTTAAAACCACATCAGCTAGAGCAGCATGCAAAAGACCAAACAGGCTAGCATGCTTGTATATGACACACTTATGACAACTTTGAAGAGCAGTGACACATATGCCTCATTGATGCTCATAAGGAAGAAAGCAATAGCAGCAGCTGCACCAACAGAGCCAGGACAATTCCCTTGCCGCCTCTGTGAATTCCATGCCGTTCAAAGCTTGGACTCCTCAGCCACATGCGAGTCCACAACCAATGAGCCTGTGCAAGCTCACGAAGTCATTGTAGGACATGACAGCCTACCCACAGCTACAGCTACAGCACCACTTGCTCCTTTGGATAGTGCACACATAGCTACACAGTGCCAAGGTGTGTGCTTGTGAAATAGACAGACAGACAGACACACACACACACCATGGTTATGTCTACACTACAGAGATCTTTCAAAAGAAGCTGTTCTGGAACATCTCTTCTGAAAGAGCATGTTTCAAGAAAGTGCATCCACATACAACAAAAGTGTATCAAATGAGTGATCAGCTCTTTCGAAAGAGAGCATCCACACAGCCCCCACTCTTTCGAAAGAATGGGCAGGGATCAAAAACAAAGACTGTTCTTTTAAAAGAATGGTCCTGCGGAACATCTACAAATGTTTTCTTTTGAAAGAAGCTTTCGAAAGGGGGCACTCTTCTGGTGTGTCTACACTTGCATTCCTCTTTTGAAAGAGGTACGCAAATGAGGTAAATTGAAAATGCAAATGAGGTGTACATTTGAATATTCCACACCTTATTTGCATATTCTAATTTGGAAAGCTTCTTTCAAAAGAAGAAAGGCAGTGTAGATGCTGCTCTTTCGAAATTAAACCCATCTTCAAAAGAATCCTTCGTCCCTTTATTTAATGGGAAGAAGGATTCTTTCGAAGATAGGGTTTACTTTCGAAAGAGCAGCATCTACACTGGCTTTCTTCTTTCAAAAGAAGCTCTTTTGAAATTAGAATATACAAATCAGGTGCTGAACATGCAAGTTGATACCTCATTTGCATTTCCAATTTACCTCATTTGCATACCTTTTTTGAAAGAGGAATGCAAGTGTAGACACCCCCTTCCTGAAATGGGAAAGGAAGAGCGATTTTGAAAGCAGCACCACATTCTATAGATTTACTTTCAAAAGAATGCATTTTGTGTGTAGACGCTCCATGGGCTCTTTTGAAAGAGTCAACTTCTTTCAAAAAATCTTTCAGAATAACTTGCTAGTGTAGACACAGAGGCCGTTTCTACACAGGCCACTTTCTCTGAAAGTGGCATGGTAATACACAGCGTGAAATATGCTAATAAGGCATGGATGCAAATTCCCCGTGCCTCATTAGCATATGGTCATGTGATTTGGAGTCCGGAAGACCGTACTTCCGGACTCCAAAACGCCGTTTAGAGGAGCGGCCCCAGGGCAGCTTCCGGAAGGAAGTACTTCTTCAGGACACCCCTTCTTCCCAAAATTTTTGGGATGAAGGGGCCTCTGGAAGAAGGACTTCCTTCCGGAAGCTCCCCCGGGGCCTCGCCTCTAAATGGCATTTTGGAGTCCGGAAGAATGGTCTTCCGGACTCCAAATCACGTGACCGTATGCTAATGAGGCGTGGGGAATTTGCATCCACGCCTCATTAGCATATTTCAGGCTATGTATTACCATGCCACTTTTGGCGAAAGTGGCCCGTGTAGAAATGGCCAGACTGTGTGTAATTGCAGAGGGTAGCCATTTTAGTCTGTAGCTTCACAAATAACAAGCAGACCTGTGGCACCTTAGAGACTAACAAATAAACTAGGTCATGTGCTGTTAAAGGCAAAACCATCTGAAGACGTGGATTTTGCCCATGAAAGCTCATCACCTAATACCTCTGTTAGTCTCTAAAGCGTCACAGGACTTTTTGTTACATTAAGTGTGTATTTGGGTGTCTTTAAGAAAGCCTATGCCACTTTCTTTTTGATATGTATGAGATCCGTATCAGCTCTGAAACTAAAATTTATGTCAAATCAATGCTTCAGATCATCAGTACAGTAACTTTTTTCATATCAGGCATTCTATTATCCTGAACTCTCAAATAACTGGCATTTTAACCATAAATACATTTTAGTTATGTTTTCCATAAGTACAGTATAGTGAGTAAATACAAATAAATACAGCAAATACAGTATAGGTTTACAGTGTACAGTACTACTGTCATTGGTAAATAAAGTACTCTGCGTGCGTTTTTGTTTTTCTGAATATCATATTTTTTCTTCAGTGTTGTGCATTGTTAGGTTTACCTCTCTGTTGTCCAGAATATTTGGGCTAACTGTGAAAGAGTTTACTATTTTAGATAGGAAGTTTACTATATTAGATGTGACAGAACACAAAGAAGTTTAATTTATGCAACTGGCTTGAACACAGATACTAGCAGCCCAGGTAAGTGGTGTGGAACAAGAACTTGACTAGAACAAAGTAGCTTAGCACACCATTGAAGAAAAACAGAGGAAAAACAAACAAAAATACCCTGGGGGAATCCCATGAATCTCCTTTTCTTTTCAATTGAACACCATGCTCACTTGCAACCTCTTGCCATAGGCTGTTGCCAGTTTTTAGTAAAGATACTGTGAGCCAGATACTCAGTTGACCTAAATCACCATAATGCCATTTATTCAGCTAGTTTATACCAATTTAACACCTGGTCCACCATGAATTTTAGGCAATACAGAAATCTTGTAAGTTAACAACTTATTTTTTTACAAATACATTATTTATATTTGAAACTATGTGACTTATCTGGTGTTAGCCAGGGCTGTAGAGGGAGCCCCAGTAGCCAGAGGCTCATTGCAGGGGTCTTAGTGCAGCAGTTGGGAACTGTGGGGTGGGGGCAGGCAGGGGATTGGGTTAGCAGAGGCGGGGAACTCACTGCTCAGCAGGTTCTCCCAGGGCAGCTCCAGGCAGGGAGTTGGGTCAGGGTTCAGGAAAGGAAGTGGGAGGCTCAGGACTGGAGGCAGGGTTAACAGAGGGGAGGACTTGCTGCTCAGCAGGTCCTCCCAGGGCAGCTAGGTCTGTGCTGCCTGCCAGGGTCCCCTCCTTGCTAGGGGTTGTGCTGCCTGACCCAGCTGGTGTCTGCTCTCTCTGGGTAGGTGCTGGCCTCTCTGCCAGAGGATCATGCAGGGAGTGTGGAAACCATGGCTGCACTGTCCAGCCCTGGGTTGGTAGCTCCACCTTGGGGGGGTGGGCAGGGCTGTGCAACGCTGCCATTGGGTCCTCCTGTGGGGGGTGAGCAGTGGTGGGTGTTGTGCTGCTCAGCCCTGGCCAGTGGATGCTCCTGCAGGGGAGGCGGGAGAGGAGTCTGCTGGGCAGCAGGACTCCCCCCCGCCTGGCACTGGGGCGAGGGCTGAGGTGGAGAGGTTTGGGCTGAGACTGTGGTCATTGTGGAGCACAACTGTCCCTGCTCTCACACACCTTCCTTTCCACTTAATGAGAAACAATAGCAACCCAGGCACATCCGATCATCCTGGGCCAACCAACCTCTGACCTTGCTTTAGGTTATGGTAAGAGAGAGCTGCATAGCAAATTTAATAGTCTTAGCTCTTACCAGTTAGGTGGCGTTCTTGAACAAATAGACTCATGGATGGATGGATGGATGGAAAGACAGACAGACACACACACATTTCTAAAATATGTAGCAAGATTAATATAAGCAGGGCAACCTCTCCATCCAGGTTTTTAGACAGCCAATCTTCCAGTTCTTACTAAAAACAGAGATCGTTTTATGCACTAGCATTATGAAAATTAATGCAAAGAGAACGAAAACTCTTCTTCATCCTCATTAGAACACCACCATTTTCCAGATTGCAAGTCAAATGCATAGTTCAGTGGAGCTGTGCATATATTTGCATAGGCCCAGGGGCTACAAAACATTAATTCATGTTTAGTAACTATAACAAGAACTGACTGATGAAAATGTTAAATCTGGGTTGACTGCTAGTGCAAATGCATATTTGTAATACACTAATCCTACATGTGGAGCTAATACTGTTTGAAGATTTTTGAATGGTACAGATATACACTTAATCTGAGTGCTTATGTTTCATTTAGTCTCATTATGCAAATGTTGTCACCTGAAAAGTACTAAGTGTTGCCTCAGCAATCTCACCATATTGTTGTTGGAAAGCGGTAAAGTCTGTCAAACAGCTATACAACATTATTGATGTGTGTGGCAATTATGTGGTTCATTTCATATTGACAGTGCTACAAATTCTTTAAATGGCATGATGGCTACAGGAATTGTATAGCTGGAACATAAGCTTCAGTCAAAACAAATGAATCTGTCAGTCTTCAGAGACACTATTATTATGAAGATAATACAAACTAAATGAATATTAGTGGCACTCATACAATTTAACATCAGAAGGGATCAACAAATCATGCTACCCATGCCACCCTCACAATAAACTCGCCAACAAAATTAGATTGAAGTATCACAGACCAGAGAGATTAGCCTATATGCCCCAGGCAAGACTAGGATGGGCCACGGTATTCCAGTGCCCCCAAAATGGTAAGAAAATGGTTAAGTGGCATGTGCCCAGATAAACCTGCATCATCTACTCTGTGGAGGAAGATGAAGAAAACCACAAGATTACCTCTAATATGACCTAGTGGGAAATTCTTTCCCAATGCCACTTATGACAATTAGACTCTGAGCATCTGGGCAAGAACCAGCCACTCGAGCACCTAAGAGAATGCTCCAGGCCACCAACCCACCACATCCAATGACTTTCTGCGATGCTTCAAGGGAAGTAGCAAATAACAAACCACCTTATACCTTACGCCTCACATACCCTGGAATACGCTTGAAGGGCTGGGGAAGGATCCCTTCCTGTCTCCTGCAGCTGACTGGCTACAACCCCAAAGCACAGGCTTCTAGAAACATCATCTACAAACAAGAATGCCGCCTTGAAGCTGCCAAGGCCTGTCCCCTATTTTTTCAAGGAACCCGGTCATACAATCCCACTCATAAATTTGTCCTGTGACCACTTAAAATTAAATTATTTGACTTCACTTTTGGTAGACTGAGCCAGAATCTCATCCTTACTGATGGCTAGAAAACTCCCTTATAGGCCCTAATAGATTTTTTCTATGATGTTCATGGGGACTTACCTGCAACCAAATTCAAAGAAAGCATATTCAAATTATTTTGTTTAGAAAAAAAATGAAACACAAACTCCATTTAAAAAGAATTGCTTATAACTTAAAAGAAAATAAGCAAACTGAAACCTAAGGTCTTGTTTTCCTAAATTCATCACTCTTTCCATCGAAGGTTGGTTTTTTTTTTGTTTGTTTTTTGTTTTTATTCATTTGTAGTAGGGTAGTGCCAAGAGGCACCATCTGGGATTTTTATTGTAAGCAAACCACAAATAATTGTAGCTTGTTTTCACTACAACAGTTACACTGAGTTTCTCTATGGGCTTGTCTACACTTGCCCCCAACTTTGAAGGGAGCATGGTAATCAGGGCCACAGGAGATTATACTAATGAAGTGCTGCAGTGAATATGCAGGACTTCATTAGGCTAGTAACAGAGAGAAAGCCGTGCTAGTCTATATAATACCAAAACAAAAAAGCAGTCCAGTAGCACTTTAAAGGCTAACAACATAATTTATTAGGTGATGAGCTTTCATGGGACAGACCCACTTCTTCAGATCCAATCCATAGCAACTGATCAGTCACCACTTTAATGGAGTGGGCCATTCTCTTAATGACCTGAAGGTTTGCATCTTACTGAAGAGGAATCTTCATATCACTTTGGAAAGAGAGGCTGCCAAACTCTCTTATATTCAAATTCAATACATTAACACATGGTTTGAACTGGGATGGGAATTTTTTAGTTCATTATAGGGGCTCTTTTGCATACTTGGCTTAATCTAATTCTTGACACCCCCCCCCCCGGCTTCTGCCCCTCTACTGTCTGATTTGCTCATCTTGATAATATTTTTCTGATCTGTCAACCTTGATTACTATTTTTGGTTCTCTGTGCCTTAAATATTGAGTCTGTTCTGGTATGGCTATGGTTTGAAGAAGTGGGTTTGTCTCACAAAAGCTCATCACCTAATAAATTATTTTGTTATTCTTTAAAGTGCTACTGGACTGTTTTTCATTAGGCTAATTTTCCTCTCCAGCAATTTTGAAGCCTCAAACTTCGAAGCGCCATAATGCGTGTAGCCATGGGTACTTCAAAAATCACCACAGCACTTCATTAGTAATTTTCCATGACCCTGATTACCAGGCTCCCTTTGAAGTTGGGGGCAAGTGTAGACCCAGCCTATGGCTACGTCTACACGTGAAGCCTACATCGAAGTAGCCTATTTCGATATGGCGACATAGAAATAGGCTATTTCGATGAATAACGTCTACACGTCCTCCAGGGCTGGCAACGTCGATGTTCAACATCGACGTTGCGCAGCACCACATCGAAATAGGCGCAGCGAGGGAACGTCTACACGCCACAGTAGCACACATCGAAATAAGGGTGCCAAGCACAGCTGCAGACAGGGTCACAGGGCGGACTCAACAGCCAGCCGCTCCCTTAAAGGGCCCCTCCCAGACACACTTGCACTAAACAGCACAAGATCCACAGAGCCGACAACGAATTGCAGACCCTGTGCATGCAGCATGAATCCCCCGCTGCAGCAGCAGCAGCCAGAAGCCCTGGGCTAAGGGCTGCTGCACACAGTGACCATAGAGCCCCGCACAGGCTGGAGAGGCAGCGTCTCTCAACCCCCCAGCTGATGGCTGCCATGGAGGACCCCACAATTTCGACGTTGCGGGATGCGGATCGTCTACACGGTCCCTACTTCGATGTTGAACGTCGAAGTAGGGCGCTATTCCGATCCCCTCATGAGGTTAGCAACTTCGACGTCTCGCTGCCTAACATCGAAGTTAACTTCGAAATAGCTCCCGACGCGTGTAGCCGCGACGGGCGCTATTTCGAAGTTAGTGCCGCTACTTCGAAGTAGCATGCACGTGTAGACACAGCTTATGTGAGCTAGCCTGGTTTGAATGGGAGTAGCCACTGTGATGCGTGGATATATTAGAAAAGAAAACATAGACTCAGAGGGAATATGTAGAAACTGTTGTCTGCTAGGCTGCCTTTATTGTTCTTTTTGTAAAATGGAAACTAATATGGCAGTGAACTTTTACATGGGTTTGTGTTGAGTGATAAATCATTGAAAAGGAGAGGACATCAGAGCCACACTGAGAAACAAGACTTGAACTACACAAAGTGACTGGATTAGCACCTCAAGGATTGTGCTAAGGTGAGCTGTGGGCTGTAGTTTCATTCCCACTGCATCAGTAACTTGGGTGTCAGCAACACTGGAGTCTAGATCCATAATCTGTGATAAATGGGCTAGTTTGAATTTAAGACCCCCTTACTCAAATCTGAACACAAGTGCAGGGACTATTTCAAGAAATTCGAGAGTACTGTGAGTATTCATTCTCCAGAGTGGGTGGCAGTGGTCTGTCATGGTTTTTAAAGGAGTAAGTCGATCACGTAAACTTGCTGTTCTGTCAAAGACTTCTTGTGTGATTATGGGCAAGTATCTTGGGTAGAGAGATAATCCATTGATTAGGGCACTATTTTATGACTTATATGGACTAGGTTCAATGCCCTTCCTCATCACAAAATGCCTTGTGGGTTAGTGGTAAAATAGTGTAGTCTCTGTATGCTTGAATTCCTGATTCCTGAGTAGCTATCTCAGCAGTTTTCTGAAAATAACTAGATTTTTAAAATGGGCATTACCTGGGTTCTATCGTAGACAGACTGCCAAAAATGTGACCTATTAAGACTAATCATGTTGGTATGCAAATGAAGCTTATGCCAAAGCCTGCTGAAGCAAACATAAATTTTATTGTTTCTTTTACAAAATATTTTATTCTGCACTGAAAGAGAAGGGAGACATGGAATGACATAGCAAGTGTGCGTACACCTGCTCCCCCTTGAGTTTCACAGCAGAAGCTAGTGCAAACAGGACAAAGAGCTGCTGCCTCTCACTCTTACGGGAGAAGCAGGAAGACCTCTGTTTCTGTTAAGAAGTTTCTGCAGGGCTGTCCCTCAGAAGCAGGAGCTGGACTGGCAGTTCTCCCCTTCCCTCCTGCTCATGTTTCCCTGGCAGTGTTGAAGTTTCAAAGTGAAGGAGTGGAAGATGACTGCCCCGCCACCTAACCAGAGCTAACAGCAATGCTAGCAGCCCTCAAAGCATGACTAGAAGCATCTGTCAACAAATGTTTCTGTCAAAAGAGATTTTTCCGACAAAATATCTATCCACGAGTGTGGCCATACACTAAAGCAGATCAAAAGAGTGATCCGCTCTGTTAATAGAGTGGTCGGACGGCCTGGCCGCTGTCTCGACAAAACAGCCAATGAGAAGCACAACAAACAGGACTGCCTAGTGTCCTGGAAACCCTGTCTGTTGATAGAAGGCCCCCCCGCCAGAGTGTCCACATGGCTTTTTTGTCAACAGAATCTGTTGACAAAGGCACTGTTCCTCATCTAGTAGAGACAGAAGGTTGTCAGCAGCAGGGCCGAGTTTTGTCGACAGGCTGTCAACTAAACACATTTCTTGTGTGGACATGTGGTGAGTTTTGTCAACAAAACTTTAATTTTTTCAGAAAATATTCACTAGTGTAGCTGTAGCTGTTGTGTACTTTACTTACGAGTACTCACTAAAACAAGGGACACGTATACCCACCTATGTTCATTAAATGAGTGAACTTACCCCACTAATATGAGCAAGCCATGGGGTCCCTGGATGGGAAGCAGGGAGACATGCAGCCCCGAGGCTGGCTCTGCTCCAGCCATGGGGGGGACACCCACAGTGCCCCCAGCCTTACATCCACCCATTAGACCCAAAATGCCCCCAACACTAGAACCCCCCTGAAGTCCCAAACTTCCCCCAGTCATAGACCTCCCTGCATCCCTAAACCGCCCCAGTCTTAGATTCTCCCCTCACCCACAGCCATAAATGGCCCTAGCCTTAGACACTACTCCTCCTCCCTCAGCCTCTTCATGGGGCTGCCAGGCTGGGTGTCTCCCTCAGCCCTCCTGCTACCAGAAGATAACTGTAGTTAAAACTAATTAACTCCAATGTTAAGCTTTCAGCACCTAGGCATAATGTAATTGCCATCTCTAGTGATATCTGCCTGAGGTAGCAGTGTTAAGAAACTGAAAATGGCTTCTTTAAAAGTCACATGCAGCTCGGAACTGCCCAGCTGGCAACCTGTAACAAATGTAATGGTAACCCATATTTGGGTCCCAACCCGTGGGCTGGGAATCCCTGCTCAACATCCTATTTCTGGTGCCAAACTATTTAAATACATCAGAAAAGTACCTAAACTCAACTGGTTTATATCAAGTTACAAGCACTTGCAACAAATCGGAAACTTTTACATGCATTTTAATGGGAATTTAGTGTTGCTCTTTGGAATTTTCACCTACAAGCAGAAATTTGGGAACCAGTTGTGCTCATATAGTGAGGCATGAGTGTAGTTCGTTGTTACCAGCTGATCAGATGTGATCCAAAAGAGTTCTTTCTTGGTAGCCCTTGCAGAGGGAAGTGACCTTTTGAGTACTGACCCCCTAAGTCTCTCCCACCAAAGCTGACCAGTTTTATTTCCAGTATAATCATCAGTGCTTTCCTTTATATATTTCAGTTACTCCTGATGGAAAGGAGAGAAGGAGAGCTATTGTACATACCTCTACTTCTCAATCAGAAAATATATATTTTTTCTTGAATTAGTCTATGTGCCACCAGGACTTTAAAAAAAAACCTTCATAATTCTTGAAAGGCTTTTGTTATGGAATTGTCTCTGGTCTCTTTACTAACTTCCTCAATATGTGACTGTGCCCTTCAAATGACACAATATGGCCATTCTTATAACACCTCAAGATTTTTTATTGAAAAATTTTTATTGTATTATCTCCTGATTGTTGTAAACTTACACATAAACTTAAAATAAGGCTTTAATTGATGCTTGCATATTCTTTATTTCTTTATATTGGATTTAGATATATTGTTCCTCTTTCCTAATTTATAAGTTATCTGGAAAAAAAATGTCTAGAGTTTTTATGTGCCCAAGTACCCTTTTGAATCACAGTTACAGTTGGCTTTCCCCAGCACCAAAACATGAAATAGACCCCTTGGAAGTGGGAGGAACTTTTAAGTACATGCTTATGGAGAGAAGGATTAAAAATGCAGGAAATAAAATGTCAAGTATTAAATAAGGAATATGAACACTGAATGCGCTAACTGAAGGGAAGAAAAATAAAAGTAAAGAAACTATACCATAGGGTTCCAGAGATTCTTTAGGAAATTAGAAAAGAGCAAGATAAATTATTTTGTAACCTCTTTTCAGACACTAATCCACTTTGACCCTTCATAGCTCATTTCTGACATTTCTAGGAAGTCGCTATCCTGCACTAACATGGAGAAGGTCAGAAAGAATTTCATAGCACCGTTATGGTAGTGGCACTTGTAATTTGCTTAGCATTCTGGTAAGTTTGTCACTGCTGCCACCAAAGGAACAGTAATGTGGAAGTTGAGGTTCTGAGCGGATTTTATTTTTTTGGCATTAGGCGTGTGTTTACTAATCACACTGCTTTGCTCACTGAAGCAATTTCCTTTTAGTGGATCATTTAGACAAAGATGCATAGAACAAAAATTACACAATGAAAGCAATGGTTTTGATTGTAGGTTATATGCATCTAAATGCAAAAATGGGGGGATGGGAATTTCCTTTTGGTCCTGGGCCAGATCCTCCAGTGCTGATGAAGCCAATTTAGAAGTATGTGAAGCCCCTAATATTAATTTTATAGTTTTGTTTTCTGATTTTGTAAACTGATATCATTAGATGTAACATGGTGTCTATATTAGGTATCTATATTAACCCACTGAGGTGAATAAGATATAACAGTTTCTTGGGCTTGTGACAATGGAAGGAATAAAGTGACATAGGAGCTTTTTCCAGCCTGGAGCTTTTCTACTATTCTCAACCTCAAGTTTGACCCTGTTCTGCCAATTGGTTCTGCCTGCCTTGTAAGGCTTCTGACATTCCCAGTGGTTTTACTATAGGAAAAAAAACATCTAGTTTCTCTATCTTTGGTACTGCGGTGTCATCAGGCAAACAACTTTCCAGTTCTAACCTTCCTTCTTCTATCTACAGTTCATGCTCAAAAGAGTGTTTTAACATGCCTATAACTTATTTCTGTGCTTTCTATCACTGCTATCTCAAAAATTTAGAGTAGAGGTTATGCCATTCTCATTAAGGTATGATATTTAAGCAATTTAGCTATAACTTTATTGTGCTATATCGATGCCTTATTTAAGCAACTTCTATTCCTTCTTTTTTAAGAAAATGTCCTTGGTATAGAAGCACAAAAAAGAGTATTTAGTGGAGAGAAGATGAAATAGCAATACCATCTCTTCTTCACCCACTATTGATCGTAAAGGTCTCACGATATCTGTGCTCAAAGAGATTCAATTTCTTTGTAGCAATGTGAAGAAGATCATAGAGGTGGTTTCAAAATGGTTTTTTTCCTCCACTTCAAATTCAGCTTTTAACTGAAAATTATTATGTGGTCAGGTTTTTGAAAAAAAAAATGTTTTTTTTTCTTCCTTGAGAAAAGCAAATACTTCCCATGATTAATCAGAGATGCACTTTGGATTGAAGAAGAGCTTTAGCTGAATGTGTTCAGCCAGACTACCAGCTGGAAAAAAATGTTGCCAAGACACATGAAGTGACAGATGATAAATTCTCTTTACGAGCAAAGTTATAGGTAGACTTTTTAAAGATTTTTGATTGGTACCTTTTATATATTGCTCTTCTCTGTTCTAATGACAACACTAAAGGATGAGTCATTCTAGGTATGTGTACACAACCTATGGAAGAAAGCCCCAGCTCTAGTCCAAGACACACTTCAAAGCACTGTCTACACAGCTATTTTAAGAGTACTAGCTAGGGTTAACATATTTGAACTTACAAAAAAGAGGATACCCCTGAGAGAGAGTGTATCTGTATCAGTATCTATCAACTCACATTTTATTAATATGTTATAATATATATAGTACAATAATACAACATGAGCTGGTAAATACTGCTACAGGTACACTCCCTCTAGGTTATGTCCTCTCTTTTGAAAATTCAGACATGGTAACCCTAGTACTAGCTGTAGCCTGAATGCTCCTCACCCAAGGCTCCTGAGCCAAGCTTGGCAGGCTTGCTTCCATGGATTGTGTATTCGTACCCTCTGTTGACTGTATTTATTTTCTTTTAGTTTTTTTTTTTTTGTTTCTTTTCTTTTTTCTTTTCTTTTCTTTTCTTTTGGTCTTATGATCTAGTCAATATAGTCAATGTAATCTGGAAAGGGTAATTTTTATATCTCTGGTGTTTAGGCCCTGGTAATTAGAAACTACTGTGGTTCAATCAGTGTCTTTGAACTGAATTGCTGGTTCTTGAAGCTTGCAAAAGTATCACCAGATCACTCTAGCTGTCTCTTCTCCTTAAGCTCAGGTGTCAGTTCTAATTTATCTCTTCTAATATGCATTCATTTTCTTGCTTAGGTCTTATGTCATTTTCTTGCCATTGTGGAGGATTCACATATTGAAGGGCCTCAGTCCCTTCTAGTTTCTTCCATTGGTACATAAAGATGTAGTTGCCCCTGCATTGTAATACTTTAGCCTAATGTCAATTATTGAGTTTAATGTGTGGATGTTGGTTAATTTTCATTAGAATGACCATATCTGCCTGTCCTAAATAAGTGACAGGGAGATATACGGGGGATGGGTGGCTCCTCTCAGCTCCACCAAGCCTGGACGGAGATGGCAGCTGCCCGTGCTCCCTGGGAGCCCCAAAGAAGTGGCATCCTCCAGAGGTTCCTGAGCCCTGGGGAAGTGGCAGTCACTGACTCTCCCCTGGGACCCTGGGGAAATGGCAGGGATGAGGCAGCCATCCATGCAACCCTGCTTTCCCAGGTGCAGCTGCTGGTGGAGAAGGTCAGTGGGGGATGGCCCAAATATGGGACAATTAGGTCCTTTTAAAAAATAAGTAGGGATGCCTTTTTGGCATCCCAAATACTGGACCATCCCACCTAACACAGGACAGATGGTCATCCTAGTTCTCATATACAGGATATCAGATGTCTTTCTGGTTTAAAACTTCCTATGACTGATCTTATTTATCAGTTCAACAGTGGGCATTGTTGTCATACTGACTGAAATTTGATAATATTTCATAGGTAAAAATGAAAAAAATCTTTATTAAATAAAAATAATTATTAGTAGGATATGTAGAACAGAATTTCTAATGATGATAGGTAGTTCAAGACAATGATAATGTGTCTATGATTGCTTTATTATAGGAAATAGAAGTGTAAAATTTGCATTGTAGATGTAGGTAAAAGACAAAATTATTTTTATTCTGTGAATTTCTATTGAGCAAAGTAACACAGCTACAAAGATCTTTCATGATATTAAATGGAAACAGAAGGAAATATGTTCTGAAAATATTTTAAAAATCATATATACTGATTGTGAAATTCACTGTTTTGCATCTGGCAGCATAAGACCTATGCACCTCTAGTTCCTTTATATTACTTTGTTTGACCTAGAGACACATATGTGGTGCATAGATGTTGCAATGGTCTTCTGGACAGGAATGAATTTCATCCTGAAAAAATAGCTTCCATGTGTGCCAGATTTAGATCTTCTGCAGTGATTTAATACCTTTGGGAGAAAATGTTACAATAAATGGGAGTATCTGCTCTGGGCTGAACATACTTTCTTTTTATATGTGTTAGACAATGTTCAGAGGATATTAGAGATTATATAAACTATTCAGTGCACCGTACATTGAGTCACTGATACCAATCACCCATATATTATAAAGATTTTTCTTTGTGACTGAGCTCCTCTTGGTGATCGGAACAAATCCATGGAGTTACTCATCCGACCCAGTCTCTTCTGTCTGTCTGATAAGCAGCTCTGTACTGTATTCCTTTATACCTTTATTATCCTCTTTAGAATATACCCCCAACTGAACAATCAAATCAAATTTGGGCTTCACAATATGCTATTTGCTAATTGCAGAAGTTCCTTACACCACAGACTCTAATGGGGAGAGAAAAGAAGCCCAAACTCAGGAACAAGGGTCATGTGTGTTAGCCATGAGAGCTCTAAAAGAGCCATCAGTGGCTCCTGGCATCACAATAACCTTCTTTGTAACTTTTCAGTCTTTTTCTTTTGTGTGTTCATTAACTATTTTATATCTGTAATTTGGTACAACTGTTCAGTCCATATTAAGAGAGACAGATTTATAGTCAAAGAGGAATAGAAATTGTGGTGTTCTAGCCCTATCCTTTCTCCCTTTCCCCACCAAAATAATACAAAAGAAACTGAGCTTGTATATGGAACACTTGTTTATATGTTTGCTAAGGGAAAAGTAGTTCCCCAACTTTGTTTTGAGGAAATACACAAATTTATTGGTAGATCCATAAAAGTCTGTGATTGTGATAAAACATACTTGAAGGCTACAGGTGTGTAAGTAAACTGTAAACCCCAAACTACAGAAGATGACATAAGTCACTCTAAGATTCTCAGAACAAATAATGCCATATGAAAACATTGTATTGAATATAAACCAAAATATGTAAATAAAACAGTCAGATAATCTTAAAAGGAGAGCCATCTGTCCATCTGCCTGTCCATCCAGCCATCTGTACCAGTGAGTGAAGGGAACAGCAATTCTGCAGAGCTACCTCTGAGGGCAGCCACAGCAAGAAAACAGTGGCCGCATGGAGGCAGAGGTCCTGATCCTCCCTGCCTATTTTTTGGTAGATACCTCCCAGCAGTCTAGAGAGAGAGCTCAGCTGCTCCCCCACACACCCACCAACTGCTATGGCCATGAAACCCTGCCCTGTTCCCACTGTTAAGCTGATGCTGGGGCTGGGGCAAGGACCTCAGCCTTGGCTTCACTCCAGCTGCTCTCCCCAGGCTCAGCAAAACAGCCTCACGTCCTCAATAGTTTGGCTAGAGCTGGGGGAAAAAGCCCCAGTCCCAGCCCCAGCTTTCCCACTTGGAGCTAAAGCCATGGCCAAGCCCCGGCCATCCCTGCCCCCAGCACAGCAGTCTGGCTCCTGCTCTCATGTTACTTTCTGAGATGGAGCTATCTGTAGCTTAGCCCCAACCTTTCCAAACTTTCCACAAGACACATAGCCAGGGATGGCCACCCTGGAGCTGGGGCAGGGGAGGTAGCCCACAGCTGCAGCCCAGCCCCAGCTCTCTTGCCCCTCCCTGCTGAAGCTGGGGCTGGAGCAGCTCATGCCTACCTCTTATGAACCTCTTGCACCTCTTCTGCCACAGATGAAGCCCAGCCGGGAGCCCTGGCTTGATGTCCTCACCCAGGACAGTAAGTGGGACTAGGAGCCACAGCTCAAACTGTCCCCCCAGTACATGATGTTGGGCTGGGAGCTGCAGCCCAGTCTTGGCTCCCATGGCCCCGTTACCTACCCCTGGAAATGAGGCCAGGTTGGGGGCACCACTCCTCCATATCTGGGCCCAGTACTGTAGACCAGCCCCAACCTTCACGGTCCCCCTGAAGCCTGCTCCTCAGAGCTGGGGCCAGGCCAGGAACTGCTGCCCAAACTGACTACCTACCTCTGCAAACAAGTAGGGGAAAGGGCAGGAGGTGCAGTCCGAACAGTCTTCCCAATAAGATTAGTATAATTAGTTGAATTGTGGATCAAAACTGCTGTGAAAGAACACAGGTCTACTCAATATTCTCCTCAGGGCAAAATTAAAGATCTGAAATGGAGTTCTGAAGAACTGTAAAAAAAAATTACAAATAGGAGTACACCTCCTCAGGGGCAAACCATCTTATCATATGCCTGCTCAATTCCAGATAATCCATGGAAAATGTTGGCCCAAACTGTCTACTTAACAAAGCTTCTGCTTAGTGCAAAAGAGGGAAGAGCGTTCTTTAATTCAACAGAAAAGGACATATCAGAATACAATAACTGTTGAAGCTACAAGAATTCAAAGTAGAAATATGAAAAACTCTTTGACACTGAGGCTAATTACACTTTGGAATAATGTACTTTGGATCAGTTTAGATTCTCTATCATCAGCTAATTTAAAAAAGGATCAGATTTTTTTTTCCTATCAGGTCTGGGACACTTCAGACAGAAGTTATTTGCTAGATGCAGAAATTATTCAATCTGGTTCTTTGGGTGTAATATGCAGTGGGTGGTCCCTTCTGCCTTTAAAAATGTTTGAAAGATAGTCGAATTTCACTTCATTAACATTTCAATGCTAAAGTGTTTCACCCACAGGATTTTCTATTGTTTGATTACAGGCCCCTTCTTATCAGCAATCAAAATCTAACCCTTCAGCTTATACTTATTAGAACTCTGTAGCAGGTGATGTCCTTTATTTTACCCCCAAAATATGTCCAAAACCCAAGAAGATTTTCTACATTTAGGAGAAAAAAATACCCATACTTCTTTCCACTAGTAAATACTCCAGTACCAAATTACTGTTAGCTGATGGTCAGGTGAGATACCACTATGCCCTTGTTTTCATCTGAGATTTCAACTGCTAGGACAGAGTACCGTCCCTTCACAGCGGGCAGTCTGGGCAGGCTGACAGATGCCCCAGGTTCCTAAACACCCGAGTCTTTTACTTCTAGAACAGAGTTCCTTTGCAGTGGGCAACCAGGGTTGGCTGACGGGCGCCCCAAGAGCCTGCTCTGTGGAGGCAGCATGACTCAACTCTGGCTCTCAGTACATTCACCGGTGACCAGGCTTAGAGCAGCAGAAAAGCAGCTGAGTTCTTTGTTTTGTGTTCGGTTTGCACAGTAACAGGAGGAGTCAGGTTACCACTTAATCAATTACTCTGTTTATTTAACTAACGAGTTAAGCTCTTGTGGTTACAATGGTACTTTGTTTATCTAACAAGTTAAGATCTTGTGATTACAATGTTACAAGGTGTATACTTTGATTACAAATAGCTAGCATACACTTTAATTCAGAGATCTATACTTGTTAAATGCACGCAAAAGCAAAGTGAAATACCTAGCAGGTCTTATCCTCACCCCTGCGATACCAACGTGACTTGACCAGTCTTCTCTCAATCCCTTGGGAAGAAGTCTTTTTCCTTTTTTTAGAGGAAAAATGGGCGTCCCCTGGGACCTGGGGAGACAATAACCCTCCTGTCCAGCAGGAAAGATGATTGGAGATCAAAAAGGGGTCTGCCAGACCCTCCTCTTATAACTCTTGGGTCATGTATGCTTCTTCCTTATCTAAAAGGTGCCAATTGAATTAAATCATCCCGTGATGCTGGTTCTCATGGGGAGTTCAAGGGCTTAGTTAGCACCTGTGAGGTGGAGACAATTTAGCATTTTAGGCTATAGTTTCTTAATGATTCCTTGTCTGGGACCAAGTGGGTGTATTAATCACCGGTATCAGTCAAGGGCAGCCCAAGGCCCTGGCGGTTTGTTAGTCCGTTGTTCTTTGTTGTCTGGTTTCGGCCCATTCAGGGTCAGTCTGGCTCTTGCTCCGGAGCATTAAAGACTTGTGCTAGGAGATAAGCACATCTGCGCTCTTGAGCATTCCAAGACCAAGGGCCGTTCCTTTTAACCCTTTCATGCCTGAAGCACCTTTGGGAAGCAAGATGGAGTATAGCAAAAGGTGCGGGCGGGGTGGGTCTGTCTGGCTACAATTACTTACATTAAAGTATTATTTATTTAAAGGGCATCTGCAAATGTAAAAGTGTAAATGACTGGGAGCCATGACCTAGTCCCTCTGAGGGACCGGCAGGGGGACAAGGAGCCATGGCCCACACTGACATCGTCTGAGGGTAGGTAGGGGGACCTGGAAGCCACAGCATCACCTGCCCATCCCTGCCCACTGGGACAGGCAGGGAGATTGGGAGCCACAGCCCGTTGCACTCCATGCCCCACAGGGACAGGCAGGGGGCCAGCACCCATGGTTCAGGCTTCTTTCCAACCCAGGTCAGGTGGGGACAGGAGGGGAAGGCCAGGAGCCATGGCCTGATGTGGCTATCCTCTGCAATGTCAGGCAGAGGGGCCAGTAGCTGTGGCTCCACCCTTATTCCCTGAGGCCATTTCAGGTGTTCCTTGTAAGCACACCCATACCTCCAAGACTCATGCATTTAGCTCCATCACATACTCACCCTGCACCCCTACCAGCTGCCCCCCCACCCTTAATCTTCCATCCCCTTACATCAGCCCCCCAACGCTCCCAGCTTCTATCCCTCACTCCTGTTCCCCCACCCCTTGCCACAGTTCCCCCACACTTAAACCCCTGCCCTGAGCCCCCTCATAAGCAACCTCCTGCATCCTCACTCCTTGGCCTGAGCCCCACATCCACTACCCTGACTCCTGCACCCTCCCCAGCCTGCTCTGACCCCCAGCCCCCCAACCTCCTGCCCTGCCTCCTTTCCTGAGGCCTTCTATTTAAATCAATCATGAGGCCACCATGTAAATAAACATTTACTTTTTCCTTTTATTTTTTTTAAATAACTTCAGTTAAGGGCCCAAGCAATGCCAGCTGGGTACATCTGCTAATGGTAATTGAGAAAGTATTCTGGAGATATTCCTGGCTATTAATAGGGACCGTAATGGATGCCGATTGTGGCCACTATCAGAGTCAATTTCCACTGAGTCCATAATTTCTGATAATATTCAGGATTGCTTTTTTCTGATGTCGATATCCCAGACATTTCTAAAGGAGGTTTTCCACAAGTGTGGTTTATCTTGCTTTTTGATGATAATGAAGGACAGCCTTGTGTCTTTAGTATTAACCCAGAAGTTTAATAAGAGTAAGATGAAATAAAGTATGTGAATGAACTGGAATGATTATTAATAAAATAAAATCAATAAATATTAATTATTAATAAAATACCTCAACTATATAATAAATCAAGGTATTGTTAGTTTCAGAGATGTTTCTAGGAATGGTCACCCTGTAAGCCTGTGTTTTCCACATTTACCAATATGTCTGGATCTCTAAGCCAAGGATATAGAATGGCAATGGTGTGGATCCAAATAGAAAGCAGTGTTGATGTCAAAATGACAAAAAGGGGTCTCATCCATACAACTGTGATTCTGATAGAAATTGTTCCATGATTTTATGATATATTATCTAATCATATAATTGGTGGAAGCCTTGTAAATGGTAGAGTTGTCCTTTCACAATAAATCATTGTGAGAGTTTGCTATTCTAGACCTATCCTCACAAAAATAGGTAAATCAGGCAGAAAATATTGAGAATCATGAAAAATTGAGGTAGAAAACTAGGTGCCTCATTATTGGCAACATTGGTACTTCGTAGATTTAGAAGAGTAGCTATGAATTACAGATGCAGCTTTGAATTATTTATTGGGTGTTATCAATTTTTATTATGTTGTGAAACAAAATGGTCATTTTACTACATCTTCCCTCAGAGAGCACTTATAGAATGTTTTGTTGCCTCAAATAAGCTATTTTTGTGCTCTGCTATATGAGGAAAAATGAGCAACCACATCTATGCCTAAACTGCCAAAATAATGTAAGGCACCTAGAAAGCAAACACATTTGAGTTTGTAAAGAGCTTGGAGATGTGGGTTGTTTATAGAATGTCAATGGGTAGCCCTCACTGGAGCAGCCTTTACTGGAGTGTCATGCCTACCTCATTTTTCCCTCCTTCAGATTCTTTAGAAATATTCCAGAGAGTCTTTGGGGGTGTCATTTATTGCAGAAGTCCAACTGCCATAATTTAATGTTTTCCCAGCGTAGTCAAATAATGCATGCAGCTTATACAGTCTCAGCATATTTCATCATGCTCCAGTTTTCCTGTGCAGTGCCAGCATCCCCAATGACTGCAGCAAAAGTCCTCACCTGCCCTTCCAGTAGGACAGACATCCTAGTGCTTCTGGACCATTTCTTCTAGGGGCATACTTTCAAAGGGAGAATAATTCACATTAATTGGACCTCATACTTCCTCTGGGTCCAGCTCTCTGGTCCTGGAGATAGCACTAGGTCAGCTCTGCTCCAGACCTCCTGCTTTCACTGGCTCTCCAGCACAGAGACAGTAGCCAACATCCTTTGCTGCCTTCAGCCTTTGCTACCATTCTCTGGCTTTGACATTGATCTTGCACCTGTGCTGCATTCAACACAATACTTTACAGCTTCTCAGTTTTTCACTTAGGTAGGTCAGTAGACCATCCCTTTCGCTGCCTGCATAATAGCTCCTCCCTCTCTCCAGGATGCCCTACAGAGAACCTTCTCCACAGCTTTCCCCAGAGACCTCATTTATTTTTGTGACTTTTATTGTCTGATTCTCACCAAGGTGCATGCACTGCTAACTTTATCTTACTGTCCTTTCACCCAAAGACTCAGCAAAGCCCTCTCTTCAGCCAATGTCTCTGCAGGAATAGGAGAGACAAATGAGTAGACCAGAGGTAGGCTGTGTGGAACACATGCCATCCACCATCTGCCAAGGGAGAACCCTTGAGAAAAGAAGCACAGTCCTTGCAGCTGTTCTTCAGAGTTTTACCAAAGAGCTCCAAAGGGCTACAACTGCTAAGATAGCCAAGGGAGTGGTGCTGCCAAGGAAGTGGATGGAGTCCTAGGGCAAGAACTATTGAGGAAACATAGACACTCTTTGCAGATTCCCTGATACTCTGATAACCATGTTGACCATCTCGACTGCCACAACAGTGGTGTGTGGGGCATTCAGTCTTTTCCACAAGAAGGGCAAAACCCACCCACCCTCAAGGTCTGATGTGAGAGGATCTCCTTGAGAGGATTGCTTCATCCTACTGGTTTTAAGGAACAAGGGGATGATCTAGCCTATGGTAATATGTTACACTGTACATATATATAATAGAAATTCATAATATACATGTTCTTATGTGAATTAATTTTAATTAAAAAATTACAAAATGACCATGGAAGTGTTAATTCTACTGAGAGATGTGGTGTGAATTGTAGGTCTATATTATTCTTTAGTTAATCAGTTATATATTTATTTTGACAAGAAATTATATAGCTGGTTGCAATTTTGTGGAATAAATACTGATTTTTTGCGTATCTAAACATATAATTTATGACCACAAAAGTGCAACAAGTGTTACCCTTTTGCTGAGAATTTCAACACCAGTGAAGTCCTCTTTATTAACAACTGCTTCATTTTGAAGTGTTAGAAGGGGTTTGTTTATCACATACATCCAACAAAAACTGTTTGAACCTGAATATCTCATATACAACCCATTTAAGACAAGCAGTTCAAGATTCAGATGATATATAAAAAGAACCTTAGAGGCATATTTTAGTACTGATGTGAAGAGGAGTTTTTAATATAAAACATGAGTAGAAATTGAAAGACAATTTTACAGGTAGCACAGTAATCAAAGGAAAACTAAGTACTAAATAATTTATAGATAATTGTACTTGGACAAATTTCTGCATTGAAAAGTTAAATTACAAAAAATGAAAGCATCTAGATATTTATTCATAAATCTCGCAGAAACAATATATATGAATTTGCTTTTCCTACTGAGGTAAAATGTATATTTGAATCAGTAGAAAAATAGAAAATAATAGATCCAAAAAAGGAGTGGTTCAACGTAGAATGTAATTAAACATTTACAAGCATTTTCTTGTTACTTTTTCATAGATTAAAGCCCAGAAAATTACTTCCTTGGGATTCAGTTTAAAAGTTTCAGGGTACAGGGTGGGGGTACATAAGACAGCTTAAGAAGTCCCACACCAAGATGAAAATGAAAAATAACTAACTGTGTCTGACTAAATATTTCCTTTCTACTTACAAATCTATGGCTACGTCTACACGTGAACGCTACATTGAAATAGGCTATTTCGATGAATAACGTCTACACGTCCTCCAGGGCTGGCAACGTCGATGTTCAACATCGACGTTGGGCAGCACCACATCGAAATAGGTGCTGCGAGGGAACGTCTACACGCCACAGTAGCACACATCGAAATAAGGGTGCCAGGCACAGCTGCAGACAGGGTCACAGGGCGGACTCAACAGCAAGCTGCTCCCTTAAAGGGCCCCTCCCAGACACAGTTGCACTAAACAACACAAGATTCACAGAGCCGACAACTGGTTGCAGACCCTGTGCATGCAGCATGGATCCCCAGCTGCAGCAGCAGCAGCCAGAAGCCCTGGGCTAAGGGCTGCTGCCCACGGTGACCATAGAGCCCCGCAGGGGCTGGAGAGAGAGTGTCTCTCAACCCCTCAGCTGATGGCCACCATGGCGGACCCCGCTATTTCGATGTTGCGGGACGCGGATCGTCTACACGTGCCCTACTTCGACGTTCAACGTCGAAGTAGGGCGCTATTCCTATCCCCTCATGGGGTTAGCGGCTTCGACGTCTCACCGCTTAACGTCGATGTTAACTTCGAAATAGCGCCCGACGCGTGTAGCCGTGACGGGCGCTATTTCGAAGTTAGTGCCGCTACTCCGAAGTAGCGTGCACATGTAGACACGGCTTATATGTCCAAATCTTGTGGCCTGGACATTGACTGGATTGATTAAGCCTGCTCAGGATTAAACATTTCTGAAACTTTCCTCCAGCCATGCAAAAGAGAGACCCCCTCAGCAGATAACCTCTTCAATTTAAAAATCCCCTTCTCTCTTCTCATTGGCTCATGTGGCTGCTTGCCAACAGAGAACCCACTCTTTCTGGGTTTAACCCTTTGCAGGTATTCATTCATGAAATTCATATTCATGAATTCTGAATATCTCAAACGTTTTAAATATAGACCTGAATTCTTTAAAATTTCCTAATTATAATACTCCCCAAATTGTTGATAAAATTTCTACTAAAAAGGAAAAAAAAAATCTTTCCCTTGTTTTTATAGCCAATTAATATCATTCCTTTTTTTTTTTTTTTAATTCCCAGGGTTCAGCTTTAAAATGTACATTTCCCAGGGTGCAAACTGGAACTGGGATACTACTGAGCCCTCTAGTTTATCCTCCCTACCTCCCTCCCTCTCAGACAATGATGCTGTGACAAGGTGCACACCTCTGCGGGTATGGTAAATTCACAGAGATCCACAGGCAGGAGAACACTTGCTGAACTTTGTGAATGTTTTTTTTTCCTAACCACTGATGAACTAACAATAGAAAGGCTCCAGCCAGTTCCCCAACTGCCCAACCTAGGTCTCCAGGGCTATACAAGCCTGCCCTGGTTAGAAACCTGATTCATGTAAGATTATAAGCCGTTCTGCTTCTCCCTCAATATGAAGAGGAGATATGCCAGACTTTGTTCCTGAGCAGATTTCTCAAGCATGTCAACCACCTACCCAATGTCTGAAGTAAAATTCACACCTCCACAGGTTTATTAACTACAAAAATTTAATTTAATTTGATAAATAGTAAGTGTATATAGCAAAATTCATTACCTTGGAAATAAAAGTAAATTCAAAATCTGACTTCTACACATTTGACAGTATTTGAATCAGGAAGTTCTCACCCTGATGATATATTAAGAGAGAGGTAGCCATGTTAGTCCATATTCTAACAAAACAAACCAACAGTCATGTAGCATTTTAGAGACTAGCAAAATAATTTATTAGGTGATGAGCTTTTGTGGGGCAGACCCACTTCTTCAGACCTGGAGATATAACATTTCCAGTACAGGCTGACAGTTATATAACACAGAGGTCCAAAAAATTTTTTTTAAATAAAAACTGACAAATCAGATACATAGAACTGAAAGGGTCTTTGTCTCCTGGGGGTCCGAGGTACCAGATGCTAAGTGTCCTGCCTTAGTTCATTGCATATACCAAAGGAAGGGAAACACTTCTTGTAATTAGTGAGGTAATTGCTATCTCTTTTGAGGCCAAGTGTTAATGTGTCAAATTTGAGTTCACATATCTCCCTTTGTAATCTGCTCTAAAAGTCTCTTTGTTGTAGGATGCATATTCTCAGGTCTTTAACAGAATGGCCCACTCCATTGAAAGCTCTCTGACTGGTTGTGTGTATTCAAATTCCTAATGTTTGCTCTGTGCCAAGTCATTGTTTGTCCAGTTTGTCCGATGTACACAGCAGAGGGGCATTTCTGGCATGTGATGACAGGTATAACACTGGCTGAAGTACAGGTGAATGAGCCCCTGACCTTGTAATTAACATGGTTAGGTCCAGTGATGGTATCTCCAGAATAATTATGTGGACAAAGTTGGCAATGGGGTTTGTTACAAGGAAAAGTTCCAGGATTAATATCACTGTGGTTGCTAGTCAGAATTTTCATTAGGTTACAAGGAGGCATACAGGAGAGAACAGACCTCTCATGTAGGTTGGAGGTTTTTGATGATACACTGAAGGGTTTTGAGCTGGAGACTATAGTTAATGACAAGTGGTATTCTGTTACTGCTCTTCTTGGACCTATGTTGAAATAACTGGTTTCTGGGTATTCATCTGGACTGGTCAATCCTTTTTTTTTTTTTTTTTTTTTTTACTTCTCCTGGTGGGCAAGTAAGTTTTATGAAAGCTTGGTAGAGATCTTGAAGTTTTTGGTCTCTTTCAGTATACTCAGAGCAGACGCGATTGTATCTAAGGGCTTGACAATAAACGACAGATCATGTGGTGTGTGCTGGATGGAAGCTGAAGCCCCTCTGCTATGTGCATTGGACAAACTGGACAATACACATAACAAAGAATGACTGGGCACAGAGCAGACAATAGGACTCTGAGTACACATAAACCAGTCAGTGAGCTTTCAATGGAGTGGGCCATTCTGTTAAAGACCTGAGATTATGCATTTTACAACAAAGAGACTTTACCAGCAGTTACAAAGTGAGATATGTGAACTGGGGTTCATACTCAAATTCGACACATGGCCTCAATAGAGACAGCAATTACCTCACTAATTGCAGTAACTGTTTCCCTTCCTCTGGTATTCATAATGATCTCAGGCAGGACACTTAGCATCTCGCACCCCTCACCCCCACCTCCCATCAGTTCTATGTATCTGATTTGTCAGGCTTTTTTTCTTTTTTTTCAGGGGTGGGGGTGGGGGATCTGTGTTATATAACTATCAGTGTGTACTGGAAATACTATATCTCCAGATCTGAAGGAGTGGGTCTGTCCCACAAAAAATCATCACCTAATAAATTATTTTGTTAGTCTGTAAAGTGCTGCGTGACTGCTGGCTTGGCCTGATGGTATATGTCCTTAGTACAAGCTGAGATTCTTTTTTCCAGCCTGGGACCACCTTCCCTGTTTCAAATCTTTGTCCTCCAGACATGTTTACAGCTGCTGAGTTGTGTGTGTGTGTGTGGGCAGGGGAGACCAAGTGATGATTTAACTTCCCATCTTGTATATTTTCTTCCAGTTTCATGGAAAGATCTATGCTTGTGATACGGGTTAAGCAGTCTCCATTTCCTACATGCTATCTCTGTGAAGTGTCCATTATATAACTTCCTGGGACAGTCCTCGTGAGTACGTAGTCCTTTTCATAGACTGTTAGGACATCTCCTCTACCTCCTAGCACATTTATGTAACACACAAAACAAAATTTAATTACTCCACATAAAATGACAACACACACCATATAAGAAGCTATTAATGTTAAACAGATCAAGCCTTTTAAAATGATGCCTGACAAGACATACTTTGCACAAAGCATACAATAATTATATAACTTTGGTAAATATAAGAGTGCCAGGGTACTACTTTGGAACACAGAATAAGATAGTAATTTAATAGTCAGATCTTTAAGACTTTTAAGGGTTAATTAAGTTTTTTGTACGGTGGTAATTTGTCAGTTTTAGTATTCACACTGGCATCTCTTAAGTTTAAGACTCACTTTGGATTAAATATCATGGAATCATAGAATCCTAGGGCTGAAAGAGACCTGAGGAGGTCATTGAGTCCAGCCCCCTGCCCAAAGCAGGACCAACCCTAACTAAATCATCCCAGCCAGGACTTTGTCAAGCTGGGACTTAAAACCACTAGGGATGGAGATTCCATCACCTCTCTGTCTAAAGAGTAAAACATATGGTTGGTTATATGAGTAAGGGAGACTTTTCAGACTTGCTACCTTCATTACTCACACCTCTGATTCAAAGATATTTCATGGGTCATTTCAAGCACTCATAAAATTCCCAGCTGTGGCAGTGTAACTTTAGGCAAGTCAGATCGGGCTTGATCATGTCCGTGGTGCAAGGGCTAGTATGACCGCATAGATAGGATCCACTGCAACAATGAACACAGCACAGAGCCACAGCTGTCTTTGAAGCAAAGACTCATGTATAAGTTACCACAAAACTCAGGAGAATTTCTGCCTGTAGATCTATAGGATTGTACACAGGGCAGAAGGGCCAAAATGCCGGACAAAATGTTCTTCTCTGTATTGTTTCAGAGATATGTGTTAATTGGCGGCATGGGTTTAACTTCTCCATGGAGCCTTTTATCATGCCATATGGTCAGGCTATTGACTGTGTTCTACTCCCCAGGGTGATGAGAATATTCCTACAGGGCCTCACATCCTGAGTGGAGTGCTCAAATCCACCCAGTAATAGGCTCAGTTCCTTAACATGTGATCCAAATGAAAAGATTCTAAATGTCTTCACCTGGCCTTCACTCCGGGTCCTAGTTGCACATCTGGAAAACACTGCTATTACTTCTGGCCTATCTATTTAGATTGTTACATTCTAATCAGGGGCTGTCTGTATCATGATAAGTATTTCCTTCAGGAGGTCTGGATTTAGGGTCAGGAGACCAAGGTGACTATCTGGGTAGTTGGGCTTGTGGGGCACCAGGCTGCTTTTGTTCCTGGCATCAAAAGGGAAAATAGAATGTTTGAAGTAAAAATTATCAGGTGTTGTACGTGTGGATTCATTTTTTCACTAACCACATAGAAAGGTCTGTTGTCTTGTCAAGTCTAATGGAATGTTCCAGACTTTCTAAGGACTATATTTTCCTTGAACTTCCTATAAAGTGCTCAGCCAAATTTTTCAACATATATGAAAGGGATGAATTATGCATGCAAATTACTGACAAAGGTGGATTCAAAATGCAACAAAAATAGTGTATTCAAAAGCTCAGTAAAAGAAGTGTGTGTGGGGGGTGGGGGCAGTAATCACATAATTTCTTCCCTGGGGTTTCATTTGTTCTAGGTCTGGCCCTCTATTCTGCAGAATACGAGGGTCTCATCTCCTCTGTTAACCATACATGGTATTATAATACAAAATAATAGTCCAGACACAAATATATCCATTAATCTATTGTTTCTTAAAAAGCACAATTTCAATATGCAAAATGAGAAATTACAAGCAAAAATAACATATGTATGTGCTTAGCTAGCTGATAGGTGCACTCATTTCAGGTCAGTGAGAGTACAATTACTCCCCTGTATGAAAAATTGGCCCTTCTAGCAGTTATGATTCTGTGCAATAAACGCCACCACCTTAAATTAATATTTCCATGCACCACCAATGTTAGAACAAAAATGCAGTCAAACAGCACTTTAAAGACTAACAAAATAAAGACAGAGCCAGACGAATACCCAGAGACCAGCTACTCCAAGACAGGCCCAAAAAAGCCAAGAACCGAACACCACTGGTCATCACCTACAGCCCCCAACTCAAACCACTGTAACAAATTATTAAAGACCTATGCCCATCCTTGATCAGGATGCCACACTCCAGAAGGTCCTACGTGACAGGCCTGTTCTGTCTGACAGACAGCCTCCCAACCTTATGAGGATTCTCACCAACAGCCACAGTCTATATTACAGGAACACCACTCCTGGAAGTTTTCCTGCAACAAAGCCCGCTGCCAGCTTTGTCCATATATCTTTTCTGGAGATACCATCACTGGACCTAACCAGGTTATTCACAGAATCATGGGCACATTTTCATGTTCCTCAGTGAAGATCATATTGTGCCAACAATGCCCAGATGTTTTGTATATTGGACAGACTTCAAACTCTCTTAGACAAAGAATTAATGGGCACAAAACAGACATAAAAACATTCCTGATCCACAAACCTGTTAGCTGGCATTTTAATGGAGTGGGTCATTCTGCTAATAACCTAAGAGTCTGCGTGTTACTCAAGAGGAATTTTCACAGCACTCTTGACAGAGAGGCTGCTGAACTCTCTTTTATATTCAAATTTGACACGTTAACACTTCGTTTGAACCGGGATGGGAATTATCTGGGACAATATAGGGGCTCGTTTGCATATGTGGCTTAATCTAATTCTTGACTTACCCCTTCCCCTGCTGCTTCTGCCCCTCTGCTCTCTGATTTGCTCACCTTGATAATTTTTTTTCTGATTCGTCTGCCTTGATTCCTGTTTTTGGTTCTCTGTACCTTAAATATTGAGTCTGTTCTGGTATGGCTATGGTCCAAAGAAGTGGGTGTGTCCCATGAAAGCTTACCTAAAAAATTATTTTGTTAGTCTTTAAAGTGCTACTTGACTGATTTTTTTGTTTTGATAGTATATACACTAGCAAGGCTGTCTCTCTATTACTATTCCACTATGTTAGGTCGCTGATAAGAATTTTTAAATATCCACAATGCAAAGGGATGGCGGGACAAAACTTTGTTTCTTTAATGTGGTATATTGCATCTTTTATCTTGATATAAAATATGCGTGAGATTCTTACTGTTGGAGAACTTGCAATAAATAGCTTTTATTATGAAAAATATTAGGTGTGCTGCAGCATAAAAGCAACCTAAAACCATTTATTCTGCTTCTATTTACATCATCTCTTAATTTAAAGCACCTGGGGACCATTTCAACTTGCGCACGCAACATTTCTAAGTACTATTGTCCGCAAATGTTGCATTCAGGTACCAGAATTACATGCTCCTTTCAGGAATGTTGTCTCATTTTTTCCTCATTCATTTACACTTTTACATTTGCAGATCCCCTTTAAATAAATAATACTTTAATGTAAGTAATTTAGTACTGGAGTATTTACTAGTGGAAAGACATAAAGGTAATTTTTTTTTCCTAAATGTAGACATCTTCTTGGGTTTGGGACATATAATGGGAGCAAAATAAAGGACATCACCTGCTACAGATTCCTAATAAGTATTAAGTGAAGGGTTAGATTTTGATTGCTGATAAGAAGGGGACTGTAATCAAATAGTAGGAAGTCTTGTGAGTGAGACACTTTAGCATCAAAATGCTAATGAAGTGAAATTCTACTATCTTTCAAACATTTTTAAAGGCAGAAGGGAACACCCACTGCATATTACACCCAAAAAATATCAAATAATTTCTGCATCCAATAAATAACTTGTGTCTGAACTATCCCAGACCTGATAGAAAAAAGAGATCTGGTCCTAATTTAAAGTAGCTGATGATAGAGAGTCTAACCTGATCCTGAGTATATTATTCCAAAATATAATTAGCCTCAGTGTTTAAAGAGTTTTTCATATTTCTACTTTGAATATTTGTAGCTCCAACAGTTTTTGGATTTTGATACATCCTTTTCTGTTGAATGAAAGAATACTCTTCCCTCTCTTGCACTAAGCAGAAGCTTTTCATGCAGACAGTTTGGGCCAATATTTTCCGTGGATTATCTGGATTTGAGCAGGTGTATGATAAGAGGATAGGCCCCTGAAGAGGTGTCCTGCTATTTGTCATTTCTTTAAAAACATTTTTTCAGAGCTCCATTTCAAATGTTAAATCTTGCTCTGAGGAGAGGATCAGGTAGAGCTTTGTTCTCTCACAGCAATTTTGATCCACACATCAACTAATTACACTAATCTATGTTCAATACATAGTGTTTTTTTCAGTAATCTCTGATAGATATATTGAGCATAATATGCTTTTCATTACAATTTAAAATTTAATGAAATTTGTTGATTTTATATGCATGTTTCAGTAAGAAACTGATTTAAAACTCTTTAAATCAAATATTGAGAGGAGACTTCACTTTTTGTGACATCTATCAAGAAAGAAAAAGGTGAATGGTACATATGTAAATCCACAGTGTGGGAAAAAAGTAATGGCCATAAAGCCAATTTTGTGATGTCTGAGAAGTGAGAATCTTAACTGAAAAATGTGGCTATACATATTGGCCACATATAGAGTATAGTATTTGAGGTGATATGAAATTTGTGATTGCTCTTGGTTATAAAAAAATGGGAATGATATACTGCTGTTCTTCTATATGTTGGATATATTTTATGTCTAATATCAGATATGAGGAAAAGTACCCAAAATTTACTTGAGTAAAAATGCAGCTGTTTTGGGTAGAATGTACTTAAGCTCAAGTCACCTGTGTTCCACTGGAAAACTATCTGAGAAAAAGTATACACAAACATGCACACACATCACATGTAGATTGTACTCAACGATCCAGGAGTGAAATAATTTGCACTTTTATTCAAGTAACGTTGTAGGTACTTTTCTCACCTCTGCAAATACTATCTATTTCCATGGTAATTCAAATCTCAGATAGTATTGTTTGTTTAGTTCGTATATTAAATGACAAACATGTTAGATTTGTAAACACCAGAAATCATATTCATTGATGGATATAGATGTAGGATAAATATTAGTGTTTTTATCTAGCTTGCTTTGACATCAATGATAAACTCTTTTGCCTGGTTATTCTCTCTCTTCAGGAAGACATCAAAACAAATTGAAATAGTGCATGTAGATATCTGAGATTTGACATATGCATTTCTTATACTCAACCCCTAAAATTCAGTGAGAATAGGTCACACACAGATCCTTTATTGCAGTGTGTTGGTCATGACTGGCTGAGGTCTGCAGGAGTAAAAATTGCAGGGTGGACATCTGTGCTCAGGTTGGAGTCCGAGCTCTGGGCCTCAAGGGGGATGGTGGGAGATGGAAGAGGTGGGGGAGGGTCCTGTCTCAGAGACTGGCCTCTAGTCTTAGCCCAAATATCTGCCCTGAACTTTTTACATCCAGATCCTGAGACTCACAAGTTTGAAGAAATGAAACCAGGCACTGAGACTTGAAGATGTAGAGTTTGTTTTGTTTTTGTTTTGAAGTCACAGAGTAGATGGATGCTGGAAGTTTTGCCATGGACTCCTGTGGGCACAAGAACAGACTCCCGCTCTTTAAATATTTCCATTTTCTGGTGCTGCAAAAATATCAATACATACTTGAAAAACTTTTTCAGTTAGTTAGTGCTTTCATGTAAATGCCAGGTTCATGTTGACGGACATACATATTCCCAGGTAAGTGACCATTTTATTTAACATCAGAAAATTTAATTAATTAACATGACTTGCAAATGTTTCAAATGGAATGCAAAGTGCACCAAACTATTAAAACAAGCATAAAAGGAACCATGTTTGGCTTAATGGGTTTGAAAGGCATTCGGTGAGGACTCAAGCAGTTATTCATAATACTAAACCTAGAAAACATTGACTTAATGACTGGAATAAAATGCAAAGAAATAATGCACTTTGGATCTGTTGCAGCTTTATTTGAAATAAAAAATGCTGTAAAAAGATGAAGCTGCTTGTTGGTTCAGTGGTAGGAAGTTTTCTCCATTTTATGACCCTTATTCCCCTGAGAGAGAGAACTTTCAAAATTTTATATCTGAATCTGTGGCATCATCTTGCTGAGCCTTAGGGCAAATGCAGCTCCCAAATCTTAATAGAAAGTGAACAAAATGAGCATTTGAACCCCTGCTGGTGTATGCAGCAAAAGTTAGATATCTGAATTCTTAGAACCTATGAAAAGTGATTGCGAGTGAGAAACCTGCTGTTTTCTCTTCAAACATTGCAATAATGTGTAAATTAAACTATATAAGGAAAGGATAACTCTGAAAAGCAGCTTGGATTCTGTTTTAACAAGATGGATTGCTGAGGAACAGGTGATAATTATACAATTGTTAACCAAAAATTACAATAATTTAACAGTTTAATCTACTAAGGAATAGCTTGGCCAGAATTTACCACAAACTGGAGCTTTACAGCTGACAATTAAAATGGTTAGCCATGTGTGTGCCTCTGTGTGGAAGGCTCAATGGATCTGTCACTACGGGGATTCATTTTCCATCCTCTGCCTCAGCAAAAAAGGCACACAGTTGGCTGCCTTAGTAGGAACCCCAGATTTCAACTAGAGATTTGGAATGGATTTACTCACATAAACCAAGCTGGGCTGGGTAGGGCTTGGAACTCCTAGTGCACAGCCCAGTTAATTGCATTTCAAGATGAATAAAGGATTTGACTTTATTGGTGACTTACATGCAAATGTTGGGAGGGGTTTTTTTTTTGCCTTTCCAGCTCTTCTTGACTGATTGGTAAACAAAACAAGGAAACAAACAGAGAAAAATATTTAAAAATTGAATTTCTGAAAAGCAGGAGGACAAGCCATACTATCTTTTTCAAAAGGGGCATTGCTTCGAAGATCACAGGTTGTCACATAGATTTGCATTTGTAGATTGCTCAGAGAGTGGACACCACACTTTTTCAGTGATCTTCATTCTGAGGATGCTGATGCACTTATGTGAATTGGAGGAATATCAGTTCTTCAGCAAAGGTACAAAATTTAATTTTGACAGCGGTTACCACTATGAGCTCAGTTCTGTCAGGTGCTGAGCACTGTGCTCCCCTCATGTGAAGCAGTTAAGCTTAACATTAAAGTCAATGTAACTACTCATGGACTAATCACACATACTTGAAATTTTTGCCTTTATTAGCAGATTTTTCAGTACCTGCTGCACAGAAAATGGTTAACATTTCAATAATCCATTAATTAGACTAATATTACGTTTTATACAATCAATATTTCTGTTTTAATAATATTAGGCAGCTTAAAACATTTGAAGGATTAAAATAAAGGCTTTGGTTCTGTGCTGAACATTCATCAGTGTTTATCTTGGTGTTGGCCTAAATTCAGTTCACCTTTAACTGGTAATTGTTATGTAATGTGCCTGATTATGGACGTATTCTTGCCCCCATTGAAAGGAATGACAGCATTATCTAGAGGCGTACCAATGCCAGATAACCTCTGTACACTGTAGTTGAGGAGCAGCTCTCAGAAATAATTTGAGGAATGGCAGAAAAATAGTGCGTGTACCAGAGCTGATGTTGCCATACTGTCATACCTGAGTCAGTGATGTAGGGTTTGCACAGCTAAAGTAAAATCAAGTTACATAAAAAGAAAAGGGAATCATAATTTAGGAAAAGATTTCTGTGAATTGTATTGTATTCAGAGGAAGTTTAAATAAATGTCTGTCACTGTAGTGTGTCAGTAACAGAGATGAAGCCGTGCTAGTCTATACACTATCAAAACAAAAAGCAGTCAAGTAGCTTGTCTGCATACTTGGCTCAATCTAATTCTTGACCTTCCCCCCCACACCCCTCCACTCTCTGATTTGCTCACCTTGATTATCTTTTTCTGGTTTGTCTTCCTTGCTTACAGTTTTTGGTTCTCTGTGCCTTAAATATTGAGTCTGTTCTGGTCTGGCTATGGTCTGAAGAAGTGGGTCTGTCCCACAAAAGCTCACCTAATAAACCATTTTGCTAGTCTTTAAAGTGCTACTTGACTGCTTTTTATTTTGTAGTATATCAGTTACAATGAAGAACCAGATTTCATGATTACATACCAGAGCCACAAGCTTCTTTTTTAAAACTGCTATAAAAAGAGCTGGATTAGACCAATGAATAATCTAGCTAAGTAGCTTGTCTTCTTCCAATAGCCAGTGTCAGATATTACTGTGCCACCCAAGCTGACTACTTCTTGCTTTTCAGCCTCTGCTCCTCTCCAAATTGAGTCTACTGTCTAATAAGCAGTCAGCAAGTTAAAGTTCCTTCCCTGGGCTAGGTATCTCTGGTTAACACATCTGGCAAGCTTGCTTCAGGAGTGCCACAAGGCTCAGTTCTGGGGCTGGTGTTGTTCAACATCTGTACTAATGACCTGGATGAGGGACTGGATTGCACCCTCAGCAAGTTTGAGAACGACACTAAGCTAGGGGGAGAGACAGATACATTGGAGGGTAAAGAAAGGATCCAGAGTGACCTGGATAAATTGTAGGATTGAGCCAAAAGAAATCTGATGCAGTTCAACAAGAAGAAGTGTAGAGTCCTGCACTTGGGACAGAAGAATCCCAAGCATTGTTATTGGCTGGGGATTGATGGGCTAAGCAGAAGTACAGCGGAAAGGGACCTAGGGGGTTTGGTAGATGAAAGGCTGGATATGAGTAAACAGTGTGCCCTTGCAGCCAACAAGGCTAACAACATATTAAGGTGAATTATGAGGGACATTGCAAGAAGATCTAGAGAAGTGGTTATTCCCCTCTATTCGGTACTAGTGAGGCCACATCTGGAATATTGTGTCCAGTTTTGGGCCTACCAGTATAGAAAGGATGTGGATGTGCTGGAGCAGGTTCAGTGGAGGGCAATGAAAATGATTAAGGGGCTGGAGCACATGACCTATGAGGAGAAGCTGAGGGATTTGGGCTTATTTAGTTTACAGAAGAGAAGACTGAGGAGCGATTTAATAGCAGCCTTCAACTTCCTGAAGGGGAGCTCTAAAGAGGATGGAGAGAAATTGTTCTCAGTGGTGACAATGGCAAAATAAGGAGCAATGATCTGAAGTTACAGAATGAGAGGAGTAGGTTGGATGTTAGGAAAAACTACTCCACCAGCAAGGTGGTGAACCACCGGAATGTGTTGCCTAGAGAGGTGGTGGATTCTCCAACTCTAGAGGTTTTTAAGTCCTCGCTGGGATGACTTAGTTGGGGTTGATCCTGCTAGAATCAGGGGGCTGGACTAGATAGAATCATAGACTCATAGAAGAGTAGGACTGGAAGGGACCTTGAGAAGCCATCAAGTCCAGCCCCCTGCCCTCATGGCAGGACCAAGCATTTTCTAGACCATCCCTGAAAGCCATCTATCTAACCTCTTCTTAAATAGCTCCAGTGATGGAGATTCTACCACCTCCCTTGGCAATTCGTTCCAGTGTTTGATCACCCTGACAGTTAGGAACTTTTTCCTAATGTCCAACCTGAACCTCCCCTGCTGCAATTTCAGTCCATTGCCTCTTGTTCTATCCTCAGAGGCAAGGAAGAACAAGTTCCCTCCCTCTGCCTTATGACAGCCTTTTAAATACCTGAAAACTGCTATCATGTCCCCCCTCAATCTTCTCTTTTCCAAACTAAACAAGCCCAATTCTCTCAGCCTTCCTTCATAGGTCATGTTCTCTAGACCTTTGATCATTCTCATTGCTCTCCTCTGGACCCTCTCAAATTTCTCCACATCCTTCCTGAACTGCGGTGCCCAGAACTGGACACAATACTCCAGCTGAGGCCTAACCAGCGCAGAGTAAAGTGGGAGAATGACTTCTCATGTCTTGTTCACGACACACCTGTTAATGCATCCTAGAATCATGTTTGCCTTTTTCGCAACAGCATCACCAGCATCACCTCCTGAAGTCCCTTCCAGCTCTATGATTCAAGCCTCTCCTAGGGAAGCTCACTCATGTCTTCTCATTCTTTTAACTCCTTCTTCTCACTCCACTATACATACATATAAATGACTTTTACTGGCAGTAAACCCTGTGTTCATAGCTTTCAAAGATGTGAAACACCATGTGGTTAATTAATTAGGTTAAAGATAAAAATCATTTTATCTGTTAGAAGTTTATTTTTAGAAGTTCATTCAGTTAAGCCATTTCTTGGAAAAATGCTTAGCCTTAGTAATCATCTGGATATTTCTAATTGTTCAGTATTTTTTTACACATTTCTTATCTGAATGGAAATCTAACATGGAGCTTATGAGAATTATCATGCAAATAAGTTCTGTATTTATTATTATTCTTATTATTAGTATTAGTATTAGTATTAGTATTAGTATTAGTATTTCCCTTGCCTTTTGCCACTCCTCACAATCATCAACAAAAATTAATAAGCATGATAGTGTAATATCTCTGTTTTTCTTTATCTTTCCACATTGTGTGAAAATATATTTTTCATGAATAAATTTTCACATTTCATTGAACAGCTAGTGTTAGTGATGGCAACAAGTACAGTTTGATCAGTACAATTTGATCCCATAAACCTGTGGGTAGAAAAACGCTTTTGGGACTACTTGTTCTTTATTAACGGCTTTTCTTCACTGACAGTCAGTACTATATTTTTGAAACTATCGGTGCAGTAAATAGCCTAATAGCAGATGATTAGACGTGTTAGGGAGGAGAAAAAATATAATAAATAGGATATCCAAAGGGGTGATGGGCTAAAAATATCTTAAAAATATTCCTTAGAAATATTCTTTAACTTTTAGGCTACGTCTACACTAGCACACTATAGCTGCGTCTACACGTGCACGCTACTTCGAAGTAGTGGCACCAACTTCGACGTTAGGCGGCGAGACGTCGAAGTCGCTAACCTCATGAGGAGATAGGAATAGCGCCCTACTTCGACGTTCAACGTCGAAGTAGGGACCGTGTAGACGATCCGCGTCCCGCAGCGTCGAAATTGCTGGGTCCTCCATGGCGGCCATCAGCTGGGGGGTTGAGAGATGCTCTCTCTCCAGCCCCTGCAGGGCTCTATGGTCACCGTGGGCAGCAGCCCTTAGCCCAGGGCTTCTGGCTGCTTCTGCGGCAGCTGGGGATCTATGCTGCAGGCACAGGGTCTGCAACCAGTTGTCAGCTCTGTGGATCTTGTGTTGTTTAGTGCAACTGTGTCTGGGAGGGGCCCTTTAAGGGAGCGGCTGGCTGTTGAGTCCGCCCTGTGACCCTGTCTGCAGCTGTGCCTGGCATCCCTATTTCGATGTGTGCTACTTTGACGTGTAGACGTTCCCTCGCTGCGCCTATTTCGATGTTAGGCTGAGCAACGTCGAAGTTGAACATCTACGTTGCCGGCCCTGGAGGACGTGTAGACGTTATTCATCGAAATAGACTATTTCGATGTCGCAACATCGAAATAAGCTATTTCGATGTTGGGTGCACGTGTAGACGTAGCCTATGTCGAAGTTGCCTATTTTGAAGTAAGAACATCAGAATAGGCTACTTTGATGTGTATCATCTACACATCCTCCAGGGCTGGTGCCATCGACGTTCAACGTTGAAGTAGTGACAGAGAACGTCGAAAGGAACCACCCTGGAAGGAAATGTGGAGCATCCACACACACAAGCACTCCGCATAGAAATAAGGGGCCAACAAAGCCCCAAGCTGCTCCCTTAAAGGGCCCCTCACAGACACACTCAGACTGCACAGCATGAGATTCACAGAGCCAACAACTGGTTGCAGACGCCCTGCAAGCAGCATGGACCCCCAGCTGCAGCAGCAGCAGCAGCAGCCAGAAGCCCTGGGCTAAGGGCTGGTGCATGGGGTGACCATAAAGCCCTGCAGGGGCTGGACAGAGCATCTCTCAACCCCTCAGCTGATGGCAGCCACGGAGGACCCCACTATTTCAATGTAGCGGGGCGTGGATCATCTACACACGCCCTCCTTTGATGTTCAACATCAAAATAGGGCGCTATTTCCATCTTCAGATGGGAATAGCAATTTTGACATCTCGCCACCTAACGTCGATTTCAACGTCAAAATAGCACACAGCACGTGTTGACACAACGCGTGCTATTTCGATGTTGTGCTGGCTACTTCAAAGTAGCCAGCTAGTGTAGATGCACTCATAAAGTTATTTGCAAATACTTGGTATGAGAAATTATATAAGTATGATGGAAATGGGACATCACCTGGAAGACATATGAATTGAAGTTGGATAAGACCCTTCATGCGTGCATTTTCACTAATACACCTTGTAAAGTTTGACTCTCAGACTGCTACCATGATAAATTAAGCAGATTGCCTAAAGAGTATGCTTACTGCTTGGCTGTTCTTCTGATGCCCATGGCAGCTGATATGATGAGAAAATAATTGTTTGATTTATTTACTTATCTACTCAGCTTATAAGTGGTTGTGTGTATTTGGCCATAACATTTTTAAATTAATTCCAGTAAAATAATAGACTATAGTTTCACAAAATACTCATCAACTACAACAATGGATAACTATGATCTGTAAATAACATTTATTAGCTTCCAGACTGTAATATACAGCTAGTTAATAAATAATTAACAAGGAAGATTTTTTGAAATACTCTTGAATTATGTTTTTAGGTAGAGTCTTTAGGAAATAGAGTTTGCTCCTTTGAAAATGGCAGTGACATCCAATCTTTTGTAGACATGGGACCAGACCCAAGCTCAATAAATGTCAAAATGGGCTTTTCTATTAACTTTGCATCAACCTGTGATCTCTGACAATGAGGCCATGAATATTTTCTTGTTTCACCATATTTAGAATCACCTTACTATAGCAGAGCAGAGAAAAACTCACCTGTGTAACTCAGGAATCTGTTCTCTGGTTATAAAATCATGCTGTATAAGTCAGATTTTTTCCCTCCCTTTAGGCTAACGTTAACAAAGGGGCCGCTCTTGCAAAGGAGTGGGAAAATCCTTTGCACCATGAGGAATGGCTGCCTGAAAGCTGAAGTTGTTGCAGACTGAAAGGATTAACTGAGCCCAAGAAGAAGACTGGAAGTTTCTGGTGGTTACCAAGCATACCCAAAGGAAATTGTTTCTCATAAGAGGGAAGGTAAAGTGAAACTTTCAAGTCCTAATTCTGCATAAGGTAACTCTCTGCTACAATTACTCTTTCATTAAGAAAGAATAATCCTGTGCTTTTTGGTGTGAGGGAAGAAATAAATGTCCGCAGATTACATTGGGACAGTGTATTTCTAAGGAGAGATTGGAGCAAGAAAGCAAAAACATGTGCCTTAAACCAAAACACAACACACTCCCTATCTCACATCTACATTTCCCAAGATTAAAAGACATGTACATAACTGTTGTTACTGACAAATCAAAAAGTCCTTATTTGCATGGCTTGCACAAAAATGTCAAACAAATTTTCCTGATACCTTACTTCTAACTGCTCACTGCATAGCTACGTCTACATGTGAAGCCTACATCGAAGTAGCCTATTTTGATGTGGAGACATTGAAATAGGCTATTTCGATGAATAACGTCTACACATCCTCCAGGGCTGGCAACGTCGATGTTCAACATCGACGTTGCGCAGCACCACATCGAAATAGGCGCAGCGAGGGAACGTCTACACGCCAAAGTAGCACACATCGAAATAGGGGTGCCAGGCACAGCTGCAGACAGGGTCACAGGGCGGGCTAGCGCTTCTGGGGCAACAGTTAGCCGCTCCCTTAAAGGGCCCCTCCCAGACACACTCAGCCTGCACAGCACGCGGTCTGCAGAGCCATAGGCACGCAGACCTCGGGCAACGCAGTCATGGACCCCCAGCAGCAGCAGCAGCAGCAGCAGCAGCAGCAGCAGCCGCAGCAGCAGCCAGAGGTCCACCCAGCCGCCCCTGCAGGAGCAGGGCGAGCCCTGCTCCATGCCATGCTGGAGGCAGCTGAGCACCTCCTTGCCACACAGGAGGAGCGGCCCGCAGGGGAGGAGGACTCAACCCCCAACCCTGCAGCACCCCGACCCCCCTCCGCCTCACACGCCACCAGCTGTGGAGCTACCCCACCAGCACCGACTGGTGGGAGCGGCTGGTGCTTGGGGAGTGGGACGACGACCGCTGGCTCAGGAACTTTAGGATGAGTCGGCAGAAACTTATGGAGCTATGCCAGTGGCTCACCCCTGCACTCAGGCACCAGGACACCGCCATGCGGCGTGCCCTCCCAGTGGAGAAATGGGTCGGCATCGCTGTCTGGAAGCTGGCCACTCCAGACAGCTACCGATCCATGGGACAGCAGTTTGGCGTCAGCAAGGCCACCGTCGGGACTGTCCTCATGTAGGTAAGAGGACCCATGGGGGGAGCAGGGGAGGCAGCCCTGGCAGGGCAGGGGGGCCCTGCAAGGGGAGGGCCATGCACACCCTGCTCACCCCTCATTGGTGCTGTCCCATGTGCTTCCCCTGAAGGTCGTGTGCGCCATGAACACCATGCTCCTCCACAGGCTCGTGAGGCTTGGGGACCCAGATGCCACCATCACGGGCTTTGCCACCCTGGGCTTCCCAAATTGCTTCGGGGCTCTGGATGGGACTCACATCCCCATCCACGCCCCGGTGCACAGTGGAGGACGCTACATAAACCGGAAAGGCTACCACTCAGTGGTCCTCCAGGCCTTGGTGGACAGCCGGGGCCGTTTCCAGGACATTTATGTGGGCTGGCCTGGCAGCACCCACGACGCCCGGGTTTTCTGGAACTTGGGCCTGTGCCGCCGGCTGGAGATGGGGACCTACATCCCCCAGTGGGAGATCCCTCTGGGGGACTCCACCATGCCCCTCTGCGTCATCGCAGATGTGGCATACCCCCCCTCCGGCCCTCGCTCATGCACCCGTACACGGGCCATCTCTCTGCCAGCCAGGAGCGCTTCAACCAGCGCCTGAACCACGCACTCCAGGTGGTGGAGCGCTCATTTGGCCGCCTAAAAGGGCACTGGAGATGTCTCCTCACCCGCCTGGATGCGGGCCCCACCAACATCCCCCAGATTGTGGGTGCGTGCAGCGCCCTACACAATCTGGTGGTGAGCAAGGGGGAGGCCTTCTTTCAGGGCTGGGCTGTGGAGGCCGGCAGGGCCGAAGTGCAGCCACCCGCTGCCCCCAGTCACCAGGTGGACCCCGAAGGGACCTGGGTCCGGGAGGCCCTGCGGGCCCACTTCGATGAGGTCGCGGGGTGAACGCTGGCAGGCCCCCCACTGCCCCCCCCATCCTCCACAACACTCCCTGCCCCTACGCCCACACCACGGAGCACCCAACAGCACACCCCCCACACTTTTCCTGGACAAATAAAAGCAGACACTGTTCTAATACTAACTATATACAGGAACTTCTAACTAACTTAAATATGAAAAGTGTATGTATATATTAATAAAAAAAAACAGGGATAACAAGGAAGGGGAAAACTATTTACGGGGCGGGGAGGATCAGACTGGGCAAACGGGGGGCACAAATAAATAAATACAAACTATATACAAAGCAAAGAACAAAAGAGTGGGGGGAATATATACAATGGGGGGCCATGTCCTGGGCCCCACGCCCCTATAGTCCAGCACTGGGGGTGGGCGGCCGGGAGCCCCACCTCGGACGTAGCCCTGTCCGGGGCTGGCTGGGGGCCGGGCGGACCAGCAGATATGGCCAGCGAGTGTCAGCTGGCCCCAGGTCTCCCTCGTCGGAACGGCCCTCGGTGGCGGGTGGCGGGGCGACGGCGGACGGCACGGTGACGACAGGAGCAGTGGGTGGCGTGGCGGGTGGAGCAGTCAGGGCAGGTGCAGTGGCGGCCGGCGTGGCATGGGGGGGCCATGTAGTCCGCCATGCGGTTAAAGGTCTCCATGTAGGCCCCCCATGACTCTTGGCGCCAGGCCAGCGCCCGCTCCTGGAGGTGGAGGTGGCGTTGCTCCACCCGCAGCCGCTGCTCCATGACCTCCACCTGCCGGCGGTGGAGGGCCAGCAGCTGGGGGTCCATTACCTTTGGGTGGTGGTGCTGGGTCCACCGTCTTGCCCGCCGTGGGGCCGGTCAGTCCTCCGCCGAGGGGCTGGCCTGGAGAGATGGCCCCGGAGGGGGATTCCGGGACCACTGACGCCTCGCCAGCGCTCTCCGGTCCTTCCGATGGTGCAGCTGTGGAACACAGGAGGGGGGGAAGAAGAGTGGAGACAGGCATTAGTGTGGGCTCCGAGCCATGGCCCTTGTCCCCGCACCCCTGTGCTGCAGGTTCCCCATCCCCGTCCCTGGGAGATGCTGCTGTGATGGGGTTCAAGGGTCCCCCTGCACTGCACCCCCGTCCCCCGGCGGAAGTGACTGTCACTTCACTCAGCAGGGTCTGACAGGAGAGGTTTCTTAGGCAACAGATGCCCAGTTTCTCCCAGAAGTGACAGTACAGCAGTCAGAGACAGTCCTTCCAACCCGTCCTGGGGAGAAGACCCTGAGGGGTGCCCCTCTGGGGTGTAGCTTTCCCCCTCCTCAGTCTGGCTGCCTTCTAGCTCTCCCTTCCCCTAGCCTCTAACTGCGGCCCCCGATTCAAACCCAGCTCGGCTCCTCCCTCCTCTTTGTTCAGGGCAGAGGTGTAACCTGCCAGTTGTAGCCCCAGGATCATCCTTAGCCACTGGGAGCTATTCAGCTTGTTGCTCATATCTAGCCTGAGACTCGCATTTGCACTCCCCCCACTCCATCACATGCTGCTGCTGCTGCTGCTGCTGCTGCTGCTGGGTGTCCCACTCCCTCCTCCCGGGGGACCCTAGAGGTTCCGCTCCCCCATGCCCCGGGGATGGGGCATGGCACTGTCGTGCTGGGGGTTGGGCAGGGGCTGATGCACTCCTGTGAGGGACATGGCACTGCTGTCCTTGGGGCCATGGCCATCTGGGCATGTGGAGGGCCCTGGACACATATCTATTACCCCCGGCCCTGAACCCCGGGGGTGTACACCGGGGGGGTACATACCTGTAGGTCCACTCCCATGGTTGGGGGACACCCGGGGAGTGGATGCCCGGCTGCTGCTCCTCGATGGCAGGAGGATGTGCAGGCCAGTGTCGGTGGAGGAGGAGTCCCCCTCCTCCTCCTCCTCCTCCTGCTCCGGTGCCCCGGGGGTGGGCTCCAGGGGGGGCCCCCGGGGTGCGGGGCTTACCTCTGGGGCGGACTCCGTCTCCGGGGCCTGCTGGGGCTCCTCAGCTGAGGTATCAAGAGTGGCCAGAGGGGAGGAGGTGTGCCGGGGACCCAGGATGTCCCTGAGCTCCCTGTAAAAGGGGCAAGTGACGGGGGTGGCCCCAGATCGGCCGGCCGCATCCCAGGCCCGGGAGTAACCCTGCCGCAGCTCCTTGACTTTACTCCGGACATGGTCCAGAGTGCGGGCAGGGTGACCCCGGGCGGCCAGGCCCTCGGCCAGCCGAGCGAACGCATCCACGTTCCGCCTCTTGCTCCCTATTACCTGGAGCACATCCTCCTCACTCCAGAGCCCCAGCAGGTCCCGCAGCTCGGCCTCCGTCCAGGAGGGGCCCCGCTGCCGCTTGCCGCCCTGGCTGCCAGCCTGAGAGCCCTGGCTGCCCTGGCTCCCCTTGGGGGGGGTCCCTTGGAGGCGCTGGGGGGGCTGCCGCGCAGCCATCGCAGCTGGGGTGGCTGTCTGTGCTGGCTGAGGAACGTGCAGGCTGGCCGCGTGTCTGGGCTGCCCCCTGCACGTCCTCTCAGCTTCCTGCACAGGAAGGGAGGGGGCGGGGACCTTTCAGGGGCCGCTCCACGCGGCCACCATTGAGCTCAGGGGCTGGAGAGAGCGTCTCTCAGCCCCTCAGCTAATGGCCGCCATGGAGGACCCCGCAATTTCGATGTTGCGGGACGTGCAACAACTACACGGTCCCTACTTTGACGTTGAACGTCGAAGTAGGGCGCTATTCCCATCCCCTCATAGGGTTAGTGGCTTCGACGTCTCGCTGCCTAACATCAATGTTAACATTGAAATAGCGCCCAACACGTGTAGCCGTGACGGGCACTATTTCGAAGTTAGTGCCGCTACTTCAAAGTAGCGTGCACGTGTAGACACGGCTCATGTGTGCATGTGAGAGAGAAAAAGTGCAGACACATAGTCTTGTGATAAGAAGGAGCCAACACATGAAGTTAATTATTTGGAAACCAAAGAGTCCAATTAAGAGTCCTTAGTGACCATTAATAACAATTAGCGTGAAAGGCAAATGATCCTCCGTTTGTATTACTAATTAAACATCATGAAATGAATATAAATTAAATGCTCCTAATTTAAACTGCCATCAAGTTGTCAGAATATGTACACAAATAGAGGCACAAATTATGCTGACATCAATATAATTCAAGAAAATTCAATACCTGAGTACTAGGTGTTCTGGCTCCTTGTGGAATTCATAACCCTCTGGGAGAGAGTTAGGCACCCAAGAATGGGATTCACAAAGCCTGCAAGCTGAGCTGGAAACTGCCAGTGTTAGCCAGCTGGAAATCCTGTGGTGAGGCAAATGGCATAAACTCTAATTCGGTGGGGTTTTTTTGTGCCAGTTCTTGTTTGTACTGAGTTCTGGCACCTTGGCTTCCCCAGCCATGGGATTGGCTGGGGATGGGAGGGGAGGGGGGAGCTGGAAACAGTCTGCATGTCTTTGTGGCCCCTTGGGGTGTTTGTCCCTGCACACTGTCACAACCCCAAGTACAAACTTTCCCATTGGCCATAAGTCCCAGCCTATGAAAGCTGTGGAGGCTATGCCTGTGGACAGTTGTCTGCAGAGATTCCGTGACCACCTCTTCCCCCACCTGACCTAGGAACTGCCATGAGAGAGGTGTGCAGATTGCTTTTGGGTGCTGGCCATGGTAAGCTTTGCCCCCCTCATTTCATTGTGAACCCTAACCCCTGCCCCAACCCAGATCCTGCACCCCAACCCCGTCCTGGTGTGTAACCCCTCACCCCCTCCTGCATCCAACCCCCCCCTTCCATCTAGAGCACGCACTGATTCCAAACTCAAACTCCCTCCCAGACCCTGTATCCCAAATCCATTCCCTAACTCAGACTCCTTCTCAGAGCCTAAAGTGGTTGGGGGTGTGACCTGGGACCTCTTCAAGGCACCATTAAAAATATACAAACTTGCTGAACCTGGAAACTAACCCAAGGTTGGCAGGAAGGTTTTCCCTATACTGTTTGAGTTCAATAATTTTTCAGTTATCGATTATTAGCTTTGATGCATCCTTGCATATTAGCCTTCCCTGTCCACTTACAAATGTTACCAGCCTTTTATGTTGCTAGCTTCAACCTGTGAAAGGAGGCAGCAAAAGAGGGAATTAAGATCCAAGGCTAAGGGCGGGGAGAGCAAGTTGGAAGACAGATAGTCAAGCTGTTCTTTGTTCCTTTGTAAATTAAAGGAATTCACCTTAGATTATTTGGTCGGTTTTTGCGCATATTCACTAGGAATCTGATTTCCTGGAAGGGAAAATTCCTCAATTTTTCTCCAAAGCTAAATTGTACCAAGGTGAAGCTGTACATTTCTTCTCAAAAAGGCGGTGCTGATAGAAGAAGCCTCAATAAATTGTATAAGGTTCTTGTGTGCCCCCAATTGTCTAATCTTATCTTAAGGAAAAAAACAGTATCTCTGTGACCCAGAGAGCTGGTGGACATGAAAAGAACATAATAAATTTTTCACAGGCTGACATACTTCAAGATTCTGATTCCAACTCTAATGTTATGCTTCATTCACAATAAATATATTTCTCCTAACTGACTTTGCAGACACCCCCCTAGGAAGGGGCTAACAACTTTGTAAGGATGTCAAGAGCCCTCTGCTGAATCATAGGAGTAGCAGTTGTCAAAAATAACTATAAGAGAGAAATATGATTCATGGAAGAACACAAATGTATGCTTGTAAAAATAAGCCCTTAAAGTACCACAGCTGGTACTGCATGGTTGACTTAACATTTTCTTTCATTAAATCAAATCCTTAAAGTTGATTTTTTCCCTAACACAAACATATAAATAAAGGTTCTGTTTAAAAAAGAAAACCAAAGTCTACCACTGTGTGTGTGTGTATCACTTTGATTATCCTTTTATTTGTTTGTGACTCATTTCCACAATGTGTGTGTTTATGCTGTGTCTTAAAGAATGCAGCCCAGATCCCAAATGGGTTCTTAGCACACTATCACCATAGAAATCAGTTATAATCTGCCACAGTCATCTCCACAACACACATTCAGAGACATTTTCATGATAATGGAAGAAAGCAAAATGATTTGTGCCCACCTATTACCAGTGGGTGCCTAATGTAAATAAATAAGTAAATAAATAAATCAGTTCACATGCTGTATGTATTAAACTTCCCTAATGAATATTGGCCATTGGAAAAATGTGGTCTTAATATTATGTAATGTCCTTTTCAGTGCTTCTTTTGGTTAATTATCCAGATTGTATCAGTACATGTACAAACTGGAGGCTAACAGGCATGTATTACTGTAGTTGTCAATACTACTGACTCCAAAAATCACAGTAGTGGAACCCTATACCTTTCTGCTGTTGTGCATAAGGTGACAAGTCCTGGTGATGTAGCTTGCAGTTTACAATGCCAAGCTCTGTTCATTCCTCTTCTACACATAAACTTTCTTAAGCTGGTAAACTACAATTGGCAGTAATTTGCTCAATAATTTTACCCTGGAATTTTTAATAACACATTCTTAAGAAAAAAGTTTTATTTGTGCCTAACTGCAACTTTTAGGTTTCACCTGTTGTTTTCTCTAGCCTTTGATAGTATCAACATCTCATGGAAATAACAACCTAAATATATTCTTTTAGAACATTTCTAAGAAATACCCAGCACACCATGCACCACCTAAATACCAGGTTCCAATGGAATTTTGGTCCACTAGAGATCCCAGAAGTACACGCTGTACCCAAGAAGTGCAGTGAAGTGTGGGAGGCAAAGGAGCTGAAGATGATCAAATCACAGCAGGAATGCTAAGGGGACTGGATATTACTGACCTAAGAAAACCAGTTAAAGACACTCTTTAACGTGTGGAAACAGAGCCATAGTCAAAATATCCAAAAAGGGTGATCTCCCTGACCATAGCTGAAGAAGACTCAAAATGAAGAATAGTGTAGGGAAAGTCTTCTGAAATGTGATACTATCCATAATGAAAGAGGAAGTAGATGTCAGTCTTTGAGAATACGAAGCTGGGGTCAGACTACAAGGTACATCTCCCACATGAAATTATCAAGTAGAAATCAACTTGTTTGAGACCAAGGGTCTCCAAAAGAGATTTCAAGAGCCCTAGGTGGGGGGGACAGAACAGTTGATTTCAACATCACAGGGCACCAACACTGGTGTGAAAAGATGTGAATACTATTACTTACTACTACTAAAAGAAGTTGTTTTTCCTCTGTTCTTTAACGTTTGTGAACTGTTCTGTAATCTATATTCACAAGTGAACAATTCAATTTTGATATTTTTTGTCATTATTGCAGTGGCCTTTATATTTGATTTATGAATTCTGGCATGTATGGATTAAGATAAATGTAGATTAAAAGAAGGTATTAATGTGGAAATATAAAAATATATAAAAGTGAAAGTTATGTTATAGAAGTGCTGTTATCTCAGTGAACAGTATACAAAGTAAATATGTGAATGATATATTTTTATGAATAATTAAATGGTCCAGATATGAAAGTATTAAAACATTACCGAGAGGTTAGTGCAAAGACTTGAATTAAGTCTCGAAAAATTTGATACACACTTTCCAGTAAGAAAATTAGATGCTATTTCCCCACCACCATCACCATTCTCCCAGTTCTCTCTGCAAAGTTTGGGAAAGGCTTCCAAACTTCAATCTAATGCTTGTTTCCTTTCTGGTAAATGGTTAGGAGGTAAAATGTGACCATTTTGTTCTAACTAAATGCATACCATATTGAACCCAAGAAAATTTAGCAATGTTTGTAATAGAAATTTCTGTTTAGAGTCTAAATATAATCTAACAATACGAGGTATATATTTACAATCACTAGATACCAAACTAATGGCTCCATTGTTTACTTCTCTTACAAGCACTTGCATGATTTCACCCATGCCATTCCTTTCTCATGGAATGCCCTGTCCATAGAATTGGAAAGGCTGCTAGCTTCCTTACTCAAAGCCCATTTGTACTGTGATGACTGCACCAAATGATAATAGACAGCCATTAGGATTTGTCATAAAGAAGCAACAAATGTGCATATTGCAGGTGTGATTTCTAAAGCAAGCTCTCATGTTGCATGCTATTCGGTCAGTACAAACACTGGTGTGCACTAAAAGTTCCCCAGTATGTTTTACATTAAGAGCACTATAGCTATGTCTACGCTAGAGTGCTCTTTTGAAAGGGCAATATTCGAAAGAGAGTGGTCAAAAGATGCCCTTTCGAAGGGGAGCATCTACACATGTGCCCCGGCTGGTGCCCTTGATAAGCACCATCGAAATGACCATGTGTCATGTCAAAAGGGGATGTCCAGGACATTGAAAGAGAGAGTCTATACTTACCAATGGCCTCTTTTGAGAGAAAGGGCCAAGAATGGTGTGGAGGGGGTGCAGGGCAGCGAAGCCCTTCTGAGGCCACAGCAAGCCACTCCTTTAAAGGGCGTTTCCCCAATACCCTTTAACCAGCACAGCACGAGGCCTGCAAAGCTACCACAACTCCCACAGACACAGCACCCACAGGAACAAACGTGGAGCAGCAGCAGCTCCATACGCAGCTGGCTGCCACCAGCAGAGTGGGTACCCTTCTGGCAGCAGCACTAGTGGCCACCCTGTAGCTGCTGGCAGCTCCCTCCCAAGGGACAGAAGAGGATACCCCAGACCATGGGGTGCTCTGGGCACCCACCCTCGGGTGCTCTGCCTCTTCAGCTCCGAGTGGTGGGAGCAACTGGTCATGGTGGAGTGGGACAAAGACATGTGGCTCTGGAATTTTCGTAAGTGGTGGCAGACCTTCCTGGAACTGTGCCAGAGGCAGTCCCTGGCCCTGAGACACCGGGACACCCCGATGTATCGCGCCCTCCCTGTGGAGAAGAGGGTCACAACAGCTGTCTAGAAACTGGACACTCCAGACAGCTACTGCTCCATGGGACACAAATTTGGTGTGGGCAAGGCCACAGATGGAGCTGTCATGATAAAGGTAACGAGGGCCAGGCATGCACCCACTGGCGGGGTGTCAGGGTGGGCCCAGCATGGGGCCAGGGTGGGGCCTGGAGTGGAGCCCAGGCAGGCTGGGCACACCCTGCACAACTACAACCTATGATGCCCTCCCCCGCCCCTGCCGGCAGGTGCTCAGTGCTTTAAATGCCATGCTCCTCCAGAGGGTTGGGCACATCAGGGACCCGGACATGGCCATTAGAGGATTCGCTGCACTGAGATTCATGAATTCCTTCAGGGCCCTCGGTGGGACCCACATACCCATCTGTGCCCCGGAGCACAGTGCAGGACAATTCATAAACAGGAAGTGCTACCATTCCATGGTCCTACAGGCCATGGTGGACTGTCAGAGCCAGTTCCAGGACATATACATGGGCTGGCCCAGCTGCACCCACGACAAGTGTGCCTTCCGGAACTTAGGTCTCTGCCACCAGCCGGATGCAGAGAACAACATCCCCCAGAGGGAGAGCCCACTGGGAGACACTCTTGTGCCTGTCTGCCTGCTGTCCAATGCTGCATACCCACTCCAGCCCTGGCTCATGCAGCCCTATACAGGGTACCCCACCCCCAGGCAGGACCGCTTCAATGTCCAGGTCAACCACACCCGCCAAGTGGTTGAGCGCACATTGCGCTGCTTGAAGGGGCGGTGGCACTGTCTCCTCACCCTCCTGAACATGTGCGTCATCAATGTCCCCCAGGTCATGGGTGCCTGCTTCATGCTCCACAACATCAAGGAGAGGAAGAGGAAGGCCTTTGTTTGGGATGGATGGTTGAGGCCAGCACAGGCTACCTCCAGCCAGCCGCCGCCCTTAGTCACCAGGCCCACCAGGATGGGATCAACATCTGGGAGGCCCTGTGCTGGTACTTTGACTAGGGCCTCCAGTAATCACTGCCCCGGCTACTTCTGGTGGGCCTCTGGCACACCACCCCCTACCTCCCTCACACCGCACCCCAACTCCCACACACTCCACCCCAACCTCCCGCACATGACCCCACCACTGAGTACACAGCACACAGGAGTTTTTAAAAAATAAATCAGTGTATTGGCAACCGCAAAAAATGTGCATAATACTCATTGCTAAACATAATGAAATAGCTAACTTTCTACAGGGGGAGAAGGACCTAGTTGGCCTGCCCAGCGAGCTATAACTCCGGGGCAGGGGAGGTGGGGTGCAACCTGCCAAGGCCCTGGGTCCCACACGCCCCCCTGAATCTGGGGTTCCTTGCAAGGAATACAGGGAGGTAGTGCCAGGGATCAGCTTTGGGCCAGTGGACTAGGCCAGCAGGATCCTCTCCTGGAGGGCTGGTGAGTGGGGCCACGGTGGAAGGGGCAGCCAGAGGTGCCAGCCAGGAAAGAAGCTTCCAGTAGGTGGCCACGATGTCCCAGAATGTGGCCAGGAACTCCCTTTGGGCCGCCCAGTGCCAGCTGGCCTCCCTTTCCTGAAAGCAGAGCCGGCACTCAGCGGCCGTGTCTACACTAGCCCCAAACTTCAAAATGGCCACGCAGATGGCCATTTCGAAGTTTACTAATGAAGCACTAAAATGCATATTCAGCACTTCATTAGCATGCGGGTGGCAGCGGTGATTAGAAATTGATGCGGCTCGCCGCCGCGCGGCTCATCCAGACGGGGCCCCTTTTCGAAAGGACCCTGCCTACTTCGAAGTCCCCTTATTCCCATAAGCAGATGGGAATAAGGGGACTTGGAAGTAGGTGGGGTCCTTTCAAAAAGGAGCCCCGGCTGGATGAGCCGCGCAGCGGCGAGCTGCACCAATTTCTAATCGCCGCTGCCGCCCGCATGCTATGAAGCGCTGAATATGCATTTTAGTGCTTCATTAGTAAACTTCAAAATGGCCATCTGCATGGCCATTTTGAAGTTTGGGGCTAGTGTAGATGTAGCCAGCCAGCTTCAACTGCCATCAGATGGAGGCAGCAAAGTGAGGGTCCTCTGCTGGCCACCTCTGGCTCCACCATGACCAGACCCACCCCCGGTGGTGGCTCCAGCCAGTTGCCATCCCTTGCCTCGGGGGGGCTGTCCATTACTGCATTTGGGGCAAGGCTCTCCTGGCCCTCAGATTGTGTAGCTGGAAACAGTGAGGAAGAGAAGAACAGGCCATGAGTACTGACCCCTGTCCCATGGCCCATGCTCCCCATCCCCTGTCCCCCATCTGTGGGTGCAGTGGCCCTGTGGACAGCCTCTTTGTGTGGTCCAAGCTCCCCACCCCTCACTCTGGGGGCAAGGTGTGGCACTGTCCATGGGTGTGGGTACTGATGGGCACTGGTGGCCATACCGCCATCCTAGAGTCATGGTCCACGGGGACGTGGTGGGCCGGGGTCCGCTGGGGGTGTGGGGCGTGAACCATGATCCAGGGTTTGTGCACTGTTGGGTACGTACCTGAGACTTCACTGCTGAGGTCAGGAGATGGATGTCTTGCTGATTCCCTGATGGAGGTGTGGGAGGGGAGGTCTATGACCAGCTCCCCATCCTCGCTGGACCAGACCCCAGCCAAGGATAACTTTGTGTCTGGAGCTGATGGTGTGAGGATGGCTGATGGTTCCGACTCCTGCTCCTCTCCCAGCGGCGGCTCCTCAGCTGAGGTGTCCAGGAGGGCCAACAGGGAGGACGTGTCCTGGGGCCCAGGATGCTCCTGAGCTCTCTGTAGCAGGGACAGGAAGTGGAGTGGCTCCCGACTGGTTAGCCAAGTCCTGAGCCTGGGCATAACCCTGACTCAGCTCCTTCACCTTACTCCTGACCTGGTCAGGGGTGCAGGCAGGGTGACCCCAGGTAGTCGGGCCCTCAGCCAGCCAGGTGAATGCAGCTGAATTCTGGTGCTTGCTCCCCATGACCTGGAGCAGTTCCTCCTCCTCCTGCCAGAACTCCAGCAGGCCCTGTAGCTTGTGCTCAGTCCAGGAGGGGCACGTTTCCCCCCAATGGCTGGACCCTTGGGAGCCCTGGGTATACTCGGGTGTGGGAGGGGGCTAGGGCTTCTCGCATGCCTAGCTTGTGGCCGTCACACTCTGGGGGCTGCTGAGGGTCTTACTGAGGTGTGCAGGGGCACCATCGGTGATGGCTGCCACCTGCACACTCTATGCTTCCTGCAACAAGGTTTCCTGGTATGTGCGGCTTTAAGAGCCACTGCACACACAGACCATAGTGCCCCACAGGGGCTGGGCAGCATGTCTCTGCCTAACAGCCGATTGTTACCAGGCTGGATCCCGCTCTTTTGAAAAAGTGGGACACAGAGCATCTACACATGTCCTTTTCTGAAAAAAGATGTCGAAAGATCAGCCTCGTCCTCCTTTATGTTTGCAAGAGCGGTTTTGATACCTGCAGCACCTAACAACGATTTCATCTTCAAAAGTATGAACGGTATATGTAGATGTGCCATGTGCAACTTTGAAGTGGGGCCTTTTCTTTCTAAAGTATGGGCTAGTGTAGACGCAGCTTATTAATGTACATCAGTAGCTTCCACATGGATTAGTTAGGGTATAACATATTAGTGCATTACAGAAATCATCTCCATCCCCACAATGTACACATCATGACTAAGGCATTATATCATTTTCTGTTTGTAGCTGAAGTAGTGCAGCTTGTCTGTGAAATTATATTGCTTTTTTTTCTGTTTTCTTCCACACACACTCCCAACTTTCCATTTGCTTGTTCCACCCACTGGTATCTTCTTGGGATAGTAATCTCTTTGAGGAATGGTTTCTGTTAATAAGTATTCATGAAACACCTAACATAATGGTTCCTCAGCTTGGTTAAGCCTTGTGGGGCTACTGGAACTAAAACTTAGGTTTGCTTCAGTGGTGCAGAGGAAGTCAGTAGGGAAGGATGAAGTAAATGCTTTAATAATAAATTGCTTCAGGTAAGAAGAAAATGCAATTACAGTATTTTTGAAATTTGTTTTAGTGTCTGCTATAATCTTTCCATGCAATAGCTCTCGTTACATGTTTAGTGAGAGAATTTTTCCTTGCCTGAGTAAAGACTGTAGGATTGAGCCCCAGAGAAACAATTGGATTGGTTACAGACCTACCTCATGCATGTAAGGAATGCCTACATAGTTCAGACTAATTGGCTTCTTACATATTTTCTTCAATTAACAGGTTCAGATTTCAGATTGTTGGGTGCTATGTAAGGTTATATCTACATGTAAGTGATTTGTTGACAGAAGTTTCTGTCAGAAGATATCATCTGACACAATTTCTGCCAACAGAGTGGCCAGACAGTTTGGCTGCTCTGTTGACAAACTGGCCACCTGGAACCACAGCAGACAAGGTCACAGGTCAGTACTTTCTTCCAGGTGCCCTGATGAGATGTTCCCCAAAAGAGACCCTCCCTGCCAGACACTTGTTACCTGCCCATGCTGAGGTGTGCCTCCCTCTATGAAGGACAGCATAGCTGCTAGAGCAGGGCTTGGATGCTTCCTGAGAGATAAAGATCTTTTGAGCAATCCATAGTGCCAGAACAGCTCCCAGGGTTCCACTGGCTACACTGAGGTTCTTCAGCACCTGCTGCACCTCCTGATGGTTTTCCTTCACTTCCTCATAGACGGAGAGCCTGATACCAACTTCGAGGAGCTCACCATTGCTTCCAGATGGTAACATCTGCACCTGCCTCCCCCGGTGCACAGGCAGATCTGGAGGCACTGCACCAGTTCAGAATGGCACAATGGGATGGCCAGCAGAGGATCCAGAACTTTTGCATGTTGAAAGGACACCTTCCTGGAGCTCACAACCCCTCTCAGGTATCGCTCAGTGGGAAACCTGTTTGGTGTGAAGAAGTCCACTATCAGGCCCCTACCCATTTAAGTAAGGCACTCACGGGCTGCAGTACCAGCATGGGGATGTTTTGTCCCACCAAAGGGGGACCTTCAGGAAGTGTGCTTGGGGGTGCTAGGGATGAGAATGGGGTGGGGAGGAAGCCCTCTCCCCAGGAGAATGTGCCATCCAACACTAGCACAGCCCTGCTGCCTGGGGAGGAATGGGGAGGCGGCCTCACTGGGGGACTTCTAGTGATCTGGGGGAGGAGGGGAGAATAGGAGGGGCAGGGAACTGTGGGGCCCAGGAACTCCTTCCCTCAGTGCAGTGCAATGAATGATGTAAAGTGGGAGTGACTTGGGACAGGGTTCAGGGAGCATCAGAATATGGATAAGGGTCTTGAGACAGGGTCGGGGGACCTCAAAACATGGGTGGTGGTGGCTGTGAAACTAAGTGAGCGTGGACCCCGAATTGCATTGAACTTGAGATCCCCTTCCACCACATATTTAGGGCCCCCTTCAGGGCTGGGTTGAGACCGGGAGTAGGGAGAGGTACAGAGGAGATGGGGCTGTGGCAGGGTCTGGGTGGGCCTGGGGAGTAGGGAGTGTGGGTATGGCCCTCAGCCACTGCAGAAGGTCCAGGATTCCTTGCAGGCTGGTTGGTGGGGGAGTGGACCATAATGCCCTGCCAGATGCTGGTGATGACATCAAAGTGGGACTTGAGTTGGTCCCAGGCCCATGACCACCACTCTCTGTCAGCCCACACCCTTCACTCCATGACATCAGTCATCCTTCAGATGGTGGCACTGTGGTCCCTCTGAAGGTCCTCCAGGATGCACAATGGTCCCTTTGGCTGTGGGCACAGCCTAGTGGTGAGGTGGAGCTGGCTTGCTCTGGTGGTGAGGTGGGGCTGGCCCTGCCCTCATCTGGTGTAGGTGCAGCTGTAAGGAAGACAAGGAGGAAAAACAATGAGTCATTCATGCAAAACAGCCTCTGAGGCCCTGTCCCCTATTGTGAACAGCAAACAATGGCCCACCCAGGCCAAGAGATGGGAATGTCCTGCTAGCAGAGCCATGTGTGGTCTGCACAACTGGCTGTGCTGCACAGGGACTCTTCATCACCTCCGGGACCATGGTCACCACTGTGCCCTCACCCACTCGACAGGCGAGCAACCAAGGGGGTTGTCCAACCACAGAGGGGTCCCCTCATGGGTGGCAGGTGATCTGGGAGCAGCCTGGCTTTCCACAGCAGCCCCCCACACACTTACATCTCACATCACTGTGACGTGTGCTGAGGTCCTTGGTGTGTCTGGGGTCAGGCCATTGCTCTTGTGGCTAGCCCACTTCCAGCTATGACAGGTGCTGGCAGGGCCTGCCACTCCCCTTCCCACCACCCCCAGAGCCTATGGTTTGTCCTCCCTCCTGTGAGGCTGGCTGCAGGCTGGCACCTGTCTGGTGGGTCTGCATGGCACACACTACCTTCCACATGGTTTTGTGTTCCAGGACCACAGCACCATGTACTTCCTGAGCTGGCCACACTGTGCTCACAGCATGACCCATCTGTGCCCACCTCCCATGACCTTGGGCGTGTGACACTTGGGGTGTTCACCAGAGGGATACTCATTCAGCTCCATACATGCATGGGAGGTGGCCTGGCTGGCGGGGACTGGCTTCAAGGTTGATGACCAGGGTGCTGCTGGCCTGCAAGGCTGTGTCTGCCTCCATCTCAGGTGGGGGTTGGGGCTCAGAGGCCTGCTCCTCCTCCTGCTGGTGCTCCAGCTGCAGTGGGGCAGCCTCCAGCACCATGTTGATGGTGCAGGTTAAGGTGATGTGTCCACCACATCCAGGATGTCATGGAGCTCTGTGTAACAGGAGCAGGTGATGGGTCCTGCTTCAGAGCATCAGGTAGTGTCCCAGGCTTGGATGTAGCCCTGACCAAGCTTCTTCACCTTCACCTGGACCTGCTCTATGAATTAGGGGTAAGGTGGCCCTGTTCCACTAGGGCATTCGCCATCTGGGCATAGACAGGGACATTCTGCCTCTTGGCTTTGGTGTCCTGCAGTGTCTCCTGCTACCCGCACAGGTACAAGAGGGCCTGGACCTTGGCTCTGATCAAGGAAGGGTCTCATCTTTTGATGCCCTGGTATGGCTTCTGGTCCACCTCCGGATAGGTCCTTGAAGGCCCAGGGCAGTCTCAGGTCCCTGCTGCTCTGCTATCTGGGAGGCTGTCAGCTCTGGTGTGGCTGTGAGGTTGTGGGAGACTGCAGCCTGTTGCCTTTCTGCTTCCACGCTCTCAGCTTCCTGCCACAGGGTTTCCCAGGCTCCCTGTGGCTTTAAGAGGGGCCAGCATCAGGAACCACAGAGTTCTGATTACTGTGTACTGGGTGTCTCCCTGGAGGCTTTTTCTAAATAGAAGTCCCCCCGGAATATTTGGACCCATGTTTTGTTGACAGAGATCTGTTGACAGAGGAGTTCTTCCTCATGGGGAGTGGGGTAAAACTATCAACAAAACTGCTGCATTCTGTCAAGTTCTATTGTACATTGTGCAGTAGAAAGTCAGTTATAATCTTTAACCCTGATCATAACACCAAGATTCCCACAGATAAAGTCATTATTTTCAAACCAGAATTTATATTACATATAATACTTTTCAATAATTCAGTGGGAACATCACTTCTAATGCACTTAATCATTGGCAATATGAATTTGGAAAGGCACTTTAGGATCTACCCTCATGATGCTGAGGACTTTTTTGCGGGTGTACAGGGTGCTATAACTCTCCTATGCAATCAGTAGTTACATACCTCAGTTTTCTACTGGTATTTCTAAAGTCCAGAACAAACAAACACAACACAGAAATCTTCCTTGTTTGTTTACAGTAAGCACAGTACTTCTCTCTTCCATTTCTTTCTATTCTATCACTTTGTAAAGCCAAAATTCCCCCCAATATATTCACACAGTAACTCCTGTTAACTTCAAAAGTAGCTTCACACAAATATCTGAAGGTAGACTTTGATCCTTAAATCTTTAATTTTCATCACAATCTGATCCTCTTTACATTGACTTCATCACAGATCTCTTAATTTAACTTGAAATCACAGAATTTAATTTTAAACAGATGTTTCTTTGGTTGTTGCAAACACATGCACAGTCTCCCTGAGTTCTATCATTTAAAATTCCACTTTTAAGCCGTGTCTACACGTGCCGGCTACTTCAAATTAGCCGTGCCAACTTCAAAATAGCGCCCGCCACATTTACGCGTGGCAGGAACTATTTCAAAGTTGACATCGACGTAAGGTGGCGAGACGTCAAAGTCACTATCCCCATGAGGAGATGGGAATAGTGCCCTACTTCGATGTTGAACGTCAAAGTAGGGTACATGTACCCAATGCGCGTCCCACAACATCGAAATAGCGAGATCCGCCATGGCGGCCATCAGCTGAGGGGTTGAGAGATGCTCTCTCCAGCCCCTGAGCTCGATGGTCGCCGTGTGCAGCAGCCCCTTAAAGGTCCCTGCCCCCTGCCTTCCTGTGCAGGAAGCTGAGAGAGAGTGCAGGCAGCAGCACAGCCACACGGCCAGACTGCACGTCTCACAGCAGCCGCAGTCCACCCCCCACCCAGCGATGGCTGCCCGCCAGCCCCCCAAGCAACCCCAGGGCACCCACCCCAAGGGGAGCCAGGGCTCCCAGGCTGGCAGCCAGCTGGGGAAGAGACAGCGGGGCCCCTCCTGGATGGAGGCTGAGATCTGGGACCTGCTGGGGCTCTGGAGCGAGGAGGAGGTGCTCCAGGTAATAGGGAGTAAGAGGCGGAACGCGGATGTGTTCGCTCGGCTGGCCGAGGGCCTGGCCACCCGCGGTCACCCTGCCTGCACTCCTGACCACGTCAGGAGTAAGGTCAAGGAGCTGCAGCAGGGTTATGCCAGGGCCTGGGATGTGGCCAGCCGATCTGGGGCTGCCCCCGTCACTTGCCCCTTTTACAGGGAGCTCAGGGAAATCCTGGGCCCCCAGCACACCTCCTCCACGCCAGCCACTCTTGACACCTCAGCCGACGAGCCCCAGCAGGCCCCAGAGGCGGAGTCCGCCCCAGAGGCAAGCCCCGCACCCCAGGGACCCCCCCAGGAGCCCACCCCTGGGACACCGGAGGAGGAGGAGGAGGGGGGATCCTCCTCCAGCAATGGGGGGCTCCGGATCGCCATCCCGTCCCAGAGTTCCAGCAGGGCGTCCGCCCACAGGGTGTGCCCCGACTGTGGGAGCAGACCGTCAGGTATGTACCTCCCCGGTGCACACCCCCGGGGTTGAGGGGCAGGGGCAACAGACAACCAGGGCCCTCCACATGCCCAGATGACCATGGCCCCAAGGACAGCAGTGGGGTGGGGGGACAAGGGCCACGGCTCGGAGGCCACACTAACGGCTGTCTCCACTCTTCTTCCCTCCCTGTGTTCCGCAGCTGCACCATCGGAGGGACTGGAGAGCGCCGGCAAGGTGTCAGTGGTCCCGGAGAGCCCACCGGGGCCATCACTCCAGGCCAGCCCCTCGGCAGACCACCGACCAGCCCCAGGGCAGAGACGACGTTGGACCCAGCACCATCCCCGGACGGCGACGGACCCCCAGCAGCTGGCGATCCTCCAGCGGCAGCTGGAGGTCTCGGAGCAGCACCTGCGGGTGGAGGAGCGGCACCTCCATCTGCAGGAGTGGGTGCTGGCCTGGCGCCAGGAGGCATGGGGGGCCTTTATGCGCACATTTGAGCACATCATGGACTACCTAGCCCCCCCATGCCGCACTGGCCGCTGCTCTGCCTGCCCTGCCTGCTCCACCTGCTGCTCCACCCGCCGCTCCACCCGCTGTCGCACCACCATCCGCCACCAAGGGGCCTTCCACCAAGGGGGACCTGGGCCTGCTGACACCCGCTGGCCATATCTGCCAGTCCGCCCAGCCCCCAGCCAGCTCCGGCCAGGGCTGAGGCCGAGGCACGGGTCGCGGCCGCCCACCTCCCAGCACTGGATATTAGGGAGTGGGGGCCCAGGACGTGCCCCCCCCTTTGTACATATCCCCTTTTACTTGTATATAGTTTGTATTAGACCCCTGTTATTTTATGATACCTGCCCCCCCCCGTAAATAGTTCTCCCCTTCCTTGTGTTCCACTGTTTTTTGCTTATCATAATCATATAATATATAATATTTATGTTTGTTGTAAATAATATGATAATAAGAATTCAATGTTTGGTGGTTTCACGAACAACAGGTCTATTTTTATTAGCAAGAAAAGTGTGTGGGGGGGTGCTCTTGGATGCTCTGTGGTGTGGGTGTAGGGGCAGTGAGTGTTGTGCAGGATGGGGGGGGTCCAATGGGGGGGCCTGCCAGCGTTCACCCCACGGCCTGGTCAAAATGGGCCCGCAGGGCCTCCCGGACCCGGATCCCCTCGGGGTCCACCTGGCGACTGGGGGCAGCGGAGGGCTGCACGTCGGCCCTGCCAGCCTCCACAGCCCAGCCCTGAAAGAATGCCTCCCCCTTGCTCTCCACCAGGTTGTGGAGGGTGCTGCACGCGCCCACAATCTGGGGGATGTTGCTGGGGCCCGCATCAAGGCGGGTGAGGACACACCTCCAGCGCCCTTTGAGGCGGCCAAATGTGCACTCAACCACCTGGCGCGCATGGTTCAGGAACATGTTGAAGCGCTCCTGGCTGGCTGACAGGTGGCCCATGTAAGGGTGCATGAGCCAGGGCTGGAGGGGGTACGCCGCATATGTGACGATGTAGAGGGGCATTGTGGTGTCCCCCACAGGGGTCTCCTGCTGGGGGATGTAGGTCCCCGCCTCCAGCCGGTGGCACAGGCCCGAATTCCGGAATACCCGGGCATCGTGGGTGCTGCCACACCAGCCAACATATATGTCCAGGAAGCGGCCCCAGCTGTCCACCAAGGCCTGGAGGACCACTGAATGGTAGCCCTTTATGTTCAAGAAGCGTCCTCCACTGTGCTCCGGGGCACGGATGGGGATATGGGTCCCATCCAGAGCCCCGAAGCAATTTGGGAAGCCCAGGGTGGCAAACCCCGTGATGGCAGCATCTGGGTCCCCAAGCCACACAAGCCTGTGGAGGAGCAGGGTGTTGATGGCGTGGACGACCTGCAGGGGAAGGACATGGGACAGCACCAATGAGGAGGGGTGTGCAGGGTGTGTCTGGCCCTCCCCTGCCAGGGCTCCCCTCCCCAGCACTTCCCTCCCCTCCCTTCCCCTCCCCAGGGCTCCCCTCCACCCCCAGGGCTGCCTCCCCCTCCCCGTGGGTCCTCTTACCTCCATGAGGACAGCCCCGACGGTGGCCTTGCCAACTCCAAACTGCTGGCCCACGGATCGGTAGCTGTCTGGAGTGGCCAGCTTCCAGACAGCAATGCCGATCCATTTCTCCACGCTGAAGGCATGCTGCATGGTGGTGTCCTGGTGCCTCAGTATGGGGGTGAGCCACTGGCAGAGCTCCAGAAATGTCTGCTGGCTCATACGAAAGTTCTGGAGCCAGCGGTCATCGTCCCACTCTCTGAGCACCAGCAGCTCCCACCTGTCGGTGCTCGTGGGGTAGCTCCACAGCCGGTGGCATCTGCGGCGGCGGGGGGGGGCGGGGGGCTGCAGGGTCTGGGGTTACTTCCTCCTCCACTGGGGGCAGCTCCTCTTCTGTGACTAGAAGGTGATCAGCTGCCTCCTGCATGGCATTGAGCAGGGCGAGCACTGCTCCTGCAGGGGCGACTGGGTGGACCTCTGGCTGCTGCTGCTGCTGGGGGTCCATAACTGCTTCACCGAGGTGTGCGTGCCTATGGCTCTGCAGACCGCGTGCTGTGCAGGCTGAGTGTGTCTGGGAGGGGGCCTTTAAGGGAGCGGCTAGCTGTTGCCCCAGAAGTGCTAGTCCGCCCTGTGACCCTGTCTGCAGCTGTTCCTGGCACCCTTATTTCGATGTGTGCTACTTTGGCATGTAGACGCTCCCCTGCAGCGCCTACTTTGACGTGGTGCTGCCCAACATTGAAGTTGAACGTCGACGGCACCAGCCCTGGAGGACGTGTAGATGTTATTCATCGAAATAGCTTATTTCGATGTCGCTACATCAAAATAAGCTATTTCGATGTAGCATACACGTGTAGATGTAGCCTTAGTGTTACATTAATAGCTGGCAATGGGGGATACTGTATTAAATGTTATGGTCTGTCTTTTATTTGGTTAATCACTAGCAAACCACTTGTGGTACATAGTCTGAAGGAAAATTAAGCTGTAATACGACCACATGCAGTATACTTCAAAATTAATTTTGAGCCTGTTTTTGAGATTGGTTTTAGTTTTAAAATTACTTTTTTGGAGACCACTCAGACTGTTTGTTTACATTACCTAAACTAATTGCATAATACGTTACTCAGTGTTGGGGAAGTGCAGTATAGGGTGTCAGCCTAGATGATCACATTGGTCCCTTATGACCTTAATTTATTCTACTAATCTTCTTATACCTCACTCATCACATTAGTACATGAGCTCCTTCCAACGGTGAATGGAGCAATGTGACTAGTACTGGTCACTTGTGCTCTGATTTTTCATTATTTCATCAGGGGAAGAATTGTATTTGCATTTAATGATAAACAAAAGTATACAAATAATTATTTAATTGGCTGAAAGTGATAACAGGCAGTTCAAAGTATGTTATTAAGCAAAATAAAACTTAAGACAGTAAAAGAAATGATTACAAATCATATTTTTACCTTAGCTCTTTTTTTTGGGTAAAGTCCTTCTCAGGCCAGAGCTGATCTTTTTTTCTGTCATGGGTCTAGTAACTTTACTCCAGCCCTGTAATTTGAGTTATTTAGTTTTTTGTTGTTTTCATGTATCCTCCCTGGATGTGAAGGAGTCTTTGAAGCCAACTGAAAACCATTATTGTTTGCTTCATGTTCCACGTATAGAATTTCCTCAGGGAGGTGACGTCTCTGTCCAATTCACCCCACCTCTGTAGAAAAGTCCAAACTACAAGATGGATTCTAGCAGTAGGTGGATAGGTGACCTTCTCTTTGTAGGACCAAACACAATCCAGTCTTATAGGAAAGCATGAGTGTTTGCAGATCATGTCCTCGAGCACCAGGCCATTAAGTTTTCTGAGTACTGCTAATAGCCTTCATTAGCAATTCTAGGTATATAAATGACCTTACACTTCATAATTCCAAGTTTATATGTAAGAAATATACATCCAGACAAATGGAATATATGTATTCAGGGAAATACAGGCTCTCTAGGGACAGGCTACATTCTCCATTTGCATAAAACTTATTTGAGTTATGCATATTTAAATTCTAAACCATATTTCCATAAAATATGGGGTGAACATAAGAACATAAGAATAGCCATTCTGGTCAGACCAAAGGTACATGTAGCCCAGGGTCCTGTCTTCCAATAGAGGCCAATGCCAGATGCCCTAGAGGGAGTGAACTGCACAAGTGATCATCATAGTGATCTCTCTTCCTGTCATCCATTTCCAGCCTCTGAAAGCCTCATAAGGGAGAAATAGCTGGCCCTGGATATACGCACAAGGGCTGTGTCTACACGTGCCACTTCTTCCAGAAGTGGCATGCTAATGACCTATCTCGAAGATGCTAATGAGGCCTGGATGCAAATTTGCCATGGCTCATTAGCGTAGCGGCACCTGGTTCAGAGTCCAGAAGAAGTTCTTCCGGACTCAGAAGTATATGTGCAGATGCTCAGCCTGTGGAAACCTTCCAGAAGGAAACCTTCCTTCTGGAAGCCCCTTCTTCCCCAAGTGCTGAAAATTTGCATCCACACTTCATTAGCATCTCACTAGCATCTTCCAGATGGCTCACTAGCATGCTGCTTCTGGAAGAAGTGGCACATGCAGTCACAGCTAAGAGGAATAGATTAGGAGAAGAAACCTCTAAGGGCAAGACTGGAACTGGAATTTTAGAGATAGAGGGGAAGTGGAAACTGGGAGTGCCTAGATAGTGAAACCGGGATTTGAGGGAGTGGGAGGAGGTGTGACCAGAGGCCAGTAAAATGGAAAGAGACAGGCAAGAGAGCAGACAAGGGCGAAAGACATTGCACTGGGAGGGGGCCTAGAATGGGACTGACAGGAGGAGGCAAAAGTTGGGAAGTCTGGCTTTCTGTGAGCAAATATTTGGAAACCCATTGGCAAAGTGTCTGTGTGGTGTTCCCCTTTATTACGCATCTGCATAAAAGGTGGCAGGATCTGCTGCTATCAGTTACCATGTCAGCTCTGGAGTCAGATTGTGCTCTTGTGGAGCTAAACCTTCTGTCCCTACTGCTGACTAATTGTGTGTTCTCAGGCCCACCAAAGGGCAGAGGGGGAGGCAATTGTGCAGTTGCACCTGGGCCCAGCATTTCATAGGGGCCTGGAGCAGCAGCCAACACTGCTACCATTGCAGCAGTAGCAGCAGCTGGAACTCCAAGCCCTTTTGAAAAGCCTTGGTAGCACTGCCCTGCCACTCTGCGAGGCTCTAAGGGACGGGGGCTATGCCCTGGTTTGAATAGCACTAAAGGGTCACTGGTCTAGGCCACACCCCTTCTGGGGATGCAAAGTGGGGCCCCACTCCCACCTTGCTCTAGTGCCCGTGGTGGCTTTTGGCCCCACTGTTTGTTCCTTATGTTTATGGTTGCCACAACTGAGTGCTTTAGTCTGTTTTACAGAAGAGCTGAGTTCTCACAGAGGCAACTAAAATGAGTAAGAGCTTTGTTTTCAAAACCTATACTTTGAAAAATAGAGCCCTAGATGTCTTAAACTGAGTGCTCTGTTTTATCAGATGTTTTACACTGATTTCTATGCCTCCTTCTCTTTTATAAAATATAGATATAACAGAGGCTTTTGAAGACCTCTGTAGTATACAGCTGTTAAAATAAGCACCTTATGGAAGCCCATAAAAATTAATCATTATGTTTGCATAATAGGGTTTGAATAGTGTGCAGTAAATAAGACCTAGGCTACGTCTACACGTGCACCCAACTTCGAAATAGCTTATTTCGATGTTGCGACATCGAAATAGGCTATTTCGATGAATAACGTCTACACGTCCTCCAGGGCTGGCAACGTCGATGTTCAACTTCGACGTTGCTCAGCCCAACATCGAAATAGGCACAGCGAGGGAACGTCTACACGCCAAAGTAGCACACATCGAAATAAGGGAGCCAGGCACAGCTGCAGACAGGGTCACGGGGCGGACTCAACAGCAAGTCGCTCCCTTAAAGGGCCCCTCCCAGACACACTTTCATTAAACAGTGCAAGATACACAGAGCCAACAACTAGTTGCAGACCCTGTATATGCAGCACGGACCCCCAGCTGCAGCAGCAGCAGCCAGAAGCCCTGGGCTAAGGGCTGCTGCCCACGGTGACCACAGAGCCCCGCAAGGGCTGGAGAGAGAGTATCTCTCAACCCCCCAGCTGATGGCCGCCATGGAGGACCCCGCTATTTCGATGTTGCGGGACGCGGATCGTCTACATGTTCCTACTTCGATGTTGAACGTCGAAGTAGGGCGCTATTCCCATCCCCTCATGGGGTTAGCGACTTCGACGTCTCGCCGCCTAACGTCGATTTCAACTTCGAAATAGCGCCCAACACGTGTAGACGTGACGGGCCCTATTTCGAAGTTACTGCCGCTACTTCGAAGTAGCGTGCACGTGTAGACGCAGCTCTACTGTCATATATTGAAAGAGGAAAAATTAAAATACTGAATAGCTGTTTATTAAGTGAACAGTGTCTGTTTTTCTGTCTTACCCAATGCAGTGTAATTCTCACCTGGGGGGTGAGAATAATATGTGGTCATGCATGTACAGACTACCATAATGAATAAACACAAGGGCCGTGTCTACGCTAGCCAAAAACTTCGAAATGGCCATGCAAATGGCCATTTAGAAGTTTACTAATGAAGCGCTGAAATGTATATTCAGCGCCTCATTAGCATGTGGGTGGCCGCGGCACTTCGAAATTGACGCGGCTTCCTGCCTCATGGCTTGTCCAGAGGGGGCTCCTTTTTAAAAGGACTCCGGCTACTTCGAAGTCCCCTTATTCCTATGAGCAGATGGGAATAAGGGGACTTCGAAGTAGTCGGGGTCCTTTCGAAAAGGATCCCCGTCTGGATGAGCTGCGTGGCGGTGAGCGGCATCAATTTCAAAGTGCCGCAGCGGCCCGCATGCTAATGAAGTGGTGAATATGTATTTCAGTGCTTCATTAGTAAACTTCTAAATGACCATTTGCACGGCCATTTCGAAGTTTTTGGCTACTTTAGACGTAGCCAAGGTGAGTGAATTAAGGTTGAATAATCAACCACAATATTGGCATTTGCTAACTTCAGAATACTTGATTTAGCAACCTTAATTTTGGGGGTAAAAGGAGCATACACAGGTTATGGGCAATTCAAAAAACTTTAACAAAATTGTTTTCAAGAATATGGTTGAGCTATATATTCTTTATAACGAACACCAGACCTGACCAAATCTCTATTTGTAATCCAGTGAACTTTGAGCAAATTGATTCCGTATGAACTCTTTCCTGTTTTTATGTAGTAGAAAATTGTAGCATTGGTTTATTTTCTTTTGGCTTTAAATAGGCCTTGCTGGTAATGCTTGTTGTTTCCCAATATTTGAGCCAAAGCAAAATCTGCTAGCAGCAAGAGCAGCAAATGTCATTTTAGAGTTAATGAGGTAGAAACAGTTGATCATGTGGTGGGGCTGGTTTAACCATTTCGCTGCTTCCTGTATTTACAAGGCAATACAATTCTTCTAGTCCACAACAGCATCCCCTCCCCTCATAAAAAAGAGTGATGTCTTAAGGAATATTTTCAAAAGAGGCAGAAAGCAATGAAGATGAGGGAGGATGACTAGTCTATTTTTCTTTCATTTGTGCCTTCTTAAAGAATATTAACTGTTTTCTTCCTACTATGTATATACTTGTTTCGATCTTAAACTCTTCTAAACTTGGTCTAGATTAACCCCTCTGGTAAAGGTTTCTTCTCCTTTAACTCCCTCATCAATTTTACTAACAGTGTCTCTTCCCATCCCCCTTAAAGAATTAATTCTAAACTTCCACCAAGGGAGAAAGATGATCCATGGATTCACCACTAAACTTGCAGATGCCAGACTACTTGTTAAGAAGCCCTGTAAATCCACACTGGAACTGGGGCCCCAGCAACCCTCTTCCCTTTTATGGTTTTACAGCTTCATGTTAATATTGCTGAAATTATCTACCTATATCTATCTACACATTTCATAATACACCACAGCACATCACAGAAGATATAATCTGTCTGGGAACTCAACCTATAAGAGGCACAAGGTACTCAAAGTACAACTCTCATGAGGCACTGAATAGCTCAGGTGGACAGTTTAATGTCAAACCAACCTGAAATTAAAAAAAAAAACTTTACTGGAATTTTACAAGAGAAAATATTTATCTATAATGCTGAATCAAAAATTATCATAAATTTGAAGCTTTTTGCAGAATGAAATGTTTCAACTCATTCTCCTGACTCAAGATGACAGCGCAGAAATCCTGACATTTCAGCGTGTAGGCTGTAATTTCCCAAGTTTTAAAGTTCCTTCTTTTGGATGTATCTGATGTTTTTGATGTGGCTCACCTTGAGCTGGGTTGGGGTCAATGACTGCTATGTGGAAAAGGCCTGGGATCCTCAAGCAGGCTCTTTCAAATCCTGGCTGAGAAGGCTGTATGGGGAAATTAGATCACCGATCCTGAAGGTTAGTTATATGTGATTGCTTTGTCCCCCTTCTTATTTACATACTTATGAGTCTGTGATAGGGGTTAGGTAGGAGATGTTGGTTAATATTCTTATTCTGGTCATGGACCTCTATCATATCCCCTCCTTAGTTGTCTCTTTTCCACTCTAAAGTCCCAGTCTTATTAATCTCTCCTTACATGGCAATGGTTCCATATAGCTAATCATTTTTGTTGCTTATTTCTGAACTTTTTCCCATGCCAAGATATACTTTTTGAAATGAGGTGACCACATCTATACACAGTATTCAAGATGTGGGTGTGCCATAAATTTGTACAAAGGTAATAAGATATTCTGTTTGTGTCTAGACTAGCTCCCAACTTCGAAGGGGGCATGGTAATTAGAGTGGAGGGAGTTTACTAGTAATGTGTTGTGGTGCCTGTGCAGCACTTTATTAGGCTAAATCTCCCCCATGGCAACTTCGAAGTGTGAAACTTCGACGTGCTGGCTTGTGGAGTAATGGAATTCTGAGGTAGTGCGGATATTTCCAAGTACCTGTGGCTGACCCGCGGCTACACACAAGCCGGAATTTAGAAGTTTCACGCTTTGAAGTTGCCGCGGGGGACACTTAGCCTAATAAAGTGCTGCATGTTCACCACAGCACTTCATTAGTAATCTCCTAACACCCTAATTACCATGCCCCCTTCGAAGTTGGGGGCTAGTCTAGACACAGCCTCTCTTTTATTTTCTATGGCTACGTCTACACAAGCCCCAAACTTCAAAATGGCCACTCAAATGGCCATTTCGAAGTTTACTAATGAAGCGCTGAAATGCATATTCAGCACTTCATTAGCATGCGGGCGGCCGCGGCACTTCGAAATTGACGCGCCTTGCCGCCGCTCATCTCGTCCCCACAGGGCTTTTTTTCGAAAGGACCCCGCTTACTTTGAAGTCCCCTTATTCCCATGAGCTGATGGGAATAAGGGGACTTCGAAGTAGGCGGGGTCCTTTCGAAAAGGAGCCCCGTCGGGATGAGCCATGGGACGGCGAGGCGCGTCAATTTCGAAGTGTCGCAGCTGCCCGCATGCTAATGAGGCGCTGAATATGCATTTCAGCGCTTCATTAGTAAACTTCGAAATGGCCATTTGCGTGGCTATTTCTAAGTTTGGGGCTCGTGTAGACACGGCCTATCCCTTTCATAATCATTCCTAATATTCTGTTTGCTTTTTTTTTTTTTTTTACTGCTGCTGCAGTTTGAGTGGAAGTTATTTTTCAGCGAACTATCCACAACGACTCCAAGTTCTTTCTCTTGAGTGGTTATAACTAAATTGTCCCCTTCTGTTTGTATGTGTAGTTGGGACTATTTTTTTATCTCCAATGTGCATTACCTTACATTTATCAATGTTAAATTTCATTTGCCATTTTATTGTCCAGTCACTTAGTTCTGTGAGATCCTTTTGAATGTCTTCACAGTCTGCTTTGTTTTTAACTCTCTTGTGCAGTTTTGTATCATTAGCATATTTTATCACCTCACTGTTTACTCCTTTCTCCAGATTATTTATAAATAGATTATATAGGACTGGTTCCAATACAGGCCCTTGGAGAATACCACTCATTAGCTCTTTCCACTCTGAGAACTGACTATTTATTCCTAATATGTTTCTTCTCCTGCAGCCAGTTAGCTATCCAAGAGAGGCCTTTCTCTCTTGTCACATGACAAGTGCCTCTAGCCTTAATGAATCCATTTGAATCTGAAAAAAATGAATCTGTTGCCATTTATAATAAGAATATAGGTTATTTTTGTATATGTCAGACACTTCTCCCTCCTTTATTTGACTAACTTTTCAAATTCATATGATACTGTATTATGATTGTTGAAGCAGTCATATGTCTGTGACCAAAGTTATGTGGCTTTACAGTGGAAGGCTCATGTAATCTTTCCTGCTTCAACATTTGGATTCCCAAATTGAAAAGAGAAGCAGTATGTTCACAGATGAGTGATGAAACCTTTACCTGTGAAAAACATACAGCCCTGATTCTAACAATCACTTACATATTTAGTCATGTATCTGTCAGATATGGTCTATGTCAGTGTTTCTTTAACTTTTTCAGACCATGGAACACCAAATAATAATATTTTTATGCAAAACACCTATGAAAATTGTTGTCAGACCAAAAAAAAAAGGAAACAAACAAACAAACAATATATATACAAGAAAATAAGTAATTTAATTAGGTATCATAGCATGAAGAAGTAACACTACGTACAGTTTTAATATCAGAAAATATACACTGGGGCTGTGTCTACATTAGCAGGTTCTTTTGAAAGATTTTTCAAAAGAAGGGGGCTCTTTCAAAACGTCCAGCAGACAAAAAACATTCTTTAGAAAGTAAACCAAAAGAATGAGGCACTCCTTTCAAAGTTGTTCTTCTTTTTCTTTTTCAGGAAAAGTGCCTCCTTTTGAAAGCTTCTTTTGAAAGAAAACATATGGGGTATGTCTACATATGCACAGTATTTCAAAAAGACTGGCCCTCTTTCGAAAGAACGAAAGGAGCGTCTACACGTGCTGTGAGCTCTTTCGATTTGAAATCGAAGGAATGCAGCCGAGACATCAAAATCTGGACCCCAATCCCATACATCGAAAGAAGGCACGTGTAGACGTGCCATGGCCCGCTCTTTCAAAAGAGGAGTCCTCCACAACAGCACCCGGCCCAAGCATGGAGATGCCCTGCCCCGCCAAGTGGAGCAATATGACCCTCATGTCCCGCTGCTCTTAAAGCTGCACAGACCTAGAAACCCTGTGGCAGGAAGCTGAGAGCAGGCAAACTGTGAAAGCATGAGGTCCAGGCAGCAAACTCTCTCAACGGCCCCCAACAACAACTATAGACACATGGCCAGTGCCTGGCAGTCTCCCAAGCCCCAGGGCCACACCTCGGAGCCTCCACAGGGTTCCAAAGGGTCCAACCCTGGAAAAAAGAAAAGGGGCCCCTCCTGGATAGATCACAAACTCAGAGACCTCCTGGGCCTCTGGAGGGAAGAGGAGGTCCTCGGGGAGATGGGGGTAAAGTGGAGGAACACCGCTGCCTTTGCCCACCTTGCCTGGGGACTGACCAGCCAAGGCCACCCAGAGCGGACCCCCGGAGCAAGTCCGGAGCAAAGTTAAGGGGCTCTGGCAGGGCTATGCCTGGGTCCAGGATGAGGCCAGGAACTTGGGGGAGGCCCCTCCACCTGCCGCTATCATAGGGAGCTCCACAACATCCTGGGGCCCCAGGACAGCTCCCCACCAAAAGCTTTCCTGGACAGCTCAGCAGAGCAGCCTGAGCCAGATGAGCTGCAGGAGCCAGGACCAGACAGCCCAAGCCAGGGGCAGACACCAGCCGGGACTGCTGCAGTGAGGAGGGTGACCTTGTAATCGACATCCCCTTGCGATCATCCAGCTGTGCCATAGGGAGCCGGGCATTCCCGGAGATCCTCGAAGTCTCCCCCCAGTAACTGCACAGTGGGGCCAGCACCCTGGTGGGAAGGGCGGGGGTGGCACCCCAGCCAGTGGACCACACACAGGCCCAGAGGCCCAGGGATACACACCCCGGCTGGCCACAGCCCCAAACACACCCTCTGCACCTGCCAGCACTACCCAGCATCTGGACCCGTGAACAGTTCCAGGCACCCAGTTGCCCAGTGGGATGCCCGCAGGCCAGACCAGACCTGGGAGGGAAGCCCATGTGCACTTGATGCCACAGGGATGCCATGCCCACCATGGCCAGGCCCCAGGGGAGCTGAGGGAGGTGGGGCCTGAGGGGGACAGGGTCCCGGGGGAATGGGGGATGAGGTCCTGCTCAGAGACTGACCTGCTATCCATCACCCCTTGCAGGTGCAGCAAGTGAGGGCCCACACAGTCCATTGTCATTGGTGGTCCCTGAGAGCCCCCCGGAGGTGTAGGACAGAGGCCGGGCACCTTCAGCAGCAGCATCACACTGGGTGCATAGCCGGAGGCTGCAGCAGCGCACGGTGGATGACTCTGCCAAACTCCGCCAGGCGGAGCTTATGGAGCACCACCTCCAGCTGGAGGAGTCCGACCTGGCATGGCGGAGGGAAGCCTGGGACTGGCTCATGTCCCTCATGGACATGATGCACGGGACTTTGCAGGAGTACGTGGGCAATGTGGCCCGGCTCCTGGCCCTCCGCAACTCCCCCCAGCTGCCCAACCCCCCTGAACCCTCCGCAGGGTCCCCCCCAGAAAGGTCCTTCCAGGGTTCCCTGCCCACTCAAGACCCCACCCACAGTCCTCCACCCCACCCCACACCAATGCCCCCTCTGCCATCCCACCATGCCCATACCTTCTGGTACTCCCTGCCCCATCCCAGCTCCACCATGGCACCCACTCCCAAGGGGAAAGGGGATCTAGGGGCCAGTGTGGCTCTCAGACCACAACTCCCTTGCCTGAGTGACCCAACCCCCTCCCCACTCCCATCCAAGTCCAGGCCCCCTGCCCTCCTCTCCCAGTTCTAGCCCCTTACCCACTCCCCTCCGAATTCAGGGCCCCCACCCCGCAACCTACAGGGGTGTCCCCCCACGCATATTGTATATAGTTGGACTCTTATACCACAGCTTTTTACAGTTTATTGTTGGTAAAGGTTTATATCCTGCACCAATGCTCGAGTTCCATGGTCCCGTGTGTGGGGAGGCATGGGCGCGGGGGTGGTGGCGGTGCATGTGGTGGGGGGGGTGTATGTGTGGGGGGAGAGTGGGAGTGGACATCGAGGTGCTCAGTGTGGCCCTGGCGCGAGACTTACATGAAGGGCCTCCTGGATCTGGACATCATCACAGTTTGCCTGGCGGTTGGTGACGGCGGCTGGCTGCTTGAACACCATGGTGGCCTCAGCTGCCCACCCCTTGATGTAGGCATCCCCCTTGGCTTCCACAATGCTGTGGAGAAATTTTTCACTTGTGGGAAATAGCACATCCCCACCTTGAGGTGGGTAAGAAGGCACCGCCACCAGCTTTTGAGGAGCCTGAAGGCCCGCTTGACCATGTGCCGGGCCTAGGTGAGGTGGGTGATGAATGCGTCCCTGCTGTGGTCGAGGTGGCCAGTATAGGGCCACATCAGCCACGGCAATAGGGCGTATGCTGCATCCGCAACTATGCATAGTGGCATAGTGGTGTCCCCAACCGGCATTTCCCACTGGGGGATGAAGGTGCTGGCCTCCATACGCTGGCAGAGGCCAGAATTGCAGAAGACCCTGGCATTGTGGGTTCATTCCGACCAGCCCACATAGATGTCCATGAACCCGCCTTTGTGGTCCACCAAGGCCTGGAGGACCAACGATTGGTAGCCCTTCTGGTTGATATTGAAGCTGGAGCTATGCGGTGGGGCATGGATGGGGATGTGCATCCTGTCCAGGGCAGCAAAGGAATTTGGGAACCCCAACGAGGAGAAACCCTCGATGATGGCATCCAGGTGCCCGACACGGATGACCTGGTGCAGGTGCATGGCATTCAGGGCATGGACAACCTGCAGGGAGGGAGGCTGTGCACTCTCGTGAGGGTGTGGCAGGGTGTTCCCAGACGGCGACCCTCTCCTGCCCCGGCTGGCAACTCCTGAGGGGTCCCTGTGTCCATGGGCCCACTTCCCCCTTCCCATGGTGAGAACTTGTCCTGGGCCAGGCTTGCCTCCATGAACACTGCTCCAACAGTGGCCTTGCCCAACCCAAACGGGAGGCCACTGGGTGGTAGGAGCCCAGGGTGGCCAGTTTCCACACCGCAATTGTGACTCGCTTCTTGAGGGGGAATGCAGGCTGCATGGTGGTGTTCCAATGCCTCAGTGCAGGTGATAGCCAGTGACACAGCTCCTGGAAGGTGTCCTGGCTCATGCAAAAGTTCTGGAGCCAGGTGACATCTTCCCATTGCCCCAGAACCAGTCGCCCCCACCAGTCCCTGCTGCTGGGGTGGCTTCACAGGTGCTGGGGTGCCAGGGAGTGGGGTGCAGGCTGGGCACACTCCGTGTCCTCAGGGGGGCTGTTCTGTCTCCCAAGGAGGAGGGGGATGGCTGTGGTGACCAGCGCGAGGATTAGGGTGTCATCAGACATGGTGGTGCTGCACTAGGGTCCTTCGCTGCTCCCGGAAGTTCAGCAGGCCTCGGCTAGTGCAGGGCAGATGGAGATGAAGAGGGGCCCTTTCAGGTGGCGGCTGGCTGTGGGCCCCAGAAGGGCTTGGTGGCCACGCAACCCCGTCTGCGGTATCTCCGCCTCCCTTCTTTCAAAAGAGTGCTCAGACACGTGTGGGCACTATTTTTCAAAATAATGGGATGGGGTCTTCGAAAGAGTTGGTGGGATCTGCGATCTGCCTTTGCTGTGTGGTAGCGTTCTTTCGAAAGACGGTATATCGTTTTCTGAATTTTGATTTTGCTTTTTCAATGTTGGGCTTCCGTGTAGATACAGCCATGTAGATGCCCTGCAGGCCCTTTTTTTTTCTTCAAAAGAGCACGCCTCATGGCACCTGATTTTTCAATCCCTGGACCATTCTTTTGAAATAGCAGGGGCTGTACGGATGCTCTCTTTTGAAAGAGCAGATCAGTCTTTTGATCCGCTTTTTTGTGTGTGGACATACTCTTTTGAAAGAAGGTCTTTTGGAAGACATCTTCCAGAAGGGCTTCTTTTGAAAGATCTCTGTAGTGTAGACACAGCCTATGGTATCAAAGAAGGGTGAGATACTTGCAGCACACCTGGGAGTTGTTCATGGAACACCAGTGATCTGCAGAACATAAAAACACTGGTTTATGTTAAGAATGGGCACTCAGAGCCCCAAAAGTCCAAATCTTTCTCTTGCGCTCTGCCTTGGTGCTGCTCATGGCATCCTCAGAGGTAATTGGCTGCACCTAAACTTTATGCTATTGGTGACTGAAGCTTTTGGATGATAACCGAGTCCTGTCAGAATCTTCTGTTACCTGCAAGCCCCTAACTGACTCTTTCAAATGCTGCTGCAGAGCTTCTCCTTAGACTTTTTGCTTCCTGTCCCCTTATGAAGCTCCAAAGTTCTGAAAATTTCAAACAGTCTTTGAGTTATTTCAGCTGCCAGTAGCAATTTGTGAACAGACAGGCTTTCATTACTATGGGGGAAAGACAAATGAGGCTCCCAAATAAATGGCAGTTGTCCTCATGAATTGATTTATTTGTTTATTTATACATTTATTTATTGAGGGAGAGAAAAGAAAAAACTTTAAATACATTTTATGATATCTCTAAAGAGACAAATACACTGGAGAAGAATTATTAGCAACACATGTCTGGAGTGATTTGTCCTTTAGCTTAAAATAATTCTGTGCTACTTCACGACAAACTGATTTATTAACACAATATAACTTTACTTGAAAAATAACCAATGAAACATGTACTCAGATTGAAAAGTTTGGTCTTGGAAAATCTGCAGCAAATGATTGCTCAAGTTTAGTTTCAGATTAGGTCTGCTATAAATTCCACACTCAAATGTGTAATTAAAAGATGGAAGCTGAAGTTTCTTTGGATCCAAGATACCAGCTACTGTACTTCTTTTTATTTTCTTTCTGTACATTTGTTTGTCTTTTCTCTCAGAATTATGGAGGCATTGCATGGCGCCCCCAGGGAACAAAATATTTTAAGGACAATTTGAAAACAAAATCTGTATATAGACTTTTTCACTATTGCACAAAAACTTGGAACACTTGCAATCTGATGTTCTAATGCAATGTACAGAGTCAAATCTACTGTCAGTATGCCAGCATACAGAAGGCCAAATCCTGAGGTTCTCAGTCAGAATTTTCAGAGATTTTATTTAGCAAAACTGATTTTTTTTTTTTTAAATAAGATTTCCCCTCCCTTTCCCCTGCATGGTCTTTGATTTGTCCAACAGACAGCATAGTTTATTTTCGAGTGAAATTAAAGTTTCATTGACTTCAGGTTGGAATAGTAGCCTCTTTACTCTTCAGTGAAGCCACATGTGCGTTAATTAGTTTGACATCAGTGTCAATAAAACTATACATCACCCCCCTAGAACTATATGTATTTTATGGTATTTCTAGAATACTTTTTGTAAATGTTGTATGGAAAATTTTCCTATTTCACTTTTTGTAAAATTCTATTGCCTTACTTTCCACATGAGAGTTTCACAGCATAAGATATGAAGCTAAATATTTCAGAAGCAGAAGTGTAGAACTGGAAATCCATCTGCCTCATGTGGGAAAAGCTGTTGGTGAAGATCTCAGTTGGTATAAAGCTACGTAGAAGAGTAGAATTCAGGGGGCCTATGTTGATTTATACCAGCTGAAGATCTTGTATAGTACTGTTTCTCAATTTAGCATAGTATGACAATTGTCACTGTTCCAGAACTCAGCCCTAATCATGTCGATATCACAACAACATACGTTCTGTGCAAAATATTTCTAATATTGTATTATGTAGCACCACTGGTGATTTTTAAATAATTTTGATAAAACTTTCTGGAATCCTGACAGGTTGTTTTTCCTTAATTCAGCACCTAGCTATTTATTTGGGAGATATTGATGATATGAAAAAGGCACTTCTATTATTTGGAATGTGGCCAGCAAATGAATCATAACGGTTGGGGAAGAAGAGGGAATGGATAGATCACTAGTCAACCAGATTGCTGAAGATACAGGAGTGTGGGAAATAAGCTAATATGTGCATTTCTCCCCTCAGCTTCTGGGTTTGTGAATAATGTTAATAAAACATGGTGGTGGTGGTGAAGATAAATATCTAATACAAGAAAAATATTTAACAAAGTTGTTTATTTGATCAGAAAAACTAAAAACACACCATTTAATGCTTTGTGCATGTCACTGACTTGCCAGCTTTTCTGAAATATTTCTTTTCTTTATCACACACACCTTTCCATCAAACTTCTGACCTAATTTAGAAGTATTTAATGCTTATCCCTATGGATGTATATTTATATGGTCTCTTTAGCCACAAGATAACAGAAGTACTTTGCAAGCTATGTGGTGCCGCGCAGAACATTTTGCAGAAAAACCCACAGAATCACTGGGGTCTCTGATGTTTAGATGACATGGATTTTTGAGACAACACTAGAGACAACTGGAATAATACTTAAATTTAATATTTCTTTGGGATCTGTGAAGAAGCGGAAATCCAACCCCAGGGAGTGGTTGTCATCTGGCTTCTCCTCACTGTGGATCTGCCATGCAAAGACCTCCTTTAGATGTACATTTTTCATCAATAGACTTTCTAAGTGGTCTAGGGGAAAGAAATAAAACTTTTAATACTGCAAGGCACAACAAGAACTTCCTCATGATGTTTGCTAAAGCCTCAGGGGAGATGCTGCACACCCACACCAAAATTGGGGACATAGGGAATTATGGACTAACAGCAGATGTTCTTTCCTGGGTTCTTGGGTATGCAATAGTGTGTAGTAGTTTCCAGCTTCACTGATTCATACACGCAACTCAGAAGAAGTTACACTGGAATAGATTGTGGAGAATCAGGTCTAGTATGCTTTTATTTGTCTGTGGATTGAAGTAGGTTAAAGGACAAGGGAGGGCGGGAGACATTAAAATTGCCACAGGTGAAAGGAGGGGAGATTACACTCTGCAAAAATTTATTTCAGTCTGTGTCGGGGATTTTTATCTCTAGGACATAGTCGCCCCTGTGTGTCTGGGGAAACAAGCCTCTGGCTGAGGTAAAATCTATACAGGAACATGGGTAAACTAAAAGCTTATAGGCCGCCATTTTGTGGCCCCACCCACGGCCATTTTGGGGCACTTAGCTTCCCCAGTAACTTGAATCCACAAAGCTAGGATCCAAACGGAGCCCTCTAATTGGTTGAAGGGACCGGGCTTCTGTCAGCTTCTAGAAACTTCGACCAAGAGAGACGACCTAGTTGAAAACCGTAAACAAAATCGTGAATATTAAAATCAGCTAATGAATCATGCATGAGAACACTGAATAAAAGGCGGCGCAGCACAGCACTCAGGGTCAGTCTGGGGGGTCTGTCTGCCTGAGAAGATCAAAGAAGCCTTTGCAAAGAGCTCCAGTTTTTCAAAGAGCCCCTGAAATCACTGCCAGCACTGCCCAGTAGGGTCCGCCTGCTGTGGTGATAGTGCACTAGATTTTACCTTAGCAGCCCTGAGGTGGATCGGGCAAGTGGCGAACTGGCCTCGTCCCTAGGACGAGGTACTGCGTACTTGCCTGGTGAAACCCAGGGCCTGCCATCTAAAAGCGGCAAGCAGGCTCTGGAGCAGATCAGCTGGGTGGCGAACTGGCCTCACCCCTAGGACGAGGTACTGCGTACCCAGCTGTTGAAGCCCAGAGCCTGCCACCAGCAGTGGCACCATTGCTCTTGCCACACCACCGCACTCAAGCCGCACACCAATCACTCTACTGGACTGGACAGCCAATCGGATTCGACCAACAACCTGGGCTGGACACCTCATTCGTCGGACACGTAAAACCAATAAGGCCTACGGCTCAGCCGGCCCTCATATAAGGACTTATACATTTATCTAAAGACACTGGTAGGCACCAGGACCTCTTACAGGGGAGTGAGGGAACGTAGCCTTCAATGTGCCTTCCGTTGACGGGAGGAGGGCAGTGCCTGGGGGCCTGACCCCATACGGCCGGGCCTATCTAGCCTACGCTATATTGTAAGCCACACTTGGTTAAAAGCGTTTGATATTAGTAGTTATATAGACTGTTTAGCATTAGATTGTTATTTGTATAAACTGTTTTAATGATAAGATTGTTTAAGATAAGTAGATAATAAGTACTTCTCCTTTACTGTTCCCTTGTATATTTCTCCCGAGTGGGCAAAAGCCCCGGGAAAAGGCTGGGGTTAGGGGGCCGACTGTGGATAAAGAGACCCAGTGGCTTCCACCACTGGCCACTTGGGCCGGGGGTAGCGTCCCAGCCCAGACTCCCTTCCCTTCCACCCATTTCCACTCTAACAGTCATACTTTCCTTTGAGGATACTGCTGGACTCCAAGATGGATTACGTGTTTATAGTAGTAAGTTAAAAATAGTTAAAATTAGAGTTAATGAACTGGTTTATGTGTTTATGTTATTGTTGTTGTGTTTTTGAGTGTTGTTATTTGTGTGAATAAATTTCTTGCTAAATATATTCTAAACCAGTGTTGTTGTCTCCTCTCTCTGATTGGGTGCCTGCCTGCTAGGGGAGGGTGGACCTTAGGTGGAGTTCCATTGTTCCTTTAAGTGACTGTGTTGCTCCTCCTGTCGGTGGGTGGTGGGACGACTCTCCTTTCTTCGAGGACCCTGGGTTCTGGCCCCGGCTCGCCCGCACTTTAATTGGCCACTAAATCGCGGGGGGAAACCACCGGGTGCTGTCAGTTTGAATATCAAGAAACTAGATTTTCATTATCTGTGAGACACTTACTACAGCAGAACTAATTTTTTTGTTTGTTTTGGGAAACCTTTATTTGGCTTTCTACTTACTGAACAGTTGACTGAGGTAACTCATCCTTCAGCTGCTGCTAAAATTGGAAAAAATGCAGTCTCAGATGTAAAGATTACTTATTTATTATTTTAACTTGTCTGAGTAAGGAAACTCAGGTTTTCTTTCTCTGTCCTTAGAACACTACATGTAGGAATTAATATAAGATCATAAGTCTGCATTTCTAGTTGAAGGGAAAACTTCAAACTTCAAACTAAGTGTAGTTTTAAGCTGCATATAAGGGAAAATCAGTTGTGCACTCAATTGCTAATTGAGAGAAGACATTATTTTATGTGCAGGACTTTTTATTTTATGTTAATGGAAACTTTGTTTCATTTAGCATTTCTAATGAATTTCCTCACGTGACCCATATTAAAAATGACTAGGGTCATTCAATAATGTTTTGAAAAGACTCATATTGGATAGTGCCATTTTTTTCCACACAACATTTTACTAAAAATTCACTTTGTGTTAAATTTCTTGGTGGTAATTTATTTACAGCTTTGCTAAAAACAGTATTTTGACACAAAGCCACACCTTCTTAAATTCAAGCATCATAAACAATACCGAACATCTTTTGTCATACATTTTGCAATAAAGCCTTATTCTAGAGAGTTGGAAAAGAAATATGCAATACCTCTAAACAACTTACATTTCTAGGCTTTTGATATGTATCTTAAAAATCTAAATGCAGTGCCCTTCCCTTTATTTCTATACACTTTAGCATTTGTAGTTTCTATAGGGACACAATGCGAGAGGACAATTGTGCAGGGGCCTGGGATAGTTTTAAGGGCCTGCGAACCCCTGGATATTGTTACCAGCCGTGCGTCAGGGTGAAAGAATGTTTGCTGCCTGCTTTTGCTCCGGACTGTTCCCAGAAACAGCCAGCATGTCCCTATGGGGAGTCTCCATGTGCTACCCCCATCCTGAGACAACTCTACAGATCTCATTGTCTGGGAACTCTGATCAATGGAAACTGTGAATGTGATGCCTTTGAGCATTGGTATGTGGAGACCCCCACACTCTTGGGAGGGCTGCTGCCACAAGGGTGTGCCAGTCACTCTGGGGAGCTATCTAATGTAAACATGAACTTCATAAACCCCTAGTACATCCAGTCTCTTGCCCCAGCCCAGAGACCACACCAAACTCCTTTCCAGAGACTGAGCTCACTATCACACCCAAATTCCCTCCCAGAGCCTGCACCTTATGCTGCCTCTCACACTGCAACCCAGCCTGTGGAAGTGAGTGAGGGTGCAGGAGAGTGAGCAATGGAGGGAGGGGGATAGAGTAAACAAGGCATGGGAACTCTGAGAAGGGGCAGGACAGGGTTGTGGCATCAGGGAAGGGGCAGGAGGCAGGGCAAGGATCTCTGAGTTTCTGTGATTAGACAATTGGCAACTCTACCCATGAGAGGATGTAGATGCTCTGGCTGTCCCAGAAGACTCTGCCCAGCTGTGGAGCCAGCAGCTCACTGGGTGCCAACCAGCATAGGTGCAACACTGCCCAAATGTCAGGCAGACAGCATGGGCATGGCTTGTGCAGTCTTGGGGGTCCTTTGTGTGTTCTGCCCTGGGTCCCAGAATGGCTGTGGAGTAGGTCCACTTCTACAGATTCAGAAGCAATAAGTCCTTAGTAGGTATCATTCTACCCCAATTACGTTTGTTAGAGGGAATTACTGCCTTTACCACACTACATTCATTCTGTTCGCACTCAGACCCCAAAGAATTCCCATAACAAGGGTGTATGGTGTGCCCAGCCAAGCTGCAGCTCCCTGTAGAGAATTAGATCCCCTACTCCTTCACCTGTGTGACTCTCCTGCTGGAATCTAGATTTGGAAACTGATGTGACTGTGGCGTTTTACTGATATGTTGCCTGATCCTAGAGCTGAGCAACACCTTGATAAAAAGCCCAAGTGTGACAATCAAGCTCAGATAAGAATTGCATTTGCGATTTCTAATTTATTTATTATAGGCTGTGTCTACACTACCCCCCTCCTTCGAAAGAAGGATGGTAAGTAGGTGTTGGGAGTTTACTAATGAAGTGCTGCGCTGCATAGGCAGCACTTCATTAAGGAAATTCCACCCCCGCAGCAACTTCGAAGTTTTAAACTCCGAAGTAGCAACTCGTGTCTAGCCGCGGCTCACTCGCTGGTACTTCTAAGTGCCGGGGCAACTTCAAAGTCCCCTTACTCCTCAAAATGTTGCCCCGGCACTTCGACGTATCAATGGGTGAGCCGCGGCTGCATGCGAGCCAGTACATTGGAGTTTAAAACTTCGAAGTTGCCATGGGGGGGAATTTGCTTAATGAAGTGCTGCCTATGCAGCGCAGCACTTCATTAGTAAACTGCCAACACCCTACTTACCATCCTCCCTTTGAAGGAGGGTGGTACTTTAGACAAGCTCATAGCGTATACTTTCTTACACAAGGAGCTTGTCTACACTACCTCCCTACTTCAAAGGGAAAATGATAAGAAGGGTGTTGGGAGTTTATTAATGAAGTGCTGCGCTGCATAGGCAGCACCTCATTAAGCAAATTCTGCCCCCCCATGGCAATTTCAAAGCGTTAAACACCGCAGCACTTTATTACTAAACTCCCAACACCATACTTATCATCCTCCCTTTGAAGTGAGGAGTTAGTGTGGACACAGCCAAGCACACACATCGATATCAGTGAATTCTCATGTTAGTATATGCCCATTACCATGAGGAAAGCCTACACAATAAAATCTTTTGTGACTATTATTTGGTTTGTGGAAAATTATCTGGCTCTGAGTAATTTGTTTTTATATGGTGTTTAACACCAGAAAAGAACAGATGATGATACCCTTGCTTCAGTCTAAGTAGTTTCTGACTCCCCAGTAGGAACATTAGAAAGACTGTATTAAGCAGTGCCTTTTTCAAAGAAAAAGGGTAGAATCAGGATGAAGGTGAGCTTTTGAGGGAAAATAAATAAATAAATAAAAACATTGCCAGGGTGTATTATGAGAATTAAATTGGCAGATGACCTGCATAGAAATACCTCAAACTCAGCTTCTCTAATGTGGGACAAAATATGGAGGAAATGAAGAACACAAATGTAGACAATAGTATATGATACTTTAACTATGTGGACAGTTATACTGCAAAGAGAATTGCCTCTATAGTAAGTTAAATTGCACATCTCAGTGTTTTGAGTATTATATTTCTCAATGATAATGTAGAAAAAATGACATCTGTGTACAAAGATAAATTTGCGTCTAAAGTGAGGACAATCCATACAGTTATTACAATGATGAACAGGTGAGAAAAGCCCACATAAACATATTGGTAAATAAAATTGTCTCATGTGTTCAAGTAATGAGAATCTCTTATACGTGTAATCCCAGGGTAAAGTGCCTGGTATAAGACATAATACATAAGACCTCAAGAAAAATAAATGTTACTGTTTGGGAGGTCTTTTTATCAAAGTCTCTAACTGCAAAGGTCACTAATGAAGTGATTGCAATACAGCTTGTTTGACAGATTGAATCACGGTGGTTGTCAGATGCTATGCACTTTGGTTTCTTCTGTGTCTCCTGAGAGAAATGCAAGAAGGTTATTTCAGCTAGACCTTATACTCCTATGGAAGAATGTTATCAGTCATCATGTCTGTGCCTGAACTGTGGAATACTTTATATTCCTCCTTTGATTCAGGCTTCAAATTATTTAATTCTTAGAAACAAAGATACAAAAAAACAGATGAGGAAATAACCTGCAAGAAAAAAATAAGGGTGTTTAGGATTGTAGTGTCATCTAAACACTATATAGTGACAGTTGAGGTCTAGCAAATTAGCTTAGAGGTCAGAGGAATCAAGTCTAGTACAACAATTTTCAGTGCACTGAAAACTACTACACTACTTTCTATTACTACTTGAATATTATTTCCTAGGAAATATTTTTCTTAGCAGTATTCTTCAAGGTGATGAGGAACTCTCTCTGAAATAACGAGAGGGTTTTAAAGGATGTAATACCTCTCAGCCCAGTTTTAGTTACCTTTTCCTGCTCATGCTATTAAGAGGTGTGAGCGGTTCTGACTGGTGATAGGGTGACCTAGTGGCTAGGCCCCCTTGCAGGGCTAGGGACCCACGGTGTGGGTAGCCCCCACCCAAGAGTCTAATGGATAAGTTTGGGACATGGCCCTGAGAAGCTAGTTTCCCCTCTGGCGGGAAAGGGGTTGCCGGGGGGGTGGGTCTTTCTCTTTGCGCTCGGGGGAAGTTTCTGAGGCTCCACCCTCCAGCAGCCGACCAGGTGTCAGCTCTGGCTTGGGCCCTGCTGCCTCAGAGCCAGCTCCTGACACAGGGTTGGTCAGCCATGAACTGGGCTGGCTTCCCTCTCTTTATACTCCTCCAGGACTGACACTGGCTGTAGGTGAACCGGGGTGGGGCTTGTTGGGCAAACAGGCCCTGTTTAACTCCTTCCTTGTCTGCCCTTCCTCTCACACTCTTACAAGAGGAATACATTAATCATTGTTTGTAGAGTGCTTTGCAATCCAGTGAGTTTTTACAGAAGTGCATGCATAATAATAATATTGTTCAAAATATTTAAAAGTATCTATAACTGTCCCAGAGAGATGTGTCCTTCCAAATCTTTTCAGGCATCATATTGCAGTACACAAAAGCTGTGTCTGCACGTGCAAAAAACTTCAAAATAAATGGCCCTTTTTCAAAAGAGTGGGAGGAGCATCCACATATGTAAGCCCATCTTTCAAAAGAAAATGAAAAGAATGGGACACAGACTTCAAAATATAAACCCCGATCCCCTATCAGGAAGCTCGCTCCCTTTTGAAATACTAAATTGAAAGAGTACAAGTATAGACACTCCACAATCTGCTTTTTCGAAATACAGGTCCACCATGGCACCAATCAGCTGGAGCATGGGGTGCTCCGGTTGGCAGCAACGGGGCTATACGGTCCCTGCGTTTGGCTGCCTTAAAGCCACATGCATGCAGGAAACCCGTGGCAGGAGACGGAAAGCATACTAGGAGCAGCCTGCACACGCGCTCCAGTCTGACACTCCAGCACCCTCGTGGCCAGAAGCCAGCCCTGCCATGAGTCCCACGCCCCCCTCCCCAAACCCCCACAAGGCTCCCAGGGGGAGAAAAAGAAAAGGGCTCCCTACTGGATGAAGCAGGAGCTGTGGGACCTCCTCAGCCTCTGGCAGGACGAGGAGGTCCTGCGCCACATGGGCGTAAAGCGGAGCAATGCCGCAGCCTTCAGCTGCCTGGCAATGGGCCTCCACAGCATAGGTCACCTGGAGCGTACTGCGGAGCAGGTATGCTCCAAAGTAAAAGAACTGCCCCAGGGATATGCCCAGGCCAGGGACCAGGCTGAACACTCCAGGGCGGGACCAGCAACATGCCCCTTCTACAGGGAGCTATGGAGCATGCTGGGTCCCCAGGAGAGTTCAACCCCTGTGTCTTTCCTGGACACCTCCAGGGAGGAGCTGCAGCCAGAGGAGGTGGAGGAGCAGCCTGGATTGGTGATCCAGGAGGACGAGGGGACCACAGACTGGTCGAGCGAGGAGGGGGAGCTGACCATTGTGATCCCCTCCCGCTCCTCCAGTTGGGCAACTGAGGGCCGGACATGTCTGGATGTTGCTGAGGGACCCTCGGGTACATCCAGGGAGGGGCGCACACCTGCTCCACAGGGTGAAGGCGATGGCGACGCAACAGGTAGGTGCCCACACATAGAACTCGTGGTCCTGGGCTGTGCTCCTCGGTGGCTAGTGGATGTGTGGGTGTGGTGCTGGTGGGGGTGGCAGGGATGGTGGGTGATGGATGTGCATGGGATGTGGGCGTGCGTGCGGGTCAGAGGTGGCCATTGGCAAAGGCCTGTCTGAGGGTCTCTTGAATGCAGTGGCCATCCTGGTGGGCCTGGTGGATGGAGGTGGCGCCTGGATGCTCATAGACAGTGCCAGCTGTAGGGCCCCCTCCTGGGGACATAGGCATCCCCCTTTCCTTCCACAATGTGGTGGAGGACGCAACAGATGCTGAGCACCTGGGACACGTTGGGGACCCTGACCTCTAACCATGTGAGGAGACACCTCCACCACCCCCTTAGACACCCAAAGGCCCACTCCACCTCGTTGTGGGCATAGTTGAGGCACTCATTGAATGCCTCGCAGGTGGGGTCGAGGTGTTCCGTGTACGGTCCCAGGAGCCACGGCTGCAGGGGGTACACCATATCTGGCACCATGCAGAGTGGCATGGTGACATCCTCTTCCACAGGGATCTCCCTCTGGGGGACAAAGGTGCCAGCCCCCACACGGCAGCAGAGGCCAGAGTTCCCGAAGACCCGGGCATCATGGGTGTGGCCAGCCCAGCCCATGTAGAGGTCAATGAACCTGCCCCTCGCTTCCACCAGGGCCTGCAGCAACACCAAATGGTAGCCCTTCCTATTCACATACTGGCCAGTGCTGTGTGGCAGGGCACAGATGGGGATGTGTGTGCCATCCAAAGCATGGATGCAGTTCGGGAAGCCCAGGTCCTGGAAACCAGCAACGGTGTTGTCCACATCCCCCAGACGGACGACCCTATGGAGCAGTATCATGTTGATGGCTCTGACTACCTGCAGAGGGGGAAGGGGGACACCTGCTGTAGTGCAGGTGTGGTAGCTGTTGCCCCCTGCCTCGGGCCCATTCTGCCCCCCTCCCATCCAGCCCCTGCCCCATCTGGCCCCTTGCAGGGGAGGGTTCCCCTTGTCCCACCCCCCCCGCCCCACCTTTCCTCCATAAGTACAGCCTCGACGGTGGTCTTGCCAACCCCGAACTGCTGTCCCACAGAGTGGTAGGAGTCTGGGGTGGCCCGCTTCCAGATGGCAATCACGACCCATTTCTCCAGGGTGAGGGCTGGCTGCATGCAGGTGTCCTGGTGCCGGAGTGAGCCAGTGGCAGATCTCCTCGAAGGTCTGCCTCAACATGTAGAAATTCCACAGACACCTTTCCTCACCCCACTCCCCTAGCACCACACACTCCCACCAGTTGGTGCTGCTGGGGTGGGTCCAGAGGCATCAGAGCACCTGGGGGGGGGTGCCTGGTGGTGCCTCGGTGTGGGGAGCCCTATGGCCCCAGGGGGACTGTGCAGCCACCCACTGAGCTCAGGTGCAGCTGTGGTGAGGGTGCACAGCACTACCAGCAGGGTGTCCATGATGAGAGCATCTGCCTGTAGGAGCTGTCGCTGGGTCTCCATGGTGAGCACAAGTCAGCTCTGCCCGGCTGGGACAGTCTGGGCAGCACTCAGCTCATGCTGATGGGAGGGTGGAGGGACGGGCCTTTAAAGGAGGCAGCTGGTTGCAGCCCCGGAAGGGCTTGTTGGCCATGGGAACCCGTCCGCGGCGTTTCCTGCCTCCCTTCTTTAGAAAGAGGGCTTGGAGCTGTGTGGGCTCTCCCTTTCAAAAGGCCTCAATGGCACTTCAAAAGAGCAGATCAGAATGCCGATTTGAAAAATGGTGGCTGGTGCTCTCTTTCGATGGCTGTTTTTTGAAAGCCAACCTTCGATTTTTGTGCTTTTGAAGGGGTGCTTATGTGTAAACACCACTAAACTAAAAAAAAAAAATGCATGGGATTTTTTAGATTATTTACCTCCTTAATGAATTGATTTTGGGCAGAGATTAATAGCAGTAAGCTGTATTTTGTAAGTACTCTTATGAAAGGACCTAAGAAATAATTGTAATTTAATTTTTCTCCAGTATCTTGAATTACTAAGAGTATGACTTGTTTAGGGTTATGTCAGGGGTCCAGAGATATAATCTGAGAGGGAAAAGTTTTTTTTTCCCTTCTCCAGGAATTTGTGATCCATTATAGTCCCTACAGTTACCTAATCAAACAGACTGATTTCAGCTTTGAGTTTGACCAGAGAAGAAAATAGACTTAATAGGATTCATTGGCTATAAATCCAGAAGAGACAACTGGGATTATCTAGCTTGATTTCATGTGTATTGCAGGCCCAGGGTTCTCCTGCCCACCACTTGGTAATAGAACCATAACTTCTGGCTGAGTTAATGAAGTCAACAAGTCACGTGTGAATGATTTCAAGGGATATGGAATTCACTACTTATGCTAGTTTAACCCAGCAAGTGACCCATTTCCCATGCTGCAGAGGAAGGTGAATCTGACTGAAAGGGAAATTCTTTCCTCATTCACATAGTGAGCAGCTGACATCTGAGCATTTCAGCAAGACTCACAATACAGACACCTGGGAAACACTTTGTACATAACTCAGAAACATCCCTATCTAGTGTCGCACTTCTGGCTATTGGGGATTTTTGCTGTTAACAATTGTCAATGGATACATGTAGTACATTGGTGTGTGAAAGACAACCTTATACCATCTGCTCCATGAACTTGTTTAGTTCAGTCATTTAGTCCCGAAACCAGTTGTGGCTTTTTTTTTTTTCCCTGCTGCCACTGCTTCTCAGGGAAGGCTATTGCATTACTTCACTCTTGTGACAGTTAGACAAAGCTTTGTCTAATTTCAAGTGTAAACTTTCCCCTGGCCAGTATATCTACTTATTTCCACACTCCCACTGTAGCTTAACTTAAATATCTCCTCTCCCTCCCTGGCATTTATCCCTCTATTTATAGAAGACAATAATCTCTCTGTTCAGGCTTTGTTTAGTTAAGTTAAACGAGCCAGGCTCCTTCAATCTCATCTCATTTCATAAAGTTGCTTTTCCATTCCTCTGACTATTCTAATAGTTCTCTCTCTGCAATTGTTCCAATTTAAACTTCTTACTCATGGGAGACCAAAATTGCACAGTCTTCTAGGTGAGGTCTCACCAATATCATGCCTGATATATCTTGAGACTGGGTTAGTATTTTTAGCAGCTGTATCACATTGGCAGCTCACCATTTTCCTTTGCTCAACCAATACACTCAGGCCTTTCTTCTCCTATAGCATTTAGCTGATACACCCCACGCTTAAGGAAAAATTCCTGTTAGTGCCTAAGTACGTGACTTTCCACTACGAATTCCATCACATTTCTATTGTTCCCATTTTCAACGTCCTTCCATCTTCTTGTATGATGGCCTGGCTCTATTCCACACTAGCAATACCTCCCAGTTTCATATAATCTGCAAATTTTATTAACACACATTTTTGTGGCAGGGTCATAAGTGAAAATGTTAAAGAGTAATTGCTATGAGTCTCCTCGCACCTGCCAGTTCATCTTTCCATATGACCTCTTGTAATAGCTCCTTTAAGCAGTTCCTTTTCCACCTCTGTTCTCTTTAATCCCTGTAGTCTAGAGTTTAACTGATTTCACATGTGGAATGGAATAAAATACCTCTTGGAAGTCCAGGTAGATTAGGTTTACTTCATTTTCTTTTGTTTTAAAAAAAAAAAAAAAAACACAATTATCTTCTCATAGAAGGTCAGATTGGTCTGTCAAAAATCACCTTTTGAAAAAAAAAAAAAAGATAATTTATCTAAATCATCATCATTTGTCTCTATACCCTTAATTTTCTTTTACAAAATTTGTTCCAAAACCTCAAATATAATTAAGGTTATATTCACAGGTCTGTAATTTTCTCAATCACTTTCCCCCTTTATTAAAAAGAGGAAGTACATTAGCAATTCTCCAGTTACAAGGTATTTCCCTAGATTTTAGGTTAATCAAATATACTTCCTATTGCTCTTGCAATTTCGTTTGCCAGTTCCTGTAAGATTTTTGGATGGAGATTATCTGGTAGCATCCCTACCTCAATTTAGTCCCTTTAAGAAGTTTGGAGTTTGACTTTCACCTCAGATGTGGCAATTTCTACCTCTATATCCTTGCTCCCTTTAGCCACCCTGCCACTATCAGTAAACTCCATAACACCCTTACTAAAAATTGAAAGTTAATACATATAGGTGTTGGGGTGGAAATTAAAAGAGAACTTGGCATGCCCCATCTTCAGCATTTATTGGCTGTTAGTACTCAACGGCTGTGTCTACACTAGCCAAAAACTTCAAAAAATGGCCATTTTGAAGTTTACTAATGAAGCGCTGAAATACACATTCAGCACCTCATTAGCATGCGGGTGGCAGCAGCACTTTGAAATTGGCGTGGCTCGCCGCTGCGCGGCTCGTCCAGACAGGTCTCCTTTTTGAGAGGACCTCGCCTACTTTGAAGTCCCCTTATTCCCATCTGCTCATCAGAATAAAGGGGACTTCAAAGTAGGCGAGGTCCTTTTGAAAAGGAGCCCTGTGTGGGCGAGCCGCATCAATTTCAAAGTGCCGTGGCGGCCCGCATGCTAATGAAGCGCTGAATATGCATTTCAGTGCTTTATTAGTAAGCTTCAAAATGGCCATTTCAAAGTTTTTGGCTAGTGTAGACATAGCCTATGTTTTATTTTTAATGGCTATAAATATTATACTTCTGGTTTTAATTTCCTATTGTGCTTCTCACTTTATCATGACACATTCTGACCTTCAAGTAATATTGTTCCTTGCCCATCATTTCAGTTTTCCATTCCTAACAGACAGGCTTCACCTTAATAACCTGTTTTGAGAGCTTCTCATCCAGTTTGGTTTCTTTCATACAAGTTATTTTCCTCTTCACTTGGGATGTAAGCTTTGTATAATATGTCAAAGTTGCAGAAGCTAATTCCAAGCTTCTTCTACATTCAGGGCAGTTTTTCAGTCCGGTGTAGCTCTCTAAATCCACATTTTTTTTTAAGTTAGCCCTTTTGGAAATCCAGAACCCTAGCAGAAGTTCCACATATTTCTTCATTTTATCTAAATGGGCTCATGATTACTTGAACCAAAGCCATCTTCAATAAACTGTTTCTAAGGTCCCTGATACTTATTAATACTAGATCTAAAATGGTGTCAGTTCTTGTTGGCTTGGTGACTATTTGAGGATATTTTTCAACTCTCACATCCAGGAATATCATGGCCCTATTATTAGTAACACTGAGGTTATATCTACACTAGAGGGTTTTGTCAATAAAACCCAGGGAGCATCCAAATTTTTAGCATGTTCTGTTGCCAGTAAATTAGCAGTCTCATCCCGCTCCCCACAAGGCACAACACCTTCGTTGACAGACATTCTGGGTGTTCTGGGAGGCCCTCTATCAACAGATAGGGCTTCTGAGATACCTGACAACCATATATGTTGTGTTTGCAGTTGGCCATTTTGCTGAGAGTGCAGCCAGGCAGTCTGGCCACTCTTTGGCTATGGTTACACTTGTGAATTTTGCCAACAAAACCTCAGTTGTCAACACAACTGGTGGAATAGCCCCACACAAAATGTGTTTTGTTGCCAATATGTCAACAAAACACCACTTTTACCAGCAGTATTCTGCTTCTCAATGAAGAGGAATAACACTGTTGACAGATTGTTGACAAAAAGTAGTATGGATGTTCTGGGGAGGGCTTCTCTCAACAGACAAGGCATCTGGAACAATGGGAAGCCCTGTCTGCTGTGCTTCTGGGTGTCTGTTTTGTTGAGAGAGGGGCCAGTCAGTTCAGCAGCTCTACTGACAGAGCCAGGCACTCTTACAATTGGGTTTTGTGCATGGCCTCATTCTGTTGGCACAAGTTTTGTTGTGGAATCTCTTTCAACAGTGACTTCTGTTGATAAAGTGCTGTAGTGTAACCATAGCCTCTGTTGACACAGCAGATCGCTCGTGATCCACTTGGCAATCTATCAACAGAAGTTTTGTCAGAAGGTAACTCCTGACAAAAACCATCTGTTAACAAATCACTAATCTAGACATAGCCTTACTCTCTGATCCATAGCTGGAAAATTGGTGTCCCATAATCAAATAAAACATACTACCGGGAAGTGAGTAAAATGTTGCACGTCTCTATCCATATCCACAACAGATTCTGGGGGCCAGGGAACACAACATACCCCAACCACTGTCAGGGCAACATCTAAAAACCCAAGCACTCCTGCAGCATCTTAAACCTAATCTTATTTATTAGGTAATAACCATGAAAGCTCTTTACTGCATAAAGTAATTAGCCTTTAAGGTGCTACAGAACAACTTTTTTTGTTTTTTGCAAAGTTACAGACTAACATGGCTCTGCCTCCGAGACTATTTACAATGAAGGAGAACATCTAGTAACTTTGAGTGATTTTGGCCCAGAGAGACTGCCTTATCCATTCCATCACTACTAATTTATTTAATCTATTTCATCATTAATATAAATGCAATTCATCATCTTTTCCTTTTCAGTCTTTCCCAAACAGTACATACCCTTCCATACCTGTGCTCCACTCATGACTGTCATTCCCATCATCTTCCTGTTATTCCCATACTATTTGGTTTCACTTTCAGCACAAGTAGTTCTAATTCCTCCATTTTGTTACCCATACTCCTTGCATTGGGGTCTACACATCTTTCCCCAGAATCCTCACCCAACTTAAGAACAATCATTCTAATGACAATATCATCTGACTGTTAGTGCCTTTAGTGTTAGCTTGATCTTTCATGTCACTCTTCTCCTATTCTTTTTACCATTTTCCACTGTTATGTCATTTTACTTGATTGTTGTCCTGTATAAGGTTAGAACCAGGACTAAGTCTAGATTTCAGACTTCTGTCAGGAGCCCAGAGGTCTTTTGACACAAGTCTGTCACTCCAGGCCCCTTCTGCTGTCATCCCAGTCATCCTTGTTCCATGAAGAAGGAATGTTTTGACAGACAGGGTTTTCCCACCCCCACAACATTTAGCCCATGTAGACAGGCCAAGTATTGGGAAAGCCCCTCCTGACAGAACTGTTGGCAGGAGATGTGCAAATAAATTGCACAATTTGCGTATCTTTTCCTGACAGATCTCTTTGAACAAGACATAGCCCAAGTGTGGAAATCACATGAGCTTTCAAACTTTCCTGAAAGAAAGGTTAACACAAGCACAGCTTCACTGATCTCAACCGAATGAAGATACAGACTTCAAGTCTGTTATTTCCCTTTTTGCAATAATTAAGTTTTTTGAATTAGCAATCAGATCATCCTGTCTCCATTTTCCCCTTGAATGTACTGTAGCTGATCATTTTTAAAACTTTAAACCCTCAGGTCACACCATTAGCTATTCATTTAATAAGAAAAAAAAACACATTAATCATGCTGATTTAAGCTTCCCTTTTTAAATAAAGGTGTTTTGGCTATGTCTACACTACAGCAATATCTTGAAAAAGTTCTTCTGGAAAAATCTTGTCTGAAGAAAAACTTATTTCAAAAAGAGTATGTCCACAGACAAGAGTAGATTGAAAGATTATCAAGAGTGGATCAGAGAGCATCCACAATGACCCTTGTCTTTCAAAAGACTGGGACATGGATCAAAAATATCTGGTGCCATGAGGACTATTCTTTTCAAAAAGAGGGACCGTAGAACATCTACACATTTCCTTTTTCCTCCAAAAACACTTTGAAAAGAAGGCAGTCTCCTGATCCAGGACTGGAAGAGGGCTTCCAGAAAAAGAGCCATGTTCTCTCAATTTCAGATTGAAAGAGTACATTGTGTGTAAATGCTTCACCTATTCTTTTGAAAAAGGGCTGGATTTTCTGAAACAACTTGCTAGTGTAGATGCAGCCTTTATGCATAAGCAAATGAAAATTTTAGAAAGTGACCACACTTCACAAAAATGCTTCAAATTTAAGACTCATTCATTCCATTGATTAAATTGCTTTTTCCTCCCTGGAATCTGTCAGCTGTAGTGTTCTGCTTCAAAGGACAAGTAAAATGGCAGCTTTGTTTCTCCAAACACACACACACACACACACACACACACACACCGATCTTGTCTGCCTGTCCCCCCCCCGCCCCCACTGGAAAACTTCATTACACAACTAGATATTCCTTTGGGACTACCAAGCAAACCAAGCTTAATTAAATGAGATGAATAAAAATAATTTTCCATTGCTTATATTTTTCTGTTTATTAAGACATTTTACAAAAAGCTACATAAAATCCATATTTGAATAAAGATAAGAGAAATTTGCTACTCTTTCTCTAGGTCCTTCAGCAAAGCTAAACTAGAGGCATGTTTAATAAGCTTAATATTTTAACCCAAGTGGCTAGTCAAAGGTTCTGAGGCCTATGAGTAGTTCCAGTGGTAGGTATTGCATCGACGAGATTTTGTTTAAAGAGAACATACTTCCCCACCCCCATGAACAAAGTAGGAAACCAACAGGTGACACTTTTTGTTCATAGTTTGAGGTCTGCATGTCTGTAAGTAACTGTGTCCAAAAATCCTTTTTTTTTTTTGGGTTTTCATTCAAGGCAACATTATAGCCTTTTTTTTTTTTAAAATAGCCTTTTTGATTCTGTCATTGGTTCAGCTTTGATGGTATGAGGTGTCACTCAAACCAATCAAAAGAGTTCCACCAACCTAGTCCCTTAGCCTCTGAATTTGAAACATTTTGGACCACCCGATTCAACTTCTTTTCTCTTCTGTGTGTTTTTGGATGATACTGATATTGTTTCAGTCACCTGACTAATTACTATTTTGCCCTGAATGCAATGTAGTGGTCATGTTTGGCTTTTAATAATAAGGTTTAACTCTACCAAATTTGTCCTACGGAAACATTCTTAATTTCACAAATTAATCATCTTTGGACAGCGAGCTGAATATATAGAGCACTGTATAAATGACAGGTATTTGTGTATAATATCAAACATACAACTCCATAAGCAATAAAGCACACACTTACAAGGGTGACAGAAGTATGTCACAATGGTCAATTTTTTCAAGTGAGTGAAATGTCAGGGGTGTTTTCTAGATTTTTAGTAAGAACTAAAAAGGCATGAGGAGTCAAACCTCTCAAAGGAATTATTTTTCTAACAATAATAGCTGTTCAAATGCAATTTACCTATGTTTAAGTTTTCCTATATTTATACTCTGGAAAGGCTAACATCTAAACTAGTTGAAGAAATATATATATTTTAATGTATAGTGCAACTCTTCGGCTATGTCTACACGTGCCCCAAACTTCAAAATGGCCATGCAAATGGCCATTTTGAAGTTTACTAATGAAGCGCTGAAATACATATTCAGTACTTCATTAGCATGTGGGCTGCCGCAGCGGTTCAAAATTGACGCTCCTTGCCACCGCGCGCCGCGTCCAGACGGGGCTTCTTTTCGAAAGGACCCCCACCTACTTCGAAGTCCCCTTATTCCCGTGAGCTCATGGGAATAAGGGGACTTCGAAGTAGGCGGCGTCCTTTCAAAAAGGAGCCCCTTCAGGACGTGGCGCGTGGCGGCAAGGAGTGTCAATTTTGAAGCGCCGCGGCAGCCCGCATGCTAATGAAGCGCTGAATATGCATTTCAGCACTTCATTAGTAAACTTCAAAAATGGCCATTTGCATGGCCATTTCAAAGTTTGGGGCATGTGTAGACATGGCCTTATGGACATAGATATGTTACAACATTGCATGCACCAAAGAGTACAGGTTGTACCTCCCCAAACCAGGATTCTCTGGTCCAGAAACATCCATGCTCTGACAGAACCATGAATGTTCCTGGACTACAGAGCTCCAGTGCTGATAGCCCATTATCCATCAGTGGGACCAGTGTCTGGCAGCACAGCTGGGGCTCAAGCCACAACCAACATCTGACAACATGGCCACTTTTGGAGTCAGCTTCTAGCAGCCCAGCTGAGGATGAAGACAACATGGTGGGGGCCTGAGCTGGTATCCAGGAGCAGGCCCAGCGTCTGGTAGCCTGACAGTAAGTAGGCCAAGGTCAGAGTTAGTGGGGTTGCACATGGGAAGCCAGACCAGAGGCAGGGGAGCCTTCTGGGCTGGAAATGGAGCTGACAATAAGGGGGTGGGGTGAGCTATAGGGCTGGTGGCGAGAGACCTCTATTGATCCCGCACATTCCGTCCTTTGACTCATCAGGTCACAAGGGTGCCTGACCAGGTAGGTCAAAACTGTAATTTTAGGCTATGAAATGAAATACTTATCCCATAATCAGTAGTCTTCTAGAAAAGCTCAGAAATAACCTACATCTTAAAAAGTTCATTTTGAATAATTTAACTGAGTTAATTAATCCTGAAGTAAACCATCTAATCATGCACCAATGACTTGGCAAAAGAAAAATAGGGGTTGCAGGGATAATGAGAAAAAAAAAAATAAGCAAAATGCTTGACTTGTCTTTAATCTTGTGCTTTCTATGGGTCACCAGGATACTTTTTTGCTTGCCTATTAATAAAAATAAGTCAGATATATAAAGGGAAAAATCTGTAGCAAAAATAGCTTTCCTCATTCTGCTAATAGCATCTGATTTTTGTTTTGCAACAGTAAAGCCTTGAAGTGTTTTAATCTAGCTGTCTCAAAATGCTATAGCCCATGGTTCAAACATACCCAGAGGAATAAATTACCTAGACCATACCAGCAGAATAACCAGTCTTGCAAAATAGCCAAGAGGAACTGGAAACAAGACAATCTGATTCTTAGCTAGTGTAAGGAATCTAATACATTATATGCATTCTTCTAAAAAATTAGTCCTAGTTTCAAGGAACAGGATTTCAAATACTAACAGTGAAGTATAGATTCCAGCTGACAGACTGATTTTTAAGTAAAAGTAAACATTTTTAAAAACACAGACAACTTGTTCCTCTCTTCATCAATAGGGAGAAAAGTTGGCTTTAAATTTTACTGAAATTTTGCATGGGCTACTGAATTTTGTTTTGGAGTCGTCTGACAAATATTGAGAGAAAACCAACCAACATTTTTGGTTTTAGACAGGTTTTTATTAATAGCAAATCAAATGTAAGAGTCATTCCAAACTCCATTCATTCCTAAGCTGTTTTTATTACTGATAAATAGGTACACTGCTCATAGCAATCTTCCATGTATGTTACATAATATTAGTCTATATGGTCTAGACATTAGGGCAACAAATACAAATAATTAGCTCAGTATCACATGTCATGGACTCCCAATCATGTCATGGCAATGAAATTCATTTGTAAAGGTTCAAGAACTTTGTCCAAAACATACTGATTTCAGCTGAAGCAGTCCACTAGCATCAATGGGTTTCAGGTTATGCAATAACCTTTGTGTATCAATATAGCCATATTCTGTGACTCATAAGGGTAGGCATTTTGAAACCATATACCATTGTATACAATTCTCATAGATGATTTTGTTTCTTGGCAGATGTAGTATATACAAACCATTGCTTTTCTTTTTGTTAAATAAAAGAGATAAAAAAGGAGCTGACTCCCCATACCTTTCCCTAGCCAATTCCACAGCTGGGGCTACCAAGGTGCCAATACTCAGTACCAGCGCAATAAAAAGCATTGCTACAAACTATCCCAGGGAAAAAAAAAAAAAAAAGTGTTGTTTACACCTAGAACTTCTTTGACCTTTTTATAAGGAGCTCATAAAGCAAAATCTGAGAAATCATTACTGAATATATTAATGAATTTTTAATTTCCCTGAAGAGTTGCATTATTCACACACACAAAAATCTGAAATTAGAACTTCATGCACAATTTGCATTGAGAGCTGTTTGTAATATAAACCTTATTTCATTCAGGAAGAAAAAAAAATACAATGCATTGCATGCTTTTGTGAATCACCCAAACCAGTAGATCACAGCATAATCCAAACTTCTGCAAGAAGGGTTACTAGCATTAAATTGTAGCTAACATACTTCAGTAACAGGAACTAGCATCCAAGTATATATATATATCAGCTTGTTTGATTTAAGAAAGAATTAACACATTCCTTAAACATACAGCACAAAAGTTTGCTTGTGATAGAAGTCTCATTGTTAATGAACATTTTTAGATAATACTGAATACAGGAAGTAGAAAAAATATTACAAATAAAAACAAAAGTATAACACCTGTGGCAAGGGCCCCTATTATCCAGGTCACTGCTTGGGTCAGTTTCTTGCCTTTCCCCCACAGGGTTGGGGCTTGCAGCAGGTCTCTGTGGTAGGGAGCTCAACCCCTCCTCCTGAGACTCCCTCCCTTGCTGTTTCTCTGCTGAAGCTGGTCTGACTTGCTCTACAAACCTTTGATCTCTTGCTCACCTACACCTCTCCTCACATCCTCACACTTTCTCCTCCACCTTTTGCCTGTGGAGTTTTTTAAAGACCTTCATCAAGCTGACAGTGGTGTCAGCTGGCCCAAATTTGCCTGAGCCAGCTCTCTCCCAGCTGCTTCTAATTGCCCTGCTACCCTCTGCTTCTGTTAGCAGGTCTTTTCCTGTTTTCAGGCTGCCTTTCTCCCACTCTTCAGGAGCTTTCTGGCTTGACCCTGCTACACGTACTTCCAAGGAACCAGGCATAGCTTTAGTGAGCCACAGTTTTTGGCTAGAATAGTTCTCATGCTACAAGTACAGATTTTTCTTTCTGTACCACTTGATGAGTTTTGTTGTCAAATCAAGATACACATTTTCATGAGTTCCTCATTTCATACCATGGCCAGCATTACAAACATAGAACAAACTGTCTTTATGTACCCCACCCCACCACCTCTTTTCATATATTTCAGGTAGCCTTTGAAATGTATTCTTTCTGTTTGTTCTCCAAAGTGCTTTGTTTTTTAATCTTTATGATAAATTGTCCAACCTGTTTAAATCACATGCAGATGTACTCTCCATTGTATTTGGCTTATCCGGTATAATTTATCAGAGGCCTAGGTAGGCAAGTAAATCTACGCTCTGTCTAGGGTGGGGGGGAAATGTTTGTTCAACCCTGCCTGGTTCTCTTGTTTACATTTAATTTTAGCACATACGTCTTGTGATATGTATGACATTAGCTTTTGATATCATACCAGACATAGTCTATAAATACTATGACAGCAACGTGGAAAGTGTAGTGAATTTGTCAGCAGTGAAAAGAGTTGCTCTTACCTAACAGTTAACCCTCTGCCAGTGAGCACTGATGAAGTTTTTAGGGACAGAGTAATGACCTATGTGCCTGTTATCTTTGAATCTGTGGCACCATGCAGTAGTGAGTTTTATTTTCATAGTCATTAGCTGGTCTCCTCCGCTCCACCCCGGATATATTTAGGTCAAGTCATCTTTGAACAGTCACTGAAGCTGTGGCTATTTGTGTTCCCAGTGACAGTGACTGCTGTACCTCACCAAAAAATGACTACTGAGTGTCCTGCCACTCCTTTCAAAACTGCTGCCCCAAAAGGATGCTGATTCATGCCACAACCCACAAACCAGGCACATGACCGGTGTGTGTGCATAAGGAATGACGTCAGGAATGTGCCAGCAGGAGCTCAATACTGCTGAAGCATTTGGGGCAGGTATCCTTTAGAGATCATTTGCATGAAAATGCAAAGATGTGCATATGTGCATATAAGCCCTGCCCTGATTGCTGCCTGCTTGCTTCCCACAGAAGGGTAACATACGGATATGTGCTTCCACCTCCCCCTCTTGAGAAAAAAACATCGCAATGGTGGGCTTATTTCATGATTGATGCACACTCTGTATTATCTTGAATGACCTTGTTTATCACAGGCTTTTAATTTTCACTCTGTCATTCCCACATAAAGTCCAATAACTTGTCTGACTCATGCTTTAGATCAAACAGCTTGTATTTATCTTCCAGAAAGGCACTAGAGAGTGTGAACTGTGTTTTGGCTTTTTTTGCCCCGTGGACACAGTATTCCAGTGTCTCATCAATGCTGTTTATCTGTTTATGTGGTTAACAGAGATAAAAATATCTTGGGCTGCATCTACACTATGAGATAAATTCAATATTTAAAACATTTGAATATTTAACCTCAATATTATGAATTTGAAAAAAGTGTCCACACAGCTTCTTGAAATTCGACCCATCTTTTTGCCATGTCAGATCTCTGAGTCTCCATTACCCCATGCAACTTTGACAGCATGAGCACTGCCTTGTGGGTACCTATCTCACAATGCCTGGTTGCTTGTGGGTGCTGCATGTTGGAATCCCAAGCACTGTCCCAGAATTCTCTGCATCACTAACTGCTCAGAAAAAAGACCTGGAGATCACACCATTTTCTGCTGCCACTTTCCAGTGCAAACATAGATCCATGAATCCTCCAACTCATAGCACAGATCGTTTTGGCAACCACAGTGGCTGTCATGTCATTTGTCCTTCAATTCCAAAGTTCAGTGATGCTTGGCTATCCTGCTGGTGGTGCTGCTGCTGCTGCTGATGATGATGTTGATGAATGACAAGGATGATTTGGAAGAGCAAATCTCCTCACTGTGGTTCAAGAACACAGAGCTACTGGCTGCCAGAACTGCATCACTGACAGTGGAGCAGTGGTTTTGCACGAGTGGGACCACATCATCGTGGAGTTCTGGGATGACCAGCAGGGGGTGCAGAACTTTTGCATGCACAAGTTCACCTTTATGGAACTTTGTGATGTGCTTGTACCCACCCTGAAGCACAGCAACACCAAAATGAGGCAGGCTTTAATGGTTCAGCAGCAACTGGCAATTGCACTGTGGAAGTTTGCAACTCCCAACTGTTACTAGTCAGTGGCAAATCAGTTCAGGGTGGTCAGACATACAGTGGAGTCCATGGTGATAGAGGTGGCCCATGCAATCTGTGGGTGTATCCTCAGGAAGACTGTGACCCTGGGAGAAGTACAGGCCATAGTAGATGACTTTGCTGCCCAAGGCTTTCCTAACTATGGTGGGGCAATAGATGGCACGCACATCCCAATCATGACCCCAGCCCACCTGGCATCAGAGTATATTGATAAAAAAGGGGTGCTTCTCCATGGTTATGCAGGGGTTGGTCGATCACAAAGGTCGTTTTTACTAACGTCAACACTGGCTGGTCAGGGAGGCTTCATGATGTGTGCATATTCTGAAATTCGGGACTGTACCAAAAGCTCCTGGATGGGACTTTTTTCTCTGACCAAAAATCAACATTGGTGATGTGAGGATGCTTACTGTTATATTGGGTGTCCCTTCTTACCCTCTGCTTCCCTGCCTGACGAAACCCTACTCTCTGGACCCCAGCAAGGAGAACTTTAATCACAGACTGAGTAGGTGCAGAATGTTTGTGGACTACACCTTTGGATGTTTGAAAGTGAGGTTCAGATGTTTATTGATTCATTGGGATGTTTATGAAGCTAATGTCCCCACAGTTATTACAGCATGCGCTATTTTGCACAACATATATGAATCAAGGCGGGAGACTTTCCCGTCTGTCTGGAATTCTGAAGCGTAGACAATAGGCAGGGCTTATACACAGCTGTCTACACAGTCATCTACCAGTATCCATGCTCAGGCTGCAGAAATAAGGGGCACTTTAAAAGACAGCTTTATGAGTGATCTGTAATACACATGTATTTCTATGCCACAGTGAGAACAAATCATACTGTGCCATAATGAATGAATGCTTTTACTTGGTGGAAGGGGGTTAAGTTGCAGTAAATAGAATGCATGTGGTGGGCCTGGAGTGCCCCACCCCCAACCATCTCATTTCCCTTAGCTGTGTGTCTGCTGTGGACCAGGGAGTAGCAGTGGGAAGCTGTGCCTTCAGCAGCACTCACCCTCCCCCCACCCACCCATTTTTATTTGTGTTCCTGCCCCTCCGACTCCTGCAGGACAAGAAATCACACCAAGCTCAAGGAAATTATTTTATTTTGAGGGTAGGAGAGGTTTAAGCAGCTGGGAAAAGAAGCCTTCTCAAGGGTGCTTGAAGAGCCTTTTGCAGGGGCACTTGGAGCTGGAGCATCAGGGTAGCCTTGCCCTCCCTCCCTGTGTGTGGGAAGCACTGTGACAGTGGGGGTGGGTTACCTCTTCTCAGGGGACTCAACACGGGGACCATAAAGATGGGGTTTGGGCAACCACTCTTCAGGAGATTCCAGACAGCAGGTATCAGCTGTTGCCCTGCTGGGTTGGGAGTTTCTCTGCGGCTGAGGAAGGGAGCACAGGACCTCTGCCTGCTCAGTAATGGCCATTACGAGCTTTGCTGCTACATTACTCTGCTTTACTGCTCAGTGTGCTTTGCCATGATCTCAGTTTGGTTTGCCAATTGCTGCTGCTTCCTGAGGTCAAGCATTCTCTTGTTAAAGTTTACTTGACTCTGATGACACACAGCTGTACTGTGATGCCACTGAGCAGTGTCCTTTGTCAGGTTCTTGTGCTCTGCCTCAGTGTTTTCCATGTGCTCCAGGATCAGATCTCATTTGCATTTCTTGTGTCTTCTGCTTTTCTATGCAATGCTGGGCATTGGGTCTTGACAATGAAGGTCAAAATTAAGATACAATTCACTAAATGTGCTTTGCAGTGAAATGAATGGGTGTATACTATCACTGAAAGTATACTTTTGAAGGACACATGGATTAATAAGGATGGGACAGTAAGCATGCCTTTCACAATATCTCACTTGCCATAACTTATCCAGCACATTGCTTTGTGGACATAATAAGTTATAAGCAATTATCCTCTTTTGGTGGGAATGGGAAGGTCTGCAAAGCAGGGGCAGCCACCAAGTGTCTTGGCTGGATGTTCGGTGGCAGTGAAAAATGAATGGCTGTGAGTGGGGGTTCAATGTACAATAAAAAAAAATGTAAAGAAAAAAATAATCCAAACAAAGGTTGGATGTAAGGGGACATGGGAGGGGATATGCCCAGCAGAACACAGCAGCTGCATGACACTGGATAGTCCTGAAAAATGCAAAGAAATGGTGGAAAAGAAATGCTGGGGGGAAAGGGACATGGGATGGGAAAAGCACAGGAGAGCCTGGCAGCAGTGTGGCATGGCAGAGTCATGAAAAATGAAAATAGATGCTGTTTGGAAAGGGACCCCCGACCTTCTTCTAGCATGCCGAATAAATTCTCACCTGAACCGCTTGCTCCAGCGGGCTTGGGGACTGGCATGGAGGTGACTGGCGTGGAAGGGACATGTTCCAGGTCAATGGTGAAGAGCTCCGGGCTGTCTGGAACAACTTAATCTGTCCCCTGCTCATAACTCCTTTTCTCCTCTCTGTTGACCTCTTTTTCTGGGCCACCCTACTTCTCTGGTCTCACTCCAGACTCCATACCAGGGCATCCACAGGTGTCATATTCAGTATGGGCTCTGTGGTGTGTTCACTCCCCATAAGCATGTGCAGCTGTTGATAATAGCAGCAGAGCCATGGAGCTGCCCCTGACCGCTAGTTGGCTTCCTGGACATTTTGATAATCCTGACAGAGTTGTTTAATCTTCACCTGGCATTGCATAGAGTCCCAGGAGTAACCTCGGTGGCCATCTCGTGCACCATCTCATCACAGATGGCCACTTTTCTCTTTCCCACCCAAAGCCTCTTTGCCACCTATTGGTCTCCCCAGATAGCTATGAGATCAAGAATCTCCTGGTGGGTTCAAGCTGGGGCTCTCTTGCGAGCCTGAGAAGTGCTAGTCAGATCACTACCCTGAGTGCTCATGATTGCAGTAGAGGGCTACCGATAATTGCTGCTGATGTGGTGTCACGCAAGGGGCAAATGAAATTTTTCATAATGGACGCCCTTTATATTTGCAGGGCTGGGCTGCTAAATTCCAATTTAAATTTTAATTCAGATTCAAATTGAATCAGAACTTCACAGGCTTACTTTGACCTTCTTCCTGCACACCTGACAGCAGTGAACAATGAAGTGGCCATACTTGGAGGGTCATGGCGTAGCTTTGTGGGATGTATTCAGGACACTTCTGTAGGCTAACAAATATGAAATAAGGACAGGGTGCTTCCACATTTGCCTTGATTTGTGATTGTAAATTCAAAATTGACTCTATACTCATCCCATATATCAATATTTTGTAATAAGTATTTGGGCTCAATAAATCGAGTTAACAGTGTTACGTATGAGGACAATCATGTTTTTATAATGAGCTAACACCTTGAAATTCATATTTATTTCATAGTGTAGGCGCAGCCTTGCTGTTATATTTTGACTTAACCTAATTCACAGAATGAGCTGAATCGCTATGAATTCTGAATCTTTCTAGTCCAGCACCCTCAGGACCTGACCATTGCTGAAACAAGAATTTACGAAACTATGGGAGGTCAATATTGTCTAACAGCATCACCAACACTTCCACCACTTACCAGGCTCAGAGAAAACATTTAGGGGTAAATTACAGCTAAATAACAGCACAGAAGATTGAGAGCCAAGACTGGTAACTATAAAACTTTATGGGATGACAGGAAACTTGTCAACACCTGTGATAAGTGGACATCTCACTAACTGAACTCATGCCAGACCATGGAGGTTACCAGACCAGAGAATGACAAAATAGAGGGATTCAACATGTCACTGATTTTCTTTTTCAAAAACTTCTGCCTGAGTCCTAAATGAATAACTAAACAAACTAGAATCTGTAGAAAGGAAGCTAGACATCTCTTGCCATTGCTGCTGCCATCTGCCCGGGGCCTTCGTAATATTGTCCAGAGGAGCAGAGAGCAGGAGATGTTCCCTATTGGTACCCAACATGGAATACATCAGTCTGAATTATGAATATTTTGGCAAAAATTATACGCAACTGGAAGGAGGATTTTGTGGCTTGTCTATAGAAGCACTCATTTTTGTGGCAAGCTGGCCTGTACATCACTGAGCTGACAAGTGTTAAACATATATTCTAGCCCTGAATCATGAACCAAAATTTGTGTTGTGTCCTTTGGTCTAACCTGCTTTGTCGGCTTCCAATATATCTTATGAAATCTGAGATCATTCCACCAATATTGATGTGCATTATGGGCAATGAGATATGTGCATTTCACCCTGGGATGATAGCAATTTGAAAACAGTAGTGGAGGAGATTTGTGGGGAGCTGTTGGGGTTCGGAACAATAGATGTATCAGGGTTCTCAAATGGGGGTTGGGGTTGTAAGCTGTCAGCCTCTACCCCAAGCTCTGCTACATCTAGAGCATTTATTTTCACAGTATTTTCAGTTCATAAAGGGAGTTGCACTCAGCAGTTTGCTGTGTGAAAGGGGTCATCTGTACAAAGGTTTGAAAACTGCTCATGTTGTGGTTCCCGCTATCTAATTGTTAACTTTGGAATAAAGAGAGGTGTTCAGTGAAAGCAGAGGTTAAGTCTTTACCTTTTCAGCAAAAACACTTAACATGTGCTCTGTTGAAATGGGGCCTTTGTGCTAGATGTGGATCTGCTATAGACAATTCCAAATCTCCCTTCACCCCCATGGACAGCAAAAAGCTTTGGTAAAACTTTTTGCACAGACTTTACTAGTCTGTGATTCATAACAAAACCTGAGCATAATCACTTTCATCTTAATAAAGGTTTCATTACAAAAGTGTTTGCACAGCTCTAATAAGAAATAACATCTAACAGGTAAAATTCATAACAGCTGTAAAAGGCTATACATTTGTTAATGTGCTGTGCAAACTTTAATTAATCTGACTGCAGTATCACTGCTAGATAATTAAAGCTGTTAATGTTGCAAAGCTTTGTTTTAAAGAAGGTTAAGGACCGGATTCTGCCACATAGCGTTGTTTTACTCTGTACATAGTTCCTTTGGATTCAGTGAGATTACTCACAGAGTAAAGCATAATTTAATATGTGAGTAGGTATCTTGTATCATTCTTTCACAGGCCTTGCAAAATAGTAGGTAAAACTGTCACCCTGTTCAGCTGATGGAGAAAAATACCAAATTTAATTCTTTTTGCATTTATAAAATGTTATGCTCTGTAAATTATGTTGTATCATTAGGTTAGCATCTGCTTCAGGATTCATTGTATTTTGAAGAGGAATGATTAAAGAGGTTATTAGTAAATCTACAAAGAACAGGACACACCGCATTTAAGCATTACCCTATCATCTGTGCAACAAATGTTCAAGATCATTATGTTTCTACAATAGCAATTTGCTATTACTCCGTGGGGTAAGCAATCAATACAGGCAGGCAATGTTTATTATATCAATGGAAAAGAGTACAGCTTAGTTTGTTACAGCCTTTGCAAAATCAATAAGCATGTCTCTTTATAAGGCACACTATTAGTCTCAGTTGCAGATGAGAGTGACAAGGTATGAGCTATAATTAACATAGGAAAACCTTTTAAAATGTTCATCCCTATGTTGTAAAATGTCATTCAACTTTCACTGAACATAAACGATAAACATTGTTTATAACTGTCCAATGCACAAAGAGCAGAATGAAATCTGAGTTTGCTCACAACAAAACAGTCTTCTGAAAATTACATTTGTTCAGTCTGTAACACAGTGCACCAAATTTGCTTAACACAGTCCTGGTTCTGTGCATGGAAAACATCTTAAAAGCACAGAATAAACATTGAGGAGTGGATTCTGATTCCTAATAATAGCAAATAGGATGCATATAGCTTTGCCCCGGGGTACTCCGTACCAAAACATAGCACTCTCCCTTTATTAGTATATGGTATTGTGGTGATGATGTGAGGGTTCCACTCATTCCCTTTTTCTGCCTATCTATTCTCTGCCCACATGCAGGTGGATTAGAGGCTTCATGGGGACTATGTGCCCCTCCTCATTTACCTGCATTGATCCTTTTTACTCCCTTCATAGTCATCCAGAGCAAAATCCATTCTTGTACTCAATTTGTATTTAATTGTTGCTATTAACCAAGGTTAAACTGTAAATCCAACAATAAACCAAACCTAACACATTCTCTTACCTGGCAAAAATGTCTTCTCTCCCCTCCTCCAGCCCCAACATATTTTGGGATTTGTTTTCAAAAGTGCCGTGTTTTGCAAGAATCCAAACATTTCCTTCATGAGTGTGGAAAATTGAACAGCTAACTCCATGTTAGGAATCTAAGTGTCATAAATGAGAAAATCAGGCAACTTATTTAATTACCTGAATATGGACATAGGACATTTTGAAAATCTTGGCCTTCAGTTCCAGGTCTGTCTTTTCTATAAAATTTCTGTGACCTTCATCAAACACTGACCCTCTTAGTCTCAGTTTCTTCCCTGGCATGATAGTGCCTTACCTGATAGTGTCAGAGACTGTGAGGCCCAATGAATCAGAATTTAAAGGCTTTTGAAAATCCTTAGATGGACACCACTAGAAAAACCTGTATTTTTATTATATAAAGTAACTTATTAATAAGTCCTATCTCCCACATAAGGAAAATATGCAGGTTTATTTTAAAATCAGATGACTTATAAAGACCGGTTACAGCAATAGATTGTCTAAAGCAGCAGTGGGCAAAATACAATTTTTGGGTTTTGGATCTGGCCTGCCATGATACTCTGGGCCACCACTGGCTGCTGGGCCATATGCAACTGAGCACCATGCATCCCATGGGAGGAAGAGTCCACACGATGCCCACCCCTCCAGCACAATGCTTGCAACTCCCATTGGCCAGAAAACTATCCAATGGGAACTTCCTCGGTTGTTGTTGTGGATGCATGTAGCATGCAAAGTACCTCTCTCTCAGGCATCTGACACAAAGGCCACATGGCACCAGTGACTGGCAGCTTTGAGTGTGGAACATGGCTGGCAGGGAGATCTGCCTAGGATAAGTGCCTCTCAGCCAGAATCTGCACCTGACATCCCACATCCACCCACCCCACAATTCCCTATCCCAGGTCATAACCCCCCTGCTTCCCCAGGTCACAGCTCAAAGCTTCTGCACCCCATCACACACTCTTGCCACAGGTCACAACTTCCTCCTAGACTTTTGCACCCCACCCCTATACTCTCTTCCCCTAGCCAGAATGCTTCTCTGCACTCATGCCCATCCCTCCACCTGCCCCCCTTTTGAATCCCTATCCTCTGCCACAGATCACAACACCCTCCTTCTCCCAAACTCCCTTCCAGGTCACACACCCCATCCAGCAAGCAGTTCTCTGTTCAAGCTCCCTTCTAATCCCTAATTTGATCCCAGACCCTGAAGCACCTCCATTAACACAGAAGCGTGCATCTCTTGACTACTTTCCTAAATTTTGGACTGGTGCTCCATCAAAAATTATTGTTCACCCCAACCTAGAATCGTATTTGAGATGGGATGTTCCAGCTTCTATTTTTAATAGTGTTCAGGATGCGCACAGAGTCACCAGCATGGATCTCATTATACCTAATCACATAATGTGCTTTTTTAAAATTATGATGTTTAACAAACAGGGTAGGTCAGAGATGGGTGGGAGGGAACAGCACAATTTTATCTCCTTATTTTAATTGGTATGGGAGGGATCTTCAAGGGCATACAAAGCCGATTATCTCCTGCTTCTTATTCCTCTGTCTTTCATCCACCTTTACAATTAGTATTTCCCTGAATTAAGAGACCTGAGAAAACTTTTTTTTTAAACTTATAGTTATGCACTCTATGGGCCATTTCTGTGGCTGCATTCAATAGGTGACCTGGGAAAAGATGTGTGAAGGATACAGCCGCTGCTGGGATGCTAATTGAAAACAGAAATCTTTCCTCTGCAGCCAATCCACAGTGCTCAGTACCAGTGAGCCTCCCAATGTAATTTATTGCTGTAATAAGACTTTTATTAATAAAACACAGATGACAGCTAATTTATGTTATCTGTGCACTGGCCATATACCGGCTAGGTATTATTATTATTATTTACTTAGTATTTGGTTCCAGGATTTGATGATCCTGAACCGTACAATGTCCTTAATTTCAAAGGCTGAAAAATTCAAATCATGTTTGCTGTCAGTAGAGCTGTGGAGCTGTAATCTTCTCTTCAGTCTGGTAACTGGTTATGTCTAAACTGCAGGTTGGCAGCATCTTTCCCTGTCTTCCTCATTCCAGGAAGAAGAAGGGATGTCTTGGCAGAGGGGGTATTTAGCCCTTGTAGAAGGGGCAAATTTTGGGAAAACCTCTCCTAATAGAACTGTCAGCAAGAGATATGTAAACGTGGTGTGGAATTTGTGTATCTTTTGCCAACTGGTCTCAGCAATCTAGACACAGCCGCAGCTACAGATCCATAATGGAAGTTAACACTGCAGTCCAAAAAGCCCCACTTGTCAGTGACCCAATTGGGTAGGCACCTGTACTTACTCTGCACCTAAATTTTCAGGATAAAATTTTCCTAGGTGCCTAGTGCCAAAGCTTCTTTCTCTGGGCATATGCCCGGTGGACCCATTTATGCATCTGGACACCTATCTCATGCATAATCTCTAATGCAATCTACAGTTCTAGGGAAGATAAGTAAAGGAGCACCTATCTTGCCTGTGGGATCCAATCTGGCAGGTGACCTCATAGCGCAGCTTTCCAATGTTAGGTCATTTTACTGATGTGGACACACTCCATAGTCTATTTGGCACAATAATACACACCAGAGAATTTCTTCTCTTCTGGTTGCTTAGGCTATGTCTATACTACTGACTTATTTCAAGATAACAGCTGTTATTTTGAAATAACCTTGCTAATGTCCACACTATGCATGAGTTATTTTGAAATAAAATCAGAATAGCAGGTGCGTTTATTTTGAAAATGGTAAACCTCATTGCAGGAGGAATAATGCCTATTTTTGAAATAGATATTGGCCGTGTCTACACTAGCCCCAAACTTCGAAATGGCCACGCAAATGGCCATTTTGAAGTTTACTAATGAAGCTCTGAAATGCATATTCAACGCTTCACTAGCACTTCGAAATTGACGCGCCTCGCCGCCGCGCGGCTCGTCCCGACGGGGCTCCTTTTCGAAAGGACCCCACTTACTTCGAAGTCCCCTTATTCCCATGAATAAGGAGGTCATAGAATCCAGCTCCCTGACTAAAGCAGGATCAACCCCAACTAAATCATCCCAGCCAGGACTTTGTTAAACTGGTATTAAAAGCCTCTAAGGATGAAGATTCAACCATCTCTCAGGTAAAGCATTCATGTGCTTTACCACCCTCCTGCCGAAATAGATTTTCCTAATATCCAACCTATCTACTCCTCTCCTTCCATAACTTCAGACAGTTGCTCCTTGTTCTGCAATCTGTCACTACTGAGAACAGTTTGTCTCCATCCTCTTTAGAGCCCCCTTTCAGGAAGCTAAAGGATGCTATCAAATCACCCTTCACTCTTCTCGTCTCCAAACTAAATAACCCCAAATCCCTAAACCTCTCCTCATAGGTCATGTGCTCCAGCCCCTGAATCATTTTTGTTGCCCTCTGCTGAACACACTCTTATGTATCCACTTCCTTTCTATACTGGGGGGGCCAGAACTAGACGCAATACTCCAGATAAGGCCTCACCAGCGCTGAATAGAGGAGAATAATAACTTCACAAGATCTGCTGGAAATGTTCCTCCATATGCAGTTAGCCTTCTTGTCTATAAGGGCTCACTCTTGACTCATATCCAGCCTCTCATCCATTGTAATCCCCAAGTCCTTTTCTGCTGCACTGCTACTTAGCCAGTCAGTTCCCAGCCTGTAACAATGGTTGGGATTCTTCCGTGTTGAATCTCATCAGCTTTCTTTTGGTACAATCCCCCAATTTATCTATGTCACTCTGGATCCATTCCTACCCTGTTTCCCTAGCTTAGTGTCATCCGCAAATTTGCTGAGGGTGCAATCCATCCCCTCATCCAGGTCATTAATAAAAATGTTGAACAACACTGGCCCTAGAACCAATCCTTGGAATACTCCATTTGAAACTGACCACCAACCAGACATTGACCCATGATCACCACCTATTGGGCCCAACCATCAAGCCAGCTTTTATGCATCTTACAGTCCATGTATACAATCCATACTTCCTTAAATTACATACAAGAATGTTGTGGTAAATTGTATCAAAAGCTTGGCTAAAGTCAAGGTTTATCACATTGATTGACTTTCCCCTGTCCGCAGACCCAGTTACCTCATCATAGAAGCTAATCAGTTTGGTCAGGCATGACTTGCCCTTGGTGAATCCATGTTGACTGCTCCTGATCACATTCCCCTCTTCCAAGTGTTCCAAAATGGATTCCCTGAGGACCCCACCTCCATGATTTTTTCAGGGTCTGAGGTAAGGCAGACTGGTCTATAGGCCCCTGGTATGTCTTTCTTTTCTTTTTTAAAGATTGGCACTACATTTGCCTTTTTTCCAATTATCTGGGACCTCTCCCAATCTCCAGTAGTTTTCAAAGATAATAGCTAAGGTCTCTGCAATGACATCTGCCAATTCCCTCAGTACCCTTGGATGTATTAAATTCTTCATATTTAGGCGGCTATGTACAGCTGTTTTTTTTCTCTACCCCTGCTCTTTTTCTGTCCAATAAAATGCTGGACAGGGATGACTAGATAGTTTGTACACCAACTTCATTCACTTCTAGACCTCTCTATTCAAGATATCCAAAGTTTTTTATTAGCTTCAGTGCTATTGAGGGAGTTTGTCTATAAAATCTCAGCCACAGGGATTGGACTGAGATCACTAAATCATTAGACACAAATTGCTGTCCAATTGTAACTAACTTTTCTACCAGGAGTGGCAGCACTGAATGAGGGAGTTCAATTCTAAAGGCTCTGTACCCCTATTACTAACTCACTCAAAGCTTTAAGCTCTAAGTAAAGTAGAGATTGGACCTCCCTGGTCCATTACCATGGGACCTGACTGGTCCCAAATAAGGGAGTTTCCTGTATCAGGGGAGATCAACTCCTATCCCTCTGCTGCCAGGCTCTGGGCTGTCCCATGGTGCTGTCAGAATCCCAGCCAGGCTCCCCTTACAGCCACCAACCCATTGCCAGCCCCAGCCACTTGGCTCTGCTGCTGTCATCAGATCCTCATCCTGCCAGACTGGCTCCACTCATGAACCCAGCTGCCAGCCCTCTGCTGCCAGACTCCCAGGCAGCTTCTGCTTCCAGCCACCAGGGCTCTCTGCTCTGCACCTCCTTGAACGCCAGAGAGTCCTGAACCAGACCTGAACCTGTACATTTTTATACAAACATAAACTTAAAATCTTTTGTCTTTTATGATGAACCCACATTTACATTTTCCTGTGCAGTGTTTACAATAAAAACACAAAATCAGGTATCATGCCTTGACACAAGCATATGTGTTTGTAGTTGCCAAGATCCTGGGCTATAGCTGGGAAACATTCAGTGCAGTTCAAAGACAATGGACCAATCTGGCTTTTAGCCATTTTATAATCCCCAGGCTAGTGGTCACTAGGACTCTGGTTCTCAAGTTTATGTATGTCAGTATACTCAAGGGTTTAGTGCAGCAGACAGCCAGGGCTCAGTTAGTCATGAAGCATGATGGCCAGTCTTTTCATCGACTGCAGGAAGAGGTTGAGAATAAGAAGCAGTGGACTAGCTGTCAGCGCCATTGAAGTAAAATCATAGGTTGGGAGAATCTTCCAGCACTCAGCTATGCCATCTATATGAACAGCTTTATGGTGCCAGAAAAGCACAAAGCTGTCCCAATCTATGGCAGAATCAGCACCTTTTTTTTTTGTTATTTTATTAATTAGTACTTTAGCATTTAATACAGCACCAACTGTGCATGTCATTTTAAAATGAAATGAGCATGATCCAATTAAACTCACACTGCTGGATGAAACAAAGGTAAACTGAAAGGTAGATGTTAATTGCTATCTCCAGAGTTCAGGCCTCTATTACTTGATGCTTATGGCCTAATTTTTGCATTGATGATGCTTATTTAAAGTGACTGACCAAGCATCTCAGTATGATCAGAACAATCACAGACAGTAATCAAATGTGCTGCTAATTCAGTGATTTTTACTATCTACAAGACAAGTTAAGGCAGCTACCATATAACTTTCTAACATCAGCTTTGATTTGCAGGGAGATTCTCTGCAGGAGTTTTCAATGTCATCGTATGAAGCAGTTTCTAATTTATACTGTGACAAGAATGTGAAGAAAAAAATTAATGTCTCATAACACATTACTGGGCCTGGGTAGATGACCCAGATTACAGCCACCTTAATCTTATTTTCTCAATGGTTAGTGGAGCATATCTTCAAAAAATATTCTGGTCTGCTGTGATATTTTATGACCTGTACGGAGACATGGAACTTTTCATGTTTGATTTGTTTCTCCTTGTTTAATTGTTTACAACCTTCAAAAGGGTCTGACTCAAGTTATGATAACAAGAAGATGAATGTTGTGTAATATTGTCTTTCTTGAACCCGGAAGTTGTGAATAGTAATGGATATGGCCCCAATACTGCAATTTATTATGTGCCTATGTATGCAACGTAATTAATTCAGATAGCTTTAATGGAATTATTTAAGCATTAAAGGATAGGTTCCTGCATAAGTATCTGGCTGAAATGAGGCCTGTATGTTGAACATAACTCTTTTTTTTTCAGCTGTTGTGTCTGACTGATTTGTCGCATCAACGTCCTAGATGCCACAAAAACTGTGAGAGAAGAGTGTGTTTAGAAATCCCATCTGGTAAGTGAGTTTATTTTTAATAACATTATTACACTAATAATCTAAAACAAACTTACTGGGCTTGCAAGACTTGTTGACATAAGAAGCTCTACTGCCATGTACATATGTTGGAAGGGATTTGAGAAGTATAGGAATCAATGTGAGAGCCCAAAGATAATTAGGAAGCTTGGAATGGTCAATCTGTCAAGATCAGAAAGGTCATTTCACACTGACAAAACTCCCAGTAGGCAAACCCCATGAGATGATTTCAGCTTGGCGAATCAGACTGTTAGTGCGTGTGTGTGTGTGTGTGCGCGTGCGCGTGTGTGTGTTTTAGGTGCCATAATGCTAAAAATTGGAATACTTAAATCCTTTTGTGAATTCTACACAGAATGGATGTGGTGGGGTTTTGGAATAGCTCAGGACTAATGGAAAGAGGCAGAATAAGAAACTTCCCCAGATGCTAAGGCTAAACAATGATTTCTGAAGGGCCATAGAGTGATGGCAGTGAAATTATTTGGTGGGGGGAGGGGATTGTGGGGGGATTGTTTCAAGTGTTGCTCTAGGACAAATGGCAGACATCAACACATCCCAAAGTGTAGGACAGAAAGGGGGAAGACTGGATTATCTGATGGGAAAATAAGAGATTATTCACGAGTTCTCCATTAAAGATTAAATGTGCAAGATGTCCTGGTTTTCTTGTCCCTCATTGGCGAATATGGTGATGACGCTGTAACCTGGAACACGTTCTGTTTTGCTGATTTCCTCTGCATCCTGCTCATTGCTTTTCCATTCCATTTAAATTTATACAGAAGCTGTTCCAAAGTGCTGAAATTCTGATTTCAGTCCCAGTCAGACTCACAAATCAGTCTACTCCCTCCTGGAGGCTCAGTCAATCACAACTTCCTTCTACACCTGCCATCCTTAAAGTAACTTTACCATGATGAAGGAAGGTTGTTTCAAGTATTTTTCTACAATGTATGCCCCCTGCAAAGGGTTAAGAGTAGTATAAAAGAGAACTGGAAGAAAATAACACCTACTAAAAGAAAAGACAGATAAACAAACACAAAGAAGAAGGGAAAATATAAGAAGAAACCCTTGAAATATCAAAATAGTTGTCTCTGGTAATATACCAAAATTTTTTAGAATGTAACACTATTTAAAATTAATATTTCAAAATCATCAGTATCCAAATCAGTGAATAGAAATGTGGGTACCAGAATAGAAACCCCACTTTTGATCAGTCACCAAGAAACACCAAGCAACCAATGTATTCCAATGTTACTTTAAAGTTTCTGGAAAGAACTTTTTAATGTTTTTAGCTTCTTTGAATTCATTATCATCCATACTTCACCCAGAGACCCACTTAAGACAGACCTCTGTACCTTTGCAGACAGCACACAGGCAGAGTTTCACATTTATGGCACTATAATAAAATAGGAAGCATAAGGACAGGCTCTCATAGGTAGTTAGGTTCCTGAAGATAGAGTCAGATACCTAGAGAGATTTTTAAAAGTGCTCCGATGCCTAACTCTTATTGAAATCAATGTCAGCTGCCTAGGTATACTTGAAAATCATACTAGGAACCCATCTGTATTAGAAGGCACCAAAATCATTGTATATCTGGACCTTAATCTCCCTTCTCCCCCATCTGTTTGAGGATGTTGCTGGTAATATCACTGGAATCTTCAAGAATTCTGCTTCTCATATTTGTGAGACAGGTCAAAAAGGATTTTTAACAGCTATGCCCATTCCAATGAATTTCATATCCGTTCTTTGCAGGCCTTTTCCACCTCACTGGTCAACAGAGCTTTCAGCCTTAGCTTGAAACAAAGGAGATTTAACAAATTACTATTACAAATACGCAAATAAAATAATCTGTACAGCCACATATCTTACATATATTTTGTATCAGTTTTCAGACTGAATTTGAAAGCATCTATTGTTTTAAATGCTTTCAAACATTTCTGAAGCCTGATGAAAACATATTCTGTTTAGAAACTACCTCGCATACAGAAAAGTCACTAAGTGCGTGAGTCACTAAGTGTGTGAGTGGTAGAATAAAGCATATGATGACCCTAAGGAGAAGAAATAAAAGATTTTGGGAAAGTTCAGGTCTGGATCCAGATTTTTAGGTAAAATGTTGGCTTACTTGTCTCTACAGTGTGGTGGATCAAAATCACGGATCCAAGCCCTGTTATACTTCGAAATTTAGGTATAGATCCACTTCCAAGCAATACAGTGTGGCGTCAAAGGTTACAGGCTGTTGTGGTCCCTGGTGCATACAGAAAAGAGACCCTTTGGGCCTCCCCGAGCTCTGGGATCTTTGGACCAGCAGGGTCTCCTGACCCTGTTACCTGAGATTCTGCATCAGGGGGCTCTGTCTCTGAGCTGGCCCCTCCAGCCTTCTGCCCTTACTGAGTTGGGTTTCTTCCTTTTACAACTTCCTTCCGAGTGGAGCACACCCAGCAGGGCCCTTAGGTTATGGCTTTCTCAGACCACAGGATAGGTCTAGCCCTTCCAGTGCTAGTGCAGGGCTGGTATGCTTTGTCACAGTCTGTTTCAGTCTGTCTCCTGTATTCTGCCACCATTGCTCTTCTGTCATTACCTTCTTTCCTATCATCTCTATATTCATGGCACTGACCTATGCTATAGCGACATGATCTTGCTAAGCCGTTCTTTTGACTTCAGTTCTTTTCCTTCTCTTTCTCTTCCACAGCAAGAAGGCATTCAGATGCCATTGTTGAAAATTTAGGCTTCGTCTATGCTTACGTGTTTAAAGTACCACTGCACCAACACTTTAACTCAGCAGCGTGGCCAGGGCACTAGGTAAACAAGTATGCTTCCAATGCTCGGAGTGTGTTTACACCGGCACTTCACAGCACTGTAACTTGCTCTGCTTAGAGTGGGGGTGTGGTTTTTTTTATATCCCTTAGCAAGAAAATCACAGCACAGTCTCTTGGCGGGGTAGAGAAACCCATTCCTACAAAACAAAATCTTGAATATATTTGTTTACTTATACATCTTTCCTTGCCAAAATAAATTCCCCACTTCCCTATCCTTCTATTGTGTGCTGGGTGAAACCTTGCTATGGACTGACTTAAAACCTCATGGAAACTGATATGTGTGAACTCACCCTTCCACTAACAACTGTAGGCCTAAATCCCACATTAAGCAAAGAGAGTGCAAAGCTGCTCAAGACATTATACTGAAAACTGTGTTGTCTGGGGGTGAAAGGAGATGGGTTGCGGAGCAGAAGAGAAGAGAAACTGACAAAGACAGAGGTCTGAGTGAATTTAATGTTTAAGTTAATATAGCTATGTTGTGTGAAAAACACCCATGTCCGTGTGCCAGCTATGCCACTCTAGTCTACATGGTGTCAACATGGCTTGAGAGAGAACCTGGAGGGACACTTGAAAGGTGAAGGTTGCTGACACTGAAAGGAAACAGTGGAGAAATTTTTTGGTCAAGAATGCAGGATGAAAAGAGTGCTTTTGATGCTGTGAAAGACGTTGTTTCATGGCATTGAGTCTTTCTGGATTCAGAGACCCAGGACATTTGTACATTCTTTGTAAATATACAAACTGTTACAAATTAATACCTGACTGTCACCAGTGCCCCCCCGCCCCCGCCCCCGGCCTTACTGGAATAACCTAATGCAACCTGACTTTTGCCTAGTGACTTAGGACAAAATGGGTGACACTTTCCCTTTAAATCTGTCCCTTCTTAGCCCTTCAGAATAATAGCTCACCCATAGTCTTTCCATTATCCTTTCCATTAGCTCTCCAATGCACTCACTTGCTTATGTCCACCCTATCTGTTTTCTGCATTTCTATTGTTCGGCTGTAGTTTTTAGTCCCTCCTTTCTTTGGCAGAGAGTTGTAGATTACATTGAAAAGTCCCAAATTCATTGTTCTCATAATATTCTGACCCAGGCCATCAAGCAACAGAGATGTGCTCTGATAAATCTTGTCTACCAAAGAGCTCTGACCCTCTGTTTAGGAGCTAATTCTTTTTTCATATACTTAGAATGTCAGAATGGAAAATCAATCATATGTCATCATCATCATTGCATCATTAAAGAATGAGATGCATAGTCTCTGCAGTCTGAAGAAGAAAGGGGGCAAGGTTAAAATCACAAACCGTAATTATAATTTATGATTTAATTAAACTATATATGGATACACACATCTGACAATATCCCTCTTGCTATTAGAGTGTTGTAGGGGAATAAACCACAAGGGATATGATTCATTGAGCCTCAGCAGGTAATAAGTAATCAGAGGGAAAACTGTAACAGATACCCTGGAGATTTTGTATGCTCTAAATTCCTTCTTTCTCTCATCAGTACTTTCTCCAGTGACAATAATTCCAAAACAATAAGGAATTGTAAGAGTAGTGATTTCCCATGAGGTTCCCAAGACACTTATATGGATAAACATATGTATTTCTCTTATAGAAAAAAAAATGAAAATCTCTCTGTTTAAAGCAGGGGTGGGCAATAAAAAGCAGTCATCTATCATGGGCGTTAGTCCCTGGCAGGCCACCACCACTAAATTAAACATGCCTCTGCAAGTATCTGCTGATTGCAGCTCTTGTTGGCCATGAATTGCCATTTGGGGCCAACATGAGTGTTGGGAAGTGGTGTCCCGGCCCATGTCACTTTCTGCCTGTCCCATTTGCCACCAGCTGCGATCCACAGCCAATGAGATCTGCCATCACCTGGTATCTGTTGAGGTGCAGGTAAATATAGAGGTGGGGTCCCTTCAGGGACTAACCCTGGTAGACTGGATCTGGTCCATTGGCTGATGTTTGCCCACCCCTAGTGCAGAGAAATGATATGTAAGCTATGATCTGTACTGTAGCATTATGCCTTGTTTAAAATAAGTGAATTCCCATGCATATATTAATGTACATTAATCTTTAAAACTATAAATATACCAATGAAAATATATGGAACACCCAACGTCAGTTGTACGCGTTATAAGTGTTTATTTTATATAGATTTCTATAATCTTCAAAGTAAATATTACTTCCTTTTCCATGATAAGCTTTATTCTTTTATCTTTTTTACTCCTTCTTATCACTGAATAGCAAAATTCTCTTGACCTGAAAATTAACTCGCTAGGTTTTCTTTCATAGCTGTTTTTTTTTTTTTGAAGGGGGTGAGGAATTATTCAGAACTTTTTGCATTTGCGCATCATTAAAATAATTGCCCTGTTGTGAAATTATAGTATATCTAACATTTAGATGACTTTCTGTACCATTAAATCTCCTTGATGTTTCACATATAGGCTGTATTTATTAGAAGAAAAAGAAGAAATGCTGTTATTGTTTCCTCTCAAAAACACAGCTTTGGTGGCTTTTGTAGTATTTACAATCTGTATGTATGTGATTAGACTGTTTTTTTCGGTTGGTTAAGATTAAAAAGCAAACACGTGTCTTTCCATACTTCTTCATTACAAGATTATTTTAGCTTAAATGTTAGATCAGTGAGGGGCAACCTAGGCTAGTGAACAGGCCACATCAATAGCCCTCCTTCATCTTAATGAGCTGCAAGTTTGTTGTTACCAACATGGTCTCCCAGCATAGGATACTTTTGCAAATTGTACTTCCATACATAGAAATTGCAAGGTGTGCTGAATGAACCATAGCAGCCCTTTGGATGCGGATGGAGCACATCTCTTATAATGTGTGCGCATTCAGCATGCATGTCACATGCCCTTGCATTGATTATGTGGCTACATCTACACTATGAGATAAATTTGAATTTATTAATATTGACTTTGTAATTCTGGAATTTATAAATTTGAATTTGATCATCCTCACTTCCCACATACTCCTCACAAAGTCGACTCATTGCTCCCATACTCAAATTGGTTAACATCGACTGTTGCAGTAGTGCATTGTGGGAACCTATCCCACAGTTCTCTCATCCCTATAACATTCTAGATATGCTCACTGGTCTTTGACATCTTCCCAAATTGCATTTTCTTCATTCCTGTCCCATGCTAAGCAAATATCCATTTTTCCCATTGAAAGGAAGGAAAAGTATCTGAAGTTTCTCCCTGAATATCTTAGCCAGTGGGAGAGACTTCCCCAAGGTGGCATCAAGCCCCTGAATATCTTAGCTGCCTGGGGAGACTTCCCCACAGCAGCAGCAAGTCCCCAAATAGGTTAGCTGCCAAGGGAAATTTCACCCCAGAGGCAGAAACCCCCGGAACATCTTTCCTGTGCTTGGAGCCCTAAATAAGTGCAGTCCATGACATGGTACTGCCTGACAGCATGATCAGCACTGAACTGCAGGCACAACCTTTTATTGGGTTGGGGGCTACCCAGGTGATGTGGAGGAACGTGGGAAAGACCCAGACTGTGTGGCGCCTGTGATGAAGGGAAGGGGATTCACATACAAACGTAAAACACTGAGAAGTTTCTCAGCATCTTATGCAAACATGACCCCCACCACAGACTTATTGCCACTTGTTGTGGTGGGGCAACAGCTGGCACCAGGCAGCACTGAAGAAAATAACAAGTGTAGACATAGAGACACAAATTTCCTGCAGGGGCTATTTGTAATGGGTAGATGCACACACAGCACTAATGACAAAGAAGGAAAGACATTTCTCAGGCTGTCATACCAACATGAGCCCACAGCTAAAGGTTCACTGCTCCCACTTTGAAGTTCATGGCCTTCCTGTTACTGGAGAGCAGAGGCCAGAGAGGAGCAGTGAGAGGGGCACTGTGTGTTACATACAGGACATCTTTGCAGGCTAATAAATTCAATTTTAAGATGTGGCGCTTCCACACTGGCCTTTAACTGGACTTCTGAATTTGAGCTTGATGCTACACCCATCAGGTAAATGCGATATTGTAATCGTAATATTCCTGCTCCCTAAATTGAGCTGATGGTGTTTACCATGAAGACAGTAGTGTGGCAATATCAAGATAACTGCCTTAAATTCAAATTTATGTCATAGTGTAGATGCAGCCTGTGTCACTTTTGTAATACCAGTAAGGGGAAGAAATACAGTGTGGATGAAAACCAGTAGAATCTGGCAACACTGTGCATGGGCAGTGGTAAACATAATGTCTCGGGGCCACACATGGAACCCTAATGGGATGCATCTTGTCTGCCACTGAGTTAGAGGGTAGTTCTGGGAAAAAGAAATTGGTATTTTAGTCCCAACTTTGTACTGGTTTACTCAGTAATTACATTTATTCTGTCTGTAACTATGGATAAGTTATAGAACAGTTCCTAACTCCAAAGAATAAAGAAAACTGGACAATCTTTTCTGTTTCTTTGCTAAGAAAACTGAAACAAAGTTGTATGCCTATTACCTTCCTTCTTTTCATTGCTCTTTATTAGCCTGGTTTGATAGAGTAATCAGAGATTGGTGCCCTATGGGTGGTAGTGAAAATGGAATGAAAGAGGCTGTGTAATCTTTGGCTGGATTAGCACAAATGAGTGTGAAGTATGATGTGATGTTTCTTTCTTTGTTCATTTCTCTTCATAGAATATATTGTCTTATTGATTTCAGAACATAACCTTAAGAGGCTTTGTTAAAGCCCAAGTAATCAGAAGTGCAGCATTGGTTTGCATGTCATCACTGAACAAAGCAAAGGCTGGTTCTCTTACTATGATGGGATGCAGAGGCAAAACCAGCATGCAGTTTGCTAGTTTATTTTGTTTCAAGTATTAGGGCATGCAAGAATGTTGACAGGTAAGGAAGGCTACTGACTAAGTGATATTGGACCAGGCTTCATAGCAGAGGGATTCTGTAGGGAAACATAACCATAAGCCAGAGGAAAGTAAAGCAACAATACAGAATTTTGTTACACTACTTTTCATTTAAATCCCAATAGGGACATTTTTTTCGCAAAAGAAATTATTTTAAATCCATTTTCTTTTAACTTTTTCACAATAAAATCTCAGACAGTGCTCCCATTTGGAGTTTGTATTACGTGCAAGCTAACAGGTTATAATGATCATTTATCTTAAAGAAATCATAGGGGCTGTGCCTACACATGCCACTTCTTTCGGAAGTGCATGGTACTGAGCCATGCAGAAGATGCTAATGAGACTTGGATGTAAATTTCCCATGCCTCATTAACATATGGACACATGGTTTGTACTCCGGAAACTGCTCTTCTGGAGTCCAAATTACATGTGCAGATGCACGGCCCACTGGGATCTTCTGGAAGGAAACCCTTCTTCCAGAAGCTACCTCTTCCTCAAAAATTTGGGGAAGAAGAGGCTTCCAGAAGAAAGGTTTCCTTCTGGAAGATCCCTGCAAGCTTCTTCCAGACTCAGAACCATGTGCCCATATGCCAATGAGGCACTGGAAATTTACATCCGCACCATATTAGCATCTTCTGGACAGCTCATTACCACGCCATTATGGGAAGAAGTGGCACATGGAGACACAGCCAGGATGTGTAGTTTTCAGGAAGTTGTTTGGGCTTTCCTTGGGTCAGTGGTCTATGATTATGATTCTGCTTGCAGAATTGGAGTATAGTTCTTCTAAGTATTGCATTGTTTTCTTTAGATGTTCTTTTCTTAGCTCTTCTCATTCTTACAGATTTAATCCAGTGATTTTCCCATTCTTATTTGCCTATTATTTGTTTTGTTGACAAGTGAGGTCTGATCAGACACAATTCAGCAATCAATGGGAGTTTTTATTTTTTCCCTTGTGGCTTAAATCAGGTTGGCCGTATCCTGTCTGTGTGTGTGTTTGCATGCATGTGCAAAAATATATATATGCCTGTAACATACATTATCTGATCCAAGTACTGTTTGGATAGCTTTAAGTGTGTGAATCTTCTACTGATCTTCAAATCAGGAAGCTGGACAAAGATGGCAGGAGAGAGGAACGGAGTAAGTCTAATTCCATTTCTTATTTCTTTTGCAACTGAGTGTATTTTGTAACAGGAGAGAGACAGTAACAATTCTACTTATTTGCAATCAGGCAGATTCTCACCCCTTCCCCTCCCTCAACAGAAAAAGATAAGCTGCTGTGCCAGAAACACTTTTTTTGGATTGTCTATTATTTTAAAAGGCATATTTATGTCCGAATTCCCCTAGGTAATTTTTAATTATATTTTTTACTGTTTCAATACCTGCACGATAAATCTGCTTCAGACCTTTTTCTACTACAGTAGAGATTGAAAATTAAAATAACTTAATGACTCACTACCTATAACATTATTTTCATTATATTACAAATTGCGGCAAGTCCCTGAGTGAATACAATCTTCCTATTTTGTGGTCTGAATTTAGGATTCCAACTAAATTAAAGTCTTCTAGTTAGTCAGAGACTGCATTAATCTGTGTGAGGAGTCATTTTCAGACCATAGTGCATTGATGATCATTTGGAACAATCTGATTCCTGGATGAGTCATCACACTTTATAACAGGAAGATTTAAAAATTGTATCTAGATATATGTTTATTAACTAATATAAAACTCTATTTTGCAACAGTTTTTTCCCCTTTTTCATACGCAGAGTTTGTAACTTATAGCAATATAGTGCTTTTGGAATCTAATTCATGAACATAACTAGATTTGTAACAGAGAGGAAGCTGTTCTCGTCTATACACTATCAAAACAAAAAGCAGTCAAGTAGCATTTTAAAGACTAGCAAAAAAGTTGATTAGGTGAGCTTTCGTGGAACAGACCCACTTCTTCAGACCACAGCCAGACCATTCTATGGTCTGAAAAAGTGGGTCTGTCCCACAAAAGATCACCTAATAAACTTTTTTGCTAGTCTTTAAAATGCTACTTGACTGCTTTTTGTTTTGATAACTAGATTTGGAGTTATTTGCATTTAAAGATATCCCAGAATCACATTTCTGAAGCCCCATGAATTCTGGCTAGATCTGATTAAAGAGGGTATGAATGTGAATCATTTCTGGTTTGTTTTTTTTCTAAAACAAAATCCCATCTCTGAACTGTGAAGAGTATCAAATCCAAAAATTATTCATTGTTCCTCCTCCTTTTTCATTTCAAAAATATCTGGGATAAACCAAGAACTATTTATTTATCTCTCTTCCTTTCTTGCATTCAACATCCTAAACTTTAGACTCCTGTTCAAGTTGCTGTGAGTATTGTTTGAGGTCCTGAGCATCTCTAAGTTGTAATGGAAATTAAGTGTGCCTGACAACTCACAGGACTGAGCCCTGATGGAGATCAGATGAAAGGGAATTGTGGCTTATATAGTTTTATAAAATCACCACTGCTTTTGCCTATATTTGCTTGCACAGATTATTTTACAGTCTCGCTTATCTTCCTATGCAGAGAAAAAAGCCCATTCCAGATGTCTTTAGCTTGCAAAGTACTACTTAGAATGGTGATTTTAATGTTGAGACAGTTTATTTTCTCTTACTCGGATCTCATTTCCTGATTCATTCTTTATGAAACCAATCTACTCATTGCATAAATTGAACACATTGCATAATGAGGCAATAATTGTGTTCAACTATAGACATGTAGACTAAAATTGTTTAATATTAAAGCACTGATTTGTATCTGACTTTCAAATGCAATTTTTGTTTCACTGTACCGTATCTAAAATAGCCTTAGTAACCAGTTCCCCCTTATTTCTTCAGTTAGAGGAGGCCAGCTGTACTCTTCGGTCTAAAGATGCTGATCATTATCTGTATCATTAATAAAAAAGTGCTGTTGGTGCAAGCATTATTCTCCCTTTAGCTTCAGCCAACAGAAAAGACATCTTTTTCTGGACTCTTTTCCCTTTAGCTAATTAGATTGGACAAAGGTGTAAATGACACATAGAAAAATACAATCAGCTAAAGCTAAAGATTTGATTTAAGCTTGTAAAGAGCTAGAAAAGCTATCAGAAAGAACTTCTGTTGCTAAATTTGAACTAGTTGTACTTACATAATTGGGTAGACATCCTCAGCTGCTATATGTACAAACAGCTGTATTGAACTTCCATTATCCTCAGTTACAGCTGTGGCCCTGCAATTAAAATGTGTGGTAAAAGCTAATACAACTCTTGTTTATTATTTTTATTTCTGTAGCACTCAGTAAAGGAGGATCAGATATGAATTGCATTTGTCACTACGGCCACGTCTATGCTAGCTGGCTACTCTGAAGTAGCCGGCACACCTTCGAAGTAGCACACGTTGCATCTACACACACCACACTCTACTTCAAGGTTGAAATCGATGTTAGGCCGCGAGACGTTGAAATCACCATTCAATGAGCAGATGGGAATAGTGCCCTACTTCGTCGTTGAATGTCAAAGTACGTGTGTGTAGACAATCCGCGTCCTGCTATTTCAAAATAGTGTGGTCCTCCCTGGCAGCGGACATGGAGACCTGCTGTCCAACCCCAGTGGGGCTCTATGGTCTGTGAGTACAGAAGCTCTTAAAGCTCCACGGACCTGGACTTCCTGTAGCAGGAAGCTGAGAAAGTGCAGGCAGCTGCAACCCCATGTGCTCTCCCTGCACGTCTCTGTGACACCCTGTGCAGCCCACTGGACAGTGATAGCAGCCCGCCAGCCCCCTGAGCACCCCGAGAGCACCTACCCAATGGCCCCAGGGTTCACAAGCCTCCGGGGGGCAGGAATCGGGGCCCCTCTTGGATGGACAATGAGCTCCAGGGCTTGCTGGGGATCTGGGGCGAGGAGGAGGTGCTCCATGTGATGGGGAGCAAGCAGTGGAAAGCTGAGGCATTTGCCCAGCTAGCCTTGGGCCTGAGCACCTGGGGCCATCCTGCCTGCACTCCAGCTTATGTCTGGAGCAAGGTGAAGGAATTGCAGCAGGGTTACGCTTGGGTCCGGGACTCGGCCAGCCGGTCTGGGACAACCCCCGTCGCTTGTCCCTGTTACAGGGAGCTCAGAAGTATCCTGGGTCCCCAGGGCATCTCCTGTCCCTCCCGGCCATCCTTGTCACTGTGACCAAGGAGCCCCAGAAGCTCTTGGAGCTGGAGTCTGGTCTGGAGACCAGCCCTGCACCTCAGGGGCCACTGCAGGATGAGACAACCCATGAGGTGGAGGCATCCTCCAGTGAGGGGGGGGCTCTTCATTGTACTTCCTTACCACAGGTCCAGCCAGGCATCGCCCCAATGGGCTTCCCTCAACTGTGGCAGTGGACCATCAGGTATGTACCCCACAGGACACAAAACCCCAGGTCATGGAGCAGGGGCACCATACATGACTGGGGGCCCCACACGCTCCCAGAAGAACCCAGCCTGCCAGGGTTCAGCCAGACCACAGCCTTGAGATTTTTGCATGACAGCCAGTGCCCATCATCACCTGCTCCCATGGACAGCCCCTTGCCTGGCCCTTGAGTGGGAGGGGAGGAAGGGGCAGAACACATAAAGGGACCACCCACAGGGACACCACACCACAGATGGGGGACAGGGGAAGGGTACCCAGTGGCACAGGAGGTGTGGGCCACGGGGCTGTGTCCAGTACTCACTGCTGTCCTCTCTTCCCCCCATGTTTCTGCAACCACACCATCCGAGGGTTGAGACAGCCAGGGACTATCAGTGGTCCCAGACAGACTCCCAGAGGTGTCAGACCACAGGAGCCCATGGGCTGGATCAGCTGCACCCCAATGGGCCTGACCACGGTGGGGATGGGCACACCTGTCTGAGAAGCTCCAAGTCCTGGTGACCCTCTGGTGGCACGTGTAGGTCATAGAGGAGCTGCTCCAGTTTGAATGGGAGGAGGCCGCCTGGTGCCAGGCAGCATGGGGGAGTTCATGGACACATTCTAAGAACATAAGAACATAAGAACATAAGAATGGCCATACTGGGTCAGACCAAAGGTCCATCCAGCCCAGCATCCCATCTGCCGACAGCGGCCAATGCCAGGTGCCCCAGAGAAGGAGAACAGAAGACAATGATCAAGTGATTTATCTCCTGCCATCCATCTCTTGCCCTTGTTATGAAGGCTAGGGCACCATACTTTATCCCTGGCTAATAGCCATTTATGGACCTAACCTGCAAAAATTTATCAAGCTCTTTTTTAAACCCTAATAGAGTCCTGGCCTTCACAGCCTCCTCGGGCAAGGAGTTCCACAGGTTGACTGTGCGCTGTGTGAAGAAAAATTTCCTTTTATTAGTTTTGAACCTACTACCCATCAATTTCATTTGGTGTCCCCTAGTTCTTGTATTATGGGAAAAGGTAAATAATTTTTCTATATTCACTTTCTCCACACCATTCATGATTTTATATACCTCTATCATATCGCCCCTCAATCGCCTCTTTTCCAAACTGAAAAGTCCCAGTCTCTCTAGCCTCTCCCCATATGGGACCCGTTCCAAGCCCCTAATCATCTTAGCCGCCCTTTTCTGAACCTTTTCTAATGCCAATATATCTTTTTTGAGGTGAGGAAACCACATCTGCACGCAGTACTCGAGATGTGGGCGTACCATAGTTTTATATAGGGGAAGTATGATATCTTTTGTCTTATTATCGATCCCTTTTTTAATAATTCCTAACATCCTATTTGCCTTACTAACTGCCGCTGCACACTGCGTGGATGTCTTCAGAGAACTGTCCACTATAACTCCAAGATCCCTTTCCTGATCTGTCGTAGCTAAATTTGACCCCATCATGTAGTACGTGTAATTTGGGTTATTTTTTCCAACATGCATTACCTTACACTTACCCACATTAAATTTCATTTGCCATTTTGCTGCCCAATCACTCAGTTTGCTGAGATCTTTTTGTAGTTCTTCACAATCTGTTTTGGTTTTGACTGTCCTGAACAACTTGGTGTCATCTGCAAACTTGGCCACCTCACTGCTTACCTCATTTTCTAGATCATTGATGAACAAGTTGAACAGGATCGGTCCCAGGACTGACCCCTGGGGAACACCACTAGTTACCCTCCTCCATTGTGAAAATTTACCATTTATTCCCACCCTTTGTTTTCTGTCTTTTAACCAATTCCCGATCCATGAAAGGATCTTTCCTCCTATCCCATGACCACCTAATTTACATAAAAGCCTTTGGTGTGGGACCGTGTCAAAGGCTTTCTGGAAATCTAGGTATATTATGTCCACTGGGTGCCCCTTGTCCGCATGTTTATTAACCCCTTCAAAGAATTCTAATAGATTAGTTAGACACGACTTCCCTCTGCAGAAACCATGCTGACTTTTGCCCAACAATTCGTGCTCTTCTACGTGCCTTGCAATTTTATTCTTTACTAGTGGGACATCGCTGGGTTGTTCTGGGAGCTATTGACCTGGCTACCACCTCCTGCCTCCCACTGCCCTCCACACTGCCCACGGCTGCCCACCTGCTGCACCACCTACTGGTCCCCCAGGGCTGGAGCCTGCTGGGGCCAAAAAATGGGTGGAAACAGCACCCCAACTCTACATGCCAGTCCTCCTAGCCTCCAGACAGCCATGCAGGGGAACACAGACAAGGGGGAGGGCAGCAACCCAGACCCGCTGTGAGTCATACCCATCCTCCCCAGCCCTGGACTGACAGGGCAGGAAGTGGGCCACCCAGCCCCCCACACTCAGCCTTCTGTCCCCAAGTAAATAGTTTTATTCATGATATCTTTAAAAAACAAGTTGCACACAATTTGGTTCATTAAGAATATATTTACAGTTTTATTTTTCCCAAACACCTGTGTTATGTGTGCTAGTGTGGGGGGGAAGGGAGGGAGGCAGTATGCAGGTGTTTGGGGCAGTGTGCAGGAGGCATGCCAGGGATAGCTGTGGGGGGTCCCCACTGGCTCCCCTGGTCAAAATATTCCTGCAGGGTCTCCTGGACCTGGACCCCCTCCAGGTGGGCCTGGTGGCTAGGGGTGGTGGCCAACTGGGGGTAGCCTGTATCTGCCTCAACCACCCACCCCTACACAAAGGCCTCCCCCTTGCTTTACACCAGGTTGTGGAGCATGCAGCAGGCACCCACAACCCGCGGGATGTTTGGGAGACCCATATCCATGTGGGCCAGGATACAGCACCACCAGTCCTTCAGGCACCTGAAAGCCTGCTTGACCACCTGCTACACATGGTTCAGCCAGGTGTTGTAGTGCTTCTGGCTGGCGTTGAGGTGTCCCATGTAGGGATACATAAACCAGGGTTGGAGGGGGTAGGCCACATCTGCCATGATGCAGAGGGGCATGGTAGCGTCCCCCAAAGGGATCTCCCACTGGGGGATGTAGGTCCCTTTCTCCAGCCAGCAGCACAGGCCCGACTTTCTGAATACACGGGCATCATGGGTGCAGCTGGGCCAGCCCACATACATGTCCTTGAAGTGGCCCCAGCTGTCCACTATGGACTGCAGAACCATGGAGTGGTAGCCCTTTCTGTTCATATAGCATCCTCCATTGTGGTTTGGGGCATGGATTGGGATGTGGGTCCCATCAAGGGCCATGAAGCAATTTGGGAACTCTATGGTGGTGAGTCCTACGGTGGGTGTGTCCAGGTCCCCAACTCGGATAACCCTCTGGAGCAACAGAGCATTGAGCACACAGACCACCTATGGGGATGGGACTTGGGCACCTGTGAGGGTGTGCAGAGTGCACCCAGCACCCCACAGCTGTGCTCCCCTGGCCCCCTTCCCCATCCCCGGTCTCCCCTCCCCAGGTCCCCACCTACTAGTGGGTGCACGCCCAGGCCTTCTTACCTTCATCACAACGGCCTCCCACTGTGGCCTTGCTAACGCCAAACTGATGGCCCGTGGAATGGTAGCTGGCTGGAGTGTCCAGCTTCCAGAAAGCAATCACGATCCTCTTCTTGACCATGAGGGCACACTGCATCTGTGTGTTCTGGTACCTCAGGGTGGGGGTCAGACACTGGCAGAGCTCCATGAAGGTCTGCTGCCACATGAGGAAGTTCCACGGCCAGTGGTCATCATCCCACTCCCCGATGACAGGTGCTCCAACCTCTCAGAGCTGGTGGAGTAGCTCCAGAGTCGGTGGGGCACCTGGTGGGGGTGGAGCAGGAAGGCCCATTGTCCAGGTCATTCCCTTCCACCCCTGGTGAGGGATATCCTGCCAGGAGCTGCTGGGCAGCCACCCATGCAGCCTCTAGCAGGGCACCTGCCCTGTGGGAGATGGCTTGGAGGGCTTTCAGCTGGTGCTGCTGCTGGATGTCCATATCTGCAGGCTCGAAGCCTGTGGGGCACATGTCACCAACTCAGGACTCATTCTGTGTAGGTCGAGTGGGTTTGGGAGGGGTCCTTTAAAGGAGCAGCTTGCTGTTGCCCGGAAAGGTCTAATCCGTCCTGTGACCCTGTCCGCGGGCTTTCCTGTCCCCTTATTTCAAAAGGGGATGCTTGTGTGCATGGACACTCCCTTTCTACATCCAGGGCGGCCCCTTTCAATGTAGAGAATTGCTACTTGGATGTTAAACTACAACAGTGCCAGCCCTGGAGGGTGTGTAGAGGATACACGACTTATACACAACTTTGGAATAAGCTACTTTGATGTAGCATTCTAGTGTAGATGTAACCTACAAGTCCCCACACGAAACACCTGGTCTTGCCCTGAAGAGTTTACAGTCTGAAAAAATATGCATTGTTTAGAAATCTGTTGTAAAGAGCTGTCTGTTCTCCTCTGTGACCTTTATATTAAGGGCATTGAAGTAAACTGGCATTTTTGCCATTGTGTTAAATATGAAAAGGACTGAGATTTATGTGTACATATTCTTTCTTAAAATGCTGAGTCACTTTATGTTAAGCCAGTGGAAATACTCCTAACAAGGTAAAATGAAGGGATCCATGATGTTGTTTTTATATATCAGTAACATAAAAGACAGTTAAATGACAAGAAAAAGAAAAAAAAATCTCAGATTGTATTTTTAAGAAGAGGTGTTAGTTGTCCTTGCATGGAAAACTGCTTTTCGCTACATTTACAAAAATATCAAGTTTTGTGAATCACAAGAGATTTGCTGTCACCCGTTTTGCAAGTTAAATTATCCAACTATGATCCAACCCATGTCTGCAAAGTATGCATCTGTGTAAAGGGAGAAAGAAGTAGGGGCAGATGGAAAGAGTAATCACACTTTTAACAAAAAAAAACCCCAGAAATATTGCACATAAATGGGCATTCCATATTTTGCAGCATTTTCTTCTTCTTGTGATTTTCACACAACTTTTATTAACACTATGTGGTTGAGTGAGTGAAACATTTGACTGCTTCCTTTAGTCTTATGAATAGAGGCACTGATCCTTTAAACCAAATATGGAAAGAACATCACATTCAGTTAAATTTTGGACATGGACAAACCCAGGTTAATGAAACCAGAGGCATCCACTGAAGTTCACATTGTATTTGAAACCTGATACACTATGACTGGTGGGTATATTAAGCCAACATGGGCTCAGCCACCCCTGGTGCTGCCAATGGAAAACTCCAATTGTGGGGTTTTGGTGGGGGATATTTTGCTTTATTATGACTCATGCAGGTTCTGGGGACTTTGAGAGGGTTGTGTGTGCTATCCATCTTCCTATATTGATCCATAATCTCCCTGAGTTCCAGAGAGATGACTGATGAAGCAAGGAAACAGTAGCAAATATTGCCTTCTCAACCACCCAAGGACTTGTCTGGGGCATTTGAAAGGCTTCTTCAGTGTGAAGAAGTAAGATGCTTTTCTCCAGGGTGGCTTGAGGTCTGGAGAAGGGAGCTGAGGAACTGTTGTGCTGTCCCAGGACTCCTATGTTAATGTCTTGTCCTGAACTATTTGTGGCTGTTGAAAGTCAGGCTTTCAAGCTAAGGAGTGCTCTTCTTTAATCTGATATACTCCCAGCATCACAGCATATTGGAAGACAGAACAGAGCTAATACATATTATAAGGGACCACTCAAGGGAGAGTGTTCTGTATGGCATTGTGTTGTCATACTGGAACTGCCATCCCTAGACAAGGTAGACCTCTTTGTAGCTCAGAAGCTTTTCTCTGTGACCAGACGAGGTTAGGCCAATGAAAGACATGAACTCACTTTCTCTCCTGGGATGAACATGGGTACCATAACTTTGCCTGCTTCTATTGGTTGGAATTCTTGGCCATTCCAAAAGGCTAATTTGCCCCCACTAATCATCTTTATTCTTTTTCCTATTCCAAATTGATTTTCTTCATTTAATTTGCCTGTTTCAAGTCATGGTTTGTGTTGTCAGATGGTACATCTGTTAAAAGAATATTTAGTTAATGTTTGTTTGCCTGATGGATTAAAACTAGGTATACAAAATAGTGCACCAATAAGACAATATTTTTTCCTGGAACAGAAGATCTTGGGTTTTCTTAAACTATACCATAGAAATTACTTTTCAATGACTATTGCTTTCTCTATTTAGTGATTGAAGCCAGAAACTTCACAAGTTGAAATCAAATCTCTTTCATGAAGCAATACGATTTGACAATAAAGTAAAATTTACTTTAGGTTAATGGAAAATATTGATGTCTGGCAAACATGGACATGCATGCACACACATTGTGATTATACCTGTAAATTCAAAAATTGAGTTGTGTATAATTCATGTCTGGTGATCACCAAATTTTTATGTGATGTATCATAATAGCAAAGTAATGGTCTATTGGTTTATTCAGGAACCCTTTTAAAATTTTATTTTGTGGAGTTGATTTTGTAAGAACGCAAATAGAATAAGGGGAATGAGAGCAACTTCTATGTTCAAAGGGTGGTCTACACAGGGCCAAATGTCAGGAAAATCCACTCTGTCGACACATCCCTTCTTCGTGGAATGAGGAAGATCAGGATGTTGGCAGAAGGCTCCTGACAGAAGCTTGCAATTTAGATATCACCTAAGACTGACTCTGTTATATGTAATGTCTTTCAAATATGAAAACCTAAACCAATATTTCTGAAAGCGATGGTGCTTTACCTAAATAGCTAATGTAATGGTTAGAGCTAGAAAAAAGCAGGTTTCTTCAAAGGTTTTTGCAGGAGCATGTTGATTTAGACAAATCTTTTGAAGGAAACTGAAGAGCCATGGTTTCCTGGACAAACAGATAGCTCACTGGATGGACTGTTGTATTCTTGTAATCTACTTCCTTTATAATGATAGGGGACAACTGTAGGATATGATACCCCAGAAAATAATTTTGTTTATAGGAAAAGAAGAGTTCGTGATTTTTCCCCATAAATCTCATCAAGGTGAAGTATGGGCAAGTAAAGTTTGTGGCTATAACATTATAATTTCATAAACACAGGAAAAACGGAAATAGTGGTGATTGGACTCTTAACATTTGAGATTGCATGTGCCCCATGAACTATTTTTTTAAAGTATTTGGATTAAACATTTCACCCCCAAATTGTTTGAAAAACAGAAAAAAATACTCTCCATTTTCTTCTCTGTGTTTAATATTTCGTCTTAAACATACCATTAACATGATTGACCAGTAAGTTATTTATTGCATGCTGCAAATGTTTCAGTTGTTTGTTGTGATTGTTACTTTGCCTTCTGGAATTCATATTTCTATCTGAATTTACAGGACTCCAGCTCCTAGTCACTTTGCAACCTGTGCTTTGTTTTGAAGGTCAAAAACGTGGTGGTTTTTGTTTTTGTTTTTGTTTTTTTTCTACCCAGGGTGCCCAGAAATTTACAGAAGCTCCATCTCCCAGAGATTCCTTCCCAACACAAGGGTTTCTTGAGTTACTTCCTAACACAAGGATTTCTCGAGATCTGTGCATATCTTGGGACACTGACAGAACCTGGGGTTGTCAGTTCAGAGACTTATTGCCTGGACCCAGTCCTCTAGGCTGTTTGCTCCTCCCACCCATAGGTGTCAACTTCATAGAAAGCCAGGGGCTTGAGCACCCCTGGGGAGAAATTATTGGGTCCAGAGAATGCACTGATGCCAACCTCCCCTCTTCTTCCTTGCTGCTTCTCTGGGGCTGGCAGCTACACACTTACCTACTTTGCCCCTTCCCTCTCAGTGCTTCTGGAGCACTATGAACAGTTCACTTGAAGTATTGAAGCTCTGTACGGGAGGAAGAGAGGTGGGAGCAGGGTGCACTAGTGGGATGAGGCAGGGAAGACATGGTGTATTGCGGGTGAGGTTTGGAGCAGCGAGTGTTGGCTCAAGTTTACCCCTGCAAGAAGAGAAATTGGTGTCTAGTGTCGAAACATCTGTATATATTTGCTGCCATTTGGTTTTCTGCCATTTTAAGATTTCTGTTAGAACCTATCAATGTTATATTTAAGTAAATCCCTGGAATATTGAATCCACATTTAGGTGCTTCCGTGGATATCAGAGAATTTTCTGATTTTCTTTCTTTGATGTACATAAGGCTGTGCTTGTGCTGGTGGTTCTATGTATTTGTGTTCATATAATTCTGTTTATAATTGCATAACATCTTAATTAAGAATCATCACATTAAATGACATAAACTAGTTCGTTTTATTGAAAGTGCAGATAACCTAAAGTTGTCTTTTGGAATCCTATGTTTCTTGTCCTGTACTTTCTCCCAGTACAGTGTCTGATTCTGTGTAGCCATGGAAGAACTAGGAAAGGGTTCCCTTCCTCTTGTACATCCCTCCCCATTGATATTACATTGCTCAACTACATGGGGTCTATGCTAGGGGCAGAATTTCAACCTTCACATGTATATTTTATGGCATGTACTGCTAACTGGTTGGCTCTCTTGGGTTATTGTCTTAAGGAGTTAATATGAGTATGAAAATTTGTGCTGAAGTAAAGGTTTATTTCATTTGTTTAGGCTGTCCTATTGTGATTCAGATGATACACATATTTCATACACTCTGTTTCCTTCTGTATTATATTGCTTCAACCAAATTATGCATGTGTAATTGAGTTACCAGGGAACATGTTTCCTCTTTAAAGGTTTCCAGAGAAAGAACTGAACACCACATTATATGAGTAACTACATATGTTCTTCATGAATAAATGTTTTTGATAATTTGGGAGATGTATTATAGAGAGGAGTTCTTTTTTTTCCCATTCATTTAGCTTCATGTGGTATTTAATAAGCAAAGCTAATTTACTTATCAATCCCTTACACATACAATTTCTAGATCAAGAACTGACATATTGCAGGGTATTGGTAGTGATGCTGTTGCAGTGGATGGATAGTTAGCTGCAGATTGCATATATTAATCTTACTGCTGGATTCTTAGTAACATGAGAAATACAGAAAGGTATTGAAATAATTGAAACATGTTGCATCACAGCATACTTTCTCTAGCTAACTGCTTTTTTTCATTCTATTTTTCTAATGTTGTATGCCTCTTTTGTCTTTTGCAATGATGTGTTGGTCTGATTTCCACTTGAGAAGGAGCATGGGACATGTCTTTTTATTTTTGTATATTTTAAAATTATTTCCATCAGCTGGGAAACAAATTATTTCATATTGCATTCTGGAAGCACTGATCTGATTGTCAGAGAAGTTTACTTATTGCAATTTTCATATCTCAGAAGTGGCATGATCAATATGTTGCTTTTCAGTCCCATGTTTGTTCAATTTATGCATCATATAGCTGTATTTGTTTATGCATAAATAATGAGGTTTTTGATTTCGATATAGTAAAACACATGCATCTCTTCATACTGGTCATGTCTACACTAGCCAAAAACTTCGAAATGGCCATGCAAAAGGCCATTTCGAAGTTCACTAATGAAGCGCTGAAATACATATTCAGCGCTTTATTAGCATGCAGGCGGCCAGAGCACTTCGAAATTGATGCAGCTTGATGCCGTGCAGCTCGTCCAGACCCATCTGCTCGTAGGAATAAGGAGACTTTGAAGTAGGCGGGGTCCTTTTGAAAAGGAGCCCCATTTGGATGAGCCACGCGGCAGCGAGCTGCATTAATTTCAAAGTGCTGCGGCCGCCCACATGCTAATGAGGCGCTGAATATGTATTTCAGTGCTTCATTAGTAAACTTCGAAATGGCCATTTGCCTGGCCATTTCAAATTTTTTGCTAGTGTAGACACGGCCATTATGTTACATCATTATCTGATATGGCAGGTTATACCTGATATAATATACTACAAAAGCCGCGTCTACACGGGCCAGCTACTTCGAAGTAGCCGCGCCAACTTCAAAATAGCACCCGCCACGCCCACACGGGGCGAGCGCTATTTTGAAGTTGACATCGACGTAAGGCAGAGAGACATCGAAGTCGCTATCCCCATCAGGAGATGGGAATAGTGCCCTACTTCGACGTTGAACGTCGAAGTAGGTCACATGTAGCCGATCCGCGTCCTGCAACATCGAAAGAGCGAGGTCCGCCATGGCAGCCGTCAGCTGAGGGGTTGAGAGACGCTCTCTCCAGCCCCTGACCTCTATGGTCGCTGTGTGCAGAGGCCCCTTAAAGCTCCCCGCCCCCTGCCTTCCTGTGCAGGAAGCTGAGAGAGAGTGCAGGCAGCAGCATTGCCACGCAGCTAGCCTGCATGCCTCCCTGTAGCCCCAAGACACCCCCCCCCACTGTGATGGCTGCCCACCAGCCCCCCAAACTCCCCCAGGGAACCCCCTCCAAGGGGGAGCAAGGGCTCCCAGGCATTCAGCCAGCCTGGGAAAAGGCAGCGGGGCCCCTCCTGGACAGAGGCCGAGATCTGGGACCTGCTGGGGCTCTGGAGCGAGGAGGAGGTGCTCCAGGTAATGGGGAGCAAGAGCCGGAACGCAGATGCATTTGCGCAGCTGGCCGAGGGCCTGGCCACCTGGGGTCACCCTGCCTGCACTCCTGACCACGTCATGAGTAAGGTTAAGGAGCTGTGGCAAGGTTACGCCTGGGCCCGGGATGCGGCCAGCTGATCTGGGGCTGCTCCCGCCACTTGCCCCTTTTACAGGGAGCTCAGTTCCATCCTGGGCCCCCGGCACACCTCCTCCCCACCAGCCACTCTTGACACCTCAGCCGACGAGCACCAGCAGGCCCCGGAGGCGGAGTCCGCCCCCGAGGCAAGCCCCGAACCCCAGGGGCCCCCCCAGGAGCCCACCCCTGGGATGCCGGAAGAGGAGGAGGGGGACTCCTCCTCCAGCAACGGGGGGCTGCACATAAACCTGCCGCCCTGGAGCTCCAGCAGGGCGTCCGCCCAGAGAGTGTCCCCTGACCGTGGGAGCGGACCGTCAGGTATGTACCCCTCCCCGGTGCACAGCCCCGGGGTTGAGGGGTGGGGACAAGAGACATGAGCAGGGCCCTCCACATGCCCAGATGACCATGGCCCCAAGGACAGCAGTGGCATGTCCCTCAGAAGAGTGCATCAGCCCCTGCCCCCCCAGCAGGACAGTACCATGCCCCATCCCTAGGGATGGGGGGAGCGGGACCTAGGATCCCCTGGGAGGGAGGGAGTGGGACACCCATCATCAGCAGCAGCATCTCCCAGTGATGGGGATGGGGAACCAGCAGCAGAGGGGTGGGGGGACAAGGGCCATGGCTCGGGTGCCACACTAACGGCTGTCTCCACTCTTCTTCCCCCCCCCGGTGTTCTGCAGCTGCACCATCGGAGGCCCGGAGAGCGCCAGCGAGGTGTCCGTGGTCCCGGAGAGCCCACCGGGGCCATCCCAGCAGGCCAGCCCCTCAGCAGAGCACCAATAAGCCCCAGGGCGGGGCTGACGGCAGAGCCACCACCATCCGAGGATGGCGACGGACCCCCAGCTGCTCGCCACCCTCCAGCATCAGCTGGAGGTGTCAGAGTGGCGCCTGCCGGTGGATGAGCAGTGGCTGGAACTGCAAGAGCGGGCGTTGGCCTGGCACCAGGAGGCAAGGGGGGCCTTTATGAGCACTTTCAAGCGCATAGCTCACTATCTGGCCCCCCATGCCAAGCCGCCCGCTGCTTTACCAGCCCTGCCCACCATGCCCGCCACTCCACCCGCTGCTCCGACCGCCGTCCCACTGCCATCCGCCACCCTGGAGCCTTCTGCCAAGGGGGACCTGGGGCCTGCTGACACCCTCTGGCCATACCTGCCGGTTCGCCCAGCCCCCAGCCAGCCTCGGCCAGGGCTGAGGCCAAGGCGAGGGTTGCGCCCACCAACCCCGGCCGCCGGACAGTAGAGGGGTGCGGGGCCCAGGACGTGGCCACCCCTCCCCCTTTGTACATATCCCCCATCATATATTTGTTGTATATAGTTTGTGTTAGACCCCTGTTCTTTTATGGCACCTGCACCCCCTTGTAAATAGTTCCCCCCTTTTGTTCTTACTATCTATATATATATATATATATAGTTAGTATTAATATAAGAGAATTCACTGCTTTTTTTTGGTTTCAAAAACAACAGGTCTATTTTTATTTGCAAGAAAAGTGGGGGGGGTGCTCTTGGGTGCTCTGTGGTGTAGGCGTGGGGGCAGGGAGTGTTGTGGAGGGTGGGGGCGTGCAGTGGGAGGCTTGCCAGTATTCATCCCGTGGCCTGGTCGACATGGGCCCGCAGGGCCTCCCGGACGCGGATCCTCTCGGGGTCCACCTGGTGACTGGGGGCAGTGGGTGGCTGCACGTCAGCCCTACCAGCCTCCACAGCCCAGCCCTGAAAGAATGCCTCTCCCTTGCTCTCGACCAGGTTGTGGAGTGCGCTGCACGTGCCCACAATCTGGGGGATGTTGGTGGGGCCTGCATAAAGGCGGGTGAGGAGACACCTCCAGCACCTTTTCAGGTGGCCAAAGGTGCGCTCAACCACCTGGCGTGCATGGTTCAGGCGCAGGTTGAAGCGCTCCTGGCTGGCTGACAGATGGCCCGTGTAAGGGTGCATGAGCCAGGGCCACAGGGTGTATGCCGCGTCTGCGCGACGCAGAGGGACATGGTGGTGTCTCCCACAGGGATCTCCCGCTGGGGGATGTAGGTCCCTGCCTTCAGCCGGTGGCACAGGCCCGAATTCCTGAACACCTGGGAGTCGTGGGTGCTGCCAGGCCAGCCAACATAAATGTCCAAGAAGCGGCCCCGGCTGTCCACCAAGGCCTGGAGGACCACAGAATGGTAGGCCTTCCTGTTCAGGAAGCATCCTCCACTGTGCTCCGGAGCACAGATGGGGATATGGGTCCCATCCAGAGCCCCGAAGCAATTTGGGAAGCCCCGGCTGGCAAACCCCGCGATGGTGGCATCCAGGTCCCCAAGCCGCTCAAGCCTGTGGAGGAGCAGAGCATTGATGGCACGGACGACCTGCAGGAGAACGACATGGGAGAGCACCAGTGAGGGGTGTGTCTGGACCTCCCCCCCCCAGGGCTCCCTCCACCCCCAGGGCTCCCCCCCACCCATGGGTCCTCTTACCTCCATGAGGAAAGCCCCGACGGTGGCCTTGCCCATGCCAAACTGCTGCCCCACGGATCATTAGCTGTGTGGAGTGGCCAGCTTCCAGACAGCAATGCTGACCCATTTCTCGACGCTGAGGGCATGCTGCATGAAGGTGTCCTGGTGCCTCAGTGCGGGGGTGAGCCACTGGCAGAGCTCCAGGAATGTCTGCCGGCTCACTCAGAAATTCTGGAGCCAGCGGTCATTGTCCCACTCACCGAGCACCAGACACTCCCACTAGTCAGTGCTCGTGGGGTAGCTCCACAGCCGGCGGCGTGCACGGCTGGTGGTGGGGGGCTGCAGAGGACAGCAAGGTCTGGGGCTGCTTCCTCCTCCCCTGGGGGCAGCTCCTCTTCTGCGAATAGAAGGTGGTCAGCTGCCTCCTGCATAGCATTGAGCAGGGCAAGCACTGCTCCTGCAGGGGCAGCTGTGTGGACCGCTGGCTGCTGCTGCTGCTGCTGCTGCTGTGGGTCCATACTGCTTCGACGAGGTGTGTGTGCCTGTGGCTCTGCAGACCGCGTGCTGTGCAGGCTGAGTGTGTCTGGGAGGGGCCCTTTAAGGGAGTGGCTAGCTGTTGCCCCGGAAGTGCTAGTCTGCCCTGTTACCCTGTTTGCAGCTGTTCCTGGCACCCTTATTTCGATGTGTGCTACTTTGGCATGTAGACGCTCCCCTGCAGTGCCTACTTCAATGTGGTGCTGCCCAACGTCAACGTTGAACGTCGACGGCACCAGCCCTGGAGGACGTGTAGATGCTATTCATCGAAATAGCTTATTTCGATGTCACTACATCAAAATAATCTATTTTGATGTAGCATAGACGTGTAGACGTAGCTAAAGAGAGATTATTTGTGTTGGATTTTCAGTTAAGTATGTTTCACTTTTCTTTTTTTTCTTGATTGCAGCCAAGGTCCTTGTGTGACTTCAGTTCTCTCTTCAGAAGAAGAAAACATTTCATTATATTAATATTGCATCAGTGGTGAATTACCACTAAACCTTATTCCACCTATCACAACTCTGATTGGCTCAGCTGTTCTGGCTACAGGAAGAAGCCAGGACTCTACACATTCCCCACCCAACTTCTCACTTGAGGGAGGAAGACAAGAGTCAGTGTTGCTCATTCCTGTACAATACAGATAGCTCATAGAACATTAATGGTGCTGACACCAAGAATTGCATGGGAGGACAGTTTATGTTCCAATCCTATAGACATTAATAAAGTATTTAAGCATTTCCAATTTTACTTTTATGCAGCGCATCCTCAGTGTGGCAGATTGAGGAAGGCTTCAGTGGAGTGATCATAGAGGTTGTGCCACATATTATGGAATAAGGTGGCGTGGACCAATAGTATCTAGGAGAAGGGAATCTCTGATTCCAAAATGGGGCAGATTGAGCTCACTAAGCCTTTTTAGGTGCATCAATCTAGGAGAAGTTAACTCTGATCTCAAATCTGTGCTCTCTCCCTCTAGTGTACATGTCACTTTTCTTGTGCCCATGCACGATGGTTGGTGTGTGAAGAAAGAGCTGGATTGTAACTCATAGGGCAGCCTCACTTAAATACATTCAAATGTGAAGGTCTCTCTCGACACTAAATATTTACCTCTTGATGAAAGTCCTACAGCAATGGGCAAGTGATGTTGGATGCAGGTGGTGGATGCCACTGGGAGCATTGATTCAGAAATCTGCACACAGGCAGCCCATGTGTGATGGTCCTCTGTCTGCTGAACTGTAACAACAGAAAATCCGGTATCATACCTAGGTGTCAAAATAGCCCTATTTAGAGAGACAGCTGCTTTCTTTGAAAGAAGAAGGGGAGAGAAAACAATCTCTAAACACAGCTTGATCCAATTGCTCCCTGTTGGTTAATCATGACTGACTGGATATTCAAATTCTGCAGTCACAATGGAAAATCAATGACTCAACAGAAACTGCTTTGTATCCTGGAATGTACACACAGTTCTTGATCGTGATGGTCTCCAGGAATGCAGGAAAGCAACAGTTGGCAGAGAACTTACACATTATAAAATTCCTGTTACAGATTTAAGTGAAATGCATAGTTCTGGTACCAGCTAGCTCACAGAGGTTGGAGCAGGCTGTTCATATTACTGTGTGGGCTACCTTGAGGGTCATCCAAGGCAAGCAGAAGTTGGTTTCACCATCAGGACATCACTAGTCCCCCAGCTTGAATCTGAGCCACATGCCATCAGTCCTCACCTTACGACCACAAAGCTTAGACTGAGGCAGGGACAACGCCTTGTACTTGTTAGCGCATATGCACCCACTTTGACGGCCAAAGGAGATGGAAAGGAGGCTTGCTATTCTAGCCTGAATTCAGTGATCTCTTCACTACCTTTGAAATCCAAGCTATATATTCTCAACATTTTAATGCTAGAGTTTAATGCTAGACTATCCCATATAGTCAAATGTGCTTGAACATCATGGTATTGGAAGTGAGAACTCAAATGGTACTCTTCTTCAAACTTCTGCACAGCATGAGCTTGCTATTATAAGCACATTCTTCCAACAAATACAAAGCAACTTGGATGCAACCCTTTGCATAAGACTAACTACTTCATCACAAAACAAAGAGACCTTTCTGATGTCAAGTTGACTCGTACATGCTGCGGTATATAAATACCTGAGAGGCAGATCAGTGGAAATATTAGAACCACAGATTTATTTAGGCCCAAAGTCACCTTCTGGCATCAATCTATATCTATATCTATATCTATATCTATATCTACATCTATATATGGATATAGATATAGATATAGATACAGATATATAGATATATGTGGCATTGTGTTTCCAGAAGAAGTGAACTAGATAATCAAGATAGATCTTCATAATGAGATACTGCATGCTGCATTAGCTACTTTAAACCTAATTACTTGGTGACAGAGAAGATTCACAGGTAGAGTGTGATGACTGTAGCCATTTTTTTATTTAGGTGCTGTGAAACAGGATACTATGGGCCATTTTTGCATTTTCCTTGAAAATGCAGTTTAATTATGGGATATACCATGAGGATGTCTGAAGAAACAGGGCCATGTCACATGAAGACTTGTGTGGTAAAGTGAAAAACTAACTGTCCGTGATGTCTCTCTTCCTCTCTCTATTTTTAATTTTTTGTACTGTAAAAATATGTTCCTCATGATGCTCTGTCCTTTTCATTCTGTATGCTAGGACTGACCCATTAAAATGGAAGATGTCTGTAGGTGTTTTGGACCTGAACCTTATGGGATGATGGGTCTTCTAGTGGGGAATGGAGCTGGCTATATAAGAATTTGAGACATTCCTGCTCCACCAGGCTTCGACCCAGGTCCCTGTGATTGGCAGATCACATATGTGCTATTGGACCAGATCACATCTAGCCTGCTCCTTGGGTCATGATAACTGTGACCTCTGCCCCTTCAAATTAACAACATAGTCTCCTCACAGACTCTACAGGCAGGAGTTCTTCCTGATCTCAATCAAGACGTATTTCTCCCTCAGTGTTTGCCTGCTCTTCCTGGACCCCACAGGTGCCTTTTGCAGCTCAGCAGTGGGATCTGGTTCAAGCAGTATGGAGCTCCTGCAGTCTTCTTTCAGGTAATGAGCCTCATGGTTCTCCTCAGGTTAAGACTTGGAGTGAGATTTTCTACCCTCTTCCATCCCAAAAAAAGAAATCACCATTTTTGTATGTCTTTTCTGGAACTTATAGGGCAGCAAGGAAAGTTACTACCTCATAAACTATGCAGTGGTTTACTAATGGAGGGGGACATGGTCTATGGCAAACCTGAAGGGATTCCCTAGGAGGAGATGATAAAGAAGGACCTCTATGGCTGACTTCAGAATTGAGGCCAGTTTTTTTAGCTGTTGAGTAGCTCATCTCTCCAGTGAACTGTTTTCTGCTCATATAGAATTGGATCTTCTTTGCCCTTGACCTCTTGGGATGGCAAAGTCCTGAGGTCCACTTGTGATATATCTGTTTGCAGACTGAATTGTTTCATGAAGTTGGAGTGGAAGAGACTGGTTAATCTGGTTCTTTGAATCTCTGAAGCCCCTGTCACAGACCTCCATCCATTTTATTTTATTAGTGCTGGGTGACTTTTAGGAGGTTTTTAAAGGTGACATGTCTATTTTGGCAAAATCTGGCATAAGCCACCTGGATTAGCTGGCCAAGCCCCGGAAGGGTTACACTTGCTTTTTGTTTAAAGGTATCAGACAACGTGTCAGAGCTTGAACCTTGCTCTGGAGGATACCAGATGTACACCACCTCCCACTGTCCATGGTGGCACTGGGATGCATTTCTTGTGGCCTTCCCAAGGGCCCAAATGACTCCAATGACATGATGTTAGTTGTCTTCCAGATCATGGGTACAGAGGATTGTCACTGATATAGACAGGTGCATGCTGATCATGGAGCACAGGATTCAGTCAGTCAGCCACTGATAGATGGCTGCTACTCTACGGAGGCAAAATGGCATAGTCAGAAATTTGTATAAGCCAAAGGTGGCAGTGAAAACCATCTTTTTCCTGGTATCTGCTGTCAGTGGGATCTGTCAGTATTGTTGGTCAAGTTCAGCATGCAGATATACTCAGTGTTACCATTCTCCAATAGCTCATCCATTAGGGCATTGAATACACATCAGACTTGGTATTGTATTGACTTTCTGAAAGTCTATGCTGATCCTTACTGAGTCATTGTATTTTTGGTACCAACTTGCTCTGACTTCTCCATTCATTATGACACTTTTTGATAATTGCCAGGACTAGCATAGCTGCACTTCTCTGTGGATCACCATTCATACCTTTTTCCAGTGGGGGTCAATGGATCTTGCATATTCTCTGCCCTGGAGCCATCACAATGTGGTAGTGGGTTGGAAGTGTTCTCCCTGTAACACTGTGGGGAATAGCTGAATTAGTTGAAACATATCACACACTGAATTGTGGGAGCTCTGTTCCCATTGGTATAGACCTATACTGGGGTGCAACAGCTTGACTTCCGGCTCCAGATCCAGTAGGTATTGTGTAAGCAGGAGGTCCTCCTTTGTGTTCTAAGCCTTTTGGAGGTTGGTATGATATATCTGTATTTCATTTCATCTTCTGGATTGACAGATGTCATATTAACTGACCACATCAAAGGGACCTTGCCACCAGGGCAGTAGTTTTGACTCGGACATCTAGAACAGTGGTTCCCAAACTTTTCAGCATCACACTCCCCTTTTGATTTTTGAGAAACCCTCACACGCCCCACCTCTTTTTTACCATCCTCCAACCCTGTTTTAACAAAAAATTCAATTAGTAATTTAAAATAAACACAAAAACTGCATATAAAATGTTATTTAAAATTAAACATAAGCACAAATAGTTGTTCTTGCTCCCTTGTGGGTGCCTAGTGTAGCCCCAGCTGGCCAGGTGCCTGAGCCCAGTGCCGGCTGCCTGGGTCTTATAGCGGCTGCACTGGGTCATCCACGTAAAATGTCAGGGGTTGAGAGCCAGAAGCAAAGGCCAGCTCTTTCTTCAGGTGGGAAGAATGATTGGGCAGCGGCTGGGTCACCTCACGTGTCCCCTACAATTTCTTTACACCCCCATGGAGGGCACACCTCCCAGTTTGGGAAACCTTGATCTAGAGTAACAATAGTGTCTTACCACCAGATTCAAATGTGCGCATGCCTCCAGCCATTCCCTTGGCTGGTGAATGAATGCTATTGAACCCAAGACCCTAGATTCCTTCCAGGCTTCCCAGAAGAAGGGGTGATCAAAAAGATCTCTGGGCTGTTTCCACTGTTTCTAGCATAACAGTTCAAAGGATGAGAACCTCATGGAGTCGTGAAGGAGCTTCTAAAGGGCACATACCAGTGATGGCAGCTGTTGGTCCTAGTGCTGGGGCTCTGTGTTCACAATTTTTTAGTTTTTTTTTTAAAACAGATGCTGTTAAACTACCACTCTATGAGTTGATCTGTCTGTATATGGTAAATGGGTGTCTGCAGGACCTTAAAAGTTGCACCCCTATCCATATTTCCCTAGATACTCTGACCCTCCTCCCTCTCCACCTCTGCTGCTGCCTAGAGACTCACTCAAGCCACAAATCCATTCTTCCAGTTTCAGGTCCCAGTGGAACAGGGAGTGCTCAAGTTCCCCTACTTATGCTGTACCAGACTCCCACCGTAAGGCAACCCAACCACAGACCATTGGACAATACTCCCAGGCGCAGCTGCTGGAGCCCTCCTCCTCTCCCATTTCTTTTCCTAACAACTGGTGGGAAATAGACTGAGTATTTTTCAAATCCATTTTATCTTGCTCTCAAAGTGTCAGTGTAGTGAGGTGCCATGGCCTCCCCCCAGACTCAGAGATGGAGAAGGCTGCTCAGAGGTCCTGGTGGGCAGGCACTGAGCTGGAACACCAGTTCCCTGCCCCTCAGAGGGCGGTGCCTAAGGCCAGAAGGGCCGGGATGGGGCTCGAGGCCCATTAAATGCTGGGCCACCATGCCGGCAGGGGGCCACTGACCAGGCTCCTGGGCGCCAGGGGCGGGGGACCCACTGCTGCCCAGCCTGTCAGCAAGAGCTACCCCCAGTTGCCCAGACCAAACTGGGCAGCCACAGATAAGGATGACACAGGGATACTACCCAGACATACCAGGGTCCTCTCAGCGGTGCAGGGCCCCCTCCCCTGAGGCCCGGCCAGGACCAGAGAGACTGCCTGGGGCTGGCTACCTGGGGGCCCCAGAGGCACAAGATCCCAGAGCTCGTCTGGATGCTCACAGCACAGAGGCCTCCAACCACCTAGAGCCCACAGTCCTGCCACTGCCAGACTACCCCAACGACATTGAGATGTTTGACTGGCCGGAGCCACAGAGGGCAGATAACCCTAACAAGACCTACCAGCTAGGACTGGCAGACCAGGCCAACTGGGACACCGTGCCTATGGAGTTACAGGTAGGAAGCAGCCCAGGGGATGCTCCTCCTGAGCCAATGGTGGTGTGTTGTGGTCTGGATTACCACTGCCAAGCTCAGGTGTGAGCGATCCATAGGGCCCTGGGCTGGGTTGCAGTGGAGTGGGAGGGCCTGTGACCCCCTATCCCCTCCCTGGCAGGGTAACCCCTCACCACTCTAAAGCCAACCTGGTTAGGGGAAAGCGTTGTGACTGCTGCCCCGCCCTGAACTAAGGGCTGGGCTTCCCAAATTGTGTGTTTAACTGCTGCAGGGCCCCAAACTGAGGGCTGGGCTGCCAAGCCACTGCTTGACTGCTGCCTGGCCCTGAACTGAGGGCTGGACCCCCAAACTGTGCACTTACCTGCAGTCCCACCCTGAAGCAAGGGCTGGGTGTCCAAACTGCTTGTGAAACCATTGCCCCGCCCCAAGCTGAGGGCCGGGGCCTGTAAACCTCTCTTTGGCCGCTGCCCGGCCCTGGACTGAGGGCTGGGCTTCCCAAAACAGCTTGTGTGACTGCTGCCCTGCCCTGAGTGAAGGGCAGGCCTCTAACTGTTTGGCTGACAGCGGCCCCGCCCTGGACTGCAGATGGGGCTCTCCAGCTGCTGGCCAACTGCCAACCGGCCCTTAAAGGTGACAAAGCTCTGGGCCAGCTAGACCCGGAGGGCGAGCTGCGTTGGCCTGCACTGCCCAGAGGGGGCGCTGTCATAGCCCAGGGCTTTAGAGTCAGTGTCCCACAGAATTTACTATTGACTCGTATAACTGTACTGTAGTAGTTATCAAAGGGAAATTTCGGTGTCTTTGGCAGCTAACTTGTTGCAGTTCAGCCTTTTGGCATCCAGGGATCAGAAGTTGGCTGGAGCGTTTGGCACCTGTTCTCATCTGGATCTGAGTGGATATAACAGAAAATTATTCACAAATATTAATTCTAATTTTAAGCATATTAGTTTTGACTGTATTTATGCTCTTCTGTGTTTGCTAAAATTATTATGTAAGTAACTAAGTCAGCTGGCAGAAGTGGCCACAGAGAAAATCAAATTTAAGTAATTATTGCAGAATATGAGCAAAACAAACTTTGACCTCATAAGTGGAAGCCCTAGAATCTTCCTCCTATAGGAGTTAAACATTTAATCAGGAATGATCTACATCCAGGCAACACAATGCACATTCTTAATGCTCCAAACACAATTTGACAAAAATGTTTGGATAAAATAATAAATCATTGTCAATTTCAAATCTCTGATCTGTTCATGGGTAGTTTTTTGAACAGGGTGAAGTATATTATTTTCTATAAATGATTCAACCAGTATTATTCTCATTCATTTGGTCTTCACATAATAGTTCAGTCCATTCGATTATATTTTCACCACAAGGCCTGACCAATAGTGATAGCCAGATAACTCTCAATATTGCAATGCTAAGATGTTTGTTGAGCAAAGATCTTAAGGGCCCCTCTGAAGTCAGTGCAAATACCTCTGTGTTTAGGTATCTCCCCAAAACATGGGCCTAAATTACTACATGACAACTGAAATAGTCACAGTATATGACGATACAAATAATTTCCAAAATTTTACTCAGAACGAAGTTCACCCCAACCCTCTGCTCTGAGCTCTTCCTCACATCCCCCAACCCTGACTCCTACCCCCCACACCCAGCCTGACTGCAGCATTCTCAAAAGCCCTGAGCCCCATCACACTCACACATCTCAACCTCCTGCCATGATGCCCCTGCACTCCACGCTTAATTTTTTCACAGGTACTCTCACATAGCACCTGCAACCCCTGCAATACAACAGTATCTGTAAGAAATGTAAGTTACTTTGACCTCTGCCTATAACAGAACAAATATCACTAACAGTTCAAAATCCCAAACGTATTAAAGTATGGCTCTGAGTCACAAGCCTTAACCAGGAATACCGCCTTCCACGAGTGTTGTAGATGATATAATCTCTAGATCCTGTTCCCATTCAGGTCAGTTAATGAAATCGCATGTAGTAGGATGGGATCAATCCCTTAGGCAGTTCAATCTATCCGGTTGCTATGGACTGCACTAGATTTTTTTTTCCCCTCAGTCCTAAATTTTCAGTTAGTGTGAAAGATTTTCATCTTTTTTAGCCCTTTTTTATCTTTCGCTCCCTAGCCTAAATCTGCTCCATATCAGCAGTGATAAGCACCAGAGTCTCAGTTGATATAAATCTGCATGGCTCTATTCACTGCAGTGGAGTTATTCTGATTTTCACCTTGTGAGGATCCATCCATAACACTATCTGTTAAGCATTCAGTTCCCAATGTGAAGTGTGATGATGGTCTCTGTCCCGTTTCTAGCAGGCAGGCATGCACATGAAACATTAACATATAAAGTGAGTTAAAACCAAATTCACTCAACCCTAAAGGAGAATAAAGGAGAATAAACAACTCTCTCACTTCTAAGGGTGATGACTGGAGATAATAGGGTAGGGTGAGGAATCCTACCCTGAATTCCCTTGACTGAGTAAAAACGAATAGAAAAAGTAGCTAGTTATTTAAAATAATTGAGATCTGGCATATGTTGGTATGCTTACTACATAGTCAATATATTGGGTTCTTTGTATCACAGTGCAGTAGAAACACGATTATTCAGCACCCTTGGGGAACAGGGGCTGCCAGATAATTGAAATGTTCTGGCTTGTTGAGTGGGGCTACTGTTGCCACTCTGCTAACCCTTGCTGGTTAGCCACACTCCCAGGAATTGGGGGAGGGGGCCCTGCTGCCACTGGCACCACAAGATGCAGTTGGCCCCATGGCACCTGGCCCCACCTGGGAAGCTGAACACATGGCAGCTAGGCCTGTGCCTGCTAGCCCTGAGTGCCAGTTAAGAGAATGTGCCTATTATTCCAGTTCTGGACAACATGGATTCTTCTGTGTGTGTGTGTGTGTGTGTGTGCGCATGCACACGCGCATGCAGAGGAAGAGAGATAATGGGAATTTGTCACTTTAAATATTAATAACATAACAGCAAATAAGAAAAAAAATGGATAGGGCAATATCCAGTGAGAGTAGCTACAAACTATAGCACCTTTATATAAAATATTAGTCTACAATCATGAGATCCTGGTCAAAGTTTGCAGCTCCCATTTTAGATTCAGTCTCCGTTGTTTGTTCTGTCCAAATAAAAGCTGCTTCTCACAAATGACTGCTTGAGTGTGTGCTGTAGATAGCTTTAACCACCCTTCTCTCTCCCACCCCGCCTTCATCCCCAGAGTTGAAAGTCATGTTTGTAGAATGGAAAATTTAGTTTTATTTTCCTGAATAAATGAGGTGAAAAAATTGCTAGAGCCAGATCATCAGCTTCTGTTCCTGCGACTTTGTACTACTCATCCAGCTCAGTGGCCCAGATATGATATGTCCTCTAACCCCTGCAGTTTGCTTGGCTGCCCTAAGAATATTTTGAATTGTAGTGGTGAAACAAGAGATTACAGCAGACTGTGCAATGTCACTTGCTTTGGCTATGTCTATACGTCCAATTTATCTCGAAATAACAGTGGTTATTTCGAAATAATTTTGGCAGCTTCTGAGTGATGCATATGCTCTTTCAAAATAAATGTGTTATTCTGATTCCAGTAAACCTCATTTCCTGAGGAATAACACCTATTTGGAATTACGCCATGTAGTAAGTACAGGCCCAGTAAGAGGCCTTAGGTCTGAACCAAAGTAATGGTCAAGACTTTGCTAACAGAAAGCAAAGCGCAGCTGTGAGCTAAAGGAATGCAATACTCACAGAAGTTGGCAAGAAGAGGGTTGCTGGTGCATAAACATATATACCTAGCATATTGAAGTAGGTACATGGTACCAGAACTCCCTACCCCAGAACATTCCACAGATAAGAAAGAATAGGCCAATCCATCCCAATGACAGGGGCAAAAGGTTAATATGGCAGGTACATGGTACCAGAACTCCCTACCCTGGAACATCCCACAGATAAGAAAGAATGGGCCAATACATCCCAATGACAGGGGCAAAAGGGTAATATGATGGATAGAGTTGTTTTGTTCGAACCAACATGTACAAGGTGAGAGGCGGCACCTAGAAGGAGTGTACCTCTGTACGTCAGGAGTGATGTGTAAATTGTTTGTACCTGTGTATAAGAATATAATCCTGGGATGTGGTCAGGGTCCTGCCGAGGGGGCAGTGGAAAGTCCTGCCACTGACTGAACCGAGTCCATTGACCCTGGGTGCATATTTGTAGTATGCCCTGACTTAGACTAAGAAATCTACAGGGAACTACTATTGTATCCAATACGGCAATAAACCTGGCCGACGTGCCTTCGCACCTTACTAGACTCTGTGGTCATTGGGGGTTCTCTTCGGGTCTGCAGTGTCAGCTATCTGCAGCGCTGGGGCAGCACACAGAGGGAACACATGCACGCAGCCGAGTGATACCAACATTGGAGAGAGCAGCGCACCACGCTGGTAGCATCTGACAACATGCCATAATAGGTTCAAATGGCCCTATTTCAAAAGACCACTAGGGACCCAGAAATGCTATTTTGAAATAGCTGGGTGCTATGTCGAAATGCATTTCGTGTCTGGTATCTTTTTTCAAAATAGGGCTGCCATGTAGATGTGGTCTCTGAGTCTGATTTTCCCCCATCTTTCTGCCCTGTGCAATGATGGTATAGAAGTCTTCCAGATTAGATTTTACATTTATGTTGCATTCACTTGACAGAGAAGGAAAATTAATAAGCATATTTTAAAGAATCTGAATCTGTTTTGCAAATGTATTTCAGCCTTTTTTTTAAGATAATCTCTATTTTAAATTATTTTGTTCCAGCTTAACAACTAGAGGTGATCAGGACATTCTCAACAAAATAGGATTTTGCTAGAAAATGCAGTTTTTGTCAAATCAGAAATGTTTTGCAGAAGCATATGGCATTTGACATACATTCAGCCAGTTGGTTTCCTCTCAGATTACCTGGCAGACTGCTGGGAAACCCGGATGTCAAGTGTACATGGCTGTGAGACAGCAACACCATGTGGAACATTACATTAGAATGGGCCACACTGGGTCAGACAAATGGTTCGCCTAGCTAAGTATCCTGTTTTCTGACAATGGCCCTTGCCAGGTGCTTCAGAGTGAGTAAACAAAACAGGCAATGAAATGACCCATGATAAGAACTTTAGCTGTAGCAGGAGCTCTTAGAGATTCTAAACTTTGTGATCGTGTCTACACCAGCACAAATCTTGGAAATGGCCATGCAAATGGCCATTTTGAAGATTACTAATGAGGGTCTGAAAGGCATATTCAGCACCTCATTAGCATGCCTCCAGACACAGCTCTTTGAAATTGCTGCATTTTGCTCCATGCGGCTCATCCAGATGGGGGTCATTTTCGAAAGGACCCTGCCAACTTTGAAATCCCTTATTGCTATCTGCTGATTTCACAGTTGGCGGGGTCTTTTCAAAGGGGACCCCGTCTGGATGAGCCGCATGGAAGAGAAATATGGCAATTTCGAAGAGTCGTGGCCAGCAGCATGCTAGTGAGTCACTGAATATGCATTTCAGTGCCTCCTTAGTATCTTTGCAATGGCCATTTGCATGGCCATTTCGAAGAGCTGTGCTAGTGTAGATGTAGACACTGTTGTATAGTGGGAGCGACAGCCAACTCCAGAGATGGCTCAGGGAGCTTTGGGAGTCAGGCAGTTTTCTGTTCCCATTTATTAAAACTGTGCCAAAGCTATTTGATTTTTGCTGTGGACAGTTCTGCCCTTCCTTCCTTCCCACCTCACCAAAGCCACGCACAGTAACCTACCCCTAGCCTTCCCAGGCAGCAGACAGATACATTTGCATTATGACTTCATTCTGTCTCCAGGGAGGAAAAAAATTATAGATAGATAGATAGATAATCATCACACTAATTTTAAAGTTGCTGTGGCCATGTCTACACTACCCCCTCCCCTTTTGAAAGGGGAATGCTAACGAGACACTTTGGGATATGCTTATGAAGCACTGCGATGAATATGCAGCACCTCATTAACATAATAGCAGCGCTGGCACTTTGAAAGTTTGGTTGTAGGAATAAGGGTGTTTCAAAGTGTGTGGGCTCCTTTTGAAAAAGACCCCATGTTGATGAGCCGGGTGCGATAGACAGTGGCACTTTCAAAGAACCGTGGCCACCATTATGCTAATGATGCACTGCATAGTCATTGCAGCACCTCATTGGCATATCCCAAAATGTCTCATTATCATCCTCCTTTCCGAAAGGAGGGGCTAGTGTGGACACAGCCTACATTTCTAAACTCGAATGGACGAAAAACTATTAAGTAAGAGCGAATGAACTTTCCTAGACAAAGCTTTTTAGGCAAAAAATGCAGATTTATCGAAAGTTTCAAAATTTATGCAAGTTTTGCCTGCCTATTCCCCTTTCAAAATTATGACAGTTTAAACCTATTTTTTTAACTTTTTGAAACAAAACATTTTTTATTTCAAAAGTTCCTTTATTTTCTAAATGTTAAATTTTATAATTTTAAAACAAATATTTTATTTCCTATGAAACAATGTTTATCCAGTTTTCCAATTCTTTAATTTTTTTCAAGTCGACCCAAGAATATTTTCATATATTTTAAAGCACCAGGAACTGAAAAATCAGTTATTTACCCAGATTTAGCATAAATGTATCTCTGTTGTTGTACTGCTGCCAGTGTCTACCACACAGATAGGTCTTAACTAGAAAATATTTTTCCAATATCTGGAGTATCCTTATGTCTTCTACTGTTGTTTGTTACCTCCATATCCAGGATGTTTTACATCTCCCCTATCAAGCGCAAGCGAGAGATTTTCTTACCCAGCCTGAACAGTCATTTCCTGCAGAGTCCAGTCTCTTATTGATCATTCCATTGCCTAATATAATTAAAACTGTAACTCAGGGCAGACTCTACACATGGGTATGTCTTGATTCTGTACATCTCAATGTTTATCTAGAGTATGAGACTTCTATATTAGTTTCTATACAAAGGACAGTATTTTCATTATGTGTCTTATGTGTGCCTGGTTTTTGTCATAAGTCTTTCCTATTAAGGGTAAATTCTTTAGTGAGATACCAACCCATTGATGTTTGTATTTTATTCACTAGTATGGCAACCTCCCCAGGATGGTATGAGAAGGCACATTTTAGTCAAGTCTAGACATGCTATTTAAATCATTCTGGTCTTGGGTTCTAATTTGTAATGCTTAGGAAGTAGTATAAAGAATTGTTCCTACTTCTGCATAAACAGGATGGCCATCCCAGTGCCCCCTAGAAAAGCTTCACATCACAGAGAGATTTAAAAGTGATGTGTCTTTGCAGCATCTCTAGTCAAGATCTCTGTTTTTGACATTTCAGTTTCAGCATTTTGAATGGAGGGGAAAATGTGGGATTATTTGTGGAGGAGAAAAATGTGATTAACACACCCCCTTCACCTTCCGCCCAATTTTCTTTTCAACCATTCTTACATGTGAGGTTACTTCATCCTACAGACTTCAGTATGGGTTTTTTTCCTCTCTCTCTCTCTCTCCCTCTCTCTCTCTGTGTGTGTCTAGACTAGCCCCCAACTTCAAAGGGGGGCAGGGCAATTAGAGTGTTGGGAGATTACTAATGAAGTGCTACAGTGTATATGCAGCACTTCATTAGGCTAAATCTCCCCTGTGGCAACTTCGAAGTGTGAAAGTTTTGAAGTGTTGACTTGAGTGTAGCCGCAGGTACTTCCAAGTGCCCACTATACTTCAAAGTCCCTTTACTCCTCAAAATTTTGTAGTGTAGACACAGCCATATAAACTCTCTCATTCTCTCAACCTTTCTGATGGCAAATATTTACCTTCAAAAATACTCCATAAGTCATGTTCCCAGACCATGGTGTGGTGATTGAGTTTGGAATACGACCTCATGAATTCCACATCCCCATCGGTTCACACCCCCTAGAGCAGTGTGACATTTTCTAGATATAGGGTAGCTTACAGTGGTGAATTTTTTGTCTTCCTTGGAGCTGCTTATCTTAATCTGAGAGGGAAAAGTAGGGAGTTTATGAACTGATGAGCAGGAGCTTGTACAGCATTTGTTCCAGATGACAGAAGACTATAGCTTTATATTTATATCAGTTGATTCTTGGTAGGGACAGCTTCTACTTATAAGGATTTTTCTCAGGCAAAACAGTGGAATCATTGCCCATAATGTTTGACACATTTGGGTATATGCTGAAATAACAGATATAGTCAGTATCTGTATGTTTTTTTAAATATACACTATTATCTTAGGATCTGCAGCTCAGATGGTGTTCAACAAAGAGTTTGTCAAGTATCTTGACTGCACTGTAGTTAATGCGAATTTTCTCATTGATTTTTACTAGGGTCATGAGTTCAGTTGTTTTAAAAAATGAATACTTACTTTTGTTTAGATTTTTGTAATCAAGAGGTGGATATAACAGCAAAATCATCAAATTAAATAAAAAGGAAGCTGAAGTCCAAACTTCTCCCATCCATCTTTTTATCACTTTCATTCAGGAAATTTAAATCTTCTGGCTTGCTTTATTGATTTTAAGCATTTTTTGTTAGGGCTTATCTGTCTTACCTGTCTTCACTTTTTTGCAGGTCTTGCTCTTAGCCTCATTTTTCTTCTTTATCAGAGTTTCACCTGCTTGCACACCATTGCTTCATATTCCATTCATTTTTTAATAGCTAAACAGCTGTGTAGTGAGTCAGTATGGCCTCCCGCAGACTCAGAGGCAGACAAGACTGCGCAGAGGCCCTGGTGGGCGGGCCCAGAGCTAGGATACCAGAGGCCCGCCCCTCAGAGGGAGGAGCCCAGGGCTAGAAGAGCCCAGGGTGGGGCTCAGGGCTCATTAAAGGCTGGGCCTCCAGGCAGGGAGGACGTGCCTGCACGAGCTCCCCGGCGCCAAGGGCAGAGGGCCTGTCGCCGCCCGGCCAGGCTGGAGGAGCAAGCCCCCAGCAGCTCCGAACAACCCCAAATCCAGATGCCCAAGGGGGACTATCCAGACTTCCCAGACCTGCCAGGACCCTCATGATGGCGGAGACCCCCCGCCTGGGAAGAAGCCCCAGGAGCGGCCCGCTCCAGAGTCCTAACGGAGCCCTGCAGCCCTCAAGCCCCGGATTGCCGCGGGTCCACCGGGCTACCGCCGCTTGTCTATCCCAATGACATTGAGATGAGCGACTGGCCGGAGCCCCTGAAGGTGGACAACCTGGAGGAGGCCAACCTAGAGGGACCCCCTGACCGGATGGACTGGGACCTTCCGCCAGCGGAGGTACAGGTAGGAAGTGGCCCGGGGAATAATGCTCCTGAACCCATGGCAGTGTGTTGCAGCCTGGATCCCCACTGCCGTGGTCGTGTGTGAGCGACCCCCAGGGCCCCGGGCTGGGTCGCAGTGGAGTGGGAGGGCCTGCGACCCCCTACCCCCTCCTTGACAGGGCCAGCCTGCGCTGGGCCTGTGCTTAAACCCTTGTGCTGGTGCCCCGCCCCAAACTGAGGGCTGGGCCTGTGCTTAAACCCTTGTGCTGTTGCCCCGCCCCAAACTGAGGGCTGGGCCGGAATTGTATTACTATTGTGAACTCCTGCCCCGCCCTGGACTGAGGGCTGGGCTGGGCTTGTACTGCCATTGTGAACTCCTGCCCCGCCCTGGACTGAGGGCTGGGCTGGGATTGCACTGCTATTGGGAACTGCTGCCCCTCCCTGGACTGAGGGGCTGGGGCCTGTATTGTATTGCACTGGGAACTGCTGACCACCCCCAACTGCGTGCGGGCCGGTGTTATAAGCCCTCTTTGGTTGCCGACCGCCCTAGGCCAAGGGCTGGGCGGTCTAGGACTTCCTACAAGCTGATTTTAAGATTTAGAAGAATTGCAGAGGTAAAACACAGCCTAAATATAACTGGGAGAAGCTGTAATGGCTAGAGGCTTTTACATCTAACATTGGTCACTTCTTATATGCGGATGTCGCTAAATGGGTAACAATGTAGAGAAACAGTGTAGCTTTGGCTGATGCCATCTTCCAGAGTAATTTCAAGCAGGGTGTTATGCACCCATCCTTTTCTTTAATGTGATTCCCAGTCTCATTCATATGTGCACACATCACTGACAATTGTATTTTTCTGATATAAATAAGTATACATTTTCTAATGGTTATTCTCCAACAATTTATGTCATTAGATTTTGCTTTTATGAACACATCACCACAGAACCATGACTTACAGTTGTATGGATTGTGACATATGTTAAATATTATGTCATCCTTAGAAACTGGCTATGAAGGTCTTCATTCTTAAAGAAAAGAAAATGGACTTACGATCTCATCTGCTGTTTCAGGCTCCAAACCAGCAAGGTACTTAAAAGTTTAAGACCTGGGGTTTGGGAGACTGAGGTTCAAAATTCTCTCCTGTCATTGCCTTCCAGTGTGACCTGGAATAAGTCACCTGGAGTGTGTATACTCTTGAAAGTTAATTTTGATAAAGGTAGGGTGTGAATTTCAAACACAGGAGTAGTTTGAATCTCTACTAATGTCTTGTGTAGACACTCTTATCTTGGACTGAAAGTGCCTTATTCCTGTTTTGCATAATCCAGTTTAAAAATAGATTAAGGTAAATAGGGTGGGGCATTATTATTCTGAAATAAACATGTCTACACTTGTTGCTACTAAAGCTTGTCCATCTGTAGACAAGACCTAAATTTCTTCTTGTCTCAGTTAGCATCTATAAAATGGGAATAATAATACTTCTCTATCTCACAGGAGTGTTATGAGGAAAAATACATTAAAGATTGTTAGATAATTAGATAGTATGGAAATGATGCCATAAATACCTGAAGTGACTATATGGATTGAAGTCAGTGGATCAGGTGCTTTGCTGTAACAGGGTTTCAATGATACTGTGGCCACATCATTATGTCAGTGAGCTGAGTAATTTCACTGAAAATCTCAAGAAAGAATACAGTGATGAGTAAAAGAAAAGGAAGAGCTGAATTTAACTGTCATGACAGACCTGCTCAAGTTATGAAATTACCACCAGTAATAATATCAGCAAGTACCTCCGTATTTAATTTTACATTCATATTCTTCAAGTAGTCTCCTTTGACTTCCTTAACACCAGCATTTTGTGTGAGTCAGACTTGTGCAGCTGGAAGGGAAAGATAGAACCAATTTCATGTACAGCAAACACATTTTGGTTTCAGAGCATTAGAAATGTCATATCAGCTCAAGCCAAACGTCCATATAGCCCACTATCCTGTTTTCCAGAAAAGACCATTGCTACCTGCCTCAGAGATGACAAATGGAATAGAGTGATTTATTCTTGTGATGCATCCCCTGTCATCTAGTCCTAGTTTCTGGCTGTCAGAGCTTCAGGGATACCCAGAGCATGGGGATGTGACCCTGATCATTTTGGCTAATAACAATTGATGGACCTGAATTCATGAAGTCCATGAACTTTTCATTTATTTGTTTGTTTTTTGTTTGTTGTACACAGTTATACTTTTCACATTCACAGCATCGCCTGGCAATGAGTTCCTCAGGCTCACTGTGCTGTGTGAAGTTCTTACTATTGTTTGTTTTGAACTTATTGCCTACCTAATTGGGTGATCCCCAGCTCCGGTGTTATATGAAGGGGGTAAATAATACTTTCCTATTCACTTTCTCCACATCTTTCAGCCCCAGTCTTTTTCATCTGTTCTCACATGAACGTTGTTCCACAAAACTAATTTTCATTACCTTCCTCTGTAATATTTCAAATTTAATATATGATTTTTGAGTTCAGAGCCCAGCACTGCACAGAGTAATCAAGGTCTGGGTGCACCCCACATAACCAAGAATGTGGATGTGTTGGGGCAGGTTCAGCATAGGGCAATGGAAATGATTAAGGGGCTGTAGCACATTACCTATGAGGACAAGCTGAGGGGTTTGGCCTTGTTTAGTTTGCTGAAGAGAAGACAGAGGGGTAATTTAATAGCAGCCTTCAGCTTCCTGAAGGGGAGCTCCAAAGTTGATGGAGAGGAACTGTTCACAGTGCTGACAGACAATAGAACAGGAGCCATGGTTGGAAATTACAGACTAGAGAAATAGTTTGGATATTAGAAAAAACTACTTCACCAGGAGGGTGATGAAGCACAGGAATGCATTGCCTAGAGAGCTGGTGGAATCTCCATCCGTAGAGGTATTTAAGTTCTGGCTGGGATGATTTAGTTGGGGTTGAGCCTGCTGGAAGCAGGGGGCTAGACCCAATGACCTACTGAGGTCCCTTCCAGCCCTATGATTCTAAGATTTTATGTACCATGGATTTATATGGTTATATTATAATGTTTTCTTTTTTATTATTATATATCCTTTCCTAATGATTTCTAACGTTTGACTGTCGTCATACACTGAGCAAATGTTTCCAGAGAACTCTCTAGGATGACTCAAATCTCATTTTTCTCAGTGGTAACAGCTAATTTAAATGCCACCTTTTTGTGAATATAGTTAAGGTTATGTTTTCCAATGTACATTTACTTTGAAGTTATCAATATTGAATTTCATCTGCATTTGGTTGCTCACGTATTCAGATTTGCATGATCTATCTGTAACTCTTCACGGTTAGCTTTGGACTTAACTATATTCAGTAATTTAGTATTCTCTGACAATTTTACCCTTTCACAGTTCACTTCTGTTTCCAGATCATTTATCAATATGATGAACAGCTCAGGGTTCACTAAAGATCTTTGTGCATCTTCACTACTTATCTTTCTCCATTTTGAAAACTGAGCATTTATTCCTTCTTTTCTGATATTTTAATGAGTTACTGATCCTCCCTCTTATATCGCTGCCACTTATTTTGCTTAAGAGCCTTTGGTGTAGGACTTTGATTAAAGCTTTCTGAGACACAGTACAGTATATCCAGTGGATCATCTTTGTCCAAATATTGGTTAATTTAATTATAATTTGATGAGGAATAATGTCCCCTTTCTCTGTGACTCCATCATTAAACTATTGTAGTATTTTGGGAGTTCACATTTAGTACTCAGTTGAAGAGAGCTAATTATAGGTGCACCGATTGAGTTGTCTGTGGAGCTTTTTGAAAGTCTGCCCTAAGGTTGGTGCACTTAGTCATGAGGTGCTCTAGATAGCATGACAACTGGTGTGATTGTGCCAGGATTTACAGTGGTACAGGCTGACTGGATTTCTAAATTATAACCCAATACTGATAAAACTTTACATTTGATATTAAGCATTTTGAAGCCTAAATTTTAGTCACAAAGAATGAATCACAGCCATATAATAATCTTGAAAGAAAAAGCCATGAGTAATTGTGCAAAAATAGAGGAATTTCCTTTACAAAGAAGGCCACAGTTCAAGAACTGAAAGTTTTGCTCATACGTGTTAGTCAAGGGGCTGGCTTAGTCTCACCCCTCTTCTATCCCATATGACTCAGAAACAACTGCAATGGGACTGCTTCTTCTGCGGCACCTGTAAGGCTACAAAGAAAGTGAACTCCAGCAAATAGCATAACTATGTATGCATAAGAACAGAGAATCTCATGTTGCCGCTCCGCAGTCAGCCATTCCAGCCAGTGTGACATCTCTGAAAAAACAAAACAAAACAAAATATCTGAGATGATTTTGTATCAGTATTTTATCATGATATGAAAAAATGAGATTTGATATCAGATTGCAATAATTGACACAAATATGGAACTTGGAGATTTTTTAGTCAAAGGACAATTAACAGTCAAAAATGAGGAATTTATAGTAGTATGTGATCACCAGGAGGAGGTAAAATCTGGGAGGATTTTGTATCAATATTTAAGAACCAGGGAAGAATAGTGTTTTATTTGAGGCTCCATAGTAATATCAGATAAATAGGGGAATGCAAAACAAATAAACAAACAAAACAAAACAAAAAACTGGGCGTACAAAATCACGGATAGAGACAATTAAGACAAATATTTACAAAAGTGTGTTTCTATTTTTGGAAGAAAATGGGGCAAAACATTCTCAACTGAGAATTTGTACAACGTAACACAGATACCCGTTGCCATGTGTGATTTTTTTTTTTTCTTCCTTTCTCCCCAGTGAGAAACATATGAAGTGTTTATTTTATGCGTTGCATTCTCTGTGTATTGGTTATTGAAGGCAAGTCTTAGAACAGCTCTTGGGTCCGGGAGTACAAAATGAGGATGTTTGGGACAGTCCTTAGATCCTCCAGGAGATTGTTTCCCACCCTTGTTGTAGAAGCTGCATAGAAAGTTATATCATCTTTCTCTTTGCCATGAACAGCTCCAACCTGCTTGAGTACCAGACCGTGGTTCTCATCCCAGAGCGTCAGGTAATCTTTAGATATTTTAAGCATTGCATACTTGGAATCTCTGGTGAGCATTGTGAATTAAAAGGGAAAGAATAGGGCTAAAACAACATGTAGCTTTAGTGTAAAGGAAATGAAAAGGGCTGGTTTTAAAACCCCTTTAACAGAATGAGTGCTAATTCAATTTTATTCAGTATTTAACTGTTCCTCATGGCTTTTGCACATCCTTTTGGAACATGGCACTAGTCAAAGTGTTGCAATAGACACCATATCTCCTAGGATCTCTAGCTCTTAACTGGAAAATAAGGAAACAGGATGTGCACCAGCCTTTTATTGCTTTCACACTTTAATGTTTTTGAGTAGTGTCTGTTAAGTGATGATGAAAGTGGATCTACAGTGACAAATTTTATGTTTGGTGGGGCTCTTGCTCTGTCTCATTGATGTCTGAAGACATCCTGCCATGCTGCATGTACATCAGAGCATTCCCTCCACTTGAGCCATGTATATTGAACCCTCACAATGGTTTGTCACCTGTAGTGGCTGAATTCTGGATCTAAAAGCATGAGATTGCACTACAGGAGTAGGCTGGTAGCATTGTTATTCTTCTGCTCTCCTTGATTTCACTCCCACATTAAGAATATTTGTGATGGGCTTAGTATGGATGAGATACTAAACAACCTAGATTGGTATTCATACTTTATTATGTGGAAAGGAATCATTCATGTTCTACAGCACATTAAATATTCCAATAAATCTCTCTGGGAAAAAGCCAATTCCGAGGTCCTTGACTGTCAACCTTGGAAAAAAATCTTTCCTCTATTCACACGACAAGTGTTGTACATACAGCTTTGGCTATATATGCCAACCCTGGCCTGTAAAGGATTACCTATCAGACTAAGAAAATATTCTGTTTCCTTTGGTCACTTATTCCTTTCCTTGGCTGAGACTGCCAATGAATATTCACTGAGATATCAATAGTTATTACTATTCCCTTGCTGCATCCTAGTTTATGTCCTAGCTGAAACAATTAAAATTGATCTTTTCTCTTCAGAAATTGAGAGTCAAAACATGCAAGACTAAATCTGAAGACCTTATTTTGCTTTGGCATTACATTTCAGTCACTGTCATAGAACACCGTGTAATTCCTAAGTAAAAAAGTAATAAATTTAATACAAAATAGATGCCTACATCCAGGGATGTTCACCACAACTTTAGAAACTTTAATACTTTTATTTAAAGATTATTTAACAGAACTTTCTTTGCTAGTGTGCAGTTTATATATCAGCTCTGACAGAAACTTCTGCGTACTATGACATTTTCTGCACCAGATTTCTTTCTCTGGTTCCATCACCTTTGTTAGAAGCTAAATTATTCTACTTTGTCACAGACCTGGTAAAATAACTTACATCACTTGTGAGGTACACAAACATGTTCAATGCAGCTGCAGTGAACATTCTATGGCAAATAGCATGATATTTGTTTTTTTTGTTTTAATGTAATTATAGTCATTTGCCAGCAAAATGATTCTGCTTGGTTTTGTTTACCATGGCTGGCTCTGCAAAATTACTATCCAACATTTGGTGCCAGTCTTCAGAGCTAACTATTGACTACCATGTGACTCAGGAGCTTAACAACTTAACAGGCCTGTTGTAATCATTTATTGCTAACTGTAGAAGATAATTTTTTTTGTCTTTTACATCATTACCAAATTATGCAATCATTTAATATTTGTGCTTTAAATGAAAGGTTAAATATTGAAGCGATGATCAAAATATTAACATAGTCTTTTCATGTTATAGAAAAAATGTCAGACAGCCTATGCCTAGTGGCTATGGTTACACCAGCGAGTTTTGTAGACAAAACTCCTGGAGAGTGCACTCTTAAAAACATTTTGTCAACAGAACCTATAGACAAAATAGCTGCGTAGATGCTCCAGGGGCCCTTTTGTCAACAGAGCAGATCAAAAGATCAATCCACTTTTGTGCATAGAGGTGATCTATCAACAGAACTTTTGTGGAAGCATCTCTTCTGCCAGTAACTTCTGTAGACAGATTGCTGTAGTGTGATGGTAGCCTTTAAAAAAACCGACAAGTCTACACCTGCACCAGAAACATCTGTCAACAGAAGTTACTGTTCAAAGAGATGGCCATACAAAACTTCTGTTGACAGATTGCGTCTACACATGAAAGTGGATGGATCTTTTGATCTGCTCTGTTGACAAAGGGGCTCCTGGAAAATCTATGCAGCTTTTTTGTTGACAGTTTGTCAACAAAACACATTTTGTGTGTAGATGCTTTGCGAGTTTTGTCTACAAAACCCCAGTTTTGTCTACAAAGTTCGCTAGTGTACACGTAGCCCAAGACTGTAGACTCGCCAGCAGTGCAACTTTTTTCTTTGTCTTTTGAATTTTTACATACATTTGCTTTGAATAAATTTGGTTTCTTGTTTGTTTTCTGAAAATATGTAACAAATACGTTCGATGGCATAAATGTGCATGTAAACAGGTAAAATTAGCCACATACTGCAAAATATTTTTAGACTTAATGTCCCCAGTCGTGTATGCAAATATTAGCAGTGGAAATGTGTTTCTGAGACTTGCATAACATCTTGTCATAGAGTAGAAATGCACTGCATAAAATTAGAACAGCTAGTATCATAAAACACATAATGCCTACAATGAATTGTTCATAAAGAAGATACAGACCAAAAATTATTTGTGCAAATAGCTGCTTACATATCATGGGGATGAGAATCTAAAAGTAAAATGTGGACAAATTAAACACCAAATCATTTTGAATAATATATTCCCCCAAAAAGGTATTATCTGTTCACAGAACAAGATAAAATCTGTCATAAATTGTTCATTACTAATTATATGCCTACATATGATTACATGTTGGGTCACAGGTTTTCAATAGACAGCAGCTGTTCATTATTTATGTAGAATCAGTGGTGGGTCTAAAGTGCATCCTGTAATGTTGTGTCATGCATTGTTAAAAATTAATAAAAAACCGTAAATCAGATCAAGGAGTGGAGAAAAATAAACAAATAAGTAATGGTACGATCTCCTACAATAATATCACAAGCTCTGTTGTATTTTATGGTTTTCTTAAAGTTCCAGGGGATTATGTGAATAATCACTAGCTATCACAGTTATACACAAATGTGAAACCTAATGGCTAAAAACTGTGATGCCTATTGGTGTTATTTTTGAATGCTTAGGATTGGCAATAGTGTAATTATATCCACATTGTTTACAACCAATTAGTGCTTTATTTATTGACAGTAGGCTTAACACTTCACTTCTTGCTCACCACATTGTGATTGTTGGATCATGCTCGCAGTAGCACAAATAGCTTTCGGAAAAGAGACATGAGATGTGCCATTTTGTACTTCAATGGCTACAGTCAGGCCTTAGGTTGTTGTAAGTCTCTGTGAACTACTGTTCAAACACCTAGAAAAATGGGTTGTGCCACAATGAGTTTACCACAGGTTACTCGGCTCACTCTGGATAAGCCTGGAAATAACAAAGTTATTTCTGTTAGATGCATTTTTGGCAGCTGACATGAAATAAATGTATTGGCTTGATTCTCTTCCAAGCATAAACTACTGTGACATCTGACAAAACGCCCATATTAATAGGTGGTACCCACTTTTTTGAATATAAGAACATTTTATGTAAAGAAGCCTATAAATTTAGACCATCCTCTGGAACTCCCACTCAATCATCTGATGAAGAAGGTATTTGCTTATGTTCCAAAATATCTGTTAGTCTATAAGGTGCCACAGGACTTCTTGTTGTTTTTACCTAAACAGGCATAGGGAAAGGGGAGAACAGTCATGGGAAGCAGAAAAGAATTTGTTGTTAATCATGTATCTACAGAAAGCCATGCCTGTATGTACCCACCAAATTCAGTAGAGGGAATGCTGTTATGAAGCTGACTGTTGGACATACTCATTTGTTGATCCTTAACAAGAAATCAGCCAACAACATTAAGGGGTGGGGAATTCAGTCAGTCTAAATATTTTTATTAAAAAAACACCCCATCTGACTAGCATTTTTATGCCTAATTTTAAAAGTTTCTCATTCTGCATAAGTGATAACTGGATTTATTTATGACCATGAATTCCATGCTATTTCTATGACAAACTTATTGAGGAGACAAGTTTTCCTTTAGTTCTGATCATCAAATTTCATTTATCTCTTCCTGCATCACAAACCTTCTGCTTAGCAAAAGAGCCAAACTAAGAAAACTGGTCTGTTTGCCCACAGGCACATACTGTCGTTTACGTGTGGTCTGTAGGCTTTCCCACTGGACAATTCAACAAAACTTGAGTAATCAAGGGAAAATGGTTTTTGGAATGAACAAGATTCCTAGTTTACCAAGAGAGGAACTAGGTCTGGTAAGCTGGTTGATAAGGGCTTAATGCTGGTGGATGCCAACCTGATCTAATGCAAACATGAATAATTATGTGTTTTGTCCCACTGACTACTGGATCAGGATCATGGTACTCAGCACTTTTCAGGACTGACTCCAAACATCATGGATTGGACTTTGCTGACAAGGCAGGAGAGATTGGATTTAGGGAGAGAATGAAGTTTTCAGTCCAGGTCTGTTTAACAAATGAAAAATTCAGCAGGCCTTCTCTGTTTTTGGTCACACAGTGAATGAGCAACCATGTCTAAAGGTTTGGGAAAAAATAAATACATATTAGCACATTCATATAAGACTGTAAATGTTATGTTGAAACTGTGATGCAGTATCACAAATCATACAATAAATTTAATTTACATGAGGGCCAAATTTTCTCCTATACATTCATCACTCGCTATACAAACACAACTGGTTCCCAACTATCTGCTCGTAGGTGAAAACTCGTAAGAGGGACATTAAATTATCATTAAAACACATGTAAAAGTCTCTGATTGGTTCCAAGTGCTTGGAGTGGCGGCAAGTGGTGCTGCTTTTGAAAGGTAAGTGAATCTGGGTTGGAGGGGGTTAAAGGCTGGGAGCAGTTTGGGGCCAAGAGCGGGAGAGAGGGTTAAAAGGCTCCAGTGGAGTAGGTGGTGGCTTGTTCCTCTGGGCTGCAGCAGAGGTACCCTGGGGGTGTGTGGCAGGCTGTGGGGTTTGGAACAGGATGGGGTGGGTGTTGGGAGTGGGCTGGGGGGCTGTGCGGGGAGCTGTGGGCTGGGGGAATGTTTGGACTGGGCGGGGAGGGGCAGAAGTGAGTGGGGTGAGGTTGAGCGGGGAGTTGCCACATGGAGAGTGTTGGGAGTGGGCTGGGCAGACCATGGATCTCCCCCCCCCCCCCAGGCCAGCAACCCCATGGCTGGAGCTAAGCCAGCCATGGGACTGAAGGTCTCCCCACCTCCCCACAGCCAGGAACTGTGCGGTTGTCTCCTCTCCAGTTGTGGAGCTGTAGGTCTCCCCACACCTGGCCAGGGACCTCACGGCTGGAGCTGAGCCACTGTGGGGCTTCAGGTGTCCCTGCTTCCCAGCTAGGAATATGGGGGATGGCTCACATAAGTGGGGGAAGTTCCCTTGCATGGTGAACAATGGTAAGTACACGTGTCCCTTAGTTAACGAGTACTCGTAAGTAAAGTACTCGTTAAATGAGGGATGTGTGTACTTAAGTCCACTTGGCACAAGGAAAAGGGGTGGAGGATCCATCATAGATATATTTATGACAGTTTGATTCTTATTTCTTAATTGACCTAGCTCTGGAATGATTTAAACTATGCTAGCCTATTGTGGTCCTTAAAGAATGACTAGTGTCGTCAGGGAAATTGTGATGGAACCGTATTCCTTTGGAATATGCATTTCCCATGGAATTTTGCATCAGAATGTTTTTGGCCAGAGTTCCAGAAAAATAGTGAGGGGAAATGTTTTAACGTTTAAATGTTTTGAATGACCAGTTTGACCTCTTGTGAATTAATCTCTTTGGTATGTGTGGTTGCTTCAGAATGACTGTGTTTTGAAATGTTGTTTCTGAAGTAAAACACTTTGGAAATTTCATTTACAGTTATTTTTTATTTTTTGTTCTGATTTTAGAATGGCTTTACCTGTAGACCAGTGTAACCACTTTCACTGCAAGCACTCTTTGGCTATAGTTATACTGACCCTCCAGCATCAGTATGCAAAGAAGCAGTCTCGAAAATGCAATTAGCTGCTCATTTGCCTATTTGCTTACTGGCAGCCACTGCCGCGAGCCCAATAAAAGCTGTGTAAATGTGGTTCTGTCAGCAAAACCCCGCCTCCCGTTCCCCTTTGTCAGCAGACTCTTATGTATGGAAAAAAATCAGGCACAAGAGGCTACCCATAAAGCAGGGGTTTGCTGGCAGAACCACATATACACAACTTTTTTAGTGCTGGTGGCAGCATCTGCCAGTGAGTGAATACATAAACTAGCAGCTGTTTGCATTTTTGGGACTGCCCATTTGTATGCTGCTATTGGCAGTTCAGGTCAGTGTAACCATAGCCTTTTTTTTTTTTCCTATGTTTTGAATCAACTGCAGATAAATCTCAAGGACAGTTCAGATGTGAAGTATGTGAGAGTATAGCTGGTTGAAATTATTCATGGAAAAGAATGCCTGGGTAAAATATGCACTTATAGAAATATACACATATAAAACAATCTCATATAATTTATTTCTTTTGGTTTCAACTGAAATACCACTGCTTTATTTTATTATTATTTTAAAAGACTAAAACTAAAGAAAATTAACTGAAAATGTTAATGCCACATTGAAATATGTAGGTATTTTCTTTTCTAGCTTAATTTTATTTTTAATGGAAGAAAACAACCAAAATACTGTATCTTGAAATAAACTAATATTTTATGTTAAAATGTTCCTTTTAAACAAAATTATGTTTCCAACAGCCAAAACTTTCTAAATTAACTCTGAAATATTTTAATTATTTTTAATTTTTGTTTGACATTTCAGTGCTGAAAATTTTGATTCCCAGTCAGCTCTCGCTAACAGTAATTAAATGTTGTCAGTTCCCTAAAATCTTCATATTTAAAGTGGTTTCATTTTATCATGCTTCTATTTGTAGTATGAACATAGCAAAACAAAGGTAATGTTGCACCATGATTAATTTCTACCATCTTTAAGACCCATCGGCTAATATTAAATGGCTCTTCATTTCAAAGTAACCAAACCCAGACTCTATTTATTGTGCTGATTCCTTTTATTTTAAATTAACTATATGTGCATTCACATTACAGTTTGGCTCTGATAGACTTCTTCAGGGCACTTACAATGTAAGTACAGCATAAGTCACAAATTTAAACAGAGCAAACCATGGTGAAAGAAGCAGCTAATGACATAACAATTATCTCACAGATGAATAAATCGATTGTGTTAATTTACAGGGAATAGCTGGGCCAGCTGTTGGGAAAGTGGCTTCATCATAACCCCAGGGAACCTCTTCCTATTTAAGCTTTCTATCCGCACTACATAAAAATAAATAATTGACCTCAAGAGACAGTTTGTTAACTGTCCTTGCTCATAGGAACAAGGGGAAAACAGAGAAGGTTAAGTAACAATGACATACTGTTATGTAAATCATCAGCCACCACCAAGCCAAATTGAATAGTAACAGAGAGGAAGCCATGCTAGTCTATACACTATCAAAACAAAAAGCAGTCAAGTAGCACTTTAAAGACTAGCAAAATAGTTTATTAGGTGACCTTTCATGGGACAGACCCACTTCTTCAGACCATAGGCAGACCAGAACAGACTCAATATTTAATGCACAGAGAACCAAAAATAGTAAGCAAGGAGGACAAATCAGAAAGATAATCAAGGTGAGCAAACCACTCTCTGATTTGCTCACCTTGATTATCTTTTTCTGATTTGTCCTCCTTGCTTACTATTTTTGGTTCTCTGTGCCTCAAATATTGAGTCTGTTCTGGTCTGCCTATGGTCTGAAGAAGTGGGTCTGTCCCACGAAAGCTCACCTAATAAACTATTTTGCTAGTCTTTAAAGTGCTACTTGACTGCTTTTTGTTTTGATAGTGTATAGACTAGCACAGCTTCCTCTCTGTTACTATTCAACATGCAAGGCACTACATTTAGCCATTTGGAATGGAGATCCATCACCAAGCCAAATTGTTTCTTTAGCAAACTGAGCTTCCTGAATGGTAATTTGGGAGACTAGAGAGACTGCTTCAGAAACCAAAGCAAATCCATTTCCTATCTAAGGTGATCAGAGTTTAAGGACTAGAAAGAACGTGATGCTTCCATGACTGCTAAGTTCAGGAAGATCATCCTCTAAATTGCTAGCACCCATAAACTATGTGGCTTAATTTGGTGCAACTGGGCCTTTATGAAATAAATTTGTTTCAAAGTACAATTTCTTGGACTTCAGAAATGTTGTGTCCAACTTTATATCTGCAAATAATAGAGAGTTACTTAAAGTAGACCACAGCTTTCAAACTTTTTTTTTTTTTTAAAGCATGTACATTATAATCAGGAAAGTAGATGGGGCTACCGCTCAAAAAGTCTTTTAGGAACCCTGAGCATCAAGAGTAGTTGAGATAATTTTGGTGAAAGCATCATCTTCTGCTATTCTCTATTCCCTCAATATAATGTGGAGTTAAATTTGGTGGATGCATAATCTCCTGTTAGTCCCCTATTTTAGGAGGAAAACTTCATGGACTTTTGAATGCGACAAGGAACCAATACCCTAGAAAGGAAGAAAGGCCCCACAAATGGACCAATGGTCAGACTGACCACATTCAAGTTGGATTTGCTGGGGCATAAAAGACTGTGATTCTCTGAATCAATCAGATCACTACAAAGGATGGCCCATGGAATGATAACAGATTGAGTTTCAGCCTTGAATGACTAAGTAAATGAAGAAGGTGTTCTCATTTGGGGGTTACCCTGAAGACAACCAGACAATTTATGTTTCTTTTCTCCCAAGAAAAGCAGGCACAAGGACATTGTAGAACAGCAAGTTGCCTAGAGAACAACACCCACTAGGATGATGGGACCTGAGTCAAAAGATAATGTCTGATTCTACAAATGGGCAATTTAATCTGTAAGCCCTAGTTACCTGATCCAAGCAACCTGCAGCCCTACCATAAGGGTTATATTCTTGTGAGTAGGTAACCATTCCAGCCTTAGCTCACCATTTCCACAAGAAAAAGTATAATATGCTAATTAATATTCATAGAGATAAAATGATTATGTGAAGCATTCACACATTGCTGTTGTGTGAACTCTGCAGATTGGTGACCAATTGTGCTCATATAAAGATTTTACCCATTGTTCTTATTGTTTTTGTTTGTATTATTGCTCCTCTGTCTTAGTCTATTTTTATTGTGTTCTCCTAATCTAATTTTCAGATTAGATTATTTAGGAAATGCTACAAAAATGTTAACCCACTTGTTGTTTATAATCTTGTAGAAAAGTCATAAACACATCAGATTAATGTCCTCTTCCACTGAGTTAAAAAACAAACTTGGTTAAGTGATATTAATTAAACCAGCATAACACATTTGACCCAGGTCCTGAAAATCCTCTCCTTACATTTGACTGCTCTCAAAGTTAACAGCCCATTCAGTGGTGGGGACCAGTGGATGGGCATGCTAACAAGCTTTCAAAGTTAACAGCCCATTACACTAAAGGTTTCCATTCACATTCCAGTCACTTTGAGGCAATAGTTTTGAGAAACTCAGGGCTTCTCTGTGCATTGCTTAAAACACCTGTTTCACACTAACATACCGGTTGGTCATTCTGAATCTGCAGTTTACCTAAGAGGTCATCTATCTACAGCACCACTTAAGTTAGTTTGATCTGACAGTAGCTGCATACACATAATACAGTTCCTTCGAGTAAACGGAATCCTCATTTATCACAAACTCTGGAGCCCTCTTGCAAAGTGTAGGAAGTTCAGTGTGGATTGTGTTAAAACAGGCTATTGCTTGTGTGCACTATATTGTCAGGCCTCCAGATTCCATCCTGTACTGGTTTGCCGGTATCTATGACCAACCTGCCTATCTACCTGTGTACCTGCCACTGATATGGGGGTCGAGTTGTCCAAATTCCCCCTTGTCACACACACACACACCAATTTAAAAGGTGGCTTAGTTACAGGATTCTTCTGGATTACAATAGATTTGCTCTGCTGTGGTATTATGCCCCAATCTTTACTATATGTCTGCTGCATGGAAATGGGATGACAGTCTAGATATTATTGTCACCTGGAGAAGCATGATGCAGCTAGCTTTTGGAACCAGCCACCAATCCTTTTGCCCCAATCCCAAAATTCCTCCAGCACTCAAATTCCTGCTTAGGTGCTGGAAGTGAGAGGGGTCCAGTCACCAACCTCCCTTCTGGGGCCTGCTCCCCTCCCAACAGCCCCACCCACTGCCTCAGATTGGACTTCATTCTGCACACAAACAGCCCGAAATTGCTAGGCTCACCCCAGACCCCATGTCAAAGCCCTCACATCCTCCAAACTCTTGACTCAGCCTGGAGACCCCTCCTGTATCCCAAATTCCTCAACCACGGTACCACCATGGAGGCCATACCTGCAGCCAGAGATCTCAACAACCCCTCTCACAACCCAGATCCCTGCCCCAACCCAGGGTCCCCTCCCACACATCCTCTTACCCTTAGCCTCATCCCAGTAAAAGTGAATGAAGGTGGAAACAAGCAAGTAACAGGAGGAGGGATGGAGTGAAGGGGAGGACAAGGCCTCAGAGAAAGGGTGGGTGAGTGATCAAAGAAACTGTAATAAAATGTGGGCCCTGGGCTGTGAAAGTTAGAGAACTGATGAAAAAGTATATTTCATGCTAACGACCCTTCCCCATGGTATCTGCAGAGGTGATGCTTGCAGTGCATAGAGACCCCGTTCATCTAGCTTCCTAGGAGCTGGAGGGACAAGTTGCTGCTTCTTATGACTCACCTGAGTTCAGTGTTACCCTGACTCCGTGTCTGCAATCCCTGTCCCATGTCTCAACCACCTGCCCTGGCGTAGAAACTGCTCCCACACACAAATACCCTCTCAGAGCATACACCCCAGCCTTCTGCCCCAGCCCCGAGCCCGCTGTCACATTGCAAATGCCTCTGCCCCTCATACACACTAAACATCTGATTTGGTCACTAAGGTAACTGGAATTGAGTTCGGAAAGATCCTTGCATTATAGACTCTTCCAAACCCTGCTATGTGTATTTCTGTGAATCTTCTGAAATGAGTGAACCAGGTCTTCCCACTGGAACTTGGAGAACCGTGACATACTATCCCAATGCTATCCTATTCTCTTTATGTTCTTCGAGTCCTAAGGCAGGGGGCCAAATGATTCAATCCCATCAGTTACTCCAAGACAGCTTGAAACACCCTGGTCTTCAATAACAACAAGAAGTCCTGTGACACCTTATCGACTAACAGATATTTTGGAGCATAAGCTTTCATGGGCAAAGACCGTCTGTGCCCACAAAAGGTTATGCTCCAAAATATCTGTTAGGCCATAAGGAGCCACAGGACTTCTTGTTGTTCTCGAAGATACAGACTAACACGTCTACCTCTCTAATACCTGGTGTTCAATGCCATCAATAACCTCCTGAGTATTACCAAGCTTTATAACCCCCTGCAACTGCACTTGATGTTTGCAGTCATATACGTGAATGACAATGGGCCCAACAATCTAGCCCCCTATACTGAATTGGTTGGTTATGGCCCAGTTGCAGACATGGGTGTCCAGGATCCAGGTGGCAAGCCGTATCTTTGTGTGTTGTCAATTCATAACAGATATCACAAAAGATGCCTTTGCCATCCTCAAATTCTGTTATCCTAAATCTTCAGAATAGTCCTTTTCCATCAATTGATGCTGTTTTTCTCAGACCAGCAGTAGCATGTCACTGCATGAATCTGCTCCAGGAACCCAGTCATGAACTGCTACTTGCTCAGGATCCTCTTCCTCTTCCTTGTCCTCGTATCTCTACTCCTGTAGCTGCTCCTAGCAGAGTCAATGCTGGTGCTACCGCAATCTGCTCAGTGGTGCAGTGTATGAATGTGCACAGCCACCCTTCTCAGAGAGTTCAAATAAAGTAAATATTAGCAAAAATAACCTCTGTATGTTCTCAGTTGCTAGGAGAATGGTATGGTCAAGCAATGGGTCCATGCTGGCTGATAGAAATTCAGAACATTGTGCTAGCACATCCTGAAGGAGATGATGCCTGGGAGAGCACAAATAGAAAAGCATTCAACTGGAGTCAAACTGCTTTCCCACAATGCACACATGGAAACATCTCAGAATGCGCACAGCTTAGCAGTGAAGCAACAGAACGTAGGCTGTCCCCCTGGAATGCCACAGGCTTAGTTTTGACCAAGCCACTGCTATTTTACAGGATTGAATCGAAATAGACACAGCTGTTCCCACACTGTTCGTACAACACACAGACGGCTCACCAAAGTGTTCCTCCACTAAGCCCCCTGCACAGGCTAGCCCTTCAGGCTTATTTTGCAATAGCTTTACTATGTAGAAAAACTCTCAAGCAGCTCAAGCAGCCAACTGAGTAAGTTTCAGTCCATAGTTGCAGGGTTTCTTCACATTTAGAAGAACACATAAATAATATGTTTAAATTAAATACTCCCGTTTGATGGAACATACCACAGGCCGAAACTCCTCTGGCACTCTGTCATCCAGCAGCATCCGCATCTGGAAGGACACTGGATGCTGCTGAAGGAGACAGCACCTGGCTCACAGAACTCCAGCTGCGTGAAGTGCGGAGTAGCCCTGCTGTTGGCAGGGAGTCCTGCTGAGATCCTGCTGTGGGTAGCCTGAGGGCCAGCCCCAGGGCAGAAAGCCAGGTCAGGGAGACCCAGCGCTGGGAGCCTGGATGGTGCTGGGAAGCCCTGCTCGGCTTGGAAAGACCCCCTGTGGAGATCACAGCCCCTGTTGTAGATCCACCAGCAGCCCTGCAGCTTTGGGGTCCCCTGCCAGGGCACAGAAGCCTGGCAGGCACAGGGAGCTCGATGGGGCGGGGAGCTCCACTGACAGCCATGTAGCTGTGGGGACCCTGCAGTCTGGGAAGCCCTGCAGCCCACTGCCTGGGAGCCAGCTGGGGCATGGATCCCTGCCAGAAGCCCTGCAGCCCCAGGGAACCCAGAAGCCCTGAGGGGGAGCCCTAAAGGAGCGCATCCCAGGCCCAGTAGCCTGGGGGCCTGACCTCCTCTCATCCAGCAACTCCCCTTGTTTAGGACCACTTTGTATTGTAAACTGGCATCATAACCAGAGTATTTATATGTTTCAGCCCTTGAACAACAATCTAAAAGCTACTGACCTTAGACATCACAAAGACCAAAAATGTTCAGCAATGCCAATCAAGACCCACATGTTCAGAGAGTGGTCCTCCTGACCCATAGGTGTACACATCACCCTGTGAGTGACTCACACAGCAAAAAACAAAACACCTTCATTGTTTTGGAAAAGCACATTAGTCTTGTAAGGGGACAGCTTGATGAATTGTTCTTAAATATCTAATTTCTAAGCACATCTCCACATTCTTTAAAAATAGGTACTTGTTCCTGCTGTTGTAGTCTGTGGCAGAAATGATTTCTGTACTGCTCTTTCTCCTTTCTTCATCAGCAGGTTCATGCTACTTGCAGAGTGGCAGCAAACGCTTGTGAGGGAAAGGGGAAAATGAGGAATTGCCTACCACTAACCATTCAATAGTCAAATGCCTTGCTGTCAATCTAATTTCTGAACACCCATGTCTCAGCTGCATGAGTCATTTACCCTTTTTCACTACCATTAATTTTCACCAGCTGACTTGTTTAAAACATACTTTGAACTAAGGAAAAGAGATAAACAAATTGGTTCATACTTAGCAGTGTGTTGTTCTTTTGGGATGTGTTGAGGTTTATAAAAAGCCTTGTATTGATGAAGACAGGATTGATGATTACTAACATTTACAGTACTGTATTTTTCCCATGTGTGTCAAACTTATTTCGTTTTACTGCTCTTGTGAAAAAAATTCATATAGCATTGTAGAAGTACAATCTATAAATTAACTAGGTTAGCGTACCACCTTATATAATCATTTATATGATTAAAGGTTTTCACTACACACACTCTCTTTCCCGATGTACCTCATTAGTAGTGTGGTCTACACATTTGATGTGCTGGTAATGTAAGTGTTTTTATAGAAAATCAATGCCTTAACATCATTGACATACTTTCCTGCAGATTTAATTCAATTCCCTGTGTGGACTACCAATAACCCTCGAACTTAGAATTATTTGAAGATGTCCTTATGTGGAATGTAGTGTTCAGTTTTCAGGCTCTGGAAAGAACAGGCTGTGTTCAACATTCATATATGTGACTATATCCACATGGCATGAACTTTGTTCATAAGAGCAGTAAAACTAAATAAGTGGATAAACATGGGAAAAATACAGTATTGTAAATATTAGTATCTTCACAAAAAGGCACAATAGCATGGAATGCAGATGGGTTCCAAGCAGAGTAGCAGTTTGAGTTACACTGACTAAAAAAATCTGCAAATGCAACAAAAGTGAATATTGTATGTTCTACTTCACAGGTTAAACAGATAAAAAATAGATTAGATGGCCAGACTTGTTCAAGTGTGGAGATTTTCACAGCTGTAAAGCACATTGATGTCAATGGAAAACCTTGGAAATTATTTAGTTCTGCATCCTGAGATGAGCTGTATAAAACTGTGTCTCTTCAGTAGAGGAGAAAATGGACTCAGTGTCAGAGAAGATAGGAGTCTTGTTTCAGAATTCCCAAGAAAAGAGAATAAGCTACATGAAATCTGAGTTTAAAGAAGGAAAGGAAATTGCATCAGAGGTGTAACAAGGAGAACTGTAAATAGAGGAGTGTGGAGGAGAGGTAGATGTCATATGTTCGTGTTGTTTGCTTCGTTTCTTTTTACCTGCCAGGACTTCAAGCAGAAAAGCTATTAGAGATACTGGAGATAACAGAATGTGGAAGCATCTCCTGGATTGCGTACCCCAGAAAAGCCTTGGTTGTACCAAGACCCACCCGACAGAGCTGATGAAAGAGAAGATTTGACATTTGGGGATGCAGGTGAAAATGGGGTTTCAATCCGACTATTTTTAATTGGATTCTAGCAGTCCCTAGAGGAGAAGAAGAAAGGCAAGAAAAGATTACAACAATCAACATGTGGCTCAGTCAGTGATGCTGTAAGTAGGGTTTTGGGATGTTTGACCACTAGAAGGCAGTCATGGATGGAAGATTGTTCTCCTGGATGGTATCTACCAGAGTAGGGGGGGAAGTAAATTTCTATGATGGAGGTTAACAAAACTAATAAAAAGAACTTTATACTAGGAACTTGGGGGCGACTGTTAGGAGATGCTCATGTAATCTCCACATTTTATTATCATATTGATTGGAAGGAAAAACAAGGAAAAAAAGATACAGCACTAGAGAATGGAGCAGCTGTCAGGAATAGGGACATTCAGGCCAGGTCTACATTGGCAGTCTCTCTTGACAGACATGCCTGTTGGCAGAGTTTATCCACCACCACCTCTGTCGGCAGATCTCATCCATACACAAAAGTGGCACTCTGTCAATAGAACCAGGCCTGTAAGCTGGGAAGGCAGATATGCATGAAGGGAAAGCCCTTCCTGGAGCATTGCCTCTGCACACCCTTAAAGAGTGACCCCCCTGCCCAACCCGTGCCAAAGCTTGTCTACCTCTTGGAGGGAAAGAAAAGCTGTTGCAGGGCTCCTTGCTGTTTGTGAGAGACACAGCTCTTTCCAAACCGTTCTCTACCTTTCCCAACTCCTCACCCTTCCTGACATCTAATTCTCCCTGACTCCCCACCCTCCTTAACTCAACAACCCCTTTCCTGACCCTGACCCTGACCCTTCCCACCGCGACCGTGGCAGAGCAGATGCTGGGCATGCCTAGGACCATGGCCCAACTCCTGCAGGCCCTGTCACTGGCCATCATCAGTCTCTGAGACCACACCTGGGGAGACAACCCCGAGAGACAGCCTGCAGAGCAGGTCACTGACAGCACAGTGTCCCAGCTGCTCTTACCCCCTTGGGGTGGCCAGGCAGATCTGGCAGCACCCCACCAGCTGCAACTGGGGGAACCGGCTGGTCAATGAGCAATTGGGTGACCAGCAATGGACAAAATTTGAGGATGTGCAAGGACATGCTCCTGAAACTGTGCTACTGGCTTTCCCCTGCCCTGCAACAACATGACACCAACATGCAGCCCACCATCCCTGTGGGGAAGAGGGTCATGATCACCCTCTGGAAGCCGGCCACCCTGGATAGCTACCACTCCATGGGTCACCAATTCAGTGATGGGAGATCCAGCATCAGGGCTCTCATGATGCAGTTAGGGAAACCATCCAGCCACAGGCAGTGCACAGTGGGAGTGGGGACAGGGACACAGGGGGATGGGGGAAGGGAGGCAGGGGGAGGGGAGATTGGGAGAGGTGGGGAGAGGGGAATGGGAGGGGGAGGGATGTGGGACTTGCTATGGCCTGTGGGTGCTATCCCCCACGGAGCCTCATGGGTGCCTCTGCTCAACCCCCTTCCGTGCAGGTGGTGTGAGCCATCAACGGCATCCTGCTGTTGAGGCTGGTGTGGATCATAGAATCATAGAATCATAGGGCTGGAAGAGACCTCAGGAGGTCATCGAGTCCAGCCCCTTGCTTCAAGCAGGATCAACCCCAACTAAGTCAACCCAGACAGGACTAGGTCAAGCCAGGACTTAAAATCCTCTAGGGATGGAGATTCCATCATCTCTCTAGTTACCTGGATGTCTTCACTGCCATCTTTGTATTCATTGGATTCCCCAACTGCTTCAGGGTGCTGTATTGGATCCACATCACCTTCCAGGTCTTGGAGCACAGTGCCAGATGATACTTTAACAGGAACGGCTACCATGCCAGCTCTGATGGACTACCAAGAACAACTCCAGGGCATGTACATTGGGTGTTCAGGCAGGAGCCATGACACCAGGGTGTTCCGGAACTCCAGCCTTTTCCTTGACACATTCCTTGCCGGGAACTGGACATTGAGATCATGCACATGCCCTTGTGCTTTGTGGGTGAGGCATCCTTCCCACTCCTGCAATAGCTGATGAGGCCATACATCAGGCATCTGAACCCAGCCCAGGACGTATAAATGCCCTGCTGACCACGTCACAGAACTCTATTGAACTTACCTTCGGACGATTGAAGGGGAGGTTCGCATACCTTCTGCATCAGCTGGATGTGGAGGGAAGCACAACATCCCATGTGGCATGGCCACGTGTTATGCCCTCCACAACCTGGTGGAGCAGAAAGGGGAGGACTTCCCCCAGGAGTGTGTGCCAAAGGACAGGGACCCCTATGAACAGCGGGACACCACCCCCAGCCACCAAGCACGTGCTGATGGGGTATGTATTTGCAAGCCCCTGCAGCAGCACTTTTCCTGTGGGCCCCAGTGACCTTCCCCAGGCTGTCCTCCCCACCACCATCCCTCCCTTCCCAAACCACACCACACAAGGAAGGATGAGATGCGGGTCTGGTGAATAGAAACAATTTACTAAAAAAACCCCAAAGGTGTGCACGTAAAATTGTCTAAAATGTATAGAAAGATAACAGTATGCAAAAATATGTTTTGAACCCTATACAAGATGCCATGTGTCTAGCTATGGAAGGGCTTCCTAAATGGGAGCAGGGGTCCTAGTTAGGGGAGGGGGTAGATGGCTGGGAGCCATGCCAGCCGCAGGACCCTCTCCCATCTTGGGTCTGGGGTCCTCATTGGGGTGCCAATGGGGCAAGGGGAATGGGGAGGCCCAGAAGTGGGGGGTGCTGTAGGTTTGGACTCGGCAGGAGGGCCTGGGGAACCAGGGAGCAGAGAGGGCAGAGGGGTAAGGGGGAGTCAGGGGAGCAGGGGAGAACAGGGGGCTGTGGGGGGCAGGTACATCAGCCCTCTCCACTGCCCATTGCAGGGCTTGCAACAGCGCTTGGTGTGCAGGCTCAGGGAGGACAGTGTCAGGGGCATCAGGGTCTGAGGCACCAGGGGTGCGAGGGGGTTCATTGGCAGCAGAGGGTATAGGGAGCAGCAGGGACCCATGGGCGCAGTGCCCCAGGCCATCCAGGCCTCCATGAGGTCCAGGGAATGGTCGACTTCGGCCAGCCACTGCTCAGAGGAATGCTCCCTCTGCTTCTGTCACTGCTCTTCCTCAGGAACCACTGCTGGACAATTTCAGTTTGCCTGCAGATGGCAGCCATGAGTGACCATTGCCCCTCCTTGTCCAGCTGGGGCATGGTGTGCTGTTGCTGGGGTGACCTCCCTCTGGGGTATAGGTCCAGGTTCTGCCATCTCTGGCTCTTCATGGGGGCTGCCTGGTTGGGTGTGGGGGGTTGGTTTGGCCCTTAGATGATGCGGCTGTTTTGAGGAAATGCAGAAGGGTGAGTCTTTCCTGTTGCACAGCTCCTGGGACCGGTCCCCAGCCACCTGTGAGCAGTGCATTTCCCCACCCAGGCCTGTGGGATGGGGCTGTTCTGGGTGTGTGTGCCCATGGCTGTCACATGTGGGTCCCGCCAGATGGGGCACAGTGTTGTGATAGGGACAGGTCAGCCTCAGCCCCATTGCAGCCCAGCCTGACAGGCTAGTTGCTTAACGGGGGGAGGGCCACAGAGGGGGTGGTGCTGTCCATGAGGATGGGTGCTGGGTGTCACCTGCAGGCATGTCCATGAGTGGAGGAACACACCCTGTAGTAGTTTGTGTGGTGTGTGCCCATCACCTTCGTAGCTGGCCGGCTTTCAGAAGAAACAGGGGCTGACAGCCTCCCTCACCCCCACTAGCCCCAGTGCCCTGGTGGTCATGTGACCCAGTGTATCAGCAGGCTGAAAGCCATGCCTGTGGGCTGCCCATGGGGTCTTGGTGGGACATCTGGCCATATGGGTTCCAGGAGTGGGCCATCCCAGTGAGGCCCATGACAAGTCCTGCCTCCCTTACCAGCCTGGGTATATGTGCCCCATGGGGGCTCACCAGATGATCCCACAAACAGGTGCAGGGATGCCCAGGACTATGGCATGGAATTGGAGGGGCCAAAGGAGAGGGCAATCACCAGGTGCCCTGGGTTGACCCAGCTGGCTCAGGTGAGGATCTGGGCTCCTGTGACATCATCTCAGTTGAGGAGGATTCCTCCCCAATATCGATGGCCTCCTGGACCAGGGTGCTGTCATCGCCCCTCACTATCAGGTTAAGTGCCTCATAGTGGGTACAGGAAGGCATCCCCTCACCCAATCGCTTGGGGACAGATCAGGAGGAGGCCCACTTTCTCACTACCCAAGGGGGATCCTGGGATCCCTCACCTATGTCCTGGGAGGGGCTAGGGTGGTCTCAGGTGGGTTGGGACATTGTTTTATCCCTCTGGGAAGTGGCTTCTTGGGTGGGATGTGTCATACATGGGCCATTTCTACACAGGCCACTTCCTTTGGAAGTGGCATGCTAATACATGGAGCGAAAGATGCTAATGAGGCACGGATGCAAATTCCCCACGCCTCATTAGCATAACATCACATGATTTGGAGTCCAGAAGACTGTTCTTCTGGACTCCAAAATGACATGTAGAAGCATGGCCCTAACTTCCGGAGGCCCCTTCTTCCCACAAATTTTTGGGAAGAAGGGGCCTCTGGAAGAAGGACTGCCTTACAGAAGCCCCCTAGGGGCCTCGCTTCTACACGGTGTTTTGAAGTCGGAGGAACAGTCTTCCGGACTCCAAATCACGTGACATTATGTTAATGAGCACGAGGAATTTGCATCCGTGCCTCATTAGCATCTTTCGCTGCATGTACTAGCATGCCACTTCCGAAGGAAGTCACCTGTGTAGAAATGGCCATGCTGTCAGCCTGCAGCCATGGCTTCAGCTTCCTGCATGGACCCTCTGAGGCATCCTGTGCCTTTAAACATGAGCAGGGGCAGGGAACAAGGAGTTCAGATGTGTAGAGAGGTTGCCTCGTGGCTCCCGCTGGCTGACTCCATGTGGAGAACTCCCCTGTCAACAGAAGAGGCCCCGGAGTGTCTGCATGGGCTCTTTGCTGACAAAACAGTGTCAACAATATCATGATACCTAATTGGGGATGGATATAACATGGTTGGCTGAATAACCAGTTTTGTTGACAAACACTTGAGGGATTGCTTTACACGTGTAGAAGCTCCACGGGTTTTGTTGACAAAAGCCCAGTTTTTTTAAGGAATCTCACCCATGTAGACGTGGCCTAAGAGGAAAGACAGGGCCATTGAAGCTGACAGTCAGGTAGGTGATACTGGAATATTGCCATTGTACCCATTTGGGTGATGAATGGAGGCAAAGTGAAGTAGCCCGGATAACAAAAGGGATAAACTAAAAATACTTGTTTATGGTGAAATGAGGTATTAAAGGGAGAAAAGAAATATGGTGGAACAGTAGTCATGACTGGAATTCCATGTTCTGAATAGTATGTGCTGTTCAGGAACGATACAAATAATGGCAAAGGTAATAGAGCAGAACTATATATTCATGATGAGGTGTACTGTAAGGAAATTAGAAGTAAGAGTTTCGTTGGGGTACACTACAACCCCCCCCCCGCATCTGATTTGGAGAGGGACAGAAATCTCCTTAATATTTCAATGGAATAAATTCTGCTGTGAATGGTAATGTTACATTTCTAGATATAGATTGAAGGACTTGTGCTACTACTAATAATAGGGCCTGGATTTTCCTGACTGTGATAGCTGACAGATTTCTTCATCAAATCATCATTGCAGCAACATAAAATCATGTTATTTTTAGTTGTGGTATTGGCTATTAGTGAGGAGCTCATAGAAAGGGAAAAAGGTGATCTGGGAAACTACAGGCCGCAGCTACATGCTGTTAAGGACATAGAAGTTAATGGGAATGTGGATAAAACACAGCATGTCAGATCAACCTTCTCTCCTCCTTGAAAACATACCTATTTTTTTAAAGAACAAAGGAAATGCAGTGTGTCTAATCTGCCTGGATGTCAGTAAGGCATTTAGAACAATTCTGTGGAGATTGTAGAGAGGGAGCCAGGAGGCTATGAGGGGCAAGTACACCAGCCCTCTCCACTGCCCATTGCAGGGCTTGCAGCAGCACCCAGTGCACAGGTTCAGGGAGGACAGTGTCAGGGGCAGCAGGGTCTGAGGGACCAGGGGTGGGAGTGGGAACATTGGCAGCGGGGGGATGGGGGGTGGGTAGAGAGGTTGTCCAGGAGAGTGTGCCCCCCCGGGACGGAGCAAGACACACCTCTCCACAGTCTAGATGTTCCTGGTTCTGTGTAGGCAGCAGCCTCTAAGGGGCTCAGTCCCCTTTAATGGTGCTGCAGGTGAGCACTCATTATGCCCAGGCCCTGGGGAAGGGCCAGCCATAGCCCAAACAAGCAGACAGTGCTTCAGCCCTGGCCCTAGGACAGGATGGGGCCACAATCAAGTGGTCAGGCTCAGCTCCTACAACAGGACAGATCACACATAGTCTGTATAGGAGCTCTGGCCCTGGGGCAGGGCTGGGCCAGGCCACCTCTAATAAGGCCCAGAGCCTTGTTACCTTCCTGAGCAGGTCAAAAAGTATACAAGCCCTGACCCTGGGACAGGGCAAGGCATGGAAAGGCAGGACAGGACAGCAATTAATAGGCTCAGTGCCTCAAGTCGGGGGCTGAGTAACCACGGTTGGTAAGCCTTGGGGCAGGGCAGGACAGCCATTAATAGACTTAGTGCCTTAAGTCCAGGCTGAGCAACCACAGTTTATACAAACAGTATATGAGCCCTAGCCCTGGACCAAGGAGGGACAGCAATGAGGCTCAGCCCCTTTTAGCAAGGCTGAGCAATCCAAACAGTATGGTAGTGGTGTCCCTTAAGTAGAGTAAAGCAGCGAGAATAACACCGAGGTGGTGTGGTTTGGGAGAGATGAGGAACTACCTCTCCAGGGGGACAGAAAGTGAGGCACAGGACCACCCACCCCACTGTACTACAGCCCAGGGCCCTAACAACACCTCACACAAGAAGCCGGTCAGTAGAGATCCAGGCCTAAACACAACAACATGGGCTGCGGTGGAGCATTCCCCTGGCTGCTTCCTACCTCCACCTTCATTGGCTCAGGGTCCAACTCTGGGTCATCTGAGAGGTCATGCAGCTCTACATCCTCCAGGTAAGTAGCTTCCAGAAGTGCAGGAAGCTGGGGCATGTTCACGTCATAGGGGAGTGAACTGGTGGCAGATCAGTAAGCTCAGGCAGGTTGGGTGTCTCCAGGTAGCGAGTGGCCGGCATGTTTGCAGATTCAGGCAGGTCAGGTCCTTCCCAGAAGTGAGTTGTCAGCAGGGAAGATGGCCCAAGTAGGTCTAGGACCTCTAGATAGCAGGCAAGCAGAAGGTTTAACTGTGTCTCTGGGGTCTGGTCAAGGTGGCTGGTGGGCCCATCTGACCAGTCAGTTGGCCAGGTTGGGACCTTCGGATCCGGCTCCCAGGAACCCAGCCAGGGCCCTCTGCTTGGCCCAAAGGCCACCTTTTTAATGAGCTCTGGGATCCACCCAAGGCGCTTCCTGTCTCCTGTGTCAATTTTTGTAGGGAGGGACACAGGTGTTCCGGGCCTTCCCACCAACGTCTCCAGGACGCTTCCCCTGCTTTGGGGATGGGTAGTGCCATACAACCTTGTTACAAAGAGTTAAACTGGAGAATGTGGGGATTTATTTAGGAATTGCATGGTGGATAGGAAGCTCATTAAAGGGGAGATTATAGCAGCATATGCTCATGGTGAAATGTCAGAATGGAGGCAAGGTTCTGTGGAGTTCCTCAGGGATTAGTCTTGTCACCAATATTATTTTACATTTTAAGATAACAACTTTGGAACAAAGTTGGGGAATGTGCTCAAACAATTTTCACATAATGCAAAGATGGAAACTATTGTCAGAGGAGGACTGGAATATTATACAAGAGACGGCCTTCACATTTGCCAGCAGTTCTCCGTTGACTTCAATAGATGGTACATGATACATGTTGGCGAGGGTTGGTGGAGCACTTTGATCTTTTTGATGTTCAGTGTGAAGCTGAGATTCTCGAATGCTTCAGCAAAGGCATTTAAGATGTTCTGAAAGGCTGCAGGACAAAGATCGGCAACTATGTTGTCATCCATGTATTGGAGCTCCATGATTGAGATGGTGGAGGTCTTGCTTTTAGCCTCCAGTCTCTTGAGGTTGAAAAGCTTCCCGTTCATTCTATAGACAATCGTCATGCCATCTGGAAACTTGCTGTCAATGAGGGGAAGGGTCATGATGATGACAACGATGAACAACAATGGGACAATGATGTAGCCTTGTTTGACTCCTGGTTTTGACCTCAAAGAGGTCACTTTGGGATCCATTGTCATCATGAAGCAACCTCAAGATGCTATTGAATTTCTGGGGGCAACTAATCTTTGAGAGGATGGTCCACATGGCGCTATGATTGAATGAGTTGAATGCTTTGGTCAGGTTGATTAAACTCATTTATAAGGCTTATTTTTGTGCACACTTTTCTTGCAGTTGCTGGGCAGTGAATATCGTATCCGATTTTCCTCAGAATGGTCAGAAGCCACACTGGGAGAAGTTTTTTTTGAAAGTGTCAGGGGTCAGTTTGCAAGGATTCAAGCTAAGATTTTCCCTGCCATTGCCAGGAGGGAGATGTCACAAGAGTTTCCACAGTCTGATTTGTCACCCTTCTTGAAGAGACTTATGATCAGTGTGTCTTTGAAATCTCATAGCATCTGCTCACTATCCCAGATCTTGAGAATCAGGAAGTGAAGTTGTTTGTGGCACTCTGGCCCACCTTCTTTGAAGACTTTGGTGGGGATTCCATCTAGTCTGGTTGCCTTGTTGTGCTTCATCACTTTGATGTGAGTTTGGATCTCAGTCCAGGTAGGAAGTATTGCAAGATCCTCCCTATGAGGTTGCTGAGTGATTCTAGAACCATGGTGCAGGGGCAGTTCAAGAGCTCATTGTAGTGCTTCCTGCAGCAAGAAGCAACGGCTTCATTGTCTTTCAAAAGCTGAGCACTATCCTTTGATATCAGGGGATTGATTCCTTGGTTTCTCAGTCCATAAACAGCTTTGGTAGCATTGAAGAAACCTTTTGTATCATTGATGTCTGTGAGATGCTGGAGTTCTCATGCCTTCTCAATCCACCACTGGCTTTTCAGAGTCCTTGTTTTACATTGGACTTCTGCCTTGGCCTTTGGCATGTGCTTCTTTCTTCATTGCACAGTTGATGCCACTTTCCCAGGCCGTACAATCTTTCCTTTTTGCCTCATTCAGGCATTCAATTTCCACGTCATTGAAACCAGTCCTGATGCTTCCTCAACTGGTAGTCATCGGTTCCTCCACAAGCTCCAATGATGGCATTTTTCAATAGGCACCAGTAGTCCTCCCCATCTTCAGGGCTTTGTAGCTTGTTTTGATCTGCCTGTTTTCACTTACAATCACTGAAACCCTACTTTTTACACATAATAAACACTCTTTTGTTTATTTTTCAACCCAGTGTAAAGAATTGTTAGGGGGAGGGGAGAAACGGCTGTTCATAGCTCTCTTTAACTGATAAAGGGGGTGAATATCTTGATAAGCTTGCTGCATGATTTTAGCGCATAAGAAGCAGGGTGGAAGAAATATATTCCTAAAACAATTAACATACGAAAGAAGCTCCTAATAAAGCTGGTTTAGTTCTATTCTTTGAAGAGTGGGTGGGGGTTCGACAGGTCAAACCCGCCCAGGCTGTGCCCTCAGGGAGGCATCTTTCCTTCTGACCAAAATATCTAGCCCTCACCCTTTGTACTCTGATACAAAGGCTCTGAGAGTTGGCAAGGTTCCGTCTACTAACTGTGAGCCCTTTCCTTTGGAACACATTAAGCACAGCCCTGATTTTCTGTATTCGCACAATAATTATCAACACTGGTAACCATATTTCAGCTGTCTCTGCATGTAATACAAACATAGCTGGTGTTGGTCACAAATTAAGTTGATTACAATAAGCAGAGTACAACTCCATCTGCTGATATCTAGTAAATCTAAGTAAAGTGGGAGCAAGTTGTATTCACTGCTTCTTTCCTCCTTCCAGCTAGTCATCAGGGTTCCTCCAGATCCTGCTTATATCTGTAATTACATTAGAAGGATAAATACCAGGGAGGGATAGGAAAGAAGTTATTTAAACTATGTGCCATTGTGGACCCAGGAACAAATGAATTTAATTTGGTCATCCAAAAGTTTACGTATGAAATTACAGGTAGGTTTCTAACTATCAGAGGACAGAAGTTGTGAAACAGCCTTCCAAGAGAAGCAGAGAAGAAAAAACAAAACAAAACAAACAAATAAAAAAACCCACAAATGTCTTAAAGACTGAGATGGATGAGTTTATGGAGATGATGTTATGATGAGTGCTAGTTGTACATATCTCCAAATGCCAGTGATGGGATGCTGGAAAGGACAGGACATGATGGGTGAGTTTCTATGGCCTGCAATGGGCAGAAGTACAGGGTAGATGATTGTGATGGTCCCTTCTAGCCTTAGAGTCAATGATTCTGTGAGAAAAACAACAGCAAACAAACTGAAGTCCAAGACAATGAAGAAATCATTGTGCATGCTGCCCCATCTGATGTATTTAGATAGGAGGGACTCACGGAAGCAGCTAAATCCTTAGGGACAACTGCTTTATCAAGATAATAAGTTGTTATTTCTTGAGCATAACCCTTACTGCCGAGGCATATTGAAATAAATCTGAATAATATAAACAGGCATACAAAGAAACAGGAGAGGAACTAATTATAGGACTCAAAAGAATTCTGAATTACTAACAAAGAAAAAGGTTAAGTCCCAGGACATTAATTTAGCAAAAGTTCTGCTTAAAAATAACCACCTGTTTTTACTCACGAGTTCTCAGAAATAGAGTGGTGATATGTTTATATTTGATCATGGCTTCACTTAAGTGACACATTTCCTATATTCAGCATTTAACTGCAGAACTATCAAATAGTCTATAGTAGAGTGTTTATTTCCTCTTTCTTTTTCTGTGGCGGTATTGAGATTGGAATGAACACAAAAGAAAGAAAACTATTCTGTGGGTTTTAACAATACAGTACTGAAAGTTTTGTCAAGTTAATTTAATGTTTGGATCACCAAAGTGCAGGAAAAATATTCTTTTTTGGGCAAAAGATCTTCGCTAGACTAGCCAACTAATCACCTGTGTGACATATAGATTTGACCTATGCTTACCATCTTAATGATTAGATCACCTACACTATTGTTTTTGTGATACACTTCTTCTCCCCACCAAAACAAACAAACACTCCAAAATAAAAAAGTATTAAAAGAAAAAAAAATGCTAACACTGTTTTTTGGAAGGTCTCTCATTTCCAAGTTAGATCATGTGTTTTAATGCAAAGCGATTGTAATCATTTTTTTTGCTTTAAATTTATTTTATACTTAAGAGTAATAAATAATCCAGTTAAACTCTATACTTATTGTTAATTGTACTCTGGGTATGTTCAGGTTCACCTTTAAAGTGCCTGGCCACTGATGCACCCTCCTCCAAAGCAGACTTGACTATAAATCTATGGTAGAAGCAAGCACACTTCCTCCTCCCCCAACCCAAAACTGGCCACCCCTTCAGTGTCACTACTAATCTTGGTATTATATTTGATTTAAGTATATCTTTCCAGTATTTTCTGGTGCAAGGATAGCCTTGGTAATATCAATCCATTATCATGTTTGTCAAGGACATTTTTCCTCAAGATCAATTGTGAGCTCCAGAGGTTGGCAGCTCCTCTGAGACAAAAGCTCTCCAGCTCCACCTGAAAGTAAAAAAAATAATATTGAAAAATCTCCAACCAAGTTTAGTTTACAAGTTTATCATCAGTTTCAATATATTTTTGTGAATTATTTTGTTTTGTATCAATCGGAGTTCTTCATGTTCTGAACAGATTTTGCACATCAAGGATTATTTATAGTAGGAAGCACCACCAGGAGTTTGGTGAAAAGGTGCTGAAGGATAAATGGCCACCACCTTTTAAACTTTCAATGAAGAAACACATGGGGTTAAATCAGTGGCAAATTTTTCATGATGTTGGTGAAACCAGGATTTCGCCTATTGTTCATCCAGTGATATGATTCATAAATTTGTATCGTCACAGATGCATGTGTTCCTGACTGCACACTTAACTGCTGTACTATAGTTTTGCTTGTCTGGAAAGGGTAAAACACTTATTTTAAAACTGCAAGAAACCACAGTGGAATATACCTGCAACATATCGCCTTTTGATATATAGGAGTACAGACATTTTTAGTGAGTGATAATCTCAAATTAAAAAAAAAATGAAGTTTGCCAATTATTGTTTTGTGTATGTCTACTGTGATGATACTAAAAGAAGACTGCATCCAAGAAACAATGTTATTACCCTGTCCAAACGTTAAATTTTTCCTCCATTCTCAACTTTAGTACTAAAGCACACACATAGAACATTGGTCTAACAAAACATAAAAGCAGAATGTGAACGAACATGAATGCTGAACCCTGAAAAGTAACATATCTCATTGTTCAGAATTAAGAGTGTGTGCCATTGCAGCTTCCACACCTTTATGAATAGAGCCCAGGAGAGAGCTATACCCTAGGGAGAACACCACAGAACCCTTCAATTGTTTATGTTATTAATTAAAGGAAAAAATTCCAGGAGAAAACCTGACATTTTGCTGATTTTTCCATAACAAGTGGATTTTTTTCCAGAATTTAAAAAAAGGAAAAGATTTGTTTTCCCCATATTATTTTAATTCCCTCCTCCTCCTCCACTTTGCTCATAGTTTAAAAAATTTAAAAAAATGTCAGTTTTCACTTGAAACCAGGTTTGGACTGCCCTACCTCCATATATGACCTATCCAGACACCATGGAGAACCTACAACGAGATTGACAAGTCGAAAATGGAGTGAAACAGGTCTTTTTCAGTGATAGGACCCAATCTATCAAAAACACTTTTTCATCAAACCAAGTCTGAGCCTTTCATGTCACTTCTTCACTCAGCAGCAGCCTCTGACTCCCATGAACAATCCACAATAGGTAAAAAGTAAAAGTAGGAACATGATTCAAAAATTGGAAGAATGTAGATGAGGATTTAAGACACCACCAAAGCACCACATTGTGCACAGTGATTGTGTCTTTTTGAGTGAGAGCATGCAACCCTTAGGACATATTTGCTTCTTTCTTTAATTTTTGTGAAGTGCTTGTACTACACAGATGAAAACCTAAAAAATATCTTACTTGGAATGATGAATATACGCTTAAGTATACAAAACAAAAGCATACATTTAAGAAAATATACAGAGACGCAAACTCATAGAATCATAGAACACTAGGGCCGCGTCTACACGTGCACGCTACTTCGAAATAGCGGCGCCAACTTCGAAATAGCGTCTGTCACGGCTACACGTGTTGGGCGCTACTTCGAAGTTGAAATCGACGTTAGGCAGCGAGACGTTGAAGTCGCTAACCCCATGAGGGGATGGGAATAGCGCCCTACTTCGAAGTTGAACGTCGAAGTAGGGCACGTGTAGACGATCCGCCTCCTGCAACATCGAAATAGAGGGGTCCGCCATGGCGGCCATCAGCTGAGGGGTTGAGAGACGCTCTCTCTCCAGCCCCTGTGGGGCTCTATGGTCACCGTGTGCAGCAGCCCTTAGCCCAGGGCTTCTGGCCGCTGCTGCTGCAGCTGGGGATCCATGCTGCATGCACAGGGTCTGCAACCAGTTGTCGGCTCTGTGGATCTTGTGTTGTTTAGTGCAACTGTGTCTGGGAGGGGCCCTTTAAGGGAGCAGCTTGCTGTTGAGTCCACCCTGTGACCCTGTCTGCAGCTGTTCCTGGCACCCTTATTTCGATGTGTGCTACTTTGGCGTGTAGACATTCCCTCACAGCACCTATTTCGATGTGGTGCTGCCCAACGTCGAAGTTGAACGTCGACGTTGCCAGCCCTGGAGGACGTGTACACATTATTCATCAAAATAGACTATTTTGATGTCCCTACATCGAAATAAGCTATTTCGATGTAGCGTGCACATGTAGACGTAACCTAGGACCGGAAGGGGCCTCGAAAGGCCATCGAGTCCAGTCCCCTGCCCCGACGGCAGGACCGACCACTATCTACACCATCCCTGATAGACATCTATCTAATCTGTTCTTAAATATCTCCAGCGAGGGAGATTCCACAACCTCCCTTGGCAACTTATTCCAGTACTTGACCACCCTGACAGTTAGGAACTTTTTCCTAATGTCCAACCTAAACTTCCCTTGCTGCAGCTTAAGTCCATTGCCTCTTGTTCTCTCCTCAGAGGCCAAGAAGAACAAGTTTTCTCCCTCCTCCTTATGACACCCTTTAAGATATCTGAAAACCGCTATCATGTCCCCCCTCAATCTTCTCTTTTCCAAGCTAAACAAGCCCAATTCTTTCAGCCTTTCTTCATAAGTCATGTTCTCCAGACCTTTTATCATTCTAGTTGTTCTTCTTTGGACCTTCTGTAATTTCTCCACATCTTTTTTGAATTGGGGTGCCCAGAACTAGACACAATATTCCAGCTGAGGCCTAACCAGCGCAGAGTAGAGTGGAAGAATGATTTCTCGTGTCTTGTTCACAACACACCTGCTAATGCATCCCAGAATCATGTTTGCTTTTTTTGCAACAGCATCACACTGTTGACTCATATTTAACTTGTGATCTACTAGAACCCCTAGATCCCTTTCTGCTGTACTCCTTCCTAGACAGTCTTTTCCCATTCTGTATGTGTGAAACAGATTATTCCTTCCTAAGTGCAGCACCTTACATTTATCTTTATTAAACTTCATCCTGTTTACTTCAGACCATTTCTCTAATTTATCTAGATCATTCTGAATTATGACCCTATCCTCCAAGGTAGTTGCAACCCCTCCCAGCTTGGTATCATCTGCAAACTTAATAAGCGTACTTTCTATGCCAATATCCAAATCATTAATGAAGATATTGAACAGAACTGGTCCCAAAACAGACCCCTGCGGAACCCCACTTGTTATGCTTTTCCAGCAGGATTGAGCACCATTAACAACTACTCTTTGGGTATGATTAGCCAGCCAGTTATGCACCCACCTTATTGCAGCCCCATTTAAGTTGGACTTGCCTAGTTTGTCGATAAGAATATTATGCGAGACCGTATCAAATGCTTTACTAAAGTCTAGGTATACCACATCCACTGCTTCTCCCTTATCTACGAGTCTCGTTATCATGTCAAAAAAAGCTATCAGGTTGGTTTGACATGATTTGTTTTTTACAAAACCATGCTGGCTGTTCCCTATCACTTTACTACCTTCCAAGTGCTTGCAGATGATTCCTTAACTACCTGCTCCATTACCTTTCCTGGCACAGAAGTTAAGCTGACTGGCCTGTAATTTCCTGGGTTGTTCTTGTTCCCCTTTTTGTAGATGGGCACTATATTTGCCCTCTTCCCGTCTTCTGGAATCTCTCCTGTCTTCCATGACTTTCCAAAAATGAGAGCTAACGGCTCAGCTACCTCTTCTATCAGCTCCTTGAGGATTCTAGGATGCATTTCATTAGGCCCTGGTGACTTGCGGACATCTAATTTTTCCATATGGTTTTTAACTTGTTCTTTTTTTATTTCAAAAACTAACTCTACCTCTTTTCCACCAGCATTCACTATGTCAGGCATTCCTTCAGACTCCTCTGTGAAGACCAAAACAAAGAAGTCATTAAGCATCTCTGCCATTTCCAAGTTCCCCATTACTGTTTCTCCCTCCTCACTGAGCAATGGCCCTACCCTGTCCTTGGTCTTCCTCTTGTTTCTAATATATTTGTAAAAGGCCTTCTTGTTACCCTTTATGCCTGTAGCTAGTTGGAGCTCATTTTGTGCCTTAGCCTTTCTAAGTTTACTCCTGTATTCCTGTGTTATTTGCCTATGTTCATTCTTTGTAATTTGTCCTAGTTTCCATTTTTTATAGGATTCCTTTTTTAGTTTGAGATCATGCAGGATCTCCTTATTAAGCCAAGGCGGTCTTTGCCCATATTTACTATCTTTCCTACATAGGGGAATAGCTTGTTTTTGGGCCCTTAATAATGTCTCTTTGAAAAACTGCCAACTCTCCTCAGTTGTTTTTCCCCTCAGTTTTTCCTCCCATGGGATCTTACCTACCTGCTCTCTGAGTTTACCAAAATCTGCCTTCCTGAAATCCATCATCTCTATTTTGCTGTTTTCCCTCCTACCAGTCCTTAGAATTGTGAATTCTATGATTTCATGATCACTTTCACCCAAGCAGCCTCCCACATTCAAATTCTCGACCAAGTCCTCCTTATTTGTTAAAATCAAATCCAGAACAGTTTCTCCCCTGGTGGCTTTTTCAACTTTTTGGAATAAAAAATTGTCTCCAATGCAGTCTATGAACTTATTGGATAGTCTGTGCCCTGCTGTATTAGTGTCCCAGCATATATCTGGATAGTTAAAGTCCCCCATCACCACCAAATCCTGGGCTCTGGATGATTTTGTTAGTTGTTTAAAAAAGCATCATCCACCTCTTCCACCTGGTTAGGTGGCCTGTAGTAGACTCCTAACAGGACATCACCCTTGTTTTTTACCCGTCTTAAACTAACCCACAGACTCTCAACACGTCCATCTCCTATGTCCATCTCCACCTCAGTCCAAGTGTGTATATTTTTTATATATAAGGCAATACCTCCCCACCTTTTTCCCTGTCTATCTTTCCTAACCAGGCTGTAGCCTTCAATACCAACATTCCAATCATGTGTATTATCCCACCAAGTTTCTGTGATGTCAATGATATCACAGTTGTATTTATTTATTAGCACTTCCAGTTCTTCCTGCTTATTACCCATACTTCTTGCATTGGTATATAGGCATCTTAGATATTGATTTGAACTTTCCCCCCAGTTTTTTCCTGGCCCTCTTTTTACTCTGACATTGTTGCCCATGCTCCCTCCTACTTCCGACCCATCTCCCAGGTTTCCATGTTCTCCACTTACCTGCGGGCTTTTCTCCCCTGTCCCCGGCAAACCTAGTTTAAAGCCATCCTCACCAGGTTAGCAAGTCTGTGTCCGAATATGGTCTTTCCCCTCCCCTCATAATCCTATGCTTGTTACCGTTGTTCCCCTTCCACCTGAATCCACTCCATTTGTATTTATTTTATCTTGTATTATTTACATTTAAGAATGTAAAGCTTTTTTGGGCAAAAACCACTTCTTAATGCTATGAAGTCACAGGACATTTTTGGAAATAAACAAATAAATACACAAAGAAAATTAGGTGCAGAAGTAACAGCAGTTAAACATATTTTTCTATCAGATTTTACTGTACAAGCTATGAGAGACAAGTAGCCCAGAGCCATTTCCATGGGATATCACAGTGTGAAAAGATTGAATTCTCCAAAGAGCAAGCTACAAAACTCTTCAAGAAACTCAAGGGAAATAAATCACCAGAACTTGATGTTATTCTATGGAGGTTTTTTTGTAATAAATACATGTGAAACAGAGGAGAATATTAATAAAGATATATTCCTAAGCACAGCAGCTGTTTCACAATCTTGGAGAGTTGCTAGCAGCAACAGACAATGCAAGTTACAGACCAATAAGTTTTACCTCTGTACTAGAAAAATATGACAGAATTGCCTAGTATAACACTTTGAGAAGCACATCCTAATAGTAATAAACGTCTCACAGATTGCATAAGGGACAATACTGATTTTTCATGTGTTTTGGGGAAAGTTAATTGAAGAAATGGGTGAAGGGTATCCAGTGACCATAATTTAATGAAGCTGACTGGCCAATTTAAAAATGAATATGCAGCATGAACCAAAACAGATGAATAATGGAACCATTAGTTTTTACCTTTTAGTTAATCTCTAATGCATTATGCTGCAACTGTCGGGGAGCAGATCCATTTGGATTCCAATGGAAAACTAAAAAGAAGTATTATAATGGATGCAATTAGGCAAACTGGAAATACATGTTACTTTACTTAGCTTTCCTTCTAACAATAAATATATTTCTCTCCTGAAAAATAAAACAAAATGAAACAGTACAAAGGTGCTCTGGAGATTGATTCTCCTCAGCTGACTGAGAGATAAATACACATCAATTAACACACCTATATTTTCAGTACTATGTGGATAACGGGAGAGTTCCTTTTCACACATGAATATAGCCCAAGGGTCGGCAACCTCTCTGAGGCAGAGTGCTAAAATTTGTCCTTTTGACCTCTATACCGCTGATACTTTCTGAAGCCACTAAAAGTCCTGCTTACAACAGCTTCATTAATAAATAAAGATACAGAGCTTTACCATCTCAGACTTGCCTTGTTTTAAGTTTCATTAAAGCAGAGTGGGGGGAAGCCCCCCCAGCCCACAGCTTGCCTGGATTCAGACCCTGAGGCTCCTCTTCTCACCATTCAGCTTGTGGCAGGTTGGGAGCATGGAGCCCCAAGCCTTGTGAGCTGGCTCGAGGCAGTACCTGGCCCATGAGCTTTGCCTGGGGGCAGGGCAGAAAGTGGCTTTGCCATCACTACCACTGCCCGTGACTCTGCTCCCTTTGCTCCTCTTTCCCCTCCCGCAGCTGGGAGAATGGCAGTGTAGCGCTGCCTGGAGAGAGGGCTGACACTCTGATTGTCTGAAATTCCTGCAGATCAAAGAAGGGGGCAGTGTATAGGAGGGTGGGAAAAAAGTCTTTCCCGGGCACTTTTCTCCTTGCTGACATTCCCCCTGCTGGAGGTGGGGGGAGCAACAATGCCGCAGGCAGATGAGTGTCCTCTCTTCACCTACCCTGCTCCTACATCCCCTGCTGCCCACACCCCAGCTATTGGCCTGTTCCTGCACCCTCTCTTCCACCCAGACTTCTAACCTCCAGCCTGCTCCTAAACCCCCCACCCACTGCTGCACCTGACCTTCCACCCAAAGCCTCAAACCCCAGACGTTTCTGCACCCTCCCTCCCATTCAGGCCCTTAGCCCACTCCTGCACCCTACCTCCCAGATCCCAAACACCCAACCCCAGCCCACCAAGGATGGGGAAAGAAACCAGCCTGGTTCTTCATGGCTCCATGGAAGAGGCTCTGGCCCCAGCCCCACACCATAGCAGGTCCTTTGCAGCAGGGGCTCTGGCCCAGCCCTGCAGCCAGGGACTGTGCAGCAGGGGCCACGCTGGTAGGGCTCCAGCCCCAGCCCTGTGGGCTCCAGGGGGACTCTGTCCCCAGTCCTATGCTGCACAGGGCTCCAGCCCCAGCCCGAGCTGCAGCAGGCCCTTCACAGCAGGATCTCTAGCCCCATCCTCATCCTCCAGCTCCCTGCTATGTTGCACAGAGGCAGGGGCAGGGCTAAGCTCTCACTGTGCCCTACTTAAAATAAGCTTCTGTGCGAATAGTGGCACAAATGCCTGGGGGAGGAGGGGGGTTTCCAATCCCTGATACAGCAAATAGTTATTTCATCTGCCAGTTGAAAATGACAAGCCTAGCACATCGACAATGAACATCACAGCAGTGACACCTGTCATGCATTTTGCTAGAAAGTGATCTTTTATTGACACAATATTGAAATTATATTTCTTGATTATTTTTGTATTTTCCTAGATTGTGTTATGCAGTGTTGGGACATCCAGTTTGAGACACGTTGATGTCAGAATGCAAGAAACCTTATGCTGACAGTAAAACACTGTGATCCAAGAACTAGAGCCACACTGGTGTAATGCATACCCACATGGGACCCCATCTGTGGAGTCCTGGACTGGGCTACCTATACATTAACAGCTTGGGGGTTATGGCTATCTCAAAAAAGACATATTTGTGTTAGCTGTCATCTGTACTGACATGCTAAAAGAGAAGTAGCGTAGCCACAGGAGCACAGGCAATGCCAGGACAGATACTAACTATGCAGCTATGGGGCTCAATTAGGTTTGTTCTTAGGATGTCAAGTCTGTGCCTCCACTTCCCCTGACCATATAATGGTGTGATACCTTATGTGCTCTAGAAGTCACACTCCTAGGTCATTGTGTAGACATAGCAAGAGTGGGCTGTATGATCAGATTTTAAATGACCATATTGTTAACTATTTCATAGCCTTCTCTATTTATAGGGTGACCACAGGTCCCTGTCCCAAATACTGGACAGGGAGATATGCGGGAGAAGAGTTGCTCCTCCCAGCTTCACCAAGCCCCAGGGAAGCAGCAACCACCAGTACTCGCTTGGAGCCCTGGAGAAAGAGCAGGTAGGCAACAGCCCCCCTTGTTCCTCCTGCTTCCCCCAAGCTTGGGGAACTGACTCCTACCAGCAGCTGCAACAGCACAGCTGTTGGCAGAAAAGGTCAGTGGGGCAGGGTCCATGTACAGGACAATTCGTCCTTTTTAGAAAATAAGTAGGGACTCCCTTTTGGCATCCAAAATATGGGACTGTCCCACCTAATACAGGATGGGTGGTCACCCTATTTAGAAAATATATCATTTCACTGATAGGTTATTTCATGATCTCAAACCACCTTCACTATCCTCTTGGTGCCAAAAGCCTCACTACCCACTCACTAAACCACCAACAATCTTTGAAAGAGCGTCTGCGTTGTTAATACAAAATAATGGAAGCCTTTACACAATACAGGAGGAGGGCGATTAACAGGAATAAAAACACAAGCTTTACTGCATAGATTGCTGTAGTAATGTTCATATTTAGTTCAAAAATCCCATACTTCTTAATGTGTGTATACGTACTGCAGAATTTCCAGTCAGCCCTCCTCCAGTGCTACAGGAAGATTTTCTGAAGAATTTTAGCTACAACCTCCCATGGACACAAAGAGCATTGAATATAAGCTTCTCTTTGTATGAGTTTATTATTTTAATATCTCCACCTCAGTGATATGTATATCTATATAGATACAGATGTGGATATTGTCTATATCTATATCTAATCAGAGAGAGAGAGAGGGAGACTAAGTGTACATATATTGGTCTAGTTCTGTTCTTTATTACACCCATGCAAAACAATTATATTTTAAACTTCCTCAACTAGACAGTACCATTTCTAAAATTGCTGTAACCTAATATTGTTAGCATAGCAAATGATCCTAACTACATTTGGAAGGTAAAGCCTTCACAGAGATGAATGAAGTGATACGAATTTAAAAAATCATGTCTCATTTTATTCAAAGTGTTGACAGGGATTAATGTATATATTAGCTACAGGTACTATTTCCTTAGGGCTTCTTTTAAGCAAAGGTTACAAAGCTTGACAGGGCATTGAATGACACTGTGACATTTGGAAGCCCAAGTTAGTCATGGAAATAGCAAGAGATGAATGGCTAGATCTTCAGCATTAAACATTAAATCAGTTTATACCAGGATTATGCTGAGATAGCTTAATTCAGTTAATTGAAACAAAAATCAATATATAAATATAATGCCCACTGAATTAGGACCATCAACTTATCTGTTTGCACTGGTTTAATTAAAAGAGATTCTTCCTAAATTAAAGTATTAAGTGTAGGTACATCCAGATAAAGCTCTGAAATGTATAGTGTTCAAGCAGGCAGAGAGAGTGAGAGAAGCTGATGTGACATGTTTATTGGGGATGACATCTTCACAGATCTAAGCAGAGAGGCAATCGGGAACTATAGAAGCCAAACAAAGATTTGCATGTTTCGTATAAAATCATCAATGTATTGTGATTATGCAAATCCTTGTCATTGTATTAACTAATAGTGTTAATCAGCCAATCAGAGTTAAGAATTTGCATGGTGTATAGTAGCAAAGAGATAACGGTAAAGTCTATCATACCCACTCTATTCAGAATGCAGAGATTTCCTTTTTGCCATAGTGAAAACAAAGATGTAGTTATGCATCTGTATTGATGAATTCTGATTAGATGAGACAAATCCAGTTGTCTGTTAGGCAAGGCAACTAACTATCAATAAACTATGTTTTGAACAGTACTTGTCCTGTGATTATTCCCATCTGCAACAGTATATAGATCTCAGTAGAGAAAATGCCTCTTTCTGTAGAATTTTGAAACCAGTTAATGGAGTTTAATAAGCCAGTTGTAGATTCTTAAAAACCTTATATGAAGGCTATAATTTTATTGGTTTCAAGGGTTGTCATAGCCAGGGGTGGTAGCGGGGATAAGCTCCCACTATCTATAAAATGCTCCCACAGCACGCGTCTCCAAAAGCCTCTGACAACCAAAGTCCAGCTCCTGGCCTTCACGTGTGCCTTAGTTTCTAAGCCCGGCGAAACTGTTTGCACTGACAGGAGAAGGGGCGAAGGCGGGTGACTGGCGCCTTAAAACCAGCTGCTTCGGGCAGATGGGGTTCGTCAGCATGGGAAGGCCACCCACCTAGGAGAAGGAAACTCTGATCTAAAACCTCTGCTGCCTTGTGGCGATACCTAGTCCTGGGAAAGGCTTCGGGAGTAAACACCGAGGAAAAATCCGGAGATGGAGCCCCTAAGGCAGTTTGAGGTTGTGCTCAATCTCACTCTGGCAGCTCCTGCAATGACATTGGTGCCAAGCTGTACTGGCTGTTGCCTTTCCCTTGGATTACATCAGTGGAGTGGAGAGGGGGAACCTGCTGCTGGGCATCAGCTGGTTCTTCAAACTTACTTGCCCAGGCCTGCGCCCTGGAGAGGACACTCTGGCATCACTTTCTGAGCGGTGACACAACACAGGAAGCAGCAGTTACCAGTAGTAAGCCACTGCACTTGATTGGAGTGGAGTGAGGCGCCAGGGGTTGCTTCCGATGGTGGGAGAGGTCCTCGGATCTCATTGGGCAGCTACTGCCCGCCTCACGCTGGGCAGTCCCCAGCCAAGTAGGTGCTGCTTTGCCACGGTCCGCTTGCTCCACTGGGTGTGTGGGGCTGAGGGAATCACCAACAGGTGGATCGTTAACCTTACACCAGGCAAAACAAACAAACAACAAAATAATCCATCAATTTCCATCTCAATCAATATCCAATCAATCCATCAATATGATGTATTCCATGATGATCAATATCCATCAATCCATCAAAAATACCAGAGCGACATCTGCCTACTGGTGCTCGCAATGCGGAAAGGACTGCCACTCCCAGATTGGATTGTACAGCCACAGAAGACGCTGCTCGAATCAGTCCAACTGGGGCGCAAACCCATGATTCCTCGGGATCGAAGGATGCCTACTAACTAACTAACTAACTAACTAAATTTTATTATATTCTATAAGCTGCTGAAAAGTTCTGTGGTAAAGATATTCTCTATAGCATTTGAAAAGTTTTTTAGAATTTTTACTTTCAGAACCTTATTTGTTTCACCCCAAACAAATCCTACAGAATTCTGTGACATTGGATTTTTTTCTCATGAAATGTAATGCCAATGTATAGGCCATTTCTTTAAGATACAAACACTTGTTTTCACAATTGATTTAATTAACCAGCTCCCTCCTCCTTTGTTAAGCAAGGCTATTGATTCACATCATACTCTGGGAGTGGAATACTATACACAACACTCAACTTGGGTCTGACAGGTCATACCACACCCGTATTCAACTTGTGTTGCTATTTGAAGTCAATGCACTGAAGTTTGAAAGGCTATAAAAGATACCTGCTCTTAAAGCTTCACGTTTGTGTGGCATAAAGAAAATGCTGTAGCTTCTCCATTAGCACAAATGGCCTCACTGCTTCAGCAATGACCTTTTCCAGCTCTGAAGCTTTTTATGTCTACCAACATAAGACCTGATAGCTCTTGGGATGTTTGTTTCTGTAATACAAGTTGATCTCTGTCTCCTGTCTTTTCTGTGACACTTTTGGCAGGAGGCCATCAGGCTAGTTGCAATAGATCATACTTATTGGGCTAACAAGCAAAGGACAAAATCTCCTCCTGGGATTTTAGGTATTCAGAACAGAACAGAAAGGGATAGCTAAATTAAGTCACGTGGAAAATAAAACTTCTTGATCATTTTTATCCAGTTTATTGCCTTCCAAAGCAATCTTGTTAGTGTCCCTATAGGTAGTGAAGAAAATCTTTTATGAAGCTTGGTCAGTTTATAAAGGAAAAGAACTGAACTTTTAAAATGGAGAAATACTTATTTTAATACTCCTTCTGTGACACGAACAACAGATGTAGAAGATGGTGGATGTGATTGGCTAACAGAAAGAAGGAAAGATACAAGGTAAAAACAAAAGTTGGAGTTTTACATTGTTAAAATTGTTTGAATTCTGTTGCACCCTAAGAATAAACTAAGTCTGTACTCTGACTTCATGAAATATTTTTTTCCCCATTTATTTTTTTTTGTCTTACTACAGTTTATTTTTTTTACTAGATTATCCCAACCCTGTGTGAGAAGCTTTGTGAAAATTACTCTGCCTTAGAAAGCATACTCTTTGGCATGACTTGCTATCAGACCAGCATAACTACATCCCTTTTAGTGATACAGCAGCCCAAAGAACTGGTGCCAAAAGAAACCATTATGGGTGGACAAGGGGATGGATTGCATGCTCAGCAAATTTGAGGATGACACCAAGCTAGGGGAAGAGGTAGATGCATTGGGGCCTACAGATAAGTTCCAGAGTGATCTAGACAAATGGAAGATTGGGCCAAGAGAAATCTGATGAGGTTTAACAAGGAGCAGCAAGTCCACCATGGCTACAGTTTGGGGATCGACTACCTAAGCAGCAGTTCTGCAGAAAAGGACCTGGGCATTACAGTGGATGAGAAGCTAGACGTGAGTCAACAATTTGCCTCGTAGCCAAGAAGCTCATGGCATACTGGGCTGCATTAGTAGGAGCATTGCCCTCAGATCTAAGAAATTTATTTTTTTCCCTTTATTTGACAGTGGTTAGCCCACATCTGGGATACTGCATCTGATTCTAGGGTCCCCCATTACAAGAAAGGATGTGGATGCATTGGAGACAGTCCAGTGGAGGGCAACAAAACTATTAGGGAGCTAGAGCACATGACTTATGAGCAGAGGCTGAGGCATTTAGGCTTATTTAGGCTACAGAAGAGAAGACAGTGTGATGATTTGATAGACATATTCAACTACCTGAAGGGGGTTTACAAAGTGGATGGAGAGAAGCTGTTTTCAGTAGTGATAGGTGACAGAATGAGGAGCTATGCTGTCAAGTTGCAGTGGGAGAAATCTAGGTTGAATATTAGGATAAACTATTTCATCAGGAGGGTGGTAATCACTGGAATAAGTTACCTAGAGAATCTCCATCCCTAGAGATTTTTAAGTCCTGGGTTGACAAAGGCCTCTCCAGAATGACTTAGTTGGGATAGGTCCTGCTTTGAGCAGGGAGTTGGATTTGATGACCTTCTGAGGTCTTGCCCATACGTGTGATTCTATGATTTAATAAGACTTTTTTTTCTGTTGTATATAAAACCAACAACTTTTGAACATTAAGCTTGTGGGAAAAAAATCTTCAATAGGATTCATATGAGGGAAAATTCTGTATCATGGTGACATTTATTAGGATAGTCATCGCATTCCATCTTACCAGCAATCTACTGAAACTTCAACCTTCATTCCAATTTCTGCTTAATCCCTTTCTTCAGTTAATGTTTGTATAAGTTCATAGTAAATTGTCTGTGGTTGTTTGAATAGCTGGCAGACTTGAAACCAGTCTTCTAATAATGAACCCACATTCACCCTTACCAAACAAGCACCAGTGATGCACACTTACTATAATCTGAAATACCTGGCAGTAGTGGCTCTGGTAGTTTCTGCTAGATTATTAGTCTATTGAACTATGCAGACAGACACAGGTCATGCCAAGTGTTCTTACTAGGCAGAGAAGGAGCTGACTGGTCACAAATTAACATATTCCTGCATCTACCTAACCTCTTGTTCTGAAGATTGGATGTGCCTTAAAATGTAAAAATTCTTATCAGAACCTATTTCTTATCTCTAAAATTGATCCTTTTTTCTGCCTAATTCCTACCATTCTTTGTCCATTTTATGAGAACTGCCCAATTATAAGTTCTTCTTTCCTCCTTCCTCTCTTAGATGCCTCTTTTTGTAGCATTCAAGTGATCTACAAATACGTTTAACTGAACTTTTTCTTAAGGATAATTTGTCTTTGAGAACCCTCTTACTCTTCCCCATACATCATTGGCCATAGCTGTTACATATTTACTGCCACTTCAACAGTAGCTGATGTAGCCTATAAGCACATATATTTGATTCATAGTTTGTAGGCCTATATTCAAGTCTATCTATTCTCCTAAATTTTTCACTGTTTTATTCTATTGTGAATAGTAACAGTGAGGTAGCTGTATTAGTTTGATTCCTAACAAAACAAAAAAGCAGTCATGTAGGACTTTTAAGCCTAAAAATAATGTATTACATGATAAGCTTTTGTGGGACAGACCCGCTTCTTCAGATCTGGAGATAGTGTTGTACTGGAAATGGTGCTGATCAGCCAATGAATGATGCGCCATGAAAGCTCATTGTCTAATACATTATTTCGTTAGTTGTTAAAGTCCTACATGACTGCTTTTTTGTTTTATTTTATTCTAGAAGTAACACAAGAGCCTACAGCGCATACAAAGACCTACACCTTGTAAAAAGTCAGCTTTAGCACATATTTAGTGTTTCACTAGGTTGAATATGTTGAAATTTCTAGCCCTTCTAACTTGGCTAGTCTAACTGACATAGAATGCAACTTTAAACTGTGTGATATCTGAACGTCCCAAAAATACAATGGCCCTGTCAGACTGGACATCCTGCTTTACCATAAAGTAGAGGCAGGGGTCAACATGGAGTACTTATCAGCACTCTAACCACAGGTTTCCATTTTAGGAGTTTGTCACTAGGGTGTGAAGTTACATCTTATATATATCTGGGGGTTGGGGGGATGTCTTAGTTTAATCCTTCAATCAAATGTGCATATCCTTAATATCTTAGGATGCAGACATCTGGTTTTGGTTTTCGGAGGCTTTGCCAAAGTGACTCAAGAAGGCCTCTAACTGCATGGTGGATAGCATTAAGGAGGGATTTTTCTTCCACAAAAAAAGGATTTTTCTTCCTCAAACTCTCTTCCTCCTTCTTTTTCCTGTTTAAAAACACTACCCCCTCTTTTAATCTTTCAATTTCCCTTGCTATAATACTCTCTCACCTCCATCAGTGGAGTGAGGCTGGTCTTCCAACTCCTCAGGTCCTCAGGAGGAAGCATGAGTATGGTGTTATCCTAGACATTTGCAATTTTATATTCAGGCTGCATTTATGTTTCCAACCAGGGCAATCAAATCCATTTATGTGTTTGTTGCCTTAGACATTTTATTATTTATTATTGATATTAATATAGATTGTAATACAAATTGTTATGTTTCGATACCACTCACAGGCTGCGTCTACACGTGCACGCTACTTCGAAGTAGCGGCAGTAACTTCGAAATAGCGCCCGTCACATCTACACGTGTTGGGCGCTATTTCGAAGTTGAAATTGACGTTAGGCGGCGAGACGTCGAAGTCACTAACCCCATGAGCGGATGGGAATAGCGCCCTACTTCGACGTTCAACATCGAAGTAGGGACGTGTAGACGATCCGCGTCCCGCAACATCGAAATAGCGGGGTCCTCCATGGCGGCCATCAGCTTGGGGGTTGAGAGATACTCTCTCTCCAGCCCTTGCGGGGCTCTGTGGTCACCGTGGGCAGCAGCCCTTAGCCCAGGGCTTCTGGCTGCTGCTGCTGCAGCTGGGGGTCCGTGCTGCATATACAGGGTCTGCAACTAGTTGTTGGCTCTGTGTATCTTGCACTGTTTAATGAAAGTGTGTCTGGGAGGGGCCCTTTAAGGGAGCGACTTGCTGTTGAGTCCGCCCCGTGACCCTGTCTGCAGCTGTGCCTGGCTCCCTTATTTCGATGTGTGCTACTTTGGCGTGTAGACGTTCCCTCGCTGCGCCTATTTCGATGTTGGGCTGAGCAATGTCGAAGTTGAACATCGACGTTGCCAGCCCTGGAGGACGTGTAGACGTTATTCATCGAAATAGCCTATTTCGATGTCGCAACATCGAAATAAGCTATTTCGAAGTTGGGTGCACGTGTAGACGTAGCCACAGTGTATGTGTGATTGTTACAAGTCCTGAGGCATGCCTCCAGCCACAGAGCTTTTAGATCTTAATATCTGTAGCCAGGATGGAGGACAATCTTAGAGATTCTCAGGTCAGATTTTTGAGCCTACACCCAGAACAGTCCTAACCATATTCCCAGGTCCAGTCAACAGTGGGAACATTCTTAAAGGTACAGTTCTTGTGTTCATTATTGGACTGCACAGGGAACAGAGTAACACAATGGAATGTGAAACGTAAAGGCTCAAACTAACATCAGTAGGGAATAGGAGCACACATGAGTGGTTGGAAGATGGAATAGAAACATTAGGTGGAGGTAGAGAATGGGAACAAATGGGTACAAAGTTATGCAAGGTCTGAGTTATATTGGAATCATTTTAACCCATCTCTACTTAGGTAAATAGAAAGGACAGAGAGATCACAATCCCCAGTTTGAGAACCCCAGATTTATAGTCATAATCTGTATGTGCATGCAGTGATGCTCACAGAATGAAAGTGTGGCAGAGAAAGTCCATAACAGTTGTCTTTGCGATAAGGATGATATTGTAGCATACAAAATCAGTTCTACAGCAGGAACCAATTAATGATGTTATTAGGTAAGATGTGATTTGGAAAAAAGAATCCACATTTTCCTAAGAAAACTGTGAAGTTTGCGTTTCATGCTGGGTTTGAAAAACCTCTTTCTTCTCTCAATCCAATGCACGTTTACCTAATTAACATGTGTGATTTTCAACTAGAATGTATTACTCTGGGACAGGGCTTTTTTTCCACTAATTAGGAGACTAAAGTTGTAGCAACCAATCCACCATGGTTCAATTTAGCATATCTAGTGAAGACCTGACACATTGACTGTAGATCACTTTCTTGTCAGCTCTGGTATTCCATCAAAAGAAGAAGCATAAGGTAAACTGAAGGGAGAATTTCTCTCATCAACCCAGTGTTGTGTAGACATCACAGTAAGTCAACCTAAGCTACATTGTTGGAATTACATAACTTAGGTCTGCATTATGGGCTCAAGTCAACCTCTCAGTCTCTCAGAATTAAAGACATATTGCAACTAGTGAATCACCACTCAATATTCTAGATAGGACTTCTCTTGCAAAAGATGATACTGCTACAACAAGTAATACAAATAATGTATCACTTGACAGACATGCTGAAAAAAAACTAGCAGCAAAAGAGCTGTCAGATGTAGCTCAAGATGCTGGGATTTATTCTGTTACTTTACAGACTTTAACTTTACATAAGTTTTATCTCATCTAATGTCAATCCAGTAAGATCTGAGGCTGCAAAACTTTTGCTGGCAAAGTGCTTTAGCTTGCAATTTTTTTTTTCTGTAATTGTATGATGGTCCATTTGGAGGATTCTGCCTGATAGGCACCATAATAAAATGGGGTTTATATTTCTTTCACTCATGCTGGGACTGCAGAAATAGGTTTCAGAAACATAACTCACCAAAATTCACATTCTGTTCAATGTCAACAAATGCTTCAAATACTCCTGTATATGTTTACATCAATCTTCCATTGCCAGGCATAATGCAGAGTTGTTTTTTTTTCTTCTGTAAACTAAATGAAACTAATTAATTACTTTTTCTAAGTGAGGGCAATGGCACTCTTTAGCATTCTTTGGAATGCATTCTCTTTTATGTGTTTGCTTTGTGGTTGACATGGACAATGTTTCCTTCCAGTAGTTTGGTACCAGCAGTTAATCAACTTAATTTTTTAAAGAATCCTTTTGGACAACAGTTACTTTCATTCTGTTTTTATACTTTTTGGATTGACTTCCAGCAAGCTTTAAAGCAAAGAATAAAATACCTGATTTCCTCGTGCACAGTACTGCTATTTTATGGTTTCATCTGATTATTTCACCTAATTCATCATGTTGGTTGCAATGTCTGATCATACTATCCTGTTCATAAAGCAAATCCTCCAGAAGCTTGCCAAATTGGCATCCCATGGAGATAACAGAACTGAAAGGCACTCTTTGCAGCACTATCCAAACAACATGCCATTGTGCTTTTATATCCTTGTGGAAGGATTTCAAGTTTAAGCTTACAAGGGGCAACCATGTCAGGCACAGTCTACACTACAACCTTTTTCTGGCATAGCTATTTCAATCACAGCTGTATTGAGGGATGATTTCCGACCATCACAACAGCGCCAAGAAAAGGTACTAACATAGATGCACTTAAACCAGCAAAAGTGCACTTTGTTCATATAGCTAATTTCACTTGGGGGTGGAGGGTGAGGGTGGTAGTGGTGGTGGTGTTAAAACAAACTCTATCAGAAAAAGCAGAATTTTGCTATTATCAGGTACATCCATGCTAGAAGCCCTTTACTGTATTATTATTCAAGTATTTACACTAGTAAAGCCTTCCAAGTATAGAGTTAGCTTCGTGCAAGCAATATCTTCTCACAGAAGATATGTAAACCAGCCCATTCTTATCTTCTTAATGCTTCTCACAGAAACATAGATGCATTCAAAAATTACCTGCACCCTCCCTTCTCTTTCTTTTCTCTCCCTTGTAGATAGTGTTAATGTTTTCTATTGTAAAACTGGCAGATGTTCTTAGTTATTAGCTAAGAGTAGCATAAGCCATTTTACCAAGTTAGTAATAAAAAAAGACTCTTGCACAAATTATTGCTAAAAAACAAAAGAAAAAGAACCAAATTGCACGCATTTGAACTCAGTCAGGAAAATCCTAGAGAAGTATCTTCAAAAGTGGAAAGCTGCTTACAGACAGAGATTTAATACGCAATTGTAATATGATAATTATTTTCCAGCTGAATGTCTTTGATGAAAGTTATACCAGAAATGATGACAAGGCTGCAACGAACGCATTTGTCTGTTTCACAGGCTGTCAAGAAAAGCTAGATGAACTACATACTGGAAAACTTGTACGTATAATTATCAATTCTGTATCAGCTGCTCAGATGCCAGTAGCCATTTCTTTTCAATAGGATAGAAGTCCACATTTTCTTGTTGTATAATGGACAGAATTCAAAGCCCTTTGAAGTCAATGGGAGTTTTCCCAACAAATTCAGTGGCCTTCAGATCAGTTCTAGTAATGGTAATAAAGAGCCAGAAAGTGAATAAAATATTTCTTCACCCCAGTGGGCTTGCTGATCATACTGTGAAGCTGATATACTGTCTTCTCTTTCACCCCCCGCTTTTCTCATTTCATTGGAAAGAATTTCTTCCTTCTTTCCTTCCTTCCTTCATTCCTTCCTTTTTAAAGTTTAAGACCAGTTTTAGAGTAGATGTACCATGTGGTTAAAACAAGAGAATTTGGAATATAATTTGTCCCCTGTTCACCTTGCAATTGAAAATTAGCACAGGTTAAATGGAATAAAATGACACATGGATGGCCAGTGGCCCAGTATGAGCTGGGTAGCTGGAAGGAGGGTGGCCAGGATGTGGCCGGTGAGTTCGGAGGAGGCAGGGGAGGGGACGGGGATAGCAGGGGGCAGAGGGTGGGCAGCAGGGTGGTGGGGGAGGCAGCGGGTGGAGTGGCAGGAGGGTGGTGGGGGGCAAGGTGTTGGAGGACCATGGCCACCTTGGCCCAGATCTCCCACCACTGCTCTCTTGACAGAACGGCCAACTGAACACTCAGTCTGTCAACAAAGGGCCCTCCAGAGTGTCTACACAGCTTTTCTCTTTGACAGAAACTGTCAAGAAAGGTGTTATTCCTCATTGAAGTGAAGCAGAACGCTGTCAGCAGAAGTGCCGAGTTTTGTCGACAGATGGTCAACAAAATGTATTTTTTGTTTAGACATTCTGTGAGTTTTTGGGTTTTGTCAGCAAAACTCTGTAGTGTAGATGTAGCCATGAGGTTTCCCTATTTCTAAATAAGCCAACCACTGTTCTGAAATTATTTTGAAATAGTGTTTGCATTGTGTAGATTCTAGCTAAGATATTTTGAAATAACAGGGAAATAGAAACTGATTTAGAACTTGCAAAATCTTAACTTAGACATGTTTTATCGTTAAGAAATATTCGTAGGTTATAGTCACTCCTTGGCTCCCTGGAGAACTTAATATTTCTCTGAGTATCATCCCAAGATGTATTTACATGCTCCCAGACCTCTGAAGGAAAATATCCTTGTCTCCCACATGTATTCCAAATGGGGTTCATTAACCAGCCTCCTGCCACAAGGAATGGAAACCAGAAACAAAGAGCAAACAAGCCCTAGAGAAAACACCCCATAAGGAAAGATTCTTGAAAACAAACCCTGGTCTATTCTCAAATTACCCAGTCATGCTCAGAGGCTGGGTCTATACTAGCCAGCTACTTAGGATGAAGCCGGCACAACTTTGAAGTAGCCCATCAGAACCTGCTCCCATGGACAGTCCCTTGACTGGCCCTTGGAAGGGAGGGGAGGAAGTGGAGGAACACACAAAGGAACCGCCCACAGGGACACAGCATCCACAGATGGGGGACAGGGAAAGGGGCCCTAGTGCCACAGGGGGTGTGGGGCACAGGGCTGTGTCCAGTACTCACTGCTGTACTCTCTTTTCCCCATGTTTCTGCAGCCACACCATCTGAGGGTTGGAAGAGCTGGGGACCATCAGTGGTCCCAGACTCTGCGGACGAGGAGCCCCAGCAGGCCTCAGACCCAGAGACCAGCCCCGAGGCCAGCCCCACATCCCAGAGGAAACTGAAGGAGCTAGTCCTTGGGACCACCGAGGAGTGGTCCACCAGTGAAGAGGGGCAGATCCTCATTGAGCTCCCATCCCAGAGCTCCAGCCACGTATCTGGCTGACGGGCATCTCCTGACCATGGCAGTGGACCATCAGGTAAATACCCCACAGGGGTCACATCCCCGGGCTGTGGGGTGGGGCACCAGACATGACCGGAGGCTCCCCACACTCCCAGCAGACCCCAGACTGCCACAACCCAGCTACAGCATGGCCCCAGGACGGCAGCATGGCTGCCAGTGCCCATCAGCACCTGCTCTCACAGATGGCACCATGCTATACCCCAGGGGGGAATGGGTGGGAAAGCCAACCATGCAATGGGGCCACCCATTGGGACACCGCACCCACAGATGGGGGACAGGGGATGAGAACCCAGTGCCCATGGGGAGACAGGGGGCATGGGCCACAGCACAGTACTAACACCTGTCTTCTCCCTCCCTCCCCATTTCCACAGCCAGACCATCTGAGGCACCAGACAACCAGGCACCATCTGTCATCCAGGAGAGCCCCCCAGGGCCCAGGGACTGCCAGCACCCCGAGACACCACAAGTACGAGGATGGGCCCGCCCCTGCCAGACCCAGGGGACTGCCACGATGGACCCCCCAGCTCCTGGCGACTCTTCAGCAGCAGGTGGAGATAGCCCAGGACAGGCTTCACCATGACTGGGAGGAGGCTTCCTGGCACCAGGCAGCATGACAGGAGTTCAGGGGGGTCTTCAGGGACATTGTGGGGTCATTCCAGGAGGCTGTGGCATGGCTTCTGTCCCCTGCTGCCCTCCTTGCTGCCCTCCTCGCTGCCTGCCTGCAGCCTCACTTGCTTCCACACTTGCCAGGGACCTAGGACTGAAGCCTGCAGGGACTGAAGACTGGGAAGGGGAAGTAGCCTGGCCCTACCAGCCAGTCCTCCCCGCTCCCAGACAGCCATGCCAGGGACAACGGATGTGGGGGACCATGACCCAAGCCCACCGGGTGTCTTGCCCATCCATCCACTGCCCCAAATAGATGGGTCAACAACCAGCCCATCCACTGGCTCCTCCATGTATATAATTATCGTCCCCATGTATATATAGTTATCTCCCCCATGTATATAGTTTCGATTTGTTGTGCAGAAATCATAGTCGACAGTTAACAGTTAATCAGTAGTTCAAAGGTTTTTTTCCCACACCCTTGTGAGACGTGTGCGGGTGGTGAGGGCAGTGTGCAGGTGGCCTGTCAGGGATGGCCAGGGAGGCACTCACTGGGCCCCCAGATCAAAATGTGCCCACAGGGCCTCTGGGACCCGGACCCCCTCCACATAGGATTGGTGATTGGGAGTGGCAGCCAGCTAGGGGTAGCCATGCTGGCATTGATTGCCCACCCCAGACAAAGGCCTCCCCCTTGCTCTCCATGATGTTGTGGAGCATGCAACACATGCCCACAACTTGGGGGATGTTCTGCAGGCCGACATCCAGAAGGGTGAGGAGGCAGCACCACCAGTCCTTCAAGAAACCAAAGGTCCACTCCACCACCTGGAAGGCATGGTTCAAGTGGCCATTAAACTGCTCCTGGCTGGCATTGAAGTGGCCAGTGTATGGGCACTTGAGCCAGGGCTGGAAAGGGTATGCCACATTTGCCATGAGGCAGAGGGGCACAGTGGAGTCCCCCATTAGGATCCCCCACTGGCGAATGTAGGTCCCGGCCTCCAGCTGGTGGAACAGGCCTGAGTTCCAAAACATGCGGGCATCATGGGTGCAGCCGGGCCAGCCCACATACACATCCTGGAAGAAGCCCTGGCTGTCCACCATGGCCTGCAGGACCACCAAGTAGTAGCCCCCTCCCCAGTTTATATATCATTCCCCACCATGGTCTGGGGCATGGATAGGGATGCGGGTCCTCTCCAGGGCCCTGAAGCAGTTGGGGAACCCCATGGTGGAAAAGCCTGTGTCGGCCACTTCTAGGTCCCCCACTCAGATGACCCTGTGGAGAAGCAGGGTATTGAGTGCATGGACCACCTGTGGGGAGGGGACATGAGCACCCATGAGGGTGTGCAGGGTGCTCCATTCCTCCCAGGGCATCCCTCCCAAGCACTCTCCTCCAGAGCACTCCCCAGTCTTCCCCCAGGAATCCCTCCTGGGCACCCCCCCCCGATGCCCCCTCTATCCAGGTCCCCCTCCCCAGCCCCCGACCCTCCCATGGGTGCATGCCTCATCCTCCTTACCTCCATGATGAAGGCCCCGACTGCGGCCTTGCCCACACCAAACTGTTGGCCATGGAGTGGTAGCTGTCTGGAGTGGCCAGCTCCCAGACAGCTATGGTGACCCTCTTCTCAACAGAGAGGGCGCACCACATCCAGGTGTTCTGACGCCTTAGTGAAGAAGCCAGCCACTGGCAGAGCTTGAGGAAGGTCTTCTAGCACATGTGGAAGTTCTGCAGCCACATGTCTTCATCCCTCTCCCCCATTACCAGGTTCTCCCTCCGCTCCAAGTTGGTGGGATAGCTCCAGAGGCGGCGGAGCACCTGGCAGGGGGTGGGAGGGAAAACAGGGGAGCCCAATGATCTGGGGCATCCCCATCTGCCCCCAGGGAGTCCTCCCGTACCAGGAGCCGCTGGGCAGCTTCCTGTGCAACACTTAGCTGGGTTTTTGCTCCCCAGATGACAGCCTGGAGGGCTTCCAGCTGCTGCTGCTGCTGGGTGTCCATGGCTGCTTACAGTGAGTGTGCAGGTCTGGTGTCAGCTCCACAGGACTCGTGCTGTGCAGGCTGAGTGTGTCTGGTAAGGGCCCTTTAAAGGAGCATCTTGCTGTTGTCCCAGAAGAGCTAATCCACCCCGTGACCACATCCACAGGCTTTCTTGGCCACTTATTTCGAAAGGGGCCACTTGTGTGTGTAGACACTCTGATTTTCCATCTGGGGCAGCCCCTTTGGACATTCCCCATCGCTACTTCGACATTGAACATCGACAGCACCAGCCCCAGAGGATGCACTTCAAAGTAGCTTATTTCAATGTCATTAATTCGAAATAGGCCACTTCAACGTGGCGTTCTAGTGTAGACGTAGCCAGATTGTCACAGTTCTACTTCTATACCTTGCAAACCAAGAGGAGGGATGTGAATGGCAGAGACCGGTCAGGGTGGATACAAGTTTTACATTTTCACTTACATGGCCACAACCACATAAGCTATATGATTATTATAATATACAAAGAAAATCCTTTCTAAAGGCTACCTATCCACCAACAGTGGAAGGCTACGTCTACACGTGCAGCCAACATCGAAATAGGCTATTTCGATGAATAACGTCTACACGTCCTCCAGGGCCGGCAACGTCGATGTTCAACTTCGACGTTGCTCAGCCCAACATCGAAAAAGGCGCAGCGAGGGAACGTCTACACGTCAAAGTAGCACACATCGAAATAGGGATGCCAGGCACAGCTGCAGACAGGGTCACAGGGCAGACTCAACAGCAAGCCGCTCCCTTAAAGGGCCCCTCCCAGACACAGTTGCACTAAACAACACAAGATACACAGAGCTGACAAATGGTTGCAGACCCTGTGCCTGCAGCATAGATCCCCAGCTGCCGCAGAAGCAGCCAGAAGCCCTGGGCTAAGGGCTGCTGCCCACAGTGACCATAGAGCCCCGCAGGGGCTGGAGAGAGAGCATCTCTCAACCCCCCAGCTGATGGCCGCCATGGAGGACCCAGCAATTTCGACGTTGCGGGACGCGGATCGTCTACACGGTCCCTACTTCGACGTTCAACGTCGAAGTAGGGCGCTATTCCTATCTCCTCATGAGGTTAGCGACTTCGACGTCTCGCCGCCTAACGTCGAAGTTAACTTCGAAATAGCGCCCGACGCGTGTAGACGCGACGGGCGCTATTTCGAAGTTGGTGCCGCTACTTCGAAGTAGCGTGCACGTGTAGACGCAGCTGAAGAGAAAGAGCTTTGCACTATCACTGGCTTCACTTCCCTTGGATATCTAAATTCTGAGCAATTTGAATGGCTCTGCACTGACTCTTATGCCCTTGGGAGCTGCAGGACCAGCATAGGAATAAAGGTACAACTGCTTTTTTATGAACAGATTCCCTATTGCATGCTAGCCAGCCACTGAGTTGTCTTCAGTCACTGTGGCTGATTAACAGCAACTGTCCTGAAAGGAAAAACAACTTCTCTTGTTCTCATATTTATTATTAAATGAACTACTGAAACAATCTATGCAAGTTAACTCCAGAACAAAATAAAGCAGAAAAATAATGTGGCAAGCCTGACCTCAGTTATTTCTATTTACAACTGCATTCTTTCTTCCCTTCTATTGTGATATTCTGAGAATTTGACAACCACCATAGAGGTTTGTCATAGCAGCATTTGTAACTCAGCTTACAAGAGAACATGTGACTTTGAGAGACCTTAGTGCTCATGGAATTACTTAGCTTGTAGGTGAACATGGAAGAATTACAATGCACTCTTCTCCCTAGCAACCCCTAAAATACCTGCAAAATGTTGCTGTTATCTAGCAATTGTTAATAAAGAGAAGTCATGTTTGCCAGGCTGCAGTTGGGAAATAAACCAATGGGATATGCCTTGCTGGATCCCTGCTAGCAAGGATGGAGGTGGGAGGAGGCACATGCAGAGCAGGTGCTGGGGTTTTTAATGCAGAATGGGGGCATTGGAAGCACTTAAGGCTGCATTATATCTATTCCTTCACTTACTGAGGTTTGGGGTCCAGAATGTCGCATTGCTTCTTTCCATGAAGGCAATCTCCCCACAAGGTGCAAACAAGTGAGTGCAGGGGGAGCTACTGTAAACCTCTGGCACCAGGGGTTCACCCTTCTCCCTGCTTTTTCCCTGCCCACAGTTCATATGTGAGTCCTGTGAATGAACTCATTTTCCAGGCCACAAACCCAAACAAGCAAGTTTCCAGGGCCACACAGCCAGGGAAAGCACGTCTTAGTTACACTTTCCCTGCCTGCTGTCCAAAAAACCTACTTATTGGTGGGAACTTCCTTCAGAAAAAGTTGATATTAAGCAGCATGTTTATTGCCACTGTTCAAATTCTTGTAAGGGACTGATTCTCAAAAGTATGTTGCCATTAACCACAAGTTGCTAATATCAAGACTACTATTAAGTGGAATCTATTGTAATACTTTTCATTAATAAAGAAGAGCAAGACTACATCTCCAGGAGTTTGCCTAGTGATGAGCAGATCCCAGAAGAAAAAAAAAGTATTTTTTTGTTTGTTTCAGTTATGCCGCTAAGAGTGAAAATTAAGTTGTAAAGAATTCCAAACTTCTCATAGTTGCTGAACAGATGTCGAAATAGTTATATAAGTTAGTCTCCGTAGAAGTGAAAATACTGATAACTTTTTTTGGCTCTGGTCACACTTGGCCAAAACTTTGAAATGGCCATGCAAATGGCCATTTCAAAGATTACTAATGAGGCACTGAATTGAATATTCAGCATCTCATTAGCATTTGGCCGCTTCTGGCCGTGGCGCTTCAAAAGTGCCGCTTTGGAACACATGTGGCTCGGGACAGCTACACGGGTCCTTTTTGAAAGGACCCCGCACCTTCTGAAATCCCCTTATTCCTCTCAACTGAGGGGAATAAGGGGATTTCAAAACGTGTGGGGTCCTTTCGAAAAGAACACCTGTGTAGCAGTGCCAAGCCATGCACGTTCGAAAGCAATGCTTTCAAAGCGCCACAGCCTGAAGTGTCCTAATGTTAATGAGGCGCTGAAGGCTCTTGAGTAATCTTTGAAACGGCCATTTGCATGGCCATTTTGAAGTTTTGGCCAAGTGTGGCCACAGCCTTTGGCTTACTTTGAAAATGTTGCTTATCTTCCTATAGAACGAACAATTCCAGAGAAATGTAGAAAAGAAAACATATCGGTGTAATTTAAACCATTTCCATTTCAAATATTAAGTTCCCTTTAAGACAAAGGTTTGAACTGGATTTTATTTCATTGTGTTTGTATAGACTCACCTACTCATCCCCAGCAGGTCTGCTAATGAGTTGTGTAAGCAGTGATTTCAGTTCAGCCAAAAGGAATAAAAAAGTGCTAGAGGCAAAGATTTTTGTCAGATAAATCTCTTGAGCTACTGCTTAGTGATATATGGGCTATTTGTCTAAATAGGTAAAACAACCTGTATCTGGAAATCAATTTCTTCTTAATGCCAACAACCAAAGTATTAAGTTAATGCTCTTACATATTTGCAGGCGCTTCTTGACCACCTCCTTTTAGTAAGACTTATTTAAAGTGAAGGGCTTCTTTACAATGAATGTACTATCATAAAAATCATTTGTAATAGAAACAATGTCTACAGCACAAGTTATATAGCACTTTGTATATAGCACTTTCTTCAGTAAAGAAACAAACAGCATAGACTTCAAACCTTCTAGAGACAGCTTATCATCATGTATAATATATATAGGGTAAGATTTCCTGTGAGAGATAATTAATAGTTCTTGTGATCAAAATGGAAACAGGGAACTATATGAATAAGAAATTAAAGGAGACACAACTGTAACTACCTCCTATATGTAAGAATGACAAAGATATGTCTTGGGAAAAAATCCACACATAGGTGAAAAGTGAGAGAGCTGGACTCAATCTTACAATAAAATTAAAAGCTGTGTCTTCACATAAACGCCCTTTCGAAAGGGCAAAAATCAAAGTTCGGCTTTCGAAAAAGCGGCCATCAAAAGAGAGCACCCACCGCCATTTTTCAGATCGGCGTTCTGATCTGCTTTATTGAAGAGTCGCCCTGGTCTTTCGAAAGAGAGCGTCCACAGAGCTCCAAGCTCTCTTTCGAAAGAAGAGGGGCAGGAAATGCTGCGGAAGGGGTCCCATGGCTGGCAAGCCCTTCCGGGGCCACAGCCAGCTGCCTCCTTTAAAGGGCCCCTCCCTCCACCCTCCCCTCCGCACGAACCAAGTGCTGCCCAGCCTGTTCCTGCCCGGCAGAGCCCACTCGTGCCCGTGGAAGCCTAGCAACAGCTCCTGCAGGCAGATGCCCTCATTATGGACACCCTGCTGGCAGTGCTGTGCTCCCTTGCTGCAGCTGCACCCAAGTTCATCTGGTGGCTGCAAGGTCCCCCCGGGGTCATGGGGCTTCCCCCCGGTTCACCGCCGGGCACCTCCCTGGGTGTCCCAATGCCTCTGGACCCACCCCAGCAGCACCAACTGGTGGGAGCGCGTGGTGCTACAGGAATGAGGCAAGGAAAGGTGGCTGCGGAACTCCCGCGTGTCGAGGCAGACCTTCCACGAGATCTGCCACTGGCTCACCCCCGCACTCCGGCACCAGGACACCTGCATGCGGCCAGCCCTCACCCTGCAGAAACAGGTCGCTATCGCCTTCTGGAAGCTGCCCACCCGGACTCCTACTGCTCTGTGGGACAACAGTTCAGGGTCGGCAAGGCCACTGTCGGGGCTGTCCTTATGGAGGTAAGGCGGGGCCGGGTGGCGGGGGGCTGGGGCAAGGGGAACCTTCCCCTGCAAAGTGCCATATAGGAGGGGGGCAGGGGCTGCATGGGCCGGGGCTGGACGGGAGAGGGGCAGAATGGGCCCAAGGTGAGGGGCGATGGCCGCCACACCCGCACTAGAGCATGTGTTCCCCTTCCCCCTCTGCAGGTCGTCAGGGCCATCAATGTGATGCTACTCCATAGGGTTGTCTGCCTGGGGGATGTGGACAACACAGTCACCAGCTTCCTGGACCTGGGCTTCCCGAACTGCATCAGTGCTTTGGTTGGCACACACATCCCCATCCGTGCCCCACCACACAGCACAGGGCCAGTACATCAGCCAGAAGGGCTACCATTCGGTGGTGCTCCAGGCACTGGTGGACGTGAGGGTATGGTTCACCAACCTCTATGTGGGTTGGGCTGGCTGCACCCACAATGCCTGGGTCTTCCAGAACTCCGGCCTCTGCTGCTGCATGGGGGCTGGCACGTTTGTCCCCCAGAGGGAGATCCCAGTGGCTGAAGACATCACCATGCCGCTCTGCATGGTGGCAGATGAGGTGTGCCCCCTACAGCTGTGGCTCATGAGGCCCTACACAGGACACCTTGACCCCACCCGGGAGGCATTCAATGAGAGCCTCAACCATGCCTGCAATGTGGTGGAGAGGGCCTTTGGTCACCTAAAGGGGCGGTAGAGGTGCCTCCTCACATGCCTGGAGCTCGTGGTCGCCAATGTGCCCCAGGTTGTGGGCACCTGATGCATCCACCACAACATTATGGAGGGAAAGAGGGGTGCCTATGTCCCTGCAGGGGGCCCTCCAGAAGGCGCTGTCTATGAGCAGCTGAGCACCGTCCCCATCCGCCAGGCCCACTAGGACAGCCACCACATCCGGGAGGCCCTCAGGCAGGCTTTAGCCGACGGCCACCTCTGACCTGCACGCACGACCACATCCCTCACACATCCATCACCCACCATCCCTGCCACCCCCCAGCCCCATGCCCACCAGCACCACACCCTCATCCACCACCCACCATCCACCAAGGAGCACAGCATGGGGTGGTGAACAATAAACAAACTTTATGTCGAACTGCGTGTTGGTAAATATGTACAGGGGAGCCTAATTTGGAGGGAGCATCTAACTTGGAGGGAGGAGGGGAGCATGTAACCTGAGGGGGAGGGGGGCACTCATTCCGGGGCAGGGGTGGTGGGCCATGAGTCCTGTCGGCCCCTGGAGCCCCTGCTCCCCCAGGTGCAGGGTCCCTGGTGGCAGGGGGAAGGTGCTGGTAGCACCAGCAAGTAGCAGTGGCGGGTAAGCCTGGTGGTGGCGGCGCGGGCAGGCTCAGTGTGGGCAGCGCGGTCAGGCTCAGGGGGGGCGGTGGGGGCAGGCTTGGGGGGGTGGCAGGGGTGGGGGCAGGGCCAGCAGGGGGAGTCACCTGCGGGGCCAGGAGGTGGGCCATAGTGGCTGTGTGCTCCTGGACAGCCTGGCCAATGCCCTGCAGAGTGTCCAGCATCCTGTCCCAGGCCGCCCTCTGCCACTTCATGTTGGCCTGGGCTAGCTGGAGGTGCTTTTCAGCCACCTCAGCCTGACGCTGGCTGGCTGCATCTTCCCTGGCCCTCTGGGGGGCCCTCCTGCCATGGCCCCAATGGCGCCCTGCCTGGGGTGGCGTCCGGACGGCTGCAGCTCGTGGGCTGTCCGGTACGAGAGACAGTGCAGGGCTCTCCTGGCCCCCGGATGGTGTGGCTGTGTGGAGAGGAGGAGAGCATGTCAGTAGTGTGCCCCAAAAGGAGGGGATCCGGCTGTGGTATACCTGCCCACACCCACCCCATGAGGCCCCCGCCCCCACAAGGAACACTGACCCCCCAGGGAGCAGTGACCCACCCCCCACCCTCCCTTGAGACTGGGCCTCCCAGCCTGGGTGGGATTTCAGGGGTCTGCCCCGCAGGTGGCCCTTCCCAGCCTGTGGTATGTGGGCCCCAGGAGCCGTCGGGCACCAACCAGCCACCACCCCTGCACGGCTTACAGTGCTGTCCACTCAGGGCAGATGCTGGGTGTGGCTGATGTGCCACCGCAGGGTGCCGCATCCCATGTGGGGGCTGGCCTGTGTACGGCCTGGGACCACCGGTCTCATGTGCAGGTGCCTAGCTGTTGCATTGCCCCCATCCTTGTAGTAGGTATGCACCCCTCCCTGTACCTACCAGAGGGTCCCCTGGTGACGTCCAGAGATGTGTGGCCCTCGGTCACCCAGCTGGAGGAGCAGGAGCGGATGAGGATGGTGAGCTCCCCCTCCTCGCTTGACCACTCAGAGGTCCCCTCGCCCTCTGGGGTCCCTGATCAGGGCTGCTCCTCCGCCTGCACCGGCTGCAGCTCCTCCCCAGAGATGTCCAGGAAGGCTGCAGGGGGGAACTCTCCTGGTGCCCCAGGATGCTCTGGAACTCCCGGTAGAAGGGGCAGGTTGCTGGACCTGCCCTGGAGCATCTGGCCTGGTCCCTGGCCTGGGCATATCCCTGCCGAAGCTCTTTTACTTTGGAGCGTACCTGGTCTGGGGTACGCTCTGGGTGGCCCCTGGTGCGGAGGCCTGTTGCCAGGTGGCCAAAGGCTGAGGCATTACGCCGCTTGATGTCCATGTGGCACAGGACCTCCTCGTCCTGCCAGAGGCCGAGGAGGTCCCGACCTCCCATTCCATCCAGGAGGGAGCTTGTGTTTTTTTCTCCCCCTGGGAGCCCTGGGAGACTGTAGAGGGCTTGGAGTGGGGGCCGTGGGGCTCACAGGGGATCTGGCTGCTGGCCATGGCTGGATCATGCAGCTGGAGCTCATGTGCATGCTGCTCCTAGCACGCTCTCAGCTTCCTGCCATGGGTTTTCTGTGTGTGTGCAGCTTTAAAGCAGCCAAAAGCAGGGACCATACAGTCCCACTCCTGCCAGCTGGAGCAGCCCTGCGCTCCAGCTGATCGGTGCCATGGCAGACCTGTATTTCGAAAGAGCGGACTGTGGAGCATCTACATGCATACTCTTTCAATTTATTATTTTGAAAGGGAGAGATCTTCCTCATACGGGATTGGGGTTCGGATTTCGATTTCCGAGCCCTGTACTTTCGATTTTCTTTTGAAAGACGGGTTTATGCGTGTAGACGCTCCTCCCTCTTTCGAAAAAGGGCCTCCTTTTTTGAAGTTTTTTGCACGTGTAGACACACATAAAGTGTGTGCTAAATTCTAGTGGGATTCCTCAGGAGTTTTAAGTTGGGTGCATGTTTAGTTGCTTCCTACATTGAAGCCTTATTGTCAAGCCATGTGTAGCTTTTAGGAAAATGAAGGGGTGGGGGGGAAACAATACACACTAATTTGTGAAACTGAAAAATTCTGCTTCCAAAATCCTATCTGGGAAAAAATAGATCAGCTGCCTAGTGAGATATATGAAGACTCCTGAATGTTAGAGCTATTTCTCCAATTAACTGTATTATTAGGGTTATTTCTATGCTCGTTAGCTTACAGTAACATAGGTCTACTGGTGCAGTTGCACCACTGTAAGGTTGCTTGTGTTCACACTCTATGTCAGTAGAAGAGAGCTCTCCTGACGACACAATTAAACCACCACAAAAGTAGTTATGTTGGCAGGACAAGCTCTCCTGCTGACATAGCACTGAGCACGCTAACACTTTACTTAAAAAAGCATTAATGCCAACATGGCCCATGTCAGCTTTTGGTGGTGCTGCTAACTTGCTCTGGTTCCAGTGACTCAAGCAAAGGGAATTGATACAGTTGCTGAGACATAACCATAACTAGACCTGGATGAACTGACAGAACCTCAGCTTCTGAAGGGAATTTCTTCTATAAATTAAAAAGAAAAAAAAAAAGATGTGAAGGGTTTGGTATCATAGGTGATTAGGAAAGAAAACGACAAATTAATTTTAATGTTGATAAATGCAAAGCAATGCACATGGGAAAAAATAATCCTAATTAAACATACAAAATGATGGGGACTAATTTCAACATAACTACTCAAGAGACAGATCTTGGAGTCATTGTGGAGACTTCTCTGAAAACATCAACTCCAGTATGCTGCAGAAGTAAAATAAAATATTAGGAATCATTACAAAGTGATGGAAAATAAGACAGTTAATATCTTACTGCATCTATATAAATCCACGGCACACACCCACATCTTGAATATTACAAGCACAATATCTTATTATCTTTATGTAAATCTATGGTAGACCTGCACCTTGACTAATGCATACAAATGTGGTCACCTCATCTCAGAAAAGATATATTGGCATTTAAAAAGGTTCAGAGAAGGCCAACAAAAATTAGTAGGTGGTTGGAACAGGTGTTAGGTGAAGAGAGATTAAAAAGACTGGGACTTTTCAATGTACAGGAGACTAGAGACTTAGAGACACACCAGGAGAGAGTGATGGACAAAATCAAGGAAGAAGTAGAAGGGATATCTGTGCATGGGATGAGAATCCACAGCTTGAGATTCACAGATGGTACAGTTTTCCGTGAAGAATATGAAAAGAAGCTAGCAAGAATGGTGCAGGTTCTAGTCAAGGAAGGGAAGTGATATGGACTGATCATGAACATTGACAGAACAGAAACAATGGTATTTGGAGATAAGGAAATAGGAAGGAAGATCAGTGTAGATGGGATCGAACTAAAACATGAATGTGTACGCTCCAAAATATCTGTTAGTCTATAAGATGCCAGGGAACTTCTTGTTGTTTTTGAAGACACAGACTAACTCTGCTACCCCTCTGATATTTGGGATCAAATTAGAGTACAGAAGTGCATGTACCTGGGGAGCAATATAATGTATGATCCGGACTGTAAGAAGGAAGTAGTGACTAGAATAATGAAAGCAAGAGTCAGTTTGAAGGCGATAGATAAGATATGGAAAAGGAAAGTAATTAGCTTAGGAATGAAGCTGTGCATCTTGAAAACAGCAGCATATGGTACAAATGTGAGACAATCATGATAATGAAAGATTCAAAGAGAATGATATTGGCATTTGAGAGGAGTTGTTATAGAAAGGTCCTGAGATGCAGAAGGTCGCCAATGAGAAATTATATAAGATACAGCCGAAAGAGAACTTACTGCAGAAGGTTACACAAAAAAAGTTACAGATATTCAGGCATATCTGTAGAATGAACCATGAATGAAAAATCAAGATCCTGGTATCTGGCAAAAATGGGTGGCTCAAGTAGACAAGACAGACACCACAGAGAATGGGTAGATGATAAAGTAGATTGGTGTGGAGCTAGACTACAGAAATTAAGCCAGTCCACACTGGATAAGGAAAGATGGAAGAAAATAGGGAGGGAGGCATCAGACATCAGTGGGCACTGAGGCCATGGTTGTTGATGATGGTGAAGGTGGGATATGGCAGAGGTCTATAAAAGCATGATAGGTATGGAGAAAGTGAATAGGGAATATTTATTTACTTGTTCCTATAACATAAGAACTAGGGGTCACCAAATGAAATTAATAGGTAGCAGGTTGAAACCAAACAAAAGGAAGTTTTACTTCACACAGCACACAGGCAACCTATGGGACTCCTTGCTGGAGGATGTTGTAAAACCATGATTTTATTAGCTTTCAAAAAAGAGCTAGGTAAATTCATGGAAGTTAGGTCCATTAATACTTATTAGCTGTGTCTACACCTGCATTCTTCTTTCGAAAAAGGTATGCAAATGAGGTAAATACAATGCAAATGAGGTATAAATTTGCATATCTAACACCTCGTTTGCACATTCTTATTTCAAAATAGCCTCTTTTGAAAGAAGAAAGCCAGTAAGCTATGTCTACACTAGTCAAAATACTCTGAGCATATGGGAATAAGGGGACTTTGAAGTAGGCGGGGTCCTTTCAAAAAGGAGCCCAGTCTGGATGAGCCACATGGCGGCAAGCTATGTCAATTTCAAAGTGCTGTAGCCACCCATATGCTAATGAGGCACTGAATATGTATTTCAGTGCTTCATTAGTAAACTTCAAAATGGCCATTTGTGTGGCCATTTCGAAGTTTTTGGCTAGTGTAGGCACAGCTGTAGGGTGTGTCTACACTTGCATTCCTCTTTCAAAAGAGGCATGCAAATGAGGTATCAATTTGCATAGTCAGCACCTCATTTTCATATTATAATTTCAAAAACGCTTCTGTCAAAAGAAGAAAGCCAGTGTAGACTCTTCTCTTTCAAAAGTAAACCCATCTTTGAAAGAATCCTTCTTTCCTTTATTTGATGGGAAGAAGGATTCTTTCGAAGATGGGGTTTACTTTCGAAAGAGCAGTGTCTACACTGGCTTTCTTCTTTCAAAAGAAGCTCTTTTGAAATTAGAATATGCAAATGAGGCGCTGAATACACAAATGTATGCCTCATTTGCATTATCAATTTACCTCATTTGCATACCTCTTTTGAAAGAGGAATGCAAGTGTAGACACACCTGTATAGACACTGCAGTTTCAAAAGTAAACCCCATCTTCGAAAGAACCCTTCTTTCCATAAAAAAAAAGGGAAGAAGGATTCTTTCAAAGATGGGGTTTGCTTTCGAAAGAGCAGTGTCTACACTGGTTTTCTTCTTTCAAAAGAAACTATTTTGAAATTAGAATATGCAAATGAGGTGGTCAGATATGCACATTTGTGCGTTATTTGCATTTTTTAACTTGCCTCATTTGCATACATTTTTGAAAGAGGAATGCAGGTGTAGACACAGCCATTGGGTAGAATGGTGTCTTTAGCTCTGGTGTCTCTGTTTTTCAGCACCTGGAAATGGATGACAGAAAAGGAATCACTCAGGCTGTGGCCACACTAGCTGCTCATTTCAAAAACGATTTCAAAATGAGGGGCAATTTCAAAATGAGCAGGAGTGACTACACAGAAATTGCTCATTTTGAAATCAAATTTGAAATTAAAAAGCTTTCATTTCAAAATAGTTATTCCAGTCCCATGTTGGGAATAACACCTCCTTTCAATGTTAATTTCGAAATGAAATGTGTGTAGCCACTCCCTGTCTGCCAATTAGCAATGAAAAGTCCTCCACAGAGCTGGCCCCTCCCACCAACAGCCAGAGCTCTATGGCAGTCAGCTATGGGTGCCTTAAACCTGCAGGGACACAGAAACCCTGTGCAGAACGCTGAGTGTGCTGGCAGCTGTAGGAGCACAAGCTGGCCAGACAACACTCCCTAGCACCCCCAGAAAGTGACACCCCTCTGTGGCCAGACAGATGGCCAGCAGCCAAGATAACCCAGGATCCCCATGGAGCCAAGGGTTCCAGGTGGCGGGGCTCCCAGGGCTCTAGGCAGCCCCCAAAGAGGAGGGGGCCATCTGGCTGGAAGCCAAAGTCTGGGACCTGTTGGCTGTCTGGGGGGGGACAAGGACATCCTGCTGGGGATGGAGGGGCATAAGAGAAATGCGGACACCTTCACCCACCTTGCCAGCCACCTTGCCACAAGGGGCCACCCCCTCCGGCCCCCGACCAGGTCTTCTCCAAAACGAAGGAGCTGCGACAGGGCTGTGCCCGAGCAAGGGACTCAGCCTGTCAGTCAGGGGCAGCACCGGCCACATGTCCCTACTTCAGGGAGCTCCACCAGGTGCTGGGACCCAGGGAGGCTGCACCACCCGAGGAGACGCTGGACGCGGGGGAGCTGGAGAGGCAGGGCAAGGAACCCCAGCCAGAACCCTCGATGGCCACCACTACCTCAGGCCCTGAAGTACCTGCTGGCACTGGGGACAGTGACAGCAGGAGCGAGGGACCACTGTGCAGTGCCGAGCCCTCTGAAGGCCCTGGCCGGGCTACCTCCACCTGGGCCTCCCCTGAACCACCTGAGGAACCCCCAGGCAGGACCAGGCCTGGGGTGCCCTCGTCATGTGGTGGAAGAGGGGGAGGCAGTCCCAACACAGCTGGTATGGACCTGGGCACATGGTCATGGGCCAGGGACCCGGGGATGGCCTTCATTGCTGCTGGTGGGGGGCACATGGGGCCATGGGCTGCCATAAGGTTCAGAAGCCTGGGAGTGCTGGGGCAGCCACTCTAACGGCCCACGTTGACAGACCCCACAGAAGATGGGTCACCCCAGAGCCCCTCACCACAAGCAAGGTGGGATGGTGGTGGGGACAAGGCCACTGGCCCTTGGTACCCAGGCTCATGACTGATAGGGCACCACCCTCTCACCCTTATGTTTTCACAGCCTCCACATCTGCTAGCCACCCCAGCCCCCGGATGTGCCTGGGAGCCATGGGAGCTCTCTAACCTATAGGGGGTAGAAGGCACAGGCACCCATCATTGTGTGGCAGCATATAGGGGACCCCTTTCCCCGGGACCCCACTCCCTGGGTCCCCACTCCTTGGGACCCCCTCCCTGGGACCTTACTCCCCAGGGATCCACTCCTTGGGACCTCCCTCCATGAAACCCAACCGTGGGTGTGTGGCCCTGGGTACCTTACCTCGAGAAGGACGACCCTGACAGTGGCCTTCCCCACCCCAAATTTGTGGCCAACCAAGTGGTTGCTGTCTGGGGTGTCCAGCTTCCACACGGTGATGGCTTGTCGTTTCTCCAGGGGCAGCATGGGCCTCATGCAGGTGTCCTGGTGGCAAAGTGCTTGTGCCAGCCAATGTCACAGCTCCACGAAGGTGGCCCGAGTCATCTGGAAATTGTGGAGCCACTGGTTGTCACCCCACTCTCCGAGGACGATGTCATCCCACCATTCCTCATTGGTGGGGTACTGCCAGAAGCAATGGAGGGGCTGAAACAGGGGGTGCTCTGGATGCACCATGGGGGGAGACTGCAGGAGGCTGGCCATGTGTCGGGCAGCACATAGTGTCATATGGCATGCTGTCAGGATGTGCAACAGGCTGGCCATGATGTCCAAGGTGTCCCCATCAGTGAAGTGCCGTGGGTCCATGGCAGGCAGTGGTGTGGTGGCTAACCAAGGCTCTGCCGAGTGCTGTGCTGGAGGTCGCATGCTGCAAGCAGCCAGGGTCCTCAGCATGGGCATCCAGGGGGTGTTTGGAAGGGGCCCTTTAAGGAGTGGCTGGCCCATGCTCCAGGAAGGGCTTGTCTGCCATTCGACCCTGCCCTTGTCGTTTTCCTGCCCTGTGATTTCGAAATGAAGCTGTGGCCATGTAGCTGCTCCATTTCAAAATGATGGGGCGTGTTTTCAATGTTGTGGATCGCAATGTCAATCCACGTTTTGTGTGTAGTCACTTCCAAAGGACTCATTTTGAAGTGGCTTATTTCAAAGTGACAGAGAGGGATAAACCCTTTCGACGTCACTTCCTAGTGTGGCCACAGCCTCAATGATTGCGTTTTGTTTACTCCTTCTGGGGCATGTGGCATTCTCATATTCTTATGTTCTTAGGTGTTTATTGGGAATTCTCTCCTGATCTGAAAGCATCAAAGTAATGAATCTTTAACAAAGTCATAAATTCTCCAATCAGCCACTGCAGTTAAATAAACATTAGGACAACCAAAACAAAACAAAGTAAAATAAAATAAAATAACATGTGAGAACCTCATTGAGTTCAATGCGGGTACACTGATTCCCACCAACTAGAAATCTGACCCAAATATTTTAATCTTGAAAAGATCCTCATTTTTTCAACTTTCATTTTCTGGACTGTGAAGATGTTGTGATTTCTAGTTCTCTAGACAGCATCATGTCTTTCAGGCACTACAAGATCTGATTTTTTAATGTAAAAAAACCAAAGATTAAGAAAGAAAAAACTGCATGTTTTTTCAGACCTTAATAAGGAAACAAAATTTGGGTGCAAGCATATTTTACCCCTTTTCAAGTCTATTTTAAGACAAAAAACTATCCAATCCTAACCTATTTTTTAAGACTGCAACTGGAGTGCCATGAAATTCAATCTACCTGATTTTACAATGTAATTTATGGAACTGGCTTTTATATGATGCATTATACTAGAGGTTTACTTCTTTTATGTGTTACTTTTTGATTGATAGCAATGAAAGTATGAATTTACCTGTGGGTGGAGTCCAGTGTCTTTTGCCAGTGTGATCATTAATGTGAGCTCTTTTTAAAACAGAAAACTAGACTTTTCCAATATAGTTGACAACATCTTTTGATTTCAAATTATCAAAGTAAACACCACTATCCTTTTAAATTTGAAAATCAATTGTCCTGTCGAAGAAATGACAGAAGTATGCACTAAAGCGTGTCCATAAAATTCTGATACAATTCTTACTATGAATTGAATCTCTTTAGTACTGCAAAATAACTGACATAATTTTGATAAAGCAACATAATTCTTAATTATTTTGGTGAATTCTGTAAGTGGTGGAAATGATATTGTGAAGCTGTGAATTCCCTATTTCTTCATTCAGATAGTCAGATTCACAGAAGTCATCCATTATTCTTCATTTAGAAAATTAGAATGTTCCAACTATTTCATCATATCCAGAAGCTCAGCATTTGGGTATTTATATTTTCATTTACAGTAGCATTCTACTTGCTGTGGGGTCACCAGAACTCATGCCATGTAATAAGTCAGCTTACGGTATACTGAATTCACTAGCTCATTAAAAAGAAATCAGTGTATTCAACAACTAGAGGAAAAAAATTAAAACAGGGCTTATGATGTTTATTGTGTTTATGGGTTGCTATAAGTCATATAAAGTTCAGAAAAGTCACATGAAACTACTGCAAATTAAATCAGGCATTTGCAATATTTTCTAATGCCTTTTATCATGGCTGAACTGAGGCTTTTGAGGATCCAAGGCAAATGTGAAAGTGAGTCTCCCGCTCTTTTAAAAAATATTCTTGCTGAGGGAAAGACCAAAGGTGTGTGTAGGAGAGACAGCCTGCTCCACACTCACCTCACAGTGGTGGTATCTGTACGAGGGGACTGGGTCCAACTCCCAGCTCTGGGTGTTGACATCTGCCACATGCGAATCTTAGTCCCACTTCTGCTTGGCTTATCCGCCCACCATTCCATGATGGAATGGCAGATGGAACTGAAAGCTTCACTGTTTTTTCCAGGAGTAAGATCAAAAACTCCTTGAATGGGTGGCTGAGTAGTGGTTGTGGTTGCTTTGTTGTTGTTGCTATTTTGGGAGGGCGTGATTAGTTTTCATTCAAAAAATCAGGTGGCATCAGTATTTGAATGGGATCCAATGATGGAAACTCACATTCTAGTCCCAGATCTGCCACTGACTCATTGTCTATCTTAGAAAATTTCCTTGTGTCTCACTTTTCCCCCCTGTAGTCCACATTCCTGGGACATCAACAATAGACAGATCTCTTCCCCTTTAAAATAAAGAGGGGGATAAAATATAATGAATATTCACCCCATTCCTACAGCTCATGATTAAATAAAAGTACTATTGACATAAAGGAAAATTTTGTGTGATTCCAGATGGCAGGTCCAAAGCCTTTACACTGAACTCTAAAAAAGACCTGTGACTAACATTTGATGTTACCTTTTCAGAACTTTGGGACCATGTCTACATGGGAAGCCTCTGTAGACAGATATAACTGTCATAAGAGATTTCCCGGCGGGACCTCAGTCAACAGATCACATCTGCACATAAAAGCGGATTGAAACAGTAATCTGCTCTGTGAACAGAGAGCAGCCACACACCCCAGCCCTTTCTTGACAGAATGGCCTACTGGTGAACCAGAAGCTTTCTCTGTCAACAAAAAGGCCCTGCAACACATGGCTGTTTTGATGACAGAACACTGTCTAGAGAGGTGTTATACTTGAATAGGGAGAAGTATAACACTGTCAATAAACCATATTTTGCATGTAGTCACTCCATTAGTTTTCCCTCGTCATCCGTTCCCAGTTTCTGACAGAGGTTATGCACACAATCTGTGTCAGTCAGGATGAAAATTAAACCACATCTCACCCTCAAAATATTCCGAAATCCTGCAAGTTCATATCTCTGTGTTTTAAAGCATTTTTTTTACCTATTCACATTTGAATTGCTTAATTAACTGTGTGTTAACTGTATGGTTTTTATTGTACAGCACAAGAGGAGTGTTTAGAGAATTATATGGCAAGTTGTTATGAAGCAAACAACAATAGGAACTTTTCCAGTGTGAACTTTTAATTAGTTAACATAATTGGAAATTTTTCACAAAAAACCCAGCTGCTACCAATTTAGGAGTCATTGAATTTGGTGTGAAAATCTGGTATGACATTATATTTAAATAACTCAGCTGTTAAATTATTAACAATGGCTCTAAGGTGAAGGCAAATTATAATTACAGGATAAATGCTCAAATTTGATTTCCACCAAATCCATTAATAAAACCTTCAGAGTTCATTTCCTGTTTATTGCAATCTTCTCTTCACATAATCCAATTTGACTGTAGAATTAAGCATTTCATAAATGAATACATAACATGACTTCCAGGAAAATGCCAATGAAATCAATCATTTATACTTTGAATAAGAATTTATGCATATTAACATTTTGTAAACATAAGATTTAATATTAAACAACACACAAAGCCATTACTATCAACACCAAGTATTAAATGTCATGCCCCTGCTCCCTGAATAAGATTTTTTTTTAAATATCACATGTTGATATTTTATTTGCTTTCAGATTTTGAGTTAGGGTCACATTTTCAAGACTTTCTCTGCAATCTCAGCCAGAACCTTACTTATATTCTCGTGATATTTATTGACATTTACAGAAATGTACTGATATTCCCATGTAATCACATGACTTGAGGCACCAAATAACCTGAGACCCATAACATCACAAGAGCCAAAATGCTGATGGATACAATCCCATACTGTGGATGTTCCTAAGACTCTGACTATCAAAAGCTGTGATTGGACAATGGGGATGGGTGACACACAAATTGTTCTTTTCATTTCCTCTGGAGCACCTGGCACTGGCCACTGTCAGAAAACAGGACACTGGTCTAGAGGAACGATTGGTCTGATGCTGTATGGACACTCTTATGCTGGCCACACTGTATTCATTTTATATACAGAGTCCAGAAGTGTTTTGAGGAACATAAAAACTGCCAAAACAGGGCATTTCAGTTGTATACTGTGCATATTTGTCTATCAACCACAACATTATATGGGGAATCATTGCACATTTGAGCTATTAGAAAAATCAATGTAAAGTTAATTATCAGAGAATGGTATCTGACTGATTAATTCTTGCCACTCTGATACATATGCTCTGTGTGCATTACACACACAGGGCTTGGGAAAATTGAACTTGTGCCTTTGAATAGGAATAGTACAAAATTGACATATCTGGGATGTTCACTGCTGCAGCCTGTGCACTTTGCACAGAAGTAAAATTGACCATTTTAGATATAGGCTCAGAGAACAGCTTGAGAAGCAATAGTATGCACAAAGCCTGACTTACTTCTCTCTGAGAAACTTCTCTTCCCAACTCCTCCTCTGTCACTCAAGGATTAGGTGGTAGGGCTTTCTGTTTATTTTGTTTTGTTATACTTTATTTTGTTTTTCCTTTAAATCACTATCTCTCAAGCACCACAAGGAAACCCAAAACTATCCACTTAATCCCGAGTGGTCCTTTGCAATTTGTTAACTATAAATGCCAAAAAATCTATTCTGTGTGGTATTTAGCTGTGACACCCTAAGGAAGATTCCCAGATTTGAAGAAGAGCTCTCTGTCAGCTCAAAATCTCTCACCTACAGAAGCTGGAATAATAGAAAAATATTACCTCACCTCTTTGAATCTGTCAGACTAACCAGTTAGTTTCACTTCTGTGAGAACATATGTCAGATGCTGAATAATTTCACTTTGAGATTTAGAAAACTCTGAATAGCCTAATGACTGCAAGTTGTTCAAAGGAGAATAGAAAATGGGAAAGTTGGTCTCTTTTACATCAGTGAGATGGATGGGAGTTCGCGGATGGGACTTGAGAGGAGAGTATGTGATTGAGAGAGAGAGAGACAGAGAGAGAATGGCCTATCAGACTATAGATGGACATCATAGCTGCGTCTACACGTGCACGCTACTTCGAAGTAGCGGCACCAATTTCGAAATAGCGCCCGTCGCGTCTACACGCGTCAGGCGCTATTTCGAAGTTAACTTCGACGTTAGGCGGCGAGACGTCGAAGTCGCTAACCTCATGAGGAGATAGGAATAGCGCCCTACTTCGACGTTCAACGTCGAAGTAGGGACCGTGTAGACGATCCGCGTCCCGCAACGTCGAAATTGCTGGGTCCTCCATGGCAGCCATCAGCTGGGGGGTTGAGAGATGCTCTTTCTCCAGCCCCTGCGGGGCTCTATGGTCACCGTGGGCAGCAGCCCTTAGCCCAGGGCTTCTGGCTGCTTCTGCGGCAGCTGGGGATCTATGCTGCAGGCACAGGGTCTGCAACCAGTTGTCAGCTCTGAGGATCTTGTGTTGTTTAGTGCAACTGTGTCTGGGAGGGGCCCTTTAAGGGAGCGGCTGGCTGTTGAGTCCGCCCTGTGACCCTGTCTGCAGCTGTGCCTGGCATCCCTATTTCGATGTGTGCTACTTTGACGTGTAGACGTTCCCTCGCTGCGCCTATTTCGATGTTGGGCTGAGCAACGTCGAAGTTGAACATCGACGTTGCTGGCCCTGGAGGACGTGTAGACGTTATTCATCGAAATAGACTATTTCGATGTTGGCTGCATGTGTAGACGTAGCCCATATGAGCTATCATGTGCCAACAATGCCCAGATGCTTTGTATATTGGACAGACTTCTAACTCCCTTAGACAAAGGGTCAATGGGCACAAAACAGACATCAAAACACTCCAGATCCACAAACCAGTTAGTCAACATTTTAATAGAATGGGGCATTCTGCCAATGACCTAAATGTATGTGTGTTACTGAAGAAGAATTATAGCACCGTTCTGGAAAGGGAAACAGCCGAGCTGGCTTTTATATTTAAATTCGGCACTTTAACACATGCTTTAAGTCGTGATGGGAACTTTCTGAGTCATTATAGGGGCTTGTCTGCATACTTGGCTCAATCTAATTCTTGACCTTCCCCCTACCCCTCCACTCTCTGATTTGCTCACCTTGATTATCTTGTTCTGATTTGTCCTCCTTGCTTACTGTTTTTGGTTCTCTGTGCCTTAAATATTGAGTCTGTTCTGGTCTGGCTATGGTCTGAAGAAGTAGGTCTGTCCCACGAAAGCTCACCTAATAAACCATTTTGCTAGTCTTTAAAGTGCTACTTGACTGCTTTTTGTTTTTATAGATGGGATAGGAGAAGATAAGAGACTCCAGCATGTCCATCAGCATAGCCACACCTCAGCAATTATGTACAAATAGCAAGCAGCCCTGTAGCCCTTAGAGACAAACACATTTATCAGGTAATGAGCTTTCATGGGCAAGACCAATTTCTTCAGATTTTGGGGAAAAATATGACCTGAGGAAGTGGATCTCTGTCCAAGAAATCTTATAAAAATTCAAGCATAAGGGACTGAAGACAGAAGGGTGCTTAGCCACTAGAGGCAAGTCCACACAGCCTCTGTACTACTGGCACCCCCCTCTGCTGAGAACAAATGGTCCTCCATTTGCAATCTCATGAATTGTCATTAGCATAGCACTGCCAGCAACATCACTGTGCTAACGGGCAGTGTAGACATGGCCTCTATGTATAAGAACAGTAGAATATATTTTGTAATAACATTTCATTTTATCTTTCAAGCTTTGTCTACACTGGCCCTTCCTTTTTAGAAGAGGCATATAAATGCAGTGGATTAAAAATGCTAATAAGGCACAGATATGAATATTCAGTGCCTCATTTGTTTAATGGCAGCCACTTGCCACATCAAAAGTGTGGCTTTTGAAATGCAAACTAGCCATGTAGCCAGGGTTGCTTTGAAAGTGGGGCATCGTTTCAAAGGATCCCTGTTTACATGGTGAGTTTGTATTTCAAAAGCAGCACTTTCGATGAGGCAAGTGTCTGCCATTATGCAAATGAAGCACTGGATATTCATATCAGTGCCTCGTTAGCATTTTTGATGTGTTTCATTAACATTCCTCTTCTAAAAGGGAGGGGCCAGTGTAGACACATACATATTGTGGAATATTAATAGATGCACAGTACTTCATCTGCCAGTTTACAATTAGATTACTTTTTTCCCGATGCTGAGAAAAAAATGCTACCTTCATAAATATTCAGTTTGAAGACCTGAAGTCACCAGATTCGAGTATCTCCATTGAACATGAAAAAGTGGTTGGCTTTGAGGAAGCAACAGTAGGAATTTATATTGGGGCCTTTTGCTGGAAAACTCCAAAGGTCATATTCTTACTCCTTGAGAAAACAATGTTCTGTCTTGTATTTGAAAAAAATCTTCAATGTCGTATCTAGTTAATTGTTATGAGAGTTCATGGTGAATTCCCAGAAAATTGAATAATGAAAGCACAACAAAAATCCAACTGCCACAGACATCAAATATCAGTTAGGGCTGGTTTTGTTAGGAGTTGAATCAGACTCACATAGAGAAGGACTCAGTCTAGCTTTTGAAAGAAAAGAATACATATGAACACTTATATTTTACATACAATAGAGAAGGTACAGCACAGAGACCGAAATATTTCGTTTAATAATCTTTGTCATCAGTACTTCGTAGTTAAATTTTGAAATCGCATAATCAAATGTCAGCTGGTCCAATCCTTGTAATGTATAGGCAAATAGGGTCACATGTTCAAAAATGATCAACAGTTTTGTTTACTTCAGAGCAATCGCTCCCTAGGAGTCAAACTGAGTGCTGTTAAGTCTCCTGACCACATGGAATATGCTCAATTAATCAGGAAACCAAAGTCAATGATATGTGAATGTTCTGATCAATCACAGTCAAACATCCTTACTCTAAACTGCACCTTGATGCAATGAAAAACAACTCACCCACACAATTTTGTGGTCATCCTTTTTATTTATTTATTTTTTAATTTTATGGTTAGATGCACTTTATGAACTAGAAAGCAGGAAATATGAGATCACTTTAAGGATAATTTTGTATAAGAGCTAATGTAACACTATCTAAAACTATTTGACATTCCTAGAGCAGAGTTCAAAATGGTGATTGTACATATCAATGAGTCAGTGTCCAAGCCAAAAGTAGAAGCTGACCTCCTGACCTTCTAACTCTGAATTTTAAATTCCTGAACAGACTCTCTCTTTTACATAGACAGAGATACCAGAAAGATGTTTAATTACGGAGAGAAGAACAAAATATCTAACTTCTAGTTTCGAAAATGTTGTGACGACAGATTCCTAACTCCACAGAGGCCGTACAAAATGAGTGCCAGGTGAACATTTTTGTCATGTTCCTCAACAAGAACAGAATCTTCATACACTTCCATAATTCAGGTACAAGGTAGCATGCTTAGGGAACAGGCAAGTTGGAACTCCAGTTAGTGATGAAAGGGGAATGTCTTAGTTGCAGGTAGAAGTATCTACAGTGAAAGATTTAGGCAACATGCTCCACCAGGTATGGATAGGGAATTTATGGTCTCATAATCACTTATACTTTCCTTTATTAAATTATGTATCTATCTAACCTCCCTCATCTAATCTTCTAGACAACTAGTTTACCCTTTCCCTCCATCTTCACTCCCTTCCATATTTTTAAACTGGTGTCCAAAATATTTGTGAAATATTTTCAGTTCCAGCAAATTGACTTTTTAATTCATTGAAATTTTTACACTGTTCTTGCATACAATGGACCGAGTAATCCTTTAGATAAATGATTTTGCCCTCTTCTCTTCCCCATGTTGTTTTAAAGTACAACATTTTTGGATGGTATGGATATTTATATAGAGCTGTGCTGAATGCCCAGAGGCTGCCAGGAGGACTTGTACATCACAACTGGAAGATGAGATTGGAGCTTATTTTGTTTTTTTCTCAACGTTTAAAACAATCTCTGAGTTGAGAATAATACCATACCTCAATGTCATATAGTTCAAATACATGCTGCAGAGTATCTGGAGATTTTAAAGGACCATTAAGCTGTGTCTCATGACAAAGTTCTGTTGACAGAGGTCACTGTCCTCAGATATTTCGCAGCATAACTTCTGTCTACAGACCACATCCACACCTAATACCAGCTGCCCTGTCAACACCCCTGTTGACAGAGAGCGGCCAGACTGTCCAGCCTTCTGTCAACAGAATAGCCATCCAGAAGGTCTGCAAACAGGGCTGCCTGGTGAACCGGAAGACCTATCTGTCGACAAAGGGCCACCTGGAGCAGCTACAGATTTTTTTTGTTGACAGAACCTGTTGACAGAGGCACTATGCCTCGTGTGGTCAAGACAGAACTCTGTCAAGAAAACTGCTGTGTTCTGTCCGCAGATTCTCCCTTGCTTTTTCAACAGAAGGTCTTTTCTGCCAACTGAACTCTGTAGTATACACCCAGCTTTAATATAACTTTACTTTCTGTCTGCACTGCATGCTTCTTTCAGCAAAGTATAACACAAAGCATGTGAAGCACCCCCCAGAATGGATAGAAATAATGTAGACTGTAAGGCACAGTTTAGGCAAGTAAAGTCATGTTTGAAAGCTGTGGGTATTTACCCAAGCATATACTCTACATGGTTCTTTACTTGCCCAAAATGTGCCTCTCCCTCCCATCCCCATCTACACTGCTACGTTTCACTGTATGGAGTTCTACTTTGTACCCACAGCTCGGGCCTTCGCCTCACAAGAAAAGACTCTGGCAGCAAGGAAAGGAGTTGACACCTGGGAAAGGCTCTGGCAGAGGGAGAAGTCTTCAGGAGCTGCCAATTGCTGGAGCCTGTCCCTTCATTAGGGAAGGGATCCACAGTCAGGAAGAACTTAATGTTTCTGGGCTACCCACCTCTCCTTACCTCACTGAAAAGTTGTGGCAGCAGAGGGCTACTGAACTTTTTCCTGATGCTTCCTCTCTTCCTGAGCTTTTCAGTCACTTGTGTAGATATTAACCATACAGGCACCACAGCCTGCTTTTCACTACATGTATAGCATAAGTGTAACTGAAGTGTTCCTGTCCTCATCAAATCATGCGGCCCAGAAACAAAGATAAAACAGGGACTAAAAATGTGGTGTTAATAATCTCTTGACACATCACATCGAACTTCATCTTGGACTAGTTCTTATGAAGTGCTGAGTAACTTCCACCCTTGTGCCCTCACTAAATACATGGGGAGTTGAATTAAGACAGGGCTGGGGGTGAGACAGCTTCTTCCTTATTCTTGGGGTTGTCAGTTTTGAGTGAACATATTCCTGAAGGCAGCAGAGCTCAAAGCCACCACAGAGCCTGGGGCAAGGTGGAAGGGGGTCTCAGCTCTGTGCCCTGGATGGACCAGGGTCAAAGATGGAGCCTAGAAAAGTCAGCCCTTAACACCACCCACACTGCAGCACTGGGGCCCTTCCCCTCCCTTCCAGCAGCGGTAGCACTGCTGCAGCACTTCAAAGCGTCCAGGAGCTCTAGTGACTGCACCCAGTTCCCCTGCAGTTTGCAGGCCTGCCTGGAGGTTCCATCACATGACATAACATTTAATGAAAGATTAATCTTTAATTCCTGGAGATTCTAGGGGAGTTTTGAAGTCTAGGCAACCCTACTTACACTCTGTACCTGTCTATTTTCTGCTTCTTCAAAACGCAGGAAGTAACTATTAATTGACACTTATTCATTGATCTGAATTGATAAAATGTTTAGAGAGCCTACAGTTATAACCATGTCAACACTTGCACGTGTTTACTTTTTCTACTGCATGTAGTCCTGTATAAATCAATGGGACAACACAGTATAGTAAAGTTAAGCATGTACGTAAGTGTTTGCAGAGTCAAGGCCTAAGATGGAAAGCACCATAGAAGTGTAAATTATTAATGGCACTCTCCAGGCAAAGAGAGGGAAAAAACAAGCTTTTACTTTGGTTGTTTCCTGAGTGTTTGATACTCTTACAATAAAATAAAATAAAATAAAATAATGAATAAATTTATAAATAGTAATAAAGCAATGCTGAGTTTCTCAGCACAAAGGGATCTTTGTACAATGTCTCAATCCCAACGGAGGAAAATAGTTGATTTATATACAAGCTCTGCAGTTTGAAGAGAACATACAGTATTGCATACAATATTATGTTCATTTTTTTATTGGTGTGTTTTATTAAATTTCCTTCCACTGAGAACTTATTTTATACCTTAAAACCCACTACCTCTAGAGAGAAGGGGGTTGCAATGCTAATTTTTGTTGCAGTTCAGACATCATCCGCTTTATATCATATATCATGCCAGATTAGAAAGAAAAGAAAAAGTAGGCAATGTAACAGATAGGAAAAAATAACAAATTAATATACAGTGGTCAGGAAAACGAAAACTATTAGTGCTTTTAACAGAAACTTAACTGGGTGTAAAGATGTTACTGTTCGTGCAACTGTAAGAACTTTTTTTTTTTTTGAGTGAAACATTTGTCATTTTTATGGTGCCAAAACCCTGGTTTAGCCAATGAAAGCTGTCATGTTACTGCAGCAAAGAGGCTGGCTCCATATTCAATAGTGCAAAGGGCAGGATTAAACAGAGTGTCTTGGGTAATAATGCAAAGAACCTATAATTTTCTAAATTTCAGAAATAAAAAAGGGAATTTCTTGATTGCTTTTCCTGAATGTACTAGGAATTAAAATAAATTGGAGAGCAATCCTGGGAACTCAAAGTGATGTTTCACCTAGCCTCAGAGTTTTACAAACTATTTCATGTTTTACTGTGAGAATTTCAGACCTTAAAAAGTGTTGCCTATTCTATGCCATTGACTATCAGAAAATATCCCCTGCATATAATATTTCAATATTTGAATGCCATCATTGTTTTGCGGGTGCTTTGGAGTGGTGTTTAAATACAGTGTCACTCTGTTACATGCTCTCATGCTCACTACTTCACATCACACCAGCATTTCCATCTCTTGTCCTTGCATGAAACGACATCTGTCCCTCACCTTGTCCCTTTCTGCACCCTCTCTCATCATGACCTCACCCCAACACCTCCCAAACCTTCTGCCTCATCCCCAGTCTCAGTCCTCCCTTTCCTTTGTCTTGCTTCTTTGGAAGGCCCAATCCTCATCTAGGAAAAAAAAAAAAATTAGTGCCGTTGACTGTTGTTTCATTTCCTATTTTTTCTACTGCCTGGCTCTCACTGAAATCTGGATTTCCCACACTGACCCTGCTTCAATAGCTGCTCTCTCTTGAGGCCTTTCTTTTTCCTGCTCTTCTGCCATGTAAAATGTGAAATATTTTGTGATAATCCATTGGACTTCTGAGATACTACTTCCACGTATATACACACAAGATTTTACATACCCTATTTCATTTCATGTTGGTTCTTTCCATATAACAAACACAGGCCAAATCCAGACACATTATGAGCAGTTTCATGTTCCAATGACTTCACTAGAAGTGTTACAGGCAAGGGAAGATTTTGGTTTTACATTTGCATTAGTGCAGTATTTGTCTTAATAGGTTTGGGTGAATATTTCATTTTAGTGGTTGGAAGAGAAGCCTAGTTTATAGAAAGTGCATCCTGGGCATAGTGCACGTGTTTATATCAGAAATATGTGTACGTATAATAACAGGGTGGCACACAAATAAGTGTTTGGATATATTTGAAAAAATGGACCTAAAACACTGCATTTTATTTGTAGTCCATTCTAATTATATTCTTTACTATTTTGTTGATGTTATATAGATGAATGTTGAATGCTTTTGTTCTCCCTGGAAAAGGAGACATTTTTAATTTAGATTATACTATTTTCCTAATTGAGCTTTTTATCTTTTTAAATTAAGTCTTCAAAGTTTAGTACTAATCATGCTTAGCGCTTACACAGTGTTGCGTAGCTCCTCTTCATAGCGCTCTGCAAACTTAATTAATCCTTGCTACTCCTCAGTGTGGGAGTTAAGTATTATCTTGATTACAGACACAAAATTGGTGTGATAGTATTCTTTAGTGGCCCAATATCTGTTAATGGGAGAGACAGGCTTTTGAGCTTACACAGCTCTAAAAAAGCTCAAAAGGATGTCTCTCTCACCAAAACATTTTGGGCCTCTAAAAATATTACTTCAGCCATCATGTCTCTCCAATATTCTGAGACCAAAATAGCTACAATAACACTGCATATTATCTGTGATGCCACTGAGGTTAAGTGATTTGCCCAAGGTCACAGTAAGAATCTTTCATGTGAATTGTAGTGACTGAGCACAGCATTAAAATATACCACTGTGGGTACTGCTAGGTGTCGGTGCGGGCAAAGTTGCGGGCCAAGGCCACACTGACCCCACACCAGTATACCGCTCGGATCCTCAAGAGGCCTGGGACGAAGATAAGGAGGGGACTGCGGAGACCCAGCGATGAGTAGAGGTCGCCCCGCCCCTCTGCAGGCTGCCCCCACCCACCTCAGGCAGGAGGCCCCGGGGATCGTGCACTGGCCCTGTACCGCTGTTAGAGAGGCTGGTAGGTTTTTCCCTGGCAGGCAGGAGGCCGGCTCTAAGGGAGAGGGGTGAGATGAGAAGAGGAAGGCTTGGGCAGGTGCAAACAGTTACAAAGTTTATTGATTAACAGAATAGGAAAAAAGGGAACAACAAATGTAACACAGTAGATAATTTCTTACAACGTAACTATATAAACTAGTGATTACTACTACTAATATACTAAGTTGCGACAATAATATTTTACTTAAACACTTACAATAGTAACACACAGGAAATCCATAGGGCAGACCTGTACGGCTGTTTTTATTGAGTTGGGAGGCAAAAAGGATGGTTAAAAGGAAAATTTAAGGAAAGAGGCTTAGGAGTTTTAAATGTTTTTGGCTCTGAGCAGGGGAAGGTTAATTTGCCTTCCCCCTTTGTGCTCCGGGTGGTTTGCTAGGCCACCCTATTGGGGACCCTAGGGCTCTGCCTGCTAGGGCCCCCTCCCAGCTGAGTGAGGGGAAGTGTTACCTCCCCAGCTGGGGCTTGGAGGATAAAGACAGGTAAGGGGTTAAAGTAAGATGCAGGGTTTGTAGGGTACTGGGAGGTTAGGCCTCTACCGAGATACCCTGCCTGTTTTTTAAGCCAATAGTACACTTACTAAACATCATCACTAAGTAAATACTAATACAATTAACAGATTAACTATAATAGTGCTAACTAAACACTAGTAACTGATTAACAGATTAACTACTATTAATACAAGTGTGCAGTAATAATTTAAGCCTGGGCAGTAAAGCCTGGCCTTAGGGTCGAGCCCCTGGGTGTGGCTCTTCCCTGGCCCTGGAAGGGCGCGGTCCGGGTCGTGACCCCGAACCCCCCAATGTGGGGACCCAACGCCCACAGTGTTGCGATAGTATAACTTGTATGGCCCGGGCTGGGCCTCGGGCCTATGAAAAGTCTATATGGCCTGAGCTGATCCTCAGGCCTATAGTAGTCCTAGTTGCCTGGGCTGGGCCTCAGGCCTATAAGAGTCGCCTGGGCTGGGCCTCAGGTCTATAAAAGTTTCCTGGGCTGAGCCTCAGGCCTATAAGAGTCTGTGTAGCCCAAGTTAGGCCTCAGGGCTGTGAAAGTCTGTGCAGCCTGGGCTGAGCCTCAGGCCTGTGGTAAATTTACATGTCCGGACGGCTGCAGTCCTGTCAGGCAGGTGGGTTGTGCCCGTTGTCGTCCCCGCAGAATGGTTGGCGGCAGGAGCGAGGGTGCCGCTTTGATGGCAGGTTCCGGGCTTCAACAGCTGGGCACGCAGCACCTCACCCTAATGGTGAGGCCAGTTTGCCACCCAGCTGATCCACCTCAGAGCCTGCTTGCCGCTTTAGATGGCAGACCCTGGGTTTTAGCAGGCGAGCGCACAGTACCTCATCCTAGAGATGAGGCCAGTTCGCCGCTCGCCTGATCTACCTCAGGGATGCTGAGGTAAAAAACCAGCACACTGTCACCACAGCAGGTGGACCCTGCTGGGCAGTGCTGGTAATGATTCAGGAGCTCTTCAAAAAAGGCAGGAGCTCTTCGAACCGCAGCCAGACCCCCCAGACTGACCCTGGGTGCTGTGCTGCGCCGCCTTTTATTTGGTGTCCTCATGCATGATTTATGATTCAATTTTAATATTCATGATTCTGTCCATGGTTTTCAACCAGGTCCTCCAGCCTGTGGAAGTTTCTAGAATCTCTCCACAGGTGCCCAATCAGAGGCCTGGATTTTGAACCTGGGCATGAAGTGTTTATGAGTTCAGGGTTACCAGGGAAACCAACTGACTCAGAGTGACTGTTACAGGGGCTGCTAAATGGCAGCCTATGTGTTTTTAGATTCTACCTGTACCTGTAATGATGTTTAATGGCCAAAGGCTTGTTTCCCCTGACCCTCGGGGGCGCTAATGCCTGAGGGATGAAAAATCCCTGACACTAGGTAGCTCAAAGTCAGTTTTTACTGTAGGTAATTGTATTTATTATAAAAGGAGTCAATGTTGATTTCTGTGTCAGTCTCTAACTCTTCTTATTCCCATAGCTACAGTGTCAATGCACCTGATCTTCACTGTTAGTGTGAAGAACTCCTAATTAGTACATCCAGTTGCTTTTATTTCCCATGGAGATAAAGGCTTCTGAACACAGCAGTGCAGTGTGAGAATTTGCATCCATGCACTGCAATTTTAACGTCCTCCTGGGAAGCGTGAAACAAAATGAAAAGAGTGCTGGTCACCACTGTAAAGATGGACTTTATTTATATAGTTCCTCATTAATTGTACTGTATGTTGGAGAAAAATAACCTGTAGTCTGCATCACCAAAAGGTTCTCAAAGTAGCCCAGTTAAACAATATTAGGGTGTTGCTTTGATGAGATAACTAAGCAGGAAACAGCAGGTGTAAAAAGAACCCAGGCTGGCAGGAGAGAAGAGCCAAAGGTCTGTATTTATTTTATGGGTGCACTGGGCATCGGAGCGGGGTGCCTGCTACTGTAGTGCTACTACTTCTCACAAGTGCCTTGACTATCTCATGGTACTTTTTTTTTTTTTCTAACAAGTCCCAGCTTTTGAGGTCAACATGAGTACATGAGAATTTCAGCTCTCATTTCACTTAGGCTACTTCTATGACACATGCTTCTCTAAGCAGCGTGTAGAATATGTACTCAGATGCCCTCTAGCAGGTGCTTAAACATAGGCATTAACTTTTCCTCTAGTCAGGCCACACACCCCACACCCCCCAGGCCTCACCCACTTCCCATCCTTTCCTCCAATCTCCTTATCCTGCCTGCTCCCCACAAGTGCACACCATCCTTGCTCCTCCTCCTTCCTCCTGGAGCTTGCTGAATGCTGTAAATCAGCTGGATGACACTCTGGAAGGACTTGGAGAGAGGGGCAGGAGCTGGTCAGGGAGGCCACCAGCGGATGAGAGGCTGGGAGGGTGGGGGAGGAGACAGACAGAGAGGGTCACTTGGCTGCTGGAGGATGGTCAGCACTCATTAATTTTTCCCCATAGTGCTTCAACCTCAGAGCACCCCAGGAGTCAGTGCTTATGGTTTTAATTAATATTTTAGATGATGAGACACAGCGTAGGCAACTGGAATGTGGACACACATGAAGGTTTGGGTGTGTGCCAAGAACACGAACTACCTGGCTCTCTACTTGCCCAATCCATGCCTTCCACTCTAATAGTTTTACCTGGATAAAGCTCTGCTGTCTTTCACCATCTGGGGCTTTTCACTGCATCTGGAGAACAGCCTTTCACCAGGGCAAAGGTTCTGTTGGCGTACACAGCTGAGAAAGTCTTTCGTTTTCTGAGTGAAAAAGTCTGCGAGCCCCCTTTGCTGGATCACTTCGTTGCCACAGGGAAATTTCTGGCAGCAGAGAAAGGCTCTAGCAATGGGGATTGCAGAAGACCCTTTTCCTACTTCCTGAGCATGTCACTGACCTACAGCTACACTCAGCGGATCATCTGCAACCTACTTTCAACTGCAGCATGCATCTGCACGTTCCCTACACCCCTCCGAAATTGCAGGGATGGTGCAGATGTAGCCCCAAGGTAAGTTTCTAGCTCTTTGTGTGGAGAAAAGCTGTGAAATGGGAACCTAAAGGCTTCAACACCGGAAAAAAATAGAATTATGTTTTTTTAACCACACCTGTTATTTTTAAATACATCTCAGGAATTCTGAATGCTTGAGGCCAGCCAAGGTGCAGTTTCCCATTGGCTCTACACTGCAGCAAAAAAACAGTCCAGGAGGAGAGCTCCATCACTGGCTGAGACATACTGGCTGTGCAGCAGGACCCCTTTGCAATCTATTGGAAATGTGGCAACCAACTCAAATGAGCTGTTCCTAGCGCATCACTTTAGCAACTTATCAAGATAAAAAGATATTAAGTATTGGAGAGAGAAGCAGAAAGTATTTTAGGGTCCATGCACACTCCTTGGGTTGATCCAGCTTAATTAAACGGCTAAATGAATGTGGTTAGTAAATGCTGCTAATTTCACAACAACACAACCACTGATTATGGTGTTATGGGAATGAGAATCAAATTAAGGTAAGACTGAAAAGATGGTGGAAGCTCTGAATTTTAGTAAATGTCTTTATTGGTGCCATAGTAATGCAAAGAAAGACAAAGTTAAATCAGATACTGTGATGTTACAATCTTGATCTGCTGTAGTATTGTAGAATAGTATGTTAAATATGATCTAGGATTAATGGGTGGCTTTAGGTCAGGGATATGGAAGGATTTCTGCAACACTGGTCATGACCTCGTGGCTTTGTAACGTCACATTTCCTGCACCCTGCCTATAAGTTGCTGATTTCTGTCCAACAAGTAGTTAGTCATCCACTATTGCTGGAGAACTTTCCACGTTTGAATATGAGACAACTCCATCCTGTGTGCTGAGTATAGCATACTTCTCTTTCTGCCTTGGGCATACTTGTGAACAGATATATACTTCTCACTCTCACCTTTGACTGTATACCATTTCAAATCTGTGACTAGCATAGCTCAATTGATCCAACAGATACAACACTTGTGGTAAACTCACAGATTCACTATTGTCAAAGGAAAATAAAATCCCATTGATGTTAATGCAATCAGAATTTCACACACTGGACTTGATTCATAGGGACACCTTTGGTGCACATCCAGCTACCACTTTACCGCCCCCCCACCATTCACAAAAACACAACTCATTTGTAGGCACCAAACTTTCTACTGTTAAAATCTCCCAGAAACTTACATTTCCATTGCTGGGAATGCATAAATTTTGATACCATGAAGCATCATGACACGTTACTCTGATTAACATTCACAAAGTAGGAATTCCTCCACCTGAGCATATCTACCCCATATGAAAGATGATTTGATGGTTTGCATACTCACCCAAGAATCCCCTGTAAAATGAATATTTATTTAAATGGCTCATATTCTAAAGAATAAGGAGATTTATACTCCAAATTTCCCTTAGTAAATGAGGTTGAGCCTCATACTATAAACAGTTTATTGCATCACCATGGCAGAATATTATGGCAATAAAATCATAAAACTCAGGCCACTTGAAAATAAAATAAAATGAAATTAAATAAAATAAAATAAATAAGGTCATTCTATTTAGTCATTTTGGGATCTATTGATGGTGTCCTTCACACACAGTATAGTCAAAAGTGTGGAATAGACTAGGCAATAAAATAGCAAATAAACTGGTAAAATTATTAGTGTACTAATGATACAACAATACAAGAACTGGGAGATAAAACAATAGATCCAATTAGTTGATTGTGGGAAAGTCCTGTACAATATTTAGAGAACATCAGCCTTTTCATTTTGGAGTAATGTCAGTTTAACCATTTCCTAAATCACTCCAAATATTACGATCAAATATTTGTGATCAAAATTACTTCACTCCCCGACAAAGCCATAAGGTCATGCCCAACATTAAGATAGAGACGGATCTGGAAAAATGGTATTCAGTTTAGCCAACCATGGACTAAGTATATCAGGTATCTATTTACATGAGTATTATTCTGGAGCACTCTTGAAAATTTAAAAAATGATCATGTTGAGTGGAAGCTTTAATAAGATTTGACATGGAAGGCTGATGTCACAGGTTAACATCTAGTCCTCATGATGCTTCAGGAATAGATAATATGTATTACAAGAGCAATTTCCTCACCTGATATTTACAGCAATGGCACACATTCCACTCAACTTAATTTGCCTCTTATAGTAGTCCTATTAGTGATAGATAACACTCACATTTTCCCTCCCTCCAACCCCTCATATATAAACCTTAACTGTCTACTCCAAATCTGAGGAATTCTTACCTACAAAGGTGCATTACCTAATAAATACATTTGTTATTCTTTAAGGTGCCACAGGACTGCCTGTTATTTGTGAAGCTTCAGACTAACACAGCTATCCTCCTGAGTCTGGTTAATAGATGTCCATGGTCATAAATAATAATGAACTGCACGTAGTATACTGAGATTTTTTAAAGGATAATGGACAAGGGACAACAATAATTCAACCAATACAGATAAGTACTATATGTCTTCAGAGTGAAAGGATATGAAGACAAGTGATGGATATGCCATGCTATAAGAAATTAAAAAAGAGTTACAGTCAAGTATGCATAGCCTATAACATGAATGATGAGAAATAAACTAAATGGAAATCACATTTCATTAAATATGAGCTGGCAAGAAGTAGCAATGGCAACTTTTGTCTCAAAGGTGCATTTGAAATAAAAATAAAGATAAACTTTATTTGGCTTACTGGGTCAAAGGGGAATCAAGTAAGTTACAGTCTCAATTAAAAAGAATCATTCATGACGCTAGTTATTTTAAAAATCTAAGACTTTATGAATGGCATCTGCATTTAATCAAAAAAAGACAAATAGCATGTAGTATCTGTTAAATATGATTGAGTGAGAAAAAACTGCTAGCAGAGGGGGATTGTGGTAGAGTGCCTAGCTCTGCACATCTTCTGAGGACTTATTTTCTGCCCTCAGGTCTCAGTGGCCTAGTTCATACCACCTCACTCAGGCCCAGCAGCCTGGCCTCAGGGCCTAGCCAGTAATTGCAGACCTTTGTGACCCAGTCAGTAATAGCAGGCCCAGCAACTAGTCAGTAGTGACATTCCTCTGTGGTCTGGTCGACCATGTCAGATCAGTGCTTCTGCTTCCTCGGGGTCACAGGGTTGAAGGTATGGAAAACCAGGCCCTCCCTCTCCACCGGGCTCCAGCTCAGGGCCTTGTTGATAGTGGGCATATCTCACCAACCACCAGCTCAGCGAGGATTTCCACCACAACATGCTGAGCTCTTGGGATACCTCCTGGCTCCCTACCCCGGGCTACTTCCTACCCATCACCATATCCCTCTGGCTAGTGTGGGGTTGGCACACAACACTCACAGGGATCATAGAATCATAGAATACTTGGACTGGAAGGGACCTTGAGAGGTCATCGAGTCCAGCCCCCTGCCCTCATGGCAGGACCAAGTACTGTCTCAACCATTCCTGACAGACATTTATCTAACCTGTTCTTAAATATCTCCAGAGATGGAGATTCCACAACCTCCCTAGGCAACTTATTCCAGTGTTTGACCACCCTGACAGTTATGAACTTTTTCCTAATGTCAAACCTAAACTTGCCTTGCTGCAGTTTAAGCCTATGGCTTCTTGTTCGATCCTCAGAGGCCAAAAAGAGCAAGTTTTCTCCCTCCTCCTTATGACAGCCTTTTAGATACCTGAAAACTGCTATCATGCCCCACTCCCCCATCTTCTTTTTCCCAAACTAAACAAGCCCAGTTCTTTCAGCCTTCCTTCATAGGTCATGTTCTCTAGACCTTTAATCATTTTTGTTTCTCTTTTCTAGACCCTTTCCAACTTCTCCAAATCTTTCTTGAAATGCCGTGCCCAGAAATGGACACAATACTCCAACTGAGGCCTAACCAGCAGAGAGTAGAGCGGAAGAATGACTTCTCATGTCTTTTTCACAGCACACCAGTTAATGCATCCCAGAATCATGTTTGCTTTTTTTTTTGCAACAGTATCACACTCTTGACTCATTTTTAACTTGTGGTCCATTATAACCCCTAGATCCTTTTCTGCCATACTCCTTCCTTGACAGTCGCTTCCCATTCTGTGTGTGTGAAACTGATTGTTCCTTCCTAAGTGGAGCACTTTACATTTGTCTTTATTAAACTTCATCCTGTTTACCTCAGACCATTTCTCCAATATGTCCGGATCTTTTTGAATTTTGACCCTCTCTTTCAAAGCAGTTACAACCCCTCCTAGATTAGTATCATCTGCAAACTTAATAAGCATACTGTCTATGCCAATATCTAAATTGTTGATGAAGATATTGAACAGAACCATCCCAAATCAGACCCCTGAGGAACCCCACTTGTTTTACTTTTCCAGCAGGATTGAGAACCATTAATAATTACTCTCTGAGTATGGTTATCCAGCCACTTTTGTACCCACCTTATAGTAGCCCCATCTCAGTTGCATTTGACTGGTTTATTGATAAGAATATCATGTAAGACCATATCAAATGCCTTACTAAAGTCTAGGTATACCACATCGACTGTTTCTCCCTTATCCACAATGCTCATTATCCTATCAAAGAAACCTATCAGATTGATTTGACATGATTTGTTCTTTACAAACCCGTGCTGACTGTTCCCTATCACCTTACCATCTTCCAAGTGTTTGCCGATGATTTCCCTAATTACTTGTTCCATTACCTTTCCTGGCACAGAAGTTAAACCGACTGTTCTGTAGTTTCCTGCACTGTTCTTATTCCCTTTTTTATAGATGGGCACCACATTTGCATTTTTCCAGCCTCCTGGAATCTCTCCTGTTTCCCATTATTTTACAAAGATGATAGCTAATGGCTCAGATATCTCCTCCATCCGCTCCTTGAGATTCTAGGATGCATTTCATCATGCCCTGGTGACTTGCAGACATCTAACTTTTCAAAGTGATTTTTAACTTTTTCTTTTTTTATTTTGTCCTCTAAACCTACCCCTATTTATTTATTAAAAATTTATTAATTATGCCACATTGAGTTTTGGTGAGGCATAGTTATGTCCCAAGAAAATGAAAACAAATATCAAAGGGAGATGTGTGGGGAGATCATAGGCTGCTTACATATAGAGCCTGTGTCAATAAAAAATGTGTATTTCCAGATGACTTACTAGGCCTGCTGATGAGATGTGTGACAAAGAGAACATCTGCCTCCAGACCCACCATTTCAAAGGGGGCTCCAGGTCCCTTTGAAATACAGGGGAGTGCTGCCACCATGGTGCATGCAGCATGGAGTGGGGACAGGGTTGACTCCCCTAAACCCCACCCCTTCCACACTTGGTCCCACCCTTTCTGGAGCCAGAGAGATGCCCCCCACTCCCTCCTTACCACGGGCCCATGGTGGCTGTTGGCACCGTGGTGATCCACAATCCACAAATATATTCCACAGAGATAGAGTGGACATCTGTAGATTTGAAGGTATCTGCTTCTCAAAGAGAAAATACCCCGTGCTGTAGGCACAAACTGCACAGATGCTCCAGGGCTGGAACACCCACTGGGAAAAGCTAGTAGGTGTGGAGCACCCACCAGCACCCTGTCCTCCCTTCCCAGAACTGTACGCTATCCTCCACGTGAGGCCTTATCAGTGCTGAGTAGAATGCCCTGTGTACATGGGCCAAGGACACCTGTAGCTCCCAACTAGAGGATGGTTTACCATTCTGAGTAGGAGTGCATCAAGAAGCTCTTCTACTCTACTTGTCTCTGGAGATGGATGGGCACTGTGGCACAAGCATGCCTGGAGATTCTAGGGGAGAGAGGGCTCTTCTAAACATCTGCCCCTGTGTGAGCCACTTCATAAATGGTATCATATCAACACAATACATTTAAAAAAGAAACAACTTGGATCTTATGTTTGATGATGTTCAGGGCTACTATTTTTTAAGGAAAGACAAAAGGCAAATAGAGCTGTTATTATTCTTCCGTTTTAATATTTATTGTATTTTTATACTGCCATAGATGTTTTGTCATTATTTGAAGATCAGTGCTTGTGTTCCTTTGGATCTCATCTACTGTATTATATTAATAAAATGAATATAAAATATAAATTGAAAATCTGCATATACTCATATTAAAAAATGGCAGGTTAGATTGGTAGAGTGGAACACAAATGTATTAATAATCAAAAAAAGAGGTTTTCATAGACTGCATGACCCAAGATCATTGAAGTCAATGCAAGTCTTTTCGCAGACATCAGTGAGGGTCAGGTCAGGTCTGTGCCAATCATAGAATGACTCATTTAATTTTGCATGTTTATTATGGAATAATATGTGTATTTTTTCTTTGTTAAAGTTCATATACTCATTAAAGAACAGTACCTTCTCTATGTTGCAGAGGTTAAATCTCAATGAAATGAGATGCATAAAAAGTTACTGCATTGTTTATTAAAAGTTATTATCTGCTGTTTCTGAATAATCTACTACCAAACATCATCATTGATGCTCTTGTAAACATTCTAAGCAGGAATTCTGATCGATAGTGAGTCATGGTTTTGGCTTTGCTTTGGGTTTGTTTATTTGTTTACATTTTTAAAGTTAATTTCAAATTATTGGAACATTTTATGTAAAAGATTATTTTTCATTATCTAGCCCTTCTGGGCCATTAGTTCATCTTTTAAGATTCCCTCTTTTATTTTTTCTAATTAACAACATTTATACTTTTATCATTAAAGCAAGCTTAAGCCTTTGGTAACTGAAACAAAAATAAAAGCAACATGCTTTGCAACAGAAATCTGGCATACTGTAAATATCATTCATTGTACTGGAAATGCTTCAGCAGGAGACATGAATGCAAACTGTTCAGGTTCGAAAGACTATCCGTTAAAGCTATTGTGACCTCATCTGTCATAGTAATATCTCAGTGGCACAAAAACTTCCATCCACATCAGAAATCCATTAGCCAGTGATCCTTAATGGCAGAACTAACATCATGGATGGATGAGCTTTTGCATTGCTTCCAATATATCCCCTGCTTTCTGTTGTAGATCCTGGTTTGCAAACACTGACAAAGCATGAATGTCTAGGTTTAAAAAACAAAAGCCTCTATAATTAAATCAAATTAATACACTTATGGCAAATGTTAAAATAACTAGCAATGGGAAGTAGGGACTGTGATTATAAAGTAAACAAAATAGGGAATTTATGTCTAAAGTGAAGTTATTGTCCCAGCAGGGTTACATGGATACTGTGCACTTCCTGGAGCAACAGCCCGGTCTGCCCTTAAAGGTCCTTCCCTGGACCACATTCCCTGCACATGCCAAGGCTTGCATACCTCTTGGAGGGAGAGCAAAGATAGTGCAGGGCTCCCTAGCTTATTGAGAGAGACTTCAGCCTTTCCAGTTAGCTATGCCACCAGAGCAGCCCATGGGCTTGCTCTGGCCTCAACCCTGGCTGCTACAGTTTCTGCAGCATGTCATCCCTGCCATCCTTCTCCTCCTCCAGATGGGGAGGAGCCTGACTCCTTCCACAATGAGGAATCCATTGTTGCTGCTGCCTTGATGAAACGGTGCCCATGCCTCTGAGTCAACAGGCATGCCTGGTGCTAAGTCACCAGCTCAGACTGGGGGACCAGCTGGTGATAGGCAAGTGGGACAACCATCCTATGTGGAAGGACACCTTTCTGGAGCTATGTGCCTGGCTCACCTCCATCTTCTGCAAGGAGGACATCCACCTCTGGCATGCCATACCCCTGGAAAAGAGGGTAGCCATCAAACTCTGGAAGATGGCTATCCCTGACAGATATCTATATGCAGATAAGCAGTTTGGTGTCGGGAGGTCTACCATCGGTGCCATCCTCATGAAGGTAAGGCACACCAGGGTTGCAGGACCTGCCTGGGAAGGCAAAGGGTGCTGGTCCAGGGGGACTCTTGGGGAGCAGGGGTGGAGGTGTGAAGGAAGAGTATGGAAAAGGGGGAAGCCCTGTCCCAAGGGCACCATGCCATTCCACTCACTCACAGCCATGCTCCATGAGGGCCAACCTCCTGGGAGGGAGAATGAAGGGGAAGAGTGGGCTGAAGGAGATGGGGAACACCCTGGGGCCAAGTGCCTTACCATCCCAGTCCTTCACCCATGTGCCCCACCTCCTCCTCCTGCAGGTTGTGAGGGCCATCAACTCCCGGCTGCTGTGGAGGCTGGTCTGCCTGTACAGGGTAGATGTTGCGGTGGCTGGATTCAAGGCCCAGGGGTTCCCCAATTTCTTCAGGGCCATCAACAGGACCCACGTGACCATTCATGCCCCAGATTGCAGTGTAGCATGGTTCATCAATAGGAAGGGGTGCCACTCAATCATGCTGCAGGCCCTGGTGGACCTCCATAGGCACTTCACTGATGTGTATGTTGGGTGGGCTGGCAGGGCACAAGACGTGAGGGTGTTCCAGAACTCCGGCCTTTTCTGGAAGATGGAATCTTCATCCCCTGCCTTCATCTCCTGCCAGGATCTGGCCCTTGGGGACATGGACATGCCTCTGTGCATGGTGAGGGACCCCGACTACCCCCTAATGCCATGGCTATGTGAACCTATACCAGACATCTGGACCCGACCCAGGAACTCTTTAAGTCACACCTGAACCAGGCCCATTTGCTCATAGAGCCTTTGGCTGTCTGAAGGCCCTGTTCAAGTGCCTACTCACCCACTTGGATGTGGGAGAAGGCAATGTACCCCAGGTTGTGGGGGTCTTCTGTGCCCTGCACAATCTTCTGGAGGGGAAGGGGGAGACCTTGCTCCCACCAGCCACACTTATGAGGATCCTGGCGCAGCCCCCATTTGTCAGGCCCACCAAGATGGGCTGTGCATCCAGGACGCCCTATAGGAGTGATTCTCCCAGGGACCCCAATAACCATCCCCACTCCAGGGCACAGCCTGTGGGGCTTTCAGGCCCACTGCCTCACCCTGTCCCCACCCTGGACCCTCCTTTTGCCCACCAAGCTCTCTATGGGCCCTCTCCAATAACTAGAGGTACAGAGGTTGTGAACAAATAAACCTTGACTTTTAATAGAGGCACATGTGTCCAACACAACAAACAAACAAACAAACAAAGAACTATTTACGAAGTGCAGTGGGGACAAACATTTTACCATGAGGCTGGGGCTTGGAAGCATATTCTTCTTTTGAAAGAGCTTCTTTCGAAAGAGCTTCTTTCAAAGGAAGAAAAGCAGTGTAGATAAGACTCTTTTGAAAGTAAACCTCATCTTTGAAAGAACCTTTCTTCTCAGAAATGTGAAGAAGGGTTCTTTCAAAGATGGGGTTTTCTTTCAAAAAAGCCGCATCTACATTGCTTTCTTTCAAAAGAAGAATAAGCAAATTAGGCACCAGATATGTACATATCATAGTTCCTGTGTCTAACAGCATTACTTTGAAAAAAGCTTTTCCAGAATAGCTCTTTTGTTGTGTCTACACTTTCATTCCTCTTTTGAAAGAGGCATGCAAATGAGGGAAATCAAAAATGTAAATGAGGTCCAGATTTATGTATCTGGTGCCACATTCATATATTCTTTCAAAAGAAAAAGAGCAGTATAGACGGGGCTCTTTCAAAAATAAACCCCATCTTCAAAAGAACACTTCTTCCTGAAACAAAATAGGAAGAAGGGGTCTTTTGAAGATGGGGTTTATTTTCAAAAGAGGACCATCTATCCTGTTTTTTAATTTCTAAAGAATCTCTTTTGAAAGGAGAATTTTCAAAAGAGGTGCCACATATGTAAATCTGTACCTCATTTGCATTTTATTTTCCCTTATTTGCATGCCTCTTTCGAAAGAGGAATGCAAGTGTAGACACAGCCTCTCAGAAAGATTTTGGCAAATAATAAGGCACAAAAGGTCTTTATTCAGACAACTAAAAAATGAGTACATCCCACCAATAGACAGTTTCTACTGATATTATAGCTAGGTGAAACCTGCAAAATATAAACCAATTGCGTCTGATTCAGCACCCCTTTACTCAAGGTAATTTGAAATTAATGGTAAAGACACCACCAGTTTTAAAAAAGTATAAGATCCAGTGAATAATTTCTTCCAATTTAATGAGAATGGGCAATATTCAGTATTCACTTTGTTGGTTATTCTTGCTCTCCCAGATGTGCTGAAACTAGGAGCGTGGTGGGCGCTGTCACACCTCCTGGCTTGAAGTGGTCTCTATTACGTACAGGGTTTCCATTTTGGTTCAGTTTATCTCAGCATCCCCATTACAAAAATTATTCCAGTGCCCTTGTTCCCTGTCTCTCTCATTCTTTCTCCAGTTACCTTTTTTAAAATATAGAATTTTAAGCTTTGACTCTCGTTGGCTACGTCTACACGTGCAGCCAACATCGAAATAGTTTATTTCGATGTTGCGACATCGAAATAGTCTATTTCGATGAATAACGTCTACACGTCCTCCAGGGCCGGCAACGTCGATGTTCAACTTCGACGTTGCTCAGCCCAACATCGAAATAGGCGCAGCGAGGGAACGTCTACACGTCAAAGTAGCATACATCGAAATAGGGATGCCAGGCACAGCTGCAGACAGGGTCACAGGGCGGACTGAACAGCAAGCCGCTCCCTTAAAGGGCCCCTCCCAGACACAGTTGCACTAAACAACACAAGATACACAGAGCTGACAACTGGTTGCAGACCCTGTGCCTGCAGCATAGATCCCCAGCTGCCGCAGAAGCAGCCAGAAGCCCTGGGCTAAGGGCTGCTGCCCACGGTGACCATAGAGCCCCGCAGGGGCTGGAGAGAGAGCATCTCTCAACCCCCCAGCTGATGGCCGCCATGGAGGACCCGGCAATTTCGACGTTGCGGGACGCGGATTGTCTACACGGTCCCTACTTCGACGTTGAACGTCGAAGTAGGGCGCTATTCCTATCTCCTCATGAGGTTAGCGACTTCGACGTCTCGCCGCCTAACGTCGAAGTTAACTTCGAAATAGCGCCCGACGCGTTTAGACGCGACGGGCGCTATTTCGAAGTTGGTGCCGCTACTTCGAAGTAGCGTGCACGTGTAGACGCAGCTGTTACCACAGAACAGCCTTCTTACATTAAGAGTAAGGTGTTAATGCTATTAGATGGGAAAAGTAACAGGCTGTTAACGTATATGTGAACTAGTCACCAAAAATTAAAAAAAAGACTGCTATAACTGTGTTGCATTTAATTATACACTGGGACATGCCCACTGAAGTCAAAGTGTTTACAGTAATGTAACTAAAAGCAGACTTTGGTTCAGTTAATTTGAAGGCACTTAAATGAAAAGGCATTTCTATTAACATTTTCATTAAAACAACAGATAAAACCAATAAATAAAAAGGCAAAGGCCAAATGGAGTCCTGTTTGATATACCAAGCTGTCCTCTCATCTTCTGTTAATTCCAGTTTGGATGGGATTGCTAATATACCCTCATTTTTGGTAAAATAGCAGAGAAGACATTTGCAATGTAGAATGGAAAGAAACTTTTGCTTTTATATACAAGCAGCAAACAAGAGTGAGTTTGGCTATTACATATATCATGCCTCATTTGCATACTCACATGGGACCTTGATTCCAGGGGAGCTGACTTCAAAAGCCAAAACAGCCATGTAGATGGGGTTCCTTCAAAAGAAAACCTTGCTTTTGAAAGCACTCTTCTTCCTGAAAAAAAAAAATTAGGGAGAAGGATGCTTTAAAAATGGGGGTTCCCTTTCAAATGAACCCCCTCTACGTGGCAGATTTGGCTTTCAAATCTGGCCAGATCTGGCTGTGGCTTTACGTGGAGGTCTATGGCCAGATTGCTTCCAGCCTGGCCAACAAATGGCATGCCAGGACCCTTGATCAGCGCTGCATGAAGATCAAGAAGCTGCAGCAGGCCTACCACAAGGCAAGGGAGCAGAGTGCATGCTCTGAGGGGGCACTACACACCTTCCACTACTATGAGCAGCTCAATGCCATCCTGGAGGGTGGGCCAGCCACCTTCCCCACTGTCATCGTTGAGTTCATTCAGGCAGCAGTGATGTTGGCTCCCATGCCATCTACCCAGCTATGAGGGATCTGCAGGCAGAAGTGCACCTGGGGTGACCTGATGAGGCTGCAGATGACCTGACTGCCATCCCTTATACTGTCACTCATGGAAGAGCACTAGGAGCAGGCTGTCATCCAGGTGTTCTGCACAGCCACCTGGACCAAGCTGGTGCACCAGCAGGACACCATGTGCTTCTCTATCATCTCAGTGATGGAGAGCATGGTGATATGCATGGAGCATGCCAACAGCTACCTCCTCACTCCCCCTGCTTCAGCTTTCACTTCTAAACTCCCCAAGGGCAACTGGAGCCCCAGAACATGGGGCAGTGGGGCCCCTAGGGTAATCAAAGCCTCCTGGCAACCTGGAGGGCAGGGTCCACTCCCAGCCCCATCCCTTAGCTCCCCCCCGCACCGCCTCCCATAGTAAAATGGCCTTTCTAACCCACTGTAAGATCTGGGGACCTCGGTCAGAAGGCCCTCTCTGTTTGCAGTACCAGCAAGATGACCTGAATTCAAAACCTTTTTTATAACTAAGGCTGTTTTTTGTTTCTTGGCATCTGGAAATCCCACTTGAACTTTATTTAGGCAAGCAGAAACCTATACTACAGGGTGTGGTGGCTCTGTAAAGGTTTTTACCAGATAGGTAATTCATATTAATCAATCCTACAGTTTTTGGTTCCTGTAAGGAATGGAGATAGCCCCCAACCTTACAGTTACATAGTTTCCTAAAGCGAACAATAAGAAATTACAAGTACAAATATGTAGTCTTGTAACTGCACTGATGGCTAATTCTAACTGCTCTATCTTTAGTAAAGACTATGTTTTGTTCGTCTTATATAGTGTGTAAATGCCTTCTGCACTGGAGGAAACTCCAGACACCTTCAATGTACTTTCCAGGGATGCCTGAGTAACTTCTGAAAAAGGAAGGAATAACCAGAGTGTAGACAGCCGAGCAAAGATATTCACACAGGCACTCACAGACCTCTCCTGAAATACTTCCCAAAGTGTTAGATCTGGGTATTTCTATAGTAGCTAGTGATGTCTTTTAGTCTCATTTAGTTACAGTACTTACGCAGAGTCAGAAGAGAAGGAGTGCTTTTGGGGACACTTCTGACCTACGAATCCCAACAGTGTCAGACATGAACAGTCACCTTCTTGTCCCACGTTCCTTTCTAGTTAGGAAGAGAGGGTGAGATTTGGTGATTTTTAGCAAGTTTAAGGAAAGCATGTTCAGAGATGGGGATGTTCAAGCTGAGGGAATTCGATCAGAATTTCTACATGTACCAGTGACAAGCTGAAAGGAAAATTCAAGGGCGCGTGTGGTGTTTGTCTAAGAGAGATAAGTGAATTTCAGACGAGAGTAGGATTTTTTAAATGAATCTGTGACATACTGTGGATACATCCTTCCCACTGTAGAATATTCTCATTCTCAGACATCCTCTATTACTCTGTCTTCACTTTAACTACACTGACTATAGTGAAATATCAGAGAGTTCTTCTGTTACTGTTGATTATCTAGGAACTCTTGGTATGTACTTACAGTAGCTTAAATTCTTTGCAGAGATTTTTTTAGAATCTTCCTTTTTGTGTGTGTATGTGTAGCATTAATTCCTTTTGATCTTTATTCTCTACATTTTACTTTTTCAACTTGTTTTCCCCTAAGTCAGTCTCCCATTTCTTTGCATCATTGTAACAGACCTACACATTTCCATCGTCATGTTCTTCATTTTCCTCATGACTGCAGGTGAACAAGCAGGAAAATGGATCTTTTGCATGTGTTTTGACTGGGTGCAAATCAGAATAAAATCATATTCATTGATCTCAGGTTATATTACTTACCTTAATTTGTCTTCTCCATGGAGATGGACAATTTACTGAAATTGCTGTGTGTGCCAAAAGAGAATTTTCATTCCACCAAACTAGAATCTGCACTGAAAAATATTTTACTATTTCCTCAGAACTGTTTCCAATTCCACTACCTATATTTTGAGATAGAGGAACCAGAACTGGACCCAATACTCAAGGTGTGAGTGCACCATGGTTTTACAGAAAGGCATTATTATATTGTCTATATTTTTGCTATTTTTTATCTGCAATTACTCCACCATCCCTTTCTAAATGTATAAGATGAGAGGAGGGAATGGATAAACAATCAATGAGCATAAGTAGTCCCCTAAAACTTGATTCCTTAGCTACTCATCTATACCTGACATCTTCCCAAATTTACATGTCAGTAGCCTGATATTTATAGAGACACTGTGAAATGCTAGTGAGTAAAAGTGTATGTATTGTGTTCCTTCATTGTTACTTTGTTTCAAGAACATTGATGTGCATGAAGTTGCTGTGTGCAAAGAGATAATTTATTTCATACTAAAATGTTAAATCATAAGGATTATTGCTCTGTGGACCCTCAAACAATTGAGTTGGTGTTACAGTATAAATTTCTGTAAATGTTGCCAAGATACTGCATGCCAGTAGTGGATGTATGAAAAGCAGAAACAACAACTGTGCTTTGTTTGAAATCATATTCCAAAGATTACTTTTATGGTAAAAGTGTTTAAAGACATTAAAAATGCATGATTTCAAAAACCAAAAATATATACCTACGTTTCAGTATTAGAGTAGTAGCAGATTTATAAATTATTTACACTGTATATCCTGTGGTTGACATCATGTATGGATGTTAACAGTTTGTGAACTTCTTGAATGTTTTTAACAAACCCTGCATTATTTTCAGCCTCTAAAATGTATATTCCCAGATTTAAATCTATTCTCACCCCTCCAAAGATTTTCTTTGAAAGAAAAAAGAGCCTCCAGGTTTTACTATTAACAAAATATCTGTGCTGTGGATTAGAGATAGAAGAGCCCCAAAAACATGAGAAAAAAGTACACTTTATATATATATATATATATATATAAACACACACACTATATATATAGTATTGCCCATAAGCAATTTAAACAATGATAAGAGTTTAAAGTTACACTTCTGAACACACAAACCCTGAATTGGTTAAATAACTTACCAAAACAATTCCATCCTTTGGTAACATATAAATCCATACAAGTGACTGGTTATAATATTGGCGAGAGCTGGGAAAAGAGACACTGTAATCTGAAACCCTGCCATCTCTGATTTCAAGATTTTAGGGCTGGGGCTGAGGGGGGAAGAATTCCATTATCATTTTTCCCCTGGATTAATGAAAATTACTCCTGGTTTTAAAACACATACTTCAGAATTAATTTCCAGCGACTGCAACTGAACAAGGTTGTTGATCTGAGCAAAGGAAGCCATTTGCAGTGTGTAACAGAACTTCAATGAATTTATAGATTCATGAACAATAAAAGGAATGCTAAACATTCTTATCAATAGATAGCGCTCTTTATCTAAACACTATCTACATACACATCAATTCTACTTTTATTATACGTAATTCAGGTAATGATAAGTAGTGCTCACCCCAAATAAATCTTGCTACTCCTATAGTGGGCATAGCCTGCTATTTCTTTCTATAGATTTCAAGTTCTCCTTTTGTCCTTTCTGGAAAATCTGTTCTCTACTTTGCATGTATCCATAAAATAACAATAGTCTATACATTAAAATTAGATCAACGTAGCTATGTTGCTCAGTATTATGAAAAAATTCAATCTGAGCATTACTGTTAGGTCAACATACCCCAATCCCCCAGTTTGCTTCCAGCTAGATTGATTAACATATTCTTCCATTGATCTAGTTACCACCATTTGGAGAGGTCACTCAATTACACTGATGGAAAAGCCACTTCTGTTGATGTGGGAAGCATTTACGCTACAATGGTATTGCTGCTGCTACATAGCTGTGCTTCTGCATCAGCTGCAATACAGACATGCCTTAACAGACAAGCTCTGCTCTTAATTACCAAGGACACTGAATCTGTAGTGCTACCATGAACAATTTAGCACAAGTTGCTGCCCTATTTAAATGAACATTCATGCTAACTGACAACACAACATGTCTTTGAATCTCTGACATTACCTTAAATGTACATGAAGGACAAGGAATAGATTTTCAGAAAGGATAAAAGGAGGTGGCCTTAAGATTTCTGTGTATTATATTTATGAAAGCTTGTTCTGCTGTCAATTACCATGACTGCTGATTTAAATATGGTGGCCTCTTGTGGGAAATTGATCACAATACTGAAGCAGTGTTCTGACAGAGCTCATCTCTTACATTATTTTGAGTGCCTCTGAATGGAACGAATGAGGGAAGAGAAAGAAATGACTTGTAAGTATTATATACAATATCCTCTGGAATGCACTATGGTTCATCTTAATGAGTATAGCTCAAGCATCACCACACTTACAGGTTTTTCAACAGGACATAATACTGTAGCCCTAATTGGAAGCCAAAGCATCTAACATCTCGATATGTGCCCTGAATGGATAAATATTATTTATTGTTCTCCCTCAGATTTGCAGTGACTTGTAACAGCAAAAAGTGGTCTATTTCAGCATTGACAGAGGGCACAAGCTGCTGTTTCTTTTAACATACAGATGTTTGAAACAGGTTATTAATGTTTCTACCATGGAGTTTCTTCTGAGGCGCAGCAGCTACTTTAGAACCAGATCCAACTTTGCAATTAAGTCAAGGGACGGTTACTAGATAGTCACTTCTTGGAGCCCATAATAGACCAGTAGGTATTAAGTGGGATAAAAGGGTGGCTTTTTTTCTGAGAACACATTCAGTATAGTAATTGGAACACATTCTCTCTTGAACCATTCTAGTGTTTGACCAAGACTCAAAAAAGTGAATGCTTATTTTAGCCCGCAAATCCATGGTTAATCTGTCTGAATGCATGCCCTTATTTTTTGCAAAAGTGCTGCGTGCCCATCAGGTCCTACTACATTGTTTCAAATCCTGCAGACTGTACCAATTAATTAACACAATTATTAAACTAACTAGTGTAAAGAAACAAGGATTTTTAAAAGACAAACAGGCAATACATTTACATGGTTATTTCAGTCTCCTATAATCTAGGCCAAGAATCAAGTCAAGGAACTGTCTTTAAATTGTCATTACAATTAAATCAGTTTTATATATGCTTTGACAAAAAATATGTTTAGTACCAAACCGTGATGTCATAAAAAATCACTCTATTACAGGAAGTCAGCACAAATTCCTAAGGAATAATTAAGCCCACGTATACAGGTTTTGAGGGCATATGTGGCATTTTGCATATGACTTTAGCAAGTTCTCAGCAAAGACATTAATTTCACAAGATGCTCTTAAACAACTGAATTCTAACATGGCTAACTGAAGTTCTTAGAAACTGATTAAACTGAAACATGTTTAGAGTGGATGTACACAGTTCCATAGATCTTTAAATGGTCTCTTGTTGGTGGAGTTCTCTTATGTACTTCAGGGATTAGACATTCCAGACTTGATTTGAAATATCCCTCACTTATTATTGCAAGGAGGGTGAAGAATATAGTACTATGTTTGGAGCTAATTCTTTACTGAATTTCGAGAGAAAGGTAGTATGAAGTCTAAGCATAATCCTGATAAAACAGTAGATTTTTCTAGTCCTTTCAAACATTTCTACAGTATTGCTTACTCACACTTTTCATGTAAGAAATTACATATTTTCTGGCTGATACTGTATGATGAGTCACCTGAAATGACACTGTGTCCATAATGTCCTGTTCCACTGTATGTCAAAGAGTGCAGCTATCGCTATCTGATTCAAAATGGACTACAGAATGGTCTAAAAACACACATGGATTTTTAAAATTAAAATTAAAAAAAAAATTCTTAGGAAAAATTTCCCATTCAGGAAAAAGATGAGAGTTGCTTTTGTTTTGTTTTGTTTTGTGGGGGAGAGGCGGGGCCAAGATAGAGGCCTTGGTAGGAGAAAGATGATTAATCTGTACCACGAGTAAAGTAAAAAATCAAAAACAAAAACAAAAAAAAACCTTTTCAGTTTAGTGAAATATTTTCATAGGTTAAACTTCAGATGAAATAAGTCAGAACCAGTGAAATGTCATTTAAATCAGTATCTCCAGGCTTGGATAAATTTAAGATGCTTCCCAAGCAGCATGCCTCCTCTTAGCGCGCTATTTTTCATTTCAACAGCCTCTTGAGTCTGGTTTATTAATAGATATTTCATCACAATGGGAGACTTGTTCTGATCAAAATCTACACCTTCCAAATTAAGCTGGAGGGAAAAGTGTAAGAGGCAAGGCAAGGAGCAGGTGATACTTCTTTGGTCACTTGGGCTTTATTACAGAATGTAATCTTAGTCTGATCAAATCTGGCTGAGAGATCATACAGGTTATCAGATGTTAAAAAAGCAAAAACTTCACAGATATGAGAATAGATGAAAAAGCGTGTCCAGTAGCCCTTTAAGGAGCTGTGCAACATTTCAAATTGCTGTTTGTTATGTTTTTAGTAAATTAAATAAAAGATCATTTCCACTTCTTTCACTGTTCTGTTGCATGGGTAAATAAGATTATGAGCACAGCCTTCAGTATAATGAGCTTTTACATCCAGTTTTAAAAGTCAACCAAGTACAAAAATAGCCTAGATATAGGAATGAAGTTTATATCTAATCTCATACTAAACTGTAAATTAGAAGCATAAAAAGTTCACCTGAGGAACAATGGCAAAAGAGCTTTGAATGTCACTGTAAAGCCCTTAACACAAATTTCAAATCTATAGGGTCGTGGCATGTAGTTGCAATATGATCTAGCTAGTTTTTATAGAAGCAAGTTTCAAATGCCTAGGCAGGAGAAAACCTGCTAATGAGATTAACATTTGTAGAAAGATAACTACATGAATAGATGTGTTAAGACAGCATGCCTGGTATGAACTCAAGAGGGAAGGAACTCAGCTGGTGTCAACTATAGTTCCCTTTATGCCCATGGATCTATGCCAATATGCAACAGTGGAGAATACCACTGAAGTGGCCAAGAGCTTGGAAAAAGTAAAAGGGAATACAGCACTGTCTCTTTATACCTTTCAATACTCTATTAAACAAAGAGCACAAGGCTGTTCAACAGGAACAAACATATTATGCAAGTACAAGAAACTCCATTTTCATATGCCATATTTCTCCTGAGTCAAATGCAAAAAATAACTCTCTTTGAAATAATTGAAAACAACTGCAAAATCGTTTACAGAACAGTCTCTGATTCTGAAGAAGGATGAACCAATAAATTAATCCATTGGTCCTTATTACATAATGCATAGCAGAGCATTTTGACTATTTATTACTTAAAAAGGACTGCAGCTAAATGGATAAATCTTCTTATTGTTTTGGTTTTGGTTTTTAAAAATTCCTGAAGTACGTGCCTGCTCAAGTCACGTTCCCTCTAGAGCCATATATAATAAATCGGATACAATACAAAACAGAGTGAGGGAACTTCTAAACAGAATGGGTCTGATACTAAAGTAGGCTGGCTGACAGGGTGGGAGGCAAAGAGGCAGCTGCCACCTGGCTCAGCATTTCAAAGGGGCCCAGCATTCACAGTCACTTCCACTGCTATTGCAGCAATAGCTGGAGACCCAGGCCCTTTAAATTACCTCTGGAGCACTGTAACCTATGGCTCTGAGAGTAGGAAGGTGCGGCACTCTTTGTCTGGGTGGTGCTGAGGACAGGCTCCCTTGGCCCTGCCCATTCCACTAGAGGCCCCACCCCTTTAAGGGGTGCAGAATTTCCCCCCACACACACACCTTGCATCTACTGCCCTGGTGGTAGTGAAGCTGGGGGCAGTAAATCTTCATGACTGGTAGGGGCTGTCAGCAGGGTGTGCTTGTTCATGAGTATGGTACCTCAACTCCATTTCCTATGACCACAGCATCACCAGGTAGTAGAGCCCTGCAGGTCAGCAGATGCAAATTTCCATCCATGGATATCCACATCTGCAAATAGACATATGTATCCATGCAGGGATGCAGGGGTCTAGAGATTCCACAGCCTTTTTTTTTTTTTTTGCCAGATAGCATCACTGAAGTAGTAAATACCACTCATACAGGGAGAAGAACATTAGCAATGAGTAAATTTTAAAATGTAGGGAATAGAGTACAAAAATACCTTTATATTTTACAGTGCTGGTCAAAAACAACACCACAGTAACACAATAAGGTAATATGATCATAGAACATAGCGTGAACATCAATGGAAGTTCTCCCTTTTACTTTTATGGGGGCAAGGATTTCTTCTCTTGTTTTTGGACCGTTCTTGTAGAATGTGATCATACTTTAATGGGGGGCAAGGGGAGCAGAAGGGAGTGGAACAAGTACATGAGAGTAGTAGGCATAGGACAGGTCCGGGAATTCTACTAAGCAGTCTGAATTCAGTTTCTCCTTCCCCACTCAGTACAACAGAGCCAGTAATATAGTCTTGCATACATTACATGTATGAGAATATCCTAACTGTTAAAAACACTATTAGGACATTTCTACACAGGCCTCTTTCTTCAAAAGTGGCATGGCAATACACGACCCAAAATATGCTAATGAGGCGCAAATGCAAATTCCCTGCACCTCATTAGCATAAAGTAATTGTCAGGAAGAAGGGGACTCTGGAAGAAGGACTTCCTTCTGGAAGACCCCCTGGGGACCATGCTTCTAAACGGTGTTTTGGAGTCCAGAAGAATGGTCTTCCAGACTCCAAATCAGGTGACCATATGCTAATGAGATGAGGGGAATTTGCATCCATGCCTCATTAGCATATTTTGGGCTGTGTATTACCATGCCACTTTCAAAGAAAGTGGCCTGTGTAGAAATTACCTTAGTGAGGAAACGAAGCAAAGCAGAAATTGTCCTACAGGCTTCTGGAATGCCTGTAGGAAAAGAGTATTTACAGACTTCATTTCTGAAATCTCTGGGTCTCTAGGGGGGAAAAGGGTGCATATGCTTACAGAAGTAATCTTAATAAAGGAATTCTGCAAACATTATTTTGATACAGAAGATGAATTTAAAGTAGTCAAGAACAATTTGGATGAAGCATTATGTTACAGTTTGTATGAGCAAATTATTTAACTTACAGAATATCCAAGCCTCCCTCCACCTACTGCCTCACTTTTATTGTCCAGCGAGATATTTCCCTCAAAGGCCTCTTCTAGCATTTCAATGGTCACTTTCTGGTTATGGGGAAAGAATGGTAGTGCCGTTTGACTCCTCATGTACAGAAAAAGAGAATCCAAAATTACAGGTTCGTGCATAACAGCAATGTTACTTCTATAGCACTTTGAATCTTCATTCCACAAGACTGCATAAAAATTTGATTTTCAACACACGTGTTACTTTTTATTAGCCCCATCATTTGGAAGAACACAGTGGCCATGGCTACATTAGCACCCCCTTTCGAAAGGGGGATGCTCACTTCAGCAGATGCTAATCAGGCACTTCATGCATATGCAGCACCTCATTAGCATAATGGCAGCCACACGTGTTTCAAAAGTGCTGCTTTGGAAATGCATGCCACCAGTGTAGACGGGGGCCTTTCGAAAGGACCCCTGGACTTTGAAAGCCCCTACTTCCTATTTGGTTTTGGGAAGAAGGGGCTTTTGAAATCAGGCAGGGGAGTCCTTTCGAAAGGCAGGGGTCTACACTGGTGGTGAGCATTTCAATAGCAGCACTTTCAAAACATGTGCAGCTGCCATTATGCTAATGAGGTGCTGCACATGCATGAGAACGCCTCGCTAGCATCTGCCAAAGTGGCTCACTAGTATCTCCCTTTCGAAAGGGGGGTGCTAGTGTAGCCATGGCCAGTGAGGAAGGGAGAGCATGAATAATTTGCCCAAGATCACAGGAGAAATCTAAGGGTGAGTCAGAATTAAAAACCAGAACTCCACACTTCCAGTCGTCTCCCCTAACTTCAATGTTATCTTTCCTTGTAGGAAATCAAGTGTAACAATGAATCGGGTGTTTCTCCTTTTAGAAGGGAAAATGTAATTGCACTGAAACCACAATCTCCGTTGTTTCATATCCAATGGATCATATAGTATTTTTGACTCAACTTATTGAAGCACGTATCAAGCTTGCCTTCCATCCTAAACACACTCAGAACAAAATGACAGAATATTAGAAGTGTACTCTTATACACATAAAATTAATTTAACTATGGACATTACAACTGATTTTTTTTTGTTTTACTGTGTGCAGGAAAACTAAGCTATTGTGTGCCACAATCATAGAATAGAGGGGATCAAGTTGCATTAATGTCTAAAGCCCTTGGAAAAGCAGGAATTGATTGAACTACACACTCACATGATCTTAGCCAGTAACCCACACTGCAAAGAAAGGCAATCATACACATACCTCCTATGTCACGGTCACTTCAGTCTGTTCCACCTCAGAACACTAGCACATCCAATTTGATATTTAATCTTCAAATGTGGCTACTCATAATGGTTTGGAGAAAAGAGGAGGGGAAACAATAGTGGGAAATATATGGAAAGGAAAAAATTCTGACACATGCTTGTCTCTGTAGAGTTAAAAACTTACTGATGTTGTAGTTTCTGCTAGCATGGCTGGACCACAACCCAGCAACGACCAGATGAGATCCAACTGAATAGTAATTTTGCATTTACTTTTATGATGACACATATTCAAACAGGAGATTTGGACCTCCACAATATCAGGAATAGTACAAGTATGTAGCTGTCCACTCATCTCTAGAGAACATCAACAACAAAAGACTTCTTTGCATCATTTGGAAGGTAGTATAAGTGTTGGATATTGACTTCACTAAAAATAATTTAAATGTATGGGGCAATAGGAGTCTGTAGTGCAATAGATGAATAGTTAATGGCTGTTTCAAAACATGAAGTGGTTGGGGTTAAATATGCAAGCTATTAAAATCACATTGTTACTAAATGTTTCTTAACAGTGGAAATGTATTAAAGTGTGTGCATGCAGAACTGAAAAGTAGGTAGTACGTGTCAATATTTTTTAAAGTTAGAATTTAAATTTGTAGTTAATGTGTAGTTTAATATCTCCCACCTGAGGATGTTGCCCTAACTCTAAACCAGGGGAATGTCCTTCTGTCAGATTCCCTTCCTTTCTTGTAAAGAGGAGATGGGGGGAAGGAGCTATCAGTTCACACCAGCTTGGTCCCAGATTTTTCATAACATGAGTGTAAGACTCTAATTTACAAGCTGAACTTCTCTCGTCCAGCACTCTCTCATCCAGCAACATCCATTATCCAGCATGATTTCAGTTAGCTGGATGACAACTTAGCATGGTTGTGGCCAAGTTTCCTGTGGTCCCATAAAGTTTGTTTACAGCTGCCAGTCCTGGCTCTCAGTGTTCTGTGTTGTTATTCAGTAATAATTAACTCCTGAATGTCTTTTAAGAGCCCAGTAAACTTTTGTGCTCATTGTAATAGGTCTTCCTCAATAGCTGCTGTGGAGAAAGCAAAAAACCTCCACTGCACCAAAATCAACATAGTGGTGAGGGAAAAGTTCCTTCCCAGACCCGTTAAAAGGAGCAAATATCACAATGCCCACAGCAGGTTCAAACCCAAACCCCACCATCACACTTCAAGAGGAGACAGATTGGATGCTCCTTTGCCTGCTGGATAAGGAAAAGAATTTCTAATGCCAGCACTTTCACCTTTAAAGCCTTCTGCCCTTGTATTTCCAGGGCGTAAGTCAATGCTGCAAAAATGACTACCACCCAACTTTCTGCAACAGTTTCTGACCTTCCTCCCTTCTCCATCATAAAGTACCACTGCCTTCTCCTCCCATGCCCCGCCCCTACTCATCTGGATAATAGCCCCATGTTTTTAGTGGAGGGCAACCATTCTTTTCATCTCCACCTGTTACTTTGGAGGGTCACTTTCCAGCATGACTGGATTTCAGTCATTAGTCACAGGTGCATTTGATCCCTTCTGACAGTGGTCTTCCAGCACTAGTGTAGTCACCCTTCCCCAGACGAAATCATCACTACTCTCAGGTGGTACTCTAGTGGTATTATCTCTTAATTTGTGGTACTAGAACAAGTGACTTTCTCAATATGTCCTATTTTTGGAGCCTCGGTGTCCAGCTGTGGTGATTTAAAAAAGGCAATGTTGTGGAGCTGATACTCACTCACCTCAGGAACCATTCATGAGAAGGCAAAAAGTCTTCAGAGAAAAATGGGTTTGTGATCTTTCTTTTGAGACTCATGACTGTCCTTTCTGTTAAAAAGTTCTGTCTGGAGCTCTTCTGGGACTCATGAGCAACTGTCAAACACAGTGGTCACGTGTACCAATGCTCATGCAGCTATTGAATTTGTGTATTTAGTTTGGAGTAATAATCAGAGAGACTCCCATCATTGGGGTTATGTCTACACTAGAGTGATCTTGCAACAGAAGTTAGTGCTAGAAGATATCCTTTCACAAAACTTCTGTTGACAGATCGCAACCAGATTGCCAAGCGGATCGCTCTTTTGATTGTCTCTGTCAACAGAGAGTGGCCAGACTGCCTGGACACTCTCTCAACAAAATGGCCAACCGGAAACACAGTAAACTGAGCTGCCTGGTGGCCAGCCTGGAAGCCCTGTCTGTCAACAGATGATCCCCCAAAACACCCAGACTGCCTTTCTGGAGACAGATCTGTGTCAACAGAGGTATTCTGCCCCATGGGGGAACAGCTGAATGCTGTTGACAAAAGTACTGTGTTCTGTCAATGCACTGTCCACAGAACACCTTGGAAATCTGGAACCTCCTGTGTTTTGTTGACAAAATGCTAAATTTGTTGACAAAACTCACTAGTGTAGACATAACTTGGATGCCTAGTCCTGCCCAATATTTCAGTTCCTACACACACAACACCACTGCTGAGTTCATGACAGCTTTGACAGAATAGAAACAGAAATGAAGCTGCAAACAAATTTATTTTTATCCACAAATGTTCTGTTTGGCCACAATATTGATATTGTGAAAGTCCTATTTTAAGCAAAGTAAGCAAATGTTCCTATAAATAAGTTGACTGCCAATATAATAAATAATATTTAGCAGCATCACAAACATGGCTTATGTGTTTATATAAAATGTTAATTGGTGCAATGATACACAATTTTTCATGATGAAAAGCATTACTTCAAAGTAATAAAACTGAATTAATAACACATTAGTTTTGCCCAAAACTCTCTGGAAATGGACACTAATTTTCTTTATGAGCTTCTGATAATTAATATATTACTGTGGATGAGACTCGTAAATGACCTTTGCTCCACCTGGAGTACAAGGGATTAAGTCAAGTCAAGTCAGTATTAATAGTCATATGGCTCAATTGAAAATTTCCATCTGCATAAAGAAGATGCAGTTGTTAAGCATCTTGTCACAAAATGGAAACATTTAAAAGAAACGATAAAAATGATATTCCTTTTTATCAGTTTAGTCCACTTTAGTTCAAACTTTAATCTAAACTGCAATGAAAGGGCAGACAGTATGTAAACAAGTTGTTAGGACTTTCATGTGCTTCTGTGATTACACAAGACGGATCTCAGTCCTACTTCACTGTATTCATGAACAGTAAGATCAGGCAGTAAGGAAATATCAGATCTGAACAGTCAGGATCCAGGTACAGATTGATGGTAAACACATATCTGCGGATGTTCAAGATATTTGTTCTGAGCTCATGTCGTACTTTAATTAACTTTCAGATCTTGCAATGAAAGAGTCACAGGAATATGAATAATCATTCATCATTAGCCTTTTGAGAGTCATAAAAGTATTATAATCACAAAAGAAATAAACACTTTCTCTGTGTTATTTCACTTGAGTTCCACATGATTTATAAAATGACACAGAGTCTTAAAAGCACCAATAGGGCTACGAAGTTATTTTTCAGATTTATTTTTCCTCAAAAATTGACTTTATTGATTTTTGCTATAGTATACTGACTTCTTGTTGAATAAATGTTTCTTTTGTCCTTCCCCCATTAAGGGTTATGATGAAATAGGACATAAGTGGTTTTTTTTTCCCCAGCTGGTCAAAAAGAAACAACTTTGGCAATTGCTATGTGGAAAGTTTTATATAAAACTTTAGCTTTCCACAATAGAAAAAGTTTTATTTGCACAATAGCTTGGTCAGTGGCAGATACCAATAATGGCATTTAATAATAGAAATGTCTGGCTGGAATTATTCTCAAGAGGTCATCTAGTCTTCCACCATGAGCAAGTAGTACCATAATATTTACAGACTATTCCTGACCTATGTTCTTAAAAGCTTCCAGGGATGATCCCAAGGTCCCTTCCTAATGTATTCCAGTACTTAAGTACCCTACAGTTTATTACCTAACCTAAATCACCCTTGCTGTACACTAAGCTGATTAATTCTTGTCCTCTCCTCAGAGAACATGGAAAGCAATTGATCATTGTGCTGTTTATAACAGACTTTAGCATACTTAAAAACTAATGAGGACTGCACTTAGTCTTCTTGAGACTAAACATGCCCAAAAATTTTTAAACCTTTCCTCATAGGTCAGGCTTTCTCTTCTGTCCTCCCTCAAATTTGTCCACATCTAATATACAGAGGCCTTTGCAGGGGCCTCACTGGTGCTGAGCAGTCCAGTCGTAGATATGACAAACCAGCTAAAACATCTCAGAATGATTAGACTTTTATTCTTCCTCAATTCCATCATGTTTTTGGTACATAGTGCTAGCTAGGCCTCCCATTTTGGTGTCAAACAAATTTTGTGAGTGTACTCTTTGCTCCATTTCCTAAGCCATTTATGAAAATCTTCACTAGTGTTGGACTGATGATAAATCTCCCACACAGAACACTATTAGCTATACCCTAAGGGTTTCACAGTGAACCACTGGTATGTATTCAAAATAGTTTGGAACCAGCTGCAAAAATAAATATCAGAATTTCACCTAGAGCCCATTTCACTTGTTTGCTGATGAGTGTCATGGGGAGCAATATCCAAAATGTTACTGAAATCAAATGTATTGATTGTTTTCTTTCCTATCCAATAAGCAAGCAACTTTTTCAAAAAATAGGTTTGGCGTAATTTGCTCTTGACAACTGGCTATTTCTTATCATGCTACTATCCTTTAGGTGCTTACAAGCTGGTTGTCCAATAATTGATCTAGTATCTTTCAGGTATTGCAGTTAAACTGATCATTCTATAATTCCACATTTCCTCATTGGTCCCCCTTTAAAAATAGATACAAAGGTTGCACTACTCCCCCACTTTTCTGGGGCCTCTACTGTCCTCCATGAGTTTTCAAAGGTGATTGCTAATGGCTCTTAAATTGCTTCAGCTAGTTCTTTAAATGCCTTAGCGTGGATTTAATCAGCCCTAGATAAATTGAATATATTTAACTTCGTTAAATATACTTTAACTTGATTTCCCCCATTCAAGCGACTCTTCCATCTTCATTGTTTTAACATCCCATTATAAATGTTTTAAAGAACATCAAAGCAAAATAGGCATTAAACACTTCAGTCTTCTTCATGACATCCATCATCATTTTTGCTTCTCTGATAAGTAGCAGACCTATGCCAGCCTTTGTATTTTCTTACTCCTAACATAGTCATTAAATCACTCTTTATTGTCTTCTATATAATTTATAAAAGTGGAACTTATTCTGTGTTAGACTTTTTTTTAATTTTATCCCTACAAATTTGTGCTATTCTTTTGTATTCACTACTTGTAATATGTCTATGTTTTAACTTGGATTAAATGTTTGTTTTTCAGGTCATCAATGATCTCTCAATGGAGACGTACAGACCTTTCACTAACCTGCCTCCCTCCCTTTCTCATCAGGGTAAGATATCACTGTATCTGAAAATACAGCTGTTGAAGAGTTCCACTGTGATTTCAACAGTTTCCAATCCAACTTCAACCTCAGCCTGGACCAGTCCACACAAGAGACCCACTTCCTGGACACCACTGTGCAAACAAGTGATGGTCACATAAACCCCACCCTATTCCGGAAACCCATGGACTGCTGTGCTTACCTACATGCCTCCAGCTTCCATCCAGGGAACACTACACAATCCATTGTACACAGCTAGGCACTAGGATACAACCACACTTGTTCCTATCTCTCAGACAGAGACAATACCTACCTACAAGACCTTCATCGTGCTTTCCTGAAACTTCAATACCCACCTAAGGAAGTGAAGAAACAGATTTACAGAGCCATATAGGTACCCAGAAGCCACCTGCTACAAGACAGGCCCAACAAGGAAAACAACAGAACACCACTGACCATCACATACAGCCCCCACCTAAAACCTCTCCAGTTCATCATCAGTGATCTGCAACCCATCCTAGACAATGAACCTTCACTCTCACAGACCTTGGCAGGCAGGCAGGCAGGCAGGCTCAGGGTGGGGCGGGATAGCTCAGTGGTTTGAGCATGGGCCTACTAACGTCGCAGGGGAGAGGGGGAGCTCAATTCTTGAGGAGGCGATTTAGGGTTCTGGGGTGTACAGATTGAAAAAAACAAAATCTAGCTGGGATGGTGCTTGGCCCTACCAGTAAGGCAGGGACTCAACTCAATGACCTCCCAAGGTCCCTTCCAGCTCTGTGAGATGCATATCTCCATATATTATACTAAATTAACCTTAAACAAATTCTTACTAACAGCTATAGAGCATACCAGAGAAACTCTAAACCTGGAACCAATCCCTGCCACAAACCTCAGTGCCAACTCTGCTCACATATCACCAGTGATATTATCACAGGACCTAACCCCATCACCTGCACATCTACTAATATAATATGTGCCAGCAATGCCCCACATCATGGGACATTGGCCAAACTGGACAGTCCATATATAAAAGAATAAATGGACATAAATCAGACATCAGGAATGATAACATTCAAAAACCTGTAGGAGGACACTTAAATCTCCCTGGACACTCAGTAACAGATTTAAAATTTAGTCCTACCCCAAAAAAAAAAAAGAAAAAAAAAGAAAGTCACAAGCAAACTCCAAAGAGAAACTGTAGACCTGCAATTCATTTGAAGAGGATTGAACAGAGACTGGGAGTGGCTGGCCAATTACAAATCACTTTCTTGGCTATTGATTTTCACTCCTCCACATTAGCTACTGATAATGGGCCACATCCTCCCTGACTGAACTGAGCTGATTTCTCCTCTCTTGATGTTCACAACTCCAAATTAATTGCTGATAATTGGCCACATCCTCTGTGACTGCACCTCCCCTAGACTGAGAATCCTTCTTTTTAAAATGAAGAACAAGTTATAGTTGGACATATGAATCTCCAAGAACTGGAAGGGACCTCAGGAAGTCATTTAGTCCAGTGTCCTGCCCTCTTGGCAGGACCAAACACTATCTCTGGCATTTATTTGCCCCAGTCCCTAAATGGCCTCCTTAGGACCTGAGCTCCCAAACCCATATTTAGCAAGACTATGCTTAAACCACTGAGCTACCCCTCTCCCCTTTGTTAGCTGCTTTGCTGAACCACCCTGCTCCCCATGCATCTGATGAAGCGGGTCTTTGACCATGAAAGCTTATGCCTCAAAATATGTTAATCTATAAGGTGCCACAGGACTTCCTGTTGTTCTTGAAGATACAGACAAACTTGACTACGCCTCTGATACTGCATCTGAGAAACTGACAGTTTTCCTCCACTACTGTTCCCCATTTTTTTTCTTCCCAGTAACCTTATCTATCAGTTCCCTGAATTTGTCAACATCTGCTTTTTGAAAGACTACTGTCTCTATTCTTTTATTTTTATTTCTTCCATCCTTTCATGATTCCTTTCACCCAAATTGCCTGCTATCTCCAGGTTAACAACTCATTCCTCTCAAAGAGAACCCACCCTTAAAGACCTGACAATTTGTTACTTCCCCCACCATTTGATGGTAAGGAGAGCTTACAGATTTTTTAGCCAGTATATAAAGAGGTTTTACAAAGTAAGTAAATATCAGTATACTCATTTTAGTCATGGGGAAACAAGCAAAGAGTAATTTACTTATGGTCATGTAGCAGGCCATTGTTTACTTAAATAATACACAATCTTTGAAAATATTTAAGAGCGAATAATTCTACTCACTTAAGTAGTGCTGCTGACTGAGCAGAATTTGCACATGCTCAGGTATTTGTAGATTCATGTCACTGTATCATGACCCACTAGAAGGGCCTTCTGCATTTATACAGAGACAGTCACAGTGAAGTCAGTGGGCTTTCACCTATGTACAGGGGTCCATTCCATTATATTGGATTCTGCCGCAGGATCAGACTCATAATATACACAATGGCTACGGTTACACTGACCCAAACTGCCGGCAGCAGTATGCAAAAGGGAGGTTTCGAAAATGCAAATGGCTGCTCATTTGCATATTTGGTTGCCGGAAGAGGCTGCTGCCAGCAGGAAAAAAGCAGTATAAATGTGGTTCTGCCAGCAACACCCTGCCTTTGTCAGCAGCCTCTTATGCATGATTTTTTTGAGAGGCTGCCAACAAAGCGGGAGGTTTGGCAGCAGAACCACATTTACACTGCTTTTCTTCTGTCAGCAGCAGCCTCTATCAGCCAGTAAATATGCAAATGAGCAGCTATTTGCATTTTCAAAATCTCCCATTTGCATACTGCTGTTGGCAGTTTGATTTAGTGTAAACATAGCCAATGAATTTAACACAGCTGGCTTTGTTACTCTTTCCTAGCCTGCAAATCACCAGGTGTTTGTATTTTTTGTTTTTTCTACTGTGATTTTGAACTTGATTTCATTTTCAAAACAATCAGGATGGTATCTATATTGAGGGATGGCTTTGATCTTGGTTGGGCTAACCCAGAAACAATAATATTATTGATTTCTGTCCAAATTTACGCAGTAGATGCTGCGAGATTCAGTAATTAATTGCATTGACTTTAGTGGAATACTTGTGATTAAATATTGAGCTCGACATTTACCCCAGAAGTGATATAACCTTGACAACTTGTTACCAGTAAATAAGTCTGCTTATTTTAACCGCTTGTTAGCATGAAAAATGATTCTTCTTTAGTATTTTACCTTTCATTCATACAGCCAATTTTCACATCACCATATCATTGACCTAGCCTAGCCTGCCAGAATGCTCGACTAAATAAATAAGTGTCAGACATGCACATAGTTTGCTTCTGGTGGCTTTAAATTGATGCCAGTAGTTATTTTTGTCTGAAGTTGACCCTGTAACATTAGAAAATATTAAAATTTGCATCTTAAATAGCTTCAAAAGTTCTGAGTCATAAGTGATGAGGCCTTTTAAAAATATATATAGCCAGTGCTTTTTTTGTGCTGCTACATGATGATACTGAGTACTGGCACCTCAGCAGCCATAGCTGTGGGATTGGCTGGGTGGGGAGACCATGAGAAGGCTGAGTACCAGCACCTCTTTTTCACAAAAAAAGGTTCTGCACAGAGCACCACCTAAAGCAGGGTGAGGCAAACTATGGCCTGTGGGCTGCATATGGCTCATCAGAACTTTTTAATCAGTCCCTTAAGTTCCATGGTGACTTGACTTGCCCACCTCTACATGGTACCTGGAAGCTCCTGCAAGCTGTGATATCCCAAAGTGTCATCTCCGCAGCTCCCATTGGCTGGGAAGAGTGGCCGAGGGAAGCTATGTGGGCAGTGCGCAGGGACATGTTGGAGTCAGAGGGAGGCATACCACTGCTTCCACGAGTTTCTTTGGTAAGTACTGTACAAACCCTGCAATGCCATGCCACACCCCACACCCTGCTCTCCCTCCTGCCCTTTATTTCCATTTCAGTTCACCCTCCTGCCTGCCAAACAACTCACCCCCAGCCCAGATCAGAAATCCCAGCCTCATCTCCTCAGAGCCACCATCCTCTGCCTGATCCCCCTTCTACTCCCCAACCTCCCCCACCCCAGGACATCTCCTGCACTTTTATCTCCTCATCCGTAGCTAGACCCAAGACTATGCACACCCAGGTACAGCCCTCACAATGCCATGAGTGCCAATGAAATAATGATGTAATGATTTACAATTAAAATACATCATTAGTTCAAACTTCTTACTGGAATTTGGGGTAAAGCTGCAGTGTACTACCACAGTCAGGGAAAAATGGACTTTGTTTTCAGGGGCATTCTACCAATTTGTTCCTGCTCCCTCCCAACCCTTGGCCACCTGTGGTAGCTGCTGAAGTCACTTTTCTATGTGAGTAGGGTACAACCCTCCTCCTAGTACCTTAACCCTGATCATCCATCTGTATGTCTACCATTTCTTTCACCTAACATCTCCATTTTCCTCATCACGGTACTCCCAGTGACCATAGAATAATAAGCCTAGCTAATATATAGTGAAACAGTGCAGCATTGACATTAGCTAGTGTGGCCCCCTGTTTGTTTGCAAGTACTAACAGTTATTTGCTTGCAGTGAGTTACCTGAAAAAATAATTGCCCATAATCCAGAACGAATTTTCCTCAATCAAATGCCTTCCTTCAAATGCATCAGTGTTATTGAAAGATTGCTCTCAAGATATGAATTGACTTTGTTGTGTTTGAGGAGAAAAGTGCTGTTATGACTGACAAGCCATGTAAAGGGCCGTGCTCAGACTGAAAGCACTACACTGCTGACTAAAAATTGGTCCCCACATTCTTATTCCTCCGAACCACAGAACTGCTTGCAGTGGACCAATTAAAGCCCAAAAAATGGTAAAAGACAAGAACTAACTGAAAAACAAATTCTTATACCATTTTATATGTGTATTACTATACTATTGTTTTTGAAATCCTTTGTCCTATTTAGGCTACGTCTACACGTGCACCCAACTTCGAAATAGCTTATTTCGATGTTGCGACATCGAAATAGGCTATTTCGATGAATAACGTCTACACGTCCTCCAGGGCTGGCAACGTCGATGTTCAACTTCGACGTTGCTCAGCCCAACATCGAAATAGGCACAGCGAGGGAACGTCTACACGCCAAAGTAGCACACATCGAAATAAGGGAGCCAGGCACAGCTGCAGACAGGGTCACGGGGCGGACTCAACAGCAAGTCGCTCCCTTAAAGGGCCCCTCCCAGACACACTTTCATTAAACAGTGCAAGATACACAGAGCCAATAACTAGTTGCAGACCCTGTATATGCAGCATGGACCCCCAGCTGCAGCAGCAGCAGCCAGAAGCCCTGGGCTAAGGGCTGCTGCCCACGGTGACCACAGAGCCCCGCAAGGGCTGGAGAGAGAGTATCTCTCAACCCCCCAGCTGATGGCCGCCATGGAGGACCCCGCTATTTCGATGTTGCGGGACGCGGATCGTCTACACGTCCCTACTTCGATGTTGAACGTCGAAGTAGGGCGCTATTCCCATCCCCTCATGGGGTTAGCGACTTCGACGTCTCGCCGCCTAACGTCGATTTCAACTTCGAAATAGCGCCCAACACGTGTAGACGTGACGGGCGCTATTTCGAAGTTACTGCCGCTACTTCGAAGTAGCGTGCACGTGTAGACGCAGCCTTAATGTCCTAGGCTATTTCTACACAGGCCACTTCCTTTGGAAGTGGCAAGCTAATACACAGAGCAAAAGATGCTGATGACGCACAGATGCAAATTCCCCATGCCTCATTAGCATAATGTCACATGATTGGAGTCCGGAAGACTGTTCTTCCGGACTCCAAAATGCTCTTCCGGACACCAAAATGCCATGTAGAAGCGCGGCCCCCGGGGGGGGGGGTGTGCTTCCAGAAGGATGTGCTTCTTCCGGAGGCTCCTTCTTCCCAGTAATTTTCAGGAAGAAGGGGCCTCCGGAAGGAGGACTTCCTTCTAGAAGACCCCCCGGGGGCCACACTTCTACACACTGTTTTGGAGTCTGGAAGAACATCTTCTGGACTCCAAATCATGTGACCTTATGCTAATGAGGAGCCTGGAATTTGCATCTGCACCTTATTAGCATATTTCAGGCTATTTATTAGCATGCCACTTTCTGAGGCTGCTTCTTGAAGACAGGCTGGCTGGAGAGAGAGAGGATACATCAACACTATAGAGATTTTTCAAAAGGAGGTCTTCGAGAAGATCTCTTCTGAAAAAGATTCTTTCAAAAGAGTACATCCACACACATAAAAGTGGATCAAAAGAGTGATCTGCTCTTTCGAAACAGAGCTTCGACACAATGCCCGCTCTTTTGAAAGGAAAGGCCAGGGATCAAAAATAATGACTGTTCTTTCTAAAGAAGGACCCTGGGGATCGTCTACATAAGTTTTCTTTCAAAAGAAGTCTTTGAAAGGGGGCACTCTTCCTGAAATGGGGAAAGAAGAGCGATTTTGAAAGGAGCACCACAATCTATGGATTCACTTTTGAAAGAACACTTTTTGTGTGTAGACGCTCCATGGGATCTTTTAAAAGAGCACCCTTCTTTTGAAAAAACTTGCTGGTGTAGTTGCAGTCAGAGAGACAGAGAGAGAGTGAAATTAGCAGGGACTCTATGTCAATATAAGCACTGATAAGCCTTGGACTCAGAAGAGTAAGAGATGCATTTCAGGACTTATTTTGCAAATGTTTGTACCTTGCTAATGTTTTTAAGAGTAAAGCAACTGTGATTAAGAGATTCTCTTTCTAACCCTGTGCTCCTTTCTTTCCTGTCAGGTTGCTTCAGAAGGGGTTAAATTAAGGTGCCCTCAGCTAGACCTAGCACATGTAGTCAATGTGGAGGACTTGGGAGACCTGAGAAACTGATCTCCCAGTCCTGGATATAAATAAAGTCACATGGCCCAGAGAAGACAAAAATTCCAAGGTTAGACATGTTCCAGAAATCCAAAGGAAAAAAAGAAACCACGTTGGATTCATTCAGCTGACAGGTGATCACATAGTACTTATCTAAGTGAGCTTTGATCAGATGCACCATTTTTTTCTCATACTGTGTATATTATCATAAAATTATTTTTCCTCTGTTGATTTCAGTAATTTTTACTAAGTATGGATTTTTAGTGGAATTTATCATGAATGAAAATTTTCTGTCATCTCTGCTGCAAAGTACATGTTGATCAAATGGACAGACTTACCCTTACCAGTATTGAACTTTTTCCTCTTAAAAGAGATAACACCTTGCTATTTTATGTGTATGAGCCCTTATAGACCAGCTACGGGAAACAATAAAACATTTATTTGTAGGCTAATTTGCGGACTTTGAATCTTTGATGCTGGAGTTTAAAGCCTTATCGCCACCTATTTTTTTCATTCGTAAGGGCAGTTATTTGTCCTTTCCTGTAATTCTATATTTTCAGTTTCTTTTTTTTATATAAACCTAAGTAGATTTAAGCTTCTAAGTCAAATTCCTTGCAACTAAAATGCAGGATGAAAGGCAGGTTAACTTCTTGTTCTCACATATAACTTCCCCATTAACCTGACTGATCCTATGGAAAAGGCACAGAAGGAGTTGTGATAGTACACCACAGATGCTTTGTTCTGGGATGTTTAATAGGGACTTTACGGCTTTTTCAACAGCAGCATAGACCTTTGATAAATAGATGGTGTGGCAGCCAATGTAGCTACTCAACTGTACATTCAGGCTGTGTCTACACTAGCTCCCTACTTCGAAGGGAGCATGGTAAGTAGGGTGTCGGGAGATTACTAATGAAGTGCTGCGATGCATATGCAGCACGTCATTAAGCTAATTCTCCCCCGAGGGAACTTCGAAGTGCCAGCTTATGTGTAACCATGGCTAACCCGCCAGTACTTCAAAGTGCCTGGGCAACTTCGAAGTCCCTTTACTCCTCAAAATCTTGAGAAGAAAAGGGACTTGGAAGCTGACCAGGCACTTTAAAGTATCAGTGAGTTAGTCGCAGCTACACGCAAGCTGGCACTTCAAAGTTTAACACTTAGGAGTTGCCACGGGGGTGGGGGAGGGAATTTGCTTAATGAAGTGCTGCATATGCATCACAGCACTTCATTAATAATCTCCTGACACCTACTTACCATGCTCCCTTCGAAGTAGGGAGCTAGTGTAGACACAGCCTCAGTCACCTGTGGAGGCATCCCTCACCTTGGTAGAATTTGGAGCCTCACCTCGAATGAAGAGGGCCTCCTCAAAATTGTACCTAGACAGGTCTTTGGATGGTTAAACAACATTCTACCTATCAGAACAGGGATAGATTCAGGCTGTCCCACAGCTATTCTGCAGCATGACCAAGTCATCATAAGGCTGTGCTGAGATCAGTTGACCCTTGCTTTGTTAATTAATCCTAACACCATCTGCACCAAATCAGCTCCAATACATGGTACCCCCACATGTGAGTGCATGACTCTGTGTGTGTGTGTGTGTGTGTGTGTGTGTGTGTGTGCGTTACCTTTCTATGCTAACTTTATTAAAGTACATGCTGAACAAACAAGGACAGATCTGACATGTTTAGTTACTTACATAATGTACTTTTAGGTACTGTCCAGCAATTTACCAAGTTGCATATTCGCAAGTAGCCTGTTTATATACTTATTTCTCATTTAAAACAAACTAACAACTCTTTACCCTTATCACTCTACCTTCATAAAATTATCAAACAATTTGTATATGGGAAATAGAAAGATTAGTATACAAACTTTTGTCTTAATATTTCTGTATAGTATATTACTTCTTTCTCTTTGGCTACATCTACACTGGCATAAAACTTCAAAAGGGCCATGCAAATGGCCAAATTGAAGATTACTAATGAGGCACAGAAATGCATATTCAGTGCCTCATTAACATGCCACTGGCCGCAGGTCTTCAAAATTACCACTTTTCACTCCTTTGCAGCTTATCCAGATGGGGTTCCTTTTTGAAAGGACCCCACCAACTTCGAAATCCCCTTATTCCTATCCTATTCATATCCCCATATTCCTATCAGCTGGTACCTCAAAGTGCCTGGTCAGCTGATAGGAATAAGGGGATTTCGAAGTTGGCAGGGTCCTTTCAAAAAGGACCCCATCTGGATGAGCCATGTGGCAGCAAAAAGCAGCAATTTCAAAGAGCCCTGGCCAGCGGCATGCTAGTGGGATGATGAATATGCATTTCAGTGCCTCAGTAGTCATCTTCAATTTGGCCATTTGCATGGCCTTTCTGAAGTTTTGCGCCAGAGTACACATAGCCTTTCTATAATACTTTTTGAAGTATACAAATACTACAACTTCCAACATATACTGTTCATTTGTCTTCATATGCCAGGGAAACTACCGTCCTCAATTAACATTATAATCAGGAGAGATTTAGTGAGCATCCATGGATACAATTGCATCTACAAAACACAGACCAACAGTAACAATTGTGCATTCTAGGTACTTGCATGGTGCATTCATGGGAAGTTTAGTGCAGCCACCCTGTCTTCAAAGGAACACCCAGGCCAAACTTCAGTGAATGGTACTGCAAATTGGTACATAAGGCAGCAGACCAAATCTCACTATCACTGCATTGACATCATTGTGCCAGGCCCCAGGGGACCCACCAGTTTAAGAATCCAGAGATAGAACTGGGGCCACAGTTCAGGAAAATAAGGGATCAGGAATACACAGAGTTCTCTCCACATGAGAAGAACATGAAGAACTGGAGAAGTAAATCTTCTGAAGACATCTACTGCACCAGAGTTTAGTACTGTGTACCTATGAAGTTGGAAAGCTACATCATCACTTACAATATCAGATACATATTGTGGCAGTCACTGGACACACACAATTCCCCATGAACATATGTTAATATTCTATAAGAAAAGGGATTTTATTCTAGTGCATTAGTTCATGTTAAGGTAGACCAAGAATTAGATTTGCAGATGAACTTGGTGGTGATGATGCTCAGGCACCCAAGTCCTTTTGCAAATCTAGTTCAAAGTTCTCTGATAGCATGTTGAAAGAACACTACAGAAATACTATAGATGCTCAGTACAAAGGATCAGTTGGCTATATATTTATGGGCTCCCTTGATTTCCCTCCTCTCCAGTGAATAAAGTGGATCAGATTAAAGTTCAAAAATGCCTTATTGCTACACTGATATGCAAAATTGAAGATCATGGAGTCTACTGGTTTACAGTTTCCATTGCAATATCCATTTTTATCAAGATACAGAACTGTATGCTGGGAATCGTGGACTCCAAAGACCACACTTATTTACTGAAACTGATGGTGTATTTCAAAACACATTACTGCCAATGTTCGGGATTTCACTGTAAATGTTTGATGTTGTTCTTAGCCCAAGATCCTAAAGGCTAGAAATTAGATGTGAACCTCTGCTTGAAATTAAAGTAATAAGGTTTCTAAGTTGAAGAAAAGAGCTTGAGAAATGTGACCCAATTATACTCTAAGTTTTAAAAGAAAAAAATCAGGAAAATGTTTTTTGGTTTGGAATCAAACTTGAGGAGCATATAACAGAAAAGAGCTCTTACAAACAGCCTCTCATTAGACCTGGGAGAAAGCTGTACAGAAAATGAGAGCTAAATCAAAGAACATTAAGATGCAGATTTGCTTAATCTGCACTGCTTCTTTAAGGCTTTGTTAACCATTTTTTATGAATTTGTTTGTACAGAGACAGACACCAAGGAGATAATGTATCTTTTATTTTTTTAGCATTTGACTGAATACACATCACTTCTTATAGTTATGTTTTCACTTGAAATAGAAGAATCAAATTAGTGTGTTTGTTCTTATGTAGGTCTAAATGACCCCTTCAAACACTTTTTTTTAAAGGTCTGATAATATTATATGCCAGCAGCAAAGCAAGGAAGAAGCATGGTAAGAATTTTGACTTAAGGGATGACTGACCAATAAATGTCCCACTGGAAGTACTGCAACTGGCTTAAGTTCCCTTTCCCACTTCCTTTACTCTGAGTTGCTCCTGGGGTCCATGAAGGGTAAACATTAACAAATTTAGAGGCTGGAATTCAGACTGGACTTTTCTTGCGCTGCACAAATGCTGGCAGGGGAGTACATAATGCATCCCTAAACTGAACAGCTGCATAAGGGTAGGATGTAGTCCATCTCTGAATATTTCGGCTATTTAAGGATTATAGGTCTTGAAGATATGAGGAAAGTGAAACATCCAAAGGATAAAGGAAAGGAAAGGAATGTTTTAGCTTATGCATGTGTTATGCAGCCTCTTTTTGTTGTTGACTTGAAGTTATTTCATATGTTCACTAATTATACTTCTTTGTAAATGTGGACTCTTTGAGCAGCAGTAGGGTTATACAAAAATGGGTGCTGCAAAATTCTCAGTGATTTGATGCTCACGAGGAACAGAAAAAAATCTAAACCCTAGTTTAATTTTTTTCCACTAAAAATTCTGTTCTATAATTTTCCATTTGTGAAACTTCCATTTGTGAAACTTCCATAACTGAAGTGGTTATTTCAGTGCTAATCATTTACACAAATGCAACTATGTCTCTAGGGCCGCCTCTACACGTGCCGCCTACTTCGAAGTAGCGGCGCCAACTTCGAAATAGCGCCCATCAAGGCTACACGTGTTGGGCGCTATTTTGAAGTTAACATCGACGTTAGGCAGAGAGACATCGAAGTCGCTAACCCCATGAGGGGATGGGAATAGCTCCCTACTGCGACATTCAACGTCAAAGTAGGGAACGTGTAGTCCTTGCGCGTCCCGCAACATCGAAATAGCAGGGTCCTCCATGGCGGCCATCAGCTGAGGGGTTGAGAGACGCTTTCTCCAGCCCCTGAGCTCAATGGTGGCCGCGTTGCAGTGGCCCCTTAAAGTTCCCCGCCCCCTGCCTTCCTGTGCAGGAAGCTGAAAGAGCATGCAGGCAGCAGCATTGCCACGTGGCTAGCCTGCACGTTCCTCCGTAGCCACAGACACCCCCCACAGCTGCAATGCCCCCCCCCAGCCCCCTAAGCGCCCCCAGGGCACCCCCCCCAAGGGGAGCCAGGGCTCACAGGCTGGCAGCCAGGCTGGGAAGTGGCAGCAGGGCCCCTCCTGGATGGAGGCTGAGCTTCGGGACCTGCTGGGGCTCTGGAGTGAGGAGGAGGTGCTCCAGGTAATGGGGAGCAAGAGGCAGAACACGGATGCATTTGCTCGGGTGGCCGAGGGCCTGGCCACCCGGGGTCACCCTGCCCGCACTCCGGATCATGTCCGGAGTAAAGTGAAGGAGCTGCGGAGGGTTACGCCCAGGCCCGGGATGTGGCCGGCCGATCTGGGGCTGCCCCTCTCACTTGACCCTTTTACAGGGAACTCAGGGACATCCTGGGCCCCCAGCACACCTCCTCCCCTCCGGCCACGCTTGATACATCGGCCGACGAGCCCCAGCATGCCCCAGAGGCGGAGTCCGCCCCGGAGGGAAGCCCTGCACCCTGGGCCCCCCCCCCCCAGGAGCCCACCCCCGGGGCACCGGAGGAGTAGGAGGAGGAGGAGGAGGGGGAGTCCTCCTCCAGTGACACCGGCCTGCGGATCGTGCTGCCCTCGAGGCGCTCCAGCCAGGTGTGTGCCCGCCGGGTGTCCCCCAACCGTGGGAGTGGACCATCAGGTATGTACTCCCCCGGTGCACACCCCCGGGGTTGAGGGGCGGGGGTAATAGATATGACCAGGGCCCTCCACATGCCCAGATGACCATGGCCCCAAGGACAGCAGTGGCATGCCCTCAGAAGAGTGCATCAGCCCCTGCCCCCCAGCACGACAGTACCATGCCCCATCCCGGGGCTGGGGAGAGTGGAACCAGGAGGCATAGGGGGCCTTCATGCAGACCTTCAACTGTATCGCCGACTACCTGGCCCCCCATGCCACGCTGGCCGCTGCTGAGCCCGCCTTGCCTGCTCCACCCACTGCTCCACTCGCTGCGCCACCTGCTGCGCCGTCCGCCGTCGCACCGCCACCTGCCACCGAGGGCCCTTCTGCCAAGGGGGACCTGGGGCCAGCTGACACCTGCCGGCCGTATCTACCAGGCCGCCCAGCCCCTAGACAGCCCCGGCCAGGGCTGAGGTCAAGGCGTGGATCGTGGCCACCCACCCCCAGTGCTGGACATTAGGGGGTGTGGGGCCCAGGAAGTGGCCTCCCCATCCCCCTTTATATATATTCCCCCCAGTTTTATGCTATTTTGTAAATAGTTTTTATATTAGACCCCTGTTGCTATGCTGATCCTTGCCCCCCCATGTACATAGTTCTCCCCTTCTTTGTCTTCCCCTTTCATCTTATCCTTATTTATAATACATATATATATAAGTTTGATTTTGCCTGTAAATAATTAGTCTTGATAATAATAAGAGTTCTACAGATATTTGATTTGACGAACAAATGTCTGCTTTTATTTACAAGAAAAGTGGGGGGGTGTGCTCTTGAGTGTTCTGTGGTGTAGGCGTAGGGGAAGGGAGTGTTGTGGAGGGTGGGGGGGCCTGACAGCGTTCACCCTACGGCCTCATCGAAATGGGCCCGCAGGGCCTCCCGCACCCAGGTCCCTTCGGTGTCCACCTGGCGACTGGGGGCAGCAGGTGGCTGCACATTGGCCCTGCCGGCCTCCACAGGCCAGCCCTGAAAGAAGGCCTCCCCCTTGCTCTCCACGAGGTTGTGTAGGGCGCTGCACGCACCCACAATCTGGGGGATGTTGGTGGGGCCCGCATCAAGGAGGGTGAGGAGACACCTCCAGCGCTCTTTGAGGTGGCCAAATGTGCGCTCCACCACCTGGTGCACGTGGTTCAGGCACAGGTTGAAGCGCTCCTGGCTGGCTGACAGATGGCCCGTGTAAGGGTGCATGAGCCAGGGCCGGAGGGTGTATGCCACATCTGCAATGACGCAGAGGGGCATGGTGGTGTCCCCCCCAGGGATCTCCCGCTGGGGGATGTAGGTCCCCGCCTCCAGCTGGTGGCACAGGCCCGAGTTCCGGAATACCCGGGCGTCGTGGATGCTGCCAGGCCAGCCCACATAAATGTCCAGGAAATGGCCCCCGCTGTCCACCAAGGCCTGGAGGACCACTGAGTGGTAGCCCTTCCTGTTTAAGTAGCATCCTCCACTGTGTTCCGGGGCGCGGATGAGGATGTGGGTCCCATCCAGAGCCCCGAAGCAATTAGGGAAGCCCAGGGTGGCAAAGCCCGCAATGGCGGCATCCGGGTCCCCAAGCCTCATGAGCCTGTGGAGAAGCAGGGTGTTGATGGCGCAGACGACCTGCAGGGGAAGCACATGGGAGAGCACCAATGAGGGGTGTGCAGGGTGTGTGTGGCCCTCCCCTGCCAGGGCCCCCCTCCCCTCCCCTCCCCTCCCTTGCCAGGGCCCCCCTCCCCTGCCAGGGCTGCCTCCCCCGCCCCCTGTGGGTCCTCTTACCTCCATGAGGACAGCCCCGATGGTGGCCTTGCCAACATCAAACTGCTGGCCCACAGATCGGTAGCTGTCTGGAGTGGCCAGCTTCCAGACAGCGATGCCGACCCATTTCTTGACGCTGAGGTCACGCCGCATGGCGGTGTCCTGGTGCCTGAGTGTGGGGGTGAGCCACTGGCATAGCTCCAGAAATGTCTGCCAGCTCATGTGAAAGTTCTGGATCCAGCAGTCGTCGTCCCACTCTCTGAGCACCAGCCACTCCCACCAGTCGGTGCTCGTGGGGTAGCTCCACAGCCGGCGGTGTATGAGGCGGGGGGTGGGCGGGGTGCTGCAGAGTTGGGGGTTGCGTCCTCCTCCCCTGCGGGCAGCTCCTCCTCTGTGGCAAGGAGGTGCTCAGCTGCCTCCTGCATGGCATGGAGCAGGGCGAGCACTGCTCCTACAGGGGCAGCTGGGTGGACCTCTGGCTGCTGCTGCTGCTGCTGCTGCTGCTGCTGGGGGTCCATGACTGCGTCGCTTGAGGTGTGCGTGCCTATGGCTCTGCAGACCGCGTGCTGTGCAGGCTGAGTGTGTCTGGGAGGGGCCCTTTAAGGGAGCAGCTAGCTGTTGCCCTGGAAGTGCTAGTCTGCCCTGTGGCCCTGTCTGCAGCTGTTCCTGGTACCCTTATTTCAATGTGTGCTACTTTGGCGTGTAGACGTTCCCTCACAGCGCCTATTTCGATGTGGTGCTGCCCAACGTCGACGTTGAACATCGACGGCACCAGCCCGAGAGGACGTGTAGACGCTATTCATTGAAATAGCTTATTTTGATGTCGCTACATCGAAATAAGCTATTTCAATTTAGCGTGCACGTGTAGACGTAGCCTAGGTCTCCATGTGGTTCTCACTTCTGAATAACTGAAAAGCTTTCTATCTCCAAAATTAATCATAATCTTGTTCACATTAATTCTTAACTTGTTAATGTTAACTGTCTTCTACAAAGAAGCTTAATAACGTTTAACCAAATGTTACTAGTTAACTTTAATTATAATATATAACATAAATTAAATTTTATGCATACCAGGATGATTTCTGCATTGCACCAGGGATAAGACTAGTAAACAAATGATACACACTCCCATCAAGAAAATGCAAAACAGTGGCACTGGCACAATTTTTATGGTGGAGGTGCTCAGCTGCGACCCCCCCGCCATACACACTCGCCCTGTCCATGCCCCTTACTGTCCCAGGATAAGGCCGCAGCTTCAGGCAGTTGTGAAGCCCCCTAGAGCTGGCAGCTGGGATCTGGGTGCAGGGCCACATTAAATGCTAAACCTGGGCACATTGCAGCACCCACTGGATTACAAGAGCTCCATTTAAACGAGGTCAGGGAAGGCTGAAACCTCTTATATCAGGAAGCTGCTTGCTCTGCTTTCCCTTCCCCTCATGATCTGGGGGCAAACGAAAAGGACACAAATTGCATGACTTACTCTCCTGCCCCATCGGCCACCAGCCATGAATGAGAGGAATGAATCCAAACAGCTCCTCCTCCTCCACCCCAAAAAAAACAAACAAACACTCCAGACATATCGAGTACCTCTGAGAAGCTACTTCAGTGTGGCAAAACCTCTTACCAAAACAAAGCAGTGCATTGCATACACAATTCTCTCCCTGCAGAGACAAAGAGAATGAAATGCACATGAGAGATGTTAATTTTAATTCTTGGGCTTATATTGTATGCATATTTAATATACTACCGTGCCCTAGTTTCCTTTAAGACCATACCTTTATTATTGTGAATAGTCTTAAATATATGCTTCACTTTTTCGAGGATTGAGCCTTATGCACTAATTGAACTTACCCAGATACAATGGTGATGAGGTTGGTAATAGAAGCGATATAAAACAGTTATGAATGTCTTCAGCTACAATCCATAATTTAGCTTGTATTTACAATAATTTTGGCAAAAGTTATTTTTACAGAGCATCGTTTGAATAATTTGCCTGCCTTCCAGGCAAAGTTAAAGTGGGTGTGTGGGGGTGGTTTTAGAATATAATGAGAGAGGATTAGAAGATCTGCAAAGAAGTCAGCACTCCAGCTATTCTCCTTCTTTGACATACTCCTGCTCTGATCCCATTGCTCATACCACTTTGAGGTCGGAAGGAAATTGATTCCTTGTCAACACCGAAAAAAGAATGGTACAGTCTTGTTTTCCCACAGTTTCCTGAAACAATTGTTAGCTCATATATTAGTTCGGTAAACTTAATGTGTTACTGATTACTTTGCAGGAAAGCAAATTCTCCTTGTCATGTCACATCAGTTTTATGTTTAAGAAAGGAGGGAGGAAAATGTTTTAGTAATTTAAAACAGAAGAAAAAAAAGAAAACAAATATTAAGTACTGGTACAATTGTTCTTCTGCATATTGACATCTCTTGTGATTTATTGCTATAATTAGGTAAACACCTTTAAAGGAAATTCATGAATATTCAATTGACTGTGTAACAGAAATTATGAAGTTTGTCTATACATTCCGTGTGTTCACTCTGAAAGAGTATTTTTCTGAATAAATTTATTAGCAGGAATATCAGCACATACAAAGGTTATTTCAATCTGAGAAAATGATGTCAAATTCAGAGTTTGTGCTGGTGACCTGATTTGAAGAGTTAAAGTATTTTGGTCAAGAAACTGAAACATACCTAATTCAAATTGAAAAGCATTTAGCCTTGATCAACAAGTATGGAACATTCAGAAAATAATTATTCAAGGTCTAGACAAAATGCAGGGTTGTGCAATTTGTGTAACAAGTAATTTATGTAAGAAACGAAAAAATATAGAACAACATAGAATAAATACATAGGAAAAGCTTGTAAGCTGATGATTGTCTTAAGTGGTCATAAGTGGATTTTTCAAACTGCATTAATAGGTATACACGGTTCCCATTAATTCAGAAGCGGGTGGAGCGTGGATAGTTCCTTATTTAAAAAAAACAAAAACAAGCCACTCAAATGATAAATAAGCTATCTGAAGGGCCTTGCATTACTCAAATGTCCCTTGTACTTTCTGACTTATCTTGAAACATATCAGTACTCTGTTCAGCCCTTGGGAAGTACTGGAGTATTTTCAAATCACACAAGATGCCATTACCTGCTCCAAAGGATAGATGTCCCAATGGTTAGGGGCATGCAATCTGGGATCAATTCCCCACTTTTTGCATAGATTTGCTGTGTCAACTTGGAATCTGTGTCTCAGTTGTCTGTTTGTCGAATGGGAATTTCTCTTTGACAGACAGAGAAGCGATATCTGTATCTTGTGTTTTTTTGTTAAAAAAATAAAATTAGAAGACAGTACTCAGCCTGCTCCTCTCCCCCTCCCCTCCACAATCCCCTGCCTGGGACTGTCAAGTACTGGAAATTACCAGCACAAAAAAGCAATATCTATCTATCTATCTAGAATTTACAGTGTGGTTGTTTGGATAAATACATAAAAAACAGCAAGAGCTCAGACTGCAAGATAATTTGGGTCTATATTGTGCCTAAATTAGCTACAGTTGGCTCTGCTGTAACTCTCCATCCCCTGAAGACGCCAATGATGAACTTTGCATGTTATACTCGTTAGGGCTGAGGAGAATATGGTCATCTATGTCTTAATCCAAATCCTGTTTATAGTGAATAGAAGAAAACGCTACTTATTTAAATGGAGTTTGGATAAAGTCCCTAATATAGCAGATGTGGTAATAAAATACTTAGTCCCCAACATCTGTTTATTTCCGACTATACTAAACCAATACTGTATTTCTATAGTTGTCAGTGCCCTCCCTCCAGTCCCTTTATCCACTGACTATAGAAACCCCACATCATAATCCCATGCTGAATTTGATGGGTTCAAATTTGGAAGTCAGTAAATAAATAGATATAGCAGTTAGTTCTCAAGGGACTTTTAAACATAAAAGTGTTCATCAATACACAGCATAGGGTATCATACTTTTTGAACCCCCTTGAAGTGTTAGACTATAAAAAGTATCCTTAAAATTAGTGATTATTCATCTGCATCACAAGTGGGAAAATGAAGGTGTAATAAATTCTCCAGAAAATGTCTCAAAGTTCATAAATCAATGCCACATGAATGGTCCCCAACCCGCCCCCGCCCCAAAGGCTGCAATACTCCATTAGGTTCAATTATGATAGCAGTATATTCCCCCACCCTCACCTGGTAGATGGAGAAAAGATGAACAGAAGGCATAAACCAAACAACCAAAAGAGCTCCTGAAGCAAAGCACATATTTCCCAAACACTATAGAATCACAGTATTAGCAACTTTCTCTCCCCCTTTCAATTTATAAAAAGTATAATGAATATGCTGTTCAAATGGTGAGATATAAGCTTCTCCTGTAACAATAACTAAAATGTGAAAAATTGTAGGTTAGAAAATTAACAGAGACTCTAGGGAAAAGTGGATTTCCCATTGATCTTACCATTCCCAATTGAAATAGTTCAAACAGTGCCTTTCTTATTAGTCTCTGGCCATACAGTATCCTTCTCTGTAAGGAAACAGGAGCACATTTAATGAATACCTCTTTCAAAATCTACAGTCCTGACAGTGTGCTTCATGAAGACAAAACAGGTTGCTGACTGGCTGTACTGATGGGGCCTGAAAGTTATGTTTGATAGGAGAGAATTTTAAAGATATCAGCCCTGGCAAATTTCTCCCTTAAGGGCTTTGTTCTTCAGTGACTCAAACAGTACTTACTGAGAGCTCTTTAATAAATTACTAAGTATCATTAAAGCACTTCACTCACGTATTTGCAAAAAGTTTAGATCCCCCATCTCACAGCACTGCATTTAATGTGAACTATCTGAGATTCATTTTGCAAATGACAATATCAAAAGCAGATATGCGAGCGCAGTTTAAGATAGTACAATAAAAGTAGCAGTGTGGATACAGGTGGTGGCATAGGCTAAAGAACGTCAGTACAAGCCAGCTCCAACCCCTCAAGTCTGTATAAGAGTGGCTAGTATATGCCACCCACCCTGCTATATTTAAGTGTACTAACTTAGCAGAGCTAGCAGGCATCTGTGTACCTGGGGTGGGAGCCACAACCCCGCTTCAGTGTAGGCTTATCCAATGAGTGCTAAGCATCACTATAGTAGTTGCTGTACTTACAGACATAGATAACAGAGGAATGTGGCATTATGAAACAATATTTCTGTCATTTAGGCTTCTTTAGGGCTGAAATTATGTGCCAGTTCTCTGCCCAGAAGTGATTTTTTGCAAGTTCCTGAAATATTCACATTGTTTGAATTTGACATATCACCTATTTTGATTCTTTTTACTATGTGACTATTACCTAGTCAGTGGTTTCTGCATACATAAAATTCAATAGGAGTTGTTAGGATTATGCACAAATTTAGCATATTTTATGGCAATCTAAAGTGCAAATCAAGACTGAAGAATATAGCAGGAGACGTGAATGCTGTATATGCATAAATTGGATTTTATGTTCAAATTCTTTGCTCATTCTAACCCTTGAAATTTGAACCTGTTGGCATACACCATAGACTGTTTTCTTTGGGATCCTTTGTGGAAAATAATCTGTCAGAAATTCCCTTTATTGTACAAGAGTTCAAAAGCCTCTACTGACTACAACTGTGAGGGTGTCATATGCAGATGAAAATAATGTTATATGGGGAAAGGTACAAGGCCAAAATTATCAGGGTTTTATAGATCAAAAACCATACTTTGTACTCCCTCTAGGAGCCATTGGGCAATCAATGCAGATACCTAAATATCAGTGTGGTATAATGAAAAACCCAATTTAGTAAGCCACCTATTCTGGCAATACATTGAGTTTTCAAGCTGATTTAAGGCGTCATTCCATGTAAGGCACATAGCAGTGGTTGAATGGCAAGATTACAGACATGAATCATGCCAGCAATGCCTGGTAATACTCCTGAGCAAACGCCGAGAAAGAAACAATTCTAATTGTTGTGGTTATATGATCACATACGAGCTCTTGGAGATTCAATAGTGCCTTACAATGTGAACTCAAACAAGAAATGACAGGAACAGATGCACCAAAGGGGCATTTATACCCTTTGTCACATCACCCATATGCTTCTGAAATCCTGCTAGCATCACTTTTGTCTTATCCAAATCAAGTTCCAGCCATAACCTTCTCCTATATCCCAATCTTTAACGAACAGTAAAGCAGTGAACAGTGCTGGCTTAATAGACCTACATTAGGATTTATTCAACAGTGTAGCTCCATCAGGGATGTGCAACACCTGGGTAACATATGGCTTACAGAAGTTCAGTTTATCCTGGTTTTGCTGGTTGTGCCCAGTCTCTTAAACCAAGGTGCATGCCTGCTCTCTAGCCCCCTCAACAACAGCACGTGCACATTGAACAGGAAAGGAGAAAAGGGAGTTTTACGACAGTGGCTCCCCTAGGAAAAAAAGAAATTACAACTCAAGGGAAAAGCATGTCCTATACACTTATGCTCTCATCATTGTGAACATTCGTATAGGAGACTGAGAGCCTTAATGATATCATTATGGACAACTGATCTTTGTACATCATCAGAAGGAAATCATCCAGGGCAGCAAGCAGTGAAATCTCTACATACTCTGTACCTAGATTGACAAGGGCCTAGGAGATCCATGACAGCAGGGTACTGAGGGGTGTCTTGCCCCCCGTTCACTCTCATTTTAAGGAAAAAATGAGAATACTAGACAATAGTTTCACAGATTAATGGAATCAAGTAAATTGTGTCTGAGCCACAGTAGAAGGAAAGGTCACATGGTGGAAACATAAGGTTTTTGAATTTTTCCCTGAACATTTTGTCGTGCCCTTTGTGCTTTTATATCAATTTAGAAACAGGATTTCTGTGGCCATGATGGGACTTAATCCATCTATAAACCAGGTAGAAATTATCCCGGTTGTAATTATAGGGAAAATGAAACACAGAGGTTACGTCTACACTAGCCCTAAACTTCAAAATGGCCATGCAAATGGCCATTTCGAAGTTTACTAATGAAGCTCTGACATACATATTCAGTGCCTCATTAGAATGTTGGCAGCCAAGGCACTTCAAAATTGACGCAGCTTGCCGCAGCGTGGCTCATTCACATGGGGCTCCTTTTCAAAAGGACCCCAGCTACTTCAAAATCCCCTTATTCCTAACAGCAGATAGGAATACGGGGAGTTTGAAGATGCCGGGGTCCTTTCAAAAAGGAGCCCCATCTGGATGAGCTGCATGGCAATGAGCCGCGTCAATTTTGAAGTGCTCTGGCTGCCAGCATTCCAATGAGGCGCTGAATATGTATTTCAGCGCTTCATTAGTAAACTTTGAAATGGCTATTTGCATGGCCATTTCGAAGTTTTGGGCTAGTATAGACATAGCCAGAGAGAGGTAAACTGGCTTCTTCAAAGTCATTCAACTCCATTTCAGCCTCAGGATGGAAAACATGGTTATGTAATAAAACACAGGTAAAGTGACTTAATTAGGAGACAGTGTGGCCTATTGGCCTGTTTGTGGACTGAGCCTGGACCTAATGGTCAGTGGGCTGATGTGCTGTCCATCCTAAGGCTGAAATGGAGTTGTATGATGTGGTTTATAGGTGGATTATTATGTCTCATTCTGTCTGGAAACTACAGAATCAAATTGATATATTATTTTATATCAATTTAGAAACTAGGTTTCTGTGCCCAGGCTGGGACATATATATATATATAGTTGAATGACTTTCAAGAAGCCAGTTTACCTCTCTCTGGCTGTGTCTATACTAGCCCAAAACTTCGAAATATATGTATATGTCCCATCCTGGGCACAGAAACCTAGTTCCTAAATTGATATAAAATAATATAATATATATATATATATATTATACATATATATTATAATAATAATATATATATACACACACAAAAGACAAATCTGATTAGGAGACTATTATACTCCAAATATACCTAACTGAGGACTCAAAGATTTAGTGAACTGGCCAGAATTCCCTGGGGTCTGGAGGATTAGATAAAACTGGGTTCTAATGTCTAAGACTGGACAGTAACAGAGAGAAATCCGTGATAGTCTATATATTATCAAAACAAAAAAGCAGGCCAGTCGCACTTTAAAGACTAACAAAATAATTTATTAGGTGATGAGCTTTCGTGGGACAGACCCACTTCTTCAGATTATAGCCATACCAGAACAGACTCAATATTTAAGGCTCAGAGAACCAAAAATCATAATCAAGGTTGACAAATCAGAAAAATATTATCAAAGTGAGCAAATCAGAGAGTAGAGGGGAAGAAGGCTTGCGGGGGAAGGGAGTCAAGAATTAGATTAAGCCAAGATTGGATAATTACATTTAATGACTGTAGGATGAATAGTCTGTTCGTATGTGATTCTGACCCCCCTTTTATCTCCATTGGCGTAAATAAAAGGTATATGTGTCCTTCAATGTTCAATGTTCATTCCTCCCTTTGTGTCTGCTGTGAGCATAGTGATTTTTTTTTAACCACTGAGCTCTAACAAGATTGGGATAAGAACATAAGAACATAAGAATGGCCATACTGGGTCAGACCAAAGGTCCATCCATCCCAGTATCCCGTCTGCCGACAGTGGCCAATGCCAGGTGCCCCAGAGAAGGAGACCAGAAGACAATGATCAAGTGATTTATCTCCTGCCATCCATCTCCTGCCCTTGTACTGAAGGCTAGGGCACCATACTTTACCCCTGGCTAATAGCCATTTATGGACCTAACCTGCAAAAATTTATCGAGCTCTTTTTTAAACCCTAATAGAGTCCTGGCCTTCACTGCCTCCTCCGGCAAGGAGTTCCACACGTTGACTGTGTGTTGTGTGAAGAAAAATTTCCTTTTATTAGTTTTGAACCCACTACCCATCAATTTCATTTGGTGTCCCCTAGTTCTTGTATTATGGGAAAAGGTAAATAATTTTTCTATATTCACTTTCTCCACACCATTCATGATTTTATATACCTCTATCATATCGCCCCTCAATTGCCTCTTTTCCAGACTGAAAAGTCCCAGTCTCTCTAGCCTCTCCCCATATGGGACCCGTTCCAAACCCCTAATCATTGTAGTCGCCCTTTTCTGAACCTTTTCTAATGCCAATATATCTTTTTTGAGGTGAGGAGACCACATCTGCATGCAGTACTCAAGATGGGGGCGTACCATAGTTTTATATAGGGGAAGTCTGATATCTTTTGTCTTATTATCTATCCCTTTTTTAATAATTCCTAACATCCTATTTGCTTTACTAACTGCCGCTGCACACTGCGTGGATGTCTTCAGAGAACTATCCACTGTAACTCCAAGATCCCTTTCCTGATCTGTCTTAGCTAAATTTGACCCCATCATGTTGTACGTGTAATTTGGGCTATTTTTTCCAATGTGCATTACCTTACACTTACCCACATTAAATTTCATTTGCCATTTTGCTGCCCAATCACTCAGTTTGCTGAGATCTTTTTGTAGTTCTTCACAATCCCTTTTGGTTTTGACTGTTCTGAACAACTTGGTGTCATCTGCAAACTTTGCCACCTCACTGCTTACCTCATTTTCTAGATCATTGATGAACAAGTTGAACAGGATCGATCCCAGGACTGACCCCTGGGGAACACCACTAGTTATCCCCCTCCATTGTGAAAATTTACCATTTATTCCAACCCTTTGTTTTCTGTCTTTTAACCAATTCCCGATCCATGAAAGGATCTTTCCTCCTATCTAATGACCGTCTAATTTACATAAAAGCCTTTGGTGTGGGACCGTGTCAAAGGCTTTCTCGAAATCTAAGTATATTATGTCCACTGGGTGCCCCTTGCCCGCATGTTTATTAACCCCTTTAAAGAATTCTAATAGATTAGTTAGACACGACTTCCCTCTGCAGAAACCATGCTGACTTTTGCCCAACAATTTGTGCTCTTCTACGTGCCTTGCAATTTTATTCTTTACTAGTGTTTCTACTAATTTGCCTGGTACTGATGTTAGACTTATCGGTCTATAATTGCCAGGGTCTCCTCTAGAGCCTTTTTTAAATATTGGCGTTATATTGGCCGTCTTCCAGTCATTGGGTACCGAAGCGGATTTAAAGGATAGGTTATAAACCACTCTTAATAACTCCGCAATTTCGTATTTGAGTTCTTTCAGAACCCTTGGGTGAATACCGTCTGGTCCTGGAGACTTGTTACTATTCAGCTTATCAATTAACTCCAAAACCTCCTCCAATGTCACTTCAATCTGGGAGAGTTCCTCAGATTTGTCACCTAAAAAGGCTGGCTCAGATTTAGGAACCTCCGTAACATCCTCAGCCGTGAAGACTGAAGCAAAGAAATCATTTAATCACTCTGCAACGGCATTGTCTTCCTTGATTGCTCCTTTTATATCTTTATCGTCCAAGGGCCCCACTGCTTTTTTAGCAGGCTTTCTGCTTCTAATGTATTTAAAAAACGTTTTACTATCATTTTTTGAATTTTTGGCTAGCTGTTCCTCAAAATCTTTTTTGGCTTTTCTTACTACATTATGACACTTAATTTGGGAGTGTTTGTGTTCCTTTCTATTTTCCTCGCTAGGATTTGACTTCCACTTTTTAAAAGCTGCCCTTTTCTCTCTCACTGCCTTTTTAACATGGCTGTTAAGCCATGGTGGTTCTTTGTTAGGTCTCTTACTGTGTTTTTTTATTTGGGGTATACATTTAAGTTGGGCCTCTAATATGGTGTCTTTAAACAGTTTCCATGCAGCTTCCAGGGATTTTAGTTTAGTTACTCTACCTTTTAGTTTCTGTTTAACTAGCTTCCTCATTTTAGTGTAATTCCCCTTTTTGAAATTAAATGCTGGAGCGTTTGACCGCTGCCGTGTTCTTCCCAACACAGGAATATTAAAAGTTATTATATTGTGGTCACTATTTCCAAGCGGTCCAGTAACAGTTACCTCTTGGACCAGATCCTGAGTTCCAGTCAGGACTAGATCGAGAATTGACTCTCCCCTTGTGGGTTCCTGTACTAGCTGCTCCAAGAAGCAGTCATTTAAGGCATCAAGAAATTTAATCTCTGAATCCCGTCCTGAGGTGACATGTACCCAATCAATATGGGGATAATTGAAATCTTCTATTATTACCATGTTTTTTATTTTGATAGCCTCTCTAATCTCCCTTAACATTTCAGCATCACTATCACTGTCCTGGTTAGGTGGTCGGTAATATATTCCTAATGCCATATTCATATTAGAGGAATGAATTGTTATCCATAATGATTCTATGGAACATTTTGATTCCTTTAGGATTTTTGCTTCATTTGATTCTATATTATCCTTCACATATAGTACCACTCTGCCACCCGCACGACCTGTTCTGTCTTTCCGATATAATTTATATCCCGGTATGATAGTGTCCCACTGATTGTCCTCATTCCACCATGTTTCTGTGATGCCTATTATGTCAACTTCCTCCTTTGATATGAGGTACTCCAGTTCACCCATCTTATTAGACAGACTCCTAGCATTTGTGTAAAAGAACTTTAAAAAACTACCACTATTTATATGTCCGCCTTTCACAGATGCGTTGGATTTTTTTATATGCAATCGTTTCACATCTGATCTTGCCCATATATTATTTCCCACGTTCCCTATCTGATTAACTTCTAGGGAATCCCTATTTATGGAGCCTCGTGTAAGAGAAGCCTCCGTCTGATCCAGGTGCTCCCCCGCACCAATCGGCTTTCCCCCACCTCTTCGTTTAAAAACTGCTCTACAACCTTTTTAATGTTTAATGCCAGCAGTCTGGATCCACCTTGATTTAGGTGGAGCCCATCATTCCTGTATAGGCTCCCCCTACCCCAAAAGTGTCCCCAGTTCCTAATAAATCTAAACCTCTCTTCCCTACACCATCGTCTCATCCACGCATTGAGACTCTGAAGTTCTGCCTGTCTATCTGGCCCTGCGCGTGGAACTGGAAGCATTTCAGAGAATGCCACCATAGATGTTCTGGATTTCAGTCTCCTTCCTAGTAACCTAAATTTGGCCTCCAGAACATCTCTTCTACGCTTCCCTATGTCATTGGTACCGACAAGTACCACGACCACCGGCTCCTCCCCAGCACTGCCCATAAGTCTGTCTAGATGCCTCGAGAGATCTGCAACCTTCGCACCAGGCAGGCAAGTCACCATACGGTTCTCCCGGTCATCACAAACCCAACTATCTATATTTCTAATGATCGAAACCCCCACTACTAAAACCTGCTTCTTCCTAACAGCTGGCGCTCCCTCCCCCGGAGAAGTATCCTTGGCGCAAGAGGATACCATAGCACCCTCTGGAAGGAGGGTCCCAACTATGGGATGGTTTCCCTCTGCTCCCATTGACTGCTCTTCTTCCCTGAGCCTTTCATCCTCCGTAACAGCATCAGGACTGTCAGATTGGAGGTGGGACAGCCCTACTATGTCCCAGAAAGTCTCATCAACAAACACCTCCGCCTTCCTTAGCTCCTCCAGTTCAGCCACCCTGGCCTCCAAAGCCCGCACTTGGTGTCTGAGGGCCAGGAGCTCCTTGCATCGAGCGCACACATAAGCCACCCACCCACAGGGTAGGTAGTCATACATACTGCACTCGACACAATAAACAGGATAGCCCCCACTCTGCTGCTGGGCTTCTGCCTCCATTTCCTACTGTAATTATATATGAGGGTTTAATTAACTGTTTCAGATAGAGGTTGTTATAAAGGATTTAAGTTTAAGGGCAATAGAAGTCACTGGCTCCCTCCAAGCTCCCCCTCTAAACTCTCCTCTCAAAACTCCCTCCTGTTAGCACTCATCCTGTTTACAAGCACCCGGTCGCAAAGCTCCCTGGTCACTTACTAGGGGGGTTTAAGTGCTCGGCCTCCCTGATAGCTCCTCCCTCTGCCTATAGCTCAGCCAATCAGCACACAGTGTTTCGATTCAAACCTAATCAAGACTCACAGCTTCCAACTGGCTGCCTGAGCACACAGCCTTTCAAACAAACACTCAGCTCAGCATTCCAAACTCCAAACAAACAAACACAAGCCCAGAACCCCCAAACACAAGCAGCCACTTACCCCAAGGTGCTTTAGTTTGCTCCTTCCTTCTCCTCCTCTAGGAGAGCCTCTCAAAACTCCCTCCTGTTAGCACTCACCCTGTTCACAAGCACCCGGTCGCAAAGGATAGTCATTATCCTGATCCTATAGCTTAAGGAAACCTTGCTCTGTAATGAAGACACTGTGAATTTCAACATATAAATAAAGAATTGGAAGAGACCAAAAGTGCAGAACTCTTATCAAACGTATCTGACGTGATAGCGGTTGTGAACTACAGCCACTAATCCAATGAACCAGATGCTATGAATGGTCAAACCAGGTGCAGGAAACAGAGTTATTAGCTCTCCTGAAAATCAATTAGATCAGCATAAAAAATCTATAAATGAAGTTTCCACTAAACAAACAGAACATACAAAAAAAACAAAAACAAAAACAAAACACCAAACAAAAAACCCAAACAAACCATGTCTAAGTTTGTTGTATGTTTTATGAATGCTTGATTTTTGCAAGCAGCAGCTGCTTTTAAATTTCTAATAAACTTACATATCTGTTAACTTATAATTGGAAACTACATAATCAAATCCTTTGCTTCTTCCTCATCTGAGATCCACAATGAACTGAGGTATGTAAGACCCAAGAATGTAGTGCCAAAATAGTATCATCTATTCATGAGACCTCCTTGTGCTCCACAAAAAATGTCTTACCTGCAGCAGGACGGGGAGGGTGGCTGAGAGGGATTCATTTGTTTCACTTACAAGTGTTAGCCCCAGAAATGTGCTTCTATAAATTACACGGTAATATTAGTTAATGAGCTTTGGCTTATGCTTTGATATTGCTTTTGGGGTACTATTCTCTAGTTTCCACAATTAACTTCAATACCTAGGAAGAATGTTGATTTGTTTAGTGTTATTGTATGGCAGGCTGCTAGATCAGGTATTCTGGATGTTTACCTGTGATTTTTAGTGTGCTTCTGAAGGAATGGGAATTGATGCACCAGGTTAGATCAATATACCCTGTAGTAGCCAGTTTCAGATGCTTGAGAGCAAACTCCACAGATCTCTCCACAAGGGAGATTTGGTTTAATCTCACCACAAGGGAGATTTCTTCCTGAACTCCCTCACTAACAAGATGTGTTATGAATGTTGATATTCCTTATTTAATTTTATCCTACCTACTGTAACCTGTTCTCATTGTCCATATGAGTACCTTTATATATAAACACACAAATCCCCACTTTTGCTATTCAGTGTAGGTCATGGATAATAATGGCACAATTGTGTTCTGCTTCAGCTGTAATCTGGATGTAAAAGGACTTTTAAATGTTTTCTCATTCACTTGCACATTCAGAACTTAAGTGATTCATAAACCATCTCAGCCTGTTTCTTTCAAGCCATTTACACATTCAGAAAAGTTTATGTATGTAAATCCTTTTGTAGGTACAAAAATGAATGGTGCAGTGGTATGAATCAAAGCAGGGGACTCCAGCTAAATATGTTTTCTTTAATTAAAAAACAGGAAGAATTAGGAAGGTGTAGCAATCAGTTGCTGTCCTGGGTACTTTGGTTGAACACAACAGTCTGGAAGATGTACAGAAGAGAAATACACATGGGCTAGCAGGGCAAATCAGAGAGTAGAGGGGCAGAGGCAGGGGGGAGTCAAGAATTATGGGAATAAGGGGACTTCGAAGTAGGCGGCATCCTTTCGAAAAGGAGCCCCATCTGGACGCACCGCACGGCGGCAAGGAGCGTCAATTTCGAAGCGCGGCTGCCGCCCGCATGCTAATGAAGCGCTGAATATGCATTTCAGCGCTTCATTAGTAAACTTCGAAATGGCCATTTGCATAGCCATTTCGAAGTTTGGGGCACGTGTAGACACAGCCATGCAGACATAGCCAAAATTACCTTGCACTCTCTTGTTGTTAAGTCTGATGCTACAGTAAGATATGATGTTGCAGTGATGAGTCCTTAAGTCCCCAGCCGAGTGGGATCACAAGTCTGCTTACAGTATTGCTGGGTTGATCTTGGAATTGCAACCGTTTATCACATTCTCAGTCATGACTCCCAATTATGCTATGTCAAACCCTGCTGTAATATTATCTAACACAGAGAACACAAAACTGCATACAACTGCAATCAGTTCCTTCCAGCCTCCTCCGCTTGCTTGTTGATTGGCCCAGAGCCAACCAGATAATCTTCAGCTAATATCCTGTCTGTTTTGGAATGACTTCGCTCCTTCCCAATGGGAATCATAGCACCAATCGCCCATCACTGCTCTGAAACAACACTATTCTCTTCAGTTAGAGACCAATGAACAATGAAATCCTTTGTTGCTGTCCCACTCCACAGTGAGAGGCAAGCTAGCAGCCAGAACCCAGTACCATCCTCTCTCCCAGCCAGTGAAAACTCCTGGGGGAATCTGTATACAGCTCATGACCCTAAGGTGTATAGTCTTTGCTCCCTCCCAGGATAATCTCAAGCAGCTAAATAAAGTTACTGTTTTGTCTTGCCTACATTAGTATTTTTCAGAATATTAACTGAAAAATATTAATATTATTCTACAAACACACCTTTTCTTTTTCTAATGCAGAGTAGGTCAGAGAATAAGCAAACTAATCCTAATGCCACAGAAACTAATGTTTTTTTTTCTATGACAACAGTAGCTGTTACTACTACAACTGAGGCAGGTCTGAAGAAATGAAGAAACTAACTACATAGAAAATATATATTGGCTATTAATGGCAAGGAAAACTAGAATGACAAATTGGAGAAACCCTGAGGCTGGGTCTACATGAGCCCCTTCCTTTCGGAAGGGGCATGTTAATGAGCGAGTTTGAAAGATCCTAATGAGGGACTTCCATTCATATGCAGCACCTCATTAGCATAATGGTGGCCGCAGCAATTTGAAAGTGTGGCTTTTCGAATTGCGCGCTGCCTGTGGAGACAGGGACCATCTGAAAGGAGCACCCAGTTTTTGAAAGCCCTTTCTTCCTAACACCAGATTCCTAACATCAGATAAGAAGAAGGGGCTTTTGAAAACTGGGGTTCCTTTCGGAAGGTCCTCCTCTCCACAGGCGGTGCGTGATTTGAAAAGCTGCGCTTTCGAATCACCGTGGTCGCCATTATGCTAATGAGGCACTGCATATTCATGGCAGCACCTCATTAGCATCTTTCAAACCCGCTCATTAACATGTCCCTTCCGAAAGGAAGAGGCTCATGTGGACACAGGGTGAATGATTAACATGAATCTATTGACAAACAGAGCATGGCATCAATTATCAACATCTGCCTGTTTCAAAAAGCCAGTTTCCTATTCCATGCCAAACAGTGGGAACACCAGCCTTAAGAGTCTTTGCTAGAGCTCTCTATTTAATAACTATTAGATTTTCTGGGCACTAATATCACAAAGAAAACTGAAACAACACTGCAGCACTGCATTAATAAACTCCAAACACCCTACTTACCATCCCCGCTTCGAAGTAGGGAGGTAGTGTGAACAAAGCCTACAAGAGTAAATATTGCAGTAAATGGCCCAGTCCATGCTGCCTCCTGCCACTTAACAGGAGTGAAAGAAAAAAAAGAAAAAGTGAAAATACAAAAGGGGAAAAAAATCCACCACCTTTTTATCACACTAGCATTCTTTTTTCCATCTTTTGTTATGATAGTCTTTTAACCTAATTGCAATGGAAACTTCTGATTAGATTGTTAGGAATAAGGGACCAAACCTTCAGCCAGTGTAAATCTGGGTAGCACTATTTAGGTGGGGGAAATAGTTTAATGGTTTAAGTATTAGCCTGCTAAACCCAGGGTTGTGAGTTCAGCCCCTGTAGGGGCTGTTTAAGGATCTGGGATGGATAGGTTTGATGAGGAAAAAACACCTTTAGGCAGTGCAATAGGCCTTGCTCTGAAGGTAGGGATTGGACTTGATGAGCTGTTAAGACTCCTTCCAGTTCTATGCAATAGGAATGTCTCTATATTCAAGTCAGTGGTACTACATTGGTTTACATTAGCTGAGTTGCTGGCCCCAGGAATCAAATATTTGAAAAGAAACATTATTTATTTTGCATTAGTTAATCATTCTCTTGTGGAATTTTACATTTACAAAGAGATCCACAATATCTTAAGTGAACCTGCCTACTAAATATCTATTTCCTAGTGAAGAATGCATACAAGTTCTATTAACATTAATCAGACATAATAATATGCAGATATGGAAGAACAAACACCTTAATAATCGCCTGAGAAAAATTACACATTTCTACAAGATTACTGGACCTACTAATTGCCAAAATAAATCTGGATCTGACTTTCAGGGCCTGAATTAATTACCCAGCAAAGAATATTTCCCCTCAGGATTGTCAACAGAAAATTTAATAAAATCAAACTAAACTGAAAATTAAAGCTCTCAGGCTATTTTCCATTATTCTAATGTCTTCTAGATAAGTAAAAGAGGCGGTGATTATGAACATTGAAAAAGATACACATGATAATAAGTGACACCCGAAGCTGATATAGGGAAACTGTGTAGTTGACACCCCATATTCATAGGGAGATTTTAATAGGCATTCCCATGAAAAAGCTGATTAAAAGAAAGAAAATGAAACTAATTATCTTGAGAATTAGTTAAAATTAATCACATAGATTATAACTGAATCAAGAATGATTTCTTTCATTCTTGCTCTAGCTGTAAAAAGCCATAAAGAACCATAAGTACAACGTAAAAATACAAATCAAATGAATGAAGCTGAACTTTCCCTGTAACTAAAGTAGTGTCACTTTGCAGTTCTGCTACAATCATTGATTTTTGAACCATTTTATGAAATCTTTCTGCTGAGTTACTCATTCTTGAGCTGATGGAGTGTGAATGAAAACAGTACTGCTCCACTGAATCATGGTGAGTTTATTCTCTATGTACTCTACATACTCTCTCATTTGAAAATAATTACTATCCTCCTTCAAATTAGTTGAAATCAATGACCTTGGCAATAGATTGGTGTTACGGCTGGTTGATCCAGCTTTTCCTGTTAGCTGGACATAGGAGGGAGCTTTATCAAATAAACAGTATTTTATTTTAAAACAGGCCTTACATTTTTTTTCTTACAAAGGAACAGCTATGCCAATATTGTATCTTCCTCTGAATTTCTGTTTGAGTTGGCCTCAACATGGTTTTGTTTAAAATACTGTGTGCCTCTTGTGAATGTATTTGTTTTAATGTAACTTTTGTATTGATGTTTATAATGTAACTTTTGTTACGATACAGATTATACAAATCAGACTGATACTATACTTATCCAAGAAACATTCATTTAAAGCATTAATCTTGAATGTCTTTCCCCGCTTTTGCTTTTGCACCCTGTTGTCTCTTTGTCAGATGCAGCTAAAATAATAATAATAATAATAATAATAATAATAATAAAAAACCCAGAATATCAATAAGAACAGCTATAATGGGTTAGACCAATTGTCCACTTAGCCTAGTATCCTGTCTCATAAGAGTGGAGAATACCAGCTACATCACCAGGAATGAACAAAATAGTGAAATTATCACATGATTCATCCCTATGGTCCGTTCCCTGCTTCGGGTAGTCAGACTTAGGGACACCCAGAACACAGGATTTCATCTCCAATCATCTTACCTAGAACCCAGTGATGGACCTATTCGTCATTAATTTATCTAATTATTTTGAACACAGTTCCAGTTCTGGCATCACTAATTATTTGGTGCCCCCTCTCTACTTTTCCCTTTTTTTTAAATATATATTTTTGAAATGGGGCAAACAGAACTGCATGCAGAATTCCAGGTATGGGAATACCATGGATTTATAGAGTGGCATTTGATATTTACTGCAGGTTGGACCTCTCTAATCCAGGAGTCTCTGCTCTGGCAGAATGCTCCTGGACAAAAGAGCCCAGGCAATTGGCAGTACAGTAGAAGGAGGGCTGGCAGCTGGGAACCCTGCCAAGGCAGAGAGCCCAGATGGGAAGGCAGCAGGAAAGCCTGTGTCTGGGAGCTCTGCTGGAGCTTGGACCCCAGCTGGGCTGGTGGCAGCAAAGCATATGGCCAGGAACCCTGAGGGGGACACTGGCAACAGGGACAGTGGCTAGTCTTGCAGGTAAGGTGCAGGGCTGGCAGCCAGCAGGGGAGCCTAGTGGCATAGGGACTGGCAGCAGAGGGGCCAGTGTTGACCTCCCTGGTCTAGCAAATTCCCTGGCTCAGAACCAGTCAGGTCCTGAGGATACTGGAACCAGGAGGTCCAACCTGTACACTGTTAGCTGTCCCTGTCCTAATGGTTCCTCCCATTGCTAGATTTTTAATTGCTGCCACATATTTAGCAGGAGTTATGAGAAAACTATCCAATATTTATCAAGTGGTAACAGCTGATTTAGGCTCCACCCCCTCATTGCATTTGTGTAGTTGTCAATATATTTTCCAGTGTCCATTATCAACATTGAATTTTCATTTTCATTTTGCTTCCCAGTCACCCACTTTTGTGAGATTTCTTTGCAGTCTGATTTGGACTGGTATATCTTGAATAATTTTGTATCATGTTATCACGTGCTAACTTTGCCATCTTGCTGTTTATCTCTTTTTTTTTCTAAATCATTGATAAGAAAGCACAGGACTCATTTATGTTATCAGAAGTGGGACAAATAACTCAGTGAATAATTGACTCATTTTTTCACTTGAGGATTGTCTTTAAGCAGATTAAGGAATACGTTCTGGGAAGTCATAATCACATTTAATTATTTTTGGTATATTTGTAGATTATTATGAATGTTTCGCTGTGCATTTATTCCTTGATATATAACATTCATGCTGTATTATTGTGATTGATCACAGAAATCACACGTCATTAGCTCTGACGTCTGACTACTTTTAAGAAGGAGGATTAGATAAATCTTAGATATTACACATTTTCCTTTCTGTTTACACAAACTTCATTCCAGCATTCTTCAGTATTTATGGAACTTAAATTTAATTTCCTTTTTTTATACAGTAAACTCTTTTTTAACCAGTATTCAATCTACCAGAACTCTCAAACAACTGGCACCAAGCATCATCCCAGTGCCTAGGCCTTCTCCAGGGGGTTGCACTGCTCGCAGCTGTCTCCCCTTCCCACTCCTCTCCTGCCCATTTGCCATACAGGCTACATCTACACTACTGATATCTTTCAAAAGAAGCCCTTCCAGAAGATCTTTTTTGAAAGAACCTCTTTTGAAAGACTGCGTCCACACACAAAAAAACAGACCAAAAGCATGATCTGATCTTTTGAAGGAGCATTCACGCAGCCCCTGCTCTTTTGAAAGAAAGGGCCAGGGATGGAAAAATCAGGCTCCATGATAATTGCCCTTTTGAAAACAGGGCCTGTGGAGCACCTGCACGTGTTCTCTTTTGAAAGGATCTTTTGGAAGAAGGTGTTCTTCCTGAAACAGGCAGGGAAGAGTGTCTTCTAAAGGAGCGCTGCAGTCTTTCAATTTACTTTCGAAAGAATGCTTTTGGGTGTAGACGCTCTGCTTTTGAAAGAGCCCCTTCTTTGAACGAACTTGCTAGTATAGACAGGGCCACAGAGAGCAGAACCCAGCCACTGCCCAGGGACTGGCACATGTCTGGCAGCTTCCTGGTGATGTGGCACCGCTGAGCTGTTGGCCCAGGAAAAGACAGCCCCAGCGAGGAGAGACATTGCATTACCTGGGTGGGACAGGCCGCTCTAGCTGGTTCAGGGACCTGGAGGCTCTCATGAGTGCTCCCGAGCTTGCAGCCAGAGGCAGCTGGAGAGCAGTGCGCTGACCTCAGGGGAAAGGAAGCCCCACCATGCTGGACAGATGCAATAGGAGCAGGGGTGGCACAGCAAGGCCCCATCATGGGCTGTCGGGGAGAAAGAGGTGCTGGAGAAGGAGAAAGGCAGTCTAGTGGTGCAGCTGGTAGTGGGAGTAGCTGCTGCACAGGCTGAACCATGAGTGGGAGGAGATGCCAGCCCACGATGAGGTGGAGAAGAAGGAGCTGAGTGAGACCACCGCACTACAGAAGGAGAAGGATGAGAGCCCCCAAAGGCAGGCACAGAACCACATCAGGGACCAGAGGAAGACACCTCACTATCATCTGGCACATTTGAATATAGGGCAGTCTCCCAGTCCCAGGGTTGCTGGATATGAAAGTGTTTACTGCAGTCACACAAAATAATTCTGAGTACAGCTGGATGAATATATTTGCCCAAAACACCTTGCTGAAAAAAAATGCAGAGAGTTGGTTACATTGAAATGTTACATGATGATTTAGAAAACGTTATAGAGAACACTTAAAAACTTTGTGGACGACACTTAGAAGGGAGGGGGTTGTATGTGGAGATGGAATTAAAATTCAGGATGATCTAGGCAAGTGGTCTGAAGTAAACAGGATGAAATACAATCAGGAGAAATGCAGAGTACTTGACTTCAGAAGGAGCAATCAACTGAACATATACAAAATGGGAAAAGACTACACAGAGGTTGTGTCTAGACTAGTCCTGAACTTCGAAGGGGGCATGGTAATTAGGGTGTTGGGAGATTACTAATGAAGTGCTGTGGTGCATATGCAGCACTTCATTAGTTACAATTTTCCCTGCGGCAACTGGGAAGTGTGAAACTTCGAAGTGCTGGCTTGCATGTAGCCCTGAGACAGCTGCGTGTACTTTTAAGTGTCCATGCTACTTTGAAGTCCCTTTACTCCTCCGACAAGCAAGCCAGCACCTTGAAGTAGCTGAGGGGGAGATTTTGACTAATGAAGTGCTGCATGTACACCGCAGCACTTCATTAGTAATCTCCCGACATCCTAATTACCATGCCCCTTTGAAGGTCAGCACTAGTCTACACACAGCCAGAGAGAAAGAAGTACCACAGAAAGAGATCTCAGTGTCATAAGTATCAGAGAGTTAGTTTGTATCTTCAACAAGAAGTCCTTCACAAACCAAATCTGAGCCAGAGTTTTACACTGTTGTGAAAAAAAAAAAGCCAAAAAGCTTTATGGGATGTATTAACAGGAGCGTAGTAATCAAGGCACAAGTAGTAATTCTTTTGCCCTACTCTGCATTCATAAAGACTCACCTGGAACATTGTCTCTGGTTTTGGGTATTACATTTCAGGAAAGTTGTGAACAAATCAGAGAAAGGACTGAGAAAAACATCAAACATTATGAAACATACAGAAAGTCACTCTTGAGGAAAGATTGAAACATATGTTTTTTTTTGGTTTTCTTTTGTTTTTTTTTTCAACCAGAAGAAGAGAAGACTGAGGGTGGATAGGGCAAGGTTTTCAAGTACATACAGGCTACATCTACACTAGCCCCTTACTTTTGGAAGGAGCATGCTAATGAGCAACTTGGGAAGGTGCTGATGAGGCACTGTAATGAATATTTGGTTTTAGGAAGAAGGAGCTTTCAAAGTCTGGGGGCGTCCTTTCAAAAGGCCCCCATCTACATCAGCGGTGTGCAATTTGACAGCAGTGCTTTTGAATCGCACATAGATGTCATTATGCTAATAAGGCACTGCATATTCATGGCGGAGCCTCATTAGCATCCTCCCAATTCAATCAATACTGTGCTCCATCTGAAAGGAAGGGGCTGGTGTAGGAATAGCCACACTTGTTACAATAGGAACTGCAAAAAATTGTTATCCTTAACATATGATTTTAGGACAAGAAAGAATGGGTTTAAATTGCGGTAAGGGAAGTTAAGATTGGATATTAGGAAAAAAGAAAACTTTCTGTAATGAAGGTTATGCAGTGGAACAAAGTGTCTATGATATTTTTTGCAATCTCCATTACTGGAAAGTTTTAAGAAAGGTTCAAGTGCCATAAATTGTTTAGTAATTAAAAACAGTTATTATTTAGACCAAACAGAGTGCAGAGAACTGGACTATATGACCTCTTGAGGTGCCTTCCAGTCCTATATATCCATCTATTAATTTTGGATTTGTGAATTGTTTCAGTTGGAAAAAAAGTATTTCACTGACATTTTTTCAAACTAAAATTTGATTTCATTTTGAAGTAGCTTTTAGTTTCAAAATTTTCATTTAAAAATCAAATGTTTATAAATGTTCCAAATCTGACCAAAGTGTGCTGTTTTTAAAGCCGGTATGTTTTTTAACTTACCAGAATTTCTCCTTGTAAAATCTTTTGTTTGGTTAAAAATTTTTAGCTTGCTCATTAACTGAAAAATCTTGTTCTCACTGTTCTGAGTTTCATATGTGATTACAATCGTGAATTTTGTTGCAGGTGTCTGGCTTGATGTGTCACTCCAGTTCTCGTGATCAGTTGTCTGAATCCTCTTCTACATCATCACTCAGTGTTGTATCAAATAGAAAATAGCAAGTGCACTGTGCATAGTGCTCTGAACCACATTCACTGGTACAGTGATTTGCAAAACGTATAAAATGTGTATGTTATTGGAGTAGACAGGAACAATTCTTGAACAGCTTTACTAATTGCTTATGTGACCCAGTGCTAGAAGCTCAGTCTGATTGGATGGGACTCTGTGGCTATGTCTAGATGGCGGGCGCTCTTTTGGCATACGTTGGTCTCGTGAAATAGCTGCCTGCATCCATGCAACACACCCATTGTCTCAAACCAGTTTTTGAGATAACAGGCATGCTATTCCAGCATCCCAGTATACCTCATCACAGGAGGAGTACAGGGATGTCTTTAAACAGGGCTTTATTTCAGCACATGGCACTATTTAGACAGAGCCACATGATGAAATAAACTATTTCAAAATCTATTTGAAATAAGCTACACAATTTGCTTGATGCAAATTGTGTAGCTTATTTCAAGGTTAGGGAACCATCTAGACATAGCCTGTGTGACCACAGTAAAACAGTTCTCTTCCACTGGGAATAGCTGAGTGTGCAACTTTATTAGTTAGTGTCTACAAGCCATTGTGCTGGTAAAACATGTATGAATGCTCATGGAAAATTAAGAGAAGGGGACAGGACAAGGGCAGAAATGAAATCCAAATAAATTCAAGAGACTACTTATGGTCAAAGTGCTTGGTGCCTCAACTTAACCCTGCTCAGCTGACTAAATCCAATGTCAAGTAATTACATCATGCTTGCCCAAATCTCCTCTGATGTTTTAATTGTTGTCAGCAGTCTTTGCTTTGTTCTGAGCCATTGTATAGTGGTACAAGGGTAACAAAATGCTACCTTCTACCCCAGAGATGTACAGTAGCAGTTGGTGATGTGATTCCTTCTGATAGAGCTTATAGTGATTTTAAAGCTTTTTGAGATATTCCAGGAAGTGCAGTACTAAGTAAACACATGGAGATACAACTTGAGACAACACTAGTAGGCGAACAAATGGTCAGCTTAGGTCAGTGGTCCCCAAACTTTTTACCTCTTGCCTTTACAGTCCATGACCACCCCACAGAACTAGGGACTTATCTCTGGGGCATGGGGTGATGCAGCGGGGGTAAGAGTCCTGAGGCCGAGGCCACAGCTAAGGGCTGGATGAAGATGGAGAGCTCCAGGGCTGGTAGAAGATCTGAGGAGTGCTTCCTGCTCGTCCCCTATCAGGGCTGACCCCAGAACCCATTGTGTCAACCCTTCTCCCATGTATTCCTCTGTGCCTAACTGTTTGGGGACCTCTGGCCTAGTTCCAGATAAAACAAAGTATGTAAACACATAGTTTCACTGAATGCTTAAATGCTTGATTAGGCCCCAAGGTAAGTAGGAGAGATTCCCACCTGGTTTGAGAGAAAGAAAAAGCCAATCAACCTATCTAGCCTCTCATCCGAAGAAGAACTCAGAAGCTCTTCTTTTCACAGAAAAGGCTATAAGATGTATTTCATCTTCATCTTTAGTGTTGCACCACCTCAGGTGTGTGGGGAATGGGGGCTGGGAGGATAGAGGAAGACTAACACTTTCACTAAACCAGTTGTGTTCCCAAGATGGGTGGGTTTTCGGGGGGATGTTGTTAGTCCTCACTTTGCTTGTTATTGTTGGGAAAGGAGAGGGAGTGAAGGAAGAGATTAACCTCATTATTAGTCCACAGATATTAATGAAGTTTGCAATAGTTTTACATTATATAAGTATAATTTGCCTTTACTGAATTTAGGCCATCGTTACAATTATGTCACACACAAGAAGCTTAGAGTATATGGTGGTTTACAGGTTGCTTTTGTCTGTTTACTGCTGCAAAATAAAATCATCAGGCTAACTAAATAAATCTGTGCTTTTCATTCAATGGCAGGCCAGAAAAGTGTCAAAGACAATACCTCCTTGTCCATAAAGTCAAACCAATCAATTTCCAAGTCTGATTGCACTGTCTCTGGCATACAGCTTTATAACCTCTACTTTGCTTTAAATAATCCATATTCTGTTAGACAGATCAAAGTGCCATTTTGATTCTTTGTCTTTCATGGTAGTGGTAAGAGCCTTTCATTCAGAATGGAGAGTGAAACTACTGTAGATTGTAATTTGGGGGGCAAGTTATTTAAAAGGCAAGCTGACAGCGCCCAGTGGTTTCTCCCCGCGAGAGATGACCAATAAGATGCGGGTGAGCCGGGGCAAAAACCCAGGGTCCTCGGAGGGGGAATCCCACCAACCCACCGAGCGGGAGGATAAACGCAGTCACTTCTGGGGCAGTATAAGTGCTGAGGTTTACACTCTATTTCCCTGGCAGGTAGAGGCCCTGCCAGCAGGAGAGAGACTCAGGCACAGGATAAAGGGTCCTACTAATAATTTATTAACAAAAAAGACAACATGCAAACACACAGCAACAACAAAAAAACATACATATTAATTTACTCATACTAACTACTATATTGACTAAAACTATACTCTAACTTACAATTATTAAATTATACTTCATGGTGCTCTCCTGTAAACTTGTTTTTATTTTGCCGGAAAGGAAATATTTGATTAGCAGATAAAGGGAAGAGGGGAGGTAAGGGAATCTGGGCCGGGGCGCTACACCCGGCCCAAGTGGCTGGTGGTGGGGGCTGCCGGGTCTCAGCCGAAGTCAGCCCCCTTTTAACCCTAGCCCTTTCCCAGGGCCTCTGGCCCACTCGGGAGAAAATTAAAGGGAAGTAAAAGGGGACAGGGAAAGGGAATTGATGCCTTTTTTGGCACCAAGTCAACCATTATTTAATTACGTTTCCTTATACTATATTTAACTAATTATTAATGCTAAAATACAACTAACTATAACAACTAAATTTAATCAACTGTGCTTCAATTGAGTTCTTTGTGGGTTTCACAGGCCTGGCCCCAAGGGGTCAGGCCTCCAGGCTCTGCCCTCCCCCGCCGGAAGATGGCACAGCAGAAGTCGCGACCTTCTGCTCCCCTACTAGGGGTCCTGGTGCCCACTGAAATATCTCCAGGTAAGGTATATATGTCTGTCTTAGGCTACGTCTACACGTGCACGCTACATCGAAATAGCTTATATGTAGCGACATCAAAATAGACTATTTCAATGAATAATGTCTACACGTCCTCCAGGGCTGGCAACGTCGACATTCATCTTCGACGGTGGGCAGCACCACATCGAAATAGGCGCTGTGAGGGAACGTCTACACGCCAAAGTAGCACACATCAAAATAAGGGTGCCAGGAACAGCTGCAGACAGGGTCACAGGGCAGACTCAACAGCAAGCCACTCCCTTAAAGGGCCCCTCCCAGACACAGTTGCACTAAACAACACAAGATCCACAGAGCCGACAACTGGTTGCAGACCCTGTGCATGCAGCATGGATCCCCAGCTGCGGCAGCAGCAGCCAGAAGCCCTGGGCTAAGGGCTGCTGCACACGATGACCATACAGCCCCGCAGAGGCTGGAGAGAGAGCGTCTCTCAACCCCTCAGCTGATGGCCGCCATGGCGGACCCCGCTATTTCGATGGTGCAGGATGCAGATCGTCTACACGTGCCCTACTTCGACGTTCAACTTCGAAGTAGGGCGCAATTCCCATCCCCTCATGGGGTTAGCGACTTCGACGTCTCACCACCTAACGTCGATTTCAACTTCGAAATAGCGCCCAACACGTGTAGCCGTGACGGGCACTATTTCGAAGTTGGCGCCGCTACTTTGAAGTAGCGTGCACGTGTAGACACGGCCTTAGTGTATGAGGCCCGGGCTTCTGCCACAGGCCGAGTAAAGGTTACGTGTCCTGATGGCAGTTGTAGTCCAATTCGGTTGTAGTCTAATTCGGGTAGGTTGTCCAATCCGGTGAGTCACAGATGGTGGATGTCAGTCCCAGCAGCGTGCAGGCGGTGGTGTGGTCAGAGGAGCGGCGTCGATGCAATGACGTTGGTGGGCCTCTGGTTTCCCCAGCGGGTACGCAGTACCTGTGGCCGAAGCCACAGGCCATTTCGTCACCCGGTGGGTACGCCTGAAGGCCCACTTGCTGCTCCTGGATGCAAGCGCAGTGCTGGGGTTCAGAGGGGCGCTTGGGTAATGGTACCGCTTCACAGCTCAGCTGCCCCTGAGGCGAGCTGTGCTGCAGTGTTCAGCTCTGGGCGGCGCCGCCCAGGGGGCAGATGCCACAGTGAGATCAGCTCTTCACTCTCTATCAAGCTGGCCTTGGGATCAGCGAACACTTTTTAGCCAGCGCTCTCCCATATGAGGTCTGTAGAATCCTTGTCTCAGTACCTCAGGGCCACGGACTGAGCTGAGAGCTCAGAATTTATAGAAAGTTCTCATGATTATATATGAGCTCATTATAATATTCATGATTCTGTGCCGAGATTTTCAACCAGGTCCTCCTTTCGGCCCAAGGTTCTGGAAACCCTTCCCTCTCAGCCAATCAGAGGACCCCATTTTGACCCTGGCTTCATGAATCATCCATGAGTTCAGGTTACCGGGGAAACCAACTGCCTCAGAGTGACCGTTGGGGGCGGGGGCTGCTAAATGGCAGCCTCTGAGACTTTAGATTTTCCATGTATCTGCATTGATTTTAACACAGCCAGAGGCTTGTTTCCCCTGACACATGGGGGCGATAATGTCCTAGGGATAAAAATCCCTGACACAAGCAACCAACACAACTATCTCCTCAAAGGGCAGGTCATCCCCTCCTTGTTAATGGATATGAATCTATTCTTTTTCAAAGGTAGTTGAAGGAGAAGTGCTTTGTAACAGATGGTGTTTCACAGCCAGGAAAGCTAAACTAAGATCTTTCTCACACCTTTTCTTCTTCACTCAGAGATTTCTAAAATTATTCTTCTTGAAACTGATTTATAAATGCTTTAAATTCTTCCTTTTTTTCCACTTTAAGGAAAATTTCTACAATTGGGAAATGATTCAGTTCCTTGTAACCTCGTGTTTCCATTTGAAGGTGAAAATATTTTTTTTTAAGCTGAGGGAAAGCACCTCATGTAATAGATTCCTTTTGTATGAATAGTGGTTTCTTCTGAGAAACTAAGGAGTTATCTGGAAATGGTCAAGAAACTTAAGTCTAGATTTTTAAAAATATGGCATTTCTGTAGTTTTAGCCAAAATACCTGTCAAAAAGTCTAGCTCTTCACTTCCAAAAGAAAGAAAGAAAGAAAGGAAGAAAGAAAAAGCTTGTCTACACTAGCTCCCTCCTTCGAAGGGGGCATGTAAACAAGCCTGAGCAGAGAATAGCAATGACATGCTGTGCTGCATATGCAGCACCTAATTAGCCTAATTCTCGCCACAGGAACTTTGAAGTTGCACACTTTGAAGTGCCGGCAAGTTGTGTAGGTGCAGGCACTTTGAAGTACCTGTACGACTGTGAAGTGCCTTACGCTCTCAACTGGAAATTCTGGAAAGTGGAGTTTAATTCCGGAAAACTGAATAAAGTCTTTATATCAGAAAACGAACAAAAAATAATAATAAAAAAAGTAAGTTTCACCCAAACAGCTTTACTTCTGCCCCTTTATCTGTGTGTCATTCAGTTCCATTCACTCTAACAGTAAGTTACTGTAATTGTGCAGCCTCTAGAGATATAGCTAAGGTTTTCAGTTTCTGGTCATACTCAAGACTCAAAGATTAACACAACCTCTTGAGGTAGAACAGGTACTGAGAAAGCTGTACTGCATGATATCCTGTTATGAAGAACATAAAAATGTCCATACTGAGTCAGATCAATGGTGCATCTAGCCTAGTATCCTTTCTTCTCATAGACCAATGGCTGATGCCCCAGAGGGAGTGAACAAAAAAGGTAGTTAATAAGTTATCCCTCTCCTGACATCCATTCCCAACATCTGACAAACAGAGGCTAGGGACACCATTCCTACCCATGCTAGCTAATATCTTTGATACATCTAACCTCGATGAATGTATCTAGCACTTGTCAGAACCCTGTTAAAATCTTGGTCTTCACAACCTCTTCTCACAAGGAGTTTCACAGGCCTGCTGTGTGAAGAAAAACTTCCTTTTGTTAGTTTTAAACTTGCTACCCATTCTTTTCATTTGATTGCATTCTTTTGTTACAGGAGCAAGTAAATAACATTTTATTATTCACTTTTTCAGCACCAGCCATGATTTTATATATCTCTATCATATCCCCTCTTGGTCTCCCTTTTTCTAAGCAGAAAAGTCACGGTCTTTTTAACCTTTCTTCATGTGGCTCCTGTTCCAAACGCCTAATTATATTTGTTTTCCCGTTCTAAAGCTTTTCCAGTGCTAATCTATCTTTTCTTTTTTGAGATGGGGTGACCATACCTGTGTGCAATATGCAAGATAGGGACATTCCAGGGATTTATAGGGTGCATCTACACTAGCCAGCTACTTTGAAGTAGCCAGCATAATGTTGAAATAGCATGCGTCATGTCTACATGTGCCATGTGCTATTTCAATGTTGAAATCGATGTTAGGTGCTGAGACGCCGAAATCGCTATTCCCATCCGAGATGGGAATAGCACCTTACTTCGAAGTTCAACATCGAAGTAGGGTGTGTGTAGATGATCCACATCCCACTACTTCAAAATAGCGGGGTCCTCCATGGCGGCCATCAGCTGAGGGGTTGAGAGAAGCTCTGTCCAGCCCCTGCGGGGCTCTATGGTCACCTCATGCAGCAGCCCTTAGCCCAGGGCTTCTGGCTGCTGCTGCTGCAGGTGGGGGTCCATGCTGGGTTCACAGGGTCTGCAACCGGTTGTCAGCTCTGTGGATCTCATGCTGTGCAGGACAAGTGTGTCTGGCAGGGGCCCTTTAAGGGAGTGCCTTGGGGTTTGCTGGAGCCTTATTTTGACGGGGAGCGCTTGTGTGTGTCGACGCTCCACATTTCCTTCTGGGCGGCTCCTTTCGATGTTCCCCATCTCTACTTCGACATGGAATGTCGATGGCACCAGCCCTGGAGGACGTGTAGACAATACGTGTCGAAGTAGCCTATTTCAATGTTCTTACTTCAAAATAGGCTATTTTGATGTAGAGTGCTATTGTAGACATAGCCATATGGGGCAATAAGCTATTCTGTTTCTTAGTCTCTATCCATTTTTAATGGTATCTAGCATTCTGTTGTCTTTTTAACTGCAACAGCACACTGAGTGGATGGTTTCAGAAAACTATCCATGATACTGCTTATGGATTCTCTGATACTGACCTGATGAATTCCACCAATCTTTGAATATTGTACTGGTCTCTCACAAGCAATGGACCTGGCACTGCTGGGGAATCCTAATACACTGTGTCTACATGAGCCCCTTCCTTTCAAAAGGGGCATGTTAATGAGCGGGTTCTAAAGATGCTAATGAGGCGCTGCAATGAATATTCAGTGCCTCATTAACATAATGGCAGCCAGGGCGATTCAAAAGTGTGGCTTTTCGAATCGCGTGCTGCCTGTGGAGATGGGACCATCCAAAAGGACCCCCCCCCAGTTTTCAAAAGCCCTTCTTCCTATCTGGTGTTAGGAAGAAGGGCTTTCGAAAACTGGGGGGGTCCTTTCGGAAGGTCCCATCTCCACAGGCAGTGCGCGATTCGAAAAGCCGCACTTTCGAATCACAGCAGCTGCCATTATGCTAATGAGGTGCTACATATTCATTGCAGAAGCTCATTAGCATCTTTCGAACCTGCTCATTAACATGCTCCTTTCGAAAGGAAGAGGCTCATGTAGACCCAGCCATACTGTTTCCTGAACCTTATATAGGTTTCCTGAATAGTGCTTAAGAAGGTGTAATTACTACTACTCCTATCTTCATATTGGGATATATTCAGAATGCTGCGGGAAACAATCCTGAGCATCAGGGGAAAATAAATAAAAAATGTTCCAATATCTATAAAAATTGTAAGCCAAAACCACTGTTTGTACAATATGATGGAAAATGGGGAAGAAAACATTTTGGTTTGTATCAGAAAATGTAAAGAACCTCATGAATGGAGCTTAAAACTTACCTGTATGTTTCATTGGTTTATACCAGCTGAGGACCTGGCCCATTTACTGTACTCTTGGTGGTCATTCAATAACAGGTAGGATGTCTTCATGTCTCTCTGTTATTTGCGAGTCTGTTGATGGCTGATCAGCCCATTTCTGGAGCATCAGGTCTTATCACAGAAGATGCAAGTGTTAGGAGCTGTTGGAGGGGCACAGGACAATTTTTGATGCTCTTTTCTTCTATTCCACCTGCCCTCATCTGCTGTGCGGTGGAACTTGTCAAATTGCACCACCCTGTTACAGATTAACCTTTCTCCACTGGGAATGGTCTTGGGCAAAGTGCTCCCAAGTGTCGACACTGATGCTGCACTTTTTCCTCTCTGCCTTGAGCATGTTCTCATATTGCTTCCCATGGCCCGCAATGATCCTCTGTCTTTTCTCTAATTTGGAAAACAGAATCTGGTTTGGGAGGCACTGATTAGACATCTGAACCACATGAGCCATTCAATGAAGTTGTTGAGGAATGATAATGGCTTTGATGCTGGTCATATTTGACTCTTCCAGGATGCTAGGGTTTGTGCACCTATCCTCCCAAGAGAGATTTAGGATTCTCTTGAGGCAGCATTGATGATATTTTTAAGTGCCTGCAGATGATGCCTGTATGTTGTTCAGGTTTCAACTGCACAGAGTGGTGTTGGAACAACCATTGCATAATATACAAGGAACTTTGTCTTGGGATAGATATCCCTGTTCTCAAAGACCCTTTGTCTCAGGTGGGCGAAAGCAGAGCTTGCATGGCTCAGACAATGCTGTATTTCTGTATCAGTGCTGACTTTAGTGGAAAGATGATTTCCAAGATATAGCAAGTACGCCACATTTTCCAGCAGTTTTCCATTGACTTCAATAGAAGATGTATGACATTGTCCTGTCAGTGAAGGTTGGCAGAGCACCTGGCAAAGTGACATCAACTGCATGACAAAGAGAGAAACACGTGACAAGGCCAAGGCAGAAATACAACATAAAACAAGCACTCTGAAAAAACAGTGGTGGACTGAGAAGGTGTGAGAATTCCAGCTTCTTGCAGGCATCAATGATACAAGAGGTTTCTTTTCAATGCTACCAAAGCTGTTTATGGTCCGAGACACTATGGAATCAATCCTCTGAGATCAAAGATGATGCCCAAGTCTTGAAAAACAATGGAGCCGTTGCTTCTCACTGTAGGGCACACTATAATGAGCTCTTGAACTGCCCTTCGACCATTGTCCTAGAATCCCTTGAACAAATCCCTCAGCAACCGCCTGGAGGTGATCTTGCAGTACTTCCTACCCTGAGAGAGGTCCAAGCTGCTATCAAATCTATTTATTCTACAATATCCTAATGAACTGGACAACATCTTTATGATTGAGTTGTATGTTTTACAATCTACCTAGATTTTCATTACTGCACTAAAACTTTAAAAGAGGTGCAGCATAAAGAGTCCTTGTTGCCATGTGTTGTCAGATGCTACCAGCGTGGTGCTCTGATCTCTCCAATGTTGGTGTCACTTGGCTGCATGCGTGTGTTCCCTCTGTGCGCTGCCCCAACTCTGCAGATAGCTGACACAGCAGACCTGAAGAGAACACCCAATGACCACAGAGTCTAGTCAGATGCGAAGGCACGTCGGCCAGGTATATTGCCGTATTGGATACAATAGTAGTTCCCTGTAGACTTCTTAGTCTAAGTCAGGGCATACTACAAATATGCACCCACGATCAATGGACTCGGCTCAGTCAGTGGCAGGACTTTCCACTGCCCCCTCGGCTGGACCCTGACCACATCCCAGGAGTACATTCTTGTACACAGGTACAAACAATTTACACATCACTCCTGACGTATTGAGGTACAACCCTTCTACGTGGTCAGGTGCTGCCTCTCACCTTGTACGTGTTGGTTCGAACAAAACAACTCTATCCATCATATTCCCCTTTTGCCCCTGTCATTGGGATGGGTCAGCCTGTTCTTTCTTATCTGTGGAATGTTCCAGGGTAGGGTGTTCTGGTACCATGTTCATACTTCAACATGCTAGGTAGATATGTTTATGCAACATCAACCCTCTTCTTGCCAACTTCTGTAAGCAATGCATTCGTTTAGCTCACAGCTGAACTTTGCTTTTTGTTAGCAAAGTCTTGACCATTACTTTAGTTCAGGCCTAAGGACTCATACTGGGCCTGTACTTACTACACCATGCATTTATTTTGTCTGATATGTCTGACAACACACCACTAGTATTTACTAGCAACATAATTTAAGTGCAAGAAGGATATAGTACCTGGTGGGAATAGAAAATAAAAGCAGCCATTGCTTTGGTTCCAGTGCTAATATTAAAAATAATTATTTTAATAAAATGGTGATTATGAAATATGGGAATTATGATTTCAAACTGATGAGAAGAAAAATGGATTGCTTTCAAGTTGTATTAATTTGTAGTTAAAAATATTGTTGCCTGTTTATCATACTTCATTATCGGTCTTTATACATAGCAAATGAAATACCCACTATGACTTCATCATTTCAACCATTGAGAAAGTTATAGGTCTATGTTTCTTCAGTTTTCTTTTAATCTCTTCCTAAGCAAACAATCATGTTCATGCTTTTTTTTAAATCCCTTGCACAGAAAATTACATTCAGTGTTTATTTTCAAAGGTATAGTATCTGAACCACTTACAAATGAGTTTATGCTCAAATGGATAATCCTTCAGTAAAGGTATATTCATGTGATCAACTGCTTATAATTGAAAATAATATGTTCACAACATAGTCCAAAGAGAGAGAGAGAGAGAGAGAGAGAAAGAGAGAGAGACCAAAAAGTACATACATAATGTTTCTTGTTATCTAAAGTTTAAAGATAAATTATGTTCAGGATATACAGTGGTGGTGTTCCTTGTTTTATATTATTTATTGACCCAAATGATAATTCATAATTACTGGAAACACAACAAGTCAAATGGTGTGCAGTGCAAGAATGTGATAGGCAGCAGGTTTAAAGCAAAAAACAGTATTTTTTTTTTTTTACTTCACACAATGGCACAGTCAACCTGTGGAACTACTTCCCAGATGAGATTGTGAACACCAGGACTTTATCAGTGTTCAAAAAAGAACTAGATACATTCATGGAGATTAGGTTCATAAATACTTATTAACTATGATCAAGAGGAATGATGTCCCTAGACTCTGGAAATGGATGACTGGAGGAGGTAACTCAATAATTACCTGCTCTGTTCTATCCCTCTGGGTTATCTGGCATAGACCACTAACAGAAAACAGGATACTAGGCTAGATGGCTCTTTAGTCTGACCCAGTAAGGATGTTGTAATGTGACTGCAGAAATATGGGTATTTCTCATGTATGGCTAAGGTTGGGAGATGTGGCCATAGCTCACAAAGCAGTTTTATTTGTGTATAAAGAGGAGGGGGATCGGGGGAGAGATAGAAATACTTGCACCCCATTTATCTTGTGTCACACAAGAGGTACATTTAAAATGTGTTAAGCGGTATTTTAAATAGCTAGTTCATACTGACTTAAAATTATGTAGCTAAAACCCTCTTTAGTACCTGAAATAAATGTTTCACATGCATCCTTAAGTGAAGTATATTTTTAAACTTGAATATAGAACAGATTGCAATTTTATTTCTGGTTTATTACACAATGAAAATATATTCTTAGTAATTATATATCTAATAATCTGCCACAAGAAGAAAACATGCTGGCTCTAGCAAATACAGTTAGTCCACTAATTCTCTTCTTTGGTTGACAATGGCTAGACAGTTCATGTTCTGATGCAACTTTCTATAGCAAACAGTGTTTTCACTCATACTTTATATCACTTCCTCCCTCCTTCTGCTCCCTCCTGCTGCTCTCATTGAGATACTTGTTTGTTTTTTTCTTGTCACGAGTTGGGACTGTAAGTCTTTTGGAAAAAAAAATGTTACAACTATAAAAAGAAAATAGCAAAATGGAGCTTTGATTCCTGATGGAATCCTCCAAGCTCAAAAACAACACCATTTGTGCTTGTCTCTTTTTGCAATCTCCATAAGCTTGAGAATTTTGCAGTGCATCTTCAAGAAACACAGCTTTGTGGTTTTCTTTTTCCACTGATCACAGAAAGTTCACCTTTCAGTGAATTAAACAACAAAATCTTGTAGGTGTATTGGGAAACTTTGGCAGTTTTTATATGTTTGCTTCAAGGTTCAAGCTTAATGAACTGCAGTCTCCAAGACAGACATTGTATCACCTCCCAGTATTCAAATCAACCTTGCTTTCTATAGTGATGGGGACACTTCATAACGTCCCTCAGTCATCTTGTTTTATTCATTGACATTTCCTCTATTTTCAAGTGGTCATTTTTTCCTCTAGCATTCTAAAGCCGTGTCTACACGTGCACGCTACTTCGAAGTAGCGGCACTAACTTCGAAATAGTGCCCGTCACGGCTACACGCGCCGGGCGCTATTTCGAAGTTAACTTCGACTTTAGGCGGCGAGACGTCGAAGTCGCTAACCCCATGAGGGGATAGGAATAGCGCCCTACTTCGACGTTCAACGTTGAAGTAGGGACCGTGTAGTCGTTGCACGTTCTGCAACTTCGAAATAGTGGGGTCCGCCATGGAGACCATCAGCTGAGGGGTTGAGAGACGCTCTCTCTCGAGCCCCTGTGGGGCTCTATGGTCACCGTGGTCAGCAGCCCTTAGCCCAGGGCTTCTGGCTGCTGCTGCGGCAGCTGGGGATCCATGCTGCAGGCACAGGGTCTGCAACCAGTTGTCAGCTCTTTGTATTTTGTGTTGTTTAGTGCAACTGTGTCTGGGAGGGGCCCTTTAAGGGAGCGGCTGGCTGTTGAGTCCGCCCTGTGACCCTATCTGCAGCTGTGCCTGGCACCCTTATTTCGATGTGTGCTACTTTGGCATGTAGACGTTCCCTCGCAGCGCCTATTTCGATGTGGTGCCGCGCAACGTCGAAGTTGAACATCGACGTTGCCAGCCCTGGAGGACGTGTAGACGTTACTCATCGAAATAGCCTATTTCGATGTAGGCTTCACGTGTAGACATAGCCTAAGAAACCAGGATATGGACAGTGGGTTATATGGAGAAATAGGAATGGAGAAATCCTCCCAGTTCCAGTGACACCCCAATATACAAGCATGAGGACAGAGTGGTTCCATAGGATACAGTAGTTATGCAATAAGGGAAAGGAATGCCTTGCTAGTTATTATGGAGCACCTGTCACCCCTGCTCACTTGGAACGTAGGAAAAACAACTACAAACAATCTCAAAGCCTCATCTCAAGTGTTCTGAGTTCAAAAAGAACTTCCTGAAGCTCTATTTTTAACTTGGACTAAAGAGTTTAAAAAGTGAGCAGCCTTCCAGTGATCCCATTGTTCACTCTCTTGAATTTGTGGTATATAACCATGATTGTACCCTGCATTTTCCAATTTTGTCTCCCCAAGCCTATATGTAAAGCTGTTTGTTGCTCTGCAGGCATTTGAGATCATATGAAGATGGTGCAAGGAGAAGGGAGGTTACCTTTGCCCTTTAGCATGCTTACTACCAAGAAAATAATGAACTTACATAGGCACATTTTATTACTGATGTTACTCTTTTGCAGTCAGGACAATGGAGACAGATTTTTTGGTCCATCATCCATTACCCATTAGAACGTGAAAGTCTCCTGGAGTGACAAAAAAATAAAAAGAAAAAAAAAGAAAATATATTAGAAAAGCCTCTGGACAAGTTGTTGTCATTGCTTATTTTCCTAAAATGGATTTCTTGATTTTGGAAGGACAAGTGTATGCCATCATGTATTTAGGTTCACATTTTATGACTAGGCATCCAAAAACTTTAAGTAAAAGCAAGATGCATGATAAATGCAAACAAACAAAAAAACATAGTCACTTCAACCTGTCCATTACGGCTTATCATGTGTTACAAGAGGTGTACATGCCAAACAACCATTCCTGTCATCAGATCAAACAGAAGGTATTAGTCCAATGAAATTCTACTCTGTTTATGCTTGAATTCTTCTTTGAGCCATACAAAGCGATTATTTCTACGATATTCTTCATGTTGCCCTATACAAAGCCAAGGGAAAACACAGAAAGATAATTGAAAATGGAAAAGGAGGAAGGCACATGGATGACTGAGTTTATTTTATTGAGGGAACTAAATTCTACGTTGATGTTCACTGGAAACATGTCATATGTATTAAATAAATTAGCTTCCTCCTCATTAAATACTTGTTTGTATCCATTTATGTTTACTGCTTTGTTTTGCCTAATGATGGATACTGCTATTGACTTATAGAATCCATTCATAACATTGAAGTCATTGAGATTTAGGTGCCTCAATAACTTTTGATGGTCTGGGACCAAATGACTAGTCACTAACTTATCCAGAATTTATTGCCCACATTAAGCCATTAGCAAATCTTACTTTATTTTAGCTAAGCCACAAAAAAGACAGGTCTGTAGACAGTACAAAGCCAATAAGGCTTTACACACACATGGATGCACGCACATACACACACACACACACACACACACATTTCCTGTGTCTTTTCTGACCTGAGATCCATAGAGATTAATCAAGCTTTAATGGCAATGAGTTTTTATCCTTAAAAATATATATAACCCCTTACAATTGATTGCTTTGAGACAATAAGCATTTGTCATCCCTCTATTCCTGGTCCTTGCCACTGCACAAAGAGGAGAACAATCACTTAACTATCTTTGGCACTGTCTTTCCCCATTTCTTAGTACCAAGTACCAGTTAACACAATGTTTTATTGTATTACCAGCGATGCATTTGACCATTTAGGTCAAATTGTTTCCTCAGTTGTACTGCTGAGGTCAGTATATGTGTGGAACTAGTGAGGCTGGACTTGTTGTTGAAACAAAATAGTTCAATGAGTCTAAAAGAATCATCACCCTGAATCAAGAATGCACATATTTTACCTCCTACTACTTTAGTGCTATCACTAGGTACAAACTACAGCTTTTTTTCGAAATGTCTATTTAAATATTCATAGAGAACACATTGTTATCTTTCTAGTATCTACAGAACACTGTGAATCATTGCATACCATTATTAAAGATATTTTTATGAAATTTCCCTCTGACTCCAGTAAGAGCAGTTGATGAGGCTGAATGATGACTGAAATAACAGGAACAAATACCTTTTGTATGTATAGGTAGACAAGGTCATCAGTATTTACTAAATATCCTTGGAAAGAAAGAATAAGGCATATAATTCTGAAGTGAGAGAAACTTGGGAAATATATGCCATGAGAACAACTCTTTCCAAAAAAAGGGCCCATGGAGCATCTACACATGCTTTTTTTTTTTTTTTTGAAAAAAACTTTCAAAAGAAGGCGTTCTTCCTGATCCAGGAGAGGAAGTAGGGCTACCAGAAGAAGAACTGCGTTCTTTTGATTTTGGATCCAAAGAGCCCATTCTGAGTGTGGATACTGTGTCTGTTCTCTCGAAAAAGGGCCTGATTTTCTGAAAGAACTTGCTACTGTAGCAGAGTGGTACTTCCGAGTATTTCAAAGGGGCCCAGAGCTCCAGATGCTGCTGCTGTTTGAAACACTGGGCCTCTGTGCAATTGCCCCCTCATTGGCAGGCCTGCCTAAGTAAGGTGATATTTTTTATGACCCCTAACTGAGTGATCTAAACTTTGCAACAAATTTCATTTAGTCACTTGATTGGACTAATTTTGACTCTGAGTTGACATCTGTTTTTCCTATTTGTACAAATAATATTTGGTCCATGAACTTTCACAGAAGCTCCATTAAAGCCCTTCAAATAGTGCTAAAAATTACCTAGTATAAATTAGATGAATTTTTGGGGAAAAATCTCTGAAGTTGGTAACTAAAAAGATATCAGAATTAATCCATCAGTATTTGCTAAAATGCAGTACAATTAGTGATGGTGAACAAGATTAAAGTCAGTATACTAAGATATTGAACTAGGTTTTTAAAAATATAGAAAAGGACAAAATATCTCAAAATATCAACCAAGATGCATTAGAACACAAACAGAAATAGGACTTATGAACTGTCCAAAACATACCTGGTAGCTACATCAGGGAAAAACAAATATTATTGGTGATTAGGGACCAAAGTTTGAATTATAAGCTACAGTTCTATGATAAAATATTAATTTCATTTCAATACTGTACTTGAAAACATAAGAATATGCTGGGCATTGCTTCTAATTAATTCCTTTGAGTTGCAAGTTAGCTCTTTTCACTTACACACCTCAATACACACAGGAGATGGTCATCTATTTTTAAGGCTATGCCTACACAGCATGGTAAAGTCAAATTTAAGTTAGTTAGCTCGATTTACAATGTCACTGTCTTTACTGTAAATACCATTAGCTCGATTTTAGGGAGCACTAAGATCAATAATATGACATCATCGAAAGTGGGTGGGTGTAGTGTCAAGTTCAAATTTAAAAGTTCGAATGAAACCTAGAGTGGAAGCACCATGTCTTTGAATCGAATGCCTTAGCTTCCAGAGATGTCCTGTCTGTATGCCACAATGCCCCACAGTCCTCCACCGTAGCCACTCCCATCTCTGCTGCTCTCCAGGTGTGCAGGAATTAGGTAACAGGAAGCCAGCGAATTTGAATTCAGCACCAGGAAGCCTGTGGCTTTGTGGACATGCTTATATGAGAGGCTGAGAAATTTCTTTCTTAGCTATCACTGCTGTGAGTGTTTCTACCCATTAAAAATAGTTCCAACACACAGCTCATGGTTCTGTCTCTTCCTCTGCAAGCTGAACACTTGGATTCTTTTTTCTGTGCTGACACCAGCCCTTGCCCCGTCACACCATGTGGCAACTAGGTTGTTGTTGGGGGGCAGGGGGAGTCTTGCTTGTATAAGAAGCAGAGATACTTCTTTTCTGAAGCTTACTTTTGTGCAGGGCCTCCCTTCCCTGCCCCACAGGTGCCATGAAGTCAGGGTCTTTCCCATACCCAACCACATCATGTGGCTCACCCTCGTCCCAATAAGAGGAAGTGCCTGCTGTTCTGTGTGGACCAGGCTGCCAGGCAGCACCATGTCCTGGCTTGAGTGTGGTGAGGGCTACAGCTAAGATTTTTGGGGACTTGCTGCCACCTGGGGGGAGTCTTCCCTGGTGGCTAAGATTTTCCAGGGCTTGCAGCTGCTCAGGGCACCAGGTCAACCAGGCCTCAAGACATGGACCCCACTGTCCCCTGCCCCAAAAGATTTTTGGGGACTTGCTGCCTCCAGGGGTAATTCTTCCCTGAATGTCAAGACTTTTTGGAGCTTACTGCTGCCAGGGTGAGGGGAAGTCTCCTCTGGCAACTAAGATTTTTGGGGGGTTGCTACTGTGGAGTGGGACCACATCAACTGGCTCTGTGGCCATGGACCCCATGCTCTCCTTTGGCAATGAGGGGAGCTGGCTCCCACACAGTCAATCATCACTGCCCCCCCTCCTGAACCACACTACTTGTTGAAGTTTGGTGACCCCATTCCCTAAATTGGACAACTGAGTAGTGACATGGGAAGCCAAAAATCTTTTTCCTAACCTTTTATATCCTTCTCTTTCTTCAAGCTTTGGCCCCCTTAACACAGGGAAAAGTAGCTGGAGGGCCTGTTCAGAAAACACAGACTCCTGGGCTATCCCAGGGGATAGAAGCATTCATGAGTGTGTAAATTTGCCAAGCTCCGTTCCCCATGTTGGGCACCTCTGCATAATGAGCTAGGAAGCCAAAACCCCTGCCTCACAAAATCTCTTTTTTCCCAACCTTTATTATCCTTCTTCTTCTCCAAGCTTTGCATTGCTCCTGTATTATTTTCAGGGATCATGTTCATGTATGCAAGCAAGCAGGGACAGTGGCTGGAGGACCAACTGAGAAGACTCAGACACGTGCTGCTTTTTGTAAAATCTTTGATAATTCCATTATAAAAAGCAATTCAGTTACAGAAGCAAGAGAGTTCAGTTAATTTGGTGATCTTTGGTGATGCATACTTTTCCGTCTTTCCTTCTGGAAAAAGGGCTGTTTGCTTTCCATGGGAGAGAAATGAGGGCCATGCAATGCGGAAAGATAACATCACATACCCACAACCACTTGCAGGACATTTTTTCCCCAGGCTGCACCAGCAAAAATACCCAGACTGATATGAGGATCAGGGAACTGTGGCATAAGTTCCCACAATGAACTGATTGCATACTGAATGTTAGTGGGAAAGGAGTAGGTTTAGAAGATAAAATTGAAAAAAAAAAGTTAAAAAACACTTAGAATAGGTTGATGTCTGCAAGTCACCAGAGTGTGATGAAATGCATTCTAGAATACTTGAGGAATTGACAGAGGAGGTATTTGAGCTTTTAGCTATCATCTTTGGAAAATCATGGGAGATAGGCGAGATTCCAGAAGACTGGAAAAAGGCAAATATAGTGCCCATCTATAAAAAGGGGAGTAAGAACAATGCAGAAACTACAGACCGGTCAGTTTAACTTCTGTGCCAAGAAAGACAATGGAGCAAGTAATTAAGGAAATCATCTGCAAACACTTGGAAGTTGGTAAGGTGATAGGGAACAGTCAGCATGGATTTGTAAAGAACAAATTATGTCAAACCAATCTGATAGCTTTCTTTGATAGGGTAATGAGCCTTGTGGCTAAAGGAGAAGTTGTGGATGTGGTATACCTAGACTTTAGCAAGGCATTTTATAGGGTATCACATGATATTTGTATCCATAAACTAGGCAAGTACAACTTCAATGGGGCTGCTATAAGGTGGGTGCGAAACTGGCTGGATTATCATACTCAGAGAGTAGTTATTAATGGTTCTTAATCCTGCTGGAAAGGTATAACAAGTGGGGTTCCACAGGAGTCTGTTTTGGAACCAGTTCTGTTCAATATCTTCATCAATGATTTAGATATTGACATAGAAAGTACGCTTATTAAGTTTGCAGATGATACCAAGCTGGGAGTGGTTGTAACTGCTTTGGAGGATAGGGTCATAATTCAAAATTATATGGGCAAATAGAAGAAATGGTCTGAGGTAAACAGGATGAAGTTTAATAAAGACAAATGCAAAGTGCTCCACTTAGGAAGGAACAATCAATTTCACACATACAGAATGGGAAGCGACTGTCGAGGAAGGAGTATGGCAGAAAGGGATCTAGGGGTTATAGTGAACAACAAGCTAAATATAAGTCTACAGTGTGATGTTGTTGCAAAAAAAGTAAACATGATTCTGGGATGCATTAACAGGTGTGTTGTGAGCAAGTCATGAGAAGTCATTCTTCCTCTCTACTCTGCGCTGGTTAGGCCTCAGTTGGAGTATTGTGTCCATTTCTGGGCACCGTGTTTCAAAAAATATGTGGAGAAATTGGAAAGGGTCCAGAAAAGAGCAACAAGAATGATCAAAGGTCTACAGAACATGACCTATGAAGAAAGGCTAACAGGACTGGGCTAGTTTAGTCTGAAAAAAAGAAGATTGAGGTGGGGACATGGTAGTGGTTTTCAGGTATCTAAAAGTGTGCCATAAGGAAAAGGGAGAAAACTTGTTCTTCTGGGCCTCTGAGGATAGAACAAGAAGCAATGGGCTTAAACTGCTGCAAGGGAGGTTTAGGCTGGACATTAGGGAAAAGTTCCTAACTGTCAGGGTGGTCAAACACTGGAATAAATTGTGTAGGGAGGTTGTGGAATCTCCATCTCTGGAGATATTTAAGAACAGGTTAGAAAAATGTCTATCAGGCATGGTGTAGACAGTACTTGGTCCTGCCATGTGGGCAGGGGACTGGACTCAATGACCTCTTGAAGTCCCCTCCACTCCTAGTATTCTATTCTATTCTATTCTAACAGTTGATGCTTGGCAATTGAATGTGGCAGCAATAAGCCAACTTTGTGGGGAATCTGTGGGGAGGTGAAGATACTCAAATTGGAATTTATAAAACCCAGCATTATAAAATAAATGTTAATAAATTTGAATTTATCTCATAGTGTAGATGTAGCCTTAGTTTATTCCTTGTGTTCAACAGGTATGGGGAAGGGAACATGTGGACATCAGCTGCGTACTTTTTCTCCTTTCTATACCTCAGTTTATTTTTCTGCTGTGGTAGAAACTAGAATTCAGTCCTTTGAGGGCATAAATTATGCATTAAGATAATTATACAGAGATAAATCTGATAGCAAAATAAATTATCCAAAGGACGATATTTACAACTCTAAATACTATCAGCTCTTAAAGACAACACTCACAGGGGATTTAGTCCGTGTTTCAGTACTTATTAGTATCACAAGTTTAAATACAACATATAATTATGCATGCACATATACATAGTCTCCCCTAGGGCTCTTCTCAGAAAGTATTTGCCCTTCTTAATACCTTACTTAGGGCACACAACTCTTTTGAGTTTGAGAAAGAACTGATAGTCCCATAGTCTTCTCCAAACTCCCTGTGAGTCTGGGAAATAGGAACCTGAAACATGCACAACCTAACTAATTTCTAAATAAATAACAAGCAGTCAGTAGACTAACAAAAAGACTAACAAAAATCCACCTTAAGAACTAAGATCCTTGAATATTAGGGGACCCACCATGGAAGTAAAGAAACAGATTGAAGAGCCAGATGAGTACCCAGAACTCTTTTACTTCACATTAGGCCCAAGAAGGAAAATAACAGAACACCATTTGTCAACATCTATAGCCCTCAGCTTAAATCCCCCTTGTTCATTGCTGACATTATACAACCTATACTGGAACATGTTCCCTCACTCTCACAGGCCTGGAGTGACAGAACAGTCAGCTCCTACAGACAGCTGCCCAAGCTCACAAAAATACTCACCAGCAGCCACTCATCATACTACAGAAATACTAACCCTGGAACCCATCCCTGCAACAAACCCCACTATCAAATTTCCGTCCACATATCTACACTAGAATAAACATCATTGGACCTAACCACATCAGCCACACCATTGGGGATTATATACCTGCACATCTGCTAATGTGATATATGCCATTATGTGCCAGCAAAGCCCCTCTGCCACGTACATTGGGCAAACTGGACAGTCTCTGTGTAAAAGGATAAATGGACATAAATCTGATATCAGGAAAGGGAACACACATAAACCTGTAAGGGAACACCTTAACCTCCCTGGACATTCAATAATGGATTTAAAAGTAGCCAGTCTTTCACAAAAGGAGTTTACCACAAGATTTAAGTTATCTGAATTGAAATTAATTTGCAAATTTGACACATAAATTAGGCCTTAAGGGGGCTTTCAATTTTCTTATACATTCCAGGGGCAATTTCCCCACCTTTGATATTTACAGGAATGGCACACTTCTTACTCAATTTGCTTCAACTACTGGTCCTAGTGACATATGACCCCCTTTCTTTCCTCCCCTCTCCTCCCCCAGCTCCCTGCTATATAAACCCTGGATTCTAACTGTTTACTTCGATATTCTGAAGATGGGGGTCTTATCCACAAAAGGCTCATTACCTAATAAATCCTTTTAAGGTGCTACATAATATATGGAGATATACACATCATAGAGCTGGAAGGGACCTAGGGAGGTCATTAGTCCAGTCCCCTGCCCTGGACCAAACACCATCCCCTTGCTCCCCTTCTTCTTTCTTCCCTAGATCCCGAAATGGGTCCTTCAAGGATTAAACTCACAATCCTGGGTTTAGCAGGCCAATGCTCAAATCACTGATCCATCCCTCCCCTCTGAGCATGACTGCTTGTTATTTGTGAAACTACACATGAACATGGCTATGCCTGTGAAACTAATTTCTAAATAATTTCCCAAAACATTCCATTTTAAATTAGGATTACTATGAACAACAGTTACACTAGAATATTTTTCCAAGTTTTGAGAACTACCAAGAGGGAAAAAATTATTTTAGTAGAAAAAAATCAACCTTTTATTTTGTGTGTGCCCTACACTAACATGCCAACAATATGAAAACACCAGAAGAAATCCTTTATTGGTGCCCATTTGCACTACAAGCAGGCCCAAATATTGGATATGCCATGAATGTTAATTTCATGGCATTCCTAGACAGTTTTGTAGACCAAGAAGTACTAGATAGTTGAAAAAAATCTTTTTTTTCAGGTGTTTGGCTCTGTGGGAAGTTCTGAACCACATAAAGTTTATCACACTTATATTTGCATACATACTAATACATTTGTAGCCTATCAGAAAAAGATGTCTGTTTAAATTACAAATATAAGGGGAGATTTTCAAGAGCACTCAAGAAAAATGGAAAATCTACCTTTCATAGGACTTTGGCACTATAGTCTGGTGGATATATCCATCATCTAAGAGGAAAAATAAAAATCAATTTATCAAGACCAAATCTTTTTTAGGTCTCCAAATGTTCTTTATTTTTCTATCATGCCTGCCAAAAAGACAGAAAATAACCTCCCCTCTCCCCCAAAAAAATGACTTGGGCCATTACTACAAGCCCTCTTCAGTCCCAGGAGCACATGGTTCACCTCCCTCTCTTTGTCTGTATAGGTAGAGTACAGAGGTGAAATTGGTTGGGTGGGGTAGTCAACCATATTAATTAATACTCACCAGCTGCTGCTCATCAGGAAAGTATTTTGTCTCTTCTGGCCCCTCCACACAAGGCTCACTCCTTACATCTTATGGCTGGGAATTAGAGTTGACCATTCACTGATTTGCTGGTTCCCAATAACTGCCAGCATATCTGCTCTTTAGTTCAGGGTTTTGTGCCCCCTGATTTCCCACTTTCTTCATGGGGTACATCCTCCTGCTACATGCACCTAACTCCTTTAAATTCCTTTTGAAAATCCAAGCCCTAATTTTTAATTACCAGAAGACTATGAGTAAATTTCATAATCATTCTCCCCCTTTTTGATTCCCAGCTACTCACTTCCTTCATTATTTCAGCATATAGATTTAAACAAATTTGTAAAAAAAAATTGTAAAGTAATAACAACAAAATGATTACATTGAACTGTTTTCTCAGTAAGTCTGATTAGTTAATCAGGAATGACTTCTACTAAGCCTTTGGCCACCTACTTCAGGAAAGGGAATTTTATCTTCCAGGAAACTATAAAATGTTCTTATGAAACAAATTTGCATCTAGATCCTCAAAGGTATTGCATCTTCTATCTTCCATGGTTTGGGACCTTTAATTTTAATTGATTACATCTGAAAAGAACATATTGGATTTCCTACATATTTTCTTTGTTCCAGAATTTTTTTTGTAGAACATTCTCTTTAGTTCAAATGCTATTTTGATTGCTTATCCTTCAAATACATGGTGCCGAATCTCTTTAACACTAATAGGTGTATTTTTATGTACATTTTGAAGATTCTACTTCTCCACAGAAATTGGCTGAAACTCAGATAAACTGTTAAAAACAATCTGTTGTGTGATACACAATGAACTGTCCCATATGAAACTTAATAACCTTTGTCTCCATTCTAGTTAAAAACATTTCTCCCTCAGTTAATTTAACTTGCATATCTCTTTGAGGAAAAATATTTTCACTGTGATTGCAGTGGACAACTGGTAAATGAGACAGCAGCTAATTTTCAATTACCTTCATGAGAGTGCAGTCAAAGCAGGTACAGACAGAAAGAGAATGGATTAATCTTTTCTCCCAGAAAGCTTCACAAATGTTTACACTTTGGCTGCATTGTTTCTGGACAAGGAACGTATTCCCTTCATCAGTTTTTTTTTTGCCATATTTATGTATTTTGAAATAAGTTGTTGTCACCATAAGATGCCAGAAGATGTGGAGATGTGGAATATTGATATGGGCAATAGTCTGTGTGTTTTCTTTATTATACTTTACTGTGAAAAATCATTTTACTTCTCCTGAAATTTCAGTACACTGACTGTAATTACATTATGAGTGCAAAAAAAAAAGTATTCCTACGAAATGACTTTGAAAGCAATAAGCTCAAAATGTACTCATTTTCACTCTGATATTTTCTGGATATATGGGATTCCTAAAATTATGCAAAAAATATCATGAATTTCTGTAATAACTTAAGTACAGTTGTATAAATAAATGATTTTTCAATGGGTATATCGGTGCAAAATTCTTTTTTAATCAAGCCAAAATACATTAAAAAATAAATTGACCAAATTAAAAAAAAAATGAAAACATCTGTATCATGGGCCTAACACAAATTTTCGACTCCTTTTCAGAGACTTTGATGTAGATTTAAAAAAAATTAGTAATTTCAAGGAAAAAAAAATTTTTTTGAAAATTCCGGAATGAAAAGTTTAAACTTTTATGTTTTCTTTAGTGAATCACATACTATATTAATTGAGACAAATATGAAGTTTTTGTGGAGATAAAAAATGTTTTGTGTGGACTTGGGAGTACTCTTTAACACAGTCTGAACGTAACAGTATCATCAAAAACCATCCATACACAGCAAAAGATATTTCAGTGTAATTAACCTGCCCATTCAGCTCTTGATATTTTTGTGAAGAGTAACAAGAATGCCAGTATGGTGGTGATAGTTTTAAGATACAAGTTCAAATACTGTCTCAGTTAAAGTTAAAGGAAAATGTCCTGTTTGCTTAATGCATTCCAGGATTTGATCCCATAAGATTTGCTTGTCTGGAGCTGGATAGCATGTTATAATTTCCATTTCTAATACACTTTTACTACAGAATTGTTTAAACAATACTCTCCCTTCTCTTATCATTAGAAGTTTCACTATATACAAATAAACTGTAAACAACTTTTAATTAGTTAGTTAGTTAGTTAAAACCTATTACTCCCACTGGTGTCTAGGGCAGCAACAAGGGTCCTCCGCTTCTGTCTTTGGCCATTTTCTCCAGTGTGTCCCATTTGTAGTTCATTTTCTTTGTGTCTGCCTCAGTAGGATACTTCCATGTTGTGTTGGGCCTCCCACACTTCTGTTGTCCTTTAGGCATCCAGTGATGTGCTATCTTTACAATGGCGTCTGCCTCCCTGCTTATCACGTGTCCTAACCATCTCCAGCATCGTCTCTTGATGATAGTGGTGATATCCTCCTTGTGGCATCGCAGGAGCAGGTCATCATTGGAATTTTCTTTAGCCAAAAGCTGCAAAGGATCTTGCAAAGGCTAGTGGTGTGAAAGGACGAGAGCTTGGCAAGGTCACATTGTGTCATCCGCCAGCACTCTGAGCTATATAATAGTGTTAATATGACACAGTTCTGGTTAACTTATGCTTGGTGTGGACTCTGTAATATGTAGACCTCCATACATTGTTCATACTCCTGAGGATATTTCTGGCCTTGCTTCATGTGCTCCTGATGTCATTCTTGGTGCTTCCATCATAGCAGATGATGGCTACGTCTACACGTGCACCCAACTTCGAAATAGCTTATTTCGATGTTGCGACATCGAAATAGGCTATTTCGATGAATAACGTCTACACGTCCTCCGGGGCTGGCAACGTCGATGTTCAACTTCGACGTTGCTCAGCCCAACATCGAAATAGGCACAGCGAGGGAACGTCTACATGCCAAAGTAGCACACATCGAAATAAGGGAGCCAGGCACAGCTGCAGACAGGGTCACGGGGCGGACTCAACAGCAAGTCGCTCCCTTAAAGGGCCCCTCCCAGACACACTTTCATTAAACAGTGCAAGATACACAGAGCCAACAACTAGTTGCAGACCCTGTATATGCAGCACGGACCCCCAGCTGCAGCAGCAGCAGCCAGAAGCCCTGGGCTAAGGGCTGCTGCCCACGGTGACCACAGAGCCCCGCAAGGGCTGGAGAGAGAGTATCTCTCAACCCCCCAGCTGATGGCCGCCATGGAGGACCCCGCTATTTCGATGTTGCGGGACGCGGATCGTCTACACGTCCCTACTTCGATGTTGAACGTCGAAGTAGGGCGCTATTCCCATCCCCTCATGGGGTTAGCGACTTCGACGTCTCGCCGCCTAACGTCGATTTCAACTTCGAAATAGTGCCCAACACGTGTAGACGTGACGGGCGCTATTTCGAAGTTACTGCCGCTACTTCGAAGTAGCGTGCACGTGTAGACGCAGCCGATGCTGCCTAAGTACATAAAGCTGTCTGCACTGGGTAAGTCTGCATCATCTATCTTGATTGGTCATGGTGAATCTATGTTGATAGTCATAATATTTTTTTTTTGGTTAACTCTTAGTCCAACCTGGCATCCAAAGGTGCATAGACATTGTGTCTTTTCCTGCATGTGGTGATGGGTGTGGGAAAGCAATGCAAGGTCATCCACAAAGTCAAGGTTTTCCAATGTTGAAAAGGGTGTCCATCTGATACCCCTTAAAGCACCTGCTGTTCTTCTCCACTTTACTCAGTCGATCACCATATTGAAGAGTAGTGCAGATGTGACACATCCCTGTCTGACCCCAGTCTTGACTTCAAAAGACAGATCACAGTGTACTATACTGCATGTGAAGTTGGTGTAAAAACTCTTGATGCTTGCAAGAAAGATACTTTTCTTTTAATTTTAATTAAAAGAATTACAACTTTTAGGGTTTGTCTACACTTTCCCCCAACTTTGAAGGGGGCATGGTTATGAGGGCCATGGGAGATTACTAATGAAGTGCTGCAGTGAATATGCAGCACTTCATTAAGCTAATTTTCCCGTGGCAACTTCAAAACATCAAACTTCAAAGTGCCAGCATGCATGTAGCCGTAAATGGACTTTGAAGTAGCATGGGCACTTTGAAGTGCCCATGGCTACATGCATGCCTGCACTTCAAAGTTTGATGCTTCAAAGTTGCCTCAGGGGAAAATTAGCCTAATGAAGTGCTGCATATTGACTGCAGCACTTCATTAGTAATCTCCCATGGCCCTCGTTTTCATGTCTGTTCGAAGTTGGGGGCAAGTGTAGACCAAGCCTTACTTAAACAAATTTAATTAATTATCATATCATATCATATCATATCATATCATCCATACAAGAATGTTGAAGTAATTGAAAAAAAGTAGGTTCACCTGTATATTAATTGACTTGTTCAAGAGGTGATGTAAAACCTTTCCTATAAAAAGGCACGAATCCCATCTACTCCATCCACACAGGCCACCAAACCATCAGCAGATAGCAATTATTGTTATTACCTTTCTGGATGCAGATCAGCTATGTGCACATAAAGGTCTTTTTGTCCCCAAAACAAATTTTAATCCAACCTATGACCAAAATGTATTGTACTGATAGAAGTTAACATTCATTTTTAGGAATACTTCATGCCCAACTATATTAGATAAATAGTTGTGTTAGAGATGTAGTGCTATGGGCTGTACTGTAAATAAGATAGAGATGTTATGTTACAGAGGAATATATAATTTAACTCTTTCACCTGCAAGAGGGTTTTTTTTTAAAATATGTGAGCTACAAAATCCTTTGTGTTCTATTATCAATAGGTTTAATTAGCAGCTTTCAGCAGTGACCTTAGCACAATATTTGATGTATTTGGCAGAGCTCAACAAGCCAAAGTCCATGGGAACAAGTTAATGTATGCGTTCTCCATGACTTCATATGCAACTATTTTAAGATTTTCTTTTGCAGCTCCAAGGATTTTATTTTGAGAAGTTAAGTGATTTTTGAAGTTGAAGGAAGTTTTCAGCCAGACTTTTTTAAAGTAATTGTACTTACTTACAAGAATAAATGTATTTGAATTCAAGAATACTTTCATCTTGTCATACTACTTAATAATGCAGAAATATCTGTGTATCTCTAGATGGAACAGAGAGAAATGGAAAATCTCACAAGTGCACAGGTTTTATAAAAATGTCATCTTCAACCCCTTAGGATTTTATCCAGAATTTAAATACAGTTATAAAACTTCTGCAAAATACCATAAAATATAATAAAGTTCTGCATAAAACTACCAAAGGCACAGGAAATTCAGTCTATGAATTTTGTCTGTCAGAAGTGAGGACAGAGAAGTAATGCATCTTCCCAGCTGACAGTCAAATACTCCATCTCTTCTCATGCCATGTAAAATTGTTTTATGTTCTATGTAATTTGTCTGCCTACCAAGTAAGTCAAAATAGGAACAGTAGTGAAGGAAATAAATAAAAACAAAAAAACTAACAGTCACTGAAAAACTGTTCACTGTTGTTTTGCTGATGAAGGCTGACTTTGAGCCAAATTACCAGTTCAAATTGGCCGCATCTACACGTGCTGGCTACTTTGAAGTAGTTGCGCCAACTTTGAAATAGCGCCCGTCACGGCTACACGTGGCGGGTGCTATTTCGAAGTTGACATCGACGTAAGGCAGCGAGACGTCGAAGTCACTATCCCCATCAGGAGATGGGAATAGCGCCCTACTTCAATGTTGAACGTCGAAGTAGGGAACGCATAGCCGTTGCGCGTCCTGCAACATCGAAATAGCGGGGTCTGCCATGGCGGCCATCAGCTGAGGGGTTCAGAGATGCTCTCTCCAGCCCCTGAGCTCGATGGTCGCCGTGTGCAGTGGCCCCTTAAATCTCCCCGCCCCCTGCCTTCCTGTGCAGGAAGCTGAGAGAGTGTGCAGGCGGCAGCACAGCCATGCAGCCAGCCTGCATGCTCCTCTGCAGCCAGAACAACCCCCCATTGCTGCAATGGCGGCCTCTCAGCCCCCTAAGCGCCCCCAGGGCACCCCCCTCAAGGGGAGCCAGGGCTCCCAGACCGGCAGCCAGGCTGGGAAGTGGCAGTGGGGCCCCTCCTGGATGAAGGCCAAGCTTCGGGACCTGCTGGGGCTCTGGAGTGAGGAGGAGGTGCTCCAGGTAACGGGGAGCAAGAGGCAGAACGCAGATGCATTTGCTTGGCTGGCCGAGGGCCTGGCCACCCAGAGTTACCCTGCCCGCACTCCTGACCACGTCAGGAGTAAGGTCAAGGAGCTGCGGCAGGGTTATGCCTGGGCCCGGGGTGCGGCTGGCCGATCTGGGGCCGCCCCCGTCACTTGCCCCTTTTACAGGGAGCTCAGGGCCATCCTGGGCCCCCGGCACACCTCCTCCCCTCCAGCCACTCTTGATACCTCGGCCGATGAGCCCCAGCAGGCCCCAGAGGCGGAGTCCGCCCCGGAGGTAAGCCCCGTACCCCAGGGCCCCCCCCAGGAGCCCACCCCTGGGGCACCGGAGGAGGAGGAGGAGGGGGAGTCCTCCTCCAGCAAAGCGGGGCTCCAAATAATCCTGCCATCACGGAGCTCCAGCAGGGTGTCCACCCAACGGGTGTCCCCTGACCGTGGGAGTGGACCATCAGGTATGTACCCCCCCGGCGCACACCCCCAGGGTTGAGGGGCGGGGGTAACAGATATGACCAGGGTCCTTCACATGCCGAGATGACCATGGCCCCAAGGACAGCAGTGGCATGTCCCTCAGAAGAGTGCATCAGCCCCTGCCCCGCCAGTAGGACAGTGCCATGCCCCATCCCTGGGGATGGGGGGAGCGGAACCTAGGGTCCCCCGGGGGGAGGGGGCGGGACACCCAGCAGCAGCAGCAGCAGCATCTCCCAGGGATGGGGTTGGGGAACCAGCAGCAGAGGAGTGGGGGGACAAGGGCCACAGCTTGGGGCCCACACTAACGGCTGTCTCCACTCTTCTTCCTCCCTGTGTTCCACAGCTGCACCATCAGAAGGACTGGAGAGTGCCAGCGAGGTGTCAGTGGTCCCGGAGAGCCCACTGGGGCCATCAGTCCAGGCCAGCCCCTCGGTGGAGCACGGACCGGCCCCAGGGTGGGGACGACGGTGGAGCCAGCACCACCCCCGGATGGCAACAGACCCCCAGCTGCTGGCCATCCTTTGTCAGCAGCTGGAGGTCTCTGAGCAGAGTCTGTGGGTGGACGAGCAGCGCCTCCAGCTCCAAGAGTGGGTGGTGGCCTGTTGCCAGGAGGCATGGGGGGCCTTCTTGCGCACTTTTGAGTGCATAGCAGACTACCTGGCCCCCCCATGCCGCGCCGGCCGCCGCTCTGTCCACCCTGCCCGCTCCACCCGCTGCTCCACCCGCTGCTCCACCCACCGTTGCACCGCCGTCTGCCACCAAGGGCCCATCCACCAAGGGGGATTTGGGGCCAGCTGACACCCGCCGGCCTTATCTCTCAGTCCGCCCGGCCCCCAGCCAGCCCCGGCGTGGGCTGTGGCCGAGGCGTGGGTCACGGCCGCCCACCCCCAGCGCTGGACATTAGGGGGTGTGGGGCCCAGGACGTGCCCCCCCTCCCCCTTTGTATATATCCCCCTCACCTATGTTTTGTAAATAGTTTGTATTAGACCCCTGTTCTGTTATGTTATGATGATACCTGCCCCCCCATGTAAATAGTTCTCCCCTTCCTTGTCTTCCCTTTTTTTTTCCTTTCATCTTATAATACGTACATATATAATATTTATTTTGGCTGTTCATAGTTATAATATAAGAAGAAGAGTTCAAGATATATATTCTGGTTTGACGAAAAACATGTCTGTTTTTATTTACAAGAAAAGTGTGGGGGGGTGTGCTCTTGGGTGCTCTGTGGTGTGGGCGTAGGGGCAGGGAGTGTTGTGGAGGATGGGGGGAGTGCAGTGGGGGGCCTGACAGCGTTCACCCTGCAGCCTCGTCGAACTGGGCCCACAGGGCCTCCCGGACCCGGGTCCCTTCGGGGTCCACCTGGCGACTGGGGGCAGCGGGTGGCTGCACATTGGCCCTGCCGGCCTCCACAGCCCAGCCCTGAAAGAAGGCCTCCCCCTTGCTCTCCACGAGGTTGTGGAGGGCACTGCATGCATCCACAATCTGGGGGATGTTGGTGGGGCCCGCATCAAGGCAGGTAAGGAGACACTTCCGGCGCCCCTTGAGGCAACCAAATGTGCACTCCACCACCTGGCGCGCATGGTTCAGGCACATGTTGAAGCGCTCCTGTCTGGCTGATAGGTGACCCGTGTAAGGGTGCATGAGCCAGGGCTGGAGGGGGTATGCCTTGTCTGCGATGACACAGAGGGGCATGGTGGTGTCCCCCACAGGGATCTTCCAGTGGGGGATGTAGGTCCCTGCCTCCAGCCGGTGGCACAGGCCCGAATTCCGGAATACTCGGGTGTTGTGGGTGCTGCCAGGCCAGCCCACATATATGTCCAGGAAGCGGCCCCAGCTGTCCACCAAGGCCTGGAGGACTACTGAGTGGTAGCCCTTCCAGTTTAGGTAGCATCCTCCACTGTGCTCCGGGGCGCAGATGGGGATGTGGGTCCCATCCAGAGCCCCAAAGCAATTGGGGAAGCCCAGGGTGGCAAAGCCCACAATGGTGGCATCCAGGTCCCCAAGCCTCACGAGCCTGTGGAGGAGCAGGGCGTTGATGGCGCGGACAACCTGCAGGGGAAGCACATGGGAGAGCACCAGTGAGGGGTGTGCAGGGTGTGTGTGGCCCTCCCCTGCCAGGGCCCCCCTCCCCTCCCCTCCCCTCCCCTGCCAGGGCTGCCTCCCCCTACCCCCTGTGGGTCCTCTTACCTCCATGAGGACAGCCCTGATGGTGGCCTTGCTGATGCCAAACTGCTGCCCTACGGATTGGTAGCTGTCTGGAATGGCCAGCTTCCAGACAGCGATGCTGACCCATTTCTCCACACTGAGGGCACGCCGCATGAAGGTATCCTGGCGCCTCAGTGCGGGGGTGAGCCATTGCATAGCTCCAGAAATGTCTGCCGGCTCATGCGAAAGTTCCTGAGCCAGCAGTCATCGTCCCACTCTCCGAGCACCAGCCACTCCCACCAGTTGGTGCTGGTGGAGTAGCTCCACAGCCGGCGGCGTGTGATGTGGGGGGGGCGGCGGGGTGCTGCAGGGTTGGGTGTTGCTTCCTCCTCCCCTGCGGGCAGCTCCTCCTCTGTGGCTAGGATGTGATCAGCTGCCTCCTGCGTGGTATTGAGCAGGGCGAGCACTGCTCCTGCAGGGGCAGCTGTGTGGACCTCTGGCTGCTGCTGCTGCTGCTGGGGGTCCATGCCTGAGTCGCTCGAGGTGTGCGTGCCTATGGCTCTGCAGACCGCGTGCTGTGCAGGCTGAGTGTGTCTGGGAGGGGCCCTTTAAGGGAGTGGCTAGCTGTTGCCCCGAAAGTGCTAGTCCACCCTGTGACCCTGTCTGCAGCTGTTCCTGGCACCCTTATTTCGATGTGTGCTACTTTGGCGTGTAGACATTCCCTCGCAGTACCTACTTTGATGTGGTGCTGCCCAACGTTGATGTTGAATGTCGACGGCACCAGCCCTGGAGGATGTGTAGACGTTATTCATCGAAATAGCTTATTTCGATGTCGCTACATCGAAATAAGCTATTTCGATGTAGCATACACGTGTAGACATAGCCATTGAGGGAAAGCCTCCCTGTGTGGATGTCACTCCAAACATACTCCACAATTTGTAATCCAACATGGGATTACTCTACCCTCATGTAAAGGGTGTGAGACACCCCTTTCCACACACACAATTCTAATCCTTATATAGATCCACACTCTGTAGGGACATCAGAGCCAGATGTGTGGAAGTCTTGTACCTTGGTATCACCACTAATCCCTAGACTTCAAATACAGCTAAGCTCCTTAATTACCTCTTCTTGCATTTCTTTTCCCCAGAGCTCACCTTTGGTTGTGGCAAATTCTTGTACCCTGATCAGATATCATGGCTGCATTACTTTTTTTCCTAGTAAGATCTACCAGATTACAAAAGGGATAAGTAAATATGCGTGTCCAGTGTACTTCCCTATTTCCCACTATGCTGTATCAGATGGTCCTATGGAGGCTTCTGAGCTCTGCTTCTAAGCTAAGGGGGTGAGATACAGTACACAGAACAGCCAGCCATATGCCGGTCAAAAAGGGCATGATTGGGTGTGTACTCAACAGCGAGTTATACCATTGCTGACGGTCTTGATATATAGGGTTTCAGATTTATCCTTGTTAGTTTAGTCCATTTGAGTGTGATTTGTGTCCAGGTACCTGAATCCCTCATGGAGATATTAGCACAGAAATTTACTTAAAGTCTCACTGAATGGGTGTATAAGACCTTTCATTTAATCGAAGTAATACAAAAAACATAAATAAAACTGTTGTGCTGGATACCTCTATGATGCATTCAGCTAGTAAGTGGAGATTTATTCCATGGCAATAAAAACAGGATACATTTGTGTAAAAAAGAAATGCTGTGTTGTTTATCATGGACTATGATGCCCCAAATCACTGGAGAAAATCTCATAGCCACTGCAAGCAGTTTAACTGGCAGACGACAACCTTATTGGTGCAGCTCTGGAGAAAGTCCCTGATCAGCTGTTCAAACAAACGAATACTCCTTGTAAATTGCACCTATTTGAAGGAGGTTATATTAAGACTATATTTCCCCAGCACTACAAAAGATAGTCCCAAAAGATCCCACTGAATGCCTTTTCTACATCTAATACTAAAAGAACATCACTTTCTTTCATTTGTTTAAAGTGAAGATGATGTATGATATTTTCAGAATCTTATGATTTTTTTACTATCCCTGTAACAAAGCAACATTGGTTAATGTGAATTAGCAATTATCAGCACAGAACTAAACAGTTTTCTAACAGCCTTACTAATATTTTATAATCTCTATATATTTATTTATTACAATTGGTGTAATCCAGAGTAATCTGGATTTTGTGGGAGGACAGAAATCATTTTGGCTTCCTATCAGATGTCAGATTATTTTCCCTGATCAAGCGAGAGACTAAAACTCACAAAAATATTTATAGAACTCAGTGCTAAAGCTGTCCAACCCTGGAGATTTCCACGTTGGAAGGGCCGCCATAGTATTTAAAAAATCTCTCTGGGAATAATTTTATGGCCAAATGCACATTTTTAATAAAGTACAGGATTTTAGTGACATCAAATAAGTATGCATTTATGGAGCAGAATGAATTCATGAGAAGGAACTAGGTTTGTTTTTGTTTTGTACAATTTAAATCATGCATCTGTTTTTGCTATTTGTTGGTTTTATTTTTGTAACATTAGCATTTCAGATATAATTGACAGTGCATTGTGGAATGGCTTATTTTTACAAGTTTTGTCCTATCTATTCTTGGGTGGGAAAAGATGATACTTTGTCAGACATTTAAAGAAATATTAAAGACTGCATGAGAAATTTAGGTGAGAAAGTGTTTTATTGTGCAAAACAAAAAAGCAGTCATGTAGCACTTTAAAGACTAACAACCTAATTTATTAGGTGATGAGGTTTTGGAGGACAATTACCTATTTTCTTGGCTTTGTTGAATTCTACTACTGGATGCTGATATTGTATAGTTTCCAATGGTTGTGCACTGCAGACAATCTGTGAGAGCAACTTCCACAACCTCCTCTAAAAAACTTGTTTTAGGCATGCAATCTTATGATATTCAATGACCTCTCTCTTGAGGAACTTGTCACTCTCAGCTGAAATTCTACAGCCTATTGCTCCTTAAAGATTGTGAGGTGAACCATGCAGGAAGCTCAACTATAATATGAGGATCACAACAAAAGATCTTTTGTTCTTTTGGAGAGGAAAACCAGCAAAAGAGTCTGACTTCTCCTGTCTTGTAGAGCTGGCCACCCATGGCAGTAGAGACTTAATCTAACTGAAGGAGAAGTCTTGAATTGGCTCCAAGGCTGAAGTAAAATAACCAACTGTCTGACCAGTAAGGTACTAACATTATTATGGGTAGTTTACTACGAGCAACAATTCTTTAGGTGGTATATAACAACAGGATAACTCACTCCTTGGATTTTTGTGTACAATTATTTTCTTCATCAATTCAATGACTTAGCTAATATGATACTAAATAAGTACCTTTGTTAAACCATTAGTTTCTTAATTTAATCTTGAACATGTGAATTGAATTCATCCTTGGTTCATTCCAAGTGATGATTCTTAATTTACCATTTTAATAAACTTAAAAAGTATTGAAACATTCTCAGTGGGACCAACAGCCAGCACAGGCCCCAGGGCAAGGTACTGTGGGCAGGGGCCCTCTGTGGCCTTGTAAGGGGCAGGACCTTAGACAGAAGGGGTGAAGCTGTTGTCGATCAGCCATTAATGCTCTCCATACTGCAACATACCACTCCCCTCCAGCCCTTACAACTTTGTGGCTTGGTGCTCTGGCAGCAATTCAAAGGGGCCAGGGGCTCCAGCTGCTGCTGCAGTAGCAGTAGCAGCAGCCGCAGCCAGGAACTACAGGCCCCTTTGAATTGCCAACCCCCAGGGCAATTGACCCTTTTACTCCCTTGCCAATGGGTCTGAATTTCACCCACTGTGAGTGATGGTTCTTACTCCCATGCTGGTTTATACTTGTTTACCTACAGTGAACTTAAAGGCATTTCTTTTAATTTTCTCCAGTGTAAATATCCCAAAGAAGGCAAAACAGGACTTGATCAAAAGTCAAGAGAAGTAATATAGTGTACTAATTCCCAGGCCCAAAGTCAAATGGCTGGATATTAAAGGTTATGGATAAAGGTAGAGTAATGGTTTAGCCCATAAACTTGTAACAGAAACAATATCAGAAGCAACACATTTATACTGATTTGTTACTAGATGATTTTTTTTATCACATAATGAAGTAATAAGCTAAGAGAGAGGGAGTTTTTAATGCATTATGAAGTTTTCTTTTTGTGTTTAGTATTAAATAAGAAATATGAATTTGTACCTTTTAAAATGGTTAGTCATTATTCAGCAATGCCGGATGAGCTCTTGAGGAAAAGGTGGAATGTGATTTTTCTTTGACGAATTCGTTAGTTTCTATACTGGCAATTAAACAACAAAACTTTTGTCAATTCAGAGATCCAACTCCATCCTCTACTCCCAAAGCCCTGCAAAGTTTTGCCCTGGCATGAACCAGTATGACCGATGTGAATGCTGCTGGTTGAGGATGGAATTATTTTGGCAGCAAAGGAGTTGACAAACATCCAATACATTGCCTGACTTTTATCAACGTAGTGGTGGCAGTAGACCCGTATGTCTAAAAGCTGCTTAATGTAGAAAAAGCATCATTTAGAAACTAGGCACAATAGTTAGGAACATCCAGTCTAGGAGGGAAAAAAAATGGCTATTGAAATGATTGTCATGTGCTTCTGTGGGGAAGTTATCAATATATGGTATTCTGTATAGGATCATTACTGGGTACATGGTCATGCTGAGATCAGTACTATCAAAGATTAGGTGCCATGAAGTCACCAGCAGAGATGTTCCCTATTAACTTATGCTTATAATCACTGAAGCTAAGCCTATATCATATGATAAAAGTTAAAAGAATTATTTAGATATTGTTCATTTAGTAAATAATAGTATATTCTAATCATGTCAGCATTAATTAAACACAAAAAACTTTTATTTAGATTGTTTTTTCTTCTGCTCACATGTCTTTACAAACTTCAGAGTTCCTTTTAGGTTTTACAATAGAAAGATCAGTGGGCTTGCGAGGCAAGATATAGAATACCAATCTATATATGTAAAGAGAAAAATATCTAATCTCCTATAGTTTATTTGATAGAATGAATGCATGTCTTTTGCTGTTATAAAAAGGTGCCAAAGGTCTTGGGAAAATGATAGTTTATCACTGAGGCTAAAATGGATTGTCTCTCCTTAAATTTATGTAAGCAAATAACTACAAGTTAGAGTGAAGGATGCCATGTACAGCCAGGCTTGGCAGCTGCCTACTTTTAAACTTAATCCCTTCTATCAGTATATTATTAATTTTGGGAATCCATAAAAATAAAGTCAGTTGAATTTGGCTTTCTAATCGGGCACTGCATCAGTGCCTTATATTTTTAGCATCTTTAATTAGATCCTCTAAATAGATGTGTTTGATGTGAACACAGTGACTAACTGAAGGCAGACTTATGAACAGATATACCATAAATAGTATTAAAACTGAACACAGAGAAGGGAACAGTCCCTATCCATCTCCTATATCAGTGACTCAATTACTTCCAGTACAGGGCATTACAGGGCTCCCACTATACAACTGATAGCCTGGGGTAGACTCTCCTCAGTCTACTTCTTAGAACTTAGCTCACTCTGAAGCCTCCCTACCTCTTTCACACACATGCATATCCACCCCACCCAGAAAAATAGACAGTACAGAAAGACGGGATCTCTATGTGCAAGGGCTACTACGTCTCATCCTATTCGATGAGCCCAAGGCCCATCATCAAAATCACAGGATCTCTACTACTGGGGACTGTTCATTTTACTTTGTTAGCTACACCAAAACAGGCCAATCCAACTACCCTAGGCATTACAACTCCTGCTCTTCACATTTCATAGCCACAGCATATCCACGGTCTCCCTTCAGAGGAGCTACCAGACATGCCTGGGTTGACACAAGGCTGTTTCCAGGCACTGTAGCAGCACTGCATGATCCTCAGCAACCCTTCACTGCACCCACAGGGAGCTTGCAAATGTCCTTCAGGAAGCTCTTGTTTGGGCCTCGGAACCCTTATCTGTTGTCTTCTGCATACAGACAGCTACTTCTGTATTACGGGAACTTCTTCTGGAACAGAGCTGAAAAAGGCACCATGTGGTCCCTGCTCCAGATTAAAACCTGAGAACTGAGAAATTAAGACCAATCATCTCCCCAAAAGCCATAGATACCAAGAGCAGGAGGGAAGAGCAACCTAGTATCCCTAAGCAATTGTGCCCATCCCTTGATGGTGGGGCTTTTTCCTTTCACTATTGGCCCTATCAAGTTCTGCACTCATTGAAGTGAGTGGGTAACATTTGGTTTCCAGGGATTGGCTGAAATGAACATTGCTACTCTGTTCAATTTCTAATAGATTATTTTGAAATCCCTTTCCCTTTTCCCTTAGTTGATCTAAAGAAAATTAAAGAATTTTTTTTCTGAAATGATTTCAACCAATACTGATACTGATGTCCCCCCTGATTCAGCAGAGCCATTGTTTCATTCGTTATTCATTATTATGGCCAGATTTAAGGCCATTTCCTTTAAAATGTTGAGGGAGGGCATACTGTTGGCATAGTTAGACTTAATAGATACATCATCTTGATTTTCTTATTTAATATGTTCCAAGCTCCAAGTTTTGCCATCAAACTTAATAAGGTTGTCTGCCTTAGCACTCAAAAAGGATTCTGCAAAATTTTTGAAAATTATTGGTGAGACAGAAGTTTAATCAAATGTTGATGTTGATGCTGATCAATTGTATTTTGATAATTGTATTTTGTGCCTGCATTGTAAGCCCCTTTCTGATGGGCAAGAGTGGAAAGATATGCAAGTGATACTTTTCCCACTAAGACCTGAGAATGCTTTTTAGCCTGGGAAGAAGAAAATGGGACTGGAATCAAACTTAGGAATCACATGTGAACACAGAATTGGTATGTTACATATTAATTAATAAAGGTTAGTATTTCTAACCTACAATCCATTTCATTAAAAATATAATTTGTCAGATTAAACAGCAATTGCACAGGAAAATACTCAATATACTTTAAGTCACAGGGATCTTTAAAAAGGACATATATTTGTACTGAGTAATTCTGAATTTGCAATCACTTAACCGTATGCATATGTACATGTACACAGTACACACTACATGACAAGGTATGTTTGAGATTTATTTGCCTGTCATATTGTACTGACACAATCTTTCTAAATCCCTAAGATTCAAAGGAGAAATTCAGTGATATTAAAAAGCTGGCAAAATAGAAACAGACAATTGACACAACAATGTGTAATTAAGTTGCCGGAATCATTCCCACAGGAGGTTTTTGAGGATTTAGTATTTATTATTTAGCAAGATGCCAGAAGGGTTTGGACATTTATACGCATAACAAAAATATAACTGGTGATAATAATTGTAGCTAGTGAGTTTTGAAAGTCAAATCAAACTTCAGAGTTTGAGTCTCTCTCTAGTATCAGAGATCAGCATGAGACCTTATAATAGGAACATATTATCCCATATTGTCTCCTGCATAGTTCTTTTCTTTTGAAGCATATGGTACTGGCCACTATTGGAAATGAGGCACTGTATTAGAATCACAGCAGACTTCCCCATAAATGTTGAAAATCATATAATTTGTAGTTTGAGACCTGTTTTCTTTGTTTTGCATTATTCTATGTCTTCATCAGTTGGTACTAAACTTCATGATGTTCCCTAGTATATTGTGAAAATATTTTGTTTTATCTTCAAGACACAGAGAGTACATTCATATAGGCATCATGACTCTACACCATGGATTAATATTTGTGTACAATTTATTCAAAGAAAATGTCAAAGGATTCCTTCATATACTGTTTTCTAACTAATTTCCCACCAACAGACTAAAATGTTGATTATGTTGTTGTGACAGGGTGTACCAACCCCACACCAGCCAGAGGTGAGGGGGCAGGCTTGCCAGGTAGAAAAGGCCCCTCTTGGCTCTGCTGGGCTTGCTCCAACTGTAGCCCAAGTCTAAAGGCCAAGGAGGCTGTTCAGTTGAGGCTGGCCACCAGGGGAGAAAGAGTTCCTGCTAGAACTTGGGAGCAGGAGCCACCTGAGGAGCAGCAGCAGTAGCAGCAGCAAAATCGGCAGCTCAAGCAGGAGCAGCCAGAGCCAGGACGGTGCAGCTTGTCTAGAACAGGGTAGGAAGTAGCCCAGGGCAGAGAGGTGAGAGGTGTCTTCACAGCTCAGGGTGTTGTGTTGGGAATCCCTGATGAGCTGGTGTTTGGTGAGACATGCCCAGCACCAACAGGGCCCTGGTCTGGAGGCTGGAGGAGCGGGAGGGCCCAAGCTCCCCTACCTTCACCCCTGTGACTCCTGAGGAAGGGGAGCACTAACCTGCAAACACTGACTGGACCACTGAGGCCTGTGAATAGTGACTGACAGGTTACGGACTGTGCTACTGGGGCCTGAAGGTGTCATGAACGTCCCCAGAGGAGGCTCAGGACTGGAGGCCACGCCACAATTGTATACACCTAAATTAAAATTTCACGTACTGCATGTGATACTATATTGTATTGTTTTATTTTCCTCTAAAGAGATTTAGAAAATAAATTTAGTTGTTCTAATTTAATTTTCTGAAGCAATGAAATTCAAGCTAAATATTATAAAAAATATTCTAATTTGGGTAAAAGTAGACTTAAAAGTATTTGTTTAATTATACTGAATACAAACATTTCTATTTTTTAAAAAAAAAGCTTACAACTCACAAGCATTTAAAACCATCCAGTAAACAATTGGCAAGGACTTGGGCTGACATCAGTCAATAATATCACTGAAGCACTGTAACTACTTGTTTTTATACCAGGTTAGGATCAGCCACATGCTTTTTGTTAGCTTTGTATATGCTCAGTTTAACAGGGTTTTTTAATTTATATTTTAAAAGTCAACCATGAGTCTTAGCTACATATTTTTGGACTATCTTATCACCCATACAGCCACCCAGCAGCCCTCAATATATTCATCATTCCATAGAACAGTGTTTTTTCAGACTCAAAACATGCGTCTACTCCTTTTGGGACTTTGCCCGTAATGGTATACCCTCTCTCCCGGTGTTGACCCAGTGGTTATCTCCAGATTTTTAGTGATTTATTTTCTGCTTTGTACCTCTTGAAATCCTTTCACATACCACTGATGGTACGTGTACCACACTTTGGGAAATAATGTTATACGACAATATGAAGATATTATTCAAGCCAAACTATTCCTGCCATTGTTATTACGTATAACGGCTTACAGGAGGAATTTTACTCTACTCCTTTCCATTGAGAAGTTCACTTTCTCCTAGACTAATCTACTTAAGAAGATCTAGACAAATTGGAGGTTTCATCCTGGAGAAATCTTATGGGGTTTAACAAGGAGAAGTGCAGATAAGAATCCTAAACACAGCTACAGGTTGGGGACTGACTGGCTAATCAGTAGTTCTGCAGAAAAGGACCTAGGCATTAAAGCAGATAAGAAGCTGAACATTAGTCAATAATGTTTCCTTTTGGCCAACAAGACCATGGTATATTGGGCTGTATTAATAGGGGCATAGCCAGCAGATCTAAAGAAGTGATTATTCCCCCTTTATTCAGCACTGGTGAGGCCATGTCTGGAATAATTTTTCCAATTTTGGGGCCCCCATTACAAAAAAGATGTGGAAGCACTGGAGAAAGTCGAGAGGAGGGCAACAAAAATTATTAGGGGGCTGGAGCACATGACTTATGAGGAAAGGTTGGGGGATTTAGGCTTACTCAACCTACAGAAGAGAAGAGTGAAGGGTGATTTGATAGCAGCTTTCAACTATCTGAAGGTGGATTACAAAGAAGGAGAGAGGTGGATTTCAGTGGTGACAGATGACACAATGAGGAGCAATGGTCTCAAGTTGCAGTATGAGAGGTCTAGGCTGGGTGTTAGAAAAACTATTTTACCAGGAGAGTTGTGAAACACTGAGTAGGTTACCTAAGGAGGAGGTGGAATCTCCATCCCTAGAGGTTCTCAAGTCCTGACTTGACAAAGCCCTGACTGGGATGATGTAGTTGGGATTGGTCTTGCTTTGACTAGGGGGTTGGATTTGATGACCTGAGATCTCTTCCAAACCCTGCGATTCTATGTTTCTCTTAATCAATGACCAAATCCTGACTTTCTATTTCGGGCCGCATATAGGCACTTATTAAGCAAGATGCATATACACAGCAAAAGTCCCACTGAAATCAGAGAGGTTAATCATGAGTTAGAAAAGAATGTTTAAGTTCTTACACACTCAAAGGCCTTAGCTCTTACAGAGATCCCTGGATATCTGCCATAGTCAGATTAAGACTAAGATTTTTCCCAATATTATATATTAGGCAATAGCAACAGTAGGAGATTTCACACATTTTTTTTCCTCACTGTGAATAATTCTCCTCTAATTCCATCCCATATTGTTTACCATTGTCTTCTGCCCACAGACTCTTCCCATATTCATCCAGGCTATCATCATGGGTCATATTTTACACTTTAACCTCTAAAGTAGCCCCATTTTTTAACAGAGCTCCAGCCATCTGCTCGTGGCAAGTTGTACACATCATGCACAATGACAGACTGTCAAACAGTCAGAAAGGAACAGCCAATGGTATTACAGAAAATGAAAGACAAAGTCAGTGGTGATAAAGACAGGAGTATCAATCCACAGGGGAAAATAAAAAGGTGAAATAGATTCTGGGTTGTTTACCTTTTTAATTGAAGTTCTAGAACGTCTGAGTAAGGTATTTCTCATAATTAATTGTTCCTGAATGTCCTGGCTATTTGGCCTTTTGATTAGAAGAAGGTCCAGCCTATTTTAAAAATCTGAATTTTCTCAATGATTGGAGCGGTGGCTGTTACTGACCAATGTTTTTATTTGGTTCCATCTCTAATTTTCATGTTTAATCCTTATATAATGATGGTGGACATTACTGATTTCATTACAAATCAGAAAAAACAGTAGAGACAATGACAATTTCTCATGCCTAGTATCATGATTTGAGCTAACCAGAAGAAAAATAGGGTATAGTGGCCCGCTAGGTACAAGTCAATCTATCATTACATTTCCACTGATTTGTGTTCCAGTAATAATAATAATGGTCTGAGGCATAAACTGACAAAGGCAGAAGTGACAAGAAGGTAAAGAACTGCCTTTTTTGTGACTGAGAAGCACTGGAAGAAAAAAAATTCTATGAAATCTGGTAGATATTTCTGGATCAAAATGATAGCATGGTGACTTTTTTTTTCTTTTGCTGCTATGTATGTATAGTAGTAGTAGTAGTAGTAGCATCCTTCAGTCTATGTAGAGTAGGGAATGCGCCCTTCGTAGTTCCGTTTGGCATCCTAATTTGCAGCGTCGGCTGTGACTGTGAAGACCCACATGAAAGTGACAGTCCTTGCTGCATCTGTTGCACATGTAATGGGTGTCTGGCAGGTCCTTGCTGTCCTTTCTGAGGGCTTGCTTCTCCTTTGCTAGCTGTCTGATCCTCAACTCACCCTTCTGAAGGCCCTTGTATAGTTCCTGCCTCCATCTGCTGCGACTGTCTGCCAGCTCCTCCCAGCTGTCTGGCTTGATGTCTACTTCCCTGAGGTCTCTCTTGCAAACATCTTTGTAGTGCAGCTGGGGGCGTCCGGGAGGTCTTTTGTCAGAGGCTAGCTCGCCAAACAGGATGTCTTTTGGGATCCTTCCATCATTCATCCTGTGGACGTGGCCAAGCCAGTGGAGTCACCGCTGCCTGAGGAGGGTGTGCATGGTTGGGATTCCAGCTTGCACAAGGACGGTGGTGGTGGACACTCTGTCCTTCTACGATATTCCAAGGATGCACCTGAGGCTGCACAAGTGGAAGACGTTCAGCCTCTTTTCCTGGCGGGCATACAGGGTCCAAGTCTTGCTGCGGTAAAGCAGGGTGCTGAGGATGCAGGCTCTGTAGACTTGCATTTTGGTGTGAGTGTACAGCTTGTTGTTATTCCACACTCTCTTGCTGAGTCTGGACAGAGTTGTGGCTGCTTTACTGATCCTCCTATTTAGCTCAGTCTCCAAGGACAGGGTGTCAGTGATGGTGAACCCGAGGTAAACGAACTTGTGGACTACCTCTAATGTGTAGTTGTCAATGCTGATTGATGGAAAATCAGAAACGTCCTGAGCAAGTATATTTGTCTTCTTTAGGCTGATGGAGAGCCCAAAGCACTCAGAGCAGCCAGAAAAAAAGTACAGCAGATGGCCAGGTGCTGTGACAACAACTACTGGCTCGAGCTATACAGCAGCATCCAGAGCAATGTTGACTTTGGTAACCTCAGGGGACTGTACGAGAGCATCAAGAAGGCATTAGGACCCACCCAGAACAAGATGGCACCTCTGAAATCCAAATCTGGTGAAGTCATCACTGACAAAGCCAAACAGATGGAGCGCTGGGTTGAGCACTACTCTGAGCTTTACTCACTTGAGAACATTGTGGTTGATTCAGCCCTCAACGCTGTTGAACTCCTACCAGTAATGGATGAACTGGACCAGGAACCACCTGTGGATGAACAGAAGAAAGCCATTGACAACATTGCAGCAGGAAAGGCCCCGGGCCAGGATGGTATACCACCAGAGGTAATCAAGTGTGCCGTGGACACACTCCTGGAACCCCTACATGAGCTACTGTGCCTGTGCTGGACAGAGGGAGAGGTTCCACAGGACACGCGCGACGTTAACATCATAAGCTTGTATAAGAACAAAGGAGACAGAAGCGACTGCAACAATTACCATGGAATCTCCCTCCTAAGCATCACTGGTAAACTGTTCACTCGCATCATCCTTGGCAGACTCCAGAAGATTGCTGAGAGGGTGTATCCTGAATCACAATGCGGATTCCACGCAGAGAGATCCACCGTCAACGTGGTCTTCTCTCTGAGGCAGCTGCAGAAGAAATGCAGGGAGCAGAGGAAGCCACTCTATATTGCCTTCATTGACCTAACCAAGGCCTTCGACTTGGTCAGCAGGGATGGACTGTTCAAACTGCTCCACAAGATAGGTTGTCCACCACAGTTACTCAAGATGATCCAGTCTTTCCATGAAGACATGAGAGGAACCATCCAATACGATGGCACATTATCGGATGCTTTCAGCATCAGGAGCGGCGTCAAACAAGGATGCATCCTTGCTCTGACATTGTTCAGGATCTTCTTCGCACTCCTCCTTAAACACGCCTTTGGATCTTCAACAGAGGGCATCTTTTTGCACACAAGATCTGACAGGAAACCATTTAATCTTGCAAGGCTGAAAGCTAAATCTAAGGTGCGGGAAGTCCTCATCAGAGATATGCTGTTTGCAGATGACGCTGCTGTCATGTCACACACCGAAGACCAGCTTCAGAAGCTGTTGTATCGGTTCTCCAAAGCATATGTATGTATAACTAATTTCATTAAATCACAAAGGGTGAAATTCACCCCCCCACCCAAAAGCAGAGAGCCAGGATAAGATCTATGCAACACAATAAAGTCTCTTAAACACTGTTTTTAGGGATTATACTAGACTAGTGGCCATGGCTACAGTACAGAGTTTTGTTAACATAACTGGGCTTTTGTCGACAAAACTCAGAGAGTGGCTGCGCACAAAAAGCATGTTGTTAACAGAGTCTCAGAAAAACAGAGCTGTTTCTCCAATAGTGTTATCCCTCTCCATGTTGACAGATAATGTTTCTGTGGACAAAAGTTCAGTGTAATTGCTTTGGGGCCCTTTTGTCGACAGACAGGGCTTCTGGTCAGCCATTCTGTTGAGAGAGGGACAGGTAGTTTGGCTGCTCTCTGTCAACAGAGTGGATTGCTCTTTCAGTCTGCTTTTATGTGGAGATGCACTCTGTTGACAGAAGTTTTGCCAGTAGATCTTTTCTGACAGTGACTTCTGTTGACAGATTGCTGTAGTGTAGACATAGTAAGTGGCTGAGACTTGTGCTTGCCCTCAGCATGAAGGTAGTCCTGCTGATTACTATTAATTTCTTCAGCGTGTAGCTACACTGACAGGCATGAAATTTGATTTTACAATCGCCATTGAAAAAGATAATGGAATGTCAAAAGGTTGATAGTTAAATTTCAGGTTTTACTGATCAGTGATATAGCTGGTCATATAATTTATATGAATCTTCACAAATTTGTGTGAGCTATAGATGCTGAAACCATTTTATTTAAAAATTACTCTTGATTGTTAAGATTTAGTATATAGGCTATGCCTTAGCACTAAACAAAGAATCCTAGTAAGTTTTAATGGAAATGCAGAAATCCACTAACTATGTCCAGGAACAGTGAGCCTACAGTAAAAACAGTGGCAAATAGCCTTAAGAATGTAGCAGGTCTCAGTAATACCATGATAAGAATAAATGCTGTTTTAGGCCCTAAGAAAGATACTGTCTATAGCAGGACCAGTAACAGGAAGTGCAGGGTGGGGATCAAAGGGGACAGTTGCCCCAGGGCCCAGCAATTCAAAAGTTTCCTGTGGTAGCGCCCAAGGTGGGAGCCCTAGGCCCTTTAAATTATCAATGTAGTACTGCACTTCATGCTTCAGACAGGTGTGAGGGCCAGAGGTGTGGCAAGGTATTGAGTTAGTGGTGCTGAGAGTTGGCTACACCCAGCCCCGCACCTTCCACTGGAGGCCTTGTCCCTTCCTGGAGCACAGAGCTGCTACAACCAACCTCCACTTGGCCTGGAGCCAGTAAAATCTGTCAGCCCCCTTGGTCTATAGGGAACCAAACTGTCACACACACCCCAGCTTACTTTACCTCCCAATCCTGTCTGTCAAAAGACGTAAATATGTAACTTTAAGCCTTTCTTTTAAAAAAAGCAGAACAAATTATCTGTAGGAAATGAACAATTATGTCATCTAAAAACCCGAATAGACATACCCTTTACATAAAAATACAGAAAAATGATTAAAGAGAATATATGGCTTCTGAAAATTAACAAATGAAGAATACAAACATTGGTAACCCTGGAGTGTATAGTTTTTACAGCTGAATTTCTGGAATAATGCCAGGTAAACTAAAGCCTACAGCAATATTAAGAAAAATGATACCAATCAAAAATCCACTGATGTCAATGGAAAGTTTTCTATAAGCTTCAGTAGTCTTAGTAATCTTTAGTTAAGGCTCTACATAGCATGTAGCAGAAGACCAAAAAAAGAGTGTGGAAGGGATAAAAAAATGAAGAAGCTTTCCTGGTGAATTATAGTTGTCCAAATAAACTTTTTGTTTAGAGCAGGCTTCAAATCAAATTCAAATTACAAGCAATAAGGCTATAAGAACAGTAACATATGGAAGTCTAAAAGACAAAATTTTCTCAGTGGCAATGTAATGTGTTGTTTATGCAGATGCTTTGACTGACAGCTTAGTTGAAATATGAAGTGCTTGTTAAACAGAAAGAGACTAACAATGGTAAACCACTGCTGTACAGAGAAAGCCATTTTAAATGTTGTTTTATGGTTTTTTTTCCCAAAAGCAGCAGATTTCTTAGAGCTATCAGAAGAATTTTGTTTCAGAAAAGTCTTCCCTGCTGATTGATTTATGCAAAGAAAGTGATTTGTATTTTTCTAACTGTCAGATTTACAAATGTGTGTACTTATACATAGAAACTTTCATCTATCCACAATAAATGAGATTTTTTTTTACATTTCAAGACTTAGTGAGGTTGTTAAAGCAAAGAAAACTGAGAGGAATAAAACTAACATATTTGTAGGTGTTTTGATATTAAATTTAATGAAAATATGGCAATACATGACTTCTTTTAAAATGTAAATCTGTTATATTTAAAGGCAGTCAAGTTTTCAGTGTTTATAGTATTCATTTGGCTCAGCACTGTCCAAAGGGGTGCTTAAATATAATTTTAATAATGTTACTTAAATTTAGCAGAGTAGTTTAAGGACATCCCTGAGAACTACAACTGCTAAGAAAACCAAAGTGCAATCTATGAAAATTAGTGAAGACAGCTGGACACTTCGTTGAGATTTGCAACCTTTTCTCAGAGTATTAACACAGGATGATAACCTAACAGCCTTTGTTTCTTTAACAGCTTGATGAAGGAAAGCAATTAGAGCCTTAACTTTTACCAAAATGTGAGTATAGGAATGGATCTACATAATCAAATATAAAGTAGGTCTTTCATAAACCATTTTCCACGCGCACTTCAAAACTTTTAGCACATCATCCTGTCTATCTCATAAACGAAAAGGAAAGAGACTTAGCATTGGAATATTGGCACAGGTTTTTTTTTTAATATTCATGTATTAAGCTTTTCCAGGCTAGGTGAGTGCAGACAGATATCTTCTGGATATCCACCAGTGTAACTGATTTAAGAAACTTGTTCTTTGGCCATCTCAGTTTGAAAGAATATAATCTTGAGTCTCTGGACAAACCGAAGAGACATTCAGATAGACTGGAAACTGGAATAATGAAACTATCGGCATATGCTTCACCACTGGCTAAAAAACTCCCCCTGGAACCCTGGATAATTTCTTGCATGGGGAGCCCATGTTGAACCATGCTCTAATACCTAGTCTAGCTACATTAAAGCTACATTGGGTACACCTACACAAGCTTCAGTCTCACCTTGTGATTGCAATATACACATACCTTTGGTTATACTATCAATACATGATGCTGAAAAAGCAGAGATAATTTGATTTTCCAGTTCTGAAGACACCTGAGTGATCCTCACTGTCTGCCATAGAGGATTCATGGAGTATGAAGGGTTCGGTTAATTCCAGGGATAGTGTAATATTTCATTCTACAAAATGTTCTGATAATATTGTAGCATGCAGGGCATAAAAGCCTACCAGACAGAGTTAATGTAATTGTTGCTGGTTTTAATTCATTTCCATTACTTACCTCACGCTTTTTTGTTTCCTCTGAATTTACATAAGATTGTCACGATGGCGGACTATTTGTTAGAATGAAGGATGGTTTATTCTAAATCAATTTTCAAAGCCTATACCCCAATAAATTAAGTATTAACTTCGACTGAATAAACCGCAAACCAGTAAGGGCTAGATTTTGATATGCTTAGTCATACTGGCTGTGTCTATATGGCCTTTTAGCACAGGGCTGCTGCCGGCAGTGCTTTGCTAATGACAGTTCAAGAACTTGCAAACGGAGGACATTTGCAAAATCACATGGCTAATTAGCATAGCCATGCGAGATTTTGCTATGGGCAGGGAGCATGCTGGCTGTATAGAGGCCACGTGGACTTGCCTCTGCCAGCTAACCCCTCCTCTGTCACCAATCCATTACGCCTGATCATATTCACCCCTACCCAAGCAAAAAAGTTTTTGACAGGACTGTTGAAACTCAAAATCACTTTCTAATGCTACTTAATTTCCCTCCTTTTACTTTTGGAGGCCACCATACCAATTTTTAAAGAACTTGAGGGTCCTAACTACAGACAAATGGGAATCAGAAGTTATTCATGGTGGCTATTTGATTAAATTTCTGGTACATGAGAACAGCAATCCTCAATCAGACCAAAGATCCATTTAGCACAGTATCCAGTCTTCTGACAATGGCTGATGCTGGTGCCCCAGCGGGAATGAATAGACCAGGTAATCATCATGTGGTTCATCATGTGGTTCATCATGTGGTCCATCTCCTATTCCAGCCCTCAGAAACAGGCTACAAACACTGTCCCTGTCCATTCTGGCTAATAGTATATAATGGTATGAATCAGATCTCCTGCCTACGGACCTCTCTTGCAAAGAGATCCGATAACAATAGCTTGATTCCTTTCTCCAACAGGGAGGCACAGAAAGGATTACTATTATTAAATCCATGATTGCACTCATATATTAGTGTTTTCCAGAGCTGTCAAAATAAAGAAATTGAGCCAGATCCTGAAGTGCTGTAAGTTTGCTTGGCCTCAATGACTTCTATAATAGCTAAGATTTACAAGAGCTGAAGTTCTGTTACACAATTTCTGTCCCTAAAGCTAAAAAGCAGTCATGTAGCACTTTAAAGACTAACAAAATAATGTATTAAGTGATGAGCTTTTGTGGGACAGATGCGCTTCTTCAGATCATAGTCTTACTAGAACAGATTCAATATGTAAAACACAGAAGTCCAATAATTGTTATCAAGGTAGACAAATCAGAAGAGCAGATGGACGGTGGTATGCGTACGTGCGTGTGTGCATGTGTGTGTGTGTGTGGTGGGGAGTGAAGAGACTCTTAAAATAATTGCAGTCCCAATTTTATTCCTAGTCTTTGCATTTATGACAAATTGAAGCTTTTTGCTGGAATCAATGCCTCTGATTATTTAACACCTTTGAAAATGAGGTCACTTCAGTAGCAACTTGATCGAAAATGCAGTGAAATCAATAGGAGATGAGTTAATTTACTTATTTTTCATTTACAAAATTCCTCCCTGCACAATTGGTGCCAGTCTGACAGACTGAGCGTCCGTTCTCTACAGTGGCTTCCAATATTATTTCTAATCAAGTTCAAAGCACTCTAGGATACCTAAACTTTAAGCACTCCATCACAAACACCATGGTAGACAAATACACTTCTCTGACACAAAGTCATTACAATAAGAAGAAAGTTTATTTTTGTGGACAGACCTTTATCCGGCAGTTGTGTGTCTCTAGAATCAACTCTGCCAGGAACTGCAGACCCTCACAAATGTCTGCTCCAAGAGCAAGGCGCTTGCAAAAAGAGAGGAAACAATGAATGGTAACAGGTATAGTTATGTAAAAACTAATAAACCACACAGAACCAAAACAAGAGATTCAGCTCCACATGATTCTCATCTTAGGAAAGGACAAGAGAACAAACACCACATCACAGACATTTAGGCTGCGTCTACACTATAAAAATAACTTCGAAGTTGCTTACTTCGAAGAACAACTTCGAAGTAAGCATCATCAAAGTTCAGTGTCTACACACACACCCTACTTTGGAGTTAAACTTTGAAGTAGGGCACTACTCTATTCCCAGGAATGGAGTAAGGATTTCAAAGTTGGGCTCCCTACTTCAAAGTAAACTTTGAAGTAAGGGAAAATGTGTTTAGACTCTCTGCTGGCTACTTCAATGTAGTGCCTAACTGAAGTTAACTTCAAAGTTAGTTCCTAGTGAAGATGCACCCTTAGTTATTTATGGCACCTTTACTAGAAGGTGCTCAGACTATGTGGTAGAGAGTCAGGGGTTAGAGAATTTATGAAAATAGATATTAGGTAAATTTAATTCAGAAAGCGTTTTGTCAATTTATCAACTACATGTTTAGATCTTTGGTGGATGTTTAGGGCCTGATCTTCTTCCCAATTAGTTCAGTGGCAACTTTCCTTTTCATTTAAGGACTGTAGGATCAGAATTGGTGGTCAAAGAATATTTTTTTAAGAATTGTGCTGTCTCCTGATTTCATCAGAGAACACAGATGGGACTCTGTCATGCTTACTAAACAACATCTCAACAAGAAAGTACTAAATTATGTTAAAAAATTTGTATGCTCTGCATGTGTACAGTCCCCATAAACACTAATGGAAGTCATGACAGACTGAAGAAAATAGAACCAGAAATGTGAAAATCCCACACATTAACAGAGACTAGTTTTTCTTCCTCCCATCAAATGTAATTAGGCAGTCATAAGCAAAATGAAACAAAAGATCTTTCTCTCTGAACTAATTCAATATATTTAGTAGGTTCATGTGCATTTTTTTATTTATTCCCAAGCAAAAATACATATTTGCAAGCTTAACTTTTTTTTTTTTTTTTGCATTTTTTCAATTAGTGTTAATCAGAAGAAAGATAATGATTCAATCCTACTCCCATTCCCAAGCAGGCAATTGGAGTCTAATTCATCTCAAAGTGGGCAAGGTAAAAGGCATCCGTGAAAAGGTTCTAGTTTGGACAAAGTTACAATAAAATAATTTCATCTTTATATAAAAATTATGAGTAAATAGGATAAGAAAGAGCTGCTTCAGACCTTAAGCTTTCAGGGCCTGTACTGAGGCAGAGTATCTACCCACTCACCTAAGGACACAGGAACCCCTCTGGCAGCCATTTTGGGCTGACCTTAACCCTTCCCAGCCACCTGACCAGAAGTCAGGAGGCAGGGCTAGGACTATAAAAGCCCAGCCTGAGTGCTCAGTTAGTCTCCAGAGGAACCCAATGCTCCCTGCCTTGGAGGCTGAAGACCTGCTGGGGCTACTGTACTTCTAGATGGCTGCATACTGGCCTGGACCCCCAGGTCCCTGCCAATCTCAGATCCCCTGGAAGCTCAAAAGGACCCACATGACCCAAAGGAGTGGCCTCAGCATTGTCCTGTATCCCAAGTCTGGTTTGAACACAGAGACCTACAAGTGGCTGCAGACTGGCCTGGACCCCTTGGATCCCAGATGATCCCAGAGTACCCAGAAAACCCTGAAGGACCCACCTGACCTGGAGGAGCAGCCTCTACCCCAGCCCCAGCCGGCAGCCTGACTCTCACTGGAACTGCAGAACCTGCAGGTGGCCACAGACTGGACTGCCCCCCACCTGCCCCGGACCACAGCTGATCCCAGATTGCCTGGAAACCCCCTACAACTGACCTGACACCCAGGTATGTGCCAGGGTGGAGAAAGGAAAAGGCCCAAGGAATAGCAAGGACTGTTACAAGCCTTCAGGGCAGTGTGTTTCAGTATGGATCCCCATTGACCCTTGTGACAGGCCATGCTGTTGTGAACAGGGCCCTGGGCCAGGACTCAGGGGAGTGGGTGGGCCTGTGTCCCCCATGCCACCCACCTACAGGGTGGCAGTCTTCCCTGCTCCACCTACTCAGGCAAACCACCTGCACCCCTCCTGAACCAGGAGACAGACTACAGCTGAGCTACCAGGTCATAGCTGGAAGTGTTTCCTTGTGGCACCACCCTGAACCATGGCTCAGGCTGTCTACACTGCACATTTGCTGCCCCACCCTGAACCAAGGCCTGGGCTTGCCATACTGCTGTTTGTTGGCCAATAAGATCCTGAACCAGGACCTGGGCTCTCTGTAACTGAGTTTGTTTGCTAGCTGTCCTGACTTAGGGCTACAATTCCTGACCTTGGATTATTGCCATATTGGCCGCCTGAAGCAAAGTCGAGCTTCTGAACCATTACCTGTTGCCCACCTGAAGCAAGGTGGAGGCTAACAGACTATTGACTTGGCAATTTGTTTTGGTACTCACTGCAGTGGGGCAGAATGGAGACCCACTGACCTGGATGTGGAAGAACCCCTCCAGGAAACCTACCTGGCTACAGGGCCCCAAAGTGGCCACACCAGCTGTCCTATGGACTGGAGAGGAGATTACCTGGGGCAAGATGCAGGTCAGGGACCAGGGTGGGGTGGGATGGAGTGAGGAAGGGGCAGGGCTAGTGGTGCAGGATCCCTCCCACACCACTTTGGGACATACCTGAAGAGTCTGCAGGCTACTCATCTGCACAGGGACAGGAAACAAACCATCTCTCACTCTATGGCCTCTGAATGTGGGCACTGGGCAAGAAGTAGTGTCACATTTGTTCAAGTGAAACTGAAAACTATGGTGGGGTGGGGATAGACTCTTCAGCTTCTGCACCAGCTACAAACTTATTGGAGGGAGAAGCAACTGCTGTCCCATGATGTTCCGAGAATGTCTTCCACAGACTGTCTCTTGCCATTGTTGTTCCTGATCATGAATAACTCCTATTCAAGCTACAATATAGTCCAAATCTGAAGCTCTCTCACTTGATGCTTGAAAAGGAAAAAATGGGGACTTTTCAAACTTTTTAGAACAAAGAAACTTCCAAAATATTTGGTGCAGCCCAGAAATCTGAAAGTTTAAAAACAAAAGCTTTTCCACATGATTAAACTTCTGTGTATTTTGCTTTCATCTTACACATAAAAGTAAGTTTTGATGGCTAAAATAACGAAGTATATTGGAAACTGCTTTGTAGTTTCTTACATGCAACTTTCATACTTCAAGTCTCACAAATAAGGGGCCAAAATCCTTCTGTTATCGAAGCATATTAATGTTTACCACTAATAGAATCAGGCCCTTTCTCGGTTATTCTCCTCAAGATGTCTGCCAAAAAGCAGAAGGCTCAGAAGTGGCAGAGTAATTTAAAACTTTTCTTTGAAATGTGGTCCACAAAGTGTTCACTGCTGAGAAACACTTCTTCCCCTTTGAAGCTCTAGATAGCTGGGGTGAGAATGAAGAATATTAGTTTCATTGAAGAGATAAATATGAGTATTTTTGATCACCTTGCAAGGAGCTGGGTGAACAAACGAAAAGCTCCTTCTTAGCTGAAGTATACAAGACTACTGTATACAATCTCATCAGAGTAACAATGGTGGCATGGTTAATGTTACTGGGGCTACATCTACACTAGCACCAAACTTCGAAATGGCAACGCAAATGGCCATTTTGAAGTTTACTAATGAAGCACTGAAATGCATATTCAGCACTTCATTAGCATGCGGGCAGCCATGGCACTTCGAAATTGACGCGTGTCGCTGCCGCGTGGCTCGTCCTGACGGGGCTCCTTTTCGAAAGGACCTCGCCTACTTCGAAGTCCCCTTATTCCCATGAGCTGATGGTAATAAGGGGACTTCAAAGTAGGTGGGGTCCTTTCGAAAAGGAGCCCCGTCAGGATAAGCCATGCGGCGGCAATGCGTCAATTTCGAAGTGCCGCGGCCGCTCGCGTGCTAATGAAGAACTGAATATGCATTTCAGTACTTTTTTTTTTTTCTTTCTTTCTTTCTTTCTTTTTTTTTTTTTTTGTAAAGGGAAAAAGAGTAGCTGGTACTCTGCCGGCTCCCTGCCTCTCTCTCCCAGCTAATCCCACAGCTGGGGCTGCTGAGGTGCTGGTACTTAGTACCAGCAAGTACCAGTTCAAAAAAAAAAGCACCAATTATATTTTATTTTAATGACAGCTGAAAGCTTCAACAAGTCACACACTCAGAAGCTCACATATTCAGTTCTTGGTTAAACGAACAATACTACTTCAAGGGCCACTATCTGGTTAATGCAGCTTCAGAAAGACTAGTTCATTATGTTATTGCTTGCTGGCCTCATCCAAGCTCTACCTGTTATAAAACTTAAGGAGATTTTAAAACTAAATAAATACTTTGCAAAGAGCTATAATCTTGGTATTTTGTAAGCTGCTTTTTCTCAGGCATATGATTAGCTAATAAGACTTCTGGTAAGAAAATGGATGAAGGAGATCTAGGTCAAGTTTGGATTTATTTCTTAATATGTTTCATTATCTGTTCTGTCACATCACAGAACTGGAATGGACCTTGTTAAAATTTCTGCATGATGTTTGACCATTAGCAAGTGTTTATACCATATCAGTTTCAGTTGTTTCCATTATAACCTTCTACTTTTAAGGATTTATAAACCTCTAGTAAAATTTCACTTGCGGGATTTACAAAATCTCAGAAATTTTTCCCACGCTGTATTGATTTAAATCATTTTTACAAATTTTTGATTTGATAGAAGAGAAAATGAGAGAGTGTTGTGGTTTTAAATGCTTTGGGAGCGCCATAATTCAAACAAGGCTTTGATTTATGAAGAAGAAATTTCAGAACATTAGTCTTTAACCCTTTGTTATTAAAAATGGGTCAAGTATGGAAGTTTTAGAAAAGGAGGTATTGTGATTTATTTTTAAAGGTTAAACAAGTCAAAACAGAACATTCTGTAACTAGCAGTTAAGAAATGGATGTGAAAGTGGAGAAGAAATAAGGAATTCCAGGTAACAGGAAATCAAAAACTCAGTAATAGCTGCAGGAGGAAGAAAAGACACTAGGTACAGATGTAAACATAACCTTCATGTGATCAATAGAATATTATTAAAAAAGAAAAGATGAATGGGAGACTTTTGTATGGATAAGAGTTTCACATTTAAGTGCTCGCTCAAAATATAGACCTGCTTATATTACACCATTACCATCTGATGACAGTTTAATACTTAGTCACAGGAATCCCTTGGGAAAAAAAATAGACTGTGGTTTGGTGGCACAAACTGAATATGCGATGGTGCTTGGCACACTGTCCCAAGAACAGGAAAGGGAGGTACTGTGATTTAGGAAAAGTGTTAGAAACACTATCACACACAGTTCCCTTTTTGTATGAGGAGTAGCATGGCATTTATTTGGGGAGTTAGTGTACTCCTGCCAGGTGGCCAGTCAGCTCCAGCATTGTGGTCCAGATGATCTGAAGTGTTTAAAGACAGAATAATGTCAGATAAAATGAAATAAAATAAAATAAAAGTAGGCATCCCAAGTAGATAACTAAATAAGGGCCAAGTTTTCAAGAGTATTCACAATTAAGCATCTCTTCTTGTAACACCAAGGTGTTGAACTTTGAAAGTGAAGCCATCTATTTGAAGATTTATTTGAACATCTGTATTTGATTCCTGAGCTTTTTTGCAATTTTGATCCTGTAGTAACTGAACTTACTCCCCACCCCTAAAAGGCTATTCATTTTCTGAGGGGTGTGGTGGGGCTGGGGGGGGGGGGGGGAGAGAAGTAGCATCTGAAGGTAAGATCTTGCTATCCGTAAAAGAGCAACATGAGGAGAAAGGAAAGACATGCTAAAGCTAGATACAAGCCTGCTCTGATATACTGGAAATATGTAGGTGCCAGTTCTCCTAACTTGTTCATGTAGAAAGTTCTGGAAATGTCATGGTTCATGATTTCAATAGGGCAACTCACTTGCAGGCCTGCCAATGGAGGGGAGAGGGGGGAGAAAGAGGACCCCTTTGAACTGCTGTGCGTGGCTAAGGTCGGCGGAAGGGCAGTGCCATAATCGGGGCAGTGCAGAGGGCCAAATGCCCTAGGCCCCACCCCTTACACCCTTGATCCCATCCCTTCTGTGGCTCTGAGATGGGTCTCCCGCCCACCTTGCTCTGTGATCCGCTGTGGCTGCCATTTCTCACTTGGTGTTCACTGGATCAGGTCTGTAGAACTGTTTTGCACATCACTGAGTATGGATGAGTGTTGTTAGACCACATGGCTTCTGCTCATTTACTGAAAGAAAATAGCAGCAATGAGAGATACACTAAGGGAACTAAGAGAACTTTTCCTATATGCTCAGAAATTATCCATCTCTGCGTCCAGCAAACTGAAGCCTTGCAAAAATTGGCTTAGTCATTTAATAGTATACGCTGAAACTTTCATCCTTACTGTGGAGCAAGCAAGGATTTTTCTTCTTCAGTCTTTTTACTCACTACTCCAGTTATAAAATGAACAACTTTGTGTTACGTTTGCAAATTGCTTTCTGTATAATTGCCTATAATTCCTCCTTTGCAGCAGACTTTACTGCACCTCTGTTATACAGTTCTTTCCCTTTTATTCCAGTCCCCACTCACCTTCAAAAAAATCAAAGATAAACCACTGAACTGAGATGATGCAGAGAAATATGTCACTGATTTGTAAAATGACTTGGCTTTAAGCGCCACTTCCCCCACACTCCATGGTCTATTAGCACATTTAGGCTACGTCTACACGTGCAGCCAACATCAAAATAGCTTATTTCGATGTTGCAACATCGAAATAGGCTATTTCGATGAATAACGTCTACACGTCCTCCAGGGCCGGCAATGTCGATGTTCAACTTCGACGTTGCTCAGCCCAACATCGAAATAGGCACAGCGAGGGAACGTCTACACGTCAAAGTAGCACACATCGAAATAGGGATGCCAGGCACAGCTGCAGACAGGGTCACAGGGCGGACTCAACAGCAAGCCGCTCCCTTAAAGGGCCCCTCCCAGACACAGTTGCACTAAACAACACAAGATACACAGAGCCGACAACTGGTTGCAGACCCTGTGCCTGCAGCATAGATCCCCAGCTGCCGCAGAAGCAGCCAGAAGCCCTGGGCTAAGGGCTGCTGCCCACAGTGACCATAGAGCCCCGCAGGGGCTGGAGAGAGAGCATCTCTCAACCCCCCAGCTGATGGCCGCCATGGAGGACCCAGCAATTTCGACGTTGCGGGACGCGGATCGTCTACACAGTCCCTACTTCGACGTTGAACGTCGAAGTAGGGCGCTATTCCTATCTCCTCATGAGGTTAGCGACTTCGACGTCTCGCCGCCTAACGTCGAAGTTAACTTCGAAATAGCGCCCGACGCGTGTAGACGCGACGGGCGCTATTTCGAAGTTGGTGCCACTACTTCGAAGTAGCGTGCACGTGTAGACGCAGCTTTAGGGTCAGATCCACAATGGAGATAAAACTCAACATTGCAGAATATTACATTAGGTACCTTGCTACCTAGTAGAATCCACAGCCTTGAGTAAGGCACCATGACCCCCCCCTGTAATTCATTCCCCATAGCCAAGTGATAAGGGAATGCTGAGGTTTAAATCCCTGCTCTAACTCAAGCAGTCAGGGCACTCGAACCCAGTGTCCCAAACCCTGGCTGAAAAAGTCAATCACTGATATATAAGGGGGAACCACAACCTCTTCTTGTGCTTTTTTTTTTTCAGGGGGTGGGAAGAGGGAACAAGGTGCTAATCTGATAGATGTGCTTTAAGGAAGCCAGATAAGGACATCTACCAGATCAGGACTCTGAGGATATTACAGGTGGGGGAATACCTAGCTTAAGTATGCTACCAGGGCTTAGCAACCCCACTAACAGGATCGGGTGTGGGAGGGAGCAGATAAAGTGTACAGCTGCCCCAGAGCCATAAAATTTAAAAGCGCAGCCACCATTATAACCCTTTGAATTACCACTGGACCCCTCATGACACAGTCCTTGGGGACGCACAGCGCAGTTTGGGCAGTTCTAAGGGCTGGCTGCCCCTAAGCCTGCCCCTTTTACCTGAGGCCCTGTCCTTTCCAGGAGGCTGTGGCCAAGTCCCCTCTCCCCCCACCATTGTCCACAGCCTGTTGAGCTTCATTGCCAGCCCAGGGATTTAGTCATGAATTAGACACCAGGACTCAGGGCCTCAGGACCTCCAAAGTAATGCTGGGACTGAAGCCCCTCAAGTGGGGTGGGGACTCTGAGTCCTGCTGTGCCTCTGGCAGAGCTTCAGTCCACGGGAGGCACTCTGGCACTTGAGGCTGCAGCCTACCTCAGGTGTACCAGGACTCATGGTTCCAGCCCCACAGTGGGTGTGCTAGGATTCAGGGCTTCAGCCCTGCTCAGGTACATCAGGGTTCACAGCTTCAGCCTGGAGCTTTCTCTGAAGCCCCATGTACCAGTTTCATTGTCTGTCCCATGGGGCTCTATTTAGAGAGGTTGGAGGATACCTGCTCCCCAAGTTAGGAGTTAGTCTTGCAAGGGTTGGACTCTACCTAAGGAGATCGGGGTGGGGGTGTTTCACTCTGAGTTAAGTGTAAGCCCAAGTGACAGCATCCCCAAGCCTCACAGCATGCAGCCTGTCACTTCTTTAACCACACTAACTGCCCATGTCCCCCTGAGTTTCATTGTCCAATCAAAAGGCTGTCTGAATTTGGAACACTGTCCACATATTGACTTCCTCTGCAACACTTTCTCTCCAATCCTCTTTAGAGCTCCCCTTCAGGAAGCTGAACGCTGCTATTAAATCACCCTTCAGTCTTCTCTTCTGTAAACTAAACAAGCCCATATCCCTCAGCCTATCCTCATAGGTCTTGTGCTCCAGTCCCTTAATTATTTTCATTGCCCTCCACTGAACCCGCTCCAGCACATCCACACCCTTTCTATACTGGACACAATACTCCAGATGTGGCCTCACCAGTGCCGAATATAAGGTAAAAACAACTTCCTTAGATCTGCTTGAAATGCTCCTTTTAATGCACCCCAATATACCATTAGCCTAGGGCACACTGTTTATTTGTATCCAGCCTTTCATTCACTATAATCCCTAGGTCCCTTTCCACTGTACTGTTGCTTACCCAGTCAGTCTCCAGCCTATAACAATGCTTGGGATTCTTCCATCCCAAGTGCAGGACTCTACACCTCTCCTTGTTGAACTCTGAACTGTCAAAGTTATGCTAAAAACATCAGTATCACTCCCAGTAGCTGTTTTGCCAGCAACTATCCTGAGAGGAAAAGGACTCTGGCTGCTACCACTCTTAAAACAGTATAGTAAAAACTAGAGTGCAGCCAACCCACATTTCATTTATAATCACCAGAACCTTTTTAACTTGAAAAATCTCATAGATAAGTATTGTGGAACAATTCTATTTAAAAAAGTTTTTGACAAGCCAGTGGCTTGATTTTATCATATTCGCATGAGTACTGATATTTTAAATTTATTTGAGAATGACAATTTTGTAGTTGTATGAAAATGTATGTTCACTTTGACACATTTAATTAACATTAATATTTGGTGAAATCCTCATACAGACCAAAACCCGAGAAAGATCTTTGTATAATTAAAATACATGTCTTTTGGGAAAAAAAGTTGGTCCAATGAAAGATACTACCTCACCCACCTTGCCTATCAAGTACCTTTTCTCTCTGTCACAGGCAGAATAAAGGTAGAGAGAGCCTCGGACTCTGGCAGTCATCATCCAGAATGTTAATGCCTGTTTGTGAATCCCTCACCAAAAAAAAATAAAATAAAATAAAAAAATCCCTCTCTTAGGGAAAAATCAAGTGTATTAGTTTTCCATTTGAACTCCTAAGAGGATTTGTATAGAAGTAAAAGTCACTAGTCTTTTCCTTTATGCTTAGTTCTTAATAAATGCTGCTCAAGGGTTTTTTATAGGCATAATGGAAATCATCATAATATCTTTATTAGTATGGAATAGAACTTTACTCCAAAACTAGTTTAATTGATTTCAGACCTGTCCCTTTGTTTCTGGATCAGAATTAAACTTTACAGAAAGGACAGTGAGATTAAAAAAAATCACTACATAGTTAGTTTTTCAATGATTAAGTATGTACAGGATGTTATTAATTTCCAAAAAAAAAAAATGCCTATGTCTAGACTACAGTGATCTGTTGAAAGAAGTTACTGTTGGAAGATATTTTTTCAGCAAAACTTCTGTTGACAGGTTGTGGCCAGACAACAAAGGAGATTAAAAAAGCAATCCTGTCTGTCGACAGAGAGGGGTCAGACTGCTCGGCCACTCCTTCAACAGCCAAATAGAAGCACAGCAGACAGGTGACCCAGAAGCTCTGTCTGTCAACAGCTGGCATGCTGGAGCATCCACACGTCTTTTTTTGTTGACAGATTCTGGCAAGAAACGCATTCTGCCTCATGAGGGAGAGGCAGAAGGCTGTTGACAAATGTTCTGCATTCTGTTGCTCTACTGTCAACAGAAAGCATTTTCAGTGTGGACTCTCCATGGCTACGTCTACACGTGCACCCAACTTCGAAATAGCTTATTTCGATGTTGCGACATCGAAATAGGCTATTTCGATGAATAACGTCTACACGTCCTCCAGGGCTGGCAACGTCGATGTTCAACTTCGACGTTGCTCAGCCCAACATCGAAATAGGCACAGCGAGGGAACGTCTACACGCCAAAGTAGCACACATCGAAATAAGGGAGCCAGGCACAGCTGCAGACAGGGTCACGGGGCGGACTCAACAGCAAGTCGCTCCCTTAAAGGGCCCCTCCCAGACACACTTTCATTAAACAGTGCAAGATACACAGAGCCAACAACTAGTTGCAGACCCTGTATATGCAGCACGGACCCCCAGCTGCAGCAGCAGCAGCCAGAAGCCCTGGGCTAAGGGCTGCTGCCCACGGTGACCACAGAGCCCCGCAAGGGCTGGAGAGAGAGTATCTCTCAACCCCCCAGCTGATGGCCGCCATGGAGGACCCCACTATTTCGATGTTGCGGGACGCGGATCGTCTACACGTCCCTACTTCGATGTTGAACGTCGAAGTAGGGCGCTATTCCCATCCCCTCATGGGGTTAGCGACTTCGACGTCTCGCCGCCTAACGTCGATTTCAACTTCGAAATAGCGCCCAACATGTGTAGACGTGACGGGCGCTATTTCGAAGTTAGTGCCGCTACTTCGAAGTAGCGTGCACGTGTAGACGCAGCCCATGAGTTTTGTGGACAAAACAAGCATTTTGTTGACAAAACTCTCTAGCGTAGCCATAGCTCATCTGTATTAGGTGTATGTTTATTTGCATGTAGTTTTCAGAGCTTTAGAGGAGGAAAGCAATTTTCAAAACTTTGTATATTTAGATTCACAGTAAGTACATTTTACTGCAATTAATCACTGCCTCTGACTTTTTAGTTTTTTTAAAAAAGTATTTGCATAAACTTATGAAAGTAATTTCCCTGAATAAGATGTGACTCTTGTATTTTCTAAACATTTTATATATGAAGCAAAATTTGTACATTTAAGGAGTCAAGATATTTTCACGTGCCAATTAGCTAGTAGTGCGTGACAATGCACATTTGTAGGTGATTACAGCATACAATGAATGGTGTTATTTTTATCCTCAGTAGTGTTATGCTCTTGATAAAAAAGCAGAGCGTATCTAAAGACATTACGCACATGAAATTTAGAGAAATTATAAGCAGGAGAAAAATCACTGTGTAATCTGCTGTGACAGGGGAACCTGAAATGCTTGTGGGCACAGAGTACTCCAAGTGAAAATGTTTTATTTCTTTTTTTCTTTCTCTCTTAATTTAGTTTTCCTTTGAGTACAAATTCTACTTCAGTACTTATCTGGAGCCTGTCTCCATCCTTTTCCTGTTCTCTTTCCCCGTTATAAAACACCTCTTTCCCCTCCTCCTTTGTCTACTTGCCTTTAACTGAGATTGGATTTGGTCCTCCCTTCACACTGGTTTGCATCAGTATGACTCTATTCTGTGCTAGGTCCTCATTTAGGCTGTGGCTACACGAGCCCCCTCCTTTCGGAAGGGGCATGGTAATGAGCCACTTTGGCAGATGCTAATGAGGCACTTCCATGAATAAGCAGTGCCTCATTATCATAATGATGGCCACCCATGTTTCAAAATGCACGCTACCCATGTAGACGGGGCCCAGACTTCAAAAGCCCCTTCTTCCCCAAACCTAATGGAATTAACCTGTAGAGCAGTTGTGTTGGAATCTAAAATCCAGGTGCTGCTTTAAGCAGATACACTTGCTCCCTCATGGTTCAGTGTCCCTGGGAAACACCAAGACATCCCTACATGCTGTGCCACTGCTACCAATACCCCCAGCCCAGGCATTGCTTTAAGTAAGTTTTTTTTTTTTCTCCATGAATACAGGGTAGGTTACAAAAGTATTGACCATAAACCTCTTTTGTGGAAGGGCTCAAAGTCTTCTGCATGGAATCACACATTCTTCTGTCTTAAATGTAACAAGAGTGACCTTGCAGTTGCAATATGTTCTTCCATAGAGACAGGCAGCCATTATTTCTGTCACTATAGTTATTGTTCCCAAGTAAAGATAAAAATATTGCTACCACTAATGATTATTTCTAAATTTGTTTTATTAGTAAACGACCCTGGAAAATGACAAAGAGTGCTTAGTCCATCAGATAACAGGCTGCCTACGATGTGGAGGAAGAAGAGCCAGACTGATTTGTTGGAGAACAATATGCAAGCCGTTGCAAAAGAAAACAACTGAAATCTGTGACTGGAGGAAGCAAATACTTGATGCACAAGAATGAATGTGTGACACAATCATGCACTTTATGGGGAAGCAGACAGAATTAATGAATTCAGTGACAGCGAAATCACAATAGGAAAGATCCTTTCTGAGCTGGCAGGCAGAATTAATTACCTTACTGCTAGAGTCAGAGATCCGTGCACAACAACTCCCCCCAAATGCCCCATTACATGTCCCCCTACCTGTACACGTTACATTTCCCTTTTAGAGGCACAGAATCCCCATGCCGCTCCAGGCACCTACAACGCATACCACCCTTACCCCATTCAGTCTCCTCCCCTGTCAGTTAACCCCGTTCATGCTCATTCATAAACACAGTTTTCAAGGCATCCCTGATTTCATGGTACCTTTCTGTGCTTTCCTGTTTTCCCTTGGGGTTGGCTGCTGATAATTTCTTGCCAGGACCTCTGCCTCAGCCTCACATGCAGGCATGAAACTTTCCCCCCATTGTCTCACAAATGTTATGAAGAAAACAGCAGGCCCCAAAAACCATGGTAGTGTTCACTTCATTGAGGTCTAGGCAGGTCAGAAGGCACTTAAACCTCACTTTGAAATGGCCAAAGGTACATTCTATCACCATTCTGTACCTACTAATCTTGTAGTTTAGGAGCTCCTTACTGGATTTCAGGCACCTGTGGAGGGCTTCATGAGCAGGGTCACCCAAAATCACTGTGGGCATTTCCACATTCTCCATGTTAATTTTCTGGTCTGGGAAGAAAGTACCACTCTGGAGCCTTCTAAATAGACCATACTTCCCAAACATTCATGCATCATGCACCCTTCCTACCCGCCCCCCTAAACTAACATAAGTGAAACAACCTTTGTGGCTACCTAATGTAGCCAGACAGAATCCCCCTGCTCTACTCCATCTTGCCCCTCTTAGGTGCTTCAGAGCACAAAGGAAACAGCCCAGTCTTGGAATGCCTGAGTGCACTGATGCACTAATTTCAAGCACAGTCTTTGATGCCATAGAGCACAGATGGACTGTCTCATCATGACGCTGACCAGACCGAAACCAGACAACAAAAGACAAACAGGCTAGCAGATGACCAGGGCCTCAGGCTGCCCTTGGCTAGTACTGCTGATTGATATGCCTACACATCATCCCAGGAGAGGAATCTCATGCCCATGAGAAATGAATGCCTAAATTATCTCCACTTTGCAGGTGTGAATTAAGTCTCTGAAACTCCCCTGTGAGAATTAGCGTCACGAGACAATCTAACACAATTGGCATCTTTAAGATAAGGAAGAGCATACGTGACCCAAGGGGTATAAAGAAGGGTTGAGCAGCCGCCTCTAACTGAGCTCCAATTACCTCTACCTGCTGGTCAGGAAGGTCTTTGCCTACCGAGGTTCCAAGGGATGCCCTCCTTGTACTCTTCTTCCCAAGGGATTGAGTGAGAGACGCTGGCCACACCAAAGTCAGGTAATACAGGGGTGAGAAAAAGACCTGCTATGTGTTTTGCTTTTGCGCGCATTTCATAATAGATCTATGAATTAAATTACTTTGTTATGTGCTAGCTGCTTGTAACTAAAGGAGTGAAACTATAAACCTTGTAACCATAAGAGTTAAGCTTTTCCTTATCAAATAAATAGTAACAGTTTAAGTTTTAGCCTGACTCCTCCTGTTACTGTGCTAAACCAAAGACAAAGAACCCCAGCCAGTTTTTGGCTGTATTAGCATGGTCCCTGGTGAGGTGTACTGAGAGCTGAGTGCTGAGTCGTGCCGCCTCAATGGGGCAGACTCTTGGGGCACCCGTCAGCCTCCCTGACTGCCCACTGTGAAGGGACTTTTCTGTCCTAGCAGTCAAAGACTCGGGTGAAGGAGGCTCTCAGTACAATTTTTGAGGGCACCCATCAACCTCCCTGGCAGCCCGCTGCAAAGGGACTGTGTGTCCTAACAGCTAAAGACTCAGGTGATAATCCTTGGGGCATCCGTCAGCCACCCCTGGCTGCCCGCTGCGAAGGGACTGTCTGTCCTAGCAGTTAAAGACTCGGATGAAGTGAGGGCACACGTGGTATCTCACCCCCGGCCATCAGCTAACACCTGTATGATGTCAGACCCCATCATAGATTTGCCCACTCCAAAATGAATGTCCAACGACCAGTAGCTGTCTGGCATTGCAAACTTCCAAAGAACAATTGCCACATGCTACTTGACTGTCAAATAAGTCTCATTCTGGCATTGCTGCGCTTCAGGGTGGGAGACAGCAGTTCAGAAAGTTCCTTGAAAATGGCCCTACACATGTGGAAGTTTTGCAGTCACTGCTGGTCATCCCATGACTGCAAAACTGTGTGATTCCACTGGTCTGTGCTGCTTTTGTGGCTCTGGAACCTCTAGTCCCTATTGTACAGTGACTCCAGTGTCACCAGAAACTCCACAGTTTCTCTCTCCAGAGATTCATGTCTCTCAATGGACCTGGCAATAATGAGCACATTCTGCATGACCATTATTTACAGAAGATACTACATCACAGTAGCTACGTCTACATGTGAAGCCTATTTCGAAGTAGCTTATTTCGATGAATAACGTCTACACGTCCTCCAGGGCTGGCAATGTCGACGTTCAACTTCAGCGTTGCGCAGCCCAACATCGAAATAGGCGCAGCGAGGGAACATCTACACGCCAAAGTAGCACACATAGAAATAGGGGTGCCAGGCACAGCTGCAAACAGGGTCACAGGGCGGACTAGCGCTTCCGGGGCAACAGCTAGCCGCTCCCTTAAAGGGCCCCTCCCAGACACACTCAGCCTGCACAGCACGCGGTCTGAAGAGCCATAGGCATGCAGACCTCGGGCGACGCAGTCATGGACCCCCAGCAGCAGCAGCAGCAGCAGCAGCAGCCAGAGGTCCACCCAGCCCACCCGTCAGGAGCAGGGCTCGCCCTGATCCATGCCATGCAGGAAGCAACTGATCACCTCCTTGCCACACCAGAGGAGGAGCGGCCCCCAGGGGAGCAGGGCTCAACCCCCAACCCTGCAGCACCCCGACCCCCCCCAGCCTCACACGCCACCATCTGTGGAGCTACCCCACCAGCAGCGACTGGTGGGAGTGGCTGGTGCTTGAGGAGTGGGATGATGACCGCTGGCTCAGGAACTTCAGGATGAGCTGGCAGACATTTATGGAGCTGTGCCAGTGGCTCACCCCCGCACTCAGGCACCAGGACACCGCCATGCGGCGTGCCCTCCCAGTAGAGAAACGGGTCGGCATCGCTGTCTGGAAGCTGGCCACTCCAGACAGCTACAGATCCGTGGGACAGCAGTTTGGAGTCGGCAAGGCCACCGTCAGGGCTGTCCTTATGGAGGTAAGAGGACCCACGGGGGGGGGGCGGGCAGGTGGGTCCTGGCAGGGCAGGGCAGGGCAGGGCAGGGCAGGGCAGGGGAGGGAAGGACAGGGCCACGCACACCCTGCTCACCCCTCGTTGGTGCTCTCCCATGTGCTTTCCCTGCAGGTTGTGCATGCCATCAACGCCATGCTCCTGCACAGGCTCGTGAGGCTGGGGGACCCAGATGCCACCATCGCCGCCTTTGCCACCCTGGGCTTCCCCAATTGCTTCGGGGCTCTGGATGGGACTCACATCCCCATCCGCACCCCGCAACACAGTGGAGGACGGTACATCAACCACAAGGGCTACCACTCAGTGGTCCTCCAGGCCTTGGTGGACAGCCGGGGCCGTTTCCAGGACGTTTATATGGGCTGGCCTGGCAGCACCCATGATGCCCAGGTTTTCCGGAACTCAGGCCTGTGCCGCCGGCTGGAGGCGGGGACCTACATCCCCCAGCGGGAGATCCCTGTGGGGGACACCACCATGCCCCTCTGCATCATCGCAGATGCGGCATACCCCCTCTGGCCCTGGCTCGTGCACCCGTACACGGGCCATCTCTCTGCCAGCCAGGAGCGCTTCAACCAGCGCCTGAACCACGCACGCCAGGTGGTGGAGCGCTCATTTGGCTGCCTCAAAGGGCGCTGGAGATGTCTCCTCACCCGCCTGGATGCGGGTCCCAACAACATCCCCCAGATTGTGGGTGCCTGCTGCGCCCTGCACAATTAGGTGGAGAGCAAGGGGGAGGCCTTTTTTCAGGGCTGGGCTGTGGAAGCCAGCAGGGGCGACGTGAAGCCACCCGCTGCCCCCAGTCGCCAGGTGGACCCCGAAGGGACCCGGGTCCGGGACGCTCTGCGGGCCCACTTCGAGAAGGCCGTGGGGTGAACTCTGCCAGGCCCCCACTGCACCCCCCCTTCCTCCACAACACTCCCTGCCCCTATGCCCACACCACGGAGCTCCCAACAGCACCCCCCCCACACTTCTCCTGGACAAATAAAAGCACGCACTCGTTGGTAAGATGAAACTGGTTTTCTTTTTTTAACTGGTTTTTGAACTAATAACGACAAAACTATGTACAAGACCTACTAAATAAACCATAACATAAGAGTGAATAATAAAAAAGTTTCCATATATATTTACATGTAACAAAAAAGAGAAAACCAGGGATTGCAAGGACGGGGAGAACTATTTACATGGGGGGGGACTGGGCAAACGGGGGGCACAAATACATAAGTCCAACTATATACAAGGGGGGGGCCATGTCCTGGGCCCCACGCCCCTATAGTCCAGCACTGGGGGTGGGTGGCCAGGAGCCCCGCCTCGGCCGCAGCCTTTCCGGGGCTGGCTGGGGGCCGGGCGGACCAGAAGATATGTCCGGCAAGTCTCAGCTGGCCCCAGGTGTCCCTCGGCGGTCCGGCCCTCGGTGCCGGGTGGTGGGGCAATGGCGGATGGCACGGTGACAAGCGGAGCAGCGGGTGGTGTGGCGGGTGGAGCGGGCAGGGCGGGCACTGCAGCAGACAGCGCGGCACGGGGGGCCAAGTAGTCCACGAGATGGTTGAATGTCTCCATGTAGGCCCCCCATGCCTCTTGGCGCCAGGCCAGCGCCCGCTTCTGCAGGTGGAGGTGGCGTTGCTCCACCCGCAGACGCTGCTCCGCGACCTCCAGCTGCTGGTGATGGATGGCCAGCAGCTGGGGGTCCGTCGCCATCGTGTGGTGTTGAGGGGTTTGCCATCTTGCCCGCCGTGGGGCCAGTCAGTCCTTTGCCGAGGGGTTGGCCTGGAGCGATGGCCCCGGAGGGGATTCTGGGACCACTGAAGCCTCGCCGGTGTTCTCTGGTCCTTCCAATGGTGCAGCTGCGGAACACAGGAGCGGGGGAAGAAGAGTGGAGACAGGCATTAGTGTGGTCCCCGAGCCGTGGCCCTTGTCCCCCCACCCCTGTGCTGCAGGTTCCCCATCCCCATCCCAGGGAGATGCTGCAGTGATGGATGGGGTTCAGGGGTCCCCCTGCACTGCACCCCGTCCCCTGGTGGGAGTGACTCTCACTTCACTCTGCAGGGTCTGACAGGAGAGGTTTCTTAGGCCACAGATGCCCAGTTTCTCCCAGGAGTGACAGCACAGCAGTCAGAGACAGTCCTTCCAACCCGTCCTGGGGAGAAGACCCCAAGGGGTGCCCCTCTGGGGTGTAGCTTTCCCCCTCCTCAGGCTGGCTGCCTTCCAGCTCTCCCTTCCCCTAGCCTCTACCTGTGGCCCCCGCCCCCGCCCCCGATACAAAGCCAGCTCGGCTCCTCCCTCCTCTTTGTTCAGGGCAGAAGTGTCACCTGCCAGCTGTAGCCCCAGGATCATCCTTTGCCCCTGGGAGCTATTCAGCTTGTTGCTCATATCTAGCCTGAGTCTTCCTTTTGCACTCCCCCCACTCTATCACATGCTGCTGCTACTGCTGCTGCTGCAGGGTGTCCCACCCCCTCCTCCCGGGGGACCCTCGAGGTTCTGCTCCCCCCTGCCCCGGGGATGGGCCATGGCACTGTCGTGCTGGGCAGGGGGGCAGGGGCTGATGCACTGCTGTGAGGGACATGGCCCTGCTGCCCTTGGGACCATGGCCATGTGGGCATGTGGGGGGCCCTGGGCACATATCTATTACCCCCGCCCCTCAACCCCGGGGGTGTACACCAGAGGGGGGGTACATACCTGTTGGTCCACTCCCACGGTCCGCAGATCCCCGGGGGGCGGACGCCCGGCTGCTGCTGCGGGAGGGCGGGAGGAGGATCTGCAGCCCGGACTCTGCAGAGGAGGAGCCCCCCCCCTCCTCCTCCTCCTCCTCCTCCTCCTGCCATGATGGCCCAGGGGTGGGCTCCAGGGGGGGCCCCCGGGGTGTGGGGCTTACCTCCGGGGCGGACTCCAGCTGCAGGGCCTGCTGGGGCTCGTCGGCCAAGGTATGAAGGGTGGTCAGAGGGGAGGAGTTGTGCCGGGGGCCCAGGATGTCCCTGAGCTCCCTGTAAAAGGGGCAAGTGACGGGGGCGGCCCCAGATCGGCCGGCCGCATCCCGCGCCCGGGCGTAACCCTGCCGCAGCTCCTTAACCTTACTCCTGACGTAGTCAGGAGTGCGGGCAGGGTGACCCCGGGTGGCCAGGCCCTCGGCCAGCTGAGTGAATGCATCCGCGTTCTGCCTCTTGCTCCCCATTACCTGGAGCACCTCCTTCTCACTCCAGAGCCCCAGCAGGTCCCTCAGCTCGGCCTCCGTCCAGGAGGGGCCCCGCTGCCGCTTCCCAGCCTGGCTGCCGGGCTGGCTGGCCTGGCTGCTCTGGCTCCCCTTGGGGGGGTCCTCTGGGGGCCTTGGGGGGGCTGCCAGGCAGCCATGGCAGGTGCTGTCCCTATTCTAGGTGGCTGAGGGACGTTCAGGCTGGCTGCGTGTCTGGGCTGCCGCCTGCACATTCCCTCAGCTTCCTGCACAGGAAGGGAGGGGGAGGGGACCTTTAAGGGGCCACTCCACGTGGCCACCATTGAGCTGAGGGGCTGCAGAGAGTGTCTCTCAACCCCTCAGCTGATGGCCGCCATGGAGGACCCTGCAATTTCGATGTTGCGGGACGCGCAACGACTACACGGTCCCTACTTCGATGTTGAACATCGAAGTAGGGCGCTATTCCTATCCCCTCATGGGGTTAGCGGCTTCGACGTCTCACCGCCTAACTTCGATGTTAACTTCGTAATAGCGCCCGACGCGTGTAGCCGTGACGGGCGCTATTTCGAAGTTAGTGCTGCTACTTCAAAGTAGCGTGCACGTGTAGACACGGCTAGTATGGGAAATGGGCACAAAACACTGCACCAAACTTTGAAGTGTATTGGGATATGTATTAGTGTCTGTAATGGCAGCTGGGAAAAAGCATGCAAAAGTGCAATTTTTTTTCCAGGCAGAAAGGGAAGGTGACGAAAATGCATTCTGGGATGGTGACATCAGAAACCCAGAAACACTTGTGGCAACTTTTTTTCCCATAACACACCAGCACAAAATCCCAAAATGCAACAGGGCAGCAGGAACTGTGGGATAGGTGCCCAGAAATGCACTGCTTCCTTAGTCAGACTCAGGCACCCTTCCAGGGACATGCTAAATTGGATCTCTCAGATAGACAGGACACTTGTTCTCAATTTTTTAAAAATCTAGTGTTAAAAATTTGACTTTAACAAATTTGACTTTGTTCTCTACAGCAGACATACCTTGAGTTAGAAGATTTACATTGAGTTAGAAGAATTACGCAAGGGTCAGGTCCACTGCATTTGATTTAGTAAAGTGTTTATTGGGAGCAGACAAACTGTGGAATGTGAAAGCATGAACTCTGGGAATGGGGAAAGAACTGGCCTCTGAACACAGTTATGGTGCTATCATTTTCCTTATGGTTTGCAGGTAGTGTGGGAAAGATTCCTTAAAGCAATTTACATGAAAGTGAGATAAGCAGGGAAATGACCAGTTTGAAAATCATGCTAGGGAATTAGTAACAGAGAGAAAGCCGTGCTAGTCTATATGCTATCAAAACAAAAAAAGCAGTCAAGTGGCACTTCAAAGACTAACAAAATAATGTATTAGGTGATGAGCTTTCGTGGGACAGACCCATTTCTTCAGATTGTAGCCATACCAGAACAGACTCAATATTTAAGGAACAGAGAACCAAAAATAGTAATTAAGGTTGACGAATCAGAAAAGTATTATCAAGGTGAGCAAATCAGACAGCAGAGGGGCAGAATAAGGGAGAGGGGAGTAAAGAATTTGATAAAGCAAAGTATGTAAAAGAGCCCCTATAATGAGCTAGAAAATTACTATCCCAGTTCAAACCACGTGTTAGTGTGTCGAATTTAAATATAGAAGAGAGTTCAGCAGCTTCTCTTTCCAAACTGCTGTGAAAAATTCCTTTTCAGTAAAACACAGACTTTCAGGTCATTAACAGAATGGCCCACTCCATTAAAGTGCTGGCTGACCGGTTTGTGAATCAGGAGTGATTTATGCCCATTAATTCTTTGTCTAAGAGAGTTTGAAATCTGTCTAATATACAAAGCATGTGGGCATTGTTGGCTTCCTGAATGTGTTCCAGAGGAATATCCAGAGAGCAGCTACTCCAAGACAGGCCCAAATAGCCAATAACAGAACACCACTGGTCATTACCTACAGCCCCCAACTCAAACCACTGCAATGCATTATTAAAGACGTACAATCTATCCTTAATCAGGATACCACACTCCAGAAGGCCCTAGGTGGCAGGCCTGTTCTCTCCTGCAGACAACCTCCCAAACTTATGAGGATTCTCACCTACAACCACAGTCTATACCGCAGGAACACCAATCCTGGAAATTTTCTTTGCAACAAGGCCCGTTGCCAACTTTGTCCACATATGTATTCTGGAGATACCAGCACTGGACCTAACCAGGTTACTCACGGAATCGTGGGCACATTCTCATGTTCCTCAACTAACATCATATATGACGTCATGTGCCAAGAATGCCCACATGCTTTGTATATTGGACAGACTTCAAACTCTCTTTGACAAAGAATTAAAGGGTATAAAACAGGCATAAAAACACTCCTGATTCACAAACCTGTCAGCCAGCACTTTATGGGCCATTCTGTTAATGACCTGAAAGTCTGTGTTTTACTGAAGAGGACTGTTCACAGCAGTTTGGAAAGCGAGGCTGCTGAACTCACTTTTATACTCAAATTCGACACACCAACATGTGCTTTGAACTGGGATAGCAATTTTCAAGCTCATTATAGGGGCTTTTTTACATACTTTGCTTTATCTAATTCTTGACTCCCCCCGCCACCCTTCTGCACCTCTCTTCTCTGATTTGCTCTCCTTATTTGTCAAACTTGATTACTATTTTTGGTTCTCTGTGCCTTAAATATTGAGTCTGTTCTGGTATGGCTATAATCTGAAGAAGTGCGTCTGTCCCACAAAAGCTCACCACCTAATAGATTATTTTATTTGTCTTTAAAGTGGTACTGGACTCCTTTTTTGTTTTGCTAGGGGATTAGGTATGAGTTATAGGTTATGGAGCCCAAGACTGAAGCAGCCTTTATAATTGCAGGAATAAATTTATGTTCCATGGTATAAATTTAGATTTAGACAGAAACTGAACAGTAGTTTTGTGAAGGACAAGGACACCTAAATATTGGACTTGGGCACTTGAAAAGGAAATTAGATTCCCAAATCCCTCTTGGGAATCCAGACCTGTGTTTCTTTCTAGCAAGAACTCTCCCAGTGCAGAAGTGGAAAAAGTACCCAAAAAGTTATTGAGTAAAAGTACAGATGCTTTTGGAGGGGGCTGTATTTAAGTACAAGTCACTGGTCCACACACGGCACATCTTGATAGTACTCAAGAATCGAAGAAAGCCAATTTAGAAGTGAAAGCCAGTTAAGAAGTGAAAGCAGCTGCACTATCACTCACGCAACTTTTCGGTACTTTTTCCACCTCTGTCCCAAAGTTGTTTTTTCTCTGTGATGATGGGCATTGCTAGAGAACTATTTCAGGTAGTTATTCTTTAGAGTGGTACTGTTGATTCCAATTTCCCAATACACATCAGGAAATGCTGCTAATGTTTAATTTAGGCCTGCTCAAAGAACATGTGACTCCTGAGTTGTCTGTCCTGCTGTTGGTGTGATGGCTTATAGATACCAAGACACCATTACAACTAATAGGGCCATTCCCAGAGAGGTTCAGGGTGCAGGGCGACTTACCTATATGGAGCATCCCCTTAACCTGTGTTATGCAGATGAAATCTGGTTGCAGTGAACTTCAAGGACAGCCAGTGGCTGCAGGTTAAATACTGATAACAACCAGATATATAATTATAACGTTAATAGATTGTAGCTCTTTTGAATTTCATATCATTAAAAAAAATACCTCCACTGATCTTGATCACTCCACTTATGTTCTGAAATCCACCCTCCTGACGTTCCTTGCAGCAAACAGGACAACTGTTGGGGGAGGGGCAAAGAAAGGGGGAGTTGCCCTTGAGTATCTATGAAGTGCTGAAGCAGCACTGCTCCAGCTGTTCCTGGCTGTGAGGATGTGGGCGGGGGGATGGACAGTTTTCATTGCGGGTAATGCTGAGAGCTTACTGCTTTTGGCCCTGCCCCTTCTGAGCTATTGGGGCTGTGGAGCCGAGCCTCTCTCACACCTTGAACTAAGGGCCAATAGCAGTTATCCGCACTGCTGGCAGCAAACTCTGCTGTCAGATTATGGCAATCCAGGCTTGATGATACTTTCTTCTGAATGGAAAGAACAGCAAGTCCACCCAGCTTCTCCTGAGGCATAGTTGTCTGTAATTAATTTTAATAATTTTTTATTTTGGGAAAAAAAACCAAAACTTCTCTCCCTGAAGGCGCAGGGACTGGCATTGTCAGCAAAATCCTGTAGGCTGCTGCTGTGTTTGGAAAGGCCCCACCAAGTGATTTAAGAAATGGAAAGACTTGAAGTGCAGTACTTGTACCCTCAGGGATGATTCTCATAGCATCTGAAGCTGTATTTTCCCCATTTGTCCCTGTGCCTGCTAGCGCTTGCCATTGCAGAGTGGCTGGAGAAATAAGTGTCTTGGAGTGCAGAGTTAGGGTGCACTGGACCCTGGAACAGCAGCAGAATGCAAGAATGAGAAGTGCAGGAGTCTGGGAGTGCACTGGAAGAGCTAGGTGTGCTATGGTTTCCTTGCCTGAACCCCAGTCTTTCTGCCTTCCCCTCCCATCCAGCTGCACAATCTCCCCTCCCTACGTGACTCTCCCTTTAACTTCTCCTCTTCTCTGAGGCTTAATAGTGGTTTCTGCCCAGGAAGCATTCACCTGCCTTTTGGCCTCCTGCCTCCAAGACTGATTATGCTCTCATCAAAATCAAACTGTCACCGCCCAGGACTCACACCCTGCAGGCACCTATTTCGAAAGTCCTGTTGTCTAATGGGGCTGTGATTGACTTATCCTTAGACATGGTAACTGATGGTGGGATGGGTTTTCAACCACATATCTCAATGAAAGGTGATTCATCTGCAAGTCACCCAGATATACCTAGTGGCTGCCTCTTTGTTTAACAGAAGGTCAGGGGTCCCTTGATCAATTGATCCCAAATTGGATCACTAATGCTATTCTGTTTCCCCAGGAAGCAGATTTTCAAGCAACCAGAGTAACCTTTCCAATTTTAGAGTACTTAGAAAGGTTGAGTTTTCACGTTCATAAAAGGGTGGGAGTCAGTGAAAACCCTCTGCTGTTTTTTCTGTAATTTGCCAGTCCTGCTGGATGGTGGTGGTGTTGTGGGTCCCCAGGTCCTGGTGCTGTGGGGAGGAGTACCACAAGGCTAGAGCCTGCTGCTGGAGACCTGAAAAAGGCACAGAGGTCCCTGAGACAGGACCAGGGGGCTAAGAACTGCCCTTCCTAGCCCAGAACCCAGTGGTCCACCCCACACACTCCCATTTCTGGAAGATGGGATGAAGGGCAGTGGAAGAAGGAGGTTTAGGTGAGACCACTTTGGGGCTACATGCCATGGGCCCTGATGGGGATTGACTGCTGGCAGGCCCCTGTGCTAGGAGAGGGACACCTGTACTGGTAGTGTCTCCTACCGCTAAAAAAGGGAATGGTCCCTCCCTCCAAAACAAAATCCTGGAAGGACAGGGCCAAGGTTAGGCCAGGTCAGGGTGCCCTGCAAAGGCTGCTGGATGGACAATGCTGAGGGGGAGCACTAGAACTCTGTGGCAACTGGAAATCAAGATCAACATCTGGAAAAACAAAACAAAACAAATCAAAACAAATAAACAAAAAATCCCAGAGTATTACCAGCTGAGAGGCTGGAGCACGGGGGCGTGGAAAAGGATGGGAGGCAGAGTTGTGGTCACAAAATTAAATAAATGGTGGTGATGGGGGATGCGGGCAAGACTCTTGCTGCCAGCACCAGCCCTCCTTGTATCTCCTCACTCCACTGAAGTGTGGGGCCTGAGGTGGTAACCCCAATTTGTCCTATGGCAGGAGGTCTCTGTGAGCCAGCATTCCTATTGTACAGGGCTGGAGAGACTTCGCCCACCTAAGCCACAGCCTCAGCATGCTGCAAAATTGTACCAAGGATCGAACTTCGCTCACTCAGGATCAAAGGGAGAAACGAATTTTGATAGGTCAAGAAGATATATTATCAAACATCCAGCTAGGCAGACAGTAATAATTTTAATAAGAGTGGGTAGAGGTAACTGGCAATAACTGGCAATTCCCCCCTCACTTTCAGCCAACAAACACTAAAATTTATCAGTTGTTCTACACATGTGATTTTTTAGGCTTTCTTCCTGGTCTCTCTTTTCTTGGTCTCTTTTTGAGATCTCCACTCCTTATCCGTATCAGTGACATCTACAGCACTTGCAGGATCAGTACTTTAATGGCCAAATTCAGAGCACATTTGTAACTTCTTTCATCTTTTTGTTTGTTTCTTTTTTAAATTTCTATAATTAGCCAACTCTGATTCTTGGGAGCCTGAATTTAAATGCTTGATTAAAGTATGCCATGTGTTTCCCTCATTCAGCAGTAACACACTGAACTGAACATATATGGCCACAACTTCTTTCTGCTTTTCTAGATACAGAGATGCTGCTTTTGTCGGTAAAGGGTGGGTACTCCTGGATGGAGATTCATTCCAAGATACCAGACAGTTATTAGAAAGCTCCTGTTACTGATATTTCTTTTCTACTTCAATGATCTTGAGTACATGAAGTCTGACCACTTTATCAGGAGACATTTTCTGCAGAATAACTTGCTACCCTGCTGCTGTCTCAATATTGAGTTGATTAGTCCCAATTGTGCCTGTCATGAATTGGTTGACAGCATAGTTGGGGATTTATAAATTCCTGCTGTTTCAATAATTCATTCTGCCATTAGATTATACATTGTCTATAGCAATTTCCAGCATGAAACATCTTTGGAAATCCTGTACTATAAGCTCAATAGAAAATTCACTTTGGTTTTTTATGTTTATTGTGTTCTTGTGTTTCACACCCTACTCTGCCTGCCTTTATCATCACAATGTAGGTTCTGTCACTAGTCCTTTTGTAATCCTGAGAAGTAAATACTCAAGAACTCACTCCCAAATAATTTCACTGAAAGACACTCTTATCAACTGTCAATCAGATGTTGATTAGAAGGCAGGGCATGAATAACCAACCAGATGAGCACTGAGTGAAATCGACATTGTTTGTTTGTTTGTTTGATTGTTTGTTTTTTTTTAATCTCATCTAAGACATTTCTGTAAGCAAGTAAATGGGAGTCAGATACTTTCTGTAAAATAATTAAAAAAAAATATATGCTGAAAGGATTTGTGATGTTATCACACATTTACAAGGCAACAGAAACTCTCCACAGTAGATAAATGTTACGCTTTTGAATTGCACTTTGTCTACTCCAGTGAGAGGACAGAAAGACTCAGATGTAAGCTGAATTCTCCAGAAACATGAACCTTAATTTGCTTCACCCACCTTTCTTTACAGAAAGTCTTATCATTACTAAAGTAAAAGCTGAAAGTTCTAAAGCCTCAAGAACTGTTGGGGGAAATTAAAGAAATGATTTTTGAGAGCTTTAAGAAAACAGAGTTCCCTCAAGCACAAAAGTAGACAAGATTTATGGCACACCAGTTATTTGGCCCACCTGCTTGTCCTGGGTGAAGTCACACAGATATAGGCCGTGTCTACAAGTGCACGCTACTTCGAAGTAGCGGCGCCAACTTCGAAATAGCGCCCGTCACGGCTACACGTGTTGGGTGCTATTTCGAAGTTGAAATCGACGTTAGGTGGCGAGATGTCGAAGTTGCTAACCCCACGAGGGGATGGGAATAGCGCCCTACTTCGAAGTTGAACGTCGAAGTAGGGCACGTGTAGACGATCTGTGTCCCGCAACATCGAAATAGCGGGGTCCGCCATGGAGGCCATCAGCTGAGGGGTTGAGAGAAGCTCTCTCTCCAGCCCCTGAAGGGCTCTATGGTCATTGTGTGCAGCAGTCCTTAGCCCAGGGCTTCTGGCTGCTGCTGCTGCAGCTGGGGATCCATGCTGCATGCACAGGACCTGCAACCAGTTGACGGCTCTGTAGATCTTGTGTTGTTTAGTGCAACTGTGTCTGGGAGGGACCCTTTAAGGGAGTGGCTTGCTATTGAGTCCGCCCTGTGACCCTGTCTGCAGCTGTTCCTGGCACCCTTATTTCGATGTGTGCTACTTTGGCGTGTAGACGTTCCCTCGCAGTGCCTATTTCGATGTGGTGCTGCCCAATGTCGAAGATGAACGTCGATGTTGCCGGCCCTGGAGGACATGTAGACGTTATTCATCGAAATAAGCTATTTCGATGTAGCGTGCATGTGTAGACATAGCCATAATGGTGTGAAATTTGACGATTTGTGGGTTGTCTTCAACAGCGTATTAATCTTGGCTACATCCTCTTAGTTTCTTTCTGAATTACATGGTGTCAGCAGATCTGGTCGTACCACCTCAGGCTGAGCAGGTGGAGTCAGGCCTAGGGGTCAGACCCCAAATTCCAGTGCCAACAGTTCAGACAGAGTGGGAGTCATCAGTCAGAGCCAATGGTTGAGTCTGAAGTCAGAATCCAAATGCCAGAGCCAAGGGTTGAGATATTGATTAGATATCTAATATCTAATCAAGGGTTGAGTCACAGTGGCTGCGTCTACACGTGCACGCTACTTCGAAGTAGCGGCACTAACTTCGAAATAGCGCCCGTCACGTCTACACGCGTCAGGCGCTATTTCGAAGTTGAAATCGACGTTAGGCGGCGAGACGTCGAAGTCGCTAACCCCATGAGGGGATGGGAATAGCGCCCTACTTCGACGTTCAACATCGAAGTAGGGACGTGTAGACGATCCGCGTCCCGCAACATCGAAATAGCGGGGTCCTCCATGGCGGCCATCAGCTGGGGGGTTGAGAGATACTCTCTCTCCAGCCCTTGCGGGGCTCTGTGGTCACCGTGGGCAGCAGCCCTTAGCCCAGGGCTTCTGGCTGCTGCTGCTGCAGCTGGGGGTCCGTGCTGCATATACAGGGTCTGCAACTAGTTGTTGGCTCTGTGTATCTTGCACTGTTTAATGAAAGTGTGTCTGGGAGGGGCCCTTTAAGGGAGCGACTTGCTGTTGAGTCCGCCCCGTGACCCTGTCTGCAGCTGTGCCTGGCTCCCTTATTTCGATGTGTGCTACTTTGGCGTGTAGACGTTCCCTCGCTGTGCCTATTTCGATGTTGGGCTGAGCAACGTCGAAGTTGAACATCGACGTTGCCAGCCCTGGAGGACGTGTAGACGTTATTCATCGAAATAGCCTATTTCGATGTCGCAACATCGAAATAAGCTATTTCGAAGTTGGGTGCACGTGTAGACGTAGCCAGTCAGTGTCATGGCCAGTTTGTCAGAACCAGATTACCAGCCTCAGGGAAGACAGGAGTAGGGCTGGTTTTGATGCAAGAGTGAGACTGGAAACAGAGGAAGAAAGGCAGAGATTAGGGCAAGATCAGGCCTGGAGAAGAGGAGAAACAAAGCAGGAGCAGTGCTTGGAATGAAAATTTTCAGGAAGAAAGGGCCTCTGGAAGGAGGACTTCCTTCTGGAAGACCCCCCACCCTGGGGGCTGCGCTTCTACATGCTGTTTTAGAGTCTGGAAGAGTGTCTTCCAGACTCCAAATCACATGACCTTATGCTAATAAGGTGCCAGGAATTTACATACATGCCTCATTAGCATATTTCAGGCTGTTTATTAGCATGAAAGTGGTATGCGTAGAAACAGCCACGAAGGCAGAGAATTTGGCTAGAGTTAAGAACTAGTCTTCTGGCTTCCTTAACCAGTCAAGCGTGGTGAGCCATCAGGTAGCCTAGCTGGCTTGTTAGGGTGTCAAGAGTACTGAGAAGGCACAGCTGAGGACTTTACTGTTGACAGATACTTCCCATGGTACCATCGTCCTTTTCTGGCTGCTTTTCGAGCACACTAATGGTTCTTATGCATCATATCACAGGCTTAGGCACCCAGTGCAAGAGTTTGTCAGGAACCTTCTGCAATGTATTGTATTAGGCAGCTTTCTCCTATCTGCTTTCTATCACTTATTTTATTTTTCAAAGGAGTGTAGGTATAAAAAGGGGGTGATATGTAATGTCTTGCTTCTTACTGTCAGTAAAAATCGATATAGTTCATGCACAAAATATCATTATGCTCTGTTACATTTACAATGCTCATGCTGATTTGTGAGAAGGAACCGAAGTGTTTTAATACAATTCCAATGTTTTGAAAATAAGGTGTTTGTTTTACTGGCTGGGGCACAGAGCTTTCAGTGCTGGTTCACAGCTTCACCAGCAGCTCAGGTAAGTTGCTGAGTGGACTTAGTCCAGTTGTCACAAAGAGAGTTCCACCTCACAAAAACAGTTGTAAGGAATTGTAAAAAATGACACAGAATCAACAGCATTTTCAGTAGAATATCATTGTGTGCATAAACAATAAGAAGTCCTGTGGCACCTTAGAGACTGACAGATATTTTGGAGCATGAGTTTTCATGAGCAGATTCTGATAAAGTGGCACCTCTTTTCACACCTCTGACTGATATAGTTAGGCTGATGGTAAGTTTATACTACAGACCTGGCTTTAGGCAACTAATTATAGGAGATAGTTCGTGGCTGCAAATCGCAGATGGAGGTAGATGCCCATTTGGCACCTAATTTTCTGTGTGGAGTGAGGCATGAGCCACACTCATCTCTGCTACAGTTCCTACACGCTAGTTTAGGCTCCCAACTCAGTATGATGCCTTTTTGTGTCCCATTCCTTACTCTCCCCAAGTATTTTCCAGAGAGTCTGCTCACCTAACTCTGGGCTGTGCACTCTGCCAGGTCGCAGAGTGGTCTATTTCTGAAAATGACTTGATACTTTATTTTTATGACTTCAGGAGAGGCACTGAGTTTCACCGATATATCTTGCCCTCTTGAATGGGATAAATGCATACATAGATAAATATCCCCATGGCACAAACTGAGGTGAGACAGATGGCAAATGGCTTTTTGTTAGTATTTAATGATTTCAATAAGAAAAGCCTTGCCAAAGTTAAAGCCCTGCCAATTTTACAGCACTATCTAGCACATATTAATAAAAAACACAGATAGCCATGCAATCGTATATATTATAAACAACAAGGAATCCTGTGCCACCTTAAAGACTAACAGTTTTATTATGGCATAAGTGTTCATGAGTTTCAACTCACTTTGTCCTATGCATGAAGTGAAAGAAGAGAAAAGGAGCTCTTTCACCTCATACCTCCGATGGAGTTGCAACTCATGAAAGCTTAGGCTATAATAAAACTTTTAGTCATTAAGATGTCACCAAGCTACTCCTTGTTATTTTTGCTGAAACAGACTAGTATGGGAAACTTGAATAGAATGTTTACTTTTTCAGGACCAAAGGAGGAATCATTACAGAGAATTCAAAATAACTGCTGATTCTGATCAGCAAAATAGTTAAGAATTTAAAAGGAAGTCTTCTGACTCAGGGCCACATTGGTTTGGAGACATTTAGAACTGTGCCTCTGACATTCTGTTTGGTGAGTCAGTATCCCTGTTCTACAGGAGCAAAGCGGGACAGAGAGATTATAATATAAGCTTCCCCTCTCTTTGGGTTTGCAAACGAGGCTGCAGTTAAAAATTGATTCTGTTTTTACGCAGCCTCATCTTTGCTGTAAACTTCAAAAGAAGAAATAAGTGTTTTTCCCCCCAGTGGGCTTTCGTGTACAGAAGGGCTATTTCTTTTTGAAGAGATTTTGAGATCAGATAATTGCATTCACTAGATGTCAATCACCAGGCTTATTTCACAGCAAAAATAGTTTTAAAATAATATTGAGTAAAAGCAGTTTACATGCAAGTCAGGGACTAGTGGAACTGCAGTGAGTAGTGGATAATGTGGACAGTTTCTGAGCCTTTCTGGGAAGACTCCTTTAAATAGCATACTTCAGTCCCAACTTGCAATATCCCTGGTTTGTCCAGTCTGGATTTTGCAAGGAGAGAGACTTCCAATTATGCCAAATTATACTAATTTGTGAGGTGCTTTGATGTTGGGGGAGAATATCTACTAGAACTTTGGCCAAGAACACCACATTATCTTCATTTCTAAACTAACCCATAATTTGCAGATAGGTCTCTGGAGAGGGAAAACAAATTTATCAGATATACCTTAAATTTCAAATCTGCCTGATAGAAAATTTGGGTTTGAGGTTCAGTAGGGTCAGAAATCTCAGATCATGCTTGCCGAAGTTGAAAGAACAAGGATGGAAGTGAAGCTTACACAGTTAACATGCTTCCTTTCCCATTAGCATCTCTAATTTTGACCCACCTCATTCTGGCTTAGGACAGAAGATGCATAACAAGCAAATAGTACTCTTATTACAGGTGGCTGGGGGAAGGGAAAGAAATGTGAAGCTATTATGATGTCTCTATTAAATGTAGTTCTTAGTGCTTAGTTTATCAAGTCCTGAATAGTAAATCATTTGAATGCATGGTTTTCAGTTGGATGTCTCTCCCTCTCCTCCAGTCTTGTGTGCTGACTATGACTTAGAACTTATTGTAACAATACAATCAGTGACTCATTCTTGCCTATTGTTTATACGATTACCTGCCTCCAGTTTTGTCTGTGTGATGTCTTCAGGAGGAAGGTTGGCTGTCTGTCTCTCCCTGGTTGATATAGAAAAGCACTAACTCTAACAGTTTATCCCAGTTTTTAGGAAGTTCAGAATACATTAAGAATTTCCAGAACTGTTCTCTGGAAAAAGCAAGATGTCTCAAACTTTTTAAAGATTCTAGAGTACCCAGCAACAACCCTGTAACACAACATAATCTAATGGATTTGCTTATCATGTTTCTAAAATAACCTCACTGCATGTTGGTAAGAAAAGTGAGCATACATCCGGTTGATAAAATAAAAGCTTCCTAAATTGTGAACTGAAGTTAACCATAGGTGAATGGAAAAGCAAACAGGAGAAAATCATTCAGTATTTTCCATATTAAATACCCTGAATTAATAAGCCACTACTAATATGTCCTGATTTTGGCCTGAGTCCTGCAAGTTTACACATGCAAGCTTAGTATTTCTTTTGTGATTAAAGTCAGTAGGACTAGTCATGTGACGAGTAGAGGTATAAATATTCGAGATCTATCAACTAATACAAAAAAGAAGATCTCACAAAATAAATTTACTTCATGGGTTGCTCAGTATCCCACTGTTTAAGGAGTGGTAATGATGAATATTAAGTAGATGCTTCACAGTTGATCAACAAGACACTTTTCTTCTCCTGCACTGCCTGCCTGCCATCGTTCAAACATTAATTTATTTTTTCTTCATTGAAAAACTACACACATAAATCACAACTGAAGTCAAAAGCAGCCTTAGCTAATCACAGTTTGGAAGGGAATGGTCTATAGAATTAGCTTTGTTGTACCTCTAGTTTGCTGTGGGCAGGTACCTGGGGTTGCAGATTCAGCCACATAATGTTTCTTTCACATGTCCTTACCTATCCAAGTCTTTGAAGAGAACCATTCTCAAAGGGTATTAAATGAAATATCTGCTTTCCAGAGTAGTCTTATGCACTGAGCAGTACTTGTCAGCAGTTCCTGTGGTGATTAGGATGATTGTGATTTATTGTCTGCATAGCATATAAAGCCTTATACATACCTACAAGGTGATTTATAAGCAGCACAATATTTTTCCATTAATTCCACTGGGTTGGTTTAGTATAGTAATGTCATGTGAAGGCACTGAGAAAAGCCAACATGAAGTAAAATGCATAATGGTGACAGCTGTATTGACATGCCATTCATTTCTCATAAAGCATCCCCTGTAACTTGAGATGCACTTCATTATTTTGCCATGCCATCATTTCTATACCTACAAAATGTCATTACATTCATAGACAATGTGAAAGTACTTCTTTTGTTGCTTATTCATTTATGATTTCTAGCTAATATCTATTTAGAAAAATTGGATTTGTATTTATATCTGTGTATGTACAGGTAATGTGTGCTGAAACCTGACCATCTAATAGACAGTCTAAAGTAAATAGTTTTTTTTTAATTTCTGACTTCAGCAGCATCAAAGTAGTTCTGCTCGAATAAGTGAACTTGTCATATTCATGGTTTTGATTTTGTTTCCAGTAGAAAGAGCAGGCATATTGGTCAAGACTCTGAACTGTTACTATGCATGTGTTTCTGTATGGATATTTGTGAAGACCAGAGGCTTTCAGATGAGCTTTGTGCATTCTCCTGATCCTTGGCAAACACTGGGTGCCCTAGTTCCCTAGCATAACAGTGTAGCCTGAGAACAGTTCTAAGTTCTGTTAATTGTCAGTGATGCTGAGGCTGAGGATTTCTGGACCACAGTGATATTCTGGCCTTGCTGCCTTTGCTCTAGATGCATCTCTGAGCCCTGTCCAAAGGAACAGAATTACCATAGAAGCTGCTATATAAGTCATCAGAAGATACCCTCCCATGAGGGAATTCCTCAGGGGCTGACTACATTGGTTTTAGGGTGTCTTACTTTCTTAAGGTTCACCTAAGGCATGTAAATAGGCTATATTGCATTAACTCCCCCCCAAAATTGTCTTCAATCTTTCCTTCCTGCTTTAAAATCCAAGGTAAGGAAAGCTCTGTGCAGATGATCCTGATTTGAACCGGGATTGGAATTTTCTGGGTCACTATAGGGGCTCTTTTCAATACTTGTTTTAATCTAATTCTTGACTTCCCAACCCTCCCTTTCTGCCCCTCTGCTCTCTGATTTGCTCACCTTGATAATTTTTTTCTGATTTGTCATCCTTGATTACTGTTTTTGGTTCTCTGTGCCTTAAATATTGAGTCTGTTTTGGTCTGGCTATGGTCTGAAGAAGTGGATCTGTCCCACAAAAGCTCACTTAATAAATTATTTTGTTAGTCTTTAAAGTGCTACTAGACTGCTTTTTTGTTTTGATAGTATATAGACTAACACGGCTTTCTATCTGTTACTACATTGAATAATTGTAGCCGCTGGTCAGAAAAAATGCCTAATATATAGGCATAGGACAGTTTTGTTTATTCAGGGAAAGAAAGGCATTATTATAATGGACAGGGAAGTAGAATTATGCCTCACATAGTGTTATTAGCAATGTATGTCCTGGCTTTTCAAATCTCATCCTTTGCATTGCATAAATGCAGCTTCTGTAACTAATTTGGTTTTTAATTCAATAGACATTTTTCACAATTAGAAAATTGGTTTTTAATTCAATAGAAATTTTTCACAAGTAGAAAACAGATTTAAAAGGTAGATGCACAGTTAGTTTGCTAAGGATTGCGATGCCAATGTTGTCAATAACAATCATAGTTACATGTTACATTGCAGCAGACTAATCCTGGAAACTTGCTTGCACATGTGATCCACTGAATGTCAATAGTGAATTTATTTGATTCTAAGACTGTATTTTTAAAATTTAATTTAGTAGTTTAATCACTAGTTTTCATGATTCTAAAATTCAGATAGGTTTATTTTTATACATCCTTTTTGATTTATTTAAACTTTAGATAAAGCTAAAATCATCAGTGACCTCAGGCTAAAACGAAATACACAAGGAGTCAACAAAACTCAGATTCAATTTGTAATGGTGGAAAGCAGTAAAATAATTAATGTAGGTTCCTGGAAGTCATTATTATAGGAGTAGCACAAACCAATATGGAATTTTTGTGATTTTTTTTGGACATTCCATGACCTGTCTTTTTCTTTGTTTCTGACTGTATCCAACATATTCAGATGAACAGTATTACATTATCCAAATTGCAGAAGTACAACTATGCAAATTCCCCAGTATTTTGAGCATACACATTTAGCTGTTTTTCCCTGTTTATATTATAACTTCTGTCAAATCAGGCACAATCAACAAGCAGTATTTCATGTAACCTAAAAAAATAAGCTCATTGAAGATAGTAACACACATCCCTGTGATTCCTATTATAATTAAGAATCTCTCTTTCTCCTTTGACAAAGCCCTGGGAGAAGAGGGTTATGATCTGGCTATAAAAGCCCATCTTAGCTATCTATCAAACAATCAGTCCTCCCAACCTGAAAGTAAGTCTCTAGTAATGAACATTTCCTTGAACAGAAAACTAATGCATGTGTAACCCCAGAGGCAATGAAACCACCGACAAGGCAGAGTGAAGTCTCTGCTCAACAGTTTTGGCCGAGACATCTGGCTTTTAGTTCATGAAATGGAGCACAGGGCTTTTAGCCCCTAAAGTTGCAAGTTCTTTCCTCTCCCTGGATGACCCAGGTTCATTGGCTTTACAAGTGGATTTTGGATTTGTAGGTAGGATTGGTATTAAACTACCATTAAAAAAAACCCTATATCCATAAGAAATGTATGGATTATGTAAATTATATTATTGTGTGTTCAAGTAATTTACTGCATATTATCACTTATAATTGTGCTGTCCATTGAAAATTCTGAACAAATAATTTACTAATTTACTATAGTTTGAAAATTCAATATGAGAGCAGCTCCACTACAGCAAAGTAAAAAAGAAGCAAAACTCACATGCAGATCGAGGATGGAGGACACAGCTACTTCATAAGAGTTGTGCTAATTTATAGCAAAGGAAGATCTGAAACATCATATTTATAAAACTGATAGTCTAGTTTTGATGACTAAGATGCACGGATTCAGATTGCACTGGCTATTTCAGAATAACTTGGATTGTAACAAAAAGAAGTGCTCTGCAGACATACTATTTATTGGAAGCATTCAGAAAGACAATGCTGCATGTGTTACACTTAGTTCATATTTGGAAGATTATTTTTGCTTCATAAAATATTATTGTAAAAATGAATGCTAAAGATATTTCTGGGAAGAACATAAATCTTCGCTTTAAAAAAAATAGGAAAAATTGCAGAAACCATGTCAAAGCATGGCAGTTTGACAAGAAACTAACCCTAAGTATATCTCAAGTATCAAAAGCCAGATCTTGAAGGGTGTCTCAGTAATACTCACATATCTCATCAACAGGGCTTGAGCCTGTTGGAATGCTCTGAGCACACCTGACACTTGTCAGATCCTGCTGCAAGAGGGCAAGACCAGGCTGCCAATAGGTGGAAATGACAACATAACACTTGCAAAAAAGAAAAATGATGGAGAGGGGAGCAAACAGAGAGTGTAAGCATGACTAGGAGGCTGTGGTCACATTAGTAGCATATGCTACTGTCATATGCTCAATAAATGCAGCATGCTGCCTTTTTGCCTATAAAAGATCTCATTTGCTTTGTTTAAAGCATAACATCTTTGCTTGCTGTTAAAGTCAACTAATGACTATGCAGATTTTGTTCTGTACCTGATGGCTCCTTAGTTACAGCAACTTCTCAATACACGTCTTGACACACCATTAAAAATCCTAACGTGATTCTTGACCATTTGTTATTTTCGAGCCCCAGGATATCTGGCAATCAACAGCCTGGACATTTCTGCTTTGCTGATAGAGTCTGATTTGTATGCATGCTGCCTAAGGACAGCAGGGTTTAAAAAGTAATATTAGGCCCTTAATTAGGCTTTGACCTCTTCAAAGAGTTTTTTTAAACATTAACATTAACAAATCCTTTCAATCCCATTCTTAGGTAGGTAACTTTATCTAAACTTGGTGTTGGTCAGAAGGTGCTTATACCTTACAGATATTATGAGTTAGACATTAGAGGAAACACAGACATGTAAAACAAACTGAGAGAAATAGTTCTCTTTGGTATCCTGGGATATGGTTTGTAATTTCCACCCGTTGTCCATCCCACAATCACGTCTTGCCTTAAATACTTTAATGACTGTCTGTCTGGCTCTCATTCCCTATCTGTCAAAATGCTTCTGCCAAAATCTTTCTCTTGTTCTTGCTTCAGCTAAATTTTACCAGTTGGAAAAAAAATATTTAAGTAAATCAAGAAAGTGCTTGTGTAATTGAAAGAGATTAAACAACTAAAATGAGCTTATATTTTTTCTCTTACAGCTCAAAATAAAGCTGATTCTATCAAAAAAAACTGTATATTTTTGTTCCTAGAGGATGCTATCAAAGGCTGTTGCCCAATGACTGCTGAGGAGCAGATGAGACAGGAACATTTGCCAGAGAGGATTTTCAATGTTTAAGAAATGTTGAAGATATACTTTAGAATTTTTTCCCCACTGGTCTAACTCGTAAGGATTTTTTACTAACTTGCCTCTCCCATATTTTTAATGTATTTGTGCTGGGAATCACTTATTTTATAATTGATTGATTTAAATTGGATGGTTTAATTACTTAATTTAAAAAAAAAACCCAAAGGAAATTTAAAAAACTGTATCTTATGTGGCATATGCTACAAGTTAGTCAGATCAAAAGTTTCCAAATCTAGACACTTGGAACCAGATCTCGGTAAAGTACATACACACTAGGCAAACCAATACAATTACTGTGAATGTGACTGACTGTCTGGGTATTTGTATGCTTGGGAGAAAGTGACAATGAAATCATAGAATTCATGATTCTAAGAAATGACGAAAGGGAGAACAGCAAAAATAGAGACAACGGATTTCAGGAAGACAGATTGTGGTAAACTCAGTGAGCTGGTAGCAAAGGTCCCGTTGGAAGCAAAACTAAGAGGAAAAACAACTGAAGTGAGGCCCAAAAGCAAGCTATATGATGCATAAGAAGGATTGAAAGTAAGGTAAAAGACTGCCCTGACTTAGACAGGATTTCTTCCATGATTTTAACATCCAAAAGGAGTCATGTAAAAACTGGAAATTAGGAGAAATTACAAAGGATGGATATAAGCAAACAATATGTGTATGCAGGGGCAAGATTAGAAAGGCAAAGGCACAAAATGAGCTCAAACTAGAGACATAAAGGGTAACAAGAAGACATTCTATAGATATATGAGAAGCAAGAGGAAGACCAAGGACAGAGTAGGTCCACTGCCCAGTGAGGAGGGAGAAACAATATCAGGAAACTTGGAAATGAAGAGGTGTTTGGTAACTTCTTTGTTTCAATCTTCACCAAGAAGTCTGTTGAAGGAATGCTTAACATAGGGCTTGTATACATTACCTCCCTACTTTGAAGGGAGAAAGGTAAGTAGGGTGTTGGGAGTTTATTAATTAAGTGCTGTCCTGCATATGCAGCACTTCATTAAGCAAATTCTTCCCTGTGGCAACTTCGAAGTTTTAAACTTCAAAGAGCCAACACATGTATAGAAGCAGCTCACCCACCGGTACTTTGCAGTGCCCAGGGTACTTCGAAGTCCCTTTACTCTTCATAAACTCCCAACACGCTACTTACCATCCTTTCTCTGAATTAGGGAGGTAGTATAGACACAGCCATAGTGAGTGCTAGTGGAAAGGGGGTAGCTTTAGAGGATAAATTTAAAAAGAACAAGTTAAAATTACTTAGAAAAATTAGATGTCTGCAAGTCAACAGGGCTTGATGAAATGCATCCTTCAATACTCCAGGGCTACATCTACATTCGCCCAAAACTTCGAAATGGACATTTTGAAGTTTATTAATGAAGCGCTGAAATACATATTCAGCACCTCATCAGAATGCCAGCAGCCACGGCACTTAGAAATTGACACGGTTTGCTGCCACATGACTCATCGAGATGGGGCTCCTTTTTGAAAAGACCCCGGTAACTTTGAAATCCCCTTATTCCTAACAGTTTTGGGATAGTGTAGATACGGCCAAGGAGGTTATAGAGGAGGTATTGGAATCTTTAGCTATCAGCTTTGAAAACTCCTGGAAGTCAAGAGAGATTCTAGAAGACTGGAAAAGGTCAAATACAGTGCCCATCTATAAAAAGATTGATAAGAACAACCCAGGAAACTACAGACCAATCAGTTTTACTTCTGTGCCATGAAAGATAATGGAGCAAGTAATTAGGGAATTCATCTGCAAACTTCTGGAAAAAAATAAGATAATAGGTAACAGCCAACATGGATTTATGGAGAACAAATCATGCCAGACCAATCTGTTAGCTTTCTTTGAGAGAATAACAAGTCTTGTGGATAAGAGAGAAGCAGTGGATGTGGTATACCTAGACTTTAGTGAGGCATATGATAAGGTCTTACACAATCTTCTTCTTAAACTAGGCAAATACAAGATGGGGCTACTATGAGGTGGATGCATAACTGGCTGGATAACCTTTCTCGGAGAGTAGTAGTTAATGTTCTGCAGTTCATTCTGGAAAAGCATAACAAGTGGGGTTCCACTGTGGTCTATTTTGGGACCATTTCTATTCAATATCTTCATCAACAATTTAGATATTGGCATACAGAATATGCTTATTAAGTTTGCAGATGATACCAAGCTGGGAGGGATTGTAACTACTTTGGAGGATAGGGTCAGAATTCAAAATGATCTGGACAAACTGGAGAAATTGTTTGAGGTAAACAGGATGAAGTTTCATAAGTACAATGTCGAAGTACTCCACTTAGGAGGAAACAATCATCTTCATACATGCAAAATGGGAAGCGTTTGCCTAGGAAGTACTGCGGAAAGTGAGTTAGGGGTCATAGTGGACCACAGGCTAAATATGAGTTAAGAGTGTGATGTTGTTGCAAAAGAAGCAAACTTGATTCTGGGATGCTTTAACAGGAGTGTTGAGAGTAAGATATAAGAAGTCATTCTATTCTATGCTCATTAGGCCTCATTTGGAGTACTGTGTCCTGTTCTGAGCACCACATTTCGAGAAAGATGTGGAAAAATTGGACAAAGTCCAGAGAAGAACAACAAGAATGATTAAAGTTCTAGAGAACATGATCTATGAGGAAAGACTGAAAGATCTAGGCTTGTTTTGTTGAGAAAACAGAAGACAGAGGGGACATTATAGTGGTTTTCAGGTTGCTAAAAATGGTTACATAAGGAATAAAGGACTGGTGACAGAGCGGGGCTTAACCAGCAAAGGCACATCCACATAGCCTCTGTAGTGCCAGGACACTCTCCCCCCGTCCCTCCCCCAACAGCAAAATCTCGCACCGCTATGCTAATTAGCCACGTGAGTTTGCAAGTGGTCCTCCATTTGCAATTTCATAAACTATCATTAGCCTAGCACTGCCAGCTGCAGCGCTGTGCTAACGGGATGTTTAAATGTAGCCTCTGTGATCATGCCTTCCTATTACTGATTTAGATGCCTTAAAAATTAAAAGGTAAACTGTTAATCTCATCATTGCTGGTAATGCCACTGAATTAATTCTCCATACCTTTATGTCCACAGGAACTTGACCTTGCTAGCCAACCTCCTTAGCGTAGCTGGCAATGAAGGCCCTGTGATCAACGCTCAGAGAAGGCAGCTGATTTGGTGGGGGGAGGAGTAGCTCAGTGGCTGGAGCATTTGCCCCCTGCCCCCACAAACCCAAGGTTATAAATTCAATACTTGATGATGCCATTTAGGGATTGGGCAAAAAGATGCCAAGGAGGGTGCTTTGCCCTGCCAAGAGGGCAGGGGACTGGAATAGATGAGTTCCCTTCCAGTTCTAGGAGATGCATATCTCTAATCACTTCCAAAAAAACCCTCATTGCCTCCTGTGCAGCCTAATGAGGAGCTGGCTCAAGATTAATTTCTTCACTAGGCACCAGCTACATCTTGGTACCTTGCTGACCACCAGTATTTGACATTCCCCTATTCTGGGTACCATAACCCAGGTGGCTGATAAGCAAGATGGGAGGTGGGGCTGGGTCCATGCCTGCTGGAAGGAACAGGGACTCATGTGGAAGGCAGGGTAGAAGGTGGGGGAACTGGGGATAGCTTCCCACAGCTGCTCCTTCAGTGTTAGCTGGAGTGTGTCACCCAGGGGCTCCAGCAGCAATTTAAAGGTTCCTAGATTCCAGTTGCCACTACTGCCACAGTAGCAGCAGCTAGGATCCCTGGGCCCCTTTAAATTGATGGGTTTTGGGGTAGCAGTCTCCTTCCAACCCCCATCCCTCTGCACTGTGAGTGGGTCTGACTATACTACACAGAGAATGATTCACCTGTCTCTCCACTTGTTCTCCAAGTCTTTCTTCATTTCATATTATTTACTAATATCAGCAGAACCCTACACAATATATTAATGTATTTGCTAATGATAACATGGATATTACCTTGTTTTTGAGTGTCTATTCTGATCCAGGTTTGAAACAGGTTCAGTCAACAAGACAAGCATTACAGACCTGATTCTCTCCTGATGAAATTAATACAATAGTTCAGATTATGTCCTTTGTTTTCTGGCATCACTTTTAACACCTCTTTTAGGTCAGGCCACTTCATTTTTAATTCTTCCATAACTCTCAATTTTGGAAACATCATTTACAGCCAAATAGCACTCTTTCTTTTTTAAATGCTTCTGTGACTAACATAGTATATTGTATGTTACATTTGTTTCCTTTGAGACATTTCTCAGGACTACTCAAAGGCACTCCTGCTTCTTGGCCTGGAGCATAAAGAAAATCATGTTTCTAATAATGGTGTTTGCTTGGGAATATCAAAGTGCTAAATATGCTAATTGAAAATAAATACGTAGGATGCCCATGTAATAGCCTTGGACGGATTCGTTAGAAAATTGTTCAGTATAACAACATACTTTAGCATTCTTAGTTATTTCTAAGATGTCATTATATGTATCACACTGCTAGATTTTTAAGATTGCCTTTGTAAGTTATTATTAGGAAGAACAGTCATAGTTTGGATAGTTTTTTCTGTGTGTAACAAATTCCAGTATTTTAAATACAATTGTTCAAAACCACATTTTTCCAGATTTTGGGCTGAGATGGTATGCAAATGAAAATGTTTCAGAAAAATAATATACTATCTGAGCATTCACTCAACATACATCCCCCTCTCTGGTCTAACTTGTTTTTTCCTCTTTTGGTAAGTACTATTGATACTGGGCCATTTCCACCTTGCTGAATAGACCTTGTCAGCTCTGGCCCTCCCTTTTACTGAGACCCCATTCTTTAAATACCCCTTTGAAACCCGCCCCCCCAACTCATGCATCTGATGAAGCGGGGCTTTGCCCACAAAAGCTTATGCTCCAAAATATCTGTTAGTCCATAAGGTGCCACAAGACTTCCTGTTGTTCTCTAGACTTAAATTGAACCATATTTAAGTTATATATGCCTGGGTGTTAGTTAGTTAGCTTGTTTTGTTTGTTTTAGTGTGTTTCAATTTTGTGCCTCTCCAAGCATCTTGCTTTCTGGTGCAACCTGAAGCAGGAATGCTGAAATAGCATACCAAATATCTTCTTATTGTTCATCCAGCTGGGATAGAGGCAGGAAGTAAATCTTGCAGGAAGGCACCCTCTCAGAAGATTTCTGGTTCAAAGACCCTTTTCTACAAACAGTTATGGATATCAGAATTAAGCATGTCACACATAATTGAGCTGTGTGTCAACTGCTTGCAGAATCAGGGCCCAAAGCTGCAGTCCTCAATGGTCCAAGATAATCATCACTGATCAATACCATCAAAGCTTCTCAGATTTATCCACCCCTACAAAAGCCAATACTAATCTGCATTTTGAAAATGCTGTTTTTCCTGTTGCTGTTTAGTCAGTCAACTTGTCCCACTGTGAAATTTGCAATGCACAATAAATGTTAAAATATTAGCTATAAAGATGTACTGCAACTCAGAGAAAAATTAAAAAAATGTGTTCTTCTCCCTTTGTAGTGCACACCAAACACGTATTGCTAATGAGAGAGATGCCCAGAGTGAGGGGAAAATAAACTCTGGGATCCAGTGGCAAGATTAATTTCCCTTTCCTATGCAGAAAATTCATTTTCCCTAAACAGTGCCTCTAAAAGACATGCTTCGCCTAACCCTATTTCTTCCACAGCTTGCTGTTATGTATTTTTAGGTCTGCTCTCTGTGGTGCTTATTTGAAATTTCTGGTACCCCTTCTGAGTACGTTGTAAAATGGTTCCAGGTTTCATAAGACTGGAATGGGAAGAATTTATTCTGGGATGGGTACTTTTATTTTATTTTATTTTATTTTATTTTTATGTACAAAGTTATTTGTGAAATTCTAGGAATAAGCCAGATGCTGTAATTTGAAAGTCGTAATCTCTCTGCTATTCAGAGACTCACAGATCTTACAGTCACAAGCCTTCTCTATTTTGGGGGTCAAGTAACATCAGGTCTCATGTCAGCTTCCACATATAATTACTAAAGGATACAATCTGTTTCTTGCTACAGCTCTGTTACACAACTGTAGCAGTATATAGATGCTGTGGCACTTGATAGCTGAGGATTGCCCTCTTTAGGGGAATCCCTGAACAACATACTATGGACTGTATCAGAATCCACATTTCTTTGTTTCATGCCTGATGACTGGGGGGTCTCAGGGAGGTAGGAAGGGCAAAGGGGGCAATTGCCCTAGGGCCCAGGAATTCCCAGCAGTCCTAGGCTGCCACCTGCCACCACTGTTGCTGATACAGTGATCTCTGGAGGCCTTGAGCCTATATGTAGTAATTAAATATGTTGAAAATATGGTTTGAGAACACTGTTATGCATGTGCAAAATATAGGGCAGGTAGACCAACAAAATGTGAAATAGATTCTATCATGTAGTACTTACTGAAACATATTAACAAATGCTACAAAAGATGGTGTCAAGGGCTTAAAGGCTTCTAAAAAGTAACAATTTTAATAACTTCAGTAAGGCCTACAGCCACACTACCAAGTTATTTCAAATTAACACCTGTTTCAAACACACTAGCTCCCTCCTTTCAGAAGGGACATGTTAATGAGGGGTTTTGGAAAATGCTAATATGGTGCTGCCGGGAATATGGAGCACCTTATTAGCATAATGGTGACCACACACAATTCGAAAGTGCCACTTTCTAAATGCATGCTGCCCCCTGTAGCCTAGGGGCCTTTCAAAATCACCCCCTGATTTCAAAACCCCTTTCAGAAAGTCCCCATCTACACAGGTCATGTGCATTCCAAAAATGGCACTTTTGAATCATGCACAGTTACCATTATGCTAATGAGGCACTGCATATTGCTGTCAGGACCTCTTTAGCATATTCAAACTGCCTCATTAACATGCCCCCTCCAAAAGGAGGAGGCATGTGTAGACACAGCCTTTGGCCATTTCTACACATGCCACTTTCTCTGAAAGTGGCATGCTAATAAACAGCCTGAAATATGCTAATAAGGTGTGGATGTAAATTCCCAGCACCTCATTAGCATAAGGTCACATGATTTGGAGTCCAGAAGAAACTCTTCTGGACTCCAAAACAGTGTGTAGAAGCACAGCCCCTTGGGGATCTTCCAGAAAGAAGTCCTCCTTCCGGAGGCCCCTTCTTCCCAAACATTTTCAGATAAAGTGGCATGTGCAGAAACGGCCTTCGTGAATAGCAAATCTATTTTGAAATAGCTATTCTGGAATAGCTTATTTTGAAATAGAGCTTCTGTGTAGATGTAGCCTGGAAGCCCAAAAAAGCTGTCTTGACGCATTTTAAAATTTGTCGTCTTATGTGTTAACTTTAAAGTTCACAACACTTTCAAAGGAGAAGGTCTAGCTTTCTTTATCTTCTAATGCTCCTGTTTTTATATATATGACATTTTTTATCTTCTGTTTTCTGCATTCTTAACATGAGATGCAAAGCAAATAAAATCCTAAGGGAAACTGAACACAAAAGACTGTTTTGCTGTCCTAATTTTGGATCTCTTTAAATCAACAAAAAAGCTCTGAAAACTGTGCAACTGAAAGATTTTACCATTAATCCACTCCCTTTGTCCCTTTGTATGTCATCCCTTTCTCTGTGCTGTGTACACTAATTTGCATGGGTTAAAATTTCAGACTAAATCCAGCCAGCCTTCCACACTGAAAACCATACATAGCTCAAAAGGTGTATTCTATGGAAATGTATTGGCTGTTCCCAGTGCAGAGGGATAATTAAGCAGGATAATTACCTAGTTTATGTGTAAAAATTAATTTCCCTAAATCTTTAGGTTTCAAAGTTTATTCTGATGCCTATGACACTGATGCATATCTTAATGGTATGTAATTATGAAGCACAGGATGCAGATCTTGGGTCATTTGATTCATCAAACACTGCTCCATTAGGGAATTAATTCTACTCCCATTGATATCAGAACTAAATATCAGTTGTAGTGGTATTAAGAACTGAATGAGTCAAAGTTTTATGTAATTTTTATTGCAGTCATTCACACTGAAGTCAATGGGAGTTCTGAATGTGTAAGTCTCGTAGGGCGAGACATACCACATCAGTGCAACTTCCTGATAGATAGTCGTGTTTTTCTGTGAGCAGCATGAAAATCAGATTTTGTCCTGGAGACTTTGAACAACAGAGCTCCTGACTGGTAATCAGAATTTCAGAAATCTATGGCTTCACTTCCACTCGCTATGTGAAAAAATAACTTAAGTAGTTGTACATTATCACTCCTTCACCAACAGGTGAAGCATATTTTATGTCCACCTGAACTTCCAGTTATGATGCTATGCAGCATCTGCAAATGATTAACATGTCAGTGATAACTGTTACTTACCCACAAAGGACTGCAAATATAATTAACAGCATTGTATGACTCTTGTGCCAGATCCAGCACCCTTCAGAGTCAGTGGGGCTCCTTCAGTGGGTGGTGGAACAGTGCCCAAATCCATATTCATGCATTTTCCTTTGCCTTTTCTCCTCAGGGTTTGGCCCTGATGTCAGAATTATGAAACCATATGAGGCTTGTCTACACTGCCATCTTCCTTTGAAGGAAGGATGGTAATTAGGTTGTTGGGAGTTTACTAGTGAAGTGCTGCTGTGCATAGGCAGCACTTCATTAAGCAAATTCCCACCCCTCCCTGTGGCAACTTCAAAGTTTTAAACTTCGAAGTACCAGCACACGTCTAGCTGCGGCTCACCCACCGGTACTTTGAAGTGCCGGGGCAACTTCAAAGTCCCCTTACTCCTTCGAAGTGCCAGCGGAAGAGCCGCGGCTAGACGTGTGCCAGTACTTCGAAGTTTATAACTTCAAAGTTGCCACAGGGGGGGAATTTGCTTAATGAAGTGCTGCCTATGCACAGCAGCACTTCATTAGTAAACTCCCAACACCCTAATTACCACCCTTCAAAGGAAGGTGATACTGTAGACAAGCCCATAGATGAGTAAAAAAAACTTATAGCTGTGTTTAACCACTAAGAATACACCGAAGACCCATTGACTTTAATAGAACTTAGTTCATCTTAAAGTTAAGCATGAGTTAAGCACTTGCATTTGTTCATGACATACGGAGTTAGAAATAAAACTGGTACAATATAATGCCACTCTCCCTCTCAAAATCCAGAAATGTAACATACAACAACCAAATTCAGAGAGATTAAACAGGCTGCTAAGGCAGTAAGACAGAGTGGTTATATCTTCACTACAGAGATCTTTCAGAAGTTCTTCCAGAAAATCTCTTCCAAAAAACCAACAATCTTCTTTTGAAAAATTATGTCCACACATGAAAAAGCGGGTGAAAAGATTGATCCACTCTTTTGATAGCGAGCATCCACATAGCCCCTGTTTTTTGAAAAAATGGGCCAGGGATTGAAAAATCTGATACCCTAAGTACTGCTCTTTTGAAAAAAGAGCCTGGACAGCATCTACACGTGCTTTTTTTTGAAAGAAGGAGATCTTCCTGATCCAGGAATGGAAGAGAGCTTATGGAAGAAGAGTCGTGTTCTTTTGATTTGGGATCGAAAGAGTGCATTTTGTGTGTTACATGCTGCGTGTTCTTCCAAAAAAGGGCTGGATTTTCTGAAAGAACTTGCTAGTGTAGACACAGACAATGAAACTCATCTGTTTGAAACTAGTTCTGTTTCAGCTTAACTGCTGAGAACCCTGATTGCATACTTCTCTTGGAGTCCTCTAACCTCCAGGGATGGTCAGGAAACCCTTTATAATGTAAAGTGACGGCTTGTAATTTCAACAAAATTTTCAGTACATTACAATATGCTTGCCTGAAACTGAGTAAATTAAGAGCCATGAAAGATATTCACATTTAAGTTAAAAGAAGAGCCTTACTGGTCTGTCAACTTTAAAATAATATATTATTTTAATGCATACATATTGACTCCAATGTTACAGAAATGCAGCTATGCACATATATACAATGTTCTTCCCACTTTTAGACAAATGTATAATGTAATTAAAAATGTTGGAAGTATATTTCTTTATCTTTCCTTAAATTTAAAAAAAAAGTCTAATAGGATTATTTACTCTTCTATGTGAATCATCATGCTGAAATAAACAAAGGAAACACAATTATTTGACTGTGATAACCTCTATATTCAATTCAGCTGGCTTCTGGGCATTAACTAGAAAAACAGCTTCCTGTACTAAATATAATAGTTTTAAACTCCTGTGGACAGCAGCCAAACATGATGTAGCTGAAGAAACACTGCATGTACATAATATTGTATAACAGACTCTATCTTTATTGCACTGTGCAGTAGAGTGCAGTAAATTAGAAACATAAGACATTAAAGAAAGAGCATCATAAATGTTGAGTGCAAGCACTGTTCATATTCCGTTCCAGTTACGAGCATCCAGTGTTCACTGGATTTATTGAAGAATTATATTAAATGGTCAAAAAAGTAGCACGAGCGTTTGCCTGATTATGTCTACATCTACATATACCTTCACCAACTCAATTGTACGAGTATCATTCTGTAATTTTTCCTTGGGCAGCGTATATTCCAGAGGTGCTTATTTTCTTCTCAGGCCCTATCTGATAACACTAGACTGTTAATAATTTGAGATTTTTATCTCCCACCAGCTTCAGGAGTGTGAGTGGACCATAATGTTTCCATCAGGGTAAAGACCTTTCAGAACAATTGAAGTAAACACATTATTTGTTAAAATGGTTTAAGTCTCCTGTTAGGGCTGCCACTATTTAAGTCATTATCCACTATGCTGTCACTAATGTGGTCCCATTGCCAAAATTCTTTAATCTTTCAACATATGTGAGAAGCTTAAGTGCAGTTTCCTTACATACTATTATAGGTAGTTTAACCATTTGTTTTCATTCAGTAGCTTCCTCTTCCCTCTTCACATCCTAATACATGTATCATCTCCACATAAGTCTGGAGTTTCTATAGCTTGCATGTGGTTTCTTACATCAAGGTTTGTCAGTACAGAGTTCAAGAAAATTAGATTTACTTGCCATCTCTCCTAGTTCTGCTGAAAGCAGGTAGTTTTCTTACCTAATTTCTGAAAAATTGTCCTCCTTTAACTTTTATAGTTTGGAGCTCTTCGAATTAGTTGCTTGGGGGGTTACCATAAATTACAGACACATCTTTATGTTCTAATGTACGTGCAGGACTACCCATGATCCCATGACATGCCAAATGAAAGAGGACACAAGGATCCATTAAAACCATAAAAGTCCCCCTCGTTGTTTTGAGCTGTATTTTGAGGAAATACATCACATAATCTCCCCTAGAAATTCAGATCTCTCCTAAGCAAAGTGAGCAGCTGTACAAAGGCAAAAAATGTGAGCCACATGGGCAGACTACCTAGTAACTAGAAGAGATACTTTGATTCACACGTACTGTAAAATAAAAACAAAATATGAAATCATGACCCATTGAATTCAACGGCAAAACTCCCTGGCTGTGTCTAGACTAGCCCCCAACTTTGAAGGGGACATAGTAATTAGGGCGTTGGATGATTCCTAATGAAGTGCTACGGTGTATATGCAGCACTTAATTAGGGTAAATCTCCCCTGTGGCAACTTCTAAGTGCCAGCTAGTACTTGAAGAGTAAGGGGACTTTGAAGTAGCACGGGCAGTAGTAGCGGCTGACCTGTGGCTAAACGCAAACTGGCACTTGAAAGTTTCATACTTCAAGGTTGCCACGGGGGAGATTTAGCCTAATGAAGTGCTGCATATGCACTGCAGCACTTCATTAGCAATCTCCCAACACCCTAATTACCATGCCCCCTTAGAAGTTGGGGTCTAGTCTAGACACAGACCTGTGACATAAATAGAGCCAAGGTACCCCCACACCTGCAAAATACATAGCAGAGTGCAGAATACGTAGTTTTTATTTGTTTGTTTTGTCTCTGGGCTTGATTACTCTATTAAAAAAAAGAAAAAAACTGGTCACATAGCACTTGCTGTTCTTGTTTCCATCTGCTAAATCACTATTATTAAAAGTACCCTCAATATCTCAGTATAATTCTTCCACGTACGACACTGACATAATCTCCAAATAGGAAGTGTATGATTGTCCATGTGAAGGTGGTCTTCTGCATATTTGTAGGTTTTAAGGCCAGAAAGGACCACTCATTTCAGTGATGCAGTTTGACTTTCTTGCACAGTGTACACCACTAATCCCTAGATAATTCCCAAATATTTGAGGTGAAAGGCTCTGTATCATATTCCATTTTATTTTAGCCCCCCCATGCTCTCATATCTCCAGCTACTTTCTCGTAATCCCTCCCTATGCCCACCTCATCTCCATTCTTAAAGGACAACATCTCCCGAAGCTCCACTTCTTTGGCTTAGTTCCCAGTGTCTTCATTTTCCAAACATCTATTGAAGAGCAGATCAAAAAGTACCAGCATCTCTGATGGGTCCGAAAAGGTTGTCAAAGGATAGTTTATAATCTCCTCATCTGTAAACTCAATGGAATGTCCATCCCAGTGATCTACTCTTTATGTGATCCATGAGGTATTTTCTCAGAGCTAGATTGTGCCATGATTCTATACAGCAGTAGGGGGGGAGTAGAAGGAAAATGTAAGGATTCCCTTCATCCTGTCTTATGGCAATGTGAATTGACATCTCTATTATTTAATGTGGGTCAGTCTATGCCCAGGAGACTCCCTGCTCCAAGGAACAACTAGGTGAAGAAAGGGTAATATGAGCTAGATAAAAAAAGTGATTGGTTATCTTCCAGTCACATGATTCAAATAACAAAATTTAAATTTTGTGGCATCGCAGAACCTTACACACTTTACTGTCCCTATTTCCTCAGTCCCCGCAAATTCCAATTGCTGGTCTTTGTTATGCCACTGAGTCAAGAGCACCAATTGTTCCTAATTCTTTTAACCTTTTTCTTCATGGCTGTCTCTGCACAGGCCACTTCCTTCAGAAGTGGCATGCTAATACACGGAGCAAAAGATGCTAATGAGGCATGGATGCAAATTCCCTGTGCCTCATTAGCATAATGTCACGTGATTTGGAGTCCAGAAGACCATTCTTCTGGACTCCAAAATGCCGTGAAGAAGCGTGGCCCCTGGGGTGCTTCTGGAAGAAAGTCTGCCTACCGAAGGTCCCCTCTTCCCAAAAATTTTCAGGAAGAAAGGGCCTCCACAAGAAGGACTTCCTTCCAGAAGCCCTCCCAGGGCCACGCTTCTACATGGTGTTTTGGAGTCCGAAAGAACAATCTTCCGGACTCCAAATCGTTTAATGTTATGCTAATGAGGTGCAGGAAATTTGCATCCATGCCTCATTAGCATCTTTCGCTCCGTGTATTAGCATGCCACTTCCGAAGGAAGTGGCCTGTGTAGAACGGGCACGTGGCATTAACCATTTCAACACAGTGTTGTAGAAGAAAGAAAAAGCAGTCAAGTAGAACTTTAAAGACTAGCAAAATAATTTATTAGATGAGCTTTTGTGGGACAGACCCACTTCTTCAGGCCATAGCCATACCAGAACAGACTCAATATTAAAGGCACAGAGAACCAAAAACAGTAAGTACCTTTAATATTGAGTCTGTTCTGGTATGGCTATGGTCTGAAGAAGTGGGTCTGTCCCACAAAAGCTCACCTAAATTTTGCTAGTCTTTAAAGTGCTACTTGACTGCTTTTTGTTTTGATAGTATATAGACTAGCACGGCTCCCTCTCTGTTACTGTAGAAGAAAGACTGATTTATAGTATATAAGAATTCAGTTCCAATACAAGGAGATTGGGTGGAGACATTATAGTAAAAATAAAAGGGAAAGTCTCCATCCACCTCCAAGATGTATACATTATAACATGTTTCCACAGTTGGTATAGGCTTTTTTATTTTATACTTGGATAAAAAATACTACAGATTATTATATCATAAAATATGAAGACCTTACTTTGCACCAGTTTACCGTGAGCCTCAGTTTCTCACTTTCATATTCTAAACTTAACATTGGGTCTCCCTACTTCCTTTCATTGAATGACAGCTTTCAGATATCTTTCATGTTAAAGACTTACATTTGTTTATCAGCTAATTAGCCATTAGAAGATTTCTCTCTTTCCAGGTTTAATGAAGTGAACTGACAAACAAAAAAATAAATTGCTGCGCTATTCATTGCATCTTGAAAAGTGAAAATAAAGACTTTATCATAAAAGGACAACTTGATAATGAAATACACAATTTATACTTTCATGAGTTCTGCTCTGACCATTTAAATTAATTGATTTGCTGTTTTAATTGGACTCATACAGCCTTTTGGGAGGGGGCTCTGTTTAATGATAATGAGCCATATTTTCTAGGCAGTTATTTATTAATGTAATCAACTATAAAAACATAAATATTAAATGAGAAAAACAGCATTAAATTATTCGTTAGTAAAACCCCATATGGATTATACAGTCTAGTGAGAATAAGTCATAAAGACAGTAACTTCTATACAAGGAAAATGAGAAACTACGGTAATGAACATCTAAATATGCCACACATTATAGGAATTAAAGCAAAGTGAGCCAGAGTCATACCTGGTGTAAATTAATATTTCTTTAAACTCAGTAGAGATTATCTGATTTATATTAGTTTATGTTCCAGAACAAAATATGTTCATTTTGTTGGTATTATGCTTTCTAGGTTTTCTTAATAAAAAGAAAGACATATAACTAAAATATGCCATGCTTCAATTTAATTTGTCTAACACATCTTTCAGCTTAAAGCTGTATCAGAAAAAAAATAGAATGATGTTTTCCTTTTAGTCACTTTTGGATAATTTCACCAAAACTGCCATGAAATATAAATCCTTTTTCTTTGTGAAAAACTGCTCTTTGGAGTCAGATAGGGATCATACCGAAAGTCAATTTAGAAAGACAGCTTGATGTGACAATGTGTTCCCATTTCACCATTTTTCTTGCCATTTCAAAGTTCATTATTGCACTAAAAGAGAAGGTCATGAGAACATAAGAACATAAGAATGGCCATACTGGGTCAGACCAAAGGTCCATCTAGCCCAGTATCCTGTCTGCCGACAGTAGCCAATGCCAGGTGCCCCAGAGGAAGTGAACCGAAGACAATGATCAAGCGATTTGTCTCCTGCCACCCATCTCCCGCCTTCGACAAAAGGCTAGGCACCATACCTTACCCCTTGTTAATAGCCATCTATGGATCTAACCTCCAAATATGTATCGAGCTCTTTTTTAAACTCTGTTAGAGTCCTGGCCTTCACAGTGTCCTCTGGTGAGGAGTTCCACAGGTTGACTGTGTGCTGTGTGAAGAAAAACTTTCTTTTATTAGTTTTGAACCTGCTACCCATTAATTTCATTTAGTGTCCTCTAGTTCTTATATTATGGGAACAAGTAAATAACTTTTCTGTATTCACTTTCTCCACACCATTCATGATTTTATATACCTCTATCATACCGCCCCTCAGTCTCCTCTTTTCTAGACTGAAAAGTCCCGGTCTCTCTAGCCTCTCCTCATATGGGACCGATTACAAACCGTTAATCATTTTAGTTGCCCTTTTCTGAGCCTTTTCTAATGCCGATATATCTTTTTTGAGGTGAGGAGACCACATCTGCATGCAGTACTCAGGATGTGGGTGTACCATAGTTTTATATAGGGAAAGTAAGATATTCTTCATCTTATTTTCTATCCCTTTTTTAATTATTCCTAACATCCTATTTGCTTTACTGACTGCCACTGAATACTGCATGGATGTTTTCAGAGAACTATCCACTATAATTCCAAGATCCCTTTCCTGATTTGTTGTAGCTAAATTTGCCCCCATCATATCGTATGTATAATTGGGGTTATTTTTCCCAATGTGCATTACCTTACACTTACCCACATTAAATTTCATTTGCCATTTTGCTGCCCAATCACTCAGTTTGCTGAGATCTTTTTGAAGTTCTTCACAGTCTGCTTTGGTTTTGACTATCCTGAACAGTTTGGGGTCATCTGCAAACTTTGTCACCTCACTGCTTATCCCTTTCTCTAGATCATTGACGAATATGTTGAACAAGATTGGTCCCAGGACTGACCCTTGGGGAATGCCACTAGTTACCCCCTTCCATTGTGAAAATTTACCACTTATTCTTACCCTTTGTTTCCTGTCTTTTAACCAGTTTCCAATCCATGAAAGGATCTTTCCTCCTATCCCATGACCACCTAATTTACATAAGAGCCTTTGGTGAGGGACCATGTCAAAGGCTTTCTGGAAATCTAAGTATACTATGTCTACTGGATCCCCCCGTCCGCATCCTAGTTAACCCCTTCAAAGAATCACAGAATCATAGGGCTGGAAGGGACCTCAGGAGGTCATCTAGTCCAGGCCCCTGCTTCAAGCAGGATCAACCCCTACTAAGTCGTCCCAGCCAGGACCTTGTCCAGCCGGGACTTAAGAACCTCAAGGGATGGAGAATCCACCACCTCCTTAGGCAACTCATTCCAATGCTTCACCACCAGCCTGGTGAAGAAGTTTTTCCTAATATCTAACCTACACCTTTCCCTCTTCAACTTTTGACCATTACTCCTTGTTCTGCCATCAGACACCACTGAGAACAATTTCTCACCGTCCTCTTTAGAGCTCCCCTTCAGGAAGTTGAAGGCTGCTATTAAATCACCTCTAAGTCTTCTCTTCTGTAAACTAAACAAGCCCAAATCCCTCAGCCTATCCTCATAGGTCTTGTGCTCCAGACCCTTAATCATTTTTGTTGCCCTTCGCTGAACCTGCTCCAGCAAATCCACATCCTTTTTATACTGGGGGGCCCAAATATTCCAGATGTGGCCTCACCAGTGCTGAATAAAGAGGAATAACTACTTCCCTAGATCAGCTCGAAATGCTCCTCCTAATGCACCCCAGTATACCATTAGCTTTCTTGGCTACAAGGGCACACTGTTTACTCATATCCAGCCTTTCATCCACCATAACCCCTAGGTCCCTTTCCATCGTACTGCTGCTGAGCCAGTCGGTCCCCAGCCTGTATCAATGTTTGGGATTCTTCCGCCCCAGGTGCAGGACTCTACACTTCTCCTTATTGAACCGCATCAGATTTCTTTTGGCCCAGTCCTCCAATTTATCCAGGTCCCTCTGGATTCTCTCTCTACCCTCCAACTTATCTACCTCTCCCCCTAGTTTTGTGTCATCTGCAAACTTGCTGACGGTGCAACCCGATCCCTCATCCAGGTCATTAATAAAGATGTTGAATAACACTGGCCCCAGAACTGAGCCTTGCGGCACTCCGTTTGAAACAGACCGCCATCCAGATATTGAGCCATTGACCACTACCCGTTGGGCCCGACGATCAAGCCAGCTTTCTATCCATCTTAGAGTCCAAGGATCCAATCCATATTTCCTTAATTTATGGACAAGAATGTTGTGGGAGACTGTATCAAAAGCCTTGCTGAAGTCAAGGTATATCACATCCACTGACTTCCTCATGTCCACAGAGTTTGTTACGTCATCATGGAAACTGATCAGATTGGTGAGGCAGGACTTGCCCCTGGTGAATCCATGTTGGCTACTTTTGATCACTTTCCCCTCTTCCAAGTGCTTCAAAATGGATTCCTTGAGGATTCCCTCCATTATTTTCCCAGGGATTGAGGTAAGGCTGACAGGTCTATAGTTTCCTGGATTGTTCTTCTTTCCTTTTTTGAAGATGGGCACTACGTTTGCCTTCTTCCAGTCATCCAGAGTCTCCCCCGATTTCCAAGAGTCTTCAAGGATAATGGCCAAAGGTTCAGCAATGACCTCTGCCAATTCCCTCAGTAGCCTGGGGTGCATTAAATCCAGACCCATGGACTTGTGCACATCTAGTTTTTCTAGATAGCTCAGAACTTGTTCCTTCCCCACACATGGCTGCCCTCCACCTTCCTGTACTGCATCATCTAGGACCATCATTAGGAAGTTGACTTTGTCTGTGAAGACTGAGGCAAAAAAAGCATTGATTACTTCAGCTTTTCTTGCATCATCTGTCACTAGGTTACCTCCCTCATCCAGTAATGGCCCCACAACTTCTCTGATAACCTGTTTATTGTTCACATGCTTGTGGAAAGCCTTCTTGTTACTCTTCACATCCCCTGCCAGCTGCCGTTCCAATTGTGCTTTCGCTTTCCTGATTACTGCCCAACATTCTCCAACTGTATGTTTATACTCCTTCTTAGTCAACTGTCCACGTTTCCATTTCTTGTATGCATCCTTTTTGAACTTAAGCTGATTAAGGATTTCCCTGTTAAGCCAAGCTGGTTGCCTACCATGTTTGCATTTCTTACTACACAGAGGGATTGTTTGTTCCTGTGCCTTCAGTAAGACCTCTTTAAAATACTTCCAGTTCTCTTCAACTCTTTTCCCCTTCACTTTCATTTCCCAAGGGATCCTGCTCATCTGAGCCGTGTCTACACATGCACGCTACTTCAAAGTAGCGGCACTAACTTCGAAATAGCTCCCGTCATAGCTACACACGTCAGGTGCTATTATGAAGTTAACTTCAACGTTAGGCGGCGAGACGTCGAAGTCGCTAACCCCATGAGGGGATAGGAATAGCGCCCTACTTCGACGTTCAACATCGAAGTAGGGACTGTGTAGTCGTTGCACGTCCCGCAACTTTGAAATAGCGGGGTCCGCCATGGCGGCCATCAGCTGAGGGGTTGAGAGACGCTCTCTCTCCAGCCCCTGCGGGGCTCTATGGTCACCGTGGGCAGCAGCCCTTAGCCCAGGGCTTCTGGCTGCTGCTGCCGCAGCTGGGGATCCATGCTGCAGGCACAGGGTCTGCAACCAGTTGTCGGCTCTGTGGATCTTGTGTTGTTTAGTGCAACTGTGTCTGGGAGGGGCCCTTTAAGGGAGTGGCTTGCTGTTGAGTCTGCCTTGTGACCCTGTCTGCAGCTGTGCCTGGCACCCTTATTTCGATGTGTGCTACTTTGGCGTGTAGATGTTCCCTCGCAGCGCCTATTTCGATGTGGTGCTGCGCAACGTCGAAGTTGAACATCGACGTTGCCAGCCCTGGAGGACGTGTAGACGTTATTCATTGAAATAGACTATTTCGATGTTGCTACATCGAAATAAGCTATTTCGATGTAGGCTTCACGTGTAGACGTAGCCTTAGGGAGTCAAAGTATGCTGTTCTGAAATCAAGGGTCCGTATGTTACTGCTCACCCTTCTTCCTTTTGTCCGGATCCTGAAATCTATGATCTCATGGTCGCTGCAGTCCAGGTTCCCCCCCACTTCTATTTCTTCCACTTGTTCCTCTCTGTTTGTGAGCAAAAGGTCAAGTTGTGCACGGCCCCTGGTTGGTTCCTTCAGCACTTGTACCAAGAAGTTATCCCCAGTAGTTTCCAAAAACTTCCTGTATTGTCTGTGTGCTGCTGTACTGGTCTCCCAACAAATGTCTGGATGATTAAAGTCTCCCATGAGAACCAGGGCCTGTGATTTGGAAGCTTACTGTAATAGATTAGTAAGACACGACTTCGCTTTACAGAAACCATGTTGACTTTTGCTCAACAAATTATGTTCCTCTACGTGTCTGACAATTTTATTCTTTACTATTGTTTCTACTGATTTGCCCGGTACTGAAGTTAGACTTACCACTCTATAATTGCTAGGGTCTCCTTTAGAGCCCTTTTTAAATATTGGTGTTATATTAGCTGTCTTCCAGTCATTAAGTACCAAAGCTGTTAGCAGTCAATGGCTCAATGTCTGGTTGGTAGTTGGTTTCAAGTGGAGTGCCCCAGGGATCAGTTGTAGGGCCAGTACTCTTCAACATCTTTATTTCTGACCTGGAAGAGATGATGGATTGCACCCTCAGCAAATTTGCAGATGACACTAAGCTAGGGGGTCAAGTAGATACATTGGAGTTCAGGGATAGGGTACAGAGTGCCCTACACAAATTGTAGGAGTGGGCCAAATGAAATGTGATGAGGTTCGACAAGGAGAAGTGCAGAGTCCTGCACTTGGGATGGAAGAATCCCAAGCACTTTTAAAGGCTGTGGGCTGACTGGCTAAGTAGAAGTGCAGCAGAAAAGGACCTGGAGAATACAGTGGAGGCTGGATATGAGTTAACAGTGTTTCCTTGTAGCCAAGAAGGCTAATGGCATATTGGGGTTGTGGCAAGGCTGGCCAGGCTCCTGGGCTCCAGGCCTCTAGTTAGTGTACTATCCCCTGGCCCAGACACCGCCGTCCTTCATGAGGAGGGGGAAGGGGGAAGATCTAGAGAAGTTATTATTTCCCTCTACTCTGCACTGATGAGGCCATATATGGAGTATTGCATCCAGTTCTGGACTCCCATTATAGAAAGGATGTGGATGAATTGGAGTCGGTTCATTGGAGGGCAATGAAAATTATTAAGAGGCTGGCACACATGCCCTATGGGGAGTGGCTGAGAGATTTGGTCCTATTTAGTTTGCAGAAGAGAAGACTGAGGGGCATTTTGGTAGCAGCCTACAGCTTCCTGAAAGGGGACTGTAAAGGGGATGGAGAGGCTGTTCTCCTTGGTGACAGATGGTAGAATAAGGAGCAATGGTCTGAAGTTACACAGGGAGAGGTGTAGGTTGGATATTAGGAAAAACTATTTCACCAGGAGGGTAGTGAATCACTAGAATGCGTTACTGAGACAGGTGGTAGAATCTCCATCCCTAGAGGATTTTAGGTCCCACTTTGACATAGTACTGTCTGGGATGATTTAGTTGGCGATGATCCTGCTATAGGCAGAAGGATGGACTCAATGACCTCCTGAGGTCCCTTCCAGCCCTAGGATTCTATGATTCTATGATATCCGATTCGAAAAAAATCATGAACAAAGCACATATTAAACTTATCTATCATAAGTGAACACCTTACCTTCTTAAATTCTTATGCATAAATTCAAAACCCAGTTGTATGGAAGAAATTTGGTTGTTTAATGACAGATGGGTAAGCAGTTGTGAGAAAAGTTACTGAGGGAAGAAAACCCAGAAACATAGGGAATTCTAACCAAATCCATTGTGACAAGCTCACTCACAGGGATCCTCTTGAGACTGTCACTATACACGCTGATAAAACCTCTGAGACCATCTACCTGCCCTCTGGGGCCTCCTGCCACTCTATTCTGCTGAGCCACATCTTCCAACCTGCCTCCACTAGTGGCATATAGATAGCTCAGTTCTGGCAAGGCACAGTTGATGGGATTTGCACCAGAATCCAAGTGAACAGCCCCTGTGGGACTTGAACCAATAAATCTGGATTAAACTGTATGAAGTTGTAAACAGAGCAGGCTCAGATTGTCTGTCCTCTTTGTTACACAGAGAGATATGCACAACTGCTTGCCCCACCCAGCAAACAATTATTTGCACTAGATTTATTAGTAAGCATAAATGATTATATTAAGTATAAATATAGGATTTAAGTGGTCATAAGTAATTGCAGACAGTATTCATCTGCAAAAGGGTCCTGATCCAAATCCCAGTGAAGTCAATTAGGGTCTTGAGTAGGCTTTACATGAGGTCAAAAGTTGAGTAGGATTTGTCCCAGTGGCAGAAAATCAGTATAAAGCTTGTAGATGTATCTCTATTTGTTGTCATTTAAGTCCTTTTGCATTTCAGCTGTCACTCCTGCAAACCCCATGATGCTGTCGTTAGCATTTGTAGACACTTTGAGATCCTCACAGTGAGGACATGCTGTACAAGTGCACAGTGTTCTTATTTCAGAGTTGTTGTCGGGCAGATGTGGCATTTTCTTCCCAATAGAACACAGGTGGCATTTAGCCAACAATTTTTACCATTACCACAATCATTTTCGTAACAATTTCAGTTGGTCTTTAGGGATGCAGGTTTTTACAATCCAATGAATTACATTTTTATCCTCTTTTTAGCAATCATTTGTTAGTTCCAAATATCTTATCATGGAAATGTGATGAGACAACAGATGGGAAATAAACCCAAACAAACTAAATGTTACTTGTAAAACTTAAAATAGGGATGGAGATTGCCATTTGGCTATGAGATAATCTGCGGGCTATAAATAACATAAAACATTCTCCAGTAGTTATAGTTACTAATTTATTGCAAGTTCTTTTTTCTCAGATTATAGTTTCTTCTGTCTCAGATCCTGAGGAATGCAGCATAGCCAAATTGTTGGTTCTGATCTTATTGGATATCACTTGCAAATTCTTTTTTTTTTATGTTAGGTCAATACACATCAGACAGCAACATAATTTTTAAGGTGTCTTTTTAAAAATCTGAAATGCATGTAGGACTTGGGTTCTTTTTTTCTTTCCTACTTACTTCACTGTTCATGTCTCTTCTGTCCCCAGAAACTACACTATCCTCTCTGTTGTGTTCTATATGTCTATAATTTACAAGGTACAGTGATGTAAATATACTACAAAGAAAAGCTCACAGTAATGCTTGTTTAAAGAAGTTGTCCTTTTTTTGTAGTAATTTTCCATTATTTGTATGTGTATATTTTTAATTGTGAGTGCTGAAGTACGACTGAAGCAGAATATAGCCACTGCCTTCAATACTATGAGAGTTGACAAAGTCCAGAGATACTGCTCCAGAAAAGGCTGAATTACATAAGGTATCAGACAGCTGGCTGCAAAACGCTCCCCTTCTCGCACCATGCCTCAAGAAAACAAAACCCTGTACACCCAGGTGAACTTTTGGAAAGGAGAACTCTTGTAAAATGGCAATCCTGGAATGCACAGTTATTAAGCTACTGGGCACAGGGCTGTTGTATCAATCCCTTCCATTGAACTAAAACCAACTGATTGGATGGTCGGCTACCAGTCCATCTAATAGCAATTGTACATCTGGAGGTAATCAGAGCTCAGCACACTTTGCTAACCTGACTTTACACGAGGTAAAGCAATCCTCAAGGCTGACAGTGCCTGTGCTCACTTGGGCTACGTCTACGCTACAAGATAAATTCAAAATGATTTATATCAGTTTTCTAATTCTGAAATTTATAAGTTCGAATTTGACCATCCTCACTTCCCTCATGCTCCCCACAAAGTGGAGTCATTGCTGCCACACTCGAATTAGCTAACGTGGACTGTTGCAGTACTGCACTGTGGGAAGCTATCCCACAGCTCCCTCATCCCTGTAGCATTCTGGTTAAAGTCACTGGTCTTGACATCATCTTCACACTTTCCTCATTCCTCTCCTGATCCCTGAAAATATTCTGATCACTGGAAATAATGCAGGGACTCTCAAAGTTTGAAGAAAGAGGATAGAAAAGTCTAGGAAAAAAGAATTTTTGGTCCCCCTTTCCCCCATTACATTGTCAACATGTGTGCAGCGACTGTATTCTCAACGGGCCATCCACTTGTCCAACCTCCCATCATTGCGTGCATGTGATTCCTGAAAATAATACAGGGTGAGAGGAAAGGGGATGGAAAAGTGTAGGAAAAAAGAATTTTTGGTTTCCCTGTACATTATATTGGTACTGGGGAGAGTCGTTGGCTTCCTGGTGCATTATAAGGCTTTGTGCAATCACTCTGTTGTCACCTGACCATCCACTGAGTATCCCACTTCTCTTCATTGCACGTGATCCCTGAAAATAATATAAAAACCTGGACTGCATTTTGAAGTGAGAAGAAAGAAGATAGAAAAGTGTAGGAAAAAAGAATTTTTGATTTCTCCCCTCATTACATTTCTGTTGGCAAGAGTCTTTGGATTTCCAGCGTACTGTTAGGCTTTTGTGCAATGACTGTGTTCTCAACTGGGATCATTAGAACAAAACAGAAGGTGATGGAGGAAGCCCCAAATCTCAATGTTGGGGGATAAATTTCTTTATCCAAATCTTTCTTAAACTGTGATGTCCAGAACTGGATACAGTACTCCAGCTGAGGCCTCATCAGTGCCAAGTACAGTGGAACTCAGGTCTTACCTAAACTTCTCCTGTTAATATGCTCCAAAATGATATTAACCCTTATTTCAATTGCCTCACATTATCGACTCTATTGTTTGTAGTTGTTCATTTGCATTTGTCTTTATTGAATTTCATGTTTGGAAGTCCATTCTTCTGCACCAACACTGATCCATGGAAACCTCTTGAGAGAGAACACAACACCAACCAATGATTTGGGCCTATATTTGAAGATAAGTTACTGCAGACTTTACCTGAATATAGCACTTTGCATATTGTCTAGTAGCAAATGTCATTTAAAAGACTACAACTATAATGCTATTCTTTGAGGATTGTACATGGCTCCAGGAATGAACAATGAAAACTCCTCCTGTACCTCCATGCTGTTGTTAGCATGGTACACCAAGGAAAGAAATGGTCAAAATGAGTGAACAAACCCTGACAAATGACAAATTAGTTTGTGAATGTCAATGACAACAAGTGGGGAAATCTGTTCAAACCACAGATAGAAGATACTTCTCCCCATAATTCTGTCGAAAAGGATTAGCCAGCCAAACACTCTGACTTCCCCTTTGTCCTATTTGAGCCCCAGGCAGCTCATTCTGATCCACAAGTATCTCCTACACAAACACCAAGTGAAAGATGCTGTACCCTAGGTCTATGAAGGAAGACATAACGTATATGTCACGTGCCAGCCAATGACACCAAACAACTTTAATGTCTTTCTCAATCTCTTCTTATACACACTGAATAGGCAGGGTGGCAAGCTCACTGACTGACTGATTGGAAGCTGACTGCCTGACAGAGAAAGGTATATAGTACCACACTGTGGGATCCTCATAAAAGGAGTCAAATAGAATAAATAATCATTGCCAACTTTGGCAACACCTGAAATTAAATAAATAACACGTTACACCCAAAAAACCAAAGATAATCAAGGTGAGTGTGTAGGATCTCTAACTATCATTAGAAGCAAATACTGTACTAATGAGACAATGGAATCTGAACTAAAACACGAACACAACATGTGAATCTCTGGAGACTTCAGAATTGTGACTTTGCCATTATTTTATTCTGTAGGGTTATTAGGCACAAGTTTATTGTCGGTAAATATTAGTGAGTATAATAATGAATCTCTAAAGAGTAGGTTACTAGACTGTTATTGTCACCAGGAAAACGTGGAGCCCTTCAGGCTACTGCAGAAATCATTACACTGTGAAAAAGATTTTTCTTCAATGTGAACGTATGTTCAGTCCCCCCTCGTCTCAAATTGTGGGTAGCTTTTGAAAGGTACCAGGTAACTGATTGTAAGCAGTATGAAATTTTAATTAGCTTTTATGTAAGAGGTCTTCTGCAGGTTCAAGCAAATAATTTTAATGCTTTTGAAATGTTCCATGTGCATCCAGGCAGATTAAGAGAAAATTAAATGAAATTGTATACAGAGGGTTAATGAACTGCATTAAGCCCAGAGTACAATTAGGTTTTGAAAATTGGTCATAAACACCTAAAGTAAGTAAGCCAAGATCAAAGCTGAATGAAAGAGGACAGTATAAATTGAATTATTGTTGTGAACTGAGGTCTGAGCTAATAGATGAGGGTCTGTAGTGCCATTCATTGACACTGGAGCAGCAAGTGAGGATTTGTTGGAACTCAGAAGAGGTCAAAGACACATCCATTTTGTCACCTTTAAAAGCGGCCCATATTTCTCAAGAGGTAAGATTTCACCTGGGTTAGCAAACATATTTTGAAGTGAGCCTGTGCTCACAAAAGCTCATGCTCAAAACTTTTCTTTTAGTCTATAAGGTGCTACAGGACCCTTCGTTGCTGTTACAAACATATTTTGTAGACAAGGTCACAGCTTGCCTAGCTCTGATTCTGAGAGTGTTAATCTTCATGTTATATTTTGCTTCATTTTTATAGTGAAATTTCTTTTTGATTTCCAAATAAACTATATTTCATATGATGTAAAAAATAATGATGTTAAGTCCCGTGTTTGTAAACAACTGCTGCTGCATGCTATAGTGGGAAGACTTGCAGTAGGGTCTCAACATTCACAAACCTTAGGTTCTCAAATTCAAGCATTCATGAGCGGCCACAAGTGGCCTCTTCCCCGGGGCACTGGGGCATGGAACTCTGGCAGCCACCACTTCCCAGTGCTCCAGGGTTGAGAGCACTAGTAGCTGCCACTTCCCCAGGGCTCCGGGCAGGGAGCGCCCACAGCCCATGACTTCCTTGGGACCCCAGGCAGGAGCACCAGGAGCCATGGCTTCCCTGGGACCCCAGGCAGGAGCGCTAGCAGCCTCCATTTTCCCCCAGGGCTCCAAACAGGAGCCCCAGCAGCCAGACTCCAGGCAGGAGCAGCTGTTACACAGTGTTCGTGAAATTCAACATTCATGAGGGTTCTCAACACGGAACCCTCGCAAATGTTGAGACCCTACTGTACTTTGAAACAAAAAGAGCAACGAATAAGGAAAAATCTAATTATCTTTGTCAACAAGAGACTAGGTGAGGGTAAAATAGTCAAAATTGCTATTTTCTCCCACGTTTTTAAAGGCTTATTTTGGCTAGCCCTGTGTGCTCACCATGTCTACATCTTACATAACCCATTTTATGCAATCAGAGTAATCCAGATGGGTAACGCTGGGTATATTTACTATGCTTTTTATTTCAGGAACCATCACCAGTAACTTTAACGTTTTTAAGGGTACCATTAACAAAGGAAACCTGCTCACTTAGAAATATAGGGAATGGTTTCTCTTATAACATAGAGACCAGTGAAATATAATTGCATAGGAAAAAATAGTTCTATTTTCCTCCTATTCACCTAATCTGATTGCAAAATGGTGAGACATTTCTTCAAGGTTAAAATAGGATCAAAACATAATTTGAGTTTCCAAATGAATGTTAGACCAACAGTGATTACATGTAATGACATATATATCTGAAGCTCATTATGAGTGATCTGACATGGCAAGTCAGAAGGTCCATTCATTACAAAAATGGCAAAAAGAACTAAAATACATCAGCCCCACCCTCAGCAAAAGTCACAATACTCATTATTTCAACCAAAATGTTTTATAGCATCAATAGTTTTGTTATTAACAGTAACAGGTTACATGTATATCTTGGAAATGAAATACAGAAATACATATTTAAATGTCTCTGTTTGACACAATGCAGTGTGTTTTTAATATTCAAAGAGAGTTGATTTTATATGTAAATTTACTTGTGCGATATGGCAGTCTTGCCAGCTACCCTTTCTGACTACCAGGAAGAAACAGCCTAGTGTTGTTGGTAGAGATGCCTAAAACAGGTTATCTGTGTTTATTAAAGCAGAAATAATCCAGAAGGGTTCTCATGCCTCATTATGGTCTCTCTTTTACCCTTAGGACTGCTTTCTTCTCTAATTTAAGAGTAAAAGATTTTTCTTTTTGTATTATGGAAGAATTTGTAATAATAATACTAACTTTAATCTTGGAATGTTTTGTCCTAAGCCTGTCTTTACAAATAGCAACTATGTAATTTAGGTAAACATGTAATAATCTGAAGAACTGGGTCTTACTGAAAAAAGGGCATTACCTAAAACACTGGTTAGCCTTTCAGGTTTTACAGGACTGTTTGCTATATTTAATTTTTGCTTGTGCAAGTCTTTAAAGAGAAATAAGCCTAAAGGCCATGTTAGCAACCAGATGAACATAGGAGGTGCTACAGACTCAGGAGTGCCATGCAACTATTAAATATTTCTTTGTATTTCGTGACTGAAGAGGTGCAAATTGAGGACCCTGTAGTCAGAAGCAAGCATTTCCAACCTGTGAAGATAATGAATCCCATTAAAACGAGGGTGGGAAGATATCCAGAAAAGTTGTTGGCAGACTGATTTTAAAACAACAATGAAAATAATCTCCAGATAAACATATGTTGCATGGTGACAAATCACAACATGATGCTGCAAAATCCATAGGTTTGCATGAGAACAGATTCCTATGAAAGGTAGGGTGTCTTGCCACGAAGCTTTGGAATTGCGACCATCAGAACCCTTTTTTCCCAGTCAGGCCCAACCTAAATCACCATTAGACTGAGCCAAGACACAGATTGGTAACTAGAACAAAGTTGGCAGAGCATGTTAACTACTAGGAATATAAAGAAGGGGCAGGATTAAATATTTTTTTCAGAACCATTGTGTGAGATAAACTGGTTGTCTTCTCATTTTCTGCCAACATTTTTCCCCATTAAAAGGATCTGTCTCTGGTGAAAAATTAGAAGGCAAATGCCAGTTCCAGTATTGCCTCATGATATAACAAGTGACATAATCTAATTTCATTAAAGCTGTGACTCCTTTAGCTCCCAACTTCAAAGGGAGCATAGTAAGTAGGGTGTCAGGAGATTACTAATGAAGTGCTGCGGTGAATATGCAGCATTTCATTAAGTTAATTCTCCCCTGGCAACTTTGAAATGGCAAACTTTTGTAAAAAATTTTTGAGGAGTAAAGGGACTTCGAAGTAACCCTGGCACTTCGAAGTGCCTGCAGGTTAGCTGCAGCTACACACAAGCCAGCACTTTGAAGTCTGCCACTTCGAAATTGCCTCAGGGGAGAATTAGCTTAATGAAATGCTGCATATGCACCATAGCACATCATTAGTAATCTCCTGAACCCTACTTATCTTGCTCCCTTTGAAGGTGGGAGCTAGTGTAGACACAGGCTAAAGGACTATTTCAGTTATTGAACCAAAGTAACATGAACTTCCAGCTAGTTAGAATTTGTTTCTCATATGTTTTGTGTATATATGGATGCCATACATTGATATCATTTTCTTGGATTTATATTCATAACATTATTGCACTAGAACATGTTCTTTGCTACTTTACACCAGATAAAATTTCTGTACACTTCAGACTGTATTCAACTATTTCAGATGCTAAATAATTGTAAGTAAAGCTTTTTATTTAATTTGTTTTACTGCTATGAAGGCTAATATAAATATGAGTGCATCCTCCCAGAAAGCTTATTTTATTTTCAAACAGTCAGGAGTTTCACTATCATTATTCTTCAGATCCTTTTGGTACATATTTAATTGTGTTCCATAATTTACAGCTAGTGCCCACTTTCTGTGAACAGTAAGTACAACTTTGTTCCTTCTGTGTAGCATGTGATAGCAGCTTTTTCCTACGTTGCATCAGTGAGTTTTCTAGATAATATATATAATGTATAATGTGTCCACAGTTAACACATTCTTAAATTATCACTTGAATATTTAAAGTGCCTTCCACATAAAATCAGTAGCAACAGTGAAAAAATATTGTCTTCCATGTTAGATCATATTCAAAATATGGGATTCTTCGGGTAGTTACCAGTGAGGGTTCTCACAAAGGATACATCTCTTTAACTGTCTCAAACAATTATAGAATCATAAAACTGGAAGGAACTTTGAGTGGTGATTATGTTCAGTTCCCTGTACTCATGGCAAGACCAAGCATTGTCTAAACCACCTGACAGGTGTTTGCCTAACCTGCTCTTAAAAATCTCCAATGGTGGGGATTCCTCAGCTGTCCTAGGCAATTTATTCCTAGCTTAGGCACTCTGACATGAAGCTTTTCCTAATGCCCAACCTAAAACTCCCTTGCTACAATTTAAACCCATTGCATCTTGTCCTATCGTCAGAGGTTAAGGAGAATAATTTATCTCCTTCCTCTTTGTAACAAGCTTGTCGGTACTCAATGTCATCAATTAGTCATCAGACACATGGGGCAAATAGAGTGAGTCAGATCTTTTCAGCTATTATAAATTGTGAGGGCCCCATTTATATGAATGGTACTTTGGCTATTTATACCAGTTAAGAATCTGCACCAGAGTTTTATTTTCAGCATCACTATTATTACACAAATCTACATCATGGATCATGTTCTCTACGGCTATGTCTGGATGGCAGGAGCTATTTTGGGATACTGTGGTGTCATGAAATAGTTGCCAATATCTATGCAACATGCATCTTGCCTCAAAACAGTTTTTTGAGATAATGGGCACATTATTCTGGTATTCTTGTACGCCTATTCACAGAAGTAAAGGGATGCCTAAAAGCAGGGCTTTATTTTAGCATGTGGCACTTCTCAGACCATGCCATATGCCGAAATAACCTATTTTGAAATCTACTTGAAATAAACTGTGCAATTTGCATAGTGCAAGCTACATAGCTTGTTTTGAGCTTATGGCACTGTGTAGACATAGCTCAAGTGTCCCTCTGGCACAGTAGGCACATAGTTCTGTTCGTAATGTATTACCATATAAGCAAAGCTATAGTAAAACTATAAAGGACACTTTGCATGTAACAAATGTTTAGTCTTCTGTTGGCCCCATAGAAAGCCTGAAAAAATAATTTGAGTTAGAGCAATGATGCTTATTTTCACTTGAGGAATAAAACTACTCTTCTAAGAAAAGCAAAACCTGTGTTCACCTCAGCAGCGAAGAAAACTGATGGCCAGAGGTAAAATGTTGGTCTCTGTAAAGCATATTTCTATGTCAAATATTTCCCAGGTGATCAGCAATACACACAAAGCAAACCCAACAACAACAAAGAGGGGAGGGGTTAATTACTTGGAAATCTCCAAATCCAATCTTCTGAGAATTATTTGCAAAAATTCATTATGCTGGGGACAAAACATTTAATTATCTTTCTTTATAAATTTGGAGGCAGAGGTTACATTACATTTGAGGACTACAGTAACAATGGCAACTGAATCTGCTGGGCTAATATATGTCAGTAGGGGAGGAGCGGGAGAAGTTGTCATTAATTGTCTTTCCCAGGTCAGGTTTAAGCGGCAGGCCCAGCATTGCTAGCCACTGGTAATGAAGTTACCCTATAAAATCCTCAATTGTCACACCAGTACATAGCTACACTTTACAGTTCTGTTGACTCGTTAGATTAAAAATCTTTTGCTGTAAAGAAATTGTTTTTGCGTGTCCATACAACTCTCCTTGTGATGTTGGAATACATAACCATCAGGTGTTCTTACACTGAAAGAGAGAGCAGCACATTGTGCAGTTCACCAATGTATGCTGCTAGGAGTCCTGGGAAGGGATCATGGGGCATCATGGGGGTGAAATCAGCATGCTATGATGCAGTTTTCTCCATACTGTGGGTTTCTGACAATGTTTCATGTCAGTTTTTCAACAACCCTACAGCAACTGCATAGCTGGAATCGACATACATACAATCGATTTATCTGGCCATCCTATGTGAGGGAGGTTGAGGGGGGAACTTCTCCTATCCATCTCCCTTACTGTTTGTGAAAATGGAGAGTACAATGGTCAACAATCGACACCTGATAATTCAATTTTCCTTGTCCCCACTAGGCACACAAAATCAAACCCTGGAATATCGTCTTTGACCTGATCGATCTCCGGGCTAGTGAAGATGTACCTTATTCACAATGCCAACTGAAAGCGAGAACATACATGCTCATGTTTCATTTGTAGCCAGTGTAGAAAGGAGAAGTATGCTAAACAATTGAATGGCCTTTCATGCTTCAGCCACCACCACAGATGACATGCTTCCATGCTGATGAGGCCCGTTAATCTTAATTAAATTTGAGACTGAACACCTTGCCAGACAATTATATGTCTCCACATAATGGGGTATGTGACTCACCACTGAAGTTCCCCCTGCCGACCATTTTTGGAGTTAGCTCAGTCCAACAACTCTAGTGTAGTCAGCTGTCATCATTAAGTGCCACACCTTGGACCCACATTTCTCCCCAGTTCATGGCACTATCTTCAGAGTACAACTCTACCATGCACCACTCATTTCTGCTCCACTGCTCTACCCCCAGAGGAATCACAGTCTTCAGTCTAATTACTTGCCTTGGGAGCAAACTGCAGTTTCCTATCTAGCCACCTTCTTTGGTGACAGTTTGCAGTTCATACACTGGCCATTCCCTCCTGTGGAAACTGGGGATAACAAACTAGATAAACTAGACAAACCAAACCACCAAAACATGAAAATCAAGTGCTAATGATGGCATCTGACTCAGATGTTGGAAATGAACGTGCCTTGGTCTGCTCTGCTTTGCATTGTTATTGAGCATTACTCATCATCAGCATGTAGCCATGTCCTTTGCAATGGTTGGTGAAACGTGAAAGGACAAGTGAATTTTATGTGCATTATTTTGCAATGTCAGCTACAAGAGTGTCATTTGAATGCCTTATGCTAACTCTCAGGTGACAGTGTAAATGAGAAGTGGGCAGCATTATGTCCTGAATCCAAACTTATTTGTTTGAGCAACTTATTAAAAAAAAACAAAACAGGGATATGGGGACTTGTAGATGTGAAGTTTTGCATTGTTTTATTTTTGAATGAATTTTTGTACATAATTCTGCATTGCTATGTTCAACTTTTATAATAAATAATTTGCACTAGACTCCTTGTGTGAAGTATATTTGTTTTGTTTAGTTTTACAATGCAAGCACTTGCAATCAAAAATAAAATGAGCAGCGTACTCTTTGTATTCTGTGTTGTAACTGAAATCAACACATTTGAAAAAGTAGAAAACATCCAAAAATACCTAAATAAATGGTATTCTATTATCATTTAACATCACCGTTAATCACAATTAATTTTTAACAACTTTAAAGTCTTACTAGACATCTCTATATAACATTCCACGGATATCACCGTATGCATGAGTAAGTTTCCTCAGTGTTTTCTCTACCTACCCATACAGGTATCACAGGGAAAAGAGAAGAAGATGTGACCAGTGCTAGTACTGATTACTTCTATCTCAGTCCTATCCTTGCACAACAACAACAACAACAACAAAAGCAGATTTCTACTTCACATCTCCTTTGAGTATCAAAACACAGTTTTGGGAAGAAGGTCCTGTCAAAATCAGGAGGTCCTTTTGTAAGACACCCCAGCTACATGGTTGGTGTGTGTGTTTTGAAAGCGGTACTTTCCCAGTGCACGCAGCTGCCATTATGCTAATGAGGTGCTGCATATTCATGGAGCGCCTCATTAGTATCTGCCAAAATCTCTCATTACCATGACCCTGCCAAAAGCAGGGGACTAGTGTGGCCATTGCCAGTGAGTAATTGCCAGTGAGTCCCTCTCCTGCATTAGGCATGTCAGAGCCAGAGTTCTAGGACTGGGTAGATCCTACTGGAGTTAAAAAGACCCCATGCCACCCGATGTCTCGTCACCTGTTTTCCAGTCTCCTCCAGTTCCAATTCTCCATTCATCATTTTGCCCTAAGGGTTTATTCCACTGGCTGCTCTTGGCATTACAGGTAGGGTTTCCTCCAAAGATGTTGACAGCCACTAATAGATAGACGTTACATGCCTTTGACATTGCACAAGACTAACAATTGGCTTACTTTGCCTCTTGATACTTCTGTGTTATCTCCTTGATCTTAGCACAGCATACTGCATGTCCTCGTCATGCCCATTACCTGAAATCTACAAAACAATCTGTGGTGTCAAGGCATTAGAGCTCCTTCTGCTGCCATGGCACTGCCATGACACAGCCTTCCCTTCCCCACAGACCCAACAGACTCAACTCACCTGTAAGTGAGGGAGAGCGTATGCTGTGGGGAACTGGCATTGGAATTGTTTCTGTGCGGAGCTGGGAAGATACAATGTAAGCCATCTGTGCCAAGGAAACAGGAAATGGAATTTCAAAAATTACGTGGCCTTTAAAAAGTGGGAGAGCTGCAGGAATGTGTAACTGGCTGCATCCACAGCATCTGGCTCTGTGAGTGCTCCATGGCTAGAGCATCCATAGAAACATATTAGCATGCGTTTAGCATGGTTTCAACAGTGACAAACTGAAAAGTACAAACAAGGCTTCAGTGTCCGTACAGCTCTTTCTGGAACCAAACAGACTGGCAGAAGTTCTCCCTCTTTATAAAGAGACACTTCTACCTTTCTGGTTTAATCTGGAGTTCATCTTCTTTTGAAATTAAATGTTCTTCATCTGAAAGATTCCTGCATTTATTAGCTTCTTATTCTCGGGTAGATTCTCAAGTCCTTCAGAAAATCTGAATGATAGATCAAAGTTTTTTGTTTTTTGTTTTAATGAAAGCATCTCAGATTCTTTATCTTATATCATTTGAAACAATATTAGACTTCTTGTTCCAAGCATAACACCCTCGAAAGGTCTGAAAAATGAAAAAATGAAAAATTGAAATACTTAACATGTATTTTATAATATACTTTAATGGTCACAAGCTATAAATTAGGTGATGTAAGATTTAACACCATTGCATTTTCCATATCAAACCTGTCTTTAATACCTGCTTAGAGACCTATGCAGATTTATATTCTAGTCATATCAGTCTGGTTCTTAATGTATGGATCTCTAACGTAGCCTCCTGGTTGTTCCTAGAGGAAAAACTGAGACTACAGATTAGTATTCAAAAATATTCTTGTTTGATGGTTACCTCATCTGCCCAAAAGACCCATGTCTGTCTGCCTCATTAAGCTGTTGTATTAGCTGCTGTATTATTTGTCAATAGTCCCTTGATAATAGGGGTCTTTGCTTGGATCCTTTAGGAATTATTGTTATACAAATTAATAAAGTAAAAATTGAAGAAAAAAATATCATAAAAGGTAAAAAACAATAACTACAAAACACTGTAGCCGTGTCTACACGTGCATGCTACTTCGAAGCAGCGGCACTAACTTCTAAATAGCGCCCGTCACGGCTACACGTGTTGGGCACTATTTCGATGTTAACATCGATGTTAGGCAGTGAGACGTCAAAGCCGCTAACCCCATGAGGGGATGGGAATAGCACCCTACTTCAATGCTCAACGTCGAAGTAGGGAACGTGTAGTCGTTGTGCGTCCCGCAACTTCGAAATTGAGGGGTCCTCCATGGTGGACATCAGCTGAGGGGTTGAGAGACGCTCTCTCCAGCCCCTGAGCTCAATGGTGGCCGCGTGGAGCGGCCCCTTAAAGGTCCCCACCCCCTCCCTTCCTGTGCAGGAAGCTGAGAGAGTGTGCAGACAGCAGCAGTAACATGCAGCTAGCCTGCATGCTCTTCTGCAGCCACCCACACCCCCAACTGACCTGATGGCTGCCCAGCAGCGCCCCCCAGCGCCCTCAGGAAACACCCCCCAAGGGGAGCCAGGGTTCCCAGAGCAGGAGCCAGGCCAGGAAGCGGCAGCAGGGCCCCTCCTGGACGGAGGCCGAGCTTCGGGACCTGCTGGGGCTCTGTAGCGAGGAGGAGGTGCTCCAGGTAATAGGGAGCAAGAGGCGGAATGCGGATGCGTTTGCTCGGCTGGCCGAGGGCCTGCCTGTCCGGGGTCACCCTGCCCGCACTCCGGATCATGTCCGGAGTAAAGTGAAGGAGCTGCGGCAGGGTTACGCCCGGGCCCGGGATGCAGCCGGCCGATCTGGGGCCGCCCCTGTCACTTGCCCCTTTTACAGGGAGCTCAGGGACATCCTGGGCCCCCGGCACACCTCCTCCCCTCCGGCCACGCTTGACACCTCGGCTGAGGAGCCCCAGCAGGCCCCGGAGGCGGAGTCCGCCCCAGAGGCAAGCCACGCACCCTGGGGGCCCCCCCAGAAGCCCACCCCTGGGGCACCGGAGCAGGAGGAGGAGAAGGAGGGGGACTCCTCCTCCACCAACACTGGCCTCCAGATCCTCCTCCCATCCCGGAGCAGCAGCCGGGAGTCCGCCCCCCAGGTGTCCCCCGACCATGGGAGTGGACCGTCAGGTATGTACCCCCCCGGTGCACACCCCCAGTGTTGAGGGGAGGGGGTAATAGATATGGCCAGGGCCCTCCACATGCCCAGGTGACCATGGCCCCAAGGACAGCAGTGGCATGTCCCTCACAGGAGTGCATCAGCCCCTGCCCCCCCCCCAGCACGACAGTGCCATGCCCCATCCCCGGGGCAGGGGGGAGCGGAAACTCTAGGGTCCCCTGGAGGGAGGGGGTGGGACACCCAGCAGCAGCAGCAGCAGCAGCAGTATGTGATAGAGTGGGGGGAGTGCAAATGTGAGACTCAGGCTAGATATGAGCAACGAGCTGAATAGCTCCCAGTGGCTAAGGATGATCCAGGGGCTACAACTGGCAGGTTACACCTCTGCCCTGAACAAAGAGGAGGGAGAAGCCGAGCTGGCTTTGAATTGGGGGCGGCAGTTAGAGGCTAGGGGAAGTGAGAGCTAGAAGGCTGCCTGCCTGAGAAGGGGGAAAGCTATACCCCAGAGGGGCACCCCTTGGGGTCTTCTCCCCAGGACGGGTTGGAAGGACTGTCTCTGACTGCTGTACTGTCGCTTCTGGGAGAAACTGGGCATCTGTTGCCGAAGAAACCTCTCCTGTCATACTTGCTGAGTGAGTGAGAGTCAATCCTGCCAGCGGACGGGGTGCAGTGCAGGGGGACCCCTGAACCCCATCACAGCAGCATCTCCCGGGGACAGGGATGGGGAACCTGCAGCACAGGGGTTGGGGGACAAGGGCCACAGCTCGAGGCCCACACTAACGGCTGTCTCCACTCTTCTTCCCCGCTCCTGTGTTCCGCAGCTGCAGCATCGGAAGGACTGGAGAGCGCCGGCGAGGCTTCAGTGGTCCTGGAAAGCCCTCTGGGGCCATTGCTCCAGGCCAGCCCCTCGGCGGAGGACAGACCGGCCCCACGGTGGGCAAGACGGTGGACCCAGCAGCAGCAGCCGCCGGTGACGGACCCCCAGCTGCTGGCCCTCTACTGCCAGCAGGTGGAGGTCGCTGAGCAGCGGCTGTGGGTGGAGCAACGCCACCTCCAGCTGCAGGAGCGGGTGCTGGCCTGGCACCAGGAGGCATGGGGGGCCTACATGCAGACATTCAACTGCATAGCGGACTACCTGGCCCCCCATGCCGCACCGGCCGCCACTGTGTCCGCCCTGCGTGCTCCACCCGCTGCACCACCCGCTGCTCCAGCCGCCACGCCATCTGCTGTCACACCACCACCCGCCACGGAGGGCCATTCTGCCGAGGGAGACCTGGGGCCAGCTGACACTTGCTGGCCATATCTTCCAGTCCGTCCGGCCCCCAGCCAGCCCTGGCCAGGGTTGCGGCTGAGGCGGGGATCCCGGCCGCCCACCCCCAGTGCTGGACTGTAGGGGCATGGGGCCCAGGACATGCCCCCCCCGTATATATTCCCCCCACTTTTATGTTTTTTTGGGCTGTACATAGTTTGTATTTATTTGTGACCCCCGTCAATGTCTGATCCTTCCCCCCCATGTAAATAGTTCTCCCCTTCCTTGTTATCCCTGTTTTTATAATAATATACATACATACATATGTTAGAATTTCTATAGTTAATAAGAAGAGTTCCAGTAAACATGTTTGATTTGACAAACAAGTGTCTGCTTTTATTTGTACAAGAAAAGTGGGGGGGGCTGTTGGGTGCTCTGTGGTGTGGGTGTAGGGGCAGGGAGTGTTGTGGAAGATGGGGGGGGCAGTGGGGGGCCTGCCAGCGTTCTCCCTGCGGCCTCATCGAACTGGGCCCACAGGGCCTCCCGGACCCGGGTCCCTTCGGGGTCCACCTGGCGACTGGGGGCAGCGGGTGGCTGCACATCGGCCCTGCCGGCCTCCACAGCCCAGCCCTGAAAGAAGTCCTCCCCCTTGCTCTCCACCAGATTGTGTAGGGCGCTGCACGCACCCACAATCTGGGGGGTGTTGGTGGGGCCCACATCCAGGCAGGTGAGGAGACACCTCCAGAGCCCTTTGAGGCGGCCAAATGTGTGCTCCACCACCTGGCGCGCATGGTTCAGGCGCTGGTTGAAGCGCTTCTGGCTGGCAGACAGATGGCCCGTGTATGGGTGCATGAGCCAGGGCTGGAGGGGGTATGCCGCATCTGTGATGACGCAGAGGGGCATGGTGGTGTCCCCCACAGGGATCTCCCACTGGGGGATGTAGGTCCCCGTCTCCAGCTGGCAGCACAGACCCGAGTTCCGGAATACCCGGGCGTCGTGGGTGCTGCCAGGCCAGCCCACATAAATGTCCTGGAAATGGCCCTGGCTGTCCACCAAGGCCTGGAGGACCACTGAGTGGTAGCCCTTCCAGTTGATGTAACGTCCTCCACTGTGCTCCGGGGCGCGGATGGGGATATGAGTCCCATCCAGAGCCCCGAAGCAATTAGGGAAGCCCAGGGTGGCAAAGCCCACGATGACAGCATCTGGGTCCCCCAGCCTCATGAGTCTGTGGAGGAGCAGGGCGTTGATGGCGAGGATGACCTGCAGGGGAAGCACATGGGAGAGCACCAATGAGGGGTGAGCAGAGTGTGTGTGGCCCTCCACTGCCAGGGCCCCCTCCCCTCCCCTCCCCTGCCCCCCCCCCGCCAGGGCCCCCCTCCCCTCCCCTACCCTCCCCTGCCAGGGCTGCCTCCCCCCCCATCCCCCATGGGTCCTCTTACCTCCATGAGGACAGCCCCGACGGTGGCCTTGCTGACGCCAAACTGCTGGCCCACGGATCGGTAGCTGTCGGGAGTGGCCAGCTTCCAGACAGCGATGCCGACCTGTTTCTCCACAGCGAGGGCACGTCGCATGGTGGTGTCCTGGTGCCTCAGTGCGGGGGTGAGCCACTGGCATAGCTCCAGAAATGTCTGCCAGCTCATGCGAAAGTTCTGGAGCCAGTGGTCATCGTCCCACTCTCTGAGCACCAGCCTCTCCCACCAGTCGGTGCTGGTGGGGTAGCTCCACAGCCGGCGGCGTATGAGGCGGGGGGGGTCGGGGTGCTGCAGATTTGGGGGTTGCGTCCTCCTCCCCTGCGGGCAGCTACTCCTCTGTGGCAAGGAGGTGCTCAGCTGCCTCCTGCATGGCATGGATCAGGGCGAGCACTGCTCCTGCAGGGGCGGCTGGGTGGATCTCTAGCTGCTGCTGCTGCTGCTGCTGCTGCTGCTGCTGCTGCTGCTGGGAGTCCATCATGACTGCGTCGCTCGAGGTGTGCGTGTCTATGGCTCTGCAGACCGCGTGCTGTGCAGGCTGCGTGTGTCTGGGAGGGGCCCTTTAAGCGAGCGGCTAGCTGTTGCCCCGGGAGCACTAGTCCGCCCTGTGACCCTGTCTGCAGCTGTGCCTGGCACCCTTATTTCAATGTGTGCTACTTTGGCGTGTAGACGTTCCCTCGCAGCGCCTATTTCAATGTGGTGCTGCCCAACGTCGAAGTTGAACATCGACGTTGCCAGCCCTGGAGGACGTGTAGACGTTATTCATTGAAATAGCCTATTTCGATGTCGCTACATCGAAATAAGCTACTTCGATGTAGGGGTCACATGTAGACATAGCTTGTGCGAGGCACTAAAGAAATTTTTCAGCTTTAATCTCCTCCAAAGGTTTGTCCCTGTGTGTGAATTGCGTAGTATCATATGTTTTCATATCACTTCAAAATGAGAGTGGTATTTCATATTTCATAAGTAACGGAAACCAGAAACTACTTGCCTTAACATAGCAAAAAGTAAACATCATAAATTAAAATTTGAGTTTCACCCAGAAGATACTTTCTAAGCTACACAGCAAAACAAATTGTATTTTGACCACCAGATTAGAAGCAGCCAAAAGATAGCACTGTAAAGCTGTGTCTACACGTGCACGCTACTTCGAAGTAGCGGCAGTAACTTCGAAATAGCGCCCGTCACGTCTACACGTGTTGGGCGCTATTTCGAAGTTGAAATCGACGTTAGGCGGCGAGACGTCGAAGTCGCTAATCCCATGAGGGGATGGGAATAGCGCCCTACTTCGACGTTCAACATCGAAGTAGGGACGTGTAGACGATCCGCGTCCCGCAACATCGAAATAGCGGGGTCCTCCATGGCGGCCATCAGCTGGGGGGTTGAGAGATACTCTCTCTCCAGCCCTTGCGGGGCTCTGTGGTCACCGTGGGCAGCAGCCCTTAGCCCAGGGCTTCTGGCTGCTGCTGCTGCAGCTGGGGGTCCGTGCTGCATATACAGGGTCTGCAACTAGTTGTTGGCTCTGTGTATCTTGCACTGTTTAATGAAAGTGTGTCTGGGAGGGGCCCTTTAAGGGAGCGACTTGCTGTTGAGTCCGCCCCGTGACCCTGTCTGCAGCTGTGCCTGGCTCCCTTATTTCGATGTGTGCTACTTTGGCATGTAGACGTTCCCTCGCTGTGCCTATTTCGATGTTGGGCTGAGCAACGTCGAAGTTGAACATCGACGTTGCTGGCCCTGGAGGACGTGTAGACGTTATTCATCGAAATAGCCTATTTCGATGTCGCAACATCGAAATCAGCTATTTCGAAGTTGGGTGCACGTGTAGACGTAGCCTAAGTGAGCTTACTCTTTTGTCTGGGGTTAACATGAATTATATTTTAATTAATTGATCAAAAACAGTTGATCAAGAGCAGTCTCTTTCATACTGAGACAAAGGAAAAAAAGGGATGTTTGGGGAAAGAATTAGCTAAATTATAGGAGATTTATTGGAAAGCTATTTTAAATCAATAGTTAACTTTTCCAGTGTAAAATTAACAGTTTACCAGCACATGACATGAATTATACATGCAACACTTGCAATCTGCAATTTCAACGTGCTGAGAGCACATCTAGAAATAGCTTGAAAAAGCTTCTCTGAAGAAAGAGCTCATGCTTGAGCATACCCCCTGCTTGGGAGCCAAAACCGAGCCAGATGGCATCAGAAATATTTGAGTTCCTTGTCTTGTATGAGAGATTGTGTTTTATTCACGTTGCTGTGATTAGTTAAGAGAAAAATTCCCACTGAAGGCAACATCTGCATTCAGTAACACTTGGGAAAGTTAAATACATTGAACATACATTAAGATCCAGATTGTCAAATGTATTTCATCAGCTAATTCCCACATGTTTCGATGGGAGTTAGGCACCCAAATATTTTTGAAGACCTGGGTTTCATAGCTTTGTTTGTTGGTTACCGCAGTGCTCTAGGAGATGAGTCTTGTTGGTTCTCTTTCTAGTCACCCTTTCGAATAACAGGAATTGGGAGGGGGACTTTCAATGCAGCTGAAAAGCAAAAAATTAAAACGAAATATGAAGAAATACTTTTTTCACTTTTACTTCCATGGCTCCATGTACCTAAAATAACAAATACTTATACGTACCATTCATAAGTCTTATAATCTATATGCATAATCATGTTACCGAGACTGGCTTTTATAACAGTTGTAATGAAATAACGCAATTTCTTTTTTGATAATATGCTGGGCATGTTTTACTGATTAATTCACCTGTTAGCCATGCATACATTTTAAAGTTGCATGGTCATTTTCATTCACTGGATTCATGTTTCTCCAGTGGAAAAAGACTGAAAGTCATACAAGACAGGAAGGAAAAATCCTTTATTCTGAAGTGTTGGATATGCTTAATGTTTCTTCTTTGAGAACACAGATGGGATTTTTTTTATCTACTTGCCATGATAACAACAAAAATCAATATTTTCTCCCTGCACTAAATTCTATTTTCACTGAATGTTATGTTTACCCTATAATTCTATAGTGAGTAATAATTTTACTTGAGTAAAAAACTACTGTATACAGACATAAAACTGTATCCGGGTGCCATCAATCCAGATAATTAAACAAATGCTTACCTTGGCTACTGAAGAGACCATGTAGTTAAGAGGTTATATGTGGCTATGTGAGAGAGACATTTCATTAAAAGTGAACTGCTTTCTACCGTGTGGAAATCCCACAAACAGTATAGAAACATCTATATAAATATATACCACACATTCCCAGTGTATTCCCACCCTCCAAAAGATCCTTTTTCCTTAATAAACTTAAGATAGGTTAGCTCCTTAGGAAAATACAAAGTCACTGAGCTGGTTCCGTTCTCTGTCTTTTTCCATTTCAGAAGGTCACTCTTGTTTTGAAATTGCCCTGACAACATGCAATAGAAAAGACACAACAATTCTTTACAGAAAAATTGGTTGAGTCATGTCCTTCCTGTTCACTGGCCCAGTATGAGGTTATTCAGCATCGGGGAAGACTTGCAGTTTTTTACACAGCTTTGGGAGATTAGGCTTGAGGTTCCTTTGTGTACTTGTGTTGTGTGTCAGTATGTGCTCACTTCAGACCAGATCCATGGAGACAAACCATCAGGAACTGGCTTTATTCTGTACAGAACACAGAAAGGATTATAGTTCAGCATCTTACTCTCTTCTTGCCTCTGATATACAGCCAGCTCAGTCAGTGCTGAGACCCTGCTGGGACTGCACAGGCTACATTGTGCAGCCCCCGCCCCCTTACAAACAGCTTGTAAATTCCATAATAACTAAACCCCCAAACATACACATCCGTATTCTCATTTAGATTGCTCTCAGAGTGCTCTTTATGCCTTTTGGTCCTCCCTGCAAAGAAGAGGAACACAGTTCAGCAGCCTCCTCTCTGCTTTCAGTCTGTGGTCACCAAGCTCAGTGCTCAGACTGTGCTGGAGGGAGAAGGGGTGAGGGCTATACCTGTCACCTTTGTTTAACTCTCCTGCTAAGTGTTCTGTGGTCATCCATTGAAACTGAAGAACAATTTTGATGTAACTATTGATTCTAGCGGGACAGCAGAATGAATCTTCTTGGGGCTACGTATTACATCCAGGCAAATCCAAACAGATTATATCTACTGTGTCTGCTGAAAAAGGAAGGCACCACATTCGACAGCTTTCTCACGGTTGCATGGTGGCCCAACTGCATGCAAATGGTATTAGAGTAATAGTAATAGTTACCAGAAGCATCCCCCTTCATTTAATTGTTTAAAACAAAACAAAACAAAAACGCACTAAGTCTGTGTCTACACTAGCCAAAAACTTCGAAATGGCCATGCAAATGGCCATTTCGAAGTTTACCAATGAAGCACTGAAATACATATTCAGTGCCTCATTAGTATGCGGGTGGCCGCAGCACTTCAAAATTGACACGACTCGCCACCACGCGGCTTGTCCAGATGGGGCTCCTTTTCGAAAGGACGCCTCCCACTTCGAAGACCCCTTATTCCCATCTGCTCACAAGAATAGGGGGACTTCGAAGTTGCTGGTGTCCTTTCGAAAAGGAGCCCCATCTGGACGAGCCGCACGGCAGTGAGCCCTGTCAATTTTGAAGTGCCGCGGCTGCCCGCATGCTAATGAGGCGCTGAATATGTATTTCAGCGCTTCATTAGTAAACTTCAAAATGGCCATTTGCATGGCCATTTCTAAGTTTTGGGCTAGTGTAGACATAGCCTAACAGTTGAAAGAAGTAGTTGATGTGATATCTCAATTTTAGGAAGGCTTATGATAAGTAAATTAAGGATCTTCATAAACAGGAGGAATAATCTGAAATAAATAGGATGAAGTTCATTTTGGACAAACACAAAGTAATACATTAGGAAGGTATAATCTGTGGCACACATGCAAAATGAGGCTAGGAAGCAGTACTGAAGAAAAGCACCTAGGGTTTATAGTAGATCACACACTAATTAAGGGTCAACAAAGCAAGTGATGTGAAAACAAAATCCTTAATATCATTCTGGGATGTGTTAGCAGGAGCATTATAAGCAACACACAAAGGCTACATCTACACAAGAAGCCTCAGTTGACAGAAGTCACAGTTGGAAGGGACTTCCCAGCAAAACTTCTGTCAACACATTGCATCTATACAAAAAAGCAGAGCGAAAGAGCAATCTGCTCTTTCAGCAGAGAGCAGCCAGACTGCCTGGCCCTATCTTGACAGCACAACTGATTGGAAGCTCTGTAAACAAGGCTGCCTGGTGAACCAGAATCCCTGTCTGTTGACAAATGGGCCCTGGAACATCTACACAGCTGTTTTGTTGAAAGAACACTGTTGAGTGAGGTGTTACACCTGAATGCGGAGAGGTATAATGCTCCCAGCAAATGTGTCAGGTTTTTTAACTAACTGTTGACAAAGTGCATTTTGCATGTAGACGTTTCCTCCCCCAACAAATTCCCAGTTTTGCGGGAAAAGATGTAACCAAAGTAGTGTTTTTCACTCAGCACTGACAAAGTTTCATATGGCATGCTGAGTCCAGTTGTAGGTACAACACTGTGGGGAAGATGAGGACAAATTGGAGAACATATAGAAGAGAGCTGAAAATAAAATTAAATGTCTAGAAAAGGTTGCCTTTGTGAAAAGATTGGGAAAAAAAAGTGACTTTGTTTAATCTGGAGAAGAGAAGATGGAGAAGGGACAGTCCTCAAGTACATATAAGGCTGTTATAAAGAGAAACATGTTAAATTTCTTTCCTCATCTGCAGAGGGCAGGTCAAGAAGTAATGGACTTAAATGACAACAAGGGAGATTTAAGATAGTCATTTTGTGAAAGAAGAAGACTTCCTAAGCCCACTGTAAGGTAATTAAGCACAGGAACAAATTACCTAGAGATGCTGTGGAATCTCTGTCAAGTGGAGGGTTTTATGAAGAAGTTAACGAACACCAGTGAGTGATGGTCTATATAATACTTAGGTTATATGTACATTACTTCCACAGATCAACCCAGTCAGAGTTGATCTTCACACATGCACAAAATGGTGCTTTCTGGGGTTAAAGTCAACCTTGTAACTCCTCACGAACGCTTCCATCAACCTTCGTCCATGAAGGCAGCCATGGAAGTCAACAGCTGAAAAGTTGATTTTAGCTATTCAATTTGCATATCTAAAATTGCATATCAGCCATTGACTGCTATGTCTAATGTACACATAGCCTTACTCATGCCACTTTGCTGTGGACTGGACTATGTGACCCTGTTGAGACCCCTTCCAGTTTTACATTTCTATGATTATATATAAAGAAGGGTTGTTAACTACAAAGCTGTCATTTTCACATGATATAGCTTCAGAGAGTGTTATGGATCGAGAAGTTCAAATTTGCAATACCAGATAAGAAACACAGTTTTTGTTTTTTATATTAAATGCATAACATACATGTTAATAAAATTAATATATGACAGGACACCACTCAGAAATATAAAGTGCCAGTGTCAATACTTTCATTTGCATTATGTTTAAGTTATGAAGGTAAACACAAGCATAATTAATTGATAAGTGATGGAAACTGAGATAACAACTTAAAAGGTTTAATTCCAAGTTACAGATCTGGACAGTTTTGGAATAATGATTGCTCATTTTGCTTATTACTACATGGGTCTGACCACACACGGACAAAATTTTGAAAGGTCCATGCTAACAGGAATAAGGGGATTTCGAAGTCTGCAGGGTCCTTTCCAAAAGTGGCCCATGTAGCCAAACTGTGCGGTCATCAGCATGTTAATGAGGTGCTGAATATTCATTTCAGTACCTCATTAGTCTTCTCCAATTTGGCCATTAGCATGGCTCTTTTGAAATTTTGGCCAAGCATGGCCACAGCCTAAGTGTTGGGTAAAGTATGTAAGCAGAGGTTATGATGAAAAAGTTAAAATCTTGGCAAAAATTTGAAGCAGTTCCTCAATGACTTAAGTGTCTAAGGCTTGACTTAACTATGGTTTCTATGGTTGCTATGAGTTTGACCATATTAATTAGGGGTGGGGTGCGTTTTTAACCCCAACTACAGTTAAACCAACTGGTACAACTTACAGTGCTAACAAAGTTTTACTGGAATAAAAGTTGCCTTAATGCCACAATAACATTTCTCTGCTTCTGCTGCACAGAATGTAAGCTAAACTCCTAAAACATTTACAATAATATAACTTTCTCCACACTAGGGCTACATCTACACTAGAAGCATCTCTTGACAGTAACTCCTGTCAAAAGAGTTGTGTTGACAGACATTTGGTTGACAGAGTACATCTACATGCAAAAGCAGATTGACAGAGCAATCCACTCTGTTGACAGACCAGCCAGACTGCCCTTTCCTCTGCTGACAGAACTGCTGACCAGAAGCTCTGCAAACAGGGCTGCCAGGTGAACTGGAAGCCCTCTTTGTTGACAAAAGTGTCTACACTGCACTTTTGTCAACAAAACTCTGTAGATAGAGTGTTATTCTTCAAATTTTCAAGGGTTAACACTATTAAGATAAATGCAGAGTTCTGTCAAGATTCTGTTGACAAAACTCTTCATGTGTGAATATGTTCCCTGAGTTGTCGACAGAAGTCCCTTCTGTCAACAAAACTCTCTAGTGTAGACACAGCCTAGAGTTATAGAATCATTTCAACCTCACAGGCAGTACAACTTTTGTATGAAGATAAGGATTACTTCTCATTTGTGTGACTTAGGGATTTTGGGATTGAAGCCTTATTAAAAATAATGGAGCTTAGAGTCCTATCAATGAGATATTTTTGAAAAATTGTACCCCTCATCTAAAAGATCAGGCAGAGTACCAGCAACAGTAGCTGCAAAGACACCTGACTTGCAGAGTGTATTGCTGTTCTTAGTTGTAATCCGCAGTTTGACCTCACACTATCTAGGAATGAGTGGTCATATAGCATTTCTGTTATCTCAGTTGTGAACCTTTTCTCATTGGCATGATAGATTTCATAGTTCATTTTCTGTCCGGGTGGTACTGTTCACTGGGAGCTGAGATAAGAAATATGTTCAAATCCAATTATTTGATTATGATCTAATTACACAGAAGCCAAAATACAAAACAGGATCTAAACATAATTTGCAAAACAATCATAACATCACTGGATTGTTTCCAGTTGCATCAACTTAAAAATAGCTAAATCAACCGCAATTTTAAGTTAGCTTTATTTAAAAAAAGTTTTTAATATATATAAATTTCAGAAATATACCATATGAAAATACTGCATAGATTGGGCCAGTGCTAAATATTAGGTTCAAAAATGTGTTTGTTATTGGATGCTTAGGACATCATCCTCAAAGATACAGAAAAAGTAAATAAATTGCAATTTATTTCAGTGAGGGCTATGAGAGCCCAACATCTCTGATTCTGCATTCTGTGCTTCTTGGCCTGAATGAGAACAGGATCAAGACCAGGCTGGTGGTGAAAGAATTTCAGAGTCTGATCAGCAATACTAACAAAAGTGTATTTTTTTCTTTTTTGTCCCTAATGTAAAGCAGAGCATCAATATTTGCTGCGTACCCCTACAGACCACCATTTTTCTCTTTCTTAAACAGTTTGTGTGTGTAAACCAAAGGCTTTTGAAAGATGCCAGGTTCATAGCACTAATAATTCTTTGGCTTATGCACAAAACAAATACAACACAGACAGAAACAATGTAAACTTTTCACACACTGTCCTTGCCTATTTTGTTGAAAATCCCCAACAATGGTGGTAACTTTGGTAAAATATCTTAGATTTATCTTAGATTTATCTCACATAGCTGTTTGTTGCTGTAGGAGTGGGTTACAAGTTTAGGTCACTACTTCTGTAGGCTAGAATTTTACCAGCAATTGTAGGGGAGAGGCTCTATATCCAGTATCGTACAGCTCTATTGCTATCAAATCTAAGTCACATAGGCTACGTCTACACGTGCATGCTACATCGAAATAGCTTATCGATGAATAACGTCTACACGTCCTCCAGGGCTGGCAACGTCAACGTTCAACATCGACGTTGGGCAGCACCACATCGAAATAGGCGCTGCGAGGGAATGTCTACACGCCAAAGTAGCACACATTGAAATAAGGGTGCCAGGAACAGCTGCAGACAGGGTCACAGGGCGGACTCAACAGCAAGCTGCTCCCTTAAAGGGCCCCTCCCAGACACAGTTGCACTAAACAACACAAGATCCACAGAGCCGACAACTGGTTGCAGACCCTGTGCATGCAGCATGGATCCCCAGCTGCCGCAGCAGCAGCCAGAAGCCCTGGGCTAAGGGCTGCTGCATACGGTGACCATAGAGCCCCACAGGGGCTGGAGAGAGAGCGTCTCTCAACCCCTCAGCTGATGGCCGCCATGGCGGACCCCACTATTTCGATGTTGCGGGACGCGCAACGACTACACGGTCCCTACTTCGACGTTGAACGTCGAAGTAGGGCTCTATTCCTATTCCCTCATGGGGTTAGCGGCTTCGACGTCTCGCCGCTTAACGTCGATGTTAACATCGAAATAGTGCCCAACATGTGTAGCCGTGATGGGTGTTATTTCGAAGTTAGTGCCGCGACTTCGAAGTAGCGTGCACGTGTAGACACGGCTATAATGTTATTTAATGCATCCTGTTTTTAAAATGGCATGTGACTGAATTTCTTAAAAACCAAGAGCCCATGGGAGTGAACAGAGTCACAATGGTGCACAATGGGGGTAATGTAATAGTGAATTAAGTCCAAAAGGTTGGACAAATCAGCTGGAAATGTTATTTTCTTAAGGCTACATGATTCCATTGTGTGAGTAAGTGAAACAGGATTTAGTGTTAAAAGATAAAGGACTGTAACCTTGTAAAGTGCCTGATCCTTGGCCATGGCTTTGTACTAAAACTCTGTCCAGCTGTACTCACCTCAGTGCAAAGTACAGATTGGGAGAAATACAGAATGCCTGAACCTTTGCCAGCACAGTAGAATCTGTGAGATTGCTGCAGCTTGCATATCCTAAAACAGTACTTAGGCTTGCTCTTAGTTACTTTGGCGGTAATTTTGGATGCAAGCTGACCCAGGATCACAGCTTAGAGCCACCTCCCTCTCCCCATCCCTGCCCCCCTTCTCAACTGTGTCTTTTGTTTTCTTACAGCATCTGAAGACCTGTCTCACTATGTTCATTTTCATTATTTTTCATGAAACCGTTAGATTCATGTATGGGCTACTGTAGCATGGCATACCTATGACACATGCCTCCAGTGTTTGAGGAGGGATCTCAGCTACACCTACTTACCGCCTGAACCTTTTGATTGGATTTGCCTTTAACCAGGCCAGTTCTTAGCTTCTTACCACAAAAGACAATCTTTAGATATCAGGACCCCCAAAAGGAAGAAAGGGTCACAACATAATTTGCTGTCTGTGTAACAAAGCTAGCTGTTCTTTTACAAGAGGTTTCATTGTGGTCTCACTGAACTGCCACAGTCTCCAGCCTGCTGAATCCTATGAAGCTGATTGACTGTCTAGCTGTTGCTGCTTACCAATAAAAGCCAGGCTGAGCCATTAGTTGATAGTTATCCTTTGCTGTCCAAAAGTGTGTGATGTATTCCCTCCCATCCAGGCCAATTCAGCATGGAGCATACCAATATCTTTTCCAACACTCTCACCACATATTTATAGTTCACTGACCTACAAAATTCAGCAATCGGGTGATTAGAAGAATGATCTGTAATATGAATGACTTATGATTAAATCCTTGGTCTTCCTGATTCAAATGAAGGTCTTCAGATTGGCTCTCCTACATGCCAAACAAACATCTGACTTCCAGGGCCATTCTCTGAGGCCAACTGAATGTTCACATATATGATGGAGTAGCTCCAACAGAAGATTCAAGGTTTGAAGGGTGGGAGAGAGAAAGAGAGACTGATTCTATCGTTTATAGCTAGAGTGATACTATATATTCTGTATTTTATTGCCTGATTCTCTAGCCTGATAAGAGTTCTGAAGTTCTGCAAAGATACTCCTTTTCAAATGCATAGCAGCTCTTTTTTTGTGAATAGTAGCAGCTGCTAGAGCAGGACAGTTATTTTTCACATCCTCTAAACTTCAATTTGATGAGCTATGGGAATAAAACACAGATGGGAAAAGGGAGGTAAGCAGGAAAGTGGGAGCATATGTCTTCTCACATATACATACACATCTTCCCAAGAGCATCATCCAACCATAATCCCCAGTAACAACCATAAAAATATAAGGGAGGGCAGTTAAATGGGTTTAAGTTAAAAATAAATAACATTGATTCTGGACAGAAACCTACAGCCACCTCTGAAATAAACATACCTAAAAAACTCAAAAATCACTATGGAAAAAGTATTATGAAAGTACATAGTCTCTCATACTCTGATCTTGTTCTCAGAGAAGTACCATCAACTTTCAGTATGTAGCACTGGGTGCCTTGCATGGTAATCTCTGGAAGAATCAGTGGTAAAACACATAGTCCCAGTCTAAGGTATAAAGTAATTGTCTATCATTTTCAGTAATAAGCAGTATTTTTATCTGGATGAAGAAGAAAGTACTCAATGGTTAAAAAAAAAAAAAACAAAGGAAGAAAGTTTGGAATTGTATTATTTACTGTCTAAACTTTATAAATGTAGATACAGAAAAGAAATAGAGTGAAGGACTAGAAATAAATAATAGCCTGAATTGGAATATAAAATATGCATGTACTGCCTGCAGCCTAGAGCCAAGGAAAAATGAACTTTTACTGAACTAGCTTGCAACATAAAGGGATATAGTTTAACGTATGTATTATAATAGCAATATGTTAGATTAAAATTTGAATATCTAGGACACATCCTGAAATCTTCCAAATAGCATTGCTGCCTTCATTTTTATACAGTGCATGGTAAATAGTTTATTTTGTAATTTATTCATGGAACATTTAAATATGATGCTATACTAGCATATGAAAAACTAGTCCCTGCTCTGAAGTTCATGCAGGCTGTTTATACAACTCTGAGGAGAACTCCCATAGAATCAGTGTGAACATTTATGCATGGAACATATGCAAAATGAGGCCTATGAATAGAAATAAGACCATAAGTAATAACTATATACAAGGGTAGTGTTAGAGGAGAGGAAGGGTGAAGCTAGTGGATTATGTTCATTTCATTTGCAGAAACCCCAAATGTGGGTAAATGTTTTGTTTTGTTTTGTTTTGTTTTTAACAGTGAATGATTTTGGGGCCTTTAACGTAGCTGGAAAGGAGGATTAGGAGAAAAAATGAGAGGAGAAGAGAGGAATAAAGAAGGTAGTAGTGTTCAGGAGAAAGTACAATAGAAAATTAGTTGGGTACAGATAGGAATAAGATAGAGGGGAGGAGCTGTAAGACAAAGCAGGCAGCTTGGTTGGACAAAGTTAAATCAGTCAACAGTGAGTGAATCAAAAGACAAACGTTCAATTGAATGACAGAGATGAGTTAATGAAATGGCAGCAATGAACTAAAATCAGGCCAAAACCCAAAAAGTCAGGTATGGAAAAGTTAATCAGATGGCAGCAATGAGGTGAAAAGTGGCAGAGTTAATTAATGGCAGCAAAACGCAGACAATCGAATGGCAGCAACAAATTAAAAACTGGCAATGTTTCGGTGGCAGATGAACATGTAGGCCGTGTGAAAGATCTAAAAGATGGTTGTTATACAATTCTGTGTAGGAGGCCAGGAAGCCATTCCCCTGAAGCTCAGTACAGCTGTGAACCAGAGATGACTGAAATGTTGTTCCTGAAAATGAGCGATTGTCTAGCATACCCAGACAGTAGTTCAGGGGTAAGCTACATGGAATGGCCCTTTATACCACTTGAGAAGGAAACGGTTTATGGTTCCTGATGTTTTAGAATTGGCTACGATGCTCCGAGATGAGACGAGTAGAGTAGTAATGGGATGAAACATCAGGCAAAAGACTACAATTGTATAGATCCCACTACAAATACATTTCTCGACAGCACAAGCGTCTTACAGGACTATTCCACCACAGTAAGGAAGCAAAAACAATTTTCTTTTCCTCCTCCACTATGATAGCTACAAAAGTATAAATCTGGAAGTGCTACTATGAATAGCAAATGAATATGGATTGCAGTCAACCTGGATGTTCTCATCTAAACATCAACTGTTATGAAGAGTTGTCTTTAAAGTGCTACTGGACTGCTTTTTTGTTTTAACCCAAAAAAAACGATAGATGAAATATGCGATGAGCTTGTCTAGGAATAGGAGTCTATGTTTGATTAGATGATATTAAGTATATCCTTGACTGAATGTAATGCTATTGCACACAATGGCCACGTCTACACGTGCACGCTACTTTGAAGTAGCGGTGCCAACTTCGAAATAGCGCCCGTCACGGCTACACATGTTGGGTGCTATTTTGAAGTTGAAATCGATGTTAAGCGGCGAGACGTCGAAGTCGCTAACCCCATGAGGGGATGGGAATAGCGCCCTACTTCGAAATTGAACGTCGAAGTAGGGCACATGTAGACGATCTGCGTCCCGCAACATCGAAATAGCGGGGTCCGCCATGGCGGCCATCAGCTGAGGGGTTGAGAGACGCTGTCTCTCCAGCCTCTGCGGGGCTCTATGGTCACCGTGTGCAGCAGCCCTTAGCCCAGGGCTTCTGGCTGCTGCTGCCGCAGCTGGGGATCCATGCTGCATGCACAGGGTCTGCAACCAGTTGTCGGCTCTGTGGATCTTGTGTTGTTTAGTGTAACTGTGTCTGGGAGGGGCCTTTTAAGGGAGCGGCTTGCTGTTGAGTCCGCCCTGTGACCCTGTCTGCAGCTGTTCCTGGCACCCTTATTTCGATGTGTGCTACTTTGGCGTGTAGACGTTCCCTCGCAGTGCCTATTTCGATGTGGTGCTGCCCAACGTCGAAGTTGAACATCGATGTTGACAGCCCTGGAGGACGTGTAGACGTTATTCATCGAAATAGACTACATCGAAATAAGTTGTTTTGATGTAGCATTCACGTGTAAACGTAGCTAATGACATATAGGAAGCCACAAGAATTTTAGAGCTAATACTAGAAAAACTGATTTATACATTTTCTTGTTAATGAAAGATTGGCTACGTCTACACTGGTGGGTTTTGTAAACAAAATTGGTGTTTTGTTGACAAACCCCATGGTGCATCCAGATGCCCAAAGCATTCTGTCAACAGCAAATCAACAGAATGGAGCAATTTTGTTGCCATTTTTATGCCGCTCCTCTTGAGGCATAGTGCCTCAGTTGAAAAAGATCTGTTGACAGAAAGCTTGTCTGGCCATTCCTGGGTGCCTTCTGTCTGCTGTGCTTCTGGTTGGCCTTTTCATCAAGAGAGTGGAAGGCAGTCCAGCTGCGCTTTATTGGCAGGGCAGATCACTCTTGCAATCCTCTTGGCAATTTGACTGAGATCTGTCAACAGAGGTTTAGTCAGAAGACATCTTCTGACAAGAACTTCTGTCAAGAAATCACTGTAATCTAGACATAGCCATAGTCATAAACAAATTGTTCCCATTGCTAATGGAAATCCTTCAAAGAAGTAAAGCTTTTAAAAATGGAAGCAACCCAGAAGATACAGCTTAAGATGAAAGTGTCACTAGCATCTTCATTAGGCTAAATCACCAGCAGCAGCTCCTCCCTCATATTCTGCATCCTTTACTGGTGCAGTTCATTCCCAGTTCAATTTTGATGTCCCTTCAAGGATGAGTGTCATCTGCAAAGCCAATCAATCAGACACAGCTATAACTTAAAAGACTCCTTCTATAATCCATGAGGTACCTCTGGGACTATGCCGCTTAATAAATTCCAGAAGTCATCAAATGAGAAATGAACAAGAGAACAGCCATACTGGGTTATATCAATGGTCAGTCTAGTACAGTGTCCTGTTTTCTGACAGTGGGCAATGCCAGGTGTCCCAGAGGAATGAACAGAACAGGTAATCGTCCCATGAGCCCTCCCCGTCAACCATTCCTAGCCTCTGACAAACAGAGGCCGGGGTCACCATTTCTGACCATCCTGGCTAATAGCCATTGATGGATCTATTCTCCATGAACTTATCTAGCTATTTTTTGAACCTTGTTAAAGTCATGGTCCTCACAACATCCTCTGTCAAGGTGTTCCACAGATAGATAGTGCATTACATAAAGAAATAAATATTTTGTTTGGTTTGTTTTAAAACTGCTATCTATTAATTTCATTTGTTGACGCTTAGTTCTTGTGTCATAGGAAAAAGTAAATATTTTTCCTTATTCACTTTCTCCACGCTAATCATCATTTTATAGACCTCTATCTTATTCTCCTCCCACACCCACATTAGTCTCCTCTTTTTTAAACTAAAAAGTCCAAGTCTTTTTTCATTGCCATCTTACAGCAATGGTATATATGTAAGTATATATATATACAATATATATAAGCCCTAAGAATATTTTAAAGCTCTATGATCATTATCCTTAATTTTTTAATAATACTAAAATCTTTCTTAAGACTTATTTTTTTAAAAGACATTCTCTTGTGGTTAGGAGTATATTTTATAATATGTTATTGCATATTAGTATACAAGCAGTCAGGACACATGCTTTGTTATAATTATGTTTTGTTTTGTTTCCTTCTTTTTGAAACTGAAATAAAATAACATATCTAAAAACACCTGTGATTTACTATCTTCTTATTATTTCTTGTTCTTATTTTATACCTCTTTTGTAAAACAATTGTTTAAATTGCACAAAAAAAGACAGATTGCCGATGGCTTTTCTTTCCCGACCTGGCATTCGCTGTGCAAGAGCCAAACACATTCCTTGGAGTCAGAAGACCACTGGGAGTGACTTCTTCATCAGCTACTGGTCTCAGACAAAGCAGACAAGGAAGAATCAAAACAGAAGGACTAAATATAGGTCTTGACTTACACACTTCCATTAGAGAAGACCAGTTTTTTGTATGGAGCCAGACATACTACTCAGGAAATTAGTGGAGCTGCACATTCTTATGAACATGAAGTCAGGATTCCAAATAATTTTTAACTAAGCTTGCCCTTAGCTAGCACAGCATCACCACAATCCCCCATTCAACGTTCTGTCTGTGCCACTCTCCTGCAAAGTATTTTGAGTGTGGCTTCAGTTCAACAGAACACATAAATATAGAAAGTCCATTACTCAAGAAAAAGGCAGAAACAATAACGGATAGTGTGGAAATGATAGAAGTGCTTAATGACTTCTGTGCTATGGTTTTCAACAGGAAGATTTCTGATGATTGGACTCCTAACATAATGAATTCCAGTGAAAATAAGGTAGGTTCAGAAGCTAAAATAGAGCACAGGTCATGCACAAGTCTCCTCTTCTTCACTCTGTCTCAGGTCAAAACTTCTAGCTGACCCCAGAAGCACCCCAGTTGTTGTTCTTCAATCTCAGCATATCTCCTCCACATTGTCTGGGGTCATCTTCTTTTGCTTTTTGACATGTGTGTTCCATTTGGAAGCTTGACAGACTATGCTGGATGAAGGTTTTCTGAGAGTGTGTCCTAACCATCCCCACTTTCTTCTCTTGATTTGAATGTCAAGTACTTCTTGTGCTGCTCTGTTTCAAAGCTCCCTCATCTGTGACCAAGTCTTGCCATTTGAAGTGAAGGATGTACCTCAGACATCTGTTTATGAAAGTCTGTAGATTATGACTTGAAGATGTTTCAGCACACCAGGCTGTCATCTGTACATTCACACTCTCTTCATATTTGTGTTGAAGGTCTGCAATTTCATCTTCACAGATATTATTTGTGAGCTCCAGATGGGAAAAAGAATCTTTAAAATAGCTGTTGCTTTCCCTGTCCTGGCACTGGTATCCTTGTCTGTTCCTCCATCTCTTCCCATAATACTTCCCACGTAGGTGAACTGTTCTTCCTCTCCCAGGTCATCCCCTCCCATTGTGACGGTGTTGTTCTTGGACTGGTTGATCCTCATTGTCTTTAATGCTCAGTCCAGTCATTCAGGCAGTTTTGTCTAGTGTTGCAACCTTTTCTTCCAAGTTTTCATGTTGGTGTCAAAGGAGGGTGAAGTCAGACGAAAAATCAATGTCCTCTAGCTGTTTGAAAAGTGTCCACTGAATGCCCCCTTGACAGCCATCTGTTTCCCCTCTCATAATCCACTCCATTGTGGTCAAGAACAGGAAAGGTCACAATAGGTTCTATTGTCACACTTCTGAAAGTATGCTGAAGGATTGTCACCTTTGTAAACAACTTTGTACATTGAGTGTTCATATGTTGAATGGATCAGGTGAATAATTTAGGATGGGATGCCAACACTGTTGCAGCAGTTTCCACGAAGTGTCTCTATCTATGCTGTTGAAGGCTTTTTCAAAGTTTATGAAGGCTATGTAGAAGGGGTTGTTCCATTCAAGTGACTGTTTTATGATCACTCTGGGTGTGACTACACTACAGCTCTGTTTTGAAAGAACACCTTTTGAAAGAAAACATCAAAAGATGGACTTTTGAAATGGAGGCCTGCAGCTTGCTTTTGAAAGAGTGTCCACACACCCTGGGTGCTCTTTCCAAAGAACAGGGGCAGCAAGCAACATGGGCAGGGTCGCATGGTCAATGAGCCCTTCTAGGGTCACTGACCACCACCCCTTTAAAGGGCCCCCGCCACATGCCTCAGTCTGCACACTCCAAGGGCCAGCACCCTGTCCCCAAGCATGTTGGGAGAGAGAGCAGACCATCCCTGGGACCCCATGGAGCCTGAACATCATTCCCCTTCCATCACAGCTGTGAACAGCACTCTGGCCATGGTCTTGGCCACTGTGCTCCAGTCACTCTGGGTGGGGGGAGGACAACTGTGGGGCTGAGGGGGGGACTATAGACAGGTGGAAGGGGGGACCACGACTGGAGGTGCCAGGAGAACCCTGTCAAGGGGTTTAGTGGCCTCGGGTGGGCACCCTGGAGGCCCTGAGGTGTCGTGTTCGGGTTCAGGGTGGGAGGCCTTACCCCTCAATGGGCCTCGATCGCTGGGGTCCCCATGTCCCGTGCCCTCCCCTTCCTCCCGATGTCTAGGGGCTCTGCCAGGGCAGGGCCAGGTCCAGTGGCAGGGGGAGGTAGGGCCATGGGCAAGGGCACAGTCCCCGCAACCAAGTTGGGCTCAGCATGGGGGGAGGGGGACAAAGGGTGGGGGTTGTGGCCTGCACCAGGCTGGCCCTGGCCAGGAGCGTGTGGGCCAGTCACATGAGACTGACTGGGGTGAGGTGGGGTGGGAGCAGGGCCTCGCGTTCAGGCTTCTTAGGGGGTGCCATGGCGGGGGGGTCAGGGGTTGGGGGATTGGGGCAGAGGGGGAAGCCGACAGGGGGGAGAGAAGGGGATGTGCTGATGATGGGACACAGGGGATGATGGGAGGATGGCAGAGCGGCTGGGTGCAGGAGTAGCCCATGATGGGACAGTGGCTGGAACCAGGTGGCCAATCACAGCCTGGGCAAGGGAGTCCGGATTGGCCTCCATCCTGTCCAACTCCTGCTGCTCAATGGCCAGACACTCCTGCACGATGCCTGTCAGCTCCTGCAGAGTGGCTGTGTGGGCTGCATCCCCCACCTTCTCCTCCCTAAACTGGTGGCACTGGCGGAAGGACTGGCAGTTGCCCCACGCTGTCCCCATTCGGGGCCTGAGCTGCTCCCTCTCACCCTCAGAGGTGGGGCTCCCCAGGCCGGTCATGGGGCTGGTCTGGCTGCTGGCTACTGGAGCTGTGGAGACATAAGAAGAAAGGAACAGGCCATTAGTTCCATTGAGGGTCCCCTTGTCCCCTTCCCGTCCATCTCACCCCATCCTGGAGGTCCTGCAGGGACCACATGCTTGTGTTAATATGAGATTTTAACTGCCAGGGCAGAGACCACCAGTGACCAGGCTAAGAGCTGCTGAAAAGCAGCTAGGTTCTTTGTTTTGTGATCGGCTTTGCACAGTAACAGGAGGAGTCAGGTTACCACTTAATCAATTACTTTGTTTATTTATCTAACAAGTTAAGCTCTTAGTGTTACAATGTTGCTTTATTTGTTTACCTAGCAAGTTAAGCTCTTGTGGTTACAATTGTTACAAGGTTTATACTTTGATTACAAATAGCTAGCATACACTCTAATTCACAGATCTATACTTGTTAAATGCGCACAAAAAGAAATGAAAAGTAAAATACCTAGCAGGTCTTATCCTTACCCCTGCATTACCAACGTGGCTTGGCCAGTTTCCCTCAATCCCTTGGGAAGAAGTCCTTTGTCCTTTTTTTCCAGGAGTCGCGTGTCCTCGGGGACCTGGGGAGACCCCCCACCCTCCTGTCCGTCAGGAAAGATGATTGGAGCTCAAATAGGGGGTCTGCCAGACCCCTCTTTTATACCCATTGGGTCAAGTAGGCTTCTTGCTTGGTTTAATTGAATTAAACTGTCTGATACTGGTTCTCACAGGGAGTTCAAGGGTGTAGTTCACACCTGTGAGGTAGAGACAGGGGCATTTGTATCTTAATGGGCTGGAGATTTTTCCTCTCAAGTCTGGGACCATGTGGGCAAATCAACTAATGGTAATTAGCAAAGGACAGTCCCAGGCCCGGCGGTTAATTAGACCATTGTTCTTTGCTCTGGAGCTTCAAAGGCCGTGGCTAAAATAAGCCCATCTGTGCTCTCAGGCATTCCAGGGCTGGGCTATTCCTTTTAACCCTTTCGTACTCTGAAGCACCTAGGGAAGGCAAGATGGAGTAGAGCAAAAGCGGGCGGGGGGGTCTGCCTGGCTACGGCGGTTCTCCCCCTCTGTCCCTGTCTCGTCCAGCTCCAGCTCCATCAGGGGGGTCCGCTGAGTCCAGCAGCACGGATGGGGGTCCTGCCTCCTTGGGCCCAAGGAGGAGGTCCAGTTGTTTAAAGTAGGGGCAGCTGGTGGATGCTGCTCATGACTGCCCGGCTGTGTCCCAGGCCCAGCAGCACCCCTCACAGAGCTCCTTCATTTTGAACCTCATCTGGTCTGGGGCCCGGGTTAGGATGACCCCAGCCCGTGAGGCCCTTAGTGAGGTGCTCAAATGCCATCGCATTCCTGCACCAGACCCCCCATCTTGGTGCAGGACCTCCTCATCATTCCAGTTTCTTGCGAATGTAAAAACATATATTCAATTTGCTACAGAACTGCTTGTTGTTTGAGAAGCTACAGACAAACACAGCTCCCCCTTTGAGAATTTTAATCAGAATGGAAATCACTTTAGAAATATCCTCCGTGAAGCAAAATGACAATGACCTTTTCTCACTCAGTTGCAGTCATAGATCTTCAGTCCAAATATTTCTTTCTGCATTGATCCAGCTTGTCCACAAGTGAGCACAAAGTCTTTGTTCCAGATTTTCAGGATAACATTAGGCACTTCATGGAGCTTGCCACATTTACTGATTCCTTCAAGATCAGTCCTCAGATTCAAAATCATTTTATCATAAAAATCTGTTCTTCTATTATTTACTTTGTCCTTAATCACAGCCTCTCCAAGATGCCAGAAAAAGAGGCATCATGATATTAGTGTGCCCCTGGAGAAGCTCTGGAGAGAGACTGGAGAATAGCCTTCTATTTGGTTATACTACCTCTACAGGGAGTGAGAAATTGGTGCCAAACCTATGCACAGTAAAGCTGTACCTGACACAATGAATAGGCAGAACAAAAGCTTCAAACAGATCATGTATTAATCTGCTTTTAGTTGACTAAGTGTGTGAGACAGGGACCTGGTGACTGTGAAACCAGAGTGACCGTGAAACCAGTCTTATCTTCTTCTGTTACTAGCAAAGGGGGTAGTAGTTACACTTTCTGTTTTCTTTTCTGTCTTTGCTGCCACTGCAGTGAAGCCAGAATCTAGCATTTTCAAATGTGATTTTACTATGGTGCTGTACCAATATTGGCAAACCCCACAGGATAGATGCTGCACGCAGGGATTTTTTCTGTTGGCATGTGAACACCACAGACCTAGAGTGATGGTCACTAGGTTGAAGGAGGCATTCTTCTGTTGATTAAGCTGTGGGTACACTGAGAGCTAGTTTGACACAGCTATGTCATGTAGGGCTCCTCATTTTTCACACCCCAGAGTCACATAGGTATGTCAATCCAAAATAAGCACAGACCAGGCTTCAGCTTTGGCTCTGTTTACACTTCAATAATTGCCATGGTCACAGACATTCTATTCTAAGCCATAGAAATATTGCAATATTTGTTCTGTTTTTCTATCTTTCCCTCTGACAAACACACATACCAATTTATGTGGTTCTTTATGATTTTTATGCTTCTGAGACATTTTTAGTTTGTAGCAGATGATGTGTTCTGTTTCTAGTTATTTCACTTAAGACCAAAAGTCATTTCTTTGTTTCCTCCTCATTCTTTTTTAATGTTTTTTTTCTTTTCCCTCTGCAATGCCTAATAATGTATTATTTAAATCTTCAGGTTAACTTCCTGTTTTTGTCTGTCATTTCGTTGTTTGCTATCCCACATTCTTATGTCACTCTCTCAGCCTACAGATTATTATATTTAGGCTTGGAAGGATTAGAGTTATCAATAAATATCCATAAATATCAATTCATTCTATGTAAACACAAGCTCATCAGAAATGTTTCCATCGATAATAACTATAATTTACAGATAGACAAAGAAGAAAATAATGCTGCATGAGGATTTAGAGGTTGATTTTAGGCTATTTACTTTGTATATTTTGACATAGGCTGATAATTTATGTTTGACAGATAAAACAGTTATGTTTAACTTTATGAATCTTAGCATTTACTGTCCTTAAATACATAATGGCTCACCACCACCCACATTGTCTGACACCCCAGGAATTCCAACAACTGCAAAAATGGTAACTATTACAGTTTTCCATTTGGATTAATATTTGCTGTTTCTACCAGACATTTATGTGTACTTCATTACACTGCATTGTTCATTTTTTCTCTGCCCTGTGATTCACTGTTTTCTTTTTTTTTCTTTGCCCTCAGACCCTGTTTACTCAGTCAGCAAGTGGTTATATAACACATGACAGAATGCTGCAGAAGGGCAACTCATTAACTTTGTTAATCAGGTAAGCACCAAAGTGCCAAGACTTCCATGAGATCATTCAGTGAAAAAATAGCACAATCTGTACTTTAAGATGTATTCTAACAGTATTATACAGAGGATTTATATAAGCAGCTGATAATACTGTTCAGCAAGAGCCCCAAGGTTTCCATCATGAAAGCTAATGTACACAGACATAATGTCTGAAGTAATTAAGTGTCTGTCAGCATTTTCATAGTAAATCCATATTTTAGGAAGTATATTTTACTCATTTCAAACTGCATCAGGCTGAAGTTGGATACATAACTTATATTATCTACACATTTAAGCTGCATCTGACATCTGGAGCAGGAAGTTGGAAAATTACATAGTTTCATAAACTTTCATGTGTTTGTTTTTTTCATTTTTTCATGTTATCATTCAACATTAAAAGCATTTAACATATTGAAGAAAATTACTTTTTATATAACGATAAAATTAAGTATAAAAAGTTTAATCTATTCTATGCTCTTGGTAACTAATTTTGTCAGTCTTCCATGCTGACATAGTTATTTGCACTGGAATCAATTGAGAGGTGTAATGACATTATCCTATATTTTGTGGGGATGAGGCACATTTCAGAATTAAACTCTTTTTGTGATCATAGCATGATCCATCCAGAGAAGGATAAATGGTAATTGGCATGGGATATTTTTATCAAGCATGTTCTATGATTAATAAGATATTGGTGATTGACAAGGTATGTTTGTCATCATATGTGCTTTGTGACTAATGAAATAATGAACTATCGATTCCTTATTAGATGACAGGATCCCATTATTGAACTTAAACGGTATGCTTACCCACTGCATCATGGTGGTAAAGTGAACGATACCGCTGACTGACAGCTGTAGTGCTAAAGGCCTACAGCCCCATATGGGGAGCACCTTGAGCACCTGATTGAATGAACAGGGGCCGTTCAAATAGGGTAACTGGTCTGTATAAAGACGCACATTGGCAGAAGACATTGTCTGAGCAACAGACCATTGTCTGCTTATTATTGCCAAAACTACCTTGCCTTGTTGCCTTGCCTAACCTTACCTTCTCAACCTGCCACTTCAGCCAACCTTATCTCCCTACCCAACTTGGATGGGCTGGTTCAGTTACTAAACCCTCTGGATATGTCTACATCAGCACACTACACTGAAGTAGCAAGTCCAACTTTGAAATAATGTGCGCCACATCTACACACGGCACATGCAACTTCAAACTTAGATGGGGAGACGGCGAAATCACTATTCCTGTCAGAAGATGGGAACAGCATCCTACATTGACATCTAACATCAACGTAGGATGTGTGTAGACATTCCGCGTCCCACTACTTCGAAATAGCAGGGTCCGTCATGGCGGCAATCAGCTGTTAGGTGGAGACGTGCTGTCCAGCCCTTTCAGGGCTCTATGATCTCTCTGTCCAGCAGTTCTTAAAGCTACATGGACCCAGAAACCCCATAGCTAGAAGCTGAGACCATGCAGGCAGCAGCCTTGCCACGTGGTGCCCCCTGCATGTCCCATAGACAGCTGATGGCAGCCAGCCAGCCCCCCGAGCACACCAAGGGCTTCCCCCCAGGCCATCCCAGGGCTCTTAGGCCTCCAGCCAGTGGGGCGGGAAGCAGGGCCCCTCCTGGTCCGACTCCGAGCTCTGTGACCTGCTGGGACTCTGGGATGAGGAGGAAGTGCTCCACATAATGGGGAGCTAGCGGCAGAATGCAGAGGCATTCACCTGGCTGGCCGAGGGCCTGACTGCCTGGGATCACCCTGCCTGAACTCCTGACCATGTCAGGAGTAAGGTCAAGGAGTTGCAGCAGGGTTACGCCCAGGTGCGGGACTTGGCCAGCCAGTCTGGGGCTGTCCCCACCACTTGCCCCTATTATCGGGAGCTCAGGGACATCCTGGGCTCTTGGGACACCTCCTCCCCCCACCCCCCGGCTGTGCTTGACACAATGGCCAAGGAGCCCCAGCAGGTCAAGGAGCTGGGACCATCACCCAGCCCCACACCACCAGGGCTGAGCCAGAGTGGGGCACCGAGGCTGTGGAGTGGTCCAGTGAGGAGGAGGAGCTGGTGCTGGACATCCTCTCCCACAGCTCCAGCCAAGCATCCACCCAACGGGCCTCCCCCGACCATGGCGGTGGACTGTCAGGTACGTACCCCACAGGGCACACATCCCCAGGGCATGGGGCAGGGGTATCATACGTAATCAGGCTCCCCCCACATCCCCAGCAGACCCCAGACCCCTAAGGCCCGGGCAGAACACAGGCCAGGGATGGTGCCACAGCCACCAGTGCCCGTCAGCAGCCTCACCCACGAATAGCGCCATGCCCTGCCCCAATGGGAGGTGGGAGGGGGCAGACCATGGGAAGGGGCCACCCACAGAGCCACCGCATGCACTGATGGGGGACAGGGGATGGGGACCAAATGCCTACAAGGGGATGGGGTGCGTGGGCCACGGGGCAGGGCTCAGTACTCATCACCTCCCTCTCCCCTCCCCCTCATTTCTGCAGCCACACCATCCAAGGGCCAGGACAGCCTGTCACTGTCTGTGGTCCAGGACAGCCCCCAGAGATCCCCAGACCATCACCACCCGGGGGCACTGGTGATAGTGGGATGGGCCCACCTCCGCCGGGGACAGAGATGCACCAGCCACGACCCCAAGGTGGCCACTGCTCTCTGACAACAGGTGGATATCATGGAGTAGAAATTCCACTTCGAGGAGTGGAAGGCTTCCTGGCACTGGGAGGCCTGGAGGGACTTTATGGACACCTTCAACAGGGTGGCCATCACCTTGGAGGAGCTGGTGGCCCTGCTGCCCCCCCAATTGCCCTCCGTGCTGCCCTCCCTCCCACCTGATGACCCACCTGCCACCCCACCTCTGCCCCACCTGCTGCCCTGCCTGCTGCCCTGTCTGCCAGCTCTGCAGGGCAGGAGCCCAGTGGGACCAATGACTGGGCTGAGGACCTGCCCTGGCCATACCTCCCAGTCATCCCAGCCATCAGCCGGCCTTGCTGGGGACCCTAGCTGAGAGGGGGACCAGCCACCCGGACACGACAGGGGTTGTGCCCATCCATCCCCGCCCCAGAGTTATGAGCCAATGGCTGGCCTGGCTACATCTCCCCCATGTATATAGTTGTCCCTACGTATATAGTTGTCCTCCCGTATAAAGTCGTCCCCCTTCTATGTGCATGTTATTTATGTTGCTGTTTGTTATATTTTTATGCACAGAGGTGAGTTTTTGGTTATTTAACAATTAAGCCATTTTATTTTTCAAAAACCCCTGTGTTCTGTGTGCTTTTGGTGGGGGTGGTGTGCAGGTGGTAGGGGCGGTGTGAAGGGGACCTAGAAGGGATGGCCTGGGTGGCACCCACTAGGCCCCCTAGTCAAAGTACTACTGCAGGGCCTCCCAGACTCGGACCCCATCCTAGTGGGCCTGGTGGCGAGGAGCAGCAGCCAGCTGGGGGTAGCCTGTTCCAGCCTCCAGATCCCAGCCCTGCACAAAGGCCTCCCCCTTGCTTTCCACCAGGTTGTGGAGTGTGCAGCAGGCACCCACAACCTGGGGGATGTTTAAGAGTCCCACATCCAGGAGGACCAGGAGGCAGTGCCACCGACCCTTCAGGCTCCCGAAGGCCTGCTTGACCAGTTGGTGTGCATAGTTCAGTTGGGCACTGTAGTGCTCCTGGCTGGCGTTGAAGTGGCCCATATAGGGGTACATAAGCCAGGGTTGGAGGGGGTAGGCCGCATCCGCCATGAGGCAGAGGGGTACGGTGGTGTCCCCCAGAAGGATCTCCCTCTGGGGGATGTAGGTCCCTCCCTCCAGCTGGTGTCATAGTCCTGAATTGTGGAACACACAAGCATCATGGGTACAGCTGGGCCAGCCCACATATGCGTCCTGGAAGTGGCCACAGCTGTCCACCATGGTCTGCAGGATCATGCAGTGATAGCCCTTCCTGTTGATACAGCACTCACCACTGTGGTCCAGGGCACGGATGGGGATGTGGGTCCCATTGAGGGCCCTGAAGCAGTTAAGGATCCCCATGGTGGTGAACCCAACTCAGATGACCATCTGCAGTGGCAGGGCATTGAGCGCACGCACCACCTGCAGGGAGGAGACATGAGCACCGATGAGGGTATGCAGAGTGTGCCTGCCCCCTACCTGGGCCCTCCTCCCTCCGAGTCCTCCCACCCAGGTCCCCTCCCCTGGGGCCTCCTCCTCAGCCCCCCTCCCCAGGTTCCCCTTCCTAACCCCCCCGCACCTGTCAGTGGGTGCAGGACCAAGCCTCCTTTAGGCCTAAGGTATGTGTGTTACTGAAGAAGAATTATCGCACCGTTCTGGAAAGGGAAACAGCCGAGCTGGCTTTTATATTCAAATTCGGCACATTAACACGTGGTTTAAATCGTGATGGGAACTTTCTGAGTCACTATAGGGGCTCGTCTGCATACTTGGCTCAATCTAATTCTTGACCTTCCCCCCACCCCTCCACTCTCTGATTTGCTCACCTCGATTATCTTTTCCTGATTTGTCCTCCTTGTTTACTGTTTTTGGTTCTCTGTGCCTTAAATATTGAGTCTGTTCTGGTCTGACTATGGTCTGAAGAAGTGGGTCTGTCCCACGAAAGCTCACCTAATGAACTATTTTGCTAGTCTTTAAAGTGCTACTTGACTGCTTTTTGTTTTGGTAGTGTATAGACTAGCACGGCTTCCTCTCTGTTACTATTTCAATGTTGCTAGTTTGAAATATGCTACTTCAATGTAGTGTGATAGTGTAGATGTAGCCTCTGAGAATTCTGGCCATTGCCAAAGACTTCTGACACAGATCGACCTGCTGACTATCTGACCACCCACACAAACTGTCTCTGCGCTGCTCCCCAAGCCTGCCTCAGCCATTGAATTAGATCAATGAGCAACAGTTTTTGCCACAGATTATTTCTGTAATAATGGCCCAGTTGCAGATGTATTTATTTTGTTGATTAGATAAACTAAGATAGCTGTGACAGAACTCAAAGAGGGTGAATCATAGGAAAGGAATTTTGTTGTTCCAAATCAGCATACAATGATGACCACGAGACAGTTGTGAGCAATAAGAAGGGAACTGAGATGCAGTTACTTCTCTAATCTTCTGATTTGTTGGCTAATGTATAACTTTCTATTCTGCTACTTAATCATTCTGAGTCAGTTATATGACATCTTGCATTATTAGCATCAACAAAATACAAACATATAATGTCACATGAAAACATTAAAAGCCACTTCTATTCACCATTAAGTTTAACGTAGCTATAATTCACTAACATTATTTGACTTGGGTTGCCAGGAAATTGGTGTTTACTTATCACCATGCTCGTTCTAATACTCAGTTGATGACATATTGTGTAAGATTATTTAAACCAAAAAGCATCGTAAGAGGATGAGATGATACTGCTGGTTCAAAATATCAACAAAGTCATGGTATGGGGTTGAAAAACAAAGCACCTCTATCTGGCTATCTTCAAGCCTGGTTTGTTCATTCATAAAACACGATAGACTTAAACCTGCTTTCCCATATACTGCTATTTTGTGCAGTTAAGGAGAAGAATTTTAAGCACCTTAACATGGGAGATCATTATTAAAGGGCAGAACTGACCCCATAGTCCAATAACTTTTGAATTTGATCTAATTAAGTATTTTCCATATGTCTTCAGTATTCATCATAGTTTACAACATGCAGTCCATTGCTTTTGTTATTTGCATAACACATTGACTGTTATTCACTCACCCTTCGTCAATTTTACTATATAGAATTGGTCACCAACGTATCTTTTCTATCAGGTTTTTCCATCATTAGGGCTGTGTCCACACTAACATTCCTATTTCGAAATAGGTATGCAAATGAGGGATATTAAAATGCAAATGAGCACAGATTAATATATCTGGCACTTCATTTGCATATTCTTATTTTGAAAGAGCTTCTTTCAAAAGAAGAAAAGCAGTGTAGATGCAGCTCTTTCGAAAGTAAACCCTACCTTTGAAAGAACCTCTTGTCCTAAAAAAATAAGAAGGGTTCTTTCTAAGATAGCTCTTACTCTTGAAAGAGCTGTGGCTACACTGCTTTTCTTTTTTCAAAAGAAGCTCTTTCAAAATAAGAATATGCAAATGAGGTCCCAGGGATGAAAATATGTGCCTCATTTGCATTTTTGATTTCCCTCATTTGAATGCCTCTTTTAAAAGAGGAATGCTAGTGTAGACATAGCCTATATGGTGTTCCTGCACTGAAGTCCATTAACAATGTATTGTAATCAAGCAAACTCTTTGTTAGCATGTTGGCTCTTATGAAAATTTCCTTGTTTGTCAAAATTATCCCATATGGTGGCATAGTGGGAGCCTTGAGATTGTCTGACTTGATCAACTGAGCTAGTGTACAGCTGTGAGATAATTTATAGGCAATTTTATCAGCAAACAGAGCTGATAGTAAGGGATACAATGTATTAATCCTATTTTTGAAAAATCTTATTTACACAACTGCAGCAGTGTGTGTGTGTGTGTGTGTACATGTGAGAGAGAGAGAGAGAGAGAGAGAGAGAGTTATAGCCAATGCGTATGGACACACATTTAGTACCATTTAAGAACTGGCCACAACTCTAACTACTAGAGCTACCATTAGAAGCAAAATTGTGAAAGCAGTTTAAACAGTTGCCTGGCAGAGTACCAATCCAATGTCATACACAGGCAGCTATTTTATGAAGGTCTTGCCTGAGTAGCTGAAACGTATGTTTCTCCTCTCCTAAATCCTGTTTGAAGAGAAATCAAGATAACTTCGGAGACCATGTATTTTGTAATTTTTTGTCATTTCTGAATTTTTCTTTATTCTGACTTCTTTGTTTACTAGGCTTCTTCTTCCAGGTCAAACTAGAATGTCTTTCCCTCAGGGTTTTGATATATCTGGACTTGCTACCTGTCTAGGGATTTGCATTAATTATCCCTCTGATTTTACTTCCTTCAGGAAGCCCTGTAATTCTACCATAGTCAATAATACAATCCGTAGCCCATAAAGATGCATGTAAATTTAATAAAGTTGATACAATAGTCTGGATAATATGTATATCCATAGTATGTATTGCAATACCCGTTTTAATGAATGAAAAAAAGAGGCATGGAGAAGTGAACTGGCTTACTCAAGGTCACCTAGCAACAAAACTAGAAATAGAACTGGTGTCCCTTCAGGCCCATTCTAGTGTCCACCAAGGGCCACATTTTTTCTCATTAGCCAGAAGGATTCCAAATAGTGTTTTATTTTATTTTTTCTGTATTTAATTTTAGAAAATCAGGACAGTCCAGTAAGATATTAGTGATTATATAACCTTGAAAACAAGACCCTTGCATAAATTTCCTGACACTCAGACAAGAAAAATTTTATCTGGTGACATTTCTTGAACATACAAAGAGGATTTTTTGCACTGTAACATTCCCTCCAACGTATTTATTGATGGACTAATAGTGAAGTACAAATCATCATCTCTATGGTTAAGAAAATAACCACCTTAATTAAAAGTTATTCCACAGAATTACCTGGCAGTATTGGCAATATGAGGCTTTTTTGGGGGAAAAAAACAAATCAAGAAATCTCTCCAAGGTACTTGGATAATGCCATCTTCATTGAGCAGTACCAGTTCTTTCCTCTATAAAGAATATCAGTTGGGCTCTAGAGTTAGCTAATGTGAACATGATCGGAGTAAAATTTGTGAAATAATAAATTTTACATAAGCAAAAGAAACTTTGTAATTAAGTAGAAAACTCATGAGTCCTCCACAAGTCTTAATGCATAATTCAAAAGTAGAAAGACTAAGCACTTAGCAAATGCTCATGTTACATTTAAACAGCTCGAAGTTCTTCAAGCACAGTTTTTCAGTGATTCACAAAGTAATAGAAGGCTCTTGCCTCACCTAGTTGATGGGGGATGACAGTCAAATTGTGACTGAAAGTCTACAATCCTGCCTCGTACAAGAAGGGCAGAGAAGTGGAAGGAACTGCAGTGGTCTGCTGAAGGCTTTTTGTGACTCCTAGAGGACTTAACAGTCAAAGTTCTTTTTGACTATATTTCAAATATAGAGTAGAAGCAGATCAATATAAAGATGCTTATAGAAGTTGTTAAGAATGAGGAATGGAGTTGCATCTTGTCTTCCCCCGTCATTTGCCCTCTAGAAAGAAAGAAAGAAAGAAAGAAAGTTCTTGCCTACCTCATCTGGAACTATAGATGTACAAAAGAGCCAAAGATTGCCTTTGTCTGTATAATTGTGCTGACAGAGAAACAGGAAAGTTGCTCTTTCCATAATCTTTCAATAAAAAGTCACTCATACTCTAACTAAACCACATTTTGGCCCTCAGACACATTCCAACCACTTCTCTATGATGAAGCACACTGCTAGTTGTGTTATCCGATGTCCGTATATTCCCCTCTCATTTAAGTAATTAAGTCCTTGCTACCCCTCCTTCTCTCTTTCCACAGCCAAGTGTTCAACAATCTCTCACAAATTGTTCAACCAGTGATCTCTATTCATTAATTTTATTATTAGTTTTCCCCTTCAATAGATTCCAGAATAAAGAAAATATGCTAGAAATAAGAACTTTATGTCACTCTTCTTACGAGAAAATCTCAAATTTGATAGGCACGATGAGCTAGAATCCTATAAATATTTATAAATTTCTCTGAATGCAATTTAATTAAATGATTAACTGGTTTATAAAATTTCTGAACATTATAAAACTATTGAGAATATGTTCCATGCTAAAGTCTGCAGGATTTCTCCTTAAAGGACAGTTAGAAGGAGGCATTGAATAAAATAAATGCATGATATGGAGAAAACTTAATGCTGTATTATTTAGTCTAGTTTCCTGCAAAGCCCAGTTTTTTTTCCACTATAGTCTTTAGTAGTGCTTCACGTAGTCTACACTGTCAAATTCTAAAGTAATAGGACTTCATTTACCAAGTTTCCTTGTGTGCCATCTGGGTCGGATCCAACACCACTGAAGTCAATGGGGTTGATTTCAGAGACTTCAATAGGCATTAAATCAGATTCAAGACTAACAAGCTTCACTGCAGGATAAATTTCACATACGTTTTGCTCAGTTTTATTTCAGTCTGTTCCCCAAATAAAACAATGAATGTACTGCAGACCTGACTTACAAAGATATTTGACAGCTCCACATATTGTGACCTTGGATCTTATAGAATTTATTGGTAATTATGTTCCTGCTGTAGCATTCTAAAAGATGGTTTTGAAAGACTATAAAACATCTATTTCTCCATTAAAACTCTGTGAAAAACATAGAATTTCCATTCTTTAGAAATAAGGAAAACAGAATGGAAGCCATTCCTATAAAACTTATGGGTAAATTATTACTGAGAAAGTATGCAAAAGCCAGCAGTTTCATTTTACAGGTGTTCCCATGAATATTTTCTTCCCTTTCAATCTACATTTCTTTGTACTCATCCTGCCACACCATTCCCTCCACCTCTCCCTAAGCATTCCTTTGGAAGTCAAAATTTAATTAACCCTTAACTTTGAAGTGAAATGCAGCCAAAAATGCTGAGTGTCAAACACTTAATTTTAAAACCACAAAGTGGGTCATATTTCCTGGAAGATGAAGGTTGCTTGTGTCTGTTTTGATTTTATACCCAGCTTAGTGAGTTTCATGTGATTGCAGTTCTCTTTCATGGCTCTGTGCTCACTGCATGTCTCTTTTTTATAAAGAGATTATGAAGCATGCGTTTTTACTGACTGCTTCAAATAGATACCAACACCTAAAAATCCTTTTGCTGATGCAATATTGTCCTGGAAACTATTTCAATCTAAAAATAAAATGAAAATAAAAAAAATCCAGTTTTTGTAGATTACTTAACAGAGGGAATTGTCTCTTTCTTTTATGGGCTAGCAACCAAAGTCCAGAGAAAAGGGACCAATTTTGAGTATTTTAAGTTTGAATTCTGAAGCTTTTGTTGCAAAATTGAATTACCATGAAAGCCAATAGAAAAACTTTGTCTGCTAAGGCATTGGAAGGAAATGCTATATAGGAATTTGAAATAAGGGATCTGTTCCATTTATGGGTTGGAAGTACTCTCCAGGTTCAGAACCTCAGAGTTAGTATGCAGTAGCAACTTGTTTGATAAAGGGATTAGAGTGAGACTGCTGTTCTAAAACAACAAACTGAAAAATAATTTTGAGCATTATTATGAACATTTGGTTTTAAACTGTGGGGAGTATATTTTCTCTTTGAATAGGCAATACGACTGCTTTCTGCAAAAGATTTTCTCCCCTGGTATGTCCCTTCAGTTTGCAAAGCTGCTGCTGAAATTCAGCTACATTGGTCTAGACCAGTGGTTCCCAACTGGGGGTCTGCTGGGGTATTGCACAGGGTCTGTGAAATGAAAAAAAAAAAAGATAAATAAAGATGATCCTAGAAAATAAGTATTAAATAAATTACAAACTTATAATTATTATTTTTAAATTAAATATTTTCCAATAATGTCGTTAATTGCTGTCCAAAAACTATGGTGTGGTTTCCTTTTCCATTTAATTAAGTGTACAGAGCAATTAGAATTGGCTTTGATGGGTATCCACGTACAGTTTGGAAAGGGTAATTAAGGATCTACAAATGCTTGAGGGCGGGCAATTCGGAGTCCATGCTAGTGAAAAGGTTGGGATTTATAAAAGAATTTTAAGAACTTTCTTTGATTGGCTTCATGCTGCTGGCTCATATTCTATGGTCTTTCATACCAACATGTGCCATGGAACTCTCTGGGAGTATTCCGTATACAGCAAAATGGAAGCTTCAGACTTGCAGGCCACTGGAAAGTTTTAAGAGGAAGTTTCTCTTTAGAAATTTTCTAACTATTCTGGGAGCTTTTTATCATTTTCTAATTTTTTTTTTCACTATGAAGATTGTCTCATCCTAAGGTTTTTTTTTTTTTATTCTTTTAAAATTATTAGATCTGTATGTAGTTTCCATAAATCAAGATACACTTTTCATTCCAAAAGAAACCCATTCATATAAATGCATTCACTTCAGCAGATTATTTTCTGATATACATCAGTGTAAGTAAGGGGACAATCAAGGCACTGATGTGTCTGTAACACCAGTGGAAGACAGCAAAATGGAGAATGATTACACAACAACACATTTTTCCCCTGCTTCAAAAATCCTCAATGTGAGAATGATTTCTGGTGGATAGAGATACATAGCTAGCCATCACTCTTCAGTCATGCTAAGGAGAATTCTTGCTGAAGAGCTTCAGGCTTATATAGCCACTATAACACAAATACACTTTTATTCTTAGAATGTCCCCCTCCATGTCTGGGTTGAAATCACACTAAAATGGTAGCATGGGGAGTGCCTCCTATTGCCTTTTCCCATAAAGCAACCTTTCTGGGGGTATAGATACTAGTTTCCAGAACTAGCATTTTGCTGTCTTTAGGTGAGCTGTAAAAGTAATTTCATGTATTTATTGTTTTTCATATTTATAAGACTACAAAAAACTTAAAATACATTTTTCTTTGCTGCAGTTAACAAGATAGCTATAGAGATATCATTCACATTTTAGAAGTGCTTGATAGCAGAGATGTGCATGTTAGGTTTCAGCTTGATTCCTTTTTTCTCCTGTGAATTTAACTTCCAATTTTGGGAGGCATATAAAAGAAGTTTTGAGTAACTCGATGTCCTAGAGCTCAAGTAATATAGTGCTAATCTTTCCATTAGGCCTGTGAAAATGCCCTCCACCCCAAGTTTTATTTATAAAATAACTTTTTTTCAGATAGGATGGAGATTTACTTAATATTTACAAGACATACTATTTGACCTACTTTAAAATACCTTCTTTCTTTTATTAATCAGTAAACCTGAGTAATTTGGAAAACAATTTTGCTTAATGATGACATTTTATTGTGACACAGAAAGAGTGAAATTCAAAAGGTGCATTTTCTTTCAGAAGGATAAACAATAGTTTGGAATATTGGCATTTCTAAAAATAAGGAGAATATTGGAAAAACTTGGACCGTCAGTACCAAATTATTTAAAAAAAAGACTTCATCAGTTAAAAAAAGATTTCATTAGTTAGGTGGAATGCATCAGACTATGTGAGTAAAAATTGACAGTGAAGTAAATATTTACTTGTTAAAAAAGGCAAATTAATTACTTTATAAAAATCTACAGAAGGGAGACCCACCAGCTAATCTTAGGATAAAAATAATATAGACCAATGTATATCCAATAGAGGCCTTGATTTTTCTCCTCACTAGGCATTTGGACTCAATGTGCATCTTAAATATATATATTTTTTCTGCATGGCAGAGAGACAAGGAAAAGGAGATTATGACATTTTATGTTTTCAGGAGAAAGGAATATACAAAGATTTAGAAGTAGACTGAGTGAGAAAGAATTGTTAGAGTCAATGTAATGTCATCTGGCACCCTAACATGGTGCAACTCCTACAACCTCATTCAATATTTCTCAGAATAAGACCAGCTGTCATCCCCAGTTAGTCATCCCACAGGTGACATTAACACTTCATCTAACGTGTCTCTAGAAAACGTCTAGTCAGGCAGGATTCCTCTGTCCTTGTCTGCCCTGTGTCTCACCATTTCTCTTCTTCTGTACTAGCCAAGCACAGTTAAAATAACCTGCATTTTTGAGTATACTTTATTAATTTGCACTATGTAAAATTAAAATCTATTCTTTCACAAGTTCTCTGCCTACAATAACCTGGGCATAACACAAACAGAGTGGCTTAATTAAATTTGCTGATGACAAAGCCGGAAAGTCGTTGTCAAAACAGGGGTAGTAGTACGTTATAATAAAGGGAGAATTGGATTACCTACAGAAGTTGAGTAATGAAAATGAGCAGGAAAAATAGTGCAAACACATGGTCGGGCACTTTAATGAATACTAAGAATTTCTCTTAAAAGATGGGAGTTTGTCAGCTGAGAACAGACGAGGAGAGAGATCTACCTATATTGACCAGTGGAGAACTGTGCGTTATCGACATAACATGACCATGAAAGAACAAATACAATCAATAGAGGTAGGGAAGTATTAATGCCATTGCACAAAGCATTTGGAATACTGTGTGCAATCCTGGTTACTCCTGTTCAGGTGCAGTGAAGGGCAGCTAGGATGAAAAAAAAAGTGAACGGAGGCCTGCCTTACTAGAGGACACTAGCAGAACTTAGTTTGTTTTTTCTTGAAAAAAGAAGGCTGAGAGGTGATATGAATCCATTCCGTACATGGGGGTGAGGGCAAGGTGGTCTGGCACAATGTGGCTGGCCCCTATGATGAAAAATAAATTCAGGTCCCTCTGAGTCACAGCAGTGCTCCCCAGGAAGCTAATTAAGTCAGCAGGAGCTGGCCAGGGGATTTTGAGTGAGGGCAGAGCCCGAAAAGCAATTGAAAGGTTAGGCCACAGGGAACGATGGTCTCAGGGACTGGGTGAAAGATCTGCTTTACATTTGCTTCTGTTTGTAACTTTGTAAGCAGAGAAACCAGACTCCACAGAAGGGCCGTGATTGCATGACAGAGGCAGTGTGAAGTTTGTTTAAAGTGTCCTAAGTAAAAGATAAAAGGGGTGTGGGATACAACTCCTGAAGTTCTGTAGCCACTGGTCATTGCTTCAGTCCTGCAGCTCCAGCTGGTCCCAACAGTCAGTGCTTGTGGAGAAGCCCCACACATGGTGGATGACTCAGGGGACCAAGTGGGGGTGTCATGCCCTGAGGACAGCCTTCAGGAGGGTGGCTAGCAGGGTGGCCACCCAGAGTCACTTGTGCACAGTGACCAGGAGTGCAGTCAGTGCACCAGCCACAGCCCCAATAGTGGGGGGCAGGTATTGCTCAGGGTCCATGAGGGCCCAGTGTGCTTCCCCCACTTGCTCCCCTTCTGCTTGCCTAGGGACAGGTAGCTGGTCCTCAGCATGTGCAGGCTGAGTCTTGGGGTGGGGGTCCTTTTAAAGGGATGGCAGGCAGTGGCCCCAGAAGGGTCATCCATGATTCAACCCTGCCCATGGCACTTCTGCCCCTGTACTTTTGAAAGAGCGCCCTGGGACATGTGGATGCTCTCTTTTGAAAGTGTGGCGGGGGCCATTCGAAGATTGGGTCACACCTTCATTCCCCATTTGCCTATATGGACATTCCATTTCAAAGGCCATCTTTTGACATTTAGTTTCAAAAGCCGTCCTTTCAAAACAGAGCTGTAGCGTAGATGCAGCCTAGGAGTTTTGAGGGTAAAAACTTGACTCATTTTAAATGTGTCTATTTAACTGAGGTCTGTCATTGGGACGGGACGATGAAGTTGTTTTTGTGTGAGGAGAGATGATGTTTTGTATTTCAGGTGTTTTGTTCCAGGCTGGTGTTTTATTTTCTTAAATTACATGTTTCAGCCAGTTATCTGTGAAAGTCAGGAAGGAATATTTTTTTCCAGTTCTTCCCCTGGGGTGGGGGCAGGGCCAGAGTTTGTGGCCACATCCTCTGCAGTGGGGCTAATTTTGTAGGGGAATTGCAGGGGCCAGCGAGGCCCTCCCCGTACTTCGCTTTGCTGAGCGCTGGGGTTGGGGTGGGGTTGGGAGTTTGGTGTAAAGGGCAGTTACCTTTCCCTGCAGGGTGGAGATCCCTGTCTCCTCCTGGCCACTCTTCTCCTGCTGTGGCTGCCCTCAGTGGTCACTCTGCAGTCTAGCTGTTCCCTGTGCTCACTGCCTCCAGAGGCGAGTCTGAAGTTTGTCATCTCTACACTTGGTCCTCCTTCCTTTCCTTGTTCTGGGAAATCCTGGGATTTCAGGCATTTCCCACTTTTCAGGCACAATCAAACCCTGACCTTGATTTACGTTAGGGTAAGAGGAAGCTGCGTGCCAAATTTCATGCTCATTGCTCTTATGGCTTAATATGAGTTGCTAAACAAAGGTAGCACTGACAGACAGACAAATAGACATTCTCTGAAATACATAATAAGTTTAAATGTTACTTTTACGCCAATCAAACAGTACTCAACTCTTCAATGAAAATTGTTTGGGGAACCAGGAACTCTCCAATGCAAGTAAAGGGTGACAGAATGTAAGCCTCACTAAATTCATTAATTAAAATGAAAGACTAAGAATTGTAAAACACTGTCAATGCTTTCTGTGAAAGACATGAGACAAGGAGCGAAACAGATTTCCAATCCTTTTACGACTGAACATATTTATTTTGCCTCTCCCAGCTTTGGTCTCCTCATGGGTACATTGCAGCCATCTTAATATAGAATGGTACTGATAGTTGACATTATGTGTGGGGAAAACAATTAACTTGTGTCTTAAGGATGAATAGAAAATGATCTTTGCACTTCTATGTGAACCACATTTGCGACATTCAACAACCTCAAGCATCTAGGGGATATGTTTAATAATGTACCATCCTCCAGTAACTGGAAATAATGTTTTCTTTATTTAGTTGCAGGAAAGTAATTTTTAAAACATCCTTCTGATGATACTATATTATACACACAACTATATCAATGTAATAGAAGCATTTACAAATCTTCAAATTGTTTAAAGGAAGGATTCTCAAAGATGATAGCTAAATCAGTATTTCACATCAGAAACATCTGGTCTGATATAGGTAGAACAACACAACCATGTGAGTGTATTTACTCATCTTGATGAGTAGAACATAATGAATAAATATTAGTGAAACACTTTCTAGTTTTATGGATTTTTTTCATCCATGATACTCAAAGTATTGTTATCAAAAGAAGCAAACAAGCATTTGAAAGAAAGTCAGGCAAGTTTATGTCTGAACTTCACTGATCTGCTGTCAGATTTCTACATATTCTCTGGTTTTAATACATCTTTAAAAACAAGTTTAGTATTAATCTGTGGCAACAATTAAAACACACATTTTTAAAAGTTACGAAAGCAGTTTAATAGAGACCATAATATATATAAATAGTGACATTGTCACTTTAGCAACTAGGAATATGCAGTATACATAAATTAACTATTTTAAGCACTTCTTTGGGTAAAACTGAAAATATATCAATGTTAATGAACAGGTTTTTGGGGGGTTGTGCTAAGGGGGTATACATATGCACTACTAGTTTATAACTAATTCAATTAAGTAGAATTTTAAGTAATTTGTTAAATAACTATAGTCTGTAATATGACCCCCCGCCCTTTTTTTTTCTGAAGAACATCCTATATGTTAACTTAAATAGTTTCCAGGGCCAATTTTCTGAAGTCATTCCTTTGTTGTATTGGTTTCTTGAATTACTTTCATCATCTGCTTTGATAAATTTGCCTTGTTTCTGTCTTTTGAACTAAAGAAGAGCATTTCATTTGTTGGGAAGGCTATTAAAATTTCATTGGCATATAGTCGCATTTTAATAATACAAATACTTGTTTTCATTATTTTGCACTTCACATTAAGAACTTCACATTAAGAAATGAAAACATCTCCATCACATCTGTCTTTCATTTGATACATTGTACTGCCATCTATTTTCATTAATGTTTTTCAAGCAGTAAGACCAGCCTGCCTGGGGAACCACGGAGGTATGAGCAAGCCTAGGAAGGATGAAGAGGAAGAATATTTTGTTCCCTCCTGGATGGTTTTCCCTTTCTTTCAGCAAAAACATGGGAACTAAATATTCAGTAAATGCTTAAGTACTTACTTTTATAAAGTCTTTTATGCAAAGTATGCAGAGAGGAGAAACCTACCGTGAACACCTCCAAGAAAGACAAACATATATTTTCATGCCTTCCAGAAATATAGCTTTGGAGAGCCCGAGAAGATTTGGGATATGTGGAAAAAAAAACCAGAAAAATTCTCAGCTCATTTTCAGAAAGATCACAACCACCAATATAGGCCTGATGCAACTGGTAATTAAAAGCATATAATCCTGAAAAATGTGAAGCAAAGTACGTGTGTCAATGTCTGGATGGCTCAGAATCATGAGTGCCAATCTAATGTCAGACGATCAGAAAACTGGGCAGACATTCTAAACTGATGGTATATTCTGTGAATAGTTATCAACAAACCAGTAACAAATGTGAACTCCTGGATTACAGTATCAGTCTGAACATGTAGACACAGAGGCTCCACCTACTCCAGAGCAAGTTCTTTTGAAAAATCCAGGCATTTTCTGAAAGAAACTGTGGAGCATCTACACACATAGTGCGCTCTTGTGATTTGAACTCAAAAGAATATGGCCCTTTTTCTGGCAGTTGTCTTCCGCTCCTGGATCAGGAAGAGAACATTTTTTCAAAATGATCTCTCAAAAGCATGTGTAGATGCTCCAGGGACCCTCATTTCTTAAGAGGATTCCTCCATGGTGCAAGCCAGCTGGAGTGCAGAGACACCCTGAGCAGCCTTATCGTAGCTCTATGCTCCCTGTATCCGGCTGCCTCAAAGGTGCAGGGAGCTTCACATGAAGTCAGAGAGGACAAACCCCAGATAGCCCCGTGCCCTCTCACCCACCCGTGCAGCTGAGACTCATCTCATGTCAGCCAGCCAGCTGTCCTGCAACCCCCTAGCAACCCCCAAGGAGTCAGGAGAGGGGTCCCAGGAACCCTCCAAGGCCACAAAAAGAGGGGTGCCCTCCTGAACAGAGCTTGAGCTCTGGAATCTCCTAGGACTCTGGCATGTGGACAACATCCTGAGCTGGCCACTAGAATCATTGTCTGAGGACACTCTGGCCAAACGTTGAAGCAGGTATGTTCCAAGGTCAAAGAGCTTCACCAAGGGTACATCTGGGCCAAGAATGCTGCCAGGTGCTTGGGTGACACCTGCCCCTTCTATAAGGAGCTGCATGGCCTCCTTGGGGGCAAGAACAGCTCCCCAATTCTGCACCATTTTCAACACTGCAGTGGAAGAGCTCCCTGCAGTGCCGGAGGGGAGCCAGCACTGGACCAGGACCAGCCAGGACCCTCAAGCCAGGTCACAAAGCCAGATCTAGAGACCAAGGTTCCATCGGACAATAACGCAACTGACGGGACCCTGGTCATTGTCATGTCCTCAAGCTCATCAAGCCAGGTGACCTCCAGCCAGGCATCCTTGGATATCTACAAAGGACCTTCCAGTAAGTGCCTGGGACATAGCATACTGTGGGGTGTGGGAGGCTGCCTCTGCCAAGGCTGGAATTGGGCCAGGCACATGGGTGATGGCCTGACACTGGACACACCACCGAGGAGTGTACCCCCAGCCCATGGGCATGTCCACAGGCTACATTCAGCACCCAAACCTGTGGACAGCACTGTGGGCTGCACGTGTGTGTGAGAGGGCAGTTCCAGAAAGGGTCCAGCTGCATATTGCTCTTCCACCATTTTTGCGGGGAACCCTCTGTAGCCAGACACCTCACCTTGCTCATTAGCCTGTTTCACCACGGAGCAGGCAGGGGGCCCACAATGGTCAGCCCAATCCCCAAGGCTCTGCAAAGTCCATGTGTGGCAGGGCCTGCCATGCAGGACACACACACCATTGCCCTCTGGACATTCCTGTACCTCATCCAGGGAATGGGAGCTGCTGTTGTTGGAGATGAAAGCTGTATTCTCTTTTATTTTCTTTATATTTTGAATTTTAGGCTTAATAATGTAGCAATGTAAGATAACATATTGACATGTAACAGTTCACCTATTATATTGATTAAGCCCTATAACTGAATATATGTCTCTTTGGCCATGTCTACACTAGCCAAAAACTTCGAACTGGCCATGCAAACGGCCATTTCGAAGTTTACCCATGAAGCGCTGAAATACATATTCAGCGCCTCATTAGCATGCAGGCGGCCGCGGCACTTCGAAATTGACGCAGCTCACCGCCGCGTCGCTCGTCCAGACAGGGCTCCTTTTCGAAAGAACCCCAGCTACTCTGAAGTCCCCTTATTCCTATGAGCAGATGGGGATAAGGGGACTTTGAAGTAGCCGGGGACCTTTCGAAAAGGATCCCCTTCTGGACGAGCCATACGGTGGCGAACTGCGTCAATTTTGAAGTGCCGCAGCCGCCCGCATGCTAGTGAGTCGCTGAATATGTATTTCAGCTCTTCAGTAGTAAACTTCGAAATGGCTATTTGCATGGCCATTTCGAAGTTTTTGGCTAGTGTAGACATGGCCTTTGGGTGTGTCTACACTTGCATTCCTCTTTCAAAAGAGGAATGCAAATGAGGCAAATCGAAAATACAAATGAGGTATCAATTTGAATATTCAGCACCTTATTTGCATATTCTAATTTCAAAAGAGCTTCTTTCAAAAGAAGAAAGCCAGTGTAGATGCTGCTCTTTCGAAATTAAGCCCATCTTCAAAAGAATCCTTCCTCCCTTTATTTAATGGGAAGAAGGATTCTTTCGAAGATGTGGTTTACTTTCAAAAGAGCAGCGTCTACACTGGCTTTCTTCTTTTGAAAGAAGCTCTTTTGAAATTATTATATGCAATAAGGTGCTGAGTACGCAAATTTATACCTCATTTGCATTTTCAATTTGCATGCCTCTTTCAAAAGAGGAATGCAAGTGTAGACACACCCTTCATTTTAGAGTTTAGTTAGTAGGTAAAGAGAGAGAGTTTTGGTATTATGGCTATGTTAGTAAGATTAGAGGGATGTTGAAGGCTTAGTTGTTTAATTTATAATGCCATTTACTCTGCTTTTCTCTGAGACTCCTTGTAAGAATTGTTTACATGTGAAAGTGGTATGTCTGTGTTGAGATAAAGGTGCAAAGGTTATCCCCAAAGCCAGATGACCAATAAAGAAGGGCTGAAGCGTGAGTGAAGATGGACTTAACAATGTGAGAGAAGGACCATTGGTGCATACCCCAGTCAAGAACTGATCAGATTGGGAGATTGACAACTCTAAAGCATGGAGCAGGCACCCCTAAAGCCAACTGATTACAGCATGAGTCTTTCAGAAATGTTTTCAGAACAATTGGTATTGAAAAGATAACACACCAGTCCCAGATAGACACAGCAAATTTCAGTGGAGAAAAGGACTATAAAAGCAGGGTGCTTTGCCATGGGACTTTGAGTTCATCTTGCCACCGACTCCGGAGAGCATCAGATCATGATCGACAAGGCCCTGCTCCCCATTTGTGATCATGGTCCTTAGAAGGCATCACTAGACCTTCTCTTTTGGATTAATACAAAATTTCTGTTTTAATTTTTGTGGACTTTTACAAATGATGTTACTAACAGTAAGTTGGACTTTTGTTATGTTAATGTCTGCACAACACCCAGAACTGACATGATATGATCTCTCTCATGCACCATGGAACTTAACAGAAATTTGTTTAGCTACAGTACTTAATCTTTTTGAGTAGCGTCCACTTCTTTTCTATCACACCTTCCAAAAGCGTACCCAAACACTCAACGTCATTTTGCTGGTGGCATTTCCTACATCTTGTGTTGTAGTTTACCTTCCCAGCCTCATCAATACTTTACTTATTAAATAAGCAGCTCCATCTAAACTAATACATGAAGAGTTTTCAAAAAGTAAGTATTTTTAAGAGTTGTCTTTGGTGAATCCCATCATTCTTATATATTATTTAATGAGCACCGGCTGTCATCTTAATCCTTTAAAAAAAAACTTAGGCCGTCACAATACAAATTTGAAGGAACAGTTAAGAACCATAAGATAGTGCTCATTATTGCTTAATTGCCTGACTGATTAATTGCTCATTATTTGTCTAATGAGCAATATGAAAAGTGAGCAGTTAATTGCCCGATTGCTTAATTGTCACATTGCTCATAATTTGAGCATCTATTGCCATTTTTGTCAGTGTCTGAATATTTTTCTATCCTTTCTCGCCCCTTTTTTTACCCGTTTGTTGCCTTCTCTGCTTGTTTTCAGTGACTTAGGCACCACTACACCATAATATTAATCTCTTGTCATCCTTCTTTCAGCCTCTCCCTCTCTTTTTTCATGATCCTATATTGCCACTTCTGCTTAGTGCTATTTACATCCTCTGGTTTTCTGTTGATCCCTTCTCTTTTCCTATTTGCTTTCTTACATTCTGGCCTGTGGTGCAGAGGCCTGTAATATAACATGTCCAATCTAATTCAGACCTCAGATTATTATATAACATTGTTTGCAAGAGTTAGCAGAATTTGGAGACAAATGGATTGGTACAACCTGGATTGTTATAATTAAAAGAACAGTCAAGTGGGTAATCTTCAAAGCTCCAGGTGAGATATGGGTTGGCATAACAGTAAGCTGTAATCATCTAGACTGGTTAATTTTGATGGATTGAGGATGTCAATGCTATTTGGGCATTGCTTGTGTGTATCACTAAATGAAAGCCAGCCAAACTGGATTTCTGTGACTTCTGGTCTCATTACATCCTGGGACCTACTTCCTGTTTCGGGCCAAATCCTGAACCATGTCTGGAACAGTGGTTTTCCAAACAAGGGAGTTGTATCCTTAGTGATATGAGAGCTTTGTCAGGAGTACATGAGAAAATTCCTGTATTCCCGGACAACAGGTAATTTAGTAAGATTCAGATGGCGATACATGGGGGGGTAGACTTCATTTTTTGGAAAGGTGTATGTAGACTAAAAGAATTGGAAACCACTCTTCTGGAGTGTAAGACTTGCATTTTTTTATCAGTTCTTCCTTGTCTTCCACTTTATTTGTCCCATGTTTGTCTCCCTTTTCAATGTCTCTGCAGCAACACTGTGATGTTAGATGGCGTTAACACATGCTGGCCTGTGTTTCTCCAAAAGTGAAACTGCATTCAAAAGTCAGGCCCAGACAATGGAACTACATATTTAACTTGACTATTCTTTACTTTCATCTTTTGTGGGCACAAAAGTAGCACCTCAAGATCATCTTACTCTCACTTCTCCAAAAAAGTTTAATACCATCCCATAGACCTTTAAGAAGTACTTTCCCCTTTCGAAATCAGGATATAGGTAAAAGAAAAAATGATAGGCATATATTTAGATCAAAAGAAATATGTAATACTTCATATTTCAAATGTTGAAACTGTTTGTCTTTTCCAGTTTGCTTAATGAGAAGTTGGAAGAGTTTTCATAGTAGTTTTTATAATGGGAGTCACTGGAGAAATCTTGACAAACCTCAAATCTGACTTAAGCATTTCAGCTTTTAATAGTGAACAAAGGTTTCATGTACACCCTGTACCCTGCTGGGCCTTCTCACAGCTTCTCCTCCTCTAACAAATTTACCTCATATTAACTGGGCCTCTCCCTGTCTCCCCAGAATGGATGGTACTGTCTGCTCCTGACTACGATGCTGACAAGAAAGAGAGCAATCTTACAAGGGGATCATATAATCAACTTGTGAGCCCGGCATTATGACTGCAGCCAGACACTCTAGATCCACTATACCTTGGCTTCCTCTGTTGTCCCTGTGCAACTCTTCATGTGCATAAGTTCACCTGTGTAAGTGTACAAGTGCAATGTGAGTGTGTGTGGGTGAGTGCTTGAAAACTCACTGCATTTTTCCCTTAATCCAATATTGGCATTTAATAAAATACATGAGTGTAACCTTGGGGTAGTCTCCAGTGTAGAATTAGAGTAACAGTCCATGTTTTTTTCTGTAGGTTAAACCTCTCTAGTCTGGCATTCTTGGAGCCTGACTGGTGCTGAACAAGAGAATTTGCTACACCAAGGTAGGTCAATATAGTCTAGAAGCATCACCAACACTTCTACTGCTTACTGGACTCTTAGAAGACATTTAGGGGTTAATTACAGCTAAATAGCAGCCCAGGAAACTGAGAGTCAGGACTGGTGGCAATTTTTTGGGGAACATGGCAAACTTGGCCACACCCATGATAAGTGGCTGTGCGGCTAACTAAAATCATGTCAGATTAAGGATGTTGCCAGATGAGAAAGTGTCAGACTACAGAGGTTCAACCTTTACTAAAATTCTTCTTGAGATCTGTAATTAGACACCAAATTCTCAAGGGCTGCATCTCCACATGCCAGTTCTTCAGGAAGCGGCATGCAAATGAGCTAACCGGAAGATGCTAATGAGGCAGCAATGCAAATGTTCTGTGCTTCATTAGCATATTGGTACGTGGTTCAGAGTCCGGAAGAACGGGCTTCCAGAAAGACGCTTTCCTTCCAGAAGATCCCCACAGACTGCGTGTCTCCACGTGTACTTTGGAGTCTGGAAGAGCTTCTTCTGGACTGTGAACCACGTGCTGATATGCTAATAATGTGAGGAAAATTTCCATCCATGCCTCATTAGCATCTTCCAGTTATCTCATTAGTGTGCCACTTCTGGAAGAAGCGGCACATGGAGCCACAGCCTATGGGTCCTTTGGAGTAGTATTTTCAATTGTATATTGCAAAAGTGGAAGGCATCAAGTCATACAGACAGAAGCTGAAGCATCTAAAATAGTGTTTACAAAATCCCATTAACAAGTGTTTCACCTTGTCAGTACTTCATTACATACACAGAATTCTGGCAAACAATTTTGTGTAATCTCTGTACTCCTCTCTGTGTCTTACATTTTAAATATCAGGACAAGGTATTTGTTTACAGTCTTGAACTAAGCAAAAATCCCTAATCCTCCCCATGGGATATAGGACAGCAGTTTATGTACATTTTAGTGGAATTTGATATTTGCAAACCTGGAGCACATCACACATGCACCAGACTCATTTACCACGAAGGGAATAAATCCCCTGTTGAAAATACTAATTTTGCTGTACCCAGTCCCCATCTGTTTTGCCAAACCTGCTGTCTGAAAAAAGAGAGGCAACTCTTCATGGTGTGTAACAGTACGAATGTTGTCTGCAGGGATAATGCATTTTGAGAATTCAGCTGCACTTAAAACCTCAACTCACCTCACACTAAAAAACTGGAAGTTATATGTACCTACAGCCCTTCTTGCTAAGAAATCTGAATTTACACAGTAATTTTCCTTGGTGAAGTGAAGTCAAACCTACTCAAGCATGGAATCATGGGTACAAGTAGATTCATAAGCGACAGAAAACAGGAAAGGTTTATCAGTGTCTGAAATATCTGTTAGCCCAAGAGTCTCTCTCCTCTCGTTCTTTTAAAATCCATTTTACAGGGAGCTGAGTGAGCACTAGGCAGTTTGTCTCAGATGGCTTGCACACTGAAAAATGCAAGCTTGTTCCAAAGGGACAAATGCCAATCAAACCTCTGCTTGTTCACTTGGAGATTTAAGTTTAGCATCTAGAAGTTCCCTTGTGAGCCCACTAGACATTTTGGTCTCTTGGCAGGTGTTCTGTCAGTAAACTAACTACATTTACTGCTGAAGGGTTTGCCTGCAGGGTGGGAACATTCCAAATCTCATGAATAAACCCTGAACTGAGCAAAAGGTGGCTGAATATCTAAAGATGCTGTGAAAATAAGCAAGGGATGCCTGTGTTCTATGGGGCAAATTAGTGGATGCTTAGGGAGTATAAAACAGCAGCTGGGAGGAGGTGTGCTGTTCACATCCAGAATCCTCATCTTATATAAAACTTAGTAATGAACTTTGAGCACATGCTCTATTTCAAAGTATTCAAGCTTTGCTGTGTTTTACATAGGCTTTCAATTAAAAGTTGTCCACACATGAATAGATGCAATGCAGTATTGACAAGACATCTTGTGGGTCAATCATAAAAATAGGTTATTTTAAAAATCTATCATAAACTAAGATTTTTGTGGTCCAGCCAAACCGAGTCAACTTGAATTGAGAAAAGACACATTTATACGCACCCTGCTACATAAGTCCTTTGTTGTTTGGTCATGTAATTAAGAGAAAAACAGCCTAAAGTCGATTTGCACATTTAGGAATGGTCCTAGATGGTAACCCCTGGGTATGATGGAACACAGGGCACTTCAACCACATTCTCCCTCATCCCTGGTCCTGACAAATCCTGTGTGGAGAGTAGAGGAGAGAGGCAAGTAAATGGCTTGGAGATGACTCTGCCAGGTTTAGCACAGCAGCTGCCCGGTTAACAAAGTGTAGTTGCACTGAAGAATGGTGGCCAAGGGTCTAGCCCAATGTTTTGAAGTTTTGAACACCAGCAGAGTTTAGATTACAAACTCTACCTCAAACTCAAAACACACATATTTAGGTTGTGTTGCAGAGACAACAGGTATTTGAATATTTGGAAGTGACAGTTTTACTGTTCCCCAAACAACCTCAACTGACAATTTGCTGGAGTCTTTTATAATAGCAAGCTCTCAGCAACATAAACCTGCTGCCTGAAGATATTGAGAAGCACTTGCTTTGAATGTATGATATTGGTGTGGGAAAGTAACAGAGAAAAAGAAGCTGCTCATTTCCAGAATGACACTTTGAATATCCCAAATAAAAGACTTTGCTTGTTGTATTAAATCTACTATCAGGCAGACAGATTTTCAGACTGCCTCAATTTGATCATCATGGTTTAATTAATTTGACCTGGACATTCACTCATAAACACTGGAACAGAGTGATTTGCCTGTGTAAACAAACTCAGCACAGTTACTCCCAGTTCTTTAATATTTAGAAAATATGCTACCTGAGTCTGTTAACTAGGCAGTATGGTTGGATGCATAACACGATGCAAGATATTCCAATGGACTCTGTCTACCTGGGCTAGTGGCATTCATATTCATATATAGGTGAGGTAGAGGGCAGGGGGATTAACACTACCTCTCCTTGTTTTAATATGACAGACTAGGGTTGGTCAATTAAAAAAATATCAATGAGAGATCCTTATTTTGGAAAAAAAATGAGGGAAAAAATCCACCTATAATTTTACTGATGTATATACTAGACTCACAATTAACCTCCATTGTCTTAGAGAACTCATTTTCTTCTAAAATGTCTTCATGTGCTACTTCTTCTTCATCAAGTTAAATAATTCTGTATCCCAGGCCCTCAGGCTATTTGATATTTGTGCTTCCCAAGATATGCTAGATGCCTCAGAACAAGTAAAAAAAAAAAAAAAAGACTGTCCTTCCCTGAAAATTTGCAACTTATTCCCCCTGCTGCCTTTTCAAATCTCACATGTAGAATATTGTTTTCAAAATGAGGTTTAGTTTGTTCTGTTCTAATTTGAAGCATTTCCATGTCATCCTTTCATAGAGCTGGAAGGGACCTCAGAAGGTCATCAGATCCAGTCCCCTGCCCTCTTTGCAGGACCAAGCACAATCCCTGCCATCTATTTCTTTGTCCTTCCTTTCCCTCAGTCTATTTGCCCCACATGGCCTCCTCTAGGATGAAACTCACAACCCTGGGTTAAGCAGGGCAATACTCAAACCATCCTTCCTCCTTGTTCCTGTTAGAGCTCTCTTCCACCTAGACTTCTGTAAACTCTCCCTCAAGAACTGCTGGTCTGTCTTGCACACCTTATTCTATCCAAACTGCTGTCACCAAAATTGGTTCCCTCTTGAGGTTCAATAATTAACCAAACTCTCTAAGGATTCTTCCATTAGACCTCACAATTCATCAAGTTCAAATGCCTCACCATCATTTGCAAGGCTCCACTCAGTTCCATAGCTACTTACATTTCACCACTTGTTCCTTGTCCAAGTCATACCCTCTACTAATTTTGATTCATGCTATGAATCCATAATATGAGTACATGATCAATACTCCACATACATATAATAAACTTACTCTATACATCTCTACTGCATTTTTCCTCAATTTAAAAAATGTTCAGGCAGTTAAAGATGAACATTGATAACTGATCAGAAAATGGGACTATTAGACGCCAGATTCCAGAAATATCGTTGCAATATTATACAGCAAAGATGAGTTCTCCGTTGTTGGTATAAATGAAATCTATATGTGTGTTAGAGAGCAGCAAGTGAAGTCTTTCCTAAATCTCCTTGTCACTTACTTTTGTCAGTGAAACATTTTTACTTTGAAAAACATGGAAGGTAGGGAACACCAACATCGACAGTAATCTGTGCAAGAAACATAGTGAAGGAAAGAATCATTTCTTCATAATATAGAGAGTGCCAAAGGTGGAATTATAACAAATTATAATAAAATAATTCACAATATATACTATTACAAAGAAATACTAAAATATAGCTATCATCAGTGGTACTGGAGATATAATTTAAATGGAAAATAAAAAGAAAATAGAAGAGGATATTTGATAGCACTGTAGGATAACTAGGATAGCTTACTTCTTCATGGTAATTATGAATATACAACTTTTTATCGTAATGTATTCCAAAGTTACCCATAACTTTTAATCACTGTATTAATGATGATAAAAATATAAATTAAAACCTCATCAGCATACGGTCTGTTAGGTTCCAAATTTTTGAGACATCTGTTTAGCAGCATTAGGAGGGCTTGTTATACAAGCCTTTAACAAATACTTAACTTCAGGTAGTATCATGTTAAATTTTCTGCTGCTTACAGACACTCCATAAAATGATGCCCTGGGAGATGAAAATAACTACCAATATTTTAAGTCAGAATTCCCTGGGAAGTACAATTAATTTTTAGGAGATGAATGATGTTTAGACTAGCATCTGGATGTGACTTGTCCAAATGAAATTTAGCGTGGCAATTTAAACACACACACATATGCACACACAGCCATCTGGAAAAGAATGAAAATGGAAACAAATCCAAGCGTTTTGTGGATCCTTTGCATGTAGAACAAGTAGTAATCACCCACTAAGGGTAAACTATTTGATGTTAAACACACACACTACTTAAATGGTACAGACTTTCAAGTGCAAAGGGTCCAGTAGCAAATGTATAAGTTACCTCAAAGGCTTTATCTATGAATATTTTGATAGCGAATATTATAAAATATAAAACAAATACACTTCAGAACAATTGCATGAGGATTAAGGAGTCTTTAAAGGTTTTGTCTTGGAGACCCTGAGCTAGCTGACGCTCTCTCGTAGTTGTGCATGGTAACACAGAAACTTGGTCTCAGTCTCTCCTGTCTTGCCCAGAATCTTTCAGACCTTTCAGAATCTTTTGTCATAGCTAATTAGCAGTTAGAATTTAGAATAAGAGTAAATTCTGCTGGTACATTGTGATAAGTGTAGTTTAACTCCAGAGGTAGAAAAATAGATCTTCCAGGTTGGCTTAGGAACAGCAGCAAAGTGAAGCTTATATTCAAAGTGTAAAAAACCAAAGTCAAGCCCCTTGAAAGGTAAATTTTACTTCCTAATCTATGTTTTGATTGTACGTAAAGGCTGCAGCTACACTAGCAAGTTCTTTCAAATGGTTTTTTGAAAGAAGGGGGCTCTTTCGAAAGATCCTGCAGAGCATATGCAGACAAAAAGCATGCTTTTGAAAGTAAATCGAAAAAATGCATCACTCCTTTCAAAATCATACACCCTTTCCCATTTCAGGAACAGTACCCCTTTTGAAAGCGTCTTTCAAAAGAAAACGTGTAGATGTGCTGCAGGGCCCTTTTTTCAAAAAAGCAGTTCTCATGGGACCTGATTTTTTGATCTATGGCCCATTCTTTCAAAACAGCAGGAGCTATGGGAATGTTCTCTTTCAAAAGAAGTATTTCCTTTTTTTTTCGGAAGAGATCTTCAGGAAGGTCTTCTTTCAAAAGATCTCTGCAGTGTGGACACAGCCAAAAAAGTAGGAACACCAAATGTCCTCATGGCTTCTCAACTGAAGTGGACATAGGAAATGGAGGTAATTATTTGGTAGAGGGTGTTTAGCTCTGAAATTTCCTTGCTTTTCAAGGTTAAATTTTTTTCAGTTTATTGGGTATATTGTGAGGCCTATCTGACCCCTCAGGAAAAGAGCCAAGGCAGGGCCAGAAATGAAATGAAACATTTTAAGATCATTCAGCTAATTGGCTAGAAACACACTTGCTGGCAACAACAAGATGTTTCAGAGGATTAAAAATTTATAATTGGTAGGATCCTAACTAGAACTGCAATCACATCTACTTAAAATACCCAAGAGGGATGATTTTATTGTTTGCTTGTTTGTTTCTTTTTAAATTAGGAAAAGATATTTAATTATTTTACCCTACAGAGCAAGTCTGCTAGAGGGTAGGTAGAATTTTGAGCAGCAAGGGGTATATAAACTAAAGGTCCAGTTGCAGATCCAGTTGCAAAAGTTCTAAACAGAAACTTGTAATACACATCCAAAATGTATGGGCCAGGCCCTATGCTACCTAGGGGAGGAGCTCCATTGGGGGCTGTAGCAGGCCCCGCACTGGGCAGTGGTGGGGCTGGCATAGTGCTGGGGGTATATGTTGGGGTGTCTGGGGTAGGCCCCACACTGGCAGGGGAATTGACTGGTCTTGTATGCCCATGTCATTATAAAGCAGCTACATTAGTTCTGCAATAATGTGTTCACTTGTCCTATGAAATTATTGCCTTGTACCACATGTGCATACATTTATACAATGCAGAAAAGGTGGATGAAGTAAGATCTTTTATTGGAGAAATTTTTGTTGTTTCTAAAAGAAATTATGTCGCCCACCTTATCTCTCTAATATCCTGGGACTGACAAAGCTAACAATACTACATACATAAATACCATGATACCAAGACTCCAATTATATAACATACTCCTTCAACTCCTTCACAAAGCCCATCTGAAGACACCCTTTTCTTGGGTTTGCATATGTTGTCATTATTATGGTACATAGAAATTAGGAAAAATAGGAACTCCCGTGCCATATATTAGCAGTAGTCTACCAGTATCTTGTCTGAGACAGTGGTTAGCACCATATGATTCAGAGAAATGTACAAAAACAAAACAAAACAAAACACAAACTGAACAGCAGATGGTGTTGGAAGTTTCCTCTGGGGGTGTCTAACAATAACTAGTAAGAATTTCTCATAAGCCATAAGGCATCCATTTTTAACTTTCTTACTATATTTAAGTGTTTACTATAAAATTCTGGCCATCTCTCTTATGCCACATGGATGTCCAATATCTTTGAAGCTTGCTAAGGTCTTGACCTGGGTAATACACTGTTGCAACATTTTCTTCCTTCTGATTATTCACACTGCACTCTGAGGGGGCAAGGATCTACACAGCATACGTACAAGATCCTCACAGCTTGGTCTGGGTCAGCCCTAAAAGCCCTATAGGCTGTGACTACACTAGCTCCCTACTTTGAAGGGAGCATGGTAAGTAGGGTGTCGGGAGATTATTAATGAAGCACTGCAGTGCACATGCCGCACTTCATTAAGCTCATTTTCTCCCATGGCAATTTCGAAGTGTTAAACTTCGAAGTGCTGGCTTGCGTGTAGCCGTGGCTAACCCACCAGTACTTCGAAGTGCCTGGACAAGTTCAAAGTCCCTTTACTCCTCAAAATTTTGAAGGAGTGTCTCCCGACACCCGACTTACCATGCTCCCTTTGAAGTAGAGAGCTAGTATAGACACAGCCATAGAGATTGCCTACAATAGACATTTCTATTACCCTTTGAAAGTGAAGACCAATTCATTTGTGTTCAAAAGTTTACCCCCTTTAACTTTGTAATAGCTAATTTCTTATTCTTAGGGAATGTGTACACTGGCATGTTACTGCACTGCAATTGTCTCACTAAGGAGGGGGCTGTGGGATTGGGCACAGAGTTAGGCTGTTGATGGTTTGTAGGCTCCGGAAGTGAGTTTGGGTATGGATTGGAATGCTGAGCTGGGAGCTGGGGTGCAGGGGATTAGAGTTGTGGCTGGCAATGCTGGTTGTGAGGTGAGGCCAGAGAGGAGGGGTTTTGTGTGCAGGTTGTGGGCTGGAGCAGAGGGTTCTTTATACTTACATATCCATGCTCTTATTATGATGTGGCCAGGAGATTTAGTGGATTCATTCCAGTTGCTTAGGATAAATCAGTCCTGCCTATCTCTTCGGCATCAGCCACACACAGACTCCTCAGACTGCATATGTTTTCAGTTCAAAAGAATTTCTCTTCTTCCAGTGGCTTACCTGGCAGTCTTCCACTGAGAACCCTATATTGACCCTTTACAGGCATTCATTCATGACACTCCCAAAAGCAGCTGCCAGAATCCTGTGTCCCCTAGGCTAGGTGAATAGGCAGTCAGTGAAACTATGTGCACCATCCTCAGACCTACAGGTACTGTCCTTGCAGTTTCTGTTGGTCATGATTAATGGCCAATGGGAGCTGCAGAACTAGCACTTGCACAAAGTCTCCCTGGTTACCCCTGTACCTATGGGCTGCTTCAGAGACCTGGCAGCCACAGGGAACAGAAGGCATACAGAAGAAGGGCAAGTAAGGCTTCCTTAGCCCTAGACTCTGTGCTGCAGCTGCCAGGATGCACGGGGAGGAAGCAAAAAGAGTTGAAGGAGGGAGGGGTTGATCATTGGTGCCCTGGATTCACTTCATTTCCTTTGTGAACCCCAGGGATCCATGGACTCCTGTTTGAAGATGCTGTTTTAGGCATAAGGTTGCATTTCACCAATATTTTCAACTATGGAATTGTTTTACTAATGCCACTTAGAAAAGCATGGCATTGCGATCGTCCTGTATTCTCTCTCCACCCCAGGTACAAAGTCTGCATTATTAAAGATTTCAAACACCTTTTGTGACTTACAAGCCTCCACCCTATTTAAACTAATGGGAATTGGGTGTACAATGGGATTCACAGAAGTGTTTTTTTCTGTAAAACTGTCATTTTCAAAATTCAGAAAGCTTCTAAATCCCTGTGGTGCTCTTGAAAACACAACTATTCATCTTGACTGTGTGATATTGTCTTACGTTTCCAACCGTGACTCCTCATTTCAGGTCCTCAGTACAGATACCTTCAAGAAGCCATATTTTCAGAGAGGGCTGAGCAACCTACATCTTCAAATGGGACTCCCTAAGAATTTCAAAATAATCATACACAAATTAAGAATGCCTCTTTTCCCCTTTCCCTACACACTTCAAGATCACCTGTTAACTTGTATGAATTTAGTTTGTTTTTAAACTGTGGATAAAACAGATCTCTAGCATAGAAAGCCATACAGAACAGATGTTTGCCTTCTATATTTAAACCATGCTGGAATAAAAATAAAAGTCAAGGAAATCTCAGTTCTTCAGTTAAGATGGAAATGCAGTAGAAAGATCGTTAATGCTTCTATGTCATTCTGAAGAAATTGTTTCGTATAGGTTCCCTTGAATCTGATTTCCACTGGTATAAATGTCATAGTAACAGAGAGAAAGCCATGCTAGCCTATATACTATCAAAACAAAAAAAGCAGTAAAGTGGCACTTTGAAGACTAACAAAATAATTTATTAGGTGAGCTTTCGTGGGACAGACCCATTTCTTCAGACCATAGCCATACCAGAACAGACTGAATATTTAAGGCACAGAAAACCAAAAATAGTAATCAAGGTTGACAAATCAGAAAAAAAAAATTATCAAGGTAAGCAAATCAGAGAGTAGATAGTGTGATAGTGTGGGTCATTTCCTCCGTAGATAGCTGATGAGTCCTCTAATTGCTAGTCATCAGAAAAAAGTTTAGCAACAACTGAAGAAATACATATTTGTAAGCATGGGAAGTACAGACTGGTATTTTGTCATCTGATATTTGCTTGATAGATCGAAACACTATTTACATTTCACTAACAATCACTCAATTTCTCTTGCAATCCACCAGACCCATAAATGCAGCTAATAGGAAGTCCACATACAACCATAACAAAGAAATTGGGTCCAGACAAAAAAAAATCAACTTACTTGTTAACAATTCTTGGGAGAGGAGAATTGTGGGATTGCCATGAAGCTTAACCATGGAACTGGCTATGAAAGTCTTTGGAACCAGAACATCAACATATTTTGCTACTCTTTCACCAGTTACATAACTCCCTGTTAAGCCTTACCTCTGTAGATAACACAGGGATTCTGCTCACCTCTAGCCCACATGTGAAATGATAAAGTGGGACTGAAATTCTTCTTCTCTGTTCATGTTCAGTATCAGTCTATATTTTTCTAATATAGTTATTAGATGTGGTTGCACTGGGGCTCAGCAAGCTTATTCCTGGATCTGGATCATGTATTTAATTTATTGCGTTTTGCCATCATGTTCTGTAAAAAGGATAGGTCCAAATTGTTTTTTTGTAATTGTGGTTTTTCCTGTTTCCCCATCTTTTCATCACTTTAGCCACGTCTACACTGGGATGCTACATCGAAATAGTTTATTTCGATGTAGCGAAATCGAAATAAGCTATTTTGATGGATAGCATCTACACATCCTCCAGGGCTGGTGCCATCGACATTCAACGTCAGCGTTGGGCAGCACTACTTCGAAGTAGGCGCTGCAGGGGAGCGTCTACACACCAAAGTGGCCCAAATCGAAGTAAGGGTGCCAGGAACAGCTGCAGACTGAGTCACAGGGCGGACTAGCACTTCTGGGGCAACAGCTAGCCACTCCCTTAAAGGGCCCCTCCCAGACACACACAGACTGAACAGCACACGGTCTGCAGAGCCACAAGCCTGCACACACCGTGTAAGCAGCATGGACCCCCAGCAGCAGCAGCAGCAGAAGCAGCCAGAGGCCCCCACACCCGCCCCTGCAGGACCAGTGGCTGCCCTGCTCAGTGCTATGCAGGAGGCAGCTGACCATCTTTTATTTGTGGAAGAGGAGCTGCCCCCAGGGGATGAGGAAGCAGCCCCAGACTTTGCTGCCCTCCCAGCCTGCCCCCCTGGTCGCACATGCCGCCGGCTGTGGACATACCCCACGAGCACAGACTGGTGGGAGCGGCTGGTGCTCGGTGAGTGGGACAATGACCACTGGCTCCAGAACTTCCGGATGAGCCGACAGACATTCCTGGAGCTCTGCCAGTGGCTCACCCTTGCCTTACGGCACCAGGACACCCCCATGCGACGTGCCCTCACCGTAGAGAAATGGGTCGGCATCGCTGTCTGGAAGCTGGCCACTCCAGACAGCTACTGATCTGTAGGGCAGCAGTTCGGCATGGGCAAGGCCACTGTCGGAGCTGTCCTCATGGAGGTAAGAGGACCCAGGGGGACGGGGGGAGCCCTGTGGGGAGGGCCGGACACACCCTGCACACCCCTCACCAGTGCTCTCTCGTGTCCTTCCCCTGCAGGTCGTCCACACAATCAATGCCCTGCTCCTCCACAGGCTCGCGCGGCTTGGGGACCCGGGTGCCACCATCGCTGGGTTTTCCAGCCTGGGCTTCCCAAATTGCTTTGGGGCTCTGGATGGGACCTATATCCCCATCCATGCCCCAGAGCACAGCGGAGAACACTTCCTCAATAGGAAGGGATACCATTCCGTGGTCCTGCAGGCCTTGGTAGACAGCCGGGGCTGCCTCTTGGACATTTATGTCGACTGGCCTGGCAGCATCCATGATGACTGAGTGTTCAGAAATTCGGGCCTATGCCGCTGGCTGGAGGCGGGGACCTACATCTCCCAGCAGGAGATCCCTGTGGGGGACTCCACCCTGCCCCTCTGCGTTGTTGGAGACGCAGCGTACCCCTCCGGCCCTGGCTCATGCACCCCTACATGGGCCACGTCACAGCCAGCCAGGAGCGCTTCAACACACACTTGAACCATGCATGCCAGGTGGTCGAGCGGACTTTCAGCCACCTCAAAGGGCGCTGGAGGTGTCTCCTCACCCGCCTGGATGCAGGGCTCACCAACATCCCCCAGGTTGTGGGCGCGTGCAGCACACTCTGCAACCTGGTGGATAGCAAGGGAGAGGCCTTCTTCCAGGGCCGGGCTGTGGAGGCCGGCAGGGCCGACGTCCAGCCACTTGCTGCCCCCAGTCGCCAGGTCGACCCTGCGGGGATCTGGGTCCGGGAGGCCCTGCGGGCCCATTTTGACCAGGCCGCAGGGTGAACGCTGGCAGGCCACCCACTGCACCCCCGCATCCTCCACAACACTCCCTGCCCCCACGCCCACATCACAGAGCACCCGAGAGCACACACACACACACACACACTTTTCTTTGAAATAAATGGAAATGTTTTTTGAAACAAAAGAGTGCAACCTTAACAGAAGGAAGGGGGGAACTATATACATGGGGGGGGTGGCAGAACAAAAACTATTTACAAACATGGGGGGAATATGTACAAAGGGGGGGGGGCAACATCCTCAGCCCCGCACCCTATTGTCCAGCACCTGGTGTTAGGGGGTGCGACCCACATCTTTGCCGGAGCCCTGATCGAGGCTGGGTGGGGGCCGGGAGAACCAGCATATAGGGCCGGCCGGTGTCTGCAGGCCCATGGTCCCCCCCGGTGGCAGGCCCCAGGGTGGCAGACGGTGGAGGGACGGCAGATGGAGCGGTGGGCGGAGCGGTGGGCAGAGCGGCAGGGGGCCAGGTGCTGCGCAATCTGTTGGAATTTGCGCATGAAGGCCCCCCAAGCCTCCTGGCACCAGGCCAGTGCTTGCTCCTGGAGCTCTAGCCACCACTCCTCCACCCGCAGGCGCCGCTACGACACCTCCAGCTGCTGCCGGAGGGTCGCGAGCAGCTGAGGGTCTGTGGCCATCCGCAGGTGGCTCCTCTTCTGTTGGCCTCATCCTGGGACTGGTCTGTGCTCTGCCGAGGGCCTGGCCTGCTGGGATGGCCCCGGTGGGCTCTCCGGGACCATGGACACCTTGCCAGTGCTCTCCGGGCCCTCCGATGGTGCAGCTGCAGAACACAGGGGGAACAAGAGTGGAGACAGACGTTAGTGTGGGCCCTGATCTATGGCCCTTGTCCCCCCACCCCTCTGCTGCTGGTTCCCCATCCCTGTCCCCTGGAGATGCTGCTGCTGCTGATGGGTGTCCCCCCCCACGGGGGACCCTAGGTTCCGCTCCCCCCACCCCCAGGGATGGGGCATGGCACTGTCCTGATGGGGGGCAGGGGCTGATGCTCTCTTCTGAGGGACATGCCACTGCTGTCCTTGGGGCCATCGTCATCTGGGCATGTGGAGGGATCTGGTCATGTCTCTTGTCCCCGCCCCTTAACCCTGGGGGTGTGCACCGGGGGGGGTACATACCTGATGGTCCGCTCCCACGTTCGGGGGACACCCATTGGGCGGATGCCCTGCTGGAGCTGCAGGACGGGAGGGTGATGTGGAGCCCCCCGTCGCTGGAGGATTCCCCCTCCTCCTCCTCCGGCACCCCAGGGGTGGGCTCCTGGGGGGCCCCTGGGGTGCAGGGCTTACCTCCAGGGTGGACGCCATCTCCGGGGCCTGCTGGGGCTCGTCGGCCGAGGTGTCAAGAGTGACCAGAGGGAGGAAGTGTGCTGGGGGCCCAGGATGGACCTGAGCTCCCTGTAAAAGGGGCAAGTGGCGGGGGGGTGTAGCCAGACAAAGTCTCCCCCTTACAAGCCAGCTTGCTTGCTGCCCACCCCCACTGAGAAGCACACAGGGCATGGAAACAGCTGCTGACAGCACAGTCTTTGATGCCCTCATTGAGGCCCAGATGTGCTAGCTTATCCTGACCCTGAGAAGCAGAAAGTACAGATGGAAGGCTAACAGGCCAGACTGTCAACATGAGAGGGGGGGGGGACCCTCAAGAAATCACCCCAGCTGGCATTGATGGATATGATGACCACACAACCATCCCAGAAGGGGAAGTGCCCCGCCCACACAAAAAGAATGTCCTGTACTCCTAAATTGCTTATCTCCTGTCTTACAAGTGCAAATTAAGTAAGAAATGCCCTTGTAACAAACTGGCGTCACAAAGACAGACCAGTATGATCTGGCATCTTAGATAAGAAAGAGAATACATAACCCAGAGGGGTATAAAAGATGGGTCCAGCAGAACTCTAACTTTGAGTGCATTCCACCAACTACCTGCTGGTCGGGTCAGGTGATTGCCTCCCGAGGTCCACAACTGGGGACGCCCAACCTCGTATTCGTCTTTCCGCGGAATTGAGTGACCAATACAGCTTGGCTACGCTGGTATCGAGAGATGCAGAGAGGGTAAGCTACACCCATGCTAGGTCTCCGACTTTTTTTGTGCACAGCTAAAGAATTAGAGCTCTGTAACTAGATGTCATTGTGTCAAGACATCATTGTGTTAGATGGTAACAGATATCTTTGTACTGGATTGTAACGTAACTTGTTAACACCTGTAATTTGCTAGCATATAAGAAGTAAACAATAGCCTTTTGTAACCCCACGCTTATAACTGTGGCTTAATAAACTTGTAACTAGTTAAGCTCTGAGCCTGACTGCTGTTAACCCTTTTGTCCTGCAACACAGCCGGCACAACAAAAAGAACTTTAACCATTTGGTTACTACAGCCTGGCCGTGGGTGAGAGTGCTAGGAGCTGCCTGCTCTAACAGTAAAAACCTAGGTTGCTTAGGACCCAGGGGAGTACCTCACCGCACATTACAGCTGCGTCTACACGTGCACGCTACTTCGAAGTAGCGGCACCAACTTCGAAATAGCACCCGTCGCGTCTACACGCGTCGGGCGCTATTTCGAAGTTAACTTCGACGTTAGGCGGCGAGACGTCGAAGTCGCTAACCTCATGAGGAGATAGGAATAGCGCCCTACTTCGACGTTCAACGTCGAAGTAGGGACCGTGTAGACGATCCGCGTCCCGCAACGTCGAAATTGCTGGGTCCTCCATGGCGGCCATCAGCTGGGGGGTTGAGAGATGCTCTCTCTCCAGCCCCTGCGGGGCTCTATGGTCACTGTGGGCAGCAGCCCTTAGCCCAGGGCTTCTGGCTGCTTCTGCGGCAGCTGGGGATCTATGCTGCAGGCACGGGGTCTGCAACCAGTTGTCAGCTCTGTGGATCTTGTGTTGTTTAGTGCAACTGTGTCTGGGAGGGGCCCTTTAAGGGAGCGGCTTGCTGTTGAGTCCGCCCTGTGACCCTGTCTGCAGCTGTGCCTGGCATCCCTATTTCGATGTGTGCTACTTGGGCGTGTAGACGTTCCCTCGCTGCGCCTATTTCGATGTTGGGCTGAGCAACGTCGAAGTTGAACATCGACGTTGCTGGCCCTGGAGGACGTGTAAACGTTATTCATCGAAATAGACTATTTCGATGTCGCAACATCGAAATAAGCTATTTCGATGTTGGCTGCACGTGTAGACGTAGCCTACCTGGCCACCAGCTACCAGGGGGCGGCCCCAGATTGGCTGGCCGTGTCCCGGTCCTGGGCGTAACCCTGCCACAGCTCCTTAACCTTACTCCTGACGTGGTCAGTAGTGCAGACAGGGTGACCCCAGGCAGCCAGGCCCTCGGCCAGCCGAGCGAACGCATCCACGTTCCACCTCTTGCTCCCCATTACCTGGAGTGCCTCCTCCTTGCCCCAGAGCCCCAGCAGGTCCCGGATCTCGGCCTCCATCCAGGAGGGGCCCCTCTGCCTCTTCTCCCACTGGCTGGCAGGCTGGGAGCCCTGGGTCCCCCTGGTGGGGGTGCCCTGTGGGTGCTTGGGGGGCTGGCAGGATGCCATGAGGTGCAGGGTGCTGGACTGGGGCTGTTGAGGTCCATGCAGGCTTTGCACATGGCAGTGCTGCTGCCTGCATGAGCTCTCAGCTTCCTGCACAGGAAATAAGGGGGCAGAGAGCTTTAAGGGGCTGCTGCACACGGCGACCATAGAGCTTAGGGGCTGGAGAGAGCGTCTGTCAACCCCTCAGCTGATGGCCACCATGGAGGACCCCGCTATTTCGATGTTGCGGGATGCAGATCATCTACATGTGCCCTACTTTGACGTTCAACATCGAAGTAGGGCACTATTCCCATCTCCTAATGAGGATAGTGACTTCGACATCTCGACGCCTTACGTCAATTTCAACTTTGAAATAGCGCTCGGCATGTGTAGACGCGGCGGGCGCTATTTCGAAGTTGGCACGGCTATTTCGAAATAGCTAGCTAGTGTAGACGTGGCTTTTAAGTCATAGGAGATGGAGAAGAAGCTTTTTCTTCAGTATCAGTTTTCCATGTATCAAAGATCACTTTTTGTGAAAAGAAATAAAATAAATAGCTAACACATACTGTTATTCAGCTAAATAGTTTGATTACAATTAAAGGTATCTCCATGAGAATATACCACAGAGTTAAAGGTACGTTTTGTTTCACCAGGGTAGAAAAGAGTAGTGAATGCTGTGTAAATGATAGCCTTTTCAGCCTAATGATACATGTCACACAAGGAACATCAGTCTAGATTCTGAAAAGTTACACTATGCAGTTAAGTGGACGTCTTGAACTTACAGAATACATGACTTTTTGTTCATTTGTGGTTTCTTATTCATATTCTCCCTCAGATAAGAGGAAATACTGTTTACAAACTGTAACCAGCAAAGGAAAATTACAGTGAGTGATCTTACCTACTCCCCTCCCCAAAATAATTACATTTATAATTAAAAAAACATTGGTAAAAATTTCAAGTAATGTACCACAACACAAAATACTGAAGCCACTGAAAAGTGGACCACTATAAACTCTAATAGCATATGTTCAAACAAACACACTCTGAAGATAGACACCAACTCTTTGTCACTAAAACATCCAAGATGCAGTATAGCTTAAGTACTATTTTAAGTACTTGTGCTTTATGATACATCAGCAGTACAAAGAAAGAAAGCTTCTTCATGGAAATGAGATATGAACAGGGCTCTGTTGGAATTGGGATGAATGAGTATAAAATTTGGCCTTCTGCTTTTCCACTTTTAAGGTAAAGTAGCCTAATGAGTTTTTCAGTCTCCTGCTATGTGCCAAGACTGTAATCAAGGAAGAAAATTCTCAATCAGTCTCAGGGTGTGTCTGCACTTGCACTGCTCTTTCAAAAGCGGTATGCAAATGAGGTAAATTGAAAAATGCAAATGACGTATAAATGTGCATATTTTGCACATCCTTTGAATATTCTAATTTCAAAAGATCTTCGTTCGAAAGAAGAAAGCCAGTGTAGATGCTGCTCTTTTGAAAGTAAACCCATCTTCAAAAGAATCCTTCTTCCCGTTAAGTAAAGGTAAGAAGGATTCTTTCAAAGATGGGTTTACTTTTGAAAGGGCAGTGCCTACACTGGCCTTCTTCTTTTGAAAGAAGCTCTTTTGAAATTAGAATAGGCAAATGAGGTGCCAAATATGCAAATTTATACCTCATTCACATTTTTGATTTACCTCATTTGCATATCTCTTTCAAAAGAGGAATGCAAGTGTACGTGCACCCTAAGTGAATTTTAGTGAGATACTGGATGCCTTGCTTCTTTAAAAACTCCACCCCAAGTGCTCAAATAAGGGAACTGTTTCACCCAGAGCATCTTGGACAAGAAAGTGGTGATTGAGCAGACATGGCAATGCACCCATTTGTCCAGCATGTACCCAATGGTTTGCAGTAGGGGTTGGGTAGCATGAGGTAAAAGCTTCCTCATGAACTTCTTTTTAAAACAGCAATAAGTTTCCCTTCTCCTATATCTCCTTCTAACCACCAATCATGCAGATCTATGACAAGCTGGCTCCCCTCTGTACTATTAGGTTATGTCTACACTTGCCCCCTTCTTTGAAGGGGGTAAGGTAATCAGGGTGATGGGAGATTACTAATGAAGTGCTGCAATGAATATGCAGCACTTCATTAGGCAAATCTCCCTCACAGCAACTTTGAAGTGTCAAACTAGCAAAATTTTGAGGAGTAAAGTCACTTTGAAGTGCCCACGGCTACACGGCATGCCGGCACTTCTAAGTCTGACACTCTGAAGTTGCCACGGGGGAGAATTTGCCTAATGAAGTGCTGCATGTTCTTTGCAGCACTTCAAAATCTCCCATCACCCTGATTACCATGCCCCCTTCGAAAAAGAAGGCAAGTGTAGATGTAGCCTTAGTTAGCATACTTCCCTCTTCACACTAGACAATAACTCAATTTAGTAAGGGCAAAGGCTTATTTTCTTAGAGCTGACTTCTACCACTCAAAGACAAGCTGGCAGGGAGGAACATTTGTGAATTATAACACATAAAAGTCCCCAAAGTTCCCCATCTCATCACGAATCTTGTTTGTTTGTTTTTACACGATTGGAAGTGGAGCATGGACACAGTACCACAAATACTTTCATGAAGCTGATTTCCCAAGAGGCATATGTTCTAAAATGAAGATCCTTCGCCACAGAGGCAGACAGCAGAAGCAATCTTCCTCTGTTCTGGATTATATTTGCTTAAAACAAACAAAACCCATAGAACAAAATCAATCCTTGATATGACTACTGTTGAAATCCAAATTGTTGCTAGAAAAGACTTGCATCCTGTAGTTCAGAGATGAGTTTTTGATGATCTTACATTACAATCACCAACCCACGGTACTTGATCAAAGGTTGTTGGTACTTTACCTCCTTTCCTTCATTTAAATGTTACCATTAGTTCCAACATACTACCTGTACACCATTCTACTACACAAGGGGTGCATGAGGTAAAAGTATGTACATTTCCAGTTCTTAATCAAGATGAAATCTTGAATTTTTGAAAAGCATACACACATCTGTGCTAGTACAACAATGCTTTTGCACATATCGGAGATTTCCACATAAATATGTTATATATAAAGTCTTGATATATATCTATGAATACTAGGTGTTATGGCCCAGATCCTCAAAAGTTATTTATTCTTCTTACTCCCATTGATTTCAGTGGATGTAAAGTGTCTACATACCTTTGAGGATGTGGCTTATGTGTCTATAAACACATTTGCACAATTTTGCTGAATCAGTTTAAGGTCTGGACCATAATGTTTGCATTCCGCTGTATTTGTGCACTTTGTTTACTTTGTGAATTAGGCAAATGAAGTTTGCTGGCTGTGGTATGCAGTTTTGTGTGACAAATTAGAGGAGGAGATTAGTGTTTGTTTCCACAATCAAGATTGATTTATAATTAAGTATAAAACTGTTATATACACAGTGTTTATGGATGCTGTGTGAGAAAGAAAGGTAGACTATAATCTGAAATACCTATAGGATGTGCTCCTGAGTTTGCTTAGTGTTGATAAAAGAAAAAAAGATGCATTGGAATTCAGTGCAAGTTACTAGTAATTTTTGCTGGCTGAAAAATGATAACATCTGCCACCAACACCCACCCACCCACACATACTACTACCACATTTCCCATTCTTGCAAACACACTCAAATAGATCTCTTCATGCAATACTTGGCATTTCTACTTCTGTGGTGTGTTTCAGCTTCAAGGCATCCATGTAGCCCATTAAAAGTGTTCCAGCACAAAAGCATTTGATATCCATTGTTAAGCTGATAAGCAAGCACGTTGCAATTCCCCCACTGAAGAACTAAATGTATCAGTTACAATATGGTTACATGTGTACACATGACTGTAATGACAGATAAGTCAGGAACATCATTTATCCATGAACTATTATTATCACAGCATTGCAAACTTTGAACAATATTGATAAACAAGGCTGCATAAATTGTTGTAGCCCCAAGGTACCAGTAATTGAATACTGACAAGAAAGACAAATTGTACCTCCCTATTCAGTCTAAATTAAATAAAAATGATTAATTACTATAGCAACTCTGGAACACAAGGGAAAGGGAAAGACATGGATTCTACTAACAGGGAAATACTCCACTGGGTCATGTGCACAAAAACTGCAAGTAGTGCCATTGCTTTGGACAAGAATTTCCCTAGTTTTCTGAATATATTACATGGCGACACTGTTCATCAGTTTGCATTGACTTCTGTATGCAGAAAAGCCAGAATAAACTTCTGCACAGAATAGTCAGAGGTAGTTGTGTTAGTCTGTATCTTTACAAAAGAAAACAAAAAACTGTCATGTAGGCTACGTCTACACGTGAAGCCAACATCGAAATAGGCTATTTCGATGAATAACATCTACACGTCCTCCAGGGCTGGCAACGTCGATGTTCAACTTCGACGTTGCGCGGCACCACATCGAAATAGGCGCTGCGAGGGAACGTCTACACACCAAAGTAGCACACATCGAAATAAGGGTGCCAGGCATAGCTGCAGACAGGGTCACAGGGAGGACTCAACAGCAAGCCGCTCCCTTAAAGGGCCCCTCCCAGACACAGTTGCACTAAACAACACAAGACACACAGAGCTGACAACTGGTTGCAGACCCTGCGCCTGCAGCATGGCTCCCCAGCTGCCACAGAAGCAGCCAGAAGCCCTGGGCTAAGGGCTGCTGCCCACGGTGACCATAGAGCCCCGCAGGGGCTGGAGAGAGAGCATCTCTCAACCCCCCAGCTGATGGCTGCCATGGAGGACCCAGCAATTTCGACGTTGCGGGATGCGGATCGTCTACACGGTCCCTACTTCGACGTTGAACGTCGAAGTAGGGCGCTATTCCGATCCCCTCATGAGGTTAGGGACTTCGACGTCTCGCCGCCTAACGTCGAAGTTAACTTCGAAATAGCGCCCGACGCGTGTAGCCGCGATGGGCGCTATTTCGAAATTAGTGCCGCTACTTCGAAGTAGCGTGCACGTGTAGATGCAGCTGTAGTGACATAAAAAGTAACACTATCGTTTATTTGGTGGCGAGTTTTGTGGGACAGACACACTTCTTCAGATCTGGAAACAATTCTAAAAAATGATACTTGAGATTAAGGGGACTTTAACAGAAAGATAGAAAAAAATGAAATAAAAACTGATGAATCAGCTAGATAGGACAGAAGGGAGAGGGGAAGGGAGAAGAAAAAAAATGTTTCTGCAAGTGTATAATAAGTTAAGTGAGCTGCCTGGGATCACTACTAGTATCAAAGGTGGGGAAACTGTCCTGGTAATACTTAAGCTAATTTATATCTTTGTTGAGTCTGAGGTGAAAAGACTCAAACTTGAGAATAAACTCCAATTCAGATGTCTCCCTATGTAATCTGGTGTTAAAATCTCTTTGTTTTAGAATGCACCCTTTTAAGTGTTTAAAGCTATGGCCTGCTGGATTGAAATGGTGACTTACAGGTTTATGTGCATTCAAATTCTTAATGTCTGATTTGTGTCCATTTATCCTTTGGTGAAATAATTGTCCAGCTTGTCCAATATACACATCAGAGGGGCACTGCTGACACATGATGACATATATCATATTGATGGAGGTACAGGAATATGAGCCCCTGGCTGTGTAACTGATGTAGGCTATGTCTACACGTGCACGCAACATTGAAATAGCTTATTTCAATGTAGCGACATCGAAATAGGCTATTTCGATGAATAACGTCTACACGTCCTCCAGGGTTGGCAACGTCGATGTTCAACGTCGACGTTTCGCAGCACCACATCGAAATAGGCGCTGCGAGGAAACGTCTACACACCAGAGTAGCACACATCGAAGTAAGGGTGCCAGGAACAGCTGCAGACAGGGTCACAGGGCTGACTAGCACTTCCGGGGCAACAGCTAGCCGCTCCCTTAAAGGGCCCCTCCCAGACACACTCAGCCTGCACAGCACGCGGTTTGCAGAGCCATAGACACTCACACCTCGAGCGACGCAGTCATGGACCCTCAGCAGCAGCAGCAGCAGCAGCAGCACCAGCACCAGCAGCAGCCAGAGGTCCACCCAGCCGCCCCTGCAGGAGCAGTGCTCGCCCTCATCCATGCCATGCAGGAGGCAGCTGAGCACCTCCTTGCCACAGAGGAGGAGGACTCAACCCCCAATCCTGCAGCACCCCGCCCCCCCCCCCCGCCGCACACACCGCCGGCTGTGAAGCTACCCCACGAGCACCGACTGGTGGGAGCGGCTGGTGCTCGGAGAGTGGGACGGTGACTGCTGGCTCCATAACTTTTGCATGAGCCGGCAGACATTTCTGGAGCTATGCCAGTGGCTCACCCCCACACTCAGGCACCAGGACACCTTGATGCGGCGTGCCCTCAGCGTCGAGAAATGGGTCGGCATCGCTGTCTGGAAGCTGGCCACTCCAGACAGCTACCGATCCATGGGCCAGCAGTTTGGCATCGGCAAGGCCACCATCGGGGCTGTCCTCATGGAGGTAAGAGGACCCATGGGCGGAGGGGGAGGCAGCCCTGGCAGGGGAAGTGGGGGGAGGGGGGCTCTGGCAGGGGATGGCCACACACACCCTGCACACCCCTCATTGGTGCTCTCCCATGTGCTTCCCCTGCAGGTCATCCGCACCATCAACGCCCTGCTCCTCCACAGGCTCGTGAGGCTTGGGGACCCGGATGCCGCCATCGCAGGCTTTGCCACCCTGGGCTTCTCAAATTGCTTTGGGGCTCTGGATGGGACTCACATCCCCATCCGCGCCCCGGAACACAGTGGAGGATGCTACTTCAACAGGAAGGGCTACCACTCAGTGGTCCTCCAGGCCTTGGTGGACAGCCGGGGCCGTTTCCTGGACATTTGTGTGGGCTGGCCTGGCAGCACCCACGACGCCCGGGTATTCCGGAACTTGGGCCTGTGCTGCCAGCTGGAGGCAGGGACCTACATCCCCCAGCAGGAGATCCCTGTGGGGGACACCACCATGCCCTTCTGTGTCATCGCAGATGCGGCATACCCCCTCAGGCCCTGGCTCATGCACCCGTACACGGGCCATCTGTCTGCCAGCCAGGAGCGCTTCAACCAGCGCCTGAACCACACGTGCCAGGTGGTGGAGCGCACATTTGGCTGCTTCAAAGGGCGCTGGAGGTGTCTCCTCACCCGCCTTGATGCGGGCCCCACCAACATCCCCCAGATTGTGTGTGCGTGCAGCACCCTACACAACCTCGTGGAGATCAAGGGGGAGGCCTTCTTTCAGGGCTGGGCTGTGGAGGCCGGCAGGGCCTATGTGCAGCCACCCGCTGCCCCTGTCGCCAGGTGGACACCGAAAGGACCCAGGTCCGGGACGCCCTGCGGGCCCAGTTCGATGAGGCCGCGAGGTGAACGCTGGCAGGCCCCCCCCACTGCCCCCCATCCTCCACAACACTCCCTGCCCCGATGCCCACACCACAGAGCACCCAAGAGCACACCCCCCCACTTTTCTTGTAAATAAAAGCAGACAGTTGTTCGTCAACTCAAATATCTGTAGAACTCTTATTATTATTATCAACAAGACTAACTATTTACAGGCAAAATCTAACATATATATAGCTGCATCTACACGTGCACGCTACTTCGAAGTAGCGGCACCAACTTCGACGTTAGGCGGCGAGACGTCGAAGTCGCTAACCTCATGAGGAGATAGGAATAGCGCCCTACTTCGACGTTCAATGTCGAAGTAGGGACCGTGTAGACGATCCGCGTCCCGCAACGTCGAAATTGCTGGGTCCTCCATGGCGGCCATCAGCTGGGGGGTTGAGAGATGCTCTCTCTCCAGCCCCTGCGGGGCTCTATGGTCACCGTGGGCAGCAGCCCTTAGCCCAGGGCTTCTGGCTGCTTCTGCGGCAGCTGGGGATCTATGCTGCAGGCACAGGGTCTGCAACCAGTTGTCAGCTCTGTGGATCTTGTGTTGTTTAGTGCAACTGTGTCTGGGAGGGGCCCTTTAAGGGAGCGGCTGGCTGTTGAGTCTGCCCTGTGACCCTGTCTGCAGCTGTGCCTGGCATCCCTATTTCGATGTGTGCTACTTTGACGTGTAGACGTTCCCTTGCTGCACCTATTTCGATGTTGGGCTGAGCAACGTCGAAGTTGAACATCGACGTTGCCGGCCCTGGAGGATGTGTAGACGTTATTCATCGAAATAGACTATTTCGATGTCGCAACATCGAAATAAGCTATTTCGATGTTGGCTGCACATATAGACGTAGCCTGTATGTATTATAAATAGGGATAAGATGAAAGGGGAAGACAAGGAAGGGGAGAACTATTTACGTGGGGGGGTAAGGATCAGCATAGTAACAGGGGTCAAATATACAAACTATTTACAACAAACTAAGTTAAAACTGGGGGGAATATATACAAAGCGGGGGGGGCACGTCCTGGGCCCCACACCCCCTAAAGTCCAGCGCTGGGGGTGGGCGGCCGGGATCCCTGCCTTGGCCTCAGCCCTTGCCGGGGCTGGCTGGGGGCCGGGAGGACCGGAAGATACGGCCGGCAGGTGTCAGCTGGCCCTAGGTCCCCCTCAGCAGAAGGGCCCTCGGTGGCGGTGCGACGGCGGACAGCGCAGGCGGGGGGAGCAGGCAGGGCAGGTGCAGCAGTGGCCGGCGCGGCATGGGGGGCCAGGTAGTCCATGATAAGGTTGAAGGTCCGCATGTAGGCCCCCCATGCCTCCTGGTGCCAGGCCAGAGCCTGCTTCTGCAGCTAGAGGCGGCGTTCCTCCACCCGCAGCTGCTGCTTGGTGACCTCCAGCTGCCAACGGTGGAGGGCCAGCAGCTGGAGGTCTGTCACCGTCGGCTGCTGGTGCTGGGTTCACCGTCTTCCCCGCAGTGGGGCCAGTCGGTCCTCCGCCAAGGGGCTGGCCTGGAGTGATGGCTCCAGAGGGCTGTCCAGGACCACTGACGCCTCGCCGGCGCTCTCTGGTCCTTCTGATGCTGCAGCTGCGGAACACAGGAGCGGAGGAAGAAGAGTGGAGACAGGCGTTAGTGTGGGCCCCGAGCTGTGGCCCTTGTCCCCCCACCCCTGTGCTGCAGGTTCCCCATCCCCGTCCCCGAGAGATGCTGCTGTGATGGGGTTCAGGAGTCCCCCTGCACTGCACCCCGTCTGATGGCAGGAGTGACTCTCACTCAGCAGGTACAACAGGAGGTTTATTAGGCAACAGATGCCCAGTTTCTCACAGAAGTGACAGTACAACAGTCAGAGACTGTCCTTCCAACCAGTCCTGGGGAGAAGGTCCCGAGGGGTGCCCCTCTGGGATGTAGCTTTCCCCCTCCTCAGGCTGGCTGCCTTCTAGCTTTCCCTTCCCCTAGCCTCTAACTGCCACCCCCGATTCAAACCCAGCTCGGCTCCTCCCTCCTCTTTGTTCAGGGCAGAGGTGTAACCTGCCAGTTGTAGCCCCAGGATCATCCTTAACCACTGGGAGCTATTCTGCTTGTTTCTCATATGTAGCCTGAGTCTCGTATTTGCACTCCCCCACTCCATGACATGCTGCTGCTGCTGCTGCTGCTGCTGCTGCTGCTGCTGCTGCTGCTGGGTGTCCCACCCCCTACCCCCAGGGGACCCTAGAGGTTCCGCTTCCCCGAGCCCCGGGGTTGGGGCATGGCACCGTTGTGCTGGGGGTGGGGGGCAGGGGCTGATGTAGTCTTCTGAGGGACATGCCACTGCTGTCCTTGGGGCCGTGGTCATCTGGGCATGTGGAGGGCCCTGGTCATATCTATTACCCCCGCTCCTCAACCCCAGAGGTGTGCACCGGGGGGGGTACATACCTGACGGTCCACTCCCATGGTCGGGGGACACCCGGGGGGGCGGACGCCCGGCTGGAGCTCCTGGATGGCAGGATGATCTGGAGGCCAGTGTCACTGGAGGAGGACTCCCCCCCTCCTCCTCCTGCTCCGATGCCCCAGGGGTGGGCTCCTGTGGGGGCCCCTGGGGTGCGGGGCTTGCCTCCGGGGCGGACTCCGCCTCCGGGGCCTGCTGGGGCTCCTTGGCTGAGGTATCAAGAGTGGCCGGAGGGGAGGAGGTGTGTCAGGGGCCCAGGATGTCCCTGAGCTCCCTGTAAAAGGGGCAAGTGACAGGGGCGGCTCCAGATCGGCCGGCCGCACCCCGGGCCCGGGCGTATCCCTGCCACAGCTCCTTCACTTTACTCCAGACATTATCCGGAGTGCGGGCAGGGTGACCCCAGGTGGCCAGGCCCTCGGCCAGCTGAGCGAACGCATCTGCGTTCCGCCTCTTGCTCCCCATTATCTGGAGCACCTCCTCCTCGCTCCAGAGCCCCAGCAGGTCCCGAAGCTCGGCCTCCATCCAGGAGGGGCCCCGCTGCTGCTTCCCCGCCTGGCTTCTGGGCTGTGAGCCCTGGCTCCCCTTGGGGAGGGTCCCCTGGGGGTGCTTAGGGGGCTGGTGTGCGGCCATCACAGCTGGGGGGGGTGTCTGTGGCGGCTGAGGGACGTGCAGGCTGGCCGCGTATCTGGGCTGCCGCCTGCACGTTCTCTCAGCTTCCTGCACAGGAAGGGAGGGGGCGGGGAGCTTTAAGGGGACGCTCTATGCGGCCACCATCGAGCTCAGGGGCTGGAGAGAGAGCATCTCTCAACCACTCAGCTGATGGCCGCCATGGAGGACCCCACTATTTCGATGTTGCGGGACGCGCAACGACTACACGTTCCCTACTTTGACGTTGAATGTCGAAGTAGGGCGCTTTTCCCATCCCCTCATGGGGTTAGCGACTAACTGCCTAACGTCGATGTTAACTTCGAAATAGCACCCAACACGTGTAGCTGTGACGGGCACTATTTCGAAGTTGGCGCCGCTACTTCAAAGTAGCATGCACGTGTAGACGCGGCTGTAGGTAGGTCCAGTGATGGCGTGTCTAGAGTAGATATGTGGACAGATTTGGTAATGGGGTTTGTTGCAAGGGAAAGTTCCAGAATTAGTATTTCTGTGGTATGGCATGTGATTGCTAGTGAGAATTTTCCTGAGATTAGGCGGTTGCCTGTAGGAAAGGACAGCTCTGTCACCCAAGGCCTATGAGAGCACAGCATCATGGTCAAGTATAGGTTGTAGATTGTTGATAATGCTGGGCCTATCTAGAAGCAGCTGTTTTCTGGGTATTCTTCTAGCCCTGTGAATCTAGTTTTTTACTTCTCCCAGAGGGTAATTAATTTTACGAATACCTGGCAGAGATTTTGAAGTTTTTGGTCTCTGTCAGTGGGATCAGAGCAGATGCAACTTTATCTAAGGACTTAACTATAAATGATGTGTTGTATGATGTGCCCTGGATGGAAGCTGGAGGCATGTAGGTAAGAATAGAAGTCAGTGGGTTTCTGGTACAGAGTGGTATTTATATGGCCATCGGTGATTTGCATTGTGGTTTCCAGGAAATGGATCTCTTGTGAGGAATAGTTAAGGTTGAGATTGATGGTGAACTCTATGGAATTCTTCAAGAGTCTCTTTCCTGTGGGTCCAAATGGCAAAGATATCATCAAAATAGCATAAGTAAAGGAGGGATGATAGGGGATGGCAGCTGAGGAAATGTTGGCCAAATCAAATCAAGCTTCCCTTTCGATGTCACATACCTCACTACCTTGCTATATTACAGAGTCTGAGAAGTGCTGATGTGGTATACCTAGACTTTAGTACGGCATTTGATACAGTCTCTCGTGATCTTATCAATAAACTGGGCAAATACAACTTAGATGGGGCTACTATAAGGTAGGTGCATAACTAGTTGGATAACCATTCTCAGAGGATAATTATTAATGGTTCACAATTTTGCTGGAAGGGCATAATAAGTGGGGTCCTCAGGGGTCTGTTTTGGGACTGGGTTTATTCAATATCTTTATCAATGATATAGATATTGACTTAGAGAGTATACTTAGCAAATCTGCATATGATATCAAGCTGGGAGAGATTGCAACTACTTTGGAGGATATGGTCATAATTCAAAATGATCTGGACAAACTGGAGAAATGGTCAGAGGTAAATAGGATGAAATTTAATAAGGACAAATGAAAAGTACTCCATTTAGGAAGGAATAATCAGTTTCACATATACTGAATGGGAAGCGACTTCTAGGAAGGAGTACTGCAGAAATGGATCTGGGGTAATAGTACACCACAAGCTAAATACGAATCAACAGTTTGATGCTGTTGTAAAAAAAAAATTTAAAAAAAGAAAAACATGATTCCTGGATGCACTAACAGGACTGTTGTGAGCAAGACTTGAGAAGTCATTTTTGTGCTCTACTCTGCTCTGACTAGGCCTCAGTTGGAGTATTGTGTCCAGTTTTGGGTACTACCTTTCAAGAGGGATGTGGAGAAATTGTTGAAGATCCAGAGAAGAGCAACAAGAGGCATGTGGTCCATCAAAATGGTATCATAGCCCATTGCCATGCTTGGCTTGATGGAGCTAACATTTTTTCTAGCTTTTTGACCATGAATGTTGACTTCTACCCACATTCTGATTTTGAAATTGGCACCATTTGTCATATATTTTGGTATTAGAAACACTTCTCTCATGGTACTTTTTCTACCTTCAGTGGAACATTTTATTCTGGAGCGTAGAAGCTGCATCTGCTTTTATTTTAAGTGTACCTTAGTTTAATTCCATCGAAAGGTGTTACCAGCATTCTTAGTTGTATCAGGAAGGCTAGGTCTACACTAGAAAGGTCTTTCAAAATGTTTTTCAAAGGAAGGAGCTCTTTGAAATATCCAGTAGAGTTTCTACACACAAAAAGCATTCTTTCAAAATTAAATATAAAGAATGTGGGTCTCCTTTTGAAAGCACTCTTCCAGTTCAGTTTCACAAAGAATGCCTTCTTTCAAAAGCTTCTTTGAAAAGAAAGTATGTACAAGCTCCACTGGTCCTTTGTTTCTAAAGAGCAATCCTCATGATGCCTGATTTTTTCATGCTTGGTTCATTCTTCTGAAAGAGCAGGAGCTGTGTGTGTGGATGTTCTGTTTTGAAAGAGAAGATCACTCCTTTGATGTGCTTTGTGTGGGGGGGGACATTCTTTTGAAAGAAGTTCTTTCAGAACAGATCTTCCAGAAGAACTCCTTTTGACAGATCACTGTAGTGTAGACGTAGTTGTACTTTTAAAAATTGACATTATTTGTGTCCCACGACCACACTGGACACCCATCATAAACCCATGTTGATTATTTGTTTCACATTTTATCTGAAATAACCGTATATTACAGATTCTCCCTGCCCCTAAGTGATCTGAGTCATCTAAAGCTTTATAAAAGAGTTCTGTGGCTCCAATTGTGTAATGCTATTTCTGGAGATTTTTGCACATTGATTTATTTCTAACCATTCAGGAGTGAACAAGGGCTTGATTTTAGAAAACTGGAACCTTCACCACAGCCTGACTGAGCTTGATCCTTAGAAGCACTGAAAACCTGTAGCTCACATTGACTTCAGCATTTCTCCAACTAAACCCATTATTGTGTCCCATAATCGCAAGGCTGACTACATTTCAACAAAGGCAGTCAATTATATATTCCTCCCACACCTTAACATTAGGAAGGGGTTAAAGGTCTAATTTGAAGTAGTTCTGAACATAATACTATGTTTAAGGTGTCTAGGAAAGCACAAGCATTTTTGTTTCACTCCCATGTTTCAAACAGTCCTTTGTCTTCCCTAAATACAATCTTCAATTCTATTCGAAAAATACAGAGTGCGGGAGGGGGGAGAGAAGCCAAAACAAGTCTACTTCCTTAACCTACCTACTTCTATAACCCCTCCTTCTTATTTAGCTATGAAGCCTCTGCCAATTTCTTATTTTATTATATTTAAATGTTGGTGAGTTACACTTCACACATGTACCTGCAGCTCTTTTGTATACACAATGCTGTTTCTGGCTAAGGTAATTAGGTGACTCTTTAGTAATTTGGCATCTTTTTTTTTAAGCCCACAACACAATAAGTTAGGTCCTACCAGATGGTAGGCACTGTAAAATATTATTTATTTGTTTTGCAGCATGAATCAATGTTTCTAACAGTGTAAGCATATAAACTTCCAAAGCATAGCACTGGAAACATTGTTCAGAAACAGTTCCAGCAAGCTGTTACCGGAAGAAGGAAGTGTGTGCAATCTTTAGTTTAAAAACAATTTGGTTTTGAAGATTTGGAGATAGAGTGATACACCTTTAAAACAATTTAATTATACAGATAATATTTAATTGTCATTCTGCTATATAGACATGCAATGCACATAGATGTGCATAGTACATTATTCTAAATATGGAATGATTATATGTGTTCATTTTCACAAAAATACATGTCTGCTTAAAATTACATAAGATTATTATACATCTACCTTATATGCTCCACATGCAAGACTCATTTATCGAGCCCTTTCCATCCTATGAAGTGAAAGAGAAAGGAGTCCTGCCAAATAGTAAATGGTCACACAGCTGAAGGCTAGATCCTAACATGCTATAAATTTGCCTGGCATCGTAAATGCTAGGAAAGCTGTGTCAATTTATATAAGATGAAGTTTTGTCAATTAACTATAATATCTACGTACATGGAATCACTTTATTATTTAATGTGTCAGTATATTATTTTCCAACCTTAATGTGTTTAAAATGCAGTTTTACTTTTACTATAAAAAGTTTGAAAAGTACAGCTGTAGATCTATTAACTAACTTATTCATCTTGGCTATCTCACCTACTATCCACCTATAAATCTGTGCTTATAAAATGATTTATCAGCTGATTTCCAAGTTGCTTTCAGCAATTGTTATTTTTAAAAGAAGGAGCATGCAAGGGAAAGTTTCCTTCCTTACCCATATGCATTTACATTTGTCTGCGAAGCTTAAAGAACAGTACTTAACCACTTGACCACAGTTACAAGTTAAAATATCAGTGCTATAGCTGGGCGAACACTGACAAAATAATGTGTGATTATTAGGCCACAGTTTCAATTTCAGATTATTCAGACACTTCAGCGTCTGCAAACTTGCTAACTCCAAAATGAGTCTCTTATGCTCTCATGGGGTAGGTATTACATCAACACTCAGGGCTCAAATGGCCTGTTTCAAAACTTGGAAGTCCAACACTTTGCAAATAATCAGTATACACACAATATCTTCAGATATGTTCAGACTGTGTTAACAAGCATGACTACTTTGAAAATGCACTGGAAAGCCATAAGACAGAACAATTAACTAATATCATTTGGACTGTACTTAAAACAGAGAGACCAGAAAGCACCTTTCCTAAGCTTTTGTTTTTTAACCATATAAAATATTCATAATGATACCGTTTGGTTTTTTACAGCATTTTTAGGGATGACCTGTTGAACTCATCTATAGCATCTATGGCATCACTATACATGAGTAATGGAGACATCCCAGAGTTAGCATGATCGAGCCTTTATGCTACACTAGTTGAACTGTTTTCCAGTCCTTGGAAGATATGCTGTCTTTGTAATGTGTAATCGCTTCTCTATTGATAGAGATAGCTTCTGGAAGTGGCAGAGTTAAGGAGCTGCAGGTGGCTCCTTTAAGAGCCACATGCAGCACTGAGCTGCTGGTGACACTTAACAAATTTAACTGTGACCATGTTTGGGTCCCGACCTATACATTGCAAATCCCTGATGTAGGGCAAGCTTGCTCTGCATACTCCTACATAGTTTTCTTTCTTTCTTTCTTTCCTGATTTTATCTGTAAATTGCATACACATTGACCTTGTTCAAAACTCTTGCCATATAAGCTAAGTTCTTGGCATCTTAAGGGGCTACCCCAGTGTACACTCAATTACAAAATACAGTCCTGCTCCATGTTCATTAAGCTATATATTTTTATTATTTCCATGGCTGCACAAGAAGACAGTTATACATATCCTCTCTATTACCACTTTGAATGAAATTGGACAAACCAGAAGGAAGAGTAAAGGAATGCATGCAGCTGAACTTTGGGGTTTGCTTCAGCAAAAGGCAAGAGGTGAACTCTTGCCCTCACTGAAGTTAATGGCAAGACTCACTGGATTCAAATGAACCAGGATTTCTCTCTAATTTGGCATTTGCTGTTTCTTCCACAGAGTCTGCTGCTCCTTGCTCCTGTATATATATTATAAGTGAATTGTAACATTGGAGACCCTAGCTTTGCTATTACTGATAATCAAAATTGTTTTAACTGTACTCAAGTTGGATCTTGGAGAAATACCAAATTTTGGCTGTGACAAACTTTTTCTATTAACCCATCAAACTTGTTGGAAACTTCTCGCTGGGCTTGTCTACACTTGCCCCCAACTGTGATGGGGGTATGGTAATCAGGGTGGTGGGAGATTACTAATGAAGTGCTGTGGTGAACATGCCTTGCTTCATCAGGTTTATTCTCCCCCATGGCAACTTCGAAGTGTTAAACTTTGAAGTGCCCACACTACTATGGGGTGCCTTTAATCCCCCAAATTTTGAGCAGTAAAGGCACTTTGAAGCAATGCAGGCAATTCCAAGTGCCCACAGCTACACGCATGCCAGCACTTTGAAGTTTGACATTTCAGAGTTGCTGCAGCTGAGAACTAGCCAACTAGCCTCCCAGGCTTGAAATTTTTGTCCTTCACCAATCAACCACAACACTCTGATGTTCATCTGAGCATCAACATCCCAGGGATGCCTCTGGGTGAACTCATTTCTCAAGTTCCTGATAACACAACTCTTTATGGCTACACTACAGAGCTACTTGCGTCATTAGTGCAGCCACTCTTAACTGGCTGGAGAGAACTCTCCCATTAATGTAATTCTACAGCCTACACAAGTGTCAGTAGCTATGCTGGTGGAAGAATCTGTCCTGTCATATGGGGCATTCTAAGTAGCCCATAAAGTGAGTTAGGCATGGCTGAGAGATGTGTTTAGTTCAAACTGGGATACAGGAAAACAGCAGTAGGGAATATCTAAGAGATACTAGAATGATCTCTTCCTTTCTCATCATTATAATGTAGAAAGGGAAGTAAAAAGTACATTAATATATTTCCTAATTGTTCAAACAAAGGGAAGTTGTGAACACCTTAGGAGCTAGAAACACCACACATGGGCTACATCTACACTAGCCCCAAACTTCAAAATGGCCAGGCAAATGGTCATTTCGAAGTTTACTAATGAAGCTCTGAAATGCATATTCAGCGCTTCATTAGCATGCGGGTGGCCGCGGCACTTCGAAATTGACGTGCCTCGCCGTCGCGTGGCTTGTCCCAACGGGGCTCCTTTTTGAAAGGACCCCGCTTACTTTGAAGTCCTTCATAAGCTCATGGGAATAAGGGAACTTCGAAGTAGGCGGGGTCCTTTCGAAAAGGAGCCCTGTTGGGACGAGCCACACGGCGGCAAGGCGTGTCAATTTCGAAGTGCCTCGGCCGCCCGCATGCTAATGAAGCGCTGAATATGCATTTCAGCGCTTCATTAGTAAACTTCGAAATGGCCATTTGCCTGGCCATTTTGAAGTTTGGGGCTAGTGTAGACACGGCCTTGTAGATTCAATTTGGAAAAATGCATTCTAATTAAATAACACCATCAATGGGATTTAGAATGCTTGGAAGCACTGATACAGAAAAGACAGCACATTAACAGCTTTGACATAAGGAATGAATGCAAATAGCCCCTTCACTTTTTATCTGAATATAAGAGGAAAGTCTTTTGTGCTAGTCATATCTAATGTTGGAGACTAGATAGGAAATGTTTAATCTGAGTTTTCCTGCAAAGACAAGGCACAAATTAAGTTTCTCTCCCCAAAGGAAAATTAATTTCTCTGTTACCATTTTATAACCAGCTGAGGTCATTTTACTCCTATTCCAAAACATTTCTTCTAATATAGTTTTCAAGCAGACACCAACAAGCAAATTATAATTCAAAATTGCATGTTCTAAAAGTTATGATCAAATGAGAAACATCACACTACAATTTAAACAGCTTGGTATCTAACTATAGTGAATTCAGCCAGGTTCCCATAATAATAAGTACACATTAAACACATACTTTACATATTTTCCATTTCTCATCTCTATTAGTCAGTCTGAAGATGCATGCAATAATCCGTGCTTCTCATGATGTGTGGTCCAAATCCATTTTAGTTTCATCAACAGGCAATGACTGCCTAGATTAAATAGAACCATGTCAACCTATGACTGACATAACATGTGAATAGATTTACAAACGTATAATCCCAAAGGCCTGGATTTTATTGGATTATTGGATTCCTTTGCAAATGACTTTATATTCTCAAATAAAAACTTAGCTTTGCTGAGGCCTCAGAATATAATATCCAGTCCTCAGTGTCTCCATTTAAGAAATCTATATCATTTATAATATTTTTGGTATGAACAAATATTATTAAAGCTTTTAAAAGTAAAATATAACAGAATTCAATTATCATTAAATTAAAAGGCTATAATTTGGTGTGCTCACATCTTTTATTCTTCTTTGGCTCCAACAGTGTAATCTCTTGATAATATATTAATAGACAGATTTCCAAGCCATTTCTTAGCAGAATATCAAAATCTACAATGTAATTCAGATACATTATAGTTTAACCCCCTGGAGGCTGTAATTATCAATTTCTTTTTTGCTGAATCTCTACGTTCTCCTTTGGTTCCCATTTTCCATTATGTTAATAAGCGGGTGACGAGATGCAGGATATCAATTTGCTACCTCGGAACGATACTGGAGAGCCTTTTCAAATTCGCATAAAACACATTAGCAAATCTAGAGGCAGCCGTAAAAATAGCACAAGTACAAAAGTGCAGTTCGGGAGGTGTGTGCTGCACCAATTTTCTGCTTTAGCTGCAGCGTTTAGCAAAGTGCTACAGGGAGGGTATGTGGCCTGCAGAAATCCTCCTTCTCAGGAAAAAGGAGGAAGGGCCTCAGCATGTTAATTCAAAACTGCACGTAAGGATTTCTGTGGATCCATGCCTTGGGAGGAGTGACATGATAGAAGAGATAGATATAGAGCCCCTTAATCTCTCCCAGCACTCTTTCCAACTATAAAAGAAAAGTCAACATAACCTCTGACTGCATTCCCTCAGAAACCTTTGTCACAGATCTGATCCTGCTCCTCCAATGAATACTTGCCAGATTGTTCTGAGGGAATCTAAATGATAAATCCCATATGACCTTAGTTTGGTGCTGAGCATATTTTAGGCAGTGTGCCTAGCTTTGGGCATCTTGGAAGTCAAGCTGGATACAAATCTTGAGTCTGATATTCCTCTTAGCAGTGCAGACCCCATGGCCCCTATTGCCTAGGCACTTCCAAGGCTTCTAAGTAACTCTTGTGATTCCCAGAATCCCACAGAAAATGTGAGCCTTCTGGTTTACAGTGTACCACCTCAAGAGTATGTAAGTATGAAAGCAAATAAGCAGATGTGCATAGATTTCTAAACAACACTACTCTTTATTTAGCATGAGAAATTTTTTTTTATAATGCCTCTTAAATTATTCAACCTGATTTCATGAATAATTTTTAGTTCCCCAACCCTTCATTATTGAGCAAATAAAGTATTTTACTAAAATTTTTCACCCAGTTGAAGATAGTAATATTCTCATGAGAAAAGGTTATAGGGTCAGGCCCTCTGTCTTACTGTATGAATAGCCTTGCCAAATCCCAGTTGCTCAAACAGCTGGGGCAAACAGTAATTATGATCAACACCATCCCAATCTTTAACAGAATTTGATTTCAATTTTTGAAACAAAACATTACATTTCTAGTTTTATGTTTGTGAAGAGAATCTTAAAAATCAAGGTAACATATACTGCAGCTGTTACATGGGGCATGTGAGAGCCTAACCCTAACTGTCCCCCGCCACACCACACAAACACATTCGTGGAGGATGAGTCCACTGACGGCTGTTTGCCAGGGTGGTCTGGAATGGTGCCCCAGTCTGTCAGAAGCTGGGAATAGATGCAAAGTAATTGACCATTTGCTGATTTCTTGCTCTCTTCATTCCCTCAGGGGAATCTGGCATTGGATACTGTTGGAAGAGAGGATTCTGGGCCAGATGGACCGTTGGTCTTACCCATTATGACTGTTCCCATATAAATTTTTGAGAAAATGGAGTGAAGACTAAGAGGCTAGGATGTGACAGAGTGTGGATATGTGGACAGCAAGTGAATAGTGAAAGGTGTGGCTGCCTGCTTCATCTGAGACAGAGTTGTATGTCAGTAGAACAGGCTGTGAGATGGAGTGATGAGTGTAATATGTTCATGCATGAATAGGGAAAAAGAAGTGGTATACTCTTCCTCTCGCCACCTATAGTGAGATTGCTTACAGTAAATTTTGTGTATCTGCAAAACATGTTTGCATGTTCTATTAGCTCCTTCAGGCTACTTAAATTTGTAACCCTCTTTATGAGACTCACTCTACTAAGTGTTTTAAATTTGGCTCTTTTTTTACTGGGAAAAAAGTGCAGTATTTCATGGAATCATAGAATACTTTAACTGGAAGGGACCTTGGAAGGTCACCAAGTTGAATCCCCTGCCCTCTTGGCAGGACCAAACACCAGCTTTATTATCTTCTTACATGAAGCATAGATAAACCATGTCATCCTAACACAATCCCACTGCAACACATTCATTTCAGGTGAAATTTTGTTTTTCCTCTTGGTAATTTCTAGATGGTTTTCACTCCTGATGCCCCATATTATCTTTTTTTATTCTCCAGATCCATCTAGTCTGTTCTGCTTTATCTTGCTTAATATGAAAGCCTTCTCTTCTACAGCTTCTGGTATGTGAAAGAGCCTAGTTCTCCATAGCAATTGGAATAACAGCAGAAGATAGTCCTATTTCTTAGCATTCTATGGCTATGGTTACACTGATCTGAACTGCTAGCAGTAGTATGCAAATAGGCTTCAAAATGCAAATTGCTGCTCATTTGCATATTCACACCTGTCAGAGGCTGCTGACAGCGCAAAAAAGCAGTGTAAACATGGTTCTGCCAGCAACACCTGCCTTTGTTGGCAGACTCTTATGCCTGATTTTTTCCAGGCATAAGAAGCCGCTGACAACAGGGTTGGGGCAGAGGGGGAGGGCTTTCATCAGCAGAACCACATTTATACTGCTTTCTTTCTGCTTGCAGCAGCCTCTGCCGGAAAGTGAATATGCAAATGAGTGTCCATTTGCATTTTCGAAACCTCCCATTTGCATACTGCTGCCAGCAGTTCTGGTCAGTGTAACCTTAGCCTATCAGTTTTATCCAACTGCTTCATACTCATCATAGACAAAACTATCTCTAGAATGGGACCTACCTTTTTTACTTGAACAGGCTTTCCAGGCACAGCTATAATAAAAATCATGAATATAACTCTGTAATTATTAAACCTGCAAAGTATTTGGTGACGTGTTATTATGAAAGAAAAAAAGATGCATTTTACAAGAAGTGAACAATAAAACCAAAAAAAATGTTTTTCAAATTTTGAAGATGCGTGTTGCCATGCCTTAGAATTTGAGAAAGATTTCCCCAATGCAGCACATTTTTAAATCCTGATTACATTATAGTAAATAAATGATTATTTTCCACCAAAAATACCCATTCACTTTCCCCATGTAGCACATATTTCAATCCTGATTACATTAAAATAAATAAATGATTATTTTCCACCAAATACCCATTCACAATTCCTATATATCACTTTCTAAAGCTGTGTCTACACTACGCAGTTCTGTCAACAAAACTAGGGAGCATCCACACTGCAAATGCCTTCTGTCTAGAATCTGTCAATAGAACACAACCTTTGTCTCTGCAGAGTTATGTCTTGAAAGTTCGAGGCATAGCATCTCCGTAGATAGATTCTGTCGACAGAAAAATAGTGAAGTTGCTCTGTGGGGCCCTCTGTTGACAGAAAAGGTTTCCAGTTCACCTGGCAGCCCTGTGTGAAGAGCTTCTGGTTGGCTGTTCGGTCAACAGAATGCTAGGCAGTCTGGTTGCTGTCTGTCAACAGAGGATGTGGATAGGGGGAGCCCTATTAGGTATGGATGTGTTCTGTAGACGGAGGTTCTGTTAGCAAAACTCTGTCGACAGTGACTTCTATAGACAGAACTTAGTAATGTAGACCCAGTGATAGGAGCAACAGGTACACCTACAAAATTACATGCACGATCTTTGTAGGGAAAGAGGGCACTCTGTGTGAAAATTCACTAGCTCCATTGCAACTGGGAAAGTAGCTTTCAGTGTGTGTGCAAATCATAGTTTCATTTACTCTGCTTGAGAATCTGATGTATATAGCTTCTATAGTTAAAAACAAAACAAAACAAAACTTTTTGTCAAAACTGTTACGTTCACAAGTTTCCATGTGGGACTGACATTATATAGTTTTCAAATACAATCACTTCAGAGATTTCACACTAACATTGGTATCATCTCTGTGGGAAAGAAATCATTTTTATAGACAGAGGTGGTTGATTTTTTCAGCATTATATAAATAAGACATTTTCCTATTCATCATTTTTAACTTATGCAAATACCTAGCATCATTATCATTAGCTGGGAAGAGAAAATGTATTTGCTCAAATTTAGTTTTGATGGCATCTTTGATTCCATGATTGTATACTGTCATTTAAGAGATTTCTTTAATGAATCACACTTATCAAATATTAATATATGTACCAAGCCTACAGAACTGAGAGCCCAAAATTAATAAGTAGTGTTAAATTAAAATTCACATTGTAGAAGACTTCCCAGAATATTTAAAGCAAACGTATGTGAGCATTGTAGTGGTGGCACGAGACAAGTGACACCACAAGGAGAGGACTATTCCTTATGACTGTTAGAAGGTTTTGTTTGTTTATTTGTTTGAGTGTTTTGTTTTTTTTAAAGAGGAAGGATATTGGGGGAACTGATCTCATGGTTCCAAAACCTCATGAAGAGGGAGTGGAGCACCAACTATCCATTCCCTACCAATCTGATGAGATCCCTTGACAAAGACTGTTTTCTTGTACTTCACATAAGGAGATGGGGGAAAATATCAGTTTGATGAAGAAAGTAGGTCCTGTTGAATATATAGATTATCTTCATATTTCATTCTGTTAATCAAATAAAAATATTATTCATATAATTTGAAAGTTTATAATACTTTCATGCATTGAATTGAAGGGCACAGTGTTTGTTTATGAGATAAAATACGAAGCTGCCATTTTATTTGGCTCTATTGTAGTTGGAGAAATGGGCACTAGAGTGTAATTTTCTGCAGTACTATAACCTCGGTAATGTTGATGGTTTGATTTCTTTTAAAAATTTCTCCTTACAAAATCCCATTATTCTGTTGTAATGTTTCTCCAGTAGTCACTCCAATTTTCAGTGCCACTAAGGTTCAGTGTCTCTATCGGGTCTTTGCCCACGAAAGCTTATGCTCTAAAATATCTGTTCGTCTATAAGGTGCCACAAGACTTCTTGTTATTCTCAAAACTACAGACTAACATGGTTACCTCTCTGATATCTATCGATAAACTAAGCAAAAGCATTCAAATGGCATTTCAGTCAGCTAAAAAGCTAGTTCATTCAAATTCTTGCAGTCAAGAATTCTACTAATTTTACAAAAAAGAAACAGAAAGGAAATCTGAGCACACCTTATGGTTAATATACTGTTCTGTTTTCTTCTGGTGGTTTCTACCATCATAGTCCCCAAGAAAAGTGAATAAACTTTTCTGACCTACAATACACATGCTTTAAAGGCATCTTCAATTTATTGGTGAGATACAAAAGTAATGGTACATGGATAGCAAGGAATCAGCTGGATCTCCCAAGTGGCATTTTAAAGTGATGTTGCACATGGGTAGTACTGACATCAAAAGAACAAGAAGCAGCAGTTATGTTAAAATTCCTGACATGACATAAAACTTCTGGGCCTGTGTGGTATAGTGGGCATAAATTGAGTAAGTACGTTCCATGCTGTGCTACTATTAGTTCAGAGTTAAAAACATTAATGGTTCTTAATATACAAATTGACCTGTTTTCCTCAAATTTAAGATACAACTGCATGATTGTCCATATTTATTAAATGAATCATGACAAGCATTGCTTGGCTCTTTAAAACTGCAAAGCAATTGGCAAACAGTCTTGAGAACTAGTTAATTGCTATCACTTTTATGCCACCAAGAAAAGCAACATGAAAGGCCGTGTCCACTAACAACCTATCCAGACTGCAGTGTTGCTACAATCAATAAAGTGACATTAATCTACTGCAATGATGAATTTGATTGTGAAAATGTATGGGGCTGGCCATTGATTGTGTGACTCAGCTTTTGGTTGCCCAGCTTGTGGTATTCCAATCTGATTTAATCAAAGTTGCCAAGAGCTTGGAGATGACATTGAACTCAATTATTATTGAAAATCTGGTGAAAAGTTATTTGTCCAAGACCACCCCTGTCCATGAAATGAAACTGCAGTTCTTGCCTCATTCATTTTTGCTGATTATGGGACACTGTCCTTTACTATCATTTTACACGGTAAGTTTTGCAGCAAGATACATTTAATTTTGTTGTCATTCTTGTAACTTTATTATAAATAAACAACACATCTATATTTTAAAATTATATATAGGTTTTATGTCTTCCCTGACATTGTACTGCTTAATGTGGTGGTAGTGAATATAATGGCAGGCAGGCCCAGCTTTAGAGCAAGGCTAGCAAGGTGTTTGCCTTGGTCCCCATGCCTTCAGTATCACATGCTCCCACCTTTGGCATGACACATTTTTGGTTGGACATGATGTCAGGCAAGTAACAATTATTCAACTTATCAACTTTCTGGCAGGGATTGTCCGCCTCCACACACCCAAGGCAATGTGGTAGCAAGTGACCAAAGAAGTTCAACATATAATAGGGAAATATTTTGCCCCCTCCTTCCCCTGTGGCAGGCATTGCATCCAGCTTGTGATCGTTTTATAGGTGCCTGTGGTCTTAGAGCACAGCACAAAACCTTGTCTTATGTGTAATTTTAATCGCAGATATGGGCAGCAATGGGACTACTCACCAGATCCTCAGTCCCTGCTGGGTTTGCTTTGTGCTCCTCTGATGTTAATAGGAAAATACAGGGCAAACAAGCCCCTACTTGTATTGCAATAACTGTTCAGAAATTTAAAAGAAAAAATAAATAAAAAAACAAGAATCTTTAAAACTTAATGAAATTTCTACTTGGAATGCATTTCTTTAGAAGTTTAGATTTACTTTCAGATATCTACATAAGTGTCCATGCAAATATTTATAATTTTACAGTCACATTATTTAAATGCTTCTTTATACTCACACACAAAATAATGAGAAAATTAATTAAGTATTAACAGTAAGATAGTGAAACTAACCATGCACAGGGGCCTGGCAAATGCAGAAGACAAAGAAACTTAAAAAAAAAAAAAAAAAAAAAAGGAGAAATTCAGCTTTTCTCTGGTTTCTCCCATGTATAGTGACTATCGGTGTCACTTGTAACAAGTGGCAAATAAAATGTTTGACAGCAATGTGATTTTTAAAAGTGACAATGACCCCTTAGAAAAACCTTACAAAGTAAAACAAAAAGCAGTCAAGTAGCACTTTAAAGGCTGGTCTTTAAAGTGCTACTTGACTGCTTTTTGTTTTGATAGTGTATAGACTAGCACGGCTCCCTCTCTGTTACTTACAAAGTAAGATGTTATTCGAGATAAGTATTGCTGTGAAAGATAGATACAATTTTTTATCCTGTTTCTTCATTAAATGTTCCGTACGTATTATTAAGGTGTAAAATGAAACATAAGAAATGTTAATGTTGTTAGAGAAACATTAACTTTTGGAATTTTTAGACTTGAGGGGTTTTGTTGTTGTTTGTTTGTTTCTTTCCATTTCATGGACTATAGCTGACTAATAATGAAACATTTATTGGTGCTTCCATAAGCCAAACTCTATAAAAATAAGTTGTTTGGAACGATATTATGAAGAAATAGCTATGCAACCTACTGTTAGACTTTGACGTCAGGAAGAACTATTTTTTTTTTCTACCATGGAGTTATAAATGAACCAACTTGCTCTATTAAATACTGTGCCCTTTTTTACCTAGCTTGCCTAATTTGAGAACATGTATGAAAAGTTAGAGGATATAGAATACTTTTATTTTTCCCCATCTTTTAGAAAACTTTTTCCAGTAAGTCACCTTGATTAACTCTATTTTACAGCAATGAACTAGTTATTTTAGCACTTTAACACAAGAAACTTTATTTTATGTATTTTGCATTAGTGACAGGAAGGTTCAATAGATTGTTCTAAATATGCAGCTTATGACCCATTATTCAGAGCAAAAGTATTCTTCCTGTAGGCTGACTGCTGATTCTTTTGTTCAGACTGACTACCACACTATTTGGCTTGTGGTCTCAAGAACTTCGGGGGAAATATTTGCAGAGTAAGGGCTTGTCTATGTTAGCAGTTAGTGCATGGCAAGCTGGAATCTAAATTTACTTTTTGCCGTGCTGCTGTGCATTGTCTGTATAGTCTCTGCAGATGACCACTAACTATTCCAATGTCTCCATTCAATCCATGATGTTTAGTGTCTGGTAAATTCATGAATTTAAGCTTCCTGACTTACCTTGTGAAAGTGTAGTACAGGTTTCCTTTAGGCACTGAGAGTTCAGATAACTGTGTTGTGAAAGGTGTTTACCCATTGATAATATGGTTTTTTTGTCATTTTTCTACCTTCATTTGAGACTGCAGTGATCGTATGGATTTACCAGACAATGGATACTATTAGGGTACTTTGTTCCCTGTAGGTGGTATACCACATGTTATAACATATGTAGGAACTATGTATTTTGAAATTTATGTTTTGGGAAGTCTTGATCTATGTAACTGTGGAGATAGATTTGCAGGTCTCACATCTGTTGTTATGGTGGGACCTGGTGCCACTAGGATTTGGCATGTCTCAGTCTGTGGGCAGGTTGCTTCTGATCAGGAGCTTGGAGAGGCTCGGGATTTCTCTGAAGATGAGAGGTGTTGGGAATGTTCAAGAAGGATTTATGTAATGATGGTGTTCCCATGAGCTGTGTCTACATGTGCACAAAAATTCAAAAGAAGTGGCCCTTTTTCGAAAAAGCAGGAGGAGCGTCCACACATGTAAGCCTGTCATTCAAAAGAAAATTAAAAGAACGGGGTGCAGACTTCGAAATCCGAGCCCTGATCCCATATCAGGAAGATCACTCCCTTTCGAAATACTAAATCTAAAGAGTATATGTGTAGATGCTCCACAGTACACTCTTTAGAAAGACAGGTCCACCATGGCACCAGTCAGCTGGAGAGCAGGGCTGCTCCAGCCAGTGGCAGCGGAACTCTATGGTCCCTGTGTTCAGCTGCCTTAAAGCCGCACACATGCACACACATGGCAGGAAGCTGAGAGCATGCTAGGAGCAGCCTCCTCATGTGCTCCAGCTGCATGCTCCAGCACCAGCATGGCCAGCAGCCAGCCCCCCCATGAATCCCACGGCCCCCCTCCAAGCCCCTGCAGGGCTCCCAGGACTCCCAGGGGGAGGGAAAAAAAGGGCCCCCTCCTCGATGGAGTGGGAGCTGTGGGACCTCCTCGGCCTCTGGAAGGACGTGGAGGTCCTGCACCACATGGGGATCAAGTGGTGCAATGCTGCTGCCTTTGGCTGCCTGATGCAGGGCCTCCACACCAGGGGCCACCCGGAATGTACCAAAGAGTAGGTGCACTCCAAGGTAAAAGAGCTGCACCAGGGCGATGTCCAGGCCAAGGACCAGGGTGGCCGCTCTGGGGCAGCTCCAGCAACATACCCCTTTTTCTGGGAGCTCCGGGGCATCCTGGAGCCCCAGGAGACCTCCCCACCCCCCGCATTCCTGGACACCTCTGGCGAGGAGCTGCAGCCAGAGGAGAAGGAGGAGGAGGAGCAGCCTGGACTGGGGACCCATGAGGGTGAGGGGACCACTGAATGGTCGAGTGAGGAGGGGGACCTCACCATTCTCATCCCCTCCCGCTCTTCCAGGTGGGCGACCGGGAGCCGGACATCTCCGGACATCACCGAGGGACCCTCTGGTACATACAGGAAAGGGCACACACCTGCTTCAAACCATGGGGGTGACACAACATCTAGTCGCCCACACACAGGACCAGGCCGCACACAGGCCACCCCCCACATGGGATGCAGCACCCCACGGTGGTGCACCAGTGATGCCCAGCACCTGCAGGAGAGACCCTTGGATGCACCCCCAGGCTGGGGGTCAGTGTCCTTTGGGAGGGCTGGGGCTTCATGGAGTGGGCTTTGGCAGGTGGGCCACAGCCCAGTCCCCTCCATCCCTGGCACATTACTGACATGCTCTCCTCCTCTCCACACAGCTGCACCATCCGCGGGCCGGATGATCCCTGCTCTGTCCCTTGTCCCTGAGAGCCCGCCCATAGCCCTCGGAGGTGTCCGGACGCCACCCCAGGCAGCGCGCCATCAGGGCCATGGCTGGAGGGTCCCTGCTGGGCCAAGGAGGACCCAGCCAGCCAGCGCAAGGCAAAGGTGGCCAAGCAACACTGGTGGCTTGCCCAGGCCAACATGGAGTGGAGGAGGGCAGCCTGGGATAGGCTGCTGTCCACCTTGGAGGGCATTGGCCACGCTATCCAGGACCATACAGCCACTGTTGCATGTCTCCTGGCCCCCCGGTAGCTCCCCCCCCCGGTCCTGCCCCCCTGAATGATCAGGTGCAACTGCGGCGATGGTGCACAGCTCTGCCAGCAGGGCGTCCATGATAAGGGCGTCCTCCTGCAGAAGCTGTCGCTGGGCCTCCATAGTGGGAGCAAGTGGGCTCTGCCAGGCTGGGAAAGGCTGAGCAGCACTTGGCTCATGCAGATGGGAAGGCAGAGGGAGGGGACCTTTAAAGAAGGTGGCTGGCTGCGTCCCTGGAAGGGCTTGTTGGCCATGGGACCCCATCTGTGGTGTTTCCTGCCTCCCTTCTTTCGAAAGAGGGCCTTGAGCCCTGTGGACTATTTCTTTTGAAAGACCTCAACATCACTTCAAAAGAGCGGATTGAAGTGCTGATCTGAAAAATGGCAGCTGGTGCTCCCTTTCGACAGCTGCTAGTTCGACTGCTGAACTTCAATTTTTGCCCTTTCGAAAGGGTACTCACGTGTAGACACAGCTATAGAGTATGGGTTGTAATAGTTTGATGATTAGGGACAGTGAAATATCGGGGGGGCGGCTCCTCCCAGCTGCACCAAGCCCCGGGGAGTGGGGAAGGAGGCAGCAGCCACTGGCCACCCCCCAGGAGCTCTGGGGAAGCATCAGCCACCAGCCTTCCAGCCTCAGAGAAGCCATAGCCACTGGTTCTCCCTGAGCCCCAGGGAAGCCACAGGGGTGTAGCAGTGCCCACATTTCCCTGCCTCCCTGAGGCTCAGGGAAGTGACTCTTGCCAACAGAGCTGCTGACAGAAAAGGTCAATTAGTCCCTTTTAAAAAATAAGGAGGGATGCCTTTTTGGTGCACCAAATAAAGTACCGATCTGCCACACACAGGACAGATGGTCCCACTATTGATGACATACCATATGGGTTCCATTGAGAAGTGGTAGGTGATAACCAGGGGTTTGTGCTCAGAAAGGATTGCATTTTTGCGTTGAAGCAGGGTCTGTTGTGATAGTTGGGTGGCTCCTTCCCAAGATGGGACCTAATTCTCAATAGGAGTGTCTTTCGCTACATCTACACGTGCACGCTACATCGAAATAGCTTATTTCAATGTAGCGACATAGAAATAAGCTATTTCGATGAATACCGTCTACACGTCCTCCAGGGCTGGCATCGTCGACGTTCAACTTCGACGTTGGGCAGCACCACATCGAAATAGACGCTGCGAGGGAACGTCTACATGCCAAAGTAGCACACATCGAAATAAGGGTGCCAGGAACAGCTGCAGACAGGGTCACAGGGTGGACTCAACAGCAAGCCGCTCCCTTAAAGGGCCCCTCCCAGACACAGCTGTACTAAACAACACAAGATCCACAGAGCCGACAACTGGTTGCAGACCCTGTGCATGCAGCATGGATCCCCAGCTGCCGCAGCAACAGCCAGAAGCCCTGGGCTAAGGACTGCTGCACACGATGACCATAGAGCCCCGCAGGGGCTGGAGAGAGAGCTTCTCTCAACCCCTGAGCTGACGGCCGCCATGGAGGACCCCGCTATTTCGATGTTGCGGGACGCAGATCGTCTACACGTGCCCTACTTTGACGTTCAACTTCAAAGTAGGGCGCTATTCCCATCCCCTCATAGGGTTAGCGACTTCGACGTCTCGCCGCCTAATGTCGATTTCAACTTCGAAATAGCGCCCAACATGTGTAGCCGTGACGGGCACTATTTTGAAGCTGGCGCCGCTACTTCGAAGTAGCATGCATGTGTAGACGCGGCCTTTAGGAAGCAAAGGCTGATTTGAGTTTGTGAAGGTATATACCTCAGACTTTATATTCAGAGCATATTCTGTTTGAATATTTGAGTGCCTGGTTTTAGATGACAGATTTCTTGGTGTCTTTGAAGTGGTTACTGGTTACACGAAGGTAGATATCATGATCTGTGTGGTTAGTGATAGACAGTGGTGCTGCAACTATTTTTGGAGTGGGGGTGCTGAGGTGCACCTCCCATCTTCAGAACTGTTGAGATCAGGTTGCCTACTCCTGAACTGTACTGCTGGGACTCCATTGCTGCAATTGCCTTCAGTCTGTCCAGTCTAGGAGCACTGGCAACAATCACTGCCTCAAGCTGGGCCCACAGCTGGGGTCAGTCAGAAAGCCCTGGGCTGTCTGTGGGGCCCCCATGGCTGGTGGGACCCTGACAGCCACAAGAATGTGCAGCAGAGGCAGCAGGTGACAGAACTCCTAAAGCCAATGGTGCACACAGCAGGGCAGGATGTTGGTGGGACTCTTGGAGGAGCCCAAGGAGCCTGCAGCAGGGCCAGCCAGACTCTAGGGAGGCAGCAAAGCCTGGGTTAGGGCTTGCAAGATTCTGGTTGCAGGGACAGTGGGGCCCAAAGGAGGCAGCAGAGCCTGCAGCAGGGCTGGTAGGACCCCAGGAGGGATGGTGGAGCCTGCAACAGGGCCAGAGGTACATGGAGAAAGGCTGCTGGGACTCTAGGAGGGCCAGCACTACGTTGGTGGATCTTGCAGTAGGCCAGCTCCTAGACGCAAAGAGATACACACCAGATGCAAACCTGGGGGTGCTCCTGTATCCCTCACATCCTTTCTTCACACACCTATGGCTGCAGTGATCGTGGTTACTATTGACTCATCTTCAATTTATTTCACTTTGGAAAGGTGTTGAAAAGGTTTGGTCTGGCTGCCTTTGCAAATCCTCTAACTTGATCCACAGGAAAGGGAATAAACGTAAATAAAAACACTGTGCAAACACAGTTGTATGAATTTAAGGTTCGGAGTCCTGAAGAAACACTAGGCAAACTCATCTTAGAAATTTTTAATCAATAAATCATGTGATCATAGAATACTAGGACTGGAAGGGATCTTGAGAAGTCATCAAGTCCAGCTCCCTGCCCTCATGGCAGGACCAAGTACTTCTGTGAGACTTCCTCTGTGATCTGTGAGGAAAAGGCACAGGTTCCAATAGTGTTCCAATAGCTTTCATTTTTCTTGATTAATGATTTGTGAATTGGGGGAGTTCCCTGCCAGGTGAGCCTTCAAGGACTGATTAGACTGGAGGCAAGGCTTTGAGTCAGGCCTGACCAGCCAGCAGCTCTCTCTGTAAGAAGGGAGTTCCCAGTGAACAAGGGGTGAGCAGCGAACAGGGGGCAGCAGCTAACCGGGAAAGGAGTTTGCCTCTGGGAGTTCGCCGAGGGAGGAGCCCCGTGTTTGTTGTCCTTTTCAGGTACGGTGTTCCACCTGTGCCCTGCAAGGCAGCACTACCAGGAAAAGGAGTCTTGGAAGAGAAGAGCCTGAAGAGCGATGGGGGAAGGTGGACCTGGGGGCACTGAGAGCAGCTGGGGGGAGAGGGGCCAGTGCAGTGAGGATGGCAGACATGAGAGCAGATGGGGCTAGTGGGTTGGGGAGGGTCCTATGGTGATGATAGCTGGGGGGAGGGGCGGTGAAAGGTGGGGAGGAGGGTCCTGGGGATATGAGGTCATTGCTCTGCAGGGATCTATGGTGACTCGTGGTGAGAGAGGTATGAAGTAGTGGGATCCTTAACCACATTCTCCACACCCCACTGCCTTGTGGGTAATCCAGGGAAGGAGAAAGGGTAAGGGAGTAAACCCTGACAGAAAATCTGGAGTGGAGTCCGAAGGTGGTTTGGTGTCAACTTCTGGCACTGTTCTGGCAACTCCTGCAGCTGAGCTGGAACCAAACGTGGAGGTTACCCTCTCCTTTGGACTATATCAGTAAAGCCAAGAGGGGGACACTGGTTTCTGGGCAGCCCAGAGTCTCCATAATAAGTGCCCAGGCTCACTCCCGGAGAGGTACTCCGGCATCGCTGAACAGCGTTGCATCAACACGGGAGGCAACAGATACCAGTTATAAGCTCTTGCTCAACTGCCATAGAGAATGAGCGCCAGGGGTTGCCTTCGACGGTGAGAGAGATCCTCACATCTCACTGGACAGTCACCACCCGCCTCAGGCTGGGCAGCCCCCAGCCAATAGGGTACTGTCCCTCCACAGTTCACCTGCCTCACTGGGTGCATGAGGCTTAAGGTTCCTGAACCTGACAAGGGACTGAAATTTGGGCACCAGGCAAACCAATAAGAAAATCAACAAGAAATGAGAAACATCAACAATTTAAGCTTGCTTGCTGGAACGTGCGGACCATGCTGACCGGCTTGACTGAAGATCTTCAGGCCATCAGTGACACCCGAAAAACCGCTGTCATCAACGAGGAACTGAAAAGGCTCCGAGTTGATATAGCTGCACTGCAAGAGACGCGACTTGCAGATTCGGGATCTCTAAAGGAAAAGGACTACACCTTTTTCTGGCAGGGTAAAGCCCAAGAAGGACCCAGAGATCATGGTGTTGGCTTTGCTGTCAGAAACACCCTTCTACAAATGGTGGATTTAGTCATGGGAGGATCAGAAAGACTTCTTCGGATCATGCTTCAAACTTGCGCTGGTCCTGTCCACCTGATCAGTGCTTATGCTCCAACCCTGTACACCACACCAGAAGTAAAAGACAAGTTCTATGACGTGCTTAGTGCTGCTGCAGCACAAATACCTACTCATGAAAAACTGTACATCTTGTGTGACTTCAATGCAAGAGTTGGAGCTGATTGGGCCTCACGGCCTTCCTGCTTAGGACACTTCGGTGTGGGAAAAATGAATGCCAATGGACAGCGTCTCCTTGAACTGTGCACATACCACAATCTCTGCATCACAAACACCTTCTTCCAAACGAAGCCACAGCACAGAGCGTCGTGGAGACACCCACTCTCGAAGCACTGGCATCAACTAGATGTAGTCATCACTAGGCGTAATAACCTCAAAAACGTCCTTCTGACATGCAGCTATCATAGTGCTGACTGTGATACAGATCACTCACTAGTTTGCTCCAAGCTTAAGCTGAGACCCAAGAAGCTGTACCACTCTAAACCTGCTGGAAGGCCCTGCATTGACGCCAGAAAGACGGCAAACTCGGAGAAAGCTGAAAAGTTCAGAAAGACCCTCCAGGAAAATCTGCGCAGAGGCCCTGGGGGCACTGATGTGACATCCAAATGGCAACATCTGAGGGATACAGTTTACAACACGGCCTTGTTGGTGTTTGGAAGAAGAGCTAGAAACACGAACGACTGGTTTGAAGCTAACTCCAATGAGATGATTCCAATCATTGAAAAGAAGCATGCTGCACTCCTGGAGTACAAACGCTCACCGAGCCAGAGTACCCAGCAAGCACTTAGAGAGGCCAGAAGAACAGTACAGCAGACAGCCAGGCGCTGTGCCAATAACCACTGGCTCCAGCTATGCAGCAGCATCAAGACCTGTGCCGACTTTGGTAATCTCAGAGGAATGTACGAGGGTATGAGGAAGGCATTAGGACCCATCCAGAACAAGATGGCACCTCTGAAATCCAAATCTGGTGAAGTCATCACTGACAAAACCAAACAGATGGAGCACTGGGTTGAGCACTACTCTGAGCTGTACTCACACGAGAACATTGTGGTTGATGCAGACCTCGATGCTGTCGAGCTCCTATCAGTAATGGACAAACTGGATCAAGAACCGACTGTGGATGAACTGAAGAGAGCCATCGACAGCATTGCAGCAGGAAAGGCCCCTGGCCAGGATGGTATACCACCAGCGGTAATCAAATGTGCCACGGACACACTCCTGGAACCCCTACATGAGCTACTGTGCCTGTGCTGGAAAGAGGATGAGGTTCCACACGATATGCGCGACGCTAACATTGTAACGTTCTATAAGAACAAAGGAGACAGAAGCGACTGCAACAACTACTGTGGAATCTCCCTCCTAAGCGTCACTGGTAAACTGTTCGCTCGCGTCATCCTTGGCAGACTCCAAAGATTGCTGAGAGGGTGTACCCCGAATCGCAGTGCGGATTCCGCGCAGAGAGGTCTACCGTTGACATGGTCTTCTCTCTAAGGCAGCTGCAGGAGAAGTGCAGGGAGCAGAGGAAGCCACTCTACATAGCCTTCATTGACCTGACCAAGGCCTTTTGACTTGGTCAGCAGGGATGGTCTGTTCAAACTGCTCCACAAGATAGTCTGTCCTCCATGGTTACTCAAGATGATCCAGTCTTTCCACGAAGACATGAGAGGAACCATTCAATATGACGGCGCATTATCGGATGCTTTCAGAATCAGAAGCAGTGTCAAACAAGGATGCGTGCTTGCTCCGACTTTGTTTGGGATCTTCTTCACACTCCTCCTGAAGCACGCCTTTGGATCTTCAACAGAGGGCATTTTGCTGCACACAAGATCTGATGGGAAACTGTTTAAACTTGCAAGGCTGAAAGCTAAGTCTAAGGTGCGAGAAGTCCTCATCAGAGACATGCTGTTCGCAGACGATGCTGCTGTAGTGTCTCACACAGAAGACCAGCTTCAAAAACTGCTGGATCAGTTCTCCAAAGCGTGCAAGGACTTTGGGCTTACAATCAGCCTAAAGAAGACAAACGTACTCGGTCAGGATGTTGCTGAATCCCCATCAATCAGCATTGACAACTATACGTTAGAGGTCGTCCACAAGTTCGTTTACCTGGGGTCCACCATCACTGACACCCTGTCATTGGACGCAGAGCTAAATAGGAGAATCGGAAAAGCGGCCACAACTCTGTCCAGACTGAGCAAGAGAGTGTGGAATAACAACAAGCTGTACACTCACACCAAAATGCAAGTCTACAGAGCCTGCATCCTCAGCACCCTCCTTTATGGCAGCGAGACTTGGACCCTGTATGCCCGCCAGGAAAAGAGGCTGCCTCAGGCGCATCCTTGGAATATCATGGAAGACAGAGTGACCAACACCGCCGTCCTCGAACAAGCTGGAATCCAAACCATGCACACCCTCCTCATACAGCGTCAACTCCGCTGGCTTGGCCACGTCCACAGGATGAATGATGGAAGGATTCCAAAAGACATCCTGTATGGGGAGCTAGCCTCTGGCAAAGGACCTCCTGGACACCCCCAGTTGCGCTACAAAGATGTCTGCAAGAGAGACCTCAGAGAGGTAGACATCGAGCTGGACAACTGGGAAGAACTAGCAGACGACCGCAGCAGATGGAGGCAGGGGTTACGCAAGGGCCTTCAGAAGGGTGAGATGAAGATCAGACAGCTAGCAGAGGAGAAGCGAGCGCACAGGAAGCACAATAAGGACTTGCCAGACACCCACTACATCTGCAAGAGATGCAGCAAGGACTGTCACTCTCGTGTGGGTCTTCATAGTCACAATAGACGCTGTAAGTGAAGTCCTCAATTGAAACTTTAAAGGGCGCAGTCAATAGTCTATGCAGACTGAAGGATGCCAACTACTACTACTACTACTACATGAGTCAATGGGATTACATCACTAATGATTGTAAGAGCATCAGAATGAGTAGTATTTAGGTGCACAGGAATTTTTATATTGCTGATGTTAATCATATTGCTTATCAAAGTCTATACAGAGGAATGAGAGAAGACATAGTATTATTATTAAACTGTTTTTTTCTTCAACCCTGTTCTTTAGATAAGAGAGATTCTTCGAAAAACAAAAGAGTGCCAAAAAGCTTTTAGGATTGTAGTGAAACATCCATTATTTGAGGCACTATGGGCTGCTTGAAGAGGAAATACTTTATCTATAAAATCCTATTCTCAGGCCGGTGAGTCCTGATAAAGGACATTTCATCACCACAATGGCACTCTCTATTTCAGTGTGCTTTGGTTGTGAAGGATTTAGCTGCATTTCATCTTGAAAAGAGGCATGCGGTTCTTTAAAATGAATGATTTCCAACATAAATAAGATTTCCAAGTGTTTGAAATGCTTTTTGTTACCTTCAAGTATGTAAGGTATGTCTTTCAATATCAACATTTAAATGACACATTGGAATTTTTTTTTTTTTTGAAATTTGCTGCTTTGCTCTCCTCAAAAGTCTGTTTTGTAGAGTTGGTCTCAGTACAGGGCCTGAAAAGAATATACTTATTCTTTCTTCTGACAAAAACAACAAGAAGTCCTGTGGCACCTTATAGACTTAGAGATATTTTGGACCATGAGCTGACAAAGCAGGTCTTTGCCCATGAAAGCTTATGCTCCAAAATATTTGTTAGTCTATAAGGTGCCACAGGATTTCTTGTTGTTTTTGTAGATACAGGCTAACTCGGCTGCCTCTCTGATACTTTCTTCTGACAGAACTTTACCATAAATATAGCTTCCCCAGTGTTTTTTGGAACTGCAGCTGACAGATTTTATCTAACTTTAGAGAGACTTATAGGGAAAGAATTTTTTCTTTGTATCACCAAGATTTACAAATTTGACATCATAATTCTCTTTACATTTCTAACAGGTATTTGATAAACACATGAATTTAGGTGTGAACTGGTTTCCCAGTGGATTGATTCATTACATCCAGTAAAAGAGTGACTCACAGAATTAGACATAAAATCCAAATGAATGTAGACAAGCAGATATTTCAAAAGTACAAGAGCTCCCATCAGGTGCCATTGATTTCAGTAGCTGGAGATTGCTCAACAATTAAAAAAAAAAAAAGCCAGCTACTTATTTAAGTGCCTAAACTATGGACTTTGATGACCTGCTCTAGAACACAGTGGTCAGCCCGTGCAACTAAAATTATGTTCTGTTTTTTTAAAAAAAATATTACATTTGGACTCTACATTGAAACACAATGTATGATTTGGGAAATATTTAATTCATGGTTCAGTGTTGAAAGAGGATGAAAAAACATACTGCTAAAGATAATATAACATTTTAGTTTGGTGGATATGGAGCATTTTGCAATGTTTTGGCATTTCTTCATTCACCACATAAGAAAACCGAGGTCTGAATATTGGAAACTAAAATAAAAAGGCCAGGCAAGCCATTGCTTTTATTACACTATGGTGACAACTGTGGGCTTGTTGGCTCCACCATATACAATTTCAGTAAGGATGTGCTTGGGCAAAAAATATTCTAAATGACTGTTTCATATGTGAATTAGACAATAAATAAAAGAATGACGCAGCTAGCAGAAAACTATTCATGTCATACATGATCAGGTACTATGTTGTGAAATCTCATACACAAACTATCCCTTCACTTTGAGACCATTTTAAAAAAATATTAAATTCAGTAATATAGAAGGCTGAGCACCTTCAGGGTAAGATATTGAAAGAGATAGGAAGAACAAACAAGAGGACTTTGTTGGGAAAAGTGTGTTAAACAATGTTTTCAGGAAAATTGGTCACGTCTCTCAAGGTTAAGGAATCATCACCTGCAATGGAGTTTATTATTAATCTAGTAATCCTGATACTTTCTTCACTTATTCAGTGCTGTATTTTTTTGTTTTGTTTTGTTTTGTTTTGTTTTGTTTCAAAGGAGAGCAATTTCCAAAACCTGTAATTTACATGTATTTATTTTAATTAGTTATTTCACCATTATTTCCTAATTGAAATTTGAATATATAAAAGCAACAGCTAGTAAAGAGAAAGCTTGTTTTTATACAGTGACAGAGAAAAAGAGAACAGATTAGCAGCAATAAGTTCTATAACTCACCTGTTCGTGGGGTAGGGAGCTCATGCTGTATAGGTCTGCCCTATAGAATAATGAGAAGTATTACTTTTTAGTTATATAGGATCCCATAGTTTCTTTCTCTCTCTCTTTCCTACATACACTGTAAAAGAATGTAGAACATTTGTGTTGCAAACCAAAGCGATAAAGGAGCCACAAATGCTTAAATGAAGGTAGCCTGTGTACCTCCCAACTCTCTCCATTGTGTAACTACATCACAATTCTCTTTAATTACATTGGCATTACCATGTGAACCTTGTCTTAGTCAATGAACTAATGGATAGTATATTTTTATATGTATATTTGCACCACTTAAATGAACGAAATACTGCCTTATCCACCACATGCAAACCAACCTCCAAGTATAGGACCAGACATGTTTATGCTGCATCTTTGCAATTCAAAGCAATGGCTTTGGCTTCAGTAGATTGTACATTGTTTAGTTATGAACAGAATTTATCCATCCGTGAAGGAGAACACTCATATTGATAGAGAGGATACTCCTAGGTCTATTCTACAACAAGAAGACACATCTGTAAGACAAGTTCTGCGTGGGGCAAGGAAACTTAAAAGAGAAAACCAGTCACAGGAAAGAGTAATGAAGAGGAACACAGCAGGCAGCTTCACTGTTTCCGAAGCCACACAATGTGTCCTTAGGGGAACATGCCCCATGAGGAGGGCATGGAGGTAGACCCCATTTAGATTAAGCCCAAAGGTCCAAGCCAGAAAGGCCGATACTGAGTTCACCCTCCCCTGTCTTAATTTCCTGTAGGCTTTTCTTCATTATAATGGAAGAAAGAGGGGAGAAGACTTTTACTTTGATTGTTTTCAAAGAATTTTGAAGAGGGAATTTCAAAGAGTGGCACTTATTTCAAAGCGCCTATATCTACATTACCAGGCTGCGTTTCAAAAGCGGTACTTTCGAAGCATAACTGGTTGCCATTATGCTAATGAGGTGCTGAATACAAATGTCAGAATCTCATTAACCTGTTCCAAAGTGCCTCATTAACACGCCCCTTTAGAAAGGGAGGGCCATGTGTAGACATGGCCGTAGAGTGAATAAAGGAAAAATGCAGTTGCATGAACATCATGTTGCTTTTGGTGCAAATGCATAGCATGTCAAACTCTCTCAATTTGCATAGCAATTAGTATATGAGAACATGCTGTAAAACTGAACGCAGACAAATCTGATATGAAAACAGATTTCATGCTGGGGTTATTAAGGTGTTATTAGAAACATAGCTAAGTGAAAAGCAGGCTTCTAAAGCAATGTAGAGCTTGATCCACAGCTGTGTTCCTTCAGCTTCACTCTAGTTCACTGATTTCAATGGAATTGCACCAGTATAAAACTAAAATAGTAACTAGAGTTGCATAAAACTAAAATAGTAGCTAGTGGTGAATTAAGTTGGAGGTATCCCTTTTAGCTTCAAAGCAGAAATCAACTAGAAATCTCACCTTCACATTTCTCAGAAGCATGCCATGCCCCAGAGAATACAAGAACAATTGAGCAGGTGAGCACCAGAAGAAGCTCAGGGACAGGGTATGTGACAACTTACTTTTTAAATCTTCTGTCTGCTTATTCTTGTCATGTGAATTTTATATACAGATCAATTTGATTGCAATGCTTGGAATCTCTTTCCTGCTATGCATTGAAAGGATGCGAGAATAGACTTGGTTGGCAAATAAACCGGTAGAAATTTACTAGCTAAACTGATATTTAATATGCATGAGTACTCCGATGTGTCCTGAGACTTTCCTAGACAAAACTGTTGTTCATCATATATGGCTGTCATGGTGAGTAACTTTTTAAACATTTTTACCTGGAAAAAAGTATTTTTGCTAATCAGAGTAGGCAAAAGAGAACCTTAATGCAAATTGCCATTTCTTTAGTATTCAATGGGAATTTTTAAATCTGATGTCAGGTTCTATATGATGGGATGCTATAAAAATTAACATCTAAATATTAAAATTTCAAAACTCAATATGTAATTCATAGTTTAGAGAGATTTCTCTCTGTAGTTACACATTTCTTCTGTTTTAGGTGCATAGAGTCCAGTGCTATAATTGACAACGTAGCTGCACATTGCGGCAGAGTTCAGCTGAAGTCAATGGGTTTGTAAGGTGGTGAAGTCCTGCAATGTCATCTATATTGGAAAATCAGGACCACATTCTGTTCTAGACAATGTACAGTATTTTACCAAAAATATCTGTAAACTTTAGATGGCACAGTTAAAAGAAAATCAAAAATACTCAATCTGAAAGACAGTATGACAGGCTATTTGTCAAATACAGCTAAATCATTTAATCACACTATTCAGATCAGTTGACACTTCCCCCTTTGGGATTCAAGTAGCTTTAGTTAGTTGAATAATGAACAGTAAATGATGTTGATTATTTTCTTAAACATGTTCTGTTCACTATCCACTTCTGCAAAGTCTTTCAGCTTGGATGGAATTAGCTTCAGGTAAGGTATCCAGGGAGAAATCCTGGCCTTACTGAAGTAAATGAGAGGTTTTCCATTGACTTCAATAAGAACATAATTTGATGCATACAGTTTGAACCCTTAAATCAAATCAAATATACATCTATTGGTGGGCAGAAAATTAGAATGAATAATTATGTATTGATCCTTCTTTGACAGGGTAGGATTTCACTGCAGGAAGATAACTTGAACAGGATCATTCAGAATTGCTACTGGACTCAGGTACTAATTCTGCTTTTTGCTGCTCTTTTGTTTCAATAATTTTATGAAACAAAATTCAAGATATGAATACAATTTAGACATTAGAAATCATACAGCTTAGGGGTTTTTTTTGTGCTCAACAACTGCATTGCTGAAATAGAATGGAAGAGTTTTAGTTCAATATTTAATTGCTGTAACTCTATAATCCCTTGTCATTAAATTACAGAATATTACAGCCGTTAGTGGTAATAAGAGAACAGTGAAGTGAAAGTAATCAGTGCTCTTCCTGAAATCAGTGCAAGCCAAATGCCATATCATTTAATAACAATGATTCTTACTAAACCCTATTATTATTATTAAATATAGAAGTTTAGCAGGGTTATCAACATTAGTATTTATGTTCTTATTATCATTCCATATTTGAGATTGCCATAGGAAAATACAAAATAAAATCTTTGCTTTACTTTAAGAACATGAGCAGAAATTCAACCATGCAAATTCGGGAGCTCAGTATAGGATCCAATTAGGTGTGGTTGTGAAGACTAAATACGATTACAGATGAGGAAAGCTAGTAAACAAAGTGAAGTGAGGAGGCCAGAGCCAAAATGTGAATGAGACAGTTGAGCAGAATATATGTAGTTAAATATAACTGTGCTCCTACATTGTATATAGGCTATACAAAAATGTTCTGAAAGGTTAAATCAAAACTTACAGCTGCATGAGACGTAACAAAGATGGACTATTAAGGGCCTCAGATCAAGAGGAAAAATGGAATATTACTGCCAGAATGTCTGGAGTGGTTCATGAACTCTTTGGAACCATGATTAACAGCTCTTTGAAGTGTGCCTTTGTCTTAGAAACATAAACGTAAAGAAACTATTGATGTTCTGATAATAAAAAAATCTTAATAGAGGACAAGAATTCCAGCTTTCAAAGAATGCCGTGGTTTTGGAATTTGTTACTTTGTAAATAGGGATGAAGCTGAGATATTTCAATTTCTTTTTGTATGAAAAATGAGAGCAAGAGAGACCCCCTACAACAGTCTAAATGTTAGGGCGCTCACTTTGGAAGAATATTGTAGACCAGGGATTTGAGCCTGACACTCTCTCAGCTTCAACTGTTGGAACTGTTCCACTTGGTAAAAATAGTAAAATGTCACAGGGAAAAATGACTCTAAAGCCTACTAGAACATTCACCAAGGTTGGAGTGAACCACATCCAGGACCCTGCTCTGGATCAGGGAGAACAGGGACTTGCATGTTGGGTTTCCACCCATTCCAGATGAATGTCCTAACCATTGTATTATTCTGGAGTTGGGTACTCTTTCACTGGGAATATTTCAGAGGTTGAGAGAATGTGTTGTGCAAACTAATACATTTCTATGAAACAATTCAACTTCAATAAACAGGCATTTTCTGCCCACCTCAAACCCCCCAAAAAAGGTTAATTAACAATTACCAATATATTCTTCTGATAATTCAATAATAACTTGTCACCATGCAAATTAAGAAATATACAGAAGTTATAGATAAAATAAAGATATGTGCTTCAGATCTCAGTTGACCGAGCTCCTAACACACAAGTAGTCCCATTAAAGTCATTTACTCTAATTATTAAAATTAGTCACATAATTAAATGACATCTTGAAAGCAAGTACTTTTTACAGAAGGAGCTCAAAGTTCTTCAGAAAGCAGTATAACATCCTCCTTTTACAGATGGGAAAAACAAGGCACAGAGTGTAACTGACACCCAGAATTAACAGCAAGAGAAGGCAAGAGTGAGAATAGCTCCATTCCCCTGCTGAAAACAATAGACCCTCTCCCAAATTTAGATGAATCTTGCAGAAAATGGTAACATAAGTGGACTGACTAATAACAGGCACTGGGATCTTTTTATTAAAGGAGATTCACTTTCCCTGTTAGTTAAAATGGTTTGTCTTCCTGTCCATAGTTTCAGAATTCATGTCTCCAGATACCCTCAGTTTGTGTAATAGAAGAATGAAAATGGGAATCAAAATATAGGAAAACACCTTCAAAATTTAGCATCACATTGTATTTAGTACAGCAACAAGGCTGGAGATTATGAAAATGGCTCTGCTGGTCAAATATTGGCTGAATACTCCTACAGGGGGTAGAAAAATAAAACTGAGGAAGTATTTTCTCCCATTTCTCTCCCTTGGGTAATGCATCAGCATGCAAGTGAAATTGACTAGTTTATAGGCTTATTGTAAACTAAAATCAAGGAAAGCAGAGCAAAAACACTCTAAAATTAATAGCAACTGAAGCTGGAAATCTTACATATGCTAAATGAGGCTTTTTAAAAAGAGAAAGTTGAGTAGATGATGATTACTGAGGAGAAAGAAAGCCATGAGGTTCCTTAAAGACTAGTGGAAAGGAAGTGACAGTTCAGAAGCTGCTGTGAAATGAACTATGACAGAATAGTTTGAGGCTAATAAATCTGCAAGAATGGGTGAGACAAGTTAAATAAAAGAAAGCAAAGCTCATGCAAACTGCACAGGCAAACAGAAACATATGGAATTGAAACTTACTTAAAACTAACTCTGAGGTGGCCTACACTAGTGGACCTCAAACTTCTAGTGCACAAATTCTTTTGAATATAGTTCCAAAATTTGCAACTCATCTCTCTCTTACTACATTTGCTCACTTAATAATTCAAATAAATATCCCCTACCCCTGACCTCTGCTTGAGGTCACTCTAGTCAGCTCAGCAAAACTGGGATTTCCCCCCAGAAAGAGTCAAGAGATCATTTTCCCCTGAGGAAAACATATTTCAAAACGCATACTATTCTGTGCAATTCTATGGTGCAGGAGGAGGAAAGAATCATATTAAAATTCAGAGATAAAAGTTAACCATTATTGGGACAGTGTAAGCAGCAACCACAAGAAAAGGGTGACATTTACCTGAGGTTGAGAAAGTTATGTGCTCCGAAGAATTTACTGTATGCAAGAGATTTTACATGAATTGATTATTTTTAAATGTCAACATAACAGATTTTATCTTAACTCACTTTCTTGTTTATTTTCTCTTTCCTCTTCCTATGCTACTCCTGCATTCTAATTTTCTTCTATTGTGCATCCTGTATTGTTCCCCTTTGCTTTCAGTGTCTGTCATCTCATTTTTCCTTTAAGTTTCCTCATTACCCTGTCTTTTTTTCCAGTATCCTTTGCTCCACAAAAGGGGAGGTTAATACATGATCTTAAATGTTGAGAAGGCTATAATGGCCACAATATCTATGAACATGTTGTAGAAAACTCAATTTTGAGTTCTTTCTGCCTGAGGCTACTTTACACAACACGTTCTGAAAACTCTGAGAACCATGACATTACAAATTGAAGATTGCAGTAAGAATAGGTCAAGTTTTCAGCACATTACATGCTTATTATAATATTTGCTTCATAGGAATGAACCTATGTTGTACCATTTTCCTTTTCCTTTGAAATTTTGCTTACTAAAATATAATATCAATATTTTAAAAGTCTCAGTCCATGAAAGATGCTTTCTTCCTTTAGCTTTTTTCAATAATACATATTATGATTGTCCTGCCTTTCCACTCCATACACACACACACTCTCACACACACACTTTACAGACTCACTAAAGTGTGGAGAGAAGTGCAGTGGTGGCACAATGCAATGAAGATCAAAGATAAAAAATAAAAATGTTTCAAATCTAACTTTCTTATTGAACATAGTTCTTGAGATTATTAATCTTTGTAAACACATTTCGTTGTTAGAGATTATAACAGAAAGGAGAATAGATTAAAATGATGCAATGGTATTCTAAACGTTATTTTAAAAATGAGAAGCAATTCAAGCACAGTGTGAAGATTTGTGTATCTGCTAAGTCACCACACTTGGCCAACACTTCACATAAGAACTACAGACTGCTGACAAAACTGAGTATGCATTCCTTCATGTTAACTTTTCTGATAGCTGTTTTCATCACTGTGTATATCTGCTGAACATGACATTATAGGTTACAAATTAACCTCACCTATTCAAACGTATTCTATTCTGTCTTTCTATGGAGTAGTTCTATTGCTGTTAATGGGTGACTTGTGTATGCTGAGGGGAAAAGTAGACTAATATTACTCGCACACTTGCCTTGTGGAAGCGAAAGGAGTTCCACCACCTTGGTCGAGGGAAACTGGACAGATGTTATTGATTCATCCAACATCACTAACACTGATGGAAATATGGGGAACAAAAAATCAGATCTCTCAATTCATATACACTCTTTCCACTCCAACCATTATAAACAGTTGCTTCATGATTCCTTCAGTAATTAACCCACAGTTAGCAAACTAAATTGAGACAGACTGTGGCAAGAGATTAGAAGGAAAAATAGCCAGCAACTACCTGGTGTTCTTCTAATACTTTGAACTATCAAGAGCAATGTCCAGCATTCTAGAAGTGGACAAGTGATTGAGTTTTTAGAGATGTCCTGCAGATATCAGTCAGGCTGTGTCTACACGGGCACAAATCTTCGAAACAGCCATATTTAGAAGATTACTAATGAGGCACTGAATTGAATATTCAGCACCTAATTAGCATTAGGACACTTCCAGCCGCGGCACTTCGAAAGCCCCACTTTCGAAAGCATGCGGCTCAGCGCAGCTACACAGGGGTCCTTTTCGAAAGGACCCACCCCTTTTGAAATTGCCTTATTCCAACCAGTGATCAGCATAAAGAGATTTTGAAAGGTGTGGGGTCCTTTCGAAAAGGACCCCCGTGTAGCTGCACTGAGACACGCGCTTTCAAAAGCGGGGCTTTCGAAGCGCCGCGGATGGAAGCTTCCTAATGCTAATGAGGCACTGAATATTCAGTTCAGCGCCCTATTAGTAATCTTCGAAATGGCCATTAGCATGGCTATTTCGAAGATTTGTGCCCATGTACACACACCCTCATTGCACCTACCTTTATTAACATTTTTTTCACAATGACCTGGAAAAAACATCTAAAATAGTCTCCAATGATGCCTGAATATGACACCAAACTGGGGCAGGGGAAGGAATGGGGTAACTGGTGACATGCTGATACACAGTGATCTGGATAATTTGGGGAAATTGGGTGCAAACAATGTGTTTTAATATGGCTAAAAGTAAATGGTTATGCCTGGAAACAAAAAAGCATAGTCAATACTTATGGTAAGGGGGAAACCATACTAAGAAGTAACGGTTTTGGGAAAGAAAAAAAAAAGAGTTGAAGCCCACATTTCATCTGAACATGAGCTCCCTGTAAAAACAATGAGAAGACTTGTGGCACCTTAAACTAACAGATTCATTAGAGCATAAACTTTTGTGAGCAAAGACCCACTTCATCAGATGAGCTCCATGTGTGACTGTCTGGCCAAATGTGCTAATGCAATCCTGCAATGCATAAAATAGGAGACTCACAAGTAGGAGGAGAGTGGTTATTTTATCTTTGTATTTGACACTGCCATGATTGTTGATGGAATACTGTGTCCATTTCTGGTGTCCACATTTCAATAGGGATGTTGATAAACTAAAGAAAGTTCAAAGAGTCGTGAAAATGATGAAAGGATTAGAAAACATGCCCTATAGTAATAAACTTCAGGAGCTCAATATATTTATTTTACCAAAAAAAAAGAGGTGAAGAATTTGATTATAGCCAATAATTAGCTAAACGGGGAACAAAAAATTAATAATGAGCTTTCCATCTAGTGGTGAAAGGTATAACATGATCCAGTGGCTGGAAGATGAAGATATACAAATTCAAACTGGAAATAAGGAATGGATTTTGAACAGTGACATTAATTAACTGTTGGAACAATTTACCAACAACTCTAGTGGATTATCTTTCAATGACTATTTTTCAATGAATAATGGGTATTTTTTCTAAAGGATATGCTCTAGGAATTATTGTGATTAAGTTCTACGGTTATACTGTGCAGAAGTTCAGTGGTGCCTACTGGTCTTAAAATTTATGAAACATGTTTTAAAAGAGAAAAAAATATTCATGTGCTAAAGAAAGCCCCACTTAGGTTTTTGTTTTTTTTTTTTTTTTTAGAACTGCAACTGATTGAAATTAATTTTAAGGCAGCATCTTATACAAAGCCCTCTATGTTCTTTAAGTTTTTTTCACCTTCTTATTCTCAGAATAATCTGAGAGTGCAACAATTTCGGTGATGCCATGATATTTGATTTTCATTTGCTCATTTCTCTTATGCTAAGGTTTTGTTTTGGCAGATTTTGTTTTGTTTTGTTTTTTGCTCACATAAACATGAAAAGGTTTATTCTGAAATCCATAACCAAATTATAAAAATTCACATAAACTGGAACACTAACTAAGCACACCCAGAAGTACTGACTTCCTTACCATGTCACTCAAAAATTCTTGAAGTAATATCTTATTCCTAATAAACAAAAAGAAAAGCTGATTTTCTGAAATTTACAACAAAATTACGTTTACAGAAAAGTATTGAATTGGAACCATTGTTTCAATGGTCCCAAATCAATATTTTGATTTCAGTAGCGACACATGTTAATTTTTACTTATTTTATTAAAATACAAATGGTTTATACATACTATGTATTAATTTGCATATTAAAGATAAATGAAAAGTGAAGAAGTTGAAATAAAATCTTCTGACTTTTTCCCTAGTAAAATTTTCATTAACATGTTCTCCTGCAGCATTATACTCTGACCAAAATGCATTTTAATTTTTCAACTAGTTCAAACTGTTTACTTAATCTAAATTTGCTGGTTCTCTCTCACTGCTTGTTTCTGTATTTTTTTTTTATTTTTACTTCCAGTTAGTTCCCTTTTACTCTTTCTCTCAAGTCTTTCTTATCATTATCCTGGTAGCAGTAGGAAGCACCACAAATATTCCATAAAAACAAAAAGCAATAAAGTAGCACTTTAAAGACTAACAAAATAATTTATTAGGTGATGAGCTTTCGTGGGACAGACCCACTTCTTCACACCATAGCCATACCAGAACAGACGCAATATTTAAGGCATAGAGAAACAAAAATAGTAATCAAGGTTGACAAATCAGAAAAAAATTATCAAGGTGAGCAAATCAGAGAGTAGAGGGCCATGGGTGGGGGTGGGGGTCAAGAATTAGATTAGGCCAAGTATGCAAAAGAGCCCCTATAATGACCCAGAAAATTCGCATCCTGGTTCAAACCACATGTTAATGAGTCGAATTTGAATATAAAAGATAGTTCAGCAGCTTCTCTTTCCAAAGTAGTGTGAAAATCCCTCTTCAGTAAGACTCAAACTGTTAAGTCATTCACAGAATGGCCCACTCCATTAAAATGTTGGCTGACCGGTTTGTGGATCAGGAGTGTTTTTATGTCTGTTTTGTGCCCATTAACTCTTTGTCTAAGAGAGTTTGAAGTCTGTCCAATATACAAAGCATCTGGACATTGTTGGCACATGATGGCATTTATGATGTTAGTTGAGGAACACGAGAATGTGCCTGTGATTCTGTGACTAAGCTGGTTAGGTCCAAAACAAAAAGCAGTCAAGTAACACTTTAAAGACTAGCAAAATAATTTATTAGGTGAGCTAATGGTATGGCTATGGTCTGAAGAAGTGGGTCTGTCCCATGAAAGCTCACCTAATAAATTATTTTGCTAGTCTTTAAAGTGCTACTTGACTGCTTTTTGTTTTGATAGTATATAGACTAGCACGGCTCCCTCTCTGTTACTGGTTAGGTCCAGTGATGGTATCCCCAGAATAGATATGTGGACAAAGCTGGCAGTGGGCTTTGTTGCGAGGAAAAGTCCCAGAACTGGTGTTCCTGTGGTATAGACGGTGGCTGTTGGTGAGAATCCTAATAAGGTTGGGAGGTTGTCTGTAGGATAGAACAGGACTGTTACCTAGGGCCTTCTGGAGTGTGGCATCCTGATTAAGGACAGGTTGTAGGTCTTTAATAGTGCATTGCAGTGGTTTGAGTTGGGGGCTGTATGTAATGACCAGTGGTGTTCTGTACTTGGCTTTTCTGGGCCTAGTCACAGAATCACAGGCAGAGGGGGCACCCGCCACAGGCTGAGACTGTTACAGGGGATTCTTTTGTTTCGCATATAGAGGTATTTAAGAATACAAGCTGAAAAAACTTGTCAGACTTGAGGTTCTGATATTCTTGGACATGGAAGATGAATGGCCACAGAGTAGTGGCTGATTGAGATTTTTCAGCTGTTACCAACCATGAAAGAGGAATATAGTGGATATGAAAGGAAATAATTTCTTTTAAAATATGTTGTGCATGTGTTATATCTTTTATGTCTACATATATTTTATGTCAATGACTTAGAATCTGAAATTCTCTATTTTGCTTCACAGAGCTTCACCTTTAAAAATATTTATTTATTTCCAAATGATGCTTAGCAGGTTGTTTATGCCCAGCATGACCCAATAGCAAGTGTGCAAAATAGGAAAGAGGATGGAATATAAGGCTTCATCTACAATACAGAGTTATTTCAAAATAACTTTGCGAGTTTTTGTGCTACGTACATGCTATTTCAATATAAATTTGAAATAGTGGGTGCATTACTTTGAAATCGGTAAATGTCATTGCAGGTGGAATAACACCTCTTTCAAAACAGCTGTTTCAAAATAGGCACTATTAAGACACGAAATAGCACTATTTCGAAAAAAGCCATAATGGAGCCAAATTTCCAAATAGCGCTTTGTGTCCAGAGCAGTTTTGAAATATTTTATTTCACAATCGCTCTGCAGTGTAGACATAACCTAACAAGCTCTGTATCAGACAAAATCTCCTATATCTGTACTGTCCCTATAAAATCAGGACTTCTGGTCACTTTCTTTGGTCTAGCCAATAACAGCCCTGGTATACATTTGAACATATTGCTCCAATAATTTATGATAAATATCATTCATTCTGAAATCTGGTAACATTTCTTGTTCATCTATTTCATGAATGTTTCTTAATTGTGTGTAAAGTCCACTCTTGTGAAAACCATAGCACTAAGCCTGAGCACCACTTAAGCTTTATTTTAAGAGATCAGGTGGAACCTAAATGGTACATGGAACTTGTGCTGCATCTCTTCACAGGGATGAATGCCATCCTATCTGATCATTTGTGTAGATATTCATATATGACTGCAAATATTCATCATACATTCTGTCTTTTTCACCACTGAGTCATTAGCTGTGAAATTGTCTGGTGCCCCCGCCCTCCGATTAGATCTCTTCTGCAAGTTTACTTTATCATCTTTTCTACTTCTCCATAATAAATCTAAGGTACTTATTATCTGTCTATTCAGTGGACAACTACACTTGCAGCTTTGCATATTCACATGAACTGTCTATTCTTTAAAACAAAGAATAAGCTTTCATACATAACTTCTAAGGCTAGCCTAGTCACTATGAATGCAATTTTGATACCCTACCTGAATAAGCATACAAGTAAGCACAGACTGCAGTGTTTCAATTGTACAAACAGAAGGCAAGCAATAATTGAACTGGAGAGGTATGTAGTTTAAATGTTTACAAAGGTTTTTACTTGTTTCTTATGTAATTGCCTCTCTTGACATTGAAATTTGACATATCCAGATAGAAAGAAAAGCAGGTGCTCCTGTTACAGCTGATTTTCTTAATTTTATTTTACTTGTGATGGAATCAGGCTTTAGTTCACCTTTTTTTTAATGACTACACAATCCAGTAGTGAAAACTGAAATTATCACGTTTGGTCCACTGCTGTTGTAGGTGTCTCTCCAATATTCAAATGAGTTTACTTCAGAGAAAGCTGAGCAGAAAGTGCCTATGCAGTTGGGTCCCATGCAACATGATTCTTTCCCAGGGTTCTTTGTGCATTTGGATATCAGTTTTACCTACAACCTTCACATGCTATGAAAACTAAAACAAGTTAGCAAACAGAGAGCTAGATTCAGTAATGTTTATTCATGCCAAATTGTCCGTGAGTAATTCCATCACTCCTGGTGGAAAAGGATAATGGGATGTGAAAGCAGTGATATTGTACAAGATCAAACAATTCCTTAGAAAAAAAGAAATTACTAATTTTTGGTTCATAAAGAATACTGGAAGTGATTAGTTTTCTATGGGCCTCTGCACTGCAGAGGCAGCATGAACTGGCTGTAGTCTGGCTGTAACAGGCCAGCAATAAATAGCTTCTTTGTGAACAAATTTTACACTAGTTTAGAGCTGGTGGAAGTAACAAAGCCCCATACACTATTTTTCTCACCATGATCACCACCAGGTCAGACAATGGGAGCAGGCCTGTCTAAAGCATTCTGAAAATGGAGAAATGAAATCATGACTGAGAACAGAAACTCTATGCCCGACTCTCTACTGGCATAAATGATTCTTTGGGCCTAATGTCAACAGTACAAGTCTGAATTGCTCCAGCGGAACATCTATAAGGTATACTAGGGCTGGGTTATGTAGAGTCTATCAAGAGCATGGAATCAGGGATTACTCAAGCACAGCTGAAAATCAGGCTGCTTAAATTGTTATATTTGTGGGGTTTTGGCACAGGTTAAATTTCAAATGGCATTCCCTACAAGTGCTATATTAACACATTCTTACATTTGTTCTGCTCCTAGACAATTTTGGAACCCAAAAATTTGCAAAAACTTTGAATGAAGAGTTTATCTTTGCTAGTAATCCTGAATTGCATGACAGTGCCACCACTACCCGCCATTGATCAAATTTATCCTCAATTCCTCATATTTCCATTTGGAACAATTAGTGCTCCTCCAGATTATTTTGGGCTGTATCATGGAACTATTAGATATAAGAAAATAAGTTTCTTATTCTTTATGGAGCATTAAATAACTTATTGATCAGAATTTTAATATCTGAAGAAGTAGGTCTGTCCCATGACAGCTCGTCACCCTATAAATTATTTGGTTAGTCTTTAAAGTGCTACATGACTGATTTTTTGTTTTAAAACAAGTTTGATTAAAAGCTTTCTACCAACTCTATAATGATCTATTATTGCATTTCATCGATGAGCACACACTGATGTTAATGGAAATTTTTGACTACTGTAGGAGCAGAATCAGGTCCCTCAGGCATGTGGGGTGACCACCTCCATTAGGGCAGATTTTGTTGTTCTTTACAATAAGGATATAATTTCACTGAAGATTATCTAGGCGGAATACATGTGAAAATGCAAATATGGTCTGCTACTGAGAACTTTCTGTCTGCCCCATTTCCCAAATAGATGGAAGGGAAAGCTCACTCAGCCCTCTAGTTTACATATTGCAATGCATTCCTTGAGGGGAGTGGGAGGGGTATCACACTCATACATCTCAAGGAATAGAATTAAGTCATTAGTCTTCACACCTTGCACTACAGATATGTGAGAAACTGAGACATCTCTTAGCAAGTTTTATTTTTTTTAATGAACATATATTCATTACTGATCAGGCAGTACTAGCATTCAATACCCTGAATACAGACCTTAAGTTAATCTGTCTTTAGTATCCTGTGATCACTTTCAAAAGCACAGTATAAAAAAATAAATAAAAGCCTAATTATGGCAGAAATTGAATTGTCCACAGGTTCAATCTTTAAGGATAGTTTTGTGTCATTTATGCAGCTGAGTACAAAACCACAAAACATTCTATTGTTTCTTAACATACTTTGAAATATTGCTTGAACAACAAAAAGGCACTAAAGGTTATAGATATAATGAAACTGTCTGAGAAATAATGAACAGGAGTGAATAGACAGTGAGTACAGTTCTTTATGTCTTAGAGAAAGTGTTATTATGGAGGGAAATTTCACTTCAGCTCCCTGGTAATTAATACCTTGTAACGCTCAAAATATTCTGAAGTAACAGAATATTTTCTTTGTTGTTGGTGTTGTTGTTAAGACTAACATAAGAGAGATGTAAGTTTATTGCCTGCTATGATATTTTCAGCTAATTCTGACTCTCTCTCTCTCTGTAAATATATATGTACAATTCAAATTCTGTGGACAATACAATTTCTGCCATATTTAGGCTTTTATTTATTTTTTTTTACACTGTGCTTTTGAAAGTGATAAATGAGAAGCTCAGAAGCTCATTTTGCATAGCTCTCCTGGCAGCGGCGCTGGGCGGAAGACTGTGTACACATAGCCAAAAAGAGATGCATAACCTGAGAGAAAATAGTATTGAATGTGTTAAAATATGTTTAAGGGTGTATGATTCTCTGCAAAATACATTTATGCCACCAGACCCTCAAAACTTAACAAGAGACTGCATTTAGTTCTAATATTTTCCTTAACTCAAAGAAAGAATAAACACATATTTTTTTACTTGTTGAAACTAAAGAAATGTTACAACAAACAGAAAGGCAAACACTTTACATTAGTAGGAAATTCCTATATTCACCATCCCCCTTTTGGTGATTTCCTATTATAATAACCTGGAGAATTTTGGTCACAGAATAAGGGATGGATCTATTGAGGATGGATAGGGTGAGGAAAAGGGGGTGGCAATCCTAATCTGTCAATCTCTAAATGTACTGAGTGGATTGGCTCTCTACATTTCAAGAGCTAGAAGGCTGAGAAGCATCTTCCACCTGATGCATTAAGACATCAACAGTAGAGATAAGAAGGTCATCAAGTTATTCTAGTACACGGCATTCAATAAAAGGAGCCCTCTGAGCCCACTGGAAGGGACTAGAGCATCAAAGAAGACAGGAAATCAATGGTCAATTTTACTCTGAAAATAGTTAATAATAATAGATTTTTTCCAGTATTGTTTGTTTTGTGTGTGTGTGTGTGTGTGTGTGAGAGAGAGAGAGAGAGAGAGAGAGAAAGTGGTAATTTAAGCAAAATTTCAAAAGAGTTACTATAACATTTATGTCTGTGTCACCTGGCATAATTTAAAACAAGAATAATAGATGCCCCTGGATGAAGTGACTATATATATCATGCACTTCCTACACAAATAGTTGCTTAAAACATAAATACTGTGGAAAATAGCTGACATTACATGGCGGTTCATGTGCTTTCTCTCTATGCGGTCATTAAGGGCGGTACCTCTTGCTCCTGGTCTTGTGCACTGAGAGCTCCACTAGTGCTCTGGCAGGAGAGAAAAGGGAATTTAGGAAGGCACCATGCCCCTCCTCTACTCTGTGTCTCTGTCCCTAGAGCTGCGACGGCTTTCCTTTCTGTCTCAGGAAGGCTTTGTCACAGACTTCTGTGCCTGGGGAGTCCCTCTGTTGGGGCAGGGTTTTTTCTCCCCTGGTACTCTGATCCTCTGCTTAATTACACTAGTCTTCCAAACTACAGTCAGCTTTGTCTCCTCTCTGTCTGACTGAAGCAGGAGTTTGTACAGTTTCTGCAAGAGCCTTAATTGACTCCACTTGCTCCAATTAACCCATAGTAACCTCTCCTCAGTCCACAGGGAAAAGGCTTTGATCATCCCAGGGCTTATGTGTCTCCTACCTATCACTCTCCTGCAGTCCTCTGGCCCTGTAGTATCGAAATTTAGCCATTGTGTATCTCATGTCACTGAACAGGATGTCAAAGCCACTCTTCCACGTCAGCAGTAGACGGTTCAGTGAAAATAAATAGCATGCACAGAGTACAGACTTTAACGTTTTTTTCTTCCCTGAAAAGGAACAACTACAATCAAACAATTATAAAGCAAATACAACTAAAATAACTGTAAAATGAAAACAGAACAAAATGTGTGTGGTGGGGGGAGAATTAGATGCTATCCAAAATAAAAATAAAATGTGAAAGAGAAAGGTAATAATAAATAAAGAACACAATTATGGCCATTCTAAAAATATCTTTAGCAATATGGTTCCCAAAATGCCTTGACAAGACATCTCTTTTAATATTATATTATTTTCATTCTACTATAGTAACTTTCCTTTTCATCAGTTTCCCCTGAAAAAGACTAGATAAATTTCTTGTAAACAAATATATTCCAGTATAATTTTAATGATTCTTAACTATGCATTGATGTGAAACCATCCCTAACAAGTACACTATTTTCCCATATTGTAATTACAGTGCAGGATAAAGGTCCCATATGTACCACTAACCGCTAAGTAAATGATATGCCATGTGGATAATTAAAAACACTGCTGAGCTAACAAAATAATTTTTTCAAAGTTCCATTATCATCTTCCCTGTAGAAGGATCCCTATTACTTAGAGCTCTACAGAAGCCTGAAGCAAGTGTCATAGCGCTGAACTATTGTTTTGAATTGTTCCTATTGACAGCAGCAAAAAAAAAAAAAAGCCAAACTCACACTTCTGGATAGTTGTCATTAGTTCTGTTTTAATTGAAATATAGTATCTAGCTAGGTGCACACCGCTACTCTAGTTTTTGTTGGTAAATTTGTTCCTATGTGGTTCTTTCAGCTTTGGACCTAAGAACTACCATTTCCAGGACGTCCCAGGGCAGGAGGAGGAAAGAGGAGAAAGTAGACATGGAAACAAAGAACATGAGTTTTGTGAAAGAGTGAGAGAAATAATCTTACCTTTTATTTTACAAACTTCCACAATCTTCCTCGTAGGCATTCAGGTGCAAAACAAACTGGCAGTGCGCATAAAAGAATCACTGAGAAACAGAAATCTAATTTATCCAAGTGCCTTACGTTCCACTGCTGTGATTTGGTATTGCTGCTCCCAAAAGTTATGTCTACACGTGTATGCTACATCAAAATAGCTTATTTTGATGTAACGAAATCGAAATAAGCTATTTCGATGAATAACGTCTACACGTCCTCCAGGGCTGGTGCCGTTGACATTCAACGTTGACGTTGGGCAGCACTACTTTGAAGTGGGCGCTGCAGGACAGCGTCTACACACCAAAGCGGCCCACATCAAAATCAGGGTGCCAGAAACAGCTGCAGACAGGGTCACAGGGCAGACTAGCACTTCCGGGGCAACAGCTAGCCACTCCCTTAAAGGGCCCCTCCCAGACACACACAGACTGAACAGCACACGGTCTGCAGAGCCACAAGCCTGCACACACCGTGTAAGCAGCATGGACCCCCAGCAGCAGCAGCAGCAGAAGCAGCCAGAGGCCCCCACACCCGCCCCTGCAGGACCAGTGGCTGCCCTGTTCAGTGCTATGCAGGAGGCAGCTGACCATCTTTTATTTGTGGAAGAGGAGCTGCCCCCAGGGGAGGAGAAAGCAGCCCCAGACCTTGCTGCCTTCTGACCCGCCCCCCCCGCCCCGCCGCACACTCCGCCGGCTGTGGAGCTACCCCACGATCACAGACTGGTGGGAGCAGCTGGTGCTCGGCGAGTGGGATGACGACCGCTGGCTCCAGAACTTTTACATGAGCTGACAGACATTCCTGGAGCTCTGCCAGTGGCTCACCCCCGCACTGAGGCACCCCATGCAGTGTGCCCTCACTGTGGAGAAATGGGTTGGCATCGCTGTCTGGAAGCTGGCCACTCCAGACAGCTACAGATCCATGGGGCAGTAGTTTGGCGTGGGCAAGGCCACCGTCGGGGCTGTCCTCATGGAGGTAAGAGGACACGGGGGGGGCCTGGGGGGGGAGCCCTGGGGTGGAGGGCAGCCCTGGGGTGGAGGGCCAGACACACCCAGCACACCCCTCACTGGTGCTCTCCCATGTCCTTTCCCTGCAGGTCATCTGTGCCATCAATGCCCTGCTCCTCCACAGGCTCGTGCGGCTTGGGGACCTGGAGGCCGCCATCACGGGGTTTGCCAGCCTGGGCTTCCCAAATTGCTTTGGGGCTCTGGATGGGACCCATATCCCCATCCATGCTCCGGAGCACAGTGGAGGACGCTTCCTGAACAGGAAGGGCTACCATTCGGTGGTCCTCCAGGCCTTGGTGGACAGCTGGGGCCGCTTCCTGGACATTTATGTTGGCTGGCCTGGCAGCACCCACGACACCCGGGTATTCAGAAACTCGGGTCTGTGCCGCCGGCTGGAGGCGGGGACCTACATCTCCCAGCAGGGGATCCCTGTGGGGGACACCACCATGCCCCCTGCGTCGTCGCAGATGCGGCGTACCCCCTCCGGCCCTGGCTCATGCACCCTTACACGGGCCATCTCTCAGCCAGCCAGGAGCGGTTCAACACGTGCTTGAACCATGCGCACCAGGTGGTTGAGCACACTTTTGGCCACCTCAAAGGGCACTGGAGGTGTCTCCCCACCCGCCTGGATACAGGCCCCACCAACATCCCCCAGGTTGTGGGCGCGTGCAGCACACTCCACAACCTGGTGAAGAGCAAGGGGGAGGCATTCTTTCAGGGCTGGGCTGTGGAGGCTGGCAGGGCTGACGTGCAGCCATCCACTGCCCCCAGTCACCACGTGGACCCCAAGGGGATCCGGGTCCGGAAGGCCCTGCAGGCCCATTTTCACCAGGCCACGGGGTGAATGCTGGCAGGCCCCCCACTGCATGCCCCCATCCTCCACAACACTCCCTACCCCCACACCCACACCACAGAGCACCCAAGAGCACACCTCCCCCACTTTTCTTGCAAATAAAAATGGACCTGTTGTTTTTGAAACCAAAACCAGTGAATTCTTTTATTAATACAATATATATATATAGTGCAACAAAAGAGGGGAACTATTTACATGGTGGGGGCAGGTACCATAAAAGAACAGGTGTCTAACACAAACTATACACAAATATATAATGGTGGATATGTACAAAGGGGGGGGGCATGTCCTTGGCCCCGTACCCCTCTACTGTCCGGTGCCCAGGGTTGGAGGGCCTGACCCTCGCCTTGGCCTGAGCCCTGGCTGAGGCTGGGTGGGGGCCGGGCGAACTGGCAGGTACAGCCGGCTGGTGTCTGCAGGCCCCAGGTCCCCCTTGGCAGAAGGACCCAGGGTGGCGGATGGCGGTGGGACAGCGGTCGGAGCGGCGGGTGGAGCGGCGGGCAGAGCGGCGGGCAGTGCAGCATGAGGGGCCAGGTATTCCACTATGCGCTCGAACATGCACATGAAGGCCCCTCATGCCTCCTGGCGCCAGGCCAGCGCAGGCTCCTGGAGCTCCAGCCGCCACTCCTCCACCCGCAAGCAACACTCCAACACCTCCAGCTGACGCCGGAGGTTCACAAGCAGCTGGGGGTCTGTCGCCGTCCTCTGGTGGCTCCTCCTCTGGAGGCCTCATCCTGGGGCTGGTTGGTGCTCCGCTAAGGGGCTGGCCTGCTGGGATGGCCCCAGTGGGCTCTCCGGGACCACTGAGACCTCGCCGGCGCTTTCCGGCCCCTCCGATGGTGCAGCTGCGGAACACAGGGGGAAAGTAGAGTGCAGACAGCCGTTAGTGTGGGCCCTGACCCGTGGCCCTTATCCCCCCACCCCTCTGCTGCTGGTTCCCCATCCCCATCTCCGGGAGATGCTGCTGCTGCTGATGGGTGTCCCACCCCCTCCCCCCCGGAGGACCCTAGGTTCCGCTCCCTGCATCCCCAGGGATGGGGCATGGCGCTGTCCTGCTGGGGGGCAGGGGCTGATGCACTCTTCTGAGGGACATGCCACGGCTGCCCTTGGGACCATGGTCATCTGGGCATGTGGAGGTCCCTGGTCATGTCTGTTGTCCCCTCCCCTTAACCCCGGGGGTGTGCACCGGGGGGGTACATACCTGATGGTCTGCTCCCACAGTCAGGGGACACCCTCTGGGCTAATGCCCTGCTGTAGCTCCGGGACGGGAGGGCGACATGGAGCCCCCCGTCACTGGAGGAGGATTCCCCCTCCTCCTCTGCTGGCATCCCGGAGTGGGCTCCTGGGGGGGGCCCTGGGGTGCAGGGCTTGCCTCCGGTGAGGACTCTGCCTCCGTGGCCTGCTGGGGCTCATCGGCCGAGGTGTCAAGAGTGGCCGGCAGGGAGGAGGTGTACCGGGGACCCAGGATGGACCTGAGCTCCCTGTAAAAGGGGCAAGTGGTGGGGGTGGCCCCAGATCAGCTGGCCGCATCCTGGGCCCAGGCGTAACCCTGCCGCAGCTCCTTCACCTTACTCCTGATGTGGTCAGGAGTGCGGGCAGGGTGACCCCGGGCAGCCAGGCCCTCAGCCAGCTGAGCGAACGCATCCGCATTCCACCTCTTGCTCCCCATTACCTGGAGCACCTCCTCCTCACCCCAGAGCCCCAGCAGGTCCCAGATCTGGGCCTCCATCCAAGAGGGGACCTGCTGCCTTTTCCCATGCTGGCTGGCTGCCTGGGAGCCCTGGGTCCCCTGGGGGGGCTGCCCTTGTGGCGCTTGGGGGGCTGGTGGGCAGCCATTGCAGCGGGGATGGTGGACTGGGGCTGCAGAGGGGCATGCAGGCTGGCCGCGTGGCAGTGCTGCCACCTGCACGTGCTTTCAGTTTCCTGCACAGGAACGCAGGGGGTGGGGAGCTTTAAGGGTCCACTGCACGCAGCAACCATAGAGCTCAGGGGCTGGAGAGAGCGTCTCTCAACCCCTCAGCTGATGGCCGCCATGGCGGACCCCGCTCTTTCGATGTTGCAGGATGCGGATTGGCTACATGTGCCCTACTTCAACGTTCAACGTCGAAGTAGGGCGCTATTCCCATCCCCTGATGGCGATAGCGACTTCGACGTCTCTCTGCCTTATGTCGATTTCAACTTCGAAATAGCGCTCGCCATGTGTAGATGTGGCGGGCGCTATTTCGAAGTTGGCGCAGCTACTTCGAAGCAGCCAGCACGTGTAGACACAGCTGAACAGACCTAAAGCCTACTTCTACCTGCGACTTGCTGAAGGTACGCCTATGCTATTAGCTAGATAGACAGGCAGTGACTGATCCAGCTTGGTCAGATTTATCATAACTTTGCCATTCGCTCTGAGCATCACCTCCAGTATTCCACCTCAGCAAGAAGCACAAGGGAAGTTAGCAGCAGAGCACCTCCTATCAACATACTGCAGTGAAGACACCATAGAAAGCATATCTAAGTATGTTGACTTCAGCTGTTATCCATGTAGCTGACTTTCGGTAACTTACATGGATCTCCCTTGGTAGTATTTATTTCTTAAATTTTTAGAGATCACGGAACACCAAACAATAATATTTTTTATGTGGAACACATATGAAAATTTTATTTTAAAAAACCCAGCAATATATACAGCAAAAAGGAAACAAAGTAATTTGATCACATACCATAGCAATAAAGAAGTAACATTGTGTCTGGTTTTAAAAACAGAAAATATATACCATCAATATATTTTTCCCAAATACTTGCAGCCTATCTGGGAGTTGTTCGTGGAACACCAGTGTTCCATGGAACATAATTCAAGAAACACTGACCTGAACATCCTGAGAAGAGAAATTTAAATGACAAGTGCCTATTATTTTCATATGGATTCTTTTCCCTCAGCTGACACATTCCTGTGCAAGTGAGTACCCCAGTTTGCTTCCATACTTATCGTTACACAAGTTCTGCCTCTGCAGTTCTTGAGTCCTACCCAGAAGGCCTCTTCTTCTGCAGCAACAATAGAAATCTTAATTCAGCAAATATACACTTGCTATAGGAACTTACACACACATTCCTATACAACAGAAACCCTTGTTACTTCATGTACTTAGAGCTAATATGGAACAGATCTTCAAACATCTCCTTTCCGTCACTGACTTATACAGAGATTCCAGGTGACAGGGAAGCAGCACAATTGTGCCCATTTATAAAAAGGAAAATAACTAAGGACCACCCAGGAGACTACAGTAAGCCACCAGTAAGCTGAATGTCTGTGTCAGGAAAAATAATGAAATAAATGATTATGGAATCTGTATGCAAACATCTGGAAAATTATAAGGTGTAAAGAACAAATCATACCAAACAAATCTGATAGCTTTCTTTGATAGGATACGAAACCTTGTGTTTAAGAGGGGAGCGGTAGATGTGATGTATGTAGAATTTAGTAAAGCATTTAATACAGTCTGGGATGGCCATCTCATAAATAAACTAGGAAAATACAACTTAGATGGTGCTACAAAAAGGTGGATGCTTAATTGATTGGATAACCACTCCATGGCAGTAGTTATCAATAATGCACAGTCAAGATGGAAGAGCATTATAAATGGGGTTTCCCAGCGATCAGTTTGGGGACTGATTCTGTTGAATATTTTCATCAACAATTTAGATAGGGAACACACAAGATTCAAATAATAATAATAATAATAATAATAACAATAATAATATATCTGGGCGGCTTCAATCATTGAAAGATAGGATTATAACTGGAAATAATCTGGACAAATTGGAGAAATGATCTGAGATAAATAGAATGACAATTTAAAAACAACAAATGCAAAGTACTCAACTTGGGAATAAACAATCAGTTTCAAACATTCCAAATGGGAAATGACTGTCTAGGAAGGAATACTGAAGCAATGGATTCAGGGGTCAGTGGACCATAAGAAAAATATGAGTTAACAGTGTGCAAAAAACAAAATAAGGCCAAACAAACATACATCTTTCTAGGATGTTATAAGCAAGATATGAGAAGCAGTTCTTTTGCTCTGTTTGGTGCTGATTAGGCCAAACACGGAGTACTGCGTTCTGCTCTGGATGCCACATTTCAGGAAAGATGTGGACACATTGGAGAAGGTCCAGAGAAGACCAACAAAAATGATGAAAGGTCCAGACAACATGACCTGTGAGGGAAGATTGAAATAATTGGTTTTGTTTAACTCAGAACAGGGAAGAACAGAGAATCCATGATAGCAGTTGTCAAGTACCTAAAATGTTGTTATAAAGAAGAGAAAGAAAATTGTTCCCTTTAATCTCTGATGATAGGACAAAAACGATGAGCTTACGCTGGAAAGGGAGTTTTAGGCTGGACATTAGGAACAGCTTCCTGTCAAGGTGTTTAAGAGAGGTGGAATAAATTGTCTCGGGGTGCTATCAAATTTTCATCATTGGAGGTTATTAAGAGCAGGTTAGACAAACACCTGTCAGGGATGGCCTAGGTGGTGCTTGGTTTTACTATGAGTACAGGGGACTGGACTTGATAAATGCTCAAGGTTCCTTCCAATTCTATTGTTATATGATCCTATGACTTAGATCAAGATGTGACTCCATATCTGGCACTCCCTGATCGCTTGATGGATATTTTCGTCTTCTACGAAATTTTGATGCAGAGAACTTCAAGTTCCATTCTTGTCCAGAGAAGTTTTATAAGCACATCAAACTCTATAAGGTCTAGTACAGGAGAAAATCATTGAAACTGCACAATGAGTGGAAAGCATTATCCACTCTGCTAAGTCACTTTTCAAAATCAAATGTCTTCCAGCCTGTAGAGATGAATGCTGTTCAAGACAAGACTGTAATACACAAATTTCTTACATTTATTGTGTTTTTACCTTCCCACACTCCACATCACTACCACTGCTAAAGATGTGCTAACTCAGAGTAAGGAATCAGATTGTAAGAAGGGCAAATAAAGAGGAGATTTGTCTATAAATCTGCCTTTAAGAACATAACATAAGAATGGCCATACTGGGTCAGACCAAAGGTCCATCCAGCCCAGCATCCCATCTGCCGACGGTGGCCAATGCCAGGTGCCCCAGCGAAGGAGAACAGAAGACAATGATCAAGTGATTTATCTCCTGCCATCCATCTCCTGCCCTTGTTCTGAAGGCTAGGGCACCATACTTTATCCCTGGCTAATAGCCATTTATGGACCTAACCTGCAAAAATTTATCAAGCTCTTTTTTAAACCCTAATAGGCTGCGTCTACACGTGCACGCTACTTCGAAGTAGCGGCAGTAACTTCGAAATAGCGCCCGTCACGTCTACACGTGTTGGGCGCTATTTCGAAGTTGAAATCGACGTTAGGCGGCGAGACGTCGAAGTCGCTAACCCCATGAGCGGATGGGAATAGCGCCCTACTTCGACGTTCAACATCGAAGTAGGGACGTGTAGACGATCCGCGTCCCGCAACATCGAAATAGTGGGGTCCTCCATGGCGGCCATCAGCTGGGGGGTTGAGAGATACTCTCTCTCCAGCCCTTGCGGGGCTCTGTGGTCACCGTGGGCAGCAGCCCTTAGCCCAGGGCTTCTGGCTGCTGCTGCTGCAGCTGGGGGTCCGTGCTGCATATACAGGGTCTGCAACTAGTTGTTGGCTCTGTGTATCTTGCACTGTTTAATGAAAGTGTGTCTGGGAGGGGCCCTTTAAGGGAGCGACTTGCTGTTGAGTCCGCCCCGTGACCCTGTCTGCAGCTGTGCCTGGCTCCCTTATTTCGATGTGTGCTACTTTGGCGTGTAGACGTTCCCTCGCTGTGCCTATTTCGATGTTGGGCTGAGCAACGTCGAAGTTGAACATCGACGTTGCCAGCCCTGGAGGACGTGTAGACGTTATTCATCGAAATAGCCTATTTCGATGTCGCAACATCGAAATAAGCTATTTCGAAGTTGGGTGCACGTGTAGACGTAGCCATAGAGTCCTGGCCTTCACAGCCTCCTCGGGCAAGGAGTTCCACAGGTTGATTGTGCGCTGTGTGAAGAAAAATTTCCTTTTATTAGTTTTGAACCTACTACCCATCAATTTCATTTGGTGTCCCCTAGTTCTTGTATTATGGCAAAAGGTAAATAATTTTTCTATATTCACTTTCTCCACACCATTCATGATTTTATATACCTCTATCATATCGCCCCTCAATCGCCTCTTTTCCAAACTGAAAAGTCCCAGTCTCTCTAGCCTCTCCCCATATGGGACCCGTTCCAAGCCCCTAATCATCTTAGTCGCCCTTTTCTGAACCTTTTCTAATGCCAATATATCTTTTTTGAGGTGAGGAGACCACATCTGCACGCAGTACTCAAGATGTGGGCGTACCATAGTTTTATATAGGGGAAGTATGATATCTTTTGTCTTATTATCGATCCCTTTTATAATAATTCCTAACATCCTATTTGCCTTACTAACTGCCGCTGCACACTGCGTGGATGTCTTCAGAGAACTCTCCACTATAACTCCAAGATCCCTTTCCTGATCTGTCGTAGCTAAATTTGACCCCATCATGTAGTACGTGTAATTTGGGTTATTTTTTCCAACATTCATTACCTTACACTTACCCACATTAAATTTCATTTGCCATTTTGCTGCCCAATCACTCAGTTTGCTGAGATCATTTTGTAGTTCTTCACAATCTGTTTTGGTTTTGACTGTCCTGAACAACTTGGTGTCATCTGCAAACTTTGCCACCTCACTGCTTACCTTATTTTCTAGATCATTGATGAACAAGTTGAACAGGATCGGTCCCAGGACTGACCCCTGGGGAACACCACTAGCTACCCTCCTCCATTGTGAAAATTTACCATTTATTCCCACCCTTTGTTTTCTGTCTTTTAACCAATTCCCGATCCATGAAAGGATCTTTCCTCCTATCCCATGACCACCTAATTTACATAAAAGCCTTTGGTGTGGGACCGTGTCAAAGGCTTTCTCGAAATCTAGGTATATTATGTCCACTGGGTGCCCCTTATCCGCATGTTTATTAACCCCTTCAAAGAATTCTAATAGATTAGTTAGACACGACTTCCCTCTGCAGAAACCATGCTGACTTTTGCCCAACAAATTCGTGCTCTTCTACGTGCCTTGCAATTTTATTCTTTACTAGTGTTTCTACTAATTTGCCTGGTACTGATGTTAAACTTATCGGTCTATAATTGCCAGGGTCTCCTCTAGAGCCTTTTTTAAATATTGGCGTTATGTTGGCCGTCTTCCAGTCATTTGGTACCAAAGTGGATTTAAAGGATAGGTTACAAACCACTGTTAATAACTCCGCAATTTCACATTTGAGTTCTTTCAGAACCCTTGGGTGAATACCGTCTGGTCCTGGAGACTTGTTACTATTCAGCTTATCAATTAACTCCAAAACCTCCTCTAATGTCACTTCAATCTGAGTGAGTTCCTCAGATTTGTCACCTAAAAAGGCTGGCTCAGATTTAGGAACTTCTGTAACATCCTCAGCCGTGAAGACTGAAGCAAAGAAATCATTTAATCGCTCCGCAATGGCACTGTCTTCCTTGATCGCTCCTTTTATATCTTTATCGTCCAAGGGCCCCACTGCTTTTTTAGCAGGCTTCCTGCTTCTAATGTATTTAAAAAACATTTTACTATCATTTTTTGAATTTTTGGCTAGCTGTTCCTCAAAATCTTTTTTGGCTTTTCTTATTACATTATAGCTGCGTCTACACGTGCACGCTACTTCGAAGTAGCGGCACCAACTTCGAAATAGCGCCCGTCACGTCTACACGCGTCAGGTGCTATTTCGAAGTTAACTTCGACGTTAGGCGGCGAGACGTCGAAGTCGCTAACCTCATGAGGAGATAGGAACAGCGCCCTACTTCGACGTTCAACGTCGAGGTAGGGACCGTGTAGACGATCCGCGTCCCGCAACGTCGAAATTGCCGGGTCCTCCATGGTGGCCATCAGCTGGGGGGTTGAGAGATGCTCTCTCTCCAGCCCCTGCGGGGCTCTATGGTCACCGTGGGCAGCAGCCCTTAGCCCAGGGCTTCTGGCTGCTTCTGCGGCAGCTGGGGATCTATGCTGCAGGCACAGGGTCTGCAACCAGTTGTCAGCTCTGTGTATCTTGTGTTGTTTAGTGCAACTGTGTCTGGGAGGGGCCCTTTAAGGGAGCGGCTGGCTGTTGAGTCTGCCCTGTGACCCTGTCTGCAGCTGTGCCTGGCATCCCTATTTCGATGTGTGCTACTTTGACGTGTAGACGTTCCCTCACTGCGCCTATTTCGATGTTGGGCTGAGCAACGTCGAAGTTGAACATCGACGTTGCCGGCCCTGGAGGACGTGTAGACATTATTCATCGAAATAGACTATTTCGATGTTGGCTGCACGTGTAGACGTAGCCTATGACACTTAATTTGGGAGTGTTTATGGTCCTTTCTATTTTCCTCACTAGGATTTGACTTCCACTTTTTAAAAGCTGCCCTTTTCTCTCTCACTGCCTTTTTAACATGGCTGTTTAGCCATGGTGGTTCTTTGTTAGCTCTCTTACTATGTTTTTTTATTTGGGGTATACATTTAAGTTGGGCCTCTAGTATGGTGTCTTTAAACAGTTTCCATGCAGCTTCCAGGGATTTTAGTTTAATTACTCTATCTTTTAGTTTCTGTTTAACTAGCTTCCTCATTTTAGTGTAATTCCCCTTTTTGAAATTAAATGCCAGAGTGTTTGACCGCTGCAGTGTTCTTCCCAACACAGGAATATTAAAAGTTATTATATTGTGGTCACTATTTCCAAGCGGTCCAGTAACAATTACCTCTTGGACCAGATCCTGCGTTCCAGTCAAGACTAGATCGAGAATTGACTCTCCCCTTGTGGGTTCCTGTACTAGCTGCTCCAAGAAGCAGTCATTTAAGGCATCAAGAAATTTAATCTCTGAATCCCGTCCTGAGGTGACATGCACCCAATCAATATGGTATTGCCCTGGAGTTTTCATGCATGAGAACAATAGTGAATTGAATCCAGATGGTGCTGTGAACGTGAGAGGAGATCTCTATGCAACTTCAGTGACAAGTGCTAGTCAATGGCCGTGAAATGAGAATGTTAGCAGATTTGGTTTCACCTGACATTATAATGTCAAACCATGTTTATTCTCTCATTGCCATCAATGGCTTTTTTTTCACTGCTACCCTCAAATACAAAGGCTATCATACTGAAGAGAAAAATCTCTGGAGCCGAAAATGGAATTTCAAATGTAGGATGGATTTATAAGAGGGATCTTCAGATGACAGAACATTGAAATAATACAGAACCTTTGCTGCAGGTTCAACCAGGAAGTATCACTTCTTTTCAAGAAATTTTCAACAGTCTCATAAGTGTTGCCAAGTTTAACCACATCATATGGATAAAAAACCATATGGTTCTTGCCCAACATAAAGTGCTAAAAATACCAATAACATTGACACAATCAGAGAAGGATGAAATTTTGAATCTATGCAAATGAGATATTATTGAATAGGTTGGTCCATCAGAGTACATTTATTTTACCATTCTCATCTGGAAGCTTTAACAGTACTCTAAACTCCAACATATTTGTGGATTGTCAGATTCTACACTGTTGCAATGAAATGCTGATCATCCCAAACGGGATTTCCTAACACTTCAGTTCACACACACACTGCATTAGATAGAAGAATAAAACAAATTTATTAACTACAAAGAGAGATTTTGAAAGAATACAAGTGAATGAGGCATAAAGGTCAGAACATGGCTACAAAAATAAAGATAAAATGAACCTAATCTCCTCTGTTGATAACAGATATCCAAGGAGATTCTGTTGTATTAGTAGATTAAAACAAATAGACTATTTCAAGATTGTCTGCAACTCGTCAACCAGAATCTGTAGAATATGTTGATTTTCACCTTGCATAAGAGTGTATTAATTACGCGAATATAGATGACGGACAAACTAAAGTAGTGGGAATTGCTCTACTACTTAGCCTTTTGCTTGAATCTCCAAGTATGCAAAGTGTGAAACAAAAGTAACTGCCTAAAAGATTGGAAATCTGTGATACTGGACTTAAATTAAAATTTGTAAATACTGTTTAAAGGTTTACAATGGCTGTTCTAGAGGGGAAGAGTGTGTTGCATGTGGTTAGGTACAGATAGCTACCCAAGTTTGGGATGTGATTTTTTTTTTCACTTATTTCTTGTCTCTTTGAATCGAGGAAACACAATTCCCAGAATGAACCAGAGAGGGGGAAGAGAAAGAGGAAATTAAAAGAAAGAATGTGAAGGAAATAAAACTTACCTTTGCTGTTATTAAGCTTCTGGAGTCTTACTTAAAATTAAGATTTACTGTATATTTTAGCACGTTTCAGCTTTACTAGTGTATCCACTACAGATATTGTTTCAACAATCTGTGAAATACTATCAAATTTTGGGAGGTTCAAGAGGTTGTGCTAACTCGTTTAAACAAAATGGTGTAAAGGTTCCTCTCTTTATTATCATGTGCTTCAGAAACACCACAAAAACAAAAACAACAAAAAAAACAAGACAAAAAAAGGCAAATAAGAGCAAAATAAGTACTGTATGCAAGTATCTAAGAAGGCCATTCTTTCATTAAGCAGGAAATATTAGTGTACCAATCTTAGTCACATAAAAACAGGAACACATGAGGACTTCCTTACAAGTGTTCATGTAAGAGTTCAAGAGATAATGTTTGTTTTCCTTGAAAAAATTAAAATTTCCCCTCTGAAAACTGAACATTTTCAAGGATTTGAAAATTTATTGAGAAAAAAATCAATCTTCTAATGAGGATAGAATCATTTCTCATTTCTCATCCAGCTTTTGTAACTTAATTTAATAATTCATTAATTATTAGTGGTAGTATTAGACATGGACAAAAAGTATCGGATTCTTAAAACAGACAATAACAAAATACTAAATTATTACTTAATACAAGAATTGAATTATTCAAACAAAATGGACTTTGGCTTCAGTAAGGAGCACACGATTAGCTTATTACAAGCAATAGTTCCAGACTTGGTTATCTTGCCTAGTTCAATATTTAGGGATTTGAATAATATGAGTGAACAGATTTACAGAGGTGTTGAAATTAATTGGACTACTCCCATTTCCAACAGCACCATGTCAAAGTTCACTAAGAAACTTTTAATGCATGCCAGGTGAGTTCACACCAGCCAGTTAGTTGTGCAATGAGACAGAATGCATTATATTTTATACCTCTCTGATGAACAAATTCATCATAGAGACAATCAGAGAGATGGCAAAATATTTACCTAAGGAGTTCCCCAACACATCACAAAACTAGATATCTCATATGGGTTACAATAAAAAGTTATGCAGTGCATTATCATAGAAATTAACTCAATCATCGAGGAGTAAGACTGGAAGTCTATCACAGATGCCCTGACTTTCTAGGAACTCAATGATTTCCACAGAAGCTGGAGTGGCTCTGAGGCCATATGCTAAGGCGACCCTGGGCCCAGCCATGCTGGCTGCTGCTGATGTGGCCCAAAGGCCAGTTGAGCACAGCATGCAGGGATGCCAGAGGAGCTGTGACCCATAGGATGCAGCAGAGGCACCCTGGCAACCCCGCCTCCTCCCAAGTAGAGATGACACCTCAGGGCACCAGGATCAGCTGAGGTTTAGTCCCGGTTATATTAATGGACAGGTCGGGGTGTGAATTATTATTTCCTATGACTGGCCTATGACTTTAATAAAAATACCCATGACTAAATCTTAGCCTTTGCCAGAAGAAATGCCACATCTACAGCCTCTCAATGTTAAATGTTTGACATGTCCGATAATAGTGTGATTATGATTATTAAAGCATTACAATAAGAGGTAAGCCACTCCATAACTGCAACAGCAGCTTGACTTCTTCTCTATTCTTCCTTTGCCAGAGTGTTAGGAATGTTAGGGAGAAGAACAAGTCTGAGCCTAGTACTTTCTTATGTATACCCCACCGAAGAAAACTGCAATTTACAAATGGTGAAGAACACCCAATACAAATTATATGAAATAAATGATACTACACACTGGTTCCTTAGTTGAGCCCTTTGAATGCCACAATGGAGGTTTTGGCCCCAACTGGAAAATCCTGTCTTTATTCCTCTGTCTCACGTGTGTATATGTGGATTTGGGGAAAATACCTGAATGGTGGCAGTCAAATGGTGAACCTGGGACCAATGTGAGTGATGCAATGCACAATGACTCAGAGAAAATATATGGAGAGCTCCTTAATATTGTTAAAAAGCTACATAGATTATCCCCAAGTTATGGACATCATCATCATCATCATCATCATCATCAATAACCTTGGGCTCAGCGCCCATTGGAGTCTGATGCCTCTCTCACTTTTCCTTTTCAACTTTCCATGTCCAGTGCAGAATGGCTTAGTTTCTGAAGACTAGTTCTGCACCAATCTACTATACCATCTACCCATTCTCTGTGGGGTCTGCCTCTCCTATTCAAACCGTCCATTATGCCGAATACCTGGGTCTTGATTTTTTTGTTTGTCATTCATTCTGCACTTATGCCCAAATAGTTTTAGCTTTTGTTTTATAACCTTCTGCAGCAGGTTCTCTTTTGGCTGTATCTTTCATATGCAGAAATGAGCCAAAAAAATGAGCCATGACCCCAAACAACCAGACTGTACCTACTTGAAGTCATGTATTAGCCAGACATATTAGTTGAGCCTCTTATGTAGACTTGAGGAGCACATCCAAATGGAGCTGTTCTCCTGGAAGGTCCATGCTAATGAGCAGTCTTGCAATGGCTAATGGATGCTCATTCGCATAATCCCATTGCTAATTACTATTCCTGTGTGAGATCTTGATGCCATCAGAAGCTGCCACTGGCAGTGAACAGGTGGCGTGGATGTGCTTCTGCTGGAAAAAAAAACACTCTGCCACCTATTTTCATAAATAAGGGGCTGGCGACACAGCGTTTTTTTGTTGGCAGAGGCACATCCACATGTCCTGTTTATTGTCAGCTCTGTTCTCCAAAGCATGCAAGGACTTCGGGCTCTCCATCAGCCTAAAGAAGACAAATGTACTTGGTCAGGACATTGCTGAACCTCCATCAATCAGCATTGACAACTATACGTTAGAGGTCATCCACAAGTTCGTTTACCTCGGGTCCACCATCACTGACACCCTGTCATTGGAGACTGAGCTAAATAGGAGGATCAGAAAAGCAGCCACAACTCTGTCCAGACTCAGTGAGAGAGTGTGGAATAACATCAAGTTGTACACCCACACCAAAATGCAAGTTTACAGAGCCTGCATCCTCAGCACCCTCCTTTACAGCAGCGAGTCTTGGACCCTGTACACCCGCCAGGAAAAGAGGCTGAATGTCTTCCACTTGCGCTACCTCAGGCGCATCCTTGGTATATTGAGGAAGGGCAGAGTGTCCAACACCTCCGTCCTTGAGCAAGCTGGAATCCCAACCATGCACACCCTCCTCCGTCAGCGGCTGCTCTGCTGGCTTGCCCACGTCCACAGGATGAATGATGGAAAGATCCCAAAAGACATCCTGTATGGTGAGCTAGCCTCTGGCAAAAGACCTCCCAGATGCCCCCAATTGCACTGCAAAGAGGTTTGTAAGAGGGACCTCAGGGAGGTAGACATTGAGCCGGACAGGTGGGAGGAGCTGGCAGACGATTGCAGCAGATGGAGGCAGGAACTACACAAGGGCTCTCAGAAGGGTGAGATGAAGATCAGACAGCTAGCAGAGGAGAAGCAAGCCCACAGAAAGCACAGTAAGGACCTGCCAGACACCCATTACACATGCAACAGATGCAGCAAGGACTGTCAGTCTTGTGTGGGCCTTCACAGTCACAGTCAACGCTGCAAATGATGATTCCAAATGGAACTACGAAGGGTGTGATCCATAGTCTACGTAGACTGAAGGATGCCTACTGTTAAATCAAGGTGCTTCTCGCTGAAACAAGTTAGTTTATCATCAAAAGAGGTTTCTGGATCCATTAGTTGTGTGAATAAATAGTGGTGTACTTAGCTAGTTAAAACCCTCTTGGTTTTACTTCGTTGTCTTCCCCGGACAGTCTTTTAAACTCTCATCCAGTCTCGTTAATTTACAAAATCATATAGCTTGAACTGAAGGGATTTCATCTGCTGACTCAAACAGTGACATATATCTCAGTCTCTGTGTGCATACAGATAGTGACAAGAGATGGGATAAAAAGAACACAGAGAGACACACACAGACACTATCATTTTATCCATAAAGACAGTAACTATTGCGTGTTATAAGCTCAAGTAAAACCACACAGGGATGTAGCATTTATTTCACATGGTAATTCATCTCCAGATATTGTCCGATTATCTGGCTTGTTTCTGTCTTGGAGGCCATCTTATAAAATTGAAAAATTAATAATAATTAACCTTTGAACTATAGTGGTGGTAACTACAAATATAATTAAGAAATATCTGCAAGAGTTTATTTCCCTGGATGTGAGCGAGTGAATACTGTTTAATTGAAGAACACAACTGCTACATGGATTTATGGGCTCATTAATTTGTGTTGTACTTTATCATTATAATTATTTGTAATTCCACTAGCAGACAGAAGCCTTAGTCACAGCAAGGACCCAGCGTGCTAGCCACAAAACACAAACAGTAAGAATTTTTCCAAAGTATTCAAAGGCTAGATTCTCCTAGGAGTTTTGTCAAAAACACACTGAAGCCATATCAGTAAGTGTTTTAACAGTGTTTTAAATATATAAATTGAGCCATAACATGTATAGTTCTAAATATTCCTATGTTCAAGAAAGCTAAAAATACCATGTTTGTGAAAATACATTGTCCCAGAGTTCTATGGAGAAGCCTAAAGGCAGATTATTGAATTACTCTCTGTAATGAATACCTCACCTTGAAGACTACAATTTATCAATGGCTTATTCCAGTTATGTTATTCTCAATCAGAAGTGTGACAAACTGTCAATCCAACTGCTTATAATGGGCTCTGTGGAAAGCCTAAGCCTCATGGCAGAAATTTTGAGAATCTCCCCAGTGACAGAATGAAAATATCCTGCAATATCCTCAACAGAAACTAAGAAAAAGATATAATCTGTTGAATTAAGTTAAACCTTACTGAAATGGAGTTAGTATCTTTGGAATAAATTGTATTAAAATACATTGTGTCTGTGTAATTGTGGCATTATATTGTCCTCCTCTAACAGGATGGGGATGTTCTCAGGCTTCCTTTCTTATCAGCCTTTGAAGACACTAACCCAGACAATTTCACATATACTAATTTCAGCTGGATTCATAAGGTAAATGAAAGGACAAAGACTTTTTTAAAAAACATAAATGGCCTGTTTTTGAATTGGCTTTGGAGTTTCTTCCTGATTCAACATATGGACATGTGGCCTCAGCCACAGATGGCCCCAGTCCTTTGGAAGTGTTTGAAAGGGCTGAGCCTGCTAAAGCCCTGCTAGCTGGTGGCCGGGTAATGTGTGGTGAGGTACCAACTATGTCCTTGTTGCTATCCGAGTCTCAAACTGCAAGAGCGGGGAGCTCGTCGCTGCAGGCAGCCAGGACAGGCTGACAGATTCCCCTGGGTCCTAAACAACCCAGTTTTTTACTGTTAGAGCAGGGAGCTCCTAGCACTCTCACCTACGGCCAGGCTGTGGTAACCAAACAGTTAAAGTTCTTTTTATTGTGCCGGCTGTGTTGCAGTGACAAAGGGTAACGGCAGTTAGGCTTAGATCTTAACTAGTTACAAGTTTATTAAGCTACAGTTATAAGTGTGCGGTTACAAAGGCTATTGTCTACTTCTTATATGCTAGCAAAGTACAGGTGTTAACAAGTTACGTTACAATCCAATACAAAGATATCTGTTACCGTCTAACACAATGATATCTTGATGCAATGACATCTAGTTACAGAGCTCTAATTCTTTAACTGTGCACAAAAAAGAGGAGACCTTGCATGGGTATATCTTACCCTCCCTGCATCTCTCGATACCAGCGTAGCCAAGCCGGACCGGTCACTCAATTCCGCGGAAAGACAAATACAAGGTTGGGCGTCCCCAGCTGCGGACCTCGGGAGGCAATCACCTGACCCAACCAGCAGGTAGTTGGTGGAAATGCACTCAAAGTTAGAGTTCTGCTGGGCCCACCTTTATACCCCCTTTTACATTACGTATTCTCTTTCTTATCTATGGTGCCAGATCGTACCGGTCTGTCTTTCGTGACGCCAGTTTTTACAAGGGCAATTCTTACTTAATTTGCACTTGTAAGACAGGAGATAAGCAATTTGGGAGTACAGGACATTCTTTTGTAGGGGCGGAGACTTCCTCTTCTGGGATGATATGTGTGTGTGCATCAAATTCATCAATGCCAGCTGGGGTGATTTCCTGAGGTTCCCCCCTGCCCGCTGTTGACAGTTTGGCCTGTTAGCCTTTTATCTGTACTTTCTATTTCTCAGGGTCACGATGAGCTTGCACATCTGGGCCTCAATGGCCGTGTCTACACGTGCCCCAAACTTCGAAATGGCCATGCAAATGGCCATTTCGAAGTTTACTAATGAAGCGCTGAAATGCATATTCAGCGCTTCATTAGCATGCGGTCGGCAGCGGTGCTTCGAAATTGACACGGATTGCAGCCGCGCGGCGCGTCCAGACAGGGCTCCTTTTCGAAAGGACCCCTCCTACTTCGAAGTCCCCTGAGCTGATGGGAATAAGGGGACTTCGAAGTAGGCGGGGTCCTTTCGAAAAGGAGCCCCGTCTGGACGCACCGCGCGGCTGCAATCCGCATCAATTTTGAAGCGCCGCTGCCGCCCGCATGCTAATGAAGCGCTGAATTTGCATGGCCATTTCGAAGTTTGGGGCACGTGTAGACACGGCCAATGAGAGATATCAAAGACTGTGCTGTCAGCAGCCGTTTCCATGCCCTCTGTGCTTGTGAGGCTCCTCACTGGCGGGGGGGGGGGGCAGCGAGCAAGCTGGCTTTTAAGGGGGAGACTTTGTCTGGCTACAAGCCCCAAACAGTGAATGCTTCTTCTAGTATGAGGCTCTGATGAACTTGTGACCGCAAAAGAAAACTATGGTGGAAGTGATGAAAGACTGTTCCTGCCGCAACATGTTAGATGTAAGAACGTTAGACTTTGTATAGGTTATTTCATTTATTTTAATTAGGGCTTTTAATTAACTGCAATTAACTCACACAATTAATTCAAAAATATTATTCAAAAATCACATTTTAATAGCACTTTTAACAAATAGAATGACTGAAATTTATTAAATATTTTGATGTTTTTTCTACATGTCCCCATATATTGATGTCCACAATGAAACAGGATATAAAGTGCACAGTGCTCATCTTGTATTACTATTTTTTTTAATATTTGCACTGTAAACAAATAACCCAAGTACATAGTATTTTCATTTTACTACATACAAGTACTGTAGTGAAATCTCTTTATTATGAAAGTGCAACTTACAAATGTATATTTTTGTTAAATGTATAAATATAAAAATAAAAGCATATATAACTTTAGAACCTGCAAATCTGCTCGGTCGTTCTTGTTGTTCAGGTAGTCCTTAAGACTACATCTGCACATCAACATTATTTCAAAATAACCCATTCCAAAATAGTTTATTTTGAAATAACACAGCTACATGCAAGTATGCATTTTGAAATAGTACTAATCTATTTCAAAACAGCATGTCCAGACACAGTGCCTGTTTTGAAAAAGTGTTGTTGGATGCCATTATGGCTTATTTTGAAATAACATTATTCTGTGTGGCTACATCTACACTAGCGAGTGTAGCATGGATTTAAATATCTCATGCCTCCTCTGCATAGTCTCACAAGAGTTCATTTCAGAAAGAGCCCCTTCCAGAAGCTATAGAGCCATCTTGATGGGGCCCTTCTGGAAGGAACCCCCCTTTGAGTCATTCCAGAATAAAAGGGCTTTCAGCAGTGGGGGGTCCTTCCTTCCTTCCTTCCTTCTGGAAGGTCCCCTTTGCTCATTACCATGTCCCTTCTGGAAAAGAGGGGGCTGTATAGATGTGGCCTAAGAGATTGGCCATAGAGGAAGTAGGATTCAGTGAATTTTGAAGGTTGTAAAGCTATATATTGTTTTATCTTTGAATGCAGTGATTTTTGTACATAGTTCTACACTTGTAAGTTGAACTTCCATTATAAAAAAATGATACTGCATCATTTTTATTAGATGAGTTGAAAAATACCATTTCTTTTGTTTTGTAATGCAAATCTTGGAAAAAATATATAACGTGAGATCTCTACATGTTATATTCTGTGTCATAATTGAAATCCAAATACTTTAAATTGCACAAAGATATTTAAATAAATATTTCTCTATTATTGTTTGATATTTTAATTAATCATGCAATTAATTAGAATTTTAATGACTCAATTATTTTTAAATGTCTGGACAGCCCTAGATTTAATGTTTTTTTTTCCTTATATTGTGTTTTTAAGTTAAAATAAAATTGGCTTACATTAAAAGTTCTGTGAGGGTAATATAACTGTCTCTATTAATAAAGATAAAATAATTGTGTGTGTTTGGACAGGCTTGCTCAGTTGTGAATAACTCACTGAAAGCAGGGAACTGTTTAACCTGGGCATACTCCAGGCAGAAGGGAGAAAGTCAACAGGTCTCTGTTCTACCCAAACAAGGTAACAGCTGGCAAACTGAAAGTCTAAGCATGGGTGGCCTGGCTTTATGATTAAGAGGATATGTGGGTTCAGTTCTCCTGAACTGTGAAAATAACCCCAACATTCTCAGGATCAAGCTTTCTATTCAGTAAGTTATAGAACATATATATCCTACAAATAGAGAAAGGGTAACGGTCACAATGGTTAAAAAGCATTTTTTCCCAAGTGTACCCTCTGATTTTACTCAGTCACCAAATATGCATGAAGTAGTGAGTGAGAGAATAAAGAGGAGAAGAAATAATTAAATACTCACTCACACAGATCAGCCACACTTCCCAGCCTTTTTTCTTCAACTGAAGAATAGGATCCATCTGTACGTTCAAGTATTGGGGAGGGATGTATCTCTGCTCAGTTACCCCTGCTGCTGGTTTCTTTCTGACCTTGAACCTGTGAGCACTGGTTATTAAAACAAGGTCTGGTGTTTCTGGGCTCTCACAGACTCCATTTTGAGCTCCAAAAGGCCAGTGTATCTTATTTCATGTCCAATCCCATGAAAAAAAATGTTCTCCACTGCATATGCAGTTATTACTCAAATAAGTGTTCCCATTCATTTTCCCACAGGAATTACTGGTTAAGGCTCTATGGTGTGTGTTATGTAGGAGGTTACATTAGATGATCTAATGGTCCCTTCTGGATTTAAAATCTATTAACCTACACCATAATGTTCAATGTGCCTTAAGTGAGAAAGATAGAAGGTTCTATAAACATAGTTTTTTTATTATTAATAGTACGCATAACCACTGCTAATGTGCTTCCCTGCCAAGTGCTTGATGCATTTTTTTTTTAAGGAAATAGTGCATGATGCTGACAATCAAAGAAAGGAGACACAAGCATCAATGGGAAATTATTTTTGATTCAGAAATTATATGGATAAAATAGCACAATATGTTATAGAGCTGCCAACTCTCATTAAGAGTATCATGCTATTGGTGGGGGATGGTTCCTAAATCCTCAGTTCCTGAGGTCATGTGATTGTATGAGAAATTTTCTCTAATACTTTCTTTTTGAAATTTCTAGCCCTCATAGTTTCAAAGGAAACCTTGCTAACATTAGCCCTAAAATTTTAAAAAAGTCAGACATTACATAGAGTTAGCCTACAATTAATTTTTAATCCAATCTCATCATTTTGAGTGGGGTTTGTGTTCTTGAAGTTCTCAAGACTACAAGTACTAAGTAATACTCATGCTTGGGTAACACAGTATTGTTGCCAGTAATACTGCCAAACATTGGGGCTCTGGCTATACTGCAGCCCTATTTAGAAAATAAGAGCTGCGTCTACACGAGCCGGCTACTTCGAAGTAGCTGTGCCAACTTCGAAATAGCGCCCGCCACGTCTACACGTGGTGAGCGTTATTTCGAAGTTGAAATCGACGTAAGGCGGTGAGACGTCGAAGTCGCTATCCCCAACAGGAGATGGGAATAGTGCCCTACTTCGATGTTGAACGTCGAAGTAGGGCATGTGTAGACGATCCACATCCCGCAACATCGAAATAGCGGGGTCCGCCATGGCAGCCATCAGCTGAGAGGTTGAGAGACGCTCTCTCCAGCCCCTGCGGGGCTCTACGGTCACTGTGTGCAGCAGTCCTTAGCCCAGGGCTTCTGGCTGCTGCTGCTGCAGTTGGGGTCCATGTTGCATGCACAGGGTCTGCAACCAGTTGTCGGCTCTGTGGATCTTGTGCTGTTTAGTGCAAGTGTGTCTGGGAGGGGCCCTTTAAGGGAGCAGCTTGCTGTGCCCTGGAAGCGCTAGTCCGCCCTGTGACCCTGTCTGCAGCTGTTCCTGGCACCCTTATTTCAATGTGGGCCACTTTGGGCTGTAGACACTCCCCTGCAGCGCCTACTTCGATGTAGTTCTGCCCAACGTAGACGTTGAACGTCGACGGCACCAGCCCTGGAGGACGTGTACATGCTATTCATCGAAATAGCTTATTTTGATTTTGCTACATCAAAACAAGCTATTTCGATGTAGCATACCGTGTAGACGTAGCTAAGAAATTTCATAATCTTATTTCAAAATAACACACCTGCACAAAATGCATTTTGAAATAGCACCCAACTATTTCAAAATAGCATTTCTTCGTCCATAGTGTTGTATTGAAATAGTACCATTGCAGCCCATTATGGCTGTGGCCACACTAGCCCCTTCTTTTGGAGGGACTATGGTAATGTGGCACTTTGGGATATGCTAACAAGGCACTACCATGAATATGCAGAACTTCATTAGCATAATGGCAGCCATGCATGCTTCAAAACTGACAGTTTTGAAACGCATGCCTGTGTAGCTGGGGGGTGCCTTTCAAAATGATCCCCTAATTTTGAAAGCCCCTTATTCCCATTTGGTTTTGGGAAGAAGGGGCTTTCAAAATCAAGCGTCCGTTTTGAAAGGCCCTTCTAGCTACATAGGCAACGTTCATTTTGAAATGGGCAGTTTCAAAGCTTGTGTGGCTGCCATCATGCTAATGAGGTGATGCATATTCATGAAAACACCTCATTAGCATATTCTGAAGTGCCACACTACCATAGCTGCGCCAAAAGGAGGGAGTAGTGTGGCCACAGCCATTGACTTATTTCAAAATAACACTATTCCATGTCTAAATAGTGCCAGTTTTGAAATAGAAATTTCAAAACAGGCATTATTCTTCTCACTGCAAGAGTTGTTAATTTTGGAATTATGTCAAAATAGCATGTACATAGACTTTAGTGAGGGCTGAGATGTTTTGGAATAACTGGGTAGTGTCTCTGTACCATAGGAGATCAGTAATATTTTGAAGCAAGATGTGACCCTCCAAAAAAAATTGAAAGCTTCTGGTATGAATTACACCTTACATGCTTTAAATTCTAATATTTATAATTTCACCAGGACATAATACGTAAATAAGTAAGAAGTAAATTAACTAACATTTCTCCATAGATATAGCATGTTTGATTTACAGACTTGCCAATTTCAATAAACTACACATGAAAACGTATTATTTAATCTCAATGGTAATTTAAAACAGCAATGTATATCTAAATAAAATCTCCAAAAGGTCCTTTGTGGAAATATTTGCCCAGTTATTATTAACTGTCAACAGTACCCACCTGAAAAAGACACATCTTGTTTGACTGCTGTGCCCTGAAGACCCATATTGTAGAACAAAACTTCAGTGATTTAGTAATAACTTGTCAGAGGTAAAAAAAAGTGTCTGTGGGTTATATTTTAATGTCTTCCCTTCTTCCTCCCTTACACTGGATAAATTATTCATTTGCCATTTAGTATGCATATTTTATGGCTGTTTTAAAGAATTAATAATTATTTTATGCACTGAAACGTGCATACTAGATTTAGCTGAAGTTTTTGCATAGTGACATGATAAGCAGGGTCATGTGAAATATTGCAATAAACTATTGATGATGACTATGAGATGGTTATAGAAGAGTATTTTAGTACTTGTTCTGTTATGGGGACTTTTAACTGGTTTAAAAAATGTTTACATATCATCCTACAAGCTGTTGTGCAGAGAAAATTCCACACACACTCATGAAATCCCACTGACTCCAGCTAAGCGCACTCTTGAGGTTCCACCTATATGGAACAGCTTGCATGATCACATCTCTTTTGCATAGTGACTGGGAAAGGTTTCACCCCCACATATTTCTTGTAACACATTGCAGAAAGGTGAACCCTTTACAAAAGGCTAGATTTGTTGTTTAATATGCAACCAAATACGCAAAGTAACAATTTTACACCGGGAACTATATGAACCGTTCACTGTGAAAACTTGCCTGAAGTGGGGTTTAGTCCTACAGGTAAAACTTACAGTCCTACAGTCCTTACAGTCCTACAGGAACTGTTCATAGTACTTCACTATGGCTGTGTCTACACTAGCAAATTCTTTTGAAGCATTGTTCGAAAGAATCGGAGGGGTAGCCATGTTAGTCTGGATCTGTAACAGCAACAAAGGGTCCTGTGGCACCTTATAGACTAACAGAAAGGTTTAGAGCATGAGCTTTCGTGAGCATCTGATGAAGTGAGTCTGTGCTCACAAAAGCTCATGCTCAAAACTTTTCTGTTAGTCTATAAGGTGCCACAGGACCCTTTGTTGCTGTTCGAAAGAAGAGGCTCTTTTGAAATATCCTGTGGAGCATCTACAAACAAAAATCATTTTTTTAAAATTAAATTGAAAGAATGTGACACTTCTTTCAAAAGTGTTCTTCCACTTCTGTTTCAGGAAGAGCACCTTCTTTTGAAAGCTTCTTTCAAAAGAAAATGCGTAGATGGTCCGCAGGCCCTTTTTTTCTGTAGAGTAGTCCTAACGGCACCTGGTTTTTCAATCCCTGGCCCATTCTTTCAAAAGAGTTGGGGCTGTGTGGATGCTCTCTTTCAAAAGAAATTGTTTCAGCAGAGATCTTCTGGAAGGACTTATTTTGAAGAATGCTGTAGAGCAGAGGTAGCATATAAGTCACAGATTTCACAGAACCCAGATCTGAATCCTAGCCCAGTGAGTTATTCATGTCACCAACCTTTCTTTTTGAGAGTGTGTCAGCTGGTTATATTGCATTTTAACTAGTTAATAATATTTCTTTAGCAAGCCAGATCATTCTGCCAAATATTAAAACTAAGGCCAAACAACATCAGAGATAGTTCTGAATGAAACCTCTACATCTGGACTCTCCAGTTAGGAGAAAAAATTATAGTGTGGTCCACATCTGCATAAAACGGAAATAGAAAAACCCTACGATAGCCCAAAGGCATGAATTACATCAGTGTTTCTCAATTTTTTTTTATAAAGTATCCCTTTTTAAAAAAAATATAAGCACCCCTCATGTACCCTTAACCATACATTTACCACCAGTTGAGAAACATAGTCCTAAAATAATCTTAGGTCTTGAACCAAGCACCATTCAACTTTACAGATTCCTCTACCCCTGTGAGGGGTCAGATTTTTTTTTTTTTTGCATACTACCACATTACATCTCACTTCAAAACTATGTACTTACAAAAACATGAACTTTTTCTATTGTACTGACTTTTACTAGTGTTTTTATGTAGGCTGTTGTAAAACTAGGCAAACATCTAGATGAGTTCATGTATCCCTGGAAGACTTTGCTGTATCCCCAAGGGTACTTGTACCCCTGGATGAGAAAAACTGAATTAGATAACCCAATGGGTCGTCTATAGATTTGTCAATTATTTTTATGAAGTAGACATGGTTACTGTTCCTTGAAGAAGAAAATTATCTCATGCCCTGTAAACCTTGGAATATAATATATATCATTAGCAGAAATATGTATATAAAGGTGACATGGCTAGCATAACTAGAAGGGAGGCAGGGAGGAGAAAAAAATAATGGAAACTGACAAAAATAATTTTCAAGTTAAGGTCCTCATTGAAGCCAGTGGCTATACTTCTATTAAGTTCAACAGGTAGAGGATTTGTACTTTGCAAGAAAAATATTTCTAAATTAATGAGAAAATGAAATTGTTTTATAGTCTTGTCACAGCAAATGAAAGTACAATACTGTTGGAACTAACTCATTTCACATAATACAGTTAAATATCCTTACTTGCAACAGAATCACTGCAGCGATTAGTAGTGACACAAAAATTCCACACTTTCTTAAGTGAGAAATATAAGCAGTTTACATTTCCAGAGACATTGCATTTGACGCTTGATTGCAAATTCAGTAGCATCATACATTCTTAACTTTAGAATAGAAATATTCCAGTAGATTGCTAAAGACAGGTTTGCTCTCCCACACTTTCAGCAAGTACCATGCACTTCTCTACATATACAATATCACACAAGTTGGAGACCTGGAAGAAAATTAGGACCTACACCACAAACCTGCACACCACTTTAAGCATGTGACTATAGTGCCAATGACTTGAACCTGACTACACAAGTACTTAGAGTTAGGCATGTGCACTAGACTCATTATAGGACTCATTCCTTCTCAGATATTTCACTCATCACAATCCAACTTTCGCTCCCCTTCACTACTATTCCACCACTTTTTCCAAGATTGGATGCCACACGTATTGACCTGTTTCCTAGATTCCTATTTTCCCATTGTCACTGCAAACCAAATGGTAGGTATTCATTATTATTGTGAAGCCTGGATGGTACGCTTGCAATTAGTGCACAGAAGGTTTAAATGGAGGGGAGGGAATATTGCAGCCACATTTAGTGCAGGGTGTCCTGAACAGAATGTGGAGCTGCAAACAAACAGAGATTGGATGGGTCAGGGGAGGTATCATGTGGCCAAGAGCACAGCAAGAGGAAAGAAGCAGCTTCCCCACCCTTGGTGTTCACACCTCCAGATCAGCTGCTGGTAGTAAGCCTCATCCTTGCTGACTGAGCTAACCTTGCTATCCCCACCCTTGCCCTGGCTTATTTATACCTGGCCCTGCAGATTTCCAAGACCAGCATCTGATGAAGTGAGTCTGTGCTCACAAAAGCTCATGCTCACAACTTTTCTGTTAGTCTATAAGGTGCCACAGGACCCTTTGTTGCTGTCACAGATCCAGACTAACATGGCCACCCCTCCGATACTTAGCAAGAGGAAAGTTATGGTTGTCTGTATAGTTGACCAATATTGTGCAAATTTTCAAATTTCTATGTATCTGTGAGGGTAGAATGGAAGGTACAGGTTTTTTTAAAAGTTACAAATACTTTCCTTTCTCATTGACCAACTCTAATCACTGCCTGGGACCAGATACAACAAAGAAAGAAATTTAATGTTGAGAAATATACTGTTGTTCCTGAAAAATCCTCGTTGTTGGGAATTCCATTAAAATCCCAGTACCAGGCACAAAACAAGACCTAGAGAAGCTGGGATGGGCCGGACAGAGTAACTATTGTAGGAATCAAGTTAAAGTTAATTTTTCAGTAATGTGAATATTTATCCATGTCTTCTTCTGGAAATATCCACTGGATTATGGGAGCAAAGAGAAAGGGAAAGTATAATCATTCAGTGAGGATCTGGTAAAACAAAACAAAAACAAAACAGCAAAGGCATTGGGCAGGTTGTATTTTTTTATTTCAAAGGCACGTATTAAGAATCAGTGAACCAAATTCTAACACAGTCGTAGGAAAAGATGGCTGCTGCAACACCAGTATTAAATTTGGTTTCTTCTGCTGATTCTGGCTCTGCCCAACAGCCATAAGCATGCTCAGGAGCTTAGGCTGAGATGAATGTTTTTAAATCATAAATAAAAACAAATCTGAGTTGCACATGTTCCCATATATAGATAGCAAAACTCTGGCCCCTTTTCTGGTCTTCTTCTGGCCTTTAGCATATCAGCAAAGGGCTGTGGCCAGAGGACCTTGATCATCAGTGTTCTTCAATTTCCAAAATGTATCCATGAGACCCTGGGCAAACAGGTAGAGGAGCAGTTTTAGGCTGCTTTGATTTATCTAGATAAGCACACTGGTTCTTAACCAGCCACCTGATCTTGGTGTCATTTTCTGTTCCTGTGTTAACCATAGCTTTTCACATGTGAGTGTATGATTCACAGTTTATATTTTTTATGACAAACAGGGAAGAAATGCCTCCAACTTTCAAATGAAAGTTTGAGATACGTACAACCTAGAACTATGAGACTGCTGTGCTTCTTTAACTCTCCAGCTTGGACTGTTTCTCACAATGGTTTGCCGGAGGCAAGTAACAAACACTTCCACAGACTCTTATCACTCAGGCAAGGTTTATACCATACTAAACCTCGAATTACAGGGGGGCTGCATTTCTGCAACCTCCACATAACTCAAATTTTTGTGCAAGTTGAGGGGAGATGGGAACCAGGCTGCAGGGCTGGTCAGTTTCCTGGCTCCCAGAGTGGCAGGGAGCTGGGAGTCACGGGGCATGCTGGCTTCTGCCTCTCTTCCACTTGCAGAGAGGGGAAACTGAACACAGCAGCAGCCTTGGTCAGTTTCTTGGCTCCAGCCACTGGAGGTGTGCTTGGAACCAGGGGCAGCCTTACTTCCTGCTCCCCTTCACTCCTTGGAGCTAAGAAGAGGGCTGCCTCTCAGTTTCCCAGCTCTGAAAGTGGAAAGGAGCCAGGAACCAGACTGCTGCCTGGTTCCCAGCTCCCTGCCACTTCAGGGACAGGGAAACCACCCCTCTCAGGGAGAGCAGCCTGACTCACGGCTGCTGACCCTGACAAGAGTGGCTTCCTGTTGGGGTGGCAGCTGTGAGTAAGGCTGCTATCCCTGACAGCAGCTGGGAAAAACTGCTCCTGTCAGGGATGGCAGCCTGACTTGCGGCTGCTATCCCGACAGGAGTGGCTGCCACCCCAACAGGAGCAGGAAACCAGTCAACGGTGGCAGTCATGTTAACCCAAAACATGCACAACTTGATCGCATGTGTCTCAAGGTTTACTGTATGTTCAAAAGTAAATTTAAGATGAGGAATTCCAGATACAACAATTGTGTAGCTGGAGATGATGTATCAGAGATCAATTTTTCTCGCTGCTCCACACTGGGAGCTCTACAGGAGAAACTCTTCTGACCACCTGCCTTACTCCTCATGACCGTGAGAAGTACCAGGGTTGAGGGTCAAGCACTAATGGTTAGATTTAGCGCATCCCGCTAAAGCTACGTCTACACATGAATGCTACATCGAAATAGCTTATTTCGATGTAGCGACATCGAAATAAGCTATTTCGATGAATAGAGTCTACATGTCCTCCAGGGCTGGTGCTGTCGACATTCAACGTTGACATTGGGCAGCACCACATTGAAGTAGGCGCTACAGGGGAGCGTCTACACGCCAGAGTGGCCCACATCGAAATAAGGGCGCCAGGAACAGCTGCAGACAGGGTCACAGGGCAGACTAGCACTTCCGGGGCAACAGCTAGCCGCTCCCTTAAAGGGCCCCTCCCAGACACACTCAGCCTGCACAGCACATGGTCTGCAGAGCCATAGGCACACACACCTCAGCAAAGCAGTATGGACCCCCAGAAGCAGCAGCAGCAGCAGCAACAGCAGCAGGCAGAGGTCCACGAAGCCGCCCCTGCAGAAGCAGTGCTCGCCCTGCTCAATGCCATGCAGGAGGCAGCTGATCACCTTCTAGTCACAAAAGAAGAGGAGCTGCCCCCAGGGGATGAGGAAGCAGCCCCAGACCCTGCTGTCCTTCGCCCCCCCGGCGCACACGCCGCCAGCTGTTGAGCTACCCCACAAGCACCGACTGGTGGGAGCAGCTGGTGCTCGGTGAGTGGGACAACGACCACTGGCTCCAGAACTTTTGCGTGAGCCGGCAGACATTCCTGGAGCTCTGCCAGTGGCTCACCCCCTCACTGAGGCACCAGGACACCTCCATGCGGCGTGCCCTCAGCGTCAAGAAACGGGTCGGCATCGCTGTCTGGAAGCTGGCCACTCCAGACAGCTATCGATCCGTGGGGCAGCAGTTTGGTGTGGGCAAGGCCACCGTTGGGGCTGTCCTCATGGAGGTAAGAGGACCCACGGGGTGGGGGGGAGCCCTGGGGGGGGGAGGGCCAGACACACCCTGCACACCCCTCACTGGTGCTTTCCCATGTCCTTCCCCTGCAGGTCGTCTGGACCATCAACGCCCTGCTCCTCCACAGGCTTGTGCGGCTTAGAGACCTGGATGCCGCCATCATGGCGTTTGCCAGCCTGGGATTCCCAAATTGCTTTGGGGCTCTGGATGGGACCCATATCCCCATCTGAGCTCCAGAGCACAGTGGAGGAAGCTTCCTGAACAGGAAGGGCTACCATTCGATGGTCCTCCAGGCCTTGGTGGACAGCCGGGGCCGCTTCCTGGACTTTTATGTTGGCTGGCCTGTCAGCCCCCACAACTCCCGGGTGTTCAGGAATTTGGGCCTGTGCCACTGGCTAGAGGCGGGGACCTACATCCCCCAGCGGGAGATCCCTGTGGGGGACACCACCATGCCCCCTGCGTCGTCACAGATGCGGCATACCCCCTCCAGCCCTGGCTCATGCACCCTTACGCGGGCCATCTCTCAGCCAGGCAGGAGCGGTTCAACACGCGCCTGAACCATGCGGCAGGTAGTTAAGGGCACTTTTGAACGCCTCAAAGGGCACTGGAGGTGTCTCCTCACCCACTTGGATGCAGGCCCCACCAACATCCCCCAGATTGTGGGCGTGTGCATTTCAGGGCTGGGCTGTGGAGGCTGTCAGGGCTGACATGCAGCCACACGCCGCCTCCAGTCGCCAGATGCACCACAAGGGGATCCGGGTCCTGGAGGCCCTGTGGGCCCATTTCAACCAGGCCGCGGGGTGAACACTGGCAGGCCCCCCGCTGCACCCCCCCATCCTCCACAACACTCCCTGCCCCCATGCCCACACCACAGAGCACCCAAGAGCACATCGCCCCCCACTTTTCTTGCAAATAAAAATAGACCTGTTGTTCTTGAAACCACAAAACAGTGAATTCTCTTATTTCTTATTACTAATACTATATATATATATACATATATATATATATAGAAATAAAAATAGTGGAACAAAAGGGGGGAACTATTGACATGGGGGGCAGGTATCATAAAAGAACAGGGGTCTAACACAAACTATGTACAAATATAATGGGGATATGTACAAAGGCGGGGGGCACGTCCTGGGCCCCGCAACCCCCTACTGTCCAGCGCCTGGGGTTGGCGGGTGCGACCCTCGCCTCGGCCTCAGTCTTGGCCGAGGCTGGCTGGGGGCCAGGCGAATGGACAGATACAGCTGGCGGGTGTCAGCAGGCCCCAGATCCCCCTCGGCAGAAGGCCCCGGGGTGGTGGGTGGCGGTGGGACAGCACTCAGAGCAGCGGGTGGAGCAGTGGGTGGAGTGGCGGGCAGGGGGGCAGAGCAGCGGGCGGCGCGGCATGGGGGGACAGGTAGTCTGCTATGAGCTCAAAAGTGCGCATAAAGGCCCCCCATGCCTCCTGGCGCCAGGCCAGCGCCCACTTCTGCAATTGCAGCAGCCTCTAGTCCACCTGCAGGTGCCGCTCCGACACCTCCAGCTGCTGCCGGAGGGTCGTGAGCAGCTGGGGGTCCGTCGCCATCCTCTGGTGGTGCTGGGTCCACCATCGGCCCTCCCTGGGGCTGGTTGGTGCTCCACCAAGGGGCTGGCCTGCAGTGATGGCCCCAGTGGGCTGTCCGGGACCCTGACACCTCGCCGGCACTCTCCGGGCCCTCTGATGGTGCAGCTGTGGAACACGGGGGGGAAGAAGAGTGCAGACAGCTGATAGTGTGGTCCCCGAGCCGTGGCCCTTGTCTCCCCACCCCTCTGCTTCTGGTTCCTCATCCCTGTCCCCAGGAGATGCTGCTGCTGCTGATGGGTGTCCCACCCCTGCCCCAGGGGACCCTAGGTTCCACTCCCCCCATCCCCAGGGATGGGGCATGGCACTGTCCTGCTGGGAGGGCAGGGGCTGATGCACTCTTCTGAGGGACATGCCACTGCTGTCCTTGGGGCCATGGTCATCTGGGCATGTGGAGGGCCCTGGTCATGTCTCTTGTCCCCGCCCCTCAACCCCGGAGGTGTGCACCGGGGGGGTACATACCTGACGGTCCGCTCCCACGGTCGGGGAACACCCTCTGGGGGGACGCCCTGCTGGAGCTCTGGGACGGCAGGACTATTTGGTGCCCACCATTGCTGGAGGAGGACTCTGCCTCCTCCTCCTCCGGCGTCCCAGGGGTGGGCTTCTTGGGGGGCCCCTGGGGTGCAGGGCTTACCTCCGGCGAAGACTCCTCCTCCGGGGCCTGCTGGGGCTCATCGGCCGAGGTGTCAAGAGTGTCCGGCGGGGAGGAGGTGTACCAGGGGCCCAGGATGGACCTGAGCCCCCTGTAAAAGGGGCAAGTGGAGGGGGTGGCCCCAGATCGGCTGGCTGCATCCCAGGCCCGGGCGTAATCCTGCCACAGCTCCTTAACCTTACTCTTGACGTGGTCAGGAGTGCGGGCAGGGTGACCCTGGGCAGCCAGGCCCTCGGCCAGCCGAGCGAACACATCCGCGTTCTGCCTCTTGCTCCCCATTACCTGGAGCACATCCTCCTCGCTCCAGAGCCCCAGCAGGTGCCGGATCTCGGCCTCCATCCAGGAGGGGCCCTGCTGCCTCTTCCCGGGCTGGCTGCCAGTCTGGGAGCCCTGGCTCCCCTTGGGGGTGGTGCCCTGGAGGTGCTTGGGGGGCTGGTGGGCGACTATCATAGCGGGGTGGTGTCTTGGGGCTGCAGGGAGGCTTGCAGACTAGCCGTGTGTTACTGCTGCTGCCTGCATGTGCTCTCAGCTTCCTGCACAGGAAGGGAGGGGGTGGGGAGCTTTAAGGGGCTGCTGCACGCGGTGACCATAGAGCTCAGGGGCTGGAGAGAGTGTCTCTCAACCCCTCAGTTGATGGCCGCCATGGCAGACCCCGCTTTTTCGATGTTGCGGGACGTGGATTGGCTACACGTGCCCTACTTCGACGTTCAACGTCGAAGTAAGGCTCTATTCCCATCCCCTGATGGGGATAGCAACTTCGATGTCTTGCCGCCTTACGTCGATGTCAACTTCGAAATAGCGCTCACCATGTGTAGATGTGGCAGGCGCTATTTCGAAGTTGGCGCGGCTACTTCGAAGTAGCCGGCACGTGTAGACGCGGCTTAAGTGTGCTAAATCAAACCCTGGAAGATTGAGTGTGATTGAGTCAATCTTCACTAAGTATAGAAATAACTTTAGTCGCCAGCAGACACAAGGACACCCATGTAAGTTGTATAAATACTCTCCAAGGCATGCATGAACTACATACATGGAAACAACAGGAAATTTCCAAGCCCCAAGACCTGCACCCATGAACTATATCATCTTATATCACTCAAGACCATCTCTTCAACATTACCAGCTTATTAATTAATTTGCCCCACCATCAACAGAAAGTGGACAGGCACCAGTCTTTGTAAATTGAGCAGATTTCCCAATCATTTTAGATATTCAGTGGCAAGAATAAATCATTAAAATAAGTTTATTAATTTCATAAGGGTATATTTCATTTGGTTATAAGTGAGAAAGTAATTATTTCTAAAATTTATGGCTAAGAAAATAAAAAGTAAGCATGCATTCTGAATCTTATGTTTTTAGGCTAAGCAAACAGGTTTTTTTCCCACAATAGCAGATGTTGCAGGTATGTTACCATTTTTAATGTATGGGGTGAATTTCCTTCTCTACCTGGGACTAATCTCCACAATTTGAAGTCTATTTTCGCAATGTTCATGTTCCTTCAATTTTGGTGGCGGGGAGGATAGAGGTGGTCTCATGATCTCACAAATCCTAATTTTATACCACACATCCGCGTGGCTGGAAAAATATTGATGTGGACATATCCCTGTGGGCCTTGATAACCATGGCCACAATCCTTTAAGAAACCCTTTTAAATAGGGCCCTCCTATTTCTTAACACTTGTATGGTATCCTCTGGCAGACACAGAGCAGCAGTACCTTTTCTCTGTGGGTGGGCCCTAGTTCTTTCCTGGCCATGGCACCATATCCCTTACTATTCCTCTCCTGCCTCCACACACACAGCTCCTGTTCTCTGCCGAGCCTGGAATTTGGATCTGGGTCATGGTAAGAACTGCTGGGGAAGCGTGGGCCATTGTGGGCAGCCCTGACTCATCACCTGTTCTGGTCCAAAGCAATTCTCAGGCCATGTCCCCACCTGCCAGGGCACACTGCCCACCGTAAGTGGAAGGTCTGGGACTCCATAGCAGCCTGAATTCCCTGGGCAGCTCTGATTAAGGTCCAGCTCCAGTTTCTGTCCTGGCCTCAGGGAGAAAAGATGGAGCAGTGGGCAGGGCAATAGTTTGACAGAACCAGTGGGTCTCTTGCTTCTACATAGGTTCTGGTACTTCTGACAGGACCCCTAAACAGACCAGAGCCCATGAACTCAGGAGCTGTTCACCTGTGCATTAATTCACTACTGCTCAAATTAAAGGGCTGACAGCAGGATCTGTGCTGTCTAAGAGAAGATAGATTGACTTTGATCCTATAAAAGTTATCGAGCTTAGTTTGTGGTGAAAAGTAAAATAAGCAGAGGCTAACTATGTATGTAGACTGTTTGGGGGGGTTGTCCCAGGCAAGGGGGACCCTTGGGAAGTGGAGTCAGGAGTGAGGGGGTGGTAGGGGCACTGTGTCTTCCTATCATCACTTACTTGTGCTGCCAAAGGGGGTAGCCTTACATGGGGGTGCCCAGACAGCTTGTGGGGGCGGGGAGCACACAGGACGGGGACTTGGCTCCCTTCCTCAGACTCCGATGTGTGCTTTCCATCCCCTTCCTCTGTAGGTCATAATGGCCATCGATATGCTCCTGCCGTGGAGGGTCATCCATCTCGCAGACGTGGACAGTCATGTGCAGATTCATTGTGTTGGGGTTCCCCAACTGATTCAGGGCTCTTGATGGGACCCACATTTCTATCGGTGCTCCAGACAGCAGCTCAGCAAAGTACATCAACTGCCAGGGATATTTCTCCATCATGCTGCGCTGGACTGTTCATCAATGTTTATATCTGGTGGTTGGGCTGGGCACATGACACGCGGCTGGGGGAAGTGGGACCCTGAGAGTTATCACCCTCTGGATCCTCTTCCGTCAGGGGTTCAGGGTTCCCATTGGGGCTGGGTTGGCGCCAGGAGCATAGGGAGGCAGTGGGACTATGGTGGGGTCTGAGTTGGCAGGGGAACAGGGTGGGACTAGGGAGCAGGGGTGTTGGGCATGGCAGGGGCAGGCATGGCCCTCATTCATTACCACAACTCCAATAAGCCCTGCAGGATGGCTGGGGGTCAGGGCAGTGGGGGAAGGGGCGGGGGGAGTGGCAGCAGCCAGGACAGTGGGGATGGCAGCCATGGGCAGATCCAGAACCACAACCATCACTCTTGGTTGTCTTACAGCTGTCCCTCTGAGAGGTCAGCTAGCATCCAGAGGGTGGCAATGTGGGCAATGTGATGACCATTGCCCTGTGATGGACCCTACAGCTGTGGGCCTGCCCTCTTGGAGGAGAAGTGCTGGTTTGCCCTGGTGCTTCCTTGGGGCTGGCTTGCTATGGTCCTGGAGTGGGGCTGGATCTCCCTGTTGGGGAGGTGAGGCTGGCTCAGCCCTCGGTCAGTGCAGGTCCAGGTGTAAGGAAGACAAGGAGGATGGGTGGTGAGTCATTCATGCAACACAGACCCTAAGGCCTTACCCCACACTGTGAGCAGCAACCAGCTCTCCCCAGACTTTGAGATGGGAATGTCTGAGAAGCACAGCCATGTATGGCTTGCATTGCGAGCCCTGCCACACGGGGAATCTGCAGTGCCTAGGCACCTCCCCACCCCTGCTTGATGAGTGAGCAGCCAAGGGGGGATGTCAGCCACAGAGGGGTCCCCACTTGGGTGAAGAATGATCCATTGCAGCCTGGACCTCCCTGAGCCCCCCTCCACACACAATTGCAGCTTGCAGTGCTGTCTGTGGGAGCTGGAGTTGATTCCTGCCAGTGGGCATGCCTCCATGTGTCTGGGTCAGGCCATCGCCCTTGTGGCTAGCTCACTTCCAGCCATAGCAGGAGCTGGCAAGGTCTTCCACAGGGACTGGGGCTTGTCTAGCCTCTTGAGAGGCTGGCATCAGGCTGGCACCCATGCCCAGTGCTTGCTTGCTGGGTCTGGGTTGGACACACTACCTTGCATGTGGTTCCACGTTCTGGCACCGCTGTGCAAGATCCCACCCAAGCTGACCTGGTGATGCTTGCAGCATGCCTGGTCTGCACCCATCTCCAACACCCTGGGATGTGTGACACATGGCGTACTTACTGGAGGGACCCTCACCAAGCTCTGGAAATGCTCTGGAGGATGATGCTGAAGGTGCTCCCACTGGTCTTGGATCCTGTGTCTGCCTCTGGCTTCGGTGAGGATTGGATCCCAGGGTGTTGCTCCTCCTTCTCCTCTGGGGCTCCAGCTGTGTGGATCCTCCTCCTTGAGGTTGACTGGGACAGGCATCGGAGGTGTCGTCCACCCCTAGAAGATGGTGCAGCTCCCTGTAGTAGCAGCAGGTCAAGCAGGTCTTATCCCTGATCTCTGCCCGGCATTGTTGGTCCAGTTGTAGTCCAGCCACAGTTCTTTAACATTTACCTGCACCTGCTTCATGGTGAAAGCAGGGTGACCCCCCATGCCACCGGGGCAGTGGCCAGCCAGGAATATGCAGGGGCTTTCCTCCACTTTGCCAGAGGGTCTCTTCCTTGGCCCACATGTTCAACAAGTCCTAGACCTCAGCCCTGATCCTGGAGGGGGCCCACCTATAAGACCCCCCACAGGTGGGTCCTGTGACTCTTGAGGCTGCTCTTTAAAAGGGCCAGGGGGCTTGAAAGGGGCCTAGCTCTCTACTATTGGAGACGGCTCTCTGGCCCTGAGTGGCACTGAGGGCCTGGGGATAAGCAGCATGCTGCTGGGCTGTTTCCCCACTTTCAGCTTCCTGCCATGGGGTTTCTGGGGCTCCCTTCAGTGTTAAGAATGGCCAGAGGCAAGGACCACAGACCTCTGCTTACTGTGAACAGTTTGTCCCCTGGGGCAGCTATGCAGCTCCCTGAAGGCATTTTATGTGTAAAGCTCCCTGGAATTTCCAGATTGGTTTTCTGTCAACAGATCTCTCTTGACAGAGACATTCTGCCACATAGGGCATGGCAGAATGCTGTCAACAAAACTGTTGAGTTCAGTCAATTTACACTTGCCAATCTGGACATGGCAGTTTTGTCGACACAACCCTCTAATGTAGATGTAGCCTCAGAGAAAAGAAAGGGAACAGAGGTGCCGTTAGCACGACAATCTTGTTTTATTTTCTAGGAAATCATTAGTTATACATTTGCAGATCCACAGCTAATGATACTATATGAGGAGAACCACAATCAGTTGCTACAATGTAATATGTATGGTGTCCTAAGGTTTTCAGTGTTGGCATACTGGTCTCCTTTGCTTATTCTTGGTTCCGTCATTCCCCATGACCCTTTTTTTTTAAAGTTTACAAAATTAAAGACCACAATGACTAAAACTGAGATAGTAATATTCAATTATTTTTGTATGCTCACATCAATTTGAAATCCTCAGGAATTCACCTTTGCAACTAAGACAATAAAGCTATTGTATGTACCACTGTTTCTGTAATGGGATTTAAATTGTTTCTAACATCCTTTTACAAAATGTTCACACCAGTCCTGTAATTATATTTCAGTCTTATTGTCTCCTCCTGTCCCACCCCTCCGCAAATCTCTCGAACACTGATCTTCTTTGAACTTCATGTCCCATGTGGTGTGTTTTTCCTGTCTCCAATATACTTTGGCTACAGCTACACTAGAGAATTTTGTCGACGAAACTGGGGTTTTGTCAAAAAAAAAACCAAAAAACTGGTGGAGTGTCTACACTAGCAAGTACATTGGAAATTCAGATCAGAAGACTGAGTTCTTTGAAAGAACCCACGGAACTTCCACACTGAAACGACGTTCTTTCAAAATTAACTGTGAAAGAACTCCCCCTGGTATGTGTGGATGCTCCCTTTCAAAATTGTGCTGGGGACCTTTCGAAAGAATGGATGAAACCTTTGGTCCCCACTGGTGTCTGTGTGTGGACACTCTGCTTCGAAAGACCATCTTTCGATGTTCTTTTTCGAAAGACGTTCTTTTGAAACAGAACTGTAGTATAGACGCAACCAGTGTGTTTTTATGTCGACAAAAGTCAGCACTTTCCCCAACAACCTGCCTCTCCCAGACGAGGAAAAGCACCTTTGTCAGCAGATTCTGATGACAAAAAAGCTGTATGGATGCTCTGGGGGGGGCTTCTATCGACAGACAGGGCTTCCAGGTCACCAGGCCATTGGCCATTCTGTTAAAAGAGGGCTGGGCAGTCTGGCCACTCTCTGTCGAGAGGGGAGATAGCTCTTTTCATCCATTTTCGTATATAGCTACACTCTGCCAAGAGACATTTTGTCAGAAAAATCTCTTCCACCAGAAACATCTATCAACAGGTGCTTCTGGTGTAACTGTAGCCTTTGGCTATAGCAGCTTAAGAAACTTACTTTTCTTAAATTGAGACGAAAAAGTTATTATATAAAATGCTTTTTAACTTACTCTGAAACCTAAGGTAAGGCTGTAAACCTAGTCATTTGTATGCTTGAGCCTATTAAATTTAGCTCACTGTGTTTTGGGTTGGCAAGAATATAATGTAGGTGAAAACCTTGACTATTGTGGCTATTGTGCTTTGAGAAAATTCTGCCTTTAGAATACATTTCAGCTTAATACTTTTTTATCACCTTTGAAAGAAAAGCAGGAAGAATATAAATCACTGATTTTCATGCTACAGTGTTGGCTTTCAGGAGGGGATGTAACTGTCCAAAACAATTTGTCACAATTCTCACTATTTCATGAGGGCATTGTTTCCGTTTAGTTTTCAGTGGAAAGTAAACACAGCCTTATCGTATATGTGTTTGACTTTTAAAAAAAATTTGAATTAAAATACTTGGATTTTTGTACAATTTGAAATTCAAGTGCTCTCTGACACCAGCTACAGGTCACATTTAACAGAGGATCTGTGCTCATATACAGTGAATATGTCTATAGTGCAGTTGAATCAAATGTATAATTGTATTCCTGTTCCTTATTTTGATGTTTTATGCTATCAAAAGCATAAGTAGACGGTCAATGATAATATAGTCCTTTTTTTTTTTTTTTACAAAATTGTGACACATTTTGTACAAACTACACCTAGGCTGTCTCTATACTAGCTCCCTTCTTCAAAGGGACCATGGTAAGTAGGGTGCCAGGAGATTATTAATGAAGTTCTGAGGCGCACATGCAGCACTTCATTAAGCTAATTCTCTCCTGTGGCAACTTCGAAGTGTTAAACAAAGAACAAAGAAAGGCCCCTTGACATCTCTTGTCTATCCCATTGCTGATGAATTTTACAGAAGCAGTTTAAACAAAAGGACTGAGGTCCCCCAAGAATATTTGGGCGACCCTTTGAGCCTTAGAGAAAAATAGCAGATTTAAAACATATATTCTTTACCATGTATTTGCACCACTTTCACTAGGGGCCTCTAAATGCTACTGTAGTACAAATAGTAGAAAAAGTAAGTAATTAATTCAAGCAGTGTGTCCTCTTTCTGTTCATGAATTGTTTAAACAGCTTGAATTTATTTCTTATTCAAAATATTCCAACATTTTCTCTGAATAGTGCTTAATTTACTGTTTGGAAGCAGAACAAATCAGCAGTCATGTAGCACCTTAAAGACTCCTGGAGTAAAGAGACTTTGAAACTAACACTTCGAAGCTGACGAGGGGGATAATTAGCTTAAAGAAGTGCTGCATATGCCACTTCATTAATAATCCCCCGACACCCTACTTACCATGCTCCCTTCAAAGTAGGGAGCTACTGTAGACAAGCCCCATAAATGTAATTCTTAGCTAAGTATTCAGCATGATTATTTCAATTTAATAGCTCAGAATTATTTTTTCTGCAAACATGCTCTTTGAAAACTTTAAGGTAGATGTTTCTATAAACATTCCTCACTCATGAGAATATCTGTGGAAACGGAACACAAAATGAGTGTGAAGAGAACTGAATTAAAGAAAATTTTGTATTCAAAAAAATGCACTAAGAATTTTTGAAAGCTATTCACACAACCAGAATATCAGGTAAGAAAATGAGATAGAAATACAAAATAATACCTTCAATAGTTATAAATGGAGACCAATTGTAATCAGCACAATATCATGGATTTAGTTTTTATTTAGAAAAAGTATATTTTCAGTGCACTAATGTTTGAGAAAATATATTCATTTATTTAAAAAATTAAAAATTATTCTCAATAGTTCCAGACTATTTCTGAAAACAATGCTTTTTTGTCCACCTGTCTATCTAAAAGGGATTAGGTGTAACAAATGTCTTCTAGTTTCCAATAATCAAAAGACAGATTATTGAAGGATCTTTATTTTAAAGTGTACAATCATGTAATTAATTGACAAAATCAACTGCTGGGAATCCACTGAACACCAGAGTGCATGATCTCATCTCCTTGACATTGCACAAACTAATGGGTGAATGTATGGCTTTATAAATGCCTCTTTGAAAAAAAAATGTCACCGTAACAAGAAATTTAAACAGTAAGAAAACTTTTCTTATAGCAATTATCAGAAATATTAAATTAAGTTTTTCAGTGATTAATTACCTGTAAGTATTAAGATATTTTTACAATTGGCATTTTTAGCAAGCACCCTTTCAGATTTTGCGAAAAAATAAGCCACTTCAGACTGATTGTAAAAGTCTAAAAACACAGGTTTATAATCTGATTTCTGACTCAGACTAAACGCTCGTGATTCTTGTATATTGAGTATCTTCAAAGGGGATTCATCAAAGAAAAGATTTTTCAGTTTTTATCAATACACGGCTATTTTCTCTGTCATATGGTTTGATCAAATACAGTGTACAAACATGTACAAAGACCTTTCCTTTATTTTGTTTTTAAGAACATTGTCAATATCTGAGTTATGAAATAGTTTGCACCTACATAGCTCAAAAAAAAAAGTTTTTCCACAAACATTAATCTAAGAAAGAGCAGGTGAAATTAGTCCAAAGATAATCTGCAGTCTTTCTAGGAAAAGAAAGGATTTCAGTCAGCAAAACAATGCTTTGCTATAAATATGTATATTTAATATAATATTTAATTTTTCAGTGTGCATGATTTGACACGATGCATTAACACAGTAAAAATAGCATAATTAAATTTTATGTTGAGTATCAGAAAAGTCATCATTAGCAAATACTTGTTCTGAAGTACCCATCTGTATTTGTATGAACTGAAGAACATCTTAATGGAAATTTGTATCAAAATGGCTGTGAATATTTATAGATCAGCAAGTAAACCTTACTTACTTCAATGTCAGCAACTCATGTGGTGAGGAAATTATTATGTTTTAAGGCAGAAGATATGCCAGTTCCCAAGGGAAGTTAAAAATTGAAATGACATTGACTGAAATTACTTGTTTTGTAAGCTTAGGAGGTACCATTTCCCCCCGCACCATCCCCAGCTATGTATATAGGCATACTTCTCCCTGTCCCCCACTTTACCACAACAGTATAACTTTGCATTAGAAAGACTGAATTACTCATATTAAAGTTTTTGAAAAGTTCAGCAAAAGTTTGTCCACTCCAAAGTCTAACTTTTCACTAACACTAGCAATTATGCAGTGTGTCTAGCTAGGCATGAAGACTGACACGTTCAGCCAAAAAAAAAGTAGACATTTTCAGTAAGGTTTGTGTATCTCAGCTGTCACCCTAGCTGGAGAAAATGTAGCACTCATGTTAAATGCACACACAGCATCACAATAATCTTTGATCTGTAATAAATGGCTTTTTCCCCACTTCAAGATGAAAATGCTTTATTATAAACCAAACAAAAGCATCTCCAAAAGAGGAGCTTCAAAAGAGTGTAAAGTAGATGTCCCTGAAGGTTTTCTCAACTTGTCTTCATGGTGTAACAGCATGAGAGTAGGGTAGGTGTTTCATAGTGAGATTTGTAGAGAAAAATTGCCTAACGGCATGGTGTGACAGAAAGGATTGTCAGTGAGAGTGTGCAAGTTGATTCACTCACAAATCTTTTGTCTGTTTTAAAAATGTGCCTATATAGATGATGATGGTGATCACTCATTGCCAAGTATGATCATTTTCCATGGGAACTGTGGATGCTTAGGTGGCTGATAAGGCCTACCATTGAACCACAAGGTCTATTACTGTGAGGATAGATGTTTCCAGTTACTGCAGGAGGCTGTTGACCATAACTGAAGGTCAGTCTTTCCATCCTCCTGCTTCTCTTGTCCTCCTCAGAGTGTTGGTGGGCAAGTTCAAAGTGGAGGGGACCATCACATAGGACTTCTCTGCATTTTGAGTGATGATGAGCGAGAGTATCCCAAGTGTCCATGTCATTGTTGTGCTTTTTTAAGTTATCCCTCAGCAAGTCTCCATAATGTTTATGTTGTCCTTCTACATTACGGTACCCTTCTTTCATCTGAGACAACAAGTCCTGTTTGGGGGCAATGGTCTGGCATATGGACAATGTGACCAGTCCTGAAGAGTTGCTGATGGATGATTATTACCTCAATGCTGCTGGTCTCTGCCTCTTCCAGAACCCTAATGTTGCTGTGTCTGTCTTCCCCATTGATCTTCAAGATCTTTCAGAGGCAGTGTTGGTGGTGTATCTCAAAGAGTTTCAAGTGATGTCTGTAGGCTGCGCAGATTCCAGACCCATACAACAATGTTGGGAGAATAACGCTTGATAAACAAGAAGCCTCATGTGAGCTTGAAAGTTCTCATCTTCAAAAACCCTGTGCCATAAATGAGCAAAGGCTACAGTGGCACAGGTTAGATGGTGTTGGATTTCTGCATCAATATCTGTCCTGGATGAGAGATGATGTCCAAGGTAGAGGAAATGATTAACATTATCCAATACTTCTCCATTGATTTTAATAGACAGAGCATGTGGTGTGTCATTTGGAGAGGTCTGATGGATCATTTTGTTCTTCTTGATGTTGAGTGTGAGACCAAGACATGGGTAAGCATCAACAAATATATTCAGGCTAGTTTGAAGATCTTTCTCAGAGTGTGCAAAAACTGCTTTGTCATCAGCGTAAATGAAGTTCCATGATTGACTTGTTGGAAATCTTATTCTTATTTTTCAGCCTGCTAAGCCTGAAAAGCTTTCCATCTATTCTATAAATGATTTCCATCACAAAGGTAGTCCAGAATGAAGCAGATGTAATTCATTAAATTTCTCTGAAACTTTGTGGCACCTCTAAAATTGAAATTATATTTTCCCTTTGAATACAGATAGTACTAAGGTAAATTGGCTTTGCAAATTTTTTCCATACTAAAATGCTAAGCAACAGTCTAATTCATGACCCAGTAAATGGTAATAACCACCAAATAACTGATGTAAAATTAGTTAACAAACTTGAAGGATATGGTGATACATCAGATTGGGAGAGGGGACTGGAATGTTTTAAAAAAAAGATCCTTGTCTCACCAGAGATTCTTAAGTTATTTCTTAACATCATCTGAGGTTTAGAGGGAAATTCCTTGATCATCTCTAGCCTACCCTCAAATAGTCACCGGCATGACAAAGGCAGAACATTCAATTTTCTAACTGGTAAGCATTAAGAATCTAAAATGTTTCATGCAGTTACTTTGTCAGAATTAAAATACTTTGCATAGTGAATAGGGCATGAATTAGACGCAGCTAATGGCATGTCATAACTGGTTAAAATCTCTGTGAGAGAAGAACAGAATCAAATGTAATTTGATGTTCAGATTTCTTTGGGTTCAGTATAAGCATTGTCACAAATCCAGGCAAAATACCAAAATATTGACTTTGGTACAACACAAATTTCTGAAAAAATTCAATTTGGAAATGCTGAAGTACTTTATTTTAACCTGCTCACTCTAAAAACGTGTAACATATATGTTCTAATAAAAGTGTTTCACTTTGAATCAGTTTCCACATTAAACTGCGGTTCCCTTACAGGCAACGTAGTTGAAGTGTTTCCTGCCATCATTTCTCCCTATAGGCTGGGTGAACTAGCAACATAGCTTGCATGAGGTTGTGTCTGTGGTACTTTAGTCCAGATTTAGTCCAGCCAAGGAACCCAGACCATAGGAGAGAATGGGAACATGACACATTCATACAACAATTTCCAGGAGATAATACTTCATTATAGGCAAATGCAATTTAATATTCTACTGATTTGAAATGAAAAGGTTCATTTCAGTTGAACAAATCATTTCACTTTGGGAAGAAGGAACAAATTTAGTTTTCACAATTAAAAAAAAATCCACAAATCAAACTGAAAAATACCATTGTTGTGGAAAGTATGTTTTGTAACAAAAATAATTGATGGACAATTCCCATACGTACACAGAAAGGGCACATATACCTTAACACACAATAAACAAACACAGTGTTGGTCCAGAAATAACTATCGTAATGAGAGAAGTTATCATCTGACGTATTTGGACTGCAGCACACAACAACCTTTCCCAGTCTGAGTAGACGTGTCAGCTACGATAGGATTTGCTTGATTGTACTGTAGCTGGGATCCATTTACAAAATGGATTAAGAAATTCCTACTTAAGAAAGGGGATAAGGGCCTAATGTCAAAATTACCCTTCAGGAAAGATTCAGAAAATTGGTTTATCTATTTCAGTTGCATGTATAGCCAACTATCTCTTTGGAGCTTACCTCTTTTTAGACTAATAATGACTTCATGTCCTCAAATTCAAATGAGTTTCAATATTTTATCTACCAGGACAGCAGGTCTTGAATGACCCTTTCTTATTTGTAACAAGTGCATTCATTGATGTACTTATTTAGATATCGTGTAGTCTGATGCCTAACAGTTGTTGAATCCGAGTAATAGAAATATGTTGTTATGAAAATACCAATAAGAGCATTACATTTTTGTATAGCATCCTAATATTCTTACACATATTGGTGCATTAAAATGCATGCTAGAGTGGCTTTGCATTATTCCTTTTGTCAAAACAATGCATGTACCATTTAACAATGGGCAAAGCATTTTAAGATTTTCATTTTCTACATTTTTTTGTTGTTCCAGTCACATTTGAGCAAAAGGTCTCTTTTATTTAGCAGCTTCCTGCACATTTTTTCAGAAGTACAAACAGAAAAAGTACTGGATCAGAACTGATTTTTGTTAGTGCTCACAATTATGACCCCATAGTTTATTCCAATGTTCTTAGCAGAAATGTAAGAGCAGAACCAGTACAGTTGTTTGTAGGTTAGCGTAAGCCAAGTAGTATCTTTCAGCATTACCACTCTACAGTTTAATAGTCTATAAACTCCAAATACAAGAAATCCCAAACATATCAATATAATGAATGTGACTGATACCACTCTTAAGCTCTGTGACCTGAATTTTAGTGAGCATAACAAATTTCTCCATTTGTTTTTGCCTCACAAGATCCCATCCTTATTTTAAAATTCAGAGACTAACTAGGTGCTATTGCATCCAATTGCTTCATGTGATCACAGGAAAGTGGAATTTTACCTTGCCACACATAGCTGTGTCTGGCCTGGTGTGTTTCCACCTTTCCCCCAGCCCCAGTAGGACTGCATTGTGGTGGAATGTATCATGGCTATAAGGTTCTCTCCCCACGCCCCCAGCATCTGGTAAATTGTGAGTATACTTTCTCACAATAATACATAGCATATTAAAACTAAACTTCCTTAATAATTGCAAGCGAACTCATTCTCTTACATGATGTTTTGTATAACTCTGGGTGTCAAACTGAGTACATTATAGCCGTGTCTACACGTGCATGCTACTTCGAAGTAGCAGCACTAACTTCGAAATAGCGCCCGTCACGGTTACACACGTCGGGTGCTATTTCGAAGTTAACTTCGACGTTAGGCAGTGAGACGTCGAAGTCGCTATCCTCATCAGGAGATGGGGATAGCACCCTACTTCGACGTTCAACGTCGAAGTAGGGACCGTGTAGTCATTGCGCGTCCTGCAACTTCGAAATTGCGGGGTCCTCCATGGCAGCCATCAGCTGAGGGGTTGAGAGACGCTCTCTTCAGCCCCTCAGCTCAATGGTGGCCGCATGGAGCGGTCCCTGAAAGGTCCCCTCCCCCTCCTTTCCTGTGCAGGAAGCTGAGGAAACGTGCAGGCAGCAGCCCAGACACGCGGCCAACCTGCACGTCCCTCAGCAGCCACAGGACCATCAATGGCTGCCCGGCAGCCCCCGCAGCGCCCCCAGGGGACCCACCCAAGGGGAGCCAGGGCAGCCAGCCCAGCCAGGCAGGCAGCCAGGCTGGCAAGCGGCAGTGGGGCCCCTCCTGGACGGAGGCCGAGCTGCGGGACCTGCTGGGGCTCTGGAGCGAGGAGAAGGTGCTCCAGGTAATGGGGAGTAAGAGGCGGAACGTGGATGCGTTCGCTTGGCTGGCCGACGGCCTGGCTGCCCGGGGTCACCCTGCCCGCACTCCTGATCACGTCAGGAGTAAGGTGAAGGAGCTGTGGCAGGGTTATGCCCGGGCCCGGGATGCGGCCGGCCGATCTGGGGCCGCCCCCGTCACTTGCCCCTTTTACAGGGAGCTCAGGGACATCCTGGCTACGTCTACACGTGAAGCCTACATCGAAATAGCTTATTTCAATGTAGCAACATCAAAATAGGCTATTTCGATGAGTAACGTCTACACGTCCTCCAGGGCTCGCAACGTCGATGTTCGACTTCGACGTTGCGCAGCACCACATCGAAATAGGCGCTGCGAGGGAACGTCTACACGCCAAAGTAGCACACATCGAAATAAGGGTGCCAGGCACAGCTGCAGACAGGGTCACAGGGCGGACTCAACAGCAAGCTGCTCCCTTAAAGGGCCCCTCCCAGACACAGTTGCACTAAACAACACAAGATCCACAGAGCCCACAACTGGTTGCAGACCCTGTGCCTGCAGCATGGATCCCCAGCTGGAGCAGCAGCAGCCAGAAGCCCTGGGCTAAGGGCTGCTGCCCACAGTGACCACAGAGCCCCGCAGGGGCTGGAGGGAGAGCGTCTCTCAACCCCTCAGCTGATGGCTGCCATGGCGGACCCTGCTATTTCGAAGTTGCGGGACGCGCAACAACTACACGGTCCTTACTTCGACGTTGAACGTCGAAGTAGGGCGCTATTCCTATCCCCTCATGGGGTTAGCGACTTCTACGTCTCGCCGCCTAACATCGAAGTTAACTTCAAAATAGCATCCGACGCGTGTAGCTGTGACGGGCGCTATTTCAAAGTTAGTGCCGCTACTTCAAAGTACCGTGCACGTGTAGACACGGCTCCTGGGCCCCCGGCACACCTCCTCCCCTCCAGCCACCCTTGATACTTCGGCCGATGAGCCCCAGCAGGCCCTTCAGCCTGAGTCCGCCCCAGAGGTAAGCCCCGCACCCCGGGGGCCCCCCCCGGAGCCCACCCCCTGGCCATTGTGGCAGGAGGAGGAGGAGGAGGAGGAGGAGGGGGGCTCCTCCTCCACAGAATCTGGGCTGCAGATCCTCCTCCTGCCATCCCGGAGCAGCAGCCGGGCCTCCGCCCCCCGGGGATCTCTGGACCGTGGGAGTGGACCGACAGGTATATACCCCCCTCTGGTGTACACCCCTGGGCTTGAGGGGCAGGGGTAATAGATATGTGTCCAGGGCCCCCCACATGCTCACATGGCCATGGCCCAAAGAACAGCAGGGCCATATCCCTCACAGCAGTGCATCAGCCCCTGCCCCCCGCCCCCACACACGACAGTGCCATACCCCGTCCCTGGGGCAGGGGGGAGCAGAACCTCGAGGGGCCCCCAGGAGGAGGGGGTGGGACACCCCGCAGCAGCAGCAGCAGCAACAGCAACAGCAGCAGCAGCAGCATGTGATGGAGTGGGGGGAGTGCAAAAGGGAGACACAGGCTAGATATGAGCAACAAGAGCCGAATAGCTCCCAGGGGCAAAGGATGATCGTGGGGCTACAGCTGGCAGGTGATACCTCTGCCCTGAACAAAGAGGAGGGAGGAGCCGAGCTGGCCTTGAAATGGGGGGGAGGGCAGGGGCCACAGGTAGAGGCTAGGGGAAGGGAGAGCTGGAAGGCAGCCAGCCTGAGGAGGGGGAAAGCTGCATCCCAGAGGGGCACCACTTGGGGTCTTCTCCCCAGAATGGGTTGGAAGGACTGTCTCTTCCGACAGCTGGTGCTTCACTCCTGGGAGAAACTGGGCATCTGTTGCCTAAGAAGCCTTTCCTGTCAGACCCTGTGGAGTGAAGTGAGAGTCGCTCCCACCAGGGGACGGGGTGCAGTGCAGGGGGACCCCGAACCCCATCCATCACAGCAGCATCTCTCTGGGACGGGGAACCTGTAGCACAGGGCTGGGGGGACAAAGGCCACGGCTCGGGGCCCACACTAACACCTGTCTCCATTCTTCTTCCTCCCCCCACTCCTGTGTCCTGCAGCTGCACCATCAGAAGGGCCGGTAGAGAGCGCCGGCGAGGCATCAGTGGTCCCGGAGACCCCTCTGGGGCTATCGCTCTAGGCAAGCCCCTCGGCCGAGGACCGACCGGCCCCACGGCGGGCTAGACGGTGGACCCTGCGCCACCACCAGCCGACATCGACGGACCCCCAGCTGCTGGCCATCCACCGTCGGCAGCTGGAGGTGGCGGAGCAGCGCCTGCGGGTGGAGTAACGCTGCGTCGAACTGCAGGAGTGGGCGCTGGCCTGGCGCCAAGAGGCATGGGGGGCCTACATGGAGACTTTCAACCGCCTGTTGGACTACCTGGCCCCCGTTGCCGCGCCGGCCACCTCAGCACCCACCCTGCCTGCTCCACCCGCCGCACCACCAGCTGCTCCGTACGTCGCCGTCCCATCCGCCGTCGCCTCGCCACCCACCACCGAGGGCCGGAGCGCTGAGGGACCCCTGGAGCCAGCTGAGACTCGCCGGGCATATCTTCCGGTCCGCCCCGCCCCCAGCCAGCGCCGGACAGGGCTGCAGCCATGGTGGGGCTCCCGGCCGCCCACGCCCAGTGCCGGACTTTAGGGGCGAGGGGACCGGGACGTGGCCCCACCCCTTGTATATAGTTGTGACTTATTAATTTGTGCCCCCCGTTTGCCCCGTCCCCCCCATGTAAATAGTTCTCCCCTTTATCATCCCTGGTTTTCTTTTTATTAGTGAACAAACTTTTTTATTACTATTGTTTTATTTGTACACATTACGTTTGTTCCACACATGTTGTATATAGTTTGTTCTTGTTTTATTTATAGTTAAAAAAAAAGTTCTAAAAGAAAAAGCAGTTTAAGTTCAGCCACAAGTGTGTGCTGTCATTTGTCCAGGAAAAGTGGGAGTGGGGAGCGGTTGGGTGCTCCATGGTGTGGGCGTTGGGGCAGGGAGTGTTGTGGAGGAAGGGGTGGGCAGTGGGGGGGCCTGGCAGAGTTCACCCCGCTGCCTCATCATCTAAGTGGGCCCGCAGGGCCTCCCAGACCCGGGTCCCTTCGGGGTCCACCTGCCCACTGGGGGCAGCGGGTGGCTGCACGTCGGCCCTGCCAGCCTCCACAGCCCAGCCCTGGAAAAAGGCCTTCCCCTTGCTCTCCACCAAATTGTGCAGGGCGCAGCAGGCACCCACAATCTGGGGGATGTTGTTGGGGCCCGCTTCCAGGCGGGTCAGGAGACATCTCCAGCATCCTTTCAGGCGGCCAAATGAGCGCTCCACCACCTGGTGCACGTGGTTCAGGCACTGGTTGAAGCGTTCCTGGCTAGCGGAGAGATGGCCCATGTACGGGTGCATGAGCCAGGGCCGGAGGGGGTATGCCGCATCTGCGATGACGCAGACGGGCAAGGTGGTGTCCCCCACAGGGATCTCCCGCTGGGGGATGTAGGTCCCCGCCTCCAGCCGGAGGCACAAGCCCGAGTTCCGGAAAACCCGGGCGTCGTGGGTGCTGCCAGGCCAGCCCACATAAATGTTCTGGAAACGGCCCCAGCTGTCCACCAAGGCCTTGAGGACCATAGAATGGTAGCCCTTGCGATTGATGTAGTGTTGTCCACTGTGATGCGGTTCGCGGATGGGGATGTGAGTCCCATCCAGAGTCCCGAAGCAACTGGGGAAGCCCAGGGTGGCAAAGCCCGTGATGGTGGCATCTGGGTCCCCCAGCCTCACGAGCCTGTGCAGGAGAATGGCGTTGATGGCATGCACAACCTGCAGGGAAAGCACATGGGACAGCACCAATGAGGGGTGAGCAGGGTGCGCGTGGCCCTGCCCTGCTCTCCCCTGCCCTGCCCTGCCCTGCCCTGCCCTCCCCCGCCCTCCTCTGCCCTGCCCTGCCCTCCCCTGCCCTGCCCTGCCCTGGCCTCCCCCGCCCTCCTCTGCCCTCCCCTCCCCTCCCCTGCCCTCCTCTGCCCGGGCCCCCCTCCCGTGCCCTGCCCTCCCCCCGTGGGTTCTCTTACCTCCATGAGGACAGCCCCGACGGTGGCCTTGTCGACACCAAACTGCTGTCCCACTGATTGGTAGCTGTCTGGAGTGGCCAGCTTCCAGACAGTGATGCCGACCCATTTCTCCACAGGGAGGGCACGCCGCATGGCAGTGTCCTGGTGCCTGAGTGTGGGGGGTGAGCCACTGGCACAGCTCCATAAATGTCTGCCGGCTCATCCTGAAGTTCCTGAGCCAGCGGTCATCGTCCCACTCCTCAAGCACCAGCCGCTCCCACCAGTCGGTGCTGGTGGGGTAGCTCCACAGCCGCCGGCGTGTGAGGCGGGGGAGGGGCGGGGTGCTGCAGGGTTGGGGGTTGAGCCCTGCTCCCCTGGGGGCAGCTCCTCCTCCGGTGTAGTAAGGAGGTGCTCAGCTGCCTCCCGCATGGCATGGATCAGGGCAAGCCCTGCTCCTGCTGGGAGGGCTGGGTGGACTTCTGGCTGCTGCTGCTGCTGCTGCTGCTGGGGGTCCATGCCTGCATCGCCCGGGGTCTGTGTGCCTATGGCTCCTCAGACCGCGTGCTGTGCAGGCTGAGTGTGTCTGGGAGGGGCCCTTTAAGGGAGCAGCTAGCTGTTGCCCCAGAAGCGCTAGTCCGCCCTGTGACCCTGTCTGCAACTGTGCCTGGCATCCCTATTTCGATGTGTGCTACTTTGGCGTGTAGACGTTCCCTTGCAGCGCCTATTTCGATGTTGTGCTGCGCAACATCGAAGTTGAACATCGACGTTGCCAGCCCTGGAGGACGTGTAGGAGTTATTCATCGAAATAGACTATTTCGATGTTGCTACATGGAAATAAGCTATTTCGATGCAGGCTTCATGTGTAGACGTAGTCTATCTGTGTGAAACAAAACACCTGAATTTAAAGGTTATTAACCCATAAGAACCAAATCATTCCAAACATAACTCCATGAAAATCAATTTAGGACATAAAAAATTGGCTCTATGTGATTGTTTTTTGTTTGTTTGTGTTTTTAATATATATGAAAGTATATGCAAAAACTACATTTAGAAAATATGAAAATTTGGAAAATTAAGGGCTGCTTTCAGCTTGAGTTAATGTAAATGGTGTATTCTCTATAACATGAAATATTTAAATCATGATTTGATAAATTTAGTTACTCAGGCAGAGGTTATGGGTCCATTAGAGGAAGTGGTAGGTGAACTTCTGTGACCTACCATGTTCAGGAAGAAAGACTCGATTCCCATGATAGTGCCTTTTGGCCTTAAAGTCTGAATCTGAGTCTCGGTGGCAAATGACAGAACAAGAAGCGGCATTCCCAAGTTGCAATGAGAGAAGTCTAGGTTGGATTTAGGAAAAACTATTTTTGCTAGAAGGGTGATGAAGCACCAGAATGGGTTACCTAGGGAAGTGATAGAATTTCCATCCTTAGAGATTTTTAAGACCAGGTTTGACAAAACCCTGTCTGCAATAATTTAGTTGGGGTTGATCCTACTTTGAGCAAGAGGTTGATCTGCTGAGGTCTCTTCCAACCCTAATCTTCTATGATTCTATAATTTGCCTCCAGCAACTTTTTTGAAGTTATTCTAAACAGTTTATTCAAAACAAGTATATGTGTGCCAGGAAGACATCACTTCAGAACTATTAGCTTGGCTATTGCCTTTGAAGAGGTTACTGCACTACCAGTTATCTCAATAATTAGAGTTACTGTTCTGCAATTTTCCCATCAGCCCACTCTTAACCTGAAGCAATGTACATTATAGATTCCACTAACCCAATATGGCATCTCATTAGCTCAGTAACATGTTCATAACATTATTACCAGTCAACTCCAGGTTCTTCACTGTGAGGCACAAAACTGATCTTCATAAGGTTGGAACATATTCCATTACTTGGCAATAAAAATGGTGAAGTACACAGAAATATAACCCCAGAATGTTATGGGATGTGGGTGGTAGGAATGTCATTGTTAAAGCAATGACAAAACAAATTACAGAAAATGGTGTGTTAATAAACAGTTATAAGTATATAACAGTTTATAACTATATAAACAGTTTATAAATATATAACAGTTACAAAGAATGATATATACCTATCATTTATACACATACACAGATAGTTATATATACGAAGGTATACACATTTGCAAATATCATATATACAGAGAGAGAGAGAGAGGCAATTATATAGTCTGCAGGTCTATTAAGTCAGGAGGTCTACAAACAATTTATAAAACCGTCCAGTGTTGTCTTACATAGTTTTTATTTATTTATTTGTTTGTAAACGGTAAGGGAAGCACATAATCTGAAAAACAAATGCCATGGTACAAATTTCTATAATGTCAACAGCTCATCAGTGCTAGCTTGCTAGGCTGATTCAAAGAACACACCCAGGCTTCCTGTTTTGCCAATCTGGTATTAAAGGGTAAGTCTTTGTGAGGGTTTTGTAACAGCACTTCTGTTTTCTATCTTGATGTCAGTGAGTGATTGTCAGGTTGACTTAGCCAGGTCACAACATGAATAGACATCAGACTGCTTGCCTCTGACAAGGTAAGGAGATCTGTGAACTAGATCACGTGCCTTCTGGAGAAATGAGTCAATTTCTGGGGGAATTATTCAGAAGCCTCTAGAGGGTACCCAGCTTGTGTTCTCTGCCTCTGTTCACATGACAGCTCCAGTCCAATTGATTGTAGCAACAAGCGCATGCCAGGAATCAGCAACCAGCTCTCTTCTCTATCACTTAACCATATGGGACAGGTTTACTCACTTGGGCAACCTCTCAAACTTTACTACAGACAAGAAAGCCCAAGGGAATGGCCGGGAAGACCATAACAGAAAGAAAAATGAAGAATACAAAGCCATATGGTAATAACAGGACCTGAGATAAGCCAGAAGAATGATGGTGGTGGATGAGGATATAATAAGAAGGGGAGTGAGGATTTGAGAGAAGGTAGCAGTCATTCAGAGTGAGAGAGGGGTTTTTTGTCTGGATAATTCTAGATTCAAAATAGCCTGGTCCCAAGTTCACACTGTGTGTGAGAGATGATTTGAACATTTGCTTGAGCTCCAATCAGATTGATATGCCTCTAAGACTAGAACAATGTCTGACATGCCTCTCATTTCCAGCCCTGATACACAACAAAATGCTGTTGCAATCACTTCTCACATTTTGCACAAGCAATTTATATTCCAGAGAATGAACCTGTGTGTTGTTAATCTATGGAAAAACCTAAATCCTGTTAACTCATCCCAGAAGAATGATGTTTTGACAGATAATAAAATGTCACTAACCATGCAATATGTGGTTCTTTGCTTTTTCATACTGCAAATTGTTTGCATCTTTTTCAATGTCAAAACCCTGGTTTACACAGGGGGAACAAAAGGACATTTTTTCTGTATGTAGCATGTAGAAAGCTGAAGTAAGTGGTTTTCTGTCAGAGAAAGCATTATATGAAAAAATTATTCTATGTATCAGAGTAGTGCTTTCATAGGTTTATGACCCTGTAATCCTTCAGGGAATAATCTACACTATGTCCCTGAGGATTAGAGTTTATATTTGGATCCCTGATTTAGCTGACAGGTGGTAAAATTACAAGTAGCTAAAATAGTCCCTAGTGACTGCTCAGATGATAATGTTGAATGCTGAGCTACAGATTATTCTGGCTAAATTCAGCATTGACTTCCAATCAAATTTTTGCCTATACATATGCGTTTTGCTACGATGTAATATGGTTGTGGTTTTGTGCAAATCTGAAGGTTTTTAAAATTGAAAAAACAATGTCAGTCTTGGAGAGCTCTTCGCTTTGAAGGTCTTAATCTGCAGGCCCTAAATTAGTCTTTATCCATATGAACAAACTCAAACTGCATGGCTCTACAATACAAATATGATAAATTCATATGACCCTTGATGCACAAGGGTCAAATGACACTCATAATAACAAGAGACAGCAGCTCAAGTTTAGAGAAATAACTGTGACAGCATATAATAAGAGTTGTCAAAACAAAAATAGATGGCAACTGATAGCTGCTGTCAAATCTTGTGTCACAGAAAGATAAATGTCTGGCCCTGTGTCTACACGAGCCCTTTCCTTTTGGAAGGGGCATGTTAATGAGGAGGTTCAAAAGATGCTAATGAGGCGCTACCATGAATATGCAGCACCTCATTAGCATAATAGCAGCCATGGCAATTTGAAAGTGCAGCTTTTCGAATTGCATGCTGCCCATGGAGATGGGACCTTCTGAAAGGACCCCCTGGTTTTCAAAAGACCATTTTTCTTAACACCAGGTAGGAAGAAGGGCTTTCGAAAACCGGGGGGTCCTTTTGGAAGGTCTCCAACTCCACGGGAGGTGTGCAATTTGAAAAGCTGCACTTTTGAATATTTGTGGCTGCTATTATGCTAATGAGGTGCTGCATATTTGTGGCATCGCCTCATTAGCATCTTTCAAACCTGCTCATTAACATGCCCCTTCTGAAAGGAAGGGGCTCAGGTAGACCCAGCCTGGAAGTGTATAGTATGATAGTTATTGATAAAGCATTAGGGATTCAGTTACTAAATAATCAAAATAGCTTGGTTCAAGCACCTGATCTTTGACCATCTATCCCTTTGAATTACTTTAATGTTTTATATGATCCCTGCCCCTTTTTGTTTGGGTTTGTCCCAGATCACCACTTTTTATTGTGATAGCTTGAGCCATTTTATTATGATGTGACCCACCTTACATAGTAAATTATATAAACTCTACTGAAGAGAAGCAATTGTTTTCTTAATCAGCACATCATTTAAGTTCAAACCAAACTCTCAAAGAGTAGCTAAAATTCGATATTCATTTTGAAATAAATTGCTAGTCGGATAAGATGAGGGATCATTTTAGAATGCTAACAAAACAAAAACAGCAGTCATGTAGCACTTTAAAGACTAACAAAATGATTTATTAGGTGATGAGCTTTCGTGGGACAGACCCTCTTCTTCAGATCTATAGAATTTCCAGTCCATACTCAGTTATATAGCACATAGTCCCAACAGAAATACTGGTGTAAAGAGTCTCAATCACCAAGCATTCAGAAAATTTACTTACCCACTGGGAGGAGAAGTAAAAAAAAAAAACAGATTAACAGGGCCAGAAAAATACCCAGAAACCAGCTACTTCAAGATAGGCCCAAGAAAGTCAATAACAGAACACCACTTCTCATTACTTATAGTCCCCAGCTCAAATCCCAGCAACAAATCCTTAAAACTTACAACCTATTCTAGATCATGATGCAACACTCCAGAAGGCCCTGGGTGACAGGCCTGTTCTCTATTATAGACAACCTCCTAACCTAAAGGAAGTTTTTCACTAGCAATCACAGGCTACACCATAGTAGTACTAATCCTGGAACTTTTGCTTGCAAAAAACCCTGTTGCCAACTTTGTCCACATATTTGCTCTGGGGACACCATCACTGGACGTAACCACTTTAATTAACAGATCTGGGGCTCATTCTCCTGTACCTCGACCAATATTATATATGCCATCATGTGCCAGCAATGGCCCTTTACAATGTCCATTGGACAAATCAGGCAACCACTTTTCCAAAGAATGAATGGACACAGAGTAGGCAGTAGGAATCTCAATACACATAGGCCTGTCAGCGAGTATTTCAATGGAGTGGATCATTCTGTTAAAGACCTGAGAATATGCATCTAGAACAAAGAGACTTTAAAAGTAACATAGGGAGATTTGTGAACTGGGGTTCATACTCAAATTCAACACATTAACACTCAGTATGACAAAAGACAGCAATTATGTCACACATTACAAGGACTGCTTCCCTTCCTTTGATTTTTGTTAATTACCACAGGCAAGACACTTAACATTCCCCAGCCCTCAACCCCCTTCTTCAGTTCTATGTATTTGATTGACAATTTGTTGCAGGTATTTATTTATTTATCTATTTGTTTTTGATCTCTGTGCTATATAACTGAGTCTAGAGTGGAAATGCTATAGATCTGAACAAGTGGGTCCGTTCCATGAAAGCTCATCACCTAGTAAATAATTTTGTTAGTCTTTAAAGTGTTACTTGGTGGATGTTTTGTTTTGTTAGAATACAGACTAACACAGTTACTGCTCTAGTATCGGAGGGGTAGCCGTGTTAGTCTGAATCTGTAACAGCAATGAAGGGTCCTGTGGCACCTTATAGACTAACAGAAAAGTTTTGAGCATGAGCTTTCATGAGCACAGACTCACTTCATCAGATGCTGGTCTTGGAAATCTGCAGGGCCAGGTGTAAATAAGACAGAGCAAGGCTGGGGATAACAAGGTTAGCTCAGTCAGCAAGGGTGAGGCTTACTACCAGCAGTTGATCTGGAGGTGTGAACACCAAGGGAGGGGAAGCTGCTTCTGTATTTAGCCAGCTATCCGCAGTCTTTGTTTAAGCCTGAGCTGATGGAGTCGAATTTGCAGATGAATTGTAGCTCAGAAATTTCTCTTTGGAGTCTGGTCCTGAAATTTCTTTGCTGTAGGATATCGCGAGAGGCAATGCTTTTGAGCAATGTGCGTGCACTTGGGGAAACTGAGGCACGACACAAAATTTTGATTTTTTCTGATTTTTTGCCTCCGAGACACCTGACCACACTCTTAGGGATGCTGGTGGAGTGTCTCACTGGATTTTACCCCTCAACCCAGTGCGCTGTACACAGTGGTTGCTTCCAATGGGGTTTAAAGGGTTGTGCTAGGGTCTAAGTCAATGTTGCTGAACACTGTCCACCCTGAAAGAATGAGTGAGTCTCTTTTAAAAGGTGCAACCAAAGAAAAATGTATTAAGAGGAAAGGTTTTACCAACCGGGATGGACCTGAGTTGACAAACTATAGGTTTTTCCCTTCCCTCTACTAGCCACTTAGCACAGAGTTTGTTTATTTATAAAACTAGCCCTCGAATTATGTATAGCTGCAATGAGCAGCACCCTTAGAGTGTCCCGCTACTTACAGTGGCTCCCAGGAATCCCATGGAGTCTTCACTGCGTGCTGTAAGGGGAAAGCGGTTAAGCACAATATTACAAGATTTCCTCTTTTAGAGAAGTACCAGTTAATGGCGAGGTAACCTGCTGTGGGGTATTATCCCCTTACCAGCAGAGGGGAGAACCACGAGGCTCTCAACCCTTATTCCAGAATCACCTCTTACGATGATCTGGGTGCTCAAACTCTCTCTTGAACAGGGGGGAGCAGATGGAATGGGACTGCCTCCTACAACAGTTCCCGAGGTTTAGGAGTCGCCTCTTACGACGACTCCCTTAAATGGACTGCCTGGCCAACGGCTAGCCCAGAGCAGAAACACCTTCCTGGTAGTTTCTGAGTTCAATATCTGTCCCTATTAGGGGCCAGTCAAATTAATCCTTGCCTCTTACTGGAAAAGTAAATTATGCTTTTAGAATACTCTGAGGGCTGCTGAAATCTCAGGCTGGCTATAAATAGCGCCCCCTGTGCTTTACATATGCTAGCAGAAACAAAGGGTTACACAGATTGAATGGTGTTGGCAGAACTGGGGCAGTCCCAGCCTACCACCTATAGCGCCTTGCTGCTACTGCTTAGCACATCCAGCAGCAGGCGAAAATGCAACAACATGTGTAAAACACACACATTAACCAGGTCATTTACAAGTACATTTGTTTGTTACCTCTCCTACCTAAGCTCTGTTTCCAGGCGCTGGGCCTGCAATCGCTTCTGTCAGGAGCTAGGAAGATATGGCTGCACAGGTGCGTTTTTACAGCACTGCGCTGGCCTGATAGGAAAGAGGATTGAAGAAGAAACCAGGAGAAAAAGAACCAACTTGGTCCACAAAAACCTCCTGTACAAATTTGCAGGTAAGTGAGCAAATTTGTAGTGATTTCAGAACGGCCTTTGTTCTCCCCACCGGCCACGGCAATGGTCAATGAGGAGAAGGGCAGGACCGCTGCTGCAGTTTGTCTCTGTCACCGGACACACGCTTGGTAGGCAGTGCCACCGGCCGGAACAAACCCTCCGGAAAAAACCGGAGCCTTCAAGATGGTGGCGAGCAGGAGCTCTTCTTTGTCCCTCGATGGCTATGGGCGCAAAGTCTGAGTTCCTGAAGGCGTCCTCTTCGGGTCTTCAACGTCCCTCGGCGGCTGGGGTACGACGACTGACACGAAGCTTGTCACCTTCTTTTCTTCTTTCTTCTCCAGCTCTTTCCAGGCCCAGGTCCCCAGAAGGAGTGAGTCCAGGGCCCTCAGGCTCCTAACTTTATAGGGCCTGTGAGGACCTGTTTGAAGTCCATGTTGCATTTTGGTTGCCATGGCAACAAGCAAAGTCCTGAGTTACATGTGTATGAAGGATTCAAAACTAACCAATTGAACGCTAGAATTTTAAACTGCAACTCATACATATTAACTACCCCTCATGAATATTAACACCAACTGTCATTTCCAACCATTGCTGTTGTTTACTCTGTTCTGGAAAGTTCTGTGGTGTTCTTCAAGGGTTTTTTTTTACGATAAGGTTTTATAAAGTGTTTCTATGGGCCTGATAGGGAATAAAGTCACGAATTAAACAACATAGTTGTTTAAATGCTCAGTTCCTAAGGCTTTTGGTTAAGATGTGGGGAGAAACACACAGACACCACAGCCCATGGCCAGGGACATATCAAGCACCTTAGATAAGGATATTTCAACATAGGATAGCTACTTTTAAGTCTGCTACTGTGTGGCCTGGGAGATTGAAATGCTCTCCTACGGGTTTTTGTATATTGCCATTTCTAATATCTGATTTGTGTGCGTTTATTCTTTTACGTAGAGACTGTCCAGTTTGTCCGATGTATATAGCAGAGGGGCATTGCTGGCACTTGATGGCATAAATTATATTGGTAGATGTGCAGCTGAATGAACCCACGATGGTGTGGCTGGTTAGGACCAGATCAGACACACCATCGTGGGTTCATTCAGCTGCATATCTACCAATATAATTTATGCCATCAAGTGCCAGCAATGCCCCTCCGCTATATACATCAGACAAACTAGACAGTCTCAGCGTAAAAGAATAAACGCACACAAATCAGATATTAGAAATGGCAATATACAAAAACCCGTAGGAGAGCACTTCAATCTCCCAGGCCACACGGTAGCAGACTTAAAAGTAGCTATCCTACAGCAAAGAAATTTCAGGACCAGACTCCAAAGAGAAATTTCTGAGCTACAATTCATCTGCAAATTCGACTCCCTCAGCTCAGGCTTAAACAAAGACTGCGAATGGCTGGCTAAATACAGAAGCAGCTTCCCCTCCCTTGGTGTTCACACCTCCAGATCAACTGCTGGTAATAAGCCTCACTCTTGCTGACTGAGCTAACCTTGTTATCCCCAGCCTTGCTCTGTCTTATTTATTCCTGGCCCTGCAGATTTCCAAGACCAGCATCTGATGAAGTGAGTCTGTGCTCATGAAAGCTCATGCTCAAAACTTTTCTGTTAGTCTATAAGGTGCCACAGGACCCTTTGTTGCTGTTACAGTTACTGCTCTGTTACTCTTTATGAATGCTGTAGTTCCTCAACAAGCCAGCTTAAAATGAATGTTGGCTCTGAAGGCACTGCATTCAGTATACTTGCGTACATTTTCAGTCCAGTACCCAGGGAATTAGCTGTGCAATTCTAACTGTCAATAAATTATTCAACCAAACCTTTACCCACAATCCACAATTAATATGTACACGTTATGATATTTCTACTTCATATATGGAATTAATTTAAATTAAGTAGATAAATTCCAGGCAGCTGCTAAATACATTGGGCCCAATTATGGGGGTTACATAGGCTCCAGCTCAGCAGAATTCAGTTTTAGCATGTACTGAAATGTAAAGAGTTACAAACTTTTAAGGCCAGAAATGACCACAGGATCGTGGGTTCTGACTCACTACATCTGACAGACCCCTAAATACCAACACATTACTCCTTCATGGAATTACGTTGAAACATTACAGCCTTTTGTGTACTCACATGCAGAGTAAAGTAATTAAAGTGCACCAATGCCCAATACTTCTGGCAAAAACAAAAAATGAAAAATGTTCTTCCAGATCAGACTGGGGGAACATTTCTTCCTGGTTCCGTTACGGCTTCGGGCTGGATAGCAATGTTTTAAGAGAATGATAAATCTTATTAGAAGATCATCAGAAGAATGGAAGTAAATATAATATTTCTATACTCTATATCCTCAAGTTTTTACCTATCTGAGAATGACAGTTGAAGTTCATGATTGCCTGTAGATACTAAAAAATAATTGGTTGGTGATAAATTGTAACATATAAGAAGTTAGGTACTTGTCATAACAGGAGGGGAGTTTGTTTTATACATGCCTTTTGAGTATCTTGGGAAAACATGTGAATTATAATTATTCTTTATATTACATTAGTAATGCAGTTGTGTTAAGTGCTGCTCATGCAGCTCCCTCACTGAAGCCTTCAATCCGAAAAAAGAAAAAGGACAAGGTGTCATAGAATGGAGTTATCTGGTGTCTTCATTCCGTTCAGCTTCCTTTAGGAGCTAGGACGCAAGTGTTCACATTGTGCTGCCCTAATGCCCAGTAGATGCAAACTTCTTGATTTCAATTAATGAATCAGTATGAAGAAGAATAACAGAATATAATCCCTAGAAGTATAATAGGTGGAGAAAGATGATGTTTATGAAGTGTATATGGAGGTAATCTGGTAATGAGTTTTAGGGATTTGGTAGCTGTGACAGAGACATTTTACCAAAGGATCACCTCTGATTTATGAACAACTCTGATGTGTCAAATTCACGCACCTCTTACCGGATATTTATCCATAAGGAGTAACAGGTAAGGTATCTACAGAAAGCTCTTAAAATAGAATCATTGTGATGAGTACAGATATTATAGCACAGGTAATATTTAAGGAATCTTGAATTTATATTGGAAGTATGCTCTACGGAGGTGAAGTAGATATTAGTTTTGAAAGGGTAATGTGGTGCAGGGCCTGCTCCAGCCGAGTGGCATGAGGCTCCTTTCAGCTGTGCAGTATAGGGGCAGTTCCAGCCCTGCAGAATGGGGCCCCTTCCAGCTGCATGGCACAGGGGCAGGCTCTGGTTCCAGCTGTGGCACTGGGCTGTAGCTCCTCCAGCAGCAGGTAAGTAGTGGGCATATTTGGGGATGGGCACTGGGGCTGAGGAAAGCTGGCAGAGGTGGGTCTCAGCAAGCCCTCCAATTTAATGGATGTCCAGCTTTAACGGACACTCCTTCCCACCATTGGTCCATTACATTGAGGATTTACTGTATTTGCAGTGCAGACAGTCATCAAGTAAAATTGAGCTAAGTGACTTAAAATCAACATTATGCTGTAGTGTAAACATAGCCTCAGAAAATGAGCCAACTCTGCAAAGGAAAGAACATGCAGAGGGTCAGGGGAGAAACTACTTTATTAGATAGAAAAGGAAATTACGCATAAGGGGAGATCCAGATTTTCACTTTCCTTATTGTGGTTCATATTTTTACCAGTATTTGCTATCATGCACTGTCAAGTTTAGTTACATCTGTATTCTTCCTTGAAAAAATGGGTCTTTTGTTTTATCATAAGTGCTCAAAAGTGCTGTATGGTTTACAAGACAGGTGCTTAAAATAGAGCTGGTAAACTAGTGTGAACTGTACTTTTGAGTGTAGGTGAACTGGAATTCTGTGGGTAGTCAGAGGCTGGATATCCCAGGGGAATGTATGAATGAGACTCAGGTATCGGGGAGTGTGATTGAGTGTATAGGTCACATATGAATGAGGAAGGGGCCAGAGAAGCCCTGACATCAGCGCTTGCCCTTGCCCCCGCCCCCTGACCATGTCGATCATGTATGATAGAGATTAGGCCTCTAAAAAAGGAAGAAACCATGGCTGGGGGAAGACAACAGTTAGTTATAATGGTAGTTGTGGGATGGTTCTAAAAAGTAGATTACTGGAGTGACTCAAAGCTACAGAGTGAACATCTAGGTGGGAGACCTTCACTGTGACCTTGAGAGAGTGATTTTTTTCCCCAAATTCACTATATCAGGACTAAATAAATGACAGTCTTACAGCCTGGCCAGACAACCATTTCTTCTGAGGTAGCATGGAGGAAGTATCCATTAATATGTGGGATGTGTGGCTTTCATTTTGTTCCCCCTTTCCCTCCTTCCCAACTGGTGAAATTAAAGGCAGTTTATTCAGTCCTCTTCAAATAATAGGGAAGTGAGGTCATGCAGTGCAGGTAACTGGGTGTAGTCAGCTACTAAGGCCACTGGGGGAGGAATTTGCTGAGACTCTGGCTGCATCTATACTATGAGATAAATTTGAATTTAAGGCACTTAGATTGATAATACCATGTGACTGTCTTCACTTTAAATACCATTAGCTTGATTTAGGGAGCACTAATATTGAGATTACAAAATCGCAGTTACGAAGGGTGTAGTGTCAAGCCCGAATTCAGAAGTTCAATTAAAGGCCAGTGTGGAAGTGCCACATATTAAAATTGAACTTATTAGCTTTCAGAGTGTCCAGTATGTAACCCACAATGCTCCACAGTGCTCTGCTCTAGCCACTGCTTTCCAGGTGCATCAGAATTAGGTAACAGGAAGACTGTGAATTTCAAAGTGGGAGCCTGTGTCTGTGGGGTCATGTTTGTATGAATGCCTGAGAAACATCTTTCTTTCTTTCTTTGCAATTAGTACTGTGAGTGCGTCTACCCATTACAAATAGCCCCTGCAGGGAGTTCATGCTTCTGTCGCTACACCTGTAATTTTTTTCTGCATTGCCTGACGCCAGCTGCTGCTGTGCTGCACCACGTGGCAACAAGGCTGTTGTGGAGGTTGTGCTTGCATAAGATACTGAGAAACTTCTCAGTGGTTTACATTTGTACATGAACCCCTCTCCCTCTTCCACAGGTGCCACACAGTGGGGGTGTTTCCCGTGCTCAGCCACATCATGTGGTAGCCCCCAACCCAATAAAAGGATGTGCCTGCCCCTCACACCCCACCAAAAAGTTTTTCAGGAGCTTGCTGTCCATTGCAGACACCTGCTGGTTTGTTATTTCCGTTAGGAGCTTGCTGTCCATTGCAGACACCTGCTGGTTTGTTATTTCTGTTACAAAAGTCTTTGCTAACATTTCCAATCTGTTTCCATGCTTTGACCACCTGTAGTGGAGTAGAGTGGCTGCCCCACTACCCAGAAAGGGAAGAACCACTCCAGGATCCATTTTGTACTGAGCCTGGCCCCTCCCAGTCACCTGACTGGAAGTCAGGTGGCAGGGCCAGGACTGTAACCGTCCAGCCTGAGGACTCAGTCAGGGCCTTGCCTCCAGATGAGTCAGAAGATGGCTCTGTGCTCACAGCCTGGGTGGCTCAGGATCTACTGAGTGAGTCTGAGGCCTAGATTGGGCTGCTTGGGCCCTTGCTGGTCCTGGAATTCTGTGGACCCCTGTGGAACCTGCCTGACACAGAAGATCAGCTGGACCCATAGGACTGATTGGAGCACCAGCCTTAATCTAAACCAGCCTGAGGCAGTGGAACCTGCTGTCTGCATAGGCCTGGACTGGGCCACCTGGACCCCAGACAGACCTGGAGCCCCATGAGTCCTGAGAAGTTGACTGGACACCAGGTATGTGCTGATGGGGAGACCAGGAGCGGTCCAAGGGATAGAGAGGACAGTTAAAGGTCAGTGGGCCAGTGTGTTGTGGTCTGGATTCCCCACTGCCCCTGCAGCAGACAGCTCTGCTGTGAACAGGGCCCTGGGCTGGGACATGGTGGAGTGGGTAGACCTGTGTCCCTCCTTCTATCTGTGTAGCAGTCCCTCCCACCCCGCCTCTGCTAGAACAGGCAAAGTGTTGGTGTGCTTCTTGAACTCTATCAACTGTTTCTTTGCTGCCTCACCCTGAGTGAGGGCCTTGACCTTCTGTGAACTGTTTGTTTGCACCATGGCCTGGGCCTGCCCTGCCTTGCACCATGGCTGGGGCACTCTTGACTGTTTGCTACCCTGCCCTCAGGTAAGGCCCAAGTCTTCTGTGAACTGTTTGTTTGCTGGCCCACCCTGAGATAGGACCTGGGCTCTCCTGAACTGTCAACTGTGGGCTTGCTGTCCTGCCCTGCACAAGGGCCTGGGCTCTTGTGGAACTGTGTTTGCTGCCCTGCCTTGCACCAGGACTTGGGCTGTCCCCTTGATACAGTTTGTTGTTGCCCCACCCTGAGTTAGGGCTGGGGCTCATTGACTGGTGGTTTGCTGCTCCCCTGAGCTAGGGCCAGGCTTTCCTGAGAATGCTTGTTTTCTGCCTCACCCTGAGTTAGAGCCCAGGTGCATTGGGAGTGTGTGTGTGCACTGCCCTGGTGTGAGGTAATTTCTCTTGCACCCACCTAAAGCAGGGCCTGGCTCCTGAACAGTCTCCTCGCACCCACCTGGGGCAAGGTGGGAATCCCAGAACTATTGACTTAGGGGTTTATTGTGTTACCCATGACAGTGAGGCAGAGTGGCCACCCTCTGACTGGGAGATGGAGGAACCCCTTTTGGAGCCCAGACTGGCTACAACCCCTCAGAAACACAGGGCCGGGGCTAGTTGAGATTCCTGATTCTGTTATAAGTTCAGTGTATGACATCTCACTGCCATCACCTGTGTTGGCAATGTCCCTAGTGAAGAGGAAAGTCAAAAATCCTTTTTTTTTCCTTGACTTCTCTATCCTCTTTCTTCTAATTTTGAGAATACAGTCCAGGTCCCTGTATTATTTTCAGGGATCAGATGCAATGAAGGGAGGGGGGACACGCAATAGATGGCCAGTTGAGAATACAGCCATTGCACAAAAGCCTCATAGTGCACTGGAAAACCAAAGACTCTCCCCACGGCAACTCTTTTTTGAAAAACTTTTTCTAACTTCTTTCTTCAAGCTTTTTAGGTTCCTGTATTATTTTCAGTGATCAGATGCAATCATGGGGGGAGACACTCAGTGGATGGCCAGCTGAGAATTTAGCTACAGAACAGACATTTCTGTAAACTTGTTTTGCCGTTTCTGTGGATGCCCTACTTTTCCTTCCTTCCAATGGGGGAAAAAATGGACATTTACTTACCATGGGACGGGGGGGAGGTGAGGAAAATGTAATGTGGAAAGATTATGTCAAAGACCACCAAACATACTCAGAATACTGTGGCGGTGGAGGAACTGTGGAATAGGTTCCCACAATGCACTACTACAACAGTTGATGTTAGCCAATTTGAATGTGGCAGCAATGATTTGACTTTGTGAGGAATATGTGGGGAGGTGAGGATAGTAAAAATTGAATTTATAAATTCCAGAATTACAAAATTGATATTAATAAATTCAAATTTATCTCGTAGTGTAGACACAGCCTCAGTTACAAGGAGCATCTATTGTTAACCTGCAAGGTGAAGTTATAACTCACCTTGCCCAGATGAAAAAGGTTGAATGGCTGACAGGCTGACATTGTTAGACAGCTGATGCCCCACTGCCACAAGAATTACTACCTCTTATGGAGGCAAAGGATTGCAAGATGAATCATATTCTTTATCGTCCCAAACAGCAACACCACTGGTGTCTGATCTGTGTACTGATGAAAAGAGGTAAAATGGAGAAGTTCCTATTTACTAATGCACTAATTAAAAAAAAAATCTCCATGGGACTGTATCACATGCTGTTGGTCATAGGCATTTTCTTTTGTATCTGTATTTTGGTCTATTTTAGAACACACGGACAGTTCTCAATAAACAAAATTGTTTCTAAAAAAAATCTGAATTATTACGTTTCTTGCATTTCAATCAAGTGTGGCACTGAAACTGATTATTTGTAGAATTACTCTAGTGAGTAGAGTTACAAATGTGAGTACGTACTTGCAAGTTTGGCCATAGTTTCTTTAGATTTTTAAAAGCAATTTTAATTTGTTTTGTTATTTCCTAATATTTTAGTCACACTGTATGCCTTTAAAGAAATCCTGCACATTCTAGATAAATTATTAGATAGCGTATCTTTAAGTGTTTATGTTCAAAACAGTAAGCACAAAGAGGAAAATACTGTCTAATATTTTTTGTGATAAGTATTTATTTCCAAGTACATCATAACCTGATTGCAAATGAGGGGTGAAATCTCAGTTGAAGTAAAATGGCAAATTTTCCACTGGCTTCAGTAGTGCCTGCATTTTATAATAGTCATTTTACTTTTTAACAGAAGAAAGGTTAATATTACTACTGTAATGGGGTGCAATTTTCCAGATTAAAAAGCAGAAGCTATATGACTAGTAGGCTACAAGACTAAATCACTATAAAAACAACACCTGGATCTTTTTAGATGTACAAAGAAAACTACATTTGGTTAAAAAAATGCCAAATTGTTCGAGCCTTGAACAGATTCCGGAAGTTTCTGGACACCGAATTGAAATCAAAAGGAGTTTTGCATATTTTTTTTCTGCAGATCAGGACATTTTTATTAAGGTACTTACATATGAGAGTTGGCAAGGACTTTTCCATCACAATGCTGCTGGTTTTAAGTGGTGATGTAACAAGATCATAAATATCAGTGTCAATTTAACAGCTCAATCTGCCCCCCTAAAAATGTGATTTTGTTTGCTTAATTTCTGAACTGGACCAGACAGCATCAAAAACCTCAACCTACAGTGTACACACTTTCTACAACCCAGAGAGACGATAACTGTAACTATCCAAGACATGCACCAGCCATTCTGAAGGCATTCTCCATGTCAAACCTGATTGAAGGCATTGATATTTGGGTATGGGGTGGGAGCAGTGGTGGGAAAGCAACAACTTCAACAGACTCAAAGGCCACCTTCCTGAGAGGCTCACAGGCCGTTGCAGACTAGTAAGGAGAAGGGAATATCAGCAGAATCTCAGGATTTTGAACAGAATGGGTCATAGACATTTTACTGCTTCAGTTCTGCTCCTCTAAGTTGGAAGGAAAGCCTAACTGAGTAAAAGTTATATGATGTAACTATTTGCCAGTGCTTTGTTTTGAAATCCCTAATTTTCCTCTCTTGTCCTTCATCCCAACAGCTAAATAAAAACATTCTTTTTAAAAGCCCGTTTTTAGGTATCTGGGCCAACAGGCACTGAGGACCCTGGCACAAGATGGCATGAGGAGGTGGCCCAAGCACTATTTCAACTGTCTTCCTTGAAAGCTACAAATGCTCAGCATCTGAGTTTTCAAGCCCCTAAAACTCTTCTGCAAAGAGAACCATGTGTGTGGACCTCTGTTCTCATACAGGGACCTATGTTGGTAGAGGGGCCTACATAGACAGTTCTCCTAAGAGAATGAGAGCCTGTCTTGTCTGATGTCATACATTATATTCTGTTGCAGAGCCAAGAACAGACTCAGATCAAGTTTCTTTCTCATGCCTTAATCTCAGGATCTACCATACTTCAGCTCAAATAGAAATCTTAAAAATAATAAACAAAAATAAAAATATTTCAGGAGAAAGATATCAGAAGCAGACATCATTCTCACCAGTTTGTCACTCAGTTACCATACAGTCACATAGATACATACAAAAATGCTTTCCCCAGAAACGCAATAGAAAGTAAGTAGCCTCTAAAAAGACTCACTTCTTCTAGAAATAAAAAATCAAATGAAAGATAGCCTTGGTCTGCTCAAGCATCTGTTAACAATGGATAGCATACTTTGTCCTTGGCCAAATGTATGATATATTGCTTTTATGCTAAAAGCATTTTTCTAGTTTATATTCCCTTCATGCTTTGTTTTGCAGATTTCACACAGTAGCCACAACAGTGTCATTAGCACCAGTAACATTTTTGTCTTCCTCAATAAAAAATACCCTAGGCTTTCAAATTAAAACACCACCATCTTTAATATTTACATAGTCATTGTAGAGGAGTGATTAGTCTAATCAAAATTCTTTGATTAAGGAATGTTTCCCAAGTGTCTGTCCCTGATAATTACTATGCAACCACTACATTCTAAGATAGCATAATTGAAAGCACTGATGCAAATGTTAGACTTTATAGAGCAATTTCTCTTTGTACTTTTCCCCATGAATATAATCACATACATTGTATTTTATTTTATGAAATGGAATGAACTGCTTTACCAATGAAAACATGATTGAATCACAGCATTTAGAGATGGAAAAGAGAGACACCCATTATGCCATTCAGTCCATCTTTCCTGTCAATGTATTTAAAGCAATACCCACCCCTGTTATTTTCGGTGCTACCGAATAAGATCCCAGTTCCACAAACTTACATACATGAACAGTTATTCAGCGTGTTCAATGGAATTTTTCATGTGCATAAACTGGGCAACCTGCATAAGTGTATGCAGGACCAGATCCTTAACATCTGCATACAAATATACTGGAGGGAATTTTTTCCTGATTGTTTAGCATCAGTCTTAATGCTTTGGTAAATCATTTCTATCTTTCATCCACTGCAAACAGAAAATACAAATACTGTGGCAATGCCTCCATTGTTAATTTGCATGACACAATATGAACACTGAAAGTTAGTAGACTTAACATAGTGAAGTATATCAAACTAGGCTACTTCTTAGGCCCTTATATCATAGTATCTGAACTCCTTATCTTTAAGAATTTATTCTCCTGAGAAAGGCATGAATTAGGGAAATGCTATTAACCCGAATTCACAGATTTGGGAACTGAAGCACAGGAGAGATTAAGCCGTAGAGCCTCAGGCCTGGTCTATGTCAGGGAACAGAGTCAATCCCAGATACACAATTTTAGCTATGCCATTAGCATAGCTAGAATCCACATCAGGATTGACTTTGTTCCCTAGCGTAGATCTGGTCTCTTGGCTCACACCGATGTTGTGCTGATGTACCAGGATCAACGGCCAAGCCCAGAGAAATCAATTTTGCCATGTCTTCGCAGGCATGGCAAAATCAAACTCCAGAGTATCGATCACAGCACAACACACACGCCGTAAGTATAAACATACCCTCACTAGTATTTAGACACCTAACTCTCATTTGAGATATAGGCCTAAGTGACTGGCCCAGTATCACTTAGGAATTGTGTGGTAGAGCAGGTATTTCATCTGAGGTCTCCAAATACCTAGACTGGAGCTGTGATCTGAGGGTCATCCTTCTCTTCCATGGTCAACATTTAACAGTAGTTATAACAAAGTGAAGTAACTGTTACTTTCTTAAAATGGCAAACACTATAATAATCATCCCTATACAATATCTAAATATTAGAAAGACTCAACTTTGTCCACTTCCAATGTATGGATTATTAATCTAAGCAAGAAAAATAGCTGGTGGAATCTATGCATAAAAATTATGGCATTCTCCCTTTCACTTTCAATACCAAACTGAAAAAAAAATACCTAAACTAAGTACTGGTGTCTGTGAAGTAAAACACCTGTAAATGAGATTATTGTATTTTTTCAGTATTCAACTGACTCCTGTCTGGTAAAATGAATACCGATAGTGGCATGATGGGTCACCAGTCAAGGAGGACATCCTGCTCCATTTCTACATAAGTCCAAAGTGATCAGCACTAGTAACAGTTGCTTGTTTCTGGAACATTTTGGTTCATACGTAGGTTCCAAAAGCAATATTGTATTGGCAGAAAAATAAAAACACTGGGATTTTTTTAGCTCTACTAAAAATAGTAGGTTTGGTGATTTGGTGCTTTGTCAGACACATAAGTTAATGGGATATGCTATTGCACTAACTGCCGTATAGTTTTCTGGAAGGAAGGGAAACAAAAACAATAACAAAATGGAATCTGTCCAATCTTCCTTTTGCATTTATATTTTTTGAAAGCAAGGTGGGGATGAAAGGGTTTAAAAGAATAAGGAGGAAGGGAGGTATGTCGTATAATGGGTTCGTGAACTAGGCTTTTATTTGAGAAATGTTAATCTAAATTTTAGGCTTGGTTATAAGTGTACATGATATTGGTTGTCTCAATCTAGATGCTATGGACATTTATTCCCATCATTAAATCTCTGCTTAGTTTACCATAGTTGGCAATCCCTTCTCAGGAATATAGCTGAGAGTGATACAGGTGAGAATTGAACATAACACATGTGAAAGCTTGTTTAGAACCTGACTCAGACCAGTGCAATTATTGTTTCTTTTCATTTTTTTAAAAAACGAATATTACCACCCCTGACATATTTCTCTTCAAGCACAAACAATAGTGTTCCCACCTCCACCACATGGTTTTATTTCAAGCTTTAAACATTCTTTGTTTTTTCTTTGAATATTAATATTTGTGTTTTACTGACACTGAAGAATTAAAACCTTTTTATCATGACATTTAATTTCATGAATTACTTAATAAACATTTAAAAGTATGTTTAAGGTATTTGTATTCAAAAATATAGTATTTTTCTCACCATGGATGTTAAAGGATATTAGCATATTGGAAAGTTTATCCATTCACATACAGTTTAACCTTTTGATTATTTTACAGCCAGATCTTGTTCTGTGTTGCTGCAGCATCAGGCAAAGTGGGAAACTGGTCTATGATTAAGGCTGTGTCTACACGTGCACGCTACTTCGAAGTAGCGGCACTAACTTCGAAATAGCACCCGTCGCGGCTACACGCGTCGGGCGCTATTTCGAAGTTAACTTCGATGTTAGGCGGTGAGACGTCGAAGTCGCTAACCTCATGAGGGGATCGGAATAGCGCCCTACTTCGACGTTCAACATCGAAGTAGGGACCATGTAGACGATCCGCGTCCCGCAACGTCGAAATTGTGGGGTCCTCCATGGCAGCCATCAGCTGGGGGGTTGAGAGACGCTGTCTCTCCAGCCCGTGCGGGGCTCTATGGTCACCGTGTACAGCAGCCTTTAGCCCAGGGCTTCTGGCTGCTGCTGCTGCAGCGGGGGATTCATGCTGCATGCACAGGGTCTGCAACTCGTTGTCGGCTCTGTGGATCTTGTGCTGTTTAGTGCAAGTGTGTCTGGGAGGGGCCCTTTAAGGGAGCGGCTTGCTGTTGAGTCCGCCCTGTGACCCTGTCTGCAGCTGTGCCTGGCACCCTTATTTCGATGTGTGCTACTGTGGCGTGTAGACGTTCCCTCGCAGCGCCTATTTCGATGTGGTGCTGCACAACATCGATGTTGAACATCGACGTTGCCAGCCCTGGAGGACGTGTAGACGTTATTCATCGAAATAGCCTATTTCGATGTCGCCACATCGAAATAGGCTACTTCGATGTAGGCTTCACGTGTAGACGTAGCCTAAGTGTCCTGGGGGCTATCACAGTGCCTATAATAAATAATAAGAAAAATGTAATGATATCACTCTGAGGATGTGACTGGGACTCTTGTATACAGGGCGACTGCTAACAGGAGAGAGTTTTGAGAGGGGCTTTCCTGGTGAAGGAGGGGGCAAACTACAGCACCTTGAGTGTGTGGTGTTTGTGTTTGGGGGTTCTGGGCTTGTGTTTGGCTGTTTGTTTGAAGTTTGGAGTGCTGAGCTGTCTGTTTGAAAGGCCGTGTGCTCAGGCTGGCAGTTAGAAGCTGTGAGCCTTGATTAGGTTTGAAATCTAAAAACTCTGTGCTGATTGGCTGAGCTGTAGCCAGAGGGAGGGGCTATCAGGAATGCCAGAGCCTTTTAAACCCTGCTGGCAAGTGACCAGGGCTCTTGCAAACAGGGTGACTGCTAACAGGAGGGTATTTTGAGAGGGGAGCTTAGAGGGAGCTAGTTACTTCTAACGTCCTAAAATCTTTTATAACATCCCCATCTGAAACATTTACTTAAAAACCCCATATAGAATTAAATTAAATCAGAGGAGGAAATGGAGGCAGAAGACCAGCAGCAGAGCGGGGGCTATCCTGTTTATTGTGTCGAGTGTAATATGTATGATTACCTACCCTGTGGGCAGGTGGCATATGTGTGTACTCGATGCAAGGAGCTCCTGGCCCTCAGACACCAAGTGCAGGCTTTGGAGACCAGGGTGGCTGAGCTGGAGGAGCTAAAGGAGGCAGAGAGTGATGTTGATGAAGCTTTCCGGGAGATAGTAGGGCTCTCCCACCTCCAATCTGACAGCCCCAATGCTGTTAAGGAGGGTGAAAGGCTCAGAGAAGGAGATCAGTCAATGGGGGCAGAGGGAAACCATCCCATAGTTGGGACCCTCCTTCCAGAGGGTGCTATGGTATCCTCTCGTGCCAATGATACCTCTCCAGGGGAGGGAACACCAGTTGTTAGGAAGAGGCAGGTGTTAGTAGTGGGTGATTCGATCATTAGAAATATAGATAGTTGGGTTTGTGATGACTGGGAGAACTGTATAGTGACTTGCCTGCCTGGTGTGAAGGTTGCGGATCTTTTGAGGCATCTAAACAGACTTATATACAGTGGTGGGGAGGAGCTGGTGGTCATGATGCATGTAGGTACCAATGACATAAGGAAGGGTAGGAGAGATGTCCTGGAGGCCAAACTTAGGTTGCTAGGAAGGAGACTGAAATCCAGGATCTCTATGGTGGTATTCTCAGAAATACTTCCAGTTCCCCGTGCAGGGCCAGGTAGAAAGGCAGAACTTCAGAGTCTCAATGCATGGATGAGACGATGGTGTAGGGAAGAAGGCTTTAGATTTATTAGGAACTGGGGCCACTTTTGGGGTAGGGGGAGCCTATACAGGAAGGATGGGCTCCACCTAAACCAAGGTGGATCCAGACTGCTCACATTAAACATTAAAAAGGTCATAGAGCAGTGTTTAAACTAAGAGATGGGGGAAAGCCAATTGGTTCAGAGAAGCACATGGATCGGACGGAGACTTCTCTTAGGCAAGACTCCATTGATAAAGATTCTCTAGAATTCAGTCAGAAAGAGAAGATGAGAGATGATAAAGTATGGGCCAGATCAGATGAGAAACACTCACTTGTAAAAGAATCTGTTACGTCAGGGAAGGACAGGCATATGAATAGTGGTAGTGTTTTAAAGTGCTTTTACACAAATGCTAGAAGTCTGTCTAATAAAATGGGTGAATTAGAGTACCTCTTATCAAAGGAGGAGATTCCCATAATAGGCATTATGGAAACCTGGTGGAATAAGGACAATCAGTGGGACACGATCATACCAGGATATAAAATATATCGGAAGGACAGAATGGGTCAAGCGGGTGGCGGAGTGGTACTGTATGTGAAAGATAGTGTAGAATCAAATGAAATAAAAATCCTAAATGAATCAAAATGTTCCATAGAATAACTATGGATAGCAATTCCTTCCTTTGATGGGAATATAGCACTAGGGATATATTATTGACCACCTGACCAGGACAGTGATAGTGATGCTGAAATGCTAAGGGAGGTTAGAGAGGCTATCAAAATAAAGAACTCAGTAATGATAGGGGATTTCAATTATCCCCATGTTGACTGGGTACATGTCACCTCAGGATGTGATTCAGAGAGAAAATTTCTTGATGCCTTAAATGACTGCTTCTTGGAGCAGCTGGTACAGGAACCCACAAGGGGAGAGGCAATTCTTGATTTAGTACTGAGTGGAACACAGGATCTGGTCCAAGAGGTAACTATGACAGGACCGCTTGGAAATAGTGACCATAACATTTAATATTCCTGTGTTGGGAAGAACACCGCAACAGTCCAACACTCTGGTATTTAATTTAAAAAAGGGAGTTACACAAAAATGAGGAGGTTAGTTAAACAGAAATTAAAAGCTAGAGTAAAATCCCTGCAAGCTGCATGGATACTTTTCAAAGACACCATATTAGACACCCAACTTAAATGTATACCCCAAATTAAAAAACACAGTAAGAGACCTAAAAAAGAGCCACCATGGCTTAACAATCATATAAAAGAGGCAGTGAGAGATAAAAAGGCATCTTTTAAAAAGTGAAAGTCAAATCCCAGTGACGAAAATAGATAGGAACATAAACACTGCCAAATTAAATGTAAAAAATGTAATAAGAAAAGCCAAAAAGATTTTGAGGAACAGTTAGCCATAAATTCAAAAAACAATAGCAAAATGTGTTTTTAAGTACATTAGAAGCAGGAAGCCTGCTAAAAAAGCAGTGGGGCCCCTGGAAGATAGAGACATAAAAGGAGCAATCAAAGAAGATAATGCCATTGCGGAAAAACTAAATGATTTCTTTGCTTCAGTCTTCGTGGCTGAGGATGTTAGAGAGATTCCCAAATCTGAGCCATCCTTTATAGGTGACAAATCTGAGGAACTGTCCCAGATTGAAGAGTCATTAGAAGAGGTTTTGGAACTAATTGATAAGCTAAACAGTCACAAGTCTCCAGAACCGGATGGTATTCACCCAAGGGTTCTGAAAGAATTCAAATGTGAAATTGCGAAACTATTAACGGTGGTTTGTAACCTATCCTTTAAATCAGCTTCGGTACCCAGTGATTGGAAGACAGATAATATAACACCAATATTTAAAAAGGGCTGTAAAGGAGACCCTATCAGTTACAGACTGGTAAGTCTAACGTCAGTACCGGGCAACTTAGTAGAAACAATAGTAAAAAATAAAATTGCCAGACACGGAGAAGAACATGATTTGTTGAGCAAAAGTCAACATGGTTTCTGAAAAGGGAAGTCGTGTCTTACTAATCTATTAGAGTTCTTTGAAGGGGTTAACAAGCATGTGGACGGGGGAGCCAGTGGACATAGTATACTTGGATTTCCAGAAAGCCTTTGACACGGTCCCTCACCAAAGGCTCTTATGTAAATTAGGTGGTCATGGGATAGGAGGAAAGATCCTTTCATGGATTGGAAACTGGTTAAAAAACAGGAAACAAAGGGTAGGAATAAGAAGTAAATTTTCACAATGGAAGAGGGTAACTAGTGGCGTTCCCCAAGGGTCAGTCCTGGGACCAATCTTGTTCAACTTATTCATCAATGATCAAGAGAAAGGGGTAAGCAGTGAGGTGACAAAGTTTGCAGATGACACCAAACTGTTCAGGATAGTCAAAACCAAAGCAGACTGTGAAGAACTTCAACAAGATCTCAGCAAACTGAGTGGTTGGGCAGCAAAATGGCAAATGAAAGTTAATGTGGGTAAGTGTAAGGTAATGCACATTGGGAAAAATAACCCCAGTTATGCACACAATACAATGAGCGCAAATTTAGCTACAACAAATCAGGAAAGGGATCTTGGAATTATAGTGGATAGTTCTCTGAAAACATCCATACAGTGTGCAGCGGCAGTCAGTAAAGCAAATAGGATGTTAGGAATAATTAAAAAAGGGATAGAAAATAAGACAAAGAATATCTTACTTTCCCTATATAAAACTATGGTACGCCCACATCTTGAGTACTGCATGCAGATGTGGTCTCCTCACCTCAAAAAAGATATATTGGCATTAGAAAAGGTTCAGACAAGGGCAACTAAAATTATTAAGGGTTTGGAAAGGGTCCCATATGAGGAGAGGCTAAAAAGATTGAGACTTTTCAGTTTAGAAAAGAGGAGGCTGAGGGGCGATATGATAGAGGTGTATAAAATCACCTCCTCTGGGGCACCTGGCAATGGCTACTGTCAGCAGACAGAGTACTGAGCTAGATGGACCTTTGGTCTGACCCAGTATGGCCATTCTTATGTTCTTGTGTTCTTACATATAAGACTCAGATCTTGCTCCTCCCCAGTGGTCCATGTAAGCTACGGGTTTGGGTGACCACGCAGGAGATATTGAGGTTCTGCTCAGCTGCAGAGTGCCTGCAGTGCCCACACCCAGCCATGTATGTTTCTATTGATGGTGCACAGCTGCACATGCCTTTGTACACATAGCAAAACTTATTCTACACATGGATGGAAAAAAGAGTGGAAACACTGCTCCTCATATGCTGAAGGGCAGTCCAGCTATGTTTTTGGCCCTGCACCATCCCTTAGCTCCTCTAACTTAGGACTATAATTACTGGTAAGGAAGTAAAATACAAATTAATGCACATTTTAATTTTTTCTTCAAATATATTGTTCAACCCTATGTCACTCATCCCATTACAAGTGGTTCAAGATAAATTCCAGCTCTGTTAGCTTTGCTTCTGCACAACAGTTTTGTTCAACTTTCTTGTGCTTAATTTTTCATTTCTTCAGTGGAGCCAAGATTTCAGTATTAAAAATTTAATTAACTTCAGTGGATCCAGAATTTCATACCTTGTTTTCTTTGTTTACAAAAAAATAATCTGAATTTAGCAGGAAGGATGGTCAGATACCCCTCAAGAAAAAGAGTCTAGTTCTGTCTACACGTGCAAAAAACTTTGAAATAAATGGCCCTTTTTTGAAAGAGTGAGAGGAGTGTCCACACATGTAAACCCGTCTTTTGAAAAAAATCAAAAGAACGGGGTGCAGACTTCGAAATCCGAACCCTGATCCTGTATCAGGAAGATCACTCTCTTTCAAAATAATAAATCAAAAGAGTACACATGTAGACGTTCCACAGTCTGCTCTTTCAAAATACAGGTCCACCATGGCGACGATCAGCTGGAGCGCAGGGATGCTCCAGCCAGCAGCAGTGGGGCTCTATGATCCCTGTGTTTGGCTGCCTTAAAGACACATGCACCCAGGAAACCTGTGACAGGAAGCTGAGAGTGTGCTAGGAGCAGCCTGCACACATGCTCCAGCCTGATGCTCCATCGTCTGCATGGCCAGCAGCCAGCCGCCCTGTGAGTCCCACGTCCCCCGCCTCGAGCCCCTGCAAGGCTCCCAGGGCTCCCAGGGGGAGAAAAAAAAAGGGCCCCCTCCTGTATGGAGAGGGAGCTGCAGGACCTCTTCAGCCTACGGCAGGATGAGGAGGTCCTGCGTCACATAAGCGTGAAGCGGTGCAATGCCACAGCCTTCGGCTGCCTGGCAATGGGCCTGCACACCAAGGGCCACCCAAAGCGTACCGTGGAGCAGGTATGCTCCCAAGTAAAAGAGCTGCACCAGGGATATGCACCGGGCAGGGACCAGGCTGGACGTGCCGGGGCAGGACCAGCAACAACCCCTTCTTCAGGGAGCTACGGAGCATCCTGAGACCCCAGGAGAGTTCACTCCCCGTGTCTTTCCTGGACACCTCCAGGGAACAGCTGCAGCCAGAGGAGGAGGAGGAGCATCCCAGACTGGGGATCCAGGAGGGCAAGGGGACCACGGACTGGTCGAGCGAGGAGGGGGAGCTGACCATAGTGATCCCTTCCCGCTCCTCCAGTCAGGCGACCAAGGGCTGGACATCTCTGGAAGTTGCCGAGGGACCCTCTGGTATGTCCAGGGAGGGGCACACACCTACTCCAGAGGGTGGGGGCAACACAGCTGCTAGGCACCCACATGTGGAACTGCTGCTCCCGGGCCACACACAGGCCAGCCCCCACATGGGATGCGGTACCCCGTGGTGGCAGACCAGCGATGCCCAGCACCCGCCCCCAGTGGACAGCGCTGTAAGCTGCACTGGGGTGGCAGCCAGTCGGTGCCGGACAGAGCCTGAGGCCCGTGCACCACAGGCCGGGAAGGGCCACCTGCGGGAGAGACCCCTGGAATCACACCCAGGCTGGAAGGCCCGGTCCTGGGGGGGGGTTGGTGTTCCCTGGAGGGGTCAGTGTCCTTTGTGGGGGTCCAGGGGTCCTGTGGGGTGGACTCGGGAAAGTAGGCCACAGCTGGGTCCCCTCTGTTCAGGGCACACTACTGACATACTCTTCTCCTCTCCACACAGCCACATCATCCTTGGACCAGGAGAGCCCCATGCCATCCCTCAACCCAGACAGCCTGCCTGCAGCCCTTGGAGGTGTCCGGACTCCACCCAGGCAGCGCACCGTTGGGGCCATGGCCGGAGGGTCCCCACCGGGCCAAGGAAGACCCAGCCACCCAGCACCAGGCCAAGGTGGCCGAGGAGCACCTCCAGCTCACCCGAGTTGATATGGAGTTGTGGAGGGCTGAATGGGATAGACTGCTGGACACCCTGGAGGGCATTGGCCACACCGTGTGGGAGAACACAGCCACTGTGGCCCACCTTCTGACCCCCTCGGCATCTCCCCCTGCTGGCCCTGCCCCCTCTTCCCCCATCGAGCCTGCCCCCTCCACACCCACTGATTCCGGCCCCTCCACCCACACCAGGCCCACCCACCGGCAATATTTGCCAGTGCTACCAGCACCCTCCCCCCCGACCAGGGACCCCACATCCGGGGGGGGCAGGGGCTCCAGGGGCCAACAGGGTTTGTGGCCACCACCCCTGCCTGGAATGAGTGCCTTGCCCCTCTCCGAGTTAGGTTCCCCCCACCCCCTCCAAGTTAGGTTCCCCCCATACATATTTACAAACACCCAGTTTTACAAACATTTCTTTATTATTCACCACTCCATGCTGTGCTCCTCAATGGCTGGTGGGTGGTGGATGTGCGGGTGTGGTGCTGGTGGGAGTGGGGGTAGCAGGGATGGTGGGTGACGGCTGTGCATGGGATGTGGGCGTGCATGCAGGTCAGAGGTCGCCATCAGCAAAGGCCTGCCTGAGGGCCTCCTGAATGCGGTGGCCGTCCCGGTGGGCCTGGCAGATGGGGGCGGTGCCCGGCTGCTCATAGATAGAGCCAGCCGGAGGGCCCCCACCCGGGGACATAGGCATCCCCCTTTCCCACCACAATGTTGTGGAGGATACAACAGGTGCCCACCACCTGGGGCACACTGGGGACCCTGACCTCCAGCTGCTTGAGGAGGCATCTCCACCGCCCCTTTAGGCACCCGAAGGACTGCTCCACCACATTGTGGGCATGGTTGAGGCGCTCATTGAATGCCTCCCAGGTGGGGTCAAGGTGTCCCGTGTTGGGCCTCATGAGCCACAGCTGCAGAGGGTACGCCGCATCTGCCATCATGCAGAGTGGCACGGTGACATCCTCTGCCATGGGGATCTCCCTCTGGGAGAAGAAGGTGCTGGCCCCCATGCAGAAGCAGACGCTGGAGTTCTGGAAGACCCGGGCATCGTGGGTGCGGCTGGCCCAGCCCATGTAGAGGTCGGTGAACCAGCCCCCCACGTCCACCAGGGCCTGCAGCACCACCGAATGGTAGCCCTTCCTGTTCACATACTGGCAGGCACTGTGTGGCAGCGCGGATGGGGATGGGTGTGCCATCCAAAGTGCCAATGCAGTTCAGGAAGCCCGGGTCCTGGAAGCCAGCGATGGTGTTGTCCACATCCCCCAGGTGGACGACCCTATGGAGCAGCGTTACCTTGATGGCCCTGACAACATGCACAGGGGGAAGGGGGACACGTGCTCTAGTGCGGGTGTGGTGGCCGTTGCCCCCCGCCTCAGGTGCATTCTGCACCTCTTCTGTCTGGCCCCTGGCCCATGCAGCCCCTGCCCACTCCCATGCAGCACCTTGCAGGGGAGGGTTCCCTTTGCCCCAGCTCCCCCACCCAAGCTGCCCCACCTTACCTCCATAAGTACAGCCCCTATGGTGGCCTTGCCCACCCCGAACTGCTGTCCCACAGAGTGGTACCAGTCCGGGGTGGCCAGCTTCCAAATGGCAATCGCGACCCATTTCTTCAGGGTTAGGGCTGGCCGCATGCAGGTGTCGTGATGCTGGAGTTCAGGGGCGAGCCAGTGGCAGATCTCACCGAAGGTCTGCCCCGACATGCTGAAGTTCCACATCCACCTTTCTCACCCCACTCCCCTAGCACCACGCGCTTTCACCAGTCAGTGCTGCTGGGATGGGTCCAGAGGTGTTGGGGCACCTGGGAGGAGCAGCCCCGTGGTCCAAGGGGGACCGTGCAGCCACCCAATGAGCTTGGGTGCAGCTGCAGTGATGGTGCACAGTAGTGCCTGCAGGGCATCCACGATGAGGGCTTTCTCCTGAAGGAGCTGTTGCTGGGCCTCCATGGTGGGCAGGAGTGGGCTCTGCTGGGCTAGGACAGGCTGGGCCAACTTGGCTTGTGCGGAGGGGAGAGTGGAGGGAGGGGCCCTTTAAAGGAGGCAGCTGTCTGCAGCCCCGGAAGGGCTTGTCAGCCATGGGACCCCATCCGCGGCATTTCCTGCCTCCCTTCTTTCGAAAGAGGGTTTGGAGCAGTGTGGACACTTTCTTTTGAAAGACCTCGACAGCACTTCAAAAGAGCAGATCAGAACACCAATCTGAAAAATGGCAGCGGGTGCTCTTTTTTGATGGCCACTTTTTTGAATGCCGAACTTCGATTTTTGCCCTTTTGAAAGGGTGCTTACGTGTAGACACAGCTTCTATGTTTTGAGTTCAAGAAAGGCAGAAATAAGGAGGAACAACTGGGATAAAGTCAAAATAAACAAAGGGGGAATCAAAACACAGAGCCACAGCCAAGTGGTAAAGTGTTTTTCACTGATATATCAAAGTTGAAAAACTTTTAAATGAATACAAAATGAGGAATGTCAATACAGAGCTATGAAAAAATGATATAAATTAAAAGGCCTATACTAAGATTCTCAATGTTTACCCTAGTCAATTCTATTCCTTATATTAAGTTTAAGTTATTATTGTAGTAAAGTAGTTAAGATTCCCAGTGTATAGCAACTGATAAATAAGCTAGTTCATTTCTGAAGGCTGGCCTATACTGAAAAGTTATTAATATAGCTAGGTCTCTCAGGGGGTAAAATATCCACACCCTTGGGAGACATAGTTAGGCCAACCTAACGCCTTGGTAGATGGAAGAATTCTTCTGTTGACTTAGACACTGACTTTTGGAAGGGTCAACTGCTTAAGGGGTTAGGAGAACCACTTCCGTCATTATAGCGCTGTCTATACTGAAGCACTATGGTAGGCTTAGGCTGAAATTAAAGTATGGTTTTTTTTAGATAGCAATAGTTATAAAGGCTTCACAATCTGATGGTGATGGACACACTCAGGAAGGATATGATCCAGTTCCAGCCAAAGTCAATGGGAGTTTTTATAGTGATTTCACTGGATCAAACATCACAGGATCAACAAAACCATTTAGCCGTTACGGCTACTTAACCAAACCCTTGCACACCAAGTGGTGCACAGGTCATCTACAAGTCTTCTCCACTTCACTCTGTCTTTGGAGAAAACTTCTAGCTGACTCCAGGAGTATCCCATTTGTTGTCCTTCAGTCTTAGTGGATCTTCCCCATGTTGTCCAAGGTCTTCCTCTTTTGTGTTTTCCTCATGGGTTCCTCATGAAGGCTTGACATAGTATCTGAGATGATGGTTTTCTGAGAGTGAAGTCAGCCATCCCCACTTTCTTCTCTTGATTTGTGTGTCAAGTGGTTTCTGTCCTGTTCTGTTCCAAAGCTCCTCATTTGTGACAAAGTCTTCCCAGTTGATGTGCAGGACGTACCTCAGGTATCTATTTATGAATGTATATGTCTTGTGATTTGATGATGTTTCAATACAACATGTCTAGCATCCATACAAGAGCACACTCTTCAAATTTATGTTGAAGATCCACAGTTTTGTCTTTGCAGTGTTATTTGTGAACTCCAGATGGGATGGAGAGTCTTGAATGCAGCTGTTGCTTTTCCTATCCTGGCATTAATACCCTTATCTGTTCCTCTGTCTCTGTCCATAATACTCCAAGTAGATGAAGTGGTCCACATCTTCCAGGTCACCTCTTCCCATTGTGATGGGTGCTGGACTGGTTGATACTCAGCGTCATGAACATTGGCAGTCCAGTGGCCCAATGTATATAATCAGCCTCTCAGAGGGGGGATTGTGGGTTCAAGTCCACTGGGCGTTAGGCTGATTGCAACTTTTGCCCAGGTAGCTCAGTTGGTAGCGCATAGGACTCTTAATGCCATGGTTGTGGGTTCAAGTCCCCTGTGGGTTATGCTGATTGCAACTTCTACCCAGCTAGCTCAGTTAGTAGTGCATGGGATTCTTAATCCCAAGGTTGCGGATTCATGCCCATGTTGGGCAGAGGTATTTTGGAATGCGTTGTCTAGACAGGTGGTGCATTCTCCATCCCTTGAAGTTTTTAAGTCCTAGCTTGACAAGGTCCTGGATGTAATGATTTAGTGGGGGGTTGATCCTGCTTGAAGCAGGGGGCTGGACTAGATGACCTCCTGAGGTTCCTTCCAGCCATATGATTCTATGATTCCGTCTTTCCCTTGTTAATGCTCAGTCCAGTCATTGAGTCAGTTTTGTTTAGCGTTGTGACCTCTTCCTCCATGCTTCCATGTCAGTGTGAAAGGAGGGCAACATCAACATCCTCTGACTGTTTGAAAAGTGTCTACTGAATGCCTCATTAATGGGCATCTGTCGTCCTCTTCATAATCCAGTCCATACTGATCAAGACCAGGAAAGGTAACGATAGGCACCCTTGTTGCACTCCTGAAAGTGCTACATTAAATGTATCCCAAAGCTACACTGCCTTGAAGAGTAGAGGAAGGCACTCTGCCTCAGAGGGTACACCCTGCCCTTCCATCTTAGATCATTCTCCCTTACTTCCCCAGGCCCTGTGGTAGCTGTCAGTCCTGCCAGTTATGAATAAGGAATAAAAGGAAGGTCCATCTTTGTGGTGTCCTGGAACATTATGAATATGTTTGCTCTAACTCCCTCTTCTGGATCCCTTCTCTAGGCGGCATAAGGTGACAAAGGAAGGGGAGGCTTGCAGCAAGTAGATAGTTTCCTTAAAAGCATATCAATCAACTTTGCCCTCATTGGATTTACAGGCTTAATTTGTTTTCCAGTTTGAATTAAGTATCAAAGCCAAAACTAAGGGGAAAACACTAGTAATTATCTAGGGCTGGATTCTGCTCACCTTGTTCAGAGAGCAAGAAAAACAGTCTGGCTCAGTGAGATTAATTTCTGAATAATGCTAAACTCAACATGACCACAGGTGGCAGAATCTGCCATTGAAAGTCCATTTTACATACATATAAAGTAAGGCGACTAAGCTGTTTCAGTCTTAACGAACATTCAGGAAGACAGCTTTTAAGTACACATGTTTGAAATATAATTTGTTGAATTACAGTATACCCTTATGAAAGCCTGGTGCTGGTGTAGTCTCTTGACTGACATATTATTTGTACATCCATCCTTCAGACCTTCCCACACAATCTTCCACACATAAGCTATGCTATATAATCTGTCACTACCTACTAATTGTTTCCTGAGATTTTGGTGTAAGTTCAATGAAAGGTATAATTTAGCAAACAGATTTAGCAAGCAGCAGATAAAACAATTAGACTAAAAATCTTTTCTGAAAGAAGTAGCTGGCAGTACACCCGCAGTGAAGGCTGTCTTTGTAATTTAACAAACAGCTTTAGTAAGTGGCAAATACAACAATTAGAGAAAAATCTTTTGTGTGAGAAATCACTCACTAAATTTGCACATGGAAGGTACATTTGCATGAAAGTGATGTGCTCAGATTTCACTGAAATGAGAACCCTTTTTTCCATGTCCCCCACCCCCCAGCCACTTTCCTGATAAGGCTGCTAGCAGGAGGTTTTTGACAAACTTCACACTTACTAATAGGTTGAATTCAGAATGAAGAATCTGGATATATTATAAACAGTAACCATTTATTTCCATTTAAGTCCTATTTTGATGGAGATGGTGTTGGTGGTGTGTGGGGGTGAGGAGTGCAGATGGACCTGAGGCTCCACAGATGCACTGTGGATTGGGTACATGAGGACTGAAAGTGCTACAAAGGACCCAAAAGACTGTTAGTAGCCATAAATACAACAGTTTCACTGCTACTTCTCAGCTTGGTAAGGTGAATATTTGTTCCTCTTGTAGAGCAACCACAGAAGTGCCCCATTTACTCACCCTATGGGACTAGCCCTATGAAATTACTATCTGTTGCAAATGTTTGGAGTAGATATGGCAAACATTGTACATTGTCAAAATTACTATTATTGTATTTCTGTACTGAAAAAAATTCAATTATGTTCAGGTTTTGATGGGCTAGTCAATGTTGTTTTTTGTTTCCATGGCTCAAGGCAGGACACTGCTATTGATTGGAGTGAGGTAGTGAGACTATGAGTTTCTTTTTTGTTTCCTAAGCAAAAGCCTTTAATGAATTATCAAATAGCCATAATTGCTTTCAGTATTCCATCTGTGCAAAGGAACATGGGCATCTCTGAAACTGTCCAAAACTAACAAATTTAACTTAAGACACACTAACATTTGTATTGTTTTAAAACAATAAATAAAAATGCATTTGATCTGGTATTCCCAATATATTTGGAGATAAAATGATGAGAGACACACACACTTAGTCTTACTAAAAGCCTTAACTATATTATATTAGAATATCACAGAGGGATGAGACAAACACATTTGGGGTGCTGTGACATGGTTGGGGAAGGTCATGCCTCATTCAGGATGCATACACCCACCATCCTTATGGAATATGTGTGGAGTTCACTGGGTCTATTCTCCCCAACTCGTATCTACATGGCTGACCATGGGCATGCAGCTGTCTGGCCCACGGTTCAAAGCCAGTAAATTCACCCACACTCCACGGGGCAGTGAGGCTGAATGGCCAGAATCCGTAATGTCATACCCTAATCCATAGGACACTGACTTTCCAGTTAGAGGCAGGAGATGGTAGGGAGAGAGTGGATTTCCTCCGCCCAGCAGGGGGATGTGGGCCTGAGCTCTCTACTGGACCCCAGCCCAGGGCCCTGATAGTGGCTGGAGCTCCAGCTGCTGAGTCAGTGGGGAAAAGCTCCAACGGAAACATGCTTACTCATGGCTTTGGCTCACTCAGCAGATATCCATCACCTTCCCATGGGCTAGTTCCTGCCACCGGTCCCCAGCTGCAGTGTGGGTCTTAGTGTCTTCCTCCCTGCTCTGGAATTTGTCCATTCCTGGGTGTCTCCTCTCTGCCTCGGGCCTGTGTGAGCTTCTCACCATTAGCCTTGGTAGCTAACTTTCAAAACGTGTGTAGACACTCTGTGTCCTGCTACTTCAAAAGACCAGGGTCTGCCATGGCAGCAATCAGCTGGGATGCACAGATGTGTTGCTCAGCCCCTGCAGGGCTCAATGCTCTGTTCACACAGTGGCTCTTAAAGCCAGATGGACCAGGAAACCCCATGGCAGCAAGCTGGGAGCCTGCAGGCAGCAGCCATCACACATGATGCCCGTGCATACATCTGAGCGACACCCAGCAGCCCACAGAGAGGGAAGGCAACCAGCCAGCCACCTGAGTGGTCCCAGGGTTCCCCCTCTGACCGACCACCAGGCTCACAAGGGTCTGGCCAGTGGGGGGAGAAGCGTGGCCCCTCCTGGAGTGAAACCGAGATCTGGGACCTGCTAGGGCTCTGGAGTGAGGAGGAGGTTCTCTGGGTTATGGGGAGCAAGGAGGGGAATGTGGCCATCTTTGCCCAGCTGTCTGAGGGCCTGATCACCCGGCGTCACCCTGCCTGTGCTCCTGACCATGTCAGGAGTAAGGTGAAGGAGTTGCGGAAGGGTTACACCTAGCCCAGACCCTCACCACCAGGACTGGAGCCAGAACTGGGCACTAAGGAAGCAGAGTGGTCCAATGAGGAGGGGGAGTTGATCATCAATCTCCCCTCCCACACCTCCAGCCAGGAATCCACCTGATGGGCATCCCCTAACCTCAGCAGTGGACCCTCAAGTATGTATCCCACAGGGCACATACCCCCAGGTCATGGGGTGGGAGCACTATACAATACCGGGGGCCCCCCCACGCCATGGCAGACCCCAATACACCCAGGCCCAGCCAAATGATGGCCTCTGGACAGAAGCATGGTCACCAGTGCCTGTCAGCACCCGCTCTTGTGAACAGTGCCTCTCCCTGCCCCCAGGGGAGAGGGGTGGGAAAGCAGACTATGCAAAGGGGCTGCCCACAGGGCCACCGAACCCATGTATGGGGGACAGGGGATGGGGATCCAGCACCCACAGGGGTGTGTGGGCCATGGGGCAGGGGTTGGTACTCATGCCCTTTATCTCCCTTCCCCCATGTTTCCACAGCTACACCATCAGAGGGCCAGGAGAGTCTTGCCGCATCTGTGAACTTGGACAGACCCCTGCTGCCCCTCCCACCATGGCCCTACCTGCCAGCCCACCATGAGAGGGGCCCACTGGGCCTGACCACCTGCCAAAGGCTGATTTCTGGCCATACCTCCCCGTACTCTTCACTGAGGAACCCGGACAATGAGTGGGCATGGGACCCAGAGCCAGCGGGGGTCAGAGCCCTCCACCCCCAAACTGCAGTGATGGCCAAATGCCCAAGCCACCTAGGTCCCCCTCCCTCTGTATATAGTTATCCTACCTGCCCCACCATACATAGTTATCCCGACTGTGCTGTTGACAAAATACGTTCCAGCCACAGTTTTAATAGTTTGTAATACACTGTTTTATTTGTCCCAGACCTCTGTGTGCTCAGGGTAGGAAGTGTATGGCTGGTGGGGGAAGCATGCAGGAGGCCCGCCAGGGGTGGTCAGGGCAATGTTCACTGGGGCCCCCTGTTTGAAGTGCCAGTGCAGGGCCTCCCAGATGGAGATCCTGTCCTGGTGGGCCTGGAAGCTAAGGGCAGTGGCTGGCTGGTGGTAGCCCATGCTGGCCTCCCCCTCCTACCCACAAACAAAGGCCTACCCCTTGCTCTCTATGATGTTGTGTAGAGTGCAGCATGCACCTACCAGCTGGGGGACATTGAGGACGCCCAGCTCCAGGTGAGCAAGGAGGCAATGCCACCGCCCCTTCAAGCAGCTGAAGGTGCACTCAACCATTTGGCAGGCGGGGTTGAGCTGGCTGTTGAAGCACTCTTGGCTGTGGGTGAGGTGGCCCGTATAGAGCTGCATGAGCCAGGACTGGAGCGGGTACACTGAATCAGCCACCAGGCAGAGGGGCACGGTGGTGTCCCCCAGCAGGATCTCCCTGTGGGGGATGTAGGTCCCTGCCTCCAGCCATCAGCACAAGCCTGAGTTCTGGAAGACACACACATCATGGGTGCAGCCAGGCCAGCCCACAGACATGTCCTGGAACCAGCCCTGGATGTCCACCATTGCCTGCAGGACCACTGAATGGTAGCCCTTCCTGTTTATAAATTGTGCTCTGCTGTGCATCAGGGTGAAGATGGGTATATGGGTCCCAGCAAGGGCCCCAAAGCAGTTCGGGAACTCCAGTGCACCAAAGCCTGCAATGCCTGCATCCAGGTCGCCCATGTGGACAACCCTCTGGAGGAGCACAGCATTGAGTGCATCGACCACCTGCAGGAAGGGCACATAAGCACCCGTGAGGGTGTGTGGGGTGTGCCTGGCCCCCTCCCCAGGCACCCTCTCCCAGGCCCCTCACACCCTCAGTGGGTGCATGCCCAGGTTCCTTCTCTCCATCACAATGGCCCCAACTGTGGCCTTACCTACACCTAATTGAAGTCCCATGGAGCAGTAGTTGTCTGGAGTGGCCAGCTGCCAGACAGCTAGCGTGGTCCTCTTCTCAAGGGGGAGGGTGCAAAGTATCGAGGTGTCCTGGTGTCTCAGGGTGGGGGGTCAGCCACTGGCAGAGCTCCAGGAAGGTCTGCCATCAAATCTGGAAATTCTGGCACCACCAGTCAATGTCCTACTCCCCCATGACCAGTTGCTCCCACCACTTGGAGCTGGTGGGGTGGTTCCAGAGCCCTTGGAGCACACAGGGGTGGGGGCGGGCAGGAGGGCCCAATGGTCTGGGGCATCTCCTTCTGCCCCTGAGAGGGGGTTCCCCTTCCAGGAGCAGTTGGGCAGCCACTGGAGCTGCACCTAGCAGGGTGCCTACTCCCCTGGTGGCAGCCAGTAGAGTGTCAAGCTGTTGCCAGTCCATGTCCATTCCTGTGGGTTTGTGGCAGCTTTGCAGGCCTTGTGGTGTGCAGGCCAAGTGTGTTTAGGAGGGGCCCTTTAAAGGAGTGGCTTGCTGTAGTGTCGGAAGGACTTGTCCACCCTTCAACCCTGTCTGCAGCCTTTTCTGGCCTCTTCTTTCGAAAGGAGCCGCTGGTAAGTATACACTTTCTCTTTCCACATCCATTGTAGCCCCTTTCAACGTGCCGTGTGGCTTTTTCGACTTTGTTCATCAACGGCGACAGCCCTGACCCATTTGTGGCTGCTACATGTTGAGGGTAACAGAGAGAAAGCCATGCTAGTCTATATACTATCAAAAAAAAGCAGTCCAGTAGCACTTTAAAGACTAACAGAATAATTTATTAGGTGATGAGCTTTCATGGGACAGACCCACTTCTTCAGATCATAGCCACAGCTATTCCTCAGCTCTCCTCCCCTATCACCCCTCCTCTACGTACGATACATTGATGACATCTTTATGATTTGGACCCATGGTATAGAGACCCTAGAAGAATTCCACAGAGACTTTAACTGTCTGCATCCCACCATCAACTTACGCCTCAACTACTCCACACAAGAGATACATTTCCTGGACACTACAGTACAAATCAAGGATCGTCTTATCAGTACCGCACTCTACCGGAAACCCACTGAGTGCTGTACTCACCTACATGCTTCTAGCTTCCATCCTGCACACACAACTAGATCAATTGTTTACAGTCAAGCCCTTAGGTACAATCACATTTGCTCTGATCTTACTGACGGAGACCAAAAATTACAAGATCTTTACCAAATATTCGTAAACTTTAATTACCCACCAGGAGGAAGAAAGAAAAAAATTGACAGGGCCAGACGAATACCCAGAGACCAGCTTTTCCAAGATAGGCCCAAAAAAGCCAAGAACAGAACACTACTGGTCATTACCTACAACCCCCAACTCCAACCACTGCAACGCTTTATTAAAGACCTATCACCTATCCTTAAGCAGAATGCCACACTCCAGAAGGCCTTAGGTGACAGGTTTGTTCTCTTCAACAGACAACCTCCCAACCTTATGAGGATTCTCACCCACAACCACAGTTTATACCACAGGAACACCAGTCCTGGAACTTTTCCTTGCAACAGAGCCCGTTGCTAGCTTTGTCCACATATCTATCCTGGAGATACCATCACTGGACCTAACCAGGTTATTCACAGAATCACAAGCACATTCTCATGTTCCTCAACTAACATTATATGTCATCATGTGCCAACAGTCAACAGTGCCCAGATGCTTTGTATATTGGACAGACTTCAAACTCTCTCAGACAAAGAATTATTGGGCACAAGACAGACATAAAATCACCCCTGATCTACAAACCAGTCAGACAGCATTTTAATGGAGTGGGCCATTCTGTTAATGACCGGAAGGTTTGCGTCTTACTGAAGAGAATTGTCACACTACTTTGGAAAGAGAGGCTGCTGAATTACCTTTTATATTCAAATTCAACACATTAACATGTGGTTTGAACCAGGATGGGAATTTTTAATTCTTGACTCCCACACCCCCTCACCCCCTCACTTCCCTCTACTCTCTGATTTGCTCACCTTGATAGTATTTTTCTGATTTTCAACTTTGATTACTATTGTTGGTTCTCTGTGCCTTAAATATTGAGTCCGTTCTGGTATGGCTATGATCTGATGAAGTGGGTCTGTCCCACAAAAGCCCATCACCTAATGAATTATTCTGTTAGTCTTTAAAGTGCTACTGGACTGCTTTTTTGCTATTACATGTTGAAGGAGTGTCTTTTGATATCTGTCTATCTTTTGAAGTAGTGATCTGGTGTAGACGTAGCAATTGTGCCTTATCAGCCGTGTCTACATGTGCACGCCACTTCGAAGTGGCGGCACTAACTTCGAAATAGTGCCCGTCACGGCTACAGGCGTCGGGCGCTATTTCGAAGTTAACTTCGACGTTAGGCGGCGAGACGTCGAAGTCGCTATCCTCATCAGGAGATGGGGATAGCGCCCTACTTCGACGTTCAACATCGAAGTAGGGACCGTGTAGTCATTGCGCATCCCGCAACTTCAAAATAGCGGGATCCACCATGGCGGCCATCAGCTGAGGGGTTGAGAGACTCTCTCTCTCCAGCCCCTGCGGGGCTCTATGGTCACCGTGGGCAGCAGCCCTTAGCCCAGGGCTTCTGGCTGCTGCTGCTTCAGCTGGGGATCCATGCTGCATGCACAGGGTCTGCAACCAGTTGTCGGCTCTGTGGATCTTGTGTTGTTTAGTGCAAGTGTGTCTGGGAGGGGCCCTTTAAGGGAGCAGCTTGCTGTTGAGTCCGCCCTGTGACCCTGTCTGCAGCTGTTCCTGGCACCCTTATTTCGATGTGTGCTACTTTGGTGTGTAGACGTTCCCTCGCAGCGCCTATTTCGATGTGGTGCTGCGCAACATCTAAGTTGAACATCGACGTTGCCAGCCCTGGAGGACGTGTAGACGTTATTCATCGAAATAGCCTATTTCGATGTTGCTACATCGAAATAAGCTACTTCGATGTAGGCTTCACGTGTAGATGTAGCCATCTAGAGCAGGCAGTGAACATTTTTTCCCTATGGCCATCAGCCCTAACTGTGCTAAGCTGCTGGTCTTTATACCAGAGCAGCTGAAACATGCCCTGTAGGGAGGAAGGGATCTGGCTTCCTCAGCCTTCAACAAAGAGTTAACTCTCTCTCACCTAGTGCAGGCTGAGTGCATGTCATTGCAGATGTGCATGCAGCTGTAGAAAATAACTGGAAACCACAACTCTGGAGGCACACACCCTCAACTGGTATAAATTCTCACAGCACCCTCCACAGAGCTATGAGAATTTACATCACCTGAGTATCTCTGCGTCATAATTTCAGTAGTTAATAAAAAAATAGTTCTCATGTCCTAAAAGAGCTAACTATAGGCCAGACCCTTTGCTGGTTAAATTCCTGGAACTTACACAGGGTTTCAGTTATAAGTAGGAGTTTCAGCTCTCTTCCACAAAGTTTATTTCAGTGTATTGATAACATAGTTCTGAGACCAAGGCAATTTTTTTCTAGAAATTCTGAGGTGATTCAGGCAATATTTTATTAATTGTGGTACCTTGAAATAGAGATGGTAAACACAACTGCAAAACTTTCTTCTTATATCTTTTACCATGTGCAAACGCAAAGATGAGAAAAAAAAAACACAAAAACAAAAGCAAACGAAAAATAATCTCCAACCAGAGGTCTAAAGCCTAATGAAATATTTTGAAATATTCCTACTCACATCAGAGGATTTTGGATTAATCTCTGGGCCCTTGTAGTTGATTAAATTAAAATGACTAAAATTATTAACATTTGCTTTAACACGACCAGGGAACATTAGCTATATTGAACTTAGTATACACTCTCAAAGAACTTCTGTTGACCTAAGCTTTCAGTTGAGGTGGAGAGGAAAAAAAGCCTTTGAGCTCCTTTCTGTGCACAGTTAGACCTGAACATGTAATAACCTAATCACAGTACAGGCTGGTCAACACAACAGACCATTTTCCACCAGAAGGCTCAGATGGCCTTAAGGTACTGGTGGGGGCAGCTGATCAGTCCCTTTAGGCTCACAGCATGGGAGTTTTGTCTAAACAGTGCTCCTAAGAGTTGCAAGAGCTATCAGTGAGCTTTCTTCCATTTGCTGGAGGTCTCCACTCTGCACTCTTCAGGTGGCCCATAGCAAAACACAAATAGAAGAAATAGGGAAGTACAGACGCAGAACAATTGTTCCTGACGAATTCTCCACTCCTTGTTGCCCTCCTAAAGGCTGTGCCTACCCTACAAAATAACTTCAAAGTAGAGCATCTAGACACAAAATGCACCCTCCCTGATTTCAAAATAGGCTTCCCCCTACTTTGAAGTTAGGTGTCTGCACACAAGTATCCCCTGCTTCGAAGTAAGGGGCCAGGAAATGATGCAGGCATGGTGTGACATGGCCAACAAGCCCTTCCAGGCTCACAGCCAGCCGACTCCTTAAAGGCCCCTCCCAACACCCACACCCTGCACCACCTGCTCAAGGCTGACAGGCTGCAGACAGCAGCAGAGCACGTGCAGGGGAGATCAGCTGGAGACCATGCTAGCTCACACCATCCCCAAGGATGATGCCCTCTTCACCCTGGTCAGCCTGCTGGACATGCTGCTCACCCTGCTATGCCAGCAGAATGGTTGGGTTGCCTGCATGGGACCCAGCCTCCAGGCTCCGGCCCTGACCCCGCAAGCTGGCACCAGTGGTCCCATGTCATCAGCACCGAATGGTGGGACCAGATGGTGATGGAGGTGTTAGCTGTGCAATGACAAATTCATAGTTGGAAACCAGACCTGCTCACCTGTATGTTAACATTTTTTTTCCTAATAGGTCACTTTCAATCAGTCTTGTTAAAGCGTTTTTTGTCATATGACAAGCCATACCCAGAGAAATCACAAGGGTTCATTTTATATTTCTCCTTAGAGGACGCTATTTATTCCCATTTATCTTTCATTCACTAAGGATCAGTCCTTTTATTCACTGAGGATCCATGAGTGGAATATCCTTCACCGTACTATCAACATCCGTAAACTTTCACATGTGCACATGGTAGCAGTATGTTCAAGCCTATAACCCTCCCGAAAGCTGTTAATTTTGACTTGTCGACAGTAGTTGCTATCAAATTTATGAGACACTCCTTCTCTACAAGAAATAAGAAATACCACCAGAGAATGCACTTGGGTTTAAAGAAAAAAAAATCAGTAATAACAGAATTTTAGTAAAATGAGCAAACATTTGTGAATTTGGCAAAGAATTTAAGCTTATGTGCCTGCCTTCCTGCCCCCCCACCATTCCCACCTCTGCTCCCACCCGCCCCGCTGAGTCTGCCACTGCCCCCCACATAGCACTACCTCCCTATGCTACCTGCCCCTTCCTAATCCCTCCACAGACCCATACCAGCAGTGCAAGAGGATCCTGTAATCGTTGGGGCTCACAACCACCCACCCCAGCCCTGGAGTAGTGACCTCTGCTCCAGGTTGAGGACTCCCACCCCCCAAGTTGAAGTCCCACCTTGCCCAACCACCAATGTACACAGTTTGCCCCAACCCCCCGCTGTAAGTAGTGTTTGTCTGATGGTTGGACATATAACACAATTTTCAGTATTAAAGTTTTCCTTTTGCAGCACCTTGTGTCACGTTCTTTTCATGGAGAGTTGGTGAGGTGTGTGGTGGGGGGCATGGCGGGGGGATGGTGAGCAATGTATGTGCAGGGGGCAACTGTGTAGGGTGCCTGTGGGTGGGAGTCACTGTGACCTATTCATGAAGCTCTCCTGGAGGGTGTCCCAAATGCAGAGCCCATCCTGGTGGGCCTGGCAGCTTGGGATGAGGGGGTGGCTGCTAGTAACAGAGGCCAGACTCAGCCACCCTCCTGGGGAGGGGGAGAGGGAGGGGAATACCTCGCCTTTGGTCTCCATGATATTGATGAGGACATAGCACAGGCCCACCATCTGAGGGACGTTTCAGAGCCCAACCTTCAGTCACACGAACAGGCAGCAGACAGTTCAGCTACCCCTTCAGGAGCCCAAAGGCCTGCTCCTCCATGTTATGGGCCTAGATCAGCGTGGCATTAAAGACTTCCTGGCTGGGGTCAGGGTAGCCAGTATAGGGCTGCGTCAGCCAGGGTTGCAGGGGATATGTAGCATCTGCCACCATTCATAGGGGCATGGTCAGATCCCCAACTGGGAGCTCCAATCGGGGGGACATATGTTTCAGCCTCCATGTGGTGGCAGAGTCTGGAATTCTGGAACACATGGGCATTGTGTGTCCAGCCCACCCAGCTCACGTATATGTCCTGGAACCATCCCCTTGGGTCCACCAGCACCTGCAGCACTAACAAATGGGGAACCTTCTGGTTGACATAGGTCGCAGTGCTATGCTCCAGGGCACAGATGGGTATATGTATCCCATCCAGGGTGCCAAAACAGTTTGGGATCCTCGGCCCCTCTAAGCCAGCAATGACCATGTCCAGGTCTGCTACATGGATGACCTTCCAGAGCAACACTGCTTTGATGGCCATCATGAACTGTATGAGACAGAGGGCGGGTGTGACTGTGAGGGTGTGCTGGGCCATACCAGGTCCCCTCCCCCAGGCTCCCTACCCTCCGGCCCCTCCCCTCAGGCTCCCAACATCCTGGGGTCCCCAATCCCCAGGATCCCTCTCCCGGCTCCCCATGGTGGGTGCGTGAGCCAGGCTTGCCTTACCTCCATGAGCACAGCCCTGATGGTGGCCTTGCACACCCAGAATTGGTGTCCCCTGGACAGGTAGCTGTCTGGTAGTCAGCGGGAGAGGTTTTCATCTCAACCTCCCACTGCGAGGACAGCACAGAAAACTGATGTAAAGTATGTTGAATCCAGATATACAACTCCAGCAGCATAAATTGCACATCCTACATTGATTTTTCTCCCCTAGTGTAGACCTGACCTCCATTTAAATGACGGTGCCATTTATAGTCTAGAGGTAAAAAGATCATCAGAGTGATGCATCTTTTTATCACAATTTCCATAATATTAGTAACAATGCTGGACAGTTAGATCTGCCCATTAGGGAGAGAAGTCTTGGGGCCTCAAACACAATCCTTAGCAGCTGCAACCTGTGGGGCTGAAGCCCTGAGAATCTCCCAATCCCAACATCCCTCTTCAGGGAAGAAGCCCTGACCCCCACCACACTACTGCAGGCCTGAAGTCCCAGCCTCAGCAGTTGTAGCCAGCTCTCAAAGTTTTGAAAATTGTCATCTGTGGCTCAAGGGCTATTGAGTTTGGACAACTCTAATGCACAGCAAATGCAATTTCCTGTCAGTCACTACCATTCAGTGGTCTAACTTGCCTTTTGAGCTTTAGATAGTGGGGATTCTAATACTCACATTTGATCACTCTAATATTGAAATAATTATTTATTTTTACTACCATAGCACTGAGGAGGCCCACTTGAGACGAAGGACCCCTTACATTATCTGCTATAAAACACACAGAATAAAAGAGAAAAAAGCACAAACAGATAGTGACAGAAGAAGGAGTACAAGGGAACACGGAGACAATACTATGTAGACAGACAAGTCAGGCACTGTGTTTGGCCATTGTTGGAAGAGAGGACACTGGGCTAGACAGAACTTTGGTCTGACCCACTATGGCTGTTCTTATGAGTCTGTGCAGCTAATTTACGGATATGAGGAAATAAGCAGGCCTTTTTCACTTGACTATTGGAAATCACTTATTCAGCCTTTGCATTATAGATATAAAAGGACTTCATTTTATCCAAGCAATACACAAACAATGTTTTCTTATAGTTTCATTTATAGCCTGATCTAACACCTATTGGAGCCAATGGAAAGATTTCCACCGACTTTTGTGAGCACTTGAGCAGACCCTTACACTTGCCCATTTACACTGCATTGTGGACACACAGAGACACTGTGCTACCAGATCATATGCCATCCTAAAGGATCCTGAAATGGTAATAAAAACATACTGTGAACTTTATAACTATCATTGACATGCAGTTGTCTATGGTTTGGGAATATCACAAATGTGCAATATTACACAAAAAAAAAACCACATACAAACTGGTGAGAGGAAAGGAAAACTGCCAAAGCACCCAGTTGGCACTGCAGGGCTTAGGATTGGCAGAAAGTTTTTACCCACAATCAAATTTGATCAGGATGTCTCTTTTCAGAAAAAAGTAATAGATGCCCTTGGTTTACATCCCACTTCAATAACATCATCAACCTGGTGCCCTTTTAGACTATTGCTGGCTCCATTGAAAGAGAGCTACCAATCAAATCACCAGAACCATTTCCATGAGTACCTACCACAGGTATTCCTCAGCCCCCTTAGCCACCACTATGGGTGTTAGGGGTCTGGGGTAAACAGACAAAAAATAAAATCTGTCAGGAACGGTGCTTGGTCCTGCCAAGAGGCCAGAGGACTGGGCTTGATCTCCCAAGGTCCCTTCCAGTTCTATGAGATGTATATCTTATATATACCTCATCTCATATATGAGCAAGGAACTAAGCAGTCACATTGTATATGTACACATACGTGTCTGCTTAGTTCATTGCTTGGTGTTTTAAAGATGAGAAGGAGGAAAAGAAGAATTACATACATGACAAATACTATATTAATCCAGCCCAAATCAGTTCAGCATTGGAATATTGATAGTGAAACAAGAAAGAGTGGTATAACAATCAAATGGGTAAAGGTAGTTTCTTCCTATTCCCTGTACAATAAGTGCTTTTCCTCAAAGGAAGTTTTTGTCTACATGCAACCACTTTATTTTGTTGTAACTTATTATACAAAATAAATGTGTAGCCATTATCTGGAAAGGTTGTTCGACTTGTTTGAATACATTTCTAACCCATCTTTCCTTGGAAATAGATTACACCACTTAAATGGATAAATTAAAGAGTTTTCTCACTCTATTAAATTAGACAGTGCATTATCAAATCCCATGTGTATTTCATACCATCTTAGAATATCTTTACAGATAGTATCCAAAAAAAGCACATGAAAATCAGTTTAATGGACTAAATTGTTTCAAACATTGTATTTAAAAATGAAATTTGCAAAATGGAGAAAATCAAGTTGGAAAATAACCCAGTTTTCCAAAATGTTCAAAAAATAAGAAGTTATGAAGTTACAGTTATCAGATCACCATTTTAAAAGCCAGTCTTTGTTACCCAGACATATTTCATAAGCAGATTAAATTCCTATTCCAAATTTCATTTATTTATGGGGGAGGGAAAGTATTTTGTAAAGTTTAACGTTTAATAAGGAATTAATATTACATAGCAACAATTGACAAATAAATTATGACCATCAAGTCTTTAAAAAGATACTTCTAAACAATCAACATATTTATTTTAAAGGAAGACACTTTCATTCTCTGACTCCAGAGTTTCAAGTAGTATTCCAAAAAATCATGGAGCAATAAAGTATTTGGAGGCTAATTCTGGGAAATACATATGTTTGTTTTCTTTTATTTAAGGTCATTCCCTTTTGTTAGCTTCACCAAGAAGGACCTGTCCTGATTCGGAGCTCATGGGATTCAGTGGAATTGTGTGCTTGTGTATGTATATATGACATGTGTAGGGGGTCTGCCCCCAGTGAGCAGCGTGCAGGAAGAAGGCCTAAAATTATGTGCTTATTGCACATCCAAAAAGTATAGACTAACTTAAAATCAGTTCAATATCTACCCTTATATCTCTGTTAGCAGTTAAGTACATACCAGCCATTAACGAATAATATCATTACAATTTTCATCGTCTCAGATCCTCTCTGTATAAGCAGTTATATATTCAGTGGTAATATTACTTGACAAAATTGGCTTCTGTTAGTATATATGAAGTCAAAATAACAGTTTGGGTAATATTTCCCTGGAGGTACCTTATTGATGTAATACCCCAGTGTTCTTATTGCAGATTAGACAATTCTTTACCATGTGCTTACTATGGCTATGTGTGTTTCCCAGCTGTTTTTAAAAAAGGAAAGACCACATCTAACCAAGCACAGTTAGCTAAACTTTAGTAAAATAACCACCTCTACAAAAGCTCCCTACAAAAACAATAACTGAGATGTATGTTTTTATGCTCACTAATCAAAATGATATTACATCCACTGCACCCACTAGCTCACGTATAATATGCTTTCAAATTGAATCACATTATCATTGAAGACAGTGCAGCAGGTACCATAAAATCATCACTATCTGTACTGAATTGCTTCTTCCTAAGTATTTTCAAAAGCAAACACAAAACTTTGATAACATATTGTATCAAATGGAGTATGATGTGGGCTGATTTAGGACACAGAGGCAGATCCTCACCTAAAGCAAATGAACTCCGTTCTATTTAATAATGGAGCCATGAGGGAAATAGTTTTCTCACAGTCAATGTTGAGTTATTGAAAAACTTCACCAGCCCAAATTGGGGGAGGGTACTAAAATGTTTAATATTTTCTTGAATCACTAATCGAAATTTGAGGAAGGGGTTTGTTTAGATTTTAGACTTCTGCATTTTAACAACTTTTAGTATAAATTAGCTATAATTTTGAAAGAAAAGATAATTTTGAACCAATATATTAAGCTTTGATTTTCAAACATCAAAATGGAGTGTTTTGGCCATTTCTTTCTTTAAAAAAGAAAAAAAAATCAGGAAATTCACCAAAACTGACTCCATGAACATTCTTGGTTTCGACAGCCTCGGCTTATGAAATTTACTTATTCTCTGCAAAGCCTTCCTATCATTTTTGTCTGAACATTTCAAGCCAGCTTTAGTCAGTAGTTATGTCAATTTATATCAGCTCAGGATTTGGGCCACAGACTGTTTAATGCATCAGTTTGTTTATGTCCAGCAGGTGTGGACAAGAAGCATTCTTTTCAGGCCTAATGTCTATATCCGCATTTGGAAATGTTGACAATTCTGAAATCACATTTTCATTTAAGACAACAGAACTGACTCATGCCTCCTTTTGTGCCTTAACTACAGTTTGAAGCAAAATACCTAAGCATCCAGTACTTTCATAGCTTCTGAACCACGAAATATGGAGCAAATTAACATAGGAGAACACCTGCTGTAGCCATCAGCAACACATTAGCTGAAAACAACAGCAGGGATCCTGCAGCTGATCACTTCTCTTCACTAACACTGGTAAAGTAATCAACAATGATTGGAAAATTTTACAGACATTAAGTAAACATCAGTTCCTCAACAGCTACCTGTGGGATTTTGTTTTAAAAGTAGGGGCAAGTGGGGCATTAGAATAGTTTACATGCCCGAAAAACAAATGGAATTTCATTTCCAAGTAAAGATTAACCTCATTTAGTCTTACAATAATTTTAAGTAGTATTTGCCTTACTGTAGCACTTTGCAGGCTTCAGCCAAATCGTGTTCCATCGTATCAGACATTGCACGTCATCTAACAGAGAAAGTTCCTTCCCCCGCCAAGAGTGGGTGAAATTGGGCAAGATGCACAAATGGTGGGAGAAGGTAACATTCCTGTTTTGGTGAACTGAAGTCACAGAACAAGCACTCCTGTGGTACCTTAGAAGTTAACAAATTTAATAGGTTGTGCAGGTTCATGGCTAAAACCCACTTCTTCAGATGGAAATTGGAGAGGAATAACAAAATCCAGTACTGAAGCCAAAGAGTGATTTACCCATATCACAAAGGCAATCTATCACAAAGCTGGCAATTGAATTCAAGTCTCCACTGACTCTACTTTTACATAGTATCTTCCTCCAGTTTGCAGAGCAACATCAACAAGAAGCAAAAAAGACAGACATTACTGGGATTTTTATTTATTTGTAGTGCCATACCTCTTTGGTATTTTCTATTCCTGTCCTACATTTAAGTGTGTTACTGTAAATTATTCTCACTATCAGCACTAAATTAAAGGGAAGTTTTAGGCTGGGATAGAGCAGGAGTGGGAAGAGGCAGGACAGAGCTGGGGGCTTGAGGGAAGGGGATTTGAGCATCCCTGGAGCCCAGAGGGTGTTAGTATCTATGTTTAGATACTGACTGTTTCACTTTATATGCCTATAATCTCCTGTAACCCTGATCAAAAAGAATGAAGACTCTTGCACCATGCCTGTGACACAAACCCTTATTACAATAACTAATGTTGAAAGATAGTAGAACATTCCCCAGGGATGCCAGAATTAATTGGCAACCCTATCTTTTAGTGCTGCTGTGAACTGCCTCTTTCTTAGATATTTATCCATGCGCTGTTTAATAAATACGTGGTGCAGGTGTTAATGTGTTTCAATCTATTTAACTAGAAGTGAAAAACTGACTGATGATTCCCAACAATGCAACTGACAGAAAATTTTGAAAATTCCCAGTGCATAATATTGGTGACACTGTAAGCCTGTGAAAACAAGCTAATTGAAAGTGAGAAACAAAGGAGGTGTTTAAAATATTTAAAAAAATGTTTTGTACTGTTTGTAACCTTACAAACCAATATTTTTTTAAATATGATGGTGTTTCTTGTCATGCTTTTTACATGTCCAGTGTCATTCGATCACAAGCCAGACTTCTACACAAGTTTTATGTAAATTGAACTTTATCATTTAAAAAAAAAAACTTTGTAGAAATTTCAAGTCACTGAGTGTATGTATTTGGTAAACAAAGAAAGGAGGAAGAATTCTGTAAACTTGCCTCTGTTTCCAGTGTCTGATGAGAGCCACATACCAAGAGGAATTATGGGTGGGTTTTGAGAACTTTTTTGAAGTAGTCCTAACTTTGTTTCTATGAAATCAGGGGTACAAATTCCATTTTAATCAGTGAAAACAAAATCAAGTCACTGCTGAATGGATTTTCAAAATCCAAACACCACAGCTATGTCTACACTAAAGAGTTTTGTCAACAAACCTCACAGAGCATCTACACAAAATGCGTTGTGTTGACAGTCTGTTGACCAAACTTGAGACATCTGCCGACAGTGTTCTGCTTCTCTGCAGTGAGGATTAACACCTTTGTTGACAGTTTCTATAAAAAAAAATCCATGTAGACACTCCCAGGGGGGCACTCTGTTGACAGAGTTTTGAAAACCAGTGGTCCCCTGGGGAAAGAACACCTTTCAATGGGCAGGGCAGGAACTCATGGAGCTGTCAGTCCCATCTACTAGGGTATCTGCGACATGCTAACAAGAACCTCAGTAGTCCCCTGTGGAAAGAATACCATGGCTGTGGCCATACTAGCTCCTCCTTTCAGAGGGGCTGTGGTAATGTGGCACTTCATACTATGCTAATGAGTTGATACCATGGATATGCAGCCCCTCATTAGCATAATGACAGCTACACACGCTTCAAAATTGCCTTTTTCAAAACACATGCCTCTTGTAGCCAGAGGCCTTTTGAAATGGCCCCCTGATTGTGAAAGTCCCTTCTTCCCATTTGGTTTTGGAAAGAAGGGGCTTTCAAAATCAAGGGGGTCATTTTGAAAGGCCCCCGGCTACATGGGCGGCTTGAGTTCGGAACATGGCAGTTTTGAAGCACTTGCGGCCGTCATTATGTTAATGAGGCACTGCATATTCAGGAAGCACCTCATTAGCATATTTTAAAGTGCCATATTGCGATAGCCCTTCTGAAAGGAGGGGGATAGTGTGGCCACAGCCCATGAGAAAGCTGTACAAGAGCCAAAGGGATTGGTAGAGGCGCTCAGGCTACAATCACCCATGAGCATTTCAGGAAACCTGTAAATTTTCTTGTCTTCAGTGGGGATGTACACCTCTGATACAGGGGGAGGGGCAGCCCACACTGCAGCTTTGGCCAGAGCTGGTCCCCCCAGACTTCTGGAGGCAGGGTTTCCAGACAGGCTACTGTTAGCATGACTCAGGCACAAGACTTCCCCCTGGCAACAGCCAGACCCTGGAAACATTTGTCGTGCTGGAAGTCTTCCTCCCCGAGACAGCCAACCTCTGAAAATCTTTGCCATCTTCGGAGCCTTCACTGAAAGAAAGTCAGGACATGCTGCTGTCTGGAAGCATGGTCCAGACTGGGCTGCAGGAAAGCATTTTTATTGTGTTGGGGGCTAGCCACAAGGTGTGGCTGTGTGGGAATAGACCCCCTCAACTGCATGGTACCTGTGGGTAAACAGGGGCTGATTCTGTACAACTGTAAACTGCAGAATAGAAGTTTCGCAGACTTTCATACAAGCAGGACCCTCACAGCCCAGCCGCTGTGTGGTGTGGTGGTATGGAGACAGGCCAGCCCCATGGCACCAGAGGGGACTAGCCACATGGTGAGGTGGGAGCCTCCATATACAAAAGTGAAGCACTAAAAAAATCTCTGCATCTCCTGCTAAATCCTGTGCATGGAAGAAGACTTTACTCAGCTTAGGATAGGACATGTCACTCACTGTTTGATGTGTTGCTCTCTTGTCTCAAGAGCCAAGCCACCATATGATATGGCAGTGGGGTGGGGTGGGGGAGCCAGCCCTCCAGTTGGATTAAGACCCTGTCTTTCCTGATGACTCCATGGTGGAGCTCTTTTTGATGGCTAGATGCAATGACCATGCTGATCATAAAGAAATTAATTCAATTTCAAAATGCTGCGCTTTCCTACCTCCTGCACCGGTGAAGAGCATGAGAGGTGAAATCGGACAGAACATACACCTGTGGGCTATTGTAGGATTATATGTGGGACACCTCTGGAGGCCAATAAAATCAGTTTAAAGTAACTCTGTTTCCACACTGTCATTAATCTGACCTTTTAAATTTGAACTTGGCATTGCACAGACTCACATGGTCAAAGTAAGAAAATTGACCTTGGTGCCCCCTAAATTTGATCTAATGGTATTTGCAGTGAGGACAGTGCCATTGTAAAATCAAGCTAACCACCTTAAAATCAACTTTATGCTGTAGTGTAGACATAGGCCCAGGCGAGCTATAGTTCTTCTTCTGCTCTTATTAAAAAAAAAAGCAAATAAACAAAAACACCCACAGAGTTAGCTTGTGACTTGGCCACCTCTGAAAATTTTACCAGTGAGTCTTAACAAAACAATATCTTTAAATCACTGTAAATCACTGTAAATCAAAAGCAATATTGAACAGGAGATATTTGTTTGAGATTATGTTGTTGGAGTAAAAAAACAGTTGTATTTATATATCGTGTGTTCACTTAGCTGAAGTCAGAAAGTTGGAAGTACATGACAGCTGATATTCTTTATCATTCTTATTTTTTCAGGAGTACTAAGAACATTTTCAATATGAGTGAATTATTATTACTTCAGAGATTAGTTCAATCCACTGACCAAAGGGAATAGGAAAGACATATGAACATTCAAGAAGAGCAGTGCTGATCCCACTGTTTACACATGCATGTCCTAAATGTGAACAGCTCTTGCTTAGTGATTTTCTAGATTTTATTTCAGGCAGCTGAGCAGCTGCTACGTTATTGCTTCAGTTTAATTTTAATTGAATGTGCAGCTTGGAATATGTTAAAACGATCCAAATTATCTATATTAAAATTTCGAACATGGAGACAGCTCATGATCTATCAGGCATTAAAGCAGACAGAAAAGGTATATTTACTGAATAAACAAATGATGTTTCTGACCACTCTCTAACCCCCCCCCCCCCATTTTGCTTTTTCTAAATATGTGGTGCTGCACTAACAGGAAGGAAACAGCAATGTAGTAGATAGGACTCGAGTAGCATTATTGACAGATCTAGTTGGAAAATAGTCATTTAAAATTACAGCTGTGGAAAACTTGTCTGTTTCAACCCAAAATGTTTCCTTCCCTGTGTTTAGGTTAAGAAGAAAATATATCACAACAAAATACAACTCAGCTAGTTCCATGCAGTACTGTTTTGTCTTGGGTGGTGGGGCACTATGTGGAGCTATCAAAACTTGGTTCCCCTTTGTTAAAAGATTTATAATCCTCAAAACATGGCCTCATGCTTCAACATAGTAAGGAAAAGAAGTAGTATTTTCTATTTGTTTCCATTGTATTTCACACTAAATGGACATGTCGTTTTTTTTTTTTTCTTCTGGTTTGGGGATCTTGTGTGGCTTTATAATTCTGAATTCTAGGAAGAGTATTTTAAAAGCTGTCTGCTCCCCAGAACAGAGGCACACAACTCCTCCCACCTTACTGTGGGCTGGCTCACTGAGAACTGTCTCTGTAGCAATTCTTTAGGTAAGTATGGTTGCCAGGCATCCAGTTTGCGCCAAGAATACCTGGCTAGAATGGGACCCGGGCAGTTCTAATAGACACCATTGAATGAGCTTTTAAGAATATGGTTGGCAGTACAGCAGCAACAGAGGGCTAAGGAAATCTCCTTGCCTGTCCAGAGCTGCATTGGACCTGCAGACAGCCACCAGGTCCCTATGATGCCTAGATATATGAGCGGCCAGGGAAGCTCTGCACACTGCCCCCACCATTAGTGCTGGCTCCACAGCTCCCATTGACCAATGACCATGACCGATGGGACCTGCAGGAGGGTGGGGCAGTGCCTTTGGTGCAAAGGCAGCTCATGCCATGCAGTGCCATTCAGCAGCCCATGTGCCTAGAGACCACAGGGACCAGGCTGCCACTTTCCTGGAGCTATGATAAGTGCTGCTAAAAACTTGTACCTCAGTCCCCTGACCCAGCCTGGCATCACCTCCCATACCACAAAACCCTCATCTCTGGTCCCACCCTTGAGTTCTCATTCCCCCCTGCATCCCAACCTCATTCCCCTGTCTGGAACCCCCTCTTGAATCCCAAATACCTCATTCCTGGCCTCCCTGCAGAATCCACACCCCAACCAAGAGCCCATACATCCTGCTCACACTCCAAACCACCTGCCCCAGCCCAGCTAAAGTGAGAACTGAAGTCTGAACCCAGTGTTGTGCTGAATGCATCCTAAAAACTTACACTTTTTTAATAAACCACAAACATGCATAGACTAGGAAGACAGATCAAGTTTTCAAACATGTTAGCTTACACATTTTAAAACCCCTGTCTAGAGTAGTGTTAGGAATTTAAAACTAGAAGTTGTCTGGTTGTGGTCACACCCAGGCTAGAATACTTACAAGTTAAAACTCCCAAATCTTGCATTCTCTCATCCAGCAATATCTGTCATCCAGCAGCACCACAGATCTTTGAGGACCACAGAATCCTGGAGCTGGGTCAAGAGGGGACCAGCCAGACCAGTGGCAGAAGCCCAGGGCAGTGCAGCCACAGCTGGTCTGGCTGTGGCGGAGGCATGGTGGGAAGGGTGCAGAGAGTTGTGGCAGCAGCCAGGGAGTCTGGGCCAGTCGAAGAAGCAGGGAGCAGTGGCTGGGCCCGTAAGCTGGCAGCTTATCATTTGGGCTGTGCAGCTAGTCAGGGCCCCTGGAAGCCTTGACAAGGGCTATGCTCAATGTTGTGGCCCTTGGAAGCCACAACCAAGGCTGCATGCAAAGTCATGGCTCTAGGAAGCTGTAGCCATGCAGGAAGCCATGGTCTCAGGAAGCTGCAGCTGGGGAGGGATGGCTGGGGAGCCTGCATGAGGAGAAAGGAAGTTGAGAAGCCATGGGAAGGAGCCCAGAAGCAGAGGCTGAGGCAGGGGGAGGCCAGCAGAATTGAACACTGTTTGTCTGGCATAATATCTGGTGTGGGACTGGTCAGGTCCCAAGGGTACTGGACAAGGGAGGTTGAATCTGCACTTATTTTTCAAATCTAGTCAATGCCCAAATAAGTTTGTTACTCAATAGGCTGTATTAAATCATAGAGTACTATAACTTGAAAGGACCTTAAGAAGTCATCAAGTCCAGTCCCCTGCCCTCATGGGAGGATCAGGCATCATCTGGATCACCCCGATAGATATTTATCTAACCTGATTTTAAATTTTTCCAATGACAGAGATTCCACAAACACACTAGGCAATTTATTCCAGTGTTTACCCACCCTGACAGTTTGGTTTTTTTGTTTTGTTTTGTTTTGTTTTTTGGATTTTGTTTTGTTTTGTTTTGTCCCTAATATCCAACCTTAACCTCCGCTGCTGCAATTTAGGGCCATTTCGCTTTGCTTTATCATTAGAGGCTAGGGAGAAAAAAAATTCTCCATCCTCCTTGTAACACCCTTTCAGTGAAAGGTACTTTAATTTTTGTTGATGTTAGATTGTATTTATTTTCACAGAGAAAGGCACAGACAGGTAGATTCTATAAAGCAGTGGCTCTCAACATTTCCCAGCTACAGTACTTTTCTCTGATTTATTTTGTGTGCTCCCAAATTACATCTCACTTAAAAAGCTTGCTTAGAAAATCAGATATAAGAATATCACAGCACACTTTAAAAAAAAAACTTGCTTTCTTATTTTTTCCATAGAATTATAAAATAAATCGGTTGAAATATAAATATTACATTTCAGTATATAGTATGTACAATAATATTAGTAATTGTCTATATGGAATTTTACTTTGTACTGACTGCACTAGTGATTTTATGTAGACCGTTGTAAAATGTGGCAAATGAGAAGATCAGTTGATGTACCCCCTGGAAGACTTATGCCTACCCTTAGGGGTCGCTAGTTGAGAGCCACTTCTATAGACTATTATACCTGCAAAAGTAAAATGAAAAGGTATTGCAAAATGTAAGTCTACTTTCCAAGTAGCTATACACTTCTGGGCACACCGTTAATACTGTGTAGCTTTAATATCGCATTTAGGTCAACACTGTGCTTCAGTAATTAGTGATGACAGTAACACTGCAAGCTTAGGTTATAGTATTATATGTAAATTCAAATTTCAAGAGGAGAGCACATCCTATCTATCTTTAACAAAAATATATTTCTGAGTTTCTATTGACCATTCTTCTTCCTAAGAAAGATGGCTGAATTAGTGTGAATGAGATGATGATGATGATGATATTTAAAGAAGCCTAAAATCAAGGCTCTGATTAATTTTCAGACTTAAAATGAATTTTCCCACACCCTGAAAGGTGCCTTCAGTATTACAATATTAGTGCTAATTAAGTCCTCTAATGTTTAATGTTTTTTTCCTTTGCTTCTAGTATTACTGATGATTATTTTGATAGGATAATGAGCCTTGTGGATAGGGGAGAAGCAGTAGATGTGGTATACCTAGACTTTAGTAAAGCATTTGATATGGTCTCTCGTGATATTCTTATCAAAAAACTAGGCAAATACAATTTAGATGAGGCTACTATAAGGTGAGTGCATAGTTGGTTAGATAACCATACCCAGAGAGTAGTTCTTAATGGTTCTCAATCCTTCTGGAAAAGTATAACAAGTGGGGTTCCACAGGGGTCTGTGTTAGGACCAGTTCTGTTCAATGTCTTCATCAATGATTTAGATATTGGCATAGAAAGTATGCTTATTAAGTTTGCAGATGATACCAAGTTGGGAGGGGTTGCGACTACTTTGGAGGATAGGGTCATAATTCAAAATGATCTGGATAAATTGGAGAAATGGTCTGAGGTAAACAGGATGAAGTTTAATAAGGACAAATGCAAAGTGCTCCACTTGGGAAGGAGCAATCAGTTTCACACGTACAGAATGGGGAGAGACTGTCTAGGAACAACTACAGCAGAAAGGGATCTAGGGATTATGGTGGACCACAAGCTAAATATGAGTCAACAGTGTGATGCTGTTGCAAAAAAAGCAAACATGATTCTGGGATGCATTGACAGGTGTGTTGTGAAAAAGACTCAAGAAGTCATTCTTCCACTCTATTCTGCGGTGGTTAGGCCTCAGCTGGAGTACTGAGTCCAATTCTGGGCATCACAGTTCAAAAAAGATGTGGAGAAATTAGAGAGGGTCCAGAAAAGAGTGACAAGAATGATTAAAGGTCTAGAGAATGCAACCTATGAAAAAAGGCTGAAAGAACGGGGCTTGTTTAGTTTGGAAAAGAGAAGATCGAGGGGAGACATGATAGCGGTTTTCAGGTATCTAAAAGGGAGTTATAAGGAGGAAGGAGAGAACTTGTTTTTCTTGGCCTCTGAGGATAGAACAAGAGGCAATGGGCTTAAACTGCAGCAAGGGAGGTTTAGGTTGGACATTAGGAAAAAGTTCCTCACTGTCACGGGGGTCAAATAGTGGAATAAATTGCCAAGGGAGGTTGTGGAATCTCCATCACTGGAGATATTTAAGAACAAGTTAGATAGATGTCTGTCAGGCATAGTACTTGGTCCTGCCATTGGAGCAGGGGGCTGGACCTGATGGCCTCTCCAGGTCCTTTCCAGTCCTAGTGTTCTGTGATTCTCTGATTCTATGATGAATGAATCTCAAAGGAGATGCAAGTTCCATGTGGGTTTGAATCCAAATGATGAGATGGCTAAGTTTATCCCTGTCCAGGATACTAGGGCCACTTCTACACATGCACAATTTTTCAGAAGACGATCCTCCAGAAGACAGCTTCTGGAAGATTGTCTTCTGGAAGATCACATCTACACGTACAATGCAGTCCGAAAGAGCTGCTCCTTCTTTCGGAAGACCGTGTCTACACATGCACAGATGCTCTTCGGGAAGAACAGGGCATGAAATGCTGTGGACGGGGTCACATGGCCAGAGAGCTGTTCTGAGGTCACTGGCCACATGGCCCTTTAAAGGTCCCCACCCAAAAAGCCCCTCTCTGCACAACCTGTTGAGGCCCGCCATGCTGCTGCAGCAAGGCTGAGCCAGGTCCCTGTCCTGACTGCACCAACCAGTAGGCATGTACCCCCCAGCAACTGCAGACCAGTGGGGTTGCCCTGACCTAGCCACCCTCCTTGGCCTCGTGTGGAGACAGAGACCCCAGCCCATGTGTCTCAACCCCAACACCACCCCTGCCAGGCCCCTCACAGGCTGTCCTGCAAGTCTGGACCCACACCATCAGAACCGACTGGTAGGACAGGGTAATCATGGGGGAGTGGAAAAACAAGCACTGGCTGCAGAATATCCAGATGAAGAATGAGACCTTTCCGGAAATCGACAGGTGGCTCACCCCCCAGCTTGGAAGGCAGGACACCTAGACGCAGCAAACCCTCTCCGTGGAGAAGCGCATGGTCATTGCGATGTACAGCTACCAGTCCATCGGGTAGCAGTTTGGAGTGGGAATGTCCACCATCAGGGCAGTCATCCTAGAGATAAGCCCTTCCCGAGGTGCCCTGTAGCAAGGGAGGGGAATGGGGAAGGGGGCGGGAGCACATCTGTCCACACCCACAAGTATGCTTGCTCTCTGTCCCCTGCAGGTCATGGGAGCCATCGATGATGTGTTGGTACAGAGGCTGGTGTGCATCAGGGACCTGGGCAGGGTTGTCAAGGGCTGCACCGAGCTCAGGTTCTTCCACTGCTTTGGGGCGATCAATGGGATGCATGTCCCTATCAGGGCCTCAGACCAGAGCAGTGGCTGCTACCTGAACCTCAAGAGGTAACACTCCATTGTGCTCCAGGCAGTGGTGGACTTGCGGGGAGGTTTACTGTCATATATGTGGGCTGGCCTGGCAAAGCACATGATGTGCACATCCTCTACAACTCCATCTTGTTTTGCTAGATGGAGGCTAGAACATACCTCTCCTAGTGGGAGCATGCAGTCAGGGAGGTCACCCTGCTCCTCGGCCTTGTGAGCAACCCAGCCTACCACCTGCAGCCCTGGCCAATGTGCATGTACATGGGCCACCTCACCCCTTCCCAGGATCTGCTCAATGCCCGGCTCACATGGACCTGGTATCCGGTTCCTTTGGCTGCTTGAAGGTGAGATTTAGATGCCTCCTCACACACCTCAGTGTGGGTGTGGAGAACATTCCCCAGGTTTTGGCCGCATGCTGTGCCCTCCACAATTGAACCAAGGAGCATGAGGGGACCCTCCCTCAGGACTAGATGGCAGAGCTGGCCCCCCGATGCCAGCAGCCCACCATGGCCCCTGACTGGCAGCTCAGCCATGACCATGAATCCAGGAGACATTTGCCTGAGGGGAGTACTGGCCCTCCCAGCCCTCCCCCAGAGCCCCCCAGCCCCTCCCCTCACAGCCCCCCCAACCCGTACATTTCCCCAGACTCACCAGGGACATGGGGGATACAAACTGTAAAACCTGTATATAAACCAAAATATAGAAGCATAGGAAACCATTCTATATCGTAGTAGTTGGGAACCAATAAACATACATGTGTAAACTAGAACCTGCATAACTATATATATGGGGGCCAGGGAACAGGGGTATAACAACTTGGATGAGGAGTAGAACAGTGATGGAGAGGGCCTTACTCAAGGGATGAGGTGGAGGGCAATGAGCCCTGACACCCATGGGTGCCTCTCCTGTCCCAGATGCATGGTACCCTCAGTGGCATTGGCTGGGGGGGCGAGGGTGGCTGGGGGTGAGGGTTGCTGGGGTATCAGTTGCAGGGGTAGGGGAAGCTGAGGACGGGTGAGCCTTGGCCCCAAAAATGTTGTGGAGCATCCCTACCACCTCCCGCCACTTGTCCTGTCACCAGTTTAGTTCAGACTCATCCAGGGCAAACCTCCTCTCTGCCAGTGCATTCCAGTGCCAGAGGGTGGCTGATTAGGCTGCGGCCTCCACATTATGGCTCTGGTATCTGGCCCTCTGGACCTGTGACCACTATGCTGGGGCTGGTCGGGGTTCAGATGCTGGACTGGTGTGCTCTCTGGCCTGACAGTGCTGGCAGGCCCGGGTTCCTCATCCTGGTTTCCCACCCCTCAGATGGCACTTCTATAACAGGCTGTCAGAGGGAGAGAGTGGGTTCAGAGGCACAGCTGGACCTTGGGTCCCATGCCCCCAACCTAGACCCTAAGGATGGGTGTGTACTGGGGAAGTCCCCAGTGTTGTCTCCCTTGTTCCCAGCATGCTAGCCTATAAGGCATAAAGGCATGGCAGTGGTGCTGTCAATGGTGCCTCGCACCAGGAATGGGCTGCTAGTAGTGGTGGTGGGGTTTCGGGAATGGGGAAGTCCCTGTCTGGGGAGCTGGTGGGCTGTGACACCTGAGTCCCTGGACGTGCTCATGAGGCTTTCTGTTGAAGAGCGTGCAGGATGTCACCTGTGGCCCCATGCTGCATTCTGGGATGGGCCATCTGGGGTCTGGCCATCACAGTGGGACCTAAGTATGTCCCACCCCAGGGATGCATCATAGTGTGCTCTTACTTGAGGTGGTCTCGAACAGGTTGGGTGATACCTGGCTTGACATTGTCTGGCTGCTGGTGGCAGAGGACAGCTCAATGATTAGCGAGCTCTCCAATGACTCCCCACCAGATGGGACATCCACGTCCTGTCCGCTGGGCACTGATGCAGGACCTGCCTCCCCTCTGGTGCGGCAGGGGACTCTGGTGCAGCTGTCTCCATGGTGATGTGGGGTGGGGAGGTGTTGTCCCCTGCCAGGAGGTCGTACAGCTCCCGGAAGAAGGGACAGCTGGCTGGGCCCGGGCAGACCAGCAGGCACTGTCCCAGGCCCACAGGTACCCCTGTTATACTTCACCTTACACCAGACCTGCTTGGGGGTCTGGGAAGGGTGGCCTTGGGCAGCAAGGCCCTAGGCAAGGCATGCAAAGATAGGAGTATCCCTCCAGTACTCTGTCATGTCCTGTAGCACTTCCTCACCATGCCAGAGCCCCAGGAGGTCCTGAAGCTCTCACTCCATCTAGGAGGGAGCCCTCCATTTGGAAGCCTGGTTGGGGTTCTGGGTGCCCTGCTCTGGAGGGTGTGGGGTGCTGGCCTGCTGGCCATTTGTAGGGCTTGGGGCTCAGTGAGTCATGCAGGGTCTGGGGGGGGCGCGTGTCTGGCAACCCTTCACATGCTGCCTGCTTCCATGTTCTCAGCTTTCTGCCACAGGGTCTCTGGATCCTTGCAGCTTTAAAAGCAGCCAGACCCAGAGACCACAGAGCCCCTCTGGGGCTGCTTGCAGCATCTCTATACTCTGGCTGGCTGCTGCCAGGGCAGACCACTTCTTCTGAAAGATACATTCCGTGAGCATCTACAGCTGCTTCTTCTAGAAGAATCTTCTGGAAGAAGGCACTCTTCCTCGTTTGGAAGTGGAGTAAGGACTCTGGAAGATGTGGCATGTTCTTCCAGGTTTCTTCCAGAAGGGCACCTTTCATGTGTAGATGCTCCACAGGTCTTTCAGAAGAAGCCAGAAGGTTGTGCATGTGTAGAATCTTAAGCCACTTCTACAAGGAAAAAAAGCACTTCAAGGATGGCTTTGCTCTAGACACAATATCATGGCAGTTTCCCACAATCTCCTCAAAACCAGACTTCTACATTTTTACTCACATTACTACAATCTATAATTCATTGAATTGGTTTAAACTTCAGGAAAAAAAAACAGTTTAAAGGCCTTTATTTTTTCCAGATTAGCTTTCTGCTTCATAATATTGGGACAGATTTAGAGAATATTTCTATCTGCCATCACAGTTAGGTGCTGGTCAACGTCTAGGAATCTGACTGACTATGGTTGCGTCTACACGTGAAGCCTACATCGAAATAGCTTATTTCGATGTAGTGACATCGAAATAGACTAACGTCTACATGTCCTCCAGGGCTGGCAACGTCGACGTTCAACTTCGACGTTGCGCAGCACCACATTGAAATAGGCGCTGCAAGGGAACGTCTACACGCCAAAGTAGCACACATCGAAATAGGGATGCCAGGCACTGCTGCAGACAGGGTCACAAGGCGGACTAGCGCTTCCGGGGCAACAGCTAGCTGCTCCCTTAAAGGGCCCCTCCCAGACACACTCAGCCTGCACAGCATGCGGTCTGAGGAGCCATAGGCACAGAGACCCCGGGAGACGCAGGCATGGACCCCCAGCAGCAGCAGCAGCAGCAGCCAGAGGTCCACCCAGCCCTCCCGGCAGGAGCAGGGCTCGCCCTGATCCATGCCATGCGGGAGGCAGCTGAGCACCTCCTTGCTACAGCGGAGGAGGAGCTGCCCCCAGGGCAGCAGGGATCAACCCCCAACCCTGCAGCACCCTGCCCCCCCGGGCCTCACACGCCGGCGGCTGTGGAGCTACCCCACCAGCACCGACTGGTGGGAGCAGCTGGTGCTTGAGGAGTGGGACGACGACCGCTGGCTCAGGAACTTCAGGATGAGCCGGCAGACATTTATGGAGCTGTGCCAGTGGCTCACCCCCGCACTCAGGCACCAGGACACTGCCATGCGGCATGCCCTCCCTGTGGAGGAACGGGTCGGCATCACTGTCTGGAAGCTGGCCACTCCAGACAGCTACCGATCTGTGGGATAGCAGTTTGGTGTCGGCAAGGCCACCATCGGGGCTGTCCTCATGGAGGCAAGAGGACCCACGGGGGGAGGGCAGGGCAGGGGAGGGGGACCCGGGCAGAGGAGGGCAGGGGAGGGCAGAGGAGGGCAGAGGAGGGGAGGGCAGGGCAGGGCGGGGCAGGGCGGGGCAGGGGAGGGCAGGGCAGAGGAGGGCAGAGGAGGGGAGGGCAGGGCAGGGCAGGGGAGGGCAGGGCAGGGCAGGGCCATGCACACCCTGCTCACCCCTCATTGGTGCTCTCCCATGTGCTTTCCCTGCAGGTTGTGTGTGCCATCAACGCCATGCTCCTGCACAGGCTCGTGAGGCTGGGGGAGCCAGATGCCACCATCGCCGCCTTTGCCACCCTGGGCTTCCCCAATTGCTTTGGGGCTCTGGATGGGACTCACATCCCCATCCGCGCCCCGCATCACAGTGGAGAACGCTACATCAATCGCAAGGGCTACCATTCTGTGGTCCTCCAGACCTTGGTGGACAGCCGGGGACGTTTCCAGGACACTTATGTGGGCGGGCCTGGCAGCACCCACGACGCCCGGGTTTTCCGGAACTCGGGCCTATGCCGCCGGCTGGAGGTGGGGACCTACATCCCCCAGCGGGAGCTCCCTGTGGGGGACACCATCATGCCCCTCTGCGTCATCGCAGATGCGGCATACCCCCTCCAGCCCTGGCTCATGCACCTGTACATGGGCCATCTCTCCGCTAGCCAGGAGCACTTCAACCAGTGCCTGAAACATGCGCACCAGGTGGTGGAGTGCTCATTTGGCTGCCTGAAAGGACGCTGGAGATGTCTCCTCACCCGCCTGGATGCGGGCCCCAACAACATCCCCCTGATTGTGGGTGCCTGCTGCGCCCTGCACAATTTGGTGGAGAGCAAGGGGGAGGCCTTTTTCCGGGGCTGGGCTGTGGAGGCCGGCAGGGCCGACGTGCAGCCACCCGCTGCCCCCAGTCGCCAGGTGGACCCCGAAGGGACCCGGGTCTGGGAGGCCCTGCGGGCCCACTTCGATGATGAGGCTGCAGGGTGAACTCTGCCAGGCCCCCCCACTGCCCACCCCTTCCTCCACAACACTCCCTGCCCCAACGCCCACACCATGGAGCACCCAACCACACACCCCCACACTTTTCCTGGACAAATGACAGCACGCACTTGTGGCTGAACTTAAACTGGTTTTTCTTTGAGAACTTTGTTTTTTTGGAACTAGAATTAAAACAAGAACAAACCATATACAAGATGTGTGTAACAAAAGTAATGTGTACAAAGAAAACAACAGTAATAAAAAACTTTGTTCACTAAAAAGAAAACCAGGGATGATAAAGGGGAGAACTATTTACATGGGGGGGACGGGGCAAAGGGGGGCACAAAAAAAGAGAACTGCAACTGTCCACCGTCCTTTTTTAAAAATCAACTATATACAAGGGGGGGGGGACACGTCCCGAGCCCCACGCCCCTAAAGTCCGGCACTGGTGGTGGGCGGTCGGGAGCCCTGCCACGGCCGCAGCCCTGTCCGGGGCTGGCTGGGGGCAGGGCGGACTGGAAGATATGCCCGGCGAGTCTCAGCTGGCTCCAGGGGTCCCTCGGCGGTCTGGCCCTCGCTGGTGGATGGCGGGGCGACGGCGGACAGGACGGCGACGAGCGGAGCAGCAGGTGGTGTGGCGGGTGGCGCAGTCAGGGCGGGCGCTGCAGCGGCTGGCGCGGCATGGGGGGCCAGGTAGTCAACAAGGTGGTTGAAAGTGTCCATATAGGCCCCCCATGCCTCTTGGCGCCAGGCCAGCGCCCGCTCCTGCAGGTCGAGGCGGCGTTGCTCCACCCACAGGCGCTGCTCCGCCACCTCCAGCTGCCGACGGTGGATGGCCAGCAGCTGGGGGTCCGTCGCCGTCGGATGGTGGTGGTGCAGGGTCCGCTGTCTAGCCCGCTGTGGGGCTGGTCGGTCCTCAGCCAAGGGGCTTGCCTGGAGCGATGGCCCCGGAGGGGTCTCCGGGACCACTGATGCCTCGCCGGCGCTCTCTTCCGGTCCTTCCGATGGTGCAGCTGCGGGACACAGGAGAGGAGGAGGGGAAGAAGAATGCAGACAGGCATTAGTGTGGGCCCCGAGCCGTGGCCTTTGTCCCACCAGCCCTGTGCTGCAGGTTCCCCATCCCCATCCCCGGGAGATGCTGCTGTGATGGATGGGGTTCAGGGGTCCCCCTGCACTGCACCCCATCCCCTGGTGGGAGCGACTCTCACTTCACTCCGCAGGGTCTGACAGGAGAGGTTTCTTAGGCCACAGATGCCCAGTTTCTCCCAGGAGTGACAGCACCAGCTGTCAGAAGAGATAGTCCTTCCAAACCGTCCTGGGGAGAAGACCCCAAGGGGTGCCCCTCTGGGGTGTAGTTTTCCCACTCCTCAGGCTGGCTGCCTTCCAGCTCTCTCTTCCCCTAGCCTCTACCTGTGGCCCCCGCCCCCCGCCCCCCACCCCGATTCAAAGCCAGCTCGGCTCCTCCCTCCTCTTTGTCCAGAGCAGAGGTGTCACCTGCCAGCTGTAGCCCCACGATCATCCTTTGCCCCTGGGAGCTATTCGGCTCTTGTTGCTCAGACTAGTCTGAGTCTCCCTTTTACACTCCCCCACTCCATCACATGCTGCTGCTGCTGCTGCTGCTGCTGTGGGGTGTCCCATCCCCTCCTCCCGGGGGCCCCTCGAGGTTCCGCTCCCCCCTGCTCCGGGGATGGGGCATGGCACTGTCGTGCGGGGTTGGGGGGGGCAGGGGCTGATGCACTGCTGTGAGGGACATGGCCCTGCTGTCCTTGGGGCCATGGCCATGTGAGCATGTGGGGGGCCCTGGACACATATGTATTGCCCCCGCCCCTCAAGCCCAGGGGTGTACACCAGAAGGGGGTACATACCTGTTCGTCCACTCCCACGGTCCGGAGATCCCCGGGGGTTGGAGGCCCTGATGCTGCTCCAGGATGGCAGGAGGAGGATCTGCAGCCCGGATTCTGCGGAGGAGGAGCCCCCCTCCTCCTCCTCCTCCTCTTCCTGCCGCGATGGCCCGGGGGTGGGCTCCGGGGGGGGCCCCCGGGGTGCAGGGCTTACCTCCAGGGCAGACTCCGGCTGAAGGGCCTGCTGGGGCTCGTTGGCCGAAGTATCAAGGGTGGCTGGAGGGGAGGAGATGTGCCGGGGGCCCAGGATGTCCCTGAGCTCCCTGTAAAAGGGGCAAGTGATGAGGGTGGCCCCAGATCGGCCAGCCGCATCCTGGGCCCAGGCGTAACCCTGCCGCAGCTCCTTAACCTTACTCCTGACATAGTCAAGAGTGCGGGCAGGGTGACCCCAGGCGGCCAGGCCCTCGGCCAGCCGAGCGAACGCATCCGCGTTCTGCCTCTTGCTCCCCATTACCTGGAGCATCTCCTCCTCACTCCAGAGCCCCAGCAGGTCCCACAGCTCAGCCTCCATCCAGGAGGGGCCCCGCTTCCGCTTGCCAGCCCGGCTGCCCGCCTGGCTGGGCTGGCTGCCCTGGCTCCCCTTGGGGGGGGTCCCCTGGGGGAGCTGGGGGGGCTGCCGGGCGACCATTGATGGTCCTGTGCCTGCTGTGGCTGCTGAGGGACGTGCAGGCTGGCCGCGTGTCTGAGCTGTTGCCTGCACGTTCCCTCAGCTTCCTGCACAGGAAGGGAGGGGGAGGGGACCTTTAAGGGGCTGCTCCATGCGGCCACCATTGAGCTGAGGGGCTGGAGAGAGCGTCTCTCAACCCCTCAGCTGATGGCTGCCATGGAGGACCCCGCAATTTCGAAGTTGCAGGACGTGCAACGACTACATGGTCCCTACTTTGATGTTGAATGTTGAAGTAGGGCGCTATCCCCATCTCCTGATGAGGATAGCGACTTCGACGTCTCGCCGCCTAACGTTGAAGTTAACTTCAAAATAGCGCCCGACTCGTGTAGCCGTGACGGGCGCTATTTCGAAGTTAGTGCCGCTACTTCGAAGTAGCGTGCACGTGTAGACACGGCTTATGAGAAACTTTTATGTTCCTTTTAAATTATCTTGTAAAGGCATGTTCATACTAGAAAACACATGTTAACACATTAACTTATTGATTCCTGGATATTACTTTAAACGTATGCTACTAGTTAGTCAACATCAAAACTAGTTTCAGGACTAGGGATCATGTTGATTAACTAACATCTTTGGAAGTATAACTTGCTTTGTACTTTTGTTAACTTTCTAACTTAGCATAAGCGATTGAACAATGATAGCCTTGTCATAATGTCTTCCTCTTGACAACTCCTTGACCTCCATTTCTGTTCCCATTTTTTCATAGTAGTTTCTCTCTCTCTCCTCATTCTCCAAAGATTTTCAAACAGGAATTACCTTAGGAAAACATGAGAGTATCTTCAGTCCTTTCCCATATAGATGAGTGTTCAACAACAGTAATTTCATTCTCTGTGTGCAGGTGTACAAAAGAAAAAAATGAAGAAATTTGCCTACAACTCTTTATAACTCAAGCACTCTCCTTCCTTTTTGACTTCCACATTAATGCCATCCAGTTCTGATACTAAAAATCATGTGCATACAATTTCTCCTATTTTTGTTTCGGACAAAATTGTGGTGAGTCACGTAAGTCAATGGCAAAAAAAGTCTAATTGACCTCAGTGAAATGAAGATTTCATTAATTAACACCAACTTACTTTTAAGAGAAAACTCTGAACAATAGGTAATATGCAAACTTTAGCACCCCATCCCAGGAATCATTGTCTCTTCTGAGGCACGGTTCCAACCCTGCTCTCTCACCTTACATTGTGGGAGATGGCAGTAATTTGCTTGTGACCTATACTAACAAATTGACACCCTTTCCACTGGCTTATTTGCACCAGCCATCATATGTGTGATGACCACATGCATCTGATGAAGTGGGTCTTTGCCCATGAAAGCTTACGCTCCAAATAATCTCTTAGTCTATAAGGTGCCACAGGACTTCTCGTTGTTTTTGTGGGTACAGACTAACATGGCTATCTCTCTGATTATTAACAAAGGGACCAGAATTAACATCTACAAATAATATGTTTTTAGAGAAGTGTTTCCCAGTGTTTAGCCCCAAGGATAAGTCATATTTCTCAGTGGTGGTTGAGCAGTATTGGGAGACCGCACCATCAGAAACAAGAAAATAACTCTCACTTCCTATCAATTGGAAGCAGAATTCTATTTTGGGGCTATGGAGAGCCTTCAAGAGCACTCTTCCAGCATACATTACTATTCCTACAGAAATCTCAAATACAGCTGCACAATACTTAAAATCTGAGCTATATCTTTGCCTGCTGCTGGAAAAAAATGTTCAAGCCAGGTCAGGAAAAGCAGTGCAAAGATCTGGTAAACTGCTCCCATTACAATTCTTCATTCATGGGTCCAGCTATGTACTGGTGAAGGCCCTAGGGATAAACAAAAGAAGCCTGAAGACTGCTTAAAGTATACAAGAGATAGCCAGATGCAAAAGATCACCAACCATATTTTACAATCCAGCAATACATCATATAGGGACAACAATGATTAGCTGGCACAGTTCTAAAATATTTGAGCTTTGTTTACTTTATGGCTTGTGGTTCTACCACTATTAGTAGAGGTGCACCATGAGAAATTCCTACTCTAACATGCTGTAGTATAGTACTACTTAGAGTACAGAAAGGAGCCATTGTGTCAAAGAATTGATTAGTTCATTGATGGAATTATAATGAAAATACTGTAAGGACATGGCTCTGCTGTCATGATTAAGGTTTGAGGCTTTTTGGAATGTAGCACTGTGTATTACTTTCTCTCTAAAAGCAGCATTAGTAAACCTCAGCAGCAATAATGAGGACTCCTGTGGCACCTTAAAAACTAAGGCTGCATCTACACCACTTTCCCCTTTCGGAGGAGGAATGCAAATGAAGCAGTGATTTACAAATCTCACATTTTATTTGCATAATGTTGCATAATCACGTTTCCAGAAGAGGTTTTTCCAAGAGCAAAACCAGCTGTGCAGATGGGGCTCTTCTTGCAAGAATATTTCTTCCTGACACAAAATAGGAAGAAGGGTTCTTTCAAAAAGGGTTTTTTTGTTTCCGTAAGGAATCCCATCTACACAGCTGGTTTTGCTTTTCAAATAGCCTCTTCCAGAAACGCAATTCCACAAGATTATGCAAACGAAGCACAAGAGTCATAAATCAGCGCTTCATTTGCATTTTTGATCTCCTTTATTTACATTCCTCCACCAAAAGGGGAATGCTGTGTAGACCCACCCTAGCAGATTTATTTGGATATAAACTTTGAAAGCATCTGAATAAATGAGGTTTTGCCCATGAAAGCTTATGCCCAAACAAATCTGTTTGTTTACTTAAGGTGCCACAGGACTCCTCATTGTATTTGTGGATTAATACAGACTCCTACAGCTACCCCACTGATACTTATCAGCAGGAATGCACATAGATTCAAACTGTTAATTTAGTAATTTGGTTTCTATGATGGAAGAGGGAGAGAAACTATGGCAAATGTATCTTTGCTTTCTTGTCTTAACAAAAGAATGGATATTTAAAAAAATAAGTTTTTGAAGATGGCAACATTCAACCTAGTCGTACAAAGTGTGACACAATCCAAGAAATACATTCAGTGCAGGGTCTAAATCCCACGGCCAATGAAGCTAAAGGGAGTGAAACTATGTATTTTAGTGACATTAGATTATGCCTACTTTGTACAATAGAAGAAATAAGCCAACTTTTATACTGAACAATTTTTATTTTGCAAAATCTTGCTGTTCCTATTATATTTTTTGTTTTGACTTGTTCATTTTAATGTGATTCTCTTCCAATTTGGCTCTGGAGTAGAAAACATTACAGCACATGCACATGCAACATCTATGGAGATAAAACATCATATGCTTTCTTTCCTGTTTATTTCTTATTCATGTTAATTAAACATTTTCTGCGCAACATGATAAAATTACCTAGCCCCAAGCTATAATCATTGTTTTTAGAAGCAGGGAAATCATAAATTCTCTCAGTGCTTACTCTAAAACTTGTTATAATTTTTGGTGGGGAAAGTTTGCAAGCAATAAAGTAGTAACAAGAAATAGATAACAATCACAAACAGTGACATAAACTATTGTTAATTTGCAGGCCATATTCCTAATGTACTTTTAAATCCAGTCATCCTTCAGTGAGCAACAACAACAACAAGAAAGAATAAAAGGCTACTTGGTTACTTCCTTGTACATAACAATACTTTACCTGCCTTCTCTTTTCCCCCCACTTCAGTAAACATTACATGCCTTGCTAAAGATTAAGTGTACATGAGTAAGACCATTTCTCCGATGGTATTACACCCTCAAGGCTAAGTTCTAAGGCCGTTTGAGTGGCCTGAAGCAAGTTGTGTTGTTAGTGATGTATAACATAGTAACTATCATGGCTATTGCCACTTTTAACCAACATATACTTCTAGCTCACTCTCACACATTCAGTCATATGCTCACCTGGCTTTAAGGCAGGAGAAAGGAAAGGGATTTGAACAGTTAGAGGAGTAAGAGGGCAAGTGGAAACACAAAGAATCTGGAGTCCAGACTGACACAGACAAATTGGAAGACTGGGCTGCAAGAAATCTGATGAGGTTCAATAAGGACAAGTGCAGAGTCCTTCATTTGGGCTGGAAGAATCCCAAGCATTGTTGCAGGCTGGGGTCCAACTGGCTCAGTAGTAGTTTTGCAGAAATTGACCTGGGAGTTGTAGTGGATGAAAAGATGGACATGAGTCAACAGTGTGCCGTTGTAGCCAAGAAAGTTAATGGCATATTAGGTTGCTTCAAGAGGAGCACTGCCAGTAGATCCAGAGAAGTGATTATGCCTCTTTATTCAGCTTTGGTGAGGCCGCATCTGGAGTACTGTCTCCAGTTCTGGGCCCCCAATTATAGGAAGGATGTGGATACACTGGAGACGGTCCAGCTGAGGGTGACCAAAATAATTAGGGGGCTGGAGCATATGACTTATGAAGAAGGGTTGAGGGAATTGGGACCGTTTAGTCTGCAGAAGAGAAGACTGAGGCAGGACTTGATAACAGCCTTCAACTTACTGAAGAGAGTCTGCAAAGAGGCTGCAGAGAGGCTGTTCACAGTGGTCACGGATGGCAGAACACAGAACAATGGTCTCAAGGTGTGGTTGGAAAGGTCCAGGTTGAACATTAGAAAAACTTCTTCACTAGGAGGGTGGTGAAGAGTTGGAATAGTCTGCCCAGGGAAGTGGTGGAGTCTCCATCCCTGGAGGTGTTTACGTCTCGGCTCGACAAAGCTTTGGTGGGGCTGATACGATGGGTTTGATCCTGCTTAGAGCAGGGGGCTGGACTCAATGGCTTTTTTAGGTTTCTTCCAGCTCTATTGTTCTATGATTCTATGATGATTCTATGGAGGAGAAAGGAAAAAACGTGAGGAGGATTAAAAGTGAGATTTAAAAGAAGAACAAAGACATAAGATCTGGTGATAAACCAGAGTTCTGATTAATATGCTGGTTTCAGCTGGAGGAGACATGAGACCAGTTCCTTTGGGTTCACAGACAGACAACCTCTTTGATAATACCTGACCTCTCCTTTTCCTCTACTTTCAGCTTGGACAATTGTCTTTGAAATAATGTGTTCAGAATGTAGGTGAGACAACATATGTTTAAGGAAACAAGGATTTCTGCAAACTTTGGCAATGAAGTAGCTGGGAATTTATTTCCATTTTCTTCAGTAAGTAATTTAGATCATGTTATAGTAATAATATCAGGTACATTGAGGCATAGGTATAAATGGCTAAAAAACTAGGCACTTCAACTGCTTTAAAATATGCCAGGGGAACAAACACAGACTTAATTATCAAAAGGGTCTTAAAGCCACTTTAACAATTCTGAGTCATGTAATGCCAATGATCCTTTCATCAGCAATTGGCATTCATCCCCTATCATTATTCTGATACAAATAAAAATCTGTTTTCCCTTATGGTGAAACACAAGCAAAGGAGCTGATGCATGGATTTTTGTTTTATACTATGTTATCTTTTACAAAATAATGTAGAAATATAAAAAGTGTCCAAAGAAATTTATATATAATGCTTTCTTTGCCCTTCATTCTGACTATAATATCAAATGCCAAAATAAAAAGAAAGGTGTGTATGCGAGAGTGTGGAAAAAGTGATCACATATAAGATGCATATTGTAAACTGACAATATTTTTAAAAAAGTAAGCAAACAAAATGTAGCCTGCTGACCATACGGTAAACATGTGTGTATGGACTTAGAATGCAAGAACCAGCGGTCATGCCATGAAAATAAGGGCACCAGGTTTAAAACAAAATTAAGGACCAACTTCTTAACACGTCACACAATCTGCAACACAATTCATTGCAAGGGGTTTTTGGGAAGCCTTGATAACTGTTTTTGGTTCTCTGTGCCTTAAATATTGAGTCTGTTCTAGTGTGGCTATGGTTCGAAGAAGTGAGTCTATCCCACCAAAGCTCACCACCTAATAAATTATTTTGTTAGTCTTTAAAGTGCTACTGGACTGCTTTTTTGTTTTGATAGTATATAGACTAACACACCTATCTCTCTGTTACTATTCAACATGCAAGGCACTACATTCAGCTGTTTGGGTTCAAAGAAGAATTAGATATGTCCATAGAAGCTAAGTATTATCCAAGATGTACAAGGATGCAACCCCAGGCTGTGGGTGACCTTATATCTTTGACTGACTGCCAAAAAGCTAGAATAGGGGAACAAAGACTGAAACATTTAGTAATTGCCCTGTTTTGCTTGTTCATGAAATCACAGAATATTAGAACTGGACGAGACCTCAGGAAGTCATCTAGTTCAACCCCTGGCATAAAAGCAGGACCACCCCTAACTAAAATAATTCCAGCCAGGACTTTGTCACACCTAAAACACCTATAAGGATAGAAATTCCACCACCACCTCCCTTGGAACCCCATTCCAGTGCTTCACTGCCCTTCTAGTGAAAGATTTCTTTTTTTTATAATATCCAACCCAGAGTTCACCCTCTGCAGTTTGAGATCATTGCTCCTCATTCTGTTATCTGCCAGCACTGAGAACAGCATGGCTCATCCTCTCTGGAACCCCCATCCTTCAAGGAATTTGAAGGCTGTAATCAGTTCTCCTCTTCTGCAAATTAAATAAGCCCTGTTCTTTCAGCATCTTCTCATACATCATATGCCCCAGTCCCCTAATCATTTTTGTTGCCCTCCACTGAACATTCTCCAACTTGTTCACGGTTTCTGTAGGGGGTGTGTGTGCAAAACTGGACGCAATACTCCAGATACAGCCTCAGCAGTGTCAAATAGAGGGGAAAAGTCACTTCTGTTGGGGACATTGCTCCTACTAATGCAACCCAGGCTACGTCTACACGTGCACCCAACTTCGAAATAGCTTATTTCGATGTTGCGACATCGAAATAGGCTATTTCGATGAATAACGTCTACACGTCCTCCAGGGCTGGCAACGTCGATGTTCAACTTCGACGTTGCTCAGCCCAACATCGAAATAGGCACAGCGAGGGAACGTCTACACGGCAAAGTAGCACACATCGAAATAAGGGAGCCAGGCACAGCTGCAGACAGGGTCACGGGGCGGACTCAACAGCAAGTCGCTCCCTTAAAGGGCCCCTCCCAGACACACTTTCATTAAACAGTGCAAGATACACAGAGCCAACAACTAGTTGCAGACCCTGTATATGCAGCACGGACCCCCAGCTGCAGCAGCAGCAGCCAGAAGCCCTGGGCTAAGGGCTGCTGCCCACGGTGACCACAGAGCCCCGCAAGGGCTGGAGAGAGAGTATCTCTCAACCCCCCAGCTGATGGCCGCCATGGAGGACCCAGCAATTTCGATGTTGCGGGACGCGGATCGTCTACACGTCCCTACTTCGATGTTGAACGTCGAAGTAGGGCGCTATTCCCATCCCCTCATGGGGTTAGCGACTTCGACGTCTCGCCGCCTAACGTCGATTTCAACTTCGAAATAGCGCCCAACACGTGTAGACGTGACGGGCGCTATTTCGAAGTTACTGCGGCTACTTCGAAGTAGCGTGCACGTGTAGACGCAGCCCCAATGTGCTAAGTATCAGAGAGGTAGCTAAGTTAGTCTGTGTCTTCAAAAACAACAAGAAGTCCTGTGGCACCTTATAGACTAATAGTTGTTTTGGATCACAAGCTTTTGTGGTCAAAGGCCTACTTTGTTAGATGCACAAGTGGAGTTCCAGAGGATAGTCTAAATGTATAGGCTCATGAAAAGGAGGGAGTCCCAATCAAGAGGAGGGCCAGAGTTAACAAGGCCAGTTCAATCATAGAGGATATGGGCCAATATGCTGTTAACCTTCTTGGCAACAAGGGTACACTGACTTATATCCAGCTGAACAGGGGTAGCTGTGTTAGTCTGTAGATTCACCAAAAACAAAATAAAACAAAACCCTCAAACAACAATAACAAAACAAACAAACAAATATCACTTAAAGACTAGCAATTTCATTTATTAGGTAGTGAGCTTCCATGGTTAAGACCCACTTCATGAAGGTGCTACAGGACAGCTGTTTTTTTTTTCATATCCAGCTTATAATATACTTTAATAACAAGGTCCTTTTCTGCAGACCTGCCACATAGCCTGCTGATATCCAAGCTGTGGCAACTAATGGGATTCTTCCATCCTAGGCATACAGGAGCAGCTAACGGGGGAGTTTTGCAAGGGAGTTTAGAGTGTGAGTTTGAAGGGGGCTAGATACTTAACATTCTTCACACTTTAAACAAAACTGAAACCAAAGCCACCTTAAAAAAAATCGATCAAAAAAGGAGTTAGCTCTAGGAGCAAGAAGAGGATGCAGGTGCAATCCCAGCTACAGAATTTGGGTTGTCCGGTTTATTTCCCCAAATGTAGCATGTAGGATATATGTGCATTTCATGCAAGGAGCTCCTGGGCCTCAGTGACTGCATACAGGCTTTGGAGACCTAGGTAGCTGAATTGGAGGATCTAAGGGAGGCAGAGAAGTACACAGATGAAACTTTATTGGGACACAGTGGAATGGTCAAACTGCCTCTGTGCTGTTGGGGGCTAAAAGTCTCAGAGAAGGAGAACATCCAACTGACACAAAGTGAGATGGTCCCATAGATGGGATGCTCCTGCTTGAAAATGAAGTGGTATTCTCTCACAATGAGAATACTTCTTCAGGGGAGAGGGAACACAACTTATTGGGAAAAGACAGAGGATTTGATAATTAAAAACAGTTATCTGCATTTAAAAGGACTATGAGAACAGCATGGTGACTTGCCTGCATGTTGTGAAGGTAGAAGGTCTCTTCAGATATCTTGATAGACTTATGTGTAGTGCTGGGAAGGAGTCAGTGGTCACAAGAGAGGTCCCAGAGACCAAATTCATGCTGCTAAGTAAGGGATTGAAATCTAACACCTCGATGACAGCATTCTCTGAAATGCTTTCAGTTCCTTGTGCAGAGCCAGGTAGTCAGGAAGAACTGTAGAATGTCAATACATGGATGAGATGATGGTGTAGAGAGGAGGAAGTTAGATTTATTAGGAATTAGGAAAATTTTTGGAAAAGGGGAAGCTATACAGGAAGGGGGGCTCCACCTGAACCAAAATTGAACCAGTTGCTGGCACTTAAAATTAAAAAAAAAAAAAAGTTGTAAAACAATTTTTAAACTTAGGGCTGTGGGAAAGCTGACAGATTGAGAGAAGCACATGGATTGGACGTACATCACTTAGGGGAGAGTATTAATATATGTTCTTTATGTGCCTGTAAAGAGAAGAGTATGAAAGATGATAAAATAAGGATAAAATTTGATAAAAAATAGTTAAATGCAAAAGAATACCCATTTAATCACATCAGGTTTGCAGACAGCTAAATAATGACATATTTGTTTAAGTGCTTATGCACAAAAAGTAGAAGACCAGTTGATAAGTTGGATGAACTAGGGTGCCTTGTATTGAATGAGGATGCTGATATAATAGGCACCACAGAAACTTGGTGGAATGAGGATAATCAATGGCATACAGTAATATCGGCATACAATGTTATATGAAGGACAGAACAGGTCACGCTGGTCATGGAATCAAATGAAGTAAAAATCATAAATGAACCAACCTGTTACATAGATTCTCTTTGGATAGTAACTCCATGCTCTAATGATATGAATATAGCAGTAGGGATATAGTACCATCTGCCTCACCAGGATGGTGACAGTGACTGTAAAATGATCAGGGAAATTAGAGAGACTATAAAAATGAAAAATAAAAAAGCCTCAATTATAATGGGGATTTCAACTATCCCTATGCTAACTAGGTACATATCACCATTGAACAGGATTCAAAAATAAAGTTTCTTGACACCTTAAATAACTGCTTCTGGAAGCTGCTGATTCTGGAAACCACAGAGGAGAGGCAATTCTTCACTTCGTCCTAAATGGAGTGCAGGATCTTATCCAAGACATGAATACAGTTGGACCACCTGGAAATAGTGACCATAATATAATTAAATTTAACATCCCAGTGACAGGAAAAACCAATCAGCCAAACACTGTGGCATTTAATTTCATAAAGGGGAACTACACAAAAATGAGCAGGTTAGTTAAACAGAAATTAAAAGTTACAGTGCCAAAAGTGATATACCTGTAAGCTTCATATAAACTTTTTGAAGACACCATGGCTACGTCAATACAGGCAGCCTCTGTCAAAAGAAGTCACTGTTGACAGACAAACCCCAGCAGTACCTCTGTCAACAGATTGTCTCTACACATAAAAGCAAATTGAAAGAGCAATCCACTCTGTCAACATACAACAGCCACACTGCCCTGCCCTCTCTCAACAGAACCGCTGACCACAAGCTCTGCAAACAGGGGTGCCGGGGGAACCAGAAACCCTCTCTGTCAACAGAACTGTCTACACAGACACTCTGTTGACAAAACACTGTCAACAGAGGTGCTGTTGCTGATTGGGAACTGGGATAAATGCTGCCAGCTGAACAGCTGAGTTTTGTTGACAAACTCTTGGCAGATTGCTTTAGCCGTGTAGACACTTAGTGACTTTTGTTGACAAAAGGGCTGTTCCGTTCAAAATTTTGAGGAGTAAAGGGACTTCCAAGTAGTGCAGGCACTTCGAAGGGCCCACAGCCACATGCATGCCAGCACTTCGGAGTTTGATGTTTCAAAGTTGCAGCGGGGGAGAATTAGCCAAATGAAGTGCTGTGTATTTATGGCAGCACTTCATTAATAATCTACCATCGCCCTGATTAACATGCCCCCTTCAAAGTTGGAGACAGGTATAGACTCAGCCTAAGAGTAAGTAACTTGCAGCATTCTTTTCCTACCTCTTCAGCTGAGTCAAGCATCAGTTCAGTTTAGCAGAAGATTCAGCTCCATGCCCTTTATACAGAAGAAAAGGAAAGGTGAAGTGGACATAGGTGGAGGTGACAAAAACACTGTAATTTATATTAGCGAGGTTAGGCACCCTTGTTGCCAGTTACAGGTTATTCTCTTTTTTCCTCCTTTCCTTTAGACCTTTACTTCCCTCCAGTCCAGATTCCAGCTGAGTGATTCTGTATATTTATTCTCAGTGGCATTTCCAAAACACACACACACACACACACACCAAAATATAGTTAGTTTCAGACAAATCAAATTTCTAAAATGTTTATCTTCTTTCACTGATGGTACAAAATGTTTGAGTTAAATAAAACATTGCAGACATTCGGAAAATATTTAAAATGTTATTTCAAACCATGTTAAAAATTCACTTAGACATATGTAAAACACATCAAGATTTCTGAAAAAAAATAATTTTTAGCTAAAATAATTTGTTAAATTATATCTAACTTTGCTTGTAGTTTTGGTGGCCTTCAAAACGCATTTTTCCCTCAAATTTAGTATTCACCAAAACATTTTTGCACAACTCTAAATTCAATGTCTTTCATAGAAAGGATATAAAAGATGGGGAACGTGTGAAGAAGGGAGTTTGAGGCAGCAAGGGAGCTTGTTGGTGGACAGAAAGGGAGATGCAGGTAGGTCAGGAAAGCAGAAGCAACTAAGAATAATGCATGATGTTGAACAGACTAGTGAAACAGGTATATGATAGAGGCAAAACAAGACAATGGGAGACAAATGATGGATGTCAGTGAAGTGTTGGGTTGCTGGAGGGTTGTATGTGGGAAGGCAAAGTTAAAACAAACATATCCAAATTCAACCAAAGTGTACCCAACCACAGAAGAAAAAAATCTTTTTAGACATTAAGGCCGTGGCTACACTAGCACCCCCCTTTCAAAAGGGGGATGCCAATGAGGCACTTCAGCAGATGCTAAGGAGCTGCTTCCATGCATATGCAGCTCCTCATTAGCAAAAATGAGGCCACGTGCATTTCTAAAGTGCCACTTTCCAAACATGCTCCACCAGTGTAGACAGGGGCCTTTTGAAAGGACCCCCAGATTTTGAAAGCCCCTTCTTCCCAAAACCAAATGGGAAGAAGGGGCTTTCAAAATCTGGTGGTCCCTTTGAAAGGACCCTGTCTACACAGACAGCGCGGGTTTCGAAAGTGGCACTTTTGAAATGCGCGTGGCTGCCATTATGCTAATGAGGCGCTGCACATGCATGGCAGCACCTCATTAGCATCTGCCACAGTGGCTCATTAGCATCCCCCTTTTGAAAAGGGAGTGCTAGTGTAGCCACGGCTCATATGCACTGAATATTAAATAATAATGTCTGAGCTAGCCCTAAGAGGTGTTATATTGGGAAATGCAAATCTGGAACATAGCTAGTGACCTGTGCAGCTGAAACCCATATCTGTGACATTTTACTTGGTAATGTGCACAACCTGCATACGCATATAATTGAATGCTTTGCAGTCAGGATAATTTATCTGGTTGTCAGCTGTTGCTATGATGAGAATTTAGGTGTTGTTAATGGCACACAGGACAGATGGAATCTGAGCTATCAGGCAGAACTGATGATTTTCTCATGGTGCTCTGTTTCTCCTGGAAAACTAATATGTTGACTACCTCTGAGAACAGCGGGGGAAAAACTGATCTCTACAGCAGTAGGTGGTTTAACTGTCTGACTCCTGTGGTGTCTCCCATGGTGATTGGGAGGTTATTCTGTCAACAGGATACAAGGCTGTGTTACCTTGACAACCACAAAAGATGCATGTGTACTGTGTTTTATTCTCCAAACACCATTTCTGCTCCTCCCTGAATTTTAACTTAGTCAAATCCATGTTTGTTGAAAACCCATTCCAGTGAAATATTCTAAAAAAAAGGTTCCTCTGCCTATTTTCACAGTCAAAATATCCTTTCACTCATGGATATTCATTCCTTAAAATGAAACAAATGACATTCTGCAGTACTCCATATTGAGTGCCTCTTATGCTGGAAATTCTTCCCAGGTAGGGATTAAAGAGGGTTTTTGTCACAATAATAAGACCGCCCACCATAATTCAGAAAGCTGGGAGCTCCAGGCTGGGAGGATGGAACAGAATACTTATCTGCCAGCAATGTCTTCCTGATACAAAGTAGATATTGGAATAAAAACAGCATGTTTGTGAATCTAGAACAAAGACAGAGGAAGAATTGCTGCAGTTTACACTTTGGGGATCTAACAAACATCCCAAAAGTAGCAGGTCACTTGGTTATTACAGAAGACATCATGAAGCTTCCTGGACACCAATAACAACACTGTAAATAAGCCTAGAGATTTCTCACGTAAAACTAAGATGGTGTTAATATAGTAATGTAACTGGTAATATGCAACAAGAAAGTATATTAGATTGTTACAGAAAATAGGAGTTAAAACTCTCTAATCTGGCACTCTTTTCTCCAGCAACATCCATAATCTGGCTGGATTTTAGTTAGTTGAACAACAGTTTCTCACTGCAGCCAAGTTTCCAATGGCTCCATAAAATTTGTTTACAGCCACCAGTTCTAGCTCTCATTGTTTTGTTCTGTTATCTAGTCACTTACAGAAGATCGACACAGTTGCTGCCTCCAAAAAGACACAAAATATGCAGCCTGTTATATTAGCTGAACATTTACACTTCATATTAACACACATAAATGAGAAAATTTGGTAACAAAACAAAAAGCAGGTAATTAAACAAAAAAGCAGATTCAAGTGATTCCAACTAAGGAAGAGAGTTCCATACAAAAAGAGTTAAAAACAAACAGAACAAACAAACCCCACACTTTCTAGTGACTATAATTTAATCTTAACCTAAGCATTTTTTATTACTTTGTATTAATTTACCAGCATTCTAGTTCCTCAAACCTGGGGATCCAGCTTTCATAAGTTCAAAGGGTGCAGTTCCCTGTATCTCCAAAGTAATGGGTGACAAAATGTTTTTCCCCCACTTCTGCTCACATTTCCCAAAACTCATTGATTTGTTCTTAGAGTTATGATGACCTACTGTTGTTTTCTCCTCCTTTGACTTCCCACCTACCTGCTGATTCATATGTAGGCAAGGCATCTGTTTGTTATTATTCCAAAATGTGTAATATACATTGGAGACATTTAGCTGCCTTCCCTCTTGTTTCTCCCTCTTTTTGGTCACAGACTAAAAATATATCTGGGAGCATTTGTAATTTCTCATGCCATGTTATTATATGCATTTTATAATGATGAAAATCCAAAATGTATTACTGGCTTTCATAAAAGAACTTACTCCATACACTTTTACAGTACGTCTAAACTGTGTATCACCATTTGAGTCAATTGCCTCAAGGTGATATAATATGCTGGTTTGGGAGCAGAGACAGCTCCATGTGTCCTGAGGGACAGAGACCCAATGGTATGCATCATGTTTCTCTGTTCAGAGGCTAGATATTGGCAAATATACCTGCTAGATTAAATTTCCCAAATAGTAAAAATGTGTTAGTAGTCATAATTCTGAGCCAGGCAGAAAGCAGAATAACAATGCAAAGGCAATGAAAAGAGTCATAATGGACTCTCTGTCATTTTTTCAATGGCATGGAACCTAGCCCATTTTTCAAACCAGCCAAACAAAGTCACTAGTTCATCTGACATTCCAGTGAATAGGCTGATATCCTTTCACGGATTTGTGTACTATATATGTAAACATTCCATGGTGGGCTGGGGGGTGGTTAACTAAAGAAAGTCCCAAACAAAACTGACAGCTGTTTGTTAGAATAAATCTTTTTTTCTGTTTTTTTTAAATTTCCAAACCAAGTACATGCTAATAGGGAAAAACCAGTGTGTGGAAAACTGAAACAATTTCAAGTAAATATCCAGCTGTTCATAGATATATCTCAGTCACTCTGAACATCCTCTACCTCAGGCTTATCAAGTTTCATTGCACCATGACCTGATTCTGACAAAGTTACTATATGGTCCTGGAGTTCTGGAGCCTGAGCCACACGAGGGCTGAGTCCACACGTCAGATCTACCAAAGAACACTGGCTTCTTCCAGAAGATCTGGGGAGCATCCACACATGCAAGGTGCTCTTCCAGAAGAAATGTGGAAGAACACACTGCTTCTTCTGGATCCCTAACACCAGTTCCGTAAGGGAGATAGTGTCTTCTTCCGGAAGATTCTTCTGGAAGAAAGCACTTGTGCAAGCTCGTGGTACACCTGCTGGAGCCTGGTGACAGTCTATCAAGCCCCTGGGGGCTCTATGGTGCCTGGTTCCAGCAGCAGTTAAAGCTGCAAGGACCTAGGAACCCCAAAGAAGGAAGCAGGGCCTGTGGAGGCTAGCAGCACATGCTGGGCTGCAGTACCCAGCCTACTGCCACTCCAGAAGCAACAGCTGCAGCCTGATGGCCAGCAGCCAGGTCCCCCAATCCCCCGCAGGGCAGCCCTATGGACACAGATGATAGCAGACCAGAAGGAGAGCGGCCACAGAAAAGGAGGGCTCCAGCTTGGACAGAGCCAGAGCTGTGAGTCTTCCTTGCACTATGTCACGAGGAAGACATCCTGAGGGATGCATCAGGGCACTGGCGAAATGCCCCTGGCCTACACCCACCTAGCCACCCATGGCCATCCTGCTCAGACAGCAGACCAGGTATACAAGATTAAATAATTGTGCCAGGGATATGTGTGGGCCAGGGACAGTAGATGCCCCTCCAGGGCTGGCCCAGCCAGATATCCTTACTATAGGTAGCTGCAGGACATCCTGGCGAGGGAAGACACCTCACTACCTTGCCACCTCATGGACACAGCAGCCACAGACACCCAGCCTCACTACAGGTGGGAGGACAGGGCTCTTCTGAAGAGGCCAGGGAGGAGGGCAAACCCACCAGACAGCTCCAGGGACCTTCAGACAACTCCTCCCCTGAGGGGTCCCTGGTCATACCCACGGCCTCGGGGCTGAGCAGTTCGGTGACTTCCAGCTGGGCATCACTGGACCTATATGAGCTCAGCCCGGGTAAGTGCACATTGCAGTGTATCCCCCAGTGGGGGCACACACAGGACCCCCCTACCACAACCCCCAAATAGCCCACACCAGAGTGCACCCCAGGGACACAAGCAAGCTACAGGGCACCCCACATGCCCCTCCCAGGTCTGCACAAAGGGGAACCCGGGGTCTACAGCTGCATCCAACATACACATTCCCCAGGTAGGGAGCCCTCTGTGTCCAACCACACCCATCTCACCTGGTACCCCATTCCCAGGTGGGGCCCTTCACAGGTGGCAGATTCTCCAATGTGAGGGGGGCTACCCAGGCCACTGTGCCAGGGCTATGGGCTTATGCTACAAGGGAATGCCAGGTCTGGTCTGGAGGGAGGTGCCTGGCGGAGCCAGGGGACTGCCACACAGGGCTTTGTTGTGGCCCTAATCTCCCCTTCCCCACCTTTGTCTCAAAGCGAGCAGCTCCATCCTGACAATGGGAGAGGCGCCAGAGGAGCCCAGGGCCTGCCAGAAGCATCCAGGCCAGAGGATCAGGATATCCCCCAGGCAGGCCATGACCCTCACGAGTGGCTGCAGCCCAGCGGGAATGGAGGGTATGGCACCAGAGCCTGACAGAGGAGACAGTGGTGTATGCAGCCCCCTGAGCTCCACAAAACCTGATATGGCCACATTGAGGTCCTGAGGCACATGAGCCACCACACAAACATGTTGTTGATAGCCCTCATGACCTGCAGGGGACAGAGAATCTGCACGTTCATGGGTCTGCCAAGGGGAACCCCATGCTGGTCCCCAGCCCTCCCCTCATCCCTCCCTCCTTATGGCTCCCACAATAGGGTGCCCATCTGGGAGCAGGTCTGTGTATGGGTGGGGTATCAGGGTCCCCTGTGGCAGGCCCCCTGGCCCCTGTGTCTGCCCCCCTACAGGTCCCTGGGGTCCCCATTGCCCAACACCTCCCTCCCCACTCCCTGAGCTGGGCTGGCGTCCGGTGTTGGCATACCTTGAGTACAACAGCCCTGACAATGGACTTGCCCATCCTGAATTGCTGCCCCAAGGAATGGTAGCTGTCTGGGGTGTCCAACTTTCAAATGGCAATAGCTAGGCACTTCTCCTCCAGGAGGGCTGGTCATATCCCTGTATCCTGGCAGTGGAGTTGGGGACCAGCTAGGCAGAGATCTCGGGGAACATGCCCTTCTCCATGTGCAAGTTCCTCTGCCACCATTAATTGTCCCACTGTGCCATGACCACCTTGTCCTACCAGTTGCTGCTGTGGCATGGGTTCAGACATGGGAGAAAGGCTGCCGGGGGCCCAGTAGAGGCAGATCTGGGTCCTTGGAGCTCATGCATTCATGCAGCAGGCTTAGGAGGGTGGCCAGGATGCTCCCCAGCACACTTGTCAGGATGAGCCTGCACTGATGAAGGACCTTGGGGTCCACGGCTAGCATGTGGGCTGTTGCAGGATCAGTGAGTCTGTGAGCTGTACTAGGAGTAGCACAATGGGCCTGAGCAGATAGTGAGGGGAGGGTGTGTTGGAGCGGTCCTTTAACAGGCTGCGTGGCAAATTCCCTGGAAGGGCTCACCAGCCTAGTGACCTCATCTGAAGAACTTTCTGCCCTGTTCTTCTGGAAGAGCATTCGCATGTGTGGACACGTTCTTCTAGAACACCAGGCAGCTCTTTTGGACACCACTTTATGTGTAGACATTCTCTTCTGGATGATTGTCTTCTGGAAGATCTGACATGTGTAGACGCAGCCTAGGGGTGAAGCTTAAACTTTTGCCCTGGGTCTAAGCCAGTATAATGCTGGTCCTGGTAACCTTATTAAAATGGGATAGTAATGAAATGTAGGGTACCAACCCACATTTGCGATCTGATGCACTAGCCATCCAAGAACAACAACCTTAGCCTCGACCTGTCCACACAAGAGATTCACTTCCTGGACACAACTGTGCAAATAAGCGATGGTAACATAAGTACCACTGCATACCGAAAACCCACAGACTGCTAAGCTTATCTACTCATCTTCAGCTTCCATCCAGGGCATAATACACGATCCACTGTTTACAGCCAGGAACTAAAGTACAACCATATTTACTCTGATCCATCAGACAGAGACAAATATCTACAAGACCTTTACCAAGCTTTCCTCAAACTACTATACCCACCTAAGGAAGTGAGGAAACAGATTGACAGAGCCAGATGGGTACCCAGAAGCCACGTGCTACAAGACAGGCCTCTCAAGGAAAACAGGAGAACACCACTGACCATCACATGCAGCCCCCACCTAAGGCCTCTCCATCACATCATCAGCGATGTGCAACCCATCCTGAACAGTGATCTTTCACTCTCACTTACCTTGGGAGGCAGGCCTGCCCTCACCTATAGACAGCCTGCCAACCTTCAACAAATCCTCACCAGCCACTATAAATCACAAACCAGTAACTCTAAGCCTGGAACCAGCCACTGCAACAATCCTCGCTGCCAACTCTGGTCAGATATCTACACCAGTGACATCATCACAGGACCTAACACCAACCATACTATCAGGGGCTCCTTTACTGGCACATCTACTAATATAATATATGCCATCATGTGCCAGCAATGCCCCCCTTGCAATTTACATTGGACAGTCTCTCTGTAAAAGAATAAATGAACATAAATCAGACATCAGGAACAGTAATGTACAGAAGCCTATGGGGGAACTCTTCAATCTCCCTGGACACTCAGTAGCAGATTTAAGAGTGTGTTAGCCGGTGGCCGGGTAATGTGCGGTGAGGTACTCCCCTGGGTCCTAAACAACCCAGTTTTTTATTGTTAGAGCAGACTGCTCCTACCACTCTCACCCACAGCCAGGCTGTAGTAACCAAACGGTTAAAGTTCTTTTTGTTGTGCCGGCTGTGTTGTAGTGACAAAAGGATTAACAGCAGTCAGGCTCAGAGCTTAACTAGTTACAAGTTTATTAAGCTACAGTTATAAGCATGTGGTTACAAAGGCTATTGTTTACTTCTTATATGCTAGCAAAGTACAGGTGTTAACAAGTTACATTACAATCCAATACAAAGACATCTGTTACCATCTAACACAATGATATCTTGATACAACAACATCTGGTTACACAGCTCTAATTCTTTAGCTGTGCACAAAAAAGTCGGAGACCTAGCATGGGTGTATCTTACCCTCTCTGCGTCTCTCGATACCAGACTCGCCAAGCCGGATCGGTCACTCAATTCCGCGGAAAGACGAATACGAGGTTGGGCGTCCCCAGTTGTGGACCTCGGGAGGCAATCACCTGACCCAACCAGCAGGTAGTTGGTGGAATGCACTCAAAGTTAGAGTTCTGCGGGACCCATCTTTTATACCCTTTTTGGGGTACGTATTCTCTTTCTTATCTATGGTGCCAGATCGTACTGGTCTGTCTTTTGTGACGCCAGTTTGTTACAAGGGCATTTCTTACTTAATTTGCACTTGTAAGACAGGAGATAAGCAATTTAGGAGTACAGGACATTCTTTTTGTATGGGCTGGGCACTTCCCCTTCTGGGATGGTTGTGTGGTCATCATATCCATCAATGCCAGCTGGGGTGATTTCTTGTGGGTCCCCCCGCCTCTTGTTGACAGTTTGGCCTGTTAGCCTTCTATCTGTACTTTCTGCTTCTCAGGGTCATGATGAGCTAGCACATCTGGGCCTCAATAAGGGCATCAAAGACTGTGCTGTCAGCAGCCGTTTCCGTGCCCTGTGTGCTTCCCAGTGGTGGGGGGACAGCGAGCAAGTTGGCTTGTAAGGGGGAGACTTTGTCTGGCTACATTCCACCCCCTGATTCACCACACTACATCCCAGAACGCAACGTGGTGGTGATGCCAGCACCTCTTGCCCTCCTTGGAGGAAGTCTAAAAGTACCCAATGATCCAATCAGTATGTGGGGAATCGCGGAACTGGCTAGGATCACTTGTCAGCTCCATGTATCGGATTTGCGTGGAGGAGATAGCCACGTCAATTAGTTTCCTAACGATGCACAGTGTTATGCAAAACACAACTACTATGATAAGAACAATCAAAATACTGGTTACGATAGAATGCAGGAATGGAGTGAGAGAAAATTCTGATTGTTGAGCTAACCATTTTAACCATGAGATCTTTCCATTCTTAGTTACAGCATGTAAGATTTTAACTGCATCTTTGATGGCAGATACATCCTATTTAATCTGTTCTGAGTGTTTACCTAAAAGCAGTAAGATTGGTTAATTACAGCACAAACTCTTCCTTGTTGGGCCAGGACTGCATACTTCAAGACCCACCCATCCCTTGCTGACACTCAGACAGAGAACAATTAGACAGGAAGGCAGATGGGAATTATGGTCTAATCCAGAAAGTTCAAACCGGTTACCGGTTACCTCTACCCACACCAGCTCGGCTGGGAGGACAGGACAGAAGGGCCCAGCTTAACCTTGGAGCTTCCTCGCACGCGATGGCTTCCACTCCGAGGAATTACAAGCAAAACACTCAGTTCCACCCTCCCAGCACCCGGGACGACAAGGTTGTCAGGGACTCAAATCCCAGCAAGCCTCATCCCATTACAGGGCATGATAACAAAACCAGAACCAGAACCAGAACTTTCAGATTCCTTATCCAAGTAGGAGTTCACCCTATCGCAGCATGAACCCCAGGGGCTGCGACGAAGGTAGGAGTGGACGTCGCTGTCATCAAAACAGACTGGTCCCCACCAGAAGATGTTGCTCTTGTCCCACCAATCATTCAGGTTCAGAAGGACAAACTCAATTCCCAATGTGGTAGAGGAGTTCAGCAGGGTACACATCCAGCAATCCGTGGCACCAGCAGTGGAGACGATGGACTGGATGGCATTCCTGAGGGGATGCTTAGGTGTGGCAGAGGTCAGCGAGGTAGTCAGGAAGATGACGAGGAGTTGAGGTGCCATGCTGTCATCTGGGTTGAAGTTAGCTACAACACAAATAGGCCTATAGCAATTGCTAAGAGTCTATTAGTATTAATATGGAATCTAGCAGCATGCATATATTATATACATTAAAGTTCCTTGGTGTGTACTGATGTTACAGGTGGCTGTTGCCTTGCTTCCTCCCAGGGAGGTGTGCATTCCAGGTGGTTCCTTCTTTTCTGGAGAGAAAACACAAGGTCAGCCGTTCTTGGATGTGATCCAAGCCTCGGTAACGGGTATTGGTTCCCTTTTAGAGTCTAAAGCAGTCCACACCCCGACCTTTGTATAAGTGCAGTACATGAGTCTGTGTACCCAGGCTAGGGTGTTTAATTACAACAGTATCTCCAGGATTAGATTTGGAGTCCTTGAGTGGCGCAGCCGAAGTTTGAGGAATTTTTCCCAGTAGGGAAGAATCCTCTGCTGATTGGACTGCCCGTAGGGGTTGCTGGTTGTTTAGTCGCTGCACCACCTCATCCAGCCTGTTTTCCCAAGTGCCATCAGTGGGCTTCAAGTGGCTTTTTAACAGCCCATTCCAGTGCTCAACTATGCCGTTGGACTGGGGTCGATAAGGGAGGTGGTAAGTCCATTGAATTCCATGCTTAGTAGCCCACTCTTGTACTACTTTGTTTTTAAAGTGTGAGCTCTTGTCAGACTGGATTTCTCAGGGTGCTGGGACAATTGCTGTTAAGCGGTTTAGTCCCATAATTGTGGACAGTCCTGTTGCCAATGGGGCAGGGTATGCAAAACCAATTCCTGAAACAACTTCCATTCCAGTCAAGAGGTACTTACACCTTTGCCTGGTCATAGGAAGTGGGCCAATGTAATCAACCTGCCAGGTTGCCCATAGTGTTTTCCCATCTCTGAGCCTAGCAAATTGCTGTGCTTCAGCTGTGTGTTTTCAGGTTTTAGCACAGATAGTACAGGCTCGCAGCAGGTCTCTGGCCTGTTGGTGGGTGATAGGCCACCCCCTGATATGTGCTTGCCGCACCAGCTCATCACTCCCTGTGTGCCCCAGAGTCTCTTGTAGCCATAGGTACAAACGTTCCCAATCTACTTGGGTGGCAGAGATCTGGGCTGCTGCATCTGCCAGGTTATTTAGCTGTGCAGCCGGGGTGTTATTCTTTTGGTGGGCTGACGCATGTCCTATACTTAGGGGTTGCTGGGTGGCATGGTGGTACTCACTAGGCATTCCCACCGTCCATAGGGATTCCTTAATTAAGGTGGAGTTCTGTGCGGTATCAGCTTTCCAGCATGGACATTCCTCTACCCACCCCGAGAACAAACAAACAATAAGCAGCACATTTTTAAAGTTTTACATTTGGGTAGCTGAATGAAGTTCATTTATAACTTCAGGAACAGTCCTAAAGGCAGAGATCTGGTTGCCAGAACTGTCTTTACAGGTTTGCCCACGTCGTGGGCTTGGCAGACAGGGCAAGCCAGACAGTTGTTTGGGCCACTTAGGAGAATTTGGAAGCAAACCAATTTGCTTGAACAGCAGTAATCATCCCCCTGCTTCGCTTACATGAGTCAGGCTGTGGTGCATGCAAGCAAGATAAGGGAGAAGGACCTTGGTCGCAACCAGGCGGCCATCCGGGGAGCACCAAAGGTGTTCAGGATGCAAAAGGCATTTATCCAGTCTCCAGATAGTTTCTTCTGAATTTAGGGCCTGATCTTAGAATAGTGCAGAATCAATAAGGGTTGCAATAGGAGACTGGGAATCTGTAAAAATGGGAAACAGTGAAGCGGCCCAAGGGGGCAAAGGTCTGCAGCTTTAGCTGCTGTGTCAGCCAAGGCATTTAATAAGGTAGCAATATACACATCATTTTGTTTTAATGAGCCCATGTATATTTTAACTTACCAACATAGACAATTTGATAATGCTATTAATAAGATAAGCACAAACATAAAATACAAAAACCACATTCTTCATTTTAAAAGGAGATTCATGATGTTTAGGTTGTTCTTCAGTAACTACCAGCTTTTCTCTGTGTTTCTGAAAGACAAAAGAATACTTTTCTACCCCCTTTTAGGGTGGCAGGTTACATCTTGGAATACTCCATTTACAAATATGCTCAGTTCTTTCTAAACTCTGCAAGCTACTCACTCTGAATTTTCTCCAGACCCTTCAGAGTTAAGGACTTACTCACTTACTCTTAACCTCAAATCACATGCTTATTTTCCAAAGTGACATTTTATTGGATATTACCATTTTAAGTATTACAAAAGGGATTTAGATCTTTTGTTCGTATATTGAAAGGTGTCCATATTGGAAGGCGTCCCCTCCTTATGGATGCACCGGCAGGACAAACAGACAGACAGACAGACAGACAGACAGACAACATTGAACAAAACTCCATGACATGACACAAACACGTGTTCGCAAAACAATTAGAATTTTCTCTCACTCCATTTCTGCATTCTATTGTAACCATTATTTTGATTGTTCTTATCATAGTAGTTGTGTTTTGCATAACACTGTGCATCGTTAGGAGACTAATTGACGTGGCTATCTCCTCCACGCAAATCCGATACATGGAGCTGACAAGTGATCCTAGCCAGTTCCGCGATTCCCCACATACTGATTGGATCATTGGGTACTTTTAGACTTCCTCCAAGGAGGGCAAGAGGTGCTGGCATCACCACCACGTTGCGTTCTGGGATGTAGTGTGGTGCATCAGGGGGTTGAATGTAGCCAGACAAAGTCTCCCCCTTACAAGCCAACTTGCTCGCTGCCCCCCCCACTGGGAAGCACACAGGGCATGGAAACGGCTGCTGACAGCACAGTCTTTGATGCCCTCATTGAGGCCCAGATGTGCTAGCTCATCGTGACCCTGAGAAGCAGAAAGTACAGATAGAAGGCTAACAGGCCAAACTGTCAACAAGAGTGGGGGGGACCCTCAAGAAATCACCCCAGCTGGCATTGATGGATATGATGACCACACAACCATCCCAGAAGGGGAAGTGCCCAGCCCACACAAAAAGAATGTCCTGTACTCCTAAATTGCTTATCTCCTGTCTTACAAGTGCAAATTAAGTAAGAAATGCCCTTGTAACAAACTGGCGTCACAAAAGACAGACCAGTACGATCTGGCACCATAGATAAGAAAGAGAATATGTAACCCAAAAGGGGTATAAAAGATGGGTCCAGCAGAACTCTAACTTTGAGTGCATTCCACCAACTACCTGCGGGTCAGTCCTGAAACAAAGAAATTTCAAAAATCAGATGGAGAGAGAAATCTCTGAGCTGCAATTTATTTGCAAATTTGACTCCATTAATCAAGGATTAAACAGAGACTGGGAGTGGCTCTCACCTTACAAAAGCAGCTTCTCTGCCCTGGGTGTTAATATCTCCTCATTAGATTCTGAGAATGGCTCATATCCCCCTGTCTGATCTGATTTGTTTATTCCTTTTTTGATACATACTATTGATAACGGTCCATTTCCACCTTGCTGACTAGACCTTGTCAGCTCCGGCCCTCCCTTTTACTGGGACCCCACTCTTTAAATACTCCTCTGAAACCATCCCCCGACTCATGCATCTGATGAAGCGGGTCTTTGCCCACAAAAGCTTATGCTCCAAAATATCTGCTAGTCTATAAGGTGCCACAGGACTTCTTGTTGTTCTCAAAGCTACAGACTAACATGACTATCTCTCTGATACTTGTAGCCATCCAAGGTCACCAATAAGATAAATGTTTTAAGTCAGATTAATTGTGTAATGAGTGTGTGTAGCTGAACTTCCACATTCATTGTACAGAAATTGTTTGATCTTAGGCTATGTTTAGACAATAATTGCTATTTCGGGATACAAACATACTCCAGAATAGCAATTCTGTGGCTACTCATTGTGCTCAAAACAGCAGCATTATTTTGCGCATGGTCCTCTGTCACTTATTGTGAGAGTGGTAGTGGAAATCTCAAAATAGCCACTTATTTTCAACTGTGGTGCCATTTCAACAGCAGCAAATTTGAAATAAGTTAATTCAAAATTAATTCGCATAATTTGAGTTGTGCAAATTGCATGAATTTCAAGCTAACCAAGCAGTCTAGCCATAGCTTTATTGAGCAATGATGCGTGTACAGAAATAATAAAAGTATTTAGTGAACAAGAGTTGAAAAAGTGCTTTTAAAAATCTGTTCCTTTACAATATATCCACTTGTCTATAAACTCCAGGTGACTGTTATCTGCAGCTAGTGGCTGCCCCAGACGCCACCATACTGCAAAGACTCATTGACTTCACTGGGTTTTGGCTCATGCTCATTCTGCAGAAGGCCAATATGGACCCTGTGGAATGCAGACTGGTCATGTTGATATAATGGAAAGAAATGAAGTGATACATTGGTGGGTTTTATAACATTTAAAATCATAGTTGTATTCTCTCAGTATTACTAGCACAAAGCACTTCTGTTGCATATTCACAGCTGCTACTTGAGACAGCGCTCAGTCTCAGGACCCTCCAGCTTGGAGGAGCCCAGCTGCTTTCAAATAATAAAATGGATACCATGTACATTATGAGTCAGTCAGAGCATCACTCTGCCCAATTCTCACCTCTGTTTCAGAGATGTTCCCTAAGGAACAATAGAGAGGAAGCTCCTAACCTAATGGCAATTGTCTCTTTCCGTCTCTCTCCTGAAGCCCTACAGAGTTTCTTTCTATACCCCTATTACGCAGACAACAGTGCAAAATAATATAATCAGATCTTTGTTTTGTCCATAAAGATTACAAAATTGCCACAGTGAGATACAGAGGAGTAAGATAATAAATTACAGCTCTATCAAAATAGCTCATGCACTTTAAAATGTAAAAACAGTGTCTATCAAATTAAACATCACCGCATGGTTTTTATTACCTTGTTTCATTCCCATGAATGAGCATTTACAAAACGCTTTGAGAACATGACATAGTCAAACATTTTACTGCATTGCTTAAGCAGAATTTCATCAGACTGTTCTTTACATTACTACATCCAATACTGAACGTGGCTTTTTTATAAGAGTACACATGAGACTCTCACCAGCATGAACTAGAAGTGCTTGATTCAGTCAAAAGTGTTTTTGCAGCTCTCTGGCTCTTTGGCTGTCCTGTACACCACCATTTCGGTGGTAAGTACCTCTCTAAGGCTGTGTCTACACGTGCCCCAAACTTCGAAATGGCCATGCAAATGGCCATTTCGAAGTTTACTAATGAAGCGCTGAAATGCATATTCAGCGCTTCATTAGCATGCGGGCGGCAGCCGCGCTTCGAAATTGACGCTCCTTGCCGCCGCGCGGCGCGTCCAGACGGGGCTCCTTTTCTAAAGGACGCTGCCTACTTCGAAGTCCCCTTATTCCCATGAGCTCATGGGAATAAGGGGACTTCGAAGTAGGCGGCGTCCTTTCGAAAAGGAGCCCCGTCTGGACGCGCCGCGCGGCGGCAAGGAGCGTCAATTTCGAAGCGCGGCTGCCGCCCGCATGCTAATGAAGCGCTGAATATGCATTTCAGCGCTTCATTAGTAAACTTCGAAATGGCCATTTGCATGGCCATTTCGAAGTTTGGGGCACGTGTAGACACAGCCTAAATGTTTCATGAGGCCTTCTCAACAGCTATCTTCTGATTAGCAAAGTTTCTGATTCATTTTGCATCGCTAGGAATTAAAAATACTGAACAGAATTTAAACACATTCTTATTTCCTAATAAAGATCCTGTTACACTGAGAAATCTATGAAATGTATATTAAGATTGTTCAAAGTTTTGTTAAAGTGACACGACAATATCTCAAGTGACACCTAAGCTTATACCATTGAGTTTTTATTCTGGTTGAAAGAATATCTACAGTAGTTTTCATGTACCTGTCAGTGTAATATGGCTGGAGAATTGGCTTAAAAATAGAAAATCAAGGTTAGCCTTTTATCCTAGACAATGATGCTGGTGCTTCTTATTTTATTTTGTGAGGATGATTTATTTGTTTTCTCTTCTACAATGCCATAAATTAATTCCAAGTGGTACACTGCATCTGATCACGTTAATATGAATGTCCTTGCTTTTATCAGTCCCCTAATATTATTTGAATGTAGCTTTTTGCAGTGTAATATACAGCAAACTAGGCTCTTCTTACTTACATTTTTGACAACAATGCCCCTCTACAATGTACACTGGACAAACTGGGCAAACACTTCTCCAAAGAATGAATGGACACGGAGCAGACATCAGGAATCTCAATATATATAATCTAGTCAATCAGTGAGCATTTCAATGCAGTGAGCCATTCTATTAAAGACCTGAGAACGCGCATCACACAACAAAGAGACTTTAAAAACAGATTACATAGGGACATTTATGAACCAGGCTTTGTATTCAAATTCGACACATTAACTCTTGGTATGACCAAAGACAGCAATTATCTCACACATTACAAGGACTTCTTCCCTTCCTTTGATATTCATAATCATCTCATGGAAGACACTTAACGTTTGCTACCACTCACCCCACTCCTTCAGTTCATGTATTTGATTTGTCAGTTTTTATTGAATTTTTTTTTTTTTTTGGATCTCTGTGGCCGTGTCTACACTAGTCCCAAATGGCCATTTCAAAGTTTACTAATGAAGCGCTGAAATGCATTTTCAGCGCTTCATTAGCATGCAGGCGGCCGCAGCACTTCGAAATTGACGCGCCTCGCCGCCGCGTGGCTCAACCCAATGGGGCTCCTTTTTGAAAGGACCCCGCCTACTTCGAAGTCCCCTTATTCCCTTCTGCTCATGGGAATAAGGGGACTTTGAAGTAGGTGGAGTCCTTTCGAAAAAGAGCCCCGTCGGGACGAGCCACGCGGTGGTGAGGCTCATCAATTTCAAAGTGCCGTGGCCTCCTGCATGCTAATGAAGCGCTGAAAATGCATTTCAGCACTTCATTAGTAAACTTCGAAATGGTCATTTGCATGGCCATTTTGAAGTTTGGGGCTAGTGTAGACGTAGCTACCGTTATATATCTGTATCTGGACTGGAAATTTTATATATCTGATTAAGTGGCTCTGTCCCACGAAAGCTCATCACATAATAAATAATTTTGTTAGTCCTTAAAGTGCTACATGTCTGCTCGTTTGCTAGAGTACAAACTAAAATGACTAGCTCTCTGTTACTATTTTTATAGGAATTTAATTCAAACATGATCTTCAGACATCTCTCAATGATTTACCCTTACTACTGAATAGTAGGTATGAACAGACGAATTTTCGGCATTTTGCTTAAAAATGAGAAAATAAATTTCTAACTGATTGCATGCTGAAATACACCTTCAGTTTGACAAAATGGAGAAAATTTAAATCTTGATAAATCACTTCTGAATCAGTACTTAAATTTCATCCCAACTGCCAATCACAACATGAAAAGAGAATTATTTTCCTAAACGTGAGAATTATTTTCCTAAACATTTCTCCTAAATGGAGAAAAAATACAAATGAATGTCTTTTGGGATTACTTTTTGTTTCGTCATGTAAGAAAAAAAATCAGAAGAGTCAAGTAAACCTTTCTAATTCTTATTTCCTACCCACTTCAGGGTAACTTCTTACTTTATGCACTGCATAACTGTAGCTCTTTTGCTGTTTGAATGAGTGACAATACAGAGATACCGCTATCAAGTCGACTGTAGGAGTAATCAAATGAACCTCAAAACAACTCGGAAGATATCATAATTTTCCAGTGCTACTGCTGGCATTGTTAATATACGTTTTCATTCTTCTCTGTCATTCTCCCCCCAGCCCCCGCCACACACTGACTTTAAAAGAAATCCACATTTTGCTTCTTTTTGTCTTGAACTTTCTCCCAGTTAAATAAAGGACAGCAGAGGTTAAGTACTTGCATAATGTACAGGGTTCATCAACATGTCACAAGAGTTCTTTGCAAGTTGCTGTCAGGCAAAGGGAACACATCCAATCTGAGTCTTTTGACACCGCTTCTCTTCCTCAGTGACAGCTTGCAGCTTGGTAGGTTCAGTGGCTGTGATTTCCCTACTGTAGCAAAAAAGTAAAGGTGAAAATATTTTCATGCCAAAGTCAAAGGAGGAAAGCTGATACGTGGTTTGGAAGCGAGGACTGAAAAATCTGAATGTTATTGAGCACAACATTGAGCTATCAAAATTGTGCTGCTGTTGTTTACAGCCATTAACACATTAAGAATAAGTACTATAAACTTAATAAGACTAAATGGGTAAACTTGAGAAGGTTTAGAGTGGTCACAAGCCAGTCAACGCTGGCAAAGCACACCACAGCAATCTGCAGTGGCAAGATGCAGATGAGGAGCAACATTGTAATTAGCAGCCTGCAGATTCCCCCTCCTGCTGCCCTGATTTTACTTTGTGTGTGGGCACATGTGTCTTGGTTTCTGAACGGATTGTGAGCATATTTTCTGAAGACAAACAACATTTTGAAGTGAAGAACAGCCACCCTGTGAGACTTTAAATTGTTAGTGGTGATGAAAATCAGGGCAGTAGTAAGTATAGTCATCAGAATTAGAATGCAGGGTTCACATTGCAGCCTGCTGTTCAACAGTAATCATTTAGGGCCAGATTCTGACACCCTTTCTCATGCTGAGTAGCAGCTCATTCTGTGCTCTTTCTCACTAATACCCTTCTGTTAACCTTGTCACTTGAAGAAGTCCCTAAGATCCACTTCGGATAGAAAGGCTGTCAACCGACACCTTTTATCTTTCACACAATCAGGTTATACAGTTTCTACCCACCTTTGGATAGCAGTTAACCTGACAATGTTTCTAATTTTTCTGGCTTCACTTAAGAATAGGCAGCAGACTCTACCATTTTTAAAACCATGTTGTATTTTATCCCAGTCACCACATACCTCCATGTACATCACTGTTTTCACATTTAAAATTTGCTCCAAGATCTTGACTATAACTGGGGTCTGTAGTTTCCTAGATCATACCACCCTGGCACATACATCTATCTTAAAAATAGATAAGATAGTAACAATTCTCTAGTCAGGTATATGACCCCCAACAAGTTTACAAGTTCTTTAAAAATCCTTGCTATTGGGTTTGAAATGCCATTTTCTGGTTCCTTTAATATTCTTGGATGGAGATTACATAGATGTCAATTTTGTCCCATTAAGCTTCTTTGAGCTCACCTCAAAGGTTTAATTTCTACTTTACCATGCTTATTTCCATTAGCCACCCTGCCACTATACCTTAGTTCTTCTTTAGTCTTATTAAAAATGAGGTAAGGCATTTGTGGGGAGCCATGCCTTAAAATAAAATATCTTTAATCCCACCCACCCACCTGTCTCATTTTGCTGTGCTCCCACTTTTTTTTTGATTTCCTTTAAATATATATATATATATATATACATATATATACACACACACACATGCCTAGAGAGCATTTCATTATTTGTTGTAATTTATTTCAGAAGACCTACCTCTGCTTGGCTTTTGGCAATTCTCACTTTATCCCTACACCTTCTGACTCCCAAGTAGCTTTCCTTGCTAACACATTCCATTGAGATGCTTGCTCATTCAGCTTGGTCTGCAATGTTTCCTTATGATTTTTATCCCTTTGCATGGGATGCAGGCTTCAGACACTTAAAGTCGAAGCAACAGAAACTAATTCCAAGCCTCCTTTGTATTCAAATCCTTCACAGGTATCTGTGCAAAAGAGATTGTGCTGATGGAATTTGCACATAAATTAAATTAAAGTAAACAAAACACTTTTGCTTGGTTTAAAGGAGATTGAAATACCCTGTTTTAGGCATATTGCTATCCATAAAATGTGGTTTGATATTAAAATCAATATTGTTAAAACTAACATTTTTAATTTTAAAAATTGTTTTACATTAATGAGTATATGCACACACTATCTTTCAAGTTTTTTTGTTTTGTTTTGTTTTAATTTGGATCAAAGATATATGACAATTTAGAGTCTGCTATCCAGTAAAGAACAGGTAGGATGGAGAATGAAACTATGAAGATTGAATCTACTGTAGTTAATGTGAGATTTCTACAAAACTATATATATCCCAAAAGAAAAATTGTGTAATTAGGTTTCCCACAGTTACACAGTACGTCCTCTATCAGAGGGTAGTAGGTAGACCACTGAGTGAAACAGCTCATAAAAGTAACTAGGGGATGATTTTTTTAAGTAAATACATTTTTCCAAAGTATTACTTTTATAATAAAAACACTGATAAATAATGATTCAATCACATATCATAGGACAGGAGCTGCTTTATGTCTATTAGCAATTCATAAAACATTTGATTAGATGTGATAATGATTCCATTACTTTGGTGACACACAAAATGAAGTAGATGATTAAAGAATTGACACCTTTCAGCCAGAGGCTATTTTATGAAAAGGAGCAGAAGAGAAAGTTATCATCAAATCAGTTTGAAAGATGTTCATTTAACTTTATCCACCAGCCTGATGTTATTTATAACATTCACATGCATGTAACTGCCAATCCCACCTCTGCTGTATTTGGTAGAAGTCTTTAAAATGGATAAAGAAAGGCTTTCAAAACATTGTCTGGTAATATTCATGGGAACTGACAATCACTAGGTACCATACCAGTGGGCAGTAATGCCCGAAAACAAACCCTAAATATAGAGAATCCATTGACTGGACTTCTGTCCTGAGAAAACTGTTAATAATACCTGACACATGGGTAAAGTGATGTAGTTTATAGTCAGCCAAGGGGACAATACAGCTTTGTTTTTCCCATAGATTTAGTAATAGTTCATTTTCACAATTGTTAAAATACAGTGCAATCTGGATACCTTGACTATCTTTGCTGAAAAGGTATACCATATATTATTTAACTAATGAGGCTACAGAAAATCATTGAACGCCTTTCAGAAATTCTTGTCAGTCTCTTTTGAATCCCAAAAAGAATGCAGTATCTAGCTGCATTTGGGATGCCATTTTCCCAACCAGAACGACACTGATTGTAATTAAAAAGTAAACAGCTTAACAGCTGTGCACTATGAGTACAGGAATTGCAGGCCTAAAAATCAGTAGAGTAGGAAAGTAATTCATATTTTATTACTGCTTGATGTAAAAACTTGTGTAAAAGCTTGAACAATGCAGAATACTAGTTAGAAAAAAACACATTGAGGAAAGGTTCTGAAGTATATTTGCTCTCATTTTCTTCCAACTTTTACTGTGTAAAAAAAGAGGATCCATTATATGCTAAAGTGAATTTTTTAAGTGACTCTAATCTGGATGTTATACAAGACACACACAGCAGGGAGTTCTGCCTGATGACCTGGGGAAAACCCCAGTTACTTTTTCCTCAAATCCTATAGCACAGATCGTAGGGAAGACAGCACAAGGGGAAAATAAAAATGTAATTGTCTTTTGTTTGTGGTTCTCTCTCAGCTGCATTTAGCTACCATATGAGAGTACCAGATAAAAAAATATATTATATGAGAGAAGTGTGAAAAGGGATACTATATTTTTAAACAAGTTTAATCAAACATTCTGTTACCCTGAGGGTATATCTTCACTATAGGAAAGACGGATCCCACCGTGGTCAATCTTTCGGAGTTTGATTTAGTATGCCAAGTGGTGTTGCACTAAACAAAATTTACAGGGTACCCTGTCAATGTAGTATTCCTGCCTACCTGATAGAATAAGAGAAGTTGACTAGAGTCAGCATACTTTAATTCATGCCATCTCCACTAAGGGAGGTTGACAGGAGCCTGTACTCAGGGTACATAATTAATGTAGGAATTGCGTACTTTAATTTGACCTTCCCATGTAGTGTGGGCCTGCCCTGATACCATGATATTATGCTAGATCTGCTGGCATGAACTCTGTCCATGCACAGACATTAGAGCTAGTTGGAGAATATCATCCAAATAGTTAGTTCATTGGAAAATTCCATTTTGTCAAAAACAAACTGATAGTGTCCTAGAAAATGATTTTGAAAAAAAAAAGTGAAAAATTCCTTTTGGGGATGAAATTGTGAAAAAAGTAGTTCCAAAACCCTATTATAGTATTTGGTAACATATTGGTGATAACACTATATATTTTGTCAAGTTATCACATGAAGATAAAGACATATTATGCATGACACTACAAAATATTCAAATGGCAATAGTTGAAATATGTACTTCTATTTTGTGTTTTGAATCATTAAGGGTAACCACTTTATAGTACAGACTGTAACATCTTATTTTTCAGATTACAATTTCTCCTGTTTACTTTGTATGGAAACACAGACACTTGAAATGAAAATAAGCATGAGTGTAAATAAGATGTTGCTTTTTCACTCTCTCAACATAAATGATTTTAGGTTAGAAGTTATTGAAAATAGTTTCTTCTCTAATATAGTGGAATGTTTTTCCCAGAATATCAATAAAAGTGGTAGTTCACAGTAGTAAATCAATGAATTAGCAATAATAATGGAGAACATCCACTAAATATTTCAGAGTTGTATTTGGCATCAATAGCAAATCATCTAGTCACTTTACATAAGCTGCAGCTACACTACATTCCCCTTTCAGAGGGGGAATGCAAGTGAGTGAGATCAGAAATGGAAAAGAGGCACAGATTTATGTATCTCATGCCCATTTGCATATTCTCACATGATCTCACTTCATTAAGATCCTTTTCTGGAAGGAAAAACAGACATGAAAATAAATCATATTTTCAAAAGAACTCTTCCACAAACTAAATAGGAAGGATTCTTTTGAAAACAAGGTTTATTTTCATAGGAACCCCCATCTACACAGCCGTTTTTCCTTCCAGAAAAGGCTCTTCCGGAAGCAAGATCGCATGAGAATATGCAAATGAGGCATGAGGTATATGAGTCTGTACTTCATTTCCATTCTGATCTTGCCCATTTGCATTCCCCTTTCTAAAGGGGAATATAGTGTAGACTCAGCCACAACGATTAGGAAATAATACTGTATTGAATAGTAACTCAAGAGGATGTTAAGAGGTTACTACAATTAAGCACCTTAAACTCAGCAAATTCAAATAAGTTGCACATATAAGCATTTTAAAATAGCTGATTGAGGAATTCACTAGACTGTTATTGTTCATTTTAAATGTCTGAAAACATTGGGAGAAGTTCAGAGGACAAGAAGAAAACTTGTGTTAAATCAGTGCCTAAAAAGGGTAAACAGAATGATTGTAGTAATTCTAGACCATATCGATCTCAGGCAAAATAATGGAATGACCAATAAGGTCTCAATAAAAAATTAAAGGGTACTCTACATCTGAAAATTAATGTCTTGAAGAGATTTCTAGTTTGTTAGACAAAGGTAGTGTCAATGTAATATATTTGGACTTCAACAGAATATGGCTGGGTCTACATGAGCCCCTTCCTTTCAGAAGTGTCATCTTAATGAGCGGGTTCGAAAGATGCTAATGAGGTGCTGCCATGAACATGCAGTGCCTCATTAGCATAATGGGCGCCGTGTCGATTCAAGAGTGCGGCTTTTGAATGGCACGCCATCCGTGGAGACAGGGACCTTCCAAAAGGACCCCCGCCAGTTTTTGAAAGCCCCTTCTTCCTATCTGGTATTAGGAAGAAGGGCTTTCAAAAACTGGGGGGTCCTTTCAGAAAGTCCCCATCTCCATGGGCGGTGTGTGATTCCAAAAGCTGCATTTTCAAATTGCCACGGCTGCCATTATGCTAAGGAAGTACTTCATATTCATGCCAGTGCCTCATTAGCATATTTTGAATCCACTCATTAGCATGCCCCTTCCTGGCTTGTGTAGACATAGGGTGTTTGATTTAGTACCATAGAGCATTTTGAAGAAGAAACTAGAACAATTCAAAATTAACAAGGTACACATTAAGTAGATAATGACTGATATTAAAACAGTGAATGTAAATTAGGAAAGAGTGGACATATTTCTACTGTGCACCCACAAGGATTTGTTCTTGGCCCTATGGTATTTAAAACTTAGCAATGACCAGGAAGAAAATAAAAGTCACAGAAAATATACAGATTACAGAGATTGGGAAAGTGGTAAATAATGAACTGGACACAGCTTTGATCCAGAATTATCTGGATAGCTTACAGCAAATTTACCAAGACAACTATATGCATCTCATTAAAGCCAAATAGAAAATGAGACTTCTAGGAGGCAGATGCAGGGCATTCTTATAGGATAGGTATTTTTCTTCTTAGAAGTAGCGACTGAAAAAAGACAAGTGAAGTGACTACCGAACACTGTCTTGGAGTGCCACGGCATAGCCAGAATGTTAATGTTATCCTGGAATGTGTAAATTATAGTACCAAAGAGAAGTGGAAAAGTTATTTTACAGTTGTATTTAGTACTTGGGTGACTAACTAATGAAATGGCGTGTCCAGATCTGGTGTTCACACAGAATGATGTTCATAAAATGGGGAAGATGCAGAGAAAAATTCTTCAAAACAATTAAAGGACTGGACAATATCTTGCACTTATTTACAAATAGTTAATCTGTTTCACTTAAAGAGAAGACAGGTGATTCAATGATAGCACGTAACTGTCTATATGGAAAACAAAACTTTGGTAATAGGTTCTTCAGTCTAGCAGAAAAAAGATATAACAGGAGCCAATTGCTGGAAGATGAAGCTTGACACATTTAAACTAAAAATAAGATGCAAAAGGTAACGGTGCAGGTAATTATGCAATTTGACAAGGGTTGTTATAGATTCTCCACCATTATTCATTTTAAAATGAAAATTTGATGGTCCTTTCACTGCCTCCTCTCTGCACCCCAGATATCCTCTAGTTCAACCAGGGATTAATATAGGGATTTCTTCTGAGTTATGACTATTACAAAGATATTTCCTGATATTGTAGCCTATGATATTATATACAATTATATATTAACAGACATATCACACATTGTATAATTAAAAAAGCATTTTCTTAACTTTTCCAAAACAAAATCTATATATTCACATGATGAACTATTTTCAGAGCTCATTGCAAACAGAAATTTCAAAATCATTTAATTTTGCTCTCAACTGGGAGAAAACCAAATTTGAAAAGTGACAATTGCTCATAAAGAAGATATTGTGAGTTTTGAGAAGCTATGGCTAAGACCCACAAACACTGAGGGATATATGCTAGCACACAGAGATTCAGGATTGGGGGCTAACAGAATGAACATGTTTAAGAGTAGCAATAATGAACAGGAGAAAGACTGAAAGTTCTCTCATTATCTGTGCTCTACGTCTTTACTTGACAGTATCTATCACTTTGTTTTATATCAATCCAAGTCCCCAGTTTCAGATTATTTATTCCCCCCCACCCCCACAATTAGTGGACTTTCCATTCCTGAAACTAAAGTTCGGAACCCCATCTATTTGTCTTTCTCTGCATTTCTAGTGGCACGTTGTGGCACCTTCTGGTTTAATTCTCCTGAGATAATGTGCCAAGGAACACAAACGCTTTGGGTACATGATCAACGAATAGCAGTCATTCATTTTTCCACAAGCTGTAGGAGAACTCCTGTGCCTTATTCCAAGTACATTCATCTACAAAAATCAGAGCTAACCACAGCTCCCCTACTCTGCAAACCAGCATGTTAGGAACTGAGCTGTCGTCATCAGTTAAATTAGCTTCTAGCCTGCTGAGCTTCTGGGCTCTGAAATCATTAATTTTTCATAAACAGAAGTTGCGTCATGGAAAACAGTCTATACAAAAATCAAAATAACCTGTTATTTTCCTCTCTTTTGTCTATAAATGCTTAATTGTAATACTATATGCAACTGATTTACTGCTCTCTGTAAACCTGTGCACGTCATGTTATGTGTCACTACACTAGAGCATTCTAAAGAGAAATTAAACAGTCAGGACAAGCCTAATAGAAATTTGGCCCTGAATATGAATAGTTATTTTTTCAGATATTAGACAATTTCCTTTCTACGTATATGGAAATCCCATTTGTGGTTCAACATGTAAGATAGAGTTGGATGGAGAATTCAGAGCAGGAAAAGCTCTCAGAGGAGGAATTTAAAAAAGTTACATATGGAGCATGCACTGTACCCTCCCCAAAATGAAGTAATTGTTATTGAAATAAAATTAATTTAAAAATAGGTCATATAAATTTGGCATCTGTATCAGATATAATTATACCCTCAATTATACCCATGGAAGACTGGCCCTTCTAAGACAAATCCTTCAAACTTTCCATATAGTTAAAATTCATGAAAGTCTTGTGTATACATTTCAAATAATTTCAGGATGGTCTTTTGCTATGACTCTTCATAATAGAAAAGGACTGATAAATATTGTTTTTGAAGAACATAACAAATACCAGCAATATTGTTTATGCTCAATTTCTTACGCCATTTCTACACAGGCCACTTCCTTCGGAAATGGCACGCTAATACACGGAGCGAAAGATGCTCATGAGGCATGGATGCAAATTCCCCGTGCCTCATTAGAATAATGTCACGTGACTTGGAGTCCAGAAGACTGTTCTTCTGGACTCCAAAACACTGTGTAGATGCGTGGCCCCCAGGGGGGCTTCTGGAAGGACGTGCTTCTTCCAGAGGCCTCTTCTTCCCAAAAATTTTTGGGAAGAAGGGGCTTCCGGAAGAAGGACTTCCTTCCAGAAGCTTCTCCGGCGTCATGGTTCTACACGGCGTTTTGGAATCCGGAAGAAAGGTCTTCCAGACTCCAAATCACATGACATTATGCTAATGAGGCACGGGGAATTTGCATCTATGCCTTATTAACATCTGTCGCTTGGTGTATTAGCATGCCACTTCTGAAGGAAGTGGCCTTTGTAGAAAGGGCCTTAATGTTCATGTATGGGAAACAATGGAAATGTACATTTAGGGGAACCAATCAGCTTTAACTCCTTTCAGTATCAATACCAAGGAGAAAAAAAAAATGAACGTGACTTTACAAGTCATGTTAATCCAGGTCTCCAAACAGTTCATTAATCATATCTTCATATTTTGCCTGGTGCAAATTGTAGCACAGAGCAGATGGACAGTTTATTTTTAATTACCTCTCAGTTTTTAATGCAACTTAAAATATTATAAAAGAAATATGCAGTCAACTGATATAACCATTTTCTAAGCACAGTTATATCTATGTTTCCCAATCAGTACATTTTGGATAGAAAATTAAAATAATATTTCATGAAACAAACACTAACTAAACTGCTGAATTATAATACCCTTCATTAACTCTATGCTTCTGAATAAGCATTTTAAGATTTCTCTGGTTAAGCAACAAAAAAGACTCAGGAAATGTATGTGCAATCTTAACTTTGCACTCTTGCGCATTTGCTTTGTAATCCACCTGTGATTACCGTTTAAGGAATGGTAAATAATTCTACTTTTCTATAACTTCAGGTATACTTTTAATACTTATGATTCCTTCATTCTTTTTGATTTACACCAAATTCTTTGTAAGAAATGTTCATTTTCCTTTTATTGACTGGTATTATTTTTTAAAATAGACAAATTTCTAAGACATATGTAATGATATGTCTTTCCCTCAAGCCCAAGTCCATCTTCAGTGCACTCTTCTCCAAACAACTAAGCAAACTATGTTCATCACTAAAGATCAGCTTTCTACCTTGTGAATTTAAGCCCCAACTCAGCATAGAATTTAAGCACTGCTTCACTTTCAACATGTGGTTAAGTTTGGATGGCCTTAGTGAAAAGCCACATGTATGAGATTTCCTATTACTTCTCTTCATGGGATCCCACTTTGGCTCATCTAACTGAAATTTCACTCAGTGAAAGCAATACTGCAACTTTTTATCCATTGCTGTTTCATCTAAACAGCTGTTCAGAACTAAAAGTGTGCAGGAGAAAGTTGGAAGAAGCTGTTTATAATGGGAAAAATATATTTTCCCTCAGGCTGTGTCTACATGTGCACATTATTTAGAAAAGACAGGCCCTCTTTTGAAAGAACAGAGGGAGCATCCACTTGTGCCACACCCTCTTTTGATTGGAAATCAGAGGAACGCAGCCCAGATGTTGAAAGCTGGACCCTGATCCCATAGTGGGAAAAACTCCCCCTGTCAGAAAACTACATCAAAAGAAGGCACAAGTAGATGCTATATTGTCCACTTTTTCGAGAGAAGAGTCCTCCACGGCGGCACGCAGCCGAAGCATGGAGATGCCCTGCCCTGCAGAGTGGAGCTCTATGACCCATGTGTCCAGCTGCCTTTAAGCTGCATGGACCTGGAAACCTAGTGTCAGGAAGCTGAGAGCAGGCGAGCTACGAGCACACAAGCTGCCACCACCAGACCTGCTCGGCCACCCAGATGACTTCAGAGGTCACATGTCCATCACCCAGCAGCTTTCCAAGCCCCAGGGGACCCTTCAGAGGCCTCACAGGGTTCCCAGGAACCCTTCCTGAAGAAGAAGAAAAGGGTCCCCTCCTGGATGGACCCCGAACTCTGAGACCTCCTGGGTCTCTGGAAAGAAGAGGAGATCCTCTGGGAGATGGGGGTCAAGTGGAGGAATGCCACAGCCTTCGCCCACCTGGTCTGGGGACTGATGAGCCTTGGCCACCCAGAGCAGACCCCAGAGCAAGTCTGAATCAAAGTTAAAGGACTCCGACAGGGCTACACCCGGATCCAGGATGATGCTGGGAGCTCAGGAGCAGGTCCCACCACCTGTCTCTGCTACCGGGAGCTCCACTCCATCTTAGGGCCACAGGACAGCTCCCCACCCCAGTGGTCCTGGATACCTCTGCAGACCAGACCAGTCTGGAGGGGCTTGAGGAGCCAAGACCTGCGAGACCGAGCCAACACCCGACACTGGTCAGGCGAGTAGGGCAACTTCAGCATAGACGTCCCCTCGCAGTCATCCAGTCGGGCCATGGGGATCCGGGTGCTACCAGAGATCATTGTGGGACCCCTGAGTAAATGCATGACAGGGCTAGCACCTTGGCTGGCTGGGCGGGGGAGGCACAGCTGCCAGTGGACTGGGCACAGGCCCGGAGGCCCAGGGCCAGACACCCAGCTGGCCATGGCCCACAACATACCCCTGGCACCCACCTATGCCACCCAGCACCCAGACCCGTGGACAGGTTGGGGCACCCAGATGCTCAGTGGGACATCTTTGGGCCGGCGCACACCCGGGGGCAGTCCCACCTGGGGGGGAAGCCCTGTGCCCACCTGACACTGCATGGGTGCCATGCCCACCATGTCTGGGCCCTGGGTGGCACAGAGTTATGCGGGGGGGTGGGACCATGCAGACAAGGTTGGCAATGGTGTCCATGACGTCTGCATCCAGTGCCAGAAGCAGAGTTTTGTCAGCCATGGTGCTGCTGCATTGGGGACTGTGTCACTGCTGGCAGCTCAGTGGGCCTCAGCTTGTGCAGGGTGGAGGAGTTGGGGTGGTGGCTTTAAGGCAACAGCTATCTGTGGGCCCCAGAAGAGCTTGGCACCCATGCTACCCCATCGGCAGCACTCGTCCTCCCTTCTTTCGAAAGAGCACTTGGACATGTGTGGACACTCCCTTTCAAAAAAACAGGAAGGATCATTGAAACAGGGGGTCGGACCTGCTATCTGCCTTTGCCATGTGATCATATGCTTTCAAAAGCCAGGATGTTGATTCCTGGCTTTTGATTTTGCCCTTTCGATTGTGGGCTCCCCTATAGACACAGACTCGCTTCCCTAATGCGCAAATAGCTAAAGTTATTTTTGCTAATGCTTTTTTAGAATTTAACCTTATGACAGACAGCAAATCTGGAAAGTAGTTCCATGAAAGATGACAATTTTACATTATGAGCAAGTTACAGGTGAGGTTGAGAGAGGACACTTCACCAAAGCTTAAAGGACCAATGCAAATGTATGCAAATGTTAGTCTGGCATCTTCATGGAAGTGTTCTATATCCCCATGTCAGAAAATTGAATTCAATTGCCTGTCTCAATCTCATTCCCCCATCCCCCCAGGGAGTTTGAAAAAGAGAGCACTTCAAATGTAATACATTCATCCTCTGTGAGAGTAAAGAGAGCACCTAATGTCACTGAAAAGCAGCCGTGCTAGTTGATTAAAGAGTTGCTTTGAGACTCCAATGGATATCCTTTTTGGTTTCCTTCAGCCAGAAGGATGGTAGTTGTAACATTGGAACTCAAAACTAATGAAAGCAATTACGTTAAAGCAGGAACAAAGCACAGAACTTCTCGTAGTTTTTTCATTCAGAAGAGTATCTGAGCCTTTATCGTGTTAACTAAGAATGGACAAAACACAAATAGGTGTACTGTTAAACACTAGGAGTACTTGGCTGACTCAGGAATTAACAGGGTACAGCAGAACAGGTAGGGAAAAATTAAAATGTCAGGCACGTATCAAGATCTTTTTACTGAGCTAGTTTGATATACCACAGTTAAAGTGCTTCAGCTACGGTAGCTGTGATCTAGACAAAACATATTCCTTCTTTACACAAGCATGGGGAAAATAATATAAATAGAAAAATAAATAAGTAGCCCTTGAATTAGATTTTTTGTGTTAGCTTCTAGATAAAGAAATCTGTTAGTATATGGCAAGAGGAGATAGAATTCCTGGTGGACATGTCTAATGCATGCAGAATTATTTTCTAATATCCTTTGACTGACAGAGATACAATACAAGGGGCATGAGGTAATTTCTTCTGGGCTAAATTTTGCTGGTATAAAAAGTAAGTGTTCAAGTCCACACAGAGCTCTTCAACCCTTTATAAGCTTGAAAGCTTGTTTTTCCCAGTTAACAGAAATGCAGATACATAGAAATACTACAACAAGGCTCAGAAACCGCACTTGTTCCTGGATAGGAGGTGGCCATCAATATAGCAGATGTATGTCTATGCTCACCTTGCTGGAACTGTAATATGATATTTCTGAATAAGAAATATTCTTGTTCCATCTTCATGTGACTGCAGAGGTTAAAAGAAAACATCGTGAACTTCTTTGATCCTTCTTCCCATACATATTTTGCATTCCTGGACTCTTCACACATACAGGAAACCCACATCAAAAATTACAGCTTCCTTTTCCCATTGGTCATAAGATTGTCCAATCCTACCAAGCACCGACTTGGCCATGATGATTCATGCTTTTCTGACTTCTGGGACTAATTATTAAAGTTCCTACTTAGGACAGAAGCCACTGACTGTGAAAAACTTCAAGAGGTACTCAGTGCAACATCATCTGCTTGGCCACACAGGCTACCACGGACACTTTCTACAGATGAGCTAATCTGAACTCTTTTAATAGAATCCAAATCAAATCTCTACCTTGATAATCACAATTCCCCATGGTGTAGAAACAAAGAACACAGAGCTAAGAATTACTATTTAGGAACTGCCCAGACAACAATACTGTTTTAGAAGAGACAGAACCAAAACTCCAGGTCTAGCAGATAGATTTCTTCAAAACCCTGAGGAAACACTGTAGACTTATCTTGAAATAACTTATTTGCATGATGCAAATTGCATACATTATTTTGATGTAACTTATTTCAAACATGGTGCTGGCTACATAGCTCCTAAGTTTGAAATAAGAGCATATTTCAGACTTCCTGCTATCCCTCTTACAACAAGGAGTAGTGGAATCAAAATATTCTCAAAAATAGCCCTGCTGTTTTGACCATTGTATTTGGCTATGGGGTTTCTATTTTGGGATACATACATATCTCAAAATAGAGACCTCAGTGCAGCCTCAGCCTGAGTTGCTGTAGCCTTTCACTAGTGCAACTACTGAAGTATCAGAGGTTCAACTAAAGATTCTTCATTCTTCCTGGCTGTGAATGAATTTAAAATAAACATTTAAACTAATCAGACATTAAGGGATTATATGATGTGACAAATACAATAGTGGAAAAAGAGAAAGTGATGAATTTCATATTGAAACACACAAATGATGCAGCTTTGGGCAAAATATTGTAATCATTTATGACCGAGCTTGTCTCCTGAACTATCTTGTGAGGGAAGGAAAGGGACTTTCTTCATAATGATTCCATTTACTTTAAGCGATGAAGTGAAGGAGCCAGACGATTATTTTCACTGAAGCGTGCTAATTTTATCATGCTAGCGAACCATTCTTGTGCTGAAACACGAAATAAATGAAAGGAGCTAAAACAGTGTTTTAAGAAAAGTAGTTTATAAGAACCATTGATCACACATTGGAACAATCAGAAATGTAATTATCTGTAATACCTAGACTCAACTAAGCCATATCTACCCAGTTTCCACCATTGTTCTTAGAACAAGAAACACAGCAATAGATGAGTTATGAAGCTTTTCCAGCTTTAGATTCTTTATATTAATTTGTATTTCATAACAGACAGTTAAATCCATGTAAAGAGCATCAAGGAATGTGGAGGAACTTTGTGTAGATAATGTGATCTTTCAGCTGGACATTTTAGAAACTGTTGGAGAAAAATGAAACATGAGCAAGCATGACTGTAATGTTGGCTAATGGAGGCTCAGAGAAAGTGATTTGTGGACATTAATTACTGATTGGAGCAAGTCAGCCAGTGTTCATAGGTATCCAAAGAAGTTTGTACCAACATCTGTGGACCAATTTGTCTTTATCATACAAGTCTGTGTAAGTGTATTGTCTAAGGAGACTGGACAACTCCCATTCTACTTGCAAAAACTCAAAAGATGATGGCTTTTCCCTGACTGCATGGTGAGACTATAATTCTAATTTGGTTGGACATTCTGAGCCTTCAATAGAAATATGAAGTCATTATCAGAATCTTATTCCATTTCTTCTGGGTGATGAAACAACGTGGTTGTGTCAACAGTACAAAGAAACTTCGAAAGGGGGAACATCTTAAAACAGAATCAAAATTAGGGATTTCAAAATAGCAGAGCTACACACTCAAAATGGATTGCTGTACTGATCCACTATTTTGAAAGAACACCTCTCCCCCATGCTTTGAAAGGGAGCGTCCACACAGGAATGTGGGCTCTTTCGAAATAAGCAGTTTGGAAATGCCATGCATGGGGTCACATGGCCGAGTAGCCCTTCCATGTCCCACAGTCAGCAGTCACCTTAAAGGTCCCCTCCCAAACACACCCACCCTACACACTCAGAGCAGTACACAGCACTGCGTGGACCATGCTCCAAGAACAGGAGGAGAATGGAGCAACAGCAACTGCCCGAGACTGATGCCCCCACCCACAGCAAGACCCAAGTGGTGATTGCCATCCTGGGTGTGGTGAATGCCGTGGGGTCCACCTCCCTGCCCTAGGGGTCCTGCAGGTCCTGGCAATGGGGCAACCACTGCTCCCCTTTCCCAGTCCCCCACAGCACTTCTGGAACCACCCCAGCAGTGGGGAGTGGTGGGAGAGGCTGGTACTGGGCCAGAGGGACAATGAAAGGTGGCTCTAGAACTTTAGGATGACAAAACAGAAATTCCTGGAGCTGTGTCAATGGCTCACACCCACCCTGCAGCACGTGGACACACACATGTAACCTGCACTCCCAGTCGAGAAGAGTGTGGGGATTGCCCTCTGGAAGCTCACCACCCTGGACAGCCGCCATTCAGTGGGGCACTAATTCAGGGTTGGCAAGCCCACCGTCAGAGCCATCTTCCTGGAGGTAAATCAGACTAGGGCCCTACACCCACCCCGGGAAGTGGGGATAGGGGGCCCATGGGTGTGGAGCCTGCAGGGGAAGGGGGAGGGGGTGGGGGGGGCCCTTCATGTGCAGGCCCCATGTGTCGCTGCCCCACCTACAGGTGGTCTGGTCCATCAATTGTATAATCCAGCAGAGGGCCGTCTGCCTCGGTGACTTGGACACTGCCATGGTGGGATTTGCAGCCCTCAGTTTCCCGAACTGCTTTGGTGCACTTGATGGCATCCACATAGTTATCCGCACCACGGACCATAGCGGGGGGATGCTACATAAACTGCAAGGGGTACCACGCGGTGGTGCTCCAAGAACTTGTTGATGCCTGGGGCTGGTTCTGTGTCATTTGCGTAGGCTGGTACAGGCGAGCCCACGATGCCCGAGTACTATGTTACTCCTGGCTGTGGCGGTGCATGGAGGAGGGCACCTACATCCCTGCCTGGGATCTCCCCGTGGGGAACACAATGATGACACCATGTATAGTGGCCTATGGGGAGTACCCTTTCCAGCCATGGCCGATGAGCCCCTACCCTGGGCATACCACCGCCAGCCAGGACGCTTAACAACTGCCTGAACCAAGCCCGCAACACTGTAGAGTGGGTCTTCAGACTCCTCAAGGGGCGTTTCCAATGCCTGAATGCATGGCTGGACATCAGCCTGCCCAAAGCCCCTGGGGTAGTCACGGCCTGTTGTGCCCTGCACAGTTTAGTGGAGGGAAAGCATGAGCACTATATGCCAGGGTGGACCCCTGCTATGAGCAGCCGCCCACAGCCCCATGCCAGCAGGAACATCAAGAAGGGGTTAGGGTCCGGGAAGCCCTCTGGGAAACCTTTGAGCAGGAGCCACGCTGACCTCCACCTGGCACTTGGCTCACACGCACCGAGCATGGCTCCCCCACACACAGGGCACACTGGGATGCACAAAAAAAAAGTGTTTAATAACTGGGGACCAACAATATACATGTAAATAAACAGTTCCGGAAAAATGGTGTGGGATCTTACTATGGGAGCTAAATATGGCAGGGAATGGGGGATAACTATATACAATGACACAGGGGCATGCCCCCTTGGCCAGGGCCACAGGCCCGGGCAGGCCTAGTCCTCCACGGGGGTGGGTGGGCTAGACCCCCGGTGGGTACTGGGGCCCCTGCTGCCCCAGGTGCGGGGGCCCTGTCAGAGCCAGGAGGGAGCTGTCAGGAAGGGGAGGTAGGATCAGCTCTGGGTTAAGGGGTGGCTTGGGCTGGGTGACACATGTGGGCAGGGTGCTGCAGGGGCCGGGGGAGAGATCCTCCCCCTGGCTCGCAAAGGCTATTAGCCAGCAGCCCAGGGCAAGCCAGGAGGATGGGATAAGGGTGGGTGGGATGACAGCGGTGAGTTCAGGGGCGGCAGGGATGGGTTTGGGGTTGGCGGGGGCAGCAGGATTGGTTTTGGGGGCAGCATGGGGGATGAGGGTGGCGGGAGGGAGGAGGCAGGTTTGGGGGCAGCGTGGGGGGATGAGAGGATGGGGGGGCATCAGGGGGCCGGCAGGTAGGCCAGCCATTGGAGGGCTGTGGCCACCTCGGCCCAGGCCTCCCTCCACCAGGCTCTGTCCTCCTACTCCCTCTGCAGCCACTCCCAGAGCACGGAGGTCTGCTCCCAGATGGCTGCAGTGTGGGCCTCCGCTGACTCCTGAGGGTCGTAAAGGCATCGCCATTGGGCCCTCTGGGGCTGGGCAGGCGACAGGCTGGGTGATGTGGAAGAAGGTTCTCTGACTCCGTCAGATGCTGGTGCGGGTGTGGTGCAGCCCTCGGAGGATGATGCTGTGGAGACACAATGGGGAGAGAGGCCACCTGTCAGTGTTGTCGCCCAGGCCTGAGGGCTCCACCTGCATGACCCCCGCCATCCCTGGACCATGCCCCAAGGTGGTGCCTCCCCTGCCGATGCCCACTTGGGCCTCCCATTGTTAGAGTTAAGTTGGAATGTTACAGCTTTGTGTAATTTCTTTATATAGAAATCCATTTTCTATTCTGTTTCAAAATGGATTTCCTGTGTGGTTTCTATTTTGAAAGATAGCCGTGAGCTTGTCTCCTTCTCCCAAGCAAGCCGGAAAGATTAAGGTGTGAAAATTAGGGCGGGAAATGATTTTAATCTGCCTGGAGACAAGAGTGTAGATAAAGGGGCGGAGCCCACCCTTCAGGGCCTTTTCCCTCATGTGGTAGCTTCTTGTGGTGCAGCCCTCTCAGGGCTGGTAACTAGGGTGACAGATGCTGGCTGCTAAGCCTCGTGGGACAGTCTGACAGGGAAAGCTAGAGAGAGAGGCTGTCTGATAGCTAGGGCAGCAATCTGAAGATTGCTAGGCCTCGTAGCTCAGTCTACTTTGATATTTATGTTATCTTATTTTTGAGTTAGAGACAATTTATACACACACCCACATGCACTCCGGAAGGTCATTTTCTTTAGGCTTTCCACACACAGGACAGTGAGTCAAGAGCAGAAGAAAGAAGAAAGGAGAAAGGAGAAAGATGAAGACCACATCCTTACTTGACTGCTCCTTCTGCAGCCTGGAACATTCCTCAAGGCTAATTCTCGAACTATCCTGTCGCCTGAGGAAATGGTATTGTCCGATCCATTCTCACCTTGTAATTTTCTTTCAAGGGTTAATTGAGCTAACAACCAAGCCGTTATTCAGTATATTTTCGTATGTTCTAGGGAGTCCTATTTTCTGTTACTGTATTGTATCGTAGTTAATAAAACACCATTATCTTTACCCTACTACCTTGTTATAGCTACACTTTAATCGATGATAGAGGTGGAGAGGGTGGAGCAGTGAAGACTAGCCCATCTTCTGACAAATCTGGTAACTTTCGTAATTCTATCTGCCTTGGGCTAACTCCATGTGCCCACTGGGACCTCATCTGTAGGGTGAATGCTGGCTGTGGCCTGGACCCTGCATCCCTTCCCGGTCAGGAGGACCAGGGTGATGTCCATGAGTGCTGGATGGTGCTACGTCTGGGTCTGGAACTTGGCAGGGGACCATGGGATAGCTGCCCCCACCCCAGGTTGCCCAATCCACCCATTATCTACCTGGGGCTATGGAGAACAGGTCCAGGGACGCTGGCCTTGAGGGGGCCTGGCTGGAGGTACCGGAGCTGACAGTGATCACGAGCGTCTCCCCCTCTTCCAACTCGCTCCCTGACTCTGCTGGTGTGGTCTGGCTCGAAGTCCTGGCTGTTTGTGCGAGTCCATCTCCTACTGGGTGTTGAACCTGTCTGTGTCGACCACTGCCGATGGGTTGGGGACATCCTTCAGGCTAGGAGCTGTTCCAATGCCCAGCAATGCAGGCACCTCAGGCCGGCCCCAGCCCCTGATTGCCTGCAGGTGTCCCTGGCCCAGCTTTTGGCTTCCCTCAGCTCCTTGACCTTCAATCTGACCTGATCAGCCATGCGCTGGTGGTGTCCCCAACACCACAGCCCCAGTGACTGCTGCTTGAAGGCAGCTGTGTTGCAGGGCTGCCCAGTGCTATGGAGCAGCACCTCCTCCTCTGCCCAGAGGCCGAGTAATGCTTTTACCTCAGCCTCTGTCCGGGAGGGGCCCCTCCTTCTCTGGCCCTGGCTCTCCTCAGGTGACCCCTCAGGCTAGGAGGTGGGGGACTCCTTGGGGTCCCTGGAATGTGGGGGTCTCACCATCCAGCTGGTGGGTTGTGTGGCACGGCTGTCTGGGCTGCTGGAGCATGTGCCAGGCAGAGCTTGTGCTCCTCAGGCCCTGGGCACGCTCTCAGCTTCCTGCACAGGGTTTCCAGGGCCTTGAGGCTCTAAGGGGCTGACCGGGGGACTATAGAGCCCCTCCGAGGCTTGCTAGTGTGTCTCTTCACTCCCTGGAGCCGCCTCCATGGCAGACCCACAATTTCAAAATTGGCGGCCTGGAGCTTCTGCTCATGACCTATTTTGAAATTTGGTTTCAAAAGGGGCCACTCTTCCTGATCCTGGATGGGAAGAGCAGTTTTGAAATTTGTGCCCCCTTTTGCTGAAAACAATTTTGAAAGAGGCTTTTGGGTGTGTAGATGCTCCGCGGCCTCTTTCAAAATTGGGCCCCCTTTCAAAATTAATTTCGAAACAAGGGGCTAGTGTAGACGCACCCCCTATTTCATTCAGCACATTTCTTTCCCAATACCTGGAAAAGAAAAGGCATCTGAGCCTGCCGCCTGTGGGTCTTATGACATCAAGTAGCTATCCTTGATTGAAAAGAATGAAAGATGACTATTTTCCAACAATTTGGATTGCTCACTAGCAAATCAGGGGAAAAATAGTTGGGTTTGCAATGTCAAATTCTTCTGGGAATGATAATTGAGTTGAAACTGGTGACAGAGCAAAGATCTAATGATGTCACCTGCAGTCTCTTTTATGATGACTCATATCAGTCAACTGTCCACTTCCTGAAAATGGGTACTTAAATATGCATGTGTGCTTTAAGGATTGTCAGAGTTATTATGTATCCTCATTTTATAAGAGGTTCTGTTCAAGATTGTTGTAAATAGATCTGAAACTGAAAAAGCCACTGTCGTATAAGATTAAAAGCAACAAGAAGTCCTGTGACACCTTATAAGCTAACGGATGTTTTGGAGCATAAGCTTTCGTGGACTAAGACCCACTTCATCAGATACATGAGTGTTAAATAAGATTGTATCACTCTGCCCAGGTGCTTACCATTGTTAATAGTTTCATGCTGCCTTTCACCATTTCAGTCATACAGACATAGACCTGACCATGCATACAGACCCTTTGAACTTACATTCATGGAAAAATTTGTCTTAGACCTTGGAATGAAAACTGATAATAAGCTGAGAGAATTCAATGAGAAAAGGGTTAAAAAGTGCTGACTTCTTAAAATCCATTCAGAAGGTGACTGGTGAATTAGAGGTAACTAACTGAGCAGATTCATTTTGATCTATCTTAGGACTGGTTTTCCTGCTGTGTTAACACCATCTGGCTCAATCATTTTGACCAAATAGATCCCTTTTCTGAGGGACCCACCCAAAGAACGTAGATCCTTGGAGTCTCCTTGCAAAAACACAAGTTTTTGTTATATTTCACTTTGGTCATGTAATTAGATTCTGATGAGCTAAATAGTAATTTTAACCCATTTTCTTTGTGTTAGCCAAGTGCTACTTTTTGTCTTCTAGCCCACACTAATTATTTGCATTGTTAAGAATCTTTATTAAATTCTATACAATTAAGTTGAATTCTCAAGTCTTTGGTTTAGGTAAGTAATAAAAATTGGAAGAATCTGAGAAACTTGATACAGATAATGTATTGCTTACCTAAGGTCTGGTTTAGACCTATCTTACTGACAGTAAGCTTGACCCCCAACTAACTCCTATGATCTCCAGCAACAGTTGTGGTCCACTGGAACAGTGGTACTATTGAGTAATAGAGAGAAGCTGCTGAATGATGGAGACAGAACTCATAGGAGTGGGGCTGAGGAAACTGAACTCACTACAAGAGTGAAGAAAGAGCATGAATTACAAAGAATAAACCAAGAAAACAAATCCAAGCAAAAATAACTCATTTTTGGTTTATTTTTTCCACACTAACTGATTCATACTAAGGACTTGTCTCTTCAGTTTCTTTATTCTATGTTAATATGTGGAGCACTTACCTGCCAGCAAGCAATAAAGTACCTTGTTGAGTATTAATAAAGTCCAGCTTCAAACAGTATTATGTTAACATACACTTGGGAACTTTTAATATACACCAGAAGGATCTCCACAGGCCATTTAGAAACATACTAGTGCATACAAGAATTTACACCCCTCTTGTGAGAATTAATGCATCAGGTTCACAACGCCATAAACATTACAAATCCTATAATTTACTCCCTCATACAAAGAGGGAAGCAAGATCATTATTTCTGTCTTTCAGTACTTACGATGCACTCCTATTCTGCATCAAGGAGTAGATCACCATACTTACTTTGTTTTTCTCCCTATCAGAACCAATCAATGAAATACTCCCTACTTAAGCCTAACTCAGGCAGAGAGTATCTGACAAAGATAATTAAAATAGAGAGAACATCTTTAATGCCAGTTAATTTGAGAAACTAGGAAAAACTGACCTTATTCTAGTTTGTAAGATCTTTTAAAGTCTTATTTGTAAGGTTAGGAGAAACTTAAATTTAAAAATGACAGTTTTGGCAGGATACATATAGTTCAGTAACATTCAAGTGAAACGAAATTCACGGGTATATACAAAACTATTTGGCAAATCTTACAATGCATCTGCTGTATTAAAATTTGCATTGAAAACAGACATTATATAAATGATGGCATTTGTTAATAATACTAGGAAACGATGTGTCAAGTTCATTTGTAACTAACAATTTGTCATCAGCATGGAGAGACTAATTTGCTATAAGTTTTAATATTTTGCATTAATTTAGATTTTCCATATTAAGCTTTCCTCAGTAAACATAAATTGGTTTAACATAGGATTTCTGATATTTACCTTTTTTCCCCCATCATTTCCCCTTGTAATTATTATACCTACAAACATGGCTTAGGTTCTGAAACTCAGGCAGGGTTCTATTCATGACTTATAACCAGGCCTTTGATTCACAAATACTCCTACGATCTTCACTTTAGGTTTTTGAATGACAGCAGTGCAATGCCAGTGAGCCAGGTGTAACACTGGAACAGATGACTTTCTTCTAGCTGTTTGCAAGACAGACAGGAGCCAGATGCAGTAGATGCAGAAGGGGCTGATCTGACGAGGTAAGAAAGTGCACATTTTGCATAATCACTTTTCAAAGTAGAATTACATTTTAAGCCCAATGGGAGACCAATGAAAATACATAAGTATGAGGTGATTGGAAATCTGGTGCAGCTGCTCACTGTAATTGAAATGTGAAGAGAGATCCTCATGCAGTGGAAAGAGGGCTTGAGTGGAGGTGGGCTGTTATGAAGCCTTTTTCTTGAAGGTCACATTCATTTTGGGAGGAAAATGACAACACAGATATTCTGAGTTCCCTAAAGTTGGGTTGGCGGGAAGAAGGCAATTCATACTAAGTAGGAATCATAACTCAGACTAGACATAATCTTTGAGCAAATTCTGAATATCCCATAAGAACACTATTCAATTCAGAGCTAGATAACTTGGACCTCCAGAACCGCAGGTTACCCATTTAAAAATCATCTGTGCACAGGAACATCAAGCTGCGTATCAAATAAGCAACCTAATTTCAAATGACCTGTAAAAATGTCTAATCTGTACTGTAAGTACAAATGCATATAAATCCATATCATCCTTCAGGGGCTTGCTGAGATGTTTCAGGATCAGAAGGCTAGTGAATACATGCTATACAGTTGTTCCAAACACATTGTAAAGGGCATGACAGTTTTTCATGTAAGCCAAACTCTAAAGCTGTGTCTACACGTAAGCGCCCTTTCAAAAGGGCAAAAAACAAAGTTCAGCTTTTGAAAAAGCGGCCTTCGAAAGAGAGCACCCACCGCCATTTTTCAGATCGGTGTTCCGATATTCTCTTTCAAAGTGCCTTCGATGTCTTTCGAAAGAGAGCGTCCACATGGCTCCAAGCTCTCTTTTGAAAGAAGGGAGGCAGGAAACGCTGCGGACGGGGTCTCATGGCCAACAAGCTCTTCCGGCGCTGCAGCCAGCCACATCCTTTAAAGGACCCCTCCCTCCGTCCTCCCCTCCACACGAACTGAGTGCTGCCCAGCTTGTCCCAGCTCTCCAGAGCCCACTCGTGCCCACCATGGAGGTCCAGCGGCAGCTCCCGCAGGAGGACGACCTTATCATGGCGCCCTGCTGGCAGTGCTGTGCGCCCTCGGTGCGGCTGCACCCAAGTTCTTCGGATGGCCGAAAGGTGCCCCCGGGGCCACAGGGCTCCCCCCACCAGGGCACCACCGGGCTCCGCCCCCAGGGTACCCTGATGCCTCTGGACCCACCCCAGCAGCACCGACTGGTGGGAGCGCGTGGTGCTAGGGGAGTGGGGCAAGGAAACATGGCTGTGGAACTTCTGCATGTTGAGGCAGACCTTTCAGGAGATCTGCCACTGGCTCACCCCCCGCACTCTGGCACCAGGACACCTTCATACAGCCAGCCCTCACCCTGGAGAAATGGGTCATGATTGCCATCTGAAAGCTGGCCACCCCGGATTCCTATCACTCCGTGGGACAGCAGTTCAGGGTGGGCAAGGCCACCATCAGAGCTGTAGTTATGGAGGTAAGGTGGGGCCAGGTGTGTGGGGGGACTGGGGTAAGGGGAAACCTCCCCTGCAAGGGGCCAAATGGGACAGGGGCTGGACGGGAGGAGGGCAGAACGGGACCGAAGCAGGGGTCAACGGCCTCCACACCCGCACTAGAGCACATGAGCTCCTTCCCCCTCTGCAGGTCGTCAGGACCGGCAACGCGATGCTGTACCACAGGGTCGTCCACCTGGGGGATGTGGACAACACCATCACCAGCTTCCAAGACCTGGGCTTCCTGAACTGCATTGGCGCTTTGGATGGCACACACATTGCCATCCGCGCCCCACCACACAGCACCAGCCAGTACGTGAACAGGAAGGGCTACCATTCGGTGGTGCTGCAGGCCCTGGTGGATGCGAGGGGATGGTTCACCGACTTCTACTTGGGTTGGGCTGGCCGCACCCACAATGCCCAGGTCTTCCGGAACTCTGGCCTCTGCCGCTGCATGGAGGCCAACACCTTCTTCTCCCAGAGGGAGATCCCTGTGGCAGAGGATGTCACCATGCCACTCTGCATAGTGGCAGATGCGGCGTACCCCCTGCAGCCACAGCTCAAGAGGCCGTACACGGGACACCTTGACCCCACCTGGGAGGCGTTCAATGAGCACCTCAAGCATGCCTGCAACGTGGTGGGGTGGGCCTTTGGGCATCTAAAGGGGCAGTGGAGGTGTCTCCTCACCCGGCTGGAGGTCGGGGTTCCCAGCGTGCCTCAGGTGGTGGGCACCTGTTGCATCCTCCACAACATTATGGAGGGAAAGGGGGATGCCTATGTCCCCGGGGAGGGACCTCCAGCTGGCACTGTCTATGAGCAGCTGGGCACCGCCACCATCTGCCAGGCCCACTGGGACAGCCAGCAAATTCGAGAGTCTCTCAGGCAGGCTTTTGCCCATGGCCAGCTGTGACCCACACGCACACCCACATCCCATGCACGTCTGTCACCCACCATCCCTGCCACCCCTTACCCCACCAGCACTGCACCCACACATCCACCACCCACCAGCCACTGAGGAGCACAGCACAGAGTGGTGAATAATAAAGAAATGTTTATATAACTTGGGTGTTTGGAATAATATGTATGGGGGAACCTAACTTGGAGGGGGGCGGGGGAAACCTAACTCAGAGGAAGATGGGGGTAACCTAACTTGGAGGGGGGAACCTAACTTGGAGGGGGGTGAGGTGCTCATTCCAGGGCAGGGGTGGTGGGCCGCGAACCCCGTCAGCCCCTGGAGCCCCTGTCCCCCCGGGTGCAGGGCCCCCAGTGGGGGTGGGGGGAGGGTGCCTGTACCACCAGCAAATATTGCTGGTGGGTGGGCCTGGTGGGGGCAGAGGGGGATGCTCAGTGGGGGCAGAAGGAGCAGGCTCGGTGAGGGCAGAGGGGGCAGGCTTAGTGGGAGTGGATGGGGCAGGCTCAGAAGGGGCAGGGCCAGCAAGGGGAGATGCCGGGGGGCCAGGAGGTGGGCCGTAGTGGCCGTGTGCTCCCACACAGTGTGGCTAATGCCCTGAAGGGTGTCCAGCAGTCTATCGCAGGCTGCCCTCCACCACTCCATGTTGGCCCAGGTGAGCTGGAGGTGCTCCTCAGCCACCTTGGCCTGGCGCTGGGTGGATGGTCTTCCTCAGCTCTCCGGGGGGCCCTCCAGCCATGGCTTCAATGGCACGCTGCCTAGGGTGGAGTCTGGACACCTCTGACAGCTGCGGGAGGGCTCTCCAGGACGAGGGATGGTGAGGGGCTCTCCTGGCCCACAGATGGTGCGGCTGTGTGGAGAGGAGGAGAGCAAGTCAGTAGCGTGCCCCTGACAGAGGGGACCTGGCTGTGGCCTCCTCGCCTGAGCCCACCCCATGGGGCCCCTGCCCCACCACCCCAAGGGACACTGACCCCTCCAGGCAGCACCGACTGGCCCCCCCCAGGACTGGGCCTCCCAGCCTGGGTGTGATTTCAGGGGTCTCTCCCGCAGGTGGCCCTTCCCAGCCTGTAGTGCATGGGTCCCGGGCACCGTCCGGCACCAACTGGCCACCACCCTTGTGGGCCTTATGGCACTGTTCACTGGGGGTGGGTGCTGGGCCTCGCTGGTATGGCACTGCGGGTTGCCACATCCCATGTGGGGGCTGACCTGTGTGTGGCCCGGGACCACTGGTTCTGTGTGTGGGTATCTAGCCATTGTGTTGCCCCTAGCCTGTGAAGTAGGTGTGTGCCCCTCCATGGATGTATCTGAGGGTCCCCCGGTGACATCCGGAGGTGTCCGACCCTCAGTCGCCTGGCTGGAGGAACAGGAGGGGATCACAATGGTCAGTTCCCTGTCCTCACTCAATTAGTCTGTGGACCCTGCACCCTCCTGGGTCCCCGATCAGGGCTGCTTCTCCTCCTCCTCCAGCTGCAGTTCCTCCCTGGAGGTGTCCAGGAAAGCCACGGGGGTGAGCTCTTCTGGGGCCCCAGGATGCCCCGTAGCTCCCTGTAAAATGGGCACGTGGCTGGTCCTGCCCTGGAGCATCCGGCCTGGTCCCTGGCCCAGGCATATCCCTGGCGCAGTTCTTTCACTTTGGAGCATACCTGCTCCGTGGTACGCTCTGGGCGGCCCCTTGTGTGGAGGCCCATTGCCAGGCGGCCAAAGGCTGTGGCATTGCGCCACTTCAAGCCCATGTGTCTCAGGACCTTCTCGTCCTGCCAGAGGCCGAGGAGGTCCTGGCGCTCCCGCTTCATCCAGGAGGGAGCCCTTTTGTTTTTCTCCCCCTGGGAGCCCTGGGAGCCTTGGGGGGGGGCTTGGAGGGGGGGCGTGGGGCTCACGGGGGGGGTGGCGGCTGGCTGCTTGCCATGTGGATGCTGGAGTGTGGAGCTGGAGCACATGTGCAGGCTGCTCCTAGCACTCTCTCGTCTTCCTGTCGCAGGTTTCCTGACTGCATGTGGCTTTAAAGCAGCTGAATGCAGGGACCATAGAGCCCCGCTGCTGCCGGCTGGAGTGGCCCCACACTCCAGCTGATCGGCTCCATGGTGGACCTGTATTTTGAAAGAGCGGACTGTAGAACGTCTACACGTGTACACTTTCGATTTATTATTTCGAAAGGGGGCTATCTTCCTGAACCGGGATCGGGGTTCGTATTTCGAAGTGTGGGCCCTGTTCTTTCGATTTTCTTTCAAAAGACAGGTTTAAACGTGTGGATGTTCCTCCTATTCTGTCAAAACAGGGCCATTTATTTCAGTTTTTTGCACATGTAGATACAGCTTTAGGGTGCATCTACACTTGCATTCCTCTTTCAAAAGAGGTATGCAAATAAGGTAAATCAAAAATGCAAATGAGGTATACATTTGCGCGTTTGACACCTTATTTGCATATTCTTATTTCAAAAGACCTTCTTTCGAAAGAAGAGAGCCAGTGCAGACTATTTAATGCGAAGAAGGATTCTTTAGAAGATGACATTTGCTTTCGAAAGAGCAGTGTCTACATTGGCTTTCTTCTTTCAAAAGAAGCTCTTTTGAAATTAGAATATGCAAATGAGGGGTTAATATGCAAATTATACCTCATTTGCATGTTCAATTTTCCTCATTTGCGTACCTCTTTCGAAAGCAGAATGCAAGTGTAGACATACCCTTAATGTAAAGAAAATTGAATAAGCACTTTTTAAAAGTATCTCTGTCACTATTTGTTCTGAAACACTGAAATTTAATTGAAATAAACAGTCAAAGTAACTGCTTCAGCAGTAATTGTCACCTAGCAAACAGCTGGTTACATTTCTAAACTGTCCATGTAGGCCAATCTGGCACTTAACCTTTCATAGTTGTTCCATTGCATAGCACATAAGGGAGAAAATTCAGCTAATGCATGACTGTCTCAGTCTAAGTGCAAAGATATTTGAAAATCAGAAGACACAAACCACACATGACTTTGAATTGATTTGAAAAAGGGTAGAATTAAACAACATGGGTTAGATTAGCATGGGAGACTTAGGTGCCTATCTGCCCCTTGCGGCACCTTGGATACGATCTAGAGGCATTACTGCCTGGCATAGACACTGCCACTAAGCTGTAATCTAACCCTGTAGACACAAAGTCATTAGGTATCCATGGAAGGGGTGACTATACACTGGTTTCCCACAGCAGGGAATGATGTAACATATTCTCCTCTAGATCTGCCTACCAGTGAATTCATGAGAAGAGGAAGACAGAGCTTATGTAGATCATGTTCTAGCCACACCTCTTCTTGTGCGGTAACAAATTGCAATATCTTTACAAAAAATCTTCAGCCCCAAGTCCAGGCCATATAATCTTTGGCACACTGACTTATAACACTAATTTGTCCTCATGTCCTTTTTAGTTGCAGTCATGTCACTTTCCCAGTCCTCTCACTACATTGGGTTATAGTTCAGAGACCCTACAAGCAGCAATTAAAATCTGCTTTATGAAATTCTGTGCTACAGTTTCCTGGACTTCTTAAATTTTCCTTTCTTCAGTTTTGGGGCTTATCAGATCTCGCCTATAACGCCCCCCCCCCCCCACCAGTAAATCCCAAACCAAAAGTTTTAATTTAAACCAGCTCATGACCTCCTGGGTCTTGAGCTTTCATACTTTTTGAAAACAAAAAGCAGTCAAGTAGCACTTTAAAGACTTGCAAAACAGTTATTAGGTGAGCTTTCGTGGAACAGACCCACTTCTTCAGACCATAGCCAGACCAGAACAGACTCGATATTTAAGGCACAGAGAACCAAAAACAGTAAGCAAGGAGGACAAATCAGAAAAAGATAATCAAGGTGTGCAAATCAGAGAGTGGAGGGGTGGTGGGGAAGGTCGAGAATTAGATTGAGCCAAGTATGCAGACGAGCCCCTATAGTGACTCAGAAAGTTCCCATCACGATTTAAACCATGTGTTAATGTGCCGATATAGATATCATCCTATGCATCTGAGGGGGAGGAAAAAAAGAGCTGTCCCCATGTACTGTGTAAAGAACCTGGGCACCTATCTCAGACTTGTGAATTCTATTGGGACAAAATACCTAAAAGTTAGCTAGTGCAATATTAAGTATTGACACACCTTATTAAGTCTTTGCTTCAAATCTATCCCTCAAGTTTTCATTCCCATTTGCCCATTTGTGTTGCATATATCCGTTATCTAAACAAGTTCATGTGTTTTTCAGAATAGCCAACAGTCCTACTCTTGAATTTAAGAAAATAGCTTATTACCAGCACTTGTCAGGTACATATTCACAGATACAACACTTTGTTAAACCTACATTAGATCTGAGAGCACATATTAGTAACTGAAAAGTTAAAGCTTGCGAGAACATCAAGTTATCAAAACAACCATTAGTTTTACACTTTCAGAAGAATCCCAATCATCTGAAAATATTGAAACGAACACTTAAATTGTCAGAACAAATCTAACAGTCCTATAGTCGTCTCAGCCTCCCACCTACCTTCCATTAAACTTTTCAAACCTATTTTGTCAAATACATTTATTCTTCATCAGTTTGGCAAGGATTTGCTGTCTTTGACCTGGAATACCCACTAAGTAATGCAGAGATCACACCACCATCACTTTTCATTTTACAAAAGGATAGCAGCAGCCTGTGGCTATGAATATTCAAGGTCAGATAAGTACCTGTCCTGGTAAATCTGGTGAGTGAAGAATCAAAAAATGATCAGAGGACTTTATTAATTATTATTGTCATCATCCTTTAGTGAATGATTCATTTTATCCAACCTAAATGTGATATATATATTTTCTAATCTTTGTCTTTTTTTGATGTAAACTGGTCCATGTACAGGGAAGGGTTGGTTGTCCCCAGGCCTAGTGAGTCAAAAGAGCCTGGGGCTCCAGTCTGCCCCCACAGCTACTGCAGCAGTGGTGGTGGCCAGAGCCAAGTGCCATTTAAATTGCCACTGGAGTGCTGCACAGTGTGCTCTGGGCAGCCCTAAGGACTGAATGGGGGATGGAGTGGTACAGTGCGGCTCACTCCTGCCGGGGTTGAGGGTTGGATGACCCCCCAGTCTTGCCCCTTCCACAACCATGGAGCCAGCCCAATCTCCACACCTTGCCCAAGACCTTGGCAAGGCTGCCAGCCTCCTGGATGCCAGTGTTATCAACCTTAGGTCCTTATTCTCAGAGGTATATATTGGTAGGTATGCCGGCCTTGGCCAGGATTTTCCAAACTATCTAAGAGACAGAGGTATCCAGTTCCAAAGAGCCAGGTTCCCAGAAGTCTAACTGCACAGAAATGGGTTCTTCACTGGCTCTAAACACCAACGCTTAAATTCTGTCCTGTAGTCTCAAAGGACATTTTAACTTCAGAATCACCTGACTTGCCCTTGACTTCATTCTTGCACCAGGATGGAAAGAGGTACAAAAGAGTTATGTCCCTAATCTTGTCCAATTATAAAGAGCATCACTTGTCCAGGTGTAAATACCATACTAATTCCTCCCCAATGAATTAACACTCAAGTTGAACTTCTTACAGCCAATTGTCCCTTCAAACCTTATTTCACTGATTCAGTGATCGTCCAACCTGCAGTAAACCCACCATCTTTTAATTTTTCCTTGATAATAAATTGAGCCTGGCACTGACTGGGAAGTTGGGTAACTACAACATGCTAATTACTTATCCCAAGGAGATTACCCAGGGTGCAAAGTTGAAGATGAACAACTTCGTAGGTCATGCAAAGTAACAGTCTTGGATACGCCCATCCTCCTAGCCAATTCCTGGAACCTTCTTTCATTAACAGTGAGTAAGAAAACTGCCTGTTTCAGATGAGCAGTCTCAGGCTGGAGGGACAGATCTTTTACACCCTTCTTCAAGTGCATGGGGCAAATAACTAAACTGAGCCTCACCAGTCAGTCTACCAGCTCAGGTGATATTTTCTTCCCTTCAGTCATCCCTCAAACTACACTTGGGGGGCGGGGGCAGGGTGAGGTGTATGCTTAAAGAAGTCACTGTTCTATTTTTTCCTGATTAGATGGTACACAGCCATTGAGGTTTGGGGAATCAGAATGAAGAAGTTGTTTAGAACCCTGGATAGCTCCTTACAATAGGATTTGGCCAATTCAATGAAGACTAATAGGTAGAGTCTCTTGGCATGCAGTGTACTCTCAGCTTAATTCAGGGTTTTTTTTTCTTTTTGTTTTACACTACCAATAATCATGTTTCATCCCTGCCTTAATCAGGCCTGGGAGTAGAGAACAAACAAACAAACAAACAAACCTATCTGTGCATACATAGGGAGTGAGGGGATGTTTGTGAACCAGTAGGACAATAGTGATGACTAAAGTTTTAGAATAATGTTGCAGGAGACCCTTGACTATTTGATCTGGTCATGGTGTGCTGCTGCCCATTCAGAGGCTTTTGAATTTGAACAAATGAACGAATGAACCACCAATTCTTGTTGCGTGGAGTGCACTGACCATTGGTATAATGAAGGTTTTGGTGTGACAAAACAGGGGCTGGATTGTGAGGTCCTCTGTGCTGGCATCCAATAGGGGGACTGGGTCCAAAGTGTAACCAAACTGGTCCAGAGATAACCTGTGGGAAGGAAATGAGGCAGCACCTCCACTGTTGACTCTTCCCCTCCACTGTTAATTTCCTGAGTTTTTTCATTCTCTGTATTATTGAAACAGGGATTTATGATGGAGTAGAAATTTAGCCCTGTCATTATGTTTGGCTCTCAAACCAGTGTAAACAGTTGGAAGCCCTCTTGAATGACTGTGCACTCTAAAGAGTCCAGCTAAGCTTGTAAAGTTCTGCAGATACTGGTCAATGAGACTTACTAAAACTGATAAGGAATTATGTAAACTGGAAGCATTTGCTGTAAGCAAGATGGTGGTGCACTTCATTATTACTGGTGTGCGTATATTTAATACCACAACCCTATTCAGCTACCTAAACACATTACAGTTAAACCTTGAGCTGTCCTTTACAGAGACATTTTGAATTAAAAGTTAAAACTTATGGAGTGAAACTGACATTTTCGCGCTTGTAAATGATAGAACAAGGAAAATTTCTCTGTGCAAGATGTCATTGAATGGAAGAATGATGCCCACTGAAAGACTGAATGAAATGAACGGTAGTAGTTTATGAAGTGACCTGCAATTATGGTCCAGAACTCCCAGATCATAACAGAGATCATTAATTGTATAAGCAGAGCATTTGAAAGGGAAGGATATATACATTACCTCCTGACTATGTGTAACTTTTGTGTGGGCTAGAGTTTACTTCACTTCTTACCTACCGATTTCAGTTCTTACCTACCAATTTCTAAAATCGTATTATGACAAAAGGCAAATGATAATACCTTTTGTTCAACAGCATTACGTGGCTACATTATAATCCACACATTATTTTCAATTTTATTCATAAATAAACACATTAAATATGAACAGGTTAATCACCGAAGAAACACAATAAGAAAATAGGAGTTCACCAAAGCTTAGGTTGAGTTCACCTGACTCTCAGTTATTGTATTTGATCACCAAAATCTATATTGTCTGCTATATCAAAGGCATGGCAACAGTATCTTTTTTTCCAATTGCTTGCAGAAATCTTCAGCAAATCTTCAGCTGGAACCTGTACACATTCTTCAGACTTTCTACTCCTATTCTGAAACAACTGAATTAGCTAACTAATTAACAAATCACATAGATTAAACATATAGATTTTTAAAGAATTGCAAAACATACAAAATGACTTTCCCTGCCCCCAGCCCCACCCATAACATTCAAATTTAGCAAATCAAACTCATAGACACAATATAACTGAAATAGTGTGGCGACAACCAAGCATTCTAGGGATACAATTAAAACAGAATAAATTAGTTTTCCCTTTCAAATTCCCATTCTATAATTAACTCTGCCACAGTTCCCTGTTGGAGCATTTAACAATGTCACTAGCTGACTACAACATGCTTTCGAGTTACAGTGAAACAGACGACTTTCTGCTCCTGTGGCTTAGTTCCTGTATGAGCTCAGAGATTGCACATGTTCTTCTGCAAAGCAGCTATTCTGATTACTTTCCCTCTTGGAGTCTGGGTCAAGTTATAGGGAACCTACTGAGCATACACAAAACTATCACACTCAGGCTACGTCCACACTAGCCCAAATCTTCGAAATAGCCATACAAATGGCCATTTGGAAGATTACTAATGAGGTGCTGAAATGCATATTCAGCGCCTCATTAGCATGCCACTGGCTGCGGCTCTTCGAAAATGCCACTTTTCACTGCAGCACAGCTTGTCTAGATGGGGTCCTTTTTGAAAGGACCCTGGGAACTTTGAAATCCCCTTATTCCTATCTGCTGATTTCGAAAAGGGCCCCCATCTGGACGAGCCACATGGCAGCGAAAAGCAGCAATTTTGAAGAGCGGCGGCTGGCAGCATGCTAATGAGACGCTGAATATGCACTTCAGCACCTCATTAGTAATCTTCCAAATAGCCATTTGCACGGCCATGTAGAAGATTTGGGCGAGTGTACACACAGCCTCAGTTTCAGAAATTTCTGTGTGTGCAGTGATTATGCAGTGCACCAGCCTAGCAACAGTGACCCAGATGCAACACATTCCTGTCCTTCTCCCCCAAGATGTGTTGCACAGCTATCTCTCTACGATTATGTGGGTTTCATATGGCATACTAGGCAAACAACAGACCCATTAGATAAAATCTTTGAAGTTGCACAAAGATAACAATGGGATGATTTAATCACTACGTAACAACAATAGGTACCAAAACAAGAATGTTCAGTTTTCTGGAATTAGAAAGGGGGCAATCCTAATTGAGGTATCCAAGTCACCTATTCAAAAGTGTCTTCAGCAGTTAGAACTGGTCTAATTTGGTCTAATCAAACTTAATGTGAATTAAACACATATCTGGGGCAGTCAGGTGTCCTGTGTTCCTCAAAAGGGAACATGATCATGCTCAGTAGTCCTGATCAAGCACCTAGAGTCTGATTACTGTTGTGCTGGATAGATGGGGACACGATGGGTCATCACTCATGACAGCTCCTAGTCAGGTGAGGATTGTCTGCTACCTGCATTGGGTAGCTGCAGTGCCCAGCCCTGACTTCTCAGGCAGGAGGCTCTACCAAGCCAGGCAGATGGGAGCTGGGGAAGAGGGGGAAAAGTAGCAAATAATGAGAGGATAAGAGAAGAGTAAAGGTGTGAATAGGGGATGGACCTTGGACGAAGGGTAGGACAGGCTAGGGACTCATGTGAAGAGGCCGGGGAGCAAGGGGGGCTCAGGGGAGGGTCAGGGCCTCAAGTGATGATGCAAATTATGGGGTGAAGACTGAAGGAGGGTGCCTTCAGGGGAAGAGGTCGGGTGGGCAGGTCTGAGCACTCTTTGTAGAATGTCCAGATTTTAAATATTGCAAATATGAAAATCCTAACCCTGAAAATGAAATGTCTAAATGAAAATTCATGTCTGAAAATGTGATTTAGGCAATTAAACCACTTTTGTTAGGATTTGCAACAGTAAGCACAACAATGACTAAACACCCTTAAAAATATGGGCCTAAGTCGATAGGTATATTTATACTCCGATATTACAATCAGGCCCTGGGCCCTTCGCAGCTATTGGCACTGATGATCACATGCCTCATTTTCAGAAATGTGAAGCATCTACAACAGTTACTGTTGTAAAACGAAGTTCAGAAGTAGTTTGAATCAGACAAAATAGTCCACTTGTTTAGCTGCCCAAATATGGTTTTATGCACCTAACTTTAGTTCCCCACATTTGAGTATTTTCAACCACTTTGTATCTTTGTGTCAGTGCTGAGGATGGATGAATATACACGGGAAAATAATTTATTTTTGTTTAATTCCTTCATTACAAAACTGCTTTTCTCTATGGCTGTGTCTAGACTGTGGGGAAGTGTTGGTAAAAGATATACAACCTGCACAACATATTTGCATATTTTTGCCAACAGTTCTCTTGGTAGAGGTTTTTCTGATATTTGCCCCTTGTGGACAGGGCCAAATGTTGAAAATAAAACCTTTGTTGAGAAATCCCTTCTTCCTCATGGAATAAGGCGTACCGGGATGTCAACAGAATATTCCTGACTGGCAGATCTCTCCCAAGAGATCTGCAGTCTGGATGCACAGACTTCTGTGCACAAAAGTTTTGTCAACAGAAGCCTAGAGTTTGGACACACCTTATTTGTCGCAATCACTTCGTGTTACAGTTTTACATTACAGTCTTGTAAAATTAGTTAGAAATCGAATTATTCTGCTTTTTTGTGAATGACTACCTCATCTGCTGATGCTGTTGTATTGAGGGAGGTACATAGGATTGTCTGCTCTTCTCTTCCTTAAAGAGGCAAAAATAATTTTTTATTAAATGAATCTGGATTGTCAATATTCCATTAATTTCAAAAGGAGAACAGGATAATTAACATTGGTAAATATATTCTTTTCTGATTAGAAGGAAATCCTATATCCTGTGATGCTGTATGGAATATAAGTGACCATTTTAATACTGATACCTAGATATACAAAGTCAGGTATCAATGGAAAAGTTATGATTTGCTAATAATAATAATCTTGTTTGTATGTATGTATCATCACTGTATCAAGAGGAATAATTATGTGTGATATATGTGTTGTGTTTAACAGTGACAGCCCCCAAAGATTGTCATCAGCCCTATGTAAACTGCTTGATAATCTATCAAAAGGCAATCGACTATATAATGAACCCACAGGGAGAAGCCAAGGTCTACACCTAGAAATCAAGAGAACACATAGGGACACATCTGTGGACAGAGGACTCCAAGTATTTTCCACTCCATGTCATGAGATTTTGTGTTTGGGACAAAAAATTTACAAGCTACAGTAGAAAGAATATAAAAGGCAGATGCATCTTCTCCATTTTGCTTTCAGTCCTGCTTCTCATCTCTCTAAAATGTGAAGCTTTGCCCAAAAGACTTACAGACCATTCCAAGCACTGGGTGTGTTACAGATGGTCTTTGCAAGTCAGCATTCTCACCAATGCTGCTGAGAACCAAATATATGGACTTTGAAGTCACATGTATGCATCTGATCAATTGATCATTCAATAATTTTCTTCTTTCCTTTCTTTTATAATAAGCCATTAGTAAAGGATTGGTTGGCGCATGGTATTTTTGGCAAGATCCCTTTGAGTACTGACCTGATAACATGGTTGGCCCTTTGGGGATCTGAAGAACAATTTGTATAGTGGATAGAGTTTTAAATTACATTACTTTATAGAATTTAGTTGCAGATTAGAAGCTTAAGACTGGAGTGCTATAAAGGGGGTTGTCTTCTGATCTTTTTCATCTTCCTCATAACCATTGTGGGGAATCAGGAGCACAATTTTGTGACTGGTGGGTGACTCTAACTTCAGTGTTAACCGTCAGTTTTGGGATAATCTGCTCTGCTTTGTGCAGCCTGTCCTGACTAATACCTGTATTTGCCCTCATTCTGCATTTTCCAGCATTGATCTGAGACCAGAATCTTAACTTCCATCTTGGCTCTATGGTGATGCTTCACTGAAGGAACTCTCCAGGAGTGTCAGCAGTAGTGAGCACCCGCTTCCCTTTCCTCTATCACTAGAGGTGATATAATATAACTCACAGTCACTCTAGGATATGTGAGCAGAAAAAACTACCTGGAGTCAAGCAATCATTTCCCTGCCCTCTTCTTCCGGAATGTGACATTTGTTTACTCACAGAATGAAATTGTGACCCCACTGAAATGAATGGGAATTTTGCCATTGACTCCAACAGTCTCACAAATTCACTTACAAAATTTACACTAAGTTAAGAGAATTTTACATATGAAAGAGGATTTCTTAACATTTTAAGTTAAGATTGTGTCCCATATGGAAAATGTGATAATGGTTAGAACGTGTTCTGCTCATCATATACCTTGCCCAAAATCTCTCTTCTTTCCCCACCCTGACATGACCTTCAAAACGTAACACTGCTATTCCTCAATTCTATAAAGAGAACACAGGCCATATTTATCATCATTGTTATATTATTCTGTTTATGTTGTATGCAACTCAGAAATGCACAGTCCACATACAACCAAAAGGGGAGGGGGGACCACAAACACTTTCTCAGACAAAGACAAACATCTTGTAAAGATTCTCTGTTCTCTTATCTCTTATTCTCTGTTCTCTGGTGTACATGGGTGTTTCTTCTTCCTTGTTTTTCTTCTTTTTAATCTCTCCACCTAACTCCTTCTCAGCAAGCAGCTAGAACTTCATGAGAGAGAATGACATCTCTCACTTACATGTAACACCTTTCGTTTGCTGTTAAAATGAAATTGCGTGTTAGTAACATGAGCAAGGTGGGGTTTGTCGCACAGTTGGAAACAAACTCCAATGGTTGCTTGCTGAGCCAAGATGTCAGCACTATAGCACATTGCACAAGTCAGGAAATGGATTATTTGGAAACAATGGGAAGCTTTGTTTAGCTTTTGCAGCTCAGATCTTCAGGCCAGCCTGACCAGATGCACTGAAGACAACTATCTCAGTTCATCAGTGCTAAATAAATTGCACCTGTAAGTAAAAGAGTGTCTTCAACATAGGGATAACCAAACTGAGGAACTAGAGATGACAAAAAAGAGCTCAGGTTCTACCATTAAAAAAATTGTAAGAGGCCTGTAAGATAAATATCAGTCAACTGAGATTTGGATCTAATTGTTTTCTTAACTTCTGCTCAAGGTCTGCATGACTTTAACAGGGTACATTTGTCAACAAATACTAAAAACAAGAGAAGCATGGGGAGAGGACAATTTATCTCCTTTTTTAAACATAGCCCCTTCATCGATGATCATATGACTAATGCTGTCAGTACTTATCAGTTCAATATAACTGCAATTAACTGAGCATAGCAAACCAAGGTACAGGGAGATGATTGTGATTAGAAGTGACTATGATACTACATGACCGTAATGTGACTGGAATGCCACAATAGATTAATGTCTATTCTTTATCCATACAAACACACATAGACGCAGCGCCTGTTAATGAAAAGAAGGGAGGAAAGGTAGTATGTTAACTTGAATAATAATCTGTTCTGTTAATGGTACCACTTTTGGCCTGCTGGAAAAGGCTATGCTTTTGTACAGCTTATTGGAATGAATGAGCTTTATTCTTTTTACCCAGCCATTGTTAATGTATTTGATTCTGATGCACTCATTTAATGGAAGGAAGAGCCATTGTGGCCAGTGCCCAGTTATTGCTGCTGCATGACTTAAGGCAAGCTTACTTGAGGGCAGAACATGACTGGCTCTTTCACAAAGGCATGAAGATGAATGTTTGTTCTGGGTGGAGAGGATCTCCAGCATTACTGAATTCCATTGCATCCCTACCATGCACGCTGTCCATTGTGTAATCTGCAGGCTTGCCTCAAAGCAAGATATACTCCTAGCTAACACAATTTGTAATACCGTCTCAAGTAACGCATAGAGAAGGAGGGAATAAGGCTTATTGCCTGAAAAGAGAATACACTCCGCAACCTTATAAGGCAAGAGGCAGCAGCTGAATACCCCTACAGATCTGAGAGTTCAAAGGAACGTTCTGCCTCTTTAAGAGCACACTGGATGGTGTGGATCTGGAGGCTGGCCGTATAACAGTTGCCAGAATAGCTAGTGGGCTATAGATCAGCGTTGGCAACCTGCAGCCCATGGCTGCATGTAGCCTACAGAGGCTCCACCCTCTGGGGAGCTCATGGGAATAAGGGGACTTCGAAGTAGGTGGCTTCCTTTCGAAAAGGAGCCCCGTCTGGACGTGCCGTGTGGCGGCAAGGCGCATCAATTTCGAAGCGCTGCTGCCGCCCGCATGCTAATGAAGCGCTGAATATGCATTTCAGCACTTCATTAGTAAACTTCGAAATGGCCATTTGCATGGCCATTTCGAAGTTTGGGGCACGTGTAGACACGGCCTATAAGTGACAAATATTTTTCTTAGGCAACTTCTAATCAAACACTAAATTCCCCAAAAGTACATTTTAAAATATTGAAAAAACAAATATTTTCCTGTTTTGCAATAAATACGGAAATTATTTCCATGCTAATTTTGTTCCAGGTTTTAAAGAAACAAAATCGTACCAGTCATAAGTCTATTTCTTTGCTGAGATTGAAAAAGTGAGTTTAGTTTTGATATTATAGACCTTTTCAGTGTGTAATGGTGAGATAATATAAATCCATTTTGACTGACCCACATCAATGAAAAAATGTTTTTATTTTACAATATTCAGTATGTTTGCATTTTTTCCTTTGTGATACTGGGTACATTAAATTGTAATTTTGATGGTGGCCTAGGTGCTTAAAGATTCATGATTATAGAATTCCCTGCAGAATGATCAATCTATCTACTGAAGTTAATCTGATTCTGCTTTAATTATCAACATTTGATTTCTTCCCCTACTTCTTGCTCATGCAGAGAGCAAACCTTCATTGAATTCAATTACATCACACATGCTAGCTATACTTCTTTTTATGGCAATATTCTTATATCTTCCCCAACATGACTATCTCAGAAGATGCGAAAGATAAATAGTAGACAGTTATATTAAAATGATTAATCAAATTACCAATTCTTCAAACAAGTAATACAAATATTCAGTTTGGAATAGTAAGTCTTTATCATGAGGAAGCAAAAATATTATGTAGCAGAAGCAAAAATTTACCTTCACATACCTTGCAGATTATAAATCACTATTTCCAACAAGGTAAATGAAAAACAAACAAAACAAAACAAAACAAAACAAGAGTGTAGTTTTTTTTTGTTTTCCCTAAAGTGATGCTTGTGCAAGTTATCACACTTCTTTTATTAGACAGGTATTCATTTTTCCCCATTTTTATAGAATTCCATTAGGGAAAAATCTTAGCATTGAAAACGACTCAGCATTGGCACTAAAATCCATCCATTTCATAACTACTTCCACTGCAGATTTTTGTTCTCTAACTTATCAAACACTAACTATGTTACTTTCAATTACAAAGAAACATCATAATGGTGGTGATTTTATTCTCAAAGAAAGTCAATACATATCTGTAATTTGCTATGGGGACAATTTTGGATGCCATATTTATTATTAATGCTGTCCATACACTAGTTAGGGCTAGTTTTTCAAAGGTTTGAACATTGCGAATATCAGAAAAAAATCAAATGACAAAATTCTGATCTTCTTACACAATTAATACACCAAACTCTTTCATATCCAGCATTCTATCATCCAGAACTCTCCAATCACTGGTATTTTAACCATAAGTAAAATTTAGTTATGTTTTCCATAACTACAGTATAGTGAAAGTAAATACAAATACAGTAAATTCAAGTTTACACTGTACAATACTACTGTTGTTGGCATATAAAGTACTCTGCATACATTTTGTTTGTTTCTTAATATCTAATCTTATTTTTCTTTAGTGTTGTGCATTGCAATGTATGCCTCTCTCTTATCCAGAATATTGGAATATCTGGCAACCTCCCAGTGTGGAGGCATCTGGATATGGAAATATTTACCGTACTTCCATTAAAGCCATTATGTATGCTCACATGAAGAAGGGTTAAAAAAATGTTGGTCCTAATTTGCAAGTTTGCATTCTTGTGCCAATCCTGAGTACAAGAGAATGAGCATGCAGTTTCTGGTTACTAACAAAAATCTAGTAGCACTGTCAGAACCTTGGCTTAGATTGTACACCCATTTTAAAAACATGGGGATTTCATACAACAGATATATTCAGGGAGAGAGAGCAAAACAATATAGATGTTTTGTGCAAGTCAGAGCAGAAATAACTTACTCAGATGATGTTTAGAAAAATGATACCAAGAGAAGTCATGCTCCATTATATGTACTGGTTCAGTTTTCAGGTAGGCTTTCTGGTTTTGAGACATACTCATCCAGGTAGGCATGCAATTGCTTAATTAGTTGATGCAATTCTGCAGAAATTATGTAAATTTAATATATTTTTCATAGAAAGACAGCATACACCGTAAATATAGCAGATATTCAATGAATTCTAAATTTTCATCCCTCCTCAAGCCTGGTGATTTTCATACATCTCTTCCTCTGTTGCTAGTCACATTTGAGGCTGTGTAAGAGAATAAAAATACTTTCCTACTTCTGAAATAATCAGCCTGAGATCTTGGATGTTTCAGCCAAATTTTCAAAACACACTCTCCACTCTCTCTGCCCTGCTAGTGCTTGTAAAAGCAGCCCAGGCAGTGTAACCAATGTGCTTCTTCTTTGGCAAGGGAAAGTTAGATTTAGAACTGGGATATTAGGAAAATAAACAAAATGTGAGGAGTATATATTTCTGTTCTGTGGGAGTGCTCCTTGCACTGAAGTGCACAAGGCACACGTGGGACAGACTTAGGGAATGAAGATCCACTGCAGGTTGAAATCACCATAGTCCCTATCCTCAAGCATGCATACAGGGCAAGAAAGTCCTTTTTTCCTTAGAGGCCTATGTGAGCATATTTCCTCCCTTCTAACCCTTGTTTGGTTACTGGGAGAATGTACTGCCGAGTCTGTGGGACACATTTTAGATGGAACAAAATGTAAGGAATATCATCATTCCAAATGGACACAAATTCTGCGTCCTGCTTCAGATGAAACTCAGACATCAGAAGTCAAATGGAGTTTTCCCTCAAGCAGAATAGAAGAGATGCAGGAGTAGCTTGTGAACAAAATCTCTCAATTTAGGTTAAAGGGGCTCACAGGTCTCTCTACTTGCTACATGAATAAATGTACGTACATTAGAATGAGAAAGGACCACTGTTTTGGCCTGTTCTTTATGTCAACACTACAAGGATCTGTTGACAGAAGTTACTGTTGGAAGTTTCTGTTGACAAATTGTGGCCACATACAAAAGCAGATTGCTCTGTTGATTGGCTCTGTCAACAGAGAGCAGCTGGACCACCCAGCTGCTCTCTCAACAAAATGATCAAACCTAAGCACAGCAGACAGGTCTGCCCAGTGACCTGGAAACCCCATCTGATGAGAGAGGGCACCCAGAGCATCCAAGTGGCTGTTGTTTTTTTTTTTTGTTTTTTGTTTTTTGACAGATTCTGTTGAGAAAGGTATTCTGCCTCATGGGGGAGAGGGCAGACGACTTTTGACAAAAGTACCCAGTTCTGTCGACAATATGTGGACAAAACACATTTCTAGTGGGGATGCTCCCCAAGTTTTGTCAACAAAACTGGGGTTTTATCAACAAAATTCTGTAATGTAGACACAGCTTCCGTGTTTTCCCATCCTTACTGAATTAAATGCATATCCTGGGAAAAATTAAGTATGCCTTTAATAAACATTTATATCTGAGTCAGAATCACCTGCAAATACAGAAATATGTATTATTAAAACAAAACTCTGATGTTTTACTTTTTAAAAGAACCCACTCCAAAAACAGATAGATAAACAATACCTAAAATATATCAAATTAGGCCAGAAGTCAAAAGACTGTGAATCCGTCACAGTCTTAAATACTATTACTGAGACTGGACAGTGTCTCATAGATTAGGCCTTATGATTGGAATTCAAGAGTTTTCCAGCAAAGATTCTGGAATTCTCTCCCACTAGTGGCCCCTGTAAATTGAGAACACTTTAGCAGAAGGAATGCTTTGCCTCTGTAATTCTTCTCTCACTTAGGAAGCTGATAGTCTTTCCACAGACGTTGAAGATTGTTTTTTTTTTCTGAAGAAGTCAGAGAAAACCTTGAATGACTCACTAGGGCTACGTCTACACGTGAAGCCTACATCGAAGTAGCCTATTTCAATGTGGCAACATCGAAATAGGCTATTTCGATGAATAGCGTCGACACGTCCTCCAGGGCCGGCAACGTCGATGTTCAACTTCGACGTTGCGCAGCCCAACATCGAAATAGGCGCAGCGAGGGAACGTCTACATGCCCAAGTAGCACACATCGAAATAGGGATGCCAGGCACAGCTGCAGACAGGGTCACAGGGCGGACTATCGCTTCCGGGGCAACAGCTAGCTGCTACCTTAAAGGGCCCCTCCCAGACACACTCAGCCTGCACAGCACGTGGTCTGAGGAGCCATAGGCACACAGACCCCGGGCGCCGCAGTCATGGACCACCAGCAGCAGCAGCAGCAGCAGCAGCAGCAGCAGCAGCAGCTAAAGGTCCACCCAGCCCTCCCGGCAGGAGCAGGGATTGCCCTGACCCATGCCATGTGGGAGGCAGCTGAGCACCTCCTTGCCCCAGGGGAGGAGATGCCCCCAGGGCAGCAGGGCTCAACCCCTACCCCTGCAGCACCCCGCTCCACCCCCCACCTCACACGCCGGCGGCTGTGGAGCTACCCCACCAGCACCGACTGGTGGGAGCGGCTGGTGCTTGGGGAGTGGGATGACGACCGCTGGCTCAGGAACTTCAGGATGAGCCGGCAGACATTTATGGAGCTGTGCCAGTGGCTCACCCCCGCACTCAGGCACCAGGACACTGCCATGCGGCGTGCCCTCACAGTGCAGAAACGGGTCGGCATCGCTGTCTGGAAGCTGGCCACTCCGGACAGCTACCGATCCGTGGGACAGCAGTTTGGTGTTGGCAAGGCCACCGTCAGGGCTGTCTTCATGGAGGTAAGCGAACCCACGGGGGGAGGCCAGGGCAGGGGGGCCAGGGGGCAGGGGGGCCAGAGCAGGGCAGGGGGGCCAGGGCAGGGGGGCCAGAGCAGGGCAGGGCAGGGCCACGCACACCCTGCTCACCCCTCATTGGTGCCGTCCCATGTGCTTTCTCTGCAGGTTGTGCGTGCCATCAACGCCATGCTCCTGCACAGGCTCGTGAGGCTGGGGGACCCACATGCCACCATCGCCGCCTTTGCCACCCTAGGCTTCCCCAACTGCTTCGGGGCTCTGGATGGGACTCACATCCCCATCCGCACCTCACATCACAGTGGCGGACGATACCTCAATCGAAAGGGCTACCATTCTGTCATCCTGCAGGCCTTGGTGGACAGCCAGGGACGTTTCCAGGACATTTACGTGGGCTGGCCTGGCAGCACCCATGACGCCCGTGTTTTCCGGAACTCGGGCCTGTGCCGCCAGCTGGAGGCGGGGACCTACATCCCCCAGCGGGAGATCCCTCTGGGGGACACCACCATGCCCTTCTGCGTCATCGCAGATGCGGCCTACCCCCTCCGGCCGTGGCTCATGCACCCCTACACGTGCCATCTCTCCGTTAGCCAGGAGCGCTTCAACGAGCGCCTGAACCGTGCGCGCCAGGTGGTGGAGCGCTCATTTGGCCGCCTGAAGGGACGCTGGAGATATCTCCTGACCCGCCGGGATGCGGGCCCCAACAACATCCCCCAGATTGTGGGTGTCTGCTGCGCCCTGCACAATTTGGTAGAGAGCAAGGGGAGACCTTTCTTCAGGGCTGGGCTGCGGAGGCCGCCAGGGCACACGTCCAGCCACCTGCTGCCCCCAGTCATCAGGTGGACCCCGAGGGGACCCGGGTCTGGGAGGCCCTGCGGGCCCACTTTGATGACCAGGCCGTGGGGTGAACTCTGCCCAGGCCCCCTACTGCCCGCCCCTTCCTCCCCCACACTCCTGCCCCAACGCCCACACCATGGAGCACCCCACCGCCCCCCCCCCACTTGTCCTGGACAAATGACAGCACACACTTGTGGCTGAACGTACATTTTTTTTTTCCTTGCCGAAACTTATTTTTTTCTTTCAGAAATTTTTTGTTTTTGATGTAAATAAATATATGTGAACCACAAACAGAAAACAACGAGGTACAAACGTTCAAGAAAAGCAATATGTACAAAAATAAAACAATCCAAAGAAACAACTGTGTGCCATAAATAATAAAAAGAAAACCAGGGAGGATAAAGGGGAGAACTATTTACATGGGGGGGACGGGGCAAACGGGGGGACCAAAAAAACAGTGTCCAACTATATACAAGGGGGGGGGCCACATCCCGGGCCCCTCGCCCCTATAGCCCGGCACGGGGCGTGGCCGGCTGGGAGCCCTGCCGCGCTTGCAGCCTGGTCTGTGGCTGGGTGGGAGCGGGCTGGACCGGAAAGTATGGGGGCCGGCGAGTGTCAGGTGGCTCCAGGGGTCCCTCGGCACTCCGGCCCTCGCGGGTGTGTGGCGGGGAGACGGCGGACGGGCCGGCAACAGGCGGAGCAGCTGGTGGTGGGGCTGCAGGAGCAGGCAGGGTGGGCGATGGTTCGGCCGGCACGGCATGGGGGGCCAGGTAGTCCACAAGGCGGTTAAATGTCTGCATGTAGGCCCCCCATGCCTCCTGGCGCCAGGCCAGCGCCCGCTCCTGCAGCTGGAGGTGCTGCTCCGCGACCTCCAGCTGCCGACTGAGGATGGCCAGCAGCTGGGGGTCCGTCGCCGTTGGCGGTTGCAGGCGCGGGGTCCGCCGTCTAGCCTGCCGTGGGGCCGGTCGGTCCTCGGCCGAGGGACTGCCCTGGAGCGATGGTCCCGGAGGGCTCTCTGGGACGACTGACGCCTCGCCAGCTCTCTCTTCTGGTCCTTCTGATGGTGCAGGTGCAGGACTCAGGAGAGGAGGGGGGGAAGAAGAATGGAGACAGGCGTTAGTGTGGGCCCCGAGTCGTGGCCTTTGTCCCCCCAGCCCTGTGCTGCAGGTTCCCCATCCCCGTCCCCCGGAGATGCTGCTGTGATGGATGGGGTTCAGGGGTCCCCCTGCCCTGCACCCCGTCCCCTGGTGGGAGCGACTCTCACTTCACCCCGCAGGGTCTGACAGCAGGAGAGGTTTCTTAGGCCACAGATGCCCAGTTTCTCCCAGGAGTGACAGCACCAGCTGTCGGAAGAGACAGTCCTTCCAACCCGTTGTGGGGAGAAGACCCCAAGGGGGGCCCCTCTGGGATGCAGCTTTCCCCCTCCTCAGGCTAGCTGCCTACTAGCTCTCCCTTCCCCTAGCCTCTACCTGTGCCCCCCCCCGACCCCCAATTCCAAGCCAGCTCGGCTCCTCCCTCCTGTTGGTTCAGGGCAGAGGTGTCACCTGCCAGCTGTAGCGCCAGGATCCTCCTTTGGCCCTGGGAGGTATTCGGCTCTTGTGGCTCATATGTAGCCTGAGTCTCCCTTTGGCACTCCCCCCACTCCATCACATGCTGCTGCTGCGGGGTGTCCCACCCCCTCCTCCCGGGGGCCCCTCGAGGTTCCGCTCCCCCCTGGCCCGGGGATGGGGCATGGCACTGTCATGCGGGGTAGGGGGGGGCAGGGGCTGATGGCTGCAGTGCTGTGAGGGCCATGGCCCTGGTGTCCTTGGGGCCATGGCCATGTGAGCATGTGGGGGGCCCTGGACACATATCTCTTATCCCCGCCCCTCAAGCCCAGGGGTGTCCACCAGAGAGGGGTACCTACCTGTCGGTCCACTCCCACGGTCCGGAGATCCCCAGGGGGCGGAGGCCCTGCTGCTGTTCCGGGATGGCAGGAGGAGGATCTGCAGGCTGGATTCTGCGGAGGAGAAGCCCCCCTCCTCCTCCTCCTCCTCCTCCTGCTGCGATGTCCCAGGGGTGGCCTCCCGGGGCTTGCCTCCGGGGCGGACTCCGGCTGCAGGGCCTGCTGGGGCTCGTCGGCCGAGGTGTCAAGGGTGGCCGGAGGGGAGGAGGTGTGCCGGGAGCCCAGGATGTCCCTGAGCTCCCTGTAAAAGGGGCAAGTGACGGGGGCGGCCCCAGATCGGCTGGCCGTATCCCGGGCCCGGGAGTAACCCTGCCGCAGCTCCTTCACCTTACTCCTGGTGTGGTCAGGAGTGCGGGCAGGGTGACCCCAGGCAGCCAGGCCATCGGCCAGCCGAGTGAACGCATCCGCGTTCCGCCTCTTGCTCCCCATTACCTGGAGCACCTCCTCCTCGCTCCAGAGCCCCAGCAGGTCCCACAGCTCGGCCTCCATCCAGGAGGGGCCCCGCTGCCGCTTCCCAGACTGGCTGCCCCTCTGGCTGGGCTGGCTGCCCTGGCTCCCCTTGGGGGGGTCCCCTGGGGGTGCTGGGGGGGCTGCCGGGCGGCCATCACAGCTCTGTGGGGCTGAGGGTGGTGCAGGTTGGCCGCGTGTGCAGGCTACCGCCTGCACGTTCCCTCAGCTTCCTGCACAGGAAGGGAGGGGGAGGGGACCTTTAAGGGGCCGCTCCACGTGGCCACCAGTGAGCTGAAGGGCTGGAGAGAGCGTCTCTCAACCCCCCAGCTGATGGCCACCATGGAGGACCCGGCAATTTCAACGTTGCGGGACGCGGATCGTCTACACGGTCCCTACTTCGACGTTGAACATTGAAGTAGGGCGCTATTCCTATCTCCTCATGGGGTTAGCGACTTCGATGTCTCGCCGCCTAACATCGAAGTTAACTTCGAAATAGCGCCTGACACGTGTAGCCGCGACAGGCGCTATTTCGAAGTTAGTGCCGCTACTTCGAAGTAGCGTGCACATGTAGACACAGCTTAGAAGAGTATGCCACTGCATAAGGAGTCCATTGGTAGCATTTATTTCATCATGGCTACGTCTACACGTGCACCCAACTTCGAAATAGCTTATTTCGATGTTGCGACATCGAAATAGGCTATTTCGATTAATAACGTCTACACGTCCTCCAGGGCTGGCAACGTCGATGTTCAACTTCGACGTTGCTCAGCCCAACATCGAAATAGGCACAGCGAGGGAACGTCTACACGCCAAAGTAGCACACATCGAAATAAGGGAGCCAGGCACAGCTGCAGACAGGGTCACGGGGCGGACTCAACAGCAAGTCGCTCCCTTAAAGGGCCCCTCCCAGACACACTTTCATTAAACAGTGCAAGATACACAGAGCCAACAACTAGTTGCAGACCCTGTATATGCAGCACGGACCCCCAGCTGCAGCAGCAGCAGCCAGAAGCCCTGGGCTAAGGGCTGCTGCCCACGGTGACCACAGAGCCCCGCAAGGGCTGGAGAGAGAGTATCTCTCAACCCCCCAGCTGATGGCCGCCATGGAGGACCCCGCTATTTCGATGTTGCGGGACGCGGATCGTCTACACGTCCCTACTTCGATGTTGAACGTCGAAGTAGGGCGCTATTCCCATCCCCTCATGGGGTTAGCGACTTCGACGTCTCGCCACCTAACGTCGATTTCAACTTCGAAATAGCGCCCAACACGTGTAGACGTGACGGGCGCTATTTCGAAGTTACTGCCGCTACTTCGAAGTAGCGTGCACGTGTAGACGCAGCTCATATGTTTGCTAAATTATGTAACATATCCCCTTTGCTTCAAACACATTGTTGTGGCATGATAATATACGTATATGTGAGAGGTATATACCAGAGGCCGTGTCTACACGAGCCCCAAACTTCAAAATGGCCACGCAAATGGCCATTTCGAAGTTTACTAATGAAGTGCTGAAATGCATATTCAGCGCTTCATTGGCATGCGGGAGGCCGCGGCACTTCGAAATTGATGCGCCTCGCCGCTGCACGGCTCATCCCGACGGGGCTCCTTTTCGAAAGGACCTCGCCTGCTTCGAAGTCCCCTTATTCCCATCAGCTCATGGGAATAAGGGGACTTTGAAGTAGGTGGGGTCCTTTCGAAAAAGAGTGCCATCGGGATGAACCGCGCGGCGGCGAGGCGCATCAATTTCGAAGTGCCGCGGCCGCCCGCATGCCAATGAAGCGCTGAATATGCATTTCAGCACTTTATTAGTAAACTTCGAAATGGCCATTTGCGTGGCCTTTTCAAAGTTTGGGGCTCGTGTAGACGTAGCCAGAAATGCCTCAGAAGAATTCTAATGACAAAAGGAATTGCTTCTCATTTCCCACCTCTTATAAAATAGGCATAAGATGAGATTTTTTTTTCTGCAGAATACATTTTTCACAGAATACATTGTTTATATTTATTTATTGTTTATAATACACAATTTACTGCCCTCAGTTGTGCTTCAATTATGTAATAAACACAAATACACATATTCTGATATTTTAAGGAGATACTGGTAGGTTTCCCCCTCTCTCCCATAACTAGAATTCACTTCACTGACAGAATCAAAAGATTAGCCATAAAACTGAGGTTTTAACAGAAGGATCAATCCAGATACATGTTTTGGACATAAAATATTGCCTGGTGCTGCTTAGAGGGAAGTAATAAATTCACTGAAGTGCTATATTAATCAGACCATCCATGGCAGCTTTAATATATATCGCCTTAAATGAAACTCATTGCTTTTACAGGCACATAACATCATCTCCCTGTCACCCTTTAAAGTCAGTTTTAAAGCTCTGCAGGAGATGCAGGTGTCACAACCAAACTTCTCATTGAATATTCATTGCGCTTCCTGCAGTATTTAGAATGAACATTCACTCTAAGGTGAGAGAGAGAGAGAGAGGAAAAAAAAAGCGGGGTGAAGTCTTTCTTGGAGGACAAGTTTAAGTAGTAATAGTCTAAAGAGCAGGACTTTTAATCTGCTACTGACTTGTAAATGTAATTTCATCTAAAGCAAAAACTGGGTGGTTAATAATGTCTTTATTTGGTATGAGCTGTTTAGGAGAAATGAGAATTTGGGGATCATAAATTAATAATATTTAAATGTACTCAGAGCTGAAAGAAAATTGAGGAAAAATACATTTGAAACAAGTGAATTGCTAGTTTTGTATTATTTTCTTGCAGGACATTCAAATTTGGTCCATACTGTCAAAATTTCAGACTGCTTCACTTTTTGCATTTTGTACTCTTAAATGGTATCATTTGTTTGATGTAGTTCAGGAGAACTTACCACAATGTACTACATCAGAGGATGTGTTCATCTATGAATTATTCTTGCAACATTGATAGTTTGACTCTTTTAGTTTGTTTGAACCCATTGACAATTGCACTCAGTGGCCATGTCCGCATGGCCCTGGAGCAGAGCGCTGCTATACAAAACAGTGCTGTGCTAATGAGGTTTCTAGAAATTACCAATTGTTCCCCATTTGTATACTTGGGCAGCCAATCAGCACAGGGATAAGGGACTAGCAACAAAGGGGATTTAGCCAGCAGAAGCACATCCACAGTCTCTTAACTGCTGGCAGCACCCTCTGCCAAGAGCAAAATCTCATGAGGCTATGCTACCCGCAACAAAAAACAAAACAAAAACAAAAACATCAATGCATTTTTTTATTAGTAGGCTAAAATGGGAGATCCTTACTCTTACTGCCTTTAGTACCAAGAGGTTATTTTTAACATTGCTCTTTCTTCCATCAAAAATGTTCCCATCATCCCTCCTTTTCAGGCTATTTTTAAATAAAGAACCAGTATCACATCAGTTATTCTGGAAAATATGGAGTGAAATCCTACTCCTAAGAGTTTTACCATTGACTTTCACAAGGAACAGATTCCACTTTCACTGATTCAAAGTGCTTCCAAATCACTGTGCTGATGTTCTCTTACCTGGAAAATTCTACCTGCTAAATCCCAGGTGAAAAATAAAAATACTAAATCATTCCATGGCAAAATACAGAGCAGACCACACTTTTAAACTAATGTATATTCATAGCAATGTCTATTCATAGAAATGAACAGTTATGTATATTCAGGTACTCAAGAAGTTAATAGATATTTTAGTCCACACATTATGGGTGCATCTACACTAGCTGGCTACTTCAAACTAGCTGGCACAACGTCAAAATAGCATGCGTCGCATCTACACGCGCCGTGTGCTATTTCGACATTGAAATCAACATTAGGCAGTGAAACGTTGAAATCGCTATTCCCATCAAAGTTGAAGTAGGGCGTGCATAGACAATCTGTGTCCCGCTACTTTGAAATAGCAGGGTCTGCCATGGTGGCAATCAGCTGTTAGGCAGAGACGTGCTGTCCAGCCCCTGCAGGGCTCTATGATCTCTGCGCCCAGCAGTTCTTAAAGCTGCACAGACCTGGAAACCCCGTAGCAGGAAGCTGACACCATGCAGGCAGCAGCCATGCCATGAGGTGCCGCTGCATGGCCCAGAGTGAGACCATGGCAGCAAACCAGCCACCCAAGCACCCCTGGAGCTCCCCCTCTGGGCCAGTCCAGGGCTCCCAGGCCTCCAGCCAGTGGGGTAGGAAGCGGGGCCCCTCCTGGACCGACTCTGAGCTTTGTGACTTGCTGGGACTCTGGGGTGAGGAGAAGGTGCTCCACTTAATGGGGAGCAAGCGGCGGAAAGCAAAGGCATTCGCCCAGCTGGCCAAGGGCCTGACTGTCTGGGGTCACCCTGCCTGCACTCCTGGGGCTGCCCCCACCGCTTGCCCCTATTACTGGGAGCTCAGGGCTACCCTGGGCCCCTGGGACACCTCCTCCCCGCAGCCATTCTTGACACCATGGCTGATGAGCCACAGCAGGCCTCGGAGCCAGGGTCGGGTCCGGAGGCCAGCCCTGCACCCCCAGGGTGAGAGCCGGGACCCTCCATCCTGGCCACAGAGTGGTCCAGTGAGGAGAGGGAGCTCATGCTGGACATCCCTTCCCACAGTTCCAGCTGAGCATCTGCCAAACAGGCCTCCCCTGACCATGGCAGTGGACCATCGGGTACATACCCCACAGGGCACAGACCCCCAGAGCATGGGATGGGGACACCACTTGACTGGGGACCTCCCACATCCCCAGAAGACCCCAGCGTGCCATGGCCCGGGCAGATCATAGCCCAGGGACGGTGCCACAGCCACCAGTGCCCATCAGCACCTTCACCAAGGGACAGTGCCGTGCCCCACCCCTGGTGGAAGGTGGGAAGGGCAGACCAGTGGAAGGGGCCGCCCACAGGGTCACTGTACGCATCAATGGGGGACAGGGGGGTGGGGACTAGATGCCTTTGGGGGGATAGGAGGGTGGGCCATGGGTCAGGGCTGGATACTCACGGCCTCCCTCCCCCCTTCCCCCCTATTTCTGCAGCTGCACCATCCATGGTCCCGGACAGCCCCTCAAGACCCCTGGACCACCACCGCCCAGGGTCACCGCCTGCACCGGGACAGGCCCACCCATGCCAGGGCCAGAGGCGCAGCACGCACGACCCTGAGGTGGCTGCTGCCCTCCAGCGCCAGGCAGACATCATGGAGCAGAGACTCCACTTCGAGAAGCAGGAGGCCACCTGGAGCCAGGATGCCTGGTGGGATTTTATGGCCACCTTTAACCAGGTGGCTGCCACATTTGAGCTGGTGGCCTGGCTGCACCCTCCCGATGTCCTCCGTGCTGCCCTCCCTGCCACCCTGCCTGATGTTCCACTTGCCGCCCAGTCTGATGCCCCACCTGCTGCTCTCTCTGACATCCTGCCTGCCACCCCACCCACCATCTCCACAGGGCAGGAGCCCACTGGGGCCGATGACCGGGCCAAGGACCTGCCTCAACCGTACTTCCCTGTCCTCCCGGCCCCCAGCAGGCCTTGCCAGGGACCTCTGCTGAGGGCAGGGACAGGCCACCCGAACAAGATGGGGGTCACGCCCTTCTATCCCCACCCCAGAATAATGGGCCAGTGTCTGGCCTGCCCACGTCTCCCCTGTGTATATAGTTGTCCCCGCCCTGTATATAGTTATTTATAGTTGAACCCCCACGTATGTAGTTTATTATAGTTGTCCCCACCTGTATGTGTTATTTTTCATGATGCTGTTTGTATTAGTTTTATATGCACAACAGAGATGAAGTTTTTGGTTATTTAAATAATGACAGTTCTATTTTTCAAAAACCCATGTCCTGTGTGCTTTTGTTGAGGGAGGGGTCTGGGTGCTGGGACTGTGTGCAGGGGACCCAGCAGGGATGGCCTGGGTGGCGCTCACTATGCCCCCTGGTCAAAGTACTCCCACAGGGCCTCCCAGACCTGGACCCCATCCCGGTGGGCCTGGCGGCGAGGGGCAGCGGCTGGCTGGGGGTAGCCTGTTCCAGCCTCCAGTGCCCAGCCCTGCATGAAGGCCTCCCCCTTGCTTTCCACCAGGTTGTGGAGCATGCAGCAGGCACCCACAACCTGGGGGATGTTTGGGAGGCCCAGGTCCAGGCATGCCAGGAGGCAACACCACCGGCCCTTCAGGTGCCCAAAGGCCTGCTCAACTACTTGGCGGGCATGGTTGAGTAGTGTGTTGTAGCGCTCCTGGCTGGTATTGCGGTGGCCTGTATAGGGCCACATAAGCCAGGACTGGAAGGGGTAGGCCACATCCACCACGAGGCAGAGGGGTACAGTGGTATCCCCCAGAGGGATGTCCCTCTGGGGGATGTAGGTCCCCGCCTCCAGTCAGCAGCATAGTCCCAAAATACAGAACACGTGAGCATCATGAGTACAGCCAGGCCAGCCCATGTATGCATCCTGGAAGCGGCCACGGCTGTCCACCATGGCCTGCGGGAACACAGAGAGATAGCCCTTCCTGTTTATATAGCACCCACCACTGTGGTCTCGGGTGCAGATGGGGATGTGAGTCTCATTGAGGGCCCCAAAGCAGTTGGGGAATCCCATGGCAGCGAATCCCGTGATGGCCGTGTCCAGGTCCCCAACTTGAATGACCCTCTGCAGCAGCAGGTCATTGAGAGCAAGCACCACCCATGGGAAGGGGACATGGGTGCCTGTGAGGGTATGCAGAGTATGCTCCCCCACCTGGGCCCCCTGCCCAGGTCCCACTCCCCAGTGGGTTCAGGTCCAGGCCTCCTTACCTCCAACACAACAGCCCCGACTGTGGCTTTGCCAACGCCAAACTGCTGGGTCACGAAGTGGTAGCTGTCTGGAGTGGCCAGCTTCCAGACAGCTATTGTGACCCTCTTCTCAACAGTGAGGGCACACCACATCTGGGTGTACTGGTGCCTCAAGGCGGGGGTGAGCCACTGACAGAGCTCCATGAAGGTCTGTCAGCACATACGGAAGCTCCGCAGCCACTGGTCATCATTCCCTTCCCCCATAACCAGGTTCTCCCACCACTCGGTGCTGGAGGGGTAGCTCCAGAATCAGGGGGGCACCCGGTGGCGGGGGAGCAGGAGGGCCCAATGGTCCGGGGTGTCTCCTTGTGCTCCTGGGGAGGGCTCCCATTCCAGAAGCTGCTGGGTGGCTTCCCATGCAGCATCTAGCAGGGAGGCAGCTTGGAAGGCTTCCAGCTGCTGCTGGATCTCCATTTCTGCAGGCTTGAGGTCTGCGAGGCTTGTGTCACCAATGCAGGGCTCGTGCAGTGCACGCCAGGTGTGTCTGGGAGGGGCTCTTTAAGTGAGCGGCTTGCTGCTGCCCCAGAAGGGCTAATCTGCTCTGTGACACCATCCGCAGGCTTTCTTGGCCCCTTATTTTGAAGCGGGGTGCTTGTGTGTGTGGACGCTCTGCTTTTCCTTCCGGGGAAGCCCCTTTCAATGTTCCCCATTGCTACTTCCATGTTGTGCATTGACGGCACCAGCCCGGAGGATGTGTGGATGATACGCATCGAAGTAGCCTATTTCAATATCGTTACTTCGAATTAGCCTACTTCAACGTAGCATCCTAGTGTAGACATAGCCTATATGTTTATTCCAAATTAGAATACATTCCAGAAAGATCTGAAATTACCAAGCAATGTGTTTATGTGTTCATATTAAATATTGAAAATAAACAGCTAAGTTGGGTAAAAAAGAGAAGACATAACTGGAAGGAAAGAGAAGCTAAGGTCAATGTTCTGGTTACTTGTGGGAGTCCATGGAGGAGACACTGCTGAGGTAGACTTGCAATGGGACCCTAAAAAAGCAGGGAGAAGAAGCAATAAGAACCAGAATAGAATTACTAGCCACATGCCAAAAGTAATGTCAAATCATTTCCCACAGTAAATGCTAAGACAATATGTCTTCTCAAAATTCTGCCCAGTTAATGGCCATGAGCAGAAAGAGAATTATGTCATCCTGCTGAGTGTCAGCCAGAACAGCTCCTGCCGCAGAAATGTCAAAGTGTCACTTGAATAACATAAATGAGGAAAGACAGCAAAGGGGACAAGAATAGAGGGTGAAATGTGTGTAATTAAAAGAAAGACCTACTGGTCACATACCTAACAATGGGCTGCATACAGACTGCAAAAATATTAGAAGAGATGAAGATGACACCTTTCAAATACCTATTGTTGCTATTTATTTGTATATTAATTAAATGCTTTTTGCATTTGCACATAGAAAGTGTAAATATTTTCTGTCAATCTGCAGAGGGTACAAACTGCATTGATCCTCCCTGAAACTTATGAAAGTAAAATATACAATGTTCTGAAACAGCTAGATATCAGAGATGGAAAAAGAACATTTATGTAGTGAATACACAGAGTGAGCAATCCAAATGCTGTTCTTTCAAGGGAACCTCAAAGATGAATGGTGAATTTATTTCTCATGTTTAGGAAGGAAGCTACTTGCCAGTCTTCTCAAAAGTTGATGGCTCACTTTTGCGAAGCTGTGTAGATAGGGGTGATGTATGCAGAGACTAAGAAGCACATAAAAGCACTGTGCTGTCAGCACTAGTCCTTGATCAGTAGTTAAACAATTGATTATATTGTGTGGCAACCTCATAGTGCGAAATCTGCAAAGTTCCTCTTACATTATTGTACAACAAAGAGGTTATTTGAATAAGACCACAGTAAAATCAATAAACAGAAAGCAAACATTATATTTTAGCAAACTGTGCATCTCATTCCCAGGAAAGTCATATTCCTTTTATTTTATCAGAAACATCTACTTAAAAGGTAGAAGCAGTTTTATACTCATCATACTTCACATGCCCTAATAGCTAAAATTTGTAAAATAGATTATATTCAAACCAGGATCCCATATCTGAATTCCCTAAGACTATGAGGTTCACATACAAAAGCAAAATTTGCAGCTTAGACTCCTTCAATACAATGGCAACATACAGATCTACACTGCCCCTGAAGAGCCACTCATGGTGTGGATGTGGCAAGGAAAAAACAAAACAAAACAACTTGGCCACCTCTGAAGTAACTACAACTCCACAGATGCATCTTCATTAGTCTAGGGACCATAGTAGTGGAGGCTATAGGACTACATACCCTTTCAGAATCGGGGCACTATAGGTCCAAGCAGACATTTTTTTTCCTCCTCACTCAGATTTTTTTTTCTCCCAGAGAAGATCAAGTTTTCAGCAAAAAAACAAAGCCTGAAAATTTTGGCCAAACCCCAAAATAGATTGATTCTGAAATGCTTCTGCATAATCTGGTTGGAGTTGCAGTTTGAGTCCCTCATATTGCAGTTCTTGACTGTTGACTGGGCTTCCTAGTGAGACATTGTCTCCAATGAGGCACCACTGTCTAGCCTTTGGTTAAGCTGAGAAGTAAATAGCAAACAATTGTCAATGGTGTGTAATGGGAGATAAATACTGGCTGAGAGTTCAGCCCACAGAGTAGAACTGAGACCTTCAGTACTCCAACTAAAATTCCCATGAGACAATACAGAAGCTCTGTAAAAATAGATAATTCAGATTCTATCTGAATTATTTGTTTTTAGCCAAAAATTGAAAAAAAAAACCCCATACTTTAAGGTGCGAGGTAATCAATCCTATGTTCAATTAAATATGTAAATTTACCTAATTTTTTTTGTGAAAAAAGTTTAGTTGAAAACCTACCCTGCTGTTGACAAAAGAGCTTTGATCTAAAGAAAACAACAAACCCCTGCTCTTCATCCTTGCAGGGAACACATGACGTTATTACTGAATCAATTTGTCATATCATCCACAGAGCCTGTCTTGAAGGAATTAGGGAGCTGTTGAGGTCATAACTGGTTTACAGGTGGAGAAACACAATGGATTTACCATGATATCCCAATAGTCCCTGGTATCCAGAAGCAGTCTATTTGGCAGGAGGCATAAATGCTACATGAAAATGTGTTTGGTGTTTGTTTGTGGTGTTATTTTGGTGCTCGGAGGTCTGCCCAATGGGAGTCTTTTAGTAATTTCTCACCCCCAGGTAGCCATTCAATAGGTTTTAGGGAAGAAGGAGGTGATCTGAAACATTGCAAGAAGACAAAATGGTGAAAAATACTTCTAAACAGCAGGTTCTAAAACATAATAAACTGTTCCATGCTTGATTGACTCTTGGAACAGCTGTGAAAGAGTACTGAATGCAGGCAAGGACAAGATGGGGAAAACTGTGTTTTAATTTAACATATTTTCATCAAGTATATTAGAATGTAGGCTAATACGCCAGAGATAATGTCTATTTTAAAAAATATATATGACTTTTTTTGTTTTTCCCCTTAGATCTTTGAAGACAAGTTTTACTTCCCAGTAGTAAATCTTTGTCCTTTATTTCAGTGCAGCTACCACTAAAATATTATAACTGTTAAAACCATAATGTAGTTTTTAATACATTTCAAAATTCTTAATCTAGTAATCCACTGTGGTATCTAATTCATAACTTTATTGGTCAATTTATCATATGAATCTGAGCTGCATTTTATGCAAGTGAGGAGGATGGAAGGATGCATATGCAAAGTTAGCTTTAGGCCAATTTTACAACTCCCAATCCTCATGTCATTAAGGGCGTGTTTACACTACATTGCAAATTCAGTTTTGAACTCATCTTCAAGACTACCCCCTATTCTATCTATATACAACTTACATTAACACAGTTCTTGGACTGGTCCAAGAATACTTGCAGTAAAGCATCTCTGCCTGAGTCAAGCTGGGACCCAGGGTTCATGCCCTAGTGGTTTGCAGTGTACATGCAGCCCACTCAATTCATGCTCTGGGAATCTGCCAAAAGTATTCCGCATTCCCAAAGGCCAACTGTTTTTGTTGTCTTGGCACACAGGTTTGGTGGTCAGCCAAATTTTCCCACAATGCATTATGAACAAAGGGCTAAATGACCGCATCTTTGGAGGATGTTAGGAAGTCTGGGATTTAGATGGTTGGACTTGTGTCCACACAATGCAGTATAGAGGCAGGAGTCCCAGATTGGGACCTGGCATTACAAATGTGTGCAGACATTCAAGCCTGACATTAACAAACCCAGACTCTGCAATTAACCCTGGGCTCACATTGGAGTATAGACATACCCTCTTTGTTAATCCCCATTCTCAAATAAAATAAATTTGGAATGACTACATTTTACCACCTGGTGACAGTTCTCTCCATAATACCTATGTAGCAACTTTTGAAGTCCTTAGGTAAGTTAGGTAGTAAAAACCAGACTACTAAAGGACAGTTTCCTTAAAGATTCATTAAATGAACTCAGATCTTGAGAAGGATAATTTACATGTTATTCCTTATTTCATCCACATCTCCTGTACCCAAAGCCAAGATTGGCTAGGACTAACTGCTGTAGGTGTCTTGACTTTGGTAAATTGACCGTCAGCTTAGGTCCACATTACAGACAGGTAATTGAAGCACAGAGAGGCAAAGTAAACTACCCAAAATCACACAGGAAGTCTGTGGAACAGCAGATACCTAGGTGTCTCGGTGTTCAGATAGTGCCCAAACCAGCAGTTCACCTTTCTTCTCCACAAAAGACCCTATAGCCATTGTCCTCTTCTTGCTCTGCTTTTTGTGGGGGGTGTTACTAAGACTTCCCACATGTCAAAGGAAACCTCAAGTAGCCAGTTAAAACAAAGCACCTCATGCCAGACTTTCTGAAGCCAAGGTTCTCTCTTAACCAGCAATCAGCCCATAGTTGGGAAGAGCCCTGCCGATATTGCATTGTATTTTTATGCATTCATGTTTGTGCGAAACATTCACACTTCTTGTGCCATCATTAGGATATACTAAGGGAAGAGGGGACGCATTACTGAGAAAATAGTTCAACATCCATCTCTGAGTCTGATCAGTACCAGATTAACATGATTAATGTGGAGTAAGTGATACAAAGTCATTGAATGTGTCTAGGGGAGTATATCATTCTCACCACTGATGTAGATACCATGGCAGATACTACTTTGATTCCGGGTTGCCTATGAGAAAGGTTACCTTACATGCATGACTTCTTGACTGCTGGTATGGACATTTTGTAATTAACTCCTTGAGAGGACTAGGACTGCCATTGGTTCTGTACTGTATATTTAGATATTTCACTCTGGAAGCTTTGACTCTTTGGCTATACCTACACTTTGAGCTGAGGGGTGAGAGTCCCAGCTCATACTGCTACGCATGCCCTAGCTCTCACTGAGCTAGCACACTGATAATAGCAATGAGGCAGTGGTAGCCAGTTTAGACAGCCTGAGTACAAACCCATCCAGAACCTGCAGGTACAAATCATGATGTCTAGGCAATACACCAACTCACCACTGCCCACTACCACAGTTGTATTACTATGTCAGGCATTCTATTCCGATGAGAACTTGCATGTGCATGTCTCCGAGAGCTGCAAAGCATGCCCCCCCCCCAGCTCTAAGTGAAGACATAGCCTAAGAACGCGATAAATCTACTGTTTCAGACTGATGGTCTCAAAGTCCATTAATAAAACATTTGGGAATTTGCACTGATGAGATCTTTAATTTTAGAGACATCCAGGTCCACAGGAGTGGTAGAGGGAATTGTGCATGAATACATGAGGACAGCATTTTCCAATGTTTTATTATGAAATTTGGTACATTGCCAAAATATAGATAAGCTGGTTCTTTTTTCTCTGCTTTTATATGTTTTTCCAGAGTGCTGCCATATTTGCAATCATTGGTAGCTAGCTTTTCTTTTTTCCACTCTTAGGCTGCATCTACACTAACACGTTCTTTTGAAAGAGCCCATGGAACATCAACATACAAAAAGCATTATTTCAAAAGTAAATTGAAAGAATGTGGTGCCCCTTTTGAAATTACTCTTCCTTTCCTGTTTCAGGAACAGTGCCCCATTATGAAAGCTTCTTTCAAAAGAAAATGCACGTAGATGCTCCGTGGGGTCCTTCTTTCGAAAGAACAGTCTTCATTATCAATCTCTGGTCCATTCTTTCAAAAAAGCAGAGACTGTGTGAACACTCTCTTTTGAAAGAGCAGATCACTCTTTTGACCTGCTTTTTTGTGCGTGGATGCACGTTTTCAAAAGAAGTTCTTTTGGAAGAGATCTGTAATGTAGATGTAGCCTTAGTGGCTGTTTCTTAAACAGCCTGAAATATACTAATGAGGCGCAGATGCAAATTCCCGGTACCTCATTAGCATAAGGTCATGCGATTTGGAGTCCGGAAGATGATCTTCCAGACTCCAAATGAACATGTAGAAGCGCAGCCCCTGGGGGTCTTCTGGAAGGAAGTCCTCCTTCCAGAGACCCCTTCTTCCCAAAAATTTTTAGAAAGAAGGGACCTCTGGAAGAAGGGTGTCCTTACAGAAGACCCCCCACCGGGGGCTGTGCTTCTACACATTCTTTTGGAGTCCAGAAGAACATCTTCCGGACTTCAAAACACATGACCTTATGCTAATGAGGTGCCAGGAATTTGCACTCGCGCCTCATTAGCGTATTTCAGGCTGTTTATTAGCATGTCACTTTCAGAGAAAGCAGCATGTGTAGAGACAGCCAGTGTGTTTACAGTGTGGTAGACATTGATTACCCCTTTAATGTGTTTCACAAATTGTGTGCTCTGAGTAATATCCCATGCAACTCAATACTACTTCAGAGTACTTATTTAAACTACTGAACCTTTGTTTGAGAGTAAATGGATTTGCATTCTGAGCTGGCCATGTCCTTCTCTCACACTTGAGAATATCCCATCTTTTATGATATCTTATGGTATTTTTAAAGTTGTGCACCATTTGCTACAATGACTATTATCTCCAAATTTAAAAAATGATAATGCAATTGACTATTATGAGAGTATTTGTAGTTGAAGCAGTTCCTGTTGCTAACAATTTTTCACATATCCTGTGGAATTATTTTGGAACCTGCAGTGCAAACACAGTGCAGCATCCAATAAATTATATTCATTTGCTATTTGCTCACCTTACTAATAGCTTATATTATTTAATAAAGATAAGTCATTCTAGGCAGATACTGTCTGTTTTCCTGATTATTTCCATCTGCTGGTATTTAAATAATAAAAAAGACTGAGAAGGACACATGAACAAACTTTTCCATTTGTTTATTTACTGTTTTTTTCCTTATACTTTCAGTTTCCTATATTGATTTTCAAGCAAGCAGTAATAGTTGTGGGCCACATGTTCATAAGAGATATATAAATTAATTATATTTGCTGGCTAAATATTCTCTGGGTCTCTCCAACACAAAAAAATAATAGAAACATAAGGCAAACTTTCAGCCAATCAATATCCTGCATTCACCAATTTCTAAAATCTGGTCCTGTGTAAAACAAAAGTAAATGTATACACATTACTCGCATATAAAAATGAGTCTTCAATCCAGTTTGTCTCCATAGAATGTATGCAAAACATTTCTGTAAAGTTCTGTGATTGACCCCAGGCCTATACTTTAGATCATGATCTACCTAGCTACATTGGTCCGCAGTGGGGTTAATTCAACACATTGAGGGTACATGTACAGTAGCCAACTACTTCGAAGTAGCCAGCACAATGTCGAAATAGCGTGCGTCACATCTACATGCGCTGTGAGCTATTTTGACACTGAAATTGACGTTAGGAAATTTGACGTCAAAATCGCTACTCTTATCCAAAGATGGGAATAGTGTCCTACTTAAATGTTCAACAGCAAAGTGGGGCATGTGTAGATGATCTGCGTCCCACTACTTCGAAATAGTGGAGTCTTCCATAGCATCAATCAGATGAGGGGTTGTGCAGGGGCTCTATGATCACCATGTGCAGCAGCCCTTAAAGCACCATGGACTTGGATTTCCTGTGGCAGGAAGCTGAGAGAGTGCAGGCAGCAGCACACACATGTGCTACCCCGAACCATCCACCCAGGGCCATGGCATCGAGCCAGCCCCCTGAGTGCCCCTAGGGCTTCCCCCTGAGGGGACCCAGGCACCCCCAGCAGCCAAACAGGGCGCCAAAAAGCGGCAGGGCCCCTCCTGGTCAGAGGCCAAGATCCAAGACCTGCTGGGGCTCTTGGGTGAGGAGGAGGCGCTCTACACGATGGAGAGCAAGTGGTGGAATGCAGAAGCTTTTCTCGACTGGCTGAGGGCCTGGCCACCTGGGGTCACCCTGCCTGCACTCCGGATAATATCCATAGCAAGGTGAAAGAGTTGTGGCAGGGTTACGCTCAGACCCAGGAATCGGCCAGCCGGTCTGGGGCTGCCCCCAGTGTTTGCCCCTATTATAAGGAGCTCAGGGCCATCCTGGGTCCCTGGGACACCTCCTCCTCCCTGGCCACTGTTGACACCATGGCCGAGGAGCCCCAGCAGGCCACAGAGCCAGAGTCCAGCCTGGAGGCCAGCCCCACACCCCAGGGCCCACCTGAGGAGCCACCCCTCGGAACAGAGGAGGAGGGGTCCAGCAGCAAGTTGGGGGGGGTTTCTTCATAGACCTTCTCTCCCAGAGCACCAGCTGGGTGTCCATCTAGCTGGGTTCTGCCGACCGTGGCAGTGGACAGTTAGGTACGTACCCCACGCGGGTGATCCATGTCAAGGGGAAAAACAATATAATAGCTGAGGCCCTGTCATGCAGGAAGAGCCCTGAATTTCCCCAGGTCACTGGCTAAGTGACCCTGCTCAGTGTGGTCTCGAAGCAGGGAGAGATGTGATGGAATGAGGGTGTGTGTGTGTGAGAGTCAGGCTGGATGTGTATGTGACAAGCTAAGCTGCTTATGCAGGCTAGAAGTGACCTGCTGTTGTCTGTAACCTAAGCTGGCAGGTAACACCTCTGTCTCCAAACAAAGAGAGGGGAGGAGACCATCTTTGACTCAGAGGGGCAGTTGGAGGCTGGGGGGCGGCGGGGAGATTGAAAGGCAGCTAACCAGTGTTGAGGGGAGGCTAGACCCCATATGGGGGCACCCCTCAGGCCTCCTCTGCCGAAGGTGAGTTGAAATGACTGTCTCTGCCTGTTGTAATGACACTTCTGCACTACACTATGTCTCTGCTGACAAATAAACTTCCTGTTCTATCTGCTGAGTGAGAGTCACTTCTAGCTGTGGATGGGGTGCTGTAGTTGGGGACCTCTGAACTCCATTACAGAGGCAAGGAATATAAACTGTTCCCATCCGGTGGAAGTTTAGGACTAGTTAAGGATTCTTATACTATTCTCCATATGGATTTGAGTTGTCCTCTTCTGGGACTGTCTGACTGACATCTCCAGTCCAGAGGTGCCAGCCTGGACTCTGAGTAAGCACTTCCTTACAGATTCTTCCTATGAAGACTTCACCCCAGTTGCTGTGGAGTCGGTAAAGCATGAAAACCTACATCGATCATCTCGACTCACTGAAATAATAGCATCGTTTCAAGGAAACTTGGGCACAAGATCAAGATTAATTCTGATAACTTGTCTGCCTTTTCCTAAGCATTTGTCTAACTGCAGGAGATAATTATGCTCTCATCAGTCAACTTCACTGATATACTTTCTTTATTATTACATCTTTATTTAATTTAATAACTTAGAACAAAATCACTGTATAGTTGCTTTTTTTCTTAATTTTAACACACTCATAAAATACATATATTCCCTTAAACCAATACAACTTTAAGAGCTTTCTCATTCCTATAAGATAACAAATGAAAACCAAGAAAGGAGAACCAAATAGATAAATTAAATAAAATTAAAATCAGAATATAAATAGTGGAATGAACTTATGTCTTCCAAAAATCAGAGGTGATACCTTTCATAAATTACAGAATCAAGAAGTTACATAGCAAACTGTCCTTCCCATGCTGAGGAAAGACCAAATACAGCTAGACTACCCTGACAGGAATATGTCTAATCTGTTCTTAAAACCGGTAGTGACTGCTATGCTACAACTGCTCTAGATAATCTGTCCAGCACTTATCCATCTCTATAGCTAGATACTGAACCTAAATCTCCCTCACTTAACACTAAGCGGATTTCTTCTTGTCCTACCTTTAGTGTATATAAAGATTGATCATTGTCCTCTTTATAACAATGTATGACATATTTTGAATTCTGATACCATGCCCCCCTTTAGATTACTTTCTCAGAAGACTAAAAATTCCCAGACATTTTTGCTACTCTCCTCAGGAATCTCTCCAATTTGTTTACAACTTTCATAAAATCTAGCAATCCACAGTACAATAGCTGAGACTTCACCAATACAGAAAAGAGTAGAAAAATTGTCTTCTGTGTCTTACATATGTTCCTGATAATACACCCAGAATAGCATTAGTCTTTTTCACCAGTGCTTTATATTATTCATCATATTAAATTTATGATCCACTGTAACACACGCATGCCTTTCTGAAACACCATTGCCTTGGCAACTATTTCCTATTTGATTTTTCCTTCCTAAGTGAAGTACTTTCAACTAGTCTTTATTCAGTTGATTTTGATTTCAGAACAAGTCTGAATTTTATCAAGAATAGTTTGAATTCTTGTCCTCTCCCACAAAGTGCTTGCAACCCCTCTCAGCATGGTGTCATCCACAACTTTTATAATTGCACCCTGAATTCCATTATCCAAGTCATTCGTGGAAACATAGACTCATCTTGAACCCAGGACAAATACTGATAGGCCCCATTGGAAATATCCTTTGGATTGGCAGCAAGCCATTCACAACTATTCTGAGTGTTTTCAGCTACTTATGCACCTACCTTATAGCAATTTCATCTAGGCCACATTTCCTAGTTTACTTACTACAATGTCAAGTAGGACTCTGTCAAAAATCACTTATTTCCATCAGCATGGGAAATCAACATTCTTCCAGTCCATTCTAGCTGCCCTAGGGTGGAATTTTCAATGTACTTTTCAGGCCTAAGAAGTCAAGTAGGTCTATAGTCTGGTACATTTATGGAATATAAGCATTAACACAATTTTAGGAGGGTGAAAATTCCATGGACAAGGCTACTGTACACAGAGAGGTAATGAGTGTGCCAACCATTTGAGCATTTAGTATGCAATTACGAGTTTAAGCACCCTACAGAGATTTCTAATCTTCACAGGGGTAATTAGGTGCGGGATTTAATAATGAGTAGCTGACAAAATGCTGAACTACACTAACTAAAACATCTTGGTCAGCGTTCAGTCTGCTGACTCAAATCTTCACAACTGTGTTTGAATATATTGCAAGTGTGTAATGAACAGAAGCCTAAGAACAAATAATATATGAAGAAAGAAGAGACATAGGTAGAAAATCAATGTGCTAAAGGGAAGAGTGAAACATTAAATATTTCAATTTCAATATAATTATTTCAAATGAACACCTATCCTTTCTTCAACTTTACTTTGCAGGTATTAAGAAAACATATATTTTTTTCCCAGCAGCTAGAACTCTAGAGCTGCAAGTATGTTTCACAAAGGTACATGGTCCACCCACATCCACTTGCACTGATATGCCCCAGGCACACCTTTTATGGAAAGAAATTAAAAGCAGCAACTTCAAGGACCTTCTTGCAAATGTATACAGAAAACTGCATGTTATGTCAAGGTACTTCATTTCTAAATTACAAAGGGAATATTTAACCTGCTGATCTATTACATTTTCATAGAATTTACAGGCCAGAAAGGACCATTATAATCATCTAGTCTAATCTCTGACACAGCACATGCTATAGATTTCACCATACATAGAATTGCTGTGGATATAGTCCATAATTCACAGACAGGATAAACTCTGTTCTAAAACTTTTATTTGATATTACTTCTAACCATTTCAACCATTATTACTATGTTAACTGGCCATTAGTAAATATGACAAAGATATAATATTGAGCTACACACATTTTACAGTGCAGAATAGAGAATGTACATTTCATTGTGGCTGGGGACCACTCAAAAAAGGCAAAATGGCACATTTTCTATTTGACTTCTATCCTACAAGCATCTTAATGAAGTACTTCTGGCGTGCGGAGGAACCTCGTTCCTTGAGAGTCTCATACACATGCACTGCTTCTCCCTTTGTGGACAGAAGGGAAATCTTTAGGAGGGTTCAGCAACAAATATGGCTGGCACAGCTCCGGGTAGCAAGGCCTCATGGAAGCCAAGAGGTATTGCACCGGTTCTCTGATGATTATTGCCTGCAGCAGACCACCGGGGATCTTCACATTAAAGAGATAGATTCTCCAGCTTCTTTTGACAAAGAGCAAACCTAGCTTCCTGCCTTATAACTCCCAATTGAACAATTTTCAGGAAACATAAGTGGAAATGGAATTTCCACTCATCCACACAATAATACTACTAATACTACTCCTAATAATACTAATAATAAAACTTACTAAGACTAATTTTTTCATGGAGACTATTTACCAGTCAAGGTCTTGATCCTGCAAGAGTTTCCTCACACACTTAACTTCACGTGGAAGTGGGTCTTACTCACCAAAGCTTATTACCTAATAAATACATTTGCTAGTCTTTAAGGTGCTATGGCATTATTTGTTATTTCTGTAGGTACACTAAAGTACATTTTAAACCTAAGTCATTGGTAAGACTTCTTGTTTCAAAACACATAACATTTCTTCATAAAAATAAATATGAAACTTCTTTTTGCCTTTGCAGAACTCAGAAGCTGCTACCATATTTTTCAAAATTAGGCCAGATCATTCAATATATATACTTATACAAACGCACGCCTTTAAAGTCTCATAGAACTGTTTATTTGTTGAAATTAAGCACATGCATCATTCTTCACACAATTTACACTTAAGTGCCTCTCTCATCAAAAGAAAACAAGAAAAGAAACATCATTGAAAAATTCACCCACAAACACTGGTGTTTTGGGAAGCTGTGAATGTGTCAGAAGTATGATTTATAATTGAAGCTATTGTGTAATCTGAAACGTAATAATGACCTCCTTGAAATTGATGTAATGAGATAAAGTTAAGGATAATTTTTACTGAAAGCATGTTTAATAAGTCTGTGTTCAGACACAGAATTTTACACTACCCCTTTTTAAGTAAGTCACTATTAAAATTTTCCATCATCAGTAAGGCTTCACACAGAATGCCCTTTTACATGAGCTTTATTCTCCTGGATTATTAGATCATATATTAAAAATACTGAGGGGCAGATTGTGGTACTTAAACTATCAAAAGATAAAAGCAAGGATTTTAGTCAATTTTAGTACAGTATAAAGAAAGCTGACTATAAAGCCAAAGCGTATTGGGACTGAACATCACATGAAAGTATTCCTTCATCTTCTCTCCTTAATGTCTCCAGGCCGGGTCCACCTCTGTGCTGAATAGTGCTTGAAAACATGTTATTCAAAGATTAGTGGATTGTCTGAAAAGTATTTGCGTGGCTTGATCTAGTTCCCATCACAAAAATGTATACCTCCCAACTGGCACTGAAGTAAATATGAATGAGCTATAATCTAGTCACAGCAATGTCTTTCTGGTTAGATTTGGGACATACTTGCAGAGTTGAGAATGGGCCCATGTTGTGTCTATTCTTGGGCCACAATAAAGAATGGGCTTAAGAACTCCACTACAAAAATAACGTACTTGTAGTAGTCAATATTATTAATGAGCTATAAACAAAGTGGCAAATCTAGAGACGCAGTACTTGAAACTGACTTGAGAAAAACAAAACGAAACAAAACAAATACCAATTCAAATAGTAAAACCACCAGCACTTAAGTACAGATACAAGAGAGGAGAGAAAAAAATGGTGTTAGATCTGCTATGAATTTCCTTAGTGAAGATTACACACAGACCTTGTCAAAATTAGAAAATAGTTCATAAGGGGTTTTTTTGTTTGTTTTTGTTTTAAATTTCAATACTGTTTGTATTTCATAGGGTATACAATAAAGGTTGGAGGTAAAGGGACATTACTTCTATTTTCAAAAAGTAACTTGCAAAATTTTGAATTTTCAAATGTTTAAAATAAATATAACTGAAAATGTAGAGTGGCAAAAGGAAATATATCACTCCATTCACCTTTGGAATGTAAGTCTTCGTTTGTCCACTCATTTGAAGACTACTCCAAACTAGGCTTAAATTCCTCTCCATTTTTAGAGACCTTCAAAATCCTAAATGGTGGCGGTATGCAACAAGTTAAACACTGTGGCAGGTTTTCATTTAGCTTCACAAGCAAGTATAACAAAGTTAGCAGTATTACATACTTTTCCTCACTGATACTAAATTGCTTCTCAGTCATGCCCTACAAAGGACCAAGTTCTAGATGGCAGTTCAGATGCCTCTCTCATTCTATCTTTCATCTTTTTACTGAGTAGAGAACTTAATTATCAAGCATTGTCAATCTGGTATGTATCAAGAACAAGAATGTCTTTAAAATGAAATATAAACTGCAGTTTACAATGAGACTCAATATAAGAATTCAGGTAATAGTGCACTACAGAAAAGAAAAAAAAAATGAAAAGTATCCATCATTTCTTACCTGAATGAAAAGTGCCATGTTTACCCCAACAACATTAAGTGGGCTTGACATGACATCATGCTCTGAAATATCCCCCATTATTTACTGTCATTACCAATCTCTCTCAGTTGGTCAGAATTTCTTTTAAAAATGAATACATATGTAAATGTATTCAGTGAATTTAGGAAACACCGAATTATTAGATGTAAGTCATCAAGCACCTCTGTATGTTTCAGTTTCAACATCAGAAGGGTTTGGGCCCAATCCAGTGAATACTTTGGGTGGTGGGGAGGTATGGGACTCCACCATCCAGGCAAATATTATGGAAGTAAATTCGCATCTCCCCATGAAAAGTTACTTGTAGGCTTGAGAGCTTGAATGTCCCATTTCAAACAAAATAATAGTTTAATTGAAGTATTTTTCTATATATCCGCTCACTCCGGCCGTTTCTATACGGGCTACTTCTTTTGGAAGTGGCATGCTAATACAGGGAGCGAAAGATGCTAATGAGGTGTGGATGCAAATTCCCCGCACCTCATTACCATCTTTCACTCCCTGTATTAACATGCCACTTCTTAAGGAAGTGGCCTGTGTAGAAATGGCCTCCATGCTTATACAGTAACAAGCATATTGATGCCCTCAGGCTTTGGACACTATGGCAATGTAAATATTCACTAATAACAGTAAATGATATCAATGACAACAACAGAAAACTCGGATTTCCATTTTTAAATTCATTGATTAAAGATATTTATATTACATTCTGTCTTTAACTTTGAAAGTACTTAAATTTCTGTTCTTCCTCCAAACAAGAATCCTGCCAAAAACATTATTAAATCGCTGAAGAGATTTGTTCCTGAGTCTCAGTGCCAATTTGCAGCCATTATGTTTAGTCTGCCAACACATGTTAAGATTTCTTTCCTAACTCATCCCTATAATGCCCTCAGTGATATAGTCTTATCAAGGAATAAAATTCCGCATACAGAAAGTGGAGCAAAGAACTGAAGAAAAATAAGAGAATGTTGTAGAATCTCTTATTTGTCAGTGCCAGCTTCCAAAATCCTTACTGATGTTGAAGATATCAAAATCTTGTTTCATGGATAAATTACCTTATTGCATAGGTAATTGCAATTAATTCAAAAGGATAATTTGTAGAATAAATACTATTCTACTGTGTTCCAGTGTCACAGAATTTGATCCTTACTAGTTTAAAAAACAGATTAATAGATTAATAGATTTTAAGGCCAAAAGACCTCATTAGATCATCTACAGTGGCCTTCTGTATAACACAGTCCATGGAGTTTTATACAATTCCTCACACTTTGAGCTCTGTAGCTTGTGTTTGGGTAAATCATATAATCCACAAAAACACTAAGTTGCCACTTGAAAATGTTAAAAAATGAGAATCAATCAGTGGCTTTAGTAGTTTTTTCTAATGTTTAATGACTCTTACTTTTGAAATGTATGCCTTCATTCTAATTTGAATTAGGCTGATTACAACCCTAGTCATTGTTTCAAGATAAGTTTTTTCTTTTAAAGAGCCAATTAGTAATCATTTTTTTTCTTTGTAGGTATTTTCACATCTCTTCTTCTGTTTGATAAGCTGAACAGATTGAAGTGACTCTGTACTACAAGAACTGGCTTTTAATCAAGTTGCACAAAAGCACTAAAGTCTGTTAGATTTATGATCTTGAACTGGCGCAGACAACCTGACAAGAAAATCTTGTACATTTTAATTATTTAGTACTTAATTTTAATTACTTTACATTACAGGCCTGAAGCCTACATATACTTTCCTATCTGCTTTTGACTTTGAGAACTATTTAGGTCTTTGAAGTAGCCAGCTAAGCCTAGTTAAATGTTGTGTTGTGATATCAGGCCCCAATTCAGGTGATCATTTAAGTATTTCATTAGATCTATACTAGTTAACTTCTGTGGGGCTTATTCATCTAAGTGTTTTCCTGAATCAAACACACACAAAAAGAACAAAGCAGACTTAAATTAGAAGAGAAAGTCATCCCATACTAGCAAAATAAGAAAGGATCTGTGAACATTAATATTATATAATTTAATTATGCAAATGACACCATGCTCACTTGTTATAAATAATTATTTAGGGATCTCACAAACCTTTATTTATGTGCACCTTCCCATTGACTTGAATGGTCCTACCCATGTAAGTGAAAAAAAAGACACCTACTGTTTTATATTCAAGATACTTAATTTCATGCTGTAATACAACTGCTGATGTTTTCCTTCTAATAGTTAATCCTCTTGACTTTCTGTAATAATAATTAAATTATTACATGCTATCCAAAGGGGATAGAGTGAATTTATGCTGTAGAAGAGAGAGAAACTGGTCATTGTACTGAAGTATTTGGGCTTTGTTGTTTATTAATTTATCACATATCTTTGCTTAAAATGAAGAATTAAGACATGAAACAGCTAGAGTTGCAAGGATAAACAAGATTATCAGACACAAAATCTTTCTGATATAAAATTTCAGTAAGGTTTAGATGAACAATTTAAATAAATCTACAGTTTCTATTCTTTCTTTGATCATGGCCCTTCATCTCCTTACAGGCTGGAGCTACTGTTGCTGCTTTGCCATGTTATACTGAAATACTAAAAATAAGCTATTGCTAATTTTATGACATTTTAAATTTTTTAACACTAATATACTCAAATAATTTAGCAATAATCATTAACTTAATGATTTTGGGCTTGTCTACACTACCACCTTCCATCAAAGGAAGGATGGTAATTAGGGTGTTGGGAGTTTACTAATGAAGTGCTGCTGTGCATAGGCAGCACTTCATTAAGCAAATTCCCCCCCCGCGGCTACTTCAAAGTTTTAAGTACCGACAGACGTCTAGTCGCGCCTCACCTGCCAGTACTTTGAAGTGCCAGGGCAACTTCGAAGTCCCCTTACTCCCAGGTGAGCCGCAGCTAGATGCGTGCTGGTACTTTGAAGTTTAAAACTTTCAAGCTGCCGTGGGGGTGGGGGGAGGGATTTGCTTAATGAAGTTCTGCCTATGCACGGCAGCACTTCATTAGTAAACTCCCAACATCCAAATTACCATCCTTCCTTTGACGGAAGGTGGTAGTGTAGACACTTCCATTGTGTATTATAGGCTTTCACATTTCATAATGTACTACAGTCATTCAGCTTCTAAAACATGTTTTTTAAAGGTGTGACTTAAGGCTACTGAGACAGTTTGGATGTATTATAATACACCTAATTTAATCTATTTTATGAGGTCATCAGATCTATAAATGAAACTCTCTTCATTATATTTATTTTTTTCTAGCACTGAACTGTTTAAACCTACAATGAATCATACAGCGTTAGTGATGAAAAGCTTTGTAGGCTATGTCTATGGTAGCCCCAGAACTTCAAAAGGGGCGTGATAATGAACCTAGTCAAAAGATGCTAATGAGGTACTGCCATGAATATGCAGAACCGTTTTAGCATAATGGCAGCCGTGGCACTTCGAAAGTGCCACTTTCGATCGTGCACAGCTCATCTTCACAGGGTCCTTTTGAAAAGGACCCCACAAACTTCAAAAGCCCCTTATTCCTATAACCCAATAACTTTTGAAGTGCTGAGGCTTCCATTATGCTAATGGAGCACTGTATGCTCATGGCAGCACTTCATTAACATCTTTCAGTTAGGTTCATGATCATGCCCCTTTTGAAGTTCTGGGACTAGTGTAGACATAGCTGTAGTGACTTAATCCATATCTGGTATTTATCTTAATTTTTTGAAGTCCTTGGCTTCCTACTTTATACTGTTAAGCAGGCTCCTCTCTTCCTGTCTTTTAACTGTCACATCACTAAATACGTGACCTCAGTCACTTAGATCTACTGAAAACACCATAGCAGTGTTTTTCATTTGTAGGGAAACTTCTATCCAAAAATAAATACCTTCACAAATATCAACCATGTGTGGTAGACAAACATATTGAAAACATTATTATATTCTTCAGAAAAAGTATTTTAGGGTTATGGTATTGTACAATACTAGAACTGGAAGATTACCTCAAGAGCTCTTCAGTGAAGTACTGTCCCCTGCCCTCACAACAGGACCAAGCACCATCTGTATCATGCCTGTTATATATTTATCCAACCTGTTCTTAAGTATCTCCAGTGATGGAGATTCTACAGTTACCCTAGGCAATTTATGCCAGTACTTAATTGCACCAGGGATAAGAGACTGTAAGAGGCCAAGAGCTCCTGGTTTCTGCCAATGCTACTGCATCAGTGGTCAAGGCTGGAGCCCCAGGCCAACTGAACTGTTCCCTAAACACCACCATACTGACTAACCTCAGCCCCACCCCTTCCAAGGACAGGGAGCCATCCCACACACACTTTGCCCTGAGACCTATGGGGGCTTTCAGACTTGCTGGTGCCAATTTTACTCATGCTGTAATACTTAACATTGTCAGATATGCACTGCTGAAATCAAGAAAGCTTGCAAAATTACATACTGCTCAATGTGAGGACAGGTGAAACAATTTGGCCCTTGGAAAAAAATCTAGATATCGTCATGAGTAAGGGGTAGTGCATAAATAGCAAGACCCCAGAAGCAGTGAGGTAACGTGACTAACACACACATCTCTGAATGACAGCTACTCTCCTACTTCCTCAATGCTATGTAAAAGAAAGTAATTTATTTCTGGCCAACAAGTGGGGAACAATCAGGGAAGCAAGGTAATAGCCCTGTGTCACAGTTCAGGGCGACTTCCCCTCTACCTCTACCCCTTCCCCTTCACCTTCACCTCCATAGTCTAGCAAGGCTACTCACTCTTAGCGCTTCCAGCCCCTTAAACATTGTCTTTCTTTTTGGCACAGAGAGGCACCTGTCTTGTATTTGCAGGCTAAACAATTCCCTGTCCATGCTGTGATATCCCAATAAAGTAAGTCTGCTTAAGAAAACTTGCTCTACCTTCTCTTAAGAAATAACACACCGTGTAACTATCATAGTTAATTCACCATATAACATGTTCTAAGGATGCACTCTTTAATTCTTAATAAAAGCAATACACAGAAAATATGTTTTAAATAATATGATAACATGTACTAATGCTAATAATCAACTCAAATAGAGGTTCAAGGCAGTAGTAGTCCTTCAAGTCACAGAGGGGAATTTTCCTGCAGTTTCAAGTTCACAGCACCCTTTCCTCAGAACCAGAACATAATTTTATGGGACCAAAAGGTCAAACGTCCTTCCAATCCTTCGCTAAGATACCAGGCCCTCCTCCAGTGTCCCTGTCCATTTGTTGGATCAGGAAGACTGGACTGAGTCAGTTTACCACCAGGTTACCCGAGAATCCTTTCTTGGTCTGTTCCGCAGAATCCAGTCTGAGTGAGTTTATGCAAATTTCTCCAGAAGGCAGTGGTTCTCCATAGGTGTTACAACTGGAGGGACTTTGACAAAGCATCTTCCATTCTTCTCAGTTCCCAAAGATGCTGTACTTACACTTCCCGCATAAATGCATACAATTCCTGGGCTATAAGAATACACAAGCCATTCATTTAATACAATGGAGTACAGATGTTGAACTCAATTTGGTAAAGTTCAACTCAGCTCAGCAGGGTTTTCAGGAGATTGTCTTGTTTGTCACAACATGTTTACACCTACACTCTAGACCCGAGGTTTGGGCAGCTCAACAAGGTGGACATAGAGCACCTTCAGTCCCCTGAAGGAATATGTGGCAAGGATACAATCTAGTCCTTGCTTCTACCTAAATATGGAATTTAAAGCCAACTTTGGGCCTTTTTTGTGTATTGTTTTTTAATCTTAGCTTATATAAGGATGATAAAATTTCTCCCTGATATTGATCACAGTCCAGAAGTCTCAATTGTTCATTTTATTTTAATAAAAGTTTTCATTTTCTTGCAAGTACAGTGTTATGTGCAATAAATCGACAATCCAAGAGTTAAGCCAATATTTCATACAGTAATATATTTTTAAATGAAAATAAATAGCCCAAAGATTTTGAAAAATAAATTGCCCATAAAACAATGTCAGAAAAACTTCAAAAGAACTATATTTCCTTCAGATTTAAAAAAAATAAAAAGAAGATGGGCAAAATAACCCTCTGATTGTCATATTAGGCCATGCTAGACCCAATTTCAGGGTCTGCAGGTTTCACCTCACACTGGGTTCAAGCAAAGTTTCACAATATCCAGACCACACAGTTTCACCATTTTAGTGCTTTACCTGACATTTCAGTCTCACAAAACTCCAATGACTAAAAGAAAACTCATCTAGGGTTCCAAGTTTCCTATGGTTTCGCATGAAAGTTAAGAGCACTTGTTCCCTTTTAGTGCCCTCAGAACCTCTTGCTCCAATAGTCCACAAAAATTCCTATTTGTCACTTCTTCTGTATTATCAAGAATGGCTTACAAGACCATTCTGTAATCCTCTGGTACTAGGGGAAGAGCCTGGCTCTTCTCATTTTGAAGCAATCAGGACGTATGAAGTGATTAATAAAGCCTCCTCCTCTTATGCATATTAATCAAAGGGAACAGTTACAGCAACATTCCTTTCCCATTCATCAGGGCCAAAATTCTAAATAAAGAAGGCTTTCTGAAATTATTTGTCACACAGCAAATATGCTCACTACAATACATAGCACAATATAAAGGAAGGACTTACACTAAAGAGCTCAGGGTCTAAAAGGCAAAAATCATACACTGCAAAAATCAGAGGAAAGAGGAGCAGATTTTCTCTTTGGCTAAATCTTTTGATGCTCTTTGGAAAGGTCCTTTAGAGGGTCTACACACAAAATGTAGAATTCTTTTGGAAGAATGCGGCACTTCTTTTGGAGGCACTCTTTCATTCCCAGATCAGGAACAGTGTCTTTTTCCAAAAGAGTCTTTTGGAAAAAAGTATATGTAGACACTCCGTGGGCAATTCTTTCAAAAGAATGGTCCTCCATGGCACCGGCCAGCTGGAGTTCGGAGGTGCCTTAGCCAGCAATAGCATAGCTTTTTGCTTCCTGTGTCTGGCCACTTTTAAAGCCACAGAAGCCAGAAACCCCATGATAGGAAAGTGAGAGCCTGGCTAGAGTAGGGACAAGAGCTGCCCAACACCACACACTCAGAGCAACCCCCAGAGTGGACATTTCTATACCAACCCCATGACGAGTAGTAGTCAGCAGCCCCATGACGCACAGGGGATGCCCAAGGAGCCAGCTGAGGGGTCCCAGGAGTCCACCCAAGACACCAGAGGAGGGCTGGAGCTCTGGGACCTCCTCAGACTAGGGCATGACAAAGACTTGCTGAGGGATACACCAGGCAAGAGGCAGAGTGCCCTGCCTTAGTGTGGCTGGCCTCTGGGTTGGCCACCTGGGAACACCCCACCCAAAGCCAGGAGCAGGTACACTCCAAGGTTAAAGAGCAGAGGCAGGGGTATATTCAGGCCAGGGACATGGCTGGGCATTCAGGGCCCTCCACTTGCCCCTTCTACTAGGAGCTTCACAGCCTCCTCAGGGGCAAGGATACCCAGCCCCACCCCAACACTTGGACCCTGAGGCAGAGATGGAAGAACAGCCGGGACCCTCCTGGCAGATCACCCTGCCAGAGACAGAGCTGAAGCACTCTCACATGAGGAGGACTCAAGTGACTTTGGTGGGCATTGGTGGTCACTGTGCACTCACGTTTGTCCAGCCAGGTGACATTAAGAAAGCATCCCCGGAACTTGTCGAGGGACCATCTAGTAAGTACCTGCTATGTCACACACTCCAGGGAGTTTGGGAGTGGCGCCTGCCTCTGCCCCAGCTGGAAGTAGGCCAGCCACATGGCCTCTGATCCCAGTCCAGGCACACCTCAACAGAACCCCTTCCCAGCTCACAGGAATGGTAGCAGGAGACTCTCAGCACCTGCTCCCATGGATAGCACCAGAAGCCACATGTGCAGGCAGGACGTGATGCATCCCAGACTGAACCTGGAGTGTGTTCCACCTATGTGGGAACCCCCTGGTGCCTGGGATCCCCCAGGGCTGCTAGACTGTCAGACAAAGGATGTTGGGCACCACCGCTGGGGCTGTGGTACAGGATTAACTTACTGTCTTTCTCTTCCCTTCCATCCTTAGAGGTCTGCCATCTGAGGGCGGGGCAAACTCCATCCAGGTTGTGGAGCCAGGAAGACCACCAGCAGAGGAGGAGAGGGCCGTGGCACCCAGACCACCAGAGACCATAATAATTTTTCATTTTCATTTATTAATAATCATTGAAAAGTTGAGAAAAAACATATTTTCATATTATTGTAGTTCCACAGAGATTAATGAGATTTTGTTAGCTTATGCCAGTTATTGATTTGGCCTGTTATTCTTAATTCTGACTGAAAATAATTATGCTAAATTATATAGACTATAGTCTTGGGTGCATATAACCCAAACACAACTAATGTGTTTAAAATCTAGTCTTAAATTTTACAAATTGGGCTGCTTCCTCCAAACACAAAAAAGCTAGTGAAAATTTTGACCATATAGACAATTCTATTTACATATGACATTTATGGTAAATGTAGAAAGAAGAGAACTTAAAACCACTTGTGCTACAGTGCAATCCATTTGCCATGTACCGTATGAGCCTTGATAAAGCAGATGGAAGAGAACAGTTAGGATCAGCGTTAAATTGAAGGATCTTAAGAAAAGTAAAAGAAAGAAAAAAAAAGACTGAGGGACCCAGGTAAAAAGGAAATTAAATTAGAAGGGATAACTATAATTGGGGTCTTCTTTCTTTTTTTCTCCCTCTTGCCATCATCCTTCTGTTTGAAAGTGAAAAGCCAAGCCACCTTTTCCCCACAACAGCCCTGGAATTCACCATACATATTGTGGGTTCCTCTCCATTAATTCTGCCCAATTAAGCATAGGTAGGGATTCAATTTATTCACCAAGCTAGTTGGAAATATGTTAACAACAAGAAGTCCCAAATGAATGGACTCTGGAGGCCACTGGAAACATGCTCCCCATTCCAGCATGACAGCAACTTACACAATAAGCCTGGTGCTACAAATCTAGCCTGGTGCTACAAATCTCAGGGTAATATTCTGAAAGGTTCTAGTAAAATTGTGAGTCTTTCAGCTTGTCTCTCTCACTTAATCCCATATCACTGAGTAGTAAGCTGAAGTGAAGGACAAATTCTGTCAGGCTGAAGCTTTTCTTATTCATACACTCTTCTTTCCCCCTCTTTCTCTAGCTCTCTGGAACAAAATAGGCAGTACTGCCAGCTGAGAAGTCTTTGAAATATGTGTTGTTTCAAAAGCCAAGTATAATTTAAACAGATAAACCTTGACTAAAACTGGCTGGTGGCAACTTTTTACTCACCTTAAAACTAAACTCAGACATAGCAGCCATAGATTTTGAAGGTCCCATTTCATTTATTTACACAGTTCATGCTCGTTTGGCCAAATCCACTGCCATTATACAGAGGAAGATAAGTACACCATTTTTACAGATTTTATATGGTAATCCTCACCAGATAAGCACTAAAAATATTTTACTTCTACTAAATATAGGTTAAAATAAATGCTCCTGGGCACTTGTTGCACACAACGTTTACATTATAAATAAAAATTGGGTCAGATTTCCATCCAGCCTATCATACATTCAATAAGCGTGAGTGAGGTACTCCTTTCTGCCAGCCTACAGGACACAGGGGAAAGGAACTACCATAAGCCTTTATGTCCTCTCACAAAAGCCATGAAGTGAGAAGGCTGGAAGAGGCACTTGCTCCTACTGTCCAGTGAAATTGATTGCATGGTTTCATTGTCAAAGGGAGGATTTAGGCTGAGTCTACACTTAACTTGAATATTGACGGCTGCTATGCAATTTTAAGTATGCCGATTGCGTTCCAAAAACCGATTTTGCAGTTGTCAACACAGGTCCCCATCCTCACTGCAGAATGCTGACAGGAGCACTCCTCCCACCAGCATCCCTTAAACCTTGTGACTTGCAAGGAGTTCTGGGGTCGACATTTAAACAGCACCCCGGAAGATCGAACTTAAGCTTTCGATCTTCCAGGGCATGTGTAGACCCAGCCATAGACTTGTCCCTGTTAACTTCTTTCTGCAAGCAACTGTGGAGACCAAGAGGGATAATGTGACTCCCCTAGTCACAGTCTTACTCCTGGGCTGCTTCAGGTGCAAATGCAACACAAACTGAAGATCTTGTCCAATATGAATCATTTTATAGTATAATGACTTGGTTATCCCCTAGTAAATGTCGAACAGTAGATAACAGACTCCTCTTGCCCTTTCATCCTGCCTAGCCTCTTAACAGCATGTTAAACTCAAACACTTGGGGTGCATCTACACTAGCTGGCGATTTCAAAGTAGCTGGCGCAACGTCAAAATAGCACGCATTGCATCTACACGTGCCGTGTGCTATTTCGATGTTGAAATTGACATTAGGCAGCAAGACGTCGAAATCACTATTCCTATCTGGAGGTGGGAATAGCGCTGTACTTCAACGTTCAACGTTGAAGTAGGGCATGTGTAGACGATCCGCGTCCCCCTACATCGAAATAGTGGAGTCCTCCATGGCAGCCATCAGCTGAGGGGTTGAGAGACACTCTGTCCAGCTCCTGCAGGACTCTACGGTCATTGCGTGCAGCAGCCTTTAGCCCAGGGCTGCTGTTGCTGCTGCAGCTGGGGGTCCATGCTGTGTGCACAGGGTCTGCAACCAGTTGTTGGCTCTGTGGACCACGTGTTGTGCAGGCCAAGTGTGTCTGGGAGGGGCCCTTTAAGGGAATGGCTTGCTCTTGCCCCAGAAGGGCTTGTCCAGCCTGTGACCCCATCTGCAAGCTTTGCCGGCCCCTTATTTTGACGGAGAGTGCTTGTGTGTGTGGACACTCCACATTTCCTTCCAGGGCGGCTCCTTTCGATGTTCCCCATCACTACTTCGATGTTGAACATCAACGGCACCAGCCCCAGAGGACGTGCAGACAATACGAGTCGAAGTAGCCTATTTCGATGTTCTTACTTCGAAATAGACTACTTCAATGTAGTGTGCTAGTGTAGATGTAGCCATGATGTTTGCTCAGAAATCATCCCTGAGTCCTTTCAGTTATAACTGGAAATCTACTCTGTGTCACAATTTTGGATTCTGCTGTAGAGCTGCACCCCTCAGGTTAATTAATTTGCACCATTTCAGAGAGCTCTTTACAACAGTACCAGAACAATATTTTATACAAAAAAAACCAATGCTGGGAATTCAAGCCATGAAGAGCAAATTGACTAGAGAAATCAAATCATAAAAGGCTACATTGTGATACTGTTACATTAAGCAGGATCTTATTACAGAAGTAGTCCAATTAATTTTAATGAGACTACTTGTGGATTCATAATGAGGACAGGGTTCAAAATCTGGCCCCAGTTCCTGTCAATTGATAAACTTCCTGCTGAACTTGTTTTCTAACATAGACAGAGATGGTTTCTCCTTTTTTTATAAATGCACAGTTGCAATGAAATAGCATGAAGCTGTACACAGAAGATAATTATCCAAAGCAATAAGCTAACAGACCAGAATTCACTGATTATTTTTAAATGAGTATATTAAAGTGTGAGTGGAATAAATAATACATTATGAGTATATTAGCAGACACAGTCAGAGGAATTCAGCCACATGAGAATCTGGCTGGTATCACTGAAATGCCCTTCACCTTGGCACAGCTATCCTTTTCTGAATACAAAATGTTGAAATGCTATCAAATGCTATTTATTGAAGCACTTCATTATTATATGTTGCTTCATTACTTTCACTTGTTTATACAAGTTTTGTAACTGTTGCTGGTTTCTAATGCTTATCCTTTAGTATATTGATTTGAGTAGTTTTATTATTAGCAGAATTGGCTGTGGTTGCAACTGAGTAACTGGTTCTGCTCAAAGTAGAAGGCACTTTATTTTGTGTTAGGGCAATAATTGAAGTTACAAATCATGAAGTTTGTGCCTTTGACAAACAGTATGGATAGAAATTTCCACAGTGACAGAGTTCTCCAATATTCATCATCATACAGGGACATCCTTTGTATTATCGGATAGTATCAAAACATCTTGTCAAATCAAAATGGAACTGCTCTCTGTAGTATATCCCAGGCTCCTATATATGAAATTAAGTGATGTGAAAAATATCTGGGTCAGATTTTATATGGCATTCAACTTCTGCTGATCGCAGTAGAGCATGATGACTGTGAAAAAAGCTGGTTATGAGTAGGCTAAATAGTGACAATGAAATTTATTGCACTCCTGCTAGTGCTGCTCCTCACACATACCTGCAGTCTCTCTGACATCAATATATCTTGTGCTAGAAGCTGAGTGAAGGAAGATGCAAATGCACTGTGCACATTATGATCAGTAGGGGCTGTCCCACAGCAGACCTACACCCTGCAGGCAAAAACATAGATGCTTTGCACTTCCTTCATGTTAAAGAATCTACTCATCTTTCTCTGAGCCAATATTTACATAGTGACGACTTAACTACAACATACTAACAAGTTAATATTTTCTAACCATTTCCAAATCAAAAAGGGCTAGAATCAGAACCAGTATCTCTTCCTTTCATCATTTTCTAGTCCTTAAAAGCTGCCTAATTCTCGGGTGGCAGTAATTCAAGGAATGGGTGATTTAAAGAGCTTTCTTCTGGCCACTATGGATTGTTATTAGCGAAAGGAAAGATGGGTGGCCATCAGACAGCAGTGCTAGGTGCTTGTACTTTGCCCTGCCTCTCCCCTGATGAGCATTCTCACTTTGAGTTGCCTCCTGTGGATGGATCTCAACTTTTTTTTCCTTTTTTGCTCAGCTTCATCTCCTTCACACCTACTTTGAAATAGATTACTTTCAAAATGGCATCAGGTGACCCGTCCATGTGTCTTCGCAGGATCAACCATAGTCCAGGCTTACAGGAAAAACAAGACTACTCACAAATCAGTGTCTTGAGAACCATGCTATTAAGTTCCTTAGGAACCACTAATGGCCTTCACTAGAACTTCTAGATATATAAATGAGTTTATATTTCATATTTATAATGTCACGTACAAGATTGATACATACACACAAATAAAATATACATATTCAGCAGATTACAGTCTTTTCAATAAGAGATTATATGCCTTGTTTTGCACACAGCATATTCATATCTAAATATGGGTCCATAAAATATGGAGGTGTAATGTCACATGATTTAAATATTTTTATATCACTTTAAGGTACATGAATGTTGTATTCTCTGGGCCATATTTAATTCCCACCTTCTCACGGGTTCATTGTCCTAAATTATAGTCCCCATTCTGTCACTGCATAGTAGGGTTACCTTTCACAGTCATGTAGACAGTGAATTAACCTAAACTGTCTTCTAATTTGGGGTGCCTAAAATTTGACATGTTTTCTTGATTCTCCAGCATCTACTATTCCTGTTGAGTTCAGCTGAAATTGTGGATGCCCAGTGCCTATGAAAAATCTAGCTCTAAGTCTCTCAGGTTGGGCAATTAGGTACCAACAAGTTAGGGGCACTTTTTGAAAATATATCTATATAAAACATCTTGTATGCCTCAGTTTCACTAACTATAAAATTAGGATAATAAAATACCTGTGTAAGATACGTAATTGATTTATAATATTATGTAGTCTGTAAAATCTTCAGGAGAGACAACATGTCCTGCTGCCAGTCTGCACAGCACCTATTTCATGATTGTCACTATATAAATAATATTGGAGAGAAAAAAACCTACAACAGGTTGTGCATTAGCAGGCTGCTGACAAAAGCCTTGGCTGTGTTGTGAAGTACAGGGCCCAAAGCTAAGTGCCTTCAGCCACTCAAGAGTAACAGTGGCTTGCTAATGCACAGTCTACTGTGGCTCATTCATTTCACATTTTATTGCTCTCTCCTTTTGAAAAATAGAATAAAATCTTAAAAAGCAGTTTGTGCAGTACATTCTTCCACTAGGGAAATGTGTTTCTAGACAAAAGATGTTAAAATAACAAGGGAAATTTCAAGAGTAACAAATACATTCATAGAGCAAAGAAAGGTATTTTTTTCTGTTTGTTTTTAGTTGGTTGGTTTGATTGTTTGAGAGGAATAATAAATGTGTGGACACGAGTGATACAGTGGACAAAGTGTACTTGGACTTTCAAAAAGCCTTTGACAAGGTTCCTCACCAAAAACTCTTAAGCAAAGTAAGCTGTATTGATCAGAAAGAAAATGCTCTAACAGATCAGTAACTGGTTAAAAGACACAAAATGAAGGATGAAATGGTCAGTTTTCATAATGGAAAGAAGTAAATAGTCATGTCCCCCTGTAATTTTATACTGGGACCAGTGCTACTCAACCTAGATATAAATGATATAGAAAAAGGAGTAAAGAATGAGGTACCAAAATTTGCAGATGATACAAAACTATATGAGACATTAAAGTCCAGTGCAGACTGTGAAGTGTTTCAAAGAGATCTCTGAATTGGTTGTTACCACCCAAGAAAGATCTTGGAGTAATTGTGTCTGGATGTCTGAAAACACCCCTCAGTGCATAGCACCAATCACAAAAGCAAATAAAATGTTCAGCACTATAAGGAAATGGATAGCCTATGATAGGAAATATTACAATAAAACTGGATAAATCTGTGATGTTCTCACACCTTGAATACTGTATAACTTGTGGGTTATCCTGGGAAGGAGCAAGGCTAAGGGAGTAAACCCTAACAAAAAATCTGGAGGGGAGTCCTAAGGCGGTTCTGTGCCAACTTCTGGCATTGACCCAGAAACTCCTGCAGCTGAGCTGGTACCAGACGTAGAGGTTATCCTCTCCTTTGGACTATATCAGTAAAGCCAAGAGGGGAACGCTGGCGTCTGGGCAGCCCAGGGTCCCAAAAAAATTGCCCAGGCTCGCACCTGGAGAGGTACTCCAGCATCGCTTAACAGCGTTGAACCAACATGGGAGGTAACAGATACTGGTTATAAGCTCTTTCTTGATTGGTGTAGAGAACGAGCGGCATGGGTTGCCTTCAATGGTGGAAGAGATCGTCACATCTCACTGGACAGTCATCACCTGCCTCAAGCTGGGCAGCCCCCAGCCAGAAGGGTACTGTCCCGCCACAGTTCACCTGCATCACTGGGTGCGTGAGGCTTAAGGTTCCCAAAACTGACAAGTGACTGAAATTTGAGCACCAGGCAAATCAATAAGAAAATCAGCAAGAAAAAGAAACCATCAAAGTTTTAAGCTTGCTTGCTGGAATGTGCGGACCATGCTGACCGGTTTGACTGAAGATCTTCAGGACATCAGTGACACCCGAAAGACCGCTGTCATCAATGAGGAACTGAAGAGGCTCCAAGTTGACATTGCTGCTAGGCAAGAGACACGACTCACAGATTCGGGATCTCTAAAGGAAAAGGACTACACCTTTTCCTGGCAGGGTAAAGCCCAAGAAGAACCCAGGGAGCATGTTGTTGGCTTTGCCATCAGAAACACCCTTCTACAAATGGTGGAATTAGTCAGGGGCGGATCAGAAAGACTCGTTCAGGCCATACTTCAAACTTATGCCGGTCCTGTCCACCTGATCAGTGCTTACGCTCTGACACTGTATGCCGCACTGGAAGTAAAAGACAAGTTCTGTGACGTGCTTAGTGCTGCCATAGCACAAATACCTGCTCGCGAACAACTGTACATTTTGGGTGACTTCAATGCAAGAGTTGGAGCTGATCATGACTCATGGCCTTCCTGCTTAGGCCACTTTGGTGTGGGAAAAATGAATGAAAATGGACAGCGTCTTCTCGAACTTTGCATGTACCACAATCTGTGCATCACAAACACATTTTTCCAAACCAAGCTACAGCACAGAGCATCATGGAGACACCCATGCTAGAAACACTGGCATCAACTAAAGTTGGTCATCGCTAGACGTGGTAACCTCAAAAACGTCCTTCTGACACACAGCTATCATAGTGCCGACTGCGATACAGACCACTCCCTAGTTTGCTCCAAACTCAAGGTGATTCCCAAGAAGCTGCACCACTGTAAACCAACTGGAAGGCCCCACATTGATGCCAGAAAGACAGCAAACTCAGAAAGAGCCGAAAAGGTCAGAGAGACCCAAGAGGAGAATTTGCGCAGCAGCGCTGGGGGTGCCGTTGTGACATCCAGATGGCAGCATCTGAGGGATACAATTTACAACACGGCCTTGTCAGTGTTTGGAAGAAGAGCTAGAAACACAAATGACTGGTTCAAAGCTAACTCCGATGAGATGATTCCAGCCGTCGAAAGAAGCGCGCTGCACTCCTGGCGTACAAATGCTCACTGAGCCAGAGTACCCTGCAAGCACTCACAGCAGCCAGAAAAACAGTACAGCAGACGGCCAGGTGCTGTGCCAACAACTACTGGCTCAAGCTGTGCAGCAGCATCCAGACCAGTGCTGACTTTGGTAATCTCAGGGGAATGTATGAGGGCATCAAGAAGGCATTAGGACCCACCCAGAACAAGATGGCATCTCTGAAATCCAAATCTGGTGAAGTCATCACTGACAAAGCCAAACACATGGAGCACTGGGTCGAGCACTACTCCAAGCTGTACTCACACGAGAACATTGTGGTTGATACAGCCCTCAATGCTGTCGAGCTCCTATCAGTAATGGACGAACCGGATCAGGAACCAACTGTGGACGAACTGAAGAAAGCCATCGACAGCATTGCAGTAGGAAAGGCCCTGGGCCAGGATGGTATACCACCAGAGGTAATCAAGTGTGCCACAGACACTCTTCTGGAACCCCTACATGAGCTACTGTGCCTGTGCTGGAGAGAGGCAGAGGTTCCACAGGATATGCGTGACGCTAACATTGTAACCTTGTATAAGAACAAAGGAGACAAGTGACTGCAACAATTACCATGGAATCTCCCTCCTAAGCATCACTGGTAAACTGTTTGCTCGAGTTATCCTCGGCAGACTCCAGAAGATTGCTGAGAGGGTGTATCCCGAATCACAGTGCAGATTCTGCGCAGAGAGATCTACTGTCAACATGGTCTTCTCTCTGAGGCAGCTGCAGGAGAAATGCAGGGAGCAGAGGAAGCCATTCTATATTGCCTTCATCGACCTGACCGAGGCCTTCGACTTGGTCAGCAGGAATGGACTGTTCAAACTGCTCCACAAGTTAGGCTGTCCGCCACGGTTACTCAAGAAGATCCAGTCTTTCCACGAAGACATGAGAGGAACCATCCAATATGACAGCACATTATCGGATGTTTTCAGCATCAGGAGTAGCGTCAAACAAGGATGCGTCCTTGCTCCGACATTGTTCAGGATCTTCTTCGCGTGCCTCCTGAAGCACGCCTTTGGATCTTCAACAGAGGGCACCTTTTTGCACACAATATCTGATGGGAAACTGTTTAATCTTGCAAGGCTGAAAGCTAAATCTAAGGTGCGGGAAGTCCTTATCAGAGATATGCTGTTCGCAGATGACGCTCGCAAAAGATCTCCCGGGTGCCCCTAGTTGCGCTACAAAGATGTTTGCAAGAGGGACCTCAGGGAGGTAGACATCGAGCTGGACAGATGGGAGGAGCTGGTGGACAATCGCAGCAGATGGAGGCAGGAACTACACAAGGGCCTTCAGAAGGGTGAGATGAGGATCAGACAGCTAGCAGAGGAGAAGCGAGCCCACAGAAAGCACAGTAAGGACCTGCCAGACACCCATTACACATGCAACAGATGCAGCAAGGACTGTCACTCTCATGTGGGCCTTCACAGTCACAGTCGACGCTGCAAATGATGATCCCAAGTGGAACTATGAAGGGCGTGATCCATAGTCTACGTAGACTGAAGGATGCTACTACTACTACTACAGCTGGTCACATCATCTCAAAACAAAATCATATAACAGTTGGAAAACATGCAGAGCAAGGCAACAAAAATATTTAAGGGTAATGAAAATCTTCCATATGAGGAAAAAGTAGAAAGACTGGAACTGTTTGAGTTGGAAAAAAGACAAAGAAAAGGCATAAGGCAAAAGTCTTAAACTGTGAACGAGGTAGAGAAATTAAATAAGGAAGTATTATTTATTCCTTAACGTAAACACAAGAACCAGGTATCATCCAATGAAATTTAGAGGCAGAAAGTTTAAAACAAACTACACACACACACTCAACCAGTGAAACTAGTTACCATGGGATGTTGTGATGGCTAAGTCAATAATAGGGTTCAAAAAGAGAAATGTATAGAGGCTAGGCCCATCAATGGCTGTTAGCTGACATGGTTAAGGATAAAACCCCATCCCCTGGGTTTCCATGGCCTGTGTTTACCAGAATTTGGAAGTAGGTGATGGGATAGATCACTCAGTTATTGCCTGTTCTGTTCATTCCCTCTGAAGCACCTAGAAGACAGGATACTGCACTACATGGACCATTGGACTGAATTGCTATTCCTGTTCTTACAGAGTTTCAATATAAATCCTTCTGTTTGTGGTTTGGTTTTGTTTTAAAGTCCTCCAGAGGGTTTGACCTGTTCCTCTGAGCTTCTAACACAGACATACAACTGCCTTTTCAGCAGCAGGTTGTCCCCCAGTAGCTAACATTTATTCATTTTCTTTTGTCTTGGGTGACCATCCATCCTATTTTGGGTAGGCCAGATCCATATTTTGGGAAGACATCCTGTTTTATTTTAACAAAGGGGCTAACTGCCCCTTATTTGCGTGGCTGCTGGGAGCCAGCAGCACATAGGCACTGCAGCTTGGGGAAGCTGCACTGGCTCCCAGCACTGCTGCACCTGGCTCCCACTTCCCTGCTGTTCCTGGGAGCAAAGAGCCACACTTGCATGGCTGCGCCTGGCTCCTGGCTCCCTGTGGCTGGGGGAGCCAGAAGGAGCACAAGCAGGCTGTTACCCCTTTCCTGACTTCACGCGGCTCTGGGGAGCTGGGAGGAGTACCAAGGTGGGGAGGTCACTGGTGGGGCCACAGCCTATTCCTGACACTCTAAGGCATGGAGCAGCTGGGAGCCACAGCTTCTCCTTGCAGCCAGGAATTCCCATCTCCACACCCAGTGGGGTGACAGCCCCCACAAGTCAGCTGCCACCTGACTCAGGGTGACCATCGCCCCTCTTTTAGACAAGACACCCCTGCCAGGCTATCCGGTATGTAACCTAGGGGAATATGGTCACCCGATTTTTATCAGAATCCATGTGGAATAAGCATAAGCATCATCATCAACAACCATGGGCTCAGTGCCCGTTGTGTCTGATGCCTCTCTCACAATTTCCTTCCATCTTTCCCTGTCCAGTGCAGAGTGGATTAGTTTCTGTAGACTAGCTCAGCACCAATCTACTACATCATCTATCCATTCTCTGTGGGGTCTGCCTCTCCTATTCAAAATGTCCATTTTGCCGAATACCAGGGTCTTGATTTTTCATTTGTTGTTCATTCTGCAAATATGCCCAAATAGCTGTAGCTTCCATTTTATAATTTGCAGCAGGTTCTCTTTTGGTGGTATCTTTGTATATAATTCCTCATTGGTGACCTTCTGCATCCATCCGATTCTCAGAATCTTTCTACAACAACTCCTTTCGAATGCCAATATTCTTCTTTTTGAATCTTTCATTATGACCCATGTCTCACATCTGTACAGCATGCTGCTGAATACACACATTTTCAAGATGCTCAGCTTCATTCTTAAGCTAATTGCTTTCCTTTTCCAGATCTTATGCATCGCCTTCAAACTCACTCTTGCTTTTGCTATTCTAGTCGCTCTTTCCTTCTTACAGTCTAGATTATACATTATGTTGCTCCCCAGATATGTGAACTTCTCTACATTTTCTAGTTCAATACCATCAACACTGATCTTACTTCCTATTTCCTTACCTCCAAATACCATTGTTTTTGTTTTATCAATGTTCATAATCAGTTCATACCGCTTCCCTTTTTCGTTTACCACCCACACCATTTTCGCTAGCTTCTCCTCATCTTCCTCAATAGCTATATCATCCGAAAAACTCAAGTTGTTAATTGTTTTCCCTTGCACAGATACCCCTTCTACCTCTTCCTTGATCTTGTCCATTGCTCTCTCCAGTTGTGTAATGAAGATACTTGGCGATATTGGATCTCCTTGTCTTGTACTTCTACTTGTTTTAAACCAACTTCCCAACTCCCTGCATGTTCTCACTGCTGCATCTGCATTATCATTGATATCCTTCAACAACCATATCAGTCTGCTATCCACTCCGTATGACTCCAACACTGCCCAAGTCACTTTCTGATCTATACTGTCAAATGCCTTTTGAAAATTGACAAAGCAAGTGTATACATTCTTGTTCTTTCATCGAGCTTTCTCTGCTATCAGTCTTAGTGCCAATATCTGCTGTATGGTATTCGTGTCTTTTCTGAGCCCCGTCTGCTATATATTCTTCTATCTGTGATCTTAGTCTCTTAGTCAGTATCATCATCAGCACCTTACTTTGATGACTCATTAGGGCAATCATTCTGCAGTTCTTGCACTCCAATGTACTTCCTTTCTTGGGTATTGTCACTAGCACAGATCTTGTCCATTCCTTAGGTGCCTTCCCTTCTTTCCATGCTATATTACAGTCAGTGTATTTTCTGAATCATGCTTTCTCCACCATATTTGATCATCTCTCCTGTGATCTTATCACTTCCAGGGCTCTTGTTGTTCTTTTGTCTTTTCACTGCTTTTTCTACTTCCTCCTTCAAAATATCGGTTTTGCTCTCATAGCTTGGTGGAGACATCTCTTTCAGTTCTTCCATCAGTGTTTCTGAGACACTCGGGCCCAACTCTGCTTTGTATAGATCAGTGCAATATCTCATCCATTGCTGCACAATTTTCTCCTTGTTCATGAGCACTTAGTTCTCATCTTTGATTGTTATCTGCTTTGGTTGCCATTTCCTATTAATATTCCTAATTGTCTAATACACCTCCCTGGTCTTACATTAGCTGTGATACCTCTCGATATCTTCACATTGCTCCTCTAACCATTTCTGCTTATCCTTTATGGCTGCTTTCCTTACCTCATTGCATTTCATCCTATATGGCTGTTCTGCCATCTCAGAAACATCTCTTCTGATCTTCAATGCCATTTTCTCTTGAACCAACTTCAGTGTCTTCTGGGTAATCCGCTTCTTATTGATCTTTTCTTCTTCTGGAACAGTCTGTCAATTGCCTCTTCTACTGCGATGGCTATCCCTGCGACTCTCTTATCTAGGTCTTTCTCTGTGGCGATATTCTTAATCTTCTTCTCGAGTATTGGTCTGTATGCATTCCCTGTTTCTTCCTCACATAGCCTCGCCACGTTTCCTCTTTTCTTAAATTGTCTCTTACATTTTCTCTTGAATTTTACCTTTATGTTTGTGATCACCAGTCTGTGGTCTGAGTCTATATCCTCTCCTTGGAAAGTTTGGCACTGCTGTACTGATGTTATCCATCTTCTTTTTATCAAAATCATATCTGTCACGTTCTTGGACTTCCCGTCTTTCGATTGCCACATTCACTTCCTACAGTCCTTTTGTTGGAATCTCATGTTGCAAATCACCATCTCATGCTCTGTAGCAAACTCTGGTAGTTTTTCACCTCGATCATTTCTTTATCCATATGCAAACCTTCCCATGACTCTCTCCCAACCTTCGTTATCTGTTCCAAACTTCTCATTCCAATCTCCTCTGATGATCAACACATCTTTCTTCAGTATCCTCCATCTTTGTCAAATCTTTTTTGAATAGCCCATTCTTTTCCTCCATACTGTCCGACATGGGCATACACCTGAATGACTGAGATGTTGAATGGTTTTGCTTTTAATCTCACTACCATCATTCTTGCATTCACCAGTTTGTATCTTAATAATGCTCTTCTAGCTGTTTTGCTAAGAAAGAATCCAACTCCTGCTTCATGCTTTGTTTAGTTTCCTGACCAAATGATTTTGTAATCGCATATCTCTCCTGATGCCATCCAACGCATCTCTGCCAGTCCCAGTATATTGCATCAGTATCTCTCCATCTCCTTCCAAAGCAGCTTTAATTTTCCAGTTGGCCACAATGTTCGGACATTCCATATTCCAATGGACAGCATATGTGTTAGCTGTAATTTTCTTTTGGTAGCCAACTTATTGACCCATCCTTGATCGCTTGATTGGTATTGCAGACCTTGTTTATTGGGGTGATGTCTGAGCCAGCATATTTAGTTGCACTGGCATCAGATTTCATTCATACTGTTGTTTGACAGTCAGTGCATCGACACACATCTGACCAACCCTCCTCCTTCATCCAGGCTTGGGACTGGCATGGAGCATGTAGAGGCTTCTTGGCGGAGTTAAGAATAAGCATGCACAACTGAAAAAACCCTTTACTTGTTCAAATGACATAGTGTACTGTAACAAGGAGCACTTCCTAAGATTACAAAATAAAAGTATAATAAAATGAAGTCAGTCTTCCTGATGTGAATGTAGAGACAAAATGTCCTTACCGCCTGTCCAGACGTAATTTTAGATAACAAACTTCAATAGAAGCAACTTACTTTTTTTTTCCTTCTTAGTCTTTGCTGTTATTCAAATGTGTCAAGTGTATTTCCAAGTATATAAATGAAACACTGATCTGACCTGAATAGAAGAATGCTAGTTAGGAACTGTACCACATCTACAGTAGTTGCTCTTCACTACATCAATATGCATCACTATTAATTAAGGTCAATTTTCCCTAATTTAGAGTAGTGTTGAATAATGCCAAAGGATCATAGGAGGAAGGCTGGAAGCAGGTCATTTTACCTCCTAATCTTAATGTGATCTGGCATTTCATTTTTCACCTTATAGTGGAATTACCTTTGCCTGCCATGAAGTATAAGCATGCATATATAAAAAGAAAAACATGCACATTTAATGTTTTCCTTCTAACATTCATGATTCTGGGGTGGAAAAATCCCAATGATTTTCAGGAATATAAACAGACTAGTGAGGAAAAAGTAAACTTTTTAGTTCCCCTAGGTCAATTATGTTTCATATGGAGAGATGTTCTGCCTGTCAGGGTCCTCCATCTGAGACATTATAGAAGGGTTGTCAAGGATCATCTGACCCTCCTACTACTACCACCACATATTAATGATACTGCAAGGTATGACCATGAACAGATTAGAAGTGATCCTCAGACTCAGGGAGTGAGAATAAAGGCATTGGGGCTGAGGAGTTATACTTTCAATCTTTGCTGTCAAAGGTAGGGGCCCAGGAAGAGACAGACAAATCCTGCAAGTGAAAGCATGTGAGGATGGTGTCACCAGCAGGGTTCCAGCTTCCTCAGTCATGAAAAGAAGGACAGCTGAACAACGATCGGGTTCAGCTTTAAAGGAAGGGAATGAGTATCTGCAGATACAGACTGGCTAACCTAGTGAAGATGACTTTCAATTAGGTTTGATGGAGCAGGAAAGATGCCCACAACTAAGTGCAAAGTATGGAGACCCGTGTGAAGAGTCAGAATCTGGGGAGAATTCCAGCAAATGTCAGAGACACAGGAGAAACAAGAAGAAATATAGAGGGGAAATCCAGTTACCCTTTTAGTAGTCTGTACACTAATTCCAGAAATACAGAGAATAAATAGGAATTACTCCAAATACTAGTGAATAATCATAATTATGTCATAACTGGCATCACAGAAACTTGCTAGGATAACACATGACTAGAATACTGGTATAGAAGGATACAACCTGTAAAGGAAGCAAAGGCGAGAGTTAAGAGGGGAGGTGTTGACTTGTATATTAAAAAAAATACCAAAATCATACAAAATGCTATATATGGTAGAGATGGGGGACTTAAACAATTTATGCATCTAATGGAAGTACAATACAGCAAGACTCACCTTTTTTATTGCTGAAGGTGGAGAAAGTGACTAGGCCAGAGGCTGTTCTAGATTTGATTCTGTCAGTGGGAAGAAGCTGACTGTGAAGGTGGAAAGTAGCTTGTGTGAAAGTAGTCATGAAATATTGAGGTCATAATTCTAAGTGATGGTAGGAGGAAAAAAAAACAGCAAAATAAAGACAGGGACATCAATAAGGCAGACTTTACAAAAATCGGCAAATTAGTAGATAAGACCGCATGGGATGCAATTCTAAGGGGAAAAAAGAGTTCAGGAGAGTCAGCATTTTTAAGTGGCATTACTTAGGGCACAAGAACAAATTACACTAACATACAGGAAGCATAGAAAGTATGATAAGAAACCACCCTAGATTAACCAGAAGGTCTTCAGTAACCTAAAATTCAAAGAAAAGTCATTCAAAAAGTGGAAACTAGGTTGAGTTATGAAGAATGGATATATTAAGAAAGAAGCAGAATGTACTAACACAAATTACAAAGGCCAATGCAAAAACTAAAATAAAATAAACGAGTAGATTGTACTTGCTAGGAACATGAAAGATAACAAGTAAAAAGTTTACAAATCTATGGAAAGCAAAAGGAAGACCAAAAATCAGGGGATCCCATTACTCAATGAGGAGAGAAAGCCAATTAAAAATATTATCAAAAGCCAAAGTGTTAAAAACATCTGAAGAAGTGGGTCTTTCCCACAAAAACTCATTACCTAATAAATAATACTGTAGGTCTTTAAGGTGCTACAGGCCTGCTTTTTTGTTTTGTGAAGACACAGACTAACACAGCTACCACTTAAACTATTTTTTTCCTGGTACATGCCTGAAAGTAAAAATTATATTATTTACTTGGTCCTCATCTAACACTTGATAATTTGCAACTCCCAGATTCAGTTTAAGGGGGAGGCCACCTATTTTAGTCTTGTGAGGCATCCACTTGCTGAAAAACATTTTATTTTGTAGCTCCAGCAACCTGAATTAAACCCCTATTATATTTAACACTGTCAGCTGGGGCATTAAGCAGCAGCAAGGACATTGTTTACCCAGTTCAGCACCAATCTGGTATGAAAATAAAAATTCCTTTTCTCCATAATTGAAATGATAGAACTCTTACTAGAGAGAGCCGAGGGGGAGGCAATCCCTTTCCAGAGTCGGGGGGTCACCCATGCCTACTCTTGCCAATGGGAAAACTACCCTTGCCAGGTGAGTAGAAATCTCTTGGGGCTGCTAACCCCACATCAACACCCCATACAGATTCCACCTGGCAATCCAAGCCAGTTACCAATTCTCATGACTTGGATGTGGTAGTAGGACTTGCCATCCAGAGGCTTTCCTTAATGAGGGGTCCTTGCCATGGTAATGTTAAACCCTAATGGCAGTTTTGAAAAGGGTTCAGATCTTGGCAGAGATTGCCCCACAAGCTAGGAAGTCACACCCAGCCCTTCACTGATTGCCCGATTCTCTATCAGTCCTCAAGTATTAAAACTGTCTGAGCTGAACAGTTAATTAGTGTCTTAGTATGCTACCCTTAATTTATACTCACCAATAATTATATGACACATCAAAAATGACAATGCCCCTATTCCGCAGGACACAGACAACAATCAGCCTTTACTTCATAAAGTTGTTCCTTATATACACCTGTGAAACCTCAATTTGATCTTCAGGGATAGCACAAGTAGAAATGCAAGCAAAACTTAATACTTTGTTAACTTTATCTACACAGAAAGTAGGGAATTAAGACAGTAACTACCTCTTCAAGCTGTACTCCAGACAGAGACATTATTTCTCCCAAGTGTTGAAGTGAGAATATTTTCTATCCTTCCTGCAGAATAAAATCATGAGAGTAAAAAACAGCTTGTTACAGAATGGAGGTGTTCCTTTCTTTCCGCTTTACCACACTCATCTTTGGAGAATGAAAAAAGTTCACATCACTTTTTCTTTGCAGGTATGTATAGCTGTCTGAAAATATGGATAAAGTGAGAAAGCTTGATCCTGAGATCATGGAACTGTTATATTTTCCTGGATATGGAAAGGATCTTGCATTTAACAGGACCATGGATAAAAAAAATCTGAGATATGAATTATGTAATTTACATATAACATAGTAAGATAAACTGGTTAAGAGACCGAGCACATGAAAACACAAGGCTCCAGAAGAGATTTGAGGATCTGAATACTGAACTGTAAAGGAATTTACTGTTTTTATTGCTGATTAACTTTCCTCAATACTCAGAGAAGGAGTGTGTCATGACAGGAAGGAGAATCATTTACAACCCTGTATTTCTGAGGAGGCATTGGTAATGGATATGAAAATAATTGCAGCCATTTATGCAGAAAAAATATAAGAAATTTGTTCCATTATAAATTGTGAATTTTGCAAAGTTTTCTCACTATTAGAAAACTTGGTGATCTGAAAAACAAGCAAAGTTGAGTGAGAATATATTTTGTAGCATTATTTATCTAGCTCTAATATTGAACTTCTTTATTCCTGAAGGATTTTAGAATGAAAGGTAACAAGTTACAGTCAAGTATCAGGGTTTTTTATTTCTATAGATTACATAATTATTAGTCATATTATTATTATTATTATTATTATTATTATTATTATTATTATTTTGTTCCCTCTGCCTATGGGAGACATGATATGATCCTGTCAGTCAATTTATTTAATACTGAACGTAAGAAGTTGGTGTTCGGCTCTAGCAGTTCTCCTGCTAGAGATCTTGTTTAGGAATTTTCATTGGTAGGAGAAATAAGAGGAAACAGTTATCCAAAGTGATTCATTTGAGAGTTATGTGAGCTTATGGGGTCAGACAAGGCTGTTTAATTGGTTTTAGCTAGATGGGAGGAGAATCCCCAGTTTACAGTATCTTATTTGGGAAGAGGGAGTGGTTGTATTATGGGAAAGGTTGAGAATCATTTAACTCAGTTTAAGATCAAGTATGTAGCCACTAGAGACGTGGATATACATCAGTGAGAACTAGAAAATTTGAGATTTGGTTCCTCTCTAATCTTAGGGAACCAAAAAACCTTAAACCTTAAGAGATCTTTCACTACAGGTTGAACCTCTGTAACCTTGAACTATCTTGTCCAGCAACATCCATAATCAGTCATGATTTTAATTAGCCAGATGACCACTTATTTTGGGTATGGCCAAGTTTTCCATGATCCCATGAATTTTGTTTCTAGCCACCAGCCCTGGTTTTCAGTGTTCTGTGTGGTTGCAGAGCTGTAATTTAACCTAAATGTCTTCTAAGAGCCCAGTAAACAGCACAAGTGTTGGTAATGCCTCTAGACAATATTGATCTCCCTTGATCTGGCAAATTCTCCTGTCTGACACCAGTCAGGTCCTGAGGGTGGCAGATTAGAGAGTTTCATAATAATAATAATAATAATAATAATAATAATAATAATAATAATAATAAAATCTATGGTTTCATCATCTCAAGCAGTCTTTATTCCCCTCATCCATCCACGTCAGTATATGCTCCAAAGTTATGGAATATTCAATTTTTGTAATTGGCAAAATGAACTTATTTTAGAGACATTGCAATTTATATCCCATTTTAGGAGACAGAGACATAGCTAACCATTTGAGTACAATGGGACTGATCATAAGCACTTAAGTGTTTGCTGGATCATGCCTAAATCTCTAATTATGAATTCACTGAACTTCATGAGAATAGTTTCATTGACGTCAGTGGGCTTTGATTAGAAATTTACTGAGGCTAATCCCATACAGAACAAAACTGCACTTCAATTAATACTATTATAGGCATATAAGATTCTGAAAGCAAAATAACAATTAGTTTACCAAATGTAATTTTGCATGTTGTTGAAGAATACTCCATCCATGCCTCTCAAGTTAATGTTTATTTAAATATTATGTTGTAGTTGCAAAAAGGCACAAAGTAATGGTATGGAATAGGTTTGAATTACAAAGTTAAACGAGAGAGAGAGAGAGAGAGAGATTCAGATGAGTTACTTTGTTGTTTATACAGATAGCTAACTGACGTAAGTGAAAATGCCCTTTTTGATATTTTATCTGGTATAGGATCTTTTATTTAGCTTCTCTGACAAACGTTTAACTGTTTCTCTGTAAATTACCTCAGTGTGCATTTATTGTAATCTGAATAACATGGAACAAATATATGCTTTGTGTAACTCAGTTAACTTCAGAAACTTTACAAAGAGATATAGTTTTAATTATATTTTACTTCATAATCTCTTACAGTCTGAATTCCAATTTTCTACACTTTTTTAAGAAACAAGGATTTCAAAGTGACTGTTTTAACAGCAGTAGTTGACATTCATTCTCTATAATTCATATTGACCTTATCTAAAATTTATCTTTACTCCAGTAAAATCCCATTCTTTGTTCAATAAGGGCACAGAGAGGTAATGAGAGAACACATGAGACAAATATTTCCCGTTTAACTATTTTTTGGTGTTATTCAGCATAAGAGAGGTAATTTTGGCAATCATCCAGAATGTTTTTTGCAGATTGCTAAGCACTTGTCTGCCATAAAAATAAATTTACTGTCTCACCCATCATGGCTGGTGTAATGCAAGAAATTGCTCTATTCACATGTATAATGTAGCTTAGTGAATTTGTCACCTCACTTGAAATCTGTGCCTAAAAAGGATTCCAGTGATTTGTAACCTTCATTTTCCAACAGTTAATACTGAAGTTCACTACTCCACTGAACTTCTCTTAATGAGTGCTTGACTCCATCTTAATTCATACCACTCATAGGCTCATTTTATACCTCACCTAGATTTCAGCGATTTGTTGACAGTTTTTGTCAGGAGATATCTTCCAACAAAACTTCTGTCAACAGATTGCAGCAAATCTGACAAAAGGATTGTAAGAGTGATCTACTCTGTTGACAGAGAGTGGCCAGACTGCCCAATCACTCTCTCAACAAATTGGCCTGCAGGAAGCACAGCAGACAGTGTTGCCCAGTGTCCAAGAAGGCCTTTCCGTCACTGGAGCCCCCCCCCCAGAGCATCCATACCAGCTTTCTGTTGACAAATCTCTGTTGATGGAGGCATTACTCCTTGTGGGGAGTGGGATAAGATTATCCTCAAAAGTGCTGTTTACTGTTGATTCACTGATTCACTATCAACAGAACACCTTGGGAATCTGGACGATCCCCGGGTTTTGTTGACAAAATGCCATTTTTGTCAACAAAACCCTTTAGTGTAGACATAGCCATACTAGCGACTATCTTCCTTGTACAGAATTGTGAATAGTTTTGCATCACCATTAGCCTAGAATGAACCTATTATTTGATGTGCAGGCACAGATGGGGGCATTGTTGTGGTCCTGCATGCTACACAACATTAAGAATAAGGGAAACAACAATGGCATAATTGTATTCCAAATAAGTGTTTATTAACCAAGTACAAATATAGAAAACCTAGTTAACTATGCCCATTACTGCTTTGGAAGCATTCTGACTAGCTTCTTGAACAAACGACAGACATTTCTTACCTACTAGAAGACTTTCAAACTTCTGAGATATTGCCTAATTCCCATATACCAGAGGCATAGCTCCAGATGGAAAGGGGGAATATTTCTTCATTGCAGTTAGCAGTTAGCACAGAAGTTCACATAAATAAACCAATAGTTATAGCATCAGCTCAGCATCCATGCTCCCTTCATTGATCTGGGGATCTATAAGAAGCAGCTCCCACTGACTGGCACTAGCCCGGAAGCAGCAACAGGTATAAAATGAGGAAGTAAAATGTCTGCTGGGCAACACTGAGCAATGCTCCAGAGAAGTAGAAGACTCCAAGCTCAACGGTCACCAAAAGTCTCTGTGTTAGTCACAGACAGCTTGTGAGAAGACACCAGGCAAGAAGACAAGTAAATGGAATATGACATTGATGTAGCACCAACTGCATGCTAAGGATAGCCTGATGGTATCTTGTTCCATGCAGACATATCCTAAGTCCAGACAGGTACAACACTCAGGAGAAGGAATTTGGCTGCAAGGCATCACCTTGCGGAAGTAAGAAGTGACTATTGGATCCACATAATGGAGAGCTGAGGAACAATAATCTGATAGCTCAGAAAAGGAAGCTACAATTTCGGTGACTTTTGGCATTAGTTTTGCAATACTGAACTTTCCTTTTTTATTAAAAAAAAATCCCTTGCAGGGCCCTGATCTAAAGCTATTGAAGTCAACAGGAATAATCTTTCCATTGTGTTTTCAATCCTGCTGCCATTGATAACTTATCTTTCCAGAGGGTTAATTCTTCTATCATTGTAAAGGTAAAATGCACAGTGACAGAAATGAACTTTTTAAACAGAATGAGGATCAGGATCAAAGAGGGCTAAATAATGATGGAAAATATTTAATTTTATGGATAATGTAGCATCTTATGATTGATTGTAGTGCATATGCAGCAAAGAGGCTAAAAAAAATCCCATTTTTAATCCCCAAAATCGATTTATTTTTTTCTGGGTGACAGTTATTACTGGTATTTTTACTCTGGAAGTGGGACTGAAAGTTCTAAGAAGTAATGATGAATAAAAGGAATGAAAAAACAGGGATCCATCATTTGAGAGGAGCAGTGGAAGCTTTGACTATGAAAAGTACTTCATGTACTTAAAGTCTATATATCTAACTTTTCATTGTTATTAAAAAATTGCTGTGTATCACTTTAGAATTTTCATTACAAAGTTACTTTCCATTTAACTGAACTATAGCAAGCAGTGTCTGCAAAAGGGAAGGGCAAAGGTAAAACAGAGCACTTCACTCAGCAGAGACTTCACTGATACAATCAATAACTGTTTGTGCTTATCATCCCATTTCATCTATTATTGATTATATAGGTAACAGACTACAGCAAAAATTCTATATAAGATAACAGTTCTAACCAAATTAAAGAAATACTCTTTTCACTTATCAGCCTCCTTGAATCAAATTTATTCATTTATTTATTACATATAGGACAAAATATAGTGATAAAAATTAATACATTTAGATGGGGGCTACATTTCTCACAGCTTCAACTATCTGCTTTGATCAGCTAGCTTATTAGGTCCAATTTCACTGAAGCCGCATGTGGGTAACAGTGAAAAAACAAAACAACAGCAACAAAAGACTATGCACTTAGATACATGCTCATCATTCTAGCTGCTGGTGGTAATAAAATGTAACATCTGGTCCTTTCATTTAACTATTTAACAGCTTAGCCTACATGTACTAACTGTGTGAAATGTGGAGTTAGGTAAATAAAACCTATTGATTTGGACTATATTAGAAGTCTGAAAAGTGCTTATATGGCCTTACATGGGCCAGTAAAGAACTTCCTGTTAACACTTTGCTTTTTACGTAAAGCTGATACAAAGCCATGGACAAGGGAACTCCTACTTTCCAAACAGCTTTTGTCTTTTAAAAATGAAGTTTTAGAATGAAAAACATTTTTTTCATTTGCTGCTTAGATGGACAGAAAATCGAGAGGAAAGGGAGATTTTGATTTTGTTTTCACTGCGGATTTTGGTTTATTCTACTTTTTATGAAGTAACATGAAAGGAAAGAAATTTTAAAACCAAATGGCATCTTTGAAATTCTTGTAAATAGACCTAACATTTTCCTGTTCAATGATTATTTTCAGTTCCACCCAAAGCCCATTTGATTTTCCACATCACAGAATTCTACCTCCACTTCCTGTCAATTTTACCTCCAAACTGACCTAACCACTTCCAACCACTTCTCAGATTTTCTCATCATGTAAGAGCCCATCGTTTCTGACTCCTCAATATTTTGCCTTGTCTGCATACCCATTCACTTCTCCAGACCACAGTTGTCTATGGAAATGTAATGAAGAATGTGGAGGCTGAGTCCTCTGTAATGGCATTAGATAGTTAACATCCAATCGAGTATGTGAAGGCCATATTTTTATGTTCATGTGCAAGTCATGTGTCTCTCTATAGATGTAATTTCTATAAATATACCTGTATAATTTTCTGACTTTTGGTGCTGAAACATGAATCCTTACTCTTACAGTAACTTAGAAGGACTTTTATCCATCTTTTTCAGAGTAAAAGAAAAAAAATCCTTACTTCTGTACTATTTAGAACCTCTGCAGCACCTGTCTTCTCTCAAGCACCTTACGAAACCCATAGGAGAAAACATCTCTCGTATTGCTTGGCTCCTTAACTCAGTTAAGGGTGGTGGTTGGGGTGGGGAGTTGGTAGGTAGGGGAAGGGGAGGAAAAGGAAAATGTCGTCATCATCATCATCATCATCATCATCATCATCACCATCATCCATAACCATGGGCTCAGTGCCCGTTGGTGTCTGATGCCTCTCTCACTGTTTCCTTCCATCTTTCCCTATCCAGTGCAGAGTGGCTTAGTTTCTGTAGACTAGCTCCTCATGAATCTACTACATCATCTATCCATTCTCTGTGGGGTCTGCCTCACCTATTCAAACCATCCATTATGCCGACTACTAGGGTCTTGATTTTTTGTTCATCGTTCATTCTGCAAATATGTCCAAAGAGTTGGAGCTTCCATTTTATGACCTTCTGCAGCAGGTTCTCTTGGGATGTATCTGCCTATATAATTCCTCATTGGTGACCTTCTGCATCCATCCTATTCTCATAATCTTTCTATAACAACTCCTTTCGAAAGCCAATATTTTTCTTTTCAAATCCTTCATTATTACCCATGTCTCACATCCACACAACATGCTGCTGAACACGCATGTTTTCAAGACATCCAGCTTCGTTCTTAAGCTAATTGCTTTCCTTTTCCAGATCTTATGCATCACCTTCAAACTCGCTCTTGCTTTCACTATTCTAGTCGCTATTTCCTTCTTACAGTCTAGATCATCCATTATGTTGCTCCCCAGATATGTGAACTTCTCTACATTTTCTAGTTCAGTACCATCAACACTGATCTTACTTCCTATTTCCTTGTCTCCAAATACCATTGTTTTTGTTTTATCAATGTTCATAATCAGTCCATACCTCTTCCCTTCTTTGTTTAACACCGGCACCATTTTCTCTAGCTTCTCCTCATCTTCCTCAATGATAACTATATCATCCGCAAACCTCAAGTTGTTAATTCTTTTCCCATGCACAGATATCCCTTCTACCTCTTCCTTGATCTTGTCCATCACTCTCTCCAGATGTGTGATGAAGATACTTGGCGATATTGGATCTCCTTGTCTCGTACCTCTACTTGTTTTAAACCAACTTCCCAGCTCCCTGCATGTTCTAACTGCTCCCTCCACATTATCATTGATACCTTTCAACAACCACATTAGTCTGCTATCCACTCCATATGACTCCAACACTGTCCAAGTCCTGCTTCATGCTTCATTTAATTTCCTGACCAAATGACTTCGCAACTGCATATCTCTCCTGATCCCGTCCAACACATCTCTGCCAGTCCAAGTCTATCACATCAATATCACTCCCTTTCTTTCCGAAGCAGCTCTAATTTTCCATTTGCCCACAGTGTTCAGATGTTACATGTTCCAATGGATAGCATATGTGTTAGGTGTAATTTTCTTTTGGTAGCCAACTTATTGACCCAACCCCAATCTCTTGATTGGTATTGCGGACCTTGTTTATCCGGGCGATTTCTGAGCCGGTATCTTTTAACATTTGGTTGTGCTGGCATCAGATTTCATTGGTATTGTTGTTTGATGGTCAGCGTATCGACACACATCTGACCAACCCTCCTCCTTCATCCAGGCTTGGGACTGGCATGTAGCTCTCAGTGGCTTCATGGTGGAGGCAAAGGAAAATGTACATTCTTTAATTACATGGCTGTATTTTTTTCAAAAATACAGTGTTATGTTCATGATGTTAGTTTTCATTTCAGTATTCTTTAAAGAAGGGATTGCAAAATTTGTTTAATATTTTAATATTTTTTAAACTTGAATTACATTGTGTATTTTTCTTCATCTGTATAAACTCTTAGGCTGTATCTACATTTGCCCTGTACTTCGAAGGTGGCATTGTAATCGGGCTGATGGGAGATTACTAATGAAGTGCTGCAATAAATATGCAGCACTTCATTAGGCTAATTCTCCCCCACAGCAACTTCGAAGTGTTAAACTTTGAAGTGCTGGCATGCACTTTTGGGGCATAAAGGCACTTTGAAGTAGCATGGACACTTCAAAGTGCCCGTGGCTACACAGCATGCTGGCACTTTAAAGTTGCCACAGGGGAGAATTAGCCTAACCAAGTGCTGCATATTCATTGCAGCACTTCCTTGGTAATCAGTCTGATTTTGAAGTCTATGTCTACACTTACCCTTTGAATTATGGGGTAAGTGTAGACATAGACTTATAGTTCATAATGTTTTAACAAAAAAGGGCTATAGTTCATTTTGTTTCCAATAACTATTTTTTATTTTTCTGCGTTTGAACAACGATTTAGCTGTGCCAAAACACAGCACTTCTGTCAATATCTCTATTTTCTCTCTTTTATGTAAGGTTTTTTGAGAAGCAATCCATGTTCAGGTTCATTTTATTTTTCTGTATCATCTTGGTTCAGTCTCTTGCAACATTTGCTCAGTTATGTCTGTTTTAAGGTGTATACCCGATGTGGTGATTCTGTTTCTTCTGTGTTTGGCTTTAGGAGAAGAAATCCCATTGTAGGCACATTCCATTTTCCTGACACAACCAAACCCATACATTACTGTGAGTTATGACAAGAGGAAGCTATATACCAAATTAGGTGATCTTAGCTCTTACTGTTTAGCAGGAGTTCTCGATCAAACTCTCTGAAATATATAGCAGACAAATCAGTGTACTGTACATAATAAAAGCCGTGCAGCATCTATTCATTAATGTCCTAAAGGATGAAAGCTGTAAAGCTTCTTTACTGCTCACCTTCATTAAATTTTCTACTGCACATTTATATTTGTCATAGGTCCATCTGCCATGTGACCTTCCTTGTGCTTATTACAAGTACAGTGCTCTCAGTACACATTAAATATGCACCTGTAGAGTACAGTTTTCAAAGACCATAACTCAGATTAGGAAGTGTTCATGAGAGCATTCAAAAGCAGTTCTCTTCTACCTGGGCTGTTTTTGTGCCAAATGTCAGCTTCTATTTTTAGCCAATTCTTCAGATTTCTCTCACATGGTTGGAACTTTCTTGCCACTGAAGGATTTCTCTTGCAAGACATGAGCCAGACAATAAAACTAGATACAGTCTTCTGTCTAAGCATTGTTAATATCAGTTAGTTACAGGAAAAAAGCTACAATGTTAAGATAGATATTTTCACATTGATGCTTATTGAAAATATTAATGTGATCATTATTAGATACAGTTCAAATGGATGAAATATGTCCTTTCAGCTGGCATGCCTTCCTTATGAGCAGGCCCAATGAACCAAGAATAAAAAGTTAAACTCCAGACAAATAAATCTCAGTAAGATCACTGCTTATTTGTCCTCTCTGATCATTTTAAATGATGTCTTTCACTAGAAGCCTTTAGAAAATAAGATGTCAATATGACCAACTATAAATATTTGTCAATGTGTTAACATTCATTCTTTTATTCCAATTGTGTATTGTATGTGCATCTCGCACATCCAGAAAGCTTCTACTGGGCTCACTTTGCATACTGCAACAAGATAAATATATCTGTTTCAATGAAATACTGAACAGTACATTTGTCTTGCACAGGGGAGGACAATTAGTTTCCACTGCTATTCATCAAAGCTAATTTCTAACTATATTTGGAAAGTTTAGTCTTTTCCAGTCCAAAAATATATAATGCCTCCTCTACCCCCCTCACATACCCACACAAAGCCTGTCATTTGGGCCACAATACAGTATTACATTTGCTTCAGCAGGACTCCACTCCTAGGTATATCTTAAATCTCAAGTATATTCAATTTCGAATCTGTTCTTTATGTATGGCTTTTTTAAAAATATGCATTGCTCTAAAATTAATAAGAACATATGAAGCAAGTTATGTAGGTGTTTTAAGCTCTTTTTTTCTAGCAGTTCTTCGCTGGAAACTATTTATGTTTAGCTTGATATTTGCATTCTTTCACTTTTTCTCCTTTTCAAAGCAAAATTTTGTTTAAAAATATATAAGGATAACACCTAACAATATAATCCTCATGAGCCCATCCTTGCTAACCTCAGTTAAAATACACCAATAAAGAACTTATTAGCACTGGAATTTGGAACAAAAGCTCTAAGTCACTGGCTAAAGGCCAGTCCAGGTCAGAAGCTAATGGAAATCATTATATTCTGACATCTGTTCTATGACCCATGTGAAAAGAGATGCTTCTATTAGTCCAAGTTTCTAGTGAACAGGTGTCCTTATCATAAATGAAACTATTATAACTGACACTAATTACTGCTTTGTCACCTCGCACTCAGAAGTGTTGAGGGGTGCTGTTAAGGTAGTGTTGGGAAGCGTGCAGTATTATAGCCTGTGATGTGTTTGATTCTCTTGCTTGCAGGAAAACATCCTATTTGCTTCTGTGGAATATGGACAACAGGATTTGGGCCTGAAAGGATAAGAACAAAATTTCAGTTTCTAAAGCAATCAATATGGGACTTTTCATAAGCCTCAAATTAACATTGGCTATTGTGATTTTTATCGGGGCTGGTGACAGACTTTGCCAGGCCCTGGGCAATGGGGGAGGGGTCAGCTCTAGGTCCCTCGGAAGGGATAAGGTCTCAGCAGAAGGGGTAGAGCTAGACCTAGATCTTTGTATCACCCCGAGTGCTCTGTGTATGGCTCTGACAGCAAATTAAAGGTCCTGGGGCTCCAGCCATTGCTGAAGCCATAGTAGCGATGGTGGTGTTCCAGAGTCCCAAGCCCTTTTAAATCTCTGGGATCCAGGTCCTCTTTCATCTACCCACCCCACCCCCGACAGCCATCTTAGTTTTACAGTTTTACATTGTCTACATTTTATCCATTAAATTATGGCTGTAGGACAACATCAGCCCAATGCTTTTTGCAGTATCTGTGCCAAGTAGCAACAGAGCACCCCGCCAATGATTTAGTGTGCTTTTGACAAGCAAACAACCAACAAATGCATACACGATGATGCATATATTAGGTTGTATGTGCCTGCTGTCAAAAGAGAAAGATGTGCTATATCAGGCTTGGAACAGTGTCTGTCATGGGCATGTCTTTATGCAGACGGATTATTGATTTAGAGATAGAAAGCCAGTCATGCACCCCTTTGGGCCTTTCATGTTGAATTACCATTAATTTCATCCTGTGAAAGATTAATCAAAACAATTCAAAATGAGCTTGCAGAGTGCAAATTAGTTTCGGCAAATTTCTTGGACTGTACTAAAAATGACTCAGATATTGGTCAGGTACTGTGTACCAATTAAGCTGTCATCCAAAGTCCAGTGAAGTCAGTGGTACTCTTCATAAACTTCAATGGACTTTGGATCAGCTGCTGATGGTCAGCTCCTACTACCACTGACATCAAGAAGGAAACTTCCTTGAACATATTCATCCAGCTGCTGAAGCAAAATGAGGACAGGGGGATTTTAAATGGTAGGTCATAACTTTTATTAATTTTAATGTATGTGACTGATGCCCATATTCTCCCATACCTTGAATTTAAATGGCACCAGTGCAGAAGTTACATGGATCCTACCATGTAACCTGTAACTCAGGGTAGAGTCTCCTCTGATTACCTCCCCCCATAGAATTCAGCTTGCTCTAAAATCTACAACTTACCCCTCATGGAGAAGGCAGAGGGTCCAGTGGAGGGCAACAAAAATCCTTAGGGGACTGGAGCACAAGCCCTATGAGGAGAGGCTGAGGGATCTGGGCTTATTTAGTTTGCAGAGGAGAAGACTGAGGGGTGATGTGACAGCAGTCCTCAACTTCCTGAAGGGGGGCTCTAAAGAGGATGGAGAGAGGCTGTTCTCAGTAGTGGTGGATAACAGAACATGGAACAATGGTTGAAAGTTAGAGGGGGAGATATGGGTTGGATATTAGGAAAAAACTATTTCACCAGGAGGGTGATAAGGCACTGGAATGCATTGCCTAGAAAGGTGGTAGAATCTCCAGCCCTAGAGGCTTTTAAGTTCCGGCTTGACAAAGTCCTGGCAAAGATGATTTTGTTGCGGTTGATCCTGCTTGAAGCAGGGGGCTGGACTCAATGACCTCCTGAGGCCCCATTCATGGAATCATAGAATCCTAGCATTCTACGGAAGTTGTGGAACCTGGCTTGCAAGATCTGTTCCTATCCCATGATCCCAAGTCCCATTGCCAAATTTACAGGTATTTTATTCCTAGAAAAAGTTTAAATACACTGGAAACCTGCCTCCACACACATATTTATCTCAGCCATGAAACCCGGTATGACAACTCCTGCCCCACCCATTCCCTCGTGTTCTGCAGCCATATGTCAGACTCTCCATATGACAAACATACACAACCATCCCTGAAAAATCCTGACAGATAGTAACAGACTTCCCTGTGCAGTAACACCAGTCCTTTCTTCCTGCATATTCAGGAATATTATGGTGATTACCTGATTCATTTTCTTCTGAGCCTCCTCTGTGCAGCATGGGTCTGTGACATCCCACCAAATCTGCCTTGTGAGCATTTCTGACCATGCAAACCTAACCTCTGTCCATAACTGCTTATCAGGTCAACAACCTTCAGGATTCTGTCCCTTGAATTAATTGATTCTGACATACACAGCCGCTGATCCATGTGTCCATCAGTAAGTGCAGAAGTGACATAAGCTGATCTCACTACATGCCGCTTCTTCTGAACCATTGAATACAACAGGCTTAAGCCCTGAAGCCCATCTGGGATTTATCTGCCATCCTGTTTGTCCATTTGTGGACCTAAGGACTGCAGAGCTCCTACAGATCCAAAAATTGGATACCTTTGGGAGGAAAAAAATCTAACACATCAGGTTTACTAAATATTACTGTTCCCTGCCATCCTTTCCTTGGTGCTGATGTAACTCTAGTAATATTGTTTTCCTCCACTCTATCACCTGCACCTTCCACAGGCCAAATTTATGGTTGCTATGGTTGATTGTACCACCGCCCTGATCCTAAAGGAATGGGTACCAAATGTATTCAGGGCATGGCCACAGTTTTCCACAGTTCTTTTGCATACCACAGTGAACTGTTACCTCTTTGTGAGGCTGCCATCACCATGTATGGGCAGTGGAAAGGTCTGGTGTGCTTGTATTTCTACTAAGGCTTTTACCACCATTTTGGGGAACACAGATTTGTTTGCACAGTTTTTTCCTTCAGCATCATGTCAGCCTGTCTTTCCTTCTGGTCAATTTTAAGGTAATTTAAGAGCATGGCTCTGTTTCTGTAGCTAGCCATCTAACTATTAAATTCAGTCTCTGCTGGTATCTGACCAGGGCTGCCAAAAACTCAGCTCCCTAAGCATGAAAGTGCCAAAAAAGGCAACAACGAATGCTGTCCTCATTAAAAAAAAGTCTGTCAATGCTCTATCCCTTTCTGAGATGTGCATTTTACGATGTCTGATGCTAACCACAAGGCAATGTAAATGAAGGTCACCACCGACCTCATGATTGAACTATTCTTAACCTTCTGTTTATAGTATGGAGCATGGATAGGTTGTCACACCAGAAAGTGATTTTTTAGTTCAAAAAGTTTTCTGCCCAAATAGTGCCACCAGTACAAGAACAAATTTTCAGGTAGGAGTGTTCTCTATAAGTGACTTGAGCCCCAGGATGGGTGGTCTGGGGGTTTATTTTCAAGGTGAGTGGCGTGTGCAGAGGTGGCCAGCTTGATATGGAGCAAAAACTCCAAACATTCTTTTGAAAATGCTTATGAAATGCCTCCAGAAATTTCCCATGATTCTAAATCTTCCTTCTCATTTTGATGAAGTTGTTAGGATTATGGACGCCAACAGAGGCCAGTGCCAGATGAGTAGATTCTCCTACCAGAAGCCACCACTTGGTGCACAAAATTTAGGTGAATTCCAACACCTATCACCTCACCCATGGGTGAGGCACAATGTTCCCGCTAACTTTTTTCCATCCATGTGTGGAATAAATTTTGTTATGCACACTGAGACTTGTATGGATGTGCACCACTAATAGAAACACATGCTAACAGCTGTGGGAACTGCTCTGCTAATCAGCAGGGTGACATTTAGGTCACTCCTAGGTGGCCACCCAAACACAAAGCTTACAGGGAACACTGGTGAGAGTGGTACTCAGCCATATGCCTGGCCTTTTCAGAATGCATCTGCCAGCATTCCCTCAGCTGAAGCTTTCCCCCTCACTCCCAAAGCAACAAGAGTGAGGAAGAGCAGGACACATAGGGAATGTTTTCCCATAGCAGCTGCAACACAAGCAAGTGGTAGTGGTATATCTGTGCTGAAAAATAACACCACATGACAGTGAGGAGAGAGGGGAGTGTCCCACCAAGTCAAGGTATCCAATAAGTTTACCACTCACCACCTGTGGTGAATATGGCTTTTGAGACAAATGAGGTTCTTGCAGCCTTTAAAAGCAGCGTCTTTTGAGAGTCCCAGGCAAGGCCTGCTGTCTGCCAGCTCCACCCATGCTCCCCACTGCTTGGTGGGAGAAGTGTGTGGTGGCTCCAGCAGTGGCTCCATCAGCTTTGGAGAGTCACAGTGATTGCATTAGAACAGGGGCTGGGTGTGCCTGGTTCTAGGGGAGCCTGGCTCTGTGGGGAGGGCATTTATTTATTTAGAGAAGTGGAAGGGACAATGTGGTAAATATGGATAGATGATAACCACAAGTGTAGTGATCTTTGAATTCCTGTTGTTTCAGTTATTTAATTAAGAGTACTTGGTCTCAGCTCCAGTGCCACTTAGAGGTGCTGCAGTGTGGTTATTTGTTGCATCGTTCATTTAGGTCCTTAAATGGGCCATGAACCACTGTAGACATGGTGCAATGAAGCTCTAGCATGCCCTCTTTCGAATTCCAGTAGCAAGGGGAAACAGGTTCAGGCCCATTTCCATCACCTCTTTTCCTGGGAGGGCAGAATTCCTACATCTGGAGAATTCTCTGCTGGAAGTTTACAGTTGGGTGTGGGGCCCATTTTGAGCCAAAGTGGAGCAGAGCACTTGCAGCTCATTTGAAAAATAAGGCCTGTAATTCCACGTAAGAGCAGTACTGAGGCCTTAGTGAGCCATATAATATGTAGTGAATTTCACAGAGAATTTTGAAATACAGCTATTCTAGGCAATGAGATATGGCTTTCTATTCCTCATTATACGTTAATAACATTTTTCTTGCTTGTTTTGTCACTGAGTTTTCTTCTGCTTAATTTGATAAAACACACAAAATTGCCTTTTTCTGTATTTTGTTGTCTTGTGCCCCTCCACAGATGCTGCACGTTAAAAATTCTTCATCATTCTAAGTATTAAGGGTTATTTTGCTTTTCTGTTCCTCATTATTTATTGATGATGCAGCTATGACTTCCATTTGACTCGTCTATTCCTTCATTCCTCATATTTTATGAAATAAAAAGATTCATGATAAAGAGACAAAGTCATCATTATTCTAACATTATCTACATTGAACTGTCTTACTTATCTATTAGTCTGCAAATGGCTTAGATATTTTTCTACTGTCATCACACCCTTTCCTTTTAAACTGTCTGCATATTACATCAGTATTTATGGCTGATCTACTGCTCCTTTTCTAAGTTCTATCTTCATCATCTTTATACTTCAAAGCATCGAATACAAAATATGGAAACTGCTCACACTTGTCCATGTAGAATGACAGCTTTAAAAAAAATGCAGTTTTAAAAGCTATGCATTTATTTTTAACAACTTACTTCTTCAATAATGCTAGTCCAGCTTCCTGATAAAGGGGAAAGTCACAATTAGCACAGCCACAAAAATTCATATTCAATAGAATTCAGGTTTGTCTTATTGCTCAATCTCATTATTTATATTTTATTATACACACTTTTGACTTTTTGACTGTACTTAATTCCTTATCATTAATGGTGCACACTTATCTGTTATCCTTCTTTGTAAAGAGTGATTATTGATTCCCATTAATGTAACTGATGTATCTTTCCCCATCTATTAGCCATATCTTTTCAAGCACATAATTCAACTGAATTCCTTCCTCTTATTATTACAGTTCCTCTGTCATCCATTTATGACACACTTTTGTTTCTTATTCTTTGTGCTTCATTTTATCACGAAAACCATGCAATTATTCTATGCTCATTTCATTACATTTTGTCATTACCTGTGGAAATGGAACCTAATTACCAATGGTTTCTTAAATGGCAAGGTATGAATACAGAATGTATTAAAACAAAAAATTAGCACTGTAGCAGTGGTTAGAGCCATGAACAGTGTGCACTTCAGTAATGTTACAGCACAGTTCTGTGCTCAAGTACTGCATAACTGACCTCTTCGTTATATTTGTTAGAATTTTTAATGCTTGATCAGAAGCTGAAGATGGCAAAATGCTGAACATCTGTTTGAGGTATACAAAAAAATGGACTTATTCTGACCTGCTTGCTTCTAGGACACCAATATATGCCTCATTGTGTCCCCTTTATACTACTCTGACAACAAAAGACAGCTGTCAAGAGGGCAGAAAGGCCCTCTGGAAAATGTGTTTTATGCATAAGTTTCTCCTTTCTTGGATAATACTGACAGAGTACCACTATGTCAGCCTCCTAGCAAGAGTGACCCATAGGCATGGATGCATTAACTTAAAGCAATGCCTCTTCCCCACCCCACCCCCTTATCTAAATCACACTCAGGCCAAATATGCCTTTGATGAGATCCAGAATTCAGAGGATGGAAACAGCATGGAGTATTTTTACCAGATGGATTGCACCTCTTCTGTTGTGCTAAACCTTGTCCTTGATTTTTAACCCAAACTTATTTCAGACATTAATTTGGATAGATGGTAATGGACAATGATCTCCATTTCAAGCTCATTTCTAACACAGACAAGTAATTGCATCATCAGGGTTATATGCGGATTCTTGGGAGGGGGATGGGTAATATAGTTCCTTATCTGCAAAAATTGGAGAGCACTCCTGCAAACTTTTAGTTTGTCTTTGCTGCACTTCCTCACAGCATTGTCTCCTCTGTGTCTGGTTGCATAAGAACTCTTCCCTCCTATTTCAGTCTTTTGCCACTTATCATCAGCATCACCATCTGATCGTTGTCGCCTATTTCTAGGGCATGTCTACACTATGATGTTAAATCAACTTAAGTCAATATCAATCCACCGCAATAACTTAATCAATTGGACATGTCCACAGAATACTTCTTGTCGTGTCAGTGGCGAACATCAGTGGACCATGAACCTTTTGAAATCCCCTTATTCCCCCTGCTGAGAGGAATAAGGGGATTTTGAAATGTGTGGGGTCCTTTTGAAAAGGACCCCCGTGTAGCTGCGCTGAGCCATGAGCATTCGAAAATGGCGCTTTTGAAGCGCCATGGCTGGAAGCATCCTAATGCGAATGAGGCACTGACTATTCAGTTCAGCGCCTCATTAGTAATCTTTGAAATGGCCATTTTCATGGCAATTTTGAAGTTTTGGCCAAGTGTGGCCGCAGCCATAATGTAGTGAAATTTGTAAATGTAGATAATTCTGAGAAGGGAAAGAAATGGGAACTGAAATAGGGACCTACCCAAGCCATCACTTTTTCCACCCTTCTCCCCGCAGCATGTTTGCTATTTAGATATATTACTTCACAATATATGCATCTCGTTGATGAGAAGCAAGAAAGACATAAGTACTATGGCTACACTTAGGAAAAACTTGGAAATGGCCATGCTAATGGCCAAATCAAAGAAAAATAATGAGGGACTGAAATGAATATTCAGTGCCTCATTAGCACACCACTGGCTGCAGCACTTCGAAAGTGCCGTTGTTTCACTTGCACATGGCTCATCTACACAGGGTTCCTCTTCGAAAGGACCCTGAAAACATCCCATCATCTGATAGGTGTAAGGGGATATCCATGTTTGCATGGTCTTTTCGACAAAGCCCCTGCTTATATGAGCCGTGCACAAGTGAAACACAGCACTTTCGAAGTGCCATGGTGAGTGGCATGCTAATGAGGTGCTGAATATTCATTTCAGTGCCTCATTAGTATTCTTTGATTTGGCCAATAGCATGGTCATTTCCAAGTTTTTCCTGAGTGTAGACACAGCCAAGGTGACAAAAATCTCTATTTTTCAGATAAAAATGTATGCCCATGTATTGACATCCCAAGAATGCTAACTATAAATAGAGTTTGGTTTTTTTTAAATGCTTCACTGATTAGTCCAATTATTCTCAGGTAATTTGTTATCGCTGTAGGAATCCTCATTTTACACTTTGAAGCAAGAGATGCTCCATTTTTGTATTAGTATTTTCCTAAAGTAAGTCCCCATGACTTTTCTGTTCAGAAGTCTCATCTCCTTTCAGCAATCAGTATTGGAGGTAATCGGAGACCATTAACACAGTAAGCTAACTTAAAATTCATTAACAGTTGTTACTTTCTGTTGAATTCTTATGCAAACTTCCTTGCTTCAACAATTACCTCCATTCTAGATGACATTTCAGCTCAACAGTAGACATGTTTACTCCATAACTCCATTTATTCAGGACAGTCTTGAACTACATGTATGCAAACTAACAGGTGTAAAATATTTTATTATTGGAAGATTTATACCCAAATAGAACAAATGAACCCAACACAGCAGATTAGCTGATACTAGAGTGCTAATGGATTTTAAACTATTAAACAAATCTATGCTTAGGCTGCATCTACATTATGAGGTACATTTCAGTTTAAGGCCGTTAGCTCGATTGTACAAAGTGACTATCTGCACTGTAAATACCATTATCACAATTTAAGGAGCATTAAAATCAACTTAATATCAATATAATATTGTCAGAACTGGGTGGGTGTTGCATTCAGCACAAATCTAAAAGTCCAAATGAAGGCTAGTGTTTTCAAATCAAAACCATTAGGCTCCAGAGGTGTCCTGTATGTAACCCACAATGCCCCACAGTGCTCCACTCTGGCTTCTTCCATCTCCACTGCTGTCCAGGTGCACAGGAATTAGATAACAGGAAGACCTTTTCAATTCAGCACCAGGAAGCCTGTGGCTGTAGGGTCATGCTTGTATGAGAGGCTGCGAAACTTTTTTGTTTCTTTGCTAAGTGCTTTTGCCTGTTACAATTATCCCCAACACAGATTTCATGTTTGTGTGTGTACTTTCCCCACAGTGGCTAAGATATTTGGTGGCTTGATGTCATGGGGCCGAAGTCTCCACCAGTTGCTAAGATGTTTCGGGGCTTGCTGCTGCTGGGGGAAGTCTCACCTGGCAGCTAAGATATTCAGGGTTTGCTGCTGCTGGGGGCAGAAGAGTCTCCTCAGTGGCTAAGTTTTTCAGAGGTAATGGAACATTCCAACTGGCTGTGCAACCACAGATCACAGCTCCTCCCCCCCCCCACTGCCAAAATATTTTGGGAGCTTGCTACCCATTGCAGACACCTGCTGCTTAAATCTATGATATTATAAAATCTTTTTCCATACATTTCCTATCCTCTTTCTTAATGCTTTGACCTCCTAAAACCACAGAGAACAGTGGGTGGAGAACCAGCTGAGATTCTTGTTTCCATTATAAGTTCAGTGTATGAGATTTCACTCTCATCCCCCGTGTTGGCAATGGCTGTGTAGTGAGGAGGGAGAAAAAAAGTATTTTTTCCTAGCCTTTTCTACCCTCTTTCTTCTAACTTTGCAGAGAAGAGTGGGTGGAGGGCCAGTTGAGAATTCAGACTGTGCACAGATGTATAATGAAATGGGAGGCCAAATACCCTTCCTCTGTGGCTCTCTTTTTTCCAAAAACTTTACTACCAACTCTTTATTCAAGTTTTTCATTGTCTCTGTATTATTTTCAGGAATTGGATGCAGTCATGGGAAGGGGGACAGTCAATGGACAGCCAGCTGAGAAGACACACGCTTCCTGATTTTTAGAACGTCCTTCATAATTCAGTTACAGAGGAAAGAGATTTCTGTTACCTTTGACATGTTTGCTGATGTCTTACTTTTCTTTCCTTCCAACTGGAAAAATGGATGTTTGCTTAACCCAGAAGGAGGATGAAGACAATGCAGTGTCAGAAGATGACGTCAAAGACCAGCGAACATACCCAGAATGCTGTGGGCATGAGGGAACTGTTGGATAAGCTCCTACAATGCACTACTGCAACAGTGGATGTTTGCCAATTGAGCATGGCAGCAATAACTCAACTTTGAGAGGAGCATGTGGGGAGTTGAGGATAGTCAAAATTGAATTTATTAATTCAGAGTTACAAAATTGATAATACTGAATTTGTTTTATCTGATGGTGTAGAAGCAGCCTTAGAAGGAAAACAGTTCTCTACAATTTCCATAGAATAGATATTACCAAATATATATTACCATTCCTATGCTTTTTGTAACCATTTAAAACATATTGCAAGAGCTGATCTTGTAACGTCAACTAAGATTAACAGCAGTCTAAGTTATGGCTTTTCACTGGCATAGTATCTTTTTGAGAGACAGAGAAAAAGTAATGGAGACTGAGGTGCCATAGGTGTGATGCCAGATGGTTCCAAATGGATAAGTGAAACTTTTAACCGTATAATTCATCTGGAAGAAACAGACACCAGTCGTTCTAAAAGTGGAATTCAGGGATGAGTGTAATATAGAGGCCTGGAACAATTCCAGACATTACTAGTAAATAGGTTATGAGGGGGGAAAAACACAATCAGAAAAGACTAGAAATCTTGGAGGCTATCCAAGAGAAACTAGAGAAATATTTTGAATATTTCTGACACAACCATAGGGGCAATGCAAGATCTGACTGAGAGACTAGAGGACCTAGGAGAGAAACTCTAGTTGGTGTTTATTTTGTGCATTTAACACAAATTTCATGTCAAGATGGTCAGGATTATCTGTGTGTTTTATAGCACAGCACATACAGGAAGTAGTTTTATGCCACCTTTGCAGTTTCCTCAGACTTCTGATGTTAGTCAACACTCTAGTTTTAAGCAGCAACTTCAAATAGTCTGGGGGTTGCTTTAAATTTCACCAATTAAAACAGAAATTTCCCCCAGCTGAAAAAGCCCCCAGATAGTAGTTACAGCAACAGAGAATTGTGGGATGTATGACAATTCTAATTTCACTGCTTTTCCTCAGTACTCTCTCTTTGTGCTCGGTGCTATACCTGGATGACAGACAGATCTGCCAGATCTATACTGACTGAACAGATTCCCATACATAAATGTTTTGCCAAATCTGTCTTGAATGAATTACAGTTTCTTGAGATTCTCCTCAACCCCAATATGAACATGAACTAAATTAAAAGCTTTATATATTGCACAGAGTGGGAAGAGACCTTGAGAGGTCATTGAATCCAGTCCCCTGCCCTCGCCTCAGGACCAAGCAACATCCCTGACAGATTTTTTTTTTTAAATCTATTTGCTCCTGAGCCCAAAATGGCCTCCTCAAGGATTCACCCTGGGTTTACAAGGCCAATGCTCAAACCACTGAGATCTCCCACCCCCTTTCCCCCCAGAATATTAGCATCACAAACATTGCTTTACATGGAGTCTTCAGACATCAAGAAGAAAATTAATAAACACGGTGCCATTTATTCTGAAAGGAAGGACACTTTCTGAGGGGTTAATTAATTTGGGATAACAAAGAAGCTTTCATGTCAACATAGAATTATTATGAATGTTAATACAGAGCTGCTCTTAAGACCTTTACTGAAACAACTAAGTTGTCTAAATAGTCAAGTGACAAAGAGACATTATTGACTGTAAACTGGCAAATCCTAGGATTAGTTTAAATAAATTCTAACATTCCAAATTAATTAATCCTGTGAAAAACAAAATGGGTAAATATTTTCCATGCATTTAATATAATAAGGACACTTGAAAGGAGTTGACTTGTTGTATAATAATTGTGTGTTTTTCTGAAGATCGGAATGCTGAGAAGTTTTGGAAATAAGAACTGTTCTTGGTAATACATGCTGTAAATGGCCAAAACAAAAAAGCAGTCCAGTGGCACTTTAAAAGCTAACAAAATAATTTATTAGGTGATGAGCTTTCGCGGAAGAGACCCACTTCTTCAGATCATAGCCATACCAGAACAGACTCAGTATATAAAGCACAGAGGTCCAAAAATAGTAATCAAGGTTGACAAATCAGAAAAATTATTACCAAAGATAGCAAATCAGAGAGCAGAGGGGCAGGAGGAGGCAGTGGGGAAGTCAAGAGTGAGATAAAGCAAAGTATGTAAAAGAGTCCTTATAATGATATAGATGTTTGCCTTCTGCTAAGAGAAAACGGGTATTGGTGCAGGTAATTTTTTAATATTTGGTTCTATCTGAAAGAAGAGGTCGCAAAAAGTTGTACAGAAACACAAATGCCCTGCAGGCTGATTGGGATGGTAAAGTACAAATCTCTGTACCTGCTTCAAAATTGGCCACCTTCATAATATGAAACTGCTTGAGGCAGGAATGGGAGAAAAAGTGGGTGACAGCATGAAGGCCACAGCTCTTGTTTCTGCTCTCAAGCCATGTGGTAACACAGAAATGTGATAAGAATATTGAAAATTTGCAAATAAAACAAACAAACAAAAACCACCCCCACTCATTTCCTGATGAAAAGTTTCAAACAGCTTCAACTATGACTTCCAAGGGGGTTTTAGTACAGTGTTGACACATCCTACAGCACTGAATCTCTGACTGAAGGACATCTTACACAGTCTTACAAGGTATGGGGAGCAGGGCTAAATATTGCAGTTTTGACTTTCATGCTCTGGCTGAAGCACAGGCTCTGAGACTCACTCCCTTGCGTAAGTCTTATAGCAAGAGCTCTGTCACCAGCATGAAGCCAAATATCTACACTAAAGTTTTATAGCCCTACACCTTGACCTCCTGTGAGCCCAAGAAAATTGCCATAGACCAGCCCCGGCTATGCCACAAGTGTTTTATTCCTGTATATATATATCCCAAGAGAACAACATTTCCTCCCGTACAAAATGCACTTACCTCAAAGGATTATCTTTTTTAATAAATTCCTGCTTTTTTGAGAAAGGTCCCCAAGTTACACCTCATAGAATCTGTCACAGGACTGGAAGGTTATTTCCTATGCCCTAACCTTGAAATAAGCTACACAAGTTGTGCTACACAAATAATATAGCTTATTTGGAGTAGCTTTCAAAATAGGTCATTTCAGCATATGGCACTGTCTTTCCTGTTTGTCCTATTCTCTACCTATTTTAACCTCTGAGCTTACCTTATTTTCACTATGGCCGGGTCTACACTAACCCCAAACTTCGAAATGGACATGCAAATGGCCATTTCGAAGTTTACTAATGAAGTGATGAAATACATATTCAGCGCCTCATTAGCATGCAGGCGACCGCGACACTTCGAAATTGATGCGGCTTGCCACCACATGGCTTGTCCAGACGGGGCTCCTTTTGGAAAGGACCCTGCCTACTTCAAAGTCCCCTTATTCCTATGAACAGATGGGAATAAGGGGACTTTGAAGTAGGCAGGGTCCTTTAAAAAAGGAGCCCAGTCTGAACGAGCCGCACGGTGGCGATCCGCATCAATTTTGAAGTACTGTGGCCGCCTGCATGCTAATGAGGCGCTGAATATGTATTTCAGCGCTTCATTAGTAAACTTCAAAATGGTCATTTGCATGGCCATTTCGAAGTTTGGGGCTAGTGTATACATAGCCTATCATTCACATAATTAGGTGCCCAATAACTACTAGCATTTTTTGGTGAAAACTGAAACTAAAAAGTAATTTAGCTCTTCTGCCACAGTCACAATCACATTATGTAGTGATGGGTAAAGCTCATGTTTATTTACCAACAGTAGATTTTATAGAGAAGATTTTCAAGGGAGACTAGGGTTTTGGGGTTACCTTGAAAATGAAGAGCAACCATCCTCTAATAATTAAGCTCCTTTGTAAGTCATCTCAAGCTGAGTACTCAATGTCACCAGTAAGTTTTGAAATTTTCAAATGTTTTGATAGAAGACTGAATCTCTGAATCAGATTTGATTTTTTCAGTCTGAAGTTTGCAATATTGCATCAGGCAATGATCTAGTTTATTTAATTTTGCTAAGTTGTCTCCACTCCATTCTCAAAGATCAAAAAGCAAAAGATTTCCTTTCACAACACTTAGCCTTAGGTCACGTGACAAATAATGAACTCCTTACCGGTCCTCTCTTGTAACATAGCCATAAGAAGAGACATAAATTCCTCTTCCTCATAAATTTAGTTTCCTCACCTCCCAGCATATTTCCCTTTACATGCCACAAAGTTTGTCTATTTCAGTGGTTATTAGTAAAGGGCTAAGGCAACAAAGAGGAGGAGCATATGCTGATATTCTGGTCACTATATAAAGTAATTCCTCAGATACTGTGGGTTTGAATTCAAAAATAGGACTCAGAGCTTTGCCTGGAAACCATTAGGTGTGAAGTTATTTTAAGAATCTATAATTTACTTTATATTTCTATAAATCTATAATTTGTTTTATATTTCTTGTAGTTACCATGCAGAATTCATGAGATTACCAGGTAACCTACTTCTTCTTGCTTTTATTATGAGAGTGCATTGGCTGAAATATTATGTGAAAAAGGAAGTAACATCTAAGGATTGGGTAAGAATTTTATGTCTGGAATTTCTGTATTTTCATTGTGTGACATTTATGAATGAACTGTTGCATCCTTATCCTTCTATATTTGGTCTGAAAATATGTTATTTGATAGACTCTGAAGTTTGGTTCACAGCTCTGACTTCCTCAAACTTCACTCTACTGTGGCCAAAGGAGTTCACCAGGGCTACGTCTACACGTGCCCCAAACTTCGAAATGGCCATGCAAATGGCCATTTCGAAGTTTACTAATGAAGTGCTGAAATGCATATTCAGTGCTTCATTAGCATGCGGGCGGCAGCGGCGCTTCGAAATTGACGCGCCTTGCCGCCGCGCGTCGCGTCCAGACGGGGCTCCTTTTCGAAAGGACGCCGCCTACTTAGAAGTCCCCTTATTCCCATGAGCTCATGAGAATAAGGGGACTTCAAAGAAGGCGGCGTCCTTTCGAAAAGGAGCCCCGTCTGGACGCGACGCGCGGCGGCAAGGCGCGTCAATTTCGAAGCGCCGCTGCCGCCCGCATGCTAATGAAGCGCTGAATATGCATTTCAGCGCTTCATTAGTAAACTTTGAAATGGCCATTTGCATGGCCATTTCGAAGTTTGGGGCACGTGTAGACACGGATCAGAAGGGATAAGAACTATGGTGAGGGGCTATTTAAGGGTGAGTGAGCATATTGCTGTAATCTTAGATGCACAAAAGAACCCACCCTGCTATAATAAAGGATTGTTATCCTAACACTGATGGTCATTGACAACGCTGTCTCGCATATGTCAATATCTGTGAATTGTCCTTTGCCAAAATCTGACTAGCTACCAAGTAAAACATCCTGAACAGCTATGCCAATTATACGCAGTGGTATGTGTGCCATTGCTGTTCCATCTGCACAAGAGCCACTGCTGAGTTGGAAGAATTCTTCATAGAGGAAACACGCCAATGACACCTTGAGAAGCATTATTCTTACTTTCCCTCTCCTAATTTTTCTTTTGTTATATTTAAGAACTTCATTGCTTTTAATTAACCTCAGATGGATATTATCTGTCTTTCATCTGCAGAAATCCCTAACTTTACAATAAAAGATTAAAAAAAAATGACATCCTATTATCTCTAAAAGTACTTTGTGTTGTGAGTATATATTTTCATTTTGCTCTATATGAGCCTGGTATGTAAGCTAAGCAGTCCCTCTATATAATAAAAGGTTTTTAAATTCAGATTAATATTAGAACACACTGAATATATAGCAAAATATGTAGTGCATAACCAGTTGAATAATCAATAATTCCAATCACTCATATTACTTCCTATAACAGTCCAAAAATGTTAATATCAAATTAAGACAAAAAATCTACATCAGAATTATCAAGCAGCAAACAGATAATATAGTAAACAAGATAAAAAGGGGGAAGAGGAAGACTGAACAAGAAAAACATCATAACCTATGCCATTTTTTTTTCAAAAATATCCTCACCTGTCTCCTTTATAAGTTGCTGGAAAACTCAGCCCAATAAGGGATGGATTCTGTATAAAATCATAACATTTATGTCACCATGGCTACGTCTACACTAGCCCCAAACTTCAAAATGGCCATGCAAATTGCCATTTTGAAGTTTACTAATGAAGTGCTGAAATACATATTCAGTGCCTCATTAGCATGCGGGCGGCTGTGGCACTTCAACTTTTATGTTGTTCGCCGCCAAGAGGCTCGTCCAGATGGGGATCCTTTTCGAAAGGACCCTGGCTACTTCGAAGTCCCCTTATTCCCATCTGCTCATGGGAATAAGGGGACTTTGAAGTAGGTGGGGTCCTTCCGAAAAGGAGCCCTGTCTGGATGAGCCACGCAGCGGCGAGCCACGTCAATTTTGAAGTGCCGCAGCTCCCCACATGCTAATGAGGTGCTGAATATGTATTTCAGCGCTTCATTAGTAAACTTTGAAATGGCCATTTGCATGGCAATTTCGAAGTTTTGGGCTAGTGTAGACAAGCATAAGATGTATGTCTTATGTCTTATGATAGCATGTCTAGCATAAGATGCTTTTCTTCATTTTTATCCCCAGTAATCAGTAGATAATTGATTCAAGCTGATCTGCATCTAAAATGACGGAGCATAACAAGGTGATCTATGTGTAGCAACAATGATATAGACAAAGTCTGAAGGCCGTCATGTGCCTCTTTGGGCACATCTACACAAGCTGCTTTTCCTGGCAAAACCGGGCTTTTGCTGGAAAAAAAAACATGAAGCATTTACACAGAAAACACACTTTGTGGGCAGTTTGTCAACAAAAGCCAGAGCATCCACTGGCAGCATTATGCCTATCCCCTTTCAGGTATCATACCCCTTTCAACAGGATTTTGTCAACAAAACAGCTGTGTAGATGCTCAGGGCCCTTTTGTCAACAGACAAGGGCTTCTGGTTCACTGGACAGCCCTCTTTGCAGAGCTTCTGGTCAGCTGTTCTGTCAAGAGAGGGCCAGGCAGTCTGGCTTCTCTTTGTTGACAGAGTGGATTGCATCTATACATAAGAGCAGATCAAAAGAGCAATCTGTCAACAGAAGTTTTCAAGGGAACTCCCTTCTAACAGTGACTTCTGTCAACAGAGGCTTCTCATGTACACATGGCCTTTATGAATAGTCCATGAAGAAACTTCTCATCACTAGAAATTGGTATAAACAACAAGGAGTCCTGCAACACTTTTAAGACAAATAAATATATTAGGGTATAAGCTTTCATGAGCTACAGCTAACTTCATCGGATATATGAAGTAAAAGAATCAGGTGGTAGGGATATGGTCCACTTACAAGAGTGATAAGAAGGTAAGAATTCCTGACGGGAAAAATTACTTATTGCAATGAGATAAACATTTCCAGTCCCTGTTCATAACCCTTTTAATGGTGTCAAATTTGCATATGTATGTGAATTCCAGCTCAGCAGTTTGGATGTTCTCACAAGGTTCCCTTTTCCCCTCTTCTCCTTCCCAGAAATTTCCCATGCTTCCCCACTAACGGTCTCGAAAGGCAGGCAAGGCCAAGCTGCAATGGTCAGCACAGAGACAACCAAAAGGCCTGTAAGGTCGTCTAAGTCTTCCCACCAGCAACCGAGCACCACCTCAGGTTTTACCCCGCTACCTGGACCGAAGTCAACGGGACCTAATCCAGTGGGGCTTTACAGGGTGTGTGACGGAGCCAAGTTGTTCCCCAGAAAGGACGACAAACAAGGGGTCAACTGTCCACAAATTGAATCTTTTATTTTAACAAGAGCCGGTTTATTTATAATATAACACTTTCCTTTCCTATTTATACTTCGTTTTTTACTGTGTCGTTTAAGTGTTACTAAAAACTACAACTATTTATCTTCCTGCTCCCTGAGTCTCAGCACAGGATTTGGGATTAACAGACTAGTAGCCCTTAGTTGTATCTTATTACAATTACAATGTCTAAACTAAACCCTCTTAACTTATGGGTGACTCCACGAAGGTACACAGCTCGGTGTTCTTCTTTGTGTGCACTGTAAGGGAAAAGAACAAACCAGAACTTGATAGTAATATTCCTGTATTTATGTGTGTATTTATATGTGTCTATATATGTATTAATGTGTATGTGTTAATATCATATATTTATGCCTGGTTATTTACCCTGGTAACAGGCTTCCAGATTATGTGGGATATTTTAGTCCAAAAACACTTCAATGCAATGATTAAAGACTACACTGACTTCCTCTCGCCTTAGCGTCCCAACGCCCTAATGGGTTGGTTTGGATCTAAAAGGACTATAGTATGATGCCTCCTGGAAACCGCCTATGTCGGACTCTCTAGAAAGAGAATCCCTTTACTGCTTTGTTCCAGGAGGAGCTAAACTATACTATCTTCCCTTTACTCGGGGCACCCGCCCCCTTCAGAGCACTTTCCCCGAATACGCGTTCCCCGTTTACGAGAATGGCCGGTGCTGGTTCTACCTTAGGCCCCCAGCAACCCAGAGGAACAGATGGGCTATCGATTGCCTAAGTGAGGTTGCCCCTGCTGGCCGGGCAGACGGGACCTCCAGAAGTAGCACGCGGACTACTACCTTAGGACGTTTAAATATATGAATACAATTAATTAATGTAAGTACACGACTCCTTAGTCAAAAATAGGATACTATGCGTCCTTTTAGGGCCGCCCCGGGTCTTATTGATATAGCCCAAGGTCTTATACTACCCTGCAGGGATTTGTGTAATGGGGTTTTCCCTTTACTGCGTTATCCCCTTAAATTATTCTACTATTATATGTATAATACTAATTGGGGTTTTCCCTTTAATGGGTTATCCCCGTGTGCATCGACCCCCGCTTGGGTGAGCTCTACCCAGCGGAGGGAGCAATCAGTTCTGGATCCCTTAAAATTAATAAAACCCTAAGCTATTCTTCTATAATGAATGCAGAGGTAAAACGGCTAGGCCCGTTAGACCGCCTCCTGTGCTTTACATTTAAAAAACTCCAGGGAACAGGGTTACACAATCTAAGACGCTTTACTTAAACAATATTATTCCCAGATCTACCTTGCGCATAACAACAGCAGCAAGGGATCAATATGCCTAATGCTACTAATAACAATACCACTGACAAAACAAAAAAGATTAAGCCTAACTCCATTTGGTTTAGCCAATTGACCTAATGTTTGTGAGGGTTTGATAGTAAATACCTATCCCTCCTGTTCTGTCTTTCCGGGCGCCGGGCCCGAGGGTCTCCACAGCAAGCTAGGAAAGAAGGCCCTCACGGCGCGCTTTTTACTGGCAGCCGTGGCAGGCAGATAGGAAAGATAGGAGAGAAAGAGAAGGCCAGGGGAAAAAGGCCGACGTGGGTAACAAAAAACCCCTGGCAAGAAAAAAGCGGCAGTGGCTCTGCCGCCGGCCAGCAGAGGCCGCCGCTTGTGCGGCTCACCAGGCAGGGCACCTGCCGGTGCGGTCTGCCTGGTGAGCCTGCCTCAGGTAAAATCTGAGGGCTTACAGTGTGTTCAGTTCAGTGTCTTCTGATCTTCTTAGCCGGAGCTCTTCAAAAAGGCTTCTTAGCCGGAGCTCTTCGAAAAGGCTTCTGCGTCCTGCGGCGGCTGGGGTGCGTAGATTGACACGCAGATCCGCTTCAGCGCTTTCCGTTGAATCTTCGGCTTAAAGCGAAGTCCAGCTCTGAACTCTGTCTCTTTTTTGATCTTCCGTCCATTGTCCTCTTCCTCTGATGTCCCCTGACGGACTGAGAAAGCCGGGGCTGGGCTCCAGAATTTATAGAGCCAGGGCGGACCTGATTGAACACTCGCAGGTGTCAGGTCTGCACCTGCGTTGCCCCGGCAACCAGGATGCACATTCCGTTTACATATTCATGAGCATCATAAATGGTCCAATCCGTGCATCTGAATTTGAACCAATGCTCATGAATAGTCAATTAGCTCATGCATATTCATAAATAACGGGTGACCCTAACGGTCACCACCTATACTTTGTATCATACCTGTATTCCTTAGCCATTTTAACACTAGTTTTTATGATAAATCTTTTTACATCTCAATTCCATTCCTAAGCGGATTAGTGGGGAACACTGTTAAATCAATAAAAATGAAACTTTTAATTTAAAAATGCTTGAACTCTCGAGGCCACCTGGTAAAGGATAGTGGAAGGCACACAAACCTCACAGCCCATGGCCAGGGACATGTTCTCTAAAGAGGAATTTACAACACCCACCCTGTCATCTCTACTCCCCTTATTGATCAGCCCATTACTCAATTTTCCCCTATCATCTCCTCCTCTCAGGCCCCAGTTTCTGACTCTCTTTATGTTCCCATCAGCGACATCCAAAACACTTTTGGACAAATACAATTTTCACCAAAAAAAAAACCTAATTTTGATACTATGTCCAGGAAAAAAACAACACAAAAAAACCCAATCCCAACCAGCTCCACTGAAAAGATTACCCAAAAGGGCAGCAGTGGCTGCTTACTGCATTAGTAGTTTTGATTCATTTTGCTGATCAGTTGGCTGGTGTTCACACCACATAACTCAAGCTAACACATTCATTATTTATATATTCATTTATATAAATTAGCCATAGCATTACAGAATAAGGAACAGCTCTTCCCAGTTTTTTTAAAAAAGTGCTCTAACAAATGGTGAAGAAAATCAGTTGAAATAACAATGCAGATAAGAACCATGCAAACTTATGTGCACATACCTTTTCTCATTAAACTGGGCTCATTAACGATGCTGCGCCAGTATTTGCAAGAACCTAAAAGTATTTTTCACCAGATCAGAGACATAAATTGTTTTCCTGCCATCATAATGATTTTGTGTTGAACAAAGGAGACCAAATATTGTTGCCCTACTGATTTGTGCCCTGGATATTCAGTAAGGCTACATTTACACTAGACAGTTTTGTTGACAAAACTAGGGTCTTGCACACAAAATGCATTTTGTTGACGCTGTCGACAAAACTTGGCACTTTCGCCAACAGCATTCTACCTCTCTGCAATGAGGATGTGTTGACATTTTCTGATGACAAAAAAAGCTGCGTAGACACTCCAGGGGGGCCTCTGTTGACAGACAGTTCTCCCAGTTCTCTGGGCAGCACTGTTCGCTGAGCTTCTGGCAGGCTGCTCTGTCAAGAGAGCATCTGGGCACTCTGTCCCCTCTGTCAGCAGAGCAGATCACTTTTTTGATCTGCTTTTGTGTGTGGATATGATCTGTCAACAGAAGTTTTGCTGGAAGATCTCTTCCAACAGTAACTTCTGTAGACAGATAGCTGTGGTGTAGATGTAGCCTGAGACAAGTACTTTGATTTGCAGTCATGACAGTAATAAATTGTACTGAATAAGCACTGAAAGTCTATGGTTACACTAGCGAGTTTTGTTGACAAAAACTGGGGTTTTATAAATGAAACTCTTGGAGTGTGCACAAACAAAATGTATTTTGTCAACAGAAACTGTCGACAAAAAAGCTGCATAGACACTCCAGAGGGGGGCCTTTTGTCCACAAAGCAGATCAAAATGTTGATCTACTTTTGTGTGTAGATGTGATCTGACAACAGAAGTTTTGTCGGAATTCAGTAGTAATTGTATTTGTTGTTCTCACCGTATATTTAAATCAAAATGGAGGAACCTAAATTTAGTATTTTATTAACACTGGACATTGTTGGTTTAATTTTATTTAGTTATTACATCATAATATATCAAGGCAGATATCACAGTGCACTTCATTAAGTAAATCCCACCCCCCCACCCCTGGTAACTCCGAAGTATTATATCTAAGTGTTTCAAAATAGCATGTCCAGACACATACGGTGTGGCCACACTAGCCCCTCCTTTCAGAGGGGGCATGGTAATATGGCACTTTGGCAGATGCTAAGGAGGCACTGCCATGAATATAGTGGCACAGTGGTGACTGCACACACTTTGAAAGTGCTGCTTTCAAAACACACCTTACCCATGTATCCAGGGGCCTTTCAAAATGACCCCCTGATTTCGAAAGCCCCTTCTTCCTTTTTGGTTTTGGGAAGAAGGAGCTTTTGAAATCAAGGAGGTTGTTCTGAAAGGTCCCCAGCTACATGGGCAGTGTGCATTTCGAAAGAAGCACTTTTGAAGCACTCTTAGCCACCATTATGTTAATGAGGTGCTGCACATTCGAGACAGTGCCTCATTAGCATCTGCCAAAATGCCACTTTATCATACTCCTTCCAAAAGGAGGGGTTGTGTGTCCACAGACATACTACCTATTTCAAAATTGTGCTCTTTCCTATCATAATAACACCTATTATGAAATAGGCATTAATCCTCCTGCAATGATGTTTATGAAATTCAGAATATTGCACCCTCTATTTCAAACAGAACGTGTGTAGTATAGATGCTCACAAAGTTGTTCCAAAATAATGGCTCTTACTTCTCAATAACTTTGCTGTGCAGACATAGAAATGGTATCTAGGTTTATTTGTGCCTTTGAACATTGCGGCTACGTCTGAACTAGCCAAAAACTTTGAAATTGCCACACAAATGGCCATTTCAAAGTTTACTAATGAAGTGCTGAAATACATATTCAGCGCCTCATTAACATGCAGGCAGCCGTGGCACTTTGAAATTGACGCGGCTTGCCGCCACGCGACTCATCCAGATGGGGCTCCCTTTCGAAAGGACCCTGGCTACTTCGAAGTCCCCTTATTCCGATCTGCTCATAGGAATAAGGGGACTTTGAAGTAGCCAGGGTCCTTTCGAAAAGGAGCCCCGTCTGGACGAGCCCCACGGCGGCAAGCCGCGTCAATTTTGAAGTGCCGCGGCCACCTGCATGCTAATGAGGCACTGAATATGTATTTCAGCGCTTCATTAGTAAACTTCAAAATGGCCATTTGCATGGCCATTTTGAAGATTTTGGCTAGTGTAGACATGGCCTAAAAGTTTATTGTAAGCCACCTTATTTCCTGAATGCCGCTTTCACATATGTGAATGTAGCAAAAAAAGTAGTGCTGAGAACCAAGCTAGCAAAAGAAACTGATACACCAAAATTGTGTGCAGACACAGCCTTGTGATGTACAGTTATTTGGGTGAGTTCAAATTTCTTCCAAAAATATTTAAAACTATTTTTAATTGTAGATGTAAATTCAGATGCAAGGAATATTACATATTATGTACACACATTAAATTGTACTACATACTTTTATTTTAATCTCCAAAAAGCAAAATAATCTCTTAGCTTGAGTACACCATAGTAGCCGGTTTTCTAATTATTTTTTTACTTGGAATTGCATAGCTGTCTCATTTAGGTTTGTTTAGTTTAAATAATTTTAATGCTGATCTCAGCATAAACTTTGAGTGCTATTAACCATGACAATAAATATTTGGAAGTTAAGGTTTTTAAATTGCATTAATGCCATTAGTCTACTTAATAACAGCCTTTTCATTGTAATTTAAAAGACAGTTTATCTTGCAGTAAAAGTAATAAAATGTAACCGTGTATAAAAAAAGCTTTTATACACTGCTGATTTAATTGTATTCTGATTTTGTAGTGAACTAGGTTTATAATTTTATATTTTCATTGTGCTCTTACTTTTTGCTTAACTGCATATATGTAGTATTTAATAACTTGTTCAGATTGCATTGCCGAGATATGTTGATTAGCATTCACAACGAACTGGATTTTAAATGCTAGAAATAGTTTAGAAGCACTTAGAATTCCCAGTTCTCTGCAGAAAGAGGTTATGCAAAAGCAATGCAGTTTCCATGTAAAATTTGTATACTATAAATAGGTTTTGGCATAGAGTGAATGTATTGATTAAATACAGAAAACTGTGGGAACTGCCTTCCTCAATAAAACTCCCACAGACCGATTTCTCAGCTAATGTTGAAGAGTTCACAGTGCATGTGTACACACAGGTCATGATCATGTGTATACATACACTCAATCTATAAAGCATCCCTAATTTCCACCTAAATAGCGATCATTCCTGTATAAAAGGTGACTCCTGACAGCCAATGGGATTGTATCTAGCACCTTCAGCTCTCAAAGCTGATTTTTCAGTCCATCATAGGGGAGGAGGAAACACATTGTAAAGATGTTCCCACTCTCTCATTGTCATTCATCAGATGAGCAAATGCATTACCTTTTTAATCTTGTGCCCAAAAGCAAGAAAATGAAATAATTAAAATGAAGTTACCATGAAGAAAATAAATTTAAACAGTGGATAGTAAAGGAATGTATATGGCAATGATCGGGATATGACTTTTTCCCCAGGTGTTTTTACTCTTATCTTTGTTTAAATCTGCTTACACATTTTAAAGCTTTGTCCATTTACGTACTTGTTGGCCTGACTTACCAGTTTCAGTGCTACAGTGAGGGAGCAAAAGATGAGTAGGTGGGGAGGGGGCACGAAGTAGTATTTTTCCAAGCTTCCTACACAAAATTAATTCCATCCTTGTCAGTTGTCATTGTTAGATGTCTGAGTAGTTTGTGTACATGTTCCAAATGTGGTCATCCTGTCTGGCTTCACTGGGCTCCTAATTAGGCTCTTCCTCAGAAAGGCTGAATATTCCTCTGGTCTGTAATGGTTCTCCCTGGTTTTCATTGAGTGACACAAAAAAGTGGTCTCATCCAAATGCCAACCATTTGCGGCACAACGAGAGGCCACTCTTGGTACATTGCGCAAAACTGACACCACTTTCCCTTATCCCATGACGGATGAAATAATCTCTATGTTTGGAGACTAGAATGGAGCATTGTGATTGCCTTTGATTATCTCTTGAATAACACAAACCACAGGTCTTCCCTGTAGTAATTATTGCTTTAAGTCCAATAACTATCCTGGAAGTACAGAATACTTTTTAGAGAAAAAAAATTATTTTTTTTTTTTTAGATATGGAGACCCAACCACCAGCCTTGTTAAATTTTTCCAAAGATTAATTACAATCACTCTTAAAAAAATGGCACTTCATTTCTAGTTTGTCAGGTTCTAACTTGTTACACCTTTCTCCACTAAACTGAAGAGGCCCCGGCTATCAAATTTCAGTTTTGTATGTAGGAACTCACAGATTGTTATAAAACAGAAAGTTATGGGTGATTAACAAAACAGATTAAACACCTGAGTCTTTCATTATAAGGCATGGGTTCTCACCTTTAATCATTCTTGTCATTCTTATATGACTCTCAACAATTGATCAGACTCACTTTTGAATTATGGATTTCAAAGCAGCAGAAATTAGACCAATTCCAATTAGAGAATTAATATAATCATCCAACTCCTTCTCATGATTTCCCTATTTATACATCAAAGTTTAACACTATCCCTTTTGGTTTCAGTATTGCACAAGAAGCTTCTTTTCAGCTGACATGCACCACATTATCTAATTCTTTTTGGCTACATTTACACTGAGATTATTTTCTGAAATAATTTGCACATTTGAGTTACACAAATTATATAAATTATTTCAAAAAGCCTCATTATGAACTTGGTGCCATCCAAATGGCATCAAAGTTTGGAATAAGAGGCTATTTTTGAACATTCCATTATCCCTTGTATGACAAGAAGTAGCAAAACTGGAATAATACACCCAAAGTAGCATCACTATTTTGAGTGCTGTGAAAATCCACAGCATTGCTATTTCGGGATACCTTAGCATCCTTTAACTTCTTGAAGTGGGGCTTTGAAGCACATGTAGAGAGGATATTCTCAGTAGTGACAGATGGCAGAACAAGGAGCAATGATCTAAAGTTACAGAGGGGGAGATTTAGTTTGGATATTAGGAAAAAAAAACTATTTCACCAGGAGAGTGGTGAAGCACTGGAATGCATTACCTTGAGAGGTGGTGGGATCTCCATCCCTAGATGTTTTTAAGTCCCAGCTTGGCAAAGTCCTGGCTGGGATGGTTTAGTTAGGGTTGATCCCTGCTTTGGGAAAGGGGCTGGGATTGATGACCTCCTGAGGACCCTTGCAGCCCTACGATTCTATGACCCAATCCCAAAATGGCATGCATAGTGAAAACAGACTTTCAGACCAATTGGATAGAGTTCCTAATTCTTTGAGCATGGTGTGACAGGACAAGACTCAACATTCTGGGACGTGCTGATGGCTGTCATGGGAATTAACTCTTCTCATAAATACACTCTTTTGGTGGTGCCTTGCTGCCATCACTTAGGGGCCCATGTCACTCCCAGGACTGCAGCATCCTCTTCACTGACACAGTCCTCTGACCATGTCACACTGTGTCCTCCCACTTTCAGCAGAATGTTTCAGTCCCTCAATACAGCCAGGCACTTCCTCAGTGTAGACTCAAAGTGTGGGGAGACTTGGGCCCTGTCTGTACTCCAGATGCTTGGCCCAGGGATCCTGAAGATGGACACTGATTATGGGGCCCTTGCTGATTTGTGAATAGATTTCAATGGGTCACTTTCCCAGGGCGAGGACAAAAAAGGGTGCTGGGGCCATGGGGCTCAACCTGCAAGTCCTTGCAGCCAGCCAGGAGCTGCCTTTGGTTTCCTGCAGTGTGGCTTTGTCCAGCATGCTAGCTACATTCAGCACACAAGGCAACCAATCCACTCCCCCTGCTATCTGCAGCATGTGATTACAGCTCTTCTGCAGCCTTTTTATGTGGTCCAGCCAAGCCCTCACTGACTGCTCCTTTCCATACCTGTCTGATGTGATACATACAGCACAACCTCCCAAGGGCTCTATTCACCCCTTAGAGCCCAGTGTGGGGCAGGATTCCCATCATATGTGGGTTCAGTCTTTGTTCCCAGATGTATAGCTTTTGGCTGTGATGAAACACATATTGTTTGCTTGCATCCAAGAGACACAGACTGTCTCAACCTTTTATTCATAATGGTTTTAATAATACTGACATATAAACCATCATTACGGGACATCTGAGTTAACATCTCACTGAGATGAATGGGACAGTTTACACTTCTCAGAGCTCTTGTCCCTCTCTCTATAATAAGTTCACTGAAACCTGGCGATGCTAGAATAATTTTTACAGAGAAGGGTGCTGGAGACAGGAATAATGAAAACCAGATATTTGGTGTTTGTTACTACTTTAAGCTACGGGATGAGGTAGCACCTCCAATAGTCTTGTTCTAGTGCTGCAATCTCTCCACCAATTCCATTCCATTCACAGTTTTTCTTTCCAAACTTAACCACTGAAGACGTACTTTGTATATAAAAGATGATGTTCTGAAGATCAAGATAAAAGCTTCAGAAAATTTTGATGTAGCAGAAGGGTGCATAGTGGCAATTTTCAAGCTATAGAACGCAGACTGATTTCATGAACTACTTATTTTAAATAAGTCAGTTCCATAAAAAGAAGAAGGTTTTTTTCAGGTTTTTAAATGTATATTCTATTTGCCAAGCTCATGTGATGAATACAAATCAAGCTTAATTCAGAACCCCAAAACTGGAAGAATTGTCCTAATTTTTAATGAGCAAAGACACTGCTCGATTCATATTTAAGCTTACGAGAGTGAGATATGTATTGTGGTCCTCAAAGGATCTGTACTAGAACCAGGGCTGGTGACAAATTTTGCCAATGTGGGATGGAGGGAGGCTTGGCTCAAGGTCTTACCAGAAAGGGCAATGCAAGGGGATGAAAATCCTCAGTACCACCCAGACCACTCCACATCTTCCACAACCAGCCTTCAGCACCACCAAGACTGGATAACATGGACATGCCCTTTAAATTGCTTGACCCCAGGGCAACTGGTCCTCCCATCATTGGTCCTTACTAGGACCGGTACTATTCAACACATTTGTAAAGGCTATGCAAAATAATCAGTGAGGTGGCAAAGATTTCAGATAATACAAAACTACTTCATTTTGGGCTTAACTGTTAGGACTATGAAGAGTTAAAAAGGGGTCTCACTGAACTGGAAGACTAGGCAAGAAAATATCGGATGAAATTCAGTGATCATAAATGCAAACTAATGCACATTGGAAAATATAACTCAACTACACGTACATAATGATGACATTTAAATGATCTGTTGTCACTTAAGCAAAATCTTGAAGCCACTGTAAATAATTCTTTAAAAACATATTACTCAATGGCCACATCTAGACAGCCCATTGGCACAGTGCTGCTGCTGGCAGCTCTGTGCTAATGACAAGTCACAAAATTGCAAATGGAGGACCATTTGCAAACTCACAGGGCTAATTACCATAGCCGTGTGAGATTTTACTGTTGGCTGGGGGAGTGCTGGCAGTACAGAGTCGTTGTGGACAGGCCTCTTCCAGCTAAGCCACCTTTTGTCGCCAGTCCCTTATGCCTGAAAAAATTCAGAACTCACTTAGTGAAATTAATATACAGCAGATTTAAAGCAGAACAAATTACTACCCCCAACCCCAAAGTCATTGGAATTCCTTGCCAGAGGGTGTTGTGAAGGCCAAAATTAAGTACCATCAAAAAAAGAATTGAAGTTGTTCATAGAGGATAGAGCTATCAATGGCTATTACACAAGATGATTAGAGATACAGTCACACACTCTTGGTATCCCTAAAACTCTGACTGCCAGAAGCTGGAACTGCATGACAGAAAATGGATAACTCAATAAATTTCCTTATTCTTTCTTTCTTTCTGAAACATCTACAACAGACTTCTGTTAGAAGACAGGATGCTGGCCTCGGCAGACCATCAGAATGACCCTGCATGGCCAGTCTTATGTTCTTAATGAAACAGGTGCACAGTCTTTTTTTCAGTGAGAAAGTTAGTCCATTTTACCTCACTAGATGTTAAGTTGAAAGTAGCATCTTTGCAAAGTTTGCAGGCACTTTGTAAAGTACATTGACTGAGTCATGCATTTGACTATGTCTTATAGATTCATGGGTATTAAAAGTCACCATATGAAAAATAATACAAAATATCTGTATATAGCAACTGGTTTCATTAAAATATGTAGCATGGAGCTAAAACTTGCACTATGTATGGAATAAAATTGTTCAGAAATGGCAAGGGTATAAGTTGGAACAGCAAATGAAAGTGGTTGTGCCACTTAAAATAGTTCAATCTTTCTGTTTAATCAAATAGATCATTCTCTTGATATTTCAAAAAGAGACTGGGCAACATGACAAAATGTCTTACTGATAAAAGGCTGGTCCTGCTGGAAAAAAATAGAGGAAATTACATTTCCGTTGGAAAGGCGGTCCTAATACTTCATATTGCTTATTTCCCCAGTGAAAGATTGTGGAAAACTGTAACAGTACTAATAAAATGTTTACAACAGGTAAGTTTCAGGTATTCATAGATTGAATGTGATTGCAAACAAAAGGCATTTTCCTCAACCCTTGCGTAAAGAAAGCTGAATTGGAAAACAAGAGTTATTGGAATGAAGTATGAATTAAGTCAAAGGTGGCCAGCATTTTTTATTGTCAATATAGCAGCCTTGTGTTGTAGGATCCATGATACTGTACTATCTATGTTTTTGATGTGTGCAGCTTTATTTTATTGTGCCAAGGTGCAGTAATAAAATTTTTCTTCTATGAGGCTACAGTATTTTCATTAAGTTGCAATACAAATTGCAGGTCATTCTTTTACAGTCATTATATTTAAAAGCCAAGAACACTGACAAGCCTTTCACAACTACTACTACTTAACGCTTGGACTCTGTGTGGCACATAGATCATCTCCAATCTCCTGCACTTCACTCTGTCTTGGGATGAAACTTCTAGATGGCTCCAGGTGTACCCTTGTTGTCCTTCAGTCTCAGCAGACCTTCTCCATGTTGTCCAAGGTCTTCCTCTTTTGCATTTTCCTTGGGGGTTCCATGTGAGAGCTTGACAGACTATGCTGGGTGATGGTTTTCTGAGAGGGTGGCCTAGCCATCTCTACTTTCTTCTCTTGATTTCAATGTCAGTTGGTTCTTATTCTGCTCTGTTCCAAAGCTCCTTATTTGTGATGCACTCTTGCCATGTGATGCGAAGGATGTACCTCAGGCATCTGTTTATGCATGTCTATAGCTTGCTATTTGAAGACTTTTTAGTACACCAGGTCTCACATCTATATGAAAGCACACTCTTCAAATTTGTGTTGAGGATCTGCAGTTTCATCTTCACAGATGTTATCTTTGAATTCCATATGGGAAAGAGTCTTGAATGCAGCTGTCGCTTTCCCTATCCTGGCATTGATATCATTATGTGTTCTTCCATCTATGCCCATAATACTCCCCCAGCAGATAAACTGCTCCACGTTTTCTAAGTCATCCGCTACGAGGGTGATGGTGGTATTGTTGGACTGGTTGATCCTCTTTGTCTTGGTCTTTACCTCATTGTCATGGCCTTTCACAACTACCATGCCATAATAACAGGACACTTCCCTGTTCTAGTTTATCAGCAGAAGAAAATAAGATGAGCAACAAAATATTGACCAGAGTCAATATTTTTATGAGACTGAACTACTAAGCCCAGCACTAAAATGCACATATAGGATCTCAGATCAGCTCTGAAAGCTGTGGTCTTTTGTTTCCCATGTGTGGCAGAGTTCACTTGCTTCTGCATCTGCTCAAGTCCATAAACTCCTGTGAGATCCTTTTTGTTTTCACTGGTAAAACACACGATGCAGTTTATTTACAATATTAACCTCCTAACCACCCTTATAGACTAAATAGGTTCACCCCTATGATCCTAGGAGCCATTAGTTTTTCTGTACGCAAGTTTTTCTTCCTCTCCTTCTGTTTCCTTCCTTCCCACTTCCTTCCTATGCCTTTTGTATAATCTGCCTAATGGTTTAATTAGCCTGATAATTTCTCTCTGCTCATCAATTAGGCATAACTCTTTTTATGTCCTGCTCTAGAGGAAATAAATAGAGTTGCAGTGACAAAAGTGGTGTTATCCAGAACTCTGTCATATCACACTTGGCTCTTATTTTCACATAACGAGATATTCTATAGTCGGAGAAGTGAATGCTAGTTTTATTTAAAGAAAAAAGGAAGAAAGAAAAGAAACAAAATCTGCTTACAGACAATGAAGAGTGAATAGTATTTAAGAGAGAAAATTTCTATGTTATGATCCCATATGGGAGTCATTGGCTACGTCTACACGTGAAGCCTACATCGAAGTAGCCTATTTCGATGAATAGCGTCTACACGTCCTCCAGGGCCGGCAACGTCGATGTTCAACTTCGACGTTGCTCAGCCCAACATCGAAATAGGCGCAGCGAGGGAACGTCTACACGCCCAAGTAGCACACATCGAAATAGGGATGCCAGGCACAGGTGCAGACAGGGTCACAGGGTGGACTAGCGCTTCCGGGGCAACAGCTAGCCGCTCCCTTAAAGGGCCCCTCCCAGACACACTCAGCCTGCACAGCACGCGGTCTGAGGAGCCATAGGCACACAGACCCCGGGTGACGCAGTCATGGACCCCCAGCAGCAGCAGCAGCAGCAGCAGCAGCAGCAGCAGCAGCAGCAGCTAGAGGTCCACCCAGCCCTCCCGGCAGGAGCAGGGCTTGCCCTGACCCATGCCATGTGGGAGGCAGCTGAGCACCTCCTTGCCCCAGGGGAGGAGATGCCCCCAGGGCAGCAGGGCTCAACCCCTACACCTGCAGCACCCCGCTCCACCCCCCGCCTCACACGCCGGCGGCTGTGGAGCTACCCCACCAGCACCGACTGGTGGGAGCGGCTGGTGCTTGGGGAGTGGGACGACAACCACTGGCTCAGGAACTTCAGGATGACCCGGCAGACATTCCTGGAGCTGTGCCAGTGGCTCACCCCCGCACTCAGGCACCAGGATACTGCCATGCGGCGTGCCCTCACGGTGCAGAAACGGGTCGGCATCGCTGTCTGGAAGCTGGCCACTCCGGACAGCTACCGATCCGTGGGACAGCAGTTTGGTGTTGGCAAGGCCACCATCAGGGCTGTCTTCATGGAGGTAAGTAAACCCATGGGGGGAGGCCAGGGCAGGGGGGCCAGAGCAGGGGGGCCAGGGCAGGGCAGGGGGGCCAGAGCAGGGCAGGCCACGGCAGGGGGGCCAGGGCAGGGCAGGGCAGGGCCACGCACACCCTGCTCACCCCTCATTGGTGCCGTCCCATGTGCTTTCTCTGCAGGTTGTGCGTGCCATCAACGCCATGCTCCTGCACAGGCTCGTGAGGCTGGGGGATCCACATGCCACCATCGCCGCCTTTGCCACCCTGGGCTTCCCCAACTGCTTCGGGGCTCTGGATGGGACTCACATCCCCATCCGCGCCCCGCATCACAGTGGCAGACAATACCTCAATCGCAAGGGCTACCATTCTGTCGTCCTCCAGGCCTTGGTGGACAGCCGGGGACGTTTCCAGGACATTTACGTGGGCTGGCCTGGCAGCACCCATGACTCCCGGGTTTTCCGGAACTCGGGCCTGTGCCGCCGGCTGGAGGCGGGGACCTACATCCCCCAGCGGGAGATCCCTCTGGGGGACACCACCATGCCCTTCTGCGTCATCGCAGATGCGGCATACCCCCTCCGGCCGTGGCTCATGCACACCTACATGGGCCATCTCTCCGCTAGCCAGGAGCGCTTCAACGAGCGCCTGAACCGTGCGCGCCAGGTGGTGGAGCACTCATTTGGCCGCCTGAAGGGACGCTGGAGATGTCTCCTGACCCGCCTGGATGCGGGCCCCAATAACATCCCCCAGATTGTGGGTGTCTGCTGCGCCCTGCACAATTTGGTAGAGAGCAAGGGGGAGACCTTTGTGCAGGGCTGGGCTGCGGAGGCCACCAGGGCACACGTCCAGCCACCTGCTGCCCCCAGTCGGCAGGTGGACCCCGAGGGGAACCGGGTCCGGGAGGCCCTGTGGGCCCACTTCAACGACCAGGCCGTGGGGTGAACTCTGCCCAGGCCCCCTACTGCCCGCCCCTTGCTCCCCCACACTCCTGCCCCAACGCCCACAACATGGAGCACCCCACCGCCCCCCCCCACTTGTCCTGGACAAATGACAGCACGCACTTGTGGCTGAACGTAAACTTTTTTTTGGTCTTTCTGAAACTGTTTTTTTGGGGATGTAAAAAGAAATATGTGAACCACAAACAGAAAACTAGGGATAAACGTCCAACCAAAGCAATATGTAGAACAATAAAACAATGCAAATAAACAACAGTGTGCAATAAATAATACAAAGGAAACCAGGGAGGATAAAGGGGAGAACTATTTACATGGGGGGACGGGGCAAACGGGGGGGCCAAACAAACAGGGTGCAACTATATACAAAGGGGGGGGCCACATCCCGGGCCCCTCGCCCCTATAGCCCGGCACTGGGCGTCGCTGGCCGGGAGCCCCGCCGCGCCTGCAGCCTGGTCCGCGGCTGGGTGGGAGCGGGCTGGACCGGAAGGTATCGGGGCCGGCGAGTGTCAGGTGGCTCCAGGGGTCCCTCGGCGCTCTGGCCCTCGCGGGTGGGTGGCGGGGCGACGGCGGACGGGCCGGCGACGAGCGAAGCAGCTGGTGGTGGGGCTGCAGGAGCGGGCAGGGCGGGCGATCTTTCGGCCGGCGCGGCATGGGGGGCCAGGTAGTCCACAAGCCAGTTAAATGTCTGCATGTAGGCCTCCCATGCCTCCTGGCGCCAGGCCAGCGCCCACTCCTGCAGGTGGAGGTGCTGCTCCGTGACCTCCAGCTGCCGACGGAGGATGGCCAGCAGCTGGGGGTCCGTCGCCGGCGGCGGTTGGTGGCGCAGGGTCCGCCATCTAGCCCTCCGCGGGGCCGGTCAGTCCTCGGCCGAGGGGCTGCCCTGGAGTGAGGGTCCCGGAGGGCTGTCCGGGACGACTGACGCCTCGCCGGCGCTCTCTTCCGGTCCTTGTGATGGTGCAGGTGCAGGACACAGGAGAGGAGGGTGGGAAGAAGAATGGAAACAGGCATTAGTGTGGGTCCTGAGTCGTGGCCTTTGTCCCCCCAGCCCTGTGCTGCAGGTTCCCCATCCTCGTCCCCGGGAGATGCTGCTGTGATGGATGGGGTTCAGGGATCCCCCGGCCCTGCACCCCGTCCCCTGGTGGGAGCGACTCTCACTTCACCCCGCAGGGTCTGAGAGCAGGAGAGGTTTCTTAGGCCACAGATGCCCAGTTTCTCCCAGGAGTGACAGCACCAGCTGTCGGAAGAGACAGTCCTTCCAACCCGTCGTGGGGAGAAGACCCCAAGGGGGGCCCCTCTGGGATGCAGCTTTCCCCCTCCTCAGGCTGGCTGCCTACCAGCTCTCCCTTCCCCTAGCCTCTACCTGTGGCCCCCGCCCTCGCCCCCCAATTCCAAGCCAGCTCGGCTCCTCCCTCCTGTTGGTTCAGGGCAGAGGTGTCACCTGCCAGCTGTAGCGCCAGGATCCTCCTTTGGCCCTGGGAGGTATTCGGCTCTTGTGGCTCATATGTAGCCTGAGTCTCCCTTTGGCACTCCCCCCACTCCATCACATGCTGCTGCTCCGGGGTGTCCCACCCCCTCCTCCCGGGGCCCCTCGAGGTTCCGCTCCCCCCTGGCCCGGGGATGGGGCATGGCACTGTCATGCGGGGGGCGGGGGGGGGCACGGGCTGAGGGCTGCAGTGCTGTGAGGGCCATGGCCCTGGTGTCCTTGGGGCCATGGCCATGTGAGCATGTGGGGGGCCCAGGGCACATATCTCTTACCCCCGCCCCTCAAGCCCAGGGGTGTCCACCAGAGAGGAATACCTACCTGTGGGTCCGCTCCCACGGTCCGGAGATCCCCGGGGGTCGGAGGCCCTGCTGCTGCTCCGGGATGGCAGAAGGAGGATCTGCAGGCTGGATTCTGCAGAGGAGGAGCCCCCCTCCTCCTCCTCCTCCTCCTCCTGCCGCGATGTCCCGGGGGTGGCCTCCGGGGGGGGGCCCGGGGTGCGGGGCTTGCCTCCGGGGCGGACTCCGGCTGCAGGGCCTGCTGGGGCTCGTCAGCCGAGGTGTCAAGGATGGCCGGAGGGGAGGAGGTGTGCCAGGAGCCCAGGATGTCCCTGAGCTCCCTGTAAAAGGGGCAAGTGACGGGGGCGGCCCCAGATCGGCTGGCCACATCCCGGGCCCGGGAGTAACCCTGCCGCTGCTCCTTGACCTTACTCCTGACGTGGTCAGGAGTGCGGGCAGGGTGACCCCGGGCAGCCAGGCCGTCGGCCAGCCGAGCAAACGCATCCGCGTTCCGCCTCTTGCTCCCCATTACCTGGAGCACCTCCTCCTCGCTCCAGAGCCCCAGCAGGTCCCGCAGCTCGGCCTCCGTCCAGGAGGGGCCCTGCTGCCACTTCCCAGACTGGCTGCCCTGGCTCCCCTTGGGGGGGTCCCCTGGGGGCGCTGAGGGGGCTGCCGGCCAGCCATCGCCGTTCTGTGGGGCGGCTGAGGGTGCTGCAGGCTGCCCACGTGTGCAGGCTGCAGACTGCACGTTGCCTCAGCTTTCTGCAGAGGCAGGGAGGGGGAGGGGACCTTTAAGGGGCCGCTCCACGCAGCCACCAGTGAGCTGAGGGGCTGGAGAGAGTGTCTCTCAACCCCCCAGCTGATGGCCGCCATGGAGGACCCGCCAATTTCGACGTTGTGGGACGCGGATCGTCTACACTGTCCCTACTTCGACGTTGAACGTCGAAGTAGGGCACTATTCCTATCCCCTCATGGGGTTAGCGACTTCGACGTCTCGCCGCCTAACGTCGAAGTTAACTTCGAAATAGTGCCTGACGTGTGTAGCCACGACGGGCGCTATTTCGAAGTTAATGCCGCTACTTTGAAGTAGCGTGCACGTGTAGACACAGCTAATGTAGGACTACACTAGAGGACTGATACAGCAAAACACTTAGGCATGTTTCAGTTTTAAGCTTGTGTTTATACCCTATTGGTATCAAAAAGGAATAAGGATAGGTCTAAAGTTAAGCATTTGTTTAAGTGCTCTGCTTAAATACTCTTAATTCATAACTGCTCCTTAGAGTATGGAGTGTAAGCATTTATTGCATTTACAGCATGCTTTTAGTCCATTTAACATGTACCATGTTAATTTTATATCATTCTTACTTTTTTAATCAAAATCAAATGGGGTACCAAGTTAAATGCCCTACAGAAGTTTAAATATACTAAAATACTATTATCTTTACTAAGCAAATTGTAATCTCATAAAAAGATTAATTTCCTGGATAGGATCTATTTTCGATAAACCCATACTGAATGGTGTTCATTATATTACTCTCCTTTAATTTTCTAATAGCAGAGTCTGTAGTAGCTGTCCTACTTTCCTGCCTGGCATAGATATCATATTATCAGGCATATACTTAAGTTATACCATTTACCTTTTTAAATGCAATTTTAGCTTTCTTTCAGTATTCTGCAACTTCCACAGTGTTAAACAAAACAAAACAAAACAAAAAAACACACACACACCATGCACCACCAAACGTTGTTGGTTCAGAAAGCTTACTGAGCCAACTTTTTAAAACACTTGGACACAAGTAATCTTGAATTGCTAATTTTAAAAGGTCTGACTTCATCAAGTTTTAGCATCCTGCTGAGAGATGAGTGTAGTGCAATGGAAATAGTGTTATCACAAGGATGATAAATATATATTATTTCCCTCATACAGACCTGAAATTTTTATTGAACAGTTCTGCCTTTTCCAAATTATTATTGAAAAGTCTATCATTTCCACCTACAAATTAACCAATACCACTGTCAGGTTTAGTTTTGTTCCTGGTACACTTAGGCTGGGTCTACACTAGAGAGTTTTGTTGACAGAAGGGGCCTTCTGTCTCTGTACACATAACTCAGAGAGAATCTACACATTTAGGTTGCGTCTACACTTGGATTCCTCTGGGACCTTATTTGCATATTCTTCTTTCAAAAGAGCCCAGACTGCCTGGCCACACTCTCAACAAAATGGCCACTCAGAACATTGTCAGACAGGGTTGCACGTGAGCCCCAGTGAGATGCGTCCTTAAAAAGGGACCACCCTGAACATCTGTTCTCTGCCTTTGCTGCCTACCTCCACAAGGGACAGCACAGCTGCTAGAGCAGGCCTTTGATGCTTTCTGGGAGAGACAGCTCTTTTCAGTGAGCCATGGTGACAGAACACCCCCCAGGCTTGCGCTGGCCCCATAAAGAGGTGCTTCAGCACTTGCTGCACCTCCTGATGGCCATCACCCTCTTCCTCAGAGAGGGCCAGCCTGACACCACTTTTGAGGAACTTGCCATGCCTGCTGCATGGTCACAACTGCACCCATTCCCCACTTCTCTCCATGTATAGGAAGACTGGAGGCATCACACCAATTCCAGATGGTGGGACTGGCAAGTTATGGGGCAGTGGAATTACCAGCAGTGGGTCCAGAACTTCTGCATGTAGAAGGACACCTTCCTGGAGCTCTGTGCCTGGCTTACCCCCATCCTCTGGAGACAAACCATCCAGCTGTCATAGTCGCCCTCTGGAAGCTCGCCACCCTGCTACAGGTACCACTTGGTGGAAAAATGGTTTGGTGTGGGGAAATCCACTATTGGGGCTCTCCTCACAGAGGTAAGGCACTCTTGGGTGTCAGTCCCTGCTCAGAGGGGTATCTTACCAAACAGGGACCCTTGGGAAATGGGGTCAGTGGTGCAAGGAGGGGGAAGCCCCATCTCCAGGGGACTGTGCCATCCCAACCTCACATAGACCTGCTGCCAGCGGGTGGCCTCACAAGGGAGCCTACCAGAGAGCTTGGGAGCAGGGACAGAAGTGGGACAGGGACCCTCTCGGGGCCCAAGGACTCCCTCCCTCAGTACCTGTAGCTGAAGGTGGCTGGGCCATCATGTCCCGCCAGATGCTGGTGGCAGAGTCAAAGCCATACTTTAGTTGGTCTCAGGCCTGTGACCACCTCTCCACGTCGTCCCACAGCTGCCACTTCATGAGATCAATCATCACCCAGAAGGTGGCATTCTGGTCCCTCCGGAGGTTTTCCTGGATGCAGCAATGGCCCCTCTGGCTGTGGGCCACCCCGGTGCTGGGGTGAGGCTGGCTCACCCTGGCTGTGAGGTAGGGCTGGCTTGCCCTTGTGATGAGGTAGGGCTGGCCCTGCCCTCAGATGGTGCAGGTCCAGCTCTAAGAGAGAGAAGGCAGGGGTATGGTGAGTCATTCACACAACACAGACCTTTAGGTCCTGCCCCCAACCATGACCAGCAATCAACACCCCCCCACTGGGCCCAGGGATGGGAATATCCCAGGTGCAAAACCAAGTGTGAACTGCACAAAGGGCGCTCCTTCATGGAGACTCTATGGTACCTCTGGGACTGCGCTTACCACTGTGCCCTCCACCTCCAAATATGCATGCAAAGGTGAAGGATCTATGTCAGCTGTACACGAGGGCTGGGGACTCACAGCACTGCTCAGACACAGTGGTGCCCTCCTGTCCCTACTATGAAGCCCTACACCACATGCTGGGGGGAGAGGATAGGGCCCTGGGCCCAGAGATGGCAGACACTGGCCGGTTCCCTACTGAGGCCAGCATCATGGACCCAGGCTCCTCCCCAAAGCTGCAGAATGAGCCATCCTCTGACCCTGACACCAGCCAGGGCATACTTACTATCATCCAGTCCTCTGGTCCTTCCAATGCCACAGTGTTGGCATTGGCATCCCGGGCTTATACATGTTATACTCTAGTGAGTCTCCAATGGAGAGTGTACACCTGGGTGGAAGCAGGAGGAGACAAAGCATGCCCCAGGCCCTGATGGGATAGCCCCACCAGGAACACACAGCTCAGGCCTGGCACATGAATACATAAGAGAGAGAGCAACCCACACAGACCCCACAGGTGTTCTCCACCCAACCCCCTGGGCTCCAGTGTTGGGGGGAAGCCACCCAACCCTGCCATGTCTGGAAGCACACCAGCCATGGGATCAATGGATCCACTGCACACTCCCCACCCCCAGGCGGTGGTGCTATGCCCTGGGCACAACCAAAGGTGATGGTCACCAGCCACCCCCAGAGACAGAGCCACGAGCCACATACATGTGGTGAGGGGGGAAACTCTGGCTGTACCTGGTAGATCTGCTCTGCAGGCAGGGACTACTTTGCAGTCCTCCCCTGCCCCACCTCCCATAGATGCGCCAGCCCCTGATGCTGGCCCAACAGGGTGCTGAGGTTGGGCCAGTGCCCATTGCACCACAGTGTCCCTGTCACACAGGGCCCACTCTGCAGGGGGCACAGGCATGCATGCCCTGAACAGATCTGTCCGATGGCCCAGAGAGGGGCCTGCCACCCGGTGGGGCGGGGGGTCCCAGGGACTGGGCTGTGTCAGAGACTCAGTGTGCTCCCCTGTCCCACCCCACAGCTGCACCACCCGAGACCCCAATGCCCAGCTGACAAGGCCGAGACAGCAAGACCTGGACTAGTGCCACCCAGGGAGGATACACCATTACTCCTGATGTGTGCCGGTGGCCCAGGGGTCCATCGCCAGCTATTGGACGATGGCTACCAGACTATGGTAGCTACCTTCCAAGAGCAGAATACCACCCCCCAGGAGCGGCTGCAGGCAGAATGGGAGCAGCTGCAGGCAGAGCGGGAATGGCAGCAGGAAAGGATGCCTTCCAGGTTGCAGGGACATCTCTTTTAACAGAGGGCTCCATTCTGTTGGCAGAGTGGCCGGCATGTGCGAACACTCCCTGCTGAGTGAGAGGCTCGTTCTTTCAAAGCACTTTTATGTTTATATGCAGTCTATCAAGATTTCTCCATCAACAGTGACTTCTGTTGACAGAAGCTGCCCATGTAGACATGGCTAGTATGTATATTATTGCTTTGGACTTTATTCTGTCCATACCATTCCAAGGATGATCAAGTCATGATCACTTGTACTTATACAACAATTAATGTTTAGTTCTCTCATCAGTTCCTCTTTATCTCTCAAGACTGGAATTTAATACAGAATTTTCCTGGTTGTGAAACTTTGAGTTAAGAAATGCCAGCGATAATGTTTAAAAATGTCAAAAGTGTTTTTGTACTGGCAGCATGAAACTGCCAGCATTTTCTTATGTCTGTGTTCTGAAGAAAGTGAGTGCTGTTATCCCAGTAAGTCTCAAAATAGTAAAAAAGGGTTTACTTGCTTCTGGTTTCAGCTCTAGTGAGGTCCAAAACTGATGTATGACTTACCTCAGCCATTTCACAGCCATCTTTCTCCAGCCATCTTACTCCTCACCTGTCTCTGATCTCTTCCAAGTGGCCCTAGTACAGTAAGGACAGGACTTTACATGGTGCATGTAAATGTGGTAGCACACGAGAATGCAGGTATTATATCATGGTGCATCCCAATACATTAATCCTCGTCAGATTCAATCAGATATTTTATATTCTAATAAAGAAGAAATACTGTACTCATTTTATCATCTGCATTTGCCAGCTCCTCAACAGTCCAAAACCACAACACTTTCCTGCGCCTTGTTCCAAGCCTGGATGAGTGGGATCTGTCCAGTTAGAGATGCCAGGAGGCTCATTTTGTGCACACTGACTGAAAATGTGATTTTTTACATTGATTATGATTATTTTATTTTAACATTAATTGGTCAATAGTCTTTTTGGAATACACTTTCTATGATTATTTTGCACACAGCTGCAGTACTTGATTTTGCAATTTACTTTTTATTTTCTATCCTGCTGTGACAAACGAATCTGTTGCTTTCTAAATTTGAGAATCAGTAAAGAAACCTATTTCTATAGCAGCATAGTTGCATTTTTGTCTTCCAGCTCTTTGATTCACAATGCATATTTCTTGTCTTTACACTTTTTTCCTGGGTGTGACACCCTCTTCTAAAAAATATTTGTCTTTACAAGATTCACAATACTCCACCCTCCTGACTTGTGTTGGTAGTGGTTATCTCTGTATTTATTGTACAAGACTGGTTTCTGGTATATTCTTACTCTTGTATTTGGTCTAGGTCTTAATATTTGTTTTCAATTATAAACATGCCAGTTCTTTCACTGCTTGATAACATTTTTCATTTCGAAAATTCATATTTCACTAACCCTACAAATATCTACAGTTCTTAGCCCTCCAACACAAGAATACCATAATCATCTAATTCAGTTCTTGTATTTTAAATTCATTTGGGAAATTGTTCTGCTTCTCATCCACTTTTTCCTAAGCAGGAGTTTGGAAGATTTGCATTTTCACTTCTATGAATGGCATCTACTTGATTTCCATTACAGCGAATGTTAAGAAACAAAGAACTTCAGATATTTGCACTTGAGTACATGGCAGCAGAGACATCAGTGAGTATATTTTGAAAAATGCTATTTTATGCTTTGTGGCAAGAATCCATGAGTAGAAGTTATATCAGATACTGAGACACTTTCATCCCTTACCAGATAAGATATTTGGTCTTTCTGGTCATCTATTTTATGTTATCCTTTTTACGGGAGGACAAAAAAAGTTCTGGAAACATTTTGTTACCTATTCAAACAACAAAATGTGCAGTAAATATGGCATTGATGCCTTTGGAGTGACAACAGTAGCTGTTGAAATCAAGGCTTGAAAATGTTTTGGAAGAACATTCAATCTAAAATAATTGACTTTTATGTGTAGTTGGTATTATATTGTGTAAAGTGCATTACTTTGCATTTATCAATATTACATTTTATCTGCCATTTTCTTGCCCTATCCCCTATTATGTGAGATCCTTCTCTATCTCTTCACAGGCTGCTTGGGAAATCACAGATTAATGAATTGAGTAGGTTTGTATCACCTGCATAATTTGCCACTTCACTGTTTACCGATTTTTCCTGATCATTTATGAATATGTTGAATAGGACTGATCCCAGTACAGAACCCTGGGAGACACTACCTCTTTCCATTCACAAAACTGACCATTTATGCCTATTCTTTTTTCAGTCTTTTAACCACATACTAATCCACGAGAGGACTTTCTCTTTCATCCCATGACAGCTTACTTTCCTTACCAGCATTACTGAGGGACCCTGTCAAAGGTTTTCTGAAAATGTCACTACACTCTATCCACTGCTTTCCCCTTTCTCCACATGCTTAATGATACACACCCCACCCGCCAAGTATTCCCATAGATAGAGACGATTTACCCTATACAAAAACCTTGTTGATCCCCCCTAACAATTTATGTTTATATGTCTTACAATTTTGGTTTTGTTGTTTCCCCACCACCCCAAACAGTTTTCCTGGTACTGAAGTCAGGTTTATCAGCATCCAATTGCCAGGATCACCTCAGGAGTCCTTTTTAAAAATTAGCATCAATTATCTACCAGTCATCTGGTACAGAAGCTGATTTAAATAATAAGTTACAAACCAGTCAGTAGTTGTACAATTTCACATTTGAAATCCTTCAAAACTCTTGGGTGAATACCATCTGGTCTTGTTGACTTATTACTGTTTAATTTATCAACTTGTTCCAAAACGTCCCCCTTATTCTAAGACAGTTCCTCAGATGTGTCACTGAAAAAGAATGGTACAGGTTAGGAAATTGTGCTCACTTCCTCATCTGCGAAGACTAATGTAAAGAATTAAATTTAGTTTCTCTACAATTGCCTTACAATCCTTGAATGCTCCTTTGGCATCTTGGTTGTCCAGTGGCCCCACTTCCTGTTTCAGACATACTTAAAACAACTGCTATTATCTTTGGCTGGCTGTTCTTCAGATTCTTTTTTCCCCTTCTTAATTCAATGTTTACACTTCATTTGCCAAAGTTCATATATTCTTTCCTAACAAAGGTTTAACTTCCATTGTTAAAATATGCCTTTTTGCCACTTACTACCATTTCTACTTTGTTGTTTAACCACATTAGCTCTTTTTTTTTCCCTACATCTTTTCTTTAAATTGAGGTATACGTTTAAGTTGAGCCTTTTTGATGGCATTTTTGAAATCTTTCTGTGTAGCTTGCAGGGATTTCACTTTTTGCGCTGCATCTATAATTGCCATTTATCTCACATTTTTGTAGTCCCCCCTTTCTGTAATTCATTGCTACAATGTTGTGGTGCTGTGTCTTTTTCCTGTCACAGAGATATCAGATTAAAGCATATTATGGTCACTTACAAAGTGGTTCAGCTATATTTTCCTCTTGTACCAGATTCTGTCCTCTACTTACAACTAAATCAAGAACTGCCTCTCAGCTTACGGGTTCCAAGATCTGCTGCTTGAGGAAGCAATCATTTAAGGTGCCAAGGAACTTTATCTCAGCATCCCAGGCTGAAGTGACATATACCCAATCCTTTAGGGAAAAATTGAAATCCCCCGTTATTACTGCAGAGTGTTTATTGCCTCTCCCTGATCATTTCACAGTCACTATTACAGTCCCAGTCAGGTTGTTAGGTTTTCCTGTGCCTTTTGTTTGGAGCTGTAGAATATTAGTTTTCAGACAATTAATGATAAGTACCTGTCTGTGCTGAAGTTATAAATCTATTTTAAAACACACTGGCTACGTCTACACTAGCACACTACATCGAAGTAGCCTATTTTGATGAAAGAACATTGAAATAGGCTACTTGGACATGTATCAGCTACACGTCTTCCAGGGCTGGTGCCGTCGACATTCAATGTTGAAGTAGCGACAGGGAACATCGAAAGGAGCTGCCCCAGAAGGAATCACAGAGCATCCACACACAAAAGTGCTCCCCGCCGAAAAAAGGGGCCAGGAAAGCCCGCGGACCAAGTCACAGGCTGGACTAGCCCTTCTGGGTCAACAGCAAGCCGCTCCTTTAAAGGGGTCCTGCCAGACACACCCAGCCTGCACAGCACGAGGTCCGCAGGGTACTCTCCACAGTCTCGCAGACCAAGTCTCAGCAGATATGGACCCCCAGCAGGGGCTACCATTCCGTGGTCCTGCAGGCCATGGTGGACAGTCGGGCCTGTGCCGCCAGCTGGAGGTGGGGACCTACATCCTCCAGAAGGAGATCCCTCTGGGGGACACCACTGTGCCCCTCTGCCTCTTGACTGATGCGGCCTACCCCCTACAGACCTGGCTCACGAGCTCGTACACCAGCCACCTCAACACCAGCCAGGAGTGGTTCAACGCCCCCCTGAACCACACCCGCCAGGTGGTGCTGAGGACCTTCAGCTGTCTGAAGGGCCGCTGGCAGTGCCTCCTTGCCCAAATGGACATCAGCCTCCAGAACTTCCCCCAGGTTGTGGATGCGTGCTGCACCCTGCACAACATTGTTGAGAGCAAGGGGGAGGCTTTCGTCCAGGGGTGGGCAGTTGACGCTGGCCCAGGCTTCCCGCAGCCAGCTGCCGCACCCAGCCACCAGGCCCACTGTGAGGGGGTATCGGTCCGTGAGGCCCTGTGGGCCCACTTTGATCAGGGAGACCCCTGAGCACCTCCCTGGCCTTCCCCAGAGGACCTCCCCCACACACAGCCTGCACTGCCCACACACCACCCCCAACACCCACACACCACCCCCACAACAAGCACACGCCTCCAGTTATTTGGAAAATAAAACCTTTTTTTTTTTTTTTGAAAACTGCTAACTTTGCTTTGTGCACAACAGAAACTGCAACCAATATACAAAGGGGGACAGCTATATACATGGGAGACAATTATATACATGGGGGACAACTATATACATGGGAGCCCGGTGGACGTCTCGGCCGTTGACCCATCAGTCCGGGGTGATGGTAGAAGGGCACGACCCCCAGCCGGTGTGGCTCGTGACCCCCCCTGTGTCCGCGGTCCCCGGAGTGGCCGGCTGGGGGCTGGGAGGACTGGCAAGTACAGCCAGGATGCCGCCACTAGCTGGTCTTCAGCCCCAGTGGTATCTGATCCTGGGGAGCTTGCAGGCGGTGAGGCAGGGGGGATAATGGGTGGAGCAGCGGGGAAGGCGGCCCGGGGGGCAGCGGGGGGTGGGACCCGGGTGACAGCCTCCCAGACCGACCCGGCTATGTCCTGGAAGACCCCCACTAAATCCTCCCACGCCGCCCACCACTGGGTGGACTCCTCCCAGTCGAACTTCCGTCTCACCTCCGCCACCTCTGTTTCCTGCCGGAGAGCTGCCAGGAGCTGGGGGTCCACAGGGGCCATCCCCAGGGTCCAGCGGTAGCGGGACCATCCTGCTGGCCTTGAGAGTGTCTCCAGGTGCTCGCAGTGGCTGACCTCCAATGGGCTGTCGGGGACGACAGAGGGTGCCTGGCAGCTGGGGGCATTGGATGCTGCAGCTGCAGAGAGGGAGGGGAAGGCTGTTAGTCCAGTGCCCTGGCCCATGGCCCATTCCCCCCACCCCCCCTTGGGTGCTGGGTCTTCGTCCCCGTCGGTGGGTATGATGTCCCTGTTGGCTGCCCCCATAGCATTGTCCCCCTACCCCCGGGGTTAAGCATAGTGCTGTTCATGGGTGCAGGTGCTGATGGGCACTGTTGGCCGTGCTGCCATCCTGGGACCGTGCTGTGGCTGGGTGTTCGCAGGTTGGGGTCTGTGGGGGGTGTGTGAGGCTCCCGGTCACATCTGGTGCCCCTGCCCCATGGCCCATAAGGGTGTGCCCTGTGGGGTACGTACCTGACCATCCATTGCCGCGGTCGGGGGATGCCCAGTGGGCAGATGCCCAGCTGGTGCTCTGGGAGGGGAGGTCTATGAGGAGCCCCAACTCTTCGCTGCTGGACCCCTCCTCCGCTGTCCCGAGGGGGGACTCCTTGGGTGGGCCCCGGGGTGCAGGGCTGGCCTCTGGGCCGGACTCTGGCTCCGAGGCCTGCTGGGGCTCGTCGGCCATGGTGTAAAGGGTGGCTGAGGGGCAGGAGGTGTCCCGGGGGCCCAGGACGGCCCCGAGCTCCCTGTAATAGGGGCAAGCAGCAGAGGCGGCCCCAGACCGGCTGGCCGAGTCCCGGGCCTGGGCGTACTGCTGCCGCAACTCCTTCACCTTACTCCAGATGTGATCTGGAGTGCGGGCAGGGTGTCCCAGGCGGCCAGGCCCTCAGCCATTAGGGTGAACAATTCTGCGTTCCGGCGCTTACTCCCTATCATGTGGAGCACCTCCTCCTCACCCCAAAGTCCCAGCAGGTCTCAGAGCTCGGCCTCTGACCAGGAGGGGCCCCGCCTCTTTTTGGCCCCCTGCTTGGCTGCTGGGGGTGCCTGGGTCCCCTCAGAAGGGGAGCCCTGGGAGCACTCAGGGGACTGGCTCAATGCTATGGGTGGTGGCAGTGCAGACTGGGGCCTCTGGAAAGCGTGCAGGGCTAGCATGTACATGTGCTGCTGCCTGCACACTCTCAACTTCCTGCCACAGGAAATTCAGGTACATGGTGCTTTAAAGGCTGCTGCGTGTGGGGACCATAGAGCCCCTCAGGGGCTGGACAGATCATCTCAACCCCTCAGCTGATGGCTGCCATGGGGGACCCTGCTATTTCGAAGTAGCGGGACACGGATCGTCTACACACACCCTACTTCGACGTTCAACGTCTAAGTGGGGCACTATTCCCCTCTTCGGATGGGAATAGCGATTTCAATGTCTCTCTGCCTAACGTCGATTTCAACGTCGAAATAGCACATGGTGCGTGTAGATGTGACGGGTGCTATTTCGACGTTGCGCCAGTTACTTCAAAGTAGCCGGTTAGTGCAGATGCACCCACTTTGTCTCAGTTGTAGTACGAATGAAAATCAATTTAAAAATTTAACATTCACAAAGTTTCTCCTCACTTTATATATTAAGACCAGTGAAGAGGTTTAATTTGTTTAGTATGAGAAAAATTGTATGAACTGATGCAGGTTAATTTCCCAAGGCCTTGATCATCTGTTTTACAGATTGGGTTTATCATTTATGGTACATTAAATATAGTTGGTATAATTACACAATATTATTGGACATAATTCACTTAAAACACAAGGCAGTTAACATCTGTGAGTTTCAAGTTACCCACATTAGTTTTTCAAATAGAATAATATTTTATGGTTGCATGAGATTAATACTACACATAAATGTAGTTTACCCATTTAAAGTTAGAGAAATGCTATCATTAAAAAAGGTTATGTAAACTTTTCTCTAAATGCAAGCATATAGTATGCATAATCAAAGCAACAAATGAAAATATTAAAAAAGATATTTTTTCTGTGATTGGATATGCTAGCTGTATAAAAAAGGATACTGCATTCCTCTGCCAAGCACTAGCAAATGTTTGTGTTCTCAGAGGTTGGTTTCCTACTGATAAAAAAATCAGTTATATGAACTATCTTTATGAACTTTATGTACATTCTATTCACTAATTATGAACAGAGATGGGCACAAATGGTGAATATGCTTCTTCCTCTTTCAGAAATCTCAACCAAATCACAATGCCTAGTGCCACCAAGTAATTCTGGCCATAAAATTGACTCATTAGAGTAAACTGTATCAATTTCCACAATGAATTGCATCCCAAAATGCACAACTGTATTTCTTCAAAGACTGAACAGATTTCAAAAGCAAGAGCATGTGTGACAGCACCGTTTTGAGACTACTCATAACATTAAAAATTGAGAAAGTTAATGGTCATGTTACTAGACATCATAAAGGGCTTGTCTACACTTGCCCCCAACTTCGACGGGGGCATGTTAATCAGGGTGATGGGAGATTAATAATGAAGTGCTGTGGTGAATAAGAAGCACTTCAAGAGGCTAATTCTCCCCCACGGCAACTTTGAAGCATCAAACTTCAAAGTGCCGGCATGTGCCACGGGCACTTCGAAGTTTGATGCTTCAAAGTTGCTGTGGGGGAGAATTAGCCCAATGAAGTGCTTCATATTCACCGCAGCACGTCATTAGTAATCTCCCATCGCCCTGATTAGCATGCCCCCTTCGAAGTTGGGGCCAACTGCAGATCCAGCCAAAGGGTAGTAGTTTTATTTCATCTTCTCCTGCTTTGTCTTCTACAGGATTTCTGTTGTGTTTAGAAAAGAGATGTGTTCTGCTTTTATTTCAGTTTGACATTTATTGTTCTTCTGCAATCAGCACACCCCAGGATCAGATTCTGGCTATAACTCCAGGCTAACAAAGCAACACTTTTACTAACCTGTAAGATTTAAGTTCACCCTGTATGGGAGACCTCACCCTCTCTTCTAGAGACTTATTGATGTCAGTTGCTAATCCTTCACTCCTTCCCAATGAAGGTTACATAGCTTAAAGGATCTTTCACTTAAAGCTTGTAAAATGGTCAATACCTCCAGAGGGGTGGTTTGCTCTCTTTTATAACAAAAGATATCTACCACAAAATGCCTTTCACTCCCCGCCACCCTTTTAGCGTGCAGACACAATACCAAGAATGACTAGAGAAGGAAATGGAAAGATTCTGTCCATGTTAATACTTTACTTTAATAAACTCAGGAGAAGATTACTGGTGGACTTCTCTGATTAATTTGCAGTTCCAAAAATATCAAAATAAATAATATTTCAATTTCCATCCACTTGAATCAAAAGTTCTGAGGAAACTGGCAAAATGGAAAAAGTGATTGTTTCAATCAGATGCCATTTTAGAACCCGACAGCATTCTGCAACATGCTCCAATCTTCCCAAAGAGTGAACTAAGTAAAACAATGTGATGACATTTTCAATAAAAAGTCCAGTCTGTTCCATAAAATTACAAAGGAGTGTCTTTTAAAACAATTATACCTTCAATTTATTTTTTGTAAAAATAGATTTTCCTTATATTTATGTATCCTTACTAATGATTCAGCAGCTCCTGATGGATTGTGAAGACAGTAAATCTCAAGATACAACAGTGATGCTCACCAATCAAATTAACACGAAAGAATATTGTGTGAATCTGGGCGCATCCTCTTTTCGGTGACTATGGGTTCTATTAATGGATGCTTTGCATAAGGCCACAGTCATAACATATGATGAGGATGTCAGCTGATGAGAATGTGAGCATTAAGCTCTTGTGTTCAAGTGCCAATTATAATTTTAACATAAAGCCCTGGTCAATTTCTCTACACAAAGATAGACTAATCAGGCCAGATATAGAAAAGTGTAGGTAGACTGGGGAAGTTAAATCTAACCTCCCAATTACAGTCCTTAAATAGCTTTGTTATTCAGCCTTCCCCATGTCACCATAAATTCTATTTTATCATTGAAGCTGTGGCTGCAGACCTTCCACTGGGTTTAAGCTTGCTGCATAGAGAACTTTAAAAAAATGCATTCTTCATATCTGATGTTATCAAAGCTCTTTTCAATGTTGAACTTAGACATTATATATAATTCTTAAGGAGAGGGGATGGACTAAGAGTCTCAAATGATTTAATTAGGGTGTTAAAAAAACGAAGCCCTGCCTGCTTAATGATTTTCAAATTTGGTTTTAATATTTCAAATGTCAATAACTAATCACTTAATATTGGTATTAAGTGAAGAGCTACAAGAAAATAGATGGTTATATCATTCTAACAAGGCAAACCCAGAGACAAAACCATAAGTTTTAATAAGCTGTCTCCACTTGCAGGATATAAATTCCTCAGATATAGGTCATATGTGGTAAAAAAGTATCAGGGATTCAAGCCCAAATCTCAAAAAAAAGTCACCTATGCTAGGTGATTTAGAAAATGTCAGCATTTTAATAGAAAAGGGAATATCCTCAAACACAGTGGCCCTGTACAACAAATTGCTGCTTCCTTGCAAGTGGATGCTTAACATGCTTTTCTATAGAGGAACATTTAAATGTTTATGTGGGAAATCTATCCTAACAAAATCAGCATATCTAGGCATATAATGCAAAGGCTGATGCCTGCCTTTCTGGGACATGATTTTTCACTTTTAATTTTGAAAAGCTACAACAAGGTGTGCCTTCTTTAAACTGAATGCTGCTACAAGTAAAAATGGATACAGATACATTAATAATGTTTTGCTATAAGGATCAGTTTCAATTAGCAATGATTGTTTGAATAATAATGGAATATTCATTTCTTTCTGAAAATATTCCATATAATGCTCACATTTCCGCCAACTGACTTTTTAGAAAGGGAACCTATCAAATCCATGGAAATACTCACATGAATAACATTACTCATATACCTAAGTATTTGCTAAATCAGGGTGTGGGAACAGTCTGGAGTCTATGAAGCAAGCAGGAGGGTTTATTACACACAGCACCGGTGGGGTGTCTTTTTGCATATTAGGCTCGGTGATCACCTTCAGACAAGAGGGTACAATCGATTGTAGAGATTATTGATGGAAGGGGGAAAACTACTGCATGGGTGTTACCCAAGTCTGGATAGGTCCTAGCAGCAAGATAAAATGAGCACAACAAGCCAATAATCTAAAGAGATTACATAGTATCCCCACCCGTTGCTTATAGAACATTTTCTTTCTAATACAGGTGGTTTTCTTTAACAGGTTATTAAAACAAAGCAGATGCAGTAACTTCTATGTATCTAATTGGATGGATGAAGTATCTATACGACTAATGATGGTGCCTTCACATGGACACATCCAGGGGTTCTTATCTAAAGACTAAAGCAAGAGACAGTAGAAGCATACAGCAATAACACTCTACTTTTGAATACCAGCCTGGGATGTGAAAGAGAGGCTGCCATGTCTCTATTCTCATACGCAGGGCCTCCCCTTGGAATGTGGTTGTTGGGGCAACCATCCCTCCCTTCAAACTTCAAGGCCCTATCTGAGCTGGGATGACCTTCTCTGAGTCTTGTGATTGAGATGCAGGGGAAGGGAGACAGCAGGGTAGCTTTCCACTCATGCCTAACTGGGTTTCTACAGTCTTTGGGACCTTAATGGGGGGGGGAGGTCTTTAGCACAAAGCATGACCTGCCTCAGAAATTTTCACCCTACACAGGGCTTAAGTTTGCACCTGTAACAAACTTCATTAGCGTATCATTAAATGGATGTATGAGGCATTTAATGACTGGATTCACCAATTTTCCAATGGCATTTTTACTTATTGTTTGATTTAAACTCTTCCAGAAGATGAAATAAGATAAGAGATTTTTTTAGGATAAAAACATATAATGGTGTTTAGAACAGAGTGATGTTTTCTTCATTTTAAGAGTTATTTTGCAATATAAAAAGAACAAATGAGCAATTTCTCAGCAGAATTTTTAAATGTGATTAATTGCAAATTATGAATATGTACATTGTAGATCAGATGACAAATTAAATCTGATGCCATGACATTATTTAACAAAAATGTTACTTTTCAAATCAGATTCCACTTACATTTTTAAGACTATGTCTACACCAGGGAAAGTAAGTTGACTGAGGATACTCAATTCTACCTATAGCAGTTGTGTAGCTAGAATCAATGTACCTGTGCTCAGCTTACTTGGCTGTGCCCCCAGTGGATCCAGTGGTGGCAGCAGATCTGGTGGGTCTGTTTAGATGCCAGCCTTTATTTGTGGGGTGATGGGGTGGAACTGGCATCCATTATTTCCAAAATCCATTAAATCAGCATCCATTAAATTGGGGGTTTACTGTATAGCAGAGAAACATTAGTCAGAATGGCCGTGTCTACACTAGCCCCAAACTTTGAAATGGTCACGCAAATGGCCATTTTGAAGTTTACTAATGAAGCACTGAAATGCATATTCAGCGCTTCATTAGCATGCGGGCAGCCACGGCACTTCGAAATTGACGTGCCTCGCCGCCGCGTGGCTCGTCCCGACAGGGCTCCTTTTCAAAAGGACCCCACCTACTTCCAAGTCCCCTTATTCCCATGAGCAGAATGGGAATAAGGGGACTTCGAAGTAGGTGGGGTCCTTTCGAAAAGGAGTCCCTTTGGGACGAGCCGCGCGGTAGCGATGCGCGTCAATTTCGAAGTGCTGCGGCCGCCCGCATGCTAATGAAGCGCTGAATATGCATTTCAGCACTTCATTAGTAAACTTTGAAATGGACATTTGCATGGCCATTTCAAAGTCTGGGGCTAGTGTAGACGTAGCCAATGAAAACAGAAAGAAGTTAAAGGCAGAAGAGATCTATTAGAGCATTGCATTAAATGAGTCCCTAAAATTATGAGTTACTGCTGTAAAATAATTAACAAGGCATTAAGGCCTTTTAGCAAATTGAGAATGGAAGGCTCAGAGAATAAAACCCAAAGTATGATGCTAGATCTCGTCAATAATCTGAGAAAACTGAGTAGTTGCAGACTTTCATAAGACTTTCATACCATTGGTGTAGCTAAAAAGACTGTCCCCCTTTTCCCTGTTTCTGAATAAGTAAAAAAAACCATTATACTAAAATCAAAACATTGAGGCTGGGTCTACACCATGCTCCACCCAGTGCAGCTGCCAGCAGAGGTATGCAAAATGAGCTTCTCAGGATTGCAAATGGTGTGCCATTTGCATACTCACAAAACTCATTACCATAGCCCCGCAAGAGTTTGGCGTCAGCAAAAGGGGGTGCCAGCACTGCAAAGGCAGTGTGGATGTGCCTCTGCCAGCTAAAGCCCACCTTGCCAGTCCCTTATGCGTTTGAGGCATAAGAGACTGGTGATAGAGGGGGATTTAACCAGCAGAGTCACGTCCACACAGCCTCTGCAGTGCTGGCACCTCCTTCTGCTGATGCTGAACTCTAGTGGGTCTATGGTAATGAGTTTTATTTCTATCTGCTCATAGGAAAAAGAGGACTTCGAAATAGGCGGGGTCCTTTGGAAAAGGAGCCCCGTCTGGATGAGCTGCATCAATTTCGAAGTGCTGCAGCTGCCCGCATGTTAATGAGGCGCTGAATATGTGTTTCAGCGCTTCATCAGTAAACTTCGAAATGGCCATTTGCATGGCCATTTCAAAGTTTTGGGCTAGTGTAGACATAGCCATAATGTAGTAAATAGGGAATTTGATCCTGCAACTAAAATTAGTATAAAAATGGAAATACAGTTTCAGGTAAAGTTGTGTAAACGTTAATCACAGGATTTACCTATTTCATGGGCAATCATGTTAAGAAAGATGTTTCATTCGTGCTATTTATTTTCATCTAAGTGATGAAGAGAAGAAGTAAAGCTAATGTTTGCAATCAAACATGTTTATGCTATCAAGTTAGTGAAATACATCTGTGCTGAGAGAGGCAGTAAAAAAAAGGAATTGAAACCAGCCAGCATGTTTATGAAGGCACTTGGCCACAGAGTGGAACAATTAGAAATATAACTGGTTAATAACTCTGACATTGGAATCAAGCCAATTGACAAAGGAGGTGCTGTAGTCATGAATGTCAGTCTATGAACAGAAGACAGCTAGACAATTCTACAACACAGCATTTCACAAACCCCTTACCTCTGATACCTCTGTACAATACCAAAAGAAACTATACCATCTTCTTAAGGAACTCCCTGCCTCTACTCGGTACCAAACTCACACAAACACACCTTCTGAGACTCAGCACAGATTATTCTAATTGCTTCCCAAAATCCACAAACCTGGAAACCTGAGACACCCTATCATTTCAGGTACTCGCATCCTTTCTACCAGACTATGTAGACTCCCTCCTCAAACCCTATGCTATCAGCACTCCTAGTTATCGTTTAGATACCACTAGCTTCATAAGGAAATTACAAAACTTCCAAAACCTTCCTGATAATACTATCCTTGCCACCATGGATGTAGACACTCTCTACTTCAGTATTCCACAAGAAGATGGACTACGAGTAATTACGAACACTACCCCAGATGCTACCATGGCAAATCTGGTGGCTGCCCTATGTAACTTTGTTCTCACCCCCAACTGTTTCTGATTTGGGGACAATTTGGCTATGTCTACACTAGTAATCCCCATTTTTAAAATTTCTGTTTTTTTTTAAAAAAGAAGGGTTCTTTCAAAGATTGGGTTTACTTTTGAAAGAGCCTCATCTACATGGCTTTTCTTCTTTCGAAAAAAGAATATGCACATGAGCTGTCAGATATGTAAATATGCATCTCATTTGCATTTTCATTTTCCCTCATTTTTATGCCTCTTTCGAAAGAGGAATGCTGGTGTAAACATGCCCTTTATACCTCCAGATCAGTGGCACTGCTATAGGCACCCTCGTGACCCCACAGTATGCTAGTATTTTTATGGCTGACTTAGAACAAAGTTTCCTTGTCTCTCGTCCCCTATAACTCCTCCTTTACTTATGCTACATTGATGATATCTTTATTATTTGGACCCACAATAAAGAGACTCTTGCAGAATTCCACAGAGATTATATCAACCTGCACCACACCATTAATCTCATCCTTTACCATTCCACAGGAGAGATCAATTTCCTGGACACCACAATACAAATCACTGATGGACAAATCAATACAACTCACTACCAGAAACCCACTGACCGCTACACTTATCTACATGCCTCTAGCTTCCATCCAGGACAAATCACACAATCCATTGTTTATAAGCAAGCCCTTAGATACAACTGCACCTGCTCCAATCATACAAAACTTTTAAGATCTCTACCAGGCATTCATAAAACTTAATTACCCACTAGGGCTATGTCTACACTTAGGAAAAACTTCAGAATGGCCATATTCTTGTACATCCACTAATGCCATCATGTACCAGCAATGCCCCTCCACTATGTATATTGGAGAGACTGGACAATCACTTCACCAAATAATGAATGGACACAAATTAGACATTAATAATCCGAATACACATAAACTTGTCAGTGAGCATTTCCATGGAGAAGGTCATGGTATTAAAGATTATCTGCATCCTACAAGAGACTAACTCCAGGTTACTGAACTAGACTTTATTCTCAAATTTGACACTTTCGGACTTGGTTTTCACAGAGATAGCAGTTACCTTATGCGTTACAAAGACAACTTCCTCATCTTTGATATTCATTGTGATCTGAGGTAAGTCACTTAATAGACACTTGGAGTAAGCAATTTTCTTCCCCTTCTGCCTACCCTTTGCCCCCCCCCCCCGCAGCTGATCTGTCTGTTTTCTTTCTTTTTTGTATCTCTGTTATATCCAAAATGCCAGTTCATTTTCAGCACTATTTCCAGATCTGAAGAAGTGGGTCTGCCCCCTGCAACTCAACACCTAATAAATTATTTTGTTAGTCTTTGAAGTACTACATGACTGCTTTTTTGTTTTGTGAAGATACAGACTAATATGGTTACTTCTCTGTAATTATACCCAGCTCAGTCATACCTAGCAGTCCCTCCACTGTTATTAAAACTTCAAGAACAAAAATAGGTTTGTACAGTTGTTCCAACTGACAGAGGATCAGACCTCTCAACATGACTCTTCACTATATAATAGAGTGTTAAACATGTTCAAAGAGCATCAATTAACATGGAAGGACTTTTGTAAATTATATTAATTTAAACTGGACATTTACCCAACAAAAAGAGAGTTAATGGAGAAATTGCAACTTTAGCAAGCATAACTGCAAACCTAGCCAAGTGAGGCACTGCAAAGAGGTTCATTGAAAGTAACTTGCAGAGGTAAGTTACAAACCAGAACTAAGTAGCTGGCATTCAGAATATATTCCAAGATGTCTGGTTTTACAACTATAATATAACTTGTTTTATACAAGCTGGTGTGACATAATATGTTGCACAAATAGACTGGAAATTTCCAGTTCTTGTTGCAAAAACAGATGCTTCATCCTTGATTGAATGGTGGAAAAGGACAACTCTCATTTTAACGGGACATTTTGAATCTTCAGCAGAAGTATTGGTCATGATCTGATTGGTCCATGCCAATGCCTCCCAAAACAGAACATAGGTAGATTAACAGTAGTAACAGTCTTATTTTTATTAATGTCTTACTTCCCGAGAGTATAGGGGAAAGACCCTATCTACTCTGTGCATCTTTCATTCCATCTCTGTATGACAATGAATCTAAAACTCATGGCTGAACAAAAGATCTCAAAGGTTACACAGAGATTTTATTTCAGGGAATGACACAAATGATAAATCTCAACTGGTCAATTCCAGAAACTGTGTACCTATTAATTAGCAAGTATACATGCAGATTTTGTGTGCTTAAGGACCATCACAAAGTTACAGTGCATTGCATGCCCTCCTTTTGTAAAAAGTGATAAACAATATTGTTAAGTAGCTTTAAAACTGAATATATTAACATTAACTAGTATTATAGATAACTGTAATTGTGTCTACCACAACCCAACGATGCTCGAAGAGATGAATCAGAGGTCATGCTCTCCCACTTTTTACTGGGGGGAAGTGACAGGGGAGGTGAGGGTGCATTGCAGGTACAAGGCCCCACATCCATGTGCAGGTGTCCCCCCCACATTTTGAGGGAGCTTTGACACTCCTTCTGTTGTTAATTTTTTCAGTCCTGTTCAAGCTATAGATGTATACACACCTAAAATAGACCAAGGACGCAAGTCTCTTCTACTGCATCCAATCTCTGTGTTTGATCATAAGTACAGGCGTTTGTTAGATTTCTAGTTAGATTGTGGAGCTAATATAATTCATTGGAAAACAGGATAAAAAAGTCATTTAACTATAGATCTCTTGGGGAGGAGACATTGATGAACTGACAAGTAACTAACTAATGAAACTGTCTTATGATCTAACTCTGCATCATTTTTCCTTCACATTAACAATACTGGAAGAAGTTCTGAGGGATTCAAGTCATAAAGCTAAACAAAGTCACTTTTCTAAGAAAGTGACTGAGTATGATTTATTTTCTATTTTGGTTCTGTGATTTGATTCTACAAACCTCATGGGTTATCTCAACCAATGTTCTCATTTTTATGTTGCCAAATTATAATCCAATACAATTTTGCCTTCTTGTGTCCTATGCTAGCAATTGTTGTTAAGGATATTTAGCAACACTTTATGAACCTAAGTTTAAGTCCAAGTCTCTTTTATGTAATTAAACAATCACAATTTAAAAAAAAATAATAAAGGTGGTACAGGCAATCAGTAACCTGTCACATAAGTAGGTTTTATTTTATGCCCTGTCTCTCCTACAACATCTAGTCTATTCCTCCACCCATGCAGGATTTTCTGTGCATTGTCCAATGAGCTCCTAATTGTTTCTAGAGGTAGCAATCATAGCCATGAGATTAAAGCCAATTGGAAGCTTTTCCACCACTTTTCTTCAGATAGCAATAATATGCCAGTTCTTGCATGATATTCCTATGATTTAATTATTTTCCTCAAAAATTTGACTCTTTCTGAAGATCCTGGGAGGAAAAAAATAATACGGGCCATATTTTTATATTTTGTATTTTTACTGTATTTTTCAAACAGTCTCAAAGGAATGTAGTGCAATGAATTACATACATATGACAGAGCATATCTGGATTAAACAGATCACAGGAATGAAAACATTAATGCATCACTACATCATTGTAGCCGCGTCTACACGTGCCGGCTACTTCGAAGTAGCCGCGCCAACTTCAAAATAGCGCCCGCCATGTCTACACGGGACGAGCGCTATTTCGAAGTTGACATCGATGTGAGGCGGTGAGACGTTGAAGTCGTTATCCCCATCAGGGGATGGGAATAGCGCCCTACTTTGACGTTGAACATCGAAGTAGGGCATGTGTAGCCGATTCGTGTCCCACAACATCGAAAAAGCGGGGTCCGCCATGGTGGCCATCAGCTGAGGGGTTGAGAGACGCTCTCTCCAGCCCCTGAGCTCTATGGTCGCCGCGTGCAGCAGCCCCTTAAAGTTCCCCACCCCCTGCCTTCCTATGCAGGAAGCTGAGAGCAAGTGCAGGCAGCAGCATTGCCACGCGGCTAGCCTGCACACGCCTCTGCAGCCCCAAGCCACCCCCCCGTTGTGATGGCCGCCCACCGGCCGCCCAAGCGCCCCCAGGGCACCCCCCCAAGGGGAGCCAGGGCTCCCAGGCATCCAGCCAGCCTGGGAAAAGGCAGCGGGGCCCCTCCTGGACAGAGAACGAGATCTGGGACCTGCTGGAGCTCTGGAGCGAGGAGGAGGTGCTCCAGGCAATGGGGAGCAAGAGGCGGAAACCAGATGCTTTCGCGCAGCTGGCCGAGGGCCTGGCCGCCCAGGGTCACCCTGCCTGCACTCCTGACCACGTCAGGAGTAAGGTTAAGGAGCTGCGGCAGGGTTATGCCCGGGTCCGGGATGCGGACAGACGATCTGGGGCCACCCCCACCACTTGCCCCTTTTACAGGGAGCTCAGGTCCATCCTGGGCCCCCGGTACAACTCCTCCCTGCCGGCCACTCTTGACACCTCAGCTGACGAGCCCCAGCAGGCCCCTGAGGCGGAGTCTGCTCCGGAGGCAAGCCCTGCACCCCAGGGGCCCTCCCAGGAGCCCACCCCTGGGATGCAAGAGCAGGAGGAGGGGGAATCCATCTCTAGCGATGGGGGGCTGCACATAATCCTGCCATCCCGGAGCTCCAGCAGGGCGTCCACCCAGAGGGTGTCCCCCGACCGTGGGAGTGGACCGTCAGGTACGTACCCCCCCCGGTGCACACCCCCGGGGTTGAGGGGCGGGGACAACAGACATGACCAGGGCCCTCCACATGCCCAGATGACCATGGACCCAAGGACAGCAGTGGCACGTCCGTCAGAAAAGTCCATCAGCCCCTGTCCCCCCAGCAGGACAGTGCCATGCCCCATCCCTGGGGATGCGGGAGTGGAACCTAGGGTCCCCTGGGGAGGCGGGGGACACCCATCATCAGCAGCAGCATCTCCTGGGGAAGAGGATGGGGAACCAGCAGCAGAGGGGTGGGGGGACAAGGGCCACGGCTCGGGGGCCACACTAACGGCTGTCTCCACTCTTCTTCCCCTCCTGTGTTCCGCAGCTGCACCATTGGAGGGCCCGGAGAGTGCCGCTGTGGTGTCTGTCATCCTGGAGAGCCCACTGGGGCCATCGCTGCAGGCCAGCCCCTTGGTGGAGCACCAACCAGTCCCAGGGTGGGGCCGATGGTGGAGCCACTACCACCAGAGGACGGCGATGGACCCCCAGCTGCTCTCAACCCTCCGGTGTCTGCTGGAGGTGTTGGAGCAGCACCTGTGGGTGGACGAGTGGCATCTGGAACTGCAAAAGCGGGCGCTGGCCTGGTGCCAGGAGGCATGGGGGGCCTTTATGCGCACTTTTCAGCGCATAGTGGACTACCTGGCCCCCCATGCCACGCCTCGCGCGGCTCTGCCAGCCCTGCCCGCCCTGCCCACCACTCCACCTGCTGCTCCAACTGCCGTCCCACCATCGTCCGCCACCCCGGGGCCTTCCGCTGAGGGGGACCTGGGGCCTGCTGACACCCGCCGGCCATACCTGCTGGTTTGCCCGCCCCCCCCAGCCAGCCTCAGCCAGGGCTGAGCAAAGTCAGAGACATTTTTCCTCATGGCAAGTGGACGTAACATAAGCTATGTCTAGACTCAACGGTTTTGTTGGCAAAACAGCTGTATTGTGGGCAAAACCTGTGGTATGTACAGATTCCCTGGGCGCCGGACAGTAGAGGGGTGCGGGGCCCAGGACGTGGCGCCCCCTCCCCCTTTGTACATATCCCCCATCATACTTATTTGTTGTATATAGTTTGTGTTACACCCCTTCTCTGTTTTATATGGTACCTGCCCCCCCATGTAGATAGTTCCCCCCTTTTGTTTTGCTCTCTCTCTCTCTCTCTCTCTATATATATATATATATATATTTATTTGTACTATTAATAATAAGAAAAATCACTGGTTTTGGTTTGAAAAACAACAGGTCTATTTTTATTTGCAAGAAAAGGGGGGGTGCTCTGTGGTGTGGGCGTGGGGGCAGGGAGTGTTGTGGAGGTTGCGGGGGGGTGCAGTGGGGGGCCTGCCAGTGTTCACCCTGCGGCCTGGTCGAAATGGGCCCACAGGACCTTCCGGACCCGGATCCCCTCGGGGTCCACCTGGCGACTGGGGGCAGCGGGTGGCTGCATGTCAGCCCTGCCAGCTTCCACAGCCCAGCCCTGGAAGAATTCTTCCCCCTTGCTCTCGACCAGGTTGTGGAGTGCGCTGCACGTGCCCACAATCTGGGGGATGTTGGTGGGGCCCGCATCAAGGCGGGTGAGGAGACACCTCCAGCGCCCTTTGAGGCAGCCAAAAGTGCACTCAACCACCTGGCACGCATGGTTCAAGCACGTGTTGAAGCGCTCCTGGCTGGCTGAGAGATGGCCTGTGTAAGGGTGCATGAGCCGGGGCTGGAGGGGGTATGCCGCGTCTGCGATGACACAGAGGGGCATGGTGGTGTCCCCCACAGGGATCTCCTGCTGGGGGATGTAGGTCCCCGCCTCCAGCTGGTGGCACAGGCCGGAATTCCTGAACACCCGTGCGTCATGGGTGCTGCCAGGCCATCCAACATAAATGTCCAGGAAGCAGCCCCGGCTGTCCACCAAGGCCTGGAGGACCACAGAATGGTAGCCCTTCCTGTTCAGGAAGCATCCTCCACTGTGCTCCGGAGCACGGATGGGGATATGGGTCCCATGCAGAGCCCCGAAGCAATTTGGGAAGCCCAGGCTGGCAAACCCCACGATGGCAGCATCCGGGTCCCCAAGCCGCACGAGCCTGTGGAGGAGCAGGGCATTGATGGCACAGATGACCTGCAGGGGAAGGACATGGGACAGCACCAGTGAGGGGTGTGCAGGGTGTGTCTGGACCTCCCCCCCTCAGGGCTCCCTCCACCCCCAGGGCTGCCCTTCCCCACAGGGCAACACCCCCCCCCCCCGTGGGTCCTCTTACCTCCATGAGGACAGCCCCGATGGTGGCCTTGCCCACGCCAAACTGCTGCCCCATGGATTGGTAGCTGTCTGGAGTGGACAGCTTCCAGACAGCGATGCCGACTCGTTTCTCGACACTGAGGGCACACCGCATGAAGGTGTTCTGGTGCCTCAGTGTGGGGGTGAGCCACTGGCAGAGCTCCAGGAATGTCTGCTGGCTCATGTGGAAATTCTGGAGCCAGCGGTCGTTGTCCCACTCGCCGAGCACCAGCCGCTCCCACCAGCTGGGGCTCATGGAGTAGCTCCACAGCTGGCGGCGTGTGCGGCAGGGTGGGAGGGGCGGAGGACAGTAAGGTCTGGGGCTGCTTCCTCCTCCCCTGGGGGCAGCTCCTCTACTGCGAATAGAAGGTCTTCAGCTGCCTCCTGCATAGCATTGAGCAGGGCAAGCACAGCTCCTGCAGGGGCGGCTGTGTGGACCTCTGGCTGCTGCTGCTGCTGCTGCTGCTGGGGGTCCATACTGCTTCGATGGGTGTGCGTGCCTGTGGCTCTGAAGACCATGTGCTGTGCAGGCTGAGTTTGTCTTGGAGGGGCCCTTTAAGGGAGTGGCTAGCTGTTGCCCCGGAAGTGCTATTCCGCCCTGTGACCCTGTCTGCAGCTGTTCCTGGCACCCTTATTTCGATGGGTGCTGCTTTGGCGTGTAGACGCTCCCCTGCAGCGCCTACTTCGATGTGGTGCTGCCCAATGTCGATGTTGAACGTCGACGGCACCAGCCCTGGAGGATTTGTAGACTCTATTCATCAAAATAGCTTATTTCGATGTCGCTACATCGAAATAAGCTATTTCGATGTAGCATACACGTGTAGACGTAGCTTGTATTTCTCTATACTGTTAGAGTACTAGTTGTGAACAACATAACACATTTTTCAGAGAACCCTCCAGATCTTTGGGATGGATGAAGGAGGGCGTGGGTGTCCATTCAGAATTCCTTACTTAAATCAGCTTGAACATTTCCACATTATGAGGGTTGTTTTTCTTTTAATATAATAGAAGGTTTGGAGGTTTCTCTGAGAATGATAAAGGAAAGTGTCTGTGACTTTAAAGCAAAAGCACTGCATTTAAATGATGAAAATACTTTCTTCACAGTGTGAATGCCTACCCAGTGTGAATAAAAAAAAAACAAACACCGCCCTATTTCTGAGATTCCTGAAAGCATTATCCATGTTTTTCACTAGATGCTGTTGACCGGAGTCCTCAAAGTAAGGTCTGTGAAACACTAGGGCTACGTCTACACGTGCACCCAACTTCGAAATAGCTTATTTCGATGTTGCGACATCGAAATAGGCTATTTCGATGAATAACGTCTACACGTCCTCCAGGGCTGGCAACGTCGATGTTCAACTTCGACGTTGCTCAGCCCAACATCGAAATAGGCACAGCGAGGGAACGTCTACACGCCAAAGTAGCACACATCGAAATAAGGGAGCCAGGCACAGCTGCAGACAGGGTCACGGGGCGGACTCAACAGCAAGTCGCTCCCTTAAAGGGCCCCTCCCAGACACACTTTCATTAAACAGTGCAAGATACACAGAGCCAACAACTAGTTGCAGACCCTGTATATGCAGCACGGACCCCCAGCTGCAGCAGCAGCAGCCAGAAGCCCTGGGCTAAGGGCTGCTGCCCACGGTGACCACAGAGCCCCGCAAGGGCTGGAGAGAGAGTATCTCTCAACCCCCCAGCTGATGGCCGCCATGGAGGACCCCGCTATTTCAATGTTGCGGGACGCGGATCGTCTACACGTCCCTACTTCAATGTTGAACGTCGAAGTAGGGCGCTATTCCCATCCGCTCATGGGGTTAGCGACTTCGACGTCTCGCCACCTAACGTCGATTTCAACTTCGAAATAGCGCCCAACACGTGTAGACGTGACGGGCGCTATTTCGAAGTTACTGCCGCTACTTCGAAGTAGCGTGCACGTGTAGACGCAGCCTAGTTGTCTGCAAGGAGCTGCTGAGCTTCCTAACAGAAAATGAGGAGGGTATACCTCAGAAATTTAGAAAAAAATTGCTAGCACATTCAGAGTTCTAAGTGAAAGACGGCCAATGAAATAAACCATATTTTTACATTGTTTTAAGTTGACCTGCTATATAATTTTTTCAAAATGTTTACATCAAAGTATTTACAAAGTGTTACATGAGGCTATGGCTACACTAGCCTTCGCCTTTCGAAAGGGGGATGCTAATACAACACTTTGGGATATGCTAATGAGGCGCTGCCATGAATATTATGTAGGAATTTTAGCATTCCTAAAACCAAATAGGAATAAGGGGCTTTCAAAGACTGGGGGGTCCTTTAGAAAGGTCCCCCATCTACATGGGCGGCGTGTTCTTCAAAAGCAGCATTTTTGAATCACCACAGCTGCCATTGTGCTAATGATGTGTTGCATATTCATGGAAGCCCCTCATTAGCATATCCCAAAGTGTCTTATTGGCATCCCCCTTTCGAAAGGCAGGGGCTAGTATAGACATAGCTTAAGTGTTAAGACTATAGGACAGGTCACCAACCCCTGGCCCAGTTGCCAAGATGTCACGTAAGCTGATTTTCATTGGCACAGAAGGTGGGAGTTCAGCTCTGCCCCTCCTTCCCTATGCAGCCCAGAGCTTGCTCAAAGCCATACCACCTGTAGATTAAAAAAAGACCACCTAATGCTACCAACCACCTCCTAAATGTTAAAGCTCTGCATCTTAATTTATTTATTACTGCAACTGTTGTAAGAAGGACTATTAGGGACTTTAAAAAGTATTACTGGCACTCGGACCATACACAGAGGCAAAAAGGTCAAATTTCAGCCCTCTGTCTTGGAAAGGTTGCTGACTCTTGGTGTAGAGTACATCTTATGGACCATACATTCTAACTCCGGTTCAGGCCACTTGATTTTTCCACTACATGCACAATCAGGGCATTCTTGTGACAGCACATGCTGGTACTGCATACCGGCACCTGCTCACCAGGGTTCCTGCAGCAGGGGCTGCTGGGGTCCCTGCTATCCCTCTAGCACCCAGTTGGCTGGAAGCCAGAGCCCCTGAGGGCCCTGCAGCAGCCCAGGAGCCAGGAGTCTGTCCTGGGACTGGGAGTCAGATCCCCTGCTTGTGCCACAGCAGCAGGGGCCAGGAGCTGGAGTTCCCACCAGCCCTCTGGCAGGGGAAACCCCCAGAGAGGGGAGGCAAGGAGCCATACTGGCTCCTCTTTTTCATAAAAAAAAAAATCACTGACCATAATCCTTCCAAATAATGCTGATTAACTAGGACCCATTTATCTAACCCTTGAGAACCCAAACTACACCATATGACAGCACATTTGAAACCAAACTGTCACTTTTAAATCAGAATGGCTCCATTAAAATTAGTGGATCTGGCTTTATTTTCTTAAGACACCTCAGTTACACATGACAAATAAAATCTTGTTCCCCAGATGACTCAAAATTATATGAGTAGCTACTAAGAATAAAGCTGTAGCTGTCTTTTGTCTATCGTCATTGTTTTATGTAGCACTGAGCTAAGGTTTGTTCCTAGGCAAAACACCTTTCAATTTTATCTGGAATTTGGTGTGGGAAATGGAGTCAATGATTTTTTGGGATTACACACACTGTTCTGCAACTCTCTTCAATATGCCACCTATGATATTATCTGTACACATGCATAAATATTTTCCAGAAGTGATAAGCATATAATAATGGCTAATGGAACCATCTCCGTTTTTTCATTTTAGCCCATAAGAAACAAAAACCCAGTCCCTACCAGACTGCACTTCTGCAAGAAGAGTTTCACGGTGAATACACTCTGATATAAATCTAAGCTTTAATTGCAGTGTCATCATCTTCCTTTGTGTTCTGATGGATTTATTGTTCCCACTGTGAAAGTGAACCAAACCATGCAAAGCTAATACAACCACTCATACAGGACAAATGAAAGACACCCAAGTTAAATAGTTTCCCTAGGTGTTTTATCAGGTATCTGAAGATGATCTTTTCCAACAAGAAAAAACCATATGGCATTGAACGAGGAAAATAACCTATTTGCAAAGAGGAAACAAATATTGTCTAAAATTAATATGCAGAAGCATTAGGAGAGCAAAGCAGATATACAGTCATTTGTTTGCTTATTACCATTTAACTCTTTTTGGTTTCTCCCAATCAGATTTAATTTGAATGATCTAATAAGAAAGATTACTCTAGGGTGGAGCATTCCATGTATATTTCAAAATGATGATATATATAAAAATTGACGAAATACCTAAGGCATTGAAATCATAATTAGGTCAGGAAATGTGTCCTCTTCCCTCTCACCAAAGGAAAACATTAATATTTGGTGAAACAAATCAAAACCAAAATATTGATTTGCAAAACTGCACAGTGCCCTATGAGAGTTGTAGTTGAGGTGCTTCACTGGCCACAGTACTGATGCACCAGAGCTTCCCACTTAGCTGAACTTCTAGAGTACACCAAGGGAAAGGACGATCATGGAGGAAACCCAGCAGATAAACAGGAATGGGGCATAAAAACACTCTAAATCTCATTATCAACAGTGGCAGAATTTCCAAACTTGTTTATTAAAGATTTTTTGTCCCAAAACTTTTAAGCTACTCTTTCATTACAGTGCTCTGGTGACAGAAGTCACTAACAGAAGAGATTCCCCCACAAAACTTCTGCCAACAGAATGCAGCCACACACAAAAGCCAATCGGAAGAGCGTGCTGATCTGTTAACAGAGCGGCCAGACTTCCCAGCTGATCTCTCAACAAAACAGGCACCCAGAATCACAGTAGACAGGGCTGCCCATTTTTCTGGATGCCCTGTCTGTGAAGAGAAGGCCCTCCAGAGAATCCACACAGCTTTTTTGTGTAGACAGAATCTGTCAACAGCAGTGTTATGCCTCATGGTTGAGAGGCAGAATGCTTCTGTGAAAGTGCTGAGTTTTGTTGACAGACTGTCAACAAAACGTATTTTGTGTGTGGACATTCCACTAGTTTTGTTGACAATACTTGCTAGCGTAGCCTCAGAATTTCCAGTGTTCAGTTTGGACAGACTTTTTTTCCTCAATCAAAAAACCATTCTCTCTCTCTCTCTCTCTCTCTCTCTTTCTCTCTCTCACACACACACAAATTTCCATCAAAGATCCATGGTTTTTATTTTAGGTGCCCCTTGACTGGAAACCATTAACTATTATGGAGACCATTTAAACAGACTGAAAACTTCACAGCTTTTAAAGACAGGAAAGGAAAATCATAAATTCTAATTTGGTTGCAGGGTGTATAGGGATGTTGATGGAATGCTCCTGACCAGCAGACCTCTTCCGAGAGGTCCACAGTCCAGACACACTCTCTGGCAACAAAACTTCTTTCAACAGAAGCATGCAGTTTAGACATAGACCAAGTTACTGAAGCCTGCACCACTCTGATCTCCCTTTTGCTTATTTCTCCAACTTCCTTTCTCTTAGCTCTGGCCCACTCTCCACAGTATTTTTTCCCCATCCATTTTATGGCTGTAACACCACTTTTTAATACACTGGAACCTTCATACTACGAGTCCCTAGTCCAGGAACTTCTGTGGTTCGAACTGTGGCAGGCAGAAGAGACTCTGCACGCCAGCACTCCCATCCCCTGACAGCTGGGAGAATAGCACTGCAGTGGCATGCTTACCAGAGTTGCTTCACTGCCTGTCCCCTCGTTGCAGTGGTGTGCATGTGAGTGGCAGAGAGTGAAGAGCCATGTGTGTGCCCAAGAGTGAGGCACCAAGTAAGCACTCTTTCTCAGTGCCAGCAAATTCTTTATTCTTACACATCCTTTTTTCCAGGGTGCCTGGATTAAAGAAGTATATGCAGCCTGCTGATCTCCACATTAAAGGCTCTGCATGACTCATCTGCTCTATTCCCTATCTGCATTGCCTCCTGCTCCAAGTCGGTTTCTTTCTGTATTCCCCATCCTCCACTTTCTTGCCTATTCCAGAACTTTTGCCTGGTAGGACCCAAACAGTGGCCCAGTTAGCGTTGACTATCCATCATATTCTCCCTCCTTTGAAATACTCTTGAAAAATGCATCTGCATTTGCCTTGTTAATACTTTCCCATATAGCTTGCATACCAGTGCAGCACACCAGTGCTTTTTCCAAAGTAACCATTTTGTTCTTCAAAAACTTTTTGTAAACATACAAAAGCAAAATGGTTAGTAGCTGTGATAGTGCGGAAAGCCTTACTAATACGAACCAGGTGTAAGAGATGCTTCAATGGTTGTGAAGACCATGAAACAATAGCTTTGGTGGCAATAAATTTTCCTGTTCACGACAGTGTGTTTGCTCCAGTTTCCCCCATACCGGGTCAAATGTCACTGTATAACTACTCACTGAAATGGAGGAAAGTGAGTATCATAAGACAAAGTTCTCCACAATTTAATCTGAGTGACAGTTTGTATTGGTATTATTAGTGGAAGGCTAGGGCCATATATCATTTTCTCCCTGATTAAGTGGTAGCACATCCAAAGGAACTGAGGAGGGCACCTGAGCCCCAGTAAAACCTTTTGGTACATTCAAACCTTGGTGAGGGAAGATAGCCGCAAAGAATATGCATGTTTGTAACATTCTTCAAAATTGACAAAGAACAGTGTCTTCTTTTCACATGAGTATAATTTCTGCTGCATTGTACAGTTTATTATTGTATTAATAAAATGCATCATGCATATAGTAAAAAAATTAAATAAACCTGGTAATGGGAAAATATTGTTCATTTGTATTTTTAATACAAGTTTTAATGAGAGCTTCCTAAGCTATTGCTAGTTGAAAGAAACGGTACTATTCTAAAAAGCAGGGATGTTCAAATTCAGTAATTATTTTTAGCTTGCCAGCAATTGTTTATCTTTTGCTGACAGTTCCCAACAATACAGACACAGGCTAAGTTCTGACCACATCACATCCAGAGTTTAAGTGGTAGCACAGGAAAGCTTAAAACCTAGAGGATTTCTGGAGAAGTGGCACTATATAGGTCAAATTCATATGATAAATGTTGGCAGTATAATTACTGTTGGTCACGGTTATGATTTGCAACTAACACAGCTATGTCCACTCAGCACATCCAGTTATACTGGCAAAATTGTGGGTAAGTTGGTACAATGGGGGCAGGGAGAATATTTTTGTTAGCATAAACTGCATCCACAGTAGAAAGATTTTGCTGGTATATTATATTGATATGATTTTAACACCAAAGCCTAGACCCGGCCTCAGAGAAAGTTCAGATGCAGAAGCAGGAACAAGGAATTAGAGTTGGTTTGGTTCCAGACTTGCTCGTCCATGAGAAAGTCTTCCATTTTGATTTTATTCTTCTTCGAAATGAGAATGAAAAACTGAAATTCAAAATTCCCCTTCTAATTCAAATTCTCAAAATTAACCAGGGAGGAAGAAACCATTCTGGTTATATTTTCTATTAATTTTAATAAAAATTAAAATTTCTAATTGGTTTCTAACACTTTTGCAAATTTGGCAATTTCCCATCCTGTTTTAATTTTAAATTTACTATTATATCAAAAAATACGACTTAATTGAAGATATACTAAATTTATCAGTGAAAAAGAAAAAAAGCATAGCTGAGTTTTGGGTAAAAGGAACCAATATGAACAAGTCCGTAGGTCACTGAACTGGGGGGTCAGAAGACCTGGGTAATATTTCCAGTGCTGCCACTGACTTGCTATATGACCTGGTAAATATCTGTGCCTTTATTTCTCCTTGCTCCTTTGCTATTTAAGCTTGTATGTTCCTTGAGGAAGGAGTGTCTCATTATGTGAACGTGAAGCAAGGGACACAAAGAAACCTTAATCTTAGATGAGGTTCTAGGTGCTAACAGAGAAATAAATTACTAGTAATTACACACACAAAGTATGCTAAAAGAACATTAAAGTTGCAAAACCAAACAATAAAGGTTTCCTGTGCTATCTTATTTCAGCCTATTTAGGTATACACATTATGCTAAAGATTAACTACATAAATACATAATAAATCCCCACTCCCCTCAAAACCCTGTCCCATTCAGTGTTGAGAAATGACCTGTTCAAAGGCAAAGTAGGATTATATAGGGAATTAATCTGTTTCTTGTAGTATCCCCTGCTTTACTTGTTGCAGAGGTACTATTTCCAGATATTAGGAAAGGCAGTTCTAAATTTACCCAAAATTTGAATTCTGCCCCTCTCAACTGTAAGGAGTAACTGGATCAAGCTGGCAAATCAATACTGGGAGCAACAAGTTAAAAAAGAAATACAAGAGTGAGGTTAAAATTTGAAAATCACATATGCAGAGGTGGAGAGTGAGCAGAGAACCTTTGATTGCAACCATTGTTTTTCATATGCGTCTAAGGAGTCAGTGGATGATACCCTGAGGCATGACTTGATAAGGGACCAGAAATAGTTCCCAGGAACAGCTCAATACTCCCCAGCTTCCTCCTCTTGTTATGATAGATGACAGTCTCAGCCAGTGACAAGAGAAAGGATCTTGTGACTTTGTGGAGCTATGCAAGGGGTAGGAAGTAGATCAGTAAATGTGGTAGAAGATGATCTTGGAGGAACTGGAAAAGCATCTGCAACTAGACACACCCCACAGAGGTGTGCACCAGATCTACCTCTTGCTACTATAGGGACAGGTGTCACGAAAGTTTATAAACCATGACAGGTATGTGCCTGTGTTCACACGAAGGAGCTGCCAACTAAACACCTAATGGACTCTGGAATCAGGATGGAAGTCAGACAAGCCCATGGGGACTCCTTGGTCTCTGCAGGTAGCAATGAGTCACACATTTTATGACAGGACAAGTACTGGAATGAGGCTGAGGACTGCAGGAAAACATAAGACAGCTGGATGTAAACCTGGATAACTGGATTTTATCACTGCCTATGATTTACAGCTTCTGGGGATTCTGTGGCAATCACTGAAAGCAAACTTTTTCCAGATTGTCACTAAGTTGTATTCCTCATTTTCTCTTTTGCCTGACCTAAGATTCTGGGTCTTGACCTGCACAAATGCTGACCACTTTAAGCAGTAACTGAAGCTAATGGAAACTGTGCATCCAATACATGGAATGATATATAATAGATACTACGCAAAAGAAGTTCAGAGAAGTCTCAAATTATCACCACAATTAGTGGATAATTTTGACCTAAATTTCTTTATGCCTCAGGTCTCCTCCATCTGTAAAATGCAAATATAATAATCCATACCTCATAGAAGTCACATGCAAATGAAATATGTATATCTGCATAGCACTTGAACACTACAGTAATAAGTGTCATGGGAAAGTCCGTGATGAAACAAGTAATTTTGTCTTCTGAGCACAGTTTGAATAATTTGCTCTGGATAAGGCCTATTACCAAATGCAACAGAGAACAGTTTCTCATTTCATAAGTACAGCCAGTCTGTGTACTGAATGAGGTACAGGTGCTGTAGAAAAAGTAGTAATTAATGAAAGAAAGTGTTATAAGGCATAAGCAAAAAGCAGATGGATTGATTGAATAAGCATCTTTAATTCTTGACTCTGCAGCCTTGAAATACTTTTAAAGACAGTGTTGGATGTATAATTTGCTACACTAACACTAAACAAAATTTCTATCATGTGACTTCAGATCCACATGTGTCTTCAGTGGGGATGGAAACTTTACATAGAGGACACAGACATCTGTCATTTGAGCCCCCAGAGTAACTGAGAGCAGTACTAGGTTGCAGACAGGCCCTACAGAGGGAGGCAAAACACACTCTTCCAGTGGGTTTTACAGATATTTTTTCACCACAAAGGAAGAGTGAGACTCAGAAGTCTCAAGTTTGATTTCAGGCTCATCGGGGGATTCAAGACTCTCTTGCTCATTGTTGCTTTCCTCCCCACCAAGTCTGATGCATTCTACTCCTACTCCAATCCATCCCCTAATCCAGTCATGTCCTTTCCCACGTCTGGCTCCTCATTCCAGCATTATTTGCCTTCCTTAAACATTCCAGGTCTCCACTCGTCATATTTCTAGTCCCAGTGTTTTCCTCAAATTCTAAACATAATTTAGTCTCCCCAGTGACCCTCAGTTGTTAACTTCCACTCCCATTTCCCTGACCCAACTAGTCCCCATGGCCTCTGCCCTCTCCATAGGCCCAGGCTCAGGTGTACTTGCCTAAGCGGTCCAGCATCACCTCTTCAGACACAGTCTCCCCCACTGGTCATAATCTATCCCCTCCCACCCTAATGTACTCCCTTAGTCTGGCTCTTCTCCCATCTGCAATCAAATTGATTGCTTCTACCACCAGGCTGTATTGGCATTTGCAGGGGTGCACGAGAGATTCCTGCCATTAGTTCTGGGGTGAGAGCATGGAGTGACTTACCAAAGCTGGAAATACAGGGCTGCACCATGTCCAGTGAGCTAGAATCTTTGAGAAATTTAGCTGCTGAGATCTACCATGTCTCTACTGATCTTGCGTGAAGTGTTGTTCTTACTGAAGTTTATAATTTGGCCAAATCCTGCCAGATATTCATGGGAACAACAAAAGCACTTTTCTAACCAAAAGGACACACCCATGCAAAATTTTAAATTCTTGCTCTAAATCGTGAGGCCACTAAACCTCCTCAAAGAAAAGTACTTGAGATGGAAAAGTTTAAGTCTGGATAACTCATGAGCACCTCAAAACAGGCATTTATAATGGGAAAGGTAGGGCAGACAATGTTGCATATACTCATGTTTAATATGGGGAGAAAGGTAGAGATAATGAGCATGTGCATTGTCATCTGAAAAGATCATGAGACGTCCAGAAAGTGATTTTAAAAAATCCAAACATCCAAAACTGGCAACAATCACAAAATTGAGGACGGTAAAGAGGTAGACTTGAGAGATGTTAGCATAGAGTAGGGGTTCTTAAGAAGGGGTAGGTATGTCCCTGAGGGTATGTAAAGGTCTTCCAGGAAAAAACATCAATTCAGCTTGACATTTGCTTAGTTTTACAACAGGTTACATAAAAAGCAGTGGTGAAGTCAGTAAAAAAAATGTTTTACACTATTCTAGATATTATAACTTAAAGTGTAATATTTATTTTCCAATTGCTTTGCTTTGGAATTATAAGGATAAAGAGGAGAAAGAAATCAATTTTTCCAGTAATAGTGTGCTGTGATACTTTTGTATTTTTATGTTTCTTTTTAAAGTAGTTTAAATGAGATGAAACAGGAGGTTAACTCAAAACAAAAAAATCAGACTCCTGGAAGGCCACAGCAATTTGAAGTGATTGAGAGACACTGGCAAAGATGAGATAACTGTTCCACAAAGCTATGTCTAGACGAGAGGGTTTTGTCAGAAAAACAGACATTTTGTTGACAAAACCCATGGAGCATCCAGATTCCCAACAGAATGCACCATTTTTATGGACAGCTGTACCCCATCTGCCAAAAGGAAGAACTCCTCTGTCAACAGAGATCGGTGGACAAAAAGCTGGTCTGGATTTTCTGGTGGGCCTTCTGTCAACAGAAAGTGCTTCTGGGACACCAGGCAACCCTGTCTGCTGTGCTACCAGTTGGCTGTTTTGCCAATAGAGGGGCCAGGCAGTCCAGCTGCCCTGTCAACAGGGTGGATCACTCTTTTGATCCGCCCTGTGGTCTGGCTGTGATCTGTCAACAGAATTTTGTTTGTTCTGACAAAGCCTTCTATGGACACGTTGCTCTACTCTAGACAGAGCCTGAGAATGGATGCAGTCACTCAAGGAAGGACAGGTCAACAGACATGGAGAATAATAAGGAAAAAATTCTCATGAGCCGATGGAGGATGAAAAATTCAATCGAAAATTGATAAAATATTTTAAACCCCTTCAGACACTAAATTTTAATATGAGGTGCTTTATAAAAGAGCTTTGTGAATAAATAAGAGATATCTGTGTGGAACTGACACCAGAGTAATTGTTTGAAAAGGTAATGAATGTAAAGGATATTACATAGAAAGGTTTAAATTTTCTCAGTGTGCCAGACCTGAGAGGTGAGAAACTGTTAGCTGGTGGCCGGGTAATGTGCGGTGAGGTACTCCCCTGGGTCCTAAACAACCCAGTTTTTTACTGTTAGAGCAGGCAGCTCCTAGCACTCTCACCTATGGCCAGGCTGTAGTAACCAAACCGTTAAAGTTCTTTTTGTTGCGCCGGCTGTGTTGCAGTGACAAAAGGATAACAGGGTCAGGCTCAGAGCTTAACTAGTTACAAGTTTATTTAAGCTACAGTTATAAGCGTGCGGTTACAAAAGGCTATTGTTTACTTCTTATATGCTAGCAAAGTACAGGTGTTAACAAGTTACGTTACAATCCAATACAAAGATATCTGTTACCATCTAACACAATGATATCTTGACACAACGACATCTAGTTACAGAGCCCTAATTCTTTAGCTGTGCACAAAAAAGTCGGAGACCTAGCATGGGTGTATCTTACCCTCTCTGCGTCTCTCGATACCAGCGTAGCCAAGCTGGATCGGTCACTCAATTCCGCGGAAAGACGAATACGAGGTTGGGCGTCCCCAGTTGTGGACCTCGGGAGGCAATCACCTGACCCGACCAGCAGGCAGTTGGTGGAATGCACTCAAAGTTAGAGTTATGCTGGGCCCACCTTTTATACCCCTTTTTGGGTTACGTATTCTCTTTCTTATCTAAGGTGCCAGATCATACTGGTCTGTCTTTGTGACGCCAGTTTGTTACAAGGGCATTTCTTACTTAGTTTGCACTTGTAAGACAGGAGATAAGCAATTTAGGAGTACAGGACATTCTTTTGTGTGGGTGGGGCACTTCCCCTTCTGGGATGGTTGTGTGTGTGCATCATATCGATCAATGCCAGCTGGGGTGATTTCTTGAGGGTCCCCCCCTTCTCATGTTGATAGTTTGGCCTGTTAGCCTTCTATCTGTACTTTCTGCTTCTCAGGGTCATGATGAGCTAGCACATCTGGGCCTCAATGAGGGCATCAACGACTGTGCTGTCAGCAGCCGTTTCCATGCCCTGTGTGCTCCTCAGTGGCGGGGGGTGGGGGGGCAGCGAGCAAGCTGGCTTGTAAGGGGGAGACTTTGTCTGGCTACAGTAGCAAGACTTTTGGGTAGAAAGAAGAGCTAAACTTAATCCCCTCCTTGATCTCCCCCTGGAAGAAAAATGTACTAAACTGGAAATATGTCGAGTGCTTTATCTTTGTACTGGTTTTCTTGTTTAGTTAATGAACAAAAATTGAGAAATGTAAGTATAGAGGACCTCTCAAAGAACCACTCAAATTAACATGGTTTGTGTGAATTAGAGTTTGCTAAAGAAAATTCATGTACTTCATAGTTTCATAATTTCTGTATGTTGAATATATGGTTCAAATTGTACTGATTAGACCTTAGACTGTTATTCTGAAGCACTGCAAACAAATCCAAGACCTCTAATAAAATGAAAACCATTCATGTGAAAGAGTGCTGGAAAAAAAAGAGGGAAAACAATAAATGAAAGTGGATTGCACCATGTGAAAAATGAATTATTATATGATAAACATACTCTAAATGTAAGATATTAGAACATTCAACATAATGCAAATGCTTTTTCTTGTTTCTAATATGTAGACACAGAACACCTTGAGCAGACCTCTGTCTATGCCTGTTTTCTGCATTTAACTTGAAAATTAAGACTCCCCGCTCAAATCTGAAAGAAAAGAGAACCTGAGTTGAAAAAAAATGCTACTTTTTCTTACAGCACTGAGGCTAAAAAGCTGGCATACACAGAATCTCTATAAAAGTGGCAGCTGTGTATCACTGTGTGAATGCATAATTTCAATAGCAAACTTTTCAAGACACACAGCAACACAGGGTGCACATTTGTGGTTATCTCCTAATCAATTCCTCTTTTATTGTTAATTTTTTCCCTCAGTTTATAGACAAAAAATCCCCCAAAAAACAGTCTCTTATGGAAGGTAATCTTAGCAATCACGAGAGTTGTTGGAAAAGGAAAAACACAAACATCAGAGCAGACCAACTTCCTGCACAGTGTAAATCCACTAAGAATAAGGGAGTTACTCTAAATATGTAACATACTGATTCTTTTTAGGAGAAAGACCAACTACTTCCCAGTACTTTATAGCTTAAAATATTTCTGTGCATCCTACATTCCTGTTATATCAAATGTGACAGACTGAGGCATTTGTTCTTCCTAGAATCAGCTTCCTTTGTACTTGGTAACTTGGAGATGGAGCCACCTCTTCTGCAAGAGTAAACACCTCTAAGCCAGACCTTATGCTATTGCAGCAGCTAGTCTCCTTGCTACTCCTATTCATTATATAATACCAGGATATTTGTAGGAGGAGCTCAATGTACACTCCTAGGCAGATGAATGATGCCCAAATGATTCTTAAACATTTTTGGAATGAATAGTTGGTACATTAATTATTTGATAATTACACCAAGTTTGCACTGATTAAAATCACCCTGCAAATTTAGGATTTCAGTATTACTCCCAAACCATTCTAGGGAAATTGTCCAATACAGAAGAGTCATTATAGAGTTATAAATTAATAGAAAAAATGGTCTGCATTTTCATTTTACATCTGTCAGTATTTTTTACCTAGAGTTGCAGCATCTTTAGGCTTTATCGGAGAAAAAAATACAGTTATCATGCTTGCCTTTAGATGTTAACAATGTATAGTTTTTATGGGTAAATATTACCGTTACCCAACTTCCCATCACTCTTCAAAACTCCTTTGTTGTATTACCTACAAACATCGTGGTAACAGCAGTCCTGGGAGAAATCTGCAATTTTACTATGGCTCCAACTGCAACAATTTCAGAATTCCCCCAGGACTAAAAACTGTTAGACTGTCAAAATACCGAGATAGCTGCCTATCACACTAACTAATAATGTCTCATGGTGTCTTTATACTTTATCCTTTGTAATCTCCATCTTTCATTGAATGTCTTATATTTCCACTGTAAACTCCAGGGATAGAAACCTTTTTGTTGTGAGTTGGTACCGTATTTTGCACAATGGGCTCCTGAAGAAGGCAGAGCTGCCAGTATCAGCATCAACACAGAGTTAAGGATGGAGAGACACAGTATTTCCTGAATTCTGTGCTGCAGCCTGCACTACTGGGCCCTCAGTCAGCAGCTGCCATTTTCTGGCCACCGACCCCCTCACCATGGAGTAAAGTGTAAAGCATAACTAGCTTCTCATCCTAGTAACACTGGCAAGTACACTTTCATGAGCTTGGTGAACCACCTCAGTACCTCCCATTGCCTTTGAAACTTAGCCACATACAATATTGCTTTCAGAAGAATAAATTTTGTTAGAGCACAGACGAACACACACAGACACACCAGAGAACAGCAGTCTATGAACTGGGCAGTATATTGACTCTATACCTGTCCTTTTAAGTGGTCTTGACTGGGAGAAGATTAAAACATAAAGATTGCTCAAAAATGGTAGAAATTGCCTCAGGGTATGTTGTCTTGATGAAATGCAATTATACATTTCTACTTACTACCCAGGCGTCATAACTTTGTGTAGCTTGCATTTTTTGTGTGTGTTGCAAATAGGAAACTAAGAATTGCAGTATCTGACCAGCTCCATGGTCCAAATAATCCAGAACACAATCTCTGACAATAGGGAGAAGAAACATGATAAACTGTCATGTAATAACTTGCCCACAAGAAAAAAAATGTTTCTGCCAACTCATCTTAAAGGTTTGATTAAGTCTTGAGGCATAAGGTTTTATACAATCATTTCTAAAATATCTGATCAGTTGTTAATTTAAAAAAGCTTGCCAGCATCACTTGGGATGTTCTCATTATCCATCTATGAATGTACAATTTAAAACAATCCTCTAAGCGCTTGTATTTAATTTTATATCATGGCAATGAGTTCCACAGGCTAATTTTACATGCAAGAAAAAAATCTCCTTTGTGAATGAACAGCCGCCCTCCATTTGGTCACTTTTCGTCCTCCCTTTCTACTCATGCAAGTGTCTAAAGTTCCTTTATCTCCAATAATAAAAGCTGGATGAAACGCTCACTGAAGGCCATGCTACACAAACACAGTTTTGTCAGTGAGACAAAGTACCTTGTCTTCTTCCTCATTCTTCTGCCCAGTATGATGACAGCAATCTGGGGTGCTGGTGCCTAGGAAGCCTACTGCAATAGAAACAAGGCCTATACATTATTAGCACCCACTCCCTTGCCTCCCTATTTAAAAAAAATAAAATAAAATAAAATAAAAACCTGCAGATTTTGTGTCTGGTAATTACTTTTGCATTACAAGCATTTTGTAGATTTTTTACTAACCCACAGGTAGTGGTGTTCTAATCATTTAACAATATTGTTTAAATCACACCAGACAACTCAGTCAAAATACACACTTATGCCTCCCTCATTCACACAACTCTCCTACTCTTCCCGGGGGGGGTGGGAGACAAAAAAAAAAAAAAAAACTTCCATACCTCTGAGACATACCATAGCGTTTATATTGCTCTTACATTTAAAGGCCCTGGTTTGGTAACAGAGTCCAATTGTCCAATGCATGTGCAGTGAAAAGAAGGCAGGTTCTGCTCCTCAAAAGCCTTTACTCTTGCAGAATTTTACATCTGCATAGATTTGAACATTAAGAGTAGGTCTACTCTTAAGAGATTAGACAGTGGTCCTCCGGCTAGCACAAGTATAAATAGTAACAGGCAGTGAGGCACTGCTTAGGCAAGTAGACACATGGTGGAATCCAAGGATGTGTACCCTATAACACTCTTTCCATTCCCGAAGCATAACCCCTCATGTCTACACTTGTTAGGGTGTAGCAGGAGGTCTTATCAGCACAGTATCCCACTGTTTCCCCAGTGCCGGACCCTTTTCTCACCATGATTAAAGAATCTGGAAGTGGGAAAAGGCTCTGGTGAGAAAGCAGGGGTGATAGTAACAAATTTCTTACAGGTACTGTTGTATCACACTGCCTCCACAATGGTGGTGGTGGGGACTGAGGTCACTTCAGCTGTGGCTGAATATGCAACCAAAACTGTTCAGGGCATTAAATAATCAGGCAGCTGACAAATCTTTGAACACACCTATGAATATCAGGCACATGTTACAGGGTGTAAACAGGAGTCTCAGTACTCATGCAACATTTGAACTGTGGCCTGATTGTTACTCAGCATAATTGGCTCCAGAAAACACTCAATAGTCAATGAATATAAACATAACAACCTCTGCCTCTAATTTCTACTCCAATTTCATTGGAGTGAGGTTTACCCAAATACATTTTTGCCCTAATAAATCTGGCTACGTCTAGATTAGAGGGATTTGTCAGCAGAAGTTTTCATTGGAAAATATCTTCCGATAAGACTTCTGTCGACAGATCATGGCCAGACTGCAAGAGTGATCTGCTCTAATGACAGACAGCCCAGCCACTTTATCGGCAAAACAGCCAACCGGAAGCATAGCACACAAGGATGCCCAGGGTCCCAGAAGCCCTTTCTGTTGACAGAAGGCCCCCTGGAATGTCCAGACTGGCTTTTTATTGAGAAACCTCTGTCAGAGACATTTTTCCTCATGGCAAGTGGGCATAACATAAGCTATGTCTAGACTCAAAGGTTTTGTTGGCAAAACAGCTGTATTGTGGGCAAAACCTGTGGTATGTACAGATTCACCAGGGCATTCTGTTGACAAAAGTGCTGCATTCTATTGCTTTACTGTAGACAGAATGCCCTGGGGAATCAGGACATGCCACAGGTTTTGCCGACAAAACACCTGTTTTGCCAACAAAACCATTGAGTCTAGACATAGCTTTTGTTAGACTCTATGGTGCCACAGGAGTATGTTTGGATATACCTTACAAATGTTCAGACTGCATATTGGATTTCTAACTCAAACCCAAAAAAGGGTAAATGAGTCATCCACTGAGATGCACATTGACACGTCAACTGTCATTCACCTTATCTATTCTATAAGTACCTCTAAAGTAGATATATCCCTTGAGAAAGTAGTTATAGCATATTAGTTACAGCATGTATTATACTGATGATCTTTTCGATGGTACTCAAGTTCCAATTTAAAAATAATTTAAGGTATTTTATATCATTGGATGTTAAATGTGACAAGGATACACACTAATGATAATGTGTAACTTTTTATTGTTTTAGTTTTGAGCGAGGTAATATAAAATGCCTGAACTTTTTTTATTTTAAATTGTATATTGTACTCACACACACACACGCACACACACACAAAGACTTTTAGGTTATGTTTAAATTTGCTTTGGAGCAATTTTTATAGCCACATTATATATGTCTGGAAATAAAGATTTATAATGCTGACAGACTCTCAACAACCTGGACTGCTATAAAAAAGTGCCCTGAAGAAATGAGAAGGTGCTATGAGGGGGATAATATCAGTGAAAACCCCCACAAAGATGTTAACAGTGGACCGATTGGTGATAATTAATAATATAACACTCTTACCACTGCACCACTCCACCACCAAGTAGATGACTTTAACAACCTAACTAAAAATGAATTATTTCAGGTGATCATGCAAACCTGTTGCCAAGGTTAACGTGATGTGTCTGTTGCAGAACAATGGTGTGTGTCAGTGCTGGAGTTATGAGTGCTCTGGAGTGTCTTCCCAGGAAGCACACAGCATTTCTAATTTTTTTTAAGTGTAAAGTTAGTCATATTCACTAGCATAAGAAAAGTACACTAGAACTCTCTGGAAAAAACTAAAAGGTAGCAAACAGAGTAGCAAGAAACCATTAATACTTTCAGTTTGGTTTTATTATGGCAAAAGATGTTAAAGTCAAACATTACTGATTTACAGAATGGGATATAGCATATACATTGTGGTGCCTCTCAGAAGCACTCCAGTGTTGTACCACATTGTATACATTTGCAGAGCCACCAGAGGAAAGAAAAAAAAAGCATAAAATTTAGAAAGTATGACCTATGAGGGAAGTTATAATAATGGGCATGTTTGGTTCTGAGAACAGACAACCAAGGGAAGACCTGACAACAGTCTTCAAATACATTAAGCACTATGACTTTAGGAGAATGGTGATCAGTTTTCCTCTACTTTAGGATAGGAAGCAACATGCAGGAAGGGAGATCCAGGTGAGGTGTTACAAAATATTTTTAACTATAGGCACAGTTATGCTGTGAATGAGGTTTTCAAGGGAAGATGTGGAATTCTCATCCATGGAGGTTTTTAAGAACAGATAAGACAAACACCTGTCAGGGAGCGGCCCTGTCTCATTACAAAGGGTATATCTGACAGTTCAAGGTCCCTTTCAGCCCCACATTGCTATGATTTCACAGGCATCAATTTCACCCACACACAGACCCTGCCCAACAAGCCTATTGCATCACTTCAGTCCCATTAAAATGCTTGAGATAGGACATTAAGAGAAACCCAATTAGAGCACAAGCTAGTGTTATGAACTTTACTCTTTGGCTATGTCTACATTGGCCAAAAACTTCGAAATGGCCATTTGCATGGCCATTTTGAAGTTTACTAATGAAGCACTGAAATACATATTCAGTGCTTCATTAGCATGTGGGCGGCCGCGGCACTTCAAAATTGACACGGTTTGCCGCCGCGCGGCTCATCCAGACGGGGGCTCCTTTTCGAAAGGACCCCGCCTACTTCGAAGTCCCCTTATTCCCACCTGCTCATAGGAATAAGGGGACTTCGAAGGAGGGGGGGACCTTTCAAAAAGGAGACCCGGCTGGACGAGCTGCACGGCGGTGAGCCGTATCAATTTCGAAGTGCCGCTGCCGCCCACATGCTAATGAAGCGCTGAATATGTATTTCAGTGCTTCATTAGTAAACTTCGAAATGGCCAGTTGCATGGCCATTTCGAAGTTTTTGGCCAGTGTAGACATGGCCTTAGAGATGTACAGAAGGGAGCACAAGTAATAGAGTCCACACCTTGTGGCACCAGGTCAGAATTACCATACACCTAGCACAAAAAGGAACATCTGCTGGATATGAATTGCAAATATGTCAACACTATCCTGCCCCACATTTTAGTCTGTTGGGTCCTATCTCAACCCCACTCATGATATTCTACATTTTTATTTTGCTCTGATCACCATGATTCCTGAGCAGTTAAAACAGGACCAATTTGTCATCAAAAATGTATTATTTTTAATCAGAAAAAAACAAGAAATTATAAACCTCATATGTTTTGGGAATTAATGTAATTTTAGGAGTGGGAGCAGTTTACTACAGGTCAAATGTTGCTTGTCATTATCATAGCATTAGTCCCATTCATTTGTATGATTAAGGGACCTGCTTCTTATCATTACTTGTATCAACTACAGTATCATATTTGTATTTTGAAATTATAGTTTGAAGGGTGCTATAGCCAATATGGACAGAAGTAGTTTTTAACTACCTGATATTGGTAAATGAAATTTATGTGTGCCTGGTTCAACCCCAAAAACTTACTTACAAAGCCTATTGATTTCATATACATTTAAAGGTAACTTATTCGCCCTTTTGAAATGAAAATGAGAAAAGGACATTTATCTTTTCACTATAAGAGTGAGTTAAAGTATGACCGATAGGTGCATGAAAGTGAACTTTCAAATATGAAGGTATTTACACTCCACAGTTCAGTATTCCGGTGAACAAGTGAGCCCAGTTAAAAAAAGTATTGACTGATCTAAGCAAACAAAAGAATATTGTTTATGGAAGCCTGCCTTCTCAAGAATTAAAGAACAAACATTATCAAGCTTTCAGATCATATGTGTGTTGGAGTTTGATCACAAGGAAAACACATGGTCAACATTAACTTTGTTAGGCAGACATTTTACATCCAAAAATATTAAACATACCTATACTATGAGATTTTTTCAACCATGAGAACGTAGGTGTTTGTTGCCCTAAGTTTATCAGGGTCTATCTGTCTCTGAGGCAATAGGGGAGTACTTGTACCCGAAGTATAATAGGCCCATTACATTTTCTCTTAACACATAGAAAAAACTTTTTTTTAAACATAATTTAGAGATGATTCTATAGAAAACTTAGACTTATAAAACTTTCCTCTCAGACAGGGAGGAAAGTCAGGACAAAATTACCTGATCTTAATCAGAAATATAAGTGCACTCAGCACTACTGCATTTACCTTGAAGGGACATATAATTGAACATAGAAAAAATTCACTGGTGGTCTCTCTGGATATAGTTGGGTACAACGATGAAGAGAAGAGCTGTGTACTGCACATGCATAGCGTTAAGAGGCAAGAGAGTACAGTATGACTTGAAACATAATAGCTGCGTCTACACGTGCACGCTACTTCGAAGTAGCGGCACTAACTTCGAAATAGCGCCCGTCACGTCTACACGCGTCGGGCGCTATTTCGAAGTTGAAATCGACGTTAGGCGGCGAGACGTCGAAGTCGCTAACCCCATGAGGGGATGGGAATAGCGCCCTACTTCGACGTTCAACATCGAAGTAGGGACATGTAGACGATCCGCGTCCCGCAACATCGAAATAGCGGGGTCCTCCATGGCGGCCATCAGCTGGGGGGTTGAGAGATACTCTCTCTCCAGCCCTTGCGGGGCTCTGTGGTCACCGTGGGCAGCAGCCCTTAGCCCAGGGCTTCTGGCTGCTGCTGCTGCAGCTGGGGGTCCGTGCTGCATATACAGGGTCTGCAACTAGTTGTTGGCTCTGTGTATCTTGCACTGTTTAATGAAAGTGTGTCTGGGAGGGGCCCTTTAAGGGAGCGACTTGCTGTTGAGTCCGCCCCGTGACCCTGTCTGCAGCTGTGCCTGGCTCCCTTATTTCGATGTGTGCTACTTTGGCGTGTAGACGTTCCCTCGCTGTGCCTATTTCGATGTTGGGCTGAGCAACGTCGAAGTTGAACATCGACGTTGCCAGCCCTGGAGGACGTGTAGACGTTATTCATCGAAATAGCCTATTTCGATGTCGCAACATCGAAATAAGCTATTTCGAAGTTGGGTGCACGTGTAGACGTAGCCAATGAGTTCAATATGGAATTCCTAAAGCATCTGCCATAGAGAATGAAATAAATAAGGTCAGTTAGTTAGAACAACGTAGTATAGGACTGGTCTCTTCCAAGTAGCTTTTCTGTCTTGTGGAAGCAATTAACAATCCTCCAGTGTTAATTCAAGGAATTTCTGAGGGAGGAAATAATATAGATCTATTACTTTTATACAAAACATTGTTCAAACTGTTTTTGGATTCAAAAGTTACTATTCCCTCTGTGCTGGTGAGCCATAGAACCGAACAATCATAGACAAAGAAAACACTGGATTGTGATACGCTAGCACATTTTTAAATTAGTGTTCACAGGATAACCCAAAGCTGATTTTGAAGCGCTTAACACCTTTCTCATTTTGCATTTTTTAAAATTTTCATTTCTGTGGAACATGTAGTTTGAAGTAGGTACATCATGTTATGGTACATTTCTATTTCTGCACCATTAGGCAGTAACCTGAAAGTCCTACTGTGCTGTTCTGCCACACTCAGAACTTACCTTAGTTTCAATGTTGTTTATGCATAATGACTGAAGAAAATGATCCAGAGGATTTAGGTCTCAAAACTGTAAACACACAAGTCGGGCCTACATGGCAGTCCTACTTGTTAGTTATATCAGCATAACTAACTCTGAGTGACGCAGTTATACTGACCCAACTCCCATGTACAAATTGCACCTCCCTTGGGACCTGACTGGTCCTTAACAAGGGAATTTGCCAGGTGAAGTTAGGTCCCCTGCCTCTAGACCCCCCCAGCCTGATGATCTTTTCTCCAGTTCCACTTCTTCCTTGCTGGTTCCGCTGCCTTTGGCCTCCTCACCTTTCCTCCCAGGGCCCCCCTTATCTATGGCCTGCCTTCTGACCCCAGATGCATCCCTCGCCCCGGGGTACAGTTACAGCACCATCTGGTCTGCTTGCACAAAGCCACTGTCCCTCCTGTTGCTGGGCTCCCCTGCAGCAGGGCTCCCAGCTGCTAGGCCTCATCCTAAACAACCCCCCAGCTGGGGCTCTCTGCTTCAGTAACATTCGTGGTTATGTCAGACCATGGACATTGCCATGCCAGAGAATCCCAGTTCTGGGAGGTCCTATGTCAGTGTGAAACTTTTCATGCTGACATAGCTGAGGCCTCTTGAAGAGGCAGATTATTTACACAGGAGCAAAACTGTCTTCCACTGGATTAAAGAGTCTTCATTCAAGCACTACAGCCACAATTTAAGTGTGAACAAGCCTTTTGGCATAGGAATAATCCAGTTACCTGTACTCGTGTGAGAAATGCCATTGAAGTCAAATATACAGAAGAGTTTGCAGGATCAGGGCTGCGGTCTTTTATGTATTTCACAGGATTATAGGAAGCATTCAAGTGGAAAAAAATAATTAATGTTTGAGAGAAAAAATTAATATATGCATTATATTTGGTTTTATTGGCAATGCAACTTTGAATTTATTCATTTAAATAAAAGGAAAGGAAAAACAGAGGCCATTAATATATAGCTATAAAATTTTAATAGCCTGAGTACTTATGAAGAAGAGAGGCTGCTATACCACATTCAACTATTCATTTCAAAGACAATATTTATTGCAATGTTTCTTTTCATATTCCTGAATAGATATGTATATTATTTGCACACATTATGAACTGAGAGCAAAAGGTATACTATGCTCTTTAAACATGGAAAAGTAGCTTGCAGAAGTATTAGAATACGTTTCAATGAGTCTGTATGTACACTAGCAAGTTATTTTGAAATATTTTTAAAAAGTAGGGGCTTTTTTGAAATGCCCAGCAAAGTGCCTATAAACACAAAAAGCACTCTTTTGAAATTAAAAATCAAAAGAATGCAGTGCTCCTTTCTAAAGTGCTCTTCCACTCCTGTTCCAGGGAGGGGGCCTTCTTTCGAAAATGCGTGTAGATGCTCCATGGGCCCTTTGGTTTTTGAAAGAGCAGTCCTCATGGCACTTGATTTTTCAAAGCCTAGCCCATTCTTTCAAAAGAGAAGGAGTCTGTGTGAATTCTGTCTTTCTAAAGAGAAGATGACTCTTTTGATCCACTTTTTTGTGCATGAATGCACTCTTTCAAAAAGAAGTTCTTTTGGAAAAGATCTTCCAGAATGCCTTCTTTCAAAACATTGCTGTAGTGTAGACGTACCTAATGTGTAAAAATACTCTTTACTTCAGACATCTGAAGCCTGTCAAAGGAATATACTACTTCCAGACTTTTGTGTCACAACTTTTTGGTGAATTTCTCTATGGCTTGGGAAATTTCCTTTGCGACATTGCACTAAAAGAGATTTAAAAATCTCCAAGTGGGAGATAGTGTGGCAGACGCACAACTTCTGTCTTTCATTATTTTGTGTGTGTGTGTGTTCAGGAATATGTGACTTCAGTACAGACAGGATAATTCCAAGGAATGATGTCCTCACACACTCTGTAAGACCTTCTTTACATTTTCATATCCTCATAACAAAAATACATTAAGGATATTCAGATTTATAAATAAGGAGAAGAAAAGGGAAAATATATCTAGAAACTTTTCATAGAAGAAACAAAAGTAATATAACTAGATGATCTAAATATTTTGTAATAAATACACACAGGTATTGAATGATAGGTATCAATTAAAATCTATATTAAACTTAATATTAACAGTAACATTTAAATGCTCCAACCTGGATTGTGGCACCACATTTTCTAAGAAATTTCGTGCTTCAAAAGAGCTACTGTATCATCCTAGAGAGTGGGAGAAAGAAAGTGTTAACGCAGTTTAATAAGAAATAAAAAAAAAAGGAAGGATAAAACAAAGAGATTAATGCCCCAGTGCTGGCAACACTTCCGCACAGTACAACTTTACATATGAGTAGTCTCACTGCTAAAAATTAATCATGGGAAACTAGAGTTTGCAAGTGGATTGCCAAGCTTACAGAAGAAGTCTGTGACAAAGCAAAGAACAAACCCAAAATCTCCCAAATTCCAGATGAATACCTTTGCTACATGACCCTCTTGTCATATGATTTTCACACTCTAAGAGATGCTATTTTGTGATATTTTCTCAGTGAAAACAGTACAGTTTGAACCTCTCTCATTTGGCACCTCCGGGACTTGACTGGTGCCAGACGAGAGAATTTGCCAGATGATGGGAAGTCAATATTGTCTAGCAGCATTACCAACGCTTCAGAGCTTTCTGGCTTTCAGTAGACATTTAGGTGTAAATTACAGCTAAATACTAGCACAGAACACTCAGAGCCAGGACTGGTGGCTGTAGATAAGCTTTATGGGACCACAGGAAAATTGGCCACACCCATGAAAAGTTGTCATCTGGCTAACTAATAACGATGCTAAGCTGTAGTGGCTAGCACAGAGACAACCAAAAGGCCTATAAGGCTGTCTAAGTCTCTCCACCAGCGGCCAGACACTGCCCCAGGTTTTACCCCGCAACCTGTGTCGATGTTCACGGGACCTGTTCCAGTGGGGTTCTACAGGGTGCATGACTGAGCTGCGCTGTTCCCAAAGAAGGACAACAGACCAAGGATCAACTGTCCACAAAAAGAGTTTATTTAACAAGAGCCGGTTTATTTTTATATTGTAATGCCTTTCTTATGTATTTTTAACCTATTTATATTTGTTTATACTATTTGTTGGCTATTCCTACAAATACAACTATAGATTCCCTTGTTCCCTGAGCCTAGCACAGGATTAGATGTGTAAAGGACTAATAGCCTTTAGTGCGTTGTGTAACATTCAACTCTATTCTAAACCCCTAAAACTTACTTTGAATCCAATGGGGTACACAACAAGGTGTTCTTCCTCGTGTGCTGCAAGGGAAAAAGATTAGAACTGTATATAGGTATTACCTTCTATTATATGTGTGTGTATATGTTACTATTTATATGTACTATTTAAATATATGTGCCAGTTTGTTTATACTGGAAACGGGCTTCCAGTAAATATGTAGGGTGTTTTAATCTAAAAAGACTACAGTGCAATTGTAACCTCAATAGGGTCCTAATACACAGCCCCCTGTGACTGCTTATGTCGCCCCCAAAGGGACCTTTACCCCGAAGGGACCTTTACCACACTGTCTCAGGTGTGTGCACCAACTACACTGCACCTTTACCCACCTGCAACTACCCTTTACCCACAGCACACCAATGCTCTTCCTTTCCTTTCGTGAAGGCAAGGGCATTCTACCCCAGGCCCAGCCTCCTAGGGGAACAAATGATTTTCAAATATGCCTTAGTGAAATTACCCTGCTGGCCAGGCGGGGGACTTCCAAAAGTAGCACTCAGGTCTCTATGCCATTTATGCACTACTACCTAAGGACTTAATATATGTATACAATTAATAATTATAGGTACTGACTCCCCAGTCTATTATTAATAGGATACTATGCCTCCTATGGCTGCCCCAGGTCTTATTGACAATGCCTAAGGTCTTAATACCCTGCAGGGGTTTTTTATAGTGGGGTTTTCCCTCTAATGGGTTATCCCCTTAATTATCTTTTACATGTATATGTGTCGGTGTGAATTGGGGTTTTCCTGATTACAGGTTATCCCCTAACGCTTCAACCTCAACGCAGGTGAGCTCTGCCTGGAAGAGGGAGCAACAGTTCTAAGTCCCTACTAAAAGCTATAATCTATACTAGTCTTCTATTGTGACTGTAAAATATAAAAGCTAGGTCAGTTACAACCGCCTCCTGTGCTTCGCAATAGAACCCAGGGAAACAGGGTTACAAAATTTAAGACGCCTGTTTAAACAATGTTTACACTTCTAGATCTGCCTTGCATATAATAACAGCAGCAAGGAATCAATACAAATAATACCACTAGCAACAACACAATAGATAAAATGAACAGTATTAAACCTAACTCCATTGTATTTAATTTAACCAATTAATTAATTAACCTAATGTCCCTAAGGTGTGTGGAGGCTCAATGTTAAATACCTATCCCTCCTGCTCTGTCTTTCCGGGCGCCGGGCCTGAGGGTCTCCGCTGGAGCTAGGAAATGAAACCCCCACGGCGCGCTTTTTTGGCAGCCGCGACAGGCAGACAGGAAAGGTGGGGAGAAGAAGAGGTGGCCAGGGGAAAAGGCCAGCGTGGTACACAAAAACCCCTGGCAGTAAAAAAAATGGCAGCGGCTCCACCGCCTGCCAGCAGAGGCCGCCGCTTGCGCGGCTCACCAGGCGGGGCACCAGCCGGCGCGCTCCGCCCGGTGAGCCTGCCTCGGGTAAAGTTCTGAGGGCTTACAGTGATTTCAGTTCAGTCACTGGACGATCCTCTTGCCAGGAGCTCTTCAAAAAGGCTTCGTAGCCGGAGCTCTTCGCAAAAAGGCTTCTGCGTCCCGCGTCGGCTGGGGTGTGTCGATTGACACGGAGGTCCGCTTCAGCTCTCCGCGTCGAACCTTCGGCTACAAGCGCGGTCCTTTTGGTCTTCCGTCTTCCGTCCGCTGTCCTCTTCCTTCGCTGTCCTCCGGCGGACTGAGGTAGCCAGGGCTGGGCTCCAGAATTTATAGAGCCAGGGCGGACCTGTTTGAACACTCGCAGGTGTCAGGTCCGCACCTGCATTGCCCCGGCAACCAAGATGCACATTCTGTATGCATATTCATGAGCATCCTAGTTGGTCCAATCCGTGCATCAGAATTTAAACCTACGCTCATGAATAATCAATAAGCTAATACATATTCATTAGCAACTGGCAACCCTAACGGCCACCGCCTATACCTTACATTACACCTATGTTACCTATACAATTTAACATTAATTTTAGAAATAAATTTCTTCATATTTTAATTCTTTTCCTAGGCGGATTGATGGGGAATACCGTTAGGCTAATAAAAATAAAACTTTTAATTTAAAAATGCTTAATACCTCGAGGCTATCTGGTGAAGGGTAGTGGAAGGCACACAAACCTCACAGCCCATGGCCAGGGACATGTTCTCTAGAGAGGAATTTACAACAACTAAGATCATGCTGGATTACTGAGTTTGCTGGATGAGAGAGTTCCAGATTAGAGAGGTTCAACCTGTAATATCACTGAGGAGAAAACTGGCTTGCTTGTTCCCTTGTCTGTGTAAGATCAGCAGGGTAAAATGAAGGAGCCAGTTGATTCCTCTCATTCACTACTTTCCTTTTATTACTTTTATCTATTTTACTGTTCTTGTCACAGAAAATTATAATGCTTGGCATAGATACTTAAAAAAAGTCATGTCCCCAGCTTTAAAATCTTGCAATATGCAAGCAGTAGCTGCATAAATAAAATCTAAAAAAAATGTCTTGTCATGAATTCACTGTAGAAAGATATTTTCCTGGGTCACATTTTTTCATGTTGCATTGAAGTAGGAAGCTGTTTCATTGAAGTTGGAAGCTGGTAATGGACTTTATTGTAGTATGGAAGTCTTCAAAGACCAAATATGAAATCCTGACCCCACTGAACTCAACATAAATCTCCCATTGGTTCAATATGATCAGGATTTAACCCCAAAGACAGTAAGTATTATGCTGTTCCCTTTTTAGCACCTGATCATGCTCACATTGAAACTGAAGATAAATTCTAAATGATTAAATGGGAGGAGGACCCAGGCCTTAATACACACTATTAAAAATTAAACAGTTAAACTAAGCTCATTTAAATACCAAAATAAAGCCAAGAATCTACTGAGAAGACAAAGGTCACATAGTTGTTACGTTCTGCTCCTCCTGCAGAGATTGCCGAGACTCAGCTAACCCTGACAGAGATGAACAAAAGACTGACTTCATTTCCTGTTGACAAAGACTTTTACTTCCTTGTTTTATGCCCCTTGTGGTCACTTTAATTTGTACCTAAATCCGCAATTTTGTGCTTCAAATACGACATGACACTAAACTAACCCTTTCCTCAGTTTGAAACAAGGAGTGAGATCGCTTCAGGATATGGTATATGAACCCCAAAGCATCATGTCTGAATGCTGCTGCTGCTGAGGAAAGACTGGCTGATTACCACACATTGCATCCAGAGTCTCTTGCTGATGTCATCTGCTTTTGAACTGGACCAGATTTTAGCTGATTATTGGTGTTTACCAATATTGTAAGAGTGTTGAATTATTTTTGTTCTACTCGATTTGCTTAGTGAAATGAAAACTAGTGTTACTCAAGACTAATAAAATGAATAGATACTAAGCTGCCATTTTTCTAGCAAAGGTGAATCAGTGGAGCCAGAAGGGATAGTGTTATAATTTGCTGCTGTTATACACCAGCAGGTAATTATAGCACACATATCAGGGCAAGTATTGTGACTCAAAAAGCATATATCTTAGTTAATAAATTTCAGGAATAATCTGGTGGTGATACAGTTTATGTACAGTCCTCAGCTCAAGGCTATTCCTAAAATCAGAATCTCTCTCTAAAGAGGGGAAAAAATACACATAATAAAAAAATATTTATTAACTACACATTTTAATTTGAATACAAGCTGTCCAATAGTAGCAAAAACATGAATATTAGTGTTAATACAGTCCATTAAAGTTTAAATCATAATAGAGATTCTAATTTGCTTAATAGTTAAGCACACACTGTGATAAGATGTCCCCTGGTCCTGCTCTGGGCCCATACCTCTCCCCCCAGCTGGAGGACTTAGGCTGCTCCCACCTTTGTTGCTCTGGGTCTCTTGGTCAGTCTCTTTCCCTTCCCTAGCCATGGCCAAGGCTGTCAGCATCACTGAGGAAGGGTAGTCCAGGCACTCTTCCCAACCCAGCTGCCTTTACAAACTCTTCCCCTTCCCCTTCCCCACTGCTTTCCTTTTTCATCCAACTTCTCTCCCACTCTCTTCACTCCTTCCTTGACTGGGACACTTTTAAACCCCGCCAGCACACCTACAATGAGATCAGCTGGCTCTCATTACTTAATTGCAGTGGCTTTCACCTGCCTGCTGAAATAGCTGTTTCCCTTCCTCCCCTAACTCAGGCTGCCAGCCTGAGGTGCTTTTCCCCCACTTCCTAAGAGTCTGCTAGCCTGACCCTGTCACAACACCTTTGCCTTTTTACCTTACTGCTGCCTGAGTTTATATATAATCACAAGCTCTGTTTTTTGGATCCTCTCCATGATGCAGCTTTGCTGATATTTCATAAATATAGGTACTTAACAGCTAGTAACAATGTAGATGTATAGACAGTATAGAACTGCTTGTTCTTAAATGTGTAAAAAGCAAAGTACATTATACAAATGGAGAACAGTTTTTGTTATCCTGAGGACCCATCCCTCTTTACCAAGTGAGACATGATGCGGTACAGTCAACTCTCACATTTTTAATTACAAGTTTAAAAATGCTTTGTGTTGTTCTTGATGAACTAGCTCCTGGAGGCATATAAATAACACACAAGTATCTCAACTTTCTTTCAACAACAAAAAATCATGTTAGTTGTTTTGGGGGGGAAATAAACTTGATAATGTAAACACTACACATCCAACCCCTAGAAAGCAAATAAAAAAAATAATCTCATGACTTTTGAGCCCATGATATTTTTGTGAACTGACTCACATACATGCATTTGGTAGCACTATATTATAACTTAATAGTAAAAGAAGCACCTGTGAGTATATTTTGGAAGCTTATATTTGTGTTTCCTGTTAAGCTAGTAAGGACTTATCATGGTTACTATGGAAGATTTTTGCAAATCTTTTTTCATTATTTACTATAGAACTGTGATTAAGATGAAAAAAGAGAACCTGCTTCCATGCATGGAAATTGATATAAAAACAAATATTTACACACAGAGAAGGCATCTTTACTTTAGGTATTTCTGTTGTGTTATGCTTTGTCTGAATTCAGAATATTTTCTGGAGCCACTCTAATGTGGCTCATTCTTACTGTTGTTGGAAACATGTACCACCACTTTCAGAAAAGCACCCTGGCTTTCTTCCCAGGGCTTTTAAGTTGGGACAGGATCCATATACAATTTAAATACAACCATCCCCACTGCAACCCCTGCTCCTACTGACAATAAACTGTGAATGTTTTTTCCTATATCAAATTCTGAATGGGGAAAATAATCTTAAGTAAACCTTACAATCTAGGTCATGTCAGCTGAAGGCCTACAGTGAATTCTGCTTGGACAGACCCCCTGTACCTGTTCAGTGGAGGACTGAGGATTTCTGAACCACCTTGATTGGTGCTGCAAATTGCAATACTCCCCTGCTGCTGGACTGGTTAGGACTGCAATCAAAGCCAGCAGAGGATGGGTAATGTTAAATCACCCCATGCTAATTAGTTGGCACAGATTAACAGACTGCCTGTTTGCTTACTTCACTAACTGTTTGAGGCCTCCTATTTGGACAATCAAGGATGTCAGCAAGTGAAATTGTGTTACATTGCGATGTGATAAAATTAGAGGTGGACAGAAGATTTCAATGTCAAAAAATAAGGGTTTTTTTAAATCTTTTTCATTATTGTTTCACTTATATTGGGCCCACTCTCAACGGCATGCACTGTCGCATCAGCCAGTGCCCTTAGCAGGAGGGGTTTATTGGACCGTCCCTGACAGCCTGGAAGTTCAGCATGATTCAAGGATTACATGACAGCTAAGTGGGAAGGAGGATGGATTGAAGCAAAAGATAAGGATTAGTCTATTACTATTATTATGTCTTGGCCTTGAGGAGTATCGCAATGTACTAGGCAACCAAAAAAGTGAAAGAGTCAATTGAAGGGCCAAAGGTTAACAATCTAAAATGGAAACACAAATAGTGGTTGCTTGAGTGAACACAACAGTCTGGTAATACTTGACTGCATAATGCTTAGCAAATTGTGATAAAATCCTTTCATTTCCCTCTATTGGTCAGATAACTTCCAATTGTCTCATCAGCCTGTCATCATTAGTCACCAAGGATGTAATCCACAAAGGTATTGATGTGTCCAAGTCCCATTTTTAGGGAGCCACAAACCCCCTTGTGAGCTGCCACCTAATCCCATAGGATCTTAATCTCACTCTGCCTAAAGCTCTTCCTCTCTGCACAAGTGCAGCAGCCTCACTCTAATTACCCCAGGGCACCTATCTTCCTAAGTGAGTCTGTGCACCGCTGTGCTGTCTCTCACTTATGCCCCATATCCTGGGCTGAAACTTATAAGGACAGTCATCTTCTCTGCCTCCATTCTCTTGCAAGCCCTACACATGGCACAGGTGACAAAACATCTATCATCCCCCAGTTCATTGATCACTAGCAAAGATACCACAAGCTGGACTTACGTAATGATCTATCTATGAGAGGCAAGGCTGCCCACAAATCCCTGTTAAGCATCTCATCTGGCTAATGGAGATGGCTTCCCAGTGAGCGTTTTGGCTTTCTGAATCATATTCTAAAAGTCTCTCTCTCCCCCTTCTTTGTAATGAGAGCCTAGCTGCCTAACTCAGGGTATTCTGTGCTACAAGCATTCTAGTGCAGAGACTTATTTTGCTGAGTAAATCCACCCCCGCGTGTGAGAGAGAGAGACAAATTCAACAGGAGAATTTTTTATCCACCTTGCTTTTTCTACACTGGGGCTTACATCATCTTAAGGAAGTCTGAGGGATGTGAAAAATTGGCACCTCTGACAGTGATATAACTAAATTGACATAAGTTTTTGGTGTGGACCAGGCCTCAGGCTTCATGGATCACAGTTTTATTCTAGTTAGTTGTGGATCCTAGCCTAAATTGCATGAGGGAATCATGGAAAAATTTGGCATTAGGAGTACCACTATTCTGAGAGTGTTTCGGTCTTCAGGACACTACCTTGGATCTATTTTTTTTTTTTTTGGTTGGGGGAAGAGGATTATGCACGAGAATTGTAAGAATGTATACATCTCTCTCTCTCTCTCTCTCTCTCTCGCTAGAGCACGGCCCACCCTGAGGGTGCTATGTTAGTACTAAAAAATTAGAACTTTAATGTACAATTTTTTCAAGCTCAAAATCAACCTTTGAAATGGATAAAAAGTTAGACTAGTCTAAGTGGTTGATTTACGTAAGGATAAATCTACAATATACATATTTATTCAGAATTTGTCCATCTCCTTGATCCTATTTTTCATTCTGCCAGTCTCAGAACCAATTTTCATCTTATTTTTCTTGTTCTATTTTTGCAGTCTTATGAAAGTTTGAGTTTATGAAGTTGTACAAAACGTCTTTCCATATCACTGAATTCCCCAAGTCTCTTGCTCTCTCATTTATTTATAAAACCCAAAACTTACAAGAAACTTTTAAAAGCAAAAAAACAAAAACTACAAAAAACAACTCTGTTTCTAATTTGTTTTTCACTTTAAGCATACCTGGCATAATGAGGAGAAAATGTTCAAGAAGCTGAAACTATCAAGCTTTACGCAGTACTCATCAGTCAAGTTCCAGCCACTCAGTTTCGGATAATTTGCATAAGGCTATAATTCAGTGGAGTGTGATTGCATGAAAAAATCAGTAAAATAATATTCACAAAAGTAACTTGAAAGCCAGTGTGATGTAGTTTGAATGAGATGCTGTAAGGATGTTAGCAGTTAGTGAAAATGTCAATTTCAAATGAGTGCTCATTCATTGTCAAAGCTATCCCACAGAAATATAATACATATATTTAACATCCCAGGTCCTAAATATTTGGCATAATATGTCTCTCATTTTAACATTAAAGGGGCATTTAATTTTAGGCCTTTATGTAATTTCATAAATAAACTATAAATTGCAAAAGAGCTAATGTGTTCATGACATTCCAGAAAAGAACCAGGAGCAGGCACTTGAACCATCTACTCACTGCTTTCTTTCCTTGTGCTTCATTTTGTGCCTGTAAAATATTAGTGAAAAATAGGTTTTCCATTTGTCCTGAGACCTCCTGGATAATCCATCTCTTCTGAAAATAATCTCCCTTAAAAACAAAATGAGATTTGGATTCTCAAATATAGCCCACACAATGATATATCAACAAGCACAGTCCTACCTCTGCTTATCAGAATTGTCACTTCCACTCATCCTGGCTAAGCACATAACAAAACAGAAGGATTTTTTTCCTGATTTTGCTGAGCACTCTGTGTGTGCTCATTCTCCCTGCTCCATACTTGCAGCTCTGGAATCACCTCCATTCCCACTTGCCTCATGTCTTCCATTTCCCTTTTTGGCATAGGTGGTGTGCCCGTCATTTACCCCATTCTGTCTGAGCCCGGGTTCCCTCTTTCCTCCATGCCAGGCTTGCCACCCTCTACCCCATACAAGAGTTACCATCTTTCCCCTGCATCAGGGATTCTGTATGACCTAATTCCGCCACGGATCCATACCAGGTGTGCTCTGTTCCCCCCCGGTGCCGTCTCCACCCATTCTTGGGTCCTTCGGTTCCCCATACCCATGGTAAGGGCCCTGTACGTGAACCCTCATTGCCATCTACCCTTCTTTTCTCACTTCTTCCCTGTGACAGGGTCTCTGTCGGTCCTCACCCTACTTCCTCTTCTACCCATGATAGGCATCCTGTGCACCCTCTTCAGCCTTCCGCACTTACCAGCATCTCCCAATGTCTTACCCAGCAGGGGTTCTGTGTCCCTCATTTCCCTCTTAACAAGATTACCAGTTTTTCCTGCATTCCCCCCAACACCACAGACTGTGGGCACAATCCTATTCTCCCCCTTCACATCCATGCCCCTCCCCTTTTTCCTCAATTATTTTGCTCCCTCTCTTCAAGATAAGTCTGTCACAAGTACCTACATGTTAGACTATTCAGAGGGTGAGCAGAGACGGGGTATTTTTGTGCTGGAAGGCATTAACCACTGGTTTGATCTGTAGAGAATTGCTTACAGCTGTGGCTATCCTAAAGAGCTGGTAGGTATTCAAGAGCTCCTCCTTGTGCCCTGCACCATTTTTCAGCTTTCTGATTTTTTCCCTGCTAGCATCAATTGGGTGCTGAGTATCTGCAGCTCCCCATGAAGTCTGTGGAAGTGGAGATGCTCAGCATCTCTCCAGTTTGATCCATGGATTTAATATTAAATGCAAAGTCCTTTTTATTAATGAGGAGAATAGCGTTATAAAATAATCTTAAAAGCATTTATATCTCATCTGTTTGCTTAGGAATTCTGAGGTTCTTCTGCTAGTGAGGACAACATTTGTTAGGAACATCTTTGGGTCCCACAAAATCAGACTACTTCACAAGTTTTTAAATTAATTTAATGTGTTCTCCTCTCCCACTTGCAACACCTCTTTGAAGTAGGGAAATACTAGTATATGCATTTTATAGCTGGGAAAATATAGAAATTAAGTGGCTTGTCCAAGGTCATACATCAGTTTGTTGCAAAAAGCAGGGAAAGGAACCCAGTTTTCCAGTCTCACAGGAGTACCTTAATCACTGGACTTTTAGAAGAGATGTTGCAACTCTTCTGTGATTCAGAATCACATGAAATCCCAACATGAGCAGCACTAGGAAACAAAGAAATATTAGGAAATAATTTAGTGTATGTGTAGCTTTGTTTTAATGGTATTTAAACAGCAGGAAACAAAGAGCAGAAACTATCACAGCATGTCTGACCACCATTAAGTAACCTGCGGAATGTCAGTTTTTCATGTCGCATAGTTTGGCTACTGCTGTTAATGGCATTTAAAGTTTCCAAGCAGTCACATACTACTGAGAGGACAAAATCTCACATTCTTCAAGGAATATAACTAACAGTACTGCTTTTTAAATGTGACACTCCAGGATGGTATTTCAGTGAGTAAGTAAGTATACATCGACATCACTCAAATGGTGTTTCAGTAAGTAATAAATTTGTCCCCAAATGCCCATTTCTACACTACAGGATAGCAGTTATGGGTATTCCTATAAATCCTTAAAGAGAAAAAGGTATGGGGTTGGATATATTGTTGCAGGAGTCGTGAAAGCACCTTGTTATTGGAAAGGGCAGGAGACACAGAACTAATAGGAAGAGCCAAAGAAGCAGATAATGGCAGGATCATAACACAGACAATACCATAAATTGTCTGTGTGCAAGACATTAATCTTTAGAAAGATGCTGCAGCATGCCTTATAGATGATGATAAGTTATCCAAAGTAATCTTTGCAGTGTCTTGTGTTGCATATATGCCATATTAACAAGGAACACATTGGGTTCTTTCTCCTCACCTCAGCAAGTTTAATTGATATCATGCCAGATTCTCAGTTTGTTACTGCTGATGAAGTCTAATGTTTCAGTGCTAATGTGTTATCTCAAGAAAAGACACTATTTAGAATATAGATGTGACAAACTGTCTCAAATTGACATAAACTACCATATTTAGGATTCATGTTCTTTCCTGTTAAAGTAAAACATTCCATCAGCTGTACTGAATGGGGAGCTATAATGACATTAATTGTCCCATCAGAATAAATTGCAGGATATTGCAGAGGATACAAAACAGATCATGTTTCCTATGGAATTAAGGATCCATCTACATTTGCAGGGCCTTTTTTGTGTTTGTTTGTTTGTTTTCCACTGTCAGTTTCACTGGTGATAGGGAATGAATAAAAGAAAAGCGCTTGTTTGTGTATTCACCTACTTCCCCAGACATCAGAGAGTGTTTATATTTGCAGCACTTCCATGGCTGATGAGAACTGTGCCTCCAGGGTAGTTATCCCACAGTTAAGCTTTCCGAGGAAAACAAGGAGGGAGGGAGGTGATTTCAGAGCATTCTGGGTTACTGCATAGCCCCCTCTCCCCAAACAGTAGCTCAGCATTGCTTCAAGCAGGGGGTCATTTGTTTATGGAACAGAGGGTAAGTGAGCCCTTGCCAAGAAAATAGGGATGGGAATTTCAAAGTTCTCAGGTCATTACAGGGGAGGGGCGGATGTCTGTTTAGCTGGCAGCAGAGGTACTGATTAGAATGGTCACCTAGGCTCTGTGACAGGGGAGCTGGAACAATTTGTTGTACTGGGGGTGCTGAGAGCTACTGAAGTACACTGTAAACCTTGAATATAAAGGAAACAACTTCAAATCAGGGGGTGCTGCAGTAACCCCCAACCCCCAACACCCTTAGTTCCAGCACTTATGCATGGTGGGATATCCTGCAGAAGCTAACAGTTTTGTAAACTACTGGCCCATATGCACTTGGACATAACTGCAAAAGTGTCATTAGTAAGAGCTGTCTATACACGTGTCCTGGAGGTGGTTTTCTTTTGGCGGTGAAATTTCTGAGTTTCACTGCAAATAGTCATTGGCAAGTTTAGATGCTTGCAAGGTTTCCCACAAAAAAGGGATTTTTCCCCCTCTTGAAATGGCAAGTGTAGATATGCCCTAATGTAGCCTGTGCCCCAGCTACCCATTAATGTCAATATCTGGTACAATTTTATTCTCAATGTAAAAAGGAAAGTAGTAGACTTTTCCATAGAAATTTGATGTTCACTTTGCAAGTAATTCATGTGATATTTTTTTCCTGGACTAAGCCTAAACAAATTGTATGACATTTACTATTTTTCAAGGACCACTTAAATCTTTAAAATATAACAGTGGCACTAGTCAGTACTGAATCTCTGGAGAAATAGCAAATCTGAAGAGATCAAAAGCATGTCACTCTCACAGTCAGGAATTGGCTGAATAAAAGATATTCCTTCACCAGCTTGTTTTTCTAACGATGTAATGTTATGGATAGAACCATGGCCACCTTTCTGAAGATAGCAAATAATGATTAATGAGTCATTCATGTACATAGCTGTGAATCATCCTTTGTATGTTTTATAGTTTATTACTTGCAGATGAGTAATTCTGCCACTAAAGTAAATGGAGTTGCATCATTGTAAAACTAATGTCAAAGAAAAGAGAATCCAGCACCCACATAGGTTAGTAGAGAGACTCAGTTTTTCCAACACTGGTGTAAAGCAGTAATGATACATCAGGACACGACACGTATTTAGACAAACAGGGGACAGTCATAGACACTGAGGAACAATCTCATGGTTAGGGCTTTCATTGCTGATTGCAACTCCAGCTTTCATTGGGAAACCTACCTCCAGGCACCTGTTCCTGTCCCTGACTCCTTTCAAGGCTATCCAGCCTCAGACTTGCATTAATTGTCTGCCTCCAACATTTTGTCTTGCTGTGTGCTACGTCACTTAACTGCAGCATTTCATGAAACATCTCCTTCCTATGACTGGACCAACACCTTCTCTAAAAAAGCACTCTGCCAGCATGGGGGAGTGTATCTTCAAGGGCATGTCTGCAGAAGCCAAAGAAACAGTGAACAGAGACAGTATTGTGAGTGAGCTCACTGTTGGGAATCACAAAAGTTATACACACACACCTCTTTCTCACTGTCCTTTGGCTAGCACACAGGTTGGTTTGAACACCAATTATGGTGAGTTCACAAAGGGGGTGTGGGTGTAGAGGGAAGAAGGCAATGGGAATGGGCAAGAAGGGAGAAGGCTAGTTGGCGAAGGGGTTTTCTACCAGAATCTAGGGAGACTATTCCAAATATTGGTACCCTTTTCCACGGGCTAGGATAATCAAACCTGACTTCCTCAATCCTTACAGTAGCGCAGGATGCAAAGCTGTATCTTCTGTGTGTGTGTAACTTCATACCAGCTTTGTATGCTGCTTGCCTCTCTTCTGCTTTAGTCCCCGCAGAAATAATTACCCAGTGGTGTGGCAGAGTTTCCTGTAGTGGGGGAAGAAATAATGTCACTTCACAGGAGCTTTTGGGAGAGGATTGAAGAACACCTTCAGGAAAGCATCCTAGACATCTTTATGGAGTATTCGTGGGACATCTCTGTGCATATTTCTACTGTGTCCCCTGTGCCTAGATGGACAGGCCCTGCTGCTAGTTTCTATGCCTTACCCCTCCTCTAACATATAACAAAGTACATGAGAGCTCACATAGAAATACATAGACGGATGATTCACCAATTGTAGTGCATTGTAAAGACAACAGAATTTTTTTTTCAACGATAGATTTTTTTCATCAAAAAGAAAAATTATGTATATAGGTGTGCATATATAAATGCATATATACTCTAGTAACTGTTCTGTAAAACAGGAATACTTGACTCTTTTATACTTTCTTAAAATACACCAACAAATATTCCTCTTCAGCAAAATTAGAAATAATGCTTTTTCCCCATTTGGCAAAATGTTGCATGTATTACTTCAAAGGAAAGTTCTCCCATTCAGGAAAATAGATGGTTTACCATTTTCATCATAAACACGCTGATTCAAAAACAACTAATTCTAAATGCAAATGCATATATGCAAAAAAAAAAAAAAAGAAGTTCAGAAAGTTTGAGAACAAAGAAATGAATTTAAAGGTATTAAAGAGTTCCTGAAATGGACTGCATAAAACTGGGTCAAGTGGTAAGGAGGTGCTCATGCTATAATATTAACGTCACATAAAATTAACTGTATGATGAAATTCATAATATCTACTAAGGGTTTTTTCCCCCTTAAGATGAGAAGATAACTTCTAGTAGCTACGTCTACATGGGGATGCTACATTGAAATGGCCCTATTTCAGAATAGAGTGTCTATAGACAATAAAGACCATTTCAAAATAGATGAGTGCTATTTGAAAATGTACTTTGTGTGTAGCTGTGCTATTTCTGAATAAGCTATTCTGAAATACCTCTTCTGGAATCATTTTTTCAGTAATAATGCTGCATGTGGATATTGCTAAGCTGTGGTCATGCCTACATCAGCAAGATCTTTCAGAAAAGCTGGAGCTCTTTTGAAAGATCCTGAAGACCATTTAATCACAAAATGTGTTCTTTCGAAAGTAAATCAAAGAAAGTAGCTCTTCTTTCATAGGTATTCTTCAGGTCCCAGAACAGGAAGAGTCTTTTAAAAGAAAATGTGTAGATGCTCTGTGGTCTGTATTTTTTTTTCCAAAGAGGACTCCTCCATGGTGCAGGATGGCTGTGTCTCCAGCCTAGGGAAAGAGCTGCTGGTGAGACTCAGCACTGCAAGCTACATGTGTGGGAAGAAGGTGTGGGGTGTACCAAACCCAGAAGATGTCCCACCTATGCGGAGACCCTTCAGTGCCCTTGATTCCCCAGGGCTGCTGGGTCATGGAACAGGGTGGCAGGTGGTGTGATCCCCATTGGGGGTCGGGAGAGTCACAGTCCTTGGGGCTAAGCTGTGGACTGTCTTCCTCTACCCTTCCATCCTTACAGCTGTGCCATCCAAGGGCCAGGTGAGCCCTTTCCACTCTGTGGAGTGAAGGCTGAGGCACCCCACCACTTGGAGCTTCTGGGATGGCTCCAGAGGTGCCAGAGCACCTGGTGGGGGCACAGACAGGACCCCAGGGAGAAGACCTGCATGGGGTTGCCCACTGGAGGAATTGGAGGACAGCCACAGGCACTGTGGCCAGCAGGCCGACACAACATCAATGAGGTCCACATCAGGGAGTTGCCAAGGATCTATTTGCCTCTGCAAAGAGCTTCTGGTCCATGCACCGTGTCTTCTCTGCCATGATCAGTTCAGCAAGCTTCATCAGCATGAGCAGGGAGGGGGTGTTTGGGAGGGGCCCTTTAAGTGAGCATGTGGCCAGGGCTCCTAGAAGAGCTTGCTGGCCATCCAACCCCATCCGAGGCATCTCTTTCTCCATTCTTTCTAAAGAGCAGCCAGGGTTGTGTGGCCACTCTCTTTTGAAAGAGCAGATCGATCTTTCAATCCACTTTTTGTGTGTGGACACGCTCTTTTGAAAGACAAACTTCCAGCGGATCCCTTCCAGAAGATCTAAAGCTAAAGCCTGTGGGAAATTCAGTTTGCACAAGTTCTAAGTCAGAAAACAAGTTAATAAACTTATTCTTCAGGAAGGTAAACATAATTCCTGAAATCATATCATACAAGTACACATAAAGCCCTGGGAATTATGGTAGCTAAAGAAAAGAACTGCATTCCTACGAAAGCTTATGATACTCAATTAGATTGGAATGTGCTCAGGTGAGTTTAATTTTGGTTGAGATTTTGGAAAATAAATCTCACAACTTCACACAAAATTAACTGTCTCATGGAGCTGGTGGTTTGTGAATGACATGATGATGATTTGCACAGAGCACTTGTGTTTTCAGTACTTATGAGTAATGTCTTCACTGTTTGTTCCTCCAAGTCACCTGCTGATAGATCTTCTGTACACACATGTACTAGCTTCTTCCAGGTCCTGGGGGTGCACAATTCTACCCTGCCCCACCGCAGGCCCTACCCTGCCTCTTACCATCACTGCTACACCTCCACCTCTCCTCATTTCACCCTAGCCCTGCTCCTCCCCATTGGTGCCTCCTATACACTACAGAAAGGCAGATCCTGCAGATGGGAGGCACTGGCAGGGCATTAGAGGAGATGATTTGCATGCCCACAGGCAAAGAATAGTCAGTGGGAGTGAGGGAGGGAGAGTAAGAAAGAGAGAAAGCTGGTGGGAGCTAAGCACCCACAAATATTTTCCTTGGAATACTCCAGAGCTAGAGCAGTAATTGACAGAAATCCTTCCAATCCACAGGTATGAATACCTGAGGAGAATTGTTGTGGATTAGAGTGGGAATCCTGATACAGATTTTGTATCTACACATGACTGTGCAGCATACGCTTACCCAAAATGGAGTAGCCATCAGCCAGCTTCCAAGCTCCTCTTTGGCTCCCTGAACCATGCAGCAGTGTGCTAAGTATTCTGGGATTTGTAATCTCCAGCATATTGGGAAAAAGGTAGTAAATTACAACTCACATAAGGGATTAAACTAAGCACCATTTTGGAAGCGTGGTTGTTCTTTAATTGAGCAGGCATCAAGGGCTGGAAGTATTAGAGCATCAGCAACTGTACAGGACTATCTGTGAAGTGTGGTATTGCATAGAAAGGGCCCAGAGTTGTAGCTTCCCTGCCTGGAACAGGGAAGGAGATATGGCAAAGGAAGAATGGGCAGCAGGGCCAGAGGTGTCAAGAGAGAACTGGGGTTGGGATTGCAGTTGGCAGCTGACACAGGTCTGTGTCACAGCTGCTCAATGTCCTTTGATGTTTCTTTGAGACCTTCAAATCCATGAATGCAGGTATCTGCATATGTGGATAGCTGCAGCCAATTTTTTGCTGATTGTCCGTCAGATGCAGAGACACTTCTTTGTATCTGTACAGGGTTCTACCTATGCAGTACTAGAATAGGCTGTGGAATTTCTGAAAGGGCTGATAAACCCCAGGATGAAGTAGATGTATGCCTTCATCCTCATCTAGAAAATGTAGTTAAGTGGGAAAGTAAGTCAATTTGCCTAACGTCATACAGCAACTACCAGTCAAAGGGCAGAATACACATCTTCTGGCTCACACATTTAGGCCTATGACATTATACTAGAATGCTGCCCAATACAGTATTCATTCTTTCTGTGTTTCAGATTTTCTGAAAAGTGGGCAGATGAGGCCATCAATGATACCCAGGTGGACCTCATCGCTTTAAACGCACCCCATAGATATCTCCCTTTTTCCTGGGGTATAATGCTGGGTTATGTGTGTGTTTTCAGTATACATACTCTCTCAATAAAAGACACATTTAATGCAATTCACATGTGGTCTGAAAAGGCAAGCAAGGGTCTGTACCTTATGAAAAGGCACCATAATTGCTTCATGGGAAGAAGATCCAACAGGTAGAGCTGCTGTGCTGGCATGGAAGACTACAGATTCACATTTAGGAATGTCCAGTGGTCCCAGCACCTCACGACACTGAGGAACAGGTACTGTGGCTGCTATTCACAGTTTGAAATCATAGATTGGGGGAGCAGAGGACCTGAATTCTGACTAGAGGGTAGATTTCATCTCTGAATTTCGCTCACATAGACCCTCACTACCATGCAGGTAAAGTAAATTTCACCCATATAAACAGCAATTTTGTACAGCTAAACCCATACAGAAATAACTTGTGTTGTACAGCAACGTATCATTAGAACACTATTGCATTTGACTCTGAATTTGCCTTAACACTGAGAGGCACCTGCACAGCATAAGCAAGAGGGAAATTAGTCTAAAGTAGGAGCCCAACACTTAGAGCTTTTGAAAAGATAAATATGCTCTAAGCTAGTTATATCTGTAAACCAAGCACAGGATTAATTTTATGTCAGCAAATTACTGTTTTTAACAAGGTATACAAGGCATGGAACCATGTAATTGCTCTACACTTGAAATATGCTCTCCCTCAAATAGAGGTAATGAAGTTAGCTGGAGGTGCAGTACAGGAGGAGGGGGCAGAAATCCTCACTTCTTATCTGTTCAATGACTTGTTCTTTATAGGTGGCTGGTTGGAAAATTAGCAGCCATTATTTTCTGCAGTGATAAATCCTAATATTTGAAGAAAGCAAGAACAGATGGATTGCAGTTCATTGCCACTTGCCACAGTACAATGAAGATTTAATCTTTATGATGAGCAATTCACTTCTCTACATGACTGCTGTATTGGTTTTTAATATAAAGTATCATCAGTCCATTTTTAAATCAGGTAGCAACTTAGTTTCCTGCAGTTCTCCAATATAAAGTTATTTTTAATTTTTGTTGCTACTGCAATTTCAATTAATTGAAGGCATTTTAGCATTAGCTATGTTTAGCATGCAAGTGGTAAAAGCAGAGGAAAGGAGGAATTTTAGAATTACCACAAATGTGCACCTGTGTTATTATTCACACAGTACTATTTTCCAGACACTCAATAAAAGACAAAATATACCTTCAGGTCACAGCTTTCCCGGGTGTTTTTTTCTTTATTTTGCAAAAATATTTTAAGATATTTTGAGCAATATTTTCAACTGTTTTCATTGGCTGGGGGACACAAAGGCATTGACAGTGGTCCCTGAGTCTGTGGCTGGTCCAAAACTGACATACTTTCAGAGTATCCTTGAGTCTATTTTAAAACACATAAGCTGGTTCTAGCCCCCGAGGATCATAAGTCAACTAGATATTGCTGGAGTACAGTAGAACTCCTGTCATAACCGTGTGGAGCAGTGGAGCAGCATTGCCACATCAGTTCAAAGGGCTCAGAGCTTCAGATGGAACCACTTCTGAAGTAGCAGTGGTGGTGGCCAGCACTCCAGGCCCCTTTCAACCTCTGGGCCCCAAGACATTTGCCACTGTTGTCCACCCCATTGGCGGGCCCGATCTTATTTGTTTTCCAGTGCAAATTTCTCTATACAGAACCATTGCCGACCATGAGGAAAAGTTGTTTAGTTCCTGTTGTGTAAAAATAATCACATTCTTCTAACATGAAACCAGGATAGTACAAGCAGAAGAGTGTCCTGAAATGTAGTCATTTCTGTCTCTCCCTTTCTCCATTAGTTTCACTGTATAGCTTCTACCAGACACTTTCCCCAACTTCCCTTCTACCTGACTTCTCGCAGGAGTTTTAAGGAAAAATGTCTGCACAGAAGTCCTGCTATACCCTAGATGTCCCTCTTTATCATTATTGCCTACTCTAACAAGAACAATGGCACAGAATACTAGGCACTTTTTCTTCTATTTTTTCAGTTCTATCTTATATGGTCCAATATTTTCAGCTAATCTTACTGCATGCAATTTTTGGTGATGTTATCTATTCATATTGGCTATGTCTACACGTGCAGCCAACATCGAAATAGCTTATTTCGATGTTGCGACATCGAAATAGGCTATTTCGATCAATAACGTCTACACGTCCTCCAGGGCCAGCAACGTCGATGTTCAACTTCGACGTTGCTCAGCCCAACATCGAAATAGGCGCAGCGAGGGAACGTCTACACGTCAAAGTAGCACACATCGAAATAGGGATGCCAGGCACAGCTGCAGACAGGGTCACAGGGCGGACTCAACAGCAAGCCGCTCCCTTAAAGGGCCCCTCCCAGACACAGTTGCACTAAACAACACGAGATACACAGAGCTGACAACTGGTTGCAGACCCTGTGCCTGCAGCATAGATCCCCAGCTGCCGCAGAAGCAGCCAGAAGCCCTGGGCTAAGGACTGCTGCCCACGGTGACCATAGAGCCCCGCAGGGGCTGGAGAGAGAGCATCTCTCAACCCCCTAGCTGATGGCCGCCATGGAGGACCCAGCAATTTCGACGTTGCGGGACGCGGATCGTCTACATGGTCCCTACTTCGACGTTGAACGTCGAAGTAGGGCGCTATTCCTATCTCCTCATGAGGTTAGCGACTTCGACGTCTCGCCACCTAACGTCGAAGTTAACTTCGAAATAGCGCCCGACGCGTGTAGACGCGACGGGCGCTATTTCGAAGTTCGTGCCGCTACTTCGAAGTAGCGTGCACGTGTAGACACAGCTATTATTTGGGACCTTTGTAAAATAACGTTACTTCTGTCAGAAATGTTGTACTGGTGAGCTACTGAATGCAGGTATGAAAGGGTGACCATTTGTCCTCTCTTTGAGAAAAAAAAATCCCTTAATTTTGAATGTAAATTTTCCATGGCCTACATCCAATAAAGAACTATTAAAGCACTGGTGTTCCAGTTTTTTTTTCCATTTGCTGTCCCTTAAAAATTCTCAGCTGAGGTGCAGAATCCTTTGGAAATCCTAGACCTACTCTACTTACCCTTGAGGTCTATGGATCTCTCGTTGAAAGCCATTTCATACACAATGATACAAAAATGATGGTGGAGTTGTATCCATGAAAAAATATTTTGTACACTTATCTTAGTTCCTTAAAATGTGGATTATTGTCTTAGTATAAAGCAACTGTAAAGGAATTAAATGGCTGGAGAACTGATACATCTGGGGCTCCTGGGGACTTCAGAGCCTAAACAACAGATTTAAAAGGAAGAAATAGGAATGAAGAGGTAGATGGTATGAACGCTTTTTTCAGCCAGAGTAACTGGAATCAAACAGTAACTGAAATTCAATTTCAAACAAACTGTCCAGCAAACTCACTTACCCAAAAGCGCTCACCTGATTTGTTCAGCAGGAGTTCACCTTCTGTCCCTCTCAGACTCCTCTTTCAGCAGTCTGATCCCCTCCAGCAAAAGTGAGTGTTATAATGGTGTGGTTGTGCTTCCCCCCTGAGTCAGAGGGGGACTGCACCACCTCGCTTCTTTTTTTGAGTCTTCTGCCTATCACCAGAGGCATTAATAAAGGCATTAGCATCCTGACAGATCTAACAGGGTTGACAGCTAACCATTTAAAGCCCATAGACCCTTCAACCAGGGCTGCACCCACCTTAAACTATAGCTTTGGAGCCCATGTGGCAATGTCCGGTGCCAGCTCAGGCATTAAGAAGTTCCAAGTCAATCAGCCCAGGATGGAGTCACCATAGTAGACAACTAGCTCTCTGGAGGTAGAGCAAGAGTAAAGACAGAAGTCACTCAGCTCCAGTCTCTTGGTGCAGTCCAGGAGTCAACTCTCTGTGGGCTCTTGTTACAGAGCTAGTGCGAATCCAGGAGTCAATCAGTTCCGGCCTCTTGTTGCAGAGCCCTATTCTGTTGATTCAGAGTGCACACAGCCGTCAATTAGTCCTGTGGTCTTGTAGCCAAACCAGATAAAAACACCTGTAGTCAGTTCATTCTGGGTTTGATATGGAGATAGGATACCGCAGGAGTCAGGGGTTCTACCTTTGGTGGTTGACCACTCAATGCAGACTACCGTAGCTGGCAGGGGGACAATTCCACCCCTGGTGCAATGGCAGGTGAGGTCTGGGACCACCCTTGTTGACCAGACACTGACCCAGCGTCCTAACATTGCCATAGTCATCTGACACTAAATCTGCAGGGATTCCAACTGCAACACATTGACTGTGCCTCTGGTAGAGCCGTAGCTAACCTAAGTCTGGCTATCCTTGGGCCACCACTTCTCCTCCACTTAAGGTGTACTGGCATCAGTGAGGTATCCTTCAGCTCTTCAGGAAACATGGGCCACCACAGCCCATGGCAAAAGTATGTTCCCCTGTAGGTTAGGCATCACTGAGCACAGCTGCAGGCTGAATGGCCAGGAACAAACAGAATCCATCTGCCTCTTTCAGTCTGTCCACCGAATGGCTGTCCCGGTGCTTTATATTTCCTGTCCTGGTTGCATACTGCTGGTGGGAGGGATGAGGGAGACCTAGTTCTGCCCATTTGGATAAGGAAGGTGGTTCCTCCTTCTCTGGCAAGAAGGGTGACCACACTACTTCAATACAGGGAAGTAATGTGTATCTGATTTTCCTGGTCCTCCCTAGGATAATATTATAGTTTGGGTTTTCTGTTTATACCCTAAAAGGGAGAGAAACTTTTCTTTTCAGATTAAGCCCTGGAAGGGAACAAGTCGAGAGTTTTACCTTTTGTCTGCTTATTGATCTGGTGAGTATCATCATTACAAGAGTGCTTTTATCTGTAAATAATTAATGCACTACTGAATGCTTCTCAAGCATACATAGCATAATTCCCAGATTTTGTAGCTCCAATGAAACTCCTTGTTTTACACTGCAAAGAGAGTCCTCTGTTTAGCTCTTTATTTGACCTCCTAAAAATACTCACAGCTTGTGAGGAAAAGCACTCAGGGACACAGGCCCAGGTGCACATATTTTAGAAAAAAATGTAAATTTTCATTTTCTTTCCTTCTAAACAGAGTTTCAAACTTTTCCTCGAATCTATCATTGCACTGACCATCTTCTGAGGCAGGCTAGAAGCGTGAAACAAACTGGAAAGCAATGTAATATGAAATATAAGTTTCATTGAGATCATATTATATGAGGAATCATCTTTTGGTTTTTGTGTTCATTGAATAGATTGTTCCATTATCCTACTGAATGAAGTTGCTTGGCATAGAATTGGTGTTATTAAAACCTGATTGAGATATTCCTCAAACAGTGTTATTGATTTAGTAAATTGTGCCAACAAGAGAATACAAAATGACTTCAGAAGAAAGAAAAAAATAATTTCAGATGTTGCTAGCTCTTAGAAAAAGAAAAAGAATTATTAATGGGACATTCACATTTGGAACTACTAAGATGAGATACTTACTTTTTCAGTGGAAGGGAACTTTGGAGGTTTATTTTCAGTTAGAAAATATGGCTGTGTCTACACGTGCCCCAAACTTCGAAATGGCCATGCAAATGACCATTTCGAAGTTTACTAATGAAGCGCTGAAATGCATATTCAGCGCTTCATTAGCATGCGGACGGCAGCGGCGCTTCAAAATTGACGAGCCTTGCCGCCGCGCGGCGCATCCAGACGGGGCTCCTTTTCGAAAGGGCCCCGCCTACTTCGAAGTCCCCTTATTCCCATGAGCTCATGGGAATAAGGGGACTTCGAAGAAGGTGGCGTCCTTTCGAAAACGAGCCCCGTCTGGACGCGCCGCGCGGCGGCAAGGCTCGTCAATTTCGAAGCGCCGCTGCCGCCCGCATGCTAATGAAGCGCTGAATATGCATTTCAGCGCTTCATTAGTAAACTTCGAAATGGTCATTTGCATGGCCATTTCGAAGTTTGGGGCACGTGTAGACACAGCCTATGACTCCTTTAAACAAAAATAAGAAAAGAATGGTTACTAGGATAACATAATTTCATTTGCCAGAATCCTTAAATATGATGTGAGATATTGATTGTGCATAAAGGAAGAGGTGATGGAAGAACTGTTCATTATGAATAAGTTATCTGATAACTTTAGTTTTCTTGGTCATAATCTTACACTTTTTTCTCTATGAACTAATTATATATTTGCTTGTGTTCAATTTATACTTGACATGAGCAAAGTTTAGCCTGTGGACTGTTCATGAAGTGTTCACTTTAATTACTTGCACTGTTAAAACACATGATGTTCCTACTCCCAGGATGGAAGACTGAAATGTTAAACAGGGAGAAGTATTAATTCTGTATTTGCTATTCCTGCATGCCATATTTGAACTAGCCACATCTTGTTGAGATAAAAATGGTGACTGAGAAGCACCCATTAGGGGATATGGTAACTATATTGATCACAATTTTTACAGAAAATAACTTGTAAAGGGAAAATAAAAATCAAACAAAGAGATAACTTATCCAGTGCAAAATGAAATCCTTGCAAAAAAGTCCTCCTTGACTAACCCTAAGAACAAATATGGGAGTTTGGTAAATCCTGAAATCCACCTCACTATACGAAAATATAGAGGTGTAGTGAGGAGGCATGGCCTCCTTCTCTTGCCAATGCCAGGGAGACAACCCAACCTGAATGGAGGGTGGAGCCAAGAGGGCCACATCCCACTCAGTGGAAGCAAAGGAGTGGTACAGGAAGAAGAAGCATTAAAGGCTGGCCTTGATGCTCCATGGTGGGAGAGAGGCAAAGTCATTGTTACTTAAGATGTTAAGCTGAAACTCTGGAGAAGGATAAGGCTGTGGAGCTTCTACCAATGTCCTTGGCAGTGTACCTGGAGGAGCTGGAAGAATACTTGTAGGTCCAGGTATACCAGAGGCAGAGTGTTGGAAGTAACCAAGGGAAACCAGATGATAGTCTGGTAGCTGATGTATATGAGTTTAGGTTAGTGTGTTGTGGGTGGATCCCTGTTGACCTAGTTGGGGACTGCTCTGCCACTGAGAGGACCCTGGGTTGGAATGCAATGGAGTTGAGTGTGCCTGCATTCCCTGTGCTATCCAAACCCTGGGAAAGCGCTATGCCCCCCTTTGTAGGCCAGGAGACCTGTGCTATGCTGCAGAACCCCCTGACCGGAGCTGGTGGTCTTCATCCCTGTTCTGCTAAGAGGCCAGGAAATCCCATTTACAATTGAACTGGCTCTGTCTGATTATGTGAGCAGAACTTCTGGTCGTTAATTGCCCTGTTCTGTTTGGAGACTGGGGAGCCAAGCTGCTGCTGAACTGGCTCTGGCTGACAGTGAAAGCAGAGCCTCTGATTGCTAACTGTCCTGCCCTGTGTAGAAGCCAGGGAACCCAGCAAGGTATTGGATTGGCTCTCTCTAGATGAGAGGGCAAAGCCTCTGGTAATTAGTTACCCCACCCTGCTTGAAGGCCAGGGACCCCTAACTGTTAAACTCAGACCCCTGAAGAGACTATTAATTCCCCTTTTGTAAGCCAGATCCTGGAATACTGCAGTGAAGAGTCATGTCCCCCAACCCCCCTCCCGTCCACCCAGCTGCAAGTGCCAAAGAGTGGCCATTAGGACTGTATGTGGCATTTTGAAACACTTAAGTTACTATGCAGAGAGTCCACCAGAAAAAAGCCAGTGACTTGTCCAATTATTATAGCTATGTGCGGTTGCAACTATTAGTGCATTCACAACAAAGTCTGACTTGCACATTTAGTTCTTGCAACTGAGTGGACAAATTATAAAATTTTTACATGAAAATGGAAAATTAACTAGTCAGTATATACAAAGCATCAGTCATGTAGCACTTTAAAGACTAATTGATTTGTCAGGGTTTTTGTTTGTTTGTTTGGTTGGTTTATTTATTTATTTATTTATTTTTTCCTCTGTGCTATATAACTTTCAGTCTGTACTGGAACTGCTATAGATCTGGAGAAGCGGGTCTGTCCGACGAAAGCTCATCACCTAATAAATAATTTTGTTAGTCTCTAAAGTGCTACACGACTGCTGGTTTGTTTTGCTAGAATACAGACTGACATGGCTACCTCTCTGTTATGAGTCAGCATATAGTTTGTGCTCAGAATTCTACTCAAACAAATCGGAAAGGCAGTCTCTTAATGCATTGTTTCCCAAAGTGAGGTACACATACCACCGGTGGTACAAGAAAGGATTTCAAGGGGTATGTGGCAAACATACATTACTAAAAAGCAGGAGATATGTACTGGGACAGCATCGGGAGAACGTGTAAGCCAATAAAGTCAAAGTCCCGAAAGGGGTACATGAATGTTTTAAGTTAGGGAAACACTGCTTTAATGTAAGGCTTTGGCAAATTGTCACCTGCTGAAAATACTGGTTGAAATGCATACTGAGCTGGCTAAATCAGTGGTGACTCATTGCATATAGTGGAAGAATATACACATGTATATATCCAGAAATAAGAACTCCAGTTTAACTGATGTTTTATATCACGATTTGCCATTTTTACTGCATGGCAGACAATTTTCAAATGTTCAGTCTTGTTAGCAACAATACGTCAAACATGTTCATGGAAGTTCTCTTCAACTGAAACTGTTGATCGTTGACAGTTGAAAATACAGGGTTCTTCCCCTCTCTCTGTTTTTGGGGGAGATGTTAAGTTATTTATTTAAAAGCTAAATATTTGGGTAGAGATCGAGTAAGGAAAATGTCAGCCTAAAAAGAGAGGTGTAGAAAAGTAAAATGTGGGACTGGGGAGGAGACAGTGCTTAGTCTGTGCAAGGGCTGAGTCCCAGCTCATCTCAGTTTGGCAGATGATAGCCCCAGCACCTCTGAGCTTGCCACATAATTTATGAAAGTGAAAAGAAAGGTAAGAACCTCAACACTTCTTTCATTGCAGATTAAGCCTTGGGAAGAGAAGGGTGACTGAAAATAAAACTATTTGGCAACATGAACAACACACTTGTTCCCAACCACATGCCACACCAGCCAAAAAAAACCCATTATGATTGTCTTTGTAAACAAAATATTCTCTGTGGTCCTTAATTAAATGTAATTGTCTAAGGACTATTACCAGGAACCCTCAGCTCAGCTACAACACCCTCTCTAGAGGGCTTCAAAGCCAAATTAAGAAAATCTCCAAGGCTCCCTGCTGTCTTTGAGGCAATAGTCAAGCAGAAGGATTGGCATAGCAGCCAAACCTGGACCAACAGCTTTTGTCTGAGTCCTTCACTTCACATCCTACTACTTCCACTGTCACTAAAAGATTTCAAATTAGTTACCAAGAGTACAACTACCATCAAATTATAGAATTTATTTGCAGGTATAAAGGGAGAGAAAGTAACAACAATTACAAAGTATAAACAGAGCATATGAGAAAGAACGAAAACCCAAGAATTTAAATGAAGCCAGGAGAAATGGTCTGAATGAGCTGAGCATGTAAAAATGCATGCCTTTAATAGATTAATGTTCTGATTTTAAACAACAATAATGGTCTTTCCATAAAGCTACCATGCTTTCAATATTACTTCTATTTTGCAGGTGTGGGATGAAATCCATGATTTGATATAGATCAATCTCTGACTCATTTTGTATCTTATTTTTAAATGAAAATCCTGAGTGTTGGAGTGCTCATGCTTAAATTGCTGAGAGTTAGAAAGTTTACAACTTCATTTGTTACAGATCTCTTAACATTACTAGTATTGTATTCTTATTTTTCACAGGTTTCAAAGAAAGTATTATTGATTGTAGGCCTAGTATATTCTGCAGACAATTTCTGAGCCCCTTCCTTCTTAACTCTTTTGTTACCATTCTTGAAATCTGCAAGTCTCAATTTTTTGACATACAAGCACTTGATTTCTTATATGAAACATGAACTTGTATACATGGGACATTCATCTGCAACTAGTTTCTGAATGACTTCCTGGATTGGCATTCCCATCCTGAAATAAGTACGCCTTATTATGAATTATCTTAATCAAATTCTGCCTCACAGATTTATGGGAGGAAAAGACTGTTGATTTCTTCCTCAATGCCTCTGCACAAGTCTATATCCAATCACCTCATGAATGATACAGAAATGGAATAATATTGCTTCTTAAGGAGACTGGCATATTTATGGTATCTGAAAGGTGAGGACCAAAGATTTCTAAGCACCCCTTCCCTGAGGTGCCCCCACATCAGTCAACTAGCTGCATGAAATGTTGCCAGTTTTCCAATCCCTTCTCTAAATTCAAAAACTCATATTTAATTTCTTCTAATTGGGAAAATACTAGCGAGGTTAGTCTTGTGAGCCTCGGAATATTGGTATTGTGGTATTGGGGCGTGGGACCATCTATCACGTAGTCTACACTAGAAGCTTCTGTCAATAGAAGTGACTGTTTGGAAGAGATTTTCCAACAAACCTTCTGTCGACATATTGCATCTACATTTAAAAGTGGATTGATCTATCAATCCACTCTGTTGACAGAAAGCTGACACATACTGTCTGCTTTGTCAACAGAACAGGCCCAGGAAGCCTGGCAGGCAGGATTGCATGGACACCAAGCCCTTCCAGGACTTCTAGCCAGGCTCACCCTTAAAAAGCACCCCTGACCCACATTCCCTGCCCGTGTCAAGGTTTGCCTCAAACAAAATTGTTGCAGCGCTCCCTAGCCATCTGTGACAGACCCAGTTCTTTCCTGACAGCAAGCATACTAGAGCAGCCCCCAGGCCCTCCCTAGACTGATGATCAGCTGCTGATGGTACTGCCATTAATCCTGATGGCTATCTTCCACCATGTCTAGGGGGACAAGCCTGCCATTTGGCCCACAGATCACACCCATGGTGTCCCAGTGCCCCACCAGCCCTCATCCCCTTGGGTGCTCAGGCAGATCTGGAGGTAAACCACCAGCTTCGACGGCTGCAACTGGCTGGTCATGAGGCAACGGGATGACCAGCAGTGGCTCCAGAATTTCTGTATGCACAAGGAGACCTTCATGGAACTCTGCATGTGGCTCTACCCCACCCTCTGATGAGAGGACACTCTCAAGCAGCCTACTGCCCCCCTGGAGAAGCGGGCTGACATTGCCCTCTGGAAGCTGGCCAACCCCAACAGCTACCCCTCTGCAGGCAACCAATTTGGTGTTGGGAGGTTCACTGTCAGGGCCATACTCATGCAAGTAAGGCAGTCCTGGGCTGCAGGAGAGGGGAAGGAGAATATCAGAGGGGGGGAGGAGATCAAGAGGAAGCCCAAGTGGGAACCTCAGGAGGTGGGAGAAAGGGTTAAAAGGGTGATGAGGTGTTGGGGGAGAAGCCCCATTCCCAGGGGACTGGATTACCCCACCCTTGCTGTCAGAGGGGCCAGCCTCCCAGGGCCAGCTCCCAGACAGTTCTCCAGTGGAGTGTGGGGAGGGGAGCCCACGGGGACCCAGAAGCACTCTTTCACCCAGTCTTTCATGTGCATGTCTCGTTCCCTCCCTTCAAGCAAGGTAGGGTCATGTGCATCACTGATCTGGATGTAGTCATGGCTGGCTACAATGCCCTTGGCTTCCCTAATTGTTTTGGGGTGATAGACCAGGTGATAGACAGGACCCACATCTCCATCCGAGCCCTGGACTACAGCACACCATGATACATCATGATACATCAATTGGAAGAACTATTACTTTGTTGTGCTACAGGCCCTGATGGACCACCATAGACAGTTTGTGGGTGTTTATGTTGGATGGTCAGGCTGGACCCATGCACCAGGGTGTTCTACAACTCCAGCCTGTGACAGAGGATGGAGACGGGCACATACAACCCCACAGGAGACGTGGACATGCCTTTGTTCATCGTGGGAGATGAGGCCTACCCACTCTTACTCTGGCTCATGAGGCATCAGGCTTCCATCCAGGAACTGTTCAACATCTGCCTTTGGACACATGAAGGTAAGGTTTCATTACCTCCTTACATGGCTGGACATGGAGGAGAATGTCCCCCATGTCATGGCAGCTTGTCATGCCACCCACAGTCTTTTGGAGGGCAAATGGGAGAACTTCCTCCCTAAACCCCCACCTCCCACCCCTCAAAAATGAAGAAGGACATGGGGATGGTGAAAACAACTTTTACTAACATGAAAATAAACATATATAAACCATTTTTCCATAATGAGCTATTTACATATACATACATTGGAGGGAGGCTTTGGGAAAGCGGGTGGAGGGCATCTCAGGTTGGATAAGGGGACTTGGGACAGAGACTGAGATGGCATTAGTCCAGGGAGGGGGTGTAAGGCTGTGAGCCCATGGGGGAGCAACCCCCCAAGTGGCATTGGGCATGGGTATCCCCTCTCACCATGGGTTCAGGGTCCCTGTCAGAGATGGTTGGGGGCTGGGCGCATGAGAAGTTCCGTGCCCAGGGGGCTGGGGTTGAGGCTGCATTGGTGGGAGGAGCAGGGGGCCTGGGGATTATGTGGGGCAGGCAGGGCAGAGGGGTTCCTAGGGGGCAGGGCACCAGCACTGGCCACGGCCATTGCCCACTGCAGGACCTGCAGCACCACCTGGTGTATGGGGCCAAAAGGGGCGGGGTGGAGCAATGGTGGTGTGGCAGAGGGAGGTAGTGGGGGCCGTGGACACAGAGGTCTGGGCTTCCCTGGCCTCCTAGATGGTCCTAGGCTGGTCCACCTCCAGCTGCAGCTCTAGGGACAGTGCAGCAGCCTCTGCTGGAGTCATTGTGTGGGGAGGAAGCTGTTCTCAGCCTGCTGCAGTCTGTGTGGCTCCTTATAATAGGGGCAGGTCACAGGAGCGTTTCCTGATGTCCTGGCCATGTTTCAGGCCCTGGCATAGCCCTGCTGCAGCTCTTTGACCTAGGCCTGGACCTGTTCCATGGTCTAGGTGGGGTGACCATAGTCCCAGAGGCTGCTGGCCAAGTGAGCATAGCTGTGAGGTCCCCGATCATTTCGTTAGCTTCTGGGCTGATGAGGTCCTGGATCTTGATCTCGGTCCATGATGGAGCCCTTTTCTTTGTGGCTGGGGTGGCTCCTGGTCCCCGTTCAGTGGCTTCCTTGATGGCTCCAGGGTGTTGCGTGGCTGCTGGTTCACTGCCATGGCCTGGGAAGGTGCTCCAGCACAGCAGAGAGGGTGTGAGTGCAGAGGGCATGCTGTTGACATGCCTGAATGCACTCAGCTTCCTGCCTTGGGGTTTCTGGGGTTCCCCACACCTTTAAAATTGTCTGGAGGCAGAGTGCATAGAGCTGTGATTGTGATAGAGATGGAACCTCCTAGATCCAGCTGGCCAGTACCCTAGAGGACATCTTGCTTTACAAGGGAGCCCCTGGGAATATCTACAAGGCATTTTTGTCCACAGACACTGTTGACAGATGTGTTAACCCTCATTGCCGGGAGGCAGAATGGTGTTGGCAGAACTGCCGAGTTTAAAACCATTTGTGTGTAGGCACTCTGTGAGTTTTGCCAACAAAAGTATCTCTTGTAGACATGGCCATTATTAGGCTTTCTTGTATGGCAGGATGGATCAGAATACTATCTATGGCTCTTTACTAAGACTATTGTCATGTATTGGGAATTCTCCCTTGTTGCTTGGTTGGTGAAATCTAATTATAGGTCAAATAACCAATCTGAGGGTTGTGCCCTGAAGTTGGCACTCACACTTATGAGCTACTTGAGATAGCATGACAACCCCCTACCCGCGCCCCCCAACATCTAATGAAAATATCCCATAGCTCAATGTTTATAGCTGTCTCTTGGTAAACAGAAAAACACTATTCAAATACCTTCTGGCAAAGTGGGAGAAATGGGAGGACACCTAGGTTCAGTTTCAGACAAGTGCTCTATTCACTTGGCTGTAAGTTATAAGGTAGGCAGCTTCTCCTGCTCTGTCCATTTTGTGTAGAGGCAAGCACCTACACATTCCTTCAGCAAACACTGTGGGTTCCTATGCTGCCTGGTGCTCAGAAGTGGGTTCCCATTGATGGTTAGCTGAGCAGAGATCGGCACTTTTATGTAGCTGGGACTTAGCTTCTCTCTGAACGAAGAGCAAGGATTGTCAATCTGTTTCACTGGCATCTCCCATGGGCTAATTTAGGCAGCTCTGTGGCTAGCTTGCTGGCTTTTGTGGATCACATTCCCTGTGTCTACATGAGCCCCTTCCTTTCAGAAAGGGCATGTTAATGAGCGGGTTCAAAAGATGCTAATAAGGTGTTACCTTGAATGTGCAGCACCTCATTAGCATAATGGCAGCTGCAGTGATTTGAAAGTGCAGCTTTTTGAATTGGGCACCACCCGGGGAGACAGGGACCCTCCAAAAGGACCCCCCCCAGTTTTCAAAAGCCCTTTCTTCCTATCTGGTGTTAGGAAGACGGGGATTTCGAAAACTGGGGGGTCCTTTCAGAAAGTCCCTGTCTCCATGGGCAGCGCGTGATTCGAAAAGCTGCACTTTTGAATCACTGTGGCTGCCATTATGCTAATGAGGTGCTATATATTCATGGCAGCACCTCATTAGCATATTTTGAACCCACTCAATAACATGCCCCTTCTGAATGGGAGGGGCTTGTGTAGACCCAGCTATTATGTGTGTGTATGAGATGGGGTGTGTTATACACATACAATCACACACACTCTGTCGTATGCACACACACTATAAACTAAATAGTGATAATGGAAATTTTTTCTTTAAAAATACTGTGAATTTAGCAATTTTATAAAATATAAAATAGAATATAAAAATGAGTTTAGCAACCAATGTGTTTGTATGATTAATATAGTGCATTTGCTTTTTGAGAATATTCATATTTTTCTTGACTTTGCATAGGATAATGATGGAAGTCTTTTGTAAAATGAATATGGGTAATGAATGATTCTAGTGTGAGTGGTATTTCACAAAAGCTAGACCCTAATGGCAAGACATCTCTAATAGCAAGATGGCTGCCCCCACAATATTACATTTACAGGTCTGCTTCTTGATAGTTGTATTCCAATTAAAACAGGTGGTCTTATGGGATTTTATACACTGTCCATTTGTGCCATTTTTAGAAGCATGCACAACATATAGTGAAGAATGCAATCCACCAAGATAAGATATGAACCATGAGTTGACAAAACCTAAGCTTGGCTCTTAAAATTAAAGTTTTATATTAATGATCGATATCTGTTCTTTGAGGCAGAAGAGTGTATATATCCGAGTCAATATTAACCTCACAGGAAGTTTGGTACACTGTTTAGTAATAGGAGCTGTCAGCAATATAGAGAATTTTTTTCTTATTTGAAAGTCATTTAATATCATGATATCTCTATATAAAATCTCAAAGAGTTTCTTAATGGCAAAGGAAATACCAGAAGACACTTATCTGCAATTCTAAATCTTGAATAAAATATATAGTTCAAAAATAAGCTTAAGAAAGATCTCCCAATATCTGGAAATGTAAATGGTGTAGTTCTGGTTCTCCCCCTGAATACACAATATTTGAAGCAAAACAGCTAGCTTATTGACTGATTAGAAAGAACTTAACCAATTCACTCAGCTATCTCAGAGTTTCAGTCAGTCTTCTTTCACTCATCCAGTCCTTTCAGTGACTAACCTTAGAAGCCTGACATTTTCTCACAGTATTTTGCACATACTATTGTGAGACAGAAAGGAGTCTGATCCCAGGTAACTTTGAAAGTAAAATTATCAGGAAAACATAACCTTGATAATTGGGTGAAACAACAATAATTTAGATGGAATTATGAACTGCTTCTCCTGCAACTAGTGAAGGAAAAATCATTCAGAAAGGGGAATTACTGATTGCAGTTATTAATAATACTGCACTCAGGAAGTAACCACAAACCACATGGATGTTTTTTTCCCTATACATTAAGAGGCCCACAAAAAAAGAGCCCAACTTGATTGTGAATTAAAGCAATATTTAATCAATCAAAAATGATAAACGAAGTTAACACACAATTCAGTCAACAAGGATTAGGTACATGAATTGCACCAGCATATAAAAGGTAACATAATGAGTGGTATAATTTGTCAACATTTAAAATAGTCTCTACTAAAACAAAAAGGAATTAAAATATAAAGCTAAGGCAAAGTTGGTTAACCAGTGTTCTATTTAACAAAAAAAAAAAAAGGAGCCAGTACAGCTCTTCACCTCCCATCCTTCCCCCACCCTGTAGCCAGACAGAATCCCCCTGCTCTACTCCATCTTACCCCTCTTAGGTGCTTCAGAGGACAAAGGAAACAGCCCAGTCTTGGAATGCCTGAGAGCACAGATGCACTAATCTCAAGCACAGTCTTTGATGCCTCAGATCACAGATGGACTGTCTCATCATGACCCTGAATGGACTGAAACCAGACAACAAAAGACAAACAGGCTAGCAGATGACCAGGGCCTCAGGCTGTCCTTGGCTAGTACCGGTGATTGATACTCCCACACTTCGTCCCAGGAGAGGAATCTCACTCCCATAAGAAAAGAATGTCTAAATTATCTCCACCTCGGAGGTGTGAATTAAATCCTTGAAACTCCCTGTGAGAACTAGTGTCATGAGACGATCTAACACAATTGGCATCTTTAAGATAAGGAAGAGTATACGTGACCCAAGGGGCATAAAGAAGGGTCCGGCAGCCCCCTCTAATTGAGCTCCAATTACCTCTACCTGCCGGTCTTTGCCTCCTGAGGTCCCAGTGGACGCCCTCCTCATACTTCCTCTTCCCAAGGGATTGAGTGACAGACGCTGGCCACGCCAAGCCGGGTAACGCAGGGGTGAGAATAAGACCTGCTATGTGTTTTGCTTTTGCGCACATTTAATAATAGATCTATGAATTAAAGTACTTTTGTTGTATGCTATCTGCTTGTAACTAAAGAAGTAAAATATAAGCCTTGTAACCATAAAAGTTAAGCTTTTCCTTATCAAATAAATAGTAACTGTTTAAGTTTTAACCTGACTCTTCCTGTTACTGTGCAAACCAAACACAAATAAAGGAACCCAGCTGGTTTCCCAGCTGTATTAGCGTGGCCACTGGTGAGGCATACTGAGCCCTGAGTCGTGCTGCCTCCACGAGGCAGACTCTTGGGGCACCTGTCAGCCTCACTGGCTGCCCACTGCGAAGGGACTTCTCTGTCCTAGCAGTCAAAGACTCGGGTGAAGGAGGCTCTCAGTACAACCTGTGGGGCACCTGTCAGCCTCCCTGGCTGCCCGCTGGGAAGGGACTTTCCATCCTAGCAGTTAAAGACTTGGATGATAAATCCTTGCGGCATCCGTCAGTCACCCCTGGCTGCCCTCTGCAAAGGAACTGTCTGTCCTAGCAGTTAAACACTTGGATGAAATAAGGGCACACGTGGTACCTCACCCCCGGCCATTGGCTAACACACTCCCTGCTGGTTCCTGCAGCTGGGGTTGCCAGAGGGACAGTGGAGGCTCCAGGTCCTGGACCCCACACTGCTGCAGAGCAAGCAGGGCCTCTGGCTCCCAGGCTCACTCCGCCCTTAGGCATAGGGGGGCTCTGGCTACCATCCTGCTCAGAAAAAATGTGATGGTAGGCCATACTACAGCATACCATCACCAAAAAAGCACTGTAGGCTAACTATGTTGAAAGGACTAGTATTATAAAAGTTAATGTAAAATTCAAAGAGTTATGCACATAAACAACAGTGATAATTATTTATATATTTAGACTACTAAGAGCATTAACTGGATGTTCACCCTAAAATGAAATACCAGCAATTAATTATTTATATAATTCTAAAGAAAAAATTAAAGAAATAGCATCACATATAAACTAAATAAATAAAGTAACCAGAGTACAGCAACTGAAATTCAACTTGATATCAAAACCACTTTAAAGAAGGAATTAGTATGAAACAACATGGCTGCGTCTACACTAGCCGGTGACTCTGAAGTTGCCAGTGCAACTTCAAAATATTGTGCGCCACATCTGCACACGCCGTACGCTACTTCAACGTTGAAATCGATGTTAGGAAGTGAAAAAAATCACTATTCCTATCCGAAGATGGGAATAGCGCCCTATTTCAACATTAAATGTGGAAGTAAGGTGTGTGTAGACGATCCACATTGTGCTACTTCGAAATTGTGGGGTCCTCCATGGCATCAATCAGCTGCGAGGTTGAGACATGATGTCCAGCCCCTGTGGGGCTGTATGATCGCCACGCGCAGCAGCCCTTACAGCACCATGCACCTGGATTTCCTGTGGCAGGAAGCTGAGTGTGTGCAGGAAGAGCACACGCATGTGCTAACCCTGAAAGCTTTCCAGAGGCCCCAAACATCCCAAAGCAGCCATAGCATCCAGCCAACCCCCTGAGCACCCCCAGGGCTCCCCCATGAGGAGACTCACGGACCCCCGGCAGCCAAACGGGGGGCCAAAAAATGGCAGGGCCCCTCCTGGTTGGAGGCCGAGATCCAAGACCTTCTGAGGCTCTGGGGTGAAGAGGAGGTGCTCCACTTGATGGGGAGCAAGTGGCTGAATGTGGAAGCATTTGCCTGACAGGAGTTGCGGAAGGGTTACGCCCAGGCCCGGGACTTGGCCAGCTGCTTGCGCATATAACAGGGAGCTCAGGGCCATCTTGGGTCCCCAGGACACTTCCTCCCCACAGGCCACACTGGACACCACAGCTGAGGAGTCCCATCAGGCCTCGGAGCCAGAGTCTGGCCTGGAGGCCAGCCCTACACCCTGGGGCCCACCCAAGAAGCCAGCCCTCAGGACGGTGGAGGAGGGGTCCAGCAGTGAGGATGGGGGCTCCTCATAGACCACCCATTCCAGAGCACCAGCCAGTTGCCTGCCTACCGGGGTTCCCCTGACCACGGCAGTGCACACTCAGGTACATACCCCACAGGGCACACACCCCCAGGCCATGGGGCGGGGGCACCAGACATGACCGTGGTCCACACACCCCCAGCGGACCCCAACCCACAAATTCCCAGCCACAGCACAGTCCCAGGATGGCGGCATGGCCATCAGCGCCCATACCCATGGACAGCACTGTGCCCTAACACCTGCCACCCCACCAGCCTCGCCTGCGTGGCCTGCCCCACCTACCACCCCACCTGCCACCTGCCAGCCCCCCAAGACTGGAGCCTACTGGGGCTGAAGACCAGCCTGTGGAGGCATCCCGGCCATACTTGCCAGTCCTCCCAGCTCCCAGCCTGCTGCACCGGGGACCTCAGACAAGGTGGAGTGGCCTGTGACCTGAACCTGCTGGGGGTCATGCCCCTCTAACTCCCCCCAGATTGCTGGTCCAACGGCCAAGCCATCCATTGGCCCCTCCATTTGTATATAGTTGTCCCCCCATTTGTATATTAGTTCCAGTTTTTGTTGTGCATATACCACTAGACAGTTTTATCACTATTCAATAATCCACAGTTTTATTTTTCATAGAACCTGAGACATGTATTTGTTGGGGGGATAGAGTGCAGGTGGTGGGGGCGGTGTGTGGGAGGCCCACCAGGGATGTGCTTAGAGGTCCCCCTGATCAAAATGGGCCTGCATGACATCATGGACCCGTACCCCCTCGTGGTGGGCCTGGCGACTGGGTGAAGCGGCCGGCTGGGGGAAGCCCGTGCCAGTGTCGACTGCCCACCCTTGGATGAAGGTCTCCCCCTTGCTCTGGACAATGTGGTGGAATGTGCAGCATGCACTCACAACCTGGGGGAACTTCTGGAGGCCGACAGCCAGGGGGGCAAGGAGGCACCACCACTGGCCCTTCAGGCAGCCAAAGGTCCTCTCCACCACCTGGTGGGAGTGGTTTAGGTGACCACTGAACCACTCCTGACTGGCAGTGAAGTGGCCAGTGTATGGGCATGTGACCCAGGGCTGGAGGGTGTAGGCTGTGTCCACCATGAGGCAGAGGGGCACGGTGGTGTCCCCCAGAGGGAGATCCCTCTGGGGGTTGTAGGTGCCCACCTTCAGCCAGCGTCACAAACCCAAGTTCCAGAAGATGCAGGTGTCATGTGTACAGCTGGGTCATCCCATGTACATGTCTTGGAAGTGACCCCAGCTGTCCACCATGGCCTGAAGGACCACAGAGTGATAGCCCCTCCAGTTTATGTATCATCTCCCGCTGTGGTCCGGGGTGCGGATGGGGATGTGTGTCCTGTCTAGGGCCCTGAAGCAGTTTGGGAACCCCATGGCAGCAAATCCAGTGATGGCTAAATCTAGGTCCCCGACTCGGATGACCCTATGGAGTAGCAAGGCATTGAGCACACGGACCACCAGTGGGGAGGGGACAAAAGTGACCATGAGGGTGTTCAGGGTGCTCCAGGCCCTTCCCCCAGGTCCTGCTCCCAGGCACCACCCCAGGCACCCTGCTGCCCAATCCTCCCTCCCAAGACACCCCTACCTCCCCAGCCCCACACCTGGGCCCCCATCCCTGGTCTCCCACCCTCCAGTGGGTGCATGCCCAGGCCTCCTTACCTCCATGATTTCGGCCCTGACTGTGGCTTCTCCCACTCTAAACTGGTGTCCCACGGAGTGGTAGCTGTATGGAGTGGCCAACTTCCAGACAGCTATTGTGACTCTCCTCTCCACAGGGAGAGCGCACCACATCCGGGTGTCCTGGTGCCTCAGTGCAGGGGTGAGCCACAGACAGAGCTCCAGAAAGGTCTGCCGGCGCATGCAGAAATTTCGCAGGTACATGTCATCATCCCACTCCCCCATGACCAGCTCCTCCCAGCACTCGGAGCTGGTGAGGTAGCTCCAAAGGTGGCAGAGCACCTGGTGGGGGAGGAACAGGGGAGCCTGGTGGTCAGGGGCATCCCTGTCTGTCCCCAGGGAGGGCCCCCCCTGCCAGGAGCTGCTGCATGGCCTCCTGTGCAGCACCTATCAGGGTGCTTGCTCCCTGGGTGACAACCTGGAAGGTTTCCAGGTGCTGCAGCTGCAGCTGCTGCTGATGATGCTGCTGAGGGTCCATGGCTGCTGTGCGTCGGTCTACGAGAGTGTGGCTAGCGCTCTGCGGACCTCGTGCTGTGCAGGCCAGGTGTGTTGAGATGGGGTCTTTAAAGTCTTCCTGTTGCCCCAGAAGGGCTAGTCCAGCCTGTGACCCCGTCCACAGGCTTTCCTGGCCCCTTATTTCGAAGGGGAGAGCTTGTGTGCATGGATGCTTTGCTTTTCCTTCCAGGGCAGCTCCTTTTGACTTTTCCCACTGCTACTTCGCTGTAGAACATCAACAGCACTAGCCCTAGGGGATGTGTGGACAATACACGTCGAAGTAGCCTATTTTGATGTTGTTACTTCGAAATAGGCAACTTCTATGTAGTGTCCTAGTGTAGATGTAGCCCAAAGGTTGGACAGAACAGCGTTGCTGAAAGTGCCGTCAGCTAAAACAAAAACAAGCAAAACCATTTTTATTTCTGTTTTAGAAAATAATTGTCTGAATGATTCACTATTTTAGGCAAATTCCCAGTCATATTTTTACTAAACCTCAAATTTAAGTAGTTTTCAGATGTGTGCCTAAGTAAATATGTTACTATGACAACATGGAAATGAAAAATGAAATAACTGTATACATTGTGATTGTTACAGTAACAGTGTAGTGTGAATAAAGTAGCTTTGGGATTGATGGTGTTAATATGCATTTTTACAACTGTGAAACTTCAAAAAATAGTTTGGTTAAAGAATATGTTGAATTCATTTTAAATCTATGACATTGAGGAAGTCAGCGTTTAGCGAGCTGATAGGTGGACAGCATATACTTGTGTGTATACACATGCACATGCTCATGAACACACACACACACACACACACACACTTAAGAATACATCAGAAGCCTGCAAATCTGCTGACACTTGCTTCATATCCACTGGTCATATTTGTGGGTTGCAGATTGATACAGAACCAAATTTATACCTAAAGCCCCGCAAATCTGTGGATATCTACTTTATCCATGGACCATGATTGTGGATTGTGAATTGGGTGTGAATACAAATTTGTATCCATTCAGGGCTCTAAAAATATGAGCATTTGAGATTATTGGCCTGAGAAAGAGCGTCCTCTCTCTGGGAGATTATCAAAAAATAATGCCACACACCAAACTATCTACACAATAATACCAAAATACAAAATAGCAATATCACAAACCCACAAAGCCTTTGGTATTTAAAATATGCTGGAGCAAAAGTGTAACTAGTTGCTAGTAACTAGTAACATTACCACACTAAGAACAGAATTCAGCTAGTTTGGGTGAAAGGTGGTGTTAGCATGTTAGGTAATTTTGTAGCTGACAATGCAACACAAGTGAACTTGATATAAAAGTACTGCAAAATTGAAAAAGTGCTTGTCTCTGGAAAGGTAATACCCACACATGCAAAAAGAGCACAGCTGAAAGTGAAAACAAAAAAGAGGAGGGGATTGGATAGGGGAGATTGAGTGTAAGATGCTGAGAAGAGTAATTTAACACTTACTCATTCTCAGTCATGTTAAAAAGCAGAAAATAAGACAACAAAGCAAAAACTACTATCAAAATATGAATTTTGACACAAATATAGCATTGTTGAAATTTAGTCATGTACTCATCAAACCATAAATTGTAATGTTAGTTCTTTTAAGCAGTAAGCCAGATAATTCAATGCTTCTCTACACCGAGGGTTTGTTCTATAACTTTCTAAGGCACACCAGGTAAGTCACAATACCCAAGTCATACTAATAGAGTGCACACAGGACGCCTGTCCCATCTTTCAACTAGCTTTAAGCGTATACAATATGTGACAAGCTGCTGCCATAAGTATGCACTATTCTCAAAGGGTATCCCCTCGTTTCTCCAAGCACTATGCATCCTGGGATTTTTCTTGTTGTGAGTAGTGGGATGCATAATGGAAACCATATGTTTCTTTTTTTTTTTTTTTTGAAATCCCACGTTTCCACACTCCAGCTTAGGCTGCCTTTCTGTGTTGACTGCTGCCATCTTGAAATTGTTGCCAGACAAAATGGACCTGACATTGCATCACATCAGTATGTTGAGATCCTGAAATACTTAGAGGATGCTTTGGCTGTATGTCAAGACTGAAAAGGGGATGAATTTAGCCTTGTCCTCTGAACACCCAATCAAGTGATAGGATAGAAGCAGCAGCTCTTCTAGCATCAGAAGGCATTTCAGCAGTGGAGGAAGAGAGACACGTATAAGGAAGAACAGGAAAATACTGAGCATTTGAAACTAGGGCAGCAACTTTATACTACACAGCACTATTCTATGGAAATCAGCATGAATTATTGGGAGAGGAACCCCAAAAGAGTGAATAAAAAGAGGGAGTCACAGATCCATGGGCATGCTTGCTCTGAGCTAACAATTTGTTGCTCATTTGTGATAGCTGTAATATGTTTTGGCAGGGTCGTAAGAGCTGATCACTTACCAGAACCCCTCTGAGAATGAGGGGGTGATCTCAGCTAAGCTTATTAGTATGCATATAGGTTCTTTCTTTCTGCATGAGTTTACTGTAGGAATAAATGTGTTTGCTTAGAAAGAGCTTTACAGGATAACTATGCTGTTTATAGCCTCTCAGAAGGCAAAGGAGCCCTGCAGAGGCATTGTGTTTTGCAGGGGAATTCACAACAATCTTTGCATCTGACAAATGTCCACAAAGACGACAGACAAACATGGTCTCTACCTAGGCTGCGTAATGACTGGAGATCCAGAATTTTGAACGTGAATGTCATTGAGGGATTGTAGAAGAGTACAGCTGATGTTGCTCTCAGCTTTGATATTTATTATAGACACTCTGGCTGCATCTAGATTACAGCAATTTGTCAACAGACGTTTTTGTCATTAGGCATCTTTCAAAAAAACTTCAGTTGACAGATCACGGGCAAATTGGCAAGTGGATTGTTCTTCTGATCCACTCTGTTAACAGAGAGAGGCCAGACTGCCCAGCCGTGCTTTCAACAGAAGGCCAAGTGAAAGCACAGCAGACAAGGCTGTGCAGTGTTCTGGAAGACCGGTTATGCAACAGGAGGCCCCCTGGAACATCCAGACCAGCTTTCTGTCTACAGCTCTCTGGATAAGACTGTCAATAAAAGAGTTGTTTTCTGTCAATTTCCTGTTGACAGAATGCCTTGGGAATCCGGGTGCTTCCTGGGTTTTGTTGACAAAATCCTTTAGTGTAGACATAGCCTCTGATTTATGTCTCACATTACCCACTAAGGCTACATCTACACTACAATGTGGTTTCAAAAGAACATCCAAATGGCCTTTTGAAATGGAGCAGCCCCACAGTCAAACATGGATTGAAGGACTAACCCATCTGTTCAAAAGGTCCAAGCACCCTTTCTAAAGAGACCATCCACACATCCCAAGGTTCGCTTTCAAAAGGGCAAGGAAACCCCATGGGCAGGGTTGCATAATGGACAAGCCCTCATGGGGCTATCACCAGCCACTCTTTTAGAGGGCTCCTCCCCAAGACCCTTGCCCTGCACATGCTGAGGGCCCACTGATCATCCGGAGGCAAGTGGAGGAAGAGTGTGCAGAGAGGCACTGTGGGACACGACATGGACCCTGAGCAGGTTCACGCCAACCATCCAGGCTGTGGCCAGCACACTGGTCATGTTGCTGGCTTGCAGTCCTGCAGTGGCTCCAGGTGGCCACCCTGCTAGCCACCATCCTGCAGGCAGTCCTCAGGCCATGACACCCCCTCCAGTCCCCTGAGCAATCTGCCACTTGTGGAGATACACAACACCTACATGAGGGTCCCTCCAGGAACTCAGGTGAGGCACGGGTGGAGGGGGCCAGGGTGGATGGCCCAGCTGGGATGTTAATGACAAGAGCCACCTTCCTTGAGCTGGTGGCCTCCAGGTGCTGGACCATCCACTGGGGCCTGTTGGTGGCTGGCGGTCCTGGGCTGTCCTCAGTGTCTGTCCCTGCCTCTGTCTCTGGCTCATCTGTGTTGAGGACTACGGCTGGGGGTGATGCCTCCTTGGGGTTAAGAAGTCAGTCAAGTTCTTTAAAATAGGGGCAGCTGGTGGGTGTTGCTGTGACCATCCAGACATACCCTGGGCCTTGCAGTATCCCACCTCGGTTCCTTTACCTTGGACCTGACCTGGTCTGCAGTGCAGGTGGGGTGGCCCCAGCCAGTGAGCTGCCTTTGAGAGCTACTCAAAGATGGCCACATTCCTGTGCTGGACCCCTGTCTGGTTCAGGACCTCCTCATTCACCCAGAAACAGAGAAGGTCCCAGAGTTTAGCCTCTGTCCAGGAGGGGGCCCATTCTTTCAGGGCCTGCCTCGCCTCCTGGGGGAGCTTCCTGCTCTTCCTTGGGGGGGCCCTGGGGTGAATGGGTGTCTGGGGTGCCAGCCATGGGTCCAGGGAGTGAGGGCTCATGCCTGCAGTGTTGCTGGCTGCAGTGTGCTGATGAGCAGTGTGTTCTCCCTGATACCAGCATGCTGTCAGCTTCCTGCCTAGGGGATTTTGGGGAACCTTCATCTTTAAATATGGGTGGATGCAGAAGCCATAAAACTCCACTTGTGCCATGAGTGGTACACCTGCCCACCAGCTGATTGGTGCCGTGGAGTATTCCCTCTTTCGAAATAGCCATCTGCAGAATGTCCACACACACTCTGTTTCAAAAGAGTCTTTCAGAAGGGGGTGCTCTTGCCATCATGGGAACAGAGGACAAATTTTGATAGAAGGGCCTTGTTCTATCAAAGTCAATTTTGAAAGGCCACAGTTTGTGTGTAGATGCTCCATGGGGAATTTTGAAAGAAGTCCTTCTTTTAGAGATCCTTTCAAAAGTACTTGCTAGTGTAGACACGGCCTAAGTGTTAAAGTTATTGTAAGTGTTTCCACCTGATAGCAGGGTGGCCAAGTGCCTCGGCACCTTACAGAGCCTAGAGGCCCAATGTGTAGGTTTGCCACCCACCCCTGAGGTCTGTCGTCTTAGTTGGGGGCCATGACCCCAAGAGTCTAGCTTCCTGTCTGCAGGGGGTGGTTTTCTGGGGTTCTTCCCCCTCTCTGCAGTTTCTTTGCACTATCCCGCCTAAATTACTTTACTTTGGACCTGACCTGGTCTGCAGTGCAGGTGGGGTGGCCCCAGCCAGTGAGCTGCCTTTGAGAGCTACTCAAAGGTGGCCACATTCCTGTGCTGGACCCCTGTCTGGTTCAGGACCTCCTCATTCACCCAGAAGGAGAGGAGGTGCTGGAGTTCAGCCTTCATCCAGGAGGGGGTCCATTTTTTCAGGGCCTGCCTCTCTCTGCTGGGAGAAGGGTTTGGAAGTTCCTTCCTCCAGTGACCAACCTTGTGGCAGCTCTGACTCCCACCCTGCATGCACCAGAGCAAGCTCCTGCCTCTTGGCTGGTCAGCCCTGAACTGGGCTGGCTGTCCTCTTTTATACTGCCTCCAGGCCTGACACCAGCTGCAGGTGAACCAGGATGGGGCTAATTGGGCAAACAGGTTACGTTTAACCCCTTCCTTGCCCTGTCTTCCTCTTTCTTCCTTACAGTTATCATTTATCTATGTGGAACATTGACACATTTTAACTGGGAAATACTGGCTTATTGACATGCAGAAAACATGTTATGCCATCCTTTCTGTATGTTTCTGTGTCACTAAGTAGGAAATTTATTGTAAAAAAGAAAAAATCTGTTTTCATACTAACTGTATTTCACTATACCATGTCATATTCCAGACTGTAGTGTACATTTGAGATGCCTAAAATAAGGTAAAATCAGAAAAAGCAATTGCTTCTCAACTTGATAGTCAAAAGTAAAACACCTAACAGGCATATTTTTAATAGTGCAGTAATCTATCCTGAATGTGCCTTAGCTCTAGAAGTATTACCAACCTTACAACTTGAAACAAACATGAGATTCAGGCTCTTTAAAAGTGAAATTGATTTAAAAATGGAGATGTTAGGAAAACATGGGTCATGTTACTTGCCTTCTGGTTTTCATTTTTTTTCTAGTACACTTGACTCACTTTTTCAGACTTTTTCCTGAAAAACATGTTAGATTTAAAAAATCAAAATGAAACCTAAAAATGCCATTTAATCACTTGTTTGCAGAACTGGGATTTGACGTGAGAGGAGGGGAAGATCTAAGGACTAGAAAAATGGTATTTAGACACCTATCAATTTAGGCGTCAGAGACAAAAATTTAAATCCTTAAACTTGATTGCTTTGCCTCCTAACCCTGTAGATGCCTAAACTTCCACTTATAAAATCACTTTCATGCCTGTAAATTTGCCGTTTGTCATGGAACTGACTTGAACCCTTGTATTCCGAGTGGAGCACAGGTCATCTACAAGTCTCCACTTTATTCTATCACAAGACAAAACTTCTAGCTGACACCAGGAGTACCCCAGTTGTTTTCCTTCAATCTCAGTAGATTTTCTGTACGTTGCCCGAGGTCTTCCTCTTTTGTGTTTTCCTTGTGGGTTCCATGTGAAGGCTTGATGGGCTATGCTGGATGATGGTGTTCAGAGAGTGTGGCCTAGACATCCCCACTTTCTTCTCCTGATTTGAACATCAAGTGGTTCTGGCACTGCTTTGTTCCAAAGCTCGCCATTTGTGATGAAGTCTTGCCACTGGATGCGAAGGATGTACCTGAGGTAGCTGTTTATGAATGTCTGTAGCTTGTGATTTGATGACTTTTTAGGATGCCAGGTCTCACATATGTACAAGAGCACACTCTTCACATGTGTGTTGAAGATCCACAGTTTCATCTTCACAGATATTATTTGTGAACTCCTTATGGGATGAAGAGTCTTGAATGCAGCTGTTGCTTTCCCTGTCCTGGCATTGATATCCTTGTCTGTTCCTCTGTCTCTATCCCATAATACTCCCCAAGTAGGTGAACTGCTCCGTATCTTCCAGGTCATCCCCTCCCAGTGTGATGGCAGCGTTAGACTGGTTCATCCTTATTGTCTTGATCTTTCCCTTGTTAATGCTCAGTCCAGTCACTGAGGCAGTATTGTCTAGTGTGGCGACTTTTTCTTCCAGGCTGTGAAAGGAGGGTGACATCGTCAGCAAAATTAATGTCCTCTAGGCTGTTTGAAAAGTGTGTACGGAATGCCCAATTGAGGCCCTCTCTTGTCCTGCTCATAAACCAGTCCATTGTGATCAAGAACAGGAAAGGTGACAATAGACACCTTGTTGCACTCCAGAGAGTATACTGAAGGATTTTGTCAAGACACCACTGTGAACAACTTGGCATGTGAAGGGTTTGTACGTCGGATGGATCAGGTTAATAGTTTTGGATGGGCTGCCCAGGCTTTGAAGCACTCTCTACAAAATGTCTCTATCAACACCGTTGAAGGCGTTTTTGAAATGTATGAGGATAATGTATGGGGAGGGAGTTCCACTCAAGTGATTGCTTTATGGTCACTCTGAGAGTAGTTATTTGGTCAGTGCAAAATCTCTCACTTCTGAAGCCTACCTGTTCTTCCCTGATCTATCAATTTCTGACTTCATTCTCTCCAAGAGAATCCTATTGAACACTTTTCCTGGAATAGACTGTAATGTGATGCCACTTCAGTTCTTGCATTCCTTCAGGTTGCCTTTCTTTGGAAGTTTGGTAAGGTAGCCATGTTTCCAGTCTTGTGGGATCTCCTCAGTGTCACATATTTTCCCAAATAGATTATACATCATGTTGACTGATGTCTCACTATGTGCCTTGATTACTTGTGCAGGATGATGTATGGACCAGATGCTTTTCCACTTTTCAGATGGGCAATAGCTTTCCTCATTTCTTCTCTTGTAGGTCTGCTGCTGTTAATCTTTAGAGGGGTAATTTGCAGGTGGTAACTCCTGGGGTTCCATGTGAACAGGGCAGTTCAACAGCTCTTCAAAGTGTTCCTTCCATGTATGGAGCTGCTCACATGGGTTCATTAGCACACACTCATCCTTACCCTGTACTGGATGATCACCTGTGCATCATGACCCAGTTAGCTTCCATGTGATATCATACAGCTCTTTGAAGTTTCTCTGACCTGCAGTTTATTCTGCTTGTTGTGCAATGTTTTCCATGGAAACAGCTGCCTAAATCCTGACACCCTGAACACCTAAGCCTGGATTCTCAGGGTCCTATCTTGCCTGCAGTCTGGTAGGTACTTCAGTGCCTGCCTATAAGTTTCCTCAATAAAAGAAGTTAAGAGATCAAGAGATGAAGCTGCAACATTTACACTTTTTTGTTTTTAGAAGTGCACTAGCTCCAGGCCCATTAACATGTGTCTGTCCAAGCAGTCAAGGAGGCCTGTTCTCAGCTGAAGTGTAGGCGAACCCAACGAGCTTTGGGGAAGGCAGGCATCTGAGATACAGGTTCACCGCCATGATAACTATTTTTTTTACTTTAAAGAAAACAGGACACATACCACCAGACTCATGTACCAATTGATTGGCACATATATTCCAAATTCATTTTCTTACATAAGTTTGAAAAAGGAGATGTGGTCTAATTTTTAGAATATGGGGCTATGAGTCAAGAATTCTGGATTCTATTTGAACACTGACAATGCAGTGCTGCATGAGTTGACAAGATCACTTTACTGCACCATACTTCAATTTCCTTACCTGTATTGTGACTCAAATTGGTATGAGGTTTACCTGCTTAGTGTTAATGAATGAATGTTAAGACCATCAATAAAAGGCATCAGAGCTTTTGTGCCCAATACATTAATGTTTTGACAAACACATCCGTTAGCGAGTCTTGTCTAGCAGATAAAATAATGACCTTTCTTGAGAAACTAGTAGAGTTACAGCACAAGAGCTGTGGTTTGGTAAATCTGTAATGAAAATGTCACCTTTAAATCAGTAGGCACATCATAATGAGATCTTCACTCATTAGTAGTAAATTGCAGATATTAATAACAGTTTGCACCCTTTGCTGCTTCAATAGTATGTACATTGGCGTTATAAAAACAGCCAATTTTTAATTTGTATGAGTCAGTTCGAATTCAAGTGCCTTTCCAAACACCTAGCATTTTTACCCTGGGTGATCAGTCAAGGCCTGGCTTTTGCTTTTGAACACATTGCAGTCATCCAACGGGCTTTCCTTAGGCACCTGAGAAGCCTCTTGTTGAAGAAAAGCCCAGAAGAATTTGGTTCATGTCCGCATTCACTAAAAATTGTTTTAACATGTGTTTTGACTTTTCTGACATTTTTAAGCTTCAGTGAAACATAAAACTACTTAAGGCCTCCAAAAAGGGAGAATCTATTTCTTCATTCAAAATAAGCTATTTATAACCAGGTGCCTTCAGGTCTGACTGTCCTAAGGAGCAACAACATTCTACTTTCAATCAGATGTCGCTTTCCCAGTTCCCAGGAGCATTGTATTCTCAAAGAGCTGTTATTGCTCCTCCTGTGGGGCGGAAAAAAAGCTGTTAATTATACCAATTAAGTAGTGTGAATGTCATTTCTACATTTAGTTCTGTTCCAGGTCAGTAAGACTGGGGCTGGAAAACAAAGCCAAAACAACCTTAAAGCAAGTTTATTGAAACAGTACTTTGTGAATTGTCATGGTGGGGAGGGGGAGTAGGGTAGAGGGCACTGCAGAAGATCTTAAATACAGAGAAGTCATACCAGTGCAATTGACAAAAGCCAGGGAATTCAGAGACAATTGCTATTCTATTATTTTTTGATCTTACTCTGACTAAGCAATGCAGCATATTTGATGCATCATGTCTGCTTCTGTTTTGAACCCTTGCAATGGTTAGATGCAACAATGCAAATCAAGAACAGAGTGGCAGCTGTCAATTAAAGTTGATTTATTTTCAATTATTTTAATTTCCACACATAATTAGTTTTATAATTTCCTTTAATAAGCTTGAAAATGACACTTAATCCCCTTATACATTTTGGCCTCCCTTCTACAAATATTAGTATCCCCTCCTAATTTTTAATGGAACAGAAGTGAATATATCTCCCTTTCAGGGAGTTTGTCAGTACATTCATATAAGTAGCATAACATTGTGCTTTAAGCAAGTCTTTCAGAGCCCGGACTTCCAAAGTTCTAATAATGGCTTGCCAATTGCTGTTCCCTACTGGAAAATCATTTATCCTCTTCGTAGGTATGAGCAGGTGGTGCTTCCAGAATAGTTAGCACATGTTATACAGGTTCAAACTCATCATCCTGCTGGGGATTTCCTGTATCAATAAACACCAATACAAACAAACAAACAAAAAAACCCTCCCACCTTAACAATTATCCCTAGGCTTGACAGTGGCTGGAGCTTTTCCAATAATACTGCTCAGAACCTAGGTTTCTTTCAACCAGAGGGTTTGTTCCCACCATCCGTACATCAAGTCTAGAATAGCAAGCTTCATGTGTCATGTGAGCCGGCAGGGCTCTCTTAGTCCTGCCAGTTCCCACGAATCTCCTGAGTGGCTCAACAGAAGAATTTAGTCATCCAGACCTGGCCTACTCTAGGAGAAAATATCCAGTGGGTATTTGCAAGTAGTGCACCTGAAGCAGCGCTGAGTTCACTTGAACAGCTAGTGCATCGAGGGACAAACAGTGTTCGGTACTGTTATAAAAATGTGGTTAATACCTGTCATAGAACATTGTTTCTTTTTCTTCCTTAGATGAAACTTTATAAAAAGTCATGAATACAAAATAAGTGACAAACAATAATAACACCGCTGCAAACCTCCATTCTTCCGGAAAGAGATTCAAGAGAGATTAGATGCAGAAAAAAATCCCACTGGGAATGAGATTGGATGCTCATACCCAAAAGAAGTGGGGGAGTTGCAAACTGCAATCAGTGCAAATACAGAAGCACACATGTATATTGATCACACTGGGATACTATGGGCAAGAGAAGAAACATCATACAGAAGGGTTTTGCAGAATGTTCAAGGTTAGTGTGACTTAAAAGTAAAAGTAGGGGTCCCCCTGCTACCTTCTTTCTGAATGAGAAATTAGGAAGGATACTTAGCAGTAAAAGGGCAGAGCGATCTTTTTCTCTTTGTTGAAATCAGAGGTACAAATTGATCTAGCGTAAGTGATGGGTCCCTTGGCACAACATGAATATTTTGTAATTTTGGTTTAAATTACCATTTGTCACTAGATCCAGTTTACTTAGATGGCAAGAGAGACTGGAAAGCATATGTGACTCCATGGTCAGACTGTTATATTGATTCAGGAGTTCACATTTGTTACGATGTTGGTGAAATCTAATTTTTGACCACGCCACTATTTTGGGGTGAATGCCCTAAGGCAAGCATTCATGGTCGCGAACCAGTTCAGACATCACAACAATACTTACCAAGTGTATGTTCCTCCCAGGAGTAGTAATCAAATTGGCTTGACCTGAAAGCTTCTGAAAGTGAATTTCCTCCTTAAATTTAGCAGTGTCATACCAGTGGAGACCAGCACAGACTTCTATTAGCCCTTAATAAGCAAAAAATATTTGACAAGCGTGTAAAAGGGTTTTTTTCTTTGTGAGTAACATATTTGCAGTTTCAAAATCATGTTGCCCTTATCATTTTTCTTAAACATTTCTCTGATTTAATGTGATGTATTTTGTTTTCCGACTTAAAAGTGAAGTGTCTGGTTATTGATTCATTAACAAAAAAAATCAAAGAAGTTTTGAAACTATCTGAAAATCTCTTTTTGACAACTGGGTCTACTATGACAACTAATTAAGGAAATGGAGCAAACTTTAATGTTGTAAAGTTAGGACTGTGAACCAAGTTACAGTTGTTATACTTATTTCATAATAGTACAGGATTCCAGTCCTGCAATGATCTCTGTGCAATAGAAGTGGTCAGGATTTTTTGACAGAATTGCCTACCCCCACCCAGAAAATACTGATTTCTATTTTGGGGGGCAATGGGATAAAATGCTCCAATTTAGGTGAAACTTGTTGGGAGAGCTCTTCAGGACCAAGGTGGAATTTCTTCTCACAGTGAGAGGTCATTCTGTCCTGTTATACCCAGTAGCCTATTGATTATGAAATTCAGCTTGGATGTGGCAGACCTTTCTTGATTCAAAGCAGAGATTTGCAGCTGGAACTCCCACATAGCAGTAGACTATCACAGACAGTAACCAACAGAGAGGCTATTATTTGTATTATTATTTAGTACAAAACCGAATAGATTCAGTAGGCGAAATTGGATGAGGAACAATGAGTAGGCCTGACTGATGTGGCCCATGAAGCTTATGGCTCTGCATCCCCAAACCTGTCATGGGCTGGATGCTGGGGGGCGGGCAGAGCTCCAGGCCTTGGGATCTGGATCCAGAGAAGCCACAGTCTGGATATGGACCACAGGCCAGAGATTCCCCAACTTTGCCTTAGAGACTAACACATTTATTTGGTCATGAGCTTTCATGGGTAAAACCTTTTTTTTTAATTTCCCTTAGAGAAAGTGGGTTTAATTCACAGAAACTTGTGACATAATACATTTGTTAGGCTGTAAGGTGCCACAGGACTGCTTGTTATTTGCTCTGGGACAGGCACCTAGCAGCACAGATGTTAGCAGCCAGAGCAGTACCATCCATAGGACACTTCAGGGCAACAATCCCAGGCCACGCGCTTTAGGGCACCCCAAGGCAGGTGCCTAAACCATCCTATGGAGAGGACTCATGGGTCCCAGGATAGTCCTGAGGCCCCTAGCATTGGGCAGCAGCAGGGGTGTAGTGAAGTGAGCTGACTGAGAGATGGCTGGCAGGGCAGAGTGGAGCAGGATTCTGGGTTGCTCTGGCTCCCACCACCATGGTGAGTGTTGGAGAGGGAGTGGACCCCCGCTGCCACCCTGCATCAAGCCTCCCTTGATCTCCTGGATCATATCACTAAGGGGCTGGCTTCAATGGGGGCAAAAGGGGTGCAGCAGGGTTGGAAAGGAGCAGGATGGGGCAGGGCTTAGAGGAAAAGTGAAGCAGTGGCAAGACAGGTGTGTGGAAAAGTGATGGGGTGAGGCCTGCAGTAGGGGGAGTTGCCCCAGGCCCCTCTACGGAATGCCATGCCAGTGGCCAGAGAAGGCATTCCAGGCACAGCTAACTCCCATAGGAGGTCATCTGAGCTATGTAAATTGTACTGGGGGCTATTTAGATCTCCTGGAGCAGCCCAAAACTGGGAGAGCTTAAGAGGAACTTCATCATTCCTTGCCATCTCAATCCCATTGCTCTGAGTTCAATGCTGGAAGGTTCACTGACCAAATTCTCACAGTGTCTGTTATAAATATTGCCGTAGATTAATACATTACTATTCAACTTTACAAGGAACTTTAAGATTTACACAACCTAATAAATCACCTGATTGAATCCACCTCATTTTGGACCAAACTGACCTCTGAAGATGGAGCTGTCATCCATCACATCATGTCTGATTTCCCAAAGTTAAACAATGAGGCAATCAAAGCAAACCCTAGCAAGACTAGTTCTGCTGCTGGCAAAATTTGTTTACAGTGTCAGCTCATCAATGCAACATGTCACTCAGAGAGAGAGCTTAGTTCACAATACAAATATGTGTGAGACTACCAGTAGAATAGCGTACAATTAATTCAGTCTAAAATATCTGCCAAGCTGTTATGTTATGCAGCAATCATCCTTTTTCCTCAGGCAAATGTGGGACATTTTGGGGGATTTTTTTTCTTTGTTTTCTTTGTCATTATGTGTAGCTAATGTATTTTTATTGATAATTTTCTTTCAGCTAGTATTTAAAATTATTTGAGGTTAAAATAGTTAAAATTACAAGAGCATAAGAAGAAGAAGGATCCTCCTTTATTCCTCTTGCACTGGCTACTTCCACCAGCAAGTCAAGTGGCAGCATGTAGGGTGGAGGCAAGCAAGGGATTTTTTAAGGTAATTTGTAGACAAGACATGTACTCTTAGAAAGGATTTTACTTCTGCTGTGTAATTTGATACACCAAGGCTATGTCTACACTAGCCCCAAACTTCGAAATGGCCACGCAAATGGCCATTTCGAAGTTTACTAATGAAGCGCTGAAATGCATATTCAGTGCTTCATTAGCATGTGGGCAGCTGTGGCACTTCGAAATTGACGTGGCTCGCCGCCACGTGGCTTGTCGCAACGGGGCTCCTTTTCGAAAGGACCCCACTGTGGAAGTATAACATTGTATAAGTATAACGTTGTATAAGGGGATATGCTGGATACATTGTATATGAGAGGGCATGCCAAAACATGTTACAAAGTATCTGAGGGAGCACACGTAGGGACAGTTAGCTTTTGAATGGAGAAGCAATTAAGATGGAGCCAGCACGTCTAAGAAGCAGGCATCAGAATGGAAGGTGTGAAGGGCAATTAGTTAAGTTAACTGGAAGCTGTTAAAGGAGTATGTTAAGGGTGGCAGGTAATTGAAGATATGTGACTGGTCTCAGGGATCTCGAAGGGTGGTGACTAAAATCTTTTTCTTCTTTTGTCTGTAACTTGTCTGTAACTTGTTCTCCAAAAAACTGTATAAATTAAGAGACACAAGCCCCACTCGGGGGGCTCACTTCTAAATGTATTAGCAGAGCGGCTTTGCTAATAAAACAGAGTGGTCTGATAAATTGTGAGTCTGAGTCAAACTTTGACACCACCTACTTCCAAGTCCCCTTATTCCCATGAGCAGATGGGAATAAGGAGACTTCGAAGTAGGCGGGGTCCTTTCGAAAAGGAGCCCCATCTGGATGAGCCGCATAGCGGCGAGGCGCGTCAATTTTGAAGTGTCGCGGCCGCCTGCATGCTAATGAAGCGCTGAATATGCATTTCAGTGCTTCATTAGTAAACTTCGAAATGGCCATATGCGTGGCCATTTTGAAGTTTGGGGCTAGCGTAGACACGGCCCAAAGGTGATATGAAAAACTCACTTCACTTGTGATTTACTGCCATTGCAGAATAGTAATGGCAGAGACATCTTAAAATCACTTCAATGTCTTGAAAATTCCTAGCACATTGGAGCTGGAGCGTTCTTTGATGCAGTTTTGTTAAAGCAATCTGGGAAAGTGCCATGAATTTGAAATGAGAGTTCATACTTTCTCGCACAAGCTAATCAAAGGTACAAGAAAATTTGAAGATGTAATAGAAGCATAGGGACAAAGTACGCAGAAGGCCACTGTTCTTTACGGTTTTTGTTCTGTTTGGTTATTTGGTGTGTTTTAAACCAGAGTGGGAACCATTTGCACTAGTCATAGGCATTTTTAAAGTCCATCTCCCTTACACTCTATTTTCATATAGTTGCTGCATTTAATTCATCTGAAAATTTGAATACTAATTCATAATCTTGGAGAATGACAGATTTTTTTTCTTTGAAAATATTTATAACTCACCACACCCAGAACTCTCTAGGTTCAATAGACCAATTTCCAGGCTAAACATACTTTCTTCTGTCTACCTCCTACTTCATTGTCAGATATGGAAAATTAGGAGCATATATAGGCAGCCTCAGGCCTAGCCTTAGGACAAGGTGAGTATGGCTGCTACATTGGGCCCCGTGCCTTCAGGGCCTCATGCTCCAATTGACCAAAGCATCCACTGCTCACTGCCTTTGCTAATATAGGGGGCTTATTCTGGAAAACAGCAGCTCTAAAATAGAGATAGGCATCATAAAGAAATTAGCATGAGCATTTTGCATAATGCTGTGGCAAAAAGGGCTTGTAAGAGTCTTTAATATGAACAGAGTGGTGGAGAGCGTAGGAGTGGGGAGATTATTTCCCTATTGTATGCAGCATTGCTGAGACAAATACTGGATACTCCACCCCCTTCAGGTTCCACTTTTTATGTTAACTATTTGGAGAGGGTGAAGAAAAGAGCCAGAGGTATGATTCAAGGTCTGGAAAAAAATGCATGAATTTGAGATGCTTAAAGTACTCAGTCTGTTTAGCTTATCAAAAATTAGAGTTAGAAATTAGTTGATTACAGTGTATACAGTACTTCCTCAGGGAGAAACACTAAGTATTAAAGGTCTCTTTCATCTGAGAAAGACATAAGAATCAATAGCTGGAAACTGAAGACAAATATAAACTTGAATTGGCCCCAGCTTTTAACAGAGGGTATTGGTTAACAGTTGAACTAAACTACCTAAGGAAGAGGCAGATCCTTCATCAAAAAAATTCTGAAATTCTAGATCTTTTTTCTATCAACTCTACCAAAAGCAAACCCTCTATGGCAGACAAAACTTTACATATTAAAGCTGCGTCTACACAGCCCCTCCTTTTTGGAAGGGCATGCAAATACTTCCAATCAGAAATGCAAATGAGGCATGGATTTAAGCCATTTCTGGAAGCCAAAGCAGCTGTTACAATGGGATTCCTTCAAAAGGAAACCCACCTTTTGAAAGCACTGTTCTTCCTGAAAAAAATTAGGAAGAAGGGTTCTTTCAAAAGAGGAGGGGGAGTTCCCCTTTGAAGGAACCTCATCCACACGGCTGCTTTGGCTTGTGGAAATGGTTCTTCTGGAAGCCAGATCATGCGGGAATATGCAAATGAGGTGAAAGATATTGAAATCTGCACCTTCTTTGCATTTCCAATCAACTGCAGTTGCATGCCTCTTCTGAAAGGGAGGGGCCATGTAGATGCACTGATCTTCACGTGTACTTGGTTTTCTTCAGTATTTCACAGGGCTGCACACCTGATGCCCACAGCACTTAGCTAACAGTTTTGAGTCTTAGTTTTTTGGGAAAAAAATACTAAAATTCCTTGCTGCTATTCCAGCATGTAATGCTCATTAAAGGTACAGTATTTCCACATTTTTGGCATATAATAAATCTTATTACATTCATGCAGTCCTTGTAAAAATATTTATTGAGCAGTAAACACAATCTAAAATTGTGCAATAAATCACTGAAGTAACATACAAAAGTAAACTTGAAATACTTATATACTCGTAAGAACCTCAGATATTGCAAGACTGGGAAAATTTTCAACAGTTTTCTTATGCTCTACAGTCTACACAAGTTGTGTTTTTCATGCTACAAAGTAAAATATTAAAACAATTTCTTATTGAATATTTCCACAAAGAAAAATTAATTTTGACAGCAAATCTCTGTAGTATAAGTACTTCTGCTCTTAAAATCCATTTTGGCCTTGGTTATATTTGCTTATTCCTAGGTCACTGTAATCATAAATTTGGATTGCTGTAATTAACATCCACTTAAGCACTACTTAACGCACCAGTAGCAAATCTTCATCTACTAATCTAGAACAAGCTTGCCTCCATGGGCACAAATATATTTAGAGTAATATATAAATATGAACAAGTGTTTATATATATAATATACAAAAAGTGTTTATATATAATGCTGCCCTACAATGAAGGATAAGGTTCGTGTTGTGAAGGGCTGATTTTTGTAAAAATCAGCCCTATATATATGTATATGAAGCAAAAATTAGCCCTTCACAATACGAACCTTAAAAATAATAAAGTAAAAATGTCTACACACACACACACACACACACACACAGACTATATTCCACTCTACAGAATTCCTCCTTTTGTTTTGGATAACATATATGAAACACTTTAAAAGAAAAAATCACTTCCAGGCTTTGCATTTTTCTAGCCCCTTCCTGCCTGGTAACTGAGTACAGTTGTTCTACATGACACTTTCCCATCCTCATGCCTGAAGGGAAGCTGTTTTCTTTGTTTCTGGCTCTACTCAGCCTCTTTAGCTACCCCCACCTGTTTCCTGCCCACCAAAAAAAAAACAAAAAACACCTACCCTAACTTCTGGATGTCATTCATCACTATTGTTTCAGGTGTCACTTAGTTATCCCTAGCTTCTACAACTATCATTGTCCAGTGAATATGACATCTGACACTTTTACTTTCCTGAAGAGCATTTCTACTTCTCCTGGCTTCCAGGCGATAGGATTTTTCCTGTTTGGAATATTAAAACATGGATATGATTGAATTGGAACTAAATCAATGGAAGATTACAAAATTAAATGGATTTTTACAAAAGTTTTTATAGGTTTTTCTTTTTAAACCATACTGTAGAATTAATAGAACATTTTCTCTGGAATTCTATAGAAATGTACCCTTTATATTAAATTTCACAGGGTTTTAGAAGATTCTTTTAAAGAATTCCCTTTTAGTCTCACTTCAATCTGATTAGTTTCATCACTACTCTATAGGGCATTTCCATAATGGATTACAAAAACCTCTCTCAATGTTTACAAATTAGACACCAGGTTAGAACTTTGTGTGTTTGCCAAACTCATGGAACAAGGCAGACACACACATACAGGAGATAATTATCAACATAAATATTGGTCTTTCTCCTTTCTGCAACAGCTTGTAAGAACAAAATAATTTTGATAGATTCTTCCCATCAACACAAGCTTTTATATCTGCTCCCTGCTAGGAAAAATTCTCCTACTACAAATGATCTCACTGAGACATCACCTATTATATCAACAGTTACTCGTCTCTCCTAGTCTTTCACACGATTCTGTTTGCCATTCATCCAAGTTTCTATCCCTAAGGTTGTCTCCCTTTCAAGATCATGTAACTCTGAAAAATGATGATGCCCTACAACGAAGGATAAGGTTCGTATTGTAAAGGGCTGATTTTTGCTTATTTTAATTGATCAGAAAACAAATTACCACCAAACTATGTACTTTCAACAATACAGAATAATTTACTAACTTTCATTGTCCTGTTATCTATATCCATTAAAACAATATTGAGCCTATTATTTACCATTTTAATATTTTTCATTTAGCATGTGCATCTTCATCTAGATAAACAATTGCATCTTCAGGGACTTGATGCAGTTTCGCTAGACTACGACTAAACCTAGTCAGCAAGCATTCATTAACAGTATGCATCATTGGCTGCATTGCACCACAGCTGCACAATAGGGAATCACCAATTGATACTAGCTGGCTGCACAGAGACAGTCTGGAACCTGTTCAACAGGGACCACTGACAACATGTCAAAACCATGTGGGCAGATTGCCGATTTAAAGATATCCATTCCTCTCACCAAAGTGTTTCTGCCTTAAAATCATGGTGTGGTAGATGAGACCATAATAATTGACATGATGGCATCTGTGCAGCTGGCTCTTTCAAAAAGCCATTGTGCAGTGGTAGGCTTGGGTTGGCACCTATTTTCTCCAATAACTTGACAGTGGCAACTTGTCTGTTATGAGGAAGAGCAATATTGCTTAGAACTGTGAGCCATAGGATTGGAGTCAGCCCCCCCCAGAGGTGAAGTGCATGGTGCTGCATATCCACCAGTCTGATATGTGATGGTCAGCTCCACACTGATGCACAGTGCTCTGCCACTGCATTCAAGGTAGCGAAAGCTGATGTTAGCAGGGTAGTTGCACAAGCACTCTATGATGAACCTGCCAGTTTGCTAAGAAGATTGCTACATGTCTTAACTTTAACTGCTGTCTTCCTTAGATGGGCATGGTATCATGGTTATTTTAATAATGTTGAGCATTTAACACATGTTGAATGGTTCTTATCTTGCTGAACAACAAGAAGTCCTGTGGTACCTTTGGAGCATAAGCTTTCGTGGGTAAAGACCTGCTTATCTTGCTGTTGGTCTAACTCTCACTCATATATCTACTGAACATACCTTTTCAGATGCAACTCCACAAATACCACAGTGACACAAACATAATTGTATTGTTGATTACAGCATACAAACCAAGACAGCAGCTCTAACCCTGGCTCTACAAGTAAATAAAATAGGAAGGGTTTTGTGAAGCTAGTTCTTTAGTGCATTGTATTGATAAAGAATGTAGGTTTCTAAAGACACACAGTTCAGATTTTAAAACTTATATCATCTATTCTCTTCGGCTATGTCTAGACTGCAGGCTTCTGTCAACAAGACTTCTGGGGATGGGCCAAATGTTGGAAAAGCCTCTTCTGACAGAACTGTCACCAAAAAATATGCAAATATGTTGTGCAATTTGCATATCTTTTGCTGACAGTTCTCAGAAATCTAGACATAGCCTTAGTGAATATCTTTAATTAAACTTTCAGACTGTGTCAAACTTTCATATTAGTTCTCATTGTTCCATACTTCATAATTTTTCCCTGTCTTTTTGCCTTTTTCCATTTCATCTTTTTTTATGCCTGGTGATACATAGAGTCACATTATCTTACCACTTATTTAATTATATGCGTTTGTGCTTAACTTTATTTTTAAGAAAATGTTTCAGCTGATCATCTTACAGTCTGTAACTTATACAATGTAGATGTGTTTATAATGATATAAGGAATCAAGCTCCAAGCACCAAATATATTAAATATGAAAAAAAACTTAATGCAGATAGGGGGGGATGATGTTCAGGTGAGATCAGCTAAAACAAAACCTAAAATTCTTGTCCCAAGGCTCAGTTGCCTATTGATTTCAGCACTATATTTATTAATGCCTAGTGTTAGACAACCTTCAGTTAGAACTTTTAGGGTGCGTCAACACTAGCTAGCTACTTTGAAGTAGCCAGCACAACATCGAAATAGCACCCGTCGCGTCTACACGCGCTGTGTGCTATTTCAACGTTGAAATCGACGTTAGGCGGTGAGACGTCGAAGTCACTATTCCCATCCGAAGATGGGAATAGCGCCCTACTTTGACTTGGAACGTCGAAGTAGGGTGTGTGTAGGCGATCTGTGTCCCACTACTTCGAAATAGTGGAGTCCTTCATGGTGGCTATCAGCTGAGGGGTTGAGACGCTCTGTCCAGCCCCTGAGGGGTTCTATGGTCCCCGCGTGCAGCAGCCTTTAAAGCACCACAGACTCAGATTTCCTGTGGCAGGAAGCTGAGAGCGTGCAGGCAGCAGCACACACACGTGCTAGCCCTGCATGCTCTCTACGGACCCTGACCCAAGCACCCCATGCCATGGCACCAAGCCAGCCCCCTGAGTGCCCCCACGGCTCCCCTCCTGAGGGGACCCAGGCATCCCCAACAGTCAAGTGGGGGACCAAAAAGAGGCGGGGCCCCTCCTGGTTGGAGGCTGAGCTCTGAGACCTGCTGGGGCTCTGGGGTGAAGAGGAGGTGCTCCACGTGATGGGGAGCAAGCGACGGAAAGCAGAAGCATTTGCCCAACTGGCTGAGCGCCTGACCACCCGGGGTCACCCTGCCAGCACTCCGGATCACGTCCGGAGTAAGGTGAAGGAGTTGCGGCAGGGGTACACCCAGGCCCGGGACTCGGCCAGCCGGTCTGGGGCTGCCCCTGCCGCTTGCCCCGATTACAGGGAGCTCAGGGCCATCCTGGGCTGCTGGGACACCTCCTCCCCCCCCCAATCCTTGACACCATGGTCGACAAGCCCCAGCAGGCCTTGGAGCTGGAGTCTGGCCCAGAGGCCAGCCCTGAACCCTGGGACCCACCCGAGGACCCCGCCCCCCTCAGGACAGCGGAAGAGGGGTCCAGCAGTGAGGAGGGGGGCTCCTCATCAACCTCCCCTCCAGGAGCACCAGCTGGGCATCCACCCACCGGGCTTCCCCGACTGCGGCAATGTATGGTCAGGTACGTACCCCACAGAGCACACACCCATGGGCCACAGGGCGGAGGCACCAGACATGACCGGGAGCTTCACACATCCACAGCAGACCCCAACCCGCAAACGCCCAGCCACAGTGCAGTCCCAGGATGGCAGCATGGCCATCAGCGCCCATCAGCTCCCACACCCATGGACAGCACTCAGCCTTAACCCTGGGGTCGGGGGGACATTGCCATGGCGACAGCCAACAGGGACATCAAAGCCACCGATGGGGATGGAGACCCAGCATCCAAGGGGGGAAGGGGAAACGGGCCACGGGCCAGGGCACAGTACTAACAGCCTTCCCCTCCCTCTCTCCCTCTCTCCAGCTGCAGCATCCAACTCCCCAGGCAGCCAGGCACCCTCCGTCATCCCCGACAGCCCACTGGAGATCAGCCACCACCAGCTCCCGGAGACACCCCCAAGGGCAGTGGGACGGTCCCGCCACCGCCATACTCAGGGGATGGCCCCTGTGGACTCCCAGCTCCTGGCAACTCTCCGGTGGTAGACGAGGGGGCGGAGGAGAGACTCCGCTTTGACCAGGAGGAGTCCACCCGGCAGTGGCGGCATGGGAGGACTTTATGGGGGGTCTTTTGGGACATAGCCAGGTCGATCTGGGAGGCCGTCACTCGGCTCCACCCCCCGCTACCCCCCAGGCCACCCTCCCCACTGCTCCACCTGAGGCCCCCCCTGCTGCACCGCCTGCTGCCCCACCCGCCTCGCCACCTGCTGCCCTGCCTGCCACCCCACCCGCCTCACCACCTGCAAGCTCCACTGAGCCCACTGGGGCTGAAGACCAGCCAGTGGAGGCATGCCGGCCATACTTGCCAGTCTTCCCAGCCCCCAGCTAGCCATGCCACGGACCGCGGACACGGGGCGGTGGGGTTGCAAGCCGTACCTGCCAGGGGTTGCACCCCTCTACCCCCACCCTGGACTAATGGGCCAACAGCCGAGCCGTCCGCTGGGCCCCCATGTATATAGTTGTCCCCCTTTTTGTATATGTGTTGCTGTTTCTGTTGTGAACAAAACAAGTTATCAGGTTTCAGAAAAAAAAGGTTTTATTTTCCAAAAAGCTGGAGGTGTGTGCTTGGTGGGGGGGTGGTGTGCGGGTGTTGGAGGTGGTGTGTGGGCAGTGTGTGAGGGGGTCTTCTGGGGAAGGCCAGGGAGGTGATCGGGGTCTGCCTGATCGAAGTGGGCCCGCAGGGCCTCATGGACGCATACCTCCTCATGGTGGGCCTGGTGGCTGGGTGCAGCGGCCGGCTGGGGGAAGCCCATGCCGGTGTTGACTGCCCACCCCTGGACGAAAGCCTCCCCCTTGCTCTCAATGATGTTGTGGAGCATGCAGCACGCGTCCACAACCTGGGAGATGTTTTGGAGGCTGATGTCCAGTCGTGCAAGGAGGCACTGCCAGTGGCCCTTCAGACAGCCAAATGTCCTCCCCACCACCTGATGGGCGTGGTTCAGGTGGGCGTTGAACCACTCCTGGCTGGCGTTGAGGTGGCCGGTGTACGGGCGCATGAGCCAGGGCTGGTGGGGATAGGCTGCGTCCACCACAAGGCAGAGAGGCATGGTGGTGTCCCCCAGAGGGATCCCCCTGGGGGATGTAGGTCCCCACCTCCAGCCAGCAGCTAAGGCCCGAGTTCCTAAAAACACAGGCATCATGTGTGCAGCCAGGCCAGCCCATGTACACATCCTGGAAGTGGCCCCGACTGTCCACCATGGCCTGTAGGACCACGGAGTGGTAGCCCCTGCGGTTTATGTATCTTCCTCCACTGTGGTCCGGGGCACGAATGGGGAAGTGGGTCCCATCCAGGGCCCCAAAGCAGTTTGGGAACCCCATGGAGGCGAATCCGGCGATGGCTGTGTCCATGTCCCAGAGTCGGATGACCCTCTGGACCAACATGGCATTAAGCGCATGGACCACCTGTGGGGAGGGAACACAGGCGCCCATGAGGCTGTGCAGGATGCCCCAGGGCCCTTCCCCCAGGCTCCCCTCCCGGGCACCTCCCCGGGTACCCCACCCACCCAGACCCTCCCTCCCCAGTGCCCCTCCCTTCCCAGACCCACACCCGGCCCCTCCCTCCCTCCCCAACCCCACACCCAGCCTCCCCACCCCCCAGTGTGTGAGTGCCCAGGTCTCCTTACCTCCATGATGACAGCCCCGACCGTGGCCTTTCCCACTCCAAACTGGTATCCCATGGAACGATAGCTGTCTGGAGTGGCCAGCTTGCAGACGGCTATTGCAACCCTCCTCTTGACGGGAAGGGCATGCCGCATCCAGGTGTCGTGGTGCCTCAGTGCTGGGGTGAGCCACTGGCAGAGCTCAAGAAAGGTCTGCCGGTACATGCGGAAGTTCCGGAGCCACATATTGTCATCCCACTCCCTCATGATGAGCTGCTCCCACCACTAGGAGCTGGTGGGGTAGCTCCAGAGGCAGGGGAGCAGCTGGTGAGGGAGGAAGAGGGGAGTCCCGTGGTCAGGGGCATCCCCGTCTGCCTCCAGGGAGGGCTCCTCTGGCAGGAGCCACTGGGCGGCCTCCCGGGCAGCACCTAGCAGGGCACTTGCCCCCTGGATAACTACCTGGAGGGCCTCCTCTTCCTTCTGCTGCTGCTGGGTGTCCATATCTGCTGTGACTTGGTCTGCGAGAGAGTGGCTACTGCTCTGCAGACCTCGTGCTGTGCAGGCCGGATGTATCTGGGAGGGGCCCTTTAAAGGAGCGGCTTGCTGTTGCCCTGGAAGGGCTAGTCCAGCATGTGACCCCGTCCGTGGGCTTTCCTGGCCCCTTATTTCAAAAGAGGGTGCTTGTGCGTGTGGATGCTCTGCATTTCCTTCCAGGGTGGCTCCTTTTGATGCTCCCTGTTGCTACTTCAATGTTGAACGTCGATGGCACCAGCCCTGGAGGATGTGTAGACGATATGCGTCGAATTAGCCTATTTCAATGTTCTTACTTCGAAATAGGCTACTTTGATGTAGTGTGCTAGTGTAGATGTAGCCTTAATGTTTTTAAAAAAGTGAGAATTTTTTATAAATGTTTCTAGTGTAGACAAGACTTTTTTGTTGAGGACAGTGAGCTACAGTTGCCTTACCTCTTCCATAGTGGAGAAGAAACTGGTGTGATTGGATGATCTGGATTAGTTATTTCCCTTTCTCCATCTAGCATTATGTACACAGCAATTAAAAGAAGACATGGAGTTTCTAATCCAAGAGGATGCCTTAATGAATCCCAAAAGACCACTACTTACCATGCTGATGGATGTGGAGACAGTGGCTCTGGTTCAAAGCCTACTGGAAACAAAGAGAGTTTGTCCACTTGTTTCAATGGGCTTTGGATCCAGTCCACTGAGAAAATATAAATCTATTTTTAGGTTGAGACATAGGGGTTGGTGGTAGAATTTGCTTGTAATCACAGCATTTGCCAGCTTAAATGAATAAAACTGAAAGCATTTCTAAAATGTAATAGATTTCAACATTTTTTATGTTTATATTTTGCTTAACTAGTTATGAAACTAAACTGATTAATTTTAATTCTTCCTTTCCGTGAATGAGTATAAGAGCAAAATGTTTGATTTGCTCTGTAACTCTGCAAAGAAACATTTTCCTTTTTCAGTTTTTTTTGAAATTATTAAAAATATTTCTATTCATAATTTATTTTTATGTCCTCTCAATAAAAGAACACCACTGAATACAGTAACTACTGTACCCAACCTTGATTTAATTAATCTTTTATTACATACCACTCACCTCTGAAACTCCTTCTTTGAAATGTTTAGAATTCATGTAAACAAGACATAGATCATCATTTAAATGATTTATTGCGATATGAATTCTCTCCAAGAAGAAAGAACATTTTGTTTCACATAAAAAGATCCATTAAAAATACCTTTGAGAGTTTAGTTACAATTCTGGGATGCCTGGAAATAAAACTCTCTACAAAGCTCAAATCTGAAAGCTTGTTTTTAAAACCTTGTCAGGAAAGATGACACCTGACTGAAGAGACAAATCAAATGTCCCTATCCCTAGGACTCTAGTTGGAGTTTTGATAGATGTAATTAGAAAAGCACTTAATGATGCAGCAGTGTTCCCCAAATGGTGTTCCACAGAATTCCAGGGTTCAGTGAAGTGAAAATAAGGGTTCTACAAGAAAATTCCATTACAACAGCTGAGTCCTCTGCATCTCCCTGCCTTGCTGCCACTGAAACAATAGAACAATTAATTGGTTTAAAGGCTGGCAAGAGGGATCTGGCCATTAAACCAACTGAATTAGTTTCATTATTTCAGTGGTGGCAACGCAGGGAGCTGCAGACAGCCGCTCACTCGCCCAACTACCTCAGTAGACACACCCCTCCAGTGGGTGTGGTTTGGCTCACCCCCTACCAGCAGAATGCCTTCATGACAGCCTTCCTTCTGCTGGGCTCACATGGCCACCTGGTGTAGGCTCTGCAGCCAGCACCAAGAATTCATTAGTCCTGGGGCCAGGTTTGGGCCTGAGAGGGTTAAGCCAAGGGATGGGAGTAAAGCTTGGGAATGGGAGGGTGTGGATTTGGAGGCTGAGGGCTGAGATAGGTAAAGCCTGGAGACGGGAAATGGGTTTGGGGCTGAGGCGGGGGTACAGCCTGGGAACGGATTTCCACAAAATTCTTTTGAGTTTAAAAGTTTCATGGCCAAATAAAATTGGGGAACACTGTCCTGTACTGTAGTAGTTAAGCTACAGCAGCATCAACTTCAACTGTATACCAATACTTTTTTTTTAAATAAAGCATCCTATTAATAATGCGAAACATTGTTTTGTAGAAATTTCCATACGACTTGCCATTATATTTTGAACAGTCTTACATATGCTGTTACTTAACTATCAGAAACTTCTTCCCTACAAGTATTTGGCAGTTTTCTAAATAGTGTAAAGAAATGTCTCAGTTGGCAATCTCTTAACTTAATCCTAAACAGACACATCCAATATTGTAACCATGACTTAATTCAATACCAGCTGAAGTTTTCTGTCAAGAAAGGACCCAGGACTTAAGTAGACTAACCCTGAAGTGCTTTATGAAGGAAAGAAAACTAGCAGTGTGCAATACAATATACGCATTGTGTATGGATGGGGTTTGGGTTCAGTGTGTGTACAAATTGATGTACAAGTTTAGAATTTGTAATGCTTTTGCTCTGACAGGTACTGTCAGCCCCTTCTAGAATCCTGCTCTGGGTGAAGGACACACACTGCTACAGGCCCTTGGATGGTATAGGGCATTATCTGTCATAATCACTTTTCTCTACCATCTCTAAAGATTGAATTCCATTATCACGAGAGAACCAGTGGAGTTTTAGTGCATAACAGTCAATAAGTCCATTCTGTGTTAAAAAAAGCCTTTAAACCCCATGCCTGAAAAAATTCTGTACAAATGACATACTAGTAAACAAAAAATGGGCACTCCTCTTCAGCTGCACAAAGAAAAAAAATAAACACATAAAGAAACCCTGATTAAAACAGAGCGCCTCAGTTTGTGGTCTACATGTAAATTCTAATGATAAAGTCATTTTGAAAGGACAGTGCGGAAGGCTTCTTTCAAAAAATGTCAAAACACGAAGTTTCAACCTGGTCTGATTTTTTTCCCCTGAAACTAAATTTCAGCAAAATTAACATGATTTCACCAAGCTTTGTTCCTTTCGACAAAACTATGTTTCCTGTTCCATTAAACTTCTCCTAACCAGTTCTCATTATAATCATGACATTACCTTTGATTTTACACTAATCACCTAAAAGTGTGGTTCCCAACCTTTTCCAGATGGGGACCCATTTTGACAATTTAGGAAGACTTGGGCTGCGTCTACACGTGCACGATACTTCGAAGTAGCGGCACCAACTTCGAAATAGCGCCCGTCACGTCTACACACGTCGGGCGCTATTTTGAAGTTAACTTCGACGTTAGGCGGCGAGACGTCGAAGCCGCTAACCTCATGAGGAGATAGGAATAGCGCCCTACTTCGACGTTCAACGTCGAAGTAGGGACAGTGTAGACGATCCGCGTCCCGCAACGTCGAAATTGCTGGGTCCTCCATGGCGGCCATCAGCTGGGGAGTTGAGAGATGCTCTCTCTCCAGCCCCTGCGGGGCTCTATGGTCACCGTGGGCAGCAGCCCTTAGCCCAGGGCTTCTGGCTGCTTCTGCGGCAGCTGGGGATCTATGCTGCAGGCACAGGGTCTGCAACCAGTTGTCAGCTCTGTGTATCTTGTGTTGTTTAGTGCAACTGTGTCTGGGAGGGGCCCTTTAAGGGAGCGGCTTGCTGTTGAGTCCGCCCTGTGACCCTGTCTGCAGCTGTACCTGGCATCCCTATTTCAATAGCTGCGTCTACACGTGCACGCTACTTCGAAGTAGCGGCACTAACTTCGAAATAGCGCCCGTCACGTCTACACGCGTCGGGCGCTATTTCGAAGTTGAAATCGACGTTAGGCAGCGAGACGTCGAAGTCGCTAACCCCATGAGGGGATGGGAATAGCGCCCTACTTCGACGTTCAACATCGAAGTAGGGACGTGTAGACGATCCGCGTCCCGCAACATCGAAATAGCGGGGTCCTCCATGGCGGCCATCAGCTGGGGGGTTGAGAGATACTCTCTCTCCAGCCCTTGCGGGGCTCTGTGGTCACCGTGGGCAGCAGCCCTTAGCCCAGGGCTTCTGGCTGCTGCTGCTGCAGCTGGGGGTCCGTGCTGCATATACAGGGTCTGCAACTAGTTGTTGGCTCTGTGTATCTTGCACTGTTTAATGAAAGTGTGTCTGGGAGGGGCCCTTTAAGGGAGCGACTTGCTGTTGAGTCCGCCCCGTGACCCTGTCTGCAGCTGTGCCTGGCTCCCTTATTTCGATGTGTGCTACTTTGGCATGTAGACGTTCCCTCGCTGTGCCTATTTCGATGTTGGGCTGAGCAACGTCGAAGTTGAACATCGACGTTGCTGGCCCTGGAGGACGTGTAGACGTTATTCATCGAAATAGCCTATTTCGATGTCTCAACATCGAAATAAGCTATTTCGAAGTTGGGTGCACGTGTAGACGTAGCCAATGTGTGCTACTTTGAAGTGCAGACGTTCCCTCGCTGTGCCTATTTCGATGTTGGGCTGAGCAACGTCGAAGTTGAACATCGACGTTGCCGGCCCTGGAGGACGTGTAGACGTTATTCATCGAAATAGCCTATTTCGATGTCGCAACATCGAAATAAGCTATTTCGATGTTGGCTGCACGTGTAGACGTAGCCTTGGTGACCCAAGGCAACACAAAAACAGGGTGGGAGCACAGCCGTAACAAGCTAATTTTGTGCCTGAGGCAAGAATATAAAATTGTGCCCCCTCATGTTTATATATTCATAACAGTTATTTCCTAGACAAGGGGAAGTATATTAATAAAATAATAACACTACATTTACTATAGTTAATCAGAGTTGTGGTGGTGGACGAAAGACACTCCTCCTCAAACTGCTCCCCCCAGCTTAAACCCCACAATCAGAGTCTAGAGGAATCACACTCGGGGGCTAGAGGGGGCTAGGGGAGGCACAGGGACCCGCGGCTGGAAGCCGACTGGGACACGGAGCCCTGGCCGGCAGTACCAGCCATGAGAACTTTGGCTGGGTGTGAGTGACCCACAGCTGGAAGCTGGTGGGGGTGCAGAGCCCTGACCTTCTTTCAGCTCCCAGTCCCAGGCTTAAACCTGCCAACCCCCAAACCTCCCCAGCACACATACGTCACCTGAGCTGGGCGCTGCTCCTTTGGCTCCCTAGCTCTCTGCCTCATACCTTTTTCACATGCAGGTGTGCAGTTCCCTGCCCTGCATGGCTGAAATGGTACTTAATGTAATTGATTGGGTTAACTGCCTGAGAGCTGTTAAGCCAATTAAGAAGTTGAGTATCATTTCAATGTGAAGGGCTTCTTAAGAGCCACCTGGGAAGCTGTCCAGCCCAGCCAGCGACCCTTTTCAATTTTAATCATGACCCATGTTTGGGTTACCACCCATAGGTCAGGAAACCCTGATCTAACAGCAGTCAACAATAATATCCTTATTGCTGTGCAGTAAACCCTCAGTGCAGTAAACCTTGAATGCAAGTTAAGCACAACTTAAAATCTCACTCCCCCCATCCCTGGCTCAACGCCCCTCCCCCCAGGGGCCTTATGTGACCCTGGTTCAACCCCCTGCCCTTCCATTCCTGGTTCAAACCCCCTGCAGCCTTCCTTAACACCTCCCCCCCCACACACTCTGCTCCGGCTCCCCAACCCTGCATGTGGTATGCAGCATGAGGCTCCAGCTCATCCCCCGACACCTGCTCAAATCCCCAATGCACATTTCTAACTCACCCCCCTGCCCCAGCTCAGCTCCCCCCCCACACTCCTCCCCACAGACTTAACCCACCCCACGTTTAACCCTCCCCAACTGCTCCCCCACACCCCAGAACTTACCTTTCAAAGGGAGCTTCAGGTTCTCCTGCTGCTTCCCCGGCTACAGAATATGCATTCTGCCAGGGAAAAAAAGCCCTCTCCCGCCCCACTTACGTGAAATTTGAAGGACTACTGTACTTGGCTGTAGTCGTTTTTGTGAATTTAAGCTTATATTTCTGACGACACCTAGGGGAGCTATTCTTCACCTAAACAAGGTACCTCTAAGTAATCTGCATCACTGGGATTTAAGAATCTCCCTAAAAAAGAAATAGGTTCACCTCAAAGTGGTGTTATTTTGTTTCCAATGATGCTTTTTCTTAACATCAAGTGCCAGTTGTAAGGAAAATTGCAAAATGCATCAGTGATTACAGGGAAAAGTCATCTAAAACACACAATACATGACTGTCATTTTTTGGTGTGGGGTTCCATTGTGTGTTAATATTATCAGCAAAGTTCCAATAGATTTTCCATTTGTCCGATCATGCATATCTTCAGCAGCAGTTTGGTTTGATTTGACTATTAGTATGGCTTCTGTACATCATATTGTCATTTTTCTGCATAAAGGGCAGTATACAAGGCAAACTGATTGATGGGTTCCCTATAAAAATATACTGTAAACACAGCTTTTTATATTATCTCCTTGGTCAATTGACATTGTCAAAAAGAGGAAGCAGAGTAAGAAAAGAAAACAATGACTCTCCATGCAATATTCAAATAATTTGTTGTCTATATCCTGGAGGAACACTTCATTTTCTTAATGAAGAGAATTTGTTACCCAATGACTGTAAGTGGAATGAGGTTCTACAGAGCAAGGAAGGATTAAATGCACCGTCATGATAAGCTAACAAGAAGAAAGCAGAAGATGGCTTCATGTTTTTTTTTTCCATTTCTTTGCTGAGAAGTAAATTGCAGAATTCTTTAATATAAATGAAGGGGTTTACTTTCTTTATATTAAACTGTTATACACCCTGCACTTTACAGAGGGCTGAAAACAGTACAATTGTTAAAAAATATACTAATACATTGACACTTGCAAGCAAAGGTATTCATGCAAATAAAGGTTCGATATGTCTTTGGTAATACACATGTTTTAATTGATCTAGTTCTCTAAGGCTACGTCTACACGTGAAGCCTACATCGAAGTAGCCTATTTCGATGTGGCGACATCGAAATAGGCTATTTCGATGAATAACGTGTACACGTCCTCCAGGGCTGGCAATGTCGATGTTGAACATCGACGTTGCGCAGCACCACATCGAAATAGGCGCAGCGAGGGAACGTCTACACGCCACAGTAGCACACATCGAAATAAGGGTGCCAGGCACAGCTGCAGACAGAGTCACAGGGCGGACTCAACAGCCAGCCGCTCCCTTAAAGGGCCCCTCCCAGACACACTTGCACTAAACAGCACAAGATACACAGAGCCGACAACGAGTTGCAGACCCTGTGCATGCAGCATGAATCCCCCGCTGCAGCAGCAGCAGCCAGAAGCCCTGGGCTAAGGGCTGCTGCACACGGTGACCATAGAGCCCCGCACGGGCTGGAGAGACAGTGTCTCTCAACCCCCCAGCTGATGGCTGCCATGGAGGACTCGGCAATTTCGACGTTGCGGGACGCGGGTCGTCTACACTGTCCCTACTTCGACGTTGAACGTCGAAGTAGGGCGCTATTCCTACCTCCTCATGAGGTTAGCGACTTCGACGTCTCGCCGCCTAACGTCGAAGTTAACTTCGAAATAGTGTGCACGTGTAGACGCAGCTTAAATGAACAGTATCTTGGCCAACACTTCCACAAACAGGAATGGAAGGTTGGTCTCTTAAATCCGTATTCAGACACCGAAATAAAAGTCCAACCTGTCCTAATGTTAGATTTTTTTCTAGAAAACTTCTTTTCTTGCTGACATTAGACTATCCTTTAAGTACTAAGGCATCCTTCATCTATTACTCTTCATTAATATTAACACAATACATTAAGCTTTTCTTTCTATTATTATCCACTTTATATTACAGCACAGATAGCTATCTTTCTAATTCCTTCTAAATTCCTTTTGTTTCATTCTTTTCTGTTTGCTGTTGTATACAACACACCTTTGCAGATTTTAAATAAACTTAGCCAAGCATCATCCATTCATAGGAAACTGCCCCCAAAAGTATGCCTATACTGCAGCTGGGACCAACCAGGTAGACAGACTCAAGCTAGTGGTGGTCAGGGAATATCTTCACTATGGAGAAGATTGACACTGCCACAGTTGATCTTACAGAGTTTGTTGGCACATTTGGTAGAGACGCACTAAATCAAGATTGCGGAGTGCCTCTGTTGATGCTAGTACTCCTGCTCCTCTCAGGCTGTGTCTACATTATCACCTTCCTTCGAAGTAAGGATGGTAATGAGGCTGTTCGGAGTTTACTAATTAAGTGCTGCTGTGCATAGGCAGCACTTCATTAGGCAAATTCCCCCCCACGGAAACGAAGTTTTAAGCTTTGATGAACCAGCTCGCGTCTAGCCGCGGTGGTCCTGCCCGTACTTCGAAGTGCTGGGGCATCTTCGAAGTACTGATGGGTGTGCCGCAGCTAGATGCACACCAGTACTTCGAAGTTTAAAACTTTGGAGTTACCACAGGGGGAATTTGCTTAATGAAGTGCTGCCTATGCACTGCAACACTTCGTTAGTAAACTCCGAACAGCCTCATTACCATCCTTCCTTCGAAGGGAGGTGGTAATGTAGACACAGCCTCACTAAGTAAAGGAAGTCAGTTTGAGCATTTGCTCTCATTGACCTCGTGTAGTGGAGAAGATGCAGAAGCTCAAATTAAGATACTTTGAATCCAGCTATATAATTAATGTGGTTGGAGTTGCATATCTTAATTGGACCTTCCCCTTTAGTATAGATTTGTCCTCAGGCTAACAAGCCAAAACCAGTTTGGATGAAAGGTTGGGATCTCAAGCCTTTGGGACCCCTAAATTTAGAAGCCCAAACTCCAGTCTGAGTAGGAACATTCATATTGCTCTTCTTAAGGCACTAGCTCATGCTCTACTAGCAAAAGCTATTTACTTAGGCTGGGGGGCCTGTTTCCATGTACAGTGTAGATATACCCAAAGTATCCCCAAATGGACTGAGTACAATTGGCTAGGAGATCAACTCAGTTAAGCAACCAGTTTGTTGTTAGTATAGGATAGGTAGTGGTTTTAGTCTGCGAAACGATGAGGGCTCGCTCCCTGGGGCATCTTAAAGACATAGGCTACATCTACATTGGAAGTGGCTGTTTGTTAGCCGGCGGCCAGGTAATGTGCGGTGAGGTACTCCCCTGGGTCCTAAACAACCCAGTTTTTTACTGTTAGAGCAGGCAGCTCCTAGCACACTCACCCACGGCCAGGCTGTAGTAACCAAACGGTTAAAGTTCTTTTGTTGTGCTGGCTGTGTTGCAGTGACAAAAGGGTTAACAAAATAGTTAGGCTTGGATCTTAACTAGTTACAAGTTTATTAAGCTACAGTTATAAGCGTGCGGTTACAAAAGGCTATTGTTTACTTCTTATATGCTAGCAAAGTACAGGTGTTGACAAGTTACGTTACAATCCAATACAAAGATATCTGTTATCATCTAACACAATGATATCTTGGCACAATGACATCTAGTTACAGAGCTCTAATTCTTTAGCTGTGCACAAAAAAAGTCAGAGACCTAGCATGGGTGTATCTTACCCTCTCTGCGTCTCTCGATACCAGCGTAGCCAAGCTGGATCGGTCACTCAATTCCGCGGAAAGACGAATACGAGGTTGGGCGTCCCCAGTAGTGGACCTCGGGAGGCAATCACCTGACCCGACCAGCAGGTAGTTGGTTGAATGCACTCAAAGTTAGAGTTCTGCTGGACCCATCTTTTATACCCCCTTTTGGGTTACGTATTCTCTTTCTTATCTATGGTGCCAGATCATACTGGTTTGTCTTTGTGACTCCAGTTTGTTACAAGGGCATTTCTACTTAGTTTGCACTTGTAAGACAAGAGATAAACAATTTAGGAGTACAGGACATTCTTTTGTGCGGGCAGGGCACGTCCCCTTCTGAGTGATTGTGTGTGTGCATCATATTGATCAATGCCAGCTGGGGTGATTTCTTGAGGGTTCACCCCCCCTCTCATGTTGACAGTCTGGCCTGTTAGCCTTCCATCTGTACTTTCTGCTTCTCAGGGTCACGATAAGCCAGCATATCTGGGCCTCAATGAGGGCATCAAAGACTGTGCTGTCAGCAGCCATTTCCGTGCCCTGTGTGCTCCTCAGTGTGGGGGGGCAACGAGCAAGCTGGCTTGTAAGGGGGAGACTCTGTCTGGCTACATTCCACCCCCTGATGCACCACACTACATCCCAGAACGCAAGGTGGCGGTGATGCCAGCACCTTTTGCCCTCCTTGGGGGAGGTCTAAAAGTGCCCAATGATCCGATCAGTATGTGGGGAATCGCGGAATTGGCTAGGATCACGTGTCAGCTCCATGTATCGGATTTGCATAGAGGAGATAGCCATATTAATTAGTCTCCTGACGATGCACAGTGTTATACAAAACACAACTACTATGATAAGAACAATCAAAATAGTGGTTACAATAGAATGCAGGAATGGAGAGAGAGAAAATCCGAACTGTTGGACTAACCACTCCAGCCATGAGGTTTTTCCAGTCTCAGCTGTAGCATGCAGGACTTGAACTGCATCTTTGATAGCAGAGACATCTTGCTCAATTTGTCCTGGGTGATTAACATAAAAGCAGCAGGACTGATTTATTACAGCACAGACACCTCCTTGTTGGGCTAGAATGGCATCTAGAGCAATTCTATTTTGTAGAGCAAAGCGAGCTACGGATTGGAGTTGGTTATTTAAAAGATTTAAGGCATCTGCAGTATGATTAAGAGCTATTTCTAGTTGGCCTGAGATGTTAACTAAGGCTCGCTCAAGTTCAGCAACTCCCAACCAGGGAAAAAGTGCACGGGTAAATCTGTGGAAGCCTGTGGGTCGCTCAATGAGGGGGTTACGAGTGAACTTTCTTTTGGATCGATGCAAGAAGCTTCCCAGGTTGGTTATGCCGGGAGCAGTGATGTGAGGGTATACAGTTAATCCCCCGGGTACTATGTGCCCAAGTGAGCATCGTCCAGTCCAGTTTGTTGGTAAGTATTTATAAGCTTTTTCCCCACAGATGAAAAACAATCCAGGCTCTTTACTGAGGATGGGAGAAAACGGTCCCTTATACCATCCTTCGTTTGGATCGAGCCTGGGGGCATGGTATGGGACACAATAGTGATCACTGGTAATAGAACAGTATAGAGTAACCAGTAGGTCTTGCAAAATTTGGTCTGGCTTGAAAAGGTTATCTTTAGCACACTGATTTGATAACAGAGTGTTGGAATTTACAAGGGTGGGGTCATATATGTATCCTGTGTGAGGGAGGATAAAAAGGGATTTGTTATACCAAGCTTGGCTTTCAGGGTATTCATTAAACTTTAGAGGGACAATTGCAGCATCCTTAACACCAAACAAAACTTTGTGACCTAGGGAGGCATTAATGACATTTCCCCAACAGTTTAACTGCAGTCCCTTTTCTTGTTGTGAGTGAACATCCCAGATCCCTAACTTCCTGTTGAATGAGACCAGGTGGGTGCACTGGTGGTCACCCAGGCTTCCCATCTGAGCCTCAGCATTTCCCCTGCTTTCAAAACAAATGGGATACATTGCTTTAGACGACCCTATTACATATTCCAGTGGTTGCCCCCACATAGTACGCTGCCATTGTTTTGGCTCCCCCCCAGAGTTAGTGTGAGGACTGCCTCCGGACCATTCCGGTCCCCACCGGAAAATGTCGCTCTTATTCCACCAGTCATTTAGGCCAAGGGGCACAAACTCAATTCCAGGTCCAGTGGGGGAGTTGAGCAGTGTGCACATCCAGCAGTCGGTTGCTTTGGCGATGGAGGCGATAGCTTGAACGGCACCCCGGAGTGGGTGGTCGGGTATGGCGATGGCAGCTGGAGCTAGGAGGATGATGATGAGTTGAAGGAGCGCATCCCTTGTCAGTCGGGGCTTTCCTAGATAGCTCATTTTAAAACTGAATACAATAATCAAAGAAGCTATAACAGCAAGCAGTAAATATATACAGAGTTCATAGTGCAGCTTGGCGTCTGGGCCAATCTCGGGAGGCGTCCATTCCACTGAGGAGTTGTTTGGAGCCATGGGGCTGTTTCTGGAACAAATCACAAGGTCAGCCGGTCTTGGATACAATCCAAGCCTCAGTGATAGTTAGTGGTGCCTGGTCAGGGCCAGCAGTAATCCAAACTCCCTTCCCTTTGTATGAGTGCAGTACATGAGTCTGTGTTCCCAGGCTAGGGTGTCTAATTACAACAGTATCTCCAGGATTATATTTGGAGTCCTTGAGCGGTGCAGCTGAAGCTGAGAAATTTCTCCCAGTAGGGAAAAATCCTCTGCTGATTGGACTGCCCGTAGGGGTCTGTCGGTTGTTCAGTCTCTGTACAACCTCATCCAGCCTGTTTCCCCAAGTGCCATCCGTGGGCTTCAGGTGGTTTTTTAACAGCCCATTCCAGCGCTCGACTATGCCGTTGGACTGGGGTCGATAAGGGAGGTGGTAAGTCCACTGAATTCCATGCTTAACAGCCCACTCTTGTACTGCTTTGTTTTTAAAGTGTGAGCCATTGTCAGATTGGATCTCTTGGGGTGTAGGGACTATTGCTATTACACGATTCAGTCCCGTGATGGTGGAAAGTCCTGTTGCCCCCTGGGTGGGGTATGCAAACCCTATTCCTGAGACAACCTCCACTCCAGTTAAAATATATTTCCACCGTTGTCTGGTAGTAGGGAGTGGGCCAATGTAATCAACCTGCCAGGTTGCCCATAGTGTTTTCCCATCTCTTGGTCTGGCAAATCACTGTCCTTCAGCTGTGTGTTTTCAGGTTTTAGCACAGATAGTACAGGCTTGCAACAGGTCTCTGGCCTGTTGGTGAGTGATAGGCCACCCCCTGATATGTGCTTGCCGTACCAGCTCATCACTCCCTGTGTGCCCCAGAGTCTCATGCAGCCATAGATACAAATGTTCCCAATCTACTTGGGTGGCAGAGATCTGGGCTGCTGCATCTGCCAGGTTATTTAGCTGTGCAGCTGGGGTGTTATTCTTTTGCTGGGCTGACGCATGTCCTATACTTAGGGGTTGCTCGGTGGCATGGTGGTACTCACTAGGCATTCCCACCTTCCATAGGGATTCCTTAATTAAGGTGGAGTTCTGTGCAGTATCAGCTATCCGGCATGGACATTCCTCTACCCATCCCGAGAACAAACAAACAATAACCAGCACATTTTTAAAAGATTTACATTTGGGTAGCTGAATGAAGCTCATTTGTAACTTCAGGAACAGTCCTAAAGGCAGAGATCTAGTTGCCAGAACTGTCTTTACAGGTTTGCCCACGTCATGGGCTTGGCAGACAGGGCAAGCCAGACAGTAGTTTGGGCTACTTAGGAGAATTTGGAAGCAAACCAATTTGCTTGAACAGCAGTAATCATCCCCCTGCTTCGCTTACATGAGTCAGGCTGTTAATAAGATAAGCACAAACATAAAATACAAAACCACATTCTTCATTTTAAAAGGAGATTCATGATGTTTAGGTTGTTCTTCAGTAACGACCAGCTTTTCTCTGTATCCTCTCTGAAAGACAAAAGAATACTTTTCTACCCCCTTTGGGGTGGCAGGTTACATATTGCAATACTCCATTTACAAATATGCTTAGTTCTTTCTAAACTCTGCAAATTACTCACTCTGAATTTTCTCCAGACCCTTTAGAGTTAAGGACTTACTCACTTACTCTTAACCTCAAATCACATGCTTATTTTCCAAAGTGACATTTTATTGGATGTTACCATTTTAAGTATCACTAAAGGGATTTAGATCTTTTGTACCTATATTGAAAGGTGTCCATATCGGAAGGCGTCCCCTCCTTATGGATGCACCAGCAGGACAAACAGACAGACAGACAGACAACATTGAACAAAACTCCATGACATGACACAAACGTGTGTTAGCAAAACAATTAACGTGAACAAAACTCCATGACACATACACATACACCACAACATAAATGTTTACATAACTACACTTTGTACCACAAAGAGTTAAGAACTTGAACTAAAGCTTTCAGAGTTGGGCAGTTTCTTCAAGGTCTTATAACCTGGGCTTTTGTCCAAGGAGCTGTATCTCACAGCCAGATACAAAACTACTCCAATATTCCTTTTTCTCTTTTAGTTTACAAGCAGTTCTCTGCTTACAGAGCTGCAACCGTGATTCCTCTGATTGTCCCCAGTTCTTTTCCAACATTTCCTCGTCCCACTTAGGGTCACCCCATCCTTCCCGGGTGAATCCCTTCTCTATGTTGGGGAAATCCATGTTGTTTATCATGACTGGTTTCATTTTGTCACTGTGGTACAGCCTATGTCACAACCCTGCTCGACTACGCCAATTCTGTTAGCCGGCGGCCAGGTAATGTGCGGTGAGGTACTCCCCTGGGTCCTAAACAACCCAGTTTTTTACTGTTAGAGCAGGCAGCTCCTAGCACACTCACCCACGGCCAGGCTGTAGTAACCAAACGGTTAAAGTTCTTTTGTTGTGCCGGCTGTGTTGCAGTGACAAAAGGGTTAACAAAATAGTTAGGCTTGGATCTTAACTAGTTACAAGTTTATTAAGCTACAGTTATAAGCGTGCGGTTACAAAAGGCTATTGTTTACTTCTTATATGCTAGCAAAGTACAGGTGTTGACAAGTTACGTTACAATCCAATACAAAGATATCTGTTATCATCTAACACAATGATATCTTGGCACAATGACATCTAGTTACAGAGCTCTAATTCTTTAGCTGTGCACAAAAAAAGTCAGAGACCTAGCATGGGTGTATCTTACCCTCTCTGCGTCTCTCGATACCAGCGTAGCCAAGCTGGATCGGTCACTCAATTCCGCGGAAAGACGAATACGAGGTTGGGCGTCCCCAGTAGTGGACCTCGGGAGGCAATCACCTGACCCGACCAGCAGGTAGTTGGTTGAATGCACTCAAAGTTAGAGTTCTGCTGGACCCATCTTTTATACCCCCTTTTGGGTTACGTATTCTCTTTCTTATCTATGGTGCCAGATCATACTGGTTTGTCTTTGTGACTCCAGTTTGTTACAAGGGCATTTCTACTTAGTTTGCACTTGTAAGACAAGAGATAAACAATTTAGGAGTACAGGACATTCTTTTGTGCGGGCGGGGCACGTCCCCTTCTGAGTGATTGTGTGTGTGCATCATATTGATCATTGCCAGCTGGGGTGATTTCTTGAGGGTTCACCCCCCCTCTCATGTTGACAGTCTGGCCTGTTAGCCTTCCATCTGTACTTTCTGCTTCTCAGGGTCACGATAAGCCAGCATATCTGGGCCTCAATGAGGGCATCAAAGACTGTGCTGTCAGCAGCCATTTCCGTGCCCTGTGTGCTCCTCAGTGGGGGGGGGGCAACGAGCAAGCTGGCTTGTAAGGGGGAGACTCTGTCTGGCTACACTGTTGACAGTTGTGTCGCGAAAATGTCCGTCGACAGAATGCACCTACACCTGTAAATGGCTCAGCAAAGAGGTCTGCTCTGTCAACAGAGTGTGTCCACACATCCAGGACTCTGTCAACAGATGGGGGTTGCATGCCTGGTAAGCCCTTCTGAGTTGGCCAGCCACACGCCCCCTTAAAGGGTTACCCCCCCCGCACCCCAACAGCTGCTTTCTGCAGCCCAGAGCCTGTGCATCCCCAGGAGAGACGACATAGGCAGAAGCAGTGACAGCACGAGGCAGTCCCCTGTTTGGAGCACCAAGCCGTGGACCAGGGCCAGACTCCACACATGCCCTGGACCCCAGAGGAGCTACAGCAGCTCCTGCTCATCACGGCTGAAGTGGTCACTGACCTGTTCCGGAGGCCTGTGCGCCCCTTTGCCATCAGGGGCCCTAAGCCTGACGCAGTGGGAGTGCCTCCTCCCAGCCTTGCTACCCCTGCCCTTGAGTGGATATGGCCGTAGCCAATCAGCACTGACTGGTGGGAGGGGGTCGTCCTGGGCAAAGGGGATGACTGGCGCTGGGTCTGGAAGTTTTGAATGCGCGAACACTTTTAAATATAGACCCTAATTCTGAAAATCCTTACGTGTGTGCATTGATTTTTGTGGGACTACTCACATGAGCAAGTCCACATATCTAGAGTACATAGGAATTGGATTACAGCCTCTAAATTGTGTACAACCTCTCAAGAAGCCTCACTATCATCTACACAGCAGAAGCCACCAGAGCCTTTGGTTCCCTCATACAGGTTTATCCTCTCTAGCCCAGAACTTTCTCATTTGGCAACATCCATAATCTGGCATGATTTTAGTTAGGCAGACAACCATTTATAATGAGTAAGGCCAGGTGTGGCCAAGGTTCCCATGTCCCAGTGGAAGTATCAATAATGCTGCTAAAGAAGATTGACCTCACACAGTTTGGCAAATTCTTTCATTCAGCACCCTCATTGTAAAAATTGTTCTATGACTCCTAGTTAGATGGCAAACTGTCAAAATCATGAGAAAAATATAATTTTGAAGTGGTTACTTGGACAATTCTGTGGTGAATGTGAATGTTTGTGAGACTTCCATTTTCCATGAACATTCCTGTGAAGAAAATCTCACACACACACACACACGCACACACACAGAGGCTACATCCATGCAAGAGGCTTTTGCTGACAAAACCCTCGGCAAACCATGCAAAATGTGTTTGCACTTCCACTGACAGCATTCTGCCTCTCTGGGATCAGTAAGAATGCCTTTGTCGATAGCTATTGGTAAAGGCCCTGTAGCAGGCAATGGCCATGGCTGTTGGTCCTGCCCCCCAGCCCTTCCCAAACTGCCTGCTCCACTGTCCCCCTAGCCCACCCCCCAACTCCCCAAGCCCCACTACTTTCCAGACCCCTGCTTTGCCTGCACCCCCTGATCCTCAAGTGCCCCACCCTTGCTCCCTCTACTGATTCTGATCCTGCTCTGGCCACACCCTGCCTGTAACTCTCCTTGCTCCTAGTTCCATCCCATCCCCACAACAGACCCCAAACCCGCAGTGGGAGGGGATCCTGTGGCCAATGCCACTCAGGGTTCTAGTCCCCCAAGGGCTCGCAGCCCTCTACACCCTCCCTGTACTAATACCCTCCACCCGCTGTCCCACAACCCTCAGTCCAAGTTGAGATGCCCCACCATCCAAGCTGAGATGCCACCACACTCCCTGTCCCAAGCCCACACAAAATATGAATACATAAATAGCTTGTTATACAAAAATGATTTCTTTGTGTTACGTTAAACTATGTTTCAATTAAGGTTAATTATGCACCAACCGCACCTCCCTTTTTACTGGGGAGGGGTTGGGGAGGTTGAAGGGGGGAAGGGAGAGGTGGTTGTGGGGATGAGGTAGGGCAGCAGACCAGAGGCTGCCGCTGGAACCACAGGTGAAGCTGTCCTTTAGGGTGTCCCAAATGCTCACCCCATCTCTGTGCACCTGGCAAGCAGGAGCTGCACCTGGCTGCTCGTAGGCACCTCCACTGTCTGACCTCCACCCCATGAGGAAAGTTTCCCCCTTACCCACCACTAGATTGTGGAGGGCACAGAAAGCAGACATGACCTGGGGAACATTCTGCTCCCCAACTTCCATCCATGTCAAGAGACAATGGAATCAATCCTTCATGTGTCCAAAGGTACACTCAACCAGGTAGCATGCCTAGTTGAGGCAGATACTGAACTGTTCCTGGGCAGATCCAGGTGTCCGGTGTAGGACCTCATGAGCCATGGCATGAGTGGGTAGGTCACATCACTCACCACGCACAATGTGCACTTCCCCGATGGCCAGCTCTCAGTGTGGGATGTAGGTGACTGTCTCCATCCTGTGGCACAGGCGAGACTCATGGAACAATCTGGCATTGTGGTTTCGGCCCAACCACCCAACACAAACATGCAGGAACTGCCCACAGTGGTCCACCAGGGCAGCACAATGGAGCATTAAAGCTTTTGGTTATGTACCATGCTGTGCTGTGGTCTGGGGCCCAGATGGGAACGTGGAGCCCATCTATCACCCCACAAAAACTGGAGAAACCAAGGGCATTAAAGCCAGTCATGATGCCATCCAGGTCATTGAGGCACATGAGCCTCCGGAGCAGGATCATATTAATGGCCTGCACTACCCAGAAGGGAGGAGACCAGACATGCATGTGAGAGACAGAGGGACAAAGTGCCCCTGGGCCCAAGCAGCCTATCCTGCTCAATTCTGTCCTCTTCCCCCATGAGGTCTCCAGGTGTCCACCCTAACAAGCCACCCCCCACCCCCCAGCAAGGCTGTGTGAGGGTGGGGTGGCGTGATCCCTGACGGTGGGACTTCCCCTCAATCCCTTCCCCCCCAGCACCCTCACCCCCAGCTCCTGAGGCTCCCCCTTGGGTGGAACCTCCTCTTCTTCTTTCCCCCCTCCCTTCCTGCTGTGCAGGGCCTGCAGCCTGGGTGTGCCTTACCTACATGAGTACAGCGCTAATGGTGGACTGCCCAACACTGAATTTGGTGGGGGTGACCAGCTTCCACAAGGCAATCATGAGCTCCATGAAAGTCTACTTGCAGATCCAGAAATTCTGGAGCCAGTGCTAATCGTCCCATTGCCCTACCCTATCACCAGTTGGTGCCACCAGTCAGAGCTGGTGGGACACCTCCAGACCCACCTGAGCACCCAAAGGGGAGAGGATGGGCAGACCAATGGGGCACCATGGGTGTGCTTCGCAGAACAAGTGGCAGGCTCATCCCCCCAGATGTATTGGAAGATGACCAGCATGATTACTGGTGGCACCTGCAGTGGCTGGTCATTGGTCCAGGGTGAGCCTGGGGGCTCCTCTGGAATGCCTGCATTTGGGAAAGATCTTGGTCTCTGAGAGACAGCTAGGGAGCCCTGCAGCCACTTAGCTTTCCCTTGAGGAGATAAGCAGGCTTCAGCATGGGCAGGGAACATGAGTGGTGTGGGGAGGTGTTTAAGGGTGTGCTTGGTCAGTGGTCCCAGAAGAGCTTGGCATCCCTGTGACCAAGTCTTCTAGGGTTTTGGGGCCAGTTCTGTTGACAAGGTGGCCAGAGCATGTGACAACCTTCTGTTGACAGAGTGTATTGCTTTTTCAATGTGCTTTTGTGTGCAGACAATCTGTCGACACATGTTTTTGTCAAGAAATCCTTTCCAACAGACATGTCTGTCAACAGATTGCTGTAGCGTAGACGTAACAAGTGTTTCAGTAAAAATAATTTTGAAATATTTAAAAATACCATTAAGTGATTAATGTGTATTGAAATTAATGTTTATGGATAACTTTTCATGTTTTCAAACAAGATCTAGTAAAAATATGAAATTTGGGTGATGGACTGATATTTCTTATTTAAATAATTTCAGAAAATTATGAAAAAACACCCTCCAATGCATTCAAACTGTGTGGCAGTTTCAGATGAAGTTAGATAAAGACTACTCTGGCAAGTTCATTATCTGCAATGCTTTTCCCTTAAGTATGGCACAGGAAACTGCAAGATGCACATAAAACTAATGTGAGAGAGATAAAGTATGGAACAAGATGTATTAAGGCACAATGCCTTAGAGGATCTAGAAACTGTCTCTTTTGCCTTCCAGGCAGCCCAGAGAAGACAAAGTAAAACTAAGAAAATCCAAGAAAAGATAAAGTATTTTGAAGGTCAGAAATGTATCACTAAGGGTAGGTCCACAGAGCAAAGTTATTTCAAAATAACAGGCATTACTTTGAAATCATTATACTAATGTCTACAGCTACGTCTACACTCCAGTGCTCTTTTGAAAGAGAATGGTCGAAAGATGACCTCTTGAATGGGAGCATCTATGCATGGGCCAGGGCTGGCGCCATCGATGAGCGCCATTGAAAGGGCCATGTGCCTCATCAAAAGGGACTGTCTAGGACATAGAGAGAGAGTGTCTACACTCACCAATGTCCTCTTTCGAAAGAAGGGACCAGGAAATGCTATGGCCAGGTTTGCAGGGCAGCCAAACCCTTTTGGGCCACAGCAAGCCACTTCTTTAAAGGGCCGCTGCCCAACACCCTCAGCCTGTACAGCATGAGGCCTGTGGAGCTGCCACAAGCTCTGCAGACACAGTGCCTGCAGGAACAAATATGGAGCAGCAGCAGCTCGACACCCTGCTGGCTGCCACCAGCGGAGTGTGCGCCCTGCTGGCAGCGGCATTGGTGACCGCCCTGCAGCTCCTGGCAGGGCTCCCCACCAAAGGAGCATAAGGGGATGCCTCATACCACAGGGTCCTCCACACTCCCCAGGCGCTCCACCAGCTCTGGAGCTACCCCACCACTTCTGAGTAGTGGAAGCAACTGGTCATGGGGGGAGTGGGATAGAATTTAAGGATGCAGTGGCAGACTTTTCTGGAGCCATGCCAGTGGCTGTCCCCACCCCTGATACACCATGACACCCTGATGTGGCATGCCCTCCCTGTGGAGAAGAGGTTCGTTATAGCTGTCTGGAAACTGGCTACTTGAGACAGCTACCGCTCCATGGGACACCAGTTTAGTGTGTGCAAGGCCACAGATGGAGCCGTTGTGATATAGGTAAGGAGGGCCGGGCACACGTCCACAGCGGGGTGGGAGACCCAAGGGGATCCTGGGGTAGGGCCAGGAGAGGTCGGGGTGGGCCAGACACACCCCATACACCCTCATGGGTGCCTATGCCCTCAGCCCACAGGCAGTCCGTTCTCTAAATGCCATGCTGCTCCAGAGGGTCAGCCACACTGGGGACATGGATGCAGCCATCATGGGCTTCACCACACTGGGGTTCCCGAATTGCTTCAGGGTCCGTGATGGGATCCACATACCTATCCACACCACGAAGCATGGTGGAGGACAATTCATAAACAGGAAGGGCTACCATTCCCTGGTCCTGCAGGCCATGGAGGACAGCTGGGGCCAGTTTCAGGATATATAAATGGGCTGGCCCAGTTGCACCCACAAAGCACGGGTCTTCTGGAACTCAGGCCTATAATGCTGGCTGGAGGAGGGGATCTACATCCCCCAGAGGGAGATCCCGCTGTAGGACACAACCATGCTCCTCAGCCTGGTGGCTGACGCCACATACCCACTCCAGCCCTGGCTCATGCACGCTATACGGGCCACCCCACCCCCAGCCAGGAGCACTTCAACGGCCAGCTCAGCCATGCCCGCCAGGGGGTTGAGTGCACCTTTGGCTGCTTGAAGGGGTGATGGTGCTGTCTCCTCACCCACCTGGATGAAGGTGTTGTCAATGTCCCCCAGGTCGTGGGCACATGCTGCATGCTGCAGAATATCATGGAGAGTAAGGGGGAGGCCTTCGTGCGGGGGTGGGTGCCCAAGGTGAGCATGAGTTACCCCCAGCCAGACGCAGCCCTTAGTTGCAAGCCCACCAGGATGGGATCCACGTCTGGGAGACCCTGCACTGGTACTTTGACCAGGGTCACCAGTGAGCGCCACCCCGGCCAACCCCAGTGGGCCTCTCGCACACTGCCCACCACCTCCCATACACCGCCCCCACCACCGAGCACACTGCACGCAGGGGTTTTTGAAAAATAAACCGATGTATTGGTAACTGCAAAAACTGTATGCTTAATACTTACTACAAACCTAATGGAATGGCTAACTATTTATAGGAGGGGGAATAACTATTTACAGGGGGAAGGGGACCTAGGTGGCCCACCCAGTGGGCCATCGCTCCAGGGAAGGGGTGGAGGGGTATGACCCGCACCTGCCCCAGGTCTTATGCCTGCTCCCTCATCTGGGGTCCCAGGCAGGACTGGGAGGGGGTGGGGAGCACAGGGAGGTAGGGCCAGGGATCAGCCTTGGGACAATGGGTTGGGCCAGCAGGTTCCTCTCCAAGGGGCAGCCAGGTCAGGAGTTCCCAGTAGGTGGCCACAACAGCCTGGAATGTGGCCAGAAACTCCCCTCAGGCCACCCAGTGCCAGGCGGCCTCCCCGTCCTCAAAACTGAGCTGGCACTCAGCCAGCTCCACCTGGTTCTGGATGGAGGCAGTGAGGTGCGGGTCCTCTGCTGGCTGCCTCTGGCTCTGCCACAACCAGGACCATCTGGGCACCAGTGGTGGCTCCAGACAGTCACCGTCCCTCACCTCCAGGGTCTGTCTGGTACTATGGATGGGGCAAGGCTTTCCTGGCCCTCAGATGGTGCAGCTGCAGAAACAGGAGGGAAGAGAGGAATAGGCTGTGAGTACCGACCCCTGCCCCATGGCCCATGCCCCTCATCCACCTGTGGGCACCACATCCCTGTCCTGGGTCTGTGGGTGCTCTGGCCCTGTGGGTGGCCCCTTAGTGCAGTCCACCCCTTGCCCCCACGAGGCACTGCCTGTGGGAGCAGATACTGGCAGCCACTGACAGCCGTGCTGCCATTCTGGGGCTATGGTCCAGATGGGCCATGGTGGGCTGGGGTCTGCCAGGGGTGTGGGCGGGGGGGGGGCCGGTTGTGTATGGTGCCTCTGAACCATGATCCGGGTTGTGTGCCCCGTTGGGTGCATACCTGAGGGTCCACTGCCCAGGTCAGGGGATGTCCGTATGGCTGATGCCCAGCTGAAGGTTTGGGAGGCAAGGTCTATGACCAGATCCCCCTCATTACTGGACCAGTCCCTGGTTGAGGCTGGCTCCGTGTCCAGCACTGGTGGTGTGGGGCTGGCTGCTGTTCCCAGCTTCTGCTCCTCCCCCAGCTGGGGCTCCTTGACCAAAGTGTCCAGGAGGGCCAGCATGGAGAAGGTGTCCCAGGGACCCAGGATGCTCCTGAGCTCCATGTAATGGGGCAGGAAGTGGGGACAGTCCCTGACCAGCTGGCCAAGTCTGGAGCCCGGGTGTAACCTTGACACAGATCCTTGACACAGGCAGGGTGATGCCAGGTACTCAGGCCCTTGGCCAGCTAGGCAAAGGTGGCCACATTCCGGCACTTGCTCCCCATGACCTGGAGCACCTCTTCCTCCTGCCAGAGCCCCCGCTGGTCCTGTAGCTTGTGCTCAGTCCAGGAGGGGGTGCAATCCCCCCCAGGTGGATTCTTGGGAGCCCCGGGTGCACTCTGAGGGGGGGCCCTGGGGCTCCTCGCATACCTGGCTGGTGTCCACCCCTCTCTGGGGGCTACTGAAGATTGCACTGAGGCATGTAGGGGCACCACCTGTGATGGCTGTTGCCTGCATGCACTGAGCTTCCTGCAACAGGGTTTCCTGGTCTGTGCAGCTTTAAGAGCCACTGCATGCACAGACCATAGAGCCCACAGGAGCTGGGCAGCATGTCTCTGCCTAACAGCTGATTGCTGCCATGGCATACCTGCTCTTTAGAGAAAGCAGGACGTGGTGCCTCTACACACCTCCTTTTCCTCCTATTTTCTGTTTGGCAGAGTGGTTTTGAGTTCTGCAGCGCTTAACGTTTTTGCCTTCGAAAGAGCGCACAGCATGCGTAGATGCACCATGCATTACTTCGAAGTGGGGCCTGCTCTTTCAAAACAGCAGGATGATGTAGACGAGGCTAACATAACACAGCAACTATTTTGAAATTATTTCAAAATAATACTTGGCTTATTTCAAAATTGGTTGTAGCACCTATACAGAAATAGCAATTTTGAAATAGGTATTGTTAAAACAGGGAATAGTGCCTATTTCAAAATAAGCTATTGTGCGTCCAATGCTGTAATTTGAATAGCTAAGCGCTCTTTTGAAATGCATTTTTGTGTGTAGCAGTGTTAATGCAAAATAAGCTATTCTGGACTGCTGTGTAGACATACCCTAAAGCTTACGAATAGTTTTAGTATAAATTTGTACTTTCCCTGTACATTGAGGACATGCCCTTCCTAGCCACTTTCTTTGAGGCAGGATTGAGGAGTGCTTGGGGGAAAAGGTGGACTTGAAACACACAATGCATAATGAATATACACATTTTCCCTGAACTGGAGTCAGAGCTAAGTTGGCCCCCAGTGAGGTAGGGAAACCTCAGCATGGGCAGAGAAAATGCGTGGCTGGGGGGCCTTTAAGGGCACCTCTCACTGGGGCTCCTAGAAGGGCTTGCCAGCCATGCAACCCTGTCTGATGCGGTTCCAGGGGCCATTCTGTCAAGTGGCCAGGCAGTCTGGCCGCTCTCTGTGGACGGAGCAGATTGGCAGAGCAATCCGTTTTGCAGTTTGGGCGCAAATCTGTGGACAGAAGTTTTGTGAGAAGATACCTTCCAACAGTAACTTCTGTTGACAGATCACTGTAGTGTAGACATAGCCTAAGAGTCCCTGGGAATAGTGTATGCACATGGGGACACAAAACCCACCTTAATCAGATCTTGTACAGCTCCTTCTTGTTTCAGCCCTATTTTGAATACAATAGGGTGTACTGAGATACTGAAGACTAAAAAGACTAATTTATAATAGATTAAATAATACAAGTAAATTACCTAGAACAATCATCTTTTTCTAGAATTCAAAATTTCTCACAGCTTTTTCTGTATAGCTAATTCACCTGTATCCCCGCCTTAAGATACTGAGGGACTTTTAAGCACATAGGGGAAAGGGTAGTATTTCCAGTTTTTGTTTACAGAAAATGATCACCTCCTGGACCGTGCCCATTAAACAGACTACTTTCAAGCGCAAACTATAAGCCTAATCATTGAGTTAGCTTTTGCCAATACCCAGAAATGCTTAATTGCAATGAAAGAGGTGCCAAGACTGAAGTATTTTTTAAATATATATTCATAACTTGTGCAGAGGTACCAGAGCTATGAAGTGCCAGGCCTCAAGTGGGCTTTGGCCTTCGCACCAATTAAGCCCTGATGCCCAGTAGATAATAGACTGAATGACAGTGCATAAACTGACATATGCTAGGCCCTAATGTTCTCCAACTCTAAAGACTTTTGGGCACAATTTTTTCTCCTTTATCTAGATTGAAAGTTTTCTCCCTATTGTTGGTTGTTAACAGCTACTTATCATATCTCCACAGAGCCATGTTAGACAAAACTTAGACTTGAGTGCTTGGAATTTGTAGAGCAGGAAGAAAAGGGACAGGAGGGCCGGTAGGGAGCACGGCCAATGACAGAGGGAAGCTGACCCTAAAGGGACAGTTGCCTGGGGCCTGGTGATTTAAACAGGCCTGCCACAACCACTACCTCAACAGCAGCAGGAGCCCTGGGGTCTTTCAACCACCGACAGAACTCTGGGCTCCACAAACCAGGCAGGGCTGAAATGATGGCCAGGGGAGGCTAGTTCTCCAACTCCACCCTTTCTGATCTAAGCCCCCACCTTACCCAGGGGCCTTGCAATTCTATTGGAAGTCCTGGGTACAGATGGCTGTTAAGGAAATGCCAGATGTATCTACTGTTGAAGAAATACAACCTTTTACTGAATTTAAAGTAACTTCACTCCTTTACAGGAAGCAGAACTCCTTCTTTTGTGTGTGTCTTTTAGAATCAGATTAGAAAGATATGAACTTAAAAAGGACTTTGGATAACTCAGCCAACTATAACAGGGTCATGATCTTGGTGTCCATTAATTGTACTGAAAACTCTCACAATTATCTGAAATTACTCAATGGCCCTCATTACATTCAGCTAATTGAGGTTGTACTCTAGTTTCTGTATAATATTCACTAATTAAAGAGGTCAGTTTTGTTCACTACAGAAACAAGCTCTATTTCTTGACTGAATGCAATACCACATAAGAGACAGGAAAGAGTTCTTACAGAAGCAATGCATAGACAAATATCCAAGACCAAGATTCAGAACGACAGCAAGAATACCTTGATTGTAGCAGAGAAGGAGATATATAATTCTGCAATAAAATGATACACCTTATCATTATGATGTTCTGTATTACTGAAGAATTGATTCTTGGGGCAGGAGGGTCAGCCCTGTATTTAGCTCCATTATAACTGAACATGACATCAGAGCCTCTGCAACATCTTCAAACAATATCACCTCCACAAATGATACAGGTATTCCAATCACACTTGAGAAATGGGAAAACTCGGAAGATAGCCCCAAGCACTGGGTAAAAAAGGAAGATAATGCTTCAGAAGAATGTGATGCAGTTGCTTCTTGGAAAAAAAAACCTCAAAAAAGTCTCAACTAGATTTATGCCACCCTGCTAAAAATTCTCTAGGTGATGCATTATTTCTCTGACATTCAACTGTTCATGAGTAACAGTTTCTCCAAGCAAGAATCTTAGATGAAAACTGATGCAGCAGTGACCCACAGACAGATGAAAAACAAGGGATTCAGAAGCAGCTGCTGGAGAAAATCCATTGTAATATCACATTTTAAAACACCATTACCAATTAATCTATAAATAATAGAAATCTGTCAGCATTGGCACAGATAATAAAAATGTATTTAGCTGATAGTCTGTAACAAATCACCTTCTTCTGGATGCAGCATGCCAGTTTTACATACCATGTGGATAGCACTGCACAACTCACCAGATTTAGCTGACATAGCTTACTTAGCTTTGCAATTTTGTCTTTTGAACCATATTACAATTTAGTGTAGGCATGTTCCTATACTGCAGTATAGGACGGTACCTAACTATGCATTTTTATTATTCATCTCACACTAATGGCCAGAAGCCACAAGTGAGATCAAAAATGCATTATGCTAGGGCTAGGTGTTATACACATGGACATTAAAGGTTGCTCCTTGAAAGCATTTATATAACCATAGAATCAAATACCTGAACCAAAAGAGTTATAAAGTCTAGTTGCCTTCATTCATGGTAGGACCAAATACCATTTTAGATCATTCCTGACAAGTGTTTATCCAACCTGCTCTTAAAAATCTCCAGTGATGGAGATTCCATAACTTCACTAGACAATTTATTCTAGGCTGTGTCTACACCACCTCCCTGCTTCAAAGGGAGGATGGTAAGTACTGTGTTGGGAGTTTATTAATGAAGTGCTGTGCTGCATATGCAGCACTTCATTAAGCAAATTCCACACCCCCCCACAGCAACGTCAAAGTTTTAAACTTCGAAGTACCGGCTCACTTCTAGCCGTGGCTCACCACCGGTACTTCGATGTGTGTAACCAACCAGTTTCAGGTTCCCCGGAAACGAGGCTGCACCCAGAAGGCAAGTGCTATATTTGGTTTATTGAAAGTGTGACACCCACGACGGGAGCCCCAGAAATGCCGCAGTCACCAATGGGGGAAAACCTGATGTGTCGGAGCTTCGCTCGGGGGACAGGCTCTGTAACAGGCCTCCTAACACTAACTAATAAAGCTTAAACTCATTTACATAAGATTGCTTAAAATTGCCTGTGTATTACTCTTACTATCTCTTGTGGCCTACTGCCAGCGTAGCCTTGAAGTTTTGGCAAGCATACTTTGTTTTGCAGCTTTTCACCTTGCACAGACTGGCCTTTTTGGAATTCTCCTGAGGATTCACAGAGGGGTTGGGCTGCACTCTCGACTGTTACAAAGTCTCTTGCACCCTACAATGTGTCAGGGCAACTTCAAAGTCCCTTTACTCCTCAAAATTTTACTCCTCAAAAAGTTGCCCCGGCACTTCGAAGTACCAGTGATTTAACTCAAACTAGATCCTTAATGTAGCACTTCTCAGCCTTTTGACTGTTGTTTTAACGTTAGTTATTTTTGGCTGTGTCTACACTACCACCTTCCTTTGAAGGAAGGATGGTAATTAGGGTGTTGGGAGTTTACTAATGAAGTGCTGCCATGCATAGGCAGCACTTCATTAAGCAAATTCCCCCCTGTGGCAACTCTGAAGTTTTAAACTTTGAAGTACCAGCTCGCATCTAGCTGTGGCGCACCCACCAGTACTTCGAAGTGCCGGGGCAACTTCGAAGTCCCCTTACTCCTGAGAGGAGCCAGACAACCATTTGTCATGAGCATGGCCAAGTCTTCCTTGGTCCCATAAAGTTTGTTTACAGCCACCAGTCCTGACTCTTAGTGTTCTGTGCTGTTATTTACCTGTAATTTACCCCTAAATGTCTTCTAAGAGTGTAGTAAGCAAAGGGAGTGGTGGTAATGCGCCAGAAAATACTGACCTCCCATCGTCCAGCAAATTCTCTTGCTCAGCTCAGCTCAGGTCCAGAGGGTGATGGATGAGAGAGGTTCAACCTATAGCAAGACTGGAAAGATATCTTTAAAATGCAGAAAGACCTAGCCTTCTTGCACCTTTGCAACTCTTTCAAATCACAAAGACATGTTAGAGGATGCTAACCTTTCACATCTCCTGTAGCTGTACAGCTAAGACAGAATATATTTCCACTCAAACACAGCTGAACAATCACTGGCAGAGAACTTCATTCCAATTTCAGGTACAGCAGATGACACTGCTGACAGCTAGTCAGCTTTGATATCTTTCCTTTAAAACTTACTACTGTGGTGACCTTCTTTAGTAGAAGACCATTGTATATTTTTACTTTCTACTGGCCTCCTTTTTTCACTCCAGCTATCTCTTTCTCCTCCATTCATCTCTCTTTTAATCTTCCCATACTCTCTATTTCTCTGTATTTGGTCTTTTTTCCCTTCACTCTTCCCCTACTCCCACATTCCCACCACTTCCTGGTTTTGGTTTCAATAACCGTTTACCATTGCACTTCTTCAGCAGAACAGCATCAGGAGACAGTCCATGCCTTCCCCTCAGCCACCGCACTCTTACAGAGAATCCAACTCAGAAAAAGCTGAACTATTTGTACACATGTACCTATTACATTTGACCAAAGATGGCTGGCAGAGTTATCCAGGGTGAAACTGGTGTCTAGCCACTGATATTTATGAAAAGCAGTAAAACTTAGTGGCTAGCAACTTGTTGTCAAGCCTCTCTGACAGACAAAATTGTGTCAAGATTAGGAGTACATTATTAGAAGCTCTATACCTTGCGGGCAGCCCCTGTAACCCACATAACCCTCATCTTTATATTAGTGTGATCTTGTAAACATTCCCTGTATGATGTCAAGCAAAAGGTTATTGTCTGCTGAAAGTCATTTATCTAACTGTACATGTATATCATCAATGTATATGAAACTATGTGACTGTGTTGTATAGCTGTCATTAGAACACGCTGTAAATTTGGGAATCAGCCAGATATTAGCTTCTCAGAGACAGCAGCAAGGAGAGTAACCATTGCCCAGGCGGGATGTCAATGGGCATTCTCAAGCAAGGGAAGTACAATGCACCGACGTTGCCTGAAACTAAGCAATGCCCCCATGTGCCTGGACTTGTGCTTCACAAGTCCATGTACTGAGCATCTAAAACAGAACACAAAGTCCACACTTGGCCTTTCTTCTGTCTCACCATGCTGTACATGACAAACACACTCTGAACTCTGGCCCAGATTCCAAGGGTGAAATTTGTATACTATGAACTGCAATATCCAATGAGGTAAGAAATATTGCTTAATGTAGTTTTTGCCCACTCTGATAGGACTGAGAGTTTAGCCAATATGTGTATATTATAGTCACATAGTGAATAAACTTCCATCATTTATCTTTACCAGTGAGTGGGTATGCAGTGTGTGGCAAGTCTGCTCAGCTTTAACAAAAGCTGGTGGATGGCCACCTTCCATTGATGAAGTTGCAAACTAATTAACATAAAAAAAGTATATTCTTGAAGTGCAGTGCTGGGCGCAGAGGGGAAGGGGCAGGATTTGTCTGGTGCCTTTCTCTGAGAGATTCATGAGTAGCTCTGACTGTCTTCGTGTATCTGACTAGAAGCTGCGCTCTATATGCAGTGCTGCTGAATGATAACAGCATCAGGAGGGGTTGATGGCCATTAGCAAGGCATCATGGGAGCTTGATCCTTTTAACACTCTCCAGCTTGGGCTAAGTAATCCCATGGTCCCAAGCTTCACCCTGGGTTACCCTATCACACACTGTGTTTGAGATTTTAATATAAATTAGGTTTAAAATGCTCCTTCAATGCTTTCAAAATGTGGTCATTCTACAGGAGACCTGGCGTTTCCAGGTTCATTTGACCAGCAATACTGCTCTTCCTGTAGGACAGTAAGGAACAAGGCTCACAGCTTCTTTTCTTGCTTCTATCTGAGACTGGACACTCTGGCTACATCTACACTAGAGGGTTTGGAGACAAATCTGGAGTTTGATGACAAAACTTGTGGAGCATCTACATGCGCACACACACACAATGCATTTTGTCAACTAAAACTGTTGACAGAAAAGCTGCGTAGATGTTCCGGGGAGTTCTGTTGTGGACAGAGCCGATCAAAAGATTGATCTGCTTTTGTGCACAGACAGGATCTGTTGCCAGAAGTTTTGTAGGAACATTTCTTCCAACAGCAACTTCAATAGACAGATGCTGCTACTGTAGATGTAGCCTCTAACAGGGACAGGGGAATCTTTGTGACACAGCACTGTTTGGAACACAGGAGCAAGAGAGATACGGACACTAGCAAACCTTTTAATCCTCTTCAAGCTTTGTCTTCACTTCCCCAGTTGGTGTGTTTTACCTTAGACTAAAACATTCCAGCGAAACCTAAAGGAGTCAAGGCAATGTAGTTTTCTTGCTACCAAATTCAGGGAGGTGTATTATTCTTAGGTGAGGTCCAATACATACAGGATAATAATGTTGATACTCCCCTAGTAACTCTTCAGTAATACCTGGAGCTGCCTTGTTTCTACTAGCCTCATGTAATATCCTAACTAAATGGTAGCCTGCTGTAGGAGAAAACAACAAAAAACAAGAGAAATATATTTTTTTTTTTGCATTGGACAGTTAGTTAGGAGGCAGAACCCAGTGAGAAGAAAAGGACTTCTTTCAAAGCCACCTCTGTGACTTCTCAAACTTCCCCAGACTAATATTTGCTTTCCCAGAAGGCTGCTCAGAGTTGCTAGGTAATCTTGACTCCTTTCCTTCTAGTCTGGATTCCTTTAAAGGGTGAGGAATAACAAAGGGGAAGCTAACAGCACATACATTTAAACATCTTTGTCTAAATCTGGGGTTTGGCTATTTTCCAGAGTCCAGCTTTTCCAAACAATGTCCCAAATTGAATCCAAAGCATCTACTTAAAGAACACTCTTCCTTCTTCCCTGAAATCTACTTCTCTTGGCTTCGCTTGAGCAATGAGTGAACTCCTCCGGACCATTATAGGATTAATTCAAATGTTTTATCTTCACCTGTATGTGTTTGATATTGTCTTGCATAACAAGTGAGTGGAAAGGCTTTGAGGTCAGCAGAAGGCCTTGTCAGCATAGACTCTGGCTAACTCTTAGTCCTGTAAGGTCCAAAACCAATTCAACAGGTGCACAGAGGTGTTGGAGTGAGAGGAAGGGTCAGACTGATGAAGCTGCAATCCATTCAAAATTTAGTATATGGGGATGCACTGAATTTAGGCAGCTGAAATTAAAATTAGTGAACACAGGAAAAAACACAAAACTGCAAGTTTACAACTTGAAAGCAACTTAGTGTGTAAAAAAATTTCACACTAGCAGCTGAAAGAAACAAAACACAAAGCAATCAAGTAGCACTTTAAAGAGTAGCAAAATAATTTATTAGGTGAGCTTTCGTGGGACAGACACACTTCTTCAGTGGTCTGTCCCACAAAAGCTCACCTAATAAATTATTTTGCTACTCTTTAAAGTGCTACTTGACTGCTTTTTGTTTTGACCGTATATAGACTAGCACGGCTCCCTCTCTGTCACTATTCAACATGAAAGAAACAAGTACATTTGGTCTAAAAGTATGTATAGAAAGACAAAATTTTAATAAGATACAGACAAGTTGTTTTTGCAGACCGTCGGGCTAGGCAATCTATACACATTATCCAAGTCCATAATACATTCTGGTTATAATAATTATGGAGCTGAGATGTTTGTCTCGTATGGTCATTTTTCATAATTTATTCTAATGCCTTCCTGGTGCTGTTAATTTGCTAAATTCTCCCTTTCCTTTAAAAAAATTACTTTTAAGAATAAACTTTCACTATCCCATATATTTTGTTCACTTGATTGCTATCAATTTAAAAATTCTGCAGCATGTAGGACTAATCAGAATTCACTTAACAACTGCATTTGTTCCTTTCAGCACTTTAAAAATGATGATGCCTAGAAAGCAAGTATTTTGATTAGTGCCTAGCAATATTTAAGGTGACCTTCTAGTGAAACTTTTAAAATGGAGATTCATGGCAGTAATAAGCACTTTAGAATGCCAGAGACACATAATTATATATTTTATTTATCCAAGTGCTTCTGTATTTTTAATGAGGGACCATATTTCCAATTTATAAAGCCAAGGAAGGAGAATCCCTCAACAATCTTCAACATGTTATTTGTAGATTTCCAGCTGTTTCACTCCTCACCCTGGGAATTTTGTTTACCAAAATATTCATATGCATTTTAAATGGTCTGTGTTGAAAAATAAGGTCATATTTGTTGAGGCATCAAAAAGAACATGATAGAAAGAAAGTACACTGCAAATGTTCATGAGTAAAAGTACAACTAAGGCCTCAAATCTGCCAGTGTAGTCAAAAATAAAGACTCTGTTATAAAACCATTCACCCATGCCACAAAACACGTAAAAGCTTAAGCATGAAGGGAAAACCCATAGGATTGCTGTGACTGCATTAAGCCATGGACAGTCTGAAGTGGAATCCTTCATTGGTGTCTGCTGCTACATGAAGGTTTCACAGGACATTCTGAAAACTCGCCGTATCCAGCACCAACCATCCAAATCTGTGAAATTTCATGTTGGAAGTTAAGTAGCTTTGTTAATCTACCATAAATGTGGGGGTCCAATTGGTTAGAATAAAACTTGGTTGGAGTTTGTCTGATGAAGTATGAGAAAGTACCATCTGAGATGCCAAAACAAGAATCTACTCGTCATTAGATGACAATACACTTGAACCTCTGTAAACCAGGTGCCCCTGATTTGGAACACCCATGGTTCAGATCCTGGCAGAGGGAGGAGGAAGCAGATCTGCAGGCTGCCATTTCCCTTTTCCCCGCCCACCACCCACTGGGTATGACAGTTCATTGCTTCTCTGGAGGCTTTGCCCTCACTGCTCTCCAGAGCAGTAGGGAGCAGTGCTTGGGAACCGCATGGGGGGGCAGAGCCATGTAGCATCCCTACTCCACCTCCCTCATACCCAGATCCCACAACTCCATCCCCTTCATGCACCCTTCCCCACTGACCCTGCACTCTCACCCCCAGTGCGGTCCAGCACCCACCATCTCCCCACACTCCCATCCCCAGTACTCTCCTGAATCCAGCACCCTCCCAGACCCCATGTGCATTGATTTCTATGTCACTTGAGAAATAAAAATTCAGTGCTTTGTAAAATGTTTTCATTTTCACTTCAAAAAGTATACATGAATAACCATGATCCTGAAAATTCTATGATTTGGCATAGCCTGTTTCAACATTGCCAGACAAAAGAGTTCAAGTGTTATGATTTTCCACATCCCCTTTTGTCTGCTTTGGTCAGAATTGAAATTGGTAAAAACGGTGGCATTAAAATGTTCAAACTCTGGATTTCTGAGTTTAGTAGCCCTTTTCAAATGAATATTAGCAGATCACATTTCTCATAGAGCGGTTGTTTCAGGATGTTAGCTCACTTTATATTCAATCCACATTTTCAAGCGTTTCTACGGAACCATAAAGAGCTTATCACTTTAAAACAGTAGAAATAGGACTCTGAATCTCTTTTCAATGTAACTTTGTATTCTGCAATACAAAAATAGCAGCCTCAGAATAAAAAAAGAAAAAAAATGGATTTCCCAGACCACCAGGAACCAGCCCAATTCAGCTGTTCCTTCAAGTGGTCTCTGTGCTTAACTTTTTATTATTAATTTCCTTAATAGATGCTAAGAGCTCAAACCACTATGTAGTATCAGCCCTTTAGTTATGACATGTAGTGGAGAAGTCTGTGTCTTGACTTTCGCATTTTGTGTCTGTAAAAACAAAATATGTGGCCTATCATACAAATTAAATACATATTCTTATATTGACAGACATCTTTGTAAATTGATCCTTACTCCTGTATTTAAAAAGCATGTATAAATTATTCATAGTATATTGATCTAGGTCTTAGATCTGCAAAATATGAACTAAGAAATGCAGAGGCAGTATAGTCCAATGGATGGAGCATTAGAATATAATACATTTTTCTACCTCCTGAATTCATGCTAGGATGACACCCGCCTCCTGGACTCATAGTTAGGCTGTGGAAGAGGAGACATTTGGCAAATATATATTACAGGGGAATTGAGAATGGGACTACTTGTGGCATTAGATATTACTGAAAATAAGCAAGGGCACGGACTGTCTATCACTCTGTTTACATAGTGCCTAATGTGAATGGGACCAGATCTCAGCTGGCCCCTATGTGCTATCATAATCCACATAAACAGCAGCAGCAGCAGCGAGCCTTAGACTGTTAAATCTTCAGGGGCAACAACTGGAGTCATCCTAAGTTTCTGTATAGCACCTAGCACCACATTATCTAGATCAAAGACTTTGATAACTAATACCATTAATAGCAATAAAATTATAACTCTCAAAAGTACATCTACATCTGCATTACCTCATCTGCATTACAGAACTCAAAATGAGACTGGGAGATATAGTACACTGGAAACCCAAGGAGGACAAGCTATAATCATTGTGACAGAAGAGAAATTGCAACTGAAAGCCATTTTCTACTTGACTGTACAAAAGAGTACAAGCAACGTATTTCAGACTATCAGAAAAAATACAGAATTCCTGATCAAGAGGAAAGAAGAAAAATCTGAGAATTAAGAGAGAAAAAGGTGGGGGGAAGGAATTCTGGAAGAACATTTCAACGTGTGGCAAGCTGTCACTGGAGCAGACATAAACAGTAACTTACAGTGGAAATAACACACCTGTGGCAAAACCCCAGTTTAGTAGTTCCAGCTCTTTCCCCTTGCTAGAGGCTAGGGTCACAGCCTATTGAGCCACCTTCATCAGAGGCCAGTCAATGGATTTGGAGTGAAACCCCTCCTTAATCCCAGCCCTTCCCCCCACCTACCCCCCCCCCCCGCCTCAGGGATGAGATCTTCAGTGGTTTGGGGAGGATTAGGAGGAACCCAACACCATCCATTACTCTGGGTTCTAGCTCAGGAATCCTGAGGTAGCGTGAACAGGCAGTGTTTCCTTCCCTCCCAGTGTTGCAACCTCTTCCCTGGGCCACTTCCCCAAATGACCCCTCTCAATACCTTCTTTCTGGTACCAGAACAAATGCTTCCTGCTCCTCCACAGCACACTTTCTCACTCCCAGTCGCCTCTGTGAAGGGAAGTCTATTAACCCAGAACCAGCAGATTCTTGCTGGGCTGCAGATGCTTTGATTGGGCTGTTTTCTCCCTTGCTTCAGGCATGTTCTTGATTGGCTCTAGGTGCCTGCCTGATTGCACTGCAGCAGTCCCTGCACTGGTCACTCAAGCAACAGGAAACTATTCATCCAATGGCCAGTATATTTGCATTCCACCAAGCTGCTGTAGCCAACTGGGCTTGCTCTGCACGTATCATTATCATTGCAAAACAGTGATAGAGTCCTTAGCGAGAGGGAAGAAATGAGACACCAGTGTACCAGGAACACTGGAACTCTCAGAATTGCCAGAAGGGCATTTCAGAATGCTCCAGAATGACCCAAGTCTTGCTTTAAAACCTTGCCCGGTATGCATACCAGATTTTTTTTTTTTAGCTTTGGCAATGCTTTTATACCTTTTCACCAAAACACAGTGAAGCTGAACTGAAGAAGAGAGGATTTAACATATAGATAGATAGATAGATAGATAGATAGATAGAAACATTCAGGGCTGCCTCCTCATTTACAGTAAGACATCTTTTCAATATTCTGACAGCCTAAAAGGGCCTTAGGGCTGGTTAATATACAGGAATTTTGTGTTCTGGAGGAAAGAGACTTCAACAACCATTTACAAAGAGAATGTTCGGAACTAACATTCATATTCAAATTTGACGCGTTAACATGTGGTTTGAACAGGGACAGCAATTACCTGACCCATTACAAGGACTCTTTCACGTACCTTGATGCTTGACCAAACAGTTAACTTTCTTCACCCCTCACCCTGCTCTTTCTGCTCTTCTACCTGATTTGTCAACTTTGACAACAATTTTTGGACCTCTTTGCTTTCTATATTGAGTCTGTTCTGGTAGGGCTGTAGATCTGAAGGAGTGGGCCTGTCCCATGAAAGCTCATCACCTAATAAAATTATTTTGTCAGGCTTTGTAGTGCTAAGTGACTGATGTTTTGATAGAATACAGACTAACAAGGCTATCTCGCCATTACTATACAAGAATAGTACTGCTTTGACTAAATCAATATACTTGAAGCAATGCAACCCCTTTTCTCCTCATCACTGACATCAGCCCCTGCCCCCTCCCATGCACACCCTCTCTGTAGATGCAGCTAAATCAGTGGAAAGGAGGTCCATACTGATATAACTATTCCCGTACAAGCTGGGGCATAAACTATATCGGTACGATGACTGAATTAACACAAGTGCTTGTACTGGCATAATAATTTCAGTGAGTAAGTGCACACCTGAGTAACATGGTTATAGCAGTTCAGGAACTGTATTTAGAGCTGGTGTTAAGGTAGGGGTGCATCTGTGATTTACATCCCTTTTCAATGCCAGAGCAGAGTAACAGGATTTATTAGGCCCTTGGTTTCTTTAGTTTCTCATTAAAAAATCAGTGACATAAAGGCAGAAAATAACCCTTGTTTTAAATTAAAGGATGTTGATTTTTTTTGAGAGAGAAACTGGATTAATTACAATCCACTGCATTTTTCCCTTTATTTGCATCATTTTGCTGCTAAGACTCAAAGGTAACATCTGACATGCTTGTGTAAGATATAAAGCAGTACAGTGATATTTCCAATATTTATTTATGTACATTTTTACTTGCACTACTTTCTCTACTCCTCCCATTTTTCAAGCTAGCTTGACAGGAATGGTTACTAAAGCTCTTGTCATTCTTGTTTAAGATGCAAGATCTACTATAGCATGCAGTATAGTTAAAAGAAGAGCAGAAGAGAAGACACACATTATAATGATTTGAAGCAAGACCCTAATGCTGTATGCTGCTTGGAACAACAAGGAATACTTGTCAGAACAAAGTGCCATATCCCAATACCTATTCTTGTCTTGAGTAGCATCTTATGCCATGAGTGTTCCAAATGACATCCATAGAACTAGCTGTGCAGTAAGATACTACTTAATAAGAGGAAGAGCACAAGATTCTGACCCAAAGTGGGTCTACCTCATTTGTAAGGCTAATCTGGAGTATCTGATTAACTTTAAAAAGCCAATTTCAGCCCTGGGATCAAAAGGGGCAACTCCATTAACTTCAATAGGAGCAGCACCTACTTGTGATAGTGCTGAACTTCCTCCTGTTCTTGAACTCTGAGTCCTTACATTGACTAAGATTGTTACTTTGCACCAAGCCTTCACTAAGGGATGACACAGAATAAATTGCAAATTCAACTTCACAGTTTCTCCTATGCTATCACCTTGCCTTATGGAGTAGGGTATTTTTTTGTTTTTGTTTTTGTTTTTTTGTAATACTGCCCATTGGTGACTAAGTCAGCTACTCTGAGAGGAGTGAAGTCCAAGCTCCTCCCATTTTCTGCCCCTTTGATCTGGGTGGGGGATGCATATAGCAGCTTATCTTTCTGTATTCTTGTGACTAGATTCAATCTTCACTTGGACTATCAATAGATAAAGAAGCAGGGGCTTTACTCCCCTGTTTGCAGAGCAAAAGTGGTAACGAGATAGCACATTAGATTGAAAAGCACCTTTTGAATTCATTTATCTTACAGGCTGTTACAGTCTCAGGATTGAGTCTAAAAACCTTGATGTGACTCCCAAAAAAGAGAATTCTGTGGTTTCAAAGGATCCTAAGAGATGAATTCTTAACCAACCATTTTTCTGGCTTACTTGCATCACTAGATGATGACTTCTCAGGCTGATTTCGCATAACATTAGTAGTTTTTGATGAGATCCCCTGTGACCAAAACTGGCATGACAATAGCTGTGAGTTGAAAGGATAATAAAGGTAGAGGGAAAGAATTTGAAAAATAACGCACAACACTCCACCCCACAATGCACAGAAGTATTTTGTGCTATCAACTCACCTATATTAGACACTGTCACTCTTAAGGCTTCTTCCTGTCTACATGCATTACAGCCATTAAACTGGTGACTTGAGTAAGGCTAGAGCCTCGGCATAAAACAAAGACAAGGATTAAAACTTGGATTTAAACTCAGGTACCCAATTGCTTCCCTACAGGGGAAAGAAAATCAATATAAGCATGTCTCAAGGTATTTCACAGAGCATGCAATGCTGGGTGGTGCTTCTAGGAGAAGAGGGAGAAAAATTACTTGCCTATTGCTTATCTGCCTGGGCCAAGCCTGCCTGTGCCCTCTGACGCCCCAGCACATGCCCTTTCTAGAAGCGCTGCCCGCAGGTAGCTAAGATGGCATACTTCTCTTACCACTTTGAAGGCTCTGTCAGAGCCACAGTTTGCTCATGTGAGTTCGATCTTCTCTGGCACAGGCAAAGATGAGGGAGATCATAGCAGTGGCTCTTACAAGCTGCTTCACATACCTCACACACTGAGCTGGGTCTCCAGAATAATGAGAGAGAACTCTGCCCACTTCCCTCTGTCTGGAGAGACTTTGGTGTAGTGTAAGTCTCCTCTGCAGAATGAACATGACATCCCTTCTCTGGGAGGCTGTGGAGGAGAAAGAGCGAAGACCTTGCTGCACTTTCATTAGCCTTCCTTTAGCCTGTTCACCATTTTGTCAATCTCAAGGGAGAGGAATTGTCACCCCTGGCACCCCAGAGTACTACTATACAATAACATTTTCACTCAAAGCCTAAAATTTTAATCAAGAATATGGCTAGCTATTTTGGAGCAGTTTTGGTAGATAAAGTAAATAAGGTAGAATAATGTGCAAGTGTAAACTCTTTTTTGAAACTGTTTATACAAAGCAGAACAACTGACACAGCTCTCTTTTCCACAATTTGTTATAGAAGGGTTCAAATCATTTTCTATCATGCTATAGAGGACTGTACTGCCACAGTATCAGAGAGGTAGCTGTGTTAGTCTGTATCTTCGAGAACAACAGAAAGTCCTGTGGCACCTTGTAGACTCTATACCACAGGACTTCTTGTTGTTCTCGAAGATACAGACTAACATGGCTACCTCTACTTGTCACCATGCAAGGCATTGCATTTAGCCATATTGAATGGAAATCCATCAATCTCATGAAAAAACTTGCACAGATACAGACAGACATCATCTTCCTTTCCAAATGCAAACAGAAGGACATCATACCAAAATAACTGAAGGTGAAAAACCCACTGGTTAGTCAATAAGGTGCCACAAGACTTCTTGTTATACTGCCACAGGACTTCCCATATAATATAATGAAGGAGAATTTGTTCAGAAGATGTTAAATGATGGAGATACACATCTCCTAGACCTGGAAGGGATCTTGGGAGATCATCTAATCCAGTCCCCTGCCCTCTTGGCAGGAGCAAGGGTACTGTGGATCCCAGGAGTTTTCCAGTCCTCCCTAGTTATTCACTGAAAACTGGATTCTGTCCCTTTGAGGCAGATCTTTTCTGCTGCTCCCAACACCAACATGCCCTGCTTATAATTACAGCTGGTTGGGATTTTGAGAATTTATAAAACCCCTAGTGGTGTGGCAAATTAATGCCATTATAGTCAGGCAGGGAACTCTTATAAAATACCGTCCTTCCCTCTCCTGGAACTGACATATGAATTCATTTTTGTCATTATTATTTATTACTTATGTAGCCTCAATCATCATGCAGGTCTTAGAGAGGTAGTAGCCGTGTTATTTGTATCTTTGAGAACAACAAGAAGTCCTGTGGCACCTTATAGATATTTGTTAGTCTATAAGGTGTCACAGGACTTCTTGTTGTTCATGCAGGTCTTGTCCATCCCAACACATCTCATTGCTGTAACCCGTACAGATGCTGAATCAGGCAAACAAGTTATTTTCTAATAATTGTTGCAAATCAGTGTAACAAGTTCACTTTTACAGGGGCTATGTTATTGATGATTTGCATATATTGGTGTAGCCTTTGGTTTATTGATTAAATAAATGTTCAAACATCCTGAACGTTTAATGCTATTATAACTAGAATGATTACCAATTTTCATTGGATATCAGTGAATAACCATTCTAGCTAAAACATTAGTGGTTTTTTTCATTGACTCTATTTGTTATTCATTCTCCTACTTACAAAATTTCAGTCGTCTGATCAGAAATACTGGTGTGTAGCTGAGAGGACCAATCACACCCTATGGAAATCATCCATGAACCATTTTTCTCCACAGACTATTCAAGGAAATCAACAAATATATTAGCAGACTCACAATTTTTTCACAAACAGAAAGCTCACTAAATCAGATAATGTTTAATTTTCTCCACCTCTTTACCTGCATAATTGATTGGCTCTGTAATAAATTCATCCTTAATTTATTCACTGCATTACTGTTTGTCTATATAATTTATTCATTTTACTGTTCATCCCCTGCCTTATTACTGTATATAATTGATTTACCACATAGAGGTTTCACTCTAAGTTAAATTGATTTTTTGTATAGTTGATCAATAACATACTGCTGCTGGCTAGTCTCTAGGTATCTTCTCACTCCTGTCCTCTGCACAACATATGATCTGTTCTCTCCTTACATCCCCAAAATGTGAAGACCATGCCATCTGAGATATCATATCTCTAGCCAGAATAGCAGGCCCTTTTAGGTCATGTGAAAACGTCATCTAAAGAGGGTCCCTTTTAGCAGCAGTACCTGTCAACGAACTTTTTTCCTGTGATACCTTCTCCACACACACACACCAAAGAAACACCAAACTCTTTGGAAATTCATGTTGATGGAGCACCCCAAAGATAGCTTAGTAAATTAATTGTTCAATTCTGAATTATGTTAAAACCTCTCGATTGCAAGTTACACATAGTGGAAAGGGGCCATTAGTATATAATATAACCATACTAATGGTCATTTCTGGTAGAAGCCATAGGAATATATCTTTTACGCATGTTAATTTTGCATTCCAGATTATCAGCCAATAGACAAGTCAGTTTCAAGAATCACAGGAACTTTTCCAACAAAATACTCATTTGTGACCATGTACATGCCTGGAATTAGTGGTGCTATTATCAGTGTTCTGTTGTATGGCAGGTGGCATAATCTGAGACTATAACATTACAAACCCACCTTAAACAGGTGATGATGTTGGCCAAGCCATTGTAAGAATGATGCTCACTAATTATTAACTGGACAACCGGGCTCATATTTTTCAGGAGGTTATTGGTTCTTTCTTAAATAGCTGTCCATTTCCTTGCAGGTTTTGGCTGGGAACAGCCAACAGTCAAACATTTGCATCATATGAGTCTCTTGCTGTACAAGGTGGTAGTTGTGGATCCCTTTACCATAACTGATTGCAGGTTTAGGTGCAGGTGTGTTAAAAACACAAGAAATACACAAGCATAACTAGGTACTAGATCCTTGTAAGAAAATATTTTCTGCCTCGCTATTAGAATAGATTGAGTGCTTTATCTGCTCAAGATCCAAGATGTGTGGCAGGTGCCCTTATATTTCTAATTACTTCCTTTGATTAGGAACTACTAGCTGCAAGGCAAACAGTATAGCATGATTTTTTGCATTTCAAGAAAAACTGGAACATTGGCCTTTAATCCAGTTGTGACTGTGCTGTGCTTTCCTTCTCCATTATCAGAATGGCACCAGAAAGGAGTTTTTGCATTTTGCATATCCTTTTCAAATGTAAATAATCTGATTTTTTATGAAAACATACAAACAAGCAATTTTAAAAAAAGAAAAAACAGAAGTGCCAAAACATATATTTATTTTAAAATGAAGACAGTTCCAGCATTACAGTCTAAGTAAAATATCTGGCTTTAAATAAACCATTTACATTTTCACTAAGTGACAAACTGTACTTGACTGAAAGTATAACAAACTTCCTGTTTATCAGTTCTATATTTAAATATTGTTTAACTGATTTAAGCAAGTCTTTCAGACATTTTTTCCATATGGCTAGACAAATTATATGCCAAGTTTGAGTTTTATGCACATTAATAAAGTTGAAACATAAATTCATGAAAAATGGCTTATGATATAAATGACAACTATCCCTTAACTAGTAGCCTCCAGGCTCTTACTATAATATTCTAATATATCACCCATGAAATCAGTGTATTGTACAACATTTAACAATTAATGTGCAGAGAAATTATGCACAGTAGTTTTAATACAGATATCATGAATTTTACAGTTTGAATGTAAATGGTATATGAAGCATACCCTAAAGCACTGAAATAATCCTTGGTTGTTACTTTTTTAAAATATCTTAAAATAAATGTTTGAATTTTAAACAAAGCATTTTGTTGTGTATGCAAATATACAAAATCTTAGTATCATAAAAAGTAGGTCTGAAAGCCTATGTCCATGCAACAGCCTAAATTCAAAATAGGCTATATTGGCATTTGGCGCTGTCTGAAAGGGCACACTTCCTGCAAGCTGCTCACATGTGGCTCAAGCAGGACAATGACAAGGGACCTGCGGGATCTCCTTACTCAGTTACTGGCATTCCTACTGCTGCACTGTTCCCTCAATCTCCTTCAGACCTTGAAGCACAGCTTCTGGCGGCATGATGCCAGCTCTGCCTGCTGGGACCACATCGTCCTGCAGAAATTTCATATGATGAAGGCCACCTTCCAGGGGTCTGTGAGTGGCTTGCCCATGCCTTCAGGCAAAATGACACATGCTTGAGACCAACCATCCTCATTCAAAAGTACATTTCCAGAACTCTGTGGAAGCTCACCGTGCTGGACAGCTACTGCTCCATCAAGAACCAGTTCAATGTGGGGAAATTCACTGTCAGGGTCATGGTCCTGCACATTGATCATGCCATCAACCAGGTACTGCTGTACATGGTCATCACTTTGGGAAACATGGACACCATCGTGTAAAGCTTTGCCAAGCTGTGCTTCCGCAACTGCAGTGGAGTCCTCCATGGCATGCACATCCCCATCCTGGTCTCTGCCCAAAGGGCTGCACACTGTATCAACCACAGGGGCTACTCTCTATGGTTCTACAGATCCTCATGGGCCACAAAGCCTGATTCACATATGTCAATATGTGATGGCTGGGAAAGGCTTACAAAGAAAGGATCTTCCAGAGCTCTTGCCTGTTCTGGAATATGCATGCCAATGCCTTCTTCCCTGACTGCACCATCAGAGTCAGAGAGGTAGACTTGCTCATCATTTTTGTGGGCAGAACGGCCTACCCATTATGCCCCTGCCACATGAAGGCCTATACAGACAGCCTACAACCCAGCAAGTAGGACTTCAGTGCCAGGCAGAGCAGGTGCTGCATGATGTCAATGTGCATTTGCCCATCTCAAGGGGATGTTCCAGTGTCTCATTATCCTCCTGGACCTCAGTGAGCACAACATCCCCTTTGTGATGGCAGCCTTTTGTGTGCTCCACAACTTGTGTGAGAGCATGGGTGACAGGGAGATACATTGGACAGTAGGGATAGGGTTCAAAGTGATGTAAGTTAATTGGAGGATTGGGCCAAAAGTAACCTGATGAGGGTCAATGAGGCCAAGTGCAGAAAGGAAGAGTCTCAAGCATTGTTACAGTCTACATCTACATTACAAGATAAATTCGAATTTATGAAATTTGAATTTGTAGCACTGGGTTTTATAAATTTGAATTTGCATATCCTCACCTGCCCACAAATTTGAATTAGTGCTGCCCCACTAAATTGCCAAAGATTGACTTTTGCAGCAGTGCATTGTGAGAAGCAATCCCACAGTTCTCTCAGTGCCATAGCATTCTGGGTGTAGACATAGCCACAGGCTGGGAACGGACTGGCTAAATAGCAGTGCAGCAGAAGAGGACATGGGGATTACAGTGGATGAGAGACTGGATACAAGTCAACAGTGTGCCTTTGTAGCCAAGAAGGTTAATAGCATATTGGGGTGCATTAGGGGGAATATTTCCAGCAGATCCAGAGAAGTTATTATTCCCCTCTATTCAGTGCTAGTGAGACCACATCTGGAGTATTGTGTCCAGTTCTGGACCCGCCCCCCAGTATAGAAGAGATGTGGATGCATTGGGATGGGCCCAGCCAAGGGCAACAAAAATGATTGGAGGGCTGGAGCACATGATCTATGGGGAGAATCTGAGGGATTTGAGTTTATTTAGTTTGCAGAAGAGAAGAGTGAGATATGATTTGATAGCAGCCTTCAACTCCCTGAAAGAGGGCACTAAAGAGGATGAGGAGAGGCTGTTCTCAGTAGTGACTGATGGCAGAACAAGGAGCAATGGTCTGAAGTTACAGAGGGAGAGGTGTAGGTTGGATATTAGGGAAAACCTATTTCACCAGGAGAGTGGTGAAGCACTGGAATGCATTACCTAGAGATCTTGTGGATTCTCTATCCCTCGAGGTTTTTAAGTTCCAGCATAAACCCTGGCTGGGATGATTTAGTTAGGGTTGATCTGGTTTTAGGCATGGGGCTGGACTCGATGACCTCTTGAGGTCACTTCCAGCCCCAGGATTCTAAGGTAGAATTTCATGCCAGCACAGAGGGCTGAGGCAGAATGTCTGGCCAGGGTCTATGAGCAGCTGAACATTTGTGCCATTTGTAGAGTCTATCAATGGGCTGTGCTCATCAGGGGGTTCTTGAAGGACCATTTTCTGCAGGGCCACTTCTGAGACTCTCTCGTGCCTCTCCACAAGGGGCCACTATTTTCCCATATGTGCCCTTCATCCCACATCCCTCCCTTTCCCTGCCAGCCCTTCCTACCATCACCCACTTCCCTGAAGAACTAGCAATTAAGAACACTTTCTGGAACAAAACAGAGTGTTTGTGGTGAAGCGGGGAGTACATACAAGAGCGGAGGGAAGAGGACAGGAACCTGAAAAGAAGGAAGAGGGAGGGAGGCTCAGCAATGGGGCTGCAAGTGCTGCCTGCCTCCAGGTAGTGAATATTAAGCCCATTACTACTGTCACAGGCCAAAGCAGGTGAACCTGAATTTCTCCTCAATGGTCCAGCCAGAAGCTCACTGTTTCAGATTTGCGACTTCCCAGTCACAGCTTTTCTGGGTGGAAACTAAACATCTCTCTCTCTTTTCTAGCCAGGCTAGTTCCAAGCTGCATAGTTCATTTCCTTCACTGTGTTATTCTCAGCACAGACAATTTATCCAAGGACTCCTACTTACATTTTCTTCAGTCATCAGAGCTGTAATTGCTACCCATAGGTTGTGTCTACATTATAAAAATAACTTCAAAGTACAACTTCAACATAAGCAACTTTGAAGTTGAGCACCTGCACACACCTTACTTCGAAGACAACTTGGAAGTAGGGCACTACTCCATCCCCGGGAATAGAATAAGGACTTCGAAGTTGGGCGCCCTACTTCAAAATTAACTTTGAAGTAAGGGAAAAATGTGTGGAGACTCTCTGCTGGGTACTTTGATGTAGTGCCTAACTTTGAAGATAACTTCGAAGTTAGTTCCTAATGTAGATGCACCCATTCCTTTGTAAGCCTACCTTATTCCTGAAGTAAAAAGCATTACAGAGAAAACATAGTAAAAATATCATAGACATCTACTAATACATTTGAACAAGTTAACTTCAACCCTAAAATGGGCTGTGGTGGGAACAGTCCTTTAAAGCCCTACGTAAAATGGATTCCTTGTGGTTGAAAGTTCATCGCAGCTTTAGCTCAGAAAAATCACTCCATTGTATGATCCCAGCAGATGCAGCCTTTCCAATTCTTTAAAAACAAAAGGGTTCCTCTGTGGCACAGGAGTCCTGTCCATTTGCTGCGTTATGAAGAAATCTAATCTTATCTCTTTTCTTCAATTGCATCGTATTGTTGGCTCATATTGAATTTGCGATTCACTATAACCCCCAGGTTCTTTGCAGCAATATCACTATCTAGCCAATTATTCCATGTTTTGTAATTATGCACATGATATTTCTCCTTTCAAGAGTACTATTTTGCAATTTTTTATTGAATTTCATTTTCTTGATTAGAAACCAGTCCTTTCAAGGTAATTTTGAATTTTAATCCTTTCCTCTAAAGTGCTAACAACCCACTTTGGTGTCATCCACAACTTTTATGAGCACACTCTCCACTCCATTCTCCAAGTTGTTAATAAAAATATGAAAAGTACCACCCAGCACAGCACCCTATGAAACCCACTCCAGTCTGATAAGTGCTTTGAGTACAATCTTTAAATTAGTTAGGTGCCCACCTTATGATAATTACATGTAGAGCATGTTTTCCTAGCTTTCTTATGATAATGTCATAAGGGAAAGTGTTAAAAGCCTTACTAACTTCAAGACAGATCATGTTTATCACTTCTCCCACCCACCCACAAGATTAATAATCCTTTATACACCCATGTGCATTTAAAATACTACCACACTCATTTCATAGTTGGATATTCTTTGCAAACTAATTGAATGCATAACCCTTGTTCAGGGTTTTTTAAACTTATGACAAGCCATTTGTTATTGTACCTATTTAGCAACAGGGATTGCTCTGTTCTGACAACTAACCTTTCCATCCTGCTTCTCAATCCTAAGAAGTTCTAATCACCATAACTATGTCCACAGCAACAAGCTGTGATAGAGCAAACAGAGGATTATAACAAAAAAGGCTTTTAGAACAAATCAGTAGCAGGAGGAGATAGCTTGTGGGAAGAATATTTAATGAACATTTATTCTTCAGTAATTAACCACTTTGGGAGTAAGTTAACCATGGATACAAGAAAGGCACATTGGTATTTACTCAATGAATATTCCTGAACTTTAACAGTACTTAAGAGCTACATATTACTGAATTTCTGAATCATAAACATAAACCAGCTGTTGCTAATACATTTGAATGAATCTTGACACTTAGAGCCATAATTCATATATTTAAATGTATAATTAATAATTTAATCCATTGTTGAACACTCATGGAATAATAATTTATTAGATGTAGTTTTCTAGCAGCAGAACGTGAATATGATCTTCACAAGCTTTTGGTTTATATCTGCTAATGAGGGAAGAGTACAGACATTATATTAGGTCACCAGGATTATTTACCAAAGAACTGAAAGGAAAAATAAAGATTGTACCTAATTTTCTGTGAAATGGAAATTTTTATCAGTATATAAAAAACCACACTGGATTTTGCTATATTCTAAAATACATTGAAATACATAAAGGACTGTACTATAAGTGAAGGAACAGGGGTTCTCACATGTTCCTTTGAAAACCAACAACAAAGCTCTTGCTGACTCCAATGAGCACAAGATCAGCCACGTTTTGTAGAACTGCAAAAAAAAAATCTGTTTATAAGATGCTTTCCTAAACCTTTAAACCCTTATCCTATTCAGACTGAGGTCAAAAGCAAAGCTCACATGACTTCAGTGGAGAAAAGATCATCACTTCATAACTTGCTAAACAAGATATGTTCCAATTTCCAAATATAACGATATAATTTCCATTGCAGTCCACTCAAAAAAAGTCACTGCATAATCCTTAATCTACATAATGGATGATACACATATTCCTGAGTTTACATGACAGCTAAAAGGGCAATGAAAATGACAAATATCGGAATATTTATTTCTATGCACATTATTCTAGATGCCATGATTGTGCAGCCTATACTGCTATATAGGTATGAGATTAGACTGCACAATTAGAGAATCCTTTAAAAAATAAAACTCACTTTGGAGCAATAGTTACATTCCTTCTCATATCTGATTCCCTACAATTCACCTGAACTCAGTGCAGAAGAACTAGTGAGGACTCAATTTTCTGAAAAACCTGGCCTTCAGTCTGGATGGGCACAACAATTCAGCCTACATAATAAATGTTAACCTGGATACTTAGTGAAGTAACAATATTAGATATCATATATCTTCAAACTGTGTGTTTGAGACCATTTACCAGCAAGGGAGGAAAAATGATGTGATCGTTTGTCTGTCAAGCTCTAGCCTAAGCAACAGACAAGAAATTGTTGCTGAAGAAGTCAGTCAAAACTTGCTTCTTAATTGCTGCTGGGCAAGCATTAAAGAGTATCATAAAACTGATCTTTCCCTTTCCCCCTCACCAAAAGGCTGCTCATTTTTATTTGTACTCATACCACACACCCCCAGTTTTGAGGACATCACCGCCATGTGTGAAATATGCTGATCTAAATTTTCATTGACCAATTTATCCAGTATCAAAACTGCATGATAACAGCTCCTGAAGAATGAAAGATGAAAACAATTTCATGAGTACACAGTACAGGCAAGATAGTAAAATACAGTTTTTGTTCAAAAGTAATATACATATAATAAAGATGTTCTAAAATATCAGGGACCAAAATACGTAAGCGAATCAGCTAGAATAAATCAGTGCAGCTCTGTTGAAGTCCATGGAAATATGCTAGTTTACACCAGCTGAAGATGAGACTTTGGATGTTATTTTCATATTTATGAGATGCTAATCATTTCAAGAAAAAGTTAACATTGTCTCACAGAGTAAAGGTACATAACATTTATTGCAAAGATACAAATAAAAAACATGTTTAATTTATTCTCACCTGTTTTACCTCAAAAACCACCATAGATAGATCATCTCAAACTATGAAAGTGTCCTTGTAACCAGGGTATACTGAGTATAAGTGATAATATCAAATTACTTCTTCTAAGTATTTTTGTAAGTTTAAATAAATCATTTTGCATTTAGTTATGTAAAATATGTTAAACTTCTCATGTACACTAAGATCACTTCTCAATCCTTGAATACTAATAGCTAATTTTTAATACAAATAAAATCCAAGCATAAGCATATATTTTATGCCAGAAGGGTATCTTTAATTACTGAAGCAAAAGCAAAAGAGAAATCACAGCCACCAATAATTACATTATTTCACAGCTTCATTTGATAGCATTTCTGAGACTAGCTGTAAGCTTAGATGATGGGGCTAGATGGTGCAGTGTAGTCTTATGCTGACAAAACACATTGGCTTTTTAGTTGTGAACAAGGGTTTCGTATTCCAAACTCCTGAGGTTGTAAACTGCTAGAAGTAAACTGAGCTAAACGAATTTGTGTGAACGACCAGTCAGAAACATATTAAAATGTTGTTTGAGTAATTTAATATTTGTAATTGTAAAGATCTGATGTATTCTTTGTGATTATGACCAGCTCTTTCCCATTAGCTTTTCAGAGTTAATTTCAACAAAGGAATTCATGTTTTTAGATCAGTGTGCACTGAACCTTCCATCAATGGTGAATATGTGATGAGAGGAAGAGTTTCTGTTTTTAGTTGACATTTTATATCTTAAGGTGATAACAGTTAAACAAACGGAAGCTGTGCTTGTTTGACATTCTAGATTGCCTTCAGTCTATGTTCTAAAGCTGTCCTAATTTTTCAGCTACGAAATTGTGCTGCCTTAAAGCAGGTTATGAAAAATATGGATCCAAGTGACTATTCTTCATTACCCTCCCTACACACCTGATTATATACAAAGTTTACTAAAGCAAAACAAACAATTAAAAGCAAAGGTTTTATGGAACATCTGTAGCTCTTAATTTCTCTCAGCTGAACACTTATTTTCTCAGCTCTTTTATCAGCAGAAGTAGAGGTTACGTGAAATATCAATCACATATTTTAATCAGAGACTTCCCACAATGTTTTTCTCAAACAAAACTGGGAAATAATGGTACAAGTGTCCTATTAAACCCAGAATTACTTTGAAGTGATAAACCTGTGGAAAAGCCCGGTGATGTTTTTCTGATCCTTTTGTTCACTAGTGTTGGGGCAAGAGATTATATAGGACACTATCAGAACTAAGTAAAATACTCAATAAATTTTAGCTCAACTCAAAATAAAACATGAGTTCAGAAAAAGTTTAACCATCGTTTCAGTTTTCCTAATGTTCTGAACTTTCAGGTAATGAGTAGGGCAAGAGGTATCTGTATCATAATATTGAGAAACAGATAGTTTTGATGTATTTCAGGTCTGGCCTGAGATAGATAGCACATAAAATATTGAAGAAATAAAAACTTATTTGAAGAAAACAGTCTGTCCACTTTTTCAGACTTCATAGACATATAGGTTACAAGCCTTTTGACAAGCAGTTAAAAGATTACTGTTTGTTGAAAAGGAGAAAAACTTGCAAACTTTTTGATGCTCAGAGATAATTTGTCTAAACTTAATTTTGGTAGGACATAGGCATAATTAAATTATTTTGTTCTGATAGATCAAGTTTGCTATAGCACTGATAGCTTCAGTTGTATTTTAGGAGTACTGACTGGCAAATCAGTGGTGTGAAAGGTATAAGTTCAAAATGCACAGTAGATAACTACACTCACAAGGGGCGTTTGCCTTGCAATTGTTTCTGATGCTTTCCTCAGTTCTCTCCCTAGTATCTACAAGTAGATGTGTGTGTACCAAGCCTGCCATACCTGAGCTGGCATGAACAACTTACTGAGGGGTAGGTAGCTATGACCACTAGTGAAAAGATATACCTGGCTATCCAAACCCATGAAGTATCTATGTTGAAGCCAACAAAACAACTTCCAAAATACAGTATCAGTGGACCAGGTGCAAGACGAAGCTAGTGGATAGCTTAGAACAACGTTGCAAATGGATTATGATACCGTAGTCAAGGAGAAAGCCAAGGAGTCATGACCAAATGGCCATACACAGGACACCTAGAGCCCACCCAAGAACTATTTAATGCCTGCCTTAATCAGGCACAGATCCTGGTGGAGTGTGCCTTCAGGCACTTGAAGGCTTATTTCAGGTGTCTCCTCACCCACCTAGAGAGCGGGTCCTGCAAGTGGTGGGGGTGTGCTGTGTCCTCCACAATATTGTGGAGTGTAAGAAGGATGCCAACGCCGGCCCCAGGTATAAAGACCAGGTGAAGTCCCTAACCATCAAGTCCACCATGATGGGCTGCACATCTAGGAGGCCCTCCAGGAGACCTTTTCCTATGGCCCCCAATGATCCCCGGAGGGCACCACCTACAGGGTTCTTGGGCCCGCAGCCCTACCCAGTCCCCACCACGACCCCACCTGCCCATCGTCTACCCTTTACTACTCCCCCCTACTATAAACAAAGGACACATAGATGTTAAATCAGAACTTTTTACTAAGCAACTTAAACTAGGGATTGTGAGGAAATAAACATTCTGGAACAAAAACTATTTACAATGTGTGGGACAATGAAACTATATACACTGAGGGGAGCTTTGGACAGCAGACAAATTAAGCCTGGGAGGTCGGGTGGCAGCTGCGAGCCACAGTGGCCATGGGTTCCCCTCCTGCCCTGGGTTCGGGGTCCCCATTAGGGCTGGGATGGGCTCCGAGTGATGAGGAGGTATGGGGGGGAGGTTTTGGAAGGTATGTCAGTGCGGGAGACTGAGGGGTGAGCTCAGTAGTCATGGCTGGGGGAGAGCAGGGGGGTGGCTGCAGCCATAATCTACCCCACCAGACTGAGGACTGCTTTGGGAAGGGGAAGCAGGTTAGGAACAGTGGTGGAGGAGAGGCTGCAGGTGACTGGGCCATCAGTGTGGCCCAGGACTGTGTCCTCCACTTCTACTCCCATGCCAACTGCACCTCCCCACCCAGTGCTCCATAAGCTCATGTGTTGTCCTATGGTGGTTGCACATGCCTGCAGGGCATCGTCATCTAACCTGCAGTAGGCCCTGCAAATGCAGGGCTGCCGCCATGCCAGTGGCATCGGTGGCCTCCTGGGAGGTGCTCTGAGGCTGGCTGGCATTGGTCCCACAGCAGGTCTAGCTGACCCTGGCAATGTGGCTTGGTGGTGGCCCTGACATTTGATAGTGCATCTATAAGGGAGAAAAGGGAACATGGAGAATTCTTCTCATAACACAGCCCCCTAAGGCCTGCCTCTGGGACGTTGGACAGGGTTTTTTCAGAAGTGCAGGCATGTGTGCCCTATGCAGAGGGCCCCGCCACATGGAAAAGGTCCACCCACCGTCCCTCCCACTGTCCTCCCCGCCCAACAATACATCAACCCAGAGTTGCTAGAGCAAGCAGAGGTCCCCACATGGGTGACGAGCGAGCTGGGTGTAGGGTGGCCCTCTGAATGTAGAAACACGTGGCCCACAGTGCTGTCCACCAGGCTGGGTGTTGCCCACCTGCCCCAAACTCTGTGTGCATGAAGTATTCACCTGAACAGGAACGGAGAAGGCATTGATGTTGCCCTACTCAAGGGGCTCAAGTGCAGGATGATTATCAGGGTCTCTTGGCTCAAGTTGAGGTCAGACTCTGATTCCCCCTGCATCTCCAGAACTGTGGCCTGCCCTTGCTCTGGCTGCTGCTGGGGGTGGAGGGGGCCTTCTCTGTTTCATCAAAGGGGGTGTGCTGAGGGTGCTGTCCTTTCCCCCCAAATCTGGGTAAATTCTGCATAATACAGGCAGATGACCACCCCTATGCCCAATTGCTGCCTTGCATCCTGGGCTTGTATGTTGCCCTGGCAGAGCTCTTTCATTTTAGCCTGCACATCCTCCAGGGCATGAGAGAGGTGGCTATGCTCCACTCGGGCTGCTGCAAGGTGGGCATAGCTAGGAGCATAGCAGCACTCAGCCGATGCATTGAGCACAACAACCTAATCTACTGAGAGGGCCAGGAGCTCCTTCAGTTCTGCCATACACCAGGAGGGCACTAGCTTCTTGGTAGCCAAGGGTGGGTCCTGTGACTTCTCAGGGTGGGGGAGGGGTCCTGGAGAATCCAGAGGGGGGTCTGGGTGTCTGTGCCATGGCTTCCAGCTCAGGGAGTGGCTGCTGAGGCATTGCTGAAGACAGCATAGAGCCTGGGCTGCTTCCATATGGTCTACTTCCTAGTACAGGGCTTCCTGTATTCTAAGGGTGGTCAGAAGACAGAGCCCCAATCGCGGGGGAGAGGGCACCTTCAGGCTCTTGCTGGCTGGTGCAATGGAGGACCTCTCTGTCAACAAAAGTCCATCCAGTGCATCTATACTGCAGTTTTGTCAACAGTAATCTGTTGACAGAAGTGTTACTCCTCAATGCAGAGCAGGGGAAGAGAGAGCGAGAGAGAACACAGTTGGGGAAAGTGCTTAGTTTTGTTGAGACACTTAACAAAATCCATTTTGTGTGTAGACACTGTGAGTTTTGTCAACAGAGCCTGGATGCAGCAACAGGGAAAAAAACACATTACTAATGAAACCAGAAAAGAACACTGAAGAAGCATGAACAGTATCAAACATGAGATTTCAAGAGAAGCTTAACAACCATTAAACTACAAAGTCAAAAGAAAGAAACCAGTGGGGATAATGAATGATATATTCCAGTTGAGAGACAACTGTAAGAAGTTAAAAGAAGAATACAAAGAAAGATGAAGTCGAAGAGCTGAATACAATAAACTGACCACAGAGATATATCAGAACTTGAGCAGAGACAGAACAACTGGATAAGTGAAAAATGTGAAGCAGATGATGTGGAGAAGAAAATCCAACATGGGTTTTATTCAGTTAAATATATCAACTGATCTGTTCTATGTGGTACTGTAAACAGTATTCCTCAGAAGTCATGACTGTAGTACTGGGAGATGAAATGAGAGGAGCCACATTAGCATATGAGGTACACAAATAGCCTTAGATTTGTTGATGATATTGACCTCATCAGATTAACCAAGAAGTGAATAACTGACAATGAAGACCAAAAAAAGTGAAAACTTGGATGGAAGATCAGCACGGATAACACACAAACTTGGCATTAAAAGACAATGGTAAAATGTAAACAGCAAAGTCAAAATAAAGCTAACAAGTAGAAAACATGTACGTACTTCACAAAATTAATATTGAAGTATGGGAAGTGTGAAGATGAAATAAAAGAAGAAGAACTGAACTACTCACTACTGCATTCAGAAAAATCTGCAAGTTTTGGAAGGTTAACATTTCAATAAAAAAATAAAATCACCATAGGAGAGACAATCACCATACTGATATTGATTACAAGTTGCAACACTGGATTATAAGGAAATCTGAGCAAGGTAAGAGATAAGCTGTAGAAATGAACAGACTGAGGGGAATAGTGAGAGTTTCAATTCTGCAGAAAACAAAGTGATCGGAAAATGTCTACAACAAGAAACTCTCCTATCACTAATGATTCAAAAATTACAACTTCGGTAGCTTGGACACAGATCAAGAACAGATCCACAGAATGCATCCTAGATGTCAATACATACAAGAATAGAAGAAATAGAAACATGAAGAAAAAATATGTGTAGTGCACAAAGGCTCTACCCTCTAGTGCTACTGAAATATGAATAATACTTAGATATACGTCATAAGAATTCTAAATTCATATTATCAGTCTCATATGGTGTTACTGATGCTTCATACATACACTATAACTTTTTCTTTTGGAAAAAAAAACCAGTTAAAATACATATTGTATTCAGATAAGGAATCAATAGCTTTCATTAATACATTTTCATGGCATGACGACTTCAGCCTGCCAAAGAAGCCCCACCTTTCATCAATCACGGAATCATAGAATGCTAGGACTAGAAGGGACCTTGAGAGGTCATCAAGTCCAGCCCCCTGCCCTCATGGCAGGACCAAATACTGCCTAGACCATCCCTGATAGACAGTTATGTAACCTGTTCTTAAATATCTCCAGAGATGGAGATTTCACAGCCTCCCTAGGCAATTTATTCTAATGAATCAAAGAACAGAGTCATGTCTTAGACCACAAATGAAACTTGGAATCTCTAGAAGTCTTAGATCGGAGTGTCCAACAGCTGGCCCATGGAACCTTTTTATCCAACTTATGGAGACAGAAGCAGTGCCATTTTTGAAATGCCAGTTGCTGGGTGGCCAGCTGCTGTGGGGCCCATGGCAGAGCCCTGGGATCCGGAGTGCAGAACTGCTGCCAGACTCAGGGACGGAACCCTGGCTGGTGCACAGGGCTTGTGGCAGACCCCGGTGGCTGGAGCACTGAGCTACCACCAGCCCCAGGAACAGGGTCCTGGTGGCCATAGCACAGAGTCATCGCTGGCCCTGCAGGCAGAGGCCCAGCTGGGGTGCAGGGCCCATGGCAAAGCCCCAGCAGCCGGAGTGCAGAGCTGTTGCTGACTCTGGGGGCAGTACCCTAGCTGGGGCAAGAGGACTAAGGCAGAGCCCTGGTGAGCAGAGTGTGAAGCTCCTGCTGACCTTGGGGGCAGAGCTCTGGCTGGGGCATGGGGCCTGCAGCAGAGGTCCGGTGTCCAGAGCGTGAAGCCAGCCTGGCATGTGGATCTCCTAGGTAAATTAATCCTGGGTTTGGAGGGGGAAATATGGATTATTAAGCCTGGGGATGGGCAGGGGATGGGTTGGGACTGCTGGAGGTCTAAGGCTGTGGATGGTTGCATTAGGTTTTTTTTTTTTTTTTAACATTTTAAAATACAATGAAGAGAAACGAAGTCTGTGTCTTCACATGCTGCTTCTTCCAGAAGCAACATGGTAATGAGCCATCCAGAAGATGCAAATGAGGTGCGGATGTAAATTTCCCATGCCTCATCAGCATATGGGCACGTGGTTTGGAGCCCAGAGGAAGCTCTTCCAGACTACAAAAATACACATGGAGACACATGGCCTGTGGGGATCTTCTGGAATGAAACCCTCCTTCCGGAAGCCCCTTCTTCCCCAAAATTTTGTTTTGCTCTTGATCCACATCCAAAAATTTTTGGACGAAGTGGCTTCTGGAGAGAGAGTTTCTTCCGGAAGATCCCCATGAGCCATGTGTCTACATGTGTACTTTGGAGTCCAGAAGAGCTTCTTCAGGACTCTGACCCACGTGCCCATATGCTAATGGGGCATGGAAAATTTACATCCATGCCTCATTAGCATCTTCCAGACATCTCATTGCTATGTCACTTATGGAAGAAGTGGCACGTGAAGACAGCCCATGTGAAATCATGATCCCATTGAAACCAAAACTATTTTAAAATATTGTCTAGATGATACACAAGCTAGTATATTAATAATTAAATAAAAATTCCATATTTCATCTAGACAAAGTAGGTTATTTAAAAGGTCCTTAAACCTAAGATGATTTTTCATACCTGTGACTAAGTCCTGAGGTATTCTCTGCGGGTCCTGTGCTTTGTGGCAGTTAAAGGGATGCCTCAGAGGCTCGTTGTTTCCCTTTTTGCTCTACCTCCCAATTTTCCCAGGGGCAAAGCACAGCCTAATGAGCCCTTCTCATCATCAGCACAGTCATAAATGGCAAGAGGCTCCCCATGGATGTTGGGTCTCCTCCTGCCCCTTCCAAACTGCCCCAGAGGGTGTGGGGTGGTTGGGGGAACCCTGTCCCCTCCCACTCACGCCAGGTTCTGGCTCAGGGACCCTAGGTAGCTGCTGCTGGAGGAGCTGTCTCCCTCAGTCCAAAGTGCACCAGCCTCTGCTCCGGGCCACTTCTCCAGATACTTTCCTCAGTACTCTCTACTGGCTGCTGCCCTTTCCTCTTGCAGGTGCTCCTCTGCAGTTCTTCCCTCCTTCCTGGTCCCTTCTCCCTTCTCCCTCCGCACCGCCCCCCCCGGCACGTGAAGGGAAGACTTATAAAAAGGTTCTACAGGCCTTAATTGGCTGCAGGTGTTTGATTACCCCAGGTGCTGGATTAGCCTGCTGCTGCAGCCCAATCCTTAACAAGCCTCAGCCCCTGAGGGTGGGGAGTAAAATAAAGGCACTGCCCAACTGCCCACATACTTGCCCTCCCTAAGGTTACTATAGTATGCTGCAGACTGTGATCCCTCCCACATATGTTACATGCTGCACTTATTCAAGACAACAGGCATGTCAATATTGTGTAGGGCAAAAATCCCAAGTTCCTGATGCATATTATGGTTTCTGTTAAGAACCCTCACTTTTATGCCCAAATTTCATAGTCTGGTGTAAGACCTAACTCACTCATAACGGTTACGTCTACACTAGCAAAAAACTTCGAAATGGCAATGCAAATGAGCAGATGGGAATAAGGGACTTCGAAGTAGCCAGGGTCCTTTCGAAAAGGAGCCCCGTCTGGATGAGCCGCGCAGCGGCGAGCCACGTCAATTTCAAAGTGCCGCAGCCACCCTCATGCTAATGAGGCGCTGAATATGTATTTCAGCGCGTCATTAGTAAACTTCAAAATAGCCATTTGTATGGCCATTTCAAAGTTTTTGGCTAGTGTAGACATGGCCAACATGTCTCATGGCTCACAAATACAGCTAGTGTGAGAAAGAACTTACAAGCAAGGCCATAGCTTTCTCAGAGTTTGGAGGAAGAGATAACCACAGCAACTGTGCTCCAAGGCCAAGTCTAGAGGCTGTGAGATAAGCCTGAGCTTCCAGGGATGAGATACCCTCCTTCCTTTCAGTACTCTCTACAAGACATTTCCCTAGTTCACTAACCCAGGATCGGACATACAAGAACAGTGTGTTACAAATAAGTGATGTTTGTTATGTACTCTCATTGTTTTAACTCCTTCAGATATGGACCTGCGGATCATGCCCAGTCGAACAAAGGCATCATTACTCCCATGGATACATAAGTGGGACTAGAATCAATGTATATGTTTTTTAAACAGATGACTAAAGAAAAAAAGCCAAACACCTGTGTAGTTTTAAAATGTTGCATGTAAGTTACAGATGGAGTCATTGTGTAACCTTTTGGATTATTGTCTTATTGTGGCCATCATGCCTTGCTGCCAGCACCTATCTAGGGAATTGGGACCTCTCACCCTATAATTTCTCACCTCCATTGACATCCTGTATAATCACTTGTAACCTATTGCTTGACACTGCTTCACTGAGCCTAGCCTGACAGGCAAGGCGGCACTCCACCAGTGCTGTGTGTAATAAGCCGTCCTGTTTGATTCCACATAGCATCCAGACTTTGTTCCTACATATTGTACTTTTAATCCTTCATTTCCAAATGACCTGTTTTGGGAACTCCAGTGATTTTCTCTTTTTTGATGTGGGGTTTGATGTAAGAACTGTGTTTTAGGAAAATAAACAGATTAATAAATTTAAATTCAGAAACTATATCTGATTGTTGTTGTATTATGAAAATTTCAAATATCTGGTCTAGAAAACTAAACCGTATTTATATACTGTAATTGCTCAACGTGCTACAGGTTGAGTCTCTGCACTCCAGACTTCCCTGGTCTGGAAACACTGCTGGTCTGGCATTGCCAGTGGCCCTGTGGATTCTCTGGGGTTGGAGCCTGCATAGACTGCATCTACACTAGAAAGTTCTTTCAGAAAAATCAGGACCTTTTTCAAAAGAACATGTAGAGCTTCTACACACAAAATTAACTCTTTCAATCCACAATTGAAAGAACGCAGCTCTTCCTCTGAAAGTCCTCTTCCACTCCTGGATCAGGAAAAGCACCTCCTTTTGAAAGTTTCGTTTGAGAAAAAGCACGTGTAGATGCTCTGCGGACCCTTTTTTGGGGAAAAAAAGAAAAAAAGCAGTCCTCATGGTACTGGATTTGTCAATCCCTGGCCCATTCTTTCAAAACAGTGGGGGCTGTGTGTATACACTCTAGAAAAAGTGATCCTCTCTTTTGAAATCCATACTTTCGTAAGTGGATACACTCTTTTGAAAGATGATCCTGGAAGATGACCTTACAAAAGAATGCTGTAGTGTAGACAAGGCCATGGGTAAAAAAACAAGTAGGCTAGGACTAGGAGCCTTGCTGGATCAGGGCCCTAACATCCTGAGCAGGGAAGTCTCAGGGAGCTGGCACCCAAGGGGGCAAAAGCAGATGAGCCAGGGCAGGCAAGACCTGGCGGGGCAGAAGCCCATAGTGGAGCCAGGCTGGGCCAGCCTTGACCTTCCCAGTCCTTCAAATTCTGTGGTTCAGGACTGATCAGGTCCTGAGTATTCCAAACCTGCAAGGTTCAACCTGTGTTAAGAAAACCCTACACATAACACAACATAATGTGTTGGCATTATTGAATATTTTGCAGGAGACTCTTTTGGCAGACAGGTGCAGTGTTACTTAGTTTCTACTTCAGGTTCTTTCTCTAAAATTACTGAGCTCAGTGGGTGCCAACACAAACTCTATGTAACCCCTGGTGTCATACATCAGTGGGCGACCTTGGAAAGTGTAACATCTTAAGCCTGTTGATTCAAACTTCCTGTCATGTTTGTTATTGGAATGTGCAATGCATGCTCATACAGTGGTGGATGAAAAAAGCAACATGATAAGCTGATGATTTATTTCCTTTGAGATCAACAGAATGCAGAGAACTGTGACAAATGAGGGATCTAGTGGGAGTGTGAAACGTTATATTAAAATGTCAAAAGGCCTGATTACCTTATCTTCTGTAATTTATCACTCTTACCTTTCACGCTTTATCATTGCAATGCAATAGCTGAGGTCTAGAAAATTCCTGAAAATAGGCACTCTATGGCTGAAATATGTAATGTATTCCCAGAATCCTGGAAAGTTAGCGTTAATAAAAATTAACACGGATATGATTTCTTAAGAAGTCAGTGAACAAAAGGTGTGCTTCAGACTAATCAGACCTTAGTACCTAACTATGTAAACCCAATACAGTAAACCCTCAATTTAATGGACTAGTGGCGGAGGGAAAAGGGGTGACTCTTAATGCTGAAAGTCTGTTAAATCTGAAGCTGCAGGACTGGAGGCACCTTTCACACGCTTCCTGCTCCTAACTGTTGAAACACTTGATGAAGCATCAGCACTATCTTAACAAAAACTGCTTAAGCTCTTCCTTGCTCTTGTGAATATTGGACACGGTTTCTTTACGCCATATTCTTCACATATGCAGGCAACTGAAACACCAGACTCCAGCTTCTGAATTAACTCAAGCTTCTGCTTAACACTCAGATTTATGCTTTTTCTTTTTTCATCCCTATCTTCAGAAGCCATGGTTGCTTATTCTCTTCACTTTTTACGCAAAATCTGTCCTCCCCAAAAAACCCACCTTATTTTGATATCAAACTTGCTCAGAAGAGACAAGCTGTATCCAACAACATGGTTAGGAACAAGTGTGTGAGATGGACGTGCACAGCATCCCAGTCTCATATGCAGCATGTCAGCTCATGCCGCCTGCCCCCACTCATGCCACACACCCCTGGTAGGTGAAGCCACTGCAGTGGCACCAGCAGCCCCAGCCCTGGCAGCAGCTCCAGCGAGCTACCTCTATTTATTCTGCGGGGAGGGGAAGGAGAAAGGGGAAGGAGGGACTGGCACACAGCATCTATTATTTCCAAAGTCTGTTAAATCAGAGTCCATTAGATGGAGGGTTTACTGTAAATATTTATTTCTGACATCATTTCACAAAGTAGATTTTTTTTAACATTGTGGAAGTTAAAAGAGTACCAAAATATTAAGGGGCTGAATATTATTTTTGTTGGTCAAACAAGTCTGTTGTTCATCAAAATAAAGAAGCTAATTTATATATTTTAATGGTAAAATTTAGACTACTTGAAAGTTGCAGATACATTGGGCCTGATTCCCCATTCCATCAACATGAAAACTGACATGCAAGAGAGGAAATTACATGGGCATAAAATTACAAGCATCTATGGTAACTAAGGTGTTTAGATTTTTAGGAGTGTTAATTTCCTGGAAACAACACTAAAAATTATTACTGACCTAACCCAAAGTTTCCATGCAGTTCTGGATCATAACAGTCAGAACCATAAGAATCCTCTTTTATTTTTCAAAGAGCAGACTGTGATAATTAAATGTTCAAACAGGTATACCTACTGTATAAACAGAAAGAGAATAAAGACTTATTCAAATCATCTACAGCAAAAACTATTTTAAAATCTTTCATTTTGGAGGATAAGTATAATTTGTCTTTGGGCACTGCAAAACTAATTAGCATAACAGTTTATGGCAAGATTCTGCTGTTATCACAAGTAGAAGACATGAGCAATTGTTTTCCACTACTCCATCATTTTATGCAACTGAAAGGAAAACAAAAACAAAAAGAAAAAGCCCCCACCACTTAGATTTTATGGAGACCCCGAAAGCACAGTCACTATGCATAAATAATTTATATATGAACAACAGAATTAAAAAAATAGCTTGTAGTTCAGCATGTGACACTAGAAGCCTTGCAAATGCGCAAGATAACGCTCAATAACATCTTATCTTGTTTCAAGGCACCTTGCTTCATACAGTCTCTGAAGCATGGCATAAATGCATCTGATTCTATCATCTGAGAGGGAAAAAAATGTTATTCATGATCAATAGTAGATGCAGTTAAACACTATAGTCAATCTGAAAATGGACTTGTAAGTAGAAGGTCTTTTTGATAACATAACCCATTTGGGGAAAGAACTGCAAGAAACAAATTGGGATATAAGTTAGCAATGATAAAATATATATTAATATGGATTATTATCTAGGAATCTATCTTATGGTGACCTCTCAAACTTTCTTCTGGTTCCATGATTCATTCCTCAGACTCCACATAGAAATTGATTCTGGTTTTAGATGAAGCTCCTTTGACTGGCTAGCCCTAGAGAAGCCTCCCCCAGTTGGCTTAGTTCTATGTAACATAAGCTGTTTGTATTCACTCCTCTTTTACTGGTGACAGTTGTGGGAGGACCCTGAGACCTTTATTCCATTCTACAATAACTGTACAGGTCAGAGCTCTAAATATTAGATATAATCTGCAGGAAGCAGTATATTATAACTTTTATATTTCAATTTTTAGATTCTTAGATAAGTTTTAATAAGACCCCTTTAACTTCGCTTCAACTTGATAAGCCTGCTATATTTGTGTTGAGTGACTATCTTTTTAAATTATTTTATGAAGAAACCCTTTTGAGCATATATATGTATGTATGTATGTTAGTTTTAGAAGGGTCTGAGACATGCATAAATGGCAATAGCACTACAAAGATTCCTAAACATTAGATACTGATCCAAAGAATGAAATCTTGGATCCTTTTGGCTGTTTCTACACATTGGCATGCTAATAAACAGCTGGGAATATGCTAATGAGGCACTTATTTAAAGTCCTGATGCCTCATTAGCATAAGGTCATGTGATTTGGAGTCTGGAAGACGGTCTTCTGGACTCCAAAATGGCGTGTAGAAGCACGACCCTGGCGGGGTGGGTCTTCTGAAAGGAAGTCCTCCTTCCAGAGGCCCCATCTTCCTGAAAATTTTCCTCCTTCTGGAAGACCCCCTGGGGGCCGCACTTCTACACGCTGTTTTGGAGTCCAGAAGACCATCTTCCGGACTCCAAATCACGCGGCCTTATGCTAATGAGGCACTGGGAATTTAAATAAGCACCTCATATAGCATATTTCTGGCTGTTTATTAGCATTCCACTTTCGGAGAAAGTGGCATGTGTAGAAACAGCCTTTGAGATTAGTTCAGATACCAGACAAGCTCACAAGTGGAACTGTAAAGAGTTCAAGCAGCAGCGTGGCGATGAGGGAGTTAAAAGGGTAATACTGTGCTCAGGTAGAGGAGATTTAGTAAGAAGACTTTAATGTAGCAGTACAGCCACCATATTTTGGACAAAACAAAAGCTCAGAAAATATGAAAAGTATCAAGTAGGCTCGCACATCATGAGGTTGGGCCACATCCTTGTGATTTCAGTGGAGCTATGCTGCAAGTCTTTGTACATTAGGGTGCTTGCACATGTACTTTATTTTCTGCAAGCAGCCTCAGCCATCACTTGAACTACCAGCAGTGCATAAAACAGGTGCCTACATTTTGCAGAATCATCTGCCAGCTGAGCAACTGTCTGTTACTTTTATTCGGGAAAAGTTCATTTGGATGAAACACCTGTGTTCTTGGCACTCTAATAAATAGGTTCTCATCCTCTCTTTGTCCCAGGGGCCAGAAGAAGAGGTGCACTTAAAATGTAGAGTTTTCTGTGTTCGTCTCACTATAGCTAACCTTCTACGATTACTTTAAAATTGTCATTATACATAAAAGAAATTAAACAAATACATGCCTGCTGAGTTTAGCAAATGAGAAAAAAGCAGTTAGATATAAAACCTGTTATCCACCAGAACACAGCAGAACCAAACTTAATTTTGAACTCTCTTACGAACATCTGTTCTTAAGAAAAGTCCACCCTGTTAGCAATTATAAGATTACCAAGGAGCAAATAAACACCCAAATAACTTTTCTTTCATTTCATTTCCCACAGAGACACCCTGGAACATATAGTACAATTTCTTTCTTTCATCCTCTGTTCCCTTCTGCCACCTCTAAATTATTTGTATCCTACATGTGTGCTTCCAACAAAAGGCCTTAAATTCAACTGTTTCCCTGATGAGATTTTATCTTGGAAATCAACCCTAATCTGTGCCTGCTATAAAAGTGTTGTTTGTGTAAGTCACTCTGAAAAGCTATACTCTTATGAATCACCTGCTTCTTCCAGGGCTGATGTCACTCTGCACAAATTAGGGAATTCATATAACCCCTTCTTGTGAAAGAGGGGTCTCTTTTTGCCCTTCTGAATGCAAACACTATGTCCATTTCTACACCTGCCACTTGTTCTGGAAGCAGCATGCTGATGAACAGCTCAGAAAATACTTATGAGGTGTGGCTGTAACTTTCTGGAGCCTCATTAGCTTATGGTCATGTGATTTGGAGTCTGGAAGCAGCTCTTCTGGACTCAATAATAGCCGTGTAGAAGAGTGGCCCCTGGGGATCTCTTGGAAGAAAATTCTCCTTCCAGGAGTCTTGTCTTCCTGAAAATCCCTGGGGGCCGCTCTTCTACACGGCTATTATGGAGTCCAGAAGACCTGCTTCTGGACTCCAAATCACATGACCATATGCTTATGAGGCTCCAGAAAGTTACTTCCATGCCTCATGAGCATTTTCCGGGTTGTTTATTAGCAAGCTGCTTCCAGAAAAAGTGGTGTGTGTGGAAACAACCTCTGTCTCTTATTTCCATAAAATGTACAAAAATGAACACTTGAGAATTTAATTGTACCCTGCATGTTCTCAACTGATTTAAAACTTGCTGACTGGAATTTGACAATATCTCAATGTTTATAAAAAATATTTTCACACAATCAAGATGACAACTTTCCTTTCAATTCTACTAAGATAATGCATATTTTAAATGACTATTCCAAAAGCAAAAAGTGAACTCTATCTCATGGTCCATCAAAGGCAAAAATCTTTTTCCTCTAGGCCACATTCTGATTCCCTTACTCATGTAAAGTACTATCTCATTCCACAAAAATGTGGAATGTAGCATCTAATTTTGACATTCACAGAGCACATAAGCAAGTACTATTCTATACATTATGTACCCAATCTCATCCAGGGAACCAAGCAAGTTTCAGTGACAAATCATACAATGGAAACCTACATGAAAAAAGGAGGCAGCCTTGGAATAAGCCTTCGAATTGTGAAACTACAAATGAACAAGTATTTTTAAATGGTTTACAAGTTGTTTGAGATAATAAGCATGAGCATACTATTCAGACAACACTGAGCTATGACATAATTCATTCTTTTTATGAATTACTTTGTTTTATTTCCATAGCACCAGGGAGCACTCATCATGGAGCCACCTTGGCTGTGTCTACACTAACCCCAAACTTTGAAATGGCCATTTTGAAGTTTACTAATGAAGCTCTGAAATACATATTCCGCGCCTCATTAGAATGCCGACAGCCACAGCACATCAAAATTGACGCAATTCATCGTCGTGTGGCTCATCCAGACAGGGCTTCTTTTCGGAAGGACCCCGGCAACTTCGAAATCCCCTTATTCCTACCTGCTGTTAGGAATAAGGGGATTTCGAAGTAGCCAGAGTCCTTTTGAAAAGAAGCCCCGTCTGGACGAGATGCACGGCGATGAGCCACATCAATTTCAAAGTGCCACGGCTGCCGGCATTCTAATGAAGTGCTGAATATGTATTTCAGCGCTTCATTAGTAAACTTTGAAATGGCCATTTGCATGGCCATTTTGAAGTTTTGGGCTAGTGTAGACATAGCCCTTGTTAGCCATTGTGCAAACATTAAAGGAAAAAAAGACTTTGGCAGTAAGGACAATTTGGTGAGCTGATGTATGGATTAGTTTTGTAGCCCATCACTGCAGGTTGAAAACCTGCTGTAAGTCACAAGAAGTGAAATAAGAACCCTGGTTTCACCTCACCTCCTTTTATACACATCATAAATATGCCCTGCTCAGCATTCTTTCTTGTTTTCTATCAGAAGTTGTCTCAAAATACAAGGAAGTTGCCAGTCAGCACAGGGACATATTAGTAAAACCATATGGAGTGGCAGAAGCAATTCTTACATGTCATGTCTCATTAATATGTGTCTGAGTTAGGCCCGATATGTCCACCAAAATTTTACTGCTGGAATTGGTTTCCATATTCAAATCTGTTTCATTGAGACAAATCCCTCCAAATTTTGCAGCTTGTTGTAAGTATTTGGAGCAGCAAAAGCCCTTTGCCATATACTGGCACAGTGATACCAAGGTCTGGTCTACACTTAAAATTAGATGTATGTGTGGACAAAGGGGCAAGACATCCAGACCCCAGGCTGCCCCCCACTGTTGTGTGCAGGGGAAGGGTACACATCCCAGACCGTCCCCCCCTACACATCCCAGCACTTCCCAAACTGCCCTCCCTCACTCCCCATCTGTCCATGTGGAACATGAGACATCTCCAACCTCACCTGTCTATACGGGGGGGAGTGGACACTAGCTCACCTGCCACTCTGACTCCAAGAGGGGTCCAGAGAGGTAGTGAGGGGAGACTCAGGACCAGATCCCAGGTACAGCTGCTGATCCACCACCCCCAGGTATCTTTTCATCTGGCCCACCCCTCCAGTCCCACTTTGCCTCCACCCGCCTCTCTTACTTAGTTACTCTTCACTGACTCAGTTCAGCTGGCAAACAGTAGAGAAGTGTAGGAATGTAGGGAAAGCTGTAAAAAAACTCTGTCTTTTGGCAGGACAATGGATGTTGCTGGAGCAGAGAAGAGCACCTGGACCAGAGATCTCCAGCTCTGGGGAGCCCCTAGGGCAGGGAATCAGGTCAGGGAGCCTCACTACCAGGAGCCTGTCTTGTGTTGGGGAGCCTGGCAGCAGTTGTGAGCCCAAAGTAAGATGACAGCTGGGGTCAGGGGACTTGCTGGCAGCCCTGCAGTCCCAAGGAATCCAAACTGGGGCTGAGCAGACACCTCCAGCTCAGCAGGAGGAGACCACACCTCAGGGCTAGGGGTCAGCTGGGGCATAGAGCCCTGCCTGCAGCCCCATTCGGGCTGGAGGGGCCACAGCCCATGGATGGGGTGCCCAACCAGCAGCCCCACAACCAAACCTCAGACCTTCCTACCCTGCCAGCAGCACCATGACCACCCCTCCCACCCTGACCTTAGAGATTTTCTTGTGCTTTTCAGAGCACAAGTGGAGACTCTGTTCCATGTGGAGCAAGCAGGGAGCCAGGCACAGGCACTGTGTATGCCCCTCTGCCACCTCCTGCTCCCCCGGTGAAAGGGGTTTAGCTCTCCCAGCTCTAGACGGCAAACATTTAGTCGCTGCCTGTGGGTAAACCACAGCAGTTTGTAAAGCCTTAAATACAGGCTTGTGAAATGGCCCTACTAGCCTTTACAATACATTAACTACCTACCATCTCAAGGCAAAAAACGTTCAACATAGCTGTATCCCAAGAGGGTTGGAAGAGCAGAATTGCAGTCAGGAAAGAAACCAGAGGCAGGCTGTACACTTACTAACACTCATTTGGTGGTTGCTTTTCCTATTATAAAACCATTGTCATTACTGTGGGGGTTATATCAATTTATATCGTAGGACATTTAATGCAATAATTTACATCATCATCTCCGAAATTATTCCCTGAATATGCATGTTATGTACTACTAGTAATTATTAGCAGTTTCATAGTAATTTAGGTAATCAGAACCTGGTACCAAAAAGTTAACTAATTTTCACAAGTCAACTGGTATTCAAGAATTGTCATTTTATGACTACAGATGGGTCAAACGGAGCCTCAGAGAGATTTAACACCTGACCTAAAAACTCCAAAGTCTTCTGTATCATTTAGCTCAAGCCCAAGTAGTTTATCTAAGATTACAAGTGAAGTTAGAATTTTCTATGGGAAACTGAACCTTGGAAAATGCACTGAAAACACATTTTTAAAACACCCTTTAACAGAATGTCACCTCATTTAGTATAAATAGAGTAGAATCCCATGTAAGTGGCTCTCCACTATCCAGCTCTTATTGTTAACTGAACCACTACCCACCTGGGGCTGACAGTGTTGGAGCCAGGGGCTGAAGCCCAGGATTGACAGCAGGAGTCATTTATTAAGATTTTTATACTATCAATTCTGGATCTGGTCCCATGTAGATCTGATAAGAAGGGTTGCAGTGCATCAATAATTTCAAAGACATAAGCACAGGCAGAGCCAAAGAGAGGACAACTACCAATAAATACTGAAAGGAAGAGGGAAAGGGGGAAAAAAAAAAAACTATTGAGAAAAGCCCAACATCATGGCAAGTCTTCAGGGGGAGCCATCACATTCCTGTGTGATAACAGTATGTAATTTTGCTCCTTATGCATTAGACTATTGCTACATGACACATAAGTAGAATAGCAAGTCATCTTTGGACTGAAAGGACACCCACACTCAGCAACTACAAATCAGAGTAGAAGAGTGATTCTCAGCTCCATATTTATTATTCTGGATTATGCATCCCTCTCAGAGTACCTGTTTAGAGGCAATTAATTAATTTTACCTTTTACTTTTTAAAATCTCTACTCATCTTTCATGTGTTCTTCAGAAGCACATAAAAAACTCACTCTCTTTCTCAACATATACAGGAGAGCCCCAATTACACAACCTTCAATTAACCAATGCAACCAACATGCTCCAAACAACCAGACTCAGTTAGGCAGCCCTGCAGCAGTCAGCCTGGTCTAGTAGACCCAGGCAGCTACCCACAGGACAGCCACCCCACTGCAGGCATTCTGTCTCAGCTAGCCCTGAGCAGTCAGCCCCACCATGGCAGCTGGTTCCTCTGTTGAAGTTTACCAATACACATACTACCCTCTTTTGGAGTAATGCATCTGAGTGCCTTTAGGAAGTACTGGAGAACCTCTATTATCCTACCTGTAGAGTTGCCTAGCCTTCCATTCATCCTGTTTAGGTCAGATAAATGTGGTTCTACTGTATCCTCAATGTCAATTACCTGGAATGAATTGCAATATGTACCATACTTCCTGCTCAAATCTTCATACTTCAGTAAGCAAATAAGTATTTATGCCAATGTATTCCTTATTAGCTATAATCTGCAAAACAACCAGCAAATTAGTTAGATCGTAAAAATGAGAAAAAACCCTCCCCGTAACAGTTGCAACATGCTAACAGCAAGTGTATATTAGTTCTTGTGATGATGAATGCTCTTGTCACAGAAAAGTTCGGTCTGGGCAGCTTGCAGCTATCTCCAAATAGCAGCCATTGTATAAGAGAGGGCAAGTCATGTACACAGCACCTTAAACTTCTGAACTACACCCCCCAGTACTCACAGAAGCAGCTGAAACTAGCCCTTAACCATTTTTTTCCTGTGCTTGTTTTTGCTTGTGTAGAGAAACGTTGTTATGAGAACTTGCAGTAAACACCAATGAGATATTAGCTTGGCTGTAGTTTATCTCGATGTTTGTATAAAAAGACCTTCAGCTCTGTATCCAGGCAGAGTTTTTGTACCAATGTACTTGGCTCTCCTTTCTTTCTGCAGAAATAAAGAAAACTTCCTTATCCCTGTCTAGTTGTCACTGGCTCTCAGCTAGGAGGACCGAATTTTCAGTAACACTTTTGTAATACTAGTCTTGAACCAGTGAGGTACTTAAAACATTTAAGGCATGTTTAAGTGTAAACTCTGGAACTGAGTAAGTTCTAGCATAGTCAATGGAATGATAAAATTGCTTATGTGCTGAATTAACTTGCTGAATTGGTGCCATAATGAGCATACTTCACTAGTTAGTTATATTTCAGTCTATTTTCAATTGAATGCCTATTTTTATGTCTTTATATACAATTATTTAGACACTCTCAAACCACATTTTCCTGAGCTTTAGATACTTTAACACCTGTTTAAAAGTCATATAGGACCACAACAGCTACACAGACTCCTCTACACTGCCTCCTATCACAGGAGAGCCCCAGGCAGTGAGACATTTACAAACCAAATCAAACTCTCTCCTTCTCTTCAAATTTCCAGAAGAAGCCTTTTCACCAGTCAATTTAGCAGTGCCCCAGTGGGTGCTGCAACGATGGCTTGCAGCATATTTTGAAGATAAATAAATTCCAGTGACTTTGGTGCAAGGGAGCAAAAAAATTGTGTTCTAAAGTTATGAGGCTTTTCTGGCAAATTACCTGGCTGCAATTCCCTTTCTGCTCTACCAAGGGAACTGCAGAGTTCAAAGCAATATGGCAATTAAATGGCTCACAGACATTTGTGGCTTGTTTACATCATTCCTCCCACTGTTGCTGCCATCGGTGGTGTGGCTGTAATGAAAGCAATTGTAAGAGAAAAAAAGGATCGAGTGCAGCTGAAGCTGTTGACTTCACAATAGTCTTTTTAGTGAAGAGGAGGTAACATTAATGATTGCTTGAATCCTTTAAAAGTAGGCTGAAAAAAAAAACACTGGAAAATATATTTTAGAGCTCAGCTCTATGCACACAAAGGTATACTGTAGATGATCCTGATAGGTCTTTTCCATAGCTGATTTTTATGATTGTAAGACAAGAATATCTACATATCTACCTAGCAAGACTCTATTTGGTAAACCAAAGTAACAAAGATGTCTATTATCAAATTTTATACATACTCTATAATCTTTGTATTAAAAGCCCCATAAACAACATTTTATTTACTACAGGAGCAACCTATCATACATCTCTCTCTTTTTTTGATCAGCAATCCCAGGAGTTATTTTTATAGACGACATAAAAAAACAACTGACAGCACTTTTGCTTGCAAAGATATTTCCTAAGTATTTTGGTTCAGTAAAAGTAACAATCAGTTGCCTAAAACAAATTTTGGCTTGGTAGAATCTGATAAAATGCATCATTTGATTCTGTAAAAGAGCCTTAGCACTGCTGCATTCCAAAAGGGAAATATCTTCAGCTGCATACCCTGCTCAAAGAAAATGTTGTTTAATAAAAATTCCTTTGTATGATTCTCTGTAGCCTCATTTCAGCAGCTTTATTTTAGATCTCACAAAATATATTCTGTAATTTTGAAAGTGAACTTAGGTATTTTACAGTGTAAATTTGTGTATAAAGCTTTTGTTTATGAAGACACAAGCTTGAAATGGGGAGACTTGGATTTTCTTTCCTGCTTTTGATAGGAATCTTTATAAGACAATAAAAATTTATAAAACTGGTGTGGCTGTGAGCGCTTTGGAGATACATGGGACCTCACTACCCCAGCTGTAAAAATAGGGCTAACAATGACCATCCAATGCATAGTGCATTTTGAGATAATCAGATAAAAGTCACTCTTTATATGTAAAACATTATTTTTATGTTGCTATTCACTGTTTTTGGTCTCAAATCCATGCTATATACTCGTAGAAGATAGGGTGATAAGTAACAGTAATCAGAGATTTGTCAAGAACAAATCATATCAAACAAAATTTTTATCTTACTCTGAAAGAATAACAAGCTTTGTGTGTACAGGGTAAGGGGGAGACATGGTATATCTTGACTTTAATAAAGATTTTCACTCTGTCTCAAATCATAGAACAATAGAATCAGAGAGTTGGAAGGGACCTCAAGAGGTCACCGAGTCCAGCCCCCTGCTTCAAGCAGGATCAACTAAGTCAACCCAGCCATGGCTATGTCAAGCCTTAAAAACCTCTAGGAATGGGAATTCCACCACCTTTCTGGGCAATGCATTCCAGTTCTTCACCACCATCCTGGTGAAGTAGGTTTTTTCCCCCCAATATCCAACCTACTCCTTTCCTTCTGTAACTTCAGACAATTACTCCTTGTTCTGCTGTCTGTCACTACTGAGAACAGTTACTCTCCATCCTCTTTAGAGCACCCATTCAGGAAGTTGAAGGCTGCTATTAAATCACCCCAGTCATCTCTTTTGCAAACTAAATAAGCCCATGTCCCTCAGCTTCTCCTCATAGGTCAAGTGCTCCAGCCCCTTAATCATTTCCGTTGCCTTCCGCTGAACCTGCTCCAGCACATCCACATCCTTTCTATACTGCGGGGGGGGCGGTGGGGGAACAAAACTGGATGCAATACTCCAGATGTGGCCACACCAATGCTGCAGAGAGGGGAACTGTTTACTCATATCCAGCCTTTCATCCATGATAATCCCTATGTCCCTTTCCACTGTACTGCTGCTTAGCCAGTCGGTCCACGGGCTATAAGAATGCTTGGAATTCTTCTGTCCCAAGTGCAGGATTCTACACTTCTCCTTATTGAACTGCATCCTATCTATTTTGGCCCAATCCTCCAATTTATCCAGGTCACTCTGGATCTTACCTGTACCCTCCAATGTATCTACCTCTCCCCCTAGCTTGGTGTCATATGCAAACTTGCTGAGGGTGCAATCCAGTCCCTCATCCAGGTCATTAATAAAGGTGTTGAACAACACCAGCCCCAGAACAGAGCCTTGGGGCACGCCACTTGAAATCTACCACCATCCAAATATTGAGTCATTGACCACTACCCATTGGGCCTGACCGTCAAGACAGCTTTCTATCCATCTTATAGCCCATGTATCCAATCCATACTTCCTTAACTTTTGGGCAAGAATGTTGTGAGAGACTGTACCAAAAGCTTTGCTGAAGTCAAAGTATATCACATCCACTGACTTCCCCATGTCCACAGAGCCTGTTACATCATCATAGAAGCTAATCAGATTGGTCAGGCAGGACTTGCCCTTGGTAAATCCATGCTGACTTCTTTTGATCACTTTCCCCTCTTCCAAGTGCTCCGAAATGGATTCCTTGAGGATTCCTTCCATTATTTTCCCAGATATTGAGGTAAGGCTGACCAGTCTATCGTTCCCTGGATTGTCCTTCTTTCCTTTTTAATTTCCTTAGCAAATGACCTTCTAATAAACAAACTAGGGAAATGCAACTAGCTGGAGATACTATAAGGTGGCTGAATAATTGTTTGGCAAACCATTCCAAGACAGTAGTTATCAATGGTTCACAGTCATGCTGGAAGGATATAACATGTGAAGTCCCACAAGGAAGAGTTCTAGATCAAGTTCGAAGCCTTCATCAATAATTTAGGTAATTGCATAGAAAGGACACTTGTAAAGTTTACAGATGATGCCAAGCTAAGAGGGATTGTAAGTACTTTGAAGGCTGGAATTAAAATCTAATTTTTTCTGGACAAACTGGAGGAATGGTCTGATGTAAATAGAATGAAATTCAAGAAGGACAAATGCAAAGTACTCCATTTAGGAAGGCACAATCAGTTTCACATATACAAGATGGGAAATGACTGCCTAGGAAGGAGTATTGCAGAAAAGGAGCTAGGTAACATAACTGACTTCAGGCTAAATATAGCTATGTCTGCATGAGAAAGTTTTGTTGACAAAACTGGTATTTTGCCGACAAACCCATGGCACTTTTGTCCCATGAGGCAGAATGCTTCTGTGAACAGATCTCTTCAGACAGAAAGCCAGTATGGACATTCTGGGGGTGGGGTGGGGGGCTTCTGTTGACAGAAAAGGCCCCCAGGGCCCCACACAACTGCCCTGTGTGACCCACTGTCCATAGTAAACTGAGCTGTATGGGCTCTGCCTCCAGCAATTCTTAATGCTGCAGGAAGCCCTGGAAACCCTGTGGCAGGAAGCTGAGTGATGGAGCATCAGCATTATGTGCGACTCCCTCCAATGTGCTCACAGACACACCAGCCAGCAGCATGGCAGAAGAACAGGCACCATGAGACCCTCCTGGGACCTCGGGGGAACTGCCAGAGGGGTCTCAGGAGCCACCATGGGGCACCAAATGGCAGACCCTCTCCTGGGCTGGGCCTAAGGTCCAGGATTTTCTGGGCAAGGATACTGAGAAAGAAACCCTCCTTGACCCCTTGGTAAAGTGGAGGAATTCCCCTGCGTATGCCCATCTGGTTACCACCCTGGTGACATGGGGCTACTCCACCCATACCATGGATCAGGTGTGGGTTAAAGTTAAAGAACTCCACCAGGGATACACCCGGGACCATGACACCAGGTGGCAGTCAAGGCAGGATCCATGACCTGCCCCTACTACAGGGATCTGCATGAGCTCCTGGGGACAGACAACACCTTCCATCTGGCTGCCTCTGTTGACACAGTGCAGGAGTCCCACCGAAAGAGCGGCAGCTGTGTGGATGCTCTCTATCGAAAGAGCGGGTAGATTGTTCAATTGGTTTTTTTTGTGTGTGGTTGTGCTTTTTTTAAATAAGTTTTTTTCAGAAAAGATCTTCTGGAAGAACTTCTTTTGAAAGATCACCATGGTGTAGACAGCCTGGCTAAGTCTACACTAGCCAAAAACTTCAAAATTGCCATGCAAAGGGCCATTTTGAAGTTTACTAATGAAGTGCTGAAATACATATTCAGCGCCTCATTAGCATGCGGGCAGGTGCAGCACCTTGAAATTGACGCAGCTTGCTGCCACATGGCTCGTCCAGATGGGGCTCTTTTTCGAAAGGACCCCACCAACTTTGAAGTCCCCTTATTCCCATCTGCTCATAGGAATAAGGGGACTTCGAAGTAGCTGGGGTCCTTTCGAAAAGGAGCCCCATCTGGACCAGCTGCGCAGCGGCGAGCCGCATCAATTTCGAAGTGCTGCAGCCGCCAACATGCTAATGAGGCACTGAATATGCATTTCAGCACTTCATTAGTAAACTTCGAAATGGCCATTTGCATGGCCATTTCAAAGTTTTTGGCTAGTGTAGACACGGGCCCTGTGATTTGTGTACCTTTCTGTCTGGGATATGTCTTAAGATAAATTGTGTGTCACTGGAACATTCTAATAAACATGTTCTAACTAACTTTCTAAAATTGTAGTGTGGACAAGGCATTGTGAATTTTTAACTGCTAGATGATGAGGCTGAATTCAATTACCTTGACATGGGCTTAAGTATATCTTCTTTTGATTTGTAACTCAAGTGTTGACAAGCAATTTAGAAAATTTTGGACAGCAGTGAAACTCTGCCCCCCCCACCTCACACACACCCCTTCTGTTTATTCTATTGAAGACCAACATTTACCTCCACTGGTTCACTAGTGGTCATTAAGCCTGCTGTACAATTTCAATCATCGCAGCTCTGTCATTTTGCCAAGAATTATAGCAGTGCTGAGCTAAGTACCAGTACAAATGCATCTACCTCAACAAAAATATTGTTTCCATTGACTTAGCTACTGACATTTGGGGGAGGGGGAAGTCTGCCACTGTTTCAGGAAACATCTATATTAGGCACTACCACAGCCTAGGTGCAGCATCATAGCTATGTTATTGTAGTGCTCATAATGAAGACATGACAATAGCTTTTGGGCAATGCTTTTTTCTTACTTTACTGAATAATTATGTAATGTTTGTTTGTATCTGTGATGTCTTCAGATGCCAATACAATGGGCACAACATTAGTAAGTTACATAAATAACTAGATTTGAACTATAAAGGATTTTAGCTAATCAGAGCATTTCAAATTTCAAATTTTCAGGTGAAGAGGTATGAATTTAACCAGAACACATTCATAGCATCTCCAGTCATAGAGTTTCAGAGACTAACCAAACCTATGGACCTACAGCCAAGGTTAAAAACAAGTTGCCCTGTTAAATAACATAATTCATTTCTATATCAATATTTAACAATACAAAGGAATTGGATAGTAAAGCACATGTTAAATATAGCTTTACTATGCCTGAAGTACTTAATGAAACATATTTTATATCAATGACTTTACATTTTGAACTAGCCTTCCACATTTAATTTGCTATTAACAACTGACTTCCATTTAACACAACCAACCTGTGTCTCAGTAAAATAAAAAAAATGAAATTACAAAACTTGTTTTGCAAATTAATGAGGCATTTGGAGGGTACAAGGTTGTTCATTTTGTTCTACAAATAGTATATTTCAGGGTGTGGCATTTAGTAAGTTTAATATCATTTAATAATTTTTGACAGAAATGCATAAGGTTTATCTAACAAATTAAAGGTTTTTAAACTAAGTTTCCTGGTATTGTAAAGATAAAACAGAAGTTAACTGTCAAGCATCTAAATCTAGGGTTTTCAAGCATTTCAAGCAAGCAAGCAAGCAAGCAAGCTCTGCTACCTAAAGCTAAATGGATCTAGCTGACTTTTTAGAAAGGTTAATAGTACCCAGAGGCACACTCTACCTCTCATTGACAAAAATAAGAATGATCAGTTATAATGGAAAAAGAAGAAAATATAGGTGGCCATACTTCATGGATATAGACCCTCCTGGACTGCATTCTCTTCCATCTTTATAATGAAAACTTTTTTTTTTAATATGTCTCAATGCAAAGCTCAGAAGAAACACATAAAGTGGGGTGTGCCGCCAGCCTCTGCTACAGCAAAGATTTTTATGAATAGATTGCTTGTAAATTGCACTCCTGTCTAGAATACTAAGCAGTCCTGTAGCACCTTAGAGACTAATAAATTTGTTAGTCTCTCAGAAGCCACCACATGGCTTATTATTTGTGAAGTTACAGACTAACACAGCTACCGCTCTGTGATTTTTTTCTTTTTCCTTTTTTTTTTCTGACTAGAGTTCATAGAAGCCTAGGACTGGAGAAACCTCAGGAGGTCATCAAGTCAGGCCCTGTACCCAAAGCAGGATCAACTATATAAAATATATATGGTTTTGATTTTTTCAAATATTTTGACAAACTTCATTTTCAGGTTGACCTGAACAAGTTGCCTCCTGAAATATCAGTGAACTGGAAAAAAACCTGCAACTTAAGAGTCTACTCCCTCTAAATCCATTCAATCTACAGTTCCCTTGTAGCCCCACTAAAATAAATAGACTCACATGGAATTTTAGTCAATGCAGAATATGGACATCATATTCCCCATATATTCCCTGTATAACACTTGCCACCATGAGTCCCTATAACTCCATAAGGGGCATTAGAGATTTTCCAATGTTTCCGCTGCAAGGCAGTTGTTTCTTCCTTTCCTTCACAAGAAGAGGAACCTGACATACCATTGGAATTCAGACATCTGAGAAGGAAAGAAAAAGAAAAGGAAAGGGCATGTCTTCCCCTATTCTCTATGTATTGTAATAAACATAGCAGAAGAAAATGCAAGATAATTGATAGCTGACACAACACATATAGATGGGCGTCAACTCTTTGGCTGCCACAGAACAAGCTTTCCTTTCTTTATATAAGCTTTAATAATTTGAGTAGCAAAGTGACTTACATTATGAACAGGTAATTATAAATAAAAAATAATAATTCCAAATAATGTTATGACTCTTCCCAATCCAGGGCATTTTTTCTGTAAGATTTTTAAAACAAATACATACATGTGTTCTGTTATCAACACAATTCCAGATTCAGCCAGTGTATGCCCCTAACAGCTCTTTGTCTACAAGCTGTGCACACTGATCAAAGGGAGGAGGCTGAGATGTTTACAGAAGACATTTAATAGCCATGTTCTTCAAATGTCCTAAGAGTAAAACAAACAACAAAGTGAAACTAGAATTGTAAAATTAAAATATTAGATACATAATTAAAGTTATGGCTTCAATTGGCACACCCTGCAAATTCTAGGAATGCAAGCACAAGCTCTAACCCTATCCTGAGATGATACCTTGGTTATGATAGTCCTGCAGCCAGCTCACTAGCTTAGGTTGCTGCTTACATGGGTGTAAAGGAGCATAAGATGTCTCCTTCCTTTCTTGTGCCAAAACACTGTTGTATCACTTCCAGGGTGGGTCTACACTAGAGAGTTTTGTCGACAGAAGGGGCCTTCTGTTGACATAACTCAGGGAACGTCCACACATTTTCAGCATTCTCTCGACAAAAGTCTCGACAGAACTCTGCATTTTCCTTGACAGTATTATCCCTCAACAATCTGAGGCATAACAATCTCTGGACAGAGTACTGTAGACAAAAATGCAGTGTAGACACTTCTGTTGACAGAGAGGACTTCCAGGCAGCCCTCTTTGCAGAACTGCCATTCCGCTTTCTGGCACCAGAGGGCAGTGCAATGTAGCAGCTCTCTGTCGACAAAGCAAGTTGTGTGCAGATGCAATCTCTTTGGCTATTTTTACACAGGCCACTTTTGGAAGTGGCATGCTAATACATGGAGCGAAAGATGCTAATGAGGCATGGATGCAAATTCTCCATGCCTCATTAGCATAATGTCACATGATTTGGAGTCTGGAAGACCATTCTTCCAGACTCCAAAACACCGTGTAGAAGCGTGGCCTTGGGGGTGAAGGGAGTGCTTCTGGAAGGAAGTCCTCCTTCCGCAGGCCCCTTCTTCCCAAAAATTTTTGGGAAAAAGGGGCCTCTGGAAGAAGGACTTCCTTCCGGAAGCCCCCACCGGGGTTGCACTTCTACACTGAGTTTTGGAGTCTTCACGGCTGAAGATGTTACAGAGGTTCCTAAATCTGAGCCAGCCTTTTTAGGTGACAAATCTGAGGAACTCACTCAGATTGAAGTGACATTAGAGGAGGTTTTGGAATTAATTGATAAGCTGAATAGTAACAAGTCTCCAGGACCAGACGGCATTCACCCAAGGGTTCTGAAAGAACTCAAATGTGAAATTGCGGAGTTATTAACAGTGGTTTGTAACCTATCCTTTAAATCCACTTTGGTACCAAATGACTGGAAGACGGCCAATATAACACCAATATTTAAAAAAGGCTCTAGAGGAGATCCTGGCAATTATAGACTGATAAGTTTAACATCAGTACCAGGCAAATTAGTAGAAACACTAGTAAAGAGTAAAATTGCAAGGCACATAGAAGAGCACGAATTGTTGGGTAAAAGTCAGCATGGTTTCTGCAGAGGGAAGTCGTGTCTAACTAATCTATTAGAATTCTTTGAAGGGGTTAATAAACATGCGGACAAGGGGCACCCAGTGGACATAATATACCTAGATTTCCAGAAAGCCTTTGACACGGTCCCACACCAAAGGCTTTTATGTAAATTAGGTGGTCATGGGATAGGAGGAAAGGTCCTTTCATGGATTGGGAATTGGTTAAAAGACAGAAAACAAAGGGTGGGAATAAATGGTAAATTTTCACAATGGAGGAGGGTAACTAGTGGTGTTCCCCAGGGGTCAGTCCTGGGACCGATCCTGTTCAACTTGTTCATCAATGATCTAGAAAATGAGGTAAGCAGTGAGGTGGCAAAGTTTGCAGATGACACCAAGTTGTTCAGGACAGTCAAAAGCAAAAGGGATTGTGAAGAACTACAAAAAGATCTCAGCAAACTGAGTGATTGGGCAGCAAAATGGCAAATGAAATTTAATGTGGGTAAGTGTAAGGTAATGCATGTTGGAAAAAATAACCCAAATTACACGTACTACATGATGGGGTCAAATTTAGCTACGACAGATCAGGAAAGGGATCTTGGAGTTATAGTGGATAGTTCTCTGAAGACATCCACGCAGTGTGCAGCGGCAGTTAGTAAGGCAAATAGGATGTTAGGAATTATTAAAAAAGGGATCGATAATAAGACAAAAGATATCATACTTCCCCTATATAAAACTATGGTACGCCCACATCTCGAGTACTGCGTGCAGATGTGGTCTCCTCACCTCAAAAAAGATATATTGGCTTTAGAAAAGGTTCAGAAAAGGGCGACTAAGATGATTAGGGGCTTGGAAAGGGTCCCATATGGGGAGAGGCTAGAGAGACTGGGACTTTTCAGTTTGGAAAAAAGGCGATTGAGGGGCGATATGATAGAGGTATATAAAATCATGAATGGTGTGGAGAAAGTGAATATAGAAAAATTATTTACCTTTTCCCATAATACAAGAACTAGGGGACACCAAATGAAATTGATGGGTAGTAGGTTCAAAACTAATAAAAGGAAATTTTTCTTCACACAGCACACAGTCAACCTGTGGAACTCCTTGCCCGAGGAGGCTGTGAAGGCCAGGACTCTAATAGGGTTTAAAAAAGAGCTTGATAAATTTTTGCAGGTTAGGTCCATAAATGGCTATTAGCCAGGGATAAAGTATGGTGCCCTAGCCTTCAGAACAAGGGCAGGAGATGGATGGCAGGAGATAAATCACTTGATCATTGTCTTCTGTTCTCCTTCTCTGGGGCACCTGGCATTGGCCACCGTCGGCAGATGGGATGCTGGGCTGGATGGACCTTTGGTCTGACCCAGTATGGCCATTCTTATGTTCTTATGTTCTTATGAGTCCAGAAGAACGGTCTTCCGGACTCGAAATCACGTGATGTTACGCTAATGAGGTGTAGGGAATTTGCATCCATGCCTCATTAGCATCTTTTGCTCTGTGTATTAGCGTGCCACTTCCGAAAGAAGTGGCCTGTGTAGAAACGGCCTTTGACAGAGGTTCTGTTGAGATTACTCTGTCAACTCTACCTTCCACCTACAGATGCTTCTAGTGTAGACATAGCCCCAGTGTACAGGGGCTATGAAGGTAGAGCCAAATCATCCTAACTTGTGTCATAATCTGACCTGGTTTCTGAAGCAATTGGAACACCTAATGTTAAGCAGTACAATATATAAATACACACCTTTTATAGACATTATGCACAACACAGAAGATAGATTTAAGTGAGCATTGTAATCACTTGTTCTGTTTTCAAGTAAGGATTACCCCTCTGTGAAAGCCACATCAACCTCATGGCCCCTGAAAACGAAGAAACAAAATGTGTGTGTGTGCTCGTGCATGCGCACGTATGTGTGTGTGTGTGTGTGTGAGAAAGAGAGAGAGAGAGAGAGAGAGAGAGGCAGGGGCAGGAGGGAAAGGGAGGAAGTATTATCTTATGCATTACAAATGTGTACATGCATACACTGGGATTGAAGTTACGATGGAAGTAGGAGACTTGTTGGGAGTCTCTGGGTGAGGTTAAAAGGGGTAAAAACAAGGCTGATATCATAGTAAGGGTCTATTACAGACCACCTAACCATGAAGGAGAGATGGATGAGGTTTTCTTTAAACAACTAATAAAAATCACACAAAACACAGGATTTAGTGCTTATGGGGGACTTCAGCTCTCCAGACATCTCTCAGGAAAATAAAACAGCATGGCACAGATTGTCCAACAAGTTCTTAAAATGCATTGGATACTTTTTTTTTTTTAAATTTCAGAAGGCGGAGAAAGCTGCTGGAGGGAGACTGTCCTAGATTTGATTTTAACAAATAAGGAAACAATGGTTAAGAATTTGAACATAGACTGTAGCTCAGGTGAAAGTGACTATGAACCAGTAGCATCCACAATTATAAGGAATGGTAGAAAAGAGAACAGCAAATTAAAGACAAAGGATTTCAAGCAGGCAGACTCTACCAAAATCAGAGAGCTGTTAAGTAAGGTGTCACAGGAAGCGTGTCTGGAAGGAAAAACAATTGAAAGACTGTTGGCAATAATTCAAAGGGACATTACTAAGAGAAGAAGAGCACACTGTTCTACTGCATAGAAAAGATAGGAAGCATGGCAAGAGACCTGGCTTAAGCGAGAGATCTTACACAATTTTAAATTCAAAAATGAGTCCCACAAAGAGTGAAAATTAGGTCACAGTACAATGGATTAATATAAACTAATAACACAGTTATGTACGAGCAAAATTAAAAAAAAGGCAAAAACACAAAATGAGCTCAGGCTAGCTGGAAATATAAAGGGTAACAAGAAAACATTACACACATGTATTGGAAGGAACAGGAAGACCAAGGACAGGATATGCCTATTGTTCAAAGGAGAGGAAAAAACAATAACAGAAGATTTGGAAGTGGCCGAGGTGTTTCATGACTTCATTTTGGTTTTCGCCAAGAAGGTTGGTGGCAAGTGTTTGCCTAAAATGCCAGAGAAAAGAAGGTAGGTTCAGAAGCTTAAGCAGGAAAAGCACTAGTTTAAAATTACTTAGTAAAGTTAGATGTCTTCAAGTCACCAGTAGTAGTAGGCATCCTTCAGTCTGCGTAGACTATGAATCGCACCCTTCGTAACTCCATTTAGGATCTCCATTTGCAGCATTGACTGACTGTGGAGGCCCACATGAGAGTGACAGTCCTTGCTACATCTGCTGCATGTGTAGTGGGTGTCTGGTATGTCCTTGCTGTCCTTTCTACGGGCTCGCTTCTCCTCTGCCAGCTGTCTGATCTTCATCTCGCCCTTTTGAAGGCCCTTGTGTAGTTCCTGCTTCCAGCTGCTGTGGTTGTCTGTTAGCTCTTCCCAACTATCTGGGTCAATGTCTACATCCTTGAGGTCCCTCTTACAGACGTCTTTGTAGTGCAACTGGGGGCGTCCGGGAGGTCTTTTGCCAGAGGTTAGCTTGCCATAGAGGATGTCTTTTGGGATCCTTCCATCATTCATCCTGTGGATGTGGCCAAGACAGCAGAGCTGCCGCTGCCTGAGGAGGGTGTGCATGGTTGGAATTCCAGCTTGCTCGAGGATGGCATTGTTGGGCACTCTGTCCTTCCATGGTATCCCAAGAATGCACCTGAGGCAGCGCAAGTGGAAGACATTCAGCCTCTTTTCCTGGCGGATCTACAAGGTCCAAGACTCGTTGCTGTAGAGGAGGGTGGTGAGGATGCAGTCTCTGTAGACTTGCATTTTGGTGTGAGTATACAGCTCATTGTTGTTCCACACTATCTTGCTAAGTCTGAACAGAGTTATGGCTGCTTTTCTGATCCTCCTGTTTAGCTCAGTCTCCAGCGACAGGATGTCAATGGTGCTGGACCCGAGGTAAGTAAACTCGTGGACAACCTCTAGCGTGTAATTGTCAATGATGATTGATGGAGGTTCAGCAACATCCTGACCAAGTACATTTGTCTTCTCTAGGCTGATGGTAAGCCCGAAGTCCTTGCATGCTTTGGAGAACTGATCCAGCAGTTTTTGAAGATGGCCTTCTATGTGTGTCACTACAGCAGTGTCGTCTGCTAACAGCATGTCTCTAATGAGCACTTCTCGCACCTTAGACTTAGCCTTCAGCCTTGCAAGATTAAACAGTTTCCTGTCAGATCTTGTGTGCAGAAAGATGCCCTTTGTTGAGGATCCAAAGGCATGCTTCAGGAGGAGTGCGAAGAAGATCCCGAACAATGTCGGAGCAAGGACACATCCTTGTTTGATGCCACTCCTGATGCTGAAGGCATCCGATGATGTGCCGTCATATTGGGTGGTTCATCTCGTGTCTTCGTGGAAAGACTGGCTCATCTTGAGTAGCCGTGGTGGACAGCTATCTTAAGGAGCAATTTAAACAGTCCATCCCAACTGACTGAGTCGAAAGCCTTGGTCAGGTAAATGAAGGCAACATATAGTGGCTTCTTCTGCTCCCTGCATTTCTCCCACAGCTGCCTCAGGGAGAAGATCATGTCACTAGAGTCTGACGAAATTCATCCCAGAATACTCAAGGAGCTGGTTGAGCAGGTGTCTGAGCTACTAGCTATCATCTTTTAAAAGTCATGAAAAACAGGAGAAATTCCAGAAGACTGGAAAAGGGTACTTATAGTGCTTACCTACAAAAAGAGAAACAAGGGTGAGCTAGGAAACCACAAAGGAGTTAGTGTTACTTCTGTGGCAGGAAAGATAATGGAGCAAATAATTAAGTAATACTTTTCAAACATCTGGAAGATAATAAAGTGACAGGTAAGAGTCAGCATGGATTTGTCAAGAATAAACCACATCAAACCAACCTGATAGTTTTCTTTGTCGGAATAACAAGATAAGGGGGAAGAGATAGACACGTTATAGTTAGACTTTAGCAAAGCATTTGACGTAGTCTTGAATGAACTTATCAATAAACTAGGTAAATACAACCTAAAGGCTATGTCTACGCTAGCCCCTGCCTTTCAAAAGGGGGGTGCTAATGAGACACTTTGGCAGATGCTAATGAGGTGCTGCCATGAATATGCAGCACCTCATTAGCATAATACCAGCCGTGGCAATTCGAAAGTGCCACTTTTGAATTGCACACCACCCGTGTAGATGGGGGCCTTTTGAAAGGAGCCCCCCCATCTTCAAAAGCCCCTTATTCCTAAAACCAAATAGAAATATTGGGCTTTTGAAGACTGGGCGGGGGGTCCTTTCAAAAGGCCCTTGTCTACATGGGCAGAGTGTGATTCAAAAGCGACACTTTCTAATCACCGTGGCCATGTTAATAAGGTAATGCATACTCATGGAAGCACCTCATTAGTATCTGCTGAAGTGTCTCATTAGCATCTCCCTTTGGAAAGTTGGGAGCTAGTGTAGACATAGCCAGACAGTGCTATTACAAGGTGGGTACATAACTGGTTGGATAACCATTCTCAGAGTAGTTACCAGCAGTCCCAATGCTGGGAGGCCATACCAAGAGGGGTGCTTCAAGGATTAGTTCCAGGACTGATTCTGTTCAATATTGTCATCGGCAATTTAGATAATGTCATAGAAAGTGCTCTTATAAAGTTTGTGGATGATATCAAGTTAGACAGGGTTTCCAGTACGTTGGATGGATGACAGGATTATAGTTCGAAATGTTCTGGAGAAAATGAACAAAATGGTTAGAAGTAAATGGGATAATATTCAAGAAGGACAAATTTAAATATTTCACTTAGGAAGGAATAATAAGTTTCACACTGCAAAAATGAGATCAGCGTGTGACACTGTTGCAAAAAAACCCCAAAAAACAGCAAACGTGATTCTGGGGTGCATTAGCAGGAGTGCTTTAAGCAAGATGTGAGAAGTAGGTCTTTCATCCTACCCTGCACTGATCAGGCCACAGATGGAGAACTGTGTCCAGTTCTGAGTGCCACATTTCAGGAATGAGCTGGATGAACTGGAAGAAGTGCAGAGAAGAGCAACAAAAATTATTAACAATCTACAGAACATGGCCTGATGGGGGAGACTGAAAGAATTGGGTTTGTTTAGCCTAGAATAGAGAAAACTGAGAGGCAACATGATGACAGCTTTCAAGTACCTAAAAGAGTGTTATGAGGAGGAAGAAAAAGTATTCTCCTTACCCCATGATGATAGATCAAGAAGCAATGTGCTTAAATTGTAGCAAGGGAGGTTTAAGTTGAACATTAGAAAAAAAAATCTTCTTAAAGAGTTAAGCACTGGAATAAATTATCTAGAGAGGTTGTGTAATCTACATAATTGGAGATTTTTAACAGCAGGTTAGACAAACACCTGTCAGGGAACTATATGGTGCTTGGTCCTGCTATGAGTGCAGAGGATTAGACTTGAGGAGTTCTTGAAGTTCCTTACATTATTCATATTTTATGATTCTATGGGCTTGTCTATACTTGCCCCCAACGTCGAAGAGGGCGTGGTGATCGGGTGATGGAAGAGTACTAACCAAGTGCTGTGGTGAATATGCAGCACTTCATAAGTCTAATTCTCCCCAGTGGCACCTTCGAAGTGCCTGTGGCTACATGCATGTCTGAACTTCGAAGCTTGACACTTTGAAGTTGCCACGGGGGAGAATTAGCCTTACGAAGTGCTGCGTATTCACTGCAGCACTTCATTAGTAATCTTCCATCACCCTGATTACTATGCCCCTTCAAAGTCGGAGGCAAATGTAGATCCAGCCTAAGTATAGTATTTTCTCCACTCAAAGCTCTTAAAAAGCATTTGCCCTCCCAGGTCACTCTCAGTCAATTCAGCCTGCTCCATACAAGTGTATTTAGTCAAAGGAAGGCAAGAAATGTTTTAAAAAATTAAAATCAAGGAGTCCTTAATCAGTCATTTTATTTTCCCTCAGCTCAACTATGTACTGCATACACTCAGCTTCCTTTAGGGCCCTAATTTGCCTGGTTCACATCATATTGTCCTAACAGTTTAGAATGAAAACACAGAAAAGCCTGTGCAACCTGATAAGGGAAAGAGAGGTACAAACATTCAACCAACATGTGACGATCCCCTCTCTGGATCAGTAAAATAAATTTAGCAAATGATGACAGAAGGATCCTCCCTCCTGCCCCGCTGCCACATGTGCCACCTCTTTCCTTAGTGGGTTTTCTTGAAAGAAAACATGCACCAAGCCCTCTTCCCAATTCCATTTCATTAAGACTTTCTCCAAACCACCCTCTTTTGCCAGCATCTTGATGTCTTTGATTATATTTCTGTATGGTTACAGAATTCATCCTTCATTCTAGTGCTGCTGCCACAATTTTGTTTTGCATATGGTATATTTAATTTAGAGGTTTATTGTGCTAAATGGTAATTTTTCTGAGCTTTTGTTACTAATTGTGGTATTTCTACACAGCAAATTTATTTCAAAATAATTTCAAAACAACAATTGGCTTATTTCAAAATAACCCAAAGTGTGTCCAATGGCTTTATTTCAAAATAGGCTTTATTGTGTGTAGACTCATTGAAGGGTATTTCAAAATGCATTTTGTGTGTAGCAGCATTATTTCAAAATAAACTATTCTGGAATCGCTCTTCCAGAATAGCTTATTTCAAAGTAAGGCTGCTGTGTAGACATACCCAAATTATATCCTCATTAAATCATTATGTTTGTTGCTCCTCTGTGTGATAGTGATGTGCACTTTAATGAGGGTGAATGACTGTGTATTACAGTGCAAGTTTGGGCATCATGAGCTTGCCTAAAAAATTAAAAATAAACAATTTTGGATACCTCCCTTTTTGTGTTCCCAAACTGACATCACCTACAGTTTGAATAGTAACAGAGAGGGAGCCGTGCTAGTCTATATACTATCAAAACAAAGGGTAGTTAAGTAGCACTTTAAAGACTAGCAACGTAATTTATTAGCTGAGCTTTTGTGGGACAGACCCACTTCTTCTTATCCCACGAAAGCTCATTACCTAATAAATTATTTTGCTAGTCTTTAAAGTGCTACTTACCTGCTTTTTTGTTTTCACCTCCAGTTTGATTTCCATAAAGTGCTGGGCAGTCACCCTTCTTAAACTGGGTATGGGAAACATGTCTCAAGTTGGGCACCCAAAATCAGAATCTCTATTCTCTTCTGGGAATTTGTCTCTATGCTGTATTTCCCATTCTGCCATTAACTTGTTGAAAAACCTTAAGAAAAACATTTAACTTCTCTGTGCTCACTTCCCCATTTATAAAATGAGGATCGTAGCATTTCCCTGTTTTATAGTGTTAGCATCAAGAGTAATGAGTGTTTGTAAAGCATTGAGAAAGCCTGGAATGAAAAGTGCAAAGCATAATTATTTATTCTTTTGTGCTTCTTAACAATAAGGTGAACAGAAGAACCAATTAAAAATCAACATTAGCCAATCATGAGCAGATGGAGACTAGACAGCTCCAGTTCTAATCAGTACCAAATGGATATGGGTTAATGAGCCAAGTGTCAGTTGGTGCCGACATTTTAATGTCAGCCCCTGCAAATGTCACTATCTGACCCGATGTAATTCTTCCCATCAACCAACACTAATACAGCAAAACTTCACTGTATTTTTATGAGCACAAGAGAAAAATTAGAAACATAAGGCCTCAATCTAGAGCAGAGCTCCATGATGGAGAACTCTTGTGTGGCTTGTACTGCAGGAACAATGCCTCAGAGAACACTCAAGCCAGTTAGCCTAGGTAAAAGTGAAATTACTCATTTTGAATTTCAGATTAGAAAATGTTTGCATCTTTGATAACACATTTATGTCTTCATTCTCCAAATCAATTCTTTTCTCTTATGCTTTCTCCAAACCGGGAAGACCACTTACAGCATGTCTGCAATAAAAAGAGAACCCCATAGCCCCAAGAGTCAGTAGAGGTGTGCTGCAAACGGCTTTCCCCATTGTAGAAAAGCTACATGAAGCTGCAGAAACCTTAGAATGTCAATTTCCTCAACTTATGTACAGGCTTCAGCACTGCGAAAGGTGATTCTATTTTGGTTAAAATGAGCCCTTAAAGAATAACAGTGAGCTTTCAACTTGACCAGATTTGATCCGTGGATTGAAATTGTTTTGCTTAGTTCAACTTCATAACTGAGCAGTCAGTGGGCTCTCTCATGTGAAAGGTATGAGGACCAAATGCACTGATAATTTGATAAAAATTCCAGCCTTCTAAAAGTAAAGCATTTTTAACACTTTATCCTAAGTGTCCATTATCAACTAAAGCTAAATAAAAATGGAACATTTATAGAAATAGTGTAAAATGTACAAGAAAAATCAAATAATTTATTAAGTTGCGGCATTTAAAATGTTAGCTATTTAAACATATATGTACAGGAAGAGAGAGAGAGGCAGAAAAATACAATTTAGCACATTTTTTTTCACTGATAACACATAATTTAGAGACATTAAAAGACAGAACTATGATGGAATTCTTTTTAAATATCAATAATCCATACAAAGTTATTTAACAATACCTGTTTTATTTCCTTTCGAAATTAGCAATTGAGCTAGGCTCTTCCATTGCATGCTAGAACATTACAGTCCAGAATTTAGATTTTTAAAAGAACAGACAGGATAGGAGGGTGGGCAGTACTATCTGGAGTCTTCATGTTTACCATTAATGTAAACGTAGCAAAAATAAGAACTTTGGTCATCTTTTCTGATTGAAAAACACAGAAAAAACATAAAATGTCATGGAAGCTCCATTTCAATTCTCATTTGTAACCTGTAGCCTTTTCTCAATTACTGTTTCAATTAAATATGATGTTCTCAAGATGAGTATTCAAATAAATGTAGCATAATGAAATGCTGGGTTACTCATTAGGTTAACCTCATTAGCATAAGATTAATGTAGTGATAAGTAGATCGAAATGCCTTTAAGTGATGACAAACCCAAACAGATAAGTAAAGAGAACTCCAGTTGCTAATTACATAGAAAGTAATTTCAATTCTGAAAGATATGTAATGTGGTATGACAAGTCTGCTTCATCCTTAGTTAAAAAAGCCCTGTAGCTCTCACTGATATTTTAAAAATAATTAAATAATGTTTCTGGTTATCAAGTATCATCACATCACCCGTAATTTATGGTGATGAATCGTTTCCTTGAGTAAAACCTGTGTAACGAACCTACCGTCTGAACTGGGAACAGAACATGTGATAGGGCTTGATCATTATCTTTGCCTTTGTGTATTGAGACAACAAAACCCCTGTGATTTTCACTAGGGATGACCGAAGAAAGGGCAATACCAACTGTGAGTCAATTCATATTCCAAAGAAGCCTGTCCACAGTAGAACACATGGCAGGGGAATGTCAGCATCCCACCAATGTGGTTAAAACCTTTACCCAGAATTACCTCTCCAATGTGCTTTGGAAACCCTTCCGGAGGATTCTAGCTACCATTGTAATCCCTGGCAACAGGATTCTGACTAAGCCATCCTGCCATAAAGCCAGAAAAGAGGGTTGCAGGGGGCAGAGCCAATTCAGAAGCACAGGACCTCTGTTTGAATGGCTCTGTCTTCTGTGAATGCCTTGAGAATAACCAGCTAGTTGGTGGCAGGGGGGAGGAGGGGTAAAACCTCTGCTCATTCCACAGCAGTAAATCAACCTCCCCCTTTGATGCAACAATGCCAGCAAAAGTTCTCCCAAGCTTCTGGTTTGCTGTGCAAGTACGAAACCATGTAGGTACCCTCTGGCCTACGTGTCGGTTGTTCTCTGAGAGTTTGGTCTTGTCACATTGCCCCTGCCTCTGGAACACTTATGCTGCCATTCCCCCACTATGTATCCTTATAACTACTGTGGACAGGCTTCTGTGGAGTTTGACCAACTACTTGTCATCTTTTCAATGAAGGGCCTTTCCTAATCTTAACCCTATGGTGGCTGACAAGACTCAGGGTACAGGGGAGGGGAAAAGAGAAACAAATATATATTTGATTAGATTATTTCATTAAACTGGAAGCTCTTCAGAGAGAAATCATCTTTCTGGAGTGTCTGGAAAGTTACTTGAATGTAGTGAATGCTACTTTAAATAAATAATATATGCTACAGGTTAAACCTCCCTGGTCTGGCATCCTTGGACCCAAGCAGTCCTGGACCAGGGATTTTGCCAGACCAGGAGAGGTCAATGTCCCCCTGCTGGACTCCAGTCCCTGCTCATAAGCTCCCCTCCCAGTTGTCACCTGGGTCTTCCCGACCCTGGCAGGCTTCCCAGCTCAGCTGCTAGCTTCTATTTCCTGGCCCTGTCCATGGCTTCCCAGCTCAAAGCAGCAGCCACCTGCTCCCCAGCCCCAGCCATGGCTTTCCCAGGCCAAGGCTTCTTGCCTGGCTCCAGCCATGAGTCACCATGAACCACTGCTCCCCAGCTTGGGCTGCTACCCTCTCAGCCCTGGCCACTGCTCCTGGGGTGAGGTTCTCTCACTGCTGTTCCTGAGCTCAGGCTCCCTGATTGCTGCTACCCACCCCTTGCCACCAGACCAGCTGTCCCGGACTTTACATATCGGTCTAGCTGGCTCCACTTCCTCCAAGCCCTGGGCCACTCTGGTCCTGGAAGATCTGTGATCCTGCCAGACTATGGATGTTGCCTAACAAGACAATGCTGAATTTCAGAGCTTCAACCTGTGCTACTAAATAACATGTTTTTTTATATAAGTATATTCTCTTCTCTCCAACTGTTTTAGTGACCATTTCTATCACTGTGTTCGTATACCACCTGCATCAATGAACCCTTCAACCCCATTCTTGAATTAGTCTCTAATCACCATTTTAACATAAAAACCAAAAAGGTTAAAACTTCCTTCCCCATAGAACCTGCTGAACCTGCCGACACTACCAGCCAGTAAACCATCCTGGCTGTGGCTAAAATCTTCAACAAGAAAGGATATCCACGATATGATGCAGAACATGAAACAAGAGGTTTTTATCTGATGTCTATTTTCATTTTAAATGTACAACTTTCATTGGTAGCACTCAGGCTAAAATAATGATTGAAACAGCAACACTGGTTCAGAGGTGAGTAGGATAAAAATAACATCTATGCTACACACAAATATATGGACATCTGCCTAGACTGGTGTCGGCAGCCAAAAGAGCAGCCATTTTTTAAAATTCAGTTAAAAAATCAATAATGTAAGAGCCACAATGCATAGGAATATGAGCCGGTCCTTAATAACTAATGGCAAACCATACTTTTGTAACCCTATTTTAAGAACAACGTGCACACAATGATTTGCAAGGTGATACATGCTTACTTCAGGACGTTCATGAACTTCTAGCATATTCTCTCAAGGTTGCATTTTTTGTTTTTGGTGAATCTTGGCCACTTCTAACAATGAATTGCAACATGCTCCCACTTAGCTTAGCTTGCCTGACTAACCATCTCTTGTCCTTCTTAAATGAAAAAAAAACATTGTTAATGGCTATTTGGCCACTCAGAACCAGATCTAAATTCACATTTCTAGCAACTTGTCCAGCAAACCCTGAGATGAAATATTCAGTTGGTTTAAGAGAAAAGGAAGATAGTATACCATTCTTGGCATTTAAAATATGTACTGAACGATATTCAGCACATAATTAATGGTTTGCAGATCAGTTTGTTAAAAGGATTCAATATTCAAAATCAGAGCTCTATTACTGGTCACCTAAGTCACGCAGCATATTTCTTAACCTTTTGGGATCAGGTTTCTTCAAATATTTTCACAAAATCATTTTAAAATTTACTCTCTTGAAATATTCTGCAATACCTACATGAAGCTGACAGTTTCTGAGAGTATTCTGCTGAATAAACTTTGTCAGAACCCTAAAAAGGCTTGCTAAATTAGCTTGAAGGCTTCTTTGTTGCACCAAAAGGATTGTAACCGAAATTGATATTAAATCTTAGTTATACTTCTGCAACTCTATTTTCTCCCGAAAAATTGAATACAAATAATACTTGCAATTAGAATGTAATTAACAATTGTGTTAGTTATGCTGAGCTAGAGAAGAATCCAATTTACACACTCTCTCTCTCTCTCTCTTTCTTCCAGCTTTGATGGTTCCACAGCACTCATGGATTTGAAAGAAAAAAAAGAGTGCAGCCATACATTTTTATCATCAAAGTGAACATCTATAACTCTGAATATACATAGGCTATGCCCACTGTAGTACCCACCCTTTCAAAAGGGGGATGCTAATGATACACTGCGGAATATGCTAATCAGGTGCTATTTGGTTATAGGAATATGGGGGTTTCTAAGTGTGCAGGGTCTTTTCCAAAAGGACCCCATGTACACGAGCCACACTTGATCAAAAGTGTCACTTTCGAAGTGCCGTGGCCGCCATTATGCTAATGAGGTGCCACATATTCATCTCAACACCTCATAAGCATATCCCAAAGTGCCTCATTAGCATCCCCCTTTTGAAAGGGGAGTGCTAGTGTAGACATAGCCTTAGAGAGCACATTTGTTGCCATACTTATACAGTCTCTTTTCCTGAGTAGAATTACACTTTAAGATTGCCTCACTGAGTGTATGAAGTATCATAAAGACCACACATCTTACATTCATGAATACTGGGTAATAACATAAATATTAAATGCACAAAAACCTACTTTGGAAGTGAGCACCAAGATTACAAAGCAGAAACATCAATACTGAGGCAAAGCCAAACAGATGAAGAGTGAAGGCAAAGAGTCAGTCTGTTCTCAAATAAGTATGCTGAACTCCAAGTGAAAACAATGGGTGTTGTTCATTTTTATTTGATGGTGAACTCTGGTCATGAGTATTAAATGCATTATTCAGAAAATTTAAAATAAAACATGCTATGAATATCATTCATGTTTCAGAGTGAAATTCTGACTCCACCAAAGTCAATGGAAGATTTGCCATTTATTTCAGATAAATTTGAAATTTATTTTCAAAGAAATGGTGAACTGTGGATAACAGGAGCTGCAAGCAGCTGTAACTGTAGATGTTCATTTAAATAAATGTCTGGTGGTTTGCCAGGGGTGAACACTGGTGAACCTTGTGTAGCCTATGGGCTACTTATTGCTCACCACTGTTGTACAGAATGTTTCAGAGGCAAGGATTATATTTAGAAAGAGCTACCAGACTCACATCTCTTCCAATTCTGCTCTGTTCTGAATACTCTGATTAAAGTTATACTAACCTATAAAACTCAAATTCCTTCATGTTTAATCAGATGTTACCCCTCAACAAACGTTACTGTATGCCCCACAGAATATCAAAGAGACATTCATACAAGTAGAGAAGGTAGGAATTTTTTACATCTGATCATTTTCAGGCATATCAAAAGGAAAGACAATCATCTAAATACATGAGGCTAGAATCCTCTTCTGTAACTGAGATTTGTCCAGGCTTTACCAGTGAATAAATAATTGTAACCTCTGCTGCTGTTATTTCTGAAATTGTTGTAGACAGAGATATTTCATAATATCAAATACAAGAAATATTTTTGTGGATTCCCACATGGGAAAATTAACATTAAAAGAAAAAAGTAATTTCTCCAGGTATGATTACAGTGGCAAGTTTATAGTAGCACAGCTGCATGAAGCTTTCTAATGTAGCTACTGTAAGCAGAAGGGAGAGAGCTCTTTTGTTGGTTTAACTACTCCTGTCCCATAAGCATTGTTCTCTATAAACTGAGCACTTGGGTGACCCACCCATTGGAGATTCAGTTGATCAGCAAAACTCCAGGATGTGTTTCTATTGGTGATGCATATCCACACATGTCTTGGTGTAGATAACTAAATAGATTCTGCACATGAATGGTAAAAAATATCAGGAACATTGCTTATGAGCAAGAGTAGCTATGTTGACAGAAACTTTCCTGTGACTTCTTTTATCTGCTGACAAAGAGTGGTCATAACATTAGAGCATAAATTCATTAACATTCTCCAAGGGCTGCCATAACCCATGACTGAAAAAAATTGCATTTATTTTAGCCTTTCATGTCAGGTAAGACAATTGTATTCTATATTATTTTATCTTTTTCTTTCTGTCTTTTGCAAAGCAACTTGATAAAAACTAAAGTCTAATCATTCGGGAACCTCCCTGCCCCCCTTTTCAAATATCAGTTGTTAAATTTAAATGTAAGCACCAAAATTCTCCCTAGAACACTAGAGTCATAAAATTACTAGTTTCTGTTTTCCATGAGTTTCTCTGGCAATGACAGAACTTTAGTAGCATATAAACTGGTTATTCCTACTTGCAAACTTGATTTTTTAATAGCTTAGTTATGAATTTTTATCTTCATCAACCACTGACCACACCAGTACTCAGGTCCTCACATCAGACCACAGGGTTATGGTTGCAATCAGTGACCTCATAAATGACTTGGCCCTGGCATCATCCCAGCAAACTTGAACAGTAACATCAGTACTTGTGCCTTGACTTCAGCCTAGAAAGCAATAGGTACTGAACATCAAGTTCACGAGAGTCCTCACACATGCTAAGTGACTAAAGATACTGCAAATATCCTTGACTTTTCATTAGGTCGACATGCTAAACAGAACCTAAAATAAGGGGTAGCAAGGTGGAAATGCAGTTGCCGCTTCTCTGCTAAATCAGGAGAACTTCCTTTCTCTCCCTCTGATGCGCTAGGGGATGCTCATCTCCCTCAGAATAGTTCTCCTGCTGCTTTTTCCCTTGCTAGTGAAAAGAGGACTCAGCAAGACTGCTATCATCAGTAGACAGCTGGTAGCAGGCTGGGGAGTTTATAAGCTTCTAACTCTACTCACCAGAAAGTAAGGCTGTGGAGGCATGTGATGCAAGAACTGTCTATGTTGGGTGCTCCCTATCAGATTCCGTCTCCCTTTAATCTAGAGTCAGATCCAGCCCTCTGCTGAGCCTTTCATCCCTTAAGAGAAGGAGGAGAAGTCTGTAACCTTCATGTTTTCTTCCCCTGCCTACTAGGGAAAAAAGAGGTCCTGACACTGGCATCTTCTTTTCCAGGCAGAATCCAAAGGAAACCAGATCCATTTCTTCTCCAAAGTTATTGGCAGGGAAGGTATTGTCCCGTTACTGTAAAAGTCTAGTCTAGTCTAGCATTGTCTGGTATTGTCCTGTTACTGTACAGCTGCGTCTACACGTGCACGCTACTTCGAAGTAGCGGCACCAACTTCGACGTTAGGCGGCGAGACGTCGAAGTCGCTAACCTCATGAGGAGAGAGGAATAGCGCCCTACTTCGACGTTCAACGTCGAAGTAGGGACTGTGTAGACGATCCGCGTCCCGCAACGTCGAAATTGCCGGGTCCTCCATGGCGGCCATCAGCTGGGGGGTTGAGAGATGCTCTCTCTCCAGCCCCTGCGGGGCTCTATGGTCACCGTGGGCAGCAGCCCTTAGCCCAGGGCTTCTGGCTGCTTCTGCGGCAGCTGGGGATCTATGCTGCAGGCATAGGGTCTGCAACCAGTTGTCAGCTCTGTGTATCTTGTGTTGTTTAGTGCAACTGTGTCTGGGAGGGGCCCTTTAAGGGAGCGGCTTGCTGTTGAGTCCGCCCTGTGACCCTGTCTGCAGCTGTGCCTGGCATCCCTATTTCGATGTGTGCTACTTTGACGTGTAGACATTCCCTCGCTGCGCCTATTTCGATGTTGGGCTGAGCAACGTCGAAGTTGAACATCGATGTTGCTGGCCCTGGAGGACGTGTAGACGTTATTCATCGAAATAGACTATTTCGATGTCGCAACATCGAAATAAGCTATTTCGATGTTGGCTGCACGTGTAGACGTAGCCTACATGTGCTATGTTAAAATTTTAAGAATAAGCTTTTGACTAGTTAAAAGTATACAAAACAAATGTTGATGCAGGAAAAAAAATCCGGAAGTGTCATTGTTCATTAACTTAAAACTTGATTTGCTTAAAAATCTTGCAAGTTCTATATCTATTTACAGACCTTGAATGGTCAATTTGGGGGAGATAAAACAGATCTCCAGTGTAGAATATGCACTAATTAAAAAACTCAAGGTCACCTGGAGTAAGGAACCCTGACTAGCCCCTCCACAATATGTTCTAAGTGATCCTCAATGTTTATTTTTTGTGTATTTTCTGTTTATTATTTTTTTCTGTCTTAGGGTTTCATACCTGTGTGTATCCAGGTGTAAATAAATGCTCTTTGCTTATTATCCTAGGAGTGAGATGCTTAATTGGGGAAGAGAAAGGGGCCAGAAGGAAAGTTATGACCTATTCTGTTTGCCTTCAGGGCCTTTTAAATGATTGGAGAGAGGTAAAAGGAAAGATATCAAGATGCTCCATTATGCAAGATAAAACAATTAAGTGGCAGAGGCTGCATATAAAGCTGAAGAAAAGACCCACCAATACAATTTGTTACAGGCTGAAGCAGTACTAAAGGAAGTTGTCCATAACAGAACCATATTGGCATTTCTTCTCCGTTGTGCCCAGTGCAATTTATACTCTATTGGGATTTTATGTATCCTCCTATGCAATCATTTGACTGGGATTTTGGAAAAATGCACTTTCAACAGCTGATAAAACTAAGTCTAGATTATTCAAAGAATTAGTATGACACAAAGTTGATCATCCACACAGCGGGCATGATTTTGTGACATGCAATTTAATCACTATGATGCAGAAGAAAGACAGGAGGATCTTACATTTCTCATTCCTATATACATTAGATCATGAGTTTTCAAAAACTGCCAGTGAACACAGGTACTGAGAAGAAGGGTGTCTGAACTCAGAACTTTGTATCTTCTATTTCATGTACGGTGGCCATTCCCACTGCTTTTTATATGTTTACTGTGAGCTCCCTGTTTAGTCTTTTCACTTCTAATATTCTCATCTTGAGCAGCCAATGTCATTTATAAACAAGGCTGTATTCCAGCTTCCATACTGACTTGCCCCATTTTCATTTGCTTATAACTTTACTTTGGAACTGAAATCTCTAGGTTTGATCTCAGGGTTATATGTATTACTCAGTAGCAATGCTACCTGAACCGTTATTAAATTATGTGAGCTAGGAAAACACACACACACACACACTCACAAAGTCTATGTGTTGTGATGAAATTTTATGCTTTCATTAATTACACACAACTGAGTCTAGACTGTGGTGTGCATTTGGTTTGTTTTAAGGAACAGACCGCGATTAGACCTGACACATCTGTGCAGGGAAATAAGGATTCTTCAACATTTCCTTGAATGGGCACTTGGATCATGCTTTAAAGTTTGTCATAGTGTTTTATTTCTTCAGAATTTGAAAACCTTCAGACCAGTTTTCTTAAACTCTGTCAGCCCTGAGGGAAATTTGCAATTTTACTATGGCTCCAACGGAAGAATTTCCCCAGGGCTACTCTGCATAAACTTCCGTCATTTAATTTGTATAGGATTCTTACAATATATGGAAATCTGTTTTGACTGGGTAATAAAAAAGTGGGTTTTGCCTTTACAGATCTTTCCTTTCCTCTGCTTCACCGTGCTGATAGTGCACAAGGAAGTTTAAAATCGATAAAAGCATACACAGACTATAATAACATCTAATAATGAAAAGGAGCATCAGAAGCTCATTGCCCTGTCTGTTTAGTGCTAGGTTATTTCGTATCTCAGTTGCTTATCTTTTCATGCTTCTGGTAAATATGAATGCTTATGTCATATGACATGCTATGGTACGACATCAGAAATCCAAACCTTGTGAAGAATATATAAAACTTTTGAGTAACGAGTTGAGCTCATTCTAGGAGGTCCCATCTTTGAACCAAGATGTCAAAACTACCAGTTCTTTTATTTACAGAGTTACTGAGGCACCTATTAAAATATTGAGTAACGAGGCTGTAAATGAACTTCAGAAATCATCTTATAGAAAACCAGCACTTTGTATAAGACAGATTCTTCTCTTTTGTGTGTCTCTCACTGAAGTCATTAGGAGCCATGTACAATGACACTGCTAGGCTAGTGGGAGCTCATCTCTTCCAGAGGAACCCTACGGCTGCTTCTTTACCATCTGGTGAGATGAGGACCCATCAGGTAACTGAAATAGGGGTGGGGTGGACAGCATTATGGTGCAGCACTATGCCTGCCTAGCTTCACTTTGCAGTCTATAATTAAACCCCAGTGAAATTTCCTCACCACCATCACATCAGTATGGCTTTTATTTCCATCACTGATGTATGTAACCAAATGACTCATCCTCTTTTGCAACCATGCATTGGCTAACCTTCTTTGATAATATAGAAATCTAGAAGTGTTTTCCCCTCCTCATTCATAGCGCACACTGTATTTTTCTAAACAGCATTTCAAACACCTTTCTGTTTTACCCTGTGCGTACAACAGCTCACCAAGACCCAGCAGCAAATTCCAGCATCCAGAAGTGCCTGAAAGCCATAATAGAAACTCTCCTTCTCCTCTGTCTTTATGATGCGTGTGCTGCTATCTCAAACATGACACACTTTAACTTGGGTTTATACGGCCATCCATCTGCCTTTTCCTCCAATAATTTCGAACACACATTTCCTCAGCTTTCCTCTAACCACCATCTTTGATTTAGGCTCCCTTTTGACATCTGTGTCAAAAACATTGCAATCTAAGTGCACTCCTTTGTTGCTTTCCTTGCATCTGATGAAGTGGGTCTTTGCCCATGAAAGGGTATGCTCCAAAACATCTGTTAGCCTATAAGGTGCCACAGGACTTCTTGTTGTTGTTGTCTACAATGTTTCTTGTAGGCATAGAACAGCAATACCTCTCCTTATATAAACTTCTTCCTTATGTTCACCCTTCAAGCTAGGTAACTGAGTGTTGCTACTTGATGCTATGTGGTACTGTTGGCTGTGCATGTCTTGGCTGACTCTTCCTCTGATCAGCTAGAGGACAGTTCATGATGCTGTGTTTGGTTTGCATGCCATATATACACAATAATGAGAGAGCCTCCAGATAGACTAATACGTGTCCTGCCACTTTTCATCTTGTAGAACTAAACCTGGTGAATGATCGGGGGGCGGGGGAGGAACTCGAGATGGAGTGTGTTTCCTCTTCTACGGGGACTGCTTCTCTCCCAAGACCAAAGGACCCCACTTACTTTGAGCTTCCTGTTTACTTTAAAGGCACTAGATACCTGCCTTTCACAGCCCCACTTCTCATAAAAGTGGTGGAAATGGCTACCAGAGGCTATCGTAGATATTGTTGATTTATAGGGAATTCTATGCATATATTAGAAAATCAGTCCAAATGATTCATGCAATAACACACCTATCATTTGAATTAATTCTCCGAAAGATTTTTCAAAGGAAGTCAATGGAAAACCTTCTTTCTTAAAACTGATTTGATTGGGATACACATGAGAAAACCTTTATACATATATGATCACTAATGCAAACAATCCAATACATTATTAGCAATTGGATACTTACAGGAATGCAGCACTGATCAGAACTGCTGTTTGAGTTTCAGGTGGCTGGCTGGTAACCAATGAAGCTGTTGAAGGTTATTAAAAAAATGGGAGACTCTGCCCATTCAGTCTCTCCTGATCATTTCACCTGTGCAACTACCAAAATCGGTTCTAGAAGGAATCTTGGAACTGAAGACAAACTCCAAACCTGCCATACTTTAAGTTACAAACAACATGGCAGAACAAGTCCAAATTCACCCCAAAAAGCTAGAAATACAGGAATGGAAAGGATCCTGGGCACTACTTGACAAGAAAACGTGTATTTAGAAGACAGAGAAGACCGTATCACCATTCTCAGTATCTCAAATCCAAAGGTTGTAAGACAAGCAGTAAAATTGGGAACCTGTTTAGTTTCCTTGAAACATACTTACAGTCATTTTGTTTTGATCTCTAAATTAAGTTGATATGTGCTTGGGGGCCATCTAGAAAGACTCTTCATATATTGGTCTATCTACCTCATAAGCATAGAGGACCCTGGCATAGAGTAGAAAAATAGCAATTCCTTGTAAATAATTTCGTTTACGTATTGATGTAAGTTCTTTATTGAACTGAGACTCAAAAGTATCATTCTGCAAAGCATTGGAAGTGCATTCTATGGTTTGAAGCATTTACATTTAAAATAGGTTCTACAGACACAATCAGAACTTAATTACATTTTCAATCTCTTTAATAATGGACAGTTCATGAAACTAAACTGCAATATATAATATTACCTCTGTGTGCCTAAATATGCCTGGCTAACTATTTTTGAATTATGTAGACATCCTTTTTATCAGGAAAGCAACAGGGTATGGTTTGCCATTGTGGCACATCCTGCTGGACATCCCAGGTATCAGCTTTACAAGTTCTTATTAACTTACCTCATCTGGCACGTTATATTACTTGACCATACATAATGGGGAAATCTGTTTTGTTGCAACTGTGTATTAATCTTGCATGATCAAAAAAACCATATTTGTTTTCTTTTTTATTTTGAATCATATTTTCTTCAGTTATGTTCCCAGCTTATACACATTCGTAAACCTAGAAATAATATTTTAACAGATATTGAGGAATCCTGTTGTGAAAATTGTGAATGAATATTAGTTGTTTAGAATATTAGTATTAAGTGATCTGATCTAAGGTTACTGCCTGAGTAACAAATATTTCACTGAATAAAACAGATGTTGAAATAATGAGCAAAGTTCCCTGGTTACAAATCCAAAAGACTTCATAAAAATAAAAATTATCCTGTAATAAATTACTAAAGGATTAAAACAGTATTGTATTAATTTAGTTCACTGGTTTCCCTCTAAAATCAACTGGCACCCCAATATGTATTTATCATTAGGCACCTCTATCATTCCTACATTAAACAGCTTTAAATAATTGTCTATTTTCCCTTTAACTCACAGAGAAGAGGTTCAGTAACCATAGTTACTGCACTGGTTTCCTTTCACAGATACTCACCATATCTTTCCCAGTGTCGGTACATTTGTTTTTCCTGCATCACATAAACAAATAATATGTTCAGCTGAAGATGCCCAGGCTCCTCAATCTTGTTTCTGCAAAGCATTAGATGTTTTGTGACTCTTTAAAATATTAGTGAATTGCAAATGTAATCCTAGTGTACAAAAATTAATGTATTACACCCATAAGAAATTCAGAAGACATTTCACATACTACAGAGTTCATAGATGGCTTTTTTTAGAAGTTCATCTGTACGCCACTGAATGCTAATGCAGTATTACATATCTAAGTAAAGATGCCTTTGTATTTATTCCATCTGCTTATCTGCAGATGGAATAAATCTTTATTCACACCACTAGTTCTCCTTTATGCAAGTAAGGCCTGAAATCTAATTAACATATTCCCATTCCTTGCTCAAACACAAATTATCCTTTGAGAGTGAATCTCATTCTTTGACACAGATTACTGGTTGTACTTAACACACTGGTTCAGTTTGCAGCAGCATTTTCTTTTTAAACTATTATTTACCAGGAGATCATATTTTCATCACAGAAATTGCTGTTAAACTGAGTCTACGCAAGTTATTAAATTTGGAAAAATATTTTTGAATATTTTTAAGTTCAATAGGTTAGTGGTTCTATTTATTTCTTTGCTATCCTTTTCCTCAGATCACTGCAAAAAATACAGCCTAGAAATAAATAGGGTTGTATTCTCATCTCAATAAAGCAGCATACAACTGGAGTGTCTCCACTGACTTCTGCGGAATGAATAACACAATTGTCATGTGTATCTCAGTATAAATATTTTTTCCACAAAAATTTTGAAGACCTTGTATTAAAATGTGAGTAGCAGCCTATGATTTTTTTTATTTAAACAGTTAGCGGAGGAGTGTTAACTTTTTCCAGATAGTTGTCCACTGTGCACATAGAGTACTGTCTTAATAGCCAAAAGTAAAGTTCTTCCTTGGCAAAAAACAGAAGCTACTGTGAAAAATTGTTCCCTCACTCACTGGAGGCATCCACCTTCTTGCTAGAGGGAAGGATGGGAGCAAGAAACCTAACTGACATCAAGACTAAGGTCTTGTCTACACTAGCCCCCTTCTTTGAAGGGGGAATGGTAATCAGCCCAATCAGAGGAGGCTAATGAGGTGCTGCAATGCATATGCAGCACTCCATTAGCATAATGCCCACAGCAGGAACTTCAAAGTTGGTAACTCCAAAGTGCTGACAGACAGTGTAGCTGCGGGTACTTCGAAGTACCTGCTGAACTTCGAAGTTCCCTTGCTCCCAAAACATAACTATTCCAAAATAGCTTATTTCAAAATAACACTGCTACAAACAAAATGCTTTTCGAAATGACACTTAGAGATTTTGAAATACAGCATCTACTTAAGGTTGCATTTCAAAATATAGCCATTTGATGCACTATGGCTTATTTTGAAACAGGATCTATTCCCTATCTTAACAGCACCTATTTTGAAATAGATATTTTGAAATAGGCGCTATTCCATGTGCAATGAGGGTTCCAATTTTGAATTAAGCCAATTGCTATTTTGAAATTATTTTGAAATAGTAGTTGAATTATGTAGACTGTAGGATATTATTTCAAAATAACTGTGAGGTGTAGACATACCTTCAGACAAAAGATGGGACATTGAGACAGTTTACAATGTCAAATAGCTGATCTGCAACTGCTAATAGCTAATATCTCCAGTGGCTGGTGATTGGACACTAGACAAAGACAGGTCTAAATCCCTACAGAGAACTGTCTTCCAGAATCTGTCTAGCTTATCTTGCTCACACACTTAGGGTCTAAGTAATAGCCATATCTGAAGTCTGGAAGAAAGTTTCCCCCAGGTCAGATCGGCAGAAACCCTAGGCCATTTTTTTCATTCCTTTGCAGCCTGGAGCCCAGCTCACTTTCAGGCTTAGACTAGTGTAAATGGCAGAGTCTTTATAACCTGAAGTCTTAAAATCAGAAGTTGGGGACATCAGTAACTCACCCAGAGGTGAAAGATCTATTACAGGGGTGGGTGGCCAAGATTCTGGGGCTTGCACTGTGCAGGAAGACAGACTAGATGATCATGAGGGTCCCTTCTAACCATATAGTCTATGAGTCTATGTTGTACTTTCTCCTCCCCCTGCCCATCCTCCTTGGTGGTGTCTGTTTCTCATGGGAAGCAAGAAGACAGAATTTCAATTATTACTCCCCCCCACACTCTTTTCCGATCTGTGGAGCAGAAAACAGACTTCAAGTACTTCTGTTCTCTCTGTGCCATTACTGTTTTCCCTGGCCAGGGGGAAGATGATCCACATTCCCTGAAAACACTGGGCTATGTCAGTCAATCTGAAAAGAAAAATACATCATGGAGTTGTGGAAGCCATCTTGTATAGAAGTCATTTCACACCCCTTACTTCTGCACGCACACAAGAGCCTGTCCTTTCCTTGACCTGTTTGGGAATGGCTGGGAGGATGAGCTCTGTGGAACGCGTTAATGAACTGTTTGGAACTGGGGATCCAGCTCCCTTGTACCTGTTTTTCCTTGCTGATAACGGTTTCTCTTTGGAAAGTGATTTACAATCCTCTAACTAATTGCCTCTGACACTGGGCTTGTTTGTGTAAGGGTGTAAAATACCAGAGTTAGCTGCATCAAGCAGCCTTGCTGGACCTGGTTTTACTAGTGTCTAGTTTGGCTCATCTGTTGCCTTATTGAATTCAATAAAGCTGAATGTTAGGTGCCTACACACAGAGAAGTCTTCTGCTTCAACAGAGTTTTCTGTAGAGTTCTCTCCTCATCCTCTGCTGAGGGGAAAAAAAAGCTTTCAGTTATGAAGGATATGAGGAGAATATGACCATTCATCCTTAAAAAAAATAATTGAACTCTACCTGGTGCATAAGATTTCACCCAGTTTTAATTGTATGGGAAGTGGGTGGAGGGGATGCATGAATGGAAAGGATAAAGAGCTCCAGTTTTGAAGCCTACTTTTCTTAAAGGATCCCTTTGAAAATAATCCTTCATGATTTAAACATATTTACTTCTAAATTCTCATAAAATATTCTGTACTTAAAGAGTAAGAGACTTCATTTAGGAGAGCATATTTTTCACATATAGCAAAACGACAGAATCCCTGCTTTAAGCACAAAATAGAACACCTGCTTAACTGTGAAGTTGTGACTGATGCTTCATAATGATTTGAAAGCCATGGAATAAAGCATCTGCACTTGGCTCAGCATCTCAAATATTTTGTTTTCCGTATCCCACCAGTGCTCTGCAGAAATTCAGTCTCTTCCCTGGAACTTTTTTCCTATGCTTTCTTGTGCATGTATGTATGCCCCTTTTCACCTTGAGGGACAGTGATCAGCAGAGGTCATGAGGACCTATGGGCAGTGTTTGAGTCTGCAGCTTCTCTTGTGGATTATCCCTCCAATATTGGATTTGCATAGTCCATTGCAATAACCACCTGTCAGTCTATTTCTGAATTCTTGAGTCTCAGAGTTTTTCCCTCAAAGACAACTTTCTTTTGAGTGGCTTGCACGTATACTATTGACAGATGATATAAACTGTCATAGCAATCATCGCCAGGTATTTCGATTTGATGATGTAGATTCCCAGGACTTTGGATCAATGTTGAATTTTTTCATGGTGTTTTTGCATGTATCCTTGAATCTTAGTTCTGTTCTTCCTCTTGTTCTCAGCCCACATTGATGTGTGCAGCTTTTACGGTTCTACTGTCACGCACACAGATTCCCAGGTTCATCTAGTGCTTTCTAACTACGTTTGGTTGGAGTAAGGGGTTAAGTGAAAAGGGGTTGGCTAAAAAGGGGTTAACTGAGAAGGGGTTAACTAAAAAGGAGTTAACTAAAAGGATAAACTAGGAAGGGGTTACCTAAAAGCAGTGAACTAAAAAGGGGTTACCTAAAAGGGGTGAACTAAAAAGGGGGTGAACTAGGAAGGGGTCCCAGTAGTGGGTCTGCCTGCAGCCCACCTATTAGTACTGACATACCAACACTCTGTCCTGTAGAACACGGAGGTTCAGCGGGACATGCTTCCCAGCTGAGGCAGCTTGAGTTCAGAACTTCCTGGTCATTTGTCTGGAGCCCTTTTGGGGGTCCTGGGACATCTTTGCGTCAGCCTTACACGTGGCCCTTACAGGCTTATAAACTAAAACATAAACACACCACAATACACAGTTGAGAATACCTTTCCCTTTAACCACTGGTCAGGGTACTGGGTAAAAGTTTGGATACGGATGACGAACAAATAATAAAACATAGATTTAACACAAGCAATAGTTTTTACTTATGCAGTTGAGCAGGTGCAAAGATAAAACAATAAACTGTTGAATTATGTTGCTAGAACTACACTTATACAGGGTTCTGTGCGGTACTGATAGGTATTCATGTACTACTCTAGCTATTTTGTGAGCAGGCGGGTGGTGGGGGGGATGATCAGTCCTTGGCACATGCGACACTCAGCTTCTCCAGGGCATCAGGAGTTCCCCCTTGGGGGTTGCTGTTATGCTTCTTCATAGGATTTTTGATGTCACTACTTCCTGGGGTGCTGTGTGCCTATACACCAATTATTTTACAGCACATTTCACTTGGTCCCCTATGTATATCTATACACCAATCACTTTACAAAACATTTTGCTTTTTTCCTTATATGGGATATACTAGAGGAAGGGTTTTTTAACACATTTCACTTGATTCCTTATGTGGGATGCGGAATGGGGAGGGCCCACCAGGTTTAGGTTAATTACTCTATTTATTGCATCACGTCTTGCTAACCGCTCCTGCTTCTCCAGGCTCCGTGTTTATCAAATACGGTCAAAGAGGCCCCCGCCCTACATCCCTTTTTCCTTGTCTTTATTGAGACACTTCCCCATTTTCTTTAGCCAGGGTTAAAACTAGAGAGCCTGAGCTATGTACCTGAGGCCGGTCATGCTGATATAGCGTAACTGACATTTGACACACATGACAGTATACTGAAGAGGATTTAGGATTTTTTTGGGAAGACGTTTGTCACCCATTCTTCTCACATGACAAAGCCATCATAGTCTTCTGCTGTTGAAGATCACGATGAGGCTGGTTGTGCCAGATCTTGACACAACATCTGCAGTTGAAACTTTATCTTGCCAGTTGATATTCATAATTCTGCAGAGGCAGCGAATATGGAAGCTGTTCATCTTTTTCTCCCCATTCGAGTAGGCAGTCCATACCTCAGCACCATATAGCAGGATACTCAATACATCTGCCTGGTAGATTAGTATCTTTGTTTTCACTGTAAGCTTAGGATTGTTCCATGCTCGTTTCGTGAGACTGCCAGAAATCGTAGCTGCCTTCCCAATTCTGATGTTCACTTCTTCGTCCATGGATAGGTTTGCGGTGACAGTAGATCCAAGGTAACAGAACTGTTGAACTATATCTAATGGTCTGTTATCCAGAATGACATTGCATCGTTGGGGTGTATCTTGAGTGAATATAACAGTTTTCTTCACTCTTTTGTCAAGGGAAAACAACTTGCAGGCTCTAGATAGACAATCCGTCAGTGACTGTAGCATGTCTTCATTATGAAAGACGAGAGCTGCATCATCTGCGAAGAGGAGCTCCCTGATGAGGACTTTCTTGACCTTAATTTTGGCCTTGAGTCTTGCCAGGCTGTAGAGATACCCATCTAACCTTGTGTGGAGAAACATATTACTGCATTAGTTTTCAAATGCACAATTTAATAGAACTGAGAAAGATATGCTGAAGAGGGTAGGGGCAAGAACACCCCTTTATTTGACTCTGCTGTTCATTGCGAATGGTTCTGATGCAGATCCATGATATTGCACTATTGCTTTAATGTTTTTGTGAAAGGATGTTATGAGCTTGAGTAGGGTCGGTGGGCAGCCAATCTTGGTTAATATTCTATATAGTCCTGGTCTACCAACTGTGTCAAAAGCCTTTGTTAAGTCCACAAATGCTATGAGTAACTGCTTTCCTTTTCTCTTGTACTGTTAATGGGCCAGTTTGCTCCCCCACCCTATACTATTCCACTAATTATGGTGAGTCAGGTCCATCCTCTGGAGAATTAATTTTTGTTTAAGCACCGAGAGTGCTGGCTCAGCAGTTCATTCCCAGAACTCTATCACAGAGGGCCACAGCTTTACTTCTGGAAGTGCCTCCTCTGAATTACTAAATGTGCAATGTCAAATGTAAGAAAGAATGAGGTTGTCATGAAGATTATAACTTTGTATTTGTGCAGAAATTACCTCCACATAAGACATATTATTCTATTTCATGCCTCAAGATTTAACTCATCTAGTTTCTGTCAAGAAATATTTCTAATCCTGGCAGATTACCCACAACTTCATATTTTGGAAAGAGATTTGCATTCAATGCTTAATTCTGTGCTGACTATATCCATTTCAGTCCCAAGAGCAACTCCTAAATGGCTAAAAACAATCCATCACTTTAGCCCAAATTGAGGTTAATTGATCTATAGCACTTCTTGCAGTCCAACATTAAGATGTTACTGTTTTTTTTTTAATCTTTAACATAATTGCTACAGAAGGACTTATTTTAACCTCTAATACACTGAGGAGCAATATAGTGGACTGGCCTAAAATGAATAAAATTAAAAATACATTCTCCGAATTATTTATATTTACCTATCAAAATCTTGCCAGGAGATCAAAGACATTTGTTCAATAACATCCTGAGTGTGTTATAAAGTGAAACATTTTCAATATAAATTGGTTTTTTTGTTTTAATTAATTTCTCAGGACACACAAATCTCTTCTTTTGTGTGATAAGAAATATTAAAGGCGAAGTGAAAACAGACAAAATATTTCTCATGCCATTAGAAAGACATTTAATACTCACGCCATCAAAAATTACTACCCTGCATTGAAAAGGAGGGGAAGGGCATTGTCCAGGCTTGTTGCAATAAGGCAGTGGTCCTTTGTAGTGTGTGGTGGAAAGAAAAGTCAGAGACAGCTGCAAAACATTGTCTGGTATTCAGCTTTACAGCTGACTTGCTCACCACCTGGGGCTGTAATGGTAGAAGGCTTAAAAGTGCAAGCTCTCACATAAGAAAACTCTTTCTCTCCACACACAGCAGGCAAGGCAGGACCCACACTCCTGCTCCATGAGGTCTGATTTTCAGCTGGGGTTTGAACCAGGTGTGGACATTCTGCCAGTCACGCCTATTGAGAGGTGGTGTGTGTGTGTAAAGGAATGTTTCCTCCACACCACGTTATTGGCTTTGGTGGAGTGGGCTTTTTTCACCTTCCCCACAGTGGCTGTCAAGGAAGACCTTTGATGATGAATACAAAAGTGTGGTAGGTGGTATATCTCGCAAGTTTGATAAGTATGGGCAGATAACCAGTGAAGGTGCTTCAGAGGGAAGGCATGCAGTGCCAGATAAACCACCTGGTAAATGACTTTAAAGAAACAAAATAGTGATGTTGGGGGATGGGGCTCCTGTGGTTGTAATGGAAAGGAACCAGACCCTCCATTTCTTATAGTTCACCTTACCCCTTTTACTGGGTGGAGGAAGGTAGATTGCAACATCCCAGCAACGGATTTGCTGGAGTAACCTGGGTGAAAAAGAGTGGGAGGTGGTAAAAGCTCTCTTCCCTACCAGAGGTACAGGAAATTCCCAGCAATAATGTTGCCAGAAGGACCTGGATGGAAAAAGAAGGAGAGCTGGTGGAAGCCCTCACATAATTGCAGAATATACCTGGGTTACCTGCTTATACACTATTATCTTCTGGAGAGTTGCAGACATCTGATAATAAGTCTGTGGTCTGATTAAATCAATTTCAAGTGTCTCCTGTGCTTTCAGTTTAGCTGACAATCCCTCCCTGTACTAAGAGAAGTTTCAAGTTGCTTGTCTTGGTGTCTAAAACTCAGACTCAGGGAATATCAGAAGTTAAGGTTTTGTACAAAACCTTAGCTGTGTCTTCCTGTGCATACACATTCCAGTGTAGTCTTTGACTTCATATCACATACTATTTTTTCAGTTTATCATTTTTTCCTATAACTATGTGATATTCAATGAGATGTTACATATAAAGTGCCTATCCCTAGTTCTAGGCGTTTCCCATCAATTAAAATATATTATTAAAATAAAGATCATTCAAAATTCAAATAGATGCTGGACTGCACATAAAAATCCACAGCAATAGTGACTCATAATAGTACTAACCACATATTGCAAAACTCTTTTCTTTCAACCCTTCAGATTTCATACTCAACAAACATATGAGGAAAACTAACATGAGCTTTGAGGAATGCCCTGAAATTTTCTTAAAAAAGCAAACAAAACAAACAAACAAACAAACAACAAACGGGTTCTAATTGCTGCAGGGGAGAAGTAGTTTCCAGAGCCTGAGCTTCTTGTAGAAAAAAACAAATCCTCCCACCAGACACTTCTCTTTAAGACAAATGTCTGTGTAAAACATTACAGACGGACTGCTAGATATATGTCCCTAATCCTTTGAGTGGGATTGCACTACAGGGGATGGATTACTTGATAATCACCCTGTTCTCTTAATTTCCTCTACAGCAATATGATGACTCAGCAAGCAACGGTGTTTGCAGAGTACTGCCATTTTGATGTGTGCGCCCTTCAAAAGACCTTCTCCTATATTAAAAATGGCAGTATCTCAGACTCATAGCTTTAAAATAAAGTGTTCATCCAATGTGTCACATGGGCTAGGTCTACACGTGAAGCCAACATTGAAATAGCTTATTTCGATGTAGCGACATCGAAATAGGCTATTTCAATGAATAACGTCTACACGTCCTCCAGGGCTGGCAATGTCGACATTCAACTTCGACGTTGCGCAGCCCAACATCGAAATAGGCTCAGCGAGGGAACATCTACACGCCAAAGTAGCACACATCGAAATAGGGGTGCCAGGCACAGCTGCAGACAGGGTCACAGGGTGGACTAGCACTTCCGGGGCAACAGCTAGCCGCTCCCTTAAAGGGCCCCTTCCAGACACACTCAGCCTGCACAGCACGCGGTCTGAGGAGCCATAGGCACACAGACCCCGGGCGACGCAGTCATGGACCCCCAGCAGCATGAGCAGCAGCAGCAGCAGCCAGAGGTCCACCCAGCCCTTCCGGCAGGAGCAGGGCTTGCCCTGCTCCATGCCATGCGGGAGGCAGCTGAGCACCTCCTTGCTACACCGGAGGAGGAGCTGCCCCCAGGGCAGCAGGGCTCAACCCCCAACCCTGCAGCACCCCGCCCCCACCCCCACTTCACACGCCGCCGGCTGTGGAGCTACCCCACCAGCACCGACTGATGGGAGCAGCTGGTGCTTTGGGAGTGGGATGACGACCGCTGGCTCAGGAACTTCAGGATGAGCCAGCACACATTTATGGAGCTGTGCCAGTGGCTCACCCCCGCACTCAGGCACCAGGACACTGCCATGCGGCGTGCCCTCACAGTGGAGAAATGGGTCGGCATCACTGTCTGGAAGCTGGCCACTCCCGACAGCTACCGATCCGTGGGGCAGCAGTTTGGTGTCGGCAAGGCCACCGTCGGGGCTGTCCTCATGGAGGTAAGAGAACCCACGGGGGGAGGGCAGGGAATGGGAGGGGGGCACGGGCAGAGGAGGTCAGGGGAGGGGAGGGGAGGCCAGGGCAGGGCAGAGGAGGGGAGGGCAGAGGAGGGGAGGGCAAGGCAGGGCTGAGGAGGGCAGGGCAGGGCCACGCACACCCTGCTCACCCCTCATTGGTGCTGTCCCATGTGCTTTCCCTGCAGGTTGTGCGTGCCATCAATGCCATGCTCCTGCACAGGCTCGTGAGGCTGGGGGACCCACATGCCACCATCGCGGCCTTTGCCACCCTGGGCTTCCCCAATTGCTTCGGGGCTGTGGATGGGACTCACATCCCCATCCGCGCCCCGCATCACAGTGGAGGACGATACCTGAATCGCAAGGGCTACCATTCTGTGGTCCTCCAGGCCTTGGTGGACAGCCGGGGATGTTTCCAGGACATTTATGTGGGCTGGCCTGGCAGCACCCATGATGCCCAGGTTTTCTGGAACTCGGGCCTGTGCCGCCGGCTGGAGGTGGGGACCTACATCCCGCAGCGGTAGATCCCTCTGGGCGACACCACCATGCCCCTCTGCGTCATCACAGATGCGGCATACCCCCTCCGGCCGTGGCTCATGCACCCGTACACGGGCCATCTCTCCGCTAGCCAGGAGCGCTTCAACGAGCGCCTGAACCACGCGCGCCAGGTGGTGGAGCGCTCATTTGGCCACCTGAAGGGACGCTGGAGATATCTCCTGACCCGCCTGGATGCGGGCCCCAACAACATCCCCCTCATTGTGGGTGCCTGCTGTGCCCTGCACAATTTGGTGGAGAGCAAGGGGGAGACCTTTTTCCAGGGCTGGGCTGTGGAGGCTGGCAGGGCCGACGTGCAGCCACCCACTGCCCCCAGTCGGCAGGTAGACCCAGAAGGGAACCAGGTCCGGGAGGCCCTGCGGGCCCACTTCGATGATGAGGCCGCGGGGTGAACTCTGCCAGGCCCCCCACTGCCCGCCTCTTCCTCCACCACACTCCCTGCCCAAACGCCCACACCATGGAGCACCCAACCGCACCCCCCTCCCACTTTTCCTGGACAAATGACAGCACGCACTTGTGGCTGAACTTAAACTGCTTTTTCTTTTAGAACTTTTTTTTTTAACTATAAATATAAAACAAGAACAAACTATATGCAACATGTGTGGAACCAAAGTAATATGTACAAATAAAACAATAGTAATAAAAAAGTGTGCTCAGTAATAAAAAGAAAACCAGGGAGGATAAAGGAGACAACTATTTACATGGGGGGGACGGGGCAAATGGGGGGCACGAAATAATAAGTCCCAACTATATACAAGGGGGGGGGCCAAGTCCCGGGCCCCTCGCCCCTAAAGTCCGGCACTGGGCGTGGGCGGCCGGGAGCCCTGCCGCAGCCGCAGCCCTGTCCAGGGCTGGCTGGGGGCGGGCCGGACCGGAAGATATGCCCGGTGAGTCTCAGCTGGCTCCAGGGGTCCCTCGGCGCTCCAGCCCTCAGCGGTGGGTGGCGGGGCGACGGCGGACGGGACGGCGATGGGCGGAGCAGCTGGTGGTGCGGCGGGTGGAGCGGGCACGTCGGGCGCTGCGGCGGCCGGCGCGGCATGGGGGGCCAGGTAGTCCACCAGGCGGTTGAAAGTCTCCATGTAGGCCCCCCATGCCTCTTGGTGCCAGGCCAGCGCCCGCTCCTGCAGCTGCAGGTGCTGCTCCGCGACCTCCAGCTGCCGACGGTGGATGGCCAGCAGCTGGGGGTCCATCGCCGTTGGCTGGTGGTGTCGCCGGGTCCACCGTCTAGCCCGCCGTGGGGCCAGTCGGTCCTCGGCCGAGGGGCTTGCCTGGAGCGATGGTCCCGGAGGACTCTCCGGCACCACTGATGCCTCGCCGGCGCTCTCTTCCAGTCCTTCTGATGGTGCAGGTGCGGGACACAGGAGAGGAGTGGGGGAAGAAGAATGGAGACAGGCGTTAGTGTGGGCCCCGAGCCGTGGCCTTTGTCCTCCCAGCCCTGTGCTGCAGGTTCCTCATCCCCGTCCCCGGGAGATTCTGCTGTGATGGATGGGGTTCAGGGGTCCCCCTGCACTGCACCCCGTCCCCTGGTGGGAGCGACTCTCACTTCACTCCGCAGGGTCTGACAGGAGAGGTTTCTTAGGCCACAGATGCCCAGTTTCTCCCAGGAGTGAAGCACCAGCTGTCGGAAGAGACAGTCCTTCCAACCCATCCTGGGGAGAAGACCCCAAGTGGTGCCCCTCTGGGATGCAGCTTTCCCCCTCCTCAGGCTGGCTGCCTTCCAGCTCTCCCTTCCCCTAGCCTCTACCTGTGGCCTCTGCCCTCCCCCCCAGTTCCAAGCCAGCTCGGCTCCTCCCTCCTCTTTGTTCAGGGCAGAGGTGTCACCTGCCAGCTGTAGCCCCACGATCATCCTTTGCCCCTGGGAGCTATTCGGCTCTTGTTGCTCATATGTAGCCTGAGTCTCCCTTTTGCACTCCCCCCACTCCATCACATGCTGCTGCTGCTGCTGCTGCTGCTGCTGCTGTTGCTGCTGCTGCTGCTGCGGGGTGTCCCACCCCCTCCTCCCGGGGGCCCCTCGAGGTTCCGCTCCCCCCTGCCCCGGAGATGGGGCATGGCACTGTCGTGCGGGGTGGTGGGGGCAGAGGCTGATGCACTGCTGTGAGGGATATGGCCCTGCTGTCCTTGGGGCCATGGCCATGTGAGCGTGTGGGGGGCCCTGGACACATATCTATTACCCCCCGCCCCTCAAGCCCAGGGGTGTACACCAGAGGGGGGTACATACCTGTCGGTCCACTCCCACAGTCCGGAGATCCCTGGGGGGCGGAGGCCCGGCTGCTGCTCCGGGATGGCAGGAGGATGATCTGCAGCCCGGATTCTGCGGAGGAGGAGCCCCCCTCCTCCTCCTCCTCCTCCTCCTGCCGCGATGTCCCGGGGGTGGGCTCTGGGGGGGGCCCCCAGGGTGCGGGGCTTACCTCCGGGGTGGACTCCGGCTGCAGGGCCTGCTGGGGCTCGTCGGCCAAAGTATCAAGGGTGGCCGGAGGGGAGGAGGTGTGCCGGGGGCCCAGGATGTCCCCGAGCTCCCTGTAAAAGGGGCAAGTGACGGGGGCGGCCCCAGATCGGCCGGCCGCATCCCGGGCCCGGGAGTAACCCTGCCGCAGCTCCTTCACCTTACTCCTGACGTGATCAGGAGTGCGGGCAGGGTGACCCCGGGCAGCCAGGCCGTCGGCCAGCCGAGCGAATGCATCCGCGTTCCGCCTCTTGCTCCCCATTACCTGGAGCACCTCCTCCTCGCTCCAGAGCCCCAGCAGGTCCCGCAGCTCGGCCTCCGTCCAGGAGAGGCCCCGCTGTCGCTTGCCAGCCTGGCTGCCCGCCTGGCTGGGCTGGTTCCCATGGCTCCCCTTGGGGGGGGGTCCCCTGGGGGTGCTGGGGGGGCTGCCGGGCAGCCATGACAGGTGCTGGCCCTGTTCTGGGTGGCTGAGGAAACTGCAGGTCGGCCGCGTGTCTGGGCTGCCGCCTGCACGTTCCCTCAGCTTCCTGCACAGGAAGGAAGGGGGAGGGGACCTTTAAGGGGCCTCTCCACATGGTCACCATTGAGCTGAGGGGCTGGAGAGAGCATCTCTCAACCCCTCAGCTGATGGCCGCCATGGAGGACCCCGCAATTTCGACGTTGTGGGACGCGCAACGACTACACGGTCCCTACTTCGACGTTGAACGTCAAAGTAGGGCGCTATTCCTATCCCCTCATGGGGTTAGCGACTTCGACGTCTCGCCGCCTAACATCGAAGTTAACTTCGAAATAGCGCCCGACGCGTGTAGCCATGACGGGCACTATTTCGAAGTTAGTGCCGCTACTTCGAAGTAGCGTGCACGTGTAGACACAGCTATGCAGAGTAGGGGTTTCACCGGGTAGATCTCTGGTAGCTGCAGGCTGCTAAGGAGATGAGTGCTATTTCTGAGCCCAATGCTCTAGCAAGGATATAAGTCCCTCTGACATTCCTGGATTTTTAAATTAAATACGAAACAATTTATGTGATTATTGCATTAAGTTTGCACCAAATCTTCTTCCAAGTAGGCCAACTGGGGTGTCTAATGAAAGCTGGTGATGCCCTGAATCTATTTTTGGTTCTTGTAGAGCTGTACCATGTTTGCTTGTGAAGTTATAGATATTGGCTCCATAGATATATTAGAAATATTTTAGAGCTAAGGGTTCACAATGGGAACCGTGGTCTCCTCCCAGCCAGGATGGTGGACAATGACTCAGACAGCAAATACACATCTCAGGAATTTAGGGCTTGCCATCTGGTATGCAGCCAAATGTAGAATGCCACAACAGCCCACCTGCTTAGATGACCCTCCAGTGCCTATGTGAAGAATTTTTTCCCTCCCCATGGCAAGCTATAAGATTGCCCTGGCAGTGGCCATCTTGGTTCTCCAGTCCTCATGGATTAAGACTATGTAGACTGAAAGCCCAGCCTTCAGAAGGATTTATTTTAGGAGGCTCTCAAGAAAAGCAGCACATACCACCTGCAGTATCTTGCATCAATAGCTTTAATTGCTGTGTGTAATTCACCACTTTAACAACTCCTTTTTCTTTCCTTCTTTCCCTTTAAATTTTAGAATGTAAAGGATTGGCACAGCATGCTGTTTTGGGTAAGATTTAAGTATGTATTGACCTGGGAATGTGGCTGGACCAATTGGAGCCTGGAAGAATCTGTGTGGATTTAGTGAAACAGGCTTTCATAGACTCTCACCTGAGTAGGAGGGTTGCTGGTCTGGGCATTAAGAGCAGCTGGAGAATCTGCAGGGTTACTTGTATAGCTTCTGGTTGGCAGAGGTATATTTGTGGCTGGTTTGATTTGCCTTGAAGATAAGAAAAATCCAGCCTGGGCTGTAAGTGGCCCATTTTTCAGCAATTTGCCCAGGATTGGTTCTCTTAGCTGTGCCCGGAACCCCTCACAATATGAAAAAATATGTTAAGGGACTGTAATATGTTCTGTATTACAGTGAAGAGAAACCATTTTTCTAAGCCTGGAGAGAATGGCATTTAGATATCAGATATATGTTGTAATAATTTTCATGTACTTTTTATTTTCCTAGTGTTCCTGTAAAAGTATCCAATATCCATCCAAGTTAACTAAATATTTGGATTCAAGAAAATAATTCTGAAAGGAGGAAAAATGAAGTTGATATAGATTGGTGCATGTAAAAAAATGTACTAAAATCTTAACTGACAAGATTAACATTCCTGGGCATTCAACCCGTGTTGTGGCTGTGCATTGTCAGACGAGACCTGTTAGTTACCCTAACAGTAAGTCACCATCATGATTGTCGTTATTGATCTATACAGTTTGTACCTGAATCTATCTATATAGCCCCATCTTTGGGCTTCAAGCTGTTAAAATGTCATCTGTGGGTTTACAACATTTTTACTTGGAGGGACTAGTGAGATTTAACAAACTTTACTTGCTTTTAAAGTACATTTAAGACTAAAACTATTGTACCTGAAAACCCCATTTCACTTCCAACTTTATTTCCTGTTAGCATGGTTGCAAAGGATAACAGATTTAATAACTTTTAAACAGCAGGGTATCAGAAATACCAGTATTGAAATATTTAAATTAGACATTTGATAAATAATTTTTCAGTTCCCATGAAATGGTGTCTAGCTTTTGTTGCTCACTTCAATAGATAGTGATATGTGAATTGTATATTTTTAAGGTGTTTTCTTTGATGTGCAAATAAACAACAAAGTTCAGATAAAAAAATTCAATATATTTGCTGTCAACAAATGAAACAGATGAAGTGCACATGTTTTATATTGACAGGGGAAAATGTCACATGGCACATTCAAAATGAAATGTAATAATTGCAGGAAAATATAATGTAATGTTCTTGTAACAACAGGATACCAGAGATGAAAGAATGGAATAACGTTTGAATATCTCTGCTTAACGAAATCTTAAAATTGTGCAATGAAATGGTATTTTTTACCTAGATTCAGGTCCAATGATCAACCTTAAAACTCTTTTCAGCAACCTGAGACTTCACAAGTATTTCTTAACAACAGGAAATACTAAGAAGTTACCTAGTATCAGAGGGGTGGCCGAGTTAGTCTGTATCTTCGAAAACAACAAGAAGTCCTGTGGCAGCTTATAGACTAACAGATGTTTTGGAGCATAAACTTTCATGGGCAAAGACCCGCTTCGTCATCTAAGTAGTTACCTAGGTACCTAATGCAATTACTGAATATTTTTCAAGAGTGATTGGTATTGTTCAATTTTTGGCCTGTATTTTAAGCTGTCTAAAGAAGTTTTAAAATAACAAAAGTCAAGCTTAACTAATTTTGTAAAACTGTTTATAAAAATAAGACATATACTGCTATAAATTTGATGTGTTTAAGCTAAAACTAAATTAGGGATCTTCTAGGCTCTTGGTGAGGTCACAAAATTACTATAGCAACAGAGAAAAGCAGTGCTAAAAACAGACGGATGAAACCATAATTGTAAACACCAGATAACTGAGTAATTTTGGTGGGAGGTGGTTGCACCTCTTTCTGCACCTTGTTTTTTCTGGGATTAATTTGGTTATTATCTTAAACTAGCTCGTGGAATAAACTTTGAAGGACTACGTTTCACTTTTATGGCTTACGTCTCCCCACTACTTGCTTAAAGCACAGGGTTTATGACCACACTGTTGGGCCTTCATTGTCCCACATGAAAATATCACTTTCACCATATTTGGCTATATCCTGAGAAACACGGGGTATATGAAACTACTATTCCAGATGACACTTCCTCCCTAGTGTCCCCCCTAAAAGGAATAAAGAAAAATGTTAAAAATGAATATTTACTTAACTTTTTAAACTTTTCATCACTTTCACTGTTTTTCCACTTTCATCTTGCTGTTTAGTAAAAGGCCTAAGAGTTTCTGTTCCTCTTCTCTACTAATGGCTATTAAAATTGAAAGAAGACAGAGTTACCAAGGGTTATAAAAGTGCCTAATTACAGCTGAGCCCAAGACATCTCTCACTAATCAATGAAATATCAATATAAGATGACAGATATAATTTCCTATGAAGGTTCTTGTGTTGTAATTATCGCTATAGAAGCTGAACAAATATACAAGTAACATTTTGGTACATTTTGGCTTTTTTTCACCTGTTCTCACATTACCTGTCATACTTCAAGATACTAATGTTATCAGAAATTATTTATTTTTCTAAGATTTCTATGCAGCTCTTTGAAACGTGCTAAATACTGCACCTAGGTTTACAACTCTTGGGAACTTTCCTCTTAACATGGCCAGAATTTTGTGATATGTAGTGAAACTTCAATGAATCAGAAATGTATGGTAGGAAGGAACCTTGAGAAGGAATCATGCTTGCACTGAAGCAGAGCCAAGTACACCTAGACCATGTCTACGCGTGCCTCTTCTTCCACAAGCGGAATGGTACTGAGTAGCCTGGAAGATGCTAATAAGACACGGATGTAAATTTCTTCTTTGGAGGAAGGGGGGCTTCTGGAAGGAGAGATTCCTTCTGGGAGATCCCTGTGTGCAAAGCATTTCCATGGATATTCTGGAGTCTGGAAGAGCTTCTTACAGACTTTGATTCATGCAGCCATATGCTAATGAGACATGGGAAATTTATATCCATGCCTCATTAGCATCTTCTGGGCTGCTAATTACCATGCCACTTCTGGAGGAAGAGGCATGCGTACACACAGCCTTGGGGTATGTCTACACAGCAAAGTTATTTTGAAGTAACTTTGGTAGAGTCTATACAACACAACCACTATTTTGAAATAATTTTGAAATAACAGTTGGCTTATTTCAAAATAGGTAAACCTCAATGCATGAGGAATAACACCTATTTTGAAATAGCTACTTCAGAATAGGGTCATTTTAGACAGAGAATAGAGCCTATTTCAAAATATACCATATATCGTCTGGAATAGTCTATTTTGGAATAATGCTGCTGTGTAGACATAATTTTAAATAAGTTCTGCTTGGGCTTGTACAACTCCTTTGAGGCTACATCTACATTGCTGTGGAACACTGACTGCTCATGAGCAATCTTCCAGGGTGCCGTTTCACATGTGTGAAACGATGCTTTTCCAGGGGTCAATGTCAACCTTTTCACACCTTGCAAGCTGCAAGTATCAAGAAAGGTCAACAGGAGGAGTGATGCCAGTCAACCTTCTGCTGTGAAGACAGCTGCAGAAGTTGGTGTCTGCAAAGTCAATATCAGGTATGCAATTTGAAAACCTAAAATTGTGTAGCAGCCATCGACTTTCCCGGTAAGTATGGACACTGCCCTAGAAAACCTCCAATAATGGGGATTCCAAACCTCCATTGAAAGCATATTCCAGAATTTAAGTACCCCTATATCTAACTATTTTTCTTCATAGATAACCAAAACTTAACCCCCATTAGTGCTGATTAAGCCCACCACTCCTAGTTTCAGTGGATATGTAGAACAACTAAGCGTAGTCTTGGTCCTAACAGCCCTGAACATTTTCAAAACTTTTATTAGGAACTCACCTCAGACTTTTCAGAAGACTAAATGGCTGCATCTACACCAGCCCCTCACTTCCGGAAAGAACATGGTAATGAGTAGAGCAGATGATGAAAATGAGATGAGATTAAAAGATCACGTGCCTCATTTGAATATTCCAGCAAGATCTCACTTCCAGAAAATCACCTTCCAGAAGCAAAAACTGCCATGTAGGTGGGGCTCCTTCAGAAGGAAACTGGGGTCCTTCCAAAGGAAATCCCGCTTCCAGAAGACCCTTCTTTCACAAATGTTTGCAGGAGAAGTATCTTCTGAAAGGAGATTTCCTTCAGAAGGACCCTAATTTCCTTCTGAAGGATCCCTGTATAAACATCAGCTTTTGCTACAGGAAGGGGATCTTCTGGAAGCAAGATCTCGTGAGAATATGCAAATGAGGTGCAAGATATTTTACTCCATGCCTCATTTGCATATTTTGCATTGCTCATTACCATGCTCCTTCTGGTGTGGGGGGCTGTGTAGATGTGGCCTATGTGCCCAGTTTTGCTGGGTTTTGTAGATGGACTTTTTCTAAAGCTTTTATCATTTTTTGTTGCGCGACTCTGTAACCTTTTCAGTTTGTTCACATAACAACCTGAAAATCACCATTCTTGGTCAACTTTTCTTTCCCACTATCTGGACTTCTCATGGCCACTAGTGACAGATGCTTTAGAGGCGGTGGACAGAACAGGGAACATTATTAAGTTCTGTGTCCCCAGTCATCCAGTTCCAGTGTCCGGCAGTCAGAGATCTAGGAGTATCCAGACAATGGGGTGTCGTCCCAGACAATCATAGCTAGTAATTATTGATGGACCTATTCTCCATGAATGCATCTTTTTTAACATATTTTATATTCCTGATATTCACAACAATCCCTGGAAAGAAATTCCAGAGGTTGACTGTGTGTTGTGTGAAAAAGTGCTTCTTTTCTTTTCTTTTTTTTTTTGTTCACACCCTGTTGTTAATTTGATTGGGTTCCCCTGATTCTTCTGTCAGGTGAAGGAATACATAATACTTCTTTATTCAGTTTCTTCACACCAGTCATGATTTTATAGACCCCTATCATATTCCTCCTTAGACATCAATTTTTCTAAGATAACACAGTCACAATCTGTGATGAGTTGACACTGTCACCCAGCGTGCTGGTCTTGCCACTGAGCCCATGTATCTGCCCTCTGGGGTGCCTCACCTCCCTGTCCTACTGTTTCAGAAGCTTTCTTGTCCCCTAGGCAGGGCAGATTTGGGGTAAGAGCCCACCCCCAGTGGAGCAACACAAATAAACTAGCTCAGTGCTGAGAGAGATCAGCCTATAAGGCTATTGACAGTACCCAGGAACGCAGCCACAAAGAGGATCAAAACCCCAAATAAATCTTTATGCCATATAAAAGTTTTACACAGAGAAAACTCTTAAGGTTAGCCTTCTTCACCAATGAAAAAGAGATATGCACAGTGTTTGTTCCCCTCTGGTATCAATTATTTACACTGGGCTTGATCCTAAAGAAAGTGTTTTAATAAGTATAAAAAGTAGAATTTAAGTGGCTGGGAGAGAAATACACAGATCAAAGGAAGCTATTAAACCAAACTAGGCAAAACATACCAGCTAATCCTAATACACTAAAACACTTGTTACTTGCAAATTCTTACTCTAACAGTTGCTCTAACCATCTTTTTTACAAAATAAGAAATCTTCTACTTTGTGCACAATACTCCCCACCCTGTTCAGTCTTAGATGTTTCCAGCAGGCATCCTGGGTGCTAAGTGGCGGGGGTCTCTTGGAATCTGGCCACCACTACTATTGTTTAGTTTTCCTGCCATATATCCCCTTTGCTCAAGGCATAAGTTCTTTGTGCTCAGTTCAAATTTCTTATCTAGAGTGAAAAAATACTAGGCACTAAGTGGGTTCCAGTATCAGGTGCCTTGGTCACATGTCCTGTCATGACCAGGCACAATCCAGGCTTACAGGAAACAAACAAAAGCATTCACTAATTTTACCTTGAGCACAGGACCATTAAGATTCTGGGGTATGAGTAATGGTTCTTATTAGCACATTTATAATTATGAGCAGATGCATACTTCATATTTCTAACTTTACCTTTGAGAATAATACATGTGCAAAAATGGAATATACAGGTTCAGCAGTTTGTAACTTTGAAAATTATATGTTACATGATGCCTTGTGCCAGAAGCACCTTTGAGGTATGCATATTCATAAGCCAATTTTCATAAAGCATGGAGGTGGAGTGTGATGAATACATAATACTTCCTTATTCATTTTCTACACCCAATCATGATCTTACGGATCTTTACCATCTTCCCCTTTCCCCATTTATTTTCTGAGCTGGGACAATTAATCGTCTTTTTTAATCTTTCCTCATATGCTAGCTGCTCTCTTCTCCAGTTATTTTTGTTGTTCTCTTCTGTACTTTTTACAATGCTAATCTGTATTTTGATGCAACTAGAACTGCATGAAATATTTAAGGTATGGTCCCACTGTGGATCTATATAGCGGCATTAAGATATTTAGCAACATTCTCCCTAAAGTGTAGCGCCCAGAATTGGACACAGTGCTCCAGCTTGACCTCACCAGTGCCTAGTCAAGCTGGACGATCACCTCCAGTGTTTTACTTACAACATTCCTGTTAATACATCACAGAATAAGAATATGTTTTTCACAGTGGCATTATACGGTTCACTTTCATGCAATTTGTGATATACCATAAACCCCAGATCCTTTTCAGCAATATTACTCCAACCCAATTACTCCCTAGTGGGAGGTTGTACATTATTTCTGAAGTTGTATTTACTTCCTAAGTGAACTGAATTTCATTGAATTGGACTCAGATCACTTTTCTAATTAGTTAAGGTTATTTTGAATTCTAATCCTATTCCCCAACATGGTTATTTTGAATTCTAATCCTATTCTCCAACATGGTTGCAACCACTCCCCGCTTGGTGTCATCTCCAGATTTTGTCATCATATTCTGCACTTCATTATCCATGCTGTTAATGAAAGTATTGGAAAGTACTAGACCCAAAATGGAACCCTTTGGGACTATGTTAGATAGATCCCACTTTTTATGACCTTTATGGGAAATCCTGTGTGTCTGCAGGAAGAAAAGAGAATATGGTATATCTATAGAAGGACCCCATCCCTATTCCATCACTGGCCCTCTTACTATCACCCATAAGCTGCGTCTACACGTGCACGCTACTTCGAAGTAGCGGCACCAACTTCGAAATAGCGCCCGTCGCGTCTACACACGTCGGGCGCTATTTCAAAGTTAACTTCGACGTTAGGCGGCGAGACGTCGAAGTCGCTAACCTCATGAGGAGATAGGAATAGCACCCTACTTCGACGTTCAACGTCGAAGTAGGGACCGTATAGACAATCCGCGTCCCGCAACGTCGAAATTGCTGGGTCCTCCATGGCGGCCATCAGCTGGGGGGTTGAGAGATGCTCTCTCTCCAGCCCCTGCGGGGCTCTATGGTCACCGTGGGCAGCAGCCCTTAGCCCAGGGCTTCTGGCTGCTTCTGCGGCAGCTGGGGATCTATGCTGCAGGCACAGGGTCTGCAACCAGTTGTCAGCTCTGTGGATCTTGTGTTGTTTAGTGCAACTGTGTTTGGGAGGGGCCCTTTAAGGGAGCGGCTTGCTGTTGAGTCCGCCCTGTGACCCTGTCTGCAGCTGTGCCTGGCATCCCTATTTCGATGTGTGCTACTTTGACGTGTAGACGTTCCCTCGCTGCGCCTATTTCGATGTTGGGCTGAGCAACGTCGATGTTGAACATCTACGTTGCTGGCCCTGGAGGACGTGTAGACGTTATTCATCGAAATAGACTATTTCGATGTTGGCTGCACGTGTAGACGTAGCCATAGTCCTGGAAGGAAAGCTTCTTGTTCTGCCAACCCCTTACAAAATTCCTGTTAGCTGCCTCTGATTGTGGTTCTCTATGTCATCTTTCAAGTGCCTCTTTATACCACATCTTCACAGTTTATCTAATCTCAGCTCCAATCCCCTACCCTCAATCACCACCAGAAATAATGAATCCCTCAGGGACTTCCAACAGCAGGATGGGTCAAAGTTCCAAGGGCTAGTTCCTCATGGCCTTTAGCAAGTCACCTTGTCTACTCAGGCTGCATCTACACTTCTGGTTAGGGTGGATCTGCTGGAGCTCAATTTCACACTTATGGTGGAGATGCATGAAATTGATCTGTCTGGGGGTCTGTAGTCGACCCCTGTACTCCTTGCTATTGTGAGGAGTAAGGGCGGTCAACAGGAGAAATGCTCCCATTGACCTTCCTCAGTGAGGATAGTCAGGTAAGTCATTTTCAGATGTGTGAAATCTAGCTACGTAATTTCCATAGCTAGAATTACATATCTGAATTCGACTTACCAGCCTAGTGTAGACCACGTCTTAGTGACCCCTAGTCTAGCTACACAGTCCATACAGAGAAAAACAACCCAACAACCAACAAAAAAAAAAAACAGGCAACCAACGTGCTTATGCTGTGTGTATTTTGGTGGGCATGTATGTGTCAATTAAATGGAGACAGTGTGTAAAATCAGCTAAGCTAGCTTCATGCAGGCTGCCAACAGAGGAGAAGAAGGGGTACATAGTCCCAGGAGCCAGTGATTCAAAAGACTTTCTGGGCAGCTGTGAGGGCTGCCTGAGGGCAGGGAGGGCGGACTGAAGCATGGAGCACTGTGTCCCACAGTTCCATCCCTTCTGGGAGCACACAGCTCTCCCTCCAGCATATGCAAATACTGTGCCCAGGGGCCCAGTGAGGCTATTAGTCTGACTGGCTTCATGCCACTTAAGAATTCATCTATTTCGGAGGAAATCTCAACAGTTTGATCTGGATGGATGCCTTCCTTTTATTTTGTCCCTAGAGCAGCATAAAGGGAAACTAATGTATCTCAGGATCTGGCCTACATTCTCTGCACAAGTATCAGAGGGGTAGTCATGTTAGTCTGTGTCTGCAAAGCCAACAAGAAGTCCTATGGCACCTTATAGACTAACAGATGTTTTGGAGCATAAGCTTTCATGGGCACTGATGAAGTGGATCTTTGCCCCTGAAAGTTTATGCTTCAAAAACTCGGTTTATCTATAAAGTGCCACAGAACTTCACATTATTCTCTGCACAGACATTAGTAAACTTCCTTTGACCTTTTACAAGAAAACATGTCATTATGAACATGGATATCAATTTCCCTACAGCAACCCCCCCGTGCACTGTAACTCCACACATCAAATTAAAGCTCAGCAGTTTGATTTGTTAAGGATCAAATGAAGGTTGTTTGTTTCACTATTGCAAGATGAGCTGGAGCAAAATGCAATCTTAGTTCACGTGCCTCACCCTGTACTGAGACCTCCCCACATTTTACATTTACTTTCAATTTCTAGGCAGAGAGGTTCGTTGGCTGGATAGTATCATTTCACCTGAGGCTAACAAAGTATCACTTCAAACTCTGTGGAAATGTCAACACACTGTAGAAATTACCAAACAGATTTCTTCCTCGCTCAAAATGAACATGAAGGTGAAATTAAAGAAAAGTAATATTCTGCAACCAGATGGTTATGTGTAATTCTCAAGGGGGCATTCATAGTTCTGTAGCATCTTAGCAGCTACTTGTAATATAAATGCTGTGAAATAATGGGCAGAACAACATACTAGTTTTCAGCAAATGGGGCCTAATTCTTCTCCCTTTGTGGTTAATAGCAAAATTATTATACACTTCAACATTATCAGGATCATATCTAGATGTATTAGCGTTAATGAATTCTCATAATCTTTATACTTCATTACTTGTACAAAATACACTAAAATATTTACTGCATTGTCATTAGAAAAAAACTATTGTCAGAACAAACTACTAGTAGAATGATCCAGAACACAGTGCCTCACGTAGACTCTGACAGACACTAACGCTCACCTTTTTCATTATCTAAACAGCAGGTGCACAACATAGCAGAATTTCTGTGCATTCACCATCATACAAGCTCCACGGACAGCAATGCACTACTGTGTAATAATAATTTTGGAATTACTGTATTGATTTACATGCAGGAGGGTCTGGTAGCTTATAATTTAAAATGATTCGCCTTTCTACGGATGTCAGTTATTTTTATGCCACACCACACTCATGCAAGGAATTTGAAGTTATATTGAAATTAAAACTGTTTTCAGTTTTAATGAATGAGACAATGAAATAATTGATTTACATGCATGTACTACTGTACTGGAATGTGTGGAAATACAATGCATGAGTTAGAATCCTCTTGTCAAATTATGCAGAAGAGCTCTGTTAACTTTGCTGTGATTCTTTATTTGCTAGCCTGCTGTAAATCTCACTTCAGGATTGCCAGGTTTTTCAATAACTAGCCTGGTGGGCTCTGAAAACAACCCACTTCTTAAACAGCTCATGTTAAGCACTGAAGAGCAATTTAAAAGTTAAAGGCTATGTCTACACTTGTCCCCCACTTCAAAGGGGGTGAAGTAATCAGGGTGATGGGAGATTACTAGTGAAGTAATGAGGCAAATTCTCCCCCACCGGAACTTCAAAGTGTCAAACTTCGAAGTGCTGGTATGCCAGCAATTCAATGTTTGATACTTAGAAGTTGTCGTGGGGAAGAATTTACATTGCAGCACTTCATTAGTAAACTCCCATCACCCTAATTACCATGCCCATTTCAAAGTTGGGGGCAAATGTAGACATAGCCAAAGTAACACAAAATAGCAGCAATCAGTTTACAGATTGCATAATATAACAAAGTTACATACATTTTGTTCAGCCTGTTTCTCTGGTTTTGGGTGTACATGTAGGCTACGTCTACACGTGCACCCAACTTCGAAATAGCTTATTTCGATGTTGCGACATCGAAATAGGCTATTTCGATGAATAACGTCTACACGTCCTCCAGGGCTGGCAACGTCGATGTTCAACTTCGACGTTGCTCAGCCCAACATCGAAATAGGCACAGCGAGGGAACGTCTACACGCCAAAGTAGCACACATCGAAATAAGGGAGCCAGGCACAGCTGCAGACAGGGTCACGGGGCGGCCTCAACAGCAAGTCGCTCCCTTAAAGGGCCCCTCCCAGACACACTTTCATTAAACAGTGCAAGATACACAGAGCCAACAACTAGTTGCAGACCCTGTATATGCAGCACGGACCCCCAGCTGCAGCAGCAGCAGCCAGAAGCCCTGGGCTAAGGGCTGCTGCCCACGGTGACCACAGAGCCCCGCAAGGGCTGGAGAGAGAGTATCTCTCAACCCCCCAGCTGATGGCCGCCATGGAGGACCCCGCTATTTCGATGTTGCGGGACGCAGATCGTCTACACGTCCCTACTTCGATGTTGAACGTCGAAGTAGGGCGCTATTCGCATCCCCTCATGGGGTTAGCGACTTCGACGTCTCACCGCCTAACGTCGATTTCAACTTCGAAATAGCGCCCAACACGTGTAGACGTGACGGGCGGTATTTCGAAGTTACTGCCGCTACTTCGAAGTAGCGTGAACGTGTAGACGCAGCTGTACTGAGAGTAAAATAGCCTAAATGTCTTCATTGTGATGCTACTTTTCATTTTTAGTTTAGTTGGTTATTACAACAGGCCTATTTTAGATTTTTGTTTTTGTTTTTTACTGTGTTCAAATTGCCAGTGTATGTAGCAATTAAAGAAATGTTCTCTGCCAAAGAAAAGTAAAATATGTGTTCTGCAGCTTAACGCCTCTGACAAAAATACAAGAGCTCTCTCCAATACCTCTGCCTTTGTTTTCTCTCCGCACAGCACATTGGGCAGCTAAAGTTTTAAACCCCTTGTTAGTTTCTGAGCTCATATCCTTCCTTATCAAGCCTGTCACTACCGTATTTGCAACTGACTTCCTGAAAACCTGCTTAAAACAACTCTCAAAACTGATTTACTCATATTAAAGAGCTGAAAGAATTGTGTCTTTTCAGTATTTCTCATTGTTTACACTCTATTTTCTGAAGCATGTAAAACTACATATGGCATCGTGCAACATTTTTTTAAACAATAATTATACAATCTGTCTTCAATTTGCCCAAGGTTTATGACTTATATTAAAAGAGACTTTTTTCCTGATTTGCTTCTGAACATCTTCAATCCAATTATAAGAAAAAGAAATACTTGCAGAGATGTTGAATAATGCTGCAGAATGTAAAAAGCCTGAGAAAAATTTCCAAGTACTCAGGGAAAATGTGCAAATAATGAGCTAAATAGTTGCCAAATCCTATATTATTGCATGTAAATGATTTAATTAGTTAGTTAGCATATTTGCAATTATTTTGCATATACCCATGAACTTTATCTCCTGGTCAGTCTACTGTTCAAATAAAGGTGAAAATAAAAGTACGAGTTGCCCAAATTTGGGATCCCTAGTGAAGATAGTTCGGCAGAGGAGTCTGAATGGAAATCTGACTGGTAATTCAGTGGGTAGCTGATGGAGCTGTTGGTGCTGCTGAGGTTTAGGCTGATGCTAAGGCTTCTGGAGGCCAGAGACAAAGGAATAGAAATTTACTGAATGAGCATAGGGCTCTTGATGAGAAAAGACAGGGATGGAATTCTGGAAATTTAAGTGGATTGCTAGGGAACCAGGGTATCCTGGAAAGAAGATAGACGAGAGCTCAGACAGCTGTGGGAAGCCTGGTCCAGCTTGATGAAGAGAGAAGGGGAAGAGAGTCTGGGGCAAGTGGGGAGCATTTCACCTTGTGCTGCTACCACCTGCCTACTGCTTGGTCTTGGCTCTGATCCAGCAGGGGAAAGCAGAGGTCAGCAAGTACCATAGCAGCCCTCTAGTAATCAAAATGCAAATCTGTAGGCAAATGCTTACTGCCTTCCAGAAATTCTGCAGTCAGGTGCATGGCTGTCAATAAGGGCTACCCCATATCTGACCACTACTCCAGATTCATGATGCTGCCTTTAGCTATAGGTCCGCAGTAAATGGAGAGCAACGTCCCTCTTTGTGTGCTACCTGCTTTCTCCAGGTACTGTATAGACTCCTCTATTCAAGATTTCTGTTGCTGGATATCTGCATATCCACTTAGATAGAGCCAGTGAGTGGGGGGAATGTAAGGGCAGGTAAAAATGTGATGGGGAAAAATCTGAATTTAAAAGTTTTAATGAACCAGTTCACTACCCATATAAGAATTGCGTTGTGCCCCCATAAAGATTTCCTAATGGGGTGACTGAATATCTCCCCATGTTATCAGAAAGAGCAAAACTGCTTGATATTCTCCCTATTAGTCCCTGAAAAGAGATGGAATGCTAGATGCTGGCCTGGGGAGAGGTCATGGCTGGAGTTACTTGGAGGTGTGAGGGCCCTTTGAGCATCTTCACAGTGAACTAGAAGGGATTGAATAGGCATTATACATCAAAATCTGCACTAGACACAGCTTTGTTGGACTGACAAATTGAGCTCTGTGGGTTTCCCTGATTTCTGTAATGTGTACAGAATGAAAAGATGAACATTTGATAAAAATTTAGCTCAGTCTTTAGAACCAAAAGTACAAACGTGCAGGATGTACAAATACCTGCTAGAAAGTTCAAATATGACTCACATTTGTTTTGATTTTGGATTTAAGGTTCAGCAACTCTATAGTATTGTTCTGAGTAATACCCCGTGATATAAGCCAGGATTATTTAAAAGTGTTAAGAACTATGACTAGAATCAAAAAACAACTGGGCACATAGTATAGTGAGTGCCTAGTGAAATACTTTTGTTCATTTGCACTGAGGTATCATGCTGATGGCTGCAGCATCGGTGTAGGTGCCTGTTAGTTTCTTCTGCACATGCCGTAGTTCTCCTGAGATTATGCCCTTTTACAAAGAAAACTGGTGAGATGAAAAATTGACAAAATAACTTGCGCATAATGGGTTTGAGATTGATCTATTGGATTTATTGCTCTGGAAAGGTTCTAGTTCAGTTCATTATACCTCTTGTTGTGGATTTCCCTAGGTTTCTATGTTAAATGCAAATTTGTGACATTTAACAACAGAGCAGGGAAAGAACAAAGAAACATCAATTTACAAGCAAACATAAGGGCTCTGTTTGAATTCCTTCAGGCATAGAAACAACTTGTTAAAAAATTAAAAAATCAACATCTGTCCTACATAGCCTGATGGAATACATCTAAGGTAAATGTCCTAACTATTACTGAAGACAAATATTTTCAGAATTACTTATCCAAATTTCCTGTGTTTATTCCCAACAGCAGTGAATCAAAACTTGTTTTGAAAAGAAAATTAGATTATTTCTTTCCATGTTAGTGTGAATTTTGTTCTAAGCCTTGCTAAATTGAAGTTCAAAATGCTACCCAACTCAAAGTCTCCTAAAAGATCCCCATTAAATGAGTGCAAGAGTGAGTGTGTGGTGAAGAAAAGTTCCACTGACCCTCCCTGCTTTTTATTTTTCTGTGCTCACTCACACCATGCAATAAAATGCCCGCCTAGTTCTCTCAGCTGCAACAGGGTTATTGAGTCTCCCATGCTGGAGTGCCTTCTCACTGTTCACTCAAAAGGAGATCTCCTCCCTCATCTTCAGCTATGGGAAAGCACTGTGAGTGTAGAGCCAGCATAGCAAATTCTGTGCCGTTATTTGTATAAAAGGGGTAGCCATGTTAGCCTGTACCTGCAAAAACAATGCAGAGAACTGTGGATCCTGAAAGACTAACAGATTAAATTGGGCAGAAAATTTTGTGGGCCAAAACCCATTTCATCAGATGCATGGAGTGGAACTTAACAGAGGCAGGCATAAATACACTAGGCCATGAAAAGAAGGAAGTTACATGATCAAGTAGAGGACAAGTGTTAATGAGAACAATTCAGTCAGGATGGATGTGGCCTGCTTCCAACAGATGAGGAGGACGTCTGAATACCAAGTGAGAGACAATTTCTTTCTAGTGAGCCAGGCACTACCAGAGTCTGTTCAAACCCAGATTAATACTGTCAAGTCCGCAAATGAATTGTGGCTCTGCAGTTTCTCTTTGAAGCCTGTTTCTAAGTTTGTTTTGGTTATTGTTTTTGAAGGATGGCCACTTTTAAATCCATTGCTGATTGTCCAGGAAGACTGAATTTTTCTCCTACTGGTTTTTGCTTGTTACCATTCTTGACATCTGTTTTGTGTCCATTATTCTTTTGCATCTAGACAGTCTGGTTTGGCCAATGCACATGGCAGAGGGGCATTGGTGGCACATGATGACATATATCACATCAGCAGAAGTGCAAGTCAATGAGCCATTGGTGGTTTGGCTGATGTGGTTAGGTTCTATGAAGTTGTCACTTGAGTAGCTATACATGCAGAGCTGGCAACAGGGTTTGTTGCAGGGTTTGGTTCCTGGGTCAGAGTTTCTGTGATATGGTGTGTAGTTGCTGGTGAGTACTTGCTTCAGGTTGGGAGGCTGTCTGTATTACTCAGTATCCCTGAATGGTGAGGAGTATGCCCAAAAGTTATGAAGGGTGAAGGTGGAGCAGCCAGAGTGTAATATGCTCCAACAATCATCTGAGGTAATAACCTTGGAGGCTTCCAAAATACCTTGCCGAGGGGCATGATGCATAAAAACAATTTTGTTTCCTTTTCTCTTCAGCCATGTTAAACTGGACTTTGACATAGCTAAGGATCTGGACTTCAGATGTGCACAGTGACTGGCAAGAGTTTTGCTTCATATCGTGTAAGAACATTGTTACAATAGCAATGGTCCTTTCAGAAGGCAGGTTTGGGGCTGCCTTCCACCACCACAAAAGACTTTCCTCCCTCTTCTCATTGGCCCAATTTTCTGCCCCTATTGTGCTTACAGTGGAAATGATAGAGCTCATCGCCAGTTTCACTCATAATAATTTATTGTTTTCACAGAATTAGATACACAACACAGAATTATAGTCTGTGACATAAAAGAATATTGCTTTCTTAAGGGGATACCTATTTCACACGTATATTGTTATTAGCAACAAGGTTATAGGAGTTTAAATTATTTAAATTAATTCTTTAATCTAAATGCACTGCCTCTAAGGTGGCATTTATTTCAGAAGTGCTGATTCTAAATATTGGACAGAGGACACTGAGTGCTCTGACCTGGCTAACCTAACCCTTTAACTAATATTAGCTCATAATAAAAAAAAGGACATGTTTAATCAAATTATTTAAATTTCAATAGATGAGAACAGAGTGGCTATTTCTAGAAATGCCTATTCAGCAGTGAGGAACAAACTGCAGAGAACGATTTATAGGAGTCTTCTTTCCTGAGATGGGCAGTGCACTAAAAATTATTAGACCAGGACAAGTAGCTCCATTGCATGAGGTAAAACCCTTATTATTCAACTGCTGCAAGAGTCGACAGGTATGTACCAAGATGATCTGAGATACCCAACACTGCTAACCTCGGAGGTTTGATTTACTCACAGAAAGTAGGTAAAGTATTTACTACCCATGTACAGCTAGTCATTTATAAAAGCCTAGCATTTGTATCTATTTACATCTGCATGTCATGTTATAGCTACCAATTTCTGAAAAGTGAGTTATTTGAAGTCGTTGGGCGTACCTGTCTGCAGTTCTCACAGGAGAGAGAGATGATGATGTCATGACCCCTTAAAATGCACAAGAACGCCACCAGATTCAACCTGCCTCTCCAAAAAGCCACATGCACAAAATTTCGTCTCCCATACCAATGGTCTATAAAATATTTATTGTGAGGTTCTAGGCAATACACGATTCTAAAGAACTGCATTAAAATAATGAGAAGAATAGCAGTATCATTGAGAGATGGCACAGTATGAGATTTGGCTTTCTAAATCTGTCAACATTGTTGCATAATGAGTTCTGAAGCTGGCCAGTGTTTTCCTGCATATTTTTCAAGCAGTAGCCATTTTTCCCATGGTATTGCTGAAAAACTCTGATCATTTCAATTTTTTCATAATCATGCTACATCAGAGGGTGAAAGCAACACTACTAAAAATACTTCCAAGTGAAAATGTTTTTTCAACCCTGGTGCAAATAAACATTGCGAAGAACTTACCAAGCTTGATTTGCTTCTTCTCTGAGGCTAAGTTTAGATTGCAGGTGCTATTGCAGCACTCAGAGGTTTTCCAAAATAGCGTCACAGTGGCTTTTCTCCATGCTTGAGAGAGCACTGCTTTTCAAGTGTGGTATTCCAGTTCCACTACCCCTCATCGTGTGAGGGGTAACAGAACTTCTGGAATAGCCGCTTATTCCAAATGTCGGTGATGTTTGGATGGCACCAAGTTCAGAATAAGGTATTTCAAAATAATGTATGCAATCTGCATGGGGCAACATGCATAAATTATTTTGAAACACAGATGCAGTTTAAATGTAGCTTGGATGTATTAACTCTGATACATTTTCTTCTGCTACTGGTGCAAACAGGCACTCAGCCAGTAACACTTCCCATCGCCACTTATCTGCTATTACCAACATCAGGAAACCCTTTGTTTCCAATGTTTGGAAGTCATAGATATGGTGTATCAGCCAGAGGAAGCTATTTGAATCCCCTTTTGTAGAAGGAATGTGACCAGAACTAGTCAGAAATTTTGTGAAAAAAGTTTATTTTTCCATGGAGTCAGAGGAGCTTTGGATAGTACTCTGTCAGTACTCTTTTATCTGGCTCGCTATGTTAACTCTTCCATCTTAGCAATGGAGATGTCTGTTAATCAAGGTTACATCTGTAACCTACCCAATCTCAGGGACAGTTGCCATAGCAATATAAAGTAGCCTGTTTTTAGTGAAGAAAACACAGATAAAATAATAATCAATGAGGTTCAGGATTAGTCACAGGGGACACCTTAAAGTTCCTCAGTAATGTTACTCAAGTCTTTTCCAATAATGCAGTAGGACCAGAAAAAATGAAAGCATTTGTACTAAGTCAGATCTTCCATGTCTGTCTGTTTGTCTATCACCCTTCTAGCACACCAGTGAGACTTCAAAATCAGTCGTTTGTAGACTGTTGGGCACTATGGTGTGGTCAGTCTCATTCCTGGGCCCCAGGCCCTCTGTTTAGTCCACTGGCCCCACCTTATGCACCGCATTACCCTTGTTGGGGCAGGGGGCAGTCTGGGGGGCAACCCGGTCCCCACCCACTTGCTCTGGGTTCTGGCCCAGGGACCCTGGACAGCTGCTACCTGGGCAGGCTGACTTACTTCGCCCTGGCCCCTGCGGCTTCTCCCCCTGGGCCACTTCCCCCAGACGCTTCTCCCTGGTATCCCTATCCTCGAGTGGCACTCGTGGCAGCTGGTCTCCTCCTTAGTTTGGCTCCTTCAGCTGACCAGATCCTCCAAGTCTCTGGTGAGGCTCCAGGCCCTCCCTGGGTTGGGACAGCGCAGCCCCCCCGGGGTTGCTGAGGCTCCTCTCCTCTTTTGTGGCCCCAGCTGTTTCTCTCAGTCTCCTTCCTTCTCCTCACTCGTCTCCCAAACTCTCCATCACCCTCTTCCCCTTGCCCTGTGTGGAGAAGAGCTTATAAAGGTAGCCCCTGAGTAGGATCAACTGGCCCTGCTTGATTTAGGGCAGGCTACTCCTCAGCTGTTCCTACTTTGGTTGCCAGCTCTGTCTCAGCTGTCTTTTTACTCCTGCCTCCCCTCTCCTGGCCCCACCCTGCCACAGGCACCCAGTACAGCAATCCTGCTCTCAGTGAGAATTATGTTAGTGCTTTCATTGGAAGCAGGGTTGGCTCCAAACTCTAGCAACAAAACGTTTTCTTCTTGAGAATGAGGGGAGCAGCAGCAAGATGTAAACGTAGTAATGGCATGTGCCAAAAAGTTGTTTTTCTATCTGACAGATCATCATCACCATTTCACTATCAGAGAGTGCCTAATGGATAGATCTTATGAACCAGTCACCTTTAATGACAGCCAGCCATATTATTTTATAGTCGTACTTAATTACAATTGCTTCTAGGGAAGGCATTGCTATTGATTCTTGGCACTCTTCAGTGGAGCAGGCAGTTGAAAGAAAGATGGGTCTGTAGATAAACATATACATACAGCACCCACTAAAGGTAAGAAGTACTTACATCTAAATTTTGACTATATTATTGAAGTGCTCAATAGCATTGATCAGTAAAAACCAGTCCCTACAAAAGCAGCCCGGGACATATAATTAAAAATAAATTCCATTTCTTCAACAGGCACTGGCCATGATATACTTTAGCAACCAAATGCGTGGTGCGCATACAATTGAGTTTAAATTCAGATAAGTAATCTCACTGGGTATAATGGATTTTGCAGATTAGTATTTCATGCACAATGCCCAATAGTTAAGGCCTGTGAGACAGATTGCCAAGAGATTTTAACTCCCATTTAGGAACTTAAATAAGAGGCAAGAGCTCATCTGTCAAAATTTACCACAGAAAAGAATGGGAGTGACTGCTGAACTCTAATCACTTATTGAAGTACCTCCTCTGGAGCTGAGATCTCTGGCTATCCAGTCATATATCTATTGTTAACCAGTAGCAGAAAGAAAGCTTTATGACCCAGGGCAGACTGAAGGTATGATAGCACATTTTTTATTGCTCACTCTTCCCATTAACAATGCAGCTCACACCTGACAAAATTGTTGTACCTGAGACCATACATACTTTCTATTATTGTATTGTATTTCAGTTAAACACACTGAACTCTGAAAGTTGTAAGAGATTTCTAATCATCTAGTAGGTCACACTGGGCACTGAACTTTACATGTTGGACTTTATCTTTAAAGACAAGTTCAAGTCAAGTGGTTAAGATTTCTTGGTGGAAAAGCAAATAAATAAAATTAAGATCTGCATGCAGGTTTACCTGAAACCAGAATTTGCCAAATTGTTAGTTAATTCTCAAAAAACATGCTCTAAGTATACTATTAGAGGTCAGCAATTTTTTCTGTCAAAAATGATTTGCCATGGAAAATTGGAGTTTGACTAAATATTTTTTTATGAAAAAACCTTTTCATTAATTTCTATTTCTGGCAAAAATTAACATTTGAAAAATCAGCTTTAAATTTTCATTTGCAGAACACATTTTTTTCATTCAAAAACTTAAAAATATTGATTCTGAAATGCTGTGGTGTATCACAGGCAAAATATGGTTCAAATACTTCATGTGCCTATTCTTCTTTAAAGACTGGTCTTCATTTTCCATAATACACTATGCAAGTGCTATGATGTACTATTGGCTCTCTTTACCAAGAAAGGACACTATGGGGTATCATGGGAAATGTAGTCTAGACACAACCTCTCAAGAACAGTTGCATGTACCATTTGAAATCAACCCACACGAAGCACCATGGTGCCATATTTGAATCAAAACAGTTTGTTTCTGGACAAAACATTTCAATGGTTTTTTTTTTTTTTGCTAAACTATAATTTTCTGTGGAAAAAATTCTGACCATGCCCAATAACAATCAGACCTTACTTTTGCATTATCATAATTCCTATGACTCCAGTGGTGGGGCCTGACTCAATGATGTGAGGCATAGTATTAACACAGAACAAAAATAAAGATGGTCCCTACCACAAATGCTTGGGTACATCTATACAATCTATATTGAGTGACTGTCTCACTTGGATCAACAAATGGCAGACTGACAGTTGTATGTGTTGTTAGTTTCATTAACCCAAAGAGAAACTCAGCTTTCACAATTAGGAAATTATGATTTAATAGAGATGAACAGAACTATATGAAAACCAGAACTGTTTATAATTTGGCACTGTAAGATGTGAGTAAGAATGCAGAAATCAGGGGTTGTAGAAGAGGCTGATAGCTATTGGACCAAATTGTAGCTCCTGTGCACAAGCATAATCATTTCAAGCCAGAGGCTGCTGAAGCAGCCTTAGTACCATTAGTTCCAGTACCTAAAGCAGAAAATTAAAGAAAATAACCACAGAGACTACATCTACACCAGCAAGTTGTTTTCAAAAAAGCCAGGGCTCTTTTGAAAAATCCCATGCAGCATCTACACACAAAATGCGTTCTTTTGATATTAAATTGGAAGAACATGGCACTTTTTCCAGTGGCCCTCTTCTGCTCCTTGATGAGGAAGAGTGCCTTTTTCTGAAAGATTCTTTCAGAAAAAAAATGTGTAGATGCTCTGAGCACCCTTTTTTCAAACGAGCAGTCTTCCATAGCACCAGATTTTTCAGTCCATGTTGTTTCTTGGCCCATTCTTTTGAAAGAGCAGTCAGTGTGGCCACTCTCTATCAAAACAGCAGATCGATTTTTTAATCCATGTGGGCCATTTCAACACAGGCCACTTTCTCCGAAAGTGGCATGGTAATATACGGCCCGAAATATGCTAATGAGGCATGGATGCAAATTCCCAGCGCCTCATTAGCATACAGTCACGTGATTTGGAGTCCGGAAGACCTTTCTTCCAGACTCCAAAACGCCATTTAGAAGCATGGCTCCTGGGGGGGGGTCTTCCAGAAGGAATTCCTTCTTCCAGAGGCCCCTTTTTCCCAAAAATTTTCGGGAAGAAGGGGCATCCGGAAGAAGGACTTCCTTCCAGAAGACCCCCCGGGAGCCACGCTTCTACATGGCATTTTGGAGTCCGGAAGAACGGTCTCCGGACTCCAAACCATGTGACCATATGCTAATGAGGGACAGGGAATTCACATCCACATCTCATTAGCATATTCCAGGCCGTGTATTACCATGCCACTTTTGGAGAAAGTGGCCTGTGTAGAAACGGCCTATGTGATTGCAATCTTTTGAAAGAAGTTTTTTTGGAAGAGACCTTCCAGAAAAACTTCTTTTGAAGGACTGCTGTACTTTAGCCCTAGCCAGAGTGTGTTATTCTTCCTACCCCATTACATTTTATATCAGTCATATAACAAACTACATGAACCTTCTAATAAGCAGCCAGTTCCAACCCTTCATATGTAAGTCTCAACCTAAACTCTAGTATCAGGGCAGTGCTCTATTCGCATATATGGAAAAAAAGTACAATACAATACAGTCCATTTCCTCATCCTACTTTTATGTGCTGTTCACAGTTATGTATTCAACACACACATATTTCTACATGTAGCCTCCCTGAAACATATTTCAGAGCTTCATAATATATAGTCAGTTTCAAAGCAGCAGCAAGTCCAAGATTTCACTGAATGTCCATAGTAGTCACTACATACTTTTGTTAGGTGCTTTCAAAAATGAGTGCATGAGCGAATTAACGTAAATTATAGCATTCCACTTATAACTCTGATTTAGTACTACAGCTGACATGTTAAGATGCCCTTCAAAAAGTACACACAACTCTGTTTGGGATACAGGTTGAATATCTCTAATCCAGAACTCTCTTGTCCATCAACATCTGTAATATGGCATGCTTTTAATTAGCTAGACAACCACTTACCATGGGTGTGGACAAGTTTTTGGTGGTCCCATATAGTTTGTTTATAGCCACCAGTCCTGGTTCTCAGTGTTCTGTGCTGTTATTTAGCTCTAATTTTCCATAAATGTCTTCTCAGGACACAATAAGCAGTGGTAAAGTTGACTGGCAACTTCATTCACTACTGGTCAGGTCCTGAGAGTGCCAGACCAGAATGGTTCAACCTATGTTAAGAAAATTAGTACCATACTTGACCACACCTATAAGCTTAACTTTAAGAACACAAGATGAATCAAGGAAAAGTATGATTAAAGCAAGCATTAATAAACAAAGAGTCACCACAAACAAGTTCAATTAAACTAAATTAATATAACTTTTAAGTAATGAGAAACCCTTTCAGCCTTAAACAAACAGTCAACACCCAGCTTTGTGTGAATCTTTTCAAAAGCAGTGAACTCAAAATATTAAACTATTAGAACATAATGAAACATCAATCATGTATGAGAGGGGTGCAGACTGAAACAGTCTCAATTAAACTATAGCCTTTTAAGTAAACAACAAACTAATCACACTGGGGAACAATTTCAAAACCCATAATCATTACAGAAACACACATAACTTACTAAAAAGTATATGGAAGAAAATATTTTGGTGGCCCTAGAATGTCCATGGGATTGATGACGGAATACAGAACCTTTACCTTTTGGGTAATTTGCTTGAATCTAACCTAGACCAGTAGTAAATGGAAATTATCTCCTTCTGATATCTGCTCAGTCTATGAAACAAAGTGATGATCAGTCCAGTATCCAGTGAACTCATGTAACAAAAAAATCACCACTGCAGTAGTAGCCTACGTAAGACTGACTTCCTGAATCCCCACCTCAGGAAAGCAGCCCAATTCAGCGAAGTACTTAATTGTAAGATAATTTAAATAATATTTACAAAAAGTAAAGGGGGTTAAGCACATGATTAAGTCTTGTACTGAAGGGAGATAGACTTGACCCCTTCTGTAAGTGTTTTTCTGACCTGGGTCTTTAAAAGCTACAGACCAAAGATAGAGTCAGATACACATTAACAGGGTATTTTCTATTTTAGGTATTGCTTGTGCACCTTTCACCATTTAATTGCCTTTATCGATAAGCATGTCATCTTGTATTTGCTTGGGTGAGTGTTAGCCGGTGGCCGGGTAATGTGCGGTGAGGTACCAACTATGCCCTTGTTACCATCCGAGTTTAAAACTGCGAGAGCAGGGAGCTCGTCGCTGCAAGCAGCCAAGACAGGCTGATGGATTCCCCTGGGTCCTAAGCAACCCAGTTTTTTACTGTTAGAGCAGGGAGCTCCTAGCACTCTCACCTACGGCCAGGCTGTGGTAACCAAACGGTTAAAGTTCATTTTGTTGTGCCGGCTGTGTTGTAGTGACAAAAGGGTTAGCAGCAGTCAGGCTCGGAGCTTAACTAGTTACAAGTTGATTAAGCTACAGTTATAAGCGTGTGGTTACAAAAGGCTATTGTCTACTTCTTATATGCTAGCAAAGTACAGGTGTTAACAAGTTACGTTACAATCCAATACAAAGATATCTGTTACCATCTAACACAATGATATCTTGATACAACGACATCTAGTTACAGAGCTCTAATTCTTTAGCTGTGCACAAAAAGAAACAGAGACCTAGCATGGGTATATCTTACCCTCTCTGCGTCTCTCGATACCAGCGTAGCCAAGCTGGATTGGTCACTCAATTCCGTGGAAAGATGAATACGAGGTTGGGCGTCCCCAGCTGTGGACCTCGGGAGGCAATCACCTGACCCAACCAGCAGGTAGTTGGTGGAATGCACTCAGAGTTAGAGTTCTGCTGGGCCCCCCTTTTATACCCCTTTTTGGGTTACGTATTCTCTTTCTTATCTAAGGTGCCAGATCATACTGGTCTGTCTTTTGTGACGCCAGTTTGTTACAAGGGCATTTCTTACTTAATTTGCACTTGTAAGACAGGAGATAAGCAATTTAGGAGTACAGGACATTCTTTTTGTGTGGGCGGGGACTTCCTCTTCTGGGATGGCTGTGTGGTCATCAAATTCGTCAATGCCAGCTGGGGTGATTTCCCGAGGTTCCCCCTCCCTTGTTGACAGTTTGGCCTGTTAGCCTTCTATCTGTACTTTCTGTTTCTCAGGGTCACAATGAGCTAGCACATCTGGGCCTCAATGAGGACATCAAAGACTGTGCTGTCAGCAGCCGTTTCTGTGCCCTGTGTGCTCCTCAGTGCGGGGCGGGGGGGCAGCGAGCAAATGGGCTTGTAAGGGGGAGATGTTGTCTGGCTACAGTGAGTTTAGTCTGGAGGCAGCGGCCACACCAAAAACAATGATTCAGTAACTGACAGAAAGACCAAGACCCACAGGACTTATGCAGGAAACTCTAGTAATGAATAGCTCAGCAAATAACAAGAAGTGCAATGTAGGTAACAATAGACGCATCTCTAAGAGCTAACTATTTCTATAGTCAGAGGCTGTGTCTACACTTGCTTTCAACTTCAAAGTGGGCATGGTAATCAGGGCCACAGGAGATTACTAATGAAGTGGCGTGGTGAATATGCAGCACTATATTAGGCTAATTTTCTCCTGCAGCAACTTCACAGCATCAAATTTTCAAGTGCCAGCAGGAGTGGAGGAGTAAAGGGGCTTCAAAGTAGCGTGGGCCCTTCAAAGTACCCACAGCTATATGCATCAGGGCACTTCAAAGTGCCTGCAGCAACACACATGCCGGCACTTTGAGGTCTGACACTTTGAAGTTGCCACAGAGAAAAATTAGCCTAATGAAGTTCTGCATATTCACCACGACACTTCATTAGTAATCTTCCATGTCGCTGATTACCATGCCCCCTTTGAAATTAGGGGCAAGTGTAGACATAGCCAGAGAGAGGGAACTCTGTGTAATATTGCCCTCCACTGACAGGTTCTAAGTAATGTTACAATGACCTAGAAAATGAAAGGAAATAAATCTTCCCCTAAAGCTACCTCAATGTTTCTTCTGCTTAACCTACTTTCCAAAGGCCAAAACTGGGGTACTGATCATTTGGGTGACTATTTTCTTGATCAAAATATAAGCAACTAGACACTTATGCTTGCAAGAAAATGAATCATAGACAACAACAGGTGACTATAAGTAGATAGAATATATTTTAAATGACTGAAAAGCTTAAAATACACCCAGCAGCCTCAGTGTCTGTGAACTACAGTTCCAAGACTGCTACAGACAAATCCTTCAGTAAAAGCTCTCTTCACTGTAGCCCCAAAGAAGCACACTGAATGTTTAGTTTAAAATAGAAGGATGTAGTATAAACACCAAACATTTTAGCAATAAGTACATTTTAAGTTAAATTAGTGGCATATATTTGCTATATATTTTAGAGAGTTTGTGTGTCTGTGTGCCTCTCCAGCCATTTGTGAATCTGTTTGTTCAAGAATTTCTCTTTAATGGAGACAGCTAGGGTCACCAGAATTTGGTATGCAGCTTCCCCTTATTGTTATTTAAAGCAAGCTAGGGCTTGGGTATGCCATGGCACTCGGCTGTGCTCAGAATTAACAAAGACTGCGAATGGCTGGCTAAATACAGAATCAGCTTCCCCTCCCTTGGTGTTCACACCTCCAGATCAACTGCTGGTAGTAAGCCTCACCCTTGCTGACTGAGCTAACCTTGTTATCCCCACCCTTGCTCTGGCTTATTTATACCTGGCCCTGCAGATTTCCTAGACCAGCATCAGATGAAGTGAGTCTGTGCTCATGAAAGCTCATGCTCAAAACTTTTCTCTTAGTCTATAAGGTGCCACAGGACCCTTCGTTGCTGTTACAGATCCAGACTAACATGGCTACCTCTCGGATACTTGACAGAATATGAGTGTTTCACAACAACTGGAAAGGGAGGGGTGTGATAGAAAGGGCAGTTATACTCACAAATGACCACATGGGGGCAGCAAGAACCCCAGCCCCAAAAAGCAGCAACTAGCCAGCAGCCCAGCCTCTGCCACCCTGCTATGGCCTCAGGGAGCAGCAGCTGACCAATCTTCAGAGCCTGCGTGCACCTGGGAGAAGCTGGTGTGTGGCCTGAGCAGTCACACCCTGCCATGGGAGAAGCTAGTGGCTGGGCTACATGGTCCCCTGGTGCCCCAGTCTGGCATTGGATCTGAGCAAAGCCATTTAAGTTTTCTACTATACTTAATGCTCATTCTTTACATATACACATGGGAATAGCTGGAACTAGTCCAGCTCATCTGTTGTTATTATTGTTAAAATAGATGCTATGATTCTAAGGATGTGTTTGCTAAGAGTCCTAGGGGGATTCCGCAATTGTTGTATTTGGCACCATAGTAAAATTGCAGAATTCCACCAGGACTGTAGTGTTTAGACTTTATAAAAAACCTGTAGGAGGTTGCATGTATTAATTTAATTTACAACTGTTTCCCATATCAAGAGGTAATGTCAAAAGTTTGCTTGGAATCGTTTGTAGCTGTGTAAGTCTTCAAATAAAAAATATTCATGAATGCAAAATGTTGGCATCCTACAGAAGTTGTTAAGATCTAACCAGCAAGAAGGCCCAAAGAATCCAGGTGACCCATTGTGAAACATCAAAGAACAAAACACTGTGAATTTCATTTCTCCCCACTTCCTAATGAAGAGGGGTCATGCTTGTCACATCAGCTTTAACCCAGACATTATAATCAAACCAGCTGACAAAGGGCGTGCTGTTGTCATCATGAATAAGTCAGACTATGAACAGGAGGCAGCCAGACACTCTCCAACACCACATTTTACAGACCTCTCTCCACTGATCCCACTTGGAATTCCAAAGGAAATTACAAAAACTACCTAAGGAACTTCCTGTTGCTACTCGGAACCTTGTTCATTCAGACACACCATCTGAGCCCCAGCCTGGATTATTCTATTTACTTCCCAAAATCCACAAACCTGGAAACCCCAGACACCCTATCATTTCGGGTATTGGCACCCTCACCACCAGACTATCCAGTTATGTGGACTCCCTCCTCAAACGCTATGCCACCAACACTCCCAGCTATCTACAAGACACCACTGACTTCCTGAGGAAATTGCAAAACTTCAGAAAAGTTCCTGATAACGCCATCCTTGCCACAATGGATGTAGAGGCTCTGTACACTAATATTCCACATAAAGACGGATTACAAGCAATCAGGAATACCATCCCTGATGTCATCTCAGCCAATCTGGTGTCTGACCTCTGTAACTTTGTTCTCACCCACAATTATTACCGATTTGGGGACAATTTATACCTCCAGATTAGTGGAACTTGTATGGGCACACTTATGGACCCACATTATGCTAATATATTTGTGGCTGACATGGAACAACTATTCCTCAGATCTCGTCCCCTATTACCCCTCTTCGACTCACGATACATTGATGACATCTTTATGATTTGGACCCATTGTATAGAGACTCTAGAAGAATTCCACAGAGACTTTAACAATCTGCACCCCACCATCAATTTATGCCTCAATTACTCCATGCAATAGATACATTTCCTGGACACTATAGTACAAATCAAGGATGCTCTGATCAGTACCACACTGTACTGGAAACCCACTGATTGCTATACTTACCTACTGCTTCTAGCTTCCATCCTGCACGCATAACTAGATCCATTGCTTACAGTCAAGACCTGAAGTACAATTGCATTTGCTCTGATCCAACTGACAGAGACCAAAAACTACAAGATCTTTACCAAATATTCATAAACCTGAATTACCCACCAGAAGAAATAAAAAGAACAAATCGACAGGGCCAGATAATACCCAGAGACCAGCAACTCCAAGATAGGCCCAAAAAGCCAAGAACAGAACACCACTGGTCATCACCTACAGCCCCCAGCTCAAACCACTGCAACGCATTATTAAAGACCTACAACCTATCCTTAATCAGGATGCCATACTCCAGAAGGCACTGAGTGACATGCCTGTTCCCTCCTACAGATAACCTCCCAACCTTATGAGGATCCTCACCAACAGCCACAGTCTATACCCCAGGAGTACCAGTCCTGGAACCTTTCCTTGCAACAAAGCCCGCTGCCAGCTTTTCTGGAAATACCATCACTGGACCTAACCAGGTTATTTACAGAATCACGGACACATTCTCATGTTCCTCAACTAACATCATATGTGCCATCATGTGCCAACAATGCCCAGATGCTTTGTACATTGGACAGACTTCTAACTCCCTTAGACAAGGAGTTAATGGGCACAAAACAGACATAAAAACACTTGAGATCCACAAACCGGTTAGTCAACATTTTAATGGGGTGGGCCATTCTGTTAATGACTGAAGAGTTTGCATGCTACTGAAGAAAAATTTTCACACTACTATTGAAAGGGAGACAGCTGAGCTGTCTTTTATATTCAAATTCAGCACATTAACATGTGGTTTGAACTGGGATGGGAATTTTCTGAGTCACTATAGGGGCTCGTTTGCATATTTGACTTAATCTAATTCTTGACCTTCACCTCCCCCCACCCGCTTCTACCCCTATGCTCTCTGATTTGCTCACCTTGATCATTTTTTTCTGATTTGTCCTCCTTGCTTACTGTTTTTGGTTCTCTGTGCCTTAAATATTGAGTCTGTTCTGGTCTGGCTATGGTCTGAAGAAGTGGGTCTGTCCCATGAAAGCTCACCTAATAAATTATACTGTTAGTCTTTAAAGTGCTACTTGATGGTTCCTTTGTTTTGACAGCTTTAACTCTTTGTGAAAGGTAATAAAAAATCGCTTACCAGAAGAACCTGCATTTCTATGCTGCTTGGACTTTGGGACGGCAAGATTTCTAAGCAGAAGCAAGAGACCCCCAGATTCTTAATCTTGCCTAAAGGACATATAGAACTCACGTATTATGGCAGCTTCTCCTACTTTTTGAAACCTACAACTGTAACTTTTTTGTGTGTATGTTCACCTGCTTCAACCTTGTAATTTACTCTTCTTTTTTTTTGTTAAAAAATCTTCAGGCAGCATATTATAGGATTGGCTACAAGTATTGTATTTTCTATGAGGTTCAAGTCACCTGTGCAAAGTGACTGGTCCTACATGACTGGGAGTAATCTAAGTTTTCCTGTGATCTTTTGTATCAGGGCCATATTTCACAAAGGCAAGTTTGCAGGGGTGGGGGAAAGAGTGGTATTTCGAGGGAACTGGCTGCAACTCCATAGCTAGACAGTTTCAGTGCCTGTGGAATTCACATTTGCCAATGGGTTGGTAAAAATTTAAATATGGAACTAACAGCCAGGTTGGAGTTTGTGCCTGGCTTCTCAACACTATTCCCAGGGGGCAAAACTCTGGCTTCTAAGCACCTCCAGGCTGTTAGACACACACTATTTACCACATCCTGCAGCCCTTGCTGACATCACTAGTCCCATTGACTTCACTGTCTTGTTCATGTGATTCACGGCAGCAAGACCATTTTCAGAACATTCAAAACCACAGATTTTCAATTCACATTCCACTGACTTGGTCAGGTAGTAAAAAGGAAATTCCTTTTCCTCTCCCTCTCCAATGCCATTTAAATTTAGCTTTCCTCTGATTGCCATAGGGTGCCAGTGGCTATTTCATTTTAATATTGTGTTTCTATTAATGCAAGAGTAAATCATCAACAGTCAATACAAATGGTCCTTATGGCCTAATTCTGAAAGGCATTTGAATGTGAATGCCCACTGCTATCGATAGGAGCTTTGTGAATTAAGAGCTTGAAGGATCTGGTTCTCAGTAACCAACCACAGCATTAGATATATCCCTTTCCACCTTCAACTATGGAGTACTATAATCCACTTTTCTATAGTTTGCAATTGGTGAAAGGTAGGTAGGTAGAAATGTGGAGAGTCTCATGTTTATGCTGGGAAATAATAAATGGACATTTGTCAGGGTCATTTTTGACAACAAATTATTTTTACAGTTTTCCCTAAGTAAGTATTCCATGACGTCAAGAATGCATATTATTTTGACGGCAACGTAGTCCTTCAATAGACTCTATATAACAATCCATTTGTTAGTTCAGGTGCAGAGATCCTTTTGCTTATGAAACTGTATCACTAAAAGTAGGTTAAACTTGACCTGTGACATTGTGCTAGGATTTTGCCCTGTCAGTGGTCAAATAAGATGTAGACTTGTCGGACTCAGAAGTTTATGTATGATCTTTATTTAAGGAGGCGGAAACAACCATGATTCAGAGGAATTCAATTTATTTACAATACAGTAGAAAAGAACTTATACTTTGTATCAGTATAAGTCTATTATTAATATTACCACAAAAGTTAATTTTTAGAGAGGAAATAACTTAACTGTGACCAGGCCCACCAATGGGGAGTGGGGATTACAAAGGAGGCAGTTGCCCCATGGCCTCACATTTCAAGAGCCTCCAGAGCTCCTTGATGCTGCAACTGCAGAAGCAGCAATGCTTGGAGGTCTGATCCCTTTAAATTGCTGCCAGAACACCACACAGAGCAGTCTGAATGACTCTGAGGGCTGCCTGACCAGGGGTGGTGTAAAGTGGAACATCATGATCCGCGCAGCACTGTGGGCTGGCTGTCCTCAGCTCTGCCCCTTCGAGGAGTGCGGAGCTGCCCACACCCAATACCACCACCTGTTCAGGGGCCCAGCAAGATTGTTGGCTCCACTGACCATGACTTCCAGGCAAACAACCAGTACAAATTCTGGTCTCCAATGTGCTCATCTTCATAATCCACTTCAAAACGCCAATAAATTGTCTAAACTCCAATTAAGTGACAGAAGGGTTAGTCTGTACAGTCATAAAAAACAAAACAAAAACAAAAACAAGCAGTTCTGTAGCACCTTTGTCTTATATACAGATGCTGATTACCTAATAAATAAAATTCTTTGTCTTTAAATTGTTACAGGACTGCTAGTCAGTTAGAAAGCTGAATTCTGAAGAGAGAATATTTCTAAAGTTAGTGTTCGAGTAAATAAATGTTAATGTATATTAAATAAATGTAAAATGCTCTCTTTTATTTATTATATTTCGATTATTACTATTTATTTATTCATTATTATAGTGGATTCTGTTTATTACAGCAGCATTCAGAGCTGTTCAGTATATCATCTTGTTTTTGCGGCTTATTTTTCATGAAGACTTACTGAAGATTCTTCCTTTCTCTGCATAGTCGGTCAATTCTTCACACAGACTTCTCCAAACGAACGAAAACTTTGATCTCTCTGTCACAAAATAGAATTACTCTGCCTCTATTTTAATTCTGCATATGTAGTTTAAAAGAGACAAATTGTTCAACAATCAAGTATTACATCTAGAAAAAAATAACACATGCCACATATACAGTGCTAGTCCTAATTTTTGCATTTGGCAAATCAGTGTTTTAACTAGCAACTTGAAGCCTGTGTGCACATTGTTAGAAAAACTGCACTTCACTGTACTCATATTCAGTCTCAGATTTACACGTATCGTCACAGATACAAATCTCTATGTGCAAGTTGCTGTAAGAAATGTTAATCATAAGCCCAGCCCTCACATCTCCAGCATTTTTCCTTGGCTATTTTCCTTTTCAGCTTTCTGAATCTTACTTACCAAACTGCAACCTTTTGCCAAAGTGCACACAGAGGGTGTAAAGGTGCAGGGACTAAGTGCTTATGGCTTGAGACATTCAGTGTGTGTATATTGAGGAATAGATGCAGGAAGAATGATCTGGGAGAGTCTTGCTGGAAGATATCATCAGCTACCCCTAATGTACCAATCCTGCAAGCCAATCTATGCTGGTTGACTCTTTCATCTATGGGGAAGCTCATTTAATTTCAAGTTCTTCAGAGAACAGGCTGCAGCATCATGACCCTGTGAAGGGCATGAACACCCAGAACTCCCAATAACTTCAGGAAGTTGAAGGCATTCTTACTTCTGATAAGATGCACAGTGCCCCACAGGGTAAGGACCACTAGAATATATATCTGATGCTCCCAGCATACCTTATGTCAAAATGCTAGCATGTTTGCAGGAGTAAATCCCTAGCCCTGTTCATAATCCACTACACTCCGTCTCTTGAGACTGCCACCACCAGGCATGCTAGCCAGTCGCCTTTATGCTTAGAGTGTGTTAGCAGGAACATTTGTTCAGGATGTTACACAGGTGTGCAAGTGATCTACAAAGAGTTTCCCTCAGCATCTCTCTGTTCCTTACATATGTGTAAGTAGAGCTATGCCAGTGTGACTCAACACTTGTGCTTGAGTAAAAGGTTGGGCAGTCTTGAGCAAGAAATTAAAATGTCATGTGTACTCTTTTCTCAGTTAAGCACTACCACAGCATTTCAGTCTGTACTCAGAAATCAATCATAGTTGTCCCTAACTTGCTGAGTGCATCTGTGATAATCCTGAGCCACAAGACAACTGAACACTGCTGATGTCTTGGAACGCTGTTCCTGGCGTACCTTCTTTGCTGTGAATCCTTATAAGGCTTTACAGAGAGAGTCTGCTATTCTGTGTAACACTCCCCATCAATGCTAATGAATATTTTTACAACAGCACTTGCACAGAACTCTTTCAATCCATTACATTAGACAAGTGAGACTTTTACCATCATTTTGAGGAAACGATGCATCAGCTGTTTCCATGTTCTAAATATGCCATCTATAACTATAAGGCGAAATCTCCCGTTGTTATGCGTGGAAAACTTCTGCCAGTCACGTAGCAACAAAATGTGCTCCACTGTTTTAGATCAACAAACAACGATGATTGATAAAACAAGCTATGCTCAAGAGTTCTTCTTCCATTCTTTATGTCAGAGGACAGCATCTATATGCATAGTAAACAAGTATGCATACATAAAGGTGAGGCATGTGACAGTGTCACAAATAACTTTTTGCAGTTAATGTATTATGAATTATAAATTTCTTCAGTGGAAAATTTACTTTGCATAGAAAAAATGCTAATTTTTCATTGACGTGACAGTGCTTCTTCTGTAGCATTCATTTTTCTCTTGTTCTTAGGACAGGTCAGAAAGCAATCACCAGAGAGACCCCCCAACATGTACGTTCTGGAGTCTCTGGAAACTGATAGTTATGGGGACTACATACATACTCCTTGGCTACATCTACAGTGCAGAAATCTTCCAGAAGATATCTTGTAATAAACCTCCTTTTGAAAGTCCGCATGCATAAAAGCAGATCAAAAGACTGATCCAGTTTTTCAATACAGAACATCCATGCAGCCCCTGCTCTTTCAAAAGAACAAGCCAGAGACTGAAAAATCCAATATCATGAGGGGACTCCTCTTTCAAAAGAAGGGCTCTGCGGCACATCTATAGATGCTTTCTTTCAAAAGAAGCCTTTCAAAGAAGGCATTCTTCATGAAATGGGAGTGGAGAGTGCTTTCAAAAGGAGGAATGCAGTCTTTCAAATTATTTTCAAAAGAATGTGTTTTGTGTGTAGACACTCCTTGGCATGTAAAAGGTCCACCCTACTCCTCCCCTTGGCTGTGGCCACACTTGGTCAAAATTTCGATGGCCATTTCAAAGATTACTAATGAGGCGCTGAACTGAATATTCAGCGCCTCATTAGCATTAGGATGCTTCCAACCGCGGCACTCTGAAAGCGCCGCTTTTGAATGCGCATGGCTTGGCGCGGCGACATGGGGTCCTTTTCAAAAGGACCTTGCACATTTCAAAATTACTTTATTCCCCTCAGCTGAAGGGAATAAGGGGATTTCGAAATGTGTGGGGTTCTTTTCAAAAGGACCCACATGTGGCTGCACTGAGCTGCGCATTTGAAAGCAGTGCTTTTGAAGCACCGCAGTTGGAAGCGTCCTAATGCTAATGAGGCCTGAATATTCAGTTGAGTGACTCATTAGTAATCTTCAAAATAATCATTTGCATGGCCATTTTGAAATTTTGGCCAAGTGCAGCCACAGCCCTTGTGTTTACTCTTTGCTCTGCTGCACAAACTGGTGGTTTCTCCCCGCCCAGTGGCCGAAATATCGTGCGGGTGAGCCGGGCGCTGGGACCCTCAGTTCTCAGAGTGGTCCAGACCCAACCACCCCACCGAGCAGGAAAGAGCACACCTGTCAATGGGAGCAGTGCGAACGCATGTAAAGGTCCACCCTAATTCTCCCCTGACAGGCAGTAGCTGGAACAGGAAGTGAGGCGTAGGCACAGATTAAAAGGTGCAACTGGTAAACGATTTATTAACAAAAACAGCAGCAAGTAAAGACACAACAACAACAATAGAACATGCACATAAACCAATTCATATAACTATTAACTTAACTATGCTTAACTTACAATTATTAATACACATTCCATGAGAATCACCTATATAATTATGTTTATTTTGCCAGAAAACAAAAAGCTAGGTTAGTAAATTAGGGTGAAGGAAAAAGGGTAAAAGGAATATGGGCTGGGGCGCTACTCCCAGCCCAAGTGGCTGGTGGTAGAGGTTGCCGGGGATACCCTGCCGCTTTCAAATTCTCAACCAGTCTCTCCCTATTTGTTAAAATCAAATTGAAAAAATTCCTCCAGTAGATTTCTGTACCTTCAGTAATAAAAATAATGTCACCAATACATTCCAAGAACTTATTGGATAATCTGTGCCTCACTGTGTTCTTTTCCCAGCGGCAGTCTGGATAGTTGAAGTCACCATCACCACCAAGTTCTGTGCTTTATATGATCTTTTTATTTGTTTAAAAAAAGTCTCATCCACCTGTTCTTCTTGGTTAGGTGGTCCCTAGTACATCCTGATCATAATATCTCCCATGGCTTTCATCTCTTTTAACCTTATCCAGGGACTGTCAACAAGTTTGCCTACCATGTCCATCACAGCCTCAGTCCAAGTATACACATTTTTAATATATAAGGCAATACCTGTTTTTCTCACACTCTGCCCTTCATAACCAAACTTTACTCTTCTATATCAATATTCCAATAGTGCATTTTCCCACCAAGTCTCTGTGATAATAACTATGTCATAGATTGTATTTCTTCACTAGCATTTCAATTTCTTCCTCCTTATTCTTCCTACTTCTTGCATTTGTTTACTTATAACTTAGATATTGATTTTATTTTAACCTCCAGTTCTGCCTTGTCCCTCCTTTATCTTTGCTATTTTAGCCCATGCTCCCTACAATTTCTCACTTATCTCCCAGTTCTCCATGATTTTCACTTACATGTGAGCGTTAGTCACCTGCCCTTATTGAACCTAGTTTAAAGCCCTAAAACAGAATCAGACCTCAAGAATCATAAAGTGCAGTCCCCTGCAATCACAGAAGGAGCGACCACCTTTTACACTAACCCAGACTGATGTTTATCTAATCTTCTCCTAGGTACTTGAAGGCCATTATCATGGAATACATCTGAGGCCCCACCATAAATAAAATTCAAAAATACTAAATTTACAAGACCAGTGTTCTAACCACTGATGTCCTCCCAAACCCACTTTGCCAGATGTCAGCATCATTGTTACCTCAATAATTTTCAACCTAGGAGGAGCTGAGTCTGGATGAGCACTTGAGATACTGTAGGGTCCAAATGTGTTCCAAAGTGTGCATGTGCAGTCTCTGTTTTTAAACACCATACTTCTTACAGCAGCAGGGCATGGTTTCAGAGATGATTTCACCTATTTTCTTCTGTGCTTCAGGAGAGCTCGCCCATGAAGTCTAGTTCTTCTTGTGAAGACTTCACCCCGAGGACAAATGTCAATAAATTTGACTCAAGGCTCGTCTAAAGGAAGGAGACTATGTTATGAGATAAGTTAAACACCAGTTTTACGCCCAGTAGAACTAATTATATCAGCTCATGAAGCTGTTTTGATGACTTCGCTAAAAATGTATAAGAAATAGAGAAAGTATTCTCAGATTCCAAGACTGTCTCCAAAAATCTTTGTAAGAAAGCTAGTGAGGTGTTCAAGCTCACAAAGAACGCAGAATTTCAGAGAAGCCCCAGCTCCAGCCACTCACCTGCTTCCTGCTCTGAACACAAGGACACACACTACCCAGTAGATGTCATTTACAAGGAAAATCAGTACAGCTCGTGCATTGACATGCCAGTCCCTGCTGAGTCATCCTCCTCTAAATATGTATCTACCAGTTTCATCTGGCTCACATTTCTTTAACAATAATAGTTTGAGATGCCATTGAATCTTGGAGCATGACTGCTTATTGGAGTGGTCTTCTCCTGCATTCCCTTCTTCGTCTGAGTGCCTTCAGTTATCCTTCTCAAGTATCCGTCACACAACTGGGTGCCTTATTTTTCAATCCAAAGCATTATTAGTATCAGTCAGTCTTGCAGCTATAGGTTCTGGGATATTTTGGAATAACCCAATGCCCCAAAATTACTTGATCTTATTTCAAATCTTCATTAAACATACAGGGAAGAGTCTCATCCTATGAAAGAAATTATTAGGCATGGGTTTGACCCCAAATCAAATGTTACAAGATGTGACACTTTAAGGTATTTGTTTCTGTGCTCATAGCCAAACCTGGAGATGGATCTCTGGATCAGCTTCTCCAACTCTTAGCACCTTGTGTACAAGGACACCATTTTGGGAGTTGGGGCTGGGGGGGAAGCAGCCATGTATACTGGAACACCACTCACTCTTTCTTCTGGTCCCCTGACTACTGGGGAGTGAGGGAAAAGTGCACAGATTCCATGACTTACTCCTCTGCCCCATTCCCTCACTGGTCGGGAATGAGAGGCATGAACACAAGCCATGTATTTTCCTCTCATTCCCTAACAGTCAGGGGAATGGAAAGAAGAGCAAGTAGCATCCCAGAACTCAGAGCTGCTGCCCCCTACCCTCCAGAAATGGCACCCTTTCCAGTGTGGTCATTTATACCTGTGCAAAGTGAATGTGCAAAAGTTGACCATTTTAATTAGTAAGTCTTTTACACCCACTTCAGTAAGTGTAGGTGACACACTAGGTGCAAAACAGCAGTGAATCAGATGCACTGTCTTTAAATGAGCTAAATCAAAAACATGGTTATAAACATCCTTCCTTCCACCAACTTGCAAAAAGCTTTACAGAAGTTCAGACATGAAAAAAGAAAATCCAGACCAGGTGGCTTGGGCCCATCTCCGAATAAGACTTTTGGTTATGTGGGGAGAGTTGCATTTTGCTTTTGTTCTCTTCTCTTTTCCAGACTAACTTTAAAATTAATTATGTCTATTTTCAAAAATAGCAAGGAGATTTACAGCTTGACAGATAGACTGCTGCATAATAGCCAGATTCTTTGTACTGTAAATCCAGAGGCAATGAAATTTGTTCTGAATAATTCTTGTTCCTTGTTCTGACAATTTGTTGGAATAATACAGAACATCTGAGAGGTTATGGAAAACAAATAAATTATGAACACCCTAGAATTATAGCAACAAAAAAGTGTTACGAAATCATCCTCTGGACATAATAAAAATCTCTGTCATAAAGCCTGCAGTGGGATTTTTATGTTTTTCATTGTCAGATGTAGCTCTCATCCATAAACTAGAAATGTGAGCGAGTTCAAATTAAACATGTATTTTCTGTGTATCTTCTAATTCAACTGTCACTTTCTGACTTGTTTAAATGGAAGCTGAAGAGAAAAAACACTTTGTACATGTCACTTGCTCTGATTGAACATATATATTATGCAGTGTTTTTTTGGTGATGCTCCAGTCAACACATCTTTAGTTTTTCTTTGTGTTAACCTCAAGTTTGTGCTGGGACCCCTTGGGGTGCACGAAGGAAGGAAAGAGCATGAGGGATCGTTCACTAGCTTACTTTCCCTCTGCAGACGTCATGCAGAATTATAGTGATTTTCTTCCCTTGCCCTAAGTCCAATTACTATAGGGGAAGCTATCATTTGGCTGTTTTTCTTACCTAACCAAAGGAGTGTGGAGAAGCATTAAGACATATGGGAAACTGGTTGTAACTGGACCAGAGGCAGGAGCAGACTGTTACAGGCGCAGTCTCTCAGAACTATCAGACTGCTGAGTATATCCATAAAGACTAGAGTGGCTGCTTCCATTAGGCCTGACTTGGGGTAACCTGTCACACCCTGACTTGTTGATTGACTGGACTCTTGGATGACCAGGACGTGGCTGGCTTGGAAGCACTTGATTGATTTTTAACTGACATTTACCAAAACTTTCACTATATTGCATACAAACCAATGAAATATATTTCTATCAATAATAATCAAGCTCCACAGACAGAGTGAGAAAAAGGCTACTTGAGAACATATTACAGTTTGATTTATGGATATTTACTTTGTATATGTTGACATGTGACAATGTGTATTCTAAGAGTGAGGAACCTTTAACTTTTCAAATCTCAACATCTACTGTCCTTAATTACAGTCTGAACACCCATATTTTTCTACAACTATGAAATCTCAATCTCTTAAAAAGGAAAAAAAATATTAAAAAATACTAATCTTAGGCATCAAAATTATAAAAACATAAAAATCAAATATGGCCAAGCCTATCAATAAATATGGATTCTCACTAGAAGAGAACAAATGTTATGCCCTTTCAAAATCTAACTCCAACCATGCTCTTCCTGCTTTCCAGGAGATATTATGCATGCTTGTACTACAATGCCTCCAGGAGATCGAGACCATCTAGGGATGCTCAAGAATCTTAAGCACAGGGGAAAAAATGTCTTTTTTTGAAAATAATCTAACTTTTCCCCTAGGCATTTATTTACCACTGAGTACTTTATCAGCATTTTGCAAACATCAACTAAAAATAAAGTTGGATTGTGTTTACTGTATTTGCCCTGTAGCATATCTCTTGCCCCTATTAAAATAATTTATCCATTACTCTTGGAGATGCAACTTTCAGTGGTATGCTAAAGCACTAATTGTTTCAATAGTAAGTATAGCTTCTGTCTTGCAACGCCATCCTTCATCTAATTCATTGCTACTTTTCACAAACTTCGTTTACCTGTCAATATTTTTAAATTATCTGATTTATGCAGGAAATGTTTATAACTGTATGGGCCTCTGAGAATTATAATCCACTGCAGTTTCTGTTACCTATCATTATCATTCCAAATTATAATGATATCAATAACAATTACAGCCCAAAGCATGAATTGCTGCATTTGATATTACTTAAATTATTCAATTACTTCCATGATATGTCCCATTTCCTCTTCCTTTCCAGGAATTTTTGAATTATTTATGTTGCTTTCGTTCATTCTCACATTTGAAATCTCAGTATAACCTAACGCTCACTGTTTGCTATAAATATTGGACAAAATGCAGTACTAAGCCAATAATTATACCTTCTGCTATCTGCACACCATCTCCAGAATCTGTTCTTTTGTAGATTGTACAAATATAGTGTCATTGCTTGGCCTGCTTGCAACCAAAAATAAGTCACTGTGATCAATGGAATATTAGTTCAAAGGATTTAAATATGTTTTTACAGAGGCAGAGACATTCTAAGCAGAGGGGCAGCTGCACTACTAGAGTAGCGTTGCCAAGAAACACAAAAAGGTGCCTGTTACAACACTTTAAGAAGTCCTACTATTACAGCCATCTCAGTGCCTGGAGTGTGGGGCAGCATGACTATTCTCTTTAGCATGACCTTTTTGAGGGATGTTACATTGAATTCCTTGGCTTTGCAATAGCTGTCTCTAGCAGATTTTTTAATATGTTGGGTAATTTCTGGTATATTTAGTAAGCTTTTAGGAACTATTATTGTTCTATGGGCTTTCTATGTGAAGCTTTCATCCTTAAAATATATGTACGCTGCTGAAGGAGAATTTTGTAGTGACTTATAGGTACTCCCACACAGTGGTGTTGATAAGCACTGTGGGTGCAGGGGCAAGGTAGGAAGGAGCCTGGTTCTCTGCCCTGGAAAGAATAAGACAAATGGTAAAAGGGGCAGGTTCAGACCTGGTGCCCTCCCCACCCCCGCTCCTTCTGATCTGCCTGCGGAGGGGCGCACAGGACTTCATGGTGTTTCAAAGAGCTTTGGCTGCAGTGATGGGTGGAGCTCTGGGCCCCTATGAAATTCCAGGCCACACGCTGTTTATAGATTTCAGAAAGAGAACAACACACAAGTCTTGGCCTTTAGGCAAACTGGCTTGTTAGGAGCATGACACTGTATGGGAGCAGAGCATTCAGCTTAAGAAACCCCTCAGTAACAAGGGAGTAGGACCTGGGTCTCTGCCGAAAGACAGATGATGGCTGAAGGCTCGAGATCTGACTAGGAATGTCTGGAGTGTACCAAAAAGAGGAGGTATGAGTGCAGATATTTTAAAACTGTGTAAGGGACATCAACATGGACATTAGAATCACCAAGGACAGTAGTGGGACCTTGTGAGGAAGAGGAGACCCTGGAGTAAAACTGAAAAGGGTAAAGAGGAAGGAAGCCAGTTACAAAGGAAAGTTGTGGGGAGGTGATGTTTACATGAAAGAAGAAACAAAGGGAATGCTGATGGAGGAAGGTGAAGGAGAGAGAGAAAAAGCCAAATGCTGAAAGAAGCCAAGAAGGTGTCAGACACCTCAGCATATTCAAGAGAGTTGATATTTGGTGGGAAGTGTAAAACAAAGCAGGCCTTTGTAAGAGATAGTCACTATAGAGTGGTTTCAGAGATGGGTACCCAGGTCTCATTGAGTACCTGGAAATGCAGGGAGTATCATAACACACCTGTTATTTCAAATTTTTTTTTGAAATAATGGGTACACTATTTTGGCATCCCTAAACAACTCATTGCCAGAGGAGTAAGGGATGCCTCAAGATAGTGCAGTATTTTAACATTTGATACAATGTAGACAGTCCCAAATGCTGAAATGGATTATTTCAAAATAAACTTGAAATAGGATACACAATTTCCGTAGTACAAGCTGCATATCTTATTTTGAGTTTAAAGCACAGTGTAGCTGTAGCCCTAGAGATTAAAACACATCCCCAGAACATGGTAAGGCAGGCTCTTTCCCCCACTGGATATAAACTGTGGGGCACATGTCTTTTTCAGAGACAAACGGTCAAGAAACATGGTACTAAGAGCAGCATCAAGGCTATAGAGTGAAAATCCAGTGAATGCAGTATGAGGCTGCAAATTCTTGGTTCCATGAAATAGATTCTTTCTTGGTGGACCACAGGGTATGAGTCAGTAAATGGGTCAGAATTTTAGTGGTAAAGGGGTCTGAGGCAGATTTATTTCAAAATATTTAGTAAGCTCTTTAAAGCGTCAGCTGAATGGTGATTTTTTTATATATATATATATATATATATATATACACACACACACACACACACACATAATTATTTCAATATTTTTACATACATGCCTAGAAGCCCAAACATTTTTGCGTCTGTGCAACACACACACATTAATTATTGAGTTATATATTTATCAAGATCATTAATATGATTACTCACAGACGAGGGACTTATGCATGAGGATTTACTCTCCAATAGCAGGCACAGCCTAGAGGAAAAACACAAGGGTCTTAATGAAGTTCCTGAGGGAGACACACAATAGAAGATCATCCACTTGCCCTTTGCATTCTCTTTCCCTCTCTTTTAATCATGACTTCAGGAAATCTCAAATGAGAAAAACAATGCATGCTGTGAGATGAGTAATTTAGCCATGTGTCATGTTTTTCACTTTGATTTGATTGACTCTGATCCCTCAAATAAACATCAGAACCATGGAGTGAGTAAAGCATGCTTGACCACAGAACATAAAACATGGTGAGTAACAAGTTCATTTCATCTGCCTCTGTGTTGTCCACCAAACCTCATGAGGATGGCCATTGAGTTGTAAAACATGCTCTCTGCAGTAGCCCAACAGACGCTACCAGGGAGGAGAAATATCATTCAATTTATGCCTGAATGATTATCTGTGAAGAAAGTAATTAAACAGAAGGATGATAGGAATCAAGGGGGCACTCAGTGTCTGACACCTGTTCAGAGGAGTCTTATGTTTAGAGTGTTTATATCCAGAGACCTTTTAAGGAGGTTAGCAAAACTTCTCAAGCACCTGCAGCTAAAATTAACATAATTGCTCCTTGATACTTCTATTAGTCAGGTAAAAAGGGAAACTTCTATTCATAAATATTTTGTGAAAACTACTGCATCTGCCTTATACTATTCTTTCACTGTGTAGGATAGGTGATTTGCACCAAATGTGACCGGCAATTTTTACACTCATAGGGTTGGTCTAGTCCTGGAAAAATGGTTGAGCTTAGCAAAGTCATTGAAAAGGGCTTAGTGATTTTACGTTTCAGCTGACCGCAACAGGTATGTTGATAATTAGATGTCTCAAGAACAATAAATGCATAACAGACATTATTTCACTTTTGGAGCCTTTCCCTACTCTGCACCTTGATGGGTGGGGGACCCTTCACACCTGTCTCTCTTTGGCCTCAGGACTTAATGCCATTAGGGAAGCAACGCTGGGTGCTGTTTGCCAAGCCTGGAAAGGCTGACTCACTTATCCAGCAGAACTTGGATTTGAGTCTGTGCTTTCTTGGCTGATCTACCATGCCTGTATGGGACAGAGAAATTGGCAGGGAGACACTGCAGCCAAGGCTTTGATAGGTGTTGAACACTGAAGCTGTGGCCACAATAGCCCCTCCTTTTGGAAGGGCTATGGTAACGTGGCTCTTTGGAATATGCCAACGAGGCACTGCCACAAGATGCAACGCCTCATTAGCATAATGGCAGCCATGAGTGCTTCGAAAGTGCTGGTTTCAAAACACATGTAGCCCATGTAGGCAGGGACCTTTTGAAATGACCCCCCTGAAAGCCCCTTCTTCCCAAAATCAGATGGGAAGAAGGGGCTTTTGAAATCAGGGGGCCATTTTGAAAGGCCCCCAGCTACATGGGTGGTGTGTGTTTCAAAATCAGCAGTTTTGAAGCAAGTGCAGCTGCCATTATGCTAATGATGTGTTGGATATTCCAGGAAACACTTCATTAGCATATTCCAAAGTGCCATATTACCATTGCCCTTCCAAAAGAAGGGGCTAGTGTGGCCACAGCCTGAGATGTTAAGTGACCCAGGCTGGGGGAGAAACACCAAGAAGGGAGAATACTACTACCACTGCCTCAGAATATTGGAAAAGTTAAAATAGGAGTGAGGGCAAGAGCGAAAGTAATCATTATTTTCTGTTTGCTCTTGAGGTACACAGTTTGGTCGCAAACAGAACATAGGGGTGAGCGGTCAGACTTTGCGGTGCCAAAATAACGTCTCCCTACACATCAAAGAGAAGAAACCAGCTCAAATGTCCATAAGATTGGGAGGCACTTGGCTGGTAGGAAAGATGTATAGTACATAAAAGATAACATGTTCAATTTGATAATGCAAAACCAAAGCTACTTGATCAATACTGGTGAATATCAGTGACAAAGCTGCGTGAAGTGACCAGTTACCATTTTTCAGTCCAAGACTTTGCAAAGTGGGTCTAAGGTGAATTTTCGATGTTGCTGTGAGAGAACAGAGTTCTGAGCAGAAAAATAATGACCTGAGGTGCAATGGGCAAATAGCAAATTTATTTCGTCATTACTTTCAAAATTAGTTTCTTCCTTAAAAGAGCAAACAAGACACTGTGTGGGGAAGTGATAGTCTGTTTTATTTTTGCATGAGGGCTGGGAAGTTGTTATTTTTATTTCTATTTATACCTTGGAGCCCCAGTCATGGAAAGACTCCATGTGAGTCTAAGACAAGAGACAATGGGCAGATGCCAATGGGAAGCTTAAGGTTCTTTAATATTTAGCAAAAGGTATATGCAGCCACTCAGAAGTGCTTTGATTACCACCCACCTGATTGGCAGAGTGCCCACAGCCAGGTTTTTGTTTCTCCTGGTGGTGCGCATTGACTGATGCCTTCCTGAATATAAAAATTTATTCTGCACATGGGTAGAAAAGATTAGAGGGAACATTGATTGACACATAAAACCTGTACTGAATTAGACCTTCAGCATCTCATTTCTCTATCTATTAATTTTAATGCCACTTTCCTGTTTCACAGGAGAATTTGAAGATACATTGGTTAATATCCGTGGAGCCTCAGACAGAATGGTGATGAATGCCGTAAGAAAGTCCATTCAATGATGTGAATAGGACTGTAGCAAAGTCATTGAAAAAGGTTGTTTATATACAACTGTCATTAATGATTGCATACATGGTGAAGCACCAGCTCTGTGCTTTCTGCTGCAGAAAACATGTCCGATGACATTTAGTTCCCAGCTTTTTCTAATCAGTTTAGTATTGTATCCATTAACATCAACTAAAATGACCAGTAGAGCTGTGAATGAAAAAACTTTACCATCCTTTCCCCTCTTCAGGGTTCAGAGCCCAAGGGAGAACTTCAAACTGCTTTCTACACAGCCATTTTTAGAATGCTAACCTGAGATCCATGAACCCACGTGTTTGAGAGAGCCCAAAAATTATGTGCAGATACACATTTTGCAAACAAATTCCCAGCCAGCTCTACTGGCCAGGCACCTGTCAGCCAAAAATATAGAACCCAAGACTGCCATCCTGCAACTACTCGCATGTAAGTATCCTATTACATTCATGCATAAGTGTTCACAAAAATGAGCTCTAACTCAGGCAAAATACTATGACTGGATCTTATAGCATTAAAGCAGATGGAAGCTCTCCCACTGACTGTAGTGGTTGCCAGATAAAACTCAAGTTAAAGAGCTCAAGTGTGGGGTGAGATAACAAATTCATGGTTCATAGATTTTGTTTCCTAAGTTCAAATAATTTCTTCATAGGGAAACTGAAGTAATAAAGGATCTTTTCTCTATTTGATATGGACTGTTAAATTTTAAGGATTGGATTCAAAAGTGCTCAGCATGGGCCTAACTCAACTTATATTAAAGTCTGCTATGCAACTTACAGTGACTACATTGGAGCCAAGTTAGGCCTAGGAAAAGTGTTTGAAAATCCCCTCTCAGATTTGTTTAGCATTTTAGCTGATTTAACTCTGCTTTTGTGAGATGAAGTGGTTCCTAGACATTAAGTTGCTGAATTTGGCACACTTCGTATTCCTGTTATATGAGAAATATTACATAACAGTATTTAATATTTGTACTTCCTGTTTTCATTCTTGTCATCTCACCGGCAAATGATACTTTCTTTTGTGGGAATCTTTCTCTTAACTGCTGACTCTTGTACAGCCCACACAAAAATACATATGCACACTTCATTTAAAAATAACAAACTACAACTTTGAGGCTATGCCTTGACACTTGAGTGTTGCACAGATGTCTATTTTTTCTCTTCTCTTCTGAAAGTAAGTGTTTTGCAAACTATACTGAATAAATAAGTGAGAATTTGATGTTTTCCTAATGGAGAAGTCTGAGTTCCATTTTTTTTCTTAACCGTTATATTACAGAAATGGTTGACTATCACGGGAAGTCAGTACTGTAAGATCAAGGCCTAGGACACTTAGAATAAGTGTTCACCGGTGCTAGACTGTACTTGGCAATATAATTTCTACTACACTTTAAAAACCTTCTTTAAAAAAAGGACTTAAATACTTCCCATTATTCCCAATACTGCCACCCCTTGCCCACCTCTTTATAACCATCCTTGGTAGTTATTAATGGCAGGCCTTTCTGAATTATCACTTTCTAACTTTGGACCTATTTCTTTTTGCTATTTTCTTAATCAATCAGTCCTTCCAGTCATCAAAGGACCCCATTTCACCCTTTCCTCTACACCTTCCATTTTCTCTACATCTTTCAGGTAACATGTTGCTAATCAAATAAACAGAATCACAAAAGGTGAAAATTCTTGCATCTTCTGAGGACCAGTACAAAACCCACTTTTCTCTTTAGCACTGAAGTCCTTTTGTGAGAACAAAAGTTTACACTTGTGATTAAGCAGATACAGACAGATTTTGCACCAAGACCATCATACTTTGTCAGAGTAAGAGATAAAATATGGTCTTAACTATAACAAAAGAAAAACAAATCTCTTGACAAGAAAATAAAAAAAATAAGTTTTTCCTTGAAAAACAGATATTGTCAATAATTTACTGCTTGGGGAGCAACATCCTTGCAGAAAGGATCTGCTTCCATAGAGACAATGCATACAATAGCATTCAACCAGTCACTGCATGCAAGGCCATCTTACAAATCATGCTGTCTATGTTCAAAGGTTTAAAAGGTCATTTTAGATAATCACACAGCTCTGACAGTCTGCATCTTCTTGGCTTTGCATACAATTATTTATTGTCTGTATTAGAACACTAGAGGGGATTGTGGCCCTGCATGATTTACTTAAGGACATACAATAAGACTACAGTAGAGACCGGAATTGTGTCTTAGCTCTTCTGAGTTCCAGTAAAGCATTTTATTTATTACTTATCTTGCAGTGCTGCCTCAGTGCTCCATCCAAGGCTGGGACTCTCTTATGTAAGTCACAATGCAAACATGGAATGAGAGTGAAGCTCACAATATAAACAGATATGACAGACAATGGCTATGTCTACACTAGCCCCAAACTTCGAAATGGCCACGCAAATGGCCATTTCAAAGTTTACTAATGAAGCGCTGAAATGCATATTCAGCGCTTCATTAGCATGCGGGCGGCAGCGGCGCTTCGAAATTGATGCGCCTCACTGCCCCACGGCTCATCCCGACGGGGCTCCTTTTCGAAAGGACCCCGCCTACTTCGAAGTCCCCTTATTCCCAGGAGCTGTATGTATTTCAGCGCTTCATTAGTAAACTTCGAAATGGTCATTTGAATGGCCATTTTGAAGTTTTTGGCTAGTGTAGACACGGCCAATGTGTGAAAGGAAGAAAAGGCACAGAGAGGTGAGTGGGTTTTCCCAAGTTCATAGAGCAAGACAGGGGGAGAACTGGGAATAGAACCTGCAGCTCCAGACTCTCAGTCCAGTTCCCTGTTCTACAGGCTCCACAACTAAGAACCCCTGTCAGCTGTAGTCAGACATAGGAGCAGAACAATGTTTCTTATGTAATCTGCTATGTTGGCTGACAAAATCTCCAGCCAGGAGAATGAGCTATCAACCCAGTAAATTTAATAACAGGGAAAGGGGAGGGAAATCATTAAAAGTGTCTGTGAAATTTGTTATATGCATGTTCGGTTCTTTTTCTTAAAAGTCAATCTGCTCAGGGATAAGGAACAATATTTGAGTCCTGCCTTGTGGGTGGAGCTGGAGCAAGTGTTACTTCATGTGCAAACCTCTCTTACCTATCAATCTGTGATCAGACCACCATAAGTCAAGCCTATCTTCTAATACTCTCATATCTGAACTCATTTTACACATCTTTGAAGTGTTTGTTCTCAGCTTTGATGTTCATGCAATAGCTGCACATTATCCTGAATTTCAAGTTTTAAATTACACAGAGATGTTCGTTACCCATGAGCTATAGGAGAAAATTGCTCTGTAAAGTTTTGTCCTTGACAAAGCTGAATAGTACTAGAGAAATAAAAACATGATGTTGAAAAAGTTCCATCCAATCATCCTCTGTTTTAGCAAACTTCAGTGTAGTACGTAGGAGCAGAACTGTCAGAAGGAGATTAAGAAAAAAAGTTGATTCGAGTGCTCAGGAGTACATGATGTCTTACCAGACTGGATCTCCTCCTCTGCAGCTGCCTTCTCCTCCCTGCCTTCACCAACCACTGAGGACATTATCTTTAGGAGACTGAAATATAATAACACAGGAAGGAAACTTTTGGCTCTTTATGCTTACACCATGCCCCAGACTACACAAAAACAGCACAAAAATATTCCTCATTGTCGGGGTAAGTAAGTAACTAGGCAAAATTAAGTCCGGGCAGCCACCACGTGCGAGGAATTTCCTGAGACTGCTGTTACGTATACACCCCTCACCCAAGTAAAGCACATATATTAAATTTAAAAACCAGTTCTACCTCATTTCACATGATTCAGAATCAGTCTGTGTCTGTCACTCTCAGTACTTATGCATATTCTTCCACCACCACTTGAAAGGAAGGATCTACTGGTGATCATTTTGGCTATGTCTAGATTACATCAATTTTACAACAGAAGATTTTGTCAGAAGATAATGGCCAACCAGAAGCACAGCAGACAGGGCTGCCGGCATCCCGGAAGCCCTGCCTATCGACAGAGCCCAGAATGTCCAGATCAGTTTTCTGTTGACAGAGGCATTGTGCCTAATGGTGAGTGGGATATGGCTGTCAACAAAAAATTCTGTGTTTTGTCAATTTACTGTCAACAGAATGCCTTGGGAATCTGAACACTTCCTGGCTATGTCTACGCTAGCACCAGAACTTTGAAAGGGGCATGATAATGAACCTAATCAAAATATGCTAATGATGTGATGCCATGAATATGCAGTGCCTCATTAGCATAATGGCAGTTGCAGCACTTCAAATGTGCCGCTTTCAACCTCATGTGGCTTGGGTACATGGGTTCTTTTCGAAAGGGCCCCACAACACTTCAAAATCCCCTTATTCTTATAACCAAATAGGTATGAACCTGAACCCCATGAACCAGGCACCTGCACATGCATGCAAGGCACCATGTTCCAGCCAGTCTGTCCATGCAGCTGCAGGGCATGGGCACCGGCCTGCCTCCAGCCTCGCCAGAGGCTGAAAAGTTCCCAGGACCCTTCATGGAAGGCTGACTGCCCCTAATACAGCTGCAGGTGGGCCAGCCACATGGACAAGGGCCTGACCCCAGACACACCACTAGGTCTTGTGACCCTCCACTTGCAGCCATGCCTGCAGGACACAGGCAGCACCTGAACCTGTGGACAGAACCTCAAGCTGCATGGGTGTGTAGGTGGAGGGCCCCAGGGTCTGTGTGGAGGGAAGGACATTCTGTCTCTCCTCCTTGTCTCTCTTCCAGCTGGACCATGAGAGGACCAGGCTGGCCCCATCTCTCCATCAGGTCCAGACAGTTGCCGGGAGGAAGCAGAGCCAGAGCTGAGCTTGCCCTTAGGTCTACTGGCACTGGGATGCAGTGCAGCTCCACGGTGGTGCAGGCAGCCCCATGGACAGAGGTCCCATTTCTAGGCAGAGAAGGAATAGGGAGGCTTCAGGTGGGTCTCTGATATAATGCAAAAGCAGCTGTGGGCTGATGATGTGCAGTGGGCAATGGACTGTGAGAGACAGGTGAGGACATGGGACCAGCTGATGTTCCACCTACACACCACCACTGCTATCTAGTTGGACCAGCTGGCTCAGCCACCCATGCCTGCTGCCCCTACTCTCCCTACCATCCCAATCCTCCCTTCCTCTTCCCCCATGTCCCCTGCCACTGCTCCCCTGCTCCAACCACTGCTTGCACTCCTCTTGCTCCTGCTGCCCTTCTCTAGGCCATTCTGGACCTCACCCAATGGATCCTGTCTTTGGCCACATACCCAGGGCCCCCCTCCCTCCACTGATCCTGACCCCCCTGCCCGCATACCCCCCACAGCAGAGCCTGACCCTGACACAGGCTCTCCCCAGACATACCTCCCTGTGCCACCAGCCCCAACCTCACCCTGATGGGTACTGCAAACCTGTGCAGGGAAGGGATCCCATGCCTGGGGCTGCTTAGTGTCCCACTCCCTTGGGGTCATGTCCCCCCACCCCCTCCTTAGACTGAGGTCTGCTACCCCAGTCCCAAGGCCCAACCACATTGTACATAGTTCGGCCCCACTGCACATTGTAAATAATTAAGGTTCATGGGTCTCTGCATACATGTTCATCTGTTAAAATTTACAATTTATTTGTTCACAACCTCCATGTCCCTTGTTGTTGCAATGTGATGGGACACACTTGGGGATCGGGTGTGGAAGCAGACCTGAAACCCCTGCAGGGGTTGTCCCTCTGTGGGGGAAAGTTATTACCAAATCACTCCCTCAGAGCCTCACACATCTGCAGCCCATCATGCTGGGCCTGGCTGATTGGTGCTGCACCCAGCTCCTAATAGATGCAGCCAGTGGGTGGGACCCCGGTGGAAGCAGGACCTCCCCTTTTCACTCCAGAAGGTTGTGGAGGCCGCAGTATGCCCCCACAATTCAGTGTACTCTACCATCCCCCACATCAAGGTGTGTCAGTAAACATTGAAAGCAAGCCTTTAGACAGCCAAATGCACACTCCATGTGCATGCAGGCCTGGCTGAGGCATGCATTAAAGAGTTCTTGGGTGGGATCCAGGTGTCCAGTATAGGGTCGCATGAACCAGGGCACGAGGGATAGCTGGTGTCCCCTACCATACACAGAGGCATGGCCATGTCCCCATTGGCCAACCCCCAGCAGGAGACAAAGGTGCTTGCCTCCATCCTCCAGAAGAGGCAAGAGCTGCAGAACACCCTGATGTCACATGCCTAACCAGCACACCTTACATAGGTGTCAACAAAATGTCCACAGTGTTCGACCATCATGGTAGAGTGGTATCCCTTTCTGTTGACAGATGGTGCTGCACTTTGGTCTGGGGCACAGATGGGGACATGGATCCCATTGACAGCCCCAAAACAATTGGGGAACTCCACCTCATCAAAACCAAGCCCTTTGAGCTTCCCTATGCAGCAGAGTTGCATACTGGTGGGACAGCACAGCCCCCTAGGGATGGGGTTCCTCCCTTCCCATTTCCTCCCTTGCACCTCTGCCCCTGCTCCCTGAAGCCCAGGAGTGCCTTACCTGCATGATGACAGCACTGACAGTGGTTTTCCCCATGCCAAACTGATTCCCAGTGGATTGGTAGCTGTCAGGGGTAGCCAGCTTCCAGATAGTGATGGCAACCCTATTCACCAGGGGGATGGCAGGCCACAGGTGGATGTCCTCCTTGGCAAAGGGTGGGAGTAAGCCAGGCACACAGCTCCAGAAAGGTATCCTTCTGCATACAGAGATTCTGGAGCCAGTGTTGTTTGTCCCACTTACCCATCACCAGATGGTCCCACCAGTCTGAGGTGTGTCACCAGACACACCTGATAAGCCATGGGCACAGGTGCCAGTGACTCAACGCAGCAGTTAGGATGCTGTTTTCCTCAGGAGAGGTGTCAGGCTTATCCCTCCATTGGAGGAGGAGAAGGACAGTGGGGATGCAGCAGCAATGTGTGCAGCCAAGTCCAGCCCGGGGGCTAGTATGGCAGCATGGCTCCGTGGAGAGGTCAAAATCTCTGTCAGGAAGACAGGGAGCCCTTCACTAGCTTTGTGGTCCCTCCAAGAGGTATGCAAGCCTCAGCACGAACAGGGAACATGGTCGAGGGGGTGCCCCTTAAGGGCGAGTAGGGCTGTTGCTCCAGGAAGGGCTTGGCATCCATGTGACCCTGGCTTCCAGGTCACCATGACCAGCTATGTTGACAGAGGGGTTGAGGTGTGTGGATGCTCTGTTGACAGAGTGTGTGAACAAAACAAGCCTCTATTGGGTGTAGAGGCATTCTGTCGACGGAGGTTCTGTTGGGCAATATGTCCCAACAGTAACTTCTGTCAACAAAAGCCTATACTGTAGACCCAGCCCAGGAGTTCCTCTAAAGTGAAAGAGCCTTTGTGTTCCAATCTGTAGTATATGCCAGGCTGAAGCATCTCTATAGGGCAGTCATCCATCACTGTATCCCATGTATTGACTGAGGAAGCTCGAGATGCTAATAAAGATGAATTCTATTAGCAGCTTGCAGTGGCAATGGCAATCTGTTCTGCCACAAAATGAATTTGTTACACTCTGGGTTATGAATGCAGCACTCAAATGTCCAAAAACTGTCTTCAAAAGTATTCTGAAGCCCCATTTTCTTCTGAACAGTAAGTGGCATCTTTGTGATATTATTCTCCCTTTGTGCTTATCACAACTTTACCAGCACTGGCAATTGATTTAGGCATGTTAGAACTCTGATGAGAAAACTGAATATCTAAGGGCAGCCAGATGAAGGAAGATGGGTAGTTCATTGGTCAAGAATCACAGTATAGCAAGGTCATACCTGGTCTTTAGAAGTTCAGAAACTGGTAAATACTGGCCATAGTTTCCTTATTACTAAAGTGGCAACTGCTCCAATTTTAACATAAGAATTCACCTGACATGGCATAAGATGCAATATATAAGTGAAAATTCAAGTCCTTGGTCACAGTGAAAAACATATTTGATGCACTCAGGGCCCTGTTGGATGACATAGAATTAGCCTGCATAGTAATATGCATGAGGACCAAAAATGCTCCAGATGCAATTCCAGAAGCAAAATGTTACAACTGTTATCCTGGGACATGTGCAGAGTCCTTTCATATTTGCAAAAGAAGACTGAAGACAGACAATGCTATGAGTTTACCAAGGGTAAAGGTTTACAAGGTAATTTCCTAGTGAGAGCAAAAGTGAACAGTGAATTTTATTTTGAGAACATGGCAAAAGAGGGAGAAAAGGCAGTAAGATCCAATCAGTTATGAACAGCATTCAAAGGTATTCAGTCAACTTAAAGTCAAAACAGGACTTTGCACAGCATCCACGTGGATAAACAAGGCTGGTAGTAAAACCCAAAAAATAGTCTTGCAAAGAAGGAACAAATATTCTCTGTGGAAGTGACCATCCTGAAGACACTAATGTCCAGATCTGTATGCATTAGCCAAAGATCTCACACCATGAAACTTGCGTAGATACATATATACTGGCAAAGGTTCACACCGTTATAAAGAAACTGAAGAATGTGTGTGCTGCCAGACCTAATGGCACACTACCTCAACTTCTCAGAGCACCATAAAGCCCATGAGCACAGCACTACACCAACTGTTTGTCTGGATTATTGGGAAGGTACAAGCAGAATGGGAGGAAGGGATAAAGTTGTGTGCTTGAAAAATGCAATCTAAAGCAAAATGGTGAGCCCAATTTCTCCATAATAATTAATGGAAATGGGGTTGTGTTCCGGGGACCTTTTTTACTTAGGAAAATAAGCACAAATAATTAAAATATGAAAAAATGGCATAGTCATTAACACAGCTATAAGTTCTTTGGACACCGAGAAGTTCTATTAAGAAATATAAAAAAGAGTAAACAAGCAAAAATTAAGACAAAAAACAAAGGGAACATGCTTGATGGGGAAAAGAATAAACTAATGTGTAGTATCCAGTAATGTATAATGCAAGGCAGTCCACATACTGTAAAATTATTTTCCTATGTACACAGTGTTCAGATAGTTATTCGTAATCAGAAGAATTGGCTGGGATTTTTTCTACTCAGAAATGTAAGAGTTAACTTTGTTCTGGAATCTTTTTATTGGTCAAGATGAATTTTCTACTGGAGGCAGAAAAAGAGTTGAATTTCTGTAGAAATTAGTTCCCTACGTCCCAAGCAAATGCCCTAACCACTGGGCTATTCTAATCCAAGTCCCACCACTGAGCTGTTGTCTAATTTTTGGGGTATGGCAAGGAATATTTTCTGCCACTCACAAAAGAACAAAAAATCAAGAATGACAAATTTCAAAAACGAAAAGACTTTAGCAAAATTTACCTTATTTTTTAGGAATTCCTAATAATTAGCGATGCACTGAGCTATTTGCTGTAACATTTTGTTCTGAAGCAAGCCAGTAAGAGGTCAATAAGTTACCAAAGAACACACTGCCCACAAAAAATTATGTAAAACACTGTAGATTTTTATTTCTCTAAACAATTTCCATTAAATATACTCACAGTCAGAACACAATCAGAAACTTGAAACTGAAACTTGAAGCTTTTCGAAACATAAAGAGGGTTGTGAGACATTTGTTTTGTATCCTTGAATCCAAGCCTACACTTCTGTTTTAGGTTTCATGTTGAATTGAACATCAGAAAAGAGTTGTTTTGTGACCCTCTTTCAGATGCAACTAGCAACCCATGACAACAGCTCACACGATTTTCATATCACTGATTCCAAACCTAACTGTTATCCCTGATTCAGTTTCAAGTCTGACCCTTAAAGTGAGTGCAGATGCAGGTGTGAACATCACCATTTTAAACTTCCTTCATAATAGTGTAAAACATTACATTTGCTACAGTAACACATATACCACCATTCATTGTAAAGCACTTGAAAATTATGCATATATAGGTCCAGCACAAAGCATCTACCTCTGACTTAGTACTTATCAGAAGTTTACTGTTATTCCTACATTAACTAGAGATTCATGTTCAATATTATTTCTGTATTTCACAACAGGAAACTGATTTTGTCATTGGGAATAGAGAAGGGCTGCGTTTGATTGTTACACTACTGACTGACGGTGAGACTGTACAACATTTTTGTGCATCATGTTATTCAACACTTTTGGTAGCTTACAGCCACAATCCTTGCAATGTTACTTCTACCAGAAATACACTTGCTTACTTCTACGACACTTATTTGCATGGGTACCATACCACAAATAGCATTCCTGTAAATAATTTTATTTCAAAAGAACAATATATCAACAGCAAAAAGACAATAATATTCTAATAATAGGAAATGCCCATGCCACTGTATACAATTCAAAAGGTTATTTTAATATTCATTTTGCTACAGTGTTGCTATTAACAAATGACCATTTTCTGACTTTTTCCTCAGAAAGACTATCCAAAAGACAAGACACAAACTAAGGAAACAACATGAGGTCAGAAAAAGTTTATAAAGAAAATGCTAGAATACCAGTTTCACTGCTAGACAGATCTTCTCATTGTTTTTTTTTAAATATGCATTGAAATACCATATGAGTCATCATCATCAAAATTTTTTTTTAAATAACACTTGAATTTAAAGATATTTTCTCTGTATGAAAATAGTACACAGAAAATCATTTTTTCCCCTTTAGGCTGCTGTTTACACTACTTAATTGTTGTTCCTCACAGTGATTGGCACTAATTATACATCATCACTCCTGGAAAGAGGCATGCCTTTCAACTGTCTTTAATTTAGCACCAAAAATCCTCCTTGTTCCTCCTCCATCTGATGTCTGCATTGTATAAAGTAGAAAATAATGTCAAACTTTGAAGTAACAGGGGTAGGGTTTCCTTTTCAAAGACCCTGCCACATGCACACACAGACACACAAACATTCACCTAACTGCACAGTCCTAATTACTTCTTTCAGAAAATGTTCCTTCATTTTATGAATATTAGCCCTGATTTCTGCTTGACAAAGTCTAGGAAAAAATATGCAACACTGCTAAACTATACATGAGCCAAGTATTTTTTTGGATAGAAAGATTAATTGGCAAATGTGCTGAGCATATTTTGGGGGTTTCAGTAATATCTAAATAAGTATATTGTCAATAGCATTATGCTGCAGTTAAACAAGCTTGCGTCAGTCATGCTATAATTTTCTGTACTGAAAGTCTTGGTTACTGGAGAGTCTGTTTTGCTCCTTAATGTTTTCATGGACACAGACTTGCAATCACAGAATCCCTAATCTTGCTCTGTAATCCACTAATTAAAAATTAAGTCAGGTACATAAAATTTAGTTGCTATAAAACAGGAAATATAGTTAACTTCTGGTTACAGTAACAGTATCCACAGAAACATGTGAGTAGAATGGGACCCTGATCTTGGATATGTTCAGACCCACCGACGTGGGGAGGAAGGCAAAGGGAACAGTTGCCCCGGGCCCAGCATTTCAAAGAGGCCCAGAAATCCAGCCGCTGCCCAGAAATCCAGCTGCTGCTCCAGGCCCCTTTGAAATGCTGCAGCAATGCTTTTCTGGCTGTGCACAGCTGTGATGGAGCGTTGCAAGGAGGCAGTGCCTGTGTCTTGGCAGCGCTGAATGTTAATTGGCCTTGACCCCACCCATTCTGCTCTTGTCTGCACCCATTCCATGGCATGGAGCCGGGTCCCCCTTCCACCTTACCCGGGGGCCCACGATGGCTGTCAGCACTGCTGTATGAGTCTATTATGCATCACTGCAGTATAAACAATACATAATAATAATGAGTGAAGGAGCACATAATTAATGTTATTTAATATATTATTTTGAGACACAATTGACGAGACTCTTTTGACGGACAGGTGGTTGATATAGATATTTAAATGAGTCCCTCAACAAGGAGGGCGTGAACCTCCTGTTCACAGATCCCAGGACCCAAGCAGAACCCTGCTGCAACCCCCAGGCAGGAGAGCGCCACCCCGGTACACCACGGACCCCACTTTAGCCACCTAGAGGGAAGTGGCTGACGCAGAGGACGAGACCAGGACAAGGGTTTGGTTAAAACAAAGTATCTAACATTTATTGAACTACACGAACAAACTTAAACAGTGACTATACTAAAATTAACTATGCCTAAAAACTTACAGGATACATTGTTCCCATATGCTGTCTTATGTTGAGTTTTATCTTTATTGTTCCGGAAAGCAAGCAAGTTAGGTAAGTAAAGGAATATAGGGAAAAGGGTTTAACAATCCCCATGAGGCTTCTTAATAGGGGAGGTTGAGAATGCTGTCCCTCACCTCCTCCCGGGGGCGGGGTGCTGACCCGCCCTGAATATGCTTTGACCCCGTGGGCCCTTAGGCTGTGACTCTTTTTGGCCGCCGCGGCCTCACGGTTGTCCAGCTATATAGTTTGGTCCTGGGGGCAGCTGCCTCTCTCCAGGCCAGTGAAGCCGGGGAGGTAAAACAGGATTTCAGAGTCCTTGTTTTACAATAACATTTGGGGAATTGACGGTAAAAGGGATAAGGGAGGACTTGCCTTCACCTGATTATCTTAACTGTTAATTAAATCTATACTTATCTAATGAAAATTAACAATAAACAACCATTAATTAAATGTGCTTTTTGTATAATAAATATTCAGCCTGGGGTTGTAGGCCTGGCCCTGAGGGTCAGGCCCCCAGACACTGCCCCTCCCCCATCGGGAAAAGGCACAGCAGAGGTGTGACCCCTACTCCCCCAATGGGGGTCCCAGTGTCCCAGACTAGTACAGTTAAATGTCAGTTCAGTTAGATAAATTACGTGCCCAGTAGTTTGATGTAATTTCAGTAAGTCATATTCGGTACAGAAAGTCATGTCCGGTGGGTTGTTTCAATCGGTGGGTTGCCAAAATGGCAGCACCGCAGGTGGGGTGGTGCCGCTGGAGGTGTGATGGCGGCCTCAGAGTTCTGTGACTGGGTACACAGTACCTGCCTTGCGGCAGGCCAGTTCGCCACCCAGTCACTTCCCCACTGAGGCCGCTTGCTGCTCGCTGGTGGTGCGGCTTGGGAGCACTGGAGCCGCAGTGGTGTGGCGGTGTCTCAGGGATTTCTAATCAGCTCTCAGTGATTTCTGCTCTTTTGCCTTTAAGGCTAGCCTCAGGGTTCAGTGGATGCTATAGCAGCCAACACTCCTCTGTGCTGGGGCACAGAGTCCTTGTCTGTGTCCCCAAGGGCCGCAGAATGGCAGGCGAGCCTCACTTATATTTACTGTTCTCATTAATAATTCATGATTCTATTTGAATATTCATGATCCAATCACCATGCAGGTGTGGTTTTCAATTAGGTCCTCCTGGGCATGGAAATTTCTGGAAGGTCTTACCTTCGCCCAATCAGAGGCCTTCAATTCAAATACCTGATTATGAATTATTCATGAGTTCAGGTTACCAGGGGAGCTAACTGTCAAAAAGTGACCGTTGGTAATGCTGCTAAATGGCAGCCTGTGACACTTTAGAACTTCACGTGTCTGCACTGATTTTACACAGCCAAAGGCATGTAATCCCTGGCCCACGGGGATGATTATGTCCAGGGATGTTAAAAAATCCTGACAACAATCACAAAGAGGATTCATAACATGTTACATCATTTACTTAGTTTAACTGCTGACACTTTAATCAAATTCTGCACAGAGTAATAACTCAAACTAGTTTCTTAGTTTCTCCCCTGATTTGCCTGAATCTTACAATGTCTCATAACATATTGTAATAATAATAAAGGACAAAATGTTGTTTCCTCTGATGAAAAAAATGGTGAAATTTGAAAGTAGCTCTGTAAAGAGTCCTGTGACGCCCAGCCCTTGGCCTAGGGCGGGCGGCAACCAAAAAGGGGGTTAGAACACCAGCCCTGCACTCAGTTCGGGGCGGTCAGCAGTTCACTGCCACAATACAATACAGGCCCAGCCCTCAGTCTAGGGCGGGGCAGCAGTCTTCAGTAGCAATATGATAGAGACGGCCGGCCCAGCCCTCAATTCAGGGCGGGGTAGCCGTTCGCAGTTGCAGTACAGTACCGGCCCAGCCCTCAGTCCAGGGTGGGGCAGCAGTTCACAATAGTAATCCAATTCCAGCCCAGCCCTCAGTCCAGGGCGGGCAGCAGTTCACAGGGGGGTTAGCCCAGGCCCAGCCCTCAGTTTGGGGCGGGGCACCAGCATAAGGGGTTAAGCACAGGCGCAGCGCAGGCTGGCCCGGTCAAGGAGCGGGTAGGGGGTGGCAGGCCCTCCCACTCCACTGCGACCTGGCCCGGGGCCCTGGGGGTCGCTCACACACGACCATGGCAGTGGGGATCCAGGCCGCAAGACATTGCCATGGGTTCGGGAGCGTTGTTCCCCGGGCCACTTCCTACCTCTACCTCTGCTGGTGGAAGGTCCCAGTCCACCTGGTCAGGGGGTCCCTCTAGGTTGGTTTCCTCCAGGTCGTCCACCTTCGGGGGCTCTGGCCAGTCGCCCATCTCAATGTCATTGGGATAGTTGGGCGGCGGTAGCACGGGGGACCCGAGGCGATCCTGGGCCTGAGGGCTGTAGGGGTCCCCCAGGACTTGGGGGCAGACCACTCCTGGGGCTTCTTCCAAGGCGGGGCATCTCCACTGGCGTGAAGGTCCTGGCAGGTCTGGGAAATCCGGGTAGTCCCCCTGGGGCATCTGGATCCAGGGTTGTCCAGGGCCTCTGGGGGCTTGCTCCTCCAGCCTGGCCGGGTGGTGACAGGCCCTCTGCCCTTGGTGCCGGGGAGCCCGTGCAGGCGCCTCCTCCCTGCCCGGAGGCCCAGCCTTTAATGAGCCCTGCGCCTCGCCCTGGGCTCTTCTAGCCCTGGGCTCCGCCCTCTGAGGGGCAGGCCTCTGGTATCCAAGCTCCAGGCCCGCCCACCAGGGCCTCTGCGCAGCCTCGTCTGCCTCTGAGTCTGCGGGAGGCCATACTGACTCACTACAAGCTCCAAAATGACAGAATAGATGGATGATGAGTATCTAAAGTAATTATGTGGGCTCCATTACCATCATATCTGTACACCTCAATTTAAAAAGTATATTAAGACAAAGATACAATAAAATGTTGTCTTGCTACATCATGTATTACTTACTGTTCATGATCAGATTAATATTCTAAGGACTTGAATAAAAATTCTGGCTTGCAAGGTGAGGAAGCTTCTTTCTCTGAATACACTAAAATGTGACCAAATTTCTAAATACCCATCCTCTTTCTAATACTTCTCCATTTCATTAGAAGGAGTGTGGATGTTTTACTATATCACTGTTTCACAGGAAGTGATGTCACATTCTGCCAGTAATGTGCAATACAAAGACTTGGTGCTAATTTTGATAAATTAATTTATTTTTATACTATTTGAAAAGTATATCTTTTCTGTATTATTTAGTAAACAGGACATGGAATGTATCAAAAATGGGATATTCTGTCAACTTTTTACTAAATTCCCACCAAAATCATCTAATCCCTCAATACAACCACCACACTTGCAAGTGTGTTTCCTTTTCCCAACAAATACAAGATCCTTATAATATTTACATTAAATATTTCTTGGCATAATTATAAAATGTGATCCAGGAACAGCTGTTCAAACTGATTAATCTCAGTACATTTCCATAGGAAAAAAAAATAGTCACTTTCACATTTCTGAAGGATAAATTCCTGATGATCAATGACAGTAACAAGGGAGAGCTGGTAATGCAAATTTTAAAAAATTGTACACAGTTACTTTAGTGATCTGAATGAATGTGGCATGTTTTATCTTACTATCTAAACATATTTTTGACCCTTATAATTACAAAAATGCAATATTTGACCTCCAAGTTTGTTTACATTTTACTCAGTGTTTGAATAGTCGGTCTAAAAGTTTCAGTGGAGAAGTTTCACACCCATGCTCTAAATTTTTATTCTATAAAAACCAAATTAGAACATAAGGATTACCATACCGGGTCAGAACAATGGTCTACTTTGCCTAGGATCTTGTCTTCCAACAGTGGCCAGTGCCAGATTCTTCAGAGTGAATGAACACACAAGGCCATAATCAAATTATCCACCCCAGTTTCTGGCAAACAATAGCCAGATTTTGAGGGGCCCAGTTCTGAATTTTTGAACACTTAGAATTGTCTACAATGTCTGTTTTCCCTCATTCCCCAAACCCTATAAACTACCTCCTAGAGTGATAACATAGAGTTGGTCACAAAAGCTATGTCTACATTAGAGAGTTTTGTCAACAGTAAATCGACAGAACGTGGCACTTTTGTCAACATCCTTCTGCCTCTCCCTCCCACGAGGCAGAATGCCTTTCTCAACAGAATCTGTTAACAAAAAATCTACTTGCACTCTTAGAGGGGCTTCTGTTGACAGACATATCTTCCAGGTCACCCAGCAGCCCTGTCTGCTGTGCTTCTGGTTGGCTGTTGTGTTGAGAGAGCAGCTGGGCAGTTTGGCTGCTCTCTCGACACAATGGATTGCTTTTTCAATCCACTTTGCTGTCTGGCCACAATCTGTTGACAGAAGTTTTGTTGGAAGATCTCTTCTGACAGTAACTTCTGTCAACAAACCTCTGTACTGTTCACTTAGTCAAAATGGATATATTTTGAAACAATTAAAAAATCAAATTTGGACCACATAACCTGCTTTTCCCTTAAGTAGCCAACTATTTGCTTTCTAGCTGTATGCTGTACTGAGAGATTTCTACATCGCAAATGAAATATTCTGTGCCAGAATTTGAAATATTCCCCAAAAATTGCATTTCAAAATAACACAATATAATCGCATCATTTTCAATTATATGCTGACATTTTGAAATAAATTTCCAAAATACTTGAAAATGGTGTGCTTATATTACTGATGTGGTTTTATCAGATTTTAAAAATTAAAATATGTGGAAGTTAGCAGAATTTATATCAGTAGATTTTTCAGTGCAGAATTCCCTCAAGAGTAATGGCATTCTGTGCGGTGCATTCTGGGTGTGGGCAGCATGGTGGGGAGTCTGGATGTGTGTGTGGGGGTTTAAAATCTGTTCCTAGGTGCTCATTGCAGGGGGACTGAGACTCTGCAAGGGGTGGGGAGGTGCGGCGAATGTGGTTAGGGATCAGTCTGTGTGTGAAGGGGTGTGGCTTAGTGGGAGGGAATCAGGGTACAGCTGGTTAGGGCTCAATGGGGTGGGTGTGCACCTATGGGATGTTCCTGATGCAGGTGATCTGAGTCAGCAGGGGTGGAAGACTGGGAGATTTGGTGGGGGGGTCTCCATGTAAGGACGCTCCTGATGCAGCAGAGGCTTATGGAGTGGGGTTCTAAGTATGCGGGTGGGGTCACTGTACAGGGAGCTGGTCTGCCATTCTGACCAATGTCTATGCATCCAGACCCCTCTGTATCATTTACTCTGAAGCTTCAACTCCTTACCCCACCCAGCAGCCCTGAGTTTCCTGAAGCCAGGAGACATTTGCAAAGCTCAACATGACCCAGACCTGGCTGCCCTATGCAGGAGAGGGGAAAGGCAAATGTGATTGTTGTCCTCCCCACTCACCCTCTGGGACTAAGGTCCCTGAGGGGCCCAGTCACCCCCAGACCCCTGTTAAACTTAACCTTCCTCACTGCCTACCTGACCAGACATGTCAGAACTACTGCTGGGAGGGGTGAATGAGCACTTGCTGGTGCAGGTTCTCTTTGCTCCCCCACAGGAACTATATTCTGCAACAAAGCAAAGGGATTCTTTTGGGAGGGTGTGCACAATTTCACCAGTATTTATCCATGTTTCCAACTAGCAGTACTATATGATTTCTCACTTCTTAGAGCAGATCTTCCTTACAACTCCCCTGCCAAAGCTTTGCAAATTATTTCTGCCTCTAGGCAGACTTACTTATTGTTCTCCAGCAAGCTTCACTCTACAGAGCAAGACATGTTCTTTCCCCTCAGTTTTCAGCTAACTTTTCTTTGTTTTTAGTTGAGGGCATCTTCTACTGCTGGAGGGATATTAATCATCAGAAAGGTATTTTCCAGGTTTACCAAGAGCATCAGATTTTGAATGCCAAAGTGGCAGACGTTTGGCTGAAGCAGCAGACCATCCACAGAAGTTTCTCATTTCAGAATTCAGTTTGGTACTGAATGAAACTATTTTTGCACATGGAGGTTGTCCTTTTCTTTTGAAGTTTCTGTTCCACTGAGAATCATCACTTACTTAAAATTGAAAAAATGGAATTCACAATGAAACTTATGGATCCAGCTGTGTGCAAGTCAACAGGGTTACATTTGCTTACATCAAGTCTCAGTCTGGAGCAATCTAAAAAGACATTGTTACAATAAGATTAAATTTATGAGAAAATATTTAATGCAAACACACTGATTGACTTTTTAAAGATTAGCTATTACATATTTAACCATAATCCTGTAACATTTGGATGTTATTATTCTCACTGTGATATTACAAAATATAATAATTTCCAGGTAAGCAGGAGAGTATGCATAATAACTTGTAACTATGTCCAGCATATTACTACTAATTATATGATTGCTATATATTTAATAAATAAAATGACATGTTTGAGAACCAATGTTTTCTTGAGGTTCTTACAGAGAATATAATTTGGCTTTTGCTATTCATTCTTTTTTCATAGATCTATACTGTAGCAATAGCAATTATAAAAATAATAGAGGACATAATACACCTCTCAGATATACGACTTCTAATATTATTTTATAAACAAAGAATTGTCAAGCCTTCATGCACATACCGAGGAACGGATTGTTCAAGATATACATCTGTGCTCCTGCCAGTTGGCTTCAGACTAAGGCAGTGGTCTCCAGCCTTTTTATTGAGTGGTCCTGTTTGCAGACCACCCAATCACACCCCAAATCATTCACAGGTCCCCATCAAAGCCAATTCTAGCTTTCTAGCTGCTACATACACTACATTAAATGAAAAAGGAAACCACAATATAGATTTTCAGACAGCAATTAGTAACATTATTGAAAGATATTTAATTGAAAAATAATGGTAACTTTGCAATTTATTTAAAACTTATTTTCTATGTTCATTTTTATTTCTCTTTTCTTTTTTTCACAGACCACCTGCAATACCATCACAGACCCTAGGTTGGGAATCACTGGCCTGAGGCTCTGTCTGAAATCAACATGAACCAGAAATCATCACAAAATTCAGAATCAAAATGGAAACTTTAAACCAGATCTAGCCAGTCTTAACTACTATCACTGGAGTGCACAGTGCAATTCAAGAAGGGTGGGGTAAATGAAAATGAAACGTCCCTTTACTGAGTAAGGACAATCAGCCTAAGAACTTTCAAATGATAAAGTCAGCCATTTCTGAGCTATGTAGGATCACAAAAAATTGCCTAAAATATCCTTCAAAATGCATCTGATTAAGTCAAAAGATTCCAGCAAGAAAAGGAGTACTCCATATATAACTTATATAATTAATCTTTAAATACAGAGTATCACATGGATGAAGGTTAAATGAAATACCTTCCGTCTCCTCTGTAAAGGAAAAGATGGGGCATTGAATGATCAACATCATGAAGGTGATTGAAAGGAATATGAATATTCATACTATAACAAGGATGACAGTTTTCATGAAAGCATCATAGACTGAGCTCATTCTTTATAAATGTCTTTGATGCTCGTTACACGTTTATGTTCTAAGATGGTTACTACACATTTGTGGTGAAATTTCCCTTTTTATTATTGTCATTATGAAAATAGTGATACATTTCAAGAATGATTATGCTCAGTATGTCCTTTAAATAAACAACAATTGTTGATTCTAGTAGTGATCTGATACAAGAGTTGGTTTATCTGAAGTTTAACGACAGCTACTTAATTACCTTATAGAATGTAATTGCACAATGCTTCAGGAAAGAATGCATTTAGAACATGTACAATAAAAATAAATGTCAAGAATTACTATGACTATGCTCAGTTAAACAGAACTCCCTCCCTTCTCTAACCCACTCCAAGTGCCACAAGCTGTAAGACCCAGCTGTTTGTAAACTGATGTTGTATAGGAGCTAGTGGAAGACAAGAACAATCCTTACCAGTATACGTTCTATGTTTTCATATCCACATAATTTACTGAATACACTCCTTAGGCTGAGAGCTTGTATGTGGATTTTTAGTCAGGAGTGATTTTATTTTTAATAGTCTAGTTGCAAAACCCTGGGGAAATTGATTCTATAAAAGAAACACTAATGTGACTAACAATTGTGAATCTTATCACATGCACCTATTACTGATCTATGTACTTCATTACATTTTCCCCCTAGAATCATATTCAAATATTTTGCTATTTTCTGGGGGACTCATTCCTCCAGAATTTAGTTCTCTACATAAGCTTAACATTCATAAGCATTTTAAAATTTCATGCCTAATACAAAAGTGCAAGCCTTGCACTTAGTTACTGCCATTGAGACAACAAAGAGCTATGATGTTTTCAGAAACTAAGGAAATTATCTTTTTTTCCGTTCAGATCAGCCACCGAACTCCTGTAGACATCAGAGCTACAAGTATCTCACAGAAGAGGAGGCAAGTAGCTGAAAGCATCCTGTTTCATAAATAACTTGATAAACATGTAATTTTGCCTGTTTTAATGATTCAGTGGTCATTTCATGGTATCACATGTTGTGAACCAGCAGCAGGGCCACTGATGGAGGGGTTGGGAGAGGGACACAAATAACGCAATTGCCTGCGGGCCTGATGTTTCAAGTGTGTCCAGAGCTCTGGCCACAGCTGTCACTACTTTGGTGGCAGTGACAGCCATAGTCCCAGTCCCATTGAAATGCTGAGGCAGTGTTGCTGTAGCTGCATGTAGCTATCAGGAAGTGGGGAGAGGCCAGAGCTACTGTGCGCATGGTGCTGAAGGCTGACTGCCCTTAGCCCCATCACACCCAGGCCTGGAGCTGGACTCCACTTCTGCCTTGCCCTAGGGCCCACAGTACCTGTCAGCACCACTGACCAGCAAAAATAGACAGTAATGATATCCACCACTGGAAAATGCTGAATTCTAGATTCCAAAGGAATGCTGTTAGCACTTCCCAGTTTCAGTAGCCTGCAATATCATAACTTGAAAATGAGCTATTATGATCTTACTATTAATTGTCCTCTGCCTGTAAAGACCAAGGGTGGCCAATGAGCCAGCCAAAGTTGTCTTGCAAGGAAGGTTGCAAGACAATATGCTTAGTAAAGAATTACAGACAGGGGAAGAATGGAAGCAGAAAACATGAACAAATTCAGCAACATTAAAAATAAGCAGTTCCATATTGCAGTCACACCACTTTGTGTACCATGTCATATTTTCCTCAAGGAGAGAGTTCTTGTTTGAGAACGTAATGCTTTCAGCATAAGGGTATTTGAACAGAGTTTCTTCGTAAATGTTGATATCAAACTTCTTAATTAAAAATTTGTACAGTACCTAACATAGTGAGGCTCTGATCTGGATGTAGCCTCTGGGAACTATCACAATATTAAATAAATATTAATATAGAATGAGAGTTCTTTTGTGATTTTCCCCTTAGAACTTTCCCAGTACAAACAACCTGTTCTGGATCTTCTGATTTAATGATAGGGCAATTGCTTTCAATTTTTTTTTAAATTATAACCTTTACATACTACTTATTCCTTTCCTCTTTCTGGCACAATGCACTTCATAGTCTTTTACATTCAGACAAAGCTGCTTGTTTTCTGGAACTAGTCAAATATCATTCCAAGTTTTTGCTCAGTCATGGGTGGCAGGTCACTTTGCCATAACATTAAACACTTAATTTGTACTGCCTGAATTTTAAAAGGTTTTGGTAGACATTAAGCTATTTAATTAAAATGGAATTAACATCTCATTTCAGAAATCCCCTCTGTCAAGGACATATTCTGCATGTTATGTAAAATCTTTCTCTTGAGAGTGCCCTTCTCGGTGAGTTCTAAGCTAGTGCTCCTCAATGGGTGTGGTGATTAGTGTGGTTCAGAGCTGCACTCCAAGAGTGCCATCCTCTACTTTGCACGTTCCCCACTGCTTGATGGAAGGAGCACGTGGCAGTGATGGTTGTGGCAGGTCTGGAGCAGCCACAGTGGTGGCAGCAGCATTGGTGGCAGCATATCTGGCGAGTTGCCAACATTGAGTTAGAGTGGCAGGGCACAGAGTCTGGGAGTGCCTGGTTCTGGAGGAGGAGAGGGAATTGAGTTATCTGTATTGGGTGTGCTGTGAAATTACAAGGAGTGCTGAAGTGTGACACTGGGTGATACATGGTGCTGAGCTCCATTCCAATGGCTTGGCCTGCACCTGTGTAAAGGAGAAATAAGTGATTTTTTTCCCTGCTTTTGCATATCTATAGATCTAAGAGATTTAGTTCTCTTTCCTGTTTAATATAAGCAAAGCTGTTTATAATATAAGTCATGCTTCCACTTTTTCAGTTCGCGGCAGCTTCTGCAAGTTTTGCTGTGAGATTCAGATTTGAAACCAGAGTCTCCTATGGAACTAAATGCACTTGTAAAGAGACCTTGAATCACAAAAAGGGGGTAAAGTTGTGATCTAGCCTCTGTACAACCCCTCATTGGTCCTTTTGGGGTGATTTCTGTAACCAGGAAACATAAGGACTGTGATTTCACAGAAAGTATGTACTATCTCCTAGCAAACAAGCACAACTAAAAGGGTAATTTGCAAGGCAATTTTGAGAGGGGAATATGGAGGGGGTTAGATACACTAACATTCAGTAAGCTTAAAGGGAAAAAAATCCACCCTAATAAAAACAAAACAAAGAAAGGAGCTTCAGGAGTAAAAAAAGAATACAGGCAGATACTCATCAACAGAGTAGTGGTGGTCAGCCTCTGTGTTGTTGAGTAGTACGACAGTCTCAGGGAAGAACATCCAAGTGGAGCAAAAGAAAATGATCCCATAGTTGAGAATCTTCCTTCCAAGTGATGTTGTGGTATCCTCTCACACTAAGGGTCTCTAGTTATTAGGGACAGAAGGGTAATAAATATGGGGGATTCAATAACTGGAAACAGATCCTGGGGCTTGCAATGACCAGAACCACAAGGTGACTTGCAAAGGGGATCAAAGGTTGAGGATCTCTCAAGACACCTAGACAGACTTATGTGTAGTGCTGGGAAGGAGCCAGTGGTCATATTGACTTATACATGTCACCTCAGTATGAAATACAAAGATTTCTTGCCACTTTGAATAATGATTTCTTGGAAAAGCTGGTCCTGGAATGCACAAGAGGAGAGGCAATTCATGATTTATTCTTTCATTACCAAGCAAATTGGTTGAAATTAGATTGTCAGAGATTTAGATAAACATAAATTTTAGGAGAAGACTCAACATGGGTTTTGTAAAGGGAAATCATGCCTCACCAATCTATCAGAATTCTGTGAGGGGGCAAACAAGCATGTGGACAAGGGATGTAGCATACTTAGATTTTTCAGAAATCCTTTATCAAGGTCAATCACCAAGGACTCTTAAGCAAAGTTAGCTGCCATGGGATAAGAGGGAAGGTCTTCTCTTGGACTGGTAACTGGTTAAATTATTAGAAACTAAGGATAGGTACAAAGGGTGATTTTTCAGAATTGAGAGAGGTAAATAGTGGTGTCCACCAGAGATTTGTTCTGGGATCAGTCATTATCAACATATTTGTAAGTCATCTGGAAAATGGAATAAAGGGTAACGTGGAAAAATTTGCAGATGATACAAAGAAACTCAATGAAGGGTTCTGTGGCACCTTATAGACTAACAGAAAAGTTTTGAGCATGAGCTTTCGTGAGCACAGACTCACTTCATCAGATGCTGGTCATGGAAATCTGCAGGGCCAGGTATAAATAAGCCAGAGTAAGGCTGGGGATAACAAGGTTAGCTCAGACAGGAAGGGTGAGGCTTACTACCAGCAGTTGAGCTGGAGGTGTGAACACCAAGGAAGGGGAAGCTGCTTTTGTATTTAGCCAGCCATTCACAGTCTTTGTTTAATCCTGAGCTGAGGGTGTCGAATTTGCAGATGAATTGTAGCTCAGCAATTTCTCTTTGGAGTCTGGTCCTGAAATTTTTTTGCTGTAGGATAGCTACTTTTAAGTCTGCTACTGTGTGGCCCAGGAGAAAAGACACTCAAGATATTTAAGTCCCAAACAGACTGCGAAGAGATAAACAAGGATCACTTAATACTGGTTTACTGGGAAACAAAAGGGCAAATTTAATTGAATGAAGATAAATGGAAAATAGTGCACATTGCAAAATATCTCAAGTCCTAAATCACCTGTCTAGACACAATTGTATCCCAATATGATTCTGTGACATTTGTGATCAACCAACTTTTTCAAGTCTGTGAGATTAAATAAAAGAGGGTCAGAAGTAAGGTGCATTCTAACTGGGGTCTCTGACTTCAAAATTGAATCTCCACCTGCCTTGGCCTGCTAGTGCTCACATTTATTATCTAAAGCAATGGTACTCAAACATTTTGTCCTGCAACCCACCTCATTCAACCTATCTGGAAACCACAAGCCAACCATCCATGATGACAAAATGGATTTGTTTCTCTCTAAATACCTTAAATACTGAAGTATTCATATTGGTCAACTGGAGCATAAAAGCGTAGGAATGCAGCTGTAACATAAGGGGGCCCAGGGCTGAAGAACCAGAGTGGACCCACCTCTGCAGGGTGAGAGGCAAGTCCCAAGCCTGTGGCCCACCTGCAAGACGGTCATGGACCACACTTTGCGAACAACTGACCTAAAGGATATACATAGACATGTTTTCCCAAACTTCTTCTAGCTGAAGTAGTGGCTACTTGATAAAGATGGGTGTACACAGCTTGAGAGAAAAACAAATATTTTTGGGCTACATTCTACAGCATTCAAGTTTTTGTGTTGTCATTCTTCTGCTTGGTTTTACATTCTCCTCCCGTTTTGTATTCCCTCAGAATTTCAGTTCTGGCATAAACCACTCTAATGAAACTTAGAGTTAATATCTAAAGTACAGTCCTACTGCTTGTACTCAGCATGTCCTGCTCCCAGCTTAATATGCTATTGATTCCAATGCATAATGACTTCCTAACTCTGTCCTCCAAAGTAAACATCTGGTACAATTTCAAATCATATGCATAAACTATGCACTAGCAATATTACACTTCTCACAAATTCATTTTCAAAAGAATTGAACTTCCTGAGTGTGGCAAGTGTGAAGTAAGTGGCCCTGGCCCCGTAGATCAAACCAAGGTCACAGTTTGTTTTGTATTTATCTCTGGTATAATTGTGGTATAATTGTTTGGGTGTTTTTTGTTTTTTTTGTTTTTTTGCATTCTTATTAATCAAGGCAGTGTAGTTCCCTGGGTGATTACAGAGTTTTTTCCAATGCAATGAATAAATTAATTTCATAGGTAACTTAAAATACCTTGTAAATACATATTTATAGACTGCATTAAATGACTAACTTAAATAATGTAATTTAAAGTCACTTTAATAGTTTTGAACCAGATGGTGGTAGCAACCTCTAACTTACTACTGTTTGCAAGGGTTTTGTTAACTCAGCTTAATATAACAGGAATGAACCTTTTTATATTTTCTTATATGAACCTCTGTCCCTCTTAACTAGTGAATTCCCTTATTATTACCATGGTAGAAACTACAAGCTGCTTATGAAGAAGAATGGAATTTTCAATTCTCAAGAAAAAATAACTGATTTTATGGTTTTTTTTTTTTCTTGTGGCTATCAAAAGTAGATGATTTTCTTTTCCTTTGGGAGGGATTGTTATGTCTGACTTAGAGATTGTGTGTGCGCACATGAATATTAATCTTAAATGTCTTGGGCTAACTTTAATACATTTTAAACAGTCATCTTATATATTTAAGTGTCAGTTCATCAGTTTGGCAACAGGAATTATTCCAAAGTAAGAGGCATCCAATTTCCAATTTTCACAAGTCAACTATCTTATATTATTTGAGGAAGAAAGAAGTCTTGGGTTTCAATGAAATGGTTTTAATAACTATATAAACAAGATTAAGTACAAAACCAGAGTTAATAACTTATTCCCAGAGCTGCCTAACTCCATCAGTCTCCACTGCTACGTCTACACTACAAACAAAAACCTACGACACTGAGCCTCAGAGTCTTGGTCAAGAGATGAAGGTTCATAATGTTAGGGCAGTGTTGTGTATTGGCTTGTCATAGTGATAGATCTTGCTTCTGGCATAGTAACTGAGTGAGATCATTAGAAGGTTAGCGCAGGCCATGCTGGTTGGTTCTAGCTTGTAGTGCATGATGGAATAAATGAAAAATTTGCAACTGCTGCAGCTTTGTGCATTCACACAATTTCTTCTTAAACTTGGTGACTCCAAACAACATATCAGGCAGCAGGTCTCAAAATAGCAGAAGAGAGATTCCTGCTGTTATTACCTATTGCTGGGTTTCAGAGAGCAAGCTCCAGCCTAAGCTGGAACCACGCTACTGTTATTTTTGCCACCATAGCACAAACCTGGGCCAGATGACACCTGCAGTGGGATGCAGTGCCCTTGGTTTTCTTTGCAGTGTAGACATACTCCAGGACCCTTTCTAGCCTACTTCTGACTACTCAATACCTGCTATATCCATAAGATGTTATTGTGCCATGCAATCTATGGTCAGATGCAAAATATGACCATCAAACTATGTGGCTGCATCTACACTGGGAAGTATTTCAGGAAAAAAATGGGGCTTTTCCAAAAGAAACCATGGAGCATCTACACACAAAATGCACTCTTCTGATCTGAAACTGAAAGAATGTGGCCCTTTTTCCAGTGGCCCTCTTCCTCTCCCAGATGAGGAGGAGCACCTTTTTCTGAAAGATTTTTTCAAAAAAAAAAAAGGATGTAAACAAAAGTGCAACTATAGCTCTTGTTCAAACCAAATACCTGCCCTATTACTTACTCACAAGCCTACATCCAAAGACCAATGAGTCTCAGAATTATAGAAATGGAAGGAACATCTAGACATCATCAAGTCCAGTCCCCTGTATTAACGGCAGGACCAAGCACCATCTAGATCATCACTGACTTATGTTTGTTTAACCTGCTCTTAAAAATCTCCAGTGATGGAAATTCCACAACTTCCTTAGTCAATTTATTTCAGCACATACCACTCTGATAGTCAGAAAGCTTTCCTCATGTCCATTCTATACCCACCTTCCTGCAATTTTAATCTATTGCTCCCTGTCCTGCCATCAGAGGCTAAGGAGAATATTTTTCTCCCTTCTTCTTGTAACAACCTTCTAGATATTTGAAAACTGTTATTTTGTCTCCTCTCACTCTTCTCTTTTCCTGACTAAACAAACCCAGTTCCCTCTAGACCATTAAGCATTTTTGTTGCTCTTCTCTGAACTTTCTCTAATTAGTCTACATATTTCCTGAAATGTGGCACCCAGAACTGGACACAATACTCCATTTAAAACCCAATCAGCACAGAGTAAAATGGAAGAATTACTTCTTGTGTCTTGCCTACAAAACTCTTGTTAATGAATCTAAGAATCCATTTGCCTTTTTTTTGCAAAATTGTTACACTCTTCACTCATTTATCTTGTGGTCCATTATGAGCCCTAGATACTTTTCCATGGTATTCTTTCCAAGATACTAGTTTCCCATTTGTGTATGTGTCCAAACGATTGTTTCTTCCTAGGTGGAGTACTTTGCAATTGATCTTTTTAAATTTCATCCTATTTACCTCAGATCATTTCTCCCATTTGTGCAGATCACTTTGACTCTTTGGAAAGATTCCCACTGGATTCAATAGTTTTTGTATCAGGCCTTATATGGAGTGCCCTCTGCAGTGGAAATCTTTCATGGTGGAGGAGGATACTGTGCATCTTTGGTCAGGCAATTTCATTAAAACTTAAAGTTTATAGATCAGCTATTCCCCTGCTATCCCCTTACCCTTTCTTTGAGCATGCCCTATGCTTCTATAAGTGCCTGGCACACTGAAGCAGTCATAAGGAATTATATTTCATTTTCAATACCAGTAAACACCACTACAGTGAAATTAAGGGCCAATGGGGGTAGACTCATAGCTCTCAGGTACGCTCATTTTAGGCAGCCTAATGACTCTGAAATCCCATTCAGCAAGGTTGCCTACACTGGTTACATTCTGTTCATATTTGGAAGGCTTCCTGCAGCCTTAAGCATTAGTAATTTACTTTGTATTTAAATGAAACCTTAGACTCTGGCTGTGCCACATAAACAGATCAGAAAAGGTTAGATTTAGTCAATGATCAGGACTCTCCTGCTTCAAAAGATTTACCAGGTTGGCTCCTTTGGTGGTGGGCCTATATATCTATATATGTGTGACTTTGGATTCCTTACATGTCCCCACTGCCTATCCCTCATTTACCCATATACAAAATAAGAAAAAAATAATACTTACCAGCATATTACAAATGCTTTGTGCTGGGTATTGAAATATTATGAGGTAGTTCCATCCCTAAGAGCTTACAATTCCAACATATTGTGATAATGCATTGTGTGATCATTATGCACAAAGAAGAATATCTCAATATACTTAAATGATGAAACAAACCAAAAAAAACACCCCAAAACAGAACAAAAACAAACCTAAATTTCCCAGGAAAAGCTAGAGTAATCTCATTTTTTTTAATCTGTATTTGTCGCACCACATTGACCTTACTGAACATAGAAACATGCCCTTCCAAACAAGCCTGGCCAAAAAGTTTGTGGGGCCCTAGGCAGTATGCTTGCCTTGCCCTAAAGCTGGGCCTGCTTCAAAAATTTCCCTTACCCCCTTAACCCCTTACTTTAACAAATTTATTGTTCTGTTTTGTTTGTTTATAAGACCATTTTGTTACATTCACATATTAGCTTGCATCAAGAATTCAACTTTATTTCCTGAAACGAAGTAATACTTATTCTCTGTCTCTATATGGATACTGAATTTCGTTCTGAGCCAGTTTATTTGAGAGTGAAGGATTGTTCTGAAATTATCTGGCAAGCTAGCATTCCAAGAGCAAAATAAGCCAAGTCTTACTATTCTAAACAGCAGCTAGGAAGCACTTATTTTAAGACATAAATGCAGATTGTGGAACAAGCTTAGTTGGTATCCAATCAGCATTCTCTAATGGCAACATGACACATATTTTGAAACAAGATGGATGCATTTTAAATAAGTTAGTGAAAGAAAAAAATCACAAAGTATGCATAATTAACATGTCAGACTAATAACTTTGACCTAGACGACTTGAGACAACCACCCAGTTCTACGTTTTCAGGAGATATCCCTGCATGGAGCTATGTTAAAAAAGATTTTAGAAAGCAGGTTATTTGGGCTAAACAAAATCGTTACTTCTCTGTTACTCAGTAAGGGAGATTTTCATCAGCACAAAAGGCTACGTAGAGGCAATTTCTCTTTGAGGAAATTCTGTTTCTCCTCGTTCTCATACCACTAAGTCAAGGAAGGGGGGGAAAAAAAAGAGAGCGTGACTAGATTCCAGAAAACTGATAAAGTGTATATTTCACTCAAATCCCAATAAAGTGAAATTCCCCCTGAATAATATTGGTTCTAGTCGAATACTAATTTTCATAGTGCTCCAGCTACATTCATGCTGCTATTTGCAACTTTTATGCGTTGTATTATTTATATATTTATTTTTAAATCATGGCGTAGATTTCTGGTATCAGTTTTGTTTGAGTTCACAGTATGCTCCTCCCTCTGAAATAAACTGTTTCTAAAATATGTCTGTTTTTCAAATTATCGATAGGTAACAAATAAGATGGATATCTATATCATATTAATGTTAGAACAAGAGAGAGACTGACACAAAGGGCATTTTAGTAAGCTGCCTTATTGGGATGCCAGTTTTTGCATTCCAAAATTTGGAGTGAGCAACATATAAAGAGCATTGTCAGTCACAGTAGAGTAATGCAAGATTCACAGTAAAATTTTCAAAGATACCTAAATAACTGAGGCATCTAAAAGTTGGATTTTCAAGAATGTTTCAGCAGGTTACATAACTACCATTGAGAAACAATGGGACTTCAGGGCCTATTTGCATTTTTAGGTACCTACAGATCTTCAAACATCTGTCCCTTACCAGCCTAAGCCTAAAATGGGAGTTTTGGAAATTTTGAAAACTTTTAAAAAGTTTGCCAGCAGTAATTTCTTAACCTGACCCAACAACTTGTATCTGCATAGAAAAGCAAATTACTAACCTGATAACAGGATGGCTTTGGTAACATGCTGAATGTGAGTCATCCAATTCAATTTCTAACAAAGGGCACACAGATTTTTGATGGAGCTGACACAGAAAATGTTCCGTCAATAAAGATATCAGTGGGGAGAATATTTTTCATTTTCATTGCAATTATAGGTAAGCAGTGGAAAATTAAATGACAACTGATTTCCTCTCACAATTTTATTCAGCTTAGAAATGCCTCCCACCATGCACAGAAATTGAAAACCAAACTAAATAATCATAAAGTTAGCAGTAGTAGAGGAAATTCAAACTGAAACAGTAAAACTATAAACTTGTTGGCAACAATAACCAAAGGATAACACAGATAAGTAACTGTGTGCAGCCAGAGTAAAGGCTGCAGACTATGGTCTGTGGTGCTCAGCAGCTGTGATAGTGATAAGTTGTTACCCTGTGGGATAACAAACTGTTAGGTAAGTATATCATTTCCTTTCTTTTATGATTTTGATAAGATACATTACATGCACATCAAACAATCCTTGCAATGACACATGCACACACACAGAATCAGGGAATGGAGAGAAGGAAATAGCGATTCCTCCCCCATCCCCCAGAAATGCTACATTTATTTTGCATTTAAGCTACAGTTTGTTTAAATGAAGTGGCGAGAGAAAAAATATTTATAGGGGCACACAATCTAATCTGAGGTGTTTATATTATTTTCAATTTTAGGATTGTAAGACTATGTCAACACAGCTCCCTAACTTTAAAATTAGCTATGTGATTTTTGCGATGTAAATTGCATACATTATTTTGAGTAAATTTTGAAACAGGCTATTTTGGCATGTGGCACTGTCAAAATGGCACCACATTCCAAAATAAAGTGCTGTTTCGAGGTATCCCTGTACTACTCCTGTGATGTGGTGATAGGGATATTGGAATAGCCCACCCATTATCTCAAACACTGTTTTGAGACAACAGGCATGTTGCATAGATGCAAGCAGCCATTTTGGGATACCATAGTATCCTGAAATAGCTCCTGTCATGTGGTGATGTTTGCTAGCACTACTCAGCCATCTCAGTGTTCACATTTCTGGGGAGTGGGTCATTTGCTCATGTCTCTTCTTCATTGCCCAACATTGAGCACCACATAGTCTCCATTTGAGACAGGCATTTATTATCCTCGTTCAAATTTTGTCCTCCATTTTACTGAATGCTGGAACCCAGTTAATTGAAGCTTTCCAATTTTTGGTATGATCTGCCCACCTGGTTATGCTTTGATACAGACATATTATGCCCCAAAACTGAATTTTTTAGTTTTTAAATTTCTGCCAAGAAATTGAAAATTTTCTTCAGATTTTTCAGTCCAAGTATTAAAATATCATATTTTAACAAGATCAACAAAATGTCCACAACTGACAGCATACTAAATTTCTTGAGATCAATTTTAATTAATTCTGATTTGTAAATTAATTATTTTTTGTGAATGTTCAGCAAATTCATTTGATATTTGTAGCCAGACAGAACCCCCTATTTTGCTCTACTCCATTTTGCCTTCTCTAGGTGCTTCAGAGCACGAAAGGGTTAAAAGGAATAGCCCAGCTCTGGAATGCCTGAGAGCACAGATGGGCTTATCTTAGCCTCGGCCTTTGAAGCTCCGGAGCAAAGCTAAGAACAAAGGTCTACTTAACAACCAGGCCTTGGACTGCCCTTGGCTAATTAGCATCAGTTGATTCGCCAGGACACTTGTCCCGGACATGAGGAAAAATCTCCAGGCCATTAAGACACAAATGCCCTCACAGGTCCTCACATTTGTCTATCTCACAGGTGTGAACTACACCCTTGAACTCCCTGTGAGAGACAGTATCAGACAGTTTACTTCAATTAAACCAAGGAAGAAGCCTATGTGACCCAATGGGTATAAAAGAGGGGTCTGGCAGACCCCCTATTTGAGTTCCAATCATCTTTCCTGCCGGACAGGAGAGTGGGGGTCTCCCCAGGTCCCCAAGGACGCTCGACTCTTGGAAAAAAAGGACAAAAGACTTCTTCCCAAGGGATTGAGAGGAAAACTGGCCAAGCCACGTTGGTAATGCAGGGGTAAGGATAAGACCTGTTAGGTATTTTACTTTTCATTTCTTTTTGCGCACATTCAACAAGTATAGATCTATGAATTCAACAAGTATAGATCTATAAATTCAACAAGTATAGATCTATGAATTAGAGTGTATGCTAGCTATTTGTAATCAAAGTATAAACCTTGTAACAATTGTAACCACAAGAGCTTAACTCGCTAGGTAAACAAATAAAGCAATGTTGTAACTGTAAGAGATTAACCTGTTAGATAAATAAACTAAGTAATTGATTAAGTGGTAACCTGACTCCTTCTGTTACTGTGCAAACCCAAACACAAAAACAAAGAACCTAGCTGCTTTTCAGCGGCTCTCAGCCTGGTCACTAGTGAGCTCTGCCCTGGCAGTTGAAATCTCATATTAATACAAGGGCATAGTGGCATCTCACCTGACCATTGGCTAACAATATTAAAATGTAATTGTCATGTATTTGGCGGGAATAAAATGTCCTTTTTTTAGACATAAAACAGTTCTGTTCCTAATTTAGGTGGAAATTGCAATTAAAATTTAATTATGCTAGTGAAATTATAGTGAAACTGACACTTTCTTTATGTAGACAGTCTTATACTCCGAACATATTATGACCAGATCCTGTTTACTTCTGAGTGACTACTCATGCAAGTAAGGGCTGTGTGATTGGCACTTTATTTGCTTACATGCAAACAAAATTCCAGTATTTGTATTGAAAACATAAAAGGGTCACGTGACAGACTTTTTGAAAAAAATGTGTTGTCATTTTTCTGTAATAAAAATGCTACACAAGCCTTCAAAACAATTCTTTTTCAATTAGGAAGATGATAACAAAATTAAGTCTAAAAATAATTTCATAAGTCTTCATAATTTATCAATGACCTATTTTACCTTTTGAGTTTATGAGATATTAAAATGCAGTATTTCAAAGTCCACAAAGAACACTTAAAATGCAGATGATGGTGGTGGATATAGGAATCTGAAGCCATTTTGAGTCTCCTTTTAATGTGTATGAAATTAGTCAACATGTAGAAGATAAAATATAAGATGACATCTGTATATTATATTGATAGAGAGAGAGAGAAAGAATTACGCACACATTGCATATTAAAATCTTGTCTTAAAAAGTTTAGAACTGCTCTCAGTACATGCTTCTGGGTAGATTCATTTCATCCTCAACATACTCAGTAAGTATTCATTAAGCAAATCAGATCAGAAGACATGCTATGGAGAAGCCTTTACCCCAGAAGGGGCAGGTCATTGGCTAGAAAGGATTGAGCTTGGCCTAGCCTCTCACAAATAGCCCTTCCCACTGAATGGAGTGCACCACATGGGGCTCCAGTGGCAGTGGTTGCTAGGATCTCTGGGTCTTTCTGAATTGCTGGGCCCCAGGCAAGTTGTCCCTTTTCTTCCTGCTCTCTTCCTTGCCCTTTGGCAGGCCTTAGCTACGTTGTCAAAAATTTCACTGAACTCTTTCAAATCTATGAATGCCTAATATATAAATTCACACCTAGAAAAAGGGCAGGTCAAGTAATATCCTTTATTTGACCAGCTTCCATAGGTGAGAGAGACAATCTTATGCACAGCTACAACACCACTGCACATTCAGACCTCCATAATCATGCTTGCACATTGCACATAAAGAAGCAGTAAAAACCGTGTTTCTACCACTTAAATTGAGTCAAAAAATAGAACCTCCCACTTAGTTTTAGATTTCCTATAGCAAACCCTATTGTTACCAAGTCTCAGAAATAAAAATGATATAGATTCTATCACCAAGCCTAGAAGAAGGAACTAACATTGCACTGTTCTCTTTCTGAAGAAACAACACAAAGATGACTTTTAACAGCCCCCAGCAAGGCAACAAAAGGAAAAAAAATTGGACACATTAAAGTTAGTATTGTCTATAAACTTTGCCTTTTATTTCAAAGCAGTGTCTCTCTCTCTCTCTCATGAGCTATTGGTGCTACAGGACACAAAAGTAAAGAATTTAGAAATCTGGCACGTGTTTTAAATTGGTTCTCCAAGTAAACATTGCACCATTTGCTCATTTGCCTTGAGGGAACGAGAAGCAGTAACAAACTCCAATCAGTATAGAATACACCCTGGAAACGGCTAGTGAAATAGTTACAACTGCCTACACTAGCCAGCCATAATGTATTTAAAATGTGTTGGCATGTTTTATATTTCATCTGAGTTTATAAAGGAACCAGTTAACAGCAGAGTTCTGAGGGGAAGCTTTGCTTCTAGATATCACAGAGCAAAGAAATCAGAATGCCCATGCAGAAAAGATGCCAAAGCTAGCAACAAGAGAGCAGAGGAGAAATAATCACTATCTTATCTAAGAATCACCTCTGTTTTATATCCACTTGTTTTCTGTCATCCGTATGCTCAGGATCACTGCTCACAGTAGCCGCGTCTACACTAGCCAGCTATTTCGAAGTATCCATGCCAACTTCGAAATAGCGCCTGCTGCGTCTACACGCGCCAAGCGCTATTTCGAAGTTGAAATCGATGTAAGGCGGTGAGACGTCAAAGTCACTATCCTCATCAGGAGATGGGAATAGCACCCTACTTCGACATTGAACGTCGAAGTAGGGCACGTGTAGACGATCCGCATCCCGCAAGATCGAAATAGCAGGGTCCTCCATGGCGGCCATCAGCTGAGGGGTTGAGAGATGCTCTCTCCAGCCCCTGAGCTCGATGGTTGCCACATGCAGCAGCCTCTTAAAGCTCCCCGCCCCCTGCGTTCCTGTGCAGGAAGCTGAGAGCTCGTGCTCCCAGCCTGCCAGCCAGCGGGGAAAGAGGCAGCAGGGCCCCTCCTGGACGGAGGCCAAGATCCGGGACCTGCTGGGTCTCTGGGGTGAGCAGAAGGTGCTCCAGGTAATGGGGAGCAAGAGGAGGAATGTGGATGCGTTCGCTCGGCTGGCCGAGGGCCTGGCTGCCCGGGGTCACCCTGCCTGCACCCCTGAACATGTCAGGAGTAAGGTAAAGGAGCTGTGGCAGGGTTGGGCCCAGGACACGGCCAGCCGATCTGGGGCCGCCCCCACCACTGGCCCCTTTTACAGGGAGCTCAGGGCCATCCTGGGCCCCCAGTACACCTCCTTCCCCCCTCCCCGGCCTCCCTTAACACATCGGCCAATGAGCCCCAGCAGGTCCTGGAGACGGAGTCCACGCCGGAGGCCAACCCTGCACCCCAGGGGCCCCCCCAGGAGCCCACCCCTGGGACACTGGAGGAGGAGAAGGGGGCATCCAGGAACGGGGGGCTGCTGATAGACCTCCCCTCCCGCAGCTCCAGCAGGGCGTCCACCCGATGGGTGTCCCCCAACCGTGGGAGCAGACCATCAGGTATGTACCCCTCTGGTGTACACCCCCAGGGTTAAGGGGTGGGGACAAGAGACATGACCAGGGCCCTCCACACACCCAGATGACCATGGCCCCAAGGACAGCAGCCACATGTCCCTCAGAAGAGGCCATCATCCCCTGCCCCCCAGCAGGACAGTGCCATGCCCCGTCCCTGGGGATGGGGGGAGCAGAACCTAGGGTCCCCCAGGGGCGGGTTGGACACCCATCATCATGAGCAGCAGCATCTCCAGGGGATGGGGATGGGGAACCAGCAGCAGACGGGTGGGGGAACAAGGGCCACAGGTCAGGGCCCAGACTAACGGCTGTCTCCACTCTTCTTCCTTCCTCTGTTCCACAGCTGCACCATTGGAGGGACCGGAGAGCACCGGCATGGTGTCTGTGGTCCCGGAGAGCCCAGTGGGACCATCCCACCAGGCCAGCCCCTCGGCAGAGCACAGACAAGCCCCAGGAAGACCCCGACAGCAGCAGAGCCATCTGTGGGCATCCACAGACCCCCAGCTGCTCGCCACCCTCCGGTGTCAGCTGGAGGTGTCCGAGCAGCGCCTGCAGGTGGAGGAGCGGTGGCTCCATCTACAGAAGTGAGTGCTGGCCTGGAGCCAGGAGGCTTGGGGGGCCTTCATGCACACCTTCAATGTCATCGCATAGCACTTGGCCCCCCCTGCCGCTCCGTCTGCCGTCCCTCCACCATCCGCCATCCTGGGGCCTGCCACTGAGGGGGACCATGGGCCTCCGGACTCTGCCCAGCCCTATCTGCTGGTTCTCCCGGCCCCCACGCAGCCTCAACCGGGCCTCCAGCCAAGACATGGGTCGTGCCCCCCAACACCAGGCACAGGACAATAGGGGTGCGTGGCCGAGGACGTTGCCCCCCAAAGCCCCCTCCTTTGGACATATTCCCCCCATCTTTGTAAATAGTTTTTGTTCTACCCCTGTTTTGTACCTGCCTCCCCGTGTACATAGTTCCCCCCTTCTTCTTCTGTTAATAATTAACACAATGTTGCAGGGTTTTGTTTAAAAAAATTCAATTTATTGCACAGAAGTGTGGAGGGGTGTGCTCTCGGGTTCTCTGTGGTGTGGGCATGGGAGCAGGGAGTGTTGTGGAGGATGGGGGGTGCAGTGGGTGGCTCACCAGCAGTTGGCCCTGCCAGCGTTCACCCCGCAGCCTGGTCAAAATGGGACCCGGATCCACTCAGGGTCAACCTGGCAACTGGGGGCAGCGGGTGGCTGGACATTGGCCCTGCCAGCCTCCGCAGCCCAGCCCTGGAAGAAGGCCTCTCCCTTTCTCTCCACCAGGTTGTGGAGTGCACTGCACGCTCCCACAACCTGGGGGATGTTGGTGAGGCCTGCATTCAGGTGGGTGAGGAGACACCTCCAGTGCCCTTTGAGGTGGCCAAAAGTGCGCTCGACCACCTGGCGCACATGGTTCAAGTGCACGTTGAACCGCTCCTGGCTGGCTGTGACATGGCCCATGTAAGGGTGCATGAGCCAGGGCCAGAGGGGGTAAGCCGCGTCTGCGATGAGGCAGAGGGGCATGGTGGTGTCCCCCAGAGGGATCTCCCGCTGGGGGATGTAGGTCCCTGCCTCCAGCCGGCGGCACAGGCCCGAATTTCTGAACACCCAGGCTTCATGGGTGCTGCCAGGCCAGCCAACATTAATGTCCAAGAGGTAGCCCTGGCTGTCCACCAAGGCCTGGAGGACCACGGAATGGTATCCCTTCCTATTGAGGAAGCGTCCTCTGCTGTGCTCTGGGGCATGGATGGGGATATGGGTCCCATCCAGAGCCCCAAAGCAAATTGGGAAGCCCAGGCTGACAAACCCCACAATGGCAGCATCTCGGTCCCGAAGCCGCACGAGCCTGTGGAGGAGCAGGGCATTGATTGCGTGGAAGACCTGCAGGGGAAGAACATGAGAGAGCACCGGTGAGGGGTGTGCAGGGTGTGTCTGGCTCTCACCCCGGGCTCCCCCCGCCCCCCCCCAGGGCTCCCCTCCCAGGCTCCCCCCTGGGCTCCCCTCCCCCCGTGGGTCCTCTTTCCTCCATGAGCACAGCCCCGACAGTGGCCTTGCCCACGCCGAACTGCTGCCCTACGGATCGGTAGCTGTCTGGAGTGGCCAGCTTCCAGACAGCAATGCCAACCCGTTTCTCTATGGTGAGGGCACATCGCATGGGGGTGTCCTGGTGCCGTAAGGCAGGGGTGAGCCACTGGCAGAGCTCCAGGAATGTCTGCCAGCTCATTTGGAAGTTCCGGAGCCAGCGGTCATTGTCCCACTCACCAAGCACCAGCCACTCCTACCAGTCCGTGCTCTTGGGGTATCTCCACAGCCAGTGAAACAAATAAAAAGAGCAATCCTTGAGTTATGACAATTTGTCAGTCTTGACATTAAATATCCTGGGGCAGGTTATTACAAGTAGTCAAAACCCCACTGAGATTTCAGTACTGAGCTGAAAATCTTTGTTTTGGAAGAAAAGGTAGAAGTAAAATTACGCTCTCTTAGAAAGCATATATTGATTATCTACAAGATTAGAAACATAAGAACATAAGAACATAAGAATGGCCATACTGGGTCAGACCAAAGGTCCATCAAGCCCAGCATCCCATCTGCCGACGGTGGCCAATGCCATGTGCCCCAGAGAAGGAGAACAGAAGACAAGTGATTTATCTCCTGCCATCCATCTCCTGCCCTTGTTATGAAGGCTAGGGCACCATACTTTATCCCTGGCTAATAGCCATTTATGGACCTGACCTGCAAAAATTTATCAAGCTCTTTTTTAAACCCTAATAGAGTCCTGGCCTTCACAGCCTCCTCGGGCAAGGAGTTCCACAGGTTGACTGTGCGCTGTGTGAAGAAAAATTTCCTTTTATTAGTTTTGAACCTACTACCCATCAATTTCATTTGGTGTCCCCTAGTTCTTGTATTATGGGAAAAGGTAAATAATTTTTCTATATTCACTTTCTCCACACCATTCATGATTTTATATACCTCTATCATATCGCCCCTCAATCGCCTCTTTTCCAAACTGAAAAGTCCCAGTCTCTCTAGCCTCTCCCCATATGGGACCCTTTCCAAGCCCCTAATCATCTTAGTCGCCCTTTTCTGAACCTTTTCTAATGCCAATATATCTTTTTTGAGGTGAGGAGACCACATCTGCACGCAGTACTCGAGATGTGGGCGTACCATAGTTTTATATAGGGGAAGTATGATATCTTTTGTCTTATTATCGATCCCTTTTTTAATAATTCCTAACATCCTATTTGCCTTACTAACTGCAGCTGCACACTGCGTGGATGTCTTCAGAGAACTATCCACTATAACTCCAAGATCCCTTTCCTGATCTGTCGTAGCTAAATTTGACCCCATCATGTAGTACGTGTAATTTGGGTTATTTTTTCCAACATGCATTACCTTACACTTACCCACATTAAATTTCATTTGCCATTTTGCTGCCCAATCACTCAGTTTGCTGAGATCTTTTTGTAGTTCTTCACAATCCCTTTTGCTTTTGACTGTCCTGAACAACTTGGTGTCATCTGCAAACTTTGCCACCTCACTGCTTACCTCATTTTCTAGATCATTGATGAACAAGTTGAACAGGATCGGTCCCAGGACTGAGCCCTGGGGAACACCACTAGTTACCCCCCTCCATTGTGAAAATTTACCATTTATTCCAACCCTTTGTTTTCTGTCTTTTAACCAATTCCCGAACCATGAAAGGACCTTTCCTCCTATCCCATGACCACCTAATTTACATAAAAGCCTTTGGTGTGGGACCGTGTCAAAGGCTTTCTGGAAATCTAGGTATATTATGTCCACTGGGTGCCCCTTGTCCGCATGTTTATTAACCCCTTCAAAGAATTCTAATAGATTAGACAGACACGACTTCCCTCTGCAGAAACCATGCTGACTTTTGCCCAACAATTCGTGCTCTTCTATGTGCCTTGCAATTTTACTCTTTACTAGTGTTTCTACTAATTTACCTGGTACTGATGTTAAACTTATCGGTCTATAATTGCCAGGATCTCCTCTAGAGCCTTTTTTAAATATTGGTGTTATATTGGCCGTCTTCCAGTCATTTGGTACCAAAGTGGATTTAAAGGATAGGTTACAAACCACTGTTAATAACTCCGCAATTTCACATTTGAGTTCTTTCAGAACCCTTGGGTGAATGCCATCTGGTCCTGGAGACTTGTTACTATTCAGCTTATCAATTAATTCCAAAACCTCCTCTAATGTCACTTCAATCTGAGTGAGTTCCTCAGATTTGTCGCCTAAAAAGGCTGGCTCAGATTTAGGAACCTCTGTAACATCTTCAGCCGTGAAGACTGAAGCAAAGAAATCATTTAATCGCTCCGCAATGGCACTGTCTTCCTTGATCACTCCTTTTATATCTTTATCATCCAAGGGCCCCACTGCTTTTTTAGCAGGCTTCCTGCTTCTAATGTATTTAAAAAACATTTTACTATTGTTTTTTGAATTTTTGGCTAGCTGTTCCTCAAACTCTTTTTTGGCTTTTCTTACTACATTATGACAGTTAATTTGGGAGTGTTTATGTTCCTTTCTATTTTCCTCACTAGGATTTGACTTCCACTTTTTAAAAGCTGCCCTTTTCTCTCTCACTGCCTTTTTAACATGGCTGTTTAGCCATGGTGGTTCTTTGTTAGGTCTCTTACTGTGTTTTTTTATTTGGGGTATACATTTAAGTTGGGCCTCTAGTATGGTGTCTTTAAACAGTTTCCATGCAGCTTCCAGGGATTTTAGTTTAATTACTCTACCTTTTAGTTTCTGTTTAACTAGCTTCCTCATTTTAGTGTAATTCCCCTTTTTGAAATTAAATGCCAGAGTGTTTGACCGCTGCGGTGTTCTTCCCAACACAGGAATATTAAAAGTTATTATATTGTGGTCACTATTTCCAAGCGGTCCAGTAACAGTTACCTCTTGGACCAGATCCTGCGTTCCAGTCAAGACTAGATCGAGAATCGACTCTCCCCTTGTGGGTTCCTGTACTAGCTGCTCCAAGAAGCAGTCATTTAAGGCATCAAGAAATTTAATCTCTGAATCCCGTCCTGAGGTGACATGTACCCAATCAATATGGGGATAATTGAAATCTCCTATTATTACTGTGTTTTTTATTTTGATAGCCTCTCTAATCTCCCTTAACATTTCAGCATCACTATCACTGTCCTGGTTAGGTGGTCGGTAATATATTCCTAATGCCATATTCATATTAGAGGAATGAATTGTTATCCATAATGATTCTATGGAACATTTTGATTCCTTTAGGATTTAGGATTTTTACTTCATTTGATTCTATATTATCCTTCACATATAGTACCACTCCGCCACCCGCACGACCTGTTCTGTCTTTCCACCCGCACGACCTTTTGAGCTTCTCTACTGGTCTTTATACCTGGCCTCCAGCTGGAAATTACCCAGCAGAGCTGAGGGGACAGACCCTCCTCTGTTAGGTGACTAAGGTTAACTCTTTTAGCCCCACTTCAAGGATGGTGTGCTCCATCAGTACCACAGGACTTGTATTTATTTATTTGTTTATGTATTTATTTGTTTATTTGTTAATTTTTTTTTCTGGAGAATACTTACTGAAATGGGATTTTATATGTTTACACAATTGTTGAGCAGCTGGCCCAGCAGGGCTGAAGAGTCAAGTAAAACAATAGGTGCTGGTACAGTGTGATAAAGGACATTTTTTGTTTATTTAAATGCCATTAGTAGCAAATGATATTGTGCTAATAAATTCCAGATACTCTCCTTTTTCTCAATCATGACAAAGACTCACAGGCAAAGAAAATATCTGCTACTTCTCAAAAACGCCATTTCTAGCTCAGGTGTTATTGTGCAACAGTAATTGTGGGAAAAAGTTCAATGCAAAACTCTCTATATATAGTTCTTACAAATGGAGATTAAATAATTAATTCTGAAGGGGGTGAAAGGCCTTCAAGTACTTGAGCAAAATATAATCATGGAGCACAAGTACAATGGGTTAAATACATCACTGGTCTGTCTCCTCACTCAAATGAGTGACACAAAAGAGAAATTTGGTCCTGCTAAATAAAGCCTCTCCTGCTGTAAGTCAGCATTTTTGTACTGAGCACTGTACCGAAGAATATTGCCCCAAATTTCTAAAAACAGACATTACTCACATTCTTATTGCAGGGATAGAGGGGAATCAGAAAATGACTACTAGACACAAAACTTTTCACATAAACCTAAGAGTTTCAAAAAAGGAAAAGGTTACTCTGGACCAGAAAATTTCTAATCAAAACCAGAGGCAGGGGGAAGGGGAGAGAAATTGAGCTGCTTTCCCAGAGGCAGACCTAGGTTCCATCTCAACTTAACTTTCTATTCATTTATATGAAGAGCGACAGCTCTGACAATAGATATGGAGAATAGTACATCCTAGTTCCTTTTGATTAGAGCATTCACCTGGGATGTGAGACAGGGTCTTGAACCGGATCTCCCACCTGCCAGAAGAGTGCCCTGACCTCTAGGCTATTAGTTTATTGAGAGTGGTGTTCTGCCTCATGTAGACTATAGGGCTAACCTGCTTGCTTGCCTATAGATATATCATTTCTTAGAGATTTCTTTTTTTCCTTATGTTTTTGTCGTAAAAAACCATTGTAACCTATTATAATAAATTGGTTTGGCTGTAATACAAGGGACTTACAAGCCATATCTTGTACGTTGTGCTAAGGCAAATTTTAGCATAAAAATATCTGGGACCTTTCAACCAAGTAGCAGAGTTGGGTTATGTATGTTCAGGAATGTTCAACTAAATAGGCTATGATGAGCTAAAGCCTGAAGTCCACTTCTGATGTGTTAAAGCAGGTAGCATAACTACCTTCCTTTTAAACTTAAAGGGTATACCACAGCTTGGAATAACCTGAAATAATCATTTAAGACCAAACTGAAAATAAGTTAGGACAGAAACAACAAATGTGAAGCCTAACCACAAAAGGTTAACAAATTGACATATATGCTAATAAGATGACATCAATCATACACTGAACTATAGGAAAAAAAGACACTTCACTATTATTAAGGTGAAGAAATACAAATATGGGAAAAGGAAAACATTATCCAGGCTCTGTCTACATTTTCATTCCTCTTTCGAAAGTGGCATGCAAATGAGGAAAATCAAAATGCAAATGAGGTGCATATTTACATATCTGGTGCCTCATTTGCATATTCTTCTTTCAAAAGAAGAAAAGCCGTGTAGATGTGACTCTTTTGAAAGTAAACCCCATCTTTGAAAGATCACTTCTTCCCATAAAAAAAGGAAGGAAGGGTTCTTTTGAAGATGGGGTTTACTTTCGAAAAAGCTGCGTCTACACTACTTTTCTTCTTTCAAAAGAAGCTCTTTTGAAATAATATGCAAATGAGGCACCAGCTATGTAAATTTTCACCTCATTTGAATTCTCAATTTCCCTCACTTGCATGCCTCTTTCGAAAAAGGAATGCAAGCGTAGACGTAGCCCTACTGGATATGCATCAAACATAGTATCAACGCAGCATACTATAAAAGTGGCATCCCAGCCTAGGGGCAATAGAAGAAGATGATGTAGTCCTTAGGAAATGTGAAAATGTTGTCCACTGGTGATGAGGGGGAAAATGATGGTGATTAGGACGATGATGGATAACACGTCAGGCAGTTCAGCAAGGGATAGTGTGAGTATTTGCAAGTGTGGATATATGTTGTCTATCTATCTTGTTTGATCAGGGTATTTGTAAATGTGCTAAATGCATTAATAACTTATACTTGTAAATATATACAGATGTTCCTTTAGTGTGAGTTTTCAAGTGGTGCACATTGGAGGTCCAAAATGTAAAATATTTAAATAGTGAGCTGATCCTGGGACAAGACACTGTCAACCCTCAAAATGATAACTGGGAATTCATAATTAATCTGTACAATTAATTATACCATCTAAAGTATAGGCAACACCACTTTACAAAATACATTTAAGAATTATGTTTTCATTCCCTTATGGAACACACACACACACACACACACCTCCCTGAAATCACAAAAAATATTTATTGCAACAGAAAGCTTTTCCTTGCCCAGCTCTAAAACATACCTAAAAAACCTGAACACTGTAGGAACACAGAACCAATAGATAGGTTACTTCCTGTTAATAATCTTAACATCTGGAGGTTCATAAAAACACAGCAATGGCCGAGAAAGGCAAAAATAAAATCCATAAACTAACCCAGTATATCTGTAATTTTAATGGACCATATTCCTTCACTGGTCTCAATCAAAAACTCATCAGCAAACAAACACATTGAGCTGAGATTTCCTAAAGAACTAATAATCTAAACTACAGTTCTGCATTCCAAGTCATGCGGGCAAACCCAATGATTAATCTATAAATCCCTTTAAAGGAAAGTACACCTTGGCTTCCAACAAACAAAATGGAAATCATAGAACACTAGAACTGAAGGGACCTTGAGAGGTCATCCAGTCCAGTCCACTGCCCCCATGGCAGGACCAAGCACCATCTAAACCACCCCCAACATATGTCTGTCTAACCTCCTCTTATATATCTTCAGTGATGGAGATTCCCCAACTTCCCTAGGTAATTTATTCCAGTGTTTCACCAACCTGACCATTAGGAAGATTTTCCTAATGTCCAACCTAAACTTCCTTTGCTATAGTTTAAGCCCATTGCTCCATGTCCTATCCCCAGAGATCAAGGAGAACATTTTTTCTCCCTCCTCCTTGTAATTCTTTTTTAGGTATTAGAAAATTGCCATCATGTCCCCTCTAAGTCTTATGTTCTCTAAACAGAAGAAGCCCAGTTCTTTCAGTCTTCCCTCAGCTCATGTTCTCTGGACCTTCTCCAATATCTCCATATCTTTCTTGAAATGTGGTGCCCACAACTGGACATAATACTTCAACTGAGACCTAATTAGCACTGTCATGCAGTTGCAGGCAGTTTCATAAAGGGCAGGGAAACAGCATGACTACGGTTACATTGACCCAAACAGCCAGCAGTAGTATGCAAATGGATGGTCTTGAAAATGCAAATAGCCACTCATTTGCATATTTGCTTGCTAGCAGAGACTGCTGTTGGCAGAAACAGCAGCGTGAATGTGGTTTTGATGGCAAAATATCCCCCTGCCTCTTATGAATGATTTTTTTCCATACATAAAAGGCTTCCATCAAAGGTGGGGGTTCGCCAGCAGAATCACATGTACACTGCTTTTTTTCTGCTGGCAGCAGTTCTGCTGGTGAGAAAATATGCAAATAACTGCCCATTTGCATTTTTGAGACTGCTCATTTGCATACTGCTGCCAGCAGTTCGGGTCAGTTTAACTGTAGCCATGCTCTTTCTTTGCCCTTTATGAAACTGCCTCCAACTGCATAACAACCATCACCACTGCACGCAACTCTGAAGCATGTTAACAAATAAATGAAATTTTCTTTTTCTAACATACATTATTTTTATTTACAGGGTCCTTATGGCACAGTGGTGGTGTTATGCTTTAAACAAAGCACACAAGATCATTTATAGGGGAAAAGTCAGTACACTTCATTTATTGAGAATTTAACAGTAGCACATGCTCCTCAGTTACTCATACCACACACATACATCATGTGCACAGCCTCACCAAACAATGTTATGGTTACCAATCCAGAGCCCGGATCAATCTAGTGGCCAGCTAAACTGATCACAGAGTGGGAGAAGGGCCTTGTCAGTCACAATCTGATACTCTCCTGGAGTTGGTGGCAAGATGAACCCAAAGTCCCAAGGCAAAACAGCCTGCTTTTATAATCCTTTCGTCCGTTGAGGTTTGCTGTGTCAGTCTGTGACTGGTGTGTTATCTTTTGACACCAATCGTTCTCAAAACGTCTCCAAAAGGCTCATCCTGTAATCAATTGTCCTTAGGGGTTCCTGCTCCATACTTTAGAATTGTCAATCGACCAATCCAATCGCTTCTTGACCAGGGTATGCACTGATGGTCATTCTCTGATGTCGAGAAGTCTGTCTTCACCCATGCTTCAACCTCCTTCCTTGACCATCTGGCTCTGGGTATAACCTTCACACCTTTATCTCAACACAGACGCACCACTTTCATGCGTAAACAATTCTTACAAGGACTCTCAGAGAAAAGCACAGCAAAGGCATTGTAAATCAAACAATTAAGGCTTCAGCTTTCAAAATAATCCTATATACTCACAAACATAGACACAATACCAAACTGTCTCTTACTTACTTACTAAATTCACTAAACTCTAAAACAGGAGGCATATATTCCATTAAAGAACTTAATCAATTAAGTCAATAAGTGTTACATGTGTTAATATGTTACCTTACATTGCTATCTTGTTAAGTTTAAAAATTAAAGTTTAAAAGAGAATAAAAGAGAATAAAACCTTTCAGCTCCAACAGTGGTTATAGGGAAAACCAAAGCATAATAAAGTTATGGTTGCTTGAATGTTCAACTTATGCTGGTGGGCGATTCTCTGTCAGTAGAGTGTAGGGATCTTTATGACCTTCTCCCTGTTGTTCTGGGGCCCCAATGAGGGGAGGGGGCTGAATATGTGGAGGGAGGAAGTTTGAAAGAAGGGGCATAGATTTGACAGGGGATGCAGAACCCTGACAAGGGGAGGGGACTGAATGCATGGAGGGAAATTTGAAATGAGGGGGCCTGAACTGGGCGGGGGCTATAGATCCTGCACCAAGGATGGGGACTGAATACAAAAAGTGAGGCATGAATGAGGCATGCATCACACAGGGGGTGTAGAGTTTGCTCTTTCTAGCATTGTTTCCATTGTCTCCAACTTCCTGGTCATCAAGGACAGAACTGAAGCATGCATTTTAGTCCGATTGCCCATCATGATTCTCCTGCAATCTCTCATGTCCTGTCTTCCCTGAGAGAATTCCAACCTTTCTTTTCCTGGCACTTCAAAAAATCTGCTATGAGCTCCTGATGGCAGTTCTTCCTCCTGCATATTTAGGGTATTTTCACTTCAGGGGGAAGGGGGCCACAAATCTTCTGACTCCTGTTTGCAGGCTGTATTACAAATACATGTTGAAATATTAAGGGTATTGTCAATAGCAACATTTTTATCATTACTCAGAACAATGAGCATACTGACAGAATGAATGGTTGTCTCTTTCTATGGAAGAACATACGACTACGGCAATTTCACTTTGTGGACTCTTAAGGATGAAAAAAGCATGAATCCAGGCAGCATGATTCAAGCTCTTCTGCAGCTAATGTTTACCTTGAAAACAATAGTAACCGCTCTTTGGTTCATGAGAAAAAAATAATGTGGATGTGCCCCTTCGGCCATGGCACTGAGCACTGGGGAGGCTGGGGGAGGAGGAGATTGTGCCATGTGTCCAACTGTCTGACAGCCCAGCGGGGAGTGGAGGGCTGCCATGTCGGCTTCTTAAAGTCTTAAAGATTTTAAAGCAGGCAGTGTGAGGACTTAAAAAAATAATCACTAGAAGCCTCTGCAGGTAAGCATGTGAAACAGGTCAGGGTCTAATTGCTCTTCAGCCTTCAGGGAAGGGGCAGGTAGCTTGCTGCGCCATGATTTAAAAGCCAGTGAAGCTGCATGAGTTTTGCTCTGCAAAGGGTCACAGGTAAAAAAAAAAATCTTTAGAAGTCACTGCAGTGACATGAAATTTCCCACGTGCTCTAGGTTGCCAAAGGAGACATCAGCATCCCCAGAATAAGAAAAAGGGATAAGGAAAGCATGCTTCCTCTGTCTGGGTACAAGGCTGGAAAATATGCAAGAATGCTCTATGGTGCCATGATGCCAGATTACTTACTGGTGGCTTGGTATGGCAAGGTGTTTTACCGTGGAACCAGGATTAAGTCAGGTTTCCTCAAAACCTCATAAGGAGAATCCAAAAGTGCCTGTCTAAGGTCTTCAGTGAAATGTCCAGACAGGATCAGTACTCCATCATCAGAAATATTCACAGGCTGTTCTAAGGGGAACAGGCATAGACGTATCCCTCAACAACTACACCATACTATTGTCAGTAGAAAAAAAAGCACACTCATCAGAAGTGCCCTCTCCAGCACCCTGATTTACCTCTGAACCTTCTTGAAATGAGGGGACAGGTTCCAATGTAGGAAACATGTCCTGGCTTGCAGGATCAGCTTCTGCACTGGATGGCACCCCCTGTTGCCCAACTCTTCCTCATCCACCACCTCAGACTCCACTTCATCATCCGGCCAAGCAACAAGTACTGAAGAGTCCATGCTTTTTGTTGGGGAAGAAGTTGGGTCTGTCCCAGAAAAACATGCAGCTAATCAAAATAGCGGCATTTCTGGGGAGATGTCCCAGACCAATCATGAGCTTCTTTACTCTTTTGGTAATTCTGACTGAGCTCCTTGATTTTAACGTGGCACTGCTGAGCATCCCTGCTGTACCCTTTCTAAATCATGCCTTGCAATGCTTTGCATAAATATTGGCATTTATTTTGCTGGTTTTGAGCTGCAAAAGATTACATTCTCCACCCCCACACACACACACTTACACAGCAATGAGGTCCTAGATCTCCTGATGGCTCCATGCTAAGGCTTTTTTGTGACTCTGTGAACTCATGGCTAGTAGGTGTGCTGCAGAGGTGTGTTCCTGACCTTTGATCGCCATGGTGGCCAGAGAGATCACCTTCTCTTTGGGTGAATTCCCTCTGGGATGCAAGGGAGTGACCTCTATGGAAGAATAATGATCTCTTCAAAGAAGAAAAGAGAATCTGAGCAAGGACGAGACCTGCCAGTGCTTGAGAATTAATACAACTGAGATGTGCAGAGAGAGAGAGAGAGAGAGAGAGAGAGAGAGAGATAATCTGAGAGAGCTTTATTGTAACCCAGTAAGTCAATGAGATAATACTTGGCTTCACCTAAGTAACTCCTTTAAGCTTTAATAAGGAAATTATTGTCTCTTAATAAAATATGAATTAATTCTATTTTGTTAAATGACAGCTGAAAGAGCACATGCATTAAAATAATATAATAAAAGTACAGTTACAGCTTTTTTAAGACCCAGACATGCAAATACTTAGATTATTATTGAAGCACCATGCATAGAGTCAGGAGGAACCCCACATGCTCCCCCAGTCTAGCTGGGAAGTGGGACTCTGGTGGAAGATGGAAATGCTGTGCAAGTGGCAGAATAAGTAGAGTGTTCTCCACTGTTCTGTGATCCATATAGGAGAAGGAAAGGGTAAACAATGGGCCAGGGGAAGACCCACACATTCAATCCCCACCAGAACTACCCTTACCCATACATGGAATATGCTGTTGCATAGAGCACCACTGGATCTTAAGCTACCTCTACACTACAGTGTGTTTTCAAAAGGCAATTTTCCAATGGCGCCATCCTATAGAATGCCTTTCAAAAGAGCGTGGCTACACACAAAAAGTGGGTGGTGCCTGCAATCCGATCTTTTGAAAGGGAGTTCCTACACAGCCACAGGCACTCTTTCGAAAGAGTGGAGCAGGAAATGCCACGGATGGGGTTGCAAGGTGTGTGCCCCACCATGTACTTACTGGAGGGTCCCTCACCAAGATTCTGCAATGTCCACCTGGCTGTTGCCCAGCTCAACAACTGGGATGGGAACCCAGTCACCAGGTTCTCCTCATTACTAGAGACCTCGATGGCCAGTTCTGGCTCCAAGTGCATGGGGTGTTCGTCAGTTCTGGGCTCCTCATCCCTAGGGCGCAGATCAGCTGTCATGGTGTCCAGGAGGAATGGTGGAGGGGGTAATGTCCCTGGGCCCCAGGTGGCTGCAGTGCTCCCTGTAGTAAGGGCTGGTTGCGGGACCTGCCCCTGAATGGGAGGTAGAGTCCCGGGCCCAGGTGTACACTTGCCACAGCTCCTTCACCTTACTCCGTACATGGTCAGGGGTGCAGGCAGCATGTCTTTGGGTGGCCAGAACTTTGGACAGTTGGGGGAATGCTGCCACATTGCGCTGCTTGGTCCTCATATCTTTCAGGACCACCTGCTCTTTCCAGAGCTCCAGAACATCCCTCAGTTCTGCTTCCATCCAGGAGAGCACCCTTTTCTGAGGGCTCTGAGTGGAGGTCCTGGAGTTCCTGGGCAGGGAGGGATCTTCCAAAAGTACTTGCAAGTGTGGACTCAGCTTTAGTGTCCAGCTCCCTCTACCTTCCTCTCCATGTTCTGTGGCTCTGCCTCCTCCAGAGAAGATCTAATTGACTTAAAAGTGAAGAAGCCTGACAGAGCTATTAGCAGAACCCACAAAAGAGCCTTTCAAAGGGGTAATAAAACCACTTAACAGGCATTTGCCAACCTCTGTCCATTTCTAAACATACCGCGTTGAGAGGTCCTTGTTTTTAAAACCAATTTTAAACTATTTCATTACTGTGTAACTAAAAATTATAAAAATCACATATCTAAAAAATCATCCCTGCCCCAGTATCTGGCATATAGATACAAGTGTAATACTACTGCTTAAGGCCTTATAAATCTTAAGAACAGCCCTACACCTAGCATCACCATATGGGTTCTTCTGATATTATAATAACTTTCTGCCATTTCTCTCCACTGCTGTGAACTCAGAGAGTGATGATGGGGCAGGGGAAACAGAGAGCGAGACTCTTTGTTAGACTCCTAAACTACCTGCATGCTCTGTTAATTCTGAGCCTCTTTTAAGACAAGAGAGATACCACAAGTCTTTCTCGCTCTGTCTTTTGGGCCTAAATTATGGAAGCTTTCCTGGGCTTCCCTGTGGTTAACAGTGTTACTTGGGATCTTCACAGTGCTCTACACTGGGGAATTCCCCCCCTCTGTCAAAATTAGTGCTGTTAAAGCCCTCTTACATCATTCTGGTTTTTATGAGACAAAGGGATTGGTTTGGGGATGACTCTGCAATCACACGTTCTCTGTACAGATACCAAAGATTCTTCAAATGGTAGGTTTTTTCAGAGCTGGCCCCAGTCCCAGTTTGTTAGGTTGAGAGAACTCTTTCCACCCAAGAGAACAAGTGGAGAGAACATTTGGTGAGAAGCTTGCAAAGATTCCTTCCCTTTAACACCCTCTGAGATGGTTTCCTTCAGAAGGGAGTGATCAAGTCCTTTGAACACAGATAGAATGAAATTAAAATACCCCATGGGAGACTGCTGCACAACAGAATGAAACTGCATGATGAATTCGCTTAATTAATATCCATAACAGATAGAACATACAAACACAGAACAGAGACAAAGGACATAATTGTGACGAAATAATTAACTAATGGTTAGGGTGCTCTTGAGAAAGGCTAAAAACTTGGGTTCATTTCCCTTCTGCCCCTCAGACGTCCTTCATGACCAAACACAAGTTATTTGGCCTCTTTGTGCCTCAATTCCCAATGCGTAAGATGAAAGTCATAGCACTCCCTTCCTACTGCAGTGTTATGGGAATAAATCCATTAGATTGTGAAACACTCTGATGGGACTCTAACAGAGACCATATAATTTCTAGATTTAGAAATACTGCAGTCCAATAATTTCATATAACTTTAGGAACAGTATTTTTTATTATCTGAAATTAGTTCTGTCCTATGCCTCAGCACAACACAGACTCTGAATAAGCCCTCTGCTTCTGTCCTCAAAAAGCCATGAAATTGATTTATCCACCAGAATCTGCATGAAGCCATTGCTTCCCTTATGATGATTTGAGAGAAAGCATGTCCAAGACTATTTAAAATGTCCCCAGCAAAATGTTTTCCAGTGGTAAATTTCCAAGGCTCACATTTATTAAATAATGTCTATCTACTCTGATTTAAAAAAGATTTTATAGCCCAGGGGGAAAATTATGATTGACCTATGCAATATAGGAGAGCAGGCTACTCAAGCGAGATTAAGACCCACGATCAAGTAAGAGTCTGTTTCCAAGCAAGGCAGTATCAAGGCACTGAACTATAATTGTAAGTCAAGTAGTAAAATAGTTTTATCCAAAAGCTTTTTTTTTTAAAAAATGGATCCCAAACAGAAGAGCTCTTGTGTCTAATTATATGGGGCTAGTCACTGTATTTAATTTATGCACAAAACAGTTAGCTGTATTTTCCATGAGTTCTCTGTGCAGTTAAATTGGTGCATTGTGTTCATTAGAGATGAATGAATAATTTGCCCATAATAACTTATTTTGGCAAATGAAGCCTCTGCTTCTGCTTGGGGGATAGCCACTCAAATTTCCTTGAAGTTTCATTTGAGAGTTCTTAATATTAATTTGAATTTTTTATTCTGTGGTTTGAGCATACATGTTCAAAATTCTTACTGTGTTCCTTGGACAGCTAGAAGACACCCATTGTGTTCCCTAGTTACGAGAGAGCTCAAGCACTTTTGGTTTGAATGTATGTGAATTTAAAACTTTGGCTTCCACAAATCCAAGTGTGTTTGACTTTGAACTTTGTTTTCCATTAACAGTCATATTATTAAATAGCTATCACTCAAATGTATGATGGCAAGACAAAGTAAAAGATCACAAAATGGCTGACATTAATGCACTTAAGAATCCCAATGAATACTAACTCAGTATTCTGCATGATTCACTCAGCTTGAATATTCATTTATAAAAAGATCCATAAATGCAAAGTGATGATTGAAAGCCGCAGCAGATTTCGGACAACTGTACAGCTGAGCATAAATTTAAAATGAGACACGGACAGAGGGAATTCCTTTTTCACTGCTCATAAAATGTTACTAACTGTGCAAGTCAACACAGACTCTGCACTTGATTCATCTGCTACAGAGAAGTAGTTCATAGTGACAGACTGTTTTGTTCATGGCACACAATAGGGGGACATTCAGAACACTTGCTGCTCATGTTGATAATTCTGATACAGACATAGCTGATTTCCTGAAACTGGCTTCCCTTCAGTCTTCTCTGACTATGAGTGCTATTTCAGGACATATTTTGGAAGTGGGACAAAGGGCACATGGTGGATTTTTAGAGGGGAAAAACTGACTTTTATGAAACACTTGCAATTGCTCTTTGACAATACACTACTGATGTGTGGACTGGTCCATACACACAAAATTTTGTGGCTTCTCCCCTCACCTATGCATATAAAGAGAGAGCCCTGAAAAAGTATAAACTCCCCACACACACCACTTAAAATATGCATAAATACAAAAGTAGTGGTGACATAAGAAGATGTGTTTGAATATTGTCAGATAAAATATCCAATCCTGTACATTGAAAACTTGCACAAAATGTCGGATTTAATATGCTAGGACAACATGGACCTTAGGTCTGATCTAGCATAGTGTTCCCTGTATTTTTTTTATTGAACTACAAAGAAAGACAGCATAGATCCTATTAAGCAATTTTCTAAATTGAATTTTCTGAACTGATTTCAATGGGCGACTCTAATAGCACTGAACTATTTCACCATTGATAGCTTTAGCAGAACATTTACTAATCACCTATTATGGATCCAATTCCTGAAGGCACAGCTGTCCTCAACCCAGCTGCCAGAATGTCCACAGTTATTCATCAACTTCTAAAATGCTGTTCTGCTTTGCCTATAGGAAAATATCAAATTCTCCCACCCCCCAATTCATTTACTCTAAAGCAGCAACACTATGGTTCCCTCTAATTGTTCTCATTCATGGGCAGAATAAATTTTGTTATGTGCATGAAGTCATGTGTGGATGTGCACCATGAATAGAAACACATGCTGCCCACTGTGGCTGTGTCTACACTGGAGAGTTCAGAAGGCCATGTCTGTTGACAAAACTCAGGGAGTGTCTACAAGAGTAAAGCCTTCCATCGACAGTCTCGACAGAACTCTGCTTCTGCCTTGACTGAGTTATCCCTTGAAAATCTGAGGCATAACACTGTCGACAGAGTTCTATTGACAGAAGTGTAATGTAGACACACCTGTTGTCAGAGGGCGGGCAGTCTGGCTGCTCTCTGTCTGCAGAGCAGACTGCTCTGTCAATTTGCTTTTGTGTGTAGATGCACTCTGTCGACAGAGTTTCTGTTGACACTACTCTGACACGTTACTGTCGACATATGCTTCTCGGGTAGATGTAGCTTGGGTGGTTTTGGGTGCTCTGATCAGCTGAACAGCAATTGAATATGTCCTGGGTGCCCACCAAAGCACTCAGCTCACAGGGAACACCAAGCAACACTGCTACTGTAAATTACATTCAGCACATGTGTGCGTGTGCACGCGCGCACACACACACACACACACACTACTTACCATGGTTATCAATAATTTTGTATTCTTTCTGTATCTGTAAAGTTTTGACTTTGAATAAACCTGGTAGGATTGAGAAACACTTCTTGAACCATTCAGATTTGTCAGTGACTTCTGCTATGCCATTTTAAATCTATTTGTTGTTCTAAGTTGGTGACACTTTTCAACGAACACTACATACCTCTTGTTTCATTTCAATACATTCTACATTCTTTTGCTTTAAAATAAATTCATGAAAGATGCAAAGACCTTGAATAGTAGTCAGTGAGTCAGTCATCAATAGCTGATATGAATGTAAGAGAAACTATTTAACTGGAGAAAGGGGCAGGGGTTTGTCCCCAGAGACATATGAAGGATGCTAAATCTTCCTTCTTTGCCATTGAACATCACTGTTGTTTCACACAAATAAAGATAAAGAGGCAGTATACCTTAAGAGAAAAAAATGTCGCTCAGTTACAAAAAATCGTACCTCTCCAGAGAATTCCTATGGAGGAAGAAATAGTGAAACAAGAAGAGAGCAAAGCAACAGCAACAAAGTGGCAAATGAAATTTAATGTGGATAAGTGTAAGTTAATGCACATTGGAAAAAATAACCCCTAGCTTGCATTCAATATGAGGAGGGGCTAATTTAGTTACCACTAATCAGGAAAGAGACCTTGGGGTTATTGTGGATAGTTCTCTGAGAACATCCGAACAGTGTGCAGCGGCAGTCAAAAAAGCAATAGGATGTTAGGAATTATTTAAAAAGGAATAGAAAATAAGATAAAGAATATTTTACTGCTCTTTATAAAACTATGCTACACCCACATAGAATCATAGAATCATAGAACATTAGGACTGGAACGGACCTTGAGAGGACATCGAGTCCAGCCCCCTGCCCCAATGGCAGGACCAAGTACTATCTAAACCATCCCTGATAGACATCTATCTAACCTGTTCTTAAATATCTCCAGCGATGGAGATTCCACAACCTCCCTCGGCAATTTATTCCACTGTTTGACCTCCCTGACAGTTAGGAACTTTTTCCTAATGTCCAACCTAAACCTCCCTTGTTGCAGTTTAAGCCCGTTGCCTCTTGTTCTATCCTCAGAGGCTAAGAAGAACAAGTTTTCTCCTTCCTCCTTAAGACTCCCTTTTAGATACCTGAAAACCGCTATCATATCTCCCCTCAATCTTCTCTTTTCCAAACTAAAGAAGCCCAATTATTTCAACCTTTTTTCATAGGTCACATTCTCTAGACATTTAATCATTCTTGTCACTCTTTTCTGGATCATCTCTAGTTTCTCCACATCTTTTTTGAACTTGGTTCCCAGAACTGGACACAATACTCCAGCTAAGGCCTAACCAGCGCAGAGTAGAGCAGAAGAATGACTTCTCATGTCTTGTTCACAACACACCTGTTAATACATCCCAGAATCACGTTTGCTTTTTTTGCAACAGCATCACACCGTTGACTCATATTTAGCTTGTGGTCCGCTATAATCCCTAGATCCCTTTCTGCTGTAGTCATTCCTAGACAGTTCTCCCCATTCTGTATGTGTGAAAGTGATTGTTCCTTCCCAAGTGGAGCACTTTGCATTTGTCCTTATTAAACTTCATCCTGTTTACCTCATACCATATCTCCAATTTATCCAGATCATTTTGAATTATGACCCTATCCTCCAAAGCAGTTGCTACCCCTCCCAACTTGGTATCATCTGCAAACTCAATAAGCGCACTTTCTATGCCAATATCTAAATCATTGATGAAGACATTGAACAGAACCGGTCCTAACACAGACCCCTGCGGAACCCCACTTGTTATACTTTTCCAGCCGTATTGAGAACCATTAAGAACTACTCTCTGGGTACGTTTATCCAGCCAGTTATGCACCCACCTTATAGTAGCCTCATCTAAATTGTATTTGACTAGTTTTTTTATAAGAATATCATGAGAGACCATATCAAATGCTTTACTAAAGCCTAGGTATACCACATCTACCGCTTCTCCCCTATACACAAGGCTCGTTATCCTATCAAAGAAAGCTATCAGATTAGTTTGACAAAATTTATTCTTTACAAAGCCATGCTGGCTGTTTCCTATTACCTTACCACCTTCCAAGTGCTTGCAGATGATTTCTTTAATTACCTGCTCCATTATCTTTCCTGGCACTGAAGTTAAGCTGACTGGCCTGTAGTTTCCTGGGTTATTCATATTCCCCTTTTATAGATGGGCACTATATTTGCCCTTTTCCAGTCTTCTGGAATCTCTCCTGTCTCCCATGATTTTCCAAAGATGATAGATAAAGGCTCAGATACCTCTTCTATCAGCTCTTTGAGTATTCTAGGGTGCATTTCACCGGGCCCTGGTGACTTGCAGACATCTAATTTTCCTAAGTGATTTTTACCTTGTTCTTTCTTTATTTCAACTTCTACCCCTACCTCTTTCCCACTAGCATTCACTATGTTGGGGCATTCCTTCATCAGACTTCTCAGTGAAGACCGAAAAAAAGTTTTTAAGCATCTCTGCCATTTCCAAGTTCCCTGTCACTGTTTCTCCCTCGTCACTGAGCAATGGCCCTACCCTGCCCCTGGTCTTCCTCTTGTTTCTAATATATTTATAAAAAGCCTTCTTGTTTCCCTTTATGCCTGTAGCTAGTTTGAGCTCATTTTGTGCCTTAGCCTTTCTAATCTTTCTCCTGTATTCTTGTGTTGTTTGTCTATATTCATCCTTTGTAATTTGTCCTTGTTTCCATTTTTATGCGATTCCTTTTTTATTTTGAGATCATGCAAGATCTCCTGGTTAAGTCAAGGCGGTCTTTTCCCATATTTTCTATCTTTCCTACACAGTGGGATAGCTTGCTTTTGGGCCATTAATAATGTCCCTTTGAAAAACTGCCAACTCTCCTCAGCTGTTTTTCCCCTCAGTTTTGCTTCCCATGGGACCTTACCTTCCAGCTGTCTAAGTTTACCAAAATCTGCCCTCCTGAAATCCATTATCTCTATTTTGCTGTTTTCCCTTCCACCCTTCCTTAGGATTGTGAACTCTATGATTTCATGATCACTTTCACCCAAGCTTCCTTCCACCTTCAAGTTCTCTACCAATTCCTCCCTATTTGTTAAAATCAAATCTAAAACAGCTTCCCCCTGGTAGCTTTTTCAACCTTTTGGAATAAAAAATTGTCTCCAATACAATCCAAAAATTACTGGACAGTCTGTGCCCCGCTGTATTAGTTTCCCAACATATATCTGGTTAGCTGAAGTCCCCCATCACCAACAAATCTGGGGCCCTGCTTGACTTTGTTAATTGTTTAAAAAAAGCCTCATCCACCTGGCTAGGTGGCCTGTGGTAGATACCTAGCAGGACACCACCCTTGTTTTTTACCCCTCTTAGTCTAACCCAGAGACTCTCAACACATCCATCTCCTATGTCCATCTCCACCTCAGTCCAAGTGTGTAAATTTTTAATATACAAGGCAACACCTCCCCCCTTTCTTCCCTGTCTGTCCTTCCTAAGCATGCTGTACCCTTCAATACCAACATTCCAATCATGTGTATTATCCCACCAAGTTTCTGTGACACCAACGATGTCATAGTTATATTTATTTACTTCCAGTTCTTTCTGCTTACTACCCATACTTCTTGCATTTGTATATAGGCTTCCAAGATATTGATTTGATGTTGCCTCCCTGTTTTGCCCTGACCCTCTTTTCTCTGACATTGTTGCCCATGCTGCCTCCCATTTCTGACCCATCACCCAGGTTTCCATGTTCTCCACTTACCTGTGGGCTTTGCTCCCCTACCCCTGTCAAACCTAGTTTAAAGCCCTCCTCACCAGGTTAGCCAGTCTGTGTCCAAATATGGTCTTTCGCCTCCTCAAAAGGTGAACATCATCTCTGCCCAGAGTACTTCCTGGAATAGCATCCCGTGGTCAAGGAAGCCAAAGCCTTCCTGGTGACACCATCTTCGAAGCCAGGCATTCACCTTTAGGATGCACCTGTCTCCACCTGGGCCCCTACCACTGACAGACAGGATTGAGGAGAATACCACCTGTGCCCCAAACTCCTTCACCTGTGCCCCCAGAGCCCAGAAGTCACTCTTGACCTACTCAGCATCATACCTCACAGTATCATTAGTGCCCACATGGATGAGAAGCATGGGATAGTAGTCAGAGGGCCTGATAATCCTCGACAACGCCTCCATAACGTCTCGGATAGTAACTGTTGAAAAATCCTCATTTTGAGGTGATCAATATGTCCCTGGCTATGGGCTGCGGTGTCTGTGTGGCACTCCCCGCATCTTAACCAAATAGCCTTAGGAACCGAGCATTTAAAATAAAAATCTACACTGTTACCAGTGGTGACTTTATTCCCTATCAAACCCCATTAAAATTAAATAGGATTCATAAGAATTTTGCTTCAAAAACTTGTTTTAAAACATTGTATAATAATAGGGTAATACAAAGTATATAGGGTGACCGTTAGAGAGGTCAGTTAACATAAATATTTATGAGCCTCATCAATATTTATGAGTTAAAGTTCAAATTTCTATTAGTTGATAGGTGGATTTAGGATGCTTCATAAATATGTAAAAGAGAATGTTACCTGGTTGCGGACCTGAGCTGACAGGTTTTCAAACAGGTCCGGACTAGCTCTACAAATTTGAGAGCAGACCCCGGGGTCAGGGCAGTTGCGCCGGAGCAGCTGACCAGATCGGACGAGGAAGAAGAGACTAAAAGAGCTGATAATCACTTGAAGAAAGAAGATAGAAGAAAGAAGGTGACAAGCACCGCTCTCAAGCGTCGTACCCCAGCAGTGTGGGACGCCTACAGGAACTCGGACTGAGCGCCCAGTGTCATCGAGGGACGCCGAAGAGCTCCTGTCAGTCACCAGCTTAGAAGGCTCCCGTGCTTTTTACCGGAGAGTTTGTCCTGGCAGGTGACGCCGCCTCACAAGCGCGCGCCCTGCACAGGGACAAATTGCTGCAGTGGTCCGGCCCTTCCCCTCACTGACCATCACCAGTGGCCGGTGATGGGAACCAAAGGCCGTCCACCAGAGGAGGTTTTTTTGTGTACCACATTGGCTTTTTTTCCTCCTGTTTCTATATTTTCTCCTCTTTCTGTCAGGCCTTGCACGGCGCTGTAAAAGTGCGCCTGTGCTGGCCATCCTTTCCCAGCTCTCGTGCCAAGAGACCTGCAGGCCTGGTGCCTGGACACAGAGCGGGAGAAAGAGGTATTAAAAATACAGGCTAAAATAGTAGTAACTGAATTATTGTAAAACATAATGAGTAAATTAATGTGTATCTTTTACTGTTGCTGCTGCATATTTGCATGTTGTTATATGTGTTAAGTATCTGTACAGAAGAATATAGTATTGTTACAAATTTAAAGAGACAGTAGCACATTAAACTAGTGGACTGGGACTGCCCCAGATTCCACTTAATGCGACTTAGATTTTGTAACCCAAGCACACTAGATCTATTGTGAAGCACAGGGGGCTGGATTTTAAAAGCTAGCCGGAGAATAATACATGCAACATAGTAGAATAGAGAATCGTATTTGATTATATTGTATTGTATTATCCCTTTAAGGGAATAGAGCTGATAGAAAACTAAACAGAGCTTATAATATTTAACTTTAAGATCTGCTCCCCCCTTTTTCGAGAGGGAAGTTGAGCGACTGGAGAAAACCCAAAGAGGAAACTCCGGAATAGTATTTAATTTTAAGATTTAACCCTTTAAGGGTAAGTAGGTGATGCAATAAAAGGCAATTCCAATAACAGGGAGTTGTCAAAATAGGCGGTACCAAAATAGGAGAAAACCCCCAGAGGGAAAACTCCGAAGAAATAGAAATAGGGCTCTGCCATAGAAGGTAATCCCAAAAATTAATAAGGTTCTGCAGTAAAAGGCTATTCCAAAAAAGGAGTGGTCAAAATAGGCAGTTCCTAAATAGGAGTCACCCTCAGAGGGACTCCAGATTAAGGTCTGCTCCCCCTTTTTCTAGAGGGAGGTTGAGAGACTGGAGAAAACCCCCAGAGGGCAAACTCCAGAAAATAGGGTTGAGAGCCACAAGCTTTCCCCAAACCTGCTTGTTGGGGGTAATACTCCACAGCAGGACATTTATTAATTAAAGCTCTGTATATTAATTATTTTCCTTTTCAGCACGCAAAGAAGAAGACAATGACAACCCCGGGATATATCGTAAGTAGAAGGGGTTAAATAGAGTTGCTGCTTGTTGCAGCATTGACAAAGTTCGAAGGCTCTGGTTTTAGAAAATAAATCCCTGTGCTAGACTAGTGGTGTGAGGGAAGAGTTTAGTTGTAGATCTAGATCATTTAGTTATTATTCCTTTTATTATGTTTTTTCTTTCTTTTGTTTTTCCCTAAATAAACTTGCTTTGTGTTTCACCTTTAAAAAGCCTTGGTCTTTTCTTTCAGGGGAGACCTCTGCTACACAGCACCGGATCACACACCTGTAAACCCCATTGCGATTGGCCACCGTAGACACCGTCCAGAGTGGTGGGGTAAAACTCTGGGGGCACTCACTTAATGCCTTTTTTGGCCTTAACGGGGTGCCCTGAAGCGGTACCATTCGAAAAATTTTCATTTTTACAAAATTTTTTGTCGTGCCTCAGTTTTCCCAATTGCGCGACACATCACCGCTTCAACCGAGAGTAACAAGCTGCCAGTGTCCACCCTGATCCATCTCCTCCTCCACCAGTGGTTTATCAGCTGTCCTATATACTGGGACAGTTATCTCAGCTGTCTCCACATGAATATTATCCAGGAACTGCTCATGGAGTCGGATACTCCTCAACCTGGCCACCTCCTCCTGTAGCTCCTCCAGCTGTCGCCTGAGAGATTCCACCAGCTTGCACCTTTCACACTCGATGGTCCCCCCAGCCTGGATATCAGTGAGTGAGAATTGCAAGCCACAGTCCCTGCAAAGCCACACCAGGATCTGGGTAGAGGCATCCATGGTCAGGCAGTCTGTCTGGCTACAGGCACAGGTGGACGAGACAGCAGTAGTGGTGGCACAGGTGTTGCGGGTCTTCCTAACCATCGTAGGCCTCCCTCTGTCAAACTGCCTCTTAAACTCCCCTGTCTGCAGCTCCCTGTCCGCTTCGGTCCCCTGGGCACCCTTGACTCTGGCTTTTAAAGCCTCCTGGCCTGGGTCAGACCCTCCCCCTGTGAGTCACACAGGGGAAGGCTAATCAAGGGAACAAAGGTCAGGCAGGCAGTCCCAGCTGCCACAGAAACTGAAACTGAAACTGACCCACCTGAAATCAAAATGGCAGTTCAAATTCAAACAGATTCAAACAGTTAAGCACACTGACTCACCCCAAAAGCCGGCACTTTCACCTGGTAGCTTCTGCAGCGGCAGGATCACTTGTTCTCCGTCTTAAACTCCCCTGTTTGCAGCTCCCTGTCCACTTCTTGAATACTGTGTACAGATGTGGTCTCCTTACCTCAAAAAAAAATATTTTGGCATTAGAAAAGGTTCAGAAAAGGGCTACTAAAACGATTAGGGGTTTGGAATGAGTCCCATATGAGGAGAAGTTAAAGAGACTAGGACTTTTGAGTTTGGAAAAGAGGAGACTGAGTGGGGATATGATAAATGTATATAAAATCATGAGCATTGTAGAGAGGGTGAGCAAAGAAAAGTTATTGATTTGTTCCCATAATACAAGAACTAGAGGACACCAAATGAAATTAATGGGTAGTAGGTTTAAAACTCATAAAATAACATTCTTTTTCACACAGCACACAGTCAACCTGTGGAACTCTTTATCAGAGGAGGCTGTGAAGGCTAGGACTATAAGAGAGGTCAAAGAAGAGATAGATACATTCTTGAAGTTAGGTCCATAAAAGGTTATTAGCCAAGATGTAGGAATGATGTCCCTGGCCTCTGTTTGTCAGGGGCTGGAGATGGATGACAGGAGACAAGTTGCTTCATCATTGTTTTCTTTCCACCCGCTCTGTAGCACCTGGCACTGGCCACTGTTGGCAGATGGGATGCTGGGCTAGATGGACCCTTGGTCTGACCCAGTAATGACAATTCTCATGTTTTTATCACAGCACAGTCAGATGAACCCCACAACAAAATGTGGAAAGACAATTTGTGCGGAAAGGGAAAATGGAAGTTTCATACAGAGGGTATAGCATTCTTTAGAAATAAATAATACCATACTATCCTGTATTTTTAAAGGTGCTTATTACTTTACATGTGTTAGCGTGGCTAGTCACAGTTTATGGACACTTCACCTGCAACCCATAACAACTAAAGCCAACTTCCTCAGAAAGGGGAAAAGACTGCAACTCCCCATGCTCATGAATGGAAAGAAGACAATTTGTGGTGCACTGAGGTAGAAAGGATTTCTGGCTTCCCATTTCACTACACAGACTTGTCCAACATGGGGCACAGATTTCATCAGAAGCTACGTGGGGAATCTGTGCCATTGTAACTGGCCCCCAGCCACTTCCTTCCCCCCTTGATATGACCCCTGCCTGGCAAAGTGGTATGACTTAATAGGCCAAATAGTGCGCCAGACAGGGGACTGTCATACCACCCAAGGATCACCCAGGTGACTGTGACTGTGCCATCTCAGCTGCCCCCCCCCCAGTTACTTCCTCCCCTCCACTTGATGCCACTCCTGACTGGGCAAAATGGTATGACTTCCACCAGAAACATCCTCTCTGAAAATATTACAGGAACAGATAACAGATGCTCCCCTCCACACACACACACATTTAATGAAAGATGTCATGGTGGAAATTGGTTGAAGGGCCAGATGATGGGGTTCCTTCAGTGGCTTTCTCCAGTGGGGGGGCAGCCCCAAATGCCAATGACTGTGGGGGTCAGCCCTCCCCCATCTCCCACATTCTACAAGGGCTGTGCTTGAGGAGGTGGATGAACAGCCAGTTGACAGGTCTCTTCAGGGGTTCTCTCTCGGTGGCCCTACCACAGCACCTACACTCAGGCTTTCAGCTCCTCCAGCTATTGCTTCACTTGGAGACATGCGTCTCTTTCCCTCTGGACTGGGGTTATTTCTAGAGTAAACTGTACCCTGCCTTTGCTGTACATTTCTCAGCACAGACAGGTTTCTCAAGGACACCTGCTTGTTTTTCTTCTTCAGGGATGATTAACAGGTAAAACTGCTACAGCTGAAAGTAACCATACAGCTTTTTCCAAGCAAGCCCATTTACTTTATAAACAAAAAGCATTACAGAGAAAAGAAAGTAAAGAAAATAAAAATTAACACACATACTAAAAGCTTTCTAGAATTAGCCCCCCGCCCCCCACACTCCCCCAAGCCCACTTGCGTCCTGCTGCCCACGCAGCACCCTGGGGCTGGCAGGTCCCTCAGCTCCAGCTGTAACCATCTTGCCGCCCCTTACCCCTGTAGAAGTAACTAGCTCCTTCTAAGCTCTCCCTCTAAACTCCCCTCTCAAAACTCCCTCCTGTTAGCAATCATCCTGTTTGCAAGCCCCCTGGTCACTTGCCAGCAGGATTTAAAAAGCTCTGGCCTTCCTGAGAGCCCTTCTGTCTGACTACCACTCAGCCAATCGGCATGCAGAGTTTCGATTTCAAACCTAAATCTAATCAAGCCTAACAGCTTCCAACTGCCAGCTTGAGCACATGGCCTTTCAAACAAACAGACAGCTCAGCACTCCAAACACCAAACAAACAGACAAACCCAGGCCCAGAACCCCTGAATCCAGACACCCACACACTCCAGAGAGCCACTTACCCGAAGGTGCTGTAGTTTGCAAACTACAGCTTTTTATAATTGCTCTATTTTTACTATCTTCCATTTTTCCATGTCTCCATCATTGAATCCTGAAAATGAGAAATGTCTTCCTTCTTTGCATCATACCTTGAATGATTCATTTCCAAATAATTATATTTTCAGCATAACGAAATCTTTAGTTAGACATTTTACAACACAAAAAAGCAGTCCAGTAGCACTTTAAGACTAACAAAATAATTTATTAGGTGGTGAGCTTTCATGGGATAGACCCACTTCTTCAGACAATGAAAGCTCACCACCTAATAAATTATCTAGTTAGTATTTAAAGTGCTACTCGACTGCTTTTCTGTGTTGATAGAATATAGACTAATACAGCTATTTCTCTGGTACTATTTTACAACACAGTGAGAAAACTTTTTTGTTATAAAATATGCACTTTTCAAAAGGATTAATTTTTTAACTCCTTAAATTATATTCATCTTTCGAAGCTAATGAAAGTCACAATGCACTGTCAGAACAGCAAAGCACTTACAAGTTTTTTTGAGGTTGAAAGCCTTTCAAAGAGTGCCACATATTTTTACCTGACCCAATATCACAACAATAGTATATCATACAAGCCGAAGCCCTGAGAAATATTTAAACTACTTCTTGCAAGAAAGAGCCATCTCTCTTGTCTGGTGAAAGCCAGTGAAAAAACAATCTACTACTTCTGGAAACTCTCAGCACCTATTTCAGAAGAACAAACCTGCCAACCCCTTTGAACAGTACTATCGTCCTCCTAATTCTCAAAGTAAATCATCCACGCAGAACTATCACTGTCTTCAACCTTACATTCCTAAGCTAAAATAATTGAGACTATAGTGACAACCAAGCTCTAAAAAATGTGACATCTGTCAACATCCTGGATGCATTGCAGTGGATTTCTGACAGGAGAACAGCATGGAGACAGCTTTGATAGTATGAAAAAATGATTAATACATTCACAGTTTCCAAGGCCAGAAGAATTATGTAGTCTGACCTCTTAACTTCTCCAAAATAGTTGCTAGAGCATATCTTCTGTTATTTAAAAATTGTCAGTAATGGGGAACTGCCCACCTCCCTGAGGCCATGTCTATAATTACCCAGGATTCAATGTGCCATAATTGATCTTTCAGAGTTCAATTTTGCCATGTGTATGAAAATGCAGCAAAATCAATCTTTCTGGTCTCATCTGTTGACCCTTGTACTCTGTGCTATTGCCTGGATTAAGGGACATTTTTTACAAGCCCAAGGAGCCCCAGTCTGTACTAGGGCAGAAAGTCAATTCTGATATGCAGTTCAAGCTGCCCCATTAGTGAAGCTAGAATCAATGTATCTGGGATCAACTTTGTTGCCTAGTGTAGGCCAGTCCTTAGTAAATGGCTAATAAACCTCACTGTTGGGTGTTGGGGGGAACTAACTTTTTTCCAGTCCAAATATATCTATCAGATTGTTACAGCTTTCCTTGCAAAACTGAGGAGCCAATTATTAAATATTTGTTCCATAGGAAAAATACTTATCAAGGGTATATATGGCCCCTTTCATCTCAAGGGATGGTTGTTATGAGTGGCGGTGAGGATCTATGGGCAGTGTTTGAGTCTGCAGTTTCTCTTGTGACTTATCCATCCAGTATTGGATTTGAATGATCAGCTGCAATAACCATATGTCAGCCTATTTCTGAACTCTTGAGTCTGACAGCTTTTCTTTCGAAGACAACATTCTTCTGTGTGGCTTGCACATGTACTATCAAAGCTTGATGTGCCCTGTCATAGCAATCATCGCCAGGTATTTCAATTTCATGATGTAGATTCCCAGGATTTTGGATCAATGTTAAATTTTTTATGTCATTTTTGTATGGATCCTTGAATCTTAGCTTTCGTCTTCCTCTTGTTCTCAACCCACATGACAGTTCACTGAAGAGGATTTCTTTGACAAGACGTTCATCACCTGTTCTTCTCATATGACCAAGCCATCATAGTCTTCTGCTGTTGAGGATGGCTTTGCAGCTATGTATGCCCAATCTTGACTGTACATCTGTATTTGAAAGTTTATCTTGCCAGTTGATATCCATAATTCTGCAGAGGCAGAGAAGATGGAAGATGTTCAATTTTTTTCTCCTGGTTTGAGAAGGTGGTCCAGGCCTCAGAACCACATAGCAGGATACTCAATACACATACCTGGTAGATAAGTATCTTTGTTTTCACTGTCAGTTTAGGATTGTTCCATGTTTGTTTCTTAAGTCTGCCAAAAATAGTAGCTGACTTCCTGATTCTGATGTTCATTTCTTCGTCCATGGATAGATAGGTTTGCTGGGACAATAGATCCAAGTCAACAGAACTGTTGAATCACATCTAATGGGAGTGAACTGAACAGATGACCATCAAGTGAACCCTTCCCTGTCACCCACTTCCAGCCTCTGACAAATAGAGGCTGGGGATGCCATTCCAACTCATCGGCTACGTCTACACTAGCACACTATGTTGAAGTAGCCTATTTCGAAGTAAGGTCATCAAAATAGGCTACTTTGATGCGTATTGTCTACATGTCCTCCAGGGCTGGTGCCGTCGACATTCAACGTCGAAGCAGTAAGGGGAACATCGAAAGGAGTCGCCGCAGAGGGAAATGCAGAGCATCTACACACATAAGAGCTCCGTGTCGAAATAAGGGGCCAGCAAAGTCCCAAGGCGCTCCCTTTAATGGTTCCTCCCGGACACACTTGCCCTGCACAGCACGAGATCCACAGAGCCGAAAACCAGTTGCAGACCCCGTGCACGCAGCATGGACCGCCACCTGCAGCAGCAGCAGCAGCCAGCAGCAGCCAGCAGCCCTGGGCTAAGGGCTGCTTCACGCAGTGACCATAGAGCCCCGCAGGGGCTGGACAGAGTGTCTCTCAACCCCTCAGCTGATGGCCGCCACGGAGGACTCCGCTATTGCAATGTAGTGGGATGTGGACACACACCCTACTTCCACGTTGAACATTGAAGTAGGGCACTATTCCCATCTTCAGGTAGGAATGGCGATTTCGACGTCTTGCTGCCTAACATCGATTTCCACATTGAAATAGCTCACATCACGTGTAGACGCAATGAGTACTATTTCGATGTTGTGCCAGCTACTTTGAAGTAACTGGCTAGTGTAGATGCACCCATCATAGCTAATAAGTATTGATGGACCTATCATCCATGAATTTATTTAGTTATTTTTGGACCCTGTTAAAGTCCTAGCCTTCACAACCTCCTCTAGAAAGGAATACCACAGGCTGACCAAGCTCTACGTGAAGAAATACTTCCTTTTGTTCATTTTAACTCTGTTAGCTATTAATTTCATTTGGTGACCATTAGTTCTCATGTTCCAGAGGCCTGAGATCTTCATCCTATCTCCACTGTACTCCATGGGAGGGGGAAGGAGTGCAATTGTGCTACCATCAGGAATAAGCATTTCTTTGGAGTTCTAGTGTTTTTTTACTTCCTCCCATCCCATCCCCATTTTCCTCCTCTGACTGGTTGCTTGATCTTGCCTTGAGATAGAAGTTGATAGTCTTTAAATGTGTGTTCATGTATTGTACTCCCATCATTACTGGCAACTCTTTAACTGTTCTTACCTGTTCCCTGTATACGGACAAGCCCATGCAGGTAGGCAGAAGCAACATACACAGTGTGTTTTTCCTTAGTTTACACAGATTAGTAAGGGTCCTTTTGTTCACAAATATTAGGAAGAATGTATGTGTATTAAAAAAAATCAATAGGCAGACAAAAGACAAACACAGGCCTAAATCCTACACTGGCACTAGCATCCAGAATGAAATTGGATCGCTGAAGTATACCTTGAGTGAATACAACAGTTTTCTTCATGCTTATGTCAAGGGAAAACAACTTGCAGGCTCTGGATAGACAATCCATCAGTGACTGTAGCATGTCTTCATTATGAGCGACTAGAACTGCATTATCTGAGGAGAGGAGTTCCCTAATGAGGACTTTCTTGACCTTGGTTTTGGCCTTGAGCCTTGCCAGGTTGTAGAGAGACCCATCTAATCTTGTGTGGAGAAATACATTTTTGTAGGAGTTTTGAAATGTGTAATTTAGTAGAACTGAGAAGAATACGCTGAAGAGGGTAAGGGAAAGAACACGCCCTTGTTTGACTCCTCTTTTCATTGCAAATGGTTCTGATGTAGATCCATCTTATTACACTGTTGCTTTCATGTTTTCATGAAAGTGTTGTTATGAGCTTGAGTAGGGTCGGTGGGCAGCCAACCTTGGTTAATACTCTGTATAGTCCCGATCTATTAACTGTGTCAAACATCTTTGTTAAGTCCACAAATGTTATGAATAATGGCTTTCCTTGCTCTCTGCATTTTTCCTGTAGTAGTCAAAGTAAGAAAATCATTCCCATTGTTGACTGAAGCCACATTGTGTTTCTGGATAGACTCAATCTGAAAGTTTTTGCAGGCATTCAGGATTGACGTGGGCAAATATTTTGCCTACAATGCTCAGTAATGAGATGCCCCTGTAGTGTTGCAGTCACCCTTGTCACCTTTATTTGTATAGACAGTGATGATGTTTGCATCCTTCATGTCATGTGGGACATCTCCTCTCCAACATTTTATGAGTAAATCATAGAGGAAGAGGAGGAGCACAACCTTGTTTGCCTTCAGGACTTCAGCTGGAATTTTGTCGTTTCCTGGTGCTTTTCAATTGGAGAGAGCATCAAGAGCTTGAGGAAGTTCCTCCTCCATAGCCTCAGACATTTCTGGAAGAGTTGGGATGAGGTTGGCAAGTTCAGGTTCTATTGTACATTTTGTAAGAATAATGACTTGAATAGTGTTCCACCCATCTGGACATCTGCAGCTTTTTGTCTGTGATCACCCATCCATTTAAATGCTTCAGTTGGGTGTCTTTGGTAGTGTTTGGTCCAACTGCTTTCTTCAATCCATCATACATGGTTTTCAGGTCACACAAATCAGATGCTTTGTGAATATTAGAACTTAGACTGGCCCAATACTTTTTCACAAACTACCTGGACTCTCTCTGAAGAACAGATCTTGCATGTCAGAGTTGATCTCTTGTGCTTTGAGATGGGTTCTTATGTTAGTCAGATGTGCCTTGTGTTTTTCTTCATTAGAGGCCTAAGAATGACAGTATTTTCGTCAATATTGTTTGTGTTAGAGAATTTACATGTTCTAAAGGCAGATTTGGCACATTCATGTATTGCATCTCTCAGCATGGACCATGTTTCATCAATGGTGTGTTGGTCAGGTTTGTGTTCCATTTTGCGAGTGAGATCATCTGCAAAGACAGAGCATTTCAGTGCATCTCTGGTACTGAGGGTAGTGATTTTTGGCTAATTGCATTCCTTTGTCACAGAGTGTTTCTTAGGGACAATTTTCGCTCTGTTTGGTGATCAAGGTCACAATGTGTGCTGAGATATATGAGTGTAATTGTGATCACATTGAGATATTTCCTGTGTACCAGTACAAGATCACCTTGATACCAGTGACCAGATCTGGGGTGGTACCACGAAACTGCATGGCACTCTTCACATTAAAGGACGTATTAGTGATGCTGAGTTGATTCTGAGAGCTGAATTCAAGAAGCCTTTGACCATTTTCATTCCTTTTTCCAGTACGATGATGACTGAGGCAGATGGTCCAGGACGGATGGTCACTTCCAACTCTTGCATTGAAGTCACCAGGATGTACAGTTGTTCACCAGTTGGAAAGGAGTTGATAATTTTCTGAAAATTATAATAAAAGCCATCTTTTGGTGCATAAGCACTGGCAATGTTGACACATCCTGACTTGGTGCAGAGCTTCAGGAATATAATATGTTCTGATTCAGCTGTGGGCATATTGATAGATTTCAGCAGATTGTTCTGAACAGCAAATCCAACTCCATAGAGGTGGTGTTCCTCTCAACTCAAGCTCTTCTAGAAGAAAGTATAGTTGGTTTCTTTCACTGATCCAGCATTTGCCAGCCTAGTTTCCTGAAGAGAAATGATGTTGACATTCCATTTGTGTTGTTGACCTATGGCTGCTGTTTTGCATATTGAGTCAATGTTCATAAGGTCATGGGCAGATTCAAGTCCCAAACACATGGTTTGCATACTCCAGCTACCAAGCCAGAGGCAAGTTAATTTATTATTTCCTTTTTTGGTGGGTACCTCATTTACTTCTACTTTTTGATTCTTGGTCTATCCCCATGCACCCAATGAGGAAGACAGATGCGGCGGGTCAGCACCTTATTGACCAGGTGCTGCCTAGCTTGAGGCAGGCAGTAGCTGACCAGTGGAGAGTGATGACTCCTCCCACCAATGAAAGTGACCCATGGTACCCTCCTCTTCACCACCGGAGGAGGTCTTATAACCCGTAACTCCCACTTCCCATGTTGTTTCCATGTTATCAGCAAGGATGGAGTGTCCTCTCCATTTGACATCCTCTTACAGGCTCCATTGCCTGGGCTAGTGTTTGGAGAAAGTGCATTGCCCAAGCAGCACTATCCCCCACTCGGTCACTCTAGCTGAATCCAAAGGAAAGACAGAATCAGTATGTTTGGATCTGAGGTGACTGCAAGGAGACACCAGAAAGCAGGTTTGACGAATCCTCCCTGCTAACCACCTTAGGGTCTCCTCTCCATATTTCTGTCTGGGTTTACTCCCATAGCCTTTGGATCTCCCAAACCCACACACAATGCAGGGGTGAATTTTCTGACAGAGTTGTCTTCCCTGGGAGGCCAGTGATGAAATCATGGTTCATACGCAATTTGGATTACCCAAAATAGTCCAGGGACCCAAGTATCCCAGACTCTCTTCTCATGCAGAATGAAGGGGAAGAAGCTGCTCAATCCACCCACCCATCATCATGCTCTGGGGTCCACGCTGCCCATCCAGACCCCATGGCCTGATAGCACTGCTGCTGCTGCTGCCCCTGCTCAGGGGTTGTGGAGGACCATGTGAGCAAGAAGAAATAACACATGGCAGGAAGGATTGGGCTGGCACAGTTCTCCCCACCACCACCCGCTCCCCTGTTGCTGAGATCCCCCCTGCCCTCAGACCCCCTGGCCATCCAGCCCAGCCAACTCCCAACGCCCTCCTGACCACAGCCCTCCCCACACCCCCTAGCCCAGGCTGGCATGCTCCCAACCCCCCAAGTCTGCAGTCCCCCCATCCCCAACCCCAGACCCCGCCTGCTTCCAACACCCCCTGGCCCACACTCCCCCTGTATCCTCTGGCCTGTCCCTCTCCCAACACCCACCTGGCCCAGTCCCCAAACCACCCCCCAGGTAAGTTAAGGACTTACCACTGGTGCAGCCCTGAGGAGCTGCCACCTCCTGCACCAGAGCCACCAGTACCTCCAACTGCACACAGCAAAGCAGCTCCTGCCACATAACAGAGCAGCTGCAGGCATGTGCTGCAAAGTGGCTCATGCCACAGGGTGGGGCACCTGCAGCCATGTGGTCAGGTGCCTCCATCTGTGCTCTGCAGCACCCCCCCCATGCTTGCCATCCCGGCCTGGCCCCCTCCCAACACTCACCCAGCCTGCAGCTCCCCCTGCACCCTCTGGCCTGGCCTGGTCCACTCCCAATTTGCCCTTGGTCTGGTCCGACCCACTTCCAACATGCCCCCGCCCACAGCTCCCCTCCACACTCTCCAGCCTGGCCTACTCCCAAAATCCTGGTAAGGTGGCTCCAGCCACACTCCACAGCACTCCCCCAACACCCTCCGGCCCGCTCTCAGCACTTCCCCTTCCCATAACTCCTCACATACCCTCTGGGCCCAAGTGTAATCAAGAAAGAAAAGATTTAGCTGGTGACCTAAGCTAGACAGATTGTGGACTTTGATTCTATCATTGAAAGGCATATCATCTGAACCCCTCCAATTTATCAACATCCTTCTTGAATGGTGGCTAAACTGGATACAATATTACAACAGTGGTTAGACCAGTGCTAAATATGGAGTTAAACTAACCTCCCTACCCTACTTGAGATTTCTCTGTTTATGCATCCCAGGATTGCACTAGTTCATTTGGTGCACACCCACACACTAACAGTTCGTGTATGGATGATTATGAACAATAACCCTTCAAGATAGTAGCTCCTATCATGTAAATAGGACCTTCATTCTTTGTTCCTAACAGTAGTCTGCCCATAGTCATTATCTTTCCATCTCAACAGACAGAGACTATGTCTAAGTGGCTACACTGCTCAGTCCCTCCTCATCTCTTGAGGTAGTTTACCACTTGTATGACACGGAAACGGAAGATCTCCACCTGTCAGGCCCAGCAAGAGAACACGAGTTCTCTCCTCTGAAAGCTTTCAATCTGTAGGGTTTGTCGGGGTTCATTCGGTATACCAGAGTGGGCAATAAAAATTGACGGCTTACAAGGGTTAGTCCCTGGCAGGCTACTTACTGCTGCTGTGTTTACTTGTGCCTCCACAGTTATCAGGCAATTGTGGCACTTGTTGGCTGTGGACTACCAACTGGAGCACCAGGAAGCGATGCCCCAATCCAAGCCAGTCCCAACCTTTCCCATTGGTCATGAATAGTGATCTCCAGCCAGTGACAGTGGGAGCCAGTCAGGGTCTAACCCTGGAAGACTGGCTCTGGCTTGCTGGCTGATATTTGCCCACCTCATCAAATATCCTCTATTTTCAACATACAATAAAATTGCACAGATAAGTGATAATAGGACACAAGTTCTTTTGTGCATACTTTGGTGACCTCTGTGTGAATCTCTCATTTTTCACAGATCCAACCAACATCATTATAAAGTTGCACAATACCTCCAAGAGACAAGCATAGACCGAACAAGGCCAAAGCAATGCGGGACAGAAAAGGGAAATATGTTAAGGAATGTCACTGTCAGAGACTGGGAGTGACTGGCCCCTCACAAAAGCAGCTTCTCTGTCCTGGGTGTCAACATCTCCACATTAGACTCTGACAATGGGCCATTCCCCCTGTCTGATCTGACTTGTTTTTTCCTCTTTTGATATATACTACTGATAATGGGCCATTTCCACCTTGACTGAATAGACCTTGTCAGCTCTGGCCCTCATTTTTACTGGAACCCCACTCTTTAAATACCTCTCTGAAACCTGCCTACCACTTCCCCACTCATGCATCTGATGAAGCAGGTCTTTGCCCATGAAAGCTTATGCTCCAAAATATCTGTTTATCTATAAGGTGCCATGGGACTTCTTACTGTCCTCCCTCATTTGCAAAGTGAAATACTCTACCCCATTTGGCAAAGCGGTGTGAAGCTTCAGGGTTCTGATCTCTTAGCACCTAATCTGAATGCTCTGGTAACATCACTGGATAAAATCATCTTTTCCCCACAGCAAGGTTATTTGCAATAAATACTCTTTCCTCCTGAAAGCTGGTCTGGCCATAGTGATCCATGTATTTATCATCTCCAGCATGGACTACTGTAACCTACAGTTTCTGAGATGAAAGGCAGCTGCAATATGCAGGCTAAAGTTCTCACAGAATCCAGAAGTCTAGCTCCTCAATAAGCCAACCCACTATGACAATATCACTACTTCCCTCTGCCAGCTCCCAGTTCAGTTTCATGGTCAGTGGAAGGCCACCCATGATCACAGCCCTAGTTATATCAGTGACCTCAGCTCAGGCCCGCATGAACCATGACAACTGCAGTTCTCTGGGACTGCAGTGAACAGGGGTGGCCACTCATTGAGCAAGAGGAGGAAGAATCCTTCCCTGAGTGCTGGTGAGCCTAGCCCTGACCTCTCACCAGACCGGAAGTCAGGGTGCAGACTATTTGTATAAAAATCCCAAGCAGAAGCCCAGTCAGAGCCCACTCACCAGAGAAGGCAGATGCCAGTCCTGAGCTTCCAGTTTGTCAGGCCAGCACAGCCCTTCAGGAGGGCAAGGACTGGTGTGGACCTCAGACCTCACCATAAAGGAGCTACAAGACAGGATAGAGACCCCACTCTACCCAGGCATGGAGGAAATCTACCAGCAGCCCGATGAGGTATGAGTCTGGAAGAAGCCAGGGATAGCGTGTTCCAGTTTGGATCCCTGAGGACCCAATGACAAACTGCTCTGCCTCTAGTAGGGCCTGGGCACAGTGGAGGGCAGGCTGGCCTACACTCCCTCCCACCATTACCTTGTGGGTGGCAATCTCCCACTCATGCCATTCTCAGCACACTCCTGGGTTTGTTGGCCTTCCTTTGTGAACTGCTTTTATTTATTGCCCAGCCCTGAACCAGGGCCTGGGCCTAGTGAGGCCTGATCACAGTCCTGAGCCCCAGGACTAAGCCTTGGTAACTGACAGACTAAATTGTACAAAGCCCAGGATGAAAGAATGCCAGTGCCAGAGATAAAGCATTCTAAGATTACTAAAGTCAGCTGTGGAATCAACATCAGACTGATCCAGAAACAAACTAAGTTTAGGGCACACTGCAAAATTTTCATGGTCCCAAACATTTGCTTCTTAACTGCTAGGATGGATATAAATTATACTCCAGGCAGATCCTAGGAAAAGAGAAGAGCAGAATGTATAATGATTCCATCATGGAGCTCACTAAGCATGTCTGATTTACCTATGTTTACAGATCCTAAAATAGGTACATCAGGTAAGTAAGAAGAAAAATAGTATTGCAAATAATTAAAAAGGAGTATCATTAAGTTTGGGGGAGCAGAGAATAAAAAGATTAAAGAATAAGATGTCTATTTTCCATTACAAATGCAATTCACTAAGGCAAATACATTTTGGCTACATCTACACTAGCCCAAATCTTCGAAATGGCCTCATTAGCATGCCGGCTTCTGTGGCTTTCTGAAATTGCCACGGCTTACTGTGCGTGGCTCATTCAGATGGGAGTCCTTTTCGAAAGGACCCAGGAACTTAAAAATCCCCTTATTCCTATTTCCTTTCGAAAAGGAGCCCTGGCTGGACAAGCCACATGGCAGCGAGCCGTGGCAATTTCGAAGAGCCACGGCTGCTGGCATGTTAATGAGGCGCTGAATATGTATTTCAGCACCTCATTAGTAATCTTCGAAATGGCCATTTGCATGGCCATTTCAAAGATTTGGGCTAGTGTAGACATGGCCTTTCAGTACTGTGACTCAAAGTATATCTCACAATAGCTGCGTCTACACGTGCACGCTACTTCGAAGTAGCGGCACCAACTTCGAAATAGCGCCCGTCGCGTCTACACGCGTCGGGCGCTATTTCGAAGTTAACTTCGACATTAGGCGGCGAGACGTCGAAGTCGCTAACCTCATGAGGAGATAGGAATAGCGCCCTACTTCGACGTTCAACGTCGAAGTAGGGACCGTGTAGACGATCCGCGTCCCGCAACGTCGAAATTGCTGGGTCCTCCATGGCGGCCATCAGCTGGGGGGTTGAGGGATGCCCTCTCTCCAGCCCCTGCGGGGCTCTATGGTCACCGTGGGCAGCAGCCCTTAGCCCAGGGCTTCTGGCTGCTTCTGCGGCAGCTGGGGATCTATGCTGCAGGCACAGGGTCTGCAACCAGTTGTCAGCTCTGTGTATCTTGTGTTGTTTAGTGCAACTGTGTCTGGGAGGGGCCCTTTAAGGGAGCGGCTTGCTGTTGAGTCCGCCCTGTGACCCTGTCTGCAGCTGTGCCTGGCATCCCTATTTCGATGTGTGCTACTTTGACGTGTAGACGTTCCCTCGCTGCGCCTATTTCGATGTTGGGCTGAGCAACGTCGAAGTTGAACATCGACGTTGCCGGCCCTGGAGGACGTGTAAACGTTATTCATCGAAATAGCCTATTTCGATGTTGGCTGCACGTGTAGACGTAGCCACTAAGCTCTTGAAATCCTAAATTCCATTAACGTTTGCAAACTTAATGGAAACTATTTTTATTGAAATGCCTTAAGGCAAATTATAACTATTGAGTCCAAAGTCTTGTATTTGAAGTTTGAACATTAAGAAGCTGATGGACTAGAAAGATGATTTGCTCAGTGATATACGTGAGCCAAAGAGTTCCAACTTGAAAGTAACCTTCACATAAACATTTTCATTACAGTTACAAGTGCAAAACAATCCACACTGTATGCTACGCAGTTCAACATTCCTTGTCCTTGTAAATACACCAACTTTTAGAATAGTTTGCTAGTATTGCAGTGTGCCCTTGCTTGTCAATTAGCATTCACTAAAATCAGGAATTTCAAGTAAACAAACACATCAAAGCAGACATCTGGCATAATGTTATTTGTAATAGCAACAAACAATAATTGGCACTTTTGTGTTGCGTCTCATCCATACCTTTCAAAGCACCTGTCAAAAAGGTGAATTAACATCATTTTTCTGTTTTCCACAGTGGGCAAAATGAAGTCACAAGAGATGGTGTGAATGGGCTATGATCACACAGTGAGTCATTCCAGAGCCAGGAGTATGCCTATATGCTCTATTTAGTTATATACAGTACAATTAGTGGCATACACCAGTCTGCTGGGGCTCTGCTGAGGGATAACAACTCCTAAAGTGAAATTGAAGATAAAATGGAGAGCTGTTACGGAAGGATGTACTGAATCATTGCATTATTTGGGTCATGTCCCTTCAGTCACCACCACTAGACATTTCTGAAGTGGAGCTCCCCACTTCAGGTTGCAATACTCTCTGGCTTTACTTTCTGTTGCTGGAGGTCTGTCACAGTACTGGTGGAAGTCAAGCCCAGCTCATAGAGTTATATTATCATTCATAAAAATTCAGCTTACTTCTCAGTGTTTTTTTATGTTTTGAAAGGAAAATTGCAGCTTAAGTTTAGTTGCATTTCAACAAAACTAAACTACAACTTCTAGAACCAGAGATCAAAGCACTTATTAGCTTGAAAGGGAGCAGAATCAAAGCGACAATTATTCACCTTTTCAGACCTGAAAGATGACATTTTTAAAAATGGTTTACAAGACAAATGTCAATTGAAGCATCAAACTGCATGTGCTCCGGTTTTACGTTGCTGGAAATATGTTCAAGGGAAACATCAATAAAGACAACAGAGATGAATTGGGACTAGATAGTGAATTCTTCTTTGTCTAGCTGCCTACAAGTAAAGTTTTTATATTAGTTTTTGTGTTTTCTCCTGAGAACGATAGAGCCTCAAGGAGAAAGCTAACATATTTCAGCCTGATCATGGTGCAGCACACTTTCTCCCCACCAACAAATACATGGGATAGGTTGAACTATCTAGTCTAGTACCCTGGGGACTTGACAGGAGCCAAACAAGAAAATTTACTGACCGTGGGAGATCAATATTGTCCAGCAGCATTACCAGCACTTCCATGGTTCGCTAGGCTCTTAGAAGAGATCTTGGGGTAAATTACAGCTAAATAACAGCAGGAAACACAGAGGCAGGACTAGGGACTGTAAAACTTCATGGGGCCATGGGAAACTTCCACAGCCATAGTAAGTGGTTATCTGACTAACTAAAATCATGCTGGATTATGGATGTTGTTGGAAGAGAGAGTGCCCTATTAGAGAGGTTCAACCTCTGTTGAATCTCTTCACTGGCTTCTTCAACTGTCTTGCTTCGAATTGAAACTCCTCATCTGCCAAGACCCTGCACATTTCCAATTCTTGCCTCCAGTCAACTCACCATCTTCCTTCCTGTGCTCAGCCCACTCTTCTTCTAACATGGTTTCTTTTTCCTACCCTTAATGCCATGTGCTCAGTCTATTGCAGTCATGTTCATCTCACTTAGGACACAATCATTTAAGGTACTGAATCCCTCTTAGAAAGGGCTGACTGCTCCTGTCAAATAAACTACAGAATCAGAGACCAACAGAAGTAGAAGGAACCTTAAGAAGTCATCAAGTCCAGTCCCTTTCACTCCTGGCAGGACCAAACATCATCTAGATCATCCCTGACAGGTGTTTGTCTAACCTGATTTTTTAAAATATCCAGTGATGGAGATTTCATAACCTCCCTAAGCAATTTATTCCAGGGTTTAATTACCCTGATAGGTAGGCATTTTACCCCTAATGTGCAAGCTAAACTTCTCTTGCTGCAGCTTAAATACATTGCTTCTTGTCCTATCCTCAGAAGTTAGAGAATAATTTTCTCCCTCTTCCTTGTAACAACATTTTTGATACCTTCAAGCTATCATCCTCCCATCATCAATAAAACCCAGTGTAAATACTAACCCTACTCCACCCTATTGGCACATTCTTTTGCTGTCAGGGCAACACCCCAGTTCTTACTCCCGGAAACATGGTACTGAATTTTTCCATAAGGGATTGCTATGCAGGAAGCAGCCACCCAATTATGGGCATAGAAGAAAAATGCATAAGAGTCATGGGTGTACCGGCAAGTCTCACCCAACAGATGTGCATGGGATGTAGACCTGTCTTGGGCACAAGAGTCAACATAAGGATAAACGGAGGGAGATGTGGACTGACATATAAATAAATAATATTCTGAGTGGTGTGCATGACCCAGGAGGGAGGATAGCAGAATATGCTATTTAAAATGAGCATATGATCATCATGGCTGATCAGAAAATTAACTTCTGGGAATTATGGCTGAAATGCTACTGTTGTTGGCCATGTTACCACAGTGTTGGCCATGTTAACACATTGTTCCTGGTGTCGATAGGAAGATGTCCAGTTCTTGATCATTCTTTGCATTTGCTCCATGAAAAGATGTAAAATGGCTCAAATCAAAGACATCTGCTGAAATCACTGAGTGCCTTGTTTACTGAATTCCACAAGAGGAAAAGCCTGCAATTGCTCAGCTTTCCTCTTGATGCTCTAAATGGGAAATTATATCTGATTTAATGGGACACAGGGAAAACAATGATAGCATGAAATATCAAAATGTAAATCCCCCAAATAAATGCTGAAGTCAGGATATTTATTTCATTTTGCTGCAAAATGGAGAACAAACAGAGGACGCAAACAGAAAAAAGTATTTTTTTAAATCTACATTATTTGTAAGTTTAATCATAAAACAAGTATGCATTGTTTCTATTGTTAGCTTCTAGGAACACTTTGAAAAAAAGCATTAAAACAGAGACTATGATTAAATAGTGAGCATTCCCTCTTTGATTAAGAATAAAATACATTATTTCCTTGGTATTGCTGCTTCAGGCTGTATTCTGACATACCAGAAAAGTGTGAACAGAGAGCTAAGGTTTCACAGTTTAGTTCTGTAGTTGCTTTTTCGCATCATGGGCATAAGAAGAGCAGAACATAATCAGGCAGGATCTACAACAGGAACTTGTGCTGAGATATATATTTCTAACTGTCATAGCTATTTTTGACAGTGTAAACATAGGAATACCAGCATAAAGGAGAGTTGGATCTGATAGCTTATTTCACTCGCTAAATGGGATAAAGTACATCAACAAAAGAGCTTTATGGGGAGAGATGGGGGCTAATAAAAGCTGAACGTAAACTATGGGAGTTTGTTGACATAAGACACATTTTCCATTCAGAGCTGGCTTTAGCAACATTTCCATCTTGCAATCAGATGTTGTCAAAACCAAAAAGAGAAAGAGTGTAGTCTCCATATTTTATAGATATATTCTTATCTAATTATTTAAGCCAATTAACATGTCTTGGATTGTCTTGCCAACTATTATTTTTCTTTTCATTTCACCTACTGAATAGCTGCTATATTTTTCCAGTCTTTCAGAGTTCCCATAGCCCTTTTTCTGATCTCAGTTGTCACCAAACAATAGCAGATGTTGGGGCCTCACAGGTCAGCTTTGAATTGGAGGAGAAGCTGTCTAGGTCTACTCTTAGTGCTACTAGTATACCGGATAAAATAAACACTCACTTTCACTGAAACTGAGAGGGTCACATCTTCCAGTGTTTGCAGCCCAGCCACAATGACCAGTTCCAAGGAGTACCTCAGATCTCAGCAGCCAGAGTAAAGTCTTAGGACAGAAAATAAGTGTTCTTGCTATTGCCTCAACTCACTGCACAGAAAGTGCATTAAAAATAGTAAAAAAAAACCACACCACATCATACCACACACCAACATTTCTTCCAAGACTGAAATTTACTGGCACGTGATCACGCACACACACACACACACACACACTACACCATTACACTCATCCCTTGCTATATGAGCACAATTGGTCCCCAACTTTCTTCTCGTGAGCAAAAATTCATGAGGGACACTAAATTCCCATTACATGCATGTTAAAGTCTGTGATTGGTTCCTAGTGCTCCTAACTCGGTGAAGGAGGTGGCAGCAGGTGGCGCTGCTTTTGAAAGGTAAGTGAACTTTGTGTTGCGGTGGGGCAGTTGGAAAGGGTTAAAGGCTGGGGACAATTTGGGGCCCTGACCAGGAGGGAGTGTTAAAACCTGGTGCCGGGTTGGGTCCATGGGGTAGATGGGGGACTAAGGCTGCAGTGGGTTGGGTCCACAAGGAGGGATAGTGGGAGGGCACTTCAGGCTGCTGCCGGTTGGGTCCGTGGGGCAGGTTGGTGGGGTTAAGGCCATGGCAAGCTGGGTCTGCAGGGCCAGCGGGGGGGAAGAGGGAGTCAGGCTGCAGCTTGAATCTGTGGGCCTGGCGGGGGCTTCAGGCTGTGGTGCGTTGGGTCTGCAGGGCTGACAGGGTTTCAGGTTTCGGCAGGTTGAAGCCACGTGGAAGGGGGTTAGGCTCATATTTGTGGGGGGAGCTCACTCATCAAGTGAACAAAGTTAAGTATGTGTGTCCCTCGTCTTAGCGAGTACTTGTAAGTAAAGTGGTTGTTTAATGAGGGTGGAGTATCTGCGTAACAGTGCTATCTGATGTCTCTGCCTCTGATGCCAATATCAAGTTTCCCCATGTGGCATAACATTTTTATTATTTACTAAAGCTTATTTTTAATTTCTTGATTTGATGTTTACTGTGTGATGGTCTTAAATGGATGTTGAAAATAGAGGCTATATGGTGGGGTGAGCTCACCTCAGAAAAGCATCTACACACATGGTTAAAAACTTAAGAAGTTCAGTATGTGCTTATGGGCTTTGCTGAACTGGGCCTAAAATTCTGAATATCAAATTAATAAGCTTGTCTGACAGAAGCAGCTTTTTTTCTCTTTCTTGAGGTTCAAGTTGCAAAAATCTACATACAGTAGTCACAAAAAAAAACCTAAACTTTCTGATTAGTAATTCAAGAAAAAATAATGATTACTATATTAGCATTAAAGGAAAACCCTTTAAGGTGTTATGGTGTTCATAAAAAAGTGAAAATGAAAATACAGGATGACAATAAAATGTTACTACCAGGATGAATGACTTGAACAGAGATAAAAGTCAAAGGAAAGTTACTGGAAATATGTAGAAGTGGAGCAGTGATAGAAAAATAAGATATATTTATTGAAAGTGATGAAAAAACGAAGGGTATTTTCTATGAATGGTTCTTGATTTGGGGAGCTGCCCCCCACCTTGGTTAGCCAGAGATCAAATTTGTTAAAGTTCCCTGCAAGTTTCATTTTCACTCCACTTTGCCTAGGCCAGAAGCTTGGAATGGGCTATATTTTAGGAGGCAGGGAGGGAGGTGGAGAAAGTCAGGAAGTGAGGTTTTCAGCATTTTACTTAACACTATTTTTAGTTTAGGGGATAGGCTCCCAGACATATATTTTTAATAAATATGTATGGATAAACACTAACTATCTTGACTTCCCTACCACCACCACCCCTCTTCTCTTCTGATTTGCTCACCTTGATTAAAGTTTCTGATTTGTCAGCCTTGATAGTGCTGTGCCTTGATATTGAGTCTGTTCTGGTATGGTTCTCTGTGCTTTAAATATTGAGTCTGTTCTGGTACGGCTATGGTCTGAAGAAGTGGGTCTATCCCACAAAAGCTCACCACCTAATCAATTATTTTGTTAGCTCTTTAAAGTGCTACTGGACTGCTTTTTTGTTTTAACTATAAAAATCACAGTTTGAAATAAGCAGAGAGAAAGAATGCAAATAGAGTACTTTGGAGACACAGTTACACAGTCAGAATGATAAGACAAACACTCAAGAGAACAAAAATAAAAGACAATCTCTCTCACTCATGCTGGGTCTCATATATCCTTACTTACTGTTGTAGTGGCACAAGCTAATTATACACTTACCAGGCGATAACATGGCACCAATATCACTAGTCACACCACACTGTATAATTACCTTAATTTCTAATAAAATTACATCCAGGTAGCCCCAACCTTTCCAACACTGAAGTCTACTTGTCTACTTGCTAGGAAAGTAAGGGCAGTACCTCATTTTCATGTTAATTTACTTTAAATTAAAAAATAACTGCACACAATTTGCTTGCTCTTGTAGCTTTTACACATGAATATAAATTGTGTGTCTGAGTTTAACAATAAAGAGCTGTGATTATACCTTGCCTTATCCTTCAGGGCTACGTCTACACGTGCACCCAACTTCGAAATAGCTTATTTCGATGTTGCGACATCGAAATAGACTATTTCGATGAATAACGTCTACACGTCCTCCAGGGCTGGCAACGTCGATGTTCAACTTCGACGTTGCTCAGCCCAACATCGAAATAGGCACAGCGAGGGAACGTCTACACGCCAAAGTAGCACACATCGAAATAAGGGAGCCAGGCACAGCTGCAGACAGGGTCACGGGGCGGACTCAACAGCAAGTCGCTCCCTTAAAGGGCCCCTCCCAGACACACTTTCATTAAACAGTGCAAGATACACAGAGCCAACAACTAGTTGCAGACCCTGTATATGCAGCACGGACCCCCAGCTGCAGCAGCAGCAGCCAGAAGCCCTGGGCTAAGGGCTGCTGCCCACGGTGACCACAAAGCCCCGCAAGGGCTGGAGAGACAGTATCTCTCAACCCCCCAGCTGATGGCCGCCATGGAGGACCCCGCTATTTCGATGTTGCGGGACGCGGATCGTCTACACGTCCCTACTTCGATGTTGAACGTCGAAGTAGGGCGCTATTCCCATCCCCTCATGGGGTTAGCGACTTCGACGTCTCGCCGCCTAACGTCGATTTCAACTTCGAAATAGCGCCCAACACGTGTAGACGTGACGGGCGCTATTTCGAAGTTACTGCCGCTACTTCGAAGTAGCGTGCACGTGTAGACGCAGCCCAGATGTCAGTTCTCTGGGGTAGGAACAGCCTTTTTTTTTTTTTAAAGTGCCTGGGGTTTGTTCTGTCCTTAGGACTCCTAGGCTTTACCATATATAAGGGTAACAGATAGATGTATTCATCCCCAAACTCTTAGACTGCTCAAGAGCGAGTGTAACCCACATGCATAGGTGTTGTCGACTGTCCCATATAGTGTCACCCAGATCACTTACATTGAGAGAGAATGAGTCTCCTCTACAGCCTTAACTGAGAGACAGCTGGCTTTTAGCTTAAACTGTAGAGGCTCCTTCACTAAGCGCCAGAGGTTCCAGATTCCAGTCTGCCTGTGGGCAGTTACACAAGCATCGATAAAAAAATCACAAGGAGTGAGGGGAGCAGGACAGTCATTAGGCTGTACTCCCAAACAGGTCAGATACTTATACCCATAGACGGTTTTCAGTTGGTTAATTTTAAAACAAATATAGATTTTAGAATATTTAAACGATTAAGATAAATCCCCAAAGTACTTCTGGCTACACATCTGTTATCAGCTAACAGTCTCCCTTTTGCTTTACAACAGAAGAATCCTGAAGGCAGATTTGAAGGCTTACAGGTCTGGTGTCTGAGTAACTGCAGAATAATTTTCTGTGTATAAGGGGCAACACAGAAGAAAGCAAAATGGTTCTTGTGGGAGGAACTAACAAGGGTGAGGGAACCTGACATCAGTGATGGAGATGAAGGACATAAAATTAAATTTATAAATGAGGGGCTAAATTGTGACAATTTAGCCCCCTAAAGATTTAGGCCACATAGTCTACGTCTACACATGCACGCTACATCAAAATAGCTTATTTCGATGTAGCGACATCGAAATAGGCTATTTCAATGAATAACGTCTACACGTCCTCCAGGGCTGGCAACGTCGACATTCAACTTCGACGTTGGGCAGCACCACATCGAAATAGGCGCTGCAAGGGAACATCTACACACCAAAGTAGCACACATCGAAATAAGGGTGCCAGGAACAGCTGCAGACAGGGTCACAGGGCGGACTCAACAGCAAGCCGCTCCCTTAAAGGGCCCCTCCCAGACACAGTTGCACTAAACAACACAAGATCCACAGAGCCGACAACGAGTTGCAGACCCTGTGCATGCAGCATGGATCCCCAGCTGCCGCAGCAGCAGCCAGAAGCCCTGGGCTAAGGGCTGCTGCACACGATGACCATAGAGCCCCGCAGGGGCTGGAGAGAGAGCGTCTCTCAACCCCTCAGCTGATGGCCGCCATGGCGGACCCCACTATTTCGATGGTGTGGGACGCAGATCGTCTACACGTACCCTACTTCGACGTTCAACTTCGAAGTAGGGTGCTATTCCCATCCCCTGATGGGTATAGCGACTTCAATGTCTCGCCACCTAACGTTGATTTCAACTTCGAAATAGCACGCAACACGTGTAGCTGTGACGGGCGCTATTTCGAAGTTGGTGCCGCTACTTCGAAGTAGCGTGCACGTGTAGACACGGCCATACTTGCACTTCAAGTGGTAGAGAAAGGTAGTAGATGGGGGACTTGGTTCGGACGTTTTGGATGCTGACTAGCAGTACCATCCAACTCTGCCAATACTTCTAGCAATAAACACAGACCTACTAGCATTCACACTGCCATACCTGCTCTATGCACAGAACAGGAGACATGGCAGATACCTGCAACAGCAAAGACCTCTTTTTGGTAAACCTGGGGTGAATCCATATTGTTGAGAATGCTACACATGGCCCAGGAGTATAGCTAACCTTGTTTCCATATACAATACTATGCATTTACCCAAACACCATAAGCCTCATTCATGATCTCCTGAAACAAAAGGAAAACTTCTACGTTACCTCTTTGTGCTTTTGTTCAGACTTCTTTGGCTATGTCTAGATTACAGGAATTTGTCAGAAGAAGTTCGTTTCAGAAGATATCTTGTGACGAAACTTCTGTCAACAGAGAGCATCCAGACAGCTAGGTGCATCAAAAGAGTGATCTGGTTTGACAACAGAAAGCAGCCAGACAGCCTGGCCACTCTCTCAACAAAATCACCTCCTGGAACAATGTCAGCCAGCATCTCAGGTCACACGTTCCTTCCAGCAGCCAGTGCCGGAGCCCTGCAGAGATGGGTGCTTAAAGATGCAGCAGCGCGAGGGGCAAAACAGCCTTTCCCTGGGGCACATGCTGCCAGGGCTGTCCCTGGGCTTGAAATGGCACCACTAATACATGCTGCGGCTTGTGCTGAACTTCCTGTGAGCTTCCCTCCTGTTCCTCACTGAAGGTGAGCCCAAGAGCACCTTTTGGGTCAGTGGCCTGGCTGCAGGACTTGCAACCTACACTGGCCCCCCCACCCAGTGCACAGGCAGCTCTGGAGGCACCACACCTGTTTGGACTGGTGGGACTGGCTTGCCATGGGGCAGTGGGATGACCAGCAATTGCTCCAGAACTTCTGCATGTGGAAGGACATCTTCCTGGAGCAATGTGCCTGGCTCCCCTCTGCCCTCTGTAGATACCACACCCAGCTGCAGCCCACCATCCCCATGGAGAAGCAGGTTGCAATTGCCCTCTGGAAGCTCACCACACTCAACAGCTACTGGTCGGTGGGCAACCAGTTTGGCATGGGGAAGTCCACCTTCAGGGCCCTCCTCATGGAGGTAATGCATCCCAGGCAGCAGTCCTTAGATGGGGAGGTGGACAAGGGCGTTCTGCCAAAGAGGAACCCTCAGGAAGCAGGCTCAGAGGGTGAGAATGATGGATTTGGGGTGGTGGGGAACCCATCCTGCTCTCATACAGGCCTGCAATCCTATGGATTGACTCAAATTAAAAGCCATTTACCAGATTTGAACATGTCTCATAAAGGTAAAGAACAAATAAATTCACATGGTCTAAGGGGAGAGGAATTTGAACTATAAGAGACATACAGCTCTCTCTCAAAAATGCCAATGTCGCTGCTTGTTCACATCCCAACTTATGGTTCAATTCACCTTAAGGACAGGGCTCGTGCAAAATTGAAAGATGGTTTGTGTCCAATTTAATTGTACACAATTGATTTTTAAAGAGATTTAAACCTAGGCAGACACTTGAATTGTACAGTTGCAACTTAGTTAATCAAACTATCAGTTACCGAAGTAGTTGACAGAGGCAGCAGAACACATTGAGAACAATAACCTCTTCTCTACCTGGAAGAGGGTGTTATGCAATCGTATTCAGAAGAGATGTTAGAATAGGCTGTTTACACTCCCTAACTTGTCATCCCTAATCATACTTCCTCAGTTTGACCCTAATGGATCCTTCAAGCACAGCCAGAAGTTGTGTAAAAATAAAGATTTCTGGTAAAGGACTGTGGATGTGAAGAATCCTGTAAGTGATTCAAGGTGGCTGTGTCAAATAACTTTCTTTAGCCATAGCAGAATCACAAATTGATACAGGAGACAAACATTTTGTCAAATAATCCCTAACCTACCAAACTTCTCTTCCTTGTCTCTTTTCAGGAGTGAATTCTAGGAAGCTTTTGTTCATAGATTGGAAGTAAAAACAAATACGTATAAATTTATCCATGAATTTTCCACTAATGTCCGATGACCCAGGAGAGAGACAAGGTGGATGTTGTAATATCTATTATTGGACCAACTTCGGCTCGTGAAAGAAACATGCGTATATTTGTTATATCATGGAGCCAACATGAAGAGAATAATGCTGCCAACCACAAGTTGAAAGTGTGTCTAAACTAGAAGGGAAAAGGGGGATAATGACAATAATCCCAGGGGCAAGAGAATGATCTTCCCACATCTCAGCTTGGGAATCTAGAAAAGAAGTTCTAAAATTGTGTCTGACATCTTGCTTGTTAACTTTAACATTGAGTTCCCAATCCAAATTCAGCTCCCATGGTTCCAAGTACAGTGTAAATTTGCTCTGAATATCTTGCAATCAAATTTAAACTAAGACAGCAAGTAGTCTTCACAAACAATAGGACAGAAAAGGGGCAGTGAAAGTGAAGGTAGTAGTGAGATAAGAACTTACAGTTACAGAGTTAGCTAGTGCACAATTTAATGAATTAGGCAAGTATCATGGCTCAGTCTGTCAAAATTAGGTATATATGCTGGGAAAACAAAATGTATTCATTGGTCTACTGAGCCAACTGAACAACTCTCAGCAGAAGTCAGTTCTCAAACTTTGTGGATATTTTTCCAAAAGAGAAAAGATTCTATGCATTACTTTGGGAAGGCTCTCTAACCTGTGTTATATAGGAGGTCAGACTAGATGGTCACAGTGGTACCATCTGATGTTGAAATCTAAGAATCACAATAAAATATTGAAGAGCTGAGAGCCTGAAGATCAACAAAAAAGCTAAATCTACGCTACAGGCTAAGACTAGGATTCGCTTGCTCACATACACATATTAGATCTCATTGAAGAATTATTGACATGTGTCATGCTTCATTAATGCAATATGACCCTACTGTCCAATCAGCACTATCCAGTACAGGTTAGACCTCTCTAATCTGGATGAGAGAATTTGCTGGCCTACGGGAAAACAATGTTGTCTAGCAGCATTACCAACACTTCCACTGCTTACTGGGCTCTTAGAAGACATGTAGGGTACATTACAGCTAAATACCAGCACAGAACACTGAGGGACACAACTAGTGGCTAGAAACAAATTTTGTGGGATCACAGGAAACTTGGCCACCCATGATGTGGTCATCTGGCTAACTAAAATCATGCCCAATTATGGATGCTGCTGGATGAGAGAGTTCTGGAGGTTCAATGTTACTGTTGAAACACTGAGCATTAAATGTTTGCCACGTGTTTGTAAAAATTGTAACCCAGCAAAGAATTATTAGCAGAAATAATCAGATCAATATTCCTGAACAAATTCATTTAAGGAAACAGTTGTCACGCTGTAATCAAGTCACAGAAATAGGCAACATTCATCATATAAAGTATTCTATACAAATTAATCACTAATCTCCATTGTAACAGCATACTGTATTTTTCTTCTTTTTCATTTTCCTTGTATGTGTGTGCCCTGCAATGTACCTCTGGAGACTCTTTCAAATGTGATAACTTAAAGCAGCAAGAGACCATCATTTACCCAAGAAGTGGAGACTGGACTTTCAAGCAGTCATTTGGTTGAATCCATTTGCTTTTGTGACAATAAGTTTATTTTAAGGTTTGTTTTTTCTAAAGCTTGTTAGGAAAAAAAAGCTTCATTCATAAATGTTAATAGCATTTGACGTTAAATTAAAAGAAAAAAAGAAAGCATTCTAATCTGCAGCAGAATTCTTCTGTTTTCCCTATAGAGCTCTGTTCAACATTTTGCATGCAGACAAGAGCTAACTAAGCAGTGGAGAGCTTAAAAATAACTGCATGGGAAGACTTTGCAATTTAGGAGGCTGTGCTGCTTGTACAGTACGGGTGCTTATTTATTTTTTTCCTGATATTACAGTTTTAAAAGGAGTTCCATCTGTCAAAATTATGTGATTTATAATTTACTGGAAAGTGACACTATCATTATCTATTGACCTGGGACTACTGGTTCAGACTAGACTGTGTCCTGGAAATTGCTGGGTGCTCAATTTTGGGGAGGATACAAAAAAAGATATTCCTTCTTGAGCCTCTGAGTCATAGCAATAACAATTATTTCATGAGTATTGCATGGAGCACAAACACTTCTTCTGGGATTCAAACCCCAAAGGAGATGAGAAATGGGGTGCTTTATGCCACCCACACACAGAGAGGATGGAGTTGAATGGGCGTGCAAAGGAAATATACCAATAGCTGAATTCCACTAGATTCCATTACATTTTCCCCCACCAAAGATGCTCATTGGTAGCACTGAACTACACTGTAGGATTCAACAGGAAAAAGACTAAAACCATGTGGTGCAGGATGGCCAAGGTCTCCAACCCCACTACCCAGCAGCCATGAGAGGACTCCATAGGTTATCATATAGACCTTATGGAGATAAGCATGATAGAAACCACCATCTTTTGGGCGTGAACTAATAGCTTTCCTCATGTACTTGATTCTTCCAGGTACCCCATTTAAGTGCAGAAGCAGTTTCAGTTAGTTTCCGTGCAAGGAGGTGGACCCCTTGCCATCAGTAGCAATGGACTCAAACGTAGCAATGCCTCTCAGCTCATTCTTGTATTCCTAACCCTGGCTTGTGCCCTCATTTATTTCCCTCAAACTCCAGTTGTGATCCTGAACCCTGGCTTCAGAACATGGAATTTCACACTGCCTTTGGTACTGGAACTCTAGCTTTTGGCTTTTGATGCTCGGTGTTTATGCTTTGGGCTCTGACTTTGGTTCTGGCCCCAGGCTTCAATGTGCAACTCTGGCTATGGACTCTGGCTTTTCCTCTTGAATCCTCTCTCTGTTTCTGCCCCCAGGCTTCAACACTAGAACCCTGACCCTAGTCCTAAACCAAGGCTGTCTGTCCTGGATTCTGATGCTGGGTCTGATCCTTGACCCTGGCCACTAGACATGACTGCCCAAACCCCTGTCATAACACAAGCTGTGAAATGAGAAGTGGTATCTTAAGGGCGCTAAGGAACTTTCCACTTAATGTGACTGTGTGCAATAACTCAGCAGCAAGCAAAGCTGACAAGGACAACGGATGAACTGATGCAAGTAATGAGCAATCAGCTTAGAGCAGATACAAGGGAATTCTGCAGTACCATATTATATTGCTGTATGAAACACAAAATGAAGAATGTTTTAGGCGTGGAATTAACTCAAAAACAGAGCCAGCAAGAGATGTAAAAACTTCCTTTTCCAAATGAAGTTGGGAAATTTGGACAAGCCATAGCTGGCTGGGTTTGAAAAGGTCCTTAGCACTGCTGATGTAGCTGACTAAACAGAGGTACTCACCTCCTTTTCCTCCACAGTAATTCAGTCAGGTACACAACAGTCTCCTGTCTTTACTGAACATACGCATCAGATACTGAGGAAGGGAGTCCCTAGGCCCTGGGGGAAGGGTACCTGGTCACCTCCTGGACCCCAAGATCTCTGGAAGACCCCCATGAGGCTGCCCCCACAGCAGCAGGGCTGTGCATGGGTGGGACAGAATGGTCCCCCATGTACAGAGCTTCCCTGCCTCATCCTAACCTCACCCCTCATGCCCCTGAAAATGTTTCCCTAGGGTCCCTCTTGGGTGGGACACCCTCCCCCATGCAGAGACTGTAAGCCAAGAGTGCCTTACCTCCATGAGGAGGGCCCCGACAGTGGATTTCCCCACACCAAACTGGTTTCCCACTGAGCAGTAGCTGTCAGGGGGGCAGGCTTCCAGAGAGTAACTGGGGATGGTGGGCCACAGATGGGTTTCCTATCTCCGGAGGGTGAGGTCGAGTGTAGCCAGACAAAGTCTTCCCCTTACAAGCCAGCTTGCTCGTTGCCCCCCCCCCACTGAGGAGCACACAGGGCACGGAAACGGCTGCTGACAGCACAGTCTTTGATGCCCTCATTGAGGCCCAGATATGCTAGCTTATCGTGACAATGGCTACGTCTACACGTGCAGCCAACATCGAAATAGCTTATTTCGATGTTGCGACATCGAAATAGGCTATTTCGATGAATAACGTCTACACGTCCTCCAGGGCCGGCAACGTCGATGTTCAACTTCGACGTTGCTCAGCCCAACATCGAAATAGGCGCAGCAAGGGAACGTCTACACGTCAAAGTAGCACACATCGAAATAGGGATGCCAGGCACAGCTGCAGACAGGGTCACAGGGCGGACTCAACAGCAAGCCGCTCCATTAAAGGGCCCCTCCCAGACACAGTTGCACTACACAACACAAGATCCACAGAGCTGACAACTGGTTGCAGACCCTGTGCCTGCAGCATAGATCCCCAGCTGCTGCAGAAGCAGCCAGAAGCCCTGGGCTAAGGGCTGCTGCCCAAGGTGACCATAGAGCCCCGCAGGGGCTGGAGAGAGAGCATCTCTCAACCCCCCAGCTGATGGCCGCCATGGAGGACCCAGCAATTTCGACGTTGCGGGACGTGGATCGTCTACACGGTCCCTACTTCGACGTTGAACGTCGAAGTAGGGCGCTATTCCTATCTCCTCATGAGGTTAGCGACTTCGACGTCTCGCTGCCTAACGTCGAAGTTAACTTCGAAATAGCGCCCGAAGCGTGTAAACGCAGCTAATGAGAAACAGAAAGTGCAGCTAGAAGGCTAACAGGCCAGACTGTCAACAAGGGGGGGGGACCCTCAGAAATCACCCCAGCTGGCATTGATCAATATGATGCACACACACAATCACCCAGAAGGGGACGTACCCCGCCCGCACAAAAGAATGTCCTGTACTCCTAAATTGCTTATCTCTTGTCTTACAAGTGCAAACTAAGTAGAAATGCCCTTGTATCAAACTGGCGTCACAAAGACAAACCAGTATGATCTGGCACCATAGATAAGAAAGAGAATACATAACCGAAAAGGGGTATAAAAGATGGGTCCAGCAGAACTCTAACTTTGAGTGCATTCAACCAACTTCCTGCTGGTCGGGTCAGGTGATTGCCTCCCAAGGTCCACAACTGGGGATGCCCAACCTCGTATTCTTCTTTCCGCGGAATTGAGTGACCGATCCGGCTTGGCTACTCTGGTATCGAGAGACGCAGAGAGGGTAAGATACACCCATGCTAGGTCTCTGACTTTTTTGTGCACAGCTAAAGAATTAGAGCTCTGTAACTAGTGTCAAGATATCATTGTGTTAGTTGGTAACAGATATCTTTGTATTGGATTGTGACGTAACTTGTTAACCCCTGTACTTTGCTAGCATATAAGAAGTAAACAATAGCCTTTTGTAACCACACGCTTATAACTGTAGCTTAAATAAACTTGTAACTAGTTAAGCTCTGAGCCTGACCCTGCTGTTAACCCTTTTGTCACTGCAACACAGCCAGCACAACAAAAGAACTTTAACTGTTTGGTTACTACAGCCTGGCCGTGGGTGAGAGTGCTAGGAGCTGCCTGCTCTAACAGTAAAAAAACTGGGTTGTTTAGGACCCAGGGGAGTACCTCACCGCACATTACCTGGCCACCAGCTAACAGAATTGGCGCAGCGAGCAGGGTTGTGACACAGGCTGTACCACAGTGACAAAATGGAACCAGTCATGATAAACAACATGGATTTCCCCAACATAGAGAAGGAATTCACCCGGAAAGGATGGGGGGACCCTAAGTGGGACGAGGAAATGTTGGAAAAGTACTGGGGACAATCAGAGAAATTATGGTTGCAGCTCTGTAAGCAGAGAACTGCTTGTAAACTAAAAGAGAAAAAGGAATATTGGTGTAGTTTTGTATCTGGCTGTGAGATACAGCTCCTTGGACAAAAGCCCAAGTTATAAGACCTTGAAAAAACTGCCCAACTCTGAAAGCTTTAGTTCAAGTTCTTAACTCTTTGTGGTACGAAGTGTAGTTATGTAAACATTTATGTTGTGGTGTATGTGTATGTGTCATGGAGTTTTGTTCACATTAATTGTTTTGCTAACACGTGTTTGTGTCTTGTCATGGAGTTTTGTTCAATGTTGTCTGTCTGTTTGTCCTGCTGGTGCATCCATGAGGAGGGGATGCCTTCCGATATGGACACCTTTCGATATAGGTACAAAAGATCTAAATCCCTTTAGTGATACTTAAAATGGTAATATCCAATAACATGTCACTTTGGAAAATAAGCATGTGATTTGAGGTTAAGAGTAAGTGAGTAAGTCCTTAACTCTGAAGGGTCTGGAGAAAATTCAGAGTCAGTAACTTGCAGAGTTTAGAAAGAACTGAGCATATTTGTAAATGGAGTATTCCAATATGTAACCTGCCACCCCAAAGGGGGTAGAAAAGTATTCTTTTGTCTTTCAGAAACACAGGAAAAGCTGGTAGTTACTGAAGAACAACCTAAACATCATGAATCTCCTTTTAAAATGAAGAATGTGGTTTTGAATTTTATGTTTGTGCTTATCTTATTAATAGCATTATTCATGTAAGTGAAGCAGGGGGATGATTACTGCTGTTCAAGCAAATTGGTTTGCTTCCAAATTCTCCTAAGTAGCCCAAACTACTGTCTGGCTTGCCCTGTCTGCCAAGCCCACGACATGGGCAAACCTGTAAAGACAGTTCTGGCTACCAGATTTCTGCCTTTAGGACTGTTCCTGAAGTTATAAATGAACTTCATTCAGCTACCCAAATGTAATTTTTTTTAAAATGTGCTGGTTATTGTTTGTTTGTTCTCAGGATGGGTAGAGGAATGTCCATGACGGAAAGCTGATACTGCACAGAACTCCACCTTAATTAAGGAATCCCTATGGAAGGTGGGAATGCCTAGTGAGTACCACCATGCCACCCAGCAACCCTTAAGTATAGGACATGCGTCAGCCCAGCAAAAGAATAACACCCCGGCTGCACAGTTAAATAACCTGGCAGATGCAGCAGCCCAGATCTCTGCCACCCAAGTAGATTGGGAACGTTTGTACCTATGACTACAAGAGACTCTGGGGCACAGAGGGAGTGATGAGCTGGTGCGGCAAGCACATATCAGGGGGTGGCTTATCACCTACTAACAGGCCAGAGACCTGTTGCAAGCCTGTACTATCTGTGCTAAAACCTGGAAACACATAGCTGAAGGACAGCGATTTGCCAGACTAAGAGATGGGAAAACACTATGGGCAACCTGGCAGGTTGATTACATTGGCCCACTTCCTACTACCAGGCAAAGGTGTAAGTACCTCTTGACTGGAATGGAAGTTGTTTCAGGAATTGGTTTTGCATACCCTGCCCCGTTGGCAACAGGACTGTCCACAATTATGGGACTAAACCGCTTAACAGCAATTGTCCCAGCACCCCAAGAAATCCAGTCTGACAACAGCTCACACTTTAAAAACAAAGTAGTACAAGAGTGGGCTACTAAGTATGGAATTCAGTGGACTTACCACCGCCCTTGCCGACCCCTGTCCAACGGCATAGTCGAGCACTGGAATGGGCTGTTAAAAAGCCACTTGAAGCCCATAGATGGTACTTGGGAAAACAGGCTGGATGAGGTGGTACAGCAACTAAACAATGAGCAAATCCCTACGGGCACTCCAATCAGCAGAGGATTCTTCCCTACAGGGGAAAATTCCTCAGCTTCGGCTGCGCCACTCAAGGACTCCAAATCTAATCCTGGAGATACTGTTGTAATTAAACACCCTAGCCTGGGAACACAGACTCATGTACTGCACTCATACAAAGGTGGGGGTGTAGACTGCTTTAGACTCTAAAAGGGAACCAATAACCATTACCAAGGCTTGGATCACATCCAAGACTGGCTGACCTTGTGTTTTCTCTCCAGAAAAGAAGGAACCACCTGGAATACACACCTCCCTGGGAGGAAGCAAGGCAACGACCACCTGTAACATCAGTGCATGCCAAAGAACTTTAATGTATATAATATATGCATGCTGCTAGATGCCATATTAATACTAATAGACTCTTAGTAATTGCTATAGGCCTAGTTGTGTTGTAGCTACCTTCAACCCAGATGACAGCATGGCACCTCAACTCCTCGTCATCTTCCTGACTACCTCGTTGACCTCTGCTACACCTAAGCATCCCCTCAGGAATGCCATCCAGCCCATCGTCTCCACCGCTGGTGCCACAGATTACTGGATGTGTACCCTGCTGAACTCCTCTACCACATTGGGAATTGAGTTTGTCCCTCTGAACCTGAATGAGTGGTGGGACAAGAGCAACATCTTCTGGTGGGGACCAGTCTGTTTTGATGACAGCGACATCCACTCCTACCTTCGCCACAGCCCCTGGGGTTCATGCTGTGATAGGGTGAACTCCTACTTGGATAAGGAATCTGGAAGTTCTGGTTCTGGTTTTGTTATTGTACCCCATAACGGGATGAGGCTTGCTGGGATTTGAGTCCCTGACAACCTTGTCGTTCCGGGTGCTGGGAGGGTGGAACTGATTGTCTTGCTTGTAATTCCTTGGAGTGGAAGCCATCGCGTGCGAGGAAGCTCCAAGGTTAAGCTGGGCCCTTCTGGCTACGTCTACACGTGCAGCCAACATCGAAATAGCTTATTTCGATGTTGCGACATCGAAATAGTCTATTTCGATGAATAACGTCTACACGTCCTCCAGGGCCAGCAACGTCGATGTTCAACTTCGACGTTGCTCAGCCCAACATCGAAATAGGCGCAGCGAGGGAACGTCTACACGTCAAAGTAGCACACATCGAAATAGGGATGCCAGGCACAGCTGCAGACAGGGTCACAGGGCGGACTCAACAGCAAGCCGCTCCCTTAAAGGGCCCCTCCCAGACACAGTTGCACTAAACAACACAAGATACACAGAGCTGACAACTGGTTGCAGACCCTGTGCCTGCAGCATAGATCCCCAGCTGCCGCAGAAGCAGCCAGAAGCCCTGGGCTAAGGGCTGCTGCCCACGGTGACCATAGAGCCCCGCAGGGGCTGGAGAGAGAGCATCTCTCAACCCCTCAGCTGATGGCCGCTATGGAGGACCCAGCAATTTCGATGTTGCGGGACGCGGATCGTCTACACGGTCCCTACTTCGACGTTGAACGTCGAAGTAGGGCGCTATTCCTATCTCCTCATGAGGTTAGCGACTTCGACGTCTCGCCGCCTAACGTCGAAGTTAACTTCGAAATAGCGCCCGACGCGTGTAGACGCGACGGGCGCTATTTCGAAGTTGGTGCCGCTACTTCGAAGTAGCGTGCACGTGTAGACGCAGCTTCTGTCCCGTCCTCCTAGCCAAGTTGGTGTGGGTAGAGGTAACCGGTTTGAACTTTCGCGGAACTGAGTGTCTTGCTTGTAATTCCTCGGAGTGGAAGCCATCGCGTGCAAGGAAGCTCCAAGGTTAAGCTGGGCCCTTTTGTCCTGTCCTCCCAGCCAAGCTGGTAGGGGTAGAAGTAACCGGTTTGAACTTTCTGGATTAGACCATAATTCCAATCTGCCTTCCTGTTTAATTGTTCTCTGTCTGAGTGTCAGCAAGCGATGGGTGGGTCTCAAAGTATATAGTCCTGGCCCAACAAGGAAGAGTTTGTGCTGTAATTAACCAATCTTGCTGCTTTTAGGTAAACACTCAGAACAGATTAAACAGGATGTATCTGCCATCAAAGATGCAGTTAAAATCTTACATGCTGTAACTAAGAATGGAAAGATCTCATGGTTAAAATGGTTAGCTCAACAATTAGAATTTTCTCTTACTCCATTCCTGCATTCTATTGTAACCACTATTTTGATTGTTCTTATCATAGTAGTTGTGTTTTGCATAACACTGTGCATCGTTAGGAGACTAATTGACGTGGCTATCTCCTCCACTCAAATCCGATACATGGAGCTGACAAGTGATCCTAGCCAGTTCCGCGATTCCCCACGTACTGATCGGATCATTGGGCACTTTTAGACTTCCCCCAAGGAGGGCAAAAGGTGCTGGCATCACCACCACCTTGTGTTCTGGGATGTAGTGTGGTGCATCAGGGGGTGGAATGTAGCCAGACAAAGTCTCCCCCTTACAAGCCAGCTTGCTCGTTGCCCCCCCCCCCCCACTGAGGAGCACACAGGGCACGGAAACGGCTGCTGACAGCACAGTCTTTGATGCCCTCATTGAGGCCCAGATATGCTAGCTTATCGTGACAATGAGAAACAGAAAGTGCAGCTAGAAGGCTAACAGGCCAGACTGTCAACAAGGGGGGGAGGACCCTCAGAAATCACCCCAGCTGGCATTGATCAATATGATGCACACACACAATCACCCAGAAGGGGACTTGCCCCGCCCACACAAAAGAATGTCCTGTACTCCTAAATTGCTTATCTCTTGTCTTACAAGTGCAAACTAAGTAGAAATGCCCTTGTAACAAACTGGCGTCACAAAGACAGACCAGTATGATCTGGCATCATAGATAAGAAAGAGAATGCATAACCCAAAAGGGGTATAAAAGATGGGTCCAGCAGAAGTCTAACTTTGAGTGCATTCAACCAACTTCCTGCTGGTCGGGTCAGGTGATTGCCTCCCAAGGTCCACAACTGGGGACGCCCAACCTCGTATTCATCTTTCCACGGAATTGAGTGACTGATCCAGCTTGGCTACGCTGGTATCGAGAGACGCAGAGAGGGTAAGATACACCCATGCTAGGTCTCTGACTTTTTTGTGCACAGCTAAAGAATTAGAGCTCTGTAACTAGATGTCGTTGTGTCAAGATATCATTGTGTTAGATGGTAACAGATATCTTTGTATTGGATTGTGATGTAACTTGTTAACCCCTGTACTTTGCTAGCATATAAGAAGTAAACAATAGCCTTTTGTAACCACACGCTTATAACTGTAGCTTAAATAAACTTGTAACTAGTTAAGCTCTGAGCCTGACCCTGCTGTTAACCCTTTTGTCACTGCAACACAGCCAGCACAACAAAAGAACTTTAACCATTTGGTTACTACAGCCTGGCCGTGGGTGAGAGTGCTAGGAGCTGCCTGCTCTAACAGTAAAAAAACTGGGTTGTTTAGGACCCAGGGGAGTACCTCACCGCACATTACCTGGCCACCGGCTAACATCGAGTCAGACACAGAACTACAGGAAGGTGTCCTTCTTCATGCTGAAGTTCTGGAGACACTGCTGGTCATTCAACTGCCCCTTGACCAGCCAGTCCCACCAGTTGAAGCTGGTGCATTGGCTCCAGATGTGCCTGTGCACCCAGTGCGGAGGGCACATATGTGACTGTCTGGTAGCAACAGTGAGCTCCTCAAAGGCAGTGTCAGACTCACCCTCCATGTGGAAGATGGCCATCAGGAGGTGCAGCAGGTGCTGAAGCACCTCTGTGTGAGGCCAGCACAAGCCAAGGGGCTACTCTGGCACCATGGCCCTCTGGAAAGAGCCTTCACGCCCAGGAACAGTTGAAGCCCTGCTCTAGCTGCTGTGATGTCGCTAGTGGAGGTAGGCATGCATCATCAGGGGTCTTGGATTCCAGGTGGCCATTTTGTCTAGAGAACTTCTGGGCAGTCTGGCCACTGTCTGTTGACAGAGCAAATCAAAAGAGAGATCTGCTTGGCAGCTTGGCTGTGATTTGTTGACAGAAGCTTTGCTGGATGATACCATCTGAAAAAACCTTCTGTGAACAGATTGTTGTAATCTAGACATAGGCATGGATAGCATTTACCAACTTTACTATTCAAGCTAATCAGTATAAAGCTAATCAGTATAGGACTGGTGTGATTCAGTGGTCAATATGGCCCTATTTTTATAAGCCAAAAACCTAATATAATATTGATTAGCCTAAATTCCCTGTATTTGTGGATTTTCCAGCTTTAAAGCTTTTGATTTCAAGAAAGAGTTTAACACGTGGTTTAACATGAGAACACAATATGTACTACTGACATCAATGGTATTTAATTCATGCATTTGTGCTTTACTAACTGCAACATAAAGCTATAGGGACGTTGGAGGAGAAGTTCATCTTTAAAGATGGTTCCCTGTGGCCTGCAATGTGAGGATGAAGGAAAAATAACTTTCTGGCTCTCATAGCTTTTCTGTGTTTATGTGGGGATATTAACAAATGAACAGAATCCACTATGTGCTCATGAGCCATTTGCAATAGAAAAGAGAAGAATTTTTGACACACATTTTGTCAGTTATTTTCCCAGTGCTAGGAAAAGGAAGACCACGTCCAACTTTAGAGTGCAAATAAAATATATATGAAAATGTAATAACATTTAAAAATGTTTCTATGTCTACATATTTAAGGATCATCAGAGTGCAAATAAAGACTCAAAATTTTACCCACTTTGGAGATATAAAGAAAAGTCATCATTCCACAAATTCAAATTCCTAGCTATGCAATGTTTTCCCATGTGCCTGTTTTGGCATACACCATGCATGCTCTTCCAATATAATAGACAAGTGTCGGCACCGACACAGAAAACAATGCAATTGCAGCAGTGATGAATTTGACTCATTAGCCAAATATATCATATGGTTTTTGAACTGATTTTTTTTAAAACAACATTTTAATGCACTTTACTGAACTCTTCAGGGACATGTCGATTCAGTCATCTTTCAAGATCCTTTTACTTTCACATTTATCATTGCAGACCTGGAAACTAACAGACAGTAACAGGCTTACATGGATAGATCACAACATGTGTCAGGGACATTTTAGCATGGGAAAATGCCAGTCTCTTCATGTTTACAGGAAATATATTTATTTATATGACATTTACTGTAGAATTAACTACCTATTTTAGGGATTTAATTGGTACAGAAAATTCAAGATTTACCATTCTTGGCAAAAACAGCTTATAACATAAGTTTGAAAATGGTCCATCAAATCAAAGACAAACAAATGCAAAATTTGAGTACAGCTACTTATTTGTCCATTTGCTTTGCACAAAAGAATTGACATATGTGACGTTAATCAGTTGTGTATTCTGGAATGATGTATTTGTGGAAGTGCTGTGCATGAAGAAATGATTGTACTATCACCAATAAAAAAGGGGGGGGCAAAGACATGTTTAATTCTGAGATGAACTTTGTAGACAAGAAAGAAGATTGGACAATTTGGTGGCTGTGTGTATTAATGGTGAACCTAGAATGGTTGGCAAATTCAGGGGATTGCTTCCTCTTTTGTCAGAAAGCAGAACTACTACTTTTTGAACATTAATTGCATGGTTCATCAGGAGGCACTTTGTGCACAATCTTGTGGAACCAAACTCAGAAATGTAATGGGACTGCTTGTTTGTATTGTGAATTGCCTAAGCCCTTAATCACCATCATTTTCAGTCACTGATCAAGGAAGTAGATTCCAAATACCCTGATCTACTAATGCACGGCAACGTTTGATAGTTCACTCTTAGCAAAATTTTGTGTTTTCACCACCTGCATTAACGAGATTAAGTCATTTTTGGATATGAAGGGTGTCAAATACACCGAGCTTTGAGACTGTAGCTGGTTGCTCAAGTTTTACTATCTTATCAACATTTCTGGTTATCTGAATGTGTGGAACCCTAAGCTACAGGGGCAAGGAAATACAGTCCTGACTCTGTTGTTGGAATTTGAGTCAAAATTGGCAGTGTTGGGATTTGAGTCAAAACTGACTGTCTTCATCAAAGACATTGAGACTGGCAGACTGGCATATTTCAAAAGATGACAAATGTTTCATGATTCATATCAGAGAGAGAATCCAAATAAGTATTGATTTGCAGCAGCTCGCCAGGATTATTTCTGGGCTCCTGATGGCATTCAGGTCTCATTTTGTTGACTTTTGCAAACACAGTACTCTGTTTAAGTTTATGGTTCGTCCACATAAATATTGAAAAATTGGATTTGTCTGTCATTCCAGGCATCTCAGTCAGTGGTTTGGAAACGGAAATAGTGGATTTCAAGGAGTAGGATAGCTGAGTGGAAAAATTCAGCCATCCAAATTCAGATTTAGAATGCCTTGCTTGCAAATGTGCAGGACTGGCAAAACTGCACAAATGGGCTGGTATGAAGAAATTGAAGCATGATGATCATCTGATTCTGCAAACTTGGAAAGAACTTCCTGTAACATACAACACCATGCAGAATGTCACCTTGGCATACCTTCCAGTGTTTGATTCCACCTGTATGTGTTAGCAGCAGGCTTTTTCTTATTTGAACCACATCAAAAGTAATTTGTACTCTAGATCGATGCAAGACAGCCTGAATGCATGCATGAAGCTGAATTTGACCAGTTAAGATGTGAACTTCAAAGAAATGTGCAAAAAGATGCAATAGTAGAAGTCTCATTAAATGAAGTCTGAATAGTGTTTCATTTATGCTATTATTAATCATCATCTCAATGATCAATATATTAAGTTGTCCATATTCAGTAATGCAAATGGGAGTTCTTATATTGGCTGTTTGTTGACCACTTGTTCTGAATGTTGATGCAGTTTGGCTCTTTGTTTCAAAAAATTTGCCAATCCCTGCCATAGACCTTAAAGTCTGGTCTTCAAGGTGTTAGGCGCTATACATACACGTAGCATAGTAAGTAACGGACAATGCCACATTATACATAGATTTTTTCCATTATACAGAGGAAGAACTGAAGTGTAAAGCAATTAGGGGACTTGGCCCACATCACATAACATTTATGGAAGAGATGGAAATGGTCCCGACCTATTGTGTAACACAGTGCACTGCTTTAGTCAAAAGACTACCTGTCCTGTCACCCATATTGGTGGATTAAAATATGGGATCGGATATTTCTGTGCCACAGCTTGGCTGGGATGAACATATGACCTAGAGGGTAAACAGAAACAACAGGAAAAATGTAAATAGTTTCTCTTTAAAACAGTCGTCATTTTCTGGAACTAGAGTCAGTCTAGCAAAGCAGTTCAATACTTTTCTCCAGTAGCATTTAAATTTTACCAGTATAAAGAAGTTTGAGGTTTAGGTTTGAAAAGAAGTGACATGAATTAAGAATTATGTACCTCAAGATGCTTAACAGATCAGCTAAAAAAAAGAGAGAGGAGTTTTCCCAGCACTGGCTTAGGGTGCCAGTGGTAATAGGATGTAAAGCCTTTGATCCCAGGTCTTTGTTCTTTATACAGTCAACACAGGCCCTTTGACAGGTAGAGGGCAAAGGGAGCAGTTGTCCCAGGGCTGTTCAAAAGGCCCAGGTCTCCGGCTGCCAGCAGCAGCAGCTGGAGCTCAATGTTCTGTAAATCTCCACTGGAACACTACTGCAGCACACTCTGAGTGGCTCTGAGGGCTGCCTGTGGGGGGAAGGGGTGCACGGTATGATTCTTGACTGCCCCCATCGTGCCTATTCCGTTTCAGACTCCACCGCTTCTGGGAATATAGGGCTCCCCCCACATACACACACACTTTAGCTGGGCCCTGTTGAGGCTGTCAGCCATGCTGAGTCACCAAAAAGTGAAATGAGTTGGCTGTTGACCAGAATTGGACCAAGGAAGGTGTCAGCATTGAAAATCCACCATGGCTGGCTCTCTTGTAGGTGGTTTCAATAGCAAAACTGAGGAGGAAATTAAATAGTGTAATAGTTATGTGATCTACTTCGTCCCTGGAGGTGGATCCTCCAAGTCAGTCTGTGTTTCTGTGACAGTCTGGAGAAGCTGCTTCTGCATAATCCATATGTGTTTTGTGGACAAATAGAGGACTGCAGTTTCCAGATTGTCAGTCTAGCACTTTCTCCTCAACAGGAACTATTTTGATTAGTTGATATTTTTGGCTGTGCCCAGAACCTGACCTGAAGAGTAGTCAGCTAAGTACTTCTGGACACCTCCTTCAGGAGCTTCAGCCAGAGGCTGAGGCCAAACCGGCCAACACTTTTCCACAATACTAAAGTGATATTAAATAAGCTAGCTGATTGGAAAACATAGTGCAATTCAAATTTCCCCCCAAACTGATTTTAAAACTTATACTTTTCAGTGTAAGAAATAACATTAACAAACAAAAGCCAGGGATTTGACGAGAAAAAGTGAGAAAATGTTTCAGAAGTTGGTGTTTCGAGATAGAGATGGTGAACCTATGGTTTTAGAGACAGATTGGCAAAAATATTTAGATACCTAGAAATACAGCCAAGTATGAAAACCTTGCTAAATATCTATTTACGGGTGGTAAGCGCTTATCTTACGCAGTATCCATTTACGCAACGCCTAAATATACATAAAACCTTGCTCTTAGTGCTCATAGTTAGTATCCCAGAATTGTTCTGTGCATGCTTCTCGCCCTTTTCCTTTGTAATACTGGGACACATCCCGATGCTCTCCTGCTCGCTTGGAGGAGCTCAGCTTGAGATAGAGGGAAGGATTAAAACAGAGGGATAATCTAGTGGTTCTGGCCCTGCCTCATGTAAGCATTGCCGGACTGGCTCCTTTAACCATGAATACTTGTATATTTATATGTGTGTATTTGAAATTACAAAAATAATTAAGAGTACTTCTTTTGAAAAAAGCATAATGCACTTGTCTAAGCAGACAGTGTCTTTCTATTGGCAAGTTAAATTTATTTTTCTCCACTGATTTCAGTAGTTTATCAAGAGATCAATGGTAATTTCTTAATTAAATAGCATCAAGAATGATTAAAGTTCTAGTGAACATGAGCTATGAGGAAAGAGAGAAAGAACTGGACTTGTTGAATTTAGAAAAGAAGACTGAGAGAACGCATGATAGCAATTTTCAAGTACCTGAAAGAGGGTTACAAGGATTAAGGAGCAAAATTCTTCTCCTTGGCCTCTGAGGATAGAACAAGGAGTAATGGGCTCAAACTGCAGAAAGGGAGGTTTAGGTTGGACATTAGGAAAAAATTCTTAACTGTCAGACTGGTTAAACACTGGAATAAATTGCCTGTGGGGGTTGCAGAATCTCCATAACTGGAGATATTTAAAAGCAGGTTAGATAGCACCATGTAGACCATCCCTGTTAGATGTCTTTTTCCTGCCATGAGGGTGGTGAACTGGACTCAATGACCTCTCAAGGTCCCTTCCAGTTCTAGTGTTCTATGATTCTTTAGGCAATCAGACTGATTACAGCCTGAGTAGTTTCAGTAGTTCTCTTTCCTGTAACAGTCTAGAAATCACCTGTGGAAATCAAGTTCATACTGTTGGTGAGATTAATAGCTTTTAGGCACCCTGCCACCTAATGGAAATCACAACCCAGTATTACATATTTGGGCCCCTGATATAATATATGCAGTGAGTTAGGTGCCTGTGAATTGGTCCTGCAAAAGCCGGTACACAGAGAAGGGAGATGGCTAAGCTAGCCAGTGAGAAATGACTAAGTTCCCCCTCTCAAAAGTAGTTATGTGCCTCACTCCATTTAGGATTCAATGGTGTGAACCCTCTCTGGGAGTTAGACAGATAAGCCAGGTGAGTGTGTCATGGAAAACCAAGTGGGAGGGAAAAGTACTAGTATATTCAATAATCAATTGGTTAGAGCACTTACTCAGGCTATGGAGGGCCTAACTTCACATGTCCCCTCATCCCAGCTGCTAGATCTGGAGCAGGGAGTTAGTGCCTTAGCCACTGGAATATAGGTCTCTCAGTGTCTCCTGCGGAAGTCAATCCAGGTATAATTACAGTGTTAAATCTGAAGAGTGTTTGAAGATGGGACTGAGAACCTAGGTCTCTCACTGGCTATGTGAGTGCCCTAACCACTGGGTTAGAGTCTCTCTTTCACTCTGGCTTAAGAAACAGGTTACATTCTGTGCCCTCCTTTTCAAAGGCCATTCATATTACTGAACTGGTGAAGTATCTCTGCACAGGGGTAGCAGAGTTAAGTGTCATTACTGACAATTCTTTCAGCATAGATCCATAGAGATCCAGGTTCAGGACAGGGGATGAGCAGGGATTGAGATGGTGGATCAGCATGAGGAAGATATTTCTTTTCAAGCCCCTGCAGAGTGATGGTACAGCACAGTGGGAGCTACTATGTCTTCATGCCACCTGGAAGCTTAAGCTTAGCTTTGTAAATGCTAAGAGTGCCACCTACCCCAGGATGACAGATTCATGCTTGGTTTGTTTGCTTGAGCCACCGTCTTTGCTACAGTGTTCACACTGCTATTTTTGGCAATGGTAACTCAAGCATAACTAGCTTGAATCTGTCTACCTGGGGTGGAAGGCTTAATCCCAGCTGGTACGCAGCTGCATTCTGAATGCAGTGAAATTTTGCTAAAAATAGGTTGAAGGTTCCTTTGGAATGCGTTCAAACAGTTCAGAGCTCTCAGTAGGACCTACTGCATCGAATATTTTTTCCGATATAGGTTTTAATCACCAGGATGTCAGAACATAATGTTTTAATCCCTAGTTCACTTTAATTGCATAGGAGACACCTTAGTCACTTTATTGTGAGACTCCAGGTGGGACTTCATGTGTTACCCTTTCCATTCCTGCACAACACTGGGACACATATTACAGATGGCCCAGACTTTCAATGTGCTCACACACTCAAACACACAAATAAATCATTGTATCAGCTTCTTTTTTTGGCAGCTCTGGATGGGGTGTATGCCTGGCAAAGATTTCAAGTGAGTACAATATCTGATCAAAGGGATGCAACTGTGATGTAGACTTCTGGAATATTTCCTACTGATGGCACATCTGCGTTTATTCATATGTAAGTGTGAATTTTCTAACCTGAAAAGTGGGGAAGATAAAACAGATGCCACATGGCACGTATCTAACATCAATAGCATGATGATGTGCTTCTCCATAATAAAGTGGTAGCTGTTCGTTCTACATTCTTACAGGGTCCATGTTAAAATAAGTTCAGAGGAAAGACTGTACAAATACTAATTGCATATCTCTAGATGCACACCATGTAGACATAGCCTCAGTACTTAAATTGTACAGACAGTTATTTAAATCCAATTGGAATTAACAGATATAATCCATATATATGACAAATCTTCATTTAGAAGCTGCAGCTTCTATTACGTATAATTACATTTGCCTCCTGTTTTAAATTTTGGGAGGTTTCAGAATGAGGCCAATTTTGTGTATCAGCACAATGGCACAGAGGTAATCTCAGTTTCCTTGTGACAACTGTGGCTGCTGATATTCTACTGCATTGCTGTATATCTCAGACTAACACACACCAAACCCTCTCACAAGGCAGACAATCACTAGCTAACAGACTCTTAAAATGAGGAGAAAAATGAGGGCTAACATGTCTGCAAAGGAGACTTACAGGGAAATTAAATTTATTTGGAATATGTGATTCTTGAAGGGTATTTGTACTTGTGAAATGGATGAAGTGTTTTGTTTTTAATCTTTTGTGGATATCAAATGTGGGGAACTTCCATTACTAACTGAATGGCCATGGTACGGCTAGTAAACGGGGCATTACTAAAAGTGGGGTTTGATGTGCCAAGATCCACCTTAAGGAGACTGATTTTGCCATGTGTGTGAAGACAGGGCAAAATCATTCTCTGGGTTTGGCCGTGGATCCTAGTATTCCACGCGACTGTGTGGGGTAAAGCACGTCAGCGGAGCCCGAAAAGCTCCGATCTACACCCAGAAACAAAGCCAATCCTGAAACACCAAGTCTAGCTACACTAATGGTGTGGCTAGAATTGAGTATCTGGGATCAACTTTGATCCCGAGTGTAGGTCAGGCCTTAGAGAGCTTCTCAGACATACAGTGCGCAGTAATTTATATATTGCGGTCTTAAGCAGTCTAAGAATTCAAGCTGAAGAAAACATTAAGGCTGGCAATTCTTTGAGCACGTTAGCAAGAGAGTGGATAAAGCAGTGAAAAGAGAGAATTTATTCCGACTTTCTCAAGCTAGGCACCAGCACAAGTTTTTACCTGATTACTGGATAAAAGAAAGAAGTAGTCAGAAGTCCCTCTCTACCATGTAGCCCGTCAGTGCCAATTTACAACTGCCATCCTTGCATTCAAAGGACAATAATGATTAGAAGCAGGCCCACTAATGAGAGTGAGAAAAGGGAATGCAATTACTCCAGGGCCCAGAGATTCAAATCAAAGGAGCCCTGAGCTCTTGGCTGCTGCCAGTACAGCAGCAGTGGCCCTGGGCACCTTTGAATTTCCACTGAAGCTCTGCTCCACATGGCTCTGAGGGCAGGGACCTTGCAGCACACTGTGATCTGGGAAATGCTAAGGACTGACTGACCAAGCCCCCACCTCCTCCACCCAAGGCCCGGCCCCTGCGGGGTACATGGAGCCTGGGTGCCCCTCTCACCTTGCCCTGGGGGCTGTTGGTCCTGCTGGTTACAATGAAATGTGATGAAAGATTGGAAAGGTGGACTGGTTTGTTAAATCAAGGCAACATGCCAGAAGTGTACAAAAGAATTAATGGTATGTAGAAGGCAATTGAGGTGCTCCTGTTTACCAGCTTTTGTAAGGGAATAGCCATGAAAATTCAAAAATGAGAGAAGGATTTATTTAAAAAGAATTATTAATTAACCTGTGGCACTCATGGCTTCAAATTAAAAGCGAGTCCAGCTTATCGGGAGTCAAAAATGGATTAGACATTTACAGAGAGAATGAGAACATCTACCATCACATTAGATCACCAAAAAAGAATATACATTGTGATGACACACAGCACATAAAGACATCAGTTGATAAGGGCTGGAAGGAAACTTCCCAAGTCAGCAAGTTAATCCATAATTGTCACTTGAAGGAATTCTTACATCTTTCTCTGAAACAACAGGCACTGAGAACTATTGGAGACAAGGGACTGATTAGGTACGATAGGGCTACACCTATATTTCTGACCCCCTATGCCACAAATTACTGAGAATTATCAGAGGCTAGCATTAAAATCAAGTCCACTGTGCTAGAAAAGCATCTGCATCAATTTAAAAGGCAGCTAACACCAGCTAGAGAGACACTAAATAAAGATTGACAAAGCGAGAGCAGTAATATAACCAGCAATAATAAAAATAAATGATAATAATATACCCATTTTCCACCAGAAAGACTTCAGTGTTGTCGTATGCATTAAATGATGCCTAGCAGCACAATCAGAGACTAGAGCTGTACTGAGGTAGGTAATGTATAAACACTATGGTACCTGTAGTCACAAACAGTCTAAATAGGGAAGATGAATGAATGATAAGGGGGAAACTGAGGCACAAAAGTGACCCAGTGCTCCCCGATCCAAAAATGTATCATGAATCTCCAGATATATGGTGTTTTCCTTAAAGCCACAAACTCAACATGCTTTTTAAGCCAGTCCCATGTTTGTTTGTTTGTTTTGGGATGGGGAGGAGGAGAACTGACATGCGATTTTTGAATACATAGGGCAGGCTAACAATACTGTGAATGAGTTGCCCACTCACAAATAGAAACAAGTGCTTTAGTGCCACAATAAAGTGTACCAATGGCTGGACCACACCATCTCCTCTGAATCCAAGAGGGAAAAAATTGTGTTAAATGTGTGAAGGAATATGGGCTATATTTCATTCTATGGTTTTAGTACCAGCAATACTAAACTGTGTCCTGATTAGATGAATTAGTGGCTCAGAGCTAATGTTAAATAAAAGAGAAGACGAAGGGCAACTTTGCCATTATTGCAGTCTTTGAGTAGCTTCACCATTCATCAGGTTCAAGCACAGAAGGTGTGTGTGTGTAGAGGAATTCCTTTCCCCTCTACACATTTGTTTGTAATAAATCAAACCATAGCTCCCAGTATGATCCTGTCAGCGCTCACCAGGGAAACAGCTGGACCAATATAGTACTGAAGTTTACTAAGGAAAACCTTGATACATTCTCTCTCAATTTGAGTAGCCCTGACTCTAATCAATCAGGAAAAACTCCAGGTATCAAATCACAAACAGGGCGGGAAAAATCAATAGAGAGGTCTGCAAGAGTTTCCTCAGGAAGATATGTAGTATCAAGAGCAATTTTCTGCAGTGAAGTTTTTCAATGAAAAGTTAGTACCCAACAAGGCTTTATGTGGGCCCTACACTCAGCTAATCCAGTAACGTACAAAATTAGGGTTTATTAATATACCAGTCCTAGTATTTCACTCAGTACCACGGCCTCTTGTGATTTCCTTCCTGAGGTGCCTCAGTCGCTTGTCTTTCTTTCTCTCCTATCTCAGCCTTCACCCTCAAAGCCTTTCTTCCCAACTCCTGTCTTGGCCAGGCCTTCATTCATCCTCTCCTGACAATGTTTCCTACCTACACTCTTTGCCAAAATAAATTAATGAACCAAAAAGGAAATGAAACTAACAGACCTTTATCCTCAACATAATTATTAAGCTGTTTGGCTCTAACTGACATACTATTTTCTTTTCTTAGCACATTTTGTCTGGTGTGGTTTAGTTTAGAGTGTTTTCTTTGCCCCTTACTGTATATTAAAGGTAACAACCATGTCCTTCTATGCACTTGGAAAGTTCCTAGCACAACAGGGCCTCAATGCTGAACAAACCCTGCACATATTACAGTGCTACAAATAACATTAAGTTTTATTCCTATTTACCGCTAATCATGAGCCATTCACCTGGGGACAAGAGAGGAAAATCTAGCAAAAGCTAAGGCTGTGGCCACACTAGACAGTGACATTGAAATGGCTTATCCCTATCTGTTATTTCAAAATAAGCTATTTTGAAATAAGTGGCATGGAAGTGACTACACACGAAATGCAGATCGATGTTGCGATCCGCAACATCAAAAAGACTCCCAGTCGTTTCGAAAAGGAGCGGCTACACTGCCACAGCTTCATTTTGAAATTACAGGGCAGGAAATGTCTTGGACAGAGTCAAATGGCTGACAAGCCCTTCCTGAAGCACGGGCAAGCCAGCCCCTTAAAAGACCCCTCCCAAACACATCCTCTGTGCACATGCTGAGGACCCTGGCTGCTTGCAGCATGTGACCTCCAGTGCAGCACTCGGCAGAGCTTTGGTTAGCCACCACACTACTGCCTGCCATGGACCCACAGCACTTCACTGATGGAGACACCTTGGACATTGTGGCCAGGCTGATGGCCCCCCTGACAGCATGACATAGGAGGCTATGTGCTGCCTGACATGTGACCAGCCTCCTGCAGGCTCCCACCCCACGGTGCTTCTGGAGCACCTCCTGTTCCAGCCCCTCCATCACCTCTGGCAGTACCCCACCAGTGGGGAATGGTGGTATGACATTGTCCTTGGAGAGTGGGATGATGACCAGTGCACCTGCAGCTTCTGGGTGACTCAGGCCACCTTCATGGAGCTGTGCCATTGGCTGGCACCAGCACTTTGACACCAGGACACCCACATGCGGCCTGCACTCCTCCTGGAGAAACGAGTAGCCATCGCTCTGTGGAAGCTGGCCACCCCAGACAGCAACTGCTTGGTCGGCCACCAATTCAGGGTGGGGAAGGCCACCGGCATGGTCGTCCTCCTTGAGGTAAGACATCCGGGGCCATGCACCCACAGTAGGGTCCTGAGGAGGGGGTCCCAAGGTGTGGGGCCTGGGGAGTGGGGTCCCTGGGAACAGGGTTCCAGGGAGTAGACCCCAGGGAGGGGGCCCCCCATATGCTACCACACACTCATGGGCACCTGTGCCCTCTACCCTACAGGTTGTCACTGACATCAACAGGATCCTCCTGCACTGCCTAATCTGCCTTGGGGACATGGATGCTGCCATGGCTGGCTTCCAAGAGCTGGGATTCCCCAACTACATCGGTGCATTGGACCACACCCCCATCGCCATCCGGGCCCCGCAACACAGAAGGGGATGGTACATCAACCAAAAGGGCTACCACTCCATTGTACTCCAGGCCCTCGTGGATGCCCGAGGACGTTTCACGGTGTGGGCTGACCAGGCAGGGAACACGATGCCCGCATCCTGAGGAATTTGTGGCTTGGCCACAGGATGGCAGAGGGCACCTACATACCCCCCATGGGAGCTGCTGGTGGGGGACATGACCATGCCCCTGTGCATTGTCGACGATGCTGACTACCCACTCCAGGCCTGGCTAATGCCCCCCTACATGGGACACGCCAATGAGAGCCAGGACCTTTTCAATGCCCTTCTCCACCAGAGCAGGAACAACGTGGAGTTGGCATTTGGCCGTCTGAAGGCATATTTCAGGTGCCTCCTAACACGCCTGGAGGTAGCCCTGCCCAGCGTACCCATGGTCATGGGTGCCTGCTGTGCACTGCACAACCTTGTGGAGAGCAAGCAGGAACTCTTTGTGGCACACTGTGCAGCTGAGGCTGTTCCACACTATGAGCAGCCAGGTGCGGTCCCGTGTCGCCAGGTGCACTGGGACAGGATGCGCATGCGGGAGGCCCTCCAGGAGACCTTTGCCCGGGGGCGCCCATGACCTGGCCCAGCTCACTCCACACAACCCCTCCTCCCGGTCTCACTCATGCCCCACCAGCACCTCCCTTGCCATCCCCACCTGAGGCAGGACACATAGCACTGTTAAATAAATTCAACTGCTGTTTGGAACATAAAGAATGTGTGACTATTTATGGGGCAGGGCAGGGTGGCGGGTGAACTATTTACATAGGGGGTGGGGGTGAACTATATGCATGGGGAGGCAGGGGCCCCAATCCTCCGTTGGAGTGGCTGGTCAGGAGCCACAACAGACCCTGGAGCCATGACCACCCTAGATCCATGGACCACAGCAGGGCTGGGATGTGGCAGGTGGAACAGGGAGGTTGGGCTGGACTGGGGTATCTAGGGGCTTGGACTCACAGGGAAGATGCAGCAGGGAGCCATGGACGGGCAGGGCTTGCCAGCATGCCAGCTTCCACCGCTTGGCCAGGGTTATGTTGGCTGGGAGCAGAGCTGCAAGGTCTGGGCAGGGGGGGCAGAAGGGGCACAGGGCGGCTGGGAAACAGGGAGGAGCTGAGGAAGAGGGAGATGGTGGGAAAAAGAGTGAGGCTGGGATGGAGGGAAGTGGTAGGGAAGAGGGGGAGACTCGTGCAGAGGGGGGTGCTGCAGGAAAGGCCATCCATGGGGCAGGCAGCTGGGCCATGTAGCTGGCAACGGCCTGGGTCAGGGTGTTGAGATTCCCAGCCACCCGGTCCCAGGCTGCCCACTCCATGGGGAGCCATTTCAGCAGCAAGCGGTTCTGCTCCCACCATGCAGCCATGTGGGCTGCCACCAGATCATCCACCCAGCTGCGGTGGTGGCTCCTCCCACCATGGCACCCTGTCTGGGAAGGTGTCGTCCCCTCGCCCTCCTCTGCTGCTGCAGAGCTCCCAGGCATGTCCAGGGTGCTGGGGTGGCTGGTAGATGCCAAGGCTGTGCAGACATAAGGGAAGAGGGTGGTGCCCTGTCATTCATGAGCCCAGGTACCATGGGCCAGCGGCTCTGTCCCCACTGCCATCCCACTCAGCTTGTGGTGAGGGGCTCTGGGGTGGCCTGTCTTCTGTGGGATTCATCAGCACAGGGCCCTTAGAGTGATTGCCCCAGCCATCCCAGGCTTCTGTCCCTCATGGCAGCCCATGGTCCCATGTGGACCCCACCCTGCAGTGATGGGCTACGTCTACACGTGCACCCAACTTCGAAATAGTTTATTTCGATGTTTCGACATCGAAATAGGCTATTTCGATGAATAACGTCTACACGTCCTCCAGGGCTGGCAACGTCGATGTTCAACTTCAACGTTGCTCAGCCCAACATCGAAATAGGCACAGCAAGGGAACGTCTACACGCCAAAGTAGCACACATCGAAATAAGGGAGCCAGGCACAGCTGCAGACAGGGTCACGGGGCGGACTCAACAGCAAGTCGCTCCCTTAAAGGGCCCCTCCCAGACACACTTTCATTAAACAGTGCAAGATACACAGAGCCAACAACTAGTTGCAGACCCTGTATATGCAGCACGGACCCCCAGCTGCAGCAGCAGCAGCCAGAAGCCCTGGGCTAAGGGCTGCTGCCCACGGTGACCACAGAGCCCCGCAAGGGCTGGAGAGAGAGTATCTCTCAACCCCCCAGCTGATGGCCGCCATGGAGGACCCCGCTATTTCGATGTTGCGGGACGCGGATCGTCTACACGTCCCTACTTCGATGTTGAACGTCGAAGTAGGGCGCTATTCCCATCCGCTCATGGGGTTAGCGACTTCGACGTCTCGCTGCCTAACGTCGATTTCAACTTCGAAATAGCGCCCAACACGTGTAGACGTGACGGGCGCTATTTCGAAGTTACTGCCGCTACTTCGAAGTAGCGTGCACGTGTAGACGCAGCCATGATGGCCATCCCCGGGTCCCTGACCCATGGCCATGTGCCCTGGCCCATACTGGCTGTGTCAGGGACCACCCCCTTCCCTGCATGACCAGGGCACCCCACTCCCTGTCCTACCTGAGGGTGTTCCTCAGGTGGTTCAGGGGAGGTCCAGGTGGAGGTAGCCTGGCTAGGGCCCTTGGAGGATTAGGCAATGGATAGCAGTCCCTCACTCCCACTGTTGCTATCCCCAGTGCCAGCAGGTACTTTGGGGCTTGCAGTGTCGGGGGGGGGGGCATCAAGGAGCCTGGCTGGGGCTCCTTGCCCTGCCCCTCCAGCTCCACCATGTCCAGGGTCTTCTTGGGTGATGCAACCTCCCTGGGTCCCAGCAGCTGTGGAGCTCCCTGAAGCAGGGGCAGGTGGCCAGCAGGGCCCCTGACTGCTTGGCTGAGTCCCTTGCTGGGACATAGCCCTGCTGCAGCTCCTTCATTTTGAAGCGGATCTGGTCAGGGGTCTGGAGGGGGTGGCCCACCCCTCCGTCCTGAGCAGGATGTCCTCCTCTTGCCCAGGCAGCCAGCAAGTCCTGGACTTCAGCTTCCAGCCAGAGGGCCCTCCTCCTCTTTGTAGGCTGCCCAGAGCCCTGGGAGCCCCGCCACCTGGACCCCTTGGCTCCACGGGGATCCTGGGGGGTCTTGGCTGCTAGCCATCAGTCTAGCCACAGTGGGGTGTTGCTTTCTGGATGTGCTAGGGAGTGTCGTCTTGCTACTTCATGCTCCTATGGGTGCCAGCGCATGCTCAGCTTCCTGCATGGGGTTTCTGTGTCCCTGCAGCTTTAAGGCACCCGCAGCTGACAACCATGGACCTCTGGCTGCTGGTGGGAGAGGTCGGCTCTGTGGAGGACTTTTTATTTTGAAATGGCAGCCAGGGACTGGCTACACATATTTAATTTTGAAATTAAAATCGAAAGGAGGCGTTATTCCCAACACAGGAGTGAAATAACCATTTCGAAATGAACTCCTTTTAATTTCAAAATTAATTTAGAAATGGGCAATTGCTGTGTAGTTGCTCTCCTGCTCATTTCGAAATAGCCCCTCATTTTGAAATAATTTTCGAAATGAACTGCTGGTGTGGCCACAGCCTAAGAGTACTTACTAGCTGAAAGGTAGAGAAACACAGTGAGCAGCAGTTGTTTGCAAAATGGCTCTTTCAGGGGTATCACTCCTGAGCTATGCCAAATTTAAAGGGACAGCCCCAGATAACCCTGCAGAAAAAGTAGCTCTTACATGGCTATGTCTACATTTGTCCCCTTCTTCGAAGGGGGCATGGTAATCAGCCTGATCGGAGAATACTAATGAAGTGCTGCAATGAATATGTAACACGTTAGTCTAATTCTCACTGTGGCTACATTAAAGTGCCTTTACTCCTCAAAATTTTGGAGCCAGAAAGCATTACAACTCCCAAATTAAGAATTGGTTCTCAGGCCGATTAAGTGACTTGCCCATGTTCACAAAGGAATTCTGAGACCGGGATCTCTTGAGCATCACTCCACGGTCTTAAACACAGGGCCATCCCCATTTTTTGATATTCCCCTGTTTGCTAGCAAATTATGAATTGGGATCTGTTTCCTTTATTTGATAAGCCTACATGGAAATACAGCTTTACTGAGAACACAAACATGAAACAAATTGTTTGAATGATAAACCTCACTGAGTAAGACTTGATAGAACTGTGTCGTCTTGCATTGGTGAATGCCAGTGATGTAATTTTAAATGTGCAGTGATGGAAAGATAATCTTCATCTCAGTCACAGACTGACAGAGTAAAGGCATTTTCAGGAAGCAATCCAACTCTTTCACTGGAGTTCCAACAATAAGAAATATACATTTAGGAGTACAATTCTCATTGAAACTCAACCAAGTTAGTGTTCCTAAGTCACTCAGATAGCATTTCTGAAAATTCTACTTTCTAGCCCTAATCCTTCAGTGAGAGCCACTAGCAAGGACACTGCCTTGGCACTCCACATAGTGCAGGGAGCTGCACAAGCAAATTGTGTTTCAGGATCAAGGCCTTAAACCATTTCAGCAAATGCAAGTGCATAACAGTGCCACACTCATCTACTAACAGACATAAAATCAAAGAGTTTTAACTCTTTCTCCAATTTGAGGATGTTTTGGTCACCAGCATAAGAAAATATTTCTTCCCTGACATTTGGGAGTCAAGATTATTGTCTACATTTTCAGCACTTATAAACTGTCCACTGCATGTGCCTTTTTTAAAATATAGGCAGTACAAAATACTGCAGCCAGACATGTCATGCATACCAAGAAATACAAACACATTACACCAGTCTCACAGTTATCAGAGCTTTCCCATTAGGGGATGAATTGATTCCAAAATTTTGCTGAAGCCATAAAGAACTGTGCATAGTAAAACTCCATCATCTATCACAGGTTTAGCTCTGACCTAAATATCGCAAATATTTTGCGATTCATTGCAGTGGCCTTTTAATTAAACTCCCTGTTCCTCATGAGCAAGAAACCTTTAAAAACCAGAAATGCTTTAATTTTTTTAAAGACAAAGGTAGGAGTTGAATGCATTTACAAAGAATATTTTCAGTAGTGATGATATTTTCTTTTATTGTCTTAGAATTTGTCCTAGTAGTACACAGTATTGCACTTCTGTAAAGTGTTTCATGATACCTTGCCCTTATAGGCTACGTCTACACGTGAAGCCAACATCGAAATAGTTTATTTCGATGTTACGCCTATTTCGATGAATAACGTCTACACGTCCTCCAGGGCTGGCAACGTCGATGTTCAACTTCGACGTTGCTCAGCCCAACATCGAAATAGGCGCAGCGAGGGAATGTCTACACGTCAAAGTAGCACACATCGAAATAGGGATGCCAGGCACAGCTGCAGACAGGGTCAACGGGCGGACTAGCGCTTCCGGGGCAACAGTTAGCCGCTCCCTTAAAGGGCCCCTCCCACATACACTCAGCCTGCACAGCACGCGGTCTGAGGAGCCATAGGCACACAGACCCCGGGCGCCGCAGTCACGGACCCCCAGCAGCAGCAGCAGCAGTAGCAGCAGCTAGAGGTCCACCCAGCCCTCCTGGCAGGAGCAGGGCTTGCCCTGGCCCATGCCATGTGGGAGGCAGCTGACTACCTTCTTGCCCCAGGGGAGGAGATGCCCCCAGGGCAGCAGGGCTCAACCCCTACCCCTGCAGCACCCCGCTCCACCCCCCGCCTCACATGCCGGCGGCTGTGGAGCTACCCCACCAGCACCGACTGGTGGGAGCGGCTGGTGCTTGGGGAGTGGGACGACGACCACTGGCTCAGGAACTTCAGGATGACGTGCCAGACATTCTTGGAGCTGTGCCAGTGGCTCACCCCCGCACTCAGGCACCGGGACACTGCCATGCGGCATGCCCTCCCTGTGGAGAAACGGGTCGGCATCGCTGTCTGGAAGCTGGGCACTCCGGACAGCTACCGATCCGTGGGGCAGCAGTTTGGTGTCGGAAAGGCCACCGTAGGGGTTGTCTTCATGGAGGTAAGAGAACCCACGGGGGGAGGCCAGGCCAGGGCAGGGGGGCCAGGGCAGGGGGGCCACGGCTGGGCAGGGCAGGGCCATGCACACCCTGCTCACCCCTCATTGGGGCTGTCCCATGTGCTTTCTCTGCAGGTTGTGCGTGCCATCAACGCCATGCTCCTGCACAGGCTCGTGAGGCTGGGAGACCCACATGCCACTGTCTCCGCCTTTGCCACCCTGGGCTTCCCCAATTACTTCGGGGCTCTAGATGGGACTCACATCCCCATCCGCGCCCCGCATCACAGTGGAGGACGATACCTCAATCGGAAGGGCTACCATTCTGTCGTCCTGCAGGCCTTGGTGGACAGCCGGGGACGTTTCCAGGACATTTACGTGGGCTGGCCTGGCAGCACCCACGACGCCCGGGTTTTGGGGAACTCGGGCTTGTGCCGCCGGCTGAAGGCGGGGACCTACATCCCCCAGTGGGAGATCCCTCTGGGGGACACCACCATGCCCTTCTGCGTCATCGCAGATGCGGCCTATCCCCTCCGGCCGTGGCTCATGCACCCCTACACGGGCCATCTCTCTGCTAGCCAGGAGTGCTTCAACGAGCGCCTGAACCGTGCGCGCCAGGTGGTGGAGCGCTCATTTGGCCGCCTCAAGGGATGCTGGCGATGTCTCCTGACCCACCTGGATGCGGGCCCCAACAACATCCCCCAGATTGTGGGTGCCTGCTGCGCCCTGCACAACCTCGTGGAGAGCAAGGGGGAGACCTTTCTGCAGGGCTGGGCCGCGGAGGCCAGCAGGGCACACGTGCAGCCACCTGCTGCCCCCAGTCGGCAGGTGGACCCAGAGGGGACTCGGGTCCAGGAGGCCCTGCGGGCCCACTTCGACCAACAGGCCGTGGGGTGAACTCTGCCCAGGCCCCCTACTGCCCGCCCCTTCCTCCCCCACACTCCTGCCCCAACGCCCACACCATGGAGCACCCCACCGCCCCCCCCCACTTGTCCTGGACAAATGACTGCACAAACTTGTGGGTGAACGTAAACTTTTTTTTCGTCTTTACGAAACTTTTCTTTTTTTTTTCTAAATAAATAAATATGTGAAACAGAAACCAAAAAGGAGGGACAAACGTTCAACCAAAGCAAGATGTGCACAAATAAAACAATACAACAACAAAGCAAAGAAGTGTGCGCCATCAACAAAAAAGAAAAGCAGGGAGGAGAACGGGGAGAACTATTTACATGGGGGGGACGGGGCAAACGGGGGCACCAAAAACAAACATTCAAACTATATACAACAAGGGGGGGCCACGTCCCGGGCCCCTTGCCCCTAGAGTGCAGCACTGGGCGTGCCCAGCCGGGAGCCCCGCCGTGCCTGCAGTCTGGTCCGCGGCTGGGTGGGAGCGGGCTGCACAGGAAGGTATCGGCGCCGGCGAGTCTCAGGTGGCTCCAGGGGTCCCTCGGCGCTGTGGCCCTCGCGGGTGGGTGGTGGGGCGACGGTGGACAGCCCAGCGACGGCTGGAGCAGCTGGTGGTGGGGCTGCAGGAGCGGGCAGGGAAGGCGATGGCTCGGCCGGCGCGGCATGGGGGGCCAGGTAATCAACCAGCCGGTTGAATGTCTGCTTATAGACCCCCCATGCCTCCTGGTGCCAGGCCAGCGCCTGCTCCTGCAGCTGGAGGTGCTGCTCCGACACCTCCAGCTGCCGGCGGAGGATGGCCAGCAGCTGGGGGTCCGTTGCCACCGCCGGTAGTAGGCGCGGGGTCCGCCGTCTTGCCCTCCGCGGGGCCGGTCATTCCTCGGCCGAGGGGCTGCCCTGGAGCGAGGGTCCTGGAGGGCTCTCCGGGACAACTGAGGCCTCGCCGGCGCTCTCTTCCGGTCCTTCGGATGGTGCAGGTGCAGGTGCAGGACACAGGAGAGGAGGGGGGAAAGAAGAATGGAGACAGGCGTTAGTGTGGGCCCCGAGCCGTGGCCTTTGTCCCCCCCGCCCTGTGCTGCATGTTCCCCATCCCCATACCCGGGAGATGCTGCTGTGATGGATGGGGTTCAAGGGTCCCACTGCCCTGCACCCCGTCCCCTGGTGGGAGCGACTCTCACTTCACCCCGCAGGGTCTGAGAGCAGGAGAGGTTTCTTAGGCCACAGATGCCCAGTTTCTGCCAGGAGTGACAGCACCAGCTGGTGGAAGAGACAGTCCTTCCAACCCGTCGTGGGGAGAAGACCCCAAGGGGGGCCCCTCTGGGATGCAGCTTTCCCCCTCCTCTGGCTCGCTGCCTACCAGCTCTCCCTTCCCCTAGCCTCTACCTGTGGCCCCCGCCCTCGCCCCCCAATTCCAAGCCAGCTCGGCTCCTCCCTCCTGTTTGCTCAGGGCAGAGGTGTCACCTGCCAGCTGTAGCGTCAGGATGCTCCTTTGGCCCTGGGAGCTCCTCGGCTCTTGTGGCTCATATGTAGCCTGAGTCTCCCTTTGGCACTCCCCCCACTCCATCACATGCTGCTGCTGCGGGGTGTCCCACCCCCTCCGCCCGGGGGCCCCTCGAGGTTCCGCTCCCCCCTGGCCCGGGGATGGGGCATGGCACTGTCATGCAGGGTGGGGGGGGCAGGGGCTGATGGCTGCAGTGCTGTGAGGGCCATGGCCCTGGTGTCCTTGGGGCCATGGCCATGTGAGCGTGTGGGGGGCCCAGGACACATCTCTGTTACCCCCGCCCCTCAAGCCCAGGGGTGTCCACCAGAGAGGGGTACCTACCTGTGGGTCCGCTCCCACGGTCCGGAGATCCCCGGGGGTCGGAGGTCCTGCTGCTGCTCCGGGATGGCAGGAGGAGGATCTGCAGGCTGGATTCTGCGGAGGAGGAGCCCCCCTCCTCCTCCTCCTCCTCCTCCTGCCGTGATGTCCCGGGGATGGCCTCCGGGGGGGGGCCCCGGGGTGCGGGGCTTGCCTCCGGGGCGGACTCCGGCTGGAGGGCCTGCTGGGGCTCGTCAGCCGAGGTGTCAAGGGTGGCCGGAGGGGAGGAGGTGTGCCGGGAGCCCAGGATGTCCCTGAGCTCCCTGTAAAAGGGGCAAGTGACGGGGGCGGCCCCAGATCGGCTGGCCGCATCCCGGGCCCGGGACTAACCCTGCCGCAGCTCCTTGACCTTACTGCAGACGTGGTCAGGAGTGCGGGCAGGGTGACCCCGGGCAGCCAGGCCGTCGGCCAGCCGAGTGAACGCATCCGCGTTCCGCCTCTTGCTCCCCATTACCTGGAGCACCTCCTCCTCGCTCCAGAGCCCCAGCAGGTCCCGCAGCTCGGCCTCTGTCCAGGAGGGGCCCCGCTGCCGCTTCCCAGACTGGGTGGCTCTCTGGCTGGGCTGGCTGCCCTGGCTCCCCTTGGGGGGGGTCCCCTGGGGGCGCTGGGGGGGCTCCTGGCTCGCCATCGCCGCTGTGTGGTGGGCTGAGGGCTCTGCAGGCTGCCCGCGTGTGCAGGTTGCAGCCTGCACGTTGCCTCAGCTTCCTGCAGAATCAGGGCGGGGGAGGGGACCTTTAAGGGGCCGCTCCACGCGGCCACCAGTGAGCTGAGGGGCTGGAGAGAGCGTCTCTCAACCCCCCAGCTGATGGCCGCCATGGAGGACCCGCCAATTTCGACGTTGCGGGACGCGGATCGTCTACACTGTCGTTGAACGTCGAAGTAGGGCGCTATTCCTATCTCCTCATGGGGTTAGCGACTTCGACGTCTCACCGCCTAACGTCGAAGTTAACTTCGAAATAGCGCCCGACGCGTGTAGCCGCAACGGGCGCTATTTTGAAGTTAGTGCCGCTACTTCGAAGTAGCGTGTACGTGTAGACACAGCTATAATCATGTAAGTGATTGTTATTCTTCCAGTGGTGAAAGAGGAAGTGCAACCACAAGACACGTTTGTCATTCAGCTAGTCCTTTGACCACCTCAAGGAAATGTTCTGTTTGAACTCAGATTATCAAGAAATAATGGATCCTTCAACACAACGCTTACTTCTGAAAGAGTCATTTAATAGGCTTTTGCAGGTCTTGTCTGGGCCAAATACGTAAAAACAAGTTTTGTGAAGCTAAGATTTTACTCAGTTCTAGTCTCTGCAGTTTCTTTTGCTGCCTTAAATCACATAACTTTTGCCACTTGTAGACACTTCTGCAGGATTATTCCTGTGGTGATTTGTTTTGATTCCAGTGAAAGAGCACTTTTTCATGCAACCAATGATTATTCTTCTAGGCTACATCGACACGAGAGGCTTGTTTTTCTTACAAAACCAGGCTTTTGTCGAAAAAAAAGCACACAGTGTCTATATACAAAATGCATTTTGTCGACAGACTTTCAACAAAACCCTGACACATCTGCCAGCAGCATTGTGCTTCTCTGTGTTGAGGAATAACACCTTTGTTGGTAGTTTCCTGTCAATAAAAAGTTGTGTAAATGGTCTGGTGGCTCTTTTATTGACAGACAGGGCTTCCAGTTCACTAGGCAGCCTTGTTTTCTGAGCTTCCAGTTGGCCATTCTGTCAAGAGAGTGGGTGGGCACTCTGGTCACTCTCTGTCAAGTGAGCAGATTGCTCTTTCAATCTGCTTTTGTGTATGGATGTGGTCTGTCAACACAAGCTTTGTCAGAAGATCTCTTCTGACAGTAACTTCTGTTGACAGATTGCTATAGTGTATACATAGTCCTACAGTGCTTGAAACCCAAAAGCTGTAGAACTGTTCAGGAAAGTGTCTTGAACGAGAAGTGAACTTAAATGTGTGTCTAATGCAATGAGACTCTGGCTATGTCTAGTCTAAACCCTATCCTTGAGGAAAGCACAGGAGCTAAGGCTTTGTCTACTCTAGAAGCATCTGTCAACAGAAATGACTGTCAGAAGGGCTTCCCAGCAATCTGCTCTGCATCCAGACCGCCTGGCCCTCTCTTGACAGAGTGTTTGACCAGATGTTCTGCCAATTGGGCTGCACAGTAAACCAGCAGCCCTGGCTGTCGACAAAAGGGTCCGAGAATATCTACCTGACTGTTTTGTTGACAGGAAACTGTAGAGAAAGGCGTTATGCCTGAATACACTGCCAGTGGATGTGATGAGTTTTGTCAACAGACCGTTGTCAAAGTGTATTTTGCATGCAGATGCTCTGTGGATTTTTCCAACAAAAGCCCAGTTTTGCCTCAAAAGCCCTCTCATGTAGACATAGCCATAGGCTATGTCTGCACTAGCACACTATGTCAAAGTAGCCTATTTCAAAGTAAGAACGTCGAAATAGGCTGCTTCGATGCGTATTGTCTCCATATCCTCTGGGGCTGGTGCCGTCGACATTCAACTTTGAAGTAGCAATGGGGAACATCAAAAGGCACCTCCTTGGACGTCAAAGAGGAGTGGCCACACACACACAAGTGCTCTCCGTCGAAATAAGGGCCCAGCAAAGCCTGTGGACAGGATCACAGGCTGGACTAGCCCTTCCAGGACAACAGCAAGACGTTCCTTTAAAAGGGCCCCTCCCAGACACACACGGCCTGCACAGCACGAGGTCTGCAGAGTGCTAGCCACACTCCTGCAGACCGACACACAGCAGCCATGGACCCCCAGCAGCAGCAGCAGAAGCAACAGCAGCACCTGGAAGCCTTTCAGGTAGTCACCCAGGGAGCAAGCAGCATGCTAGGAGATGCACGGGAGGCCACCCAGCAGCTCCTGGCAGGGGGTCCGCCAAGGGGGCAAACAGGGATGCCCATGACCACAGGGCTCCCCTGTTCCTCCCCCACCGGGTGCTCCGCTGCATCTGGAGCTACTCCACCAGCTTCTCGTGGTGGCAGCAGCTGGTCATGGGGGAGTGGGATGATGACCAGTGGCTGCGGACCTTTCTCATACGCCGGCAGACATTCTTGGAACTCTGCCAGTGGCTGACCCCCTGCACTGAAGCACCAGGACAGACGGATGCAGAGCACCGTCCCAGTTGAGAAGAGAATCGCAATAGCCATCTGGAAGCTGGCCACTCCAGACAGCAACCGCTCTGTGGGACACCAGCTCAGAGTGGGAAAGGCCACAGTTGGGGCCATCATCATAGAGGTAAGGAGGCCTGGGCACTCACCCACTGGGGGCTGGGGGGCAGGGAGGGGACCGGTGTAGGGCTGGAGAGGGAGGGCTGCCAGGGAGGGAGGAGCTGGGTGGGGAGGGTACCCAGTGAGGTGCCCAGGAGGGGAGCCTGGGGGGAGGGGTCGGGGCACCCTGCACACCCTCGTGGGCGCTTGTGTTCCATCCCCACAGATGGTCTGTGTGCTCAATGCCATGCTGCTGCAGGGGTTGTCCAAGTCGGCGACCTGGATGCAGCTGTCACTGGATTTGCTGCCCTGGGGTTCCCAAACTGCTTCGGGGCCCTGGACTGGACCCACATCCCCATCTGCGCCCTGGAGCACAGAGGGGGTAGATACATCAACTGGAGGGCTACCACTCCATGGTCCTGCAGGCCATGGTAGACAGCCGGAGCCACTTCCAGGATATCCATGTGTGCTGGCCCAGCTGCACACATGACGCCAATATCTTCCAGAACTCTGGCCTGTGCCGCCAGCTGGAGGGGGGGACCTACAACCCCCAGAGGGAGATCCCTCAGGGGGACACCACCATGCCCCTCTGCCTCGTGGCAGATGCGGCCTACCCGCTCCAGCCCTGGCTTATGCACCCGTACACCAGCCACCTCACTGCCAGCCAGGAGCAGTTCAAAGCCTGACTGAAGCATGCCCACCAGATGGTGGAGAGGACCTTTGGCTGCCTGCAGGGGAGCTGGTGGTCCCTCCTTGCCCATCTGGACATCAGCCTCCAGAACATCCCCCAGGCTGTGGGTGCATGCTGCATGCTCCACTACATTGTGGAGAGAAAGGGGAAGGCCTTCATCCAGGGGTAGGCAGTTGACGCTGGCACGGGCTTCCCCCAGCCAGCCACTGCACCCAGTTGCCTGGCCCACCACAAGTGGGTATGGGTCTCCGAGTCCCTGCAGGCCCATTTTGATCAGGGAGACCCTTGAGCACCTCTCCGGAGGCCCCCCACACACACCACCCGCACACTGCCTCCACCGCCTGCACCCCATCCCCCCCCAGCTAGCACACATCTCAGGTTCTTTGGAAAATGAAACTGTGGGTTATTGAAAACTGGTAACTGTGTTATGTTCACAATAAAAACTGCAACCAGGACAGCTATATACAAGGGGAACAACTATACCCAAGGGGAACAAATATATACAAATGGCGGGGGCAGTGGATGGCTCGGCCATTGGTCCATCAGTCTGGGGTGCGTGTAGAGGGGCGCAACCCCCAGAGGGTATGGGTCGCAGACCCTCCCTTGTCTGTGTTCCCCGGCGCGGCCGGCTGGGGGCCAGGAAGACTGGCAGGTACAGCCGGGATGCCTCCACTGGCTGGTCTTCAGCCCCAGTGGGCTCTGGTTCCTGGGGGGCTGGCAGGCAGCGAGGCAGGTGGGGCTACATTGGGCCAGTGGGTGGAGTGGTGGGGGAGGTGGCGTGGCGGGGGAGAGCGGGAGCAGAAGGCAGGTGACAGCCTCTTGGAGCAACCCCACTATGTCCCAGAAGACGCCCATGAACTCCTGTCACACCGCCCAGCACTGGGTGGACTCCTCCCAGTTGAACCTCAATCTCTCTTCGGCCACCTCCATCTGCCACCAGAGAGCCGCCAGCAGCTGGGGGGTACACGGGGGCCATCCCTTGGGTCCGGCGGTGGCGTGACCATCCTGATGGCATTGGGGGTGTCCCTGGGTGCTGGCAGTGGCTGACCTCCGGCAGGCTCTCGGTGACCATGGAGGGTGCTTGGCTGCCTGGGGCCTCGGATGGTGCAGCTGCAGAGAGGGAAGGGAAGGCTGTTAGTACTGTGCCCTGGTCCATGGCCCATTCCCTCCACCCCACCTTGGGTGCTGGGCCTCCAACCCCCCATCAGTGGGTGTGGTGTCCCTGTTGGGAGTCCACATTGCATAGTCCCACCATCCCCGGGGGGTACAGCACAGTGCTGTCTGCGGGTGTGGGTGCTGACGTGCACTGATGGCCGTGCCGCCATCCTGGGACTGTGCTGTGGCTGGGCAGTTGCGGGTCGGGGTTCACTGGGGTTGCGTGTAGGGTGCCTGGTCATGTCTGGTGCTCCTGCCCTATGGCCCAGGGGTGTGTGCCCTGCGGGCTATGTACCTGATCTTCCACTGCCACAGTTGGGAGAACCCCATTGGCCGATACCTGACTGGTGCTCCGGTAGGGGAGGTCTATCAGGAGCCTCACCTCCTTGCTGCTGGATCCCTCCTCTGCCATCCCAAGTGGGGGCTCCTTGGGTGGGCCCCAGGATGCGGGGCTGGCCTTTGGGCTGGACGTCGGCTCTGGGGCCTGCTGGGACTCATCGGCTGTGGTGTCAAGGGTGGCTGGGGGAGGGGTGAGGAGGTGTCCTGGGGGCCCAGGATGGCCCTGAGCTCCATGTATTAGGGGCAGGAGGTGGGGGCAGCCCCAGACCAGCTGGCCAAGTCATGGGCCCGGGCGTAACCCTGATGCAACTCCTTCACCTTGCTCTGGACATGATCCAGAGTGAGGGCAGGGTGACCCCAGGCTGCCAGGCCCTCAGCCAGTCGCATGAAAGCTTCCAGGTTCCACCGCTTGCTCCCCATCATGTGGAGAACCTCCTCCTCGTCCCAGAGCTCCAGCAGGTCTTGGACCGTGGTCTGTGACCAGGAAGTGCCCCATCTGTTTTTGGCCCCCTGTTTGGCTGCCGGGCATTCCTGGGTCACTTCGGGGGGTGGGGGGGGGCTGGGGGGTGCTCTGGGGTCTGGCTGTCTGCCATGAGTGGTGGTTTGGGGGTCTCTGGAGGGCATGCAGGGCAAGCACGTGTGTGTGCTGCTGCCTGCACACGCTCAGCTTCCTGCCACAGGAAATCTGGGTCTGTGGTGCTTTATGGACTGCTGCATGCGCAGACCATACAGCCCCGCAGGGGCTGGACAGAGCGTCTCAACACCTTAGCTGATTGCCGCCAGGAAGGACCCCACTATTTCGAAGTAGTGGGAAGTGGATCTCCTACACGCCCTACTTCGATGTTGAACGTTAAAATAGGGCACTATTCCCATCTTCGGATAGGAATAGCGATTTCAACATCTCGCCACCTAACATTGATTTCAACGTTGAAATAGCTCACGGCACATGTAGACGTGATGCATGCTATTTTGACATCGTGCCGGCTACTTTGAAGTAGTTGGCTAGCGTAGACGCACCCTATATGTTTAGCTACCTGAGTCAAGAAAGACTCCTCTTCAGTGTGAAAGATGTACCCTTCAATGGGATTTAAGCACATGCTTACAGTTACATATTTGTTTAAGTGCTGTCCTCGGCAGGATTGGACTTGCACACTTGCATATTGTTTCCCTGGATGGGAGGACCCAATTCCAGGCCTTCGCAAATGTGAAACCTGTTAGTCTCTAAACAGAGAAAATAAATGATATTTTACTGTACTTTCAAATTTTATTAGTGTGTCCTCAGTAGCACAGTTGTGGAAATTGTTCTTGTCAGAAGATCTGACAGCATTCTCCTAAATAGCACTCAGTCATTCAAAAAAGAAGCCATCCATTTTCCCTTACTTCCACCTTTTAAATGTGTGAAAAGTTTGAGAGCCATAAAAGCATGGGATGTGAGAGCTGAACTGCAAATTAGGAGCTATTTATACAGCAATCATCTTGAAGTAGTAGAGTATTAATAATAGAAAGTGGTTTTACATTTCCTTCTTGGCTACAGATGAGGGAAAGGCTTGTCTTGTGGTTAAAGCACTGCACTGAGTGAGATGCAGGGTATCTGGCTTCAGTTTCCGGCTGAGAAACCAAATTTCTCTATGGCTCTGTCAAGTATTCTAATTTCTCTGACCCCAGATAAAAGATTCATGTGCATAAATAGCCATTAAGCAGTGTTTAAATGCATTTTTTAAAAAGTTAGGCGCACGCAGATGCATACATGTTAGGGACTTGGGGTTTCTGGCCCTCAGTTTCTCCTTTGTGCAGTTAATATAATAGTACTTTCACCGTTGTCTGTCTTGTGTCTTTGGGCCCTGGTCCTGCAAACACAGAAGTGCTTAACTTTGCATTCTGTCTGAATGTTGATTAAGTTAGCCCGTTTGTGTGTTTGCAGGAGTTGGTGGATGCAGTGTTACTGCTGGCTGAGCCAAAGATTTTATCAGCTCCAGATACTCTGTCTGTGATCATTTGCAGTGGGGTAGCAGCAATGCCAACAATCTGATGGTCACTTTTAGGTGTCAATGGGACAAAAACCAAGCACTTATGGCATCACAGGCATCAAGTGATAGGTATCAGTTTAGCAGCATGTTTGCAAATGCCTAACTGGTAGATCCAGGAGGTAGTACCTGTATGCCTTTTTATGTGTGTAAGTACTTCTAAAAATCTGTCCCCAGGCTCTTTGGATCATGGCTGTTTCTGTCCATGTGTTCCAACAGTACCTAGCATTATGGGGTTCCACTCTTGGTGTTTCAGTCATAATACAAATCAATCTTGTAGGTGAGGTGAAGGAGTATCATACACCATACATTTACTGAAGCATTTCTTAGCACTGTTAGAAGGCACCGTAAGAAGGAGGAATATATCTTAGCTCTTATTTTGGCAGATAGCAGGCAATTTTGGTTAATTTAAAAGTAGTGTAAGGCTTTAAAATGCTCTGAAAAGCTGAAAGTATTGGCCCGTTGCTAGCAGAAAGACACTTTTTGGAAAAGTAAATGCAAAATGCAACACTTCATGAAAGTAAAAGTATCTTTACTATTAATATACAAATGGTGAAGAGTGACAAATAACTGATATACTTTAAGCCATACTTTCTATGTCGTTCATAAATACAAAACTTCGGCATTTGCAGTATTATTATTATTATTAGTATTATTATTATTACTGTTTTTACAGTTTAGATATATATATACAGCATTTCATAGGGACATAAGATTTTGAAACAATAAACAAACTAGCCCCAGTGGTAGCTAACTCATTAATATATAATTCAGGTGGTATACACCATAAATGGGCTGTTGACAACAAGTGGAATAACAAAAACAACATATGGTATCCCTTAGCTTATACTGTACACAGCATACAAAATACATACCGAGTGTTCTTTGTAGCAGGAAAGCTATTTTTTAAAGTCTTGTCTAAATAGTTTACATATTCTTAGCAAGAACTCTACACCATTAGCAATGACATTTCCTGAAGGAGTAAACAGTTTTGTTTTATGTTTTGTCACTTATGTACATTCTGAGGGGTTATTTTGCCCCCCTTCCACACATAGTTTTCCTTATTTATTAAATATAGCCTAATTACGTGATAGAATTATAGGATGTATCTGGCCTAATGTTCACTCTTCGGTAGCTTTCCAAACTCAAAGTTTCCCATTCTGGGCTAACCTCCCTGGAGTTCTCTTCTTTTTAACAGCTCAGTATCTCTATCACCACCCTATCTACATACAACCTCTCATCTCAGCAGTGGTTTCTTCTTCTAGGTAGCTCAGTCTTTTAAATGTGTTCTCTCTTTTTCAGGATTTCCTTATTCTTGTCAGCTTTTGTGTACTGTATCAAATCACTCCACCATCCTACCACATCCCCAGTTCCACCTGTGATTTAAAACTTGCCAATACAAATTTGGCAGAGCACATTTATTTTATTTTCTTGGGCAAGAAAGGCCAATATCCAGGTTTGAAAGTCAAACAACATTAGGCTCACAATGCCTTTTAAAAGGAAAGATACACTGGGAAACGGTTATCTTTAAAGCTTGACCCACTTTGCACACTACCCTTGGTTGTATGTGGAAAGATTTCTCTTTGCATCTAACCCAAATCAAATCGTGTATGAATTGCTCATTTATATGTATGGTGGAAATTTTGCAAATCCCTTAAAACCTATTTTCCCCCCAAAAGAGTTGATTTGATTGGGTGAATCCTTGAAATTATGTTAGTCTCTGGAAAATGTTTTAATGAAATGTGAAGGGACTTTTTTTCTTCACAACGCTGTTAAAAAACAAAAAAGAAAATATTGACTTAACCGTGGTCACCTTCCACTTAGCACTGCTTCTGTCTGCAGGAAATCAAATGGAGTGTCAAAAAAAACCCACACACACACAGAGTTAGAACACATCTTTTACCTTTATACAAATATAAAAGAAACATATATAGTGATAATCTTCTTCATCTCTTCATTAACTTTGAAAATATTCTGGGGCATGGGACAAAACTCATGAAATTTTGAGCTTAGGACTACATCTTAATAAGGAAAACATCCCTTATGAAGAAAACCAGTGCCAGGGTGATGTACCACAAGTCCCATCTATTCCCTAATGATATGGCTATACCGTCATTAGATACCCGTGGCTAGAATGTGTCAGCTGACTCTGACTCACCGGGCTCAGTCTAAGTAGCTGTTTTAGTGAGGTGCACACATTTGGACTTTGGCTGCAGTCCAAGTTCTGAGACCCTCCCCTCACTCAGGATCCTGGAGCCCAGACTCCAGCCCAAGCCCATGTACAAGACTGAGAGAAGACAGGATAGCAACTTTCAAGGACATAAAGGGATGTTATAAAGAAGACAGAGAACAAAATATTCTCCTGAACCTCTGAAGGAAGGACAAAGAGCAATGGACTTACAATGCAGCAAGGGAGATTTAGGTTAGACATTAGGAAAAACTTCCTGTCAGAGTGGTTAAGCAATGGAATAAAATGCCTAGGGAGGCTGTGGAGTCTCCATCTTTGGAGATTTTTAAAACACCTGCCAAGGTTGGTCTAGTTAATAATCCTGCTATCACTGCAGGGGACTTTATGAGATTCCCTCTGAAGATCCCTTCCAGTATTATTGCTTTTTGAGCTACGTTACAATTAATCAGTCCCTTACCTCAAATCCTGCAAGCCCAAGTCAGCTGGTGTAGGACAGCCATGGGGATTTTTAAATGTAGTGTATGATTCTCCAAGGTGATTCAAGTGGGAAATTCCTTGGACACACATGGACCCCATTGAAGTCAATAGAGAAAATAGAGAAAACCCTGGCCGTCTCTGAAGTCCACTGAATTGTCACCCTTACATTCAATAGTCAATATTTCACTCAATGGGTTTCTACAAAGGGAATCTTCTCCACACCCTGTAGATCAATTTGCAATATTAGGGTCTGTGCTCATGTAGTGTATAGGCCTGGTAGTGGTTTCCTACACAGGGGCTGAATTTCACCCAATGCCTGTAGGAAATACTCTAAATAAATAAGTTATTTCCAATAACTGCTGTAACAGAGACAGCGGAGCCATGAACACTTCTGCAGACAGCATTCACAATGATTTTACTCCAAGTTTAAGTCTATACTAGGGAAATAAGTCGATTTCAGATACATAATTGTAGCTACAGCACTTGCATAGCTGGATTTGAAGTATCAGAATTGAGTTATTTCCCTAGCATAGACATAGCCTCTATATTCTCCTGTGGACCTCACCTGCTCCATATGATAGTATGGAGTACAGGAGTCGACTGCCAACCCCAGAGAGATTAATTTTTGTGTGTCTTTATTGGACACACAAAATCTCTGACCAGGCCTGTCTTCCCAGAAGTATAGACATACCCTAAGTAAAATGGTGGGAAGAGAGTCCAAGTTTCCTTGGGGATCTGAAAGCAATTGTTAAGATTTTACAGGGAATGGAAGGACAAATAACATTATGGAGACTCCTTAGATAAATCCCAAAAAAGCTACAACTTGATGCATTGGTTCAAAGTGCTCCTTCATGAGGCAATGCCTTCCCTTATTTGAATCCTGAACAAATCTTTCTCTACCTTCAAGCAAATAAATTTAACAATGGCTCCATCAGATTCAAACACAAGTGCTACTTCTCCAAATCTTTTATGGGATTGGGACTTTAAATATTAAAACGATTTGAAAAAAAAAGTCTGATAGCATAACTTAGATACACTTTGCATTTCTGAGGAGGAAACTATATTGCTATAAAGACTTTAATTCTTCTAAACAGGATTAGGATGTAAATTATTGAAGAGATTTTTTTTAATAAAGCAGAGTGGCGTGATATTCAAAGGCACAAATACATCTTGATTATCTGCTGTAAGAAATAGAAAAGATGACATGATTATAAAACTACAGTTCCATGACTGGCACTTAAATGAATAAGGACTTGATCCATTTCATTATCTTCATGAAAAGAAAGATGCTTTTCAGCTAACTATCTGTTGAAGGATGGAAGATGTCAAATGGAATTTACTGTGTCATGAACTTTCTACGTGACTGTTTGGCTGTGTCTACACGTGCCCCAAACTTCGAAATGGCCATGCAAATGGCCATTTCGAAGTTTACTAATGAAGCGCTGAAATGCATATTCAGCGCTTCATTAGCATGCGGGCGGCAGCGGCGTTTCGAAATTGATGAGCCTTGCCGCCGCGCGGCGCGTCCAGACGGGGCTCCTTTTCGAAAGGACGCCACCTTCTTCGAAGTCCCCTTATTCATGAGCTCATGAGAATAAGGGGACTTCGAAGTAGGCGGGGCCCTTTCGAAAAGTAGCCCCGTCTGGACGCGCCGCGCGGCGGCAAGGCTCGTCAATTTCGAAGCGCCGCTGCCGCCCGCATGCTAATGAAGCGCTGAATATGCATTTCAGCGCTTCATTAGTAAACTTCAAAATGGCCATTTGCATGGCCATTTCGAAGTTTGGGGCACGTGTAGACACAATTGTGTGCTAAAGTTATAAAAAAAAAATCTAGGACCTAATCCCATAAATTGTTCCAAACAAGCAGAACTGTATAACTATGCACATCCCCTTGGAAGTCCATGGGGTGCTGCCTGGGTGGACGGCTTGCCCACACAAAAGAGCTTCCAAGATTAGGACCTAAATGAAATAAGAGGGTTTTTTTAACTTTCTTTTCATATCAGGCATTAGCATCAACAAAATAGTAACTATTTCTACCCCTCGCCCAAAACAATAACTCATGGGGGAGGGAAAAGGAACAATATATTTTCCATAATATATATTTTACAATAAATTGAAAAAAGTTAATTGCAAAGATTTTTAAAAATATATATATTAAATCAAAATGTGTCTCTTCCTTTAAAAAACAAAACAAAACAAAACCCTAAGCATTTTAAAATCTTTTTCTCTTAATCTGTTGTTGAATAGGGATTGTCTTGGTCATGTTTCATGTAACCTGCCAAGAATCGTCAAAAAATTTAAGTGACTTCTTGGCCACCTAGCCCAAAGCAACACAGTGTAACAATTCAGGTTAATTTTACCGATACTTATATTCTGTCAACTCTTCTGACATTTCATACTAACAAGTAAAATTACTTTCAGATAATAAAAGTGACATTTATATAGATATATTTTCAGTCTAGAATCAGAAAGAAAAACAAAGGAATGTTATTCCATTTCTGCACATACCTTACAATTTAAACTATCAGCTGTCCCTCACATGGAAACATCAGCAAAGATAGATATTGTGCTGCATTCTTTCATGATGTTTAAACAAAAAGACTGGTATAGTTTTAGCTTCCTCCTGCATGGCATTGATGCCATGGGCAGGAGACACCCTATTTATCTTCAAATCAAACAGCACACTTGGAATAGCCCATTAATTTAGCTCTATGTAATTCTTAGACCTTCACACAGCACCCACACCTGGCAACAGACTTAAGTCCAGGAAAAAGAAATACTTCCGGATTGATTTGTAATCTGGTGTATTCAAACACACTGTTGCTCTGAATAATGAAATATATTTGCAGAGAGTTTTTATTTAACACTTAGGCTACGTCTACACGTGCACGCTACATCGAAATAGGCTATTTTGATGAATAACGTCTACACGTCCTCCAGGGCTGGCAACGTCGACGTTCAACTTCGACGTTGGGCAGCACCACATCGAAATAGGCGCTGCGAGGGAACATCTACATGCCAAAGTAGCACACATCGAAATAAGGGTGCCAGGAACAGCTGCAGACAGGGTCACAGGGCGGACTCAACAGCAAGCCGCTCCCTTAAAGGGCCCCTCCCAGACACAGTTGCACTAAACAACACAAGATCCACAGAGCCGACAACTGGTTGCAGACCCTGTGCATGCAGCATGGATCCCCAGCTGCAGCAGCAGCAGCCAGAAGCCTTGGGCTAAGAGCTGCTGCACACGATGACCATAGAGCCCTGCAGGGGCTGGAGAGAGAGCATCTCTTAACCCCTCAGCTGATGGCTGCCATGGCGGACCCCGCTATTTTGATGTTGTGGGACGCAGATCGTCTACACATGCCTTATTTCGACGTTCAACTTCGAAGTAGGGTGCTATTCCCATCCCCTCATGGGGTTAGCGACTTCAACGTCTCGCCACCTAACGTCGATTTCAATTTCAAAATAGCGCCCAACACGTGTAGCCATGACGGGAGCTATTTCGAAGTTGGCGCCGCTACTTCGAAGTAGCGTGCACGTGTAGACACGGCCTTAGAGAGCAGTGAAATCACAGCAATAATAAACATGCTGTATGGAACTCTTGGGGCTTGTCTACCCTAGTCCCCTCCTTTGAAGGGTCATATAAACAAGCCAGAGCAGGGAATGGCAATGAGGTGCTGAGCTGAATATGTAGCACCTCATTAGCCTAATTCTCGCTGGGGGAACTTTGAAGTTAGCAACTTGGAAGCACTGGCAAGCCATGCAGCTACGGGCAGTTAGAAATACCCTCACAACTTCAAAGTGCCCATGGCTACACGGCTTGCTGGTGCTTCCAGTTGCTACCTTTGAAGTTCCCAAAGTGAGAATTATGCTAATGAGGTGCTGCATATGCAGTGCAGCACTTCATTGCCATTCCCAGCTCCAGCTCGTTTACATGCCCCCTTCGAAGGAGGGGGCTAGTGTAGGCAAGTCCTTAGATATCCAAATCCCTTTGTACTCATTTCTTGCCCTCACTTCTCTACCCACTTCTGATGAAGAGACATATCCAAGCAAAATTTGTCTTCAGAGATGAAGGATCATGCTAGTTTCCTAGGCTTTGCAGCCCCAGAGGCCATTTACAAGAATCAGGGGGAAATAACCCCTTTGGAAGCAACAGTATTATGGACCCAGATTCTGCCACCCTTGCCTAGCGTGCAAAGGTAACGTATTGTGTGAATGATCCCATTGGTTCCATGCTGGATTATTTGCATAATGAGGTTCTACTCAGCATGATTGAGGATGCACTAGTGACAGAAGCATGAAGAGGACAGAGTTCCCTTGGTACGTGATGAGCCTGGAAAAAACACTTCTGGGGAAGATAACTGTGTAGAAGGTGGAATATGCAAACTATATCCAAGTAAAATTAACTTTTTTCCTCCTTGCTCTATCCCTAAAGGCCAGAGCCCCACCAATCTAGTCTTCTACAATCGCTCAAAGTTTTCTCTCCTTTTACCTCAAGCTATCTGAACAGCCTGAGCAGAAGGATGGACAAGGGGTTTAACTGCCTCACTAACCGGTGATTCAACAGGGCCCAGGGATTCTGGCTTTTGCTCCACTATTGAGGCAATGAAAGTGAACAGAGCCCCCACGCTCTTTAAATAGCTGCCAGAGGGTTGCTTGGGATGGGGTGCATGGTGCAGCACATTCTGGGCAGCTCCGGCTGTCCCCAAACCCAGCCCCTCTGCCTGAGGCCCCATTCCTTCCAGTAACAGAGGGTCAGGCCCCCACACCTTCCCCAGGGCTCAACAAGTCTGTCAGCCCCTACTAATGTGAGAGGACCCTGGCTCTGACCATTTTTGCCAGTGGGAAAAACTCCAGCTGCATGTATGAATGTTGTATGAGGAGTAGCTCTGTCAATTACAGACTAGGGGCCAGTTTCAGTCGCCTTCCTAAGGATTCTCTTTGACCACTCAGTTCCAGAAATAAATGAAGGAGAAAATTGGCAGGTGGGTGGCTATCTGTTAATTGTGCTAAAACACACTCAGTGAATGGAAGCAACCAAGAAGGCTTCTGAGGAGCCACCCTGTCAGCTTGCCTTGACCCAGAGGTTTTGGCTTTGCATTATGGCTATGTCTACACATGCCCCCCTTTTGGAAAGGGCATGTAAACGAAGTGGGTCAAAATGCTAATGAGGTGCTGATATGACTATTCAGCACCTCATTTGCATAACGGCTACCCAGAGCATCAAAAGTGCTGCTTTCAAATTGCAAACTAGCCGTGTAGATGGGGTTCCTTCGACTCACTTCATTTACACACCCCTTCGAAAAAGGAAGGGCATGTTTAGACGTACCCTATATGAATAAGCATTATAAGACTACAAGACTTGCAGCAGAATCATGCATGAAAAAGTTGCATCTTTCACATCTTTCATACTCCTCCACTATCTCATTCTTGTCTCATGACTCTGTTTTAACCATCTTGCCTCACAATATCTATTGTCTGCACTGCCTTCTTGACTCATTGTGCATTCTCTCCTAGACAGTGGCCAAAGCAGGATTGTAAAGGAAAAAAACCCCCAAATTATTGGATTCTTCTTGGTTAATATGTCCATTTCAAAAGCAACCTAGGAAAAGAAGCTAGGGGGCATGGATTTCAGCACATCTGCCCCACTGAACACAGTAATGATTGGATCATTAGGGAGGCTAAATAATCATTCTCCTTAATTCTAAGTAATTTCCCAGACATTATTTTAGCCTAATTGGCTATAAAGTCAACTGCCTGATCATGATCAACACATATCAATTAAAAGTTGCATGAGCTTCTCCTGGAGAATGAATAGCCAAAGTACTATCATTATGAACAAAATACAGATGTGAGTTAAGTGGGGGCTATGCCACTGAGTAGACATAGCCTTCATAAAACAGGTCTGTATTCAGCTATGGAGCAATTTTGCAGTGTGTTGAACTCAACTTGCCCTTGAAGAACAGATTGTGGACACTCACTGAATATATCCGACTCTTCTGAAGTCCGTGCTTGTTTAATATAGAAGGTGATGAATACTGAGGGCTGGACTGGGCACAAAATATTATTCCTCCATTTGGTAATAACATAAAATCAATCATTAATACAGCAGGAGTACTTTTTCACCAAGGGAGTAGATTATCCCTTTGTAATAGCTAATAACTTTTACAATCAGCCTAAGTAAAAGTGATTGTCTCGGAGACTATATAGTCTAAAATATTTAGACAATTTGATACTGCAAATTTGACAGTTTTATAACGTTCTTAATCATTTAGTTAAAGTTCTTCTCTTCCTCCTTTCTTGACGTGTTCTTTTAACTTCAAAGGATACGCAATTATTATTTCTAAACTACAAAACAAGTGCTGCCTAAAGGACAACTGTTTAACAACATGCCTACAAGGTTGGAGTGAACAACCCATTGCTATACTGAAATGCAACACTTCCTTGACTAGGTGGTTAAAAGGATTGCTAGATAGTTATAAGTACATGGAGGCAACTAATTTGAGTTCATATTTATTTTAAGATTTCATATTAAGCCAGAAACTATTGTCATAAATCAGTGTTCTTTTCACACAAAAAAACGTTTCCACATTTTAATTCACACATGATCTCCCAAACATTAAATATAGAATATCTGACAATCCAGGAGCCTTTCAGGGTCAAACACTCATGTAGTCCAGATGAGGCCATTTTCTTCTGTCAGTCAAATATTTTTGTTTTAAATTGATATATCATGCTTACTACCGTTTTAATATATTTAAGAACCAATGTGCAAGTGTGTCACCCTCTGTTTTGTGTCAAAGGACAAAACACAGCCAAAATGGCTTCTTGACCATTGCCAGCCATCTGTCTCACGTTTCATACCACGATTGTTTCCCCACTCCCTTCTTCTTTTAAAGGCCACCTAAACCCTTGATTCTATTACCAATGGAAACACATACAGGAGTATATGGCACTTTCTTTTATGTGTTTAGCTTGCCTTGTAGGATGTGGAGCTATTTGTTGCATTGTCTGTGGCTGGGTGTAGCTTGGTAAAAGTGGCTTTATAAATAGATCATTTTTGTAATAATAAATTACTGTTCTTTTTCTGCAGATTCAAATTGATACCAAGGGACTGTGGTCAGCCAGGACTACACACTAAAACATTAACAAAACAAAATAGAGAGGTACTGTAGACAGAAGTAGGTTGATCCTATGTACACGTGTACTAACTATTCCAAGCTTAAGTTGCCCAAGAAATTAAGGTCAGCTGTAGAGTTTTGGTCACAGGGTTACTCCAATCCAAATGCTTTTTTTTCCCCCCCCAGACAGCTGTAGTCATCTTTTTACGCTTTGCTATCATCTTCTTTTGACTGGATGATGTCATTGGAAACTTTGATTTCTATAGTTTCTGGATTTAAAGCTTCTTTCCCATTTTCTTCTTTTAGTGGCAGTTTCCTGGGGGAAGTGAAAGAAAGTCATTATTTCTCTAAAATAATGCACACTGCTTATATTATAAGCACCAAACTGAGTTTTAAAGAAATATAAATGCAATATCCATTCAGATGAACTCTCTAAGGGGTACATTTTGGAGGCTACTCCCTGGAACTCACTACAATACAGAAAGCTAGTGCTGGTGGATAAAGGTGTGCCATGTGCATTGTTACGTCCCACTGTGGTAGCCCCACACAGGTATCAGTCTGGTCTTGTACTATCAGTGAATTAAGATAGTTCTCCTTAATCACTCCAAAATACAGAAACAAATTGAGCAGTTCTAGGACTATTGTTATTTTACATGGACACAGAAGTTTTACATGCCGTTTCAGGCAGAGAGTAACATCCTGGCTCCATTGATATCTATGACAAAAGTTGCATTGACTTCAGTAGGGCGAGGATTTAACCCACTGAAAGAATCAATGGGATCATGTTTTGCTGAACAGGGTTTAAGTCTAATTTGATTTCACAGAAGAATTAGATCTGTCCTGGGAAATGGGGAGGGTTGATCTTGTGGAAGATACATTTCATATTAGAAGGGGAAATTTGAGATCATTTCAAGTCAATTCATTATTTCAAGCTTGGTTTTATCATCAGTATGTCTTCAGGTGATTAATCGACCATTTTGGCATGTAACACAAAGATGTTGATCGTTTGCATTCTTCTCATCGATGAAAGCTGTTCTTATTGGAAAGATATGAATGTAGACTTGCAGGATGAGATTTTCCAAAGCACTCCCTGTTCACCTAGCAATGCACTGGAGTTGCTTAGTAATTGATTTCAGTGGTGTAAGACTTAGGAAAATGCTCAACAATTTTGAAATTCCTTTCCTTAATCTACAGAAAAGTCAACAGACCAATCTCTTCTTAAGTGCTCTTGGAAACAGTTGCTTCTTCTCTTGCCAGCAGCTAGCTATAAAAAATGCATGAGGTTTACCCAAAATATTCCTGTAATAAAAGGTTACCAAGAATACTGATTGTTAATAATGGTTTTCTTTTGGAAAATACTTTTAACTGGAACATACAAGACTTCAGACTTTATTCATGAAAAATACCAAATTCTTAAGGAAATGTTATTTAGATTGCACTGTTCTAGAGGTATCAAGGTAATGTTCAAAGCTTCTTTGAAAAATCGCTTGCAAACACTTAATCACAACATCTAATATCAATAAAGACACGCTAATACCCCAGTCAATGGTTTTATGAAATTTGGGCTTGCTGAAATGAACAAGGAAAATGATTGTTAATCCATAGGTCAAATAATGAACCTAAAGTATCTGAAAGACAAAGACAAGACAAGGAAGGGATTTGCGACTTTGAAAATGAAGTGCTAAAATAATTTGAGAAGCTGAAAGAAAGGAAATGCCACAATACACAAATAATTGTCAATAGACAGATGGATTAGGTGAGATAATAAATAGAATCTGATTAAGCAAAAGCATTAGATTAAGCATACATCACTAACAACTGCAAACTATTACAAAGTAAATAATTCCTATATGACCCCATGAATGTAACTCAAGATAGCCACGGTTTTAAAAGACCAGTGTTAGAAGATTACAGAATGGCTTCTACTACAAAGGAAAATGAAAGAAACATAAGACACTTGACAGATCTGAAGACTACTTTCTTTTAATATTAAAGTCTTAACTAGCTTGCTTTTTAAGTTTGTTATATACTTAAAATACTTAGTTCCACTTTTAGTCAGTTTAATAAACAATAAAATTGCACAATATATACACTATTTAATGTGTGCAATATTTGTTTTGAGTTTTCCTTTTTGCCTTAATCACTTTCAAATATTAATTTGTACTTGCCAGAATAAATATTTTCCCATTTGAATTGAAAGGCCTTTATCTGAATTTACTTGAGACTGCAATCTCTCTCAGTTTACAGACTATTGCGATTACAAAAAAGACTAAGATACCTAGCTGTAACAATTTTTCAGTTGACTTGGCTAATTAAATAATGCTACATGAGCAACAGTCATTGAAAGAATTATGTATTTCATTGTATCAGGCCTTAATTGTATAATTCACAAGAGACTGTCACTATTGTTGGCTACTGGGAGAGGAAGGATAGCTCAGTGGTTTGATCTTTGGCTGTCTAAACCCAGGATTATGAGCTGAATCCTTGAAGGGGTCATTTAGGGATCTGAAGCAAATTTAAAAAAAAAAAAAATCTGTCAGGGATGGCGATAGGTCTTGCTGTCAGTGCAGGGGAGTGCAGGGGACTGGACTCCATGACCTCTCAAGGTCCCTTCCAGGCCTATGAGATAGGCTATAATGATACATCTTGTGTATTGGCTTGCAGTAGTGATAGATCTGATTGTTGTCACAGTAACTGAGTTAGATCATTAAGGGATTAGCCCAGCTGTTTTGTTTTGCTGTGTTGGTTCTAGCTCATAGTGTGGGATGGAATAAAAGGAAAATGCAGTGCTGTGTTCAAGAGATTTCTCTATACCCTGTCACTCCAAACTATGTATCTATGAAGTAGAATTACAGAAAAAGAGTATTCAGCTCTTTCAAAACTGTAGCTCATTCAACACAAATGTCCCATTGGTATGACACATTTACAGCAGCATTCTTTCAATTTTATATATGATCATTTTGTGTGTGTGTGTGTGTGTGTGTGTGTGTGTGTATACACACACACACACACACAATACACACACACACACACACACACAAAATGATCATGTTGCATGTGTTATGGTATTCATGTTGCAAAAACAACATAAAATACCCTTAAAATTTAACAAAGTAAGTAAAAGTGTCAAATTTAATTTGTTAGTTCTTGATTTAGGAGGTTAGTTTACTTTGGCTCATTTTTACATATTTCAGAAAACCTTTGACAAGGTCCATTACCAAAGGCTCTTTGGCAAAACAAGCAGCCATTGCATAAGAGAAAAGAACTTCACCTGGCCAGTAACTGGTTAAAAGGCAGGAAGAAAAGGACAGGAATAACTGGTCAGTATTCAGAGCATGGAGAGGTAAAGAGGGTGTCTCTCGAAGATCTGTACTAGGAGTTGTGCTATTTAAAATAATCATAAATTATAGGGGAAATGGAGTCAACAGTGAGGCGGCAAAGTTTGAAGATGACACAAAATTACTCAAGATAGTGAAATCCAAAGCTGATTGTGATGAGTTATAAAGAGATTGCACAAAATGGCAGAAGTATAGTGCTGAGAAAAGCAAAGTGATGAACACTGAAAAGAATAATACCAGTCAGTGGAGCTGATTGCCACCATGGCCCATGGGCAAAGAGGTAGAAGGTCTATGCTCCATGCCCCAGAAGGGCGGGGCCAAGGGTAGAAGGGATAGGGCATAAGGTAATAAACCCTTAGCACCACTCTGTCTGTGGCACTCTGGCTACTGCACTGTGTGCTGCCCTGCTCCTCCACTTGTCTGGAGCTCCAGACCCCTTTGAAATGATGGCCCTTGATACAACTTCCCCTTTTGCCCCACCCATCCCACCCCCATTGGTTGGCTTGATACCACCTATACATAAAAAGCGATGGTTTCTAAATTAGCTGCTACCACTCAAGAAAGAGACCTTGCAGTCATCATGGATAGTTCTCTGAAAACACCCACTCATTGTGTATTGGCAGTGAAAAGGTTAACAGAATGTTAGAACTTATTAGGAATAGGATAGATAATAAGGCAATAAATATCATAATTTGATTATATAAATCCATTATATCCACACCTATTAAATACAACATGCACTTTGCATCAGAAAAAAATATACATAGTCACTGGTGTTGAAAAAAAGTACAGAGCAGAGCAACAAAACTATTAGGGAAATGTAACAACTTCTGTATGAATAGAAATTAAAAAGAGCGAGAGTTATATTATGTCTAGATAACTCAGAACTGTTGGCAAAAGATACACAAATTGTGCAACACATTTGCATAGCTCCTGTTGACAGTTTGCCAGGAGAGGCTTTCCCCAATATTTGGCCTGTCCACATGGGACCAAATGTCATGAACACTCCCCTCAGCAAGACATCCCTTCTTCCTTGTGGAATGAGGATGACTGGGACGTCAACATAGTGCTCCTGGAGTGGCATATTTCTGTTGGGAGACCTCTGGGAGCACTCTGCCAATTTGTGAAACTCACTACCAGGAGATGTTGTGAAAGCCAAAAGAACCATAGAATTGAAGAAAGAATTAAGTAGGCTGTGTCTACAGTAGTCCAAAACTTCAAAATGGCCATGCAAATGGCCATTTAGAAGTTTACTAATGAAGCAATAAAATACATATTCAGCACCTCATTAGAATTCCTATCTACTGTTAGGAATAAAGGGATTTCGAAGTTGCCGGGGTCCTTTCGAAAAGGAGCCCCATCTGGATGAGCCGTGCAGTGGCTAGAAGCATCAATTTTGAATTGCCATGGCTGCCGGCATTCTAATGAGGTGCTGAATATGTATTTCATTAGTAAGCTTCGAAACAGCCATTTGCATAGATATTTCAAAGTTTTGGTCTAGTGTAGACACAGCCGTAACGTTCAGAGAAGTTAAGTTTATCAGTAGGTATTAGATAAGATGCTTGGCAATGCAACCCTATGTTCTGGTCTTCCTTAAGCTTCTGGATGCAAGAAGCTGGAACTGGGCACCACAAAGGTTTCATTCAATAACTACCCTGCTTTGTTCATTTCCTCTGAAGAATCTAGCACTGGCCACTAAGACTATGTCTAGACTATAGATTTCTGTCGACAAAACTTCTGTTGACAGAAGTTTGTCAACACAGCATGAGTCCAGACTGCAGATCTGTCCTCAGATATCTGCCGGTCAGGATCATTCTGTTATCAGCTCTGTACACCTCATTCCAGAAGGAAGAAGGGATGTCTCGACAGAAAGGATTTTTCCAACATTATGCCCCGTGCAAATAGGCCAAGTTTTGGACAAGCCACTCCCCACAAAACTGTCAGCAAAAGATATGCAAATGAATTGAACAATTTGCATATATTTTGCCGACAGTTTTCAGTAATCTAGACATTGCCTAATGGAAGACAGGACACTGTGCTAGATGGACAATTGATCTGACTCACCATATCCATTCTTACGTATTTTCCTGGTGCAGCATAATTAAACTAAGAGTTATCTGTGACCTAATTTGAATCCCAAATCTGTTCCATGATTTAATAATGTTTTATGTGATTGATTATGATACTAGATCATGAAGACATATGATTATGTGTGGAAGTAAGTAGTTGCTTGCCTTAGTCACAAGAGAAGTCAACCCTGGAACAAGTCCAAAATTCAACTATTGGAAGACTGTGGTTTCACATATCACGTTTAATACATTGGGTCTCAAACCGCATGAGGTTACAAGGATCTGCAACATCTAACGGAAAAGTTGTACAAAGCATTCTGCAAATTCTAGTTTCAGCTTGGTTCAATATTCAGTTAGAATTTCCTTGCAGATGACAGATTATGTCTTTATAAACTTTGAAAAATTGTCTGCAAGACAGAATGGAACAAGCTTGTGATCCTCAGTCTTTTCTTCCCACCAGTTTTATTTAAAGTTATTAATTCCCTTCTCCCCAATCAAAAATAATCAAGCATTTGCTCTGGACATTTATATTAAGATCATTCAGAAGAAAATACATTTGCCAAGTACTTCGCCTTACACAACTAGCTTTTTTTTCTTCTACGAAGTGATTTAATTGGTATAAGTCTTGATTCCTTTGTGCAATCAAACTCTTCTTTGCAGCAGTTTCCCCGTTGATAACCACAGTATTTGTGTACAGAGAAGAATGTAATCATATCCTCTTCTCTTGCCAAACACTAGACTTTGTACTTTCTATCTCACATTAAACACTTTTATGCTGGACCTCACTATTATTGCTTTATGCTGGTCTGGGATCAGAAACAGTTGAAAAGTCTGATTAGCTGGCTACTGAGGATGAGGAAATACCCAATTAGCAAAGGACTGGTGCTTATTTTGTGTTCTCAGAGTAATAACATGAAAGGATTGCAAGTCTGTAAAGTTAATCCAGCTCTTTTTTGCTGAGAAAACTATTTTAAAAGATACCATAAGTGCAGATAGCCCGATAGCCTTAACTGACTGATTTCCAGGTGTTTCCTCCAAACTCTTCTCTTCTTCAATCTGATCTCTTTCCTTCAATTCCCATGCAGGTTGTTACATCTTTGCTTTTAAAAAAAAATGTTCTGCTTTTGTGGTCCAAGCATGTGCTGACTTGCTTGGACTGGAGGTTGTGAGTACAGAACCAATGCTAGGGACATGGACTTTACTGTCAGTCCCTGGCAGCCTGTTTGGCTTCATAATTCTTCAGGTTGGCTGGTTTCCACTGGTTTGCATTACTGCTGTTGGTCAGGAACTTGCTTCCACCCTGCTACTCGCATTTTGTGAGATTGTGTCCTGTTATTCGTCTCCGCACTTATCGTGACTTTCCTGTATGAAGTGAGCTAATGGCTGAAGCTCTTCTATGTTCTGCTGGTGCTGGCTGTAGCCCTGTCTCCCTGCTACTCTGCAGTTATCTTCAGTTTATTCTGAGCCTGTAACTGCTTAATATGATTGGTGTCCCACTGTAACATGGGCTCTTACTCTTACTCATTAGTTTCTGCACCTATTTGTTGGCTGGACCCAGACCTGCTTATCTGTGCTGTGACGAAGTCCCTTGTCAGCCTCTGTGGGTCCCTACACTTCCTGGCGGATCTGTGCTGCCTCAGAGACTCATGGAGGCCCCCCTTTTGCTCAGGCCCTTCCAAAGGCAGGGGTCTCCACTTAGTGAGCCATCCTCATCATAGGCAGGACCAGTACAGGGAGAATAATACCAGTCCCCTCACAGGCCCACGCCTGCTCCAGTAAACTGATCCCTCGGGGGCAGGGTGGGGGAGTCCAGACCCACCCTCTACCCTGGACTCCGGCCCAGGGTCCCTATGAGAACAAGAGGCAACCAGCAGGACCTTTACCCCTGCCCCAAAGTAGTAGCCTCACCCTGGGACACTTCATCCACTGCTTCCCTGTGGTACCTTTTTGCTCCTGCTCCTGCTCCTGCTCCTGCTCCTGCTCCTGCTCCTGCTCCTGCTCCTGCTCCTGCTCCTGCTCCTGCTCCTGCTCCTGCTCCTCCCAAAACCTTTCCCCCTGCTACCAGATGGGGAGCCTTTTATAGGGAGCACAGGGCCTATCTGACCAATGAAGGTCTGGGCCTAGACAGGGAACAGAGACACTCTGTCCTCTAGGCTGCAGGGCTGCCGTGGAGATCCCATCTGGGGAGCCCTGCAGTTCGGAGGTGAGGTGCTGGGGGGCTGGGCAGCTTTTGGGTGCTTCAGGCCCCCCTGGGGCTGTCTTTTGGCCCCCTTCTGGGCCAGCTTCTCTTCCCTGCCTTAGGCAGGCTTCTTTCTTCTCCCCCCCAGCCCACCCCTCCCAGCTAGTTTCTTCTGGACCTGCTGGCTGTGTGGTGTGAGGGGGGACATCTGCTGCCCTACCTATTGGCGGGGAGGGGCGTACCCCCCCTCCTTCCATCTTCTCGGGGGTACTCTGCTGGCCCTGTACTTGGGCCCACCTTTCCATCCACTGGCCGCTGCATCCTCACTGCTCCAGAGAGGGTAAGGGGCTTTCTTGGTCAGCAGCTGGGCTTCCTTCCACAGCTTGCTGTGGAGTGGCTTGGGGTGGTGAGTTTGGGTGGGGCCCCTCCACACCGGGGCTCCAGAGGGCTGGCTGCATAGTTGGGGTGGGGTGTTAGGGTGCGGTCCCACCCCTGCAGCCACTGCCTCCTTCACCGTCCTGCCCCCTCCACACCCAGCTGCCGCCAGGGCCCTTTCCATCTGGGCCCCACCCTAATCATCTGCCCCTTCTTCCTTCCTGCTCCTGTGGGGCTCTGCAGTGGCTGCTGTGGGCCCATCCTCAGGCACCCATGGGCACACTCTTCCCTTAACCCCCCTCTCCTTTGGTTGGCTTTGCCACCCTTCCACCTTGCCCCCCACTTCCTGGTGCCCACGCTCCACCCCTTCTTCTGTTAGGTGCCTGAGCCCCTCCCCTTCCACTCACTCACCTCCCCACACCTACAAATATTGAATCCCCCCCCACACACACATCCCAGTACAGTTGCAGGAGCCGCTTACCACCCTGTGCTGGGAGTTGTGGCCCCCTTGCACCTCCTTTTCCTCTCTCTCTCCTCCTGCCCCACCCCCACCTGACCAGGTCCTCAGCCTGGCCGGTGGGGGAGGGGTAGCCACTTCCTCCCTCCCTTCTCCTCTCCTCCTCCCCTCCCCAGCTCTTTCTTAAAATGCCCCACCCCAATAAATTCCCTTGCCCTTGCACCGCTCACCATGGCCTCTACACCCACCGGGGGGCCATCTGGCGATGACCCCTCCCTCTTCCCTCCACTGGCACCCCTTCCACCTCTGAAATGGTGGCTTCCTCATCCAGGGCCACCGGGGGCCTTGCCATCTCATCGGCCGAGCGCATGGGTGTAGGCTCCAGGGCTCCTGCCACCCCTGCTGCAGAGTCCTCCGGTGACCCCGCCCTGAACCCAACCCCCCAAAAGGGTAGGAAGGGCTAGGGGAAAAAGAAAGGCAAGAGCCCCGCCCGGAAAGCCAAATCTCCCATGGTGGGGGCTCTTACCCCAGCTGCATGCAACATCTGGCACAGCTCCCCCTTCTCCCTGCCCCCCTGTTCCCACCACCTTGCCTGGGGGTTCCAATTCTTTGGTCCCCAGGTCGTATGCCCAGGCAGCAGCTGCCACCTCACACCCTGCTCCCTCTGCCTCCGCTAGGACTACCACCCCCAATGGTCGTGGCCCCTTCCCTGCGCTCACCAGGAGGCATGGAATCTGCTGCCTCCTGGTGGCTGCCTCGCCCCATCTGGAAACCTACGTGCGGGCGTTGGCACGGGTGGTGGGGCCCGCGGCCGTGGTGGCAGCCTCTCAGATGTTCGGGAAGATTGTCTTCTTCCTGGCTTTGGAGGCCGCCGCCCAGGAGGCGGTGGAGAGGGTCTTGGTGGTAGGGGGCGTGCACGTGTCCCTGAAGCTGCTGGAAAACCTGGGTGTGCAGGTGGTGTTCTCCTCCGTCCCGCCCTTCCTCCCCAACTCCGCCCTTCTGCCTTTCCTTGCCACCCTGGGCCGGCCTCTGTCAGTCCTGAGCCCCCTCCCCCTAGGCTGCAAGAACCCCGCCCTTCGGCATGTGCTTTATTTCTGCTGGCAGGCTCGGGTACAACTGTCGCTGGCAGCAGCACAGGGCGGGGTAGCCCAGGAGGGGGCTATACAGGTGCCCTATCAAGGGGCTCAGTACCAGGTCTTTTACATCCTGGGGTTTCGTGTGCCGGGCGGTGGGGCACATCCGGAGGGATTGCCCCCTGGCCCAGCATGAACAGGAGCCCGGGATCTCCTCTGACCCGGGGGGCACCAGCCACGAGACCGGCAGCGCCCTGACTGCGACAGGCCCTGGGACCGCCCCTCCTGCTCTCGTCCCGGATGGATCCATTGCCGCTCGGGTGTCAGAGGGCGCCCAGCCGCATGGTGCCGGGCAAGAAGAAGCGGGCGCCGGCGCCCAAGTGAGCACAAAAGCCGGGCCCGTCGAGGAGAGGGAGTCAGGGCCAGCGGCAGGACCTGGGCAGGGCCCACCCCAGGGCAGGCCATCCCCTCCCCCTGCTGTCCCGGCCCCTCCTTTCCTCCCTCCCTCTTTGCTGCCTCAGTCCCCTGGCCCTTCCTCTTCTGCCACCCAGCCCCATCCTCAGAGGACTGGGTGCTGGTAGGGGGAAAAAGGAAGAAAGGAAGTGCGCGTGCCCAGCACCCCACCCTGTCGGAGGATGGGGCGGGCATGCCCCGCAAAGCACCAAAAAGAGCTGCCAGCCCCAGCCCACCCACCGAACCCCCAGCCACTGACCGTCTGCCGGGGGTGGTCAGAGTTGCCACAGCAACCATAAAGGACACCACCCCTTCTGCCCCAGAGCTGGAGCCTCAAAAAACAGAGACTGCCTCCGTCGTCCCCTCGCCCTCCTCCAACACCCCTCTGGCCGCTGCCCAGATTGCCCCTGTGGAGTGGCCGGAGGAGGTAAGCCTCAGCCTCGCCCTCCTCTCGCAGGAGGTGGAGGCCCTGGGTCTCACCCTGGCGGCCCTTAACACGGATGGCCTTCTATTGGAGGCCTGAGAGCCGTCCCTCTACTCTCCCCCTCTCCCTGTCCACTAGCACCCCTTTAACTGCCCCCCTTCCCTGCTTTGGGATGTCACGGGGCACAGCCCCCCTCTCAATCGGGGATGACCTCCCGGCGGGGATTGGCCAGCCCCCGGATGCCCTGGGAGAACTGGTGTTCCCATTATGTCCTCCCTCCCCTCTTGGACCCGAAGACCCTACCACCATTCCCACCACCCCATCGGTGCCCGCCGTCGAGTGCGTGGGCACCTTGCCCCTAACCCCAACTCTCCTTCCACTGCCTGTGGAAGTTCCCCCTCCTGAGACCCCCTCTGCTCCCATCGCAGGCCCTACTCCCACCCTGGCTCCCCTCTCTACCCCCACCCCTGCTCCCCTCTCCAATCAATGCCCCATCCAAAAACCTGTAACCCTCCCCCCTCCAGGCCCTCCCCTTCCCCCTCTTCCACCACTCTCACCCCTTCCTCCTCCCCCCGCTCCCCCTCCACCCCCTTCAGACCCTTCCCCTACAAACCTCATCCTCCCCCCCCTCCCCCCCACCCCTCCCCTCAACACTTGTCCACCCACGTCTGCCCCCGAGGCTGTGATCGCCCAGGAGGCCTTTGCCGTACTGCCCACTCCCAGCACCTCTAGGGCTGCTCTTCCTCTGCCACCCCCATCCCTCCCAAACTTAGACCCCACTCCCCATTTCAACCTTTTTTCTGGTCGCGGGGCCCACAAGAAAACAGGGCTGATGGATCTCTGGCACCCCAAAACCCCAGCACCCCATGCATTGGCGGGAGAGATACACCAGTTCTTGGACGACATCTGCCGGTCCAAGAACAAGGTTGCTTTCGCCCTCCAGCGCTGGGGTGACTTCCACGCCATCCTAGAGTCCGTGAGGGCCCTTTTAAAAGAGGGCAAGGGGACGGGGAGGAGGGACACCATGGCCTACCAACGGGCCCGTGGCTTCCATGACGCCTTAATTACCTTCGGCGTCGGTCACGGCTTGCTGTGTGGCCCCATGGGGGCCATCGGTGCTCCCTCCGGCTAGGATCCTCCCCAGCCCTCCAAATGGCACCGATCATCTTTGCCTCATTAAATGCCAGGGGCTGTGGGTAGGGTCTCCACAGGTGCCAAGTGCTCTCCTTCCTCCAGGATGGGGGGTACTCGGTCACCTTCTTGCAGGAGACCCACACTACTCCGGCCGCCAAAGCCAGTTGGCAGCTGGAGTGGGGAGACAGGGTCCTTCTTAGTCACCTCTCGGCTCATTGGGCCGGGGTAGCAACACTGTTCTCCCCAGACCTGCAGCCCAAGGTGCTGGGGAGCATCGAGGTCGAGCCAGGCAACCTGCTGCATCTCCGGGTATGGATAGAGGGGCTGCCCCTCCATCTCCTCAACCTCTACGCCATGACATCTGGCCCAGAGAGAACATCTTTCTTCCGGCAGGCAGCGGCCTTCCTCGACTCCATCGATCCTCGTGAGTGCCTGGTCCTCGGTGGGGATTTCAACTGCACCCTTGAGGAACGGAACCGTATGGGGACTCAGCAGTGCCAGGCTGCTGCGGACATCCTCAGGGAGCTCATCAACCATCGCTCCCTGGTGGACGTCTGGCACAGCCACCACCCAGACGAGGATACCGTCTTTACCTACGTCCGAGTGGTGGGCCACAAATCTGTACACTCCCAGTTGGACCGTATCTATATTACTCAGCAACACCTTTCCCAAGCCCACTCCTCCAGCGTGCGGCCAGGCCCCTTCTTGGACCACCACCTGGTGGCCGTGAAGGCTTCCCTTTCACCGGGGAAGCAGGGGTCAGCCTACTGGCATTTTAATAATAGCCTGCTGGGGGATGTGGGCTTCGTGGCATCCTTCCAGGAGTTCTGGCTGGCCTGGAGCAGGCAACCGTGCACCTTTCCCTCGGTGCGGCGGTGGTGGGATCTGGGAAAGGTGCGCACGTGGCTCTTCTGCCGTGACTATACCTAGGGGGCCAGCCGGCGGCAGGATGCGTTGATAGAACAGCTGGAGTGGGAGGTTCTTGAGCTGGAGAGGCACCTGGCCACCAGCCCCAGGGATCCACCCCTCTGCAGCATGTACCAGGAGAAGCGGTATGAGCTCAGGGCCCTCGACGCCCTTTGGGCACAGGGGGCCTTTGTGAGGTCGCAGATCCAGCTCCTTCGGGAGATGGACCTCACGGCTCCCGCTTCTTCTACGCCCTGGAGAAAAAGAGGGGTGCCAAGAAATATATCCTCTGTCTCCTTGCGGAGGATGGCACCCCTCTTACAGATCCGGCGGAGATGCGCGAGAGGGCTCGCACCTTCTATGCCACCCTTTTCTCCCCAGATCCGACCGACGCCGATGCCTGCAGAGTGCTTTGGGACCAACTCCCTTCGGTCAGCACGGGTGACTAGGACTGGCTGGCGCTTCCTCTCACTTTGGCTGAGCTCTTGGAAGACCTCCGTCTCATGCCCACCAACAAATCCCCGGGCATGGACGGGCTGACCGTGGAGTTCTACCACGTGTTTTGGGACGTCCTCGGCCCAGACCCGCTCAGCGTCTGGGCCGAGTCCTTGCAGAGTGGGGTCCTCCCCCTGTCATGCAGGCGGGCCGTCCTCACCCTGCTGCCCAAAAAGGGGGACCCCCATGACCTTCGGAACTGGTGTCCCCTCTCGCTCCTTGACACGAACTACAAGATAATCTCCAAAGCCATCTCCCATTGCTTGGGGTCTGTGCTGCAGGATGTGGTCCACCCCAACCAGACCTACACTGTCCCGGGCCATACCATCTTCGATAACCTCTATGTGGTCCGGGATCTCTTGGAGCTCAGGTGTAGGAATGGTCTGTCATTCGCCCTCCTGTCCTTGGACCAGGAGAAGGCGTTCGACAGGGTGGACCATGGGAATCTCCTGGGCACTCTGCAGGCCTTCGGCTTCAGACCCCGTTTCGTCAGGTTTCTCCAGGTGCTGTACGCTGCCTCAGAGTGTCTGGTGAAGTTCAACTGGACACTGACCGCTCCGGTCAGCTTCAGGCAAGGGGTACGTCAGGGCTGCCTGCTGTCAGGCCAGCTCTATGCTCTGGCCATCAAGCCCTTCCTCTGTCTCCTTCAGCGAAGGTTGACGGGGTTGGTGCTCCATGAGCCAGAGCTGCGGCTGGTCCTGTCGGCGTACGCCAATGACATACTCCTCGTGGTCCAGGACCCGGGAGACCTGGTGCAGTTGGAGGCCTGCCAAGCCATCTACTCGGCAGCCTCCTCTGCCCAGGTCAACTCAGTCAAGAGCTCTGGCCTGGTGGTTGGGGCTGGGTGGCAGGCGGGCCGCCTCCTGCCCACGCTGCAGGCCATTTGGTAGAGCACAGGTCCGCTGTCCTATCTGGGCGTCTTCCTATCTGCCACGCATCCCTGTCCGCCAGAAAACTGGCAGGGTTTAGAGGGCAGGGTGGCTGAGCAGTTGCGGAGGTGGGCAGGGCTGCTCCAGTGCCTCTCCCTACGAGGGAGGGCACAGGTGCTTAATCAATTAGTCCTGCCCATGCTCTGGCACCGTCTCAGCACCCTTGCCCCACCCCTGGGTTTCCTGGCCGCCCTCCAGAAGGTAATTCTGGAGTTCTTTTGGCCAGGACTGCACTGGGTCCCTGCAGGGGTTCTCCATCTCCCCCTGGAGGAGGGAGAGCAGGGCCTGACCTGCCTCCACTCTCAGGTCCATGTATTCCTCCTCCGGGCCCTGCAGGGACTCCTCAACAGCAATAGTGCAGATAGTCCAGCATGGAGCCTGCTGGCGCACTCTTTCCTCCATCACTTCCGAGGGCTGCGATACGACCGGCAGCTCCTTTATCTGCCTTTGAGAGGCCATCTGCGAGACCTCTCGGAGCTGCCGGCCTTCCACCAGGACCTCCTCTGCACCTGGCGGCTGCTCGCAGTCTCCAGGTCCTTAGGGGCCACCGTGGGTGAAGACCTCCTTGCGGAGCCCCTGCTACACAACCCCTACCTCCATGTCCAGGCGGCGGAGTCCCCCGCGGTGTGTCGGAGGCTGGTCCTCGGTGGAATCACCAGGGTCAGAGACCTCCTGGACTACGACTGGGGAGACTGGATGGAGGCCCCGGCACTCGCCCAGAGCATGGGGCTCTCCATCCTTCGCTCTCCCCAGTGTGTACTCGAGGAGGTGAAGGCTGCTTTGCCACCCCCTGCTCACGTCTACCTACGCCGGGTCCTGCGAGAGGGTGCACCCCATCCCCCTCTTACTCCTGGCCCTCTGGACCTCTCTGTGGGCCCCAGGATCCGTGAGCCTTCCCACCCCTCTCCGCTGCATCATCCCAGCCAGCTGCACACCTTGCAGCTGGTCCCCTTCTGAACCACGCCCCGATGTCATCTGTACACGCTCGTGCTTCACATGTTCCACTTCCCCACCCTCATGTCCCGCCCAGACTACAAGTGGCGGGACCTTTTACCACCTTCGAACAGTGGGGAACCCCGGTGGGCCAGCCTTTATTCTACCGTGGTCCCGTGGCCCACCGGGGACATTGGCTGGAGAATCCTCCATGGGGCGGTGAGCACGGGCGTGTACCTGGCGCGGTTCACCCCCCTCCCTGACACCTGCTTCTTGTGCGGCACGAGGGAGACCCTGGCGCACATTTACGTTGAGTGCGCCCGGTTGCAGCCCCTCTTCCAGCTCCTCCAGAATCTTCTATTGAAATTCTGGCTGCACTTTTCCCCACACCTTCTTATCCTGACACACCCCATCTGTGGCCCCACTAAGTTGCAGGACCTCCTCGTCAGCCTCCTCTTGGCCACGGCCAAGGTGGCCATTCACAACACCCAGGAGAGGAGGCTGGCCGGGGGGGAGGCCTGCGACTGTAGGGCCTATTTCCGCTCCACTCTCCGCTCAAGAATCCGGGCAGAGTTCCTTTGGGCAGCGTCCACTGGCTCTCTCGACACCTTCAAGGGGCAGTGGGCGCTGTCCGGGGTTCTCTGCTCGGTGTCCCCTTCTGGTTCCCTAGTTTTAAACCTTTGACCTCCACTCCCATCCCTGTTTTCTCCTTAGTTGTTCCCCGCACTTTGTTGGGGCCATGTCTTTTAATGGGCTCCCTCTCCCTTTAAGAGGGGCCTTTTAGTCGTGGGCGGGCTGCGCCTGCCCATTCCATGGACCTCCAATAGGACCCAGTATACTGTCCTTCTAGAAGGCTCTGGAAGCTTCCAGGTAAGGGTCTACTACCGAGTTTACCACAGTGCTTAATGGTCTCAGGTCCTTGGCTCCCCTGTAGAAGCAGGCTGCCTGCTGAGCTGATCATGTTCTTATCTGCTTCAGTGTGCTGTGTTTGTTACTCCACTGGGCTGCAGCAGATGACCCCTCAATGATTCTCTAGCACCTCCATCTCTGTGCTTGCTACTACCTAGTCCCAGGGAGCCTGTGTTACAATGATCCGACATTGCCAGCTATGGCTCCCTTCCTGCCTCTTTGCCGTTGCGATCAGATTCTTGGCTGTGTTTCCTGCTGAATCTGCTTTCATATTGTTGGTGAGTACTCTGGGAGGTGGAGAGGGGATGAGGGAGAAAGTTTTTATGTTCAAATTCTCATTTGGTGCTGAATCCTTTGAGTTCTGCTGCTATGCACAGCCTGAGCATAGGGTAGGCTCTTTCCTCTAAAATACACCCTTCAGAGTTCTTGTCCTCCAGTATGCCCACTTCTCAGAAGCTGGAGTAATAATCTGAAACCATTTTTCTCCACAGATTCATTCTGTCTGGGATGATGGCACTCAAGACACCTTTATGAAGTGTCCTTATGTTTCAGGCTTTATTCCTGGCTGCTCTTGGTCTTCGCTAGATGCAGAGATCGTGAACAGAAGTCTGCAATAGAAGTCTACAGTGCAGTAACTATCTGGTACCACATGCTGAAAATTCCCTAGTGCACTTTGACCTATCCCATTGAATTTACTCTTGTTTGAGGCAGGTGTAGACCAAGCCATAGGAAGTTAACTTTTACTTCACAACAGGCGGCTCAACATGGTCAGTTACAATATGTCTACACAGCCAAGTTATCTCGAAATAACAATAGTCATTTTGAAATAACTTTGTCAGTGTCTAAATGATGCACACAGTATTTCAAAATAAATTCAAAATAGCCGGTGTGTAATTTCAGTTCTGGTGAACCTCATTCCTGAGCAATAACATCTATTTCAAAATAAGCCATAATCAGCTCCAATGGCATTATTTCACAATAGCTCTGTGGATCTGGGCTACGTCTACATGTGCACGCTACATCAAAATAGCTTATTTCGATGTAGCAACATTGAAATAGTCTATTTCGATGAATAACGTCTACACGTCCTCCAGGGCTGGCAACGTCGACGTTCAACTTCAACGTTGGGCAGCACCACATCGAAATAGGCGCTGCGAGGGAACGTCTACATGCCAAAGTAGCACACATCGAAATAACAGGAACAGCTGCAGACAGGGTCACAGGGTGACCCTTAAAGGGCCCTTAAAGGGCCCCTCCCAGACACAGTTGCACTAAACAACACAAGATCCACAGAGCCAACAACTGGTTGCAGACCCTGTGCATGCAGCATGGATCCCCAGCTGCAGCTGCAGCAGCCAGAAGCCCTGGGCTAAGGGCTGCTGCCCACGGTGACCATAGAGCCCCGCAGGGGCTGGAGAGAGAGCGTCTCTCAACCCCTCAGCTGATGGCCGCCATGGCGGACCCCGCTATTTCGATGTTGCGGGATGCGGATCGTCTACACGTGCCCTACTTCGACGTTCAACTTCGAAGTAGGGCACTATTCCCATCCCCTCATGGGGTTAGCGACTTCGACGTCTCGCCGCCTAACGTCGATTTCAACTTCGAAATAGCGCCCAACACGTGTAGCCATGACGGGCACTATTTCGAAGTTGGCGCCGCTACTTCGAAGTAGCGTGCACGTGTAGACGCGGCCTGGGAATGCTATTTCAAATTAGTTGGGTGCTATTTTGAAATGCATTTTGTTTGTGGCTGTGTTATTTTGAAATAGCTGTGTAGACCTAGCTTTAGTGGGCAGCAAAAGCCTAGAGTGCTGTAAAGTTTATCCCCATCTTACAGTGTAATAATTCCCCCTCAGTCCCACATATTTCTCATCCTTTCCCTCTCCATCCCTAGCTCTTGCAATGAAAGTACCTTCATTTCTTATCTTTATCTCTTATGGGCTACGTCTACACGTGCCCCAAACTTCGAAATGGCCATGCAAATGGCCATTTCGAAGTTTACTAATGAAGCTCTGAAATGCATATTCAGCGCTTCATTAGCATGCGGGCGGCAGCCGCGCTTCGAAATTGACGCTCCTTGCCGCCGCGCGGCGCGTCCAGACGGGGCTTCTTTTCAAAAGGACGCCTCCTACTTCGAAGTCCCCTTATTCTCATGAGCTCATGGGAATAAGGGGACTTCGAAGTAGGCGGCGTCCTTTCGAAAAGGAGCCCCGTCTGGACGCGCCGCGCGGCAGCAAGGAGCATCAATTTCGAAGCGCGGCTGCCGCCCACATGCTAATGAAGCGCTGAATATGCATTTCAGAGCTTCATTAGTAAGCTTCGAAATGGCCATTTGCATGGCCATTTCGAAGTTTGGGGCACGTGTAGACATGGCCATGGTCACCTCAGCAGGAAAAAAAAAAACACAATTCCTGCCTCCGCGTTTTTATGCAAGGATTTTTTGTTTAGAAATCCAGCATTTGTGAGTGGTCTGAATCTCCCCAATCTGCCTGCTAGGTATATTTCTAGGCACTTTTTTCCTTAGCTGTCAATCATTCTCTTACTTTCTGTCGATCTCAGTAGACTGAATGCCACTGTGTTTCACATGCCATGTGCTGTGTAACAATATGAGAGCAATCCATGTTTCTACCACCAGACAGCTATTTATTTATTAAGAGAACTGTTTACAGAGATATTGCACCTGTAACTAGTATCCTAGGCATGTGCAGAAATTGACTTCTGGCTCACCTTCCTAAGGATTCCCTCTTGCAGTAGCTGCTCCTATCTCCAAGTTCCAGGCAACTTGATAGAGTGCAGTTGGGGATCTATGCCACTCTTTTGAACCCAACCATTTGTGGGTGGGGCTTTTGGGAAAGGTGGCGGGGGATCTTCAAGTCCTCCCACAAAGGGTGGTGTCTCAGGAGGAAGGAGTGTGCTAGTGTGCTGACTCCTACCATCAGTTCTGGCTGCCCTGACTTCACCACCAGGGGCTCTTGGCTGTGATTTGAAGGGCCCTGTGTCCCAGCCATTGGAATGGCAGTGGTAGCTAGAAGCCCTGGGCCCTTTTCAATTGCTGGTCCCAGGGCAGCTCTCCCCTCTCCCATCTCACCCAGTTGGCAGTTCTGGTGTAGGGGATAAGAAGAAGACAGAGCTCCTCCAAAAGTGTCCCTTTGCCATAGTTATTTCAGGTGACCAAAATGGACCACTAGAGATCATTAAGACAGAGTTGCATCCTAAAGGCTCCTGTAACATATTCCAGAGATCCTAAGATCAGGGGTGGGCATGAAATGCCCTTTGCCACTTCCTACATGTTTTGTGGGAGGGTGCAGCTCAGCTAGACCCTAGTATGTAGTCATATAATTTGTACTGTAATCTTCAGCATGTTCTGCACTTTGGTTCTTACGTTGCTAACAACTAGCCCATCGTAGTATAGTAAGTCTTAATGACTTTTATGTGTAACAGTTTATACTCAGTACATTGCACAACACTGTCAGCATCTTTTGACTAAGTCCCATCATTTGTAATCTGTCTTATGCATTTCTACAGTGCTCATGACAGCAATATTGAGTAATTACAGTAGTATTATATAGTTACACTGTTACGCCATAACACAATCAGGAGCTAAGAATTATCTGTTGACATGTTCTGCTGCATTTGTTTGCATTGGAAGCTTTTTCACAGAGGTATTTCCATGAGATCTTGTCAGTCTTTCTGAAAAGGTATAGGTTTTCTACAGCACTCCTCTTCGTAGTATCTACCACTTCCCAGAAAATTAAATCTATATTGCAGGGCACCCTAAAATAGTATTGATGGAAAGCTCAGTTAAGTTATCCACGTGAATGTAAAATCATATGTTCTTTCTTATACTTGCCCTATTAACTGAAGCTTGAACTTTTCAGACACTTGGTATTAAACAAAGAGAACATCAGTTTTTGGTAGAAGCCTGTGGCATTTCCCCACAGGCATAAACGGCATCCAGCAGAGCCAGATCATCCCTTACTATATAGGGAGTCTTACATTTTGCAGCTGTACAAGAGGGCACGTAAGATATCTTTTCTGTATTTTCAGAAATGGATAAGGGTTAAGAACTTGCTTTCTTTTGTAAAAGTTATTTTTATTTTCTGCAGAAATATTCAATTGACTGGTTCCTGTCTCCTCATCATTTACTATTTAAGGGTCTTTGGAGCTATAAGAGATTCTTGCTCTCTTTAGCCCAAAGGTTCTCTTAAAAGAATACAGAGGCTTGGGCTCAGCCTCTTCTTTCATTGATATAAATCTATGTTTGAGTCTGACAGGCCATTATTTTCTGGGTGAGCTTCTTTAGTAATTGATGTCTTCCTTAGGTTCATATGGTTAGGGCCTCAGTATGAGTATATGCTACCACTCTGTTTAAATATCAGTCCGTTTTTACTAGCAAACATGATTTTCAAGACAAGGAAAAAAAATAGATATGTAAACCAAAAAAATACTTACCATAGTGAAAAGTCAGTGACTGACTTTGAGAAGTGTCATGATCATTTGTGTTCTGCTATAAAACAAGCCACACAAGCTACACGCGTCTTGAAGAGATTATATAAAATGGTGATAAGAATAGTGCTGCTTTACTAAATTTGCTCTATTTGCTATAATCAGTAGAACAGGGGACAGAATTCAGACTTCTGGTAACTCTGGAACCAATAGCTATGCCTCTCCGTAATAAAGCAACTACCTTTGGAGAACCTCCTGTTGGCAAAGCATAGCTCTGTAATGCCCTGTCTCAGTTTACCCTCCTGCACATGGCTCCTTAAAGAGCTCCATACAATTCAAAGGGTGTGAGTCAAAAATTCCCCACTGAAATTTCACATTACATGAGTGTGAATGAATTCAAAATAAAATCTCTTATGCCCAGACTCCAGCTGGGCCCAGACTCTCATTCCTAAAGGACTGTCTAGTTCAGCTCTCTGAGCAGCTGGAGAAGATACAAGGCTTGTCTCCAACTTCTCCATGCTCCAAGCTCCGACTCTCATTGAAACTCCTCACTCTTCTTTCTCTTTGAGTCAGAAACCCATTAATCTTCTCCCCTGCAGCTGGGTTCAGACCCTCTCCTGGAATCAAGAGATCCTGGCCCTCATTCCCAGAGCCAGTATATAATCAAAGAGATCATTTTACTCCCTGCAGGAGCCATTCTTACTCCCTGCAGCACTTACCCTCAGCTTTTTTTTTTTCCAAGCACCTGAACTCCCTAAGCTTTTGTTCTGCCTAACAATCCTACTTTGAATATTAGGCTTGTACTCAAACACCTTTCCCATGTGACTCTCTGTTCCTCCCTTACTTCCCCAGACCTGGCCTGACTTAATTACTTTATTTACAGCTGCCTATCTGGGGAAGCGAGCAGATCTTGGAACAGGTGCACTAAGATCTCATTTCCCTTTTAAAGTGCCAGCCACCCTGTGACATCCCCTAGAATCTTGAACCCTCTATAGACTGTGCAGTGCTTGTAGCCATTCTGGAAAACTCCTCCTGGTCCTCAGCATACAGCTTCCAACAACAGAGATGAGGAGTGGGAAGTAGGTGACTCAGAGATGCTGTATGGGAGCACAGTCCTGCCAGCCATACCAAGTGAGATTGCACACACATCTGGGTTCAGTGCTACACAACTGTAGAGTACGTGTGAGATGATGGGAATAGGCAGAGAAAACCTATGGTCACAAGGGGCACAGAAACAGCATTAGGCTGTAGGTTGGGGGAAACAGAATTCGCTTAAGGTGCATCTCTAGGGCTACGTCTACACGTGCACCCAACTTCGAAATAGCTTATTTCGATGTTGCGACATCGAAATAGGCTATTTCGATGAATAACGTCTACACGTCCTCCAGGGCTGGCAACGTCGATGTTCAACTTCGACGTTGCTCAGCCCAACATCGAAATAGGCACAGCGAGGGAACGTCTACACGCCAAAGTAGCACACATCGAAATAAGGGAGCCAGGCACAGCTGCAGACAGGGTCACGGGGCGGACTCAACAGCAAGTCGCTCCCTTAAAGGGCCCCTCCCAGACACACTTTCATTAAACAGTGCAAGATACACAGAGCCAACAACTAGTTGCAGACCCTGCATATGCAGCACGGACCCCCAGCTGCAGCAGCAGCAGCCAGAAGCCCTGGGCTAAGGGCTGCTGCCCACGGTGACCACAGAGCCCCGCAAGGGCTGGAGAGAGAGTATCTCTCAACCCCCCAGCTGATGGCCGCCATGGAGGACCCCGCTATTTCGATGTTGCGGGACGCGGATCGTCTACACGTCCCTACTTCGATGTTGAACGTCGAAGTAGGGCGCTATTCCCATCCCCTCATGGGGTTAGCGACTTCGACGTCTCGCCGCCTAACGTCGAAGTTAACTTCGAAATAGCGCCCGACGCGTGTAGACGTGACGGGCGCTATTTCGAAGTTGGTGCCGCTACTTCGAAGTAGCGTGCACGTGTAGACGCAGCCTTGGACTATATAGTAACAGGAGAGACATTCTTACTTCTGTCAACCCTCGATGCCAGAAGCAGAGGGAAAAAAAAAGGCAAGGGTCTGAAAATTAATATTGTCCCCACCAACCTCACAGCAATGAGGAAGGGCGGATTTACCCACAGAATCTGTTGCACTGAAGAGTAGGCAAATACATGGAAAAGGGATGGAGATGCTTGCCCCTCCCCAGTGACGATGAAACTGTCACTGCTAGAACAAAATACACTGATTAGCAGAGTATACCATCATGTTGTTCCCACAATGCTATCAATACTATTTTTTTTTCTTTCACAGAGCTGAAAGTCTAATACACAATCACAGAAAAGCAGTGAGAAATACCAGATTACATACTCAGGTTCTGTGAGTGGTGTTGTTTCATTTGGTTCATTTACTGGACTCCCATCTTCATGATTGGTAATTCTTTCATCCTCTGTTCTCATTTCCACTATTGGCTCTTTTGATCCATCTTTCCTAAAGAATATTAAAAGAGTCTTAACCTCTATCATTACCGTATCAGACTACATCATTACGTTATTAATTACCATGCTCCTTCCTTTCATAAAGGCACTGAGGAAAAACCAAAAACGATTAATGATGATTAACACTGGAATATGTTCAATAGTTGTGCTCCTGATTTCTTACAGCCTTCAAAGCATTATGTTGCTGCAGCTGCTTATCTGAGGGTAAAAGCATGTATGCATACCATAAAATCTCAAAAGAGCATTTGTTCACAAATACACAATAAATAGAGAGCTTCATGATGGCAACAGACCTCTTCTGACCTGTCCAAAGCAACAAGGAAATCATAGAGCTTGAATGTTATTTGCACTAAAGCCTCTTTACAACACTCTGGCAGGACAGAGCCTCAACATGGGTGAAAATCTAGAGCTATAAGCATTTTCAGGCTTTTTGCTGCTCCTGAAGAAATTTAAAGAAGGCTTAGTGCAAAGTGGGAATCTGACCTTTATTCATCAGTCTTGAATAGCTTACACGAAGCACTTAAATCATTTTGGCTGTGTCTACACTAGCTCTCTTCTTTGAAGGGGGCATAATAATCAGCCTGAGAGGAGAATACTAATGAAGTGTTTTTGGGAGGAAGGGCACTTCGAAGTTGTGTGAGTACTTCAAAGTGCTCATGGCTACACTCATGCTGGCACTTCGAAGTTTGCAATGTCAAAGTTGCCGTGGGAAGACTTAGCCTAATGAGGTGCTGCATATTCATCACAGCACTTCATTAGTATTCTCTGCTCAAGCTGGTTATCATGCCCCCTTTGAAGAAGACACAGCCTTTGTGAAATCTGTTTTTGCTCTTACAGTTCTCTTGTTTACAGATATGCCAACAGTGGACGCAGGAGGGGGACAAAGAGGGGAGTTGCCCAGGGTCAGCAATTAAAAAGGGGCCAGGGCTGACGTCTGTTGCTACTGTAGCAGTGGCTGAAGCCCCAGGGCCTTTAAATTACTGCCGGAGCCTCACACAGTATGCTCCAAGTGGCATCAAAGGCTGGCGGGGAGAGACTAGCCCTGAGCCCCACCCCTTATACCTAAAGCCACACCTCTCCTGGGAGCATGGACCTTCCTCTCCCACTCCTCAACCATGCACAGGACCCAGCAACACTATCAGCCTCACTACTTGTTTATGAACCACTTAAACCACTCATTTTTTTTTCTCCATAAAAATCAGATAATGAATTCTAATCAATCTGAAGCAGGGCTTGTTGCTTGCTATGCATTCTAACAATGTCCAGTACAACGTGGACCCAATATGGGCCAGAGCCTCAAGTCATCATAGCAACACAAAAACATAGTGATAATTAATAACTAATACGATATTCTAAGTCAGAAGGGCAGATTGTTGCATTCCAAAAAATGTGCTATACCAAAAAAAAGAAAGTAACAGCAACCACACCTTTCCTCTCCTTGAGATCACATACTGAATCAGGCTCTTAGGAACTTTAACAACTTGAATGCTGAAAATCCAGCACATATAGCCTGGCCACCCCCCATCTTTAGCAATCGGATTTCTAGACCTGTTGCAGTCCAGAGTTCAGACTAGTTGCTAGTTACTTGAGCTAAGCCTGGGTCCCATGACAAGGGACACATCTAGTTTACCTCATGTCTTATTTCTATATTGTTGACAAAATATAACATTCTTACACAGTCTTTGCAAATGTTTTTACCTACCTAGCTAGATGCAGAGCTCTAACTAACCTTGTAAAGGTAGAGCTACTGTTATCTGAAAGGGTCCTTCTCTCCTACTAGCTAAGCAGACTGCTAGAGATGCATATTGGGAATGTAGTAGGAAAAATGCATAGACCACACTGACAAGCTAGGGATCTCTTGTGTTACAAAAACAAACAACATCCTTTTGCTGTCTGTAAAAATGATCCTTAACCGGGGTTAGTATACTTGTGAAAATGACATTCAATTTTCAATGCATTAAAACTAGTCCAACCTTTATTTTTAAGGCATCAAGTGGAAAGTGCTCAATTTATGAAACGTTGGAGTGCTAACTAGGGCTAGCTAACTGCCAACCTTTTCATATAGGTACATGTTAGAATGAGGTCTACTTCAAGTACATGCAACAATTATGGCTCATAATGAGACAGGTGAAGCCTGCATCTACTCTAGGGGAAAACTTCGAAATGCCCATGCTAATGGCCAAATGGGAGCATACTAATGAGGCACTGAGATGAATATTCAGCACTTCATTAGCATGCTGCCAGCCACGGCACTTCGAAAGTGCCATGTTTCACTCATGTGCGGCTAGTCTACACAAGGGTCAAAAGCACCCTACAAATGTCAAAATCCCCTTATTCCTATCAGATGACCTTACTGATCTCTCAGAATTTAAGGACATTTCTTTCTACATAAATGAACTGTTCTTTCCTATACTACCAATGAATAAGGCTTTTCTTCCCCCCCCTTCTCCCTCACCACCCTTGGGAACTGTCATTTTGTTTTATTTTCTTAGTTGCTTATTTTATTTAGCAAGCATTTGTGGTAGCTATTACAGTTAAATCCTACATTCTAATACTTTTATTGTTCCGTTATATCCTTCTGATAACATCTAATCTTTTTTTCTTCTCCTTTCTGGTTTGTCAAATGCCCATGAAAGGCATAATGCCAAAAGCCACTGGTAGCAGCTGTTCAGCATTTCTAAAATTAGCCCTATTTGTTAAGACCGAACTTTCCTTCCCCTACATCACAACAAGCCAGTGTGCCCTGTTGTATTTTCCAAATGCTGTTCACAGAAATGAGGATCAGAGGACACAGAGGAGTCAAAATTTTGGCACCACAGGTCACTGGATTAGGCTTTCCAGGATGATCACAATGTATGTGGAGCAACAATGACTATAATCTGTTCTTAATAAAAAGGCCCTCCTGAGCACATTGATCATGCATGGCCCCTCTTGTGGCAAAATATTTTAAATAGAGAAGATGAGGAATCCTAAAATGATACACGGAAGATGCCTTTGAAAAAAGCAACATTTGCCACCCATTACCATATATCTGATATTCCAGCATTGTTTTCTTACAGTGGAAACATCAGGACAACATCAAGATTCACTGACTGCCTCAGGTAATAGACATAACTTATGAAGCACAGCTTTTGTCTTATCACAAACTTAACATCAAGGTAATATACATGTGTTAGACAGGCACATTTTTTTGTTTCAAGCCTTTTCCCAAAGGCTTACTGTATTATTGATACTCACAGATATGCAGCTTTTCCTTCTTCTAGCTCTTTACTCTTTCCACTGGAGCCACTCTTTTTCCCACAAATTCGCCTGGTGATGCACATTAGCAATCCACATTGCCTTACGAAGAAGCAGCTGACATCAGTCACAACAAGGATTAACAACAGGGCTGCTACTCCTAGGCCAATGACAGCACCGAGTCCAAGGCCATTAAAAAGGGTGTCTTAAAAACAAAGAAAATAATACATTTTATAAAGAAAGTCTCGATAAGAATATAGTATTTTTGTTTCAACATTTGAAGGAAATCTTGCAATAAAAAGAAAATCCCAATCTCATTATTAAGGAAAGAATTTGAATTCAATAAAATGAAGCAGGCACCCAGAATTAAGGGTGAACGTGAATTGTTGCAGGAATATCATCCTAAACCCTTAGGCTAGTGCTACACTCACCCCTGGTGCTGGCAGTTTGATGCAAATGAGCGGTCTTGAAAATGCAAAATGGCCACTTATTTGCATAGTTGAGCAGCTCATTTGCATATTCACAGCAGAAAACAAGCAGTGAAGATGTGATTTTACCAGCAAAATCCCCCTTTTTCAGCAGCTCCTTATTCCTGATTTTTTTCTAGGCTAGCAACAAAGGGTCTATGCAAATGACCTGCTGGAATATGCAAATGAATGACCATTTTGCATTTTCAAGACTTCTCATTTGCATCAAGCTGCCAGCAGTAGAGGTGAGAGTAGCTCTAGCCATAGGTTACATCTACACTATAGAGTTTTGTAGACAAAACTAGTGAAGCGGCTACACACAAAATGCACTTTGTTGATAGAAACTGTCACATGACTTAATGCTAACGAGATGCCGGGAATTTACACATGCACTTCAATAACATATTTCAGGCTGTTTTTTTAGCATGCCATTTTTGGAAACAGCCCCAGAGTTTGATTTAGTGCACTAGTAAGGATGTGATAAATCCAACCTATATGGTGCCTGTGTCTCTCATGATCTTTTTTCAGGAAGACAGGGATTTCAGAAGGAGGATTTCCTTCCAGGATATCCCCAGGGGCCATGCTTCCACATGGCTCTTTTGAAGTTTGGAAGAGCTTCTCCCGGACTCTAAATCATGTGACTGTATGCTAATGAGGTGCCAGAAATTTACATCCATGCCTCATTAGCATTTTCTGGGCTGGTCATTAGCATGCTGCTCTCAGAACAAGTTAGAAATGGCCAAAAAGCGTTCTTTCAAAAGTAAATCAAAACAATGTGGTGCTCCTTTTGGCTAGTTCTACACATGCACTAATAAATGGCCTGAAATATGCTAATGAGGTGCGGATGCAAATTCCCCATGCCTCCTTAGCATAAGGTCACATGATTCGGAGTCCGGAAGATGCTCTTCCGGACTCCAAAACAATGTGTAGAAGCATGGGGAAGAAAGGGCCTCAGGAAGGACAATTTCCTTCTGAAAGATCCTTGGGGGCTGCGCTTCCACACATTGTTTTGGAGTCTGGAAGAGCATCTTCTGGACTCTAAATCATGTGACCTTATGCTAATCATGTGACTTTTGCCTCATTAGCATATTCTGGGCCATTTATAAGCATGCATGGGTAGAAATGGCCTTTGAAATCACTCTTCCTTTTCTGTTTCAGGAAGAGCACTCCCTTTCAAAACCTTCTTTTGAAAGAAAACGTGTGCAGATGCTCTGCAGGGCCCTTCTTTCGAAAGAATGGAGGGGGTGTGGACACTCTCTTTCGAAAGAGAAAATCACTCTTTTGATCTGCTTGTTTGTGTGTGGATGCACGCTTTCGAAAGAAGTTCTTTTGGAATAGATCTTCTGGACAAGCTTCTTTCAAAAGATTTCTGTAGTGTAGATGTAGCCTCTGAGTGTGGCAGGTTTAGGAAGGTCATTATGAATGTTTCATCTGTGTATAGAAGCATTGTTTTCACATGCAAAAGAGGTATTGTCTCTGTCCTCTGAGGTTTGAAAACATCCCATCAAGAGCTCATGATGTGAGGGCTAAGGAATTTAGCAATAATAAAGAAAAATGGCTAATGGTATTCTAGCCAGGGATAGTCTCTGTAAGTGAATGGACAATTGCTATGCTTCTTGTGATAGAATCTGCGAGTAAATGACACAAGCGGGTACTAAATGGCACACAGAAGTCTGTTGTTGCTTGCTCTGTTGTATCTTGCCTAGCAATTATGTTCCAGATGTCCAGGCAGCAAAAAACTTGGTACATTCCTATTTGTTGCTTTGTACCAGCTGCTGGAGTAAGGGAAGAATTTTGTTCTATGGTAATACACATAAGCGCTGCTGATAGAAAACAAAACGTATAATTACAAACCAGCAAAGATTTTGACAGTACTTTTAAATTTTCTCACCAAACCTTGCTCCACCAGTGAATGACAAGATACTTTCGGCCAATCTTAGTCAAAGCACATATTTTTATAGGGATTTCCACTATTTTTGCTTAATCAAATTCCTTAACTAAAATCCAGTGCACTTAACCTTTAAAATATAAGTTCATGTTGATTGTATTTATGAAATCAATGGATCATTTCAACAGAAATATGATTCATTAACATAGTTTATAGAGCTTTACAAAGGCAAAGTGGAAACTCTTGTTTTAAAGGGAGCTTTTTTTTTCCTAATTCTAATGCAATCAGTTCCATGACATTTTGTAGGGTCTATTTTATTAATTAGAAGTTTATCATGCAGTAAAGCTGAAATTAGTATTTTTCTCCATTTGAAATCTTTTCACAAATAGCTTAACTTAGAAAGGAAAACATGCAATAACAACCACAGTAATGACATATAGACCAACTGAAAATAACGTATCATTTATGCAGTGACCCTGCCAGTAGTCTTGCAGTACTGACATTTGAGATGAATTAGTTTCCTTCTTTTTGATGTAAACTTTCCAGTTAAATGTTGCCGAGCATAATTACTGATACCTGAACATATTAGATAAAGAGTGACATTCCATGACTTACACAACCCCGTAACTCTAACATACCCATCAGTGCAGTGGGTAATTTACATACAAGCACATTTTCAAGTAACAATTTAATCCAGATGTCAAGAAGACTGAAATGGGCACAGACTTAGCCCACACAGAAAACTACAGATTTAGTAGTGACAATACCATCAGAGACGTATAAAATGTAAAGGGCTTCTACAGAAATGATTCTAAATAACTACAAAATTTAGTTTACATGAATTAATTTCTATACATTTTGATCTATCCTCTAGAATTTTGTGGAATGGAAATTTTGCCCTCGAGAAAAACAACCAATCAAACAACCAACACACCCCACTCTTCTCTGCTCTCCCACTGAAAAGATTCTCATTCTGTAAGTCTTTTCCAAAAATAACCTAAAACCCCCACATAACTTTAGTTTTAAATCTGAAGCAAGTATCATTACTGTATGTCAGAAAATAATATGTGCCAAACTTTCGGCCAGCAAGACAAGCAGTCACCTTGTGATTGAGGAGGCTGCATTATTAATTCTTCCTTCTCGCACAACCCCAGTCATCTGAGGGAAATATCTATTACAGCAGCATTGGAGTCTTGTACAAGAAGATTCTGCAACTTTTTTTTTTAAATTCAGGATTGCCAGAGAAATCTTCTCAGTCATTACTATTTGATGGATGTATATTTGACTACTTCTGTGTTAGACAAGTTCCCCTGCCATCTATATGCTTGCAGTACATTGTGCTGATGAAAAGTATCTAAACAGGTACATATGCCAGGGATGAAAAGAGACTGTATATTAATCAATGTATCACTACAGTGGCATGTGGTATTGAAAATTTTTGGCAAAAAAGATCTATGCTGAAATCCATATTTTTTAAGTGACTATGTCCTGAATCCTCTGAAAAGAGTTTCTTCTTTCTCATGTACCTGCCGAACAGCAGAGTAGAATCAGTAACTGATGTAGGTGCCCATGAAGGATAGGGCAGGGAGACATGTTACACATCTGAAGTACATCTTTCTGACTTTATCTCAAATAACCAAATACTATGACTCAAGTATTTGCAGCATTCTTTTTATTATTCCATAGTACAGGGGGATGATTGTTAATACTGAAGTCCTGTTATCTAGACATCTAAAGCAAAAACACTGTTATTTTTTCCAAATTAAAATTAAAAATGTAGATGTAACAAACTAATTTAATCTTGGATTTAAATCAGAATCTCTAAAACTAATCCTTTCTTTCTTTGTTTTGTTCCTTTGCTCTGACACATACATGGAATATTTTTTGTTTGTCTGCCTTGTGCATTTTAGATTCCTGAAAATAAACAGTCACTTTGCACATTTTAGATTCCTGAAGCAAAGATAGTTCACTAGGTTTTCAAGTTCACTTCTGGCCAGGGTATTCATTCCCTACTTTACAAACTGTTCATCAAGAATGAAAAACTAGAGAGCTGGTATCCCAAACTTCTATCACTTCAAATGCAATTGGAAGGACTCATGAAGGAAGAAAAATCTATGAAAAATGCTTCCTTTTTTGTTCACTGTTTCCTTGAACCCATATATTATTTGTGTTAAGAATCCATTTTTAACTTAATTTTTTTTTCAGTAAAGTCCATGGGAATTTATGATGTCCTCTAGCACATTAAAGATGAACAGTTTCATTTATTAGGTAATTAGATTTACGACATGAAAGACCTGCAGGGCCAAGCCCTTAGGAGATATCAATGGAGCCTCTATGTCTCAGAAGAAGTACTCTGAGTAAAATTCATTCAGCATATTCCATATTGTTATGATTATATTTAAAACAATAAGGGAGAACCTGCATGAAATAATCCTGAAAGCGAGTTCATCCTCTCAGGCTTCTGCCAAATAATTTTCTGTAGAATACCCTCATATGGCCTATAAGATCTGGCATACTGGTTCAGACCTAGCTTCCATCTAGTCAAGTATCTTGACTCTGACAGTTGTCAGCACCACAGCTTTCAGAAAGTGGAAAATGAAATGCTGTAGGCAGTAATTATATTGTAATATATCTGCAGAAGTTTGCTGTTGTGAGCCATCTGTTTAGTGTTCAGCTTATACCTTGAGGCATAAGGTTTGCTTTTTATAACCTGAAGTGCCCGTGGAAGTTCAATTTCCACACGTATAAATCTTGTACTCTTTGGTGACTCTGTTAAGATTCTGGGCCAAATATTTCAACCTTGGCTCTTAGATACTCCATCTATAAGACCCTACCTTTAATCTGAAAATTTTGGATTCAGCAGTACCACGTAGCAATGAGTTCCAGAAGTTAATTGTGACATAAATGCATTTTTTCCATTCATTAGTTCAAAAATTCTTTCCATACAGAAGCTCTTGCTTGTTTTATTCCCTCCTTATTTTCTTCCCTCCCTCCTTGCTTGTTTTATTCCCTCCTTGCCATTCCTTAGTTTCTCTTTGCTTTGGCCCTTTCCTTTCTTTTGCTCATTATTGTCCCCTGCTTTTCTGGCTTTTTTCCTTTGTCTTCCATTCACTTGATTTCACCTTTTCTTCCTGTTACTATGGCAATCATGTATGGCAACCTCTTCTCTCCTTGGTTTCCTAATATCTGTGGATTTTCTTCCCCTTTTATTCCTTCATGCAGACATTTTTATAATATTTGCACGTGAGGGTCGAATCCTTTCCCCTAGTTGACAATTTTCCTCATTTTTCTTTTCCACACCTATCTCCCTGGCTTACCCTGAGCATAGTGTCACCACCTCCATCAAAGTCTGAGGCAGGACTTGATGCCTGTGCATGCCACAGGTTTTCCAACAGTGGTTTTCGAATACTGTTGGGCCCATTATTCTATCATGTTATTTCTCACTATGGATATTGATATTTGCAATAATTTAATGTTTATTCCTAAAAGTACACCTGTTTTTGCTTCTTTATTATTGTTACTGCATTATAGTTTAAGGATAGTATTATTCAAAAGTGCACAGCACTGGCTTAATTCATATTCCATGGAAGTCCCTGGGACTCAGCATTAGGCTTTATCTTTGCTTCCACTGAAGTCATCAAAATACTTTTTCAAAATGTTTTCTAATGTATCACATGGACTTAAAGTTCTAGTTCCCTTTTGTGCTGAGCTGCAATACTAATGTATTTTTACATTATTTATGTGCATGGTTTCCCTAGTATATTGCACACTTAATACATATCCTATTAATTCTGCTTTAATTTGAGTGAGTTCAGTCTGAGCATATTCCTTGAAAGGTTTATTTTATATCCATCTTTAATAATCTAACCGTAACTGTACCTTTTAAAATTCTCATCTGAAAAAATCCATAGTTGCCATGTGTTTTGATTGTCATTTGTCAAATCAATGCTGCTTTTAGTATAATATGATTTTAATTGCACAGAGTGTGGCATAATGAATATGATATACATTAATGTCTTGATAATGAAAGGAACTGGCAACTTCAGAAAAAAAAAAAGCACCGCATGCATCCATTTCTTCAAATAAGTACTTATCACAGGACAATGATTCATGAAACTTTCAGATTTTTAATAATAAAAGTGATGCAAGATCTTAAAATAAACTGTGGAGGAAACTTTTGGCAATTTCTAAGCTCTTTAATATTGAATTGTAGTTTCAACATGCTAGTAATACTTTTTTTTTTTAAATTGAAGTGCAGTTTTATATAAATAGGTAGGAGGGGAACAGAGGATTTTTGGCAATTAATTCAAATCCTCCTCCTCAGTGGGCAGAAACAATTGGAAATATTTAATTTTGTAGACTCCCACTGAGTAATTATTAATTCCAAATCTTGTGGTCTGCATCCATCCCTTCAAGTAGGTTACTCCAGGTATTCTGAAAGCTGCTTTGAACATGTACACGCAGTTGTACAAAATAAATTCATATATTGTCCTTTACATTTAGACCATAGAATCCATGGCTTGTCCATAAAAAGAGATAGCATTGCTACATGAAAAAACACGTGTGTTCAGATATCTCTATGTGTAAATTCTATTGCTTGCTTGTTTCTCTACACAGGCAACTTCTGTCAACAGAATAGCCCTTTTGTCGCCAAAATTCACCATGTCTATACAGCTAAAGTGCTCTGTTGAGAGTTTGTAGACAAAACTCAGCTGTTCCGTCGGCAGCATTATCCCTGTTCTGGATTAAGAATAGCACCTCTGTTGATAGAGTCTGGTTGACGGAATGTCCGTGTGGACAGTTCTGTCGAAAGAGAAGGCTTCTGATTCCCTGGGCAGCCCTGTTTGCAGAGCTTCCAGTCAGCCATTCTGTTGACAGAGGGCACGGCAGTGTGACTGCTCTCTCAACAGAGCAGATTGCTCTTTCAATCTACTTTCATGTATAGACGCAATCTGTTGACAAAGGTACTGCTGATGTTTCTTTGTCCACAGTGACTTCTGTTGACAGAGGCTGCACATCTAGACATAGCCTTTATGCAACATTTTAGATACCTTTTGAACTGGTGTAAATAACTGCCCAAATGCAAGGCAGTGGAGAGTCATGTCCATTGTCTTATGTCTTATGTCTTCTAATTCCTTTAAAATACCTCAAAATAAATATTTGAATCTAAAAAAACCTGGTAATTATGTGGTAGACGTATATTCTGAAAATAACACCAATGAAGGGGGCACATGGAGGTATTATCTTGTTTGTCCCCCTGCACTCACTGCAGGGCTGTGGCCAAAACTTCAAAATGGCTGTGCTAATGGCCAAATCGAAGAATACTAATGAGGTACTGAACTGAATATTCAGCGCCTCATTAGTATTCACACACTTCTGGCCATGGTGCTTCGAAAGTGATGCTTTTGAATGTGCATGGCTTGGCGCGGCTACATGGGGGTCCTTTTCAAAAGGAACCTGCACATTTCGAAATCCCCTTATTCCTCTCAGCTGAGGGGACTAAGGGGATTTCAAAATGTGTGGGGTCCTTTAGAACAGGACCCCCATATACCCACGCCAAGCCGCGCACGTTTGAAAGTGGCGCTTTCGAAGCACCATGGCCAGACGCATGCAAATGCTAATGAGGTGCTGAATATTGAATTCAGCACTTCATTATTATTCTTCGATTGGGCCATTAGCATCGCCATTTTGAAATTTTGGCCAAGTGTGGCCGGAGCCCAGAAGAGATTGTCCATGATGCCAAAACAGTGGAATTTCCACATCAAATTATACTTAAAAACAGTTATCTAAGGTCATACTCAGTATAATCATTGCATCTGTGTGAAAACATATTCAGCAGAATGAGAAAATCTTTATAGGGCTTAATTGAGAAGAATTTAATGTAAAAATTATTACTTTTTTAAGAAACAAGATTACATATTCCATTTGTCCCTTCTCTCTAGGGGCCCACAATGTAGTCAGTAATGCATCCTCAATTATTAAGGCTTGGGGACTAGATTCATAAATACCTTATACTCTAATTAAAGAATAAAACAATTACTATCCATGTATCCAGTTTCTGAGTTAATACACTACACTATCATTCCTTATCAATTTACGACGGACTTTTCCTGTGTCTTCTATATCCAAAACTGACAAAGACAGAATTATACAGGTTGCATACAAGTGCAAAAGTATTCTGAAGATGGGTCAAGTCCAGTCAGTTAAATAAGAAACTGGTTTTGAATCTTCATTTTTTTATATTGGGTTTCAAAGCTTCAATACTTTTATTCTGGTCAAATTCACTGGTATTATTGATGGAAAAGTGTATATGAGTTTGATGGAAATGAAAAGAAAATAACGATGTGACTATGTTTAACTTGAATAGCTCAGAGAGTGAGATTATACCTTACTCAATACTTCATGAATATGAATAGTTTGCACTCTGAAAGGCAGGAGCTGGACATTTATCACAAGTGACTTTTTCCTTTAAGACTCATGAGGTTTTGTTATGCATAACTTTCATGAGCAATTCTAGAGAAACAAGCTGGTTGAGGGAATATCTTTTATTTATTTTAGATAATGTGCCACAGGAGTTCTTTCTATCTTTTATTTGATCAACTCCTGTTGTTGAGAGAGACAAGCTGGAGAGGTTACCCTAGAGTTTTCTTTAGGTTTGAGCAACTAATAAGGATACACTAGCCCAGAAGATCTTCTGAGGTACAATTTTGCATGTCTGGTGAGGATGCACAAAATCAACCTCCCGGGGTTGCACTCGATCCCTGTACTCCTCGCAAGACATGAAGAGTAACGGAGGTCGACAGAAGAAACTCTCCCCTACTGACCTTGTTCAGTAGGGACAGCCAAGTAAGACGAAGTACAGATAGGTTGATTCTTGCCATACAGTTGCTGTAGCTAGAATTGCCTATATGCACTTGATTTGCTTTGCCTGGTGTAAACAGAGCCTCAGCTATGTACAAAGTGAAACAGATTGTTTATGGTAAGTGGTTAACACATATTCAAAAGTTCTATTCAAGGTACAGTGGCCTGTTAGTGTCCCTGTAGCCATAGGACAAAGAGGGGAGTCAATGTATTGCAGATTGTTGTAGTAACTCATAATACCAGTGTCTTTATTAAGACCATTCATTTCAGTTTCTGGCAAAGGCAAAGGCACGAGTTTATGGTCCCAGGCTCATCTTTGGAAAGCTATTTGTGAGAATGCAGCCTGATAGGTTAGCCACTGCGGTGGTGTCTACACTAGCATTCCTCTTTTGAAAGAGGCATGCAAATGAGGCACAGATTTACATATCTGACACTTCATTTGCATATTCTTTTGAAAGAGCTTCTTATGAAAGAAGAAAAGCAGTGTAGACATGGCTCTTTCAAAAGTAAACCCCATCTTCAAAAGAACCCTTCATAACAAAAATAGGAAGAAGGGTTCATTCAAAGATGGGGCTTAATTTCAAAAGAGCTGCATCTACACTGCTTTTCTTCTTTTCAAAGAAGACTATGCAAATGAGACACCAGATATGTAAGTCTGCACCTGATTTGCATTTCCATTTCCCCATTTGTATGACACTTTCAAAAGAGGAATGCTAGCGTAGACATAGCCATCACGATTGCTTTGTTACAAGTGTTCACCTACAGGTGTTATGGTATTTTAGTCCATTATCATTTTCTTGTGCACATTCATGCAAATCTGTGATCTTACTACAGGCTATTATTTACTAGTGATCTATCATAGGCTAGCATAAGAGGTGTTCCTTTTATTTATTTATTTATTTTTTCATTCATTCATGTTGTGGCAGTTGTCACTGTGATGCTGATGATGTCTTTGGTTTGCAAAATTAAATTAGGTATATATTAATCTTATTTCTTCTTTGTATATGTTTGTTTTGTAAAATTTATCAGTCATTATTGATACATTATTTTGGCTATACACATAAAAACCAAAGTTTAACGTTTGAGCACACTGCTGAGAATCAAGTAAAGCTGACAAAAGAAAACAATAATTATCTTAAAATGAAACAGAAAAGAAGTGCAATATACCTAAAATTAATGTATATGATACAGCTGAAAATCAAAACAAATGAAAGGGTGCATCTACACTTGCATTCCTCTTTCAAAAGAGATATGTAAATGAGGGGATATCGAAAATGCAAATGAATGTATATTTGTGTATTCATCACCTCATTTGCATATCCTTATTTTGAAAGCGCTTGTTTTGAAAGACGTAAACCACTGTAGACGCTGCTCTTTCAAAAGTAAACCCCATCTTCGAAAGAATCCTTCTTCCCTTTATTTAGGCTGTCTATATGAGCTCCTTCCTTTTGAAAGGGACATGTTAATGGGCAGGTTTGAAATATGGTAATGAGACACTGCAATAAATATGCAGCACCTCATTAGCATAATGGCGGCCGTGATGATTTGAAAGTGCGGCTTTTTGAATAGCGCACCACCCATGGAGACGGGACCTTCCAAAAGGACGGCGCCCCCAGTTTTCAAAAGCCTTTCATACTAACACCAGATAGGAAGAAGGGCTTTTGAAAACTGGGGGGGAAGGGGGAGTGTCATTTCAGAAGGTCCCATCTCCACAGGAGGTGCGCAATTCGAAAAGCCGCACTTTCCAATCACCACCATTATCCTAATGAGTGCTGCATATTCACTTCAGTGCCTCATTAGCAACTTTCAAACCCGCTCATTAACATGTCCCTATTGAAAGGAAGGGGCTTGTGTAGGCACAGCCTTAATGGGAAGAAGGATTATTTTGAAGATGGGGTTTACTTTTGAAAGAGCAGCATCTACACTGGTTTTCTTCTTTCAAAAGAAGCTCTTTTGAAATAAGAATATTCAAATGAGGTGCTGAATATGCAAACATGCACCCCATTTGCATTTTTGATATCCCCTCATTTGCATATCTCTTTTGAAAGAGGAATGCAAGTGTAGATGTACCAAAAGGCTGTTTCTACACATTCCACTTTCCTCCAACAGTGGCATTCTAATGAACAGCCCAGAATATGCTAATGAAGGGTGGATACAAATTCCTTGCAGCTCATTAGCATAAGGTTACGTGATTTGGAGCCCAGAAGTATGTCTTTCAGTCTCCAAATCACGTGACTTTATTGCTAATGAGTTGTTGGGAATTTGCATCCATGCCTCATTAGCATATTTCAGGCTATTCTTTAGCATGTCACTTTTGGAGGAAAGTGGCATGTGTAGAAACAGACAAAGAGTCTGAGGCTAATTCTACACTATCACTCTCCCATTGGAGGTGGCATGGTAATGAGTCAATCTGAAGCCGGCTAATGAGGCACTAATGTGCATATTCAGTACCTCATTAACATAATAGCAGCTGCATGAATTTTGAAGTGCAGACTTCGAATTGCAGATTAACAGTGAAGATGGGAGTGGCTTTTAAATAAGCACCCCACTTCAACATTCTCTTACTCCCACAAAACTAGATCAGAGTAAGGGAATGTCAAAGTGGAGTGCTTATTTTGAAGCTGCCCCCATCTGCACTGTCAATCTGCAATTCGAAATCTTCACTTCAAAATTCACGCAGCCACCATTACGCTAATGAGGCGCTGAATATGAATGCTAGTGCCTCATTAGCCTGCTTCAAATTGACTCATTACCATGCCACCTCCAATGGGAGAGTGCGAGTGCAGAAGCAGCCGGAGCGTCACTTTATTCAAAGTAATTATTCATTGGTTCAATTTTTTTAGAGTCCTTATCTTAGAAATTTAAGTACTTTCACATTTGTACATAATAAACATGGAATGTATTTCTCAAATGATAAGCAGAATAGTTTTAAAATAGTCTCATATTTATCAGTGTGTCCATAGCTTTGGTTAGCACTTCTTTCTTGCTGTATGTTTGGATTGGTAACTATTACCCTACACTGAAAACATAAGTAAGATCTCTGATAACATGAGAAGAGTTATTTTGGTCCATGCTAAGACTGGATAGGGAGAAAACTGATGGGTAAACTGCTGATGGTAAAAGTGAGCAAATGTGTGCTTACAGGTGGGAACCTGAGTTCTCAGTGTGAGCATTTCTTATGAGTGTCTGTCACGGTAAAGGGAAAAGTTAGAGATAATGCACAATGTTCTTCTCAATTTGTTTTCTTACAGGAACAAAGCTGGATGCTAAACACTGACATAATGAATGTTAGTTTAGTCTTTCTGTTTTTATTTATTTTTTTAAAATCATCTTTTAGGATATGTCCACATAGCAGGGTTTATCTGAGTAAGCTATTCTGGAAGAGGTATTCCAGAATAGCTTATTTTGAAATAGTGCAGCTATACACAAAACACATGGGCTGTTTCTACAAATGCCATGCTAATAAACAGCCCAAAATATGCTAATGAGGCACGGATGCAAATTCCACACACCTCACTAGCATAAGGTCATGTGATTGGAGTCTGGAAGAGGTTCTTCTGGACTCCAAAACATGATTTAGAATCACGGCCCTTGGCGGGGAGGTCTTCCAGAAGGAAGTCCTTCTTCCGGAGGCCCCTTCTTCCTGAAAAGTATGGGAAAGAAGGGGCCTCCGGAAGAAGGACTTCCTTTCAGAAGAAGACCCCCCTGGAGGCTATGCTTCTAAACGGCATTTTGGAGATTGGAAGAACATCTTCCAGACTCCAAATCACATGACCTTATGCTAATGAGGTGTGGGGAATTTTCACTCATGCCTCATTAGCATATTTCAGGCCGTTTATTAGCATGCTACTTTCAAAGAAAGTGGCACATGTACAAACAGCCATTGGCTGCTTCCACACTACCTTCTCCTTTCCAAAGGGGAATACAAATGTAGCAAAAAGCAAAGTAGGTGCTAATTTGCATATCATATACCTCATTTTTGTAATGACAGCCACTCACTCTTCTGAAAGTACTGTTTTTGGCACAAAAAACCCCAAGAAGTCCAGATGGGTTTGTTACTGAAAACAAACCCTAGTTTCGAAAGCACCCTTCTTCCTCATATTTTTCAGGAAGCATGGAGTTTTTGAAAATGGGGTTTGTTTTTGAATGAACTGCCATCTATACTGCTTGTTTTTTCCCAGAAACAGCACTTCCAGAACACTGAATAGCCACAACTATGGAAATGAATTGCACAACATGCAAATGAGCACCTCATTTGCATTTCTGATTGGCCACATTTGCATTCCTTTTCCAAAGATAGCTAGCCACTCTAGAACTTCTTTCAAAAGATGTCTTCTGAAAAAACTACTTTTGAAACAGCGTGCCTACACATAAAAAAGCAGCTCAAAAGCCCTATACACTCTTTCAATGGTGAGCATCTACACAACCCACGCTCGTTAAAATAAATGGTCTGGGGATCGAAAAATCTGGCGCTATGACAACTGCACTTTCAAAAAAAGGGCCCCCAGGATTTCTACACAGTTTGTTTTCCAACTGAATCTTTCAGAAAGAGGTGCTCTTCCTTATCTGGGAGAGGAAGAGGGCATCCAGAAAAAGTGCTGCATTCTTTGGATTTCAGATTGAAAGAATGCACTTGTGTGTAGACGCTCTGTGGGTTCTTTCAGAAAAGGCCCAGCATCTTTGAAAGAACTTGCTAATGTAAATGCTGCCACTTAGAAATAGTGCTTAAATATTTCAAAATATATCATCTACACACAATAAAGCCTATTTTGAAATAGTCATTGGATGCACTATCTCTTGTTTTGAAATATGCTCTATTCCCTGTGTACAGAGCCCCTATTTAAAAATACCTATTTTGAAATAGGCATTATTACACCTCTTAATGGAGATTTTCACTATTTTATGCACTGCAAAGTCAGTTTCAAAACCTTTGATATTTGCAGGAATGGGACATATCCTACTTAATTTGCTTCATCAACTCGTCCTACTAGTGACAGCTAACCCTCTCTTTCCCTGCCATATAAACCCTGGGTACTATTTTTTTTCCACTCCAAGCATCTAAAGAAGTGAGTCTTACTCACAACAGCTCATGACCTAATAAAATTGTTAGTTTCTAGGGTGCTACAGGACTGCTTGTTATTTGTGAAACTACAGACTAACAAATCTACTCCTCTGAGACTATGCATGTGTCACTTTTAGAGCTGATGCAGTTTCCAAGTTATGAACATAAAAAATAATGCTTATCAAGAATATTTTGCTTTTCTTGTAAATTCCAGAGAGCCTTTCCTTTGATTTATATATACCAGAATTATCTCTTGTACATAAACAGTCTTTCCAAATGCATTTGTCCTTTGCTTTTTAGGCAAGATTGTCCCTTGTCATTTAAAGCTAAATTAGGCTTTATTCTTATTTACCCTGAAGCCCCTTTACGTCATTCTGGCACTGTAAAAGGATCTAAAAGTGAGTGTAAATGAACCAGATAAAATGATATGAAGGGACTTTAGAGTCCAGTTCAAGGGTGACCAACTGGTAGCTCTTGAGGATGACTGTGCTAACAAGAAAATACATGGGTTATGTCTACACTAGCATTCTTCTTTTGAAAAAGGCATGCAAACGAGGGAAACTGAAAATGCAAACGAGGCAAATATTTACATATCTGTCACATCATTTGCATATTATTTCAAAAGAAGAAAAGCATTGTGTATGCAGCTCTTTTGAAAGTAATCCCCATCTTCGAAAGAACCCTTCTTCCTATTTTTTTTTTTTTTTTAGGAAGAAAGGTTCTTTCGAAGATGGGATTTATTTTTGAAAGAGCTGTAGCCACTCTTCTTTTCTCATTTTGAAAGAATATGCAACTGAGGTACCAGATATGTAAATCTGCACCTCATTTGCATTTTGATTTTCCTCATTTGCATGCCTCTTTTGAAAGAGGAATACTATTGTAGACATAGCCATGCTTTGTTGTGAAATTTAATCCTGGAGCATTGGCTTTTGATATTTAAAAAGAAGGTTTTGAATTGTCTCTTGCACTACAGTCTTAAGTGACTGCCCTGCAGTTCCAGAAGCACATCTGCTCTGACCTGTTGAGTATTCCATGCAATTGTGGATCCTTCCTTTTTGCAGCTGCTTGGCAGTTCCTGCCAGTACATACTTACTGCATCAGAAAGGAGAAAAGAAGTGAGGGTATAATTACACAGCAATGTAACACCAGAATTCAAATTGAGGCTCAAGAATAACCCTCTTCTGGCTACATATAAATGTCACTAAACCAAGGGTTAGGCTCAATACCCTTGTAGGTTGGAGTCTGAACCTCAGTCTAGCCAGGAGCCAGAGTTCAAGCCCTATTGTTTTGCAATGTAGAAGCAGATGATCACCAAAAATATCACACAGGCTGCATTTCTTTGTCCTTCAAAAAGTAAAGTTTGCTGGCCTCTTGAGTTTCCTACACTGAGCCACAAGTAAAGGGCTAGAGTGGACAGATATTGGAAGAGCACTAAGCAGTCTGTCATACAGGTGGTTAAATTTGGGCCTGCATGATGCAGTGCAGATGCCCTCTGTTTGTGGCATAGAGCGGGAAAATTTGACTGTCCACCAAACTTGACTTTCCAGAGGGCAAAATATCTTCGCCAGTGTGATTATGGGTTACTTTGACAGACTCCCAGACCACAAGTCCAACAAGACTGGGGTTACAAGTAAGTTTAAATAATCAAGCCTTAAATTAACAAACCTAGAATCTGCTAACCTGAGTTCCTCTAACCCTGGTCTTTTGTTGTAAACATACACTTGGTTGCCCAGATATCTGCTTTCCTGCTAGATTGTGAGAGCCCCAGAAAAAGCCAGATAGACAACTGACTAGTTCTGCCTGAACCTAGTACCTAGAAATGAATGGCACTCTTTTTTCTGCTCAGCCATATGGGTCAACGCAGGAGATGTGGAAAGGAGAAGCTGAAAACCCAACAAACTCTGATTATCTGCACCAGAGCAGGTTGCTTTTAATATTTGCCAGCTGACCACATATTAGCTGGAAAAGCCTGAACACAGCATCCCTCAGAATATTGATTATGGCTCCTTCACCTTCCTGAAATAATAATTTGGCTGAATATAAAATGTCTGAAAAGGTTGATACCACTGGTTTAGTGGGACACTGAACTCTGTATCTGCACTGCCATTACATAAATAAAGGACTTGAAAGACTAATTAGGGCTAGTGAGACAAGCATTTATGAATAGCACCAATTATGTGTATGGCACTGCTGCACATCTCTCATTAAAAGAAACACATACACAACCACACAGAGGAGGAATTCATCATTTATTTTCTTACTCAGCCATCCCATGCTGTGGGGAAAAGCCAGATTTTTAAAAATTCTATATTGGGGAAAATTCACACCTCAGTTATCCTGGGAAAATACATTTTTGACATGAGAGTATACGTGAATTAATGAAGGAGAGAAGCAATAGTCTGATGGGCAATATCATCCCCACTGATTTCATACATCCACTTGTTTAAGTAGCAATCACAAAATACTGTCCCATCTAAATATGATGCAAAATCAAAGGAATTATTCTGAGAAAGTAGATGAGCTGAGGTGTTAACAGGTTTTTACTCTCTTTGCCACTAGGAAGAGAGATCCATAACCAAGACTGCTTTTGAAATATTAAGTGGAACTGAAATAATCATTAAATATACTTCCCAATTTTTTGAGGTTTTCATTTCAGTGGTTAATTTACAAATGGAAAGTGTATAGTAACAACATTTATTAAGAGTAAATATTTCTGGGTTCTTCCATATGATTTCATAGACTGAAAAACAAGGAATAAAGGCTGGATAGCAGAAAATCTCATTAAAAGAGGGTATTGGGGTCTTAAACAAGTAAGGACAGATCTTCAATATTAACACAGAGACAGCATCTTCAAGCCCTACATATGTCCATGTCTCTTTTACTTCAATGGAAGTTTGAGTTATACAGGACTTGCAGGATCAGGTATTTAATACTGATGTCTCTTCAACACGAATCCTTAAACCAGCTTATGATGGATGAGGATGAACATGAATTCAATCAGTAGCACAAAGACCTGAGTTCTGGATTTTCAGCTGCACCAAAACTGCACTCAGCAAAAACAGGGGAAAAGATGGCTCTGAGTCACCTATACAATCTCATAACCACTGTAGTCTGGCCTTAGTTACGCCTGGTTGCAATAAGGGTCATTCTGCAGCTAGAGAGCTGTAGCATACACCTGTCCCTAGCAATGACCTCTTCTCCTTCCTACATGTTTCCTCTGACAGCAGCCTATGGGAGGATACCATAGAACCAACCCAGAAATCCTCCACACTGTATCCAACTAGGGTAATTTTCTAACAAATCACCTCTGCAACTGAGTGATTATATGGCCTTGGATAATTGACTTAACTTCTGTGTTTCCCTTCCTAACTTTAAACTGTGAACAATATCATATACCCATCTATATCATGGTAGTGTTGTACAGCTCAGCCAAAGTTTGTGAATGGCAACGTGTGAATGGCAAGGCATAAGTGTTGCATTACTATTTTGTGAAGAAAAATAATAATGTCTTATTTTTTCATCTCTTGAACCCAAATCAGTGTCTGTATTCCACATAGTTTAGCTTGACAACATTGTACCAACTAACAGCATTATTCAGAGAGAACATAGTTAGAAGACCCAAAAGGTGGGGATGACATGTTAGATAGTCTCTATATATGAACTTACAAAGGGTTCAGCAGGATTTTCTGCCTGCTCACTAAAGTTGAGACAAATACAAATAGTCTGAGCTCATGAGTACCATTTAAATTCTACATAATTGCTCTTCTAGCAGAGTAATATATCAAACACCTAGCATAAGCAAATATAGGAATAAGGGAAATTGATTTTTTAAAGGAAAGGAGATGGTGATGCCCTCAAATACAGGTTGAACATCTCTAGTGGGGCACCCTTGTGACCTGACCAGTGCTGAATGAGAGAATTTGCTGAACCACGGGAGGTCAATATTGTCCAGCAGCATTATCAACACTTCACCTGTTACTGGGCTCTCAGAAGATATTTAGGTGTCAATTGCAGCTAAATAACAGTACAGAACACTGAGAGCCAGGACTGGTGGCTGTAGACAAACATAATGGAGTCATAGGAATCTTGCCCATGCTCACAATAAGTGGACATCTGGCTAACTAAAATCATGTCGGACTATGGATGTTGCCAGACCAAAGAGTACTGGACTAGATAGGCTGAACCTATATATTCACATTAATGATAAAATATTGGAGTTAAATGTAGTCCACAAAGTTCAGAATTCTGTTCAGCCAAATATGATATGAAGGACATAAAGAACAAGGACGAGAAAATTTCACAAGCACAATAATAAACAAAATACGGATAAAGATGCTTTCATTCAATTTCTTTATTACAAAAATGGAGAGAGAAAAAGGTTACATAAAATAAAACGGACTTTGAACAGCAAATGACATACATGCATAACATTACATATATTGGTTGGCGTTATGTTTGTAATGATGCTGAGTATGTTTGTAATGATATACTATGCACATGTTTTTCAGGAAAAAAAGCTGAGGTAACAATACACTGAATGCACAGGAAAAGCCAATGGACAGAATGTCAGTGAAGCAAAAATGGGATGAAAAAAAATTAAAAGTAAATGTTGCACAAATTAAATTATTAAACCCCCAAAACTATTTATTACGAATGTTTTTAGACATTCACAAAAACTCTACCACTTACAGTATTTTTCATAGACTGGCCCCTCCCTTTCAAAAGGACCCTCCGTATAGAATGGTCCCTCTCTTTCAAAAGGAGCATGCAAAAACAGCTGATTGAAAATGCAAATGAGATGCACAATTGCATATTCAGCACATCATTTGCATAACGTCAGCTACTTGATGTTTCGTAAGTGCTGTTTTTGAAAGACAAAACAGCTGTATAGATAGGTTTCTTCAAAAGGAAGCCCCACTTTTGAAAGCACCTTTCTTCCTACTTCTTTTTCCAGGAAAAAGGGTGCTTCAGAAATCAGGGCTTCCTTTCAAAGGAACTCCATCTACACGGCTGTTTTGGCTCTCGAAAACAGCACTTTTGGAATGGAGAGTAGATGACATTATGCACATGAGGTGCTGAATATGCAAATCATCATCTAATTTGCATTTTCAATCAGCCATTTTTGCATGGCCCTTTTGAAAGGGAGGAGCCAGTGTAGACGTGGCCAGGGTGTATAATGTTTTAAGTGAAATGGTGCTGACAATAGACAACTGATCAGGTTTTCTTAACTTGTATTACAATTTTCCCAGGCAGAAAATGTGGATGTTGGATTTGTAAAATAAATATATTATACCATTCATTTTAGTGTGTCCATAATGCCACATAATAATGTCTAGTGTAGTTTTGCTCAGGATTAAATACTATACTATATACATTGTACCAAATAAAGGTGTAAGACTGGGGTAACTAACACTAAATTTAAAATCCATCACTTGAAAAAACTATTAAGTATCAAAAGAAAAGTTGCTAAGGCCTCAGTCCTGCAACTGTTGCAATATGTGATGAATTTAAATATATGGGCTATGTCTACACTAGCATTCCTCTTTCAAAAGACGCATGCAAATGAAGGAAATCAAAAATGCAATAGAGGCACAGCTTTACTTATCTGACACCTCATTTGCATATTCTTTGTTTGAAAGAAGCAAAGCAGTGTAGACACAGCTCTTTTGAAAGTAATCCCTATCTTTGACGGAACCCTTCTTCCCAAAAAAAAAAAAAAAAAAAAGGAAGAAGGGCTCTTTCGAAGATGAGCATTACTTTCAAAAAAACTGAGTCTACATTGCTTTTCTTCTTTCAAAAGAAGAATACGCAAATGACATGCCAGATATGTAAACCTATGCCTCATTTGCATGTTCAGTTTCCTTCATTTGCATGACTCATTTGAAAGAGGAATGCTATTGTAGACGTAGCTACCTCTGTCGACAGACTGCTGCTACACACAAGTTGTTCTGTCGACAGGGAACTGCCAGGCTGCACTGCCTTCTAGTGACAGCAAGTGGAATGGCAGCTGTGCAAACAGGGCTGCCCAGCAACCAGAAGTCCTCTCTGTCGACAGAACTCTCCAGTGTAGACACAGCTGGAAATTAGAGGCAAAACCCTCAGTGGACAGCATACGGTCGACAGTAGCACTCTACAAACACTTCTGTCATCAAAACAAAAAAAGAAGTCAAGGAGCACTTTAAAGACTAACAAAATAATTTATTAGGTGAGCTTTTGTGGGACAGACCCACTTCTTCAGACCATAGCTATCCCATGAAAGCTCACCTAATAAATTATTTTGTTAGTCTTTAAAGTGCTCCTTGACTGCTTTTTTTGTTTTGATAGTATATAGACTAGCACAGCTCCCTCTCTGTTACTTCTGTCCTTATAGAGAGATTCTGGTTGGCAGGCAGCCTGTTTGCTGAACTGCCATTCCACTTTCTGTCACCAGAGGGCAGTGCAGTCTCGCAGTTCCCTGTCGACAGAGAAAGTTGTGGGTAGCTGCAATATGTCAAGGGCTGCGTCTACACGTGCACGCTACTTCGAAGTAGCGGCAGTAACTTCGAAATAGCGCCCGTCACGTCTACACGTGTTGGGCGCTATTTCGAAGTTGAAATCGACGTTAGGCGGCGAGACGTCGAAGTCGCTAACCCCATGAGCGGATGGGAATAGCGCCCTACTTCGACGTTCAACATCGAAGTAGGGACGTGTAGACGATCCGCGTCCCGCAACATCGAAATAGCGGGGTCCTCCATGGCGGCCATCAGCTGGGGGGTTGAGAGATACTCTCTCTCCAGCCCTTGCAGGGCTCTGTGGTCACCGTGGGCAGCAGCCCTTAGCCCAGGGCTTCTGGCTGCTGCTGCTGCAGCTGGGGGTCCGTGCTGCATATACAGGGTCTGCAACTAGTTGTTGGCTCTGTGTATCTTGCACTGTTTAATGAAAGTGTGTCTGGGAGGGGCCCTTTAAGGGAGCGACTTGCTGTTGAGTCCGCCCCGTGACCCTGGCTGCGTCTACACGTGCACGCTACTTCGAAGTAGCGGCAGTAACTTCGAAATAGCGCCCGTCACGTCTACACGTGTTGAGCGCTATTTCGAAGTTGAAATCGACGTTAGGCGGCGAGACGTCGAAGTCGCTAACCCCATGAGCGGATGGGAATAGCGCCCTACTTCGACGTTCAACATCGAAGTAGGGACGTGTAGACGATCCGCGTCCCGCAACATCGAAATAGCGGGGTCCTCCATGGCGGCCATCAGCTGGGGGGTTGAGAGATACTCTCTCTCCAGCCCTTGCGGGGCTCTGTGGTCACCGTGGGCAGCAGCCCTTAGCCCAGGGCTTCTGGCTGCTGCTGCTGCAGCTGGGGGTCCGTGCTGCATATACAGGGTCTGCAACTAGTTGTTGGCTCTGTGTATCTTGCACTGTTTAATGAAAGTGTGTCTGGGAGGGGCCCTTTAAGGGAGCGGCTTGCTGTTGAGTCCGCCCCGTGACCCTGTCTGCAGCTGTGCCTGGCTCCCTTATTTCGATGTGTGCTACTTTGCCGTGTAGACGTTCCCTCGCTGTGCCTATTTCGATGTTGGGCTGAGCAACGTCGAAGTTGAACATCGACGTTGCCAGCCCTGGAGGACGTGTAGACGTTATTCATCGAAATAGACTATTTCGATGTCGCAACATCGAAATAAGCTATTTCGAAGTTGGGTGCACGTGTAGACGTAGCCCCTGTGTGCAGCTGTGCCTGGCTCCCTTATTTCGATGTGTGCTACTTTGGCGTGTAGACGTTCCCTCGCTGTGCCTATTTCGATGTTGGGCTGAGCAACGTCGAAGTTGAACATCGACGTTGCCAGCCCTGGAGGACGTGTAGACGTTATTCGTCGAAATAGCCTATTTCGATGTCTCAACATCGAAATAAGCTATTTCGAAGTTGGGTGCACGTGTAGACGTAGCCAAGTTCTGTTAAACTTTCTTCGTCGACAGTAACTTTTGTTGACAGATGTTTCCAGTGTGGACATAGCCATGAAGTCCCTCTGACTTCAATGAGACAACGCAGCTGCATGAAGTTTAGAATATGCATGTGTGTGTGCAGGATTTTGGCCTGATAAAACTGCTCTTTGTGTATATGCTTCTTCATTTAATTGTATAAATTGTTTTAGAAATACACAATAGCTAGTCATTTATAATCTGCTCTGTTTTACCAAGTACAGTTCTAAAATAATCATGTGATTCATGTGTCAATTTCTCACATTGCTATCTTACATGTAGCATAAGAATAATAAATTGGTACCCATCAAAAGGAAACTGTGATACCCTATGTCATTTATTCACTAATTTACTTGATATCACACATATAAGTACTACTATAGGCTGTTAAACTCATTTTCTCTCCGTTCAGATTTTGTCAGTGCAATATTGCTCCACCCCTCTCTCACACACTCCTACAATTGCACATCATTTAACAAAGTATTTTTACTCTTTATTTTATGAAAAAAAATACCCCTGCACAAATTTGTGGTGACACATTCACACCACAGAATAGTACCATAAATGATATTCGATGTTCTGCTAGTTTTCTATGTAGTGATATTATTGGAGTCCCAAAATCACTGAAATATTTTTTAAAAATAAAAAAAGCAGACTATTTGGAAAATGCAGTGGCAAAGGGAAGGCTTGGAGGGATATTTTGTCATGCACCATTAAATGACTCCCACAAAAGTGAAATACGTACTTGTTTGCAATACCAATGCATGGGATATATTCCACACTAATGACTTATGTGTTCCTAGGAAATTTACTTAGGTTTACGGTTATGAAGAAACATTTACTTTTATGAGCTATATTTTTACATAAATGCAGCAAAAATTTTATTAGACAAGAGTTAGAAAAATGTACAGGATTTCTAAGAGTAAAATTCTGATCCTATCAAAGGCAATAATGAAACTTTCATTGATTCCAGTGGGTCCAAGATTTCACAAATATGTAAATTCAAAAGTACATCTGGACTATGTCTCCACTGCAGAGTGTCAGGACTTATTTCCTGACAGAACCTCTGTTGAAAGAACACATCCACACCTAATAGAGTCTCCCCCTGTTGAAGCCATCTGTTGACGGAGCGCGGCCAGACAAACCAGCCTTCTGTCAACAGAACAGCCAACCAGAAGCTCTGCAAACAGGGCTGCCTGGTGAATCAGAAGTTGAGACCCCTGGGGCATATACACTATTGAGGCATTATGCCTCATACAGAAGTTGATCAACTCCCCTGAAAAAACTGCTGCATTCTGTTGACAGTTTGTTGACAGAACGCATTTATAGTGTGGATGCTCCATGAGTTTTGGCAACAAAACTGAGGTTTGTTGACAAAACTCTGTACCATAAACACGGCCCCGGTGAATAACAATACTGTCAGAATTATATACATCCCAGATAATAATAGATCACATTCTGTTGGCTCATCTGAGTTTCAGTATGAACTAAAAGAAAGACAGAACGCAACATGTACAAGAAGGAAGCCCAATCCTAACAGCTGATCATGAAACAGGAAATGACCTCAGAAGATGTTTGACTGCTGTCAAAAGATTACATGCTGAATATAGAATTAGTGTCAGGAAAGGAAAGAATGATAGCTGGGGTGTAAAATGAGGCAATATAGCTGACCAAAGTGGTGGTGTTAAGCATGCTAGATGGTGGAAGTACATTTTGAATGTGTTTGTAAAGTTCATTCCGTTACTAAACCATTGTACAACGTCTATTCAGAACACAGGCAAAGCATGAGAAAACCCAGAGAGCAAACTCAATATTTTAATCACATAAAACAAAACTTGAGGTCTCCTCCTGTTTACCATCATGAAAACCTTTTATCAGACAGGTGCTTATACACCATTTAGTGCTTGAATTTGTGTAGTTACTTGATGCAAAGCTGGAGTTTATTATGGAGTCAGAACTTTGGATATAAGGGTATGTATGCTAAGGGTATGAGTCTACAGATATAATATGTGCATTTTCTACTGTAATGAATAGATCTGTTCTATGGATAATGATCACAGCTTATCAAGGACTGGGAGAACATTCTGGTTCAATGGAATGAGAATGCAGATATGTAAGTACAGGCTTTTTCATGGTTTTCCTCCTATAGTGCTTATATACTTGAAAAATGTGATGAGAGTTTAACAAAGAAAATATGTAGACCCAGATCATTAACTTTGCAGACAGAGTGATCTCTTGGATGACCATCCTGGGCTCTATGCTTTGGGGGACCCCATGCTCTGGTGATGGAGCACCCACCAGCAGTTCACCTACCAGAACTTCCCCCTCCCCACAACATCCCCTGGCCAGCAGTGGGCCCTACCAAACAGTGTCTCATCTCTCCCTCTCAGCGCCTACCACTTGTCATTGGTCAGTTATTTTGTGGAGAAGGAGGGAAAAGGAGCAAGGGGGCACATCTGGGCAAGAAAGAGGTAGGGTAGGAGTAGGAAGAGGTGGGGAAGAAGAGGGATGGAGTGGGAAGAGGTGGGGTGAGGGCAGAGTGATGGTGGGAAAAGGTGGAATGGGGCTGCAGCCTTGGGGAAGAGGTAGTGCTAGGACCGGGGTTGAGCACAGCTGGGGGAAGCACCCCCCAACAGATTAGAAAATTGGTACCTATGTCCTCAGCCTTCAGGCCCCACTGGGGACAGCCCTGTGCAATGAAACATAAAGCAGACATATTATCTTAGTGTCCAGCTGGAGATTCTCTCAATGCTCTCTCAGAGGGTGGGAGTGTCCATGGCTCAAGCACAGAACACTCTGATGTTCTCCAGATGCCATAGCAGTCCTTAGAGGTCATTGTACATATCCAAAATATATAGTAGTACCGTTCAAACCAACGGCCAAACTGGTCCACAATTACACAGAAGATTGAAGAAGTGCAAAAATGGCATTTTGTTAGCCCCACCCACTCTCATTTCTGTGCATGGGATTGGAGCTCATATCTCATTTCATTACAATATACGATTCATTTTGCTCTCTCATTCTTGTTTATTTAAGAAGATTAGGTTTAAGTTATCAGTTATCCTGAAATTTCTGCAATTTAACCTGATTTGTTCAGGACACAGTTGATCCCTCATCTCTTTATCGTCCAGGGAGAAAAATGTTTCTATTTCCCACTCCCTGACCACCACCACCCACTGGAGCAATCAAAAGAACCAAATACAATGTAAAATTCATTCATACAAAGAAACAAAAATGTGGATTTTGTATGCAAATGTGATGGTTTGTTGCCCATGAATGTTGATGCTGAGGGTGGCTGCCATGAATGCAGGCCCCTAAAGCCAGACCTGGTCCCGGATCGGAAGAAAAAGTACAAGTGCCACAGAACTTTTTCATTGTCTTCACACCCTATGGGAAATATGACATAAATATGCTCCCTTGTGGATAATGGAACCCAGCTTGCCTCCTAAAACACAATTTTACTAAGATTTCTGTGATGCTTCAGTAGGTCTTTAAATAATTTAAATTTATCAGATTCCGTGTGACTGCACATTATTTTGTTGACATCAGAAATGTCTGTCTCCAATAGCATAATTATTTGGTGGAACCACATAGTGCTTCAAATGATGAACCACCAGAAGGCTTAATTGTTTAGAAACAAACATTTTGCTGTTGTACATATATTCTGAGTAAGTTTCTGTTCTGTTTTTAAGAGGGAAGAACAAAGAAAATATATGATCTATTATATCCAAGCACTATGCGAAAAGAATGTTAAGCTTGTAAATTCAGGAATTCCAACATTTGGAACTGTAGAATAAAGGTTGCCTATGCTTGTACTTGGGTATAATCACATCCTCTTTTTTGTTCAGGTCCTCTGCCTTATTCAATGCAGAGAAGGGCTGCTGCTCACTAAGTAAGCAGGTATCTAAACTTTTGTTTTCTCTTCTTTATTCCATATGTGCCTGGAGGACTTATTGTGTGTGTTTTTAAATCCTGCTCTGAAGACAAAATCATTGGTTTTCTCCTGGGTTGTATTTTTGGTGCTCACCAATAGATTATGTAAATTACTTCACACAGTTGAATAATTTTCCCTAACATGCCTGTTAAATATTATTTCCATATTACATATAGAAAACAGAGTTACCAATACATTAAGGCAGGTTGCTACTATTTATGTGGACTGCCACTAAAAGTCACATCTGATGGAGTGGGTTTTACTTAGAAAAGCTCATAACGTAATAAATGTGCTAGCTTCTGAAGTGACACAGGAGTGCTTGCTATTTGTGAAGCTATAGACTTACATGGCTACTCCTCTGATACTGTCACTAAAGGGATCTATTTTTGCAAGTGTGTTTCAAATTCTTTGTTGACATCACAGGAAAGTTGAAATTCAGGCATCTTGGGTTTCATCTGGGATCCGCTTGCTCAAATAGTCCCAAATCTCTCTATTCTTTCTGTTTCCTCCCTCCATACTCCAGTCTGATTCCTTCTGCCTGGTGCCTGCTTCCTTCTTTTACCTGTTTTGTGAACATGTGGAAGCATTCCTCTACATTGCTGAAGATACACTAACTAAGCATATGCAAATATTTCTTCAGATATAAAGTATATTTATAACCTTTGCAAAAGAATATTATAAAGCACAAAATGAAAACGAAGCAAAAGATTTCAAAACACTGTGTAATTTTGTTCAATATCTTGATGTTTTTGTCACAGGAACAAAAGGTACTTAAGAAGTGCACAATTTCACAGCATTAATTATATTTTTGAAAAACATTCTTAGCACAAAACTCTAGTTCCTGCCTTATTCTGGAACTGCATTGCTTTCTATGATTATTAAACATGTAACAGAATTATGATTTCTGTGTATGTAGTCTGATACCATTATCAGATCCATGTGGATCCTCACCACAGAGAGGTTGTGGTGACACTACCCCTCCCTTTTGGAAAGGGCATGTCAATGAGGGAGTTCAGAAAATGCTAAGGAGGTGCTGACATGAATATGCAGTGCCTCATTAGCATAATGGCAGCTGCACATGATTCAAAAGTACTGCTTTCGGAACGCACACTGCCCATGTAGCCAGGGGTCTTTCGAAAGGACCCTCTGACTTTGAAAGCTTCTTCCTAGTTGGTTTTAGGAAGAAGTGGTTCTCGAAGTCAGGGGGTCCTTTTGAAAGGTCCCCAAGTACATGGGCGGTGTGCATTCTGAAAGCAGCACTTTCGAATCATGTCCACCTGCCATTATGCTAATGAGGTACTGCATATTCAAGTCAGCACCTCCTTATCATCTTCTGCACTCCCTCATTAACGTGCCCCTTCCAAAAAGGAGGGGTAGTGTCACCACAGCCACAATGAATACCTATGCAAAAAGAAGGATCTGTATTTGGATCTAACTGATCACACCTACTTTTTTAAGTATGCCAACTTGGTTCATATGAGTCAAAACTATTTTTGCTGTTCTTTGTTAAATTTCAAGGTTAAAAATTCTGGACTTGTCTTTCATGACCAACACAATCAATGGAATACAATGGTTGGGAATGGTAGCTTTACTTTTTCCAAGAGCAAGGAAAGGAGCAGTAAGTGTTCATCAACTTAGGGTATAACTGTGGATAACTATTATGTGGATAGAGCATTTTGGTAGCAAAGAAAAAGGAAAGTAAAATACATTAAGCAGAGAAAGGCACAAAGCTTAACTAGGATAGGATTGTGATTCATTCCCTCCTGCTAAAGCATAAAAAGTTATTATTTATAATTCTTAGTTTTAAATACCACAAAAGAGGTAATCAAGTGGAACATTTGATAGAATAAATAATATATAAAAAAAATTAAAGGGATTACATGCACAGGGCAGATATGAGATCAAAATTTTCTCATGAAAGACAGACACATGACAAACGTGAGAACCCACAGCACCCACAATGGCATACAATGGCCTATACATGTTTCTTAGGTACACAAAGTGCAAATGAGAAAAATTAATAAAATTATGAACACAGAAGAACAGCCAATCATTGTCACTTATTAGTGCTTGCTATAAGACATATGGTTTTTGTGTTGATAAAAAGCCACCTGGGAGAATTTTTCATGCATAGATTAATCGATTACTTACATTATCGTATCAATCGGAAATATAGATATATTAGAAGAGCCCCAGAAAATCCAACTTTTTATCCATGTCTTTATTTATTTCCCCCTGAAAATTACATTCTCAGGGAAAAAGGAGAAAGCATACTGCTTATTGAATCAATAATATCAAAACATGCGCAATAGATTTATAGCGATAATGAAAGAAAAAACAGCAGCATTCTGCTGCCACGATTGGCTTCCATTTTCAGCTTTAGTGGCTTCGCAGCATCTATCTACATTGATGAAGATTGTTATAGAAAATTGGTGTATAAGAAAAAAGTAAATTTGAGAAAAAAGCGAAAAGGTTGTAAAATATGAAAAAGTAAAAATTAAAAGAAAAAAACAAGGGTGGGAAAGAAAAAGAGAAAAATAATTAATGCAATATTTATACAATGTTAAAGACAGTCACCCTTAAACACTCTAACATTAAAAAAATAAGTTGAAAATGCTGACAGGAGTTGTACTTTTTAAAATGAAAGATGAGTTCTTCTGAAGTTGTAAGAGTGACAAAACTGGATATGAAAATGTTTAATCCACAGAAGAAGCAGCGCCTCTATGGTAGACATACATATTTCCCTTCATTGCTTAGGAGGAACCACTTTCATGGGCATAAGGGATATTCACTCCCCTTGCTTCAGGACCTAATCCATCACAATAGATATGGACACTTGGGCTACATCTCCACTAGCATTCCTCTTCAAAATAGGCATGCAAATGAAGGAAATAAAAATGCAAACGAGGCATTGATTTACATATCTGGCACCTCATTTGCATATTCTTCTTTTAAAAGAGCTTATTTTGAAAGAACAAAAGCAGTGTAGATGTGGCTCTTTAGAAAGCAATCCCCATCTTCAAAAGAATCCTTCTTCCTTTTTTTTTTTTTTTTAGGAAGGATGGTTCCTTCAAAGATGGGGATTACTTTTGAAAGAGCCGTGTCTACACTGCTTTTCTTCTTTTGAAAGAAGCTCCTTTGAAATAATATGCAAATAAGGTGCCAGATATGTAAATATGTGCCTCATTTGCCTTTCAATTTACTTCACTTGCATGCCTCTTTCGAAAGAGGAATGCTAGTGTAGACGTAGCCTCTTTGTTTTAAGCATATGAACAGTCTTATTAAGCAAACCTGAATGTTTTGCTGAATTGTGTCCTCACTCCATCATCTCTATACTGAGCAGAGGTGATAGAGTATGAGGGAGAGAGGTTATGAATATTTCACAACAACTCAAATGAGCTAATTTATGTCTGGAAGAATGTTTGTGAAAACAGAAAGAGAAATTCATCTTTACTTAATATTTATAACCCTGAACATTTATGGTGGAGTGTTTGTCAAACACCCTAAATCAGCAAACAGTCAACCAACGTGAAACAAGCTTCCAGCATGAATTTCAAATAGTGGATACCTGAAGCAATAGTAAAGATCAACCCATAGACCGAAATGCTTTCACTTGCATCAATTGTTGAACAATTGTAAAACATGAATAAAACTCATAAAAGTGAAGTGTCTGTTCATAGTTTTCATTCATGCTCACAAAGAAAAGCTAAATAATTTGATTCTATAAATTATTCACCCAGCACTTATGTTCATACTACCACAAGAGTGTTTCCTTGTGCAGCTGGTCTTTGAATTGTGGGACACTTACTCACATGGAATTTGAGACTGTTGAACTCATTTCAAACAGGCCACTGAAGTAATACTGGATGCTGCAGCCTTTGAGACTAGTGGGAAAATACTCCACGTCCAATTGCCATCTCCTGAGACTTTTAATCATTGCAAATGCCATTTTTGAAGACCAATCAATGTAATGTGTGGATTTATGTGTACAGAGCCCATTGGTATTTATGACTATGGCAGTGATAACTGCAGCATAGTATGTCAAATATTTATTTTTCTGGCTTGTAAATGATGGTCCCAATTATGAAACTTTTGTCTTCTTAAACAAAATGTTTATATAGTTGAATTTACACAACTGCACATTCAGATTTCTGGAAAAACATGGTGGAACAGCTATCAATATGGGATTATGGATACTGACCAAAATAAGAAGGGTAGGCAGATTTATAGAAAATGGTTCAATTGTAAAGAATCTGGTCTAGAGATAGCAATGGTACAGGATGCATTAAATTCAACTGACTTAAAGATGTGAATTTTTAAGACTGGTAATTGTGATAGTAGGAGGGAACCAAAAGAGCTAAGTATAGTCTAAATCATACTATGTAAGTTCTTTCTTATAATTACCAATGTCATAATTTAAATGACAGTAGCACCCAAAGGCTAATGGAGTAACATTATCCAAGGTACTGGACAAACACATTCTAGATGATAGCCCCTGCTGTGAAGAGTTTGTAGTCTACAAAGACAGAGGGTGGGAGACTATTATTCCTCACTGTGCCCTTTTCCAGATGTGTCACAGAGGCACAGGAAGTTTACAGAACTTGCCCATGGTCACACAGGACATCTGTGAGAGAGCCAGTGCTTGAACCTGCATGAAGTGTTTTCAGTACACCTTAAACTTGGTTGACAACATTAATAACCTTGCTTTCATATGTATATGACTTTTGTAGAAACAATGGACTTCCTTCAAATTGTCATACAATCAAAAACCCAATACCATGAGAACTCTTGAATAATGAGTTGAAAGAACATAATATGATCAAACTAGTCATTTACTGGGAGTATGTACAGTGGGTCTACAGAATTTTATTTTTCATAGAAAATATTCTTCTCAGGAGTCATGACTATCAGCCTTTTTAAAAGCAACATTTTGCTTTAGGAAATATTGAATAAATCAACATGGAGAGAAACTTTTTTTCCTTGAGTGATGTGGAAGTTAGTGTGCTAAGATTTTAATACATAATAATATCTTTGTCATCATACCTGATTTATGACAGCTCTTTCAGACACACATTTTCATAAGAAACATGCTTAAAATTGTCATCTCTAATTTGACAGAGTAGTGGACTTTTAAAATTGGAAAGCAACATGCTATCCATTACATTTAATGTGACAGCTACCTTATGTCAATTAATGTATGGTTTATGTAAATTATGGTTAAGCATTTCAATGTTCTGCTATGCTTAATAATCCTATTTTATTGAAATAATTTTTAAGAATTGTACCATTTACATGGAAAAATGTGGACATTATTATGCATAGTTTTGGTTACAGTGGAAGTTTTGTGTATAGTAATTGAGGTGATACTACTACTAGTGATATCACTCTGTGGAATCAGTCATCACTAGCAGCAGGGGAACATAAGCCACCCCAATCCACGGCATTCTGACCAAGTATCATGCTTGGGCACTAAAGAGGAGGCATCTACTACCTGTGGTCTGGCTAACACACTCCTCTGTCTCTTCCTACCGCTCTGTCACTCCTTGGGGTGTGTGAGAGCCTGCAATTGTCCCGTGCAAAAGAAGGCCCATTGGCCTCTGCAGGCTGGAGAAATCCAAGTTTCATGATGCAGTCGTCCTTTTGGGGATACTCTCCTGGTATAATCCCTCCATAGCAGTGAGCATATGTCTGTATCTCTTTAGACACTACACTGCTATACTGAATAGACTCCCTTTTAAACCCCTTCCATGTGGAGAATCCCCAGCAGGCCTGCCAAGGTGGGTCTTCTTGGGCCCACAGCTGTTCCAATTCCACTCTCTCCTTTGTGGGGTCTGTCTGCCCCAGAGTGCTCTCCCCTTAAATTCAGTTTTGGGGTGTCCAAGTCCAACACTTGGGCTTTGTCTACACTATAGACATCTTTCGAAAGAAGCCATTCTGGAAGATCTCTTCCAAAAGAGCTTCTTTTGAAAGATAGCATCCAGACACATAAAAACGGATCAAAAAATTGATCCACTCTTTTGATAGAGAGTGTCCTCACGGCCCCTGCTTTTCGAAAAAACGGGCCAGGGATTGAAAGAAAAGGGCCTGCAGAGCATCTACACGTTTCCTTTCAAAAGAAGCTTTCAAAAGGGGGCACTCTTCCTGAAACAGGAAGGCAAGAGTGATTTCCAAAGGAGCACCACATGCTTTTGATTTACTTTAGAAAAAAACACTTTTTTGTGTGTAGGTGCTCTGTGGGATCTTGTGAAAGAGCCCCTAGTTCTGAAAAATCTTCCAAAAGAACTTGCTGGTGTACATACAGCCTTGCAGTCCCCCACCTCAAGAAAAGAAATCTACATTTTGATGTTTATCCCCAAGCCTCTGGTCTACGTGGAAGATATAAGGCCAAATACCATTTCATAATCCATCAGTTAGGTATTTTTCATGGAATTTAGCCACAGGAGGGATGCATGGTTAGTTATCAACAGGAGAATGTTTCCCAGTAGGTAGAATTGCAATACCTATATGGCCCATTTCAGCAAGAAGGTCTCTTTTTCTATGTCTATAGGCCTACTCTCTGAAAAAAAAAGTAGATTCTAGCTGGAATAGAGGATTGCATATTCTTCAACATCCAAATCTTAGTACTGTATTGCCATTAACCCAATGACCTAAGCATCTATGAACCATCATATGAAGCCAGGGTGGAAGAGAGATGGTGGTTCTTTGCTTATAAGTTTTTTCTTTGCTAAGGAGTTTTTTCCAAGGTCCTGAAAGCTACATCACAGACTTTCGCTCAGACAATATTCTTGTGGCTTGAGTGCTTCACTAAAACAGTGAGGGGAGCAGCTACTGTTATAAAAACTGGGTATGTGTCATCTATGGAACCTTGCCAGATCCCAAAATTTTCTAGACTGTCTGTAACTTGCAAGTTTAAAGTCTAAGCTTGTGCATTCTGATGGGGCAAGGTACATTATTACAGGAAATCCAAACCGATTTTTGCTGGGTTTGAGGCCAGCTTTCTCATGGGCTTGTAGGGTAACCGATATGCATTTGAAGCATTTCTTCCATTCATAACTATGATGACTGTATTGTACATGTAGGCTACCATGTGTGGGCCATGTGGTTGCAGGACTAATTCCATCCGCCATTGGAAGGTGGCCATTGAATCATAAGGCCAAAGGAAATGGTATTAAGATGATACAATTAGCCAAAAGGACTTGTGAAGGCCATTTTCTCTTGAGATCTATTGACTAGTCGGATCTGCCAGTAGTCTTTGGTCCAACCCACCATTAAGATGTATTTTGTGTCTTGCAGTCACTCCAACAATTTTTCATCTGAAGGTATGGATTATGCATGAAATAGGGTTATCAATGACACTCTTCAAAAGTTAATACAAAACAGAGCAGCATCACCCAACATGGGCACCATGCCATTGGGATTCAGCCCCTGCTGTGAGATTCATCTACCATTCAGAGGTGCAACACCACTGGCAATTCATGACATATGACATCCCACCATCTTTCTGAGCAAGGGCACTGATTATGGTGGAGCTGAGTTCCATTGTGATTTGGTTATAAATCATGCGGGTTTGTCCGCTTTTTGACAAGAACAAAGAAAGGAAATATAGGCCATGTGGAGTATTTGAATACACTGGGCCAGAGCCCTTCCGCAAAAGGGAATCATATCTGAGACGTGCAGTAATAAAGCCTATGGATGCAGCTCTCAGCTCTAGCTCGGGGGAAGGGTGTTATGAAGAATCTCTTGAAGCCCTGACAAGCCTTCAGATGTTTTTGGGGGGTTAATGTGAATCTATTTCTTCTTTATGGGTTGCCAGATCTCATAATCCACTGCATATCATCTGTAAAAGCTCTTGCCATGTAGCCATTAATTTTGATTTTGAGCTAGGCTGCAACAGCAGATATTGGTGTTTTTTCATTATTTCTCCCTTGTTTTTTTCATTACTATAAACTTCCCATAGTTAACACTCTCACGAGTCACTGTATGGAAATAATTTATTCTAATTTATTTGGTAATGATGTGAAAGTCTTTTTTGACATTTTTTTTAGCAAATGTTGTATTTTGTCTGGCTGTAACTGTGGCCAATGGTAATAATGTAAGGTTGTAAATTTTATCTCTCTGGAGTCAAATCAGCTGGTCTTTTGTCAAAGTACATTAGGCTGTTTCTACACATGCAACTTTCTCCAAAAGTGGCATGCTACTAAACAGCCCAACATATGCTAATGAGGTGCATATGTAAATTCACAATGCCTCATTAGCGTAAGGTCACGTGATTTGGAGTCCAGAAGACAGTCTTCCAGACTCCAAAAAGGCGTGTAGCAGTGAGGCCCCTGGGGGGTCGTCCGGAAGGAGGACTTCCTTCCTGAAGACCCCCCCCACACCTTTAACGGGCTGACACCAAACACTGTGCTCCACTTAAACAAACTTTTAATAGAACATTAACAGTTTGACACCTGGGACCAAAATATATATCAGCAAACATAATTAGAGGCTCCTTAAAATCCAACTTTTTATAATATAAAGACTATGTCTACACTAGCCCAAAACTTCGAAATGGCCATGCAAATGACCATTTTGAAGTTTACTAATGAAGCACTGAAATACATATTCAGCGCCTCATTAGAATGCCGGCAGCCACCACATTTCGAAATTGACGCAGCTCGCTACCACGCAACTCATCCAGATGGGGCTCCTTTTCGAAAGGACCCCAGAAACTTTGAAATCCCCTTATTCCTATCTGCTGTTAGGAATAAGGGGATTTCGAAGTTGCCGGGGTCCTTTCGAAAAGGAGCCCTGTCTGCATGAGCTGTGCGGCGGCGAGCCGCATCAATTTCAAAGTGCGGCAGCTGCCGGCATTCTAATGAGGTGTTGAATATGCATTTCAGCACTTCATTAGTAAACATTGAAATGATCATTTGCATGGCCTTTTCAAAGTTTTGGGCTAGTGTGGACACAGCCTAAGAGAGATTTTATTTGCTGTCAAAAGATCTGCCCATGTGAGTATCTGTTGGCCTAAACTCAATGGTTGGTGCGTTTTTGTCCTTCAAAAGATGATTGTACTCTTTCTGAAAAAATATATTTCCACGCAAAATAATTCCCTTAAATCAAAAATACTAGAGCACTTTTAGTGGAGATATAAGCTGTGTCTACACGTGCATACTACTTCGAAGTAGCGGCACTAACTTCGAAATAGCGCCCGTCGTGGCTACACGCATCGGGCACTATTTCGAAGTTAACTTCGACATTAGGCAGCGAGACGTCGAAGTCGCTAACCTCATGAGGGGATCGGAATAGCGCCCTACTTCGACGTTCAACGTCGAAGTAGGGACCGTGTAGACGATCCGCGTCCCGCAACGTCAAAATTGTGGGGTCCTCCATGGCAGCCATCAGCTGGGGGGTTGAGAGACGCTGTCTCTCCAGCCCGTGCGGGGCTCTATGGTCACCGTGTGCAGCAGCCCTTAGCCCAGGGCTTCTGGCTGCTGCTGCTGCAGCAGGGGATTCATGCTGCATGCACAGGGTCTGCAACTCGTTGACGGCTCTGTGTATCTTGTGCTGTTTAGTGCAAGTGTGTCTGGGAGGGGCCCTTTAAGGGAGTAGCTGGCTGTTGAGTCCGCCGTGTGACCCTGTCTGCAGCTGTGCCTGGCACCCTTATTTCGATGTGTGCTACTGTGGCGTGTAGATGTTCCCTCGCTGCGCCTATTTCGATGTGGTGCTGCGCAACGTCAATGTTGAACATCGACGTTGCCAGCCCTGGAGGACGTGTAGACGTTATTCATCGAAATAGGCTACTTCGATGTAGGCTTCACGTGTAGACGTATAGTCTTGCAACTATTACTTACAGCTGCTAGTGAGGACTCTCAATACTAGCTATTGCTGCCACTGAGAGCTTTTCCAGTTTAGTTCCAGGAGAAGGGACCAGTGGCGCCAGCCCACAACCTCACAAAAAAATAAAAACCTGCTAAGTTTTTAAAAACCTATAACTTTATTTTTACTACTGAAACATACATTTCCACAGAAACAAGAAACAAGAATAAGAACTGGTAGTCAGCAGCTAACATTGACACTATTTCTTAGTTGAATGTATTGCTTAAAAAGTGGCCTGTTTCTAAAAAACAGTATAACTCAATTCACATGGTCTCCTTCTTGAATGTGTCTTGAATGATATGTGCTCACCATTGATTAAAGTAAAAATGTTACTACTTTTTGGTTTCTGGCAGCATTGAAGAGACAACACCATTCACGAACACTGCACTGGATTCTGTTCCTTCACCTTCAATATTTGAAGAATTGTTCCATGATATCTGGCTATTTGACCTATAATTTACTCAGATCTGAACCCAAAGTAGGGCAATGCATTTCTATGTAGATCGCTGAGCACAAAATTGAAAGAAAAAGTGGCTTGATGAATATATGTAACTGCAACTGAAATAAGGATGTAATATGGTTTTAACTGAAACAGATTAATGACAGGAGCTGAGAACCTAGAAGGCTGATTGGGCAGGAGGATAACTAATTCAGGCAGACAGCACTGGTGAGTGGAAATCCTCCCATGAATACTCTTTACTTACTTGGCAAAACCCCCAAAAGATATGTTAAAAAATAAAGAAAACAAAATCAACAACAACCTACCATTTTTTGTATTGTGAATGCTTTCTTGCCCTCCCCCCATAAAATCACTTTGCTGAGTATGTTGAACTCCTGCATGACATTACACTTGTTGCTTTTTGTCTCTTTGGCTGTGTCTGCACTAGCCCAAATCTTCAAAATAGTCATGCAAATGGCCATTTCGAAGATTACTAATGAGGCATTGAAATGCATATTCAGTGCCTCATTAGCATGCTGCCGGTCATGGCTCTTTGAAATTGCTGCATTTTGCTGCCACGCGGCTTGTCCGGATGGGGTTCCTTTTCAAGAGGACCCTGCCAACTTCGAAATCCCCTTATTGCTATCAGTAGATAGAAATAAGGGAACTCTGAAGTTGGCGGGGTCCTTTCAAAAAGGAACCCCATCTGGATGAGCTGTGAAGCAGTGAAACATGGAAATTTCGAAGAGACGCAGCTGGCAGCATGCTAATGAGGTTCTGAATATTCATTTCAGTGCCTCATTAGTAATCTTTGAAATGGACATTTGCATGGCCATTTTGAAGATTTGGGTTATTGCAGACGTAGCCTTTGTGTTAAACTGAAGGAGCAATTTAAAATATGTTAGAAATGTGGAAAGAAGTCTTTCATAGACATGAGAAGTTCCCAGGATTGTCACCATCCAGTTTGAAAATGATTATTATTTCTGTGACATGCTAATCAGTGAAGCCAGCAAAGTGCCTAAACAAATGTCTTGGACACAGGCGGAAAAAAGGGGCCATTATATTTATATGGACTTCACTCTTCCTTACTCAGTTAATCTTAACAAACAAACAAACAAACAAACAAACAAACAAACAAACAAACAAACAAACAAACCCACAATCTTGTTGCCTTTATATAAAAATGCATTGAAATACATTCCCTCGGAGATGAAACGTTAGATCTCATAAAGCTGTCATTTCTAGTCAATACTGATGATATAAAGTATTGGTTTAGTATGATGAACACTGACATCTTTGCTGCTATTGGGCATAGGGGAAAATCAAAGAAAATATCATGTATTAAACAGATCGCCCATCTTTGCTCATCACTAAATAACTTTGGTCAGAAGGAGTGAAGGTGCTTTAGCACAACTGACAGCCATTTGTACAAAAGCGTAAGCAAAAAGCTCAACTGTGGCAGCAAAGGTCACTCTGTAGAAACCACACAGAGATTTTGACTGTTCAAGGGCTGTTAATACAATACACTGCAACTGGGGTCAGCACTTAAAATAAAAATGTCTCATGAAACCCATATAGTAAAATATGTGATACAAGAGAAAAAAAACTGCCAGTTTTCTTTGTCTTAGATGTGAGTAGATCCACTAAAATTAAGGAGATCAGTCATCTCTTTAAAGTTAAAGATGCATGCAAGTTAGTACAGGGGTCCGGATCGAAATTTCAAAATTTTTCCTCACTATTATTGTGAAAGAGATTAAGAACAAAAGCAAAACAAAATACACACATCGTACATGGTAGGTAACTAAGTAACATATCCTGGAGGATGGGTTCGCAGACAGCTACTGTGAATACCATGGAGATTTTGAGTATTTTCTGGCAAAACATTCAGATCATTTAGAAAAAGCTTCCACAGAATTCCTATAGGATGTTAATTTCACACCCACTTTAGGCTTTGCAAAAGTAGTTGTCAAGGAAACTAATTAGTTACACAATCATAATTGCAAAAATTACCCATATCAAAGGGACTGTATGCTACATGTTCAAATAGTCTGACTTCTCCTTTATGCTAGTAAGGTTTATGTGAGAGCACTGTTAAGAAATCCCCTAAGCTACACAGTTGCAAAAGCATGTGTAGAAAATGAAAAATGTTCCATCTCCATTTAGATGGTTTACCTGAACTCCCTTCTATCCACAAAGTATAAAGCTTTGCTATTACTCATACAGGCATTTTGTATGTCAGTTATTGCAACGATATATGATATTAAACAATCATAAATGGGTAAGATTAGGTTTCATTAGCTATATTTGTATATAAGAAGCATTTAAGGTGAAACTTTCATATTGGTAAATTACTCAAATTACATCACAGGTATAAGGTTTGACTTTTCTCTATTTTTCACAAGGTTCTGTTACATTTTTGGTTCGCAAGTGTTTTTTGGTTTGTTTTTTGTTTTCTCCAAGAGGAAAGAAAGACCACAAGGGACTACTTTATCATCTAATCTGACCTTCTGCATAAGACAGGCCATAGAACTTCCCTAAAATAATTGCTAAGAGAAGAGGTGGATTTTTTTTTTTACACCACATCTCCATTTTAGTCATGAGGTAAAATCATACTGTTGAACTGTGATCCTCAGTGCTTCTGTGGCCAACAGAAGAATACCATAAGGCAGCCCCTTTCACTGCAGGATCAAACATAAGGAGATTGCATTGTGAGGGAGTTGAGCCCTTGTCAAGACCCAAACAAGTGTTTCCTGACTTACACCTACCCTGGTCAAAGTCAACACCCTTCTTACATTAGGGCTTGATTTGATCTGAATTACCTTTACTATGTTATGTGCCTTGCATCTCAATTATATATGAATCAGGAAATTTCACTTTTAATATCAACTAATAGTACGGGGAAAGCAGAGGCTAAGACACTTCTCTTGAAAAAAAAAATATATATATATTTAAACAAACAAAACAAAACAAAACAAAAAACTCTAGCAATGTAGTGGTTTGACTGGCTACTGAAAAAAACAATTAGATAACAGGAGGGAAAACAAACAACTGGTTCATTATTTGTAACATTTCCAGTGATACAAGTATGTAGCTCATTTGGAGTCAGTGCTACATTAGTGAAACCAATGCTGTTAATATGGTAAGACACCATATGAAATGCAGGAATTTATACGGTATTACTTCTCTCCCTTCTTCTGTTGCTTTGCAATATATTTGGAAATTATTTTTTTTTATTTTAGTGTAATATATTACCTGTGAAAATTACAGAACACATAAAACCTCTGTGACAATAAGACACTGCAAAGGGTTTTAAATTTTGGTGTCACTGCTAGTTATTTCATTTTGATCTTATTATCAAATATAACAGTTCAAAATCTGGACTAAAACCTTCAAAACCCAAATTTTTTAAATCAAGGTGTGTTTGATTTATAGCAGATCACAAAATATCTACAACTCCTAAAAACTAATTTGTCTATTGCATAAAATAAATGAATATATTTGGACTGTTATGAAAAATGGTGGATGAGAATTGACAAGTTGTATCTCAAATTTCAGTTTGCAATCATTGTAAAAGGTTAAATTTTTACCCTCAAAGAGTGAATAACTGAAACACTGTTAGTCTTGCATGGCTGCATAATTTTGCTTTTTAAACTGTTAACACCAAATTATGTAGGCACTTAAACACATGAGCAACTTTATTTATAGGAGCAGTGACACTGGCAGAGTTGGACCCTTAGAACTTTATAAACTAAGTACCTTAAGGATGAATTAAAGAGATTAAATCAAAACAACCCCATTTAAAGGCGTGATTTTGTAAGGTGCTGAGTATGCAACTTGCTCAAGCAAAACTCTTAATCCCATGCTTAATTTAAAGCATGAGTAGTCCCATTGATTTGGACTGATTCCCAGGATCCCAATACATGAATTGGTTTACATCAGGGAACATAAACCATTAAAAATAAAACGTGCAAAGGTACAGCAATTGCCTGTCTGAATAACAACAATCTCTCTTATTAACTGCTGATAACTGAGTTTGGGATGCTGTGTTTCTTCTGCAATTAGAGATGACTTCAATAATAGCTATAGCAGCAATAGGAAAAGTGCTGTGACTGAGAGGCCTTTGGGGCCGAGATTGTCTTTCCACTGTGCAGGTAAATGCATAGCATAATGGTATCCTATTCCAGTTTAGGGGTTATAAATTCGATCTTTGCTGATAATAAAGACTCCTGCGACCTCAAATCCAGTCAGTTTAAAAGATTTTCTGTTGCCAATAAGCTTAAGTCTAGAGACTGCAACAAGAACTAAAAACCTCACATATTCATTGCTATCAACAGAAAACAACCAGGTCAATATGAAGCTACATTTTAAAATTAACTTACCAGTAATAATGTTGGGCTTTGGTGGCATGCTGAACTCATACAACGTTGGTTCGGAATAACCCAGTCTATTGGCAGCGGTAATTTGTACTTCATAACCCATGGTCCATTGCAGATGCTCTAAGATTATGTGGTCTCTACTACCCTGTACTCTTTTCTCTAGCCAGTGGTCTTCCTTATCTTTCTGTAAAGATGCAAACATTAGTTTAAGTAATCACAAATTAAGAGACTAAGGCCAAACTTTTTCAGGTTGCATAACCTAAATTAAGCCCTATATATAGAACTCTTTTTTTCAAAGGCTGTGAGCTCTCACAGTCCATTTTGCTTTCCAAGTGAGGTGTGTAATCAGCTCCTCTGAAATTAGGACACTTTTCAATTTGGCTCTTCACTATGCATTTAGGAACTTATTATCAGGTGCCTGTGTTTGAAAATTTGTTCTAAAATTGTATTCTGGTCAAGTACTGATGTTCATTTCGAAGTACAGGAGAACCATGATTTGTATGTTATTGAAGGGGTAAAAGACTGCTTAATTTAGCATAAATGAAGTTTCAATTATTTTATTATAATCAGTGGTTTTTAAAAGAAAATCCTCAATATAAACTAAGTTGACCAGTTACTGAATGCAATACATAAATGTTCATAAAACCAGATTTGTGACTGCATGGCTACGTCTACACGTGCGGCCAACATCGAAATAGCTTATTTCGATGTTGCGACATCGCAATAGTCTATTTCGATGAATAACGTCTACACGTCCTCCAGGGCCAGCAACGTCGATGTTCAACTTCGACGTTGCTCAGCCCAACATCGAAATAGGCGCAGCGAGGGAATGTCTACACGTCAAAGTAGCACACATCGAAATAGGGATGCCAGGCACAGCTGCAGACAGGGTCCCAGGGCGGACTCAACAGCAAGCCGCTCCCTTAAAGGGCCCCTCCCAGACACAGTTGCACTAAACAACACAAGATACACAGAGCTGACAACTGGTTGCAGACCCTGTGCCTGCAGCATAGATCCCCAGCTGCCGCAGAAGCAGCCAGAAGCCCTGGGCTAAGGGCTGCTGCCCACGGTGACCATAGAGCCCCGCAGGGGCTGGAGAGAGAGCATCTCTCAACCCCCCAGCTGATGGCCGCCATGGAGGACCCGGCAATTTCGACGTTGCGGGACGCGGATCGTCTACACGGTCCCTACTTCGATGTTGAACGTCGAAGTAGGGCGCTATTCCTATCTCCTCATGAGGTTAGCGACTTCGACGTCTCGCCGCCTAACGTTGAAGTTAACTTCGAAATAGCGCCCGACGCGTGTAGACGCGACGGGCGCTATTTCGAAGTTGGTGCCGCTACTTCGAAGTAGCGTGCACGTGTAGACGCAGCTCATATGTCCTTAGCTTCAGTGCAGAATTCCAAGCAATGATGGAAATTCAGTGGTCCTTCATTAACACTCAAGCAAATAGCATGTCCCACTCAGGTAGGCTATGAAGTAATTTACAGAACAATTTGTAGGGTCTATAATTTCATGTACAGTATATTTTACAGTATTTTAATTCATACTTTCTATGGTTACTAACTTTGACACTAAGCATCTAATTTAATACGTGTAATTAAATAATCTGTGCAAATCTGTCTTATTTTAATTGAAACTTAAATAAAACATGTAGGTAAGGAGCTCAACAGCAAAAGTAACAAAAGTTATTTGATAGAGATATTACATTTCAAAGATGATATATAAAATAGTCTTTTAGCAGCTTAAGTTACACAGTTAAAATCATAAAAAATAAATATGTAAACATATTGAAATGGGACATACTTTAGGCAGCACAACAAATGCTGCCCGCAGTTATAAGCCAGTGAAGCTGAGGATAGAAATGGTATGCAAAGAGACTGAGACTGAAAACAAAGAGTTGGGTGGGATGAGTGGGATCCAATGAAGAGCACAGTATAGTGGCAGAAGACAGTGAGGTTGGGAGATCTCTGCACTGTGTGTTGGGAGAGTGATCAGATGAGCAGATTGGGGAGTCTGACTATTGGGTCTGCCTGGACAAAAAGAATAGGACAAAGAGCGGGAGAAGGATATTAAGATGACACATTTAGGGAAAGAGACTAGGAGGAGGAGTAAGAATGGACAAAAGATTAGAACCCAGACAGGGAGCCCAGATATGGGTCAGGATTATTTACAGAAGGTGATTGGGATTTGGAGAAAGATGGTATTGGACGGGTAGTGGCATAATGGTTCACATTTGGGGAAATAAGGGGCAGAAGGGTCTGCATTCAGTAAAGAGCTTAAATAGAACCTAACTTTCCTGAATCCCAGGATATCAACTAATTGCTGTTAAACCAAGTGCAACATATATGTAGTAGTAGGCATCCTTCAGTCTGCATAGACTATGGATCGCGCCCTTTAAAGTTTCAATTGAGGACTTCATTTACAGCATCTATTGTGACTATAAAGACCCACATGAGAGTAACAGTCCTTGCTGCATCTCTTGCAGATGTAGTGGGTGTCTGGCAAGTCCTTATTGTGCTTTCTGTGTGCTCGCTTCTCCTCTGCTAGCTGTCTGATCTTCAACTTGCCCTTCTGAAGGCCCTTGTGTAACCCCTGCCTCCATCTGCTGCGGTCGTCTGCTAGATCTTCCCAGTTGTCCAGCTCGATGTCTACCTCTCTGAGGTCTCTCTTGCAGACATCTTTGTAGCGCAACTGGGGGTGTCTGGGAGGTCTTTTGCCAGAGGCTAGCTCACCATACAAGATGTCTTTTGGAATCCTTCCATCGTTCATCCTGTGGACGTGGCCAAGCCAGAGGAGTCGACGCTGCCTGAGGAGGGTGTGCATGGCTGGGATTCCAGCTTGCTCAAGGACGGCAGTGTTGGTCACTCTGTCCTCCCATGATATTCCAAGGATGCGCCTGAGGCAGCCTCTTTTCCTGGCGGGCATACAGGGTCCAAGTCTCGCTGCCATAAAGGAGGGTGCTGAGGATGCAGGCTCTGTAGACTTGCATTTTGGTGTGAGTGTACAGCTTGTTGTTATTCCACATTCTCTTGCTGAGTCTGGACAGAGTTGTGGCCGCTTTTCTGATCCTCCTATTTAATGGATGATCCACCTAGAGACTGGCAAGTCACTGTAGCTATTATTTATTCCATTAGAAAAGCAGAAAGGAGGTGTTTGTTTGGTGGCTCTAAAGGTTCCAACTCTGCCAATGAATGATGTGAAAATCAGTCTGACACACTGAGTTGGAATTTCTGGTTTGTTTTTGTTTTTTGTGGTTGTTGTAAGAAGAAATAAGAAATTACACCCAATAAACTATGTTAAAAGAATGTTAAGATTGCAAAGTTAAGGACCAAACAGGTATGTGAATGAAACACTTTTGCAAATCAGACACTAGGGCCTCAAACTGAGTGCCCAGAAAACACATTTAGCTACCACCTATGAAAAGTTTTGTTTAAGAGACTTGCCTAGCATCACACAGAAGTGCTGCAGCAGAGACAGAGACAGAGACAGAGACAGAATCCAGTTCTTAGAGCTGCATTCAACTTCCTTACCATAACACCATCCCCTGCCTCATTCACTCCACATCTTGCAATTTCATTTTTTGTGAGAGAGAAGTCTTACAGGCAACAGCCTCTTTCACTACAGAATACTCCTCCATACCTAGAACAGTTCCATCATGTGAACTGAATGAGGCTGGGGTCTTGTGGAAAAATAGCATGCAATTATGTATTTAAAGACTGTAAAATAATGTGTGCAACAATGGGGCTGAATTAAGAGTTACAGGAAATCTTAATTCTCAAATTTCCTGCCTTTTGGGTGTTTGACTTTGTAACCTTTACATTTTTAACATAGTTTTTGGATGTAATATATAATGACATTTTGGTACTACACTACAGCGATCTTTCAAAAGAAGTTCTTCTGGAAGACCTCTTATGAAAAAGCTTCTTTCGAAAGAGCATGCCCACACACACACATACAAAACAAAAAACAGATAAAAAATTGATCTGCTCTTTCGATAAAGCGCATCCACACAGCCCCTGCTCTTTTGAAAGAACAGGCCAGGGATCGAAAAATCCAGTGCCGTGAAGACTGCTGTTTCAAAAAGAGAGCCTCCAGGCCACCTACATACTTTTTTTTTTCCTGAAAGAATCTTTTGGAAAAAGGTGCTCTTCATCATTTGAGAGATGAAGAGGGCTGATAGAAAAAGTGCTGTGTTCTTTCAATTTCAGATGAAAAGAGTGCATTTTGGATGTAGATGCTCCATGAGTTCTTTCCAAAAAGGCATATTTTTTCAATAGAACTCACTAGTGTAGACACAGCCATAGTGTGTAGCTATAGAGATTGCAACATATTACACTTGTATGTGAGGGTTTTTGTTTTGTTTGTTTGCTTGTTTGTTTGTACAAATACATCTGTGAGAGCTGAAGTTCTTTTTCCTAAAATCTATGTCTGTGCTCTATGATAATACAATCCATGTTCTTTGGACTCCATTTTAAGATTGAGTAAGTACATGAATACCTAAAAGGCCCAAAGTCCAAATCCTATCTCTATACTCTAAAGCCCAGACAGCAACAGAAACCCAGATATAAGGGTATTGGGATGGCAAGAACAGATTAAGTGAGGTTAATCAACTTGATAAGCTGCAACTGAGGAAGAACCAGGGATTTCAAGGCTGACTGAAAGTTGAAGCGAGCTGAGGAGACAGGGCTGGGTACAAAGCCAGGAAACTGTCAGCAGAAAGGGGCTACAAGGGGAAGTTGACTGCAACAGTTGACTGAGAGTAAAGAAGTGTGTTTCAGTTACAGAGTTCAGTAGTTTGCATTTACTTGTGAGATGAAGAAGTTTTGCTAGCAAACTCAGAGGAGGTCCAGAATATCAAGAAGGAAGCAGCAAGGAGTCCAGGAAAAGAGCAGATAGAGCTAACATACTGTACTTCCTAGACAAAAGGTCCCTGAAGTGAAACAAAGAGTAATGGGCTGGACCAGATTCCCCTGTCAGACACTGGAAAAATGGCAATGGACATGACCTTAGATTGGAAGGCCAACTGAATGACAGTTGAGTTGCTGACCCAATGGGACTTTGCAACCCTGAAAGGGGAGGATTTACAATCACTCGGCTGGAGGACTGAGTCAAGGGCTATGTCTGCACTATAGAGATCTGTTGACAAAAGTTATTGTCAGAAGAGATCTTCCAGAAAAACTTCTGTTGACTGATCACATCCATGCACAAAAGTGGATGGAAAGAGCAATCCTCTCTGTTGACAGAGAGCGGCTAGACTGCCTGGCCGCTCTCTCGACAGAGCGACCAACTGGAAGCTCAGCAAACAGGGCTGCCCAGTGAACCAAAAGCCCTTGTCTGTCAAGGGCCCCCTGGAGCATCCACACTTCTTGTTTTGCAAACAGAAACAGTCAACAAAGGCCTTATTCCTCATCCCACAGGACTAATTGGGAGTAAGGGAATGTTGAAGTGGGGTTCTTATTTCAAAGCCGCCCACATCTACACTGCCAGTCTGCATTTCCAAGTCTGCACTTCGAAATTCATGTGACCACCATTATACTAATGAATATGCATGTGAGAGCCTCACTAGCCTGCTTCAAACTGCCTCATTACCATGCCCCCTCCAACTGGAGTTGAATATAGAACCAGCCATAGTCACAAGGTGGCACCATAGTTGTAAGTGTATCATGTGTGAGACATATTCTTTCCAAAAGAAGAAATCCAAGGACTGAACTGAAGGAAAAGATTGTGTGGGTAAGATTTAGCAGTAAGTCACTAATGCAAATTGGTAACAATTAGAATAAACAAAAATTGAGAGAATGAGTGTCTGGGATTCCCTCAAGCTTTTCTAACTCATCTTTTTCTAAACACAGATAACACCTGTCTTCAGAGCCCACCAGTGGCATCTTAGGTAAACAGAGAAATAGGTGTTGAAGGAATCTGTTGTTCTATCACAGACACCTCATATGAATTTTCCTGAGTCCTTTACTCAGGATATTACTGATCAATATACTCAAGCTTATTTCTTTGCTAGAGTATGTGTGAACCCACTCACTCTTTGAATAAATCTCCCTGTTTCTGCGAAGCCCCTTTAATTGGTGTCTTTAGAAGCATAGAGACAGAATCGTAAAGAAAGCTTTGTACCTCATTAGGCTTTTCTTGTTATTATAATAATTATTTATTATTTATAGAATGCTGTACAGAATGCTTTACCAACATATAAAAGGTAAGAAACTCCAGAAAGCGAGGACTTGCAAATCTAAAATCTGGTCCTTTAAGTACACAGGCATACCATTAATAGTACTATTAGCAGCTTTGTTTCTAATATACATCAAGAAATGCAAATGTTTAGACGTTATGATTAAAACAGCAGCAGCTTAAAAGATTTCCCTGTTTTTTGGTTTTGTTTTCTGTAATACTGCTTATTAACTATATCACAGATGCTGTAAACCTGGTCACTGAGCACAATTATGACTGCAATTTTCAAAGCTGTCTAGGAGATCTGAATGCCAACTTCCATTAATTTTAAGGCTGAGAGAGTTTTCATTTGAAATTCTAATCTGTCTGCTGAAAGAAACCTCACAAAGCCACAGATCAAAGAATATTATTCGCCACATATGTATCATGCCAAGTCCTTGATAAGTGCTTAGAGACAAGTATGAAGCCAATTGATAATTTTTTAAAAATGGCTAAGGGTCACGTTTTAAAGGTATTAGGTACCTTCAGATACTTATAAGTTCCTAATGGGTTTATGAAAAGCACCTACATGTCTAATCCCCTCTAACTTGTTTAAACACATAAATGCCTATGGGTCAACTGAGATGTAGAAACAGATGACACCACACCTATTAGTCAAATACAAAGTAAATTCAAGAAACTGGCAGCCAAAGTGGAATCCTGAGAAACCAGATCCAGATACTCAACTGCCATGTGATAGGTGTCTCAGAGGAGGAAGAAAGAGCACCATTCTTTCTCCTAAAATACCCATATAAGTAAATAAATATGTCCTAGTGCAAATTAAAGAAAGAACCAAAGCGAATTGAAGCCCACCGCAACTTCCTGACCAAAATCTTAACAGTGCAAAAGCCCAAATGATTGTGACTAGTGAAAACAGGGAGCAATCTTCAAAAGGAAACAACTTATTTGAATGGTTTACTGAGACAGCTTTATTGATGCACTACATAAAGGGATGTAAATCAGTGGGGGGGGAGGTGGGGGGAAAGAAAAAAGACTTTAATTTTTCATTGTAGTATTCAACCAAACTGAAAATGATGTACAAAAGAAAACCAAAAAGGTATGGTACTCCAGAGGAACAGATGGATATGTTTGACTTCAAAGACAACTTGGATAAGTCTGTAAAATCATTATAGGAACTAAGCAGATCACCAGTGTGAAGTAAAAAGAGATGGGAATAGGAAACACCAGAAACCTTCACACAAGAAATAAAAAGGCATGTTGAGTGTTAAAAGATGTGAACTCCCCTTGATTCCCCCCAAAAGCAGAGAAAAACAAGTTTTTCAATAGTCAGTTAAAAGTGCCTTTGTAGCTATTATTGGCGGGTGACTCACACATATTTCAGACAGCTGGGGACTGCAGATAGGTGGTAATGCTCTACAAAGAGATTGAAAGAAACCCTACTTTAATATTGATATATTAGTTAGTTTTATCATTTTCTTTCCCCAGTTAGGAGCTACAAGACAATAGTGTATATCCCCAAGGAAGCTGGGTCTGAGAACTCATTAGAAACTAGCCTTGCAGAATAGTGAGAAGAGGACCATGGACAGTCAACCAGCAGCTATGTAGGCTGTTACTTAGTAGGAATTATTCAAAAATTCAATAAATGAAATTCCCTGCTGGTGTGAATGGGCAAAACTCCATTGAAATCAGGGGAGTTGGCCTGTTTGTTCACTCCAACTTTTTTTTTTTTTACATCTCAAAATATCTAATTCTTTACACACAGTCCAACATCCCACTGACTACATAAGAATCTCAGCTTTTACTGGACCAAACAAAAGAAAGTTGCTGGTCTTCATGGTTGCTGAGAAAATGAGTCCTGAATGCATCATAAAAGCTGAAACACCAAGAGGACCCCAAATGAGGCTGGGTTTGTCATTACTTAATTCTAATTTCTCAGCTAAAATGGAACTAGGGGTGTCAAAGAAGAGCCCTGTTAACTGAACATATTCCCCCCCCCCTTCTTTTCCTCCAAAGCCACTGGCAGTCTGTGTTTGGAGAAGCTGAGGAGGATTTTTTTGCCTTTCAAACTGCTATGAAAATTCCCTTTATACTAAACCTATCTATTTAAGATTATTCCAGTAGGCTAAGATTTGGGCCAAAAAGAATAAACCAGAAACATTGCAAAATTTGTATCAAAAATTATATACTCTGGCATTTTATAACAGAAGGATTTGTGGTTCAGAATTACTTGTTGAAGTTTATGAAAGCTAACCACAACCGAAACAGAACAATTCTCTGATGCAAAAACTGGCAGGAGTGAAACAGGCACTTTGATAATACACACTCAAAAATACCTTGTACCAGATGGCTTTGCTGCCATCTTTTATGGAGACTATACTCAGTCTTAGCAAGAAGCTTTGTAGAAATAATAATGAAGGAACTGATCCCTATTATGAAATAAGTGATTATAAAACAATGTTCCCAAAGAAAGAAAACCTGTTGACTGATGTTCAGCTTATTGCCTGATAAACTTGTTAAGCACACAAGCAAAGATATTGATCTAGGGGCTAGTAATGAGGCTGAAAGAAGTTATAGGAAAACTAATTAAACGGGACCAAAGGGGATCATGCTCAACTGAAAACTGAGAAGTACTTTAAACAGAATCCTTTGTTTCTGGTGAAAGGATCAAAAACTTACGCTTGTATTTCTTGCTGTGGGGAGGACTTTAGGCACCCAATCATGTCAATGGTAAGAAATATGGACTTGGACCCAAACTAATTCTCCAAGATACTGTTTTAATAGAGGAGGGGATTGCAATGGGTGAAGAAAAATAAAAAAAAAAGAACAGTTGCACTCCACACTACTCATGGTCTCAAGGCTACCTCTCTAGTCTGATTCCACTCTATTCTCTTTGATTCTCCCTAGTGCATGTTGCATTTCCCCTGTCTTGGTAGCTTCTCCCCCAGTACTCTCTTCCTCATGTCATATCCTTCCTGTTTAATAGATTGCTGTTGTCTCTCTTTACCCTTTCCACAGAGGCTCACTCCAAGCACTTGGAGTAATGGAAGAAAAGTTTAGAGATGGTCAAAACCTGTATCAGACTGTTGATTTTTCTCCCAAGGGAAGTTCAGGAAGGATCATTTAAGAAATTCAAAACTAGACTAGATAAAACTGGTGTAGGGAATAATCCTTGCCAACAAAGAGATAGAAATAAAAGGTTGCCATCAACGCTATCTTCAACAAAACAGGATGAAAAGATTTTTCTGGATTTTTCTGCTAAAATACTTAGCAATAACATACAGAACCATGAGTTTATCTAAATATTCTTCAAAACACTTAACTGTCAATATCCCAGGGAGATGAATGGGTTACTATACTTATTTCAGGTTGCCATGCCTCAGAGACAACTACAATGGTTCACACTGGTGAAACTTTACTGGCAGGCATAAATGATAAAAAATGATTTTTTAAAATGAAAGCTTGTATTCTGCACAAAGTGACAAGGCCATCAAAAATTCAGAAGAGATGCTGTGGCTCATTTCAGATCCTCCCCACAGATGAGATGAGATTAGGTAATGATACATGTCAGGGATACACCTTGTCACTCCCACTGTTTTGTCTCCTTATAAATACTTAGCCGAGCATATAAGAATTAACAGAATGAATCCAGGATTGTAGTTGTGAACGATAGAGCATAAAATTACTCTGTAAGATGATACTGTATTACTGTTTCTCACTCAGCCTCTAACATGTGTACCTAAAATAATGTTAGAATTGGTAGACTTAGCTTTGCACTTAGATACAAATGAAACCAATGAAAACAAACGTGCTCCCAGTTGGATCAACCCATTCCAAAACCAGTGAAACAAGCTCATCTGTTTTTGTTGGCATGGAACAAAATTTAAATATTTAGAAAAACAGAATATGAACTAGATAATGAACTTAAACAAAACCAAACATTTTGCCTTGACTTAAACTTGTCACAGTAGGGGCTGAGAACCAGTAAGGGGCTCAAGACATGGAGTGGATATAAAGCTGTGCAATATTACAATGGATTCTTATTTCCCTATTCCACCCTGAGAACCTGCAAACTCTCCCCTGGAAAATAAAATCAACAAACAGGCAAGAAACACACTTTTACATAGTAACATTCATTAATTCTTTCACAACCATGAGAAAAAAAAAGTTTTCTTGACTCACTGTTTTTTTAAACCTGGTATGACATATTTTCATGACATTTTATAAAATAAAAATGAAGAAAAACAAACTCAAAAATATAGACAATATAAAATATTCTCTTGGGATATTTATGCATGTATATATAGATAGTAAGTAAGCATTCATTATACAGAGAAGAATGGTGTTTTTTGTGACATCTTACAATTTCTATGCAAATATCAAATTTTATATATTCTCTGCATATTAAAACTTACTAGTCACAAAATGCCTTTAAACATCGCTTTACATAAATGTATTATATTTTGTCTAAAGGGCAGATCAAAGAACTTAAAAAGCACACATGCGGTGTCTAGACTAGCCCCCAACTTCAAAGGGGGTATGGTAAATTAGGGTGTCAGGAGATTATAATGAAGAGCTTCAGTGCTCATGCAGCACTTCATTAGGCTAAATCTCTGCGGCAACTTCGAAGTGTGAAACTCTGAAGTGCAGGCTTGCATGTAGCTGTGGATCCACCATGGGTACTGCAAAGTGATACTTCGAAGTCCCTTTGCTCATCAAAATTTTGAGTTTCACACTTCGAAGTTGCCACGGGGGAGAGTTAGCCTAATTAAGTGCTGCATATGCAGTGCAGCACTTCATTAGTAATCTCCTGACACCCGAATTACCATGTCTGCTTCAAAGTTGAGGACTAGTCTAGACACAGCCACAGAGTTCCAAATTTATCCAATATATGCCTAGGACTAAGTAGCATAGGAACATCTTAGGCTGTGTCTACACAGGGCAAAGTAAGTGGACCACAATATGCAATCTGAGCTATAGCAATTGGGGCACTAGAATCAATGTAATCTATGCTCGACTGACTTTGCTGTCTCACCTGTTGAGCGTCCTTACTCTTCAAGTCTTGCAAGGAGTACAGGGGACAACTGTGACCTCTGAGAAGTCAATTTTGTGGGCTCATACTACGGGGTAGTGTAGAGGTAGCCTTATATCAGTGAGAAGAATTCAGACCTTTATAGTGTGCACACATGTCTTGGCCTGACATGTTTAATATGCAATTCATATTTTTCTGTACATCAATATCTAGACATACAGTATTTAACTCAGAAACTCATCTTCACATCTTATCAGTCCTTTGATAACTCCACTAGCATGTCTCTCCCACACCTTTGCTTTTTTCCTTTCTCATCTCCACTGAGATATTCTGTAATCTACTGGACTGCAAGTCACTTAAATAGGTCAATTAAGATTTAGAGATTTATGGTATAAGCCCTGCTGTTAGTCCCTCAGGCTATTACTGCAAGATCTGCCTTCTCGTCTTCAATTGATTTTGAACTACCCAATCTTCTTTGGTTATACTTAATCCAGGAAAATCACTTCACGTGCCAAGTTTACAACTTGCATAGTTCCAAAGCTAACATGAAATGAAAAGTTGCATTGTAAGAAACACTCATGGCAAAAATTATATATAAAAGACTATGTTTGCCCATTGACAGAGCAAACACTACAGATGCGTACAAAACAGCACTTAAATATTTTTTTGCAGCTTACTAGTTTCTATACAAAAAAATTTGAGCTATCAGCTGTTTCAATGTGTCCAAATACACAATTTCACACCCTTGGTTTTTTTTTTTTTCCCACACTGACTGTCTATCTGTATTTACACTTGTCCTTTTATACTCCAGTGCAGGTAAAATGACCTCCTGGTTACACCCAGTGAAGTAATTCTGGGCTGACAGAAGAAGGTATGCTCAGTTTATAAATTAAGACAATTGCAATGATAAAACTCACACTTGTTAATTAAAATTCACTACTTTCCCTGGTGGTAAGTTCCCTTTCTCCACTTTTAAATATGGTACAACACATGGGGAAAGGAAATACTGTTTTAAGTAAGTATCTTGTGATCCACTGTTTATCTTGCTATTTTAATAAACAAACACACCTTTTTATAGCATCACAAAGTTGAAGAAACATCAGGAAGTCATCAATTCCAATTCCCTTCTGAAAGCAGAACCAATCCTAATTAAATCATACCAGCTAGGGCTTTGTCAAGCCAGGATTTGAAGGCCTGTGGGGAAAGACATTCTACCACTTCCCTACAGGGCCATTGGTGGGGGGAGGTGGGCAAGGGCAGAGGAAAGGGACAGTTGCCTCAGGATCTGGCCTTTCAAGGGGGCCCAGAGCAATGGCCACCTGCATCTCTCAAGTCTGTCCACATCCCTTCTCTAACTGGGGGGTCCAGAATTGGACACAATACTCCAGATGCAGCCTCACCATTGTCAAATAAAGGGAAACAATCACTCTGCTAGATCTGCTGGCAATGTTACTACTGACAGACCCCAGTATGGTGTTAGCTTTATGGGTTACAAAGGCACAGTGTTGGCTCATATCCAGCTTCTCCAACACTGTAACTCCCAGCTTCTTTTTTGCAGAACTGCTGCTTAGACAATTGGCTCCCAGCCAATAGCACAGTTTGGGTTTCCTCCACCCTAAGTACTGGTCCTTGTCCTTGTTGAAGCTCATCTCATTTCTTTTGTCCCAGTCCTTCATTTTGTCTAGATATCTCTGGACCCTACAGCTACCCTCCTTTGCAGCCTCTCCAGATAAGATTGGATAATGACATATGTCACGGATACACCTTGTCATTCCTGTTGTTTCAAGTACTTTTCTCCTTAAATGAAGATCCCAGAATAAGAACCACACTTGTAATGTGGCTAATTAAATGCATTTCACATCAGTGCTCAAAGAGCAGTGAAATGACTAAAGAACAACAAGGGCCCTGGAAATGACAAGATCATGGGAGAGATGATCAAATATGGCGGAGAAATATTATTCAGGAAATACACCCACAATGTAACATAGCATGGAAAGAAGACAAGGTGCCAAAGGAATGGAGAAGATCTGCACTAGTGACAATGCACAAGAAAGGAAGTGCACTGGAGAGCAAGAACTATAGAACGATTGCCCTAACAAATCTTCTTGGCAAGGTGATGATGATATTGACAGAAAGACTGAGATTGCAGATAGAAGAACATCTAGCAGACATAGAAGCAGGATTCAGGAAAGACAGAAGAACCATCCAGCAGGTATTGGCATTAAGGCTGATAGTAGACAAAGGTTGCTTCTTCAATTTTGGAAGGCATTAGACAGTGTACATCAGAAAGTGACTTGGGCGGTTTTGGAGTCATATGGAGTGGATTACAGACTGATACTGTTATTAAAGGATATCAACAACAATGCAGAGGCAGCAGTGAGAACATTCATAGACATGGGAAGTTGGTTTAGAACGAGTAGAGGTATGAGACAAGGAGATCCAATATTGCTGCTTATCTTCATCATGCACCTAAATAAAGCAATAGACAAGATCAAGGAAAAGGTAGAAGGGATATCTGTGCATGGGATGACAATCAACAACTTGAGGTACACGGATGATATAGTTATCATTGAAGATGAAGAGAAGCTAGCAAGAATGATGCAGGTGCAACATAAGGAAGGGAAGTGGTACGAACTGATTATGAACATTGATAAAACAAAACCAATGGTATTTGGAGATAAGGAAATAGGAAGGAAGATCAGTGTAGAGAGAATCGAAGTAGAAAATGTAGAGAAGTCCATGTACCTGGGAAGCAACATAATGTATGTTTTAGACTGTAAGAAGGAAATAGTGACTAGAATAGTGAAAGCAAGAGTGAGTTTAAAGGTAATGGATAAGATATGGAAAAGCAAAGCAATTAGCTTAGGAACAAACCTGAGCATCTTGAAAATGTGTGTATTCAGCAGCGTGTTGTACAGATGTGAGACATGGGTGGTAATGAACAATTCGATGAGAAGAATATTGGCATTTGAGAAGAGTTGTTATAGGAAGACCCTGAGAATAGGATGGATGCAGAAGGTGACCAACAAGGAATTATATAGGAAGATACAACCGAAAGAGAATTTACTGCAGGTTATACAACAGGAGTTGCAGCTGTTTGAGCATATCTGCAGAATGAACAATGAGCCAAAAATCAAGACTGTGGTATTTGGCATAATGGACGTCTTGAATAGGAAAGACAGACCTCACAGAGAATGGGTAGATTATATAGTAGATCAGTGCAGAGCTGGTCAACAGAAACTAAGCCACACAGCACTGTACAGGGAAAGATGCAAGGAAATAGTGAGGGAGGCATTGGACGCTAACGGGCGCTGAGCCCAGGGCTGTTGATGATGATGCATACTATTACTTCCTTCAAGGAAGCAATATTTTGTGTTTGTGTGTGTGTGTGTCTGTGTAAACTACTCCTCATTCTTACTTTTTTCAGTAAGATTTGGAGGAAAGACCAACCAGTTCTCTTAACATTATCAGAGGTGTTCTTCAATTACATAAAACAGTGTAGTAGATGGGGTTTGAACGCCCATACTCAAGGCGTCTGTAATTCAGGAGCACCCACACAATGGAGGAGGAAGCAGCTCAGCCTGTTGCCACTCCTCTTCTTCCAGCTGGAGGCACTACTGCACACAGAGACAATTCTCTTGAGGCTTTGCACTGCCACTCCCATAGTGGCAGGGGGCATGGAACTACTTGTGCCCTTCGGAGCTGGGCACCAGGTAATTGCCCCACCCCTTCACACCCGCATCTTGCAGCAACCTCACTGGCCCAGCAACATCTTTTCTCCAGCATACTCTATTTCACACGGTTTCCTGAATAAAGAGCTTCAAGTGTACTACAAATCAGATATCCAGCCAACAGAACCATAAGATTATTTATAAATGAGTTGGTCTATTTACTATGCTATACTTACTCATTGCAAGCTATCTCTGTGAGAATTTCTAAATGTGTAGAAAAGGTAGAAAATACACAATGGCAAGATGACCTTCAATTAACTCAGAGGACAACTAAGATAATTTAAGGTACATTTGCATATTAGGGTGCCCTAAAGTGTGCATCACACCACAAATAAACACAAACATAAAGACTAGTAATCTTTAATCACATACTCTGGAATCTAATACCAGACCTTTTACTTACTTAGTATACCATCTGATTATTTCTTATAGTTGAAAACAAAACACAAACATTGCTACTTATCGTATACAAAGCAAAATCTCAGATTTTTTTTGGCAGTTCTGACTTTTCAGTCATCCATTTGGTATAGTTATCTGAAATTAAAAACCTGGTCATAAAGAGTGAGGATAACTTATGTACATTTCAATATACGTTGCAAATTTCTATTTTTTTCAGCTGTGTATTAAGCAAACTATTTTAAAACAATGCATTGTCCTTGAAGCCTCTTCTGAACATTCAAAAAGGTACTAGAGATAAAAACATTCCCCTGTGATTAATGAAATACTTACACTTCTGTATTTCACAATATATTCCAATATGGGGGCTCCTCCATCATCCTGTTTAGTTATGCTAAGTTTAAAGCTCTTTCCACTGCCTGGTTGTCCATGAATTGATGGAGGGCTTGGCTCACCTGAGCATTGAAGAGAAGAGAAATTCCATAATTCTATTTTCTATTTATTATTTCTACTCTCCGATTAAGATTATTTATCTAAAACATCACAATGCTTGCAAGCTTTCTGTTACATTCATAATGTTTATCCTAGGATCAGTGCTGTCATGTGTGTTACAAAACATAAAGGTCTCTACGTAAAAGAATAAATGGGCACAAAACAGATACCAGGAATGGTAACATACAAAAACCTTCAGGAGAAAACTTCAGTGTCCCTGGACACTCAGTAACAGATTTAAAAGTAGTCACCCTGCAACAAAAAACTTCAAAAACAGACTCCAAAGAGAAACTGCAGAGCTGCAATTAATTTGCAAATTTGACACTATCAACCAAGGATTGAACAGAGACTGGGAGTGGCTGGCCAATTACAGAAGCAGGTTCTCCTCTCTTGATGTTCACAACTCCACATTAGCTGCTGGTAATGGACCACAACCTCTGTGACTGAATTGACCTGGTCAACTCTGGCTCTCTTCTTGACTGGGACTCTCTCCTTAAGGTGCCACAGAACTTCTTGTTGGTTTTGAAAATACAGACTAACTCGGCTACCCCTCTGATACATATCAAAGGCTTGTATGATAAAATAAAAAGGATTTATAATAAAAAGAGTCACAGTGTCTATGATCTGACATATTACTACCCTTTTACATTTAACTTTTTTAAGAAATGACTCCTTAAGAAGGCACTAAGTTAGAAAAGCTGCTGGTTAATTTTAAGCACATAAATAATCCAATGTTATTGAGCAAATCATTATACACATCCATATATGCATGTGGGATCTAAATCATTAAAAAGAAAATAAACTGTTACAAACAGTAGCAATAAACTGTCCAAACGAAAACTGAGACTCATTTAGATTATGATGTACTATTATTTCAACAAGAATGAATTTGAAGAAAAGTGCTTTATTAGATATTCAAATTTATCAAATTTTACCTCACACACACTAAGGCTATGTCTACACTAGTGCCCTCCCCCCCACTTCGAACGGGGGATGCAAATAAGACATTTTGGGATATAGTAACAAGGCACTGCAATGAATATGAATTAGCATAATGGTGGCTGCAGCACTTCGAAAGTGTCGCTTTTAATCACGTTTGGCTCACCTACACGGAGTCCTTTTCGAAGGGACCCTGCACACTTCGAAATCCCTTTGTTCCTGTTTGGTTATAGAAATAAGGGGATTTTGAAGTGTATGGGGTCCATTCGAAAAGGACCCTGTGTAGACGAGCCACGCACAATCAAAAGCGGCACTTTAGAAGCGCTGCGGCTGCCATTATGCTAATGAGGCGCTGCATATTCATTGCAACGCATCATCAGCATATCCCAAAGTGTCTCATTAGCATCCCCCTTTTGAAAGGGGGGTGCTAGTGTAGATAACGCTTATATTTTTATAATAAACACATCCTTTCATGTTGATCTTTTTTCTTGTAAAGGGCTATTATAACTGGAATATTTATGCTGAAATTTTGATCACAGTAAATATTTAAGTATAACATTTAAAAAGTATTGACAATGCTAAAAGGAGAGCTGTATTTTGGTGTGCTGGAATTTAGGTTCATGTTCCATCATATCTTTACTCTAAGTATGTGATCCCTTTCACAAATACAGTAAAAAAAAAAAAGGACAATTGCCATATAGAAGACGCTTACTCATAGAATGCTTCAGAGGGCAAGATTTTTGTATTATTTCCATACTATACCTGTTTAAAGATTGGCCTGAAAACTTTCAGTTTTTCCCTTTTTTTTAAAGTAATCAAAGTTCTCCTTTCATGTTTTTCTGATTTTTCAATCAAAAAAGGGGCAAAAGCAAAAACAAAACCTTTTTACATATAAAGGGTCTGCTGGGTTTTGCAATCAAAGATTTTAAACCCAGAGAACCTTTTAAATTTTAAATGGAACCATCTGGGTTACCTGTTTTTATTTTTTATTTTAAAACAAAACCTGTTTTCTAAACTAGAACATACCTACTCCAAACATTTTTAAGTTTTGATTTTTCATTCAAAAATTGAAAAATAAAATCACAGGGGTTTTTTTGAGCAATATTTCCTTTCAAAATTTCCCACAAAACACAATTAACATTTATTAATTAGTTCTACTCAATACCTTCTCTGAAACACAGAATGGAGCAGAGTGGCTGAGCAAAAATGTGATTAGATTGCTCAGTTATGAGTCTAAAAGTCAAACCATTGTCTTGGGTCTGATTTTCTCAGGTCATCCAGAAGAGAGATGTGACAGGGTCAGGACAGAGGCTGCTTTAAAAAGAAGAAACAGCCCTGGCTAATCAGATAGCATCACAAGCAGAGAAGGAAGAGGCTGCTATAAATTAAGCGCCAGCTGATCCTACTGGATGCTGCCATGGGCCTTTTAAAAAGCCTTTTTTTCTGATAAGTAGGGGAGTGGGGAGTGGAAGAGGAGGTTGCTGAGAAGTGAGGAGACTAGAGCAGACAAGAAGAGAGTTAGAGAGTGACTAAGGAGAATACCTGTAGAGAGGTAGCTGTGTTAGTCTCTACTCCAGCAAAACAAAACAGTAGAAATGTAGCACTTTAAAGACTAAACAAACTAGTTATTCAGCTATGAGCTTTTGTGGGACAGACCCACTTCATCAGTTCAATCTCATTTCCAACAGTATCAGAAACAGCAGGGGAGATGAGGAGCTCTCACAGGGAGTGTTTGGGCTCCCTACCCCTGTTAATCCCAGGGCATGTCCAGAGACAGGGAAGGACTGGTCACTCAGCCTGGTCTGACCAGGGGCCGACTACCCACTGCCCTTCAGGCCACAGGATGGAATCCAGAACCCTGGTGTCGGCAAGCAGTCACCATAATGTGGGACTGGGGACAAAACAGAGGTCTGTGGCCTAGGAGTGATACTGGCCCTGCCAGGGCTAGAAATGTGTTGGAGTATTCTTGAAAGATCTTCTGTGAAAAGGAACAGGAGACACTAGATGTGGTTTAACGAGGGTGAAACTTTATTTCTAAGGGTACACCTACCTTAGGAGAATTGGTCGAACTTGTTAAAGTCACTTTTTAGCAACCTATTCTGTAAAATTGAGGGTGTATGTCTACATTGACACACTAAGTTAATGGAGTGCCTCCCCATTAAGGTAAGCAGCTTAGACTTTGTCAGTGATGCACTGTGAGTAGTATCTATCCCACAGTTCCTGCTGCCTCCCTTGCATTGTGGGTTAAGCTCCCAGTGTCTGAAGGAGCAAAACAGTGTTGTGGGTGGTTCTGCGTATGTATCATCAGCCTGCCAGAGTGCACTTATCTCCTTGCTCCCCTTTTGGAAAGCAATGGCAAAAAGTGTTTTTATATCTTTTTATCGCTGGGTATCCATACAGATGTCATTGCAAGATTGCATGGACTCCATCCATGGTCAAACTATTGTGTCATATATTGTGAGCACCTCACATATAGTGTTGTGGTGTGTGAAGAACCACTAAGCAGCCTTCAGAACAATGAATGTGAAACACTTGAGAGGAGGAATGGGGAGATGCTGGCTGCACTTGATGCTTTGTACACAGTGGAATGCTGGTTCAGTGACTACAAAACTTCTGCATACGTAAGGCCACTTTCATGGAACTCATCAAATTGTTTTTGCCTGCCCTGAAGCAGAATACCAGAATGAGACCTGCTCTGACAGTTCAGAAGTGAATGACAATAGCTCTGTGGAAGCTTGCAATGTCAGACAGCTACTGGTCAGTGAGCAATCAATTCAAAGAGGGCAAATCTACAGTTGGGGCTGCTGTTACCCAGGTAGCCAAGGCAATTAATGACCTTCTGCTACAATGGACAGCTTCTGTGGAAAATGTGCAGGACACAGTACGTGGGATTTTGCCACAGTGAGGTTCCCTAATTGCAGCAAGTCAATGGATGGAATGCACCTCACTATCTTGGCACCAGACTACCTTGACACAGAATACATAAACGACAAGGAATACTTCCTGGTGGTGTTGCAGGCATTGGTGGTTGCAAAGGCCATTTCACTGATGTCAGAGTGGGATCGTCAGGAAAGTTGCATGACACACACAGCTTTAGGAACTCTGGTTTGTTCAGAAAGCTGCAGAATGGAATTTTCTTCCCAGATCTGAAAATTACCATTGGAGATGTGGAGATGCCAATAATGTTCCTGAGGCACCCAACTTACCCATTGCTCCCTTGGCTTATGAAGCCACACACAGGTGGAATGAAGCCTCCTGCCTCAGTTACACCTCAGCAAAAGCAACATTTCCTTCCTGGGGGCAGCTTGCTGTGTGACCCATCATTTTTGTGAAAGTATGGGAGGAAAATTTCATGCCCAGCTGGAAAACCAAAGAAAATCACCTCACCCCTAGTTATGAGCAGCCAGACATCAGGGAAATAAGGAGGGGACAGGGACGGGCACTTCAAATCAGGGAGGTTTTGTAAAACAGCTTTGTGAATGACCAGACAGCGACATGAAAGTCAAGTCTGTTGCTGTTAAGGATGTGCCCCTTGTATGATGAGTGCTGGCCTGTAAACACTGTAAAATTCTGTTCCCCCACCCCACCCCTGGTGCAACACAAGCAATAGAAAGGCTGTTCTTGAGAGGTTATGCATTTTTATTTAGGAGACAAAATGAAGCATACAAGAATTCATGGCAGGGGCTTCAGAGGCAGGTAAGCAAAGGTGAGAGGCATTTTGCAATCAGAAGTAGGAGCATGTCAGTCTTCTGCTTTGAGAAACATCCCTGTGAGTGGAATTGAAGCCTGCACTTGACTTCCCTGCACTCTGGGGCACCTACGCAGGGGAAGAGTACAGAATGTGGTGAGGAGAGCGTGTGTTTCATCACAGGCCGCACTGGGGCTCTGTGCTCTTGTACTAGGCACCTCAGGAGAGCTGTCTGCTGCTCGAACATCTCCTCCTGGGTCTGGACTTCATTCTCTCTGAGCGCTCTCCTGTCCTCCTGATCCACCCTCCTGTCCCTTCAGTCACTCTCCTTTCCTCCACCATGGCTCTCCCCCATGCATTTAACTTTGCCCTGTCCATGTAGGCAGCTTGCATGTGCTCCAGGAACATATTTTCATGCATTTGTTTTCTTCTTCTGATCTGTGACAGCCTAACAGCTGGAAGGGGGTGATGAGCAATGGTCAAAGAGCACATTGTTGCACATATTGCAACAAAACATAAGTGAAGGTCAGACATTAGGGAGATAAGTTTTACAACATACCAACCCTGTGTCTACATGTGCCTCTTCCTTTTGAAAGGGGCATATTAATGAGCGGGTTCAAAATATGCTAATGATGCACTGCAATGAACATACAGCACCTCATTAGCATAAAGGCGGCTGTGGACATTCGAAAGTGCGGCTTTTTGAATCGCACGTCGCCCGTGTAGACAGGACCTTCTGAAAGGACACCCCCAGTTTTCTAAAGCCCTTCTTCCTATCTGGTGTATTTATTGCAGTGCCTCATTAGCATCTTTCGAACACGCTCATAAGATGCCCTATTCGAAAGGAAGGGGTGCATGTAGACCCAGCCCAAGTAATTTCAGAAAAGAGTCTCTGTGGCAAACAATATGTATATGTTATGTACAAGGACAAAGTTTTGCTCTGAGGTGTCATCAGTGTAGCAGGTACTAAAGCAGGAATACCAAAATTGACCTTACAAGCTGTTGAAGGCATCAGAATGGACGCTAGTGTGTGAACTGACTGCTTAGAAAATCAACCTAGGGCAGCTAAATTTAACGTAACCTCCCAGTGTAAGCCAGGCCTCAGTGTCTGACAGAATCCAGCTGACATAATCATGCAGTGCAGGTAATTCCATAATTAATTATATCTATCAGAAAGATGCTGGCAGCAATCCCTCTTGCTCATCCTGGTACCCAGCTAACCTTCCCCCATCCTTAAATGAGTATTAAGTGGGGCTAAAAAAATAGAGTTGTTTTGTCCCAGAGACGATAATCTCAAGAGCCCAGAATCATCCCTCACCCGCCAACACCATCCCATTTTTGCTCCTTTAAAGAATACCTCTGTTAATTGTTTTTTTTTTCCCAATTCATTCTGTCTGAGTACTATGTCCATTGCCTACAGAATTTGTGACCGGGAAGAAACCTGCATTCTCCCACCCTGAGATAAGGGAGGAGGAAGGGGAGAAGAAGCTGTTCAGAAGGAGTCTAAGGGCGAGTGCAGTCAGGTGGTGGAGCTGCACACCATAACTCTTTGCATAGGGCGCTGGACTGCAACCCAGAATAGGATGTTGGCTTGGATTCCATTACCAGCTGCTACAGAATGGTTCTATTTGAGGGCAGGGATTGCCAGAGTACCTGTGGGTATGACAGGGTCAGGGCAGAGGGCAGGAGGACTGCCTGACAAGATGCGGACAGAAGAGACATTGAAAGACTAGCCTAGAAGGTGAATGCATTTAGTGACCTGGCCAGAGGACTCAGTTACAAAGCAGGATAGGCAGCAGTTCCCAGAGGGAGAAACGAGCTGTGGGTCAAGAGAAACTGACAGAGAGATGTAGCTGTGCAACCACAGAAAGGAGCATCTGTCTTGAAGAGTTAATCGTCAGAGTGACCAAGAGGAGGAGCTATCCAGCAATAAGCAGAGTGTCCTGTCACAGAGCTGTGATGCAGAACATCTGCCCAAGCCTACCTAATGAGGTATGATTTCATAGCTCAACTTCTTTGTTTTTTGCTCTCAGTAAGCCACTGACTTGCTGTGGAACAGGCAAAAAACCCACCTTGTCTTAGCTAAGCTGATAGGGAGGGCAAAACTCTTTGCAGTTCCCCAAGAAAAGAGCACCTAGAGTACTACTCATACAGTAGGTCCTGAAGAAACCTAGTAATTTAACTAGTCCCATAGGTGGGAGTCGCTGAAGGCAAAAAAGAGAGTGTTTGCTGCCCAGACGTGGGCATAAATATTGTCCTTCTTTCCCACCTGCTGTGTGGAGTTGGACCAGGGTTATGATCACCTGTTATGGAGCTACCTGACTTCTTAGCAGGTAGTTCTGTATTCTTTAAGAAGCAACACATCTTCTCAAACAAGCCAGAAAAAGGCCACACTGCTGAAAGTGTGGTGAATTCATGATCAAGAGGCCATTTTTTAAAAAATATATAAAGGTACTTTACAGGTATGTTATAGTTCAAGTTGTTCAGCTTCAACAGCATCTCTCATTAAAGACAGGGTTACAGAAAAGAAATAAAATGGGGAAGTGTATTCATAAAATACATATTCATACGAATACATAGATAATTGATGAAAACCTCATTACACATTAGACATTTGAATCTTCCTAGTGATAGCGAGTTAAGAACAGTAGCATGTTGCAAGAGGAAAAGAAATATGCATATGATGTGACAATAGAACAAAAGGAGTCAAAGTTATATTATTCAGTTCTTGCTCGTTAGGACCACATATTCAAATTTTATGTTCAGTTGTTGAATTCTGTTGGCATTCTAATATGTTGTACCAAACAAAAGCTTCATTTACTTTCATGTAGAAATGAACTCACTGACAATTAATCATAATTGCTGTGAACAATTGCACTATATGAAGTTGAAAAGCTTTCTATGAAACTGCTACCCAAAACAATGTTGATTTCAACAGCAGAGAAAAGACAAGTGGGTCCAAACAACAAATGCCAAAACAATTTCACATCTATTTAACCTCCTCCCCATAGCTGTGCTGACAAAAGTGTGCCTGCTCCTGTGGCATCAGAATCCATCTAACATATCTAAAATTCCAGGGATTACCATTTCAAATCGAAAGGCCTGATTCAAATCCCATTGAGATTAATGGAAATCATTTAGATCTGGTCTCAGTTAATTATGAACAGTCATTTCAAAAGTGCCTCTATTCCAAACTACTCTAACTTTGCATTTATTTTGAAATGTTCATGAATATGAAAACCAGGCATGATTTTAGGTATTGTAACCCCTTGGCAAGCTGTGTTAGCCTACAAGGCTTGAGTGACCATTGCAAAAATTGGCCCAATGGCAACAATATGTGCCTTTTGCTACAATTGTTTATCAAAGGAAGCAACACTAGACATAGTTTAGGTCAGTTTCTAAGGCCGTCTCTGCCAGTGACTGGCTCATGAGGTTGGTGGGGAGTAAGTGACTGAGTCAGGTGACTGGTTATTAAACAGCCAATTGTACCTGATAAAGGTTGCCCAAACTCAGCCAGAGTAGACTCCAAAGGAAGACTGAAGGCTTCTGTGGAAGGAAAACCCCAAGGGAAGCCAGAGCCAGAGAGCTAAAGGGAATTTAGAAGGAATAATTTCTGGGGGACTTATCAAAACAGTGAGACTGTGAGAGAAGCTCCTGAAGAGGGAGTGCACTAGATGGATGGCTGCAGCAAGAAGGCCTTCATTCAGGGGTCAAACAGACACAGACCAGAATCCTCGCAAGGATCATTCACTCTTTCTTGGAGAAGAATTAAAAGGAAGATCTCTCCAGGTTCCAGGGAAGGACATGTTCTAATGGGGTAAGAGTCCTCCTTCCAAGGGCAGAGGTTGGAAGCAAGAGAACACAGGACGAAGAATTTGGTTGGAGGTGAACCTTGGACTCAGCTGGCAGACATGGACTAAGAGTGACATAATATCACCAAATTCACACTGTTCTCATGGTCCACAGACTTTTGTAATAATATCTGCCTAAACTATGTCTTGTAACATATCACCTGAAAACTCCTAATTCACTGATCAATGATATCATGATGAAATGCGTGTGTTATCAATATAGGCACAGTTATCAGTTCTCTCCAAATGACATTGATGGGGCATGTTTAAGTTCACACAGCAACAATTAGCCTACATGGGTCAAGTGGGTCTCAAAGGCATTTGTTTTCCTCACATTTATACATTAACTATAAACAAAGTCCTCAGACAATAAAATGGGGAAAGCACAGGACAAGAGAGATCTTCACTGTAGTGAACAGGACCAAGGGACAACTTGCTAGAGAAAATGTCTAGTGAAATGGTCAAATTCCATTCTCGTTAAAGTCAGTGGGACTGCATCCATGTCAATGAGAGCTGAATTTAGGCTAAGATGCATTAATGTTATATTCTCCTCAATAAAAAATGGAGATTTTTCTAACATTCTGATAATTTCTCTAGTTATTTATAGCTATCTAGTTTTGGGTCATTCAAATGACCAGAAAACACACTGTCAGGAACAAAATAATCCAGTGATCTTCAGTATTATAAAGTATGCATTTTACTCACAATGATTAAAAAAAAAAGAGCTGAACTAGATATAAAATAGATTGAGGAGTAAAAATAAGGTAAGTTTTCATTTAAAAATTAAGGCATAACTTACGAACTGGTAAAGTCTGAAAGATCTCAATTTTGCTGTATTCTCCTTGTCCTTTTCCATTTATAGCTGCAACCTTGATTTCATATGTCGTGTTCGGTTCCAGATTACTAAGAACAACCATTGCTGAAAGAAAAGGAAAGGAGGGGATGAAACAAAAACTGTCAGAATAATATTTTAAGACAACTCTTCCGCAGCTATGCTGTAATTCATTTGCTTCACTATAAATTAGGAGTTTGACTTTACAATGTTTTATTTGCAAAAGTGAAAAAATATTAACTGTGTCCATTGCTAATAATTTCAAATGATTTTGTTTCTGTACAAATTTTGCTGCAACGAAATAAGTTAAGCCATCTGCAGACATCAGCCTAGGAGTTACAGAAGTCAGGTGCAACAATAAAGAGCTTAGTACTGCTTCATATTTCTACGTTATATCCCTGTGAGACATTGTGCCTAATTCCCCAATAACACTAGAGAACTTTTGCCTCACTCCATGATCAAACAGTTGTCTTAGATACCTTTAGATGATGTCACCATTTCAGGGACGCTCTGGCTATGCTGACAGTGGAATACAAATATGCATGGCTTACTCATGGTTGGCCCACATGAACTTACTCCAACTTGCACTGCAGAGCTAAAGGTTGATGTGTACATGATCCGATTATAGGCTTGGCCCTGGGACCATCCTTCACTGTAGGGTTCCAGAGCTTGAGCTCCAGTCTGAAATATCTACCCAGCAATTTTAGAGCTCAGACACCCAAGTCCCATGAATCAGCTGGTCCGTGCTTTGTTGACATAACCTCAGGTAGCATGGGGCTGCTTCAGTGGTTGTTCTGTTACCTGCCCCCTGCAGGTTACCAATATAGAACGTACAGATCTGAAAAAGAGGGCATGGGCTTACTTATTTCCACATGAAAGCTAGCTGAGGTAGTGCCTCCTTTGGCTGTGATTTGAGTAAGTATGTGAATGACAAACCCCTGGAATGGGTGTAAACAGTAGGCTGAAAATAAATTAATTATACATTATGTGAGGAGACTACCCTGAACACCCCTTGTTCTCACAAACCAGGGACTTAGTTGGTTACAGGGCTTTAACCACAGACACTCTGGTTGGACCCTCCTGAACTATGACATAGACTTGGATCATCTGTGAAATCTCACTCACCACAAACAAAATCAAGGATAATCTGAAGGCTGGGTTGGGGGAGCACAACATTCTCTAAAGGCTTCAGGTTCCTCCCCCAACCTATGTGAGATCCAGCAACAAAATCCCCTGGCACACTGAGTTCTGAGAACTGGCCCTTTTCAGCCTTTACTCACAGTGGCCGCGGCTGCAAGTTTCAACAAGTCAACAGTCTGAATAATATTATCTGAGCTTTGAATCCTATTACTTCCAACAAAACTCCACCTCCAGGAGGCTGCAGGGAGGGCAAAACAACCCACCAAATGACATAGCAATTTGATCCTCTGAGAAAAATTCATCCCTGATTCCTAAAAAAAAAACAGATGATCACTGATCAGTCAGGTCCACAGCCTCACAAATAGTACCGAATCTAATCACAACTCAAGAGGAGGGATGGTGAGGTGTGAACTGGAAAGTAAGAGGTTTTATAAAAGCCTACACTAACTTAAATAGGCAAACAGAGACGGCACCGGTCTCATCTCCCTTGGCCCACTCAGTGGCAAAGCAAAGAACCAAGGAAGGGGGTTGGGAGGGAGTATGCCCCCTCCCACCCTTTCTGGGTCACATATGTTAGAGGCTTCCCTCACTGCCTTCTGTCCACACAAGATCCTCTCTGATGAGGGGTGGTGAGAGCTTATCAGAGAAGTTTTTCAGACAGGTCTGCATCCAGTACCAGTTTTCTCATATTGTGAGCTTCACCAAGTGCTCATCTGAAATAGCCCAGAATCTGGCTCTGCCCATCGTCTGTAAATCATCCATTTGCTCCTTAACCTTAGGCTATGTCTAGATTAGAGCAATTTGCCAACAGACTTTTTTGTTGGGAGGAGGTTATCCCTCCCTACTGGGACCCTATGGAAGCAGGGTTGGGGTGTGAGAGGTGAGGTGAGAATGGGGGGAAACCTCACAGGGAGAGCTCCCAGACAGCTTAGGGAAGATGGCCAGGCACCCAATGGACTGCCTGCCCCGCCAGAGCCCAGGGATTCCCTCCTCAGTCTCTGATGTGTGTGTTCGGTCCTCTCCCTCTGCTGGTTGCGGCGGCCATCAGCATCATCCTGCTCTGGAGGGTCATCCATATGGGAGAAGTGAATACAGTTGTGGATGGATTTGCTGCCCGGGGGTTCCTGTCCTGCATCAGGGCCTTCAATGGGACCCACATCCTGACCTGTGCCCCAGATCATGGTATGGCCAAGTATATCAAATGGAAGAGATACCCCTCAATGACACTGCAGGCCCTGGTTGATCGCTGTGGCCAGTTCACAGATGTACAGACTCCTGGACAGCCACATGACACCCAGGTGTTCCATAACCCCTGCCTGTGCCAGAAGATGGAGGTGGGCACATATGTCCCCCACTGTGAGCTGGTGGTGAGACATGTTCAGATGCCACTGTGCATTTTGGGGGATGTGGCCTACCACCTCATGCCATGGCTCATGAAGACTTATATCAGCCAGCTGGACCTGAGGCAGGAACATTTCAATGCCTTCTCAACCAGGCCAGGATGCAGACTGAGTGCAGCTTCAGCCACTTCCAGGCATGCTTTAGGTGTCTGCCCATTGGCCTGGATGTGAGGGAGCACAATGTCCCCCCAAGTTGTGGTGGCATAGTGTGCTCTGCAGAACATAGTGGAGAAGAGGAGGGAGACATTCCTCCCGGGGTGGGGAGTGGTCACCAGTCACCAATATAAGCAGCTAGTCACAGCTCTGATCTGCCAGGCCCATCAGTATGGGGTATGGATCCGTGAGGCCCTGAGGGAGAACTTCAAACATGGTCCCCAATAAGCATCCCCAGTTTCCCCCAATAGGGCCCTCAGGCCTACCTCTTCCCCATCACAACCCTTCACTTCACCCACTCACCCCCTGACCTCTCCCCAGTAAAGAGGGTGGTGAATGATTAACTATTTTATTTAACCAGAGAAAATCATGTTAAAAAGAACCAGAGTAATTACAAACTATTTACAATAAAGCACAGTGCAAAAATATTTGAAATATATACAGTGAGAGAGGGTCTTGGGACAGGAGCTGCAGGGAGGCCTCAAACCATGGAGGAGGTGGGGGATCCACATACATGAGGGGGAGTGGGATACTAAGTGTCAATGACCTTAGGATACCCTCCTGTCATGGATTTGGGGCCTCCATTAGAGCTCGGCTGGGGCCAGGAGCAGGGGGAGGTATGGAGGCACTGGGACTGTGGTTGGGTTTGGACAGACTGGGAGAACAGAGGGGACTTGGGGACCAGGGGCTGGCATGGCCCTCAGCTACTGCAGCATGTCCAGGATGCCCTGCAGAAAATCTGACAGGGGCAGGATGGTGGGGCAGGCAGCAGCAGGGGCAGCAGCCCTGGGCAGCTGGGCCTTCATGTCCTGCCAGATGCTGGCGGTGGTGTCACAGTGGGACAACAGTTGGTCCCAGGTTTGCGACTGTCACTCTGTGCCATGCCATGCCGCCACTTCATGATTTCAGTCATCCTACAGGGGACAGCATTGGGATCCCAGTGGAGTCCTCCTGAACTCACTGATGGTTCCTCCAGCTGTGGGGTCACCCTGGTGCTAGGGTGAAGCTGGCTCACCCTAGTGGTGAGGTGGGTCTGGCCTAGCCCTTGCATAGTGTAGATCCAGCTATACTGACTCCAAATTTGTTATCATGCCTATCCTGGAAGCCTTTTGTTTTCTATATCAAAAAAGACACCACATTACGGGTGGCGCTAAATGAGTTTAATGAATGTTGGAAAACAGAAATTTACTTATTTCACACTATGTTATGAGCATATTATATGAATTAGTCAGTGGCACATGGTGCCTCTTTTCTCAGAAACAAAGCAACACGTATGTCTGACAGCATTCCTAAGTTTTATCATTCTTTCTTATGATTTCAAAAATGAAAGTATAAATCATTAGCAATTATTTATCGAAAAATAAAGATATCTAATGAAAATATTCATTGTCAGAATAAATGCAATTTTACAATACATAGCATTTGACTATAGTAAAATTAAATGACGAGTATAATAAGCAGCAGAACTGTTTGGTATGGCTTTGAGCCATGACTGCTTTTCACATCTGCACAACAGCATTCCAAATAAACCTTTGGGCACACAAAAAATTAGTGGCATGGCAAATGTTTTTTTAAAATTTAAACAGCATCAGACTGTGGCTATGAGTCTGCCATTAATCAAATCCTAATGTAATAACAAGCCCATAAAATCTAAGTGCCCAAGCCTGCAAATGCATATGTACATGATTGAATATATGGGACTGCTTAAATGAGCAAAACTATTCATGTTTTCAGTGTTTAAAGGATCACGGCCTACATCTGAATTCCCTACATATTGCTGCGTTTCTGAAACCGTGTTCTGAAAAACAACTGTGTGAAAACAACATGCTTGAAATCTGAAAGCATAATCTGGCCCCAAGCATTGCCATAGATGGAAAATTCTGCTTAAAAAATCTGAGTGTATGATATAGTCCCCAGATTGTTTTATGATTGCATTCTTAGAAAGAAGTGAGACATTAAGATAAATCATAATATTATGTAGGATCCCATTCTTAGAGGCATTAGAATAGTAGCCAGGTGGTGTTAAATAGAGGAACTATATCATTGAAGTGTGGAATATCCAGAGCTTACTAGGACATCAGAGAACCACACCATCAGGGGCTCTTTCACCTGCACCTACTAATACCATATATAACATCATATGCCAGCAAAGCCCCACTGCAATTTACATTGGCCAAAATGGACAATCTCTATGTAAAAGAATAAATTGACACAAATCAGACATCAGGAATGGTAACATCCCAAAACCTGTAGGAGAACACATCAATCTCCTTGGACCCTCAGTAACAGATTTAAAAGTAGTAGTCCTACAACAAAAAAACTTCAAAAATAAACTGCAAAGAGAAAGTTCAGAGCTGAAATTCATTTGCAAATTTGACACCATCAACCAAGGACTGGACAGAGACTGGGAGTGGTTGGCCCATCACAAAAGCAGTTTCTCAGCTCTTGACGCTCACACCTCCACATTAGCTACAGATAATGGCCCATATCCTCCCTAGATTTCTCCTCTCTTGATGTTCACAACTCCACATCCACTGCTGATAATGGCCCACATTCACCCTGACTGAACAGACCTTGTTAGCTCTGGCCCTCCCCCTGCCTAAGACTCCCTCTTTAAACCCTCCTCTGAAATGGCCCCACTTATGCATCTGACGAAGCGGGTCTTTGCGTCCACGAAAGCTTATGTCCCAAAATATCTGTTAGTCTATAAGGTGCCACAGGACTTCTTGTTGTTTTTGAAGATACAGAGAACCAGTGGACGTTTCATTGTTAGGTAATACAATTTATAAGCATCTAACAGGGATGAACTAGATGGTGTTTGGTCCTGCTGTGAGGGCAGGGGATTGGATTTAATGACCTCTTGAGATCCCTTACAGTTCTAGTATTCTATGAGTCTCCTACTTTGTAATGAGACATTTTGGACTACACAGCATAATTAAATAGAGCAATCATCCAAATGTGTAATGTATGCACCCATTACAGTCGAATCTGATCAGAGTAGATCCTTGAGTTACGTGAGGGTTCCGTTCCACACATCCTCGCATAACCGAAATTTTGTGTAAGTGGGGGTCTGGCTTTTTCCCTGGTGGAACATATGTTCTTCAGCCAGAGAAGTAGCAGAAAGGTAAGGTAAGCAGAAAGGGTGGGGGAGGGAGTTGGGTAGGGTTAATTCTGGCAGTGGGTGAGGGCCATGGGATGCAGTGGGGGGGCGGGGGGGGCTAAGCCTGGGGTGGGTTAGGACTGCAAGGGGGGTGAGGGGTGGAGCTGAGTCAGAGATGTGCACAGGGGTGGTGAGCCAGAGCCCTGCTTGGGTGGTGAGCCAGGCCATGGCAGGTTTGAACTGGGGCTGCATGTGGCGGGGGTTGAACCAGGGCAGGGGGATGGGTTGAAATGGAGCCGCATGCAGGGGGTTTAAACTGGGGTGGGAGGATGGAACTGGGGCCATGTGTGAACGGTGTGAAGCAGGGTGGTGGGGAGCTGAACAGGAGCTGTGCTGGGAGGGGGCGGGGGGAGGTTGAACCAGGTCACTGGAGGGGTTGAACTGGAGCCATGCACAGGGGGTTGAATTGGGGTGGGAGGATGGAACCGGGGCCATGCATGGGGGTTTAAACCAGAGGGGAGTTGAGCCACATGTGAGGGGTGGTGAGCCAGAGCCAGAACCTGGTGTGGGTGTGGGGGGTGAGCCAGAGCCATGTGCAGGCAGTGAGCTGGCAGGCGGGGTGGAACCAGAGCCAGGGAGGTTAGCCAGAGTCACACCTGAGGAGTGGTGAGCTTGAGACAGAGGCGGGGATGGGGGGTGAGTAGAAGCTATGTGCAGGTGGTGAGCGGTGCTGGCGGGGGGAGGGGCACTGAGCTGGGGCCATGCAGAACCAAGGGCCGGGCAGGAGAGAGTTAAGTGCATCTGGAAATTGTGCATTTCCAGGGTTTACTGTAGGAATTGGGGATCAGCCATGTGAGAGCAGGGTTGTGTACTCTGGGTTCACGTATTCTGAGACCTTACTGTACAATAATGCCCAGGTCCTCTCTCTCCTAGCACAGAATGATCTTGGACTCGCTTTAAACAAAGTTTTCAGCTTCCAGTTAACAGTACTGGGTAGGGCAACCATATGTGGGGCAGGGCAGCTTCGCCAAGCCCTGGGAAGCCGGGAAGGAGGTGACAGTTACTGGCCGTCCCCAAGCCCCAGAAAAGCAGGAGCCCCCAGTGCTCCCTGAGCCCCAGGGAAGTGGCAGCCCCCAGTGCTCAGGAAGGCGCAGCCACCAGTCTTCCCCGAGAGCCTGGGGAAGCAGCAGGGATGCAGCAGCCACCTACTCTTCCGCTGCATCCCTGAGGCTCAGGGATGTGACCTACCTCCTACCTTGCCAGCAGCTGTGCCTGTGCAGCTGCTGGCAGAAAAGGTCAGTGGGGGGAGTGCCCAAATACCCGACTATTAGTTCCTTTTAAAAAATAAGAAGGGATGCCTTTTTGTCATCCCAGATTTGGGATCGTCCTGCAAAATACAGGGTGGATGGTCACCTTAGTACTCAGTGACTGAATGACTCAGGGTGATCAGCGTGGCAAACTTTCAGAGGGGTCACTGCAGCGATAAGGTATTCATTTACAAAGTATCTTCACAATCTAAAATAAACCTCTGGGGTTTATCAATGTGTGCACTACGTACCGTATACATGCATGATTCTGTTGGTCCAAGGAGCAGGAGCAATTTAGAGTCATATTCTGCCACCTTTACTTCTATTCTGTTGAAGGTTCTTATGCTGCCTGCCCCCCCCATAGCCTCTGAGCTTCATGCAGAAGTGCATTAAGGGATGTGACCAGCATTTGTCATATCTGATTCTCAAAAAGGCCAATACATTAAACAGCACCTTACTCTCTTCTGCAGGTAGATTCCTTGACTTTATTGGGATTACTAACAGAATAACTGCTCAACATGGGTGTGATTTACTTGTGTCAAGTCATACATGTTGAGCAATTGCTCTGCAGGGGGAAGAAGAGTTTCTCCAGTTTTGAAGGCGTTACTGGACCTATAAATATGGTACATAAACCTAAACTGCTTAAATTTTGCTCTCCCACTGGTAAGGACCTAGGTCTAGTTTGCAAATCATACGGTGGCAGACAATAGTTCTGCAGGATTAGAAAGGCCTGGTCAAGAGAAGTGTGACCCAAAATTGTAGAAGGAAATCTGCAAGGGATGTAACACTTGGGTGGTGGGGGGGGCAAGAAATGAGAGAAATTCAGTCTCTGCAAGTAAAATCAAACAATATTTCAGAGGCACTCTATAAATGTTTCAGTTTAAGAAGCATTCATTATCACAGGATTTTAATGGCAATTAAGCAGAATAGTGTATCTATGTAAAGTGCAGAGATTGCTATGGCATGGTTCGTAGTGAAACAAATGGAGTCATAAATCTAACCATATTTTTAAAGAAGATTTTTTAGTACCCAGATCAGGCAGTGCACATTGCTTTGTTATCACAGTAGGATATGAAAATGGAATTATTTTAGGTTTCATAAGCATATTATATTGACCCCCCCTCTACCTCATCCCAAGAGTGCAAACAATGGGACTCCGTTATGCCACAAAATTTTATCTTGTGGTCTCGGCCACAGAAGTTTTCTCAAGCAGTGAATGTGGACGTAGTCTGATTGGAAATAAATTAGAAGGAAAATAATTTTAGTGGGGTTGCTTTGCAGTCAGAATTGTGTTGATTCATATTCAGAAACAGTTTCATTGCCCCAATTCCATCTTTCTGCCTTGCCCAAATAACTCATTTAATAAATGATGATTCAAGCATCTGGCTGTAAATGTCAGAATATGACAAAGACTATGCAATGCATTTTAATGATGAAAATATTTCAAGCTACATACTGCAATTGTAGAGAAACATAATTAAGTGTCCAATGCTTACCCCATTGAAATCAATGGCACAATTCCCATTTACTTTCACAGAAACAGGTTTGGACTTTAAATAGTCTCTGTTTAATAAAAATTCAAAACTAAATGCAGACCTAATAAAAATCAGTGAGATAATGATGCTGTCAGAAAATTGCAGCAGTCTGTAGATACAATGTAAAATTACTGCAGTGTTGAAATTAAAAAAATGGCAGCCTAATTACCTTTGAATCAAAAAAACTGTTACATGGATCATTTCATTTTAAAATATAATTTTCTCTAACGGATGTACAAAAAAAGCTCTGCACTTGGCAAAAATGTATGAGATGTTTTGTACATAGTCACCAAAGCACAATTACCCTATTAATATTTTCTTCCTCCAAATACTTACTTTTCATTTTTATTAGGTAATGTAAAGATTCCAAGATGTCAGGTACACAGAAAGAATCTAAAGAAACTGCATGAACATCATATCAACAGATACTTTAGAGACCATATCTGATACAGGTTTTAACTGAATTAAATCTAATAAGAAATGCTAACAATACAGAATTGGAATGATTATAGTTATAAAATATGAAGTGTCAGAAATTAAACAAAATGAAGACTGTTCGAGTCTATTCCAAACAAAGAAGAAGTTAGGATAAATCTTTTCATTGACTTCAATGGACACTGGATCAAACTCTCAATAGCTCATAATGTTCAATGAACACAAATGGCAGGTCCTATAAATGCTGAAATCTAATCTGAATTTAAACTTTTAGAGAGAGACCAATCTTTACATTAAAGAAATCCTGAGTTCCACTTCATACGGGTATACAAGTCAAAGACACACCAGCATATATCATACAGCCCAGATGTAAATCCAGAATTATCAGCACTTTATAATGGGCTTGAAAATGGATTAATTCAACAGTAGTGAATCAACTTTACTATGAAGTAAACAATTATGCTGTCTTCTAAGACATTCTTTAGTATATAGTTTCTCATTAGCAAGGATTAGGTTTGGATGAGGATACTTATTTATACTTGCAATTTCATTTTCCATTTTATTTGGTTTAAAGAGAAATTTTCAGCTACACTGAATCCGAATTATGGTTCAGCAAACATTTCAGTGAAGTATTCTGAACTTGGAGAAATAAATAGAACCATAATCTCTTAAGAGAAACTTACTTAAATGGATCTGTGTTACGTGTTATCAGCGAATTGTTCAACAACCCTGGATGTAATACAAAAATATGTTCATTGCCTGCCTTTCAGGTAATGAGCTTGCAAAAGCCAATTATAAAAACAAAGAGAAAACATACAGTTGCACTACAGGTTTTGTAGACCATAGGCTAAGAATAAAAAAGCTGCTAATGTTCCTTATTAGTGATGTTTCACAGTGTTACCAGATTTTTTTAATTTGTTGTTTCAGATACTAAGGGTCAGTAATATCAATCTATGGCTTAGAACTTAATTCTGCAACCCTTACACTGTATCACAGTTTACTTCACAAACCACCCCACAGATATCAGTGTGATTATTGTGTTGTCAGCACCCCACTCACTAAAAGATTAATAAAATTTGACTCTTAACTGTGATTGTCAAGAATCATGTAACTGTAACATCTGAGTTTAGTTGTCCATGACATTTAGATACGTATGTCAAATATAAGCAAAACCCAAACATATTTTAAGATTTCTTTTTCATCATTGCTTTTCATATTTTTCTTCTCTAGATTGCTTTCATTCTTAGGCTGTGTCTATACTTGCATCCCTCTTTTGAAAAAGATATGCAAATAAGGGAAATTGCAAATGCAAATGAGGTGCAGATTTGCATATCTGGCCCCTTATTTGCATATTACTTCAAAATAATAAAAAAAGGGAAGAAGGATTCTTTTGAAAATGGGGTTTACTTTCCAAAGAGCAGTGCCTACACTGGCTTTCTTCTTTTGAAAGAAGCTATTTCGAAATAAGAACATGCAAATGATGTGCCAGACATGAAAATCTTCACCTCATTTGCATTTTCGATTCATCTTATTTGCATACCTCTTTTGAAAGAGGAATGCAAGTTTAGACAAAGCCTTACTAAAATCTTTTTGGAAGCATATGAAATATTTTTGGCAAATAGGAAACAGTTTCTTCTAGGTATCCATAATAGACTTTTTCAGCTGCTTGTTGATGAAGGTTTTCTTAGCTACTGTTCTTTTTCATACCAGTGCACTAGATTCAAATCACTTGACTATGATAACAGGAGGAAAAACAGAGGAATACAGTGAGGCATCTTCCCCTGAGCTGCCTTCATTCCGTATGTGCACATAACTAAGTAGTCCCTCAGAACCGTTCCCTCTTCTGGTGCTACCACACTTTATATACTGCTGCTGCTGTCACTGCTGCCCTGCCCACACCCTTTCCATCTCTCACCCTGGGCATGTAAGGTCAGGATTTTCAGGTTGTTATTCAGCTCTGAGATGGACAAGTGCCCTGAACAGAGATGGGAGCCAGCTGTCAGTTCAGAAACTGAGCCATCATCAGCAAGGTATAAAGGGCCACTTGGGGCCTAAAATCTCTCCTTAAACCAGGGTAATAGGGGGCAGAGATGCATTGCTCTCACCCATCATTGAAACACATTCTGACCCCATGCCCGGCCTCCTGTGTACTCTCACAGAACCTCGGGATAGCAAGAAGCCATAGACGACAAGGGTTACTGCTTGTGCGACAAGCCCTCCACAGGGAAGAGCTGGACTAAGCTATGAGAAAGGATTGGAGTGCTTAACTATGAACTCACTCCTTCCTTTTTCAGCTGCGTGAGACCTGAGTGTTGGAGAGCCCCAGGAGGCCCCTTTCGGCACTGTCCTAATCATTTCTAATATCAATCACACTGGTGCCAAGCTCACAGGTATAGAAATAAGGCTCTCTCAACTCTCCCTCAGATTTTGTTCACAATCTCTTTACACTAATACAGCACATAAATACCTTCATGTTAATGTCCTGATTAGCAAGAGGAAGAAGGCTTATTTCAATATGACCATGTGTGATGCTCCTGTCATTTAACTGCCCTTTCATTATGCCATCAGTAAAACACAGCTTGCTGAAACTTTCAGAATATATACCATTTATAACACTACCTCCATCATGCTTAACAATATGGACTCAATTGTCCTTTTCTTAGGACTTGTCCATCCGTTTTCCATATGCAAACTTTGCCAACAGTGTGGAACACATATATTAACATTTTATAACCCAATAAAACTCTGTTCCGTAACTTCCACCACTCATCACTTCAGTAAATTTTAAATACATTGCTTTGTACTTGGTGTTAGTTTCAAAAGGCTAGTCCCACATCCCTTTCTTCTTTTCGCTTTCCTCATGGATATTAGCAGTAGTTTCCTTTTTAAGCAATTTTGAAATGTCTCATGCTTTCCATGTGGGGAGGAGGGGTGGATATCTCAGTGGTTAGAGCTTTGGCTTTGTAAACCCTGGGTTACGAGCGCTATCTTTGTGAAGGCCTTCTCAGGGTCTGGGATAGGGTAGACTGGAAAAAAAAATAAAACCTGTCAGGGATGGTGACAAGTAATGCTGTGAGGGTAAGAGACTGGACTCAGTGACCTTTCAAGGTTGATTCCAGTTCTGCGAGATATGTATATATCACCCTCCTGATTTCTTCATATATTTCTTTACTGTTATTTCACATAATTCTGTATGTAGCTTGATAAGTCTCACAATATTCTGGCTTGACAGCACACTTCCTATTTTACTGCAGTTTCCTTTCTCCACTTCAGATTCTCAGAGATGTTGCCTTATTTTATACAGGATATATTTTACTTACAAAATGATACTATTCTGCAACAAGAACAGAAGCTAGACTATTTTTTATCATGATTACTTGGTACTCTTTTTCTTCTCCTCAGCTGAAGCAACAACATGTTCAAATATACATCAATCCACTTATACACATTATTGAATCCCTGAAAGGTACCTGTTTAAAATGAATCACTTCTTCTTCTCGCTTTCTCCTTCTCTCTTTAATTTTCAGTATGGGTCTATCAACTTCCTGACAGCCAAAAGTGTAGTGCTCAGAAACATAAATACTTGTCACACTGGCTACATCTACACTAGCCCAAAACTTCGAAATGGCCATGCAAATGGCCATTTCAGAGTTTACTAATGAAGCACTGAAAGACATATTCAGGGCCTCATTAGAATGCTGGCACCATGGCACTTCGAAATTGATGCAGCTTGCCACCACGTGGCTCATCCAGATGGGGCTTCTTTTCGAAAGGACCCCGGCAATTTTGAAATCCCCTCATTCCTAACAGCAGATAGGAAACAGGGAAAAAGGATTCTTTCAAAGATGGGGTTTACTTTCAAAAGAGCACTGGTTTTCTTCTTTCAAAAGAAGTTATTTCTAAATAAGAATATGCAAATGATGTTCCAGATATACAAATCTGCACCTCGTTTGCATTTTGAATTTTCCTCATTTGCATACCTCTTTTGAAAGAGGAATGCAAGTGTAGACACAGCCACAATTTTATTATATTTACTAACAGACATTGGTGCTTTGGAAAAATGGCAATATAGAATCCAATTCTGTTTTCAGGTTTGCAAACCCAAACATTTCTGTACTTCCTTTCTGGCCAATGTACGGTCTGAAGGAAGCTGTATCCAGCCCTCAGTCAGAAGCAGTTTTCACCTTGCAGAACCTTGAGAGTAAGACAGGGAAACCAGAAGTGGATGGAGATTTCTACTGTTCCCTGAGAGGTTTAAGAAAAAAACACTCCCATGGCACACTGGGATGAGGAAACAAGCATTCTTCCATAGGATTCCTTCCAGAGATACGATGAATGTTCAAAACAGATATTTTTAAAATGTTTCACCTAAATATAGTTGTAATTGTCATTGCTATACTTTTAATAGAACCAAGTTATGGTAGTATAAAATTATATACATAATCTGACAAAGTTAAAATCCTTTTCATAAATCAAGTTCAGAGGATGGTTTATTTTTTCAAAACCTCTGAAGTAACAAAAAAATTCTGTGCCAAATCATGCAGCTTTTCTGATCACGAAAACTATTAACCTTCATTGGAGACATGAGCATATAAGGGCTACAGAGCTGGGACTTCTGTTCATAAATCAACTTTTTACTGAATTAATGTACTATACAATAATAAGTGATAAAGAATAGGAACAAACCATATTATTTTACTATAATAAGGCACTGGCTCTTTAAGGGTCCAGCATTGCCATTACCCCTGTTATGATGTCTCCTCTCCATTAAGGCATGGCATTCCATTCCTTGTAGGTGTTTTGTTTTTTTTTAATGGAGCATTTGACTGATCATGTGGCAATGCCTGCTGGGAGAACAGACAGGAAATAAAAGGCATATCTCATGGCGGGGGAGAAGGGGAAAGAACTTTCCCGCTTAATTGGAGACCTGAAGAGAAACAGTGTGGTTGTCAGTTCTCTTGTGGTAAGGGTCTGCCAAAGCATACGTCTACACTGCAATAACACAACCATGACTGGTTTGTGTCAGCTGACTTGGGCTCATGGAACTCAGGTTGAGGGCCCATAAAACTGCACTGTAGACATACAGACTTGGACTGGAACCAGGTAAGTGATACCCTCCCTGCTCCTTGTGGGCATCTGGGACATCTACAATACAATTTTGTAGCTCAACAATTTAAGCTCCGTGAGCATAAGTCAACCAACATGAGCCATCTTAGGTATTTCATTGTAGTGTAGACATGTTCTGAGTGGCCAAAAGCTAGCGTGAAGGTCAAGAAAGTCTGAAAAAGGCGTGACCTCTGCTGCTAAGAGTGGTAAACAGGTAGGCCATTTCTACACAGGACACTTCCTTTGGAAGTGGCATGCTAATAAACGGAGAGAAATATGCTGAGGCACAGATGCAAATTCCCTGTGCCTCATTAGCAAAACATCATGTGATTTGGAGTCCAGAAGACCGTTCTTCCGGACTCCAAAATGTAGAAGCGTGGCCCCCTGGGGGGGGGGGGAGCTTCTGGAAGGAAGTCCTTCTTCCAGAGGCCCCTTCTTCCCAAATGCCGTGCCTCTACATGGCATTTTGGAGTCCGGAAGAACAGTCTTCCGGACTCCAAATCACATGACGTTATGCTAATGATGCATGGGGAATTTGCATCCACATCTCATTAGCATATTTCACTCCGTGTATTAGCGTGCCACTTTTGGAGGAAGTGGCCTGTGTAGAAACAACCGTAGATTCACACATCTTAGTAGGTGTCTGTGGAGACCTCCTGCAGGCAGAACAGGTAGAATAGCCAGATGGAATTCCTGTTGTGATCCCTGTTTTTCCTTCTTATCACAGACCATAGTGAGAGGGCTGTGATTACCGATGGGTCAGGCATGTATGGGATAGAAACCTAAACCAGTATGGCAATATAATTTGCATAGTCACAAACTGAAAGTGAAAAAGAGAGACTTTGCTTTTGGTCTCCAGATGCATGTGATTATTCCAGAGGTACAGAAGGAGAGGAAAAAAGACCTGCCTGGGAACAGGATGGGGGGAGCAAGTAAAATGATCTTGTAACATGTTTACTTCCAGAATAATATGAAAATATGCTAATAATATTTTGTGCAGTATTATATATTCCACCCTAAGAGGTCATCTGAGACTACACATGAAATGCAAAAGCCTATGATACTTCCCAAAGAAAACAATAACAAGTCATAAAATGAAATTAAAAGTCATAAATATGTCTATTAATTTAAAAAAATAGTACTAGAACTCTATCAATTGTAGCTATAAGCAAAGCGTAGTTGTGTAAATGTATATAGCACTTATACAAATACACATCTCTCTATATAGACCATTTAGAATGTAAACTTTTTTATTATTAATGATCATGTTTATTAGATCACTATGTTGTGACCCACCAGGAGGAAAGCCTTCTTGTGCTAGGCACTGTCCAAACACAACAGTTATAGAAGGTTTATCCTCCAAAGAGTTATAGTCCAAATGACGGATTGGCAACCCATGACACATGGCCCATCAAGGTATTCTTTTGGCTGGCCATGGGACATTTTGTGTACATTGGCTGTCTGCAGTCACACCCTCTCATAGCTCCAAGTGGCTGCAGTTTGCTGTTCCTGGCCCATGGGAGCTGGAGCATACTCTGTAGTCTGTGCCTCTTCCCGTAGCTCCCATGGGCCAGGAATGGCAATTTCAAGCCACCGCGAGCTGCAAGGAGCCACACCTGAAGATGGCTAATGTAAACAAAATGTCTTGTGGCCTGTCAAAGGTTGATGACTCCTAATCTAAATGATAAATTAACATTATTACAAATTCTACTAGAAATCACCTGCCCCATACAGCCAATATTTTACCTTTATCAACCCTAACACCCTGTCGATAAATATCATCCAGATTCATCCCAAACTTCTGGAAAACAAAAACTGTTGAGCTTTGCAACATGTCAAAATGATAAGAGATCCATGCCTGAGTATAACCAGTTTTCAAATAGAGGGAAGTTTAAGCGCCACTATGAGCATATTTGGCAATTTCAGCTGCAACAAAACAGTACAGAATTAGGAAAGATTGGCTCTTCTGTAGCAAACTCTTCAAAGGTAGATGGCCTTATTCAAAACTAACACCTTACTCTCCACCTGGAGTCCGTGAGGAGACAGTACAGTTTATGGACCACTTACATTATTCCACCTAATGAATAATGAATTGTTTTCTTGTTACTTGACACTCCCAAGAAAGATCAAGATAGGCTCTCATATAAGGGCTTGTACTTGCTCCCCCCTACCAAATTAATCTGGAATAATGCAGTGTTTAATGTACGTACCATCCAGATTCCATTAGTAGACAGGGCTCAAGCAAGACTACTAAACAAAGAACACATGCCACAAATAAGGTGTGCATACCTTCTGGAAAGGCTGTCAAACTTATACTGCCAGTGCTGCTGATGTCCCTCTTTTTCTGCCTCCAGTCTAGTTAATACCTTTGCCACATACAGATTAAGTGTGGCCTGTCAGGTAGCCTTCATCCAACCTGCAGTTTATTCCACCGTCTCAGTAATTTGATGGAGATACCTGCTGTTCTCCTTATACTAAAAAGGAGTGAAGGCACTCAAGGAGTTAATGCATGCACTGCTACAGGGCCGTTGCCCTGTTTACAATACCTTGTAATCAATGGTGACAGAGGCTGCTAAGGGATCTAATAAAGTTGACATGGATGCAATCTACTGCAAAGAAATTACAGAATCATAGAATCATAGAACAACAGAGCTGGAAGAGACATAAAGCCACGGAGTCCAGCCCCCTGCACTAAGCAGGACCAAAGCCATCAGATCAGCCCCACCAGGGCTTTGTTGAGGCGAGACTTAAACACCTTCAGGGATGGAGACTCCACTACCTCCCTGGTTAGACCATTCCAATGCTTCACCACCCTCCTAGTGAAAAAGTTGTTCCTAATGTTCAACCTGGACCTTTCCAACTGCAACTTGAGACCATTGTTCCATGTTCTGTCATCCATGACCACTGTGAACAGCCTCTCTCCAGCCTCTTTGCAACCTCCCTTCAGTAAGTTGAAGGCTGTTATCAAGTCCCCCCTCAGTCTTCTCTTCTGCATACTAAACAGTCCCAATTCCCTCAACCTTTCTTCATAAGTCATATGTTCCAGCCCCCTAATTATTTTGGTCGCCCTCCGCTGGACCCTCTCCAGTGTATCCACATCCTTCCTGTAACTGGGGGCCCAGAACTGGAGACAGTACTCCAGATGCGGCCTCACCAAAGCTGAATAAAGAGGAATAATCACTTCTCTGGATCTACTGGCAACGCCCCTCTTGATGCAACCTAATATGCCATTAGCTTTCTTCGCTACAACGGCACACTGTTGACCCATGTCCAGCTTCTCGTCCACTTCAACTCACAGGTCCTTTTCTGAAAAACTACTACTGAGCCAGTCAGACCCCAGCCTGTAACAATGCTTGGGATTCTTCTGGCCCAAATGCAGGACTCTGCACTTGTCCTTATTGAACCTCATCAGATTTCTTCCAACCCAGTCTTCGAATTTGTCTAAGTCAATCTGCACCCTGTCCCTACCCTCCAGAGTATCTACCTCTCCCCCTAGCTTAGTGTCATCTGCAAATCATCAGTCAATGCTAACAAACATTCTTTATCCCAGAATGACTGGAGTCAAGGCAATTCATAACCCACAGCTGCCACTAGAGTTGTTATGCTCATATGATCACTGAATAGGTGTAATTAGTAGTAGTAGGTATCCTTCAGTCTGCACAGACTATGGATCGCGCCCTTTAAAGTTTCAATTGAAGACTTCATTTACAGTGTCTATTGTGACTATAAAGACCCACACGAGAGTGACAGTCCTTGCTGCATCTCTTGCAGATGTAGTGGGTGTCTAGCAAGTCCTTATTGTGCTTTCTGTGTGCTCGCTTCTCCTCTGCTAGCTGTCTGATCTGTCTGTGTAATTATTATATGCATGCATATGTATATGTGGATACATAATTTAAACTCTGGATTTCACAATTTTATATTTTCTTATGTCCCTGCCAAATATCCCAGCCAACAAAAAATATTTCAGTTTGAAATATCAAATTTATTGTAATATGATGTTGTCTCTTCAAAAGACCTACCATTTATAAAGGAGAAAAACTGTACTTACTGAGTTTTCTTTCTTTCAATGATTACAGTAATGATATTGTCGTGATTTTTTACCATCAGGGACATAATCGCCCCCGTGGGCCAGGGATTACATGCCTTTGGCTGTGTAAAATCAATGCAGATGCATGAAATTCTAAAGTGTCACAGGCTGCCATTTGGCAGCATTACCAATGGTCACCTTTTGTCAGTTAGCTCCCCAGCAACCTGAACTCATAAATATTCATGATCAGAAATTTACATGCAGGCCTCTGATTCGCTGAATCAAAGATTTTCCAGAACTTTCTATACCTCAGAGGACCTGTTTGAAAAACCGTGATTTTATGGTAATCAGACCATGAATATGATAATAGAATAATGAATTATTAATAAAAACTGTGTATATAAGTAGGGCTCGCCTGCCATTCAGGGGCCCTTGGGACCACGGAACACCCTGTGGGACCCTGTACAGGGAGGTGTGGCTGCTTAAGCAGCATCCACCAGCCCTCAGGCCAGCGCAATAGGGCGAAGGCTCACCTGCTGAAATCACTCAGCTGTACTCTTTCAACGCACGGCCTTACCATCTCAGCGCCAGTGTCTCAGCATCCCTTTGAAGCGCGCCTTTCCATCTCAGCAGCGCCCTCTAGGAGCAGCAAGTGACCTCAGTGGGGCGGCGGCTGGGTGGCGAACTGGCCCGCCGCAAGGCGGGTACTGCGTACCTGGTCGCTCAACCCTGAAGCCGCCATCTTTAATCAGCTGCATTGTCATCTTTAACCATCTACAGCCATCTTACCTGACTGCAACCTTCACACCGGATTTGACTACTAAACTGGATTAGACAACCCTACCGACTGGACACGTAACTTTCTTACTAGGCTTGCGGTTTTGCCCAGAGCCTCTTTAATCTCATCACCACAACACACCACAACACCAGCTTGGGGTGCCGCGACCCCCAGTGGGGGAGCAGGGGTCACGCCCCTGCTGTGTACTCTCCCCGATGGGGGAGGGGGCAGTGCCTGGGGGCTTGGCCCCATAGCCGGGCCTAAAAAACCCTAGGCTGGGTATTACAACCAAAGCACACATTTAATTTAGTTTGGTTAGTGTCTAATAGTAATTTATCTTTAAAATAGTTAGTCATAAGAATCTGTTAAGGTTATAATCATTTTGTTATCATTAATAAGCCAGTTGTTAATCGTTATAAAAACCAGTGGAGATAATTAAAAGGGAAAGCATAGCTTCCCACTTCTACTCCTCCACTTTTGAATAATTATATAGGGCCGGAAGAAGAGCATAATGGCCTCCCCGGACCCCATTTGATTATTGGGATCACTGGGATAGTGAAGGAAGCCTTCCAGGATCTCATCTATTTATTGAGTCAGGTTAGCACCCTGTAGCCAGACAAAAGTCTCCCCCTTACAAGCCAGCTTGCTCGCTGCCCACCCTCCCCACTGAGGTGCCTCACAAGCACACAGGGCACGGAAACAGCTGCTGACAGCACAGTCTTTGATGTCTCTCATTGAGGCCCAGATGTGCTAGCTCATTGTGACCCTGAGAAACAGAAAGTACAGATAAAAGGCTAACAGGCCAAACTGTCAACAAGGTTGGGGGGAACCTCAGGAAATCACCCCAGCTGGCATTGATGGATTTGATGCCCACACAGCCATCCCAGAAAAGGAAATCTCCGCCCCTGCAAAAGAATGTCCTGTACTCCTAAATTGCTTATGTCCTGTCTTACAAGTGCAAATTAAGTAAGAATTGCCCTTGTAAAAACTGGCGTCACAAAAGACAGACCAGTACGATCTGGCACCATAGATAAGAAAGAGAATACGTAACCTAAGGGGGTATAAAGGTGGGCCCAGCAGAACTCTAACTCTGAGTGCATTTCCACCAACTACCTGCTGGTCGGGTCAGGTGATTGCCTCCCGAGGTCTGCAACTGGGGACGCCCAACCTCGTATTTGTCTTTCTGCGGAATTGAGTGACCGATCCGGCTTGGCTACGCTGGTATTGAGAGACGCAAGGAGGGTAAGACACACCCACATTAAGGTCTCCTTTTTGGTGTACACAGATAAAGAATTAGAGCTCTGTAACTAGATGTTGTTGTATTAAGATATCATTGTGTTACATGGTAACAGATATCTTTGTATTGGATTGTAATGTAACCTGTTAACACCTGTACTCTGCTAGCATATAAGAAGTAGACAATAGCCTTTTGTAACCGCACGCTTATAACTGTAGCTTAAATAAACTTGTAACTAGTTAAGATCTAAGCCTGACTTCTGTTGCTCTTTGTCACTGCAACACAGCTGGCACAATAAAAAGAGCTTTAACCGTTTGGTTACCACAGCCTGGCCATAGATGAGAGTGCTAGGAGCTCCCTGCTCTAACAGTAAAAAACTGGGTTGTTTAGGACCCAGAGGAATCCGTCAGCCTGGCCTGGCTGCCTGCAGTGAAGAGCTCCGTGCTCTCGCAGTTTAAGACTCGTATGGTAACAAGGGCATAGTTGGTACCTCACCGTACATTACCCGGCCACCAGCTAACACACCCTGACTCCCGTAGGGGGTGGGGCTTAGCAAACCTCCTCCCTCCTTTATAAGAAAGTCAGGAGGGTTTAAAAGTTGTCCACTGATACCCTTTAACCTAGCTTTTTGCATTCCGGCTAAATAAAAACTCAATCCAGCAATTGAAGAATCCACTAAGATGAAAGTGAGGTTATTAGTAAGTATTTAGTCATAATGAATAGTCTTATGTGTTTACTTTATGCTTGTTGTTGCTTATTTGCATGTTGCTGTTTATGTTAGTTTTATTAGTGTGTTAGGAAGATATTAAAATAATAAATACTTGTTTGTTTAGTTCAGTACAATCCGTCTCCCGTGTCCATCTCTCTCTCTCACTGTCGCTGCTGGCCACTTCAAGTCAGGGGGTGTGATGCCCGCCGGAGCTCGTGGTTCCGGGGGCCGCGCCTTCTCCCTGTGCTAAGGTCAAGGTTGTTAAAGTGGGCAGGGGTCTCGGGGCCCTTGGTAGGGAGGGACATGTCCCCCTTGGGGTGAGTCAACCGGTAGTGCTAAGTGTTATTCACTGCCCGTTCACCGTCAGGTATAAAAAGTGTCACCTAAGACTTCAAATGTACATGTAAGTATTTCTTTCATTATACATATACTGTAACTTTCAGATTTCACCTACAGTATTTGAGAAGCGTATTTTATCGGTGAAGGGAAATTATTTTCTCTTTAAAGAGTAAAAGAGTCCCCATGGTTATCATGAAAATTCATTAGGCCTAGCAGATAAAATTATACATACACATAGATGTGCAACCGGTATGATACTTATATTACATAACCATTCTGAGAAATATAGCCCCAGGAGAGGAAAATGAGATTATCTATCCATTACAAAAAATCAGTAATTTCTAAAGCCAGAAAGCATTAAAACTCCTGTTTTTTTATTTCATACAGCCCTTTCAGATATGTAAAATCACTGTATTTCTTCTAATGCTCAAAACCTAACCAATCACATAGAATTTGTTTCACTTAATGCTCCTGAACTGCAGCGAACAAGCACTGTACAACTTACAGCCAATACTTATGATGTAATATAAATACAGTATGTTAACCATAGTACCATTCAGTCCTGAGGTAATGAAAGGTGTTTGCTTTTCAAATTCCCTTCCTCTCAACCATGCCCTTCAAAACTACAGATCCGTATCCTTTCTCAACCAATCTGTTCTGTGCCATAACACAAAGCCTCCTGCCCTATATGTAGAGGGTAACAAATTCACAACCATGAAAAATGAATCATGGAGTGTGAAAACATCTCCCCTCCCGTCCCCCCAAGAAAACTGGCCTTTGCATGCATTTAGACTGTACTATACAGACTTCACAGGGAGACCAGTATTTAGTACACTTGGATTCCTGACCCAGAGGGAGTTGCATGGGAGTGGGATGCCACAAGGTTATTTTAAGGAGGTTGTTTTAGTGCCACCCTAAGTTCTGGGCTGTCTTCAGGGCTGGATGGCCAGAGAATGGTGGCTGCTGACCAAGAGCTCACCTCTGAAGGCAGCGCCCTGCCAGCAGCAGCACAGAAGTAAAGTTGTCAATACCATACCATGAGACCTTTATTTCTTTGCTGCTGCCTTCAGATCTGAGTGGCTTGAGAATGGAGGCTGCTGACTGAGGGCCCATCTATGCTGGCTGCAGCATGGCCACATCTCCTTTTTGGGTCATGAGCCCAACAATTTTAACAGCATAAAATGTAAGACTTAAATATCTAAAATTATTACTTGTACATTTTTAAAAAACCTCTGACTGTGAAATTGACCAAAATGAACTGTGAATTTGGTACGGCCCTCTTAGAGCACTACTGCTAACTGCAGCTCTAGACTGCTGGCTTTTAGACAGTTACTACCTCTCTCTCCCCAGATCTCAACAGCGAGTTCTTACTGTGAACTTGGTCTATATTTCTAGTTCCCAGTCCAAGAGTATGGTTGAGAATGGATAGCAATGGGGGTCATGTATGTGGAGTATAAGATGGAAGAATGAGAGAAGATCATATGTTGAGGAAAGCTGACAAGAGAAATGGGGAAAGGTAATGAGACTCTTAGGAGAAGAGAGTTTTGCATAACCCACTCTTCCAGTAGACAAAACTGTTATTTCAGGCCTACATAGGAAGCCTACAATCATTTCACCCCACCCTTCCTCTCCAATTATTCAGATATTGTCACTTCTGCAAGTGCTCCATCAAAAGACTCCCACAATATCTATCTAAGGTTCCCATTATTACAGCACCCCATCACCTTTCAATGTTTCTCTGAGATAGGGAAGTACCATTATCCCAATTTCACAGACAGAGAACGGAGGCATGTGGCGACAAAGCGACTTTGGTCACATAAGACCACCTGCAGAAAAGTAAGAAACCTGAACCCAGGTCTCTCGGATCCCCAGTATAGGACCCTAACTACTGAAATAACTGGCCTTGATGACACTCAGAATGGAACTTTCCTGCTTCCATCTCAACTGCAGAAAACACTGGCAGCAATGCATTTTTGGTACACCTACCTTTTTATTCCTTATCACAAGCTGTAAGATTGCAAAAAAGGTGGTTATTTCACAAGCTCTCATTGATTTTTTTTTTCTGACCTCACACTGATTTTTGTTCAACCATCTATACATTTTTTTTATTTTTCTTATGTTACAGGATTGCTACTTTCTTAAAGACAACAAAAGCCCAGAGAGGGGAAGAACTTCCGAAGCTGGCCCAGGATTGCCCAAGGAAAAGATCATATCTACTTCAAAACTCCACACCATGTAAAACTTTCAAATTCAAAATTTTAAGTTAAAACAATTCTGTAGGGCACAAAGTTAGGCAAATTTCCATGACTGTTCAATGTACTGATGAACTCAAGACAAATTAGTTTATTTTAGCAAGTCTCACTCCTCTGATGAAACTGCTGATGACAATTCTGACACCTTTCAGTTTGGTGAAAACTCTGCATATAATAACAGGAATAAAGAAAAAAACAGCATGTAAATCCCATTGTATTTTTACCTGCTTTTTTATTTGTAAGGACTGTGTACTATAATGCACAACTGTATTCATTTTTATCCATGATCCACAACATGTTCTTGTGGCTGATTTATTAAAATTGCCCAATCTCTAAAAAGGGTGTAAATTCTAAAACCACACAGTTCATTTGAAAGGCATTAAGTCATTGATTTGATTTATATGGATTTTGCATTTTCTATTTTATCTGAATGCTAAATGTGCATCTCTCATTAACACTAAGAGACTAATTGTGTCTATGGAACAAACTGCTTTCCATTTCCTTCCTTCATCCAGGAGAATCCATATCTTGTGCCCATCAACTACCTAGTGCAGCATACATATCTATGCATGCTGGCACACTGAGATGAGGGTGAGGTGAGACTGCAGCTCTTCATGACCTACATACAGAAGTGGGAGGGATGCAGCAGGCCCCATGGTGGGAATGAAGGGGGATGTAGTAAGCCCCCAAGAAGCTGCTATCCATAGCATGGGTAGCTGGAGAGTGAGTGGTTGAATTGTGCTCTCTTAATCTCCTGTGCAGGTATAAAAAATGTGCCATAATCTAGCCAATAGGATGAAATTCACCACTGAATTTTATCTCAAGAAATATCAAGGTGATAACAGGTGATCCTTTAAGCACAAAATGAGCAAGAGAAAGATAAAAGAAAATATGGGTCCTCTACTTACTGAGGAAGGAGCACGAATAACTGACTTCAAGAAATTTGAGGTGGTTAATGCACAATTTGGCTAAGTCTATAATACAGAAATAAGTCGATTTCAGATACTCAGTTCTAGCTAAGGCATTTGTGTAACTAGAATCAACATATTGGAATCAAGTTATTTCCCTAGTGTAGAGTTAGATTCTATACTCTCCCATTGACTTCCCTTACTCTATGTGTTAGCATGGAATATAGGGGTAACATCAACCTCAGAGAGATGGAGTTTGCACTTCCGAGAAAGTTGAACTCTGGAAAATCAACCCAGAGTGGGTCGATCTTCCTGGCAGTATACATACCCTAAGATTCAGTCTTTAATAAAAAGGCTAATGGTCACCAGATAGTTTTAGCAACAAGGGGGAGGCAACAGAAGTCAAACATCAGCATAGAACAGGTAAAACAATATCTTGGTAAGTTTGATATATTCAAACCATTAAGGCCTGAAAGCAATTTAAGGAATTAGCTGAAGAATTCTGAAGAATGTTAACAATTGTTTCTGAGAGCTCCTTGAGGATGGTTGTGTTCCAGATAACAGGAAAAGGGAAAGCACCAGCTTAACAATAGAAAAGGAGAGAACACAGGAAATCAGTCAGCCTAAATAAGAAACCTGGAAAGATACTAAAAGAAATGTTTTGATGTGTAGGCCCCTGGGTAATAATAAGGTTATAAAGAATATTCAACTTGGATTTGTTAAGAACAATTTCCTTCTTTGACAGGGTGACTGGCCTTGTTGATGCGGGGAAACAGTCAACATTACATATCTTGATTTTAGTAAGGCTTCTGACATAGTCGCAAGTGACATTCTCAGAAGTAATGTAAGGAATTGTCATCTAGGTAAAATTATTACAGGATGGTCACAAAACTTTTTGAACGATTTCATTCAAAGAGAAATTATCAATGGCTTGCTGTCAAACTGAGAGAACTGGTATGAAGAAAACTCTTCTCAGTTGTTCTTCATGACCACTGAAGGTAGGAGAATGGCAATGGATTTAGCCTGCAGAAAGGGAGATTTAGATTAGGTATTAGGAAAAAAAAATCTAACAAGTTTTGTTAAATTCTGCAAAAGGCTACAAAAAAGAGGTTGAGTAAACCAACTTTGTTTAAGTTTACTTGGTCCTGCCACTTGCTGATGTCTCATGTTCCCTTTCATCTCTACATTCCTATGATTCTATCATCATGGAAAGGGCCAACGGAAGTCCTCTGCAGCTTTTAAAACCTCAAAATACAGTATCGATGGCACTTAACTGACAACAACCCTCTCCACAGGGATGAATTTCCTTTGCTTGCACATTACACCTGCCAGAAAATATGTTATTTTATATTAGAAAATACAGATTAAGTTTACCTAAGCATAAATATTTGATGTGTACTTTACAGTTTATAAACAAAGTGGAAATGTAAAATAGATGCAATAAAACTTGCAGCTGCACCATGCTTTCTGTTCTTCAGTTATTCATACAAAATATTTCATTATGTGACTTTTTTTTAAACAGGGCTAATTCATATTAGCCAAATTAGAAGTCTGTCATATGTGATCAGTACGTGCACTGTGGCTTTCTCAGTGTAAGTATCTATCTTTATATTACATAAAGAAACAAACTTTGAAAACGGTATAACTGTGCAATAACAAAAGAACAGTGGGAAAACAAGAGAAATACAAGTGATAATAGCATACCGTATATAGTGAAATTTGTTTTGAATAGTCATTCTTTGCTTAGTCAAATACATTTATTACACATACATTTCTTATGAAAAAAGAACTCATATTTGTTTCTAGAGGCTTTTTATCTCTTTCTTAAAGAGCAGCACAGTATAAATCAGGAAGAATAGCACACATTTTGCAATGTGTTTTTACTCCTTTATTGAAGGCAATGAGACACAAAATTACAAGCTATAGAAAAATAAAGATATCAAAAACTGCCAGTGGTTATATCTGCATAGCAGTGAGCTACTTTTTAGTTTGCATTTGGTCTGTGAAATGGATTCTCTGGGTTTTCTTTATTTCCTGAGTCATTTTATTCACCATTGTTAGTCAGAAATATTTACACTTTCATCCATTTGAGGATTAAATTCTGTATAAACTATTCATATTTAGTATTCCATTTACTAATGTAATCTATATAAATGTACAGAATGGCCTTAAACTGCCTCAGCTGATCCAAGATTTATTTATTATTCAAAACCAAAATCAACGTTTCTCTGTCATATATGATATTTATATTGCAAAGATTAACATGGATACAAAAAAAGAACAGATTATAGGCAGAATTCCATGGACTAATGTGCATATGTATGTGTGTGCACACACATAAACCCAAATTAATGAGTTTGAAGGTTTTGCTTACTTAGAAACAAGGTTGAGAAAGAAAGTTTCTAACACTTTATTTTCTATTTTGGTATTTATTTGCAGTTGTCCCAGTTTTTTTAGTGCACTGTGTATTATATACTATTATCTGCTTGCTTTTATACAGAAAATTTAAATTCATCGGAGTGGGGATTATAGTAATGAATTTCTATTCATATAGTTGCACATAAAGACGTACTGGTGACACCACCACTGGCTGCTAATAGAACAAAATTACAAAGGAACCCCAGATGTTCAGACAATGAACTGATGAATATACTGCTAAGTTTAGTATAATGGATTTACCTTTTCCCAACTGATTAGTCATTTTAGGAGACTTAGTGGTCCATTTCATACATGTAAAGGGTCCTGATGTCCAGGCAGTACTGTATACTAATCTGTTGAAATCCTCTGAACTCCCTCAAGGTGGGCACTCAAAACCAGAGAAACTCCACACTGCAGATTAGTTTTGAAAAAGTACAAGATCTTACCAATATGCTTCCCATGATCAAATTTAGTTAAACATGTTGGCACGAGTCATGCCAGCATATTCTAATTTTAAATGTAATTAAGGATGACCACCTTCTTGTTGCTCAATCTCAGCTTTGATTATTATACTTCATCAGTATTATATATTTATTATTTGTTTTGTGAAGATACAGACTATCAGGGCTACCTGTCTGTGAACTTTGGCAGATGTGAGTAAAGACAGAAACCATCTTTGGTATGTATAACTAGACAGACAGAAGGGACTAGAGCTCTGGCAACCTGAGAAAGATAGACTTTCAAATAAGGGTGTGGTTGGCTTCACATATCTGAAGACTTATACAAGTTAAAATCCAATTTAGATAAAGATCTTTCACCTAAGAAGAGAAGGGAAGCCAGTATCCTGTACTTTTGAGGTCCTGGGTGCTCTGAAGTCAGTCATGGCTCAGAAGAAGAATGAGTGGTAAGAGGAATTATTTTGAAGAAAGCCTGGACCTTACTAGATTATTTTAGGTTTTCAGGAGTATATTTTGTTTTCTTTTTCTTGTAACACTTTCCTAATTTGTTACAATTGAACTCCCATAATCCTATAGATATCTTATTATTCCATTATTTCACTTTTAACGTAAACCAGCTCAGTGCTGCGTTTACAGGGAAAAATGAATATACCCCCAGTTAAGTTAATAAACCGTGGTGTGGTTCTGTGTCTCTTTACTGGAACAACAAACATTATTTCCTTCAGCTCTCCAGGAGAGGGCTACACATTTCAGGGCACATAATTTTGGAGAAATTTGAGACTGGGAATTTGTTACAACCAGGGTGTGACTGGTGTGCTGCTCGCACATTGCTGGGGCCAATGGACCAGGACTGGTGCTGTACAGTCCCTTCAGTGTGGGACCTGCATGCTGGTAAGATGATCATGAGTGAGACAGATTGGGAGCTACACCCAAAATGCACCATCAGGCACACAAAATTACAGGGCAGACAGTGACACAAATACTCAATGATCTGAATTTCCCCCCTTCCCCAAGATTATGACACCCCTGACCTCCTTAAATGTACATTATGGCATTAATGAAACATTCCTCTTTCCAGTGGACATACAATGGAACACTATTCCAAACACTATTTTGAGTGTTTCAGTTAAAGTGCACATGTAATAAAAGTTCATCTAGCACATGTAAACAGTAAGTTAAAATCAAAGTAATTTTTTTAGTATTAGGTTAACAAACCAGTTTTACTTAATCAAGAATGAAAGTTTTCTTCTCACAATGCAAGTTTATAGCTTTGTAAGGTTTGCACTGAAAAAACTAACATAGCAAGGCAAGTAATTCTACTGTTTAAGAATTCATGGATAGCTGCTTAAGCATTCATGCGTAGCTGGCAGGTGACTTTGTAAATAGACCACAGTTGGCATAATGATTAGTGGTAATATCACAGGCTCACCATCTACACACACAATGGTTCTGTGGCCTCAGGAATTAATGCTACCACAAAGACTGATACTAAAACTAACACGCCATTTAATTTATTTAAAGTAAAATATGTTAATATCTGGGATTTTAAAAACAATGGGTATGATTCTCCACTATTCTGCATTCTCTGCAGCCATTTGGAAAATGCTAGCATAGTGAATTGCTAGTATTTGATATGCAACTTTTGCATTCATCTTGAACTGGTGTAAATGTCTGCCCATTGGGAGACTCAAGTCATAAAAGCTAGACTGTAAACCCCAAGGTTACTTTGGTGTAGCTCATAGTATCATTCCATAAGTTAAAAACAAAACAAAACAAAAACAAACAAAACAAACCACAATGATGCCTGAGCCTTTTAAGTTCTCACAGCATGTTCATAGTACTCTGCAACTGGTTAAATAGTTCTTATTTAAGGAAAGTATAAGAATCTAAACTCAAGGAGTGTGATCTTAGAACAGACATCTGGCTGTATCTCAGTAACCGAGTGTTTGTTTGTACTAAGTGGTTTGCACTATGCCAAGCATTTATTTATGATTTCTGCTCATTGAAATGGACTCCTGATTTACACAGCTCTGACCATGAAGGTCCTGGCTGGAAATCAATTACACAGACTTTTTTCAACATAGTTCAGAAGCAAGGAAATGGATAATACAGAGCATACAACTAAGAAGCAATGGGCAAAAACTGTAAACAATCATACATTATATGGCCTTACTATGAAAATGTCATGATAATACAGAGAGATTACATTTCACCACAACAGAGGACAACATATCATAATGTGTTTTTCACCACATTGTGGATGAGACCTCCATAGAAGATCACATAATATCAATGTATGAAATCTCTTGAGGGTACATTTGCTTGAATTATGAGGCACCTGTCAAATAAGTCTAAGCATGTACTTGGAGACTGCAAAATGAACTGAGTAGTTTTATCCTGAAGCTTGAACTGAACACAAAAGTCATTACAATTTTATGAGGATACTCTTGGTAAACCATATACAGGTTGAACCTCTCTACTCTGGCACCTTGAGAATCTAACTGATGCTGAACCAGAAAATTTGCCGGACCTTGGGAGTTCAATATTGTCTTGCAGCATTACCAACACTTCCACTGCTTACTGGGCACTTAGAAGACATTTAGGTATAAATTATGGCCTAATAAAAGCACAGACCACTGAGGCTACGTCTACACGTGAAGCCTACTTCGAAGTAGCCTATTTCGATGTGGAGACATCGAAATAGGCTATTTCGATGAATAACGTCTACACGTCCTCCAGGGCTGGCAACGTCGATGTTCAACATCGACGTTGCGCAGCACCACATCGAAATAGGTGCTGCGAGGGAACGTCTACATGCCACAGTAGCACACATCGAAATAAGGGTGCCAGGCACAGCTGCAGACAGGGTCACAGGGCGGACTCAACAGCAAGCCGCTCCCTTAAAGGGCCCCTCCCAGACACACTTGCACTAAACAGCACAAGATACACAGAGCCGACAACGAGTTGCAGACCCTGGGCTAAGGGCTGCTGCACACGGTGACCATAGAGCCCTGCATGGGCTGGAGAGACAGCGTCTCTCAACCCCCCAGCTGATGGCCGCCATGGAGGACCCCACAATTTCGATGTTGCAGGATGCGCAACGACTACACGGTCCCTACTTCGACGTTGAACGTCGACGTAGGGCGCTATTCCCATCCCCTCATGGGGTTAGCGGCTTCGACGTCTCGCCGCCTAACGTCGATGTTAACATCAAAATAGCGCCCAACACGTGTAGCCGTGACGGGCGCTATTTCGAAGTTAGTGCTGCTACTTCGAAGTAGCGTGCACGTGTAGACACGGCTTGAGAGTCAGGTCTGGTGGCTATAAATAAAAAGTATGGAACCCTGGAAAACTTGGCCAAACCCATTATAAGTGGTTATCTGGCTAACTAAAATCATGCCAGATTATGGATGTTGCCAGGTGGGAGAAGGCCTGTACTATGAAACCTGAAATGGAAAAAAATCATAAGTAATTGAAAGGATCTCAAAAGAGACCAATTATGTGCATTCTCTCTCTCCGCCTGATACAGCCACTTCTAGGGAGGAAAGTCAGCACCTATGCATATACCTTCAGGGGCTCGGTTGTCTCATCAGTTACATATATACAACTTCCACACAGTTTAATAGGGTATGCAGATAGAGGGAGGATCATCCCCGGCCACAGCACATGCAGCAACAGGCGAAAAATATTTTGGGTCAGAACAACCCCCTACTCTACTAAAATGAGCATAGGAAAGCTTAATACATGTGCCCAGACCAGACAGGAACTTTATCTTTAAAATCTCAAGAGAAACTGTTCTCACAATAAAGGGATGGAAATCACGGTACCAATCTAAGAAGGATACAAGAGAAATTGTCCCTTTTGACTTCTGAACTTGAGAATTTAAATATTTCCAGCCTGAGATGCATGACTCAAAAGCCTAAAGAAGGACTAATATTATTTTAAATGAATTCTCAAGATAGATAATAAGTTAGCCATGGTACTTATAACTTGAGAACTATTTGGGGACTATCTATAAAAAGCTACATCTCCATAAATAGAATATAACTTCTCCCTTATAAATTGTGCCTTAAGAAAACATGGTTGAAACCTAATTATTAAATGTTAAATTTCTGTGCTTATGGTTGTGTTTTTATCTCTGTATTTAAAATCACCCTGTTGTAACATACACACTACATACTGTCAAAATAATTTTGTATTAATGAAACACGAAACCAAATGTTTTTATGAAAATAAACATAAAATCCTTTTTTCTATTTTACATTATAATGAAGCATTCAAAGAAAAGCATATCAATTAGGAGAAAACAAACTTCTTGCAGACAATACTGTTAAATATTCACCCCCAGAATATATTAAAATGAGTGAAATTTAGTTATGAATGATAATATGTTAATCTGCATTCCCTTTGGGCACATATCTATATAAAAATGTATCCCAGTAGAACAAAAATAGTATGGTTTACATTTCATAACTAGGGCAGCATCAAGCCAGTTGAGACTTGATTCTCCTTTGCCTGATAATTTGTGCATTTATAGTTGTGAAAAATATGTGCAAAGGGATTGTGAAACATTACATATGAACAAGGGTGAAAGTAAGTATAGGAACTTACTGGTCATGCAGCCTGGGGTTACCAGGATCATGGGGAAATTGGGGATGTAGCTCTGGGCCTCTGAAAAAGGTGAGGCCTTGGGTGGAAGGAGTGGGGCTGGAGGTCAGATTTCCTAGCCAGTTCTTCTTGGCTGCTGCTGATGTGGAATCCAGGAGCCCTTTGGCTCCAGCATCAATTTGAAAGGTGTGGATCTTCTGCCAAATGTCTAGTTGCTACACTAGGGGCAGACAGGAGCCCCAGGCCCTCAAATTACCAGGCCACCGGGCAAAAGGATAGTGAAATCAACAGCTGAATTCAAGACTCTTCATCCCATATGGAGTTCACCAATAATAATAAAACTGCAGCTCTTCAACACAAATGTGAAGATTGTGCTCTTGCATGAATGTGAGATCTGGTATACTAGAAAGCCTTCAAATCACAAGCTACAGACATTCATAAAACAGATGCCTGGGGTACATCCTTCACGTCAAATGGCAAGACTTTGTCACAACTGAGGAGCTTTGGAACAGAACAGAACCCAAACCACTTGATATTCAAATCAAGAGAAGAAAGTGGGGATGGCGAGGCCACACTTTCAGAAAACCATCATCCAGCATAGTCCATCAAGCTCTCACATGGAACCCACAAGGAAAATGCAAAAGAGGAAGACCTTGGACAACATGAAGAATACATACTGAGACTGAAGGAAAACAACTGGGATACTCCAGGAGTCAGCTAGAAGTTTTGTCTCAAGACAGAAAAAGTGGAGGAGACTTGTAGATGACCTATGATCCACTTCGAGTACAAGGTTTTAAATCAAGTTAGGGCAACTGCTCCTTTTGTTTCTCCTCATTGGTGACACTGCCAGTAGGGCTCCTAATGTGGTGGAGGGGAACAAAAGAGGCAGTGACATTAAGGCACTGCCATGGCAGCACTTTTAATGTCAGCCATGTATGGGCTGTACTGGGGGCTGCTTTGTGCTGACACACTGTACTGGCCCATAATGGCTCACTTTCACCTTTGCATATGACAGGCCCAGTTGCCCTTTACTTTACACTTAATTCCTTCATTTGCACCAGAGTTAAAAAGGGTGTAAAATTCCACCATTCTGCTTTGGTAGAATTTAATATCAAGTTAGCACAGATGAAAATAACTAAAAAAAATGAAAGACAAAATAAAATCAGACCTTGACTTTTTGACTCTTGCCTTCTTATAAATAGTAAGGAAAGTTTGCAGATTTATGCTGCCCACAGACAAGTTTGCAGACTTATGCTGCCACTGCTAGGAGGAAATATCTCCAATGGTGATGGGATAGTAGATGGGTAGTGCTCTCCCTTACTACAAAGAATTCATTTCCAGGTGTCTTGCCCACATTATCAGGGCCTAATTGATTGCCAAATTTGAGGTCGTGAATTTCAGGGCTTTTCTTTTTTTCCCCCCTTTCATCTACAGCATGAAGCATGGGTTAACTGCAGGTTAAAATTAGCATAAATGGTGGGTTTTCTGGGACTCAAAATCTTTAAACATGATTTGTTGACTTATGTAGTTTAGAGGTTAGAGGTTTATTTCAAACGTGGGTGTTCTTGATGGTCCATTCTGACATCAAAGTCTGAGTTTATTCTCCATGAATCAGCAGGTGAGACAGCAGGTATAAAGGTTGATTTGTTTTTCTCATTTAGAAACTCAAAAAAATCAGAAAGTATTTCCAGTTAGGTTGGGTGGGGGTATAGGGGAGTAGCAGTAACAACAATCTGAGACTGAGAAAAGCAGGAGACATTCTTACCAATCTCAAAGATTTTTTTTTAAAGTTCTAAGCAAGTGAAAATCGGTATTTAATATAGAAGTACTATGTCAACGTTAACTACAATAGCACTGCAAAAGTGACAAATAGTAACAAAAGGGAGCTTAGAAAGACTTATAAAAAACATGCTGAAGCAGTCTGAATGTAAGAGCATTGAAGCAAAAAGGTGAAGGTTCATTGCTTTATACTGGGTCCCGCTATGTTAGATGTCACCTGTCACAGATAATTAGAACATATATTTGATGGTAGTTTTGGCTTAGTGAACATCTTTCTCTATATCTCTTTAATGCAGAGATAGACAGTGAGTAGAGGGTCTTTTGTTGTCTGGCTGCAGTACATCATTAAGAACAGCCAAAACAAAACTGAAATGCACTTGCAGTATCTGTACCATTTTACAATTAAATAAATCGGGCGCATTGTAGTCATCTGTCAGACAATATAAGATATGATTACTAATCTGTGCATGTTGTGGGCTGTTAAAAATGAACATTTTCCTTCAGAGATATTTTACTAGTTTCTTGTATTTACAATAGTTTCAAAGACAGCACTTAATTCTTAAAATGTATTAAATTCTTTATTGAAATACTTGATGTACTATAGAAACAATGATTTACTATACCTTCCTCTCTTTAAAATGTGAATACTGGAATCAACTACACTCTTGGCTATCTCTCATATAGTCAGACTTCTGATTTCTGATTATAGTTAAAAATACAGAGCCTTTCTGAAGTTCATAAATGATTTTGCAGGTTTTGGAAAGGCATGTTACTAACTGTTACTGCCAGTAGAGGTAGACGTACATATCATCTACCTCTGAGACATTGAGGGTATGTCTAAACTCACTGAAAGATCAATGTGGTGGTAGTCAATCTTCTGGGGTTTATTTGACTTAGCATGCCTAGTGGATCCATGCTAAATCAAATGATCAGGGCTCCACCACTGACACTAGTAGTCCTTGCAGTCCTGAGGAGTCAGGGAAGTCAGTGGGAGAGTTTATCCCATTAACCTCCCCATTGACCTCCTATGGTGGGGACGGCAGGAAAAAGTGATTTCAGACGTACCAGCTTCAGTTATGCAATTCACCTAGCTGGAGTTGCGTAACTTAAATCAATTTTTCCTCATTGTGTAGACCTGGCCTGGGGATAATTTGTTTTTGTTTTCTACATGGCAGCGTTGCTGTGCCAGGGCAGAGTCATACAGTGGAACAGAGTGTCAAGTAAGAGACTCATGGGCAGTGGAGCTGGATAGTTGAAAGGAGATCGTGTGACACTTCAAGGAAGTTGTGGAAACATGAAATAAAAAAAGCAATGGAAGGAAAAGAGGGGACAAAAAGAAACAATGAACGTCAAGGTGTGGTTGAGTGTCCCACATTGCCACTCGTTGTGAGAGGCTGTCACCACACCGCACTAGTTGAATGGAATTGCAATGAATATCCAAGGAGTTTCTTAGTCTAACAGAGGTCCCAATCACAAATTGCAAATACTTCTGTTCAACAGGACGCTCAGTTTCCACAATTACATAATGTATATTTCAGACAATGTACTGAAACAATCCCAGCAGTAAGTCAAAATTCAAAGGAAGTCATCTGCGGAGTTGGCTTAACATATTGAAATACACAGTTAATATTAATTCAATTTGTTAGCCTAACTCTGAGCTTAAATTAAGTATCTTTGTAATGTCACAACCAGATACCAATGGGATTTTCTGTGGTCACAGTGTCCAGATTACATCTCACTGGCTACATCTACACGTGCACGCTACATCGAAGTAGCTAATTTCAAAGTAGCGACATCGAAATAGCCTATTTCGATGAATAGCGTCTACACGTCCTCCAGGGCTGGCAACGTCGATGTTCAACTTCGATGTTGCGCAGCCCAACATCGAAATAGGCGCAGCGAGGGAACGTCTACACGCCCAAGTAGCACACATCGAAATAGGGATGCCAGGCACAGCTGCAGACAGGGTCACAGGGCGGACTAGCGCTTCCGGGGCAACAGCTAGCCGCTCCCTTAAAGGGCCCCTCCCAGACACACTCAGCCTGCACAGCACGCGGTCTGAGGAGCCATAGGCACACAGACCCCGGGCGACGCAGTCATGGACCCCCAGCAGCAGCAGCAGCAGCAGCTAGAGGTCCACCCAGCCCTCCCAGCAGGAGCAGTGCTCACCCTGCTCCGTGCCATGCGGGAGGCAGCTGAGCACCTCCTTGCCCCAGAGGAGGAGATGCCCCCAGGGCAGCAGGGCTCAACCCCTACCCCTGCAGCACCCCGCCCCCCCCCCCGCCTCACACGCCAGCAGCTGTGGAGCTACCCCACCAGCACCGACTGGTGGGAGCGGCTGGTGCTTGGGGAGTGGGACGACGACCGCTGGCTCAGGAACTTCAGGATGAGCCAGCAGACATTTCTGGAGCTGTGCCAGTGGCTCACCCCCGCACTCAGGCACCAGGACACCGCCATGCGGCGTGCCCTCACAGTGCAGAAATGGGTCAGCATCGCTGTCTGGAAGCTGGCCACTCCAGACAGCTACCGATCCGTGGGCCAGCAGTTTGGTGTCGGCAAGGCCACCGTCAGGGCTGTCTTCATGGAGGTAAGCGTACCCACGGGGGGAGGGCAGGGCAGGGCAGGGGGGCCAGGGCAGGAGATGGCAGGGCAGGGCAGGGCAGGGCAGGGCAGGGCAGGGCAGGGCCACGCACACCCTGCTCACCCCTCATTGGTGCTGTCCCGTGTGCTTTCTCTGCAGGTTGTGCGTGCCATCAACACCATGCTCCTGCACAGGCTCGTGAGGCTGGAGGACCCAGATGCCACCATCGCCGCCTTTGCCACCCTGGGCTTCCCCAACTGCTTCGGGGCTCTGGATGGGACTCACATCCCCATCCGTGCCCCGCATCACAGTGGAGGACGATACCTGAATCGCAAGGGCTACCATTCTGTCGTCCTCCAGGCCTTGGTGGACAGCCGGGGACGTTTCCAGGACATTTATGTGGGCTGGCCTGGCAGCACCCACGATGCCCGGGTTTTCCGGAAGTCGGGCCTGTGCCGCCGGCTGGAGGCGGGCACCTACATCCCCCAGCGGGAGATCCCTCTGGGGGACACCACCATGCCCTTCTGTGTCATCACAGATGCGGCACACCCCCTCCGGCCCTGGCTCATGCACCCGTGCATGGGGCATCTCTCCGCTAGCCAGGAGCGCTTCAACCAGCACCTGAACCATGCATGCTAGGTGGTGGAGCGCTCATTTGGCCGCCTGAAGGGACGCTGGAGATGTCTCCTGACCCACCTGGATGCAGACCCCAACAACATCCCCCAGATTGTGGGTGCCTGCTGCGCCCTGCACAATTTGGTAGAGAGCAAGGGGGACACCTTTTTCCAGGGCTGGGCTGCGGAGGCTGGCAGGGCAGACGTCCAGCCACCTGCTGCCCCCAGTCGACAGGTGGACCCCGAGTGGACCTGGGTCCGGGAGGCCCTGCGGGCCCACTTTGATGAACAGGCCGTGGGGTGAACTCTGCCCAGGCCCCCTACTGCCCGCCCCTTCCTCCACCACACTCCTGCCCCAACGCCCACACCATGGAGCACCCCACCGCACCCCCCTCCCACTTGTCCTGGACAAATGACAGCACGCACTTGTGGCTGAACTTAAACTTTTTTTTTCTTTCCAAACCTTTTTTTTGGAACTGTAAATAAATATTTGAACCAAAAACCAAAAACTATGTAGAAACATGTTGAACAAAAGCAATATGTACAAAAATAAAACAATACAAAGAAACAACAGTCCTCAATAATCAAAAGAGAACCAGGGAGGATAAAGGGGAGAACTATTTACATGGGGGGACGGGGCAAACCGGGGGCAGAAAACAACAGGGTCCAACTATATACAAGGGGGGGGCCACGTCCCGGGCCCCTCGCCCCTATAGCCTGGCACCGGGCGTTGGCGGCCAGGAGCCCTGCCGCGGTCGCAGCCTGGTCCGTGGCTGGGTGGGAGCGGGCTGGACCAGAAGGTACGGTGGCCGGTGAGTGTCAGGTGGCTCCAGGGGTCCCTCGGCGCTCCGGCCCTCGCCAGTGGGTGGCGGGGCGACGGCGGACGGGACGGCGACGGGCGGAGCAGCTGGTGGTGGGGCTGCAGGAGCAGGCAGGGCGGGCGATGTGGCGGCCGGCGTGGCATGGGGGGCCAGGTAGTCCACCAAGCGGTTAAATGTCTCCATGTAGGCCGCCCATGCCTCCTGGCACCAGGCCAGCGCCCGCTCCTGCAGCTGGAGGTGCTGCTCCACGACCTCCAGCTGCCAACGGTGGATGGCCAGCAGCTGGGGGTCCATCGCCGTTGGCGGTTGTTGGCGCGGGGTCCGCCGTCTAGCCCGCCGTGGGGCCGGTTGGTCCTCGGCCGAGGGGCTGGCCTGGAGCGATGGTCCTGGAGGGCTCTCCGGGACGACTGACGCCTCGCCAGCGCTCTCTTCTGGTCCTTCTGATGGTGCAGGTGCAGGACACAGGAGAGGAGGGGGGGAAGAAGAATGGAGACAGGAGTTAGTGTGGGCCCCGAGCCGTGGCCTTTGTCCCCCCAGCCCTGTGCTGCAGGTTCCCCATCCCCGTCCCCGGGAGATGCTGCTGTGATGGATGGGGTTCAGGGGTCCCCCGGCCCTGCACCCCGTCCCCTGGTGGGAGCGACTCCCACTTCACCCCACAGGGTCTGACAGCAGGAGAGGTTTCTTAGGTCACAGATGCCCAGTTTCTCCCAGGAGTGACAGCACCAGCTGTCGGAAGAGACAGTCCTTCCAACCCATCCTGGGGAGAAGACCCCAAGGGGTGCCCCTCTGGGATGCAGCTTTCCCCCTCCTCAGGCTGGCTGCCTTCCAGCTCTCCCTTCCCCTAGCCTCTACCTGTGGGCCCCGCCCTCGCCCCGCAAGTCCAAGCCAGCTCGGCTCCTCCCTCCTCTTTGTTCAGGGCAGAGGTGTCACCTGCCAGCTGTAGCCCCAGGATCCTCCTTTGCCCCTGGGAGCTATTCAGCTCTTGTTGCTCCATATGTAGCCTGAGTCTCCCTTTGGCACTCCCCCCACTCCATCACATGCTGCTGCTGCAGGGTGTCCCACCCCCTCCTCCCGGGGGTCTCTCGAGGTTCCGCTCCCCCCTGGCCCGGGGATGGGGCATGGCACTGTCATGCGGGGTGGCGGGGGCAGGGGCTGATGGATGCAGTGCTGTGAGGGCCATGGCCCTGGTGTCCTTGGGGCCATGGCCATGTGAGCATGTGGGGGGCCCTGGACACATATCTCTTACCCCCGCCCCTCAAGCCCAGGGGTGTCCACCAGAAGGGGGTACCTACCTGTCGGTCCGCTCCCACGGTCCGGAGATCCCCGGGGGGCGGAGGCCCGGCTACTGCTCCGGGATGGCAGGAGGAGGATCTGCAGCCCGGATTCTGTGGAGGAAAAGCCCCCCTCCTCCTCCTCCTCCTCCTCCTGCCGCGATGTCCCGGGGGTGGCCTCCGGGGGGGGCCCCCGGGGTGCGGGGCTTGCCTCCGGGGCGGACTCCGGCTGCAGGGCCTGCTGGGGCTCGTCGGCCGAGGTGTCAAGGGTGGCCGGAGGGGAGGAGGTGTGCCGGGAGCCCAGGATGTCCCTGAGCTCCCTGTAAAAGGGGCAAGTGACGGGGGCGGCCCCAGATCGGCTGGCCGCATCCCGGGCCCGGGAGTAACCCTGCCGCAGCTCCTTCACCTTACTCCTGACGTGGTCAGGAGTGCGGGCAGGGTGACCCCGGGCAGCCAGGCTGTCGGCCAGCTGAGCGAATGCATCCACGTTCCGCCTCTTGCTCCCCATTACCTGGAGCACCTCCTCCTTGCTCCAGAGCCCCAGCAGGTCCCGCAGCTCGGCCTCCGTCCAGGAGGGGCCCCGCTGCCGCTCGCCAGCCTGGCTGCCCTGGCTCCCCTTGGGGGGGGTCCCCTGGGGGCGCTGGGGGGGCTGCCGGCCAGTCATCGCAGCTGTGTGCGGCTGAGGGTGGTGCAGGCTGGCCACGTGTGCAGGCTGCAGCCTGCACGTTCCCTCAGCTTCCTGCACAGGAAGGGAGGGGGAGGGGACCTTTAAGGGGCCGCTCCACGCGGCCACCAGTGAGCTGAGGGGCTGGAGAGAGCATCTCTCAACCCCCCAGCTGATGGCCGCCATGGAGGACCCGGCAATTTCGACGGTGCGGGACGCGGATCATCTACACGTGCCCTACTTCGACGCTGAACGTTGAAGTAGGGCGCTATTCCCATCCCCTCATGAGGTTAGCGACTTCGACGTCTCGCTGCCTAACGTCGAAGTTAACTTCGAAATAGCGCCCGACGCGTGTAGCCGCGACGGGCGCTATTTCGAAGTTAGTGCCGCTACTTCGAAGTAGTGTGCATGTGTAGACGTGGCTACTATGTCACAATTTGCTAAACAGTGATACAACTTCCTTTTTTCATTATTGCATGTTTAGTATGTTGCTCTTCTCAGTGCTGAGTCTTAGCCTGAGGCTTCTATAAAACAAAAGGGAAAAGGAGGAGGAGAAGGCCAACAACAATCCATATATATGCTATACTGCCAGAGGAAACAAACAGTTGTGATACACCCTGTTTTCACAAGACCTGAAAAAATTTTTGAGTTCTGGGTGCTAAATATTGCTACTACCACCTATGCTGCTATGAAAGGCCTTATGTCCAAGACGTAATCCAAATTACACAAACCACTGATGCATTTCAGTGTGCTCAAATCAAAACTAAATAAAATAATAATACCATATGCCAAAGGTCTGTTCTCCCTCTGATTTTTTTCTTCTTTCCTAAAAATTCTGAAAGGAGAATGCAGAAGAGGAACTAAAGAACAAAAATTGTATCACACTACATATATGGCAGTAGAAGCAACAGTCTTCCCATTGACATTTCAGACTTTGGATTCCAGACTGGAACAACGATGCTCAAATGGTTTGGTTCTTACACAGCATGTACCTAAGCATTCAGATACTTTTCGAAACTTCTTTAGTCAGGAAACCAGACTAAATACCTGAGAAGATCATATTCTGATCATAAGAGTTGTTGCAATATTTTCTCTCATAATATTTCCGCTGAAAATTAAGAGGAAAATCTTTAAAAATTGGAGGGAGGTGAATAACTAGGGCTCTGGGATATCCTTTTATTTCTTACGATTTTTCATTTTATTTTGCAAAAATTTCATATTATTGTATGATATCAATTTACATGTTTTATTTGTATTACATTTACATTAATAAAATATTTCAGATGACCATATATAAATCCCTACAGCCAACTCTGCTATCCAATTTCAGTCCATATCCAGCTCTGTTCCCATTTTCCCCACTAGGTTCCCTGACTGGGAGTTGCCATGACAGCTCGGACCAGACAGGAATGCATGGATCAGGCACCAGCTCCTCCCATCCTCACTCCCTCATGTCTCTACCAGGCCAGGCTTCTGGTAGTGGTGGTGGGTGGGGTCAATTTAGCATCTCAAGCCCATAGATGCTACTGCCATTTGCTTGGACCAGCTTCTTCATAGCTAATTCCATGTGGCTTTTCTCTCTCCACCAACAAGGAGACGTGTCTGGCCTGACATTGTGCCCTCCATTGGTATCTCAAAGTGGGGCAGCCTAGCACTGGGGGTCAGAAGAGGGCTGTTGTTCCAAGCCAGGATGTTCTCTTTATCCTTGACAAATAAAACAGTGATTTTTTTAAATTTTATTTCTTTTTATACACTGGTTTGTTTTATTTCATGATGTTGCATATTTGTAAAAAACCACAGTGCTCTAGAATAACCAATCCTTCCTGACTCTTAAAAAATAAAAAAAAAAACAACACACATCAATGTAGTTTAAATTTTGAGTGAAGGCGTAGGTCAGCTCTTACTTTGAGATCTATACTTTAATGTTACATCTCACATTGACTTACTGCATTACCTTGTCAGGAACTGAGGTGAGAAAATAACTCAGGGCAGCAGAGAGACCAACAGCACCAGGAGGGGAAAAAATAGCTATTTTTTCAAAACTAATCCTGAATACCCAGACAGGCTCAATTGACTGCACTGAGAGATACTCAGTCATGGGGACAAAAAAAAAAAAAAAAGAAGTCAAACAGGGATCTAAGCACCATTTAAGACCCATTCAAGTTGTGAACACTGGCACAGTGCTAATGTATTTAAGATCACCATTACATAATAAATTAGCTTTTATACTTTTATTAATGCTCTTTTTTTGTATTTTACAAGCAAACTTTTGGAGTTGGATGGGAACTGCATTTTTTTTTTGCACTGGGAATTCTGCAATTTACAAACAATGGTTTGAGTTGTCTATAAGACAGAATTCAGAAAATACACACTTATTTTTCTGGAAAAGGGTCAAAAAGATTGTGCTCAAACTTTCAAAAATTCAACTTTAGGAGAGTAAACAAAATAAATGAGCCATAATTCTGATGCAATGCCCATAAAAATACTATTCTGGGGAAGAAATGATGATTTTGGGTAGAAATCCTTGTTCTTTTCTTTTGCTTTCTCTGAATTATGCCTAATAAAAAACACATGTCTGAGAATCAGAGTGATCGAACGCATGCGTTTCCTTTATCCTGTAACAGTGTAAATTAAATCAGCCTCCTGTGTAAAATAGGAGTCTCGGCACTTCTCTAATTTACACTATCTAAGAACAATACCCAAGGTCAAAGCAGCTCCTGAGAAAGCACTATACTGCAACACCCTCTGCCCAACAGCCTTTTTCTTTTTTTACTGTGGGCATGCATCTGAGTCACCCATGCCAGGGAAATCCTCAGGTGCTTCTATTAAGATGAGCCTTATAGACTTTTTATGTCTTCAGACTGATGTAATGTGGCCACAGGATTGGCCAGGTTCTAGCCCATATATCCAGCATCTCAACCATGCAATATCTCAAATAAGACATTTATTTTAGTATTAGAGACCTTAATTAATATTCAGTATGTATGGTTTAATGTATATGTAAAAAAGATTAACCAGTACGTAGATGGTTACAGAATAGCTAAAATCAATAATTCGTCATCAGAGTTTAAATAGCATACTGTATTCCTCGTAAAGTTAATGAAATGCATAGTGAAGCATATGCAAGACTCTTAATTTGACTGTTCTGAGATTTCCATTTCTGATGGATCATTTTGCAAACTGCATTCTTCATATTGCATTAATGGTATAACAAATAATTCTGCACCACAACTTTCTGAATAATCTTGAGTTTGTTTACCAGACATCTATAAAACCAAGAAAAAATTCCTCTGAAGTTCTAAAATACTAAAAAAGGGCAGATTATCAGATTGTGTAAATAGGTATGGTTCCCCTGAAGTCAAGATGCTAGCCAAAGCAGCTGAGAATATGGTCCAAGGAAGAATAAAGACAGGGCAGTGAGAAAGGCTCAGTCAATAAGAATTTATATTTTTATTACTCCCCAGTATTCTCTTAATAAAAAATTCCTACTTTGCTTTGTGCAGACTCACTTTGAACTCCATGAGAGCGCACTACTTTCCAGGTTTCTGAAGCTACTTCTTTCACATCCACTTGGTAATGATGAATGGGCACACCTCCATGTGAATCTGGTTTATTGAAAGAGACCTTGGCAACAGTCTGTGACAGCTCTATAATTCTCACTCCATATGGACTAGATGGCACATCTAGAAAAGAACAAACATGAATTTACTTCTATAGTGGTAATCAGACAATCCACAGAAAACACTTAATAATCAACAGACTGCCTAGAATACTGAAGAAGAAAAGGTTATAAAATATTTTAATGAATATGGCTTTTGGTTCAGTCTTGAACAGTTGAGCCTACACCATAGTCCAGTGGTGTGAATCCACAAGCAAAACAAGCAATTTTATTGTATAGAAAATTAAACATCATTAAAGACACATATAAACATATTCCATTTCACCAAAGACATGGTTTCACTTCTTTCCTTCATAATGCAATCCTTACAACAGCTAACTGACAGGGAAACTGACAGGGAATTGATTGACTTTTTTGATAACTACATAGCTACGTAACGGAGAATAGTAACCTTTAAACCAAATATTAAACCAAGATCTGTGCCTTCTACCTAAGTAGAAAATTCATATTCTATACTTCTATAAGAAGAATCTGTCATAATAAGTAAAAAATATTAAAGCAAAATATAAAAATGTTCACATATAACGATTTAACCATTTTTAAAAAAAACTTTGCAGTTCAGTCGAACATATAAACTTTTTGCTGGATTGGACTCCAAAGTATTATCAATGAATCTTCATAAAATGTTTCTATTCTATGCACATTTTAAAGATTATTTTGGAGTCTTACTTGGAGCTGAAATATATTTTCTATAGTATTAACTAGTCACATTTTCTCTTATTAATTTTATTTTATTGTATCATATTAGAAAAAAACATTAAAAGTATTAAGTAAAGGTGCTTGTTCTAAGATTTTAAGTCATTAAAGTTAGAAAAAATTACTGGAGAATTTGTACATTTTCAGAAGCAGAAATATGGCTTTGTACAGCATGGTCCAAGTAACTAAATAAGTTTTATTTTGTTTTTCTTTTTTATACTCTCATGGTTCTGTAGGATTTCCATTTGGTAACAGATAAGTACTGCGCAGGGGCAATTTATATAGTGGTAGTGCTTGACAAGAATTGGCAAGGAAGCATTTTTGTTGTACATGGAAACTACAATAAATTCAGATGTGAATACAGTTTATTTTTATGTATTTGAAATGGCCTCTAATAATTTGCTTTATATTTGTATATTTGACATTTCACTATTCACTATGCTACAATATATGGGCAGATGCCTGAAGATGATGAAAACTTGTTCATATACTACATAATTCACATAAAATGAAGTCATTATCTAGAAATGATCAAACCAACTGTGGTGAAGTAAGAATCATTCTGAACATCTGTCAGTACATAATAAAATTTTGATTTTGTTCATTTTTATTGAAGATTTTAAAGAAGTGCTTAAGGAAACACTAATCTTCTTAACTGTCATTGAGAGTAAACAGTTCGAGGCAACCCCAAGTGACTGCTGTACATCTCCTGAAACAAAGGATGACCCAGAGATGAGGGTTCTAGCAAGGACGGGTGTATAATTCTATCATAGAATCCCTGAGAGACCTTGGGCCTGTTGTGCTGGGTCCACAGTAGCAAGTTTACCAAGACAAAGTTGTACTAATGCAGCTGTGCTGCTATAAGATTACTCAAGTAGCCACTCTATGCCAACATGACAGAACTCTCCTATCGATGTGATAAAGCCACCTCAATGAGCAGCAGCAGCACCTGTGTCTGTGGGAGAAGTGCTCCTGCTGATATAGAGCTGTGAACACTACACCTTGTGCTGGTGAAACTTATGTCACTCAGGGGAGTGGTTGTTCACACACTTGAGCAACATTAGTTTTTCTGGCATAAGTATTAATGTAGCCATAACTTTAGTCTCCACTTTCCTCAGTTCCCCATCTGTAAAACAACAACAGCAACAACAACAACAAAAACCCATGTCCCTACCTCACAGACATGCTGTGAAAATAAATACATTGAAAACCATTACGAGACATGTCAGTATTATGATGATGGGCCATACACGTTTGTGAAAGAGATACCTTCCCTTATCTTTATCATTCTGTTGTCTGTAGGAAATCCATAATACAATTGTCCAGTAGGTCTTCCTGCCTCCCTTTCCCTCAAAATTTGTTTGTCACTGCTGCTGTCATATATATTCCAATAGATTATGCTAATTCCCCAAACAATCCTGTAGGTTCCTCCATCCTATTTTTGTTTTGTTTTGTATACAGTTCATTATGATAAACATGGCATACAGACATGGCATGGCATGTCTTTTTTCTTTCATACTGCAGATTTGAGTATAACTTCTGCCAAATGAAGATATGTATGAGCTTTAGCTTTTTTTTTTCTTTGTTACTGATCATCAAACAAACCTCTTGTGAAGTTTGAGCAAACTAGTTTTCATGATAGTTAAGAACTAAAAAAATATTAAAGAAAAACTTTAGGAACATGAGAAATGCACTCAAATGCTTACTCATAATGCACATTAAAGCCATATCCTTTAAAGAATGTCATCTATGCATTTCAAAGGGTAGTAATGTTGTATCCCATTATAGAATATCCAAGTACAGAGAAGTGCAATGTACATTAGGTAAAATAAAAGTGAGTCACTCAAAGAAAGTGGAACAGGAGACTGTTATTAGACAGAAACAAGAGAACCAACGAGGGACTACTCACTTGGGCCTTGTCTACTCTACAGTGACCTTCCAAAAGCCAACCTTCCAGAAGATTTCTTCCAGAAGATCATATTCTGGAACATCACATCTATGCACAAAAAAGGAGGATCAAAAGAGCAATCTGCTCTTTTGAAAGACAGCATCCACACAGGCCCTGCTCTTTCAAAAGAATGGGCCAGGGATCAAAAAATCTGGTGCCATGAGGACTGTTTTCTTGAGAGAAGGGCCCCCAGAGCATCTACACACACTTTTTTTTGAATGAATCTTTTGGAGAAAGGTGCTCTTCGTGATCCATGAGCAGAGGACGGCTTCCAGAAGAAGAGCCGTGTTCGTTTGATTTCTAATCAAAAGAGCACATTTTTTTTGCATAGCCGCTCTGAGTGTTCTTTTAGAAGAGGGCCTAATTTTCTTGAAGAACTTGCTAGTGTAGACACGGTCATGATGTCTGATCCACACTTGAATTGACAAGAGAATTCCATGAACTTTTATGATAAAGTGTATTTATTGACTGTTGTGTTGGATTGGGTCACGCTACTCAACATGTTGTGGGATCAATCTCTGGTGAGAGAACCACTCTCTCTCTCTCTCTCTCAAAAACAGACACAGTTGTAAGTATCAACAACAACACTAAGCCCTACAACACACCTCAGGAATGAGCCTAAATCAGAAATCTCATTTATTTCAGCCAGAGTCCTATAGACTCACCATGAATAAAGGTGATCAAATCTTGCTCTAACAACTTAATTGAAGCTTTATGTAAAAATAGAATGAAGAGCCAGGTTTAGATATTTAGATAGTGGTATTTCCCTTTTTCTTTCTCTTTCTAGAACCTCACTGTCCCCTCACTAGTTTTACAATAATATAATTGTATTCACATTTAAATTCACTCAGAATGATCAAAATATCCAATGGTACAAATTTGAGTTAAATGAAAAAATCTGTATTCCAGATAAGCAGTTCTGCTCTCTCTTTCAAGCTGTTTCCCAAAACTCTCTAAGGTGGGATGTACATCTGCTTCAAATGCCTGACAATATCCTTCCTAGAAACATCTTCAGCATAGACCAAATAAAAATAGAATTGAAAAGACAATCCCAATTGCCACCTCCTTCAACTGACAGGTATATAACTGTGCAGTTTGTGCACATGATTTGTGTCAGCATTGGATCACCCTTACTCTGCTTTGAAAAAGTCTTGTACAGTGTGAACCTCTCTAATCCGGAATTCTCTCCTCTGGCAAACTATGTAATCCAGCATGATTTTAACCGGTCGACCACTTATCATGGGTGTGTCCAAGTTTCCCATGGTCCCATAAAGATCATTTACAGCTGCCAGTCCTGGCTCTCAGTGTTCTGTGCTGTTATTTAGCTGTAATTTACCCCTAAATGTCTTCTAAGAGCCCAGTAAGCAGTGGAAATGTTAGTAATGGTCAAGAAAATATTGACCTCCTGTCATTTAGCAACTTCTCTTGTCTGGCACCGGTCAGGTCCCAAGGGTGCCAGACAAGAGAAGTTCAACCTGTATCTGCAATAGGAGTCTTCTGTTTATCTGAGGCCCTAAAACTCTCTACAATTTTCTTATTCACTTTTCATCCATGACCCTTCCTCTCACTTTACTATCATAATGCTTAAAGACATTTTGGAGTCAAATGTGATAGTAAAGACCTCCTGATCTCCATGGAAATACTGATTACATTTTATTCTTAATTTCTCTTCAGAGTTCCTATTTCAATATTAATAAAGGGATTATATAGTTATCTTCTCATTGTTCAAATAACACATTACCCCTTCTAAATACTGTTAAATTTTTGGCTGCATTCTCATGACCAACACAACGCTGTATGTGTGTGGTTTAGCCAAATGATAAGGAATTGGCAAGTCAAGTCTAAATTTCTTTGGCTGAGCCTTACGAGGTAGTGAAACTTGCAAATTACTTGCATGTGTTACTCCCTGTTATAGTTACTGCTACATTCCTTATGTCAGGGCCAGATTAAAGCATAGGCACTACAGGCCTGTGGGTAGAGCTGCAGCTCCTGGAGACATGCAATAAGATCAGAAGTTTAATTGCCTTTTTTAACAAAAACCCAAATGTTAGCCTTCATGGACACAAAGAAAAGACTGAAAACATAAAACTAATGTAACTTGTGACTATCTCAACCCGCCGAGAGACTGAACCCACATCTCCAAAAGGGGTGAACTGACCTGTTAATCTGAACTGTGAATCCTTCTGCTACCTCAAGAAAGCCAGTGGCATCTGGTGTAGGAGTATGGCCAGGGAGCCTCAAGTGGGCTTTTCCTGCATTGCCTTAATGCAGTCCAGCATCAGGCCAATAAGTGCCAAATTCATACTAATATTTTTTTTCAAAATCTGTATGCCTCTTCCTCCCACAAACTTCACATAAACCACTTTTTCAAAGAACGAGTTATTGATTTGAATAATAAATTTCTGGAACACTTACGAATGCAACTTCCTGTACATGTTTTACAACCATTTGAAATAATACTACGTGCTGAACCTCTCTGGTCTGGCACTCTCTGGTCCAGCAACACCTGTGGTCTAGCATGATTTCAGTTAGCTGGATGTTCATTTATGGTGGGGGTGGCCAAGTTTCCTGTGGTCCCACAAAGTTTGTTTACAGCCACTAATCCTGGCTCTCAGGATCCTGTTCTATAGTAACTAAGAGGAAGCTGTGCTAGTCTATACACTATCAAAACAAAAAGCAGTCAAGTAGCACTTTAAAGACTAGCAAAATGGTTTATTAGGGCTACGTCTACACGTGCACCCAACTTCGAAATAGCTTATTTCGATGTTGCGACATCGAAATAGGCTATTTCGATGAATAACGTCTACACGTCCTCCAGGGCTGGCAACGTCGATGTTCAACTTCGACGTTGCTCAGCCCAACATCGAAATAGGCACAGCGAGGGAACGTCTACACGCCAAAGTAGCACACATCGAAATAAGGGAGCCAGGCACAGCTGCAGACAGGGTCACGGGGCGGACTCAACAGCAAGTCGCTCCCTTAAAGGGCCCCTCCCAGACACACTTTCATTAAACAGTGCAAGATACACAGAGCCAACAACTAGTTGCAGACCCTGTATATGCAGCACGGACCCCCAGCTGCAGCAGCAGCAGCCAGAAGCCCTGGGCTAAGGGCTGCTGCCCACGGTGACCACAAAGCCCCGCAAGGGCTGGAGAGAGAGTATCTCTCAACCCCCCAGCTGATGGCCGCCATGGAGGACCCCACTATTTCGATGTTGCGGGACGCGGATTGTCTACACGTCCCTACTTCGATGTTGAACGTCGAAGTAGGGCGCTATTCCCATCCCCTCATGGGGTTAGCGACTTCGACGTCTCGCCGCCTAACGTCGATTTCAACTTCGAAATAGCGCCCAACACGTGTAGACGTGACGGGCGCTATTTCGAAGTTACTGCCGCTACTTCGAAGTAGCGTGCATGTGTAGACGCAGCTTAGGTGAGCTTTCGTGGGACAGACCCACTTCTTCAGACCATAGCCAGACCAGAACAGACTCAATATTTAAGGCACAGAGAACCAAAAACAGTAAGCAAGGAGGACAAATCAGAAAAAGATAATCAAGGTGAGCAAATCAGAGAGTGGAGAGGTGGTGGGGAAGGTCAAGAATTAGACTGAGCCAAGTATGCAGACAAGCCCCTATAGTGACTCAGAAAGTTCCCATCACAATTAAAACCATGTGTTAATGTGCCGAATTTGAATATAAAAGCCAGCTCAGATGTTTCTCTTTCCAAAACGGTGCGATAATTCCTTTTCAGTAACACACATACCTTTAGGTGATTGACAGAATGCCCCATTCCATTAAAATGTTGACTAACTGGTTTGTGGATCTGGAGTGTTTTGATGTCTGTTTTGTGCCCATTGACCCTGTGTCTAAGAGAGTTAGAAGTCTGTCCAATATACAAAGCATCTGGCCATTGTTGGCACATGATGGCATATATCATGTTAGTAGAGGAGCATGAGAAAGTGCCCGTGATTCTGTGAGTAACCTGATTAGGTCCAGTGATGGTATTTACAGAGAAGATACGTGGATTCTGATAAGATAGAAGGATTCTGTTCTGTTATTCAGCTGTAATCTACCCCCTATATGTCTTCTAAGAGCCAGTGAGCAGTGGAAGTCTTGGTAATGCTGCTAGACAATACTGACCTCCCATAGTCTAACAAATTCTCTGGTTCACCAAGGGACAGGTCACGAGGGTGACGAACTAGAGAGATTCAGTCTGCACTAAAATCTCAACAAAATGGTTGCCCATGGGTTTCATAACCAATGTGGTTTCACTGTGCATTAAAGATTTAACATAATACTATGCTTCAACTGGACATGGGCAAATCCAGGAATGGCTATGCTCACCTCAGGCTCTGAAAGCCATTGGGACAATCTGCCAAGCTCACCTGGCTTGAGAAGCCTAATCCTGTCCTAGAAAAAAACACAAAGTTTTAGTAGACTTCTGTATTAAAAAGTTTGGCTATGACGTTAAATTATGGATTCCAAGTGATACAAGATGAAAAACAACGTGACGTTTTCATTATAAAAGATTTTTTCAGCTAATCAAAAATACAGACACTGAAGAAGATGAAAATACCAGGACTCTGGTATTACCTGGAGTTGAACAGTGCCTGGGAGGCACTGGGCTACTCCAAATTAGATTGACTGAATTGAGTATCTTCCTCAGCACCTTGGGGAATCAATCCCTAAATAAACTAAAATAATACAATGTTTTCTATAGCTTTAAAACAGAGGTTCCCAACCTTTTCCAGATGGGGACCCATTTTGACAATGCAGGAAGACTTGGTGACACAAAGCAATTCAGAAAATGGCGGGGAGAGGGGAGAGAGCAGAGCCGTAACTAGCTAATTTTGCACCTGAGGCAAGAATTGTGCCCCCTCTTGTTTATGTATTCATAATAGTTATTTCATAGAAAAGAGGAAAAATTAATAAAATAATAGCATTACATTTACTATACTTGTAGTATAGATGTAGTTAGATGTATTATAGATGTAGTTAGTGGTTATAGTGTGAAGACACTCATCTCCAAACTCCCACCGCCCCCCACTCCCATCTTAAGCCCCACAATCAGGGGAGTTTTAGGCTGGACATTAGAAAAAAATTTCCTAACTATCAGGGTGGTTAAGCACTGGAATAAATTCCCTGAGGAAGCTGTGGCATTTCTATACATTTACTGTATCTTTGTGAAGTACTAAGTACACTAGAGCCTTGACCTGGTTAAAGTCAGTATATACTATTGCAATATAAATGCTAAATTAATAATAGCAATGTAACAATGACAGAAAGTGAGTATCTGTGAATTTCCCTTTTATCATTCATCCTGCCATTTACAAAGGTAAAATATTATATATGGTCAATAACATAATCATATACAACATTTTCACAACTAATAAATCTTTTTTATATTGTTGATCTAAAATGTGTGCTTGATTTATCTTGATTTGAAAGGAACTTTGCTACATATTTTTCAATAAGTCCTGATCAACAGCTGTATATAAGGACCTGAAGCAAATTGCTGCCACAGTGGAAAGGTGCTAATCTGAAAAAATGACATCAGTCTTATCTCTGATACAGATGAATAAGCAAATAGAAATAAATAAATGGCAGCAGTATAGCATTTTGCAATATTTACTTTACAAACATGTTTGTTCCTGACTTGAGTAAATTTATTATACTGAATTTCCTAAGTCTCTCAAGTATGAATTCACTCCAGGATAATTATGCAGGTCATAATCTTTCTTAATATTAAAGATGATATTCAGGGTCATTTAAAATGCTAAAAATAATGATAAAACAAACGATAATTGCTTATGACAGTATAAGAATGACTTATAGGCAATATAGTCAGCCATTAACAGCTGATGAGACATTGTAACAACAAATGAAGATAAAGAGGAAGAGCTTTAAAATAATTATTCACCAAACAATATTCTGGGCTTGTGTTGTGATTTTGTTTTATTTCTGTGGGTCAAAAACCTCAACTTGTCTAAACTGGCGCATTTCCATTTCCTTCCAGTTTATGCTAGCTGAGGCTCTGGATAAAATGGTATGATCACATACTGACACATCCTTCTGAGTAAAACATCACAAAGCAGTTCCATGACATGATACTGATTACAGTGAAAGTCCTTTCACTTGCTAGGATTATTCTCTCTTTTTTCCATTCTGGAATGCTAGGAAGGAGACTGGAGGCATGTTTTCTCTTCTATCCTCCACCTTACCTCTTGGATTCATGCAGTTTAGAGAAAGATTGAAAGATTTGTGTAACTTTTTTTTTTCCACAGCAATGGGAAAGTAGTTCTGACAGGTTCTGTACCATCATTCCAACCACTCCTGCTGAAGCCTCACTGTATATGGCCCTGATGATATACACTCTGACAAAGGTTCAGTATCATTGACTTAACACAGGACACTAGTAGTAGGCATCCTTCGATCCCGAGGGATCGTGGGTTTGCACCCCAGTTGGATTGATTTGAGCAGCGTCTTCTGTGGCTGTGCAATCCAATCTGGTAGTGAAAGGACTGCCATTTCTGTGACCATGTGTTTGTGATATATCTAATGCTCAGAAACCCTCTGGGATATCAGCCCCTTCTTTATGCCTTCCTTTTGCATTAATGTTCAAAACACTATAGATGAGAAGAGACTGCTTCTGCACAGACTGCAGGGAAACAAACAGATTATTGCAAAATGATATGTGATTGTTTTATAATAATTCTAAAATTATTTGCATGGGAAATTATTTCTAACTACAAAGGTGGCACACTAGACCCGTTTAACTTCATTAAGTTACGCCTCAGTTTGAGCATCATATGCCTTCTACACTGAATAGCTTTGGAAATGAAAATCAAACCATAAAACATTAATTATGTGTCAAGACTCTGAAACCAACTTTAACTTTGACACCTTCTCTTTTGTGAAAAAAATTGTAAAGCTCAAAACATTGAAATACATTTTTGTAGTGTATGGGGACATCAACCATTACTGCATTTACAAACATCACTAATTCTGGGAGGTTGTTGACCAGCAAACGAAGAGGAAAATTTCAGAGGAGGGAATCAATGTCTTGCCATTATGGAGATAATAGCCAAGATGGTATAATATGTTTTGTTATTAAAACAGAAGAAATATTAGGATCCATTAAATTGCTATGCACATTACATAAAACAGGATAACCACCATTTCTTTATGCCTTGACCTGGAATCATACTCTTTTCACCAGTTAATCATTGTTTTTTCTCTATTATTCCAAGGTATGATCCTGGAGATGGATTTCTCTTTTTTACTATTATATCTCTGGAAATATGAAAGTAATAGGGGAACTATGCATAGCTTTTACACATAAATCCCCTTCATAAATAACACAATTTGCTTCTGCAACACTTGAAATGTTGTGGAAAAAAGAGAGGCCTAATGTGCAATGTGTTCTAGAAGTTTAAAAGTAAAAGAAACATCAGATAATCTCACTTAAGTATGGAAATTAACATAGTTGCAATAAAATCAAATACATACTACCACTAGGATTGTAAAGAGTGCAGCTTATATTTTAGCCTTTGGGCTTATTACAATTGCAACAGACAGTAGGAAAATATTATATAAAATAATTCCTTACATTACTAAAGTACAAAACAAAAACATGGTAACCTTTATGTCAGTCTAGCTAGTTAAAGTAGAAACACGATCTATAACCAGGTCTCCAGTGGTTGTAAATTGGAATGAGTTCAGCAGAATTATGAATATTTATCTCATCTACAGAATTGGCCCCTCATGTTTTTTGATCTTGTAAATTTGATGAAGGCTCACTGTTCTATTTTGGCATTTGATATGTTAGTCATGTGACTGAAGGGGAAAAATACTATGTAACAAACTTGTGAACTCTTTTAGGTATTCAAAAGAAAAAAACAGAAATTCCTTCCATGTAATCAGTACTCTGCAAAACCTAGCATATTTGTTAGCAATTCCAAAGTGTAAATATACAATTTTATTTTTAAATTCACCTACAACACCTCAGATGAACTTAAATATATTCCAAAGTTCTGTCACAATTAGCATCCAAAAATCTGACATCTTGAAGGAGTTTAATCATAAATCCTTGGGCCAAATTCTGCTTTAAGTTACATCTATGTAACCCATGAAATTAACTGGTCTCGTAAAATGAAAGTAAAATTTGGCACTTGTAGTTTGCAAACCTAGAATATATATCCCTTTGAAATTAGATGTTGGTACTGTTTTCCAGCACTTTTGTTTCTGATTCTGGTCCTCACAAGGAAACCCCAGATGCAAAAATGAAAGAGATGGACCTGACTCTTCTTTGCTTACCCTGGCATAAAAGAAGAGTAATCCCATTAAAATGGATGGATCTGCATGGGTGTGAATTAGTATGAGTGAAAGAAAATCAGACGCATTGTTTTTAAAAAAAAAGGAACAGAATTTTCTCAAGTTTCAGTAAGGCTACATCTCCACTAGAACATCCACACTAAAAATGCATTCTGTTGATAGTAACTCGACAGAATGCAACACTTCTAACGATTTCTGCCTCTCCTCAACAAGGCAGAATGCATTTCTTGACAAAATCTGTCAACAAAACAGCCATATGGGTGCTCCAGGGGGCTCTCTGATGACAGACAGGGCTTCCAGGTCATTGGGCAGTCCTGTCTGTTGCATTTTTGGTGGACCACTTCATTCAGAGAGCAACTGGGCAGTCTGGCTGTTCTCTGTCAACAGAGATTATTGACAGAGTGATCTGCTTTTGTGTGTGGCCACAAACTCTTGATAGAAGTTTTGTTGGAAGATCTCTTCCAACAGTAACTTCTGTCAACAGACTGCTGTGGAGTAGACATAGCCTCAATGTTTAAGTTTCAGGGCAAACATTTTGTGGAGATCTGATTGTGTGAGAATTTGTTTTACTTATACAATGTCATATGTTAGAAAGATTAAAAAGATAGGCTCTTCTGAAATTAAGTGAATGGAAAAAATCCAATAACATTTGACAGTAGTGATAACAAAAAAGTTATTGGTACAGAAACTTGGACACAGTATACTCACCAGCTTGCCCAAGGGTATATTCCTGATACCTTGTTCCTATTCTGTTAGTAGCTGTGCAGTTGTATCGCCCAAAATCATTGTCAGATGTAGGAGCAATCTTTAAAGCAAACATAAATAAAATGTATAATTTTTTCTAATGATTAATTAGAAATGCCATTGACCTCAAAATTTAAATTCAATTCACACACATTTCACCAAATGGTGACACAAATATGATAGATCCCTCTCAAATTCTCTTTTTCAAAGCTTGAATGAGGGGAAAAAAACTTAATTAAAAAACAGAAGGACAAGATGGAATAATTGAAATCCACAGTTTCAACCTCTGAATGGAGAACATCCTCTAAATCGCGCTTTACTTTGTCAGGATATTCCTTAGGTATGTTGTAGTTAGGCTTTAAATGACCATTACTAAGTTTGTAAATTGTTTAGATAAATTATGTGAAATTCATATTCCGCTATTCTACTTATCTTTCAAAGGATTACTATTTTTGTCCCTTTGAGTAAGGTAGTGTGAAAGGTTTGCAAAGAACTAAAGCCATATTTGAAATCAGGATGAGTCCAGGCTTTAATGTATCCATGAACTTCTGTCCAAGTTTATTGAGAGTTATGGACCTGCCCTGATGCTACCTAAACCTAGAGAATGCCATTGAAACAATATTATTGACGGCTGGCCTTTTACTTACTGACATTTCTGCTTGCACTCTCTTCCACTGGTAGTAGAAGTAGAAAGGTTTTCATAATTTCTCTACCTAATAGTGGATTGTGGAGGGTACATCTCAACAGGTTCCCCTGCTTTGGAAGCTCTTGAATGAATTAGAGCAGTGTTTCTCAACCAGGGGTCTGAGGTCTTCCAGGTCTTCATCTAAATATTTGCCTAGTTTTACAACAGGCTATATAAAACCATTAGTAAAGTCAGTACAATCTAAAAATTCATCCAGATAATGACTTATTTGTACTACTTCATATGCCTTATGCTGAAATGTACATACAATATTTCAATACCAGATCACTTATTTGATAATAAGTTGTTAGAAATCAGCAAGTTTTCAGTAGTAGCCTTCTGTGATATTTTTGCATGTTTTTGTAAGTAGTTTTTAAGTAAAGTGTACCTTGGTGATATGCAAAACAAATGACTCCTGAAAAGGGTACAATAATCTGGAAACACTGAATTGTACTTGTTTCAAGACGTCAAATTACCTTAGGACAATGTTTCTCAACTAATGGCATGAACACCGTTAAGGGCAAACTAGAGAAGTCTGGGGCGTTCTTATAATTCTTTGAAAAGGGGTACATAATTAAAAAAAAGCTTGAGAAAAATGGAATTATGGAAGTTAAATGCAATATGACCCATCCCACTGTACATAAGATGGAGAGGAGGCCACCAGCAGTGGTTGGGCCCTGACTCCCTCCCCCACCTCCCAGAGACACCTGGGGCACAAGGCTGGAGAATAAGGCAGCCAGTGAGTTCCCCACCTGCCTAGGGAGGTGGGGGTCAGGCTTTGGCCTTTAGCCCTGAGGCAGTGGAACAGCAAGATGTGGCTGTGGGGCTTCAGCTTGCAGCCCCAGGCTCCAGATGCACAGATCTGTCCCCAGGTCCCCTCACCCAGCTGCAGGGCTTCAGACTGCTGCCCCTTGCCCTGTCTCTTTTGACCACTCATCCCCATTGCCCTTGTTACTTCCCCTGCTATTCTCACCCCACACCCACAGCTCTCTGCGGCTGAGTAAGTGTACTGTGAAAATGATACTTACATGTCTGTTAATATTACTTTTCAAAACAGACTTGTTAGTGTTTTTAAAAAATTGCAATGATTTGTACATATACATGTAAACGTTTACCTGTTTTTCCTACAGCTAAGTAAGTATTTTAGGAAAAAGTTTGAGAAATGCCATCAGTGACAGTTGGTGGCTCCATACTGAGGCCACCAAATAATTGTCCTGAGAATCCCCAATTCACATCCCTGGCTACTTAATACTTGTCCACATGGGGAGTTAGTGCATGAGAAAAACAGAATTACGGATGTTAAATGCAATATGACCCATCCTACTCTACATAAGTTAAAGTCTAGCAAGCTGTAGTGTACATTTACAGACCTCTGGCATGCTCTACGCTCACTGACAATAAGGACAGTACTATTATGTACTAACAGATTCATAGTGTTCTTTGACTTATTGATGTTTCAGACAGCAGTAAGTCATATATCACTATGGAACTTTCAATGCACAATCCATACTGCACAATCCATACTGCAAATTAGTAGGTGACATACTAGTGTTCTGTAGACTTATGCCCCGGGTGTCTCTGACTCCCTCCCCCACCTCTCCCAGAGATACCCGGGGCATAAGTCTACAGAACACTAGTATGTCACCTACTAATTTGCAGTATGGATTGTGCAGTGTGGACAGTGCATTGAAAGTTCCGTAGTGATATATGACTTACTGCTCTCTGAGACATCAATAAGTGAAAGAACACTATGAATGTGTTAGTACATAGTAGTACTGTCCTTATTGTCAGTGAGCGTAGAGCGTGCCAGAGGTCTGTAAATGTACACTACAGCTTGCTAGACTTTAACTCTCCATGTAGACAGGCCCTCAGTGGTCATTCTTTTAATACAAGTTTTGTCATTACAATTTGTATGAATATATGAATATCTCCTATGTGTAATGTAAAGGGCCCAATATGATTTTAAGCATACTCCCTCTAATGTTAGGTGGGATTTTTGCCTGAACGAAGGACTCAATACTCAGTCTAATTTACCATTACTATTGTATAAACCACTGCACGTTTTCCTGATTCTTAACTTGTTTTGCTGTACACGATTGGTTTCAACACTTCACTCCCCTAACAATAATTATCTACCTATCTCTCAAGCTATCTTTAGCACCAGTAATGGCTATAGCTAGCAGAAATAGGTCTGCTAACCCAAAGATATCATGTTCAGAACGTTTCACTTTGCCTCCTCAAGGACTTTCCAGTCATTCACTGTCATTATTGATAAACTGGAACAGGAAGACTGAGTAAGGAGAATAAAAAGGCACATAAATAAGGAGGAAAGCCAGGAGGGATTTCTGTTCATGCATTAATTTTCATGTTGTGCCGTTCTTAGTTGTTTAAACAGACATTTTAAGATACTATGATGTTGCACTTTTCAGTCACCCATTCACAGTGGTGCAAGTTCTCACTGTCCAAAAGCCTGGAACAGTGAATGGAGTCATGTTTTAAAATTATACTGCATCAATGAATCTGTTTTTTCATGTGACATAACTACAAACTGAATTTAAAATAAGACCGCACAAAGAGAGTGACATAGAACAGCTAGCTAGCCTGTAGTGTTGATTTGTGTCAAATTCATGGTGCCTCTGAATGCATTTTCTCTTGCAGGCTCTTAATACTGTGTCTGCATGATAGTAAGCATATTCTATCCTGCTCCCTATAAAATCAATGATAGGGTTTTTGCTAACCTCAGCAGGAACAGGTTAAGGCCCAGAGACAACTTAGAAGCAAACCATGTCATCAGTAAGCATTGTATATGATAGACTACACTGATTTGCTGAAATTACACAGGAAATGTTTTCACTATATTTTCAGCACTTAATATGAAAGCTTTAGGAACAAAGTAATGCATTAGCATTAGATGTCATGGAAAGATTCTCAACACTCAGCAATAAAAAGATTTTGTTTTACACATGCAAATGGAAAATGTTAAGTATTGTTAAGCTTTGGATAATTTTATATAAGTCATACTGAAAAGTTATCCTTCCCCAGTATTGATAATACTCCTTTTCCCTTTCAGACCCCTTTTCATTGAAGGACACAAAAAGCTATTTATATACATTCATTAATTAACCTTCGCAGCGCTCTTCAGAGGAATACCCTTTCTGACTTTTCAGTAGCTGCCCTATTGTAACTCAGAGCCAAGTGTATGTTAAAACTTCTTAACTTTCTACTGTCTTTATAACTCCAGTGGAATTATTAGAGCAGATGCCTATTTGAAATAATGTACATGTTAGCCAGGTTACTTCATTCCTTTCATTCTACATATTTTTATGTATTTTATTATAGTGCATCAGGCTGACAGTATATTACATTTATTTCCATGCTTAGTAACAATTTCCATGCTTAGGAACATAATAAATCAGAACTGGAAATGGATGTAGGGAAAGGCACGAAATAATACTAGAACTTGTTGGCTGTGGTCACACTAGCCCCTCTTTTCGGAAGAGCTGTAGTAATGCAGCACTTTCGGATATGCTAATGAGACACTTATAAGAATATGCAGCACCTCATTAGCATAACAGCAGCTGCATGTGCTTCAAAACTGCCAGTTTGAAATTCACGACGCCTGTGTAACCAGGGTGGGGGGGCTTTTGAAACAGACCCCTGATTTTGAAAGCCCTTTACTCCTAAAACCAGATGGGAATAAGGGGCTTTTGAAATCAGGGGGCTGTTTCAAAAGGTTCCCCCAGCTACACGGGTGGCATGCATTTTGAACCAGCAGTTTCAAAGTGAGTGTGGCCACCATTATGCTAATGAGGCACTGCATATTCATATTCATATTCATGGCAGTGACTCATTAGCATATCCCAAAGCACCAGATTACCATAGCCCCTCCAAAAGGAGGGGCTAGTGTGGCCACAGCCATGAAGAAACAAACCCTTCTTCTCTACCTCAACATGAATGTGAAGTGAGGGTGCTAGAATCCAAGTAATGTGGCCAGCTGTTGAGTGGTGAAAGGCCCTGCCCTGGTGAAAATGATTAAGGAAGTTTTCATGACCTGCAATGTCTGAATTATTGCAGGATAGTTCTCAGATGAGCTAAGTTAATAAAGTTGCTGGGGCTAATTAAATCACCTTTCTGACATCTTGTCCTTCCCCTTGTGTGTGCCAGACAAAATAGCTTGTTCATGATTTATTGGGGCTGGCTTTAAGAGATAAGAAAGGATTTTTGTCTCTATACGGAAGCCTTGTTATGGAAACTGTCAACAAGAAAGCCAATTAGTTTTGTATTGTCGATACCTGACCACTTTGAGTTGGACTGAAAAAGCTACTATATTTCCACGCAGGCCCTAAAAGATTGATAAGATCAATTTATGGACTCAGATTTACTATTTTGAAATGTTCATTTTTATTTACTACCATGCAAACAACTCAGATTATAGACAATGAAAGAAAAGATTGGAACCTAGGATTTCTGTCTAGCTATCAAAAGAAATATGGACATAAATACTTCCTAAGACTTTTGTGTATGTGTGTGTGCATGTGTGTGAGTGTGTGTAAACTTCTTCACTACATCACATTTCTGATCCAGAAGTGTTTATACACTACCAGTAATAATTCCTGACTGGTGAAGAACATAAATGACTTCCCACTGATAAATGTAATTTTTTAATTTTCCTTACCTCTAATATCAGCTTTCTTCCTGCACTGTAAGTCTTTAAATGGGTAGTATTTCTTGCAGGTAAAACTAATTTTCCTCTTCTCCAGTGAACTGAAGCTACAGGATTAGATAGTACTTCACAGCTTATATTTATAGGATTGCCTTCCCAAGAATAATACAAGGTTTGATTTGACACAAATGTTGGAGCATCTGCAAAAAAGAGTGTTATACAAATATGTCATCTGCCTCCACTTCCATAAAATATGCAATACATTTTTATTCACGTGCATACTATTGAGGTTATTGTGGAAATTTGAATTGACATAGGTGTCGTTTCATAATAGGGAGGTTACAATGTCAGTTTTCATCTATGAGGGTCTTATGCCGTTATAACAGTTCTCTGAAACCATCTCATCAACATGCAGTGGGAGTCAAAAAGCTACCAGAATTTTACAAACCATTAGGAAAGGAATAGATAATAAGATAGAAAATATTGTAATGCCATTATATAAATACATTGTATGGTCAGACCATGAATGCTGTGGGCAACAGTGATTGCTCCATCACAATGAATTGGAAAAGGAGCAGCAAATGGCAACAAAAATATCAACGGCATGAGAAGAGAGTAAAAAAACTGGGACTGCTCCACTTAGAAAACAGACAAATAACGGGAAGAATGGGTATAACAGAAGTTTATTAAACCATGAACGTTGTGAAGGAAATAAATAAGAAAGTCTTGTTTACCTGTGACACAAGAATTGAGGATCACCCAATGAAATTAATAAGCAACAGGGTTAAAACAAGCATAAGAAAGCAGTTCTTCATACCATACACAGGCAACCTAGGGAATTCATTTCCAGGAGATTTTGTGAATGACAAAAATATAACTGGTTCAAAAAAGAATGAGGTCAGTTCTTGAAAGACAGGTGCAATGTCTATTAGTGAAGACACAGCCCCATCCTGTCAAACTGACAGAATCTAGGACTGGATGACGGGCAGATAGATCACTAGATAAATTGCTCTGTTCTCTTAATTTCCTCTAAAAAATCTGGCACCGGGCTCTGTTGAAAGACAGAATACTAAGCTTGATGGCCCTCTGCCTCACCCGAGGTGACCATTCATATGTTTATAGTGGATTCTTGATCTCTAATTTTGGAAGAATTCTCATCTGGTTATACTGTATTAGATGAAGCCATACTATGGTTCTTTAGAAATTATTTTTTTCTTATTACTACTCTAAATAATCATCTATCATCTGAATCACCTATCTTCTGAATCCTTCTGAACTATGATTTGAAACATTGCCTAAACTATCTTGGTGCTGGTTTACTGGAAGGAAGATATCTATATATTTACTTTGGGGGGAAAATTACAGATATTGACTGCACCTTGATTATGGGCAAGGAAGTATGAACTAATGGACAATAACAAGGATTCCATGAAAGAAAAATCATAGAAATGCAACAGAAGACCCATCCTAGTCTCCAGTCCTAATTAATGAACATAGCAAAAGCTACACATGATGCAATAAAGTGTACTAGGGATCACCTGCACAAATGTTTACGTATATTACGAGCCCTCATGTCACAAGACAAACCTTCATCAATCCCCTGTGCTGAGCTTTTAGAAGCCTCTCTTGTATTTGTGGTCTAAAGTTGCTGACCAGGGTAAGTTAAAAAGGCAAATCAAAAGCTTCATGTGAACACATTTATAAAACCTGTGTCCCATGACAGTGTCACGTATTACCATCTAGCCTCGGCTAGGCAAATGCCACGCTGTTGACCAGATCTGGCCCACCACAGTAGTCCCTTACCAGCCACCACCACTATATTTACCTGTGCATCTGAAGGTATCGGACAATCACAGCTCTCATTTGCTAAGGATTGTTGTTCACAGCAAATGGGAGAGGCCAGCAGCGTCCCAGTCTGCATCACTTCCTGCCACTCCCATTGGCCATGAGCTGACAAGAGCTGCGATCGCCTGATATCTGTGGAGGCACAGGTAAATATAGTGACAGCAGCCCACAAGGGACAAATTCTTTTCTACTGCGCATCCTTGCCCTATCCACTCTAATCTATGAATTTAGATATTAGTGTCCTTGTACCTACTTGGACTGATTTTAATCCTAGCCTTTAAGGCTGTGTCTATGCATGTCCCCTCCTTTCAGAGAGGGCCTGTTAATGAGGCAGTTTGGAAGATTCTAATGAGGCACTGACATGAATGTGCAGCACCTCATTAGCATAATGGTGGCTGTACAAGACACAAAAGTGCTGCTTTTGGAATGAACGCTGCCCATGTAGAGGGGGGCCTTTTGAGAGGACCTCCCCCTGACTTTGAAAACCCTTTCTTTCTATTTGGTTTGGGGGGGGTCATTCAAAAAGAAGGGTACATGTGCAGACACAGCCTAAGAGAACCTGTTGGCAAAGGGCAGGACAAAAGAAGTTTGCATTGCTGCTGCATGCATGCCTTTAAATTAAAGCTAAGGTGGCCTGTTGGGCAGGCAGTCTTCCCAGCAAGTTGCCAAGTTGACCAGCAATAGGGAATTGGAAGGTCACACACAATGTGACTGCTACAATCCTGTCATACCCCACTTAGGCTGTGTCTACACTTGGAGATGGGAGTGTGATTACCAGCTCAAGAAGACAGACTTGTGCTAGCTCTCATAGAGTTAATGCGCTAGATATGGTAATGTACTTATGGTAGCAGAAGTAGTGGTGAGTGATGGCATAGACTAAGCACCCCGAATATGTTTATGTAAGATCCACGTAAGTTTGCTGTTCTCCACTACCTATGCAGTGATCAGACTGAAAATTAGATGTAAATTTTAATCGAAATTAACCATTGCAAAGGTTTACCAAGGGTTTTTTCAGCTTCTCCATCACTAACAATTTTAAAATCAAGATTAGATTTTCTTTTTTCTTAAAATTATAGTGGGGAAGTCGTAGGTTGTACAGAGGGCAGAGTAAATGATCATAATGGTCTCTTTTGCATGGGGAATATATACTGCTCTGCTACACTGCTATTCTTAGCATGTTAGCTGATGAGATAGCACTTGAGCCATTCTCCAGTCACACGCCCTTTTCCATGTATGAAACTTTCTCCTCAGTGTTCTTCAAGCTAAACCAGGCATCCAGTGGACCCTACCTGAATTAAGGGAAATTGATGCATCCCTGGTAGAGCTCCTGCTGCCCTAGGCAGTTCCTATCCATTGCTGCTAAAAATGTTTTAATTGCATTCTTGTTATATTTTAGGGGCAGTAAAGAAAATATCCACTGTGTTATGATAATTAAAATGTCTAGTCTTTTTCATTTTGGAAGAAAAAAGAATATGTCCTGTAAGAACATATTCTAGAGGCTGATCACATACTAACATCATCTCTGGACTTTGAATGTCTGAAATATGACATTGTTTATATATGTAAATGGTTGGTAGCTGCCTGTATAACTAGTAAAATGAGAGAAGAATGGTCTTATGTTTATGCCTAAGCTGAGATATATAAGAATTGAGTTCATTCCTGCCTTTGTCAAAGACTTTCTGTATGATATCCAGCAAGTCACTCACTACCCCTCACAGTTCCTGGCCTTTAAAATTGGACAATTAATATTCTTGTCCCACATTCCTTTTCTATTTAGATTTAGATTTCTATTTAGACTGTAATATACATCTGTGTTTGCACTCCACCTGTTACACTTGGACTCCAGTCTTGACTGAAGTCTCTCAAAATACCATAATACAATAAGCAATGTTTGAGAATCCAAGGATACACTGTTACCACAACAAAAATGCAGGGATGGTACATCCCGGCCGTGTGTACACTAGCCAAAAGCTTCAAAGTTGCCATGCAAATGGCCATTTCGAAGTTTACTACTGAAGCACTGAAATACATATTCAGCGCCTCATTAGAATGTGGGCAGACGCGGCACTTCAAAATTGACACAGCTCGCCGCTGTGCGGCTTGTCCAGACAGGGCTCCTTTTCGAAAGGACCCAAGTTACTTCGAAGTCTCCTTATTCCTATCTGCTCATAGGAGACTTCGAAGTAGCCAGGGTCCTTTCAAAAAGGAGCCCCATCTGGATGAGCCGCACGGCGGCGAGCCACGTAAATTTCGAAGTGCCATGATGGCCCTCATTCTAATGAGGTGCTGAATATGTATTTCAGCACTTCATTAGTAAACTTTGAAATGGTCATTTGCATGGCCATTTCGAAGTTTTTAACTAGTGTAGACGTAGCCCCCTATATCTACAATGTGTATACCTGAAGACTCCTCCACAAGCTTGTAATTTGTCTAAACATGGGTATGATTACCATGAAATCGCTACTGAAATGTATTATATTATTTTAAAAAAATGATGGATATGGAGGGAAAAGTGTAAGGCAGTGAAAAGACTAAAATAAATCAGTTTACAGTTAATTCAGAAAACTAAGGGGACTATTAGGTGCTTTGAGACCAGAACAAAGCATGAATACTAAAATAAATGAAATCTATCTTTGAGAATGGTTTATCTAGGTGCTTTTGAACTTCAAATCTGCAATTTACTTCTATATTTGCCTGCATGAACACACATTTTCTTTTGGTACAGTTCTGCTGCCACTATAGGTGTATATACTGGCTTTGATTGGCATCACTGGGAGTTCTGAACACAGGTCAAGGATGATGTATTACCCAGAATAGGCAAAGGTTTTCAAAAGTATTCAGCTTTTTCTTCTTCCAAAAGGCTGCAGCTGGATCTAACTTAATAAGCAGTGAAATATATGTGTACTTGTGGCCGTATTTGAGTTTTGTAATATTAACAGGAGCTTCTCTTCCAAAGGGTTATCACACCAAGAAATTTAATCACATCTAGGTTCATGCATTATATAAATATTTCAGTCAGAACTATGGTACTTCAGTTTACTTTGGCCTGCTAATTCTTTTACATGAGTGATGGAATAACACCACAGCTGTCTTCTAATGAGTCACATTACACATACTTCTTCAAAATTGCCTGATAATCCTGAACTAGTGGGTACTAGCATGGGTGCAGAAGGTTGTTCTAAATGGCAAGCAATAACTTTCTCCCCTCATGATCTGATTTCTGATAGTGATATAGCCCAGTTTGGTATGGTGTGTTGTTTCTAACTCATGTTTGATCAAATCACAACATCTGTGTGGGAGCTTTTATAAGGCAAATAAGGAGTACAGAAGCCTATCAGGGAGACATATATGAACCCCTTAAGAATAAAGGCAAATCTAGTTTTCTGAGACTCACATTATTTATTCAATTATATTTTTAAATGTACCCAATCTTATGTTCACGCTTACACTCATGCTTCAGCTGTTATAGGAATAGGAAGCCATAGAGAAAAGCAAATACAAATCACAAAGGACACATCTTTACAGGAATCCCCTTCCGGAGGAGGAATGAAAATGAGGGAGATCAAAAATGGGAATGGAGCTCTGATTTGCACATCTTGCGCTACATTTGCATAATCTCACACAATTGTGTTTTCAGATGAGGCTTTTCCAAAAGCAAAAACAGCTGTGTAGGGGGTTCCTTCAGGGGAAAAAAAAGTTTTCAAAAGAACCCTTATTCCTCATTCATTTCAGGAGTGCTTCATTTGCATTTTCAATCTCCCTCATTTGCATTCCTCCTCCAAATGAGGAATGCTGTGTAGACACAGTTAAATAGGACCAGATGTCTCTGAAATAAAGTTGGTTCTGAAATCAACAAGTGAAAAAACACTTGGCAGTCCTATACACAACAAAAAACAAAAAGTATCCAAGAAGTGTCAGCCTCCCAGAAATCCTAGAAAAAAGGGCTATTGGGACTTACTAGAGACTTCTTGCAGCCTGGCACCAAGACCTGCAGTCCAACAAACCTAGTTTTTGACAAAGCATTGTGGCAATCAAATTCCACAGTCTGTGACCCGTTGTGGTAAATACCTGGCTGTAAGCTTATTCAATGAGCCTCTTCATTCTTGATAACAGGAGGAAATGTTTTCAAATTTAAACTCATGAATTATATGTGAGAATCCAGATGATTGAAAAGGGGCAAACACCTTAAAAATGTATCTATCATTAAAAACGTGAAGAAAGAGAATGCAAGGAGTTCTAGACCTGTCATCTTAACTTCACCAGAAAGATATGGGAACAAACAATTAAACAGTTGATTTGTTAGCATGTAGAGTATAACAAGATATTAAGGAATATCCAGCCCGTATTTCCCATGAACAAACCATGACAATTTCTTTCATGTACAGGGTTGCTAGCCAAGACGGTAAAGGGGAAACAAAGTATATAATATAGCTTGGTTATGCCAAGACACAATCTAACTTGATATTCTCACAAAGAAGCTTGAAAAATATGGTTTAGGCGAAACTGCTGTAAGGTGAGTGGAACAACTGAAGGAAAGAATACACTCATAAGCTGTGTTTGCATTTGCATTCCTCTTTCAAAAGAGGCGTGCAAACAAAGGAAATCAAAAATGCAAATGAGGCACTGCTTTACATATTGGGTGCCTCATTTGCATAATCTCTTGTCAAAAGAGCTTCTTTCAAAAGAAGGGAAGAAAGGAAGAAAGAAAGAAGTGTAGATGGGGCTCTTTTGAAAGTAAACTCCATCTTCTAAAGAACCCTTCTTCCTATTTTGTTTCAGGTAGTTAAGCTCTGAAACAGGCTTCCAAAGGAGGTTGTAGAATCCCCATTTTTGAACACTTTTTTTTGTGATAGGTGAAATACTGGCCCTGTCCTGGCACAGTAGATTGAATTTGATGACTCTTGGGAGTTCCTTCTAGCCCTGTATTTCAGTTAGTCTATGATTTAACAAAGATGTGACTCATTAGAAGACAGCTATGGTATCTGAGATAACTAGGACCCAGCCATTTAAGATCCTAAAAGAATATAACTAATACAATACATTGCACCAGGAAACAAATAAAAATCTAGTGTGGACTGTTTAGTACAGGTATACTTTGCATTTTGTTTAAGAAGTGCTCTTCAAATGGATTCCCATTTGCTTCATAACCTGAAGTTTCCCAGTAATGCTAAGGTATGGTGCAATGAAAATGGCATTACAACAAGTCCATCTCAAGCTAAAAGAAAGCCTGCAGTGATTGCTGTGGCAAAATCCATATCCCACATCCACAGGAAAATGATTTGGGCACCCAAGTCAAGTACAGATTCATCAAAGTGGGGCTAGATGTCACATGGTGAACATAACCCCAATAAGCTGCATTTTTTACAACAAAATGAAGGATCAAATTATAGTGGAAAAAGCCTTGTTGTATGAATGCCTGCTTTTGAATGGCTTGTATTGATGTTAATTGCTTATTATGTTATATTATGCCCTGCTGAAGGTTCGCTAGTTAGTATCTATCTCAGAAAAATACACACTCTTTTTCTTACAGAAATGTAGGTGGTTCAAGAAAACAGTAATAATTAAAGTAGAAGCAGATTTGTGAACTTACTGAGGCTGAATCATATCAACTATAAACTGCTGCAAATAACAAATCTGGTAAAAAAACTATAATATTACAGAAAACTGAGAAATATGTTAATCGGTCCAAAATTCTGGCAGCAAGGGAAAATACCCATCAAGTGAAAATAAAACATATTTTAGTAGAAATGAATGGAAAGACCTCATGCGTAAATATCACCTTAGGCAAGCCCTGAAAAAATTAGAAGACCTCAACCAACTGCTATATATTCTTTGTTGAATGTTTAAGTTAAATCCCTTATGCAGAATTTACAGAGGATTTGAAATCTATTAGTACTTAAAATACCTATTGTCTTGCCTGCTAGAAATGAGATGCATAACTTGACCTTAAAATACAGTATAACTTTTTTGAAAGATATGCTTCATTGGACAGTGAATTTGTTCCAAAACAAAGCAAGAGCTGTCAGTCTAAAAGTAAACATTGAACTTAATGTACTTTAAAATACAGATGATTCTGAATTTATATTCCAGATCTTAATACATTGAACTACAGTTAAGTTCAGGTCAGCTGCTAAGCTTAACGGCTAGTACTTAACACTGTTGCAAATATGCAAAGTCGTATATGCAATCCCCAAGAATTCTGTGGAAGTTTGGGTACAGACTAGTTCTCAACTTTGTAGATTTCAGCTAAAAAGTGAGCTGTAGAAAACCTACTGTTATTACAAATGAACTAAAAAAAGCTTATTAATCCTATTATAATCCTGAATAGTTAAATGAGGAGGAGGCAGTTCAACGTACAGAGAAGAGAAACACAGAGCACAACATAATAAAAGCATATAATTAAGCTAAATCCATCTATTCTACTAGGATCCTTTAATAAGACTATTTAAATTTTACAGTGATATTGTAGGAGAGTTCAGAATAGGGTGAGAAGAAAATTCATATTCTCCTCATTATTTTATTTTCAAATCGGGAAAATAATCTTAAGTGAGTATTGCAACAGGAGAAGTGGATCTGCATAAAGTGCATAAAGAAATTATGCAAAGCAGGAAAGCCTTGGTTCAAATCTATCTCCATACATTTGATTATCCCCATTAGGCTTAGTGCCTCAGAAATCACAAGGGGAGTGCAGACTAATATATCACTTGTCACATCCAGAAGGTAATTCAATTAATGATTTCATAGATTCAACCCTAGTGTATGTTCAGAGTCATATGCAGAATTGGATATGGCAAATTACCTGATTCAGCATGTGTGCCGAGGGACCTATAACAGCCAAGTGGTACACTGAATCACATTTTTGCTTGTTAATAGAAGACCAGGGGTTTTCAAACTTTTGGCTATTTTTTCCCATGGAAAACATATTTAGTACAGCAAGATGACATTATGTAATGGACAAGATTTAACCTAGGTTGATGCTGGCTTTATGCCCAGCTAGTCACCCTGTGGAGTGGTAAATTGGATTGCATTATCCATTTTCCTGATAGCTGGAGAAGAGATAATGTGACACTGATTTTTAAGAGGCTCCAGAAATGATCCTGGCAATTATGGGCCAGCAAGCCGATCTTCAGTACCAGGCAACTTTGTGGAATTTACAGTAAAGGACAGATAGACCACCACGATTTGTTGAGGAAAGAGTTAACATTTGTTTGGTTGGTTTTTTTTTTTTGTTGTTTTATTTTTTGTTTTTGTTTTTTGTTTTCTTGTAAAGGCAAATTTTACCCTATGAATGTATCATAATCCTTTGAGGCATCAACAAATGTGGACAAGGACGATCCAGTGGATATATTGTGTACTCAAGAAAGTTAAGTCCAAAATTACTCAGGAAAGTTTAGTCCAAAGCATACTGCAAGGAGTTACGAAACAATTGCACAAAACTGTTGACTGGGCAAGACAACAGCAGATGAAATTCAGTGTTGATAGCTGCATAGCAATGCATATTGCAAATCAAAATCCACAGTAGTATAGAGCTCTTGGAGTCATTGTGGATAGTTCTCTAAAAATGTGAAAAAAAAACATTAGCAATCATTTGGAAAGGGATAAATAATAATAGATTTGGGAAAAGATACTAAGAGGGACACTGAAAATGATTCAGTGTATGCAACACCTTCCATATATGTAGAGATTAAGAGGAGTGGGACTGTTCAGCTCAGAAAAGGAACAACTAATTGGGGATATCACAGTGGTCTATAACATTAAATTATCAATGGTGTGGAGAAAATGAACAAAGGTATCTTATTCACTTCTTCAAATAACAGAAGAATGAGGATCTTCAAATTAAATTAATAGGCAGCTGGTTTAAAACAAACAAAAGGAAGCATTTCATCACACAACACTTGGCCAGCTGCTGGAATTCATTACCACTGAGTGCTCTGAAGGCCAGAACTACAACTGGTTTAAAAAAATGAGACAAGTTAATGGAGGATAGGTCCATTGATGGGTATTAACCAAGATGGTCAGAGATGCAATCCTATTCTCTGGGTATCCATAGTATCTAACTACCAGACCCTGGGAGTGGATGACACAGGATATTTCACTCCATAATTGCACTCTTCTATTCTGTCCCACTGAAGCACCTGGTATTGCCCATTGCTGAAAGACAGAATAGCGGGATGGATAGTCTCATCCAGGAAGGCCTTTCCTATGGTTTAAAAGTTCCTGGTCCTCCACAGTTATCAATGAGGATTAGGCTGTGTCACAGTGGAGACCACTGGAAAACAAATTAATTGAGGAACAGAGGAGTAGCTTTTTAAGAACTGTGCAGCAAGGGAAGACACCTATGCCACTGTACTTCTAAAGAGCTATGTCCTATAACAAATTGTCTGCCCCTTGCTGAAGAAGATAAGAAATGAATAGTATGGGAAAAATATTTTCCACGTGAATTTACAGCCTCTTTATTTTGCTCCCCTTCATTTGTACCCAGTAAGATGCAAAGCTTTGGCATCAGCTACTTTTTTCTATGAATTTCAGAGAAAAAGGTATTGAACTGACATATTGACCCTGCCAATGCCATCTTCCCTTCATCATGAAATAGCACCAGGGTATTTGGATGACAGAGGCAAGGAAATGCAGTCTGAAATCGTTCTTTAACACAGACAGAACCCTCACAAGGAAACAGCATGGCCAACTTCTTTGAATTTTAACTCCAGCCCAGTGATATGGGCGTATTTATGGTTTGTTTGTTTTTTCCTGAAGGCTTCAGCATGTGGAATCAAAGTGATTATCCGATAACCACAACTCCTATAAAACAAAAAACAAGAAGTCTTGAGCCTTATGCATAAGGCATACAATGGTGAATCCAAAGCTCAAAATCCAGAAGACAAATTAAAAGAAATTCACAATAATTTTTTAAAAGTCTTATGATTTTCAAGCCAGTACTGCACTTCTCGTCAGCAATATTGCAGAAGCTGCTGTTTCCCACAGACTTTGCTACAGGCAGCATCATGAAGAAGGTTCCATTCCCCACAACTGCAAAACCATTACTTGGGAGGAGAAACCAATTATACTATTTTTATAAGAATTGTAAACCTCTCTCATCTGAAACATAAATTTTATTCATACACTTTGAAGGTGGACAATACCACAATATGCACCACAGAACTTTGATTTCAGATATTTCCAGACACTAAGCATAATGTTCTGTAACCACACCAATCCTTTTTTCTGCCACTATGTTATTGACATGAATATCAAATATAACATTAATATTCCAAAAGATAGGGTAGCATTCTGTGCCTTGTGATACTCATAGCTGGTGGCACTTTCAATCTGTGTGAATGGCTGTAGATGATTGATTTCATTATACCATTTGTTAATCCAAAACAAAAAAAAATGCATTATATATCTGAGAGCAAGAAATATTTAATTTTGTGGTACTGTTTGTTAGGTAAGATAAGCCTGTCTTGAGTTTCTGCTTTCTGAGGAGACCAGAGTTAAAACTGTTATCAATGGTGATACTAACTGTATATTTCCTTTATTTCAAATAAAATAAAGTTCAAATAAAAGAACTTAACTTAATGTTCTGGTTTTCTAATAGGCTACATCTACATGAGATGGTTTTTCTGGCAAAACTGGGCTTCTGTTGGAAAAAACTCACACACCATGTCTACACTAGCAAGTTCTTTCAGAAAATTTTTCAAAAGAAGGAGGCTCTTTCAAAGATTCCATGGATCCTCTATACACAAAAAGCATTCTTTTGAAAGTAAATATAAAGAATGTGGTGCTCCTTTCAAAAGTGCTCTTCACTCCTGTTTCACAAAGAACACCTTCTTTTGAAAGTTTCTTCCAAATGAAATTGTGTGTAGACACTCTGTGGGACCTTTCTTTTGAAAGAGGACTCCTCGTGGCACTGGATTTTTTGATCTCTTACCCATTCTTTCAAAAGAGCAGGGGCTATGTGGATGCGTTGTATCGAAAAGCGGATCGATAGCGTGGATGCACTCTTTTGAAAGGAGTTTTTTCAGAAGACATCTTCCAGAAGAACTTCTTTGAAGGATCTCTATAGTGTAGACATAGCTGCAGAGTACTTACACGCAAAATGTTCTTTGCCAACAGTCTGTCCACAAAACTTAGCACATCAGCTGGCAGCGTTCTACCTTTCCCCATTGAAGTATAACACCTTTTAGAAATAGATAGTCTTGTACACAAAGAATGTTTCTTCCTCTGTACGTTCAACTAATTGAACTTTAGGATTTTTAACACTGTGAGATAGATAGATAGGTAGATAGATAATGTAGGAAGTTTTTTTTTTTCTTTCAGATAGCAGTATAATGCAGGTGTCTGGTGATTCCAAGGCATATCTTTTGAAAAATGAAGTTGGAGTTGGAGAGGAGCAAGAAATGGCAAAGAACTCAAGTATATTCAAAGATTTACAACAATAAAGTTACTTGCTTCATGCTCTAGTTAAAGATTCTGCATATTGCTATTGCTCATAAGTTCATTCCCTCATCTAGTTAGATCACACAGCTGGAATACTGATGGTGATATCATGCATACCATTGAAATCCACTGGATTTTCAAGCCTGTTTGTAGTATTATGGTACATATCATTCTACATTATTCTGCACATAATTTTCTATTTTTTCTTTGTTTTATATTCAACAATAATGGGGAGGTGCAACCCAATTGGCAGGCCATGTATCACACAAAGATTCTTTGTGTGACCACAATATACACTCACAATTCCATGTGTTATGCTGGATACAAATACAGTGCAGTATGCAGACAATGTAGCTCTCAGTAGCTATGTCTACACGTGCACGCTACTTCGAAGTAGCGGCACTAACTTCGAAATAGCGCCCGTCACGGCTACACGTGTCGGGCGCTATTTCGAAGTTAACATCAACATTAGGCGGCGAGACGTCGAAGCCACTAACCCCATGAGAGGATGGGAATAGCACCCTACTTTGACATTCAACGTCGAAGTAGGGACCGTATAGTCGTTGCGCGTCCCGCAACATCGAAATTGCGGGGTCCTCCATGGCAGCCATCAGCTGAGGGGTTGAGGGACGCTCTCTCCAGCCCCTCAGCTCAATGGTGGCTGCGTGGAGCAGCCCCTTAAAGGTCCCCTCCCCCTCCCTTCCTGTGCAGGAAGCTGAGGGAACATGCAGGCGGCAGCCCAGACACGCGGCCAGCCTGCACGTCCCTCAGCCACCCAGAACAGGTCCAGCACCTGCCATGGCTGTCCGGAAGCCCCCCCAGCGCCCCCAGAGGACCCCCCCACCAAGGGGAGCCAGAGCAGCCACGCCAGCCAGGCGGGCAGCCAGACTGGGAAGCGGCAGCGGGGCCCCTCCTGGACGGAGGCCGAGCTGCGGGACCTGCTGGGGTTCTGGAGCGAGGAGGAGGTGCTCCAGGTAATGGGGAGCAAGAGGCAGAACGTGGATGTGTTCGCTTAGCTGGCCGAGGGCCTGGCCGCCTGGGGTCACCCTGCCCGCACTCCTGACCACGTCAGGACTAAGGTTAAGGAGCTGCGGCAGGGTTACGCCCGGGCGCAGGATGCGGACGGCCGATCTGGGGCCACCCCCATCACTTGCCCCTTTTACAGGGAGCTCAGGGACATCCTGGGCCCCCGGCACACCTCCTCCCCTCCGGCCACCCTTGATACCTCGGCCGACGAGCCCCAGCAGGCCCTGCAGCCAGAGTCCGCCCCAGAGGTAAGCCCCGCACCCTGGGGGCCCCCCCTGGAGCCCACCCCTGGGCCATCGCGGCAGGAGGAGGAGGAGGGGGGGGGGGCTTCTCCTCTGCGGAGTCCGGGCTGTAGATCCTCCTCCTGCCCTCCCAGAGCAGCAGCCGGGCGTCCGCCCCCCGGGGATCTCTGGACCGTGGGAGGGGACCGACAGGTATGTTCCCCCCTCTGGTGTACACCCCTGGGGTTGAGGGGCGGGGGTAATAGATATGTGCCCAGGGCCCCCCACATGCCCACATGGCCATGGCCCCCAGGACAGCAGGGCCATGTCCCTCACAGGAGTGCATCAGCCCCTGCCCCCCACCCCAGCACGACAGTGCCATGCTCCATCCCTGGGGCGGGGGGAGCGGAACCTCGAGGGTCCCCCGGGAGGAGGGGGTGGGACACCCCGCAGCCGCAGCAGCAGCAGCAGCAGCATGTGGTGGAGTAGGGGGAGTGCCAATGCGAGACTCAGGCCAGATATGAGCAACAAGCTGAATAGCTCCCAGGGGCAAAGGATAATCCTGGGGCTACAGCTGGCAGGTGCCACCTCTGCCCTGAACAAAGAGGAGCGAGGAGCCGAGCTGGCTTTGAATCAGGGTGGGGGCCGCAGGTAGAGGCTAGGGGAAGGGAGAGCTGGAAGGCAGCCAGCCTGAGGAGGGGAAAGCTACACCCCGGAGGGGCACCCCTTGGGGTCTTCTCCCCAGGATGGGTTGGAAGGACTGTCTCTGACTGCTGTACTGTCACTCCTGGGAGAAACTGGGAATCTGTGGCCTAAGAAACCTCTCCTGTCAGACCCTGCTGAGTGAAGTGAGAGTCACTCCCGCCAGGGGATGGGGTGCAGTGCAGGGGGACCCCTGAACCCCATCCATCACAGCAGCATCTCCCGGGGACGGGGATGGAGAACCTGCAGTACAGGGGTGGGGGGACAAGGGCCACAGCTCGGGGCCCACACTAATGCCTGTCTCCATTCTTCTTCCCCCCCTCCTCCTGTATTCCGCAGCTGCACCATCAGAAGGACGGGAAGAGAGCGCCAGCGAGGTATCAGTGGTCCCAGAGACCCCTCCGGGGCCATCGCTCCAGGCAAGCCCCTCAGTGGAGGACCGACCAGCCCCACGGCAGGCTAGACGGCGGACCCCACAACAACACCTGACGGCGACAGACCCCCAGCTGCTGGCCATCCATCGTCGGCAGCTTGAGGTCGCGAAGCAGCGCCTGCGGGTGGAGCAACGCTGCCTGGACCTGCAGGAGCGGGCGCTGGACTGGCGCCAAGAGGCATGGGGGGCCTACATGGACACATTCAACCACCTGGTGGACTACTTGGCCCCCCATGCTGTGCCGGCCGCCGCAGCGCCTGCCCTGCCTGCTCCACCCGCCGCACCACCTGCTGCTCCGCACGTCGCCATCCCGTCTGCCGTCGCCCCACCACCCACCACCGAGGGCCGGACTGCCGAGGGACACCTGGGGCCAGCTGAGACTCGCCGGACATATCTTCCGGTCCGCCCGGCCCCCAGCCAGCCCCGGACAGGGCTGCGGCCGAGGCGGGGCTCCCGGCCGCCCACCCCCAGTGCCGGAATTTAGGGGCGTGGGGCCCGGGACGTGGGCCCCCCCCTTGTATATAGTTACTTTCCAGAAAAGGACTATGATGGACAGTTTCATTTATATTTGTGCCCCCCTTTGCCCCGTCCCCCCCCATGTAAATAGTTCTCCCCTTCCTTATCATCCCTGGTTTTCTTTTTATTGAACAACAGACCCATATTATTATATGCAAACTTTTTTATTATTATTGTTTTATTTGTACAGATTACTTTTGTTAAAGACGTCTTGTATATAGTTTGCTCTTGTTTTAATTATAGTTACAAAAAAACAGTTCTAAAAGAAAAAACAGTTTAATTTTAGCCACAAGTGTGTGCTGTCATTTGTACAGGAGAAGTGGGGTGGGTGTGCTGTTGGGAGCTCCGTGGTGTGGGCGTAGGGGCAGGGAGTGTTGTGGAGGAAGGGGGGGACACAGTGGGGGGCCTAGCAGAGTTCACCCCGCGGCCTCCTTGAAGTGGGCCAGCAGGGCCTCCCGGACCCGGGTCCCTTCGGGGTCCACCTGGCGACTGGGGGCAGCAGATGGCTGCACGTCGCCCCTGCCGGCTTCCACACACCAGCCCTGAAAAAAGGCCTCCCCCTTGCTCTCCACCAAATTGTGCAGGGCGCAGCAGGCACCCACAATCTGGGGGATGTTGTTGGGGCCCGCATCCAGGCGGGTCAGGAGACATCTCCAGCGCCCTTTGAGGCAGCTAAATGAGTGCTCCACCACCTGGCACGCGTGGTTCAGGTGCTGGTTGAAGCGCTCCTGGCTGGCAGAGAGATGCCCCATGTACGGGTGCATGAGCCAGGGCCGGAGTGGGTAGGCCGCATCTGCGATGATGCAGAGGGGCATGGTGGTGTCCCCCACAGGAATCTCCCGCTGGGGGATGTAGGTCCCCGCCTCCAGCCGGCGGCACAGGCCCGAGTTCCGGAAAACCCGGGTGTCGTGGGTGCTGTCAGGCCAGCCCACATAAATGTCCTGGAAACGGCCCCGGCTGTCCACCAAGGCCTGGAGGACCACTGAATGGTAGCCCTTGCGGTTGATGTACCATCCTCCACTGTGTTGCGGGGTGCGGATGGGGATGTGAGTCCCATCCAGAGCCCCAAAGCAATTGGGGAAGCCCAGCGTGGCAAAGCCCGCGATGGTGGCATCTGGGTCCCCCAGCCTCACGAGCCTGTGGAGGAGCATGGCGTTGATGGCACGCACGACCTGCAGGGAAAGCACATGGGAGAGCACCAATGAGGGGTGAGCAGGGTGTGCGTGGCCCTGCCCTGCCCTGCCCCCCCCTCCCCTGCCAGGGCCCCCCTGCCTTCCCCGCCCCCCGTGGGTCCTCTTACCTCCATAAGGACAGCTCCGATGGCGGCCTTGCCGACGCCAAACTGCTGGCCCACGGATCGATAGCTGTCTGGAGTGGCCAACTTCCAGACAGCGATGCCGACCCGTTTCTCCACTTGGAGGGCACGCCGCATGGCGGTGTCCTGGTGCCTGAGTGCGGGGGTGAGCCACTGGCGCAGCTCCATAAATGTCTGCCGGCTCATCCTTAAGTTCCTGAGCCAGCGGTCATCGTCCCACTCCTCAAGCACCAGCCGCTCCCACCAGTCGGTGCTGGTGGGGTAGCTCCACAGGCGGCGGCGTGTGAGGCGGGGGGGTCGGGGTGCTGCAGGGTTGGGGGTTGAGCCCTGCTCCCCTGGGGGCCGCTGCTCCTCCGGTGCGGCAAGGAGGTGCTCAGCTGCCTCCCGCATGGCATGGATCAGGGCGAGCCCTGCTCCTGCCAGGAGGGCTGCGTGGACCTCTGGCTGCTGCTGCTGCTGCGGGTCCATGCCTGCGTCGCCCGAGGTCTGTGTGCCTATGGCTCTTCAGACCGCGTGCTGTGCAGGCTGAGTGTGTCTGGGAGGGGCCCTTTAAGGGAGCTGCTAGCTGTTACCCCGGAAGCGCTAGTCCGCCCTGTGACCCTGTCTGCACCTGTGCCTGGCATCCCTATTTCGATGTGTGCTACTTTGGCGTGTAGACGTTCCCTCGCTGCGCCTATTTCGATGTGGTGCTGCGCAACGTCGAAGTTGAACATCGACGTTGCCAGCCCTGGAGGACGTGTAGACGTTATTCATCAAAATAGACTATTTCGATGTCGCTACATCGAAATAAGCTACTTCGAAGTAGGATTCACGTGTAAACGTCGCCAGTGAGAAATGGCACATTCTCCAGCCTTCTTTGGCAAGGTGCTTCATACGGTGATGAAGCATCTATAGGCAAGATATATAGGGATGCAGGGGGTGCTGTAGCAGCCCCCAGATTTTATGCCATGTGCCCAGCTGCCAGGTGCCATCCTGCACCTGGGAGCCCAGGGTGAGACCTGCCAGCCCTATGGGCTCTGCTATCGGCCCCAGGATCCTGGCTACGAGGGACTTCACTGTAGCCTGGGATCCCAGCAGCTCCACTGCAGCCCTGGGGTCCCAACCATCATCCCCGTGCCCAGGAATCCAAAGCCACTCCCAGCTGTGGAGTAAGGCAGAAGGGTGGAGATCAGCTTCCTCACTGTAAAATTTATTCCAGAACCACTGTAAGCATCAAGAGATGAAGGCCCAGAAAAATATTGGTGGGATACTAAAATAAGACACTTTTACTTGATATATTTTAGGATAGTTGAGCGAACCTTTGAATGACATATAACAGAGCCAGACCAAATCTAATGAAGATACTTCACATGTTTAGGGAACTTTTTAAGAGGCCAGTGAAAGTAACATACATAAAAGATCATAGTTTTGCCTTCACTTACAAGAAATTTCACTCCTATTAGTCCAGGACGTTTTTATGGTTCTTCAGCAGGGCACACTATGCTGAGTGAGACTGTACCACAACAGGACTCTCATTTAGTCCATGATATGATCCCATTCAATGGCATGACCTGATAGTAACTAACTCTCTTGCAGTTGACTCAGTGTTGTTGGCAGTCTGCCTTGATCAGACCATGAAGTAGGGAATCATGACAAAGAAGATATAATGATATACCTATAGTAGTGAAATCAGAGTGTGGTGTGTCCCAGGCTTCTTTTAGCCCTTTTTGCCAGGGTATGCTTATGTATATAACCCTGTGGTTATGTTTACACTAGAGAGCTTTGTAGCCAAAACTGAGGTTTTGTCAACAAAACTGGTGGAGTATAGACACACAAATTGTGTTTTTTGACAGAAACTGACAACAAAAAAGCCATGTAGCTGCTGTGGGGTGCCCTTTTGTCAATAGAATGGGTCAAAAAATCAATCTGCTTTTTTGCATAGACATGATCTACCACCCCAAGTTTTGTCAGAACATCTCTCTCAACAGTAACTTTGGTAGACAGATGCTTCTAGTGTAGATATAGCCTATATGTTCATGTATACCTCCATATTTTTTTTGTTTCATTTCATATTTGTCTTTTCCCAATGAATCAAGTTGCTCAAGCTAGCTGTAAGGATACTTTTGTAAAAAAAAATCTGTAAAATTGTGAAATCAATATCAAGGCAGAGGCAGACTTTTCAGTACGATGTGAAATAGTGAAAAATGTACACTGACTAAAAATATTTACTATTTTTGCTTATGTCTAAATTTGGTCGCACCACCATGTAAGGTAGTTAAGTATCATGTTCAAGTATACCACAATATCATTTTAGTAGAATCTAAGAATTATGCATAAGAGTCAGGCACTGTGGTGAAAAGTGTGGTCTTAAAATGTGAACAGAATAGAACAAAGTATTTTAAATTGTTATCTGTGACCTTGGCATTTTCAGAAATGCAAAGGAAGATCCACGAGATGGCAAAAATAGCTTTTTCTTTCTTCAAAGAATGTTTTACTGGATATCTTTATTACTTTATTAGCTATTCTCTTATTGCATTAAATTTAATATTTCCTAGAAGATTACTTTAAAGTAGGCTAAATTTGCTAACTTCGATCTACAGTTACACTCTGGCAACCTCAATAAGGCAATCGAGTTTAAGCACATATCACAGAAAGTAGAAGCTGGTCCAATATTATTTTGCATTAGTTGTCTTAGTGAGCATATTTGGGATTGTAAGGTAAAAATATTGTACTGTAATATTTTAAAAGTATCACTCAGGTCAGCTGCATTCATTTTAATACCATGAAACATGAACACCATAGACCCTCAGTTACAACGACAAAAAGGAAATGACCTGAAACATTCTTAATACATTTTTTTAAAAAAATTATAATTACAGCTTTGCACTTCAAATTTAATTTTGCTATTTAAAGAGCATCATCAGAAGTTGGTGTTAGTCCATTAGATGTAACATGAATCCATAGACTGGAACAACTTCCAAACTAATGTACAGAAATAGTTTTTTGGTTTTTTTTCTTAGAGACTACTTAATTTAAATGTAGTTTTTTTACTAGGTAGTATTATTGAAGCAAATGCACAAACAAGTAAATGACATCTGGAGGGAAACAGTATCAACTTCCATAACCTTAGCTAAAATTAATGATTTTAACCCCCCAAATTACATTTTCACCTCTACCAAGAAAAAAAGTCACCTTTTTGTTAAAAATGCACTTCAAAATTACATTATGCTTGTGAGAAAAAGATGACAAAATCCACAGTTACAGGCCACATTTTAGCCTTCTACTTATTTAATGTATTAATTGCACATAGCTCATTACCTTAGTACTTCACTTTTTAACACATATTTAAAGGATTTGGGCACAGAACCCTTTTAAGCTTGAAAGAACTTTGTGTAACCCTTAACAACAATCTTGTGTATGGAGCTGAAAAAGTAGACCACAAATAAGGATAATAATAAACAAATTCTAAACAAGGACTTCAGATCACCACTTAGTCTAATTGCACATATTTAAAAACAAAAATCACATTTATGTGAATAGATTTAATAGAGCGAATATGGGGATTTATGGTGGGATATAATAGGTTCCATTGACTGTGTGCACTGTGCTAAGTAGTGACACCATTATCCCCACTCTCTAGATAAGCTGACATTACACAAGCACACTTATTGTGGCAAACACAAATGAAAACTGTTTTAATAAAATTTGTAAATGCTTAAATATTTATTTTTAAATCATAAAATGCTACTGTAATGGAATTTTCTCGTGGAACCCTTGTTTTCACTGCACAGAACCCTGGGAAACACTGATTTTCTATCTACCTGTCTACTTATCCATCCATCCAGTGGTTGGGGGTTGCAAGAGCTTTAGAGTATAATGGCACAAAGTGCCTGATGCAGCAGCCTAGGCGGGCCTCAAGAGGGGGAAAAAACGGGTCTGGGAACTTCCTGGGCTAGGTCAGAGTAAGCCCCTTTTTACAAATGGAAATGTAGAACAGTGGAACATTTAACCCACTTTCATACCCATGATCCCACAAAGACTCTGGAAGAATCAAGAACACATCTCTTGAGTTTGAGACCCAGGCCTTAACCACAAGACCATCCTTCCTATCTGCTTTAGGTGCTTAAGGAGTCTTGGAACAGTGGGTTTTTTTAGATTCTATGGAATGAACCTGATCCTTTTCTAAGGCACCTACATTTTTTAACTCTGTTTAAATCTCTTGGAATGGGCTCCTTCTTTTGCTTCTATAGCTATGCATAATGGTCAAAGTTAAACTCACACTGCAAGTTTTAGCAAATGATTTTCTGGGTTTTGTTGCCAAGTTAACACTGCACCAAGATTTTAATGGAGTTAAAATTATATTTTACATTAAACAATTACAAGCATAGTTCGACAAGGAGCTGCATAACCCAGGTCATTTTTATTTTAATAGTACTTGATACAATGGTGCTATAAAAATATTTTTAAAATGTTTTTATACTTGTGCCCTCTTGCTTGCTGCTGATATTCTTTAAGTACCTCTTCTTCCATAAGTCTGTGTTTACCATCCTATTCTCTAGTTCTGCATGACTTTCGGTATTAAGATTAAACCAGGGATTGACAATCCCTAATAGGAGATGGGCCACATTAGTGGCCCTCCTTCACCTCAGCAGACCACAGAAGCCCACTGAGGCTCCATTTCCAGCCCCTCATTCCCCCAGCCTGTGAAACCCCCTCACCCATGCTTCTCAGACACTGGAGCCCCACACTTATCTACTCCTACCCTTCTCCACAAGCACTTTTGGTGCACGCAAATTGCCTGGTTCATGATCTGTCCCTGCTCCTCACCCTCCCTGAAAACAGATGAATTGGAGTGTAACATCTCCGGGGTGCAAGAGGGAGGAGTGGGGACAGAGAGCATGATTCAGGTGATTCACGGTTCCAAAAGTGCTGGGAGGGAGGGAGGGAGGGTGTAGTAAGTGAGGGGAGCTCCAGTAATGTGGTGTGCAAAAGGCACATGGCAGAAGCGGTTAGCTGGGGGTCCAAGGACCACAAGTGGAGACTTAGGGGGCTTCACGCAGCCCACAAGCTGCAGATTGCCCACCACTGAGCAAAAATGATCAGTGTTGACTCTTTTCTTTGTATTTATTAAGAAGATTATTTTATCAACCTCATCCTAATGCCTAACCTAATCAATGTAACCTTTAATCACAGGGTACTTATTCATTCTTCCTCTTCCAAGTTCATCCTAGATATCCTGAATCCCTCATTCAAAGGTGGTTTAGACTCATAAAGCCAAATTTGTAAAGTCATTTAGGTTTCTAAAGATACAGATGGGAGCCAGCGGGATTTTCAAAATGGCTTAGGTGACTAATTCCCTTTAATTTCGATCCCACTAGACTCCTATCTGCATATTTCAATCATATTTTAATGCTATTAGGTAGCTGAATACTTTTATCAGAGTATCCCGATGGCTTTTGTCAATGGGAATTAGGCTGTTTAGCTCCTAAGGCACTTTTAAATAATGGACTTAGCCTCCTCTATCACTTATGTTATTTTAAAAACATTATGCCTGGTCAGCAATTTTGTCTTCATTCAGCATGTGAACAGTCCTTCTTATGATGCATAAGTTTAGAATTATTCATGAGTTAGAAGAAGGAGCAAACACAAATGAGCTTAGCATAGAGCATATCTCATAACTCTTGGTCATGATAGGTCAAGATATAGATATTTGTGAGGAACTGGTATATGATTGATGCCATGCATAACCATTATCAACATTTAAGGTTGTTGGGACAGCCTATCATAACTTTGACTTGGAGATGAACTACTAACAGGAAAGTCTTGCTGCAGCTTCTATGAAAAGAAACCGAATTTGAACAATGCAATTCAGTCTCATTAGTAATATACAACAGGACACAGTATAAATGGAATATTAATTGGAATTATACATGCTAGGTCATTTATTCTTATTACATTAAACTCTGCATGCCTGGGTTTATCTGCACCCCTTTTCAATCAGTTCTCTAGACTCGATGTCATTTGCAGTACAACTTGCCTTTAAGTTAAGCTGTGCCTTCGAAAAGCTTTAAAGCATAATATCATTAAGCCAATACATTTGCATAAACTGCAATGCAATACCTTTCACTAATATAAAAGAAAGTTAAAAGGTCCAAGAGGATAATCTGCTCTGGATCTTAAACTGAATTCAGCTTGCAGACAAAAAATGACTATTGCCAATACGAAATAAAGAATGTGTTAAGGAAGAATATGTATCATAATACACATTGTATAGGATTCCTTACAAATAAATATTGAAATGTGTTGTAATATAATGTGTTTGTTTATTTGACAGTACTGAACACAATGGCTGTAAGATAAGAGAGGAAAACTATGCAATGACAATGTTTAATGCAATTTGGAAGAAAAGCCCCAGTTCTCAGTGAAGATTCTCTTTGTTGTAAAGTGGCATAATATTTTAATAATTATTTCATTTTTAATCCCTCCACAAAATAATATTTTGCTATCATCTTTGGTGAGCCTAAATGCAAAAAGGAAGCTTACAAAATGGGGGAATTTGGACAGATGGCTAGGGAAGAGTATAAATATACTGCTCAAGTATGCAGGGGTGTAGTCAGGAAGCACAAAGTGCAATTGAAGTTGCAGTCAGCAAGAGATGTGAAAGAAAACAAGAAAGGCTTCAGCAAGCATGTTAGCAATAAAAAAGTGGGACACTTACTGAATGAGGAAGGTAACCTAGGGAGAGAGGATGTGGAAAAAGCTCAAGTACTTGATTTTTTTTTTTTTGCCTCTGTTTAATGGAAGGTCAACTACCAGGCCATTTCTACACAGGCCACTTCCTTTGGAAGTGGCATGCTAATACACGGAGCGAAAGATGCTAATGAGGAATGGATGCAAATTCCCCGTGCCTCATTAGCATAATGTAACATGATTTGGAGCCTGAAGACCAGTCTTCCAGACTCCAAAATGCCGTGTAGAAGTGCGGCCCCGGGGGGGAGCTTCTGGAAGGACATGCTTCTTCCAGAGGCCCCTTCTTCCCAAAAATTTTGGGGAAGAAGGGGCCTCCAGAAGAAGACCTTCCTTCTGGAACCCCCCCGCCCCGGGGCCACGTGCCTACACGGCATTTTGGAGTCTGGAAGAACGGTCTTCCAGACTCCAAATCACGTGACATTATGCTAATGAGGTGGGGGAATTTGCATCCATGCCTCATTAGCATCTTTCACTCCATGTATTAGCATGCCATTTCTGAAGGAAGTGGCCTGTGTAGAAACAGCCCCAGAGTGTTGCACTAGGCAGTACAGTAAGAGAAAGAGGTAGGCAGCCTTCAGTGGAGAAATAACAGGTTAAGAACTATTTAGAAAAGCTGTATGTACAGAGATCCAGGGGGCTGGATCAAATGCATGTGAGGGTACTAAGGAAACTGGCTGATGTGACTGCAGAACCACCAGCCATTATCTTTGAAGACTCATACCAATCGGGGCTAGCCCTGTGTGATCGTCAAAAGGGCAAACGTAGCAACCATCTTTGAAAAAAGGGAAGAAAGAGAAACCAGAAAGCTACAGACCTGTCAGCCTTACATCAGTTCCTGGAAAAATCATGGAGAAGATCCTCAAGGAATCCATTTTGAAGCACTTGGAGGTGAGGAAAGTGATCAGGAATAATCAACTTTTATTCACCAAGGACAAGTCATGCTTGACCAACCTGATTGCTTTCTGTAAAGAGATAACTGGATCTGTGAATAGGGGGAAAGTAGTGGACTTAATTTACCCTAACTTTAGCAAAGCTTTTTATACGGTCTTCCACAGTATCCTTGCCAGAAAGTTAAAGATGTATGGATTGGATAAATGGACTATAAAGTGGATAGAAAGGTGGCTAGATTGTCGAACTCATTGGGTAGTGATCTATGGCTCTGTGTCTGGTTAGTGGCTGGTGTCAAGTGAAGTACCCCAAATATTGATTCAGGGGCTGATTTTGTTTAACTTATTTATTAATTACATGGATGAGGAGATGGATTGCACCCTCAGCAAATTTGCAGATGACACTAAACTAGGGGGAGAAGTTGACAGGCTGGAGGGTGGGGATAGGGTCCAGGGAGATCTACAAAAATTGGAGGATTGGGCCAAAAGAAATCTGAATCAAGGACAAGTGCAGAGTCCTGCACTTAGGATGGAGGAATCCCAAACACTGCTCCAGGCTGGGAACCAAATGGAAGTGGAAAAGGACCTGGGGATTACAGTGCATAAGAAGCTAGATATGAGCCAAGTGTGCACTTTTACCCAAGAAGGCTAACAGCTTACTGGGGTGCATTCATTGAAATAATGCCAGCAGATATAAGGAAGTGATTAGTCCCTTTTTTCTGAACTGATGAGGTTGCATCTTGAGCATTGCATCCAATTCTGGGTCCCTCATTACAGAAAGGATGTGGATGCACTGGACGGAGGCAACGAAAATGAACAGGGCGCTTTAGCACATTACTCACAAGGAGAGGCCAAAGGATTTGGGCACATTTCATCTACAGAAGAGAACCTGGGGAGGGATTGATAACTGCTTTCAACTACTTGCAAGGGGCTTCCAAAAAGGATGATGAAGAGCTGTTCTCAGTGGTGGGACAGATGACAGAATAAGAAGCAATGGTTTCAACTTGAGGTGAAGGGGGTCTAGGTTAGAAATGAGTTAAAAAAAAACTAGCTCACCAGGAAGATGGTGAAGCTGTGGAATGGGTTACCCAGGGAAGTGGTAGAATCACCTTCCTTAGAGGCTCTAAGTCCCAGGCTGAGAACGCCTTGGGTGGGAAGATTCAGTTGGGGCTGGTCTGCCTTCAGCAGGGAGTTGGACTCCTGCAATCTCTTCCACTGTTACATTTCTATGAAAACACACATCTGGATATCATGTGTTCAGATCTCAGGACTGCATGAAAAACACACCACATTGGCATTAAAGTGTAGGGTGCCAAGTAAAATAAAATAAAACAAAACAAAATAAAATAAACTGAAAGCCTCAGTGATGCACATAGAGCCCTCGGTATTTGGTCATGGAAGCACTTCATATAGCTGTAATCTGCCCTATCAGTGTAGCACTTTGACTACAATTAGGACACAGGAAGCTTCGGAGGCACTCACAATAGGGTCAGGTGGGGTGGGCACAAATCTGTGCTATCTTGTTTGCTTTCCAAATCACCCAACTGATGACAACCAAGTACAAATAGTAAATTATTCTGTTGAACAGTGTGTAACAGTCATTTCAAGAAATCAGTATGTGCCACTATTAGAGCAGGGAATACTGCCATCTTTTGATCAGGAATCTGTTATGTTCTGGGATTTTTCTAGGTTTCTAGTTTTTTTTTTTCTGTTTGCTTTTTTTTAAACCAAACATGGTTGCTGGCAAAAACTCCTCTTTGGGCAGGCTAGCCACTCCATCTCTTGGTCAGGCATAAGGGGCTGGCAACAGATGGGGTTTTTGCTGGCAGAGGCACATCTACACAGCCTGTTTACTGCCAGTAGCACCCTCTGCCAGCAGCAAGATCTCACATGGCTATGCTAATGAGCTATGGGAATATGCTAATGAACATCCAATTGCAACAGCAAGACTGCTCATTAGCATGAAGCTGCAGGCAGGACGTCTCCTTGAGTGCCAGGATGAGCTGATGTTCTCAACTCCATTCATATGCTGGCCCCAGCACTGCCTGAGGCCACCCAGGCCATTTGCAAGCCAGAGCTCAGAGCTTACTGGCTGGAGCTGAATCCTTGCAGGCTTGAAGCAGAGGGACAGGGAGGGCATGGCCCCAGAGTACAACATGGGTAGGGCCATAGCCTGGTTCGGGGAGGCTTAGCCTCCTCTGACGTATAAAATTGCTGCCCATGAGAACAAACACCTCTTAAAGAAGAGCTTTAAAACATTACTTAGAAACACTAAATTTTTAGTTGAATACCAATCTGCAATTTTAAAAGATGAATGGTGTTACATGCCCAAACCCTCTGGATATTCAATGGTAACCACAATAGAGACTCCCTTGCTGTTAAGTAATTACTAGACATCATTAAAAGAATAAAAATGTACCGACAATGAACTGAAAATAAATTTATATTTTGAATTCATTTTTCTTCTATAATCATTTCATTTTACCTTATTAATTTCACTTTAACCTACACTTCCTTGAGGTACTTTGCTAAGAAGTGGCAATTGCAGGAAAGCCTGGATTTGGAATGGCTCTAAGTTCCACTATGTTTTCTGCCTAGCCACTGAACATGTCAGATAAATGGAAGGAGCAGGATTAATCATGCCAGGATGATATCAGTCCTAGTCATCTTTTCTCCTCCTCAAGGACAATTGCTCTTATAATCAAAAGCAACCCAGCAGAAAGCCTGGATAAAATGTAGCCTCTCCTTCCAATCACACTGGTAGTTTAAGTCTCCAATGGGGATTAGTGAGAATAAAGATACTATGAAACTATGTATTTCCATTATGTCTGAATGTACGATATGCGAAGGATGTGACAGGAACATGTTCTCTGTGACTGCACAAACTGCACAAATCAATGAAAAAGAGCATGAGGAAAAATCTGTTAAGAATATTAATTTTTGAAATAGAATTAAGATGGTTATGAACTAGTATGAGAAATGAAACTGGCTCTAGTCAGAAATTAAAGTGCAGTATACATTTATACTTCTTGCTTAAATGAAAAAATGCAAAGGTATATGGTGGAAATTATGTTATTCTAACATGTAAACCAAGGGATCAAAAACTCATGGTCAGTACCAATTTGTCACCGATACATTGACTTTGGGATTCCTGAGAATTCCTCTGTTGGTTTCAACAAATCATTTAATTTATCTGTATCTGGGTTTCTTTATCTGCAAAATGAGACACACTATTTTTTCTTTAAACTATGCAACACAATAATTATGGTACCTATTTCCAAAAAACTATAATGGGACTATTAAACTCTTAGATGTGAAGGACAATATTTGTTATTACTATTGAAATGCTGAAAAAATTGATCAAAAATCAAGATTCAAGATTTCATAGAATCTCAAAATGAATGACACTTTTCCACCCTTTTATTGTGGCTGACACCCAGCATCTTAGCAGCTATAAAAATGTTAATCCAGGACTGTTTGCTACAGGGCACTGGCATCAATATTGGACTGATGACAATGTCTTCAACCTTTCTTGTCTGCATGCCAGAACTGAAGTAGGAACAGCAACAATAGCCAAACTCCAGTATGCAGATGATTGTGCTGTACTTACACAGAAAGGAGAGTCTACATACCGCCTTTTAATTGCTTCTCTGAAGCTTGCAAAAGCCTATGAACATCAGCAAAACAAAAGTTCTTCACCAGCCAGCTCCAAGACAATTATCAGATACAGCAAGGGAGATCTACACTAACAGAGAAGAAATGGAAAATGTACAATACTTTGGCAGCCATCTCTCACAGAGGCAGACATAGATAATGAGATTTATGCCTGAATTTGCTGCATCAGCCTTGCCTTTGGCAGACCATCTCAACAGATATTTAATAATCAGAACATCAGAACTCACTTTTATTTTGTAAAGTGGCAGTAATCCCAACTCTGCTCTATGGCTGCAAGACTTGGGTGACCTATAAAACACATCTCAGCCGCCTGAAAGGCCAGCACCATCACTTTCTTAAAAAGATCCACAACATAATGTAGCAACAGAGAGTAAGCCGTGCTAGTCTATACACTATCAAAACAAAAAGCAGTCAAGTAGCACTTTAAAGACTAGCAAAATTGTTTATTAGGTGAGCTTTTGTGGGACAGACCCACTTCTTCAGACCATATCCAGACTCAATATTTAAGACACAGAGAACCAAAAACAGTAAGCAAGGAGGACAAATCAGAAAAAAGATAATCAAGGTGAGCAAATTAGAGAGTGGAGGGGTGGGGGGGGGAAGATCAAGAATTAGATTGAGTTAGGTATGCAGACGAGCCCCTATAGTGACTCAGAAAGTTCACATCACGATTAAAACCATGTGTTAATGTTCCGAATTTGAATATAAATGTCAATTCGTCCACTTCCCTTTCTACAAAGGAGCGATAATTTCTTTTCAGTAACACACATACCTTGAGGTCATTGACAGAATGGCCCATTCCATTAAAATGTTGACTAACTGGTTTGTGGATCTGGAGTGTTTTGATGTCTGTTTTGTGCCCGTTGACACTTTGTCTAAGGGAGTTAGAAGTCTGTCCAATATACAAAGCATCTGGGCATTGTTGGAACATGATGGCATATATGTTGTTAGTAGAGGAGCATGAGAAAGTGCCCATGATTCTGTGAGTAACCTGGTTAGGTCCAGTGATGGTATTTCCAGAGAAGATATGTGGACAAAGCTGGCAGCAGGCTTTGTTGCAGGGAAAGGATCCAGGACTGGTGTTCCTGGGGTATAGACTGTGGCTGTTAGGGGAAATAAGTCAATTTCAAATACACAGTTCTACCTATGGCATTTGCATAGCTAGAATCAATGTTACAGAAATAAATTATTTTCCTAATATAGATCTAGCCTCTATACTCTCCTGTTGACCTCCCTTCCTCCATGTGATAGCTGATCCCAGAGAGATTGATTTTTGCATATCTTTACTAGATTCACAAAATCAAACTCCAGAAGATTGGCCCTGACTGGGTCAATCTTCCCAGAAGTACAGAAATACCTTAGTCTTAAAGGCACTACAGGACAAGCTTGTTTCTTTGTTTGTTTTAAGTGTATTATGGGAACCAAATGTCTTGGGAGATTGATATTGAAATAAAGAAGCTTTCATCCTTAGGACACCAATTTAAATATGGCTAAGGTCAGCAGAAGTAATTATCATTGGACAAGAGCTCTGCAGTCCAGGCAAATTAAGTTGTGGTCTCAGTTCATTCGCTCATGGATAGGAGTTTCCATGATAAAAATCTTCACTACAAATGGCTGTCTAACCAGAGTGGCAATAAGACAGAACTATTCTCTCTTTACTAGAGGTGTTCCCTTCATGCCAGTAATAAGTTTCACTGTTTAGGCATTGTGAAGGAACATGCACTCTATTAGAGAACACTTGATCTGGAAAGAAATATTGGGCTTAAGTCACACAGAACCATTCTTAAGTATGATAGCACCTTTCAACCTTTCAAAAAGTAATAAAAATGTAAATGCCAAATAAAACAGTCAAAGTGATACAGCATTTTCATCAGGTCTAACCACAATGCTATGTCATGTCAAAACAAGTCAACTATAATGTATCTGAAATATTATCATCCTAAATTGTGCTTATGTACTATACATCCAAATAAATAAACAAACCCACCAAATAACAAGCTAATGGGTTCGAAGATTTTTCACTTTTAACTGTAGAGAGATTTCTGGCATTTCAAATTTGTTTGAATAGTTAATCACATCCAGAATTGACAGTAAATTCCAATAAATACTCCAGTAAATTCCAATGAATGCATTCTGATTAGTTCTTTTTAGTGTTAAAAGTTAACATAAAATACTACCGCTTCTTTGTCAAGGAAGATTGCAATACAATTCAATTTTGGACATTATTTATCATTCCAAAACTCTTATTTTAACAGAGACCTTTGACTACATTATTCTACTTTATTCACCTAAACATAATACTGCACTCTTCCGTATTAATTTTGTGCTTCTAATTTGTTTGTACGTTTCTGTAGCTTATATGTTCTGCATAATGAGGCCCAAGAACAACTGCCGTAATTAGATAACACTACATTGGACTTGGAACATAAAGGCAGAAGTAAAAATGATTTTTAAAAAAGGAGTAACCACTTTATAATCTCAATTGAACAATATATTTCGTATCACCTTAGATGTGTATTACAGAACCACAGATTTTAACTACAGGATTTTCAGAGTACAATTTTTTTGTTCATTATACCAGCAATGTGGTAAAAACATTTTCATATAAGAAGTACACAGAGAAATACATTTTCCTATTTACTCAGGTGCAACACTGAGATGTTAAAGGAATACATATTTTAAGAGAACACACTTTCAAAAACATACCAGTATTGCACAAAGCACAGAGGTCGCCAACTGAATATTGCTCGTGAACAACTAAATTGAAAGCTATTTTTCATTATTCAAGTTAACAGCTCCAACTTTACTTTTTAAGTTTTCGTTTTGTTTGCCATCCTCTCCATCTCCTGAATCCTGCATAAATTACTTGCTCCAATTCATCAGCCTGAACATTTTTTCATTTTAAGATATACTTTCTATTACAATGAGTAGCATGAAAGCCAGGAAAAAGTTATCAAGCTCAGACATCCAAATATCATTGTGACCTTCTTGAAATCAATGGCAAAGATCTCATTGGTTTCACTGGGACAAGGATTTCATCTTGTGTATTAAGCATTGTTAATATTGGAAGGACATCAAGTTGAAGCAGGAATTACCAATAAAATTTGCCCTTCCATAGAGAATGTACTTCTTTCATTAATAAAAAAAAAGGTAAACAGATAACAAAATGTTAGAACTTACATTCAATATCAAGGTACATGCTCTTTTGATGTCCACCAATTCTACTTGCAGCTTCACAGTCATATCTGCCTGAATCTGACAACTTCACATCTTTAATATGCAGTGATGATTTTCCATACTGCCCTTTGACTTCTATGCGGCCATCTGGGCTCTGTTTACATTGATTCAAGAAACAGAGAGTTTAATATAGATATCTAAGTATTTGTTCTATATATGAAACACAATTAATAATTACGACTGAATATACACTAATTGTGAATGCAGCTCACCAGATATGGTGAAATAAATATGAATGATTAAACAATTTAAGCAATTTCAAAAACCTGAAAAATAAGCAAATTAAACAAAGATCTAAAGAAAAGAGAAGCTCTGATTCTAGACTCCATGATCAAGGTAATGAGAACACTGCCAAACAGTTAACCCCCTCTCCCCTGCCCATTCCAAAATTTCTCTTTTGAGATTGATATTATCTATCTGTTAAATTCCAAATGACATGATTCTGATCTCACTCACAAAAGTGTAAATCAGGAGGAGTAACTCCCCTCAAATCAGTGGAATTGCACTGAGTTAAGATCTTTGCAAATAAGGTTACAGTGTCTCTCTCAGTTCTCTTTCATGTCAGTGAGAAACTCAAAACTCCAAAATGAAAAGGGAGCTACTGATAGTGTTATTATTATTTTTATTTCTTCTAGAAGCACAAATTAGTTGAGAAACCCTTGTCCAGTAACACTGCAGGCACCTACCAGGAGGGGGCAGAAAAAAAACAAAAACAAAAACAAAAACGCTCTCACTATTTGCCAACTTGGGAGTTGGGGAGGTTATATGGATGGTTGGCAGAACAGATCGGAAAAATATATATATAAATCATAAGCCTATACGAGTACAAAAATAGATATTGAAAATTAGGAACATCTCAATTTTAATCCTGGCTCTGCAGTTTACCTGCTTTATAGCCTGCAGTAACTCACTTTGCCTCAGTTCTTTCATCTGTAAGAAGGGGATCTGATACTTATCTTTCAGTTGTGTTGTCAGGAATAATTAATTAATTGTTACACAATACCTTAAACATCTAAAGCAATTTGAAGTGCAATCCTGTAAACACTTGGGCTACATCTAGATTACAGCAATTTGTCAACTGAAGTTTCTGTCAGAAGATATCTTCTGACAAAAGTTCAGTCCACAGATCACAGCCAAATTGCCAAGTGGATTGCCAGAGCGATCTGTTCAGCCAACAGAGAGTGGCTGGACTGCCCAGTCACTCTCTCACCCACAGTCAACAGGAAGCATAGCAGAGAGGGCTGCTCCGTGACCCTGAAGCCCTATCTGTCAACAGAGGATCTCCTGGAATGTCCACAGCTGCCTTCCGTCAAGAGATCTGTTAACTGAGTCATCATGCCTCATGGGGAGTGGAATAAGACTGTTGACAAAAGTGCTGTGTTCTGTCAATTTACTGTCGATAGAATGCCTTGGGAATCTGGATGCTTCCTGGGTTTTGTCGACAAAACAGCTGTTTTGTTGACAAAACCTTCTAGTGTAGACATAGCCTTGCTGTAGGATTCCACGGCTTACTACAGCAAGTGTTCACATTGTGTTTACTAGTGTTGAAGGATTTTACCTTATTTCTACATGATTATTTTCTGAATTAATGAAGGAAAATGACTTACAAATCTGGTCACAGAATTGTTCACATCAAAACAATATAGTATCAGCAATATGTATATTGGAAACATTATATAAACTATTGTCTTCATCCCATCTGAGAATCCAGTAGCTCTGACCTTACTTTTTTGTGTAGAGTACAGTGGGATTTTGTGTGGACAGTGGGATTCTGCATGGCTGAAGGGGCTTGGGGTAATAGAAGTCAAGGCAGGTAAGGCTCCCAAATCCCTCAGATGGCTGGAACTGAAAGGAGAGCACTGTATCCTATTATGTCAGTCTTCAGTGCTGCAGACTGTGTTAAACACGTGTATCTTCAAGTCACCAAAAATGTTGATACAAAATATCAGAATTAACAAAGTCGCCAGTGAACAAGCTACTAGATAAAGAAATCTTAATACTTCTTTTTTGTTGCAGAGTTTTTCATTTGTTGTAATGTTTTAAATTGCTTTCAATATATTTATTTGCAGATGTGGCATGTTTTCATTTTTTAAATGTTTTTGAAAGCTTATGGTAGTTACTTGTTTGGATTCTGTCAGATTGGTTCTACTTTAAAAAGTGAAATGAACAATATATTGAGAATTCTCCATCAAGTTGGTTCCTGTTTAAAATATAAACTGAAACAAAAATCCATGTTTCAGGTGTTTGGCAATACATTCTATTTTCTTATTTTACCTTGTGAACAGTATTGGATCATATTGGGTAACATTTAACATTATTATCAAAGAATTCCTATGCTGAAACATCTTCATCACTTGTGAATGTATCTTTACATTAAAAAGTCACAGGTACAATAGAGAGTGGTTAACAGCACTGTCCATTCATTAAAAAGTAACATTTCACAAGAGTAAGGTAGTTCAAAGGAAAAGGAAAAAAATGATGATTGATGAACAGGGTGCAATATCTGATGTTAGGGTTAATACCAGGAGGTCACATTCTAGTTCAGAATCTAGCACGCAGCTCTGATTAAAATATGTCTCATAATTAAACTTGAAGCTTCTAGTTCTGACCAACATACAGTAATGCACTTCTTCCATAGAAGAATCTAAATCTAATGTTTCAGATGCAGCTGTACAGAGTAATAAGAGATGTCAATAATATTTAAATTGAAATATCTGCTCTTTTAGTAAAGGCCTGAAACAAAAAATAAAATTCTATTTAAAAAAGCACATATGAACTTAGAAAGACTTTCTTATTGTACAGTGCTATCACACACACACACACACACACACACACACACACACACGTGTGCACAGTATTAAATCATTTTACCTTCTTCCTTTTACAAACAGATTGCGGCAATGGTTTCCTTTTTCCAACAGTGGCCAATGCCACATCTTTCAGAAAAACAGTGCAGAAAAAGACACAGTTAAATGTCCAAAGCAGAAGTTCCACCATCAGTTGATTTATGTCCTGAAGGATGGGGGTGTGCATGTTTCCATTATTAATATTAATAGATAATCCCTTTTCTGTGTTTAGGATCACAAGTAAAAGTGAAGATATTTTCATTAAGAAGGAGAACAACAGATTTATCGAGTGTTAATGCTAAATCTTTTGGCCCACCAAGACTATAATAAGGGAGTCAGTGTGTAACAAAGAAAAAAAATGAAGGAAAATAAATAAATACTCATTGAGAAACTGAAGGTGTTATTTGATTTATTTTTTAGTGTAAATAATTTCTACTTTACCTTGGTTCCCTGACTTTTTTTAAAAAAATATTTTAGGAAGCAAATAGATTTTAACAATGTTTCACGCTACATGTGTCCAATAAAGGTCTCTTTGGGGCTAAAATGAAGTGTCAGAATATCACAATGAACGCACAGCACATGCTCTTGAAATCAGATGGGATTCAGGACTGCTTTCTCTGTGTATTTATGGATTCATGGTTTCAGAAAAGGAAAATATATTGTGCATACTGCTCAGGATTATTCAAAAGGGTAAACATTCTAAAACAAACAGTTAATTTAAAAAAGTAATTTATTTCAATATTGTTTCTTTAAGTTGATTATCACCACAAAAGTATATAATAAATAAACCAAACATTCTCTTTATATATTTTGGCCACTACACCTCATTGTTCTATGGTTCAGATGAGTTTCGTATATTCACTTTATTAGAAGAGTAAGAAGTTTTAACTATTTCCAAACTACCACAAATGGTCAGAAAGACCATATTTCCTTGTTTTATTCTAAGTAAATTTAATAGGTCAAATTCTTCTCTCTGTTGTACTTGTGCAAAACCACTACAGTCTGTTGGTTACATAGGTGCAACTAAACAGAATTTACCTTAATATTGGTAGCTAATTATGATATTACTATTTAGTTAAATACTAAGATTACCAAAGCTAACTAGCTATAAAAATGATTATTCTACTCTAATTGTTTACCTCTCTGACATTCAGTCCCTCTCCAGTATATGTAGAAGCGTATGAGCCAGTGAATAACCAGCAGATACTAAGGGAAGCATATGTTCTTTTGAATAACAGTGAAATGATTTTTTTCCCCTCATTCCAGTGGCAGTGGCCTTTATTACAGATTATATTGTTTACTTTTCCTTTATGGCTATGTCTACACTAGCCCCAAACTTTGAAATGGCCACGCAAATGGCCATTTTGAAGTTTACTAATGAAGCGCTGAAATGCATATTCAGCGCTTCATTAGCATGCGGGTGGCTGCGGCACTTCGAAATTGATGCGCCTCGCCGCCGCGTGGCTCATCCCAACAGGGCTCCTTTTCGAAAGGACCCCGCCTACTTCAAAGTCCACTTATTCCCATGAGCTCATGCATATTCTGTGCTTGATTAGCATGCGGGCGGCCGCGGCACTTCGAAAGTGACGCTCCTCGCCGCCGCATGGCTGGTCCTGACAGGCTCCTTTTTGAAAGGACCCCACCTACTTTGAAGTCCCCTTATTTCTATGAGCTCATGGGAATAAGGGGACTTTGAAGTAGGCAGGGTCCTTTCAAAAAGGAGCCCTGTTGGGACAAACCGCGCGGCAGCGAGGCGCATCAATTTTGAAGTGCTGTGGCTGCCCACATGCTAATGAAGCGCTGAATATACATTTCAGCGCTTCATTAGTAAACTTCGAAATGGCCATTTGCGTGGCCATTTCGAAGTTTGGGGCTAGTGTAGACATGGCCTATAAGTCTCTGGTATGTCTTTATTTGGTTTAAGAAAAGGGCATATGGGCAGGAAATCAACATTTTAGGGAAATGCACTTCAAAAATTGGTAATATGTCTACATGTCTGCATTCACATGATCTGATAATTAGAAAATTTGTATTATAATGTTAATTGCTATTTCAATTTCATTGTGTTTGTCAGGAAATTGGTTGCCTGCTCTTAATGCCTGGCCTAGTGGTAGAAAATGATTTTGTGTCACTTCTATCCAACAAAATTAGCTTACTCATTTACTCTGACTTTATTGACATATTAATATACACTAGAACAGTGAAAATAATCAGAATTTTTCTAGAGTTACCACATTAATACCACAGCTATCTTCTACATTAACTCTAGAGAAACCATGATGTGGTAACTGTAGTCCAATGCTTCAATATTGCCACTGTACTTTTTATTTTTTAAGCATAATTGGGTGAAAGTCATCACCATTGGAAGTTATACTGTGGCCATCCACAATCAGTTCTACTATTCTGTGCTGTAACAGTAAACTATTAACTAATGCATGTACCTTTAAAAAAGGCATACATCCCATTCTCTCGACTCACAAGAGGACCACAGATGGCAAGCAAGCCCAGAAACTGCACTTCAGGTAATTCCATTGTCTAGCTAGGTTTTTATGATGGCCATCACTGTGCTATCTTTCTGCATGGTTTCCAGGGCTTGAAAAATATCTGTCCCCTGGTTAATTATTATGTAAAGGTCCTGTTTCGCTGGGCTTGTCTGATCCCAATACCCATATATAGCCACAGCAGCATGGTTTACTAGTCAATACTCACGGTGATACAGAACTAAGTGTGGGCTGGCAGCCCAAATGTAGGCACTTGGTCTGTGTGTGGATGTCACAGAACACACAGGAAAGGAATGCTGATTCAAGCAGCATTACATAACCTCCTTTAATGTGGTGTTCTACAGTTCTTGGATAGTAATGAGCTGTCTAGTGTAGCTCCTCCCAGTGTCTTCTCCACTACTCCAAGGCAGACCCCCCCACACACACTTCTTTTTTCAATCTGGCCCATTTTTTTCCTGAAGGGGAGCGAGGCTAATATATGCATTGTGAAGTTTCCTTTTCCTTCCATGTGGCCTTGCTATGGTTTATTTTGTTTTGGTCATACACTGAGGAGTATTGTGCCACAGAAATTTACAAACTTACATATTCACGAACAATAAAAGATATATCAGAAAAACAAGCTAAAATATGCAACACTGTATACTTCAAAATATACCTGGTATTAATGTAATTTTAAAATTGATATACTATAAACAGGGAAAACCCAGAAAAAAGGACAACTTCTGTGACACAGGATATACTGGAGTTTCAACCATTTAAGGCAGGCCTCAGTATGGACCTATGATCTCATCCAGCAATAATGCTTACTGTATTTCCAAAAGCTTCATCTAGGGCACTTTCAAAATGTAGGATTAGAAGATAGTGATCTCATAAATAAGGGTTCCACTAAGCAATCCATCCCAAGATATCTGACTGGAATATATAAAACCTATTCAGTGAACTAGAAAGTTTAACCTCTCAGAGCATGACAGCCCAAGCATTTTGAATTGTGATAGCAATCTAATTCCATCAGCCTTATTTACAGAGACCTAGAGATTAAATATTCAAGTTACAACAACCTGACAAGAACAAAATGAGATTGTTCTTTATAGATGTTGAAGTGAGCTCAAAGTTAATAACTGTGTAAAGACATGATAAAATCTTTCCACACAGAAATCAAGTTGAGAGGTTCTCTACATGGATACAGTTTCCTTGCCTCAAAATTCAGTTCATCCCAAGTGAACTCCATCAACTACTTTAAGACAACATCATCAGTCTGGTTACCCACATATGTGTGGGATCAGTAAAGGAAACTATGTATTTACTACTTGCACTGGTTTGTATATAAACTGTTACCTGATTTTTCCCAGTGTGATTCCTGTATTTTCTCCAAATATTTGGTATCTTATTTCACTGTTGTGGTGTTGTGTGGAACGTATCTTCCAAGGTGCTCAAGAGAGCAATGGTTTGCGGATAACCTCATATATAAGAGTTCCACAAGCAACTCTCATAGGTCACAAAGAAATGGCTGAGAGAACACTCTCCTGTGGGTGGGGGAAATAGCAGCTTTTGGTGTAAACCAACTTTTAGAATTAATCACATCCTCTGATACAGAGTCTCCAAGGGCATGATTGCACTGATGTTACAAGCTCAAGCATATAATTTATCAGTTGGTTTATGTTAACAGATTGTGCACAATGAGATGATGGCTGGAACTTCTTCTCTTCCTGTTTCATAACTGCAGCAGGCTGCAACTGGTGTGATGTGGAGGACATAGCTATTAGGGAACGGTTTGATCAATCAAAGTCAACCAGCTCCAGATGTGGGATTACTGGACCAAATGAGATGATATTGTACACTTGCCAGAATGTGCATTTTGAGTTGGCTAGCAGTACCGTGGCAGGTGAGAACAGCTGCATTAAATAGTGACTGGATTGTGGCTGAGATTTGATAGCATTGTTTGCCTGGTGTGAGCAGCTGTGACACTGCATTGATTATCTTTCTCTGCTATAAAGCTCTGAAAAGATTTATATTTTGTATGGCCAAATACTGGCTCTCTATTAAATTGATAAATTTAAAATCTAGACAGGTTGAAAATATTTTATTGGTTCTCATATTAGAGTTTAAAACTTGTTTTTATGATGCAAGTATCATGACTCCCCAACTCTACTACAGTTTAATGCCTACCATTGTACAAAACCACCACACAGAGAACTTGCACCTTCTCTGATAGGCTTCAGTCTTGTTTTGGATGCAATGAACGCCATGTGTCAGGCACCAAAATGATCAAACAAGATTCTAGAATTTATTTTTTTTCTTCTTAAATACATTCCCATAATTGTCCTGAAAACACACAAAAATCTTTGTAGCACTTAAAATATTTCTGATCCAAGTTCTTCCAAAGCAGTGGTCACAGATGGTAACAGTAGCAGATTCCAAACAAGAAGACCTTTTAGTTTATGCTTAGTTCTTCATTCTTCCATTCCCTGCAGTCAGATGGTTCCTATCTATAAAAGCGAGGAACGATTATTATATGGTCTACTGATACTTTGCACAAATGATCCTGAACTTTCAAGAAGAGGTATAACAACTGAAACTGATGAACAGAATGGAATTTTATAAAACACAGCCATTGTCAGGAGAATTGCTGCTTTCAGTTGCAGTTGAACTGGCATCCACGAGAGAGCAAAAACTTCAAACTGGACGCTTGTGAATGATTCAATATGACGTATCTAAACCAGCAGATACAATACTGCCCATATAAGCTGGTCCTTGAAGTAACAATGTAGAAGAGAAGAGTTGCCAACTGAGTTGAAGGTACTGAACTGGCATAACATTCCAGAAGTCCAACAAAAAATAGGTGACCAACAATTCCTAGTCTGAGAATCTACCTTTGATGATGAGAAAGGGCTGTCATTCACAACAGCCTTCAATGTGCAGAAGCTGATGGAAGCTCCCTTCTGGTTGGAACATTCACAACATTCCCCATATTCTTCAGGTAAATGTATTCTATCCATGTACCTGTTGGAAACAGCAGAAAATTCCATAGTATAGCTATTCATTTATGCCTTAATGTCCAGCGAATCAGAGTAATGCTATAGCAGAGTCTTGAACTTGAATGACTTTTACGGAAGACCGTTGAAGTCATGTAGAACAGCAGCTGGTTTATTACAGATTTCAAGCAAGCAGTAATCACTGCAGCATGCTGCAAATTCCCGAAGGGGTAGAAAGCCGCTTTTCCTTTTTTCCAAATGTGAGAACTTATTTAGACTCACACATTAACTGAAGGTCTACAGTGTGATACATAGGAAGTCATGAAAAAAAATAAAAATAAAACCTAGTCTGGAATTAAAGGGACTTTGTTGCTTTGACTTTCTTTCCATCTGCAATAATATCAGATATTTTCAATGAATTCAAAGAAGAAATGCAAGCAGATGCTATGAAGATTTTTATCATTCATAAAAAACTATATTCTTGAGAGCTTCAGATGGCATTTAAGAAATGACAACACTCTGTAAATTGACCCTTTCTTCCTTTGTGCTTGTGCTTAATTGCAACATTTTAGCTGGTGAGTATTCAGGGAAAACAACACACTCCACATACCAAAATCAAACACTACGATATAAAATGGAAGATCGGCTGTTATTCTTGTAAGAGCCCACTTTGGTTTACTTGCTACTACTAAGGAATGCAAAAGGGTAATTATGAAATAGGAACACAGTAGCTGTTCATTCACAATCATCTGTTATAGACATGAAAATCAAAAGGTAGAAGAGGGTCAATGAGTAACAAGAGCAATTATATTAGCAACATGCAGTAGAACTTTGCAGAGATGATGGGCAAAACATGCATTTGTGGCAATAAGAATTAAAAATAAAAATAAAGAATCAAATGAAATATTTGAATTACATGTACTTCGATATATGAAGCTCTGTTCCTGAGATAAACAACTCCATTCTACAGTGCAGATGAGCACAATTTACAGGAGAAAGATCCTAAACCATGTCTTACCCAATACAGGCCTTATTTAGTACAGTCATCAAAAATAATAGTTTTACTACAGAACCACATCTAATCTGAGATGTACTTAGTGAGACAAGATACTCTGGCTACCAGGGGATCAGACATGGACAGCTATATTACACCTTTGTGCTCCCTTTATCTTTGGAAATGCTGTGAGCCATTTCATACTCCAGCATAAATTAGAATAGTCCAAGAATCCATTAGGCTATTTGGAAACTGCCAGAATGAACACAGTCCCATAACATTAGCAGATATAGGATCCAATCCTGTTTAGATTCCAATACTTTCACTCATCAGAATCTAGGTGCTAGTGATCTGTCAAACCCTATCAACATGAACAAGAACGACCACTATGATTCCATGGCAATAGTTGTACAAAGTAGGACTACTCTGATCAGAAACTTTGACCAGATGCTACTTTTACTCAAATCCATAGAAAATTTGTCTAAATCAACCTTCCTTCCCCAGCCCCCATGCTTTGTAATGATCCATAGGAAAGCTATTAATTCAAAAAAAAAAAAGGACTTTTAAAAAGTCTAATAGAGCAGAACATTTCTATATGCTCACTCTCTGAAAATGGGGATAACAAGGCTCTAGACAAGTTTTCTTCTTGCTGCAGTGGTATCACCTTATTTCTCTATGGGAAACTTTTTTAAACTGTATGTAATGGCAACAGACCTGGGTTGCTAGTCCCAGAGATAGAACCTGTGAGCATCAGCTCTAAAGCCCTGCACCCTACCACACAAGCTAAAGGCCAGCTGGCTCTCAGCCAAGGCTGTAGAGCACAGACTTCACTCACCCCAGATGAGGTCTCAGTGCCTCTGGATACTACACATACATTCAGAGAAACATTTAACAGTGGCCACATGTAGGTCACCTCCCAGCCTGCCTCTGTTTTTAACATTTTTTTTTAAGTTCTAAAAGTATTTTGAAGATGACACGAATGCTGATGACTGTCCCTTGGGACTTCTGAAGGTTGCCATAATGCACTCAAGCTTCAACAGTAAAGATCAGACGTCGTATACACTGAGTAAGGATATGAATCGGTCAACAAATTTAGTACCTTGATCTGTGGCTAGACCCACCAGCAAAAAGGTCAAAATGCCATAAGCAGTGGAGCTGACAGCCACTAGAAGCCCTGGGACAAGGTTGCTGAGGGCGGGGGGGGGAGCGCCTCATCTTCAGAATAGCGGAGAGGGCAGGGCCTCAGTACCGCCTGGACCACAGTGCTGCCCCCTTCCCTCCTGCCTCACAGCCATGCTCAGCTAGAGCAGCACTGCTGCAGCATTTCAAAGGGGACCAGAGTTCTGGCCACTACTGCTACCACTTTGGCAGTGGCAGTGGCCAGAACTCCAGGCACCTTTGAAAAGTCAGACCCGTGAGCAACTGTTCCCTTTGTTCCCCCACCCTCGTCGGTGGGCGTGGCCATAAGATTTATTTATTTGATTTTGTTTGTACATCTGACGAAGTGGGTCTTTGCCCACGAAATCTTACGCTCCAAAAAATGTGTTAGTCTATAAGGTGCCAGAGGTCTTCACATTGCTTTTCTTTATTTTCTAATGTGTCATACTTTGGAAAACTGAAAAGCAGAATGACAAGGGGAGAGCACTGGGACGAGGTCTCCTTCTTTCCAGAATGATAACTCTGAGTTCACTTATTTTAACATCTTCCTCCTCATTTGTGCACAGCACATTTATAACTTTGTATTTTAAAGGTTCCCACAGCTGCTTCTCTGGCTATGGCAACTCTCCTAGGCATAGTTCTGCAAACCACTGGGCACTTTCACGAGGTGTTGAGTTCCCTTAATTCCTATTCAAGTCAGTGACAGGTAAGAACACAGAACCTCACAGGAGTGTGGAGCTTCTTGCAGTACAGGGACAGCAGAATGGGCCTGGAGATGTGGTGCATAATACACAGATAAACTAACCATTTTTGGGAAGAAAAATAAAACTCTGAGGCTATGTCTACACTAGCCAAATACTTCGAAATGGCCATGCAAAAGTTTACTAATTAAGCACTGAAATACATGTTCAGCGCCTCATTAGCATGTGTGCCGCCGCGGCACTTCGAAACTGACGTGGCTCGCCGCTGCGTGGCTCGTCCAGTCGGGGCTCCTTTTCGAAAGGACCTCACCTACTTCAAAGTCCCCTTATTGCTATCTGCTCATAGCCCATAGCCAGCGCATCCGCTCATAGGAATAAGGGGACTTCGAAGTAGGCGGGGTCCTTTCGAAAAGGAGCTCCATCTGGACATAGGAGAAAGATCATGGAGGCCAAACATAGGCTGCCAGCTAACACATTAAAGTCCAGAATCTTCATGTCAGCTTTTTCTGAAATGCTAGAGAGGCAGAAATACAGGTTCATGATGAACAGATGGGGCCATGCTTTTGGGAGTTTCACTGATGGGAACAAACAAGATCACATCCACAGTGCACTAGGCATTGCACAACCATACAGTAAGGCTTAGCCCAATCCTGAACAGTTTATAACCTAATGCAAAGCCAAATGCTAGATTTGTGATTAGAGAGTTAGTCCTGGGACTACCAAACTCTTCCCCCATAGTGCTACTGAATATCCATTGGACTAGAACAGTTTTTAAGCTCTGTTGATCCTAACTGCTGGCCTACAGTCAAAGGCTCTGCAGTGTACTGGCAATGCTCTGAGAAAACCACACCTCTGTAAATGTTAAAGTTAGATTGTCAAGAACGAATAAATTGATTAAATCAAGTTCAGAACTTCCTATGTTTATGTGGGCAAGATCTTCCACTTTCTTTATAGAAAAATCTCTACTATCTTGCACTCAACTGCAAACATAACTTACATTAAAACACTTCACCATCATCTTGGGAAAAAAATAAAAGCAACCTTCCTTAACCAAAATGCAAATACTGAAAATAAGTTTAGACAACTATTAACAAAATCTAAAAATATATTAAAAACACAGTAGTTTGTCATATAAAATCATCCCAACACTGACAATTATTTTCCGGTTCTTAGTCTGATTTGTATGTATTTGGTGTGCGTGGTGGCAGGAGGGCTACATCTACACTAGATCATGATTTTGAAGGGCATAACTTTGAAAACCACCTTTCAACACCTTACAACCTTACAACAGGGGCCCAGGGTGGGGTTTGTGGCAACAAGACTTGCAGGGAGTCATGGAGCAGGGGTGGGGGAGGCCTTACTCCTCTCAGGGTGGAGGGCCAGAACCTGTGGCAGGTGCAGGAGCCCCTACCATCCCAGGTCCAGGGTCCCCGTAGGGGCTGGGATGGGGGTGGGACCATGGGAAGGCAGGGGTGCAGGAGAATTCCAGTGGGCTCAGGATCAGACTCAGCAGGGGGACACTGGGAGGGAAGGTGGAGTACGGGAGTGAGGGAGCCAGCTCACCCTGATCGGCATAGGCTACCAGCCAGTGGGCCAGTGCCAGTCAGCAGGCCTGTCCGATGACCCTGGGGCCCTGTGGGATACCAGTTGCTGGGGGTGGTCCCTGCATGCGTGGGGCATACACTGCCCCCACCCTTCTCTCCCCAGGTGTGCATCTTATGGTGCTGTCCATGGGGGCAGGTGCTTAGTGCAGTGTGTGGCCCCCACCAGGGCCCAGGGAGCACAACCCTCTGGGGTGCATCCAGATTGGAGCTGGCAACCAGTGAGTGGCCCATTACTGGCTGTGGCAGAGATGGGTGCCCCCTCCCTACTTGCCAGGGCATCCAAAATGCATGGGACCTACCTGAGGATCTCTCCAGGAACTTGGGGGGAGGCCCAGATGGAGGGGACCCAGCTGGACATCTCGGATGACAGAGCAATGATGAGGGTCCCATCGTTGGAGCTCTCCTTATCACTATGGGTTTCAGGTTCTGGGCCTGTCAGGTGGGGAATGCTGGTGGCTGCAGGTCCTGGCCCTCCTTGGGCTCGCTGGTGGGTTCTGGATCTGGCCTGTTGGTGTCCAGGATGTGGGTGGGTGGTGCTGCCTCCTTGGGCCCCAGGAGGCAGATCAGCTCAGCAAAGTGGGAGCATGTGGTGGTTGCTGTCCCGGAGCAGCTGGCCACATCATAGGCCCAGCAATAGGCCTGTCTTAGCTCCTTTACCTTGGAGCAGACTTGGTCATCTGTGCTGGCAGGGTTGGCCCCAGGAGGTCAGGCCAGTTGACCGCTGGCTGAAGGCTGCAGTGTTCCAGCATAAGGTGTTGGTTTGGAGCAGCAGCTCCTTATCCTGCCAGAGTGCTAGCAAGTCCTTCACCTCCTCCTTGCTCCAAGAGAGGCCTCTTCTTTGGGCCCTGACTGGCTCCTGGGACCACTCAGATGGATTGGAGGAAGGGCCCTGGGAGGGTGTGAGGCTCCTGGCTGCTGGACATGCTGCCAATGGGGCGCTTCAGGGAGCTGTAGGGTGTGCTGGAGAGCATGCTGGAAGAGGCTTGTGCTCTCCCTGCTCCAGCACTCTCTCAGCTTTCTGCCATGGGGTTTTTAGGTCACTGCATGTTTGAATGCAGCTGGACACATAGACAATAAAATGCCAGCTGGCAGGCACCACGAGGACCGCCTCTTTTGAATGAGTGACCCGTGCAGCACCTGTATACGTTCTCTTTCGTAAGAGCCTTTAGAAAGAGGGTGCTCTTCCTGAAACAGGAAGGGAGGAGGAAATTCGAAAGGTGTGCCACGTTCTTTTGAAAGTACTTTTGGAAAGAACACTTTTTGTGTGTACATGCTTTGCGGGATCTTTAGAAAGAATCCCTTTTTATGAAAACTATTTTGAAAGCACATGCTAGTGTAGCTCTAGGCTCTGTGTGTGTGAGAGAGCGAGAGACAGAGACAGAGACAGAGACAGAGAGAACTGGAATTCCAGCCCCCTACACTCATGGCAGCATCAAGCACCACCTAGACCATCCCTGATAGGTCTTTCCCTAAACTGCTTTTAAAAATCTCCAGTGACAGAGATTCCACATCCTCCTCAGGTAATTTATTCCATTACTTATCCAATATGACAGGAAGTTCTTCCTAATGTCCAACCTAAATCTCCCTTGCTACACTTCAAAACTACTCCTTTCCTTCCTATCATTAAATGTTATGAAGAATATTTTTTCTCCCTCCTCCTTGTAACAACTTTCTAGTTACTTGAAAACTGTTATGTCCCCTCCCAGTCTTCTTCTTGATAGACTAAACAAATGAAATCTCTTCATTCATCCCTCATAGGTTATGTTTCTAGATCTTTATTAACTTTCTCCAATTTGTCCACTTCTTTCCTAATATATGCTGCATAGAATTGGACACAGTACTTGAGATGGAGCCTAATCAGCACAGAGTAGAGAGGAAGAATTTTTTATTGTGTCTTGCTTATAACACTTCTGATAAAGCATCCCAGAATTATTTTTTTTTGGTGCCAAACATGGCCACATTGTTGACTTATAATTAGTTTGTGGTCCACTATGACTTCGGGATCCCTCTCTACAGTAATCATTCGTAGACAGTCACTTTCAATTTTTTTTATATTTGGAACTATTCATTCTTCCCTAAATGGAGTACTTAGCATTTGTCCTTATTGAATTTCTTCCTATTTTCATTAGATCACTTCTACAGTTTTTCCAGATCATTCTGAATTTCCATCCTATCTTCCAAAGCATTGTCAACGCTCCCCTCCTCAGTTTATTTCATCTTCAGACTTTACAACTCTAGTCTCTATGCCATTATCATTGATAAAAATTCCGCACAAAACTGGTCCCAGAACTCATCGCTGCAGAACCCCACTTATTATACCTTTCCAGCATGATGGTGAACCACCATTACCTTATTAGATAACTCTTCCCAGAAGATAGTTCAGTACCCTTACAATAGTAGCTCTACCAAGCTTGTATTTCCTTAGTTTCTTAATCAGAAATCCATGAAATTCTGTAACAAAGGTTTACTGAATTCCAGATGTACCAAATCTACTGCTTCTCCCAATCCACAAGAGTTTTTAATAAGCAATCATGTTGGATTGACAGAGTGTGTTCTTTAAAATCTGTGCAGACTGTTACTTATAAGCAGGTGTTTGGAAATGTATTCTATAATTATTTGCTCCATTATCTTTTCTGACATAGAAGTTAAGCTGACTGGCCTGTAATTCCTTTGGGTGGTCTTTATTTTCCTTTTTATAGAGTGTCACTATGGACATATCTACACTACTTCTCCCTTTCAGAAGGGGTACGTAAATGTTGTAGACAAAAAATGCTAATGAGGCACTGATACGAATATTCAGTGTCTCATTTGCATAGTGGCAGCCACCCAGAGGATCAAAAATGCTGCTTTTGAATTGAAAACTATCTGTGTAGACAGGGTTCTTTCGAAGGAAAACACTGATTTCAAAACCACCCTTCCTCCCCCTCAAAAAAATTACATACCCCTTCTGAAAGGGAGTGGTAGTGTAGACATGTCCATTATATGCCCTTTTCCAGTGGACTGGAATCTCTGTAATCTTTCATGACTGTCAGCAATAATAGCTAGTGGCTCAGATATGTCCCTCAGTCCTCTGCATTTCATCAATCCTTGATGATTTGAAAACATTTAACTTGTCTAAATTGCTTTTAAATCTGTTCTTTTCCTATTTTAGCTTCTGAACCTACCCCATTTTCACTGGCATTCACTGTGCTAGTTGTCCAGTTGAAACTAATCTTCTTGGTGAAAACAAAAACAAAGTCATCATTAAGTACATTTGCCATTTCCACATTTTGTGTTATTGTTTTTTCCCTCTTCACTGAATAACAATCCTACCCTGTACTTGGTCTTCCTCATTCTTCTGCAGAATGTTTTCTCATTACCTTTTATGGCTCTAGATTGATCAAGCTCTTTTTTGTCTTGGCCCTTCTGATTATACCCCTACTTATTTGTGGTGTTTGTTTATATTCATCCTTTGTAACCTGACCTACTTTCCACTCTTTGTAGACTCCTTTTTCTCTTTTAAGATCAATTAAGTTTTCCACATTAACCCAGAGTGGTCTCTTGCCAGAGTGGCTATTTTTTTCCTTACTCAATGAAATAGATTGGTCTTGTTCTTCTGAAAACATTTTTTGACGAAAAAATAACTACTAACTGTCTTCTATTGTTTTTCCTCTTAGACTTGTGTCTCTTTGGATCTTTCCTATCAAGTCCCTGAGTTTGCTAAAGCTTGCCTTCTTGAAATCAATTATCTTTATTTTGCTGTTTTTCCTCCTACCATTCCTCAGAATCATGAACTCTTGCTATTCCAGGATCACTTCCAGTCAAATTGCTTTCCACTTCAAATTCTCAACCAGTTACTCCCTGTTTGTCAAAAACAAAGCAAACAAACAAACAAACAAACAAAAATAGAAGAGCTTCCCTCCCTTGTAGCTTTCTTCACCTTCTGAATGTTATTAAAAACTCTACAGGACATTCAAAGAACTTGTTGGATAATCTTTGCCCTCCTGTGTTATTTTCCAAACATATTTTTGGGTAGTTTAAATCTCCCATCACCAACAAGTTCTGTGCTCTAGAAGATTTTGTTAGCTGTTTAAAGAAATACTCACCTGTGTCTTCTTTCTGGTTAGGTGGTCATAGTAGATGCCCTACCATGACATCACCCTTGTTTTGTAACCTTTTATACTGACCAAGAGACTTTCAGCAAGTCTGTCTTCTATTTCTGTCTCAACCTCAGTTCAAGTGCGCACATTTTTAAATATACAAGGCAACACTGCCTTCCTTTTTCCTCTGCCTGTCCTTCTTGAGAAAGCTCTACCCTTCAAAACCAATATTCCATCCAAGCATATTATCCTTCCAAGTCTCTGTTATGTCAACCATGCCATAGTTGTATTTATGTATTAACATTACATGGTCTTCCTGCATATTCCCCATACTTCTCAGATTTGTACACAGGCATGTAAGATTCTGATCTGATTCTACTCCTCAGTTCAGTTTTGTCTCTCCTTGACACCTACTGGTACAATCCATACTCCTCCAGTTTCTGACCCATCTCCCAGATTTCCATGTTTTGAACTTACCTGTCACTTTGGTCACCTGTGTCTGTTGAACCAAATTTAAAGCCCTCATCACTAGATTACGCAATCTGTGTCCAAAAAGTCTGTTACCCTTCCTCGATAAACTCTATCACTGCTTAGCAGCTCTTCTTCCTGGAATAGAATCCCATGGTCACAGAAACCAAAGCCCTGCTGCCAACACCATCTTCGTAGCCAGACATTCACCTCTAGGATGCAGCTGTCCCTGTCTGGGCCCGTACCTTTGACTGAAGGATTGAAGAGAATATTATCTCACTCTGAACTCTTTCACCCATACTCCTAGAGCCCTGTGATCACTTCTGATCTGCTAAAGGTCAACCCTTGCAGTATCATTAGTGAACACATGCATCAGTAGCATGGGATAGTAATAAGAGGCCAGATGATCCTCAACAATCCTCCCATTAGGTCTCCAATATGGGCCCCAGGCAGACAGCAGGATGTTATACCAGAGCAACAAATGGGTGCTTCTGTCCCCCTCAGAAGAGAATCTCTCGACAATCAACACTCTACATTCCCTCCTGGAAGTGGTGGTTGCAGACCTCCCAGCCTGGGGGGTACACCGATTCTACTTCTCCACCTTAGGGAGTAATTCCTAAACTCTTGTTGATACAGCAATGCAATGGTTATCCAGCACCATGAGGTAGGGGAGAAGCAGAGGTAGAGCACTGCTTGCTGCCAGAAGTAACAAACATCTAGTATACTGTCTCTGACAGAACTATCTCATCCTCTCCCAGGGGTCTGCCAGCAGGCCTCTATAGCTTGATAGGTTCTTCAGCTTGTACAAAGGGTCCTGTATCAATCCCAAGAGCTGAGAGAAGGGAGCAAGTTTGTAGTAATTCCCAGGGGAGTAAGGAGGTATGTTTGGGCTAGAGATAGGTAGCCTACAGTTTCTTCCTGGAAAAACACACGAAAAGTCATGACCTAACAAATGTATTAGTCTCTGAAGTGCCACAGAACTGCTCATGAAGCTTCAGTCTAATATGGCTACCCTTCTGAAATTGCATTCAACTGAGAAAAGCTGCCACATACAATCTCACACTTTTTTGGATGATTTCCAGGGTTTGAATCCAGGACCTCTGGATGTAAAATCTTGACCTGACACCACTTGCAGTAAAGAACTATATGTGCTAGCCTGGAGACAGTCATAGTCATAAACCTGATGAATTCATCAAGCCATTAGAATATGACATATAGCCAAACTGTATTTATCGTTATGGTCCTTCTAAAAAGCAATGAGGCAAAACACATGAGAATTGACTCTGTTATGTTAGAACAGGGGTTGGCAACCTCTGGCATGTGTGCTACTGTTGGCGCATGAGCCAATTTTTAATGGCACACAGCAAGAGCACAGCCCCGCCCCTCTTCCCCACTCACACAGCTCAGGGAGGTAGTAGAGGGCAGAGCCGCTGGAAATGCCCCTGCAGCAACACAGGGCTGAGGCCCAGAGCCCCAGTGGAACTCCCTCCACAATGTGGGGCTGGAGCCAGAGCCCTCTGAAGGCTCCTCCATGGCATGGGACTGAGGCTGGAGCCTCCCTGAAGCCCCCTCTGTGGCAAGGTGCTAAGGCCAGAGCACTACCATGGCAGCTTCTGCCACAAAAACCCCACCACAGGGCTGGAGTCAGAGCCTTCAGGGAGCCTCTACTGTGCCGTGAGTCTGGGGCTAGAGCGTTCTCTGCAGTGTGAAGCTGGGGCCAGAGCCCCCAACATGGAGCAATGCTGAAACTGTTGCAGGTTGGTTTCTCTACACCTCTCCTGTGGCTGGGAGTGGGTATGTGGGTTCTGGCTGGGAGGGACGGTGCAGGATTGGGCTCAGTTTGGGCATCTGGGTGGGAGGTAATGTGGGTGAAGGGCTCAGGAGTGGTCTGGAGGTTAGAAATCTGGGTGAGATTGAGGGTACAGGTACAGGCTGAGGGTGGGGGCCTGGCTGGGGGTATGGCAGGTGAGGGAGGGTTTGGGCAGGAGGGGAATGGAGGAGCAGATCGAGGTGGTCTGGTTAGGAGGAGGGGGCAGGAGCAGGTTGGGTGAAGGGGGGGCACTTATCTCCCTGCAGCATTGTCACTGCCCCTTCCCCCAACCAGTAGTGAGTCCCTGGTTAGGGTCTACAGCACCACTGTGCTTCTGGTTGGCGGGGCTTCCCGCCCATGGCTGGTGGTGGCTCCTTGGCTGAAGGCCCCTGCAGCTCCACTTGCAGCCTTTGGGGCTGCCTGCTAGACTAGGTGAGACCATGAGAGTTGCTGGGTCAGGGAATCTGGAATAAGAGACATTTAACCTATATTAAAATCCCAGTCATGTTTAGATATTTAAAAAACCTGGCCACATGGAGATTTAAGGACCAGAACGGTAAAGCTCTGCATCTTAATTTATTTATTAATGAAGCAGTTGTAAGTAGGACTATTATTGACTTCAAAAAGTATCACTGGCACTCACACTGTACATAGAGATCATACGGCACTCTGCCTCAGAGAGGTTACTGACCCCTGTGTTAGAAGCTGGCGTTCAAGTCACAAGCTTATTCTTAAGAACAACAAGAAATCCTGTGGCACCTTATAGACAAACAGATATTTTGGAGCATAAGCTTTAGTGAGTAAAGACACGCTTCAGTCATAACCCACAAAAGCTTATGCTCCAAAATATCTGCTCATCTATAAGGTGCCACAGGACTTCTTCAGAAAACTACAGTAGGGTTGCAACATTTGTGAGGGGTTGGCATTCAGAACCCTTGCAAATGTTGATTTTCGCGAATACAGGGGGCTCAGAGCCCCTGGGAAGTGGCAGACACCAATGCTCTGGGCCCCTGAGCCCCAGGGAAGTGGCAGATGCCAGTGTTTCCAGCCCTAGAGGAGCAGTGGCCACCGGTGCTCTGGGTCCTGAAGCCCCAGGGAAGTGGTGGCTGCTAGAGCTCCCGGCCCCAGAGAAGTGGCATTCATGAATAATTGAATTTGTGAATGTCCCACTTGCAACCATCGTGACATTGCTGTACTAGGACTAGAACTCAACCTTCTAGCTTATTGCTCAGTGAACCATTTCTCTAAGTTTTCCCTAAATCATAGAGTGAAAGAAAGAAACTTAACCTGTCAATGGATTCCCTACATCAGTGACCAAACTCACATTACATTTGCGAGGTTTGCAACTCTCTGCTCCCGGCTGACAAAAGGAAATGGGCTATCATGGCAAAGTCATCATACCTCATGTTAAAAAAAAATATTGTGGAGATTTCCCTGAACATATTGAATTCATTATACTTAACATCACAATAAATACTCCATATGCTATACATTATAATCTGATTGGATGGTCTGGGCAGAAAGAGGGGGCATGAGCAGGCTGGGTAAAGATTCAGCCTTACACCCCTATTGAATGTTATCCCACGTTGAAGGGGAGGCTGAACAAAAGCATCACGGAAACCTGATGTGGAAATCTGCTGGTGTAAATAAACATAACCTCAATACAATTTTCTCTGATCAAACTGATTAAAGCACCAGACCACATTCGAGTCACAGCAGCTTTCTAGTGTTGACTAGAGTTCAAAGTCAAAATTTATTCAGCTTAAGAACCAAAAAACCAGGAAGTGAATGGAAGTGAGTGTTTTCATGAGTACTTCATTAAGATTATGTCTAGTTTTGTCAATGGAGTGTGTTTCCAGAGTGAACATCTCTTGGTCAGGAGCATTCTGTCTACATCTCTGTACACCTCATTGCATGAGGAAGAAGGGATATGTTGACAGAGGAGTCTTTTCTGACATTCGACCCTGCGTGGACAGGCCAAATCTCAGAAAAGCAGGGCACGTTTGCATATCTTTTGCCGACAGTTCCCTGCAGTCTAGACACAGCCTAAGTGAAATTGGCAAGTTTCACAATACTGAAATTAACTTAAATTGAGGATAATATTAATGGTTAAGTGTTTCCATTATATATCATTATTCTTTGTGGTTTACATCTTAACATAAAACTTCTTTTGGATGACAACTTTCCTAACGATAGAAACAATGTTACTCAAAGAGCTCTATTTAGTTGCTTTGGTATTTTGAGAAAGAAAATTGTCAAAAATAGTGATAATTACAAGTATTGGATAGTGTAAATTTACAGTAATTTTAAAATCATATGTATTTTTACAACCTGAGCCAAGAATTTTTTATATCAAACAAGCACGTCGTTTCACTAATTCTTAGCCAGAAAATTTCCATGAGTCCTAAAATTATTTAAATTTTTTTTCAACTGGTCATAGCAAATATCTAAAATAATTTTAAGGGCCAGATACTGCCATTACTTCCATTGAGTAGATGCTTACAATATGAGTAATCTCACTGAAATAACCCTGAAGCTATGAAGTAAAATACCAATCAAAGTAAGTGTTGGAACATCTGGACCTAAGTAACTAGATATTTTTCATGCTGGCAACATATTTTCAGACTCAATGAACATACTAAACTACTGTTTACTTGCTACAGTATAAAAGCTCCTAAAGAGACTAATTATAGTTTGTGTTTATGTATTTGCGTGTTTCCAAAATTAGCGACACAGAAAAAATATGTACTTTATCAACAGATCATAACTCCAAATGGGACGCTGAAATGTACTGGTTAATCAAAACTCCTTTACATAAAATTAGTCTACACTTATTCATAGCAGCGTTCTAGGGTTGTTAATGCTTTTTGAATGTAAACATAAACATTACATTTTTCCTGTTTATACTGCCATAAAAGTGAATGAAACACTATGATTGTGTTAAATAACGGAAAACACACAAAATTACAGATTATAAAACCAAAGTTGACCACTTCAGACATCTCATCTATCCTCTTGTGAAAAGACAGGCCAGAAGGCACTTCTCCTTGAACTAGATCTTATCTTTCAGGACGAAAAACATCTCGTCTCAGCTTGAATTTTTCCAGCGGCAGAAACCACAGTACTTTGTCTCTTATGTTCACAGTTGGAAATATATATATTGAAAGAGCATAACAGCCTTATAATGCTGCTATGAATAAGTGTAGACTAATTTTATGAAAAAGAGTTTTTCACACACACACACACACACACACACACACACACGTTGGGTTTGAATTTGTCTAGCTTAAAGTTCCAGCTATTGAATCTTATGGTACCTTTGTCTGTGAGATTGATGTCCTCTAATATCACATTTCTTTTTCCCATGTAGGTATTATAGATTGTGGTCAAGACATCCCTTCGTCTTCTCTTTTAAGAGTTTCAGTGAAATAGATTGAGTTCATTGAGTTTGTCACTACAAAGCATATTTTGCAATCCTTTAATCATTCGTTGGATCATCTCTGATTTTTCTCCAGTTTACCCACATCCATCTTGAACTATGAGCACCAGAAGTGTTCCCAATATTAAGGCTAGACCTATTTCTGTCAATTCTAATACTATCCTTAACTCATCCTGTTTTGCCTGAGTGTTACAATCCTTATACTGCTACCTTTCTGTGTGGGTCTTAACACAATAAATTAATATCAGCTGCCTGTGAGGTGTATTAAAACTTATGATGCAATGAATTACTGTACTCCATAACATTAATTTTCTCACCTATGACATGACTGTCACCTCCTTATATGTACTTGCATTTAGTTTGTAGAACCAGGGAATAATATAAATAGAAAAATGACATTATTATTATTATTATTATTATTATTATTATTATTATTAACCTGTTAGCTCACTTGCCCCACCCTCCTGACAATGACTATCATTTCTCAGGGGACATGTTCCAGTACTTGGCTTAATTTAATTTTAGATATTTTAAGGGATGAAGTATCAAATATCTGCCTTTAAATAATATTCTAAAATGCATTCCATCTCCATTATAACAAGATTTTCTTCAAATTTAGGCTAATTTACCTATATTTTTAATGCCCCAATATTTACTGCTATACCCTCTTATGACATGGTAAGTATGTATGCACTTGTGCTAAGTTTGTGGGTTGTATCCACAAGCATATGTACATAAGTAAGGAGTTTCATATCCAAAGACCACTGAAAGGGAAAAAAAAAGGTCATCCAATGACACAAAACAGGGCTCCCCTGAAACACTGGATGGTCTGAGAGAGTAGATTCCTCTTTTAGAACGAGGTTCTACATGGAAGTCTGAAATGAAGACAGATTCTTCACCATTCTATTGCTTGGCTTATACACACAAGAAACAAACAAAACTAAAAAAAAGCAGAACCAACTTTAAAAGTAGGTGATATACTAAACAAAGATAAAGCTTAAGAAGAAATCATTCATTTGCTAAACAGTGAGTTTGTTTATTTGACCTAGAACTCCTCCTAAATGGTAAGAGCTAGGACCAAGAAATTTAGTATACATCTTCCTGTAATCATATCTTAAAGCAATATGAGTGCATGGTTATGCCAGAAAAATGTGATGTACCTGGCATGGGACTATTTCATATAAAAGCAAATGGAAGAGAAAGAATGACCAAATCAAGTACAGTCCTCAAAATTAGCTTTTTCTGTGGCAACATTGCTTAGTGGTTGTTATACTCCTCCTTTTGTTCTAAAAATGCTTTCAAACATATATGAAGCAGAGACTCCAGTTTGTAACATAAACAAAGTAACTAATACTATACAGTCATTAGAAGAATGTAAAGTTATTGTTTGGGATGAATGAACAATGTTTCACATGAACAGAGAAGAAACATTAAACAGACCTCTAAAGGACATGCAGGGAAATCAGCAAATTATGGGTACAATAAACCTTTGTTTCAGCTGGTGACTTTTGTTAAACACTGAAAGTTATTTCTAGAGACACAACGGCCCGAGGAACTGAAAGCAAGTTTAAAATCTTCATCACTATGGAGTAAAGTTCATAAATTGAATCTTACAACAAACATGCAAGTCTGCAACAGGATGTGGATAATGGGAATTTTGGCACTGATCAAATGAGTTTGGGAAACAGAAATGTACTTAAAAATTCAAACCTGTTAATGTCATTCTCTGTTAATGTACCAGAGGGAAAATCACTGGTGACAGGTATATAGGAAAAATGTATTTGTAGAAAAAGAAATTAAAGGTGGATGAGGTGATATCTTTTACTGGGCCAACTTTTGTGGGTAAGAGAGACAAGCTTTTGAGCTTACATAGAACTCTACTGGTCTGGAAAATGTACTTATCTACATTGCAATTAAAAACCCATGCCAGAGGATATAGGCTTGTGGGGCATGGGCTAAAGAGCTGTTTAACTATAATTTAAATAAATGTCTGAGTTTGGGCTGTAGGCCAGGCTTTAGGATCCTATGTGGTGGGAGGCTCCCGGAGCTTGTGCTTCAGACTAATTGCAAATCTCGACACTCTAATTGAACAACCCCTAGGCCTGAGTCCCACCAAATGAGAGTCAGCTGTGTGAGCCTGCATGCTGGAACAATTTTTAGATAGGTGTGTTGAGCTGCAGGCCACCCCTCAAACTAATCCAATCCACTCCCTCTCATGTCCCCAGGCTGGGGTCACAGCTGTGAGTGACTGTGAAGCCCAGGACAAAAATACAGTACCAGGGCTGGTGGCCAGGACCCAGCCTATTAGTGGAGCTTCCAGCTGCAGTACTGGCAGCCAGGACTGTGGGAGGCAGCAGAGGAGCTGGTAGCTAGAACCTTGGGTTTGGCACCCTGGGGGGCAGCAGAGCCCCTAGGAATGGTTTGGCAGCTGGGATGCCAGCCTTGGACCACCCTGAGCACAAAGGTGTGCTTAAGCACCCCCACTCACACACCTCTACTTCCCATGCCTATGGGTGTTGGCCAACTGCAAGATTCTAATTGCCATGTAAACATGTACAGAATGTCCAAGTTAAATACAAGGTAGAACAGAATGTTTAGCATAAGTAGTTAACACATATTCTAAGTCCCATTCAAGGCAAAGTGGCCAGTTAACACCTCCCTAGTAATACTGGGGGTGGGTAGGTGGGAAGCTGGTGGAGGGGTGTGTATTGCACAGACTGAATGCCTGCATTGGGTTTATGACTTTACTTCCCAAAAATCTATTATCCACTAGCTACCACCCCACCCCTACTATATGTTCTCTTGACTGCTGTGCACCACCTGTTCCCATGCATTTTGCTGTTACACCTTAAGGCAGTTTACATAACCTAACTCTGAAAGCACTTACAACAAAATGTTGCTCCCGCTGATGCAACTCTCCTGCTATGCAGAATCAATAATTCCACCCTTCCAAGAGGCATAGCACTTAGGATGACATTACGTTGCTTACATTAATTGTTGCTGCCTTTAAGATGTCCTACAATGGCCCATGCTGACACTTAAATCAGTGCAAGTGCTCGTCCTGAGGATTTGTACTTCCAACAGAAGGAGCATATTGTAGACATGGCACAGGCAATCTAATTACGGTGGTGGCTGTACGTCAACATAATTTAGGTTTCTGGTGTATACATAGTCTAACGAAGAACTTTGTGTAAGCCTTAAAGCTTCTTTCTCTCAGTAACAGAGAATTTGGTCCAGTAAGAGATATTGCTTCACACATCTTCTTTTTCTCATATCCTGGGACCAACAGACCAACCTGAAAACAGCATCACTGCATAAAGCACAGGGAAATAAATATTAGGTTGCAAGCTTCTAGAACTTTGAGAACATTACATGAGATATTACAACCCACAAAAGTACTTGACAGTATCAATTTCATGTGTATTTAGCACATTAGCAGATGGATTAAATGGTTGATATATCTTTAGACTTGAAATGCAACTCAACAGGAGATATTAATTTATTTTTAAAATGAATCCACATAAAGCAAATACTGCATTTATGTAAGTTTAGAGATCAGTAAAACACATTAAATTGGTCCTATTAAATAACTTTTTATGAAAAGAGAGAGAGATCCACAAACCTAAGAAAAGAGCCCCAGGGCTACAGCACTCATTGGAGATACAAGCACATCAGGTTCAAGTGCTTGCTCTGCCTCACCTAATCTGTTTCAAGGTATATCTTCCCTACAGCAGTAAGCTGATTTTAAGACACTTAAGCTGCGTCTACACGTGCACGCTACTTCGAAGTAGCGGCAGTAACTTCGAAATAGCGCCCGTCACGTCTACACGTGTTGGGCGCTATTTCGAAGTTGAAATCGACGTTAGGCGGCGAGACGTCGAAGTCGCTAACCCCATGAGGGGATGGGAATAGCGCCCTACTTCGACGTTCAACATCGAAGTAGGGACGTGTAGACGATCCGCGTCCCGCAACATCGAAATAGCGGGGTCCTCCATGGCGGCCATCAGCTGGGGGGTTGAGAGATACTCTCTCTCCAGCCCTTGCGGGGCTCTGTGGTCACCGTGGGCAGCAGCCCTTAGCCCAGGGCTTCTGGCTGCTGCTGCTGCAGCTGGGGGTCCGTGCTGCATATACAGGGTCTGCAACTAGTTGTTGGCTCTGTGTATCTTGCACTGTTTAATGAAAGTGTGTCTGGGAGGGGCCCTTTAAGGGAGCGACTTGCTGTTGAGTCCGCCCCGTGACCCTGTCTGCAGCTGTGCCTGGCTCCCTTATTTCGATGTGTGCTACTTTGGCGTGTAGACGTTCCCTCGCTGCGCCTATTTCGATGTTGGGCTGAGCAACGTCGAAGTTGAACATCGACGTTGCTGGCCCTGGAGGACGTGTAGACGTTATTCATCGAAATAGACTATTTCGATGTTGGCTGCACGTGTAGACGTAGCCTTAGTTTGATTTTACAATGAGACTGTCTTCACTGAAAATACATTACGCAGATTTTAACAGGCACTAAGATCAACTTTCTTTCCTCAGTCCTCCAATGTGGTATAACATCAAGTTCAAAGTTAAAAGGTCAAATTAATGTTAATGTGGAAACAGCACAACTTTAAATCAACTTTATTGGGCTCCACAGGTACACAACAATATCCACAATGCGTACATTCCGTCCACTTTCACCTCCCCTGCTCTGCAGGTGTCAGGAAGTAGAAACAGGAAGCCCAGCAATTTGATTCATTTCTTTATGATCAGCATGGTGATTGCATCTAACCATAAAAGAAAGCCACCACATGGAGCTATCAGGAGAGCCAAGATCTCATTTTGGCTGGTGGGCTAGCCCCCACTACACCATGTGGCTGCTTGACTGTGGGGACCAGACAGTGGCATGCCCTGCCCTATGCAGAGTGAAGACTTCTTTCCTGCGCAGGATGTAGCAGGTGAGGCTGAGAAACTTCTTTTTTGTTCTTCACATTTGTATGGGACAGTCCCTCTTCCCCCACAGACATCATGCAGCTGGTGGGCTAGCCCCTGCCCCACCACGCCATGTGTTGGCTGTGCAGTATGGACCATGCTTCCAGACAACAGCATGCCCTGGCCTGTGTGGGGTGAAGGCTTTTGCACTTCACATTTTCTGGGGCTCACCAAGTGCTGGGGGGCTGGCTCCCACAGCGACAAATAGTTTTGTCAGCTGGCTGGCCCCATAGGGGCAACACACAGTGGGGGGATAGCTCCCCCAGCAGTGAATATTCTGGGGGGCTCGTGCCCCTGCCAAGTCACCCACAGACTGATCCATGTTTTGTTGGGGGTTGGCCCACAGCGGCAACTATTGTCAGGGCTGCCCTCCTTACCTAGGCACACAAATGATGTCACCAGGTTACATGGGGGGGCTGGCCCCACAGACAGCAGCATACATTTTTGGGGATCCCTCCCACAGGCACCCAAAGACTGAACCATGTCACCTGGTCCCTCATCTGGCCCCTGTCAGCTAAGGTTTTTGGGGGGCCTGCCCCAGGCCCTGCTCTAATATTCTCCCTTCCTAAAGAGTGTGACTTGGGGAAGCTAGTCTCAGCAGGGGCCTGTTTGCTGTATTTTTACTGGGGGAAAATTATCTGACTGACCTGTTGACATGGCACAGTCACCTCCCTTATTTTTCCAAGTCAATGTTTTTCTTTCCCCTGAGGTTCCCTACTTTTCCTTCTTTCCTGCTTTGCTTGAGAATTATATGACACAGTCAGCTGGGTGCTCCCACAGCTCCGTTCCTAGTTGCATGGAGCCAGTTTGTTCCACTTGGGAATCAGGGGTACATGGCCCAGTCAGCTGGGTACTCCCACTGCTCATTTGGGTGCTTCACCTTGTGATTCCCTCCCTACTTTTTTTTTTGTTTCCCAAGTTGCATGGGCATCATGGGAGAGATTACTTGAGTGACCTGTTGAGATGTCACAGTCATCTGGGTGCTCATAGAGCACATTTGTGAGGGGTGCTTCAACCTCTGAAGCTCACCACCTGTTTGGTGGTTTTTCCCTTGGGATTCCCTACTTTCCTTCTTTGTGAATAACATGAAGTCTTTCCCTAGTCACATGGATCCAGTTTCTTCCACTGTTTGGTGTTCTTTCACTGCAGGGAAAACTAGTTGAACAACCTGTTGACATGGTAAACAGCTGTGGACAGGTGCATGCTCACCATGGTTCAGTCAGCTGGGTGCTGTCAGAACACATTTACGAAGGGTGTTTCGCTGTCTGAAGTCCATCTGTTTGGTATTCTTTCAGCTGGGATTTTCTGCTCTTCCCTCTTCCCTCTGAAAAATGGCTGCTTGTTTTCAATGGGAGGGAAATGAAGGAGATGTGGTCTGGGAAGATGACATCCAAACACCCACAAACACTTGTGGGGCATTTTTTCCCATCATGCACTGGCAAAAATCCCAGAATTCAACGGGGCTGAAGGAACTGTGGAATAGGTGCCCACAATGTGCTTCTGCAACAGTTGAACTTTGGCGATTTAGTGGGAATGCACAAAGTCGACATTGTGAGTAGGTACAGACATTCAACTTTAACTTTACCAAATCTAGGGTTACAAAGTCAACTTTAATAAATTTGACTTTATTTCATAGTGTAGATGTAGGTTCAGTTTCTCTTGTTAGAGCTGTTTGTCTTTGTATAAATATTCATTGTGATACAGAAACACACTAACTCTGCAGCTTATTGGTCAGGGAACTCACCTGGCCTGTGGGAGATCCAGGATTAAATCTTTCCTCGAAATCAGGCAACACTCCAACTTAAACTTGGGTTTCCAATAGCTCAAATTGAGTGCCCTAATCTTTGGGCAGGTTGGCCTTTTTTGCTCTCTAAATTTCATCCTGGACCTCACAATGCTTTCCTGACAGAACTTTTGTGGAAACTCATGTTTCCACCAAAAAAATTGGTTTCAACAAATGGGTATTTTACAATCAAAAATGTTTAATTGAACACTTCTCAACCAGCTTTTCTTTGTTATTTCAAGTCTGAGTTTGTCCACCTTCAACTTACAGACACTAAACCTTGTTAAAACTTTGTGTGAAAAACTGAAGAGCTCGCTATTACCAAATATCTGTTTCTCATTTAAACACAAGTAATGATGAAATCCATACTTAACTTTCTCTCAATAGGCGAAAGAGATTGAGCTACATGAGTGTTTCAGCTCAAGGCATGTTTTCCATTTTTTAATTGTTCTCATGGCTCTTATCCAAACTGTCTCTAATTTTTCAATACCCTTATTCAATGATGGACAACTGAATTGGACAAGGTATTCCATAGCAGCCATATCAATTCCAAATATATTGTGAATATAACCTCTCTACTCCTGTTTATACCTATGTGTTCATCCAAGGATCATATTAGGCTTTTTTGCATACAGCATCTCAAAGTGATCTAACGTTCATCATCATCATCATCATCATCATCATCATCAATAACCATGGTCTCAGCGCCCTTTGGTGTCTGATGTCTCTCTCACTATTTCCTTCCATCTTTCCCTGTCCAGGGCAGAGTGGCTTAGTTTTTGTAGACTAGCTCTGCACCAACCTGCTATATCATCTATCCATTCTCTGTGGGTCTGCCTCTCCTATTTGAATTGTCCATTATGCCGAATACTAGGGTCTTGATTTTTCGTTCATCGTTCATTCTGCAAATATGCCCAAAGAGTTATAGCTTCTGTTTTATAACCTTCTGCAGCAGGTTCTCTTTCGGCTGTATCTTTCTATATTATTCCTCATTGGTGACCTCCTTCATCCATCCTATTCTCAGAATCTTTCTATAACAACTCCTTTTGAATGCCAATATTCTTCTTTTCGAATCTTTCGTTATGACCCATGTCTCACATCCGTACAGCATGCTGCTGAATAAACATGTTTTCAAGACGCACAGCTTCATTCTTAAGCTAACTGCTGTGCTTTTCCAGATCTTATCCATCGCCTTCAAACTTGCTCTTGCTGTCGCTACTCTAGTCGCCATTTCCTTCTTACAGTCTAGATCATATGTTATGTTGCTCCCCAGATGCATGAACTTCTCTACATTTTCCAGTTCAGTAATATTGACAGTGATCTTCCTTCCTATTTCCTTATTGACAAATAGCATTGTTTTTGTTTTATTGGTGTTCATGATCAGTCTGTACCACTTCCCTTCTTCGTTTAACACCTGCACCATTTTCGCTAGCTTTTCCTCATCTTCCTCAATGATAACTATATCTTATGCAACCCTCAAGTTGTTAATTCTTTTCTCTTGCACAGATATCCTTTCTACCTCTTCCTTGATATCTCCAGCAAGCATCACGAGCAAGACTGATAATTTGAAGGAGCAAGTAGGAAAAGCAGTGAAACAACTAAAGAACAACAAGAGCCCTGGAAATGATATCACAGGAGAGATGATCAAATACGGCAGAGAAAGCATGATTCAGAAAATACACTGACTATGTAATATAGCATGGCAAGAAGGGAAGGTGCATAAGGAATGGACAAGATCTGTGCTGGTGAAAGTACCCAAGAAAGGAAGTACATTGGAGTGCAAGAACTGCAGAATGATTGCCCTAACAAGTCATCTAGGCAAAATGCTGATGATGATACTGATGGAGAGACTAAGATTGCAGATAGAAGAACATATAGCAGAAGAGCAAGCAGGGTTCAGAAAAGATAGAAGTACCATACAGCAGATATTGGCGCTAAGACTGATAGGAGAAAAAGCTTGATGAAAGAACAAGAACATATACACTTGCTTCGTCGATTTTCAAAAGGCATTTGACAGCATGGATCAGAAGGTGACTTGAGTGGTGTTGGTGTCTTATGGAGTGCATAGCAGACTGATACAGTTGTTGAAGGATATCAGTGACAATGTGGAGGCAGCGGTGAGAACATGCAGGGAGTTGGGAAGGTGGTTTAAAACAAGTAGAGGTGCGAGACAAGGCGATCCAAAATTGCCAAGCATCTTCATCGCACATCTGGAAAGAGCAATGGACAAGATCAAGGAAAAAGTAGAAGGGATCTCATGTTCAGCTGAATATCTATCAGGACCTCCAAGTCTTTTTAGAGTCACTGTTTCCCTAGTAATGTACCGCATCCTATAAGTACAGCTTATGTTTGAAATGCCTAAAGGCATACAATTACGTTTGTCCATATTGTTTGCTTCAGTAACTGTTATTATTAAACACTTCTCAAATCTTCGTGTTGTCTGCACATTTTATCAATAATGATTTTGTTTTCTTTAAATCATTGATAAAAAATGTTTGCCAGCATAGGGTCTAAAACCAATCCTTACATTAGACCAGAGGGGGCCAAACTACAGCCTGCAGGTCATATCCAACCCATTCAGTCTGTTCCCAGAGCTCCTGCTAGGGGGTGGGGATAGGACAGCCTTGCTGGGAGGAGCTAGCCCAACTCCTGGGCATTGCAACAAGCAAAGGTGGCAGTGATCTGGGTGCCTAGGGCTCCTGACCCCTCTCCCCTGCAGCCTCAGCTCCCCCAGTGCCTGAGTGGCATGATCACAATGCTGCCAGTCAAACACTGATTGTAAACAAAGACCAGTTTATATGCATGTTTGCCTAATGAGTTGTCACCCACCTCCAATATGGAGGCTGGAAGATTTCAAACTCTTTCAACCTTTCCAGCAAGATTAGACTCACAGATGTTAAGACCAGAGCAGATCATGACAGTAATGTAGCTCAGTGGTTCTCAACCTTTTCAGTAACTTCAATGAGATAAACAATTCCGTGGCACACTCTCTTTCTTCAGCTGAATCAATTGTCCTAAAAGTCAATTTTACTTACGTTTACTATGGTTACAGTCTTACTAGAGAGGTTTGCAACACACCTGTGCATACAAGAAGCTAAGCAGGATCAAAAGCATTAATGTTTCAGACCCAACACAGAATACACTGTCTTACACAGTGAGCACGCACACATTTGCAAAATCTGCTCAATGACATGCTCGTGATGTTGAGTAAACAAGAACCCACTAAAAGCAGGCTCCCCTCCCTGCTGGCCTGTTGGAGCCAGGATGCTGCACTTAAACCATGTCCCTTCTCCAACAAGCTCCCACCCTCGTTCCCCCCACTCCCTTACCACAGCAGGGAGTTGGGCTGGCTCCACTAATAGCTTGTTTAGGCCACCAAGCAGCATTTCAGCTGCCTCCCAGAGCAAATGGGATCCTGCAGGGTCAGCATTTCCCCTCATCATGGCTCCACAAAGAGCCACTGTGCATATGCTGGGGGAAGGGGATAGATGAACCCCACGCCAGCTGGCCCAACTGTCACGGGTCCTCAATTTCTTCTTCTTCTGCAAAGAGCCATGGGGGGTGGGGGGGGCATTGGAGAAATTGACAAATTTCATGGCACACATAGACAGTTCTCATGACTCACCAGAGCACCACAGAACACTGGTTGAAAACCAGTGATCTAGCCGGACCTCTTGCATTCTTCAGGCCCCAGTACCTCACCGCCCACACCCATATACAAGACCCTTTAGCATCTGGCTGAGCTGAAGTCTTCAACTCATGATTCAAAGACTTCTCTCCCCCTTGGTGATTGATGAAAGTCTCAAACCAGTTTTAAGACAGAGCAAATGTGACTCCCTTCTCTACAGCAAGCTTCCCATTTTATGCAATTTTCAGTGCGGTGTCTGCTGGGATTACTGAACCACTCAGAAACAATTCTACAAGGGGACAGGAGAGCACTTTTGCAATCTTGTCCCCACAACTGAGGAATTGCAGTAATTGCAGGAATTGCCCCTAACAGTGTTCTGATAGTTTATTCAGGCTAGGAGTCCTCTCTTATGCAAAGTGGTTGTCACAGGTATCTATAAACCTGACAAAGAGCTGCTGTGCAGCCAAGAAGCTGCAGAGAAGATAGGACCTAGAAGAACCAATAATCCACAAAGACGCTCATCTTCATTAGAGGTACATCACTGATGGGAACATTCATAGAGATTTCAGAAGCTTAGATACTGACTTATCTTTATGATAGTGGACTGTTCAGTATGAATCCAAACAGTGTAATGTAGAATGTAGCATTGCAATTTTTTAGAGAGAAAAAAAATGCAGTCCAGTAACTCAGCAGCAGTATGAAACCACATTAACTCAGCTATGCCCCAGCAGGAACAGCTCTGCCTTCAGAGATGCTGTGATAGTGACACCAACATAACCTATTCTCACCTTCTGTATAGCCATCACATAAGACACCAAAACTCTTTACATCACAATTGTTTGAACTCAACACTAAAAATTTGCAACTGATATTGCGACATTTGTTATCACTTCTTTCTTCAGACATCAGTGAAGTAAGCTGATCTGTGAGAACAAGTCTGGCAGAAGGAATTCAGGCACAACTATATGTTCACAGTTAGAAATAAAAGATTGGTATCAAATCCTACTAAAACATAAAACGAGTGTATTTCAATACTCTTCCATTCAAGGCTGCCTGGAACTTCAGTGATCCGTCAAAATCTCAGAGCAAATCTTCAAAACAGGTCAGTGTCCTGACATCAAAAGGAATGATTAATAATTGGTCAGTAACAAAGCTGTAACTTCCACTTTACCAACATCTATTCTCAACTCCAATATTAGATACACAGAATCCAAAAGAGTATCAAAGCTAAAACACATGAAATCAGGGCAAGGTCCAAATATATACTTTTTTATGAAAAGAGCAACCCAAAGCATATGTTCACAATTCTGTCTTCTTTCAGCTACGTTGCAAGCATAAAAGTAAATAGGCATTGAGGTTTTAAGTGCATTATATACAGCTTCTGCGAGACTATCTTTACATTCTTGACAGGACTTCTGAACGAACATTTTCAATTTTTTTACTGTAACAGAGAGAAAGCCATGCTAGTATATATACTATCAAAACAAAAAAGCAGTAAAGTAGCACTTTAAAGACTAATAAGTCATTTATTAGGTGAGCTTTCGTGGGACAGACCCACTTCTTCAGACCATAGCCATACCAGAACAGACTCAATATATAAGGCACAGAGAACCAAAAATAGTAATTAAGGTTGACAAATCAGAAAAAAATAATTACTAACGTGCGTAAATCAGAGAGCGTGGGGAGGAAGGTCAAGAATTAGATTAAGCCAAGTATGCAAAAGAGCCCCTATAATGACACAGAAAATTAACATCCTGGTTCAAACCATGTGTTAATCTGTCGAATTTGAATATGAAGGAGAGATCAGCAGCCTCTCTTTCCAAAGTAGTGTGAAAATTCCTCTTCAGTAACACGCAGACTTTTAAGTCATTAACAGAATGGCCCACTCCATTAAAATGCTGGCTCACTGGTTTGTGGATCAGGAGTGTTTTTATGTCTGTTTTGTGCCCATTAACTCTTTGTCTATGGCTACGTCTACACGTGCACGCTACATCGAAACAGCTTATTTCGATGTAGCGACATCAAAATAGGCTATTTCGATAAATAACATCTACACGTCCTCCAGGGCTGGCAACGTCGATGTTCAACTTCGACGTTGCGCAGCCCAACATCGAAATAGGCGCAGCGAGGGAACGTCTACACGCCAAAGTAGCACACATCGAAATAGGGTTGCCAGGCACAGGTGCAGACAGGGTCACAGGGCGGACTAGCGCTTCTGGGGCAACAGCGAGCCGCTCCCTTAAAGGGCCCCTCCCAGACACACTCAGTCTGCACAGCACGCGGTCTGAGGAGCCATAGGCACACAGACCCCGGGCGACGCAGTCATGGACCCCCAGCAGCAGCAGCAGCAGCAGCAGCCAGAGGTCCACCCAGCCCTCCTGGCAAGAGCAGGGCTTGCCCTGCTCCACGCCATGTGGGAGGCAGCTGAGCACCTCCTTGCTACACCGGAGGAGGAGCTACCCCCAGGGCAGCAGGGCTCAACCCCTAACCCTGCAGCACCCCGCACCCCCCGGCCTCACACGCCGGCGGCTGTGGAGCTACCCCACCAGCACCGACTGGTGGGAGAGGCTGGTGCTTGGGGAGTGGGACGACGACCGCTGGCTCAGGAACTTCAGGATGAGCCAGCAGACATTTATGGAGCTGTGCCAGTGGCTCACCCCCGCACTCAGGCACCAGGACACGGCCATGCGGCGTGCCCTCACAGTGCAGAAACGGATCGGCATCGCTGTCTGGAAGCTGGCCACTCCCGACAGCTACCAATCCGTGGGACAGCAGTTTGGTGTCGGCAAGGCCACCATCGGGGCTGTCCTCATGGAGGTAAGAGATCCCACGGGGGGAGGGCAGGGCAGGGGAGGGGGGCCCAAGCAGAGGAGGGCAGGGGAGGGGAGGGGAGGCCAGGGCAGGGGAGGGGAGGGGAGGCGAGGCCAGGGCGGGGGAGGGCAGAGGAGGGCAGGGCAGGGGAGCGGGGCCCAGGCAGAGGAGGGCAGTGCAGGGCAGGGCCACGCACACCCTGCTCACCCCTCATTGGGGCCATCCCATGTGCTTTCTCTGCAGGTTGTGCGTGCCATCAACGCCATGCTCCTGCACAGGCTCGTGAGGCTGGGGGACCCACATGCCACCATCGCGGCCTTTGCCACCCTGGGCTTCCCCAACTGCTTCGGGGCTCTGGATGGGACTCACATCCCCATCCGCGCCCCGCATCACAGTGGAGGACGATACCTGAATCGCAAGGGCTACCATTCTGACGTCCTCCAGGCCTTGGTGGACAGCCAGGGACGTTTCCAGGACATTTATGTGGGCTGGCCTGGCAGCACCCACGACGCCCGGGTTTTCCGGAACTCAGGCCTGTGACGCCGGCTGGAGGCGGGGTCCTACATCCCCCAGCGGGAGATCCCTCTGGGGGACACCACCATGCCCTTCTGCGTCATCGCAGATGCGGCATACCCCCTCCACCCGTGGCTCATGCACCCGTACACGGGCCATCTCTCTGCTAGACAGGAGCGCTTCAACGAGTGCCTGAACCATGCGCGCCAGGTGGTGGAGTGCTCATTTGGCTGCCTGAAGGGACGCTGGAGATGTCTCCTGACCCGCCTGGATGCGGGCCCCAACAACATCCACCTGATTGTGGGTGCCTGCTGCGCCTTGCACAATTTGGTGGAGAGCAAGTGGGAGACCTTTTTCCAGGGCTGGGCTGCGGAGGCCGGCAGGGCAGACGTCCAGCCACCTGCTGCCCCCAGTCGGCAGGTGGACCCCGAAGGGACCTGGGTCCGGGAGGCCCTGCGGGCCACTTCAATGATGAGGCCACGGGGTGAACTCTGCCCAGGCCCCCCACTGCCCGCCCCTTCCTCCACCACACTCCTGCCCCAACGCCCACACCATGGAGCACCCCACCGCAGCCCCCTCCCACTTTTCCTGGAGAAATGACAGCACGCACTTGTGGCTGAACTTAAACTGGTTTTTCTTTTAGAACTTTTTTTTTTAACTGTAAATATATGAAACAAGAACAAACTATATACAACATGTGGAAACAAACTAATATGTACAAATAAAACAATACTAACAAACAAGTGTCCTCATTAATAAAAAGAAAAGCAGGGAGGATAAAGGGGAGAACTATTTACATGGGGGGGACGGGGCAAATGGGGGGCACCAAATAAGAGGGTCAAACTATATAGAAGGGCAGGGGGCACGTCCCGGGCCCCTCGCCCCTATAGTCCGGCACTGGGCGTGGCCAGCCGGGAGCCCCGCCGCGGTCGCAGCCCTGGCTGGGGCTGGCTGGGGGCGGGCCGGACCAGAAGATATGCCCGGCGAGTCTCAGGTGGCTCCAGGGGTCCCTCGGCGCTCCGGCCCTTGGCAGTGGGTGGGGGGGCGACGGCGGACGGGACGGCGATGGGCAGAGCAGCTGGTGGTGCGGGTGGTGGAGGAGGCAGGGCGGGCGCTGCGGCGGCCGGCGCGGCATGTGGGGCCAGGTAGTCCACCAGGCAGTTGAAAGTGTCCATGTAGGCCACCCATGCCTCTTGGTGCCAGGCCAGCGCCCGCTCCTGCAGCTGCAGGTGCTGCTCCGCGACCTCCAGCTGCCGACGGTGGATGGCCAGCAGCTGGGGGTCCATCGCCGTCGGCTGGTGGTGGCACAGGGTCCGCCGTCTAGCCCGCCGTGGGGCCGGTCGGTCCTCGGCCGAGGGGCTGGCCTGGAGCGATGGTCCCGGAGGGCTCTCCGGGACCACTGAGGCCTCGCCGGCGCTCTCTTCCGGTCCTTCTGATGGTGCAGGTGCGGGACACAGGAGAGGAGCGGGGGAAGAAGAATGGAGACAGGCGTTAGTGTGGGCCCCGAGCCGTGGCCTTTGTCCCCCCAGCCCTGTGCTGCAGGTTCCCCAGCCCTGTCCCCGGGAGATGCTGCTGTGATGGATGGGGTTCAGGGGTCCCCCTGCCCTGCACCCCATCCCTTGGTGGGAGCGTCTCTCACTTCTCTCCGCAGGGTCTGAGAGCAGGAGAGGTTTCTTAGGCCACAGATGCCCAGTTTCTCCCAGGAGTGACAGCACCAGCTGTCGGAAGAGACAGTCCTTCCAACCCGTCCTGGGGAGAAGACCCCAAGAGGTGCCCCTCTGGGATGCAGCTTTCCCCCTCCTCAGGCTGGCTGCCTTCCAGCTCTCCCTTCCCCTAGCCTCTACCTGTGGGCCCCGCCCTCGCCCCGCAAGTCCAAGCCAGCTCGGCTCCTCCCTCCTCTTTGTTCAGGGCAGAGGTGTCACCTGCCAGTTGTAGCCCCAGGATCCTCCTTTGCCCCTGGGAGCTATTCGGCTCTTGGTGCTCATATCTAGCCTGAGTCTCCCTTTTGCACTCCCCCCACTCCATCACATGCTGCTGCTGCTGTTGCTGCTACTGCTGCTGCGGGGTGTCCCACCCCCTCCTCCCGGGGGCCCCTCGAGGTTCCGCTCCCCCGTGCCCCGGGGATGGGGCATGGCACTTTCGTGCGGGGTTGGGGGGGCAGGGGCTGATGCACTGCTGTGAGGGACATGGCCCTGCTGTCCTTTGGGCCGTGGCCATGTGAGCATGTGGGGGGCCCTGGACACATATCTATTACCCCCCGCCCCTCAAGCCCAGGGGTGTACACCAGAGGGGGGTACATACCTGTCGGTCCGCTCCCACGGTCTGGAGATCCCGGGGGGGCGGAGGCCCAGCTGCTGCTCCAGGATGGCAGGAGGAGGATCTGCAGCCCGGATTCTGCGGAGGAGGAGCCCCCCTCCTCCTCCTCCTCCTCCTCCTGCCGCGATGTCCCGGGGGTGGGCTCCGGGGGTGGCCCCCGGGGTGCGGGGCTTACCTCCGGGGCAGACTCCGGCTGCAGGGCGTGCTGGGGCTCGTCGGCCGAGGTATGAAGGGTGGCCGGAGGGGAGGAGGTGTGCCGGGGGCCCAGGATGTCCCTGAGCTCCCTGTAAAAGGGGCAAGTGACGGGGGTGGCCCCAGATCGGCTGGCCGCATCCCGGGCCCGGGAGTAACCCTGCCGCAGCTCCTTCACCTTACTCCTGACGTGATCAGGACTGCGGGCAGGGTGATCCCGGGCAACCAGGCCATCGGCCAGCCGAGCAAACGCTTCCGCATTCCGCCTGTTGCTCCCCATTACCTGGAGCACCTCCTCCTCGCTCCAGAGCCCCAGCAGGTCCCGCAGCTCGGCCTCCGTCCAGGAGGGGCCCCACTGCCACTTCCCAGCCTGGCTGCCGTTCTGGCTGGGCTGGATGCCCTGGCTCCCCTTGGCGGGGGGTCCCCTGGAGGCGCTGGGGGGGCTGCCGGGCAGCCATCGCAGCTGGGTGGGTGGCTGAGGAACGTGCAGGCTGGCCGCGTGTCTGGGCTGCCGCCTGCATGTTCCCTCAGCTTCCTGCACAGGAAGGGAGGGGGAGGGGACCTTTAAGGCGCCGCTCCATGTGGCCACCATTGAGCTGAGGGGCTGGAGAGAGTGTCTCTCAACCCCTCAGCTGATGGCCGCCATGGAGGACCCGGCAATTTCGACGTTGCAGGACGCGCAATGACTACACGGTCCCTACTTCGACATTGAATGTTGAAGTAGGGCGCTATTCCTATCCCCTCATGGGGTTAGCGACTTCGACGTCTCGCCGCCTGACGTCGAAGTTAACTTCGAAATAGCGCCCGATGCGTGTAGCCCTGACGGGCGCTATTTTGAAGTTAGTGCCGCTACTTCGAAGTAGACACGGCTTAAGAGAGTTTGAAGTCCGTCCAATATACAAAGCATCTGGGCATTGTTGGCACATGATGACATATATGATGTTAGTTGAGGAACATGAGACTGTGCCCATGATTCTGTGAATAACCAGGTTAGGTCCAGTGATGGTATCTCCAGAGAAGATATGTAGACAAAGCTGGCAGCAGGCTTTGTTGCAAGGAAACGTTCCAGGACTGGTGTTCCTGGGGTATAGACTGTGGCTGTTAGTAAGGATCCTCATAAGGTTGGGAGGTTGTCTGTAGGAGAGAACAGGCCTCTCACCTAGGGCCTTCTGGAGTGTGGTATCCTGAGTAAGGATAGGCTGTAGGTCTTTAATAATGTGTTGCAGTTGTTTGAGTTGGGGGCTGTAGGTAATGACCAGTGGTGTTCTGTTCTTGGCTTTTTTGGGCCTAGCTTGGAGTAACTGCTCTCTGGGTATTCATCTGGCCCTGTTGATTTGTTGTTTTTGTTTTTTTTTCATTTCTCCTGGTGGGTAATTCAGGCTTATGAATATTTGGTAAAGATCTTGTAGTTTTCGGTCTCTGTCAGTAGGATCAAAGCAAATGTGATTGTACCTAAGGGCTTGACTGTAAACAATGGATCTAGCTATGTGTGCAGGATGGAAGCTAGAAGCCCGTAGGTAAGTATAGCGATTGGTGGGTTTCTCATAGAGTGTGGTACCAATCAGGCCATCCTTGACTTGTACTGTAGATACATATCCTGGACCTCTCGCATGGAGTAATTGAGGCATAAATTGATGGTGGGTTGCAGATTGTTAAAATCTCTGTGGAATTCTTCTAAAGTCTCTATACCATGGGTCCAAATAATAAAGATGTCATCAATGTATCTTAAGTGGAGGAGGAGTAATAGGGGACGAGAGGTGAGGAATCGTTGTTCCAGGTCAGCCATAAATATATTAGCATATTGTGGGGCCATGCGGGTGCCCATAGCAGTTCCACTAATCTGGAGATATAAATTGTCCCCAAATCAGAAATAATTGTGTGTGAGAAAAAAGTTACACAGGTCAGACACCAGATTGGCTGTGGTGACATCAGGGACGGTATTCCTGATTGCTTGTAATCTGTCTTCATGTGGAATATTAGTGTACAGAGCTTCTACATCCATGGTGGCAAGGATGGTGTTGACAGGAACTTTTCTGATGTTTTCTAATTTCCTCAGAAAGTCAGTGGTATCCCAGAGATAGCTAGGAGTGTTGGTAGTATAGGGTTTGAGGAGGGAGTCCACATAACTGGATAGTCCAGTGGTAAGGGTGCCAATACTCGAAATGATAGGTCGTCCAGGGTTCCCAGGTTTGTGGATTTTGGGAAGTAAATAGAATAATCCAGGCTGGGGCTCAGATGGTGTGTCTCAGTGAATAAGGTCCAAAGTAGCAGCAGGGAGTTCCTTAAGTAAATGTTGTGATTTCTTTTGGAATTCCAAAGTGGGATCAGAGGACAGAGGTCTGTAAAATGTGGTATTGGAGAGTTGTCTGGCTGCTTCCTGGTCATAGTCTGACTTCTTCATGATGACAACAGCACCCCCTTTATCAGCTGGTTTGATTATAATGTCTGGGTTATTTTTGAGGCTCTGGACAGCACAGTGTTCAGCATAGTTGAGATTGTGTTTCATTTGGTATTGTTTGCTTATAATCTCAGTCTGAGCACAGTTGCGGAAGCATGGTATGTAGAAATCCAGACTTTCACTATGACCATCAGGGGCAGTCCACACAGAGTTCTTCTTCTTTTTGTGTTGGTAGGGGGTGTTGAGAGAGTCAGACTATTGTTCATAGTTGTATTGGAAGAATTCCTTTAGATGGAGGTGACAAAAGAAAGCTTCAAGGTCACCACAGAATTGTATTAAGTTCGTGGAGGAAGTCGGGCAGAAGAAAAGACCCTAGACATAACAATACTTATGAGCTGTAACCATTTTAAATCTTCAAGACATTTGACGTGAAAGTGTGGTTTATTTCTGCCTCACCCTTGCTTTATGTAGCTCTTTTTGTAAATATAACAGAGGTTTTAAGTTCAGGTTTACAAAAAAGTAAAGAAAAAATACAAATTAACCTCCTTTAATTATTAATAAAATTATTAAAGTGACAAATTTCTATGATATTTCAGGTAGTTAATTCACGACTGAGTAACATTTTTTGGACTATCTCCATGTGTTCGAAGTCTGGATGATATTGTGAGAACATACATATTGGATTATTCTGTAATATGTTAGTGAGTCTTTCTTTTGGGCAGGGGTGGAAGGTCTTAAGACATCCTAGCTAAATTTATGAAGCCAACTGAACATGAGCTTCAGTTGTGGTAATATGGCAAAAGAAGCTGCTATGATATTTGGTATATTAAGAAGAGACTATTGAATAGAAATATGAAGACACTGTACATACAGCTTTGAGGAGACTACTGCTGTAACAGAGTGTTCAGTTCTCTGTCCACTCCTTTCAAAAAGGATGTTGAAACACTGTAGAGTAGGGGTGGGAAATCTTTGGTCCACGGGCCCCACATGCCCTGTCAGAATAAGCCACTGGTCAACTGCCACAGAGGTTGTTTACCTTGCATACAGAGGTAAAACTCCTGCAGTTCCAAATGGACACTATTCACCATTTCTGACTAATCAGACATCCATAAAACAGTGCAGGCCATAGAGGCTTCCCAGCCACTGCTTTCTGCAACTCCCATTGGCTGGAAATGGCAAAACATTTGCCATTGTTTGCATATAATGTCAGCCTGAGCACAGTCACAGGAGCATTGTACATAGAAATCCAGACTTTCACTACGACTGTCGGGGGAGTGGTCAATGGGCACTGTGGGTGGCCATACTTGTGGACATAAATTAAGAAACCCATATGGCAGGCTGCAGGTGGCTTACCATGATTAGCTGCACATGGTCTGCAAGCTGAAGCTTGCTCACCACTGCTACAGAGTGTGTGGAAAAGAATAATTTGTTGACTGCACAATATGTCTTACATTAAGCTTCTTATGTATAGCCTTTTAAAGAGAAGGTTTAACTTGGAGGTAACTTGTTCAGTTACTTATAAAGACAGCAGACCCTTGATTTTACACAGCTTTTATGTGAATAGATAGAGATATAACTTGATCCAAGGACTGGAAGTTCAAGTTAGCCAAGTTAAACCGGACAAACGTTGGAAGGACAATTAATCCATGTCAACACATTACTAAGGGATGTGATATTTTCTATTTCAACTGAAGGCTGTTTAGTGACATACAAGAATAACTTGGTAAAATTCTCGAGCCTGTATTAGCAGGAAGCTGGATTAAATAATTAAATTGGTTACTGTTGGTGCTTGAAACTCTATGACTCTGTGAACAAATTGTGTAGGTCAAACAGTGGAAATAAAAGAATCTGTCAAACAACAGACACAATCAAAAGTGAAGGGATTTCTAAAATCGCCACAAATACCTTGAAAGAACCCCTGGTGTGCCTGTCTACTGCGGTCGGAATTTTATCAGGAAATCTTAAAAGAACTTATTCATGAACAATGTTTTTTCCTTTGTTTATACCAGAATGATGCATTCCAGGCCACCTGTAATGCACATAGAGTTTTAGTTTGTTTGTTTATGTTTGTATAGGATACAGCCATTATATTTGCGTGTCATGACTGCATTTTGTCCTGACTATCCTCCCATGATGGCTGCAGTACACTAACTGGGTGACAACTGAAGAAACACCTTGGACACTAGAAAACCAAAGACTAATCGGCATTGCAGGCCTGATTACTGCCTCCCTGCACATACCTCCAAAGGGCCTCTTGAATGGCTAGTTAAATATACACGAAGGGACCACATTTCATTTCTCAGTATATTTTAATTGTACCATGTAACATACATATCAATTCTGTTTCACAGAAATTGTAATGGTCTATTTATACACATTTTGAAAAAATCAATTTCATATTTTAATACAAAATAAAAAATATGTATCCAAGAGTAAGCTGGCTGGTTGATAAGGCTTTTTGCACTGTAATTGCAAAACCAGATTGAGGAAAAAGTGGAAGCAAAAGCTTGCAATAAAGTCTGAGGAAATAAATGTTACGCTATTAACAGCTTTGGCAGATTAACAATATATTTATGAAGATGAAATTCACTGCTAACTCTAACATTTTAAATAACATATTCAATAGATGGAAGACAGACATATTTAAGGACATACATTTGTCCTAACATAGCCATATCTACTTAAACAACATTCTTCTCCGAAGTCCAATTAATTCAATATAAATTCTTTTTGTTATCTTCCATTGGCTTTGGAATAGGTCCTAAATGTCTCTGAACTCATTAAACATATGATACTTTTGGATAATGTATACATATCTGTGCAACATTCACTGTGCTATTGAAATTCTAATATTAGTATATTTTGCAATTAAAACACATTTATACTTTAGCTTCTAAATATTATTGATGAAATCTACAGTTGTAAATTCTGCCATGTACTTATGTACTTTCAGAAACTTTTTCAGAGGTGTAGCTGTGTTAATCTGTCATCTCTCTCTCTCTCTCTCACTCTCACACACCCACAACACACACACACAAGCAAGTGGGTCTTACCTAGGAAAGCTCATTGGCTAATGATATAATACTCCTATAATTTCCAAAGGAAGGCAATAGTTAACTTTAAATAAATAAAGCTAGTAGCCACAATATCCTACTTTGTAGGAACATGAACCAGTTGAGATATATTGGAGTCTTTCAATGTGAGAGAAATGTAATTGGGATACTTGTGTCTTCAATTTGTGAATGCTGAGCTGATGTACTTAAAGCTATGGCAGGGATGGCAGTCTATGCCAAAAATGTGCTAAGTTTCAGTCTACTGACAATCTCATAAGCAACCTCTCTCTGTCTAGATGCATATTTTTCAAAGGAACTACAATTTACTTCTAAAGCTATATTATGCATTGGGGCAATGCTTTCCAATATTAGTTTTAAGCCATTACAGAACTGTAACAGAACATGCTCACCTCACTTACCGTTCAGTTACAGACTAAATAAATACATACAGACATACCCACAATGCTGAATAATATCTACAATAAATTCTTAGGCTCGACGAAGGAATGATTGGAGATATTATATAGTCTGTGCAATCAGAATTGTTGATCGTAATGTTTTGTTTGAGTTACAAGTAATGTACCTAGAAAAGCTCTTTAAAACAAAATGAAACAAAACAAAACACACAATGCCCTCCTTTCAGGATGCAGTGTGAATGCAAATGTAAACAAAGGGGACACGCCATTGATTTTGAACTTTCCAACACAGAAGGATAATAAGATTCAGGTACAAAAAAGGTTGGGGAAGGTACAAGTAAACACAAAGAGCCAAGTTTCCAAGATAATGTCTTATTCTCTGTCACATCAAATATTTTCCAGATGAGCAATGAGTGAATGAAGTAAGAGGAATATAGAGTGGTAAGACCAAAAGGCAATTGTATAACCCTATTGATTCTTATTTCTTTTGACCTTTTATGTGCACTGTGTCAGGCATACAAAAAGGAGCTGAACTGAGTTTTTACTTTGCTCCTCAATACCTTTTCAGGTTGATGCACAATCTAAAGAGAAGAAGAGGTGCAGCAGGGGTCAATACTGACACATAAACAGGGTTTAAACTTCCACACACCGCATGGATAGCATAATACTGAATGAAATATAGGGAAATACTTAGGTCCAGAGTGCAGACAAAAGTTATCAAACTATTAATGGAATTAACCTAAGTTCTCTGATTGATCTGGCAAAGCTGTCCTAAGTTACACTGCAACACCAGAAGAAAAAAAGATGCATTTCATACTTCATAACTCCATAACTCAAAATTTCCCCTTTGTATGAGCAATACAAGGATGTTATCATAGGCAAAATTTTAGTCTCAAAAAGTTTGTTATAAAATTACATCTATGAGTACAACTATTCATCTCTATGGTTTTACTGTAATGTGAAGAGCTCATCCAATACAAGTGCAGGAAGTAAATGAAGGGCCTCAAGCAACATCCACCTGACATCAATGAAAATCTTCCAATTATATTTCTTACACTTTAGATCAGACCCTTGAGGAGGCAAAAAAATGTGCAATTTTTCTTTCATTTAGTAATTCCCTGTACCCTTTTTAGTTCAGGAAGAATCTGACTTGCAGAACCACTGAGCAATTATGGAATGTGGAAATATATTTAACCCGACTGGCTACTACAATCCATCTGCTCTGCTTCCTGTACTCATTATTCTCATTTTTGCCACCAATCATGATGTCATCTCATTCCCTTCAAAGAAGCAGAACAATTCCAAATGTACATGAAAAAAGAAGATATTAAAAACAAACAAACAAACAAACAAACAAACAAAGCAGAAAGCAAACTATGTTGTGAAACCACTGAAAGGGAAATGGCTACTTGACCAAGTCTTCCATTCTGGCCTTGCCCCTGGTCCTATTGCAACCTGCTGGAATCTTGGTGTTGATTAAGGGCAAAATTATGCCCTTTTGCTAATTCCTCTCTGCCCTTAAGCGCTTCCTTCCTGTTCTTGTTCCCAAAATAACTGTAATCTATTTATGTTTCTCTTTATATCTGATGAAGGTTACCCTTCCCTACCTCATTCAGTTGTGAAAGAAAACATTGCTTGAACAAAGGTATTGCCATTATAGTTGGGTGAAGAGACTTTCTGATCTTTGTGAAGGACAGTTGGGAGCAAAAGATTAAAACCAAGGCATGAGAAGAGTAGGTAAAAGACTAAGGTAAGATCCAAAAGCTTTAGTCCGAAGTTTTCAAAAATATCCTTCCTTTTGGTTGCCTCAATTTTTGCATCCCCAGCTTTGGACAGCTACAGCTAAGCTGTGGGAGAGCAGCACCTCTAAATCTGAGTTCCATATGTCTCAATTCAGACACCAAGAAATTAAAGAAAGATAGGGTTAAAGACACCTTTATTGGGTTACAGAAGGTGACACCTTTGAGAGTTTGGCCCTCGTTTTTCACAGTTCACACTTTCGCAATCTGACAGCATGTTTTGTTTTGTATTTCCATTTCTTTCAATGAAAAATTTAGGATTTTCATCACACATTGCTATTACCTTGTACACAAAGCATTCTCCAGTCCTAACAGAAACCAACTGATCTTTTTCTACATTAATTTTCTATTTATTAAAAAAGAGGTTTAGCAAGACAATACTTGTTCAGACTTTGTATGTCTAATTCTATAGAAACATGAATTAAAAGCTGCTTTACCTTGTCACCTTCAGAAAAAGTTATTCCATCGATGGCTCTTTTCCAAGTAATTTCTGGAACAGGTTCTCCGACTGCCTCACATATCAGTGTTGTCTGACCATTTTCAAACGTGGTTTCATTTTTAAGATGTATTATCTGAGGCTGTACTGTTAAAAGTACAAATTATATTACTCATAATGCATCAAAAACCATATATGCCAGTCTATATTAAACTGTTTTGATTTAAAAGTCCATGCATGTTTATTCCATTGGGATTATCAGCAGTGCCATTTCACTATAGGGAAACACAGTGAAACAAAATGCAAAGTGGGACTTATTTTTTCAAAGCAGTTTAGGACATTTGGAACACAGATCTTACGTTAAGTTAAATACATCCTATGGAGGGAAAAACAAAGAAACAAGCATCATTAATGTATTATTAAGCTAGAATAATAAAGCACTTAAGAGTTCATGTCAAACTCTTCAAGCTGAAACCTGAATTTTACTTCTTCTGATTTGTACTTATGCCTTAAAACACTGAAATGATCTCAAGTTTGAGGACAGTTCTACCACTTAAAATTTAAAATGAACTAGCATCATCATTCCAGAGGTGTGAAAAAATCACACCTTTGTGTGCCACAGTTGAGTCAACTTAACTTCCACGATAGCTGTGGCTACGTCAATGGCATAATTATTTCATTAACCTAGTTACTGCAACTTGGGTAGATCGGTTACTTTAACTGACCGAAAAAAAAGTCCTTCTTTTGACGTGGGAAGATAAAGCTGTGACACTGCAGTTCTGCTGTTGATATCACCGTTAGTGCAGACATACCGTAAGAGTACTCGGATATTAAGCAACAAATGTCCTATATTACATTAACTTTGAATCAGCCTAAATCACAGGGAGGAAAAAATAGTCTGCTAAATTTAATCTTTTATAACTGCAAAACTATTGAACTAATTTTCTTCCAACTGGGGCCCTTCTCCTGAAGACATCCATACAGGTAGACTCTGGACCACTGAGGATCCACATGGATGCAAGGATCCGCGTAGACAGACAGCATTACAGGAGAAGAACTCTTTCTTCTGCTAAGTTGTTGTGTATTAAAACCTCAGTCTCAATAGAGGTCCCATTTGTGCTTAGTGCTGTAAAAACATAGATCCTGCCTCAACGAGCACATTTTTGAAGATAAAAAACAAATATACAAAAATATACAAATGTGGGAAAAGAATACAACATGCAAAGTATTTAAGATAATTTAAGAGTTGAAATTCAACATTTTCCACTTAAATACAATGTTCCTTAATAAGAATGAATATATTATATTTATAGTGACAAATGCAATTGTGTTTTCAAAACTTTAAAAAAAACCCTCAAAGTATTTTGATGTCTTTCAGAAACAAACAAACAAAAATCTTGAAAAAAAGATTATGCACGAAACAAAATTAGCCTACTTACAGAATTGTTTAGAGAGTAATGTTTGAGAAAACGCAATTGCAAAATTAGTTCCATTATTTCTATTAACTATAATGGTCACCTTTGTCTATTGCTACAATCCCATATTGCTTCTTTTTGGGCAAATACATCCAGTGGTGTCATACACAGCTGTTTCAAGCGTACTTGAGAAAGCTAACAAATGTATATATGATAAACATTTGCATCTTATTTTCAGACAAATTCTAACTTGTAACCTTGGTATTACACCAGTCAAGTAAATGTGATGTCATGTGAAACAAACAAGTGAAGAATTTCATCCAACTATCTTTCTTGTTTATGAAATTCAGTATGCACCGGAACAATATGAGACTTTTTCATTTTAAATTTTTGGATATGGAACTAACCACAAATCAAATGATTAAACAAATAAATTCTGTTTTTAGTAAGTAAGTTTGCATCCAGGCAGGAAAACGATACATTATGATGAAAAGACCAGAGGCATAAATCATACATATAAGAGGATAGGTCTCTGATGTTACTACATTTTTAGCCAGATTTTTTCATCTCTTTTCTCAGTGCAAAATATTGCATCTATAAGAGAACCACTGAACTGCATGTCAGATGCAATGCTGCAATGTTAGTAGCTGCTGCAGAGTCAGAGCTAAAGTCATTTTCCCATACTAAAATCCCGATTTCTTACTCACACATTCACACACTGAATTCCTTCCCCTCCAAAACAAAAACAAATCCTCCCAAAAATGTAAACATTATCTCTTATCTCCAGAATAGGGATTATTTTTAAATTTAGAAAATAATTAAAGTGAATTCTAAAATAGCAATGTTAAAAAAAAACTATGTCAGTAAAAATTTGAAGATCTCCCTAACTTTTGCATCTCGTCATGACTCCAGGAAGGTATACATTGCAAACCTCAGGTCTGTTAAAGCTTCATTTCCATTGCTGAGAAGAGCCTTTTAGGCTACGATTAAACTAGCGAGTTTTGCCAACAATACCCTAGTTTTGTTGACAAAACTGATGGACTGTCCAAATATATGACGCATTTTGTCAGCAGTCTGTCAATGTAACTCAGCACTTTCACCAGCAGCATTTTCCCTCTCAGCCATGAGGCATAATGCTGCTGTTGACAGATTCTGTTAACTAAAATCCTGTGTGGATGCTCTGAGGGGCCTTCTTTCAATAGACAGGGAATCCAGAACAATGGGCAGCCCTGTCTGCTGTGCTTCCAGGCGCCAGTTTTGTTGACAGAGCAGACAGGCAGTCCGACCGCTCTGTAGACAGAGTGGAGTGCTCTTCTGACTAGCTTTTGTGCATAGCTGAACTCTGTCCACAGAAGTTTTGTTGGGTAATCTCTTCCAACAGTGACTTCTGTTAACAGAGCGATGTAGTGTAACCACAGCCCTAGTGTGTCTGCAAGAAGTTAGTGGGAGAGTGATAAAGAAGTTGTATATTAAATATATATAATGACCATATATATATATAAAATGATCATTTTTTGCATAGTCAACCACACTATATTAGAAAATGCCAATCTCAATTCACTTTTCCTTTGACTATGCGTACAGTAGCCCCCTGACATATGTGTAGGTTGTGTTCCTAGGCAACCACATGTAAGTCAAACTTTGTATATATCGGGACTGGGTATGGGAGGGGCCCTGCTGCCTTTGGGTCGCCCAGTCCTGGCTGTGCCTGTCTACATGCTCCTATAAGTGGCAGGGAGCCCAGAGCCAGTAGTCCGTTTCCTGGCTCCCAGGAGTGGCAGGGAGCTGAGAAGAAGGTGACAACCTAGCTTCTGGCTCCTGCCTCCCCTCTGCTTGCAGAAGCCAGGAGCCAGACAGCTGCCTGGCTCCTGGCTTCCTGCCACTCACAATTTTAGCTCACATTGGCTATGTCTACACGTGAAGCCAACATCGAAATAGCTTATTTCGATGTAGCAACATCAAAATAGGCTATTTCGATGAATAACATCTACACGTCCTCCAGGGCTGGCAACGTCGATGTTCAACTTCGACGTTGCGTGGCACCACATCGAAATAGGCGCTGCTAGGGAATGTCTACACGCCAAAGTAGCACACATCGAAATAAAGGTGCCAGGCACAGCTGCAGACAGGGTCACAGGGAGGATTCAACAGCAAGCCACTCCCTTAAAGGGCCCCTCCCAGACACAGTTGCACTAAACAACACAAGATACACAGAGCTGACAACTGGTTGCAGACCCTGTGCCTGCAGCATGGATCCCCAGCTGCCGCAGAAGCAGCCAGAAGCCCTGGGCTAAGGGCTGCTGCCCACGGTGACCATAGAGCCCCTCAGGGGCTGGAGAGAGAGCATCTCTCAACCCCCCAGCTGATGGCCGCCATGGAGGACCCAGCAATTTCGACGTTGCGGGACACGGATCGTCTACACGGTCCCTACTTCGACGTTGAACGTCGAAGTAGGGTGCTATTCCGATCCCCTCATGAGGTTAGCGACTTCGACGTCTCGCCGCCTAACGTCGAAGTTAACTTCGAAATAGCGCCCGACGCGTGTAGCCGCGACGGGCGCTATTTCGAAGTTAGTGCCGCTACTTCGAAGTAGCGTGCACGTGTAGACACAGCTATTATTGCAAAATATATGTAAGATGAAATCATGTAAGTCAGTGGACTACTTTATAATTTGTTTTTTATTTATGTGATTACATACTATTTTTTTCACAGAAACCTTGGTACTTTCAATACAGATGATGGATAGTATTTCAAGAATAAGACAGATCTTCATTTTTCTTTTTATGCTTATTTCATTGGGATCCCCCAGACATTAGTCACTGCATGCTAATTAAGCCTTGTGCCAAATATGGAATAATTAATTTGACCATGGATTTTTCTATGGTGTTCAGAACTATTTGAACATGTTAAACATTAATGACTCTACTTTCACAAATTGCCTGAGAGATAAGTATGTACTAATATTCCCATTTTACAGATGGGGAAAGTAAAACTGTATTTTAGGTCACGACACTGAGTAAATAATGACAAAGCGGCAATAAGAATTCAGAATGATCTCTGATTCCAAGTGTCATGCTAATTCCTTCAGACCACACTGCCTGAGCCACACAGCATCTATAGCTTCTATTAACTCTACTTGCAGTTTTGATTCAGCTTTAGGCAACACTCCTGTTTAGCATCATAAAGGAATTCTGCTATAGAAATTCTCTTGGATGGCAATCAACTGCCTTAATTACAAGGCTACCCTTTCTCTTCTCACAGTCCTTTGATTTGTTCTCTTCCCACCTTTCAAATTCCATAGTAAAAGAGAAAGTGATCTTCTAACCTCATTCACTACATAATCCTGCTTCATTCTTGGATCACCAGCGATCTTGTATATTGAATCAGGCAGGGGTTCTGTTGGAAAATTAGTTTGTGGTCATGTAACTGAAGGTTGTACTTTCCTGCATATGCAATAGCAGACAGATGTATGGCTGGAGTTAGTCACCTTAATTTTGGCCTGTCCTACATCCGAGTATTTGATTTTATGACTTTAACATTCTTTTAAGACGCTAAAGTGTTTTGCATGCAATTTCTTTGTTTTAAAAAAATCCCCTCATAGTCAAATGCCATTCTGTAGAACCATACTAAGCATCCCTTCAGTCCACAAAATGAACCTTTACCAACTGAACTAAAGCAAAAGATAACAGCAGCAACATGCAATATGAACCAGTCACTGTGTGACACATTGTCCTAGTGGTTTGAACAAGTATTTGTAAGGAGAAAAATATGAGGTTGCATTACTGCCTTGGTAGGGGAATGCTGTCCAACATTTACAAATAACTCAGACAAGTACTCAGCACTGGGATGTTACATCAGAAAAGCAGTGCCAGTACATATGTTAATAATAGTTGCCTGCCACCCACCTCATAGCTTGAAATTCATGGTGGTGGCAGTGGCTCCACTGAGTCACCAGTACCAATTTTGAGCAATGGACTGGTGGTGTCTGGCTCTGGGGGAAGGAGAGGGCATTGAGTTAGACCAGGGGAGGCTGGGGGTGCCTGGGTCTGGGGAAGGAGGAGAGCACTGGGTTAGAGTGAGCAGTCGGGGGTGGATGGTGATATCTGGATCTGGGGGGAGGGCACTGAGCTATGTATTATATATATATATATATATATATATATATATATATATATATATATATATACATCTATTGATCGATTAATAATAATAAATATGTAATATGTGGCTCTTTGCTCTCTATCCACTGCTCTTAGTCCCTAACTGATTGGTTACTGCTGCCCTATTGTGTTAACTCATAAAAGCGAAATGATGTCCATCTTGGCCGAGAGCAGCCTGTGTCTTCAGTTCCACTGACAAGAATGACAGGTGACCAGTTTGTCTGAGGGGAAAATTTTGTCTTTGATGACAGAAGAAAACCATGTTACACCTCAAAGTAATCCTCACCTGCCACTCTCCCATTCTCATGTCTTTTCTAGAGGAAAGATATAAAGCATGAAGTTCACCAGGCACTGAGCTAACCTTAACAAGTTAGTATGCCTATGACATTTAGAAATTATCTGGATTACAGCAGAGTATTTTCCTAAATTTATACATGACAAACCATTCAATCTTTCCAAAGGGACTCATGTACTAAACCTTACAAATAAAAATTCTTGATCTTTACAGGTTCCACTATTCCAAATTGCTTAAAGACCTTCTTCCAATGGGTCACTATAAGAGGAAAATTTTGAACTTGACATTTTAGATAAAAGCAGCTGACATTTAAAGGACTAACGACTGAATAATCAGGGAATATTCCTATCTGTCAGTTATTACTAACAAGGAGATAATCTTGAAAGGCAGAAAAGGATATGATTTCACTGCTCTGTTTTTACAAGTCATACAATCATAATTCACTAGTAACCAAAAAGTCAGCAATGGATTGTGAAACTTGCTTAACTTTAATTCTATAAGTAGGATAGTAAGATAGTGTTAAAAAATGAATACTATATATCTATACCACAACAAGGTATCAGGGCTACCACAGAAGGGAAAACAAGAAGAGACTTTTTAATGTGTAAATGTTCTCTCTGATTGTCCAGGAATGGCACTAATGAAATTACAGACTTGTAGGATACTAATCCAGAAACGTTGAAGGCTTATGGTAGTTTCTTCTGGTACAAATACTAAAGCACTTACAATTAAAATGTACTAAGCTGTAATCATGCTGAGATATCTGTCTAAAATGAAAGAAGAGTCAGGAAAGAAAAGACAACTCAAGTTTAGTTAAAGGGAAAAAAACGTGAAGAAAGAAAAATGGACAGTACACCATGAGGGAAAAAATCACAAGTGGGACATTAACAAAGAAACTGAACTTCTATCATAGAAACAACATTTAAAGGCAAGAAAAAGAAAGCTGCTGTCTGAGCAGTCAAGGTCAGTCACTAGATAAGATCGATGCAGTATTTTATCAAACACATAAAGGCAAAATATTTCTTCATAGCATAAGCTTTATCAGCAGAATCACAGGTGTCCATGGAATTCATGGAGGATTATAAGTAATCTTTTCTAATCTGTAACACTAGTTTCTGTATCTAGCCAATTGAATCAAACTTGGGGTTTGTTTTTCTTGTCTGTATTTTCAGCCTTTTTTATTCAGATTTCAAGTTTTTCTCTGCAAAAACTGGGGATGGGGACTTTAAAAATCTGGTTGTAAAATGAGATTCTCATAAAATCAAATAACTCTAGGAAGTAGAATTTTAAGAAAAAATACTGCAAGATTCACAGTCAAAATCACAAGGCCTGGTAACACTGAGGTTGCTGATATCGTCAAAAGAGGCCACAATTTTGTCCAGGGTCAGAAGGTTCTTCAGGATCTCAGACAAACAGGTAATAAGACCTGGGACTATGAACAAGTCAGTGGAGGGGAATAGGGGATTTCGAAATGTGCAGGGTCCTTTCGAATAGGACCCCCGTGTAGCTGCACCAAACCACTAGCGTTTGAAAGCGGCACTTTTGAAGTTCTGTGGCCGTAAGCATCTTAATGCAAATAAGGTGCTGAATATTCAGTTCAGTGCCTCATTAGTAAATTCAAAATGGCCATTTGCATGGTCATTTTGAAGTTTTGTCCAAGTGTGGCCACAACTGAAACACTTTGGGAGTACGGGAATTTTGAAGTTGCACCAGCACTTTGAAGTACCCCCAGTACGCTGCTTACCGCTGCTTCGAAGTTAGCAACTTCGAAGTTTCCATGGCGGAATCAGGCTAATGAGGTGCTGCATATGCAGCATGGCACCTCATTGCTATTCTCAGATTGGGCTTGTTTTCATGTCCCCTTCGAAGGAGGGGGCTGATGTAGATGAGCCCATTGTGTAGCTATTTCAAGGTTAGGCTGTCATGTAGACACAGCCCATGAGAGGATGGAAAATTTTATGGGACTCATATAAGAGGTTAAGATATGTTGTTTGACACATGGTTTGGTTGGGAATTAGCACCTATGGTACTGTAATTTTTATATCAGGGCACCTACAGCCTTGTGTAGGCATAATATGTACAACAGAACCTCAAGTTAGATGAGGGTTCCATTCCACACATCCTCGCTTAACCCGGATTTCATGTAAGTGGGGGTCCAGCTTTTTCCCCAGCAGAAGGCACATTCTGCAGCTGGGAAAGCAGTGGAAAGGTAAGTCCTGGCATGGATGGGCAGTTGGGGAGGGTTAAGCTTAGAGGTGAGTTCGGGCTATGGGAGGTGGTCTAGGGGCATGTTAGGGCTGCAGAGAGGCGAAGGGTGGAGATGAGCAGGAGCTGTACATTGAGATGGTGAAACAGAGCCCTGCTTGGGTGGTGAGCCAGGCAGCAGGGGGTTTGAACCAGGGCTGCACACAGCGGGGTTTGAACCGGAGTGCAGGGGCTTGAACCTGGGTGGGAGGATGGAACCAAAGCTGTGCGCAGGGAGGTTTGAACCAGGGCAGGGGTGGAGAGATTGAACTGGAGGAGGGGTTGAACTGGGACAGTGGTGGGGAGGAGGGATTTCAGCCAGAGCCACGAGTGGTGAGCTAGAGGGGCATTTCAGCCAGAGCATGAGGGGTGGTGAGCTGGAGGCAGATTCAGAGCCAGGCATGGGTGGTGAGCTAGAGCCAAGTGCAGGTGGTGCGTCATTGCGGGGGTTGAACCGGTGCCCGGGGGGATTGAGCTGGAGTCACACCTGAAGGTTGGTGAGCTAGAGCTAGAGGTGGGCCTGGGGGGTAAGCAGGAGCTATGCGCGGGTGGTGAGCAGAGCTGAGGGTGGGACTGAGCTGGGACCATGCAGAGCTGGGGGGTTGAGCCAGGGAGGGGGAAGTGTGTTAAGTGCAACTGGAAATCATGCATTTCCAGGGTTTACCATAGGAATTGAGGGTCAGCTGTGTAAGAGCGGGGCTGTGTACTCTGGATTCATGTACTCTGAGACCTTAATGTATATATATTGTATATGCAACAGACAACAAATAGAACTATAAGGTAAGGTTGAAAGGATTGACTTGGGTTTGGTCCTTCTTTGAGCAGAGGGCTGGACTTGATCTAGTGAGATATGTTCCAACCCAAATCTTCTGTGATTGCATGAATGAGACATAGGTTATGACAAGGGAAGACACAAAAAGAGAAATAAAATATTTTAAATTAATATGTAACCAGGCACTTCCAGACAGCAAAAAAATTGGAAATGTAAAACAAACAACAAATAACCAGCTAACATCCACCCAGCAGGTGTGGAAGCATCAAACACAAATTAATTTGTAAAAACCTTGATATAAGTCTCAAATGTTAATTTGGATGACAGTTTTTAGGTTGTTTTGAATAGCAATACATAGAAAAACTATGTCAGGGAAACAGAATGACAGAAAAAGCCTGCATCATGATCTTCAAGAGATCCACTATGAGGGGAAATAGCATGCTTCTGGTATCCTCCTGATGTAAGTTTAATCACACAGAAGAGAAATAAAATACAGTCAAGGACAAAATTATACTGCATTCTAGATTGTATAGGCAGACCCTCCAATTTTCCAATTTTAGGATTTTATAGAATTACAGAACTGTAGAGCTGGAAGGGACCTCAGGAGGTCATCTAGTCCAGTCGCCTGCCTAAAGCAGGATCAACCCCAATTAAGTCATCCCAGCCAGGACTGTGTCAAGCCAGGACTTAATAACCTCTAGGGATGGAGATTCCACAACCGTTCTCAGTAACGCATTCCAGTGCTTCACCACCCTCTTGGTGAAAGAGTTTTCCCTAATATCCAACCTACACTTCTCCCTCTGTAACTTCAGACCATTGTTCCTTGTTCTGCCATCCATCAACACCATTGAGAACAGTCTCTAAATCCTCTTTAGAGCCCCCTTTCAGGAAATTGAAAGCTGAAATCAAATCACTCCTCAGTCTTCTCTTCTGCAAATTAAACAAGCCCAAATCTCTCAACATGTCATGTATTCCAGCCCCAAAATCATTTTTGTTGCCCTCTGCTTAACCCACTCCAATGCATCCACATCCTTTCTATGCTGGCAGTGGGGGGGCACAGAACTGGACGTAATCCTCCAGATGTGGTCTCACCAGAATAATACCTTCTCTAGATCTGCTGGAAATGCTGCTCCTAATGCACCCCAATATGCCATTAGCCTTTTTGGCTATGCAGACACATTGTTGACTCATATCCTGCCTCTCATCCACTGTAATCGCCACGTCCTTTTCTGTGGCACTGCTACTTAGCCAGTTGGTCCCAGCCTGTAACAGTGCTTGGGAATCTTCTGTCTGGAGTGCAGGATTATGCACTTCTCATTGGTGAACCTCATCACATTTCTTTTGGCCCAATACTCCAATTTGTCTAGGTCACTCTGGACCCTATCCCTGCCTTCCAACATATTAACCTGATCCATATTATCTGCAAATTTGCTGAGGGTGCAATCCATCCCCTCATCCAGGTCATTAATAAAGATGTTGAACAGTACTGCCCCTAGAACTGATCCTTGAGGCACTCCACTTGAAACTGACTGCCAATCAGACATTGAGCCACTGACTGCTACCTATTGGGCCTGTCCATCAATCCTTCCTTTCTATCCATTGTACAGTCCTCTTATCCAATCAATATTTCCTTAATTTATGGGCAAGAATGTTGTGGGAGGCTGTATCAAAAGCTTTGTTAAAGTCAAGGTATATCACATCCATTGACTTCCTAGTGTTCTCAGACTCAGTTACCTCATCATATAAGCTAATCAGATTGGTCAGGCATGACTTGCCCTTGGTGCATCCATATTGACTACTCTTGATCACTTTCCCCTATTCCAGGTGCTCCAAAATGGATTCCTTGAGGATACCCTCCATGATATTTCTGGAGACTGAAGTAAGGCTGACTCATTTATAGTTCCCTGGATTGTCCTTTCCTTTTTTAAAGATGGGCACTATATTTGCCTTTTCCCAATCATCCAGGATCTCTCCTGATCGCCAACAGTTCTCAAAGATAATGGCCAAAGGCTCTGCAATGACATCTACCAACTCCCTCAGTACCCTTTGATGCATTTAATCTAAACCCATGGATATGTGTAAAGCTAGCTTTTCTAAGTAGCTCTTAACCTGCTCTTTCCCCACCAAGGGCTGCCCACCTTCTTCCCATACCTTATTGCTCAGTGCCATAGGTTGGGAACTGATTTTGTCTGTGAAGACTGAGACAAAACAAACAAACAAACAGACAAACAAACAAAATGAGTACTTTGGCTTTTCCTGTGTCATCTGGTACTAGGTTACCTCCATCATACAGTGATGTCACCACATCCTCTCTGACCAACCTACTAATGTTAGCATACCTGTGGAAACCCTTCTTGTTACTCTTCATATCACTTGCTAGATGAAGTTCCAATTGTGTTTTTGCTTTTGTGATTACTCCCCAGTGTTCTTCATCCATATATTTATACTCCTCCTTAGTTATCAGTCCACGTTTCCACTTCTTATATGCATGCTTTTTGAGTTTGAGCTTCCCAAGGATTTCCCTGTTAAGCCAAGCTGGTTGCCTACCATGTTTGCTTTTCTTAATGCACATTGGGATAGTTTGTTTCTGTGCCTTCAATAAGACTTCTTTAAAATACTGCCAATTTACCTGAACTCCTTTCCTCTTCATAGCTGTTTCCCCAGGAGTCCAAATCTGCTCTTCTGAAATCAAGGGTCTGTATTTTACTGCTCAACTTTCTTCCTTTTGTCAGAATTCTGAAATCTACCATCTCATGATGGCTGCAACGTATCTTCTGTAACTTCTATTTTTCCTACTAGTTCTTCCCTGTTTGTGAGCAGCAGGTCAAGCTGTGCATTGCATGACCCCTGCTTGGTTTCTTCAGCAATGGATCATCTTGGGTCCTTGAGCACTGGATCTTCAGCACTGGGCAATCTTCCTGGATTGTCTGTGCACTGCTGTATTGGTCTCCCAACAAATGTCAGAGTGATTAAAGTCTCCCGTGAGAACCAGGGTCTGTGATTTGGAAGCTTCTCTTAGTTGTCTGAAGAAATCCTCGTCTACCTCATCTACATGATCTGATGGTCTATAGAAGACACCAATCACAACATCACCTCTGTTGCTTCCGCAACAAAATAGGGAAAAAAATTAGGGGAATCTAAAACAGCAAAATAATTCCTGAATAAAATAAAATCTGTACCTCAGACACTGAATCCAAGCAATTATACTGCTGAGTAAACAGACTGTCATGTTAACTCAGAAAGCATAGCATTCTAAAACCTTACTGCCCTTTCAGTAACATAGTCCGGAGTTTAAAAGTGATGAATTTTAACTTATTTTATTACCACTTAACCTTTATATTGTAGTAATGACAGGCTTCAGATAGGTCAGGGCTTCATTCCACTGCACAATCTGAAAACATACAATAAATGACAAATCCTGCCCCGAAAATCTTGTTTTGTAAAGAAACAAGAAATAACAGTGAATGAAACAGACAAGACAGCAGTGGAGTTGCAAAGGTATTGAAGGAAAAATGTACATCTTAGCATACAATGTGTGTACATTTCTGAGCAGTAATCAGAAATTATCTTCCTAATCATTATCAAACTGCAGTTTTCCAAATAGTTTACTACTAAGAGTTTTCTCTTTGTGTAAGGGAAAATATGGAAGCAAAGGCAACGGGTCTTGTGAGAGAAGAGGTAAAAATGAAGCACTTGAAAATGGCATTGTTAGGCTGAACTCAAGATATTGTAAAGAGTTAGTATGATAGAAATTGTACATATATTTTCAGGTTACGATAAGGATTTTGTGTTGGGATGCAAAAGTTCTCCCCTCTCCCTGCCCTGCCCTGCCCCTCTTTTCTTGGAAAGAGTAGATGGATGAATATAATTGAAATACATTCAGTATATCATATAACTGTTGCATGGTTCCAGAAGCCCATGACAGCCATGCTCGTTCAACAACCCCTATGTTTGTGGAAGAGCTGCTAAATTCTGGCAGCTTGGCCATTGGTTACTCTGATTCTATGCTCATCCCTCCCCTTCTATGCCTTGGACTATTCCATCCCCCTTCCCCCACTTTTCTTGTTCCCTTTCTTGGAGGGGTACCCTTCAGGAGGTGGTTTTGTACACCCTCTCCTTGCTCTAACCTGGGCTTCCTCTGCCACTCTTTTCTTTATCTGGGGATGAGGTGGACAATGCAGTGCACATGGTACTTCACCAGGATTCTGCTGCCATCCAGGGAGGAGTGGCTCATGCCCCTGCCCAAAGACTGCAGGGCCACAGAGGGGCTCAATTGAGGCTTCAGAGCTCTCACAAGTCACCCTGCTCTGTGAAAAGCTATCTGCACCTGTTGTGGATAGACATGCAGTTTCAGGGAGCAGGTGAAGCTCAGTCTTCAGCAGTGGGGGCTATGAGTGCCTTGATGAAAGAATGTCGGAGATCAGGAAGCAGACTGCTGCAGCCTACCATAAGCCCTGAAGCTTCTGCCACTCTTTCATAAGATTTAGGGTCAGATATAGGTGACTGTATGACTTTATGGGGGTGTGCTGTGCTCCCAGCCATGAGCCTCGTCAGCTTTCCCAACGAGATCAATCCCCATCACACTGTTTTGCACCAATGGCTACAGGATGAGTCAGTGCCATAACTAGCAAATTTTGCATCTGAGGCAAGAATATAAAATTGTGCCCTCTCGTGTTTATAAAGTCATTGTGGTTATTTCATAGAAAAAGGGAAAATAATAAATAATACTTAAATAACAACAAAACCATGTTTATTTATTATAGCTCTGAGGGCCTTATGTTTGCCCAGGACCTGAAGATACCAACTGTGTAAAATCTGTCTGGAGGTTAAAGCGTAGGTACAAAATATGCCAAGGCAGATGCAATTGAGGAGACCATCTCGCCTGCCCAGGAGAAATGGGTAGGGCAGGAGACACCCTAAGCACCAAGTGAACTGGCTGGCATAGATTACAGTTGCAGAGAAAGTGCATTACCCAAATGGGGAGACAGCAAATTGGACATAATGTCTATCAGAATGACCCTGCCAGGAGTAGTTAATGGGACAGATAATTTGTTTGAGGGATTCAGAAAGGAAGGAATTGAGCTCTGTTCCCAGGTGGCACCCTGGGAAGGAGTGTAAGAATGTTATCTGTGTGTTGGCTGTAGTGAGGGGCATTACCTACCCCAGAGCCTAGGCAGGGTTCTGTCACTGAAATAGTGACAAGAGCCTTTTTTTTTTCAAATTCAGTCACAAAATCAATACTTTAAGAGCCACAATGCATGCATTACGAGACAGTCCTTAATAAATCATGTCAAACCAGGCTTTTGTCAGTCTCACCTTTTTTAGGGGAGGATGTGCTGGTAGCTCAGCCATCCATATGTTCCACATCCTCCCTCACTCCCAGAGAAAAACCCTATCAAGGAGATATACATATCTCATAGAACCATAAGGGACCTTGAAAGGTCATCAAGTCCAGTCCCCTGCACTCACAGCAGCACCTATCACCATCCCTGACATTCACAACCCTGGGTTTACAAGGCCATTGTGCTATCTTGTATGTGGAGAGGGGCAGAGAGTAGGTATGGCAACACAGGGCTTTCTCTCTTTGTATCTCTTTGCAAACAACTTAAAATACCCCAGGGAATAAGTATTAGGCACTGGGGTGTAAATAGTGGGCAGTAGGCATGCTTCAATCCCAAGGGGTCATGGGTTTGCACCCCAGTTGGCCTGATTCGAGCAGCATCCTCTGTGGCTGTGCAGTCCAATCTGGGAGTGGCAGTCCCTTCTGCACTGTGAGCAGCAGTGGGCAGATGTGACTCTGGTACCACGGGCCCGGATCTGCCTGAGGGCTCTCCTGTATTCCACTTCCTTCACTAAGGTAGTTTCATACATAACAAGAGCTTCCTTCACTCCCTGTTTCCAGGCATGCCTGTCTGAGGCGAACGAGTGCCAGGTGTTCACACTGATAGAGAGCACGCTGAGGTCATGCTTGCATGTGTCCTTGTAGCGCAATTTAGGTCGCCCTTTTGGCCTCTTTCCAGACACCAGTTCGCTGAAGAGGAGGTCCTTCGGTATTCGGCCATCTGTCATGCGTGACACATGGCCCAGCTAGTGCATACACCTCGGTTTGAGAAGCGTGAACATGGAGGCAGTGCCTGCCCTCTCAAGCACTGCGCTACTGGGGACCTTGTCCTGCCATGAGATACTGAGTATGTGCCTAAGGCAGCGCATGTGGAATGTGTTGAGCTGCTGCTCTTGTTTTGAGCGCAAAGTCCATATTTCACTGGTGTACAGCAGTGTGCTCAACACACAGGCTGTGTAGACCTGCACCTTGGTGTGTACAGTGAACTTATTGTTGGCCCATACTCTCTTCGTCAGCCTGGAGAGCATTGTGGCGGCTTTTCCAATGCGCTTGTTGATCTCTCTATCAAGTGACAAGTTGTCCGAGATCGTCGAGACTAGGTACAGGAACTCATGGATGACTTCCAGTTCGTAGTCTAGCACATTGATAGATGGATCATTACCCACGTTTTGGCCCATCCCCTGGGTCTTCTTTAAGCTGATTGTGAGGCCAAATTCCATACATGCATCCGCAAAGTGAGTTATGAGTGACTGCAGTTCCTGTTGAGTGTGAGCAGCAATAGCTGCTTCGTCAGCAAAAAGGAACTCCCTTAGACACTTCGTAAGCACCCTGGTCTTTGCTCTAAGCCTCGACAGTTTGAAGAGGTTGCCGTCCATTCTCGTGCGGAGAGAGATGCCTTCTGTAGCAGTTCTGAAGGCATATTTGAGCAAAACTGCAAAGAAGATGCCGAACAGTGTTGGAGCCAGCACACACCCCTACTTCACTCCGCTGAGAATCTCAAAGGGTTCGGATGTGGATCCGTTGTATACGATGGTTCCCTTCATGCCTTCATGGAAGGCCCTAATAATGCTGAGCAGAGTTGGGGGACAGCCGATCTTAGCCAGAATCGCGAACAGACCTTTTCTGCTGATGAGGTAAATTGCAAGGTAGTATCAAACAGTGGGTAGTATCTCTGTAAATAGTATGTCAGCACACGAGTGGTGCTCAGCATGTTCTCTGATTAACAGCCAGCCAGAGCAGCTATGTGAATATGAGACTAGGCCTTACATATGTGACCCAGTATGTAAACAGTTATTTGAACCCCGCTGTGCTGATGTGGTTCCTTCACAAGCAGGAGTCCCAGCTGATCTGTTGTATTGATAAGGAGGCAGGGAGGTAAAGTGAGTCACAAGAAGAGGTGTCAGCCGCACTCAGCAAGAGGCAGGTCAGGTGACACTGGTGCCTGTTTCCCTCTCACACCCGCTGCACAGACTGACACCCACGCAGATGGGCATCACCTCCTCCTCCTCCAAGCACCACTCATCCAGCATTCCCCCCGACACTGAGCATGGATTTGTCAAGAACAAGTTATGTCAAAAGAGCCTGATAGCTTTCTTAAACAGGGTCACAACCTTTGTGGACAGGAGACTGGGAAGCAGAACATATGGTAGAGCTTGATTTAATAAAGGCATGTGATACTGCCTTGCATCATTTTCTCATAAACAAACTATGGAAATACTATTCAGATGGAGCTACTATGAAGTATGTGCATAACTAATTGGACAACCATTCCCAGAGAGTAGTTATAAAGGGTTCCCAGTCATTCTGAAATGGCAAAACAAGAGGAGTTCCTCAGGGTTCAGTTCTGGTTCTGTTCAATATCTTCATCAATAATTTAGATAATTGAAAGAGATATCTCCCCCAAGCATTGAGAGCTAGATGGATATTTCAAAGGAGGAAGTAGAAAAAGCAGTGAAACGACTAAAGAACTACAAGACCCCTGGAAATGATAAAATCACGGGAGAGATGATCAAATATGGCGAAGAAAGCATGATTCAGGAAATACACAGACAGCATGGAAAGAAGGGAAGGCACCTAAGGAATGGACAAGATCTGTGCTAGTGACAATACCCAAGAAAGGAAGTACATTGGAGTGCAAGAACTACAGAACGATTGCCCTAACGAGTCATCAAGGTAAGGTGCTGATGAAGATACTGACTGAGAGATTAATATCACAGATAGAAGAACATATAGCAGATGAGCAAGCAGGGTTCAGAAAAGATAGAAGTACCATACAGCAGATATTGGCACAAAGACTGATAGTGAAGAAAGCGAGACGAAAGAACAAAAACGTATACACTTGCTTCATTGATTTTCAGAAGGCATTTGACAGTATAAATCAGAAAGTGACTAGGGCGGTGTTGGAGTCATACGGAGCGGATAGCAGACTAATACAGTTGTTGAATGATATCAGTGATAATGCAGAGGCAGTGGTGAGAACATGCGGGGAGTAGGAAGTTGGTTTAAAACAAGTAGAGGTACGAGACAAGGAGATCCAATATTGCCGAGTATCTTCATTGCACATCTGGAGAGAGTGATGGACAAGATCAAGGAACAGGTGGAAGGGGTATCTGTGCATGGGAAAAGAATTTACAACTTGAAGTTCGCGGATGATATAGTTATCATTGAGGAAGATGAGGAGAAGCTACCGAAAATGGTGCGGGTGTTAAATGAAGAAGGGAAGTGGTACAGAGTGATTATGAACATCAATAAAACAAAAACAATGGTATTTGGAGATAAGGAAATACGAAGGAAGATCAGTGTGGATGTAATATAGAAAATGTAGAGAAGTTCACATATCTGGGAAAGTGACATAACGTATTATCTAGACTGCAAGAAGGAAATAGCAACTAGAATAGTGAAAGCAACAGCGAGTTTGAAGGTGATGCATAAGATCTGGAAAAGCAAAGCAATTAGCTTAAGAATGAAGCTGGGCATCTTGAAAACATGTTTATTCAGCAGCATGTTGTATGGATGTGAGACATGGGTGATAACAAAAGATTCAAAAAGAAGAATATTGGCGTTCGAAAGGAGTTGTTATAGAAAGATTCTGCGAATAGGATGGATGCAGAAGGTCAACAATGAGGAATTATATAGGAAGATACAGTCAAAAGAGAACCTGCTGCTGAAGGTTATAAAACAGAAGGTACAACTATTTGGACATATTTGCAGAATGAACAACGAACGAAAAATCAAGACCCTAGTATTTGGCATAATGGATGGTTTGAATAGGAGAGGTAGACCCCACAGAGAATAGATAGATGATGTAGTAGATTGGTGTGGTGCTAGTCTACAGAAACTAAGCCACTCTGCTCTGGATAGGGAAAGATGGAAGCAGCACTTCATCAAGCTAATTCTCCCCCGTGGCCACTTCAAAGTGTTAAACTTCAAAGTGCTAGCTCATGTGTAGCTACGGCTCACCCGCCAGTACTTGGAAGTGCCTGGGCAATTTCAAAGTCCTTTTACGCCTAAAAATTTTGAGGCATAAAGGACTTCGAAGTACTGGTGGGTGAGCCGCAGCCACATGCGAGCCAGCACTTCAAAGCTTAACACTTTGAAGTTGCCACAGGGGAGAATTAGCTTAATAAAGTGCTGCATGTGCAGCACAGCACTTCATTGATGATCTCACAACACCCTCCTTACCATCCTCCTTTCGAAGTAGGTAGCTAGTGTAGAAAAGCCCTATGGGAGGGAAGAGCAAATATCACTCTGGGGCTGTGGCCACACTTGGCCAAAACTTCAAAATGGCCACACAAATGGCCATTTTGAAGATTACTAATGATGTGCTGAATTGATTATTCAGTGCCTCATTATCATTAAGATGGTTCTGGCCACGGCGTTTCGAAAACGTCACTTTCGAACGCTCGCAGCTCAGTGTGGCTCCATAGAGGTCCTTTTTGAAAGGACACTGAACCTTTCGAAATCCCCTTATTCCCTTCCACTGAGAGGAATAAGGGGATTTCAAAAGGTGTGGGGTCCTTTTGAAAAGGACCTCCTTGTAACCACACTGAGCCATGAGCATTCAAAAGTGGTGCTTTTGAAGCGCTGCAGCCGGAAGCATCCTAATGCTGATGAGGCACAGAATATTTAATTCAGCGCCTCATTAGTAATCTTCAAAATGGACATTTGCATGGCCATTTCGAAGATTTGGCCAAGTGTGGTTACAGCCTGGGATGCATTAGCACGAGAGCTGTAAGCAAATTTTGAGAAGTAATTCTTCCACCATACACCAAACTGATTAGGCCTTAATTGGAGTAGATTGTCCAATTCTGGATACCACATTTCAGTCAAGAAACAAAAATGATTAAATGTCTAGAAAACATGATCTATGAGGGAAGACTAGGAAAAAAGAAACACAACAAAACAAACCTTGGTTTGTTTTGGCTGGAAAAGAGAATACTGACATCATAACAGCTTTGAAGTATTTGAAAGGTTGTTACAAGCAGGAGGGAGAAAAATATTCTACTTAATCTCTGAGGGTAGGATAAAAAAAACAATGGACCTAAAACCCCATAACTTCCTATCAGAGCCGCTAAACACTGGAATAAATTATCTAGATAGTTTGTGGAATCTCCATCACTGGAAATTTTTAAGAGCAGGTTCAAAGGGGTGGTCTAGATGGGCCTTGGTCCTACCATGAGTGGAGAGTCCTGGACTTGATAACCTCTCGCGGATCATCTTATTCCTATGATTCTATCATTCTCAGGGGAAGTGTCTCCTATCACTGCCCACTGGACTCCTGGTGTGACCACTAGCAGATGACTCCACCATCTTTACTTATGTCCATATGGAGGACAGTTGGTCATGCCCCCTCACAGTTGGGCCTCATTTATAATTCCTGATTTAATACCTTGTAATGGCACTCATCCAGCATTAGGCTGCCCCCATTCTCAATGCATCACCTGATGGTCCTTGTGGAATCCTTACAGGAATTCTGGCTGGCCTAGCATAGGCAGAGACACACCTTTTCATTGGAACAGAGGTGGTGGGATGTGGGGAATGTTAATGCCCCTTCATGTCAGAAAAGGCACACATTTAAAGGAAGGTCAGTTGGAAGAAGAGGGTAGAGTAACCGAGCAGTTGGAGCCAGAGATCTTAGGTTGGATAACTAGTCCATCTGCAAATAACAAGCAGTCCAATAGCACCTTAGAGACTAACACACGTTAGTTCATGAGCTTTTATGAGCAAAACCCACTTCTGCAGAGGGTGTAAGAAGAACTGGGATGAATTCTGGGTCCCAATGATCACCTGTCCTGGGGTATCCTCATTCAATCCTGTATCCAGTTCCTTTTTGGGAGATGTATCATGATTTTTGCTTCTTCTACACCCAGGAGAAAAAGAGGAGGCCAAAAAAGAGCATCACTTGCCCTTTGGCAGAGGACAATATCCCTCTCAAGGACCCCTGTGGATGCACAGATGGGTTAGGGCTTTGTATATTGGCTTCTTCTTCCTGAATCCAACTGATGCCAATGCCTGTGAGACTAACTTCCTACAGTCAATGCAGCTGACTGGGACTGGCTAAAACACCCTCTCACTCTACCAGGGTTTTCTGCAGCCATCTATCTGATATCCTCCAACTAATCTCCAGGCATCAACATTTTGAACTTGGAGTTCTAACCTTATTTCTATGGCATTCACTGTCTAATCTCATTGCTGTCTGGGCTAAGTCCTTAGGTGGGAGGGAACTCCCCTGTTGTGCTGAAGCAAGAGGGAGACATAGGTACTGATCTACATGGTGTGAATCAGCCTGCAGCTATTCTTCTGGGTCCTCCTCCTAACCAATTTATTAACTTCACGTCTGTTCTTTCTTTTCCATGCACCTCCTCACTTGTATACATGCAGCTGTGATCAGACAAAGTCACTGGATTACCTTTTGAACCTTACCCAGCTCAGACCAAGAGATCCATTCATCATAGCAGGACAAAGCCGGACAGAAGGATACTCTGCAATTCTGGGGCTTGTTGCAAACATCTGGTCACATCTACGGACAGAGTTCCTCTTGGCAATACCACTGACACTCTAGATGCCTTTGATAAATGGTGGCTTCACTCTGGAGTTCTCTTCTCAGTGTCTTATTCTGGTTCCCCCATTTTTTTAACTTTGGACCTCACTCCCACTCCTCTTTTCTCCTTGTCTCTAGAATTCAACTGTAGCCTGGTCTACGTGGGTGGGCCTAGGCTAACCTGCCCCGTCCCAGTCCTGCAAGCAGCACACTTCTGAGGAAAGAGGAGAGGAAAGTGTCCCTTAGACAACAGTCTACTTCATTACCTAACCCTCATTTATTCACAGACTATGTCCATCCTGTGTAGTGAGGCAGGAATCCTGTGGAAAAATTATTTGTGATCATGTAATCACTGGCAATCATACTTCATGTGTAGAAGAGGTCTTAATTAAGGTTGTATGGGTAGGAAATGTTATAATTTAGGCTAACTTTTGAGTACTTGTCTTTGTGACCATTATGTTGGTTTATAATAGTTTTTGGTGTGTAACTTCCTAGGGTTAAAAAAAATCAAATAAATCCCAGCATGTAGTACCCAACCAACACAAGTACGGGTCGTTAACAGGGCTGAAACCTGAAGAACCATTGTACAGACTTCTGCCTCTTGAGCAAATAGAGTACCTGACAGCAGCAGTAGGGTGACATCCTCTAGGTAATACAGCACTAGAAGGGAATGAGACACTTTGACAATCAGGCTTTGTGATGGGGTGAGGGAGGGAGGGAGGGCAAAGGGAGCAGTTTCACAGTGTCCCTTTGAAACGCTGCACAGGGCTTTTCCACATGGCTCAGGGGATGGAGGGAGCCCCAGCACCATTGTCTGAGTGGTGCTAAGTGCTGACATACCTTGGACCCAGATCTTCTGCACTCAACTTCGTCCCTTCAAGACGTGCAAAGCCTGGCCCCTCTCACCTTGCCACAGGGCCCTTGGCTTTCAGCGCTGCTGCTACCAGTGCATTTCACTGATATTTGCTGCCAGCAGAGCAATGGTGAAAGACAATCAGGGACATTAAGTTCCCTTCCAGACTCTGCTTATAAGGGTGACTGAGTGGATACAGACCCATCTAATCATTCTTCCTAAACCCGGTCCCTTCAGCCTTGCCCCTCCAACCTGTCTTCCTTTCAGTCCTCTCCCTTCCTTACCACAGGCCAAGTCACATTCTCCTTAACTACACACTGCTAATTGTCACTCCACAGACTTACCGTACAAGTCCTAGCCTCCTTCCCCGAGCAGTCTCAGTTTCCATATATGATAGCCTATGCCAGAACCATACCCACATTGCATAGGCTGATATAAACAGGCCATTAGAAAGGCCACAGAAAGTTTGGGCCGAGGGTCCGCGTTACAGATATTGCATTTACACAGAGCAGTGTTCCCAACATCCTGCAGATGTGATATAGTTGTGTATTTTTCTTTAATATTGTTTCCTCAGGCATTCAACTGTATAAACAAATATTTATTTACATTTTTATTTTGATTAATTTAGTATCAGGATTACAATTTTCAGATTTTTCTTCCTAGTGCAAATGCAAATAGAAGCTTTTATCTAATATACTACATTTTAAACATAAAAACCAATAAATGCTGTTTTATGGAAGCAACATTATATGACAAAGGTATGAGAATCTGGAGTTTATTATTCCCCATGTGTTTATCTAACATTGTGTGTGTAGGACATACTTAAAGAAGGACCTCTGCACATACACAGACCTTAATGCCAGCAACAGGGCTCCATCAACATGGAACTCCATTGAAGCAAACATTATAGTACCTGTGTAAGCAGAAGGGCCTGTTCAACTAGTTCTTCTTCTAGGAATAGTGTTCATAAGCAGGAATAAGATTTTCAACTTTTTGACTTACAAGCAAAAGAGTATATTAAGTGCAACTAAAAGAATTTTTTTAGATAATGAATAACATCATAAAGAACCTGCCTCTGTATGGTTTTATCAGGTGTAAACATCATTTATTTAAAAGGCTAATTATTCTGTTTTTTAGTTCCAAGGTTTCCTCTCCTTCTGCCCATTTATATTCTCATAGCTCAAGAGCCAACTTTGAAAAGGAAACCAGAAAAAATTAACAATTTACCAGTTCAGTGTTCTGTGTCTGAATTGTAGATCAGCAGATGTTGAAGATAACAGAATTTCAAAGTCAAATTCAAGAGTAAAGATTAAAGTGGTCAGCACCAGGGAAAAGCTTTCTTTGTACCATTATGCCAAAAACTGGCTCTTGCTGCATCAACAGGCATCTTCTGGGAGCAAGGTTCCATATAAACTAGTGAATTATAATTTCAGTTCCTACTGTTCCTCTGTAACGGTTGCTTGTATTTAACAAATATATCAATATAAAATAAAATAGGTAAGCTGGCATTTGGACCTTAATTCTTTATAACCTCACCTGGGCTTTTTGATTCTTTACTTTCCTCCATAGATTGATATGTACAAATAAAATTGTGACCTAAATATGGGCCTAGTCCTCAAACGGCATATATAGCCCAGTGACTTAATTACATACCCAGTGAGATATTTCTCTATGGCTGCATCAACACAGCCCCATACCTTCCAGAAGAGGCAAGGTAATGACAAAAGGGGGATATTCAAATGAAGCATGGATTTAAATATCTCATGCCTTATTTGCATAGTCCCACAAGATTTCGCTTCCGGAAGAGCTCCTTCCAGGAGCTACAGAGCTGTGTAGATGGGGGTCTTCCGGAATGAGCCCTGACTTCTGAAAGCCCCCTTATTCCTGAAACGTTTGAGGAATAAGGGGGCTTTTGGATAGGGGGATTCCTTCCAGAAGGGAGGGGGCTGTGTAGATGCAGCTAGTATGTCTTTTTATATCAAATATTACCACAAACAGCAAACTGTGACAAAATAAAATCACTAGAAACGCAGTAACAAACAAATGCCCCCGCAAATGAAATATCATAGTACTATAGAGCAGGCAATGCTTACCAAAAACTTGGAGGAATGTCTGCTTTTTATCATTTCCTGCTTTATTTTTTGCTGCACAAACATAAGGACCTGCATCAATATTTCTGATATCTCTGATTGTTAATTCTGTATTGCTTCCTCTCAATATATATTTTTCATTTTCATCAATAAGCTTGCCATTCCTGAAGAAAAAGAGGGATTTATAATCACACAGAGTATCTCAAAATCTGAAAAACCACATTCAGATTTTTGAACATAAGAACATATAAGAACTTAAGAACAACAATACTGTGTCAAACCAAAGGTCCGCTTAGCCCAGTAGCCTGTCTTCTGACAGTAGCCAATGACGGATACCCCAGGGGGAGTGAACAGACCAGGTATCCTTCAGTGATCCCTCTCCTGTCATCCATTTCCAGCCTCTGACAAACAGAGGCTACGGACACCATTCCTACCCATTCTAGCTAATAAGTATTAATACACCTAACCTCCAGGCATTTATTTAGTTCTTTTTATGAGCCCTAAAAGAAGTTCCACAGGCTGAATGCCGTGCTGTGTGAAGGGAAAAATAAAAAAGAAAACAAAAACAAAAATCTTCCTTTTGTTTGTCTCCTACCTATTATTTTCATTTAGTGCCCCACCCCCACCCCAGTTCTTATTTTATGGGCACATTTAAACAACTTTTCTTCATTCACTTTCTCCATAAGTTCTTCACTTTTGCTTCCTCTGATTCAGAAGCAGCCATAACTTCAAAGTTATTTCCCCTGGAGGACACAGCTATTTTGCTACACAGAAAAATGTGTGGTGGAAGTTGGCATTGTATTTGGAACGCAGCTGATTTCACTCTTGTGTAAATTGTTTCAGTGGATAATTGGGTGTCTTAATAAATGCATCCTAATTCCGGACATAAGGGAATCATTTTGGATCACATTTTGATGTTCAGAACTCTTTGCCATATGATTTTTATTACCATGTTCTAAAATGCAAATTAATTAGGAACAGTACAATATTTTCATTCCAATAATTTGTAATATTGATTTAATGCCACTACTATTCACATCAGTGCAATAATTTATAAAAATGGGTTCATACTACCACACATAGCACATTGGCACATAAACAACTTGTCTCTCTCTCTCTCTATTTCTTTCCCCCCTCAGCTGTTGTTGGCTAGCCACAATTCAGTAAACAAACAAACCTCCAGACACTGGGATATGTGCAGTCCAGATGGTTTAGAAATAACAAAACCTGTGAATACACTGATGACTGAGCAGTACTTGACCAACTCACATTTGCACCCTGGCATACACATAATTATGTTGTGCAGTTTTTCTACTCAAATGTAATCCTAACTTTGTTTCTTTTCACTCTGCCATATTTGCTCTAAGCTTCCTTTGACCTGTTTTTCTGTTGCTCAGTCATGTACCTTCTTTACATAATAAACAAACAAACAAATAGCTAAAAGTTCCCTGATTATCATGTGTGGAGTTCTTTCTGACTTCAAGGGCATTGAGGATCGATTCTGGCAAACTTTTGGGTGCCTTCTATGATTTAGGCACCTAAATTTGAAAATGAGGGCTATGGCAATTTTTTGCATGTTTCTAAGAATTTCATGGTGATAATCATATTTATTACAACACAACTTAAAATAATTCCAAACTGATCTTATTTTGAGCAGGAATACAGATCCCTTTCAGGGAAGATTAATTTGTAGTAACAGCACATCATTGGTTGGATTTTTTTGTCTCCCATTTTAATAACAAAGTTAAAACTGAATGTTAATCCATTGATGCTTTCATTTATATAAACTTGATGGTGACATTCATTCATTTCCTTTTCAATTTGTGTTACTTTATTTACTGAATTATAACAGACTTCATTCTGCATTTATATTGTCCAACACCATTTCCCAAGATTTCCATAGGACACACAGGAAGTATATGAGGTTAAGAAAATAAAAATGGTGACCAAAATATCCCTTTTCATGAACATGTCCTATATCCAGGATAATTTGTATGTACCAATTGGGATATCCAGGGATATGCAGGGAATGGAACAGATTTAAATTTATGATCATATACGAAAACAAACAAATACATGTAACACATTAGTAGATTATTTCCTTCACTGGTATATTCTAAATTCTCTCACTAAAGATAAAAGTTTTGATCCTGCAATTAGCTGCATTGATTTTGATTGAGATTACTCACACAAATATTGCTTGCCTGATCAGACCACACTTTTCTTACAATTTTGAGAAGTTTAATTTTTTTTGATTATTTACTTGCTTATTCTGGTTTTTATACTACAGGTTGCATCTTTCTAGTCTGGCACTCTCTGGTCTGACAACATCCATGGTCCAGCATGATTTTAGTTGGCTGGATGTCCATTTATCCAGGCCATGGCCAAGTTTTCCAGCTCCAGTCCTGGCTCTCAATGTTCTGTGCTGTTGTTTAGCTCTATTTTACCCCTAAATATCTTTCTAAGAGCCCAATAAGCAGTGGAAGTGTTGGTAATGCTCCTAGACAATATTGTCCTCCTGTGGTTTGGCAAATTCTCTGGTTCAGCATCATTCAGTTCTCAAGGGTGACAGACTACAAAGGTTCAACCTGTAATGTAACTCCACCAACTTCAGTGGAGGTACTCTAGATTTACACTTGTGGAACTGAAGAATCAATCCTTCCTAGCAATTAATCTTAACTAGGTACATTCAAATATTAAATAAAGCACCAATTCTCCTTGTAAATCTTTCTTTTGATATATCTTCCAAGACTAAAATAAGTAATTTTCTGGATTGGTAGGGAAACAATGACACATTAGCTCAGTTCACTTTATTTTAAATAATACAACCCAGAATGCTCCTGAACATAAAATAATGTTTATACTACCATATAATCAAAGATGAAATAGTTGATATAGGCAAATGATCAATAAATTAAAACAATGTTCCATACAGAGAAGGATTTGGGTTCAATCACAAAGCTCCTGGCTTGGTGAGCATTTTGATTATTGAGTCAAACACCCCAAAGAAACCTTACAAAAGGCATAAATATTATTGGTACAAGGTTAGTCCAGCTGTAGCTCAACTGATCCCAATGTTGGAGCACCTGTTTTTGCCTGTATTTGACCCTTAAGTGCAACAGAGTGGGGGAAACTGAACAGAAAACCCCAGGGGATAAATTGAAAAATGAATTTTAACTTGGCTGATATCTGTCTCTAGTCAAATGAAAGGAAGGAAGAATTGTACCACAATAAACCTAAATCTTTCCATCCTTACCAAAGAAAAAGCCCCACTGAAGTCAATGAGAGTATCATCTGTGTCAGGATAAGGTCATAAAAATAGAAAAAAAGACATAAGTAATTTAAAACATAAAACAATGAAATAGGACCAAACAGGATAACACAACATTGTAGCTCCACACCTGAACAAAATCTGTGGAACTCAAAATTTGTCTCTTTCACCAAGGGAATTTGTTCAGTAAAATACATTATTTTAGCTACCTCATGTTTACAACATCAATGAAGCAGTAATACTGAGGAAAAAAAAAGTGTCTTAAATTCCAAATACAAATGTATAGACCAATCTTTTGAAAAAAGCATCCTCATGTTTACTACAAGTATCAACATTCTGGCGGAATAAAATTTCAAATACCTTCTCAGGAATTTTTTTTTAAAAAAAGGTAAATATCTTGAACTTTTTTTTTCTCAGTACAGTCTAATATGCTTTGTTAATTTTGAAAGAACTTGGGCTATCATGAAGTTCTTAAAATTAGAGCTTTGTGAATGATGGGTTTTGTTTTTTTGTTTTTAGCTCACTGGAAATTCCTGAAACAGAATAAATAATTTTGGGGCAACCTGAAAATGTGTTTGTAAATGTACGGCTAATTGAAAATCAATTAAAAAATCAATATGTCTTGTTTAATTAAAATAAAAATCTTGTTCATGTTTAGCATTTTTTTCATTTTCATCAAAAATCCTAAATATTTCAAAGCAAAGTTGATTTGAATCAAGAAATCAAAGTGTTTCATTCTGAAAATATCAAAATGAATGATTCTGATTTTTCCCAATTAAAAAGAAAATTAATCAGAACAATGTGGGTGAGAACATGAATTTGTGAACTATTTTGGCCATCAAATATGGAATTTTTTGTTGAAAAAAAATTCTGTAGCCGGGTCCCCAGGGCAGGGGGGTGGTCTAGTGGTTAGGTCCCTGTTTTAACTGAGAACCCAGGATGTAGGACTTCCAGCCACTTACAAACGTCTATTTCTTCAGTTTGGGGCCTGGGCCTGAGAGTCCACTTTCCCCTTCTTCAAAGGGGTTTTCCACCATATTCTCCCCCATGGTGCTGCGGGAGGGCTGGAGGCTTGCATCCTCTTGAAGCTGACCCAGCAGTCAGCTCTGGCATAGGTCCTGCAGACAGCAAAACCATCTCCTGCCTCTTTGCTGTGCAGCCCCTAAGTGACCCAGGTTCCCTCCTTTTATCATCCCTCCAGGCCTGGCATGGGCTGTAGGTGAAATAGGGTGGTGCTGATTGGGCAAACAGGCCTTGTTTCACCACTGCACTGCTATGCTCTCCTCTCACTCCCTCACAAATTCAGTTGAAAATTTTTGCCAGCTCTAAAATCATTGTGAGATTGTCAGGATGAGAACAAGGAGAAAAATATCAGATTTTGAGCTGTAACAGTTCAAAACTAAGGTGTCAGTGACAAGGAAACCAAGTAATTAATACCAGTGAAATCAGAAATGGAACCAGCCAAGTGAATTAGGAATAACTCGTAGAATCATGTTTGCACAATCCAATGAGGAGATAGTTGAAGTCCCACCCTTTTTTATTATTTGTTTTTAGTAGTGTCTATGTGCTGGCACCAAGACCAAAGACACATTGTAATCTCACATAGTCAAAGACAGTCCCACTGCCCTGCAGGGCATATACTCTAAACAGGCCAGACAAAGGGCAGAAAGAGAAAGAGAAGTGAATTGACTTCCCTAAAGTCTCATAAGCTGGCTATTTGAAAGACTGTCTATTTGCTTTCAGGAAGGGGTTTTTGAAGTCATGGAGGTCCTTTAGAAAGGCTCCCTCTCCCACCCCCAGTCAACATGGGCAGTGACATTCCGAAAGTGGCATTTTCTAAAAGGAGGAGGCATGTGTAGACACAGCTATGATTTACAACAATGGCAGTGAGGAATAGAATTCACGTCTGCCAGTTCACAAGGCTCTATCTCATTCATTACACCACTAAGTAAGTCATCTAGAGGCATTGGGAGGTTTACAACAAACATTTTCCTTTAGAGATGGTTATTACTCAATCTGAGGGAAGATCTAGTTCACCAGCATCTGATCCACAGATGATTTGCAGGTATAAGGTGTTCTATTTGCATTCTTTATTATGGTGCTTTCAAATTAAAATATGTAGTACAGATGAAGACACTGAGGACTGACAACTGTAAACATAAAGCTCTCCCAATACAAGATGACTCCATCCCCACTTTTCATCTTTAAAATGTAAAAGAACACGTTGAATTGTCTTTTTTGCAGTGAGGCAAATTATGCAATCCAGTTTTTGAGAAATCTAGACAATTCTGCCCAGCTGGAAGCTATCGCTTATAACCTGAACTCAAACAGACATGAAGTTCCCCCCAAACTGTGAAACTTTTGTTTGTGAATTCCACATCACTACTTCAAATAATTTGAGTTCTCCATAACTGATTTTATTTTTGTTTCATCTGATAGAAACTGAATTCTCTTTTATGGTAGTGTGTGGGATGACAATCACACTTATTTGCACCTTCTGCAGTCCAAATGAATCAGACAAAGTTAGCACACCATTTCATAGTCTCATAGACTCATAGAAAATTAGAGTTGGAAGAGAACTCAGTTCATCTCCACCCTCTTGTTCAAACCGGACTGTAACAAGGTTGCACTCACCTCTCACAAGTACCCCCTGGCCAAGTGCATGTGCCTGCACTGTATCTGTGTTTAGAGGTCTTTGGTGACTCAGCCAAACAGTCTATACGCAAGATAAAACAAACCCTTTCATGGGGTACAAGTCCACAAGTGTTTCACTCTGTGCCCTCTGTAATGTCTCTCAAGTTGTTCCCACTCTGGAGTAGAGTGTTGCTCCAGGGCTTCTTCCCTGGAGTCGGTGTCTTTGACTTGGCAGGTAATTCTAGCCCCAGTCCTTCATTTCAGTCAGTATGGTCCAATTCCCCTCTCTGGGATGCCTCAATATACAGGCCACTTCCACCTAGTGACTAAGGGAAGGATGGGGGGACCCTGTCTTGCCCCCTACTCTGGGTCCCAGCCCAGGGACCCTGTAGATAGCAGTTGTCTACTGTGCCTGTTTCACTGTTGATTTAATTTCCTGTGATGCATGTGATCCTGTGCCTGGTATCAAAACCCTTTAAGGACAGAAATTATACTACCTTCCAGGGCAACCCATTCTAGTGTTTCACCACCCTGCTAGTGAAATAGGGTTTTTATTCCCCTAATATCCAAACTGCCCATCCACCCCCACTCCTCACAACTTGAGGCCACTGCTTCTTGTTCTGTTGTCAGCCACCACTGAGAATAGCCTGTCTCCTTCCTCTTTAGAACCTCCCTCCAGGTAGGTGAAAGCAGCTATGAAAACCCTCCTCATTCTTCTCTTCTGTAGGACTAAATAAGCCTTGTTCCTTCAGCCCCTCCTCAAAAGTCATACACCCCAGGACCCGATCATTTTCATTGCCCTCTGCTGGACTTCCTCCATCTGGCCACATCCTTCCTGTGGTGAGGGTCCCAAAACTGGATACAATACTCCAGATGTGGCCTCAAAAATGCAGAAAAGAGAATAATCATTCTGTCTATTTGCTGGCAATGCTCCCACTAATGTGGCCCAATACGCCATCAGCTTTCTTGGTGAAAAGGCACTGCTGATTCACATCCAGCTTCTTACCCACTGTTACCCCCAGGTCCTTTTCTACAGAACTGTTGCATAGCCAGTTGGTCACCAGCCTCTAGCAATACATGGGATTCTGCCATACAAAAGACACAATTCTGCACTTCTTCTTGAACTTCAAGAGATTCTATCTGCCCAATCTTCAAATTTGTCTAGTTCACTCTGGACCCAAACCCTACCCTCCAGTGTATCTACCTCTTCCGCAAGATAAGTATCACCTGCAAACTTGCTGAGAGTGCAAACCAGCCCATCAGCCGCATCATTAATAAAGATGTTGAACAAAACAGGCTTCAGGACAGACCCTTGGGACACTCCATTTGATAAAAGCTACCAACTATCCTGTTAGCCAAGGGAAACCAATCCCTGTCTAATGTGAATGTAACATAATCCCTAGAAGATCAGATGACTCAAATCAGCTTAAGATCAATATTCTTTTTTATTGTATCAATGTACAATACAATACTGTTCCTCTGTAATGGACAAATCTATAGAATTCTATTTGAATTTTATATTATTTTAGTCAGATGTTTATGGTGTTGGAGTTTAAAAATTTTGTGAAGAAATTCAGAAATGAATCTGTTGCCTCTTTAAATTCCTTTAATGTGGGGCAGATTAAAATATAAATTAGACAATTTCTAATTTATTTTTCTTGATGATAACCACAGTTTGATCAAATGTGCTATTCAAACTGATTTAGTAATGCCTTGTAAATACCACAAGTTCATTTTAGCATTATGCAAACTCATAACACATTTCAAATCTTTCTGATACACAACTCTAAACTGAACTTACCTGTACCAGCTGATTTCAGGTTCAGGAGAACCAGTGGCTCTACAGAATAAAGTAACTGCCTCTCCCCGATCTGCCGTGGCATTAAAGGACTTCTGAAGCAAAGTAATTGTTGGAGGAACTGAAGGAAATATTAAGAAAAAAATGAGGTAAAATAATAGAGAAATATAAAGTTTCAGTTGATTCTGCAGAACCTTTCAACAGCACAATCCTGATTAAGCATTCAAATTACAAAAACAAAATGGTTAGCCTTTAGTATCAGATACCACAGTTTGCATTGATTTCAGACAATCTTAACCATGCTTATTTAATGCTAATGTTATCAAAACAAGTGTGTATTGTTTCTTTTGAATTAATCTAACAATAACATGAATATAAGAATCTTTTTTATCCTGATATGTTTCATGAAATAAGATTTATACACGGCTGAAGGACATAGCTACTGTGTGCATGTCAGTACAGAGATACTGGTAAGTGTTAATTAAACTACCTGAGATGAAGAATGTCTCTCTTTTCTCCTTTTACGCCTCATGCAGCTTACAGGTGTGAGACATGAGACAGCATTTTCAATTAGGTGTCAAACCATAGTGTTCATCCTGATTAAACATACTTATTTTTTCTGAACAAACTTCAATATATTTTCTGAATCTGGATATCATCAGTTTAAAATGATGCATTGTGATAGAATTCTGTATATACAATCCATATTTGTGATACTGCATTTCCAAAAATTCTAAGAAATGACTGTGTCCTGAAAATTTCATATTCTGCATTTTTTACATGATGGTGTTATTACTGAAACAATAATAACTTGGACTGAACACATCCCCAGTATTCATAATAAAAAAGACACTTCAAGAAACAATAAAAGAGAAGATATAATTTAATATCTCCACTCACTATATTAATTTTACAAATTTACAGGAATGGTCTTAAGATGGATAGTATGAAAATCAGATTCATACTCAAAATGAATTAAATATCTATTCTATTATTACAGAAGGCATATTTAGACATCTCTGATAGGTAATCCAAAGTGCCAAATCTTCTGCAGCTCGGCAGATTTGAAATCCGATGTGTTCTTGCCTTGTACTGTACCAAGTGAGAAGTTCAAGGACTTTGACCTGGATTTTCTGACCCCAAAATGACTTTGCTCTGCTGCCCATATTCTACCTGCACTGGATGTCCGTCTTTCAGAGTAAGGGAAGGAAGAAACAAACGAAGGTGTGTTGGAGGAGAGAAGAACAAGTTTCCACCAAGCCCAATTGTATACTGGCAAAGACATCCTGTCAGCAGGATAATTTACAGCTGTCCCTGTCTAGCTTTATCTTATGTAATGGCTATTGGGAGAGGATTATGGAACCACAAATAGCTCTCTATCAGTTTACTCCCTCCACTGTAGCAAAGTATTGCTTGGCTGCAGGAGAGAATCAAGCTGTTGATTTAACTTATAAAGACTCTCTGTGGTAATTGCAGCAATTTCTTATATGGCAAAATATTGTGAAAATGTGAACTTGTAGCTCTTTGTGATATACTCAAGCTCCTGACCCTGAGAAGGAACCAATTTCTAGTGACCATCCAGCTCTCTGTGGACCAGCAACTCAATTGACGACAAACTCCACTAAAGATAAGAATTTCAGGATAATGGGCTTAATTCAGGAAATTGCTTAAACATTTAAAATGTTCAAAAAGAGAATAATGAAATAATTTCATTCTAGGACTAACTCTTCTTTGGTGAGACCCAAGGCTTTGCAAATATTTGAGCTCCTCATCCATCTTGTATAATCTGTGATTTTATTGATGGTCCAGTCCTATTAGGTACAATTAGGACAAGATGGCAATGAAGATATGTAAAAAGAAGACAACAGTGAAGCTGCATATTTAAATAAGTCTGTTCATGTTCAACAGGCACTGCTAACAGAAAGATACAGCAGATGAAATCCTGAGCCCTCCCTAATATCAATGGAGATTCTGCTATGGACTACAGTAAAGCCAGGATTTCACGCAATACATTTTTATTCCTAGAAGTCAAAGACATTTGACAAAACACACATATTGAAAGGTGCCTGAACTTAAAAAAAATGGTAACACTTTCTCTTTTCAGATAAACACAGAATTATGTTTGTCCTGTTTCACATCATTCATTATAAAACAGCTGTAAAAAGGTCACTGTAAATTCTCATATAGCTAGAAGCTACAAATAGTTCATTGTCACTAACGGAAAAAGACATCTGAAAATTATATTTCAAAAGAAACTATACAATTAAAAGGCTTTTCAATTTATTACCACTCAAATTATTAACTGGAAACTAACATTTACATATCAGATTTTCTTTTGAAAAATGGTTTTACACTTATGTTTCTTGCCCTGGATTTTGTTATAACTGTTATAACTGTTCAGCTCTTAAAGGGTCCAGAATATGTGCATCTTTCCCTTGTCATCCATGAAAACTAGTAAGAGAGAATAATTTGTGGAAGAAAGATCATCAGGAAAAAACATACCTTAAATGTAGGCTTGGACAGATTAATTTCTAATTGTTTAATGTCGGTAAATATCAATTTACCCATACATATAAGAATCAATGGAAAATACTGCTATCACTAATAAACAAAATTACAGATAGAGAAAAGAAAAAAGGTGCTGCTTGAAAACTGAGAATCTTGCCTTAACATTTACCAAATAATGTAAAATTGGCTTTTTAGTAGAATTGGACCATGGACAATTTAGAAAGTGTTCAACTTTTGAATGTCAGCATCTACTGTCATTAATAATTGTTGTGTGATGATACACATCCCCACCAATAGTTTCCTATGACTGTAAAAACAAAAATCAGTAGCAACTGGGGAAAAAACACTTTTAACCCATAATTTCACACATCTGTGAAAATTTAAATTGATTAAAAACAAAAAAAGAATTTTTTAAAAAACATTGGTATTACCCTCTGAAATTATACTTAATGGTTGACGTTTTCCAGGCCTACATATAATTTCTTTCATCAACTTTATTCAGAACAAAATGTTGTCTACACCTGAGGGGTGGAGGGGAGAGCTGACAGAACTATAAGGCTCCTGAGGAAGGTAAGCCAGCGGCTAAGCTCTCCTGGAGGGGAAGGGCACTGGGGAGAAGGGGTGGGGCTGGAGCCTCACCTCCTCCTGCCATTCCTTCAGTGATATCCAGAGTGCACTGCCCGGGGTTCTGGTGGTGATTTTAAGGGCCAAGAGCCCTCAGCCCTTTTGACTCTCTGAACCCTGTAGCAACTGTCCTCATTAACCCATGCTGTCAGCATGTCTGCCTGTACTCCTGATACAAGTACTTATGGAATCATTGTCTGGTGCAAATTAGGTTTTGGGTGCTTTGTTTTGCTTTGTTTTTCTCCCTTAATTTCCACTTACATGTTTACCTTCGAAAATTCCATGATGGGTTTATTTTTGTGTTCAGCAGGACACAGCCTGAATATACACCCATCATCTGGCTTGCGTTATTGTGCCCAAAATCACTATATGGCTAATTTTGTGCCTTTTTTGACAATGAGATATAGCCACAAAGACCTATTTTATCATCCTATTGCTATTCCTTTGAAATGTAACCCTAACTGGCCTACTTTGATGTATATTTTATTCTGAAAATACTTGGAACTTGAGTTCAAAATTCAAGCCAGATAAGAGTTAAACAGAGGACAGTGTGGGGGGCCAGTTTGCACCAGAAAATGAATCCATGGGTGTGTCTACACTAGAACTAACTTCGAAGTTAACTTCTAAGTTAGGCACTACATCGAAGTAGCCAGCAGAGTCTATACACATTTTCCCTTAATTTGAGGTTAAGTTTGAAGTAGGGGGCCCAACTTCAAAGTCCTTACTCTATTCTCGGAAATGGAGTAGTGCCCGACTTCTAAGTTTAACTTTGAAGTAGAGTGTGTGTATACATTAGCCAAGGTAATTTGCTTAAAGGGCAATTCATCCCAAGACAATCAAATATGAGCTGAATAGATGTCGTGGGAGTGTGTATTCTTAGACAGACTAGATAGATAGATAGATAGATAGATAGATAGTAAAGGTAGGTTTGACTTCAAAACTAGAAAAGTAAACTAACTGAAGAGCAGAAAGTGATGTATAATCAAGAGGTCCCAGGAATTCTCATTAATCAGAAGTTCTAAATTGCAGCTTTGCTTTCAAGGACACCCAGATAAGTGAGAAATATCTCTGTATTCAGATTGAAATAAATTACCACTAAAATAGACTAACACTAACGTAAAGTAAAGTTTAGCACAGAATTGTGTTGACATAGCACACTGATGGGTGACAACCTAACATTGTAAACTACATATAACTATGTTCTAGCTTTTTCACACCCTGGCTCCAATGATACAGAACAAATGGCATTATATTAGGCCCACTTCTTCGTCCATTGAAGTTAAAAGGCCCATTGTCATTGACTTTAATTATAACAATATGAGACCTCACTGTCTTTCTGTACTAGTATTTATGTCATCTGTCAGTTGTCATTCAGTTGCCCTGTATCCCCATATGTGGTATTAGAATAATTCTGAGAAAGAAAAGAAAAAAAAAACAAAAAAACCCAAGGTCTAGGACACCAATCAATCAGATTGCACTATGCTTTGAAGGAACCTGTCCCTTTGTAAAGCAAAGTAAAATCAGATACTGATGTGCACATGTACATTTCAGATGTTCTGTTTTTAATACACGTCTGACAATGCACCTGTTCTGCAGAGAAGAACAGTCTGGAAAACAAGGCTTGCATCTTTAATCAAATATGTAAATATAATGACAGAAGATGGGAAGATGATAATGAAGATTTTGATTTCAGAGGGATAGCTACAATAATACTGTCTTCCTGGTCAAAGATATTTACTACAAGAACACTAAACCTTTCCATCCCTCAAAATACTGCATTATTTTTCTAAGAACTATTTTCTGAAATTAGATGGTCAAAGCGTGCAATAATAACATGTCCATAAGTTACACTTATTATTATAGCATATTTGTGACTGGACGTAGAAATATTGTATTCCGACAACAAGGAATGATCACAGTTGACCATTGATTATCTAGACAGATATGTTATAGAATATTTCTTCCATAAGCAAGTGAGCTGACTCTCACCCGTATGAAGAAATATTGTTGGGTTTCAATTCATTCCTTTATTTTATATTGCTATTTCCAACTATTCTACCCTTGAGTAAGGAAATGTTATGACAACAGACCTAACACTTGAATTTGTCTCCTTTAGGACTAAGATCTCTGTCTCCACTACCCACTAAAGGATGGGGGAGGAAAATGGTCTTTCAATAGATATACCACTTGTCCTACCCTCAAAGCAGAGTGAATCATCTCAACAATATAATAAATCAGAGCTATGGTGGCCTAATATTTATATTCTAGCACTGGATTATTTTTCCCCTTATGTCATAGAAACAAAAGAGCTGCATCTACACTAGCAGGTTATTTTGAAAGATTTTTTTGAAAGAAGGGGGATCTTTTGAAAGATCCAATGGAGCATCTACACACAAACATCATTCTTTCAAAAGTAAATTGAAAGAATGCAGTGCTCCTTTTGAAATTGTTCTTCCTTGCCCGTTTCAGGAAGAGTGCCCCTATTGAAAGCTTCTTTCAAAAGAAAACATGTGTAGATGCTCTGTAGGCCCTTTTTTTTTCTGATTTTTCTGATTTTTTGATCCCTGGCCCATTCTTTCAAGAGTGCAGGGGCTGTGTGGATGCTCTCTTTCGAAATAGCAGATGACTCTATTGATCTACTTTTTTGAGTGTGGACACATTCTTTTGAAGGAAGCTGTTCTGGAAGGGCTTCTTTTGAAATATCTCTGTTCCATAGATGCAGTCAACATATTTATTTATTTATTTTCAATTATGTAAAATGAATGAATGAAAGAAAGTCCTGTTCTGCTCTTCTCTTCATTTCCACATTCCATCCCACCTCCTGTTCTGCCCCCCTCCAAAAGAAAAAACAAAAGCAAAAAAAAAAAAAAAACCACGAACAACAGTCTTTAAGGCCTCAAATACTGATCAGGTAAATATCACTATTTTTTCCACAAAACTCAGTTGTGGCATGCCTTTATGCATAATTTTGATTGGTTTGTTGGGTGTTTTATTTATTTATATAAAGACATATGTATTGCAAAATAGTTATATTAAAGAAAAGAATTATTTATTTGAAATCTGAATATTCAAAATAATTTTGCATACTGAAGTTAATGACAACTGCAGGTGCTCAGCAACTGTGAAAATCAGGTTGTGCATTTATATGACTCAATATGGAATTTGGTGCCTTCTTTTAGGCATACAGGTTTGACCATTTGGGCCCAAACTGCTGTGTGTCTTTCGAACAACTCAAGGGATGACTTAATCCACTTTATTTTCCCATTTATTCTATAACTGCCAATCACCAGGCTCATCCTACATCTTACAGTGGATGTTCTAAATTACACTATCATGAATCATCCAGGTGGATAGAGATGACTTCTTCATAACCGTCATGGAAATCATGAAATGATCCTGTTATTCTGTATTAATGCTTCCTTGTGTTGCTCCAGGATCTGTAGGAATATGACACCCTCATACAATTGTCATTATTCTTGTCACTCATTTGTTCCTCCTTTACCTATCCTGAAATACTAATAAGCATATCAATCTTCTTGAATGCACAGAAGAATCTGAATGAAAAGTCTCTCCATAATATTCACTATGACACTTTGTAAAATAGTGTCTTTACTTGGTGCATTTGTTTATATTTGCAAGAGACAGAAGTCTGAAAGAATGATAAATGGAGGGCATAACTAATGTATCAGTTACAGATCTTAAAACAGAATATAACTTGGTTTGTAGGAGTTCGCATTTGCACTCTTGAAATGGTTGTGAGTGGGGACTTCATGTAGTGTATGAATGATAAGAATAGAGTCTTAAGAGCAATGGTGGTAACAATCCATGGAATTTCAAGGAATTGTGAAATGCCAATGAGATTGAGACAGAGATTATACTGTGTCCACGTGTCTTCAATCTAGTTATTGGGTTAGTCAGTAGGAGAAAGAAGACTGTGAAGACATAGAGAAAGCAAATGTATGCTGAACAACTTGACATTCTGGTTGACAGCAAAGAGAGGGACTGGTAAATATAGCATCAAAAATTACAATTTGAAGATAAATGAAACAAAAAACAAACAAATATGCAATGGAAGTAGAGACTGGAGAAGAAAAAAAGCATGGGAGAAAGGGGATAACAAGAAAGGATGTGGAAGACCAAAGATACACAGAAAGTCTTTGTCATGTTAAGAGAAAAGTACTAGAACAACATGACCAATAATCCTGTGCTATAGGCTATAAGGAACAGCAACAAAGGGTCCTGTGGCACCTTATAGACTAACAGAAAAGTTCTGAGCGTGAGCTTTTGTGAGCACAGACTCACTTCAGCAGATGCTGGTCCTGGAAATCTGCAGGGCCAGGTATAAATAAGCCAGAGCAAGGGTGGGGATAACAAGGTTAGCTCAGTCAGCAAGGGTGAGGCTTACCAGCAGTTGATCTGGAGGTGTGAACACCAAGGGAGGGGAAGCTGCTTTTGTATTTAGCCAGCCATTCACAGTCTTTGTTTAAGCCTGAGCCGAGGGCATCGAATTTGCAGATTAATCGAGGTCTATAACCCAAGCTGATATAAATTGGCAAAGCATCATTGATCTAATGAGGATCAGTGATTTACACATTCTGAAGCTCTGGTTCCTCTTCAGCAAAGGACAAAATCCTGAAGGAGACTGTTCCTAGAGAGATACTGAGATTCCTCAGATTTTAACAGAGTCAACATCAGCTCAGGATGTTCATTGCCTTGGAGGATTGGAACCACAGATATTTCAGTTCCATAAAATTCTAAAAGGGATGAAGGGCTAAACAATAGGATTTCTAAGATAAGTAGCAGTTGAATATTCAATAGCATACAAATCCTTACCCAAGGCTACCCCTGTGGTATTGCATAGGACTCACATATTTTTTAAGGTGTGCCATTTCCTGTAGGTTTACAATGGTCTGAAAAATGTACTGTCAGTTCTTGAAAGATACCCATTTCAAACCCCTACTGGTCCAAAAAGAGCTAGTTGTGTCCATAAAGGCTATATTGTATACAAAGCTAAAAATGAATCAATTAAAATAATATATTTAAAAATCACGATTGACTATTATTTCATTACCAATATACAGAAGCACTAAGCAGTGAATAATTAAAATTTAGAGGCCAGAAGGTTTGTTTTTCATCTAGAATGCCAAGCTGTGGTAGTTATAAATAAACAGGTACTGTGTTGTATGCAGAGCCATATCAATGCCTCACATTCACTTGCCCATCAAATACATGATCGGAGCCTTTATGCCAAACTAGCCATTTAACTCTTTCTCATTTATACATATGAACCCTCTCATCCCTAATTCATCTTCTGAACTTTCCTACCCATATGAGTCTCTCCAGTAGACCCCTTGCTCCAATGGCAAACACTACTGTTTGCCCTGCTCTGGTTACCTGTACAAAATCTTGTCCTTTGTGATTCCTATGAGTCAAACTCTGAATCCCCATCTTATTTATTCATCCATCCAGGAACCTCTATGGCCCACATCACCTTTTGTCATTTGCCAAATGCTACTGTTATCCCATTTCATAGACATATCTAGTCATAACCTGTTAGCTGCAGGGCTCTCTACTGTAGATTAGCACTTAGATTAGTCGAGAGAGACTGTTAAACATTCTGCAGAGAAAGAGAAAACAACAACAGCAAAAAGCAAAAACAAACAAAAATGCAGCTTCACTTTTGATATCAGACCCCACTTGTCCATCTTAGCATACATTTTTTTTAAATTTATAATCAACATCTACCTCCTTTTCTTACCGAAATGTAACTTTAAAGGGTTTTTTTCCAGGATCAGGAATATTAAAAATACTGTAATCTTTGACTTTTTTATTTAATCTGACTTAGTAACAGCATTACTGTCTCACAAGGAAAACGATCTTCGATGTATACAATACTTTTTCATCCCAAAAGGAATCCAAAGCACTTTCCCCTGTTATCCCTTCAGATACTGTACAACTAAAACTTATACACTTCCCTCGTGAAATTCATCAATGATTTAATAGAACTCAACAACACTGCAAGCATTTTGGACCATTACGTCCAGAAAAAAAATACTTTCCAGGTGAAATTGCAGAGGATATTTGGGTTGGTGGAATGTAATTGCTTCCCTGGGTCAATATTTCATTAGAAACACTTGATTTAACAACTCTCTTCTTAAGAAAAGCACAATGGCACCTTTAAAAGTACTCAGGGTCCAGCACCTAAGTTTTGCACCTCCCTATAAAAGGCAATTCTCTTAATACTATTGTAATTACTAATTCCACTTTGGGACATTGTTTATTATTGACCACATTCTTATGTGTCTATAATGAATTATGCTCTCCCACAAAGCTGAATTAAGTGATAATGGCATTGACTCTTGCAGATGAGTGCCATCTCCTGAATTACAATTTTAGAAACTGGCTTTTTTACCTATTCACAAGCGTTCTGGCACCTCCCTAGAACCAAGAATTCAATTGTCCATGGAGCCAATGGATGTGGAGGGCAAAAGTAGGATTTAGAAAACAAACAGGGGATTCCCACAGTGACAGGTTCAGAGGGACTCTATACAGGTGGAATGGAGAGATGTTGGAGGTGAAGATAAAAAAGCAGTCCAGTAGCACTTTAAAGATTAACAAAATCATTTATTAGGTGATGAGTTTTCGTGGGACAGACCCATTTCTTCCGATCATAGCCATACCAGAACAGACTCAACATTTAAGCCACAGAGAACCAAAAATAGTAATCAAGAATGACAAATCAGATAAATTATTATCAAGGTGAGCAAATCAGAGAGAAGAGGGGCCGAAGGAGTGGGCGGGGGGGGGGAAGTCAATAATTAGATAAAGATGAAGATGATTATGAGGAAGGGGAAAAAAGTGAGTTGAAGACAGCATCATCCATTTCCATACTATCTACCCTCCCAGTGACCTTTCCCTGAACAGAACAATTAAAACATTATTAAAAGTAACAAAGATTTCACAAAGACAAAAGCCTGGACAGTATCTATGCATAAAAAACATGCTTGCATAGCTCTGATCCCTTATTTAGTGCTATTTAAATTATTTGACTATCCTGAAAGTTATTTTTACATTTTTATTTTATGGAAGAGGTGAAAGCACTGTGTGACTGCACTTGTGAAAGTTTTACACACACAGAAAATTGATGCATTTTTGCAGAAACAGGTTCATAGACACTTCTCTTTTTTGTTAGGTGTCATTGCAATTTATGTACTTTGAAGGCCATCCGGGAATAGATTTAGTACATTTAGCTTCATCTTAGATAAGTCATCCTGATAAATCAAGCAGGAAAAATCCTTAATCAATATCACTCTACAATGTGGAATGCTTTTAGTATTGCTCAGTTGGTAACTCTTTTGCCTCTAGTCCATAAAACTGAGTTCAAAGCTAGAAGTGTTCACTGGTAAAGATGTAGGGCCAGATTCAGACTGAGTATGAAGAGCTGCATGACTACTGATGTCATTCACTTACACAGGGTTAGAATTTGTCCCACCATTTTTAACACGTGCAAAAAACAGCTGTTATCTCCCTCTCTTTTTAAAGTCCAGTTGGAAGTGAAAGATCTCATAGCACTTCTCAAAACGAGAAAGTAACCCCAGTATTCAGAACAACAGTTAACTCTCTTGATAAGTTGTGTTCAAACAGCTATGCTGTGAATGAATCATTAGAGAATAATGGTTGTTGTTTTCCTGTATTAGTCAAGAGACTAATAGCATTTATCTCATTTACTCTGTGGAATACTCAAGGACACTAGGGACATTTAATGCATTATAGACTCTAAAGCTGTTTGTTTTCTGAAAACCCCTTTCTTGAAAATCATAGTGGAGGGTTTGTTTTTTTTTTTACCCAAAGTAAGAGAAACTCAGCTATATGAGGTTTGTTGACATTTGAGCTGGTGTTGTGTACTTCCCAGATCGTATACACTTAAGAATGCCAGCTCTAATGGAACTAACATGCTGATAAACAGCAGTGTAGCCTGGCAACACAAGTGGTTGCTCAGGCCAGCTGCCTGTGTATGAGTGTGTGGGGTAGGGGGGTGGGGTAAGGAGGCAGGTGGCTATGTACTCAGGAAGCTATCTGAAAACACTCCAATTCAACCCCAGCTACTCTGCTATTTTTAGGGCACTGGTTTGAGCCAAGTTAGCCCAGGTATGTCTGCATGAGGTAAGAATCACACATCCCAGGTCAAAGGTAGATGTACATATAGAAATACAATGAGCCCAGCGCTCGTTAGGCCTAATTAGAGTACTGTGTCCAGTTCTGGGCATCACATTTCAAGAAAGATGTGGAGAAACTGGAAAAGGTCCAGAGAAGAGCAACAGAATGATTAAGGGTCTACGGAACATGAGCTATGAGGGAAGACTGAAAAAAACCTGGGCTTTTTTAGTTTAGAAAAGAGAAGACTTAGACGGGACATGATAGCAGTTTTCAAGTACCTCAAAGAGGATTACAAGGAGGAGGGAAAAAAAATGTTCTCCTTCACCTCTGGGGTAGGACAAGGAGCAATGGGCTTAAAGTGCAGCAAGGGAGGTTTAGATTAGACATTAAATTAGATTAGATTAGACATTATCTTAGACATTAGACAAAAACTTCCTAATTGTCAGGGTGATTAAAAAGCCCCGGAATATATTACCCAGGGAGGTTGTGGAATCTCCATAGCTGGAGATATTTAAGAGCAGATTAGATAGATACCTATCAGGGATGATCTAGATGGTGTTTGGTCCTGCAGGGAACTAGACTCAATGACCTCTTGAGGTCCCTTCCAGTTCTAGTGTTCTATGATTCTGTAGCAAATACTATGGGCTAGACTATGCATATAGACAGGAGTCAGGAGTGCTTCACAAAGAGGTAGCACAGGGAAGCATTTTCCCTTGGAGACTCCCCAGTATACAGAGTATGCACACACCTGTACTCTTTCATTAGGCATAACACTCTCTTCTGCCTTCGCTCACACTCCATTTCTGTGCAGAATTAGTAACAATCTAACAAAGTATTGTTGTAAATATCACTATTATTGTTTACTGCTACGTGTTTATTGCATGCCTGTGCAATGAAGAACCTTTCCTCATATGAGCTGTCCAGACTTCAATAGTTTCTGAATCAGGTAACAATTTGCAAGACAGGCCCATTGATACGAAGATGCTAGTATAATAGAAATATCTAAGTTAGATAGATCCTCACAGGGCAACAAGTGAAGAGAGACCCATTCACTTATGTTTTATTGCACTGATGCTGACTTTAACCAGCAAGGTCAATGTACATATTCGATTTTATGCTTGTACTTTACTATTCCTTGTTAAAAGGTTTCATAATATTTTTTCAAATTTTACGGTGACTGAAATAATACTGGCAATGTTCAGTGGCAGATCCAGTTAATTCAGCTGTAGTCTTACAGTTACAAATCATGACCATGGCATTTAACCACAATTTGAATACTGATAGTTCATAAAACAACTGTATTACACTGAAACTGAATAACTGCATAAAATGAAGTTATTTATAACAACACATGACAAATACTGAAAGATTTACCAATAGGTAAATTACTCTATATTACCATTTGATCTCTAATTTTGGCTTGCTTGGCTGCAGTCTGTGAAGGATAATTTTTAAATACCCCCATTTACACAGAACAATTACATAAATTTAAACCATAAAAGGATATATGAAATCTCCTTAAATATATAATTATATTACTAATTAAATTAAACATAAAACCCCACATAACATAACAATCCACTGTGTAGATTGTAAACAGGAAACAACTCAACGTCTCTTTCAAGAACACAACAACCAACAATGCAACTTTTATAGTATGGAGTTGATATTACAATAAATGGCATAATTAAGATGATGGCCTAATGATCTATGATAATTATATAACCTTGTTTATAAAATGCTGTTATAATTAATGAAAGCAAGATATATCAACTTTAGAAACATCATTTTACCCCTTACCATTCACGATAATAGTGATATCCCGAAAGTCAATTTCTCCTCTAGCTTCCACTCTTCCTTCACATCTATATATTCCTTCATCACTTTTATTGATATTAAGAATCTGGAGATTGTTATTTGCTAATGTTGCAAATCGATCTAGAAAATGTATGTAAAGAATAAAGTTCTATCAGTAAATTAAGACAGTGTTTGGAATACTAATTTACATTTTTCAGATAAATGAATTTATCTGATGAGATCAAGTAGTTCATCGAAAATCATTTTCAAATTAAAGCTAACGTAATATCATAAACACATTGGTTTATCTTTTTGTTTAAATTCAGTTAGGAATTATTCTCTATATAATGGAAATTCATTTGTTCTCCTGTGTATTTTTGCTACAGACTTGTTACTACTTCAATGTTAATAGAAGCACTATCTAGATACAGTGAATTCAACCAAATAGTCAATGTTGTTGTATTTTTAAATAAAATATATTAAATGCTTCCTCCCTCATGCAATATCCAGTTCTTGGCAATGATCAAATACCCCCAAAATCTTGCGTTTCCAAATAAAGCTGGTGATATCTTGGTTTTATTTAAATCACAAATAATACTGACACTGACTTAGGTATGGATAGGATTTCATCCAACCCAATATTATTTATGTAACCAATTCTAGACCTCTTTATGTGTGGACAGAACCTTCCTGACTTCAACAGGTATTCACGAACAAGAAACAAGTTGCAGGACTAGGATTATATTGCAGGTGTTATAAAAAGGTCACAATATCACAAAGGTGCAGCTTCTATTTTTCTTGTTTGAAAAAAAAAACAGAAAACAAAAAACAAAAACAAAAACAAAATTGTAAGAGGTTAGTCCAGAAGTAGCTTCCTTTGCTCATTTAATGTCTTCTGTAAAAAAAAGAAAAAGAAAAAAAAGAGTCATACTCAAATTATTAGAAAATGAAAGAGATGTTTATTTACCTAGAATGCTAAAAGGATTGGAGAAATGTAAAGGGTACATGTCAGACCTTGCATTGTTCAGATGAATTAGATAATCTTTTATGTACTAGATGGCTGTGGTTACACTAGCCCCCACCTCTCAGAAGGGGGCATGCTAATGTACCACTTCAACAGATGCTAATGAGACACTGCCACAAATACGCAGTGCCTCATTAGCATAATGGTAGCTGCACACATTTAAAAAGTGCTGCTTTTGAATGCAGACTGCCCGTGGAGACAGGGGCCATTTGAAAGGATCCCCCGAAATTCGAAAGCCCCTCCTTCCGAAATCTGCATGGCCACCATTATGCTAAAGGTGGGGGCTAGCGTAGCCACGGCCGTTGTCTCTGGTCCTACTAAACAACTGTTTTTATTTTATTCGCGTTTGTATCAGATCTTCAGTTTCAATCAAAATTACATATAAACTATTTTTCTTACATGTTATACTCTCTGGTCACGTGTCTCCAGGACCATCAACTGTTGGGGCAAAGGGGGCAATTGCTGGGGGCCCAGGCAATTTAAAAGGACCCAGTGTCAGGGCCATTGTTGTGGTAGGTCTGCCTGCTCTAAGGAAAGTGTCTCTTGAGTCAAAGTCACTTTTGATATACCCCATAAAGGTTCCAGGGCAGGGTTACTGGGCCTGAGAATCTGCATGGGGCATATCAAAATTACCTTTGAATCAACGTAGGCTGTGGCAGGTTGGCTCCAAGGAAGAAAGGGAATGTGCAGTTCAGCTGCCCTGGGGCCCCTCCGAGCAGACAGGAGATGGTGCTGGGCCAGCCCTGTGCACTTCAGGCAGAGGGGAAGGCAATTGAGACTTCTCCCTATGGTGGCGGGATGGAGGTCCATGTGCATATGGCCCTGGCCAAATGAAGAGGGCCAGCGGGTCATCAGTTTAGGCCCCGGGCCCAGAATTGCTGTCAGTGAACCTGTGTGTCTCACTGTGAGCTTAGCATTATGACATGCTTCAGTACTTCAATGCTAATCCAGCAAAGCACGTTAGCACATGTTGAACTTTAAACAGGTGATTAAGTCCACTGAGTGCCACAGTTTAAATGCTCTGCTGAATTGGGGCCTACACATTCAGTTAAGTGTTTTCCTGGATCAGACTAAGCACACATCACCCTGCAGATACATGAGGCAGATGAAGTTAACAATTGATTTAGACTGAGGGGCTTGAAAAGTTATCAGCTCAACCTTTTGAGGGACAAATTGCTCCTTCGGTCATTTCATGTGCTTCTTGTGGTTTCTTTCTACAGTAAATGCTTTCATATCTGGCATTCTATTATCCAGAACTCTCAAACAATCAGCATTTTAACCATAAATAAATTTTAGTTACCGTTTCCATAAGTACAGTATAGTGAAAGTAAATACCAAGAAATGCAGCAAATACAGTATGTTTTCAGTGTACAATGCTAATGTTGCTGATAAATAAAGTACTCTGCAGAAATTTTATTTGGTTTTTAATATCTAATCTTGTTTTTCTTCAGTGTTATGAATTCGTAGGCATACCTCTCTATTATCCAGAATATTTTAATATCCAGCAACCTCATGGTTGTGGGGCTGCCAGACATGAATGAGTTTACTGTACATGGGCCTTAAATCAGCAAAACACTTAAGTAAATATTTTAAAATTAAGCATGTGCTTAAGGGATTTGTTGAACTGGAATCTTCAGATATACTCTAAATCTAAGTATATCATGAAGAAAGACATTGGCCATTGAGATCTAAAAACTGATGTCTTAAACAGAAAGTGCCACAGCTCAATACACCTAGCAATGAAACCCATTTCCTGATGTGATTCTCTGACATTCACACTTAAAATGCTTTCTTTTTCAAAGCATGAGGGAGCTGGGCAGTCCATTTCTCTTTCTGTAAACTTTTGCTAGCTTTTTATTTGTTGAAACTAAATTCTTAACTAATGAAAAAAATGTATAGTTTCTAATATTTGGAAAGTGCTTCTGAGAGGATTAATTTGATATAAGAAAATGTTCATCCCTACTGACAGGATATTCTGTCAGCCACCAAACCTTTTCAGCTGAAGAAGCTATTTCCAGTCCATTAAAGGAAATGAAATGAAAATGAACCCTACTGTTGGGTAACTACGGAACACCATAATACCCCAGTCTTGTTCTGGGATGCACTAGACAAATGAGTGTATAGTAACAAGAGAAATTTTTATGAGTAAATTAGGTGGATCATATGAACACACCTCTTTCTGCATCCCAAGCAATCTAGCGCTTAGGCAGATATTAATACACAGCACATACAATACCTGCCTCTAGCACAGCTATGAGTGTCCACATCCTATTTTATGGATGTCTACTTTACAGTAAAATACACATGACTACTCCAGGTCAGCTCACTCAGACTCATGGGGTGCATATCTCTCTTCACATTAATACTGGAGTAAATTCTGCAACTGTTGCTTTTGGAGCCAAAGTAAAATTGCGGAACTCCTGAAGGACTGCCACATAAATAGATATAGGGCTCTGTAGGTACACTGATATAGCCTGGATGCTGAGACCCTCCCCACTCACAGGGTCCCAGAACTCAGAGTGTGGTCTGATCCCAAACACTTGTGTTATAATTTTATAGCCCCGCAAACCAAACCTCATGAGTCTGAGTCAGACCTGGGTTATTTTACTGCAACATAAACAGTAACAGAGAGATAGCCATGTTAGTCTATATTCTATCAAAACAAAAAGGCAGTCCAGTAGTATAATGGGCTAGGTAACTGGTGTCCCGGTTCAAACCATGTCTTAAAGGACGTCAATTACCTGGCCCATTATAAGGACTCTTTGTATACTTTGCTTTATCTGACTCTTGACTTCCCCACTCCTACCACCCCTCTGCTCTTCTGATTTGCTCACCTTAATTATGCTTTTTTCTGATTTGTCTACCTTGATAACAATTTTTGGTTCTCTGTGCCTTAAATATAGAGTTTGTTCTTGTATGGCTATGATCTGAAGAAGTAGATCTGTCCCACAAAAGCTCACCACCTAATAAATTATTTTGTTAGTCTTCAAAGTCCTACTGGATTGCCTTTTTGTTTTACTGCAACACAGAAACCCACAAAGTAGGATGTGAACACCCACAGTAAAATTGGTAGTCACGCATGAGCCTGCTCCCCAAGCCTCCAAAAATGTGCTGGACAGGTAGCAAGGCTCTCACCAAAAACTGATATTGCTGAAACAATGATAGCATGAGCATTTCATGAGGTTAGTTTTCTCCCTAAGGTTCCCTTTTAGAGGCAGGTCTTAAAAGCATCAGTCTGCCCGCTCATAGGTATAGTGGTTTTCCAGAAAGAGTGGGAAATTCATCACTGTCATAGCCACCAACACAAGCTATATGTATCACTTAACTCCCACTTAGTAGGACTTATGCAGAGTCTCTGTATTATTTCAACCAGAGTGCACACGAGAATGTAACATTATTCTTCCCATAGATCACAATTCTAGATAGAGTTGTGTAAATGTTTGATTTAAAGCAGAAAAATGCACAAAACCATCCTGGGTTTGTATCCAGCTTGCTTCCAGGAAGCAGCAATGGCTTTCATAAATGTTTCTTCATGCTATGAATATAAGTTTTCGCAACCTCAATGCTTTCTCTGATAACTGGTGCACTTTATGATATCCACAATGCAATTTCACCCAAAATAACTGAGCTAGGTCATGTGGTGCAACTCATATGGCATTTCTTCAGTGGCCTTAAATTGGCTGAGCCTATCCAATATGATAGGTTCAATAGCCCCAATTCAAAAGAAGTCTTTTTCATTTGTAATCTCAGGATGAGGAATGCTACAGTTTGTTTAAGCTTCTTGATAATAATAAAAAAAACAATAGTCATACTCCGTCTTGAAACTTCAGAGGGAGAATTGTAGAAGGCAGAGCCTAGCATATTTGTAATTCTATTGTTACTGGACATTACCTCTGTATTTTACACATAGGTTCCTGTAGTCCTATCTAGATTTTTGATTGGGAAAATCTCCTGAGATCAAAGTTTTGTATTTTCTGCAGAACTTGTTTCTGGGACAGATCCTTATATTTCTCCTGTAATTACTCTCTGTATATTTTCGTTCATACTTCACTTTTACTCTTTACTCTGAAAGAAGTTTTCTTTTGTAACATCAGGATGAGGATCTTCGCCCTGTTTCATGACACACTGATCCTGTATGAAGGACCTGAAAACTGTATGAACCAGGTTCCACCAACACTCCTGGGAACAGCTTTTTTAACTGAATTTGGAGTGGTTGCTACACCTCTGATTACAAAACGTCTGCGGAATCTATTATGGACCTAAATTGTCATGGTTGTGCAGAGAGCCATATCCCATTAAATGATCAAGAAACAAACAAACAAAAAACAATTGTACCAGACAAAAAGGAATATACAGAACATAATAAAACACCACAATGCACAAGAGGGTTGAGGGATGCACCAGTCTTCAGTACAGAATTTCTCCAATTGACGATGTAGTAGACCAAAAGAGTATGTGTATATAGCAGTCCTAAACACTGCAACAATGCAACCATCTAGCAAGTTGTAAATCTGCGTATGACAAACCCATCCAATTTGAGCACTGGGTTGGTGAAGAGCGATTTTCACACTAGCCCTTGGTAGCTAGTTCATCTTGTGCGTGACTGTAATCAGCCCCAAAGACCCACAAGCCTCCATGTAATCTTGCTGTATTTGTAATACGCACTGGAGTGGGCAGTGCGTTTAACTCCTTATGCAGTGATACTTCTGCACAAAAATAAAAGAGTAAATCACTGGCTTGGTGGACAAGACAAGGTTTGATCTATAAAAACAATTCAGGCAACCTTCACCTCTTATATCGGTCTCCTGCTGACTGCACAATGGAATTTTGATTTATGACAATTAAGCTTTTGAGAGTGACATTACAGAAACTCTACAGAGTATGGTCAGAGTATTTTACATTCCATTGAACTATTGAGCTCTTACAAACATCTTTAAAGACAGAACATGAAGTCAAGAAATAATCTCTTAACAGACCGTGGAGTCTTCCCTGAGGACATAGTCTCCCCAGTCATTCTACTTTATTTCCTTGCTCAAGGAATGATGGATTGCTGACCCCTTGGTCACTCATTACATCCCTTCATAGATGAAGAGGAGAAGGACCATCGGTCTTGGGATTGAACGGCTTTCTGGGAGTTTGGGCCAGCATGGAGAAGTAAAGCTACCTTATAATTAGGAGCTGTCATTCCCCATCAGCTCTGCCCATCCATGAGGAATAATTCTTCAAATATTGTTTTCTGATTTAATTAACAACTTTTCTTGCTGGAGAGCAGCTCATTCCCCTGTGTGGCTAGCATGTAGAAGCCTCTGGAATGGCCAAGACTTTGTACAGGCTTCATAGTCATACTTAATTGTGCTAAATCATATGCTGGAGGTTTACTAACTTTTGCCACATACAGCAAATTTTTCAGTTGATTGTATTCATTTTATAAATAAAAAGCCAAAGAATGTGACTCTCCCCAAAAGGCAGGTGCTAAAAAATGTTTTAAAGGGAAGCTGCTTCCTAATGGAATAATGTACAATGAAAAAGTACATAATATACCTGGAAATTATCATTTCTACTGCTATTGTCAAATCATTCTACACTTAAGATTTTTATCAACAAAAATGAAGAAGACATTTAAGCTGGGATTACACTACAGAGTTCTGTCATCAGAAAATTCCTTTTGTTGACAAAACTAGGGAGTGTCCACAATACAAATGAGTTCTGCTGAGAATCTGTCGACAGACAGAACACAGCAGTTTTCCTGGCAGAGTTCTGTCTTCACCTCTGAGGTCAACAGAATAACAGTGTAGATGCTCCAGGGGAGCCCTGTGTCAACAGACAGGGCTTCTGGTTCACCAGGTTGCCCTGTTTACAGGGGTTCCTCTTGGCTGTTTTGTTGCCAGAGGGATGGGCAGTCTGGCTGCTATCTGTAGACAGAGGGCATTGACGGGGGAGCCTGTATTAGGTGTAGATGTGTTCTGTAGACAGAGGATCTGTCGGGAAATATCTGTCACCCGTGACTTCTCCTTAGAGAACTCTGTAGTGCAGACACAGCTTTAAAGTAATGCATATTTACCTATTTAATAAACTCACCTTTCAGTGCACATACCATTTAATAAATTTAGGTATTATACTATAGTAATAATGATCAGTTGGTTACTAGATAACGATTTCTTATCCACCATCCAAGGTGGTATGGTCATTTGATTCTGTGAATACAGCTCAAATTTTTCTAGCTACGTATGTTTAAAGAACCAATTCCTATATAAGGACTGCTAGAGTAGGTCCATGCAGAATCTCCCTGAATTTTAAAGGGGATTTGTATGGGTACAGCAGTCTGTACCTTGACACCCCAATGCAAGACCAAGGGATAAAAGAACATCTGTTTGTTTGTTTTTAAATCTGTTTTCAATTTTATCAACTGTGTAAAAATCCTAATATTTGCTCAAAATCCTAAGCAGCTTCATGTCTTGTCACTATCAGACAAACTCAAAATTACATAATGAAACACAGCATTGTGTGATCTATAATTATCATATTGCCCCAGAAAGGAATTAAGAACCATTATTGGGATAGTCAGCAGCTCCATAAAGACATTAAAAGTGTGTTTAGTGGTGGACACTGAAGGCTACTATTGCACAATATGCCATGAGAACAACAGGCATAGGGGATAGAAGATGATCCAGGTTTATGGTTTGGATTGAAAATCATACACAACTCTATAGACCCAATGGTACAAACCTTAAACATGTTGGCGAGAACTGTTGCACTCAAGTAGCTCTGTTGGCATCAGTGGTACTACTCATGTGAGTAACTACTTACAATTCAGCCGAATTCAGTCCTTGGCTAAATTCTGCTATAAGTTTATTGGGGTAATATGAAATGTAAACAAAGCTGAAAGTGCAACCTTTAGTAAGTTCTCTAATCTTGATTTAAAGCTTCAATCGATGGAGAATTGACCCCAACCACAGGTGAAATTGAAGTTTACCTTCAAGAACTCTTCAATGATATCCAACATTATAGTTTTGAGATACCTATCTAAACAGTATTTTAAAAGAAATTAGAACTTATAAGAAAGAGTTACCAAAATACTAACTGTCAGCAATAGTTGTGACTTCCTCATTTCGATACAACCAGCTGACAACAGGTGCAGGTGAACTAGTAACATGGCAAACCACTTCAGCATCTTCTCCTTGTCTGAATTCTTGTGGGGTTATTATGTCTTGGAAAGTGAGCTTCTCTAAAAAGAAAGAAAACTAAGTTTAACAACTTATCCTTGCTCTGTTTAGCAGTCCAGTGATATGAATATTACTTTAAACACATAATCAAACCATAGAAATTAAAGATGGGAAAACTAGTTCATTTTTCCTCTGAGTGCTATACAGGACTGTTCTAGTGTATGGTCTGTGGCCAGCCTAAGCATAAATGTTCCTGGTAATGATAATCACAATTTCCTCTGAGAAATGGTTCCACATTGTCTTAGAATCATGGAAATGTAGAGCTATCAAGAGGCTACCTTGTCCATTCTGTCACTGCTCATTTATTAGACGGGTTTAAATATACCTAGATCATCCTTGACCATTGCTATCCAACTTATTATTTTAAACCACCAACAAAAGGGATTTCACAATCTTCCCTGGTAAGCAGTTCCAGTATTGAACAGCTATCTTTACAGTTAAAAGAATTTTTCTAATATTATACCTAAACTAAATCTCCCTTGCTGCAGACTAATTACTTCATACACTGCCTACTGTGGGCTTCAAGAACAAGTGGTCACCTGACCCTTTTATAACAGCCCTTCAAATATTTGAATACTTGTTTCCCACATCAGTGTTCTTTTCCCAAGGCTAAGCATGCTCAGGTCTATTAATCCTTCCTTTAAAAATGACTTTTGTTTTTCTTTAGACTCTCTCCAATTTGTCCACCTTTTCCTTAAAGCACCATATCCAAAATTGAACCTAATAGTACAGTGGAGACATCACTGGTGCCAATTCAAGTAAAAAATTACCCTCTTTGTATTAAGTATAATACAACAGTTACTAGATCATAGAATGATACCAGCTGTGTGGTGATGTTGGTGTTTTTTTTTTCTCCAAATGCATCATACTGTTGACTCAATGTACTACTGGCTAGCTCATGGGTTGGCAATAAGCATCCTACAGACTAGATGCAGTTCACCAGGGCCAGGCCCTGGCAGGCCATCAGCACTTTATTTATCTGCACCACTTGCGCATCTCATTGGCCACAGATCACTGTTCCCAGGCAATGGGAGGTCTGAGAAGCTACATCCCAGTCCATACCATTTCCTGCAGCTCGCATTGGCCAGAAACAGCAATCTGTGGCTAACAGGCGCTGCAGAAGCTGTACCCACGGACACTTAGGTAAATAAAGCATTGGTGGTTGCCAGGAACTAATCCTGACAAACCAGGTCTGAGTTAGGTCTGCTTATTGGAGCAGTGGGGAAGGGGTCTTTCTAGCTATCAATTTTGTGGAGAAAAGCCTGACATCATCAGCTGGGTTAAAATCCAAAAGGGGAATAATAAGAATCCCAATTATTTTTAAATCATGTGGGAGATTTTTTGCCAATATGACCATTCGGGAGGTCTGATTTTTGAATACCTGGGGTTGGTAATGTCATGTGTGTGAGTAATGGGTGCATAATGTTACCTGTTATTACAAAATAATTCAACAACAGCTGTGTGGCTTTCATGAACTACTGTACAGATGTAACTGGAGCTCTGGAGGAACTGCTTCTGAGTGGGACATTCTCTATGCAACTTACTATACTTGCATAGTGCATGCATAGGAGCCTTCTTTAGGTGGGACATTTTGATTTCCCCCAGTGCATCATCTCCAGTTCATGTCTGCTACAAAAGCCAAATGCAGAGATGGGAGAGCAGGAGTAAACACAGCATATGCTACCCAGAGCAGAGACTGCTATCATGCACATTTCTTGTGAAGATGGTACTAACAAACATTCATTGAAATCAATGAAAGAGACTCCCACTGATCTCCATGAAGTCAGAATCAGACCCAAAAGGGAATCATTTTGTTGATCCTTTGCAACACAAGATATCATCTAGTCCTCGGTGTGCTAGTTTTCGGGCAACATTTTTTGTCAAACTTCATATCCTGGGTTTGGCTTTCTATACATTTTTATTTTGTCCCACCCTGAGAATTAATTTTTAACAATAATTACTACATCTTTCCCTGATAGATTTCAAAGGATATCTACCTTGTGCAGCACTCAACTTGTATAGTGAATGGTGGCCGGAACCATAAAAAAATGACTTTTGCAGAATATTAAATCTTTTCTTTCAACTATCAACTTTTCAACCATCCTGTAATTGGTTGTAACCATCATCATCAACTTGAATGGTGGTGTTATCAATTATATTAAGAAAAAAAAACTATCTATCATTTGGTATCAAGTGTACCTTTAAAGTTATTGCATTTTACTGTTTTATTTTGCATTTCACTCTTGCATTTCAGTTTCTGAGTCTTGGCCTGACCATGAATCATATCAAGTCATGAATATTCCAGCAAAAGTCACCATTTAAATTGATAAGGAATTGTGCTTAAATACTAATGGAAAATATGGCCCCTTCTTACTGGTTTTGCATTAGTCTTAAGCCTCTGTTGTATGACACATTATGCATATTATATATTTCTAATTGATGTAAACATTCAGTTTAATAGTCTATGTTTTTAAAGTGATATCAGTTACAATTTGACAAACTTTCCATAGGATGCTTTTATATAAGACTTTTGCATAATGCAGTATGTTTATATGTGAAGAAATAACTCTATTAATTGTTTAATCCTATTTGAAACATAATAGTGCTTCTTTGGTGGCTTATAAATATTTATACATAATAAATAGAATTTTATGCCACAGAAGTCCTTTATACAACCAAGAACAGGAAACAAAAATGAATTAAAGACATTTTATTGAAAGCAGTTTCAAACAGTCTGTGTTGCATCTTGACTATTTTAAAAGGATTTATTTTGGTGCACCTCTCTCTCTCTCTCTCTCACACACACACACATATGCATACACGCACGCAGACATACACACAAACTTTTTTTTTTGCCTTTTCATGGAAGAGGTACAGCCTCATGATAAAACTTTCAAGAGATTAGGTAAGTGATGCTATACCATACTGAATTAATGTATTCTGATATTAATTCCACTGAAGTCTTTTTTGCAACACACGTAGGGTGCGTCTACACTAGGAACTAGCTTCAAAGTTAACTTCAGAGTTAGGCACTACATTGAAGTAGCCAGCAGAGAGTCTACACACATTTTTGCCTTACTTAACTTCGAAATAGGGAGCCCAACTTCAAAGTCCTTACTCCTTTCCCGAGATTGGAGTAGAGCCCTGCTTCAAAGTTTAACTTCAAAGTAGGGTGTGTGTGTAGATACTCTACCTCAAAGTTGCTTAGTTCGAAGTTGTACTTCAAAGTAAGCAATTTCAAAGTTATTTTTGTAGTGTAGACACAGCCATATTGATTGAAGCAAATAAAGCTATCATGCCTAAAATGAGATTTATATAGAAATATACATGTTTATTTAGTTTTAACTTTCTGCATAGCAAATGCAATACAATATAGATCCTTTCTTTTTATTGATAGGTTTTTCACTTACGATAAATTTCCAAAACAACAGTAGCTTCTTGAGTCTGTCCTTTTGCATCAGTTGCTTGACACCGATATATCCCAGCATCTTCTACATTTGCATTGTAAATGGTTAGCCGTGATCTAACACCTTCTTTCTGAATCACCACTCTTTGACTAGAAGTGATCTTCTCTCCTTGTGGGTTATACCAGTCTATAAGGTCTGGCTCACCAATCGCTACAAAACGCAATGTTCAAAGTAAAGTTCAGCTAGACACTCAGTAACATTCAGTTGAGTTCTTTCTTTGCAATGTCCAGCTTGGCTTGTGTAAAGAGGGAATAAAAGTTGTAAAAATAACAAAAGGGAATCCAGCCAGTAAAATGGCCATAATTTAAAAATTTATACTAATAAGAATTAGGAAAATGTTTATTTGTCCAGATGAAGTGGGTATCACCAAAATAATAACAAAACAAAAAACACCCAAAACAAGCAGTCATATAACACCTTAAAGACTAACAATTTTATTAGGAAATATAATAAACAAGTAATAGTAAATAAAACTATTAGTCAACTATTAGGTGCTAAAGGTTTGACTTTTTTTCTTTTTTTTTGTAAATATACTCTATTGTTCAAGTGTTAGCATAATTGTTCTTCTTGGTCCCAGCCTATCTGCATTTCTTTTTAAAGAAAGATGAAAAAACTCCCAAAAGTGCTCCCTTTATTGAGCCAATCTATTAATATTTCTCTCACAGATATGTTTTCAATATAGTCTATCTAAACCAAAAGCAAAAATTTGTTTATGGATCAAATTATTGTGTGCAACAACAACAACAACAACAACAACAACAACAACAATAATAATAATAATAATAATAATAATAATATTTGTTGAAGGAAACAGTTTTGAACAAGGATTACAACTTCATTTTGCCATTTTTTTTTTATTTATTTTTCCTCCTTTTCCTGTTCAAGTCATCATTAATAAACTGCAGCCCCTCTGTCTGACTGGCTCGTCTGACTGGCTCGCATAAATCCCCCCAGAAGTAAGTAAGTGCTAGATATGGAGAAAACAGTGGACCAGATTCACTATCAAATCCTGGTACAGGTTGAAACTCTCCAGTCCAGCAACATCCCTAATCTGGCATGACTTTAATTACCTGGACAGCCACTTCCCATGGGGGTGACCAAGTTTCCCGAGGTACGATAAAGAGTGTTTCTAGATATCAGTCCTGGCTTTCAGTTTTCTGTGCTGTTATTTGGCTGTAATTTACCCCAAAATGTCTCCAAAGAGCCCAGCAAGCATTTTTGTAATGATGCTTGACAACATTGACCTCCTGTGATCCAGCAAATTCTCTCCTTTGGCACCAGCCAAGTCCTGAGGGTGCCAGACTAGAAAGATCCAACCTGTACTACCACACTCTGCTCCATAGAGAGTTGAATACTCTCCCCACAACTTGGAATTAAATTAAGATCCTAATATGAAGAGGGTTATTTCTGTGCAGAGATATCTGTATAGCAGCTATGTGACATCAAATAACATATTTGCCAAGGGAACAGAACCGGGAACCTTTGTTTTCCCCAATGGATTATGAGAATGACATCAGCAAGGCTCTCAAGCATGTGAAAAACCTCCCTGAGCCTCTAGCTGTGGAGACTGGTTTCTGCAGGTGATTGACAATCTCTTGTGGAAAGCTCAAAGAGTTTTCATGCCCCAATGAACAGTGACAGCTGAAAATTCCACAAGGTTGAGTCAACTTGTGTGACTGAACAGAAGGATGTTCAAACAAACCTGAGATACCACCCTGTGAGACAGGAGTGCAAAAAGGCTCAGGATTGGTTTGAACCAACACAGGATCCTGTTTTCACCCTCAGCTTTTAAGTCTATGGAGTGCTGGTAGTTGTGCTAACAAGAGTTCTAAGGGCACATATTTCCCACAGTATGAGTCAGTCGACTGATGAATCATTTAAAAAAAATAATTAACTCTTAGCTAATAACATTTAAAAGATCCAGCAGTTCCATTGTTGCCACAATGAAAGTGTAGCATTGTTTACAGACTACTGATTACATATTTTGACAATATTAATATGAATATTTTCATCTTAATGCATGGATAATTGTGACCCTAAGTGCACATCTGATATTACACAAAAGGTTGTGCACATCAGTCACTGATTTGATTTACAAAACACTTAAAAGAACTTCAAGTTTCCTGGTGTTTTTAAATAAGAACAATTAATAGCAAAATCCTAATTCCAGCAGGTAATTCACTCCTGGTCATAAAAATAAAGCAACTGTCTCACCCAGGCAGAAATCTCAACTTAGCACTGGCCAAAACCTTGGATCTCGCCAATTATACAAGACAAGACAAAGAAGCAGAGTGAAATCCTGACCTTTTAAAAGTCAGTAATAATTTTCCACTAACTTCAGTGGCACCATAATTTCATCCTTAGAGCTGGATGTCAGCAGCATACTAAAACTACCTCAGCACCACAGAACCAAGCCTGACAAAACTCCCATTGACTTAAATGGGGTCAAAATTTCACCCTCCATGTCCACACTAACCCTTTTAACATCTCCACATACACCTTCAATTAGAGGTGATAAAATAGACCCCTATCTAAGCCCACTTGATGGCAGCTTTGATGCTTAAAAGCTTTCAGTACTTTTCAGGTTCATATCCTAAGTTCAAAAAATAAACTCTTTGACAAAGTTTATTAAAGTGCTGCTAGAACTTCTTCTGGATAAAAAGTTGATTTTATGAGGAATATAAAATTAATTTTAACTTTTTAAGTTATCTAAGCTTGATTGAATTATAGAAGAGTCACTCAGTCATGCTATGTCTAATTTATTCATTAGCTATTTACCAAAAATGATTCAATTATGATCTTATATATTAATTCTAATATTAGTATTTAGATGAGTAACATTATTTTAATAAAGCATAATATTAACATACATAAATAATTTAAACTAATGGCAATCAATTTCAAAATAAACAATTTAGTCTATTTGGCATCTAAAATCAACAATCTGTAGATTGAAAGCATATGCTACATGAAGCCAAGCAGGACTTGCTATTTATCACAACATGCAAGCTATCAGAATGCAATGAAAATATTGAAACAATACACTTTATATGCAAAGAATCTTAACAAAATTAACAGCATTAAAATTATGCAAAGATTGATCTGAAAATTTAGTGAAACATACCTGGGGATATAATGAGAAACATACCTGTGCATGTGAAGAATTTGGATTCGCCCACACTAAGCTCTACCTTGCTGAGTGAAATTGTCACTTGAAGAAGAGCTGGAAAATACAAATTAAGTATTGCATGAGAATATTTTACATGTATCAGTTAAAAGATACCTGCACACCTTACAATATGTGATGTACAGACTGTGCAATGAAAAATGAAGAGTGTCAGCTAAATATAGTTATATCCCACGAGTGTGTATTATATAACATAAATAGTGGTGAGGAGATATATCTAAGACTAAGCCAGAGATCATGTTTTAGACACAAAATATAAAATTTCACTAAAGTTAACTTGTTGAGAAATGTCTTGGAGATTCTATGTTTTCATCTTTATATTATATATAAATACTCACACACACACAGAGTTATGATTAGTTATTCCTATATACCCTGAATATGCTGAAGACGGCCAAAAGGACCTAAGGTTTCACCTCATCAGTTCCTTGGCCTAGCATTATCATGGGGGTCTGAAGATATGTCTGCATTGGAACTAATTACCTATGGTTGGCCTGTACCAGCTGACTTGGGCTTGCAGGCCTCAGGCTAACAATCTGTTACCGGGCATTTGGGCTTGGGCTGTAGACCAGGACTCTCCCCTGACCCTCAGGCCTAGATTCCAGGCTCCAGGCTGAGCCTGAATACCTACACTGGAACTGAACATCTCTTCTCTCTAAGCCAGGCAAGTCTGAGTTAGCTGGCACAGATAGAGTCATCTTGAGAGGACAGTTGGGTGTGGGGAAAATTTCTATCAAAATTATTGTACATGACAAAACCTCTTTCATCAAGGAATATGCAACATTTGATAACACTTTAAAATCTTATTATACAGTACTAGTGGTACTGTTTTAACTGCAGAATAAATAATGAAAGCAGAAACCCCAAAATATACCTGAAAGTGTATTTCATATATAATAGAGCCCTGCATAGCTATTATTACCATCAATAGATGGCAATCCAACCTATTATGGAAAGAGCCATCAGTTTCACACATATAAAATGGGAAGTGACTGCCTAGGAAGGAGTACCGCAGAAAGGAATGTAGAAGTCATAGTGAACCATAAGCTAAATATGAGTCAATGGCATGACAATGTTGCAATAAAAAGCAAACATCATTCTGGGATGCATTAACTGGAGGGTCATAAGCAACACATGACAAGTAATACTTCTGCTCTACTCTGTGATGATCACATTTTGAATGGAGTATTCGAGTCCAATGTAGAGAAATTAAAAAGGGTCCAGAGAAGAGCAACAAAAAAATGATTAAAGGTCTAGAAAACATGACAATTGAGGAATGATTGAAATAATTAGGTTTATTTAGTTTGTGAAAGAGAAAACAGAGGAGACATGAGAACAGCACGGGCAGCTGCTGCATCCCTGCCACTACCCCTGAGGCTTCCAGGGAGTGCCAGTGGCTGCTGCTTCCCTGGGCTCTTGGGGGGGCTGGTGGCTGCCTCTTCCCAAGCACTGGAGGCTGCCGCTTCCCCTGGGCTCTCAGGGAGGCAAGCAGCTACCGCTGCTTTCCTGGTTCCCCAGAGCTTGGTGGAGCTGAAAGGAGCTGCCCCTCCCTCCCATACTTCCCCGTCCCGTATTTGGGATGGGGAAATATGGTTGCCTTAAAGACACAAGGCCCAAGGCCCAAAGTCTGGACTGTCAGAGCTGTCAGTCCAGTCACCGCCCCCCATGCACATGCACAGCTGCAACGCAGTGTTGTCCTGTTGCTTACTCTCACAGCTTCTCTGTTTCAGGCATGAGATTGAAAGTCCATCTGTTACCCTGGAGGTGATGGGGGGAAATGTATTCTGGGCAATATGTTCTATTGTGCATGTTGAAGTAGCATGTTGTATCAATCCTTAGTTTTATCTTGTGTTTATATCTTTGTCCCTTTGTAAAATCCTATCATTTATGCAAAATTTACATTTTTTCTGAGTAAAATGCAATGCTAACAAGTTTGATGAGTCAAAATAATTCATAAACAATAAGTACACATTTAATTCAAACAACAAAGAAACAGCTTTGAAACAACACAGCACAGAGGAGGGCAGCATGCAACAACTGGGGTTCGGGGGGAGAAGTTCATATTCACAGACAAGAAAAGATTTAAGCTTCTGTCTTGTGTTGTTCTTAGGCCCTTGAGAGCTGAGTGTCAGGTCTCAAAGTTATCAGGGCATAAAGAGGCTTGAAAGAGCAGCAATTTCAGTTGCAATTATTCTCACTGCCAAGAGCTGTGAGAACAATTGCAGGGAGGGAGATGGCCCTTGGAAGCATGGCTGTGGAGGTAAAGCATGAAATAGATGCTGGTATTTCCACTACCTTATATTTTCCAGGGGCTTAAAAACATGGCTGGGCTCTGATTCAAGGCACCAGATTGGTCTGAAGAAGTGGGTCTGTCCCACGAAAGCTCACCTAATAAACTATTTTGCTAGTCTTTAAAGTGCTACTTGACTGCTTTTTGTTCAGATTGCCTGTGTATCTGCTAGCTGCATGCTCTGCAGAAGAACATTCTGCTTTTATGCTGCCTCCAAAGTAACCTCTGCAATGTTCCTATATCCCTCTATGGTGCCTTTTGCCATAGCAATATTGTCTCTGGTGACCCACCTGTCTTTTTCCCTTCTACAACATCAAACAGCCTCTACCTCTCCTCTTCCTTTCAATTTCAGGAGAACGGAATCTTCAGTGAGATCTCCATGAGATTCTCCCCAGGCTTAGAAGGCCCACAGAGGTCAGATGCATGCATAAGAAAGGCTAGGATGTTGGGGTGGACAATAGAGGTTTTTTGCATTTGCATTTGTCCATTGGAAGCTGGGAATTATGTTCCCAGTTTGTCTTTGTAGTTTTGATATGTGTTGCTAGTGCTTATGTGAGGTCAAATAGGATTGCAGAAGCATGGAGGGGGCATCTGGGGGCGAGCTGGATAGTCATTTCCTACACAACCCTTTTAAGCTGTCCTGACTGTCAGTGACATTACACAGAGGCAGGAGAATAGAATTCGGAGAGGCTAAGTCAGACCAGCAATATTTTTCTCTCTCTCTCTCTCTCTCGCTCATGAAACACTTCACTGAAATGGTTCCCCTACCTTCCAGAAAAGCTGTACGAGTAGAAGAGAATTGTAAGTGATACTGGAGGCAGTGACCACACAGTTATCCCACAGAATATCCAGACCAAATGAAAACAACTAATCTGTGTTAAATTCTGCTTTATTTCCCCTGCAGACATGCTGAAGGTGCAGAGAAAATCAGAACTGATTCTCCACTGATTGACTGAAGCCAGTTCCCAGTCCCTCTCTGTGTAAGTCTCTGTAATCCAATTAAGAGCGATAAAGCTATGTTACCCCTAAGTTATACATCTTTTCCCATTTGAATGCCTGTTACAGAGAGTATATACTTCAGCAGACAGCTGCAGCCTTGGTACCCTTATGGACATGCAATGACCTTGTCTATGTCATGTAAGATGATGATGATAACCCAACTCCTTTCCTTGGAACCATTAAAGCAATACAATGTATGGATTTTATACAAGTGAATGTTTTCACGAGTTGAACTTGCTGTCAGATGGGAAGTGGTGCATAGGCTGCAGTGGTGCCATACTGCTATCTGTTATTTTGAGTAAATGCAAGATTTTCTGGGGGTGGGGGGGGTAACATTTTCTTGGCTGGGCAAAACAAAAGGAAAACACATAGATGGGCATTTGTCCTCCATCGCTTTGGCTTGCAAATGGTTGATAGTCCAGGCTTTGGCATGAGAGAGAAGCTGATTGTCTGGCTGAGCAGCCACCATTTGAACACATGCACAGAGAGGAGTGAGCAGGGAGTGTGGCAGGAGGGAGGAATGGTGGGAAGAAGGCTGGATGTTGGGGGATATAGATGAATGTTCCCTTTATTTTTTTTCTTTCCCTAGCCAGAATAATTTTGTTATGTGCACCAAGGGATGTGCAAATGTGCACCGCCAATAGAACCACACGCCACTCACAGCTGCCAACAGGAACTGCAGTCGTGCAGCAGCCAGAATGGAAGCTAGCACAGCTGTAGAATTTTATAATAAATTATGAGGACAGACACTTATGTGCTGAGGTTTCATCAATACATATTTATTCCAGTGACTGGCCTTCAGAGCTTGCTGCAACCAACATTTCATCCTAGAGAGAGAGAGACAGATTTAGAGTCTCAGTGTGGCTCCAAGTGGCTGCTTGAGACATGATGTAAAGGCTTCTGCAGTAATATTGTAGCAATACTGAAACAATTGTATCCTGGGCACACGGGCCAATTCTGGCTCCATGCCCGTTTTGAAATGAGAGAGAGGACTTCCATTAGAGAAGTAGAGAGCATGCAGGTCAAAGAATGGGGTAGTAATGGGTGCTCACAAAACAGTGTATAATGGCAGTTGGACTGCAAAAGTAGTGCTATGGCAGCTTTGTGCGAACACAAAAATGGACTCACCTAACTGAATAGGCACTGAACTTAGTAGACTGCAACAAAGGACTCCAGAAGTCTTAAAACAAATTGGAGTTGGTGCACTCAGTCAGGTGCAGACTGATTCACATTACAGCAAACTACTGCCTCTCTGCTCCTCTCCTCCAGCACTCATATAGATAAGCCCAATAAGTAATGCTTAGTCTTATGTATTTTGAACAAATCTAATTCCCAGAATGGGAATGAAGGTGCTTCCTTCTCCCATTACTGTGTGTGTGAAGGTTTGTCCAGAGTAATCACAGACATTCAGATTCACACGTCAGAAGATCCACACATTGCAGCTCATAATTATGAAAAAGGAAGAGGTCTATCTCTTACCTAGTGTGCTGAACACTGAACCAATGAAACTACCCGTGTAGGGCACAGCACAAAATAACATGAAGTAGCATATTTAAAAAAAATTTCTTGAAAAGGTAACAGATTTGCCATTTAACTAGAAGAATTTGGATTTGGAGGCAAGGAAGCCAGTATCACATCTAGAAGAAACTGAAGAAATCATGTGAATACATTTACTACCAAAAAGTTGCTGATACATGCGTTTGGGTATGTCTGCTCTGCAGCTGGGAGCATGCCTCTCACTCTGGGTACACAGAAATGCACCTGCTCTTCTCAAGCTAATGGACTAAATTTAGACATGTGGCGTCTATAGCAGGATGGGCTAGCCACCTGAATACAGACTCAGGGCATAGGGCAGGCTTGCATTCATGTAACTAGTCCACGGTGACACTCATGCTTTGGTATCCACACTGCTATTTCTAGAGTGTTAGCTTGATCATGCTTGCTTTCCTGGGATAGCCAGCATGCTCCCGGCTGGCATAGGGCATACCTTTGTGACCAAATATGCAAAAATATTTAACTCCTATTGGGACACCGAAAGGAGGTAACTGTATGTTTTCAAGCTTCCATTGGCAACTCTCTTGTGCAGTCTGGGGAAAGGTTTGCAGTGTAAGGCATGAGCACTTACTCATTTTCTACCGCATGGGACCAGGCATTGGTTGTGGAGATGCTCTCTCTGAAACTGGTTGGCTATGGTTACACTAGCAAGTTTTGCCCGCAAAACCTCAGCTTTTTCAACAAAACTCATGGAGTGATAACAAAAAAAAAATTAAAAAGGGATTTGTCAACAGTATCTCAACACATCACTTTTGCCAGCAGCATTCTGCCTCAAAGCTTTCAGGCATATCTCTGCTGTCCATGGATTATGTGGACAAAAGAGCTGTGTGGTTGCTCTAAGGGGGCGGGGGACTTCTCTTGACAGACAGGGCATCCAGAACAATGGGCAGCCCTGTCTGCTGTGCTTCCAGGTGCATGTTTTGTCGAAAGAGCAGATGGGCTAGTCTGCTCTGTTAACAGGTCTGTAGACAGAGCTGAGCACTTTCCTGATTTGCTTTTGTGTGTGGCTGTACTCTGTCAACAGGAGTTTTGTCAGGAAATCTCTTCTGACAGCGACTTCTGTCAACAAAGCACTGTTGTGTAAACATAGCTTTTGAGTTCCTCAGTAGCGGGTCAGCACACCCATGAGGCCCACTAGCTCATAGCCAGTGAAAAAGTCACATACCACTGTTCTTAAGTCAAAGAATAATGCTCTTATTTGAACATAGTTCTGATGACCATGGAGTCTGGGAGAGGGTATAATTGGAGCACATTGTCTGTGGCATTACCAGATTCTTGAACTGACTTTCCTGTCAGTCCTAGAACTATGCTCCAATTTTACCCTTCATCCCTAAAGTCCACGGAGATGTGGCAGGTCCCCCACAATGGACAGTTAAGAAGCTGTATAAATGGACAAATGCTTTGTGAAGCAAAGGAAAAGAGTTTAAAAACAAACACATAGGCTATATCTACGCTAGATGCATCTGTCTACAGAAGTTCCTGTTGGAAGAGATGTTCCAACAAAACTTCTGTTGACAGATTGCATCGACATATAAAAGTGGATTGATCTTTCGATATACTCTGTAGACAAAAGGGCCACCCAGAGCATCTACACACCTTTTTTGTCAACAGTTTCTGTCAAAAACAACACATTTTGTGTGTAGCTACTCCACGAGTTCTGTCTACAAAACCCAAATTTTGTCTACAAAACTCTCTAGTGTAGATGGAGTCATAATGGATATTTTTGTTACAGTACAGGTGGGCCATAAACTATACAGAAATCCATGATGTACCCAGATAAGCCTTCCTCTATATACTAACTTATCCATAATAACTACTGTATAAGAGGGAGTGAGAAGTAAACCCCCGGGAGGAAGGATAGCTCAGTGGTTAGCACAGCAAACTTGCAAACCCAGGCTTGTGAGCTGAAGCCTTGAGAGGGCCTTTCAAGGGTGTGGGGCATGTTAGCTCTAGAAGAAAAAAAATCTGTCAGGGATGGTGATAGGTCCTGCTACGAGCGCAGGGGACCTGACTCAATGACCTCTCAAGGTCTCTTCCACTTTAAAAAAAATACAAAAAAATTGGTATAAAACTAAATTAGCCAGTCACACAATAAATAAATCTGGTGATTGGCAGACCACAAGAAGTCAGAGTCTGGATGCACATCCCAGTTATGAGGAAACTTACAGAGTTCCTCTGTCAGCACACAGCCCCATTGTATGGTGTAGTACTTTTATTTCTAGTCTGGAAGATTTTCTTCAGCAATTAATAGTTTCTCAGTAACACTGTTTGGAGACTTTCATTACACAGCATAGTTTTACATGATGGAACTATGCAAATTCAGCATATTAAGTCACATGTTCTACAAAGTTTATAAAAATAACACTGCACTATGAAAGGTCAAAGCAAAACTAGGGCATGCTTTTCCTCCAAGAATGAAATACACTTATGAAATAGTCCTATCTTTTCTCTATCTTAAGAGGCTTGGCAAAAATGCTGAACCACACGTATAATTCTAAGCATGAACCCAATAATAAACTCTATAAAGATATAGTAGCTACAGCCCCAAAATCAAAATTAAATCACAATTTCTACATATGGTACTTTAATATTTACAAAATAGGAAAATATCAGACCATCTGCCCCATTTTTGCAGCCTAGCCAATGCTGCCCTTTGCTGGCATTGCTTCATGTAATTAGGAAGAGAAAAATATTCCTTTATATAAATTAGAACAGGAAATATTGCCTAATTGATTAGTCTAGCAATCTGTGCTTATGAGGTAGTGAAGCAGAGAGTCCATTACAAGGATAGTAGAAATGTGTTCATCACTTATTTGGAGTATGACATTTAATTAAAACTAAAATATTATGAAGAAACTTCACAGCACAAAAAAGTTTTACATTTCATCTAAGTTTACTTCGATGAAAACCACTTGGATATGTAAGGTGTTAGGTAGCCTGATGATGCCTGTTTACAGCACTGAGCACATTTTAAGGTTATTGCAATACATCAACAACTAGTACATTAAATTACACAGGAAACAGAGTCTGGTTTTAAGGTCTCTAGATGCATGAGAAAATACTTTGCCGATCAGGTCAATTAAGCTGTTTGACAGACTCAAGCCAGCAGAGGATATATTTATAACTGTTACACAGAAACCGGAATTCAATCATTTGCTGCCTGCTGGTTCTGACACAATACTGCTTCTTCCTATGTTTCCAAGATGTTGCAGTGCAAGCCAGTGAACATTTACAAAGCATTCCTGGCATGCCACTTTCAGGGGAACACACTGTGAAAAACACTGCTACCATAATAACAACTGCTGGGGGGAACTAGTGAAGGAAGTCAAAATACTCACCCATCCTTAGGGAGGTACCATTCTACAGTACTGAATGAAGTATGAATTAAGAGGAAGCTAGAGGGGAATACACAATTCCTCTTCTGTACAATGGTTTCAGTAGCGACAGAGAGTTGTTGAATTTCTAAAGGAGTGGCAGGATTCTGATGTTGAGCTACCTGCTTAACAGGGTTGGGAAACATCCAGGGTGACGTTGATTCACAAGGAAACTAAGAAAGAGGAAAACTTAAAAGATGTGGGATATTGGAAGATGGACTTTAAGCTGTTAGGAACAGCATCCCTGATGAAGCCCGGGCACAACTGGTGTCCTCACCCACAACTATTTCAGATTTGAGGAAAAATTATACCGTTAAATCGGTGGCACTGCTATGGGCACTTGCATGGCCCCAGAGTATGCCAACATTTTTATAGCTGACCAAGAACAACACTTCCTCATCTGTCATCCCCTAGTGCCCCTCCTCTACTTGCACTACATAGATGATATCTTCATCACCTGGACTCATGGGAAAGGGGCTGTTGGAGAGTTCCACCATAATTGCAACAGTTTCCACCCCACCATCAACCTCAGCTTGGAGCAGTCCACACAAGAGATCCACTTCCTGGACACTACAGTGCAAATAAGTGATGGTCACATAAACCCCACCCTATACCAGAAACCCATGGACTGCTATGCTTACTTACATGCCTCCAGCTTCTATCTAGGGCACACCACACCATCCATTGTATACAGCCAAGCACTGAGGTACAACCGCATTTGCTCCAGTCCCTCAGACGGGAAAGTCAAGCAGAGTCCACTACAAGGCTAGCAGAAGTGCACTCATCACTTATTTGGAGTATGACATGCAATTAAAATTAAAATATTATGAAGAGATTTCACAGCACAAAAAATTTGCATCTCACTTGAGTTTGCTTCAGTGGACAGCACTTGGTGTTAGGTAATCTGATGATGTCGCAGACAGAGACAAATACATACAAAACCTTTATCAAGCTTTCTTAAAACTACAATACCCACCTAAGGCAGTGAAGAAATAGATTAACAGAGCCAGACATGTACCCAGAAGCCACCTGCTACAAGACAGGCCCAACAAGAAAAAACAACAGAACACCACTGGCCATCACATACAGCTCCCCCAGCTAGAGACTCTCCAGCGCATCATCAGTGATCTACAACCCACGCTGGACAATGATCTCTCACTCCCACAGTCCTTGGGAGGCTGGTCAGTCCTTGCCTACAGACAGCCTGCCAGCCTGAAAAAAATTCTCCTCAGCAATCATAGACCACAACACAGTAACTCTAACTCAGGAACCAATCCCTGCAACAAGCCTTGGTGCCAGCTCTGTCCACACATCTACATCAGTGACACAGTCATAGGAGACCTAACCACATCAGTCACATCATCAGGGACTCATTCACCTGCACATCTACTAATGTAATATATGCTCTCATGTATCAGCAATGCCCCTATGCCATATACATTGGCCAACCGGACAGTCTCTACATAAAAGAATAAATGGGCACAAATCAGGTATCAGGAATGGCAACCTACAAAAACTTGTAGGAGAACACTTCAATCTCCCTGGATACTCACTAACAGATTTAAAAGTACCATCCTGTTAGAAACAAACAGACAAATAGACAAACAAACAAACAAACAAAACCCTTAAAAATGACTCCAAAGAAAAACTGCAGAGCTACAATTCATTAGCAAATTTGACAGCACCAATCAAGGATTGAACAGAGACTGGGAGTGGCTGCCCAACTACAAAACCAGTTTCTTCTCTCTTGAACTTCACACCTTCACATCAGCTGCTGGAAGTGGGCAACATCCTTCCTGACTGAACTGACCTCGTCAACTCCGGACTCCCTCCTTTTCATGAGCCTGTATAATTAGACCTCTGGAATCTCCATGACATTGCATCTGACGAAGTGGGTCTTTGCCCACAAGAGCTTATGCTCCAAAATATCTGTTAGTCTACAAGGTTCCATGGGACTTCTTGTTGTGTTTGCGGATACAGACTAACACAGCTACCCCTCTGGATACTTAAGACATGGAATAGCACTATCTCAAAATAAGCCATAATGATGCCCAAATGGCACTATTTCAAAATAGGCACTGTGTCCAGACTTGCTATATATGCTGGGTGCTATTTCAGAATGCACTATTGTGTATAGTTGTGTAATTCGAAATAATGCTGATGTGTGCATGTAGCTTTACAGACTTGTTTCTTTCATGCTGGAACATGACAAAGTTAAAGTTAACATTCTAGTAAGTATCAGGTTTCATCCACTTCATTTTTATTTTAAGTTCCTTTTTCCTTATTGTCCTAGGTGCCCCCCACCCAACTAAGCCTTTTTAAAGCTCCTGATACTCCATGTAGTGATTGGACTTTATTTTAATTTAAGTAAACAACATTCAGATGCTTAAGCAATAACACTTTAAATGTTCTGATTGTTATAAAACAATCCCCCAAAACAAAAAAAACAACCAAAAAGACCCTCAAACCAGGTCCTCTTCAACATTTCTATTTGTTCCTAAATTTAGTCTAGTTAGGAACACACAAAGAGTATATGGTTGCTAGATCTTGGCTTTTGGGGATATTTTATTTGAATTCTGTATGTTGGCTTGATGTGGAAAGTAGAAAGAAAATGTTAAAAGTTAACTCAACTTTTGGTAGAAAAGATGGTTCAAAATCACTTTGAATTTAGAGCAAATCTTCAGATTGGTTCTTATTTTTATCTGAACATGTTGACTCATTTCCAGGATAAATTCAGCAGAGACAGAATTACAAAAATGTCATACAAATGACCTGCAAAGTTATAGACTGCAAAAAGAGAGAAGATATGAACAGAACAGTTTCTGTATCAAATCAAAGAGCTATAAAGCACATATATCTATAAAGCACACATATATCTATCTATCTATCTTAAAAGCTGCAGGCCAAAACAGAGCAGAATTAAAGAAAGGCCTTATGGATGTAAAATGCTAAGTGAGCCTTAGTGAAAAAGAGCATGCAAATCATTTAGTTCAGATATGAGCTAGCGAACACTGAAGGCTTCCTTTTACAATGCAGTCAGAAAACCTCCAGCCTTTCTTCACTTTGGAGATTACAGAATTGTCAGCTTGTAAAAGGATGATTGGAGGGCCAGGCAGCCTAACAGTTGGCATGCCAGACTTCTGCCCCCTTGTTTCTCTGGTCAAGGTGCTTCACTCTTTCATGCAGTGGCAGTAGGGAACACAGAAGCTGCGTCTACACGTGCACGCTACTTCGAAGTAGCGGCACCAACTTCGAAATAGCACCCGTCGCGTCTACATGCGTCGGGCGCTATTTCGAAGTTAACTTCGACGTTAGGCGGCGAGACGTCGAAGTCGCTAACCTCATGAGGAGATAGGAATAGCGCCCTACTTCGACGTTCAACGTCGAAGTAGGGACCGTGTAGACGATCCGCATCCCGCAACGTCGAAATTGCTGGGTCCTCCATGGTGGCCGTCAGCTGGGGGGTTGAGAGATGCTCTCTCTCCAGCCCCTGCGGGGCTCTATGGTCACCGTGGGCAGCAGCCCTTAGCCCAGGGCTTCTGGCTGCTTCTGCGGCAGCTGGGGATCTATGCTGCAGGCACAGGGTCTGCAACCAGTTGTCAGCTCTGTGTATCTTGTGTTGTTTAGTGCAACTGTGTCTGGGAGGGGCCCTTTAAGGGAGCGCCTTGCTGTTGAGTCCGCCCTGTGACCCTGTCTGCAGCTGTGCCTGGCATCCCTATTTCGATGTGTGCTACTTTGACGTGTAGACGTTCCCTCGCTGCGCCTATTTCGATGTTGGGCTGAGCAACGTCGAAGTTGAACATCGACGTTGCTGGCCCTGGAGGACGTGTAGACGTTATTCATCGAAATAGTCTATTTCGATGTCGCAACATCGAAATAAGCTATTTCGATGTTGGCTGCACGTGTAGACGTAGCCAGATTGTCCTATTTCACTGGGTGAACTTACCCAGGACCCTGAGTATGCTGAACACCGAACATGAGATGCATAGAGCCCTGGGCTATTTCCTACCGGATTTCCTTCAGTCTGGGGCATGAACATTATGGTGCCATTAGCTACATGACTTGACTTCTCTGGTGCCTGCCCTCAGGGCCACCCCAAGGGGGAGGTAAGGCAACCCCCTCCCCACTCCCTCAGGCACGGGGCTTCGTGCAACCACCCCTCTCCCCCCATGATGCATGCCCTGACTCCTTCCTACTTTGCCCTCAACCTTACTCCGTCCCCCTCTCCATCCAGCCTGGCCAGGACCAGGGCAGAGATGAGTGGCAGATGGTAGCAATGACTGCAGGGTGTCACCTCCCACCTGTCTCCCTCCATGCCACACTCACCACACGACACCCTGCTGAGCCCTATTGGGCAGAGTTCTCGCAGCTGCCTGGGGAGAAGTGGAACTTAGTGAGCTGGGAGATAGCAGCAGAGCAGTGCAAACTGCCACTTGCCCCACATGGTGAATGTAGGGGTGCGGGGAAGGCCAAGAGGAGGCAAGCCCCTTCAGCTGCTGCTGCCACTTGCCCCCACCACCTGCATTCTGCCTCAGGTAATCCTGCTCCCTCTAGTCAATAAGATGGCTGGGACAGTCGCAGATGCCCAAAAGTATGAGGCTGGAGGTGGCCTCTCCACCTCATCCTATAGATGGGTCAGCTCTGCTGGCCCTCTTGAAGACCTTGGGCAACACCCTGTTATGGTCCTAGACTCTACAGGTGGAGCAACCATGAGTGTGGTGAAATCTAATCTGCCAGGTTCTTTGATCATGGTCACCCAGGTACCGGAGGCTGTGAAGTGTCCTCCAATGTCTCCGTTGGCTGGGGGAGAGAGTGTGACGCCTAGTGGCTGCCAAGTGATCTGTCCAGGCAAGGAAGTATCCAGCTCTTTCCTTTTCATCAATGAACCTTGAAGTTGACCCAGGTATCTTATCCCCAGCCAGCCCCGTCTCCAGACCTGCTACTGGGTGCAGGTATAAAAGAGCAGGGCAAGTTAGTCCTAGAGGCTCCCCTTAATTTATGACATGCAGGTGGTCAATATCTCAGCTTCATCAGACAGCTATTAGGGTAAATGTTACAAAGTTACACTATCATTATTATAGAAACTAACACACACACATCACATCACAAAAAGAAGTATTTTGCTGCACACCACAGTCCCTCTTTTCTATCTTCCATTCTTGCAATCTCTTTGGGATAGGGATTCTGTCTTCCTACACGTCTTTAAACCACCTAAGACAATTTTAAACCACCTTAAATAATTTTGTCACTGTATAAATTAAAAAAAGTATTGAATTAATGAATGAATGAATGCCCAAGAAAAGAGGCCTTCACAAGAATTAAATCCAAATCATGTTTTCTTCTAGCTGAAATTTATGCCAATATTTCATAAAAGAGGAATCATTAATAACCTCATTGTTTCAATTTTACCCATCCTAAGTAGATAGACATCTTCTATCACAATTACTCAAAAAATCGCTGAGTAAGTTTCTACTCAGCATGAGAAAGGGTGTCATGATTGATTTAAAAAAAAAACACAAAAAAGAACCCTGTGACTGAAAACAAATAATGGGTTCTTTTCCTGTTAGGTAAAGTCCTAAATAAACATTTTTTCTATTATCAAATTTCATTCCTAACAACCAAATATTATAAATCAGTTGAGAAAAACGCCTCTATCTTGTCAACAATATGAAATTTCATTCAGTGTTTTCAGAGAGGCTTCACTGGAAAAAAAACATTATACTGGACATCAGAAAGGTTCTTACTAGACTCCAGGGCTTCATATACACATGCCTCAGAAGGAGAGTGCATATTAATGAGGTAGTTCAGGAGATGTTAATGAGGCACTAACATGAATAGGCAGTGACTCATTAGCATAAGGGCAGACATTCACAATTCGAAAACGCCTCTTTCAGAGGGCACGCTGCCCATGTAGACAGGGGACATTTTAAAAGGACCCCCTGACTTTGGTTTTAGGAAGAAGGGGGCTTTAGATTTCTTGCTATATAATGAAAACAGAATTGATGGCCTATCCAAATAAGTTATCCTGTGAAAAATTCAGAGCATTTTTCACCTCAAATTGGAGTATGACTTTCTCCAATTCTTTTAAACTCAGCATTATATTAACTAGATGTTATTTTCAGAATTTTCTCTTACACTACTGTCATAGGCACATAGCATTATAAAATAAGTACTGGATTTTTCAGAACTTAAAATAAAATGTTCTTTGAAAAGTCTAATGTCCCATGCGATGACATAGCACCATATTCCCCAGGATTGTACTTAACGAATGACATCTCAATTGGTCAAATGACAACCTATGCAATTGTGTAAGTAGTTTGATGAACAGCCTCCCATTAGGTGTGTGCAACTATCTACCTATCCCACAAACTGCACCTGTAGTATGAATAAACCCATTTAAATTGTGTTGAGACTGGTAATTTTCTAACTTCATATTGTATGGACTACTTGATCACCATGAGCTGCTTCTCTAGAAAGTTATCGTAATGAGAGATATTTATTACATTTTTAAATGCTTGACATCAAGTTTCAGTATTAATTAAAAGAGTAACTTTAAGAGTAACATAAAAGAGGTTAACTTTGCACTTCATCATCTTATCATAGAGGGTGATTAAGGGCATTTGCTTTGGATTTATTCACAAAAAAGATAGTCCTGATATGAAGTTCTTAAGAGAGATTTTCACTTGATCAGTAAAGACTAATGAGAGTGAGAGAGAGCCTTGTGGAGTAAGCTAGTTTTCCCTGATGAGAACAGCAGGAAGCTACATAAAGTTCATTCTGCCCCATGGGACATTACAGATGGCTCAGGTGTGAAAGACTGATGTGAGAGACCCATTCTGAGCTAATCTGTACAATAACAGTTACGAAATTCTGAAACATTGTCTGATAAGTAACCACGGAAATACTACAATGGATATTGTTATCTACAACCCGGGCAGCATACAGTAAAATTAAAATAGCTCAGCCTCTCATGCTATGTCTACCATAGCGGGTTTTGGCCGCAAAATGTCCATTTTGCTGACAAAACCTGTGGAACGTCCAGATTCCCAAGATGTTCCTATTGACAGTAATTCAACAGAATGCAGAACTTTTGTCAACAGCTCTACCCCACTCCCCATGAGGAACAATGCCTCTGTCAACCAAGGTCTTTAGACATTCTGGGGGTGGCCCTCAGTTGAGAGAAAATGGAAAGAATTCCACTGAACCACATTCAACATCAATTCACAATTATATTATTTCTAGCAGCTTAAGGCACATTGGAATATGTTCAATCAGTTCAAATGTTCAGGAACTGCATAACTCCATCATACACAATTTTTGCTGAAAAAATAAATCCAGTTACTTAAGTGTGGATAAGCAAAAATAAATTTGATTTAAGAGCACAGTAGGCTTCTAGGGTAGACAATTATCTAGAATAAATATCTGAAATGGCCAGGAGTCTACATAAAGGAAAAAAAAAAAAACGGGTGTGGGGTAGAAATGATTGAATCTATGCCATAACAAACTATAAGTAGATTTCATACCCCAAAGACATTCTCTGAACTACCCAAGTTTCCTAATGAGTTTTAAAAGTTTCATTTGAGAATAATACATTTTAAGAATATACCAGACTATCTTTTGATGTGGGACTAATTTGAGAAAAAGTGTTTTCATTTATTTTTACAATTAAGTTTAATAGCTGACGATTATGTAGAGTCAGCTTCGTGCTTTCTCTCCAAAGTTAAATGGAATGAAGTTTAAGAGTGACAGATTCCAATGCGTTAGATCCTGCAACAAATTCATTGCTGGCTAAAATGAACAGACAAATCTCCATCAAAGCCAATAAAAGTAAGCTCCTTTAATGCAGGACTGAATTTGTCCCAGTCTCTATGATAATCACTGTAAATTATAAACAATGAAATCCATAATTAATTAAAAATCCGTTATCATTAAAACATAATCACACAAAATAGAACTGAAAAAAACAGCAAAGAATTGTAAGGGAGTTGTGAATCATAAAATTGATAACATTTTAAAATTTTATGTTGTTTACATGCTTCAATGGTAGACAATTAAACTAGATAAATTCTGTGCTTCCACTTCCCATTTTTATGCCTACAAGTACCAAAATTAGATTGTGTGACATTTCCAAATCAATCTTATTGAAGTAACAACTTATTTCATACGTTACAATCAATGGTCTCCAGTATACGTTTGAACCTAAAGGCAACTGAGCTAGTTGCAAAGTGATGAACGCTACAGGAGTGCTTAGAATGGCACCAAAACCAAATAATTCACCATCTGTCAGTCATTACAGGCGCTGAGGGTGAAAGAGCTGGGGAGGATACCACATGCTAAACTTGTTGCATTACATTTTAAAGTATTATAATGATTTCTGAGCACAGAAAACAAAACATTAAAATGCTAGCAATTTTCTGATTAGGGCTATATTATGATTGCAGGCACAAGCATGAGCAACTGTACCACCTGTGAGCTACTGTGAAACTTTTATGACACAGTTTTTCTTCAGCTTCCTCCTTTGTCCTGAAGGATTGCAATGTATTATTGACCACTAAATGGCAGGAAGAGTAAGGGGATAAAAAGACAAAGAAAAACCAAACAAAAACAAAACTCTCCATGTATTCTTGCCTATCCCCATCAATTTCTTCACTGTTTTCCAAGACACCTTGGAAACCCAAAAGTAAAGCTGCTTGTAGGTCACAGAAGAGCCTTTTTTCATACTATTAAAGGTGATTCAGGTTCAACTAAGATATAACATTTTGAAAATTGCTTTTTCACTTTTGCCATTTGTGTACTCAGGAAAATCAAAATAATTCACAGATTCAAAGGCCAAAAGAAACCACTGTGATAAATTAACCTGAACTCCTAACCAAGCAGAGACCACGGCACTTCTCAAAAATTATTATTGCAGCATATCTTTTTGTAAAAGCATCCAATCTTTATTTAAAAATAAGCACTACGGGGAGAATACCACAACCCTTGGTAAATTCTCCCAACAGTTTTACTACCTCACTGCTAAAATACACCTTAATTCCAAGGAAGTTGTCTAGTTTAAAACTTCCAGCCTTCCTAGCTGGCTTGGAGAATCCACTTTTGAATGTTAGTTCTCTATGTGAGTACTGATACACTGTAATCAAATCACCCATTTTCTCCTTGTTATGTTAAGTAGATTGAGCTCCTAGAGTATACCACTATAAGGCAGACTTTCTAACGGTTTAATCATTCTTGTGGTTCTTTTCTGAAGTTTTTCCAATGTATCAACATTGTTCTTGAAGTGTGGACACAAGTACTGGGCACAACATTTCAATAGCGATCACACCAGTGCCAATTGCAGAAGTGAAATAACATCTGGGCTTCTACTTGAGATTTCTATTTATGCATCCAAGTGTTGGCCAAAGCATTGCACTGGGAGCCTATGATGAAACGTCTATTGCAGGATAATCTATGTTACTCTCTGTCTGTGACTCTTCCTCTTTATTATTTATCACCTCACACAAGATTTTTTTTTTTGAAGTGCAGACTTTGTCAGAGGTAAGTTTCTGTGTTGTCCAGGTCATCATAGGGCCAAGGCTTGATTCCTGCAGGACTGCATTAGAAGCACTCCTTAAGGATTATCACCCATTTACAATTATATTAGAGACTATCAGTTATCCAGTTTCTAATCATTTTATGGTGTGTTGTACTATCCTTTAAGTCTTTGATTTTGTTTGTTGTTTGTTTTTCATTCAAATGTCATGCACTACCATGTCAAATGACTTTTAGAAGTCAAAGTATTTATATCAACAACTGAGCATCCTCTTCAGCATGCTTTCACACAACATATTGATAGGCTGTGTCTACACTTGACCCAGCTTCAAAGGGGGCATGGTAATTATGGCCACAGAAGATTACTAATGAAGTGCTACAGTGAATATGTGGCACTTCATTAGGTTAAGTTTCCCCCATGGCAACTTCTAAGTGTCAAACTTCGAAGTGGTGGTATGTGTGCAGCTGTGGGCACTTCGAAGTGCCCGCGCTACTTCAAAGTCTCTTTGCTCCTCAAAATTTTGAGCAAAACTCCCATTGGCATCTACGGGACTTCCATTTATTTAATTTATTCCAGTTTATATATATTTTCCCAACTGGAAGAGATTAAATAAATGGAACTCCCATAGATGCCAATGGGAGTTTTGCTCAAAATTTTGAGGAGCAAAGAGACTTTGAAGTAGTGTGGGCACTTCGAAGTGCCCACAGCTGCACACATACCACCACTTCGAAGTTTGACACTTAGAAGTTGCCATGGGGGAAAATTAGCCTAATGAAGTTGTAGGGTGCGAGAAGACTTTGTAACAGTCTCATGAGAGCAGTCCGACCCTCTGTGAACTCTTAGAGGAATCATATACAGAAGCATGCTGCCAACAAACAAGAGATACCAAAACTGGTCTGTGCAAGGTGAAAGCTGCAAAACAACTCACATCACCTGCGAAACAAGCCGTGCCTGCCAAAACTCCAAGGCTACGCTGGCAGTAGGCCACTAAAGATAGTGATAAGGAATGCATAGGCAATTTTAGGCAATCTTATGTTAATAAGCTCAGCTTATCAGCTAGTGTTAGAAGGCCTGTTACAGAGCCTCTCCCTGAGCGAAGCTCTGACGCATCGGGTTTTCCCCCACTGGTGACTGCGGCGTCTCCGGGGCTCCCGTCACGAGTGTCACGCACTTTCAATAAACCAAATATGGCACTCGCCTTCTGGGTGCAGCCTCGTCTCTGGGGAACCCGAGCCTGGTTGGCTACCGAAGTGCCACGTGTATATGAAAGATTTCCACTTTTTCCAAGGAGTTACTAAAGCTAGGGGAACATTTTCAGTGTATTTTCTGACATGTGATGTGCAAAACAAGGCTTGTACTGGATTTTGATTTCCGTAGTTTCCCTCAGCAATCATTCACAGTATGAACCTTGTAAGTTAGGACAAGGGGGAAGAGGTTAATTGACAGTATCCTTTACTATAGAAAGCTGTCCCAGCAGTCCAATAGTCTTAGAAAATAAAGCAGAGGAAGAGTCTGAAGCCAGGAAAAATCACCACCAGGAAGTAGTTATTTTTCAGGTGGAGACTGGCATACCAGTACCCTGGATCTAGATCAGGGATAATTGAGGCCAGGGAAACCTTGTAAAATTTGAGTTTCAGCTGATACAAGTTGAGGCCCATCAGATCTAAGATGGGCTGTCTCCCTGGACCTGTGGGATTAGGAAGCATCTGGAAGAGAACTGCCTGCTCTGACATTCGGACAGAGCTTCTTCCACCCCGACTCCCCTCAACTGCAATAGTTCCTGGACTACCTGAGCAAGAAGGCTCTTGTGAGAAGGGTCCCTGAAGAGGAATGGGGGTAAGGAGTGTGTGGGAGTGATGAAGAGGAATTTGAGGGGCATACCCCGATATATGGGAATGAAGGCTCAAACATACAATGTGATGAAGGCCCATGCTGGGAGGAAATGTGTATGGCAGGTGCCAAACGGGGAGCAGGAGGGAGGGACTGGATCCAGTGGAATGTCTGGTGTATTTGTCATACCCTCAAAATTGTTTTGGGTGGGTACAGCCTGACTGGGCAGGATTTGAGGACTGGCTTGGTCTCTGCTTGTATCCTTTGCTCTTTGTGGCCAGGAGTTCTTGCTGGGGTTGGCTACACTGACTTCTGGAGTAGAGTAAAAATAGTACAATATGTCCTCTATGAGGCATCCCAAATATAAAGATTTCTGCATCTCTCTAGCCAGGTTTCCCTTTTTATCTAGTTTGCACGTAAACAGGAGCTGAAAATAGGTGTATATGGCCTTTCTCTTCTTAGCTGAGTGAAAGGCAGTGCAGAGTGCCCTAAAAAAGAAATCAGGGCAACATACAGTATGCTTTGAGTTGTATTTTTATAGGAACTTCATCCTGAAATGGAAGTCTGTAACTGGGCCAGCCACCTCCTGAGCACTCCTTTACAGACTATGGTGATGCTGCAGGCACTGTGACTCAATTTTCCCTTGACACTCTACAAATAAATCTTCCCTTTAGTCCTTTTCTTTGTCAAAAATAACCCTTCTTGGGTATTTGATTTATTGATATAAAATAAATTATCCCTACAACTCAAAATCCCCAAGGACCATTCTTAAGCTCATGCTGTACAATTACGCATCTCCCCACCTAACGCAACTCCCTTGGTCTCATGGTTCTTCCTGAAGGAACCTTTTCTCACAGTCTACAGCAGGGATCAGCAACCTTTCTGAGGTGGAGTGCCAACATTTGACCTTTTAACCTCTGTGTACGGTCTGAGAGCCGGTGATGCTTTTTTAAAGCCACTAACAGTCCCCTTTGTGAGGTGAATTCGGAAACATCTTTCAGTCGTCAGCTCATTTCACCAAAGACCTGTTTCCTCTTTTACAAAGCAGCATGTTTCATGGCACCCTATGGGGTGTTAGCTGTTCATGTGCAAAGCACATCACATTTCTTTTCCCGAGCTATGTAGCAGGAGTCAGACAAACACAGCAGGTTGCACCACCCTGATCTGGCATGGTCAGGACCTGATAGGTCCTGGTCAAGAGAATTTGCCAGACCAAGGGTGGTCCAGGGCTTCTGCCTCTGGTGGCCACAGCCTCCCAATCCCCTAGGAATCCAGGCTCCCTGGGCTGCCATGGAGTCCTAGCCTCACACCTGGCAGGTGCTCTGGCTCAATCCCTGTGCTGCAGTGGGCCCGGTGGGGGCTCAGTCTCTGGCCCCAACCCCTATCCCACAGATGCAGGTCAGCCCCAGCTCCAGGTATCTCTGCATGGGGGAGGAGGTGTGGGACTGAGGTCCTGCCACATACTGCTGAAAATTGGCTCACGCGCCACGCTTGGCACATGTGCTGAGGGTTGCTGACCCCTGCTCAAGGGAGTCTGCCATAGCTTCCTGGGCTTCCCCCCTTTACAGCTACCCCCTGCTGCCCCTTATAGGTCACTCAGTCCAAGTATGCCTGTAATCAGGGCTGGTAAGCCCTAGCACTTCAGTTCCACCTTATCACAGAGATTTTCTCTATAAGCACTGTATGGCTTATAATTTCTGTAATTACTGAAATATTTCTTTGACAATTTAAAATATGTTTGAAACTTCTGTTTCAAATGTCTGTTTTTCCCCACATGGTTAAGTTTATTTAAATAGAAATGTGTTCCTCTCCTTCCTTGTGTTGTTGGTTTCAGTCCAACCTGCAGCACTGAAAATACTTTTATCCTGCTTTTGGGTCTAGGAATCTCTTATTTCCTCCTGTCTGCTGCTACCTATCCTGCACACTCACTCTCTCCTTCTCTCTCTCTCTCATTACTTTTTGGCCTATTGCTCTTTCTCTTTGACTTTTCACTCTCTGTGACAGAGATGAAAATTTCCTGCAATATCCTAGGAAAACTCTATTGAACTAAGCTTATGTATCTTTGAAGTTGATTCTATTCAATCCAAGATTGTGTATTAATGGGTACCAAGATGATTAAAGGACTGTAATGAGCAATGTGGGAGATAAGAATTGAATACCATGTAGATTTCTTGAGGAATATATTGGAGGAGCTGAATGCAGAACACTCCCCTCCAGCACGCAAAACCCAGCCTTTTGAAAGCACACACTGAGAAGACCACTATCTGATTACCTGTTTCTGGAATCTGAAGATCAAAGGCCCAAGCTGTATAAAGGAATTGCACTATTTGTGGTTGTGCTAGTCCTGAGCTCAGGCTGTGATGAATTTGTCACCACAATCTCCTTTGTGGGTTATGAAAGACTGGCTTCTATCAGAGCCCTTGTTGGAGGTGGGAAGCGATCTCTGGTAACTTAATTCACAGGAATGGTGGGTCCTTCATTGGTTTAGTATGTTTTCTCTGTAGGGCTTTCACTGGAGCAATAAATTTGCATGCTTATGAAGGGCTGCATGATAACTCATAACTGCTGACAATGTAGTTACTCATGGCCTTTAAAGAGAAAGCAAAAATGCAGATTCTGTCCTCTTTAGGAAGTCTGCCCTACTGGGGTCATCACAAGAGTAGGCAAGACACTGCGGTCTGAGGAAAAAAAACACCCCTCTGGTGAGGAGGGAGAGAGATCTCGATTGCTATCCAAAAGATGTGATGACTGAGGAACTGTGCGAGTATAGTGGGTGCCCTGAAGTGATCACAGAAGGGGAACACAAGTGCAGTTACCTTTAACTGTGACATATTTTGGACAGGTGGGATTATGACTGTTAGAACTGATGTAAGAGCCAAGAGCCAAACAGCAAGGATAGCAAATACAACAGAAGGGAAAAGATAGAAAAAACTCACAGTCTGTTCAGGAAACGAATGGAAAAAAAGAGAAAGAGAAAGAGTTTTGAGGAGCTGTAGAAATGTTAGATGCAACACAAAGAAAGGCAATGCGTCACTAAGAATTGACAAAGCCTCAGCAAGCTGACTTAATGTATTATAATGACCAAAAGAGTACGGTCCATGTTTACAGGAAGCATTCAGCCAAAGGCAGAGGAAATCCTGGGACCAAAAATCATTGAGAGAAGCAGGTAAGAAGTTTAATCAGCTTAATTTAAACTCAGTGCAGTGAAGATTTCCAAGGAAATTGCAGGAAATAGACTTATCTGTCACTCTGACTATTTTCCACCCACTTTTGAAGTTAACTGTTTGGATCAGTCCCAGAATGAGAAATTCAGTGCAGCAATTGAGGGTGACCAATTCTAAAGTCTTGTGAGAGATCTAACTCTCTAAAGCTGTGTCTACGCTAGCCGGCTATTTTGAAATAGCCATGCCAACTTTGAAATAGCGCCCGCCGTGTCTACACGTGCCAAGCGCTATTTCGAAGTTGAAATCGACGTAAGGCAGCGAGATGTTGAAGTCATTATCCTCATCAGGAGATGGGAATAGCGCCCCACTTCGATGTTGAACGTTGAAGGAGGGTGTGTGTAGACGATCCGCATCCCGCAACATCGAAATAGCGGGGTCCTCCATGGCGGCCATCAGCTGAGGGGTTAAGAGACTCTCTCTCCAGCCCCTGAGCTCTATGGTCGCCACGTGCAGCAGCCCCTTAAAGCTCCCCGCCCCCTTATTTCCTGTGCAGGAAGCTGAGAGCATGTGCATGCAGCAGCACACACACGTGCCCAGCCTGCACATCCTCCCAGAGCCCCAGCCCACCACCCAGCACCCATGGCAGCCAGCCAGCCCCCCAAGCACCCACAGGGCACTCCCCAAGGGGACCTAGGGCTCCCAGCCTGCCAGCCAGCGGGGAAAGAGGCAGCGGGGCCCCTCTTGGACGGAGGCTGAGATCCAGGACCTGCTGGGGCTCTGGGGCGAGGAGGAGGTGCTCCAGGTAATGGGGAGCAAGAGGCGGAACGCGGATGCATTTGCTCAGCTGGCCGAGGGCCTGGCTACCCGGGGTCACCCTGCCTGCATTTCTGACCACGTGAGGAGTAAGGTAAAGGAGCTGTGGCAGGGTTACACCCAGGCCCAGGACATGGCCAGCCAATCTGGGGCTGCCCCCGCCACTTGCCCCTTTTACAGGGAGCTCAGGGAAATCCTGGGCCCCCAGTACACCTCCTCCCCCCTGGCTGCCCTTGACACCTTGGCCGACGAGCCCCAGCAGGCCCCCAAGACGGAGTCCACTCCGGAGGCCAGCCCTGCACCCCAGGGCCCCCCCCAGGAGCCCACCCCTGGGACACCGGAGGAGGAGGAGGAGGCCTCCAGTGATGGGGGGCTGCTGATAGACCTCCCCTCCCACAGCTCCAGCAGGGTGTCCCCCAACCGTGGGAGCAGACCGTCAGGTATGTACCCGCCCAGTGCACACTCCCGGTGTTAAGGGGTGGGGACAAGGGACATAACCAGGGCCCTCCACACACCCAGATGACCATGGCCCTGAGGACAGCAGTGGCATGTCCCTCAGAAGAGTCTATCAGCCCCTGCCCCCCAGCAGGTCAGAGCCATGCCCCAGCCCTGGGGATGGGGGGAGCGGAACCTAGGGTCCCCCGTTGGGGGGGGGTTGGACACCCATCATCATCATCAGCATCTCCGGGGGACGGGGATGGGGAACCAGCAGCAGAGGGGTGGGGGGACAAGGGCCACGGGTCAGGGCCCAGACTAACGGCTGTCTCCACTCTTCTTCCCCTCTCTGTTCCACAGCTGCACCATCGGAGGGCCCAGAGAGCACCAGCGCGGTATCTGTGGTCCCGGACAGCCCAACTGGGCCATTGCAGCAGGCCAGCCCCTTGGTGGAGCACGGACCAGCCCCAGGACGAGCCCGACAGTGGCGGAGCTGGAGGTGTCCGAGTGGTGCCTGCAGGTGGAGGAGCGGCACCTCCATCTCCAGAAGCGAGCACTGGCCTGGCGCCAGGAGGCTTGGGGGGCCTTCATGCGCACATTCCAGGACATCGTGTAGCACTTGGGCCCCCCCGCCAGTTTGCCCGCCGCTCCACCCGCCGCTCCGCCTGTCATCCCTCCGCCATCAGCCATCCTGGGGCCTGCCGCCGAGGGGGACCATGGGCCTCCGGACACCACCCAGCCCTATCTGCCGGTTCTCCTGGCCCCCACCCAGCCTCGACGGGGCCTCCGGCCCAGACATGGGTCACGCCCCCCCACACCAGGCACTGGACAGTAGGGGGTGCGGGGATGAGGACGTTGCCCCCCAAGGCCCCCCTCCTTTGTACATATTCCCCCCATCTTTGTAAATAGTTTTTGTTCTACCCCCGTTTAGTAGCTGTACATAGTTCCCCCCTTCTTCTTTTAATAATAAGGTTGCACTGTTTTGTTTCAAGCAAAATTTCCATTTATTTCAAAGAAAAGTGTGGGTGGGTGTGCTCTCAGGTGCTCTGTGTTGTGGGCGTGGGGGCAGGGAGTATTGTGGAGGATGGGAGGGTGCAGTGGGTGGCTCACCAGCAGCTGGCCCAGCCTGCGTTCACCCTGCAGCCTGGTCAAAATGGGCCCGCAGGGCCTCCCGTACCCAGATCCCCTCAGGGTCGACCTGGTGACTGGGGGCAGCGGGTGGCTGGACGTCAGCCCTGCCAGCCTCCACAGCCCAGCCCTGGAAGAAGGCCTCTTCCTTGCTCAGCACCAGGTTGTGGAGTGTGTTGCATGCGCCCACAACGGGGGGGATGTTGGTGAGCCCTGCATCCAGGCAGCTGAGGAGACACCTCCAGCGCCCTTTGAGGCGGCTGAAAGTGCACTCGACCACCTGACGTGCATGGTTCAAGTGCGTGTTGAACCGCTCCTGGCTGGCTGTGACATGGCCCGTGTAGGGGTGCATGAGCCAGGGCCAGAGGGGGTACGCCGCATCTGCGACAAGGCAGAGGGGCATGGTGGTGTCCCCCAGAGGGATCTCCCACTGAGGGATGTAGGTCCCCGCCTCCAGGCAGCGGCACAGGCCCGAATTTCTGAACACCCGGGCGTCGTGGGTGCTGCCAGGCCAGCCAACATAAATGTCCAAGAAGAGGACCCAGCTGTCTGCCAAGGCCTGGAGGACCACGGAATGGTATCCCTTCCTATTCAGGAAGCGTCCTCCACTGTGCTCCGGGGCATGGATGGGGATATGGGTCCCATCTAGGGCCCCAAAGCAATTTGGGAAGCCCAGGCTGGCAAACCTCACGATGGCGGCCTCCGGGTCTCCAAGCTGCATGAGCCTGTGGAGGAGCAGGGCATTGACTGCGCAGACGACCTGCAGGGGAGGGACATGAGAGAGCACCGGTGAGGGGTGTGCAGGGTGTGTCTGGCCCTCCCCTCAGGGTCTCCCCCTCCCCACAGGGTTCTCACCTCCCCCCAAGGCTCCCCCCCACAGGGTTCCCCCCCCGGGTTCTCTTACCTCCATGAGGACAGCCCCGACAGTAGCCTTGCCCACACCGAACTGCTGCCCTACGGATCAGTAGCTGTCTGGAGTGGCCAGCTTCCAGACAGCGATGCCGACCCATTTCTCTACGGTGAGGGCACGTCGCATGGGGGTGTCCTGATGCTGTAAGGCAGGGGTGAGCCACTGGCAGAGCTCCAGGAATGTTTGCCGGATCATCCAGAGGTTCCGGAGCCAGCAGTCGTTGTCCCACTCGCCAAGCACCAGCCGCTCCCACCAGTCCGTGCTCATGGGGTATCTCCACAGCCGGTGGCGTGTGCGGCAGGGTGGGGCTGGGAGGGCAGCAAGGTCTGGGGCTGCTTCCTCATCGCCTGGGGGCAGCTTATCTTCCTCAAATAAAAGATGGTGAGCTGCCTCCTGCATAGCACTGAGCAGGGCAGCCATTGGTACTCCAGGGGCGGGTGTGTGGGCCTCTGGCTGCTGCTGCTGCTGCTGGGGGTCCATGCTGCTTCCACGGGGTGTGTGTGCTTGTGGCTCTGCAGACGGTGTGCTGTGCAGGCTGAGTGTGTCTGGGAGGGGCCCTTTAAGGGAGCGGCTTGCTGTTGCCCCAGAAGTGCTAGTCCACCCTGTGACCCTGTCTGAAGCTGTTCCTGGAACCCTCATTTCGATTTGGGCCACTTTGGTGTGTAGCCGCTCCCCTGCAGTGCCTACTTCGAAGTAGTGCTGCCCAATATCGACGCTGAACGTCAACGGCACCAGCCCTGCAGGACGTGTAGACGCTATTCATCGAAATAGCTTATTTCGATTTTGCTACATCGAAATAAGCTATTTCGATATAGCATCCCAGTGTACATGTAGCTTAAGTGAATACAGTAGCAAAGTTAGCTCTCCAGAATGTTTTTTTCTAGTTACCAATAATCAGTATATGTCTATCTATACATTTTTATCAGCAAATAATACTGAACGTAAGCTAATTCTTACTGGCAGCCACCCACCCAAAGCTATTAAAAAGCAAATACAGTATTTCACAAACCTATTTGTTTATTAAAGTACTATATTAACCTAAGTTAATGTAATTCATCCAACTAAAAGGAAAAAAAAACAGTCCACATTTTAAATTTTAGAACAGCTAAATGGCCCTAATGGAATCTTTTAGAATTATTAAACATACACGTTGATGCAGGAACAATTATTCTTTCATTTCAATTTATGCTTCCAAATCTCATGAAAAACTTATTGAGAAATAACCTACTGGCAATCATAATGAAATATGGAATGTCTTTCATTTAACCCCTAAAGCTCTTTGATCTTCTAATGCTATTATATGGGTGCTAACAAGTTGCCAGTTCTATTTTTCATTGTGGTTTAGGATGCTAATTTCCTTTCAAATAATTGTTTTCAAGCTTTTATTAATTAAGTATAGGACAGCCATGCAACTGATATGAAATTAGCTAGAAATATTAATAAGCAAATAATCTATAGCCCCAGATAGCCACAGGTGTTGAAAATCAATCTCTTCCCAAAAGTGAATATGTATTTATCAGTGGTGTTACACTTTCCCTAATTAGATCTCTCTCTGATCAAATTATAAGTAGCTTAAAACAAATAAATACATAGAACACTGGAAAACTATACTTCTCCATGAACTAGAACAAATAATCCCTGGAGCATAGAAGGAAAGAAGTCTCTTCCTCCGATCATGCAACTGTGTTCCATCCAAGCATACTATGAGTTATAAAGGCTTTATGGAGCCCATCCTGGTTCTGTTTCTCGGTAGAATATAAAATTTCAATTTCTATGTATCAGCTGAACTTATTAAAGAATGACACTTCTTCACAAATAACCTGGAGTCTTACTCTCATCACGCCCTAATTTGAGATAGGCAAACTACCAAGAATCCAGTTAAAATGTCCTTTCTTATACTATACAAACATGAAGCCAGGGCCATATAAATAAGACACATTTCACTGATATTATAATTCAAAACAGGGGGACAGATCTCACCTAGCCAAAAGAGCAGTGTCTAGTGACTGTGTAGTAACACTCAAACTAGAATGTTACAGTGAAACTAGAATCAGGAGTCTAATGTATAATTCTGGCCTCTGCTACTGACTCTTCATTTGTAATGTTGTACAGGGTGTTGATTTGCCCTATACCTCGGTTTAACATCTGAATAAAGGATGATATTTTAGTACAGTATATCATATTTTGAATGCTGTATATTAAATCATAGAGTCAGTCGTGTAGAATCGTACATTCTGTGACAGACATGTCCAAAAGATGAGTAGTTCCAAAAATGGAAGAAAACATTTGTTAGTCATTTTTCCCATGTTTAGTAGGAATTGGCAATTATTTATATTTCCCCATAAGAAAAGAAACACTCCCCAGCATAGAAACAAATTACATCTTAAAACCACTTCCATGGATACATAGAACTGGCAACCGTCTTCTTTGTTTTAAAGGTGAGATACCAACAAACATGAAATAAATCAATTAAGTTTAGGATGGATACCAGCAGGATACAAATTATATTCTGTTAGGTAGAGATGGGCTACCGCAATCCACTTTGGGAGCTGCTTTGCTGTAATAACTGAATATTGCAAAGTCTTTACTTATTTACTCAAGGAAGTATTTCTCACTTTATGCTTCCTAAAATTGTAAATTCTACAGCACAATACATACATACAGCACATATTCCCAAACAACTTGGATACATCTGTTTCAGCTATTACAGGGAACACTGCCACCTTCTTGGACAAAGCTCCAGTGTCCAATAAAATTAGTGGTGGGTCTTTCTATTTGAGTCCTATGGGAATTTGGATTACATAAAAATGTTGAGCAAGTGATGGTGAATGGAAACAATACCATTAAGCCACATTTACCTCTTCAATCTCTTTTTCATAATTTTTATGCAGACAATTGGGAACCTTCTCCTCCTTGTCATATCACATAAAAACAAGGGAGGATATGGCCTTATTATTTCTCACAAGTTTAAACAGAATTTTCAAGGATCATTTAAAATTAGGGAGAAGTGAGAGAAGACCATGCAATCTGATCTTTTAGGAGTCTCTACAAGATCCAAAATTACACAGAGTAAGAAGACTGGCTAATGAAGAGGATTAAGGAATTGGATAGTCAATATTATGAGAAATTATACTCTTTATTTCATTCTGCCACAGAAAATATCATATTCCCAGAGGAAAAAAATGGGATTATATATCAAGCACCAATTTATAAACCATAAAGGAAAATTATTAGGGATAGAGACAAGGGGAGTTGAGTAGATTTTATAGGACAGCAAGTTTTCTCTAGCTCTTTAAAATAACTAAATACATAAATAGATTTATCTGACCTCAATGTCCTTCATGCATCAAAGATATTTCAGTTGACTTATTATATGCAGTTAAATTACATTCTTCTATTTTGGCCAGTTGTTTGAAAACCATAAAATTTAGATAAATACTGATGGAAAGAGTAGAAGGTAGACAGTTCAATAGGTTAATGCATCAACCATCCACCTATAAATATCAGGTCTTAAATCTGGCTCATTTCACAAGCAAATGCAGATTACTTCAGATACTGGCAGAGTTACAACTTTTTTTTATTTATATCACAAAGGAGTCACATAATTAACTGCAAATAGTAGTCTGTCTTCAAAAGGGCAATGGCGATACAAACAAGGAGCAAACTCTATTGGTATAACCTTGAAGAAAAGCAAAATAAGCACAAACATTGGAAGACAAAAGTCAGGAATATCAATAGCACTTCATGAAATGTAAAGAACAGTCCTTTAAATATGTTCAAATTATATTATGGTTCAGTTCAGTAAGACTTTACTGACAAATGTTCCCAAAGTAAAAATACAAGACAGACCCTTTAGGTACACATCAGAGGCAAATCTGATTTCCACTGTGTTCGGTGCTTTATCTATCACACCTGTTAATAAAGGCTGCTAAAGGCCCTGTCTTTATCAGCTCACACTCAAGTAAACCTATGTGGTGTCACCCTTATAATGCCTAAATTACTAAGTTGTATATTAAAACTTCAGGGCCCAATATGGTCTAATCAGAAAGGAGAGGATCAAAAGCTGAACTTGTCCTTCTCCCATTCTGATACCTCCCTGCTCCATTTCTGCCATGTTGTGATGTGGCAGTTGACCTACACTGGAAAACAAGAAGTTAAAAAGCCCTTGAAGAGGGCTGTCACAGAAGCCAATCAGATGGAAGGTGAAGGCTGCCAGTCAGGGCTTGATGAGGCCCTATAAGAAGGGCTGTTGGACAGAGGGAACTTGATCTCTCCTGGGGTCTGAGGGAGATAGACAGTCTACTTAAAAGGGACTGATGCCACAGACAGAGCAGTGCTGATAGAGGAAAGGAGGCCAGCAGGGCTCCAGTCTCACTAATTCCCAGGCTCAGGCCCTGACAAAAGGGCTTGAGCACGTAGTAGGGCTGCATAGGGTTAGTCCAGGAGGAAAATGGACAGCAGGTCTGCCCCTCCTGTTGGTGTTGAGAGTGGAAAATTCCAAATGCAGTTTGCCAATGAGAAAATGGGGCTGGATTAGGGACTGCAGCGGATCATGGAGTTGAGTGGTATGATTAGACATAGCTGGTACTCTGGTGGTGATGAACCCTGGAGTGAGAACCACTAGAGTGCAGTAACCCACATAGCGGATACTGCAGTCTGGGAGAGACGTGGGTGCTGGCATGGTTAAAGCAGGAGAGGCAGGTAACTGTGAGCAAGGCACTTCCAAGAAGCACTCTGATGCTGGAATGAACTAATTCCCAGGGCATCCAGTGGGAGGCAGCGTGGTGGTGAGAGCAACCCCTTTGCACTCTCCCAATTGGAGTTCCTTCCATCTACGTTAGCAATATGCAAAGGATTCCCTACACTCTCCCAGCAATGTGCTACAGGCCTGTTTGTCCGATTCCTCACTTGCTTCTCAATGAAGAATCAGGCCAAACTTTGTGCCAGATTCCCTCTTCTTTGGCTTACAATGATGATGCATGCCTTACCTGCCTTGTTATGTCTTGGTCTAGGAGATTAGTTAGAACTCAGCAATGAAAAGGTGGAAGACCCAGTAAAAGAAGAAGAGGGGCTCTGTGTCAAGATAAGCTGTGTAGAATGCAGCTATATATGAAAGATTGTCCATGCTCACTGGGCAAAAATGGCTCCATCGTTCCACGTGAGTGCCCTACCTCTATGAGGTCACATCTCTCAATTTCAAAATATAATTTAAAATGTATATTTGGCACAGGAGTTATCAGCCAAGCATACATTCACAGCTAAGTGTATGCAATCTTTGTGTGTGTAGGCCACAGCCATTGCATACAACAGGGGTTTCTTGCATCCCTGCTTTCCTCTGCATATTCTCCTTGTGTTACCCCCTCCCATTCCCTATGAAACTCATACGAGAAAGGAAGGCTGGCACTTGATGTGAAGAAACCAGGACTGACCCATCTGATCCAGGAAGAGATGTGAAAATCAAGTTCTCGAAGAGATTACCACATAGAGGGGTCATGAATGAGGATACAGAAGAACAATAGGCTTCCCAGGTATTTGCTGGGAAGCAGACACATTTTCAGTAGAATTAAGAGTACAGAGTAGACAAGACTAAACACAGTCACCCACATGGAAATGGATGGAGAAAGAAAAGCCTTTTAAAAACTGAGGCAAGCACAAGAAGAAGAACGCAACTTACTAAAACTAAAGTATGTGGGGAAAAAAAACCTCCAAGAAAGATAAGAAAAAAAAAGTGAGACAAACTGAAGGGACATCATTAAGTGGTGACTCCAGGGCACTGTCAGGTGGTAAGCAATTGTCATCAGAGTTTCACAGCCACAGTGGTATCATAAATGTGAAGGATGGAAGGTAGTTAAAGGCAGCAGAACATAAGGAATGAGGATAAGAACAAATAGTCAATTAACCCGAGGTAACCATGCCAAACAATGTATGAGAAGATGAAGAAGTAAAAATCTCAATGTTAGGAATTTCAGAAGCAGAAACTGAGAAAACAATTAAGAAACTCCAACAAACAAACAAACAAACAAGGAAAAGTTCCTGGTCAAAGATAAGATCATTGCTGAAATGCTGTATTAGTCCATGAAATACATAAACTTTGTAATATAGTTGTGAAGAAAGAATTTGTAAATTACAAAAGGTAACAAACTAGTATATGATAACTGGAGAGGAACAAGACTCCATACCTGGAAAAGTGTTCTGTAGTGTACTATTGAAGAGAATCAGATTGGTCCCTTGACAAAAAAACTGTACTAAGCAAGCAGACTTTACACTAGAAAGACTGTGTATATCACATTTTTATCCTGAGATGATTGATTGAGAAATAGCTTGCTCGTGAGAGAAGATGAATCTTGAACTTCATGGATTTCACCAAAGCTCTCAATTACATTCATCAAGATTTCTTATAGAAGATCTTGAAACAATATAGACTGCCTAGAAGGATAGTGTTATAGGTCAGATTCTATATGCAAATATAAATTACTGTGTGTGGACAAGTGAAAAGGCTGATTGGTTTTAGATAATCACTGTAGTGCAGCAGGGTTACATGTTACCACTCATCCTTTCCCACACTGTGATAAATAAATAAATAAATAAATAAATAAATAAAGTTATTGTGTTGGGGGTGGGGTGAGTTAAACAGAATGAGTTGTGCTTCCAAAAACCAGCACTCTCTGGTCTGGCAACATCCAGGACCAAAGATGATCCTTAACCAGAAAACCTGAGAGCTTAAGGGCAGAAGAACCAGCCAGAAGAAGATGGGCAGCTCACCTGGGAGCAGTGTGGGGCCAGGGAGAGAGCTGGAGTCCCACAGCAGTGTTGGGCTGGAGCTGGAGACCTCTGGTGACACTGGACCAAGACAGAACTGGAACCTTGCTGCAGGAAGCTAGAGCCTGAGCTGGCCAGGACACCATCAACAGCTAGGCATGGAGCCCAGTGGAAGTAGGGGAGCCAAAGCACAGTTCTTCCAGCAGGCATTTAGGGACTCATGACTAGAAACCTCCCTGGTTCAACAAATTCTCTTGTTCAGGACCAGTGCCAGATCAGGGAGGCACAACATGTACAGGGAAATTCAAGATCTTGACATTGTTCTGTGGGACACATATAATAAATGCCCTGAAAAAAAATACCAATGTCAAATATTAGGGTGATGGGCTCACATTAAATAAAAAAACCCAATCATTAAAAGAGAAGTCTGTAATGATAGTGTCAGTATGTGATGGACAGTGAAGAATGAGGTATAGTTAATTTGTCTGTGTCTCTTGGAAGCACATGTGAGCGTTCAGGGAAAGCACCATAAAGCGATGGAAGCAGGAAGTGGAAAGGCAAGTGAAGGCTCTTAAAGACTGACACATATCTGGAAAAAGATAAGGTGAATTCACACAAAAGCCAAGGGGAAGCAGAAAAAGAAAAGTCGCGGTAAGTATAAGGAGATATTTTCTAGGGTGAAATCTACTAGTCTGTGGCATCATCTCCCAAAGGAAGTGTGGCATCAACTACCCCCAGGAGGAAAGTCTGTAGGAGTGAATTCTGAGCTGGTGGAGGAATGAGGAAGATGACTCAATGGATATTTAACCATCTCTACCTTTATTGATTAATGACACTATTACAAGTAGAGATAAACCTTAAACTTGACTTACTTATTTGACTTAAACCCTTGTACTCTGGGTGGAGCACAGGTCACCTACAAGTCTTCACTCAGTCTCCAGACAAAACTTCTAACTGATCCCAGGAATGCCCCAGTTGTTGTTGTTCAGTCTCAGTAGATCTTCTCCACATTGTCCAAGATCTTCCTCTTTTACGTTTTCCTTGTAGCTTCCACGTGAAAGCTTGATGGACTATGCTGGATGATGTTTTTCTGAGAGTGTGGTCTAGCCATCCCCACTTTCTTCTCTTGATTTGAACATCAAGTGGTTCTTGTCCTGCTCTGCTCCAAAGCTGTTTGTTTGTGGCCATATCTTGCCATTGGACGTGAATGGTGTATCTCCAGCTTCTGTTATATAATTTATGACAGACCACAGCCCAAAGCAGATTATAGTAGCCTAGTGGAGGGCACATACATGGATCATTGGGTGTATCCTTTTGTGTTCCTCAGGGACTAAGGCCCGTCAAGGATCAGCCTGCAGCACCATGTCAAACCAACACCTGGGTTTAATTAAGCACCTGCAGCCAACCGTGGTCCGTGGAGCCTTAGAAAAGGCTTCCCTTCAGGTAAGGAGGGGGAAGGAGAAAGGAGGCAGAGCAGGAAGGAGGAAAGGTTTGCGAAGGAGAGCTCTGCGAGAGAGAAGACATGCTGGAGCTACAGATAAAAGGTACCAGGGAAAGAGTCTGGGGAAGTGGCCCAGGGAGGAGGCTGTTGCCCTTTCAGCTGAGGGAGACAGCCCCTCCAGCAGCAGCTGCCCAGGGTTCCTGGGCAGGAACCTGGATAGAATGGGAGGGGACCTAGTTCCCTCCAGACCACCCCACACTCCCCAGGACAGCTTGGAAGGAGCAGGGGGAGACTCAATGTCCATGTGGGAACTTCCCCAAGTTATGACTGTGCCTATGATGAGTATGGCTCAGCAGGCTTTGTCCTGCCCTGGAAACAGAGCAAAAAGGGGCACAGGAAACCTCTGAGGCATTACCTTAACCACCCCAAAGTGCATGACCCACAAGGGATTGCTCAGGACTTTGTCACTATATATTTATTTATATTTCATTAAAGATGCTTGTGAAGAATACTTGGTGTCCATAGGTATTACAAAGTAGCCAATCCTAATATGTTACAAAGGGTCAAAGGGTTAGGAAATGAACTACAGAGACAATGATTCAAGAAAGAGAGGAGAAGTGATTTGTACATGCTGTACATATTTTAAGAAAGTGTATTTCTAGACAAGCCCTTGAATGGATATCACCTGGTAGAAGACAGAAAAGAAGAAGATAACAAGATACATTGAAAAAGATGCTGTCATGGAAACACATTAAATGGAACAAGAAATATGATATTGAATAGTGTCTGAAACACTATGTTGCCTCATATTATGACACAAGAGCATCCATTAACTCTTATAATGCCCTACTGTTTCATGGACTTTCTGTCATACCCTTTACCATTTGCTTTATGACAGTGGCTCTGTGTGACCATGTCTCCCTCCTCAAATCCTAATTTCCCTCATTCTCTTAGACCCCCATGACAGGCATTCCAGTGTACTCCTGAATTCCCCTCTTTTTCCAAAGCCAGATCTTGCTTTTGCCTCCCTCATGCCAGGGGTTCTGTTTTCCCCATTGTCCCAACACTGCGTTCTAGGGGCTCTGTGTGACCCTATTCTAGGATGCCCTATTCTTTCCCTATGCCAGGGACACTAATGTGCCTCCATTCTCCCTTCTGCACCCACAGCAGGGTTCCTCCCCATGACATGGGTTCAGTGGTATCCCCATTTTCCATTTCTTTTCCATTCTCCCTTCCCCCCTCCAATTCCAGGGCCTGTGTGTGCCCCAACATACCCCCAGGTGTATACGTGGGACCTGAATTGCTCCTTCCAATATTCCTATTTTCCACCAAATTGATGAGATTCTTCCCTTTGATGCAAAGAAAATTACCTGATTTTTTGGAATTAATCTGTTGTGGTGCTGAAAAATCATTGTGCTTCATCTAGACAGACAGCAAATGGGGAAAATCTGTCGAGTGTAGAGCTTTGCTTTGCTCAGCCAATTAACAAGAGCTGCTAAGGAAAGCCATTTATCTATTGAACAACTGGCAAAGAATAGGATATAATACTCCCAGGAGCTGTAAGATTTACTGTCTATTGTAGGTCATGCTGGCAACTATGAGACTAAAGTTTCCATGTGAACTTAAAACTCCAGTATTTATGCCCTTTAGAAATACCCTCTTCACTGTAATACAATGGCTGTCAAAAAGTCAACATTTAACAATTCACTTCTGTCACTTGCCCATGGTTAGAATAATGTAATAAAAATATGCATCAGATGTATTGTGGTGTGGGTACTGCTGATAAAATGTTGAATTTTTCATGCTCATGGTCACATGCTTCTTCCATCACTCTCTGCTGAAGCTTGTCTTATCTTGCATGCAGTAAAGGTAAAAATGGTTTTGAATCAGTATACATCAAATTAAAATTTCACTTTCTCTTCATTAATTTAATTTTCATTTGGATCATTGTAACCTGCAGCTCTAAGGTTGCTGTGAAAAGGCCAGTGAACTTCAAAACTTCTAGGGTTACATTTTCAAAAGCAAATACAGTTTGAACCTATCTCCTTTGGCACCATCGGGACCTCACATGTGCTGAATGAGAGAATTTGCTGAACTGCAAGAGATCAATATTGTCTGGCAGCATTACCAACACTTCCACTCTTTAGTGGGCTCTTAAAAGATATTTAGGGGTAAATTAGAGCTATCTAGCAGCACAGAACACTGAGAGTCAGGACTGTAAACAGACTTTATGAGACCCCAAGAAACATGGCTACACCCATGGTAAATTGACATCAGGGTAACTAAATCATACCAGATCATAGATGTTGCCAGACGAGATGTTGCCAGATGAGAAAGCCAATTTAGAGATGATCAACTTTTAATCATTCTGCGCCTTAGCTTTTGGGTGTCCAATTTGATGCATTTTAAACAGACTTTATTTTCATAAAGTTCTGAGCACTCATCCCCTGAAAGCCAGACAGCTCTGAAGATGGTCTTATGTTGGGCACTGAAAATTGAGAATCACTTCTGGAAATGTAGACCAAAGAGTTTCTGCATCTCTCCCAGGCATGAGTATGAGATAACTGCACACACTAAACTGCACTCATTGTTTTTTTGCATTGGCTGGCTAGATTTCTTACAGCTGACATGTCATGTTTCTTTACTTCATGGCTACGTCTACACGTGAAGCCTACACCGAAGTAGCCTATTTCGATGTGGCGACATCGAAATAGGCTATTTCGATGAATAACGTCTACACGTCCTCCAGGGCTGGCAACGTCGATGTTCAACATCGACGTTGCGCAGCACCACATCGAAATAGGCGCTGCGAGGGAACGTCTACACGCCACAGTAGCACACATCGAAATAAGGGTGCCAGGCACAGCCGCAGACAGAGTCACAGGGCGGACTCAACAGCCAGCCGCTCCCTTAAAGGGCCCCTCCCAGACACACTTGCACTAAACAGCACAAGATCCACAGAGCCGACAACGAGTTGCAGACCCTGTGCATGCAGCATGAATCCCCCGCTGCAGCAGCAGCAGCCAGAAGCCCTGGGCTAAAGGCTGCTGCACACGGTGACCATAGAGCCCCGCACAGGCTGGAGAGACAGCGTCTCTCAACCCCCCAGCTGATGGCTGCCATGGAGGACCCCACAATTTCGACGTTGCAGGACGCGGATCGTCTACACGGTCCCTACTTCGACGTTGAACGTCGAAGTAGGGCGCTATTCCGATCCCCTCATGAGGTTAGCGACTTCGACGTCTCGCCGCCTAACGTCGAAGTTAACTTCGAAATAGCGCCCAACACGTGTAGCCGCGACGGGTGCTATTTCGAAGTTAGTGCCGCTACTTCGAAGTAGCGTGCACGTGTAGACACAGCCCATGGTTCTGAGCTCACTACAACCTACTCCTAGAGTCAGTTTCTTTCTCTGAGTTGTTTGCATATTTCTGCAAAGCTGGGGACAGCGAGTGAATCAGACCAGAATTCACTACATGGAATGCAGATTTCTGGTAGATGTTAAATTCTAGGTGCTTATGTAATACACTGATGCAGTCCACATCATTTCCTCCTCTAGTCTTCGGTATACACAGAGCCTAAGTGTCTACTACTGTTACCGGATGATGAAAATTAGTAGCAGAGGGCAACGTGTTTACTACTAAGTTTCCTGGGTATAAACCTCACTGGGGACAAAAGCAAGTAATTGTATGTATTCAGTTTTATCTCCTGAGTCTATTGAAGAATATTTAGAAGCATATTGTTCATAAATCCAAAACAAAATGAAAACCATTCACAAAATAAAATAGTATATATTATTTTAGAGTGCGCTTGTTTATCTTTCTGTGAGTGCTACATTTGTTCAAGAATTCCTCTTAACCTGTAAGAGCTATGACCACAAAATTTGGTATGCAACTTCCTCTCACATTAACTTAAATAAAGGTCAGGGTTCAGCTGTGCCTGGAAGTAGGAAGTGACTAAAACCCCAGCATTTCCCAGTACCTGGAAAGGAAGGGACACCAAGAAGAGGGACAACATACATTCGACCCACTACTGTGGCAGCAACCTCGGGGAACAGTGATACTGCAGAATGACCACAGCCAGAACACAGAGAGGAGGGCTCTCCACCAGGACCAGGAGCTGCAGCCTGACCCAGCCTCCCCTCCCCACAGCAAAGACGGGTGAAGGGTTGGGAGCCACAGCCTGACCCAGCCCTACAAACCAGGGACAGCCAAGGGAGGCTGGGAGCTGTGGCCCAAATCATCCCCCCAGGACCAGCAGAAGCCACTGCCTGACACCCACATGCACACTCCTGGACAGGTGTTGGGGCTAGGATCTGCAGCCTGATCCAGCCCCTTATTTTGAACGGAGGTGAGCAGAACAGCAGCCTCCATCCATCCACCACCTGCCTCCCCACCCCAAAGAACAGGCAGGGTGGGGCCAGCAGCAGAAAAATGACCTGAACAATGCGAGGTACATCTATTAGTAGTGGTAATAAATACATACATACATACATACTACTAAGAAGAAGAAGAAGAATACTCGGCGTTATATTAATTTTCATTGGTTTTCTAAAAACTAGGTATGACCAAAAATATATGTCCAATTTTCAGTTCTGTTGTATTCATGTTGGTCCAAGTATATAAGAGAGGCAAGGTGAATGAGAAAACACATTTTATTGGGCCAACATTTTGTTTAAAGGCACAAGCTTTCAAGATATACCTAGCTCTTGGTCATATCTGGTTGCTAGTCTCTGACAAAGGTTGGTCTAATAAAGGATTGACTCTAATTTTCATGAACATTTATTTTGTCTCTTGCTCTAAAAAAATTAAAAAAACAAAAGAAAACCCACTGTATGTGTATGATTTGTGCTATCATTGTATTTAGCCCTTGTCCAAACCCATTGTATTTTTCACCCCATTGTTTGATGAAGTCCATTGAGATCTAAATAGATATATAACCCTTCTCTCTCTAGCTGTGTCTACACGTGCACGCTACTTCGAAGTAGCGGCACTAACTTCGAAATAGCGCCCGTCGTGGCTACACGCGTCGGGCGCTATTTCGAAGTTAACTTCGACGTTAGGCGGCGAGACGTCGAAGTCGCTAACCTCATGAGGGGATCGGAATAGCGCCCTACTTCGACGTTCAACGTCGAAGTAGGGACCGTGTAGACGATCCACGTCCCGCAACGTCGAAATTGCCGGGTTCTCTATGGCGGCCATCAGCTGGGGGGTTGAGAGATGCTCTCTCTCCAGCCCCTGCGGGGCTCTATGGTCACCGTGGGCAGCAGCCCTTAGCCCAGGGCTTCTGGCTGCTGCTGCGGCAGCTGGGGATCCATGCTGCAGGCACAGGGTCTGCAACCAGTTGTAGGCTCTGTGTATCTTGTGTTGTTTAGTGCAACTGTGTCTGGGAGGGGCCCTTTAAGGGAGCGGCTTGCTGTTGAGTCCGCCCTGTGACCCTGTCTGCAGCTGTGCTTGGCACCCTTATTTCGATGTGTGCTACTTTGGCGTGTAGACGTACCCTCGCAGCGCCTATTTCGATGTGGTGCCGCGCAACGTCGAAGTTGAACATCGACGTTGCCAGCCCTGGAGGACGTGTAGACGTTATTCATCGAAATAGACTATTTTGATGTTGCTACATCGAAATAAGCTATTTCGATGTTGGCTTCACGTGTAGACGTAGCCTCTATTAATTAGGAGAGTCATGTATCAATGACTGAAATGAGTTATATGCCCAGATTATTCTTTGCACTCCAAATGGTTCAGTTTATGCCAGAAGTAAATATTAACCCGATTAATTTGATATTTATTTGAGTTTTAATGGAATAGACAAGTGATTTTTGGTGGGGTTGGGGGGTACAATGCATGAGTGAAAAAATAGCTGGTGTACAATTTCCTATTCCTAATTTACTGCCTTTCATTTTATTGTTATTGAGGGTGACTTTTGGACTCATTTTAAGCACATGCAATTCCCAGTGATACATCTCAGGTTTAGCTCCTCCAAACAGGAAGCATTTCCTCTGATGAGGACTGATATCTATGCAATACTACTGAGAGTTGTTATCAGATCATGAGTAATCTCCTTCCTATATTTAATCTCTCACTCTCAGTGTCTTTTCAAAGACTCCCATCTTTACAGTTACTGTTATGAAAAATCTGACTTAGTTATCACTTCACTCCTTGATTACATGTGTTCAAGTTTATGTAGACAAAAAACGTTATTCACTGACAATAAATAAACAAAAGATAATGCACAGAAAATAAAGATGACCATGTCACACATAATTAACAGGATTTAATTCTAGGAATTGTGTGCTAATTAAGTGAATAGTTTGATTCCAAGGGTGAATAGGATCCAAAATTCCTAAAGTTATCTAAAATATTACATCGGCATTCTTTTATGTGAAAATATTTACTAAAATATGACCACATTGTTCTCATTCATACTGTAATGTTTTAAAATTAATATAATAAAATTGAATCTTTTTACTGTAGGGCTATGTCTACACTACAGATCTCTTCTGAAATAACTTTTTTTGAAAGAATGAGTTCACACACAAAAAAGTGGATCAAAAGAGTGATCTGCTCTTTTGAAAGACAGTGTCCACATAGGCCCCACTCTTTTGAAAGAATGGGCCAGGGATTGAAAAAATCAGGCCTCATGAGGACTGTTTTTTGGGTAAAAGGGGGAGTGGGCTGAGGAGCATCTACACACATTTTCTTTCCAAAGACGCTTTTGAAAGGGGGTGCTCTTTCTGAAACAGGAAAGGAAGAGTGATTTCAAAAGGAGTGTTGTATTCTTTCGATTTACTTGCGAAAGAACACTTGGCCATTTATAGACATGCCACTTGTTTCGAAAGCGGCATGCTAACAAGCGGCCCAGAAAATGCTAATGAGGTGTGGATGTAAATTTCTGGTGCCTAGTTAGCATACAGTCATGTGATTTGGAGTCTGGAAGAAGCTCTTCTGGACTCCAAAACAGCGTGTTGAAGTGCGGCCCAGGGGATCTCAAGAAGAAGGGTCTTCCACAAGGAGTATTTCCTTCCATGAGATCCCTCGGGCGCTGTGCTTCTACATGCTGTTTTGGAGTCCGAAAGAGCTTCTTCCAGATTCTGAATCATGTGACTGTATGCTAATGAGGAGCCAGAAATTTACATCCGTGCTTCGCTAGCATTTTCTGGGCTGTTTATTAGCATGCTGCTTGTGGAACAAGTGGCATGTGTAGAAACAGCCTTTGTATGTAGATGCTCCATGGGACCTTTTGAAAGGAATCGCTTTTTTTGAAAAATCTTTCAAAAGAACTTACTAGTGTAGATTTAGCCTACACCCTCAGTAAAATGTTACCACTTGAATTAACAGCAGGCAGCATCTTCCTGAAATAATTATGCCTTTTCACCTTAGGCAAATGAGACACAACAACTAGTTAAACCTAAATAAAGGCTTAAGAGCCATTATATCTTTGCATTCACCTAGACCACTGGGGTTTGTAAAAATTCAGGACCTCTGGTGGTGAATCTTTGCTGCTAATGCTTAGTTTGTTATAGGCATCAAGATAAATGTTTCTAAGTGTGAATCTCCAAAAGGAAGGCATATGACAAATTTAAAAAACAAAACAAACAACAAAAAACCTGTACAAAGGATGTGATACACAAATGAAGTATGATTCAATTTTCCAGTCAACATACCATTGACTTCTCTGATAAAAATGTAAAAAGTTTATTTATTGCCATACATTACATTCCTGGAGATAAGACAATATGCATATATTCTTCTCTGAATAGTTCTGTTTGACTAAAGGAAGAGCTTATTATGAAGCTATTATTGTTCGAGAAAACAGTACAAGGAAGAGACTTTTAGTATTAAGGTAATTCATTTTTATAACATCAAATACCATATTTGATCAAAATGTGTTTAAATTGATTTAGGTTTGCATTCTGGAGGTTCAAAATACTAAAACTGCTGGGACCAGAAGAAGAGCTCTGTGTTAGCTTGCATGTTTGCTTGTTTTTACCAGCAGAAGCTGGTTCAATAAAATATACTCCCTCATCCACGTTGGGGTCTACGGGGCTACAAGAACACTGAAAACAACAATGAAAAATATTAAACTGTAGATTCTGTTTGTATATGTGAACCAGCACTAATATTACTGAATCAAGTAAATTAATTAAATTCTGAAACCTAATTAGCTTTTTTGAACCCTTGAAACAGTAAGTATGGCACAATTCGTACAAAAAACTGATTCATAGTTTGGGGTGAGTTTTTTTGCGGGGAAGTGTTACTAAGGTCAATATGCCAGGAATTGCACTAACACAAACGCTCTTCCGTAGATGACTTCATGCCTATAGGTTTATCTTGTTCTTATTTCGTGCTGAATGTCTCCTTTGGTAAGTACTTTATACTATACTCAGAAGGAGCCTGCGGTACAATAAAAAACACACTTTTTAAGTTAAAAAGTGACTCGGTAAAAGCAGCATCATGGGGTTCCATTTTTTTTTTGTCTCCAAGTCTACATAAATGTGAGTCTCTTCCAAAGTGGTATTTTCTTTCAAATTGGCAGCCCTTTGGACTCTATATGGGATCTGGCAGTCAAGCTAGATTCTTTCTTCTCATCCATCATTTATAATAAAGGAACTCCAGGGCATAATCAGCTACAAACATGAAACTCCAATTTCCCTAAATTATGCCTTCAGTGACATTGTGAAATCCCATTTCATTCAGTGAGTTTGCACAGGTGTAAATGATTATTACTTTCAAAGTACAAGACCAAACTCTGTGATGGAAGTTAAAAAAAAAAAAAAAGAAGAAGAACCATTCGGTTTTAGCTCTATTGATTCTTCAGTGCCAAGGGAAGTAAAAAAAGGGTAAACAAAAATATTGAACTTTGCCTTAATCTGTAAAAGCATGCAAATCACTGAGTACAAATCTGGTGCCAATATATCCACAGTAAGAAGGTGCTATTGTATAGTCACTCTTCAGAGAAGAATGATTTTATGTACCACCACCTACTTCCTAAAAAGGATTGCATCATGTGCAGGGCATGACTATGTTCATGAAATTTTGTCCTATTACCTTGGGAATAAATGCTACTACAGTAAACCCTCGTTATGGTGGACTCCATTTTACCAGACATCGGTAATAATGGACTGCTATCCTCCCCCACCAAAGAATATAGACTACTGTGCAATACTGTACTGTACAGTACTGTAAAGGGATCCCTGGTGTGGCTAGGAGGGCTGCCGCTGCCAATTCCACGAACCCTACACACACCCCCGGAGCTGGGATCCCTGCAGCTATCAGTCCCCCCACCCTGAGACCCTCAGTGGCCGTGTGCTGCTTGCTTTGAAGAGTTGCTTTCTGGAAGAGTGGCTGGGATCACTTCTTTGGCTGGTCCACCAGAACAGCTTGCACCGCCATGCGCTTTTCTCGCCAGTGGTGGTGCACATGCTCAGGTGTGTAGTGACAGAGAGATAGACATGTTAGTCTGTACTGTGTCAAAACAAAAAAGCAGTATGTGCGCATGACCAGGCTTAGGCTGACACGCTGCATGCTGTGAGTAGCTATCTTACCCACTTGCTTTTATACCACATTTTTTCATAAAAAGTTAATAAAATAAATGACTATGGCCTCTGTAGCTACTGGTGAAAAAAAGAGAGTGAATTTGAGCGTCAAGCCAAAGCTTTATTTAATTTGGAGGTTGAAGTCTGGTGTTTCAGTTGCCCGGGTATGTGAGGAATATGGTGTAAAGGAACAGACGGTGTTGGATATTCGGAAGAGCAAGGGAAAACTAATGTAGTTTTCATTGAAATATAGTGTTGATGCTTCCTCAAGTGGTTCAGCAGTTAGTACCAGGAACCATATGAGATTGGCACAGGATGAAGACCTTCAGGATGTTGTGTATAAGTGGTTTGTGCAGCAGTGCTCATGGGGTGTGAATGCTTGTGGTGTTGAACTTTGCTCTGCTGCGAATACACTGGCAAAGTCACATGACAATAAAATTTAAAGCTAGTGATGGATGGCTTTGGCATTTCTGTAAATGCCATGGCATAGTGAACAAGAGGACATTTGGCAAGTCTTTAAGTGCACCAACAGAGGAGAGAGAGCCATTTTAGGAAAAAATTAGATGAACTCATTCAGAAGGAAGGTCTGATTTTGTCACAGATTACAATGCTGATGGGACTGGTTTGTTTTGGCAGTGGTTTCCAGAAAACACACAGGCATATAAACATGAAAGTTCTACACTAGGCTGTAAGATAAGGAAGGAAAGGATCTCAGCATTACTCTGTGCCAATGCAGATGGGTTACATTGATTGAAACGTTGTTAGAAAATCACGTCTGCCTAAAGTTGACCACGGGAGAGCTTCCAGTGGTTTATGATAACTCTCAGAAAGTGTGGTTTAACATGGAAATACTTAGTGACTGGTACTTTAACCACTTCACTCCTGAGGTTTGCAGGCACCCAAAAGAGGTCCTAAAGATACTCCTGACAATGTTAAGGCCATCGTAATTTTAGATAATGCTCCTGAACATCCAAGCACAGATAAGGTGTGCAATAGAGATGGCAGAATCAAGTGCTTGCTTCTGCCACCTAGAACAACCTCATTTATCCAGCCAATGGACCAGGGAATCACTGTTACTTGCAAGAGACTATATCACAAGAAATTCCTAGATGAGGTGGTGGTTGTGTGGGAGGATGACAGAGATAAAGAGACTGATACAAGAGGACTGCAAACTTTGGAGAACCTCAGAAATCATAACTTGAAGTCTGCAATCTTCAACTCTGCTGCTGCATGCAAGGCAGTGAACGTATCAACTTTGCCTAATGGCTGGAAGAAGCTTTTATATGATATTGATCCTGACTTGGACTTGAGGGCTTTGAGGTTAGCTATTACAATCATGCCATTCTGAAAGTTGGAGAAAAAGATGCAACTGAGGATGGTGTTCTGCAGTGGTTAGAAGAGGATTAAGGGGATCCTGGGTAACAGGTGTTGACTGAAGGGGAGACTGCGGAAGAAGTTTTTGCAGCCAAAAATGAAGAGGAGAGTGAAGAAGGAGAGGAGGAAGAATAGACATTTACCAAACCAAAATGCTCTATTGTAAGAGATTATGTGCATGGCACCATTAATTACATTGGCTCATCATCTGACCCTGAAGTGCCACCTTATTATGCCCACTTTTGTACATCTAAGCTGTGTCTACACGTGCATGCTACTTCGAAGTAGCGGCACTAACTTCGAAATAGCGCCCGTCATGGCTACACGCGTCGGGCGCTATTTCGAAGTTTACTTCGACGTTAGGCGGCGAGACGTCGAAGTCGCTAACCTCATGAGGGGATCGGAATAGCACCCTACTTCGACGTTGAACGTCGAAGTAGGGACCGTGTAGACGATCCGCGTCCTGCAACGTCGAAATTGTGGGGTCCTCCATGGCAGCCATCAGCTGGGGGGTTGAGAGACGCTGTCTCTCCAGCCCGTGCGGGGCTCTATGGTCACCGTGTGCAGCAGCCCTTAGCCCAGGGCTTCTGGCTGCTGCTGCTGCAGCAGGGATTCATGCTGCATGCACACGGTCTGCAACTCGTTGTCGGCTCTGTGGATCTTGTGGTGTTTAGTGCAAGTGTGTCTGGGAGGGGCCCTTTAAGGGAGCAGCTGGCTGTTGAGTCTGCCGTGTGACCCTGTCTGCAGCTGTGCCTGGCACCCTTATTTCGATGTGTGTTACTGTGGCGTGTAGACGTTCCCTCGCTGCGCCTATTTTGATGTGGTGCTGCGCAACGTCGATGTTGAACATCGACGTTGCCAGCCCTGGAGGACGTGTAGACGTTATTCATCGAAATAGCCTATTTCGATGTCACCACATCGAAATAGGCTACTTCGATGTAGGCTTCACGTGTAGACGTAGCCCTAGGGAAATTACAGTAAGGAAGCAGCACCAGCATAAGACTCAATTAAAGCTTGACACATTCTTCAAACCTGTTGTTGCTGGTCCCAACTGTCCCTCACCACACCCCTGTACTAGTGCAATATAATTGGAAGACTGAGTAGAACTGGGGCTTTCATGCATTGGGTTAAGAAGGCTCTCTCTTTCTTCTGGAGTTTACATATCTTAATTTTTCTACACACCTGTTCAGCTATGAATGGCTGCAAACCAGTGTACAGCGTCTGAGGCAAACAGCATTATTTTTACAAGAGGAAGTTGTTACTGTGTAGTATAACCCGTCAACTTGACCTGATTGCATTGTTCATTCTTTTCTATAGCCACTAGCATGCTCAGTAAAAAAGGTTAAACCTTTGATTTTTGCATCTGCTTTGTTACATTCTTGGTCACACAAGTCACGCCTCTGCTCTTAGCATTGTGTGCACTGGGGCTTCTAATGCATTGGTGTAGCTACATCAGAACTGTATAGCTCTGTGGTGTCCAGTACGCTTCCCATTCGCCCCATGTGGTGAATGGGAAAGAGAGGTATGGTGAAATTGAGCGCCCTCTGCCCTCTTTGCACATGCACCCCACCACTCGGAGAGACAAACATGTATTGGCAGTGGTGGATGTGGCTCCTCCTACACCTATGAACCACGGGGTCCTGCAGCCCCGGCAGCTGTGTTGCACACACCATGTGGCTCTAGCTGCAGCTTGCTCATGTGCATGGTATTGGCTCTACCTGCAGCCCGCTGTGGAAGGGGAGGGCTCTGAGTGAGTGGCTGCTGCATGAACAAGTCAGCGAATGGGAAACTGTTTTGGGTCCTGTTGCACACGGCTGTGGAGAGAGTAGGGGGCTGAGGCTCACCAAGTGACCATGACTGTGTCCTCTGTGCTGCCTGTCAACTTGGCCACTGCCAGAAGCAACAGAAGTAGCCCCAGCTGCACTGTGGGCCCAGGGACTGGTTCTGGGGAAACCCCTCTATTCCCTCAGCCGCTCGAAGTTGCCCCACATGACTGCAACAAGGCAGGTGAGTGGAAAATGCTGTCCCTCTGAGCATGCTGCCTGCTAGCCAAGGGCAAGCGCTCATCCTCTTCCCAGCATGGTGGGTGCCCAGAGTGGACAGCTGGTGGGAATCCTGCCAGCTGGAGCCCTGGGCAGGGGCACACTGGCTCCAGGGAAACTTAATTTGCGCCCGTCTTGGGTGGGTGATGAGCAAAGAGTCTGCTGGTGAGCTCTCTCTCCTGAGCCCTCTGCTTTCCTTTTATTGTAGCTGGCCAAGGAGATGAGGCTCCTGTCACAAGGAGGCCTTGTTAGGCAGTGCACCCCATGGGCAGCCACATGCCCTGGACCCAAGGGGCAATGCAGGTGGGGCATGGGAACTCTCCTCCCTCAGCCCCGCATGCATGGAGTGTGTCAGCACCTTGCTGCAGATCTTTGCAATGGAGTGAGCAGCAGCTGGCATTGGAGGCTGCTACTCGCTGACAGGCTCAGGGCAGCAGCAGTCCAACAGGCAGCTGGAAGCCTGAGCAGCCTCCATGCTCTGCCCTGAGCACGGGCAACTGTCAGCCTGAGCAGCCCCCGCATCCTGCCCTGTAAACCCTCTGATATAATGGATTTTGTTTTAATGGACTCTCCACTCCCCCATTAGTCGACGTTTTAGAGGGTATACCGTACATCCGTTAGCTTTTCGTTCAAGCCTAGATGCTTCCAGAAGCTTGAGCTGAACCAAGATAGCACTGAGCAACTGTGAACTTAATGAAAGTGCTGTGTTTTCTCTCCTAGCAAACCTGACTGCTTAGCACTTACATATTTTTGCAGTGTGGACACTAAGATTATTAAAGGGTTCTTTTTGTATGCCATTGTTTTAACCTTGGAACCATAACTGGAATCTGAGAATGTTTTAAATCTTAAACTATTATCTGATATGCCCCCTTTCTACTGTCAACCATGCAAGGCTCTAGAGAAGATTTGGGAAAAGAAAGGGTAGTATATAAAACAGATAAGATACTGTCCATACAATGTGGCTAATCGCTAGCAAAATACAGCTTTATGTGACATTTACTTTATAGTTTGGAAGTGAAAATAAACAGCTCTGAAGCAAAGAACTAAATCTAAGGCATTAAAGGTATACAGACTGTCAAACAATTTAATAACCTTTCCATTTTCACATCATTGCTGCCCTGTGCAATATGATTTGCATTTTAACATTCATTTTGTAACATGTTCCAGAATTTTTAACAGAATACCAGAGATGTTGCTTGTTAAATATAAATTTGTTGAGTTTATTCCTTAGAAAGAAAGAAAATCTCATACTTCATATGACTGTACAATACAAAATACTGCAAATATTGACAGTAAATGAATGTGTTCTGATAAGCTTAAAATTTATAGTAAAGAATCTTTATAAGAGAATTTCTGATTAAATCCTTCGGGTACAGCAAACAAGATATTCTAGCTACTTTGCTACATAGCTAGCCCATATAAGCATCTAAATTTATAGCACTTTAAGCTACTCTATCAACTCTATTTCCCAACAAAAATGAGATGACAGGCTCTTCCAGACATTTATTTTATTTTAATACAGCTGGCTAAACAGAATTCAGATTCTTAGCGATTATTTATTTATCTAATCATTCAAAAAATAAGCAGCTAATTTTGCTGATGGCTTTAATAACTCTTTAATTTAGTGATGGTATTAAAACATCTGAAATCTGAAGGCAGTGAATGAGGGAAATTTTATAAAGGTGCCCAGGTATCATAACATGCACAACTCCACTAATAAATAAGGTCTTTATGGATCCCCACATAACCTGTGTTGTTTCGAAATTTCGTCTTTTGGAAATTAGCTGAAGACACTTCCACATATAAAGTACTATTTATTACTGCAGAGCCCTCCATCTAATTTAAGAAATGCTTTATAAATATGAATGACTAAGCCTCAAGACAACAGAGTGGTACATATTATCTTGTTTTACTGCTTAGCACCTATTTAGCATTTTTTACATCTAAGCTCTCAAGGTATTTTACAAATATGAATAAGTAGGATTATCAGTGTTTACAGATGAAAAAATGGAGAAAGAGAAAAATAAAGTGAACCTTCTCAAGAATACTGATTCTTAAACCAATGATTTCACCACAAGAATTCAGTGGGGATTTTGTTATTAGTTTATCTGATCTTGTGGATGTCTCCCTTCTCTGTTTTTCTTCCTACTTCCTCCCATGGCCCAGCCCAACAAGATTCTTTCCTCATCCTTCCATGCTGCTAATGTTTAACTTCTTCATCATCCTTCAAAAGATGTCATACCCTTCATCATTCACCCAATGAAATGCTAAACCAGCTGAATGGGTGCCAACTCCTCTTGTCCTCAACTTAAACTCCACAACTCCTCACTCCTGCTCACAATGCCTTCCCCTTTGAGGAGAGGCCTCAGGTCTGGAACTCTATTGTTGATTTCTTTTTGTTGTCCCACCACCACACTTATTTAAACTTGCATCCTGAAGAGCATCTTCAAAATGAAAGCAAACTACCTCTCCCCAAAATAATGCATTCTCCACACTCTGAGCTCCAGCAATTCAAAAAGAACAGCATACAGAGTCCCTAACACGAAGACCCATTGAAGTCGCTAGGCACACAACAATCCCTTCAGCCAAACAATATCCTTCCCAGCCTGGTACCTGTTGCTTAAGACAAGGAAGGTGAGTTCCATTCCAAATGCCCCTTACCAACAGTAAGAGTCAGATAAAAACATTTTTCTTCCTTTTCCGGAGGAGAAAATGGCATAAACTCAGAGGCATGATAATCTAGATCCTTTCCAAGCTGGCTAGCATTAAAAAAAAAATCTAATTCAAATAAATGATAATGCTTACCAAACTACTTCTTTCAGTAATAACCACAAGTACAGACGACAACTGTCCATGATAGAAAGCAGCAGAAATGTAGTACTTTAAAGAGTAACACAATGATTTATTGGGCGATTTGTTAATCTTTAAAGTGCTGCATTTCTACAGCTTTGTTTTGTAGGAGTTCAGACTAACATGGCTACCTCTCTGTGACTGTCCATGATAGAGTTTTACATCTTCCTTGGAATCAGCTGGTATAGGCAAGTGTAGCAGAGAGGACATTTGGGACATTTACCTAACCCACTACAGCACTTTCCTTGTAACAACATGTTGTTCTTAATCTCTGTAATGTTGGAATTTTCCAGATTACCAGTCATGCCATTTGATTACAAAGAACACATCCATAGCATACGTTCATTCCTATACAACTAAGGTCTATAGCTATGGAATTTGTCCTTCAGGACAGCTTCCTACCTTTGTAAGCCTTTCTTTGCTCCAATGCAGCCCTCTGTCCCACAGCTCAGAAATGAAATATTTTTTAATCTCCTTTAGCACTATTTTTTTTGAGACAGAAAATTTAAAAGGAGTATTAAGAAGCCATTTGCACAGCCCCAATAATGTCACCATTAAGCAAGCCTCACTTGCATATCCCAAAGTAGACCAAACTACAGTAAACTCTTTCCTATAATGCACTCCTGGAACTGGGAGGTTGCTGGATATTCAGATGTGCCATATGGTGGAATGGTGTTTTCCTCCAGTTCCTGATGCGGCTCCTTATCTGCCTTCAGGGAACTCCCATCATGCTCCTGCTGCATGGTGGTCTTGCTGTGCTCCTTCTCTGCATGGTTGCAGGCCAGTAGCTCTTCCTGCTAGTATCTCAGCCAGTGCGACAACTTCTCCTGCCACCAGTTGCACTGCCAGGTTGCACTTCTCCTTCTCGTTCCCTGGCACCTATCATAGAACCATAGAATTCTAGGGCTGGAAGGCACCTCAGGGGGTCATCTAGTCCAGCCCCCTGCCTAATCCAGGATCATCCCCACCTAAATTATCCCAGGCAGGGCTAGGTCAAGCTGGGACTTAAAAGTCTCTAGTGATGGAGATTCCACTCCCTCTCTCCGTAACTCATTCCAGTGCTTCACCACCCTCCTGGTGAATTAGGTTTTCCTAATATCTAACCTACTCCTCTCCTTTTGTAACTTCAAACCATTGCTCCTTGTTCTGCCATCTGACACCACTGAGAACAGTCTCTCTCCATCCTCTTTAAAGACCCCTTTCAGGAAGTTGAAGGCTGCTATTAAATCACTCATCAGTTTGCTCTTCTGTAAACTAAACAAGCCCAAATCTCTCAGCCTCTCCTCATAGGTCATGTGCTCCAGCCCCATGGGGCCCTGCTGTGCCACTCCTGCTTCCACCACACCTGGTAGGACTTCCCCTCCCCTGAGGTCAGCATGCTGCTCTCCACTTGCCTCCAGCTTCAGAATGGCCGTGTGCTCGGGGGTGCTCATGGGGGCCTCCGGGGCCCCACACCAGCCGGAGCAGCCTGTCCCACCTTTAATAATGCAACATCTCCCCTCAGTGGGGCTGCTTTGTCCCGGGCTGCTAGCTCGGGGCACACCATTGCCGGCTGTTGCCAGGCATGCATTGCTCCCTGGTGGCTTCTTGATTCTGCTCCCCACATGATCAGTGGGAAGGAGAGGAGTGTGAGGGGGAGATGGCTTGAGCAGTGCACCCCCAGAGAAGGAGGCCTAAGCACTGAGTGGCACCTAGGGCTGGTTGTGTGAGAGTGCAGGTAGTTTGAATACAAGTTAAAAGAGAGTTTACTGTATACTGTATTATTTCTGGGAAAAAAATCTAAAGAGGACACAGACAACTCTCCTAAATATAGTGGAATCTAGTAGACACCATCAAAGAGAAGATATATGACTTAACTGGACTTTATAAGGTCCTGACTATAATCCCACTGAATTTTATAGAAAGACAAATTTTGGTAGGTGTAATCTATGCTTGTGACAGCTGACTACTGCTAACAAAAAAAGCCAATATCATGAGATGTGATATAGTCTTAATTGTATGTCATGTGCAAAAGGTGATACCGGTCTAATTAGATCTGCACTCATTATTCAGCAATAAACAATTGATTTCATGAATAACAAATAATCTATGCAAACAAAAAAAGTCTTCATTTCTCTGACAACTCCCCCGTGGATTGAATCACAGTATACAGGAGAAATGCAGTAAAATGAAATAACTTAAAAGCAAAGCTTTAAACTGGAGAAAGGAATAGGACTTTATGTAAGAGCCTGACATACTTCATTCAGCAAAGAGTGAGGCCTCTGATAAGACTGGAGATGTTATGGTCTTAATAAAGTTAGTTAATCTGCATGGCAGGGAGTTTGGTGTATAGAGGAATTACCCAATTTACGAACAGATTATTCGTATAAAAGTTCGCTGTATACCAGTTACTTGGAGCTTAGAACACATTTTCCCATCAAAACAATGTTGTAAATGGTAGTTAGATTCTCAGGTTAGCACCCAAGGCTTATTTAAGCAAGATTGTAGCTGAACTACTGTATATATGCAAGGAAAAATAGTAGACATGTTTTTAGTTTTTTTGTTTTTTCAATTTAACCTTGAATGCTGGCACTTGAGGAAAGGCAGGTTTAATTAGAGGACAATGAGAAGATAAGAGGAGATTCTGAAGGGGACTTCCTGACATCCCCTGGTCACCACCTTCCCCATGGGCTTTGCACTGCCTCCTGAGGCCAGCCCCATCCATCAGGCATCCTAAACTCCCCCACAGGCTCAGCACTCATAGCCTCCATCCCCAGGTAACCCCTTCCCCACAGGGTTTGCACCCAGTCCTCATTCACCAGGAAGCAGTGAGCAGCACAAGTGTGAGCGGATGGAGAGAAGTGGCTGGTTTCCTTTAAAGCACTGCTTCTCTCCAGCCACGAGCTGCTCAACCAACCCCTGCTCCCCTGGAGTCCTCTGGACAGCACTTGCATCACTCACTGCCACCTACGGGTCTTGCCTGCTCCTCTGAGGCTGGAGGCTTTTGTTTGTATGTGTGGATGATCCTAAGGTAGATGTGTGTATCCTGGAGAGTGCCTGTACTCTCCAGAGAGAGATGAAAGGCCAGGCTAGCTGAGTCAAACTGAGGCCTAATCTCACTTTTTGAAATTGGGTTCATCATTGACAGTCTCCGTTATTAAGGCAGTAGTTTTATAACCTCTCTCTCCCACAGAATTCTCTACCAGGATTGTTTACTTAAATGGAGTGTGCACAAAACAACTAGATGGGAAAAAAAATGAAATCAACTCACTGGCTATGTCAGCTCTTCCCTGAGTGAGGTTGATCAAAAAACTGCTGGTTACAGAGAATAGCTGACTGGTTATTTGGAAACTGTTTTTAAACCCAGTAACATATTTTCCTACAATGCCAAACCACATTCATCTGGGTTTTGTGTCTGTTCAATGGCTTCATTACCATGTACTCCATTTTCATTTGAACTAGTGGGTCTTACTCATGAAAGCTCATGACCTAATAAATTTCTTAGACTCCAGGGTGCTACAAAACTGCTTGGTATTTGTGAAGCCACAGACTAACACAGCTAACCCTTTGAGACCTTTCACTTGTATAAAGTTACTCAGATTCTTTTCCCTTGCCTCCGTCTCCCCACTCCAACCATGCATTTTGTGCTCTCTCTCCCACTCTCTCTCTCGCTCTGCAGGATAGGGGGTGAAGAAGAGGGATGCACAAGCATGTACAGGAACCTCCAAAAGGGATGGAAGAGAGAGGAGGAAGACTACTCAGGGAGTAGCAGCAGAAGACACGGGAGCCCCAGTGCTCAGATGTCAGGAGGCAGGGACAGCAATGTCAGGCACTTCTCTTTGCATATTAAACCCTCTGCTATGAAAGTCACCCTCTGGCCATCAAACCCCTAAAGGGACCATATACAAGCCAGTGAGGTCATTATCAGAAATCAGCATCAAGTTTGAAACATTATTGCATTCCATTCAGCTGCATTCCTTATTTCATGTCACTACCACCTCTCTTGATTTATGCGTGCCAAGTTTAATAGAAACAATTTTGGAAAAAATGTATGAATCCACATATAAACAAACCAATTTCAGAAAGAGATTATGTACAAAGTGGATTGGTGATTCATCATGTGTTATGAAAGAGTGCTAAACACTAAAAGTTTTGCATCTCTTTGGAATACCCCTCCCCAAATCCATGCACTGATATTAATCTTGTTTATTTAGTAGTTGGTTTTGTCCTCTAGTTTGTAGCACCTATTGTTTGACTATTGGGACCAGGAGCTGGGTGAACAGAGTATTGCAACTTTTCTGAACATTACTCGAGCACTCAATGGATTGTTTTGTGTATTTTTGTGGCCACACAGAATAATATAACTGCAAAACCCATCCAACAGGAATTCTGTCTAGTAGCTACCCATAGTATAGCTTTGACAATTAGATGAGCATGTGGGGCCTGAGTGATGCAATAGTCTCCCCAACAAGTAAGAAGAAAAGACGTGGGCTAGAAATACTCTAGGTATAATCCACCACAGTTGGTTTGTCTAAGGGTTCAGCCTAAAGGCACAATCTAAACCCTAAATGAACGCACTCTGGCCAAGTTTCTTCACCTTCACATATAGTGCCACAACCTGTTCTGTCCTACTGATATATTTTGTAGTCCAGTGTTATTGTATCCCATTGATTACCCTCATTCCACCAAATCTGCTGTACCTATTATATCAAAATCCTTATTCAAGACAAGGCACACTAGTTCACCCATGATATTATTCAGACTTCTACCATTGGTATATAAGCACTTTAAAAACTTCTCACTTTTAGCTGTCTGCCATTACATGATTTAATTGAATGGGATTTTTTTCTTCATTTGACTGTTTCTGATCTGATCCTACCTAGATTTTATAATTTTCAATCCTCTGCTCATCACTAAGGCACAGAAAATCTCCATTAATAGATCTTCCCCTAACGGATGTCTCTGTCTCAACTTTGGGCTCTTCCAAACCCATTGCCTTTTCCCCAGGACTCAGTTTAAAAGCGACTCTAAAAAGTTTTAATTTTAAGTGTGAATAATATGCCTCCATTTTGTTTAAGGTGGAGTCCATCCTTCCTGTACAAGGTACCCCCTTTCCCAAAATTTTGCACAGCTCTGAATAAATCTAAACTCCTTTTCCCAACACCATTGTCTCATCCATGCATTGAGACCCTGCAGTTCTGCCTGGCTAATTGGTCCTGTGAATGGAAATGGAAGCATGTCAGAGAGTGCTAGCACGGAGACCCTGGACTTCAATCTCTTAACTTGGCAGCCTAAATCTGGCCTCCAGGATCTCTCTCCTATCCTTCCCTACATTATTGGTACCGGCATGAACAATGACCACCAGCTCCTCCCCACCACTACACATAGGTATATCTAAATGTCTTGAAAGATCTGCAATTCTCACACTAGGCATGAGTTTCCTTCGCACAGCTGCCTCTTTCCCTCATGGTATATGGGGAAGTGCAGCTGCCAAGCATGCTCTCCCTCCCTCTCTCTCTGGCAGTGTCTTCTATGGACAAGATGAGCTTTGCTAGTTCCTGCTGCACCCAGTGGCCATGAGCAGTACTGCAGTCAATTTCTTCAGGAAACAGAAATTCTGCACAATACTAATTTTTGAGAAAGTCTGCATTGTGCAGTGTTGCAGAATTCCTCCAAGAGTAGTAAGCTAAATTCTTAATTCCATACCCTACTGCCATGTGTTATTTCTATTCATGTAATTCCCACCAACCCCAATCATGTACCAGTTTCCATTGAAACAAAAAGCAGTCCAGCAGCACTTTAAAGACTAGCAAAATAATTTATTGGGTGAGCTTTCGTGGGACAGACCCACTTCTTCAGACCATAGCCACCCCAGAACAGACTCAATATTTAAGTCACAGAGAACCAAAAACAGTAATCAAGGAGGACAAATCAGAAAAAAAAATGATTAAGGTGAGCAAATCAGAGAGTAAAGGGGTTGAGGGGGGAATCAAAAATTAGATTAAGCCAAGTATGCAAACGAGCCCCTATAGTGACTCAGAAAATTCCCATCCTGGTTCAAACCATGTGTTAATGTGCTGAATTTGAATATAAAAGACAGTTCAGCTGTCTCCCTCTGAATAGTAGTGTGAAATTTTTTCCTTCAGTACCACGCAAACTCTTAAGTCATTAACAGAATTGCCCACTCCATTAAAATGCTGACTAACTGGTTTGTGGATCTGGAGTGTTTTGATGTCTGTTTTATGCCCATTAACCTGTAGTCTAAGGGAGTTAGAAGTCTGTCCAATGTACAAAGCATCCATTGAGATTATTGAAGTGCATGGCTGTGTCTACACGTGCCCCAAACTTCGAAATGGCCATGCAAATGGCCATTTCGAAGTTTACTAATGAAGCGCTGAAATGCATATTCAGCGCTTCATTAGCATGCGGGCGGCAGCCGCGCTTCGAAATTGACGCTCCTTGCCACCGCACGGCGCGTCCAGACAGGGCTCCTTTTCGAAAGGACGCCGCCTACTTCGAAGTCCCCTTATTCCAATGAGCTCATGGGAATAAGGGGACTTTGAAGTAGGCGGTATCCTTTCGAAAAGGAGCCCCGTCTGGACGCTCCGTGCGGCGGCAAGGAGCATCAATTTCGAAGCGCGGCTGCCACCCGCATGCTAATGAAGCGCTGAATATGCATTTCAGCGCTTCATTAGTAAACTTCGAAATGGCCATTTGCATGGCCATTTGGAAGTTTGGGGCACGTGTAGACATAGCCCATATGTACAGTGGGCTTTTTGTAGAAAAAAAGCTTCTTGCCTCTCTCCTCCCCCATGCCAATCCCACAGTGGGGGCGCTCAGGTGCGGGTACTCAGTACTGGCAAGTATTGGTACATAAAAAGCACTGCATACACATAATTAAAACACAGGCACTCCCTGCCACTTATTCTAGCTATGACTGCTTAACTTAATGATGTTATGTCAGATTTGCATCAAATTGAAAACTTCAGAATTCTGGTCTTTTGTGAGTGACTCCTATGAATAAGAGTACTCCATGTGGGGTAGGAGAGGGGCAGATAACTAATACACAATAATACAGTGCTATGAAGGATATGTATAAAAATAAAAGCTGAACTCAGAAGTTTATGCATTTCTTTAAATGTTTATTTACTAGAGCCATAACCCTGTTCCCTGACACTGCTGCATAGTACATCAGCCATGATAATAAATAAATAAATTAATTAATTAATTAATAAATGCCAGGCACTTATGCAGAATCACTCCTTTTCTTGGTGGTCATGTCTACACTAGTCCCTTCCTTTCAGAAGGGGCATAGTAATAAGGGAGTTTGGAAGATGCTAATGAGGCTCTGCCATGAATATGCAGCACCTTATTAGCATAATGGCAGTTGCAAGCATTTCGAAATTGTCATTTTCTAAATGCGTGTTGCCTATGTAGCCGGGGTCTTTTTGAAAGGCCCCCTTCCCCCGTGTAGACAGGCAGCATGCACTTTGAAAGCAGCACTTTCAAATCACACATAGCTACCATTATGCTAATATTCATGGCAGCGTGTTAACATCTGCCAAAATCCCTCATTATCTCGTCCCTTCCGAAAGGGCTGTGTACAAATGGTGTAGACTGTTTCGTCCCAGCAACATGGTTGGTGGGTTGGAGAGGCTATTTTCTCGATTATACTGCAGTGAAGAGGCCAAAAATTATACAATGCATTGTTTTCAAACACTTGTAAAATAAGTGCGATCTCAGGCAAATTTCACTTCTGCCACACTTCATCCTGAAGTAAACATATCTGTCAAACTTTTAAACGCATGAAAATAGTTTCTTAAAATGGAAGTACTGGCATAAAGCATTGCTAATCTAATGCATGTTTCTGTCTCTCCCTTTGACATGCCATGGTGCTGGAGTGATGGCTTTCCACACTCTGGTTTATTGTCCTGATTATATTTGAAATAGGATTATTCTGAATGCTTCAGCAACTCCTTTTCTCCTTCTCCCTCCAGTTGCTGGGCTTTATCTTTTCATATATGCCACTCTTGATCTTTGTTGAGTGTGTATTTAACTTGTTTTCTTTTTCCTGTACACAATACTACACACTGAAACTCCAGTGGCTCTATTTTCTCTCTGCAATTAGCCTTTTCCTGTCATCTGCAAGGCTAAAATACATGCAAGTGTGAAAACGGTGATTAGAAGAAAGGGAAATCCTTCCTGTGGTGATCTAGCTGTTGACTATATTGTATAGTCATCATACTACCGTGTTTGTTTCAGTTGTTTCCTGTGGGTTTACAACAATTATCACCATGCCCCGCCTCTCCCTGATTCATAAAACTCATGTGATGTACTACTACTGAAGTTCTCATATGTAAAATGTGAGAGGACTCTATATTCAGGATTTAAAATGCAAGGTTATGTCTTCACTTACTAAAAACTTCAAAGTGGCCATGCTAATGGCCAAATCGAAGAATACTAATGAGGCACTGAAATGCATATTCAGCTGACAGTAATAAAGGGATTTTGATGTTGGCAGGATCCTTTTGAAAAGGAACCCCATGTAGACAAGCCGTGGGCAAGTGAACCACAGCATTTTCGAAGTGCTGTGGCTGGCAGCATGCTAATGAGGCACTGAATATGCACTTCAGCGCCTCATTAGTATTCTTTGATTTGGCCATTAGCATGGTCATTTTGAAGTTTTTAGTAAGCGTAGACACGGCCCAAGTGGTCCTTCTCAGAATGTACACAGTACAAATTAGTGAATTATATCACCTCACCCACAACAGTCATTTTGGTTCATTCTTGTTCCATGATCTACTAATGAAACACCTTCTCCTCTTCCGCCTTTGCAAACAGGAGCAGAAAGCAAAGCAGCACACAAATTTAGCGCATTTGAGTCAGCAGATGCAGTTTTCTACACTGCTCCTTTGGACAAGTAGATGATCCAAGTGGACAGGTGGGAGGGAACAGAACCCAAGCACAAATGAATAGGGAGACTTCTTTTTTAAATCTATCCACAGCCAGGATCACCAGGCCTCACTGGTGGACATGCTCCTAGTGGCTAGCCAGTCTACTGCAGTGTGCTGTGACCCCTCTGAGTGTTGAGGCAAATATGCCATTGTGTACTGCTCTAACATGTAGCTGGAGAGTGCAAAAGGCTACCCTTCGCATAGAAAGGTTCAGAATCCTAATTAGAACTCTGAGCTTCCTGTTGCAGGTAGGAGGCAGCTTTGGGCTGTCTTCTGTTAGGTTCCATTATTACTGAGTATTCACTGAACTGCATAACACAAGTGTCCCTGGAATTAATGCAGAGAACAATATCACTTTTGAGGCTGAATAATCAAACACTGGGTCAGTAGCCCATCACGCTACACTAACCTACTTGCAGTTGAGTAAGCCCTCTGCTGGTGTGCAAAACCAGGGAGCTGCAAAGACAACATCAAGTTTCCCCTAAAGTCTAGGGGGACCTTAAAATTTGCTCTTGTGCACTCAAAGAGTAGATTTAACATCTCAGTATGAAGCTCACAAACACTTCATTAAAGAGGTCTTTTTTTTTTAAATGACAACAGTACCTGAAAAGGAAAAAAAAGCAGAAGTCCAAGGTTTCAGGAGTCAGGGGAACACTTTATAAAGTAAACCAAGTACTTAAGTGGCAAAGAAGTGATTAGAAGTTAGAAATTGAGTTCTGCAGTTGTCTGGTCTTCTGTGCACACACTGTGGTATCCTCTTCTGAATTAGCAGTCAGCATGCTCACCTGGGTGGCAACATCTTTCAGCATCTCAGGAGTGATTTCGTACTAAAGCTCCCAGCTCTCATTGTCTTCTCTTTTTGTTCATTGTCTAATGGCTTGTTCTCATTAAGTTATACATCACCTTGCCAGGGAAAACCTGCCTGGGACTCCCATTGCTGTGCACTAGTCACATTCATCTCTTTTAGAAAATGAATTCAATTTGTTCTGTTAGCTTAATCATGAAAATCTGACCTACTGATAACTCAGAGCTCCACAAAGAGAAAGATCCATTACTGTTCATAAGCAAAGCTCTGCATGTCTTTATCAGTGAGCATTAGAATCTATATACTGCCATCTACAAGGCCTCTAATTCTCAGAATCACAGCATACAAACTTACTCTTAAACATCAGATAGTTCACATGTAGGTGTCAGAGAAGTTCAATTCAGACAGAGAATACTCACGATACATCTGGTCACTGTATCCCTTCCCTTTGGAATACCTGCACTGGACATTTACCCTACAACTACAACTTGAGTTGTGTGTGACAGCCTAGCCTAACCCCCTTCATGCCATACTCTAGGAAAGCTCCTCCCCAACCCCACTGTGAGAAAGGCAAAAACCAAAACTACCCCCACACCGACAACAATAAAAAATAAAGCATCTAGGGAAAAAAAAATCCTTCCCAGCCAATCCCCCAACCCCTGGTAAAAAGCAATAAAAAACAAAACAAAATCAGCTAGAACACTGCCCACAGCAATTTGCTACCTAAGAATGAGGAGGGATGCATACTGCCTTGCCTGCTGGATGGAAAGGGGCTGCTTCTGCTCAGGCTTGACTATGTCCAATTTCTCCACATCCTTTCTATGTGTGTGTGAGGGGGACACAGAACGGGACACAATATTCCAGATGTAGCCTCACCAGTGTTGACCAGAGTGGAATAATCACTTCCCTCTATCTGCTGGCAATGATCCTGCTCATGCAGCCCAATGGCCGTGTCTACACGTGCCCCAAACTTCAAAATGGCCACGCAAATGGCCATTTCGAAGTTTACTAATGAAGCGCTGAAATGCATATTCAGCGCTTCATTAGCATGCGGGCGGCAGCGGCGCTTCGAAATTGACGCTCCTTGCCGCCGCGCGGCGCGTCCAGATGGGGCTCCTTTTCGAAAGGACCCCGCCTACTTCGAAGTCCCCTTATTCCCATCAGCTCATGGGAATAAGGGGACTTCAAAGTAGGCGGGGTCCTTTCAAAAAGGAGCCCCGTCTGGACGAGACGCGCGGCAGCAAGGAGCGTCAATTTCGAAGCGCCGCTGCCGCCCGCATGCTAATGAAGCGCTGAATATGCATTTCAGCGCTTCATTAGTAAACTTCGAAATGGCCATTTGCGTGGCCATTTCGAAGTTTGGGGCACGTGTAGACACGGCCAATATGGTGCTCGCCTTCTTGGCTACAAGGGCACACTGTGGGCTTATATTCATCTTCTCATCCACTGTGATCCCCAGGTCTTTCTTTGCAGAACTGCCTCTTAGCTTAGAGAAGTGCTGGGGATTCTTCCATCCTAAGTGCAGAACCCTGCACTTGTCCTTCTTGAAACTCATCACATTTATTTTTGCCCAGTCCCCCAATTCCCTTTACTATTCCCCTTACCATGTATTAAACCAAAATCATGGGCAAAGTCCTGGTGCCACAAAAGTCAACGGGAGCAAGATTTTATGGCCTGTCCTAAAATTCATTATTAAACTCTCCAGGTCAGTTTGTGGCATGCTATTTTACCCCATATCTGCAAGTTCTAACTGCAGCTGTATTAAAAAAAAAATCCTAAATTTGCCAAATAAAAGGTATTTTGGGGGACAGTGAAATCATTTTTTAAATTTGTGTTGCACCTGGACTGTAGTTCCAGCTGAAACAAATGCAGGGGGGTGGGGAGAGGAGGGGACAAAACAATCTGAAAAAGCTCTTATTGTTTGATCTGACCAGGTCAAACATAGTTTCATTTTGACAATTCTGAAACAGTTTTGTTTCAACATTCTGTTTCCAAGTGGAATTTAGAGTTTTCACTTACCAGCAAAACAAAACAAAACTCCAAACAAAAAAGTTGAACTACAGACAAAAAGAAAGAGAAACTAAACTAAAAAACACCTGGGTTCAGAGACACATTTCATTAAACCTGAAACAATGTTTTGGTAATAAAAACAAACAAAAACAAAAATGTTTCAGTTTCTAACTATTTTTTTATATTTTTTTTCCATTTGGCCCAGAAACAAAACAACACAAAACACCAAAACACAAAACAAAATGTCATTTACCAAGATTTAGTTCTACTACACCAATAACTTTGCCGTCACAGAGTTTCACTAACCATAGTGCCCCAAATAGGCAGATTTTTTCAGCTCAAGCATTGCAAGTTGCAGGGTCAGACCCTATGTTTTGTGGCACGTAGCATAGCTGGAATCCCATCCTAATTAGAGACATTAGACAGTACCATTACACAAACAATATTTAATTATAATAGAATTTATTTTTTCCTTCTAACATTCAACCTCTGTCAATCGTTCTTCAGCACTTTGCAGGTTGTAATGAAGCATCTTAACTTTATGATACATCTATCCAGCAAGGATCCTTCAAATTATGACAACTACATTCCCTTTAATATTTCAAATTTAAATGTTCAAGACAAACTGTAGAGGAACCACCACAAATTGGAATTGTCTCTATTTTTATGCATACGAATGGGTATAATTTATAGCATCTTTTTTTTCCCCTCAACAAGCAGCACAAAAAGAAAAAAACTATATATGCACCCACAATTATTAACTGAAGGTCTATTTTTTCATCAACAGATTACATTAGCAATGTACAAATTCACTATACTGTATTAGGTACATCCCAAAGTGCTACAGGACCGCATTTCAAGTAGCTGGAATTGTGGGGTTGAATGTCCTCTTCAAATACACAATTTAATACAATGTTCTAACTATTTGCTAGCTCTTTACAGGGGAATTCTTTTCATAATTTAATTGGGTTAGCCAGTTTTAACTCAAGGTATGTCCTGACCTGACAACAAACTGAGCTGGAAAGGTCCTAGGGCAATCAGTTGTGTATTTTTGCCTTTGAGTTAATTAGCTAAGGCTATGTCTACACAGCGTGCTGCTGCCAGCAGGGTCATGCAAATGAGGGCACTTGACAATGCAAATGGCCAATCATTTGCATAGTTGCATACCTCATTCGCATAGTTGTGTGAGATCGCTGTCCCATCAGAGTTTTCTGTCATCACAAAACAGTCATGTAGATGGGCTTCTGTCATCCAACACCCTTCCCCCCCTTGTCAACAGCCCCTTATTCCTATTTTTTTCCAGGAATAAAGGGTTGTTGACAAGGGGGGGGGTTGGTTGACAGAACCCCATCTACACAGCTTGTTTTGTGGCAACAGAAGCCTCTGATGGGACAGCACTCGAGTGATTATGAAAATGAGGCATGTAACGATGCAAATTAGTGGCAATTTTCATTATCAAGTGCCTTTATTTGCGTGACCCTGCCAGCAGCAGCACCTGTGTAGATGTAGTCTAAGTGTTTAGATTCTCAAGACAGGGAACTACAAAAAATAAATCTTTAGATAGATAGTACTAGTAATAATAAATAGTACAGTGCATAAACTGTGTAGGAACAATGAACACAATGTACATTTCCTCTTTTTTCTGAATAATGTATTTATAATCAAACTATAGGTTTGAACCTAGTTTTAGCTCTGCACATGAAAAGTGCTAGAAACTGGAATAATCTACGCATCTGAGAACAGGTAGCACAAACATGCTGTTGTGTCAGGATACTGTCCTTTTCCCAAAATGTCTACAAAGTCAGGCAAGCATGTCTGATGTGCTTCTGCTTCAAGATGATAAAAAACTGCATCAGTTTGAGGGAACATGGAAAGTGGAAGCCACACGTGCAAAAGAACTGCACACCCCAGTCTGAAAGCAATGTATCATTCATGAGCACATTTCATGAGCACAATATATAATAAACTTACAAACCTCATTAGGGGCTAAATTCCCAAAATGAGTTAGGCATTTAATTGCTGCTTTCCGTATCCAGGTCCCAGAATTAGGCCCCAAAATTATTCACTCAACCTCAAGTCAACTGCTGGCAAACACTGTAGGTGCTTAATTCATCCAACACCTATTTTTTCAAAAGTAAAAATCCTCTAGGGGTCTACGTTTCTGCCTGTGTGCATGCTTACTGCACCCTGACCCCACATATCTGTATGCTTAAGTCCCACTATGATGCATATACATGTAGTATACAGAGAGACATATCTCAGAGAGCTAGAAAGGACCACAAAAGGTCATTAAGTCCAGTCCCCTGCCCTCTTGGCACAACCCTCCCTGAGATATTTTTTTAACTCTATTTGCCCTAGACCCCTAAATGGCCTCCTCAAGGATTGAGCTCACAACCCTGGGTTTACAAGGCCAATGCTTAAACCAATCTGGCTGTCTCTTCTATCACTTAATCAGGATGGGCTGTTAGCCAAAGTGATTTTCTTCATTGATTGGGAGAGTATGGCTGTGTAATAAACTCTTCCTAAAGTATTGCCAGTTTTAATGTACACTTTCTTTTCTCTCAATCAATTTCATTCATAATTTTTCTCACCTTCAGCAAATTAGCCCCTTTCAAGCACTGTCCTTAGTCCTTACTGAAAGCAATAGCTTGTCTTTAGGCAACCAGTAATTTAGAAGTAATTAATTTGTCTTTATCAATATGAAGTCAAAAATAGCATTATCACCTCTTGGTTGCAGTAGCTTTTTGTGTTAGAAAAGTATTTACATATAATTTGTAGAAATTCTGATTTATTATTGGTTGTGTGAGATTGCCTGCATTTCCTAAACAGAAGTCTCATCTTAGTTGTTGATTTTGTTGCCTTGGGAATGAAGAGACATTTTTCTTACTATCTTTTGTTTGCTAAAGAGATTTTCCTAAAAAGGAAGAATGAACTGAAGAAAATAAAACTTGGTGGTTTCAGGATTGTTGGTACTTTGAACAGGTTAATATGCACTGGAAAAATTCAGTGATACCCTATTAAAACCTAGGCTTGAATAACAGATCATTGCTTCTCCAAATGACTGAGTAGATGATTGTTTATTATTTAAGGTTTAAGTATATTGTTTGGTGAAAACTGACATGGTACAAGCATCATCTGCATGGGAAGCTGGGGTAGGAACAAAGGAAATCTAGACTTGTAAAAGTAGGTACCATTCTTCTCTAGTCAATGGAGTTTGTACCTGTTGATATCAGAGATCAGTTTAGCTCAATAGTTTTTCCAGCTCAACCTTTTCATCATGAATATTCTGACATTTAATTACAATGTGTAACGTAGCAGAATGATCCCAAAAGTAGGGAAATATCTTGTTAACTTACTCTAGATTCGTTTTATATGAGGGACTGGGTCAGAACATTCCTAACAGAGATCCTCAGCTCTGGAATCTACATCTCTACCCTATTGGTTGACAGAAGCTAAATTTGACCTTGTGGCAGTTGTTGCCTTTGTTGCATAGGGGAAGGAAGATCATTTTTAGTTGGGAAGTGTGTCTTATTATTTTATCACTTATTTGAACTATGGTACCACATGAAGACCTCAGCTAGGCGCAGTTTGTCTCACTCTGTTAAGTACTATATAAAGTCAGAGTGAAAATGTGGTCCCTCCCCCAAAGTTAAGTTTATTTAAAATAAAATGAAAATGGTGTAACAATTATGCTTTTAAATTAATTTTTATCTTGTTTTTGTTGCCGTAGTCACAGCTGTGGGGATAGACACAGTACACGGAGTAACAAATAGATCAGTATGTTTGAGTAAGAATAGTCTTTTTGTTCTCTGTACGGTGACAAGTACCACAGGGATACAAATAAAAGTTTCTAACAAAAAGGAAAAAAACAGATTGCTCATCTTCCAAAATTTTGGGCTGAGGGGAAAAGGGGAGAGCAGAATTATCTTATTTCTGCTTTATGAGGTCACTGCATTTAATCTGTACTACATTAAAGTAATAGATTATGGCAAAAATCTAGATATCCAAGGATTAACCTGAAAGGCTTTATAAAGAACAATGACCAATCAAATTAGATTAGTTTTTGCACCTAGATTTACAAAACTAGTAGGCAGAGGGCATAAAGTAAACGTGGCATGGTTTGATTAAAAAGCAGCACTTAACAGTCTCTTTCAAAATCCATCGTGAAATGGTAATTCGAATTTGCTCATTTATCACTTTCATATGGATTGCGTAGCTGGAGTATTTTACACAAGGGCACAGGAAGGCCCTTTGTCTGGTTTTATGCTGGACAGTCCTCTTTTTGGAAGGCTTTCCCTGACCACTATCAGGACAAAAACCAGACATGGTTTTGTTCAGGATTGGACAGAGGAAGCCATTTTAAATAGCATGCTGCTCCACCCTGTGGGTGTAATCTTGCATCAGGCCATCAGGATCTGACATCCTTGAAAATGGATGCTATGTGTGGTATAACACCTCCCTATCCCAGGGGCCACCATATGATATGGCTTTGATGAAGCTGCCTACCACTCTCCAGTCACTGTATGCAAACACTGAATACCTAAAATAGGTTTTCTGAATTTCAACAATGTCCTAAAAATTAGGTGTAGTGATGTTGTTCATGGCCTTGTCTAAATTCCTTTGTCAATACAGTTCCAGATATTTAGTTATAGAGGAACTGTTGCCTAATTCAGTGCTCAGTAAAATATATCTTATCCATTCTTTGCTTCACACTGGTCCTTACCAGTACTTTTTTCTTGGCAAAGCCCAATTGTGCAAAAGGAGTAGGGAGAAGCATCCATCAAACATAAGCATGGCATAACTGCTGCACTGTGGTGACCTGGCCTCCTTCTGTCATTATACTAGTTCTAATGCTATGTCAGATTAACAAGAGAGATCAAACTCCTGAAATTTGCACAGAGGCTATATACATTTCCTCAGGGCTCCAGCATTTAGAGGACCAAAACTTGGATCAATTCTTATGTACAGGTGAAAATATCATGGAAAAAAAAGTTGTCCATTTGGTTGGTTGTGTCTTTTTGACTTTTTATTAAAACACACAAAACAAGGATGAATTTTGTTGTTTTCTTTCTGAAACTCTTCTTCCATTCTTTCAACATTGTGCATGCATTTTATTCAATTTCTAATACTTTATTCCCTGACTAGAAATCTGGACAGAAATACTGGAGGAAAATAGTGTAAAATAAATCTAGTGATTGATAACAAACAAATAAAAAGGGGGGCAAAGGTGCATTCCAATCCCAAAGGCTGGAAATGTTTTGAGCATATTGTTACTTTTCCTTCTCCTTTATTTAGACCATTGCCAAAATATGATTTTATCTATATCACACCTAAATTCATGATCAACGTTTAAAATTAAGCATTGAGGGACGCTCAGTATATTTTAAACATGATAGGTGCTTTTGCTCATAAACAAAATAGGGGATTATATTATTGTCACTAAAACAATGAGAAGTCCTGTGGCACTTTACAGAACAACAGATTTTTTGAAGCATAAGCTTCCATGGGCATATCTGTTATTCTATGAGATGCCACAGGACTTCTCATTGTTTTTGTGGATACAGACCAACACGGCTGTCTCTCTGATTACTGTTTTAATCTAAGTATTAAAAGCTGTATTCGCATAATTTAGAAATAAAGTTAATGTTGTTCAATTGTTCCAAAAAAATAGTATGAGTGGGAGAACACAACAGAATGGACCCTGCTCATACAATATATGAAGACATGTTGAAATCCCTTTATGACAAGTAGCACACCTCTTGCCATGCTCTCATTTTCGGTGGAGCTATGACATAGTGTAGGTGGCTTGTCACAGCCAAAAATCCACTTGATGGAATGCTTTACACTTAATTTGTAGGTAAACTGAGGGTCACAAAATACAAAACATTGCAATATTTCAACATTTTGAGACTGGAATTTATATTCTTCACGATGCATTCTGTATAACAGGCACGTGGAACATGGGAAATGCTGAGTGAGAGAGATTATGCATTTTATTGGTGAGGCAGGGTAGTATCGCCTATTGTTACTGTTCTCCAACGTTTCTTCATATTTAGACCATGTTTTCAGTTTCTTATAATTGAATGGTTTGGACTGTTACTAAACTGAATTGTTTTCTTAAATTCCAGCCAAAAATGTTTGAGATGTTTACAAGAATTATGGTAGAAAAAATATGTTTCCAACATTAAATAATTCTTGGGACCATTTTTGAAGAGCTCTAACACATGCAGGCTTGAAATTAGTCGGGGACTGGCCTTTCTAGCAAGTTGCAAGGCTGAAATAGCACACACTCTCAATGCACTCTTATTTCCTGTGCCTGACACGAGAGCTACGTTTTAAACCCATATAATGATGTATAATGTGAATGTGCAAACTTTTTGGTGCTTGATTTTGCAACCTTAATCTCTGTGTAGTAGTTTATGTGTAACTAGAAAGAGAACAGTCAACAGAAGTGGAAGGCTGAACGTTCAAAACTGACAAGATATGTTTTTCACACAATGAAAAATTAGTCTGTGGAATTGACTTCCACAAGATAATACTGATGTTAAGACATTACCAGGACTCATAAATGGATTAGATTTTTTTTTATATGGATAATAAGAAAATCCAGAGTCATAAAAGCAAATTAAAAAACAAACAAACGAGAGATATGGAAGGGATATATGTTTTCAGGGTTAGAAGAAAACTCTTTTGCAACAGAATTTTCCCCAACATCCTACACAACAGCATTCTTTGCATCTTCCTCAGAAGCACTTTGTAATGAACACTCTCAAAGGACAGGCTATTGAGCTAGACGGACGCTTGGCCCGATCCATTATGGCAATTCCTGCCTATCACCCTTCCAGACACTTAACACTTCTTCTACGCTCATGCAAAAGAAACCAGATAAAAAGGCGTATTTGCATAGTTCCGTGACTTAGGATGAGTGCTTAGACCAAGGGTGGTGAACCTCAGCCCGTGGTCTGGATTCACACCGTGGCTTGCCTGGATCTAGACCTTGAGGTTTGGGGCTACCTTCCCCAGCACCTGGTGGGGCGGAGGGCCCTGAGCCTCATGGGCCAGATCAGGCAAACTAGTGCTGGATCCAACCCATCGCCTCTGCCTGATGGAGAGAGGAAGCAGCTCTGCTGTCACTGCCTGTGCCTCTGCTGCTGCTGCCGCCTCTCCTCCTCCAACTTCCCCGGCTGGGGAAACAGCAGCACACCCCTTCCTGGACGTTCTCCCCACCACCACACTGACTGGCCAGAATTCCAGCCAATCCGATCTGTGGGGGTTGTGCCTTCGAGCTGGGAGAAAGCCTTTTCAGGGCACTTTTCTCCCTGTTGCCACTCCTCCAGCAGGAGGCAGCGGCAGCGGCAGCGGCAGCGGCAGCGGCAGCAGGGGCATATGGAGGAGCCCCACCCCCATCAGACAACCCACTCCTGTCCCCTCCTACTGCCCAGACCACCTCACTCTGCTCCTGCAACCCCCTCCTGCCCAGACCCCAACCCTCAGGCTGCTACTACACCATCCTTCCTGCCCAGATGCCATATCTGCTGCCCAGCAGCCACCCCACACACTGTACCCTTCCCTTCCAGTTCCCATATCACAAACCCTCCTGCACCCTCTCTCCCTCCCCAGTCCCTCTCAGTTCCCAGCCTGCTTCTTCACCCTCCCTCCTGCCCAGACTCCATAGCCCATTGTCAGGGACCACAACAACAAGGGTTTTGAGAGAGAGAGAGAGAGTGTGTGTGTGTGTGTGTGTGTCCCCGTCCTAACGGACTCGTCTATGGGTCATTGGACTCCGACTCAAAAAAGGTTACCTGTCCCTGATTTAATTAAACTAGTCAAATATGGTAGTTCTTGCAATAAAGGATTATTGTTGTTGGGGACACTGAGGCTGCGTCTACACGTGCACGCTACTTCGAAGTAGCGGCACCAACTTCGAAATAGCGCCCGTCACGTCTACACGTGTTGGGCGCTATTTCGAAGTTGAAATCGACGTTAGGCGGCGAGACGTCGAAGTCGCTAACCCCATGAGCGGATGGGAATAGCGCCCTACTTCGACGTTCAACATCGAAGTAGGGACGTGTAGACGATCCGCGTCCCGCAACATCGAAATAGCGGGGTCCTCCATGGCGGCCATCAGCTGGGGGGTTGAGAGATACTCTCTCTCCAGCCCTTGCGGGGCTCTGTGGTCACCGTGGGCAGCAGCCCTTAGCCCAGGGCTTCTGGCTGCTGCTGCTGCAGCTGGGGGTCCGTGCTGCATATACAGGGTCTGCAACTAGTTGTTGGCTCTGTGTATCTTGCACTGTTTAATGAAAGTGTGTCTGGGAGGGGCCCTTTAAGGGAGCGACTTGCTGTTGAGTCCGCCCCGTGACCCTGTCTGCAGCTGTGCCTGGCTCCCTTATTTCGATGTGTGCTACTTTGGCGTGTAGACGTTCCCTCGCTGTGCCTATTTCGATGTTGGGCTGAGCAACGTCGAAGTTGAACATCGACGTTGCCAGCCCTGGAGGACGTGTAGACGTTATTCATCGAAATAGCCTATTTCGATGTCGCAACATCGAAATAAACTATTTCGAAGTTGGGTGCACGTGTAGACGTAGCCTGAAGGTAGAAAGGTTTCTCTCTGACCTGAAGGAGAGCACAAAGTCAGAGGAAGTCTCTGTTTAAGTCAGGAGTGGGGAGTCTTTTTTGGTTCAGGGGCCAGTGACCCTCAGAAAAATCAGTTGTGTCTGACGTGGCCCCTGTGTGGAGGAGGGATCTAGGAGGGAGTGGCAAGAGTAGGGTGTGGGTGGTAAGTATGGGTGGGAGGGGGTGCTAGAGAGAGGTGTGAGGTCTGCGCAGAGGGGGAAGGAACAGGATGTGAGTGGGGTGGGAGAGAGTGCAGCAAGGGGGTTAGATGGGGTTCCGGATGGGAGGGATCACAGGAGCTCTTTGGGGGCATGGGGTGACGGGGGTTCAGTTTACTTCTGAAGCATACCTGGATGCACATGGGTCTATGCCCTCTTCTGCCTTCTCTCAGGCACCACCTGGCTAGAATTCTGGACAATCAGAGCAGCAGTAGGAAGCAGCTGGCTTAGCTACACAATTAAGATTGTTTACTTATAATCTATTAAGTCAATGAGTTATAAAACCTTCTCGTGTAGCAAGATCTATTTCTCTAACAACCAGTAGCATCATTTTAGCTGTCTTTGCTCTTGCATCTTTCCCTAGTTTCACTGATCACAGACATGCCTTCCTTTCAGATGCCCTGTGTAACGAAAGAGATGGGGTCCAAATTGTACCTCACAGAACCACACTCTAATTTCCTCACTCAGCAGGGAAAGGAGGTAATCCACCTGTGTAGTGATGTTCCCATCATTTACACAAATTTGCGGCAACCATGGACGTGATAACTGCCATGCTCTGTCCATTCTCTCTGAAGCATCTGGCAACAGCCTCTGAGTGAAGACAGGACACTGGTCGAGACAAACTATTGGTCTGTCCCAGTATGGCTGTTCTTATGTTATCTGTGTGGGAATGTACAGAGAATGGGTGGCATGGGAGAGGTAATAGGTAGGTCAAGAGATATACATCATCCCTTTGCAGACTACCATAAAAATAATGCACACAATGCTGCAACGTTCTGTGAATTACTGGGGGTATCTATCAGGTTTGAGGCAAGAACAAGAATCTTTTCTGAAGGGGATGAGAAAAGGAAGCCTCACCTCCTAGATTTCCCTCCCCAAAGTTATCTCACACAGGTGTTTCCATGTAAGGGGGTGATGTTTATAATCCTTCAAATTTACTGTTTTCAGGCAGGTGATAAATTGTCACATGAACATTAAATGTATGTCATCTCCATCTCAGACAACAGAATATTTCTAACAAACAATTATATCTCTATGCTATAGTATATTTGATTGTTATTACTCCATTGCTAAACAGTACTGCAGACACAAACCCAGATCCTACTTGCACAATTGCATAAAAAGCATTTAAACCATTTGTACTCTTTTCAAGGATTCGTTATAACCATATAAGAAAGAAAATTCAAACGGATTATGTATACATTGGAACTTTTCAAAGAAAGACATTCCTTCCAGTTGTCTGAACAAACATCCCTTTTAGGACATGGTTTATTCAATTTTTAAAAGCTTCCTCTTCCCAGAAAACGATTTTTCCCCGGCTACATGTTGAGTTTAGTGCATTTAACAGACCCAAGAAAATCTCCTTATATTTATGTACAACAATTGTAATACATGCTGAATAGCAATGTTTAGACTGTCACACTATTGATGCATGATATACATATTTTGTTATTGTGCCTTTGCTAGTTATACAGGTTGGAGCTGCTTGATCATGTAGCACCCTAGCCGTCAGAAAATGGATAATATAACCCTTTACAAAATAATGGACGATACACATTGTCAAGGCTCTGGACCAGATTCCATATTTTATTCAATGTCTTAAGGGAACAATGGAGGTTGATCAGCAAAGAGTTAGTTGTGTCTTACTAATCTGTATCTTGATGCATTTTCAAGGAGTCTTGGCTCAGGTCATATTTTCTTCCCTTAATCTGTCCCCACAGTCTCCTATTTTGAAGCTTCAGGACCTTGTGGCATTCATCCGAAACAATATGATAATAATGAACTACTCTGATACAAGCTGCTGGAGTCAAAATATGCAAAGGTATTGTCATTACCTCATTACAAAGAGAAATGAACAATCATTGGTGTGTAATCATGGGAAATTATGTTGTATAATGTTTGAATATATAACATGAGACTGTTACATTAACATTTATATAAATACTAAGAAAAATAGGCAATTTTTCATAATTCTTCTAGTCAGAGATGAAATGGAGTAATGTAAATATTATACAGGCACATTCTGAAATGGTTAGTTACTGAGCAACTCATTTACTTTTCTTTGTATATTAATCTACTTAACAAAATTTACTTTGAAGCTCAAAAACAATATTTTCCGGAATGAAGGTCTGATTAAAGGATATCACATAGGAGAGGGTACCAAAGTGCACATAGTGCCTTTACAGTTGCTTTAATGTAATTTCTAACATTATTAATATTGTTCCACTGCAAATGGATTTTAGATTGGAAATTGGGCAGGGAGAAGTTTGTAACAAAGAGCAATTCAGAGCAGCACTGTAGTTCTCAATCACAATGATTACCATAATGAAGACACTCAACAACTATCTGAAACCACATACTATAAAGAATTCAAAGATGCCACAACACAAACTTACTCAGGAATTTAAGGATCTCATCAAATCCTTTCCCAAATAACTCCAAGAGAAACTTCACAAACTTATCCCCCAGGAACCCTATCTGGGGACTTTTACATATTTCCTAAGATACACAAAGAAGGAAATACAGGGAGAAGAAATGTCAGGACTCCTGGAAACTATCCTCAAACCATGAACAACACAAAGGAGCAATTTTCTCTAGGACACAACACACTTCCTCCACAAACTCCGCAACATTAGCAGTATCCTTACCCCATCCTTGCCATTGTGGATGTTAATTACCTCTAGACCAACATCCCTCACAATGACACTGCTTTCTGCATTAAATATTTACAAAACAATGGACGACTGTGAGATGCCACATTGCAAAAGGTATCCATTTTATCCTTTCCCTTGCCAATTTTGTATTCAACAAAAATGATTTGTCCAAATTACAGAACAGCCATAAGTACAAGGATGGCAGCAAGGTATGCCAATCTATTAATTGGCCATCTTGTGAAAGAATTTCTGGACATATACATCACAAAGCTATTTATAAACCTGTGATAAATAGATGAAATTTTCATTCTCTGGACAGATGACTTAAGCACTCATATATTTCCACCATAACTTCAAAAACCTATTAACCCATTTAACTCTTTCTGGAATAGTTCAAACACTGACATCAACTTCCTGGACACCGTAATCAGCTTCAACAATGGAACTCTTCAGGCAGATATATATGAGAAATCCATGGAACATGCCACATGCCTTCACAGATGCAATAACCATTCCTAAACACACTGTAAACATCCGTTATCTAGAGGCAGTATTCACATACTGCAGAATATGCTCCTAGTCAAAAATCTGGGATAGATATTTCAGCACATTCAAAACTGTATTATTCAAACAAAGACAACACACCAGAGAAGTTGACATATCATGAAATGGGCCACCCAAACAACTTGCCAATCTGCTTCAGTACAGAAATAGAACTCCCTCCAATCGCACACACCTTCCTACACTGGAACCCATATAGGAGATCATCAAACAATTACAACCCATACTAGGTAAAAACACCAGCATGAAATAAATCTTTCTTGAACCCCCTGTTCTCAACTTCAAACGATTCCTGACCTTGCCGAGGTCATCATCAGAAGTATGCTACCTGCAGACCAGGACACCCAAATTTGAAGCAATATCAGATCCTGCCAGAACAACAGATGTAAAATGTGTTAAATAATCCCACTGCCACAATGATGAACACATGGACACACCCAACCCATCTTTGGATTTAAATCTATGGATTTAAAATATTCCCACACATCTAGTACATGCAAAGCCCAACTAGCAACTATGTGGGGAAAACCAGGATATCACTACACTCCTGAATGAACTCTCACGGGAACGTCACAAAAGACAAAAACACCATAACACTTGTAGATGATCACTTCACAAAGTGATCGGACTATACCCAAACTATTAGCCCTCATCTTCGAAGGAAATCTTTTTAACTCTTCCTAATGACAAGCCTCAAAGCTTACATTCATAACTTTTTGACACTAAAAATTAATGGACTAAACAGACATCGGATTTATAACTTATTACAACAGTGTACAACCCAGTAGCAAGTTGTAACCTACTAGCAACACCTCCATCTCAATCTATTTCCCCTATGAATAGAGAGGTGTGTTAACAGGCACCTTGAATGGTACTTTGAAATATTTATTACCTCTGCTCATGCTAAACAATCTGTTCAATATTGTATTTAGCTGTGACATTCTGAGTATGTCCCCCAGATCTCTGATTGCTTGAATTTTGTTTCTCAGCAACAGAGGTTGGTCGATTACGTGACCTCCTCACTCACTACCAGTATGAACATTCTACTCCTTACAAGTCCTCTACTGAGCTCTTCATCTGAGCAAATCTGTCATTGAACTTAATAGTAATTTTGCTGAAAGTTAGCAGTTAGGAACATCATACAATGATACAAAATCTCAAACAATAACCATTCCAAAGAGAAATGAATTGGTGGTGTAGGGTGTTCTTCCTCAGAAGAAACCACTTCCCAATCTATTTCCCTCCCCAACCCTATTACTTTCTTGACTGGTATCATTCTTACCTTAGTTGAAGAGAACTGGGTTTTAATAAATACCGACTTTTACTTTCCAAAATCTACAGAAGTGCTATGTGCTCTGGGCTGAGTGCTGGGTAGGTATATACAGAGATCAGGATATTAAACCTATGACCTGAGAATGGGACACATTCTTTTCTTTTGGCCATTTCTGAGGTGGTTTTATTTAATTATTTTATATATTTTTAAAATTTGTTTTTCACTGACTGCAAGGTGTCCTGCTAACATATGCTCAAAAACAGTGCTTTTTTTGTTTAAAAAAAATTAAAAAAAGGAGGAGCTGGTACTTCAGCCGGCTCCCCACCTCGTGTCCTAGCCAATCCCATGGCTGGGGCTGCCAAGGTACCAATACACAGTACCTGCAAATACTGGCACACAAAAAAAACAAACAAAAAAAACCACACTGCTAAAAATTAATTTTAAATGTTCTTTATAAACTGATCAGCAAATATTATGGTTTTAGTTTCATTAAGTTTTGTTTAATGATTTGCACTTGGATTGTGAGAGGGGAATGGGTACCCCAAATTCCATACTTATAGTATTTGTGATTATTTTTACCTGTGATGCAGGTTTTCTTTTAGGTGTCACTGTGACTAGGGTAAAGTACAAATGTATTTAGCTGATCATCTCCTTTGAACTTCTTTGCAAATTAATTTGAAGAATCTGAGAGTTATGTTAATGGTGGCTTATTCAGAATGGTAAAGGGAAGTATGATCTTGAATGCCAATTACATAAACCTTTCATTTCCCATCTTTTAAGCTTTTTTGTAAGTCTTGAGAAATGGTATATTTTTTTCATTTCAAACTACAGAGATTGGTGTTTGTGGCATATGTGACATTGTAATATGACTTCAGAAGTTTCTGCCTACACCAAATCATGAATGATTAAAGAGAATATTTTACTTACTAAGACATGGTAGCAAGTATATAGAACCTCTAAAAACCAGGTCCCACAGGACCAAAGATATTCGTAGACCAGAGAGCCCTGGCAGCTGGGGCTTGGGTGGCTGGGATCCCTGGGGCCAGGTCTGTGAGTCCATCCAGGACCAGCAGCAGCAGTGCTAGCAGCACAGATGGGAGCCTGGCCAGTGGAGGCAGCCCAATTAGGACTGACAGAGGCAGAGCCTGCAGCCAGGAGCTGAGAGGGGCCAGTGGCCAGGAGCCCGGGTGGAGCAGGTAGCCCAAGTGGGCTGGCAACGGCAGGCTGGCAGCCCTGCTGGCCAACATGAGAGGTGGAGCCAGTTGAGGGAAGGGGAGCCAGAGCCAGTGGGAAGACTGGGGGGGGGCAGCAGCTGGGACCCCAAGCTGAGTCAAACACAGGGGCAAGAACCGACCTCCCCTGGTCTGGCAAAGTGATCAGTTCCAAGGGTGTTGGAGCAGGGAGATCCAACTTCTCTCCATTATGTCAGTGTTCACTTGGGTTGCACACTTAATGAAATTTAACAGGCTGTCTTTAAAAGCAATGAAAGAATAAAAGGCTTAATTGAAAGGTTTTGCCACAACTCTGAAGATAGGAAGGAAATCAGTGAAACAATCCTCCTTTGGCATCTTAACTTTTCCAATTCTAAAGTCTAAAAGAGACTGAAAGAAACCAAAGACAAAATACAAAGAATTTGAAATGCAGACTTGGTTGTGAACCTGTTTTTTGTTTGGTTGGTTGGTTTTGGTTTTGATGGGATGGGTAGTTTCTTACTATCAATTCGTCTGAGAGGAAGAATTCCTGCCCATTCAGAGTCGGAAGAACAGAGGATATAAAAACATATGAGCTACCTACCCTGTAATGCTAAATGGCAGTGTTGGTGCTGCAGTGAGCTCTTAGGCAGCCATCTTCAAGGGCCCAAATTTGAGTTCATGGCAGCCAGTGCATATCAGTTACATAGAACTGCAACCTATCCTAGGTACCTAATTATTTGCTACTGGTAATGGGAGAATTTCTGTGGATTCCAAATGAGTTTATACAAAACCTTGCATTGTACAACACTGAAGTAGTCACTATTGATGATCTATCTCTTTGAATTTATAAATTAGTAATTATAATTAGATTTACTAATTGAAAAATTGCTAACTGGCCAGTCCTAACATTCACACACACAAACAACTGTGGTCACCTTCAACATCTCATCTAAGCTTAAAGAAAGTGCTGCAGCACAGTGTTAGATTACATAACAAATACAATATCACATTTAACCAAATACAGTGTATTTAGTATTTTAGAAAATGCCATAATAAAAATGACAACACACGTCAAAGCGAATGAACATAGCACATTATATGATTCAGCACCATTGCTGATTTCAACATGTGGTAGCCTAGTAATTATTGTAAATTAGTGAGGCTCTATGATTTGTATTTTCCAAACCATCCCTTGCGATAGCAAATGAACTATGTGAAGTGCAGCATATCAAGAGTTGGAAGATGGCTGAAAAATCAGGGCCAATGTTGTTGTTGATTCCCCTCATTGACTCAACTGAGAACTTCAGTGAGCATGGAGGTATAGCCATTTATCCATGGCCTTATTTTGGTCCAATCAGAATACGTGGAAGTTCACCCTGGCTGTAAATAACTAATCAGGTTCCCTCTGATTTTCCCTGATCCTGTACAGCCCCAGGTACTGGGTCCCACTTTAAACAGCCAACAGAGATCACTTGTTCTAACACAGAAGAGCTGGAACTACATCAATTACAAAGGCAAGCTTTCTTGTGATAAAACCTTCCTGGGTTTTAAGAACTACAACTTTAGGGAGGTCAGTTGTTAGTATTGCAAAATAGTGAAGTGTCTTAATGTTTGCCAAAAAGAAAACAGTATTCTATATCGTAGGGATCAAGATGTCCTGAAATCAAAATATGCAATTCTATCTGTAACAGCCTATCTGAGTTTTTAGGCTAGATGTAGATGGATAGCACTGGTGACATAACCATCATGAATTTTTCACTTTTGATGGCAGAAGGGTAGTCTGAAGTCAATGAAATTTATTTGAAGTGCTAATTAAAATGTTCTTCTATTTTTTCCTCTAGCGTACACTGATTCAAGGTCACATTATTGTCCAATACTACATACTTTCACGTAATTGCCTTGCCTTTTCTGTGTTTGCAGTATACCTCAGAAAATGCTACCTAGCAACTAAGTGTAATTACCTTCAAAGGGACTTATGAACTACTGCAGTATTGTTATCAATTCAGCAAAATTAATAGTAATGACAGCCAAAAAAATGGTCTCAGCAGAATTATTTCATAACTCACAAGCACTGCTTTTGCTTAAAGTGTTTCACTTTTAAGTGACAGTTGAACATTTTTGAGGAGCAGATTAAAGTAACAAATAAGACTTACTGCAATATTTTTAACATTCTATGCATAAAACATAAACTAGAAAGAAAGATTTAGCGTATCAGAAATTTCTACTTGTGATTTTAAATTTCATATCATCAGCAGCTGGCATAACAGAAATTCTGAATGTTACATTCCTAGGATCTTTGGCTTCCCACCCTCCCTCCCATCCCCCACTCTGGTGCTGGATCCATGGCACTTAGCCAATATAAGCACCTCTGGACAAGACGACTCTAGAAGTGAGAGCTCCCCTATGAAGCTCAGAATACTGCATTTGATATTGCACAGCAGCTTCCTTCCTTGCAGGAGAGGGAAGAAAGGAGGTTGAATAATATGTGTACAATTGAACTAATGTGATCATCGTATCAGACTATAATGAAAGTTGATTGATTGAAAAGTCCTGGAGGATATAATCGTAGACAACCTTCTTTTCCTCTTTCTTGGCTTGCCTGGCAATGCCCCTGAAGGCTGAAGAAAAATATAGCCGGGAGAATTCAGAAGAAGTGCGGAAAAAGAAAATTCACACTTTTGAATATCGAGTCCAAAAATCCCCAAAGCATTCAAAACATACCACACCACATGGAGCAGAATCCAAGTAAATGGCACATGCCATCTGAGTACTGGCTCCTCTTGGTGTATGATGTAGTGACGATATGAAAGTACACTTTATAATCAACATTTTGAAATCGCCAACTTTTAGGCTTTAGGCTAAACCCCCAAAAAGTCACAGTTGAGAAGGGAATAATGAGGAACAGCTTCCGAACCCCATTTCTGTCAACTCATCCTCCCAATGATTTATCTATTTATAACAGAGGAACTGAACAGAAGTAAGATATCTCAGGTTTTTGTACACCATTTCTATTTCTCTAACCTAACACTCTAGGTCCTCTATTTCATTCAAACTCCGTAATGTATTAATCCACAAGCATTTGGAATTCTTCTAAAAAACTCTGCACGACAAATATCCTCACCTCCCCAGAAAAAATATTCTTCCAGAACAACTAAGATAGACAATTTATGTCCATAAACATACAAAATCCCCAGAGGTTAAGATATGTTATTAAGGTTGAAAAGTTAGGAAATGTCAGATGGATATTTAAATGTGCCCCCTTGTGCATTTATCCTGAATACTGAGACAGGTAGGGATCGGGGGCACCAGACAAGTGCCCCACCATTACACAGTCTGTTGACACATCATAAATTTAATCCCCCTGCCTTTTTGTTCTGTATTGCTCACACTAAGATACCACCAGAGGTATCCCCTTGCTCCCCACAAAACACACGCACACACCCACCCCCGATGAGGTGAGGAGAGAAAAATTACTTCCCAGTACCCTGAGAAATGAGAGAAGACAGTGTTTCATAACAAAACCTATTATTTTAACTACTTCAAGGGATAGGACGGTCCGTGTACCACCAGCTGGTCCAGGTGAAGACATCTTCACTGCACAGACATAGACCTAAACAGTCCCCTTCTCTTCCAGTCACCTGATGGGGGTATGTGTGTGAAGAGTGGGCCAATATTCGGACGCTGATTAGCTATGGACTTTATCTAGCTCTCTAGCTCTTAAAAGGAACAACACATTCTCTGACAGGATAAAAAAGGTTCACCAATACTTAATGGATAGTGAGGTGATTTGCAGCAACACACCACTTAGTTTCAGAATTATTTTGCTGTCAGAAATGACACCCTCAGTCTTGTTCTAGGTTCTCTGGAGATTTAATGATCAGCACTGGTCCTTGTTGTGAAAGGCTGGAAATTTTCTCGCCCTTACCCCAAATAAAGGATGATCTTCAGCCCTCTGTTTCTAGGAGTAGTAAGAGACCAAAAAAAAAAAAAAAGAGGAGGAACATTCAGAACTTTATCATTTATCTTCTTGGTAAATGCGACAAAACATATTTCTTGGAAGAGCATGTATCCAACATGTATCCAAACCACATGGGTCTTTTTGAAATCGTACATTCACTTTCACTTTCCATTGCCCTTGTCACTTGGTTCACTGGATTAGGGTAATCATCTATATCTTGCTTATATCTCCTATCCAGCGACCATGGCTTGTGACAGATGTTGTATGAAATCAACGTACAATATCTTATCACTTGATTCCTTCATTGCAGTCAGTTATACATTGCTCCCTTTGTCTGGCAAAATGATTTTATACTAATGGTAACATCTGTATTTTGACCCAAATGCTAAGCAATCTCTAAATGCATGTTTTTATACACCCTTCCTCGTTTGGCTGTTTGGTGTTGACACCTTCTTTTTTGCTTCCTGATTTCCTCATTTTAGCTCTCACATCCATCCTTCATATTCCATGTTACAGTTAGCTCACATGCACTTTTTTTTTAAATTCCTCTTAACTTACACTCACACCTAGAATTTTACCTATTTTGCCACTTTACAAGTCAGCCCAGATTTTAAATAAATGCTCATCTGCCTTCCCATATCTGCAAACCTCCACTAGCCTGTATTTAATCTGTGTATCTCACAAGAGGGAAAACAAATGCAAAAAATAAAAATGGTTTATGAGCTTCATATCTAATATTTTTAATACTTACTTGTTCCTTCTGGATTTTCATGGAGAGTATGGTTCTTTCATTGGTTTTATTCTTTTTTGGATGCACAGTCAGTTTTAAATTTGGTAAGACCCCATCAAAATAAATATATATTGAAATCTAGATGACCATGTGTCAGGTAGATTTCAATATGAACACTTTAATGTCACCATCCCTTGTGCCGGCATCCTTCAATCATATCCAGGTTGGAACATTATTTGAAATACGGCCAGGGTTGCTTCACATTCTCAGTTCATCTTAATTATGGAGATGGTTTGGAACATAATTTGTGTAAATGGCTAAGTACGTTGTATACAGAAGGCACTACATCTATATTCATGTACCATAATAAATAAGTCCTAGGACCTTTTGCTCCAAAATCATGGACCATTGCCCCTTGAAATGAAGGAAAATCTCCATTACCTGATAATAGTTGTAGGGCTTTTAATCTTCTGTAAGGAGTGAGTAGTTACTCGGGAGCACATCACTCATGCACTCTCTCTCGTCCTCTGGCACCATCATACATTCAGTTATTTTTAAATAATAATGTTGTAATCATAAATAATTTCTGATTTTGTATGAGAGTTTATTTAAACTTTTTAAGTGTCTATAAAGATAATTTACACTTTTGACGCCTTTTTTTCATTTATGGAGATAAAATTTTCAGAGTCACCTCTATAACTGAGGAACCTACATAACGTGAAAGTTAATGAGACAGGCTCCTAAGTCTCTGATATACTTTTTTCATTTACAACACCTAAACAGTTTGGTGCTGGAAGAGGTTCCGATGGCTCAGCTTCCCAGCTTAATTCAATTAATTTTGTATTTTGAGACATGGGAAATAAGCAATATGTAATTAATCATTTAAACAAGTATTATTTACAGCAGCTTGTTTATTTTTTCATAACATATCCAGGCCTATTTTCCCACTGCTGTGAATAAAAATTAAGAAACTGACAGATTTAGAATGTTTTAGTGTTGTCTGTAGCAAATTTAGGTGTTTTATTCCCATTTTGTATGAGCCACTGACTGCATAAATTGCAAGGGAATTAAGTATCAGGCCCAATTTCTGCTGTTAGTATTAGTTCTTTTTCTAATTTTTTCCCTTGTGTAAGCAGTGTAGGATTTGTCCCTTTAAAATGTGTTCATAATTGTATGTGAATCCTATGTGCAAATCTATTTGAAGGTCTTAAATTTCCTTAGCTTTTCACAGAAAAATCCATCTGTACATAAATCAATCTTATTCTTGTTCCAAGCTTCTTTGTCCTTTGCTGTTCAGCTGAAGTCACATTTGTTCTAATATTGATTTTTATCCTACTTCCAGATTCCACGTCCTTAGATTTAATTTAAATGACAACTAAAACTAAGCTTCTCTATATTTAGCCATTATTTTATTTTATATTGGCATTCTTTTCAACACCCCCAATTTTTCATTTTGAAGTATATATTATTTCTTCCTCCCAAGGAAAGAAAATGTAAGGGAAAAGAGAAAGTACAGGAAAGATGGCTGTTTTTCTAAGGCTGTGTCTATACTAGCAAGTTCCTTCAGAAAATCAAGCCCTTTTCCAGAAGAACATCCATACACAAAATGTGGTCTTTCAATCCGAAAATGAAAGAATGAAGCTATTCTTCAGGAAGCCCTCTTCCTCTCCCCAGTCAGGAAGAGCACCTCCTTTTGAAAGCTTTTTTTTTAACAAAAGTGTGTGTAGATGCTCCATGGTCCCTTCTCTCAAAACAGCAGTCCTCATGGTACCTGATTTTTCAATCCCTGGCCCATTCCTTCAAAGAGCAGGGACTGTGTGGATGCTCTCAATCAAAAGAGTGGATCAATCAGCATTGTGATGTAGCTGCAGAAAACATCTAATTAATTTCTGGGGTGTAGTAAAAGGAGCACCGTATGAAATGTGTGACGCAACTATTCTGCTTTAATCAGCACTGGTGAGGTATCAGATGAAGAAGATAGTGAACAGCTGGTTTCCATATCTGCTGGAGGCAGGATAAGAAGTAATAGGTTTTATCTTCACCAAAGGAAATTTAGGGAAAAAATTGAAAAACTGTATGGATTGTTAAATCCTGGAATAGGTTACCAAAGGACATTGTGGAATTCTGCCTTTGGAGGTTTTTATAACAAAATAGGGGGAAATCCCCCACCTGTCAGAAATAGTTTAGGGAGGAGGCAGGAGACCTAACTAGATGACTTATTTATGGCTACGTCTACACTACCACAGAAAATCATCCTGCTCAGGGGCAATGTTCTGGGGCTCAATTTCATGCATCTAATTTGGATACACGAAATCGAGCTCTCTGGGGTTGCAGTCAACACGAGACATGAGGAGTAAGGGAGTTTGAAGGGAGAAACTCACCTATCAACCTTCCCTGTAAAAACAGACAAGTTAGCTGAGAGCAGATACATTGATTTTAGCGCTGTAATTGGCATACCTAAAGTTTCATATCTGTGCTTGACTTTCTATGTCAAGTATAGACATAGCCTATGATTCCTTAATATTGATATTTACAAACTGCCATTGACCACAGTGGTGAAACCTATTATTCCAAAAACAAAACAAAACATAACAAAACAGAGAAACACAGAAACAAAAAAAAAAACCCCACAGAACATTGTCATTTGTTCTTACATCCCCAAATCAAAGACTTCTATATTTTTGAGGGGCAGGGCTAGCCAATCCAACCAGTCCAAAGGGACTTACTCATGGCGGGGTGGATGGGCAAATTCCATTTGCAGTTTGGAGAGGCAACACTTTTTCCATTCCTTTGTTCATTTAACTTTGTTCATCAGTAAATGGATTACTAATTTATGCTTATTAGATTTATACTGTGTTAATGTAACAGGCCAATATGCTGCTGAAGTAATCTTATGTATAACTCTGAACTCTCTTCTTCCTGAGCGCTAGTTCATCTTTTTACTGAAGCAGGGCCCTGAGTGATATCTTGTCAGGATTTTCTAGAAAACACTGTACGGTTAAATATCAAGGCCTGTTAATGAGCTGTTAATAGTTCCTAGTCAACTCCAAAGGCAGTACTGATGTTTCTTAATAAACAGATATTTACATGTAGATGCTCCAAGGGGCCCTATTGTTGACAGAACAGCTCAAAAGATCCATCCGCTTTTATGTGTAGATGTGATCTGTCAACACAATTTTGTGAGAACATCTCTTCCAACAGTAACTTCTGTAGACAGATGCTTCCAGTGTAGATGTAGCAACTGAAATTGTTTCTCTAGCACAACCAACCCATTCAAGAGTTGTGCTACTGCACAATTACCCTGGCAAAGAACCTTTTGGATATCTGAAAGTATGTGCAAAATCTCTTAATTCTGTACCTGGACTTATTTTCTGTGAGTGAAAACAATAAGGAGTCCTGTGGCACTTTAAAGGCTAACACATTCATTTGAAACTAAATTTTCATGTGCTGGAATCCACCTCAAGAGATGTATAGAGAATCTTCATGCATCCATCTGTTTGGTTCCAGTTTCAAATTTACAAAATTAAGACACAGTAATGTTCCAGGATAAAGACCATGGGCAACACTTCTCATGCACAACAGAATGAACTACACTAACAGTAAACCTCATCAGTGCATGAGACAGAAAGAGACAGACAGACTTTCTTGGTATGAACCATTACAAGCCCCACCATTTCCCAGTCTTTAGATCAAGGTTTTGTTTTGTTTTTTCCCTTTGGACCATCACTTCTCTGGCAAATATCGCAACATAAATGGACTAAATATTCCAAAACAAAAATACAATTACATACACTTCATCTGGAGAGAGGATGAAATAACAAGTATGTGACAGATATTAATCACATTGCCTAATGCAGTACTGGAAGGTGATAAATGTGCAAAAGAATATAAACTTAAACTAATTGACTCCCTCCATGAATGCATCAGTACTTGGAAATATTAAACTTGTTCCAAGCACTCCTCCACATGCACTAGACAGGCTGAATGGAACAAGACAAGCAATACCCTCTCCTAAGTCTCTCAAAGGCTATGTCTACAGTACAGTGATCTGTTGACAAAAAGTTACTGTCAGAAGAGATCTTCTGACAAAACTTCTGTCAACAGATCACATCCACACACACAGAAGTGGATCGAAAGAGCAATCTGCTCTGTCAACAGGGAATGGCCAGACTGCCCAGCCACTCTGTAAACAGAAAGGACAGCTGGAAGCTCAGCAAACAGGGCTGCCTAGTGCATCTGCACAGATTTTTTGTTGACAAAAACAGTCAAAGCAGGCATTCATTATTCCTCCTAGTGGAGAGGTTTAACACTGTTGACAGAAGTGCCAAGTTTTGTCAACAGACTGTGTGTAGACAAAACTCTCTAGTGTATATGTAGCCAAAATGTAGCAATTACATTGCTTAAGCCTATCTTTGGATTCATTTCCATGCAATCCACTGTGAAGAGCTAGTATGGAATAACCTCTGACTGAACTGACTACAGTACACAGAATATCCCCTATTCAAGCTGAAGGGTAAAAATCATCTAATGCAGCTGCACATCTATACAGTCCATACGGAAGGTAGTGCTGCTATCTTCTTTTTAACCAGAATTATAGAGGAGGCCCAAGAGAAGGCTGAAGGTATATGTATGTCTTCCCGATATACATTTCACCAGTGGGTTTTAGATCTCTTCTTTCTTTGTAATTGATTGCTAGTTAGGTGCTTGTGTAATAGATTAGCATCCCACAGTGTCACTGTTGTGCTGAATTAGAGTAGTACTTTTATTGGATTAGGAGAACAATGTTACACTAGAATCATTTTCAAACTATGTTGCATCTTATTTAAGTGTAAAGAATCTCCGTGAGACCCTTCACTCCTTTCTCTCTCACTCAACATTTATTCACATGACTGTTACCTTCTTTACAATTTTCAGTTTTGTCAGAAAGATTGAGAAAGGGATCAGGTGCCTGCTTCTATTCTATAGATACACAAATTTTAGAAGCTGTTCAAAAATTCCTTTTTTTTTCCTTGCTGGAAAGCTACCCAGTAATTTGGTGGTAATTACAGTTTCAGACCCCAGGGCTAGGATAACTTACTCCCTGCGGTAGTCACCTATAAAGCATTTGTTTCACCTGGTTCACTTCTTTAATGGAATTTTCACAGACAGATTTTGCAGAACACATTTGCTATCATCTATTATATGGTTATTAGCCATAATGAAATCCAAGCAAATTGTGAACTCATCCACTATCTCAGCTATCCAGACCTCTTGCTCAAGTTCCAGGCATTCTTAAACCCAGTTTTCCCCATTTCTGAACGGGCTCATAGCCTCAATTTACTGTGTCCATTTGAGGCTCTCCAATCAGGTTCTCCTCAGATTTTCAGCAAGTACAGTCTAACGATTGCTACAATGATTCTATGTTCACAATTCTGGAGTATTTAGTGGCCTTTATGACACATTTGATATGCAAACTTGCATTCTTTTTATTAAATGTCCACACTGAAACAAATTGTCGTGGGTTTCCCCCTCTTTACCAATGAAGTATTCCTAGCTTCAGGCTGGTGTCATAGCATCTTCAGAAATTTGCCAGAGTCTCAGCAGAGGTGTAAAAAGTCCTCCAAAATTACTTCAGTAAATGTGTAGCTGCTTTGGGGGGAAATGTACTTAAGCACAACTTACCAGTGTCCTGCTGCAAAACTACTTGAGTAAACGTGTGCACGCACTTCACATCTAGGTTGCACTCAAGTATCCAGAAGGGAAAGCATCTGTACTTTTATTCAATTTTGGAATACTTTTTACACTTCTGGTCACTAGGTATTTAGGCTTGCCTTAGGCACGTATCAATCCTTCTCATGGCCACTCTTATAACACTTGCTGAATTAAAACTGAACCAGTTACATCAAATGTGGACATACTTGCTAATAGATTTAACATTCAGGCTGTTCCCATTTACTCTGGGAGCAGCTTAGTAGTCCCAGGTAGTGACATACAGTTTGACAGAACGAGAGGCCAATTGACATTGCTGATTAAACAAATGCAGTCAGTCTGTCCTGGAGCAGCAGGGAGGGTTGATGTTACTCCTTTTAGTTCTCAACAGAAAAACAGGAAGGCAAAGAAAAGAAAGAAGAGTGTCACTGAGGTACTATACAACGTACTCTGTTTAAAATGAAAAAAAAAACAGCCAAAATGAAATGCCAATATGATTTGTAGCTTTGGAGTGTGCAAGTGTCCTTGGAACACAGTATACCTACAAGTTATTGTTTTAATATCAGATAACCCAGTAGTAAGCAAGACAGATGGAGTTAAAATACAGTAGACCCCTGACTTACTTACATTGCTGGTCAGTTTCCTGGGTCCTGCCAGCAGAGGGGAGCCAGGAGTCAGGCTGCCACCTGGTTCCCAGCTCCATGTCACTCCTGGGGACTGGGAAGTGGCTCCTGTCAGGGGCACCAGCCAAGAGTCAGGCTGCCGCCCCTGACAGGAGCGGTCTCCTCACTCCTGCAAGTGGTGGCAGTTACATTAACCCAGATGCACACAACTCAGTTGTGCATATCTAGGTGGTTTACTGTAACAATGACTCTCCCTGGCACCCACCGCCTCTCCAAGGCTTGTTTAATGCAATGTTCATAAAAGGAGAGCTACTTCTGTGCCATCAAATTTTAGACAGGCACGCAGGAATTAAAATAGCGGAACTGACCACTGTTCAGTTAAATTCAGTGTCTTTGTTCTAGTAGTTGCCAACATTGAATGCTTCAGGAGCATGTTATATACTGTCCAGTGCCAAGCTTACCATGTGATACAACATGTACAGAGGTTCATTTCAGGCTGTTGTGAGACAGACTCACAGTCCCTCCTAAGCAGGACACATTTAAGAAACAAACTGCAGATTCCAAAAGGCTTCCACAGAGTGTAGTTCTACACTTGCCCCCAACTTTGAATGGGACATGTTAATCAGGGCGATGGGAGACTACTAAAGAAGTGCAGCATTTCATGAGGCTAATTCTCCACCATGGCAACTTCGAAGCTTCAAACTTCAAAGTGCTGACATGAGTGTAGCCACAGGTACTCTGAAGTCCCGTTACTGCTCAAAATTTTGTTGTTTACAGAGCTGTGACCATGTTCATTTTGAGGAGTAAAGGGACTTCAAAGTAGCGTGGGCACTTTGAAGTACAAGCGGATACATGCATGCCAGCACTTTGAAGTTTGAAGCTTCAAAGTTGCCACAGGGGAGAATTAGCCAAATGAAGTGCTGCATATTCACTGCAGCACTTCATGAGTGATCTACCTTCGCCCTGATTAACATGCCCCCTTCAAAGTTGGGGGAAAGTGTAGATAAGCCCTGAGTGTCAATGCCAGCCCTCTCTCCCTTTGTTTATCCAGAAATCCATACAGCACAGACAACTACTGGCTGAACATTGTAGTGCTTATGAATATGGCCACAGCTCTGTAATCAGCCTTTGTACTCAAAAATAAAGATTTCCAACTCTGCTGATTTTATCTAGTCAAATATGACTGAAGAGGCTTTTTTTTAAACTTACTTAAATATTGAAATTTTAAAGCTAGCTAAGCTATTGGCTTCCATATTATTCTGCAATACTGAATTTTGGAGTTTCACTGAGTGCTTCTTTTAACCTTTAATTTCAATTTGAGACCAAAACCTGTTTTGCTTAGCAATTTAGTAAAAATTGAAGTCAGCAATTCCAGAGGCAAGAGCAACCAGGGGTGTGAAGCAGACAGGGAGCTGCAGAAAGGGGACTTTAAGAGGGAGTTTGGGAAGGAGTTTGACAGAGGGAGGCCTACAATGGTTAGGAAGACCCACAAGACCTGTGCCTGCACTACTGTCTCCCCCACCTGTGCCTGTAGTCAGACAGATGCCTGATCATGGATGCCTCTACCCAGATCCTGGTGTGGCTTTGCAGGGACTGTGGCTTGCAATTCTCACTCACTGATATCCAGGCTGGGGGGACCATCAAGTGTGAAAGGTGCCTGCTGGTAGAATCTCTCAGGCGACAGGTGGAGGAGCTACAGGAGGAGGTGGCCAGGTTGAGGAGTATCTGACTCCATGAGCAGTTCCTGGATAGTATTCATGTGGAGACAGCTGAGGTAACTGTCCCGGTACACAGGACAGCTGATAAACCACTGGTGGAGGAGGAGATGGATCAGGGTGGACACTGGCAGCTTGTTACTTCTGGCAGTAGGCAGTGTTCCACTCCTGCTCAGAACCCTCCCACCGTGGTACTAGGAAACCATTACACTGTACTTGACTCCAGGGTGAGGCCACATCTGGAATATTGTGTCCAGTTTTGGGCCCCCCGGTATAAAAAGGATGTGGATTTGCTAGAGCAGGTTCAGCGAAGGGCAACAAAAATGATTAAGGGTCTGGAGCACAAGACCTATGAGGATAGGCTGAGGGATTTGGGCTTGTTTAGTTTACAGAAGAGAAGACTTAGAGGTGATTTAATAGCAGCCTTCAACTTCCTGAAGGGGAGCTCTAAAGAGGAGGGTGAGAAACTGTTCTCAGTGGTGTCAGATGGCGGAACATGGAGTAATGGTCAGAAGTTGAAGAGGGAAAGGTGTAGCTTAGATATTAGGAAAAACTTCTTCACTGGGGGGTGGGGAAGCATTGGAATGTGTTGCCTAGAGAGGTGGTGGATTCTCCATCCCTTGAGCTTTTTAAGTCTGGGCTGGACAAAGTCCTGGCTGAGATGACTTTGTAGGGGTTGATCCTGCTTGAAGCAGGGGGCTGGACTGGATGACCTCCTGAGGTCCCTTCCAGCCCTATGATTCTGTGACAAAGAATCACCCCGTACAGCAGAGGAGAAGCCTCATACCCCCAAGGCTGGGAAGTCTGCTGCCACCACTGCAAGGATGGTGGTCGGGGACTCTCTTCTGAGGGGATGGAGGAGCCCAGACATTTCATCTCGGAAGACATGCTGCCTGCCGGGGGCCCACATCTGAGATGTTACAGAGGCGTTGTCGAGGATTATCCGTCCCTCTGACTACTATCCCATCCTTCTCATCCATGTGGGCAAGAATGATACTGCAAGGTGTGACACTGAGCAGGTCAAGAGTGACTTCAGGGCTCTGGGGGCACAGGTGAGGGCATTTGGGGCACAGGTGGTATTCTCCTCAATCCTGCCTGTCAGTAGTAGGGGCTCAGGCAGAGAGACAGGTGCATCCTAGAGGTAAATGCCTGGCTTCGAAGATGGTGTCGCCAGGAAGGCTTTGGCTTCTGCAACCACGGGATGCTATTCCAGGAAGGACTGCTGGGCAGAGATGGCGTTCACCTTTCAAGGAGGGGAAAGACCGTATTTGGACTCAAGACTGGCTAACCTATTGAGGAGGGCTTTAAACTAGGTTCAATGGGGAAAGGGGAGCAAAGCCCACAGATAAGTGGAGAACATGGAAACCTGGGCGATGGGTTGGAAATGGGAGACAGCATGGGCAACAATGTCAGAGTAAAAAGAGGGTCAGAGCAAAACAGGGAGGAAAGAACAAATCAATATCTTAGATGCCTGTATACAAATGCAAGAAGTATAGGCAATAAGCAGGAAGAACTGGAAGTGATAATAGATAAATACAACTATGACATTGTTGGCATCACAGAAATTTGGTGGGATAATACACATGATTGGAATGTTGGTATTGAAGGATACAGACTGTTTAGGAAGGATAGATAGGGAAGAAAGGGAGGCGGTGTAGCCTTATATATTCAAAATGTACACACGTGGACTGAGGTGGAGATGGACATAGGAGATGGATGTGTTGAGAGTCTCTGGGTTAGACTAAGAGGCATAAAAAACAAGGCTGATGTCCGGCTAGGGGTCTGCTACAGGCTGCCTACCCAGGTGGAAGAAGTGGATGAGGCTTTTTTTTAAACAACTAAACAAGTCATGCAAAGCCCAGGATTTGGTGGTGATGGGGGACTTCAATTATCCAGATATATGTTGGGAAACTAATACAGTGGGGCACAGACTATCCATTAAGTTCTTGGACTGCATTGGAGACAATTTTTTATTCCAAAAGGTGTGAAAAGCTACCAGGAGGGAAGCTGTTCTAGATTTGATTTTAACAAATAGGGAGGAATTGGTTGAGAATTTGAAAGTGGAAGGCAGCTTGGATGAAAGTGATCATGAAATCATAGAGTTCACAATTCTAAGGAAGGGTGGAAGGGAAAACAGCAAAATAGAGAAAATGGATTTCAGGAGGGCAGATTTTGGTAAACTCTGAGAGCTGTTAGGTAGGGTCCCATGGGAAGCAAAACTGAGGGGAAAAACAGCCAAGGGCAGTTGGCAGTTTTTCAAAGGGACATTATTAAGGGCCCAAAAGCAAGCTGTCCTGCTGCGTAGGAAAGATATATGGCAAAAGTCCACCTGGGCTTAACCAGGAGATCTTGCATGATCTCAAAATAAAAAAGGAATCGTATAAAAATGGAAACAAGGACAAATTACAAAGGATGAATACAGGCAAACAACACAAGAATACAGGAGCAAGATTAGAAAGGCTAAGGCACAAAATGAGCTCAGACTAGCTACAGGGATAAAGGGAAACAAGAAGGCTTTTTATAAATGTATTAAAAACAAGAGGAAGACCAGGTACAGGGAATCGCCATTGCTCAGTGAGGAGGGGAAACAGTAACAGGGAACGTGGGAATGGCAGAGATGCTTAATGACTTATTTGTTTTGGTCTTCACTGAGAAGTCTGATGAAGGAAAGCCTAACAACAGTGAATGCTAATGGGAAAGGGGTAGGGTTAGAAGTTGAAATACAAAAAAGAACAAGTAAAAAATGACTTAGAAAAATTAGATGGCTGCAAGTCACCGGGGCCTGATGAAATGCATCCTAGAATACTCAAGGAGCTGATAGATAAAGGCTCAGATACCTCCTCTATCATCTTTGGAAAATCATGGTAGATAGGAGAGATTCCAGAAGACTGCAGAAGGGCAAATACAGTGCCCATCTATAAAAAGGGGAATAAGAATAATCAAGGAAACTACAGGCCAGTCAGTTTAACTTCTGTGCCAGGAAGGATAATGGAGCAGGTAATTAAAGAAATCATCTGCAAGCACTTGGGAGGTGGTAAGGTGATAGGGAACAGCCAGCATGGATTCGTAAGAACAAATCATGTCAAACCACTCTGATAGCTTTCTTTGATAGGATAACAAGCCTTGTTGATAGGGGAGAAGTGGTGGATGTGGTATACCTAGACTTTAGTAAAGCATTTGACATGGTCTCACATGATATTCTTATAAAAAAAAACTTGGTAAATACAATTTAGATGAGGCTACTCTAAGGTGGGTGCATAACTGGCTGGATAACCGTACTCAGAGAGAAGTTGTTAATGGTTCTCAATCCTGCTGGAAAAGTATAACAAGTGGGGTTCCACACGGGTCTGTTCAGGGACCGGTTCTGTTCAATATCTTCATCAACGATTTAGATAATGGCATAGAAAGTATGCTTATTGAGTTTGCAGATAATACCAAGCTGGGAGGCATTGCAACTGTTTTGGAAGACAGGGTCACAATTCAAAATGATCTGTATAAATTGGAGAAATGGTTGGAGGTAAACAGGATGAAGTTTTTATAAAGACAAATGCAAAGTGCTCCACTTGGGAAGGAACAATCAGTTTCACACATACAGAATGGGAAGAGACTCTCTAGGAATGACTACAGCAGAAAGGGATCTAGAAAAAGCAAACATGATTCTGGGATGCATTAACAGGTGTGTTGTGAACAAGACATGAGGAGTTATTCTTCTGCTCTACTCTGCGCTGGTTAGGCCTCAGCTGGAGTATTGTGTCCAGTTCTAGGCACCTCAGTTCAAGAAAGTTGTGGAGAAATTAGAGCGTGTCCAGAAAAGAGCACCAAGAATGAGTACAGGTCTAGAGAACATGACCTATGAAGAAAGGCTGAAAGAACTGGGCTTGTTTAATTTGGAAAAGAGAAGATTGAGTGGGCACATGATGGAGGTTTTCAGGTATCTAAAAGGGTGTCATGAGGAGGCGGGAGAAAACTTGTTCTACTTGGCCTCTGAGGATAGAACAAGAGGCAATGGACTTAAACTGCAGTTTGGTCGGTTTAGATTGGACATTAGGAAAAAGTTCCTAACCATCAGGGTGGTCAAACAGAAGAATAAATTGCCAAGGGAGGTTATGGAATCTCCATGGCTGGAGATATTTCAGAACAGGTTAGATAGATGTCTATCAGTGATGGTTTAGACAGTACTTGTTCCTGGCATGAGGGCAGGGAGGTGGAAGTCGATGGCTTGTCGGGGTCCCTTCCAGTCCTAGTATTCTATGATTCTATGATCACCACACTGAGATTTTAGACAACAAAATTTGCAGTTTTTATTGAATAACACTATTTTCTCATCGCTACCTTCTTCAGTACACTCTCCCTGTCTAGTCAAAGTTCATATTGATTTCATTGAATAAGAGCAGGTCAGTGCAGCTCTTAATATTTTTCTTCATTAATAAGTCTGCAAAAGGGTAGTCTAGTTGCTATCTTTAGACCTTACTGAAATTCCCTCAAGTTAATCAGACTGCATAGTAAGGTGTCAGAGAGTCTAAATAAGCATCCTTTTACTAAAATATTTTAATTATTGTACATTCACCTACAGAATTTTCCTACTTTTACATTATCTTAATGATCTCATAATTTTCAGTTATTGAGTCCCATCTTCTATGATTAGCTCTGATAGTACCCTGCACTAGAGTACAAGAAGAAGCCACAATTGCTTTTTAAACTACACATACACACATTGAAGTTGGCAGAGAACCGCAAAGTATGACAGTTCCTTTTAAAGATGCTATAATGATAATTTGCTAATTAGCAACTGAAATTTTCTGTTAAAATTCTATTTTTCTCTTTATTCTTTAGATGTACTCTCTTGAACATCTATTGGGCTTGTCATGAAGATCTAAAAATAAAGATGAGTTTATGTATTATCATCCACATTTTATGGACTGTGAAAACTGAGACACAGATGTTAAATTATACAAAAATATTGCACCGTCAGGACCAGCATCTCTGCCACCTGATTCATGGTCTTCTCCTCTGTTCATTAGCCAATGCTGTTTCCTTCCTTAAATCAGTTTAACTTAACTCTTACAATTTTTGTAGAGTCTGTTATAGCTACAAAAGAGTTGATTTCAATACAGAAACTTTAAAATGGAGAGCAGGTTGGTTTGGGTTCTGTTACAGCTGCTACACAAATCAACTCTAAACTGCAGAGGTTTCAAACCAGCTGAAAACTTTTGCTGTCTGTGACTCTCAGAGCTGCAGGATTGCCACTTACATTTATTTCAGAGCAACGTCAGCCAAAATTATTACATCACAATTATGCCATTCACTCTAGCATTATTATAATTTAAGCTGCAGAAGTCCATTTAAAAGTTGTGCAGATGCAGAAATCCTACTTTAAATCTGGTAGTAAAGCAGAAGTAGCTTTAATAAACTTCAAAATAAATGTGTCTTACAGGCTACGTCTACACTAGCCAAAAACTTTGAAATGGCCATGCAAATGGCCATTTCAAAGTTTACTAATGAAGAGCTGAAATACATATTCAGCTCCTCATTAGCATGTGGGCGGCCGCAGCACTTCGAAATTCACCCAGCTCTCCACCGCGCGGCTTGTCCAGACAGGGCTCCTTTTCGAAAGGACCCCGCCTACTTCGAAGTGCCTTTATTCCCATCTGCTCATAGGAATAAGGGGACTTCGAAGTTGCCAGGGTCCTTTCAAAAAGGAGCCCCGTCGGGACGAGCTGCACGGCGGTGAGCCACGTCAATTTCGAAGTGCCGCAGCCACCCGCATGCTAATGAGGCGCTGAATATGTATTTCAGTGCTTCATTAGTAAACTTTGAAATGGCCATTTGCATGGCCATTTCGAAGTTTTTGGCTTGTGTAGACACAGCCATAGGAAGCTAAATATGTGTTTAGTTTATGAAAAATAAAGACATTAACAAATAATGTTATCTGTTATAATAGAGTAAATCTGAAATAAGTCAATTGAAGTAAATGGAGTCATTCTGAATTTACATCAGTATACTGAAGAGCAAAATTTGTCTATACGGGTGTGAGATACACTTGGAAAAAAAAACAAAAAAAAACCTAAAGCCACCATCTGATATGCAATATGAAATCTACCCCACAAAGACTCACACTTTAAAAATTACTAGGGATCATCATACACATTATAAGCTGCAGAACCTCATTTATCCATTCCTGTAATAGACCTCTAAACTGTGGCTTTGCTACTGAAGTCCTCAAGTCATAGTTTAAAGACTTCAAGTTACAGAGAATCCACCATTTACACTAGTTTAAACTCACAAGTGACCCATGCCCCACAGTGCAGAGGAAGCTGAAGCCATCTCAGGATTTCTGCCAATCCCTTCCTGACCCCAAATATAGTGATCAGTTAGGCCATGGCTGCACTAGCACCCCTCTTTCGAAAGCGGAGTGCTAATGAGCCACCTTGGCAGATGCTAATGAGGTGCTGCCATGCATATGCAGCACCTCATGAGCATAATGGCAGCTGCGTGTGCTTCAAAAGTGACGCTTTCAAAATGCACGCCTCCGGTGTAGATGGGGGCCTTTTGAAAGGACCCCCAGACTTCGAAAGCTCCTTCTTCCCATTTGGTTTTGGGAAAAAGGGGCTTTCAAAACCTGGGGGGGGGTTCTTTCAAACAGTCCCTGTCTACACCAGCGGTGTGCGTTTCAAAAGCGGCACTTTTGAAACACACGCGGCTCCCATTACGCTAAAGATGTGTTGCATATGCATGGCAGCACCTCATTACCATTTGCTGAAGTGGCTCATTAACATTCCCCTTTTGAAAGGGCGGTGCTAGTGCAGCCACGGCCTTAGACTGTGAGCGCATGGGCAAGTCCTACCAGCCAAATACCCAGGAAAGAATTCTGCCATAACTCAGAGCCTTCCCATCAATGGCTGTACAGACATGCAATCTGCTAGCAGCAAATACTGATGACATGACATTGCAAGCACTCTTACCTTCTCATCCTTCCATAAATGTATGTCTTGAAGCGCGCCCCCCCCACTGTTTCCCTTGAACATCCTGAGAGTTTCCATCGCTACTTTAAAATTAGTTCATTTATATGCTCTTTATTTCAGATTACTCTGAAAAGCTGTTCTGAAATTACAGATAGTTGACAAATGCTGTATCTCACTCACATGCCCTGTGTAGAGACACTATTCACACTTCTCCTTAGACTTCAGTGACTAGGAACTCTTTTCAAGATGTTGACTTCAAACCAGAAAGCCCAGTCTGATTTGGTTGCTCGCTATCTCTGAGAACACTTTTCTCTTGCCTCTCCATCAAAACAATAGATATAACTTGAGACACTCCCATTTATGGTCCCTCTAGTGGACTTTTGTCAGCTGAAAGGAGAGAACATTGTCAATGGGCAGGGGGGCTCCCTCTTTTGATAGCTTCTTGCCACAGCTATCAAAATTTCTGCTTGTTGACAATCAGTGGAGTAGACCACTTCCAGCATAGGACAGGGAATGAAGAAAGGGGCAAGGCCTGGCTTTCCTCAGAACTAACATGGAGTTCCTGCCTGAAAAGAGGACAAGGAGTCTGTGCCTCTCCCCAGTTCCCTTGGCTAAATTTTATGGGTGAAGTGAGGTGCATGGAAGCAGATTCCTCCCCAACACCATTCAATTGTGAAGCCCTCAAAGCCTACAGCTGTCACTCTGTTGTGCCCTCTTCCACTATGGAAGTATAGTTTGAACTATACTTCTAAGGCATTGCAGGTGTGGCAAATAAATGGTGTAGCACAATAGTACAACTGATATTATGGTTTGTTTGTTTGTCTTTTGTTTTTTTTAAAATATCAACACAGAAATCTATCTTAACTTGACAGAATGAGGAAAAAAGAGACATTATGGGACACTGTATGCTGTGAAGATACTATTAATGATTGCACAATGAAGGATCCCTGGAAACAGATTAACAAGAGAGTTCAGGAAAAAAGTATTAGCATGACCTCCAGTGCCACCTCGTAATAGGAGAATTTTAAAAATGCTGCACACAGCCAATTGTCCAGGTGTGATAAATCTGGGATACAAACAAACAATTATACAAGCACATATGAATTGATCTCCAGGTAGATAATAAGGTTGTAAAACTAAGGGTGCAGAATTTTCAGTAATAGTTGCATCTCTAAATCTCATTTGTTTATTGTACAACACAAAGAATCTAATATAATGAAAGCTATTATTTGGTTCTTTAATATTTGGAAACCTTGGTTAACCAGTGTCTGCCATAGATGGCCATAAATGGCAACATAATTCCCCCTTCAGTCAATCGTAAAACTTCTTATAGCTATCCAGCATCGTTTTGCAGTGTTTCTTGAACTCCCATTTGTTTCATGGTCCTGAGGCAGTAGAAGAGCAGGAAATTACAGTACTATATATGGTGTCAAAAGGTGCAGTGTTAAGTAAAGTTATTTCATTTCTCAAACTTTTTTTTAGTTTGGTGAAAAAGCCCAAGTAACTGGCACATTTGATTTACCAGCAACCTCCATTCCTCATCCCAATAATTCAGTCCTCACCCTTGCCCCAGATGTTCCTGAATCTCAAACAAATGACCAGATGCAATGATCTCCAGATCTCCAGGAAAATTTCTCAATGTGCCATTTCACTGACATGTGGAAAGCAGCATTACTATCATTCATCTATTATGATCACCAACATTAGCCAAACATAATACAAAAATTGAGATCCATTTTTCGTCGGCATCACAACACAAATAAATTAACCTCCTTGACTTCTCAATGTACACAAACATCTTTTGGGTTTTTTGTGCATATATATTAAGACACTCACACAGGCATGAAAAAAACTTTTTCTGTTATTAAAAATTTGCCTTTTAGCAGCCAACAGGATTTAGTGTCAACGGATATATTAGTTTCTCTGTCTAAGAGTGAAAAATTTTCAAAGTGGGAACAGGAACTGTCCTGTATTTTCCTAATTTCTCTTTAATCTATTTTGTTAATTTCATGTAGAAAGGAAAGTGCATAAGAAGCAGATAAAGAAAAAAAAATCTGTAACCTCATCACCTGTCCTGCTATTGAAGGATTGTTTCTTGGACTATATTTGCTAGAACTCAGTCCAGTCTATTTTCAGTTGATCCTCAAGGTGGTTTTCCCTGGATTCTATTGGGAAATTAAGCCCTCTTTTAAAACAGATCTGATCTGCCCTGCTTCCCTCTTTCCCACACCTCTCAGCCTCCATCCCTGCCAGCTCCCATATTCCCTTCTTCCATAACATTTACAGGAAACTCTTTCCAATTCAGGACCACCCCATTTATCCATTCATCCACTTCTTTATCTTACATACTCCACATCCTTGAACTCACCTACATCTATCAGACACAGTAGCACAGATTCTGCTGCTGTCTGTATGTTCAATAGTCTCGCCTCTCACTCTTCTGAAAAATCGTCTTGCTCCCTGCTGATTATAGTCCCTTTCCACACCCATATATTTTCCTCCTTTGAAGTCCACTAGATATAGCTCCTCTCTTTCTGACTTAACTGCTCCGGACCTCCTCCCCACATTACAGTTAGACTGATTATCCTTTCTTCACTCCTTAATTCACTATCCCCATGTTGGTTCCTTACTTTCAGAAATAAAAATCACTCCAATAGTAACTGGCAAGTGCGCTTAAGACAGAATTCCAGACAAATTTCTGCAAACCTTATATTTTGTCATGAATGTTTTTCTTTTGTAATATATGCAAATCTCAGTTTCAGGAAGCTATGGACATGACTACAGTAGTCCCCTTCTTTGAAGGAGGCATGGAAATGACACAGACTGGGGAATATCAATGAGGCACTGCCATGCACATGCAGTGCTTCATTAGCATAATGGTGGCAGTGCAAACTTCAAAGCTGCTAAATTTGAAGTGCTGACAGGCAGTCTAGATGCAGGAGCTTTGAAATAGGTGCACAACTTTGAAATTCCCTCACTCCCAAAATGAATTGGGAGTAAGGGAATTTCAAAGGTGGGCACATATTTTGAACTGCCTGCAACTAGACTGACTGTCAGCACTTCAAAGTTGGCAGCTTCGAAATTCCCGCTGCTGCATTTTGCTAATGAGGCGCTGCATATGCATGGCTGCACCTGACTGATATTCTGCGCCCTGTATCCTTGCCCTCTTCGAAGAAAGAGCCAGTGTAGACACAGCCCTACTCTGGGTTTTCATTTTTTTCCTCTGCACCCCCTAGGAGGATATATACGTCATTCATTCATTCATTCATTCATTCATTCATTCTCACAGCCTCCTTGTTTTTATTTAGCTGACTATACAGATGAGTCTTAAATCTGTAGCTGCAGTACATTTCAATGCTGAAAATACGTACAATTACAAGTTAAAAGGGAACTTCCTTTAGAATTGTTATGTAATTAGAAAGTCAACGTCTGCTTATCCACTAATTATAGAAAATTTTATTCAATAGCTGCATAATTATTGAAAAACAGTTTCTATTTCTCTTTGATTTGTTCATGTTTGCAAATATTTGCTCATCATGTTCAAGGGATATTTCAAGATGGCTGGTCATTTCTTCTACATTTAAGTTTAACGTATATTCATAGTATAAATAAAGCATACTGAATGCCAGTGGATTGCTTCTGTCAATTTAACTTATGTTACATTAAAGCTTCTATTGCATACAACTTCCTGCAGTTTAATCTCTTTCAGCAGGTATATGTTTATGATCTCTCTTCAGAGTGATGTTAAATGAGAGCCAAATATTTGATCCTCTTGTATAACATGGCTTATTTTTCAATCACATAAATCAGAACTACACTTGAATAAAAACACTAGACTAAGACACCTGTAAACGAATATTTTCTCTAGCCGGCAAAAAAAATTCAGTTAGTATTGTAGAAAGGGAAAAACATGCATTTCTGTGTGTGTACTCTGAATAACAAACATTATCAAGAAATGTATATTTGACTTCCATTTACTGACCATGATATATAAGAATGCAAGGAATTACTTTACATTTGAAGCCTGAAATTCAGATCCATAATATAAAGAATCCAATTAGGCATTACTGAAGCAGAAAGTACTCTTGTCTTCATTAGGCACTAGACCAATAGCTTGGGTTATTTATATTGGCCTCCTCAGAGAACAAAAGATGTGAATTTACCATGACACAAGCAATATAATGTGAAAATATTTAATGTATGTGGATGGGAAAGACACACAATACAGATTGTGCAGATATAATTTAAATACAAGAGGAAAAATGAAGTCAGTCCCCTAAAATTCAATGCAATTACATGTTCTTAAAAGATACTCTGTCCTGATTCAATTGCATACAATACCGCGTTATGGCTCTCTCTACACTACTCTTCCCTGTTGTGAAGGTTCTCTAATATTTTGTAGAAATCTGATCATCAGGCTTCAATCAGTTCTAAAAAAATTTAAGAATAATTAACCCACACTATTTTTTTATTCTCTACTACTGCAGATGCCCCCGTCATGGGATAGGCCCCAGCTGGACCCTTCTAAAATGGTGTTCCTTATGCAAAATTTAATCCAGACCCTTATGCTGTTAAAATTAAGCTATGTGTGCAAAGGTATAGCTGTTGCGAAGACAATATATATACATTTCTCTCTGATCCTCAGATCATTCAGGACTCTTTCTGAACAGGAGGAGAAAGACTCATGAATTTTGCTTATTTAACTACATAGGAGTAAGAAGTAGTGGTTTCAGGGGTTCTGAAGCACAACCAGGTTTTCCATTCAATTTCACTGTGTCCAGAGGCCAGCCCTGCTGCTGGCTCCACCAGCCCTGTGTTCCAGTCTCCAGGTGGCCCTTCTGGAGTCCCCTACCACCAACGGTCCCCCCTGGAGTCTTCAGCCCACTGTTTGTGGGGTCCAGACCACCAACCCTGGAGGCTGCACTGCTGCTATTGGTCCTGCTACTGGTCTTGCTGCCATCCCAGAATTCTGCAGCTGCCTCCATCTGTGGTGGTGTTGCAACTTTCCTGGACTGGATCCCATCTGTGGCAATGATGTCTGGTCTGGGAGAGCTGGCAATGTTATGTGTGATCCCAGCCTCGGGAGGTAAGGGGCATGAATGGGGGAGGGGGGCACAGGTCAGCACTACCCCCCTAAAAATAGTCCCAGCATTACCGCTTATTTATGCCATAGAGAGTAGAGTGAAAGTACAATCTGAGATGTGATTCTTCCTAGGCAGGAGATACTCAAATATATCCAGGTTTCATTCTTTTTCTTTTTTAAATGAATCTGTTTTGACATATCAGAGGTCTAGACAACAGGGAGGCAGCACATAAACTCATTTAATACCTAGCTTGCTAATGATGCAAGAATTGTCAGCTGAGATTAAGTAGTTTTGCTAAACAAAGTCATATTTTGGCTTCATTGATTTGCCCAGGAAGGGAGCTCTGTTTATCATCCCAAGCTCCTGGATTCCAGTTATACTAAGAAAAACACAAGACAATGCAGGAATACACTCTTAATCCCCGAGGTAGATTTGTCATCTTCTATTCTGCCAAATGATACAGAATGTAAATCTCAACTCTGAAAGATTTTTTTTTTATTTTCACACTTAGATTTTGCCCATAAAAAAAGTCCTCAAGGAGTCAGTTGTAATATTGTTATATAGTACATTTTCCAAAATGAAAACAAGAGTTGACAGTTTGTTACCACCTGAAGGCCTGTGACAGACATGATCTTTGGGAAAATTCTTCAGTGAAATATTCCATGATTCTCATTAATTTTGGAGATTGTCTCCCTTTTTCTGAGCTACAGGCAAATGTATTAGACCACACTGAATATCTAGGCCACATTGCCACTCAATATTTAAATTCTAGAGGGTATGTCCGTACTTCCGAGAAGACGGGCCCAGTTGAGTCCATCATCTGGAGTTCTATTTTGCACATGTGGTGAAGGCACACACTATTGATCTCTCTAGGGTCAGCGGGAGAGCACTAGAGGCTAAGTCTATATTAGGGAAATAAGTCGATTTCTGATACGTTGATTCTAGCTACACAAATGTCATAGCTAAAATTGTGTATCTGAAATTGACTTATTTCCCTATTATAGACTTAGTCTCTAGTACTCTCCTGTTGACCCTAGAGAGATCAATTTTCTGTGTCTTCATCACATGTGCAAAATAGAACTCCAGATGACCGACTCAACTGGGCCCGTCTTCTCAGAAGTGCAGACCTACTCTCAGGAATTTAAATATTGAGTGGCAACGTGGCCTAGATGTTCAGTGTGGCACAGTCAACTAGCACCATCCTAGCTTTGCCAAAACCTCCTGGGATACGAGGAAGGGGAGCAAGGGAAGACAAGGCAAAAACTGAGAGCAAATACTAAATAAGCATTCCTTCACACTGAACTCTTTCTTATAAGCCTTGTGAAGAAAGAAGGGTCTTGGCATTTCAAGATTTGTTAAAAAGGTACAGCACTACATGTCTCCCCAGTTTGAGGAATGCTTCTAGGGCTACGGATCTTTTTTTTAGGGCAGAGACTCTGAAGCAGCTTTTCAGCTTGCTGCCAACGCAAATTCCATGGACTCCAACTGATCTTTTAGTATATGTAGGGAAGTGTGAATTAAGAGGTGTAACTGCAACAAGTCACCCTGGGGTTCATTCTCTCTTGTATCAAAGATTTTCTCAATGACTCATTGAGGGGCCATAACATCAGGAATCTGGTTACACATCCTTAGTTCTCAGGGTCACCTATGGCCCGGATACCACTTCACTCTGCTGTGGAAGCTCTAAAGGATATTCCTACATCAATGCAGCATTTGCAAAGAAAGTGTCACCTTTTAAGATTGGGATTCAAGAGCACAAGACCCCAGAGTGGCACTTATGCTCTCAGCACAGAAATCACTTACAATCATAACCTGAGATACACCCATTCGAGTTACGAGAATTCAACTTTAAGAGGAGTTCCATTTAATACCCCTACTTCAGCTTATGAAGCATTTCTCGCATTTACGAGGACCGATTTGGAGGCTGGTGGGTCTGTTAGGCAAGCACCAAGGGGATGGAGTCAGCTGTGTTGGTCTTGACAAAGAGGCCATGCAGGGGGGTGGCGGCACCCTGTGAGAGGGCAGCAGTCTGGTGCGGGGAGGTACAGTCATCTGAGTCCCTGCAGTAGATCACGCTGCTCTGCGAGACATGGATGTTGGGCACGCAGCCCATCCCAGCCCCACTGCTGCTGCTCACTACCCTGGTGGCTAGGGGGCCATCGCAGCCTGCCCTGGTCAACTGTGCCTTGGGAGCCACTCGCCATCTCTGGCGCTCCCTCCCATTTAGCGCCTGGGTCGCCTGACGCTGCTGCCTCGGCAGCCGCTGGTGGGGCCTCTCCACCATGCAGCCCCTCATGAGAGTGGCATCGCCCCTCACCAGCTCGAGGCTTTCTGTGCCTGCCTAGCTCCCCATGTGGCCAGCCCCTGGGAGCACCCCCTCCCCTCTTAAACTAAGCTGCATGCAGGCTGGGCTGCCTCCCTATGCCCTGCTCTGCCCTGGCCGCCCCCTTGCACCGGATTTAATGGGATTTGGTGTTGTTTTAGCATGAATGGGTGTACATTTTGGGCCTCAGGAATGCATAACATTTTTCCCATTGAAATTAATGGTAATTACATTTTTGACTTAAGAGAATTCAGCCTAAGAGGGGTTTTTCAGGAACGAATTACTCTCGTAAGGCGGGGGAAGACTGTATTTCAAGGGAATGTGCTACTGGCAACTTGTGTCTGAATTACAGCACCCTTTATGCCACTTGAGTAATGTCAAGGAGTAGTAACCAGACTTTAGAAACTGGACTATATTTTTTTATGTAGGAAAAAGGAGAAAAGTAGAGAAAAACAAGAAAATAATTACTCGTCCACATTTCAATGCAATTGTGGAAAGATGTTTACCTCAGGACATGAAACAAACTATCAAAAGTTGAGGCCTGAAGCAGTTACTTCATATTGCAGTACATATCTTTGTCTTTTGCTTTGTTTTATTTTTCCTTCCCACTCCCAATTTGTGGTAAATTTCCAAAAAAAGATCAGTCTGACCGACCTCTCAGAAAACAACTGTCTCTCTCCCTCTCTCTCTTCAAGACAGGAATTACAAGTGCAGAGAAATAAAATTTTCCTACTACAATTGTATTGGCCCTTGGTTTCTTGTCTCCAACACATTCCATAAACAGGTTTAAACTTGCGATGATCCTGGTAGACTAATTACATCTACCGCCTCCCAAATTCTGAAGTTCTGTACAAGGTAATGAGAATAGCGTAAAGCTTTGGGAACAAAAGAAGTACCTTTGGAGAGGCAAGATGCTACCTGAGCTCCTGCTCTGACTGCTTAGTTAGGGGCCCCAGTAAGAGAAGAGATGGCAAGATAAAAGACTTCTCATCACTTGCCTGCTGCAGTGCCCACTGAACATATTTCCATGAGAATTGTGGTGGATCTAAATCAAGCGTCCTTCTCCAATCCCACTGTTATACTCTGCACCTTTATCTGGTACTACTCTGCCACAATCCAGGAGGACCACACACCAGATTGATTTTGTTTTCCTTTTACAATGGCTCACATTCATATGGGGAGCATACTGACAGAAAAAAAAATGGAGAGGGAAAGAATAGACTCCAGCTATGGAAAAGGTGAACCCCATTATTGCCAAAATGGAAGACAAATGTATTTTTACATCATAATTTGTCTGGATTTGAAATTGAATTCACAGAAGCAGAAGGCTCCCAGCTTTTCAGTTAATCTGCATTATATTTTCCTTGAAATAAGGCACATTGTTAAGCTAATGTGATTAAGAGGCATTAAAAAATAGATACGCTAGAGTAGAGCACAATAGCCAGTTTTAATGCTGTGCATACACCAGTTCAGTTTGGAACAAACTGCCATCTAACTCCTCACATAGCTTTTAGACTTGAAATGGGAAACAGTCCTTCTCTTTGTCATTATTGAAAACGGCAATATATTTTTGACCATGGAGAACTGTAATCAACACAACTACTATGCAAACTGAACACTGACCTCAGGTTTGTGTCATTTGCAAATCATAGTTAGTTGGCTTGATTTGTAACACAGTATTTCTGTAATGCAGTTTTCCCTCCATCTGAACTTTTAACAAGAAAAGGTCTTTTCTTGTTTACCAGAGGACCTGAAGTGCACTTGGCCACTGGCTCTCAAGCTTTCCAAACTAATAAATCCCTTTCAGAAGTCCGATTCGTCTTGTGTACCTCCCATCCATACTTTTTACCTTACTTAAAAAACTACTTGCTTGCAACAATCAGACAAAAATATGAAAGCGTCACAGCACACTCTTATTGAAAAGTGTCTTACTGTCTCACTGTATCATCTACTTATGTAGCCAAATAAGCCATTCATTGTCCGTATGAAATTTCAGTTTGCATTGAATTCCCTAATGATTGTGATACAACCTGTTGTAAAACTAGGCAAATATCTATATTTCTTATGCACCCTGGAAATCCTCTGTGTACTGCAGGGGTAGGTGTATCTCTTGCTGAAAACCACTGCACTTGGCAAGTCACCCTGTATCCTTTGTCATTTCACATGTTACTTCACAGGCAATTCCCTACTCTGGGAGCCATTTACACTTAGATTGAAAATTTTGGCCTGGCCTTTAACTGCCCAAAGGGAAGCTCAAATATCCATATCTGGGCACCTTTAAAAAGGCTGAATTTTCAGGGGCACTGAGTACCTGTCATTCCTCCTGACTTCATGAAAGTCATGCCATTTATTTGTCTGTAAAGTGCAGAAAGAATTGGTCTGCCTCCACTGCTGCAAAGCAAATGGCTCAAGGAATTTTGTGCCAATTTTCAGGCCATTTTCTCGAAGCCCTGGCTTACACTGCTGTACGGTGCTAGAATGGATTCTGAACAGCTTAGAGTCATAGCACAGTTTATTATGGCCACTTCCCAAAGCATTGTGCAGATGTTATTAGATAAAGCCAGTGGGAGGATGAAGTGAATGCAGATGATTTGCATGATATTGAAGGACCGGAGACCGGGAATCCTGAACTGCTGACTGCCCTGCATGCATTGCATGCAGTGGAGCACTGGTTCTGAAGACAAGAAACCAGCATGCACTGGTGGGACCACATTTGGAGATCTGGGATGTCAGCAGTGGGTGCAGAACTTCTGCGTATGCAAGGCTATGTTCATGGAACTTTATGCTTTACTGTAATCAATGCCTGTCTGCTAAGGAAGATTGTGACTCTGGGAAATGGGCAGGACATAGTGGACAGCTTTGTTGCCATGGGGTTTCCTAACTGCGGTGGGACAATAGATGGAATGCTCCTTGCTTCTGACCCAGCATTGCTGAGTGTGAGACTGAAGGCCAACAACTGGGGTACACCTGGAGTCAGCTAGAGGATTTGTCTTGAGACAGAGTGAAGTGGAGGAGACTTGCAGATGACCTATACTCCAGTCAGAGTACAATGGTTTAAGTCAGGCAAGTCATTGCCGAGCATCCCTGGTATACCCTTTCTCCATCATGTCTTGGGAAATCGGCCCAGAAATGTCTGCATGTCTTTTGCTGATTCGCAGTCTGCTGAGCACAGATTCATCACCCCACACAGAAATGAGATCCTGCATCTCCTGATGGCTGCATGTTGGAGCTCTTTTGTGACCTAGAGAACTCTGACCAGAACTAGAACCCTGAGAACTCATGATGCTATATGCAATCACACCCAAGGTGTGCCAGCCAGAACGGACACCCATGGGGCATGTGGGATACATCTGGGATATCTCTGGAGGCACGGTGATAAAGTCGACCTTAACACCCCTTAAAAAATCAACCTTACATTAGTTGCAGTGAAGACAGTCACATTGTAAAAATCAAGCTAAGTGCCTTAAAATCAACTTTATGCTGTACTGTACATATAGCCTTCCTATGGCATGTGCCACAAAAGACTAACCATCATTTTAGTCATTTCTAAAATGTGTGTGCAAATACACACACACAACTGATGGTGTAACTTCTGAACATTATACTTAAGAAAAAACACAGAGAGAAATAAAAGAAAATATTATACAAGTCTTTTATCCTCCAATAATATGTCCTCCTGGCATGCAAGCTGATTTTATTCTTTGGACTTTGAAGTTTCAGTCTGACACCATTTTTGATGCTGGCAACGTAAAAGAGTATTCTCAAATAAGAAAGCTGTTCAGTGGTTACTCTAGTGGTCATTAGTGACAGATTTCAGCAACTGATTAGGTACAGTGAGCCAGAAGTTACTAGCAGAAGTGATAATTTCCACATACAAATGCCTAATATTGTAACATGTTAACAATCTCTTAAGACATTTTAATGGAAGATAAACCAGATCAGAACATAGGGATGTGTTAGTACTTGATCCACATCAAAGCTGCCAATGGGAAAAGAGAAGCAGCTGCCCAACAGCCCAGGAATTTCAAATAACCTAGTTCTTCCAGCCACTCCTCCTGCTCCTTCACAGGGCAGGAGCAGCCCAAGCCTTCAAGCCTGGCTCAGTGCAAGCCAGGCAGCAATAAAGGGTTGTCTGGGGGATGCTAGCCCCCATCAGTGTTTCTGGTTGAGGCCCTTCCCCCTTCTTGGGGCCTTAGGGCCACCCATCCTTGTCCATGCACTCTTGCGCATGCCCCAGGAATTCTGGAAGCAGCTGTGATCCACCTACCTTAACTCAGGAAAGAACACTATCAAGTTCATTCGAAGTTTTGTCTGAGAAATGAAATAGGGATGAATCCACTAAGTAATCCATAACAGAGAAGTTACTAATTTAAGTAAATGTAACAGAGATGCCTCTATTTGTAGAGTAATTTATGACATTTGATGTCACATAGTGAAAACATATTTAATATTATAAAGGTTCAACACCTTATCATCTTAGTATTTATGTTATCAGATTTCAAAATTTCATTCAAACAATAAAAAAAATTTCATTCAAACAAGATTTCATTCAAACAATAAACTTTACTTCCCAAACAACACTGAGGCAACAAAAAGAATTGCAACTGGGAAAATGAAACACTTTGCAACAAGACAAAAATATATTTCAATCACTTTCTATGGGAAATATGTCCTTGTCACTCCTCCAGACAACACTTCACATTATATCAAAAACTGTTCTAATGGAGACCATTAAATGACCGTATGTCCAATGCTGCAGCAGAGAATCTAGATTCTTGCATAATTTTATATGCATTGGAATAACATCTCTGCATTCACAAATAAAGTATAAAATTCATAGAGAAGCAACATAAGAAGTTGACTTTATTCCTGTCAAGAAGCTGTATAGTTTGAATTTTATTACATACAATATACAAAAGCCATTTGATAAATGTGGAAAGTAATTAGATTAGATTTCAAAAAGTGAAATAAAAAAATGATAGGAATTGTGTAAAATATGTTAATAATCACTTCACTGAAACTTGATAAAAATATCAGAAACCAACTATTTTAAATTGAAATCTTTGACACATCATTTATTGCAAAGCCTATCAATCCAACATACATTAGACATTCACAGCATCATACAGGAAGAACTGGTTAAACAAACAACAATGCAAAGCCAAATTTTACTGAAAATTATACCAGTACAACTTTACAGGCTTCAGTGAAATTGCACAGCTGTGTTTCAGGACCACAAGATTTGGAACAGAACATGCACATTTCACATAAACAACTAAACCAGGTAAAATCTGAGTAAAATCTGAATTTTAAATAAATTTTATTGTGTTACTGTCAATTTTATATCTGAATGAATTAAAAATAAAAACAGGGCCTTTTCTTACTAATAAATTGACTACTCAGGATTTGTATACACCATTCTGCACTGATCAACTTGCCCCTTTCTTTTTCATTAATGAAGAGATGGTCCAGTTATATTATAGCATTTTCCACTGAGAAGTGAAACATGAAAAAGGCTGTTCTGGTTCAGTGAATTTTTATGGAGTTCTCCCCTAAATAAAATAAAACATTAGAAAGAGGAAACATGCACAGACCTAATTACAGGACAGTCTCCAGACTGGTATATCTGAATCACTGAAAACCAATTTACTGCTAGAGAAATGTCATTTTCTGCTCCTCAGATGAGCCTATTAGGAATTATTAGTTCCGATTAGTACTTAGCGAGGACAGAGAAGCTCTAGCGGATCTAAAGACTTGACATCTAAACATGTATTGTGATATTAGAATGAGTTCAATATCCACCAAATTGATAGGTCACTGAAAGACAAACTCCAGAAGAGAGTGTATGTCTTTTCACCTCAGGAGGATGGACAGAACACAGCAGCTACACCTACACTACAGCCATCTGTCAGCAGAAATTGCTGTTGGAAGAGATCTTCTGGCAAAACATCTGTTGATGGAACAGATTGCCTTTTCAATCCACTTATGTGTATGGACTTGATCTGTCCACAGAAAGTGGCCAGACTGCCCAGCTGTTCTCTTAACAGAATGCCCAACCAGAAGCTCAGCAAACAGGGCTGTCCAGTGAACTGGAAGTCCTCTCCGTTGACAGAATCTCCCAGAGCGTCTACATGGCCTTTCTGTTGACAGAAACTGTTGAAAGAGGCATTATTCCTCATTGCTTAGAAGCAGAACATGGGTCAGCAAAAAAGTGTCGAGTTTTGTCAACAGTCTGCTGAGAAAATGCATTTTGTATAGAGATGCTGCATGAGTTTTGTCCAAAAGAAAAAAGATGTTTTGTTGACAAAGCTCTAGTGTAGACAAAGCCAGTGTGTGTGTGTGTGTGTGTGTGTGTGTGTGTGTGTGTGTGTGTGATTTAGTGTTAAGAAGTTCTGCTTTTATAACCTTTGTATCTACGAGATGTTAAAAACAACTACCACCTTAGAATAGGAGACGTTCATGTATTTCTCCATATGAAATACAGCCATTTCCCAGGCTGAATTATCAAGTTACGGAGCAGTTTCTCCAAGGATAGAAAAGCCAAAGTTGTAGTTAATTTGTTTTCAATATCTTTAGCTATTCTCAGCTTTTCTTTAAAAGGTCAAGGAGGAATTGGCAGATGAACTGTAAGCAACATTTCAAAACTTCACATCTTTGCATTTCTGTTTTTTTATTATTATTTATTTATTTTCAATTTGGTGCTTGTAAAGAGCTCTGACTGACAGTATTAGATACAGAAGATCCTGCTTAACAATAGAAGGAGAGGGAGGCAAAGGAGAAAATTACCCCAGGGCCTGGCAATTTGACCACTGGCAGCCAGAGCCCTTGGCCCTTTAAAACCTTGCTGGAATGCCATTATGCATGCTCTAGGAGGGTTAAGTGCTGACTTCCCTCAGCCCTACCCCTTCTTCCGAAGGCCCTGCCCCTTCAGACAGCACAGAGCCTATGCACCTGCTTTACTTCTCCAGGCGCCCTGTGAGGCTGTCACAGCACCTCTACTGAAGATATTTTGGACCTAGCAAACCTCGGGACTTCCACCAGTTCCTTCTCTTTTTCTATCAAGGGGAGGAAGGGTGAGCCCTACTTGCCTGCTCCATGGAAAAAGGAGTTTCTAACTCCAGCACTTTAATTTTAAAAACTCCCACCCTTATATTCCCAGGGGGTGAGTTACTGCTACAAAGTACCATGTAACAGAGTATAATAATAAATAACAATAATTATTATGATTATATAGAAGCAAACACTTTTTTCCCCTCTCTATACAAGTTAGTGCAATCACTTCTATTCTGTAGGCGTATTAACCTCCTGGAATACTGAGACGTATATATAACTGCCTCAAAACTGGACTTCTGCGAATCACTGAAATAGATCTAATTGATAACAAGTGTTCAAAAAAGACCTGATGTAGAAGTTTTCATGAAAAAGTCTGTAGCTTAAATGAAAATATTTGTGTTTTCTATTTTTTTAACTCACATCCAGACAAATTTTAAAATTACGTTTATTTTTCCCCACTGTAGACTACAAATCAGCTTAATTTGTTTATCCACTGAGTAGGGGAAAATGGGTATAATCACATTAAAAATATTTTTTTCTTCTGAGCAAGGCTGTATCCTGACTAGCTCTCAACCTTTCAGAGAAGCAGCTACCTCTATCCTCTTCTAGTAGGCAGAGGCTCCACTGCATGTACAAGGGTATGGCTCAAAGGAGGGAAGCAAGTCACTCACAACAGCTACTAATTTTGTTAAAAGGGAGAGTGTGCCTACCATTTCATCCCTAGCAATTATAGCCAGGTGGCTGTACAAGTCAAAGAGCGGAGAAAGAGACAGCGATGAGCCAAGTTCCTGTCACTGTTCTTTATCTTCCAACTCATATTGCTGAACCCTGCACTTCGCCTGTGCCCTGCAGGCATGCAATCATCTTGCTCACAATTTTTAATTTTTAACACTCAGACAAACGGGAAGGGGACATAATATATCAACAGTTGCATTCCCATTGAAAAAAAGGGTCCTTCTGCCAAAAAGTAGCCCATTCGTTTCATTGATAATGTTTACCTTCCCTTGTTTCTGGTAAAATTTAAGAAATAACCTATCCCATAATGATTGCCATCTAGCAGATTTATTATCATTACTATTATCATGATCTACTGAGTCTAAAATCAATTATAATGCATATGATTCCTTTAACATTTAATAATTTGCCTTTTTTCTTAAAATAATAAACCTCTAGTTTTTAGTTTATCAAGGGAACTAGCTGCAGCATGGTACTTGATAAAATCTTGATGGCATCTATTGACCTTCAGAAGAGGCTGACCCTTTGGGATTGGAAGAATTTTATACACAATTTCTAGTTCTAATAATCATTTACCACAAAAATCCAGTTGACTAAGGGGTAAGCCAGGGTCTAAGACTTCTATGGTCTTCTTGTTGACCAGTGTGGTAACACGTGAACTCGTTTTCACTACTGTTCTGGTGAAAGCTAAATATGGAAAAAGTCTCTATGTTAGAATATCCCTGCCCTGTTGTAACTGCCCCCAGGTAGACTTGAATCTATGACCTTTGGCAGTTAGTGTAGGCATCTCTACAGTTTGAGGTAAAGGCCAGGGGACTCTTGGCTTAGGCTGTAGAGGACACATTCTTCCCCTGTGAAGTGGTCTGGGTACCACTACATGGGACAGTTAACCACACATAGGTGTGTGGGTTACACTGTTTCTTACTCTTGGTACTAAATTTTGCATTTTAATTGGTTACCCATAGCAGGTAGCACAACACTAGGCACTACCATAATACAAGCTAACAAATATTAATTTGCCCAATCTAAATACAAATTCCACCCATCCTTACAATCAGTAGTACACCATGCTGTTAGTGGTCTGACTCAAAATATGGATATGGTAATTGGAATGTGGTCCAAAAAGGGTTGAGCCATATGTAAGAGCAAAGGTTCAGGAAAGCATTGCTTTCTCCAGCTTAAAACAAGATGTTAGCATTTTTCAAAGCTTTAGCAATCACATTCCTCGGAGCAGTACCTTAAAATCTGTCTGAAAGGTAGACGTTTCGTTTGGGATATCCCTTTTGCCATCCCTGTGGAAAAAAAAAATCAACCTACTTTTGACCTTTGAATAACAATCTCAGTTTGCACATGCTTGGTAGAGACAACTTAGGCTGCATCCACACTATGAGAAATTTAAATTTCTTAATATCAGTTTTCTAATTCTGGAATTTGTAAGTTCAAATTTGACCATCCTCACTTCCCATGTGCTCCTCACAAAGTCAAGTCATTGCTGCCACACTGAAATTGGCTAACATCGACTCTTGAAGTAGTGCATTGTGGGACACTATCCTACAGTTCCCTCATGCTTGTAGCATTCTGGGTATGCTTGCTGGCCTTCACGTGATCTTCCCACATTGCATTTTCCTCATTCCCCTCCCGACTCCTGAAAATATGCTGATCGCTGGAAATAATTCAGGGACCCTTAAGGTTAGAAGAAAGAGGATAGAAAAGTCTAGGAAAAAAAGAAATTTTGTTTTCCCCTCACATTATATTGCCAACAGGTGGCAGCCACTGTATTCTAAACTAGCCATCCACTTGTTCCACATCCCATCAGTGCATGCATGTGATCCCTGAAAATAATACAGGTTGAGAAGAAAGAGGATAGAAAAGTGCAGGAAAAAAGAATTTTTGGTTTCCCCATTCATTATGTTGGTAGTGGGGAGAGTCTTTGGCTTTCCGGTGCATTATAAGGCTTCCGTACAATGACTGCGTTCTCACCTGGCCACCCATTGAGTATCCCACCTCCCATCATTGTATGTAATCTCAAACAATACAGGAGCTGGACTGTATTTTTAAGTGAGAAGAAAAAGGATAGAAAAGTCTAGGAAAAAAGCACTGAGGGCTCAGCTGACATGGCACCTTCATGGGGTATCAGCCTCTCAGCTCATAAGACTTCCCACCACAGGGCAGAAACCCTGGCATGGGGGGATTCAGTAGGGGGCCAGTTGAAGTTCCCCTCCCTTCTACACTCTGCCCTCCCAGAGTGTTAGTGAAAAAATCCCAGTATCTTAACAGCTGGAGGACACTTTCCCCCACCCCCAGTGGCAGCAGGCTCCAGTATGAGCATGGGGAGGGGCTTCAATGGGGGGGGCAATTGAAGTTATGCTCCCCAATCCTCCCCAAGCATTAGCGCAAAAGCTCCAGTAGCTTAGCCACCAGGGGACAATTCACGCCCCCCCCAGTGGCCCCAAGGCCCATTGTGGGTGTGGGAGGGTTCAGTGGGGGGACAGCTGAGGTGGTCCCTCCCCAGGGGAGGCTTTCCCACAGCAGTAGCAGAACCTCCAGTATCTTAGCCGCCGAGGACGATGTCCCCACAGTGGCTGCAAGCTCCCATATAGCTCCCTTGGATCCCTAAATCCACGCAATCTACATTGTGCTGCCTGGCAGCACGGTCAGCTCCAAATGGCAGGCACATTCTTTATTGGGTTGGGGGCTACTCACGTGATGTGGCAGAGCATGGCAAAGAGCCAGACTGTACGGCGCCTGTGGAGGCTGGACGGGGGTTCACACACAAATGTAAGCTGCTGAGAAGAAGTTTCTCAATGTGTTATGCAAGCACAACTCCCCTCCCCCCCCTCCCCAAACAGCTTTGTTGACACATGGTAGGTGGAGCAGCGACTGGTGCCAAGCAGCACAGAAAAAAAGTAAGTGTAGAGACAGAGCCACAAACTCCCTGCAGGGGCTATTTGTAATGGGTACATGCGCACACAGCACTAATGACAAAGAAGGAAAGACATTTCTCAGGCAGTCATAAACTACCATGAGCCCACAGCTAAAGGCTCACTGATCCAGCTTGGAAATTCACGGTCTTCCTGTTACTGGAGAGCAGAGGCCAGAACGGCTCAGTGACAGGGGAACTGTGGGTTACATATGGGACACCTCTGGAGGGTAATAAATTCAGTTTTAAGGTGTGCCACTTCCACACTGGCCTTTAATCGAGCTTCTGAATTTGAACTTTCACACGATACCTGTCAGGTAACTGTGATTTTGTGATCTCGAGATTACTGCACCCTAAATTGAGCTAATGGTATTTACAGTAAAGACAGTTGTGGTAAAATCGAACTAAGTGACTTAAATTCGAATTTATCTCATAGTGTAGATGCAGCCTTAGATTTGAACAGCTCACTTCCCACCGAGATTTGACCTAGGCATGTTCCAGCCTGGCGCTGAGCAAGTCTTGCCTTCCATAGCAGACAAGTTGTAGCGGGACATATTGGGTCCAAGTATAGGCAGCCTAATTGAGAGCAGAGGTACTTCTGTGCTCCCAGCGTTTCCCCTGCTAACCCCAGGCAGCACGGAAAGCAATCATTCATTAGAATGCTGCAAGAACAGGAAAAAGCCTTGATGTTGAGAGGGAGAACAGGAAACTGACTCAGAAGACTGGAGTGGAGAACGTGACCTGGAGACAGAAGGAGGCAGCCCGTACTGAGAGCCAGTAGGGGGACAGGAAATGGGACTGGGTAGGGATTGAGGCAATGGCCTGCGCAGCAGATGGAATGGTTCTGTCCCCATTAATAAACTACATGGGTGTCAATATGATGCCAAATGCTCAAAATTTCATCCACTCTTTTTTTTAGGTAGGAAGTTACACCAACCCACGCTATACTGAAAGAACAATATTAACTTTGAAGAGTAAAACACTTGAAAGTCAGGGGATGCCAGTATTAAAGTTGCTTGTACAATTGCAGTTGAATGCTTTGTGGCCATGTATTATAATAGTCTTAAAGTAAAGGACTATGTAATATTCCTCCCCCTCCATCCCCATTTAGTGCACACCCTGGCCCTGCTCTGGGGACAAATCCCAGGGCTATGGAAAGAAGTAGTCTGTTGTCCATAAGAGCCCTACCTCATATGTTGCAAAAGTTGGAAGCTGTCTAATGAAGGAACCTGGGAACTGCAGAAGGGAACAGTTAGGCTATTTCTACACTACAGCATTCTTCTTGTGTGTCCCTCTTCCACCCCCGCCCCCCATGCCCCTCTCTCTCCCCCTAGGCACACTCACCTATCTCTTCACCCAAAACTAAACTGCAGTGGTTCTTAAACAAATCATGACATTTTGGGGGGCAGCTGAGTTTGGTACCCTGAGCAAATTATCTACTTCGGATAATTACATTATGGCTACATCTACACTAGCACACTACGTCGAGGTAAGAGCATTGAAATAGGCTACTTCAATGCGTATCGTCTATACATCCTCCAGGGCTGGTGCTGTCGACGTTCAATGTTGAAGTAGCAATGGGGAACATCGAAAGGAGCTGTCCCAGAAGGAAATGCAGAGCGTCCACACACACAAGCACTCTCCGTCGAAATAAGGGGCCAGCGAAGCCTCCAGACAGGGTCACAGGCTGGACTAGCCCTTCTGGGGCAAGAGCAACCCGCTCCCTTAAAGGGCCCCTCCCAGACACAATCGGCATGCACAGCACGAGGTCCACAGAGCTGACAACCGGTTGTAGACCCCATGCACACATCATGGACCCCCCGCTGCAGCAGCAGCCACCAAAAGCCCTGGGCTAAGGGCTGCTGCACATGGTGACCATAGAGCCGTGAAGGGGCAGGACAGAGCATCTCTCAACCCCTCCGCTGATGGCCACCTTGGAGGACTCCGCTATTTCGATGTAGCAGGACGCGGATCGTCTACACACTCCCTACTTTGACGTTGAATGTCGAAGTAGAGTGTTATTCCCATCTTCGGATAGGAATACCGATTTTGACGTCTCTCCACCTAATGTCAATTTCAACGCTGAAATAGCGCACAGCACGTGTAGATGCGACACGTGCTATTTTGAAGTTGTGCCAGCTACTTTGAAGTAGCTGGCTAGTGTAGACACACCCTATCTGTGATACCTGCAATTTCAACTGCAATATCAAATACAACATGCATTTTTGACTCTTCTAATATGCTTTTGTTCAGTGGCCCTGTGAGCTGTGAACAGCATGCAAGTATGATACTAAGATGTATTTCTCAAACAGAAGGAAGAATTAAACTCCTGAATTTAAAAAAAACACTCATGGCACCCTTCATTTAATGCAATTATCTCCAATCAAATACAGATCAGCCCTTCAGACAAGGTCACAACCACAGCTGGAATATGTGTAGACATTTTTGTTTCTTTGTTTGTTTACATAGCATTCCATCTTCAATAAGTCAAAGGGTGATGTGTCTGCATGAATGGGTAAAGTTAATATACAAGATATAGTAAATTATAAAATTTGCATTGATTACACTGATTCAAAAATCACCTCCTCTCCTATATCTTGGGTTACAAAGCTTTAGCTATCTGGGGGAAATGAAAAACGCTATTGCACTGAAGCAGAAACCCTATAGCAATGTATTTCCATTGTTGTTTCAGACATCTAGAGAACTATGACGTATTAATTCTATAATACTGTATTGTGATGACACAATTTAATACCTTGGAGAACAGTTCTTGAAACAATGCCATTTTAAGTAAAGTTTTACTTTAAAAATTGTACATTAATTTCTTAAGAGACGTAACAACAAACATTTTGGTTTACTTTACAACAAACTCTCTGTGCCTTTAAACCTAACAGTATGCCTGCGGATAGCTTGGTTCCATGGACCTAGAGAGAATACTGCAGCAATTTGTGTACTCACTCTAGGAGTGCATTAATATACGATCTTTGACTCCTTGAATGATGGATATAATGTTTCCCTTTGTAAAAGGGTTAACTAAAAGACGGTTAGAAACTGAAAAATTCTGAAGATGGATTGCCTTGGACACAAGTTGTAGTAAAGGCTGCATGTTTCCTGGGAATTTGTTTTCACCTTCAATGGACACAAAAAACTAAGCAATTGTTTAAGTTCTCACCCAGTGACTCATGACACAACTAATGTAAAGGTGTTTTCAGGTGGAATTCAAGGGTTTGTTTCACCACCTCTGTAATGGAACAGTGTTCAAGGGCCATAAAGTCACCTTATGAAGTACACAAGTCCAGATGTTCCTTTTTGAAGAGCTGCAAAGTCATCTCTATGCTGCCTGCTCCACTCCTACTTCCCCAAGCACAAGGCAGTGTCTGGGGCATGTGAACTGGCAGAGAGAACATTTGTCATTGGCAGCATGGGAGTAGTTAGAATGCCGTGTGTCACAGGACTGCAGGGACCCAACTTAGAACAGCCTTCTGGGCTGTTCTCACCTGTCCCAAAACCATGCTGGGCCCCAGCAGTCCGTGAACAGAGGAAAGTGTAAGATGTCACATCTTGGCCACGCACTAGCCACAGCAGCAAATGAATCAAAGACACAGCACCTAAAAATACCTGTTCAAGGGCAGATTTTTGGGATTCAAGATATCTAAGACTTTATTTTGTACTAATTAACTAATGCACACACAGTAAGTTCACTCCCTTAAACTCTAAGCTCTGCTGTACTCACAGATAATGTTAGGGCACTAGCAGAATGTTAGGCTAAATAAAAATGGTCGGATTTCAAACAAACATATTTAACCCAAGGAAAAACTCATTTGACATGTAAAATATATTTTCAGGCTCCTAAGAATCTATGACACTCCATGAAAAACACTCAACACACAGGAAGTTAACCACTCAACATACTGGAAATTAACATAGACTTTCAAGAGAATCCACAGTCTGAAATAAAATGTTAAGAAATTTTGCATTCAAAAATATTCCTCTTAAAATGATAATTGTTTAATAGCTTTTCAGGACTTTGTGGTTGTGCTAAGGAGTATACCATCTTCTTACAATAAGTACTCACTAACTTTGAAGTAATTTGGCTAAAAAGCACATGGTTGATGGCAGGATTTATTTCAGTTTCACTAGCCACTCTCTCCGATAGCCAGATATCAAGTCTAGACTTGAACACATCAATTTAAGTTGATTCTGCAATCCTCCTTTCACAGATCATTCCTGTATATTCTAGTCGCTCCTGTATATTTTCAAGCAATCACCCAATATTTAAACCACTATTTTGACTTTTAATCCTACTACTACTCATTCCGTTCTTTACTAGAATTAATGTATTATTGGTCTTTATCTACTTCAACATACCCATTTGTACATGCAGACAATTAATTTCTCTCCATTCACTCTTCTTTTATGTAGGCTAAATGTGGACAATTTTCTCTCTTCTGTCCTCATAGGTTTGGTAAATAAGACCACATCTATCATCTGAGTTTCTCTCCACTGAACTCTAATTTCTCTTTTTAAATTGCTGCCCTAAATAAACGCTGCTCACCAAATAATGCCTGTCAAGGTCAAGAGCAGAAAAATTATTTCCTTTCCTTGTTTTACAATGATACTTCCATTAATGCCACCTAACACAACATCTCTCTCTCACACACTGCTCTTATAAAATATGTTAGCTCTCATTTTATCTACCACACAATATAATCCCCTCCCCCAAATCTTCTCAATAGCACTGTCATTAATATTCCTTATTCTTTATTTTAACATTTTAATATCAACAGTAACTGGGACTATAAAATGTTTTAGGAACACATGGGTTTTATAAGGTGTTGTCGAGGATTATCTGGCCCTCTGACAAATATTCCATGCTTCTCATCACGTGGGCACAAATGATACTGTGAGGTGTGACACTCAGCAGGTCGAGTGACTTCAGGGCTCTGGGGACAAGGGTGAGGGAGTTTGGGGCACAGGTGGTATTCTCCTCAATCCTGCCTGTCAGTGGTAGGGGCCCAGGCAGAGACAGGTGCACCCGAAAGTTGAATGCCTGGCTTTGAAGATGGTGTCACCGGGAAGGCTTTGGCTTCCTCGACCACGGGATGCTGTTCCAGGAAGGACTGCTAGGCAGAGACGGCATTCACCTTTCGAGGAGGGGAAAGGCCATATTTGGCCACAGACTGGCTAATCTAGTGAGGAGGGCTTTAAACTAGGTTCAACAGGGGCAAGGGACCAAGCCCACAGGTAAGTGGACAACATAGAAACCTGGGAGATGGGTCAGAAATGGGAGGCAGCATGGGCAACAATGTCAGAGTAAAAAGAGGGTCAGGGCAAAACAGGGAGGAGAGCTCAAATCAATATCTTAGATGCCTGTATACAAATGCAAGAAGTATGGGTAATAAGCAGGAAGAACTCGAAGAGATAATAAATAAATACAACTATGACATTGTTGGCATCACAGAAACTTGGTGGGATAATACACAATTGTGTATGTTGGTATTCAAGTGTGCAGCCTGCTTAGGAAGGATAGACAGGAAAGAAAGGCAGGAGGTGTTGCCTTATATATTAAAAATGTACACATGTGGACTGAGGTGGAGATGGACGTAGGAGACGGATGTGTTGAGAGTCTCCGGGTTAGACTAAGAGGGGTAAAAAAACAAGGGTGATGTCCTGCTAGGAGTCTACTACAGGCCGCCTAGCCAGGTGGAAGAGGTGGATGAGGCTTTTTTTAAACAACTAACAAAGTCATGCAGGGCCCCGGATTTGGTGGTGATGGGGGACTTCAACTATCCAGATATATGTTGGGAAACTAATACAGCAGAGCACAGACTATCTAGTAAGTTCTTGGATTGCATTGGAGACAATTTTTTATTTTTTTAACAAATAGGGAGGAATTGGTAGAGAACTTGAAGGTGGAAGGCAGCTTGGGTGAAAGTGATCATGAAATCATAGAGTTCACAATTCTAAGGAAGGGAAGAAGGGAAAACAGCAAAATAGAGATAATGGATTTCAGGAGGGCAGATTTTGGTAAATTCAGAGAGCCCATAGGTAAGGTCCCATGGGAAGCAAAACTGAGGGGAGTAACAGCTGAGGAGAGTTAGCAGTTTTTCAAAGGGACATTACTAAGGGCCCAAAAGCAAACTATCCCACTGTGTAGGAAAGAAAGAAAATATAGCAAGAGACTGCCTGGGCTTAACCAGGAGATCTTGCATGATATCAAAATAAAAAAGGAATCATATAAAAAATGAAAACAAGGACAAATTACAAAGGATGAAAATAGGCAAACAACACAAGAATGCAGGAGCAAGATTAGAAAAGCTAAGACGCAAAATGAGCTCAAACTAGCGACAGGCATAAAGGAAAACAGGAAGGCTTTTTATAAATACATTAGAAACAAGAGGAAGACCAGGGACAGGATAGGGGCATTCCTCAGCGAGGAGGGAGAAACAGTAACAGGGAACTTGGAAACGGCAGAGATGCTTAATGACTTCTTTGTTTCAGTCTTCACTGAGAAGTTTGATGACGGAATGCCTAACATAGTGAATGCTAATGGGAAAGGGGTAGGTTTAAAAGATAAAATAAAAAAAAGAACAAGTTAAAAATCACTTAGAAGAATTAGATGTCTGCAAGTCACCAGGGCCTGATGAAATGCATCCAAGAATATTCAAGGAGCTGATAGAGGAGGTATCTGAACCTTTATCTATCATCTTTGGAAAATCATGGTAGATAGGAAAGATTCCAGAAGACTGCAAAAGGGCAAATATAGTGCCCATCTATAAAAAGGCAAATAAGAATAACCAAGGAAACTACAGGCCTGTCAGCTTAACTTCTGTGCCAGGAAATATAATGGAGCAGGTAATTAAAGAAATCATCTGCAAGCACTTGGAAGGTGGTAAGGTGACAGGGAATAGCCAGCACAGATTTGTAAAGAACAAATCATGTCAAACCAATCTGATAGCTTTCTTTGATAGGATAATAAGCCTTGTGGATAGGGGAGAAGCTGTAGCTTTGGTATACCTAGACTTTAGTAAAGCATTTGATATGGTCTCACATGATATTCTTATAAAAAATACTTGGCAAATACAATTTAGATGAGGCTACTATAAGGTGGGTGCATAACTGGCTGGATAACCATACTCAGAGAGTAGTTCTTAATGATTCTCAATCCTGCTGGAAAAGTATAACAAGTGGGGTTCTTCAAGGGTCTTTTTTAGGACCGGTTCTATTCAATATCATTATCAACAATTCAGATATTGGCATAGAAAGTAAACTTATTATGTTTGCAGATGATACCAAGCTGGGAGGGTTTGTAACTGCTTTGGAGGATAGGGTCATAATTCAAAATGATCTGGATAAATTGGAGAAATGATCTGAGGTAAACAGGATGAAGTTTTAATAAAGACAAATGCAAAGTGCTCCACTTCGGAAGGAACAATCAGTTTCACACATACAGAATGGGGAGAGACTGTCTAGGAATGACTACAGCAGAACGGGATCGAGGGGTTATAGTGGACCACAGGTTAAATATGACTCAACAGTGTGATGCTGTTGCAAAAAAGGCAAACCTGATTCTGGGATGCATTAACAGGTGTGTTGTAAACAAGACATGAGAAGTCATTCTTCCGCTGTACTCTGCACTGGTTAGGCCTCAGGTGAAGTGTTGTGTCCAGTTCTGGGAACCACAGTTCAAGAAAGGTGTGGAGAAACTAGAAAGGGTCCAGAAAAGAGCGACAAGAATGATTAAAGGTCTAGAGAATGTGACCTATGAGGAAAGGCTGAAAGAACTGGGCTTGTTTAGTTTGGAAAAGAGAAGATTGAGGGGAGACATGATAGAGGTTTTCAGGTATCTTAAAGGGTGTCATAAGCAGGAGGGAGAAAACTTGTTCTTCTTGGCCTCTGAGGATAGAACAAGAGACAATGGACTTAAACTGCAGCAAGGGAGGTTTTGGTTGGACATTAGGAAAAAGTTCCTAACTGTCAGGGTTGTCAAATAGTGGAATAAATTGCCTAGGGAGGTTGTGGAATCTCCATTGCTGGATGTCTGTCAGAGATGGTTTAGACAGTACTTGGTCCTGCCATTGGGGCAGAGGGGCTGGACTCGATGGCCTCTTGAGGTCCCTTCCAGTCCTAGTGTTCTATGATTTTAAAACTGTCCACTCATCCCTCACTATACGAGCACAATTAGTTCCCAACTTTCTGCTTGTAGGCAAAAACTCATAAAAGGGACACTAAATTGCTATTTAATAGGCATTAAAGTCTTTGATTGGTTCCTAGTGCTCCTAACTTGGCGAAGGAGTGGCAGCATGTGGAGCTGCTTTTGAAAGGTAAGTGAACCTTGAGGGGTGGGGTTGGAGAGGGTTACATGCTGGGGGCAGTTTGGGGCCATGATTGGGAGGGAGGGTTAAAACCTGGTGGTGGCTCTGGTGGAGGAGGTGGCGGCTCATTCCTCCAGGCTGCAGCAGCAGAACCTGTGGGGATGCAGTGGGCTGGAGGTTCAGGGACCAGGCTGGTGTGGGTGTTGGAAGCGGGCTGGGCCAGGGTGGTGCGCAGGGAGCTGCAGGCCAGGAAAGTGTAGGGAGTGGGCTGGGCAAAGGCTGCACATCTCCCTCCCCCACAGCCAGGGACCCTGGGGCTGACTCATATGAGCAAGGGAAGTTCACTGATTTTGTGAACATAGGTAGGTGTGTGAGTCTTTCATTTTAGTGAGTACTCATAAGTAAAGAACCCATTAAATGAGGGATGAGTGTATTATAAAATCTAATCTGATAATTCAGCAACAACACAGCTAGTCTTCAAAAACCGAAATACACCCTGTTTTCTTATTAATCCCAATTCCCTTTCATGCACATGAATAAATGTGGATTAAGGGCAGTATATGCAGACTTTAAAACTGCTGTCCTTCAGCACATATTGTACATTATGCCAAATCAGATGGCGAAAAATTCCAGAGAACTCTTTATCCTATCACTCTGTCATCTCACCTCAGATGTAGAAAACTAGACGCTTTCGTTCTATGTGAATTGACAAATCAAAGGGATTGAAATCACCATTTTAGATCATGATTTAAATCACCAAGCAGGATATTATCCATTTTAGTTGTGTTTTGTGTTTATATTTTTTACTTATTTCCCTAAAGCAAGTCTTGTTCCAAAGAAAGGCCATTCAAACACATTTGCACCTGAATACAGCCTTCACAGTAATACTGATGCTTCTTATTGCTAGTTGGAAGCGTATACTGTAAGCATTTATTTCAGAAGTTATATATATTAATTTACCTTTATTCCAATTCTTAATTGTTACATTTTTCAAGTGTTAGAAAATATTGTAAAATTAATTCTTATTTACTACATCATGATTTACTTGATATTTGTGTCAATGTTAGTCTGGATACAATAATAAAAAGTTTATGAAAATTTATGAAAAAACGCATTTTGCATTTAAAAGTGATGTGTTTAATAAAGTAAATATTATCTGTAGTTACTTATTGAACTAATTGTTTTTAGTTACCATGGCCTTCATATTTTAGAATTTGTAGATTTCATACTCTGATACCAATCTTTAATTCACTGATCTAAAGAGGAAAAGTAGGGTTATTTTTCTTCCTGAACTGTTTTTTATCTTTGAATAAACTAAACACTTAATTCATTAAAATGAATAAACTGAAATGAAAATACTGTTTGCACCTCCAAAAGAGCCTACTGTGATCAAAAGCTGGTTCAGCACTTCCACAAGCTCTGGTTACAGATGCTCAGTCAGTGACTCGCAACAGTTCAGTGGTTTAATTTTTATAAAAATTTGGCAACAAACACACATTGCTTATTTTTTTATATTTAAATCATTTTAATACTGTAGATTACAATACAGTTAATCTTTAAAATAGGTTGTAATAATTTAAGTTTTAAGCAATTTATTTTTACATTACTAGTTTATACTGTTCATAAAACTGTTGGTTTTGACTTAAACAGTGGGATCCTGTATGCCCAGAAGGATTGCCTTCCTTTTCATCTTATATAATAGATGGGGTGCCCTAGTTCAAAACAGGTTGTGCTAAAAAAGAGAATATGTTAATATATAACCTTTTTTAAATATACCCTATTTTTAACTTGGTCACCCCATCTATTCTACAACATGAAAAGGAAGGAAATCCTTCAGGCACTCTGGATCCTGCTGTTTAACTTAAACCCAACAGTTTCAATTGGGCAACTTGGAAGATTATGGCTACGTCTACACGTGAAGCCAACATCGAAATAGCTTATTTCGATGTAGCAACATCGAAACGTCTACACGTCCTCCAGGGCTGGCAACGTCGATGTTCAACTTCGACGTTACGCGGCACCACATCGAAATAGGCGCTGCGAGGGAACGTCTACACGCCAAAGTAGCACACATCAAAATAAGGGTGCCAGGCACAGCTGCAGACAGGGTCACAGGGCGGACTCAACAGCAAGCCGCTCCCTTAAAGGGCCCCTCCCAGACACAGTTGCACTAAACAACACAAGATACATAGAGCCTACAACTGGTTGCAGACCCTGTGCCTGCAGCATGGATCCCCAGCTGCCGCAGCAGCAGCCAGGAGCCCTGGGCTAAGGGCTGCTGCCCACGGTGACCATAGAGCCCCACAGGGGCTGGAGAGAGAGCATCTCTCAACCCCTCAGCTGATGGCTGCCATGGCGGACCCCGCTATTTCGAAGTTGCGGGACACGCAACGACTACACGGTCCCTACTTCGACGTTGAACGTCGAAGTAGGGCGTTATTCCTATCCCCTCATGGGGTTAGCGACTTCGACGTCTCGCCGCCTAACATCGAAGTTAACTTCGAAATAGCGCCTGGCGCGTGTAGCCGTGACGGGCGCTATTTCGAAGTTAGTGCCGCTACTTTGAAGTAGCGTGCACGTGTAGACACGGCTTATGTGTGCTGGCAACAAGCACAATTACACAGGAATACAGGAGTGGAAGAGACCTCATTGTCATCAAGGCAAATTCCTTACTATCACAGGCAAACCTGTCATTTAACTCCATTCACAAATTGATTAACCTCCATTTTACAACTAGTTAGGTTGTTTGCCCCTGAGCACTCATAGGGAGTCAGTGGCTAAAGATTACCACTACCTACAATTTGTAAAGCATTATTAAACACAGTTTGCACTTGCCCTTATTTGTCTCTAACCCATCTTCAATAACAATTCAGCTGCACCCATTAATCAGCATGGGTAAAATTCAGGTAAGCAAAATGCCAGAAAGCTGTGAACACGTTTTTCAAATATTATTTCATTATAATTTGCATTAAGGTAGCAATAGTAACTCCAGCAAAGATCAAAGCCCCATTTTACTTGGAGAGCACTTGGTACATGATAACACTGTAAACTCTCAGAAGGAGGGACTACACTTTAATTGACTAAGACAGATGAGGTGGAAGAAAGTATTATCTCCATTAAGTGAGCGCTTAGGCAATTTTCCTAATGGCACAAAGGAAGTTTTTTGAAGAGCCAGAAACAGAACTCAAATAGCCTCAGTCCAAGGCCCTAATTACAAGACCACAGTTCTCAGCCAATTTTCTAGACAACAAAAAATGTTAAGCTCAGGGCTGAAGATGTATAACTGGCAACTCCATTTTCCTGAGAGCCTTGTTGGAGTCAAGATATTTGCATTAAAAAAAAAGGGTTGTTTTTGTTTTTTCAGTGCTGCTTTTACCAGATCTGAGATTCTGTGACTTTATTCTGTAAGCCTATTAGAGTCAAAATTGATGTTAGTAAATTCCAAACACATTCAGTCACTTTGTACTTCATTCGGAATCACAGTTCTCAGATTTAGAAATCAATAAATATTAAGTATGGCTGAACTGAAAAGTTGCACCCAGTGGAAGCCACACCGACTTAAGGAAGATGAAAAGTCATAGGGACCTTGTAAGCCAGTTATTCAGATGAACAGCAAATCTCCTTTTCAGACAGTCTGTGGAATGCCTAGGATCTGCAAGATATTAATTTTCAAATTTATTCTCAGCTTCACTGCCTTTGTACTGCATCACTATTATTTTTACAAACAGCCTCAGCTGAGGAATTGTGTCAAAACCTTATTAAACTTCCTACGTCTGTGACATATTTGTGGAAATAAATGGCATTATGCCCAGTTACAAGCTGTGTTCTATACTTAATATGCTCTGTTCAGCAGTTAGTCAGGTCTGTGATACTTAAGAAAAGACGTATCTTATTTATTGATGACTTTGCTATCACTGGACACTCTAATAGAACAAGCAATTCCTAATAACATTTGTTCATCAAAAAGAGCACTACACTGAAAAACAAATTAGTTGCAAGATGAAAACTTTTAGACAAGTCAATTCTAGAAAGCTTTAGCTTTCCCCTGCCAAGCTTCTGTATCCTCACACTGTTGCTGATGGCGCAAATTGAAAAGGGAAATATTTCTTTTGAAATCACTCCCTTTCAATTTACTAGGTATCAAGAGATGTCACAAAAGCAATGTAGTCATCAGTCTCCCATCCAATCTGCAAAATGGGATGTTATTGTCATCTTATTGTCCCTGAACAGTCTGAAAAGTTATTGTGCCAATGTAACTTTAAAACTTGGGGCTATCTCAGCTACCAGTGATGTGTGCTCTCCCTCATACTAATATAACTTTGAGTTGATTCACACCTTTTAGAACACACTCAAAATGAACAGTTCCATACATACGCAGAAGAGCTGAAGTTCTTAAACCCTTTGTCCAATATATAGCTGTGATTAAATTACCAATGTGCAGAACTTAAAAACAATTCTCTGTATACTACCTGACTAGAAAAGTTAAGGACAGCATGCATACTTCACAAACTGTAAAGAATACAGCCAGGGGGCAGCAGAATTGATGGGCCCCTGGGCAAGGTGGGGCATTTCCACTCTCCCAGAAGGTGTTGAGATTCAGGCAGATCTGTGGCAGACAGCCTTCAGCACCACCCAGATGGTGCCATACCCCCCTTCTCCTTAATCAGCCCTTAATGCCAGCTGGAACTCCTGCAGTGATTTAAATGGACCACAGCCCCAGCCCTTTTGATTCATCAGGCCATGGGACAGTTGCCCCCTTTGTCTCCCCTGTTGACATGCTTGAATATGGCTCCTCAATGGTATTGCAGCACTGGGTTCACACTGCCATTAAGTTGTAAACAGTATCCTAAGACCATATAAAAGTAATAGTAAACAAAAAGTACAGAATCTTTCCAAACTTGCTTGTACAGGTTGAACCTCTCTCATCCAACACCCTCAGGACCTGACCAGTGCTAAATCAGAGAATCTGCTGGACGAAGGGAGGTCAATGTTGTTTAGCACATTACCATCACTTCACCGCTTACTGGGTTCTTAGAAGACATTTTGGGTAAATTACAGCTAAAGAACAGCACAGAGTACTGATAGCTAAGGCTTGTGGCTGTGAACAAACTTTATGGGATCACAGGAAACTTGGCCACACCCATGATAAGTGGTCATCCAGCTAACTAAAATCATGCCAGATTACAGAGGTCACTGGACAAGAGAGTTCTGTATTAGAGCGTCTGAGTAGGGATTTATTATCCTTATTTTTTTACGCTGTGGGAGAGTTCAGTGGGGTCAGGGAGAGCTCAGTGGTTACAGCATTGGCCTTGTAAACCAAGGGTTGTGAGCTCTCTCCTTGATAGGGGGCCTTTTCAAGGATGTAAGGCAGGTTAATTTTTTTTTAAACTGTCGGGGATGGTGATGGGTCTTGCTGTGAGGGCAGTGGACTGGACTCGGTGACCACTCAAGGTCCCTTCCAGTTTTATGAGCTATGTATAGAGACCTTGAATGGTCATGTTAACACTTTAACATGTTAAAACTTATATAACCTAGAATGAAAGAGAGAAGAAAAATGTGTAAATAACTAAGAAATTAAACTGTCAGTAGCTAAAGTTTATGGCATATTATTTTTTTCTCTTCAGTGAAGAACCCGTTTTCCTGATATCCTACACAGTTCTGGTTCATAGTACTTCTGTCTGCTATGTAGAGAAGTTCAACCTGTGCAACAATGATAATACAGTTATTATAATTAAAAAAAATCAGAAAGGATAAATGGAAATAAAAAGATACATTAAATTTCTCCTCAAAACATATTGTAATTTAGGGAGGTGGAATGGAAATCATCTATAAACTTGATAGCTAAATAAATGTAGGTTTAAAACATAATTTGTAATTTCAAAGTCAACCCAAGTAGATGGCTATGTAAAAGCTCCAGCTCTAGAGACTTAAAATGATTTATGTATGTAAAATAATCATAATTTGAAGGTAGAATATCTATCAGTTAAGCATATTTTTATTCTCTCTTTCTTTCTAGTAATGTGGAGCATGTGAGTATGGTTCAGTTTTCTTTGTTTTTTTCTACACAGAGCTCCTGGATTAAGGAAAACCAGCAAAGAACGTACACATTTTAAAATATTTAGGACAAGTCATTTTACATTTAGCATTGCAGTATAAAGAAAACAGAAGCATAGCTACATGCACCACAAGCAGAATTAAACTAATCTTGGAGGATAAAATGTAAGTGTAAAAGGCCAGTGGAAATAAAAAGTGACTATTGGGTTCACAGAAAGCTTATTCACTTACCAGACACCATATACTCCTTAAATACCAGTCTCCCTTCCTATCCCCATCTCGGACTCTCTGTTAAGCATAAATACTGCTCTCAGCAAAATTCAGTCCAAAACAAAGGAAGACACGGTTCTGCTCAAAAGAGATTTCCGTTTTTAATAAATCTGTTTTCTGCATCATGAATACTGCAAACTCATCCTTCTGACATCATTGTTAGACTAAAAGACACTTAAATGTACTCCTGCAGTCTTTACTCTAGCATAAGCCCTAGCGAAGTTAAGGAGAATTTTACTGGAGTAAAGAACCCAGGAATCATTTATGTCTTGATGATTCTTTAATGTCCGTAGAATTACCCATTTTTGAGTGCCAGTGAGAAAAGTGTTAGCAGTCATTATCAGGAAATCCAGATTGCTAGCATAGAGGCATTTGGGTTTTGTGCAAATGCAGAGTATTAGAGTTGGCATCACTTAATAAGGGCCCAGAAAATAGGGTTGTCAGCTTAACTGGGATGAATGGTCATGAGTTGATTACTTGAATAACATTTAAATTCTGTTTTATTGAGACCTACAAGACCTTATGCTGGCTTGCAGGAACAGCTGGGTGCTGATTTGGCAGTTTACCACTCAATTAAATCTGGGGATAAAAGGTGAGTTAATGTGCAGCAAACCAGAGTGGCTCTCAGCTGTATTTGTGCATGCTGTACCTCTTACCATGTTGTCAACGTACATGGAATAAACCTGCAAAACTGGGCAAGCAAGGATTCCTATTGCACTTGACTCAGCACATTCTAGATCATTCATAAATTGAACAAAAATCTAGAAGTATCTGTAAGTCATCAAGGGAGGGGGAATTAATAATGAAAGTAGGGCAATTTCCTCTTGTAGTCTTCCAACAGCAGCAGATCTATCAGACTAGAGTCTTAGATAAGTAGCTTCATCTAAGAACGTGTACAGAAAGAGCTCTAACAGGTACATTTTTAAACCACAAATCAAGAATATATTGTGAAGAAATTGAACCCTATTTTTTCCTTCTATAGACTGATCAGCTTCCTGCTACAAGAAGATAAATATACACCTAAGAACAAAAATTGTTCTGTTCTCATGCAGGGTGCATCTACACTAGCAAGAACATTCGGAATTAGGATTGGAAGACCGAATTCTTTCGAAAGAAGCTGCGGAGCGTCTACACTGACACAGCGCTCTTTCGAAATTAACTTTGAAAGATCTCCCCCATACTTTCTAAGTCGGTCCTCTGTTCCTGGGATGGGAAAAGTGCCTTCTTTTGAAAGAAAATTTTGAAGAGAGCAAGTGTAGACACTCCGCAGCCCGCTTTTTTGAAAGAGCGGGTCCTCTATGACCGTGATAAGTTGGCAGGCAGAGGCGCTGCTCACAACACAAGCGGAGCTCTATGGCTCCAGCGTCCAGCCGCATTTCAGCATGAGGCTCCCAGAAGCCCTCAGGCAGGAAGCTGAGAGTGCGCAGACAGCAGGGAGCCCACGCTGCCTCTCACACCACTCTCAGCCACAATGACCTGGGGGAAGCTGCAGCACCGCTGACACCATGGCCAGCAGCTGGGACTCCCACCCTGCCCAGGGGCCATCCAGGGACCAGCGGGAGTCCTCCCAGGAGGGAAGCCAGCCCCCCAAGCATCGGGCCCCCTCCTGGACAAAGGCCAAGCTGCAGGACCTCCTCATCCTGTGGGAAGACAAGGAGGTCCTGCAGCAGACGGGGGTCCAGTGCCTGGCCAAGGGCCTCACCGTCCGGGATCACCCCACTCAGACCCCGACCAGGTGAAGTCCAAGGTCAAGGAGCTCCAGCAGGTGTACTGCCAGGCTCGGGACATGGCTGGACGGTCAGGGGCAGTGCCCTCCAGCTGCCTCTACTTTCAAGAACTCAACCATCTCCTTGAGCCCAAGGAAGCAGGACCCCCAGCCATGTACCTCAACACGGTGGAACCCCCGACTGAGCCGGAGGAGACAGGGACAGGCATGGAGTGGGAGGACCAGCCCAGACCACCAGCCACTTGCAGGCACCCCTGACAGATCCAGGACACCAGTGATGACGAGGGCTCGAGCAAGGGGGCCCTCATCATTGACGTCCCCTTGGGCCCATCCAGCCCGGCCACCTCCAACTGCGCCTTGCCCAAGTTCCTGGAGGGACCCACAGGTATGTACCATGGATGCCGGTGGCTGTGGGGATGGGGGAGGGGGTGCGCAGTCCCACTCTGGGTGGCCGTGGCCCACCCACAGGGACATCAGCCCCAGGACATGGGTGGGCCAGACAGCCCCACTGCCCTGGCCTGATAGGGTGTTGGCTGGACAGTACCATGGTCCACAGGCCACGGAGGGACTGAGGGAGGCAGAGGGGAGCCAGTGCTTCCTCAACCCAGACAAGGAATTCGGGATGCGGTCCCTGCAGGACTGCTGGGATGGGGTGGAAGGGACAGGGGAAATGTTTGGGGGTCCCTCACCGGGACTAATGGCCCGTTCCTCTCCCATTTTGTCTCCACAGCTCCAGCAGCCAGCAGCCAGACCAGCCCTGCAACGGGCCTGGGGAGCCCGACGACCGAGGGCAAGGGGGAGAGGCCCAGATCTTGGACGGGTCCAGCACCGGACCACCGCCAGTCCCTCTGCTGGTGCCACTAGGTTGGGGAGGAGGAGGCAGGGGACATGGCCCACATGGCCACCCTCAGGGAGCTGATGGGCGTTGTGTGGGAGTGGCTTGCCATGGAGCAGCAGGCATGGGACCGGGTGGCTTCCAACCTGGACACCCTCACCCAGGCTGTGGTTGGCCACCTGGCCCCTGCTGCCGCTCCATCGCGTGTCACTACCGCACCCATGCCCCCCGTCGCCTCCCCCACCATCCCCCACACTCCCGTCACCCATGCATTCCCCCCTCCCTCCCAACAGTTTCCCCCTGCCCCAGTCCCACATCCCCCTGCCTCCCCCACAATGCCCCCCACCCAAGGAGGCCGACCTGGAGGCCCTGCTCCCTCCCCACCTCCCCCCACTGTCAGCCTCATCCACCTGGCCCACACCCTGCTAGCCAGGGCTGGCCAGATAGAGGCCAAGCCCCCGCCCCCCCCGCTGTGCCGAGCCTGGCACAGACATGGGGACCATGCCTGAGCCACATCCCTACCTCCCTGTGCCACTGGCTCGTCCCCAGCAGGGCCCCCGGAAATGTGGAGAAAGGGGCGCATGTGGGAGACACGGCTCCCGGCCCTCAAGCCCCCTGGAGGGGTGAGGCTCCCCTGACCCTGGCTCCCCATTCATCCTCCCCCCACACCATGTATAAAGTTCACCCTAGATAATGAGGGGCACATTGTTTTTCCACCTTATTCTAAGTAGCTTGTGTTACTAGCAAGCAAATCAAAACTTGCTCAGTCCTGGAATCTAGTCTTATTCACAAAGGCTACACATGATGTTTCTTCTGGAAGCGGCATGCTAATGAGCTATCTGGAAGATGTTAATGAGGCATGGGTGCAAATTTTCCACACCTCATTAGCATATAGGCACATGGTTCAGAGTCCAGAGGAAGCTCTTCTGGACTCCGAAGTACATGTGCAGACGTGCGGCTCGCTGGGATCTTCTGGAAAGAAACCCTCCTTCTGGAAGCTCCTTCTTCCCCCTGCAGGCCACACATCTGCATGTGTACTTCAGCCTCAGAGGAAGCTCTTCTGGACTCTGAACCATGTGCCAATATGCTAATGAGGCACAGAAAAATTGCATCTGAACCTTATTAGCATCTTTCAGATAGCTCATTAGTGTGCCACTTCTGGAAGAAGCAGAATGTGTAGACACAGGCACATGGAATACAAAATTAAAAAGTCCAGCCACAGCCTTCTTCCCCAACTTGGCTACTCCTCAAGGTTTCTTTCACTCTGTTGAACCAAAGTTTGGACGTACAACCACACTGCACACAGACATTGATTTGGTTGGACTGCACTAACTTGCTGAAAACAGCTGTGGGGGCATGGGCAGGAGCTCAACCAGGCTGCCTGAGCACAAAACCCAAGCAGAACACTTGACAAGTACTTAGGGTGGTTAGTCTATGCCCCCACAGGTACTCTTCTATTTTCAGTGAGCTAGCACAATCAAAGCTAGCTGGTGTGTGCTTAAACATACAGCAGGTTACATCTCCTCATTGTAGGGAAAGCATACCCTCAAAGGACTTCTTGAGAGACTGACAATATCCTGAACAGACCCCATAGAATTAAGATGAAGTTTACTGAAATTAGTTAAAACCTTAATGAATTAGGGTTTATACATTTGGGATCCATTTCACTAAAATTGCAATTGTCTATATTCCTTCCCCTGGCATTGTAAGTACACTTCTCTAGTAGGGAGGGAAAGGCTAATATAATTGCTCTGTTATCAGACTTTTGAAGCTGTTCCTCCACCCCACCTGGAGGTTAGTGTATGCCACTTCAAACAGGATTCTCTAGGAGCCAACAGACACACACAAAGAAAGGGGATTTGGATAACTGGTCTGATTTTAAACTGTCTCATAGTCTTCCTTCTCTTCCAGTAAGTAGTTAGGACATTGATGCAGAGGGTAGGTGTGGAAGGACTGGGCCTTCTGATTCCTCATAAGACTAGGTGGTCATTCTGAGTTGAAACTCTGATGCACACGTAACAATAGGGAATCCCCTAGAATAGAGGGGTGGGGTTCGAAGGACTGTTCCTCTTAGAATCCTTGTTATGCTGAATTGGCATATGTGTAGGTGTTTTTAACTGTTTTTTCAATCTTGTTTTCTCTCTAATGCTTTTTATGTTATGACTAAAATAGTAAAGGGTTGGCTCTTACTTGTGACAGAGTTCTCAGCCCATAAAATAGGTTGGCTCTCTCTAGATTGCCATCTCTCCTCCTCCCCCCTCAAATGGGAGTAACAAGACACTTCCGACTGTTAGTCAGCAAAGCATATGTAATATTTCAGCTGGATCACTTCCTGGTAACAGAATGCAGCTTTCAGGCTAACGCTGACAGCTTGTTATTCTCTATTTAGTGAATTATTTATTTTTGTTTCGCTAAATAAAATGGGTGGTGGGGAGTAAGCATGTTTTCACCCTCTTCACATTATTTGTTTCAAAAATATTTTACAGCATTAAAAGAAAAAATACATCTAAAACAAACTCAGTGTCACTCATTTTAAGAGATTAAATCAGGTAAGCACTCTCAAAAGTGAAAATCTGCTAAAATTCAGTTTACAAAGCAATCTGAAAGAAAGTGTTCTCCCTGAAGAGAAGATTTCAAGTTAGAACTAATCTACATGACTTAAAGGATGAATATCTAGACTATCATTGACTTTTTAAATAACCCTTTTTCCCCACCTCCGCTCCCTTTTTCTATAGGTAAGAGTTTCAATGCTGTATTTTCATTTTGTATCAATAATGCTATTAGTAAAATCTTGCATATCTCAATTAGTAATTTGTTACAGCAGTAATGTAGCACTTTCAAGACTAACAAAATAATTTGTTAGGTGAAGGGTTGTGATTAAAAGAAATCCATGAATTCTCCCTTACAGCTGCACTGTCTAAAAGCAGCAGCAGCTTCTTCCAGCTGCCAGTGATTCATTCTGACAGCTTACATGCTGTAAATGCTCCTTTATGAAAAATATATTATTTCAGATTAGCATTAATTCCTGTAACATTTATTAGGTTCTGGTTATTTGCCTGGGTAGGACTTTGGGTTAATCTTTTTGGGTTTCATTTTTTTTTTAATTGCATAGGTACATATGCATCATTCACTAGAGGGAAGCATTCACCTTGAAGCATTCCAAGTCACAATTCCCTCTCCTGGATAACTGATATCCCACGCTTTCTATAGGAATTAAAAAAATCTTGGGAATGTCACTAATTCTAAATGATCTCTTTCCAGTCTTATCAGCTCTATTCTTTTTCTTATGAGATAGACTTCCCCAATAGGCTTTGAGAGTTATACTAAAAAGTAGAAAATACCAGCTTGCTAAAATCAAAGGCCATGTCTACACTGGCCCATTTCCAGAAGGGGCATGGTAATAAGCACATGATAATGAGATCAGGTGCTCTGTTTGCATATTCCCATGAGATGTTTGTGGAAGAAGGGCCTTCCAGAAGGGACGTTTCCTTCTGAAGGACCTCCATTTCCTCCCGAAGTAACCCCATCCATATGGCAGTTTTTGCTTCTGGAAGGGGATATCCAGAAGCAAGATCATGTGGGAATATGCAAATTAGGTGTGAGATATTTTAATCTGAGCCTTATTTGCATCTTCCGCTGTGCTCATTCCCATGCCACTTCCAGAACTGGGGTAGGGGGGAACAGTGTAGACACAGCCAAAAGGAGAAAGATATAGTGTCCTCTAACACAGTTCCCTTAGCACGAATGTTTTAACCACAATCGACAGGAGCATGTATAAATAACTTATTAATAATAAGGCCATATGTAAACCAACATGTCTGATGAGTTGAAAATTTACAAAATACGCAAAATAAACATGCATTTTTATCCATAATATACAAAGAGGAACTAATGGGATTATAAATACCCTTATTGTAACTATTAGCAAGTGTTAAGCAATTATCAGAACCAAAACAAGGTGAAATTATCTTGTCATCAGTACAGGACTGGGTTTTCAGAAATTATGGAACTATTTATTTTTCTGTTGTGAGATAATTATATAATTTTCTAATGAAACCAATTATTGACTTATAGGAAGTCTCTAATAATTTCAAAGCAGACATACATCATTTGGACAAGACATATAGATACCAGTTTCTAAATTATCTATCCATTTGTGGATTTTAAGTTAATAATGGTAATAATAAGTTATTTAAATCCTGTTGAGTTTTCAATATCTACTTCCACTTCAAAGAAAAAGACTCTCCCATCTAATTGCCTTCTTTGCTTCCATTTTAGATTCATATAGCAGAAAAATAAATATTTTAATATGAGTTTATGCTTTGTAAAAAAAAGGATAAAAATATAGACAAAACTCCCCCCATCTATATGGCTGATTATGAGGTTGTCCTTTCCTCTGATGATTTAGCTCTCTACAAAGAGCTACTGATCATTAAAATATCAAGTGATTCCTCATGCTCTGGCCAACATAAATATCACCCATCTAATTGAAAGATACTTAGGAGTATCTTTATCCCTACATCCAAATTTTACAAAGTAAATGGTTCCAAAAATAAAACAATTGCATTGTTGACCCATTTCTTTATTCATAGTGTACCCAAACTACCACCCACCACAGCCAACCATTTTTTTCTTGATAACATTAATTAAAATAGATACAGCTTTCCAACATGCCAATGTCTTCCTGCAAAAAAAGAGCATTTGGCAGATAACACACAAACCCACCGGATTATCTGATCTATATAAAACTTTAGCATACTATGTTCTGCTCAGCCACTAAGCTAGAAGGGTGTGCTTTGTGCGTAATATCAGTCATCACAATGCAAATAGCACAGTTCAGCTATGCTAATATGTGATGTCAACCTAAGGCATGCAGTTCCAGCTATGCGAACAGAGTAGCTGAACAAAATAAAAAAAGAGTCCTGTAGCACTTTAAAGACTAACAAAATAATTTATTATGTGATGAGCTTTCTTGGGATAGATCCACCTCTTCAGATCTGAAAATTCTGATAGAAGTAAACTTACGCAATGAGAATGTAAAAGAAAGATGAAAAAATGAAGTTAAAACTGATGAATCAGCTTACATAGGGCAGAAGGAGGGTGGTGACAGAAGGGAGAGAGGAGGAAAAATTACTTACTGCAAGCATCTGTTAAGTGAGTTGTATGTGATCACGACAAATACCAAAGGATGGAGAAACTGTACTTTGTAATGCATCACGTAATTGCTATTTTTTTTATTTTGTTTTGTTTTTGTTTTGTGAAGATACAGACTAACATGGCTACCCCTCTGTGACTAGAGTAGTTGACGTCAACATACCTTAGACTGAGTTGCTTCAGGATATCCACTGCAGGGGGTGGAGGAGTGGAACAATGGGGTAAATTCTTCTGTTAACTTCCCTTACACTTCTCATTCCAGAGGAGTACCAGGGTGGATGAGAGAGCAATTGGTAGTCACCTTAGGAGGTCTTTACTAGCCTGGGAGATAGATCATTGCAGCACTGTTCTCGAAGTAAGTGTCAGCCTTCCCTTTATGAATAATCTTACTGTGCTCAGAATTCTGGTTTAACTGTTTTCCCATGCCTAACTAGAAGAAATCATTAAGCTAAAGACTCTTTCTCTCTTTTGATAAAACAGTGAGAAGTCCTGTAGCAGCTTGTAGACCAGTGGTTCTTAACCTGGGACGCACGTACCCCCTGGTGGTGTGTAATGCCCATTCTGGGGGTGCAAGAGATGCCAGATTTTTTTAGAACTTAAATAACTGAAAACACAAATTAAACACAAGCACATAAGTACAACAACTTTGTTTTAATTAAACCTATGCATTTATTAACATTATACATCTTTTAATGACTACTGTAATATACAAACAATAAAATCTTAAAGTTTTAAAGCTAATTGTAATGAAATCATCTCACTACAAAATACAGTGTACCACCGTGTTGTGGGTTATTTCTTGATGCATGTGCGGATGATGATGTGGCAGTGCAGTGACTTTCTTTAAATTTAGTTAGCTGTTAACTGTTAGCGCATCGGTTACAGTTTACTTCCACAGCAAATCTCCGTAACAACTCTGGGGAGTTGCACATTTCTGAATGCCTACTGTATTGTTATTTGTGGTGAATAATAACACATAATTATTTTACATATATTTAATATGCATTGAAAAGTGTATTGCCCCCCCATCTATATTTTTGATTTTTGATGAGGAGTGTGAGAACACATCTTGAGAAACAAAGGGGTGCAGACTGCAGTAAAGGTTAAGAACCACAGTTATAAACTAACCAAATTTATGGAGCATAAGACCCACTTTGTCCTTGCCCACAAAAACTTATGCTCCAAAAATTCCGTTAGTCTGTAAGCTGCCACAGGATTTCTCGTTGTTTTTACAGATAAAGACTAACATCGCTACCCCTCTTTTCTCTTTTCTCCCCTCTTTTGGCCACTCAATACAGCTTAAGACAGGTGTCAGTAAACCAAAGGGTCTGGTTTTAAGTTGCCAAGTGACTACTGTACTTGCAAAAGGGAGTTCTCAGTGACTATATGGGGGATGGACAGAGCTCTTCTCAAATGCTGGCCAAACTGTAAGAGTTAAAAATGCACGACTGGTCCATGCCAGATGACCTGGGCTACAAAGCTGTTTTACAGTGGGTTAGGCACTTAAGGTCAGGCTATAGCATTGTAGCATCCTAATTCTGGGCTTCACCCAGAGCACAAATGTGTACACTGCAATTACACTTCCCCTTAGCTGGAGCATATGGGCCAGCTGCAAGAGCCTAACTGCCATGTAGCTATGACTCTCTAAATTACATAGCCGAGCCAGGTCCATACACTCTGTGAAAATTATGGGTATGTCCCATGGCACCTTGATGGTTCGATTTTCCATTTCTAACACATGAGATAGTATAGGTCGTACTGTGACAGCTGAACAGAAGGCATTATATCATAGAATCATAGAATGCTAGGAGTGTAAGGGACCTTGAGAGATCATCGAGTCCAGCCCCCTGCCCTAATGGCAGGACCAAGTACTGTCTAGACCATCCCTGACACACATTTATCTAACCTGTTCTTAAATATCTCCAGCGATGAAGATTCCACAACCTCCCTCGGCAATTTATCCCAGTGTTTGACCACCCTGACAGTTAGGAACTTTTTCCTAATGTCCAACCTAAACCTCACTTGCTGCAGTTTAAGCCCATTACTTCTTGTTCTATCCTCAGAGACCAAGAGAAACAAGTTTTCTCCCTCCTCCTTATGACTCCCTTTTCGATACCTGAAAACTGCTATCATGTCCCCGCCTTAATCTTCTTTTTTCCAAACCAAACAAGCCCATTTCTTTCAGCTTTTCTTCATAGGTCATGTTCTCTAGACCTTTGATCATTCTTGTTGCTCTTTTCTGGACCCTTTACAATTTCTCAACATCTTTCTTGAAATGCGTCACCCAGAACTGGACACAATACTCCAACCGAGGCCTAACCAGCGCAGAGTAGAGTGGAAGAATGACTTCTCATGTCTTGTTCACAACACACCTGTTAATGCATCCCAGAATCGGGTTTGCTTTTTTTGCCACAGCATCACACTGTTGACTCATATTTAACTTGTGGTCCACTATAACCCCTAGATCCCTTTCTGACATACTTCTTCCTAGACAGTCGCTTCCCATTCTGTATGTGTGAAACTGATTGTTCCTTCCTAAGTGGAGCACTTTGCATTTGTCTTTATTAAACTTCATCCTGTTTACTTCAGACCATTTCTCCAATTTGTCCAGATCATTTTGAATTTTGACCCTATCCTCCAAAACAGTTGCAACCCCTCCTAGCTTGGGATCATCTCTAAACTTAATAAGTGTACTGTCTATGCAATACAGACCCCTGTGGAACCCCACTTGTTATACCTTTCCAGCATGTGTGAGAACCATTAATAACTACTCTCTGGGTATGGTTATCCAGCCAGTTTTGCACCCACCTTATAGTAGCCCCATCTAAGTTATATTTGCCTAGTTTATTGATAAGAATATTGTACAGGACTGTATCAAATGCCTTACTAAAATCTAGGTATACCACATCCACTGCTTCTCCCTTATCCATAAGGCTCATTATCCTATCAAAGAAAGCTATCAGATTGGTTTGACATGATTTGATCTTTGCAAATCCATGCTGGCTGCTTGCTCTCAGCTTACCACCTTCCAAGTGTTCTGCAGATGATTACTTTAATTACTTGTTCCATTATCTTTCCTGGCACAGAAGTTATACTCACCAGTCTGTAGTTTCCTGCATTGTTCTTATTCCCCTTTTTATAGATGGGCCCTTAATAATGTCCCTTTGAAAAACTGCCAACTCTCCTCCGTTGTTTTTCCCCTCAGTCTTGCTTCCCATGGGACCCTACCTACCAGCTCTCTGAGTTTACCAAAATCTGCCTTCCTGAAATCCATTGTCTCTATTTTGCTGTTCTCCCTTCTACCCTTCCTTAAGATTGTGAACTCTATGATTTAATGATCACTTTCACCCAAGCTGCCTTCCACTTTCAGATTCTCAATTAGTTCCTCCCTATTTGTTAAAGTCAAATCTAGGACAGCTTCCCCCGGAAGGTTTTACAACATTCTGAAATAAAAAGTTGTCTCCAGTGCAGTCCAAGAACTTATTGGATAGTTTGTGTGTTACTGTGTTAGTTTTCCAACATATATCTGGATAGTTGAAGTTCCCCATCACCACCAAATCCTGAGACCTGGATGATTTGTTAGTTGTTTAAAAAAACCCTCATCCACTTCTTCCATCTGGGTAGGTGGCCTAGCAGGACATCACCCCTGTTTTTCACCCCTTTTAGCTTAGTCCAGAGACTGTCAACACATCCGTTTCCTGTGTCCATCTCCAGCTCAGTCCAAGTGTGTACATTTTTAATATGCAAGGTAACATCTCCTCTCTCTTTCTCCTGTCTGTCCTTCCTGAGCAAGCTGTACCCTTACATAACAACATTCCAATCATGTGTATTATCCCACCAAGTTTCTGTCATGCCAACCATGCCAACATGCCAACCATGTCATAGTTGTATTTATTAGCCCTTCCAGTTCTTCCTGCTTATTACCCACAGTTCTTGCATTTTTATATAGGCATCTAAGATATTGATTTGATCTTGCCTAGCAGTTTTGCCCTGACCCCCCTTTTTCTCTGCTATTATAGCCCGTGCTCCCTCCCATTTCTGACCCATTTCCCGGGTCTCCATCTTCTCTACTCACCTGTGGGCTTTTCCCCCTGTCTCCATCAAACCTAGTTTAAAGCCCTCCTCACTAGGTTAGCCAGTCTGTGTCCAAATAGGATCTTAGACACAGACTATTTCCTAATATTTTCTCAGCACTAAGTCTGCCAAGTTTAATAAAGATTTTTCAAAGTCTTAGATTTTCAAGAAGTTACAAAAAGTTTTAATTGTGCAGTTTTCATTTAATCTGCTGTGTTAGGGTTAAGTAACTTAAAACCTGTGAAAATTCTGAATGTTCAGGGATGTTACTTTCCTGGGTTTGTTATACTGCCTCTGCTGCCTACTGGGAACTCAGCTTATCCCACCTCCTTCACAAGACTGAGGTCTTCAAACCACAATAGCAATTAGGATAAAAGTAAGTGATTTATCCATCAAGTCACAATTCCCTTGTGTCCAATTCTGTTCAGGTCAAGAAGGTCAGCATTAGCTTAGATTTAGTATTGTAAATTTAGTTGTCACTACATCAGACCCAAATTAAAGTATGATAGAACTATAGTACACCATTATTAATCAATCTTTCATGCAGATAAATTCTCAATTCACAAAATAGAATGACAGCAATGTTTAGTCAGCTAACATCATGAGAGCAGTGCTAGGCAGGGTCTCAATTTCCTGTGTTTAATATCCATGGTTTTAATTTATTTCCTAATAGATATAACAGGAAAAAAAGCTAACAACGTTCCAACAAATATGTCTTTCATGCATTCCCTCTGGCTCGAACCATATACAAATGACTTGATTCAGTAGACTGCAATAACTTGTGATAATTGCTTTTAGGCTTCTTAAAGGCACAACACACTATGGTGTTCTAGAGTATACTCCAAAATTAAGTGATTCATTTTACTACCCTCAGCATCACTTGTTCTCAAAGAGACACTACCAGGTAACTGATCAGGCTCATCCACTGCACTCACTTTTATGATTTCATGCCCCTATTTTATAACTTTCCCCTACCTGACCACTGATTATTCATAATTTAAAAATAACCATTTATGATTCCTTCCAGCACAGAAACTTACTTGCCAGCTGATGAAAATACATTCATCTGCTCAGTGACAAATAGTCCTTATTTCTGGACAGTACTGGGTACTTCAGGTTAATGGCCTGGTTCTGTCCCTTTGCATATGTACACAGACAACAGAGACACACACAAAGAGAAATCCATTAGTTCCCAGCTGCCTACCTTTAGTGCAAGAGGCAGATGGTGGGGGGTTACATTATCAGAAGTTTTGTATTTTTGTCAGCTCCTCTATTTTTCTTTGGATTGGGGTGGGATGGGTTGTAATAATGAAGATGTGTGTGTAAGCAGAAAAGACCAACAAAGCACTGTCTGGGGCAGTCTTATGCAGAGCACAGGCTCTAGTGTGGAGTCCAACACCTGAGAACTAGAGGGAAAACTCCATGGCTACAGGTCACTACATTATATATATATATATATATATATATATATTTATATTTATATATATATGATTTTTTTATTCCTGTACCTCTTAGTTTAAAAAGGGAACATGCAAAAAATGTAAACAGCGCAACAAAGATGGAATGCCTATTTGTCAGAATGAAACATTATTAAAAATGCTCTTAGAAGGCAGTAACTTGTAAAATGGTCATATGGATCTGGATAGCTCTGAAGAATCTGGGTCAACAGGTTAGTAAATTGCATCGTTCTTATGGATTGCCTACCATGACCTAGCATTAGGGATGTAACAGAGTATCCAGTTACACGACTAACCAATAAGCATACTGATCACTTGCAGCCACCCACCAAGTAAATGGAGGCTGAGCCAGACACTCCCTACCTCTGTTTACATGGGAACCAGGCAGTTTCCCTGGTTCGTGCTCTGTATTCAAAAGGCTGAGGCAGTATCCAGGCTGGCTCAACTTCTGTTCCTGCTGTGGGGACTAGGCTCTCTCCCCTCCCCTGCCACTCTGCATTTAAAATTTAAATGAAGATTAGTAGGTGTGGGGAGGTGGGGGGATTAGCCAAGTAACCGAAAGAAATTTTGGCGGTTACTTGATCATCAGATTGATTACTCTTTAATATCTCCACCTTGAATGGAAGCAAATAATTTTAAAAGTTTTACGGGAGTGTTGTGGTGGATTACTTAAGAATTTAAAAATGTTTGTATTCAAAACAAAATTTGCACGTTAATTGTAGAAGTATTTATTAATGACATTTGTACTATTACAATTGGATTTCTGAAATCAATTTTATTAGTCAATATCAAAACACTCTAAGCAAAGATTTCCTATTTAAAATGGTTTTATTAATTATTGGGAAAATTTAATATTTAAAAAGGTTTTCCTCCAAGATGTTTGGTGTGTTGCTAGACATAAGGATTTAAATAGATTAAAATAATCCATGTGGTTTATTAACTATTACTCCTAAAAATCTGGGTTTAGCATAAATTATAAAATGTAAAAATGGCTCAAACAACTATAGTAGGAGGAATATTTCATTTACACAGAATAGTGATTCAGACAGAGTAACTATTTTACCAGTTCGTTTCAGGGTCCAATTTAGATATAAATTAGCATGAATGTCTACCATATGCAGTTTCTTTACAATCATCTCCTGATACCACCATCAGTGCTGCAACTAACATACATCACACAGTACATTGCCTATATTTTTAAAAAGGATTTACTTCATCATTGTGTAAAACCATAGAGCAGATCATAACCAGGACCAGCTAAATGCAACTGATAACACAACAGCTTGTCTCACTTAGGTAATAAATTCTCTGTTTCATTTTGCTCAGAACAAACATTTTAGTTCAATCATTTAGTTCATAATGACATAGTTCAATCATTATGACCAGACTACACTCAGCCTGGCAGAACAGACGTTGTTAGAAGGGTGATGCATATGGTGTATGAGAAGAAAACTGAACAGAGAGTCCCCACCCCCCACCCACACACACCAAAAAAAAAAAATACACTGGCAAGAAAGTTCTTAATCTGAGTCTTGATGAATGGAGCAATTCACACAATTATTTTGTGATGTGTGTTTTTGTCTGGCAATAGAAGACAGACAACCCCATGTTGCAGAAACAAATGACTCATCTCGAAATGTCCAGACAGCACAATACCAAAGAAGAAGCAGTAAAATATTTGGCCATATGAACAAAACATGAAGTATCTGGCATTGTCTCAGACAATGCCCCAAATGTAGGAAAGGTAAAAAGAATTCTAGAAGATGAGAGTGAAGAATGCAATGCTCATTCAATGCATCTTTTACCCAGGAAGTGAAGAGAACAACTCCAGGAATTAAGACAAATTGTTGAAACTGAAAAATACATCCACCACCATCACTTTACTCCATGTTCACTGAAAAGAGAAGGTGGAACTTAACTCCCACAATGTATGACAAAATGCATTTTAGCTGGTTTGTTGACAAATTGTGACAAATACTGCTACAGAAGAAACTACATGATCACAGCCAAAGAAGTCACTGAGCTAAAGTAAAATGTAGAAAATATGCTGAATCTACTGAAACCTATTTCTACACGTTTGGGCAAATTGCACAAAGATTGATGCTATTGACATTTGGAAACAAATTCAAGAGAAACTGAAGAAAGAAACACCTGACAACAGAGTTGGCAGGCAGTAAAGCAGGTAGATCAAGTACTTACTCTACCTCATTTTTGGCGAATATTCTTCAGCAAAAGAACCACGGTAAATGTTTAACTACTCAAAAAGCTGCTGAAGCTAGAATATGGACAACTAATAATCATCCATCATTCATGACAACCATAATAAGTTTGACGGCTACAGATAACCACTGAAGCAATACCATGCCTGGTGGTGAATTTTTTTTTTTAAAGTCGCATCACTGAACTATGGGAGGCTGCCTGCTAAGCACGTGGAACCTGAGATTGTTCAAGTGCTAAACCACCTTTTAAGAGCTACCACTTCTTTTGCAGGCACACAATCTTTTGCTTCCTTTAGGAAAAAAAAAGACTCCATACAAAGTTGAGAAATCAACCAGGAGCTGAAAAAGTAGGGGAAAATAACGCCCCCCACAACTTCTGGCGAAGGATTAAAAATGAGGGAGGGGAGGAAAGAAAGAGGAAGTGGAGGAGCACTAATAGTTTGAAAAATTAAATAACACACTAAACGACAGCAGATTACTGTGTCATTGTCAAGAGGTTTTGGCAAGTCGGAATTTAAGCTCCAATCACTTTCACTTTGATTTTTTTTCCCAAGCCTACCTGAAATAATCAATTTAATTCACTGATTTCACTTAATACTTGAAGAAATCATTTAATTATAAATGTGAAGCATTTTGATAACAGACGTATGCATTGAAATAAGTAAGGTTGTTTTATTTAATAAAAGAAATGTTATACGCTGTTTGGGGCCCTTAATTAAATTCCAGTTACCATCATAATGCAGTTTGAAACAAATCATAAGCAAACACTTAATTATCTAGTAAATAAGCAATACATGATTCAATCTTTTCTAACAATTGAGAATGTGACAATACTAAGCTACCATAATTACTTAAAATGAATGATATATCAAATTTAGTGTGAAGGTTCTACTTAGTTGCAAAATGAAAATGTTTTAATAGTTAATGTCAACCAATGAGAATGCATGTTTCTGTAGAACATGCATGGAGAATGCAAATGGAAAAAGTAGATTAAATCAAATTCTTTAAACTGAGACCGGTGGTTTAAGATCACCTTCATTTTAATCAATCCACCTGATCCTAGTGATCAAAATAGAAAGGAACATAAACACTGCCAAACTAAATGCAAAAATGTAATAAGAAAAGCTAAAAAAGATTTTGAGGAACAGTTAGGTAAAATGTTTTTTAAGTACATTAGAAGCAGGAAGCTTGATAAAAAAGACTCTGCACTTGTTCAATTTCCTCACATTTATTTTGTCCCAATCCTCCAACGTGTTTAGGTCACTCTGGACCCTATCCCTACCCTCCAGTGTATCTACGTGACCCCCTAGCTTAGTGTCATCTGCCAGTTTGCTGAGAGTGCAAACCATCCCCTCATCCAGGTCATTAATAAAGATGTTGAACAGTACTGGCCCTAGAAATGGTCCTTGGGGTACTCCACTTAAAACTGACTGCCAACCAGACATTGAGCCATTGAGCACTACCTGTTGGGCCCCTCATTCAAGCCAGCTTTTGATCCATCTTACAGTCTATGTATCCAATCCGTACTTCCTTAACGTATGGGCAAGAATGTTGTGGGAGACTGTATCAAAAGCTTTGCTAAAGTCATGGCATATCACATCAATTGACTTCCCCATGTCCACAGAGCCAGTTACTTCGTCATAGAAGCTAATCAGTTTGGTCAGGAATGAAGTACCCTTGGTGGATCCATGTTGACTGCTCTTGATCACTTTCCCCTCTTCCAAGTGCTCCAAAATGGATTCCCTGAGGATACCCTCCATGATTTTTCCAGGGACTGAGATAAGGCTGACTGGTCTACAGTTCACTGGATTGTCCTTCTTTCCATTTTTAAATACTGGTACTGCCTTTTTCCAATCATCTGGGACCTCTCCTGGTCTCCAGGAGTTTTCAAAGATAATAGCCTAAGGCTCTGCAATGACATCTGCCAATTCCCTCAGGACCCTTGCATGCATCAAACCCTGACCCATGGATTGGTGTGCATCTAGCTTGCCTAAATAGCTCTTAACCCATTCTTTCCCCACCAAGGGCTGCCCAGCTCCTTCCCACACTGCATGGCCTAGTGCCGTAGTCATGGAGCTGACCTTATCCATGAAGACTGAGGCAAAAATAGCACTGAGTGCTTCTACTTTACTCCAGAGACTTGACTGTTTGCTCTGCCTGTGGGCTACCAAGCTAAGTGCAACCCCCTAGCAAATGTCCACTCTTTCCCCTAAGTGGCTGCTCTCCTTTTCCTGACATAGCCTAGTCCCCTAATCCTGGCTGGGTCCCTGGAGCTGGGGCTGCTGGTGGGGCTCCCAGGGTTTCCCCAGGTGCAGTTGGGTTGCTGGGGCTGGAGCTGCTGGCGAGGTTGTGCACCCTGGCTAGCTCCAAGCCCTGGGATTCCTAGGGTTCCCCCAGCCATGGCCAGGTCCCCGAGGCTGGAGCTGCTGGCAGAGTTCCACATCCCAGCCAGCCCCCAGAATTGGGTCTGTCAGGGCTCCCTGGCCCCAGCCGAGACCTTGGGGCTGGAGCTGCCAGCAGGGCTCTGTGGCTCAGCTAGTTCCCACCCCCAGGGCTGCAAACAGATTTGATGGGGCTGCATGTGGCCCGCAGGCCACATGGTTGATATGCTTGCCCTACTCCAGCAGGGATAACTGAAGCCACCAGGATCCCTTTTTGACTGGGTGCTCTGGTTGAAAACCAGATACCTGGTCACCCTATCCTAAAACCCTATGAATAACCAAAAGAAGCACTGCATTCTTGAAATGCATCTATTACAGTCACACGCACATCATGATATACGTGGCTTGCCTAGTCCCATGACAGGAAAGGTTGTACCTCCCTCAGCCATCAACCACAGGACCCAAGTGAGCCCGAATGAGGGGATTTACTGGATGAGTAGAGGTCAGGCCTCTTGGCTGCCCTGGAGAAGGGGGCCACCAGCTCCTTGCCCCAGGTTGCCTGCAGGCTCCACTCTGGCTCCGTGCCACCAGGCGGTTGGCCAAGTCTCCCTGAAGGACTCCCAGCCACAGGGTTGCCAGTAGGGTCCATACCCCAGATGGTTTCCCCTGCCTTATTGGGCTCTCTGCTGCTATGGGGCTGCTGGTGGGGATGTGCCATAGCAGGCTCACTGTCTGGTTCCCCAGTGGTGGGGCTGTGGGTCTCTCCTCTCTGTCCTTGCCCCCTGCTGCCAGCAGGATCCATGCCCTAGCCAGGTTCTCTGGCTATCTCTCTGCCACTGTGGAGCTCCCTCCATCCTGACAGCATTCCCTACTACCACGAGGATGCTGGTGGACCCATGCTCTAGGCACGCTCCCCAACCAGCTCCCCATTACAGGGCTGTGGGGCTACCTTGGCATGATCTCCCTGCCATGGGGCTGCTGGTGGGCCTCCATGCCCAAGCAAGGGTCCCCACTGTGGGGCGATGGGGTTCCCTTGGCCCAAGCTCCCTGATCTAGTATGGCTCCTGGCAGGACTCCAAAACATGGCTGTTTTCCCTCCAGTGGGGCTCCCTGAGCCAGCTCCCCACTGTAAATCTGTCCTTGGGGCTCCCCAGAGTGGGCTGCCAGCAGGTCTCCCTGCCACCTGCAGGGCTCTGCTGTAGCCACACAGCTGGAGCGCTTTCTCTCCAAGAACCCTCCAATCCGGCAACATCTGTGGTCCTGGATAGATCAGAGATGTTGTCAGATGAGATGGTTTCAGCCCGTACTGTATAGCTACTTTGAACATCAGAAAGAACAAATTAATAAATCTGAGAAAACAATACAGGGCTTCAATCTGCTACGAGATCATTTTAGTTCATATTATTACAGAACACTAATATGTAACAAGAGACCAAAAATAAATTGTTAAGTATCAGCTGCGATGTTGACACAACAAAAAATTGTGTTCATCCTGTGCCAGTAAGTATGTTGGATTTGTTTAACTTTGTAAGTATTACTTGCATCACTTCTGAGCTCATCTGACTTCTCGGCAACATTTAGGGGATTTCTTATGGAAGTAAGAGACAGATGTCAAGTTTGTTACAATCTGTGCAAAACAGCTGTTCTTGAATATAGCCCCAGTTGTTTGTTAGAACCACTGGGAGAAACAATGAATAACTACAAGTGAAGGGCAAGATTTGTCTGTAGGGCCATCATTCCACTATTATGGCTAGAATTCACCATCTGTTTTAACACCTAAACAGTTTTTTGTTGTTTGTTGATTATCAGGTTAATGTTTTCTTGACCTGGGACATTTAAGTATGCCTCCAGCATTACAAGCTCTTGCACTAAATACAACAGGGAACTCTATCACCTTATTTCAAGAGTCTTATATGCACAAACTAATGCTAAGCAGGAATATCAATCATTTACCAGCAAACACACACAAAAGAATATTAACAATGAGATGCACAGGGATTTTAGCTGTGCAAATCTCATTAATAGGATTCACATAAATAAATTGCCCAAGTTCTGGCTTAAAAGTGGATGTCAGTGAGTAATTTAGAAAACTTTACAGGTTCTTTTGAGTGACTAACAATTGTACCACTTTAATGATAACTTTTTTAGAGATTACGTACATATGAAGTGTAGAGTCTCAGAACAATTCATCTGCCTGGCGTTCTTTCTATGCCAACATGTTGCAAGTTAAAAATCAATCTTCAAGAGCATGAATGGGCAAACTTTTTGGCCTGAGGGACACATCCAGATTCCAGAATTGTACAGTATGCCAGGCGGGGAAGGCTAAGTAAGGCTATCCCCAGACCATGGCCCCTATCTGAACCCCTACTCCCTGACCCTGGACCCTGCTCCCCCAGCCTATTGATGACAGTTCCCTCTAAAAGAGGTGAAAATTCAGGTTGTTCCAGCCTGAGCTTTCTCCATTTTTTCTGCTTAACTAGGGATGGGGGGGAGGGGGGTGCAGGGTGGAATTCAGGAGTTTTACAGTGGCTTGTAGCTTCTTGTGTTTTGAATGGTTTTGGGAGTCCACCCAGCCCTACCAATCAAATGTCTCAACCAATCAAAATGCAAGCATGACTTGGGTAATTTGACAATGGTGCAGCTAGCCTGTGATTGTGTGTTCTCTCCCCTGCCACCTGACTGTGTGTACTGGCGGCAAGTACATGACTTCAAAGGATCTGAAAAGTTCTATTTCCTGTGTTCAACTCCTGAGCCCAGGACTCCAGGCAGTGATGAAAGCTGCAGATGCACACAAGGGAGGCATCCGTCACATGACTGCCCATCACATGACTCCTCCCCATGCCACCCCTAGCCTGGGGCCATAGTTTGCACCCCTTTGATTTCGAGGCATCATATACTCTTCCCTTGTAGAAGCCAAGTTCATTGTTTGTTTGTCTTTTATTTTCAGGTAACCAGTTTGGAAACATATTCTCACAACTGACAGACATCTTAGATAACTGCCTTTGTGACCAAAAACAACAAATCCAGATGGGAGTATGCAAAATTCCCATTTAATTCAAATTACATTTAGATTTCTAAAATGAGCCATTCTGTACAGCTCACATACACAATTTAATACTAGCCAGCAAAAATTTCTATTCACTCCACCTCCCAGTACTAATGATGGTGGAAAGCGGAGAGGAGGGCATTAAACAGAGCTTAGACTACTTCTCATAAAGTATACCAAGAGCCTACACATGCAATCAGAGAAACAGATTATGAAGTATTGTATCCAAACAAACTCCCTTCTACCCAGCCTGATCAGCAAACAACAAAAGGACAAATAGTGAATTCTTCTCTCTGGCAAAACTGTTGAAATAAAGTTGTTGTTTGTTTTTGTTTTGTTTTTTGTTTTGCTTCTTGAAAATGAGTTAAAATGTCTTCTGTACAGACTCTGAAAGCTCTTTCATCAGTATTAACTCCTTCACCACACCATCTAAGCAACACAAGTTCTTGTCCTATACATAGAAGTAAAATGTCCCAGTCATTGGATTCCCTTTACTTTACTTTTTTATTTCCACAAGAAAACAGCAGGAGAGAAATTATAACTGGTATTCCTTCATAATACATATGGTGGACTCATTATAATGGTGCGTATACATATACAGACACCCACACACACCATTATAATTGGTATATGATTAGGGAAAAATAAGTCCTTTAATCTCAAATAAAAAACGTTTAGTATGGAGTAAATGGTAATAGCCATGTACTAGTACTTTTTAAACTATATGCTCACCAAATTCAAATTTCAAAAAGTTTTAAAAAGTCAGTCCACAAATAATCCCAGTCACTTCGGCTAGCCATAGGGTGAATTCAAGCCCACACTTCGGCCTTTGCTGAATCACAACCCTAGGAGAGAATGTAGGAATCTTGGCTTGAAAAATGCCTTCTACATATGTCTACCACGTCCAATCCAACACTGTCAGCTCCCCCTGCATGCTCCAAGCCACCGCGCACCAGATGGACAGGAAGCATGGTCCCAACACCCCCATCTCAGGTAGCAGCATGATGTGGGCCCGGTCACAGAGTCCCCAGGCCTGCATGACCCATGCCTCTCCACCTTGGAAGAATGCTGGGAGGGGAACTGGAAACAGACAGGAAGGGGCCCGAGGGCAGAAAATGATCAGGGAGACACAGTCTCTCCTATCCTCTGGTTCCCCCATCAGTTCAATGAGTAGACAACTCCCTTTTTCAGCCCTTTAAATCTCACACAAGGGAAATGTGTTGGGTCCCAGTAACAAACTAGGGACAAACTGTGTCCAGGTAGGTGACTGACAGCAGGCCTTCTCCAGGTGGAAACAATTTTAAGGAAGGAATCATGATAGAGTTATTTCCAGAAAGTTAATAAGGTTTGAGCCTAATCAAATCACATTCCTGATATCTCAGTTTTTTCATACACATCCAGGACAAAAAAATTAAAAATAATGAGAGTGAAGTGGTAAAGTTGCCTCCCCACCGAACCTGAGAATATAAATACAACAGCCAAGCAAGAAGCCAGGGCAGCATATATTACATTATGATGCTTTCTGCAACTTTTAAGAAAATTTTCTAAAAAGCGTAAAAAGTGGGGGGGGGAGTTATTTCATTGTTTTAAATTAAAACCACATCCTATTCAGACAGCTTCACAATTTTTTGCTGGGCATACTGCATGCTATACACATATATATGCACAGAACTCCCTTATTTGCCTTTTACTTGCAACTTCACCAATACAAAACAATGAAAACACACTTATAAATGTGCACTTAAAATGTTAAGATTCACAAGATGATATATGATGTTCATAGGATGGTATTAATAATTTTGTTTCAAAGTGTTACCTCACATAAAATATTATAACATGGCATGATATATCAGTCCACACTCCTGTTCGAACAGCTACATTTTGAAAGAGCTGTTTTTTCATCTAGCAATTTTTCCTTATGTAAAGTACCTTCCTCATTACATTCTGACAAACCAGATTGCTTTTAGGTTTCATTAGAAAATAAAATTGGTTGGCTACACTGTACTTTTATAAGTACTTTATGTTGAATTTTCATATATCTTTTTCAATAAATATTAAAAAGTGGATAAAGTAGAGGCAATATTTTGGAATGGAATTAATTGTTTCCTCTATGATTTACTTTTCTATTCTACTCTATACATGTTTGTGTGCCACCCTCCTCCCCTAGAATCTGCATACCTTTCAGCAGCACATAAATCAACATGAATAAAATCTGTCACCTGTGATTTGTTGTTTTCTCTCTCATTTCCCTAGAGAGAGATTCATGTGTTGTGTAGTGTTCCTCTCTCGCTCACACTCCTCTCCCTGCAAATTTACACCTTCCTGTGTTTCTGGAAGAGAAGTCAGATCTATGCCCAAACAGCCTGAAGGAAATCATATACGACAGATTGCAACTGTCATATCTTATCATCTCTTTTTTTTCTCATCAAAGGCTGTGTCTACACTAGCCCAAAACTTCGAAATGGCCATGCAAATGACCATTTCAAAGTTTACTAGTGAAGCGCTGAAATATATATTCAGTGCTTCATTAGAATGCCAGCAGCTGCAGCACTTCTAAATTGCCGGGGCTCGCCACCACACAGCTCATCCAGACGGGGTTCCTTTTCGAAAAGACCCCAGCAATTTCAAAATCTCCTTATTCCTATGAGCAGATAGGAATAAGGGGATTTCGAAGTTGCTGGGGTCCTTTCGGAAAGAAGCCCCATCTAGCGAGCTGCAAAATGGTGAGCCGCAGCAATCTCGAAGTGCGGCAGTCCCCCGCATGCTAATGAGGCGCTGAATATGTATTTCAGATGTTCATTAGTAAACTTTGAAATGGCCATTTGCAGGGCCATTTCAAAGTTTTGGGCTCGTGTAGACATAGCCAAAGTGACAATAAAGATTGTCTAAACTCATAGGCTAAAAGAAGTTCCTGAAATACAGTCTAAGAAAAGAAAGTTTGGAGTTGTGTATAGCTTAATTTGAAGCAAAATGAAGATGTCTGTTGAGCTGTATCAATAATAAAACATTCACATACGATATTTGGGTACATTAGTTAAGCCAGAGGAGAAAGAAGTATGTATTAGCCTGAGGACCAGTTTTAAAACATTAAAAATTATAACATCTGGGAATCAGCCTGCCTATCAAAATCTCACCTGCTTACTTCAGTGAGTCCTCTCCGTCCTCACTCACCTACTTTTTATTCACTAGCCCAGCAGAGCAAAGACAATTATTCATCTAAAATGGTCCATTTTTTAGCTCACTTATTACAGAATTAATAAACATACTGCTTCAAAAACAAATTCAGATGAATTTCATGCCTCCACTTGGTAGATTTGCATCTGCGTACACCAAGATTGAATTTACCCAAACAGTTAAATTCTGGGGTTCGGTTTGAAAGATATAAAAAAACTATTATTTTAATTATGCTACAGCAGAAAAAGCAATCCATCCTTCTTTCAGGCACCAGCTGATATGCAGGAGAGAGAAAGGAATTTTTCTTCCTCCATGTTAACAAAGGGGTTCACCTTTTCTGAAACATCAAACATAGGTCATTTCTAGGAGCCAGGACACTGGACTCGACTAACCAGTAGTCTGACCTGGTATGACACACTTTTGCATGTAAATGACACTCATGAGGAGCTCAGCCTTGTGTGCAGTTTTCCAGCATTTTATACCTTTCACGTGTAGGTCCTTAAGAAAGAAACTGGGATTCTTTGCATGATGTGTTTGAGCAATAATGGCAATGACTACACACTCAAGGCATATTACAATACTTGACCAACAGCTTTGCTTTTTTACTTAGTATGGAGCCAAATGGCAGGCTGACCAACAATACCGACATTTTAGGAAAATGAAGGCATATTTATCTATGACATTCCCTTCCTATTGGATAAAGTGACAGCATCAGTTGTGGTGGGGGTGACATATGGAACAACATTCATGTCACATTCCTCACTGGTACCTGGTCCAAGCCAGGGAAGCTAGCAATCCAACCAGGAGAACACTGTGTAAATGCTAAACGAGTGCACTGTCAGAACTGATGCAAATTTTCATTGTCTTCTACCTTTCTGTAATTAAGTGCCATAAATGAAAAGGATTCTATATTGAAATATGGACAACTTCATAAAACATCTAAAAATGCATTCAAATGATGAAACTGGCACTAAGGCACCTACTATTAATTAAGCAATTCATACATTTCATATTTCAATGCATTTTTGTGCTGGAAGAACAATATCTTTTAATGTACTTTGTCCAAATCAAATGAAAGTGGTTAACTTTAGTAAGCTATATGTATGTTAATAGCTGTTAAAACATACTAATGCAGCCAACTGACACTTAAAACAATGCCTATTTAGGCCTACAATCTGTTTCTATAGCTCATTATTTGCACAAAATAAAAAAAAAAAGTGCATTTCCCATGAATCCTTGTAGAAATTGGAAAGGAATCCCAGCAGGGATCTCTCGGTCTTGCTTACTCATATTATGTAGTTTCGTACTTTCATAGATTTATTTAAACCACTCATTTGATTAGGAAAGAAACATAATACAGTATCTTAAAGATTAACATTTCTCCCCCTAGATTTAACATTTCCCCCACTAGATGGAGATCCATACTTCCTTATACAGAGTTGATACATTTTTTTTAAATGTCCATTTATAATTAGTAGTTTTACTTCTGTATAAATGTGGCCTGGAGACACTCGTAACTATACGTGCAGCCTATCTATCAATACAATTTCAAGATAAATTAAAATAAATGCTGAAGCATGTCCTCCCAGCTGCTGCTGCTTCTATTCTCTGAGATTTGTATTAATATAGTGCAGTTATGAATAGATGCTAGTGACTAAGAATATTGGTATTTTGTATGAGCTGTAAGATGCTTTATCCAAGTGCACACTGTTTAAAATATTATAATTAAGAAATAATTATAATGAAGTGAGGGACTTCATTGTAAATGGCAAAGGAGATACGACTATATCCAACAGAATTAAAACCCAAATATTCTTTAGTATTAAACTGGAACCAGGCACTTTTCTACATTAGAATTTGCAGAATTTTCCTGAGTTGTTGATAGCTAAGTTTATTTAGTCCATCCCTCAAAGAAATGGATTTTATGAATTTTGCTGTTTCCAAGTCACAAAAGTATTCTTTTGACAAAGCAAACAATATACAGTAAACCCTCGAAACACGTGACTTTCAGTTGCGCTCAACACTCACTAACATGAGTTAAGCACAACTCAAAATCCTGCTCCCTCCAGCCACATGTGGCCCCGATTCAAACCCCTCATGGCCTGGCTCATCACCCACGCACAACTCCGGCTCAACCCTCCTGCCCTAGTTTAACTCCTGCCCTCAAGGAAGCAGCAGGAGCACCTAGAGCTCCTTTTCAAAGGTAAGTCCTGGGGTTGGGGGGGGGCAGTTGGGGAGGTGTGCGGCTCCAGCTCAACCCCTCCCCAACCCACTCATGGCTCCAGCTCAACCACCACCCCCCGTGTGTGGCCCAGGCTCACAGCCCCCACAGCTTGAAACCACCCCAGGCTTAACTCTCCTGCCCCCTCCCATGGCCCCAACCCACTACCAGGCTTAACCCTCCCCAACTGCCCCCCCAACTCCAGGGCTTACCTTTCAAAAGGAGCTCCAGGTGCTCCTGCTGCTTCCCCAGCTGCAGAACCTGAGCTCTACCATTGGAAAATGCCGCTCAACTGACTTATGTGAAATTCAAGGTATGCAAGGGTGCATGGGAACGCAACCCTCACATAACTCAAGGGACTACTGTACACAATTTTCAACAATCTGTGGACTACAAATGTGAACACTGTTCTGTCCGAAGACTCAGTCAATATTTCAGAACACGGTAGTGATTTTAATGAGCAAGTAGGATGAGGAAAGTGGCATTAAAGCTCTTGTGCCTAAGAGTATCCGTATTGGGTAAAACCAATGGTATACCTAGCACAGTATGGATATTCTACTTACCTGTCTTCTGATAGTGGCCTGAACATAATGCAGTTTGCTTCCTTGTATTGCCTCTCCCCACTAAAATAAATCTGCTATTTGATGTAATCCAATGTCTTCCAAAGCAAGGGCATTTGTCAACAGATTCATCTAGGGTTACCATACTGAAAAAAGAAGACACCCCTGCAAGGGAGTATATCTGTATCATTATCTACCAACTCATACTGTAGTTATGTACTATAGTATATATAACACATCAATACAACATGAGTCGGTAGATACTAATATACTCCCTCTCAGGGGCATCCTCCTTTTGAAAGGTCAAATATAGTACCCCTGGATGCATCTTACATCTAATTCACTCAGGTATGTACAGCATTTAGAAAAAGAAACTAGAAAATAGAGATGTTAAGTTAAGCTAGAGCACTTAGCATTAGGGTGAAATTCTAGCCCCACTCAAGCGAATGGCCGAACTTCCAGAGTACAGTTACATTACAGTGTTCTGTTGGAACAGATTTCCTGACAAAACTTCTGTCAACAGGGTACAGACATACACGAAAGCAAATTGAGAGAGCACTCCGCTCTGTCTACAGAGCCGCTGGACTGTCTGGCTGCTCTCTCAACAAAACAAGCACCTGGAATCACAGCAGACGGAGCTGCCCATAGTTGTGGATGCCCTGTCCATTGACAAAAGGCCCCCCAGAGCATCCACACAGCTTTTTTTTTTGTTGACACAATCTGTCAACAGCAGTGTTACACCTCAAAGCTTTGACGCAGAATACTGCTGGCAGAAGTGCTGCCTTTTGTCAAGATAAGTGTTGAGAAATCCCATTTTGGCTGTGCATGCTGCACAAGCTTCGTTGACAAAACTGGGGTTTTTCAGGAAAAATTTGCTAGTGTAACCATAGCCATATTAAGTTAACTGAGTTGGACTCTAATTTCCTACCAAACCAATTACTTCTAAGACTGTTGCAATATGGTGCAGATATAACAATTAACTTAAGCTGACAGTTTAAATCAACATGTAATTCTCCTTGCAGCCCATATGGGCAATGGACAAATAATGACAAGTAAGCTAACACTAACTCAAGCCTTCCCAAAGGTTGCTCTGTTGCAAATCAACCAGAACCACTTCATTTTAATAAAATAACGTTGTTATTTGAGCTATTGAGGAGTTAAGGAGTTAAGTGGAGAAGGAGAAGTGCAAGAGATAAGGAAAAGGTATGAGACACGAGGATAGGGGAAGGACATTTTAAATTTATGAAACAGAGACAACAATGCAGTCATGCTTGGACTCAATGATATGACATGGTATCCAGAGAAAAAAGCAAATACTCCATTGTATGGAAGAGAATCCCTCCCTCATCGCATCTGCTTTGTAAGTACCAAGTAAAGCAAAGATTCTTGGATTCTTAAACTGGATAGTTGTAAGACCATCTGCAAATGACTTTACGTATAAGACCACTGAGGCACTATTTCAATTAAGTGAGTGTAATACTTGCTTTTTCACCAAAAGGGTTTATTGAAGCATATTTGTAAAGCACTCTGGAAGCTCCCCAAGAGATGGACACTAAGGCTATCTGTAGACTAAAGGGTTTTGTCAGCAAAACCCCTGGAGCATCCAGATTCCCAAGGGCATTTTGTCGACAGTAAGTTTCCTACCAGAATGCAGCACTTTTGTCACCAGCTGTATGCTGCTCATCATGAGGAAGAAAACCTCTCTCAACAGAGATCTGTCGACAAAAAGCTGGTTTGGATAAGCTGGAGGGCCTTCTGTTGACAGAAGGGGCCTCCAGGACACCGGGCAACTCTGTCTGCTGTGCTTGCAGTTGGTTGTTTTGCCAATAGAGGGGCTGGGCAGTCCAGCCACTCTTGGTCAACAGAGCAGATCACTCTTTTGATCTGCCCTGAGGTCTGGATATGATCTGTTGACAGACGTTTTGTGAGAAGATATCTTCTGAGAAAAACTTCTTCCGACAAGCCCCTCTAGTCTAGACAGCCTAAAGGCATGATTGCTTGTGAGAAGCCAGGAAAGATTTGTGTTCTATGAATAGGCTAATATAATACCAAAGGTGAGATGGAAATTGGTAAGATACTGTATCTTAGTCTCATGTATTAATATAGTTGGAAATAAGTACACCCTTGAAGAATATTAGAACAACAAAACAAAATTTATCTATTAATTCATATTATTAGGTGCATTGTAGTTACATTTAGAGGTCTCACCCAAGACCAGGGACCCATTTCACTGTGCACTGTACCAACATACAGTCAGACAGTCCCTTCCTCAAAGAGTTTATTATAATTTAAATAGACAAGGAGTGCCAGAAAGTAAGCACTATTATCCTGCAAGACAGTGAAACAGGGAAGTCGTGGTAGAAATGGAAGCTGAAGGCATCTCATCTGTGTCTCAGCTGTATGACAGTACACCACACTCAGCCCATCGGTATCACGGCCAGACTCTCTGCTCCTTTCAAATGCTGTTTCACCTAATCACCCTCTATCACATCATATTGGCTCCCACATAGCACTAAGCAAATACATTTAAATTCAGTGTTCAGTTCTATTTATCTTACCCCATGGACTCCATTTCAAAGGCATAAGCTTTAAGCATTATTTGATAAGTTTCTACAAAATCCAAATTTTTCTCCCTCTCTTCCAGGCCATGAAAGGGATTGGAAAGTGTACTCATTTCACATCAAAACATTAAGTTCTGTCATACATGTTTAATTGACACTCACACATTCTGTACTCCAGAAAAGAAAAATCAAATGTACTTGCACTAATCCCCTTCAATGCCACTTTATGATCTATTGAATTGTAGGTGTCCCATTGTGGGGTACATTTTGTGGATTCTTCATACTTTCCAAACTGTTTCAGTGGATTTGTGATCAAAGTTTATCTCCTACCTTTGCATACATAATGGGGGCACTATTTTTTCACAAGAAGGTGATTTTACTTTTGTTTTGTTTTGCACAAGCATAGCAATTTCTTCATTTTTTCCATATCAGTTCAATTCTACTCTATTAATTTAAGTGTACCATTAATTAGTCCCAAACGCACCCAGTGGTAAAACTACCCTTTTCCCATATTACACATTCCTAATGCTTTATACCTTAAAAAAACAAAAAAACAAAAACAAAAAAACCAAAAAACCCCACCTGAAATCAGGGATTGGCTACTCTTCTACTTAGTTTTCAGAATCCTGAATTATTAGCTCATGAAGCTTTGAAAATACCTGACTGTACCTGATTTCTGACTGTCATCCCACCCAAATCTACTGATTTTACGTATTTCAATGGGAAATGAGAACAATTCAAACTTAACTTTTTCCAAAACAAAAAAAGCAGTCATGTAGCACTTTAAAGACTAACAAAATAATTTATTAGTTGGTGAGCTTTCATGGGACAGATCCACTTTTTCAGATCATAGCCATACCAGAACAGACTCAATATATAAAGCACAGAGGTCCATAAATTGTTATTAAGGTTGGCAAATCAGAAGAGTAGAAGGGTGATAGGAGGACAGTGTGGGGTGGGGAAGATAAGAGTTAGATAAAACAAACTATGTAAAAGATTCCTTATAACGGGCAAGGTAATTGCTGTCCCAGTTCAAACCATGTGTTAAAATGTGTCATATTTGAATACCAATGAGTGTTCTGAGCACCCCTTCTGTAGATGGATGTTAAAGTTCCTTTTCAGTAAAACACAGACTTTCAGGACAGTAACAGAATGGCCCACTCCATGAAAGTGCTGGCTGACAGGTTTGTGTTTGAAGTTTTATGATGTCTGTTTTGTGTCCACTCATTCTTGGTCAAAGAGTGTTTGCAGTCTGTCCTATATACACAGTGTGTGGCCATTGTTGGCACATGATGACATATATGATGTTAGTTGAGGAACGGGAGAATGTGCCCATCACAGAATCACAGGCACGCTCTCCCGTTCCACAACTAACATCGTATATGCCATCTTGTGCCAACAATGCCCACAGACAATGCATAGAGGACACACTGCAAACACTCTTTGACAAAGAATGAATGGACACAAAACAGACATAAAAAAACTCCAAACACAAACCTGTCAGCCAGCACTTTCATGGAGTGGGCCATTCTGTTACTGTCCTGAAAGTCTGTGTTTTACTGAAAAGGAACTCTAACAATCGTCTACAGAAGGAATGCTTGGAACTCTCATTTATATTCAAATTATACACACTAACATATGGTTTGAACTGGGACAGCAATTATCTGACCCGTTATAAGGACTCTTTTACATACTTTGTTTTATCTAATTCTTAACTTCCCCACCTTCTGCCTCCCCTGCTATCTTCTGATTTGCCAACCTTGATAATTTTTGGAACTCTGTGCTTTATATATTGAGTCTGTTCTGGTATGGCTATGATCTGAAGAAGTGGATCTGTCCCATGAAACTTCACCACCTAATTGATTATTTTGTTAGTCTTTACGGTGTTACATGACTGCTTTTTTTGTTTTGATAGAATACAGACAAACACAGCTCTCTCTCCATCACTATTTAACCTTTTCCAATCTATTTTCAAACTTCTACAGATTGACAGGCATGCTGGTACAATGTTTACAGTGGGAGTGCTGAGAGCTATTGAACCCAACTGAAAATCTGGTATTTAATGGAAACTATCCTGTGCCCCGAATTCCAGCACCTATACTCATTGCTAACATAGTGCGTATGTTGTTGATAATGTACTCTCACCATTGGCAAACTATACTGTAGACACATCATGAAAAACTTTAGCTAGAAAACAATGACAGTTTTCCTTATAGAGATATTAGGTAGATTTGCACCATTTTTATTGTTCTTGGGGAAATAAATGTTCATGTTTACTTTTAAAAAAAAAGTCCCCTACTGCTTATTTCTTGCTAATAGTTGCACAATTTGAGTCACTCTGTTACACCAGTTTCACAGGCTTGTAGTATAAAAGTTCTGTGATTTTACAAATTTTTATGGGGAAGGAGCATGATTGCAAGCAAAAAGATGCTTGAAGGTGAAGGAGATGAGCAAGCAAAACACTCTCTTCACAGAGAGACAGCGGGGATCAGTGATTAATAAGAAGTAGATATTTTGTGCCTTTAGGTGGTGTAGATTCTTAAAATGAAAAAAGAAGACTTTCATATCTAATTTAATGTTTGTACTATTGCCACTGGAACTCCACAAGGATGCAGTTCAACTGTTAGTGTTCAACAATGATCTCCTAAATATATACCACGAGTGTGAAGCCCCTAGAAAAGGAGAAGAGACATTCCATCTCTTGATCCTAAGTCTACATATTAATAATTCTAATATATTAAATAATATACTATATTAAGTTTTATTTCAATAATTAGGCAATTCTTTATCAGATGTTACTTCTGATATCATTACAAGGTTATTTACAACAGCATTTTAGTTCTAAAAACACACTATTGTTTTAAAGGTAAAAATCATTACATATTTCATGGACATTTTATAGATCCTTTGTACTGTTGACGAAGACAAGCTTTCAAATTTTATACAGGATGTAGTACCAATTAATACTTTTTTCACACATCCCCAGTTTATCTTCATTTTGAAGCTTATTTTCGTTGGTTAAATTGATTAAATACTATAACTATTATCATAGTTCACTCATTCATACACTTAATCACATTCAAGTATATTTTAGAACTTAACAGTATTATGGGTAGTGTAGTACTGTAGATATATTCTTTCAGTGTCCTTGTGATAAAGGCAAATGCAAATAACATAATTTAGATGCAGCCTATAACATGTTTTTTTCACTCCTGAAAGGCCAAAATCCATCTTGCATGTGTAATTTATGATCTTGGCTTTAATGAGGACTTTGACAGCTGATAGAAAAAGTATGACTGTTTTCTTTTCAACTACACCTAAACTCTGATTAAGAAACTGTGAAATGGAATGTTAACAGCTATTTTTGTTGTTCTGTGCTGCTCATTTTGTACAACCATTGTAAATAAGGTTTATTAAGTTTATGTAACCAAACATGTTATTAAAACTTGAAGCATACAGCATATATTAATTTCATTTTTGCTAGAGAGAAAGGTTAACTACTTCTGTGGTAAAAATATGACCTTTGAATTTCAGTTGAAAAGAAGAGCCTGTTATTCATGCAATCTGATTTCTCCCCCCTTTTGTAATATAAAATCTGTTTAATTATCTTTCCTGTTTGAATTAGTTTATTATGCCACATAGTGTAAAGCTCAATGATATGGATAAGTCGATCCTTATCACTATTGCCATTATGTCTTCTTTCCACAGGGTATTCTGTGTGCTAAAACACTGACTTATTTTTTTTAAATATTCCTTATTTTATATATATAAAGTAGTGCATATTTGCACTATATACTATGTATATATATATATATATATATACACCACCGGCTGAATTTTCAGATTAAGGCATATACATAAACATAGGTATTATTCATACACGTAATTTTTCACAGTTAGCTAGCTATTTGCATTCGTGGTTACCAATCTGTACGCACAATTATGCAATCCATGGAATCAAATTATGTGAGCAGTTGAGCATACCTAATTTAGAAAATCTGGCTCTAAGTATCAGCGAGCCATTCTGAAAAATGCATATCTTAAAGTTAATACAAATGCAAGCTACTTTTGAGCATTATGTTTACTGAGCTAATGACACCAGCATTCAGGATAAAAAGTTAAAACAAACAGCACTCTGTCATTCCTTTGCAATTTCATATGTCATATGAAAAAAGTAAATAAATAAATATATAAATAAATGTGTAAATGTAAGTATGGACTTTTTATAAGTTTACATAATGCTAGTTCTTCACCTTCCCATATTTTAGTTGTAAATTATTTAGGTGAATGTGTATTTTCTTCTTTAGTTTTCATACTAGTGGTAGTAGAATTTAATATTTTTCTTACTAGTATATTACACTTGTACTAATTTATGTTTTAATACAAACTCCAGGGTTTCAAAAACATTCTTAGTGTGAAGACAAACACAAAAAGTGATAAGGAAATACCCAGTGCTACATCTGCAGGCATCAACACCTTCTGATATACAATAAGCTCTTTCACATCCAGCAACCCCAGTTCCGAGAGGCTGCTAAACACTCAAATATTCTGGATACCAGGCAGTTATACCTAGCAATGCATACCGTGAAAGAAAAACAAAATTAGATATTAAGAAACAAACAAAGGTATGCAGAGTTCTTTATTTACCAACAACAGTAGTACTGTACTATGTAAATATATAGGCTACGTCTAGATTGCAGCAATTTTAAACAGTTGAAAACTTTCGTTTGTAGAGGCCCAAGTGCCAAGTAGGTTGCAAGAGCAATCCACTTTGTTGACAAGAGAGCAGCCAGACTGCCCGGTCGCTCTGTCTGTCGACAGAGGTACCCCTGGTACCTCCACACCAGCTTTCTGTCAACAGAAGCATTATGCTTCATAGGAAGTAGGATATAGCTATCAACAGAAGTGCTGTGTTCTGTCAAATTACTGTCAACAGACCACCTTGGAATCTGGATGCTCCCCGAGTTTTGTCAACAAAATGCTAGTTCTGTCAACAAACACTTCCAGTGTAGACATAGCTATACTATATTTGCTGTATTTATTTGTATTTACCTTCATTATACTGTACTTGTGGAAAATGTAACTAAAATTTACTTATGATTAAAATACCGAATATTTGAGAGTTCTAGATGCCTGGCAGGAAAAAGTGTACTCTAATGAGCTTCCACAAGAAAGCTGACATTCTTAGAACAGGTTATGCTCTTCCACCTGTGATTGCAGTTTAAAGTCAATGCAATTTGTGTCATTTGTTCGCCTCAGTGTACTCAACAGACACAACTTTGGCCTTCTATTTCTCAAAAGTTTGACCTGTGTGTATATTAAAATAAAAAAGGCAATAAATTTGTCAATGTAGTGAAAGTCTGAATCACCTCATTTAGACCGACGCAATTTTGTTTTGAATGACAAAGCTTTCACACCATTTTTTTTTGTCTCTGATACATGTACATGCCCAAGTGAATATGCTTACTTTAAGTTTGTGACAATAAGGCAATCTCTGTCTGGGGCGCTCAGCACAATAGGTGCTGACCTTACAGTCACCTTTACTCAAAAGGGTGTTGTTTCTGTCAGCAGCAAAAACAAAAACCAAGAAAAATACCTAAGATCCAGAGCTTCTCCACAGTTAAAACAGTTCCTCAAAATACCAAAATAAATATGCAGCAGCTCAAACTCATTTATACGTTAGCTACCCACAAAATATTAAACAGTTTGTCCCTGTCTTGCTAGCCTCAGTTCCATGGTCTCATTTTCTATATCTTTTGCATTGGAGCACTGTCCACTGTTGGAAGATAGGATATTGCTCTGACCCAGCATGTCGTTTGTTATGTTCTGTTTCTCACCTGTGAATCCTAACTACATTCAGGAAATTGTCCCATTGGGAACAACCCTCTGAGCTCTTCATTCACACTTGTAAGCTGTGTCTACACGTGCACGCTACTTCGAAGTAGCGGCACTAACTTCGACATAGCGCCCGTCGCGGCTACACGCGTCGGGCGCTATTTCGAAGTTAACTTCGACGTTAGGCGGCGAGACGTCGAAGTCGCTAACCTCATGAGGGGATCGGAATAGCGCCCCACTTCGACGTTCAACGTCGAAGTAGGGACCGTGTAGACGATCCGCGTCCCGCAATGTCGAAATTGCCGGGTCCTCCATGGTGGCCATCAGCTGGGGGGTTGAGAAATGCTCTCTCTCCAGCCCCTGCGGGGCTCTATGGTCACCGTGGGCAGCAGCCCTTAGCCCAGGGTTTCTGGCTGCTGCTGCAACAGCTGGGGATCCATGCTGCATGCACAGGGTCTGCAACCAGTTGTCGGCTCTGTGGATCTTGTGTTGTTTAGTGCAACTGTGTCTGGGAGGGGCCCTTTAAGGGAGCGGCTTGCTGTTGAGTCCACCCTGTGACCCTGTCTGCAGCTGTGCCTGGCACCCTTATTTCGATGTGTGCTACTTTGGCGTGTAGACGTACCCTCGCAGCGCCTATTTCGATGTGGTGCCGCGCAACGTCGAAGTTGAACATCGACGTTGCCAGCCCTGGAGGATGTGTAGACGTTATTCATCGAAATAGCCTATTTCGATGTTGCTACATCGAAATAAGCTATTTCGATGTTGGCTTCACGTGTAGACGTAGCCGTATACGTCTAGCAAAGAGAGAAATGGACAGTAGGTTACGTTGAACATCTAGAACTTCATTACACCCTGAGCATCAGTAATGTGGCTGACTTGCTTCCAGCCTGCCAGGCAAAGCCCTGAATTCATTGTTCTTCTGGTGTCAACTCAATAACAATCCCTCCAGGGACCAGGTATCCCCCATCTCCAGTTCCACTGATCATGATTCATCTTCCCTGTCTTACACTATTTATTTTTAACTGATGCCCAGAACCCCTATGCTATGTACTTGTGGATGCAGATTGCTAGCATACAGCCAAGTTGGAATCTTGTCTTTATCATGGAAAGAGTCAGCTCTAAAATCTTTGAGTTATTCAGGTCTCCTCACAAGGCAATCCTACTGGGAGTGACTGATCTCTGTCTTACTGTCAATTGCCTCTTAAGTCTTACAAGTTTTCTCTCTGTGAAGACTCCTCCCTCCCTCTTCTGTCCCCCACACCACCACCACCCCAGGACAGGTCTCCCAACAGTTCTCTGCCTCTCTACTCTGTGCACTTGGTGATGATCTCTCTCTCTAGGTTTTGTATCTGTGTGTGTGTAATAGCTTCACATAGCTATCTCACATGGCTTTGGTACCATTGAGTACATCATGATTCCTTGACTCCACTCATTCAACAGTATCTTTATTGATCCTCAGAGGAGTGCTCTCATTGAGGCTGATAGGCCCCTTGCTGACCTCTTGTATTCTAGTGCCCATTTTCCCTATTTGTTGGTCATCTCCTCTCAGTGGTCTTCTCATTTTTCTTCACACAGCGCACAGTCAACCTGGCTGTGAAGGCCAGGACTCTATTAGGGCTTAAAAAAGAGCTTGATAAATTTTTGCAGGTTAGGTCCATAAATGGCTATTAGCCAGGGATAAAGTATGGTGCCCTAGCCTTCAGAACAAGGGCAGGAGATGGATGGCAGGAGATAAATCACTTGATCATTGTCTTCTGTTCTCCTTCTCTGGGCACCTGGCATTGGCCACCGTCGGCAGATGGGATGCTGGGCTGGATGGACCTTTGGTCTGACCCAATATGGCCATTCTTATGTTCTTATGTTCATTGTTCTGACCACAACAAGTCTTCTTCCCTCATCAGCGCTTAGATTTTAGTCCTTCATTTCAACAGTGACTGAGCTCAAAACATTTTGGGACTCCTATATACTAAACATACTAGCAAAGAGTCTGAAGCAGAAGAAACAGCTTTTCTCAATAGTCTCTTGACTACTGTCACAGATGAGTCCACTTTAACGTTTCTCTTTGGGTTTGCTGAGAACGTGGTGTGGCAAATTAGGTCTGTTGTTGGTGAATAAACCATCTGGAATATTGTATTTCACAAAGCTAGCCTTCAGTTAGCTAGTCACCAACTTGCTTCTCATATAAGGCAGGGCATTGACATCCCAACAACAGTAATGATTTTCCTCAAATGAAAAATCCTGTTCCACCTTTCCTTGCAGCAGTTCTGTTAGTAATTGTCTTTCCACTGACAGCTGTCAAACAGCTGGTACTTATCTTACACTTCTATCATATGCAGAGTTTTGTATCCATCTCTAGACAGTAAACACACACTCAAGCCCACATCAAAGATGGGTCAATATGCAAGTGTGGGGCATGCAGTTTCTGCATGTTCTTACATAATTAGGCAGGAACAATGTTTCTCATATGACTCCATCCTGAATTCTTCAGATAATTTCCAAACTGAACTGATGATTCAGCTCCTCTGATTTTGTCTCCTGGTTACTTTACTAGCATTGTTGTTGGATGCTGTTTCCTCTAGCCGCTTTAATTTCCATTCATTCTAACACTAGGAAATTGATGGATTCATTATGTCCTGACACTGGCTACATAGGTCTTGCTCAGAGTATCAGCTAGCACCCTTAAACAACCTGGAAAATATGTGATGGCACTGGGTGCTCATCTATAGAGTTCTGCAAATCTGTGTATATCCACTTTATAACTCTGAAAAAAAAAGCAGTCAAGTATGGCTTCCTCTCTGTTACTTTATAACTCTGAGAATGTGCAAAAGAGCTACACCCAAGCCTTTCTCTTATGCTTCTCTGGAATGTCAGTGGATCTCATGGGCAGGGGCATCAATTATTTGTTTCAGTACGTCTAATGTTTGCCACTTAGACATCACAGGTTCCCACTCACCTTTATGACCTATGAGATAACAACTGCAGTCTGCTAATACAGTGAGGTGTAGAAAAATGATCTGATGAGCTGTACCTCTTTTACATCAGTTGAAGTAGACACTTCAGATTTCCTTGGTCTTGCTTGGACCTGCTTTCAGTTCTTCTGCTGTGAATATCTGTCCAACATATTATCTCACACTGACTTGAATTCTTTTCTGGGTTGAGTTTTAAGTTCTTATTCCTGAATCACTGTGGGAAAAGCTGGTAATTCGCTGTGGGAGTCTTGGTCAGCTTCAGTATAAATGCATCTTTCAGCTACAATGAGAAATATAATCTTCAGTTATTTGTATACGAGCAAGTTCTTCTAACGCTCAGGAGTGTCTTCTCTGGTGCACCTATGATGCTGGTCTTATGCTGTTCAACAAGCAAAACCACCTATAGCAACCAAATGGTATTTCAAAATTTGTCCAAATGCTGGACCCTTTTTATCCATAATTATGCTTCAAAATTCTTCTCTTGCATCGCATATCACAACAATTCTGGTTTTAGAATGTTTTGGAGAGAAATCATCAATTGTGCAGGAAATAGTAGCATTGGTTCAATGCCCTGTTCAGTAGTTTGCAGCTATGCAAATATGTAATTAGCCTGATGGCTTCTTTACCAACTCCATGTTGCTTCCATTGCCATTTCTTTATGATTTACTATTTAGGTGGAAGGTTCATGTAGATATAAGAGGCTTACTGGCTATGTCTACACTTGCCCCCTACTTTACAGGGGACATGGTAACCAGCCAGATGGGAGAATACTAATTAAGTGCTGCAATGAATATGCAGGAGTAAAGTCACTTTGAAGTAGTTTGGGCACTTCGAGGTGCCCACAGCTACACGGCATGCTGGCTCTTTGCCATCTGACACTTCTAAGTTGCCACAGGGAGAATTAGCCTAATAAAGTGCTGCATATTCATCACAACATTTAATTAGTAATCTCCTATCAGCCTCATCACCATACCCCATTCAAAATAGGGGGCAAGTGTAGACATGGCCACTTTGTCCTAAGTTTTACCTTCTTTTATTATTCTGTGTTTTCCTACACCTTTCTGGCTCCTGAGTGTGATCTTTACCCAGTTTAAGTTCAACTTCTAAACAAAAGCCCTATTTATGTCTTATTTGTACATGCTGCCCTACTGAGCAGACTCTGCCTTCATGGGCTGTGTTTACACTACAAAAATAACTTTGAAGTTGCTTACTTCAAAGTAAGCACTTTGAACTAGAATATCTACACACACTCTATTTCGGAGTTAAACTTTGAAGTAGGGCACTACTCCATTCCTGGGAATGGAGTAAGGACTTCGAAATTGGGCTCCCTACTTTGAAGTTAACTTTGAAGTAAGGGAAAATGTGCATTGGCTCACTGCTGGGTACTTCGATGTAGTGCATAACCTTAAAGTTAGTTCCTACTGTATTCACACCCATGTATGCTGAATTATATAGGTCACTGGAATTTTTTCATGTGAGGGACATAGTTTCTACTCTAAGGTCTACTTCCAATTACAGCTTTCCTCAGAGGCACCCATCACCTGTGAAAACATCTGCACATGCTTTTAAAATTCTCTTCATTATCTATTGGAGTCTCTCTTTTACTTCTTGCATTGAACATATATATTTCTAACACTGTACCCTACCAAATTTATGGTATACTTGGCTGTATTCTCCCAAGAGGGGTCTTTAGTACTCACCATCCACCACCACCACAAGATTCAGGTACTGTCTGTTATTTTTCGGGTTTGTTACTATAAGCTAATTATGCTATAAGTGCATTATGCTCTCACTGTACATTATTAGGATGTGTCTGATCTTAGTAATGAATGTGTTCAAGTCCAATGCCCTCTGAGGAATCACACTGCAGGAACACAGCATGTTTCCCTATTAACATTATTATATATCTGAAAATTAGTATTCTCCCTTGTTGGAACAAGAAAGCAACATCTTGAACCTGATATAATCTTAGACTTTAAGAGAGAGAATCCTGATGTCATCAGTGCTACCCAATGAGAATATGTGTATGTATAATTTGTCTATCAGCTTTGAACAGCTCAAATGTACCTTACCTACAGTTATAGCAATATTTATAAATGACTAGATTAAAAATAGCATTATAATTCAAAGCTGTAAGAAAGAAAATATTTTCAATTAAAGTTTTACACAGCATCAACCATACTTGTAGAGATATAAAGAAAATCAAGTGACAATATACATTGCCTTCATTTACAGAAAATAATAATGAAGGCATGTTGGAAAAAAATAGCAAAGACATAAAAAACCAAAGTAAGATATGTCTTTGGAAACATCATATTTGTACACGCACATACAAACTGGCTACGTCTACACTAGCACACTACATTGAAGTAGCCTATTTCGATGTAAGATCATCTAAATATGCTACTTCAATGAGTGTCGTCTACACATCCTCCAAACCCGGTGCCACAGACATTCAATGTTGAAGTAGCAACAGAGAAGGTAGAAAGGAGCTGCTCCGGAAGTAAATGTGGAGTGTCCACACACACAAGCTCTCCCCATTGAAATAAGGGGCCAGCAAAGCCCAAAACTGCTCCCTTAAAGGGCCCCTCCCAGACACACTTAGCCTGCACAGCACAAGATTCACAGAGCCGACAACTGGTTGCAGACCCCATGCACACAGCACGGACCCCCCCCCACCTGCAGCAGCAGCAGCAGCAGCAGCAGCCAGAAGCCCTGGGCTAAGGGCTGCTGTATGCAGCAACCATAGAGCCCCACAGGGGCTGGACAGAGCATCTCTCAACCCCTCAACTGATGGCCACCATGGAGGGCCCCATTATTTCAAAGTAGTGGGATGCGGATCGTCTGCACATGCCCTACTTCGACATTGAATGGGAATAGCGATTTCAACGATTCACCGTCTAACGTCGATTTCAACATCGAAATAGCTCACGGCATGTGTAGACATGACACTTACTATTTCGATGTTGTGCCAGCTACTTTGAAGTAGCTGGCTAGTGTAGACACACCCACTGTGTCTACACTTACATTCCTCTTTCGAAAGAGGCATGCAAATGAAGGAAATCACAAATACAAATGAGGCAGTGGTTTATGTATCTGACACCTCATTTGCACAATCTCTTTTCAAAAGAGCTTCTTTTAGAAGAAAGAAAGAAAGAAAGAAAGAAAGAAAGAGAAAATGTAGACGGGGCTCTTTCGAAACTAAACCCCATCTTCCAAAGAACCCTTCTTCCTGAACAAAATAGGAAGAAGGGTTCTTTCAAAGATAGGGATTACTTTCAAAAGACCCCCATCTACACTGCATTTCTTCTTTCGAAAGAAACTCTTTTGCAAGAAGAATATGAAAATGAGTCTCCATATACATAACTCTGCACCTCATCTGCATTTTTAATTTCCCTCATTTGCATGCCTCTTTCGAAAGCACAATGCCAGTGTAGACACAACCACAGCTGTATTCTTCTGTAATCACACTTCCCATAGTTGAAATATTAAGCTGTGTTCTTCATGTAAAAGCAGTGAGTCAACCTTTGGCTACACAAGAAATGCATTGCAGAGTGCTCACTGTTTGGTCACAGAATGATTTCAATTTATCATTCAGAGAATTCGCAAATAAATGTTATTTGCAGAGTGAAAAAATAGTATAAAATGAGTCCTTTATGAAAATTTAATACCTACTGTCAGACTCTTTTTGTCTTGTTTTTGTCATGAGATACAGGCTCTTCAAAATTCCAAAATAGTAAAAACTCACAGATACACCATGTAACATGAATGGTCATTTTTTGCACCTATTCTTCCTAGCTGAAGTTTCTGTTTCAGTTTGCAATGATTAATAAAATAGACTTCCACCAAGCATAGCCCTCTTCCAAAATGGTTATTGCGTTGCTTTGTTTCCAAAAGGAATTAATCTAGACTGTCCTCAAATGAGATGGTCCTTATAGCACAGGAAACAGTAATTCATTTGAGCTTTAACCTTTAGTGACATCAAGACAAGGGGAGGGGGAAAATGAGGGAAAACCTCTTTAACACACGACAAAATTTTACTTAGAACTATAAACACTGTTATACACTAATCAAAACTCTACATTTATTGCATGTTTAGTGGTCTCATCCTGTCATGTCTGGGCCTGTTAAATTTATCCCTAACTCTGACTTTACTGGCTTTGTAATACTTCTTTTTGGTATAATTAAAATGATCCTAACACGTTTAACCTTACATTGCTGATACACACTTTCAACTTTAAATCCAGGATATATTTGTAATGTGCTTTTGACATGCACTGTAATTATACTCTGGTCGAACCTACCTAGTCTGGCACCCTTGGGACTTGACCGGTGCCGAACCAGAGAATTTGCCAAACCATGGGAGGTCAATATCATCTCGCAGCTTTACCAAACACTTCCACTGCTTACTGGACTCTTAGAAGACATTTAGGAGTAATTACAGCTGAATAGCATCACAGACTCCTGAGAGACAGGACTAGTGGCTGTAAACAAGGTTTATGGGACCACAGGAAACTTGGCCACTCCCACCATAAGTGGACATTCAGCTAACTGAAATCATGCTGGACCATGGATGTTGCTGGACTAGAGAGTGCTAGATTAACGAGGTTCAACTTGTACCAGGATTTTCTGACACCTAAATTGTTTGATCTTACTGCTGTCTTTACCTCCCTAATACGTTTTATTTCCAATTCTTACATCATATCAGGTAATAACTGTAACACAGAGTTCTTTTGTTTGTTGTTTTTGGGGATATCTTGTAAAAAACAACAATCTTCTAAAAACAAGTAGTTTAAGGGGAACTCGGGTTTACAGAACAAATCACAGGAAACTTCAAAAACAAATGCAAATTCCAGTGTATTTGTGATTTCACTTCTATCAAAACAATTGTTTGACACAGTAAATGTTATCAAATGAGAAGAACAAATTTATGAGGGGGAGAACAAAACATCTGATAATGAGCACTGCCCACAAGAAAAATATGCACCACTGGATACAAAGAAATATCAAAACCAGTTGTCTAAAAGATGTTAGAATTGAAAGCATGATACTGATAAAGTCATAACTCGCCTCTGCTATTTGTGTTATTAATAGAGGGTATTAGGAGTTCAGAAATAAAATAAAATAAAACAAAATAACTGAAGGCTTACAGATTCCTTAGAACAGGTAGAAAAACTAAAACATTTTAAGGGAAAACCACGGCAGTAGAGTACGCTCTCTCCTTTTGCATGACGGATAACTCACATTTCATTCAGCTAACTAAGTGAACAGACAGTGCTTACATCTTCCACTTCTAGGTGTAATTATGGAATTCTTATCTATACATCCTTAAACCTAATTTAGTGTTGCTGGATTTAAGTGGTTCTGTCCCATTTTGTGCCTTTTAAAATACATCAGTCCAAATAAGCAAAGGGTTTTGCTGTTTTTTTTTGTTCGGTTGGTTGTTCTTTTTTTTTTTTTGGTTTTGTATTTTGTAATGGACTCTGGTAAACTGTTTATTTTTATCATTACAGGGTTTTAGCATAGTATCTGAAGTTATTGAAACTACCTGAAAATAGCAAGGCAACCTCATTGCTTTTACTAGGCTTCCACTATCCCATGGTCCTTTGTGGAAAACTGATGCTCTAGTCTAATCACTATGACACAGAGTTATAAGATAGCCACATAACTGTTGAAGTGACTTATAGACTCTTTGATCTACTGTCTTCTTTTTTGGAAGGTAAACAGGCTGGATGTAGGGTGCACAGGCTATCCTACATTTTGTCTGCTTATTTTACTATTCTGTGTTCTCCCATATCTTTCTAGCTTTTGACTGCAATCTCTGCCAGGGTTCAATTAGGTTTCAAAACAAAGAAGTTGTATTTATATTTTAATTCCCTTTCATAATGCTCATATAAAAACAAGTTATACAAACAAACATTTTGAATATCTAGTTCAGAATACCTCTGCACAGGAACATTTTTATTTTTAAACATATGTATAATAGCCTGTGTTTAAGTTGTAAAAAAGGAGAAAATGGCACAGTTTTTGATGCAAACATTTGCTTAACTTAAAACTCTAAGTGAGATGTTACCAGGTGGAAGGAGAAAAGAATAAAGCACTGATGAGTCATAAATGTCAAACCACAAGACACGATTTAATCAATGTTTGCAGTGACAAATGATCTGCTCAGTAGTCTAAAAGCAGTAAAAGCGTTGGGTGTCCAAGTAATACAGAGTCATGCAGACCTTTCATATGCACCATAAATTAGCTATTCTTCATTATCAATAACATAAACCTAAAGCAGTTATTATGATGATGAATTAGATTTTCCATTTCACAGCTCAAAACAGCAAAGAAGGTGTATTACAACACAAGTGTTCAGTTCTGAAACAGAGATCAGGCCATTCGTGTGTTCAGATAGGGGTCTAAATGATGCCACAGCTGAAGCATCTGCCCAAAGGCACTAGGTCATCCTCTGATGCACCAAAAGTTAGTCACACACAGCTATTCTACTGAATGAAACCTGTGCCTCAAAACAATAGGTATGCCCTTTCCAGAAGCATCAGGTGCCTGTTGGCCCTGCACACAAGGTATGTGTGTACACCCAGCCAAAGTAACTCTGTGCTACATTTCATGTTTGAAAAATATTTCACTTACTTTCAGAACAAAGCACAAGAGTCCCGTAAGACCTGCAGTCAGAGAGCTCTCTGCATAGCTGTGATTTTCCACATCTTCCCACTGACTCAAAGCTAAAAGTATGACTCAGCTGTCAGGAACACTACATGGATTTCTGATGCGTAAAAACTCTGTGGGTCCCTAAAGATCAGAAAATGGACTAAATTCCTATCTTGATTAGTTTATTTCCCAGTCTCCATTACAAAGATGTATAAATGTACAACCCATTGTGACTAAGAATAAAAATAATCGTATGTAAGCTATGTTCTAAAAATGTGAAAGCACCAGAAGCATGATGGCATGTTACATCCTTCTAAGTGAAGTAAATGGCGAAGCACACTCTGTGTTGCCTATTGTTCTACACAACTGAAGTAGCTCTTTGCAGATTAAAAAGCCAAGATTTAACTGGAATTGATTTTGTTTAAAATGGTGATTCATTTTGTTTTTTTCATAAACAGTTTGAGGTACGGTTGCAGAACCCAGTATATAGTTTCTCTTTAACTAAATGGTACTGTTAGCAGCCAGGTTATTGAATCTAAGTTTTTTAGCTTCATTGGAATTACTCCAAAAGAAAACCTGTCCTTTGTCACATTTGTCAGAGACATAATATCCTCAGTTGCACCCATTTATACCCAAAAGAATTATTTTGTCTGCCGAGGCAAAAGGAAAGGCAGCGTTAAGCTATTATTTTTCCTCGCTACTGGCAGCAAATACAGGCTGTACCTCCAAAAACTGGCATTCTCTGGACCAGCAATATCTGAAGTGACTGGACGACTAAGGGCATGAAGGCCAGCAGAAACAGTGTCGGCAAATTGGCTGCGGTCAGTGCGGGGCCAGGGCCAAAGCCCAAGAGCATCCCCAGGGAACAGGGGGCCCAAACCAGGCAGAATGCAACATCAGCACAGGGCTGCGGCCAGCATCCCATGACAGCTTCTGGGAGCACGGGGCTGAAGCCTGGGCTGCACAGGAAGTCAGCAGCATATTGGTGAGCATCCCAGCCAGGCTGGGGGTGGGAGCTGAGGCAGGGTGCTTGCTGGAGCACTAACCTGCCAGCAGCAGGCAATGGGCTTGGGGCCCAGTGGCAGGAGACCCACCCCCTCTCCACAACACAATCCGGCCAATTGTCTTGTTTGGAACTAGTCGGACCCTGACAGTACCACACAAGGGAGGTCCAACCTGTAACTGTCATGTGGGAAATTCTCACCCCCACTGCAATCAAGAACAGATACCCATTGACTTCAATGAGGTCCAATATCACCTTATTAAATGTTATGAAGATGACTGTAGCTTGCATAAATACAATTCATTTAACTGGCTTCTCCATATCTCTCATAAACATATTATCAAAGCACCAGCCCCCTATTAATGAATGAATGTTTCTTAGTAATACCTCATTGTGGTAGGGCAATATTATCCTCTTTTTATTAAAATTAACACGCACAGAGGTCTCCTCCTGTTCATAGGGGAATTCTATGGCCAAAATGGAAACAGAACCCAAGATCTCCCAGCCCCAGTCCAGAATCATAACAAAAGGCTTGACAATAGCCTTTTCTTCTGCAAGAAATATGGTAGATACAACAACAAAAACAACAAAATAGCCCATGTACAGAGACATATTTTTGTGCATCAGGTGATACGTTTCCATTCCAATTCCATTTTTTAGATATCCAGAATTTTCTTTACAGCTGAAAATGTTCTTATTAGAGATCTGTCTGAAGGTGCCTTCCCCCCCCACCCCCAAAGCTTTATCAACACTTGCTCTAAACAAATAGATGAGCAAGAGGAAGAAAAAAAGATCTTCCTCAAGAGGAAGAAAGAAGAAAAAAGATCTTCCTCATCCAAATGCTGCAGCTAAAAAAGCCAGGTTATGTTTTGAAAACAGCTGAGTAAGGGTTTTTTAAAACTGAAATTTAGCAGGAAAATAGCTCTTTTTGAAGACTCATATCCTTGGCTGTTCTCATAAAAATTAATTTTATGAATTATGAGCCTTCCAAAAAAAAAAAACTGCCGAACATGCACACTATATTCTAAGCTTGAGAAGCACTTAACTAAGGGAGCATTTCCTGAGCATGCATGTTTGGTTAAATTAGTTATATACTGGAAAAACGGTAATGAAAAAGGCTACTGCAAATTGGTTTGGACAGCTGGGGCTGAGAGAAAAGTCTCTGCTGTCCAGCTCAGGAAGAGCAAGAGTTAAGAATAGGCACTACAGGCTTTTGCCTAGAGCCACATGGTGAGACCAGAATGTTTTACGCCTGGCTGAATGTTTAAAAAAGCTTGAAAACATGACGCAGAAGTCAATGCTTGTCTGAGTTTGCAAGCAGCTTCAAATATCAGTTTGAGAGATGCAGACTTCCCCATCCATCTTTCTGAAACTTTTAGCCACCAAATGAGGACCAGTGCTGACACTTTGTGGGTTGATAATATTCCACCATCATTTGGTTCAAAACAAGCAGCATCTTTGGGACTATGAGCACACTGAGGTAGGTATGTTTGTTTTAAGTAAGTTATTTCTATCTCTGTGAATATTGATGATTAGTGGGGAACCTGATAGCTTCCCTTTGCTGCCTAAATACTCTTCACGCATGGTTTCCAAGTAGAAAAATTGTACAAAAGAGGAGACTGAATTTCTTAAAAGCATACATTTAAATAAAAGCAAGGTTGATTTCTTTGTACTCTCAAAAACACAGCAGGAAAAACAAAACAAAACAAACAAACAAACAAACAAACAAACAACCCTCAGAGAGTCGGCTCCTTTTCTGCTTTTAAAGAAAGTAAACCAAGCACAGCCCATACCAAGAAGAAACAGCTCCAAAGTGGAATTTAACTGATGGTACATTTGCCAATAAAGCTACTCAATCATTACAGAGATTCAACAAAACTGAGTACTGCTGAATATAAAAATTTCCTTTAAAATCCAACCTTTTTGTTAGAATGTGCACAATTTTTAGTTGTTTATTAATGTGCTATGTTTATATGAAAGTAGCACAAAGTATGCTTTCAATTCCAAAGTTATATTACTCAGTGGTGTGAAGTGGTGCAATGTAGTACCTAACTGTACTACAAACGAGGGGATGCCCTCCTGCTGGCAAACAACAAGCAGTTCTCTAGCAGTTCTCTAGCGCCTTAAAGACTAACACATTCATTTGTCAGGTAATGAGCTTTTATGAGTAAGACTGACTTCTTCTGGGGAGGAGAGTAAGAAAAACTGTATGTTTTTGTTATTAAAAATAAATCTCTAGCTATTATGGCTGCAGAGAAAACAATAAAATGTGACTAAATATAACACAGGCACAGTGAGTTTGCAGAGAACCTGAAACTATAGCCCAGAGGTGGTGGACAGCTCTTCTGACCTCATTGGTGCCACCTCAAATGCCACCTCAAATGCCGATTATGATATTTGACCCACATTGTTAGTCATTTCATTGCTTCTGCAGGCACATGAGAAAGAAGAGGATGTTGTGAAGATTTACAAAAGTCTGTTCTGAGTAACAGCTTATTACGAATAATTCTTTTGTAAGACACAGATGCTGATGGTGGGGGGGATGTAACTGGTTTTATTTTCCTTATAAGGCCTCAGCTAAACTTGGAAGAGGGTGTTGTATTGTGTACTTTATGTTAACCTACTGTGAGCAGGATGAATGCAATAGATAAAATGGGTGAAAAAATATTGAATGGAAAATGAATAATTCTGGTAAGTGAAAAAAGCACCACTTCCTGATATTTAAAATAAAGATGCTGAGCTTGAGAGAAATTTTGAAGGCTAAACTTACAAAGCAGAGAACAAGAGGGAGCAGAAACACCTACTCCTAGTGCCCACTTCACCCTCTGGTTCCATTGGACTTCAGTACATATGTATATTAATCAGAACGGAAAAGCAGGACTTTCAAACACTTATGAAAAAATCTTGGAAGAGAGGAGAGACCAACAGCCAGGTGAAGAAAACAGCCTTTATTGCAGCACAGCTTTTAAGCCTACAGTTAACTTTTATCATGTGGCTTAAATGGTTTCAAAGTGATTGGGCAACTGCACACCCAAATGAGACAGACTGAATACCAGTAATAAGACGGGGGGCAGGAGGTGGGGGAAAGAGAGAGAGAGAGTGCATGCAAAGGAATGTATGCTTTCACTTTTGGGCTGCTTAAATGCACAGGGAAGATTGAGTGAAACAGCTGTTCATGAGACTCACTCAAATTAAAGACAACTTTACTGGGAATTAGTGGGGAGATTCAAAGACCTTTAGGAACATTGTGAATGTAGATGGATCAATTTTCAATGCACCAGCTATGATTACTTATGATACTGCAAGGAGATTAGTTAAACTTTGACTACTGAAAAAGCCAAATATGGTATGTTCAGTACAAATATTACACAACAAAACATGTCTTGTCTAACCACCCGTTAGCAGCATGCTTTGAATATGGGTGTGTATGCTTAAATATTACCTGACAGAAAACAAAACAAATAAAACCCTTGGTCTTTTCCATGTCTTACCTGTATTATGAGTTAGGTTTTGTTAAATATGATGTGTGAGCTCTCAACATTACCAAGGAAAAAATATTAGCGCTTCAAGAACAATATCGAAGCACAACTTGTAATTGTCAACCATCTGTAATTTGTTCACAGAGTAATGCAAAATACAGATTAAGAAATAAAAACAATCAACATAAATATAAGTTGTTTATTTTATACAAATTAAAACAGATCTTCAATCTTTTTATGTCAAATATATGCTGTTGATGTGCATCTAATAGTGGCAAAATAAGTGGTTTCATTTATTTCTTAGGAGTAACAATAAGGAACAAAACCATTGACTTCACATAGCACCTTGTTGAAATATATATGAAAAGTAGGAGTATCTGCAGTATCACAGGAAACAAAGGGGAAAAATTCATATTTTGTTATATGCCAGCCAGGCGCTGTTTCATTTTATGAGAAATATTCATCCATGCTTTTAGTCTGTGTTAATACCCAGACATATCTGATTAATCTGCTCTTCTGTTACAATGCTGATTTTCCTTGCGCAGTTTTACCTGCAATTAACAGTTCATGCACATTAATTATGCTACACTGCAGAGACAAGCAGACATTTACCTCCAAAAATAAAAATAGAAACCGTTATGTGATGCTGTTCACTAACAACTAAAGAGAAGTTACTCACCGTAGTAAAGATGGTTCTTCGAGATGTGTCCCCGTGGGTGCTCCACGATAGGTGTCGGGCTCGCCCCGGCGCTGCAGATCGGATCTTTCCAGCAGTTTCTGCCGGACCGCGCATGCGCCGATGCGTGCCGCTCCCCTATGCGCTCCTGGCCACGTGTGCGATCCGGTCCCTGCCAGTTCCTTGACCAACCGCCTCGGATGCTCCTGAAAAAACACCAAACAGAGATCCGAATCGGGGAGGATGGGCGGGTGGTGGAGCACCCACGGGACACATCTCGAAGAACCATCGTTACTACGGTGAGTAACTTCTCTTTCTTCCTCGAGTGTCCCCGTGGGTGCTCCACAATAGGTGACTACCCAGCAGTAACCCAAGAAAGGAGGTGGGTAATCGGGTTATGTGCAGCTTGCCCCCGAAAGGACCGCTGTCGAGAGGCAGGTATCCTCTTGGAATACCCGGTGTAGGGCATAATGCTTGGCGAAGGTGTCATAGGATGACCAGGTCGCCGCTCTGCAGATGTCTTTTAGCGCGATGCCCTTGAAAAAGGCTGTTGATGCCGCCACCACCCGGGTGGAATGAGCCCTAGGCGGGGCCAGTAAAGGAGTCTTTTGAAGCTTGTAGCACATCTTTATGCAGGACACGATGTACTTCGAGATTCTCTGTGAAGAGAGACCCTCTCCTTTTGACCTGGGAGCGAGAGAGACTAAGAGTCTGTCCATTTTCCGGAAGGACTTAGTTCTGTCTATGTAGAAGGCCAACGCCCTCCTCACGTCCAGGAGGTGCAGGCGTGCCTCCTTGCTGGAGCTATGAGGCTTCGGGTAAAACGAGGGTAAAACTATAGGTTCACTAAGATGGAACTCTGAAGAAACTTTCGGAATAAAGGCTGGGTGCAGCCGTAAGGTTACTGCCTCCTTTGAGAATACCGTGCAGGGCGGCATTGCCATAACTGCTGTGAGCTCACTCACCCTGCGAGCTGACGTGATTGCAAGAAGGAAGGTTGTCTTTATCGTAAGGAGATGGAAGGAAACCGTGGCTAAGGGTTCAAAGGGTGGTCCCGTTAGCGTGCTGAGCACCAGGTCCAAGCTCCACGATGGTGGAAGCGGTTTCCAAGGGGGGTACAGGTTTACCAGCCCCTTCAGGAACCTGGTAACAATAGCATGGGCAAATACCGTGGGCCCTTCCTCTTCATGCCGAAAAGCCGATATAGCAGCGAGATGGACCTTCAACGAGGAGAGGGAGAGCCCGCCTCTCTTGAGGTCCAGTAAGTATTCTAGTATGACAGGTATAGGCACTTGAAGGGGAGCTAACTGCTTGGTGGAACACCATGCAGTGAATCGAGTCCATTTCTGTTTGTAGGTCCTCCTGGTGGAGATCCTTCGGCTACTTTCCAGGACTTGTTGTACTCCCTCCGTACATGTACTTTCTAGGGAGCTGAGCCATGGATTAACCATGCTTGTAGGCGCAGGCCTCGGGGGTGTGGATGAACTATGGACCCCTGGGCCTGCGTGAGCAGGTCCGGCGCTACCGGAAGGGGAAGCGGTGGACAATCTGACATGCGGAGAAGCAAGGGGAACCATTGCTGTCGATCCCATGTGGGGACCACTAGGATCATGCGGGCTGTCTCCCTCCTGGCTTTCTGCAGGACCTTGTGGATGAGCACCGTGGGGGGGAACGCGTAAAGCAGTAGGCCCTTCCACGAAATCGCGAACGTGTCCCCCAAGGACCCCCACCCCAGTCCTGCCCTGGAGCAGTATTGGGGGCGCTTCTTGTTGTGCTGAGTGGCAAACAGGTCTATCTGGGGAAACCCCCATGCATGAAAAGTCAGTCGTAGCAGATCGGAGCAGATCTGCCACTCGTGTGTGAGTGTGAAGTGCCTGTTCAGCTGGTCTGCCTTCACGTTGTGAGCGCCTGGTAAGTACGAGGCTTTCAACGTTATATTGTTGGTGATGCACCAGTTCCACAGCCGGACTGCTTCTGCACATAAGGCACGGGATCGAGCTCCGCCTTGTCGATTTATATAAAACATGGTGGAGATATTGTCTGTATTGATCCCGACTACCTTGCCTTGTATGTGGTCTTGAAAGTGCTTGCAGGCGTTGAACACCACTCTGAGCTCCAGTATATTTATATGCAGTGACTGTTCCGTAGGGGACCACAGTCCTTGCATCACCTTTTCACCAATATGTGCTCCCCACCCTATATGGCAGGCATCGGTGGTGAGAAAAATAGAGATTTGTGGTTGGTGAAAGGGTACCCCTGTTAGCATGTTCTTGAGGTTTACCCACCATTGCAGGGATCTGCGCACCTGTGTCGTGGGCGACACCACCCTGCGGACGGTATGGGATGCCGGCTTGTAAACGCTTACCAGCCAATGTTGTAGGTTGCACATATGCAATCTGGCGTTCTGTACCACGAACGTTGCCGCTGCCATGTGGCCGAGCAGCTGCAAGCACGTTAAAACCGGCACCGTGGGGCTGTATGTAATGGCTTGTACTAGGAAACCGATGGCGCGAAAGCGAGCGTCAGGTAGATAAACCCTTGCTGTGATAGAATTTATGCGTGCCCCTATGAACTCTATGTCCTGTGTGGGGTTGATCTTTGACTTTGCAAGGTTGATAACCAGGCCCAGCGAAGAAAACGTGTTTGCTGTTACGCGTATCATGCGTAGTACCTCCACCTTCGAGGCCCCTTTCAGTAGGCAGTCGTCCAGATATGGGAATATAAATACCCCTTGTCTGTGCAGGTAGGCTGACACCACTGCCAGGGTCTTGGTAAAGACTCTGGGGGCCGAGGAGAGGCCGAACGGCAGAACCTTGTATTGGAAATGTTCTTTGCCAACCATGAACCAGAGAAAACATCTGTGAGCCGGGTGGATCGTTATATGAAAATACGCATCTTGTAAGTCGAGGGCTGCAAACCAATCTCCATCGTCCAGTGCCGTGAGTATAGAGGCGACTGTGATCATCCGAAAGCGTTGTTTGCGCAAGTACTGGTTGAGGCCTCGAAGATCTAAGATGGGCCTCCAGACTCCTGTTTTCTTCTCTGTGAGGAAGTACCGTGAATAAAACCCTTTCCCCTGGAGTCGCTCCGGCACTCTTTCCACCGCCCCTATAAGCATCAGGTGGTCCACCTCGTGCTTGAGTTTCGCCTCATGGGAGGCATCCCTGAGATGAGGCCTGGGCAGAGGTCTTGGCGGTGGGAGCGACTGAAAGGGGATCATGTAATCCATGGCTATGATCTCTAGTACCCACTTGTCTGTGGTGATCTTTTGCCATTGTGAGTGGAACGGTCGGAGGCGATGATGGAACATTAATTGTGGATGACATTGCGCGATGGTAGTAATAGTGCAGCCCTCAACCTGTCCGTCAAACTTGTTGCCTTTGGACCTGCCCCGAGGATGCATGGCCTTGTTGGGAACGTCGCCTAGGAGTTCTATACTGTTGTTGCTGTTGATGCCGCCCTTGGTCGTAGCCCCGTTGGTACTGAGCACGCTGAGGTTGGTACGGGTATCGCCTTTGTTGAGGGTAATACTTTTCTTTCTGTATGGAGGCGTATAAATACCCAGGGTTCTGAGTGTGGCTTTTGAGTCCTTACTGGAATGAAGGACCGAATCAGTTGACTCTGCAAACAACTTCTGCGTGTCGAAAGGGAGATCGACAATTTTTGCCTGCAGATCCCTTGGGATACCTGATGTCTGGAGCCAGGATCCCCTGCGCATGACCACTGCCGTAGCCGTTGACCGTGCCAGCTACATCCAGGGCGATCTGGACTCCCGTCCTTGAAGCTGCATAGCCCTCTTGCACGATGGCCTTCAGCACCGGCTTCTTATCTTCTGGAAGTGAATCTATGAGAGAAGTAAGCCTGGAGTAATTGTCAAAATTGTGGTTCGCTAGATGTGCTGCATAATTAGCCATTCTCAGCAGCAGGGTGGAGGAGGAATATACCTTTCTGCCAAATAGCTCTAGCTTCTTGGCATCTCTATCCGTTCCCCCGCTTTGTTCTGGGAAGTCTTCGATCTCTGCTGAGACGATTCTACCACCAGAGAATTTGGTTGTGGGTGACTAAACAGGAGCTCCATGCCCTTCGCCGGGACGAAGTATTTCTTATCCGCCCTCTTGTTTATAGGTGAAGCGGAAGCCGGGGTCTGCCATATGGTAGTAGCAGACTCCATGATTGCTTTGTCGAGCAGGATAGCGATTTTGGACGAGGCCGGAGGCCTCAGGTTTTTGAGGAGCTTGTGGTGCTTCTCCTGCACCTCTGCTGTTTAGATGCCTTGCGTGAAAGCCACCCTTTTAAACAGCTCCTGAAACTGTTTGAGGTCGTCCAGGGGGGCAACATCCCTGGGGGCCGTAGCCTCGTCGGGGGAGGACAAGGAGGAACCACTAGGGTAGACCTCCCTTGAACTCTCAGGGTCCTGCTGCCGGTGGTACACCCTCTCACTGGAGGCTTGCAAGGGAAAATCTCGGGGTTCCAAAATCAGCTCCCCTTGAGACAGCTGTGTTTCCATCCCCGTCCGTGAGTGCCCGCGGGGATACTGGGCAGTCGAGGGGGACCTGCCCCTGGGTGTATGCCTGGGGTGTCTATGCCCAGCGTGATAAGGACGACCGTGGCAGCACGGGCATGGTTCCTGGGATGGAGACCTGGACCACTCTCGAGGTGCATACCCCTGATGTCTGGGGGAGCAAGATCGTCTGGATGACTGAGACAATGGTGAAACTGGTTTGTGGTAGTACTCCAGAGGGTCAAATCCCAGAAAAGGCGAGGGTGGCCCGAGCCATGGTGACGCTGGTTGGAGGAACAGAGAGGGGGGCTCTGGGTAGGCTGGGGGAGACCCATGTCTCCAGGTTGGTGTACGCAGCATAAGGGGAGGACTTGTTGAGAGCAGCCCTGCAGCCCTGTCCAGAGAAGGGCTGCAGTGCCGGGTTTTCGCTGCTGCCTTTCCCCTCCCCTGCGGGGCTGGCTCCGCCCCCCCCGTGCCTGGGATCTCAGCCCCGCTGTCGGCGCCACGCTCGGCACGCTCATCTGCGGTGCTGCGCGGGTGTCTCCTCTGGTGCCTGCAGGGTACGTGCCTGTTGGCCCTGCACCGTTGGTGCCGCGGGGGTCTGTGCCACTTGCGGCGGTGCCGCCGGTTCCGGCGCTTGCCTGGCCGCCGTTCTGAATGTGCAGGCCGGCTGCTTAGTAATCGGAGGCTCGGCCTCTGCCACGTGCACTGCTGAGCTGCCGCTTGCTTGTGACTGCGGCTGAGGGCTGTGTGCTATGCCCGTCCCACTCGCTGTGACCGCCGGCAGGGATCGGGCTGCAGAGAGCTTCCTCCATTTCTGCACCGAGGGGGTGAGGGACACCGCCTTCCTTTTATGGAGCCCTGTGGGTCCCTCTGGTTGAGGCCTCTCCAGCACGTCTGGCTGGAGGGCCTTATCAAACAGCAGCATTTTCAGCCACATTTCTCTATCCTTTCTGGCTCTGGCCGTGAGCTTTGCACAGAAAGAGCATTTCTGGGTGACGTGTGATTCCCCCAGGCACCTAATACATTGACTGTGCCCATCAGAGGCTGGCATAGCTTCGCGGCATGACTCACACTTCTTGAATCCTGAAGAGGACATTGTGGTGAGTCTTTGAGCTGTTAATAGGGTACTGAGCACCTTCTCTGTGCCTGTTCCCCTCTCACAGACTCCAGCCTGCCGCAGCAGGAGGCCTACTGGCCTTCACGTCCCTGGGTTGCCTCCACTCCTCCTTCTCGTTACTGAGACTTTCTACTTATATATATATATATATTATTTTTTTTTTGCAATAAAGAAACAAACAATTTAACTAAGAACTCTGAAAGGAAACTCTAAAACTCTGAAAAACTCTAAATACGCTGACTCTGGCCGCAACCTGAGCAGATTCCGTCTGCAGCCGATGGCGGTTAAGTAGGAACTGGTGGGGACCGGATCGCGCACGTGGCCAGGAGCGCGCAGGGGAGCGGCGCACGCCAGTGCATGCGCGGTCCGGCAGAAACTGCTGGAAAGATCCGATCTGCGGCGCCGGGGTGAGCCCGACACCTATCATGGAGCACCCACGGGGACACTTGAGGAAGAACATAGTATTTCAGATACTGACATTCAAGACTACATCCTTCCCGCTAGAACTGGGTATGAGAATTTAGCTGTTCACTCTTCATCAAATCTTCAGCTGTTTATTACTTATAGCTTTATTACTTATAGCTGGTAGATAGATTCAGCTGAAATAGCCCTGCATAGATACAAAATTTGTATCCACTTCTGAGCCACAGAAATAATCCACAGATAACTTCATCCACATCAATATCCACAGATATAAGCATACATTCACAGATTTGCCAGGATCTACATATTCTGACCTCCAGTCAATGACAATTATTTTCTATTTTTTTTTGTCAGAAAAATATATCCAGTGTGGAAAAGTTCTAAGCTCCTTTGGAATAAGAAACTTTTTAAAAGTCATTTTAACACATGAACTATTTGCTGTATCTCCCATTCCTTCATTTTCTGTCAATATCTCTCAAAGTAGCAGTCCTGTAGCACTTGGAAGACTAACAAAATGATTTATTAGGTGATGAGCTTACATTGGACAGACCCATTTCTTCACATCTGGTCCATAAAACTATTTTATAAACAAATACTGTTTCAGTTGTAGACTTTTGTCAAATTACACTTCTTGCAATTGTACGGTCATATTGTGCTTCTGTTGAAGACTAAGTAACTCACCAAAAACCTTTATTTACAGTGTATTAAGAGCCTCTTTATTTACAAAGTCAGAACTAATTTAGCACAACACAAGGACTTACTAAAATTCTACCAATGGCTAATACTGCCCATCTGGGTAACCTGAAGGGCATTGCTTCAGGGAGTTCATTACGGCTGTCAAGTGAATTTGACAACTGTGAAGTCATAAGTTGATAATAAGCAATATTAATTGGGCCATTATCCACATTATTGTGTGAGATCATTATGCAAATCAAAGCATTTATTTTTTCAGATTATACTTTTTATTACTCACTGCAATATTATGTCAATTACGTTAATTCCTCTGTAAATTATATTCTCTTGCAATAATTCAGTCATAAGAATAAATGACTGAAGTGCCATGTATATTTAAAATCATAACCAAGCTGGTAAGAGTACAGGGGAAAATATTTTTTGAAATACAAGACCAAAATGCATAAAGAGGAGCAAATGAGAGAGAGTTATACAATTCCTTACACGACAATCATCTTTATACCTTGTTCAGTTTTGGAAATAATAACAGCTTCAGTTCAATATGGTCTGGTTTTTTTTTTTTTTATTTTTAACATGGACTTAGATCTTGCATCAAGATCAGGCCATCAACAGGAGTTTTGTCACAGACTTAAATAAACATAAGATTATGCCCTTTATTTCAAGATGCAATGCATTACAAGAGAATATTTCCACTGAATGGTTCCTTTTCCATATATAACCTGCACTGTAACTAAAGTATGTGAGGGCTTAGCTGCTGGGGGAAACTTCCCTCTGGCAGCTGAAAGCACCCCTGGTCCCTTGCTAGGAGTGCAGGGGAGTTCAGTGGGGTACCACTTGAAGTGGTCCCCCTGAATATTTTAGCCACCGGTGGAGACTTCACCCCAGTGGCTGCAAGTCTCTGAAATTCTTTCCCACCCTAGGAACGCTAAGTACACATAAGCTAGTCCCACTTTGGAATTCCAAAAGAAATTAAAAAACTACTTAAGGACCTCCCTGCTGCTACTCAGGACCTTATTCACTCAGACACACCATCTGAGCCCCAGCCTGGATTATTCTGTTTACTTAAAATCCACAAACCTGGGAACTCCGGATGACCTATCATTACGGGTATTGGCACCCTTACCACAGGACTATCAAATTATGTGGACTCTCTCCTCAAACCCTATGCCACCAACACTCCCAGCTATCTCTGAGATACCACTGACTTCCTGAGGAAATTACAAAACATCAGAAAAGTTCCTGACAACACCATTCTTGCCACCATGGATATAGAGGTGTTGTATACTAATATTCCAAATGAAGACGGATTACAAGCAATCAGAAATACCATCCCTGATGTGACCACAGCCAATCTGGTGTCTGACCTCTGTAACTTTGTTCTCACCCACAATTATTTCCGATTTGCGGACAATTTATACCTCCAGATTAGTGGAACTGCTATGGGCAACCACATGGCCCCATAATATGCTAATATATTTATGGCTGACATGGAACAACGATCCTTAGCTCTCCTCCCCTATTACCTCTCCTCTACTTAAGATACATTGATGACATCTTTATGATTTGGACCCATGGTATAGAGACTCTAGAAGAATTCCACAGAGACTTTAACAATCTGCACCCCACCATCAACTTATGCCTTGATTACTCCACTGAGAGACACATTTCCTGGATACTCCAGTGCAAATCAAGGATGGCCTGATCAGTACCACACTCTACCAGAAACCCACTGATCTCTGTACTTACCTACACGCTTCTAGCTTCCATCCTGCACACATAACTAGATCCATTGTTTACAGTCAAGCCCTTAGGTACAATCACATTTGCTCTGATCCATTGACAGAGACCAAAAACTATAAAATCTTTATCAAATATTCATAAACCTGAATTACCCACCAGGAGAAATAAAAAAAAAAACAAATTGACAGGGTCAGATGAATACCCAGAGAGCAGCTACTCCAAGAAAAGCCAAGAACAGAACATCACTGGTCATTACCTACAGCCCCCAACTCAAACCACTGCAATTCACTATTAAAGGTCTACAACCTATCCTTAATTAGGATGCCATACTCCAGAAGGCCCTCGGTGACAGGCCTGTTTTCTCCTACAGACAACCTCCCAACCTTTTGAGGACTCTCACCAACAGCCACAGTCTACACCACAGGAACACCAGTCCTGGGACTTTTCCTTGCAACAAAGCCCATTGCCAGCTTTGTCCATATATCTACTCTGGGGATGCCATCACTGGACCTAACCAGGTTCGTCACAGAATCACGGGCACATTTGCATATTCCTCAACTAACATCATATATGCCATCATGTGCCAACAATGCCCAGATGCTTTGTATATTGGACAGACTTCAAACTCTCTTAGACAAAGAGTTAATGGGCACAAAACAGACATAAAAACACTCCTGATCCACAAACTGGTCAGCCGACATTTTAATGGAGTGGGCCATTCTGTTAATGACTTAAGAGTCTGCGTGTTACTGAAGAGGAATTTTCACACTACTTTTGAAAGAGAAGCTGCTGAAGTCTCCTTTATATTCAAATTTGACACATTAACATGGTTTGAACCAGGATGTGAATCTTCTGGGTCGTTATAGGAGCTCTTTTGCAAACTTGGTTTAACCTAAATCTTGATTCCCGCCCCCACCCCCACCCCCACCCCCACCGCCCCTCTACTCTCTGATTTGCTCACCCTGATAATATTTTTCTGATTTGCCTACCTTGATTACTATTTTGGCTCTCTATGCCTTAAATACTGAGTCTGCTCTGGTATGGCTATGGTCTGAAGAAGTGGGTCTGTCCCACGAAAGCTCATCATCTAATAAATTATTTTGTTAGTCTTTAATGTGCTACTTGACTGCTTTTTTGTTTTTAAGCTAGGACATAGTGCTGCTTGGCAGCATGTTCAGCACCTAAAATCAGGTGCATCCTTTTATTGGATCTAGGGCTACCCATGTGATGTGGCGGAGCATGGGAAAGACGTCAACTGTGTGATGACTGTGGGGGAGGGAGGAGGATTTGTGCACTAATGTAAACCGGTGAGAAGTTTCTTGGTGTCCTATACAAGGACAGCCCCCACAACAGCCTTGCTGCCAAGTGGTGCAGCAGGGCAGCAGCTGGCGCCAGGCAGTGCAGAAAAAATTACAAGTGTAGAGAGATAACCATGAGCTCCCTGCAGGGGCTCTCTGTAGTGGGTAGATGCGTTCACAGTGCTAATAGCAAAGAAAGAAAGAAAGAAAGAAGGAGGCATTTCTCAGTCTCTCATACAAACATGAGCCCACAGCCACAGGCTTGCTGCTCCTGCTTTGAAATTCATGGTCTTCCTGTTACCTAATTCCGGCGCACTTGGAGAGCAGCAGCCAGAGTGGAGCATTGAGGGGCATTGTGAGTTACAGATGGGACACCAGTGGAGGCTAATAAATTTGATCTTAAGACATGGCACTTCCACACTGGCTTTTAATCAAACTTTTGAATTCGAGCTTAACGCTATACCCACAGTTAACGACGCTATTGCAATCTTGATATTAGTGCTCACTAAGTTGAGCTAATGGTATTCAAAGTGAAGACAGTTGTTGAGTTCATTGCCTTAAATTCATATTTCTGTGTTAGTGTAGACATAGCCTTACTTTGGAGGAAAGTACATTTCCAATATGGAAGACAAATCTTTCAACCGGTATTTCTAAAAATGCCCATTGTAAGGCTGTCTGCAATAGATATAGCAGTCGACCGCTGATACACAATTTTAGCTATGTCAATTGTGTAGCTAAAATCGACTTTCCAGCATTAGATGACCATGTCATTTCTCTCGTTGACCTACCTTAATCTTCACCACTTGTCAAACTTGACATGGAAAGCACTGTTTTGTTCATGCATGTAACAAAACCCCTGAGAAGGTCAATATTCCACATCCATATAGACGTAGGCTGAGATAGGAAGCAGAGTTTGGATACCAGCTTAACAGGTAAGTGCTATCTAGCACCTTTAGTTTTACTTAGAAATTGTTTAGATTGGCAATTGAGAGTCAAAGCTTTGGTCATTTACAGGTGTTTAACCCCCGCCCTCACAAGTGACAAAAGCTTTGCCACAGAAAGTACGAGTGCAAATAGTCCTGCCCACAAAGCAAAGCTCTTATGGGGTGGAATACTTTCTTGGCACACAGTGTTGGAGGACAGCAGCAGCCTCTGCATAGTGCTTCATCAGTGATGGGCGAGGTATCACACACCCCAGGGTGTGGGAGGTGCATGCAGACAGGGTGTGCTGTTAGCGTCACCCGGCTGGCTTGGGTGGGAACCTCATGCTGTGGTCCCAGGAGGTGGAATCATGTGCAAGGTAGCGTGTGCCACCTGGACCCAGTAGACAGCACCTTGGCCACTAGGCCATCAAACAAAAGTGGGGGGGGCTGCGGTCAGCCAGTCCTGGAGGCACTGTGGCACCCCCTGTTGTGCAGGCCACACATGGTTTTCCTCCCAGGACATTCCCATCCTCTGGCCCATCGGTGTCGGTCGCTGCTCACTGGGAGGGGGGCAGGGCCCTAGAGGCAGCATTGTGTGAGTGAATCACTGTCTCCCCTCTCTGTCTTCCTCACAGCTGCACCTAAACCATCTGAGGACTGCACCAACACCACCTCACTACCAGGGTTAGCCAGCCCCACCCCGCCACCAAGGCAAGCTTGCATCCAGAGGGACCATCACCGCAGCCAGGAGGAGCTCCAGAGGAACCACAATGCTGTCCTCTGGAGGATGACTGAGATGATGGAGTGGCAGGTGTGGGACAACAGGGAGTGGTGGTCATGGGCTTGGGACCAGCTCATGCCCTGCTTTGATGCCACCACTAGCATCTGGTGGGACATGAATGCCCAGCTGGCCATGGCTGCCACTCCTGATGCCCCCCCACCCATCAGCTATCCCACATGGCGTCCTGGTCTCCTGCAGTGGCTGAGGGCCATGCTTGCCTCCCTGCCCCCCAGGTCCCCTGCTCTCCAGGCCCCTCAACTCCACAGGCCCCATCACAGCCCCATTGTTTCTGTACCTTCCCCTGGTCCTAGCTCCATCCCAGACCCAGCAGGGGCCCCAGACTCACAGCAGGGAGGATCCCGAGGCCAATGCCAATTGGGGTCCCATTCCCTCTTTGGTTTGCAGGACCCCAACACCCTCCATGTCCTGAGGCCCCACATCCCCCGTCCCAAGCCCCATCCCCAGTGTAAATAGTTCACTCCACTGTACTGTTGGTAAACAGATTTTTATTACACAGTTTTGTTTGTACTGGGTTTTCTTTGGTTCAGTAAAATGGTTATTTGAGCAACACACCCACATTCCTCTTCATTGTGCAGGGGTTGAGGAAGGATGAGGAAGTGAAGGGAAGTTTCATGGTGGGGGTGGGGTAAGACTGTGGGCCCCAAGTCCCCACTGGGATTGCCCTCAGGGGGGTAACTGGGGTCCATGGGCTAAGCTCTCTCTCAAGGCCTCCCAGAGACACACCCCAACATGATGGGACTGGAGATCACAGCTGGGACCAGCTGCTCATACTTGTGACTGGCATCAACCCTCCATGCCAGGACGGAGGCCTCCCTCTTCCCCTCCACTATGTTGTGCAGAGCACAACATGCCTCCACAACTTGTGGGATGTTGTGCTCCCCCACATGCAGGCAGGTAAGCAAGCACCTAAAGCATGCCTTGAGGTGGCTGAAGGTGCACTCAGCCTGCATCCTGGCCCAACTGAGGTGAGCATTGAAAAGTTCCTGGCTTGGGTCAAGCTGGCCAGTGTAAGGCTTTATGAGCCAGGGCATGAAGGCATAGGCCACATGCCCCATGATGCAGAGTGACATCTGCATGTCCCTGCCCACCAGCTCACAGTGGGTGATGAATGTGCCCACCTCCATCATCCAACACAGGCCAGAGTTTTGGAACACATGGGCGTTATGCGCCCAGCCCAACCACCAGACAGAAATGTCTGTGAACTGGCCCCAGTGGCCAACCAGGGCCTCCAGCACCATCAAGAAGTATCCCTTGTGGTTTACATATTTGGCCGCCCTATGCTTTGAGGCACATATTGGGCGGTAGGTTCCATCAATAGCCTCACCGCAGTTTGGGAACCCCAGGGTGGTGAATCCAGCCATGACTGCATCCACATATCCCATATGGATGACCCTCCACAGCAGGATGGTGCTGACAGCCATCACGACCTGCAGAGGGAAGGGACCAAACACACACATCAGGGACTAAGAGAGGGAGTCCCTGGGCCCTGAGGGGGGGCAGTCCCTGACCCCCATCCACTCCCCAAACAAACTTGGTGGTGTGGCTCCGTGAGGCCACCCCACCCCCAGCAGCAGCACTATGTAAGAGTGGGATGGTATGGTCCCCTGGAAATGGGGCTTCTGCTTACCCCAACCCCACCCTTTGTACCCACCCCACTTCCTGAGGGTCAATACCACAAATCTGCTGTGGAACAATTCTCCTAATGTAACTCTTAAAAATGAAAAGATCTTTTAGAACAGTGACAGGCAACCTGCAGCCCATGGGCCACATGTGGCCCACTGGAGCTCCACCTGAGGACCCCCCAACTGTTCCCTTTCTTCCAAATCAGAGCCTGATTTGTGCTCTGTCCCTGATCTTCCCCCCAACCACCCAGAGCTGGAAAAAACAGGAACAGATTATTTGTGATGTTCCTCCTCTAGAAGGAGAGAGAGGAGCATGGATGGAAAGTAAATCAGGTGATTAATGGTTCTTTGGAATTGCAGAGAGGGAGTGGGTGAAGTGGGTAAGTGAAGGGCTCCAGTCTCCTGCTACACAAGAAGCGCAGGGAGGGGGACCACAGGTGGAATCCAGTGGGCTGCAAGCTGCTGTGGCCCACTGAAGTGAAGGAGTGCTGCTCCTGGGCACCACTCGTGCTTTGTGATTGCCCATCACTGTTTGAGATGGAAGTCTACCTGTATCTGAAGTGTCATGGCAGGAAGTGGCACGAAGAGGGAGAAAATAATTTCCCTTTAAAATTTGCAGCTTGTGGTCAACAAGTCTGGAACTGGTTGAATTTCCAAAGAAAGAGTTGATGCTTCTGCTCCTGTACAGTTACTTTTCCCAACATTGCATAAGACAGCCAGGCTTTTCTTTTTTCACCTTCCCTTACCTGAGGGGTTGGCTTATCAGACTGTGAAGGTATGAAGCTTCACTGAGCCAGGAAGAATTTTTTGGCTTAGGCAGGAAGACTTCCTCCAAGTTCCTCAGCATTCAGGAAGTAGAATGGTTGTTGTTAACATTTTGACCCTGAAGAATTACAGTTACTCAGCAACCCCTGCTCCCCCCTCTACCACACACACAACCACTGAGCACCTGGTCATGCCTGCTGGCTAGTGGGGACGAGAGATGGACAGAGTCCTGAGCAGATACAAAATTTGAATCCACATCCACAAAATGTGTCACGGGTATCTGAATCCACATTGCAGATGTGGGTACCCACAGGTATAAAAGTGCAGGATTCTAAATACAACATTTCTATCAGCACATCTGCATCCGTAGCTACAAAATGATCCACCAAGCCAGAGATATCTGAATGTACATCCACAGATGTGGATGCCAGCAGTTATAAAGCATATATATGCGGATTTGCAGGGCTCTAGGAATGAAGTAATATTCCTTACTCATTTCTGGCCTTCCAAACTCTTTAAAAGTAGTCTGATTCCCACCCCCCCCCCCCCCCGAAAACTCCAGTACAGAGATAAGTACCCCATGCAGAGACTGCCACTGAGTTCCTGCTTCATTACTGGCATTGAAGAGTGGGTGGATTCCTTGCTACCTCTCCATTGCATGACAATAGAGCCACTGAGCAAAATCTGGTTTTAAATCTGGAGTGTTTGAAAGGCTTGAAAGTAGGCAACAGAGGAGCAGTGTGGGCCCACATATGTCAGCAGCAGGAATTCTTTTTTTTTTCTGCTAAAGTTTATAGGGGTTCATACAGGATGTGTTTGATTCATTTTTAAATTGGATTTTAGCTTATTATACATAAACTAAATCCAGCAAAAAAGTTTACATTCTACCAGTAAATAGTCTGTTTCATTCTTTATATTTAAAAGGGGGCACATACTACTATGAATTTCCTACTTCTTAAATCCTCATTATGTACAGGGCTCATTTACTTCTTTGACTTTCAACAAATCCAGAACTTCCTTTTATTAGATTAAATGAGTATTGCATCAAGAACCTACCATGCATTATGTTTATGCTGTATAATTTACATAATCTTTGGAAATTAAATATGTTCCACTCACTTTCCTTTGTGATATTTTAAATCAGATGCACATGTTACCATGCAAGTTATGGTGTAATAATTCATAACCAGGCCAATTTTAGCACACAGTTATAGGTACTAATAAACACACAAATGGTACTGTACAGTTCTTACTCTTGAGTGTCTTAGAGGGGTAACCATGTCAGTCTGTATAATTGCAAATCAAAGCAAGCAGTCCTGTGTCACCTTAAAGACTTCCATGAACGTTCCATGAACGTTCATGGAAGAGGCCCACTCCTTCAGATTCTGGAGCAGAACTGAGAGAGAACTGAGGAACAGAGAGAACTGAGGAATCAGCTGATGCCTCAGTTCTGCTCCAGAATCTGAAGAAGTGGGTCTTTCCCATGAAAGTTCATTACCTAATAAATAAAATGTTTAGTTTTTAAGGTGCTATAGAACTGCTTGTTTTGTCTTGATAGTCTTGTTATTATTAAGAGATCCTGTTCCACTGGGCTAAACAGATTAACATTAACCAACAGCATAAAACATGGCAGCATAAAATGCACAATTTCTTACAACTGCCATGAGCTTCATTTTCTAGCATTAATCAATATGCAAATACTTTACATATTTCCAATACATGAAAAAAGTGTTAGAACTATATAAGAACATAGCAGTCCCAGAGCATAGAAAAAACCCTCACATGACATCCTATAATGGCAAAATACCACATCCTTGCAAATTATAGAAGGCCACAAGCAATTAATGAAAGTGGACGTGGGTAGCTGGAACAGAGACCTATCTGCCTTCAAATGCCTAAGCGCATGGTAAGGGATACAGCAGTAAAACTGAGATAATCCATTATGCACTCATCTACCATCAGAAGCAAAGGTTACAATACACATATGTCATAGAACTGGAAGGGACCTCAAGATGTCATGGAGTCCAGTCCCTGCACTCACAGCAGGACCTATTACCATCCATGACAGGTTGTTTTTAATATAACCTGCCCCAAATCTCTGAAAGTTCCCTTCAAGGAGTGAACTCACAATGCTGTGTTCACAAGTGCAGTGCGCTAACATCTGATCTATCTCCCTCTGCCCCCCAAAAAATGACTAATAACAGTTTTAATGAAGATACACCTACTCAGGGGCCCAGTAAAATGCGTACCATCCCTCAGTGAGCTTGGCAAATAGCAATCCTGCCTTCTGATAGAAGCCTGCATTTTGTGTTGCATACATTTTATGGCTTAGCTGAGAGACCAGCCCTGTACACCCTTCTAAGTATTTGTGTTTGCTGGCAGGATTTGACCCACATTTGAGGGCCAGCAAATTGTTCCACTCAGTAATATTCAGTCCCATAATCTTCCTAAACTGTAACAGCATGCTCACCAACAAGAGAAGTCTAAAATAAGATGCACAGAAAAAGCATAATTACAGTGGATTGTTCATCACATCAGTTTCTATTAATACAGACCAGCTTTATGCAGCTTAAAATTCATATAAGTTATTCATGCCAAAATTAATCAGGTTGAGAGGGAAAAGATTCTGACCTATGGACACAGATAAAATCTCCACACTCAAATTGCTGGGACCTTTTGCAGCTGCTGGGAAAGTTGATAACGAGGTGCTAACATAGCACATAATACAGCAGGAATACATAGCTCAGAAATACAGCAGCTCTAGTTACTCTCCAAGGCCATGTTGACAGTAAAAAAATAACTTTGAAGTTGCTTAATTCAAAGTACAACTTCTAAGTAATAGACTTGGAATTTAAGTGTCTACACACACCCTACTTCAAAGTTAAACTTTGAAGGAGTGCACTGCTCTTTTCCCAGGAATGGAGTAAGGACTTTGAAGTTGGGCTCCCTACTTCGAAGTTAACTTCGAAGTTAAGAAAAATGCGTGTAGACTTTTTGCAGGCTCCTTTGAAGTAGCACTTAACTTCAAGTTCTAAGTGTAGACACATGCCAATAGAGTTTAGATAATCCTCGCCAAGTGTTTTCACCTACAGGGGTCTACACAATCCCCATTACTTTTCAATATGTACATGGGATCCAATAGTTACAGTAAGACTCCATGCAGTTAACTGCCATCAGTACGCAAATGACATTCAACTACATATCTCATTGTCAGTTAATGAAATCATCATTAAGATGTCAGAATGCCTCAAGGGAGTGAGAGGTTGGATGACCAGCAGCTGCCTCAAACTGAACCAAGGAATAGGAAAGTTAGGCTGGTCATAAAGAAGAAATGCTCTGAAGAACTGCCTAAGATGTTAACTGATGGGATTGTGACGAAATGTGTAGGTGACGTAATGCAAAGCCTCAAAACAGGGTCTTCTTTGACTCCTAACCTGAAATGATCAGGTGGTACCAATTTCCAAAAAGGCTTTCTTTCACCTCCTGCTTACATGGAAACCTTGCCCTTTCCTCCCACAAAGACCTGACCACAGTAATACATACATGTGCTACCTCCTGGGTGGATTACTGTAACCCATCATATCTGAAACTGAATGTGAAGATTAGGCATTGGCTCCTAGTGACTCAGAGCATGGCACCCACTTGCATGGCTCAGGTTGCAGTGAGCACAGCAATCCCATGTTCAAATCCCTCCATTTGCTCCCAGTCATCTTCCAATGCCTCTTTAAGGGACATTACTGTTATTTTTACAAAACAAACTCAGACGCAATGGTGATGACATAAAACAATGTGGTAACGAGACAGAGACAACAATGCACTTATTAAAATAATACATTTTATAATAAATAATAAATTTTAACCTCTTGAATTAGTCGGTTTCAGGGTGCTGAATCATATCCTTCATCTTGGGATGTCAATGGGAGCACTGCTATTGATTTAAGTAAATATATGATCAATCTCTACCTTCTGCATTTTTAAGATTTTTCCCAGAGTCCCTTTGTGTCTCCATCATTCTGGCACAAGCCTGAGGGTAAAGAATCTAATTTGTTATACCTACCCTTATTAGAATAAAAATTGTTAATTTGTACTTATAATAATATTAGTGTATGATGTATTACAAGAAATATCTATGAGCCCTAGATCCTGTTCCAAAAATATTAAAATAATCTTAATTAATATCCTCTAAAAATCAATGAACTTGATTACCTCCTACCTGGCCCCTTGAATAATCCCTGACCTTTAATAAAGTGAGTGACATGACCTGCTTTGGTCATTATTTTTAAACTATTATTTGTACAGGTGGAGAACATGACAAGCAGCAAGAAAGAGGAAAAGAATATCCAGTCTATTTTTGAATTATGGAAATAACTAACCTCACAAATAAAGAGCCCCTCCATTTTGGACCAGCCATTTGTCCTCTGTTTCTCTCATGTCATAATTTTAACACTCCACAGTCTGCTACACTTAATCAGTAGCCACAGAAAACATTTTATAAAGTGCACTCTCAAAGATGAATTTCCAAATAGGCAGGACGGGGAAAATCCTTTTTCAAAAAGGATAGAAACCATTCATTTAAAACATCCTCCATATCTTCACTCAAACTAATATAGTTTTATTACTTTCTTTCTCATCATCAGAAGAAGCTTTCTAACTGGTTTAAGTATTTAGGAGAGTCCTCTAGATTCTTCCCCTCTTTCTTTCTAATTGGATAATGTTATTATCCCTCATTAATGAGTCTTTCATCTTGTAAAGACCTAATTTGTTGGTATTTGTCTATCCACTATTTCTTTTCACATAGTAAGTGTTTTGTTCGAGCTCACAATGTGGAATCTCAATTCTGCTGACCAAAACATCAGTAGTATCCAATTTTTCTTTCATTCTGTTAAGGGCTGAAGATTCTATTGTGATTTCTCTGGACAGTGTTTTATGTTAAGATGGAATTACCAAGGTTGCTTCCTACTGACTAATAATGTCTTTTTCAATATAAAACTTCTGTGGCTGTTCAATTTTGTGATTCCAAGTTACCAAAGAATCCCATTTTTTCATTACATAACCATATAGGTGCAGGAACTTTCTTTAATGGACGTCTGTTTCTAGATCATGTTGTATTCACTAAAAGCTGACAGTACTTTGTGCATTTGAGGAGATTAGAGTAGTTTATCATGCATGAATATGTGCTCTAACATCAAAGATTCTGAAATTACTTGCTTATTTATTTCATTAATTTACAGTGAAAACATAAAGCATACATCATGCTATTTAAGCCAATGCACCTGATTTGTAGGATTCAGACAGGAAAGGAGAAAAAATGTTGCTCATTGATTCAGCCCTGAAAGTTTCGTGCTATGTTAGCTTTTTGGTATTTGAGTCTGAACACAACAGCCAATATTTTCAAACGTGACTAATAATTTCTGGATGTATCAGTTACTGGCTGCCCAACTTGATGCACCTCTAAAGGGAACAGATTTTAAAAGCTTCCAGGCTACCACTCCACTGAAATATCAGAACTCTTTCAGGGGCCTGAAGGTTGGGCTCTCAGTAACTAACTTACCCAAGATGCACTGCTCCCATTTTAAAAGTCCTGATTTACAATTATGACTTTGTATACCCCTGCCCATAGTGGTATAAAATGACATAGATCTATTACATCAAGTGAAGCAGCTTATACCAGCTGAGTTTTGGGGCCTTTTGGACTGCTCTGTAGCCTTCTGTATCTAGTCATTCAAATCAACAATAAAATATTACTTGTGCCAACTTCTAGAATGTTTGTGACTTATGAGTGAATGTCAGGGTATTAGCTGATCCTTTTAGCAATGTTGAAATAGAAATTGCAAACATTTGACTACTGCAGTTTCTCTGAAGTATGTACTTTGTGATGTTTGCTTGCCAGTCACTTGATACTGAGTAGGATATCTTCGTGTCACACCCCTATCTGTGCGACTGTTGACGGCTGATCAGCATGATTCTGGAGCTGCAGAACATATCACAGAAGGGACAAGTGTTGGTAGCTGTTAGAGGGGCGTGGGACAGTTTTTGTTTCTCTTTTTTCTTCACCACCTCTCACAGACTGCACTGCTGCAGAAGCTCTCAAATTGTGCCATCTCCTTCAGGATCATGTTTTCCACTAGGGAAAGACTTGGGCAAGACCCTCTCAAGCATAGACACTTATGCTGCACTTTTTCATTGTGCCTTCAGCATGTCCTTATATAGCTTCCACTGGCCCCCAAACACTCCTCTGTCCTTCCTCAAACTCAAAAAACAGAATCTGTTTTGGAAGGCACAGATCAGCCATCTGAATCATGTGACCAGTTCAGTGAAGTTGTTGATAAATGATAATGGCTTCAATGCTGGTCATGTTTGACTCTTCCAGGATGATAGTGTTGATGCACCTGTCCTCACAAGAAATATTTGGGATTTTCCTGAGGCAGCATTGATATTTTTCAAGTGCCTTCAATTGAGGCTTGTAACCTCAATCATGGAGCTCTAGTATGCAGATGACAACGTAGTTGCTGCTCTTTCTGTCACAGCCCTTCAGACCATCTTAAGCACTTTCACTGAAGCATACAAGAATCTCAGCCTCACACCGAACATTAAAAAGACCAAGGTGCTCTACTAAGCCTCGCCAATGAGACAATCTCATGTATCTTCTATTGAAGTCGACGCAGAACTGCTGGAAAATGTGGAGCACTTCCCTTACCTTCAAAGTCATCTTTCTGCTAAAGTCAACATTGATGTGGAAATCCAGCATCTTCTGAGCTGTTAGTAATGTATCATCCACTGAAATGCTACACTATGACAATATGCTCACAGTAATTGCATCGGTAGTTTTATGCCTGCTACTATGCCACTAGAAAGAGGGAGAAAAGAAAAGTTATTCTACCTTCTCCAGTGGTAGACATACACCATTATTTCAAATGTCTCAGCTACGTCACTCTTTGATTTCCTGTACATATATACCAATGTGCATGTAAAAGTCAAATGTAATAGCCATCTTATTTTGAAATTGGTAAACCTCATTTCACAAGGAATAACACCTATTTTGAAATGGGTGGAATAGCTCCTATTTTGGAAAAAAAAGCCATAGTGTATCCAATGGCTCTATTGCAAAATAGGCTGTATGCACTTACTACTTCATGCTCCATTCCTTGTTGTGGTGAGGGGGTTTGTGTTCCTCAAGGACCTGGAGAGCTATATTAGCAGGAGATACAGCTCCTGGAAGGGTCACTGAAAATGGACAGGTGAAAGGGTAGAGACCACACAAATTTGGATTACTTCTCCCCCCCCCCAAAAAAAAAAGTTACAGAAACATCTACAAAGAAACCTACAACTACACAAGTTTTGGGAAAAGTTGACCATCCACTCGGATTGAGTATGAAGCGTGGTAGGGAAAGCCGAAAGTAAGCTGCCCCACAGATAACTCTTCTCTCACTCAGGGCAACCACACAGTTTGGTACGTGAACGTTCAGACCATGTATCAAGCTGGGAAGACAGCACATACTGCACTGGAAATGAAACAATACAATCTTGCACTTTTGGGCTTTAGTGAGACAAGATGGGGACAATCTGGGCAGCTACACCTGGCAACAAGTGAAACCCTCATCTATTCAGGACATGAAGAAGAGGGTGTACCACACACAGAAGGCATGGGCTTTATGTTATCAAGAGAGGCATCTCGTGTGTTTATGAAGTGGACAGCAGAATTACCATGCATCATCACAGCCAGATTCTACACAAAGGGCAAAAGGTATTAATTGTGCAATGTTATGCACCAACCAATGAAGCAGCTGAGGAATGTAAAACAGACATCTCTGAGAAACTACAAAGTGTGGAGAATGAGAAAGCAAAGAAAGGTATGTTGATTTTGAAGGGTAACTTCAATGGGAAATTGGAAGGATAAATACAGGCAGAGAACAGACTACGGAAAAAGCAGGCCTAGGCAACATAAATAAAAATGGAGATCACTTCAATGACTTTTGTTCCTTCAATGGATCGTTGATAGGTGATAGTGTTTTTCCACACAAAATGATCCATAGGCTCACTTGGGTTTCACTAGACCACCAGGCACAAAACCAGATTGATGAAAAGTGTATCAGCAGCTCTTTCAGAAGATCGATGCAGAACATGTGTGCTAGGAGAGGAGCAGAGGTAGGTTCAGACTGACAAGTTCAAGCTCAAGAGGTACACCACAGAAGTGACCAAGCCAAGATTGAGACTTAACATTGAGCAGCTGAAGGGTTTAGAGGCAAGAGCCCTTACCAAGTGGAGCTGTCCAATAGGTATGCACTTCTGGCAAACCCTATCCTGAAAGATGCTACCATGGAACAAATTTGGAAACACAGCAAAACAGCCTGGAAAGAGACCTGTGATAAAAACACTGGGAAAGAAGACAAGGCATCACAAAGAATGGGTCAGAGCAGAAACACTGAGAAAAATGAAGGAACGAAAGGACAGAAAAGCAGCACTCAACAACAGCAAAACAAGAGCAGCCAAGGTGGAAGCTCAGAGAGTGTATGTAGAAGCCAACAGAGAATTTTAAAAGGATGTTAAATGGGACAAGAAGAACTTTGTAGAAAACCTTGCACACCAAGCTGAACAAGCTGCAGGACAGAGAAACCTGAAAGAGCTGTATGACACCACATGGAAGTTAGCTGGGTCATGGCATACAGTGGATCATACAGTACAGGATAAGGAGGAGAGTGTGTTAACAAACAGAAGTGAGCAGCTCAGTAGATGGATGGAACACTTTGAAGAGCTACTGAACTGCTCTGCCCACATGGAACCTTCTAAGTTACCATCCGCAAATATATCACTGCAAATTAACAGCAGCAGAATTGAAAAAAGACCTAAAATAGGAAGAAGGGTTCTTTTGAAGATGGGGTTTATTTTTGAAACAGCCATATCTACACTGCTTTTCTTTCTTTTGAAAGAATCTCTCCTGTGGAGATCATGCAAATGAAGCACAATATATGCAAATAAGTGCCTCATTTGCATTTTTCAACTTCCCTTTCAAAAGATGAATGAAAATGGAGACATAGACGTAGCCTATGTGCTTACACTGCATTTTGAAATAGTGTAGTGCTATTGTGTAATGTATTTTCGTGTAAGGCCATGTCTACACTAGCCCAAAACTTCAAAATGGCCATGCAAATGGCCATTTTGAAGATTACTAATGAAGCACTGAAATACATATTCAGCACCTCATTAGCATGCGGGCAGCAAAGGCACTTCGAAATTGCCACAGGTCACTGCCACACAGCTTCTCCAGATTGGGGGGGTCCTTTTTGAAAGGACCCCAAGAACTTTGAAATCCCCTTATTCCTATCAGCAGATAGGGTCGCTGCGAGCCACAGCAATTTCAAAGTGCCACAGCTGCCCGAATGCTAATGAGGTGCTGAATATGTATTTCAGCACTTTACTAGTAATCTTCGAAATGGCCATTCGCATGGCCATTTCAAAGTTTTGGGCTAGTATAGATGTAGCCTAAAAGTGTTATTTCAAAATAAGCTATTTTGGAATACATATTCTAGAATAGCTTATTTCAGAATAAGGCTGCTGTTTTGACACATTTAAAAATATTTGAAAAGATTTTTGAAAAGCAAAAATATTTGAAAAGAGATCCATATGACATTACTTACATTAATTCTTCTTGGAGAATGGCTGTGTATTCTAGAAACAGAATCTAAAAATAAACTTACAATGTTCATTATTTTTATGTCTCAGACTTTCAAAACAAAATATTCTCAATCTGAAAAATCAAAGCGATGGGTAGTTTTATAAACTGCTAGTCCTGAAACTGACCCAAAGAGTTAATCAACAGTGCTTTCCTTTTCTGATGTTATCACTATCAATAAAAGCTCTACTGGTCAATGTGTTTCTAAATGGATTATCCCACTGAATAAAAAAAAGAACCAGACTGACTCTTTTTCCATTCACAAACTGGTCTGTTCTTCATGCTTGCTTCAAACATTCACCCACATTTTCAAACACTCTCTCACCTAGATGCTATTTGTTGAGGGGGTGGGGTATAGATTTCTTCACTTTTCACACCAACTCCAAGGTGTTTTGCCTATTCCTCTCTTGTCACTCATTCACACATACTCATTCCATATGTGGCAGAATCACAATATATAGGTTTTTGCTTCTCCCCATGCAGATTCTGCTGATGGGTTTGCCTGTTCAGAAAAACAAAGGGTTTTCTTTAAAGCACCCCACCCCCTGCAAGAATGAGCAGCAGTGCTTATGTTAAAATCCTAAACAGTGCTGCTGATAATACACAGTGTAGTCCAGTTATAATAGAATTTACTGTCTCCCTGATGCCACAGTGTCAGCAGGAGTAAAAGTTTATTTTATTGCTACATGAGCAAACCTGTTAAATAAGGTGGCATATTACACTGTCCTGTATGAGGGTTGATCATATTTTAAGCCATTGGTTAGAATGTTAAAAAGCTGTTTTTTAAATTCCTCTCCCCATATGATTAAACAGACTCTTTAAAAAAAAAAAGTAACTTTTGAGTCCTTATGCCCCATTGCCAAATCACTATGGCTCATTATTCCCAAAAATATTAATGTAAGAATTTTCACAAATGATTGCACTCATTTGACTCTTCACGATCTTCTCTGATGTCTAAGATTCATGCTAAAAAACCTGTCATCAGTGCTAAACTTATGAGCATTAATCCCAGTGGATGGACACAAAAAAGGATTTATAAATGCATACAGGCAACCGTAAAGAGAAAAAAAACCTTGAAAATCTAAAGTGAATACAAATGTGGTGTCCCTAGGCTGCCCATTTTTCTTTAAAGTACTTATTAGAGTGGTCCAATGACTCAAAAACAAAGCACAACCACATTAAGGAGGCACAGTGGTTCAGAAGGACTGTGTCTGGGCACAGAAACAATGACCCCTATTCTATTATTTTCTGATCACAAAGGGTCAGGAAGATCACACTGACCTGACTGCTTCTGCCTACTGATTTTGGAGTTCCCATGAGCCCATAGATAGATAAAAGGGAAAGGAATTCTGCCTGGCCCAAACACAAAAAAAAGGGAAGCACAAAAGTAAGGAGAAAGATTACTAACACCCTTTCCACACTCAGTGCACAAACACACCAAGGCTACATCTACACGTGAAGCCTACTTCGAAGTAGCTTATTTCGATGTAGCGACATCGAAATAGCCTATTTCGATGAATAACGTCTACACGTCCTCCAGGGCTGGCAAAGTCGATGTTCAACTTCGACGTTGGGCAGCACCACATCGAAATAGGCACTGCGAGGGAACGTCTACACGCCAAAGTAGCACCCATAGAAATAAGGGTGCCAGGCACAGCTGCAGACAGGGTCACAGGGCAGACTCAACAGCAAGCCGCTCCCTTAAAGGGCCCCTCCCAGACACAGTTGCACTAAACAACACAAGATCCACAGAGCCGACAACTGGTTGCAGACCCTGTGCATGCAGCATGGATCCCCAGCTGCGGCAGCAGCAGCCAGAAGCCCTGGGCTAAGGGCTGCTGCACACGATGACCATAGAGCCCCGCAGGGGCTGGAGAGAGAGCGTCTCTCAACCCCTCAGCTGATGGCCGCCATGGCAGACCCCGCAATTTCGATGTTGCGGGACGCGCAACGACTATACGGTCCCTACTTCGATGTTGAACGTCGAAGTAGGGTGCTATTCCCATCCCCTCATGGGGTTAGCGGCTTCGACGTCTCGCCGCCTAACGTCGATGTTAACTTCGAAATAGCGGCCGACACGTGTAGCCGTGACGGGCGCTATTTCGAACTTAGTGCCGCTACTTTGAAGTAGCGTGCACGTGTAGACACGGCTCAAGGGCCAAGCACAATCTGGTCCAAGTTAAAAATAAAATTATGACAGCTATTCATATAGGACTGTTCCTGCTAGTAAAACCTCAAGTAACTGCCTTGTTAATACATAGAACACCAGAACTTGAATTTTGTAAGAGCCAAATGCTCTCTTTTGCATAATGCCAGCACAAGACTTATATGCTCCACTGAAGTACCACTTACATTTCACTTAAGCCATAGTGCGTTGACATAAGCGATGCATTTGCCTCTTGCCTAATGATGGATTTTACCCAATATTTTTCTACAGAACTATTCACCATGTATTTAGTACTACATAGAAAAAGCCAAACATAGCCTATTTACGTAGAAGTGAAGAGGCAAAACAAAGTGTTCCTTGATGGTAGATGGTATAAGACACAAAAGAGGTTGTGGCCTAGAGAGGTGGTGGATTCCCCATCCTAGAGGTTTTTAAGTCCTGGTTTGACAAGGTCCTGGCTGGGATGACTTAGTTGTGGTTGATCCTGCTTGAAGCAGGGGGATATGCTAGATGACCTCCTGAAGGTTCCTCCCAACCCTATGATTCTATTCTATTCTATGACATGGAGAAGCCTCGAGTTTAGGAGAACATATAACTCAGTTTAAATAAATAACACAGTGACTCATTCCTGACTGTTTACAAAACATTTAACTGTAGTCTTTGCCCTGAAGAGTGTATAGTCTACAGACACGAGAACAGGTGGGTGAAGCAGATCCAGCACATTTTCTTTGTTGATGAAGCTAGTATGGGTAAGGTAGGGACAAAGGGGAAAATGGAACGAGGAAAGCCAGATCAGATGTAATAGGAAAGTGATACTGGAGATGAAATGAAGTCAGTGGGTTGACAGATTCGGAGAGGCAAAATCAAACCAGCAAAATGTAAAATCACCAGACACAACTCTGTTCTGTCAATAATAGTCTCAGGAATGCAAGTAGGTGGCTAAGTGCCTGTACGCAATACCAGCAAAAGATTTTTAGGGGAGAGAGTACTGGAAAGACTACAGCTAACTCCTGCTTCTGGGGTGCGAAGAGTGGGTCTGTGCTCTTCTCCTTAAAGGAGGAGGGTGGGGCTATGGAGGATATTCATTCTTTATACGGTGTTAACACACAAACACAGGCTTTGTTCACATTTGTTAACGTGCTTTGAGTTGCTACGTTGGTCAGGTCAGGAGTCCTCAGAAGACTGGGATGGGCTGGAGGCAGGCAGAAGGTGATCTTTCTTCTTTTTCTCCCCACTGATCTGAATTATCCACGTTCATACTGCATCTCCCTAAGTCTAATTCATTAGAAGAGTGCCTGCCTCTGCATGCACTGAACATGCACTGAACTGAGGCTGTTTGCCTCCCGATGTCAGCCCAGTTCTCCAGCCTGAGCAGAATCATGTGTTGTCCCCAGTCTTAATTTATTTTCTCACCATTTACAATGTCTGTCTACACTACACGGAAAAAACAAATAACAAAAATTACAGATTTTAATGTTTAAAAGGAATTATCATTAATATCTGCAAGTTCCCTTTCCATTGGTGTGAATATCCCTTGTTTAATATTTACCATTTGAATATATCCCTTGTGTTTATAAGCTGATATTCTATACCTCTGTATTACAGATTAAAACCAAGCTTTTAGAGCTGACAAATGATTCTGGGTGTTCAACATGAAACACCTTGTGGACAATTGATTCTTCAGAGCATAAGTGTTCAGCGCTGTGTGAAAATCAGACTTGTCAATGCTGGACACACAAAAATTAGCCACTTGAATAATCTGAGCACTGATAGTACTCAGAAAGTCTCTTCTAATTTATCTGAGCCTTGTTTCTTTCCATCATGTCTACTGACAGTCTCCTCAGTTAGGGAGGAAAAGAATAAAATTCAATCAAAAATATCTGCAGAAAATCTTCTAGTTTCACAATGCATGATCTTATTTCTTCTTTGCCCTCTTTATTTCTTTGTCCACACAAATTTACTGTACATATCATTACCTTATGTGGGAAACCAAAGTATCTAAAGGGACATGGCTCATCAGCCATCAAAATAAAATTGTGGAAACAACTCCACTCCATTGTATGACTAGCCTCAAAATACTCATGTGATTTCAAGCTATGAAAAAGCACTATTACAAACCAGACACAAGTTGCTTAAGCCATCCTGGGAGAGCATCATTCCTCCCCTCACATTTCTCCTCAGCATCTTCTATATACTGAAGTGGAGTGTACAGAAACACTTTCTCCTTTAGGTACAGTGTAACAGTTTTTCTGATGGATTATGTTAAACAAAACCTCATAGCATGTTTCTGATGGTATGGTTATCTGTATTATTTTTCATTCTTTTTATACACAAAGGGTCCATGAAAAAGGGAACATTGCTGCAGGTTGGTAATTACAAGTGTCCTTCTGTCAGCCCCCTTTGAAACTGCTAGTTCAATAATGGATCAGAATAGATCTCTGCCTTATTTCATTTTATTATAAATATTTTGTTCCAATTTAATTGTTGCACCAGGTGGACACTGTAGAATCCTGTTATCTTGAGAAAGTATATCTCCAAGTAAGATAGTAAGTGCTGAAGTGGATTCACCTGGCAGAATCCTTTTGCTTTTAGAAGAGAGTTGAGAATATCATTGGTGTCATAGAAAAAGGAAGGGGAAGGATGGATTCTTCAGATCTTCTGACCACAAATACATTTTTAAAAGTCTTAGGTAGCTAATGCGAACCAGAAAATTTATCATCCACTGGGGGGATGATTTTGGAAGTTATCTTTAGGGATGAGGTGGAAGAACATGTGGTAAAGCACTGTTTGATTAATGATAGCCAGCATGGATTCAGACAGGAGAGGTCATGCTTAACTAACCTTCTGTCGTTTTTTGAAAACATTACTGCCATGATAAATATGGGGGGGAAAAATCAGTGGATATACTATATTTAGGCTTCCAAAGTGCATTTGACAAGACTACTCATCAGAGATTAATCGCCTAGTTCACAGCCATACAATCAATGGTAAAACTTTGCTCTAAAAATGGAGTTATATTAAAAAGTAAGATAAAAGGGAAACCATGGAAGATTTCTCAAATAAAAAAAATTATAAGTAGATTGTTCTTTTTTTTTCTGAAAATTGACCTCTGGGACAATCTCAAGTTTGAAAACAATGATACAAAATTCAGCCCTCTAATTAGAGGGTGTAATTCTGATACCATCTAACCATGAGTTAGAAAATAAAGAATTTGGATCATTAAAGGGGCTGAGTTGGCAGATGGAAAATACCTTTCAATATAGACAGTCATAGGAGTGTGAGAACAAGGAACAAACCTAGGAAACTTACCAGTTCAGCTACCATGTCCTAAATGTTAGACACAATGGCTGTGCCTCCACGTGCCACTTCTTCCAGAAGTGGCACGTTAATAAGCTAACTGGAAGATGCTAATGATGACTGGATGCAAATTTTCTACACCTCATTAGCATATCATCACGTGCTTTGGAGTCAAGAAGAAGCTCTTCCGGACTCCAAAGTACAGGTGGAGACATGAGGCCCATGGGGATCTTCCGGAAGGAAACCCTCCTTCCAGAAGGCCCTTCTTCTGGACTCAGAACCACATGCCGGTATGCTAATGAGGTGTGGAAAATTTGCATCCACACCTCATTAGCATTCTCCGGTTTGCTCATTAGTGTGCCACTTCTGGAAGAAACAGCACATGGAGATGCAGCCAACATGAAAAATTTGCAAAATGATGAATACAAGGAACATATAGATGGAAGCTAAAAATTAAGTGTGAATGATTAATATATATCACTCTTACATTCCCTCTCCCCAAATAATTTCTCCCCTCCACCTCAGAAATTCCTTTTAATGTACAACTTCCTCCATTTTTCTCTTACCAACAGAACACAACATTCTGTACAAGTAGTAATGACTGATGATGGCTTAGATGCACAGAGAAAACTAGAATAAGAATGATGATGAAGTACAAAAGTAAAAGCTTTTTCTCAACTGCCAATGCTCAGTATCCTGAGATTCCTACAAGCAAGTTACTCCAAGAAAAATTAAAACACTATACGTACATACATATTGAAGTATCCCCTCTTTCTTAAGTCTCATCCTGTAGCTTTTAAACATTAATTATACTTTAAATCTGCCTAAATTCAGGCAGTAAAAGTTGCAGCAATAAAAAAATGGTCCTTCAAAAGTTTTATAATTTTGATTCAGACCAACCTAAAGTAAAAATGACTTCATAGTCCATGGCAGTCACTATGAGTCACTGAAAAATATTGTCATGACAGCAGAAACATATCAAAGTTTCAGAGTGGACATGTTACATCCTCTCCCTGGACTGTGTCCCACAGGTTTTTCTTAAGCAATACGCCCACTAATAGGACTGGCGGGGTTTGGTTTTGTTTGTACCAACCCAGGACTACAGGAAAAGTCTTACTCTGACTGTTTTACACAAAACATCTACATAATAATCAATTTGTCTTACTCATGTATCACCTACATGTAATAGCAGCACTTGTGGTCCATCTACTGATGGGCAGAAAAAAAAGAAAGGGAGAAAAGAGGTCAGGTATATCACCACATGAATGATGTTGTCCTTTTTGTCAGAGCTACCTATCGACACATGCATTTTAACACAAGTAACTGTGATGTCCCCAGTTCCCAATGCAAGGAGACAATCAGATTTTAAAGGCTGATGTATCTCCTTTGATATACTACTGTTCATTCCCAGATAGCTTGTAAAATCAGAAAATACACTCATGCATTAATAATTGATTTTATATATTGCAGGTGATTCTTATGAAGCAATTAAGTCCCGTGATTTTAAAAAGCTTCTTGTTGCCTCATTGAAAAAAGAGCTGAAAATGTATTAGTTGATTTGATCCCACCTTTTGCCAGTGCAAGATTGTTCCTACAGAAGTACTATCAAATATTTTATTCAGACCACTTTTAAACATCTAACACTTTTTCCAGTGCATCTACTAGATTTCACTGGAAAAAGATTTCAATTTTTCACTTTAGAACAAAGCTTATTAGGATACAGGGAAAAGTAAGAGTCATGGAAATGGTGAGAGGAGAGGGAAATAATGCATCATGCCATACAGCTCTGCACAAGGCATTTCCCTGAACTTGCTTAATATACAAAGAAAAAGATTTACTTTTAAGTACAAAATTACTATAACCTCTCTACTTGACTGGTGCATTTCATGTGCATGTAAATATCAGATAATATTTGATTATTGTTTTGGGGATTTTTTGCCTAACCCTAAAGATAAATTTTCTCTTCTGTGCTTAACTTTTGAAGGGGAACTGGCTCAGTGCACTATACAATGCACTATGCATGAAACCTATAATAAATACCTATGCCGTAACTGATTCACATATCATGTTGGACATGCAGTGACAATGCTGAAAACTGAGGCATTTTGGGGGGCAAAGTCATTACTGGAATGAAATGGCTCTCAACATTCAGTTGCCATGGGGGTCAGAAATTTGTTTTCTATTGGATTCTTTTGGGAATCTCCAGGGACAGAGGCAGATGGCTTCTGAAAAGTCTTCTCATGGTAGTGGAAAATGATTGTCATAAAATGGAAATTATCATTCACGCTTCACAGTAGTGACTGGCATTTGAAATTATCTGAGCTACAGGTATCTGGACTTCTCAGAATATTACATTATTTTAGCTGAATATGGTCTAGCATTCAGGAAAAAGAAATGATCCTTTCAATGCATTTTTAAAAACACAGTGCTCTTGTCCACACACAAACGTTGTAATGTTCTAAGTAATACAGTATTGTTCTAGCAGTAGGATATCCCCCATGCCCCAGCCTCAGAGTCAGTTTATATTACATGCACCTATACAAAAGCATGTATTTTTTATTTCATAGGATATTCACCCCACACCAGCCACAAAAGAAGTAAGGAAGCTGAGAAAGGGACCAATTAGTGAGAAAGGACACACAAGCTGGCTCTAGAATGGAGAAGCAGCCCCTGACGGGAACATGGAACTCAGATGAGCAGATAGGGATTAGGCTAGTCCAGGGGTTGGCAACCTGCAGCTCTGGAGCCATATGTGGCTTGTGGAGGGGTCACTTGTGGCTCTGAGAGCTATTGCCGCTGACTCCATGAGCCACTCTGGAGGTTGCGCCTACCGCGGCTTAAACAAACAACTAAATTCAGTTGAGCGCCATTGACTGAACTGATTTTGAGTTTGTTGTTTAAGCAGTTGTGGCTGGAACTGCAGAGCTGTCAGCTGTGGCAGGGCAGGGAGCCCCAAAGGCAAAGCCAGTCAGGCAAGGAGCCACCCCACATGGGCGGAGGTCTAAGCTGGCACAAGAGCTGCATGGAGGGGCAGTGGAGCCTGCCCCTGCCAGAGACATGCAACCGCACCAAGAAGGAGTTAGCAGTGGTGGGGAGCAATGGGGGATGCAGTGGTTATGGCAGAACTGTGTGCTGAGGTGAGTTAAGCCCAGGGGGAGGCTGGGGTTTGGAGGGATTAAACCTGGGGACAGGGGGGTGGTTGGGGCTCAGAGGGCTTGATCCTGGTGATGGGGGTCAGGTGGGTTTGAGGTATGGGTGGGTAAAGCCTGGAGAAGGGGATAACATCTTTCTAACTGGCACAAATCATTGTTTGTGCACTGTTCTTAAAACAGGGGTGATAAAAAGTGTGGTTTGACATTATTTAAGGATTGTCTTGTATTCAAAGGTATTGAGGCTCTTGAAAGACTGATTTTATAACTGAATTTGAAAAAAAAATGGCGCTTCTCATGATTTCGGTTGCAGACCCCTGAGCTAGTCCAAAACCACAAAGCTGGCAATAAGAATGGCTGCAGTGAGGGGCCGTTTCTACACATGCCACTTCGGCATGCTAATACATGGAGCAAAAGATGCTAATGAGGTGTGGATGCAAATTCCCCATGCCTCATTAGCATAATATCATGTGATTTGGAGTCTGGAAGACCGTTCTGCTGGACTCCAAAATGCCGTGTAAAAGCGTGGCCCCGGGGGGGCTTCTGGAAGGAAGTCCTCCTTCCGGAGGCCCCTTCTTCCCAAAAATTTTCAGAAGAAGGGGCCTCTGAAAGGACTTCCTTCCGGAAGCACCTCCATGGCCGTGCTTCTACACGGCATTTTAGAGTCCGGAAGAATGGTCTTCCAGACTCCAAATCACATGACATTCTGTTCATGAGCCACAGGGAATTTGCATCTGCGCCTCATTAGCATATTTCGCTCCGTGTATTAGCATGAAACTTCCGAAGGAAGTGGCCTATGTAGAAACAGCCAGGAAGTCTTCAACCAGCCTCTTTGAATTGGAGAGAAACCAGTGAAAGAAGAGAATGCTGGGCACATGGCCTGAAGATAGGGTGCACCCTGAAGAGAGGAGGATGGGGGAGAAAGCTTTGTGACAGGCAAGTAGGAAGTAGTTCGAGAGAGAGAGAAACAAGACTGGTGACCAAGCTGGCCTTAGCTGCGTGTTGCAGGATCCCTAAGTTGAAATATGAGGTAGTGGGAGGGCCTGGGTTCCCCTACCACCCAGTTACAGTGTGTCATTACCTGGACGGTAAGCCCTGAGAAACTCTAAACCATGGAAGGATAAATGTTGTAGAGACCTGCCCAGATGGACTGAATCCTGATGAGAAAGCTGCGTCTCCCAGTGTAAGAGAGACAGCTGCAGAGTAAGAGGACAAAGGAGGGAAAGACTGCACAGGAAGGCCTCTAACATAAATCTTGTCCCAAAACAGCCAGGAGAAGTCAGGAATTATGACTTACAGTACATGATTATGGTAACTATCTACAAACTGCTGTAACTGCATCTACACCAAGGGTTCTACAGGTAAAAACTATTTGGCTAGAAATAATAACTCAAACCCACAAGTCCCATTTATAACCAAAAAATAATGACTCAGATACCAAAATCTAGTAGATCAGGCCTCATGTACAAGTAAATCTTGAGGAATGTCAGAAAAGAACATTTGTAATGAAGCGACAAGAGCAAAGTCAGTTAGAATTAACTCAAAAATCTGAAGCATTTAGGATTTACCATGTGAGTTTGAATTCCTCAATACATTAAAAAATGAGTTTCACACAGAGCCCAGTCAGAGACTGGCTTGACAAGTAAGATCAAAGCTAGACCCAGTGCCTGATAAAGTCTTTGAAGTATGTGGGCAGAGTTGTGGCAGCTTAGCAGGGCCTTAAAGAATAAGTAACTCACATAGGGGTGCTGACAGCTTCCACAGGCCCCCTGGCAATGTGGGAGATGTAGGCTACATGACCCAGAAGGCATAGAGCCGTAGGCATCCAGCCCACAGCAACACTCCATGAGCAGTGCTCCCCTACCACCCATTGCCCTGGCCCCTGTCAGCATGCCTGAACTCACATTGACTTTCAAGACGCTTTTTACACTGCAAAAATGGTGTTAAGGGGCCTTGACATAAAGGAGAATCATACCTGAGAGTTTGTGGTCATATTTCCAAGGAAACTGTCAGTGAAGTCTCTGAGTAGATTGTTTAATCAATGTGTAATAAAAAGAAAACCACAGCAGTCAGATGACTATTCTGTAGCCACTAGCTGAGTTTAAAAATCTCAGAAGACAACTCTCCATTGTGAAGTCATCTGACACAAGCTTCATCTTTTCAAAATAAGAATAGTAATACATAATAATTCCATGAAGATAGAAATCATCTTAAAATGGAATGTGATATTCTACAAGTAGTAATAGTTTTGGAAAATATATAAGATACCTGGAAAAACAGATGTTAAAAGGAAAACACTGTCTGCTCCCTAATGCACAGTAGCTGCAAGTTAATTATATAATGTTGGTCATCAAAACTTGTAATCGTGTCTTTCGCAATATATAGCTATCTTCTTCTAATGGAAAGAAAACAACAGAAGTATATAATGATTTTGGTTATTTATATGGAATTACTAGGAGGAACAAATGTACCAATTTTGCATGAATTGTCCACTTAGGCTCATTTTTGAAGCACCAGCTGTGTACTGAAGCTTTCCAGAGATTGCATTCTGAACCTACATTTGACAAAAAAAAGAAAAGTATTCTGCTTGGTTTGTAAACTGTGTTTATGGTTTGATTTAAAATACAGATTTTCTCAATGATTAAAACCTGTTAATAGACTGCAGATGTGTGTTCTGGGGTCTTACAATAGTATTTTGACAACTAAAAATGGAAAGGCTCCAAAAACAAATGAAACTAAAAAGAAAATGGAAAGTATGGAACAGAGAAATAGAAGATATTGAAAATAGATGTTGCTACTCTGTGAGGCTAGAGAGAGAAAAGAAAAAAAATGTTTCTTAGATGCAGAATTTATATAAAGGAAACAAAGGACAACAACAATATTTATTCAAATCAAAATCCAGGATAGAAGAAACTAAGAAAAAAAGTTGCAATAGGTATTTAACAAATCTAGACAAACTCTATTATGTGTATTCTTCCCCTGGAAACCCCCATCTCCCAAAGAAACTCAGTTTCTTTATAGAGCTGCCATTTCTTTCACTCTAATTTACTGGCTCAGTTTTCTTTTTCCCTCTTCAATACGGTATTTTAAAACACAATAGCTGCATCTACACTACCTCCCTACTTCAAAGGGAGGATGGTAACTAGGGTGTTGGGAGTTCATTAATGAAGTGCTGTGGTGCATATGCAGCACTTCATTAAGCAAATTCCCCCCCTGTGGCAACTCCAAAGTGTTAAACTTCCAAGTGCTGGCTCGCATCTAGCTGCAGCTCACCCGCTGGTACTTCAAAGTGCCTGGGGTACTTCAAAGTACCGGCAGGTGAGCCACGGCTGGACGCGAGCCAACAGTTTGCCGTTTAAAACTTCGAAGTTGCTGCTGGGGGGGGAGGGGAATTTGCTTCATGAAGTGATAAACTCCCAACACCCTACTTACCATCCTCCCTTTGAATTAGGGAGGTTGTGTAGACAAGCCCAGTGAGGCACTCAGCGGTGCTATCAGTTACACTGTTCTGTTATTGTTGCAAATCTGATGGACTGCTCTGAATATGCAATAAGATATTAACTAAATAAAAAGAACATATTCCGATGGGATACAAGAGTAACCATGTGGATAAGTGAAATTTCTCCAGTTTGAGGGAGATCACAGTATATTCCAAAAGGTATACAGCACCCACAGATACAAATCCAATCAATGCCAACTCTGCACTATACAGGTATTGATAACTTACAGAAGGTAGCTCCGGTACTAATGACACTCACTTGGGCCACCAGTAGTTTTTAAGGGTAGATGGATATGTGACGGGGCATATCTATCTTTTGGTAACCCTAATACTACAAAATTACTGGGCCACTACTTCATACTTATATGTATTGCTATGCTCATAGTCTTAAATTGCATGGTTGCTCAGTTTAGAGGTGATCTACTTATGCTATCACCTCCTTTTTGACTATTTATGCCCGTCACAAGCTTCTGAGAGAATCATCCTTCTCAACATAGAACGAGTCAGTTTTCAACATCCGAGAAAGTTTACTGCACTATTTACTCTTGGACATAACCAGAAATCTTTTGTGGGTGGACAAATTATTTATTCCATTTAGGTTTTTGTACAAAAAGAAAGGTTGGTTGTTGCCAGATAGAAATAATTTGATAATGTAGTGTGGTGGGTGATATGGCAGTTATTTATACCGAAATGGAGGTTGGAGTATCAAATCAGCTTCTGAATCGGGTATCAATTTCAAAATATGAAAGACATTAATTTGGAAAAAGCCAAAAGTTTGTTGACTTAGCATCCACTATTTTTGCTACAATATAAAAACTAGAAGTACTAAAAAAACAATTATGTTGTCTTACAAGATATACTTATGTAACTAGTAATTCATAGAGCAGCTCTTTTGTATCAGCGAGATCTGAATTAACTAACAGTACACTCCTATGCAATCTCTACTATATCAGTTTTAGATGACTACATGAAGCAGAATTCATTTTGCCCATAATATCATTCTGCCTATCATGCCATTTGACTTATCTGTGGGCTGCATAGTTAAGCCTTTACTTAAAATTGTTGCACAAGATTGTTTAACTATGAGTGGAAGTAAGACAAAATGTTTAGCAGTATTTCAGAAAATGTAGTTGAGAGACTTATTCTGACCGCTTTTTGCTATTTTAGCATATTTTTTCAATATATACAGTCACCTCTCTTGAACTTCATGTTCAAATTAAGAGAAGAAAGTGGGGGTGGCTAGGCCACATACTCAGAAAACCATCATCCAGCATATTCATCAAGGAAGACCTCAGACAATGTGGAAGAAATCTACTGAAATAGAAGGACAATAACTGGAGTACTCCTGGACACAGCTACAAGTTTTGTCCTGAGACAGAGTGAAGTGGAGGAGACTTGTAAATGACCTATGCTCCAGACTGCATACAAGGATTTAAGTGAAATAAGTCAGTCTCTTCCTCTCATGAAATTCTTTTCATGGTAGCAATAGCAAAAACGTCCATTTCCTTGTAAGTCAGCTTCTTGGAGTCACCTAACACAATAAAGATTCTGGAACATCGAGTTGATTTTGCTCAGTTAACTTACCTGAAGCACAAATATTCATAAAAGATTCCAAGGTTAGGTTTCAGAATATGATTGACCAGTTGTAGAGCAATGTGCAGCTTAGCTATATGATCAAAACCCTTATTTTGTATGCTTGTCACACTAATGGCTTATGGCTCCACAACTTGCACTTAAATTGAATGATATATGTTGCATTGTGAAAGTTAAATATCCGAGGATTCCTAGGCATGAACAAAAGGCAACTAAAGAAAAAAAAATCTTTCGAGGAATTGGCACAGCATCAGCAGCAAGTCCTCCAAGAACTTTCAGTTCTTTTCTCTTCTTAAGATTTCTCACAACCACGAGTAGGAACAATTGTTAAGGGTTCGTATATATTTGCAGATGACACGTTCATAAACTTCAGTGGTATGCCAGCTACAGAATGAGCTATTTGTTTTCAAAGTGCTTTGTTCACAAAATGCTTTGATGTTTCTGTCATGAATAACTTCAATATAATGAGAGTTATTCATTTTATTACTGGAAAGTCATATTGACCTAATCTTGCCAATTCCCTTTTTGAATTCTTAAGTCATCTGCCAACAAGCAAATGCTCCGAATGAGTCTAAAATGTCAGGAGATGACTTTGCAATCTAAAAGAACAGGTTGGCATCCTTGTGTTTTGTTTTGTTTTGTTTTGTTTTTAAAGTGAACTCTGGTTGATTTATAAAGGTGTAGCCCTAATACAAGCACTGTGTCCAACGAAGTGGTAACAGTTCAATCAAATTATACAGTCTGCCAGTATTGACTACTCGTTCCCTGAGACATCTACTCCATCTTTCTCTTCTCCCGCTTGATTATTGTATTTAATAAAAATGGTAACATCTGCTGATGTCCTTCATTGCTCACTGTTGGACAGCTTTGTTGCACCATGGCTGCAATACATCAGGGAGAAAGAAAATTCAATCTTTCATTTTTGTGCAGTGCACAGATAACTCAAAAAACAACCCTCATAATGCTAGACCTTGATGTTAAGAAGATCAGAGTAACAAGGAGCCTCTTTAATATAGAATACTTTTTTTAATTCTGTTTGACAAATGTAATGGTTGTTTATGGAACCTGCCCATGCAGAAATAACTCTAGGTAAGAAAAGTGAATTTAGATAAGTTCCAGAAGGTGTGTGGCTCATAACAAGAATAATAAAGCCAGTTACCAGATCTCATTGTTTTGTAACTGAGTGGGTGGCTTCCATCAGACATATACTCAACTTAGTACATTTTTCATATGACTGTGTGTGTGGCAAATTAACTTGTAGTGCCTTTGGCACCTGTGCATTGCATAGAGCTTAATTATTCTGCTATGTAGAACAGCTGCATACAAAGGTAACCTTGTATTCTTTAATCACCATTTCCACAGACCAGGTTTCCCTTCAGGTAGAAATAATATTCACTGTACAGAAAAACAGAATCTTTGTAGAAAATAAAAGTGATCTGATCTAAGGGGTGACTTCATAAAATTCATGTGTGAAGTGCCAACTGTCCGAATAAGCATTTAGGAATACAAAACTGTGAATGCCAATGGTTTCACCCATTATCAGTAGTAATTTTAGAAGTATATAAACAAATATATTTAATCTTCTCTTGTATTGTTGCATTTAAAATGATCATTTATTGTTCACAATGATTTTCATATAAGAATAGTGTGCTTTCAGTCAGCTGGAACCTAACTGACAGAAGGTGTTTCCACTTAAGCTTGGCTATGAAGTAAGTGTTCAGTTTTATACATTTCCCTCTTCAAGTGGAAATTCAATTTTTGAATTAGTAGTTTGCTATCTCCTGGAATCCACCCCATCTGAAAGCTCCAGTGAGAATTCTGAGATAGGTTCCCAGAGTGTATGCAGACTGCAATGGCTCAGAGTATTCCAGTGTGGACACAGACCAAAACTGCAATATTTCAGGACAAAAATCAAAATAATGAATCTCAGAATCATTTGTGAAACATGGGGATATACACATCTCATAGAACTAGAAGGGACCTTGAGAGGTCATCGAGTCCAATGCCCTGCACTCACATCAAGATCTATCAGCATCCTTGGCCAATTTATTTTTAATCTAACAGAATCACAGAATCATAGGGCTGGAAGGGAACTCAGGAGGTCATCTAGTCCAGCCCCCTTCTTCAAGCAGGATCAACCCCTACTAAGTCATCCGAGCCAGGACCTTGTCTAGCTGGGACTTAAAAAACTCAAGGGATGGAGAATCCACCACCTTTCTAGGCAACACATTCCAATGCTTCACCACCCACCTGGTGAAGTAGTTTTTCCTAATATCTAACCTACACCTCTCCCTCTTCAACTTGTGACCACTACTCCTTGTTCTGCCATCTGACACCACTGAGAACAGTTTCTTACCCTCCTTTTTAGAGCTCCTCTTCAGGAAGTTGAAGGCTGCTATTAAATCACCCCTAAGTCTTCTCTTCTGTAAACTAAACAAGCCCACATCCCTCAGCCTATCCTCATAGGTCTTGTGCTCCAGACCCTTAATCATTTTTGTTGCCCTTCGCTGAACCTGCTCCAGCAAATCCACATCCTTTTTATACTGGGGGGCCCAAAACTGGACACAATATTCCAGATGTGGCCTCACCAGTGCCAAATAAAGAGGCATAACTACTTCTCTAGATCTGCTCGAAATGCTCCTCCTAATGCACCCCAGTATGCCGTTAGCTTTCTTGACTACAAGGGCACACTGTTTACTCATATCCAGCCTTTCATCCACCATAACCCCTAGGTCCCTTTCCATCGTACTGCTGCTGAGCCAGTTGGTCCCCAGCCTGTAACAATGTTTGGGATTCTTCCGCCCAGGTGCAGGACTCTACACTTCTCCTTATTGAACCGCATCAGATTTCTTTTGGCCCAGTCCTCCAATTTATCCAGGTCCCTCTGGATTCTCTCTCTACTCTCCAACTTACCTACCTCTCTGCCTAGTTTTGTGTAATCTGTAAACTTGCTGAGGCTGCAACCCAGTCCCTCCTCCAGGTCATTAATAAAGATGTTGAATAACACAGGCCCCAGAACCAAGCCTTGCGGCACTCCGCTTGAAACAGACCGCCATCCAGATATTGAGCCATTGACCACCACCCGTTGGGCCCAATCATCAAGCCAGATTTCTATCCATCTTATAGTCCAAGGATTCAATCCATATTTCCTTAACTTATGGACAAGAATGTTGTGGGAGACCGTATCAAAAGCCTTGCTGAAGTCAAGGTATACCACATCCACTGACTTCCCCATGTCCACAGAGCTTGTTTTCTCATCATAGAAGCTAATCAGATTGGTCAGGCAGGACTTGCGCCTGGTGAATCCATGTTGGCTACTTTTGATCACTCTCCCCTCTTCCAAGTGCTTCAAAACGGATTCTTTGAGGATTCCCTCCATTATTTTCCCAGGGATTGAGGTACGGCTGACGAGTCTATAGTTCCCTGGATTGTCCTTCTTTCCTTTTGTAAAGATGGGCACTATGTTTGCCTTCTTCCAGTCATCCGGTATCTCCCCCAATCTCCAGGAGTCTTCAAGGATAATGGCCAAAGGTTCAGCAATGACCTCTGCCAATTCCCTCAGTACCCTGCGGTGCATTAAATCCAGACTGATTGACTTGTGCACATCTAGTTTTTCTAGATAGCTCAGAACTTGTTGCTTCCCCACAGATGGCTGCCCTCCACCTTCCCATACTGCATCATCTAGGACCGTCCTGGGGAAGTTCACTTTGTCCGTGAAGACTGAGGCAAAAAAAGCATGGAGTACTTCAGCTTTTCCTGCATCATCTGTCACTAGGTTACCTCCCTCATCCAGTAATGGCCCCACACCTTCTCTGATAACCTGTTTATTGTTCACATGCCTGTAGAAACCCTTCTTGTTAATCTTCACATCCCTTGCCAGCTGCAGTTCCAATTGTGCTTTCGCTTTCCTGATTACTGCCCGGCATTCTCCAGCCATATGTTTATACTCCTCCCTAGTCAACTGTCCACATTTCCATTTCTTGTATGCATCCTTTTTGAATTTAAACTGACTAAGGATTTCCCTGTTAAGCCAAGCTGGTTGCCTACCATGTTTGCATTTCTTACTATGCAGCAGGATTGTTTGTTCCTGCGCCTTTAGTAAGACTTCTTTAAAATACTTCCAGTTCTCCAACTCATTTCCCCTTCATCTTCATTTCCCAAGGGATCCTGCTCATCCGGTCTCTTAGGGAATCAAAGTCTGCTCTTCTGAAATCAAGGGTCTGTATGTTACTGCTCACCCTTCTTCCTTTCATCCAGATCCTGAAATCTACGATCTCATGGTCGCTGCAGCCCAGGTTCCCTCCCACTTCTGTCTTCTACTAGTTCTTCCCTGTTTGTGAGCAGCAGGTCAAGCTGCGCACGGCCCCTGGTCAGTTCCTTCAGTACTTGTACCAAGAAGTTATCCCCAACATTCTCCAAAAACTTCCTGGATTGTCTGTGTGCTGCTGTGTTGGTCTCCCAACAAATGTCCGGATGATTAATGTCTCCCATGAGAACCAGGGCCTGTGATTTGGAAGCTTCACTAAGCTGCCTGAAGAAAGCCTCATCTATCTCCTCTCCCTGATCTGGCAGTCTACAACAGACACCAACTACAACATCACCTCTGTTACTTCCACTTCTAAGCTTAACCCAAAGACACTCAACTGGATTTTCTCCTTCCTCATACTGGAGCTCTGAGCAATCATACTGCTCCCTCACATAGAGCGCAACTCCTCCTCCTTTTCTCCCCGTCTGTCCTTCCTAAACAATTTATAACCTTCCATAACCTGTCCCAGACTTTGAAAAGCCCCCTCAGGGACTAAATTCACAAGCCTTGGTTTACAAGGCCAATGATCTAACCACTGAGCTATCCCTCTCCCATGTCTTTCTGCTAAAAAATTAACATCATCTCAATCAGGGAGGGTTCAGTTACCTTGCATAGAAAAGCTATCAAAAGAGGTTACAGTTCTGAGCGAGCTACATGTTTACTGAAAAACGGTGGAAAATATATTGGAAAATAATGGTGGAACATTATTTTTTATAGAATACGGTAGAGGGAAGATTAGGAACAAAAAACTCCTGGGACCAACCCTCAACATATTTTAAAAATCACAAGTTACTATATTAATGTGGTTTTTCAACTACCAAAAGTTTACACAACCAGGTAGGCAACATCAAAAAAGCTTATTAAATTATAGAAAAAAATGACATCTCTTTTAAATGCCTCATTTCCAGGAAGACCATTCATTTTAATCACAAGTTTACCTATGCTCCAAATAAATTTTGAATCCCCTCATTTGTATTGCAGATTTGCATTAGAAATAAAGAATTGTGAAACTACAGTTATGAAAAGAGGGTTTTTGTTGGTGGCATTTTTTTTTCCTATTTAACACTAAAGTAATCCTCCTGCATTTCAAGTTTATGAAAGGATGAAAACCTTCTTATTGGCTACATCTACACAGGCAGCCTCTGTTGACAGAGGTCACTGTCGACAGAGAAACCTCAGCAGTCCATCTGTTGACAGATCGTGTCCACACATAAAAGTGTCTCAAAAGAGCAATCCACTCTGTCAACAGACAGCAACCACACTGCCCTGCCCTCTCTCAACAGAATTTCTGACTAGAAGATCTGCAAAAAGGGTGGGTCAGGGAACTGGAAGCCCTCTCTGTTGACAGAAGTGCTACATGGGTACTCTGTCAACAAAACACTAACATAGGCGCTATTCCTGATCAGGAACAGGAGTAATGCTGCCAGCTGAACAGCTGAGTTTTGTCAACAAACTCTCGACAGAGCACTTTAATCCTGTAGATGCTCAGCGAGTTTTGTTGACAAAAGCCCAGTTTGTCAACAGAGGCTGCCCACATAGGGTACGTCTACACGGCCCTGCTCTTCAGCCCCACTGCCAGCAGAGCTATGCTAATCAGGTTTTTGGAAATTGCAAATGGCTTCCTATTTACATACTCATGCAGCTAATTAGCATAGCCATGTGAGATCTTGTTGACGGCAGAGGGTGGTGCCTGCAGTAAACATGCCAGGTGGACATGCCTCTGCTGGCAAAACCCACCCTGTGTCGCCAGTTCCTTAGCCCTGAATTTTTTTTCAGGGATAAGGGATTGGCAACAGAGAGGGGCTTAGCTGGCAGAGGCACATGTACTACTCACTGCCGACAGTGAGATCTTGCACAACTATGATAAACAGCCACGTGAGTATGCAAACGAAAAGCCATTTGCAATTTCCACAAACCTGATTAGCATAGCATAGCTCTGCTGGCAGTGGGGCTGAAGAGCAGGGCCGTGTAGCCATAACTGTAGCCTTTGTGTGTTTGTGATCCATTACGTCTCATATATGCACGTTGGCAGGTCAAGAGGAAAAACTAAAAAGATAACTTCCTATATAATGAAACAGCAACCAGAGTAGACTTAACCCAGGATCTATTTCCTCATCACAAACAACAAATTACAAGTATAGCAACAATAAGAGAAATTTGGAACTCCCAGCTACTCAATACACATCAAGTAAGTCATACTTTTCAACAAGTAATATACATAAAATTAGTTTGGTATGATCAGACCACTTCCCAATGAACAGATGTGATGTTCTGTGATCTAGACGACTGGCACCATCACTGACAGTCTCTGCAAAGAGGTCAATAATTGACTAGAAACTTGCAATTCTTTTGCCTGTTATGTGGATAAATAGGCCACATCTACACAAGAAGCCTCTGTCAACAGAAGTTACTGTCGGAAGGGATGTCCCGGCAAAATTTCTGTCAACAGATTGCATCGAAACATAAAGGCAGATTGAAAGACCAATCCACTCTGTCAAAAGAGAGCAGCCAGACTGCCTGGCCCTCTCTCAACAGAACAGCTGACTGGAAGCATAGCAGACAAGGCTGCCTAGTGCACCAGAAGCCCTGTCTGTTGACAAAAGAGCCCCAGAGAGTCTACACAGCTGTTCTGTTGGCAGAATACTGTCAAGGAAGGAGTTATACCTGAATGCAGAGAGGTTTAATGCTGCTGGCAGATGTGCTGGGTTTTGTCACCAAATTGTTGAAAAGGTGTACAGAATCATAGAAGAGTAGGACTGGAAGGGACCTCGAGAGGCCATCGAGTCCAGCCCCCTGCCCTCATGGCAGGACCAAACACTTTCTAGACCATCCCTGAAAGCCATCTATCTAACCTCTTCTTAAATCTCTCCAGTGATGGAGATTCTACCACCTCCCTTGGCAATTCGTTCCAGTGTTTGATCACCCTGACAGTTAGGAACTTTTTCCTAATGTCCAACCTGAACCTCCCCTGCTGTAATTTAAGTCCATTGCCTCTTGTTCTATCCTCAGAGGCAAGGAAGAACAAGTTCCCTCCCTCTACCTTATGACACCCTTTTAGATACCTGAAAACTGCTATCATGTCCCTCCTCAATCTTCTCTTTTCCAAGCTAAACAAGCCCAATTCTTTCAGCCTTTCTTCATAGGTCATGTTCTCTAGACCCTTGATCATTCTCGTTGCTCTCCTCTGGACCCTCTCCAATTTCTCCGCATCCTTCCTGAACTGCGGTGCCCAGAACTGGACACAATACTCCAGCTGAAGCCTAACCAGCGCAGAGTAGAGCGGGAGAATGACTTCTCGTGTCTTGTTCACAACACACCTGTTAATACATCCTAGAATCATGTTTGCTTTTTTTGCAACAGCATCACACTGTTGACTCATATTTAGCTTGTAGTCCACTATAACCCCTAGATCCCTTTCTGCTGTACTCATTCCTAGGCAGTCCTTTCCCATTCTGTATGTGTGACACTGATTGTTCCTTCCTAAGTGGAGCACTTTGCATTTGTCCTTATTAAATGTCATCCTGTTTACCTCAGCCCATTTCTCCAGTTTATCCAGATCCTTTTGAACTATGACCCTATCCTCCAAAGAAGTTGGCATGTAGATGCCTTGCGGTTTTTTATCTCCACCCCCCGCCCCCCGGCCAAAGTCAGCTTCTGCTGGGAAAAGCCGCTCATGTAGACATGGCCATAGAGGACTGCATTCCAGATTTGTCAGTAAGTTACCTTTCTCACACACACTAAATTCAGATAAAAGCTCCAGACAAGCTTTTAAAAAGGAAAATTGAGGAAGCCAATAGATGGAGTGAAAAAAATGTCATCTAATATCTGAGAAAGCAGACACACAGTCATATCTTGCTACAATCTTACCAGCCAAGCATTTATACTGTAACAGATGAGCACAACAACCTTGGCACCTTCTCTTAACAAACTTTGAAACATCTTTTGCCACCAATTACCACCAGATGAAACGCTAATAAAGTATAGTCTCATATTAGCATTAGGTCATAACTTGTAGGCCTCAGCATGCCATGCAAAGATGCCATTGGATCACTGGCTTTCACTTCACACAAACCTCTTTATGTCAAGTCATTTTACCACAAATGGAATGTCATCTGTGACCCCAAAATTGAATGTACTATTAGAAGCAGGCAGCCAAGCCCACCTGTTATTTTTGCTCCCTAGTGCACCCCCAGCCTCCAGGGAAAAGGCTGCAATTCAAGCTCTGAAGTAAAGATACAAAGCCCAACTCTGTTACCTCACAACTTTTGTGCATTCACTTGTGCACAGCATATCAGAATGATCACATCTTAGGCCATGGCCACAATAGTGCCTCCTTTCAGAAGGGCTATGGTAATGTGGCACTTCAGAATACACTAATACGACCCTGCCATGAATATGCAGTACCTCATTAGCATAACGGCAGCTGTGTGCGCTTCAAAACTGCCAGTTTTGAACACACACAGCCTGTGTAGCCAGGGGCATTTCGAAAAGACCCCCTGGTTTTGAAAGCTCCTTCTTCCCAAAAACTGATGGGAAGAAGGGGCTTTTGAAATCAGGGGGCCATTTCAAAAAGTCTCCAGCTACCTGGGCAGCACATATCTATTAGGAATTCATATACATTTATCCCACAACTTCACCAGCTGATCATCCAATCTTTACTAACTCTTTCTACCCAGTTTCCTTAAACTTCTAAAAGATAAAAAGTATTTTCAAAGAAAGCAGAAAGACCACCAGCCAAAATACAATATTGTCTCATCCAGGTTCAATTCTAGTTTGAAAATTCAGAACAGTGACTTAATCATGTACGTCTAAAAAACAACCACCACCAGCACCAACAAACAACAATGAAATCTAGTCTTTGGAAATGACCAGGTTTCCAGTATGTTCCTCAGGGTCTACCTTCAAGAAAAACAATATCATGTCTAATTACTGTTGTGTGTGCGTGTAAGCGAAATTGTGTGGATACCTGACCAGACACCACACTTTTGAGCAAATGTTCAAACCCTTTTGAGCATTGTGTCAAACCCTATTCATGATTTAATACTATTCTCAGAACATTTATGACTCTGTTTGATACATTCTCTCCAGGGCCAGTTACAGTCTGTGAAAGAAATTGGTTTAAAATGGCAGTTGAGAGCAGAGGTGGGCAACCAGCCATAGGTGGTTCACCAGATCATTTATCTATTTATTTACAGATGCAGCTGTTCATTGCTCCTGTACACTATGGATTACCATTCCCAGTCAATAAGAGCTTCAGGAGGTGACATGGACCAGAACACCATTTCCTGCAGCTCCTATTGTGCAGGAACAGTGATTTCTGCAAATGGGAGTGTCAAGTGGCCATACCTGCAAACACCGATAAATGTTTGGCGAACTGCTTCTAGCTTATGGTCCATTGTGGATCTAGATACCCTGCCTCTGTGATCCGCTCCTACACAATTACCTTTGTAATATAATTTTTCAGTGCAAACACCACACAACAGAAAAGAATGACCTAGATACATACATCACAAAGGTGAGACAGAAGTTCATTAATTCCCAAAAAAGTTCACTATACAAATGTGTTTTAAAAAAAGACCACGCACTGTTGATGTAGTTGTGTTGGTCCCTGGATGTTTCAGAGAAAGATGGGTGATGTACTATCTTTCATTGGATCAATTTCTGTTGAGAAGAGTTGCAAGCTTACGAGCTTACACAGAGTTCATCTTCACATTTGGGAAGCTAGGTACAGCAAGGTCCTGACACTCACGCATGCAACATTTGCGAATTCAATTATTCACAAACACCGCTTTTGTGTCGCTGTAAGGCCAGGAATGCCACTGGCTACCACTTCCCTGGGGCTCCAGGGCCAAGAGTGTTGCCAGCCGCTGCTTCCCTGGGGCTCTGAGCCCCCCATATTCATGGAATTCAACCTTTGCGAGGGTTCTTAATATGGAACCTTCATTAACATTGCAACCCTATTGTAATTTTTCCTTCTCGACTATACACTCTACACTATACTACACTATAGCTTTAGCTATACGGTTGTGTCAATGCAGCCATATGTCACTAAGAGTTATGCAGCATAAATACCATTTTTCATCACTTTTCCTGGCAAACGTCCATTCCCTACATGGTATTTTCTGTTCAGAATCACACTTTATATTTCTGTAGGGTTACAAGAATGAAATTCATAACTGAATGTTTTCTTCTGAACATAGAAAATATTTTTTGTGGAATGTGAAGCCTCTGTTGTATTAATGGCGACAGTCAATCGTAAGAAAATTATGTAGGATCAACACAACTGAATTAGAAGTACAATATGCCTGGAAAGTAAACAATAGATGAAAGATTTCCAGAGTCTAGCTTCAAATATGTCAATAACATTACACCTGCGATAAATTTGGCCCCAAAATATCTGGGTAATAGAAAAAGTTGTCTGCCTATGTCAGCAGTTTATAGGTGAAGAAATCAATTCCAAGAGATAGAATGGATCAAGATTTCCTGAGAGAATACAATGATTTATAGCTTTACAATCCTAAGTTTTTTTTCTTACCTTCTTACTGCTACAACAGATTGGAAGCAAGGAAGACTTTAAAGACATCTAACACGTGCATCTGTCAAGCAAATCCTACCTATCGCACCTGAGTATGAGACACTTCAAATGATTCCAAGTTAGCTCATAAATGTCTTTTTACTTATGTCTGTCCTAACAAATACCCACAACAGTCAAGGAAGACGCCAATCCAAGGGCTTTAACTAACAATGTGAAAAAGCGTTCTTTTATTATATGGTATTGTTCCCATTAATACCTTTGCAGCTGCAGTTTGTAAGTAATTAACATTATCACAGTTTGCATACTTACACTTTCTACAAAAACAAAACAAACGAACAAATAAATAAATGAAAAATGCACATTATCCATGTGGTACCATCTGTTTGAGAAAAAAGCAAATTAGTTCTGCAATGTCATCAAGATTCCATCCCAGGAAAGCATTATCTGTTGAGGTCTCTCTAATAAGAGCTGTTCTTCATACATGGGGAGCGGGATCCTGACACTGAATGTGTGCAGTATCCACAAGGCTCTCTGTTGGCACAATAATCTCCCCTGATATATGTGATTACTAGATCAGTGCCATGGGATGGACAATGCAATGATGAAATTTATGGATAATGGTTTCTTTTTAAGATCATAACCACTGTAGTTTTAGCTCACAGGGCTACAAAAATAGAAAGGACAAAATAAAAACTATAAATAAATCAAGATTTTTTTATCATGTCATAGTGTCTGAAATGGCCCAGTTTAATTTTAAACTTGAAAATTTGGCATAATTGTTAAGTACCCTCCAGGAAAAGTAACAGCCTCACCAGGCTCTTGGACAAAGGGGAGGCAGAGCTGCACTCCTGAAAGGAGTGAGGCTAGGCAGTCAGCCAGCTCTCAGAACCATCTGGGCCACACCCCTTCCCCCCATGCTACTCCACCCAGGCTATCTGGAGTTCTCTACTTGGGGCTCTGGATTACACTGCATGGAGTTCCACCAGCAATTTGGAAGGCCCAACGTAGTTGCCTGCTTTGACACTCCCTCCCTGTTCCCAACAGATGGGCCTGGTATACTCTGCTATGGTGATTGTTGGGTAAAGATGTGCACTGCATGAAAGTTTTTTTATGGAAACAGAAATTCGCTTTATACGATGAGCCAAAGAATTCAGAGGGGGAGTGGAGAAGGCAGGAAACAGGACTCATTCGTCAACTGATCATGCATATTAATGAGCCATTGTGACCACAAGTATATACTGAAGGCAAAAATTATTGGTGCATATATGAAGACAAAACATACTGTAATAGAAAAAAAATAATCGTCTTCAAAGGGGAAGTTTGATTTGCTTTATAAATTGTTCTGATTTTTACTACACATATTTTAAAGGGTGTATATACAGATGACCACAGAATTGATTACTCCACCACCACTCCTCTCCTCACAGGTTACAGGGCTCCTAAGCTGATACAAAGTTGGGAGGCACACAATTGAATGTAGTTTACCTTTCAGATAAAGCACAAACCATATTTTGTTGTTTCCTATAATTGCAACGTAAAATAAAATTTGGTCACATTAGAGGAAGTAAATAGATGTATCTTTTAAAATACAAGTGTTATTTAAAACTAAAAGGAAAGAGTAGTTTGAAGGTTATGTGACAACTATGAAGAATAAACCAAAATCATCATAAAACTTTAGACAGGAAGCAAAAAGTCAAACCATTTGGAAGAGTCTGCTTGCACTTAACGACCATTTCTACACATGCCACTTTCTCCAAAAGTGGCGTGCTAATGAACCACCCAAAATATGCTAATGACGCACGGATGTAAATTCCCAGCATGTTATTAGCATAAGGTCATATGATTTGGAGTCCGGTAGAGCTTCTTCTGGATTCAAAAACAGAGTGTAGAAGTGCAGTGCCTGGGGGATCTTCCAGAAGGAATTCTTCCTTCCAGAGGCCCCTTTTTCCTGAAAATTTTCAGGAAGAAGGGGCCGTCGGAAAGAGGACTTCCTTCTGAAAAATCCCCCAGGGGCCATGCTTCTACATGCTGTTCTGGAGCCTGGAAGAGTTTTTTCTGGACTCCAAATCATGTGACCTTATGCTAATGAGGCACCAGGAATATACATCCACACCTCATTAGCATATTTCAGGCTGTTTATTAGCATGCCACTTTTGGAGAAGGAGGCATGTGCAGAAAGGCCAATGAGTGTTGACTTCCTTTCTAAATTTAGGACTGGCCCTAGTTAAAATCAGCCTTAAGTATTCAATGCTGGCATGAAATGGGTGATCAGACATGGCAACAAGTGGGTGACCTGATGTAATGCATCTTCTAAGCCTCTTTAAGATAGACATTTGTGGCCCCAGATACAACGTGAAACTGCTCTCCTTAGTTGAGCACCCAGGAGAGAGGACCCACATAAACCTCTCTAGAGTTTCTGCTGTTCTGCAGGGGATAACGTGGCTGCATCTACACAGAGTTATGCTGCAGGCAGCTTGATGCAAATGAGTGGTCTTGAAAATGCAAATGGCTGCTCATTTGCATTTCTGTGCAGCTAATTTGCATATTTGCCCAAGATCTCCCTGCCAGTAGAGGCTGCTGCTCAGAAAACAAGCAGTGTAAACATGGTTCTATCAGCAAAAAAAACCTTTGTCATTGGCCTCTTATCCCTGATTTTTTCCAGGCATAAGGAGCTGATGACCAAGGGGGATTTTGCCAGCAGAACCACATCTACACTGCTTGTTTGCTGCCACCAGCAGCCTCTGCCAGCAGGGCGATCTTGCACAAATGTGCTAATTAACCATGTGAATATGCAAATGAGCCACCATTTGCATTTCCAAGAGCCTTCCTTTGCATCATGCTGCCGCCAGTATGGTTCAATTTAGCTGCAGCTTATAAATGGCTGATTCATACAGAAATAGAGCCATCTCTTCCCCAGACTTTTCTTCTGTCCCTTTGCACCCTTCCCTGCACTTACCATCTGTCCAAAAGAGCTGCTGCATATAACCACCACACTAAGGCTTCAGAGAGTGAGTCTTGGCATATACAAAATGCTGGTAACTCCTTCCTGTGATCCTGAAGTCCTCACATAACTAAGAAGTGTAAATTCTATGCAAACTGTAAGTACAGATGAAGTATTAGCCCATAAGTGTCCAATCCTGACTCCTCTGATTTACTGAGGGCAGAATCCGGCTCTAAGCAATGTGAAAATATTGTTTTCTTACAGACAGTGTTCAACTAACAGGACACCATCCTGAATCTAACATAATAGGGTTAGATTAATAGGGTTAATAATAACATAGTCATAATATCTATGTGTCCCATACACTAGGTAGTTTGTCCAGTTTCATGGTTTTAAAATGAAGCAAAGAGTTAATCTAACAAATTTAAAAAGTGTGTTAATGTAAAAAAAAACAACCAGAAAATAATCTCGATATATTTTAAAAATGTATTATAGTTAAGAAACATTTAGAATTAAAATACGCTAATAAGATGTGGATTAAGAAAGAGGGAAACATATGAAGGTATATACGAGGCACAGAATGGTGTGGAGGCACCTTTCTGCATCTCTTACCTCAGTTTACCCTTCCCTCAGGGCCCATTAAGAACTTCACACAGTCTGAAAGGTATGAAACAATTCCACTGATTATATGCTACTTTTATTTCAAATAAATAAAGCTATTTCCACCCACTAAAGTTTCTTACAACTGAACTTTATATTTCCTAGGTCCTCCTGGATGGTCTGTTGTCTGTAGGTTCCCTACCCTCTCTCCTCACCAAGAAGTGGCACAGTTGACCTTATCCAAGCTGTGCAGATTCACATAACTTTCTCACAAGGAACCTTTTTCACCCTGTTTGGAAGAACATCCTAGTCCTCATCCCTGATCTTACCGTGTGAAAGCCTTTCTTGTCTTAGCCTGTTCTCTGAGCCACTGGAGAAGACACAAGGCCTAATCAGGATTCTTTTACCTTCTCTCTACAGAAGCTTCTGACTGTCCTCCTCCTCCTCAATTAAATCTCTTCCTGGCTTTTATAATCTCTTATTTCATTTTCAGCAAGGTCTGATAACTGACAGGGCATTCCACACAATTAAAAGGCAGAAGAGATGTTTTAAAGTTAAAACCATAGCATAAAACTAGCTGAGGCTCCTGCATCATCCAGTCTATGGATTTTCTGCTGATTCAGATGCAGAGTGGATAAATTTAAATCATAATTTAAACCAGCAATAGAAAAGTTTCAATTTACATTTTATTGTGCTTTTCTGCTGCTTAGTCAGTCTCCTAAAAATTTTATCCCCCTAGCTAATAACCACTGAATCATTAATTTGCAACTAAATGTAACCTCTCTGTATGTTTAGTGCTTCTTTCTGCTAACCAAGAAGATATGCTACGTCTATCTATCTATCTACCTACCTAAGCACTAACATAGCTCCACTTTATATTTAGTTAGGTTCTTCAGTTTTACATTTTTATTATATACTGCACTTCTTACTTCCTTATTATTTCTCTTGTAATTTATATCAAGCTCTATCTGGATGAAAATTTGAGTTTGATGCACAAACATATCATTGTATACTATTTAGCACCATAAATACATTGGACAAAACAAAAAAGTAAATTGATCAGAACATGTTGCATTTAAAACTGATACTCTAAACTAAGGAAATAGTACCTCCAGTTAGTGAATGTAGTTGGTTGTTTTGAGTCACCATAATCTAGACCAACAAAGGTAAGTTTCAAGTTTAGGAACCTAAATCCCAGGTTTGAGTCCACTGCGATCCATACAACTTTTGAAAAACCTTGTAAGCACCTAACTTTATGAGCATCCAAGTTTTCAGGGTAAAAGTTTTGTAGATTTCTTCTCTTCAGCATGCACACTACCGTCTCCTGATGCTTATCTCCCACCTATGCAGAGAGCAACAAATGTGTTGGGGAAACATAGATGTTCAGCCAGCTAAGTCACATACTTGGCCCAATCCAGTAGGTGTTTCAGAGGCCATTCAAAATACAGCCAGAGGAGCAAGTACTGCTGCCCACCTTATAACTCCTTGACTGCTGGTTAAGGCATTCACTTGGGATGTGGGATATCCAGCTTCAAGCCCCCCTGCCTTCCCATACCTGCTAGAGGTAGGAGAAAGAATTTGAACAAGTGTCTCTCACCTTGCCAGAGAGTACACTAACCACTGTGCTATGGAATATTCTGGCTGGGGTGTCCTTCAGTCTCTCCTTTTGAAGCTGTCCCAGTTTGAACAAATAATGAAAGAGTGACTAGCGCAGGCAGACTGAACCTAGGGTCTCCCATTACTGGTGAGTGACCTAATCCCTCAACTACAGAGGTATTCTCAGTTTTGCCATCTGTCTATGGCTGCATGACTGTTTCACTGTGAACAAATTCATACCTAGTTACTGGGCTAGAAAAAGAATGAGAAAGATTCCGTTGTCTAGTGACATCCACCTGGGAGATACCGCTCCAGTCTGCTGCTCTAACCTGCTTCATTATTAGCTCCAGCATCAGAGCTTCAGCAGGAGAGCTTTAAGACAACGTCTGAAATAGGTTTCTTGTTTCCTGTCTTTTTAACAACCACCAAGTTTCTCAACTTTGCATCAACTAATTAAGAGGAACCATTTATATGAATGAGGATGAAAATACTTTCTTTGTACTTGCACAAGAAGCTACTGCTGTCAGTATATAAATAGAATAAATAACCTGTTTATCAGATCAACAAATGCTTATTCCATGTGTTTAGCCAATGAGTTCCAGCAGCTCAGTTCTCTGACTTTACATCTTCATCAGAAATGTATATTGTTTAATGTTTTTATTTAAATTTCAATAATTCAGTAGATTGTGTTTAGATCTTAACATAGGTTATCCATAATGTGAAAAGCTTGTTAAAAGATAAACCTGTATTTAAATAAAATCATTTTTTAATTCTTTTCTCTTTAAAACATTGATTTTTTTTACACACACTGTTCAGCTGTGCCTCTCTCAGAGCAAGGAAAGAGAAATATTTAATCCACAATTTGTAAAACAAAACTTTATTAATATTTTCATAAGTATTTTGGCAACTTATCCCTTCTCCCCAACTCCCCATGAAAAAAAGTCTAAACTAGTAAATGAAGTTTTACCTCACTTTTTATATCAATCTGTCACAGAGAAATAGTAAAATATGGCTTCATCTGATAAAATCTAACAATTTTGTCAGTTATGGACAAGAGATCTGATGTAATTGAGGAAATATAGATCTCAAAGTCAGATACAATGAATATATCAGTTTAAATGAAAATTTGGCACTACAGAACAAATAAAAATGAGTCAATTTCAGCACGTGTTATTAATTAATTTCTGGGACTGTTTGACAGCCTGAGGCATAAAGTATAATCCACATGCATTTACAAGGTATTTAAGACATTACAATCTAGTAAATCCAAAGAGGGACTGGCACCCCTAGCCTTTAACCAGATACTGAAGCACTCTGTACTGGATTTAAAATTTAACAGTTTACTTCAGTTTATGTGACATCAAAAATGGTGCACTTACTTCTACAGAACATGAATCTGACCCTCTGTAACTCAGACTGTTAGCAAAATGGAGATAATTAAGGCTCACAATTCCAAAAATCAGAACTTTCACCCGGCGACATCCATCATCTAGAAGGACAGCAGATGCTCCTGGATGAGAGAGCCCAGAGCAGAAGGGCACACTGCCAGCTGCAAGCAGGTACAGCCCAGGACCACAGCCCTGTGACAGCCCTGAGCATCAAGGGGCCAGGGACAAAACCCGCAGGATGCCAGAGTCAGAGCCGCTGTGGCAGCACCAGTTGTCTGGAGACCTCCTGCAGCCCCATCCATGGGGTGGACGGGAATCCAACTGCAGCCCTGGCCAAGGACGGAAACGGACTCGCAGAGCCAACTGGAACCTTGCTGCACCTTCACAGTATCCACGGCCAGGGCTGGAGCCACATGGCAATGGTGCAAGGGATGAGATGAGGCCAGAGTCCCACAGCAGGTGGGCAACAGGGGAGAGTGGAGGAGAAAACTAAGTAAGCACTTGGGGCTGCAGCAGGAAACCTTCCCCAGTCCAACAAATTCTCTCCTTTGAGAGAGGTCCCAACCATGCTGCACTGTGGATGGGGGGGGCAACCTGTATTCACCTCACAAAAGCATGTTTTGAGATAATCAGAGTTGAAGAATTCACTCAAAGTTTTCTTGCTCACAGAACCCAAGAAAATGACAGTTTCCTTAAATTATTCACTATTCAAATGTACTTGAACTTTTCAGACATAGCCTTTATTAATTTCAGATATGTATTAATGCCAGATACTCAAAACTGGCTAGTTGTGATTGATCATGCACTATTTTTTTTTTTTTTTGTTCCTGAATTAGCTGAGTAACATTCATTTAATCAGGAGGAGCATCTGAAGACACAACCACGGCTTAGAACATCTCAGGGAAAAGTTAACAATTTGAGAGAGCTACTACAGAACCAGGACTGGGATTGAATAAAACTGACAGATTCCCCTCCAACATATCCTTCTGTACTACACAAAATAATGATTAATTGCATGGTTAATTCAGAGCAGAAAGTTTTTCTTGTAACGTTCACTCCAAACAGAGTGACCTGGGAGACGTCCCAATTTTTAAGAGACAGCCCTGTATTTAAGCCCTGTCATTCAGACACGTTTTTAAAGACAGACAAATTATCCCATACTTTAGGTCTCCCCCACATTAGTACTAGTGGGTCCTGCTGCTGACCAGATCTTTGCTCATCAGTTGCCTGCCCACCAATGGGAGTGGGTGTGCAAGACTGGGGATGAGGTAAAGATGCAGTATGTGGGATTGGCCATCCCCACTTCTGCTTGTTCATTGCAGCCCTCCTAATGTGCTGGCTTGTGGTCAATAGGACCCTGTCCAATCATTCTGTTTGTGGAAGGCACTGGCTGCCTGCCAAAGGGTGCAGTGATTGGTGAGTCTGGGCAAATACCGGGCAGTTGCTGATTATGTATCACAACATTCTGACATCCAACCTGGCCTAAATGTGCTCCCTATCATTGTCCCCTCTCTGCTTTGCCCCTTCACCCCTCCCCATTCCTGCTGATCCTCTACAGCTTCTCTAGCTGGGCATGTCCTGTTCCCAGCCCTGTGCAAAGAACCAGCTCCTGGTTGAAATTCTCAGCCCACCAACAGCATGGCCGGCAGTCTCCTTCTTTTCTCCCACAACCACTGGCTAAGCTGGTGCCCTGGAAGATTCCAAGACCCTGTGGCCTGGGCTGCTGGCCAGGAGGAGCCAAGCCCTGCAAGTGCCAAAGTTCCATACAGCGCTGGCAGGGCTCAGCCTGTGTGCCTCACTGCTCAGCTCCAGCGTAGTTGGAAAGGGAAGTTATTTCAGCCTGTTCACTTCCTGAAACTGCAGGCTCAACCGCAGACTGGCAGTGGCTTAGCGAGATCTTCACCCATGTGTAGTGTACTGTCCCCAAAAAGCACAAGGTTGATCCATCCACTGGGCACCCACCCCACTGAGCCACATCTTCTGATAAGTTTACTGAAGCCCAGCTAGTCAGGTTTTCTGGGCCTTGGTGCACAGTGCAGATTTAGTGCTTAACCTCTTCCTGCCCATGCTGTAGCCAAGGGACAGAAGGCTGCTGAATTATGTTGGTGACCAGCACCAGCTTGGAGGTGTTAGCTACTTTTTGACACCAGGTAGCAGGAAAGGATAGGCTGCTCCCAACCATAACAAAGCGCGTAGGAAGAAATGACAAGCTCTGCATAGATGTGGCCCAGGTAATTTTGTTCTCCAGTTTCCACTGCAGCTGGAAGCAGCTCCAGTCCCTTCCATGCAGCACAGTACCAAAAAGCTGCTGGCCACATTCTTGTGTGAACCCTGGCAGAAATCTGGAGAGGGCAAGAGAACCTGCATGGGCACCTTCATGTGTTACCCAGGTAAATGTGAAGGTGGTACCAATCACAGAAAATTTAAGGGAAGTTAAGCTAACATGGTTGGGCATGTGAAAAGAAGATTGGAAGAATATGTGGGAAATGGATGGTTGGAAAACCCAAAACTAGATAAAGGTAGAAATTCTGAAGAACTCCTTCAAATCAGACTAGAACGGAAAAGGGGAATTCAAAGAAACACATCTCATAGAGATGAGACTAAGGATAGAATGAGAATGAGAACTGATGGCTTAAAAATGTGGTACTTTAAAATGCTACCAAAGGCACTTTTCTGTGTCTACAGAGAGACGATTGCAATTGATTGTGTCCACTTTATACTTCGTTTGGTAGAACATTGTCTAGTAGGTATAACTGAAGCTAGACAAATTCAGGCAAGAAATGTGTGTATTCTTCTTAGTGACAGTAAAGACACATTTCAACAACTTAATTAAGAATGTGGTTACTTGAAACCTATAAATCAAAATTGAACATTTTCTTTGGCTAGCTTGGTGGTGCACAAACTGGGGGTTGTGACCGTTCAGGGATTGCAAGGTTATTACATAGCAAGGTGCTACGTATTGTCAACCTCCACCCTAAATCCCACTTTACCTCTAGCATTTATAATAGTACTAAATATAAAGGGGGAGGTTTCAATTTATAAGAGGGAGTCACAGAGGGAGTAGGTTTAATGTATTAAAGGAGTCACCAGTACAAAAGCCTGAGATCCACTAATCTAATTCAGCTACAAATTACAGTCACACTAGAGGATAACAGTGGTTGCTCTTGGCCCTAATCTGTGAAATATAACAAATATTGTGTAAGCCATATTTACCCCGAAACAAATTGTCCTTGATTTGAGTGACATTTTGGGGAATTATTTTTGGCCATTTTTTTTTAAATCTAAAATGGCATCTGAATTTGTCAGTAAGGTTGGATTGCAGTTTGTCTAGTCAATAGATTTTTTGCCTTGAATATTATGGTCAACAGACTCATACAAAAGGACAATCACATTTTTCCCAACAATGAATGATCTTTGCAAACAGACAAATTAGGTTCATACTGAACCTTGCTGAGTCCTTTTAGTTATCCAAACAGCTACAACAATTTATTTTTGATTTTATTTCTTAATATTTGTGTAACGTCTTAACTGATTTTTGTTTGGCATGTGCAGAGGGCATATTTCAGAACTTTTATCCAGTTCTATAGGTATTCCCCATTTTTAGTATTAGCAACACTACCAGAATGGGTAAATTTTAAGTGTACCCTGCAAGGATATTATGGGGAAGTATAAATATCTTTAAAACAATTCTAAAATACTGTGTTGATTAGTTCTTCTTTACGTAAACTTTCTATAAAATTAAATAATCATTTTTGCTTCTGTTATCAGTGCAATAATTAACTTCTAGTGATCCAATTCAGGAGAGCAACTTTATTCAGGAATAGTACAAACACATGTGCTTAATTTTAAGAACTTACTGGAGCACTTGCTTGGATCAAAATACTATCCTCAGCTGGACCTTCAATTAACATTTTCATGTGGTGGTGTTAGGTATATACACAAACAATTGCCCTTATTTTTACGGTTCCCAAAAGGCTTTTAGTATTGCTTGATACAAAGCATATTTATTCTTTTCAGTTAGAAATGTGTCAGTTTGTGATCTAGCTTGCATTCACTTTTAGCTTGAATTGAGGAATTCAGAGTATCAATTACACAAAACCCACCACCCAGGTTTCACCACCTCAGACTTCTTTTTGTTTTGGAAGAATAAAAGATAATTATTCCTCTAATGTCTGCCTTCCGGGCATCCCCACCACAGAGAATTCCTTGAGGCTCCTCACTCATTAACATCTAAAACTGATTCTGTTTCTATTCGTAAGAAACCATAAAAAGATTCCTCTAAGGTGAGGCCTACATGCAAACTCTTATCTAAAATTACCTATGGGCATGTCTAGATTGGCAATAGCTTGTGTAATCTGAGCATTATCAGATATCATATATGTACATTGTGGTAAGGTTAACCTTGTGCCTGGGCTCCGGGCCTCTGTTCAGTCCACTAGCCCCACAGCTATGATGCCGTTGCCCTTCTTGAGATGCGGTGGGGTGGGGGGTAGGAATGGTGGTCTGGGGGGAACCCAGGCCCTACCCACTCATTCCAGGTTCTGGCCCAGGGACCCTGTATGGCTGCTACTGGTGAGGAAGGGCTCCCCTCACCAGGGACACCGCAGGTCTTCTCCCTGGGCCTATTCCCCAGACGATCGCCCTCGTACTTCCTCCATGTAATGGCAGCAGCAGCACTTTCCCACTCCTGGATAGTCTCCCCCGTGCAATCAGTCCATTTTGGCCTCCTGCCAAATCTCAGGGCCACCTGGACAGGGGCCTTAGCCCCTTACTACTGTGTCCTTCTCCCTTCCTCTGCTGTTTGTTGAAACCCCCCCTTGCTTCTCCCCTCTCACATCCTATACTCTCCTCAGTTGCTCACCTTCTCCCACTGGGCAAAGCATTCTTTTAAAAGCGGGCTTAAGTGGGACCAGATGACCCCAACTGACCCAGGGCAGCTTCCTCCCCAGCTACTCCCACTCTGTTTGCCAGTCCTGCTTTTCCCTCTTGTACTCACTCCCCCCGCCTTACCCTGTCACATATCCCTTTCCCCAGCTCAACATCATGGGGTTGAGCTACCTGGGACGGCATACAGTGTACTCAGGACAGACCATCGGCATTCCCGTGCTGGGCCCCACCCCTATTGTGCACTCTAAAATGGAACAGCTGCAAGGACAGGAACCACTGGGTTATTCTTGCATTCCTATCCTTGTTTCTGCGCATCCACTCTAGGGGCACGTGATCCATGACAAGATCAAACCTCCATCCAAGGAGGTAGTATGTTCAGCTTTCCATGCCCAGTTCACCGCAAGACACTCTTTTTCAATGATGGTGTAGTTTTGCTCTCTTGGAAGCAGCTTGCAGCTCAAGTATAAAACAGGGTGTTCTTCTTCCCCAAACATTTGGGACAGCACAGCCCCCACACCCACATTGGAGGCATCAGTTTGTAGTAAGAATTCCTTCTCAAAATCTGGGGCAATAAGGACTGGTTACTACACAGAGCTGTCTTTAAATCCAGAAATGCCTCCTCTGCCGCTGGGGTCCATTTCACCACATCAGGGCCACGGGCTCTCATGAGGTCTGTCAGGGGTCATGCTCTGGAAGCAAAGTGGGGGATGAACCACCAATAGTACTCCACGAGTCCCAGGAACACATGGACCTGTTTCTTCTGGATCTGTCAAACTTTGCCCATGGCCCCCAATAACCATTCTTGGGGCACCTCCCATGAGGCCTCAGGACCACAACCCTATCTCTGCCCTGCCCTTCTCCCCTTCAACCCATGCCCAATGAAAAGGGACACGGGAGTGGTGAAAACACAACTTTTACTAAAATGAGGATAAAGGTACATGACATAAACCCTTTGTTCAGAACAAATCATGTATGGATATATGCACTCTGAGGGTGGGGCTCTGGATGGGGTGGGAGGAATCTCAACTTGGACGGGGGGCTTGGGACAAGGGGTGGGTGGCTGAGAGTTCATGAGGGAGTGGCATTGGCTGTGGGATCCCCTCCTGCAGTAGGATTGGGGTCTCTGTCAGCACTGGCTTAGGGCTGAGAGCACAGGGAGGAATGGCACTCAAGGGGCTGGGGCTGGGTTGGCAAGGGGAGTGGGGGGTCTGGGCAAGGTGGAGGGGGCCTGGAGGGCAGAGGGGCTGGCAGATCGGGGGGCTTGGGGAGCAGGCATGCCAGCCATGGCCATTGACCACTGCAGGGCCTGCAGCACCACCTGGGGCATGGGATTGGGAGGGGCAGGGGAAGCAACAGCAGTGGGGGGGAAAGAGATGCAAGCATGGAAGTCTAGGGTGCCCTGGCCTGCCAGATGGCAGTGAGAACATCAATTCTTGCCATCCACTGGTCTCAGACCCATGCCTGCTGATACAACTACTCCTGGTCCTCCTGCAGCTGCTGTGCCAGGAGGTCATTCTGCCTCTTGAGGGCAGCCGTATAGGCCCAGAGTGCATTTCCATCATCGTGGCAGCAGCTCCTCCAGATGTGGGCCTGCTTCTGCAGTGGTGGGGTGCTAGCTGGAGTGGGTGCTAGCCTCAGGCTCCCAGGCTGCAAGTGTCACTGTCTCTGGTAGGCAGGTGGGGCTAGCCCAGATCTCTGATGGGGCAGATGGCCCTGTACTTTCCCTATACAGTATAGTAGGTCCCCTCTGATTATATAGTATGGTCTTGGACCTTTGACTCTTCCATCCACGGGTAGCCCATTCACCTCCATGACCTCCCAGCGTATATTTCGGTATACCGGGTCTTTGGCCTGTTCCTGTGCAAAATTTGGGTGTGAGGACCCTATATTCTCAAGCTCAGAGGGAGCTCTCTCCTCTTCTGACTCAGGAGGCCCTATAGTAATGGGCCCGACCTCTGTGTCTTCTATCCCCCGAGTTGCCCTCCTTCCTGTGGGTTCAGCCTCTTTCCCCACGAGGGCTGGTCCTGCATTCTGGGACAAGATTCAGGTGCCCAGTCATTTGGCTGCCCTCCTCTCACACCTTGACTTCCGGGTCTTCCCAGTTGCAGCAAAGAGGTCCTTGGAGAAGTCATGGAAGGTTGGGGGTTGCCCCTCTACTCTCCCTTCCTCCACAGGCAGCAGATTGTCGCAGGCAGGGAAGTCTCGTCCACTTACTACTGGGTAGGGGAGCCTTGGTACCGCCCCTGCTGTCACTTTTGAGATAGTCCCTTGGAGCTCTATTCACATGGGAATGACTGGGTAATAACACACATCCCCATGCATACAGGATATTCCTTTGAGCTTGGCTCAGGTAAGCTGCCCTGAGACTAATGCGAGGGCACTCCCCAGGTCCACCAGGGCTGTAGCCTCCACACCATTCATTTTGACAGGCCGGGTATACTGGTGGGGGGCAGGGGGCAGGGGCTGTCACTGTGCCTGCCACATCTATCAGGTTGCAGAGACCCCCCAGATCCCCAAGGTTACATTGCATGGGTTCATCCATGCTTGGGCAGTGGGCCACTATGTACCCCAGTTCCTCTCACGCGTAACACTTATACCCCATATGGAGCATCTGCCTACCCCTGGGGCTCCTGGGGCTCACCCCTAATCCTCCTCCTCTGCCCCCCAAGTCCTCTGGGGACATCCAGTTGCCCTTCCCTCTCCTTTCTCCTCCCCCCAACCCTGCTTAGGGGCTCTAATGCCTGGGTCCAGGGAGCAGGAGTGGGCTACTTGCCCCATTGGGCTTCCTCCACAAGGGGCCATGAGAGACCTCGTGTTGTTACCTGTCTCTCCATAAGAGCCACTATTTCATCGTACGAGGATGGGCCATTCTGGCAGATCCATCCCCAAAGGTCTGTCAGTAGCCCCCTTACGTACTGGTCCAACACAATGGTTTCCAGGATCTTCTCCACGCCATGGATCTCAGGCTGTAGCCATCTTCGAGCTAGGTGAATTAAGTCAAACAGCTGGGCCCTTGCTGTTTTCCCCTTCTGGTACCTCCATTCATGGAACCTCTGGGCTCTGACGACTGTTGTCACTCTGGTCTGGGCCAGGATCTCTGCCTTCAGCTGAGCTTGATCTGCAGCCACCTCGTCAGGTAGGTCAAAGTAGGCCTTCTCAGCCTCCCTACAGAGGAATGGAGCCAGGACGCTGGCTCACTGGTCTCAGGGCAGGGCCAGCCTTCCCGTATGGCCGTCCTCTCAAAGGCCAAGAGGTATGCTTCCACTTCATCTTCTGTCATTTTCTGGAGGTAGTCGCTAGCCCGCAAGGGTCAAGTTCCACCTAGGCCATGCACCCGAGCAGTCAGGGCTTTCAGCTGAGTTACAACCTCTCTGAGATTGGCTCAGTCCTGGGCCGCCCAGCTCATCAGCAGCTTATTAGTTTCTTGCTGTAGCTGCAGGGCTTCCTGCTGGGTAGCTGTATATGCCCAGGTGGCCTCCTGCTGCGCTGCAGTGGCTTCAACAAGGGCCTTCACTACATCCTGCATCTCTCTTCTCTTTTGACCTGCTCTAGGTAGGTATGCTGCAGGATCTCATGGCAGCACTCACAATCTCACCACTGCCACCATGTGTGGTGGGGTTAGCCTCATTTCTGGGCTCCAGGCCCCTGTTCAGTCCACTATCCCCATGGCCAGGGCACTGTTGCCCTTCTTGAGATGGGGGGTGTGTGGTCTGGGCAGAACCTGAGTCCCACCCACTCGTTCTGGGTTCCGGCCTGGGCACCCTGTGTGTGAAAGGGCCCCCCTTGCCATGGGCACTGCAGCTCTTCTCTCTGGGCCACTTCCCAAGACAACCCCCCCACCGTACCTCCTCCAGGTAGTGGCAGCAGCAGCAGCAGCAGCACATTCCCCCTCCTGGAACAGCTCCCCCTGTGTGATCAGTCCGTTCTGGCCTCCCACTGAATCTCAGGGCCACCTGGGCAGGGACCTTAGCCATTTGCTGCTGAGTACTCCTCCCCTCCTCTGCTGTTTCTAGAAAACTCCCCTTGATTCTCCCCTCTCACCTCCTATACTCTTCTCAAACATCCTCCTCTCCCACTGGGCAAAGGGTTTTTTAAAAGGCAGTCGTAAGTGGGGCCACCTGGCCCCAAGTGACCCAGGGCAGCTTCTTCCCTAGCTGCTCCCACTGTTTGTTTGCCAGCCCTGCTTTTTCCTGTTGTGTTTAACCGCCTCCCCACCAGCCTTACCTTGTCACACCACCTTTGTACTTCACTCTGGGTTGCTCTGAGAGCTGAGGCTCTGCCCACTTCTGCCCCTACCATGACATCTCCCATTCCTATATCATGATTTACTGACACCAGAGTATCCTTCCACCATCTGGAAATGGTGACCCTTTTGCCATCCCTGCTCCTTTGCCAAGTATACAGAAGATAGGACAGGGATATGGGTCATAGCTATTATCCTTTTCTATATGACATCACAAAAGCCACAAAGCTCGACTGACACCTCCTCATGTTCAAAAATTTGAATAGTCTCCTGTGACTTACTGGTGAAGTCAGCAGTGTGGTAGAGATACTTATTGTACACTCTTCTTGACTTTGATCCGCCTGTCAGACTGGGCGTCCATCCAGAGTATCAGTTGCATAACTTACGTGTTGTCCCAACTACAAATTGGTGCCTCACTCTGCCCTGTACTTCAAAGAAAGCAGCGGGATTATTGACTGGAATAACTTGAGTGGACTAACAATATGAAGCAATCTTGATTCATATTGTCTTTTATCCCTAATCCCTAGCATTTCTCTCATTGGTAATGGACTCTTGCATTATTTCTTCCTACTCTTTTCCCTTCACTGCCTTTTTTCTGCTTCTGCCGTCTATGTATTTATGTAAGCTTCAACTTCCAACACTGTTTAATCAAGGAGCTTCAAACCATTAGTAAATGTCTTCTCACAGCACTCTGGCAATGTGATGGACTTGTTGTTATCCCCATTTTACAGATATGCTCTTCAGACACTTTTTGAGGCCTGCAAAGGTAGCAGCGTACAGGACCATATCTGCAAAACAGACTTTAAAGAGAAACATAATGCACTAGTACATATTGGCTGGACGGACACCTGGCTCACCAAATTGTGCTGACAAACTATAGCCTGCTTTAGCAGAAGTCACACTGACCTCAATACAGAGTGAATTTCTATATCAAGTGTTTTTGTTGGTATACCTCAACAGTATTTCAGGGCCAGGACAAGTGTACTGAACCTCACGTAAAGAGGTGGGGAAGGCATCTAGAAGTCTGATAGCTGCCGACCACATCAATTGCTCTAGAACAGATGTCTTCAAACTATTAGGTGCATCCCCCTACTGGGATAAGGAGTAATGTGGGGGGAAACAGGTCTGGGGCCTGGAGCATCCCTCACACGGGTGGGGAGGAACACTGCCTGGTTCTGTGCCCGGTGTCCTGGACTGCCAGCCCCATGACTCCACCTTTTGTACGGCCATAGGCTGTGGCCCCTGACCGCACATCCAGTCCTGCTCTTCCCCACCTCCCACTATGGTCCCTGCTTCAACCCTTTGCCCCATCCATGTCTCCCCCTGCCAGGGCTGTTGTTGCACTCCCAGTTCTTGGGGTGAGGAATGATTAGTGGGAGCCTGAGAAAAAAGTCTGGGCATCACTGCTTTAGAAATATAAATTGAGATAAAGGAGTATGAGGAAGAGCTGTAAGAAGACAGAGGATCGGGGCTGTGGGGAAACAGTACCTGAGCACTTCACAAATAAAGATCACACAATATTTGCAGTAAAGAACAAGAACAAGCTATTAGAAAATATACAGTATAAAAACTATAAAATACTCAATTTCTATTTTGAAAAAAAATTCCATGAGGCATCAAAAGCTCTTTACTGAACAAGAAATATTAAAATCTATATTAGTGCAAAGATTACTGAAGTAAATAATTATATACCACTTTGCCTTGACAGCAAAGACCAAAGTTCAAAATTATTTGATATTTTGGATTCCAAGAGGAGTATTTCCTCAACTGCTTAAGCTACTTAAAATGCACTACAATTTCTCACTAATAAATTTCAGTCAGAGCCAATTGTGAAGTTATATAAAAAAATGTGTGTCACATAGTGCATTCAAGAATGGGAAGCTTAATTTTCATCAGTAATAGCTATTGGGTATCCTAAACTAGAACTACAATAAGGAAAAGACTTCTATGCTTTTTCATGAATGCTGTAAAGAAAGTGTGTGATGTAATATTCAAACTGCTGAAACTATCTGCTATGGGCTACGTCTACACGTGAAGCCTACATCGAAATAGGCTATTTCGATGAGTAACGTCTACACGTCCTCCAGGGCTGGCAACGTCGATGTTCAACTTTGACGTTGCGCGGCACCACATCGAAATAGGCACTGTGAGGGAACGCTACATGCCAAAGTAGCACACATCGAAATGAGGGTGCCAGGCACAGCTGCAGACAGGGTCACAGGGCGGACTCAACAGCAAGCCGCTCCCTTAAAGGGCCCCTCCCAGACACAGTTGCACTAAACAACACAAGATACACAGAGCCGACAACTGGTTGCAGACCCTGTGCATGCAGCATGGATCCCCAGCTGCCGCAGCAGCAGCCAGAAGCCCTGGGCTAAGGGCTGATGCCCACGGTGAGCATAGAGCCCCGCAGGGGCTCGAGAGAGAGCGTCTCTCAACCCCTCGGCTGATGGCCGCCATGGCGGACCCCGCTATTTCGAAGTTGCGGGACGCGCAACGACTACACGGTCCCTACTTCGACGTTGAACGTCGAAGTAGGGCGCTATTCCTATACCCTTGTGGGGTTAGCGACTTCGGCGTCTCGCCGCCTAACATTGAAGTTAACTTCAAAATAGCGCCCAACGCGTGTAGCCGTGACGGGCACTATTTCGAAGTTAGTGCCGCTACTTCGAAGTAGCATGCACGTGTAGACACGGCTATGGACACATATACAGCAGCATGTAATGTTACTTTTTTTTTTCCCCTTCTGTATTAGTACCATGTTATGGTGTTAATATATTTTAAAACAAATGGGAAGAAATACTGTATTGTTACAGGAACTAAGTCCTTTGTATATTTTTACAATTTATTTTTTCTCATCCCATTTACAATGAACAATACACGAGAGACTGGAGATATTTAAGACATCATCCTGTCTGGCTTTAGCCAAAATGGAAGTCTTGAAGCCTGTGAAGTGACTGCATCTTGGCTTACAGCCACTCTCAATTCAGACAAAGACAAAATGACACATTAAGTGGTAAATAAACCAAGTATTCTTCCCACAGCTGAGTTTCAATTTAATCATGTGTAAATAAGAAAATGGTTGTCTCCATCTCCTCCTCCTCCTCAGAAAAAAAGGCAGTTGTTTTTGACAGCTATCACATATTTAATTAATTATAAATATATTTCAATTAATAAAATATATTACAAGAGTCAAATGTGCTTCCTCTCATTAGTACTTTCTCTTTTTCCTGGGGACCTAGGCTCCAATTCAAAACTCAAATACATATTTGCTTACGTTTATCGCTATTCAGCACATCATTTACATGTTCAAGTGAAACTGCATGCTCAAGTCCTATTAAAGTCAGGGAAAAATAAGCATGTGATTAAGCACTTTGCTGAACAAGGTGATGTGTGTAAACATCCCTAGAGAGGAAGAGTACATTTTGATCGTAACATCACAAGGTTATTCTTGCCGTTGCAATACTGGCTAGTGGAGCATCAGTCTATAATATCCAGAATGAGGCAAGGAATTCTTGGCATGAACAAATGAAGGTCAGATAAGTATTCCAAAATTAGAAAGAAATTTATCACTAATAATTATGCTAGCAAATCTGCTTAATTCATTATAAATATACTTCTATCTATATGATTTTACCTTAGCAGTAATATTTTTCCTTTAAAAGAGTGAAGGCAGCCTTTTGTGAGCATTTAAGATCTGAGGAAAATCCTGATGCGTAACACAGATGAGATTTTACTTTAAAAGGCTCCTTTACTAGAAATTTGGATATCAGTGTAAGCCACACACTTCACTTTCCCATGAAGTGGCATTTAGACCACTTTCAGAGAGAACGACCAAGTCCCCTCTATAGCCTTAGCTGAGATCCAGCTCCCTTTTTAGTCCAAACTGTAGACACTTCTGCACTAAGCTCCAGACATCATAGGTTTGAGTCTGCCTCATGGCAATTACATTAGCTAAAGTAAGGATGCAGAGCACACTGTTAAGTCATTACAGCGACAAGTTGGTAAAGGATGCTTGGGAAGGTTATCATCAGGGAGGAGGTTATTTTTGACCACCAATAGAAATACTTTAAAATTAGGCAAAAGTCCTTCACAGCATGGACATTTTCTTCTTTGTAACTAGATACTTCATTTTGCTACAGACTAGATTCTACTGTCACCCAAACTGGTGTAAATCAGTGTTGCAGGTATTATACATACAAATTGTACTTCAAAACACTGCCTTCTATCACACCTTAAACAGTCTCACACTTTTGCTTTGGGTATAATAATGGCTGCGAGCACTAGAGATAGAGATGCCTAATACTTCTTCAAAACCCAAATTGCATTTGGTTCTATACTGTCTTTCAGATAGCACTTCAGGAAAAATATGCTGACTTGGATTTGTCAGGTATGCACATCCATGGCATGCTTTTTAAATTTGAGTTGGGAAACTTTAGTGCCTGTGAGAGGTGTAGGTGTCAGCCCCTGTACCATCTGAAGTAATCAGCTTAGTCACAAAACAGGTACGTGCCAGTCAATGTCTCAGTCCTGACCTAAAGGTATACTATGTTCAGCCAGGCCTACTCAGGCTTGTCCTCTGAAATAAAAAAAAAAAAAAAAAATCAGCAATGAAACTAGTAATTTGTGCTGAGGACTTGTGCCTATCAGTACATGCAAGTCAATTTACACGGGCCACAGAACTTTTTACGCTGAGACTCAGTCTGAGTCTGATGCATATTAGTGGCCTAGAGTTGCAAGACTCAACATTATAAATGAACCTACAACAAAGATAGGAAAATATATTTGCCACTCCTCACTCGCAGGAAATAAATACATCTTCCTAATCCAAATGGAGAACAAATTTCAGTGGATGCCAATAACTATATCAAGGCTTCTGAAAACTATGTTCTCAGTAAAACATTTTTCTTATCATTACTTCTTTAATGCCATGCTCCCAGACCAAACAAAAAATAAGATCTATAAAGGCCTACTTGTGCCCTCTCTTGCCACCACAATAAAATATATTTCAAGTCACATTAATGTGCTTCTAAAGATTCAGATTATGAAACACTGGAAAACAATTATTTCCATCCTAACTTCATTTATGTAGAGAAATTCCTCAGTGAAAGGGAGCATTATGCATTATTCAGCACCATCATTTCTAAGCTCCTATTAGGATACACATTATGGAAGCAGTCCACCAAACACTATCCTCTTCAGAAAGAGCAAACAAGAATTACATTCTCTGGGAGTAACTATGTTGTTGATTCCATTAGCAATGAAAAATGGAATGCAACTTTGTTGATTACTACATCACATCAGTATCAAAACACTTACCCTATTATCACTGCCCTCTTTATTTTCCTCAGTTTAACACTGAAGAAATCTTAGCATTATAAAAATGTTCATAAGGAGACAGAAAATAAAACACACACATGCACATGTTCAACTCAAATTTTCAGATCTATGGTTTCTTAAATTAGTCCCTATTTTAGATTTATTCATGCATTTTGACAAGAAGCTGAGTCTCCCAATGAAGTCAGTGAGCAAATTCAAGAGTATGACTTAGACCTTTACTTTTTACTCTTATTACCTGATCCTCTTTGACAATATGGTAGCTTATTAGCCTAACCACTGGAATCATAAAGACACTATTCATTCTTTCACGTACTCGAATTGAACTGTTCACCTTCTTACTTATGTGAACAAGCAAGACAAGGACAACCTATATTCCCATAAGAATGAAAGCACACTTGCATTCAGCTGGCATTCTCTAGAGTTAAATTACATTCAGGCAGAACTAGTTACATTGCATCCTGACTTTCTCAGGAAATTGATTGCCAACATGATCCATACTTGTTTGTCCAGTCTCTGTGCACAATTCACAACACTGAGCCTCTACTTTTCATTGCAACTTCAGTCCATCAGTCCCATGCCAGTGGCACTCTCTTTCTTTCACGCCAATATAGTTGTGATTGAATGGGTAGTAAATCCCTAGGTAGTGCAGGGATTGATTTTATTTACATCTCTTTGTCTTTTGCTGTCATGTTCTATATAATTCTACTGCATTTAATTCGACTGACATATCATTAAGCTAATGAACACAAATTATTTCCTGACTTTTACCATAGATTTCATCTTTGCAAAATTAAGGCCAGCTCTCTATTTGCTTCACTGTCACTTTGTTTCCAGAGAAATAATTTCTGATGCTTATTTAACAATCCACAGGACTACATTTAGGTTCTTATCGTCCAAAAATTTTTAAGATGTTGATTCCTAATTATGAAATCTGAGAGACTGCCTAAATGATCAGCTCAACGGTACACCTTGAATTTAATGATACCAAAAATTATACAATTTTCCAGTTTATTATCAAGCAATTATGGTTCTCATCTATTAACTGAGCCTATATCTAGATTGCAGGCTTCTGTCAGGAGCCCAGAGGAAGGGATGTGTCGGCACAGGGGTTTTGCCTACATTTGGGCCCGTGTAGATAGGCCAAATGTCGAGAAATCCTCTCTTGACAGAAGTGTTGGTGGGAGATATGCAAACACACTGTGCAAATTGCATACCTTCTGCTGACAGATCTCTTCAATCTATGAATACTATAGAATTTATTAATACTGTAGAACACTTGCAATTTTATCTAATCTTGCCTGGTAAAATTCTCATCAGCATAACTGATTAATACTCAGCTTTGCTAATGTTCAAGATAGAGAGAAAGTTCAAAATGGGAAAAATAATGAATTACAGCATCTGGGGAAAAATTGTTTTTATAAAACCACTGATGTTGCTATATAAGAGAATAATCAGAGGGCACTGCTGGGGAACTAGCATACCAGGAACCAAATGAATTAGGACTGAGAAAAAATATGGAAATTATATCCCCCTGCCACCAAAAAATCATATTTTATGAGTATGTGGTGAATTTATAAACCCAGTAGCTTTTAAAGTAAGTTGAAAGTTGTGATGAAGATGAGACATTTTATAATAACAAATAACTCTTACTTTCCTAGCTACATTTCCTAATAAACAAAAACACCTAATACATCACATCCCAGAGCTATATCAAGATGAAGGCACCAGACATTAGAATGACAAACGAACAAAGTTCTTAGTAACCTGATAACCATAGGTGACCGTAGGTCGTAAAGCTAATCTGATATAGAGAAATGTGTCTGCATTTAATTGACTTCTTTTGACAAACAATAAGTAACTTATTTAAAAAATTAGACATTTGACTGAATGTTAGAAAGGATTTCATAATTCCAATTTTTAATCAGGAAAATGCTGCCTGCACTACTTGAGGATTCTCGGCAAGATAATGGGTATAAAAGATGGTCATACAAGTCACAGATATTAATGGATTTCTTAAAAATGCTTCTGCTTTATAGAGTGCAACATAGCATACTTTCACTCAGCTGATCTGCCATCCCCTGAGCTTATGCTCACAGATGATGATGCTGTCTGATTCACATTCTTTTATTATCCCTAGAAATGTAAAGGCAACACAGGTCACTATGGAAAGGTTACAGGGCACAAACCCATGTAGCAAATTACAGGGTTGTATATTTTAAGCAGATGTTTGCTACATTCCACACTATGTGGATATTTAACACAAAACAAGAGAAATAAGTAAATTCATAAATCATACAATATCTTTAACATTATCCAGAGATATTATTCATATCAGTTACAGTGTTATCTGGTTTAAAAACATTACAGAATTCTTCATAGCCCTTCATGCAGCTTGAATAGGTTTCAGATTAGTAAAATAGGATTCAAAGACTGTTTGGCTACGTCTACACGTGCACGCTACATCGAAATAGCTTATTTCGATGTAGGGACATCAAAATAGTCTATTTCGATTAATAATGTCTACACGTCCTCCAGGGCTGGCAACATCGACGTTCAACTTCGACGTTGGGCAGCACCACATCGAAATAGGTCCTGCGAGGGAACGTCTACACGCCAAAGTAGCACACATTGAAATAAGGGTGCCAGGAACAGCTGCAGACAGGGTCACAGGGCGGACTCAACAGCAAGCCGCTCCCTTAAAGGGCCCCTCCCAGACACAGTTGCACTAAACAACACAAGATACACAGAGCTGACAACTGGTTGCAGACCCTGTGCATGCAGCATGGATCCCCAGCTGCAGCAGCAGCAGCCAGAAGCCCTGGGATAAGGGCTGCTGCACACTGTGACCATAGATCCCCGCAGGGGCTGGAGAGAGAGCGTCTCTCACCCCCTCGGCTGATGGCCACCATGGTGGACCCCGCTATTTCGATGTTGAGGGACGCGGATCGGCTACACGTGCCGTACTTCGATGTTCAACTTCAAAGTAGGGTGCTATTCCCATCCCCTCATGGGGTTAGCGACTTCGACGTCCCGCCACCTAACGTCGATTTCAACTTCGAAGTAGCTCCCAACACATGTAGCTGTGACGAGCGCTATTTCGAAGTTGGCGCCCCTATTTCGAAGTAGCGTGCATGTGTAGACGCGGCCTTTGTGTGTTTATCAGATTTATATTTAATACAGACAGCCTAATGCCGGTTAGAACTGAAGGCCTGATTCACCCTAGTTATGCCAACATAGTAGAATTATGGATAACTGGAAGTAGAAGTTTGCTGGAGCAAAAATTTTAGGATGAGGGTCTGAGCCGCCATAGTGTAAAGAGTGAACTCTGGTCAAAATTTAAAATGACAGAATTGTCCCACGAAGTTTTACCAATCTTTGTTTTTTGTTATTATGTTTTGTTTTGTAATAGTCTAGGTTAGGATCTGATTCCTAGTAAATTGTGTTAGGGACAGAACTTTAACCCTTCACTTTCTTTAATAGGACTTCACTGGAATCCAACTGATGTAATGGATTAGTGATTCCAGCCCTGAAACTTCAAATGCTGGAGGACAGTACCAAGAACAACTTCTCCCATGCTCTGAATCTGTCACTTCAGTGTTACTGAACTCTGAGACACTTGTTTAAAGATAGGTGTTCACTGTGAGAATGGTAGTGAGGAAAAAAAATTTAAAACATGAAACATTTTCTTCTTTTAACTTCATGTCACCAAAAAGGGGGAAAATAAATAAATAAATAAACCAGTTACAATAAACTAAACAGTGAGTCCATTTGATCATTCATTACAGGCACTTTTAAATATAAAGGCATGCAGAAAAGACATGAATGCAGATTTCTGTATCACGAAAAATTGTTAAATAGCTGATCAGACAATGAAAACGTAAAACTTGCTATGTTGTTTCAATGTTACGTACATGATCTTATGTTAAAAAGTCAGAAAATAGTTATAACATTATATTTTTCTTTATTACATTATAATTAGCTCTTTATCAGCAGTGTAAATCATGAAATACATAGTAATTTCATCATTTATAACTGAATATCAATCAAGCACAGCAACTAATGTGTATGTCACTAACTCCAATTAGTTTATTTAATTACACAAAACACCTCTATTGCTGAACAGTAACACATCTAAGTAGTCATCTAAAAGCATCCAAATACACTCACTGCTCTCAGATTGCTATTTCTAAATGACAGAATTGAGAATGTGACAAAGGCTAGATTCTCCGCCAAGTTTTTTTTTTTTTCCTTCTTTTTTAGAGGCACTTAGGGTCTAATTGCCAATGTTTTTGATGGAGAGGAAAGGATGTCTCACATTAATGCTTCAACTTGCACTCACAATTTGTCTCACACTTCAATTTGCATGTGGATCTGAAACCAGATTCTTCTTCACAGGATGGTGGCTTTCTATTGTGTCACTAGCAGTAGAATGAATGGAGAACTTTTTTTATATACTTTAAAAATATTTTGAGAGTTTGTAAGGATGACCAAAAGTCAAATTAAGGTGTGAATTAGAATTGGAGCTATGAAGGATGACTTCAGCTCTTTGTCTTTAAGAACATAAGAGTAGTCATACTGGTTACACGAATGAGTAGCTGATGCTTCAGAGAATTACCAGAACAGGGAAATTACCAACGCATATACTTCATCATCCAGGGCCAGCTTTCGGCAATCAGAGGTTTAGCAATACCCAACTACAGCCCAAGCCCCAACATCTGCAGGACAATTCAACAGCACCTTAGCTTAATCCCCAGGAAACCAGGCCAGCAAGTCTCAGCTAGTCACACGTTTTTAGTTGCAATGTATACATACCCTCAAATGCAGTTTTTCTGTGGTGTCTATTATAATTCCCCCAAATCCCTCTCTAGTCCGTGCGATTCCACATGCAAGCTGAACACTTTCCCTTCTATAAAGGCCCAGCTATCCATTACTTTATCAGCTGACACCTCTTCTTACCATGTCCTTCTGGATGAGAAGCAATCGCAGCACAGGTTCTTACAAATGTGACTGACTTTTAACCCTTTCCGGGTGCGTGATCGCCTTAAAATCCATCCAGGTACTTATGCAGTTGAGTAGTTCCAATAAATTCAGTTACCTCAGTGAACTATTTGTGACTGGATTTATTATATTTACTTAAATTGTTGAATGGGACTCTGTTTTTAACAATAAATTTTACCCATTCTCCTTGTTCCTTTATGAGCAATTTCACAAAAAAGCAAGTTTCAAGATTAGGTCCACAAGTACTTACGAAAAATTTATTAAGGGATTTGACAAACCACAACACCACTTGGATTTCAAATATTTGAAATCAATGCAGAAAATACATTTGTGTGTATCCAAGTTATTAACTGAATGTGAAAAAAATAAATTCAAAGCACTGGTGATCTATTCACCTTTTACTCTGGAGACGAAAATAGACTAAATTCATCTAATAAATTAATCTGTGATCCAGGTTGAAATCAAATAGTTTAAAATTCAACAAAAATCATATTAAAAGACAGTAAGAAATATTAAACATTATTATTTAAAGATCAACTTATATGAGTGACTCCCAGTTTTGCTCTTTTATTATCCATAAATACATTTAAGAGTATAAAAATATTAATGGTAGAAAGAAACCCAACTACTAGTTCACACAAACTATTTTCTTTAAGGTTTATCATTTGTATTAAAATTTTGGATTATTCAGTAACATATATGGTCAAGCACACTATTTTTTTAAGCACACTTTGGTTTTTTACTTGAATATTTGGTGTACAGTCTATCTTGAACCACCATAATTGATTCTTGTCCAAAAGCTAGGTAAGGACAAAATATATTTAATTATGCAGATAGAATTTTCAGGAGGAATTGTATATAATTGTTTTTCCATTGGCTCCCAGTAAAATCCTACACAAAATCAGAACCACCACACTCTCTGGAACTTAATTATACTTAATGTTAAAGTTTTGGAAGCTATAAAAATCACAAAGAGGAGCTTTAAAGTAATTTCAGTCACTGTGTGGGCTATTGTAACTCTGGAGTACAAATTACTTCACCAGGCTGGATATTTTCCCAGCAATGGCAGGAAATGCAATTAAAACATGTATCTGAGTGGGGTAATCAATGTCCAAAAAAGGACGTAAAATTGTGGCTATCCTTTGGTCATAATTTAATGCAGTAATCAATCTGATTTTGTGAGTATGATGACGTTAATCTGTTTGAAGAACATGAGTCTAGAACTGAGAAAAAAGGGGTAAAATTGTAACTGTCTTTTGTGGGTGACTGATGAACTGACCACTATGTAAAGAAATGCTTAAGTAAGAATAGTATCTTTTTAGAATTATTTCTTATTCCAGTATTTCTAATCAGCCATTGTAAACTTCCAGACAGACAAATTTACAATTCAGTTGCAAAGGCTCTAGGTATGCCTGAATAGCCGATTGTGCCTGGGAACAAACAAACAAACAAACAATCAAACGTTGCTATTTTCAAGTCAAATACCAACATCCCCATCTGTTCTAAAGTACCACTTGTTTAGTTACTTTAGTTTTGTTTTGTTTTGTTTTGTTTTGTAAATTCCAATTGATTCTTTTCAGCTGAAGGAACTTGCGTGTACCAGCTTCATCAAGAACTTTTTTTCCCTAACAATTCAGAAAATTGCTATTATGGCAATATCTAGACATTAACTGAACTTGTAAATAGGGATCCTTGAAATCCATTTGCCATGGAAAACATAAAATTTGCAGTTTTGCAGAAAATCTTTAGCTTTCGGTTTTCTTGTTATGTCTTGTCTTTACATTTTGTGAAAAAATAAAATCATAAGAAAGTACAACTCCGTTTATCCAAACCTCTATTATCCAGTTCTCCACATTGATCAAATCACCAATTGCCCAGTGCTGAGAGCAATTGGGGCCGAGGCAGCAAGCTCCAAACAGCCAACCGTAGACAATTGAGGTTCAGGATGTCAGCCGCACATGGCTGATAGTTCAATTAATGTGGAGAATAAGATAATGGAGATCTGGAAAAATGGGATCTACCGTATATCAATAAAATGTGCTCAGTTTTTGCCACAAATACACATACAAGCTATGTCTATACTAGAGCAATCTGTCGAAGATATCTTCCAACAAAAGCTTCTGTTGACAGATCAGGGCTACACACAAAAGTGGATCACTCTGTCAATCCACTCTGTCGACAGAGAGCAGCCAGACTGCTCAGCTGCTCTCTTGACAGAACAGCAAACTGGAAGCACGGCAAACAGGGCTGCCCAGTGACCCGGAAGCCTGGTCTCTCGACAGAGGGCTCCCCAAAGTGCACACACATGGCTTTATTGTCAACAGAGTCTGTCAAGAAATGCATACTGCCTTGTGGTGGTGAAAAAAAATATATGGAGAAACACATTTCACAGAACTGGAAGGAACCTTGGGAGGTCATTGAGTACAGTCCCCTGGACAGGACTAAGCACCATCTCTTTTTTTTTAAATCTACTCGTCCCAGGTCCCCACATGCCCCCCTCAAGAACTGAATTTACAAGCCTGGTTTTAGCAGGCCAATGCTCAAACCCTGAGCTATGCCATCCCACAGAAGCAGAAGGCTGTCGACAAAAGTGCCAAGTTCTGTCAACGGTACATCAACAGAACACATTTTTAGTGTGGATGCTCCGTGAATTTTGTCCACAAAATGCCTGTTACGTTAACAAAACCGTCTAGTATAAACATAGACATAGTGGCTAGGGTAACTAAAGTCTCAGCATTTCATTTTAATCATGGAAAAACTAATATTTTTAAGTTATTTTTAATTGGAGAAAATTTTAAATGGAAAACTAGGATCCTGGTTATGAAATATTTGTCTCTCTTCCCTTCATTCAGTAGGGACTGAGCTTGTAATTATTCATGCGCTTATTCACAAATGAACTTCAGCTGAGCAACTCTAGTGGTTGACTGAGCACATATAGTGTATATGCTCAAGAAGGTCTAACTCCTGTCATGTATTTCCACTTTGACAAGGCTTGCCATGTCTTTTGCTCCTCTAGCACAATTTCAAAATCTTCTCTTTTAGATGCATTTCTTTGAATTCCACCAGAAACAAACAAACACACACACACACACACAAAAACAAACAAACAAAAAAGAAACAGATGATGTCTTTCCTTCTTTAGGTTATAATGACTGGTTAAAGACTGGTGCTGACAGGGCCATTTGAATCACTAGCTCTCTATTTTATTTTAAACAATTCAGAACATATCCATTATGCCAGTATTTGGATATCAACCAACATTATAAATAGGTGTCCTCAAAATTTATTTGCTCTGAACGTTCCTGGAAAATAACAAACAAATTGACAACTGATTTCAGTTCCAAGAGGGGCATTGGAGCATTTTTCCCCCAAACTCAGCATGCAGAGACTATGTGTAACTCCTGGTTGTTTGCATGAAACAGGTTTCTTTGTATGCAGAGAAAATTCAGAAGCAGCTGGAAGTCAGTAATATAGGTTTGCCCACCTGGAACAAAAGAATAAATACCATATATGATTGCTACTGTATAAAAGCAGCATATGTTTTAATTATTGGATGTAGATGTGATTATATGCTGAGTGACTCCTATAAATGTGAGACATCTTGAGTCTTATAATACTTGCATATACACAAGAATTTTCACAAGAGCACAATCCCATTCAGATACCAACATAAAGGGTCAGATTTTCAGAAGAGCTCAGCCTGTAACATAATGATTTATTTTTACTTTTAAATTAAATTCATATTTATATTTTTAATTAAATGGGGGCTTTTTTACATTTTTAACCTCTTTTGATGGCTGTCAGTTAAAGACAATTCTGAAAAGCTTTGTACAGACAAGGTACAGACAAGCTTGAATACTCATACAGGGTAAATCACAGCATTTATGCAACAGCCCTTTCTATAGAACAATGTGGAGCTATACTGCTCCAGTTGGCACACCAGGGAGACTGTACCTCAAAATAGTCACAATCTCTGACAGGGCTGCTCCTTGCACCCAAACTTTTCTCTAGTGCGGACCACCATGCAGACCCCCATCAAAGCAAATTTTATGTTCTATGATCATTTTTATTTATTTTTTTCCCCAATGGACCCCCACTGCTCTAGGGATATAGCTACACTCCAATCTCACAACTGATTGAAACATAAGTAGCAGGTAGACATACCCAAGCTAGCTAAATTTGGGTTAGTATTACCAACATTAGCATGTAGACATGACAGCACAGGCTATTGTGCAAGCAAGCAATATACTTGTATGTCTTAAGCTGCAGTCCATGCTAAATTTTGGCTATGATAGAGGAGACAAAAGTTAGTGTAGATATGTCTGCCTGAGCTGTAATGACCCTTCAAACTGCCCTGTAGATATATCCTAGGAGACTTGTCCCCCGGGGAGGAGAAGAACAGGAGCAAGCTGTCCCAGCATTTGTCAGAACAACTATAGTGAGAGGCCTTCACAGTCCTGTGCTCCAACGATTTCTGCAGAAGGTAAGAAGCATCTTACCCCTCCATCTTCACCTACATAGCTGTACACGATCTGGCCCTCTGACTTTTGTTTCATTTGCTGGCACTCAGTGTCTCTGAAAATCAGACCATTAGCATTGGTCTCTGAGAGGCTAATCAAATCTGCACTGAGCTTCAATTTTTTAATGTTTAAACCACTGTTCATTATGTTAAGCACACAAAATATCAGTACAATTGATATACAGAGGCAAAAGTGGTAAGGGAATATTAATCCGTGATTGTTAATGATACAAATACAGATTTTCAGCATGTTATAAGGACACTGAACCAGTCCTATATCTTTAGAGCACAATTATGCAAATAACCCGATTTCCAATGAGAATGACTGCCTTTGTCTCCCACTGACTTTTAACAAGAAAGAAAACTAAAACGTTCTGTTTTTTGCAGCAATGTGTGCCAGCTGAGGTCCTCAAAACTTTTCCACTAGGTTTTTTCTTTACATTCACTGTTTACAGTAGGTAAGGATAGGTGAATACTTACTAGAAAAAATGAGTTCAGCTAATTAAAAAGTTGAAATGGAAATGTTTCAGGCAATATTCATGCCATTATCTCTGGGGAATTGCCGATAGCCAGAGTTGTAAATAAAGCAGGAGTGACAATATCATTTTACAATATTGTATGATCTAATTAAACAAAAGAATACAGAACTGACAAATTCACTTGAACACCTCAGTTACATTCCCTGTTAATTTCACATTTAATTCTTAAAACTATTCATTTACATATACTTTTTAAATGTAATGCCTTACAGAAGATCTGAATGATACATTTCATATGGATGCATTCAGTTATCTGAGGGCCCTGAAAGGGTTTGTTTAGCCTGAGATACTGGACTGTCTCAAAATTTTGTTTCAAAGCCAAGTTGGAAACCCATTTCTCCCACAAGTTTCAGTTACCACACACATGCACAACACAACACTGACAGACACAATGGGGTGATCTCCAGGATCCACAAACCCAAGAAAATGTTACTGAGTAAATAATGCCTATTTTGTCTCTCTAGCTGTCTGAACGAAGTTTTCAATAATAATAATAAGTATAAGCACCTTGGCAACAATAAACTGTCAATCATACTATTGATTCTCATAATAAAGATTAATGGAATAATTTCAATTCAAAATATACCCCTTATCTCTCACATGAGAAAGGAAGCACATGAAAAATATGCACATGGTTATTTGTTATTAACAACAAAAACAATAATAATATGTTCGTAGTTTTGTGCAAGAAAATACTAAACATATTTGTAAGCAAGGGTACATCTCAACAGTTGCAGCTAGTACTGTTCCTAAAGCTCTGATGTGACCAGAAGAAATAAGAAGAGTCTGGTATGATGCTGAATCCATGAGAAGCACTATTTACCTCAAGAAAGGCAACTTATCTATCAGCCACCTTTGTCATGATGTATCTGGGCACACCACAACTTCATTGATTTCACTGTAAATGAAGGCTAAGCACATAGTACTTGCAGATCATTACCTGTTGTCACAGCATTCAATTACTTAATGCTAAAAAAGGACAACCAATATTGAAAATGTAAACAAGTCATAGAGAAATTTTGGGCTATGTATACTGTATATACCTTATTCAGATATGCCTTGAATTCCTTGAATCTCCATATTAACTTTGGCAGGGATTTGGCAGGGATTATACTTTTTTTCTTTCAATAAAGATAGAAGCTATTAATACCTGCTTTTTCTTCCATAGCTTAATTAGCACATTGGCTGTAGTGTTTAATTTTGTCACAAGACAGAGTGGATCAACTGACTTTTGGAAGTTATACTACTTCCCGTATTATCAGTTCAGTCATAGATTTCTTCATACTGAATAGTGAAAGAAAAGTTGAACCATCTTTTTTCTCAGTAGACATCATATATGTAAGATAAAGGGACAAACAACCCAACTTTAATATGTTTCTTGAGCTATTTGGTCTCGTTAGTCTAATTAGATTGGCTCTGTAATAGAATTATTAAACTAGGACAAAAGAAAAACGGGGTGGTTGAAGAGTCAACCAACACCACCAAGTCTTTTATTAAGGGTGTTACGCACTTTTATCTATAAACAATTCAATGAATGCCCACATATAAGACGAGATTTATTTATTCAGGTTATGTAGGGGGAACTGTAATCTTTCAGAACTTACACAATGTTATACAAAAAGCACTCAAGTAGAACTTTAAAGACTAACAAAATAATTTATTAGGTGAGCTTTTGTGGGACAGACCCACTTCTTCAGACCATGGCCATACCAGAACAGACTCAATATTGAACCAAAAACAGTAATCAAGGAGGACAAATCAGAAAAAAAAAATGATCAAGGTGAACAAATTGGCTCCCTTTCTGTTAATGTTATACAACATTTTCCTTGATCTGATGCATGAATAACATAAACTTTTAGGTTATTTTCTTCCACTTTGGAAATAAATATATCCTCAATATTGCACTCAAAGTGTGAGTTCACATTCTTTAACACCTAAGTTTATTTACTTTGGATATTTCTCAAAAGTAACTGGCTTTCAAAAAGGTTCCCTTTTTCAGACTACAAGGCAGATAACAAAGATGAGAGATGTATGCCATCCTCTGATAAGAAAGAATAAATAAATCTTTATAAGTTCTTGCAAAATGTAGACCTTTCCTCAGGCTCACGGGAAGAAACCACAGAAGATACCAGAAGCACAGCATTATTAATGAGGAAAGAGACCTGAGAAATTCATAAAAGTAACTAGACAGTCCCAAATTTACTGAGTTAAAGTTCACATTTAACTATTACACCCAGATTCTAACATCCCACATCATCCAGCTATGAGTCCCACGCCAGTTTTACTTTATTTTTTTTAAATATCAAGAAATAGCATATAAATTTCACACTTTTGGAGGGAGTACAACCTGAATTGAATTCTGTATACAAACTGTATAGGAAATTAAAAATAACCCTGAATATTCTGTTCTTAAACTGTTCTCATGTAAGAGATTACTTGCTATAAAGCAAGGCCATTTTCTCAGAGAACATTAGTTTATTATGTGTTATTAGAAGAGAAGCTTATTCATCAGTTATCCCATTATCCCTCAACCTCCAGTAATCTAATAATAATACTTATATCCTGAACCAAGGTTTTCAGACTGCCCATCTGGTATAACCACTGTGACACAATTTCCTCATTAAAATTCTGTGTTTTTTTCGTTTTGTTTTAGTATTAGTGACTGAAGTCAAATGTGTGCCCCTGGCAACGTGAAACTGAAATCTTTTCTGTTCATTGATGCTGCTTGATAAAAATTTGTTTTGTAAAAGCCGGAGTGTGACCCAGTATATGCATCTGTATAAAAGAGTGAGCAGATGTACAGCATACTTCTCCTTTTCCATTCATAGTATAAGTCATGGAACAAGGAAGAGAGCAGCTACAGTACTAAGTTCTCTCTCCTATACAGGTGGGCAGGGAGCACGCAGGTGGTGATAAGAAGACTTGGTTTCCACCCAGCACACCAGCTGTCTCAGCTGCAGCAACAATATCCTGCACTATAAAAAACGGCAGATTACTTCCTCTTTGGTGCCGGGGCAGGAACCAGGCACCAGATCTTGTCTGGTCTACTCCTGGAGCAGTATCAGAGGGGTAGCCATGTTAGTCGGTATCCACAAAAACAAGAAGTCCTCTAGCAGTTTATAGACCTCCGACAAAGCGGGTCTTTGTCCACAAAAGTTTATGCTCAAATATATCTGCTAGTCTATAAAGTGCCATAGGACTTCTCGTTATTCCAGAAGCAGTGCAACTGTACGAAGACCCTTATTTAGAGCTTATGACAAAGCCACAATATAATCTTAAATAGCTACCAGACCATCCAGGGCACACAAGAGACGATTTAGGATGCATCTGCAGTGTATTTTCAATTTCTCATTTTTTACTAGTTTTCAAAAGACAATAAAAAGCAAATACTGAAATTAAAACACACTATCATGTTTCATAGCAAAACTGTCCACAATTCCGTTTTTTGCAACACATTCCTTGCCACTTTAACTGAACTTCCATCAATTAAATAATTCTTTATAAGTATGGTATCAGTTATGAAATGCCACGTATTCATTGTTTCAGTTGTTAAGTGATCAACTTGAGCATGTGATATATTGTTGGATGAAAGTGCAAGGAAGTGGATCCACATCATGTTATAACTGCACATAATATCAACAGCAATCAAAGAAAAGGAAAAACCTTGACCAGACACATCAATAGAGAACTCATATCTCAGAACCTATTCTTGGATCACCTAATTGAGTCAGGCATGCACCCACATGCCATCTATGTCATAACCAAATGCATAGCTCCGGAAAGCTAATTAGTGAAGTGGTTATATCTATTTCTTGTCTAAGATATGACTTAGAAGGATGGAGGTCTTGTTTTTTTTAATGCTAAATTTAACCAAAAATAGGCCTTACTTTCTGTCAGTTTTGCCCTCACTAATACACAATTTATCCTTCTGAGCACGTTTATCTTTTGCAAATCACGACAGCAGTACTATACTGCATGCTTCGTAAGGGAAATCCATTGCTTTGGTATGTAAACACCATTTGTTTGCTTTAAGTTACTTCTCTTTCCCACTTCCTTTCACTGCTCATTTTTGTGTATCTTTCTACCTAGCGGCTGAGAAAGAGGACAACAAATAATTTAACTTTTTAACATAAGAAGCTACAGAGCAACATTTTAATGGAAGTCTTACAAGACTGTCCCCTTTACTTTTTCTATTCAAATTTGCACAGTCCTGGTCAGCTTCTGTGTCCTGCTGTGCTTGGTGGATAGCATACACTGGCAGAATCCTAAAACCAAATCAGCAAGTGTGGACTCTTGTACTCTTGCACAGAACTAGTGATTTCAATGTGTCTCTATGGAGACTAGGGAAACAGGCTCATTTCTCCAACTGCAGGTCTGAGCCTAAGGGGTAGACATAGTGCCCGCCTTTACAATACAAGACTGTAGAACAATAAGAATTAGGTTTCGTCTGCACTTTCATCCTCACCTCTGATTCCGTAACACCGATCAACTTTTAACTTTGCTGTAAAAAGTTCTCAACCCATGAATGATTCTAGATCAGTTTTAAGCTACTAATAGAAAAGCTCCTGCCATTCAACTGTATTGTGTAAATAGCAAAATTAAAACATATTGGCTACGTCTACACGTGCAGCCAACATCGAAATAGCTTATTTCGATGTTGCGACATCGAAATAGTCTATTTCGATGAATAACGTCTACACGTCCTCCAGGGCCGGCAACGTCGATGTTCAACTTCGACGTTGCTCAGCCCAACATCGAAATAGGCGCAGCGAGGGAACGTCTACACGTCAAAGTAGCACACATCGAAATAGGGATGCCAGGCACAGCTGCAGACAGGGTCACAGGGCGGACTCAACAGCCAGCCGCTCCCTTAAAGGGTCCCTCCCAGACACGGTTGCACTAAACAACACAAGATACACAGAGCTGACAACTGGTTGCAGACCCTGTGCCTGCAGCATAGATCCCCAGCTGCCGCAGAAGCCGCCAGAAGCCCTGGGCTAAGGGCTGCTGCCCACGGTGACCATAGAGCCCCGCAGGGGCTGGAGAGAGAGCATCTCTCAACCCCCCAGCTGATGGCCGCCATGGAGGACCCAGCAATTTCGACGTTGCGGGACGCGGATCGTCTACACGGTCCCTACTTCGACGTTGAACGTCGAAGTAGGGCGCTATTCCTATCTCCTCATGAGGTTAGCGACTTCGACGTCTCGCCGCCTAACGTCGAAGTTAACTTCGAAATAGCACCCGACGCGTGTAGACGCGACAGGCGCTATTTCGAAGTTGGTGCCGCTACTTCGAAGTAGCATGCACGTGTAGACGCAGCTATTAAAACAAACCTATTTTTATCGCATAAATATACAGACTCAAACATAGTGCAGGATTAAAAATATCTCTCTTACTCAGGGCAGTAGAACCCAAATCATCAGATGTGTCTGAATCAGAAGTCATCAAAAATAGAAATATGCCATAAACCAGAACAAATAACACATGAATAATAGATAGAACAAATAATATAAAACTATATACAACACATATTTTTCCTAATAATGAACACAGATTAGAAAAGCAATTCAGACATATATTTATACAAGGCTTTTAAAAAAGTTCAAGGAGCTCTGGAGATTTTACCAAGCTTTCCCACCTCTCCATGTAAGGGGGTAAAATTTCATTCTGTACAAGGAGTTAAAGGAGCAATTCTGGTCCAAGACAGCCCAACCCTGCCACAACTGCAAAGCCTACACAAGCTAGAGGCAGCGCTTCAAAGAGGAAGCAGAGCAGCTCAGAAGGCCACAAACAGTGGAAGGCATACTGCTGGAACTAGGTGTGTTGCCAACCATTGCTTGACTTGAAACAGGAGTAATAACCCAAATGCATGGTTTTTGCCATCAGCACCCTACTATAAAAACTGTTCCCACACCACTGGTGGAAGGGAGCAGATCAATGTTCTGAGTTTTTGAAGAGTACTCCAGGAGCTCTTGCTGCTTCAAGAATCAGACCTAACCCAGTCTATGAACTTTGAAAGACAGAAACTTTATTTTTGTGTTCACATATTTATTTTACCCCACAGGAAGAAAGAACTGTAATGTTGGCAAATTAGGTCAAGTTCAAGGTCACAGACCAACTCACTTGTTAGTGTTAACATATAAATGATTAGGGTATTTAAACTATGCAAAATCAGTAGAATGCTACTTGCATTGTTTTCACTTATATTTTCCTGTCATAATGTAATAGGAAATATTTACATAGTAAATACCCTTGTAACTAAGTTACTCCTAGAAAAATCTTGTGCAATGATAACTAGATGATTTAAGGTCTTTAACAAAAAATGATAATTGCAAGCAAGCAACCTTTATGTATGTGGCCAGAGGTGCATTCCTTATCTGCTATCATCAAAGGAAAGGCCCATTCAGGCAGAGAGACTGTCAGTTTGTCTTGGGCAACAAGAAGATATAAAATGAATTCAAAGACAGAACAATAATCACTAGAATGTTTGGATTCTAACAGGGCATAATAACTGAACAATTAGTTGAAGATTACGCTGTGTAGCCCCATAAAAAGACTTTTGGGAAACCAATAGTCTGTAATATCACTGACACCATTTGGAGTTACAAACTATGATTCATCTGTTATTTTACCTGGTTTAACCTCTCAAATTTTTTTTTCTTAGCTAATAATCCTATAGTTAGCTTACCACAGAATTGGCTGCCAGTTTTGGTGTAAGATCTGGCCTACTAATTGATCATGAGTGACTGATCTCTTGGGAATCGGAGAAAATTAATATGGTGTGATTTTAAGTAGTCTGTTATCATGAAGTTCAGGTTGTCTGAGTGGCAAGACAGACCAGGGAATCTAAGGGAAATGTCTGTGACTCCATGGTAACACTTACATCCTGGTGCAGGAGTTATTGTTAGTGACCTGGTAAAAATCAATTACATAATATAGCATCTGTCTGAGATATCTGCCCTTCTCTCTTAACACTTTGCCCTAAGATTGTGAGCCACTCTAGACAGCATGATAGGAACGCTAGTAGGAAGCGATCCAGGGAAACAGTCACAAATGAACACAACAGGCATATTGCAACTGCCTGACATTGGGTCCTGGCTTGGAGTCCTGTGAAGAGGGTAGGCCTGAATTTACCCTACTAAAACGTCTGAAGTGGTAACAGTGACAGAAGTATGTCCGTAGCTGGGAAAGTTCCTGAAAGTTCAAGGCCAGAAGACTCCGTCTCTAGAAGGAAAGACCTACATAAGGTGGATCTATTATGAGAAAGGGTAACATCCAGGAGGAAGACATCGAAGACATCTTGCCATAGCCCATCCTGAACACTACATGACACTAACGTGGGAATGTTCGCCTTCAAACTCTACCAGAACACTCCAAAGCACAATAAGTTTCCATTAGACCTTTTTTTGTTTTTGTTTTTGTTTTTTTTGATGAAAAGTCTGATTTTCTACAGAAAGTTGGTTTTCACAGAAAGTATTTCTGGTTTCCCCAAAAAAATTTTTTTTGTTGCTCATAAAAATAAACAACATAATTTGTGTGGATTTGGTGCACTTTTTGACCAAATAAATGCTTTGTTACAGTTAAATTTGGAAAAGGAATTTTGAAAGGTTCTTTTTTTTTCAGTATATATCCCATAATGGGTTTTCAAGTTTCAAAAACAGAGTTTTGAGGTCATTATGTTTGTGTTTTTGCTGCTTCTGATGAAAAATCTGTATTTTCCAAAGACAAAGACCTTTTTCCATCCACCGCTTCCAAACATTGCCATACCATTTGCCTATAATCAGGAAAACTAGACAAAGAGTTCTATGAAGTTAATCGACACTGAAGCTTCAGTTTGTCTAAAGGAAGGGGGTTCACACAACCACAACAAGAAGTTCATATATCTTCTTCAAAGTGTGCTCCCCACAGTCACAGAAATTTTTTTTAATTTATATAAATAGATAAATATAAATGTTCTTTTTGGTCTCTGAGGATAGAACAAGAGGCAATGGATTTAAACTGTAGCAAGGGAGGTTTAGGTTGGATATTAGGAAAAAGTTCCTAACTGTCAGGGTAGTCAAACAGTGGAATAAATTGCCAAGGGAGGTTGTGGAATCTCCATCGCTGGAGATATTTAAGAACAGGTTACATAGATGTCTATCAGGGGTGGTTTAGACAGTACTTGGTCCTGCCACTGGGGCAGAGGGCTGGACTCGATGGCCTCTTGAGGTTCCTTCCAGTCCCAGTATTATATGATTCTATGATTGTATAAATCCTAAGGGTTATCTGGGTGGTTTTATTTTTGAAACAGAATCAAGAATCAAAATAGACACGGATGGAATATTTTTTTCTTTATAAAGGCTAACCATCTGTTCCCCTTTTCTTAGATCATATAAAAACATAACTTTATAGTCATACCTTGCATAACTGCGATATGGATAACTTTGTAGTTAAAAGAAAACACATTCATTTGATGAGCTATGTTGATTCTTGTGCTTACTGTCTGGAAAGACTTCCATTCTTTGCTGTGGCAAATTGGCAATTCAAGGAACATTTATTTGCAATAGACTACAAAATTATGTTTGAAGAAAGTACATTATGCAAACGCTGAACTGCCAAATACATATTTTACAACCAAAACAATGTGCAGAATATGAACGTGAAAGACTCTAGCAGTAGTTTAATGGCTAAAGTCAACACTCATTGTTCTCTATTAATGGAAGTAATGCAGCTGTTTGTACAGCTATGCTAATGAAGAATTTGGCATTTGCTTTACCCTTTGCAGATTCTTATGCGTTAGATCCTTGTAAGTTTCATGTCCATCAAGACACCAATGTGACTTAAGATATAAGTAACAGCATCTTAAATTAAATATTTTTCACTTAAATGAGATGTTTTAAACATTAAACAACTTATCTCACTAAAAACTTTAACATCCTCTTTGTTTAAAAGAAAAAAGGACCTTATCTGAACATAACTAGTTCTGTGTGTTTAGTTGATGGCTATGACATGCTGCCACCAGGTGGAGAATGTTTAATGAGAAATTACCTATTTATCTACCATGTAAGAAAAATATTATAACATAAAAGTGTTAATGGAAATAAATTAGTAAACGATTTAAGTTACATTCCAATTTCTTATATGTCTAATGTAAACTTAAACTGAGCACAAAAAGTTGACAAAGATAATCTGATAATTTTAGATCATAAAAGTTAATATTTTACTGAAAGATCATTTAAATAATTCGGTTGGCAAGAAATAGTGAAATATGCACATTTCTTGAAAATCATCTCTATAGCCTGTTGGTATTTCAATTATGTAGAAGAAAAGACTTAGTAAATAAAAGATGTCTAACACTACTATGCAGAAACCTACACTGATACACTAACAGTCAAAGTCAACAGAATTATTGCTTCTTACCTACATAGAAAATAGCAATTATGTAAGGTCATCTTTTTTGCCCTCACCCTCTAAAAGATGCTGCAAGTAAAAGAGTACTGGAAAAAGTAAACCTCTCTATTTTCCTCACATCGCAAGACTGCAGTATAAAGTGGAAAGAGTACACCACACTACACCTTTGTCTGTAACGTGCAATGGAAACATTACAGGGATACAGTCAACTTTAACTAAATGACATTTTCCGTTTGTGATTTGCTTCTGTTGTCCTCTACCTCAAATTTATATATGGAGGGGGATCCTCTTTATATGGGTCTCTATTTCCAGGATGAAGGGTAACAGGAGTGATTCAACTTCCCCATGGATGGACTAAGCATTTAATATTTAATACTGGTTACAGTATTTCATGTGATGTCATAAGACCAAGTCTGGTGTCATGAGATATCAACATTTTTTCGATATTTTTGTTGTCTTTTGAATGATGACAGTATGAATATGGGATTTTGGGTTTTTGCTCTTATATGCTTCTCCCCCCTAAAATTAATCCTTCCTGTGTTGCTAATGTGTATTATTGAAAAAACAAAACAAACAAATGAACAAAAACCCCTCCCTATAGAAATAAGTAGGATATGTTGTGCACAGATCTGTCCCAGGACCCCATTATATTACAACATTCTACACAAATTAAGCACGGTATTATGATGATTGTAGGTGGAGAATAAGCAAGAGCAAATTAAAGGAATAGGATTTTCCACACAAATACAACACTGTACGTACAAGGTAATTAGGGCTATGCCTACACTACAAGACAAATCTGAATTTATTAAAATCAATTTTATAATGCTATTTGTTAAATTCCATTTTGAGTATGCTCACTTCCCACAGGCTCCCAACAAATTTGACATGTTGCTTCCACACTGAAATCACCAAACATTGACTGCTGCAGCAGTGCATTGTGAGAACCTATCCCGCAGTTCCTTCAGCCTTGCATTCTGAGCCAGGAGCCAGGTGCAGCAGTGCGGTCAGTTTCCTGGCTCCTGCTAGTACAGTAAACCCTCCATTTAATGGCCTAATGGAGCAAGGGCTGTCCTTTTTTCCCATTTGTCTATTAAATGTGAGGGTTTACTCCCTGTCCCTGCAGGCTCCCTCAGCCCCAGTCCCACCCTAACTTCCCCCCTTAAAAAAACTCCACAAAACAACCCCCCAAAACACTCCCCCCCAAAACACTCTCCAGAAAAAAAAAAAAAAGAACAAACCCCTGCCACTCACCAGCTCCGGTGGAAGAGCCGCCGGAGCCCACTGGCTGGGGGCACCTGGTTGCAGGTGGCCAAGGGCGCCTTCGGGTTGGACACCTGCCCATGAGCATCTGGCCCCGTGCGGCAGGAGTGCAGCAGCCCTGATCCATTTCCCAGCTCCTGCTAGAAACAGGGAGCTGGGAGCCACGTGCAGTGCATAGCTTTGTGGGATACAGAGTAGACACTTGTGGAGGCTAATAAATTCAAATGAAAGATGTGGTGCTTCCACACTAGCCTTTATTCAACATTTTAAACTCGAGATTGATGCTATACCTGTCCATTAATATCGACATTTTGTTATCAAAGTTAGCACAAACAAAATCGAGCTAATGACATTTACAGTGAAGTCAGTAATGTTTTAATGTCAAGCTAACTACTTTAAATTTGATTTTATCTCATAGTGTAGGCGCAGCCAAAGAGAGAAAAATGTCAATGAAAATTATACTCACAGAAGTGTTTTTTAAAATAATAGCTTATTGACAGAGACAAATTATATGAAACCACAGAAACTTTTAGATACATTTGAATAAACAACACTGAGACTGCTCAAAGAATTCTGAGCCTTTCAGTGGTCCCTGGTGGCTGATAATTAGAGAAGAAGAGGGTTCAGACTTCCTCAATCTATTACCTTAATTTTGTTGCTCTTGCACCTGTCCTGGTTGGTGGGAGATTCTAACTGGGGGCAGGTGAGCGGAGGCCCTGCATCTTGTGGCAACACAGGAAGAACACCGAAGGAGGGAAGCAAACTTCATGAGGAGAGGGACCTGCATTCTGTGGCAAGCTCCTCTAACCCTACAGACAGTGAGAGACAATCCGCTGAACAAGGAGCCAGGCACTTTTCTGCAGAACAAAAGCCACTGGTGCAGGTGAGTCAAGGGCAAGTTCAACCCCTACACCCACCTGAAACATTTTCACCAGATTTTTTCCACTGCCTCCCTACAGCTCTCCTTCCCATGTATGTGTTTCTTCTGTTTTACAGCTGCAACTCCCATCCTAATGTATTATGCCTCTGTAGTGTTGCTTGGCCTTGTATTGTCAGGTCTTGCACCTTTTAGGAGTTGTAAAACTACATAATTCTATTAGCAATCCCATGATGCACCCAGTATTCAGACACGTATAGAAGCTCTAAGTCATTTATCTTTTTTGCATTTTTCTTGTTTCTGTTTAAATAAGTCACATGGCAATGTATGTGTGATTTAAAGCTCCTACCTGTCTAACCTGTGTTTAGGAAAATAGACAGTATTTTTAAAAGTGTATGATTTTTAAACAGACAATACTTACTTCTACATACAGCAAAGGGATAGTTTCTTAATAATAATGGAGTGATTATATCAATGGATAACATGTTGGTATGGAACATATCTGCTAAGGATATGAGAATGCCTATATATTTCCAGGAGCCTTAAAAAGACTTAATCCAAGTTAAATGTTATAATTTCTTTTGCATTGGGAATACCTGATGGGTAGTACCTGTATACAAATGAGTGTTATGTAAATTAGAATAGCAGAGAATCCAGTGCTTTATAAAAGAAAGTCTTCAAGAACCTAGCTGTCTTACAGAGCAGCCAACAGCACTTTCTGCTGCTCAGGTCATCATCAAAATAAACACTGAGGCTAGTCCATTTGAAGTTATTTGTGTAATGGTTATAAAGCTTTTCAAGTAAGCAAGACTGAAAAAAAATGTTTCCTACACTTGTAATTACAGCCAAAGTAATAAATATCTTTACCAATATATGGATATTGAGAAAGATTACCAAATCATAGTTAAATAGAACTTCAATAATCATGTCAAGCAGAAAATCTTTTCTTTGTATTTCCTATGCTGTTGGTACTCCACAGAAACCAGATGTTTCCCATGAGATAAATTTATCCATTTTCTTTGTGTTTGTAACTGTTGAAAAATGAGTGAGAACACAGAGAAAGCTTTTGCAATTTTTACCAGAAGCCCAAAAAACTGCCACTGATCTGCATGAACAAAGCAAGCATAAATGGAAGGAATGGTGAATGTTTATAATACTGAAGTGCAAAATCTGGAGATACACTCTGCCAGTGTTGCTACTGCTTGATAAAATGATGCACTTAAAATTCTACACCAACATCTCTTTCCATATGTCATTCTCTTGAAACGGCTGTTGACTTAATATTAATTTTCACAGAAAATGTGAAAACTTCATTTTGATATGCTTGTTGACCACCATCAGTTTCAGGATATTATAGTTCAAGGGTTAACAACCTCTGGCACAGGTGCCAATAGTGGCATCTGAGCCAATTTTCATCAGCATGCAAGGCAGGAGCTCAGCCCCAATTCTCCCCCATGCAGTCTGGGTAGGGTGACCAACAGTTCCATATTGGGTGGAAAAAAGGCATCCCAACTTATATTTTAAAAGGGATTAATTGTCCCATATTTAGGCCCTAGGGGACTGGAGGTGGGGTTGGGAGTGCCCGCGGATGCTGCTTCCCCGGGGCTCTGGGCAGAGCACCCGCAGCCACTGCTTCCACAGGGCTGGGACAGGGTTGAGGAGCACCAGCTCCCCAGGGCTTTGTGCAGCTGGGAGGAGCTGCCCATCCCGCCATATCTCCTTGTCCCAAATATGGAACAGGGAGATATGGTCGCCCTAAGCCTGGAGCTTGCTCAAAGCCATACCACCTGCGGATTAACAAAAGACCAGCTAATGCTACCAACCACCACCTGAAAGGTAAAGCTCTGCATCTTTATTTATTTATTGATGAAGCTGTTGTATGTAGGACTATTAGTAACTTTAAGAAGTTGGACCAGCACTCAAATTGTACATAGAGGTCAAAAGGTAAATTTTTGGCACTATGCCTCAGAAAGGTTGCTCACTCCTGTTATAGTGCACTTCTTGTCTAAAGCAAAGTGCTTCTAGAATGCAGAGTAAAATTATAAATGTAAGAACCCTAGAAGAATATTTGTATTGCTTGGTGTGAACCAATCTCTTGTGATGTCTTAAGTATCCACAATACATGGACTTGAAATGTATAGCAAGTGTTTAGTATCATGTAAGTGAACAAATCAAATATCAGTGCAGTTCAGGGCCATTGACTTGGTTTGTTTTTAGAAATGATTTTGACATGAGGTTCCGGGAAGGTCACTCTTTAGGCTGAGGGTAGTGAATCACGGTTTTCGGTTTTGATTTGTTTGGTTTTGTTTCTTTGTTTTTTGTGTGTTTTGGCAATTGTACCTCAACAACTATGAACTGCAGTAATGTACTATGATTTACTGATTACCAAAATTAGACAGTCACTTGGACACTGGACAGAAAGTACCCCTGAATACTTGCTGCACATGACCATCTAAGTTCCAGAAAAGCATCTTCTCATTTCACAAGCTCCATCAAAGCCAAAACCACAAGTCAACTGTGATATATTTCCATGGTTTGTGGGTCAATTGGTACCATCTCTGCTATGCTTCTTCCAGGCAGCTCATTGATTCCTTTGTAAACTGGAGGATTGTAGCCAGACAAAGTCTCCCCCTTAGAAGCCAGCTTGCTCGCTGCCCCCCCTCCCACCGAGGAGCACACAGGGCTCAGAAATGGCTGCTGACAGCACAGTCTTTGATGCCCTCGTTGAGGCCCAGATATGCTAGCTTATTGTGACCCTGAGAAGCAGAAAGTATAGATGGAAGGCTAACAGGCCAGACTGTCAACAAGGGTGGGGGGGGGACCCTCAGAAATCACCCCAGCTGGCATTGATCGATATGATGCACACACACACAACCATCCCAGAAGGGGACGTGCCCCGCCCGCACAAAAGAATGTCCTGTACTCCTAAATTGCTTATCTCGTCTTACAAGTGCAAACTAAGTAAGAAATGCCCTTGTAACAAACTGGCGTCACAAAGACGGACCAGTATGATCTGGCACCATAGATAAGAAAGAGAATACGTAACCCAAAAAGGGGTATAAAAGGTGGGTCCAGCAGAACTCTAACTTTGAGTGCATTCCACCAACTACCTGCTGGTCGGGTCAGGTGATTGCCTCCCGAGGTCCACAACTGGGGACGCCCAACCTCGTATTCGTCTTTCCGCGGAACTGAGTGACCGATCCAGCTTGGCTACGCTGGTATCGAGAGACGCAGAGAGGGTAAGATACACCCATGCTAGGTCTCCGACTTTTTTTTGTGCACAGCTAAAGAATTAGAGCTCTGTAACTAGATGTCATTGTGCCAAGATATCATTGTGTTAGATGGTAACAGATATCTTTGTATTGGATTGTAACGTAACTTGTTAACACCTGTACTTTGCTAGCATTTAAGAAGTAAACAATAGCCTTTGTAACTGCACGCTTATAACTGTAGCTAAATAAACTTGTAACTAGTTAAGATCCAAGCCTAACCATTTTGTTAACCCTTTTGTCACTGCAACACAGCCGGCACAACAAAAGAACTTTAACCGTTTGGTTACTACAGCCTGGCCGTGGGTGAGTGTGCTAGGAGCTGCCTGCTCTAACAGTAAAAAAAACTGGGTTGTTTAGGACCCAGGGGAGTACCTCACCGCACATTACCTGGCCACCGGCTAACAAGGATGTCCTCTCTGCATACATTAGTGTACAAAAGCCTGAAGTGAGTGGTCACATTGCCCCTGCAATTGTCCACTCTTTCATGTTTAACCATATTAACTAACATTGAATGACTGATGTGTTTCATAAGTGGGCCTTATTTCATACCCAATAACCCCTTAAAGCCTTTGGCTGGGATAAAGGAACTTTGCACTTCCCTTATTTCTTTATTGTCCAAACACCTGTATGACTGTAAGGTGGTCTGCTCCACCACAGCCCTTCTCCTTTGATTCCCTCCTTTGCCACAGTCTGAGTAAAAGGGGATGAGGCCAGCTAACAGACAGTCTAGGGCTATGGTGCAGTGATCCTTTGAAAGAAGTCCTGGAAGATCTCTTCCAAAAAATCTTTTTTCAAAAGACCGCAGCCACACACAAAAAGCGGATAGAAAGAGTGACCTGCTCTTTTGATAGAGAGAGTGTCCACACAGCCCTGGCTGCTCTTTGGAAAGAATGGGGCAGACACAGCCAGCAAGCCCTTCCAGGAGCTCTGGCCACGAGGTCCCTGAAAGGGTCCCTCCCAAACACCCCAAATCTGTACAGTCTGAGGCCTGCTGTGCTGCACACAGCGTACTAGAGCCAGTGCAAGACCCACAAGCTACTAAGTCACAGCCATGGATCCACAGCAGCTCTGACACCGCATCCACGCCCTGATCGGGCTTCTGGCCACCATCATTGTGGCTGCCCTCCAAGATCCTTCGGTGGGATAGACCTGCTTGCTACCAGGGCCGAGAAGCCCAACCCATCAGGGCCCCAGCCATGCCCCACCCACCTCCTTGGGCAATCAGGAGGTGCCTTTGGAGCTACCTGAACAGCTCCAACTGGTGGGACTGGCTGGTGATGGGCGAGTAGGACAACATGCCAGGACTCCCTAATTTCTGCATGTGGAAGGAGACATTTCTGGAGCTCTGCACCCGGCTTGCTCCTGCCTTCCGATGCCAGGAAACCTGCATACAGCCCACCCTGCCCCTCGAGAAGTGTGTAGTTTCAAAAGCCTTTCTAAATATACAACATACCACATTTACTGCTCACCACTTGTCCTCAAGGTCTTTTACCTTGTTAAGAATACTACCGCTCTCCCTTCCCACTGTATTGAAAAAAGATTCCTTTCCAGTTATCTCCACCCATATTTTGAATGTGCTAAGGAACAAGATATTGATTTTCTGTAGTATCAAATTTTGAACTGGATGAGTCACAAGATATGTGCAGTCTGATACTCAGTGATATTCTGGACCTTTCAAACCCAAGGAGAACTTTGCTATTGGTTTCAGTAAGCCCAGTATTACATCTCATGTGTGCAGCAAATCGTTTTTAGAGTTCCCAAATATCAAAAATAGTCCTAAGGATCAGTCCAGTACCTTTTGAAGTTTGAAGTTACTTTTTAGGGTACTAAAATTGAACTTAGCAGTCTAACTTTAGGAATCCAGTCCATTGTTTTCTGAGCACAGTGAGATGTGTTTTCATTCTGATAACGTATTAATGTCTTGATATTTGATTGCAACTGCAGGATCTAAATATAGGATTTAGGTGCCTAGTTTTAGGAATTCGGATTTGAAAACTTAAGCTAGTGTATTTATGATAATTATGCAAGCAGTATGTTTCATAATGTCTTTATGTGCAAGTTTCCTTGTTTTAAAGTGCTTGGGAGTTGTAAATGATAGTATAGTTTCATATGTTACTCTTAATTAGAAACTTAACTAACTTTGGAATTTAAGATTTTTGTTCCTGGAAATGAATGAGAATTTCAAAATTAGATGTGTTGATGGAGAAGAATTAAAGGAGATGAAAGGTCCTGGGTGATGTAAGGATAGATATCATACTAGCACTATAGGGTATGTCTACACAGCAGCCTTATTACAAAATAAACTATTCCAGAATAGCTTAATTTCGAAATAACTCTGCTACACACAAAATGCATTTTAAAATAGCATATAGCTATTTCAAAATATAGCATCTACACACACAGGGCCTATTTTGAAACAGAGCCATTTGATGTACTATTTCAAAATAAGCTCTTTTCCCCTCTATTTCGGAATAGCCATTTCAAAATAAGTGCTATTCCTCATAGAAGCTACATCTACATTACAGCACAATTCTGAAAGGCACCCCTTTGAAAACAATTAATCGAAAGATCACCTTTCAGAATACAGCTTCCATGCACGAGCAGAGCGAGGCTGGCACTGCCAATCCATCCTTCTGAAAGAGCATCTACACTGTCCAAATACCCTTTCAAAAGAAAGGGCCTGGAAATGCCACACACAGGGTCACGTGGCAGAGAAGCCCTTCCAGGCCTGCAGCTGGCTGCCCCATTAAAGGGACCCTCCCCAACAGCCTTGCCCTGCACAGCACAAGGCCTGTGGAGCTTCCACAATCCCAGCAAACACCATTGCACACAAGACAAAATGGACGAGCAGCAGCACCAGATTGAGCTGCTTCTGGCCATCGACAGTGGCATGGTCGCACTCCTGTCCTCAGCTGTGGTGGTCACCCTCCATCTCCTGCTGGGGGCTGACCCCCTGGCATGGCCGTGGAACCCCTGGACCTGCAACTCCTCTGGTACCCCACCAGCTTCTCCTCTGACTCTGGAGCTACCCTAGTAGCTCCTAGTGATGGGGGAATGGGAAAATGAGAGGTGGCTCCAGAATTTTAGGATTCAGAGACAGACATTCCTGGAGCTCTGCCAGTGGCTAGCCCCTGCGTTGTGGCATCAGCACACATGGATGTGGCACGCCCTCCTCATCAAAAGAAGGGTTGCGATAGTGGTCTAGAAACTGGCCACCCCAGATAGCTACTGCTCCATGGGCCACCAGTTTGGTGTGGGCCAGGCTACAGTCAGGGGCCACCATCATGTAGGTGAGGCAAGCTCGGGCCACATGCCTACTGGGGGAGGGGGATCCCAGGAAAGGGGGCCCATAGGGGACCAGGGGCCTGGAGGGAGGGGCACCTGGTCCTCCCTTCATGCCTTCATGGGTGCATATGTCCTCCATCTGATGCAGGTGGCTCAAGCCATGAACACTATGCTCCTGAACAGGGTGATCCTTGTGGGGGACCTGGATGCAGCCATCACCAGCTTCACAGCGCTCAGGTTCCTGAACTGTGTTGGTGCCCTGAAACACAGTGGGGGCCACTATATAAACAGAGGGGTACCACTCTGTGGAGCTCCAGGCCCTGCTGGAGAACAGGGGCTGGTTCCAAGACATTTAAGTGGGCTGGCCTGGCCACACCCACAATGCCCAGGTGTTTCATAATTCTGTGCTGGGCTGTTCCATGGAGGCAGGGACTTACATCCCTCAGAGGAAGGCACTGCTCAGGGACACTACATTGCCCCTATGCATGGTAGCAGATGCTGCCTATCCCTCCCAGGTCTGGCTCATGCGGCCCTATACATTCCAACCCAACCCCAGCCAGGAGCGCTTCAACTCTCTGATAAACCACGTGCAAAACATGGTGGACCACATATTTGGGCAGTTGAAGGGCTTGTGGCACTGTCTCCTGGAGCACTTGAAGGTGGGTGCCTGCTGCAGTCTCTACAATATTGTGGAGACATGGAGAGTGAGAGTAAGGGGGAGGCTATCATCCAGGTGTGGGCAGCCGAGTCCAGGCCAGGCTGCCAACAGCCAGTCCCCACCCCAGCCACTAGGCCCATTGGGACAGGGTCTGTGTATGGGAGGCCCTCTGTGAGCACTTTGCTCAGGGGCCCTACTGATCATCACCCCGGCCACCACCAGCAGGTTCCTCAACACTCCCCTTCGCCCGTCCCTCTTCACACACCCCTATTGCCACCTCCCTTAACACACTCCCCTCCACCATCCCCCCGCCTCCAAGCACACACCACACAGGGGACATGGGAAGAATCAAATATATATTGTTTAACTAAACTGTGCAATTATTAACAACATAGACTGGAACCATAAAGCTATATATACACATGGGGAAGGGAGGAAAATTATTTACATTAGGGCAGGAGACATGGGTGCACCTCATGGTGGGGGGCGGGCCTTATTGAAGGGTAGGGGTGGAAGGCCTTGAGCCATGCTGGCCACCAGATTCCCAGCCTCCCCCAGTTCGGGGTCATCAGTGAGGCTGGGATGAGGTGCGGAGGTAGGGCTGAGGGTCTGCTTAGGTAGGGGGCTTGGCCTCCACGGGGCCTTCCTCAGGGGATTAAGTGGGGGGGCAGGGGCAGCAGGAGGGGGCAGCTAGGACAGGAGCTCCCTGAAGGTGCCCATCACATCCCTCAGGGTCCCCATCACCAGGTCACTTCGGCCTCCTCTGGGCAGAAGCGCTGCTCCATAACTTCAGCCTGGTGCCAGACAGAGGTGGTGAGGCAGATGTCCTCCGCGCTCTGCCTCTGGCCCATCCTGGAGCACAGACAACCTGGTGCTGGTGGTGGGGCTGCCCAGTCTGCCCACCCCATTCCCCTCTCCATGGGAGCTGGTGCTGAGTGCCACTGGCAGCCATTACACTATCCTTAGGGCTACATCCAGCTAGGCTGTGGCCGGCCAGGGTTCACAGTGGGTGTGGAGGGTCCTCTGGTGGATATGGAGCCCTGATCCTGTGATCCAGGGTATGCGCCCTGTCAGTTACTTACCAGAGGGTCGACCACTGAGGTCATGGGCTGCCCGGCTGGCAGAGGAATGGCTGGAGGAGCAGGAGGGGAGGTCGATGACCAGCTCACCCTCGTCACTGGACCGCTCTGGAGGTGTCTCTGTCTCTGGTCCCAGCACTGTTGGGTCTGGCCACTGGTTCCAGCTTCTCATCGTCCCCAGGGTGGGGCTCCTTGGCAGCAATGCCCAGGACATCAGGTGGTATCCCTGGGCCCAAGGAGGATCCACAGCTCCTTGTTAAAGGGGTAGGATGTGGGCACTGCCCCGGCCCAGGAATATCCCTGCTACAGGTCCTTAATCTTACTCCTGACCTGGTCAGGAGTGCAGACAGGGTGGCCTGGGGAGGACAGGCTGTTGGCCAGACAAGCAAAAGTGGCCATATTCCTCTGCTTTGTCCTGATTTTCCCCGAGGACCTCCTCCTCCTGCCACAGGCCCAGGAGTTCTCCGAGCTCATACTCGGTATAGGAGAGGGCTCACTTCTTGCCAGGCTGCCTGGACCCTTGTGAGCCCTGGGCACACTCAGGGGAATGGGTGGGCCCTGGGGTTCCTTGTGTGCCTGGCTGCTGGCCATGGTGTTCCAGGAGATGCTGGGGGTCTCTCTGGGGTGTTTGGGGCAGCACATGCAATAGCAGCTGCCTGCACACTCTCACCTTCCTACCACAGGGTTTCTAGATCCATGCGGCTTTAAGGGCTGCTGCACGCACAGACCACAGAGCCCCACAGGCACTGGGCAGCATGTCTCCACCTTGTAGCTGGCCAGCATCACGGCACAGCCAGACTTTCGAAAGAGCAGGTCACAGAGCATCTACACACATTTTCTTTTGAAAGAGCCCTTCAAAAAGGGGGGCTTTTCCGATTTTCAGTTAGGAAGGGCAAATTTGAAAGCTGGGGCACATTTCTTCAATTTTTCTTTTGAAAGATTGCACTGTGTGTGTGTGTAGACATTCCACCCTCTCTTTCTAAAGAGGGCCCAAAATTTGGAAAGTATTCACTAATGTAGGTTTACCAATTTCAAAATAAGCTAACCACAATTTGATAATCATTTTGAAATAGTGGTTGTGTTGTGTAGATGTTAGCATAGTTATTACAGAACAGCAACTGTTATTTTTGAAATTATTTTGCTTTGCAGACCTGCCCACAGAAACCATCATGATGAGTTGATTAGTATTAATATGAGAGTAACTATGAGAAACTATGCAAATGGCCATTTCGAAGTTTACTAATGAAGTGCTGAAATACATATTCAGCGCCTCATTAGCACGCGGGCGGCCGCGGCACTTCGAAATTGATGTGGCTCGCCGCCACACGGCTCGTCCAGATTGGGCTTCTTTTCGAAAGGACCCCGGCTACTTCGAAGTCCCCTTATTCCCATCTGCTCATAGGAATAAGGGGACTTCGAAGTAGCTGGGGTCCTTCTCAAAGGGAGCCCTGTCTAGACGAGCCATGCGGCGGCAAGCCGCGTCAATTTCGAAGTGCCGCAGCTGCCCACATGCAAATGAGGCACTGAATATGTATTTCAGCGCTTCATTAGTAAACTTCAAAATGGCCATTTGCATGGTCATTTTGAAGTTTTTGGCTAGTGTAGACATAGCCTACGTTACATTTTAAGCATTTAGAAATGTAAAAAGTGGAGAAAATGGATGTTCCTTTTCTTCTGACAAAAATGACTCTTACCTGAGTGCTTGCTGAACATTAAAGTAATGTGTAAAACACTGCAATAATTGCACTTTCTAAATCCATTACAGTGAAATACTTTGATACCCCAAATACTATGGTTTGGAAACTTTGGACAAAGGGTGACTTTAAACAGTCCCAACCTAGGGTGCGTGAGACAAGAGGTGAGAGAGAGAGGTGAGGAATGGATAGGACCATGTCCATATAAATCCATTTTTCAAAATCCGTTTCGATTATGTATCATGATTACAAATATGTTACATTGATGACCACAATGTAACTATAGTGATGATCCAAAACTTGCCAACTGAATGAGAGCGTTCCATTTCTCCAGTTATTGCATATGCATAATAGCCTGTTGCCTCTGGGTTTGCATAAAGATAAACATTTTGTTCTAAGTCAGTGGTTCCCAAATTTTTCAGCATCATGGCCCCTACTTCTGATTTTTGAGAAATCCTCACACCCCCCCATCTTTTCTTTATCATCCAACCCCAACTTTAAAAAAAATCAATTCTTAATTTTAAATAAACACAAAAACTTGATATAAAAATCTTGTTTAAAATTAAAAATAATTACAAATAGTTTTTCTTGGCCCCTTGTGGGTACCTAGTGCAGCGCCAGCTGCCTGAGCCCTGTGCCAGCTGCCAGAGCTGCCCACGCCAGCTGCCCACCAACCTGAGCCCTGCACTGCAGAGCCGCCTGTCTGAGCCAACCGAGCCCCGTGCTGCTGGGGCCTGCTGCCCACCCACCCACCCATTTGCCAGCTGCTGGGGCCCTGCACTGAGGAGGCCAGCCTTCCACCTGAGCCCTATGCAGCCAGGGCCAGCTGCCCACCTGCCAGCCTGAGCCTCCTGAGCCCTGTGATACCGGGGCCAGCGGCCCAAACCCCATGAACCCTGCAAGCCGGCCACCCAAGCCTGCAAGCTACCCTTTCTGTGCTCCTTCCCATCTCCCAAGGCAGGCACCACCAGCTCCCCACTCTCACCCCATCCCCCTCCCCTGAGCCAGGCATCCCCAACCCTCCATCTAACCCCATCCCCCTCAGCCCACTCACTCCCCTTTGCAGGACACAGCTAGCTCCATATGGGTCTTCGCCGGCTGCCTGCTTTTTATAGCAGCTATGCCAGGTCACACACCAAAAATAGCAGGGGGTGAGAGCTGGAAGCAAAGGCTTTCTCTTCAGGTGCAGGGAATGACAGGCGGGGGGGAGGGGGCTGGGTTGCCTCACCCCCCGCCAGAATTTCTTCACACCCCCCAGTTTGGGAAACCATACCCGGAGTGACAGCCTTAAGTTTCTTAAAGGAGACCTGAGAAAACACTGGAAATTTCCATCCGTTTTATCCAGAATTAAAAAATAAATTTTCATCAGCATTCATAATTGTAAAAAGGGGATTTCCTACTCTGACCCAAACACAGTTTACATATACAACCTATAGTTCAAATTTACCCCTCCCCTAGAGTTTCCTTTTCATGGTTGACTCACACACTTCACGTCAGAATCAGCTTCCTCCTTTGCCCATTCCCTACACATTTTCTTTGCAGGGCTTCCGCTTCCTGATGCTCAAACCTTTATTGCTCCCAGATTGAAATGAATAGGGATCAGCTAATCTAACACCAGAGTGAATCAGCACAAATAATTCTTCATCTCTGCAGAGAATTCTAGCACCTGACATTAGTGTGACAAAGACAAACTAAGGGTCTAAAAATGACACCATTTACAATGAATTTACTTACAATGATCATTTTGTGTCCACTTACTATTATTCCAGAGTTTGTGCTTTACCAGTAAACAGCAATTTTTAACTCTAAAAAAAGAGGTGCTGGTACTCACTCCCAGGTTTTTTTTTGGGGGGAGGGGGGGCAGCTCCATGTGGCTGGTAGCTGGCTGGAGTGCAGAGCCCCAACAACAGCCCCAGCTACTTACAACACTGATTTATTTTAGCAGAGGTGCTGGAATGCTGCACCAGAGCGTTCCACCACAAAAGTGATCCGGCCAGCAAGAAAATTCACAAAACTGCATTTTACAATCTCAAGGTAGAATATTCACCTTAAGTGTTTTGTGACTTATATTTCATCATAAAATTCATAATTTGGGCTGTTTCTTTGCATGTCATGATATCTAAAAGAGAAAATCATTTAACTTATGAATGCATTAAACATTGGAAATACAAATTCTTCACGTCATAAGTGAACTCAAACTTGTTTTTGAAGAAATAACGAGTTAATTATGACTAAAAAGTACATGATTAAAAGTTAACGTGTACGACTATTTGCAAACAGAAAATGTATCAATAATTTGAATAAATTATGTGTATTATTCAGGCCATCTAATAGGATCACATATTTTATCTTAGATTGAAAGCTGCTGCTTAATCAGCTATTTCTGACAAAATTTTAAGTATTTGTCTATTATTACAATATTTTTTTTCTGTCTAGAGTCTTAGATACTGTTACGCTAATCATTCCAGCCAGGCATGTGGCAAAGCAGAGGGAAATGAAGTATTTTTTGTTTTCTTCCCCTTTTACAAGAACACAGAAGCAGTGGAATAATCATGCAATACACATTCTTAAAGAGTACCTGAAAGCTACTACAATTTTATGTGTTGTTTTTATCAGTCAGCAATTCAGCGTGCTATAATTTGAGAATTAACCTAAGCTGTTCCTTAAAATCAATCTTAAGAAATTCTACAAATTGAATTTTCCTTCATTCCCACCCTCTCTCTCTCCCTCTCTTTCAAGATGTTAAAGAGGTTGAACATTTCTGCGTGTCCAAAATATAACCTTCATGGAAACAGTTCAATTGTCCTAACTAGTTAACTGGTCAAGTTACACTGAACTGTATTTTTTACAGCTGACATTCAAAAGTTAATCACTGACTTAGATTTGGCATTTATCCCAGTACAGAAAAAGGGATGTATGGATTAAAACTACTTTGCATTCTGGTCATAAACGCACACTAACAACATGACAATGAAGAAGCTGTACTCAGAAAGGATCTTTTTCACAGGATTGCATTAAAGGCTGGAGATTAAAAAAGAAATCCACCTTGCCAAAGTCACAGATTTGGTCTAGAAAAGTTAATTAAGAGTAGAGAATACAGATATACATATACTGCATGTGACAAATCATAGTGTGTAAAACAAATAGTGCTGTGCTCATTCAGCCAGTCCTACTCAACCTGAAATAACTGTATTTAAGTTCAAACAGAACAAAGATTACCATAATTTTACTCAGATTTCTCTCACCTGCAGAAAACGTTCACTCGCTATACAAAGCTAACTACTGCTCCTTACCTCCATTCCCTTACACACCTCATGAAACCCTCAGGTTCTGGCTATGGTGCAGAGGATGATGGAACGTGTAACTGCAAAGCTTAAAGACTTCCAAATGTAGTGTGAAAGTTAAAAATCTTTCCAAATGTCAGGATTGCATCTTTGGAGATCACTGTACTATCTATCAGGCTTTGGGACCTAAGGACACACCCTATGTAAGTGTTGTACCTGGCTGTGCCTCTAGATCACTTTGTAACCATGGTCAAGTCTTACTACTTCTCTGTGAAATCATATTATTCATGTGGAAAACAAACAATGTCAAGAGTAACCTTTCAATTTAGAAGGGAGAGAGAGATTATGTCTGCATAACACCATAGAGGCAGGGAGTTATTCTGACCCAGTGCGCAATGGGGTGTGGAGGAGGAGAGGAGAAGAGATACAGTCTCTTTGCTTCCTAGTACTATACAGTACATGACAGAAGCAACTGGTATTACTTCTGAAAGCTCTAGTGCCTCTGTATAGGACAAAGACAGGGAAATAGGACTGTGGTGGGGGCACTAGCAAGGCTCTAGCAAGGAGCACTTCCCAACATGCTCTCTTCAAAACACAGAGGCGACATCTACAATACAGAGATCTTTCTAAAGAAGCTCTTCCAGAAGATCTCTTCTGGAAAGAGCTTCTTCAAAAGAGTGTGTCTACACACAGAAAAGTGGATCAAAAGAGTGATCTGCTCTTTCAAAAGAGAGCGTTCACACAGGCCCTGCTCTTTCAAAAAAGAGCAATCCAGGGATCAAAAAAAAAAAAAAAAGCAGGTGCCATGAGGATGGCTCTTTCGAAAGAAGGGCCGTGTGGAGCATCTACACACATTTTCTTTTGAAAGAAGCTTTTGAAAGACGGCATTCTTCCTGAAATGGGAAAGGAAGAGCAATTCAACAGGAACACCCTCTTCTTCCTATTTAATTTTGAAATAACACTTTTGTGTGTAGACACGCTGCAGGATCTTTTCAAAGAGCCCCCTCCTTTTGAAAAATCTTTCAAAAGAACTTGCTAGTGTAGATGCAGCCAGAATCCACTAGTGAAATCCCTGTCTCATTGAAGTCATTGGGAGTTTCCGTGACAACATCAGTGGAGTCAAGCTGTCACCCATTATGTCTCCAGCTACCTCCATTAAGGTGGAACATCTTCTTTCTCTGCAGCTTGTCTAACCAAGAAACATAAATCAGCACTTTTTGGCTACGTCTACATGTGCACGCTACATCGAAATAGCTTATTTCGATGTAGTGACATCGAAATAGGCTATTTCGATGAATAACGTCTACACGTCCTCCAGGGCTGGCAACGTCGACGTTCAACTTCGACGTTGGGCAGCACCACATCAAAATAGGCGCTGCGAGGAAACGTCTACACACCAAAGTGCCACACATCGGAATAAGGGTACCAGGAACAGCTGCAGCCAGGGCCACAGGGCAGACTCAACAGCAAGCCGCTCCCTTAAAGGGCCCCTCCCAGATGCAGTTGCACTAAACAACACAAGATCCACAGAGCCGACAACTGGTTGCAGAACCTGTGCATGCAGCATGGATCCCCAGCTGCCGCAGCAGCAGCCAGAAACCCTGGGCTAAGGGCTGCTGCACACGGTGACCATAGAGCCCCGCAGGGGCTGGAGAGAGAGCGTCTCTCAACCCCTCAGCTGATGGCTGCCATGGCGGACCCCACTATTTCGATGTTGCGGGACGCGGATCGGCTACACGTGCCCTACTTCGACGTTCAACTTCGAAGTAGGGCGCTATTCCCATCCCCTCATGGGGTTAGCGACTGCGACGTCTCGCTGCCTAATGTCGATTTCAACTTCAAAATAGCGCGCAACACGTGTAGCCGTGACGGGCGCTATTTCGAAGTTGGCGCCGCTACTTCGAAGTAGCGTGCACGTGTAGACGTGGCCATGATGTTGCAATGCTCAGCTGAAAGTTGCTACATAAGTAATATATTTATGATCATTGTTAAATGGCTAATTCCATACAGCACTGAAATATAGGTGAATAACTTTTCTGGGCTCTATGTCATGAGTTTGTGAAGCTAGTGATTGCCAGAACAAGAAGGCAGGGTTGTTACCTTCAAATATCCCTGGTTGTAAGCATGGACCACATATGTGCTCCAGAAGCAAAGCTGTACCCTGGAGCTTCTGCTAGTCATGTCAAACCTACCTATTATTCAGTACAGACTTGTCTGAAAACTATCTTGGCATGGGGCCTCAGAATTAACCTCAATGGCTATCTACCTCTTGCTCCTGCATAATTCCTCTTCTACGTCCAAGACCTATCTTGAAACAGGTAATACTGATATTTACAGAGCTTCTCCGGTTGTTGCAGTGGATGTGCAGTATTCATGTGAATATAGCTATGAACAGAGCACATCCATTTTCTCTTTGATTTCTCCTGCATCTCCTTTGTTTAAGGAGATATTTTGGAAAATATATGCTATAACTGATATTCCACAGCTTTCCCTGTATCATAAAATGTGGATCAGAGCATCTACTTGGAATGTAACTCAGCTTTAGTAGACAAATATTGACTATTTGGTGGTATGCACAAGGTTACTCCCCACATGCTTTCTTTTATAAGTATTTCCTATCAATTTCGCTTTCTTATTTAGCAACTTTCAATATTTCAATATTTCCTTGATTTTTTATCAAATTTTTTATGCCTTTATTGTTTGTTTAATTATTGAACCAACATGGTTATAATAAAATCTGGCATTTACATATGTAATTTTTAGGAAGAAAATCCATAGGCTTCAAGACAAAACAAAAAGACGGCCATGCACGATCATCCTTGTTTGAAATAAAGACTAGTCCATAGTTTAAAAGTGGCTCCAAAATGACCGATTTAAAAAAAAAATATCAGCATAGAGTAGGGACCAAAACACTAACACCTAGTCCAGCAACTTTAATAATGAGGATTATTAGAGAGATATCTGTACACAGGGTGCAGGCGTTGGGGGAACACCATGCTGCAGAAGAGCTAAGGCCAGCTGGGAGGCAGGCACCCAGATATGTTGCCTCTCTGTTCTCCCAGCTTCATGACTCGTACAGTGCTACCCTCACTCCCCCTAAACAGCCACCCACTACTCGTGGAGCAGGAATTAGAGGGAACAAAAGAAAGTTCACACAGGTTGTCATTTTCCCAAAGGCTAGCCCTGGAGAGATATAACCAGTATGGGTAGGCTCAAAGCATGACTTCTTTTTCTCCCATATAACCTACTCCAAAAAAATGATAAAAACATTAACAGTTCAAAACTCAGGACCAACCTTGAATAACAAAATTGTCTGTTTTCCCACAGAGGGAAAACAATTTGGTAAGGAGACAGAATTCATTTTCATCCTTCAAAGAGATAACCCATGAGCGATTAGTTCAAAACTATGAAAAACAATCTTGACTGTATCATATTTTATGTTAATTACTGCTACAGAGCCAGAGTACTGAGCAGAGTGTAGAAAGTAACATTTATATCAAGGTCTTACATAAACTCTGGCAATTTTTCCTAAATTTCCGAGCACAGAGGATGTTTGCTTAGTTTTTTTTTTTTAAATCAATAACTACTCAGAACAGACTCAAGAGGATACATTTCAGAATATAACAGATACACACTTTGCCCTGTGCTTCATTTTTTTCCACTAATGTAGGGGTGGCACGTAGTCAGACATCAATACACATATATAGGGTCAACAGCAGCCCTGGGTGTGACTTAGGGTTGCCACCTGTCTAATCAAACAAACTCAGACACCCTTGCCCTACCCCTTACCAAGACCTTTCCCTAAAGTCCCACTTCCCGAAGGCCCTGCCCCCTTCACTCCATCTCCCTTCTCTGCATCACTCACTCATTTTCCCCCGCCACCTTCACTCACTTTCACCAGGCTTGGATGGGGGTTGCAGTGTGGGCTATGGGCTGGAGCTGAGGAGTTTGGAATGTTGGAGGGGTCTCCAGACTAAGGCTCTGGCAGAGGCTTGGGTGCAAGCAGAGTTTGGGGTGCAGGCTCTTGAAGGGGGTTTCAGTGCAGGAGTAGCTCAAGGCTGTGACGGGGTTCAGAGTATGTGGAGTGCTGGCTCTGCGCAGAGGGTGCTTACCTCAGGCGGCTCCTGGTTGGTCATGCTGTGGAGATAAGGAGGGCTCTCTGCTGGCCCTGACACATGCACTACTCCCAGGAGCAGCTGGAACATCCTTGCAGCCCCTGCAATGTACAGGAGGCTCCTTGCACTCCCTACACCTGGGCAATGCAAGCTGTGGAGTCAGTGCTTGGGGTGGGAACAGTCTGTGCCCTCTGCTTTGAACCCCTCCCCAATGCTGCAGGAATATGTCTGCTGCTTTGGAAAGCAGTGCAGAACCAAGACAGATAGGAAGTCTGCCTTAGCCCTGCTGCACCACTAGACTTTAAGTTGCCTAAATACTCCCAATTTGCTTTCAGTAGCCTCTGGGAGGTAGAGCCTCATTCCAAGAGACTCCTGGTGAAAATGGCAAGGTTGGCAACTCTAGAGTAGCTGCACTGGAAAAAAAATCATTCAGTGGGGCAGGGCAGATCATAAAACTGCCATGGTCTTCGCTGGGTATTCTGCAATGGTAGGAGATATTTAGCTTCGAGGTGGGTCCCTACTTAAGTCCCAGGACGTGTGCTGAATCACTGAAAGAAGTGGTCCCAATTATGTCATGTAAGGTTGGAGGCTGAGGAGGTGGAGGATACACTTTGCGCTTAGAGACTGAAGGAGTGAGATCAGTACACTAAACTTCTTTATTTCCTATGTTGCCACCATGCCTTATCATATAACAGAGGTAGCTTGATGTTGTAGTTGAGACACTACAGTGCAGATCAGAAAGCCTGCATTAAAATACTGGCTTTGTCATGGGCTTCTTCTGTAACATTGGGTAAGCACTTACTTTACTTTGTTTGATTTTTCATTAGTGAAATGGGGGGAGTAATATATCCTTGCTCCCACCCTTTATGTATTATGTTTATTTAGATGGTAAGCTCTACAAGATAGGTTCTCTCTCTCTCAAGAAGTTCTTGTTCAGTGCAAAGTAGGTATGTGGGATACACCTATAACAATGGCCAGCAATTTCAGCTGAAGTTTCTTGACTCTACCATAAAGTAAATAAATATATTTTACATTAGTTAGTAGTATCAGGTGGACAGTCTCAGATAAATGTCATACACCAAGTAACATGTTGATGGATTGTACTAGCCTCACACTGGGTAGCTCTTAGCAACTTGAGCCACCCCTCCTTATGCCCCATCAACCAGGCTGCAACTGCTGCTGCAATACAAAATGGAACAGCCCTGCTCAGTCGGGGGTGACTGCTGACAAGGAAAGATCCATCTTGCCAGCTCCATCTAAGGAACAGCCAGGTACCTGGACCAAAGGTCCAGGCAGGCACAATCAGATGCTTTAAGGAGACTGCAGTCACCCAACTGAAGCAGGCCAAGACCCCAAAGGCACCTTGACTTCAGCAACACGATCAAGGTAAGAAGCATCCCAGAGAGGGACTAGCCATTCTCCTTGCAGCAGTCTGTGTGTTGTCAGCAGACTGCCCATCAACTTTGTGGTAAACCTCATTTCCACTCGCAGGGAGATGGGTTGGGACCTGGTAGAACAGAGAGGGCCCAGGGTCACCTACCCAGCTGCCCCCACTTTGAGGAGGGTGGCCCACCTAACCCTCTTCTATGGACTTTAGCCCTTCGGCCACATTCCTCTACAGCTAATGGGAGCCCCACAGACTCTGGCCATTTTGCCAGGCTTTTGTACAGATGAGTGGATCCCTGGTGGGGTCAGCCACTGGACCGCACAACCAAATTAACACAACAGGGCAACCACACTCTTACTCCACTTCCACAGTGAGGGGGTTTACCAACCCCACAACAAGCACCAATAAAAAGAGTAGTCATTTAGCATTTGCGGGAGTCCAGACTGGCTGGCACTGCAATTACTACTTTTAAAGATTGCCTTGTGGTTGGGGTACTAGTTTAGGACTTGAGAGACCTGGGTTAAAATCCCTTTTCTGTCAAAGATCTCTTGTATGATCTCAGATAAGTCACTTATTTCTCTGTGCCTCAGTTCCCATCTCCCTGCCTCGCAGAGGCTGTGTCAATAAATATGTTAAAGATGGCAAGACACTCAGACACTATATGATAATGGAGATCATACCTAAGACCTATAATTCTAGTCCTCATGTGCAACACTGGATAGACAGGCCCAGAAAATGTACTATTTTATTTATCTATGGTAGAGGTACAACTTTTCAGAGCAGCAATTAAAGTTCCCTACACCTCCACACTGAAATACTGATCTTGAGTCAGTACTTTTAGCAGTAAGAAGAAAGAAAAGAATTCGTTGTTGCTTAGTCTTTGGAAACTTGCCTAAGATTAACAAGAACAAAGACGTCACTTATGACTGATTACAGAAGCTCAACATCCATGCATTAAAAATAGGAGGAATATTACTTTCAAAGAGACTTTTATATTTTTTCTGTACTGCAGAAAAATGTGTTTTATTTTTTCACTGTATTTATTGCCAACAGATGAAGCACTTAATTTCTCAGTTTAATCAGTTGTTTTGGTGCCATTCGTGCTTCTGGATCACTAAGGTTTACTGTAACAACAAACAGCCCATCAAATCTAAAAGGTGAGTTGCTTTGGACACCATGATTTGCCCCTTTTACAAAGAAAATAATACTGAAGAAAAATTGAGCTTAAATAATGCAGTCACAGTGTATCCTGTCAGTGAATGGGAGCACAACTGGAAGAGAATTGTGTCAAATGAATATAGGGCAAAGCTCACTGTCAACTGAGTGAATCTTTGAGCAAGTTAACTATTTCTATTCTGTTGATACTTTATCAGAGACATTAGTGCATAAAAAGACATATTTATAATGAAATAAGTACATGACAAAGGGATTATTTATCACGACAAAAAATAAAAAATTACAGAAATATTTATTTTACAATGTCTTGCTCTCTTTAATAAGTTATAAATGAGACTCAAGATGAGGTAAGTTTTTTGTTTGTTTTTTTGCTCTGCAGTCTTGCTAGGAATTACTGAGCATTTATGTGTTCATTTTCCCTGGTATGGTGATTCTTTACCTTGATGACTTACATCCACAGAGTTAAATGGCCATATGTGGGGTTTTACATGTTCCCTGGCAGTACGTTTCAGTGAATTTAGTAAATTAGAATGTTAAAAAAAGTTGCTCCTTTAACTAGGTAAACATGATGTAATGAAAACAAAGCACTGAGAATTTGGGAACATCAATATATATCTGCAGAGATACATAATGACAGTGCTTTTCTGGTGCCAGTATTTGTCAGCACCTTGGCAGCCCCAGCTACGGAACTGGCTGGGGGGAGCCTGCTGAGTACTGGCTCCTCTTTTTCGTAAGAAGAAGAAGAAGAAGGGGGAAAAAAAGCACTGCATAATAATGCTGTAAAAGGAACGTGAACTTCAGATACAGAACATGTATTTCAGACACCAATTTAGACTTTGAGAAATGCCATGAAGCTGCAGCTCTTATAAATATTTGACAGTCTCTCATCTGAGATGATTTTTGGGATGTTTTACTACAGACAAACAACAGACATATGGAAAAAAGACTGACATCACAAAAATTATATATTACTAGTGTTCACTCCGTCTCCAGAAAATAGGCCTATTGATTTCTGTTCAGTCTGTAATGGAGAGAAGATCTTATGACAAAAACAACTCTCAGTTAAGTACAAAAGGTGAATCTTGCATACCAAATATGAAGTTAAGGATGAATTTCCAGTATTAACACTTCAATCTTTTAGAACCACAATGTAAAAACACTAAGTGCTCAAAGTACAAGTGAACTGTACAAATATGGTAAGAATAACAATTTGTCTTCCAAGCTTGATGTGTCCCTTTTCTGGCAGACCTCTTCACGTCTTCAGGGATGCTAAGATTTCACTAGCTGTGTCTTGAGCTCTCCTCACATTTCTTTCATGAGCTGCTGAATTTCAGATTAAATAGTCACAGATGAGGTTCTAAAATTCATTATTCACTCTCAGCTTTTCCAATGTTGTTTTATTACTAGAAACAGGACACCACTCTATAGATGTCCAAGCCTCCTGGTTAATACTGTCTGGTGTTAGATCACCAAACCTGCAGCTCACTCATTTCAGTGTCTGAGCAACCGCTAGAGATTTTCAGCACTGTCAAATCCTCTTCTGTTTGATGTGTATGGAGTGTACTCAGCACCCTTCAGGATTGGACCCATCGACATTCAGAATCTGAAAATAGTGCATTCAAGCTGTGATGGAGCAGAATTAAGGTTCAGTATGAAATGGAAGACGCTTTGAATAAGGTTTATCTGTAAAATGATAGCACCATAATGTATTTTCCTTTTAAGAATACAGACAGAAAAAGAACACCCCTATCTAACCTGAACAAGACCAGAATGGGTATAAGGAAGGAAACAGTCCCCTTTCAAAACCAAAAGTATCAAATGGCTAAATAATCCCTTCTTTTAAGTTATGTAGATAGGTATGAATCCACATTACAAACAAAAAAATAGAAGAGGGCCTGATGATTTTCTAACTCTAAAGCAGAAGGTGAGATCTCATAAAAAGTGAAGGGTACATGTACATTTTTCCTTTCCAGAAAGTTAGGGTTCACAATGCTGTACTAAAGGAAGATGAGAAATGGTAACCTGGGTGCAGAGATGGTCTTTTTGTTCCTGTTTATATAGTACTTAGTTCAATAGGGTCATGACTGAGGATTAGGGCTCCTAGACACTGTAGAAATAATAATAAATTGGCAAGAACTAAAGAACTACCTGTTTTCTAGATCTGGTCAATTTTTTTAATTAAAACTGGAAGAAACCCTTCAAATGAGTCAAAAAACAGAAAACAGATTTTGCCAGGCTATACCAAAAGGACAGGAGACAGGTGACATGGATTTAATAAGGCTTCACCTTTAATATGAGGCATCTGGGACTGGCAGATAAAAGTTTGAGATGCAGGCATTTCCATGTTTATTCAAAATGACTCTCTGCCTTAATCATAGGAGCCCTGAACTCTAACCCCTTCCATTCCTTAACCAGGACCCAACTCATTTTAAGTCCTTTTCTATAACATTTATCTGGTCAGTGAGTGCCTTACCCCTGATGTATATCTGCCCCAGCAGAGACACTGAAACACTTTCTACAATGGGAGTATTGAGAACTGTGAACCAACCTGGAAGCCCTGTGCGTGATGGAAACCACTTCAAGCCAGGGGATGCAATAGCACCACACAACCCTACCCTTGCTCCAGCACCTCTGTGCTCCACACTTAAAAAATGAGTTGCGGCAGATAGCTTAGCCACATTTTCGCCTCACCAGAAAAGTTCATCCCAAAATTGCACAATGAAGCAAGGTGAAAAAACCCACTTCACCAAAGCCAATATGGTAAAGGGTTCTTTCCCAGACCCCTGAAAAGGCACCACTAGTGCAATGCCCACAGAGGGTCCTAACAAAACCCGACATTTGCACCTGTAGGAGAGGGAGGGTGCGTGCTACGTTGCCTGACACTTAGACAAAGTATTTTCAATGCTCAGGGCTTGCACCTTGAGAGCCTTCTGCTCCTTCTATTCCCTGGGGATGAATCAGTGTGATGAAGTTCACCACCAACCATGTTTTTGCAGTAGTTTTTGACCTCCTTCACCAACCTGCATCTCCCATCATGAAGCACTTCTACTTTCCATTAGCAAGGATGGACATTGCCCCTACTTCAGGTGATATGCAGTCATTTTGACAAAACAAAGAAAAGTCTGGATTGCCATAAAATATTAGGTTTCTGTTCACCTATTCTCCCCTCTCTCCAAATTCTGGGTCTTCAGTTTTGTGATGCCTGAAACAAATTCAATTTGTTTCTACAAGAACAAAATTGGTTTTGTTTTATTCAAATGTTGTCAAAGGAAAAACATTTTCTACAATCCACTCTATTGTTAGCATATAACAAACCAGAATGAGAATGAAACCACCCTCCCAGCTAGTGGAAAGTGTTGAAAAACTGAGGCCTCGGAGGGGTGAATAGAATAAAGCAAGAAGCTCCTTGGGTCTGATCCCACAGGGGTCTTTTCTTACACTCATATGTATGAAAGTGTGACAGAAAAATCAACACAAAATAGATAAAAAATCACATAACTAAGAATAGTTTTAAAATCATCAATATGCCAGCAAAACGAATATCCAGCTAATACTCTTGGCACAGCAATTATAGTCAGGACAGTCACTCTCACTAAAAAGAGTACTTATGCAATCTCATTTTGCTCTGAATGGTAAAACTGAACTACTTCAACAACGAAATTAGGAAAACTGTAACAACTTTCATCCCTAAAGAAGTCCAACAAGCAAAATAAACAATTGTAAAAAATCATCATAAAAATATACAGGATACATGGTAAAAATATTTGCAGAAATCTAATACAAACTCATGGACGGGTAGGGGAAGATAAAAGGAATTTCACCCAAGTGCAAAGAAAGAGTTGGATTCAATGCCTGGCACATAAATTGGCACAAATCCATTTAACATGCAATCATTCAGCCACAATGCTTCAATGACGAAGCAACATGATCTGAATACAGAATGCCTTAAAGACAATTTTGACAGATGCCACAAAAGCCATAAACCAAACAAAAAAGAGGCAATAAAACTTCTGGGACCTGCACACACCATGCATTTGCCTTGAAAGGTAAATTCTTGTATAAAAGTATTCTACTTTTACAAAGGTTTGACCTGGGCAATGAAAAGTTAGCTATGTCATGATTAAAAGACAAACAGGTCAGATGTTCTCATTTATTCCAAAAGTTGCATATAATGCCTACAAGACCTATTTTACTTTATATACACAAGCAATCCATCTTCTTTGAAATCAGCAAGAATGATTTATCCCAAAAGAATAATGAGCATGTCACTTGCTCTTCTTATATTAGAGAGCACTAATGTTCCAGACACTTGCACTTACACTAATGTTCCAGGCACTTACTCACCTGAGAAGCAGGAATAGAACTAATACTTAAACACCATAAAGATTGCAGTTTGATCCTGTTCTTGTATTCTTTACTTGGGATTTCTGCCTGTTTATTTAGCAAAGCTTGCAGAACATGACTATTATGATGCATATTATTCACAGCTATGAATAGCTCCTGAAAGCTGCAATTGAAACAACATCTGACTCTACAAAGCTTCACTTAAGAACAAAACTCCCATTGTCTTAACTTAGAGTTCTGTGCCTGCAATTATTTAAAGTTCACACCCAAAATTTATTTCAGCAGAATTTCTCACATTAAACAATCAATAAATGATTATGGTTATGAATAAAGAGTACATTCACTTGATCTTAGCCAAAAAACTGAGATAGGTAACCCACATGAGAAAAATTAGGATATCCTCACACAGATAACGCTATATCCATATGAATTTCAAATCTCAAAGCAGGGTACTCACACAGACAACTTTATGCACATACAGGGTATGTACGTGCATTACTGCATTTCCTGATCAAGAAAAGAAACCGGCTTCACTTTTAAAACCCAAGCTGAGCATGAAAGACTGGATTTAAAAAGAACAAAATGATTTTTGTTCATAAAGGTGAAAGTATTTTATACAGACTCATTGCAAGACAATGACATCTTGATGATTGACTTTCATCTTCATAATTTTCAATTATTTTGTTTCTATGCAAATCAATTTAATGCTGAATTTTCTAAAAGGAAATTCCTTTCATATATATCATATAAGGCAATTTACAGAGTTGAAAACATATAGGTGTTTTACAATTGGAACATGAAGCGTTAAGAGCCAAAGGTCTATAATACTGAAGTCCTTACCTAAGCACCAACAGCACAGTCAGGCTTCAAATTTTCTACATGTATATGCAGATACAAACACCCAGCAACTTCGGTATGCGCTACACATATGTACCAGTAGGGAAAATTTGTTCTACAGTTAATACAGTACTCAGCTATTATGTCTGCTACACAGCATAAACTAGAGCAAAAGAAATCTTGTAATAATGTTACTTACCAGGGGATAAAAACTATTTAACAATGATTTTATATTCTATATGTCTAAGGAAGCATGAGTTGAATGGTGAAGTGGTTTCAAAAAAGGTGACACTTCCCAAATGATCTCTGTGTCCAAAACTTATGAAACAGAAAGTGTTGTGGAATTAGACCCCTGGGCATCAACCTAAAATACACTTAATAGGTATACTCATCCAGTTCATAGACAATATCTGAATGTTCAGGGACTCCAAAAAATGGTAAGTACAATTTTACTTCTGCCAATAATCCTTCAGCATGTCAAAAACAGAAACAAATGTCTGTTTATATTTTAATTTGCTTTCATTGTTTAGTAGAAAAATTATAATACCATTTATGTTACAGTTTAAGAAATGTTCTAGAGTTTGCGTTATTCATAAGCAGAGGATAGAACCACTTCTCTCTGTAATTTATTAAAGTGGAATCCAGGACGTACTTTGGAAACACCTGCAATACAGTGTGTACCACCATGGTTGAAATGCTGTTGTTTCTCGTTACTCTAGCCCTCTTTTTCCAAACACCTAATTTGCATTTGAAATACCACATTTGCAACTTAGGTTGAAAAATCCTCTAAATAACATAAGCCAAAATCAACCCTGTTCACTGCAATTAATGAACGTGCACCTGTCTACACTAGGACTGAACACAGCCAAAAGGTATTTTAATACAGAGAACACTCATGTACGTTGGTGTCACCCTAGATTCCATGACACATTCTAATAACATTCATCTGGAAAAAAACATTGAAGACACCATCATTCTGCCTACCTCAGTGCCCTTCCTGTTTCCTTTAAGAATTTCAGTCTACACAGAAACACCACAATTCTTTCTGGCATTTAAAGTAGGCTGCAGTGAAAGTATTCAGGGTAAACTTAATAGATTAGAAACTATCTGAATACTGAAAAGGGAACTGCACATACCTGAAACAATATATTTTTGTTAATATCTTATATTTATGTACAGTTTTGCCAACCCCAAAATTCTAAAGAGATTTCCAAGTGACATAGCATTGAAGAGCCACTTCACAAACTGCTGAAATGCATCTACCTTTGGTAGTTGGAGTTACTCAGCAACATTGTACAACTGTTTAAAACAAGAAAAAAAATAGTCTATCCAGCTGAATTTACATAGTGAATTTTAGCAAAGCAAAACTCACACAAATTTAGCCAGGACACAAAGAGAAAAGTCTGACCTTTCTTTTTCCCAGAGAAGTGTTGTGGCACTAGTGATGACCACAAACCACAAGAATCCTATTTTTATGTCTCACGAAAAGGTGGCAACTGTCATCTCTGATTGGGAAGGAGTTATGCCTGAACCACAGAATTAACAAAATCACTCCTGTAACATCCAGATTTTCCTTGGGTGTTTTCTGTTGAATTGCTGACCAGACCAGACCACAGTCTTCCTTTAATCTGGCTGCAGGCTTACTGAAAGATCAATGCATTATTTAGCATGTATATTCAGAACAAAGTTCCTCTCTTAATCCTATTTGAAATGTTTTCAGCAAGTCAAATTAAATCATACAGGAAATCAAAAGACAATATATTTCTATTCTAAAAACAAAGAACAAGGGAAGAATAATTCAAAATATTTTACACTATCTTATTTATGAATTTTGTGCAGCAATTGCAGATAACCCAAAATTAGTCATATGGAAAGAATGAAATAAATGACATTGAAGACAAGACTGCAATATTTTCTATTAGAAGGCCAAGTCCTCTTTGTTATCTTCACACCTATAGCTTCATTGAAGTCAGTGGAAATAATGATGTCCGTAAAATGAGCAGGATACAGTGCCAGTAGCCCTCTAGAAATCAATAATTACAGTGCACAAATCTCACTGTGCAGTAGATCTTACTTTAGATTCAGAAGTTCAAGACACTGCTTCAGTGCCAGGCCATTAAGGCTGTAAATTCTGAAGCATAGGTGTAACACTATGAGTGTTTGGTTAATTAAGTCCTTAAAAAAAGTATATTTCATAAACCACATACAAAGACATTGAAATAGGTGTTATGTCCCCAATCTATAGTTCCTGAAAATACAAACTGTTCCTTTTGGCTTCAAATCAGAAAGGTATTTGTGTAGGTGCTAGGATCTGATCTAAAGCCTAATGAAATCAGTGGAAAGGCCCAAATTGACTACTCAGTGCTGTAGATCAGTCAGGCTCAAAGTGCTTCAGTAGAACTACTCACCTGTTGAACTACTCACATGCTTAAAATACAGTATGTGTTTATTTACCTTGTGGAGCAAAGGACATAAAATAATATTGTCTGTTTATATATACTTGTTATTGATTCTGTTTTACAAGACATTAGAAACTTTACAAACAAAAAATAAAAACATCTATGATGTTTGCTTGGTATTTTTTTTCTTTACTTAATGTCACAGTGTTAATTTCCACATTATTTCATCTATTTGAATATTTATTAGTTTCAGTAAAAAGGGTTTTGAATTGTATCTATAGCTATAATTGATAAATGATCTCTTATGAATTACTTTAATTGCACTAGTACAGATTCTAGTGAAAATCCAGAGACGGTCCCCAGAGTTAATGAAGTTTTGAAGTCAGTGGAGTTATTTTGGACTTACACCAGAGTAATTGAAGTCAGACCCTAGCTCTAAGAAAGATAAAAAAGCTAGTTTCTCAATATTCACTCTTACATCTGAAAGCATCCCGTTCAAAAATATATTATAATATTAATTACAGAGGCTCAAGTTTATTAAATAAATTAATGCTGTAAATCCACCCTTTTAAGATTAGATGGACTAGAACCTTACCTGAAGAAATTTGAAATAGTTTCATTGCCTAATATCCATTACCTGATAATAGATTAATAAAGGATTATTTGAATTTCATAACTGAGTGAAAATTGTATCTTTGGCTGTATACACTGGCGCATAAAGTCAATTTATGCTATACTTTACAATGCACATAGCACAACATAGTTAGCCACAAACTGTAATATAATCAAAATTATAAGTCATATTTAAAAAAGTTTTGATTTTAGTAATGACCTTTTGGAATGGGAATGTGTGGTGTCAGATAAATTAAACATCCTCCAGTAATTTAAGAAAATCCTATACAACCATTAGAGCTGGAAAACTTCTGGGGAAAGGTCAAAGAAAAGCAAATAAATATACTGCTTGTGTTTCAAAGTTTTTTTTTAAGTGGGAAGTACATTTGATCTTGAAAGATATATATAATTTGGCCTTTTCTCTAAATTTACACTCAAACAAAATACAAGTGATAGTAAATAAACAACTCACACTAGAAAAATAAACAAAAATATTAATTCAAGATCTTAGGAAGAATTAGTGCATTCTCTCTAGTGCTTTATTCTATAAAAAAGCTCCTGGGAGTTTTCTGCATTTTTTCCACTTCAGAGCACTGTTGCAAGATAACAAATATGCCTCCACCTTGCAAATGCGGCAGGGGGGATGGGGAGGTGGCGGGGGGGGAGGAAGGGAGGGTTGTTTGTAAGAAACATGCAGTTTCTTTGCCATCTACTTTCAGGTGATACTCCTGAAACGACCCCTTCCTTAATAAAAAATCACTCTGTCGTAGTTTCCAGTTATCCACGCAAATTAGGAATCTTCAAACAGTTGGTGAACAGCAGACTCCCAGACTTTCTGTATTGTAGGCAGTGAACTTCCTTTCAGCAGGAAATTAGAAGAGTTGGAGTATATTTTATTTTTATTTTGTTGCTGGTGTTGATTTATATTCATGCAACTATTAGACAAAGGAGATTTTAAGATAACAGAAGGCATCCCAAACCTTGACCCAATGGGATGTTGACATGGGGTACAATCCTGGTCCTACTGAAGTCAACAGCACAACACCCTCTGACTTCAGTAGAGACAGTATTTCATTCCTGCAATCCTCAGTCAAAAGCAGCAGAGGGAAGATTCCAAAAACCAACTGGGTGACACATCTGGTTTCTATTTTGAGACATGTTCCTGATTGATCACTAAGCCATTATGAGAACTCCCTGGAAGGAAACGCTGCAAGTGGCTAACAGGAAGCACAGCAGCAGACAGATTAACATTTGCATAGGCAACACAGGGGTGAACACTAAAAACATGTCCTTCCCCATATAACATGAAGGAAGGACAAGACTTTAAACACAGGGAATCTCAGAGAATGACTTTCTGATAAGCATACAAATGCATATCTTAGCACAGAATGCTTGTGTTTAAAATAACTAAAATTTGACTGTAGTGGTTTTTGTATTCCTGTTTTATAAAAGGAAAGGAATATTTTGATAGTAATCAAGGGAAGCATCTCCCAGCCATACCAGTAATTTGAAAGGTAGCTGCTTCATTCATTATTAGTCAGCATACCTAATCATTAGGAAAGATTAAGTAACCCTATTTTGTTCCTGTATTTCCACAGCAGATAAGAGATCCATTTATCTATAGCCTAGTATTGTTGGGGGTATTTTTGGATTTGGTTGTTTTTCCTCCCATTTGTATTTTAATGTTGGTGTTTCTGCACTGGAAGGATTATCTAAGCATCTATGAGAGCTTACAAAAATATACCTTTTCTACTTTCAGCATAAAACATAACCAGTGAAAAAGAACTTTCCCCTCTGTGATGAAATTAAGGAGTGGGAGTGTTTGGCCTTCTTAGCTAATTATGACATTGATAAGCACTTAAATTAGTCAGATTTTCACTTCTGTCATTTGCTTGTAGTTAGCTGCTTTTTTTTCCAAAACGTTTTGACTGCTTAAAAAGGGAATACATCATCATTTCCTTTCCCCAATCTTAACAGCACTTCCCAGTGAAATAGCTTCAATCATGCTTCATAAAATCCATTGCAACTATATTACTGGAAACATAAATCTTCAACCTAGGTTTTTAGTATTTCTAAAGCAAATGACCCCAGTGATCATTGACTGGCTTATTTTTCCACTCATCCTCCTTCTCTATTAAAAAAAGATAATGTGCAGATAATTTAGTATTTTTTAATACTTGTGCTGGTGATGTGAATGTGCTTTTTACTGCACTCACTAATAATCAGACTGAGTGGAAGATACATCGCAAATGTGTACAGAGCAGCCTTGCGAATTGTGAAAGGCATTTCAAGAAATCTTTCAGTTTCTGTCATTTCCTTTGAGTAAACTTTCATCTATAAATTCCTTTCACACACAGTGTTTATTTTTCAGAAATCCTGATTTTTTTCTCCTATAGCAACGTGACCAGAGAGATTTTCATTGTACAGATGCTTCTCTCACTCCCATTCACCATTTATTGCAGCCGATAAAGGTTGTTTGTTCTTTCCACATCTACCGTCAGCGTCATTCTGCCTGATTTTCCAATACAATTCCTGTGCTCTACCAAAACAGTGGTTCCCTATTGATGGTACCACTCGATATATTATATATGTAACAAGCATACAGACACAGACCTCTCTCCTTTGCCATTGTTCAAACTCTAATTCAGCTTCCCTTAATATTTGGAAATTTCACGCCCACTCTGCAACTGCTGGTATTTGCAGTGCTACAAATTCCAGGCTATGCAACCCTTTCTAAGTGTAGCTAGAGAATAAGCACAATTTAAAAACTTGCTGTCTTCCATTCTCCCTTTTCCAGGCACTGCAAACCCGACCTATTTGCCCACTACACTTGGCTGGGTGAGTGGAAATGCTGAGGGATGCTTCCTCCACCCGAGTGTGTGGCTATGGTAAAAATCCTCCAGACTATAACTGAACAGTTAATTGTCATCGCTCCAGAGCTCACCCCTAGACGGTGAATGCACGGAGGCGTGTCTGCAGACCTCGAGAGCATCTGGGGGCTCTTTACTACCTACCATTTCTCAAACAAAACATCCTACGTGCCGGGAGCTTGAAACATTAACTGCAATTAAGTGGGGATTTGCAGTGCTCTACAGTCCCAGCGCCTTTCAAAAAAGCGCAACAGTTCGCACAGGCACTTCACAGGCGAGGACAGAAAAACCTCTCCGCAGTTGTGATCCCTACCGCTCCCCAGGCTGTGTACGCGTGTTGCTAATCTGCAGCTGATTGTGTCACTTCAACTCCTCTGGCTCGGGAGGAGTGACGGGGTGTAGGGGGAGGGGGGAGCGCAGGGAAATGAAGGCTTCACATCCAAAATGTCAAGCTGTGCTTGAAGAATGATAGAAGACAGGCTCGCACTCTCGTTCCCTAATGCAGCCCGAGACCGGGAAGCGCAGGCACCTGAATGGAGCTCTACCACCCCCTGCTGGCCGAACAGCAGCGGCGTGGGAAACGGGTTTCAAGTCAAACAGCGGCTCCGCGGAACTTACATCTCTCCCCCCCCCGCCCCCTTCCCTCCTGAAAAAGAATTGCACGCGGCACACAGACGCGCAGGGCTTTCCCTAGGTCCTGCAGTTCAGTGCAGCGAGTTCAGATGCAACTGGCAGCTCAGCTCCCCGCCCGGGGGACGAGGGAAGGAAGAGGCTGCGGGAGCAACCTAGTTCAATTTCAAGCGAACGCCAGAAACTTGTCCGAACAGTTTGAAAGAGTGCAATGGACTTGCACAAAGGGGAGCTGTTCATGAGTCAGGAGCACAAGCACAACCACTCCTCAGCAGACCCTTGGTCCTTCTCCTCCCGACAAACGGGCTAAATCCTGAAAGAAACGCAAAGCTCACGCTATGCAAAGCCCCACATCGAGCTCGGAGAGCCAACTGCTGTAGCGCGTGTACGTACAGGTGGAGTTCACTTCTCCCCGAGCTTTATTTCCATGGCAGAGGGGATCCCACATCTAGAGCCAGAGAAGCAGCTACACATTCACGCCTCGCCGCCCAAAATACCCCGCTTCCCTGCTCGCACCAAGTCGCTCGCACTTTCCACCCACCCTCAGCGAGTTCTGCTTGCAGAAGGAGAAGGAGCTCGACAGACACACTCCAAGCCTCACTCCCCCCCGACAACGGGGCAGAGGGGGAGACAGGAAAGCCCCTTTCCTTCAATATAAAGCCCACCTTGGCGGCCCACCGCCCAGCAGACCTGTCTTTTAAAGCACGCCTTTCTCCCCGCTGGCCACAACTCTTGCCAGAAAAGCCCACAACTCCCAACCCCCAAAACCAGCCCCCCCACACTGATCATTGCAATCAAATTAAAAAGACACTTAAACGGGCAGCTGCCGAGCAAAGCAGGTAAGTGCAGGGAGCATCTTCCAGCTGCTTTTTCCTGCTCCTTTCGTTGGGCATGTTTTGTTTCTTGGAGACGTTTTTGAAAGGGGAAACAAAACACAACTTTGGGGGTGGGGCGCTTTAAGAGTCCCCCCACCCCCACCCCCTTGGGGTGAGAGCTTGGCTGACTTGTTAGGGGCAGTAATTAGGGCGCAGTGTGCAGCTAGGAGATGCAGGGAAGCCGCGCTCCTACCTTGCCCGCTACTGAGGAGCAATCCGAGCAGGTACAGGGAGAGGCGGCTCATGTTCAGGAGCTCACGCTGGTGGACAGTTCCCAAGTTGGAGGTGCGGAGCACAGGAAAACCCAGCCGCCGCCGCCGCCGCCGCCGCCGCCGCCGCAGCTCTGGCTGCAGCTCCCCGCTCGCGCACACAGCCCGGGCAGCGCCGCTCGCCAAGTGACTGCAAGCGCCGCGCCGCGCCGCACTATATCAGGGAGGCAGTGGAGGAGGAGGCGGGGAGGCGACCAGGATGGGGGGTGTGTATCCCTCCGCGCTCTCTCACACGCGCGCGTACACACACACACCGGCGGGGATCCCTCCGCCGCTCAGCAGGCCGCCGCTGGTGCTGCCGCCGAACGCCCGGCCCCGCGGGCTGGTGCAGCCGGGCGGGAGGCGCGCGGCGTTCTGGCCCCGGTGAGCAACAGCCGCAGTGGGCTGAGGTAGCTCCCCGGACCGGGGGTTGCACAGGCGCTGCCAGAAGGGCTTGTGCCGCTCACCTGCCGGCTTCGGGCCAGCGCCTGCGGCCGTCGGGCTGGGCGTGCGGGGCAGAGCTGGGGGCATCGGAGCGGGGGGGCGCGAAGGCGTTGGGGGGCGGAGTACTCCGCGCTCCGTGCTGTGCACAGTAATCATCAGCTGGGGCTTGTCTCTTGTGCGCTCTACAACAGGGCAGTGCTATTGGGCGATGGGAAGTATGGGGGCTTTAAAACAGCACAGCTCTCTACACCTGTTCGTTTACTGGGCTAGCAAATTGCCTGCTTGGATTTTTTTTAATCAGCAAAGAAAAGGGCGGGGGGGTCACTATGCTCTGTACAATCTGATTGGAAACCAGTCCACACTACATCTTGCAGCTTGAATTGTCCACCGTTCCTGATACTACAGTCCTGCAGGCTCATGACAGACCTTGCTTTAGAAAGAGCCCGCTTAAAAAAAAAGGGCGGGGGGGAGGTATATTTAGCCAGAATGACTTTGAAAAGGTAAAAATCATCCTGTTCTTCACTGAACTTTGGTCAGGTTAGCCTCTTGCACACGCATGTCACCTTACCCCACTCTCTGATTCACAGTGGGAGACAGAAGCAGATTTATTTTGACAGGGAGCTATGCTATGCAGTTAACAAAACTAGTCCAGATTATTGTTTCCATAGTATTTGGGATCTTTTTTCCTTCAATGTTTTTATGGGAGGGGGGGTCGTTTACAGAAATCGAACCTGAAGTGACATGAGAAATATTTTTGGCTGACGCTTGCTGGGAAATGTTCCTAAAAATTGGAGCTGCAGGGGGAAAAAATCATATCATTAGCCAAACCGTGCTGGTCACAACAAGAAATATAATAAAAAAAGGGCTGTCTTTAGTGGATGACATTTAGTAGCCTCAGATATATATTCAGATAATATTAATGGAGAAAAAAGTGAGACACTTGTGGTCAGTGGTTAATATTTACTATATAAATCAAATATGTGATTATTTCAAGGATATGGTAGGCTAACCTGCTCTTTAGGGGGAAAGTTTTTGTGGCATACATTACAAAATGAAAAAGAAGCTGCTTCTTGCACAATAAAAATGAGCTTAGTGTCTGTGATTAGTAAGAAATATGGGAGAAGCCAAAATATGGCAGGTTCAGAAGCCTTTGATTTAAATAGGCTATGGATCTAAGCCAAGACTAAGAGGACAGACTCACATTGATTCCAAAGGATTTTGGGCCCTGATGTAGGACAGCACTTCAGCATATGCTAAATCCATATTTATGTGTCTTCCCAAATAGGAATGTCTTCCTGAAACTCAGTCTTCGTGACCAGCTAGAAAACTAGACTTTGACAAGACAAACTGGAAAGATAGTGAAATATTTTTTTAGATAAAATTATGCAAGAGGAGGGGAAAGTTACTGCACAAGTCAAGAACCCTCCTGCATTAAGCAGATTGGATTCCATTGCCAAATTAGTTTTACTGTTGGTAATAATTTTATTTTGAAAACACCTCTAGGCAGCAGAAACTTGATACTTACCAGAACTATGGTTCTGAATATTGGAAAACAGCAACCATTAGAGAAACAAGACCAGAAATTAAAGCACCAAAATAGACAGTACACACAGCTTAATGGCCAAACTTTAACAAAGAGATCAATACAATATATTGGAGAGTCATGTAACACATAACTTTTAACTTTAACATAGCAAGAAAATCATACATGTACGTCATACTGGTCATTTACAAAATGTTGCTGAGGACTATAATAAAAACACTACACTACAAAATGAGATAGGAGTAGAATGGTCACAAATTTCAGTTGGAATACCCCAATTGTTAAGATAAAATTGTGATCATGTATAGGTTCACAAAATCACCCATTTTTTACGCTTCCACTTATAAACCTTTTAAGAGTTTCTCCATCAGTGCTGCATCCAAGTGTACAGTTGCTGCTGCACTGCCCTAGGTTTAGAACATAATTTTCAAAGTCTGGCTCTTTACCCTGATATGGGTACTAACATACATTTTTTCTGAAGCACCAGACTGCTCAGATATGGGCTGTTTGAACAAACAGAGGTAAAAAGATGAGGGATGGCTCCATTTTAACTGAAGCAACGTCTACAATGAGGTAAGATGTGACAGAATATCACTCAGAACTTGTGGGGAAAAAAGACTAGAAGGGAATATCAGATGATCATGCCTGTTACAACTCCTTTCTAGGTAGTTTTTGATGATCACGACATTGTACTCAATGAACAAAAATTTGAAATTTAAATCTAAATCAATATTAATGCCCCTGTAGTGACTGCCATTCCTTAGATAAAATATGTACTTTTCCTTCAAGAGAATGGAACATACTGGAACAACCACATGTGGGTCTTTTACATAATCATACCACAATAAGGATTTATTTTCTGAATAAGAATGCCTGCATAGGAAGTGTTCTGATATAAACCATGCAACTGTTTATAACTGCATGCATCCTAGTCTCCATAATTAGTATCGAAAATAGCTTCGATGTTCAAAGTCAATGTTGATGTGTCACCCACAACGTTTAAGGAACAAAACAGCAGTCATCAGGGAAAATTAATACGAAGGGAAAAGGTCATTGTCATGACTTAGAGGTAGACATTAGTAAATCCATATAGTATTATTTATTATCTGTGTTATCATGCACTTAGGAGTCCTAGGCACAGACCAGGGATTGTGTACTGGACAAAAACAAAAAGAAGTTAATACATTCATCTAATTTGCCACAAAGGTGATAAGTGTTACAAGACAGAACACAACCAGTAACACACTTCTGAAACTGAGATATTATCATTTATTAGAGAGTAGCAAGGGAGTCTAGGAAAGCCGTGAATTTTGAATACTCAAAAATTTATTAAATCATATCCTAGATGCTTAATACAAGGATGGTTAGTTATAATATTGTAAAGCAAAGATGGGGGGAAATGTCAGGCGCTCAACTTTGACACCTTTGTTCAGGCTGGTTGGTACCTCTGTAGTTAAGTGGTCCCATGAATTTCAATTACAGTGAAGCGATTTGAAAGCTCATAATCAGCACAATAAGTGGGAGTAGCAGAATTATGCCTTGAATGTATGGAGGTAGAACTGCAGGTGATACAACTTGTCACAGTTTTATTGACTGGTAAACGTTCTCAAAGCTTCCTTTAAGTCACTGGAGTTATAAAAGTTTACATTGTCCCTTAGTTTGTAAACTCTATGGCCACTTCCACACTACCAAGATCTTTCGAAAGAAGCCCTTCCAGCAGACCTCTTGTGAAAGAACTTTCGAAAGAGTGCAACCACACACAAAAAAAGTGGATCAAAAGAGTGATGTGCTCTTTTGAAAGACAGCATCCACACCGCCCCCGCTCTCTTGAAAGAACGGGCCAGGGATTGAAAAATCAGGTCCCATGAGGACTACTCTTTTGAAAGAACGTTTCTGCAGAGTGTCTATGCACATTTTCTTTCCAAAGAAGCTTTAGAAAAAGCATTCTTCCTGACGTGGGAATGGAAGAGTGCTTTCAAAAAGAGCCCCACATTCTTTTGATTTACTTTCGAAAGAATGCTTTTTGTATGTAGATGTTCCGCGAGATCTTTTGAAAGAGCCCTTTTCTTTCAAAAATTTTTTCAAAAGAACTTGCTAGTGTAGATGCAGCCTATGGGTATGTATGCACAGCAGCCTTATTCAACATAAGAGCTGCGTCTACACGTGCACGCTACTTCGAAGTAGCGGCACCAACTTCGAAATAGCGCCCGTCGCGTCTACACGCGTCGGGCGCTATTTCGAAGTTAACTTCGACGTTAGGCGGCGAGACGTCGAAGTCGCTAACCTCATGAGGAGATAGGAATAGCGCCCTACTTCGACGTTCAACGTCGAAGTAGGGACCGTGTAGACGATCCGCGTCCCGCAACGTCGAAATTGCTGGGTCCTCCATGGCAGCCATCAGCTGGGGGGTTGAGAGATGCTCTCTCTCCAGCCCCTGCGGGGCTCTATGGTCACCGTGGGCAGCAGCCCTTAGCCCAGGGCTTCTGGCTGCTTCTGCGGCAGCTGGGGATCTATGCTGCAGGCACAGGGTCTGCAACCAGTTGTCAGCTCTGTGTATCTTGTGTTGTTTAGTGCAACTGTGTCTGGGAGGGGCCCTTTAAGGGAGCGGCTGGCTGTTGAGTCCACCCTGTGGCCCTGTCTGCAGCTGTGCCTGGCATCCCTATTTCGATGTGTGCTACTTTGACGTGTAGACGTTCCCTCGCTGCGCCTATTTCGATGTTGGGCTGAGCAACGTCGAAGTTGAACATCGACGTTGCCGGCCCTGGAGGACGTGTAGACGTTATTCATCAAAATAGACTATTTCGATGTTGGCTGCACGTGTAGACGTAGCTAAGGTGTTTGGAAAGATCTATTCTGGAATAACTTGTTTCAAAATAAAACTGCTACACTCAAAGGCCGTTTCTACACAGGCCACTTTTTTCAAAAGTGGTATGGTAATACATGGCCCGAAATATGCTAAAGAGGCATGGATGCAAATTCCCCGTGCCTCACTAGCATACGGTCATGTGATTTGGAGCCCAGAAGACCGTTCTTCTGGACTCCAAAATGCCATGTAGAAGCATGGCCCCAGGGAAGCTTCCAGAAGGAAGTCCTTCTTCCGGAGGCCCCTTCTTCCCAAAAATTTTTGGGAAGAAGGGGCCTCCGGAAGAAGGACTTACTTCCAGAAGACCCCCCCGGGGGCTGCGCTTCTAAACGGCGTTTTGGAGTCTGGAAGAATGGTCTGCTGAACTCCAAATCACGTGACCGTATGCTAATGAGGTGCAGGGAATTTGCATCTGCACCTCACTAGCATATTTCAGGCCGTGTATTACCATGCCACCTTTGAAGAAAGTGGCCTATGTAGAAACAGCCAAAAGGTGCATCTATGCTAGCCAGCTGCTTGTGATGGCCAGCACCCAGACAAGTCAGGAGCCCCAAGGCCCCCCACTCCAAGCATGTTCAGGGGTCCACCCGGGAGGGAGAAGAAAGTGAGCCCCCTCCTGGACTGAGCATGAGCTCCGGGACGTGCTGGGCCTCTGGTAGGAGGAGGAGGTGCTCTGGGTCATGGGCACAAAGCAGAGGAAAGCTGCCACTTTCACCTGGCTGGCCAAAAGCCTGAGCTCGTGGGGTCACCCTGCCTGCACTCCTGACCAAGTCAGGAGCAAGATGAAGGAGTTGCAGCAGAGTTACACCTGGGCTTGGGACTTGTCCAGCTGGTCAGGGGCTGCTGCCACTTTGTGCCCCTTCTACCGGGAGCTCTGAAGGCTTCTGGGCCCCCAGGACACATCCTCCCTGCTTGTCATCCTCAATACATCAGTCAAGGAGCCACAGCCCACAGATGGTGAGGGACCAGGACCACTGGACAGCCTCACCGCATCAGGGCCAGGGCCAGAGCCAGAGCCGGAGCCGCAGCCAGCAGCAACCGGGGAGTGGTCAAGTGAGGAGGGGAACCTCGTGGTAAACATCCCCTCCTGCACCTCCAGCCAGGCCTCAGCCAGCTGGGTATCCCCTGACCTCGGTTGTGGACCCTCAGATATGTACCCAACAGGGCACACACCCTGAGTCACGGGGTGGGGGGACTCCATACCTGCCTGTGGGCCCCCCACACCCTCAGCAGACCCTAGCTGGCTATGGCCCAGCTGGGCTGTGGCACAACTGCCAGTGCCCTACAGCACCCACTACCATGAACAGTGCTGTGCCCCACCCCTAGAGGGAGGAGTTGTGGGGGCTGACAACACAAGGGGGCCGCCCACAGGGGGATGGGGTCACGGGCCACCAGGCAGGGGTTGGTACTCACAACCTGTCCCTTTCTTCCTACCTCTTTCCGCAGCTGTGCCATCCAAGGCCCAGGAGAACATCGCACCCTCCATCATCCTGGACAGTCCCCGGAAGTGAGGGACCACAACCTGACAGAACCACCCCAGCACCAGGGCATCCCTGCTCCCTGAGGGGCCAATGGGGAAGGGGAAGACCACCACATCACCATCTCAGTCTAGCAGCAGGTGGAGCTGGCAGAGCAGCGCCTCTGCTTTTGAGGAGGGGGAGGCCACCTGGTGCCAAGTGGCCTGGGGAGAATTTATGGGAGCGTTCTGGGACTTGGTGGCCAAGTTCAGGGAGCTGCTAGGCTGGATGCTCCTTCCCACTGCCCCCCTACTGCTCCCCCTGCTGTCCCTTCTGTAGCCCCTTCCACTGTCCCACCCACCAGCCCCCCAGGAGGGGCCCTTCTGTGCCTGATTGCCAGGCTGGGGCTAATCCCTGGCCCTACCTCCCTGTTCTCTCTGCCCCCTCCAAGCCCTGCTGGGGATCCCAGACCAAGGGGGATGCAGGTTCTGGGGCCGGCATGGGTTGCAGCCTTCCACCCCTGTCTTGGAGTAATGGGCCCCCAGGTAGGCCACCCGGGTCCCTCTCCCCCTGTAAATAGTTCTCCCTCTCCTGATGTAAATATTTTGCTCCTCTCCTGTAAATATTTAATATATTTATGTTATGCACATATGACATTAGGCACCCTTTTCTTGGTGCTGAATACAACTGTTTATTTTTTCCACATCCCCACATAATGAGTGCTTAGTGTGGGGGCAATGTGCAGTAGGTGGTGATGGGGGGCGGTGCATAGGGTGGAGGGGATTTTGCAGTGGACATGCTGGGGGTGGCAGTGGCGGCACTCAACAGGGCCCCTGGGTGAAGTACTCACACAGGGCCTTCCGGATGTGGAACTCCCTTGTAGTGGGCCTCTCGGTTTGGAGCCACAGCTGGCTGCGGGTAACCTGGGCTGGACTTGGCTGCCCCTCACCATATAAAGGCCTCCCTCTTGCTCTCTGCAAAATTATGGACCCTGCAGCAGATGCCCGCTACCTGGGGTATATTGAGGATGCCCACATCCAGGCATGCCAGGAGGCAGCACCACTGGCCCTTGAGTTGCCTGAAGTTGCGCTCAACCTTGTTGCTGTTGTGGTTGAGCTGGGTGTTGAAGCACTCCTGGCTGGGGGTGGGGTAGCCCATGTAGAGGTACATGAGCCGGGGCTGGAGTGGATATGCCTCATTGGCCACCAGGCAGAGGGGCACTGTGTTGTCCCCCAGTGAGCTCTTCCTCTGGGGGATGTAGGTCCTTTCCTCCAGCCAGTGGCACAGGCCTGAATTGTGGAACACCCACGCATCATGGGCGCAGCTGGACCAACACACATATGTGTCCTGTAACCAGCTCTGGCTGTCCACCATGGCCTGCAGGACCACAGAGTTGTAGCCTTTTCAGTTGATGTACTGTCCTCTGCTGTGCTCCAGAGTGCGGGTGGGTATATGGGTCCTGTTGAGGGCCCTGAAGCAATTTGGGAACCCAAGTGCTGCAAAGCCCATGACGGCTGCATCCAGGTCCCCAGTGAAGATCATCTGCTGGGAGCATTGTGTAAAGGGCACGCACCAGCTGCAGTGGGGCAGATCTGTGCACCCATGAGGGTGTGCAGGGCATGCCAGGCCCTGCAACAACCCCACCCAGGTCCCAGCCTGGCCCCTGGCCCTACCTGTGCCCCCTGTCCCAGGCTCCCACCCTGGTGGGTGCGTGGTCTGGGCCTCCTTACCTCCATCACAACAGCCCAGACTGTGGTCTTGCCCACACCAAATTAGTGTCTCACAGAGCGATAGCTGTCTGGAGTGGCCAGCTTCCAGGCAGCTATCACTACCCTCTTCTCCACATCTGGGTGTCCAGCCTCAGCGTGGGGCACAGCCAATGGCAGAACTTGAGGAATGTCTGCCACCATATTCAGAAATTCCAGAGCCTCCAGTCATTGTCTCACTGCCCCATGACGAGGTACTCCCACCATTGGCAGTTAGTGTGGTGGCTCCAGAGGTGGCAGAGCACCTGGTGGGGGGCACCAAAGGAGCTGAGGGTCTGGGGCATCCCCCGCCTGCCCCTGGGCAGCAGCCAGCAGGTTTTCCAGCTGCTGCTGGTTCATGTTCTGTCCTGTGGGCACTGTGTCTGTGGGACGGGTAGCAGCTCTGCAGGTCTCATGCTGTGCAGGCCGAAGGTGTTGGTGAAGGGCCCTTTAAAGGAGAGGCTGGCTGCAGCCCCAGAAGAGCTTTGCTGCCATGTGGCCCCCTCCACAGAATTTACTGGCCCTTCCTTTTGAAAAAGAACTTGGGTAAGTGTAGATACTGTCTTTTGAAAGGCAGGATGACCCCTTTCGAAAAGGTGGATGGCCCTTTTGATAGCACAAATCGATGGCTCCAGCCCCTGGCTATGTGTAAACACTCCCTCTGGAAAGGGCATCTTTTGAGTCCTCGTTTTTGAAAGGTGCCCTTTCGAAAACATGCTCTAGTGTAGGTGTAGCTATTTTGAAATAGAGCATCTAGACACAAGAGATCCTATTTCAAAACAGAGCCATTGGATACACTATGGCTTATCAAAATAGGCTCTATTCCCAATCTACAGATCCCCTGTTTCAAAACAAGTAATTTGAAATAGGAGCTAGTCCTCATGGAGGCCATGGCTACACTAGGCCCCGCCTTTTGTAAGGGGTATTCTAATGAGCCACTTCGGCAGATGTGAATGACACACTGCCATGAATATGCAGCACCTCATTAGCATAATGATGGCCACACGCGTTTTGAAAGTGCCGCTTTCAAAAGCTTGCCTCCCGTGTAGACAGGGGCCTTTAGAAAGCATCTCCCGGACTTTGAATGCTCCTTCTTCCCAAAACCAAATGGGAAGATGGGGCTTTCAGTATCAGGGGGTCCTTTTGAAAAACCTCTGTTCACAGGGGCTGTGTGTGTTTCGAAACCGGCTGAAATCCCTCATTATCATGCCCCTTCTGAAAGGAAGGGGCTAATGTAGACATGGCCATATTGTGTAGATGCTAGCAAATTTATTTCAAAATAAGGGCTGTTGTTTCAAAATAGCTTTGTTGTGTTAACTTACCCTATGGGACATAGACCTTATTGTCAAAACTTTCACTTGCTATTTCAATAATAATGTTGACATTTAAAAACATTATTTGATGCATGCATATATTACAAAAATATATTTAAATACTATAACTAAAAGCTGCTGATAACTTTGGTGTGGGTAGTTATATAGAATTGTTATATAGAATTGTTGGGTTACTTATTCACATTCCAGTTCCTAAGACAAACAAGCAGCTAGTGTTGCCTATGTGTCTCCTACAGCCTGAAATTTTCAGAAGATATCTTGAAAATCAGTTAGTACCTCTTGTACCATACCTGGTTGGCAATGATTAGAAAAGAAACCATTGCATTTTTACTGCTAAAAAACCTTGTATTTAGAAATGTAAATAAATAATTGTAAACAAGTCAAAATGTCCTAGAATAAATGTCTAACACTTTAATAGATGAGAATGAAATCAAGTCTTCTTTTCTTGTTTTAAACACGCAGTTTATTTCTCTTTGTAGGAAACTGTCTTCTTCAAACATTTTGACTAAATTTCTGAAGTGTTTGTGAGCCAAATTGCTGATCTTCAACAAAGTAAGCAATTATCCCAAATCTGATGCTTTCATATATTGAAAACACAATAAGAAAGCACTAACATAAATTATACAACTGTGAACAATAGTATTACAATCACGAGGAAATGAAGTACAATAAACAAGAGACAGTTTCTTAAGTATTTGCACAATGGTTATGTTTCAAGTTCTTAACATTTTACAAAGATTTTCATAAAGATCTAAAATTACCACCATTTAGATTAAAACTTTATGGGCAACAGTAAGTTAAAATGATAACATAGTTGTCATTATATTTAAATTCTCCCTAAATAAAGAATTCCCCTTTCAGCAAGAGAAACTTAAATGGTTTGGAAATTATCCCAAAACATGAAGAGTCTTCAGGCTCCCATTGTGGAGATAATTGTCTATTTTATTCCTGCAATGGAACACAGGAAAGTGGGTATGTTTTAATAATGTTGCCCAGCTAAACTACTGGTTAATACTGAGTGACAGTGAAGCTGTTTTAAAGTACATTGTACTAGTTATGATACTATACAAAACACTTTATTCACGCTAGGAAAGTAAAGTCCCATTTCGTTTTTCAACTGATTAAATGGGAGGGTTGCCAGGGCTGGGGAGGTTGCGGATGGAGAAGTGGTTCTGCTCTAGCTTGGCTGGGACACAGCAGCCCACTGCACTGCAGACAGGGGCTGCTCCAGCTGGGCAGAGCACACCCCTACCAGTGACACGTCTTGGGGCACTGTGGATCAGCGCTGCTATGGCCAGGCTGGAGTGCTCCCTGCCCATGGCAGGCCCCAAGTGACTGGAACAATTCCTTGCTTGCTCCATCCCTCACCAGTTAACTGTAACGGGTAAGCCTCTTTCATCTGGAGTGAGGCTTACTGGTTAGCCAGCTAACCATTAACATTCCTAACACACAAGAATTAATAATATACTGCATTTACACGGCACAAGAAACTAGTTACCTCCTTTTTAATTTGAGTGGCTAGTCAACGTTCCAAGTCCTTTCAGGTGGACATAGAAAAAGAGTCTGGTATTTTCTCTGATGAAGTGTTACTTATTTGCAATGGCTGTACCAAGTCCTGCTTCTCTAAATGCAGGAGGAACCAATAACAAAGGAACAGCCAACCGCTGTCCAAAAAATCTCTTGTTCTAGCTCTCACACTGTTGCTACTTGACTTTCTTCTATCTCTGAGTTTCTCTGTGTTTTCAACACATCTCTCACGCTCACTCACTCACTTTCTTTCACACATCCACATGCACATACATACACAGCCTTACTAAACGTCTACACATGCCCTACTTCGACGTTGAATGTCGAAGTAGGGTGCTATTCCTAGCGATTTCGATGTCTCGCTGCCTAATGTTGATTTCAAAGTCGAAATAGCACACGGCACGTATAGACGCAGCACGTGCTATTTCGACATTTTGCCGGCTACTTCGAAGTAGCTGGCTAGTGTAGACACACCCATTTTGTAATAGGTTCTACTCCCTGTGTAAACCTATTTTGAAATAGACACCATTCCTCATGCACTGAGGTTTACCGCTCATTTGTGTTGTGTCATGTAGATGCTAGCAAAGTTCATTATTACTCCTCATTGTTTTAGCTCTCATTATCTCAGACCACAATTGCATGATGTGAAACAGTGATAGCAATAAACTTTCCTGATGACATTAACAGCCTTTATATATAAAAATGTGTTAAAACCATACAACAGTCACACATTCCTAGGAAGGTCTTTTGCAATTACAACATCTCAAAATACGTAGAAGAACATGTCCAAAACCAAATAAGTGCAGAAAACAGTGGAAGCGCAGCACAAACCCATTATTGTTAAATGTCCCCTTGGTTCTCCTTTTCCCTTTGCCCCCATTTTCCATTCACTTGGGCTGTGGCCACACTTGGCCAAAACTTCGAAATGGCCATGCTAATGGCCAAATCGAAAAATATTAACGAGGCATGCTGTCGGCCACAGCACTTCAAAAGTGTTGGTTTCAAAAGCGCATGGCTCAGCACGGGTACATGGAGGTCCTTTTTGAAAGGACCCCACACATTTTGAAATTCCCTTATTCCTCTCAGCGTGCTAATGCTAGTGAGGCACTGAATATTCATTTTAGTGCCTCATTAGTATTCATCAATTTGGCCTGTAACATGGCCATTTCGAAGTTATGGCCAACCGTGGCCACAGGTGTGGAGTCAGGGTGGAGGATGAGGGTATCTACAGGAGCAGGAGTTCTAGAAAGAAGGCTGCATAGGGTTGACTTGCCCTGCCTTGGTACTCATGGGCCGTTTGTACACAGGCCACTTTCTAAGTGGCATGGTAATACATGACCCAAAATATGCTAATAAGGCACGGATGCAAGTTCCCCATGCCTCATTAGCATACGGTCACGTGATTTGGAGTCCGGAAGACCGTTCTTCCAGACTCCAAAATGCCATTTAGAAGCACGGCCCCGGGGGAGCTTCCAGAAGAAAGTCCTTCTTCCAGAGGCCCTTTCTTCCCAAGAATGGTGTTCCGGACTCCAAATCACGTGACTGTATGCTAATGAGGCATGGGAATTTGCATCTGCACCTCATTAGCATATTTCCGGCCGTGTATTACCATGCCACTTTCAGAGAAAGTGGCCTGTGTAGAAATGGCCAAAATGTGCTCTTTTGATCTGAACTTGAAAGCATGCCACACTTTTTCCAGTGGCCCTCTTCCTCTCCCAGATGAGGAAGAGGCCCTTTTTCTGAAAGATCCTTTCAGAAAAAAAGCATGTGTAGACATCCCAGGGTCTCTTTTTTCAAAAGAGCAGTCCTCATAGGGCCAGAGTTTTTGATCCATGGCCCATTCTTTTGAAAGTGTGACGGCTGTGTTGACACTGTCTATCAAGAGAACAGATTGAGCTTTCAGTCTACTTTTTTGTGTGTAGATGTGCTCTTTCAAAAGAAGCTTTTTTCTGAAGAGATCTTCCAGAAGAGCTTATTTCAAAAGCTCACTGTATATGTAGCCTTAGAATCCAGAGACTTAGACTGTAGAAGAGCTTTTTTTATTTAAGCAAGATAAAATTTTGGACCTAATATACTTTATTAAATATATTTCCAAAAGTATGGTCTGAGTTTAATTGTGGGAACAGATTTAAACATGAGTGGTTTTATCTACTTATAGGCATAAATAAGCTATTGGGGAGTGAACTGCTCAAATTTAGAGAAAGTGCACATTTTTGTGGGCATAAATCTGGCTTGCAAATAGAGAAGTTGGACTGGGAACTTCTAAAAATTCACTGTATCAGCCCTCATCTTGCAAGATATTACACATGGGTAGAGCCCTTCATCTTGCAGAGCCCAATTGAAGCTCTGGGGGATGTAAAGGTCTATATACATAGAGCAATTTGAAAGATAGGGGCCTTAATGACATTTCAAAGAATTGTCTCTAGTTGCATTTTCTTATGGTCTCAAACCTCTACGAGCAGGCTGGGAAGCAATTATTTCTATGATTAAAAAACAACCAAAACCAAAACACACAAAAGGCAAAAAAAGAATTATTTATGCCATTGTTACTAAGAAGCTAGTGAATGTATTGGGTAAAATCCTGGTCTCATTGAATTCCCATTGGCTTCAAAGGAGTCAGGAGTTCACCCATTGTCATTTAATCACACCATTTTACCAATATTACATTAGAAAACATACTTAGAAAATATATCCCAACACTAAGCACCTAGCTCTTTTCTATTTTATGCTGATTCATTCTTAAGATATCAAAGGGACTCAAATACTTCCTAAATTTTCTTCTTCCTTAATATTTATGCCAGTTTTAATTTATCCATTGGTTGTAGTCATATCTCTGTAAATTAGTATATATTGTTTTAAATTAATTATTTGAAGTGAGTTCCTGTTTACGAGATATCTCAAAGATTTAGTAATAAATAGTTATTATTCTTGATACATCAGAAGTGCCGTAAGGGAAAACAAATTCTTCCTAAGAGGGTCTCAATGAGCTCTGCAAAATGATATGTATCTGCAAGTGAAGAAACAATTTTTCAGTGAAAAAATACTTTGTATTATACACTTATCCTCTATAGTATAAGATATTTTCAACCTGACTCAGGATAATAGTCAGAACATCCTGACATTTGCTAACTCAACTGATGTTTACAGTATTATAAAACAAGTTCATTATTCACATAAATTCAGGAAACCTTTCTATGAAAGGGATAAATCTATTGGCTGTAGTTAAGGAGAAGAAAGTATATTTTAGGGTTGTTACATAATGGCCGTGTCTACACTAGCCCCAAACTTCAAAATGGCCATGCAAATGGCCATTTTGAAGTTTACTAATGAAGCGCTGAAATACATATTCAGCACCTCATTAGCATGCGGGCGGCCGCGGCGCTTCGAAATTGACGCAGCTCGCTGCTACACGGCTCATCCAGACGGGGCTCCTTTTCGAAAGGACCCCGCCTACTTCAAAGTCCTCTTCAAAGTCTCATGAGCAGATAGGAATAAGGGGACTTCGAAGTAGGCAAGGTCCTTTCGAAAAGGAGCCCCGTCTGGATGAGCCACGCGGTGGCGAGCCACGTCAATTTCGAAGCGCCGCGGCTGCCTGCATGCTAATGAGGCGCTGAATATGTATTTCAGCGCTTCATTAGTAAACTTCAAAATGGTCATTTGCATGCCCATTTCGAAGTTTGGGGCTAGTGTAGACTTAGCCAATAAAATGTACTTAGCATAGGTTAAACAACTTTACAAAATAGAGAAGATCCATATGTGAACTTGCTATGTACAGAGCAATGGACCTTTTGGTATATGCATGGTGGTTAAGAAAAAAACAGCCAAACTAATTATTAGGGTATATAAAATGAGTGTATTAGCATGCAACATCTTAGCATGCCACTTCTGAAGGAAGTGGCCCGTCTAGAAACGGCCAAAAATAGATTTCAAAATACCACTTTGCTTTTTCAAAGTACAGCCTTTATACATATAGGCCTTGTGTACACTGCCCCTTCCTTTTGAAAGAGGCATGTAAATGCAGCAGTTCAAAATGCTAATGAGGCACTGATATGAATATTCAGCACCTCATTTGTATAATGTTGGGCACACGCCACATTAAAAGTGCTGATTTCAAAATGCTAACGAGCCGTGGAAATGGGGTTCCTTCAAGAGGAAGCCCCGCTTTCAAAAGCACGCTTCATCCTAATTTTTTTCAGGAAGATGGGTGCTTTCAAAAGTTGGACTTCCTTTTGAAGAAGTCCCATATACATGGCTAGTTTGCATTTCAAAAGCAGCACTTTTGAGGTGGCTGCCACTATACAAATGAGGAGCTGAATATTTATATCAGTGGCCTATTAGCATTTTCAAACCACTGCATTTACATGCCGCTTCCAAAAGGGAGGGGCAGTGTAGACACGACCATAGAATCTATTTTGAAATAAAGCCATTGGATTTATGATGGCTTATTTCAAAGTAGGCTCTATTCCTTGGCCATTTCTACAGAGGCCACTTCTTTCCTTCCTACAGAGAGTGAAAGATGCTAATGAGGCACAGATGCAAATTCCCTATGCCTCATTAGCATAATGTCATGTGATTTGGAGTCTGGAAGACTGTTCTTCTGGACTCCAAAACACCATGTAGAAGCGCAGCCCCTGGGGAGGAAGAGGCCTCTGGAAGAAGCACGTCCTTCTGGACGTCCCCCCGGGGCCGTGCTTCTATATGGCATCTTGGAGTATGGAAGAATGGTCTTCCAGACTCCAAATCATGTGACGTTATGATAATGAAGCATGGGGAATTTCCATCCATGCCTTATTAGCATCTTTCGCTCCATGTATTAGCATGCCACTTCCAAAGGAAGTGGCCTGTGTAGAAACGGCCCCTGTCTCAACTGTACCTATTTTGAAATAGCTCTTTTGAAATAAGCACTATCCCTTGTGAGCTGGGCTGCATCTACACTATATTCTCTTTTCGGAATGCAAATGCAGATGAGTGCAACTGAAGATGTAAATGAAATGCTGATTTTCAAATCTCACACTTCCTTTGCATACTCTGATGTGATCACATTTTCAGAAGTGATTTTTTGAAAAAAATATCAGCCGTATAGACGGGGCTCCTTCAAAAAACATTTTTGAAAGAATCCTTCTTCCTGAAACAAAATAAGAGAAAGGGTTCTTTTGAAAGCATTTTTTTTTCCTGAAGGAACCCCCATGTACATGACGATTGCATCAGAATATGCAAATGAAGCGTGAGATTTGTAAGTCAGCAGTTCATTTGCCTTTTGAATCACACTCACTTACATTCCCCTTCAGAAAGGAAAATGTAGTGTAGATGCAGCCCTGAGGTTTACCCATTTCAAAATAAGCCAACTGCCATTTTGAAATAACTTTGCTGTGTAGATCTACCCTAACACAGGAGGTCAGACTAGATTATCACAGTGTTCTCTTCTGGCCTTATAAGTCTATGAAAAAATTATGAATATATACTTCTGTGACTAGCTCCACCGTAATATTTTTAAAGCACATAAGGCATATGAGACTAGTCGTTTATACAAGGTTTGAAATGGCATAAAGAAGTGAGAAAAGGTTAGTGAAAGGCAAATCCCTTACTTAATAATAAAATAGAAAACAACAGAAGGATTTAGGACTTACTCGAAGGGATGTGAGAGAGTTAGTCAACAAACAGTAGGGAAGAACATTCCAGATCTCTTGGCCCTCAAAGGCAAAGGCCCTTCCTCCAACTTTCTCAATATTTTAGTGAAGTATAGTGTAGGTATCCCATCCCTCAGTTACCAGTGCCATGATGGATAAGTCTGACAGTCCTGAGGACTGCAGGAGGCTTTTATACTACAATTACAATGTAGAATTCCATTTGCTGAACAACAGGCAGCCTCTCTGAAATTCTGAATGCCACCAACTCTCACAGGGAAGAATTTCTGAGCCATTGTACTGTTATTTTCTCCACATGTGGATTTCAAGAATAGCTTCAAATAGGGACATTGCTGTCATCTAACTTGGTGGGAGACAGTGGTAGTCTAGGTAAGATTATAACCATTCCATAGTTTTACATTCTGAATTTGAGTCCTTTTTCCCTAACTATTGTCATTGCCAATTCCTGCTACTGTTTGTCTCCCACCTCTACAAAATGTAATATTCAGGCTCAGGAATTATCTACCCTTGAAATTCTACACCAACAGACAAGTATCAAAGAGGTAGCCGTGTTAGTGTGTATCTTCGAGAACAAGAAGTCCTGTGGTAGCTTATAGACTAACAAATACTTTGGAACATAAGATTTCATGGGTAAAGACCCACTTCATCAGACGTCTTCATCTGGTGAAGTGGGTCTTTGCCCATGAAAGCTTATACTCCAAAATATCTGTTCGTCTATAAGGTGCCACAGGACTTCTTATAACACCAACAGAGCTGCACGGCTGTGAAGCACTTCAGTGAAGACACTGTCAGTGCTGATGGGAGGGCTTCTCAAATCCGTGTAGGAAGTACATCATCCCAAGAGATTGTACCTACATAAAGCAAAGAATCCTTCCTACTTCCAAATGCTGGGACTGAGATGAGCTTGACTGCAACATTCAGGGGCATTAATTTTATATGTCCATCACCAACATAGTTAAACCAATTTCATTTTGTAGAGTAGACCAGGCCTTAACTGAGACATTTTATTTTGGCTCACTTTGCCTCCTCCTTTTCAAAAAAGTCCTCCAGTGGTCACAGGAACTGATACTAGAGGAACATTGTTTTTCAGATGTGCAAAAGGAGTCTGGCTTTAAAAAAATGCTAACAAACTCTTAACAAAATCTTGAAGTTTGCTAAACAAGTCAGAAAAATGTATAGAAATGGCACTATGCATCATTATAAGCATATATTTCACATAGGGCCTGCTGAACAGATCTTTCCTTTTATTGAACATATTTCCCGATAAAAATAATAGATTATACATATCTTTTATTTTATGTTACTGTAGTACAATAAAAAGCCACATTATCCAGCATTTTGACAACCGGCACTGTCACCTAACAGCATTTGACCCAGTACTGGCTGCCTGGCCAGGGGCCATGGAGCAGAGTTGGCTACAAGATGCCTGATAGTGGCTGGCTGCTGTGGTGCTGGTACAGTTGGTCTGACTGCTGTGGGGCTGGCTGTCAGCTGCAACAGGGCTGGCAGAACAGGACTGGTTGCCAGCAACCCAGGGCTGGCTGTTAGGGGCCTGTGGCCCTGTTTAACTTTTCAGAAAATTTGGTTATCTGACAATCCCTGTTCCCTAAGATTACTGGATAATCAAGCTTCTACTGCAACTAGATTTTTTTCCCACTTTGGGAAACATTTCCTAAAATTACATTGGCCAGATTCTTCAAATCTTTATACTCAGCTGTGGGTTTAGGCAAAAAAAAATAAATCATTTTGAAAAAGTAAAGCAGCAGGGGTGTGTCTACACTTGCATTCTTCTTTTGACAGGGATATGCACATGAGATATATTGAAAATGCAAATGAGGTATAAATCTGCATATTTGACACATCATTTACATATTCTAATTTTGAAAGAGCTTCTTTCGAAAGAAGAAAGCCAGTGTAGATGCTGCTCTTTCAAAAGCAAGCCCATCTTCAAAAGTATCCTTCTTCTCTTTATTTAATGGAAAGAAAGATTCTTTCGCAGATAGGGTTTACTTTCGAAAGAGCAGTGTCTACACTGGCTTTCTTCTTTCAAAAGAAGCTCTTTCGAAATTAGAATATGCCAATGAGATGAGGAATATGCAAATTTATTTCTCGTTTGCATTTTTGATACACCTCATTTGCATACCTATTTCAAAGGAGGAATTCAAGTGTAGACGCACCCCAGGTGTTTCCATGCTGTCATCTTGCTCTATATATTATAAAGCATAGCTACCCAATATTTGCAAGAATGAATTTGACTCTACATTGATTTGATGATATTGTTCTTTGAAAATGGATGCTCAGCACTTCTGAAACATGAGGATACTTAAATGCCTAAATGATAATTTAGAAGTCTAACTTCCTGTGCCTGAATTTGCAGATTTGGGCAATTTCTTTTATGTAAATAGTTTGTCATCCAGAATTCTTTAGGCATCAGGGCTTGTGCTTAAATAACACTATTTTCTGAAGAACATTATAGCTGTGTCTACACTTGCATTCCTCTTTCGAAAGAGGTATGCAAATGAGGTACATTGAAAATGCAAATGAGGTAAAATTGGCATATCTGACATCTCATTTGCATATTCTTATTTCAAAATAGCTTCTTTTGAAATAAAAAAAACAGTGTATACACTGCTCTTTCGAAAGTAAGCCCCAGCTTCGAAAGAATCCTTCTTCCCTTGTTTTGTGGGAAAATTAGGGCTTGAGCCAGAAAAATATTTATCCACATGGGCAACTCTTGGTACAACTTGAGCAGCATGATTTAGAAGTGTAATTCTGATTGCCTACGACAGTATCTCTGTGCTCTATTCCCTCAGTGTTATGCATGATGAATTCTCTCAGGCTGTGGCACACAAGGGCCTTTTCTCCACAGGCCACTTTCTCCGAAAGTGGCATGGTAATACACAGCCCGAAATATGCTAATAAGGCATGGATGCAAATTCCCCACACCTCATTAGCATACTGTCACGTGATTTGGAGTCCGGAAGACGTGTTCTTCTGGACTCCAAAATGCCGTTTAGAAGCATGGCCCTGGGGGAGCTTCTGGAAGGAAGTCCTTCTTCCGGAGGCCCCTTTTTCCCAAAAATTTTTGGGAAGAAGGGACCTCCGAAAGAAGGACTTCCTTCCAGAAGCTTTCCCGGGGCCTTGCTTCTAAACGGCATTTTGGAGTCCAGAAGAACGGTCTTCCGGACTCCAAATCACGTGACAGTATGCTAATGAGGTGCGGGGAATTTGCATCCATGCCTTATTAGCATATTTCGGGCTGTGTATTACCATGCCACTTTCAGAGAAAGTGGCCTGTGTAGAAACAGCTAAGCAGAACAGGCTGTTGCCATAATCAGCAAAATGCTGAAAGAAGTAAAACATTTACTGACTGTTGACTCGGTGAGTAACTGCAGTCTGTGAGAAATTTACCTTTTAAAATTTCTTTTGGGCACAAAAATCTGAGTCTGAATTGGCTAGAGGCAAGGTTATAAAAGTGTGTGTGTGTATGTGGTCAGGGAGGAGAAAAATACACATACCTCAGTACATTACTACACCCTTAGCCAATTATTTTTAAACAGTATGTCAACATTACACCAAAGACACAAAATAAGAATGATCAGCATGGAGTCAGAAACAAACTTTTATTTTATTCAATTCTCTTTGTTTAGCATTCAATAATTGTTTGATTGCAAAACATACAATTGTAAGATGTTAGAAATTCTTAAGTGGATTTGCACCCAGTCCTGCTGTGCTGATGTCAGTGGGAGCTCTGCCACTGACTTCAGTGGGCAGAATTGGCTCCTTTGAAGTTTTCTGATGTAGCCTGTATTTGCATCTGGCTAACTGAGTTTCACAAAATACTGTTAATTATCTTAGTTATATGATATTTGAGACATTTTTGAACTATAGGTGTTAAGAAATTATTATTCATTTAAAAATTGGCTGTCTCTCTCTCTCTTCCTGGCTACTTCTACACTTGCCCCTTCTATTGGAGGTGCCATGGTACTGCAGCAATGTGAGGCAGGCTAATGAGACGCTAATGTGCATATCATTGCCTCATTTGCATAATGGCATCCACAGGAATTTCCAGGTGCAGGCTTCAAATTGCAGATTGACAACCTAGGTGAGGGCAGCTTTGAAATCAGCGCCAGTGAAGTGGGGCGCGTATTTCAAAGCTGCCCCGCATCTACACTGTCAATCTGCAATTTGAAGCCTGCACCTGGAAATTCGTGTGGCTGCCATTATGTGAATGAGGCAATGAATATGCATGTTAGAGCCTCATTAGCCTGCTTCGAGCTGCCTCATTACCATGCCACCTCTGACAGGAGGGGCAAGTGTGGAAGCAACCTCTCTCTCTCTCTCTCTCTCTCTCTCTCTGAATTGAAACATAGAAGAAGATTTACTCCCTGTTTGTCAGTAAGTAGGGAGAGTGAAGAGGTGCTGCCCATCAAAAAGATTGCTGGCAAAGTAATATGATTATTTTCTGCATGATTCTTGAACTGTGAAATATCATTCACTTTCCTCTGCACTCACACAAATGTTGCTCAAGTTCCAAACCAGGAAATATTAAGAAAAATAAGTATATATGTGAAAGAGCCTGTCATATAACAGAAGAGATATTCTTATTCTTACCCTCAGAATCTTATTTGAAACTCTGTTCAAAACTTTTACCAATTCTATTTTTCTGATATGTGCTGCTCCTCTGTCTTTTTGATGCATTGGGCCTGAATCTCTTTCATGTCAAGACTTCTTATAATTTGTAGTGTGTTTGCAACTGTATTAGTTCCAGGATATTAGAGAGTCAAGGTAGGTGAGGTATTATCTTTTCTTGGACCAGCTTCTACTGGTGAAAGAGACAAACCTGAAGAAAAGCTCTATGTGACTTCAAAGCTTGTGCCTGTCACCAGTAGAAGATAGTTCAGTAAACGATACTACCTCATCCACATTGTCAATAAAGGCTTTTCAGATTACTTTGGGAACACAGAGAAGCAGTATAGATGGCAGAAATGGCCCCCAGTGAGTACAATCAGTGGAAAGATTCTTCGGCCAGTGTAGAACTGGCAGTGGGTCTCTCAAAGCAGTCCTGCATCTCATGCCTAACTCAGGAGGAAAGGTAAGGTCTTGGCTGGCATAGATGCTGACTCCAGGGGTGCTCATAAGGAAAAATGGTGGGTGTAGAGCACACACTGGTAGCCTGACCCCTCACTTTCCCCCCTTTCCCTAGTGCCTCCCACCTGCTTATGGTCCCAGCTGATCAGCACCTTGTCTTTGCTTCCTGTACCTATCACCCACCACAGTCAGCTGCTTGCAGAGTGCAGGATATACTGGAGGGAGGGGAAAGCAGTGAGGGTGTGTTATGCTGGAGAGAGGAAGTGGAACAGGGCAGGAAGGGGCAGGCTGGGACAGAGGAGGGCCTTTGGGGAAAGGACTGGAATGAAAGTGGAAGCTGAGGCAGAGTCAGGGATTGAGCACACCCCTGGCACATGGGAAAGTTGGCACCTGTGCTAGCTGCAGTGCACTGCACTACAGCTACTCTGCATTTCATGGTTCACAGAAGGAATTGGGAAGCAGATAATAAGTTAGATTAGTCCTTCGACTGCTGTAACATATACTGGAGTCAAAACAAAGCCATTCATTCATATGTGACAAAGCCAATTTTTCTCCCACCACCTCCAGTTTCCAGAAAAAGAGTAACAGACTTACAGCGTTATATGTTGATGTTTATTATATTGTTTTTACATTTGATTTTAAAGTTTATTATAAAGTTATTGCACTGAGCCTCAGCCATGTGCGGGGGAGAGGTTTGGCAAATGCTTACATAATGGCCAGTGATGATTTCTTAGATTTTTCCAGTATGCCTCCTCAAAGCTCAAGGCACTTGTACAAACCATTTTGAAAATACAGACAAAATTTCCCATTGGCCCACAAAGAGAAAGATCAAGAGCTTGTCAGGAACAATTTTGATCAAGGGTGGGTGTAAGGATGTTCAATTTCCCTCCAGAAAAAAAAAAAGAAACTAAGAATACTAACCAGCTGAAATGGAAAGAGATGTAACAAGCAACAGCCGGTTGCACATCCAGTTAGTTTGTATTTTTTATGACAACTTTACAGTTGCAGCTTTTTGTCTCTGGTAAATTAAAAGGGCCAGATCTCACAGGCATGCCATGGAAAAATGTTTATGATGAAAGCAGCTATTCAGAGGGAAGAGTTAGTAAAGACCAGAAAGTTACCAAAGGAAATGTTGTTGGAGAAAAAGCTGCCACTGTGTTTTTAATGCTACCACTATGTGACGATAGAAAATTTAATACATATAGTCTGTGTCATCTGTCACTGTATCAAAGTGTAATAAGTAAATTTTTAGTGGCAGAACTTGGTTTCCTGCATCAGTAGTAGTAGTGCCGTTGTCTCACTATTAGGTAAGTTAGTCAGGAAATGTGATTGATATATAAACCCCACCCAGGACAAGAAAAGGTTAAGGAACTGCTTTGTACTCAGATAGATCTGGAGGAGGAGTTTAAAATGGGAACAGGACAGCTTATTTTTGGACAGATCTTTAACCCAGATGGATTAGAAAAGGATGGATGAAGGCAGAAGTTTCCCTGAGGGAAGGGAGAGCCTGATTCTGATGCTCTCTGAAAGAGAGTCATTCCCTTCTTCCCTGTTGGGTCTTTGCATTTGAATTAATTTCCCTGGCTTTTTATTTATTGACTCCCCTGGAAACGGGGGGACTTTAAAAGTGATTTGGCTACCTGCAAGAAGAGACGAACCACTGCAGTGTGGAGCAAATCTTGCAAGAGATGCTCAGTGGAGACAAAGGCATTATATCACACCAGCCACAAGGACAAAGTAGAGATGAGCCAACTGTTTCAAGTGGAGGCACTTTCTACTACTATCAAAACAAAAAGCAGTCAAGTAGCACTTTAAAGACTGGCAAAATAGTTTATTAGGTGAGCTTTCATGGGACAGACCCACTTCTTCAGACCATAGCCAGACCAGAAGAGACTCAGTATTTAAGGCACAGAGAACCAAAGACAGTAAGCAAGGAGGACAAATGAGAAAAAGATAATCAAGGTGAGCAAATCAGAGAGAGGAGGGGTGGGGGGGAAGGTCAAGAATTAGATTGAACCAAGTGTGCAGACGAGCCCCTATAGTGACTCAGAAAGTTCCCATCATGATTTAAACCATGTGTTAATGTGCCGAATTTGAATATAAGAGCCAGCTCAGCTGCTTCCCTTTCCAGAATGGTGAATTCTACAGACTAGCACGGCTTCCCTCTGTTACTTTTTACTACTAGTGGAACATGAGCTACGGCCAGAGGCTGAACTCTGACACTGCTAAATTACTCTTGGGAAGGCTGCTGTTGGAAGTTGTGTAGATGGAATAGTGGGGATGACAGCATCCCAGGCAGCTATTGTTTATTTGAAAGTGGCAATGATTTTACATTTACTAACTCTTGTGTCTTTATTCCTTTCTCTTACAAAGGGAATCTCAGTTATCTCAAGATGGACATACCTCCAGTCTGATTCCACTGGCTGTATGGCAAATGCTGTTTGCGGCAAATGTTCGATTAGGTAAAAGAGGGGACTCTGAGCTTCTGCCAAATTGCAGTCTGAAGGGGAAGGTTCTATAGATTCTATTCCTCTCCTTGTTTCAATAGCACTTTCCCTACCCTTCTCACATAGGCCTTATCTCCAGTGGGGTTTCAACCACTTACATAGCAGTACAAAAACAAACCTATACTTTACATCAATGGAGCACAATTTGAAATCGTCTACTTCAGAAGCCTATACCAAGTTAGCTGCTGTGGTGGATGTCATTCCACTGTACACAAGGTCTCAGTCCTACTACCTAAGCTGTATCCTGCAGTTCCTTAACAAGGAGACTCAGAATAAACTTGCAGTTCTGTGGTCTGGCTGGAACCAATTTTTTCCCAAGCCAGCATGGGGATGGCTTTAGCCTCTACTATTTCATTTTTTCCATTTTAAGAAGGATTTTGCCTAAAATGGCAAAAGTTATGAGCAGATTCTGTCAGCCTTATTCACCTAGACTGTAGCACTTTGTGCAGTGTGTGGTCACACTGGTCTCAATAAGACTATTGATGGTACTGAATAAGGTACTGAGTAAGAATAACAGATTAGGGTCCAATAATAGCAAATGTCCCCAACATACGCAGCTTTCCCCCCTTTCCTCTACCCCTCCAATTGAAAGGAATAGTTTGAAACAAACTTAACTAATGCAATATCCCCTTCCACACATGCAGAGTAGGGTTTTATGGTATGACAAATGACAAAATAAACCAAGTTATTGAGGAGGCCAGTCCAGGTTTAAACAAAGCAGTGAATCATGTTTCCACCCTGTATTATGCCTGATAGCGACACAGGCAATCCAACATTAACTACATTAAGAGAAAGGGAGCACAGCGGTCTGCAAACATTACTGAATGCACAGGAAAAGAGAATCAGATTCTGTAAACTGGAAAAACCTGACATCTCAGAGTACAGAGATAGGAAATCTTAGGAGAAACTATCTGTGGAGTGAAGTATCCATGGCTCAGTATTTGATAATGAAGGGAGAATGGTGTTGTTGGGAATTTGTTATAGAATAGTCATTCTTAAAAGCACAGTCGAGCAAGGTACGGAGAGCAGCAATATAAAAAAGCCAGATAGGAAGACATACATGTCACAGTAGTGCCCAAACATAGATTTGGGATCAGGCCCCATTGTTCTAGGCATTGTCGAATGTACATTGGAGATAGATATTAATTAATCAGGCATATTTAAGGGAACAGTTACATGTGTTATGAACACTCACAGTACAACCCCCTCTATATTAATTTCCTGTGGAAAATACAGTATGTGGCCATGTACCAAAGGCTGTATTTCAATGAATATGAACAAGGGAAAAGAATCAAAATGGCAACTTGAAACACAAATTTCCCACCTTTTGAATCCTTAACTTTGTAAAACAAATACTTTTTGTCTAAATTGCATATATAACAGACGCACAAACAAAAATGTGTAAAGTGAGGTGCAGTTTTGTAGAAGAACCAAATGTGCAGAACGTGCAAATAACAATTCTCTTCTTCCCAAGTCATAGAGAGGTAGCAGTGTTAGTCTGTATCTTCACAAAACAAAAATGCAGTCATGCAGCACTTTCAAGACTAACAAAATAATTTATTAGGTGATAAGATTTGTGGGAAAGATCCACATCTTGAGATCTGGAATAGTGCTATTCCAGATCTGAAGACATGGGCTTGCCCCAAGAAAGTTCATCACCTAATAAATTATTAGTCTTTAAAGTACTAAATTACTCGGTTTTTTTTTGTTTGTTTTCTATTCTTTGTAAGTGAGCGATACACAATAACTGGTGACATAAATGAAGAACAGCATTTTAAGTGACAGTGATAATCCTTTATCTTAGGCTTCTAATAAAAATTCAGGGGCAAGTCAAATCCCACACAGCTTATTGCTAGAGAAGGGAAAGAAATTCTACAGGTTCAGCAGGAACCCTATACTAAGAATAACTATTTAAAGATGTATTGAGAAAAAAACAGCAATAAAAAGATAATTCAGTTTAAACTGAAATTTGTTCCTTTTACCTTCTCTGTTAAACTCACATTTAGCCTTCAGGAAGTCATTTAACCTTTCTGTGCATCAGTTTCTCCATTCAGTAAAATGAAGCTAATATATACTATTTCTAAGGCTATGTCTACATTCCAGCATACTGTCAATTTTAAGGCAGTTATCATGATTTTACAATGTGACTATGTTTACTACAAAACCATTAGTCTGATTTTAAGAAGTGCTAAGGTTGACATTCTTGCATTGATCATCCAATGCAGCATAATGTCAAGTTTGAATTTAAAAGGTTGGATTAATGCTATTTTAGAAACAGCATTACTTTACATAGATTTTATTGGCCTTCAGAGGTGTTCCACAGGTATCCCACAATGACTCACAGGTATAAGTTCTGTCCGCTTCCAGCTCCCCCGCTCTCCAGTTGTGCAGGAATTAGGAAACAGGAAGCCCAGCATTTTGAATTCATTTTTTTTTATGATCAGTGTGATGATTGTAGCTAGCTATGAAAGAGAGCCCCTGCATGGAGCCATGAGAAGAGCCAGGGTCTCAGTTCAGCTCGCTGGCTAGCCCCGCTCCACCACACCATGTGGCAGTTTGGCTGTCTGGACCACACAGTGGCACAGACAGTGGGGCTGCATGACCTGTCCTGCATGGGGTGATGGCTTCTTCCCTGCACAGGCTGGAGCAGGAGAGGCTGAGAAACTTCTTTTCAGAGATTCACATTTGCGTAGGGCACTGCCCTCAGGTGCCATGCAGTCAAGGATCTAGCCTCCCCACTCTGCTGCCATGTGGCTGGTGGGCCACCCCACCCCACCCCACACCTCACCACCTAGTGGCTGGGCTGTGGGGGTTGCACTTGTAGGAGAGGCAGAAAAACTTATCTTCTGCACTTCACAATGTACGTGGCAGCATCCCACCCCCACAGGTGCCATGTGGCTGGCAGGCTAGCCCCTGCCCCACCACACCATGTGCTGGCTGAGCAGTGTGGACCACGCTTCCAGACAGAAGCCTGCCCTGGCTTGTGTGGGTGAAGGCTTCAGTGCTTTGCATTTTCTCGGGGCTCACCAAGCACCAGGGCCTGGTACCCCAATGGCATTTTGGGGGGGGCTGGTTGGCTCCTGTGAGGCAACAAGTGCTGGCAGGGATGGCTAATAAGAAAACAGGTGAGTGCACCATGTCAACAGAAGCCTCACTTCAGCCCTACCAGTTGAGCTTCGTTGGGAAGACAGTCCCTGGCTCCACCTATTTTGGGGGCTGCCCCTCCAGATAAGCACACAAGTGATAGAGTAATGTCAATCAGTTACGAGGGAGCTAGCTCCACTGAGGGCAGTGTGAATTTCCTGGGCTGCTCTCCCCCGCCGCCCCCCGCCTAATAAGAAACCAGGTACTGCACCAAGTCAACAGGAGCCTCAGCTCATTTGCCAGCTGAGCTTAGTTGGGGGCTGTCCCCTGGCTGCACCTGTTTTGGGGGCTGTCCCCCCACCTAGGCACAGTACTCTAGTAATGTCCCTTCCCAAAGTGTGTGGTTTGGGGAGCCACAGTCTCAGCAGTGGCCTGTTTGCTGTATTTTTATTGGAGGAACAGTAGCCAAGCAACCTGCTGACATGGTTCCCTCCTTGTCTTTCTGCATGTGATCTGATTTTAACCCATAAAAATGTGGGATTGACAGTTCCCTGACATACTGCCTTAAGAAAGGTGTTCTTTCACCAGGGGAAAATTAGTTGAGGTACCTGCTGACATGGCACAGTCAGCTGGAGTACATACACTCTAATATGTGGGATTGACAGTTCCCTGACATGCTGCCTTATCAAAGGTGTTTTTTCAGTGGAGGAAAACTAGTTGAGGTACCTGTTGACATGTCTCAGTCAGTTGGGTACCCTCAGAGCAAATTTGTGAAGGGTGCTTCAGATTCTGAAGCTCACCACCTGCTTTGCTTTCTTTCTCTCAGGATTTCTGACTTTCCTTCTCTGTGAATAATATTGTCTTTCCCTATGCACATGGACCGAGATTTCTTCCAGTGTTTGGTGTTTTTTCACCATGGGAAAACTAGCTGAGCAACTTGTTGACATGGTTCATTTATGGATTTCTTTCCCCTGGGATTCCTCACTTTTCCTTCTTTCCTTATGAAAAATGGCTGTTTACTTTTAACAGGAGCAGAATGAGGACAATGCAGACTGGGAAGATGACAGTGGGTGCTCTCAGGACACATTTCTTTAGAAGGTCCATAATGAAGATGACTCAAACAATTTCTCTCATTGGGGAAAGAGACTTGTGAAAAATATTGATTTGTTTTCAAAGTGAGAGGAATGAGTATAATGCAGTGTGGGAAGAAGACATCACACACCCATAACCACTTGCAGGGCATTTTTCCCCATAGTGCACCAGCAACAACCAACCAAACAAACAAACAAACAGGATACTAAAAGGCTGAGAGAACTGTAGGATAGGTTACCACAATGCACTGCTGCAAGAGCTGAACTTTGAATTTCAGGTTTGCAAGATGTTATAGCTATCATTGAAGAAGATGAAGTGAAGCTAGCAAGAAAGGTGCAGGTGCTAAACAAGGAAGGGAAGTAGTCTGGACTGATTATGAATATAGATAAAACAAAAACAATGGTATTTGGCAATAAGGAAATGGGAAGGAAGATCAGTGTAGATGGGATCGAACAAGAGAAAGTACAGTTCACATATCTGGGGAGCAACATAACATATGATTTAGATTCTAAGGAAATAGCAACTAGTATAGCAAAAACAAGGACAAGTTTGAAGGCAATGGATGAGATCAGGAAAAGCAAAGCAATTAGCTTAGGAACAAAGCCGAGAGTCTTGAAAAAGTGTGTATTCAGCAGCAGGTTGTACAGATGTTAGACGTGGGTGATAGCGAAAGATTCAAAGAGAAGGATAATGGCATTCGAGAGGAGTTGATATAGAAAGATCCTGAGAATAGGATGGATGCAGAAGGCCACCAAAAACAAATTATATAGGAAGATATGGCCAAAAGAGAATCTACTGAAGATTATACAAAAGAAGTTACAGCTATTCGAGCATATTTGCAGCATGAACAACAAATGAAAAGTCAAGACCCTGGTATTCAGCATAATGGACAGTTTGAATAGGAGAGGCAGACCCAACAGAGAATGGGTAGATGATAAAGTGGATTGGTGTGGAGCTAGTCTACAGAAACTAATCCACTCAGCACTGGACAGGGAAAATGGAAGGAAATAGCAAGGGAGGCATTGGACACCAATGGGTGCTGAACCCATGGTTGTTGTTGATGATGATTTAGCGGGGAAGCACTATCGACTTTGTGGGGAGGTGCAGGTACTCAACTTTGATTTTATAAAACCCAATGTTACAAAGTTGACTTTGATAAATTTGACTTTATTTCACAGTGTAGATGTGGCCCAAGGAGGGCACTTAGAGTCTCCATTCATACGATACTTAGGTATGCAGCTGGAAGGCACTATTGAAGTTCAGTATTATAAAATAGGAGGAAGAAAGTGTAAAACATAAAACACTTCAAGCATAGAAAAGGCTCAATGGTTAATAGAATGAGGCTGACAGAGTCCAAAAAGAACTTTAAAGAAAGTTGAAGGAGACAGTGAAATGAATATTACAGCAGAAATGCACAAGGAGAAAGTAGGCCTCTGGGGAGTAAGTAAAATATTAAAGAAATAGCAAAAGTCATTTACTGATGGAAGAGACAATGCAAAAAAGTTAAATAAATTTGTTGCTTCCATATTATCAAAGAGAGAAGGATGATGAGTGAATTCATGACAGGGACACATTTTCAGCAGGCCACAAAAAAGAAAACACTGAAAAAACATGGTATCACATGAGAAAAATATCTATTGCCATGAATTTGAAAGTGTTAAGGCATTAACCAGACCAGTTCCATCCCAAAGCTTTGAAAAATCTAGCAAATTACATGGATGGAACAGTCACATTTTCAGGGTAATTGCACCAGTATTCCCCTTCCATGGTCCTCCCATGCCTATCATGTGGGCTTCTAGCTCCTACCTGTCTTGGACAGAGACCTACAACTTAGTCCCTCATGATTAGGGCTTTAAGGCTGCCCAGCTTCCTGGTTTTATACTGTGATATCCCCAGCAAGTCAGACTACCTAAAAAGGCACCAGCATCTGTGATATATTTTCTCTTCAAAGCATATGAGCAATATATTGCCTATAGTTATTAACTACCACATGGCTCGTTCCAAGCAATTACATTTATGTTTCAAAGATTAAAGTATTAAAGAGAAAACATTTTAAACTGAAAGAACCTACACATATTCTACAGTACTCATTAGAGGTACCCGTTAGTCTTATGGGATTTATTGCGTCAAGTCTTTCCTATCTTCCCCTGGACAGAAGATTCTGTCCCTTTGTTGTAGCAGACAAAAGGCCCTATATCAGTTTAAACAGTATATTTATTCAAAAGTCCCTTTGTCTCTTGATCTCTGATATATAGGTCTGTTGAAATAATATATCTGAGCCTCCTCAGGTAATGGTACTTCTCTGGAGGTTTCGCTATCCGTGTTAATTTACTTAATTATCTCTGTCCTCCCCAATCCAATGGGTTTAGTTCCGAGAACAGCTGTGATAACCTTCCCACATGAACGTAAGAACATAAGAACAACCATACTGGGTCAGACCAAAGGTCCATCCTGCCCAGTAGCCTGTCTGCCAACAGTGTCCAGTGCCAGGTGCCCCAGAAGGGGTGGACCAAAGACAACGATCAAGCAGTTTGTCTCCTGCCATCCATCTCCAGCCTCTGACAATGAGAGGCCAACAACACCATTCCTACCCTTGGCTAATAGCCTTTCATGGACCTAACCTCCATGAATTTATCTAGCTCTTTCTTAAATTCTGTTATAGTCCTAGTCTTCACAGTCTCCTCTGGCAAGGAGTTCCACAGGTTAACTATGTGCTGAGTGAAGAAGAAATTTATTTTATTAGTTTTAAACCTGCTACCCATTAATTTCATTTGGTGTCCTCTAGTTCTTGTATTATGGGCACAAGTAAATAACTTCTCCTTATTCTCCCTCTCCACACTCTCTCCATATTTTTATATACCTCTATCACATCCCCCCTCAGTCTCCTCTTTTCTAAACTGAAAAGTTCCAATCTTTTTAGCTTCTCCTAATATGGGACCTGTTCCAAGACCCTAATAATTTTAGTTACCCTTTTCTGAACCTTTTTCAGTGCCAGGATATCTTTTTTTAGGTGAGGAGACCACATCTGTACACAGTATTCAAGATGTGGGCTTACCATAGATTTATATGGGGCAGTAAGATACTCCTTGTCTTATTTTCTATCCCTTTTTTAATAATACGTAACATCCTATTTGCCTTTTTGACTGCCTCTGCATACTGCATGGATGTTTTCAAGGGGCTATCCACAATAACTTCAAGATCTCTTTCCTGATTAGTTATAGCTAAATTAGTCCCCAACATATTGTAAGTATTGTTGAGGTTGTTTTTTCCAATGTGCATTACCTTACACTTATCCACATTAAATTTCATTTGCCATTTTGTCGCCCAATCACTCAGTTTGATTAGATCATTTTGAAGTTCTTCACAGTCTCCCTTTGTCTTGACTATCTTGAACAGTTTAGTGTCATCTGCAAACTTTGCCACTTCACTACTCAGCCTCTTCTCCAGACCATTTATGAATATATTGAACAGGATTTTTCCTAGGACTGACCCTTGGGGGACACCACTAGTTATCCCTCTCCATTAGGAAAATTTATCATTTATGTCTACCCTTTGTTTCCTGTCTTTTAACCACTTCTCAGTCCATGAAAGGACCTTCCCTCTTGTCCCATGAAAACTTAATTCACATAAGAGACTTTGATGAGGTACCTTGTAAAAGGCTTTCTGGAAATTTAAGTATACGGTATCCACTGGATCTCCCTTCTGCATGTTTGTTAACCCCTTCAAAATGCTAACATGTTAGTAAGACATGATTTCCCTCTGCAGAAACAATGTTGACTTTTGCCCATCAAATTATGTTCTTCTACATGCCTGACAATTTTATTCTTTACTATTGTTTCATACACAAATCAATGGACCCTAAATACACCGTGTGTGGGGTAGCAGTCTCTGGCACCTCTCTGCCCTGGAGAGGTTACATACAATGCTGGCCCACAATAATACATTAACTTAATCCAATCAGAACTTTCAAGGACATTGAAGGAAATTGCCATATCTGTCATAAGCACCACTGACAGAAATCCATAAAAAGTATCAGGAAATAAAGCTAAGGCCTAGAAAGAAGTAACCATTATTCACATTGTTAAGATACATTTTAGGGAACATCCAATAATAATAATAATACCTGCCCTACCACATATAAACCTATATGCTTGACTGTCATTCTGTGGAAAAGTATAGTCAATTCTGATCAGACATAAATTGGGACAGCATAAAGGAAGGCATGCATTGTTTAAAGATTATCAGCATGATTTCACAAAAAGAAGACAATACCTGACGAACCTAATAGAATTTTGGTTGAGCAAATAATACAAAGAATTGACAGGGAGAAGATGTGGACATAAATTTAACAGGAAAACGACAAAAAACTTTTAATACATAACCACACAAAAGACCACATTCTGCAAGGTCAGCAGGTATTGTAGGAGATGTGAACTGTTAAGAAGGATAAAGTACTGTCTTGAAGGGTGAAGACAAATAGTATCAATGAGAGGAAACAGTGAAGAATGGATAGGCAAGTGACAAGTGCAATGTTGCAAACAACAGTAGTAGGTCTAATGTGCTCACCATAGCTACGTCTACACGTGAAGCCTACATCGAAGTATACCGATATATACAAGTATATATCGATGTGGAGACATCGAAATAGGCTATTTCGATGAATAATGTCTACACATCCTCCAGGGCTGGCAACGTTGATGTTCAACATCGACGTTGCACAGCACCACATCGAAATAGGCGCAGCGAGAAAACGTCTACACGCCAAAGTAGCACACATCGAAATAAGGGTGCCAGGCACAGCTGCAGACAGGATCACAGGGCGGACTCAACAGCAAGCCACTCCCTTAAAGGACCCCTCCCAGACACACTTGCACTAAACGGCAAAAGATCCACAGAGCCGACAACTGGTTGCAGACCCTGTGCATGCAGCATGGACCCCCAGCTGCAGCAGCAGCAGCCAGAAGCCCTGGGCTAAGGGCTGCTGCACATGGTGACCATAGATCCCCGCAGGGGCTGGAGAGAGAGCGTCTCTCAACCCCTCAGCTGATGGCCGCCATGAAGGACCCCGCAATTTCAATGTTGCGGGACGCACAATGACTACACGTTCCCTACTTCGACGTTGAACGTCAAAGTAGGGAGCTATTCCCATCCCCTCATGGGGTTAGCGACTTCGACGTCTCGCCGCCTAACGTCGATGTTAACATTGAAATAGCGCCCAACACGTGTAGCCGTGATGGGTGCTATTTCGAAGTTAGTGCCGCTACTTCGAAGTAACGTGCACGTGTAGACACGGCTCATATGTACTTGTTGCCAGGAAGAACAGTTATTTGAAAAAAGATACAAAATGTACAGATGGACTAAATTTGGATTGAAGAGAAAAATGTAAAATCTACACAGAAGAGAATAATGATCATATGTAGGATTACCTCAATACATAAGTATAATTGGTGTAATCCAAAGTAGAAACATCATTATATCTTCCCAAAAGTATCAACTATGCACTGGGCACCTTAGAGAGATATTACACCGCATAGGCAAACTAAAATAACTTTTGAAAACAAAGGCAGGTTTTGAGGAAGAAACCAGAAACTAGGTCTCTTTACTTGAAAAACAGACGCTGACATTGAAAGTATACCTAATTTGGAGATTTTTTTCTACTATAAGTTGCACCTCCCTTATCTGTCATGCTCAGAATCAGACAGGTCCTGATCAAGAGAATTTGCCAGTCCACAGGAGGTCCAGGACTTCTGCATCCAGACAGCCCTGCACTCTTGGGTTGCTGCAGCCGCGGCCTCCAGCCTCCCTCCCCTGGGACTCCAGAGGCTGCCACAGGGCTCCAGCCTCTGTTCTCAATGACTTTCCTAGGAGGGCAGAGGTTCAGTTCGGGACATGGCTTCTAGCTCCCCTCCATGCCTGTTTAGGGGGTAGAGGGGCAGTTTGGGCTCTGGCTCCCAGTCCCACTACCTGTCCTTGCGGGGGTCTGGGTGAAGTGTAAACTCCTGGCCTCCTGGCCGGTCCCTGGGGGGGAGCATGAGTCACACCATGGCTCCTGGATCTAACCTGCAATCAGGGTGGGGAGGCTGGGGCTAGGCACCAGTGGACAGGTTTCTTGGTCCCAGATTGTGGGGGAGGGCTAACTGTGGATGAGGGAGCAGCAAGGCTTCCACTGTGGAGTGCTGGATGCAGGCAGGACCAAAAGCTCCATGTCCAAGTAACAACTATTTTTCCTGCTGTGGCTGTCCCCAGTGGTCATTGTGCAGTATCACTGTTCCTTGTGCTCACTGCCCCCAGTGCTGAGTTTGGTCTGAAACATGTCCTCCTTTCTGTCAGTGTTCTGGAAAATATTGGGATTTCAGGCATTTTCCACTTTCCAGGCACAATCAAACCCTGACCACGGTTTCAGTTCAGGTGAGAAGAAACTGCATACCAAATTTCATGGTTGTAGCACTTACAGTTTAAGAGGTGTTCTTGAAGAAACATAGCACCAACAAACAGACATACTCTAAAATATATAGTTATATAATGGCCTCATCTCAAGGATCCATGTCCTTGCAGAGATGGAACAAAGAACTGAAGAATACTTTCACTTAAACAACAATTTCATGAGGCCATAGGTTTGTGAAACAATAACATTGAGTTTCATTTGCTAAAAATGTTATTCCTGAAAAACTTTTACTGACATTGTATTATGCAGTCCAACATGAATTATGTGAAGGAGGCTGGGGTGGGAACATGGTTCTTCTGAAGTATTTTTATTATTTGAAAAGAGTCTTGGGAAGCATGGCTTTCCACAGTGTAGAGAGGTCAAAAAACCACAAGAAGTGAGTAAAATTCGTATCAAGTTTCCCTTCACTTTGGTACAATAACTTTAATTATCTAGACCCTTAGAAACTCCCCTAACATTCCAATGTTTCTTAAGAGTGAGGGTTCTTTCAAAAATGGGGTTTATTTTCAAAAGAGTCCTGTCTACACTGCTTTTTTTTCTTTTGAATTTATCTCTTCAGAAAAGAGATTATGCAAATAAAGTGTAAGAAATGTAAATCAGCACTGCATTTCCAATTTCCTTCATTTCCATTCTTCTTTTGAAAGAGAAATGCAAGTGTGGACACAGAGCTTAAGTTTCCTCTTAAAGGTTTCCTGCATATTTAGCTCTGAAGTCTACAAATCAGCATAGATTTGCTTAAAGGTTATCTTCTAAATGAAATTTACAGATTGGCTTCTTTTGAATAAACATCTGTTTATCATCCACTTAAAATAATCTCAGAATATTTCAAAGGATAAGATTAAAAAGTAGAGAGAACTAGCTTTAAAGATTTATTTATTTGTACATACATACACACACACTCTCTAGGACATTGAAACAGCTATAGGCCCAATCCTGATATCACTGAAATCTATGGGAGTAGATCAGGAACCAGAAGTATGAGAACTTGTGTTAATGTTTTTTCTTGTTCAATCAGTATAGCCGTGGCTACACTGCCCATAACTTTTGGAAGGGGCACGTAAATGCAGCCATTCAAAAATACTAATGAGGCATGGATTTGAATATCTTACACCTCATTAGTATAGCTTGGCTTCCCTCAAAAGAAAACCCTGATTTTAAAAGCACCCTTCTTCCCCCCCAAAATTGAAGGGGTACTTTTGAAATCATGGTTTCCTTTTGAGGGAACCCCAGCTACATGGCTTTTTGCATTTTGAAAGCATCCCTTTTTGGAATCAAGATCACACAGTAGTATGCTAATGAGGAGCAAGATATTTAAATCCATGCCCCATTAGCATTTTAGAATGGCTGCATTTACTGCTCCTCCCGAACAATATGGGCAGTGTAGCCAGAGCCAATGAGTTTGAGATAGCTGATTTACTTTGAGTAAACTGTGATTCAGATCTTCCCGAGATATTGCTAAAAAAACCTTTGCACCACAACATGCCGTCATAGATTTTAGTGCATGACACATGATTGACGGCTACAGTTTCTAGCAAACAGCTCCTCAGGTAACATAGAATGGATCCTTCCCTGGGCTTTCTTCCTCTTAAAGTAATGAAATCCAAAACCAAAAATCAAACCAGACCACAATGTTGCCCCAGCTCTACTCCTTGACAAACAAGGTTCCCTGTCATTGCTCACCACCCACGTATCAATAACATCACTATGGCTAAACTAGTGTTGAGATTGGCAAAAAAATAAGCAGCATCATATTGATAGAGCAGAACCAGCACTAATTCCCTCTTGTCTGCTGGGGAACTAAAGGCTGAACTTCTGCAGTCTAGCACCCTTGAAACCTGACTGACACCAAACCAGAGTATTTGCCAGACCATGGGAAGTCAATATTGTCTAGCACATTACCAACAAAGATGATATAGTAGATTGGTGCAGAGCTAGTCCACAGAACCTAAGCCACTCTGCACTGAGCAGAAAACAAAGGAAAGGAATAGTGAGAGAGGCATCAGACACCAATGGGCGCAGAGCCCATGGTTATTGATGATGACGATGATGATGATGATGATGATGACATTACCAACCTTCCACTGCTTACTGAGCTCTAGGAACACATATGGAGTAAATTAGAGTTAAATAACATCACAGAACACTGAGATCCAGGACTGTTGGCTGTAAGAAAACTTTATGGGACCATGGGAAACTTGGCCACACCCACGGTAAATGGACATTTGGTTAGCTAAAGTCATGATGGATTATGGATATTATCAGACCAGAGTGTGCCAGACTAGAGGCTCACCTATAGTACAAAGATCTCTTCTTCCCCAAAATAATCCCACATCGAAGCCTTAATTTGAGATGTGACTTCTTTTTTCTTGTATCTCATCATATCATAACATAATCAAAAATAATAATAATAATAAAAAAACTTTCCCTTTTTATTTCCAAACAGAAGCCCTGCAGTCAGGGAAAAGTGCAAGATGATGGTGATGGTAGGGATTTTAATAGGCTGTTCTTATTTTTCCTTGGCTATTCCTGCTGCTGCAGAGAAAGCAGCTATCTAGGCTGAAGTGACAAGGACAAGTAACACTTCCTTATACAAAATTGTAATGTAAGTATTAGAATCCATATGATTCCATCTCAAGTAGAATTCATTTACTGTCTGTTCTAGACTGGAGACCTTTAAACCTCAGCAATACATAGCTGTAAGGAAGTAATTTCTGAATTACTGCTCTTCATTTCCACTGTCATAATTGCTATACTCCACAGTATCTGTATGTTGACACATTCTATTCATGCTACATGACTTAAAAGGGTCTGATTCTGTGGATTACAAGCAATGTACTGTATTAGTTTTTGAGATGCAGTACCCTTATTTAATATATAGACTATCCTTTTCATCTCCTCATGACATCAATACCTCTCCTGTTAGCAGGTGGGTTAACCCTATCACATTGTAGAAGTAGAAGAAAATGCCCTGCTGCTCAGATCTTGAAATTTGCATGTCAAAATATGTAGTTGTAACTAATTTCAAGGAATGATTGCCCAATGATTGAACAAAGATAGAGGATAGAGTGTGCTTAAGTAAGTGGTTCTTTTGTGTTGCTGCTGCTGGTCCATTTAATTTGTCAGTAAAACACAAGAACACATAAGGTCTACGATAAAGGAATGTTTACAGGTTTAATCAGTTTAAAATGGTATAATTGGCTATATTATCACAGTTAATTGAATCATAGAAATTACAGCTGGAAAAAAAGCTTATTAGAGCACTTTGTCAAGCTCTCTGCCAAAGCAGGATTGTTTCCTAGATTGCAGTTCACAACAGGTGATTTTTAGTGCTGTTAAAAATTAACTCTGTTAAAACACAGTAGAAATGATGCATACATTTCCAGATCTCCACGAAGGCAGATATTGTATAACTATATTTGAACACAGAAGAAACCCACTTTCAGCATTTATATTTAGGGTTCCACTGTGCTAGATATTCATGTACTAACAATATTTAGGGCCATAGTCTATAACATCATAATCTACATAAAAAGGCTAAATAGTGAGGTAGCAAAATTCGTGGATGCTACTAAATTGCTGAAGATAGTTAAGTCCAAAGCAGACTGTGAAGATTTACAAGGAATCTCAGAAAGCTGGATCACTGGACAACATTGCAGATGAAATTCAATATTGATAAATGCAAATAATTGCACATTGGAAAATACATTCTCAAAGTACACATGCAAAATGATGGTGTCTAAATTTGGTTTTACCATTCAAGAAAGTGGTCACTGTAAACAGTTCTCTGAAACACCTATGCACTGTATGGTGGCAGTCTAAAAAGATCATGAACTATTAACTATTAGAAGATGGATACATAACATATCTCAAAGCCACTATATAAATATTGGGTGTGTCCAGGCCATGAATACTGCTTGTAGTTCTGGTAACCTTATCTCAAAAAAAATTTAAAAACGTTTGGAAACACTATGGAGAAAGGTACAAAAATGATTGCAGGGATGGAACAGCTTCCATATGAGGGGAGATTAAGAAGAGTGGGACTGTTCAGCTTGAAAAAGAGACAACTCAAATGGAATATGATGGAGTTCTATAAAAATAATGAATCATGGAGAAGTGAATAGTGAAGTGCTATTTATCCATTCCTGTAGCTTTAGAACTAGGCATCACCCAGTGAAATATATAGGCAGCAAGTTTAAAACAGAACATATCTATATCTATATCTATATCTATATCTATCTATCTATCTATCTATCTATATTTCTTCCTCACACAACACATCATCAACATGTGGGATTCATGGCCAGGGCATGCTGTGAAAGTGAAAAGTACAACTGGGTTCAAAAGAGAAAGAGATAAGTTCATGAAAGTTCATCAATGGCTGGTAGCCAAAATGATCAGGAATGCAGCCCCATGGTCTTGGTGTCCCCAAGCCTCTGACGATCAGAGGCTGAACTGGATGACATGGGTTGGGTCACGTGTCCTGTTCTGTTCATTCCCTCTGAATCATCTGACATTGACTACTGCTGGAAGAGAGGATCCTGCGCTAGATGGACCTTTTTACTGATCCACTTCGGCTATTTTGACTCTGTAAACTTTTAGGCATTGATGTTAATGGCAATTATCACATGCATAGTGGTATAGAGGATCAGACATAGAATCTATAAGATTTAGTGCAGTACATAATGTTTAAGAAGTATTACGGCCAGGTTTTCACTGGCAAAAATATACAGATTTTACAGGAGTTCTCTAGTCATGTGCAGGATCCCAAGATGTAAAACATTTGATAGAAGTCTATAAAGAGGAGACTCTTTCCATCCGCCTAAGAAATGCTATGGAAACTTTTTGATGACTGGTTTATGCAATTCTCAATGCAATCACTTTGCATGTTTGTTGTGATGCCATCTTTAACTGCACCAGCTTATATGTTTATATGTCTAGTGCTACACTCACTCTCTAGATTGGAAGATGCCCAATGGCTGAGGCAGAGCTACAGAATAAATCAGGGCATCCTGTTGATGTGTGCTTTATTTGTAGCTGAATTTTATTTGAAATCAAAACAGTATAAATCTGGATTGAAGTGAATTTTGCATCAGTGTAGCCAAAACCACATCACACTGAGGCTCTGAGAGGAAATGTCAGCTAGCATGTAGCAAATAAGATAAGGAGCTATAGACCATCATTACAAAAAAGATTTGATAGATGGAGAATACCCTGATTATGAATAATGGTCCCCAAATAAGGCAAAGACCATTTTGATGGTAAAATAAATACTAAACAGATGTCTCAGACACTTCACACTATACAGTATGAGCACTGAGGTCCAACCCAGCTTCCATTGAACTCTGTATCAGTCAGTTTGGGTATGGAGTGAGGCAGCAGTCATACAAAAACATGTAGTGAAAGTTAGTATTGCAAGTCATGCACATTAGGAGACTTGGTTGAATAACCATCCTAAATTTCAGCAGTTCCCCACATTTGAGTATTTCATTTTGCACCCTTCAAATTCTTTCATCATCATATTTTTTGGAGCAGAATAGGCATTCAAATTACCTTTCTGCAGTAAGGTATGCATTAGAAACTAATGAATACCAAGTATGGCGGAGCAAATGCTAAGAATGAAAAATGTGTCTACCTTTACCTTAATGTATTATTTCCATGCTTTTAAAATGTAAATAACGATTCATACACCCTTACAGAGCACACATTCCTTAATAAAAATCTACACATGGTATGCCTGGCCTTATGCAGTGATGTTTCTCCTTGCTTTTGGAAAATGTTTGCCTTGTTTTCCAGACTGTGGAGTAAAAAAGCTATAGGTCTCATGATACTATTTCAGGCAATTAACAAAGGGAAAAATTGTTTTAGGCATATTGCTCTAATGTGAAATTAACTTAACCAGTCCCATCTGGCCCTTCAGTTCTTTGTTAAAGACATCTGTGTGAGTGCATAGTATTTTGACTGGACCTTTAACACTGTGTTAAGTTCCTCCAGAATAAGACGTAATAAACACAGGAAAGGATACGTGCCATAGGTAAGTTGGTTAAAAATATGAGGTGGGGAAACAAAACATAAATATGCCCTCTATATTTAATCAGACAAGATTTTGATAGAGACAAAGTTGATTGTACATCTTGGTTTAGCAGTAAGTCAGCCACAAAGTGAAAACTCAAATGCCTCCTGAAAATGCAAAGTGAGGTAGCCTCAGAATATGTAGATGCTTAAGGAATAAGAGAATGATATTTGACTTACGAACAAAGGGGATGTAATTTGAGATTTTAAAAAAAGCATCAGGTAACTAATTGTTTCACGGAACATTTTAGGAGGTGCACGCACACAACTTTCAAAGAGCCAATTTATCAGTTGTAAAATGATTTACTTATTTCTTCTTCAGGTAAAATTGAACCAACAGCTCTAAGATCTTTGAGATCATAATACTTTTCAGTCTCTGTCTAAATAGACTTTTTTTGAAGTTTTTCATGTATTCTTGGCTTAAACTAAAAAAGCTCTTAACAGAAAACCAACAGTTTATTTTATTCGGTTGGTTAAGTTTACTTTGCAAGTAAGCCTTTTCTATTCTGTTCATAGCTGAGTTTCAGTCAGTGCCCGACTGTGAGTATTATAGATTATTTTTCTGAGTGAGAAGGAATGAGGGATTAGTATATATGTTTCAATTCTTACCAGTGTTTGCATTTACTAAAAGTTATTATTGTCTGAAATTTCCAGTGACTTATGTGAGAAGAAGACAGTCAGCCCAGATCACAATGAATGAAGTGGAAGGATGGAAATTTCTGAGGCAGGTTATGGTATTATGTAAAGACCCCCTATTTGAATCCTAAAGTCTGGAGCAGGCCTATAATCCTATAGTTCAGAAATGCAGTTAGCATGAGTGGAAGGTTATCCCTTCTTGACCCCCACCCTTATCTCACTCACAAGACCCAGTGAAGGTCATTCCAACTCAGACAGGGCCTTGGAGTTTGGAGGGAGGGCTACTTGCCCTAGCAACCACATTCCAAGAAGAGGCCATGAATGTGACAGCCAGGATATAGCACCATCCCATTTGCTACCCCAGGCTAGTCATCATTATCATCATCAATATCATGGGCTCAGCGCCCGTTGGTGTCTGATGCCTCTCTCACTATTTACTTACTTTTTTCCCTGTCCAGTGCAGAGTGGCTGAGTTTCTGTACACTAGTTCAGCACCAATCTACTACATCATCTATCCATTCTCTGTGGGGCCTACCTCAAGTTGTTCATTCTTTTCCATGCACAGATATCCATTCTACCTCTTCCTTGATCCTGATCTTGTCCAGTGCTCTCTCCAGATGTGCGATGAAGATACTTGGCAATATTGGATCTCCTTGTCTCGTACCTCCACTTGTTTTAAACCAAATTCCCAACTCCCCACGTGTTCTCACCACTGCCTCCACATTATCACTGATATCCTTCAACAACCATATCAGTCTGCTATCCACTCCACATGCTGTGACACTGCCCAAGTCACTTTCTGATCTATACTGTCAAATGCCTTTTGAAAATTGACAAAGGAATTGTACATGTTTTTGTTCTTTCATTGAGCTTTCTTCGATATCAGTCTTAGTGCCAATATCTGCTGTATGGTACTTCTATCTTTTCTGAACCCTGCTTGCTCATTTTATCATTTCCAGGGCTCTTGCTATTCTTCAGTCGTTTCACTGTTTTTTCTACTTCCTCCTTCGAAATAACAGTCTCGCTCTTGGTGCTCGGGGGAGATATCTCTTTCAATTCTTCAATCAGTCTCTCTGAGACACTCAGGTCCAACTGTGCTTTGTATAGATTGGTTCAATATCTCGTCCATCGCTGCACAATCTTCTCCCTGTTCATGAGCACTTCTTCATTCTCATCTTTGATTGCCATCTGCTTTGGTTGCCATTTCCTATTAATATTCCTAATTGTCTTATACACCTCCCTGGACTTACATTCACCATAATACCTCTCTATAGCTTCACATTGCTCCTCTAACCATTTCTCCTTATCCTTTCTGGCTGCTTTCCTTACCTCATTGCATTTCATCCTATATTGCTGTTCTACCATCTCAGAAACATCTCTTCTGATCTTCAAGGCTCTCTTCTCTTGAACTAGCTTCAGTGTCTCCTGGGTAATCCACTTCTTACTGATGTTTTCTTCTTCTGGAACAGTCTGCTCAATTTCCTCTTCTGTAGAGATGGCTATCCCTGTGACTCTCTTATCTAGGTCTTTCTCTGTGGCAATATTCTTAATCTTCTCTTCAAGCACTGTTCTGTATGCATTCCCTGTTTCTTCCTCATATAGCCTTGCCACATCTCTTTTTATCTTAAACTGTGTCTTACATTTTCTTTGGCTTTATCTTGATGTTTGCGATCACTAGACTGTGGTCTGAGTCTATATCCGCTCCTTGGAAAGTTCAGCACTGCTGTACTGATGTTATCCATCTTCTTCTTATCAAAATTATATCTATCACATTCTTGGACTTCCCATCATTCGATTGCCACGTCCACTTCCTACAGTCCTTTTGCTGGAATCTCGTGTTGCAGATCGCCATCTCATGCTCTGTAACAAACTCTAGCAGTTTCTCACCTCATTCGTTTCTTTCTCCATATCCAAACCTTCCCATGACTCTCTCTCAACCTTCACTATCTGTTCCATCTTTCGCATTCCAATCTCCTCCGATGATCAACACATCATTCTTGGGTATCTCCTCCACTGTCTTTGTTAAGTCTTTATAGAATAGCTCAATCTTTTCCTCTGTACTGTCTGACGTGGGTGCATATACCTGAATGACTGAGATGTTGAACAGTTTTGCTTTGAATCTCTCTGCCATCATTCTTGCACTAACCAGTTTGAATCCTAATAATGCTCTTCTAGCTCTTTTGCTAAGAAGGAATCCAACTTCTGCTTCATTCTTCGTTTTGTTTCCTGACAAAATGACTTCGCAACCTCATATCTCTCCTGATGCCGTCCAACAGATCTCTGCCAGTCCAAGTATATCACATCGGTAACTCTCCATCTCCTTCCAAAGCAGCTCTAATTTTCCAGTTGCCCACAGTGTTCGGAAGTTCCATATTGCAATGGATAGCATATGTGTTAGCTGTAATTTTGTTTTGGTAGCCAAGTTATCGACCGAACCCTGATTGCTTGATTGGTATCATGAAAGTTGTTTATCTGGGTGACGTCCGAGCTGGCATCTTTTAACATTTAATTGTATTGGCATCAGATTTCATTTGTATTGTTTGACAGTCAGCTCATTGACATGCATCTGAGCAACCCTCCACCTTCATTCAGGCTTGGGAATGGTATGGAACTCGCAGTGCCTTCATGGAAGAGTTTCCCAGGCTGGTACATAAAAACAAATGTGTTATTGCTCTATGCTGTTACTGTCTCTTTTGCTTTAGTCTACTAGATAAGCACCCCTGAATGTGCCTGTGTAAAGGTGTCATCGCTACTCTTGTAGATGCATCATCCATCCAATTAGATGTGTAGATGGTATTACATGTCTGCTTTGTTTAAGTAACTTGTTGAGAAAAAACACTTTTACTAGAGATAAAATGTTCTATCAGCAATGGGCAGGGATACTATATAACCTTTTTAGATTATTGGCTTATTGTGCTCATTTCATCTTGCTGCCAGGACCTATCCAAGTGTAGCTAACAGCCATGCTGTAGTTTCCCTCCTCCCACCAATAATCTATATCATAATTTGTAATTTTCTGTCTGGCAGTGCTCCCCTGAGTCTTGATGGGCCAAGTGGCACTCCACCAGCACTGTGTGTAATAAACCCTCCTGCTTGCGTAATACACTGTGTCCAGACTTTGTTCCTAAAGAAGATTCACCTAGCACACCATTTCATTTGTCAGCATTTTTTTGAAGTGATATCAGGTTCTGAACACTCGATGGTGCTCTTAATATTAGGGAGAGCAAAAGGACTGAGTGGGCACAGACCCTGAGCCATGCACACAGAGTACCAGCAACTTTCTCCCATCTAAGTGGTCACTGCTCACTGCTATTAATGATAGGACTTCATCTTCAGATCCATCGATCTCCTTGCTAACTCTTCAGATACTCTTTCACTAATTTTTTAAGTCTGTTTCTCTGCTGAATTAACTTATCTTCTTTGTGTACTATGGCTATCTCAAAGGCTTTAAGCCTCAGCCTCTGTGAGGAAAACATTGCTGCAGATGACCCTTGGAGTGTCAAACATAAGATTTTGGTACACTTTTGCACTGTACTCATAGCTTCTTCATAGCCATGTCTACACGTGCACGCTACTTCGAAGTAGCGGCACTAACTTCAAAATAGCGCCCTTCACGGCTACACGTGTTGGGCGCTATTTCGATGTTAACATCGATGTTAAGCGGCGAGACGTCGAAGCCGCTAACCCCATGAGGGGATACGAATAGCGCCCTACTTCGACGTTCAACGTCGAAGTAGGGACCTTGTAGTCATTGCGCATCCCGCAACATCGAAATTGCGGGGTCATCCATGGCGGCCATCAGCTGAGGGGTTGAGAGACACTCTCTCTCCAGCCCCTGTGGGGATCTATGGTCACCGTGTGCAGCAGCCCTTAGCCCAGGGCTTCTGGCTGCTGCTGCTGCAGCTGGGGATCCATGCTGCATGCACAAGGTCTGCAACCAGTTATCGGCTCTGTGGATCTTGTGTTGTTTAGTGCAAGTGTGTCTGGGAGGGGCCCTTTAAGGGAGCGGCTTGCTGTTGAGTCCGCCCTGTGATCCTGTCTGCAGCTGTGCCTGGCACCCTTATTTTGATGTGTGCTACTGTGGTGTGTAGACGTTCCCTCGCAGCGCCTATTTCGATGTGGTGCTGCGCAACGTCGATGTTGAACGTTGACGTTGCCAGCCCTGGAGGATGTGTAGACGTTATTCATCGAAATAGCCTATTTTGATGTCACTACATCGAAATAAGCTATTTCGATGTAGTGTTCACGTGTAGACATAGCCCATGAGGTATGTGTCTTCACTGTGCATAGTTTTATACTGTGGAAGTTGGGACTCTGCGTAGAAGGGAAAACAAGCGGCTTTTAATCACTTTTCTCCTATTATACATCGGCTGGGTATTTTTCTCAGTGCAGTGGCTAGGAGCCCCCTCATGACAAATAACACACACACAGTCATGTTTCTTATGCTAGTTTCATAGTTTTCCAGTCCAAGGGATAATGACATTTTCCAGAAATAAGTCACCTGCAATACTATGTATTTTAATGTTTTACTGAGCATCTGCATGTCACATTATTGCCCCTGCATATAAAGTTTCTGAACAAAATACAGTCCAGTTTGACGGCAATATATAAGACAAATGTGTAACAAAGCTTACGTAGTCCATGCTGCAATACAATCTGTACAATTGCTGACACAATATTGTCCAGCCAGGTTTCATTTACCCCTTGTCAGGAACTATTGATTTTGGGATAGGGAAGAAAGTTTTTCTTTATGCAGTGCTAAGTAGTAGTATGTCTGAGCTGTTCTCCACACTAGAAAAGAAACTCCCTGTCTTATGAAGTCAGTAACACTTACACTTCAGTGGTAGAGTCTGGTGCAGTGTCAGATTCAGTTTGTTCAAACTGCAGTTAGGTAACAACTGAATTTCCAAGGCTTTATGAAAACATAAGGGTAAGCCTAAAGGTCTTCTTAAAAGAAGGGAAATCTACTTTTTATTGCTAGAATTCATATAGCATTCACTGTTTCATCTTCTACTCTTTCTTCTGGTTTACAGAACATGTAATCTTCCACAACAGCTGTCCGTGGCAACAGGAGAAAAGCCTGTGCCATGAATGCCTAAGGGGTATAAATCTGAGTAAACTTCCTTCCATGTCTTTTATGGGCTACAAGAGGAAAGAACTGAGGACTAAACTAAGTGGTGTCAGTACTGAGCAGGAAGCAAAAAACAACAACAACAAAAACAAAAACCCACCAATAGCACCTCACTTTTCCTCCTGAACTACTGCATCACACCCCATGAGGAAAAAGTGAACAGTGTCCTTCCCGTTAAATGCATCAGAACTGAGGGTTTTATAGACCAAAGTATGTTAAAAAAATTTATTGTTCTCAATAAAATGATCAAGCACAGCCCTTAGAAATACACTTATACACTTGTTATTATATACCTCCAAGTTTTATGAAAAAATGAAATGAAAAAATATAATGTGCATTCATTCTATTTTCAAAGCAATGAGGTTGGCAAAACTATATCACTCTGAGTCCTTCATGGACTTCTGCTGTATGGAACACGTATTTCAAACTGAACTTAAACAGATTTCTTTTAATCAAGAATGTGCTATGCAACACTGTGACATCTTTCTTTGTAATGCTAATTGTTTCTTCCTAGCTGTTTCTGGAACATCTGTTATGTGTGACAAAGATAGAGCCAAGTACCCTATCATACATAGAGACACCAGAGGGCAACCCTCGATTTTACCATCTGTTAAAACATTTTGCTGCATCCGTGTATGATATCAACAAAGGCATCTTTGCTAATACAAGGAAAGCAAAGGGTCAATACATCAATTCAGTCACAGTACACCTAAAATATTCGGGACCTAAAGCTTCTTGTGGTAGTTCTATGGATTTTATACTTGTTAGATTTTTGTGTGGAATATAGGAAAGGAGAAATTAGTACAGGTTGAACCTCTTTAGTCTGGCACCCTCAGGACCTGATCAGTGTCGAATGAGAGAATTTTCTGGACCAACCACAGATCAATACTTCCTGGCACATTACCAACACTTCCCCTATTTACTCGGTTCTTAGGAGACATTTAGGGGTAAATTACAACTAAATAACAACACAGAACACTGAGATCCAAGACTGGTGGCTGGAAACAAACTTTATCAGACCATGGGAAACTTGGCCACACCCATGATAAGTGGTTGTCCAGCTACTAAAATCATGCTGTATTACAGATGTTGCTGGGTAAGATAGTTTTGGATTCGAGAGGTTCAACCTGTATAACATGTTTAACTCTGGGTAACAGAAATATGTAGGACATTCCATAGTAAGGAATACTACAAACAGTAAATTAGAGATTACTGGGAAGTAGGATACTAGGACAGAAGGGTGTGAACTTGAAGACCACAACGTATAACAAGAGTACAAAGGAAACAGGAGCAGCAACAGTCAGCCAACATATAGCAAAGGAGAGATGCAGTACAAAAGTTTGTCTTACATTCACATGGAAGTCAAACCTAGATGACAGGCAGCAAGACCATTTTAACCTCACTTCCCGGTTGAAGAAAATATATTGTTTTTATCACAGGAGTGCCTTGGGGCCCCTTTGTACTAGGCACTCTACTTAGATACAGCAAGCAAGCTGGAAATCTTAGTTCAAGACAAAACTAATAAGTGGATGGTACTGTTAAAAAGGGTGGGCATAGGAAGGAGGACAGGATAATAGTGCCATGAGTGTTTATTTTCATCTAGTAGAGGACATAGATATCTTTGTGATCAAATTAGACTCTTTCAATGATGACAAAAGAGCTAGTGCTTCTTTAAAATTCAGATTCTGACACAGAAATCAACCACAGCAAGGAAATGCAATGTTAACACAAATTTACTATCCTTTACTTATGTAAACACATATTTATGGATTTTTTCTCAATCTCTCACTCATCAGCCCAGTTTACTTTAGTACAAGGAGTCGTTATGAGAACATAAAGACACTGAAAAAATCAATATAAAACCGAACAAGTTTAAATTTGTAAAAAGTTGAAAACATTATCTGCACATGGTCTCAGTTCAGCTTAAGAAAGCAAGTATGTGTTCTGAGGGACTTAACATGACCATATTCAAGAATTTGTAGGGACCACAGTGAAGGAATTTCTAGAAATGAATTAGATTAGCTAGATATAGAATTGAATTAATGGCCAAATATTCTATCTAGTGCCTGGGTCACGTAGTTAGACTGCGTGATGGGCAGATGGACAGTAAGAGAAATGGAAGAATTTCTCCCTCTCAGTCTGGAAAGCTACTTTCTGGAGGACACTGCAGCCTAATGCAATCTACTGTGCAGCTTCCATCTCACTCCCTGGGAATGGAAAGGAACAAAGATCTACCAGCTGTCTTTCTACTGTTGAAGAAGGAGCAGAAGGACCTTTCACTCAGGTGCCAGGCTACAGAGAAGGACATATGCCTGGACTGTATCTGGCAGACTACCTCAGCAGAAACATTCTGATTCCACTGGCAAGGAGTTCTAAAAGAGGGGCCATGATTTGCCATAGAAAATACCAGGAATATGTTAATTTAACAAAATCCACAGAATGACACAGATTTCTAATGGCCTCCCCCCAACCTCCCCCGCGAGTATTATACACATCTTTGAAGTAGGATACCTTTTATACAATTTACCAACACTCTCAGCCCCACCTGCAATATAGTAGACCTGCTCCAAACTCAGAATTTCCATTCTGTAAGAAATTCCAATATTTCAAAAATATTTTATTCTCAATAGAAAACAAATCAAAATTTGCTACAAACCAAAGATTCTGAGATGTTTTGTTTCTTAAATACCTTAATTACCTTGTGTAAGTACTTAATTTTGACAATCATGTTCACATCCATATTATATAATTAAAATAGCGTTGAAACAAAGTATTTTTACCTTATTGGAAGAAATAAATCCAACCGTAGTATTATCACCTTATTGAAATTAAATATTTTGATATTTTTATCAGCTTCCAGATGGTCAGCTATTAAGTAGCAACATTCATCTTATCCTTCTCATAGACTCATAGAAGTGTTGGCATGGAACGGACATCAGGAGGATATCTAATCTATAGTTACACTAGTGAGTTTTGCCAACAAAACCCTGGTTTTGTCATTAAAACTGGTGGAATGTTCACACCCAAAATGTATTTTGTTGACAGTTTGTAGACAAAACTCAGCACTTTCACTGGCAGCGTTCTGCCTCTCAGCCATGAGGCATAATGCTGCTGTCAACAGATTCTGTCAACAAAAAAGTTGTGTGGATGCTTGGGGAGGGTGGGGAGTGCTTCTCTTGACAGACAGGACATCTAGGACAATGGGCAACGCTCTCTGCTGTAGGTCAGGGTTCCTGTTTTGTAGCAAGAGCAGATGGGAAATCCGATCTCTCTGTCGACATAGCTGAGTGCTCTGCCGATTTGGCTTTTGGGTGTGGCTGCACTCTGCACTTCTGGACAGAAGTTTTGTCAGGAAATCTCTTCTATCAGTGACTTCTGTCAACAGAGCACTGTAGTATAACCCTAGTCTGCTCTTCTGAATCATAGGCCCTGAACAAGTGGGTGCTCCAGGATGCACACACGCATATTTATGCACACAAGCCAGTGCCAATCATGGTAGTAATGGCAGTGTTATGTCTTTTTTCTGTCGCTGAACATCAGCTACAAGTATAGGCTCCTTGGGAGACTTTGAGATACACCATACAAGTATAAACTACTGATGCAGCCCAGAGGGATCACAATTATGAAGCTGTGTTTGAAGTGGAGATGACATTTCTAAACTATTTTTTTCAGTTCAGCTTTCTAAAGCAATTATCGTTTTGTGTGTTAAGCTTCTTCTTGCTCCCTAAATGGAAAGAATTTTGGAAAAAGTTCATCAAATTACATTTAGGAGCTTTGGAGCTATTCTTATCTGAAGACATATTTCATCAAAAAAGAAAAATTCAGTGTCACTTTCTGGGAGCAGAAAATTCAAAAATGCATTGCCTTTAAAACTATTATCTTGGTATGCATAGACTCTAGAGTGAGAACTTTGCTTTGTTTAAAACAAGAGTTTGCTTTTATAAAAACAAAGTAATGGAATACTTTAAAATAGCAATGTTAGCATGTCCTACTGTATTGCACATAGGCAATTCAAAATTGAGTTTCTTTCTTTTGTTCAATTATAGTCTCAATCTAAGCACTACATTTAGGTTTTTTAATTATGTAAATTTCTTTGATTGGAAATATTCTTCTAAGCATTTCCCCCTTTAATTTTAATCAGTGCCATATTTAGTGATAAATGCATGAAGTTTAGGATGCAGCATGCTTAGGGCTCCATCTTGCCATGTGAGTTCAGTAGGAGGAAAAGCTACAGCAAAGGAAACTTGGCAGAAAAAGGACTTGGAATTGTGGCTGGGTGGCATTTAGTTACTGCAGCCCTGTCAGACAGTTTAGAGGAAGGGATACAAATGGAGAATTTGTTGTGAATCTCTGAAGTAGGAAACAAAAGGAATGAGGCATGAGAAAACCACAAATGCTAATTTTCCCTCGTCCTTCCAAAGAGAACCCCAATGCAATAGATTTAATGACACAGCTAGAAAGAAAGTTACCTAATTTCTATCAATCTTTTTTTGTGGCCAGAAAAAAATATTGCACACAAACATCATGGGAGCTGCTTGTTGTGAATCTGAAGTTTGACTGGCCATAGCCCAAGACAGCCCTTTCTGAAAACTAATGTCATCAGGAACAGGACAGAATATGAATGCTCCAAAACATGTATCTCCTGACCTATGTTTTTCCCAGCATTTCCCATACTCTTCTAAGGTAGTGCTACAAGGGAATATAATTCTACAAAACCATATGGATAACCATTATGACCTTTGAGCAAAGAGTGCTTAGCTGTTTGGCAAAGAAATTCCAGAACTCACTTTTTAAAGAATGTTATTTCAACATGAATTTCACTGTGGTGTGCTCTGTAATGTTAATTTTATTTAGACTTAAACACCCATCTTGATGCCTGAGAATTATTTAATCTTCAGGTTAAAATAACCTCATAACAGTATTACATTTGCCAAACAGTAATATGAAGATGCAAAAAATACCCCACCTCAAATGCCATTCCCTCAGCCTTTCCCCAGACCTCTAACATATAGGTGCTTTATTTCATTTTTACAGCAGACCCTGTAGGTGAACTAATTCTATCTATTTTATACCAGAGTGAGGAATCAGTTCCAGAGCCCAGAGGCCCACCGAGAATTCCAGCCCAGCACCAGTCTTTCTTCTATACAAGAAGAGCTCTGACTCATTCTTTGGTTATCAGAAAAGCTACTGCAGTATTATATCAGGGAGAAGGAAATTTGTCAAGAAAGAATGTCCCAGCCATTTTGGACTTCAGAGGTCAAAACAACGCCCTTAAGTCCACTCAGAAACTCATCAGTAATCTTATTATTAAAACAATATTAAATCAGCTATATTAGGAATCAGTTTCAGTTTCTGGGGAGATTTTCATTCTAGACTCATTCCGAACACCTTTAGTAGTCTAATCTGGAACTAACAAATCTACTAACAAGACCTGTGCTCAAAATAAAAAGTTTGCAACCAGCTATCCAGGAAGAGCTGATAAAAGTTCTCATTAGTCTGTGCAGGAATATGATAATTTTAAACACCCATGGATCTAAAGCTACCCACAATTTGAAACCTTATGACAGCTAGCTTAGATGAACTTTCTTAGGCTACATCTGCACTAGCCAAAAACTTCGAAATGGCCACGCAAATGGTCATTTCGAAGTTTACTAATGAAGCGCTGAAATACATATTCAGTGCCTCATTAGCATGCGGGTGGCTGTGGCACTTCGAAATTGATGCGGCTCGCCGCCGCACGGCTCGTCCAGATGGGAATCCTTTTCGAAAGGACCTCACCTACTTCGAAGTGCCCTTATTCCTATGAGCAGATAGGAATAAGGGGACTTCGAAGTAGGCGGAGTCCTTTTGAAAAGGAGCCCCGTCTGGACGAGCCACGCGGCGGCAAGCCACGTCAATTTCAAAGTGCCGTGGCCACCCACATGCTAATGAGGCACTGAATATGTATTTCAGCGCTTCATTAGTAAACTTTGAAATGGCCATTTGCATGGCCATTTCGAAGTTTTGGGCTAGTGTAGACATATCCTTAATGAAAGAGACTAATTTCATCTTCAAATCCACATATTTAGATTAAGATTATTTTTCTTTCCCTCATTCATGTCTTAATCTAACCAGACATTGGAACATGCATCTCAAAGACTGTGTCTACACAATCAAGTTCTTTCAAAAGATTTTTTAAAAGAAAGGGGCTCTTTTGAAAGATCCTGTGGAGTGTCCATGCACTAAAAGTATTCTTTTGAAAATAAATTTAGTGCTTCTTTCAAAATCGCTCTTCGTTTCCTGTTTCAGGAAGATCAAACCCTTTCAAAAGAAAAAGTGTGCAGATGCTGCACAGGCTTTTTTCTTTTTTTTTTTTTTTTGAAAGAGCAGACCTCACGGGGCCTGATTTTTTGATCCCTGGCCCATTCTTTTGAAAGATCAGGGGCTATATGGAGGCTCTCTTTTGAAAGAGCAGATCACTCTTTTGATCTGCTTTTTTGCATGTGAACACACTCTTTTGAAAGAAGTTCTTTCAGAAGAGATCTTCCAGGAGTACTTCTTTTAAAAGATCTCTATAGTGTAGATGTAGCCAAAGAGAGACAAAGCTAAATATCCCAGAAGGAAAACACAGCACCTTATGAATAGCTGTTATACCCTTAATTATCCCATAATTCACTTGGGCTCCGTCTACACAAGAAACATCTGTCAAAAGTAATGTCTATCTACGGAACTGTGTAGACAAACCTCTGTTGACGAAGTGCATCTACACATAACAGAAGGTAGCAAGAGCAATCAACTGTGTCAACAGAGAACAGCCAGACTGCCCTGCCCTTTCTTGACAGAATGGCCGACTGGAAGCTCTGCAAACAGAGCAGCCTAGTGAAACAGAAGCCCTGTCTGTTGACAGAACTTCATACGCTGCACTTTTCTCAACTGAACTCTGTCAAGAGTGCTTTATTCCTTAAAGCTGAGAGGGAAAACACTGTTAAGGCAAATGCAGGATTTTATCAAGGCTCTGTTGACAGAACACTGTATCTGTGTAGATGCCTCCTGAGTTTTGTCAACAGAAGGCCACTTCTGTCGAAAAAACTCTGTAGTGTAGACATAGCCTTGGAGTGTAAAGGATGACAGAATGACAGTACTGTACTTCACTCTCAAAAGCAGTAAAGGAAGAAAAGCCAGGCCCCAGAATACCTCTTGGACTTTTCTACACAGGCCACTTTCTTTGAAAGTGGCATGGTAATACACAGCCCGAAATATGCTAATGAGGCATGGGTGAAAATCCCCCATGCCTCATTAGCGTACAGTCATGTGATTTGGAGTCTGGAAGACTGTTCTTCCGGACTCCAAAACGCTGTGTAGAAGCGCAGCCCCCAGGGAGGGGGGTCTTCTGGAAGGAAGTCCTTCTTCCGGAGGCCCCTTCTTCTCAAAAATTTTCTGGAAGAAGGGGCCTCCGGAAGAAGGACTTCGTTCTGGAAGCTCCCCCAGGGCTGCGATTCTACATGGCTTGCGTAGAAACGGCCCTTGTGATTTCAGAGCAAAAAGAACAATGCTGCGGCAGGGCAGCCCTGTCTACTTTGACTCAGGTCCTCAGACATGAACATTATCTGATTTTAAATCACATGGAGGAGAGCTGATACAGCAAACTCTTGTTTAACTACTATTTGATCAACTGACACACTCATATAAGTGGCATAACTTACAGCTGAGCAGCTCTGATGAGCAGACACCAGGCAGGAGCATGGAGAAAGCAGAGGATCCTGCAGGCTCCACTCAGACGCAGCGCAGAGGGATGCAGGACTAACGTTCTAAGGAGACTGCCCATTAAGAGACAATTAATGCCAACTGCAATGTAGATATTGCTACAAAAGGATCTAGACAGAGGATCTGCCAGGTAGCCATCAAGCAGTCACTTTTAATGGCCACCATTAACACTCTTCTAGACTATCCGCCCCCCACCCCCGGTGGGACTCAGTGAAGGTGGCAGACTCCTTTGCTTTCTCACCCAGCATGAGCTACTCATGTTACCCACAGCTACTCAGCTGACTTAATTTCCTGCTGGTGGAGGGTAAGTCTTTTGATGTATCTGGATGATTGTGGAAAAGACTGAGGAAAATATTCTGCACACATTTTCTGTTTGTTTCTTAATATCCAATCTTATTTTTCTTTACTGTTATGTATTGCTAGGTGTACCTCTCTCTTAGCCAGAATATTTGATTATCTGGCAACCTCCCAGTCCCATACATGCCAGATATCAAAGAGTTTACTGTAGATTTAATACTGCTTGAAAATTTCCTGTTGAAACAGTTTGATAGATGGTTAATGTGTTTTTCTTCTTTTGTTCAAATATCTTGCTCTCCAGGGAAATCTTTGATTGAAAACAATGTAACCTCTGAAAACCAAAATATATTTTTTTTAATTTTTTGCTCAAAAGATGTAAGAATTTTGGGAAAAATTGCCTCTTGGTAGTTCCACAATGATTATGTCATATCCTTAATCGCCTCCATGGATTGAGTGTTACAGCTGGAATTTGTGCCCCACGTAGTATCACGGCCACGAGATTGGCCTAAAGCACTTCCTTACCTCCCCACGGAGGAAGTGCATGGTGTATAATGGGAAATGTAGTGGAACCATAGAACCTGGCCTGTAAAGGAGAATGAGAGCATGAGGGAGCTGAGGGAATGAGGTAGAATTTCAGATGAAAAATATTTTGATTTTCAGATGAGATAGTTGATTTTTCCATCAAAGGGGAAGATTCGTTAGGGAATGGGGTTGAAGAGAGGAACTATATTTTCCTCTACTGACAATGCCAGGAAATATTTGATCTTCATCAAACAACAGTTTCTTGGAGAGAACCGGGTCTGTAATTCAGACTGACCATAGTCAGGATGTTCTGAGGCATCTTGTCACTGTCTTCTCAACAATATTATTAACAGAAAAAGGAGGTATTATTAAGAGATTAAAAATTACCCAGATAATCAATGTGATACATTGTTTTGTTCAAAAAGGCCACCAAATGATTCCTTCAAAGCAAATAGCCATCTGTCTTCCTAAGAAATGTGCTAACAATATCTACTGACACTGGACCTCATACTTCCCCACTAACCTTCAATAAGCAGGAGGTGCATCACTCCAAATCTCCAGTTCCAGCCAAAAGGTTTAACGTCTCCAATATGTTGTCAAAACAGGTTAAATTTCAAGCAAAAAATATTTATCTTACGTTTCCCAAATCTTGCTCTATACTCTGACCTGAGACTCACCAACCTGACCCAGACCACGAAAAGTTTCTCTAACCCTTCATTTGGCTTTGTGAGCTAGAAACTTAGACAAAATTGAAGTTTTCCCCATTGTAACTTGATGTTTTTTGGCCATGACTTCTAGCCTTCATTATAGTTCAATTTACTACCCTTCAGACATTCTGATAAAAGTCCAGGGTGAATTTAGATGAACGGCCCATTTGTCATACCAACAAAAGCAAGTTAGATATTGATTTAAGGGATTTGTAGAAGGTTGGTGACTTATTCTTCATCCAACTAACTGATTGACATTGTTAAGACATACTGAATGTGTCCACAATGGTAAAAGCATTTATAAAATGTGTGTTTTTAGCTATTTACATACGCCTGGCTAACTTTAAATCTAAGGGTCTGATTCAATTCCAGCTGAAATGAATGATAGGCTTTCATTTGATTCAGAGGGAATTGGATTGGATCTTAAAGATTCCAACTTAAAGCCCATATACAGTGAAGTCAACTGGTGATTTGCATTTATGAGATTTAAGGATCCAAGCCTATCATCTTAAATATTATCCTTAGGTATAGTTTAAAATGCCAAGGAAAAAGAAGAAAATTCCCTCCATCATCCTTCATTCTCTCTGTCACAGAGAGGAACAGCATCAGTGGCCACAGGATTAAAAGCAGCAGAAAAGAAACCAACGGCTGAACTTAAAGAACTCTATTGAATCTGCAAATGAATTAACAATGCTGCTTACTTTATACGGCAACAGATGGCCCTATTTGTATTAACTCTTGACATATGTATACATATGCTATATAGACCTATTTGTAACACTTAATATAAATTTTACTCCATCCCACCATGTCACTTTTCCCGAGATTACTTCCCTGTTTTCTTTCCTTTCCTTAACTGAGGTATTTGGTTAAGTGTACATTTGAACCCCCAAATGGGACCAATATGCATAAAAGTTAATAATCTTTCTAATTAATTAAATTTGTCAGATTTTGGTTTTAGTGACTATTGTTCTGAAAGCTCAAGTGTATCCTACTTTAAAACACAGAGCTAACAAACTAAAATCATAACTTTGAGCAAGATGAACTGGAGATGCCCAAGCTTCTAAACTGGGGCAAGGAACAACAACCAGACTTTCTGTCATAACAGACTGCATACCTAAGAAATTGATGAACAACATTATAGCTAAGGAAGTATAAGCTCAACACTGACAAATTGGGCTTATCTCTGCAGCACCACAAATCATGAAGAATCTAAACCTAAATTTATGGAGATGGTTTTGATTGACACCTGTATCATACCACACCAGACACAGATTTCACAAAAAAACTGAATAGATTGGAGGTATTAGACACAGCAAAGGTGTGATTCTCCATTCCAATGAGATGCCTTCCATGTTCTGAAATAAAGGACAGCAACTTTACGGATGCTCTGGTGTGCACCTGGGCTTCACATGATTTTGTAGTGGTTGATGTAAGTGAACCAGAATGCAGTTGTACTTTGGTCCTTGTTTCTTCCTTCCCCTTTGTATGCTCCTTGTTGCTTAGTCCTAGGCCTCTCACTCTCCCAACCAATTCTGTTAAAAGAAGTATTACTATATTGACCAGCATTCCCATACAACTTTGTGGAGTAAAGGTAAGAGAGAAACAGTGAAAATTAGTAATTTATATTGTGGCAGGGCCAGGGCAGAGGGCCTCATATATCCTCATACAACCCTCATATATCCATAGCTATACCTGCTTTGTTTTCTAATAAGGATACTGTGTACAGGCAGCATAATTACTGAGGGTATATGTTTGGGGAATGGAAGCCCACTTGGGAGATGTGTGCCATACTCCAGTAGTGAAATTCTTTTTTAATAAACTGCTATGCATTGATAACATTGATTTTGACTTTTCACTAGTACTGGTAATATCCTGCCCAAATGTGGAACTGTAAAGATCCATATGAACAGGGGACACTTCTAGTATACAAAAAGCAAACATATTAATCTCTGGTTCACTTTCTCTGTGATTCCCAGGGTGACTTGTACAGCATCATATCACTTGTACTGATAAAGAAAATTGAAAGACTAGAAAAGTAATTTTCTTCTCACAATACTTAGCATTTATAAAGACTTTTATGTTTTCAGAACCAGGCAAATATTATTAATTTAATCCTCCAGTAGTTCATGAGGTAGTTAAGACTTACCATGATGATTTGGGGTAACCAAAATGCTGAGACATTAGGGGCCTGGTCTTTCATAGGTGCTGGACACTCATCCTACTTCCATGGAACTCCACAGGACTTGGAAGTTGCTTTGTATTCCCTCTGAGAATTTATAGGTAGAGAACAAATCAACAACTGAGCTGAGATTAGGGCACAGAACTTCCTAGATCTCTGCTAGAACTGACTGAAAATGACAGACATAATTCTAGTGTAGGGTGGTTTGATAGTCCAGTGCTCATGACCTTTATTGTTTGCTATTTGCTAATGTTTAAGTGTTTGAGAAATAGTTTTTCTTTGTAAAAATATCAATGTAGGAATAACAGTGTTGATTAGTCAGATCCAAAAATACAATATTTTGCCTCAAGGTTGTCTCCAGTCAGTAAACAGAAACAATATAATGTGCTTTAGGTATCTGATCATACAGAATGGGTATTGAACAGTGAATAGAGTATAGCCCAAGTTATGGCTTGAAAACAACCCATACATTCATATTTACTGAAATCAGATTCTTCAATAGTGATGTATGAGCATAAAATCCCTCTAAATTCACAGTGAATGATCATACTCACTAATTCACTCAATTCCACTCTCAAGCTAGTGTTTCGACAAGTGTATCAGAATGTCAACCAAGTAAACCTAGCCCATCCCTGGCATGTGTTTGTCCAACGAGGGAAGGAATGACTAGAATATGTAATCATCAAGTGGTCTATCTCGAGTTGCTTATTTCCAGCTTCTGGCAAAGAGAGGTTAGGGACAACATCCTGGCTAATAGCCATTGATGGACCTATCCTCTGTTTATCTAGTTCTTTTTTTAACCCTTTTCTAGTCTTGGCCTTCAGAACATCCTCCATGGGTTGACTATGCATTACCTGAAGGAATTATTTCCTTTGTTTTAAACCTGCTGCTTATTAATTTCATTTGGTGACCTCTAGTTCTTGTGTTTTGAGAAGGAATTAATACTTCTATATTTACTTTCTCCACACTAGTCATGTTTTTATAGACCTGTACTATATTGCCTCTCACTCCTCTCTTTTCCTAGATTGAAAGTCCCAGGTTTATTAGTTTCTCCTCATATGAAAGCTGTTCCATACCCCTTATGATTTGTGTTGCCCTTTTCTGAACATTTTTCAACTGCAATATGCCTTCTTTTTTTTTTAGATGGGGCAGACACATCTGCATTTAGTATTCAAGATGTGGGGACACCATGGATTATATAAAGGTGATATGATGTTTTCTTTTTTATTACCTATCTCTTGCTTAAAAATACCCAACATTTTGTTAGGATTCTTTTGACTGCCAGTGCACATATAGGGGAAGCTGTCAGAGAACTATCCACAAGGACTTCAAAAACACTTTCTTGAGCAGTAACAGCTAATTTAGACCCCATCATTTTATCTGTATAGTTTGGATTAGGTTTCCAGTGTACGTTACTTTGCATTTATCAACACTGAATGTAACTGGCTGATTGGGTCAGTTTCTTCTCAACTAGAAAACTATGGGAGGGCACTAAAGGACAGAAAAATAATGGAAAGATCCTCTTGCAAAGCTGTGTTCAATTATTGAAGGAAAGGAATTTGTGACCCCAGTTTCCAAACTGTTTCACACTCAAAACTTGCAGATCCCAAGGAATCTACATGAAACAAAGACTATTTGTTTGACTCCTGGTAGCTTTCCTTATTATCTGGAAGTAAAATTCCAATGGAACTGTGTAAGTAGTGCTTCTCTCTGCTGTAGACCTTTCTGATGGGATTGTACCCAGTGTGGGGAGAGACTTAAAAAAACAGACAATATAATCAGGGGTAATATAATCTGGGGTAATGTTGTCTTTTTGGTCTAACTTCTGTTGGGAAAGATAGGTGATGAAGGGCACATGGTTTTAGTCAGTTGAAGATAGAAAACAAACATTTTTAGCCACTTCAATGGCCTTGGTTCCAAGAATATCAATGAGTGCAATAGGCTATTCCCTTAATTTTCAGAAGTTGGATGTCCTCAATAGATTTTCCACCACTTCCTCAAAATATTTCTCTTCCTTTTAATTATCAACATTCTTCTTCAGGTTCATCTTGATCTAGTTGCTTTTTTTCTTGTTTTTTTATCCAGCCTCCAACTTTTCTCTAAGCCTAAACTAGCCATGAGGCAGTAGGGAAGAAGAGACATAATACTGTTCTTGCTTTTGGTATCAACTTGTATAATCTTGGTCATGTGACAACATTTTTAACCTTCTTCCATCCATTTTTCAAATATGCATAATGAAAATGTTATGGCGGGGTGAGGATTGTGGGTCTGGATTGTTTGTGAAGAATGACAATCTATGGGTAAAAATAGCACTATGTGTGCAAAATGCTGTATTGCACAAACAGCAAATTAAAGCACAAATAGCTGGAAAAATGAGAACTCAAATATTTTCGTTTGTGTTTATGTATCTGATGAATGCTAGTCAAACAGTAAAGGCTCATTAACTTCTAAATATCTCTGCTGGGCTAATGACTCATTTACCTTTTGTTGACTACAGTGTGTCAGTGTGAGATTATCCCATTCCTATAATTAGTGTCTATGAAGATGCTGTGCATATGCATGCTGCACATGAATGTATAAAGCAACTATAGGTTTCACTAAAAACAAACATCTTCAGACAATGAGAGATTTCTAAAGAAAACATTAGATAGGGTGCATTTCCTCAGATACAGTCTCAAGATGGCACCTAGAGAATTAAGTACAGAAGTCCTGTTATTTTTAACAAGCTGCAAGCACAAATCATGTCAGGGAATATTGAACTTATTTTGTTGCTGCCTGACCTGTGCAGAAATGATGGATAAACTTGGCTAACTACCTCACTTTGTTTAGACAGCTGAGGGGAGTCAAGAAGAGTGGGTACTGGTTCTAGTCCCTATGTGGAAATGACTTTTCTTAGGGGGCTAAGGGGAGAAAAAAAGCAGCACTCAGAGGAGACAGTTACAAATAAATCTCAAGGATTTTTGCCGCCAGGTGGATTCCAGAATTGTATTACTGTTGTGTATTGTTGTCACTACCAGCCAATACAATGGATATTCTGGTCCTGAAGGGTGTGGACCAACTGACCCTCTTTCAGAAACACTTGCCAAAAGCCAATCAGTGAGTGACTGTTAGCCGGTGGCCAGGTAATGTGCGGTGAGGTGCTCCCCTGGGTCCTAAGCAACCCAGTTTTTTACTGTTAGAGCAGGCAGCTCCTAGCACACTCACCCACGGCCAGGCTGTAGTAACCAAATGGTTAAAGTTCTTTTTGTTGTGCCGGCTGTGTTGCAGTGACAAAAGGGTTAACAAAATGGTTAGGCTTGGATCTTAACTAGTTACAAGTTTATTTAAGCTACAGTTATAAGCGTGGGGTTACAAAAGGCTATTGTTTACTTCTTATATGCTAGCAAAGTACAGGTGTTAACAAGTTACATTACAATCCAATACAAAGATATCTGTTATCATCTAACACAATGATACCTTGATACTAGTTACAGAGCTCTAATTCTTTAGCTGTGCACAAAAAAAGTCAGAGACCTAGCATGGGTGTATCTTACCCTCTCTGTGTCTCTCGATACCAGCGTAGCCAAGCCGGATCGGTCACTCAATTCCGCGGAAAGACGAATACGAGGTTGGGCGTCCCCAGTAGTGGACCTCGGGAGGCAATCACCTAACCCGACCAGCAGGAAGTTGGTCGAATGCACTCAAAGTTAGAGTTCTGCTGGACCCATCTTTTATACCCCCTTTTGGGTTACGTATTCTCTTTCTTATCTATGGTGCCAGATCATACTGGTTTGTCTTTGTGACTCCAGTTTGTTACAAGGGCATTTCTACTTAGTTTGCACTTGTAAGACAAGAGATAAACAATTTAGGAGTACAGGACATTCTTTTGTGCGGGCGGGGCACGTCCCCTTCTGGGTGATTGTGTGTGTGCATCATATTGATCAATGCCAGCTGGGGTGATTTCTTGAGGGTCCACCCCCCCTCTCATGTTGACAGTCTGGCCTGTTAGCCTTCTAGCTGTACTTTCTGCTTCTCAGGGTCACGATAAGCCAGCATATCTGGGCCTCAATGAGGGCATCAAAGACTGTGCTGTCAGCAGCCATTTCCATGCCCTGTGTGCTCCTCAGTGGGGGGGGGCAATGAGCAAGCTGGCTTGTAAGGGGGAGACTTTGTCTGGCTACAGTGACTAGTACTCATGATAAGTTATTTCTCCAGCCTTTTGTTTTAATCATTGGATCCCTATATTGATACCCAAGTGCCCAGTCTTCTCTAAAGGGTAGGCATGATGAATATCACATGAAGGAAGAAGGACTAGCATATAAAGAACAGAGGGGAAGGGATAGCTCAGTGGTTTGTGCATTGCCCTGTTAAACCCAGGGTTGTGAGTTTAATCCTTGAAGTATCCAAGAGGTTTGTGCTAAATACATGGGGAAAAAAAATCTGGCAGGGATAGTGCTTGGTCTAGCCAAGAGGGGAGGGGACTGGACTGGACTTGATGACCTACCAAGGCCCCTTCCAGTTCTATGAGATGTGTATCACCATACATTTACATGAGGATATGGGAAAGAGAGAGGTAAAAGAGCTGTAGGGAGAGATTAAAGAAGCATGTGCTGGTGTGCAAGGTTTAGATAGAAGGGAGCTGGCTGCTCTACAGCCTTGGCTGAGAGCAGAGACTTCACTCACCTGAGATGAGGTCTCAGTGTCTCTGGGTACTACATGCTTCCCTGAGTTGAGGAAGTGCATCCCAAGCTTCTGAGACCTTCTAGAAGTTCTTCCCAGCCAATGCACTAGTTGTAAGGTTGACAGACCTGGGTTGCTGGCCCAGGGATAGAATCTGCAAGCATCAGGTCTAAAGCCCTTCACTCTACCACATGAGCTAAAGCCAGTTGGCTCTCAGCCAAGGCTATAGAGCAGAGATGTCACTCACCCCAGATTAGGTCTTGGTGCCGCTGGGTACTGCACAATGATAGTGCATGCACTTGATGTCTCGCACTCATATATAAACACAAATAAATAGGATGTCCTGCTCTCACATAGCCCCCTTACAGTCCTGGCCAAATAGTTCTTCTTAAAAAAGGAGTACCGTAAATACAGGCTATGTCTATGCTACAAGGTAAAATCAAATTTATTTATATTGATGTTCTAATATTGGAATTTATAAGTTTGATTTTGACCACGCTCACTTCCACCATGCTTCCTACAAAATCAAGTCATTGCTGCCACATGCAAATTGGCTAAGATAGACTGTTGCAGTAGTACATTGTCATAAGTTATCCCACAAGTCCCTCATCCACGTAGTATTCTGTTATGTTCGCTGGTCTTAAAGTCATCTTTCCCCATAGCATTTTCATCATTCTCCTCCCAATCCCTGAAAATATGTTGCTCCCTGGAAATAATGCAGAGAGTCTCAAAATTAGAAGAAAGAATGTTTGGTTTCCCCCCACATTGCATTGCTAACATGTGTGCAGTGACTGTGTTCACCACTTGTCCCACTTCCCATCATTGTATGTATGTGATCCCTGAACATAATGTGGAGTCCCAGACTGTTTTATAAAGTAGAAGGGAAAGGGTAGAAAAGTGCAGGAAAAATGAATTTTTGGTTCCCTCCGCCTAGCGTCAGCAAGCACTGCCATGGGCCAAGGGGGGTTTAGTTCTGCGGAGGACCAGTTGAGGTGTTCCAGACTAGTTGAGGTGTTCCTTCCCCAGTAGCAGCAAGCCCCTTAGCCATAGGGGGAAACTTTTCCCTGGCAACAGTGAGACCTGGTATGGACAAAGGAAGTAGCCAGTAGTTGGGGGACCAGTTGAGGTTGTTCTTCCCCACGGTAGCAGCAAAGCCCCCAGTACCTTCACCGCTGAAGGAGACTTCCTCACAGCAGCAGCAAAGCCCAGAGTATCTTTTCTGCACTCGGAGCCCTAAACACATGACTGGCAGCATTGCCAGCACCTAATGGTAGGCACATCCTTTTACTGGGTTGGGCTAGGGGCTACCCACATGATATGGCTGAGTGCAGGAAAGACCCAGACTATGTGGCACCAGTCGGGGAGGAAAGGGGGTTTGCAAACAAATGTCAACTGCTGAGAAGATGTTTCTTGGCCTGCTATGCAAGCACGAACCCCCCGCACAGCTTTGTTGACACATGGTATGGAGGGGCATGGGCTGGCACCAGGCAGCGCAGAAAAAATAGCAAGTGTACAGACAGAACGGTGAACTCTCTGCAGAGGCTATTTGAATGGGCAGATGCACTCACAGCACTAATAGAATAGAAGGAAAGAAGCCATTTCCCAGGCTGTCACACTAATATGAGCCCACAGCTAAAGGCTCACTGCTCCTGTTTGGAAATTCAGGCTCTTCCTGTTATTGGAGAGCAGTGGCCAGAGGGGCACACTGAATGGTGCATTATGGGTTACGTAGAGAACACTTCTGGAGGCTAATAAATTGGTTTTTAAGACATGGTGCTTCCACACTGGCCTTTAATCCAACTTCTGAATTTGAGCTTGATGCTATATCCATCAGGTAACTGTGATTTTGTAATCTTGAGATTACTGCACCCAAAATCGAGCTAATGGCATTTACAGTGAAGATGGTCACATGGTACAATTGAACTAACTGATTCAATTTTGATTTTATTTCATAATGTAGATGCAGCCACAGAAGAATAATGTAACAAATTTAGCCTATTTATCATTTAGTTTTAAAAAGGGGCTAGGAAGTCGATACTAAGGCTGTCAGTAAATAGAGATCAACCACATCTCAGGACAAGGATTTTCAAAGTAAGGAACATTAAAAGGTAGTGGGTATGTGTGAGTGTAGGAGGGTAACAGAGAAAAGGCTGCACACCCTAAGTGCCACCTCTGCTGAAGTTCAAACTTATCTCCAGCTGAAGCACAATAGCAAAACTCCTGGTGAGCAAAGCAGTGCCACTACTTATCCTGCAGTAAGTAAACTTCAGTATTTGGGCTGACTAGTATGTACAGTGCTGTTAACCTGTGAGTCTGCAGGAGCAGTTTCAATTCATCTTGGCACAGCGATCAGATATTTTTTTCTGTTCCTACCGTACTTTGAATCCTGTCAAAAATAATAAACCCTATTCAATAATAAGATAAAATGATTAGATAGACATAAGATAGCAACTTGTATTAGAATTAATTTTAGAAATGAATACCTCACTTTCTTTAATGTATGATAAAGGGCAGTGCCACTAGATTACCTTTGGCTAGAATCTATATTTCCATTTCTTTTAAAAAATGCCTTGAAGCTTAACAACCTCCATGCTTGTTTTCCAAGCACTTTATTTTACCCTGTTGAAGGATTAATACATTATAATAGAGTCCCAGGAAACTTTTTATAATTTTCAGTGAATAACTCTGACTAATAAAAGCAGAATCAATGAACTGTGGGCTCCTGTACTGCTGATTTCAGCTAGCAAGTTGCTCCTAACAAGAACAAGTGGAGTCTTTTGTCACAAGCACATTCTTTAAAAAAAAAAAAAAATAACCATGAACACAAAGAACAGCTTGCACCAGTTTCTCTATGATGACTGACACATTTTAAGTGTACTCACAATATGCTAAGTTATTTCCAAACCTAGACAAAAGCATTTTCCCTGCCCTGAAGACATCATAATCTAAAATATACCCAAGAAGTAGGGAAGGAATAAATCATGGGAGCAAAGTGATCTCGAGCATCTCCAACATGTACAATTCATATCAAACTGGCATTTTGGCCAGGCTTACTTGTGGGGGGAGGTTGAAGGAGGGTAATACTGGAAGGGAAGGAGTCACCCATGATTACAGGAGAAAAGAAATTGATTGTCACATGGGAGTGGGGAATATAGACTGAACAGGGCAATACTAATAAACTACTGAGAAGAGAAACATATTTGTGCAGTGATAATTGAAATATTGGGTGTTGCAATTAGGGGCTCCTATTTGGAAGGCCTTACAATGCAGAACTTTACAATAAATTCTATTGCACTTTTTCAGGCTTTTTGGTATCCTAAGCTACATCTACATGTGAATGCTACATCGAAATAGCTTATTTCGATGTAGCGACATCGAAATAAGCTATTTCGATGAGTAACGTCTACACGTCCTCCAGGGCTGGTGCTGTCGATGTTCAACGTCGATGATGGGCAGCACTACATCGAAGTAGGCACTGCAGGGGAGTGTCTACACACCAAAGCAGCCCACATCGAAATAAGGGTGCCAAGAACAGCTGCAGACAGGGTCACAGGGCAGACTCAACAGCAAGCCTCTCCCTTAAAGGGCCCCTCCCAGACACAATTGCACTAAACAGCACAAGATCCACAGAGCCACCAACTGGTTGCAGACCCTGTGCATGCAGCATGGATTCCCAGCTGCAGCAGCAGCAGCCAGAAGCCCTGGGCTAAGGGCTGCTGCACACGGTGACCATAGAGCCCTGCAGGGGCTGGAGAGAGAGCGTCTCTCAACCCCTCAGCTGATGGCCGCCATAGCGGACCCCACTATTTTGATGTTGCGGGACGCAGATCGGCTACACATGCCCTACTTTGATGTTCAATGTCGAACTAGGGCGCTATTCCCGTCTCCTCATGAGGATAGCGACTTCGACGTCTCACCGCCTTATGGCGATTTCAACTTTGAAATAGCGCTCGCCAAGTGTAGACGTGACGGGCGCTATTTTGAAGTTGGCACGGCTACTTCGAAGTAGCCGGCATGTGTAGACGCGGCTCTAGTGTGAGATTTGTCTGTCCAGTAGTCACACAGATGGTACAGAGATATCAAATGGTCTGGGGTGGGAGCTGACCCCCACACCTATTTTTCTACAGAGGAGCAAAGTGTGATGCCTAGCTGAAAAACAAAGCAGAAAATCCACAAAGAGAAATGTGGGATATTTAATCCTACAGAGCTAAAAAATCTTTAAATATGTATGAATGTAGTGTGGATTGTAGAGATCTCCTCTTCATGTCCCAGCTGCATGATGGATGTTCATGACATATGTATGCAGCTTCATGGCAGTGTACCAATTTTACCTGAGATCTGTATTCATTGGTCTGAATGGCTTTGATCCTGAATACTTTAGATAGGCAGCATTCCCACTGAGGTCGATGGCTATGATTATACTGACCCTAACCACCGGCATCAGTATGCAAATGGGTAGTCTGGAAAATGCAAATGCATACTCATTTGCATATTTGCTCACCAGCAGATGCTGCTGCCAGCACAAAAAATGCTGTGTAATTGTGGTTCTGCTGTTGAAACTGTCCCCCCACACCCTTTATAAACAGCCTCTTCTGCTAGGAAAACTGGGGTTTTGTTTGCAAAAATTGCTAGTGTAACTATAGCCTTGGTGTCTTTCTGTAAAAGTGAACATCTCTATTAGCACAAACCTGCAAAAAAGTCATAATTCTGAATTTGATTGTGAAGTCTGGGCATTTTGAAATACCTAGAATGTCAGAAAGTCAGCAAGATGGCTGTCAGATCATGAATGATGAGAGAATGAACTGTATGAGTAAAGATGGCTCAAACTTCAAAAAAATCCTAAATGATTTGGAAGTTCAAACAGAATTTTCTAGAGTGCCTAAGACTATGTTTACTCTGCTATGGGGGTTTTAAATTACTGCTCATATAGACATAACCCTGTTAGCTTTAATGATTACCAGTATCAAGACAATAATCATCCATCAACAACTCCACTGGACTGGTTATATTGTCCAGATTCCAGACCTTCCAGAAGAGGTCCTGTTCTCTCAGCTGAGAGAAGGGAACCATAATGTCATAGAACAATGGAGGCACTATAAGGAATGTCTGAAGGATAACTTAAAGTGCAACATTGACATTGACCTTTGGGAGACACTCACCCAGAATCACTCAAAATAGAGATAAGTCATACGTGATGGTCCCCTTCATTTTGAACCGACTAGTTGAGGAGGACAAGAGGTGCAGAAGGAAGGAGAGACTGGCTTCCAGTCCTGGTAAACAGCCTCCTGCCATACCTGGAAATATCTTTTCTCACTGCAATAGAACTTGTGGTTCAAGGATAGACCTTATCAGCCATTGAGGATCCCATGGAAGATTATCATACTCGGTAACAAGTGATCACACTTCATCATCATCATCATCATCAGCAACAGGTTTAATTAAGCTGGCTGACTAAAATTAGTAGTGAGGACATGGCAACTTGGGTGCCATAAGCCCACCTGCCCTCCCCACTCTGACTGTCTGCAATACATACATCTGCTGCTAGACCACACTGACACATTTTCTCTGGTATTTTAGCAAGCTAGCCTGAGTACAGCTATCATACGTATGTCTGTGCAAGATGCAAATTGCAACCCAACTGCAGGTCAGATGTGACTTTAGGCACTTAGAACCCTAAGTAGAGTAGGACATATGCTCTCAAGTACCAGAGTTAATTTTTGAAAATGAAACTTAGGTACTTTTGAAAATGTTACCCTAAATGTCTTTGACAATTGCAAAAAATGGCAAAGAGATATACATTTCATATACAAATACCTTTCTAAAATGTGTTTAAAACTTTGTATGATCTTTGAAACTTGTTTTTTTCCACTTTAATGTGAGAGGCATAATTGCTAGTCAGTTATAAAAAGAAAAGTTTTCCCCTTCCTGGTAGCAGTGCAATTCGTCTGTATTTGGAAAATCTGTTAAAACCTTTATTAACATGATCAGGAATGTATAAACTTGTATAAGCCCATTTAAAAACAAAATAAAACCTCAAAATCTGAAGAATTTCTCATTTGTATTGTCTGGATCCAGTCAAGATTTCTAATGATTTCTGACTGCCTACCCTCTATCTTAATTCTACAGAGGCAACTGAATTAAGGGAATACAGAAGCTTGTGGTTCTCCAGACTGTGGCTACGTCTACACGTGAAGCCAACATCGAAATAGGCTATTTCGATGAATAACGTCTACACGTCCTCCAGGGCTGGCAACGTCGATGTTCAACTTCGACGTTGCGCGGCACCACATCGAAATAGGCGCTGTGAGGGTACGTCTACACGCCAAAGTAGCACACATCGAAATAAGGGTGCCAGGCACAGCTGCAGACAGGGTCACAGGGTGGACTCAACAGCAAGCCGCTCCCTTAAAGGGCCCCTCCCAGACACAGTTGCACTAAACAACACAAGATACACAGAGCTGACAACTGGTTGCAGACCCTGTGCCTGCAGCATAGATCCCCAGCTGCCGCAGAAGCAGCCAGAAGCCCTGGGCTAAGGGCTGCTGCCCACGGTGACCATAGAGCCCCGCACGGGCTGGAGAGAGAGCATCTCTCAACCCCCCAGCTGATGGCTGCCATGGAGGACCCAGCAATTTCGACGTTGCGGGACGCGGATCGTCTACACGGTCCCTACTTCGACATTGAACGTCGAAGTAGGGCGCTATTCCGATCCCCTCATGAGGTTAGCGACTTCGACGTCTCGCCGCCTAACGTCGAAGTTAACTTCGAAATAGCGCCCGACGCATGTAGCTGCATCGGGCGCTATTTCGAAGTTGGTGCCGCTACTTTGAAGTAGCGTGCACGTGTAGACACAGCTTGTGTCTGCTATGTGGTCAAACACATTACCGATCTCCTCATAACATGCTCATTTGTGAAATGTCAGGTGAATTCTGTTATCTGGTTAATCACAATGTATTCTCTTCTTTACAAAAACCTGGTGGTTGAGCATTTCCATATCTGTCCATCTACTATTTGTATACTATCCCTCTTCTCCATAGTTTTTTCACCAGTGACGTTTCATGAAGGAAATAACTTTATATTTACAAATATAGAAAAAAGAAACAGCATAGATTAACAATAACAGACAAAAAATTAGAACTCGATAGTTTGAGCTATGATTACATGATTTCAATTCTCTGTAACATTATTGTGTCTCATGTCTTTGTTAGTTTGAGCTGAAAGCATTTCTCAGACACAAAAAATTAACAAAATTCTTAATTTCAATATTTATTAAAATAAAGCATCACAAATGCCAAATTAGGTGAACTCCTGGCCCCATTAAGACTTTTGCCATCAAACCATGGAGCCAAGATTTCACTTATGAGAGCTAATGTGATTACTCCTGTCAGTGAAGATACTCCTACAAACATTTAAAGGTATATACCCTAATATTAGGTCTCATCATAGGAACAAACTGACGGTAAGGAAAGAGGCAATAAGTAGAGATAATATCAAGATGACACAGTTCAGAACTAACACATTGCATTTTGCGACCAAGTCTTCAACTATGATCAATGAACTCTGCTTGTAAATCCAAACTACAGTACAAACATTTTCTCAAAATGAACGAAACCAGCTCTCAACATCAAAGATATTTTTTCACTAAAATCTTTTGTAAATTTGATGAAATTTTGTTCACAGGATTGTTGTGGCTGTAATGGTACCAAGATATTAGTGAGGCAAGATGACTGAAGAAATATCTTTTGGTAGAACAACTTCAGTTGGAGAATGGTGCAAGTATCAAACTACAGATCAGGGAAAGGTCTTCTGAGTGTCACAGCTAAATATCACGGAGTCCTACAGATAACTATATATATATAAGGAACCCATGGGTCATCACAGCTGCATTCAGAGATTCAGTAAGCACCCCGACATACATTGGGCACAGCCTCAGTGGGCCTAATAGCCCATGGCCAAACCACTTTGCATCCAAGCGCTCTACTGCGATATTCCAAGGCTATCCTCATGCTCCAGAGCACATCCTGATCTGCCAGCGCTCCAGGCAGGGAGCAGGACCAGGGTACCAGGGCTTCTCCCACTCTGCTCTGGCACTCCAGCTGTGGAGTAGGAGGGCTGAAGGGCTTACTCTGATATCCTGCTTCCTTTATCCCCTGCATCACAGCCTACTAACCTGAAGTTGTGGGCCACCCAAGTGGACTTCTCTGGACACATCACTGAGGTACATTAAAAATTCTGTCTACAGCTAGGCACTCAGATACCACAGAACAGGATACACAGCTTACCACACTTAAAACAAAATGAAACAAAACAAAAACCAAAGCCTTCTTTATCAAGAAAGGACACCCCTCCAGAACAGAAGATTGCATCATAGAATGAAACACTCAAATATCCCAAAAGAACTTGCTTCAGTACAGGAAAAGAATAACCTGTGACCACACCCCTTAATTGTCTCCTACCACCTCTCTCTGGAACTCATTTTGGGTACTATTAAACTATTCAAGCCCATACTTGATGCGTATCTTATCCTGAAATAGATCTTTTTGACTCTGCTCCTCTGGCCTTCAAACACTCCCCAAACTTTGCCAACCTCATCATTAGAAACAAACCCCTACAGAGCACTCAAGGCAGCACCAGACCTTGACATAACCGCGTATAAACAGTGCAGATGTAATTGTACTGTGCCAGTGATCAATACGCCCCACATCACACCTTTTGAGATCTATGGGTCCTACACATGCCTATCACAACATGTAGGGTGAGTCTACACTAGCCGACTACTTCGAAATAGTCGGCACAATGCCAAAATAGCACGCATCGCATCTACACACACTGTGCACTATTTCAACATTGAAATCGATGTTAGGCAGTGAGACGTCAAAATCGCTATTCCCATCCAAAGATGGGAATAGTGCCCTTCTTTGATGTTCAATGTCAAAGTAGGGTGTGTGTAGACGATACGCGTCTCACTACTTTGAAATAGTGGGGTCTTCCATGGCGGCAATCAGCTGAGGGGTTGAGACACTCTGTCCAGCCCCTGTGGGGCTCTATGGTCCAGTGTGCAGCAGCCCTTAAAGCACCACGGACCCGGATTTCCTGTGCCAGGAAGCTGAGAGAGTGCAGGCAGGAGCACATGCACATGCTAGCTCTGCACCCCCTCCAGAGGCCCCGAACCACCACCCACCACCCATGGCAGCCAGCCAGACCCCAGAGCACCGCCAGGACTCCCCCCTCGAGGTGACCTGGGCAACCCCGGCAGCCAAATAGGGGGCCAAAAAGTGATGGGACCCCTGCTGGTTGGAGGCCAAGCTCTGAGACCTGCTGGGGCTCTGGGGTGAGGAGGAGGTGCTCCATGTGATGGGGAGCAAGTGGTGGAACTGGGAAGTGTTAGTCAGACTGACTGAGGGCCTAGCCACCCGGGGTCACCCTGCCCCCACTCTGGATCATGTCTGGAGCAAGGTGAAGGAGTTGCAGCAGGAAGACGCCCAGGCCTGGGACTCGGCCAGCTGGACTGGGGCTGCCCCCACCACTTGCCCCTATTACAGGGAGCTCAGGGTCATCCTGGGCCCCCAGAACACCTCCTCTCCCCCGGCCACCCTTGACAGCACAGCTGACGAGCCCCAGCAGGCCTCGGAGCTGGAGTCCGGCCCAAAGGCCAGCCCCACACTCTGGGGCCCACCCGAGGAGCCACCCCTTGGGACGGTGGAGAAGGGGTCCAGCAGTGAGGAGTGGGAGCTCCTCATTGACTTCCCCTCCTGGAGCATCAGCCGGGCATCTGCCCACTGGGGTTCCCCCAACCGTGGCAGTGGATGGTCAGGTACGTACCCCACAGGGCACCCTCCCCTGGGCCACGGGGCGGGGGCACCAGACATGACCAGGAGCCCCACACTCCCCCAGCGGACCCCAACCAGCAACTGCCCAGCCACAGTATGGTCCCAGGATGGCACCATGGCCATCAGCAGCTGTCAGCACCCACGGGCAGCACTATGCCCTAACTCTGGGGAAGGGGGGGGGACCATGCAATGGAGACACCCAACTGGGATACCACACCCACCGATGGTGATGGAGACCCGGCACCCAAGCGGGGGCAGGGGGAACGGGCCACGGTCTGGGGCACAGTACTAACAACCTTCCACTCTCTCTCTCCCTCTCTGCAGCTGCACCATCCAAGGCCCCAGGCAGACGGGCACCCTCAGTGGTCCCCAAGAGCCCACCGTAGCTCAGCCACCACCAGCACCCGGGGACACCTCCAAGGCCAGTGGGACTGGCATACCACCGCTGGAACCAGGGGATGGCCCCCATGGACCCCCAGCTCCTTGTGACTCTCTGGAGGCAGGCGGAGGTGACCGAGGAGAGACTCTACTTCAACTAGGAGGAATCCCCCTGGTCTTGGGCGGCATGGCAGGAGCTCATGGGCATATTTCAGGATATAGCTGGGTCAATCTGGGATGCTGTCACATGGCTCCCACTCCCTGCTGCCCCCCTGCCGCCCTCCCACCCAATGCCCCCCCCCGCCTCCCACCTGCCTCGCCCCCTGCCTTGCCACCTGCTACGCTGCCTGCCTCGATGTCTGACACCCCACCTGCTGCACTGCCTGCCGTGCTGCCTGCCAGTCCCCCAGGACTGGACCCCACTGGGGCTGAGGACCGGCAGTGGAGGCATCCTGGCCCTATCTGCCAGTCCTCCCAGCACCCAGCCAGCCATGCTGGGGACAGTGGAAAAGGGGAAGGGTACGACCCCCACCCTCCAGGGGTTGTGCCCCTCTACACTCACCCCAGATTGATGGGCCGACGGCCAAGCCATCCGCTGGTTCCCCATTTGTATATAGTTGTCCCCCTTGTGTATAATTGCTTCCCTTGTATATAGTTGTCCTTCTTTGTACATTGGTTGCAGTTTTTGTTGTGAACATAACACAGTTACCAGTTTTCAATAATCCACAGTTTTATTTTCCAAAGAAACTGAGACGTGTGCTTGTTGGGGGGATGGTGTTTGGGTGGTGGGGGCAGAGTGCAGGCAGTGCGGGCGGTGTGTGGGGATGCCCTCCGGGGAAGGCCAGGGAGGTGTTCAGGGGTCTCCCTGATCAAAAGAGGCCAGCAGGGCCTTGCAGACACTTACCCCCTCGCGGGGGGCCCAGAGACTGGGTCCAGTGGCCAGCTGGGAGAAGCCCGTGCCGGCGATGACTGCCCACCCCTGGATGAAGGTCTCCCCCTTGCTCTCCACAATGTTGTGGAGCATGCAGCATGCACCCCTAACCTAGGGGATGTTCTGGAGGCTGACATCCAGGTGGGCAAGGAGGCACTGCCAGCAGCTTTTCAGGTGGCAGAAGGTCCTCTCCACCAACTGTCGGGTATGGTTCAGTCGGGTGTTGCACTGCTCCTGGCTGGTGGTGAGGTGGCCAGTGTATGGGTGCATGAGCCAGGGCTGGAGGGGGTAGGCTGCATCCACCACGAGGCAGAGAGGCACGGTTGTGTCCCCCAGAGGGATCTCCCTCTGGGGGATGTAGGTCTCCACCTCCATCTGGCAGCATAGGACTCACACCCAGCCCCCTTCCTCCATAGCACACCTCCCTCCCCAGCCCCACACCCAACCCCCTCCCCGGCCCCTTCACCCCCCAGTAGGTGCGTGCCCAGGCCTCCTTGCCTCGATGACAACGGCCCAGACAGTGGCCTTTCTCACTCCAAACTGGTGTCCCATGGAGCGGTTGCTGTCTGGAGTGGCCAGCTTCCAGACAGCTATTGTGACCCTCTACTTGATGGGGAGGACACGCCTCATCCATGTGTCCTGGTGCCTCAGTGCAGGGGTGAGCCCCTGGCAGAGCTCTAGGAAGGTCTGCTGGTGCATGCAGAAGTTCCATGGCCACTGATCCTTGTCCCACTCCCCTGTGACCAGCTGCTACCACTACTCAGAGCTGGTGGGGTAGCTCCAGAGTTGGCGGAGCACCCAGTGGGGGAGGAACAGGGGAGCCCAGTGGTTGGGGCATCCCCATCTGACCTTTGGGAGGGCCCCCCTGCCTGGAGTGGCTGGGCGGCCTCCCATGCAGCACCTAGCAGGGCGCTTGCTCCCTGGGTGACAACCTGGAAGGCTTCCAGGTGCTGTTGCTGCTGCTGCTGGGGGTCCATAGCTGCTGTGTGCCAGTCTGAGAGAGTGTGGCTAGCACTCTGCAGACCTCGTGCTGTGTAGGCTGGGTGTGTCTGGGAGGGGCTCTTAAAGGAACGGCTTGCTGTTGCCCTGGAAGGGCTAGTCCAGCCTGTGACCCCGTCTGAGGGCTTCCCTGGTCCCTTTTTTTGAGGAGGAGCATTTGTGTGCGTGGACGCTCCCTGTTTTCTTCCTTTCAACGTTCCCCGTCACTAGTTCAACATTGAACTTCGACAGCAGCAGCCCCAGAGGATGTGTGGATGATACACGTCAAAGTAGCCTATTTCGATGTTGCTACTTTGCAATAGGCGACTTCGACATAGTGTCCTAGTGTAGACATAGCCATGATGTATCTTATCCAGTGCATCAAATGTCTCAGTAATAACTATTCTAGTGAAACCAAATGATCATTATGTTCTTGAATAAATTCATACAAAAAACGCTAAGAAAGAACACCTCATCACCCATTTCACAAAATGATCATTCCGTATTTAACCCCTCAGTCCTCATTCTCCAACAACGAGACACAAGACCTGTCAGAGAAGAGCCTGAGAGCTTAAAAAATCATTTAGTTGTGTTAGAACTTGAAAATCCTGGGCTTACTACAATTATTGGGTCTGTCCCACGAAAGCTCATCACCTAATAAATTATTTTGTTAGTCTTTAAAGTGGTACTTGACTGCTTTTTTGTTTTGATAGTATATAGAGTAGTATGTCTCCCTCTCTGTTAAAATTATTGTATTTATGTCTTTAAAAACCTTAGCTTCTTTTAAGCTTCTTGAAGCTATGTCCTCTGGGATGGGCCACTGTCTGATGATTATCTATTACAGGGCTGGTCAACCCATGGCTGTCGATTCTCATGCAACTCTCTGAGCAACCAAATGTGGGTCCTGCTTGCAGCCATGTGTCAGTAGTGCTTACTGCCATGCTGTGCATGTACCGTGCCCCGCCCCACCCTGCTGCTTGGATGGAAAAGTTTGTGGCTGCAGTAGCAGCAGTAGTGGCTCTGGTGAGTCACTGGCATTTGATTAGAGCAGGGGGAGAGGGGAGGCTAGGGTTGCCAGGCTCTGGGGAGATGTGGGGGATTGGGCTAGAGTCAGGGGAGCTGGGTGTGCCTGGCTCTGGGAGGAGTGGGAGAGCACTGAGCCAAGTATCTATCTATTGAGAGACAGATAGTATAATAGTGCGTGTGTATACACACACACACACTATATATATATATATATATGTTAGGAATAAGGGGATTTCAAAGTTGCCAGGCTGCCGGCATTCAAAAAGGAGCCCTCCTTTCAAAAAGGAGCCCCGTCTGGTTGAGCCGCGCATCAGCAAGCTGCATCAATTTTGAAGAGCTGTGGCTGCCGACATTGTAATGAGGTGCTCAATATGTATTTCAGTGCTTTATTAGTAAACTTCAAAACGGCCATTTACATGGCCATTTCGAAGTTTTGGGCTAGTGTAGACACAGCCATTGAGAAATCCAATGAAATTTGTTTCCTTTGCCTTTATTTGTAAAATAACTAAGAAAGTTGTCACCACACAGAAAGTGAAATAATTGTCTAAGTCATACAAATTAGCTGGAGGTCTAAACAGATATATTGCATGTTATCTGACCATTACCACCTTCCGAGATAGATCTAATGAGTACAATATTACCTTATTTATACTATGAATTTATTCAAGACACTGTTCAAATTACAGTGTTATTGCATCTTATAGCCCAAAACCTGCATTAATGTTATTGCTTTTCCTCTAAAATTACCATATAAGACCACTCAAGCAAATGCATACAATCAGCAGCTTTCTCCCATTTCCTCTCACAATCCAACTCACTTGGGGGAACATGGATTGCCTGAACACAAGAGATCCTGGTTTTTGTCTGACAAGAAAATGTACTTCCTCTATGTCACAGACGGGTAGCTATGTCTTCTGTGTAAGGTGACAGAATAACACTTTCTACTACACAGGCAGGATGGGAGGGCTAATGTTTAATGTTCCAAAGATAACCATTCTAATTACAGTTCTTATTATCTGAATTGTTGACTGCTAACCTCAGTAATCTGGGATTCAAGTAGGCAAATGTTAGGCCTAGTTTCCCAGTAAAAATGGCAAATGGTTGCAAATAATAGACCCAGTTCAGACCAGCATAGAATTTCCATACATTATTGCAAGTCCTGTTACATAGAACAGTTGCCAGATTCGGCACAGTAGGAATTAGTTTGACCATCAGCATTTCCATGTGATATAGTTCTCTTGTAACACTGACAAATATATAACTAGATAGGAGTGAGGTTCTACTGCACTGTTTGATGGGGCTGTACAACATGTAAAGTGAGTGGCTGCTGGAAGCCATTTTTCTCCTGTTAAAAAGTAAAATGGGAAAGAAGCCAAACAGAGTCATAAAAAGACTGGTCCATAGCCACAACAAACTAGGCTGCTGCATGACTGATCTTTACGGATCACAAGATGTTCAGTAGGTGACCTGACTGTGTTATTTAGTGGTACTATTGTGTTAGTAGCAGAAGGCAGATTCTTGTTCTTCCAGTTTTATTCAGTTTACTGATGACTAGATTGATGAGGCTGAATTTTTGCCCTAATTTTCAACAAATCTCCTCCTTATATTCTGACTTGTTTGAGAAATTCAGCTTGATGATTATTGTGTTGACTGATGATATTAATATGCAGTGAAAATATGCCGTACAATTAGTAGGAATGTACACTGGTCAGAAAGCATTTATTTATCCAAATGAAGCAATGATAATATCTACTGTGCTGTAGACACCAAGTTTATGGCTGTTGTCTTAAATCTGATTTAGTAAAATATTTTCAATTATAACTGAGATTAATAGCTAACCCCCTCTATGAACAAATTCCTGTGTTTTACCACTATACATGTAAGAAAGGAGAAATGTTTTATTCTAAATTTTGATTACTGGTATGAGAATAACCTCTTGTTACTTAGTGACCTGAAGCAATGAAAATATATACAAATAACAGATGCAATTATGAGTCAATTGCGAATCTCCCACTGTATTCAGTGAGGTCAGGATTTTATCCCACTTGTACGCACACAGTACATATAGAGCTATGAAGTCATATCTGTGCCATATTTCACTTCTGTTCATGGAATTAAAAACAGATACACTTAAAAAGTGTTGGGCAATGTTAGAAATAGTTCTTCAATTCTTCAATCTTATGCACTGTAGTCTTAGGCACTATGTATATCAAGGGTCAGCACGAGTGGCACGTGAACCAATTTTCATCACTACATGATGCGGTAGCTCAGCTCTGCCCCTCCTCCCCCATGCAACTGGGAGCTTGTTCAAGTCCATGCCACTTTAGGATTAACAAAGGACCAGCTAATGCTACTAACCCCCACCTAAACATTAAAGCTCTGCATCTTAATTTATGTATTAATGGAACCGTTGTAAGTAGGACTATTAGTGACCTTAAAAAGTATTCCCAGCACTCAGACTGTACGTAGAGGTCAAAAGGTCAAATTTGAGTGCTGCGCCACTATAAGGTATTAAACTGTAGTTGTGTAGGGATTTCTCTTTTATCTTCTTGAACATTGTTTACCAGACTTTTCCATATATATATATATATATATATATAAAACTAGTTTCTAATAACAGAAGTATATAAGGTACCCAACCCCCACTGAATTGAATGGAAAGATTCCCAGTCACTTCAATGGCAATGCTTTACACTCATCTATATTCACTTATGATCAGCCTTTTATTATTTCTCCCCTAATGTATTATATATTTACAAAGCTACATGATTTGTTTATTAATTGGAAGGAGTGGACCTAAACTTTGCCTAAATTACCCTGGTTGATAAAGGTCTCAACTCTGAATAACATTTTGTTTGGGGCTTCAATTCAGCTGGTACCAGCCACAACACATCTCTGGTGAAATAGTTGAAAACCCATGTGATCCCAAATGCACACCACAGAGTAGACCTGTGAAGCTCAATGTCTGCCATGGGACCAAAGCCTCAAACTCTGCTGTATGCTACATGGGCAGAGCCTCAAGCTCTGGTTTAGCCTGAAGGGCTGAAGCTCTAAACCCTGGTGCTTAGGATCTTATACAAGGGTATCACCTCAGTATATGCCATCCTTTTCACTGCAAACACTCTCTACACAATGCTGTTTTATTATACAATTCACTGTCTTGTGTTTCTTTTTAATGCAGGGAGCTGGAGGTGATGACCTCTTGCAGTCGCTTCCCCTTCTAGCATTCTATGATTCTATGTGAGTGGCTTTCAATATCATGTCAGTTAAATTCTGCAAAATCTTTTCTTTGGTAAGTTTTTGTTTTACATAATTAGAATTCTAGCTGTTCCTATTAGACTTTGTCATGACTGATTCCCCACCCTGGCACTTGGAGTGAGGGTAATGGGGGCTGGCTAGTCAAATAAAACACTTCTGCAGGTCCCAGAGATAGAAAAAATTCCTGATTTCACTTTTTCCTGAAATCAGTCACTAGCTGGGACCACCAAGTGTACAAAATCCCCCTTTTCCAGGAAAGAAGTCACTTGGAATCTCTTCCATGAGGGCAAAATCCCCAACCTTCTTTTCCCAAGAGCTATGTCTACATTAGAGATTTTTGTTGACAAAACTGGTGTCCGCACTAAAAATGCATTCTGTTGACAGTAAATGGCAGAATGCAACACTTTTGTTGTCAGCCTTTTGCCTCTCCCCTCCGTCGATAGAATCTGTCAGCAGAAAACAACAGGGGGACCTTCTGTCAACAGATAAATCCTCCATGGTGCCAGCCAGCTGTCCTGGGGCAATGCCCTGTGCACTGCAATCACAGTTCTATGCTCCCTGCCTCCAGCCATTCTTAAAGGTGCAGAGAGCCTGAGAAATACCATGGCAGGAGTCTGAGATCATGGAAACGGCCCAGCAGCATGCTGTCTGTCCTCACACCCTCACAGCCACTCCCTACATGCAATCCCATGCAGATGGCTGCAAACTAGCTGCCCCACAAACCCCAGGACACTCCTGGGAGCTACAGAAGGGATCACAGGAGCCTTCCTGGAGCACCAAACAACAGGCCCTGTTGTGCACTGGGACCAAGGTAAATTTGCTCCTGAGCCTCTGGGCTAAGGCAGAGATCCTGCTAGACCCCGCACCAAGAGGCTAAATGCTTCAGCTTTCAGCCTGCTGGCCACTGCCCTTGTGGATTGGGGCCACCCCACCTGGATGGTGGAGTAAGTCCAGGCAAAGGTGAAGGAGCTCTGGCAGGGGTACACCAGGGGCCAGGACACACTCTGGACGTCAGGGGTAGGATTGGCCACCTGCCCTTGGTTGGATGAGCTGCACTGCGAAGAAGGGTTGTTTTGAAGATGGGGTTTACTTTCGCAAGAGCTGTGTCTATGCTGCTTTTTTTTTTCCTTTTGAAAGAAGCTCTTTCAAAAGGAGAATATGCAAATGAGGCATGAGATATAAATCTTCATCTCATTTGCATTTTTGATTTCCTTCATTTGCATGCCTCTCTCAAAAGAGGAATGTAAGTGTAGACACAGCATATGTGACTATCTCAACTTTTTCCTTCTCACAAATTCTGATGGGCCCAGAGAATCCGTTCTGGAAGAGTTTATTTCTTCTCTACATTCCTGTAAAAATCCTTCTTCTTTTGCTGTCTCTGTTTTGTAGCAACGGAGAGATGTTACCACAATGCAGTTTCAGGTTTGAATTTTTCTGCTAGCTCCTAGTGGCTCTTTGCTATCTTCCCCCAAGCCCCTATACTCACAGGCAACTCACCTTAATCTTTTCCTGGCTCTTCGGACTAGTTTAAGCTTTCCTTTGCAGCTCCCATTCATAGCAGACAGTCACAGATATGAATGTTTTAAAAGCTAGTAAGGCTATTTTGATACTTGACTGAGGATATGTTTACACATGTTCTGCATATCTGCCCTGAGTTTCTACATCTGCTAGGCTGGATATAGGCATAACACTGTGCACACATGTAGCCTCCCACTCCACACTTCTGCTTTTGTTACCTGAAGTTAGTGCTGCCTTTTGGGGGGTAGTATCCCAGGTTTCTGTGCATCACAAGGAGACACCATAGGACCCATCGTGCTGTGTGTTGATGGTATTGTCTCTTACTTTTGTCCAGTTGCCAATGGCAGTTCCTGCTCATCTTTCTCTTTGGCAAAATTGGATGGAAGACCTAGAGAAAATGGATAATGATCTAGTTTTGCTCCTGGTCCTTATTGTGAACAAACCTTTATGCACTGTGGTGCACCGTGGTAGGGGATCAGAAAGATGCAGGATGGAATCTGGGAAGAGTTGTCCAAAACATTGATGACAGCTGTCTGAGAGGGTGAATTACAATCGTTCTGGTCCCGTGGAACAGGTACGGTGAATGCTGGAACAGATATAGTATGCCCACAGGTGGACCATCACTTCTGATGCAAGAGAACTAGCAGACTGTGGTAGGATCATATAATTTTGGAAATCTGGGGTGACCGGCAGTAGCTTCAGAACTTCTGAATGAGGACACGGGCTTCCATGGACCTGCATGGAAAGTGAGCACCAGATTTCCAGCACCAAAACTAACAGTTCAGACAAGCCATATCAGTGTGGCGGGTGGGGGGTGGGGAGGGGGGGATGGCTATCACCCTGTGAAAACTGGCAAGATCAGATAGCTATTAGTCAGTTGCAAACCACTTTGGGATTTTGAAGGCCATTGTCGGGATCATGGTTATGCAGGTGGGTGAAGCAAGTGAAATTTTGATATACCCACAGTGGACGGAATAAGCAAAATTCCAGAAATAATAATTTCAGAGGACAGGAATTCCAAACCATGCAGGGGACAACTATGGAATGTATATGCCATTACACTGCTAACCAACAATGTTTAATGAGTATATGAACCAAAAGAAAAAAAAAGATATATTTACTTGTCCTTCCGTGCTCAGTGGACCACAGAGGCAGATTGATGAAGAAGGGGAAGCATAGAAAAGGGACATGATGTCAGGCTGCTGATAAGAACAGGATTGTCTATGGATAAGGGATTAATGTACTTCATGCCTCCAAAACCGTAGTGTCATCTTCTATGCATCTCTGGCAACAGTTATGTTGGGAGAACCCCTCACAGACTCCTAACTTGGCTCATGAAACTGTACCACAGCAGAAGTGACCCCAAAGCTATAAACTACATAGTTGCAAAATGGTCATGGAATGCCTTTGGTAATCTGAACTCTCCCTGGAGATGCTTATACAATGATCTGGATACTGCAGTAGCCTGTGTAATTCTCGTAATCACCACCTGCAGGAAAAGATCTGGATTGGGCACAGGACAAGTCTGGTTTAAAAAGTTTGCTTGGCTAGTCACATCCCATCCACCTGCACAGCGGTTCTGCTGCCCAGCACACAAGGGATAGCAACATGCAGTATGTTTACCCATACTGGAATGGCAAGGAGACAGAGAGAAACATCTGCCTTTGCCGAGGGACATCTTCACCTCCTGTACAGCTGCTGGAACATTGCACATGACAGAACATGGGCAGATATTTTTGGAATTACATAGCTTTTTGAAGGTTTTAGTCTTCTGTAGCCAGTGGTCATTAGCCATTTGTTCCTGTGTCTATTCAATCATTATAGGTAATTATAGAAGGGCACTATAGCTGTACAACCATTGGGTTAACACCTTAGGGGTTGGTTTGTGCTTTGCAGGATGGCAGTTGAGTAATGATGCAACCATTATGTGGTGCTTTTTTCTTGATTGTCGTCCCTTGTTTACCAACCTCTATTATCAGTACCATTTAATCTCTCTTAACAATGTTATGAACATCATAAGATATTGTCAGTTAATGCCAGAGGCTGTGTTACCATTTTACAATTTTGTCCATAGAAGCTGGCGATTTTCAAGATGAGGCTTTTTAGCTCTATGGAGAAGATCTGTCAATCTATGCCCTGTTCACCTCTCAGAATATTGGTGGATGGAAGAGTTTGATCAGCTATAGAGGTGGACCAAGCATATTTGCACTGCTGTTGAACTTCATGATGCAGCTGGAGTTTCTACCACACCAGAAGTTTGATAAAGTATAGTTACAGGACTGAAAGGAAAATCAAATGAAAATTAACTATATTCTCAACTAGCAGATGGAGTTTCTGTGGAAAGGGAGCAGTGAACCAAGAATACCAGGCATTCCTGTCACCTGGTATCATCTGGTACCCACTTAACAATCACATATTTGTAGACTGGAGACAGTCTTAAAAGGTATTATCAAGGGCTATCTATAACTACTATCTAGACTATCACTAACAGGAATTTGTCAAACCTGTTTTTGAATATATCCAGTGATGGAGGTTCCACAACTTCCACAGACAATTTATTGCAGTGCTTAACTATCCTGACAGTTAGGAAGTTTTTTTTTCCCTAGGTTATATCTACACTGCAGCATTATTTCAGAATAAGCTATTTAAGAAGGGTACGTCTACAGTAGCAAGTACATTCGAAATTCAGGTCGGAAGACCGAGCTCTTTCGAAAGAACCCGTGGAGCGTCTACACACGCACAGTGCTCTTTCGATATTAACTTTGAAAAAACGCCGCTGTTCTTTTGAAGTTGGTCCTCCGGTCCTGGGACGGGAAGAGCTCCCTCCTTCAAAAGATGTTTTTGACAGAGAGCAAGTGTAGATGCTCCGCAGCCTGCTCTTTCGAAAGAGAGAGTCCTCCATGGCTGCAATCAGCTGGCAGGCAGTGGTGCCACTCACAGCACAAGCGGAGCTCTATGGCTCCAGCGTCTGGCCGCGCTTAAGGACACAGGTTCCCACAAAGCCTCGGGCAGGAAGCTGAGAGCATGCAGGCAGCAGGGAGCCCATGCCGCTCTCCAGCCCCTGTGATGGCCAGCCAGTGCCTCACGCAATCTGTACCCATGGCCAATCACCTGGATCCCCACTTACCCCAAGGACTCTCCAAGAACAGTGGGGAGTTGTCCCAGGAGGTGAGCCAGGCCCTGAAGTGCCAGGCCCCCTCCTGGACAGAAGCTGAGCTCCAGGATCTCCTCTCCCTATGGGAGGATGAGGAGGTCCTCTAACAAATGGGGGTGTGTCTCTGTAATGCCGTGGACTTTGAGTGGCTAGTGAAGGAGCTGATCGGCCAAGGCCATCCCACCCGCACCCCAGACCAAGTACGGTCAAACGTGAAAGAACTGCATCAGGGGTATTGCAGGGGCTGGGATGCAGCCGGGTGGTCGGGGCAGTGCCCACAAGCTGCCCCCTATTACAAGGAGCTCCACCTCCTCCTGGGGCCGAAGGAGGCCAGACTGCTTGCCACTGTGCTTGACACGGCCGTGCCAGAAACCGAGATGGAGATGGCGACGGAGGCAGAGGAGCATCCTGGGCTGTCACCAGTACTAGGTACCCATGGACAGTATGGCAACCTGACCCCACCAGCAATGATGAGGGCTCAAGCGAGGGACCCATCTTCATTGACATCCCATCCGGGCCGTCCAGCCAGGCCCCTTCTTCCCAAGCCTCACCCGACCTCCCGGAAGGACCCATAGGTAGATGGGATGCACACCACCACCCCACCCCCAGTGCCAAAGGAGGGAGTGTTGGGACCTGCCTGGGTTGGCTGCAGGTGTCCCACATGGCCACCAGCCCTGGGACCCTGGACAGCTATGCTCCCCAGGCCTGCGGGGACAATGCGCAGCACTCAGCACCACACCGATGGGACCGTACCATGGGCCAGCCAGCCATGGAGGGGCTGGTGGGGCAGCAGGGGGAGCCCGATCCCTCAGCACCCGTGTGGGGCACCCAGGGACATGGTCACTGCAGGGACCCCAGTCGGTGGGTGGGGATATGGGGACGTGCACCTGGGACTAATGGCCCATTCCCCACTCCCCTTCTGTCTTGACAGCTCCTGTGGCCAGCAGCCAGACCAGCCCCATGACCGAGGGTGAGGGGGAGCAGCCCGGATCCTGAACATGGAGCCACTGACAGGCCATCTGCTGGCACCACCAGAGCAGGATGGAGAAAGCAGGGGACGCTGCCCAAACCACAGCACTGCGCGACCTTACTGGCATGCTGCGGGAGTGGCTTGCCATGGAGTGGCTGGCCTGGGACTGGATTGCGGTTAACATGGACACCGTGACCTGGGCCGTGGTGGGCTGCCTAGACGCAGCTGCTGCCCCATCACAAGCCACTCCTGCACCTGTCCTCCCCGCCACCACCCACCATCTCCCATTGCCCTGTCACCCAGTTGCCCTTCCACCTCTCCAGTCCCCCAGTCAGGATCCCCTCCTCCGACCTCCCCCACCCCCCCAGTCCCCCGGTTAGCCCCCTCACCAACAACTTCCCTTGCCTCCCTGGTCTCCTCTCCCACCCCACTCCCTGCAGTGAACCTCCCCAACAAGCCCGAACTCTTTGCCCTGGTCCCAACCCACCTGCCCCTGGCCATCCTCATACAGCTGGCCTGTATGTTGTTGGCCAGGGCTGGCCAGGAGGAGACCATCGCCCACATCCTCCAATCCCCCATGCCGACCCCAGGGAGCCTGCAGGGGCCCCACCCCAGCTGGGCCCCTACTTTCCCATGCCACCTTCCCTGACCCAGCCATGATGAAGCAACCAGACATGGGGGGGAAGGGGCAGGCATGGGCGATGGGGGTCCTGGCCCTTGACTCCCATAAATGAATAGGACCTCCCGCCCTTACCCTTGGCCCTCCCAGGGCCCAGAGGGTGACTGCCTGGGGTCAAAGCGCCCTTGTATATAGTTCCCCCCACACCCCTGTTTGCAATTCCCCCTGTATGTAGTTCTCCCTGCCCCCCGTTAGCAACTCGCTCTGTACACAGTTTTCCCCACCCCCAGTCTGCAGTTCCCCCTGTATATAGTTCCCCCCACCCCTCTGTTTGCAATTCCCCTCCCACCCCAGTAGGTAGGCACAGACTGGTTGTAAAGTATTTATTTTGTGATTCCATCTGAGTCCCCTGTGCATGTGTGGGGTTGGTGGGGTGTGTGTACGTGGGGGTGGTAGTGGAGTGTGTGTGCACAGGGGTGGCGGTGGGGAGAGGGGTGTGTGGTGGGGGGGTTGTGTGGGGTGGGGTGGTTACCGTGGTTGCTGCTCAAAAACCTGGTGCAGGGCCTCCTATACCTGCACCCCATCCTGCCGGGCCTGGCAGCATGGGGCAGAAGGGGGCTGCTCATAACCATGCCCCACCTCAATGGCCTACCCCTGCATGAACGGCTCATGCTTCACCTCCATAAGGTTGTGCAGGGTGCAGCAGGCCCCAGCCACTTCCAGAAAGCTGGGGAGACCCACCTCCAGTCTGGTGAGGAGGCATCTAAAGCGCCCTTCCAAGTGGCCAAATGCCTGCTTCACTGTGTTGTGGGCATGGTTAAGCCACTCATTAAAAAAGTCCTGGCTAGGCTGTGTGTGTCCTGTGTATGGCCTCATGAATCAGCCTGCAGGGAGTAGGCCACATCTGCCATGATGCAGGGAGACATTGTGGTATTCCCAATGGGGAGCTCCTGCAGGGGGATGAAGTTCCCCTCAGTCATGCAGTGGCCCAGCTCCAAATTCCAGAACACCCTGGTGTCATGGCCGCTACCAGACCAGCCCACACAGATGTCCTGGAACTGACCTCTGGCATCAACAAGTGCCTGCAGGACCACAGAATGGTAGCCCTGGAGGTTTATGTAGGCCCCGCTGCTGTGCTCTGGGGCCCAGATGGATATGTGTATGCCATCCAGGGCCCTGAAGCAGTTTGGGAAGCCCCAACTCCTTGAAGCCCTGGATGGCATTGTCCAGGTCCACAACGCGGACAAGCTGCTGCAGGAGGACCCTGTTGATAGCCCAGATGACCTGCAGGGAGTGAGAGGAGGATACATTCATAAGTGTGGGGTGGGGTGTAGTGTGCCTGCCCATCTCTGTCCCCTGCAGGGCTGGCTTCCCTGGGGCCCCCATCCCCATCCCTGTCATGTCCCGGTGGGGGCTGCCCCATGGTCCTCGATGGTGCCACATGCCAGGGTGCCCCCTATCCCCTGGCCCCTGCATATGGTGGGGGTGTGATGCAGGCATGGCTTACCTCATTGAAGACAGACCCAACAGTGGCCCTGACCACCCCAACTTGTGGCTGACAGATCGGTGACTGTCTGGGGTGGCCAGCTTCCAGAGGGTGATGTCCACCCTCTTCTGGAGTGGGAGAGCCGGCCTCATGCAGGTGTCATGGTGCTGGAGGGCTGGGGCAAGCCAGTGGCACAGCTCCAAGAAAGTCCTGTTGGTCATCTGGAAGTTCTGTAGCCACCGGTCATTGCCCCAGTCCTCCAGCACCAGCCTGACCCACCAGTTACTTCTGGTGGGGAAGCTCCACTGGTGGTGGATGACCCGGGGGACGAGGTGGGGATGTCGTGCCCTCAGGATGACTTCCAGGAGGGTGGCTAGTAGGCTGACCACCCGTAGCCATTGGTGCATGGTGGCCAGGACCAAGGCTAGTGTGCTGACCATGGCCTCAAGGGGGATGGGGGGCTGCTCGCATTCCATGGGGCTCCAGGGTGCCTCTGCTACTCTCCTTGTTCTGTGAACCTGGGGACAGGTAGCTGGCTCTTAGCACATGCGGGCCGAGGCTTGGGCTGAGGGGCCCTTTAAAAGGATGGCAGGCGGTGGCCCCAAAAATGCTCATCCACCATGCGACCCTGCCCTCTACGCTTTCTGCTCCCGTGCTTCCAAAAGGGTGCCCTGCATAGTGTGGACGCCCTCTTTCAAAAGTGCACGTGGGACCTTTTGAAGGGGAGGGTTGCACCTTTGATCCCCGTTTGCCTGTGTGGATGCTACCTTTCAAAAGGGTGGCCTTCGACGTTCTGTTTCGAAAGCCATCCTTTGGAAAGGGGGCTGTAGCGTAGACGCAGCCAAAGAGGTTTTCCGAAAGAGCTTATTTTGAAGTAGTGTGTTTACACAAAAAATGTGTATCAAAATACCAGTCAGAAATTGCAAAATAGAGTGTCCATTCACAGTAGAGCATATTTTGGATTAGTGCCCCCAGAAACACTGTAGCTTATTTTGAAATAACTCCTATTCCTGTCTATACGGTCCCTATTCTGAAATATCTACTTCAGAATAAGCACTATTCCTATTAGAATGAATCTCATGGAATTCAAAATGAGCCATCCAAATAGCAGATTTGCTGTGTAGATGCTTGCAAAGTTATTTCAGAATAGCAGCTGTTATTACAAAATAACTTTGCTGTGTAGACATACCTCTAATGTCCAAACTAAACCTTCCCTGCTGCAATTTAAACCCATTGCTTCTTGTCCTATCCTCAGAGGCTGGAAAGAACAATTTTCTCCCTTATCCCTGTAACAGCCTTTTACATACTTGTAAATTTTTATCAGTGGTGAAAGGGACAGAGCAAGAAACATATATTCCAATCTGAAGTTTCAGATCAGCAACATAAGCCTCTTTTCTATTCCCAAGAAGAAAAGTCATCTTAGACAAGCAACAATATTTTTTCTACAATTCTCCCATCTCCATCTAAGATATTTCTAAACCAGGCTTCTCCCAGCCTGAGTGGCCCAAGATCATCTCAGCCTGTGTGCTGGCTGAGAAATGCATTGACCCAGGGACACAAGGACTGTTCCTTAATAATCTGTTTTATAGCTTCTGGGAAGTGTGTAATAGCAGTTCATGGGAAATCAATAAAATCATTGATTTATAGTTGTGTCTTACTCAGAGGCCATTTCAGGGTAGACCAGAGTTCGGACTGTGCTTAAGATCAGGAAAATAGCAAGAAGTGGTATTGGTGGAGAAGGTCCCTTGCAACATACTAGACTCAGGTTTTAGTTCTAGCTGTGGCTTGGGGACCTCCTCACACTTGTCAGGAGGTCCTTTTCAACTGGCTCCTCATGAGATGGAAAATGACATGCTCCTAACCCTCTGAGTCTTCCATTGTTTGCCACGGTTCCTGCTGCCTCCAAGCTCTGGCCCTCATTGGTGTTCCATCAGATGATGTGCCTTGCAGGAGTGAGAAGAAAGTCATGTGCCTCATTAGTCTCTGTATTGTATATCCCTTTGACAGCACCCAATCCATCTCAGTTTAGACCTCTGCAATGTACAATAAAACCTGCCAGAGCCACTGCTAAGAGTGTCTTTCATCCTCCAAAATAGGAGGCTCAAGTGCTTGATATATTCCAGGCTCTGGGTCAGAGTCCACTCAGTAGCTATCTGCTCTCACCTCTGTTATGTTTCCCAAAACTAGTGAATATTTCTGCCATCCCAGGTGAAGTCTTTGAGTCTGATTGATCAGCACTTGGATGTGATTGAGAAGCCAGGTGGCTGGTCTTAGAACAAAATCCATGTTCACATGTAGCAAACAAAAGAATTCGGAGGAAAGCTGTTCTGATGGGGTCAGCACAGCCTGCCGCTACCAGTGAAAATGAGAGGACGTGGGCCTTTTGGATTGGGCAAAGGTCAGAAAAGGGTTTTATGCATTATGGGAATGGAGGTGGAAGAGTTTTGAAATCTCTGTCCCTCACTGTCTTACCCCTCCACACTGCACATCAGTGTGGCCGTAGGGCCACGCTGCAACTGAGAGATACAAGCTTTCTTGCCCTGTACTCTTTTTAGACACATACTTCTAGGTTTAAATGCAGACAATAGGGGCATTATGACACAACTGTGCACATGGACACACAAATACATTTGAAAGACTGAGTTTTTCATGATATTTTCTCAAAAAGTTGTAATTTGAAATTTTTCAATCATCTCCAGCAGACAGTTATAGCTGAACAAAAGCAATTTCTCTCTCTCGCTTGGTCTCTTTCCCTGACTCTTTTTATAATGTAAGAGGGAGCACAAAACTCCTGAGAAGAAATACTTATGCAGGGAAACTAGCTGTTTCCACCTACTCCATATCTGTTCTACTCCATATCTCACAAGACATAAAAGAGAGTCTTATTGATTGCTGAAATATTGTTTAATGCTCACAGCATTTCTTACTGGCATCTCAATCAGCAGACATAACAGCAATAAGGAAAAGTGGAAAGTTGAGAATGAAAAGAGAAATTCTTGAGCAATAAAGTAACATATATGTAAGGCAGACGAGTAGGATTACAGTAAATATCTGTCAAGTTTTCCATTCCCACAGCACTGCAACCTAACTGAGTGTAGTACAAGTGAACCACTTGGAAGACATCCTTGAAAGTCTTTAGAAACTGTTGAAGAAATAGGGAGGCTAAAAATACATGAGAACTACTAAGATTAAAAAAAAGAACAGAGATAAACTATGGTAAAAGTAAGAAATACACACATATATGAGTGAGAAACATTAGACAAGAAAAAAAAAATTAATGCCCTTTATTCATCTATTTCTCTTTTAGAGGTACAACAGTAAAACAATTAAATGAGCCAGTCTGAGTGCCCCCCTTTTTTTTTAAAAAAAAGAGTATAATTCCATTCTATTCGCACTTAATGATAAATGGTCAAACCAGTTAATTTAAAATATATATGAATGAATGTGGGGAAAGACCTTTTAGACTAAAATTGCATATGCCAAGGTTCAGCCGGCAGTGCATTCTTATGGCTGACTTCAAAATAACTGATGAATGGGATTTACAATGGCAGCGTTGACAGGACCTTAATTATAATGGCATTAAATGGTTGCTACTATAATTAATTTGTTCAATAAGTATAGAAAATGCAACAACTAGTTATGGGCTACAATTAAGTCTGTTTTGGTACCACCCATCAGACTTTTGATATTGTAATGGAAAGGTTACAAAACTAGGGATGCCAGATTTTTTTCTGGCTTATAACAGCCTTAGACGTAATTGAAAAATCCAACAAAATAGGAAGCATCTGCTTTTCTCTGACAGACAATAATTCCTTTAATATGAAACAAGCCACTAAGTACTGAAAAGTAGACTAGTGGGCTTTCATTCAGCAATGTCACTTTTCTCCAGAGCCTGCTTCCAAATTACTCTGTCACCTCCCATTCACTCTCAGCAAGCCCCCTTAAAAATTACACTTTGAAAGACTAGCCTAAGAAGCTCCCATATGCAAATACTCATTTTTACTTGTAACCAAAGCGGAAATACATCAGTCTTCCTGATGTAAAATGGAAAGGAAAGGGTTAGGTTCCCAGAAATATGGGAGGACCAGTTCATTGGTCATAGTACTGGGGTATCCATCCCATGCAAAGCAGAGAAGGTTACATTGTTTAATTAACCTGATATACTGCACCTAGGGGAAAATCAGGGATTGAAAGCTAATTGAGTATGAAGACCAGTTGGGCAGGGACAGGCTGAAATTATATAAAACCAGAGAACTGGGAGCAGATGAGGGCTAGACAGGAAGTAGTCTATAGTCGTTCACTCAGAGAAGAGAGTTTGGACTGGAAAATCTAGGGGGAGAAGCTAAAGCTGATCAGGAAAAAAAGGAGAACAACAGGGAAATAGCCTAATAGTCTATAGGGAGGCAGACATTAGTTTCTAGATGTCTTGTCCCTGGACTACAGTTTGAAGTAGTGGGTAGGCCTGATTTCATTTAGCAACCCCTGGAAAAGAAACAGCAAGGGACCTGTATGGGTATCTGGAGTGGCAGGATGACAGGTGATCCAGAATTGTGATCTCTCCAGACAAGAAAATGTGGATAGTGCCCTGGCTGGAGGGCCAAGTGACTAAGTGGGGGGCATGCTTACTCCTGGGGAGTAAGAATGGATGCAGCAAGAGGAAATGACGTGGGTGTAGCTGATCTCCTGAGCAGCTAGGAACATGAGCAGTGTGTGAAACCCATTACAGTTATATTCCAGAACTTGCCAGTCATAATTGTTGTTTGCACATGGGACGTACCATTTTCAGATGATTGATGTAATATTCATACTTATTGAGATTCTTGAGTGCCTTCCCATCAGCTAACATAGTAGGAATTCAATAATGCATTATGTTGGCTGAGAAAACATTAGCTGAATATTGCAAATGTATACAATTATTCTATTTCATTTTGTTCTGACAATGAATCATCATTTCTTTTCCATTACCTCTTGTGGGAAGGATACCTGAATGGTTGTAGTCTGAATCTAGAAAGAAACTTCTTTAGGCAATTTTCCTACAAAGCTTACTGAACAAAAAGCTTGGCCATCTGTAAATTTCCAATTATATTTTTTTCGGCATCAAGCACTGAGTCAGTGTGAACACTAAAGTATTTTTCAGCTCATTTTCAATATCAGTAATTCCATTTTTTTCCAACTATTATTGTTTTAGGCCAAATGCTGAATTTTCAATTATTACACTGACTTCCTAGAATAAAATATGTATCATACACCATACAGAAGTCATGTAAATGGAACTCAATGACATAAGAGCATGAAATAACCAGGGCTCTTGCCACCTTAAGGAGAGAATGTAAGGAGTGTCTTTGACTAAGTTTCCTTGCACATCACAATGAGTTAAGTCCTATCTCTTGAGGGGCAAAATTATGCCCTTGATGGAGTTGGACAGTTCTGAAGGGCTCTCAGCTGTCCCAGAGGTCAACATGATACAAATTAATGTATGGATCCTGTAGGATAGTAGGCAGAATATTAAAACCAGACTCTTTATCAAGTGGATCTGAAGCCTTCAGTTTGTTTTACATTGGAGAAGCACTTAGCAACCAATATTATTATTCGTATTTAAGATTTGCACTTCAATACACCATGTTTGGGCCATTATATTAGGCATTTTATAGACATAAAAGTAGGCCTTGTTTGAAAGAATAAAAATAAACATGCTTGTTCAAAAACCATTAAAACCCTCAAATAAGAATATTTTGCTTGCACATTCAAACATGGTAAAAATGCTAGTTTTATGACTGATAGCATAACTGTAATTATGCCTACATGTGCAGCCAAACTGCAACCTCACTTGCAATGCAAGTGAAAAAAGGAAAATGGTCATTTTCAACAGTTTATATCCCAGTAAAACCTCAACAAAATTTCATGGGTCAAAGAAAAGGCATTTCTGGTTTTGAGGTTTTCTCCGTCACGTTGTTGCACATCACAGATGTGTTGGAACGTCCCCCAAAGAGTTGAAAGAATCTTTCCTCATAGGATGCAAGGAAAAATGTAAATATGTACATTTACCACTTTCCAGTCTGATAGAATTTCTTTATTCAAAGATATGGAATCCCAAAGGGAAACTTATGAAGACATCTTAAAACTTTGATACTAGGAAATGGTGTCGTTCCTATTGAAAACAAAGGACACAAAATTGGAAATTCTAGATATCTTTTAAAATTGGCTTTAAAGTTATTCAGAAACAATCTGTTTCATTGCTGCAAGAATGTGACCACAGAGTCAAATGAGCTATGGAAAGAGAATCAGATAGTTTCGGTGACAAATTCAATGGACTTACACAAGATGTAGGCCTGGCCAGAGTATGACTGTAACCAACTGAACAGTCAGAAAGAGCATGAGTTGGCATTTGGATAGGAACTGAAATATATAGTAGCTCTTCCTGCCTCCTAGTCTTGTGTACAGAACACTAGATCTGGCCTTTCTTGCCTTCTGAGATGTCATGTTCCCTGGCATACCCTGTAAGAAAACATAGAAAACATAGGCCATAAAGTTCAGGTTATATTTCAATCCAAAGAAAGATTCTGACAATATGAAAAACATATATAGGAAATAAATCAATTGAACTTGTATTTTCTTTGTCATTCTTCTTTGAACTTTGTAACCCACACATCTACTGGGTCCAGTTCTTTGTCCCATGTAGAGGCACCAAGGCCATTTAGAGAAAAAGAATGATCTTAAAAGCCAGGAGGCTCTCTGCTAAGGCTTCAGAGAGGACTTGAACTGTAGACACTGAAGCATCAAGCTCCAGATGCCCCAGCTCTGAGTCTGTCTGAGTGGTTATACTAGCAAGTATAGATTTTTTTTACAGACAAGTGCCTCCATAGTATTTACGGCATTATTTTCATACAATATTTAGAATATATTACATTATTATTTTTTCAGTATTGTGGTATTGTATGGGGTTCTGTAGCTACATTATTTATCTTCCTTCTGGAAAAGAACACCTGCGTTTGAAAAAAAAAAAAAACCCAACAGAATGGGTGGAGTCTTTAAGAGCACTAAAGTGAATAAGACTGAAGTCACTTGTGTACTCTTGAAAACTTTGCTCAATACATGTAAAAATCACAATAAGTGGTTGAGTGACAGAAGCCGCGAGTCAAACCACTGGCTTTTGTTGATATAAATGCTGCTTGCAAGTTCAGTGAATGCAGGTCCTCAGAAATGCTGGGTCACTCCAAACACTCAGGCTATGTCTAGACTAGAGAGTTTTATCAACAAAATGGTCAATTTGATGACAAGATGTGTCCTGATTCCCAAGGGCATTCTGTTGATAATAAATTGACAGAATGTAGCACTTTTGCTGACGGCTGTACCCAGCTCACCACAAGGAAGAATGCCTCTGTCAACAGAGGTCCGATCACTAAAAACTGGTCTGGATGTTCAGGGGCCCTTGTGTTGACAGAAAGGGCTTCTGGCACACCAGGCAGCTCCGCCTGCTGCTGTGCTTCTGGTTGGCTGTTTTGCTGAAGGAACAGCTGGGCAGTCTGGCTGTTCTCTGTTGACAGATGGGATTGCTCTTTCAATCTGCTTTGGTGGTCTGGCCGCAATCTGTCAACAGTAGTTTTGTTGGAAGATATCATCCAACAAGAAATTCTGCTGACAAATCCCTCTAGTCTAGAAATAGCCTTAGGCTATGTTTACACATCAGCATTATTGCTAAATAAGCTATTCCAGATGAAAGGGTCTTTGTCCACAAAAACTTATGCTCACAAAAACCTGTTAGTCTATAAGGTGCCAGAGGACTTCTTATTGTTATTCCAGAGGAGGTATTCTGGAATAGCTTATTCTGAAATAGTGCATCTACAAAAAATGTATTCTGAAATAGTGCTCAGCTGTTTTGAAATAGAGTGGTCAGACACAATAAAGCCCATTTTGAACTATAGCTTATTTCAAAACAGTCCCTATTCCCCGTGGCTGTGTCTACACTTGCATTCCTCTTTCGAAAGAGGACTACAAATGGGGGATATCGAGAATGCAAATGAGGCACTGATTTACATATCTCATGCTTCATTTATGCTTATATATATCATGCTTCATGCTTCATAATCTTTTTACCAGAAGAGTTCTTTTGAAAGAAAAAAAAAACAGTGTAGATGGTGCTCTTTCGAAAATAAACCCTGTCTTCAAAAGAGCACTCTTTCTTGAAACAAAATAGGGCTGTCACGGCCCCTGGCCACCAGGTCCACTGCGACAGGCTCCACATCTGGGAAGCCCTCTGGGAGGCTTTTGCCCACAGACTGGAGTGACTTCCACCCAGGCACCTGCCCCTCACTATCACCCCTCCCAATAACGGTGGAAATGGGGGTGTTTCAACTATTAAACTTTACTCAAGCAGAGGAGCATTAGAAAAATAAAAACTGTGCATTGAACTATATACACAGGTGAACAGCGGTAAATATATATATTGGGACATTTGGGATGGGGCCGTTCCAACATGCATCTGGGGGTGGAGCTTGGTGGCACTATTCTAGGGAGGATGTGAAGGGCTGTGAACCCCAGTAGCTGTGGAGACCCCTTCTGCCCCAGGAGCAGGGTACCTGTTGGGGCGAGGAGTGGGCTGGGGTCATGGGAAGGTAGGGGTAGCAGTGGTCTCTGGCTTGGCCTCAATGGGAGGGGGCAGGGGGCTGCCTTGGCAAGAGGCATGACCTCAGCAGGGCCTGCCCTGTCCATGAGCCACGCCATGGGAGCCCAAGGGAGTGGCGGGTGAGAGGTCTGCCAGCAGCTGGGCAGCAAGGGCCTCAGGGGCATCAGGGTTGGTGGGTACAGAAGCATCTGGGGAGGTGGGTGCAGGGGCAGCTGGAGTAGAGGGTGCAGGAATGGTTGGGGTGGCTAGTACATGGGTGGCTGGAGGGACAGGTGGTTGGGCTGGCAGCTCAACAAGGGCTCCAAACCCAGTGTGGAGCAATCCCATCACCGCCGCCAATGTGCCCAACATCCAGGCCATGTCAGCCTCATCCAACACCAGGCGCATCTCCTCCAAGGTGTTCTGGTGGTGTACGGTGGCTGTGTATGTGGCAGCCTTGTCCTTCCAGCCATGGCATTAGGCCTTTGGGTGCAGACCCACCAGGACATCCATGGTGGGGCTGGTCTGGCCATCTCAGCACTCATTCCCAGGCTTCAGAGCCCACCAGCCTGGATGGAGCTAGACAGTCCTGTGGGTTTGCTGTGACTCTCCTGGCCCTCAGATGATGCAGCTGTAGGTGATGGGGGGGCGTGACAGGGAAGGAGGTCAGTCCTGCATCCTGGCCCTGGTTGCTGTTCCCCCCGCCACTCATGGGCAGCTGTGCCTGCCTTAACTCAGAGGTTGGGCATGTCCTGGGGATATTCCCTTCATGGTGGATGGCCTCTGTGATTCCTTGGGGATGGTGCTGGCCAAGATGCCCCCCATCCCCCTGGAAACAGGCTAGTAGGCAATGGTGGGGGTGTCGTCTGAGCAAGGTTGAGTCCCTGTTTGAGTGGTGGGTGACTTGGGTAAAGCTTGGCCCTTCCCAGACCCCCCACCACACACACATGCAGCTCCTGGCACTGGCCACAGGGGCAGGAGCTGACTGTCACCTGTGGGCATGCACACCTGCGGGGTGCAATTCAGGGTGGAATGTCTGGGGTCAGGCTGTCGCCTTTGTGCTTCAGGGTGGCATGCTTGCTGCACCAGAGTATGTGACATGCACTCACCAGAGGGTCCCTCAAAGAGTTCAGGGGTTGCTTGGCTTGAGGTAGCACGGCTGGAGGGGGCTGAGGGCACCTTGATGGTCAGAGATCCATCCAAGGGCTTGTGCCTGGATGGGACCGCTGGTGCACTGTCCTGGCTGGTGGATCCAGGCTGGTCCTTGCCCTGACCTGGCTCCCGCTCTGGTGCAGCAGGTGGGCTCTAGAGCTGTGGTGCCCAACGTGCTGTGGGGTGGGGAGCTGCCTCGCAAGTAAGGACCTTCCTCAGCTCCAGGTAGCATGGACAGGTGGCTGGGGCTTGCTCTGACCATGTGTTGACATCCCAGGCCCATGTGTATGCCTGCCTGAGTTCTCTTACTTTGCACTGGACCTGGTCAGTAGTCTGGGCAGTGGCCTCGGACAGGCAAGCTGTTGGCCAGACAGGCAAATGTAGAGGCATTCTGCCGGTGTCCCATTGTGTCCCAGAGGACCTCTTCATGTTGCCAGAGCCCCAGGAGGTCCTGAAGCTCTGGCTCTATCTATGAAGGGTCTCTCCATTTCATGACCTGGGTGGGGTCCTGGAACCCCTCTGAAGACTCCCTGGAGAGCCCCTGGTGGTCACAGGGCTTCTGGGTGTTAGTCATGGTGGCTCCAGGTGCTGCAGGGGTGGCTGGAGGGCATGTGGTGCAGCACATGTGCTCACAGCCTCCAGGCTCTCAGCTTCCTGCCACAGGGTTTCTGGGTCCTTGCATCCGAAGGAGCAGCCAGAGGCAGAGACCATAGATCCCTGATGGGCTTGACAGGGGCATCTCTGCACTGCAACTGGCCAGCACCATGGAGGACTGCTCTTTCAAAAGAGGGGTCATGGAGCACCTACACACACTTTTTTGTGAAAGATTCTTTTGGAAGAAAGCACTTTTCCTGTTCTGGGAGCAGAATAGGGCCTCTGGAACAAATGCCATGTTCTTTCAGAAGAAATTTGAAAGAATGCATCTTGTGTGTGGACACTCCACCTGTTCTTCTGAAAGGGCCCTGCTCGTCCAAAAAGAGCTTGCTTGTGTAAATGCAGCCTTATTGTTTTCGGTGGGATCTGGGGCTGCTCGGCAGTTGCCAAAAACAAAACTCAAAGTTTCTCTACTTCGTATTGTTTCTGCACTTCCCAGCAAGGATGCAAAGAGGGGAAAATTAAAGCTTAGCTTTTGATCTTAGTAACAGAGAGACAGCTGTGCTAGTCTATATACTAACAAAACAAAAAAAAAGCAGTCCAGCAGCACTTTAAAGACTAACAAAATAATTTATTAGGTGATGAGCTTTTGTTGGATAAACCCATTTCTTCAGATCACAGCCATACCAGAACAGACTCAATATTCAAGGTACAGAGAACCAAAAATAGTAATCAAGGTTGACAAACCAGGAAAATATTGTCAAGGTGAGCAAATCAGAGAGTAGAGGGGCAGAAGAGGGGGAGTCAAGAATTAGATAAATCAAAGTATGCAAAACAGTCCCTATAATGAGCTAGAAAATTACTATCCTGGTTCAAATCACGTGTTACTGTGTCAAAATTGAATATAAAGGAGAGTTCAGCAGCCTTTCTTTCCAAACTGTTGTGAAAATTCCTCTTCAGTAAAACGCAGAGTTTCAGGTCATTAACAGAATGGCCCACTCCATAAAGTGTTGGCTGACAGGTTTGTGAATCAAGAGTGTTTTTATGTCTGTTTTATGCCCATTAATTCTTTATCTAAGAGAGTTTGAAGTCTGTCCAACACACAAAGCAGCTGGGCATTGTTGGCACATGATGACATATATGAGGTTAGTTGAGGAACATGAGAATGTGCCCATGATTCTGTGAATAACATGGCTAGGTCCAGTGATGATATCTCCAGAATAGATATGTGGGCAAAGTTGGCAATGGGCCTTGTTGCAAGGAAAAGTTCCAGGACTGGAGTTCCTGCGGTATAGACTGTGGTTGTAGGTGAGAATCCTCATATGGTTGGGAGGTTGTCTGTAGGACAGAACAGGCCTGTCACCTAGGGTCCTCTGGAGTGTGGCATCATGAGTAAGGATAGGTTGTAGGTCTTTAATAATGCGTTGCAGTGGTCTGAGTTGGGGCTGTAGGTAATGACCAGTGATGTTCTGTTCTTGTCTTTTTTGGGCCTATCTTGGAGTAGCTGCTCTCTGGGTATTTGTCTGGCCCTGTTGATTTGTTTTTTTATTTCTTCTGGTGGGTAATTCAGGTTTATGAATATTTGGTAAAGATCTTGTAGTTTTGGTCTCTGTCAGCAGGATCAGAGCAAATGCAGTTGTACCTAAGGGCTTGACTGTAAACAATGAATCTAGTTGTGTGTGTATGTTGGAAGCTAGAAACATGTAGGTAAGTATAGCAATCAGTGGGTTTCTAGTAGAGTGTGGTCCTGATCAGGCCATCCTTGATTTGTACTGTAGTGTCCAGGAAATGCGCCTCTTGTGTGGAGTAGTCAAGGCATAAGATGATGGCAGGGTGCAGATTATTAAAGTCTTTGTGGAATTCTTCTAGAATTTCTATATCATGAGTCCAAATCATAAAGATGTCATCAATGTATCTTAAGTAGAGGAGGGGTTGCAGGGGACAAGAGCTGAAGAATCATTGTTCCAGGTCAACCATAAATATATTAGCATATTGTGGGGCCATGTGGGTGCCCATAGCAGAGCCACTAATCTGGAGTTATAAATTGTCCCCAAATCGGAAATAATTGTGGGTGAGAACAGAGTTACAGAGGTCAGACACCAGATTGCCTGTTGTGACATCAGGGATGGTATTCCTGATTGCTTGTAATCCATCTTCATGTGGAATCTTAGTGTACAGAGCCTCTACATTCATGGTTGCAAGGATGGTGTTGTCAGGACCTTTCCGATGTTTTGTAATTTCCTCAGGAAGTCAGTGGTATCTTGGAGATAGCTGGGAGTGTTAGTGGCATACGGTTTGAGGAGGGAGTCCACATAACTGGATAGTTCAGTGGTAAGGGTGCCAATACCTGAAATGATAGGGCATCTGCAGTTTCCAGGTTTGTGGATTTTGGGAAGTAAATACAACAATCCAGGCTGGGGCTCAGATGGTGTGTCCGAGTGAATAAGGTCCCAAGTCTCAGCAGGGAGTTCCATAAGTAGTTGTTATAATTTCTTTTGGAATTCCAAAGTGGGATCCTCGGAAAGAGGTGTGTAAAATGTGGTGTTGGAGCATTGTCTGGCTGCTTCCTGTTCATAGTCTGGCTTAGTCATGATGACAACAGCACCCCCTTTGTCAGCTGATGCTTTTATTTTAGACTCTTGGAGTGGTTGATTTCACAACTTTGTTACAATATTACTAGAGGAATTATACTGCATGGAACTGTATACACAGATATACCATGCAAAGGGCCACATTCTGAGACCGAAAGGTACCCAGAAATTGATTTCAAATACTCACACTCAATATTTTTCTTGGTTTTGCCAATAAAACTTTCATAAATCTTGTCATTTACACACACATTGATTTTGGGGCCATATATTCTTACACCAGAAATCTGTTCCTGGGGCCTTTCTTTCACAAATAAAGACCACTGGGGTGGATTTTTTTTTGTCAAATCAGGAGTAAAGTCTACAAAGTTTCTGACCTGCAAACAATTTCTCATTTACACTCTACTGCTGCATAAGGTGTTCTTTTCTAATAACGCCTAGGTCCATAAATCTGTGCCACTGGTGCATGGAAGAACAACCACGGAACTTCAAATGTATTCAAAATATAAATTTTAAATTCCAATTGGAGAGACACATCTCCTAGAACTGGAAGGGACCTCAGGAGGCATCTAGTCCAGTCCCTTGCCCTCTTAGCAGGACCAAGCACCACCCCTGATATCTATTTGCCTTCATTGGCCTTCCTTGAGGATTGAACTCACCACCCTCAGTTTAACAAGCCAGGGCTCAAACCACTGAGCTATAAAGCAAAGACTACTACAAGCTCCATAATTTCCATGTCAAGCACTGCACACAAATGTGGCTTTGCAGGCTTAACACCCAGTATTGTGTTGTCTCTTCCAGTAAACTTATCTTTAAAATGCACACAGTCACCAAAATTCCTTTCCTGGGGCATCTTCTAGCCTCCCAGCAGGACCCTGGAACTCAGTCAACATAATGCTCTGCAATATTCAGGTGACTTTCTGTCACCAGTGCCAATCCTAAGAGATTCACTCTTCTGACAGGGCCTTACACAGCTTGTCCCTTCGCAGGTTGTTAATATACAGAATAAAGGAGAGATACGCTCAAAGACTTTGTACCAAAGCTAACTTAAAGCTCTTTTTCTGTAAAATGACACTTGGACAATGACCTTAAACTACGTTCACTAGTAAATAGAGAAGAATAGTCCTATCTCAAACTAAATCAGACTCAAGTCCTTCTTCCCTTCCAGAATCAGGCCCTTCATCCAGCCCTCCTTCCAGGAGCTGAGGACTTAGGGTGCGTTTTCCTCCCTGTACTGCTATCAACTGATCAGTGCTTATTATTTTGAAGAGCCTCTCTCCAATTCAGACATCTTGCAGATATCATAGGTTAGCCCTTTCCCTACCAAGCCCACATTAGCTCATTAACCTAGCATTGCTCCATGTGAGTTGATATGTCACAACATGGTGCTTTGATTTTTCATTCCTTTAATTTCCATTTCTGAGAGTTTATTTCATATTTAGCAAAGCTCCCAAATAAAAGTCTTGAAACATAAAGTTCTTCATTTATTAACAGAACTGATATAGCATAAGCAATGGCTATGCAAATTTCCTCTCAGCTATGATGAGAAGGTAGCAGCTCTAGTAAAAGGACAGAAAGGCCAGGAGAGTAGCTCAGTTTCAGTGACTATCTGTTCCTCTCCTCAATCAGGTGAGACTGCTGGTGGGATTGCCACTTAGTGCTAAGGTAGTGATATGGACACCTTTTTATGAGGAACTGTATTGAAACCATCAACTGATTTCCCAGATGTCATAAATCAGCCATGTTAAATTTGGTAACTGCTCCACCAGATTTTTGAATTTGTACCCCATGAGTAAAATTCTCTGTGATCGGTGCTACAGATAATTTCTTGTAATCAATCTGTTATTTTTCATTATTTCTGTATGCAGAGTTTGTGCACCAGCAAGAGATCTGACAAAAGCAGGCAGGATTATGCGTGATGTAAAAGAAGATCTACAGTGAGCGAACTACACAGGAACATTCAATTGCAATAGGCTTTATATGCTGTTACCCCTGAGCAATCTATTTTCCTCCCTGCAAAGGCTTCATAGTTTGTAATAGTATGTAGCTAAAGCTGTAAAAGAATTTCAGAACTCTATGTTTACTGGGATTATCTAGACAGGTTTGGAGGGACCAGAGGGGTTTTCCCTCTCCGCTTTTCCTTTCCTCTATAGCTTGGCAGGGCACATAGGACACACATAACTTCCAAGCAACTACGTCACAATTCTATGTTCTATTATTGTTTAACTCACTGCCCCAATGAACTCTAACTGCACATTCTACTGTGCTGACCAATGGACAATTGTTATGCATGGTTAATTTCGAGATACTCTTATAATCTAGATTTGTGTTACAACATGGGAGTACAAGAAACAACAGTAACTGGAAGAGGAACATTTTCTAAGTGCAAAGTTACTTAATGGTTTTGGGAATATTCTTTGCTGCATAACTTTTCTCTAAGACAGTTATTTACATTAAAGAGTGAAATAGATGTCATAACAATGTTTTCCTGTGATTCTGCTTCAATTTGATTGACAAGGCAAACACCTTCAAAAAGTGCTGGTTTTCAAGCTTCACAGACATTCCAAAACATTTTTTTGTGGTAAGTGCTTCCTTTTGTCTAAAGCAGAGTAACTTGTGCTTGTGATTGGAGAAGGGAGGAAAGATGAAATAAAAATATAAGTACAGTAATATGTTCAATATTTGAAAAAATAACTCGAATATTTATTTGTTTTTATTGTATTTTTAATGTATAATACTTTATTGGTCACTGCCATAATAACCATAAAACAAGATAATGTATTATTTCCAAGATATGTTAAAAATGAAAATTACAAAAGATGTGTGCACATACGCATGTGTGCACATAAATGCAGGCATATTTATTTAAAACAAAAACAATATTAAATTTGTGCTGATGACCTCTACTCTAGCCAATAAATGCCATCTGATAGCAATGATGTCTAATGCGTGGACAGACTTGTAGGTGGTGACCAACATTTGTTGAAATTCTACAAAAGCTTAAAATAGTTCTTCCAGCATATTGCTTAAAGCTTTCAGTTTCAGACAATACAGTGCAATCACATAATGTATCTTTGCCAGTACTTTACTGCTGTCATCTTTCAAGCCGGTACTGATGTGTACAGAAGGCAGGTATTATAGGCAGTCATGTTCTAGCACTGTTAATAGACTATACCAGCTATCTGGTAAGAAACTTTGTGACTGAATGCAACTTCAGATATGTTCTTGTTAGCTCTTGACCAATGGTTATAGTAATATTTTCTTCTCTGATTTTCTAGGTCATGAGACTATAGTTTGTTGTTGAATAATCTCTGTCTCTTTTAGATATCTTTTGAAACAATGATGCCTTTGAAGACAGCTGTTGCTCACGGAGAAACTTTTTGGCTCTTTTTAGTCTTCATACAAACTCCTGAAAAATTTTGTTGAGACTATCTGCTCATCTTCTATATGAGATGTGCCAAGTTATAATTGGAGGTGATATGTATCTGTAGGTAATTCAGCTTTAAAAAGAATCTACCCAGAAGATATGCAACTTCTGTACTCCTTCCATAACTAAGTTATGTGAAGAAACAGAATTATTTATTACACATGTTAAAAGACATTAACATACGTAATGAATTATATATGAAAACTGATATGTTTTCTAGAAATCGGTTTTGGTTTCCAATACACTGATGTGGTAAGATCTCCTGCAGCAACAGAATTCTTCAAGTACAATGGAGTGTTCCAGTATAATTGTTATTTTCTTTTTTTTAAATACTTGAGTAAGAGGTCTTTTATGATGAGGACCTCTCTTTCAGATTTCCTGGCCAGCACACAGGAACAATTAAAGAAAGTCTGGTCAGTGCTCCCATAGAATCCACCAATCCCTTAAGACATTATACCAGAGGTTGACAATAAGCATCCCATGGGCCAGAAGTGGTTCACCAGGATTAGCCCCTGCCTAGCTGCTAGATGTTTCATTTACCCAAGGTTCCACAGGCACAACTGCTCACTGCTCCCATTGGCTGTGGTTCACTCTTCCCAGTCAATGTAAGGTATAGGATGTAGTGTGGGGTTTGCCACTGTTTCCTGCAGCTCCCAATGGCTGGGAACAGTGAACTATGGCCAATGAGAGCTGCAAGCAGTCATACTTCAGAATGCTCAAGTGATTAAAGCATCTGGTAATAGGTCAGAGGCTAACTCTGGAGAACTCTGTCCAGTCTGTGGGCGCTTATTGCCCAACCCTGTATTATACACAAAGAATGTTTTACTCCCATGGTGTAGTTCTCATTTGTCTTTGTGACAGGACAGGGAGAGGCACCGTTAGGTCAAGATGAGCTGTGCCAGTGCAAGGTTGATACCCTCCATCACCCAGTTGTCAAGATTCCTTTCGCTCAGGTAATTGCACAACAGGAAGCAACATGACTGTTTTGTTGACAAAACCCTCTGGCGTAGACATTGCCTGAGTGGGGAAGAACAACAATCAGTTTAAAGCTCCTAAGTAGAGCAGAACTAACAGTTTATAGCTCTAAGCTCCTGGCATGGGCAGAGAATAGCAACTGGGGAATTGGCCCATTGGGCAGAACAGAACAGCAGTTAGTGTATAGCTACTGTGTAGGACAGACCAAACAAATAGTCTAAGAACATAAGAGTGGCCATACTGGGTCAGACCAAAGATCCATACACACCAGTATGCTGTCTGCCAACAGTGACCAATGCCAGATGCCCCAAAGAGAGTGAACCGAAGAGGTAGCAATCTCTCTCCTGCCATCCATCTTCAGCCTCTGACAAACAGAGGCCAGGGACACCATTCTTACCCCTTGGCTAATAGCCCTTTATGGACCAAACCTCCATTAAATTATCTAACTCTTTTAAAAAATCTGTTACAGTCCTAGCCTTCACAGTCTCCTCTAGCAAGGAGTTTCACATGTTGACTGTGCGCTGTGTGAAGAAGCATTTTCTTTTATTTCTTTTAAATCTGTTACCCATTAATTTCATTTGGTGTTCCCTAGTTCTTGTATTATAGGAACAAGTAAATAATTTTTCCTTGTTCACTTTTGCCAAACCACTCATGATTTTATATACCTGTAGCATATCCCCCTCTTACTTTCCTCTTTTCTAAACTGAAAAGTCCTAGTCTCTTTAATATCTCTTCATAGAGGACCTGCTCCAAACCCTTAATCATTTTAGTTGCCCTTTTTGTACCTTTTCTAATGCCAATGTATCTTTTTTGAGATGAGGTGACCACATCTTCATACAGTGTTCAAGATATGGGCGTACCATGATTTTACATAAGGGTAATAAGATATTCTATGTCTTATTCTCTATCCCTTTTTTAATGATTTCTGTTTGCTTTTTTGACTGCCACTGCACACTACATGGATGTTTTCAGAGAACCATCCACAATGATGCGGTTACATTTTCCAATATGCTTTACTTTACATTTATCCACATTAAATTTCATTTGCCATTTTCTTGAACAATCATTCGTTCTGTGAGATCTTTTTGAAGTTCTTCACAATATGCTTTGGTCTGAACTATTTTGAGCAGTTTGGTATCATCTGCAAACTTTACCTCCTCATAGTTTACCTCTTTCTCCAGATCATTTATGAATAAGTTGAATAGGATTGATCCTAGGACAGATTCTTTGGGAATACTGCTAGTTACCCCTTTCCATTCTGAAAATTTACCATTTGTTCCTACCCTTTGTTTCCTGTCATGTAACCAATTCTCAGCCCATGAAAAGATTTTCCCTCTTATCCCGTGACAACTTGTCAAAGGCTTTCTATCTACTGCATCATCCTTGTCCAAATGATTGGTGACCCCTTCAAAGAACTCTAATATATTGGTGAGACATGATTTCCCTTTACAGAAACCACATTGACTTTCATCTAACAAATTATGTTCTTCTATGTGTCTGACAATTTTATTCTTTACTATGATTTCAACTAATTTGCCTGGTGTTGATGTTAGACTTACATGTCTGTAATTACTTCTAGAGTCTTCCCTTGTCTCGGATCCCCTCTAGAGCCCTTTTTAAATATTGGCCTTATGTTAGCTATCTTCCAATCATTGGGTACAGAAGCTGATTTAAAATATAGTTTACAAACCACAGTTTGTAGTTCCACAGTTTCACATTTGAGTTCTTTCAGAACTATTGCATGAATGCCATCTGGTCCTAGTGACTTGTTACTGTTAAATTTATCAATTAGTTCCAAAACTTTCCCTAATGACACCACAATCTTGGACGATTCCTCAGATTTGTCACCTGCAAAGAATGGCTCAGGTTTGGGAATCTCTCTAATATCTTTAGCCATGAAGAGTGAAACAAAGAATTCATTTAGTTTCTCCACAATGACTTGATCATCTTTGAGTGCTCCTTTTGTATCTTCATTATCTTGGGGGCCCACTGGGGCCGTGTCTACATGTGCCCCAAACTTCGAAATGGCCATGCAAATGGCCATTTCGAAGTTTACTAATGAAGCGCTGAAATGCATATTCAGTGCTTCATTAGCATGCGGGCTGCCGCGGCGCTTCGAAATTGACGTGACTTGCCGCCGCGTGGTGTGTCCAGATGGGGCTCCTTTTCGAAAAGATGCCACCTACTTCGAAGTCCCGTTATTCCCATGAGCTCATGGGAATAAGGGGACTTCGAAGTAGGCAGCATCCTTTTGAAAAGGAGCTCCGTCTGGACGCGCCATGTGGTGGCAAGGCACGTCAATTTCGAAGCGCCGCTGCCGCCCGCATGCTAATGAAGCACTGAATATGCATTTCAGCGGTTCATTAGTAAACTTTGAAATGGACATTTGCATGGCCATTTCGAAGTTTGGGGCATGTGTAGACGTAGCCAGGTTGTTTAGCAGGATCTCTGCTTCTGATGTACTTAAGAAACATTTTGCTATTACTTTTTGAGTTTTTGGCTAGCTGTTCTTCAAACTCCTTTTTCATCATCATCATCATCATCAATAACTGGGAGCTCAGTGCCCATTGGTGTCTAGTGCCTCTCTCACAATTTCCTTCCATTTTCCCTATCCAGTGCAGGGTGACTTAGTTTCTGCAGACTAGCGCCACACCAATTTACTACATCATCTATCCATTCTCTGTGAGGCCTGCTTCTCCTGTTCGAGCTATCCATTATGCCGAATACTAGGGTCTTGATTTTTCGTTTGTTGTTCATTCTGCAAATATGTCCAAATAGTTGTAGCTTCCGTTTTATAACCTTCTGCAGCAGGTTCTCTTTCAGCTGTATCTTCCTACATAATTCCTCATTGGTGACCTTCTGCATCCATCCTATTCTCAGAATCTTTCTATAACAACTCCTTTTGAACACCAACTTTCTTTTCAAATTTTTTACTATCACCCATGTCTCACAGCCATACAACATGCTGCTGAATACACACATTTTCAAGACACTCAGCTTTGTTCTTAAGCTACTTTGCTTTTCCAGATATTATCCATCGCCTTCAAACTCGCTCTTGCTTTCGCTATTCTAGTCACTATTTCCTTCTTACATTCTAGATCATACCTTATGTTGCTCCCCAGATATGTGAACTTCTCTACATTTTCTAGTTCAATACCATCCACACTGATCTTCCTTCCTATTTCCTTATCTCCAAATACCATTGTTTTTGTTTTATCGATGTTCATGATCAGTCCATACCACTTCCCTTCTTTGTTTAACACCCGCACCGTTTTCGCAAGCTTCTCCTCATCTTCCTCAATGATAACGATATCATCTGTGAATCTCAAGATGTTAATTCTTTTCCCATGCACAGATATTCCTTCCACCTCTTTCTTGACCTTGTCCATCACTCTTTCCAGATGTGCGATGAAGATATTTGATGATAGCGGATCTCCTTGTCTTGTACCTCTACTTGTTTTAAACCAACTTCCCAACTCCCTGCATGTTCTCACTGCTGCCTCCGCATTATCATCGATAGCTTTCAACAACCATATTAGTCTGCTATCCACTCCGTATGATTCCAACACCACCCAAGTAACTTTCTGATCTACACTGTCAAATGCCTTTTGAAAATCGACGAAGCAAGTGTATACATTTTTGTTCTTTCATCGAGCTTTCTCTGCTATCAGTCATAGGCTACGTCTACACGTGCATGCTACATCGAAATAGCTAATTTCGAAGTAGCGACATCGAAATAGCCTATTTCGATGAATAACGTCTACACGTCCTCCAGAGCTGGCAACGTCGATGTTCAACTTCGACGTTGCTCAGCCCAACATCGAAATAGGCGCAGCGAGGGAACGTCTACACGCCAAAGTAGCACACATCGAAATAAGGGAGCCAGGCACAGCTGCAGACAGGGTCACGGGGCAGACTCAACAGCAAGTCGCTCCCTTAAAGGGCCCCTCCCAGACACACTTTCATTAAACAGTGCAAGATACACAGAGCCAACAACTAGTTGCAGACCCTGTATATGCAGCACGGACCCCCAGCTGCAGCAGCAGCAGCCAGAAGCCCTGGGCTAAGGGCTGCTGCCCACGGTGACCACAGAGCCCCGCAAGGGCTGGAGAGAGAGTATCTCTCAACCCCCCAGCTGATGGCCGCCATGGAGGACCCCGCTATTTCGATGTTGCGGGACGCGGATCGTCTACACGTCCCTACTTCGATGTTGAACGTCGAAGTAGGGCGCTATTCCCATCCGCTCATGGGGTTAGCGACTTCGACGTCTCGCCGCCTAACGTCGATTTCAACTTCGAAATAGCGCCCAACACGTGTAGACGTGACGGGCGCTATTTCGAAGTTACTGCCGCTACTTCGAAGTAGCGTGCACGTGTAGACGCAGCCTTGGAGTGCAGCGCGCTTCTTTTCAATGACTGGAATCTTCTCATCGGAGTTAGCTTCAAACCAGTCATTTGTGTTTCCCGATCTTCTTCCAAACACCAACAAGGATGTGTTGTAAACTGTATCCCTCAGATGTTGCCATTTGGATGTCACATCGGCGCCCCCAGGGCCACTGCACAGATTTTCCTGGAGGGTCTCTCTGAACTTTTCAGCTTTCTCCGAGTTTGCTGTCTTTACGGCGTCAATGCGGGGCCTTCCAGCAGGTTTAGAGTGGTACAGCTTCTTGGGTCTCAGCTTGAGCTTGGAGCAAACTAGTGAGTGAAGTAGCGTGCACGTGTAGACGCAGCTTTAGTGTCAATATCTTCTGTATGGTACTTCTATCTTTTCTGAACCCTGCTTGCTTGTTGGCTGTATGTTCCTCTATCTGTGATCTTAATCTCTCAGTCAGTATCATCATCAGCACTTTACCTAGATGACTCGTTAGGGCAATCGTTCTGTAGTTCTTGCACTCCAATGTACTTCCTTTCTTGGGTATTGTCACTAGCACAGATCTTGTCCATTCCTTAGGTGCCTTCCCTTCTTCCCATGCTATATTACATAGTCAGTGTATTTCCTGAATCATGCTTTCTCCACAATATTTGATTCTCTCTCCTGTGATCTTATCATTTCCAGGGCTATTGTTGTTCTTTTGTCATTTCACTGCTTTTTCTACGTCCTCCTTTGAAATATTGGTCTCGCTTTCAATACTCGGGGGAGATATCTCTTTCAGTTCTTCAATCAGTCTCTCTGAGGCACTTGGGTCCAACTGTGCTTTGTATAGATCAGTGCAATATCTCGTCCATCGCTGCACAATCTTTTCCCTGTTCATGAGCTCTTCTTCATTCTCATCTTTGGTCGCCATCTACTTCGGTTGCCATTTCCTGTTAATATTGCTAATTGTCTTATACACCTCCATAGTCTTACATTAGTCGTGATACCTCTCGATATCTTCACATTGCTCCTCTAACCATTTCTCCTTATCCTTTCTGGCTGCTTTCCTTACTTCATTGCATTTCATCCTATATTGCTGTTCTGCCATCTCAGAAACATCTCTTCTGATCTTCAACGCCATTTTCTCTTGAATCAACTTCAGTGTCTTCTGGGTAATCCACTTCTTATTGATCTTTTCTTCTTCTGGAACAGTCTGCTCAATTGCCTCTTTTGTAGCGATGGCTATCCCTGCAACTCTCTTATCTAGGTCTTTCTCTGTGGAGATATTCTTAATCTTCTCTTCAAGCACTGTTTTGTGTGCAGTCCCTGTTTCTTCCTCACATAGCCTTGCCACATCTCTTCTTCTCTTAAACTGTGTCTTACATTTTCTTTTGAGTTTTATCTTGATGTTTGCGATCACTAGACTGTGGTCTGAGTCTATATCTGCTCATTGAATGTTAAAAGATGCCAGCTCAGACATCACCCAGATAAACAAGGTCCACGATACCAATTGAGCGATTGGGGTTGGGTCAATAAGTTGGCTACCGAAAGAAAATTACACCTAACACATATGCTATCCATTGGAATATGGAACATTCAAACTCTGTGGGCAACTGGAAAATTAGATCTGCTTTGGAAGGAAATGGAGAGATATCGATGTGATATACTTGGACTGGCAGAGATGTGTTGGATGGGATCTGGACAGATATGCGGTTGCAAAGTTATTTGGTCAGGAAACAAAATGAAGCATGAAATAGGAGTTGGATTCCTTCTTGGCAAAACAGCTAGAAGAGCATTATTAGGATACAAACCGGTGAGTGTAAGAATGATGGTCTCACGATTCAAAGCAAAACCGCTCAACATCTCAGTCATTTAGGTGTATGCACCCACGTCGGACTGTACAGAGGAACAGATTGAGCTATTTTATAAAGACTTGACAAAGACAGTGGAGAAGATACAGAAGAAAGATGTGTTGATCATCGGAGGAGATTGGAATGCAAAGGTTGGAACAGATAATGAAGGTTGGGAGAGAGTCATGGGAAGGTTTGGATATGAAGAAAGAAACAAATGAGGTGAGAAACTGTTAGAGTTTGCCACAGAGCATGAGATGGTGATTTGCAACACGAGATTCCAACAAAAGGACTGTAGGAAATGGACATGTCGATCAAATGACAGGAAGTCCAAGAACATGATAGATATGATTTTGATAAGAAAATTCCTTTTTGGCTTTTCTTATTACATTTCTACGCTTAATTTGGCAGTGTTTAGCCACTTTTATGCTTTTTTATTTCTCATTTCTTCTTTAACATGGTTTTTAAACCATGGTGGCTCTTTTTTGGGTCTCTTACTCAGTGTGTCTACACTAGTCCCCTCTTTCAAAGGGGGCATGCACATGAGCCCGAATGGTGAATAGCAATGAGGTGCTGTGCTGTATATGCAGCTCAAAATGTTTTGGGGTAAGGGCACTTCTGAGATATTCTTCCCACCACAGGAATGTTAAATGTTATTATATTATGGTCACTATATCCAAGTGATCCTGTTACAGTTACCTTTTGAACCAGATCCTGCAGTTCACTCAGAATTAAATCAAATAGTCCCTGAATATCCTGCCTGGGACTGAGAGAAAACAGCTGCCAGGCATAATGGCCTGAATATGATAGGGGAGCCCAGCCACACTGACTCCATGAAGTTGCAATCCACGGTCATATGAAGCCACAGATTTCCCCATTAATTGTTTAGGCATCAGCTTCTATATCTGGTGGGTTACCATGTGCCACAAATTGTGTCTCAGTCATCTTTTTAGCTGTCAGTGGTCTGGCATCGGTCTGGCATCCATATCAGTCTTCATAGTTGGCTAGTCATCTGCAGCCTAGTCTGGGTCCTGGGACTCTGCCACTTGCAGTGCCACCATCATTTCTGGAGAAGCCTGCAGTAGAAGTCCTTTTTCCTCCTTCTCGCAGCCACAGCTCAGCTGGGCTGCCTACTTTTTCTGGATTTTCCCCTTGGACCATGTGCAGCAGAAGAAAGGGGGCATGGCCATCTCTGTTGGTCCAGTGCATGGTTGATACATCCTGATATAGCTTGTTTTAACTAGCTGCCTACTGGTGTAGAATAACCCCCACAACATTGCAAACACAACTTCTTGGAAGATTCTGGTTAGGCTAAATTGTTAGAATTGAAACTCTTGAGGCTGGATTATTGCTGGTTCTGTGAGGAGACATTGATCTGCAAGTTCTCTGCTGAAGATCCAGATATAGTCTGACTTATGAGTGACACAGCTCCATTCCAGAAAAGTTTGGACCTCCCTGGTCCAGCACCCTTAGGACCTGAGTTGTACCTCATGAGGGATTTTGCCAGATTAGGGAGGTCAATGGTCCCAGTCTCTCCTCCACACCATCAGCTGACAGCCAAGCCACTGGGTTCCACTATGTGTCTGGCAGGGCTTCTGGCTGCTGATCCACCACTCCAGCTCCCTGCCACCAGCCTACCTATAGCTTCCCAGCACCATTCAGGACTTCCAGATGCCACTTCCTTCCTTCCTGGTCCCTACTGCCAGATCCATGGCTCCAGGTGGGTTTCTCTCCTGGGACCTCACCACTTACTCCTCAGCATGGTTGTGATTGGCTTTCTGGCCCCTGCCACCTCTCCAGTTAAAAAAACATCTCCACAGCCCCTTCTGTAGCTGGCTCCCTAGCCTCTTCCAGCAGCCTGGCCCACTAGGGATCCAGAGCTTCCTGTGCTGCAGTTACCTACTCTGACAGGGAATCCTTGTGACAGGGTGATGGAGGGTACAAGCCCTGCACAGGCTCGATAGGCTAGCTCAGCTCAGCCATCAGTATCCCGACCACTGCCTCAGCTACCTCCTCAGCTTCGATCACCTTCTTAGTGTTGGTTTCAGATCCATAGCTCCAGCTCTAGCTCCCCAGCCATTGCCATCTTTCTGGCTCCCACTGGCCCAGTCCCTGCTGCTGGTTCAACTGCAGCACTCTCAGCTTCCTGGCCCTTGCCAGCTTGGCTGTGGGTGCCTGGCCCTGTCTGGAGCTCCAAACTGCCAGGCTCCAAGATGGCCCCTGCTCCACAGAATCACAGAATCATAGGACTGGAAAGCATCTCAGGAGGTCATTTAGTCCACCCCCTGCTTCAAGCAGGATGAACCCCCATTAAGTCAGCCCAGCCAGGACCTCGACAAGCTGGGACTTAAAAACCTTGAGGGATGGAGAATCCACCACCTCTCTAGTCAACGTGTTCCAATGCTTCACCACCATCCTGGTGAAGTAGCTTTTCCTAATATCTAACCTACATCTCTCCCTCTTCAACTTCAGACCATTGCTTTTTGTTCTGCCATCTGACACCACTGAGAACAGTTTCTCACCCTCCTTATTAGAGCTCCCCTTCAATAAGTTGAAGGCTGCTATTAAATCACCCCTAAGTCTTCTCTTCTGTAAACTAAACAAGCCAAATCCCCCAGCCTATCCTCATAGGTCTTGTGCTCCAGACCCTTAATCATTTTTGTTGCCCTTCGCTGAACCTGCTCCAGCAAATCCACCTCCTTTTTATACTGGGGGGCCCAAAACTGGACACAATATTCCAGATGTGGCCTCACCAGTGCTGAATAGAGGGAAATAACTACTTCTCTAGATCTGCTCAAAATGCTCCTCCTAATGCACCCTAGTATGCCGTTTACTCATACCCAGCCTTTCATCCACCATAACCCCTAGGTCCCTTTCCATCATACTGCTGCTGAGCCAGTCAGTCTACATCCTATAACAATGCTTGGGATTCTTCTGTCTCATGTGCAGGACTCTACACTTCTCCTTGTTGAACCACATCAGAATTCTTTTGTCCCACTCCTCCAATTTATCCAGGTCCCTCTGGATTCTCTATCTCTATTCTCCAAGGAATCTACCTGTCCCACTAGTTTTGTGTCATCCACAAACGTGCTGAGGGTGCAATCCAGTCCCTCATCCAGGTCATTTATAAAGATGTTGAATAACACTGGCCCCAGAACCAAGCCTTGTGGCACTCCGCTTGAAATCTACCGCCATCCAAATATTGAGCCATTGACCGGTACCCATTGGGCTCGACCATCAAGCCAGCTTTCTATCCATCTTATAGTCCAAGGATCCAACCCATATTTCCTTAACTTACGGACAAGAATGTTGTGGGAGACCGTATCAAAAGGTTTGATGAAGTCAAGTTACATCACATCCACTGACTTCCCCATGTCCACAGAGCTTGTTACCTTTTCGCAGAAACTAATCAGATTGGTCAGGCAGGACTTGCCCCTGGTGAATCCATGTTGGCTACTTTTGATCATTTTCCCTTCTTCCAAGTGCTTCCAAATGGATTCCTTGAGGATTTCCTCCATTATTTTCCTGGGGATTGAGGTAAGGCTGACCGGTCTATAGTTCCCGGGATTGTCCTTTCCTTTTTTAAAGATGAGCATTACATTTGCTTTCTTCCAGTAATCTGGTATCTCACCTGATCTCCGAGAGTCTACAAGGATAATGGCCAAAGGTTCAGCAATAACCTCTGCCAATTCCCTCATTACCCTTGGGTGAATTAAATCCAGACCCATGGACTTGCGTACGTGTAGTTTTTCTAGATAGCTCAGATCTTGCTCCTTCCCTACAGATGGCTGCCTTCCACTTTCCCATACTGCATTGTCTAGGACTGTCATGTGGAAGTTGACTTTGTTCGTGAAGACTGAGGCAAAAAAAGCATTGAGTACTTCAGCTTTTCCAACATCATCTGTCACTATGTTACCTCCCTCATCTAGTAACGACCCCACACCTTCTCTGATAACCCTTTTATTGTTAACATGCCTGTAGAAACCCTTCTTGTTACTCTTCACATCCCTTGCCAGCTGCAGCTCCCAGTCACTGGGGCTGTCTTGTTCAGCAACATCTGAGAGTCTGGATTTCAGAGGTTCATCCTGTACCATCAATACTTGACTTTACAGGAAGGGTGGGGTAAGGACCACAGCCATATACCCAGACTCCAGCAATGGCTAGTCTCGGGGTGCGGGGTACATCAAACAGTATCCCTAAGGGATATTAAAGTTGTTGTGGTATTATCTGATTCATGGTGTATTCAATGGAGCTGCAGATTGCATATGATTATATAAAAATGTTGAAATATATGTATCCCACAAATTGCCTAAATATAGTCTTGACAATAGTCGAGCAAGGCCTAATAAATTACGACTAAAGAGAACTGAGAGAACTCAGATGCAAGCTGAAGATAAGTTAGGACTTAGTCCCAGATGATGTAACCATGTATTGGTTCTAACGGGTTTGGACATGAGTTTTGGCAAACTGTATCTGAAACACTAACACTTTATCTCTGCTGGATAGATATTGGTGTGACATTTATGCAGATATTAATTAAGATGAGCCTTAACATCAAGAAGCCTATAGCAAGAAAGAAAATATTTAAATATGGTAAACAGATGGATTTAATGCTAATTAAGAGACATTATTATAACTGATTATAAAATTGTAGCACACTAATTTCAGGTATCCTTAGTACATCATTAGAGAGGATCATACTATTTTCCTCATTTAGGAATTAACCAATCATAAATGCAACATTTCAGCTGTGTCGACACGTGAGTGCCCATTTGAAAGGGCAAAAATCAGAGTTCAGTGGTTGAAATAGCAGCCGTCAAATGGGAGCACCCGCCGCCATTTTTCAGATCGGCACTTCGATCTGCTCTTTCGAAGTGCTGTTGAGGTCTTTCGAAAGAAAGCATCCACATGGCTCCAAGCCCTTTTTTGAAAGAAGGGAGGCAGGAAATGCCGCAGATGAAGTCCCATAGCCAACAACCCCTTCTGGGGCGACAGCCAGCCACCTCCATTAAAGGACCCCTCCCTCTGCCTTCCCGTCTGCACAAGCTGAGTGCTGCCCAGCCTTTCCCAGCCCAGCCCAGCCCACTCGTGCCCACCATGGAGGCCCAGCAACAGCTCCTGCAAGAGGATGCCCTCATCATGGATGCCCTGCTGGCAGTGCTGTGCACCATCGCTGCAGTTGCACCCGATCTCATTGGGTGGCTGGGTGGTCCTCCCAGAGCCACAGGGCTCCCCTCTGGAGCACCACTGGGCAACTCCCCGGGTGCCCCGATGTCTCTGAACCCACCCCAGCAGCACCGACTGGGGGGAGCACGTGGTACTAGGGCAGTGGGGTGAGGAAGGGTGGCTGCAGAACTTCCACATGTTGAGGCAGACCTTCAACAAGATCTACCACTGACTTGCCCCTGCACTCCGGCACCATGACACCTGCATGCGGCCAGCCCTCACCCTGGAGAAGCAGGTCGCGATCACCATATGGAAGCTGGCCACCCCAGACTCGTACCTCTCCATGGGACAGCAGTTTCGGGTGGGCAAGGCCACCGTCAGGGCTGTACTTATGGAGGTAAGGTGGGGTTGGGTGTGTGCGGGGTTGGAGGCAAGCGGAGCCTGCCGCTGCAAGGGGCCAGATGGGGCAGGGTCTGGAAGGGTGGGAGGCAGGGGGCTGGATGGGGCGGGGGCCGGATGGGAGGGGAACAGAATGGGCCCAAGGTGGGGAGAGACGGCCGCCACACCCGCACTAGAGCACGTGTCCCCCTTCCCCCTCTGAAGGTTGTCAGGGCCATCAATGTGAAGCTGCTCTTTGGTTCACGTCCTCTGGGGCACCTGGCATTGGCTACTGTTGGCAGACAGGATACTGGGCTAGATGGACCTTTGGTCTGACCCAGTATGGCCGTTCTTATGTTCTTATGCTCCATAGGGTCATCTGTCTGGGGGATCTGGACAACACTGTCGCTGGCTTCCAGGACCTGGGCTTTCTGAACTGCCTCGGTGCTTTGGATGGCATCCACATCCCCATCAGCGCCCCACCACACAGCACTGGCCAGTACTTCAACCAGAAGGGCTACCATTTGGTGGTGCTCCAGGCCCTGGTGGATGTAAGGGACAGGTTCACCGATATTTATGTGGGCTGGGCCAGCCGCACCCACGATGCACTGGTGTTCCAGAACTCCAGCCTCTGCCAGCTCATGGGAGATCCCAGTGGCAGAGGAAGTCACCATGCTGCTCTGCATGGTGGCAGATGTGGCGTACCCCCTGCAGCTGTGGCTCATGAGGGCGTACACGGGACACCCCAACCCCACCCTGCAGGCATTCAATGAGCGCCTCAACCACTCCCTCAACATGGTGGAGTGGGCCTTCAAGAGCCTAAAGGGGTGGTGGAGGTGCCTCCTAATGTGGCTGGAGGTCGGGGTCCTCAACATGCCCCAGGTGGTGGGCACCTGTTATGTCCTCTACAACATCGTGGAGAGAAAGGGGGGCACCTATGACCCCGATGAGGGCCCTCCATCCGGTGCCGTCTATGAGCAGCTGGGCACCACTCCTGTCCACCAGGCCCATTGGGATGGCCACCACATCCGGAAGGCCCTCAGGCAGGCCTTTGCTTATGGCCACCTCTGACCCACAAGCACACCCACATCCCATGCACATCTGCCACCCACCATCCCTGCCACTGCCCCCCAATAGCACCGCACCCACATATCCACCACCCACCATCCCTCTGAGGAGCACAGCATGGAGTGGTGAACAATAAAGAAACGTTCAAAAAAGAAATGTTTATATAACTATTTTTGTTTGTAACTATGTACAGGGAGTAATCTAACTTGGACGGGGGGTGGGGGGAACCTAACCCAGAGGGGGCCAGGGGGAACCTAACTTGGAGGGGGGCAAGACACTCATTCTGGGGCAGGGGTGATGGACCACAAGTCTCATCGGCCCCTGGAGCCCCTGCCTCCCCCAGTGCGGGGTCCCCAGTGGGGAGGGGAGGGTGTGGGTAGCACCAGAAGGTATTGCTGGCGAGTGGCCCTGGTGGTGGCCGAGGGTGCGGTCTCCGTGGGGGCTCAGTGTGGGTAGGGAGTGCAGGCTTAGTCGGGGGGCAGGTTCAGTGGGGGCAGGGGGACAGGACCGGCAGGGCGAGCTGCCAAGGGGGCCAGGAGGCGGGCAACAGTGGCTGCATTGTCCTGGAGTGCATGGCCAATGCCCTCCAAAGTGGACAGCAGCCTATCCCAGGCTGTCCTCCTCCATTCCATGTAGGCGTGGGCGAGCCACAGGTGTCCTGGCCATCTTGTCCTGGTGCTGGCTGGCTGGATCCTCCTCGGCCCAGCGTGGGGCCCTCTGTCCACAGCCCTGGCAGCGTGCTGCCTGAATTGGTGTTCGGACACCTCTGAGGGCTGCGGGCAGGGTCTTGGGAACAAGGGATGGCACAGGGATCTCCCAGCCCATGGATGGTGCGGCTGTGTGGAGAGGAGGAGAGCATGTCAGTAATGTGCCCTGGACAGAGGGGACCAGGCTGTGGCCCAGCCACCCAAGCCCACCCCATAGGGCCCCAGCCCTCCCAAAGGACACTGACCCCCCCAGGGGCACTGACCCATCCCCCACGGGCTGGGCCTTCGAGCCTGGGGGTGCAGCCAGGGGTGTCACCTGCAGGTGGCCCTTCCTGGCCTGCAGTGTCTGGGCCCCAGGTGCAGTCCAGCACTGACCGTCCGCCACCCCTGTGCAGCTTGCAGTGCTGTACACTACAGGTGGAACTGGGTGTCTCTGGTGCGCCCCCTGCGAGTGCTGCATCCCATGTGGTGGGTGGCCTGTGTACAGCCCCAGACCACCAGTTGCATGTGTGGGCAATGAGCCATTACATTGCCCCCACCCTGTGGAGTAGGTGTGCACCCCTCCCTGTACATACCGGCAGGTCCCTCAGCGACATCCGGGCATGTCCAGCTCCCAGTCGCTCGTCTGGAGGAGGGGGAGGGGATTATGATGGTGGGGCCCCCTCCTCACTCGACCAGTCCATGTTCCTCTCGTCCTCCTGGATTCATGGTCTGGGCTGCTCCTTGCTGGAGGTGTCCAGGAACGCTGCAGCTGCAGCTCCTTGCTGGAGGTGTCCTTGAACGCTGGGAGTGGGGAGCTCTCCTGGGGCCCCAGGATGCCCTGGAGCTCCCTGTAGAAGGGGCATGTCACTGGAGCTGCCCTGGAGCATCTGGCCTGGTCCCTGGCCTGGGCATATCCCTTGTGCAGCTCCTTGACTTTGTAGCATATCTGCTCCGTAGTACACTCCAAATGGCCCCTAGTGTGGAGGCCCTGCACCAGGTGGCTGAAGGCAGGGGCATTGCACTGCTTGACCCCCTTGTGGTGCAGGACCTCCTTGTCCTTCCACAGGCTGAGGAGATCCTGCAGCTTCCGCTCCATCCAGGAGGGGACCCGTTTTTTTTTTCTCCCACTGGGAGCCCTGGAAGCCCTGTAGGGGCTCAGACAGGGGCCGTGGGGCTTGCAGGAGGGCTGGCTGCTTGCCATGCTGTGGCACTGGAGCATGCAGCTGGAGCACATGGGGAAGCTGCTCCTAGCACGCTCTCAGCTTCCTGCCATGGGTTTCCTGCGTGTGTGCGGATTTAAGGCAGCCGAAGGCAGGGATCATATAGCCCCGCTGCTGCCAGCTGGAGCGGTCCCAGGCTCCAGCTGACCGGCGCCATGGGGGACCCGTATTTTGAAAGAGTGGACTGTGGAGTGTCTACATGTGTGGTCTTTCGATTTAGTATTTCGAAAGGGAGAGATCTTCCTGATGTGAGATCGGGGTTCAGATTTTGAAGTCTGTGGCTGTTCTTTCAATTTTCTTTCGAAAGACGGGTTTACACGTGTGGACGCTCCTCCCACTCTTTCAAAAAAGGGCCACTTCTTAGGAATTTTTGTGCACGTGTAGACACAGCTTTCATCTTAGAATGTACAGTTTGCATTGCAGTTCTATTCTAATGCCTGCCTCTTTGGTTAACTATTCCACACTAAATAAAGTCTTCCATTTTTTGTCACTCTGCTATTCACAGATCTTCACTTCATGAAATTATCTGACAACCCTGGAGGATTCAAACTTAAACAACTGTTTAAGTCTTTTCTCTTGATGGATAATGCCAGATGACTCAGAATTAAAGGATAACAAATGTTTATGTAACTTTATACATCAAATGTTGACCCGAGAAGTATTCGGTATTTATGTAAAATAAATCACTTGGTATGTGAGTTATTAAGTGGAAATAAGGGCTACGTCTACACTAGCCCCAAACTTCGAAATGGCCACGCAAATGGCCATTTTGAAGTTTACTAATGAAGTGCTGAAATGCATACTCAGCACTTCATGAGCATGCGGGCGCCTGCGGCACTTCGAAATTAACACACCTCACCACCGCGCAGTTCTTCCTGACGGGGCTCTTTTTCGAAAGGACCCCGCGTACTTCGAAGTCCTCTTATTCCCATCAGCTGATGGGAATAAGGGGACTTCAAAGTAGGCGGGGTCCTTTCGAAAATGAGCCCCGTCAGGACGAGCCGCGCAGTGGCGAGGCACGTCAATTTCGAAGTGCCGCGGCTGCCCACATGCTAATGAAGTGCTGAATATGCATTTCAGAGCTTCATTAGTAAACTTCGAAATGGCCATTTGCGTGGCCATTTCGAAGTTTGGGGCTACTGTAGACACGGCCAAGGAGTTCTTTGTTACGAACACAGTTTGAATATAGGGCAATAGTGGTCTGAATATTCAAACTTCTGCTTTATAATTCACAAGTGAGTGGGCAATGCTGGGGGACTGGTGAAGCAGAAATGAAGACAGAAGGATTTTGGAACAAAAGTATAAGAGGTGTCGACTGAAGTCTCTCTCATTTCCAGATTGGGTTTTAGTTTGAGGATAGGTTGAGTGATACAAAGCAGAGGCAATACTGCAAAGTTGAGGCAACCAAATATCTCTTCCATTTAGCTATGCTTCAGAAGTGTCTGTAGTGGCATACTTTGTCTTGCCCTGGATCGAGTGCACTGGGACTCCTAAAATTCGAAAGCTCCGCTCTGCATGATTCTACGTTTGCTGGATAGGGCCTTTGTCAGCATTTACATTGGATTTTGGAAATTTGGAAAAAAAAAAAACAATCAATGGCCTTTATCAATGCTGTAAATGTAGGCACCCTCAGCCTATGGGAGCCTCTGACTTTTACAGGGAGACTCCTTTGTGCTGCAACCAAGCTCTAGAGACTGCAAATCCCAGAATGCCTTGGAAAAAAGGAATGGAACTTTTGCCTTTCTGCCAGGTGGGTAGAGAAGGTGGTAATATCCATATTTTGAGAAGATAGGGCCTGCTGCAGCCTGCGATTGAACAGACCACTTCAGGGCACGTGTGGAACCTTCTGCCAGTCCAGAAAATGCTTCTGGAAGCTGGAGCCTGTTCCTGAGGGCTGTCTGGAACAAACAAACAAACAAATCCTGCAGAGAAGTAGCAGTAATTATCTGTGCCTGTTGAAGTTCTACAGGGGCAGCCCCAGAGTCAAAGTCAGAGGGGCAAATAGCACTTTGATATTTTGAAATACATAGCTGGACACAGAGCACTTATTTTGAAATAGTGCCTATGTACACTTTGTATTTTGTTATGTATAGAAACAATATATTTGAACTTGTAGAAGAACATCCACAAATATTTAGCACATTTCAGTTAGCATTCTATTTTTCAAGTGTGATTAATCACAATTAATTTTAATTGCAATTAATTTTTGAGATAATTGCACGAGTTAACTGTGGTTAATTAACACTTCCATTATGTTGTATTTCAGTATATTTTAAGACGGGGAGAGATTTCTAAGTTATGCTCAATTAAATTTTTATTTCAAATTGGGAGTTGTCCATAGAAGGTGGAAGGCATTCTACTTTCGTATGTCCTTTCTCCCTCTCACCAACATCATGTGAGATCCAAAATGAGTACCTAGAAGTTGTAGGGGGAACTAAACAAGGAATTAGAATGACTTTTTTACAACACTCAAGCTTATTGTTAGAAAAATAGGCTGAAGTATTAAACTGAAAAACCTTTCCTTTCCCATTTCTGGAAGCACAGAGTATTTTATAGTGGTATATTCCATAACCCTCAATTATGAATCCACGTGGTTGCAGGATGAATCCATACAGGGGTATATTTAGCATTAGGCTTCCACCTGATGCCATGTGGGAATGCAGAGTACCCAAGGAGGTTGCAATGCATCTCCCTTCTATGTCAGCATCTTACTGACTTATTCCCCACATTCTTGACCGATGATGCATATAAATATCTCATGGTGCATGAATTGCAATTAAATGATGTGGCTGTGCATAACAGACTACAATAAGGTGGACTTCACTGATAACACTGAAATACAGATGGAGTGGCCTTCACAACCATTTGGATGGCAATTGTCAGGGATTTTTCCATCCCTCGGGCATTATCGCCCCCGTGGGTCAGGGGAAACAGGCCTTTGGCCATTTAACAACATTACAGGTACAGGTATAAACTGAAAAACCCCAGAAGCTGCCTTTAGCAGCCCCTTGTAACGGTCTGTCTGAGTCAGTTGGTTTCCCTGGTAACCCTGAACTCATACACGCTTCAAACCTAGGCCTCTGATTGGGCATTGGTGAAAACCTTCTAGAAACTTCCATAATCTGGAGGACCTGGTTGAAAACCAGGGACAAACTCATGAATATTCATGAATAGAATCATGAATTAAACATAAGAACACTAAATAAAAGCCGACGCAGCACAGCCCTCTGCGTCAGTCTGGGGGGTCTGGCTGCGGACGAAGAGCTCCTGCTTTGCGAAGAGCTCCTGCTTTGCGAAGAGCTCCTGCCGGCCTAGAGACACTCCCTATTTTCTAAAAGAGCTTTTAGGGCCATAGGTAGGCCGAGGGCAAGGCGGTCGGGTGGCGAACTGTCCTCGCCTTAGTGGCGAGGTACTGCGTACCTGACAAGCCAAACCCAGGGCCCGCTTCCCGGCGGCTAAGAAGCCTCTGTAGAGCGGCAGCCGAGTGTCGAACTGGCCTGCCTCGGCAGGTACTGGGCGCTCGGCTGCTTAACCCAGAGGCCGCCATCTTGCCTTCCCGGAGCAGCACCATCGCTCTCGCTGCTCCATGACGCCACCGCACCTGATTGGACCACTGGACACGACCGCAGAACCTGACTGGACCATTGCTACTGGACACGTAATATCCCCACAAGCCCCGGGCATAGTCTGGGGTACTGTCACCAACAACTAGAATTCTTTCAGACAATTCAAATCCTGTAAAGGGACTTAAAAGAATTGTAGCCCAGGCCACGGCTCTACAGGGCCAAGAAACGGCTATGTATAGCCTCAACTCTGAAGCCAAAGTTGTTCGCTCCAGCTGCGCACTTGGTTAATAAGTTTCATAGTTAAGGTTTAAGTGGTTAAATGTTGATTGTGTTTGGAAGAAAGTTGTTTCGGTAGAGGTTTAACCTCCCAACTTCCCTTTTCTTTTCGCAAGTTCTGATTTCTCTTACCTATTTTTGTTCTCCAAGCCCCACTGGGAAGTCCTTCATTTACTAACCCAGCTGGGAAGAGATCTTGACAGGCTGGCCCTCAAGGTCTCTGGTAGGGTGGCTTAGCTAACCACCCAGAGCCTAAAGGGAAAAGGCAATTCTGCCTCCCCCTGCTCGGAGAAGGAAATTATTTCAAACCCTTAAAGTCTCAAGGCTTTCTTTAACCTTTTTACCTTTCTGTCCAATAAGAAAACCCACATAGGCTCCCTACATGGATTTCCTGTTACTGGTTAGTGTAAGTGTTTGAATAACATACTCCTATAGTAACAATAAGGTTTAGTTAAAATTGTTGCTCATATTTCTTATAGTTCAAATGTTATAATGAATTGTTGTATGGGTTTGTTCTATATGGTATGTTGCTTGTTCGCCTGTTGGTGTTTTTGTTAATAAAAGCAGTTGTGGTCTAATCAATCTTCCTCTTCTTGTCTCACCCTTTCCTCCTTTGAGCGAATTAGCCTCCTGCCCGCCAGGGAATTAAACATTCTCCAGTCTCCCTCCAACTACAGCGCAAAGTCAGTGCACAACTCTCTAGACCCTCTGCCAGAGGTGGGTGGGGTTGTCCTGAAGAGGGACGGAACGGCCTCCGCCTGCTGTCGGGCCTCTACCGTCTCCTCTTTACCCTCGTCCGGGGCCCCGTGGGGATCCGAATGGTACGCTGGTGCGGGGTCAGCGGGGGGATTTTTTGCCCGCGACTCTGCCTGCACCGACAGCAATGTGCCCAACACAAATTCCATAAAAGCACAAGTGTTTTTATACTGGGTTAGATCAATGGTCTAGCTTGTCCAATATCCTGTCTCCAACAATTGCCAGCAGCAGAGTTTCATGCGGAGTGTACAGAACAGGGCAGTTGGAAAACTCCATCACAATCTTTTGGCAGTCAGAGTTTAGGTCATCCTGAGCATGAGGTAGCATCTTGGACCAACCATCTGGGCTGAGAGCTACTGATTCGACCTATCACCCATGAACTTACACAGTTGTCTTTTTTAATCCACTTGCACTTTTGTCCATCACAACATCCCATGATAATGAGTTCCACAGGCTAAATAAACATTATGTAGAAAAAAGTGCCTCTTCTTTTGGATTCTACTTGATACCTATTATTTAAACTGGTTGACCTCTGTTTTGGCTTGTAAGGAATGGGGTTGGAAAAAATAGGTCTGAGGTCACATTTACTACTTGATGTAAACTTACTCTTAGGTGCTTGTTAAAATCTCAGTCTAGCCCCTGTGCCACATTTAACAGAAACCCTGATAGGTAAACAAGCTAGCTGGGATATTGGAGATAAAGTACCCTTTTTAATAAATGGAACCAGCTACCACAAACACTAATGAAATGCTGAGCCATAGAAAATGCTTCTGTGTTTTCCCCAGGTATTTAGAGAGAACATATAGCTTTGAATTTGCTAACCACTTTTATATTTTGAAATAATGAGGAATATCTGCTGATATTGAATTCCTATAAATTTATGCACAGTCTTATTTCTTTCTTTGGTATAAATGAAAGCCACAGGACTTCAGAGGAATTTCTATATACATTTCACAGCCCTTAAAGAAGATCTGAGTTACCACCTCCTACACAGGGCTCTTTTATGCGCTTTTTTCCCCTTTTCTTACAGCCATATCATGGAATGAGCCTTTTACCACATTAATCACTCAGGCTACGTCTACACGTGCACCCAACTTCGAAATAGCTTATTTCGATGTTGCGACATCGAAATAGGCTATTTCGATGAATAACGTCTACACGTCCTCCAGGGCTGGCAACGTCGATGTTCAACTTCAACGTTGCTCAGCCCAACATCGAAATAGGCACAGCGAGGGAACGTCTACACGGCAAAGTAGCACACATCGAAATAAGGGAGCCAGGCACAGCTGCAGACAGGGTCACGGGGCGGACTCAACAGCAAGTCGCTCCCTTAAAGGGCCCCTCCCAGACACACTTTCATTAAACAGTGCAAGATACACAGAGCCAACAACTAGTTGCAGACCCTGTATATGCAGCACGGACCCCCAGCTGCAGCAGCAGCAGCCAGAAGCCCTGGGCTAAGGGCTGCTGCCCACGGTGACCACAGAGCCCCGCAAGGGCTGGAGAGAGAGTATCTCTCAACCCCCCAGCTGATGGCCGCCATGGAGGACCCCGCTATTTCGATGTTGCGGGACGCGGATCGTCTACACGTCCCTACTTCGATGTTGAACGTCGAAGTAGGGCGCTATTCCCATCCGCTCATGGGGTTAGCGACTTCGACGTCTCACCGCCTAACGTCGATTTCAACTTCGAAATAGCGCCCAACACGTGTAGACGTGACGGGTGCTATTTCGAAGTTACTGCCGCTACTTTGAAGTAGCGTGCAAGTGTAGACGCAGCCTCAGTGTTATAAGTCTTTCCTTTCCATTCATAAGATGTAATGCCCCACCTGAAAATGATTTTGGTACTATTGTGACATTATCTCATTCATTGAAGAAAAAAATATTTTCCTGGTTTCTGTGTTAGTTGGAGGAGAAAAAAATGTATTTCTTCTGACTCATTTAACGTTTTTTCCCTGTTTCCAAAGGTAGTTGGTGGGTGCCAGGCTTTTTTCTTGGACAGATTAGAAGATGGTAATTTAGAGAAGCCCTTACAAGGAGATCTTGAGCCTCCTTAGCACACATCCCAGGACCCGATCAGTTCCCTGCTGCAAGCCCAGGCAGGAGGGCTCCACCCCAGTATACACTAGACCCCGCCCAAGCCTCTTAGCGGGAAGTGGCTGGCACAGAAGAGCGAGATCAAGGACAAGGCAGTGATGGATGAAAACAAATTACTAGTTTATTAAGATAACACTGTTAGAACACAAACTATTTGTACTGAAAACTTAACAACAACTACAGACTTACCATGTACATTGTTTCCTTGGTGTGTTTCCTGGATGGATTTATAATTTTTATTTGACCAGAAGGAAAAAATTAGATTATCGTTAGTGAAGGAGGGGTGAGAGGGGTAAGGAAATTTTTAAGATTCCTGCTGCCAACTCTTATAGGTGGAACGAGGGGTGCTAATCCCCGCTCCTGACTGGGGGCAGGGTGTTACATCTGCCCCAAAGATTAGGCCCCGGGGTCAGTCAAGGGTAGCTCCTCTATTTATGGGAGGCCTTCCGTTATCCTCTTTGTGGGCACTAATTATGAAGTGCTCCTGGGAGGCCTTTAGCTCTACCTCAGGATGCACTATGTTGGCAGCTTGTGGGAGTCGAGGAGGCTGAGCCTTCACTCGCTATTAAATATATATATGTGGGAATGTAGGTACAACAAGGTAAGGAATAATACCTTCCTAGTAAAACTATTAATAAATGTTTCAATATTAAATATATACTTCCCCTATATAAAACTATGGTACGCCCACATCTCGAGTACTGCGTGCAGATGTGGTCTCCTCACCTCAAAAAAGATATATTGGCATTAGAAAAGGTTCAGAAAAGGGCGACTAAGATGATTAGGGGCTTGGAAAGGGTCCCATATGGGGAGAGGCTAGAGAGACTGGGACTTTTCAGTTTGGAAAAGAGGCGATTGAGGGGCGATATGATAGAGGTATATAAAATCATGAATGGTGTGGAGAAAGTGAATATAGAAAAATTATTTACCTTTTCCCATAATACAAGAACTAGGGGACACCAAATGAAATTGATGGGTAGTAGGTTCAAAACTAATAAAAGGAAATTTTTCTTCACACAGCGCACAGTCAACCTGTGGAACTCCTTGCCCGAGGAGGCTGTGAAGGCCAGGACTCTATTAGGGTTTAAAAAAGAGCTTGATAAATTTTTGCAGGTCAGGTCCATAAATGGCTATTAGCCAGGGATAAAGTATGGTGCCCTAGCCTTCATAACAAGGGCAGGAGATGGATGGCAGGAGATAAATCACTTGTCTTCTGTTCTCCTTCTCTGGGGCACCTGGCATTGGCCACCGTCGGCAGATGGGATGCTGGGCTTGATGGACCTTTGGTCTGACCCAGTATGGCCATTCTTATGTTCTTATGTTATGTTCTTATGTTCTTATGTTCTTATGTACTAGAATAATAATAACTAATAATATAAACCAGTTAACAATTAATAATTAAATGTGCTGTAAGTCTTAAACCCTGGGCTCATAGGCCTGGCCCTGAGGGTCAGGCCTTCGGGTTCTGTATCGACCCTGTCGGGCTGGCACACCGTAGGGGCGCGACCCCTACTCCCCCTTTGGGGGCCCCGACTTCCCAGGTAAATTGTGTGATATCTATGTGTATATATGTGTGTGAAAGGTCAGTTCAGGTAGGTAGTTTTACGTGTCTAGAAGCCCAGTCCGGTGATGAGTCAAATCCAGGTGAAAAGAAGAAGTCAGTAGTCAATATGGCGGCACCACAGGTGGAAAGATGGCAGAGATGTTAAGATGGCAGCCTCTAGGTTTGGCAGCCGAGCGCGCAGTAACTGCCTTTCGGCGGGCCAGTTCGACCTCCGGCCACCGCCCCACAGAGACCGCTTGCCACTGGTGCCACTGGGGAGTTGCCGCTGGTGAGCACTGGTGCTGCTCAAGCCCGGTCGACGCCACAGGTGTTGGGGTGACGCTTTAGTGAGTCAGCTCAAGAACAGTGATTCAGCTATCCTTCGCCACTCTGGGCTGACCTTAGGGCTCAGCGGACGCCACGGGTGCAGCCACGCCTCCCTATGCGGAGTAACAGGGTCTAGCCTGTGCCCTGCAGGGACACAGAATGGCCTGAGGCACCTGCTTATATGCAGGGAGCCATGCATAATTCATGAGTTGATTTGAATATTCATGATTCTACCTGCAGTTTTCAATTTGGCGCTTGGAAGGTACTAGAAGGTCTTACCTTTGCCCAATCAGAGGACTAGAATTCAAACAGCTGATCATGAATAATTCACGAGTTCAGGTTACCGGGGAAGCTGACTGACAAAAAGTGACCATTGGTAATGCTGCTAAATGGCAGCCTGTGACACTTTAGATTTTTCATGTGCCTGCACTGATTTTACACTGCCAAAGGCATGTGTTCCCTGGCCCACGGGGACAATTATGTCCAGGGATGTTAAAAATCTTGACATGCCCCCAAGGACCTAATTGAACACTGCAGGTAGAATCATGAATAATTTATGAGACTCCGGCATATAAGCAAGAGTCTCTGGCCAGTCTGCGGCCCTTGGGGGACAGACAGGATTCTGTGACCCAGCACGGGGAGGTGTTGGCTGCTTCGTGCGGCGTCCACCAGTCCTCAGGCTAGCTCCTAGGAGCGAAGAGCTGAACCACAAATCACTGAGCTTGAAAATCACTGAGCTAAATCACTAAAGCACCTCCAGTTCACCGCAGCCCCAACGCTCCCAATCTTTTTGTCACCACAGTGCGTCGAGGGAGCAGCAGGGGGCCTCAGAGGGACAGCGACCAGGTGGCGATCTGGCCCACCGCAAGGTGGGTACTGCGTGCCTGGTTGCCTAACCCTGAGGCCGCCATCTTAAACCAGACAAGACTCACCTACTGGACATGACTTACCTACTTGACAAGACTAACTCACCGGACTGGACACATAATTCTATCCACCAGCCCGCGTTTTTACATGGTGCTCATATACATTTCCTCTTAAACCAGCTTCAGACACCGGGACCCTCAGTGAGGGAGCAGGGGTAGCTCCCCTGCTGTGTACCCTCCCCGACGGGGGAGGGGCAGTACCTGGGGGCCTGACCCCTGAGGCCAGGCATGAAAGCCCAGGCTGGGATTTTACTTTAGATATTTAAGAAAGCACATTTAATCGATAATTTTGTTAATATTTATTAAGTATATTTATTCAATAATTAGTATCAGGGATCTAGGAGTTATAGTGGACCACAAGCTAAATATGAGTCAACAGTGTGATGCTGTTGCAAAAAAAGCAAACATGATTCTAGGATGCATTAACAGGTGTGTTGTGAACAAGACACGAGAAGTCATTCTCCCGCTCTACTCTGCGCTGGTTAGGCTTCAGCTGGAGTATTGTGTCCAGTTCTGGGCACCGCAGTTCAGGAAGGATGTGGAGAAATTGGAGAGGGTCCAGAGGAGAGCAACGAGAATGATCAAAGGTCTAGAGAACATGACCTATGAGGAAAGGCTGAAAGAATTGGGCTTGTTTAGTTTGGAAAAGAGAAGATTGAGGGGGGACATGATAGCAGTTTTCAGGTATCTAAAAGGGTGTCATAAAGCAGAGGGAGGGAACTTGTTCTTCCTTGCCTCTGAGGATAGAACAAGAGGCAATGGACTTAAATTACAGCAGGGGAGTTTCAGGTTGGACATTAGGAAAAAGTTCCTAACTGTCAGGGTGATCAAACACTGGAATGAATTGCCAAGGGAGGTGGTAGAATCTCCATCACTGGAGATATTTAAGAAGAGGTTAGATAGATGGCTTTCAGGGATGGTCTAGAAAGTGCTTGGTCCTGCCATGAGGGCAGGTGGCTGGACTTGATGGCCTCTCGAGGTCTCTACCAGTCCTACTCTTCTATGATTCTATTGTTAGTATTTTATTAGATTCTTAGTCATTGTAATTGTTGTTCAAGAATAAGGTGAAGGTTTGACCTCCTTTTCCCTTTTACCTAATCCCTCTCTCTCTCTCTCTCTCTATATATATATATATATTGCAGGTGTAGGCAAAGCCTCCCTGCCTCCCTTTGTTGTTTCCCTTCAAGAACCCTGAGGAAGAGCAAATTGCCTGCCGAGTGTTCTCTCAGTTAGGCCTGTTGGGAGTAGGCGGGGGGGGCCTCCCAAAGAGAGGAACAGCCCTGACCAGCTCCTAGGACCTAACCTCTTTGGGGCAGGCCAGCACCCTGCCCCTGGTAGGAGGAGAGGCCAGCAACCTCACCCCTCCTTATAAAAGGGAACAGCAAAGGAAACAATGTTTCTTGTAAGTTTATAGATAACCGTTTAGTGTTGATGACTTTAAATCTTATTTGTGCTAACCAAATAAAATAATTAGTTACTTTGTTTCAACTTAACCCTAGCCCTGGTCTCGTAGTCTCTGCTAGCCACTTCTCTCCAGCAGGCTTTAGCGGGGTCCAGGGATATCTGGGGCGGTGCTCTCCCATCTTGGGGTTGTAGCAGGGTTCTGGTTCAGGTCCTGGGATCTGTGCATTTGAAGGTTCACGTCCTCCGTGTGAGGGTTTCATTTAAATAACATCTAAAATCTGTCCGCTAAGAGAAACCCCGACAGTGGGGTTAGAAACATTCAACTTCAAAAGCAAAAGCATCTACAATTTGAGCTCAAACAGTAACTTAATTAGCTGGTAGCAGCTAATTAGATCCTTATCATAAGTCAGGAGTTCTTGATCTGTTTTGGTCTATGCATTACCCACTTGTCATAGGCTAGTCTATCACCAGCTTCATATATCATGCCTTGACACAAATGTAGTTTCTCACATGTTGTATTTGCCAACTCTCTCCTTTTGCTGTGTTCTTTTCTGTGAATGTTTCTGGTTTTACCTGCTATGCCTCCGTATTTTCTCTACCGAGTACCTTTCTCCTAGCAGTTTAATTTGTTTTCGCCTTCGCATGCTCCTTTCCTCTCTATGTACCTGTTTCTGATTTACACATATCCAGCGCTCTCCTCACTGTTATATCATCCATTGTTATCCCCATGCTCCATCTCTCCTAATCATTTTTCTATTCCTAATATCTCCCTTCATGTCTCAAGTGCTGTCTGTGCATCCTACTTCTGTCCTCCACTTCATTTCGGGACCTCTACCTCATGATAGAAGATTGCCACATCCTTCATACATAGTCACTCCTGATGGAATAGCATTTTGTGCAATCACCTGAGAGAAGGGAGAGATCTCAGAGAGCAACTCTCCAGTAGGGAACAGAAGCATGTGGCAATGAATCCCTGGTTTTTTTTTTTTTCTGGAGCAGCCTCTAGATGGGGAAAGTGAGCATGCACAGACACACACATAGACACTGTGATCAGGTCTAATTCTGTCCCTTTGTTCCACCCAGTTCAGTTCACTGATTTTAGTCACATGTGCTGAGGCAGAACTGGGCCTTTCAGAATGGACTTTTTGTGAACATTGAATGATAGTTCTATGTGAATTTATGTAATCAGTGTGCTATTCTGAAGGCCAGTACTGGATGTGATGAATGGATGTAGTAACTAAGCAGACAATATTATGAACATCTCTGTAAAGTTTGTGTGTGTGTGTGTGTGTGTGTGTGTGTGTGTGTGTATTAAAGAAATTTAGTGGGTTTTGGAGGTGTACATGGAGGCTAAAAACCATCTTCTTATGTTTTCAGTTAAAATAGCATCAATATTTTATTCAAGCTAAAGTTTATCAAATGTTTACTACACAGAATTTATCTGCTGCAGATAAAGGCTGCAGCTATTTTATAAACAGCAAAGTGAGGAGGAAAAAAATAGTGAATGCTAGAACTGCAGATAATTGGTATAAGGAGAGTTCAAGAAAATTTACTTGATCGTGTGACAGAAAAATAAAATCTCTAACTGTGATGAAAGATAAGTCTGTATATATCAATGAACATTAACATCCACATGTACACAGAGAATTCTGCTGGTTATAAACTCAAGATGGGATGCACTGAATATGTTAAAGTCACATATTCAGTTCTGATATGATTTGAATTAATGCTGCTGTGGCAAGCACCCCTCTTATCCAGCCTATAGTTCAGTTTAGTCTATTTAGTCTTTCCATCTCTCATCCCTTTCCCTTGCCAGGGCTGGGGCTTGCAATAGGTCTCCAGGGCAGGGAGCCCAGCCACTGCTCCAGGGGCTGCTTCCTCTGCTGTCCTGGCCCAAAGCTGGCCTTCCTTTTTCTCACTTTACACTCTCCAAATCTGTCTTTCTTACACCTCTCCTGCAGTCCTTACTACTCCCACTCCTTCCCACTGGGGATGGTTTTTAAGCCAGTAGTGGAGTCAGCTGGCCCCAATCTGGCTGAGTCAGCTCCCACCCAGCTGCTTGTAATTGCCCTGCTTGTACTTAGCAGGTCCTTCTGCCTATTTGGGCAGCCTTTCTGCACCTGTGAAGGAGCCTTCTCACCTGGCCCTGCCACATTGCAAAATTTATGCTAAAGTACCACACAAACTAAGAGGCTGAATTAATCTTTTTCATATTCAACTTTTAATCATAGCTATCTATGTTTCTAATGCACATTGTTAGCTGTACTTTGCTGCTTTGCTTCATCAGTCTCTGATTTCCATGTGGCAGGACTTGACAGTGTCACAAATATTTTTGTAAACTTAATCTTAATTAATATTACCTAAAAAGGCATTCCAAATATTCCCAAACTTGTCTTAATTGCTTGGAAAACTATGAAGTTTCATTCTCAAGAGTGTTCCTTCCTAATGAGTTATGTTCCCAAGAGTGTTCCTTCCAATCTTTTTCCATTTCCAGTGTCTCAGAATTATTAGCTTGGCAACCAGTAAACTTATATTAATGCAGATGATATTTTTCTCTTGAAACTATTTATATCTCAGAAATATCCTGTAGGTTCAAAAATGTAGCTGGAACAGGAAGAGAGTAATTGAAGATTTAATTCTATTTTTTTTTTCATTATGATCCTGAAGAATGTGGCAGCACAAGCATGATCTCATAATACACTAAGTTTCTAGTGTCACGTGGACAGCTCACTTACAGTTGCAAATGACTTGTCCCTAAACCACAATTTATTGGGCCTTGTATCTTGCTCCTGGGTTGTTTGAAATGTTGAAATTGACAACGAATATTCTGACTGGAAACTCTACAACAATTATTCATATTTATGTCCAAACATAGCCCCTGCTCTGGTACGTGGGAGGACAACTGCATGTGTGTGTGGATGAACCTGCAGGACTTGGTTTCTAGCTCACCTCATAGTTTTTGTTTTTTGTTTTCGGTCTACTCTCTAGAAATATGTGCAATTCCATTTCTCATTCATCTATAATTGAACATCTAACATTACATTGTCTGCTCCACTGAAGCCGTGTCTACACTAGCCCCAAACTTCGAAATGGCTACGCAAATGGCCATTTCGAAGTTTACTAATGAAGCGCTGAAATGCATATTCAGCGCTTCATTAGCATGCGGGCGGCCGTGGCACTTCAAAATTGATGCGCCTCGCCGCCGCGCGGCTCATCCCAACTGGGCTTCTTTTCGAAAGGACCCCGCCTGCTTCGAAGTCCCCTTATTCCCATGAGCTGATGGGAACAAGGGGACTTCGAAGTAGGCGGGGTCCTTTCGAAAAGGAGCCCCGTTGGGACGAGCCGCATGGCGGCAAGGCGCATCAATTTCGAAGTGCCGCGGCCGCCTGCATGCTAATGAAGCACTGAATATGCATTTCAGAGCTTCATTAGTAAACTTCGAAATGGCCATTTGTGTGGCCTTTTCAAAGTTCGGAGCTAGTGCAGACATAGCCTGACAGATAAATAGAAATTCCAGAAAGGCAACACCTTTCAACTACTTATGATATATAGTTACTTAAAAGCAGAACTATCTCTGATTACACCTGCACTTACTGAAGGGCTGTTTCACGTGAAACCATGAATTCCAGGGTCAACGTCGACCCAGAACTCCCCCTGAGTCACATGGTAGTAAGGAAGGTTGACAGGAAGAGCACTCCCATCAACCTTCAGCCAGGAAGACAGGTCCAGAAGTCGATGGCTGCAAAGTCGATTTTTGATATGCAAAAATTGTGTAGTAGCCATCAACCTTCATGGTAAGTCTATGTGCAGCCTGCTTGTGATATTGTAATGGCTCTAAAAGTAACACCAGATTAAAAAGGGAGACATCTGAATTGGAATTCATTCTCAAGATTGACACCTATCTCCATGGACTCAACAAAAGTCTCAATTATCTTATGCATTACAATTTCCCCAACTTTGATATTCACAGTAATGACAGACGTCCCACTTAACTTAATAGACACTTACAGAGGTTTATTTCTTTCAAGGTATTCTTTTCCCCCTCTCAGTTCCTTTTCTCTAAGTTATCCATTATTCTCCAGATCTGACGAAATGGGTCTCTCCCATGGAAGCTCATTGCCTTATAAATAACATTGTTAGTCTTTAAAGTGATACAGAACTGGGGCTGTTTTATTTTTATTTTTTTTGTACTTCCTTACTGTGTGCAGTCACATATTTAATATTTTGCTAGTTAACATTTTAAAACACTTGAAAGATTTTGAGTTTTTCCATTATTACTAGCCCAGATTACAAAGCTATTGATTTGGTTTCTATGGCAATAGAGTAATTTTAGCTGATTGTTCATTATGTAAAGCCCCATTTTTTCCTTGTATAGATTTACATTAAAAATCTTTGACCCCCATAATATTATTGTGCTTTGTTTCAAAAAGTAAAGATTTTGAATCTAAAATATTCTTCCATCACAGTCACTCAGAAATGAACGAAAATATTACCATCATTCAGTCTCAATAAGACCATCATTTTAATCACCTCATATAGAATATTTGCATAAAAACTCAAGATATCCAGTGTTTGACAGTTCTGAAACTTTTCTACATTCGAAAAGTATATTACGTCTTTCATTCATCTACATTTTTGTATCAGGCATTTAGTAACAGAGTGTATCTGGCCAAAGACTGTATTTCTGCACAGTTGGATGACCCTAGGGGTTAGCCAAAAATTTATGACTAAAGATAATGAATTAAATATTTTTTTACTGGTTATGGTAAAATTAAAACAAAAATCAATATCAATCAGTCAATTCTTTTTATACTTACACCTAACGAGTAACACTGTGTGCCATTTGTTCTTATATAGCACACCTCTGATACCATAACAGTGGACCTGAGACCTAGTGGGCATTAAGTCAATGTTACCTGCCTAGCTTTAAGCTTATTGTTTAAGATGCCAGGGAATAAAGCTGTGCCCAAAATTTCCAAACACGGAGTGGACACAATTGGCACAGTACCATTTAAAGGGAGGGATTTGTTTTCAAATTATAAACACTCAGTAAGTCTCCAAGATCAGCAGTGTACTTATATGGCAGAGAGTTCAGAATGCCACCATTGACCTGGATACAGGGGCTGTTACTATGGTGGTTTTACATGATGCACCAGTGCAGTTCCCACACCAAGTGCAAACAGCATAGCTGAGAAATAAGTGGTTTTCAGGCCTGCCATAAGGAGGCAGAAGTGGCAGTTTCCTCAGGGTCCAGCATTTCAAAGGAGCATGGAGCTCTGTCCACCACTTCTGCTGAAGTAACAGTTACAGCTGGTGCTCCGGACCCCTTTGAAATACCACAGAGCACTGTGACACTGGTCTGCACACAGCTTGATGGAGCAGCCCAGGACTGACTGCCATAAGAACCACCCTTTTACACTTGGTGCTGCCCTTTCCTCTCCCTTTACCTCCAGGCCTGGGGCAGCAGTAGGTGCTGTTGTCTCCACGAATCTCTGACTGGTGAAAAAAATATAGTAGTAACTCATACTGCAAACTTATTGCTTCTGGTTCTGATCCCACCTGAGAATGGAAAAGCCATCTGAGATGAGACTGCAGAAGCAGCGCATGTCCCTGTCGTTTAGCTCATGCCATGCAGAAATACAATTTCACATATAACCTATGGTGGAAGCCTAGTTTATGGGCCCTGGAAGAATCATGGGTGCCTGACTTCTAGAAGCACGTACTGTACAGAAAGATGGAAAGAGATGCCTTATCATGGGCAAAAGGATTGGGAGTTCAACCGGGGCTATTTATTTTCTGATGGAGTTAACTTTTTTTTTGTTTGTTTAGCATCTAGGATTTTTGTGATTATGGTCCCATTACTCAGTCTTGTCTTCTGTAAGGGCATTATGGTTCTGAGCATGATGACAACACTGTTGTATTTAAATCTGTGCATTCAGTGATTTCTAGATAAATTTCTCACGATGATAGGAGAACACCACAGAGTATGTATATGTTCAGGAATAAGTTCGCTGACCCCTGAAATGTGGAACCTATTTCTCAGTACACCATAATTTTGGACAGAGAAGGAAAACTATTGTATCTAATTGAAATTATAGGTACAGTTTGAGAAGGCAGTGGTAATTATTGACGTTGGAATCTGCGTGGGACTGAAGAACTAATAACAGTACTCTAGCAAAAAGTTTCGAAAGATAATGACCACAAATGATCAGCTTTAAATTTTTCAAAAGACAAGCAATAAGTACATGCTATTGTATGACAGAAAACAGTTTATTTCCCAATATGTCCTTTATTAAGATGAGGAGTTAGCTACTACACTTCCAAAATTGGGGTCCTTTAGGGTTTAACATCTTTAGAGTTGTCTACCTCAATGAATGACATTTTTGAAGAACACCGAATTCCTAGCAGATTCTTCTGTGAAGCAGTTATCTAGTCCAAAAGGTGAAAAGCTCTCTCCACCATGTATAACTGTGTAATGTATTGGGACATAAAGTTTAATTACAGTTGTCATTTGTGAGGCTACTACTAATGATCACTATTAGGCATAAAGGGTAACTGATCTCATTTGTGAGAATAGCAGCATAGGAACTCATTGAGACTACAAATTGCTACAATTCTAAATGCACTCTGAGATTGTAAACCAGTTTCCCTTTTGTGGTGATACTGAGTAATCAATCCTCTTGTTTTAATAATGAGTAATCAATCAAACTAAAACTTTAATATACATTAATAAAGTTTAGTATATTAACAGTGCTTGCATGACTCCCATTACTACAGTAGATGAGCATCTCATGATTTTTAACGTACACCTTGTAGTACCCCTGTGCATAGGGAAATGCTTTCAGCACCATTTTACAGGTGGGGAACCAAGGCACAGAGGCTATATCTACCCTACAGGGTTTTGGTGACAAAACTGCAGATTTGTTGACAAAACCCAGGGAGCATCTGTTACCCAGACTTGGGCCAGCTACTAAGCTAAGGGCAGACTAATGACCCACCAGAATCTGGCAGAAAGTAACATGTTTATGACAAAGATAGCTAAACTCAAGAAAGGGGTGGGAGGAGGGGGGTCACATTCACATTTGCACATTCATATTTACACTCCCAGGCATTGGAGATGTCAGGCTTCTCTCAGGACAGGTATAGCACCACAGATGTCTCCTCCGAGGCACGATGGAATGCAATGCGGCAGACCACTGGCCAGGCAGTCCAGGCGAAGGGTCTTACCGGGCGGTGCAATCTTGTGAGCATGCTCCTGAGCATCTGGCTCCTTCCCCTTTTAAGGACCAGCTCCTTCTGGCCTGTGGCTAGAGAAGACTTGGCCACATCTGGTTGGTCAAACCCCACCTTAGGTAGTGTCCCTGCATGGGGCACGTGATTCCTGCTTGATCAGGGTCTCTGCTTCTGTGTCCATGCCTGGAGCCTTGTGATAGCCGCCTGATTAGGGTCCCAGAGGCTGTGTCTGCCTGGGAGTTCTGCTGACCTCCCAGCTGCTCAGACAGCCCATTCATCCCAACACACATTCCAGGAGAGGGTGGAGGGAGAGCCATGTCCCAGGCATTCAGTGAGAGACAGAAGCGGCGAGGTGTACCAAACGTTTTAGACACACAGTTCATTGCTGCTCCTACAACAGGGTCCAGATTATCAAGCTTGCCTTGTTGACAGTAAGTCGACAGAATGCAGCACTTTTGTCAACAGCCGTACCCCACTCCCCACAAGGAATAATGCCTTTGTCAACTGAGATCCGTTGACAGCAAGCTGGTCTGGATGGGGTTGGGGGAGGGAGCGTCTGTCAACAGAAAAGGCCTCTAGGGCACCATTCACATGCACTGGGGGGTACTCTGTCCGCAGCAATCAGAGCTCTATAGCTCCTTCTTCTGCCCCTTCTTAAATCTGCCAGGAGACTGGGAAACCCTGTGGCAGGAAGTGGAGAGCATGGAAGCAGCACGGCAATACACTGATCATCCCCATGCCCTTAGCACCACAGCTGAGCCCAGAGGACCAAAAGAGAGACACCCCATGACCACACCGGGCCCTGGAGGAACCAGCCCGAGTGGTCCAGGAGCCACCTCAGGGCTTGAAGAGGCAGGCCCCTTCCTGGACCAGGACTGGGGAACAGGCCCTCTTGGACCCGTGGGGAAGAAAGACATACGCAAGACCCCAAGAAAAAGCTCTGAAATGCCCCTGCCTACAGCTGGATGTCCACCACCCTGTTGGAACAGGGCCATCCTTCATGCTCCTGATGCAGGGAGCAGGTATGGGCTAAAGTAGAGTAGCTCAGGCAGCACTATGTCTGGACCTGGGGCACTTCCTGATGCTCTGGGGCAGGATCTGCCACCTGTCCCTATTACAAGAACTTCATCATATCCTGGGGGGACACATCCCTGCCACCCCACAGCAGAGACACAGCACTGTAGCTCCCCTACTGCAACAGGAGCCCCCAGAGGAGGAAGAGAAGGAGGGGGAGGCCTCTGAGCCACAACCCCACACCAGAACTGGAGCCAGGCATGGTGTCAGAGGACAGCAGCAGCCTGTTCATCATGCTGGAACCGGTCCCCACCAGCCAGATCACATCCTGGGCTTTGATGGTGCTGGCAGAATGTCCCTCCAGTAAGTACCCTGCTCAGCACACACCCTAGGGCATGGGAGGTGCGTGTTCTGCCTGCATCACCTGGCCAGCTCAGGCAGGACCCCGTGCTGTGGTTCCAGCATGTGGAACCATGGGCAAAGGCAGTGCGCACCACCTGGACCCAGCAGGCAGCCCCTGGGCATGAGCACCAACCTACTGTCAGCCTCACAGGAGACTGAAAGACCACCTGCCAGGGCTGGAAGTGAGCCATCCACAAGGGCTCTGGCCTGAGCCCCGACACACCAAGAAGTGTGCTCCTGGCATGTGGGGCATGCCCACAGGTGACAGGCAGCACCCACTCATGTGGACAGCACTGCAAGCCACAGGTGTGTGTCTGGAAGGACGTGATGGGCCAGTCACCTGCAGCTGCTGCCTCCCCACCAGCCGTCTGGCCTCTGCCAATGCCCTTACCCCACTGCTCATCTTGCATGGTGTCCTGAACCTCCCGCAATGGATAAGGGCCACGCCCACCGCCCCTGCTGTCAAGGCCTCACCTCCTCCCCAGACTCCTCCTGTTCTCCAGACCTCTTCTACTCTCCCTATACCCTACTGCAGCCCCACCACTCTGTAGCTGCCCCGGCCCTGGCCCCAGTCCCAACCCACTCCCAATGGTACCCTGAACCTGCAGCAGGAGGGGATCCCAAGGCCAATGCTGCTGGGGGTCCTGCTCCCCCTTGGATTCAAAGCCCTCCACACCCTCAGTGTTTTGAAGTCTGCTCAACTGCTGCCCCCAAGTTCTGATGCTTCCGACCCCCTGTCTCAATCCCCCTCCCTACTGTACATAGTTGAAAGGTTTTGCGTGTCACTTTACTGCACACAGTTTGTAACCACACCAGCTCTGTTCAACATGTATTTGGTTCAGTAAAATAGTTATTTGGTCACCACATGTGAATCTGTGGTTATTGTGTAGGGGTCAGGGAAGGGTGAGTGGGTGAATGGAGGTGTCACGCTGGGGATGGGGTAGGGCTGTGGGCTGAGACCTCAACTGAGGGAGCCCTGGGAAGGGTTGTTACGGGCATGGGAAAAGCTTTCCCTCAGGGTCTCATGGATCTGCACCCCTTCCCAATGGGCCTGGCAGATGGCAGCTGCACCCAGCTGCTCAGACTCATGGCTGGCATCTGCCCTCAACCCCAAGAGAAAGCACTCCCCTTACCCCTTCACTATGGTGTGGAAGACACAACAGGAGGCCACAAATTGGGGTATGTTGTGCTCCCCCACCTTCAGGCAATTGAGCAGCCACCCAAAGTGTGTCTTAAGGTGGCCAAAGGTGCACTCAACCTACATGCTGGCCCACTTGTGGTAGGTATTTGACGAGTTTCTGTCTGGGTCCAGCTAGCCAGTGTAAGCCTTCATGAGCCAGGCCCTGACATGTTAGGCCATGTCACCCATGATGCAGAGTGGCATCTACACATCCCTGACTGCTAGCTCTCAGCGGGAGATGAATGTGCCCACCTTCACACTCCAGCAGAGGTCAGAGTTGTGGAACACATGGGCTTCATGTGCCAGGTCCAACCACACAACTTTAATGTCTGTGAACTGTCCACTTCAGTCACCCAGGGCCTGCATCACCCACTGAATCTCACCCCTCACATCCTAACCCCACTTCTTGAGGGTCCACCTGTGGCAGGATTCCCCTGACTCCCTGTGCAGGGACTGCAGCCCAAGAGTACCTTACCTCCATGAGGAGGGGCCCAATGGTGTATTTCCACACACCAAACTGGTTTCCCATGGAGTACTAGCTGTCAGGGATGGCAAGCTTCCTGAGGGTGACTGCAACGTGCTGCTTCATTATGGGGTTAGTGGGCTGCAGCCGGGTGTCCTGTCTCCACAGGGCAGCGGTGAGCCAAGCACAGAGCTCCAGGAAGGTTTCCTTCCTCATTTGGAAGCTCTGGAGCTACTACTGGTTGTCTCCATGCCCCATGACCAGCTGGTTCCAACAGTTGGAACTGGTGCAGTGTCTCCAGATCTGCCTGTGCTTCTGGGGGTGGGGATGGTGCAGGTGTGACCATCCTGCAGCAACGGTGAGCTCCTCGAACATGGTGTCAGGCTTGCCATCCCTCCCTGAGGAAGAGGAAGATGGCCATCAGGAGGTGCAACAGGTGCTGAAGTACCTCTGTGTGGGGCCAGCACAAGACAAGGGCTGCTCTGGCACCATGGCTCACTGGAAAGAGCTGTGTGTCCCAGGAACAGTCAAAGCTGTGCTCTAGCAGCTGCACTGTCCCTTGAGGAAGTAGGCTTGCTTCAGGATGAGCAGGGAAAGGGTGTCTGGGGGGTTCCTTTCAGGGCACATCTTGACATAGCCAGAGAGATGAAGGCTTTGGTTACACTACCGTGATCCATAGACAGAAGTCACTGTCAGAAGGAATTTCCTGACCAAACTTCTGTTAACAGAGTGTGGCCACACTCAAAAGTCAATCGGAAGAGCGCTACAGTCTTGTCCAACTGCTTTCTTAGCAAAACAGGCACCCGGAAGCACAGCAGACAGGGCTGCTCATTGTCCTGGATGCCTTGTCTGTTGAGAGAAGGGCCCACAGACCATTCACACAGCCTTTTTGTTGACAGAGCATGTTGGCAAAAGGCACTTTTCCTCATCTGAGAGGGACAGAAGGTTGCCAGCAGAAGTGCCAACTTCTGTGTGTGGACATTCCACTGGTTTTGTGGACAAAGCTGGGGTTTTGCTGGCAAAAGTTGCTAGTATATCTGTAGCCTAAGTGATTGCCCCCATGGTTACACAGGAAGACTGATGCCTATCAAGGAAGTGAACCCTAATCTTTAGGTAATATTAATTAAGAACACACATCTCAAAGTCCAGGCTAGTATACTAACCACTGGTCTGTCCTTTGCCCCTTATCAGACAACATATTTTAGTTTTAAAATGAGGAATGAATTATGATTGTCACAGCAGGATGAGAACTCATCTATAAACTCTAACACAAATTGACATATGATTTATACTTATTGGAGATACTAAATCAGGCCATGAAGAACTAATTTAAACTAAATCAGTTAAGGTTTAATTTAAATTAAATCAGTTAGTTTTTCAAATATTTTTGAGACATTTGCAATAGAGATCAATCTTTCTTACTTCAGTCTCATTTGGAAAATGTACACATCCCTTTAATGTGAGTTGGTTTAGATTAGAATAAATAGAAATATCAAAAGCAGAGGTCAAAAAAAAAGAAAGAAAAAAATAGAAATGAACAGAGAAACTATGAACATTTTCTTTGTTGTTAAATATTCAAAGAAACTTTTAGCGTTGATTGCTAAGATTAATGAAAAATCCATTGTCCTAGTTCATATTTAATTTATCAGTATTTTCTCTGTCAAATTCAAAACGAAAATTTGAAAAGTTACGAATTTCTAAGACTTTAAGCAACCTGTCCTTTGATTGTTGGGTGGTGTTCATGGCTTCTGATTTATAGGAAGTCTGACTGGATGAGATTGTTGTCCTTTCTTGCCTTAAGCACTATGACTTAACACACTTGGGGTATTACAAAGTGTTTCAGCATCAAAGAGATCAAAAGATGACTAGTATATTAGTGATTTTAAGGAAGTCAAGTGCACTTAAGACTACATTGTCTACTTCATTGAGAAATGAGTAGAAATTCCAGAAAGGCAACAAATTTCAGCCACTTATGGTAAGTAGTTACTTAAAAGCAGGAGTATCACCTTCTGATATTTTAATGGCTCTAGAAGTTACACTGTTGAAATGTTGTAAGAATTAGGGGTAGCCTTCTCTTCAGGTACCAGATTTTTAGTAAATAAAGGCCTTAGGAAAAACCCGCTGTTGTCAATGGGGAAAAATGATATTTGGTTTTGGTCCTATGGAAATGTCTAGGAATTTCAAGACGCTTCCAATATCAAAACTAGTCTGTGGGAAGTTAATATCTTATGCCTCATTTGCATATTATCATAGGATGATAGGGCTGGAAGGGACCTAAGGAGGTCATCTAGTCCACCCCCTCCTTCAAGCAGGATCAACCCCAACTAAGTCATCCCAGCCAGGACCTTGTCAAGCTGGGATTTAAAATCCTCTAGGGATGGAGAATCCACCACCTCTCTAGGCAACACATTCCAGTACTTCATTACCCTCCTGGTGAAGTAATTTTTCCTAATATTCAACCTACACCTCTCCCTCTTTAACTTCAGATCATTACTTCTTGTTCTGTCATCTGACACCACTGAGAACAGTTCTCGTGTGATCATTTTCAAAATAACCCTTCTCCTGCATTCGTTTTTTTTTTTTTTCAGAAGGAACCCCATCTACACAGCTGATTTTGCTTCCAGAAAAGCCTCTTCTGGAAGCGTGATCATGTGAGACTATGCACGTGAGGACTGAGATATGTAAATCTGTGCTTAATTTGCATTTTTCATCTCACTCATTTGCATTCCCCTTCTGGAAGGGGAGTGTTGTGTAAGACACTGCTTCAGTGTTTCACAGTGGGACAACATTCCACCAAGCAACTTTAAGTTAACTATCTTTAGTACTGAATTTCCTATTTTTCCCCACAACAAAAGATATGTTAGGAGGTGTGTAGTCATTTAAGTAGTTGTACATATCAGGTCTCATATTTTGTATCTCTAGCCAGGCAGCATCTTCTATAATTACCCTCCACCCCCAGTTGGGAACCAACTGCTCTGCCTTATCAAACCTACCCAGCCCTGCCTCTGGCCCATTCACTGCATTTCCCCTGCAGCCTGGTCTACTTCCCACTATTATACCAACTCCCCTATCCCCTGCAGGTAGGGAACACTTCTCCCTAAAGTTTTCACTCTCTGATATACAAACATTTTTATTTATATTGCCACTATTTACCCTTCTACAACCCAACTCACAGGCACTATCTGAAGCAAAAGGCAACAATGTTACAATGGAACAGTGTTTCTGTCATGTTTCAAAATTTACTTGTAATTTGTAGCAGGACAGGTAAGAGAAATCACAGACATGCATTCTGTTCCAAAACACAGAGAGTTTATACGTCTGAGAGAAAGAACTTCTGAATTCTCTGTCCGAGAGGTATGTCCATCTCCAATGAACACTGAGATATTAGCATTTATAATGTTTCTATGATAGACACAATACATTCTATAGACAGCGGTGAATCCACCAATGTCCCCATTAACATTCTTCTAATACTTACTACTTTTATATTGATGCTTTCATATTGATGCTGTAGCAATTATTCAACTGCTGAGCCAAGTCACAGAAAACTGTCAGAGGTCTTCGAAAATCTCTGACGCACCCAGATATGCTCTCCTACATTGTCCAAGATGTACACTGGGATGAGACCCATGTCATGTTCTCCTGAATGGTGAACACCTCTTGAATCCTCAGTTAGATGCTACAGAGGCCAATGCATGATGCCTCTCTTCTACCAAATCAGCCTGTAGTCAGCGATCCCCACATCAAGGTGTATTCCTTGCTCTCCTGTAAACTCAACCCTTGTATTCATAGGTGTGATGATTTGGGGCTTAATCCAGGTCAGTAAGGGACTGTGTTAATGCCTACTGTGAAACTCTGTGAGCCCTAAATGACAGGCTCGTGTGGCTTGAAATGTTAATCGCAGCAGCCAGCAAATAAGCCTGCAGATCACACTCCAGCTTCTACTGCCTATTTACTCTTTACAGGGTACCCATGCAACACCTTCCTAGTACTGAACATCCTCCTAATCATCTGCAGCTGTGACAATCTGTTGATGTTCCCAGAATTGTCAGTTATTATGTTTCCTCGCCTCAACCTCAGCAAGTGAGAATTTTGCTAATGCTAAGCTATGCGACAACTCTCTGACTCTGGCTTGTCTTTCTTGACAAATAACTTTTCAGGATTTTGGGAGCTCCCAGTCATGTCTCGCAGGTAACAAACAGTGCACCACTATTCCCAGGCTCCCCAGAGGGGTGTCTGTTCATTGCCTAGCATTCTTCTGGGGGACACACCGGAATAATTAAGTTTGCTGAACTTTTAGAGAGATCGTACTCTGCTGCTCATTAACTGGGTTCAGCAACTATTTTTATTTCAATTACTGTGCTGAACTGGTTTATAAGTAATAGTAAAACAAGTTTCTTTTGTCTATGTTTCTTTCAAAAGAGAATTTCCACACACAAATAAGTGGATCAAAAGAGTGATCTGCTCTTTTGAAAGATAGCCGCCACACAGCCCCTGCTTTTCTGAAAGAACAGGCCAGGGATCGAAAAATGAGGACCCAAGAGGACTGCTTTTTTGAAAAAAAGGGCCTGCGGAGCATCTAATCAAGTTTTCTTTTGAAAGAAGCTTTCAAAAGGGGCGCTCTTCCTGAAACAGGAAGGGGAGAGCGATTTCCAAAGGAGTGCTGCATTCTCTCAACTTACTTTTGACAGAATGTTTTTTGTGTGTAGATGCTCCACGGGATCTTTTGAAAGAGCCCCCTTCTTTTGAAAAACCTTTCAAAAGATCTTGCTAGTGTAGACACAGCCTGTTGCAGTGATAACAAGTAGGAGTTAAGGTAGAAAGAAGAGGTTACAAAGAAAAAAACATGCTTCTGAGACTAAACAATATAATCAAACTACAATCTTTGCCCAAGGTACTTTTATACCAATTTCATTTCCCAGACACTTCAACCTACTTGCTTGAGAAGCCCAATATTCTGTGATTTCAAGAGCTGAGGTCCCTTGGAGCTCTTAAGTGATGGACAATGATGGGGTTCCCTCCATTTCCTGTTTATTGCCCACTCAGCCTTTGAAATATATTGTTTGAAAAGTAAGTATGATTCTCCCTCAAGGGCAGGGGTCAGCAACCTTTCAGAGGCAGAGAGGTGAAATTTGACCTTTTGACCTCAATGTACAGTCCAAGTGTGGTGATGCTTTTTAAAGACACTAATCATCCAACTTACAACAGCTTCATTAATAAATAAATTAAGATGCAGAATTTTACTGTGTAGGCGATGCTGGGTATTATTAGCCAGTCTTTTGTTAATCCACGGGTAGCATGGCTTTCAGCAAGCTCCTGCTGCATGGCAGAAGAGGGGTGGGGATGAGCTCCTGCCTCATGTGCCTATGAAAATTGGCTTGCGTGCCACTCTTCGCACCCATACCAGGGATTGCTGACCCCTACCCTGGGGTATAGATGCCAAGGTTTCTTCCCAAAGTTCATTAATCTGATTTCAAAAGAGAGGAAGTCTTCCTGAGGGTGCAGTGTCAAGGATTCATATCTAAATGGGCCTCGCTTGTTTTGATTCCACACTGCTTAATTTATAGTGGAGACTGGTACACACAGAAAACTGCTTTCCCTCCTATCTGGGAGAAAGACTTCTCCTTTTTTATTGGTCAGAACGTGTCACTGAGTATCCATAATTCTTCATATACTGTTAATGGAAATATTTCACAACGTTATCAGTCGTCACTGTATCACAGGCTTTCATAAAGACATTTTTCAATACATTTTATACTGCAGGAATACTGTCTTTTGTTATCTGATTCAATTATTTACCATTAGATTTAAACCTCTGTTTTTACAGTGGAGAGGGTATCTCCTTCACTTGCTAGGTTGATGTCTTTTATGTAAATATACCTTCACTGATGACTACTCTGGTCAGACAGGCAAATATATATCCTTTTGCATAAGGCAAACTGTACTTACAGATTGCTTGCCACACATACATAATTTTAGCATTCACATATAACTATTTTTTGCACATCCTGTGCATATATCAGAAAAGAAAATGAACAATGAGATGGCAGTTTTCCAATGATATCTTGCATGCCATTTTTTGGTCTACATCATGACCACAGTTTGTTAGGTGCTCTGAGTACATCATGTCTGACAAGAGTTGTTCACTCAAAGTAGTGAACCACCAACGAGCCTCTGTGTCACAGTAGAAATCAAATCCCCATGTTAACAACCTTTGGCAGCTCACGTATTTCTTTTCCCTGAGTTGTCAGGCTACCTATCAGTTTCACACCTCTCTTCAATCAGTGGGCTGCAATAACAGAAGTGTTGTACATACGATATGGGAGGTAACTGTTGCAGTCTACTCAACACTGGTGAGGACCTCAGCTATACAGTGACAAATTCCAGGTGCCACACTTCAGAAAAGATACCTCTAGCAAGAAACAAGGCAAAAGGTTCAGAAAGCCTGTCTGTGGGGAAACATTTTTTAACAGGCATGGGAAATGCAAAGTGAGGGGGAACCAACTGTCAATCTTCAAATATGTTCAGGGCTGTTATAAAAAGGATTGGGATTTGGTTTTCTCCCACATCCACTGACGGCAGGACAAGAAGTAATGAGTTTAATTTGCAGCAATAGATTTAATTGAGACATTAGGAAAAGCTTTCTAACTATAAGGGTGTGTCTACACCAGCTCCCTACTTCGAAGGGAGCATGGTAAGTAGGTGTCGAGAGATTATTAATGAAGTGCTGTGGTGCATATGCAGCACTTCATTAAGCTAATTCTCTCCGGCAACAACTTCAAAGTGTTAAAATTTTGACGACTAAAGGGACTTTGAAGTTGCCCACGCTCTTTGAAGTACTGGCGGGTTAGACGTGGCTACAAGTGAGCCAGCACTTCAGAGTTTCACACTTTGAAGTTGAGGCAGGGGAGAATTAGCTTAATGAAGTGCTGCACATGCACTGCAGAATTTCATTAATAATCTCCTGATGCCTGATTACCATCCTCCCTTTGAAGGAGGAAGAAAGTGTAGATACAGCCTAAGAATAGTTAAACTCTACAATGTACTTCAAAAAAATGTAATAATGTCCATAGATGTAATCTACTCCAGTTATTTTTCTGAATTTATTTTAATACTTTATTTTTAGAGCATTATTTTGATGTTTTATGGTGCTTCCTGAAAAAAGAAAGGTCAAGCAGACAGCCATTCGCAGAGCGGAAACAGAACAAACTGAAAAACTTGCAAAAGTAGTCATTAGTTGTGTTTGATACAAACTGGAATCAAGTCCCAGCACATGGGACATCAACAGTCGTGATCCCAGAACTCTGCCATGCACAGGGATTCTTCTTTCTTTTGTGCCCTACACAACAAGTGACATGCTTGTGAACTCAAAAGGAAATCACACCTCAGAGGCTGCGTCTACACATGCACGCTACTTCGAAGTAGTGGCGCCAACTTCGAAATAGCGCCTGTCACGGCTACATGTCTTGGGCGCTATTTCAAAGTTGAAATCGATGTTAGGCGGCGAGACATCGAAGTCGCTAACCCCATGAGGGGATGGGAATAGCGCCCTACTTTGAAGTTGAACGTCGAAGTAGGGCACGTGTAGATGATCCGCGTCCCGCAGCATCGAAATAGCAGGGTCCGCCATGGCGGCCATCACCTGAGAGGTTGAGAGACGCTCTCTCTCCAGCCCCTGCGGGGCTCTATGGTCACTGTGTGCAGCAGCCCTTAGCCCAGGGCTTGTGGCTGCTGCTGCAGCAGCTGGGGATCCATGCTGCAGGCACAGGGTCTGCAACCAGTTGTTGGCTCTGTGGATCTTGTGTTGTTTAGTGCAACTGTGTCCGGGAGGGGCCCTTTAAGGGAGCGGCTTGCTGTTGAGTCAGCCCTGTGACCCTGTTTGTAGCTGTTCCTGGCACCCTTATTTTGATGTGTGCTACTTTGGCATGTAGACGTTCCCTCGCAGCGCCTATTTCGATGCAGTGCTGCCCAACGTCAAAGTTGAACGTCGACGTTGCCAGCCCTGGAAAACGTGTAGACGTTATTCATCGCAATAGACTATTTTGATGTCGCTACATCGATATAAGCTATTTCGATGTAGTGTGCACGTGTAGATGTAGCCATAGAGTGCAATTCTTCATTGCCCACACTGTGGGCCAACACCAGTCCAGCCCAGTCTGGCCTCTTTTCCCTTTCTTCAAACTAACAACAACATATTTTTTAACAAAAAATCAGTCCAGTAGCACTTTAAAGACTAACAAAATAATTTATTAGGTGGTGAGCTTTTGTGGGATAGACTCACTTCTTCAGGTCATAGCCATCCCAGAAAAGACTCAATATTTAAGGCACAGAGAGCCAAAGCCAGTAGTCAAGGTCTGTCCCACAAAAGCTCATCACCTAATAAACTATTTTGTTAGTCTTTAAAGTGCTACTGGACTGATTTTTTGTTTTGGTAGTATGTAGACTAGCACGGCTACCTCTCTGTTACTATTCAACATATTTCAGCTGTTTCCTCAATATTCTTAATTTAGATATGGGGACCTGGACTACAAAGGATGAAACAATTAAAACATTGTCCCTGTAATGTTTAAATCATTAGCACATGTTCTGACCTAAATGTTAGCAGGTGGCCAGGACCAATTCTCAGCCTGTGATGGACTGTGCACTGGTACTGCTTTATCTGTATTTTTATATTTGCTCTTGAAATACATCCAATAGCTCAAAATACTCATTAAAACAATTATATTCTGTTTTATGAATGAGAAGAATTAGGATCAAGTGCATCACCTTAGGGTTATTGGCCATTAAGAGGCAGAAAAATACATATGGGAGGAAAAAAATCTGATTTTGATATATCCATATACTTTGCCTTCCTATTAAGGAATATAATTTCTGGCTACCATTATAGATTGTATACCTATGTAGAAAATAAGGCATGCTTGCCCAGAAACTTTATATAAAAGAACATTTTTACATGAAAATGTGGCTTTTACTAGCACAGAAAAATTTAAAAAATGTATGAATACTTTTAAAACAAATTGTCTATTTTTCAACAGCTGGTGAGCAAGCATGTATTAATTTGTGTGACCTACTATCTTCAACATCTATTTGTTTGTGGTCTCTGCTTTTAGAAGAATTGGCATTAATTATAAGTGTGGAAGTAATTTAAAATGTCAGTTCAGACTTTTACATCTTGAAACAGTTCATCCTTCAATAATTAAGTCAATAAAATTAACTTAATTTAATTTAAACAGTGATGCTTCTTTTTTAGGCCTTGTGGAGTGATTACAATTAGTTATTCATAATTAGTATTTCATTGATGGCCATACACCGGATTGCTAGGCATCATCAAGATACAGTGATGATTGGAGGTAATTTGATAAACATTCAGAACTGTTGCATTAATGGCATGCTTCCCAGTTATGTCTGGAATTAATGAATGCATTTAAATGCTATGAAAATTAATTTAAAGGACAGCTCAACCTTAATTATTATACAATTTCCCCAAATGTTCTAATTATAACTTCGATAATTATCAGATTTTAGTATAAAATAAGACTTATCTATGAATGTGAAACTGGAATATTGATCAACAAGTTTGTCTGCTAAAAATGTACTGACCATATTACAAGAATAAGAAGTGAAGCTTTAAAGTGATCTAGAAAAATTAATGCTTCTCCTCCCCATTCACATTTAATTTTCTAGAAGAGTAATAGGACAGGGAGTGAAAAGTAGAGACTCTCTTAATTACTTTTTAATGCCTTTTTAGATGTTATTCAGGGAACACACTGTAAACCCTGTATAGAATAGGAACCACTTCAAGCCAGGGGGTTCTGCAGCATCCCCTGCCCACAGCACCCCTAGTTGTAGTGCCTATGACTGCAAGCACTTCCTTCCCATGTGGAAGATACCCATCCCTCTCTACCCTCTGGCAGCTACTGGAGGTTTTTTTACAAAAGCAAGAGCATCTGGGGAAGGGACTGCAATCATGACTTGGGGAAGAACAGTTGTACCAGATTCCTTTTGTGAGGAGGTACAAAACTTCAGTTATAAGAGATACGTGAAACAATTTGTCAGCTTTAAGAAGGAGGCACCCTACTTTGCAGCTATTAAATATTCCTGTTTTTATTTTTCCTCTCTGCTATGACTTACAAGGTGCAACATCCCTATCCACCCACAGATAAAGGGTCACCAGAAAGCAAGCTTAAAAATCAGTACATGTATATGAGATCTTTGCAATCTGAAGAATAGCTGAAAGCACCAAATTTTTTAATTGGTGTATGTGAAAGGAAAAATGCTTTGCAACATCTTAGAGATCTGGTGACATTGTAACCTATTAATAATATTGTGTTATCATTATCAATACCCTTTAAAATAGTTTGACGATATACAGTATCCTTTTTCTATGTAGCACTATGAAGGACACAAAATCGAATCACTACGCTTGCTTTAAAACCCATGTTGTATGCTTTCTGAAACTGTCTAGAACTTCAAATTTTTAAACAAAATTCCATTCCATCCTAGGCATTCATTTTGTTTTAGCTGCTTAAGAGAACTTATCACAATGCCCTTAGACAAGATGAATTTTAAGCAGAATTTCTTAAATTACAGGATGTAAATTAGTGACAGTGGAAATAATATACAAGTTGAGAAGAGACAGCTACATTGCCATAACTTAGCATAGTGCCAGAGACAGTTGTGTGGCTTCAGACTGAAGTTACCAAATGATCAGGATGCTGACCTGAGAAAGAGATCTTTATTTCAGTCTTAGAGCTGCCGAGTTAAGCTACCAGTGCTGTGAACTGATAACTCAGCTCCAGGAGAAACAGAATGCAGAAGACAGATAGCTATGTGAGGGGCACTAGTAACAGCAGGAGCCCGTACCCAATTAGCATTCTGTTTGACATGTCCATTTAGTTTGTAATTGGGCTATCCAACTCTGAAAAAGCAGAGCATGTGAAATGACTGAGGCTATGGCTGCTTCTACACTCGCCCCCCTCCTTTTGGAGGTGGCATGGCAAGGAGGCAATTCGAAGCAGGTTAATGAGGTGCTAATGTGCATATTCAGCTCCTCATTAACATAATGGCAGCCACGTGACTTTCGAAGTGAAGCCTTTGAATTGCAGATTGACAGTGAAGATGGGGGCAGCTTTGAAATGAATGCCCCATTTCAACATTACCTTACTCCCACAGAACTGGATCAGAGTAAGGACTGTTGAAGTGGCGTGCACTTCAAAATTCACACAGCTGCCATAATGCTAATGAGGAGCTGAATATGCATATTATCACCTCATTAGCCTACTTCAAATTGCCTCATTACCATGCCCCCTCCAACAGGAGGTGGCATGTGTAGAAGCAGCCTTAGTCTACACTACATGATAAAGTCTAATTTAAGGAAGTTACCTTGATTTTACAATGTCACTTTCTTCACTGTAAATACCATTAGGTTGATTTTAGGCTGTGCTAAAGTTGGCATTATACCACCATGGAAAGCTACTTAACATAGTGTCAAATTCAAATTTAGAAAGTTCAAATTAAGGCTTGTGTGAAATTGCCATGTCTTTAAATTGACTTTATTAGCCTCCAGAGGTGTCTCGTATGTATCCCACAATACTCCATGGTTGTCCGCTCTGGTTGCTTTCATTTCTGCTGCTCTCCACGTACACAAAAATTAGGTAACAGGAAGCCCATAAAGTTGAATTCAGCACCAGGAAGTCCGTGGTGACTAGCCTGTGGTATCATGCTTGTAAGAGAGGCTGAGAAATTTCTTTTCTTCTTTGCTATCAGCACAGTGAGCACATCTACCCATTACAGATAGCTCCACCATGGAGTTCATGGTTCTGCAAGCTGAGCAGTTGGATTTTCTTTTTCAGTGCTGGTGCCAGCCCATACCCCACTGCCCCATGTGGCAGCTAGGCTTTGGAGGTTGTATTTGTATGAGAGGCCAAGAAACTTCTTTTCTGTGATTTACATTAGTACAGGGGCAGCCTCCCTGCCATCCCTCACCCCCCCTCCACAGGTGCCATACAGTCAGGGTCTTTCCCATGCCCAGTCACATTACATGGCTAGCTCCCTGACACAATGAAAGGACATGCTTGCTGTTCACTGTGGCACATGCTCCCAGGCAACCCATGTCCTCACAGTGAGGGCTCCAAGAGTGGGTAAGATTTTGGGGCGCTAGCTGCTGCCAGGGGGAAGTCTCCACCCACTGCGAAGATTTCAGGGGCTTGCTGTCACTTGGGGGAAGTCTATGTCAGCAAAGATTTTGGGGACTTGCCACCCCCACCTGATCAACAATGAATGGACCATTTCAACTGGCCTTTCAACCAACAACCCCACAGCCCATAATAACGCCCTAAGGCAACATGGGGCATTTTTTCCCATACTGTACCAGCTAAAATACCCAGAATGCTACAGGGCTGAGGGACCTCTGGAATAGGATCCCACAATGCACTGCTGCAACAGTCAATGTTTGGTGATTGAGTGTAGCAGCAATAAGTCAATTTGTGGTGAATTTGTAGGGAGGTGAGGATAGTCAAATTCAAATGTATAAAACCCAGCATTACAAAGTCGATTTTAATAATTTTGAATTTATCTCATAGTGTAGATGTAGCTTGAGAGGCCTTGTGTGAGTGGATACATATTGTAACACTTTATCCTTTTGTTGCTCCACTGCAACTCCACTGATTGCAGAGGGGATGGGAAAGATATGAGTGAGCATAGAATTTGGCCATTGTAGTTCATCGAACTTCTGACAAATATATTGGACATTTGTTCTTATTTAAAGTTTTTACATTGTAAACACAGTGGCAGTTTTATTTTCTTTTAAAGGAAGATAATATAGTGGTTCCAAAACTTGATGTTCTCTTCAGTTTTTTTTCAAAGTGGTATGACAAGAAAAAAATGAACATAAAAATGAAGGACAGAAGCAACATGAAGTAAATATAAGCTTTTAGCTAATTGAAAGCCTTTTAAAAGCATTGCAGGGCAGACTTTCAAAGCTTTTTAGGCATCTAACTCTGATGGAAATCCATGAGACCAAGGAACCTAAATAGCTTTGAAAATATGGTCTTTCCCAAGTCAAAATGTAAAATAACAAATTCATATATTGGCACTTGCCTCTACTGAATGGACTCAGCTGTTCAAATCTGTATCACTCTATGGTTTTTATTACCATATTGGAGTAGTTGATATAGGATTCAATGAATAAAAAATTAAAGAGGGGGTTAATACACTTAATGCCAATCTACATGGGTTTATGCAAAATAGATAGGTAGACTAAACTGATATCTTCTTTTGATGAGATTACAAGCTTTGTTAACAGCTGTAATAGTGTTGGTGTAATAGACATTTGTAAGGCATTTGACTTGGTACTGCATGACATTTTGATTAAAAACCTAGAAAGAAATCAAGTTAACACAGCGCACATTAAGCCGACAAATTGTGACTAATGTGGAGTCACTGATTCGAGGAGTGTTTTTTTTTTTCCAGATAAAGAGGACTAGTCACTAATACAGTGACCTCTGGATTACATGGTGAACCGGGTGAAAGTAAAATATACAGTTTAATACAACTTAATGTAAATATAGATATTGGATCAAATAGCATAGACCAGAGATACAGGATGGGAGACTTTATCCTGGGAGGGAACAACACTGAAAAAGATTTGGGGGTCATGCTGGATGTAAGAAGTTTGATGTGTATTTTGAAGTGCCTGAGGCTAGACTGATGATAAGCACTTCAAAGTTACCAGCTTTGAAATTTGTGTGGCAGCCATTATGCTAAGAAGGCACTGAATATGCATGGCAGTGCCTCATTTGCATTTTCTAACAGCCATAGTTTACATACCTCTTCCGAAAAGGAGGGGTAGTGTGGCCACAGCCATAATGTATCTCCCACAACAAACAAAGGGACAAAAATGACATGTTATGTGGACCTGTTTCTCGTAAAGCCTGACTTTTGGACATGACACTTTTGATGTGGCATACACTGTAGGCATGCCAACAAAACATGCACAAGCACCTTGCTCAATATGATGAGCAGTGTCTAGAGTGATTAAAAAGTCCAATGAATGAAGAAACTATCACTGCTGCTATTTTGCTTAAAGTGAATGCAATTACTAGCAAGAATTCTCCCTCTGCTGTTTTTGTAATCTCATGTAATCTTTCTGCTGGATGGAATATGCAGCAAGAAAAGATGAATTCAGGAGTTCTTATATCAACACAAAGTACAAATGGTTTGAAGCCCCTTCCAGTAATCTGGGAAAATTCAACCCCAGCTCTGAGTTCTTCTGAGAGGCAATACTTATCCTCTCACAAGTACTGAATCTGTTCAGGAGAAAAGAGAACTTTAAATAAAGAAAAGGAAAGAGAACCAAGCTTTAGTTTGGGAGAACACCACAACCACTTTAATATCATGGAACTTTAAGCAGAAACCTGGTCTGCAGTGCTTTGAGCAGTGCCCTTTGTCTCTATTTCCCTCCATGTCTCACAACTGGCTGGCACTGGTTAGTGAAGACTTGGAGTTCAAAGGTGTGTTCACAGGGGTTGACCGCCTACCCTAGGAAGAAAAGAGGATGTCAATCAATGGCTCTGTGATAGTTGTGCCTATTCACAATGGCTATGGTTACACTAGAAAAATCTGTTGACAGACATTTCTCTTGGAAGCGATTTTCTGACAAAATGTCTGTCAACAGAGTGTGGCCATACACTAAAACAGATCAAGAGCAACTCAGCCACTCTCTTGACAAAATGGCCCACTGGAAGCACAGCAGACAAGGCTGCCCAGTGTCCTGGAAGCCCCGTCCACCGACAGAAGACCCCCCGAGTATCCACACAGCTTTTTTGTCAACAGAATCTGTCAACAAAGGCACTCTTCTGCATCTGCTAGACACAGTGCATTTTATGTGTGGACACTCAACAAATCTGGGGTTTTGTCAACAAAGGTCTCTGGTATAGCCCTAATCAACTAACTGTTTGCTGTTGCTACCACTAGTTTTCTCTGTTGTTGCTCATCATGAGGTTCCATAAGTCTTTAGTAATTTCAGGTATCTGTGAGTGTCGGGAGATGATGGAACTAGGTGCCTCTCCACCCACTCTGGGCAGCTCCCGGCTGGCCCTGGGTAGCCAACCGGAAGGCGAGATCCTCTCCCCTACTAGGGGTCCGAGGACCCGGCCAAACACAGCTGCGACTCCACATGCGATGTTAAGCGAGAGCACCGCCCTGAGAAGATACATGTGACCCTGCCCAAATAGCACTGGGGGGGAAGGAGCTAGCGGAGCCGGGGAGAACGAAAGTCCAAGGCAAAGGAGAAACGGTGAAACAAAGTACTATCTTTATTAAATAAGCAACTATCTATTAATAACGCCTATATATCTACCTGTATTGTATTATGCTATACTATACTATACTTTACACACACACACATATATATATATATATATATATATATATATATACATTGATTAAGGCAAATGGTATTAGGTGCTTTGATTCCCAAGTTATCTTAAGGGTACAGGCGGGGGCGCTACTTCCCGCCTGACCGGGGGCTGGGGAAATACCCTGACCCCAACTAGCTGGTGCCCGGAGTTCCCGGTGGTCACCAGTCTATTTAAGAGAGTCTGGGTGGGGGCATTACTCCCCACCCGGTATGGTGATAGCTTGGGAATCTCAACAATAAAAGGATAGGATGGTTGATCAATGATCTTATGTTAATTAATTGTTTATATACTAATTGTCTATGCTACTTATTTATTAACAATACTCTCAATACAAATAGTATTATTTAATAATTAAACTTACTTGATATAAATATTAATATTTACATTATAAGCGGAAACCTGGCCTGGGCTTTTAGGCCCGGCCTATATAAAGGTTAAATAAAAGGTGATGAGTCCAGTAATGTTTATTTAGAGTTGGTGGTCAGGTCCAGTAATCGTCTAAGGTAAGTGGTCAAGTCCAGTAGTCATATTTAAGTAAATAGTCAAGTCCGGTGTTTGGAATAATTAGTGAAGAAGTGGCCGGTGGTCAGATAGGTTAGTTAAAATGGCGGAGGTGGTATTACCGCAGATGAGATAGTCCAGATAGGCACTGCCAGACGATGTTATGGCCGGAGCGACAACGGCAGTGCTGGCAAACCCCTGGTTGCGATGACGGGTATGCGGTACCCCCCACCAAAGAGGGGGGCCAGTTCGCCACGCGGTGACCTGGCCGAAGGGTCTGCTTGCCTCTCCTCAATGAAAGCGTGAGCTAGCGTGCGGTAGGGTGTGCTGGCACGATGATGCTGCTTCAGGCCTCAAGGTGGCACGGGCTCCTGTTAAAGATGGCCGGCGCTGCTAGGTATGGCAGACGCAGCAGTGATTTAGCTCAGTTTCAGCACCGCCCACAGGCAGGTGCTTCAGTGATTTCAGCTCTGTGCCACAGGTGCGGCTGTGATTCAGCTCTTCTTCGGCTTTGTGCCTGGCCTCGGGTTCAGTGGATGCCTATTGGCCACACTGTCCCGTGTAGGGTCTGCAGAATCCTTGCCTGCAGTACCCAAGGGCCATGAATGCCAGGACCAGCCTGACTTATATAGACAGAGTTCATGCATGATTCATGAGGTAATTATCATATGAAAGTTCTGAGCACCTGTTCTCAAACAGGTCCTCTGGGCTGGGAAGTTTCCAGAAACTGCCCACCTGTGCCCAATCAGGTGCCCAGAATTCAAATCCATGATCATGAATTATTCATGAGTTCAAGTTGCTGGGGAAACCAACTGACACAGAGTGACCATTGCAGGGGGCTGCTAAATGGCAGCCTGTGTATGTTTAGATTCTACCTGTACCTGCTTTGATGTTTAATGGCTAAAGGCTTGTTTCCCCTGACCCACGGGGGCGATGATGCCCAGGGGATGAAAAAATCCCTGACAGTGAGTATACTGGATAGCAAGACATCTCACTGCCAGCACTGCCCCTGCATTGTCTTGTCTTTTACCTTTACCCTCTAATGTATAGTCCCTATGCCTGCTTATCAATGATTCAGCTCTGGTAATCAATGAACTGAAACAATGACTCTCAATTCAGTCTAATTAGCTCTGTCTTTAAACACTGGAGACGAGAAAGTAAAATGGAATCTAGGACTCTTTAGGCTGAGCTCCCAACACCAGACAGGAACACCCCTTCCCAGCCTCTCTTTCTGTGAGTTGGTATGTACCCTGCTTAGGAGATCAATTTCATCTTATGATGACCCCTCTCAAACAGGGCTGGCTATGAAAAGTTCTTCTGCCCTTTAATCATACAATAAGAATAACAACATGTTATTAGCCCATCACTCAATACTAAAGCGATTTGTAACCCAACACCAGCAAAAATTAGATAGATAGATAGATAGATAGGTAGATAAAGAAAAGAAGTGCCAGCATGATGCATACCTAAGCAGAACAGGGTAGCGGGGATAGCTCAGTGGTTTGAGCATTGGCCTGCTAAACCCAGGATTGTGAGCTTCATTCTTGAAGGTGCCATTTAGGGCAAACAGATTTTTAAAAACATCTGCTATGGATGGTGGTAGGTCCTGCTGTGAGCACACAGGACTAGACCCAATGACCTCTTAAGGACCTTCCAGGTCTATGAGATAGGTGTATCTCCATACATTAATAGAATAGGTATGGCTATGCAAACAAGGTCTGTTTCTGAAGTGGTTTCCCCCAACCATAAACTAATCTCATGGAAGACCTCATTTAGACCATGATTACACTAGGAAACACAGCCCTTATCTGCATTAAAAAGTGTACTTTTGTCTTATGTATGACCATTCTGTGACCCTAAGGCCAGAAGAGTTCTTGATTTAGAGAATGTTAGTCCTTCTGGAACATTGGATCATTGGATTCTTCTTTAGCATTCAAACGAAAGGTCATAATGTTATTCTGATGGTCATGGACATGTTTTCTAATTTGTGGCTTAGAATTATCTTAATGTATTCCAAAATAATCCTATTGTCCTAATAGTCCTAGAATTTCAATAATCCTATTGAAATTCAAATTCATGATTAGTGGAATTATCTATCTATCTATCTATCTATCTACAGATAGAGTGGTATCTGTCTGTTAAAGACCAGTAGGGAATTATAGCTTCCTGACTATTACAGAATTTAAATAAGTCATGAATACTGTGGGATATCATACACTCAACCAGTTTATGAAGTTAAAAATATATATAAGAGGAAATTTTAATGTTCCGGTAAAATGCTTTGGCTATTGCCACTAACTGTAGTATCAGTTGTCCTAACACTTCATCTAGAATGCCTTTGAAGCAACTTTAGCATCAGTTGGCAGGCCACAAGGGGTGAGGTTATGACCACGAGAACTGATCATCACTTTGTACCATCCTGTTGGGCCTTCCTTCAAACGGCTGAAGTATGCAGTTTTGAAAGACAGGAAGTCTAGCCATATTTAACTTCTGGTGTATATTTGTCAGGGCTCATGAGACTGCAGATTCTGAAAAAACACATCTGCATAATGAACAGCTCGACTCCTTTTGCTTAATAAACTGCTTGGTTATTTTTGATTGACAAGCTATGTGACACCTACAAAAATGAAAAACAGAGGTGGGAAAAGTACCCAACATTGCAACTGTTTGTGGGCTTGGGTGCAGAATTACTTCAGTAAAAGTACACACACACGTGTGCATATGTGTGTGCACACACACACAAACCACATCTTTATTGTACTCAAGTATCCAGAAGTAAAAGCAGCCTCACTTTTACTCGAGTAACTTTTGGCTACTTCTCCCACTTCTGACGAAAAGGAGAAAAGGTATGAGTTGGGTGTACTCTTCATGGACTTTTCTCAAGATCTCCAGCAGCAGATAGAATGTTAGTCACTGGAAATCTGTTGATGACTCATTCAAATATCCTCCCTGCAGACTTTTGGTTGTTTGGGTGTGAGGAGAGGGCGCAAATCTGTTGCTTATGTGTGTATATAATTGAGATTAATAAATAAAGTGAAAGTTATAAGTGAAAGCAGTTTTATTTCATGCTCCTTGTGTCAAATATCTATCATACAGACATGCTGTGTCCTCACTGGTTTAGTTCCTTAACCACCTTGCAAACAGTAAAGTCATCAAGAACTTCAGGTACAGAAAAACCTTGGGTAACAGTATGTGCCTGAGTTTTAATCCACTCCATAAAAATCTAGATGCAATAGAAATCTCCATGGGCAAAACGTAAGTCTGTCTAGCTACTGTAGTAACTGTAACAAACTGTTTAAACCATACCGTTAGCAGTTCAACAATGTCAGAAAACGACAGCATTGGCATGAGTAATATGTAGTTATGGTTGCATGTAATGAGAAAAATGTTCTTTCATTGTCAGAAAAAGTATCATTTCAAAATCTTCATAGTAGGGGCCTCTGTGACAGCTCAGCAGGCTAACAGTCTAGCAAACTAGATAAAGACCAGTGTAATGAAGGCTGTAGTTACTGTATATTTCTGGAATATCACAACACAGGATAAAGCCCTATTCGGTAAGCTCTGAAAAGGAATTTCAAGAGAAGCTACTGCAAGTCTCACTGATGCAACAAAATGAGATCACAGACTTCCATGGTAAAAGCAGGCTGCAACTTTTATTAAACATTAACATAGGAGTAGCACTACCCTACTTTCACCAGTACTATCCTCTACCATACCTTACCAGATAACCTGCAATATGGGATAGGGTGACCTCAAACTACCCACCAAGGACTCAACTTTCTTCAGGCTTCCACCCTATCACATGAGGTATAGCAGGGGACCATGGGTGTAACAGGATGGGGAGCTTGGCTTTTGAGCGCCATCCTATCACATCACCTAGCTACCCTGTCTACACCACTTTCCTGACCAATAACGTACTTTCTAAGTGCTGTTTTATTCCTGAGGCTTCTCTGTCAGAATAGTGGTTGTGGTAACTTTTTTGACACCACATACTCTCCCAGCACATATTTTCACTACCATAGAGCATGGTCAGAGCCTATACTAGCTTTCAGGAGTATAGATCCTATGATGATCATATCACAATCTACACAGTGATACATATGTTGGCCTTAGTTAAGCTTATGCATAACCACTAAAATTCTCAGGGTTGCTGAGGTGTAACTGATGGAAGAATATGGCTTTTTTTCCCCACCAGTCTTTGCAGAGTTAAAAATTCCTTGGCTATTACTGGGAAAAAATAATTTTAGCTGTTTGTTTCATGCAAAAAAAAAAATCCTTCTTGGTGAGTTACACATGAGCACACACATCCTTTCACCCCTAGAGGAAGTGCACTGTAGTAATTTCAAATGAGAGCTGATACTGGATGTGGTTATTTTTCTTAAGTTCGTCCCTTTCCATGAAAATTTCAGATGAAAGCCTTTAAAGTGGTAGCATTAATATCACACAGCAAGCAAATTAAAATATAAACTAAACAGCATGAAGCATAAGATAGATCATCCTATGGAAACTCCACAATATTTGAAGTTCTAAAGTACTGCAGTTCTCCCACAAGGAGTTTGTTCTGTCTGTGAAACAATCCCTCAACCGTCGTTTCCCTAGAGATCTTTCTTCTACATTTTAGCAGCAGCATCTGATCCTTGGTCTGAAACCTCCCTTTCCACACAGTAGATTGCCATTATTAAGTCAAAGAGTACTTAACTGTATTCCCCTCAATGATGTATCTGCACAGGATTGGTGATGAACACAAAGCAAATTCTTTTCAGGCATTATGCATTTTATCTTTGTAAATATCTTAATCACTGTTAGCTGAGGATATGGACTGGGAATGTGAGTGGGGGTCCTTACTATGTAATGATACAACCAATAAAACCACATCTTCATATCCTTTCCTGCATGTATTTTATGGATTTATCTATTCAAATTCCTTCTGTGTTGTTTGCAGATTAACATGTTTACATTCTTTACATTTTAGAGTTAACATTTTACAACTTTTAGTGCCCTAACCAGCCATTAATAATTTAAAATTGTGGATAATGTTCTGATTTGTCATGGACCAACACAGTATTAAATATATCAGAGACATAAATTGTTCTTAATATCATAATGATTTAACCAGTGTTTAGTATGAATAAGGTAGGATGCTTATAATTATTGACAAAGTCAACGATGTCAGAGTCTGAAAAAAGATGAGAGAAGGAATTACATTGCACAGCAAGACTTGACAGTAACATTTATTTGTGGGTTCAGTCCATCTGGCATCACATGTATCTCACATATAGGAATGTTGAGGGAGGTCAAAATCTAGCCCTACAATCCAGAGTGAGGGGCTGCAACACAATGTATGTTCCAAAGTAGTAGTCATGCCTGTTCATGCCATTTCCATGATCATAGAATCATAGGATTGGAAGGGACATCGAAAGATATTCTAGTCCAGTGCACTGCCCTCAAGGTAAGACGTGGTATTATCTGGACCATACCTGGCAGCTGTTTGTCTAACTTGCTGTTAAAAATCTCCAATGATGGAGATCCAACAGCCTGCATAGACAATTTATTTCTGGGTTAAACCATCCTGACAGATAAGAAGTTTATACTAATGTCCAACCTGAACTGCCCTTAATACAGTTAAATCTCATTGCTCCTTCTCCTATCATCAGAGGTTGAGGAGAACAATATTTCCCCACTCCCCCGCTCATTTTAATAACCTTTTATGTACTCGAAAACTGTTAAAATGCTTCTTCTCAGTGTTCTCCCAATTAAATAAGCCCATTTGTTTTTAATCTTCCCTCAGAGGTCATATTTTTCAGAAGTTTAATAATTTGTGTTGCTCTTCTCTGGACTCTCTCCAGCTTACACACATCTTTCCTGAACTGTGGTGCTCAGAACATACACCCCAGAATGACATTCACTTTTTTTTTTCCTACAGACTTAGACTGTTGACTAACATGGTGCCTTGATCTCTTTCCCTAGTTGTCCTTCCTAGTTAGTCATTTCCCATTTTTTACTTTTATATCTGATCATGCCTCCCTAGCTGGAGTACTTTGCATTTGTTCCAACTGAATTTTATCCTAATTACTTCAGGCCATTTCTCCAGCTCATCTGGGTTATTTCAAATCTTCATCTTGTCCTCCAAAGCGCTCACAGACTGGTATTGCCTGCAAATTTGTAACTGTATTTTCTATGCTGTTATCTGAATCACTGAAAATATTGAGAGAACCAGACCCCTAATTGATATTTAATATGCTCACTCCACCCCCAAACTCCTGATAACTGCTCTCTGGGAATGGCTTTGGGATTGGTAAATTGATCTATGCTGATATGTTGGGATTATTTACCATAAATGTAGCATTCATGGCATGATCCCTAGCTCATCCTCAGTCACATTCCAGAGCATGTGGGGATGTACTAGAACCTTGCATGTTGTGCCATTTCTGATGCCTGCTTAGCCTCAGCATATACATGGTCATCTCTAACAGACTTTTGCTGGGAAGTTAAGAAAATTATTCAAGAACTTAAAAAATACTGCAAAACTTTGTCTGATTTTCCAGATATATTTCTATCTTTACCTAAGAACAGACATAAGTCATACACTTTTGTAGCCAATCTGTGGTGGGTATTCTCATAAAACTCAACATGGGTCTCAACTTACTAACCCTTTCTCATGCAAGTAAGCTCATTACTTTTTTTTTTTTTTTGCATTTGTAGAAGACAAAGACTCTCTTTCATGGACAAAATAACCTTGCTAGAGTACAAAGGTTACATAGTAAAAGTCACTTTCCCATGTGTACCACCCCTTTACATATCTGAATGCAAATACCTATGCAAATGACAAAGCAAAATAAAGTTATTCACCTTGCCTTTCAGGGGTTCCTACAGAGGAGCCCTGGGAGTCAATGGTTAGACATGGGAAAACAGTGTCTTTCAACAATACATTTTCCTTTCCATGACTGATGGTCAGCTTAGTTATGGGATAGGTTTAATGTAACATTTTCCTTCACGTACCAGTGATATGGTCACCAAAAATCTTCTAAGCCACCGATGAGAGCTCCGGACCAAGGCAGTTTAGCTGCTGTTCCCAGTGTTGTGTATGAGTGAATGAGACTGTCTGAAAAGAAGGGACTACTGATTGAGAGTAAAAGATGGCAAAACTGAGCCCTACATTTACAAGAAATCTATTTTGCTCCCAAAATTAGCACAGTAATATGCAATGAATTACTTAATAGGTATATAAACTAAGAACTCTTATGTAATGGCAAGCAGTTATAGACCAAGATTTCCCACTCATTAGCATTCTTCGAAACAAGAAAACAAAACAGTCATTAAGCTATAAATATTCAAGCCTATTTTTTAAAAAAATTCAGAATAGTATGTGTACATTATTGCTCATTGAAAGTTTAAGATTTTAAAATTTCTTCCAATACAAACAGCTGTTTTGCATAGTTTATATGATCATCCTGAAATAAGCCTGAGCAACCACAAGTACCATGAATTAGAAAAAGTGAGGTATAAATGAGTTACTTTTATACCAACACTCCAATTATGTTTACATTTTCAAGTAAACTGACAATAAAAAATGAGGAATAAATATAGTACTTGAAATAATATAATTATTGAAAAATTTTGAATTTCTTAGAGCTATTTAGAATTAGGTAACATTCTAGAATCTTCAATTAATTGCACACCTCTGAAGACGTCTAAGCCACTAATGAGCATCCAAAGGGAAGAATATATCAAAGCTGTCTCAATTACTTTTTGAACCTTTGAACCACATCCTTATGCAAGTTCTATTTTAAGAAGACATGTAAAATAACTGCATAATATCACATCAGATGTTTCTTGGACAAATTCCCTCATTGGACTTCAGAGACTGATTCTAAGCTTGTTGTCAGAGAGAGGTGTGCAGGTTGAAGGAATCTTTGTTTTCCTCCAAATCTACTCACCCAAAACAGACATTTTTATTAATAGAAAGGGCTTTAAAATACTCTTAAGCTACGGCTACACTAGAAAGTTTTGTCAACAAAACTCTGGATTTGTTAACAAAACTCATGAAGCATCAATACTAAAAATGTGTTTTGTTGACAGAGTTGTCAGAACTCGGTGCTTTTGTTGACAGCCTTCTGCCTCTTCCCCACGAAGCAAAATGCCTTTCTCAACATAATGTGTAGACAAAAAAGCCATGTGGGTGTGCTGGGAGCCCCTCTGTCAACAGACACGGCTTCTGCTTCACCAGGCAGCTCTACCTGCTGTACTTCTGGCTGGCCATTCTGTCATGAGTGAGGCTGGGCAGTCCGGCCACTCTCTGTTGACAGAGTGGATCAACAGAACAAGCCACTTTTGTGTGTGTGGCAGCAATCTGTTGACAAAAGTTTTGTTGGTGGATATCTTCAGATAGTAACTTCTGTCGACAGATCGCTGTAGTGTAAACATAAGCTTATAGAAAATTAGTTCTCTGCCTTCTCCCCTGTCTTGGCTGCTCTAACACACACTGCTTTCACCAATAACAGAGCTAAGATTGTCACTGCACCTAGTTCAGCTCTTCAGCAGCAATTAACTTGCAAGATGCTACAGGATTCCAGTTAGTGTTAAGAGCCTGGAGAAATAGGAAAACTTTTCCACTCTGTAATAATGGTGTTTGATTACGATACCAGAGCAAAATGAACACACAACTTCATTCTTCTATTTATTTAAAATAAGTTACCTGAAAGTAGATCTAGATCTAGACCTTTTGCTGGACATTAGTAAATTTCTAGAAAAGGGCATATTTCAGGATACAAAATGTTGCAAATTCAGTCAGATTTCACAAGTAGTGTCAGAGACCAAAAAAAAAAATATGTCACCGATATTCTACACATTTTCTCAACGTTTTTGTGAAAAAAGAAACCAAACAATTAAATTTAATTTCAAAACATTTTTGAACAGCCACTGAACCAAAAATCCCAAAAGAAAATCTTGCAAAGAGGTAGGTAAGCCCACCTTATGTTATATACAAGTTTCAGTGTCAGGGGGGACAGCTCATTACGTACAAAGAATCAAGCAATTCCTGTGATGTGTCAAGTACCTTCAACGTCTACTGAATTGATATTTCAGGTGGTCAGTTTTAGCCTTGATGAGTATAAGACAATATCAGGAGGAATGACAGAAAGACAAGCAGAGAAATGGAATTGAATAGAGGGAGACTTTTCAAAATTGGAAAAAGGTGGAATCTTGAGTTATCAGCAAATTCGAAGGTTGTTGAAACTGTTTGAGCACATGAGATCTTCCAGAAAGGATATAAATGGAGAAAAAAAAAGGCATCTCAAGATTAAACTCTGCAGGTCTTCAGGGATAGTATAGAGAGAAGAAAAATGAAGACCCACTGAAAGTATTATAAGAGAAGCTGAAGGAGATCCCAGTGAGGATTACTGGGTGAAGGGGCACATTTGATCAGTGTTGTCAAAACCAGAGAGGTTAAGAAGGACTGGGAATATAATACAGACCTTAAGAAAATATTATTAGAAAATATTGTGGTGAGGAGCTCTTTCAGTGTAGTAGAGAAGCTAGAAGGAAAGGGATCCAGAACAGGCATGTAGCTTGATGCAGAAATTGTTAATTGTGTATTCTGTGAATTTGGAGATGGAGGGAAGAAGAGAAAAGAGATAGCAAAAGGTGAGGCTAGATCAAAGGTGATTTTTGAGGATAGGAGACATCAAGGCTTGATTATAATTTGAAGGGACAAGTTGTCAGTTGCTTTTCAGTTAAATTTTATCTATTTTAGTAACACATATTTGAGTATAGCAGATGCAAGGAATATTGTGCATTGAGATTTGCCCCCCCTCCTTTGTGGTCACTGGATAACAAGTAGGATGTCTTCATGTCACCCTCCAATTTGTGAGTCTGTAGATGGCTAATCAGCCTGATTCTGGAGCCGCAGGTCTTATCACAATTTGTCTCCAGGGTTTTGATGGCAGTAGGCTTTTTTACACCATAATTCCTCATGACATCAACAGATGCTACAAGCGAATACCCAAGAGTATTGGCAGGATAATCTTATGGAAAATAGCAAAGGCATTATTTCTAGATAGGTCTACTCTCAGAATAATGTTTTAATTTAGCTATGTGTTTGAACAATGACTTTTATATACACAACTTTGATAACAAAGTAGGAAATCAGCTACACTACACTTTCTTTAGAATGCCAAAAGACAGGAACTAAACAGTTGAGAAAAAAATCAGACAATTAGATGTTAAGAAAGATATTTTTCAGGATGTCATTGACAAGTAAACAGAACTTTCCTGTCCTTTGAAGGAGAGATGTAAATGGAGCCACAATTACTACAAGCTTGTGATTCGTGTAAAAGTGAAATAATCTAGGTTGAATAGTAACAGAGAGATAGCCATGCTAGTCTATATACTATCAAAAGAAAATAACAGTCCAGCAGCACTTTAAAGACTAACAAAATAATTTATTAGGTGATGAGCTTTCGTGGGACAGACCCACTTCTTCAGGTCATCACCTAATAAATTATTGTTTTAGTCTTTAAAGTGCTACTGGACTGCTTTTTTGTTTTAATCTAGGTTGACTTACATGAACGGTAGCTTTTTTGCTCTATAAATATATTTGATGAAATCAAACAGTATTCTACCTTGACCTAATCAGAATGCAGTCTAGACAGAATCCTGTATTTCAATGGAATTAAAACTTTGGTGAATACCTACAAAAAGAGCAAATTCAAAATTAAAGGGATCTCAAGCTTGCTATAGAATTAAAGTAAGCCACATTTAAGTCTAATGACCTTGCCTTTTTTGTTTTTTGTTTGTTTGTTTTTTGTTTTTCATTGGCTGTGTCCACACTAGGAACTAACTTCCAAGTTAACTTCTAAGTTAGGAACGACTTTGAAGGAGCCAGCAGAGAGTCTACACACATTTTTCCTTACTTTGAAGTTAACTTTGAAGTAGAGAGCCCAGCTTTGAAGTCTTACTCCATTCCCAGGAATGGAGTAGTGTTCTACTCCAAAGTTTAATTTCAAAATATGGTATGTGTACCTGTTCATCTTTGAAGTTGCTTACTTCGAAGCAACCTTCAAATTATTTTGTAGTGTTGGCACAGCCATAGTGTTTCTCTGTTTCACTTGACACAAAAGTACATTAACTCACATATATGGTTCCAGAACAGGTATTATTTAATAGCAGCAATTCTAGTGTCTTACAAATAAATACATGATCCAGAATAGCTGAACATATGTGGAGACATTTCTAAAAGCCTGTTTAGCATATTAAATATAATTTTAGATATATTATTTAAACAGGGGATTTGGGTTGCATAGACTTTGGCAAACATGCTAATTGCAAAAGTCCATTGACTAGGATGGATAATATCAGCTTTAATCAATTATCTAAATTATTTTCTTTGTGTAGACTGTAAATCCTCAAAAGTAACTATTCTGAAGGCAATATTAAGCTCTTTTATGATTATCCAGTTACTGAAATGATGTGCCTACGTATATCTATGAAATATTAATTGCACCAAAAAGGGCATTTTTGATAAAAGGTTTACATCTGAATCACAGTTTTCACTTAGAGTTTCCAGATCTTGCTTAATGTTAATGGAAGTTAAGGGGACATCCCACAGCAGTTTCCCCGTAGTTAGTCTCCTCAGTGCACAGGGTCTACCAGAACTATTTGCTGGTACATAGGTATAAGCCAGTAGGCCGCATATTAAGAACCAGCCTTTAGGTAAAAACGTATGGGATGTTGCATTGGATACTGGAGCTGTAGAATTGCAGGTTAACTCAGAATTATTATGATTTACTTTAGTCTTAGTAGCATTTTCAAACACAAAACATTCAAAGCCCCGGCTCACATTTGCCAGCTGCAATTTTAAACGCCGTTGATTAGAATACACATTAGGATTTTGAGCGGGGCCAAAATTATACAAGTTTGCTGCTGAGAGTTTGATATCAAACCATTGGAAGATGGTGTCATTGTGTACAAACTGCAAGGGAGTTGGTACTCCTATAAAACAAGTAGTTAGTACTGCCCCCACAGTATAACGTCCCCCTACACAGAAATGAGAGGTATTCATGGCTGTTGTTTCCAAAAGGACCCACCAATTTTCCTCAGTAGGATGGAGGAGTGCGGATGTTGTGAATATCTCCCCTGGGATGACTAAAAGCATGCATACGTACAATACATAATGACGCATGTTGGATAAATAGCTTCATCTATATCAGCCTGTCGCTTCCACCGGTACAGACTGCACGGCAGCGTCTTTCTCTGGTAGGAGAGCCGGCTTCAAATGGGACTGGTGGATCCACGAGGGATGCTCTGCCACCTTAACAGCAAAAAAGGTAGCTAGTAAGACTTGATATGGCCCCTCCCATCTCAGCTCCAAACCATTCCTTCAGTGAAAGTTTTTAACCCACACTTAACTAGTTGGTGTATAATCATGCAAACTACAGTCAAGAGGTACTGGCTGTAGCAGTCGCACTGCACCTTGCATAGACTGTAAACTGTGTTGCATATGCAAAAGATGATCAGTAATCGCTTTGTCCCCCGCCAAAAGACTCGTATGTGCTGAATTGTAAATCCCTGGAATTTGGGCCAGATGACCAAACAAAATCTCAAAAGGTGACAGCCCTAAAGGTTCCCGCGGTCTCCTCTGAATCTGGCACACAGCCAATGGTAGGGCTTCTGGACACTTCAGGCTGGTCTCAGCGCAAATCTTGGCAGTTAAAGTCTTTAGGGAGGAATTCATTCTTTCCACCTTTCAAGCCAATTGGGGGTGATATGGGGTATGCAGTTGCTGCTGTATACCCAAACACTTGAAAACAGTCTTTAGAAGCTGAGCGGTGAAATGACTCCCCTTTTCTGAGCCTATTACTTCTGGTATCCCGAACCTAGAGATTAATTCCTTTAACAGAAATTTTACCACAGCAGGGGCATCCGCCTGTCTCATGGGGGTAGCTTCTGGCCAACCGGTGAGCTGGTCTATTACAACCAAAATATGTTTATAGCCTACAGCAGGGGGCATATCCGCAAAATTAATCTGCAGCCATTGAAAAGGTACCTGTGCCCATGGCTTTCCCCCCACTTCACCATCTCCTTCAAATTCTTAGTGTAGAAAGCTTGGCAAGTAAGACAGGTAGTGGTGACCTGCTTAGTGGCGGTGTATACTCCTGGTGCAAACCAGTCCTTTAGAATAGTTTTGGCCAAAGGAATGAATCCATAGTGTCCATGTGTATCAGTATGCAACAGCCTCACCAAGGGTATAAGGTACTTACAAGGAAGTATGAGCTTACCGGTTCCGGCAATTCTCCAGACTCTGTTATCATCAGGCTCAGATTCACATTTCTTCCACTCGTCTTGTTCACTGTTGGTTACCCCAACATACAAGTCTTGCAACGGTGGAATACAGTTTTCCGAAGGATCCTGTAAAGGGGCTATTACTACAGAAAGGGGTTGCATAATGGCTACCCTAGCAGCTGCATCTGCTAGTGCATTTCTCTTTGCCATTTCTGTTTGCAGTCCCGTACGGGCTGTACAATGCACAACCACGATACCCTTTAGGGCCTGGATAGCTTGCAGTAATTTATCTATTTGAACTGCATTGGCCACCTTACTCCCTGAGTAATAAACCCCCTTTGTTTCCAGATTTGTCTGGTGGTGTGGCAAATTCCAAAGGCATAACGAGAGTCAGTATAAATGGTTACAGTTCTTTCCTTTGTTAGCACACAGGCCCGTGCCAATGCATGTAGTTCCACAGCCTGTGTGCTTAGTGCAGGAGGCAAAGGTTGAGCCTCCCAAACCTCATACAAAGTGGCTACGGCATATCCTGTAACTCTATGCCCCTCATGATAGAAGGACGACTCATCAGTATACAGAACAAAGTCCGGAGTTTCTAGAGGCAAGTCCTTCAGATCCTTTCGGACTTGCTCAGTCTCCGTAACCGTTTCCAAGCAATCATGATTTACCTCTCCTCCTACGACGTCAGGGAGCAACGTGGCCAGATTTAATGTACACCTCAAAACTGTCAGAGAAATGACAGTGTTCTGGTTAACTGAGAGACACAGAGACTTCTCTGGGGTAGAATTACAAGGTGTTTATTATGCGCATAAGGTACCTATCTAGGGAGAGGGACCCCATATAGCAAAGTAACGGATCATTTATAGTCTTAACTTGCATACAGTTGATTGGTCAACACACAGTAACTAGGATACATTTGATTGGATACAGGCTGCAGTAATGGATGAACAAACAGTTATGTCCCAACTGTCAAGCAGTAATTCTTTAACATCTTATCTTGACAGAACACAGTACTCCTAGTTCAATTAGATCCAGTTCTTTCTAGTTCCTTGCAGTTCTTGCTGTTCATTCCTGTGTGGGGTCGTACCATGGTCAGCTTATCTGCGAGCAAGTGGAGCCAATCATGTGGGCACTTAGCCTTACAGAAGCCATGTTAGTTATGCTGACTTTACACAGTTCACCACAAGATAAACAGCCTGTAGAATTAATCTTGTTGACTCCAAATATTAGACAAGAACATCAAAGCTTCTGAAAAAGCATGAACCTGCCTTTTTAGCTGAAGATCCTCAGAAGATCCATAAATATCCCACTCTTACTTCTAGGGTCTGCTTTTGCTTCTAAAGAGGAATTGCCCCCACCATAGTGGCTGCTGAATGAGTTACATCACAGCCACCTGTGGCAATTGCTTTCCTTGAGACAGGATTTTTAATTCTACCACCATAACTGATTGGTATACATCCCAGTTAAACACCTGATATGGTGCTTAGCAATTCAGTAACAGGAGACCATACAAAGCAAAATTAGCACTGAAGAAACTTGCACTGATACCTTTAGGTTTTATGACTATCCTTTGGAGAATAACGTAACTTATCTGAGATGAGCAGCAAAAGGTGGCATGGATACCAATCCTACCATGTTACTATGGCTGCATCTACGCTTACCAAGTTTTATGGTCAAAAACCACCTTTTGGTAACAAAACAGCAATGGTGTGTGTACTGCAATGTGACTTCTGTCATAACAAAACCTCCCAGTTTCAAAAAATGTCCACCTGCTTGAGGGACTTTTTTCTTTCCCCATCCCATTGCTGTCAACAAACATGAAGTGTGAACATCATGAGGCTTTGTGTGTGTGTGTGTGTGTGTGTATGTGTGTGTGTGTGTGTGTGTTTTATTGGCCTCCAAAAAGTTTCCCACAGTTCCTCAAACAACTGCTCTGGTGAGCACTTTGAACTCCACTTTCCTTCAGTCAGTCCCTCCTCTTGCAAGCACTGGGAATTTTAAATTCCATTTCCTGCTGGCTGGCTCAGTGTGGAGTGATCTCAAAGCATCTTCCCAGCTGATCATGGCTGGCTATTATGCCAAATGTTCTCCTTCTTGGACTACTGAGGAGCTTTTGGATCAGATCAGCATGTGGGGAGAGGTGTCTGTGCAGTCCCAGCTGTGAGTGACCTGTAGGAATTGTGAAATGTATGGACATGTTTCTTAAGGCTTGTGTGAAAAGGGGCTGTGAGTGGGACACGCTGCAGTGCAGAGCGAAGATAAAGGAGCTGAGGTGGCCATATCAGACAGTAATGGAAGCAAACATTTACTTTGGTGCTGCACCCAAGATATGCTTTATAAGAAGCTGAAGACTATCCTGAGGACTGACATAACTTTCATTAGCAAGAATCCCACAGATACTTTGGAGAGAACAAAGTCAGCAGAAAGAGGGCCTAACCTCCAGGATGAAGTAATAGATGAAGATGTAGCACTAGAGAAGGATGTGAGTCTCTCAGTGGGGTAACCTGGTGGGTAAGGCAGGCTGCCAGGAACAATCCTCCACACCAGAGGCAAATGGTCACTCTCAACGGCTGCTCCATAGGAAGCAGACGGTGAGATGCAGGGTGAGTGGCTCTGGCTTGGGGAGTGCAGAGTTTGGTGCAGGGCAGAGAAAAGTGGGGAAACACAGATTTCTCTGAGCTGCATATAGCCTTGAGTAGTTAGCCATTATGTCCAAACAGGGAGATGATGCACACTGAGTTCTCAAGGGAATCCTGCAGAGACATGCTCTGGAAACTTGGCCTGAGTTATTTTTTTTTTATTTTCTCTAGTAGGTTCCAAGGCAGTGCAGCCACATTTTCCCCTCCAATGTAGGGCACTGTTCCATGCCATTCTTCAGTCAGTGGTACTGGGACCAAAGTGCCACACAGTTGTGCTGCACATGGAGCAGGGCAGAAGCCACTAGCATCCAGAAGCTGTGCCTTGGTTTCCCTCCTTACCCTCAATATAGAGATGTTTGCTGCAGTGATACCCACTGTGGAGAAGTGTGGCAAACTTCAGAGTGATTTCCCTACAAACCTGTTCCATAAGCCATGGCTGTATTTTCCTTTTCCCCTATGCTTCCACTTAATTCCTGTCCTCCTCTCCTCACACTCACAATGCTAACAGTACCTGCAGAGATGTGTGTGCTTTACAAGGAGCAGTTGGAAAGTGGTTGCATATGTTGCAAAAGATGCTTGCAAGTGAAATGTTTCAGTCTTGAACTAGAAGTTAACAATTTCTCTTTTGTTACGTTCTCTGTAACAGATGGGACCTTGAGGATTCAGAAGATGTCTCCTGTTGACAAATTGCATTGGATAAAGAGGAGACAAGGATAATTTAGTCAAAGAAGTCATAAAACACACCTCAATGGAGGCCTAGAAAAGGGAGGAGTGATGGGTAACTGAAAGGCAGGGTAGGAAAGAAACCACCGACTGCATGGTTAAGGTCATGGAGGAGCTCAAGTGTTTAATCAAGCTGTAGAGTTTGCAGATCTGGCTTCGACCTCCCTTGCAACACACACAAAATTCTTTGTCCAGCAATCCCTTCTACAGCCACACATTCCTTTTTCTTTTCACTCTCTGGTAATCCTTAGTTTTCCCCACTTTCCACCCCCCTTGCAACTTTGACTATGACAGCAGGACCTACACAGTCTTTCCTTATCAGAGAACTTGAGTGCTTTGGTATGTGTTATTGTCATCTGTATTGATCAATAAAAACAAACATTTTATCTGCACAATGGTTTTATTTTCCAGTCTTTTGTTGACACAGACTAACGTGGCTACCCTTCTGATCTTTTCCATTCTGCAACTCATTGGAATAACTTCAGCCCCAGGTACAGGCTCTTTACACATTTTCTTGGGTATGCATTACATGGATATTAAATGGAGTGCAGTAGGGAAGCTACCCGAAAAGAGGCAGATTTTAGCACCTCTCATTGTCAAAGTCTCCCTGATGTTAATACCAGTCCTCTAGGTTCCTCTGACAGTGCTAGTGTCTGTCTACTCAAACTCTTCAGCCAAGTGTTGTATCTCAGTGTGCCACCCGGAGCAAGCATTTCCCCCTTATTTTCACAGAGACTATGCAAAGTACAGCACATGACTATAACCGCAGGAATATTCTCCCACACAAAGTCTATCCCGTCACAGAAACACCTCCATCTCCCTTTCAATCAGTCAGAGGCACATTCCAATGCCTGCAGGGGTGGGAAACAAAGCAGTGCCTGAGGAGATGTTTTTTTAACACCCCAAGATGTGCTGCACTCCATTTCACGTTTCCACAGTGCCTAGCGACAGACCAGACATTGTGGGATACACACCGACAGCACATTGTTATTGCTGTCAGTGAGAGAGCTAGAAATGTAGACACAATCTGTTGACAGAGGAAGCAAGTGTAAATACCCTGGCAATTTCTTTTTGGCAGATTTTGCATGTCAATATTAGTTTCAGTGATGAACCTTTGTAGTGTAGGTTCATCCTACGTCTGGGAGAGTATATGTGTGAATGGCGGCCTATAGTACTTCTATCTACTGCCTTTGGAGACCTGACATCTAATCATTATACCTTACAGTTCATCCTATGCATGCAGGAGTTGGGAATGCTTCAAACTATCAAGATTTCAGATTAATTTGTCTCCCTCCACCTGCTTTTGCACAGATCTATATTTTCTACATACACTCACATATTCATTATCACTGAGTACCTATTTGTAGGTGACCAAAAGAAAGTATGCACTTTTTTCAGAATCATATGCACTACTTTCTGACAAAAATCCCCCACATGAACACAACAGCAATGTACGTTTCTTACACAATCTTTTACTCATGTCCAAGGCATATTTTTTTCAACATATTGCACTATCTCACTAAAGACAATTGTTAATATTATGTGATTATTGATACTTAGCATAAAATTTCATACACATGCATTTATGCCATGTATTAGTCCTGGGCTGTTTAATTTAGTTAATCACATTCAAGTATCAGTGATGATGCAGCGAAGTCATTGTAAAAGAAGCAAGCGTCTGTTACTCCAAACTTCGCCACAGATGCATACACACAGATTACTGTTGAAGAAAAGTTAAGGGGCAGATTTATGACCACAGAAGGCAAAGAAATTTAATTCTGTCTTATTCTGTTCAGCCTAAATACCTGTGCACATCTGTGTTCCGTGTGAGACACAGTGTTATCCTCTGTGTGTCATAAGGAGAATAGGGTAGGTTTTAATACCATGTTTTTTCTCTTCTGTGTTCTCATTTGCAAATCAGTTGGGAGATTTGATTATGCTTCATTTCAATATTTTGCTGTTTAGTAGTTATATCGCTATCCATTTTTCTTATAAATACCTATTACAAACAAATGAATCAAGACATTGGGAGGTGTTCATCTTCTATTTCATCAAAACAAAAAGGCAGCCCCCAACTCAAACCATTGCAACACATTATTAAAGACCTAGAACCTATCCTTAATCAAGACGGTAACAGACAGGGAGCTGTGCTAGTCTATATACTATCAAAACGAAAAAGCAGTCAAGTAGCACTTTAAAGACTAACAAAATAATTTATTAGGTGAGCTTTCTTGGGACAGACCCACTTCTTCAGACCATAGCCATACCAGAACATAAGCTTTTGTGGGTGAAGACCCATTTCATCAGATGCATGATGAAGCATGCATCTGATGAAGCAGGTCTTTACCCACGAAAGCTTATGCTCCAAAATATCTGTTAGTCTATAAGTTGCCACAGGACTCCTTGTTATTCTTCTGTGAACTTTGTCTGGAGAATTTCCAGGTGCAGACTTCTACGGAGTCTGTGTTGTGGAATATATGCAGCTCACTGTCTTGCTGATAATTTTTGTCATCATAACAAAATCGTATGCACATTGTTGTTCACTAGGGCTGGTTAAATTTAGAACAACAATAGATACTAATGTTGACATTTTCTTAGGCTGGGTCTACACAGAGTGGCACTGCCGGCAACTTCATTCTAATGAGCAGTCTTGCAATCGAAAATGGCTGCTCATTAGCATAATCACATGCTTAATTAGCATATCTGTGTGAGATCTCGTTGCTGGCAGAAGCTGCTGCCAGCAGTAAACAGGCTGCATCGACGTGCCTCTGCTGGCAAAATCCTCTCTGTCTCCATCCCCGTATGCCAGAAAATGTTTTGCATGCAGAGGCACATCTACACAGCCTGTTTACTGCTGGCAGTGAGATCTTGTGTGGCTATGCTAATTAGCCATGTGATTATGCTAATGAGTGGCCATTTGAAATTGTGAGTCTGCCCATTAGCATGAAGGTGCTGGCAGTGCCCCTTCAGGTAGACCCAACCTTATGGAATAATTAATCATTAGTGTTTTCATTATGTGGCCAGCTGTAATGTCACTCTGGGTCTTTGGTAGGCTATGGTTTCCTATTCTCTCCTTGCATGGAATCTGTATTTTAGGCTGTTTTTCCTCACATGTATTAGCCTGTATGTGTAACTTGTTGTTTCTTTCTCTGTTCTTTCATTACAATCTATTTTCTTTAGTTAGTATCTGCAACTCTTCTCAGTTAATACCTGTGAATGTCATCAGTATTATGTTTATTCTCTCTTACGTAACACCTTCATTAATAGATTTAGAAGTGCCTAGCCCTATGCAACTGAGGGCTTTAGCATTCTCTTTAATGGATACGCAATCAATATCGAAAAGCAGACACCTCACTCCACTTTGATATTGCAATAGTCCTCAGCCTCTCTAGAGCACAGACATCCTGCCCCCCAAAATGTGCCCCCAACAAGGGCAGCTGATGCCCTGTGTCACTGGCCTTCCATGGAGCCACAGATCATGGGGAGGGCAGACATCTGGTGTGTGCCCCACTGCCCTTTGACCCTTGTCTCCCTAACCCCAGAGCACAGACTGGGCTGGCAGGAGACTGGGGAAGCTCAGCTGAATAGGGTCAGGATGCGGCCAGCACTTTGGGAAGGCATTACTTTCTCCTGCCTCTTATACCCACCATCCTTGCCATTCATTCCAATATCTTTGATAATTCTCCACCATCTTGCTTTAAATGATTAGGTCTGAGGTAGTATCTCTGCCCTCACGGTCTCTTTTAAAGGACTGAGGATGGGAACTGACCTTTGGGTGGGCGGGGAATGACAGACTGTGTTAGCTGGACTTCTCCCTCAATGCCACACTGTCTTTCTTGGTGCCTCCAGACACAGGACTTCAGCTGCATAGCTGGTCACGAATATAAGTTTGCTCAGAAAATGGCAAGGTAGAACTGCTAGAGAATAGTTTTCTCCAAGGTGGGCATGCAGCTCTGTCTTGGATGTCAGGTGCCCAAGTGATACTCTGGGCTGCTCTGGAAGCAGTATATACCTACTTGTATTAGGTAGACTGGGAAGCCCACCTCTGGCTGTGCACCTGGATCAGACCCAGCATTTATCTCAGGCTTTCTGCCTTGGTACTGTTAAAGAATTACTTGCTTTTGTGTCCTTCATTATCTACGTTTCAAAACACTTCTTAGCCTTGGTGATGTCTATCTTATCTAATACCCGCTATAGCTGGATCTTTTCTAATGGCTTCATGAAGTCCACATTTCTATTTTTTTTTTAAGGATACCTGCATGGCTCAAAAAACTCAGTTTAAAGTTCATGGCTAAAGTCTGAATCAGTTTGTCAAACTTGTGATTCTCTCCAGCTACTAATTTTGATTAGTTTAAAAAAAATAAAAACATGACAAAATTGCAATCACATTTTCACTGTTCCTACGAAACTGAAATCATAGCTGTAGCAGGAAGGAATAGGTGCATTGACTCAGGCAGGGTGTTTATTGCACCTAAAAGAAAAACAAACTTCTCCTTCAGTTAGAAATCAACTTTGTTATCATATTTCCTTGTACACATTTATTATGCTTATCATCTGAAAAAAGGGAATAAACTACACGAAGGATGACATTCTCTGCATGCTACATTACTTATACACTCTATCTTCCCATTTTTATTGATCCCGTGTTTCTAGTGTGTAGCTTTTTGTAACCATCATTGTCTTTTGGGGAAAGAAAAAAAAGCTCAAAACAAAACACAGATCCAGTTTACTGCTGCCATGAATGCATGATCAGATCTGCTCACTTCACCTAGGTTGTACCAGCAGTGAATGGGACCCCCTCCAATTCACTTCTACGTCAAACGAATGTAAGTGTGCACTATACAGTACATGCTGTATATGTCTGTTACTGCAGTGCCTTTGGCATAAAATACATACAGTATGAAATGTACTGAAGTTGTCACTTTTTCACAATGCCCTTTTTCTAACTACTTCTTCATGGCACTGTTTTTAATATTTCGTGTATTTATTTGTGCAAACAGGAAAGGCTGCAGGTCTATGATATCCAAGGTTCAGTAAGCCATGACCTAAATGCTCTGTCCACTTACACTTGTTAGGGGAGACTTACATTACAGGAGTCTAACACAGTGGCCACAAACATTCATCTGAACAATTGTCTTAACAATCAATCCTTTACCATCTGTGTTGAGGGTACACTGTGTCCAGCTGCTTGGCACTTACTGAGGAGTCAAATTAGACTGCAGTTAAACCCATCAGTTCAATATATGATATTTAAAGAAAAGATCTCCCTCTACTTTCTTTTTTCTATATGACTTCAATGAGAACTTATCCATTGATTAGAACTCCAATAAAATAGTTCTGAGCCCTTTCCTTGAAGCATATCCTTACAAAGATCAGAAAGTCAATATGAGACGACAACAGAAACTGGAATAACCTGGAAACTCATTATTTAAAAAAAATCAAGTGAGCACCACTCTTAGTTCTGTTAGGTCTGTTCTCCCCTTCAGAGAAGATCATTCTTTAAAGGCATTTTCCAGCAGCCCTTACTCTTGTGCCTATTCCTTGCTTACCTTTATGTTAAAACTACTCATAAGTAAAAGTTTGCAGTACTAGGTTCCATGATGACAATGGCCCTATCATGTTTACCATAATGTAGTTTCCAACATTTTTTTTATCTTACTGGATCCCCACTTGGACAGATTGACAGATAGGTCATCACCAGAACAGCTAGTGCTATGTTCTAACAATTGCCACAATTGCTCCTATTTTCTCACTTTGGATTTCCGGTCCTGTCTTTTTTCCCCTTTCTCTCAGTCTGTTCACTTCCTTTATGATAGTTTCTGTTTCATACTCCTCCTCATCTCCTTTCTGGTGACCCTGGGTCTCCCTCCATATTCTTGGGCTGATTGTACGCTGATGGATAGCCATAGAGCCTGCTGAGCTGAGTGCTGAAAACAGAAGCTGAGACCAGTGGGTCTGTGACTGCATCCCCACAGGTGAGAACTGTTCCTGTTGCTGGCTACATTAAATATCACAGGGACAGCAGGAAGTAGAGAGTGTGATTTTATTTCCAGGAGCTACCTGTGGTTTTACTTCTTTGTAATTTGAGTCCTGCAGCTTCCTCTCCTTTCTCTGCTCCCCATCCACACCCCAGCTTGAAAAGCAGTCATATACACATTTGAATTAGTTTAGCAACACTGAGAACAAGCACCAAAGAGTTTAGTAATGCACAAAAACTTCATGTGGGACCAAAGACAGAAGTAGTCTGCAAAGAGAAAATCCTTGGAAGCAGAATGGCTCAAATACTGCCTTGTACTGAGAGTTCCTGATGTGAAAAAGACACCTAAGTGAGGCTCTAAAGCTTAGAATAGCACCAGAACTGCAGAAGGAAGCATCCTCAACTGTCTGAGAACACATATGCTTACGACTGCAACTGAACTTTGGCATCTGCACACTGAAAAGGGAAGTCCACTGGTTTTTATTTCTTTCTCCCTAGCTCCCCATAGAGGAAAAGGTAAGCTTGAACTGCAAATGTATTTTCAGGGCAACATTGATTTAGAAAGGAAGCCCAGGCAATTTGTTGCTCTCACACAGGAGGGAGATAGCTGTATTTTTTCTGTTTGTTTAAGATAATTACTAACTGAGATGTTCACTGTAGCTGTTTAATATTGATAAGTTTATAATATAGCAACCAGAGACTGACAAGTTTATGTACTTCTGCAACTTACAACATGCCCTGCAAATGAACTCGCCAGATTTGCAATGCCTCTTGTTTCAAAGTAATTGGAGACAGGTAGCAGAGCTTGAAAGGCCAAGCAGAACAGTGCATGTACCATAATAGAACAAAAGGCTGACCTGTTTGCTTACTTCACCACCTAATTCAATGCTACCCAAGGCCATTCAGTTCAAATATGATCCAAACAATGTTATTTGTATTCCTGTACAACTATCAGTAATTATTTGTATACTTCAAAACATGTTCCCTTCAAAAGTCTGATCCAAATAGATTATATTAATATTGTATTGTTATGATTTTAGTTGTATTTAAATAGCTATCAGTAAATAGTTAGACCTTCACTGCTTCAGTGTCCTCAGCAAATTCACAAATAATTTTTAATATATTCAAATAATAAATGATCCAGATCATTATGTATATTATATGGTAAACACTTGGTTGTTTCCATTACCATTCATAATAGGGAAGCTAGCTAGTTCATCATGTTGTTCTCAAGTGTACTGTAAAGCATCAGACTTAGCAGATATAAGTGTGCTAGGTATAGCTTTCAACAAACATGCAATGGTAAAAGGCTGATGGCATGACACATACTGCTTATTCATTTGTTATGAGGCGCTACTGTTCAAAATTGTTCTGATTAGTATCATGAGTTTTCTCTGCTTTGGAACCTTCAGAACAATGCATTTCCTTTAACGGTACACACATAAGTACTCAAACAACATTTAAGAGAATTAGGAAGGGTATGACAGTGCCTCTATTTGAAAGCTGAGCTCATTTTTCCTCTCAAAGCAAGGACTGATTCTCTTTGTTTTGTATGAAGTACATAAGATATTTTCTCCATGATGACAACTCATGATTTTATCGTGCACATGAGTTTTGAGACAGTGAGATTTTTTTAAAGCCTTAAAGACTGTCATTATATGCACCACCAGAATCTCAACATTCATTTAAAAATAAAATAAATTGCTATCCCTCCTGTTAGCAGAGAACTTCAGAACATGAACTGTGTAAATTGAAGCCAGACTGCAAATAATGAGACACCCCCCAAAATACTTTTTATTTTTTTATTATTATTTAAGGCAATCACATGGTCTTGGAGGGGCACTGATTAACGAGATGTGTGCTGTATCTAGATTGCCGAGAACTGTCAGTAAAAGGTATACAAATTGCTTTTGCATATCTCTTATTACATTTCCGTCAGGAGAGGCTTTCTCAACATTTGGCCCATCCACATGGGGCCAAATGTCAGGAAGCCCTCTCTGCCGAGACATCCCTTTTTCCTAGTGGGTTACGTCTACATAGAGGGTTTTGCCAACAAAACTGCCCGCAGTCTACACAGAGCCATGAATTCCTGGGGTTTGCAATGCATATAGGTAGGAACCTTTTTCTTTTTTGGTGACTGTTTTCATGAGGTCAGAAATCTCTGTCCATTTTGGCTGGGTCTACACAAGCCCCTTTCTTTCAAAGGGGCATGTTAATGACTGGGTTCAAAACATCTAATGAAGCACTGCAATGAATATGCAGAGCCTCATTAGCATAATGGCGGCCACGGTGATTCAAAAGTGCAGCTTTTTGAATCATGCGCCACCTGCGGAGATGGGATCTTTCAAAAGGAACCCCCCAGTTTTTGAAAGCCCTTCTTCCTATTTGGTGTTAGGAAGAAGGGCTTTCGAATACTGGGGGGAGGGTCTTTTCGGAAGGTCCTGTCTTCATGGGAGGTGCGCGATTTGAAAAGCCACACTTTTGAATCACTGCGGCCGCTATTATGTTAATGAGGTGCTGCATATTCATTGCAGCACCTCATTAGCATCCTTCAAACGCACTCATTAACATGCCTCTTTCTAAAGGAAGGGGCTCATGTAGACACAGGTTTTGAGTCAGAATGAAAAGACAAATTTCAGAAATATTTACATATCAAAACAGAGGGTTCCCCGCCCCCATTTTGGAACATTTTGGAACAAAATATTTTTTGTGGGGGGGTTGTTTGTTTTGATCATTTTGTTCCATTTAGCTTAAATTTCTAAATAAAAAGTTGTTTAAAACTGGAAAGCAAATTATTTTCTTTTTGGAAGTGTCATTTTTTCTGATGTCTGTTTAAATTGGGAAATTAGACAAACCAGACCTTATTTCACAAGCAGTTTTAATTTGAATAAAGCAGCATTTTTGCCCAAAAAACAAAAACAAAAAACAATTATCCAAGAAGTCCCAATCAACTCTAGCTGGTAATACATCTTCCATGAATTCAAAGTACATAATCTGTGGGGAAAGAATTTTCTATAATTTGCAAATTCATCTAATTTTTTTCAATCTTATGGTTTTGTCAGGAGTCTTGTAATATTTGAGCTTTTACTTAATGACCCAGGTCCCAAAAGGAGCGTTCAGCTTTCATTTTAATAAAATCATAGCCTTCATGGTTGCAGAGAAATGCTTGAAAATATTACCGAAGTGCATCTGAAAAGCTCAGCTAGCAGGCAAGTGAAAAAGAGTCAAATAACCCCCTTCACAATTTTTTTTTTAAATATCACGAATTTAAGTCAAAGACTTGTGATTATTGACATTAAGGGTTGGTGTTACTACTTTTAATATTTTTTCTCCAGAATCTCACCTTTTTAAGTCTCCTTTTTCTAACAAGTGGCTAGTTCATTATCCTGAATACTTTCCATATGGTTAAAACTCATTGTAAGCCAGTGATGAATGTGCTTTTAAATAAGTTAGGTTATAATTAAGCAAAGTAATTACTGATTCTTCCTCCTCCCCCTATCTTTGCCATTATGTTCATAAGTTTCTTTTGCTCAAAATAGCTACCATCTCCCATAATTTATAATAGGACTAATGATACCCACTGAGATAAAGGTGCCCACACCCTCAGAAAATCTGGCCACACATGTTTTCAAATCATGATTATTAATATATTCCTTAAAGCCCCAGCTCCTGGAAACAAGACACTGCATGAGAATCTCAACTATTTTTCACAAGCTTTTGCTGTCATCATTGCAGAGAAAAACCTGAAACCCCATGCTGCAATTGCACCCTAAAAGCTAAAAAACCAGAAGGTAATAATAAAAAAAAAAAAGATTGCCCTGGGATGTGGGGGGTGATGGTGGAAAGGGCGGCAGAAGGATGTGTTTGTGAGTTTTGTGTATTTCACATTAAACTAATAGTCATAATGTTGCCAAACCATGTGAGAGGGAGGATGCCTCTGGTAAAGATGGCTGTGCTTTCCCATTTTTCTACCCTGTTTGTGGAAGGTGGGTTAGCATATTCTGTACTTCCCTCATCAGAGTGGGCATCTTTTTACATATGTAAGGGGTTGGGAGAGGAGAAGAAGGAGCTGATCCTACTCTTACACTCTCAGGCTTTTTCTCTGACTTTCTCCTGTAGAAAAATGGTTTGAGTTTTTCTCACCTCTTCTCAATCCCTGCAGCTCCAGACTTGTGAATAACAATGAGAGGTCCCTGTTGGCAGGTCAGCTCCATATTTGGAAGAAATGGGGTGACAAGCATCAACACTGGAGCAAAGTCGGCTACCTCTTTCATTGGCAAAAAGTGAGACAACAGGCAAGAAGTTACTTGGAGACCCCTGAACATGCTAAGTACAATGTGCTGAATCTCTTGAGTTTGAGTGAAGGAAAAATTTATTCCGAATTGCACCTGGGGCCCCTGCAGTCTCCCAAATTACATTCTTCCCAACAACCAGCTCTCTATGATTTCACCCATCATACTAACCTCCATTCCAACCTGTCTTGGAGGGGCGAAAAGAACAAGGCTCTTCAGTGAAGCTAAGACTGCATCTACACTATCAGATAAAATTGAATTTCATGGCTTTAGCTTGATATTAAAATGTAAATGTCTGCTCAGTTAATATGATTAACTCAATTTATTAAGCCTTAATATTGATTACAAAATATCGATATTACAAGATGGGTATAACATCGAATTCAAATTTAAAATCTCAAATCAAGGCTAGTGTGGAAGTACCATGTCCTTAATTCAAATGTATTAGCCTCCAGAAATGTCCCATATGTATCCCACAAAGCTACGCCATGACTCTCCAACTATGGCCGTTTCATCGTGCGCTGCTTTCAGGTGTGCGGGAAGGTCAAAGTAAGCCCGCGAAGTTTTGATTGAATTAGAATTAGAATTGGAATTGGAATTGGAATTCAGCAGCCTAGCCCTGCAAATATAAAGGGAACCCATTATGAAAAAATTCCTTTGCCCATTGCGTCGCATCACATCAGTAGCTCTTTACTGCGATCATGAGCCCTCAGGGTAGCAGACAGAGGTCATGGCAAAGCTCATAACAGACGTTACTGAGCAAACAGAGGTCCTGTGCTCCCTACTGCAGATGCAGAGGAACTCCCAACCCAGCATTGCACCTGATGACTGGAGTCCCCTGAGGAGAGGCTGCCCACCTCTTGTTATTGTGGTCCGCTCATGAGGCGAAGGAGGGCAAGGATAGCCTGCCACACCAGCCCCTAGGATCACTGCAAAAGGCTATTCAAGCACCCTTGAAAAGGCTTCTTTTCCTGGCCGCTTAAACCTCTCCTCCTCCCAAAATAAAATTGTTCCTTTGAGCTTGGTGTGATTTCTTGTCATGCAGGTGAGTGGGGGAAACACAAATCAAATTGGGTGGGTTGGGGGAAGGATGAAGTCACAGCTGCTCACTGATCCTCCCAGTCCACAGGAGAGTCACAGCTGATGCAAGGGGGTGGGTTGGGAGAGGTACTGAAGGCACAGCTACCTGCCACATGCATTCTGCTTACGGGCATTATGGTAGAGAAATACATCAGTAGTATGTTCATTACAGATCGGTCTTGAAGCTGTTTTTTAAAGTGTCCCTTATCACTGCTGCCTGAATGTGGCTACTGATGGATGGTTGTGTAGGTGCCTGTGAGTAGGCCCTGTCTACAGCCTCCGTTTTGGAATTACAGATTGATGGGAAAGTCTCCCACCTGGATTCACATATGTTGTGCAACATAATGCAGGCTGTAATCATGGTGGGGACATTGCCTTCAGAAAGGTCCAAATAAGTCAGTACATATCTGAACCTTGCTTTTAAATGGACAAAGGCTCTTTCCACCATCATTCCGCATCTGCTAAATCTGTGGTTAAAGTTTTCCTCTCTGGGGTCTAGGGCTCCTGTGTGGGGTTTCATGAGACAGAGGAGCAGAGGGTAAGCAGGGTTGCCCAATATAACAATAGGCATTTCCACATCACCAGTCTTGATTTTCCAATCAGGGGAAAATGTCCCGTTAAGGAGCTTTCAGTATAGTCCTGAATTTAGGAATATACGTGTGTCCTGAATTCTCCATGACCAGCCAACATTGATGTCAGTAAAATGACCTTTGTGATCTACCAACCCCTGCATCACCATGAAGAAGTACCCCTTTCAATTTCTATAGTCTGAGGCAAGGTGAGCCAGGGCCATGATGGGGATGTGCGTGCCATCTATGGCCCCACTGCAGTTAGAAAAGCCCTGGGCAGCAAAGGTATCCACTATGGCCTGTACATCTCACAGAATCACAGTCTTCCTGAAGAGAGCCAACAGATTGCATATGCCACCTCCACTACCACAGACCCCAATCTACATCTGCCAACCCTGAACTGATTTGCCACTGGATGGTTACTGTCAGGCATTGGAAACTTCTACAGGGCAATTGCCACTCGCTCAAGAACTGTTAAAGCTGGCCTCATTCTTGTGTTGCTGCACTTCAGGATGGGTGCCAGCACATCACAAAGTTCCATAAAAGTAGACTTGTGCATGCGAAATTTCTGCACCCACTGCTGGTCATCCCAGGACTCCGAAATGACAGGGTCCCACCAGTGTGCACTGGTCTCATAAATCCAAAACTGCTGCTCCACCATTAGCAATGCGTTCATGTCAGCCAGCAATGATGAGTTCTTGGACTGCAGGTGGGAGATTAGATAGCCAACTGTCACTGAGCTTTGGAATGAAAGGACAAATTGCACAACAGCCACTGTGGTAGCCGAAATGATCTTTGCTATGATTTGGAGCATTTGGGGATCCATGCTTGTGCAGGAATGCTGCAGTGGGAAATGGCACGATCTCCAGTTTAGTTTTTGTTCAGTTACTGATGTTGTGAATTCTGGGACAGTGCTTGGAATTCTGGAATTCCAACATGAATCACCCATAAGCAACTGGGGCTAAGGCACTGTTGAATAGGTACCCACAATTCAGTGTTCACTCTGTCGATCTTGCACAGGGCAATGGGGATGCAGAGATTCAACATGGAGAAAAGGTGGGTCAAATTTCAAGAAGCTTTGTAACCACTTTATTTGAATTCATAATATCAAGATTAAATTTTGAATTTAGTAAATATTGAATTAGACACAGCCTAAGAGACAAGGAGTGAAATGCTTTGGGGAAGGTCACATCTGAGCTCTCTCTCCTCCACCTCTTAGTTAAAAAAAATCTTTACAACCTTTTTAACTTTATGTTCCAGTAATCTGGTTCCATTCTAGTTTATATGGAGCCCATCCCTCCTGTACAGGGCAAACCTTTCCCAAAAGTTTCTTTATAATAAAACTTAGATTCCTCCTCTCTGTACCATTGTCTCAGCCATACATTGAGACTTAACAGTTTTGCCTGTCTCACTAAACTTGAAATTTAGAGAATGCTACCACAGAGAATCTGGTTGTCACAAACCTAACTATGGCTGACAGTTGAAACTGGCAGTACTTTTGTCTTTCTCATTCCAATAACTAAGATTTCAGCCCTGGAGGGATATTGATAGTGCAACGGGATATCATGGCATCAGCTGGAAGGTGGGTCCCAACTATGGGATTATTCCTCTTCTCCAGCTTGACAGTCTCCCATCCTGCAATTTTCAGCCTTTTCAGCTGCCCATGAAAAATCAGTCAGTGATTCTGCTCTACTATACTTAAAAGACTCCTGACTTTATATTCCTCTGTTTTTGCTTCTCTAGTTCTATCATTCTAGCCTTGAGAACCTGAACTCTTACCTCTGACAACCATGAATTGCTTGTACCGCATACCCACATGTGCCCTGTCCCTGAGGCAGGTAATCAATAACTTTACAGTAAACTTGATGGCCCCTGTCTTGATGCTTGTCTTTCATCTATCTGCAGCTTTTTGCTTTGATGTTGACACATATAGGGGGACAGATATGAAGACAGCTGTAATGAGTATGAGTAACATGGGAACAGATTGATGGGGGGCAGTGCATGATGTGCAGAGAAGATTGAGAGTAAAAATGGTATGTCTTTTGAGAACTGATTTCTTCATCAGGTTTCTGTCATTTGAACAGGTTTCTGGCATTGAATATGCATTCATAGTGCTCTTACGTTTCAATGAAGCTGAACTCTACATATTAACTTTGCTAGCATCGGGGTTTTGGTTCAGACACTGGTGCATCCGCCCATCTTTCATTTCTGTAACTGGGCCTTAGTTTTTCTACTATCAGAAAGCAGAAGCAAGAATATATTTATCAATCATAGCCTGGTATGTAAAACTTTACTATTTTGAAAGATACATCTTGCAGGTCAACTTTGTCTTGGAGGCAATTTATTAATTACAAAGTGGCTGAAGTAACGTTATAATAAGGAAGGTAAGTTAGAAAAGATTATGAGAAATTAAGTGATTAACTGTAGCATTTCTGCCTGCTATCATTTAGTAAAGTAGATACCTCCATTTGTATGTTTTTAAAATGTTCATTCCAACCCTAAAGAAAAATTTATCTATTCTTGAATAGTTATTAAGATGAATTCCAATCCCATTCAAGTCAATTATATTTATGTAAGTGGAGCAATTTTCTGTTTGAAAAACCACTTTAGCTGCTGGGGGTGAAAAAGAGGCTGAAAAGTCTAAACTCAGAGATGTTTTTTAGGATTATATCTACTTCTTCCAGCATATGAAGTGATTTCTTCATTTGGTTGTGGAAGAAGGATATGAGAGCACGCAATATTCCATGTGCCACTATTTAGCCTTATGTGGGGAAGTCAGTGGATGTGATACACCTTGACTTCAGCAAAGCTTCTGATATGGTCTCCCACAACATTCTTGTCCATAAGTTAAGGAAATATGGATTGGATCCTTGGACTATAAGATGGATAGAAAGCTGGCTTGACCATCGGGCCCAAAGGGTAGTGGTTAATGTCTCAATATCTGGATGGTGATCAGTTTCAAGCAGAGTGCCGCAAGTCTCAGTTCTGGGGCTGGTGTTGTTAAGTGTCTTTATTAATGACCTGGATGAGGGTCTGGATTGCACCCTCAGCAAGTATGCAGATGACACAAAGATAGGGGGAGAGGTAGATATTTTGGAGGGTAGAGAGAGAATCCAGAGTGACCTGGATAAACTGGAGGACTGGGCCAAAAGAAATCTGATGCAGTTCAACAAGGAGAAGTGTAAAGTCCTACACCTGGGGCGGAAGAATCCCAAGCATTGTTATAGGCTGGGGACCAACTGTCTCAACAGCAGTACATTGGAAAGGACCTAGGGGTTATGGTGGATGAGTAAACAGTGTGTCCTTGTAGCCAAGAAGGCTAACAGCATACTAGGGTGCATTAGGAGGAGCATTTCGAGCGGGTCTAGAGAAGTGGTTGCTTTAAAGAGGAGGGTGAAAAACTGTTCTCAGTGATGTCAGATGGCAGAAGAAGGTCTGAAGCTGAAGAGGGAGAAGTATAGGTTGGATATTAGTAAAACTACTTAACCAGGAGGGTGGTGAAGTATTGGAATACGTTGCCTAGAGAAGTGGTGTTTTCTCCATCCCTCAAGGTTTTTAAGTCCCTGCTTGACAAGATCCTGGCTGGGATGACTTAGTGGGGGTTGATCCAGGCCTATGATTCTATGATTCTATGATATGATACTATGATCTCAAACTCTGTGCATTGGCAAGCTTGATTGAGACTGTTTCTTAGTGGCTAGCCTAATGGAGGGACATAAAATTTTGAAAGTCATTGAAACTCTGTTTCCAGTGTGTTTTAAAGAGTTAATTTAATAGCCAATAAAAGTGAAATGTATAAAGTCTGATGTTCCATTCTTTCCTCTGCTCAGAGATCTTTTTGCATCAGAAGATAAAAATGACAGCTCCCTATACATTCCTTCGCAAGATCATCTTAGCTTTGTCAACTTTCCATTTTTACCAGCTGCCTCAATTGCATCTTTGTACCGGTGCTTCCAATTCCATAGAACCATGCTGAAAGACCTTTTTGTATTTAATCTTGCATCTATGTTGGTAGCAAGTACTTTCCAGGGAATGACTCTGCAATGAATTCTGGAGAATACTGAACACTAAACTGGTTATGAATCTTAAACAGCACAGGATCCCATTGTAGTCCATATTTACACACCTACACATTCTCAAAGATGAGTTTGCTGTGGCAGCTCAGTAGGAGCAACGCATGTCCTCTCCCTCCCAACTCAGCTGACCTGAGAGCAAAGTTCTTGATTTAAAAAAATAAGGTTTGAAATATCAAAATATCGAACTTTACCACTTTTTCTCTTCACTAGAAGCTACTTTTGGCTCCACTGTGGCTCTGATATGCCAATACATACATACATGGCTTAATTTCCGGGCAGGATAAATGTAGACATGAGGGTCAGAGCTCCTGGACCAAGAGCTTCTGCCCCTGGGGCCAAAAACACCTCTTCCAATACACATGGGAGAGTGGGCAAGATGAATTGTCACATGCACAAATGCTGTGAATGGACACAGGGGCTTAAAAAGTCCAAGAAACTTTCCTAAGAAACAGACTATAATCTCTCCAAGTTGGCAGTATTGTAACAAAATTCCAGGGAATAGTGCAAAAACCCTACACCAAGTCTTCAGCCAATGCTGGACTCGTCATCCAGAGGCTTTCATGCTATCTTCCTCTAGAGGCCACCACAGAAACCCATGTCCTAATTCTACTCTAGCTTCCAATGGTAGTCCATTGATCCGATGATGACAAATCTGTGCAGATAATCTGTTATTGGTTTCATGGTGTGCCCTCTGGTGACTGTATAAGCCAATTCTAGAGGTGCACATTTTGCTGCAGCTGGTGCATGGGAAGTCCGCAATCAGTGGGTTGTGCATTGCTGATGCTCTGTGACGTCATTCGCATGCCTCTTGTAGACGCTGGCAGAGGTCTTCCTCAAAGGCAATGCAGGTATTTCTGACTGTTGCACGCCACTGTGTTCTGTCACTGGTGGTGCCCTCAAGGTCCCTAGGTTTGATACTGCTGTACTGCAGATTGGCTTTGATGGTATCCTTGTAGCGTTTCCATGGATGTCCTATACGCCGGATGCCCTGGAGAGTTCACCATACAGAAGCTGGTGAGGGATTCTGTTGGCATCCCTGAGGCTGACATGATCAGTCCAGCGTAGTTGTGACTTCATAATCATCATTTCAATGCTTGTCATCTGGGGTCTCTTGAGGACCTCAAGATTGGGCACTTTGTCTTGCCAGCAGATCTTCATAATGTTATGGAGGCAGCGCATGTGGAATGCTTCAATCTGCTTGATGTGACGCCTATATAGCATCCATGTTTCACACCTGTACAAAAGAGATGAGAGAATAACAGCTCTGTCCACAAGCATTTTTGTTGACATCCAGATGTTATGGTGGTTTAGATCTTTGACACGCAGATAGCCAAGTGCCTGGCTTGCTTTGGATATTCGCGCGTTGATCTCATTATCCAGTGATCCTTCACTGGATATTACACTACGCAGGTATTTAAAGTTATCCACTACTTTAAGCTGAGTGCCATCAATGGAGATACTTGGGACGGGAGCATTTGATCCAGGTGCAGGCTGATGGAGAGCTTCTGTCTTTCCGAGGCTAATAGGTAGTCCAAAAAGTTACAAGGCCTCAGCAAACTTGTTGACAATGTGCTGAAGATTGTTTTCAGCGTGAGCCATAAGGGCACAGTCATCGGCAAAGAGTGCCTCAGAAAGCAGTTTCTGCACTGTCTTAGTCTTTGCATTCAGGCGACAGAAGTCAAAAAGTGAACCATCATGCTGGTATTTCAAGTATATACCTTGGTCCAGATCTTTCATTGCATGGTTAAGGATGCATGCAAAGAACAGGTTAAATAGGACAGAAGCGAGAACACATCCTTGTTTCACGCCTTTGGTGATGTTGAAGGGGGCTGATGTGGCTCCATCAGACAGTACTTCACCTGTCATGCCATCATGGAAAATGTATATAAATCTGGACAAATTTTCTTGGGCAGCCAAGTTGTATTAGAATGGTCCAAAGGGCTTCCCTGTTGATAGTATCAAACGTCTTAGTCAGATCTTTGAAGACAGCATACAGGTGCATGTTCCGTTCAATGCACTTCTCTTGTATTTGTCTGACAGCAAACACCATGTCGAGTGTGCTCCGGCCAGGTCGAAAACCACATTGACTTTCGGGTAGATTTGCCTTGGAAATGCTGCCTATTAGGCAGTTCAAGATGATTCGGGCGATGATCTTCCCTCCAACGGAGAGGAGGGAGATGCCTCTGTAGTTTCCACATTCTGCTTTGCTGCCTTTATTCTTGAAAAGGGAGACAATAATAGCATCGTGGAGGTCCTGTGGAATGTTTTCATCCTCCCAGATGCTTATGATTGCGCTATGGAACTCTGCTAGTGCTTCCGGACCTGCCGCTTTCTATATCTCTGCTGGTATCCCATCTTTTGCTGGAGCTTTTCCTGAACTCATCTGGCTAACAGTTTTCTTAATCTCATCTATAGTGGGTGGAAAGTCAAAATCTGTCACGACGGGTTGTTGTGGAATTTCATTGAGGAGGTTATTATTCACGGGGTCGATGGTCTGTTAAGGAGGTTGCTAAAGTGTTCTCGCCATCTTTTGTTGATGCCCTCTTTGTCTTTGATCAATGTTGTGTTGTCTGATGAGAGCAATGGGGTAGTCCTTGGTTTAGAAGGTCCATAGACAGTCTTAATAGCACTAAAGAACATCTCTGAGTTGTGAGTCTCAGCATAGTGCTCAATTTCTTTGGCTTTGCTCTCCCACCAGCTGTCTTGTATCTGACAGAGGTCTTTCTGTGTTTTGCTCTCAAGGTGCTTGAAATGGTCCCTTTTGGAGACTGAGGAGGGGTCATTCCACCCTTCAATAAAGGTTTTTCTCTTTACTTTCAGTGCTGAACATATTTCTTCTTGGTTCTCATCGAACCAATCCTGATGTATTCTTTTCTTTGGTCCAAGCGATGTTACTGATGCGTCAGTCACTATCTGCTTGAACTGATCCTACTTTCTGGTTACAGTACTGATCAGTTGACCGTGGGATGTTAATTTGTCATCGAGACTCTCTGAAAATTGTTGAAACATTGAGCATCCTTCAGTTTGGCTATGTTAAAAGCAGGTTGCACGTGCTTATGGCATTTGTGCTGAGAGGGAGCGATGTTAAGTTGAAGAGACATCCTGACTAATCTGTGATCTGCCCAGCACTCTGTGCTTTGCATTACTCTGGTGATCAGTATGTCTTGGATGTCTCGCCTTCTGATAAGGACACGATCTATCAGATGCCACTGTTTAGACCTAGGGTGCATCCACGTTGTTTTGTATTTATCCGCTTGTCGGAACAGAGTGGTGGTAATAGTCAGGTCATTTTCAGAACAAAGGCTCAAAAGGAGTAGTCCATTGCTGTTCATTTGGCCTACACCATGTGGCCCAGTTACTCCTTTCCAGTTCTCGTTGTCAGCCCCTACTTGGGCATTGAAATCTCCAAGTAGGAGTAGTTTGTCTGTTGCAGGTGTGGCCTTGATCAATCTGTCAAGATCTTCATATAATTGTTCCTTTGAGTTGTCAGGGCATGGTAGAGTGGGTGCATATGCTTCCAACCAGGAACTACATAATAAGCTTTCTCTGACTCCTCAGGCCACTTTCTACAACAATCTACTTCTAGACTCCTTTTCCAGAAATACTTGCTGGGTTCATTCCACCACAGACACTTCACTCATTTCCAGGCTATACAGAATGTTTTCCAGCTCCTGTAATACACTTTCCTTTCTTCCTAGGGACCCTGTTCCTGTTTCCTTAATTCCCCGCTTTCTTTGCATCTCCGTCTTCCAGAAACTCATACCCAGGCTACCTCCATAGGATCTCACCCTTTTACAAAGGCTCAGGAAAACATTGTAATTGACACCTCTAATCTCCCTGTTTCTCTTCTAGCCCCCTGGCAGAACTTTCTGCTCAGAAAGGGGTACTGAGACGCACAATCATCTTTTCAATCTCCTTTTTATAGCCCCACATTCTGTCCTTTGTTGGACACCTTACTTCTTGCAGCTGTGACTCATTCTTTCTTCAGCCCTTCGTCAGTTAATTCTAATCCTAATGTGAGCTGGGCCCACCCTCCAGATGCAGCTGGGAACATTAATTGTTCTTGGACTCCAGTTAGCTGTTTCCCTGCCATTGGGGTTTATAAACTACCTCATGGACTATCTTTGTTTTATTTGTTTGTATGGCTGGCACAATGAAGATTTGATTGGATTCCTTAGGCACCAGAAAAAGAATGAGAGTGAAAATTAAATGCATACACAAACTCAGAGTTACAAAATTCTTATCATACAAACGTAGAAACGATCCAGGCCAATGAGTAATCCTTAGGGAAGAATCTGAGATTTTGCTCTTCCCACAGTGTGACAAAAACAAAAAACATACAAAAATCACACAACCAATAACCTAGGAAGAATTATTTATAACTTCATCTGTTATTCAGCTTATTGTTGAGAGTTTTGCAAACCCTATTTCTTGCTTGATACCTCGTTTGTTTTACTCCCATTCGTGTTGATCCTAATGTAATTATCCTGGGACTGTATACCCACCCACAGTACTATTTCTCTTTCTATATTCACTGTTTTATTCAAATATTCAGAATATCAATGTCATCTAAATCTGTGCCCATTCTTGCTTTGGGAAGTCTCAGACATTCTTTCATCTCAGGCTAGTAAGCAATATTTTGTTAATATTTAATCTGTTGGAGGTTATTCTAGCTCTGTAACCATTTGATGGCCAATGGCATCTCTTAGGACTATACGCTCAGCTGGAGCCAGTTTTATGTGTGTGCAAACCCATCTGTTCATGTAAACAGAGCAATTGCACATTCAAGTAAGCAGCAACGTCTGGGGCCCATAAAACTATGGACATGGACCCTCCAGATTTCAAGAGCTCATAAAATATTATGTTTAATCTCAGCTCCTATTTTTAAAAGTATGTAACTGTACCTTTGTGTTGCAAAGACAACCTTGATGCTTCATATCAACCAGTCACTTGAAAATATAAACCATTCTCTAGGAATAAAACCTGTCAGTAACTTTGACACCTCCTCCTCATTCTTATCCTTCTACCCTTCTCTGCTCTCCTTTGCCATACATACAGTAGTTCCAGGCTGGCCTTTTAGGCTCACAGTTACTCCTGTCTGTGGGCACCTTGATTAATTTGTAAAATCCTAGACTAGTTCCCTATTTCATGCTGAATATAAAACTACAGCACCACATTCTTGCTCCCTTCTGGCTGCAAGCCAGTTTTCTACTATGGAGACAGCTCCTCTTTTGAGCACTTAGCATAGTCACAAGAAAGAGAAACCTTATACCGAAGAACAGCATAAGGCTAAGCAGGGAGTGAAAGCTACATTCTAATCTTGGCACTCATACTGACTGAAGAGGTGGCCTTGGTAAATTGGTTAACTTTTTTCACAGTTCTTCCTATCTGTAAATCAAATCTCATAACAAGTGCTTGCTAGGTAGACAATGCCTGTTTGGTGTTGCGTAAGGGCTAAGTATCAGAGTTTGAACAAATTGAACAAACTGACCAAACAAATAGGTGACTATGGAGAGAAAAATGAAATGCAGGAAACAGAAAAAAGACCAATCTTGCAACCTCTCATGATTTTATCTTAATTATTGTAGTGTTTGATATCTTCTTAGAGATGTAGCTCCATGATTTAAGTGATTAAGTGAGAAGCCTATGCCGCCTTCTTTTGTAATTAATTTTCTAGTCTTCACAGAGGTGGAGGGAAAATAATTGAAATTGTCCTCAGAATATGACCAACAGTTTCATAAACCATAAGGCAAATGAACAGATAAACCAAAGAGTGTTTTAAGTAAGGATTTTAAGACAATCTCATGAATTTGTGATGACTGGCAAGTGAGTTTTAGATTCCTTACAGTGAAAAAGATTGCGAGACATAGCTGAGACTTTCGGAGAACAAGAAGATGGTGAAGAGTGGGAAAAGAAGAGATAGACATTAGCAGGGATGGAGTGAATGTTGTAAAGAACCTGTTGGCTCCTTGCTGGGTATTATTAACTCCAAATGTATGCCCCCAGTGGGGAGGTCAGTGCCAATGACCTGATAATGAGGCAGGGAAGGGTACCAGCGATGGCCTGCAAAAAGCTGTTGTTTGGATGGGTCTGAACAAGACTACATGTTGCAGAGCAATGGACCAGAATCTATCCAGTCAGGGGTTGTTGTGGCCTCTCCATGACAGTCTCTGGGAGGAACATGGTCTGCAGTGAGTATCTCTGACAGTAGTCTGAAGGAATGTTTTTGGCTTGAATCAGGACCTCATTTGTCATTTAAAGCAACAGAGTAGAAGGTAAATGCAGTATTTTTCTGGTAGCCCCAATAAAGCACCTTCTGTTGTTACCAAGGTTCTCTGAGTGTTTATAGAAACCACTAAAGGCTAGAGCCAGAAAGGCCTTGTTCTTGTAGCATCAACAATGCTTACTTCTAAGCAAGTGTTCCATTCAACCTGGTACCAAAGACGATGGTCACCAGAGAGCAAGCATGAAAAATCAGGAAGAGGGGATTGGTAATATGTGTCTATACAATAAAAACACAATATTGGGACTGTCACTATAAAATCTGGACACCTGCCTTACTGCCAAACACCTAGGTGACTGGAATAGCACAATGCATTGGTGCTTCTTAGTGAAAAAGAATAGGATGATGTTGCCTTTCTAAGGTGAGGGAGTCATCATAAAACAGACACAAGAGGAAATAAGACAAAAATCAAGATGGATAGAATTGTCTGGGCACTGAAGGAGAGGAAGGCTAACGAAATGAGAGAAGAAAATGAAGGTTGAAAATATTGACAAAAAATTTAACTCAGGGAAGTATGAGGCATACAATCTGTTTTACACAAAAAGGATGTGAAAGAATATTAATGTGGAAAAGTCAAGCACTCAGAAAGTTAAGAAATGCCTGAATAAAAGTTACCAACGAAACTTTAATTAGCTCCCATGGCATGCACATTATGATACAGTCTACAATTGCATAACCACACACTACATTTTTCCACCAGGCCCTAGTATAATTCATTTAGTGAACACAATTCATGGTGCTCTCTAAAAGACCAACTGCTGAATATTTTGTTTTCTTCTAGCTCAATGTCTGGCCCTAGGTCTTAAGTAATGCATACTATTCAAACCCTGCTCTGAAGACAGAATGATTAGTATCTTCATTGGCTTTTCTGTGTTCATTACTATAGTGTTTGTGTGCTTCACAAATATTAATAATTTATTTTGATGATATTTTTTGTGAGATGAATGGGTATTAGCCCCATTTTTGCAGATGCAAAACAAAGCACAGATAAAGTAAAGTCAAAGGCATTTAGAAATTTTGTGTTACTGATTTGATGCCCAGACTTTTTTTCATGGTAACTCGCATTATAGCATTATTTATTGTTCAAAGCACTGCTCCCTTTTCTTTTAGTTACAGGTGTGAGTATTCAACACTTCTGCGACACATGGAGTCAGTCACTGACAAAATAAGGTGCACAGTTAGTGACCACCTATGACATGTTTTATTTAAGTGACTGGGGCAGCAGCACGAAGAAACTTTATGGCAGAATAAAAAAAAAGCAGTTTTTTTAGCACCTTAAAAACTAATAAATTTATTTTTTGATATGAGCTTTTGTGGGTAAGTGGGTCTTCAGCTAATAAATAAATTTGTTAATGTTTAAGGTGCTATGGGAGTGCTTGTTTTGTGTGAAGCTACAGATGAACATGCTACCCCTCTGAGAAAATTTATGGAAGAAGCTATGAACAGAATCCTTTTATCCAGGCCATCATTCAGTTGCCTTAAGGATGAGACCATCCTTCCTGAAATCTCCAGTCTAGACCCCTTTTTTTGTTTTGTTTTGTTTTGATTTTTAACTGAAGAGTTGTTGCTGCTGCTGTTGTAGGAAAATATTGTTCACTGAAATCCAAATGTTTTGTGCAAACCTCTCTATTCTGAAAACATATTTGGTGAAGTTTCTTAACAATTTAAAATTGCAGTTGAGAATTGAATGCCTCTTTTTACTCAGATGTTTATATTGGAATAATATAAATATATTTAATAATGTTTTGACTTTGAAATGTTTCATATCTGTAATATTTGATTGTGAATCCAAATAATTCAGGTTTTATTTTTTTTACTGATTCAGAACAAAAACAAACTGAATTATCAGACTTGCTCACAGGTTAGAAATTTTATTTCCAGAAAGCTTAGACCGTTGCACCATTCAGTTAACAACAGTCCCCTGGACCATCTCCTTCATAATGCAGCCCTGATTATCTCTTGGACTGAGCCAGGAGTCCTGAAAGAGAAATAGTATATGGTCACATAACTAAAGTCTGGGTCACAACACATGGACAGCAGGGGGTTGAATTAAGATTGCATGTTTAAACTTAATTCTGATATTTTCTTAGTTCAGCATGCTTGTCTTTGCAACTGTAATATTTTTAATGTATAAAAAAAACATGATCTTCAATGCTGTTTCTACACATGGAAGTTTTTCCAGAAGATCTTCCAGAAGAGTGCATCTACACTTCAAACAGGACCTCAAAAGAGCCACCCCTTCTTCCGGAAGAGTGCATCTACACATGCAATGGCACTCTTCTGGAAGAACAGGGAAGGAAACAGCATTGATGGGGCTGCACAGCCAGGGAGCGCTTCTGGGGCTGCTGGCCACATGACCCCTTAAATGGCCCCACCCAAACACCCCTCCCTGCAAACACTGCCAAGGCCAGCCAACTCTGTGCCCCACAAGCCAGACCCAGGTCCCTATCCAGCACCCACAGACAAGCAGGTATGGACCCCCAGCAGCTGCAGGACAGCAGGCTTGCCCTCACCCTCACGCTAGCCATCATCCTGGCCACCCTCCTCAGCCTCCTGTGGAGACAGAGACCCAGGCCCATGGGTCCTGCACCCTCACCACCCCTGTTGGGCCCCCTCTGACCAGTACAGCACATCTGGACCCATGCCACCAGAACGGACTGGTGGGACAGGGTCATCATGGGGGAGTGGGACAATGACCACTGGCTGCAGAACCTGCGGATGAAGAAAGAGACCCTCCTTGAGATCTGCAGCTGGCTCATCCCCCCATGCTACGATGCCAGGATACCTGGATGAGGCCGGCCCTCTCCTCCGAGAAGTGCATGGCCATCACCATCTAGAAATTGGCCACCCTGGACAGCTACTGATCCATCAGGCAGCAGTTCAGGGTGGGCACATCAACTGTCAGGGTCATCATCCTCCAGGTAAGCCCTGCCCCAGACCCTGCCCCACCAGTGGGGGGGTGGCAGGCTTGGGGGACCTCAGGTGCTGATCAGGAGGGAACACAACTAGAGGGCGGGCAGGCCTAGCCCAGAAGGGATACCACATGGCTGCTGCTGGAAGGGGTCCCTCAGCAGGGGAGGCCCAGTAGGAAAGGAGGGAGTGGAAATGGAGAGGGGCAGGGACCCCTCCACATATGCCCACTATTGTGCCCATTCCCCTGCAGGTCATGTGGGCCATCCACGAAGTGCTGGTGTGGTGCCTGGTGAGCATCAGGGACCTGGATGCAGTCGCTGAGGGCTTTGCCGCACTCAGGTTCCCCCAGTACTTCGGGGAGATCAACAGGACACATATCCCTATCAGGGCCCCGGACCACAGTGGCAGCTAATAAATCAACTGCAAGGGATACCACTCCATAATGCTCCAGGTGGTGGTGGATGCCTGTGAGAAGTTCATGGATATTTATGTCAGCTGGCCGGGCAGGGCACATAATGTGCGGATCCTGCAGAATTCCATCCTGTTCCACAGGATGGAGGCCGGGACATTTGTGCCCTGGTGGGAGCGTGCCATTGGAAATGTCATGATGCTTCTATGCCTCGTGGGTGACCTGGCCTACCCACTCCAGTCCTGTTTGATATGCCCATATACAAGCCACCCCAGGCCCTCCCAGGAGCTGTATAATGCCTGGCTCACACAAGCCTGGAATCCCATTAAGTGTGCTTTTGGCCATCTGAAGGCGCAGTTCAGGTGTCTTCTCACGCACCTCAATGTGGGGGTGGAGAACGTCCCACAGGTTGTGGCCACCTGCTGTGTGCTCCACAACCTCATTGAGGCACATGAGGGGACCCTGTATCAGAGCTGGATGGCAGAGCTAGCCCCCTGCTACCAGCAGCCCACTGCAGCCCCTGATCGGTGAATCAACCGTGATAGGCTCCAGATCCAGGAGGTGCTTCGGGAGACATTCAGCCAAGGGGACTACTAATCCCTGCACCTCTCCCCACAGGCACCCCCTACACACACTCCCATGCTCACACCCCACATCCCCTAACCTCCCACCCTCCTCCACAGTAATCAGGAACACAGGGGGTGCTGAATGCTACCATATATTTAACCCTGAATCATTAACAATGTGAGAAATGTAAATAGTAAATGGTGAATAATAAAGGTAACAACTAAAACCTGATAGAGAGCGAACTATATACATGGGGGTAAGGTGGCAGGAGCACCTAAATCTGGATGCGGACTGGAGCAGGAATGTTGGTGGGCCCTAATCAAGGGACAGGGTGGAAGGCTGCGAGCCCCAGCGTCCATGGGTGCCCTTCCCACCCTGGGTGTGCAGACCCCTGCGGGGCACTGATGGGGCCGGAAGCACTGGCAGGAAGGTCCATCAGCATCCATCCCAGACTCAGTGGAAGGGCTGGAGGGAGGTGGGGTGTGGCTCGGATGACCCTCCACGGGGTGCACCCTCGTCACAAGCCATGTTGTGAGGTGCCACAGCACAGCATTGTGAAGGCCCAGGGGCAGTAGGGCGGCCAGGGCCTCAGGGTCATGGGCTGGGGTCATGGGAGCAGCTGAGGGGCCAGAGGGGGGAATGCATGGGGGCAACTGGGGGGGCAGCAGGGAGGGGCTTGGGGTGCTGTAGCAGGGGCCTCAGGAGGCACTGCAGGGGGGACAGGTCTTCTTCTGAAAGAGTGCATCTACACATGCAATGGCCCTCTTCCGGAAGAACAGGGCAGGAAACCGCACAGGGGGGACAGCGGGGGGCAGGGTTCGGGTGGGACCTCTGGCGGACTGTGGGGGACAGCTGGGGGTGCTGGGGGTTGGCCTTCTAGGGCCCTGCACATGGTTCAGAGCATTCCCACCACCTCCTCCCATGTGTCCCTCCTCCACTGAAGCTCAGCCTCATTGAGGGACAGCTGTCTTTCAGTGAGGGCATTCTGCTGGCAGAGGACCTCTGTGTAGTCCATGACCTCATCCTCATGGCGGCTGCGTTGGGTCCAGCGCACCCATAGCTGCCGCGCAGCAGGGGCTGGTGCAGGCCCAGCTGGTGGGCTTCTGGGTCCTCTGGCCTGGATGGGGCTGGCAGGCCCCAGACTCCTCATCCGGCTGCCCCAGCCCTCGGATGGTCCTGATGTTAAGAGAGAGAGGGTGGGGGTAGAGAGGGAAGTCAGTGCCACATGTGGGACCAGGGTGGACCAGCTGGTTACCCCCTCCGTGGACCCACGTGATGGGCATGTGCCAGGGGAGCTGTCGTGAGGGCTTGTGTGCACTCATCACGGTGGCCACTGGGGCATGATGCCAGAGCTGGGGTGCAATCCACAGTGGCCCACACGAGCAACAGGCTTGAGGGCTGGGGGGCGGAGCTTAGCTGTAGGGGATTCCAGATGCAGCTCTGCTGCCCAGGGGAGGCCTCAGCATGCTCAGGGGGTGCTCGATGGAAGAGGGAGCCAGGTGCTGCTCGCAGGTATGGGTGTGCTCCGGGCCCTGACCAGAGATGGGCTTTATGGCTTTGCAGCCTGGGGCTGGGGTCTGGGTGTCCCCCTTCCCCCACTGTGCTTTTCCACTGTGTGCACTTACCCGAGGTGGCCTTATATATGTCAGGTGGTGCCCAACTGGAGGGGACCTGGTTGCTGGTGGTGGAGGGCACCGTGATGATAAGGGACCCGTCTGTGGACTCCCCATCAGATGGGATGTCCACAGTGGCGGGTCTCTTGCACTCCTCCTCTGGTGTGTCGGGGGCTCAGTTGTGGCTGTCTCCACAGTGACGCGGGGTGGAGAGCTGTCATCTGCATCCAGGAGGTCCTGAAGGTCCTGGTAGTAGGAGCAGTTGGCAGGAGCATGGCTGGATCTGTGGGCTCCATCCCAGGCCCACATATATCCCTTCTGTAGCTCCTTCGTTTTGTACCTCACTTGTTCTGGTGTCCAGGAAGGGTGGCCACAGGCAGCCAGGCCCTGGGCAAAGTGGGCGAACACTGGGGCATTCCTCTGGTGCCTGCTGGAGTCCCAGAGGACCTCCTCGTCACACCAGAGCCCCAGGAGGTCCTGGAGCTCTGGCTCAGTCCAGGATGGGGCCCACCATTTTGGAGCCCGATCGGGGTCCTGGGCGCCCTCGTCCAGGTTCCTGGGGCTCCCCGGGCAGTGTGGGGTGCTGGGAGGCTAGCCATCCCTGTGGGTCAGGACTCACTGGGCACGGTGGGGCCTCAGGGGAGTGTGGCAGGCAGCTCTGCACATGCTGCCTGTCTTACACTCTCAGCTTCCTGCCAAATGGTCTCCAGGTCCTTGCAGCTTGAAAGGCTACAAGGACCTGGGGACCATAGAGGTTCACTGGTTGTGTCTAAAGCAGCCCTACTCTCCAGCAGGCTGCAACCATGAAGGACTGCTTCTTTCAGAAGAAGCAGTCCGGAAACATCTACACAAGTCTTCTTCTAGAATATTCTTCTGGAAGAAGGTCCTCTTCCTGATTCTGAAATGGAATACAGAATCCGGAAGAGGGGACACCTTCTTTTGGAAGAAATCCGAAAGAGCGTCTTGCATGTGTAGACACTCTGCAGATATTCCAGAAGTCACCATTTTTCTGGAAGATTTTGCCTGCGTAGAAACAGCCCTAGAGGCTTTGAAATGGAAACTGAAAAAAATATTCCATCATGTGTCATGATATTGTCAGATACCTGGACTTTAAGAAGTCTTGGAACCTTTGGATCCATTGCATAGACCTCTGCCACTTGAGCTCAGTAGCTGATAGTGATATTAGGTTGTCATCTTCTATCTGTACCAGCCCTAGCGGGAGATGGGACACTTTGCTAAATGGTTACACAGATATTTACAGATGAACATAAATGGTGAGAACAAGAAAGCTGTTTTTATCTGCTAACAACTGGCTACCAGGGCAACTGAATGACCTCTCGTTGCTCCTTGAACATTCACTTCTTAGGGAAGTTCATTTTCCAGTTTGCTCTGGTATAATGTCCATTTCCTATCTGGAACAGTCTGAACCCCTATGTTCACCCCTTCTACAGGACTATAGTAAATTTTGTAAAAAGTGTGACTTGCAAGCTGATGTTGCTCTGCAATGGAGTGCATGAGTGGCTGATTATGGCACTCCTATACTGTGACCGGTAGTAATTTACATACTGGAGGCTGTGTATGAGAAGACCAGCAGTGGTTGCTCTTACAACAAAATCTGGGTAAAAAGCACCCTAGGCTGGAGAACTGAGTGGACCGAACTGTTCAATAGTCCTTATTTTATCCTGGGTAATGTCATGCTTTCTTTTGCTCATGTCTCACAGAGTTGGAAGAGAACTCCAGAAGTCATCAAGTCCAGTCCCCTGCACTCATGGCAGAACCTAGTACCATTCCTAACAGGGTGATTTTTAACACCTGCCCCAGAACTCCTTAAAGGCGCCCTCAAGGGCTGAGCACACAACCCTGGGTTTTCAAGGCTAATGTACTAACCACTGAGCTCCTCTTAACATTTACAAAATTTAAAAAGAAAAGCAGTCAAGTAGCACTTTAAAGACTAGCAAAATAGTTTATTAGGTGAGCTTTCATGGGACAGACCCACTTCTTCAGACCATAGCCAGACCAGAACAGACTCAATATTTAAGGCACAGAGAACTAAAAACAGTAAGCAAGGAGGACAAATCAGAAAAATATAATCAAGGTGAGCAAATCAGAGAGTGGAGGGGTGCGGGGGGGAGGTCAAGAATTAGATTAAGCCAAGTATGCAGATGAGCCCCTATAGTGACTCAGAAAGCTCCTGTCCCGGTTTAAACCATGTGTTAATGTGCCAAATTTGAATATAAAAGCCAGCTTGGCTGCTTCCCTTTGAAGAACGGTGCGAAAGTTCTTTTTCAGTAACACACATACCTGTAGGTCATACCTGTGTATGTTTCTGAAAAACAACTTCCACACCATTCTTCAGAGGGAAGCAGCCGAGCTGGCTTTTATATTCAAATTCGGCACATTAACACATGGTTTAAACCGGGACGGGAGCTTTCTGAGTCACTATAGGGGCTCGTCTGCATACTTGGCTTAATCTAATTCTTGACCTCCCCCCCGCACCCCTCCACTCTCTGATTTGCTCACCTTGATTATCTTTTTTCTGATTTGTCCTCCTTGCTTACTGTTTTTGGTTCTCTGTGCCTTAAATATTGATTCTGTTCTGGTCTGCCTATGGTTTGAAGAAGTGGGTCTGTCCCACGAAAGCTCACCTAATAAACTATTTTGCTAGTCTTAAAAGTGCTAATTGACTGCTTTTTATTTTGATAATGTATAGACTAGCACAGCTTCCTCTCTGTTACTTTACAAAATTTGTGACCCTGAATAACGCTCTGGTAGCAAGTGCTGTTTTCATTGATGTCTGTTGATATGACCTGTTTACAGCAGGAGTGGCTATGAAATGAGTTGAGCTACAGGGAAATTTAGATATAACCAACTATTAGTGAAGTATACAGTAGCTAAAAAGAAACATTTAAAAAAGAAATAACTGATATATCTTAAGGTTAATAGAATGTGTAAGACCCTCTATAATGCCATCTGGTGATGCTCAGTAATTTATGATGTAACATGTACTGGAGTAATGTGAGACAAAACAATATTTTGTAAGTGCAGTAAAGAAGTAATAACATGCATCAGAAAATGAATTAGAGTGGAATAATCTACTGTAAGTGTAAGTGGCTGATGGCATCTAATCATGAGACCATGTGGGTCAAACTATTTAGCTAAAAGTTAATTATAAGTACAGATGCATGTATTTTATAAATACAGAGAAGGCACATATTGCTAATTACAAAATTACCTTATTAGGGAGCAGCAGAAGGAAAAACCCACAAGTCTACAAATGTCTAATAAAGAATTACTTACTGGTAAGGATGTTAAAGTCACAATAGGTCTTACACACATTTTTCAGTGTTTATATCTACCTAATTCCTCTCCAATGGGGAAATTTTAAGTTAACTATTAGGGAAAAACCTTTGAGTAAGTATGGTTTGGCAGTAGGACAGTCTGCCCACAAAGGTTATGGAATTGTCAACAGTAAAATTGTTCAAGGCTAGACTAAACACATGTTAGTGTCGTGTGGAAACATTGAAATCAATCATACTGCTGTGCTGGGTTAAATGACTCATTTGACTTGCAACTGAAATTATCCTTAATTAACAGCAGAAAATTACACCAAATATTTCAGACTTAAAAAGACTCCCAGAAAACCCTAATCCATAGCTGGAATTTGACATTCATCAGCAATCCTTTGGTAGCAAAGCAAGTATACACAAGCAATGATAGGAAAACAAAGGACTACATAAATAAATATATTATTGGAACAGGGCCAACTCACACTTGAGAGCCGATCTGTGGCCAAGGGTACTGTGTAAGGACTTATCTGCTGTCGTCAGGATTCTCTGGGTGGGATCTGACTAGCCTCGTTCAGGGTGCTGCCAGTCCCTCTATTAGGCTTGTGACTAGTCTTCATCCACATGGCCTGGGCTTTTCCCAGGTCTAAGTTCAGCTCACACTCAAAGCTGTCCAAAGTGCTGCTAGTCTCCCAGGCAGTATAGGGATCTGCCAAGTTCAAGCTCCTGAAAGGATCTGACTGGCTCTAGCCCAGCAGCTTTTTTATATTGGCCTGCTGGGCCTTGATTGAATGCCACAGAGACAGCTGGTCTTTCCTCTGTGGAGGACCTCTTGTCTGCTCCTGTCGCAGAGGTGGGGGATGGTAACATCTCTGGTCTTCTGTAAGGGCATTGGGGCTTAGACCACCTCATCACAATTACAGATTCAGTTTTCCAAGAAATTAGTTTAAATAGTGATAATGTTTAAAGATAGATTGGAAATGTTGCTACTGTTCTTTTATTCTGTTTATTCTGGCAAGTAATTAAGTGAAGTTTGCACCAAAGCGTGCTTATTAAAAAGTAGTGCCACAAAACAAAGCCATAAGTTAAACAAAAATGAATGAAGGGGAAGCTGGAGAGAAAAAGAGAGAAAGTTAAAGACTGATTAAATGAAACAACAATATTTTGCAGCCCATATGAATTATATAAGTAAATAAAGTCCAATTCCCACAGGTGCTCAGATAATAAAAACAGTCATGAATGCTCTTAAATAACACACTTACTGGTAGTGTCAGAGGTCAGAAGATGAATGAGTGTGAAGACTGAATTACACTATAGAAGTGGTATCCAAATATCAAGGTTGAGGCATATGTTCTACCTTGTGTTTGGAGAGAGGGTGGGGGGCACTTTGGTCTTCAGAGCTGTCTATGGAATGAAACAGAGACAATTAACTTCATGTATTTTAATATATTGGTGGGACTTACAGCAATTTGGTGGATAGAAGGGGCTTCATTTTCTAACACTAAAACTGTTCCAAGGTCGACTAACGTCAATTATAGATAAGAGACATGGTAGAAAATCCTTATAGGTGTTCTTGAAACACTCAGATGTTTGTTTTCTGTGAGACACTGAGGAAGCATATGGTAGCCAGTAAAATCAACTACCTGATAATGTCAAATATGCCATTTAAGTTCTTGCTTTACTGGTAATTGAGTCCATGTGTTCCATGCTTGAAAATCTCAAATACTTCCATAGATGGTGGGAAACTTGATAAACTATGTTCCCCCTTGTGCTAAATAAATCGGTGAAAATAGTGGTTAATGTTCTGATTAAAGAGGAGATTCTCTTGGGAAAGCAGAGAATGTAAAAACAATGTAGGTGAAGATCCCAGCATGGGCACATTTAAGCTGTGTCTACACGTGCATGCTACTTCAAAGTAGGGGCACTAACTTCAAAATAGCGCCCGTCGCGGCTACACGCGTCGGGCGCTATTTTGAAGTTAACTTCGACGTTAGGCGGCGAGACGTCGAAGTCGCTAACCTCATGAGGGGATCGGAATAGCGCCCTACTTCGACGTTCAACATTGAAGTAAGGACCGTGTAGATGATCCGCGTCCTGCAACGTCGAAATTGCCGGGTCCTCCATGGCGGCCATCAGCTGGGGGGTTGAGAGATGCTCTCTCTCCAGCCCCTGCGGGGCTCTATGGTCACCGTGGGCAGCAGCCCTTAGCCCAGGGCTTCTGGCTGCTGCTGCGGCAGCTGGGGATCCATGCTGCAGGCACAGGGTCTGCAACCAGTTGCTGGCTCTGTGTATCTTGTGTTGTTTAGTGCAACTGTGTCTGGGAGGGGCCCTTTAAGGGAGCGGCTTGCTGTTGAGTCCGCCCTGTGACCCTGTCTGCAGCTGTGCCTGGCACCCTTATTTCGATGTGTGCTACTTTGGGGCATAGACGTACCCTCGCAGCGCCTATTTTGATGTGGTGCCGTGCAACGTCGAAGTTGAACATTGACGTTGCCAGCCCTGGAGGACGTGTAGACGTTATTCATCGAAATAGCCTATTTCGATGTTGCTACATCGAAATAAGCTATTTCGATGTTGGCTTCACGTGTAGACATAGCCTTAGTGAGGCCCTGTGCTTACCTTAATTTCCCCCCACCCCTCACCCCGACAACCTGGGCAAGAAAAAGAACATTCACTCTTCTGGTCCCTCCCATTGTTCATTCTTTTTAATTCATCCTCCTCCTATATAAGTAACAAAAAGTAAATGAAAATAAAGTGTGGTACCTTGATTGTTTCTGTAGTCTTTTTCTCACTAACCACTTGAAAATTGCTGAAGGTTTCAGCAGTGCACTTAGTGATCTTTCTAAATATTGTTTGCACCATTAGCTTACTATTGTGAAGTACCTTGAATAAGAGCACTTTATTTAAAAAAATATAATACCCTTGTCTCAATACACTTGAATGGAGTTCTCAAAGAACAGTTTGAAAACTTCTGGTCTAGATGAAAGCTTGTGTTCGCATAATGCTAACATGAAAAATGTGTAAAAATAAAACGCATAGGTGAATGATTGGAAAAATAAAAGTTGCCTCTGAAGAAACTTTCAATATAAAAAAGCAGATAGCTTTCTTTCTATAGTTTTTCTTTACAGATTCATCAACTAAGTCATCATAAGCAATATTTTGTAAAGAGATACTTTCAATATTCAATATTGCTGAACTTGTCAAATATTCCTGACTCCTTGTGTTTCACAAATTATTTAAAATCATTTCAATACAGAAGAACATTCATCAAAAGCATGTGAGATAGGTATTGTTAAAAATATTTTCAGAATGGCTTTTACATTTGGAAAAGTTGCCTGCAAACCATCATGTATAAGTCCATACAAATCTTCTGGTGCTCTCGAAGCATTGACCTCATTATTTTCTATAAAATGAAGGAGATTTTTCACTTCATCTTAAAAAAGATTTGTTTCTATGTCCTCCTGGTAGAATTCACTTAGCTTCTTACTGCAGTGGCTTTTAATATCTTCATCCCTACTTCTGTCAAAAACATGCAGAATAAATGAACAGTTTGCATACTACTGCCAGTGGTTCAGGTCAGTGTAACTGTAGCCTATGACAACGATATGTCTCAGCACTTCCCTGCACTAAGAACATTCCTTCTCAAACTGAGCTGATAATGCAGAATCAACTCCTCTGGGTAATTTACATCTTTGAACAAACTTACCCATACCATTAATATGAGCTTTGGAAATTTCATGATCACCAATATCTTTTGCAAGATATTCCACATTAGAGTGCCCATTGACAAATGTTTGTTTTCCTTTACTATGGTCAGGGAACAATTTGACAACATAACAGTAGACTGTCTTGGTGTTTCCCAAAAAAAATACATCAGTTTCTCATTTCTTTGGTCCCATTTTCTTCATCCTCAGAAAATGGGACTCATGAAGACCTCCAAATAGCTTTCATCCTCCAACCTCATACTCTCTTCTCAGTTCTGCCACATTACCTCTGTTTTTTAGATTAATTACTAAGAAATATTCTATCAGATCCAAAGAAATAGATTTTGACCCTAATGAAATATCTTCAGGATTGGTTTATTCCCTTACTTTGACAAAATTATTAATATTTTGTATTTCCATTGCCACTTCAGAGTCCATTTGTTCAACTTTTGCAGTCATTACCGTAGCCTCACACCTCGGCAAGTGATCACATAATTGAGATATTTATTTACCAACTCTTTTTGATTAATGTCTATTATTCAATTCCTCAAAATTTTTAAAATAAGATGATAAACTATGTTTTTGCTTAGGTTCATCTTTTTGCCTCACCTTCATTTTTGACTGCCAGATTCATAGTATCACTTCATTATTGCTAAAATACTGACCTTGATTTTTAAATATATTTAAAATTTCTAAAAGAATAAGGATGTAGTCGCAGGTGGGCCTGAGTGGGCTGCGGGCTGAACCACCCAATTAGTTTTAACCGCAAAGACACTCAAACATTTCTAATGGTGAGGTGCTCTCTCCCTGTCTCTCCTAGATGCAGCCAGACCTGGGTGCAGGCCACAGGAACACAAACTCAGTGTAAAGGGACTATTGAATCCTTACTGAAAACTCAGTGAGGTTTTGGGTTTGTTAGGTCCCTATCTCTGAAATAAGAGTTTTTGAGAAATCAGAACCCTGAGACTGACAGAGACAAAGGGAGGAGGCCAGTTCTCCAGTTGAGCCTGATTGACGTGTCGGGCCAGGGAGTGAGGAACTGGGGAGAGAACAGTCCTCTGATCGAACTGGGTGTACCAGGCAGAGACTGAGTGCCCTGAGCTAAGGATACAGCATAGGGCTGAGGTGAGCCATGCTGGCAGGAGGACTGTATCCAGAAGGGCCTTATGATACAGAGGAGAAAGTGCCTGAGACACAGCCCAGTGTGGATTCATGCTGTGGAGGAGAGCTGAACCCTGAGATGCAGCACAGAGAGCAAACTCCTGCTGGCAGGAAGGCTGCTGTCAGAAAGGCCCGGTGGCTCAGTAGGGAACTACAGCCTAGAAGCTGGAAGGTGGCACGCAGCAGGGGTGTCCCTGAGCAGAGGCCCAGTGCAGGGGCACTTCTCCTGCCAAGAGGCCTAGCAGGTCAGACTTGGAGGGGGATCATAACCCCAGCTGTTGGGGCTGACACTGGGGAGAAGGGTCCTGAAACCTGAATCAAATATTTGACCTGCAGTACAGCCAGGGCCTGAACAGAAGGTCTGGGACCTACAATGGACAGATTGTGAACTGTCCTTACACCCACAGACATTGTGTGAAAAGGTCCCTGTGCCATGGAGTGATGTAATTTCTACTAACTTTTTCCATTTGTTTCTTGTTCTTTTGGCATTTTAATTGACTGTTGTTCAATAAATAGTATTTGCATAAATTATATGCAACCGTAAGTGGGTGAGGAAACATCCACCTGGAGTGGAGACCCTCTGCCCCTGCCCTAGGTGACCCCAACGAGGTGAGAGGTTGAGCTCCAGAAACCCTGGGCGCAGTCTTGTTGGGGTTACAAGGTCTCTGCTACACAGAGGAGTGGAAGGAGAGCTCCTGAGGCCAGAGAAGCCTCTGTGTAAAGGAAGTGGGAGCAGGGACTCAAATCCTGTCACTAGCCCATTTCACTGGCGTAGTTTAGAAGCCAGGAGAGTTCTCCATTCCCCTGCCTACATAAAGTTTCAAGCAGTGCTGTTTACACAATAGCAGGCCCCTGGACAACATGTGCGTGCATGTGAGAGGCAAATCTGGGAGCCCAGAAGGTAGGGCTTCAGGTGGAAATAGAGGAGCTGGGCGTCCAGTGCAAAAGCAGCGCCACCACAGTGGGGCTGGAGAAGAGGAATGATAGAGAAGATATGATGATGCCCATGTCTGTGAAGGGCAGCTGCAGGTGCCCACTGGCACTGCGTGGCTATCCTGGAGAAGTAGGCAGAGACCCACCTGCTCCACCTGAAGGTGAAGGGAGGTGCAGTTCCACCATCCACATGAGCACCCCCCAACACACACACACTGGGCTGTCTGTCCCCGACCACTCTCCCTCCCCCACCCATGGGCAACAGCCACTCACCAGGTGGTGGCCAACAGCAGCACAATTTTACAGGGGTTGGAAGACTCGGAAGGAGGGGACAGCACAGCCACACAGCCAGCACTTGGAGAGAAGGGGTGCTCATGTGTTTCAAAGTACAGCTTTTTTCTGCTGGGAGGTGAGTAAGTACCGGCTGTCTGTCCCCTGGCCAACACCCTCCCACTCCCACCATGGACAACCACAGCCGACCACCCTACCCATCGCACAGACAGCTGCCATTCACTACGCAACCATGAGCCTGAATACAGTCTGGAAGGCTTCAGAGGAGTGCTGGGTAGCCAAACAGCTGGCAGCTGCAGAGAAGCAGCACATTCCCTTGCTCCTCTGAAGGCTTCTGCCCTGTGTTTGCTCTGCTCTCCACCCCCTGCTGGCTTTCCTGAGCCTCCTGCCCCCCTCCACAGCCCTCTTTGCAGAAGGACTGGCCTCCCTGCAGAGCAGCTTCTCCCCCTAGGCGGTGGGTGGCGATGTGCCAGACCCAGTGTTGTACTGCCTGGCCTTGGGGGTCCCCATGTTGTTGGGAGGCCCTGCACAAGGGCACCACATGTTTAATTGTAAACCTGCCTCTGAGCCCCAGTTGTGTGATGTGGTCTACTGGTATAAAGCACTGCACATGTGCATGCTTCCTTGACTCTGCAGCTGCACAAGGAGATTCTGCTGCAGGATGGGACCTAAGATAACTGGAAAGAAACACGAACAAAAGAAATTCATAGGTAAATAATTAGTGTTGCCAACTCTTGTTTTATCAAGACTCTCTACTTTTTTGGTGTTTTTCATATGGCCTTATCAACTATAATCATAGATCTGAACTTGTACCCCTTGTGGCTATAGACAGGAGCTTGAAAACATGACCTGAGCATATCCTAATAGAAAAACAGAATACAAATTATTTTAAAGCATTTTATGATGTTCAGTGGCCTGTTACGTGACTTTTGAATACTTAGGGTGGCAGTATGGAATTTCCAATGCCAATTTTAACTCTGTCCTCTCAACTCTTCCACCAGCTCCCCTCTGTGAACTGCAGGATAGTACTTGATGGGAGACACTCAGGAGGAAAGCTACATTAAAAAAAAATAAAATAGTTTTCTTAATCTAGGCTAAGAAAGTTAACAGGACCCTATGAATAGTACTGAAATACATACTTTTTAAAGGGAACTTTTTCCTCAGTTTTATATTATTTGCTATTTTATACTTTATAGTATACGATACTCTTTTATACCATACTGTTTTATACTCTTAGCTATGGTAAAGGATTATGAACTAGTAATTTTTACTGTTTACTGTCAATTTAAAGTTGGTTTCATTTTCTGCTTCTGTGTTGAAATATCTTTTGTAAATTCTGGGCCACTGTTTAGCTTTTATTTCTTATGTTTTATAAAAAAAGAAATATTTATATTTATCGTAAATCTTATAAAAGCTTGCTTGAGCAAAATTTAAATTCTAGTCGATTGACTGAATTGCAAAGTCTAATTAAATCTGTCCTGCATGATGTAGACAGTCTAGTCATTAGTTGTATGAGAGGCAATGTTCTCTAGCGAGTGAAGCATTTGCCTGGAAGCCAAGTATACCTAGTTTTAATCTAGGTAACACAATTTTGTTTCTTCTATGACCCTGGCCAGATTGCTTACCCTCATTCTCTGTCACTCTCTGCTTCAGTTTTTCGTATGTGTCATCTGTTTGCAAACTTCTCTATAGAAGTTATATTGTCAGTTAACACTAAATACTGTTCTGTTCTGGTATGGGTGTGGTCTGAAGAAGTGGGTCTGTCCCATGAAAGTTCAACACCTAATAAAATATTTGTTAGTCTTTAAAGTGCTACTGGACTGCTTTTTTGCTTTACTAAATAGTGTATAATTCTATAGAAGATATTGATCATGGAACATTGAGACAGCATGTCCAAGAGAACTGATGACTTACTCTCATGTAAATATTGTTGGTTTTATATTTTTTGAGAAATGCTCTGGAATATTATAGTTGAAGATTGCATCATATGCATACATGGGGCTACTGTTAGGATTTGCATTCACACAACGTTGATATTTCCTGGTGTGTTTAACTCAATTAGCTTCAAATTTTCTAAAACTAATTTTCATGAGGGCAAGTGTTAAATGTATCAAATCCCACAACCCCTCTTAAGAAAGTTGGAGGAAGTGGCAAAATGAGGCTAGAACTAGAATTTAACCTTGTATATTAGTTACACAGAAACCAATTTGATTCCATAATATAAAATTAATCTGATAGTACTTGCATTTTCCAAAATCTGTGGGATTTTACCTCTTCAGCATAGTAATCAACAAAGCAGATTAAGAGATAGAGAAGGGACAGAAGAAGTTGCAATGAGTGATCTTCTGAACCTGTCCTGTTAGTTCGTAGCTGAAAGGCAGGATGGTGAACTGGAAAACTGATCTATTTGTATTACTTAATGGCCGTGTCTACACTAGCCCCCCATACTTCGAAATGGCCATGCAAATGGCCATTTCGAAATTTACTAATGAAGTGCTGAAATACATATTCAGCGCCTCATTAGCATGCGGGCAGCCGCGGCACTTTGAAATTGACGCAGCTCGCCGCCGCACATCTCATCCCGACGGGGCTCCTTTTTGAAAGGACCCCGCCTACTTCTAAGGCCCCTTATTCCTATGAGCAGATGGGAATAAGAGGACTTCGAAGTAGGCGGGGTCCTTTCGAAAAGGAGCCCCGTCTGGACGAGCCGCACGGCAGTGAGCCGCGTCAATTTCGAAGTGCCGCGGCCGCCCGCATGCTAATGAGGCGCTGAATATGTATTTCAGTGCTTCATTAGTAAACTTCGAAATGGCCATTTGCATGGCCATTTTGAAGTTTGGGGCTAGTGTAGACATGGCCAATATGTGGTTCAGTTTCCTCACCTTCACCTTTTGTTACCTGCAGAGGGTGAAAGAGTTAACTTCTTTCTTTAAACAAGACAACCTATACAGCTGCCTAACCTTCAAAAACAACAAGCAGACCCGTGGCACCTTATAGACTAACTGATGTATTGGAACGTTAGCTATTGTGGGCAAAGATCTGCTTCATCAGATGTATGATTGGGGGTTGAGTGAGAGAAGGGGTATATGTGTGTCTAGACAGGAAAATAAGACTGCAGAAGTAACATGCCCTGCCAGAAACTGCATATATTGGTTTTGCTAGTGTTCAAGAAGACAAGGAAGGAAGGAGCTGAATAATACAAAGATGGCTGTCGTTAGAGAAGGGCCATTCTCAGTGGAGCCAAGATCTGACACAATACTATAACCAAGTGGGACATACTCTGCTGAAAGTGTCTGGGGACTTTGAAGGAGCTCCAGGTAGATTAGAAGATGGATGACAGCTGGTGAGAGAGACACACCTATATACATTTCGTTAATTTTCCAAGATCTTCCCTCTGTAAAGCTTTTGGTTTAAATTAATATTTTACTTGATGAAGGCTGGATGAACAATAACCCTATCCCCTGGGAGATAACAAGATTGCAAGTGCTGAAGTAACTTCAGACTTGCTAAGGCAATGACAATGTAGGTAAGTACCCTTTCCTTTTGCCCTATCTGATCCATAGGGAGAGGAACGCAGGTTCCCAGCCTAAGAGAGAAGAGGTTGGAGTCCTTAAACCTTTGTGGAGTGTACTCTCAAAGATGCTGGAGGGGCCAGAGGTGCAGTGACCCCAAAAGCTACGACAGCCATCGGTACGTATTTGATAGACACAGAACACAACAAGGTAGAACACATATAAGGCTTTATAAAGAATGTTCCATAACTTACAGCACCACAGACCATTCACATTTCACCCACTATGTTGTGTTCAAATTTTATAAAGACACATGGTAGTTTTTTTGCCACGATACTATAATTATTTCAAGCAACAGTGGGTCAATGGTTACATGGCATGAAACTATGTTAAGATTGTTTCAGGGGTGAGTGATAACCTTACTTGGCTGGTAATCTTTTTTTTTCCTCCTTCAGAGTGGTAGATTTCAAATGTAATATAGGCTTGGTCATTGTCATCAAATCCAGCTTTGGCAAAAGTCAGAGTTATTAGGTATTGTGCAATCTATACTGGCATAGGTCACATGTGTTCTTTATCTTTACTTGTGAAAAGACCTTCAGATTCACTTTTGGCAGTGTCATTGTTGACTTATTAGTCTCATCACTTGTCAAGGTAAATATCCTATCAAATTTTAGTCATCTGGGCCTCCCTATCTAGAGAGAAAGAATCAAGAGGATATTCTGTGGTGTTGTGTGGAAAAGGGATGTTAATCTTGCTGTTCTAGAAATTGGACAGTTACTTTAAAACAAAAAGTTGTTGGTAACTTTTTTTTTCCTTGACACATCATTTTCAGTAAAAGTCACTAAATTACTTTGGTGCTTTGTTCATATGAAACAGAGCTGTTGGGCATGTCTGCAATGCATAGGCATAAGGAACTGGCAACGAAAGGGAGCTTAGCTGGCAGAGGCATGTCCAAACATTCTCTATACTGCCGTCACTTCCCCTGGCAATAGCAAAATCTCGTGGGGCTATGCTAATTAGCTGCAATGATTTGCAAATTGTCCTCCATTTGCAATTTCGTGACCTAGCATTAGCATAGCACTGCCAGAAGAAGTGCCGTTCTAAACATCAGTGTAGACTTGGTCACTGTGTTTTAATTATATTAATAGTGATTGGTAGTAACACTGTCACAAGGCTTCAAGCATGCTTAGAAGAAATGGAACACAGAGAGAAGGGATGGTGTTTAAGAGAGAGAAAGACTGACTGGTTGACTCTCATTTGTCAGATCCACAGAAGAGCACAGTTCCCATGAAGAAATATCACTCTGTCCAGTTTCATGGCCTTTCATATATCACTCAATTTGTAGTAAAACCTGAAGTAGACTAAAACAAGATTAAAGGTTGAACATGCTCCTGGTATCTCTCTGGGGGAGGCTCTGTATAGATTTGGTCTACGAAACACCACAAAAACATGAAGATGTTGTTTTCTGCTTTTGAGTCCTTGCTGCTACGAGCATTCCTGTGATACGTAATGTACAATGCCTGGAATTAACTTAAGTGGTGGTGTGACAGCTTGAATTAGAATCAATTCATAGACAGCATTTGACATGTGGCAGATTCATAGGAAAGTCAAAAAGGTATCAGTGGAGGTGTCATAATTCAGATCCCCATGAAATGCTCTAACAGCTGGAGTTGTGTGTGTGTTGTCAAGGTACCTGCTTTGTCAGACTATTTTCTGGTAAACAGAATACCCTCTTCTTAAGCACTGAGCACTTTCTCTGTGCTCATAAAAACAGATGGAGTTAGCATATTTGATTTGGATTGATGGACTGCAGCAAGAAATCAGTGCCTGTATAGCAGATATAGTCTTGAGCTGGATTTCAATAGAGAGAAAATCTAATTGCTTCCCAGGCACATGTTTATTACATTGAAACCCATCATGTCCTAGCATGACAGGTAAGGTCAGCTGAGGGGCTCAATCTGGCACTTAAGGTTTAATTGCCTGTAGCTGGAAGCTGGGTGATCTCAAAGCTCTGGTTTCCTAAAATCACTCTCTTACAGATCTGAAAGAGCTCAATCGTTCTTCTAGACACATTGCTGCATGCATCTTTCTTCAACCAGTCCTCTGTGGGAAGGAAAACTGAAGGGAAATCCTTTATTCTGGTGTATGTCTAGGACCCTATGTGGATACAAATTTGTACGCGCTTCTGCATCTCTATTTGCAAAAATGAACAGCAGTTATCTTCACTGACATCCATAGATGTAGATACACGTGGATATCTGTGGATTCGTAAGGCTTTGTGTATGTCCTTCTTTCCCCTCCCCCAACCCCCTTTCTTGTTTCTTCTTCTCAAACAGACAAGGAGCAGGTATTTGTTTATATTTTATATGCATAAAGAGAGGCATGGTGTATTAAGTTAGAAGGAATATGAACTGTGTTATCATAACCCAGTCACTGTTAAACAAGGTTTGGGATTTGGTATACAGAGACTTCAGCTATTTTAGTACTATGGCACAAACATCATTGTAAAATCTTATTACCCTGTTAGTAAAGATACAGAAAAAAAGGGGAAAAATTAAAGCATTTGAAATTGCAAGTATTAAAAGAAGCCTTTGTTTTAACAACATTTGTTGCTCCTCTTCCATTTAGCTGAAGAGGATTTTAGAAGGAGATTCCCTGCTCTGAATCTTGGGTCCTTCTCTGATTGTCTCATAGATGGCGTTCAGGATGGTAATAACTGTCTTTTTGGATAAAATAGAAGATATTAGTTGAGATGTACAGGAGCTTTTCCTGCTGCTCCTGCTGCTGCAGTTTAAAGTCGCATCCCTTTTTCATCCCAGGTAGTGTTTATATTGAGGTGGTAGAGATGGCATTGTTATTAGGGCCCTCTCTGGCCTGGTCTGGTGAGACATTTTAGGATTATAATGAAAAAGGCTTTGGATCCCAGGAAATGGTGGGTGTGGTAGCCATGATGGTGAAGCTTGCTCCTATTGCCTTCCTCCACTCCTCTTCATCCATCCTATATGTAGGACACAAAAGGGGACTGAAGAAGGAAATAGCTCATGCATTTATTATTTTGTCCACCAGTTAGGCCTAATAACCATTAACAATTTTGGTTAATCATTTCCCAGTTCCACATCTTTGGTTTTTACCAGACATAATTGCAACATCATCCTTGAATCATACTAGTGTGGCCTTTTTATTATTTAGACTACTTTGGCCTCTGTCTAGTTCTCTTGTTCACATTTGTAACATTATTAATGAGAACATCTTGACCTGCTTTCCATCAGCACATGGTGTAGGTTATTGTAATGTCTTAAGAACTTTCACATACTTCTTAAAATTGACCTCACAATCAGAATATACGTAGCCAATTTATCACTAGAGGCCTCAATCTGTTATTGAAGCCTTTGTGTATCATCGCAATATAAATAATTTATGCTGGAGACACAGGGAGAGGGTGCAATTTAGACAATCTATGTAAGTCAGTTAAGTCAATATAATCACAAGCCCCAGAGCCTTTTTGTCTATTTGAGTAGGCATGATAAACTTAAATCACATCTCCGTTTTATTGCATCTGCTTAAAAACAGTAAGGCTGTGTCTACACTAGAGAGTTGTCATAAGAAGGGGCCTTCTGTCGACATAACTCAGGGAGTGTTTACACAGTTAAAGTGTTCTGTAGACAAAGGCTTGACAGAACTCTTTATTTGTCTTGACAGTGTTATCCCTCAAAAATTTGAGTTGTAAATAATACCTGTCTCCTTGTTGGGGTCACTCCCAATAAACATGTACAGCTATTCATAATAGTGTCTCATCTGTGGAGGTGCCCCTGACAACTGGTTGGCTTCCCAGACTTTTTGATAGGCCTTCTGGAGTTCTTTTACCTTCATCCAGAATTGCATAAAGTGCTGGGAGTAACCTCTGGTGGTCATCTCCCATGACATCTGCTCACAGAAGTCCACATTTCTTTTGGTCACACAAAGTCTCTTCACCACGGATTTGACCCCAAAATGCAAGAGGATCCATAAACTTCTGCTGGGGCCACACTGGAGCTCTCTTGTGAGCCTGAGAACTACTAGGCGGAGCACTACCCTGAGTGATCATGATTGCAGGAGATGGCTACTGATGTGATTGCTATCGATGCGGTGCAATGGGATGGTGATGGCAATGTGTAAAATAATTTTTTTATGGTGGTTGCCCTTTCTGTTTGCTCACCTGGGTAAGGATGAATTCAAATTCAAACTTCATCAAGAATTCGCAGGCTTCCTGTGCTCTTCTTACTGTGCACCTGGATGGAAAGCAGCAGAGAAGGAAGTTGCCATACTTAGAGGGTAACCGCATAGGTGTGTGGGATGCACACAGGACACTTCTGGAGCGTAATAAATTTGATTTAAAGACATGGCACTTTCACACTGACCTTTATTCAAAATTTTAAAATTGAACTTGATGCTACACCCAACCCGTTCTGACAATATTATGACATTGATATCATATCAATATTAGTGGTCCCTAAATCAAGAGAATGGGATTTACAGTGAAGACAGTGATGTTTTAATATTGAGCTAACTGCACTAAATTTGAATTTATCTCATAGTATAGATGCAGCCTGAGAGAGGGGAATTGCTCTGCTCCAAAATGATCTGAATCATATTAGCCACAGAATCCTCTATATTACAGTGTGCAAAAGATGCTAGCATGAAGTATTAAAAATAACTTGGAACAACATAGCTTCAATTAACTATTCTGCTCTCTTAATAGTCCTCATGTCTCCATGAACATGCATCCAAATAACTACTGCATTTATTAATAATTAGGGGACAGGCTGTCAAACGTTTCTGGTTAGTTCAGCACATTTGAATTACTGCAGTGGGGAAAAAGACAACTTATTCAAAAAGGAAAGCAAGAAATGTCAGAAAATTGCCAAGTAATCAGCAACATTAAATCAACTGAGAAACAGAACCTTTAAAATACTTGTTAAAGCAAAATTAAATGGCCAGACTTCTCAACCACAGACCTCTCCTACCCTAAGTAGCAAAGTTTCATACAGTAGCATTATTGGTGAGTTGGAGGATCTCTCCTAGCTCTCTTCCTTTTCAGGTTGCCGAACTATTTTGTAAGTGTTACTGAAGCTCTTACAGTAGGAGCTACCTCAGTTTAACCTCCAGTCAGTGGGGATCATGGGTCATGTAGTAGACTATAAGTCTTCAGTGCCCCCACCTTAGGGAGATGGTAGGCAATAATTCTGTCTTGGCGTCAGAGGCACAGCCCTACATCTGTGCTATTCAGGGCATCTGCCCCTTTTCAGGGGAGAAAAGCAGTGGGATTCAGAGCACTCCGAACAGAACATTAAATATGTTGTGCTGTTAATTAAAAGCAAATTCCTAGGCCTTTGGAAAATCAAGGTGCAACAAGGAAGTGTCAGAGCTTCCCATATGGAAAGTGGGGAGGGTGCTGTGCAGACAAGGCCCTTAATCTGGAATGTCAGACCTTCTGGAGTCTTGCTTCCAAGCATCCTTGCTTTTAATACCACATTGGGGCAAATTTTGACCAGAGAAGCTCTTAAATTGTAATTGTCTAGAATAGGGATCTACCCCATCCCACACACTGTCTTTCAGGAGGAAGCTTGGATCTCATCATCCTATTCAACTCCTTTACTTTCTGTGTTTGGGAGGAAAAGTACACAGGTCTATATTTTGTTTTGTCCCTATGCTGTTTCCCAGAATCATAGGGTTGGAAAGCAAAGTACCATCGCCTAAATGAACAAGATTGCCTAAACACAATGCTAGTAACACTCAGGAGATACGGTTGGTAATGAGAACCAATGTTACCTGTCAAATGGTACCTTCATGATTATAAAGCCCATTTGCCTATCAGTTATGTTTCAATCAAATAAAGGGGTTTCTTCCAGGGAATCAGCTTCCTACCCAGATACAGAACTGGGTGCTCCTCACTATTCATCAATACTGGCAGTACAGCACTCAGGACTGTATCTCAGATGTGTGTAATCTGAAGTAATTTGAAAAATCTGAACTGAATAGGACTGATTCCTGGAACAACTTTTTTATTAAGATGTTAACAAGGCACCTTATTTGGACTGCTGCTGTTTCTTAGGTCCATGAGCTAGCCTGTGATAGTGACAAAACAGCTTGCAATAGCCAGCTAGTCCCAGAAAGTATCTTATAGGGTTCTTCATGTGAGAGATGGAACATGTTTCTAGCGCCTGCACTTGATTAATTAGTAGTTTAAGTGGGCCTCCTCCCATGTGAGTAACTGTTTGACTGGCATGCGTGCGTCTGGCTGGGTTGATCATGAGGCCCATCTGTGCCAGGGACTGGAGTCTAGCGCATGCTTTTTGCTTTAGATAACTAGGTTGGCAATAAGCCAGTGCATATTGGACAATGTAGCTTAGCACCCAGGTCACTGAACTTTGTGGCTGTTCTTGTAAACCACAAGGCATTGCCCAGAATCAAAGAGCCAAAAGGGTTTTAAGAAGTCTCTCTTTTCCTATGATTCAGGAGACCAGGAGCTAATTTTCTTCTTTCTCTTTGGGACTTTAAAGTGATGGTAGAATAGGATATACGAAAAACAAACAAACAAACAAACAAAAAGTTATTAAAAATGACCCCCCACACACACACCTAATTCATCACTGCTGTTGAATGTGGACATTAGTATGAGAAAACATAGGCCCAGGAGGGTTTTTTTTTTCTGTTTTTCCCTCCAAACTGACTTAACTCTTGTATGGATAGGATATAAAGAGAGTAGGGTGACAATATTTCCCTATGCCAAATATGTGACACTGGGGTTGGGGAGGAGAGCAGCTCCCTGGCTGCCCCATGCCACAGGGGGCTGGAACAGGGCCTCTGCCCCATGAGGGAGCCCCCTGGTTGCAGGGGCAGTTGCCCTGCAGAAGTCTGTGGGGTGGGGGTTTGCTGGCTGCCCCACACTGCCAGGTTCCAGTAATGCTGCAGGGATTCTCCCTGGCTACTGTGGTGGCTGCCCTGTGGGGGCTGCTGCTCTGCTGGGGGTGGGGGTTACTCCCTGGCTGTCAGGGGCACCTGTGGCTCCTGGCGGTGCCATGCCTCTGGGCACTGGGAATGGGGCTGCTGCCTCAATGGTGACCTTCCCAGCTGCTTCATGCTTTAGTGCTGGGTATGAGGCTGCCACCCCAACAGGGATCTTCCTGGCTGCTCCATGCCTCCAGGCCCTGGGAATGGGGATGTTGCCCATAGGATTGCTCCATGGCTACCAAATGCCTAGGGGTGCCTGCAACAATACTGCTGCCCTATAAGAGAGCTCCAGGGGTTCCCTACCTGCAACAGTGGTTTTCACGTGAGGAGGGAGGGGGCAGCTATATGGAAGGCTGTCCTGTGGCAGAGATTGGACTACCCCTCCGTAGTGCTCTCCCCAGCTGTGGGGGCAGCTGCCCCGTGGAAGGGCTGTTCAGCTCTGCTGGGGCACCAGGTCCCCCTTAAATTCCTTGGTGGGGGGGGACAAAACACGCTATCCTCGCCTCCAACATACCCGCCTGACCTCTTTGGCAGGGCCTCTGGCTCCCTCTCCTGCTGTTGCCAGTCCTGGCCAGTCAGTACTTGCTTCATGTCGTCTCCAGCCAGCTCCTGACTGATTTTACTGGCAGCTGCAGCTGTGCTGACTTGGATAAAGGCCAGCTCATCAGGGGAGTGAATATGTGGGACAATCTGCTTTTTCTGCCTAAAATATGGGACTGTCCTGGTGAAAAGTGGAGGGACTTTCACCCTAAAAGAGGAGAGGCATCAGATAATTAACTTGAAAATTGTATTTATGGTATCTACTTTCATCCTGTCCACTCCTAGCTAAGCAGGGCCAGAGTGGGTCAGTTCTTCGATGGAAAAGTAGTCTTAGGAATTACATTGGGTGATGCTGCCAATTCAATATGTTTCTTTTCTCAATATGGGATCATTATCATAGCAAGTTGAAAAAAAGTCCTAATCTATTTACAGTAAAGGTCTTAGCCATGGTACGTAGCCATTTTCCAGCCCAGATAACAGCCCAGATGTTCTGTGCATCTATGCTCTCTATAATTTCAAGTGCATGGGACATTTTTCATTTCCTGCTGTAAACTACTGTTTGGTATAAGTGTGCCCTGTTCATTGCTTTATTTCACATAATAGGTTTTCCTCTCTAATGGTGGATGAAGTGATTCTCATATATATTTAAATTTTGTGAATGACTCAAAGATCCTTGGACATGTAAAGTGGTAACTATTGTAACTGTAAGATTATAACTGTTAACTACCACACTTGTACACAGCTCTGTGTTTGCTGGACCATATGCCTTTATTCTGAATCAATTTCCCTGTAAACATCATCTAATTTTTAGACCAACAATTGCCGTTAAAGCATTTTAGAGAAAGTCATATTATTTAGAAATAAGGCTATTTAAAAAAAATCAGGGAACTATATTTTCTCTATGTTGAGATATTTTTTCTTATTTTTAAATAGAAGAAAATAAATAATGGCATAAGCCTGATAGTCTAGAGAAAAGGATGTTACATACCCACTGAGACTCTGCAAAAAAGATTACTGAATTGATATATTCCCCTAGGGGAGACTCAATGAAAATTTTATTTGTATTTGCTTCATCTGTGAATAGGATTTATTTTTTAATAAACTACTTGTATTCCATGGTCTGGTGCCTCTACTGAATGGGGGAAATATAACTTGGTCTCCTAGTTCAGGCTGTTTTCACCAGGTAATTCTTGGCAGCCCCACAGAACTTTGTTCCATCTGAAAGACTGCTAAGAACATATAAACAAAGTATCGATGCAGACTGTTTTGTGAGAATATGCGCGCGCGCACACACACACACAAAAATTTTTAAGCATGGCAATTTTCCAGTGATAGACTACAAGTCACAGTGTTCATGCTGTTATAAATTGAATGTGTAAACCAATCCTGAAATGATTTTCCCTGCGTCTTCTGTGGTAATTGTGCAAAGTAATTGTTTGATTTTTGAAATGACTTTAAATTAATAGCGAATTAATTCATGATCACTTTGCATTGAAACCGTTGTTAGATAAATAATTACTTGACAAAGTGCTGGCTGAAAATGTAAAGTCAATTAGCTTATGCATTGTTTTACATTCAGTTGTAATTTTGATTTGATCATATCAGCGTTTTGTCATGATATTTATGCCTTTCTAAGGAACCACAGTATACAGCTGACATTTAACATTTAAGAAACATTGTTCCTAATGTGGTAAAGCTCAGGACTTTCACATGTGAACACTCTGATGACAACCACTGTCTAGGACTACTACCACTGTAGTAGATACTACACTGTATCTACACGGTAGTAGATACAATACTATACTATTGCAGTGTTAAATATACTTACTCAGTGAAATAAAGTAAAAGAAATTAACATATTAAAATTACATTTGTTCCCGTTTCACTGAAATTGGGCCAGTTCCTCTCGCCCTGTTCAAGAAAATCTCCCAGTTACTCAAAGCTACGCATATTAGTCACAGTCCAGTGTGATGAGCGGTTCAGTCACAAGAGAGAGCATGAGAAGGCATTCTTTCTCAGACGCCACTTGGCCTGCCAGCCTCCAAGTGCAGATGGCTCCTTTCTGTCCACTGGTCTTGCTCCAAGAGCCAGAAATGGTCATGGCTTTGCCTTGAACTCACTCTTACCTTCTCTGTGATGTGCTGTGCATTAGTGGCGTGTAGGGAGGGGCAGGGAGAAGATGTCTCCTTTTCCACATTGTCCAGGATTGGAACTCAGATGTGGAAAGAAGCACACAATCTGCAGGCTGTGCAGAGGGGCAGAAGATTCCTCATGCACTTCACCAAACTACTTGTCAATGGAATCTGAAACACAAGGGCCACAGGATCAAGACCATTATGAATTTAGCCTTTAAATACACAACCAGCACTGGCATGTCAAAAGCTATTACCTCATCAATGTCATTGTTTTTGATGCACATGAAGTATTGTTTCTGATAGATGGCCACTCACTTCTCTGCCTGCATAAAGCAAACTTAACACACAGCCCTGCTCCCCCACCCCACCCCCTCTGAGCTAAACTTTGATTGTAGTAAGAACTTAGAAGAGTTAGTTGGGCCCTAAAGTCAGACTTCTCTGTCTTTGACCAAAATCAGTAAGATTATGACTGAACGGGAAGGAGAGAGCAAGAGGAGTGTCCTGGTTAAATGGAGAGGCTACCTAAAAGAGTGTAGTGAGGAGCCCACGAATCTTCAGTGGAACATCTCACTTTAATCCTGAAGTCACTACTTCACATCTCTCCCTGTAACGACTTTAGTGGAAACTGGGGTTTTCCCAACTTCAATTTGCAACAAAAATCAACAGGGTTTGGTGCATTAATACATAGACCATTTTCTGAATGTTTGGAAGCCATCAAATGCAGTTTTGATCAGTTAATGTGTTACATACCAACAAACAGAACTGACATAGAGCTGGGGGTAGACCTTCGTTTCTCTCAGATAAGAAGCAATCCTTAGATAGCCAAATTGAGTATCTCATCAAACATTTATTTTTGTCAGCTGCTATTAAACCCTGTAATCTCTGATGAATTATTGCTCACACTTATAATTTTATACATAACAGTTTTGGATCCTATTAAAAGTCAAGTACTGCCAACAGTTACCACATAGTAGCATCAGGTATAATACACAGCATATGGTGCACAGTACATGTTCCTCTGGTTTATGGTAACTATTAGGCAAGTATTTTGATATTTTACTAGCAACAGCTCTTTGGAATAATTACTACAAATTGACCATTTCTTGTGCTTTTGACTTGAATACAGTGCTAAAATAAAATTATTCTGCATTATTTTTTCTTTCCTTGTTATTGAATGAATGTGACAATTGTGAAAATAACCAGTTAACACAGTGATGGGTGAAAAGAATCTAGAGAGCCACAATTTAGTAATCTTGTATAATGTAAAACAATCTTGTTTATTCCATTTCTATAACATCACCCATTTCAATGTGCATCTGAGACACGAGATTTCAAAGCTGTTTTTTTTAAGAATTAGTAACTGCTATTAGCTCTAGTGGAAGTTGAATAGCTAAATCTCTTAGCCAGTTTTGAAATATCTCACAATTCATTAATCACATGTATTTAATGAAAGTTAAGTGCCCTTCTTCTAGGTGCCAATCTGGAAAAAAAATCTACTATATTGAAGAGAATGCAAGCAATCATCTGGATGCATCTTTATAATGACCACTAGTAGGCATTAGCTTCCTCAGAGACACATAAACTCTCAGTTTATAACTTATGGAATTTTAGAAGAGGCTAAGGCCAGTATTTTGTAAAATGAGTGCCTAAAATTATGCTTTTAAAGCCTTTTTAGGAACAATAAATCTCCTGATGTACTGAGCAGTCACAATTTGACCTCCACACTAATATGTGGATGCATAGTACCTGTGAAAATTGGTGAAGTTGAACTTAGCAGTAGGCACTCATTTTTTAAAAAAAACCTTCACCTAATAGTTGAAACAAACTGAGTTTGGGGAAAAAAGAAGCATTCAAACAAAATGCACCTTGAAATTACATTGAGAGAGTAGAGTTGCGTGCTTGTTTTGCTCTTCAACCATGGAAAGGTTTTGGGCAAGTGCTGAACAGTGTACCTAAAGCTGAAAAGGCCACTGAAATGGAAATAGAAAACATCTATTACCTAAGCCTACATGTCCTACCTATTAACAGTGAATCTGCACCATCAGTAAACAATTCCTGTATTCAGGCAAACTTCACAGAATATGAAGTTTAGCCAAGCACAATCTCTGCAATTCATGTTCTCTTTCCTAGGGCTAGTCTGTGACATTTGAGGATGATGTGAAGCAGTACTGTGGGAATGTAAGGAGCCTTCTGCTTCCCTAAACTCTCCAGCATGCAGGGGGAGTACGCTTGTTACCTTCATCCTTGTCATGCTTTCTTTAGTGGCTCACGCCTGTGAGTGCCAACCTCAGGGCACACTGTCAAGTAGCAGGATACAAACCCCAAACTGGCTGTATGTTCAATAATTAGATTTCCCTAACTTAGTAACAAGCATAAACTCCTGAAGCACTATAGAATTCTTACCATGGAGTCACAGAGAGTTCAATTCAGCCAGTGAAGCTTGACTATACAAAGTTACTTTACACTAAAAATCATGACAAAATTCAGGTTATTCCCAAAGGACCAGTCACTTATCCCAGGTCAGCTGTATGTGGATCTCAAGCCAATGTTTGTAGCCAATCCTATACTAAAGAAAGGATTTATTACGTAGATAAAACAAATGAGTTGTTTACATGATTAAAGCAGGAGAACATACACACACGGTCAGGTTTCCAAAGGTAATAGCAACTTCTATAGTTAATGGACTCTCCTTTAGGCCCAATGCAGGGGAATAAAAACAGCCGGAGAGTCCTTCCATATGCTTACAAATTATCACCCTCAGAGTTCAACCACAAAAGGAATAATTTCTCCTTAACAGGCATTTTTATTCCCTTTGCCTAGTATTCCAGCTATGAAGAGGAGGAGGCTGAGGCACATTCCTGCTTTAGGATGGATGGGGATACAATCAATGAAGTCTTTGATCTCCAAAGGCCTATTTGTATACAGTAGTACTTCCCTGTGGGCCAGAGCTAACACTCTCTATAGTAATCCAGCATTTTGCATTAGGACCGCTCCACCCCAACTAGTGAATTACATAGCTTCAGAACTAATCTTACAGTATTATGTCAAACATAGAAAAGAGCTATAAGGTAGCAGAAAAGTTAGCAATGAAATTAATACATGCAGCAACTTACAAGAATTTCAGGAAGTCAAAAGACATTGCTCCACCACTACTAGCTATTTAACTGTACAAACACACAGGTGAACCACACTAGCCTCCAGCTGTGCATTTGTGAGTGTTCAGTGAAGTCCAGTCCTTGGCAAGGGCTGGTAATTGATCTGCCAAGGTCACAATCCTTTTCTTAGGATTGAGTCATCTTCCCCTGCAGTCCTTGCTCCAGTCCAGACATAACTCTTTTCTTCTTCATCCCGGCCCCCTCTCTATGTGGGAGGTGATGGTGATGGAAGAGAGAAGTGTATCAATTCATGTTTGTTTGTTTTTTCTGAAGACAGGTACTGTGGTTCTATGTGACTCTTCCATAATTAATGTTAGGGAGGTGAATGTCTTGCCATCCAGGTTCTTACTGTATAAAGAATTTGTCTCCTAATTTTTACCAACAGACTATGTCCTAATAATGTTTAAAATTTATTATGTCATGTTAAAATCTCACTTAATGACGTAAAAAAACACCCAGTGAATTTTTTCTTCTTTAGTAGTATTATTTCATTAAGGTGTTAAACAATTATGGATATCAGAAAGTGCAACCAGAGACATTTATCCTCCACTTGATGCATATGCAGTACTGTATAAAACCCATTAAATCTAAGATATATGGGTATTCATTAAGGGGAATAACAGACCCCTATGGATGGATGGTAAAGAGAGAGCTGAAGTCAGAACAGATTATTAGAAGCCAACAGCTTGAGTTCTAATTAGTGCTGAGTGAACAACTGGCAACAAATTCTTTGTTTGGCAAATTTTGTGCCTGAAAAAGAAAAAGCACAGAAAATGTTTTGTGAATTATATGCCGTCTGCTCATGATATTCATGATTTTTTTCTTTCTTTACAACTGTTTGAAGAAATCCTTTATGTATGTAAAAAGTTTGAAGAGTCTGTGATAAATCTCTGTTGTGGACATTGTACCATGAAGTCATGTGTTACTATTTATAAATGCATAAATGGATTAGGTAGACTGATAAATAAGAAGGGGTCCTTGAGAAAACTATTGTGTCTCTGATCCTTCATGAATAAAATGAACTGATGAAAGAGAGCACATTATGGAAAGATTAAGAAACCTACCATTTTAAATCTTTGCCTTGTTCTCTTTTACACAAAAAAGAGGAATCTGGCTCTCTACTTTACATGACTTTCAAATTTAATAATAGTTCTCCCCAATGGTGCCACTATAATGTTAATTAATTTGCTGTCCAGAAGACTATATGTTTATTCGTCTTGTCACCTTCCAATTGAATCTGTAAGTAAAACTTATGTTAATTGTGAATGTTCCACCCAGATCCTTTTCTTACTCATTTAATTGCTTGTTTGCCATGACTTCGACCGAGAGATATTGGTATTGTTATACCTGTCCCCTAAACCATATACATCACTACACATTACTTCATCTATGTGATAGGTGTGCCAATTGGCCCCACTAATTTACATCTCATTTCACTCATTCACCACAATAATGGTTGATAGCCACATGCACACTTGCTATATGCTGAGGATGTAGTCACATAGATTATCTTTGCTTGTGTTCGCTAACTCTCAGTTACTGCCAAACCACTTGCCCGGGCTTTTGCAATACTTACTGCTATCTTAAGTGTCCTGCCTGATATATAAATAAATAAAATATGTTATAAATACGTTTCATGTGTGTTTATAGAATTTACCATTTTTTCCCAAATCTACCACTTTCACAACAGTCTGCCCATTTGCAATGTGTTATAATTTGTCAAGCTGTCTGACGTGGCTCGGCAGCGCGAGTATCAATCTCAGGGAAGTCTGTGGAAAAGCTAGATATAAACCCCAGATTGGTTGGAAAAGCTGTACTTAGATTTTGCCATCCAAGTATCAAGTGCCATCTCCTTGGGCATTAGAACAGCATAACAGGGCCTACCAAATTCATGGGCATGAAAAACTCATTACGTACTATGAAATTTGGTCTCCCCCAGGAAATCTGGCTTTGTCTGTGTTTTTGCCATACCCTATACAGATTTCACGGAGGACTCCAGACTTTCTTAAAGTGGGATCCTGACCCAAAAGGGAGTTGTAAGGGGTCACAAGTTTATGTTATGGGGCTGCAGTATTGCGACAGTTACTTCTGTGCTGCCTTCAGAGCTGGGTGAAGGGAAAGGAGGGGCTGTTGCCCAGGTAACAGTACAATTACTTCTGTGCTGCTGCCTTCAGAGCTTCATGGCTGAAAAGTGTCAGTTGCTGGCTGAGGGCTCAGTTCTGTAGGCAGCAGCATAGAAGGAAGGGTGACAATACTCTACCATACATGCCATGCTTACTTCTGCGCTGCCACTGGCAGCAGCTCTGCCTTCAGAGCTGAACTCTTGGCCAGCAGCAGCTCCTTTCTAGCTGCCCAGGACTAAAAGCAGTGTCACTGCCAGTAGCACCAGAAGTGCTGCATCCTGCCGCACAGTAGCCTTGTTGTACCTTCCCCAACTCCTTTTTGCCTAAAGCCCCTACAGTTACAGCACCCTAAAATTCCAGTTTTAAATAGCTTAAATCGTTAAGTTTATGATTTTCAATATCTCATGGCCATGAAATGGACTGAAAGGGGCTTAGAAATTTGGAAGGGCACCGAGCATAACCATGGAGTCACAGATAGACTGGAGTGTGCAAGTGGTACTATCATGTCTCCTAAGCAAGCATGTAACTGTGAAAGGTGGTGCCTTACTCTAAAATCACAATAGTGTTCGGATTTGTTCCAGTTCTGAAGGACAAGCGTTACTTCAGGTGAATTGCACTTTAGATCTTACACCACCGACAACACCTAAAGCCAATCCTGTCATTAACTAACCGTTTATTAACTAAAAATGAAGAACTGGTTTGTTTACAGGGTTAAAGCAGGTAAATATATATACACACATAAAGGAGTTAAGTTTGAGATTTCACATAATTGAAGAGCTTGCTTATTATAGAAACTACTGTGTCCTTCAGAGCTAACCTATAACAAGGAGTGAGGATCTTTTGCTTATCATTAGTAATCCTTGCCTCTCAGAATCAAAGCAACATGAAGACAGTTTCTTCGCTTCTCAATAGGGATTTTTATTCCCCTTCTCCAGAGTTCAAGCTGATGGGACATATCCACAGAAATACTCCCACACACAAACATGGAGAGGAACCAATCAACAAAGTCTTTTGCTTCTGATTTTCCACAGTGATTTTTTAGTGCCTATTGGCTTCCTTTGTTGGGTAAGAAATAAAACCTCCTGTGGTAATAATTGGTAATACCTCTCTCCTGACAATGGGGTTTTACAGTTACAGAGCCAACTCTACCTCATTACATGGGATGTAAATGTTATTAGTGAGATTTTAATGCACACATTGATTTACAATTTGTGACCCTCAGCCTGAAAGGGTGAAACAACAGGCTAAATTACTTAAATTCAGCCTTTAAAGATCTATTAGAAAAATATAAAAATGGTAATTAGGACTACACCTTTTAAATAGCTAACAAAGACATGTTACATTGACTGGAGCTTTAAAAGGTAAACCTGTATTGTTACAGAATTAGATGAAGATACTATTTGCCTGTATTTACTTATACCTTGTTAAAGGGCAACAATGTAACCATGTGAATCCTGTCTGTTACTGCATTCTATTGATTCACAAGGGAACATTAGCATTTTAGATGAAACTTAAGTGTAACAATATCATTGTCTAAATTTCTCTTTGAAGATTATAGTACACCGTCTATGATCTGCTGAATGGAAAATTACTTTTTGCTGATGAATGCAACCAATTACCTGCACATATATAAGAAATTGGTTAATTTCATGGCTATGATGTGTTTATTCTTCACCAAAGGAATACATATAGTCAACCAGAGATCTATAAAAGGACTCTACGGCCTCAGATCTGCTTCAAACTTCATCAGAGGAAGTCTGAGGTGCAGAACTGAAGCCCCCAGCTCCATCTGGGATTAATCTTCTAATTCTCACGGGATTAAAAAAAAAAGCATGTATAGATGCTCCACTGGCCCTTTTTTGAACGAGCATGCCTTGTGGAACCACATTTTTCAGTCCTTGGCCCATTCTTTTGAAAGAATGGGGGATGTGTGGACACTCTGTATTGAAAGAGTGGATGGATCTTTCAATCACTTTTTTGTGTGTGTATTCACTCTTTTGAAAGAGTTTTTTTCAGAGGATATCTTTCAAAAGAACCTCTTTTGAAAGATTGCTATAGTGCAGACGTAGCCCTGGTGTGTAGTTGTGTTATTTCAAAATAAAATAAATAAAATAGACATTTCAAAATAGGATTGCAATATAGTTGTAACCTTAGTCACCTCATCCATAAAATAGGGACTGCAATGCTTATGTACACGTCAGGCCTCTTGGAATTCGTGAATGAATTTAAGTGCTTGAAAAACTAAGTATCTTTCCCTAAAATGTATTCTGCTTTACTTCATGATGTACCATACTTTTTTTCTAATGAAAAGACTTGGGTTTATAAATACAAAAAATAGGCTTAAATTATGTTTCCTATACTGCAAGATGGTATAGAACTTTAACGGGATGACTAGGTACATCCCACTGAAATGCTGTCAGGCTAGGTACCTCTCTGCACCAATTTACTTTTTAGTATGTAGAGTTATCTTACATAAGGCAATTGTTACATATGATGCATTTTTCGTATATACACACATTTTAATTTTAATAAATTTACCAACACAGACACCTTGGCATTACAACCACTATCATTTCCCTCCCTGCTAGAGATGCACTAATTATTTGCCACTCGTGAAAACTCCTTCTATTCCTACTGCTTCTAAATCCCACAGAATGTAATTTCCTGAGTCATGATAAACTTACATATTAGTCATGGAACTCAAGCTGCTACTCAGGGCATCCCTTTACTGCAAGACACATGAAAATATGTTATGATTTTTGGAGGATGACTTGACGTACTTTGCTTTAAACCCTTGTATTCTGGCTGGAGTATAGGTCATCTATAAGTCTCCTCCACTTCACTCTGTCCCAGGACAAAACTTCTAGCTGACCCCAGGAGTACCCTAGTTGTTTTCCTTTAACCTCAGTAGAACTTCTCCACATTGTCTGAGGTCTTCCTCCTTTGCATTTTTATTTTTTCAGGTTCCATTGACAGCTTGATTGACTATGCTGGTTGGCAGTTTTCTGTGACTGTGGCCTAGCCATCCCCACTCTCTTATGTTGATTTGAACATTAAGTGGTTCTTGTCCTGCTGTGTTCCAGAGCTCCTCTTTTGTGACCAGCACACCTTAAAATATATCATCCAACATATTATTAATTATGGAAATATCTACATGGACAACTTCTGTCAACAGAACAGCCCTTTTTTTGACAAACTTCACTGACTGTCTACATGGCTAAAGCACTCTGTCAAGAATTTGTCGACAAAACTCAGCTGTTTAGTCAGAAGCATTATTCCTGTTCCCAGTCAGGAATAGCACCTCTGTTGACAGTGTTATGTCGACAGAATGCCTGCATAGACAGTTCTGGAAACAAAGAGGGATTTTGATTACCTGGGTAGCCCTGTTTGCTGAGTTTCTGGTCAGCCATTCTGTTGAGAGAGGGCAGGGCAGTGTGGCTGCTGTCTGCGGACAGACTAGGTTGTTCTTTTGACCTGCTTTTATGTGTAGACACAATAGCTGCGTCTACACGTGCACGCTACTTCGAAGTAGCAGCACCAACTTCGAAATAGCGCCCGTCGTGTCTACACGCGTCGGGCGCTATTTCGAAGTTAACTTCGACGTTAGGCGGCGAGACGTCGAAGTTGCTAACCTCATGAGGAGATAGGAATAGCGCCCTACTTCAACGTTCAACGTCGAAGTAGGGACCGTGTAGACAATCCGCGTCCCGCAACGTCGAAATTGCTGGGTCCTCCATGGCGGCCATCAGCTGGGGGGTTGAGAGATGCTCTCTCTCCAGCCCCTGCGGGGCTCTATGGTCACCGTGGGCAGCAACCCTTAGCCCAGGGCTTCTGGCTGCTTCTGCGGCAGCTGGGGATCTATGCTGCAGGCACAGGGTCTGCAACCAGTTGTCAGCTCTGTGGATCTTGTGTTGTTTAGTGCAACTGTGTCTGGGAGGGGCCCTTTAAGGGAGCGGCTGGCTGTTGAGTCCGCCCTGTGACCCTGTCTGCAGCTGTGCCTGGCATCCCTATTTCGATGTGTGCTACTTTGACGTGTAGACGTTCCCTCGCTGTGCCTATTTCGATGTTGGGCTGAGCAACGTTGAAGTTGAACATCGACGTTGCCGGCCCTGGAGGACGTGTAGACGTTATTCATCGAAATAGACTATTTCGATGTCGCAACATCAAAATAAGCTATTTCGATGTTGGCTGCACGTGTAGACGTAGCCAATCTGTCGACAGAGGTCCTGCCAAGGTTTCTCTGTCAACAGTGACTTCTGTCAACAGAGGCTGCCCATGTAGATGTAGCCTATGTCAGGTTTCTGAGGGATATCTTTGGTTTGAAGTTGTGTGCAGTGTAAATATTTTACATATTATTTCAGTTCTAGATTTCATCCTAGTAAGTCTATTACTCATTAATGTTATCTAACACTGTGTACAAAACAGGGCTGTTGGAACAATTTGTATAGTGAGACTGTTGAATGCCATTGACCCACACTGTAAACCCTGTGTGCTATGGAAACTACTTCAAGCCTCAGGTGCAGCAGCACCACAGAAACAAGTGTTCTAGCACCAATGTAAAAAATTGGTGATGATGTACTGCTTTGTTTGAAAACCATCTAAAGTATACCCGAAAAATTAGGGGATACCTGGGACCTCTTTTTGAACTGCACCAATCCAATCTGTTAAGTTACAGCTAGAAGATAAAACATATTCCAGATTGTACAAGTCTCATACACACCTATTATATGCATTAATCACTGAGCATGTAGCTAACCAAGGAAATTCCAGCACAATTTTACCCCCAGACATTTCAGAATAAACTCAGTATTTAAGGAATGTGAACAGTGTTTGATTTCTCAGAGGTCATACATTCTTAGGAATTTGTTTCCTGGTGTTATTGTGAGCTCTTTACATAGATATATCTGATGAAGTGATACTAGACGTATTGTGCATTCAAAAATGCTGAAAAATATTTTTAATATCTTTTGATAATATGCCCCCTATATGTCTGTAATGCAAATGCTCAGCAAACTGACTGTAACAGATTTTTGCACACCTTAAACGGTTAGCTTTCACTCTCTGTCTAATTTGGTTACTGAGTTACCGTGCTCAGCTACATCTCCTGGGTAGCCCCTGACTGAATAAAAGGATGTGCCTGCCATTCGGTGCTGTCCATGCTGCCAGGCAGTGCCATGTCTTAGCTTGCACACTTTTTTTAGGGCTACAAGGGCGGGAAAAACTTTCAGGGTCTTGTAGCCGCAGGGGCAGACTTTCCCAGGAGCTAAGGTACTTGGGGAGCTTGCTTTTGCTGCCAGAGGAATGTCTCCCCCAGAGGCTAAGATAGTCGGGGAAAGCACTACAACTGGTCACCCACTGAACCCTGCCCATGCCCCTTGAAAGGGACCAGTGTATGATATTTCACTGCCATCTCCTGTGTTGGCAATGTCTGCGTACTGAAGAGGGAAGACAAAAATATTTTTCTTAGACTTTTCTATCCACTTGCTTCTAACTTTAGGAGTATAGTCAGGGTCCATGTGTTATTTTCAGGGATTGAATGCAATCACAGGAGGGTGGACATGCAGTGGATAGCCAGTTGAGAACACAGACTGTGCATGGAAGCCTTATAGTGTACCAGAAAGCCAAAGACCCTCCCCTCAACAAACTCTCTTTTTTCAAAAGCTTTTCTGTCTTCTCTTTCTTCAGGCTTTTCAGAGTCCCTGTGTTATCTTCAGGAATTGGATGCAATTACGGGAGGTGGGACAGTCAGTGGATGGCCAGCTGAGAATTTATCTACAAAAGAAAGATTTCTGTAAACTTTTTTGCCATCTCTGTGGGCACCCTACTTTTCCTTCCTTCCAATGGGAAAAATGGATGCTTGCTTATCATGGAAGAGGAATGAGGAAAACGCAATGTGGGAAGATGATGGCAAAGACCAGCAAATATACCCAGAATGCTGTGGGGATGAGGGAACTGTGGGATAGGTTCCCACAATGCACTGCTGCAACAGTTGATGTTTGCCAGTTGAGCATGACAGCAATAAGTCTATTTTGTGAGGCATACATGGGGCAGTGAGGATAGTCAGAATCGAATTTATAAACTCCAGAATTACAAAATCAATATTAATAAATTCGAATTTATCTTGTAGTGTAGATATAGCCTTTGATATCCCTTAATATCTAGAATAGGTTCCTTAGTAAATTGATAAAAAGCCAAGATAAACATAGCTGTACATCTCACGCTATGTCAGGTTACCCCACTGCCGTAGCATGCACATATTTTTCAATCTTATTTCTCAGAATATCCCCTATGTGGTTGGGAAGTGCTATTATTCCTGTTCTACTCATGGAGAAATGAGACACAGAGGTTACCCAGGATATTAAGAAAGATATGACTACACAGGAAGCAAAGAGTGACAGTTGAGGCCTGTCTTGGTGAGTTTGAGCTACAAGCACTCAAGCTAGGACACTGAAAAACGCAATTTGCATGTTACTATCTTGGGCTCAGGCTTGGGCTCTGAAGCTTTAAATACTCATCTTGAGAGATAATCATCATTCTCCTTTCTAACCTTAAAGTCTGAATCTGAGGTCTATTGACCCAGGAGGTGAGATTCGGTCCCAGCAGCTATGTAAGCAGAGCGTCAAGGAGCGTGGAACTGTACCTGTCTCTCCAAACTCTGAGTAGCATAACTCTGGACCATCCTTAACTCTTTTATTGTGTACACAGCCAACAATGCTGTTTGGGGATAGTAATATGCTTCTTATACTTGATATAAGGTTGATATAGTTTTGAAAGTTTCACACTGTAAGCATTATATGAGTAATTTTGTTTTCTCCAGACATACTTACTCAGGCTACTGCTTTGCTTTTAACATGTGAAATATCAGCCACTTTAGTATTTAAATTTTTGAATAATATTACAGCAGAAACAATTATATATGAAACTTCCAGATGTAGTTAATTTTCTACTTAGTGGTATACCCAGCAGTAATATTTTGTTACCTTGAAAGCCATGGATGCTAGCAATGCAACTTCTTAATCCGTCCCAGATAAAATTAAAAAAAGCAAAAAAACGCTATCTCTACCTACAGCATGGTGTTGCTGAACTATCCATCTACAACAGACTTGGACATGTTTGTCTTTCATTGTTGAATGTTAGGGAAGCTGCAAAAATTAATTGTGCTCTATGACTAGCAGTGACTGCTCCTTTTATAACTTCACCTTGGCTCTACCAGTACTCCCAGTCTCCCTGTTACTGGTGGCTTTTTGAGAAACACTCACAATTGGCTGAAGTCTCTTCTCTTCACATAGTAACTATGAAACTCCCATTGGCTTCACAATGCTTACTACTTTTTGAAATCCTATCCTAGATATGTATGTGTCTGATTGTGAATGCATAGTTGAGATTGTGTTTTTACTTAAAATAGGGATTCAGCTTCTGTTTTGTATGAAGTATGAATATAAAAAATTTAAGATTTATGATAAATTTTCAAAAGAAGAAATATTTAACTATATAGTTCCAATATGAGCATTATCTCTTCTTCTTTCATTTTATCCTTATGCTAAGATAATTTGTTATATCTTCTTTATTACTGTAGCTTTGCTCTTATTAATGACCTTGCCTCTAAATCACCAGTGTTTTCCTATGAAAATCATGGACTTGGATGGAGCAGAGCAATATCTGAGAGAACAAATGTCTAAGGTCACAAACATACTTACACATTCCCTTCATCTTATTTTTAATTATCCCTTTTCTATATCTTATTTGATGTTTAAGGCTCATGGTATAATTGAAGCTAACACTGAAAATTGATTCTTTCAAAACAACATCTTGGAGCTAGGGAAGATAAGGTAATAGATAAATTAAGTAATTAATGCAAATGATTTTATTGAACTTTTAAATCTTCTGCAGGAGAAAAGGCATAAAAATGGAAAGCCTGCAGGGGACAGGGAGAAGAATTGTTTGTCATGTTAAAGAAGCCATTAAAAACTGTTAGATCTTAGGAAAGAGAGTAGACATGATTAAGCAAACATTTGTCTCTGAGAGTACTTCTACAGATCCGGTAGGATGGGTTTGGAACAAATCAGGGAAGTTGACTCATCATGTGGCAGGACCTTGCAGTAACCCATGAATGTTCTGCTGTGAGAGATGTAAGCATTGTACCATTCACCTTTTTCTTTTCTTGCTTTCAATGCACCAGGAGAAATTACTTTGGCCCAAATGTGCCTCAGACACATTACTTTTTCCAGTGCTTTTTTTGTGCCAGTATTTGTCGGTACCGAGTACCAGCACCTCAGCAGCCCCTACCATAGGATTAGCTGGAAATTGATGTCGGGAGCTGGCTGACTACCGTCCCCTCTTTCTTTCCACATAAAAGGCACTGACTGTTTGTGATGTATAAATTTGTTTACACCAACAAGATTTCCCTGGGTATAAAGAGTAGGAAGACATGAACACAAATCAGAATAGGCAAATAAATGCAAAGGAGTCAGAAGGTAAAAAGGGAAAGGAAAACAGGAAGGAAGGAGGTAACTGTGGTTTGGCCAGGGCCTAGTAAGCATCACTATGTTTCCATTTTGAAATGCTTATGCAATTGCAGACCTTTTTAGCTATTAAATTATAAACCTCCACGAACTCGTGTTACGGTAATAACAAGCCATCCAAAGACATGTGGTGTACACAAAGGCTATTGAAATGGAAATATTTTAAAGTACAAATTGAAAAAAAACTTTAAAGGAAACAGCCATGTTAACATATATAGAGATCTATGCAAATTATCATACAGTATTTCTTGTGATTAACTTCTTTGCTTTGAGATCACCAAGAGCAGTTTCCTGTCTCCTTGCCTCCTTGGCTCTGTCACCATTTAGAAGAAACAAGACTTAACACTCTCTGTAAAGTAAATATCTGGACTTTTGGAGGATACGTTGAGAACCTGGAATGAGTTAATTTTAAAAACAAATCATTGATATAACTTTCATAAGAAAAATAGTTGAAATCCTGGTTGTATTGAAATCAGTGGAAAAATCCCACCAACTTCATTATTAATAGGATTTTACCCTATATGCATGTTTATTATCTCCTATAGACTGAACTCTGTTGACTCTGCTGTATTGTCTTATCTTGTATTTCTGAACACATAGGTGTGGCTGCTGCCAGTGCTCATGGAATGAAATTAACATATGATAAGAACAATTATGTTGAAATAACACTTAGTTCTTAAAGTGTCCTAGTCATCATCTGGAATTTCAGTTACCAGGTGTTAATTTAACAATTGCATGTATTCAACATTTCAAGATTTTTCATATAAACATATTCATAGAACTCACTGCAATGTTTGAATCTCAGCAGAATCTGCAGGACAAGACTTAGAGGGAGACTCCAGGGCTGCATCTGGAAAAGGCATGGTCATTTGCAAAGGGGAATATTCAAATGAAGCATGGCTTTAAACATCTCACACCTCATTTGCATAGTTCCTTGAGATTTTGCTTCTGGAAGAGGCCCTTCCAGAAGCTACAAGCCATGTGGACGAGGCCCTTCCAGAAGGAGCACCTTATTTCTCAATAAGGGGACTTTCAGAAGGGGGGGATGGTTCCTTCTGGAAAGCCCTTGTCTACATGGCTCTGTATCTTCCTGAAGGGCCTCTTCCAGAAGCAAAATCCCATGGGAGTATGCAAATGAGGAACAAGACATTTAAATCTGTGCTGAATTTGAATATTTCCCTTTCCTTATTACCATGCCCTTTCCAGAAGGGAGGGGGCTGTGTAGCCGCGATCAAGTAGTATATGCCTAAAGCACAGTTGCGCAACAAATAAGCATTATGGCTAGTTTGGATACTATTCCAAATTCTGTTTTTGTTGATGATTTGAGCTTCTATTGAAATCCCAATGGTGGTATGCATTAGAGAAAGGTGATTGACTAAGTGGTGCTGGATGAAACATATAAAACATTATACTAAATGGCTCACTCATTTTAATATCCCACTTGAGCTTGTTTTCCATGAACATGTATGTGAACACATTATTTTGAAATGTGTGTGACAACCTAGCTTGAAAATTTTGAGTGTATCTGTAAATTTTAAATTTGTGCACAAGTGTTTGTCCTGTACATTTATCATTTGAAAACATTATGTTAGTATTTGACTAGCCTCAATGAAGCGGCATGTTTTGAAAATTCATGATCAATCCAAAGTGTAAAAGAATCAAACATATTCCTTAAATACATTTACGTTAAGAAATGTAAAGATAGTGTTACTTTGCCTCTCAGACATTGTATGAGCACAAGAGACTGATGCTGAATACTTGATTTATTGGAGAGCATCCGTGAAGCTCTAGGACAAAGCCACATTCTGATTGGCCAGTCAGATCTTTTCTATATCACTGTTCATACGTTCATTCCCAACAATGCAGCTCATGAATCCTATTCACAAAAGAAGAAAGAATGAAAGTGTCTATTCCCATGATACATAATTGGTGAGAAAAAGAGAAAAAGAAACATTTAGTATTTTACCTTACATTCTGATATTTTAAATTGATGCTTACATCACAAACTTTAGGTGCAAAGTCCAGTATATTGCATAAACATCTCTACTTTTCCATTCACATGCAGCTGCATTTAAACTACACCGTCATATCATCCTACTGGGAAGATGTATTGCATAAAACTATGAAAATCTGTTGTAAAATATTATTGGAAAACTAAACATACATTTCTACTAATTGGCTGCTTGGAGATGTGCAAAGGACTATTGGAACTTTTGTTGCATTATAGTAATTTTGGCCTACACATAAAAGTTAGATAGACTTAGCTCAGATGTCTGAAATAAACACACCTTGACCAAGGCTACGTCTACATGTGAAGCCTACATCGAAATAGCTTATTTCGATGTAGCGACATCGAAATAGGCTATTTCGATGAATAACGTCTACACGTCCTCCAAGGCTGGCAACGTCGATGTTCAACTTCGACGTTGAGCAGCACAACATCGAAATAGGCACTGCGAGGGAACGTCTACACGCCCAAGTAGCACACATCGAAATACGGCTGCCAGGCACAGCTGCACACAGGGTCAAAGGGCGGACTAGCGCTTCCGGGGCAACAGCTAGCCACTCCCTTAAAGGGCCCCTCCCAGACACACTCAGCCTGCACAGCACGCAGCCTGAGGAGCCATAGGCACACAGACCCCAGGCGCCGCAGTCATGGACCCCCAGCAGCAGCAGCAGCAGCAGCAGCCAGAGGTCCACTCAGCCCTTCCGGCAGGAGCAGGGCTTGCCCTGATCCATGCCATGAGGGAGGCAGCTGAGCACCTCCTTGCTACACCGGAGGAGGAGCTGCCCCCAGGGCAGCAGGGCTCAACCCCCAACCCTGCAGCACCCCGCCCCGGCCCCGCCTCACACGCCGGCGGCTGTGGAGATACCCCACCAGCACCGACTGGTGGGAGCGGCTGGTGCTTGGGGAGTGGGACGACGACCGCTGGCTCAGGAACTTCAGAATGAGCCGGCAGACATTTATGGAGCTGTGCCAGTGGCTCACCCCCGCATTCAGGCACCAGGACACCGCCATGCGGCATGCCCTCACAGTGGAGAAACGGGTCGGCATCACTGTCTGGAAGCTGGCCACTCCCGACAGCTACCGATCCGTGGGGCAGCAGTTTGGTGTCGGCAAGGCCACCGTCGGGGCTGCCCTCATGGAGGTAAGAGAACCCACGGGGGGAGGGCAGGGCAGGGGACGGGGGCCCGGGCAGAGGAGCGCAGAGGAAGGTGGGCCAGGGCAGAGGAGGGGAGGGCAGGGCAGGGCCACGCACACCCTGCTCACCCCTCATTGGTGCTGTCCCATGTGCTTTCCCTGCAGGTTGTGCGTGCCATCAATGCCATGCTCCTGCTGATGCTCATGAGGCTGGGGGACCCAGATGCCACCATCGCGGCCTTTGCCACCCTGGGCTTCCCCAATTGCTTCTGGGCTCTGGATGGGACTCACATCCACATCCACGCCCCGCATCACAGTGGAGGACGCTACATGAATCGCAAGGGCTACCATTCTGTGGTCCTCCAGGCCTTGGTGGACAGCCGGGGCCGTTTCCAGGACATTTATGTGGGCTGGCCTGGCAGCACCCACGACGCCCGGTTTTTCCGGAACTCGGGCTTGTGCCGCCGGCTGGAGGCGGGGACCTACATCCCCCAGTGGGAGATCCCTGTGGGGGACACCACCATGCCCCTCTGCGTCATCGCAGATGCGGCATACCCCCTCCGGCCCTGGCTCATGCACCCGTACACGGGCCATCTCTCCGCTAGCCAGGAGCACTTCAACCAGCGCCTGAACCACGCGCGCCAGGTGGTGGAGCGCTCATTTGGCCGCCTGAAGGGACGCTGGAGATGTCTCCTGACCCGCCTGGATGCGGGCCCCACCAACATCCCCCTGATTGTGGGTGCCTGCTGCGCTCTGCACAATTTGGTGGAGAGCAAGGGGGAGGCCTTTTTCCAGGGCTGGGCTGTGGAGGCCGGCAGGGCTGACGTGCAGCCACCCGCTGCCCCCAGTCGGCAGGTGGACCCCAAAAGGACCCGGGTCCGGGAGGCCCTGCGGGCCCACTTCGATGATGAGGCCGCGGGGTGAACTCTGCCAGGCTCCCCACTGCCCGCCCCTTCCTCCACCACACTCCCTGCCCCAACGCCCACACCACCATGGAGCACCCAACCGCACCCCACACCCACTTTTCCTGGACAAATGACAGCACGCACTTGTGGCTGAACTTAAACTGCTTTTTCTTTTAGAACTTTTTTTTTTTAACTATAAATATAAAACAAGAACAAACTATAGGCAACATGTGTGGAACCAAAGTAATATGTACAAATAAAACAATAGTAATAAAAAAGTGTGCTCAGTAATAAAAAGAAAACCAGGGAGGATAAAGGGGAGAACTATTTACATGGGGGGGACGGGGCAAACGGGGGGCACAAAATAATAAGTTCCAACTATATACAAGTGGGGGGGCCACGTACCGGGCCCCTCGCCCCTAAAGTCCGGCACTGGTCGTGGGCGGCCGGGAGCCCCGCCGCGGCCGCAGCCCTGTCCGGGGCTGGCTGGGGGCGGGGCAGACTGGAAGATATGCCCGGCGAGTCTCAGCTGGCTCCAGGGGTCCCTTGGCGCTCCAGCCCTCGGTGGTGGGTGGCGGGGCGACGGCGGACGGGACGGCGACGGGCGGAGCAGCTGGTGGTGCGGCGGGTGGAGCAGGCACGTCGGGCGCTGCAGCGGCCGGCGCGGCATGGGGGGCCAGGTAGTCCAGCAGGCGGTTGAAAATCTCCATGTAGGCCCCCCATGCCTCCTGGCGCCAGGCCAGCACCCGGTCCTGCAGCTGCAGGTGCTGCTCTGTGACATCCAGCTGCCGACAGTGGATGGCCAGCAGCTGGGGGTCCGTCTCCGTCGGCTGGTGGTGGCGCGGTGTCTGCCGTCTAGCCCACCGTGGGGCCGGTTGGTCCTCGGCCGAGGGGCTTGCCTGGAGCGATGGCCCCGGGGGTCTCCGGGACCACTGATGTGTCGCTTGTGCTCTCTTCCGGTCCTTCTGATGGTGCAGGTGTGGGACACAGGAGAGGAGCGGGGGAAGAAGAATGGAGACAGGTGTTAGTGTGGGCCCCGAGCCGTGGCCTTTGTCCCCCCAGCCCTGTGCTGTAGGTTCCCCATCCCAGTCCCCGAGAGATGCTGCTGTGATGGATGGGGTTCAGGGGTCCCCCTGCCCTGCACCCCGTCCCCTGGTGGGAGCGACTCTCACTTCACTCCGCAGGGTCTGACAGGAGAGGTTTCTTAGGCCACAGATGGCCAGTTTCTCCCAGGAGTGACAGCACCAGCTGTCAGAAGAGACAGTCCTTCCAACCCGTCCTGGGGAGAAGACCCCAAAGGGTGCCCCTTTGGGATGCAGCTTTCCCCCTCCTCAGGCTGGCTGCCTTCCAGCTCTCCTTTTCCCTAGTCTCTACCTGTGGCCCCCGCCCTCCCCCCCCAATTCCAAGCCAGCTCGGCTCCTCCCTCCTGTTTGTTCAGGGCAGAGGTGTCACCTGCCAGCTGTAGCCCCACGATCATCCTTTGCCCCTGGGAGCTATTCGGCTCTTGTTGCTTATATCTAGCCTGAGTCTCCCTTTTGCACTCCCTCCACTCCATCACATGCTGCTGCTGCTGCTGCTGTTGCTGCTGCTGCTGCTGCGGGGTGTCCCACCCCCTCCTCCCGGGGGCCCCTTCGAGGTTCTGCTCTCCCCTGCCCCAGGGATGGGGCATGGCACTGTCGTACAGGGTGGGCGGGGGCAGGGGCTGATGCACTGCTGTGAGGGACATGGCCCTGCTGTCCTTGGGGCCATGGCCATGTGAGCATGTGGGGGGGCCTGGACACATATCTATTACCCCCTGCCCCTCAAGCCCAGGGGTGTACACCAGAGGGGGGTACATACCTGTCGGTCCACTCCCACGGTCCAGAGATCCCGGCGGGATGGAGGCCCGGCTGCTGCTCCAGGATGGCAGGAGGAGGAGCTTCAGCCCAGATTCTGCGGAGGAAGAGCCCCCCACTCCTCCTCCTCCTCCTCCTGCCGCGATGTCCCGGGGGTGGGCTCCGGGGGGGGCCCCCGGGGTGCGGGGCTTACCATCAGGGTGGACGCCTGCTGCAGGGCCTGCTGGGGCTCGTCGGCCGAAGTGTCAAGGGTGGCCGGAGGGGAGGAGGTGCGCCGGGGGCCCAGGATGTCCCTGAGCTCCCTGTAAAAGGGGCAAGTGACGGGGGTGGCCCCAGATCGGCCGGCCGCATCCCAGGCCCAGGAGTAACCCTGCCGCAGCTCCTTCACCTTACTCCTGACGTGATCAGGAGTGCAGGCAGGGTGACCCCGGGCAGCCAGGCCGTCGGCCAGCCGAGCGAACGCATCCGCGTTCCGCCTCTTGCTCCCCATTACCTGGAGCACCTCCTCCTCGCTCCAGAGCCCCAGCAGGTCCCGCAGCTCGGCCTCCATCCAGGAGGGGCCCCGCTGCCTCTTGCCAGCCTGGCTGCCCACCTGGCTGGGCTGGCTACCCTGGCTCCCCTTGGGGTGGGTCCCCTGGGGGGGCTGCCGGGCAGCCATGGCAGGTGCTGGCCCTGTTCTGGGTGGCTGAGGGCAGTGCAGGCCAGCCGCGTGTCTGGGCTGCCGCCTACACATTCCCTCAGCTTCCTGCACAGGAAGGGAGTGGGAGGGGACCTTTAAGGGGCCGCTGCACGCGGCCACCATTGAGCTGAGGGGCTGGAGAGAGCGTCTCTCAACCCCTCAGCTGATGGCCGCCATGGAGGACCCCGCAATTTCGATGTTGCGGGATGCGCAACGACTACACGGTCCCTACTTCGACGTTGAATGTTGAACTAGGGCGCTATTCCTATCCCCTGATGGGGTTAGCGACTTCGACGTCTCGCCGCCTAACGTCGAAGTTAACTTTGAAATAGCGACCGATGCGTGTAGCTGTGACGGGCACTATTTTGAAATTAGTGCCGCTACTTCGAAGTAGCGTGCACGTGTAGACACGGCTCAACATAGCTATGCAGAGCAACCCTCTAGTATAGACACAATCAGGGTTGCTGATAGACTCACCAGACTACTAGGCAAGGTGTGGGAGGCTGGCTCTGCCCAGAAAGGATAGGGGTAAGAGCAGCCAGACCTAAGTGCTTCCTGGACCAGGGTGCCACCTGGTGCTGCCATCATTAGTGCTGTCCAGAGCATGGCAGTCCAGCAGCAATTTAAAGGGCCCAGGGCTCTGAGTGCAGCTGGTGACACAACTGTGTCTAGAAAAAGTTTTTTCTATCATTATACATCAGGAGAAAATCACTTTCTTTAGCGTAGGCTGCATCTATATTATAGGTACAGATTGAACCTCTGTAGGATGGGATTCTATTGGTCCACAACATCTATACTCCAACATCAGCAGTGACTCTGTGGGTGCTTGGACTGGAGCAAACATGGAAAAAAAATATGCCAAGCTCCTTCCCTGGCCCTGCCTCACCCCAAGCACGGGCAGCCACATGCTTAATGACTCCTTCCACACCATCTCAGAGCTTCCAGAGCAATGCAAATGCTGCTCTGTAGCATTCAAATTTAGGGAACGGGGGAAGCGAGGAATTAGGTATGGTGGGTAGAAGACATGGGGAAGAGGAGGGCTGTGAATGGAGCATAGGTGCAGGTGGAGCTAGAACCCTGGCTGCAGAGGAGCTTGGGATTGGGACCTGCTGGTGGTGGCTAGGAACCTCATTGGCAGCAGAGGGCCCATTGGCTTGCAGCAGAGGCTGTCAACTGGACACTAGTTGGGAGGCCTGCAATGGGAATCTCAAGTGGCAGTGGAGCTCTCTAGGGGATTCTTGCTGTCCTGGGGTTGCTTCTGGGACCCCAAAGGCTGGTCCCTCAAGGGCAAGGGGGGTGCGGGCTCCCTGCTGGTCTGCAATGGGGACCACTGGAAGGTAGGGAGTGACTGTGAGGGTGTGGGACACAGCTGTGTGTTGCTCTGCTGTTTGCATGCTATCAGCTTCCTGTGACAGGGTTTCCTGGGCTCTCAGAAGATTTAAGAAAGGCCAGAGGCAGAAACCATAGAGTGCTGATTGCTGTGGACAAGATGTCCCGCCGGGGCAGCTGCAGGGCACCCTGAAGGCCTTTTCTGCAAACAGAAGCACCCCCCCAGAACATCCACACCTGTGTTTTGTCAAAAGGTCTCTGTCAACAGTTGCATTCTTCCTCATGGTTAACCAAAAGGGAAGAAGGAGCTTTCAAAATCAGGGGGTCCTTTCGGAAGGCTCCCATCTACATGGACAGTGTGCATTTTGAATGCAGCACTTTTAAATTGTGTGCAGCTGCCATTATGCTAATGAGGTGCTGCATATTCATGGAAGCTCCTCATTAGCATCTGCTGAAATCCCTCTTTACCATGCCCCTCCCAAAAGGAGGGGACTAATGTAGATGCAGCCCTTGGGTGCGTCTACAGTTGCATTCCTCTTTCGAAAGAAGTATGCAAATGAGGGAAACTGAAATGACAATGATGTGCATATTTGCATATTTGGCATCTCCTGTGCATATTCTTATTTCAAAAGAGCTTATTTTGAAAGAAGAAAATCAGTGTAGACACTGTTCTTTTGAAAGTAAACCCCATCTTCGAAAGAATCCTTCTTCCCATAAAAAGAGGGAAGAAGGATTCTTTTGAAGATGGAGTTTACTTTAGAAAGCGCAGAGTCTGCAGTGGTTTTCTTTTTTCAAAAAAAGCTCTTTCAAAATAAGAATATGCAAATGAGGTGCCAAATATGCTCCTCATTTGCATTTTTCATTTTCCCCTCATTTGCATACCTCTTTCGAAAGAGGAATGCAAGTGTAGATGCACCCTAGAAAGAGAAGGCTTCTGTAGAGAAATGCACAAATTGCCTTGCTAGACATTATCAGCGACCATTTAGTCAGAGAGTCTGTTTACAATAGTGGCCAATACCAGAGACCTGAGAGAAAGGTTCTGGAACCTTACTCAGAATGGACAGGCAGGGATGAAAATATAGCCGGTGTTGCATTATACATCAAGCATATATGCAGTTATTATGATCCAAGAAGTGGTAAGAGGCAGACAGGTGACAGATACAAGGGGAAAAGAACAGGGATGATGTGATGGTAGCAGACGTCTATAGACTACATAATCAGGAAGATGAGTCGTTTCTGGAACAAATAACCAAAATTTCTTAAAAAAAAAACAAAAACCCGAGACCTGACAGGAATGCAGGACTTTAACTCCCGAGCCATTTGCTCAAAAATAATACAGAACAATGCAAAATGTCCAATATGTTTTTGGAATATGCTGAAGGCAATTTCTTTTTTCACAGGCAACAATATTGGAGTCAAGTTTGATTAACAGAGGACTTAGTTGTGAATCTGAGAGCGGAAGGCACTTTGGGTGAAAGTGACAATGGAATGATTACATGACTGCATGGAACTGAAAGGGTGAAAAAAAGCAGAATAAGAGTAAAGAACTTCAGAAAAGAAGGCATTCAACGTGCTCAGAGAAAACTCTGGGAAGGAAACAAAAGGGACAAAGGATTTTAAAAGAACTGGCAATTTGACAAGGAGGCAATATGTGAGTTGTAAACTATACTTTTGTGAAGAAAAGATAGGAAGAAAAATCTGAAACTAATATGGCTCCATCAGTAGCTCTCTAATGACTTGTAGATCAAAAAGGAATCCTGTAAATGTGGAATCATTGACAAATTGCCAAGAATGAGTACAAATAGCAGCATAAGTATGTAGGGACAAAATTAGAAATGCTCAGGCACAAAATGAATCACACATAGCAAGGCATGGGTTTTCAATCTGTAGCTCCAGAGCCACATGCAGCACTTTAAGGACTTCTTTGTGGCTCGTGACACTGTAGCTGCAAAATAAACATAACATTCTTGATTACTTTTGATAAATGGTGAAAGTCTAAGAGCCCAGCAATGAACAACTCATATCTAAATAGTAAACAATATGGCTGCATCTACACTTTCATTCCTCTTTCGAAAGAGGTACACAAATGAGATAAATCAAGAATGCAAACGAGGCACCAATTTGCATATCTGATACATCATTTTCATGTTCTTATTTCAAAGTAGCTTCTTTTGAAAGATGAAAACCAGTGTAGACACTGCTCTTTTGAAAATAAACACCATCTTCGAAAGAATCCTTCTTCCCTTTTTTTTTATGGAAAGGATTCTTTCGAAGATAGGGTTTACTTTGAAAAGAATAGTGTCTACACTGGTTTTTGTCTGTCAAAAGAAGCTATTTTGAAATAAGAATATGTAAATGAGGTGTCAGATATGCAAATTTGTACCTCATTTGCATTTTCAATTCCCCTCATTTGCATGCCTCTTCTGAAAGGAGAATGCAAGTGTAGACACAGCTTATGTGATCTCAAAACATTGGATAACTCTCCCATTAATATGGGCAGTGCATTGTGGAATATCAGAGTCTATCTGTGTTTTGGTCATGTTGCTAATAAACCTTGACTTTGAAAAGGAAAAGGAAGCTGGGGACATTGCTGCAGTGAAGGGAAAAAGGCATTTGAACAAAGAAAACAAATTAAAAGTGAAATAAAATTGATATAATTAAAGTGGTTTCAAGAGTGAAAGTCAGGAAGACTGTGAAACAAACAAACATAAAGAGTGAGGCAATAGAGTGCGTAAAAAGTTTGGGAACATCTTTCAGTAAATATGTATTGCATAACAAATCACAATTTGCACACCATTCTTAAAAGAGGAGTTACAAAAACTACGGTTAGTCATTATTTGTTAAGGACTGTCTCATATGTACATTCATTGTGGATCTTGAATTATTGAGTTTTTACCAAATTTGAAAACAGAGTGGCTCTGACTGTTATTTTGCTCTTATTGCTATTTTGGTACCCCTGTGCCAAGGGAAATAAATGGCAATAAGATGCAGTTCTATAAATACAAAACAAAAACAAAAACGAAAAAACAACAACTAAAGAAACTATAGGCCCTCTCCTTAGTAAGGAAAGAGAGCTAATAACTGACAATGCCAGAAAGGCATAGGTATTTATTGCTTAGTTTGCTTCTGTGTCCATTACAAAATATAAAACTGACCAGATCCTCAAAATAATAGTAACGATGAGGAACAAGGAATAAACATTCAGAAAGGGTAGGGGAAGAGGTTAAAGAATATTTAGATGAGTTAGGTGTTTTGAAGTTGACCCAACCCTATGAAATTCACCTTAGTTACAAGATGAACCTCTCTAATCCGGGAGCTGACCACTGCCAGACAAGAGAATTTTCTGGACTAGGGGGAGATCAATATTTTGTAACACATTACCAACACTCACGTGGCTTCCTGGGCTCTTAGAAGACATTTAGGGGGTAAATATCAGCACGGAACACTGACAGCCAGGACTGGTGGCTGTAAACAAACTTTCTGGGACCATGAGAAATTTGGCTAAACCCATGGTAAATGGTCATCCAGCTAACTGAAATCAGGCAGGATTATGTATATTGCCAGATGAGAGAGTTCCAGATTAGAGAGGTTCAACCTGTACTTCATTAACTAGCTGAAATAAACTCAGAACTGTTGATGATTATTTTTGTGAACTCATATATGATTGATGTGGTACTGGAGAACTGGGGAAGGGCAACATGTTACCTATCTTTAACAATGAGAAAAAAGGAGGACCTTGGACATTACAGACCAGTAATCCTAACTTTGATATGGGGGAAGAAACTGCAACAAATTACTAAACCAACAATTTTTAAGTACTTGTGATAGGATTATAAGGAATAGCCAGCATGGATTCATCAAAAACCTTTTTCTTCCTTTGACAGGCTCACTGGCCTAGTGGATCAGACATAATGTTTTTCATAAGACTTTTGACCCAGTTCCACACGACTTCTCATAAGAAAATCACATAAGTGAGATCTAGACAAAATTATTGCATGATGAGTGCAAAATTGGTTAAAGATCAGATTCTGAGTAGTATCAATGGTTCACTCTCAGGCTAGGGTAACATATCAAGTGGTATTTTTCAGGGATGTGCCTTGGCTCTTGTACTATTCATAATTTTCATTAATAACTTCAAAGGGGAAGGAGAACATGCTTAGTGGGTAACACCAAACTGGATGTAGTTGACAGCATTCTGGAGAACAGGATAAGCAGTTGAAGTGACCTTAACTAGTTGGAGAACTAACATGAAATCAGTAAGATGGAGTTCAGTGAAGATGAGTGCAAAATACTACATTTACAAAGAAAAAATCAGTTGTACCCTCAAATAGGGAATGACTGCCTAGGTACCAGTGCTGAACAGAATATGAGGTTATGTTAAATATTAGGAATTACATTCTAAAGATAAGAATAGTCACACACTGGAATAGGCTTCTGAGGGAGGTTGTGGGATGTCTGTCAGTGAAAGCTTTTAAGAATAAGGCTGATCCTGTCATATTGGACATAAATGAGCTTGGGACTTTGAATTGGATGAACCACTCTGTTCCCTTTCAGCCTTACATTTTTAGGATTCTGATAACTGTGGAAACTGTGGATGTTCTAATTATTTTTTTTTAAATCTAATAATTGCTGTTGCTCAAAGATGTCTTGTGGCAAGGAGTTCCAGAGGCTAGTTGTGATTGTTCTTTTTTTTAAAGCTTTTCTTTCATATCAGTTTTAAATTTGCAATATGGGCAAAGCTGTATTCCATAATGAAACAGCATAAGCTTGTTATACTCAGATGCTTTTTGGGAAGAATATTCACCACAAGGTGGCAGACAAATAAAATTAATTCATGAAAATTTGTGGTAACATTCCTTTTCATCTCAGTATTCATTCTGCACTATTTGTCACTTCCTATCATCTTGGATATCTGCCAAAGTGTTCAGCACAGAAAGAAAAAATCCTGTTCTGTATTATGTTACACCTTTAACAATTGATAAACCATCAATCTGACTTGTTTCCATTTTGTTTTACTTTATTTTATTTTTTTTATTGGCAAGTATCTTACTAGTCTATTGACGATATTTTCACATTTGGCTTGTCCAGCCACTAGCGTCCTCGGGAGACTACTTAATGAATTTTATTCCTTGTCTTTTTGAACATGCTGAGCATTGGATAGAGGGTGAGTATTTGACCTTTATCCTGCTTCACACAGGGTTATGATAAGGCGATTAGTAAGGTTCTTTTCAGCACCATCCTATATTATTTCTCCTGCCTGGATCATGAAGGTACTATTGGGAACTGAGAACCCTACATGGAGGAGGGTGGTGGGGGGGCACCAACTGGGCTTGGGAACTCAAACAATTATGGGACACAGATGAAATGATAAACAGGGGAGGGTGTGGAGGTCATAAGGCCAAATTAAGGGAGCCAAAAGGCGACACCAAGCAGAGAGCCCTGGCCAGCGCCCACTGGTCCTTGAGGGCATAGAGGGAGCTGGTGGATGCCACCCATAGAAATTCTGCCCAGATGCAAGAACAGATTAAGGAGCAATAGTGGGCCCCATGGTCACAGTCTTCCCACTCAGCCAGCCTCCTCTTCCTGGTCTTATAAATGGTCATCTTGGCCATAGGCAGGAGGAGGTTGGCAAGGAAGTTACATGACTTTGTGGATCAGTAGGTGTGGGGAGAAGTGCAGACAAAACCTCAACAAGAGCTTCTGCAGGAACCAAAAGAGGGCCTGTAACCTGGCACACACAAGATAGATGCCCACCAGTGGAGCATAAAGGTGGAAGGCCTAGAGAACAGCAATATTAACTTTCTGTTGCACATTGCTCTTCTGCGTGTATTTCCCTTAAGAACATCCTTGAGATTTCCTATAGGTTTGTGTTGGTGTTAAAACAAGAATAGCCTCAAATGGATTAAAGCAAAACACAAAGGCCATGTCTACACTAGCCAAAAACTTCGAAATGGCCATGCAAATGGCCACTTTGAAGTTTACTAATGAAGTGCTGAAATACATATTCAGCACCTCATTAGCATGCGGGCGGCCGTGACACTTCGAAATTGATGTGGCTCGCTGCCGCGCGGCTTGTCCAGATCGGGCTCCTTTTCGAAAGGACCCCGCCTACTTCGAAATCCCCTTATTCCTATGAGCAGATGGGAATAAGGGGACTTCGAAGTAGGCGGGGTCCTTTCGAAAAGGAGCCCCGTCTGGATGAGCCGCGCGGCGGCGAGCTGCGTCAATTTCGAAGTGCCGCGGCCGCCCGCATGCTAATGAGGCGCTGAATATGTATTTCAGCGTTTCATTAATAAACTTCGAAATGACCATTTGCATGGCCATTTTGAAGTTTGGGGCTAGTGTAGACGTAGCCAAAGTGTCGGTAATGACTGCTTTTCTGTCCTGGCCAAAAGAGTTGTTGCTGCATGGACATTGATGCAGCAACATGCTGCATGAAACCATGCTAACATGGTTTCAGTAGTGGGGTAATTTGTGCAAGCCGTATAGCAGGTTCCCTGCTCTTGAGGTTTCAGAATCCAAAGGCTGATGCTCTAGAAGTAGAAAGCAATACAGTGAAGTATCACACAAACACAAAGATGGAACAGCATGTGGTTATTAGGTTGAGCAAAACCTGATATATTCATTTAAATGTGCACTTCAAAGATGGCCATCTTGGTTGACTTGAAATGCAAACCTCCGAAGCTGAAACACCGAGATCTACTGCTTGACCTAACTAACTAGATCCTGCAGCTGGGAGCTATAATGTTCTTGCTTTCAAAGGCTGTGCAACACACACTGAGCAATGGGTTACATTGTCATGCTCAAATGAAGCTGCAACAGAAGGCGGGGGCCATGATGGCTGCTCAGCAGGGAGGGGTCAGCTTTGTGACAAGCGGCAGTGGAACATGGCAGTACTGATGAACATATGTGGCCCTTCTAAGCAGTGAGCTCTGTAAAATTGTGTAAGTGTCACAGGGGTAAGCTCTTCTTTATAAAAAAGTTTTGGATGTCTTCTTAGACACTTGAGTCAACAGGTATTTGTGGCTGCACGTACGTCTGTTATCTATATCAATTATATAAAAAGGGTGTGCTATTTGACTTAAGAAACCATTACGTCATATAGAAATAGGAATAACTAGTTACTGGAATATTTTTCTTGATTTAATGGAGTATGGGCTATCCTCATCAAACCACTGCAAACTGCTAGAGAGACAGGAATGGAAATCTACATGTGATGTAATCACCTGTCTTCCAGAGAAAAAGACTCCTTGATTCCTGGAAGTCTGGCTCTTTGCAGAGTGGATAGTCAATTGATTGGTGTTAGAGTATTTAAAATAATGTTTTACCTTCAATTAGGGGAGAAAATAGATACTCCCAGAGCAGAAAGAATCAGAATGAGAAAAAATACACTAGAAATTCAAGCTAGGAGTTAGTGGGAGAGGAATGGGAAGATGAAGCTCTTTCAGCACTGAGCGAGTTACACAAAATGAGTATCTTGTTAATAATGAGTTCTAATTTCTTGTTAATCCCTCCTCTACCAACCCCTGGTTTGAATTTCAGTCTACTTTTCTAGCAATGTTTCTTTCTGTTCTGGAAGTATCCATTTTCTTCCCTAATTTCTTGTAATGACTAATTTTTATAAGATGTTAGAGTAAGTCACAAGGACATGTTGAACTTTTTTTAGTATGTCTTTATATGCTTTTCAGGACGCAGCATTTCAGCATCATGTTTTATACAGGTTTTTGCCATATTGGAAGACTGTACAGAACTCTCTGTCTCCAACTCTTCTTGCTATACTCACAGTAATGCTTCTACAGTGTGCTGTGGGTTAAATATACAGAGCTGAGAGCACCTTCCTGGAGTAAGTGCCTCATTTAGACATGTAATAAGAAATTAATAATAAAAACAACAATCTAAAACATTGTTTTTCATCTGCTTATAAGTTGCTTTTATGTCATTGTTAAGGAAAACCGCAGATATCAACAGTGAGGAGTTACCTTGGCTGTGCTCAATCTTCTGAACACCTGGAACAGATAACTTTTTCAGCTATTCCACTCCCAATGGTAAAATAGGCAAAGGGCCTCAGAAGATAAGATTTAATTTACTTCTTGTTTTGATTCCTGCCCCACCTTTCGTGCCAAACCTTTTTATCTTGGATCCTTTCTTTTGTTTTGTCTCCAGTGTTAGCTATTGCAGCTGTTGTAAATTGTTTGAATTAAGCATAACTTTAATTAAATTGTAAAAAACCTAGTATCCTCAATATCCCTTTCTCTAGTGGAAGAATGGAGTATCTAATTAACTTTCCAAACAGGTTGAATTCACGGATAACAAAATCTCTAGTTGAGGAGCCAAACTTTCTGTTTCGTAAGACCACAGCCTATTATCTTGACAGGACACCTGACAGAAACCCAAATTAGTTGATTAAAAAGGACCAGACAGTTGGGCAAGATCTAATTCTGTATGTCTGCTTCTATTTCTGTTGCCACTACCTCAGCTGACTCACCTCGGCTACGTCTACACATGCCCCAAACTTCGAAATGGCCGCGCAAATGGCCATTTCGAAGTTTACTAATGAAGCGCTGAAATGCATATTCAGCGCTTCATTAGCATGCGGGCAGCAGCGGCGCTTCAAAATTGACGCTTCTTGCCGCCACGTGTCGCGTCCAGACGGGGCTCCTTTTCGAAAGGACCCCGCCTACTTCGAAGTCCTCTTATTCCCATCTGCTCATAGGAATAAGGGGATTTTGAAGTAGGTGGGGCCCTTTCGAAAAGGGGCCCCGTCTGGACGCGCCGCGCGGCGGCAAGGAGCGTCAATTTCGAAGCGCCGCTGCTGCCCGCATGCTAATGAAGCGCTGAATATGCATTTCAGCGTTTCATTAGTAAACTTCAAAATGGCCATTTACGTGGCCATTTCGAAGTTTGGGGCACGTGTAGACACGGCCCTCAACTGCTGCCACTGCACTTGCTCCTGACTCTCCCACATAAAAGTCTCACGGGACATGTTAAATGCTGTTAGAAGTAGTTGTGATTCCTCCTTTGCTTTCTAAGACTGTTCTGCTTTTTGCCCTTTTGCAAGGTATTGCTGTCACAGTTCCCATTTTTTTCAAAATGAAAAAAAAATGGAGGAAAATAATCTCTCCACAGAAAGCAATGTCTTGTTCCAGAGAAAGTACTTTTATACCCTGATTTCTTTTGTTAGCCTTGTCTGAAAAGGCCCTCACCCCCATATACTCTCTGATTGAGCACCTGAGAGGAGCATATTACAAAGCTGTTGGTTCAAAATGCTAAAAAAAGGGGAATTATACTTTACCCATTTTTGTTCCCCCTCTGCCATGACACACACAGTCTTCTTTTTTTTCCCTAGCAAAGATCAATTTTACAGAGATAAAATATATCTTTTCAGTATATGCCAAACTCCACAGAGATTTTGTTACATTTCTCCAAACTGATGAACTAAATTACTTACAAATGTTCATTATGATTATTCCATCATGCAGCTTTTCAGATAATAGCAGAAAATAACTATGCAGTATATACTCTATGGACAATAGCTGTATGTTATATAGTCATCTAGAGTTTTCTCATTCAAATTCCTGAAAGGTCTTAGCTCACATTTAAATATACATTTTTATTTTAAACTTTTAAAGTACAATTATCCTGAAGCAATATAAACTATACAACAGTTAGCCAAATTCAAATCCAATGGATGTGGGTATCACTTTGTTGTCAATGGAGCTATACTTAAATAAGAATTTGCCTGAGCTGTGAGTGAGCATAAATAGACACCACAAATGACTTTCTCACTAACAGCAATAGAGGCTAAATTTGATATTACTCAGTAGAAAAAGAACAAGCAAAACAGATTTTCAAAATAATTCTGCTACCATGGTACATCTTTGGCCTGATAAATCCATTTGAAAACCTGGCCAGAGGTATTACATGGGAACAGAGCAATCTTGAAAATCTATTTCAGTAGCAAAGTGCTAAATAATTAGTATTAATCCATAACTGTGCTAATATTTGCAAAATAACAATAACCCAGAAAAGTGCAGAACACTCCTACGATGGAACATTTGTCCTTTAACTTCTCCAGTGCCTGGGTGGTCTTCGGTATTTCCTTTTCTACTAATTTCATCCAACAATTTGCAGAACTTCCTGAGGACAGACGTATTGGCCTACATCTCAGGTGGAGAGCAGGCACTCATTCCCCTGTCCATCTTGATATGCTTACATGAGTTGTTGTGTGCAAATGGAGAGAACACTAAGAAAACCATGGATGAGATCCTAGAGTCTGACATATGTTTGGCTGTTGCATCTGAAACTATGGTGTAAAGGTAGCCTTCAACAATATTTGATCACCTGGTTCTGAGACCACTGTTTGCTGGATCTGAAGGGTGTTTTGCTTTTTTGCCATCTCTTAGGGGTACCTAAGTTGGGGACTGTAGGTTTATAGGGACACCCTAACTACACCAGGGGAATGTCCCTGGCATAAAGGTCTGGGGAGATTGTAGAACATAACCACTACAGCAGTTTTATATCATAGGTATGGCACAAAACTAACAGTATACAAAGAAAGATTTGGCTCTGTCCATCCTATCTGTGATTTATGAGAAGCACCCCAGTCCCATTCATTCAGTTTGGATAGAGAGATTTCAGTAGCTTCACGACTGTTTGGAGTGTACAGTTAGATCTAAAGGATTCTGCCTTATATATGCATGATTGGCATTCACTGTTTCTTTAGTAGTGTGTTGCCATGGAGAAAAGTGAGTCCAGTAAGCTCATGACTTGCCATTTCAGTTTATATATTTTATGATTTCAAGGCATCTTGTGGGTTTCTCGTTTCTCTCACACTGCAGCTTATTGCTTTGTATCCTGGTTTACATTTTGTTTCTCATAGCAGTGTTCTAGAAATCCTCTTTTTGAGTGTGAACACCTTAGCATTTTTGTTACCTTTAATGCTCATATATGTGCTGCACAAGGAAATGACAAAAGTTTCTCCCATTCTATTCTGATGGGATGGCTCCCGATACTATATTTCCCATAATAAAATCACTTTTTACATCTGTAGAAACCATGGCTCCAGATGATGATCTCATTTTTAGTTTGTAATTCCCTAAGATTCAGATATTATTTCTTATTCTCATGTTATAGATGGGAAACTTAAGCAAGGTGAAATTAAGTGACTGGCCCAAGGCCACCAAAAACTTTAATGGTAGCTCAAGGACTGAAAACTAAATCTTCTGTTTCCTTGACCTGCTCTTCTAGGACAAGATCATTCTTCCTCCTTAGCTAGCTATTTATTTGGTGTTTTGTGTGTGTGTGTGTGTGTGTGTTTATAAAATCTCTTCTCCTCTTTTTAAATCCTTTTGTCTTGCTATCAGTATTTTGCTGGTTAGATTGAAATTATTACATGTTGAAAGACTGAGGTTATGTTTTGAAATTTAAAGTGTCTGTTAAAATGATTGAAAGGTCAGAGTTTTACATTCTTTTTCATAATTATAAGGAAATAGCTGCATGCTTATTTAGTTCTATTGAAAAGGATACTGCCATCTATATCTATATCTATATTGGAATTTGTGGTAAGGCACTCAGATAAATGTCTGATCTCATTGAATGTTTTTTTTTTCCCTTGGGAAGACATCAGCTCTTTTTCCTGAGTAAAATGTATATTTTGGTGAACTTTCTGTCATATCAATGTTCATTTCTGCTTATTTTGTGTCTCAGAAAGAAATTTCTTTACACCATCCTGAATAACAATTTCTATATAGGTTGGTATGGAGCAGCGAACAGGGGGCAGCAGCTAACAGGGAAGGGAGTTTACCTCTGGGAGTTTGCCGAGGGAGGAGCCCCATGTTTGTTGTCCTTTTCAGATATGGTGTTCCACCTGTGCCCTGCAAGGCAGCACTATCAGGAAAAGGAGTCTCTGAAGAGAAGAGCCTGAAGAGCGATGGGGGAAGGTGGACCTGGGGGCACTGAGAGCAGCTGGGGGGAGAGGGGCCAATGCAGTGAGGAGGGTGGACATGGGAGCAGATGGGGCTAGTGGGTTGGGGAGGGTCCTATGGTGATGGTAGCTGGGTAGGGGAGGCGAAAGGTGGGGATGAGGGTCCCCGGGATATGAGGTCATTGCTCCACAGGGAGCTGTGGTGACTCGTGGTGACAGGGAGGTATGAAGTAGTGGGATCCTTAACCACATTCTCCACACCCCACTGCCTTGTGGGTTATCCTGGGAAGGAGCAAGGCTAAGGGAGTAAACCCTGACAGAAAATCTGGAGTGGAGTCCGAAGGTGGTTCGATGTCAACTTCTGGCACTGTCCCGGCAACTCCTGCAGCTGAGCTGGTACCAGACGTGGAGGTTATCCTCTCCTTTGGACTATATCAGTAAAGCCGAGAGGGGCACACCGGTGTCTGGGCAGCCCAGAGTCTCCATAATAAGTGCCCAGGCTCACTCCCGGAGAGGTACTCCGGCATCGCTGAACAGCGTTGCATCAACATGGGAGCAACAGATACCGGTTATAAGCTCTTGCTCAATTGGCATAGAGAACGAGCGCCAGAGGTTGCCTTCGACGGTGGGAGAGATCCTCACATCTCATTGGACAGTCACCGCCCGCCTCAAGCTGGGCAGTCCCCAGCCAATAGGGTACTGTCCCGCCACAGTTCACCTGCCTCGCTGGGTGTGTAAGGCTTAAGGTTCCTGAACATGACAAGTGACTGAAATTTGGGCACCAGGCAAACCAATAAGAAAATCAACAAGAAATGAGAAACATCAACAATTTAAGCTTGCTTGCTGGAATGTGCAGACCATGCTGACCGGCTTGACTGAAGATCTTCAGGCCATCAGTGACACCCGAAAGACCGCTGTCATCAACGAGGAACTGAAGAGGCTCCGAGTTGATATCACTGCACTGCAAGAGACATGACTCGCAGATTCGGGATCTCTAAAGGAAAAGGACTACACCTTTTTCTGGCAGGGTAAAGCCCAAGAAGAACCCAGAGAGCATGGTTTTGGCTTTGCTGTCAGAAACACCCTTCTACAAATGGTGGAATTAGTCATGGGAGGATCAGAAAGACTTCTTCGGATCACGCTTCAAACTTGTGCCGGTCCCGTCCACCTGATCAGCGCTTATGCCCCAACCCTGTACGCCACACCAGAAGTAAAAGACAAGTTCTATGATGTGCTTAGTGCAGCTGTAGTGCAAATACCTGCTCGTGAAAAACTGTACATCTTGGGTGACTTCAATGCAAGGGTTGGAGCTGATTGGGCCTCTTGGCCTTCCTGCTTAGGACACTTCGGTGTGGGAAAAATGAATGACAATGGACAGCATCTCCTTGAACTGTGCATGTACCACAATCTGTGCATCACAAACACATTCTTCCAAACGAAGCCACAGCACAGAGTGTCGTGGAGACACCCACGCTCGAAGCACTGGCATCAACTAGACGTGGTCATCACTAGGCGTAATAACCTCAAAAACGTCCTTCTGACACGCAGCTATCATAGTGCTGACTGTGATACAGATCACTCACTAGTTTGCTCCAAGCTCAAGCTGAGACCCAAGAAGCTGTACCACTCTAAACCTGCTGGAAGGCCCCGCATTGACGCCGTAAAGACAGCAAACTCGGAGAAAGCTGAAAAGTTCAGAGAGACCCTCCAGGAAAATCTGTGCAGTGGCCCTGGGGCGCCGATGTGACATCCAAATGGCAACATCTGAGGGATACAGTTTACAACACATCCTTGTTGGTGTTTGGAAGAAGATCTGGAAACACAAATGACTGGTTTGAAGCTAACTCCGATGAGATGATTCCAGTCATTGAAAAGAAGCGCGCTGCACTCCAAGGCTGCGTCTACACGTGCACGCTACTTCGAAGTAGCGGCAGTAACTTCGAAATAGCGCCCGTCACGTCTACACGTGTTGGGCGCTATTTCGAAGTTGAAATCGACGTTAGGCGGCGAGACGTCGAAGTCGCTAACCCCATGAGCGGATGGGAATAGCGCCCTACTTCGACGTTCAACATCGAAGTAGGGACGTGTAGACGATCCGCGTCCCGCAACATCGAAATAGCGGGGTCCTCCATGGCGGCCATCAGCTGGGGGGTTGAGAGATACTCTCTCTCCAGCCCTTGCGGGGCTCTGTGGTCACCGTGGGCAGCAGCCCTTAGCCCAGGGCTTCTGGCTGCTGCTGCTGCAGCTGGGGGTCCTTGCTGCATATACAGGGTCTGCAACTAGTTGTTGGCTCTGTGTATCTTGCACTGTTTAATGAAAGTGTGTCTGGGAGGGGCCCTTTAAGGGAGCGACTTGCTGTTGAGTCCGCCCCGTGACCCTGTCTGCAGCTGTGCCTGGCTCCCTTATTTCGATGTGTGCTACTTTGGCGTGTAGACGTTCCCTCGCTGTGCCTATTTCGATGTTGGGCTGAGCAACGTCGAAGTTGAACATCGACGTTGCCAGCCCTGGAGGACGTGTAGATGTTATTCATCGAAATAGCCTATTTCGATGTCGCAACATCGAAATAAGCTATTTCGAAGTTGGGTGCACGTGTAGACGTAGCCCAAGAGTACAAACGCTCACCGAGCCAGAGTACCCAGCAAGCACTTACAGCAGCCAGAAGAACAGTACAGCAGACAGCCAGGCGCTGTGCCAACTACCACTGGCTCCAGCTATGCAGCAGCATCCAGACCTGTGCTAACTTTGGTAATCTCAGGGGAATGTATGAGGGTATGAAGAAGGCATTAGGACCCACCCAGAACAAGACGGCACCTCTGAAATCCAAATCTGGTGAAGTTATCACTGACAAAACCAAACAGATGGAGCGCTGGGTTGAGCACTACTCCAAGCTGTACTCACGCGAGAATGTTGTGGTTGACGCAGCCCTCGATGCCGTCGAGCTCCTACCAGTAATGGATGAACTGGATCAGGAACCGACTGTGGATGAACTAAAAAGTGCCATTGACAGCATTGCAGCAGGAAAGGCCCCTGGCCAGGATGGTATACCACCAGAGGTAATCAAGTGTGCCGTGGACACACTCCTGGAACCCCAACTGAGCTACTCTGCCTGTGCTGGGAAGAGGGTGAGGTTCCACAGGATATGCACGATGCTAACATTGTAACATTGTATAAGAACAAAGGAGACAGAAGCGACTGCAACAACTACCGTGGAATCTCCCTCCTAAGCATCACAGGTAAACTGTTTGCTCGTGTCATCCTTGGCAGACTCCATAAGATTGCTGAGAGGGTGTACCCCGAATCGCAGTGCGGATTCCGCACAGAGAGGTCTACCATTGATATGGTCTTCTCTCTAAGGCAGCTGCAGGAGAAGTGCAGGGAGCAGGGGAAGCCACTCTACAGAGCCTTCATCAACCTGACCAAGGCCTTTGACTTGGTCAGCAGGGATGGTCTGTTCAAACTGCTCCACAAGATAGGCTGTCCTCCATGGTTACTCAAGATGATCCAGTCGTTCCACGAAGACATGAGAGGAACCATCCAATATGACGGCACATTATTGGATGCCTTCAGAATCAGGAGTGGCATCAAGCAAGGATGCGTGCTTCCTCCGACATTGTTCGCGATCTTCTTCGCACTCCTCCTGAAGCATGCCTTTGGATCTTCAACAGAGGGCATCTTGCTGCACACAAGACCTGATGGGAAACTGTTTAATCTTGCAAGGCTGAAAGCTAAGTCTAAGGTGCGGGAAGTCCTCATCAGAGACATGCTGTTCGCAGATGATGCTGCTGTAGTGTCTCACACAGAAGACCAGCTTCAAAAACTGCTGGATCAGTTCTCCAAAGCGTGCAAGGACTTTGGGCTTACCATCAGCCTAAAAAAGACAAACGTACTCGATCAGGGTGTTGCTGAATCCCCATCAATCAGCATTGACAGCTATACGTTAGAGGTCGTCCACGAGTTCATTTACCTCGGGTCCACCATCACTGACACCCTGTTGTTGGACACTGAGCTAAATAGGAGGGTCAGAAAAGCAGCCACAACTCTGTCCAAACTCAGCAAGAGAGTGTGGAATAACAACAAGCTGTACACTCACACCAAAATGCAAATCTACAGAGCCTGCATCCTCAGCATCCTCAGCGAGACTTGGACCCTGTATACCCGCCAGGAAAAGAGGCTGAATGTCTTCCACTTGTGCTGCCTCAGGTGCATCCTTGGAATATCATGGAAGGACAGAGTGACCAACACCACCGTCCTTGAACAAGCTGGAATCCCAACCATGCACGCCCTCCACAGGCAGCATCGGCTCCGCTGGCTTGGCCACGTCCACAGGATGAATGATGGAAGGATTCCAAGAGACATACTGTATGGTGAGCTAGCCTTTGGCAAAAGACCCCCCGGACTGCCCCAGTTGCTCTACAAAGATGTCTGCAAGAGAGACCTCAGAGGGGTAGACATCGAGCTGGACAACTGGGAAGAACTAGCAGACGACCGCAGCAGATGGAGGCAGGGGTTACACAAGGGCCTTCAGAAGGGAGAGATGAGGATCAGACAGCTAGCAGAGGAGAAGTGAGCGCACAGAAAGCACACTAAAGACTTGCCAGACACCCACCACATCTGCAAGAGATGCAGCAAGGACTGTCACTCTCATGTGGGTCTTCATAGTCACAGTAGATGTTGTAAATGAAGTCCTCAATTGAAACTATAAAGGGTGCTATCCATAGTCTATGCAGACTGAAGGATGCTTACTACTACAGGTTGGTATGTCACTATTATCCATCTTCTCCTACTCCTCTTTTTAAATTATATTAAAGCTGATGTCATTTTAAACTATGTATAGTTTAGTCTTGTCTAGTTTTCTGATTTAGTTTAGTCTAGTTTCCTGGCAGTACATTTTTGAGTGCAATATCCAAATAGTGAAACTGGAATTTAAATTGTGATATTGTATTGCTTATTAATCTGCCTCTTCCCCACCTTAATTGAACTCCTCACCTTTTATTTTTATTTTTGCTTGGTTCAGTCTCTTCTAATCACCTTCTTCACTTTGTTCTTCCCTTCTCAACACCTTTCAGTAATTCCTCTCTTTTCTGCCTTACCTTTCTCTTTCTGTACTGAGGCAAGGAAAAAAAATGCTTCTTGGCTTTTGCCTTGTCAACAGTGTCTAAAGTCAGGCAGCCAAATGAAGCTGAGGAGCTGCTCTACTCTCTGGTATAAGGGGCAGAAGCTGAGGAAACTGAAAGGAGCAGAGACCGCCTTCAGGATGACATGGGGAAGCGATGTCAAATTTGCTTCCTTTACCCCTGGCTAGCTCCAGTGTGAATAAAGGCTTAAAGTCCAAGCTGCTCTTTGGTTTTACTTCCCTACATGAATGAAATAAAGAATGGAATTCCAACTTGTTCTAGATTCTGCTTCCTCTTTGCTTCTTTGGAGCTGAGCCCAACACATAACTCAATGATCTTCTGGTGCACCTGTTGATATTCAAGTTGAGAAAGGGGAGAAGCATCCGCGGAGAACAATGATATACGAACCATCACCTTTCTTATCACCACCACCGGGCATCATTCTGTCCCCTTCCAAAGGCTCTGTCTCTCTCTCTCTCCTACCTACGCAGACTAGGATGCAACTTTTACATTTTATTTTGCTGATGCCTTTCTATGTAATGTATTTTCGGCAGGGATTTCCCTCTCTTTTCCTTATTTGTATTTACTCATGTGTTAGTATAGGGATAGGTGTAGCTACTATTTCAGCTCATGATTATACCAGTCATCGTCTGCTTAAGCAGATTTGCAGTTATCGCTTCTATGTTCCCGTTGGTAGCATTTTCTGGAACATTCTCTGTTCTATTATCAAGCAACTTCTCCTTAGTTCCTAAAATCTAAAGGTAACTCTTGATCTATGCCAACGTCTATGGCCTACTAAACCACAATTATGCTAGCATATCTTCAGCTAATGTATTACTGAATATAAGATATTGCAGATTTCTTGAGATACAGTTGATTATACTGAAATGAGCTAAATATTACGAAGTCACTGCAGTGAATAAAGTTATGGCTGGCTAGTCCTATGGCCTACATGGCTGGTAAGACACATTTAAAATGACTAGTTAGATTGCAAACTGTTTAGAGCAAAAGCCATCTTTTATTATATATGTGTATAGAACCTCAGTACAAAGTCCTGCCTCCCCATCTCCTCTCATCCCTGACAGAGGAGTTCGTATTCTATCACTATACAAATATTAATTAATATTAATAACAAATGAATGGATATCTGTTTGAACCAAAAATGAATTCAGATGGATAAAATAAAATACACCAGTCTTATTAAAAATAGTGGGCATATCAGCAGTGCACATTAAAAGGGTGTTTTTGAGATTGAAATGTTTCCACATATTTTCCTGCAACTGGTACTTGTTCATAAAAAAAGGTCAGCTGTCAAAATAACCAAGTGAAGATACAACATTGTTTTTCCTTTGCTTCTTTTTAACATTTAGACTCAATTAAAAAAAATTGTTTTGTCCTTTGTGAAGTACAACTACTTCCCAAATATTTCGCTCTCCTGCCAGAGAATGTTTAAACTCATTATTAAATTATTGTCTATGTTTGCCTTTGCCACCATTTTCTCATGCAGCTTTGTGACCTTCCACTGAACCTTTGAGTCTGAATTTTAATCTTTGTACAGTGCTTTGAAGCTTTAAAGTGTTATCTTACTTTGGAAATTTTATTTATTATTATTCCTTGTTCCCTTTTATGTTTTCAGGTCTGATTTTGAGGACAGAATCTGAGATTGTAGAAATAAAACCTCATTTTTCTCTTTCAATTGGGTCAAAATAGGATGTATTTTGTCTGTTTTCAGAGTAAATAGATCATGTTTATTTTGCTTATTTTTTTCTGACAGAGGGTAGTCAATGATGAATCACCACTGTTAGGAAATGAATGTATAGATTAAGATGGAATGATTATCCAGGGATAAGGCCAACTATGGAGGCTAAAGCAGCATTTATACTTATATTACAAGCCTTGTTTACAATGCTGTATAATGATTTCTTGGAGCCGGTGATTTCTTTCCAAACTTGTGTTTAAAAGAGATTAGGTTATAATTTTACGACAGTTTTTTCTAAAATTTCCAATTAAAGACTTTCAGATGGTGAGTAATCAGAAATTACTGTGTTTGAAAATTATATATTATATCATGCATTATAGGTCCATATGTTCTCAAAATATTAAATGCTCCAAATTTCACAAACATTCGCACTCAAGTATACACTAATTTCTTAGTTTTTTTAGAAAATTATAATTGACGGATATATAATCTGCCTTATTATGAATTAGATCTTCAGTGGCCACTTAGCAATTAAAGTTCTAATCATCCTGTGACTGACATTGTAATTACTAAACAATTAGCATTTGCAGTCTAAAATTCTACAGCCCTGAGTTTTCCAAACTTATGGTGATGAGGGAACATTTGCATAGGCACAAACAGGAGGTGGATGTACAATTGTCATGAACATTCAGTAGGAAATGGATGACTGACTGACTTTTGTACTTTTAAAAACCTCTCTGCTTGATGTTTACCTGCACTTCAGAGCTGCCAAGAGTAAGAGGCACTGGAATTCAATAGCCAGGCTTGTGATTGGTCACCTACACCACGTGGTGTTATCTTTGTTCCCTGATTGCCTGATATACCCTTTTATAAACTTCCTTCCAAAACCCATTTAATTTTATCATGAAATGAATTGTGTTTTATGATTGAAGAAATCGCTGCTGTGAGTTTGAAATGGACTTACCGCAAATATTTTTTCAAATAAAATTATATCTGCACTGTTTGTAAAAATTGAAGAAGAAAGGACAGAAACCTGCCTTAGTCAAAATGTGAAGCAGAAGTGTTCATATTTTGAGAGGATGCTTTGTTTTAACTACACTAATTATAAAATCCATCGATACATGGGCTTAAGTAATTTAAGCACTTAATCAGTTCATGTTCCAAAGAAATACTCGAAGGCTATGTCTACACAAGAACCACCTGTGAACAGAAGTGACTGTCAGAAGGGATTTCCTGGCAAATCTTCTGTCAACAGATTGCATCTACACATAAAAGTAGATTGAAAGAACAATCCACTCTGTCGACAGAGAGCAGCCAAACTGCCTGGCCCTCTCTCAACAGAATGTTTGACCGGAAGCCCTGCAAAGAGGGCTGCCCAGTGTACTGGAAGCCCTGTCTGTCAATAAATGGGCACAGAGCATTTACATGGCTATTTTGTCAACAGGAAACTGTTGAGAAGGGTGTTATACCTGAACACAGAGGCCATGTCTTCACTAGCCAAAAACTTCAAAATGGCCATGCAAATGGCCATTTCAAAGTTTACTAATGAAGCACTGAAATACATATTCAGCACGTCATTAGCATGCGGGTGACCGTGACACTTCAACATTGACGCGGCTCGTCGCTGCGCGGCTCGTCCAGATGGGGCTCCTTTTCAAAAGGACCCTGCCTACTTTGAAGTCCCCTTATTCCCATCTGTTCATAGGAATAAGGGGACTTCAAAGTAGGCGGGGTCCTTTCGAAAAGGAGCCCCATCTGGACGAGCTGCGCGGCAGTGAGCCGCGTCAATTTCGAAGTGCCGCGGCCGCCCGCATGCTAATGAGGCTCTGAATATGTATTTCAGCACTTCATTAGTAAACTTCTAAATGGCCATTTGCATGGCCATTTCGAAGTTTTTGGTTTAGTGCAGACATAGCCAGAGAGGTATAATGCTGTCAGCAATGTGCCAAATTTTGTCAATAATCTGTTGACAAAGTAAATTTTGTGTATAAATGCTCTCTGAGTTTTTCTGACAAAAGCTCAGTTTTACTGGAAAAATCCACTCATGCAGAGGTAGCCAAAGTATTTTACTGACCATTTATTTTGTGGTTTGTGAGATAGGCTGCTTCTGAGGTTTTCATTGTTATTGTTTTTGTGCTTCTTTTAGCTTTTGCTTTTTTTTAAGTGCTTTTTAAAATACTATGATACAAATCCTTCTCCGTTTCCCCAACTCTTCCATTTTCAGGTACTGATTTTGTCTATATCAGTCAAGATTTGATTCTCTGATCTCAAACTTTTTTATGTGTTTATATAGGTGAAAGGAAAACTACAAAAAATAACTTAATGACCTTTCTTTTGTGTATAGCTAGGATTATTTGTAGCACAGACCTCTTTAATTTTATTGGTGCTTATCACGAAGGTAAATCGCCCCATTTGATTAATGTGAATAGAGTCACGAAAGAGTTGACTATGGTTGACCTACAACTCTCTCTATACTAAACACTACTGCTATATTTAGTTTGGACAGGATTGAAAAATATTTGTTCTTTGACTTCTGCAAGTGATACAATCTAGTTATATGTTACCACTTTTTCTTCAAGATTGTCCAAGGCACTACTCAAACCCAAGTCTGGGGAATGGAGCAGCTTGAATATTAGGGCTACATCTACACTCAGAGAAAACTTCAAAATGACCACGCTAATGGCCAAATTGAAGAATATTAATGAGGTGCTGAAATGCATATCCACTCAGCAACGGCAAGTGGCAAGTTAGACAGCTATAAAGACAAATTAAGGCTATGTAGAGATTCAATTTACTACCCATTCACTTTTGAAGGCCTGAATGAAATTTCATTCAGGTTTACAAACTGAGTAAGTCATGTGGACTCAGTTCCAGCCCATTTCCAAAAAAAGACAGTTGCCCATCTCAAACGAATGATGTGTGCATAAAAAGTTGGTACCCCACATTTCTCATTAAATATCACTTTTCAAACACCTCACAGTTCCAATTCAATGTTTTGCCTATGGCAATCAGAACTCCCACTCCTTGCTATTTACCCCCACCTGCTTATTCCATACTGCTTCCTCCATTCAAGTCCACTCCCTCCCCCACTTTGCTACATTATATGTACTTATTAGTGAAGTGAAACTTACAGATCCCCTGTCTTTGAGGTGCCAGTCAGCATCTTTTCAGAGATCAGATTTTCCTTATTTCATTTTGTTATCAAGAGTATTTCCACATAGATTAACTACACTGCTCTGACCCAGTGCTGCAAAAGATCTTCCTAATAAACATTAAAATATTCTCCATACTAAAAACAAAACAACAAGCATGAGAATGGGAGAACATATCACAAGATTTTTTCTTAAAAAGCTGGATTAGTGAGTAATCATTTGGAGCATGCCACCCACAATGGCAACCCCACACATCCCATCACATAGTGCAGCCCTTTGCTAGTGGGCATGTCCACAGGCAACAAGCAGCACCCATCCCCTGGACAGCCCCATGAGCCTCATGCATGGGAGGGGCAGGATCCAGGGAAGTCCCAGCCGCATCTGGTTCACCTGTATGACCACAGGGTGGGAGCCCTTCCCATTTATGTATTGGGCAGTGCTATGTTCCAGGGCCTGGATGGGGACGTGGGCCCTGTCAGCACCCTGAAGCAGTTGGGGAAGCTGAAGTGTTTGAAGCCTGCCACAAGGGCATCTACATCACTGATCCAGATGAGCCTCCACAGTAGGATGGCACTGATGGCCCTCACCACCTGCGAGGGGAGAAAACTGAACATGCCTGTGAGGATCCGGAGTGGGGTGGGGGAATAGCAGCCCAGGTGACCCCTCATATAGTAGCCCCCCATCTCCCCACCCCTCTTCCTTCTGTCCCCTCTCTCTTTTTCCCCTTTTCTCTCCCCTCTCCACGCTTACCCCTTCCTCCCCTCCCCTCCCCTCTCTCCTCTCCCCACTCCCTCCATGCAGGACCTGCAGCCAGAGGGTGATTTACCTGCTTTAGTATGTCCCCTGCATTAGCATGCCCCCTACATTGGACTTCCTGACACTGAATTGTGGCCTACAGAGTGGTAGCTGTTGCGGGTGGCCAGCTTCAACAAGGCGATCATGATCCACTTATCTATGGGGATGGTGGTCTGCGTATTGGTATCCTGTCATCAGAGGTCAGGGGCAAGCCAGCTGCACAATTTGAGGAAATTCTCCTTGTGCATCCTAAAATTCTGGGTCCATTGCTGGTCATCCCATTGCCTCCTCACCAGCCAGTTCCCCCAGTCAGTGCTGGTGGGGTTCTGCTCGACCCATATGGACACCTGAGGGGATTTGAGTGGCTCAGACACTGAGGTGCCATGGGCCTTCTCCTCAGGCTGCCTGTTGCAGTCGCCTTCCAAGATGCAGTGGAAGACACTGGTGATCACAAGTGGCAAGGCCAGGGTGAGCTGGTCCTCAGGCCAGAGCAAGCCCGGGGGGCTGCTCTGGCATATCAGCGGTTTGGAAAGACCTGGATCTCTCTTAAAAAGCTAGGGAGCCCTGCAAGAGCTTTGCTTTCCCTCAAGGAGGTAGGCAAACCTCGGCATGGGCAGAGAGCATGGAGTTGGGGGAAGGGGAGTGCATTTATGCAGCTTTTCCCGCCATATGTATCTACCTTCTGGGATTATGTGGTCAGTTTTCTCAACAGAGCAGGCAGCACATGTGGCCACTTTCTGCTGAGTGAGCAGATCACTGTTCTGAGCCACTTGAGTGTGTAGACATGATCTGTCAACAGAGGTGCTGCTGAGGTACCTCTACTGACAGTGACATCAGTTGACAGAGGCTTTCCATGTAGTCACAGCCATGGGGAATACAAGGAAACAGTGAGGCAGTACTAGTCAGCATGATGGGCAGAGTTCCCAGCACTTTAGCTGTCCTATCAATTATCAAGTTTCTGGTAGGCTTCATGGAAAAGGACAGTTTTAAGAAGGGTTTGGGGGAAGGATAATGAGTTAATTTTGGAGATGTTTACTGGAAGTTCTTTTTTCTTCTCCCTCAAGCATCACATTTGTTGCTCGGTTAAAAGAGGTCTGGATGCTAAAATCCCAATCCTACGTTTTATAGAGATGTTTGAGTTTTAAATTGAGCATCATGTTGATGCCAAAGTTTGGAATTATTAACATTTCAAGGTTTATTCTTCTCTGGACAGAAGTTTTCAAATGATGACTCACTAATCTAGCTTTTTTAAAAAAATTCTTGTGATACGTTCTCCCATTCTCATGCTTGTCCTTTTGTTTTTAATATGGAGAATATTTTAATGTTTATTAGGAAGATAATTTTGCAGCATTGGGTCAGTGCAGTGTAGTTAATCTATGTGGAAATACTCTTGATAACAAAATGAAATAAGGAAAATCTGATCTCTGAAAAGATGCTGACTGGCACCTCAAAGACAGGGGATCTGTAAGTTTCACTTCACTAATAAGTACATATAATGCAGCAAAGTGGGGGAGGGAGGTGGACTTGAATGGAAGAAGCAAAATGGAAAAAGTAGAGGGTGATAAATAGCAAAGAGTGGGAGTTCTGATTGCCATAGGCAAAACATTGAGTTGGAACTATGAGGTATTTGAAAAGTGATGTTTAATGAGAAATGTGGGGTACCAACTTTTTATGCACACATCATTCGTATGAGATGGGCAACTGTCTTTTTTTGGAAATGGGCTGGAACTGAGTCCACATGACTTACTCAGTTTGTGAACCTGAATGTAATTTGATTCAAGCCTTCAAAAGTGAATAGGTAGTAAGTTGAATCTCTACAAAGCCCTAATTTTGTCTTTATATCTATCTAATGCGCCATTGCTGTGTGCAGTTGAAGGTCATGATTTCCACCTTGTATTTATTCATATCAATATTATAACTCAGCTCTATGGACAGACAATGAGTGAGTCTAGTCTATTCTTTTTACAGTAGGTGGATGTCTCCAGTCATTATTCCTCACTCAGTTTTTTTCAAAGCTATTTTATGACTACACACTCTGAAGCCTGGAGTCTTATTTTACCACTGTGACACACAATCAGCAGGACAAGACACCCCCTGAGGTTTAAAATCTTCACATCAACTTAATCTTTTTTTATTTTTTTCCTCCATTTGTCTAGCCAAGTGGAACCGTTTTGCCTGAACATCCCAGGAACAGTACCTAATAGAGTAGATCACATGGTAGTTTTCTTTTTTTCATTCATTTTGAATCAAAGTAGCATTTATATAAATAAATACAAATGTGCCCTGTGGAAATTCTGTAAGGAAGCTAGATGCCACATGGAGCCTATATCTGCCCATGTGAGTGAATTTGGCAATTTCATCAGGCTTTGTTTAGTCCTTATTGCACATTTCCTAACAAACAAATAATTTAATAGTCTTAGGAGAAGCCTGTACTAAAACAGCAGAGTACTTGTGGCAGAAAGCTGGCAGATTATCAAAACCATCTGAGGGAATTTATAAATATTGTTCTATTCTTAATTTTTGGTCACCATCTCTAATTTCTGGATCTCAAAACTTGTTCCCAGTATTCCCCTTTCAGACTTAAAAATCAGAGAATCTTTGAAATACATTTGGTTGGAACATACTGAAACATTTAATACAGAATATTTTACAGTATTAAATGGTTGATTTTTATTTCCCATAGATCTATGTTAATTAAACAAAGAAAGAGGGGGAAAAAAGCACATTATCTAACAGAGGCCTAACTGTTACAGAAAGATCAGAAGAAAGGATGTGACTCTGTCACAACTTAGACCTCTGGGTGTTTAACCAGGCTATTATGGTTAATGATTTAGGGGCAAGAGTCTTTTTTTGTTTGTTGTGGGAAAAGAGACTCTGGGTAAAAAAGTAAAGATTTGAACAGACAAATATGTATGAGTGCAGAATGACTGTGGGGGATATATGTTTTAAGCAGACCAGCTTTCTGTATAGAAAAAGGTGCCACCTTTGTAGGGTGCTGGAGAACTAAAATACAAGAAGGAGGTGAACAGAAAACTATGGAGCAGTGGAATTTAATGGTCTAGAGAGTTACATGCTAAATTGATTCTGCATGCAATTTATACAGATGCTCATATAAATGATTTTTAGAAATCATATTTTGTGCATGTAATTATCTCTCTGCAACAATGGCTATGTAAATACAGTTTTAAAATGCATGTAAAAATGCAGGCTATGAGCTACTGTAAATTGGAACCCCTAAGCGCTATCTGTATTCAAATTGCATCAATGGTTATCATATCTTTCCAAATGTAGGGGGGGCTACAGGAAGCCAGTTTTGCAGGAGACACCTTAATGTAAGTTTAGTTTCAGGTATAGCTGTGCTCTGTCATGTCTCTTTTCTTTCTGTCCTACCCTCATCTGTTGGCTGCATGCCCCTTATGGCAAGGGAGTCAGTGGACATTTGGTCCAGGAGATGGCAAAGCCAGTGATCAGGCAGCTTAAGACTACTTTATCCTCCTTACTTTGAGCAAAATGACATTAGTGGACCAGAAAACCAGGTCCCCTTGCTCATGATTTTCCAAGAGACTTCTAGTAATAATAAAACTAAAAAGTAGGACTAGAGCCTCAGCTAATTTAAGCTGAAGTAATTCCATTTGTTCCAAAGCGCCTATGCTGAGTATCTAGCCCTAGATATTTTTGAGTGTTTGCAAAATTTAGCTGTAAGTAAAACTGCTTGATTTACTACAAATCCCATTCACCAACATCTGACTGAATCCATTTTATTTCCATGATTTGCTATTTTTTTAAATCCTTCTCTTTGGCCTGTTCTTTCTTGTTGCTTCATACTCTGAACCCCGAATCCCAGCCTACCCTACACTTTGTTTATTTTCTCCCCAAAGTGTAGAACAACACTTTCATTTACTTCCAAAGTCCAAATACAAGGAAGGTTGGGGTGGTACCGAACTAAAGTGATTTAAGAACACCAACACCTGTATCCACCTTCTTCCCTACTGTAGATATTCTCATGTGGAAAATACAGCTGGACTCATTCCTAATAGTAATTTTTTTCACAGAACAATTTTTATAAGCAAAGGTTCACGGTACCTGTGCAATTGCAATCTGAGTATTGTGATATTTGAGCATTTGTTTTATACTTCAGCAGAAAATGTAAGTCTGAATTCACTGTGATTTATTATTTTTACTATTATTAACATTACTAGGCACAACCCTTTGTGTTTACTGAGCACCTCCCCTAACTTGGCTGATCTAGTTTCTCCCTGTATGTATTTCCCTAGAGGTCAGTTCTGACGGATAGGAGCTGCTCTCTTTTTCTCCCTCAGAGAGAATTGATCCACAATGTATTTTTAGGTCATGCTATATGAGGGTAAGGATTGCGAGGCAGAGCTGTGCAGAATGTAATTTTACTGGGCACAGCTATTGGTTAGTCTCTTGCCCATTTTATGAAGGGGAATAACTTAACCTGTCCTTTAGGCTACATCCATAAATCAAGATGCCAAACAAATGTAATTGCAGCATACAGGAGCAAGTGGTTTGTTATCAGCAGGATATGTTGGCCTGCGGACTTTCCACTTAAAATGCCAAAATAACTGAGTCAGTCTTAAGGTAATAAGTACAGGTCCAGTGACAGCTGAAGTTCTATACCTAATTTTCTGAAATGAGGCATGTCCATCATCAACTTAATTCATGCATTTATGAACCAGGGAATGTTGGAAAGTGGCTTATTCTTTAGGAACCCAATCCAGATTGGTCCATGAAACACATTGCACTGTACATACAAAAAGGGGCAGTGATTATGTTGCTACTGGTGTTTTCCAACTGGGTAGTGCTACACAATAACCCTGTAATTTCCAAAGTATATTTTCCATGCAAACATCGCCTATGTGTTATCCTTTGCTACCCTAACAAAGAGAGAGTGATATGAATGATTCATCCATATTTATTCATGCATTTCAATGAGTTCCATCTCTTAGTGGTTGTGTGAGCGACTTCTGAATTATGTCCAGATATGGTGGTTGCATGTATGTATAGAAACACATTGCTAGACAGATTGATATTATGGAAACTTTTAAAAGGAGAAATTTAAAAAAAATACTTCAAAATCTCAGGAATATACGGCTGAAAGGGATGTTGAGGGGTAACCCACTGCATCTCCCCACGCTGTGGCACTCCACCCCAACATAATATTAGCTCGAAAGTGCAGCAAACAATATTGAATGAAATAGTCTATGAAAACAGAGATGTGCTTTTTGAAAAGCTTTTCATACATAGTGATTCTATGCCTAATAATTATATGCCTAAGTTAAAGAATGTGCTGTTTGCTGTTCAACATGCAATCATTTTAATGTTTAATATTTCTTTTCTTAAAGCTAAACAGGTGCTCTGCTCTTTTCCCTCTGCACCAGCAGAAAAAGAGCAGGGAAAAGTGTAGGTTTGAATGGTTCAGCCAGTTTTCTGAAAGATGAAATGGGTCTTTAACAACTGTATTACCATTAAAATTTAGTCAAAAATGATGCAACCAAGTGAAATTGACACAAATATACTCTTAACAAAGACTTTATTGATCTGTTTACCAGAATGTACATTAATAAAAATAAGTCTTCACTGCAGCCTCAAAAGGGGAGGAGGCATGATTGAGAGGACTTCAGAACTAATTGATATGATTTCTAAAGGCTGGCTCAGAAAATCATTAGTGCTAGAAATTAATCTTTGAGCTATATTAGCTCAGAGACTCTCACTTTCTTCACACTTTCCAAGCACAACCCAATCTGCCATTAAGTTCAAGGTGCCCTCCATGATGCTTCTTCAGAGAAGTGAATTCATTTAAAAGAATGGAGTTTCTTTCAGTGCTACATATCTACAGATAAAATAGTATTCTAACATGCCTAGCCAGCTCTTTTACACTGATGCAGCTCCATTGAGATCAAAGGATTTGTATCCATTTTGGTCAAACTGGCTTTGGATGATTTTAAATCAGTCATTTTCTGTTATGAAGTATTATACATCTGCAGTAATGAATAAAATATAAAGTTTTGGTCCTTTTAGACCTTTACTAAACCGCCCGAAGCACAAATTTTGCCTTTCAGATTTGGTTAGGCTCATATGAGTATGTGAACATGTTAATGCACACACCCCTCCCCAACACTTGTTTCCTCTATATCATTGTTGGTCCTCCATCTGGATTCAAAAGGGCCTTAGCAGTTCTTCTTGGTTCTTGATTTTAGAAGAAACACAACAGTTGTTCACTTTTCCTATCAATCTTATCCTAGGTGGAAGGTTCCATAATTCTAGTCCAAAGGACTCATTTAGTAGTTGAAGAGAGTGTTTTGCACCATCTTGTCTGCCCTCAATACCCACAGAAGTAATACATTCAGTAGTGAGCTCTAATGTCCTACTTTCCCCCCACACTGTAACCTGAGAAATTAACTATATGCCCTTAAAAGCAGCTATCAAATAAAAGCAGGTGTACTTCATGAGTGATGTAAGGTCCTGGGCAACACTAGCCTAATGTACATGCTGAGATAATCTATTGTCAAAACATTCCATAAGCACAACCCATAACTGTTATCCCTTTCAATTTTTGTGAAGCATTGCTAGTGTTTTCTTTTTAATATTTCTCACAGTGCAGTAAACGGTATTTGTTCAATATATGGAAGTATGTATTGACATTGGTTTATGAAGTCCAAGAACACTGTAATTGCAAGACTGGACCAGACATGTGGCCCATCCAATGTCTGATTATGATGAGCACTTCCAAGGTGGATAATTAGGTAGCTATCTCCCAATAAGTGGAAACGTCAGAGATTAGCTGGCTCACTGAAGGGTAAAGAGCCCAGCCCACTTCTGACAGGCACCATAAGAGGAAAAAGTTAACTTAGCTTCTTCAGCTGGAATACTTTGTTCATTGACTAATAGCGAGACATTTAATTGAGCAAGGAAGCCCCTGGACATGCTGAAAGTCTGAGGACCTCAGTTGGAGAAGGACTCCTGAAGAGAAAGGAGCCTAATCTAGTCAAAAGATCATCTGGCAGGCCAGCGGGCCTGGAGGAGACCCTGAATATACAGGGAAAAGGTTACTGAGTTTCCAGGCAGTGAAGAAGCCTGGGGCTTTACAACAGATAATGATGTTGCTGAAACCTGAGAATTCTATTTTGGAATGTCTAAGTTATTTCTGAGCTGAAAGGTTAGGACAATTAAACCATTGTATAAGGGCTTATTCAGAAGGCTTTATTCAGTGGAGATACTCTACTGCAAAGTACACTGTTATGGCTTCTTCTTCACTGGATGTTGTGATGGAACCTCAGCCAGGACACAGAAGAGCTGCACTGAACTTCAAAGGGATATTCAGGAAGTAGTGGTGCACCTTTCGTAGGAAGCTGCTTCATGACATATTCAGTTAGTTGTTAAAGCAAAAAAGAAGGGTCCTGTGGCACCTTATAGACTAACAGAAAAGTTTTGTTAGTCTTTTCTGTTAGTCTATAAGGTGCCACAGGACCCTTCATTGCTGTTACAGATCCAGACTAACACGGCTACCCCTCCGATACTTGTTAAAGCAGAGTGAGCTTATGCTCTAGTCAGTATATTGCAGCTGGGGACCAACTGAATTCAATGGCACTCCATGTGGCCTGTCGAATAACTGAGGCCTGGATCAAAATGAGAAAAGTGGGGAGGGATAGTTCAGTATGGGAGAGAAAGCTCAGTGGTTTGAGCATTGGCCTGCTAAACCCAGGGTTCAGTATGGATTCACCAAGGGCAAGTCATGCCTAACCAATCTGATTAGCTTCTATGAAGACATAACTGGCTCTGTGGACATGGGGAAGTCAATGGATGCAATATATCTTGGCTTTAGCAAAACTTTTGATACAGTCGCCACAACATTCTTGCCTATAAGTTAAATAAGTATGGATTGGGTACATGAGGGATTGCCAACCTATGGGTCAGGACCCAAACATGGGTCATGATTAGATTTGTTAAGGAGCTCTCTTAAAGGAGCCATTTGCAGCTCCTTAATGTTGCCACATTCAGCAGCTATCTCTATCAATAGAGAATTAATTATGCATTACAAAGACAGCTTCTCCACCTTTGATATTCATAGCCATCCCAGGCAAGCCACTTAACAGACTCTTGCAGTACAGAATTTTTGCCCTCTCGCTATCTTTCCCCGCTTTGTCCCCCATTCTGTTCTATGTAGCTGATCTGTCAGTTTTCATTGTTTTGTTTATATCTCCCTCCAGCCTCTCAGTGTGACTCACCCAGCCCCTCCATCTCTGTGAGGTTTAAGCTTTGGGAGCAGAGGGGAGAGGTTTTGGGAAGAAGGTCTTTCCCCCACCACAGCTCAGATCAACTATAATAATAAAATCATAATTAACTCTAATAAATGTAGAGTTATTATTTTATTGTTATTATTAACATATTTTCCCTTTTTCTGTGAAATAACTACTATGAATATATATTCTTGCCTCAGCCGCAAAATTAGCTAGTTACAGCACTGCTTCCCCCCACCCTTATTTTTGAATGGCCTTGGGTCACCAAGTCTTCCTGAATTGTCAGAATGCGTCCCCATCTGAAAAAAGGTTGGGAACCACTGAGCTACATAGACTGTAAAATGGACAGAATGCTGGCTTGGTGGATAGGCCCAGTGGGTAGTGGTCAATGGCTCAGTGTCTGGTTGGTGGTCAGTTTCAAGTGGAGTGCCCCTGAGATCGGTTCTAGGGCCAGTACTGTTCAACATCTGTATTAAAGACTGTATGAGGGGATGGATTGCACCTTCAGATGACATTAATATTTGGGATCAAGTCGATTTGTTGGAGGGTAGGGATAGGTTTCCAGAGTGACCTAGACAAACTGTAGTATTGGAACAAAAGAAATCTGATGAGGTTCAACAAGGAAAAGTGAAGAGTCCTTCACTTGGGATGGAAGAATCCCAAGCACTGTTACAGGCTGGCGACTGACTGGCTAAGTAGCAGTGAAGCAGAAAAGGACTTGGGCATTAGAGTGGATGAGAGGTTAGATGTGAGGCAACAGCATGCCGTTGTAGCCCAGAAGGCTAAAGGCATATTGGGGTGCATTAAGAAAAGCATTTCCAGCAGATCTAGAGAAGTTATTATGCTCCTGTACTCGGTAAGGTCACATCTGAAGTATGGTGTCCAGTTCTGGGCCCCTCAGTATAGAAAGGGTGTGGATGAACTGGAGTGGGTTCATCTGAGGGCAACAAAAATGATTAAGGGGCTGGTGCACATGACCTATGAGGAGAGGCTGAGAGATTTGGGCTTACAGTCATACCCTGAGATACTCGCGTTCGGGTTACGAGAATTCAACTTTACAAGGAGTTTCATTTAATATCCCTACTTTGGCTTATGAGGCATTTCTTCGCATTTATGAGGACTGATTTGGATTTCATGTGCCTCAGCAGGACACGGCTGCCTTGCAGCAGGAGAAAGGCCGTGGCTCCAGGCAATGGCTGCCCGCAGCTGCTGCCCACCCCGCGCATCTCTCCGCAGCACCCGGCAGCAGTTTCCCAGAGCCCCCAGCCAGCCACAGCGGGCTCCCACCCCCAGAGTCAGGAAAGGAGGGGACAGCGCACATCCACGGAGCCGCTGCCCTGGGCACCTCAGCCCACCCCTGCCTTTACCTTGATGCTGCTGTGGCTGTTCTGTGTCTCCACCTCAATGCTGCAGCAGTGGCACACCCCAGCCTGGCCGGTGGCCGTGGGCTCCCTGTGCTCCTGGCAGCACAGGCCGGGGCTGGGCAGAGGCTGGCAGCTCTGGTAGGTGAGCACCAAGGGGATGGAGTCGGCCGCATCAGTCTTGACGAAGAGGCTGTGCAGGGATCGGCGGCACGATACGGGGCGGTAGACTCGTCTGAGTCCCAGAACTAGATCACACCGTTCTGCAAGATGTGGATACTGGGTGAGCAGCCCATTCCGGCCCTGCCGCTGCTGCTCACCCCCCAGGTGGCTAGGGGGCTGCCACCACCCTCCCGTGTAGCTGTGCCTTGGGCACCACTTGCCGCCTGTGGCATTCCATCTCATTTAGCACCTGGCTTGCCTGCTGCTGCCGCTGTGGCCACCACCGGCAGGGCCTCTCCACTGTGGAGCCCCGTACGAGCGAGGCATCACCCCTTTCCAGCCAGGGCTCCCCTGTGCCTGCCTAGCTCCGCCCACTGCCCCCTCCCCACTTAACCTAAGCTGCACTCAGGCCAGGCTGCCTCCCTGTGCCGTGCTCTGCCCTGCCCACCCACTTGCACCAGCCCCACTTCTGCAGCTGTGGGAAGCTATCTGGCTTTGTGCCCCCCTCCCAGGCATTCTTTGATTTCCATTCCCCTTGCAGCTCTGTCTCTGCACCTGGGACGTCCCCACAAAAGCAGGTAAACAGCAATATTATAGAGTAATTAATGAAGGGAAAATGCCTTGTTATGTTGTGTTATGATAACTAATGTTAACTATTGAAGTAATTGTGTTCATTTTAATGAGATCTGGTGTTGTTTTAGCATAAATGCGTGTAAATTTTGAGGCTCAGGAATGCATACAATTTTTTCACATTGAAATGAATGGTTTATATTTTCGACTTACGAGAATTCACCCTAAGAGGGGTTTTTCAGGAACAAATTACTCTTGTAAGGCAGGGGAAGACTGTATTTAGTTTGCAGAAGAGAAGACTGAGGGGTGATTTCATAGCAGACTTCAACTTCCTGAAAGGGGGCTCTAAAGATGATGGGGAGAGATAGTTCTCAATAGTGACAGATGGAAAAACAAAGAACAATGGTCAGAAGTTACAGAGGGAGAGCTGTAGGCAGAATATTAGGAAAAACTATTTGACCAAGAGGGAGGTGAACCACTGGAATGCGTTACTGAGAGATGTGGTGAACCTTCTCTCTAGAGGTTTTTAAGTCCCAGTTTGATGTAATCATGGCTGGGATGTTGGGGTTGATCCTGCTTTCGGCATGGGGCTGGACTAGATGACCTCCTGAGGTTTCTTCCAACCCTATAATTCTATTATTCTATGATGAAAAGTGCTCCATGAAACCAAACATAGCCTTACTTCAGTCCTTTGGCCAAAAGTAGAGCTGGTAGAGACAAGGTGAATGAGCTAATAGCTTATCCTGGTCACGACTGTTGGTGGGAGGGATAAACTTTTGAGCCACATAGAGCTTGTCTATCCCACCAACAGAAGTTGGTCCAATAAAATATATTACCTCACCAACCTTGTGTCTCTAACTTCTTGGGACTGATATGGGTACAACTATGTTGCATTTACAGTTTGGTGAAAGTTTAAAAAAATCAGAACAAAAAGTTTAGTTTGATTCTAATTATTTTCTGAAATTTTTCAGAAAGATAGTTTTAGATTAAATCAAATGCTGTTGGTTTTTTTTTAAAGCTAAAAGTGCTTGGAAACAAAAGTCTTATAAAGGGATGGAATCATAAAATGGAAAAGGAGGGTCTGGTTATAGTGGCTTCTTATAAACTTTAGCCCAGAGATTAGGGCACCTAGAAGGGAGAATAAAAACAAAATTCAAATTCCTGTCTCAAAGTGCTGATCTGAATGAGCATCTCCTACATCTCAGATAAGTGCCTTAAAATGATAAAGGTGTGGAACACTACCAGTAACTGCAATGTTTGCTATTTTATGTAAAATGTGAGTCACAAATTGATTCTGTTTGTGTGTGCATGCATATAGGGGTAATGAATTTATGAATAATTCTGGGTTGACTGACACTGCATTTGTATTGGGTGAGTAAGCTATTTGTCAAAAAAAAATAAAAAATCTTTGCCCCTGTATAGCTGGGAGCCTTACCTGATTGAGTTTCCTTCTCACTTATTTGTTTGGAATTCAGAGGAAGACTTTCCAGAAAGATCAAATGCTGGTTCTTTTATTCAGTTCCTAGGACTGGTCTCTGAAATCATCCTTGATCACTTTAGTCTCACTGTTCCTAATGGCTATATATTTGGCTCTAATGTGAGTGACAATAAGCTTCTTTTCTCCAGTAGCTTTTAGGATATCAGCCAGGCACTGTGAACCGTCACAGACTTTAGTTTGCATGATGAGATAAAAACAAAATATAGGACAGGCATACATAACAATAAACTAATACATTCTCACAATGATCAAACTTTTGCAGGCACACAGACCATAACTCTCACTGGAAATAGTTATGTTGAATGTACTAACTTAAATTCCTATACAGTCGATGTGGCATGCATTCTTTAAATACTCTTTGGTACCATTTCAGTCTGTTTCCATATGAAAGGCTAACCATTTTTTTTCTGACATGAGATTTGACTCATCACATTATTTTTACTATGGTTAATATCGTTCATTACCATAGAATTGCAATGTTGGATATTTAATTTTATATTTTTGTATCTTTTATTATTCTATTATGTCATGGTTTGTTTCTAGTTAATACAGTATATATTAGAAGCTGGGGTGGGGTGGGTAAAACAATAAAAGATAATATCTGTCCCAAAAAGCATTATTCTGACGTATTCCATTTGTCATCTTACCATGTTTCGAACTGCATTAAAAATGTCTCCTAAAACTGATGTAATTATGGTTAATACCAGTTTGCAAGTTACACTGCATTTCAGAGGGATCAAGATTCTTTTGGGAAGTTATGCAATGAACCTTTAAGTTTATTAGTTTTTACTATCTCAGTGAATAAATATCAGTTTCTTCAGGAAAAATACACTCTTTCATCTGACTTCAATAGGTCAAGTAATCTTTAACTCTAGTCTGGGAGTTACATCCTATCTAGGATACAAGTATAATTCATTCTTTCCTTTGTTTTACGTACTTAATATCTATCTATTAAATTTAAATTACTTCTCTAGACCTATATATGCTTTATACACTCTACAATCAAAATAAGCACTTATTCTGTAAGATTAAGCACTCCATACAAGCAATGACATCTACTGTCAAAAGAAATTTCAGGTTTTAGCTGTCAACAAATGAGATTCTGCTGATCTTTACAACTCACATAGGTTCATTTGGACTTTCATATGTGTGAATACAGTAGAAACAGGCTCAACATATAATTTATTTAGAGTTCCGTAATGGTATTAGTCATACTGTCATGTTTTACAGCTGAAATTATAGTCATTTGTATACTGCAGTGACATATTCATACTGTTTTGGCTTCAAAGTGAGTTAGCTAGCATATTCCAAAGTGTGTCTTAATTCTGGGTGGCTCTATCTTTGGATGGCCAGTTTGACTTTGTTTGAAGTAGTAGGGTGTTCAAAAAGTGCTGAGTCTCCCATCCTGGTAATGAGCCTCATCTGTTTGTGTATTATGATAGTGTTGTTAACTATAGGACCACATATTTTTGTTCCACAGAACCCCTGCCTCATTCATGTTCTCATTCCAAGCCCTGTAAAATCAATGGGGAAGACTATCCTCAGTATACAGAGAATTTTAATTCTGCCATTATCTAACTTTTTATTGCTTGACAATGCAGTCCTAACATACTTTTCATGGTGTAACTGAGATTCATAGATGAATGCATTCTGATTTGCTGCTTGTATCAAGATGCACCCTTTCCTCTCTTTGTGGTAACTGTGTGACTTCTGGCACAAAACATGTGTCCAGATCTGCCTAGGATACATGGCATTTGTGGCAGGATAATTATTTTGACCTTGGTTTGTCTCAGCAATTTCCGATACCATTAACTGAAAATATTCTATTTTCTTCGAATAGTTTATTGGTGCAACTTTTGACTTTTAAGTCACCCCATCCCTTTAAAATATGTTTTGGGGATCTCCTTGGCTAATTTTTCACTAATCATTTCTTAATGCCTATGAAATTGTGAGAAATACTATGGCATAGAGTCAGGTGTATTGCAATTCTTCCCCCTTATCTTTGTCACTGAAGCTTCATCTAGCAATGTAACACTTCACTAAATACTTATAGGTCTCCTTTATGCAGAGGTTGCTGTAGTTTAAAGCTAATTTAAAAACAGATTGAGTGAAAACGATGAAAATCCCTGTGTGATCACAGTTACATTGGTTTATTACTGGTTATAGGGCTTGTTTACATGATGTTATAGTGTACACTATGGGGTTGTGATTTCTGAAGCTTAATAAGGTGGTGTGCATTTACTGTGCAGATTCTGCTGATGCGTGGTCTAGGTTTTCTAATGCACTTCAGCATACAGTATGCTAGGGAACCTGTAGTGCACATCAGCAGAGTTTAAATGGAGCAGTTAATCAGAAACATTAGTTTTGTTTTAGAAATTATACTCCAATAATTAAGTATCTACATTGTGGGTTTTTAATGGGGTCACTAAATTTGGTTTAAAGAACACCTGTACTTAAACCTCTATATACCCCAGTCTTAAAGCTACATACTCATACAGATGTACAAATGCAAAGCAACAGTTTGAAATAATTTGATGTGACTTTATGAATTTTACTGAAACTTGAGATCATGTGAGACTATATCACATGCCTTGCTGAAGCCTAAATATACCACATCCACCACCCCAATCTCTCCACAAAACTTGTTATGCTATCAAAGAAAGATATCAGGTTGAACTGACATGGTTTGGTCTTGACAAATCTGTGCTGACTGTAATTTATCACCTTATTATCTTCCAGATTCTTTCAAATGGATTCCTTAAATGTTTTCTCTCATATTTTCTGGAACAGATGTAAAGTTGACTTGTCTATAATTCTCTGAAGTGTGCTCTTTTTTTTTTTAATAGATGGGCTTTATATTTTCGCTTTCCCAGTTATTCAAAATCTCTACTGCTGTCCATGATTTTTCAAATATAATAGTGAAAGGTTCCTTGAATGGTGACATCTAACTTGTCTGAAGTATTTGAAGTTGTTCTTTTCCTATTTTAACTTCTGAGCCTACATCATTTTCACTAGCTTTCACTATGTTAGGTGTTCAAACACCGCCAATCTTCTTGGTGATAAAAAAACCACAGAAATGGTTAAGTTGTCATTGCCACATTGTGTTACTGTTTATCCCTGTTGGTTGAGTATATTTGAAGAATATATTTTCTTGTTACTGTTTGGCTGTGTCTACACTAGCCCAAAACTTCAAAATGGCCTTGCAAATGGCCATTTCGAAGTTTGCTAATGAAGCGTTGAAATACATATTGAGCCACTCATTAGAATGCTGGCAGCCACGGCACTCAGAAATTGATGCAGCTCGCCACCACATGGCTTGTCCAGATGGGGCTCGTTTTTGAAGGGACCCCGGCAACTTTGAAATCCCGTTATTCCTATCTGCTGTTAGGAACCTCAGTCTAAGTGTATATAGTTTTCATATATAAAAGAAGACCTCCTCCCTTTTTAACCTGGCTGTCCTTCCTGAGGAAACTAACTTTCCATACCAATATTTCAGTGAATTGTATCATCCCGCTGAGTCTCTGTGATGCCCATTATGTCATAGTTATATTAATCTAATAGCATTTTGAGTTCTTCCTGCTTATTCCCTGTACTCCTCACATTAATATACAGACAACTAAGATTTGATTTTGCCTTCCAGTTCTATCTGATCTCTCCTTGATCCCGTGATTATAGCCCATGTTCCCCCCAACTTCTGACCCCATTTTCCTGTGGGCTTTGGTCACTTCCCCCATCAAACTCAGTTTAATGTCATCCTCACTAGGTTAGCCAGTCTGTATTCAAATTTTCTTTTCCCTTTCCTCAACAGATAGACCCCAGCTCTGCTTAGCAGTCCTTTTTCCTGGAACAACCTCCCCGACAAAGTAAGACAAAGCCCATCTGGCAATATCAACTTCAGGATGCATATGCTGCCACACTGGACCAGAAGGATGGAACAGAGCATCACTTGCACTCTGAATGCCTACATCTGTACTTTCAGAGACCTATTGGCACTTCTTATCTGATTAGGGTCATACTTCACAGTATTATAGGGTGTGTAGTATAGAGTAGTGGCCAGTGGCCAGTGGCCAGTAATCCTCTATGATTCCTCCATAACATTATATATGGGCTCCATGCAGAAGACATACCTTTCAAGATGCCAAGTCAGCATGACAAGTGCCTCTGTCCCCCTAAGAGTCTCAAACCTCCACTATTCTCTTTCTCATTCTTCTTTGCAGTCTGCTAGCTTTGTGTAACACATGGCTTCTCCCCCTCTGCCTTGTGCGATGATTCCTCACATCCCATTGCCAAGGTAGCATAATGGTTCTCTGTCACCACAGTGGATGGGCTGGGAGCAGGGGTGGAGCATGGCCTGCTGTCAGAAGTAAACAGCTGCCAGTGTCCTATCTCTGACAGACACATTTCCTCCTCCCCCAGTGGTGTGCCGTAGGTCTCTGTATCTGGATAGCTTCCTCAGGTTTGGATGTTGCCATGTGAATACTGTCAAGGAATTCCTCATGAGAACAAATGCTTCTCAGCCTGGCCACCTCCTTCTGTAGCTCTCCCACCAGCCTCATGAGAGATTGTACCAGCAGGTATCTTTCACATTGGATCTCTCCTTCGCTGTGCCCCCAGCCGTATTTTCTGAAAGTGGGAAATGAAGGCCACAGTTTCTGCAAAACTGCACCAGGATTTGGATAGAGCCATGGTTTGGTTTTCTCTCTGGATACAGGCATAGGTGGAGGAGACAGGAACCACATTGGCACTGGTGAGACGGCACTTCCATACCATAGTGACCCTATTAGGACTCCCTCCTACGAACTCTTGGACACCCCTGTTTCATAGAATTATAGATTGTTAGGACTGGAAGGGACCTTGAGAGGTCATCGTGTCCAGCCCCTTGGCTTCATGGCAGGACCAATTACTGTCTAGACCATCCCTGATAGACACTTACCTAACCTATTCTTAAACATTTCCAGAGATGGAGAGTCCACAACCTCCCTAGGCAATTTATTCCAGTTTTTGACCTCCCTGACAGTTGGGAACTTTTTCCTAATGTCCATCCTAAATCTCCCTTCCTGCAGTTTAAGCCCGTTGTTTCTTGTTCTGTCCTCGGAGGCCAAGAAGAACAAGTTTTCTCCCTCCTCCTTATGACACCGTTTTAGATACCTGAAAACTGCTATCATGTCCCCCCTTAATCTTCTTTTTTTCCAAACTAAACAAGCCCAATTCTTTCAGCCTTTCTTCATAAGTCATGTTCTCTAGACCTTTGATCATTCTTGTTGCTCTTTTCTGGACCCTTTCCAATTTCTCCACATCTTTCTTGAAATGTGATGCCCAGAACTGGATACAGTACTCCAACTGAGACCTAAACAGTGCAGAGTAGAGCGGAAGAATGACTTCTCATGACTTGTTCACAACACACCTGTTAATACATCCCAGAATCCTGTTTGCTTTTTTTGCAGCAGCATCACACTGTTGACTCATATTTAACTTGTGGTCCACTATAACCTCTAGATCCCTTTCTGCCATACTCCTTCCTAGACAGTCGCTTCCCATTCTGTATGTTTAAAACTGATTGTTCCTTCCTAAGTTGAGCATTTTGCATTTGTCTTTGTTAAACTTCATCCTGTTTACCTCAGACCATTTCTCCAATTTGTCCAGATCATTTTGAATCTTGACCCTATCCTCCAAAGCAATTGCAACCCCTCCTAGCTTGGTATCATCTGCAAACTTAATAAGCGTACACTCTTTGCCAATATCTAAATCATTGATGAAGATATTGAACAGAACCAGTCCCAATACAGACCCTGTGGAACCCCACTTGTTGTACCTTTCATGCAGGATTGAGAACCTTTAGTAACTACTTTCTGAGTATGGTTATCCAGCCAGTTTTGCACCCACCTTATAGTAGCGCCATCTGAGTTGTATTTGCCTAGTTCGTTGATAAGAATATCATGCAAAACTGTATAAAATGCTATACTAAAATCTAGGTATACCACATCCACCGCTCCTCCCTTATCCACAAGGCTCCTTATCCTATCACAGAAAGCTATCAGATTGGTTTGACATGATTTATTCTTTGCAAATCTATGCTGGCTGTTGCCTATCAGCTTTCCACCTTCCAAGTGTTTGCTAGCTAATATTCTGAAGTGTCACCAAAACTCCAAATAGCATACAAGATGTATATCACCAAATAATAGGCTTGTTGTAGTGAGATGGTCTGGAGTGAGTTGGAGTTTCTGATATAGAATTCAACAGTATTTAATATGATCTATGTGTGAGCTACATTTTATCCATTAATGGGACACAATTCTGCAAGCACTTAAACATCTCTGCTCATATGAATAGGTCTCTAAGTGGATTGGGCTAATCACTTGATCAAAATTATGCATGTTTGTGTTCTTTTTATTTCCTCCTTTGCCCATTCAGGACTGGTGTATAGCTACTATTAACAGATTGCTTGTACATAGACCTGATGTAAGTGTGAGCTTTGATAACTTTTAGCTTTATCCTAGGCCGCATAAGATTCTATTTTTATTGACATACACTAATGTGTCTCACCCTTGTTTGTTTATATTAATAGTGTTAGTTTTGAGGGCTAATTATATGTTGCATAAAGAAACATATCATTTCTTCCTCATGAGTATGTTATCTCTCTGTTTAATCATGTGTTTTTATTCTTTGCTGGATAGACTTAGGTGCTAATTTTCTTGGTTTATTTTTAATCTGTCTGCTAATCATCAGGGTTATGTACAAATAGTGGAAGCGCCACCATCAATTATTTGAAACCAACACATTTTACAGGATCATGTCGATTTTGCTTAATATTCTAATACAACATAGGTTTCAAAAGTTAGCAGCCAAACAAGTCTTGATCAGAAACCTGATCAGCTTACCCAACCAGCTCCTCAGCAGCCTACCTGGTTAGTGACTCAAACTGGGAATCCAGGGACTGTAGAGTCCCTGGCTCCAGGGCAGCCTTTCATGGGAACCTGACATTCCAAGAGCCTGAAATCCTGTGGCACATAGGTTTGCAGATCTGTCACAAGAAATCAGGATTTCTGTCATGAACCAGGGAGCCCTGGGGCCTTCAGTGGAAGCCAGGAACCTTGGAGTCTCCAGGGGAATTTCACTTGGAAAATTTTAAAATTAAATGTTTCTGGAATTTTCCTCCCATAAGCTTCTTCAGATTTTTTCTCCAAAATGGATTTTCCCTCAAAGAAATTACAACATTCCACTAGGTGTAATGTTGGGGTCTGTCAAATCCCTGATGAAGTGAACTCAAACTTTCTTGTCTCCCTACTTTAAACAAAATCTTTGTCAATACCATGGCGGTCATGAGATTCAAACTCTAGCAAACCAATGTAAAGAGAGTTCCAAAATCAAGAACCCAGTTAGCTCCTTTCCTGTTGAAATCTGGCTGCTGTTACTATGAACAGTGCAGCCTATTTCACATTCCACAGCACCACAAACAGAGGGAATGTCTCTATGGTAACCAGAATCCAAACCATAGCATGCATTACAGGCTGAGGTCAACGCTCTCATTTGCATTCAGAAATGAGCTGGAAGCCATTGAAGGCTTGCAAGCGGATGTCATAATCTGTATAACTTTCCCAGATACCCTCACATAGACAAGCTTTATGAAAACCTGGCAACTATGAACTTTACTTGCTTAAACTTTCTCCTGTTTTTTTGTTTTGTTTTGTTTTTTTCAAACAAATACCCCTGTACAACATGTCACAATGATACACTCTGGAACGATAGTAAGGGTATCATTCACTGTGAAGTGATCTATATTTGAAAAGAAAGGGTCACAATTGCCTAATCTAGCATAATGTAAATGTGGGGTGGGAATCTTGACCATTGCTGACATGAGTACAATAAAAACTTTATATCTTGAACCTTAATGACAAAAGTCAGGGAATACCCTATCCCCATCTGTACATTATGGAACCATGATCCATCTCTCACTTGGGTTGATCCTCAGAGAGAGACAACAAAAGATGAGATATTATCCAGACAAAAATGATGAAAGATAACTAAAGCATATCATATATATAGTGAAAGCAGCACAAGCTACCTCAAGGCATTATATGGCAAATTATCCATGTCAGGAGAGGGCTTCCTGAATAAATACCTAACCGTGACTTGCTTTGAATCTTCTGACATCCTGTTCTCCTTTAGTGAAGCATGAACCATCTCCACTAACATTGAGCCACGTTTCTTTCCAATGCATTAACCAAACATGAAGCACTTGAGGTGAGTGGAATTGGCCATGATATTGAAAAGACAGAATATTTAATATCTGATCTGTGGTAGCCCTGACTCACTAAGCTATCAAATTTGCAGACGAGTTTAGTTCTTCATTGCTCATATCATATCAGAAAACTATCATGGCCATGTAGCGAGTGTTCACTTGGTACTTAACGTTCATGTAAGAAATTAGCTTTATTCTGGTTCTGGTTCAAAATGGTTGTGCATAACAAGAGCTTCAGGGCCCCTCCCTCAAAACACACCAATTGAATCTGAAAAGCTCAGGTTTAAGGATGTCTCCAATATTTCACATCGTATATAACTTCAGAAGAAAATGTATGCCATGTTCAAAATCAGACTAGCCATAACATTTTCCATCAGAACTGTAGCTTCCTCTCTTCTTGCTTTATCTGTCAGAGATTATATTAATGTAAAGCTTTGATAACACATTAACACAGAAGAAAATATATTTAGAAGCGGCTATATTTAGAGAAAGGGGCAAAAGATAACCACAGTGCAAGGAAAGAGAAGATCATGCCAACAGTGATCCCTGGTTTATGCATTGTGATGAAATCATTAATTATATGATCATGTACTATTTTTGCACATAAGATTCTTACCTCATTTAATGGTTTACATAAAGTGGGCTTTTGTAATTTACATTGTTTTCAGGTGTGATCAGTGGTGGGTATTCTGAATCTGTCCCTAGACATTATCCGTACCTTTAAAGATTTTTGTGTCACATTTATTGTATGCACACCAGCAGCCTTGAATATTTTATTCCAGTTTGAGAGATTAATCAGTCCAGTGGCATTCCTTTTTAAGTATAATGAATATTGCTGAAATGAGTAGCATTTAAAAATAGCATGAACCTTTGCAGCTTCCCACTGTATGTATGTATATGCACTTAATACATTTCAGCTTTTTCCATTCTCTGATTCAAAAAGTAATAGGCAAACTAATAAAATACTTAACTTTTTCTTCATTCTTTGAAAAAAAAACAGCAACAACTAAAATTACAGCACTGCACAGTTTAAAATTGTGAACATATCTTGGTTATTCACTAGTCCATTATCACCGTTCAGTTGGTGCTAAGCAGCTGTAAAGACAATTTAGCTGGGTATGTAAGGACTGGGGGGTAATGACATATAGAATAAAGCTGGCTATCACAACTTTGTGTCCCATTTTAGATTGCAATCCCAAATGCTGGGGACAAGTAAAGGTATCCCTTATGAAAATGAACAACTGATGACAATTCAGAGGATTTTCAGGAATGAAGGTTATGCATAGATGGTGTAAAGCGAACTTTAACCCCTGTCACTTACATTCTGTATCAAGTGCAGCTCAGTCACTCCCAAGAACAAAGACTAAATGCAGTCAATATTGTGTATGGTTGGTAGGACATATATAATAAAACTGAATTACAAACACCATCTAGCTGTTCCTATGTTGTTCCCAAGCATTAAAAACTAATAGTTTAAATTACAGAACTTTTCTGCAAGGTCTTTCTACTATGAATGTTCTTGTATCTGTTAAGGTGAAGGAGACAGTCATTGTTTGCTCCTTGGCATTAAAGAGATTGCTAGTCAGACAGCTGTTCGAAGTACAGGCGATAAATCACTTGTCCATGGTATATAAGAAGCTGAAGATATGGATGTCACAGTTCCTAAAGATTGCAAACAGACAATGAATTCAATGCTGTGTGCAACTTTGGTTGATCTCAGCTGTGCCTATTGATAAATGGAATATCCTCCTGTAGTGAAGGTAACAGAGAGCAGTTTGCTTCCTGAGCAGACAGGTCTCTCAAACAAGCTCTCCATGGGGACAATAATTCAATTCATAAAACATTCTCTGCTCGTGAGAGATCTACAAAGGGAACAAAGGTGATGCAGGTCAGAATTTAGGGGAAATGATAAAGACTCATTTGGACAACAACTGTGAAACCTGGCTACATCCAGTCTCAGTTCAATCAAATTGACATTAATTTTTTAAAGAAGGAAAAGTACTAAAATATGTCCTGTTTGGCAAAGAGCATGAGTTCAACGTGTTTTTTTTCAAATTTACTTTTTTGGCTGCTTAAATTAATATTGATTTAAATGTTAATTGTACAATACCTGCTGATCTTCTGTAAAAGCATACAGTAGTCTCAGTGAATTTCATTTAATTGTGCATGAATTAGGTGAAAGTTACCAAACAGGTTTCAAATAGTTTTTGTTTTATAGGCAAATGCCATTTTCTCCCCTCTGGAAGTAAAGGGGATGTGGAAAATTTGGAAAGAGAAGCATAAGTTAAAAGAAATCACAGTAAGGAACAAAAGGGTAAAGGACCAGGCCACTCCAGCATGTGACAGAAAAAAAAATGTACCCAAACCTTCAAAATTCCATACAATCACTTCAGAGACTGGGGATATTGTTCATATGTTCTGAATGTCCCCTTTCTGTCCCAGCAGAACTGTCACTTTTGTTCAGTCTTTCATACTGACTACTTATGCTAAGTATAAACCCATATTTTCACATCCTTAAGTAATGTTTGAGGCCCTCGCAAATTTACAGAACTTTTAGTCAATTTTGTGATTATAGGATTTAAAAAAAAACAGTTAGCTCCACAGTTTTGTATGTTTACATATGAAATTTCATGATATTATCACTGTAGGGGTCTGGGGCTAAAAAGATCTTCTCAGGGGACTGTAATGATATGGTAGGAGGGTCATGGTATTGCAACCTTTCTGTACTGTTGCTGCCAGGAGCTCTGCTTTAATCAATGACCATTTGGGGAGGTGTCAATCTCAAAAGCCGGTGCCACCTCCAGTGGCAACCTCTCTGTGTGGGGTGGGGGCTGACAGTGCAGAACTGAGAGTGGCTGCCTTCAGAGCTGGGCTCCTGGACAGAAGATGCAAAGCTACTTGCAGCCAAGGGAGGTTCCCATAGGAAGGTCCAGCCCAGCTTTGGGAGTGGCCGCTGCAGGGGAAGAGGCAATCCCTTTCTTTCCCAGCCTGCATTGATGATGGTAGCAGGTGAAGTCCATAACCCCAACCCATGGCAAAGCTGCTCAGGAACAAATACATTCTGAGCTGCTGCTGAATTGTGAACAGCATTTATCCGTGAAATGTTACCCACTCTCGGGAAGGCTTGTCCCTAGTATAGTGGCTTCTTGGACTCTGAATAGGTCTCCTGGCCACTATGGTTATACAAATAATTAATAGTAGCCTTTACTTTCCATCCCCCTTGTAGAGAATGTCAAGACTAACTGACATCTGGGAAGGCCTTATCCATGGAGTTGTCTGAGGTTTTTGGACACTTTTAGTGAAAAGCTGTCTTTTTTCCAAAATAAGAATTTTTCACAGAAGTCTTGCTTCTTTACAGATGTTTATATTTGGTCTCTCTGTGAAGGGAAAATAAGAAATTTAGTTTATCGTACAATCACAGAATCATAGGGCTTGAAGGGACCTCAGGAGGTCATTGAGTCCAGCCCCCTACTTCAAGCAGGATCAACCCCAACTAAGTCATCCCAGCCAGGACTTAACAGTGGCCACAACAGTGCCGAATAGAGGGGAATAACAGCTTCTCTAGATGTGCTTGAAATGCTCCTCCTAAAGCACCTCAATATGCCGTTAGCCTTTTTTGCTACTTCTTTGAGTTTATTTTTCACTCTACTTGTCCTTTCCCATGGTTTCTTATTTCAATACCCCAATCCCTATATAAAACATGTGGGAGGAGAGCTGGCAAATAAAAAAAATGTTTAAAATCTGAAATAATTGATAAACACTTTTCACAAGTGTTTGAATGAATAAAAATGTTTCTTTTTGAATGAGAGGAAATTTAAAATATCATGAATTGTTGTCCTTTTACTTTCCATTCTTCCTTCCCCACCCATTTTTCAGTTCAGCTTCACTTTCCAGTTTTACTCTGGAGCTATACTGATACAGAGCTGAAGACATGGACAGGAGAAAGCATACCTTCCCTCCTCTGTTAAAAGAAGAGGAAGAGCTCTCTCCATCTTTCTTGGCTAATCATCATTCCCTCCATAGATGAACTTCATCCTTCGTCCATGTGCTGAGTGTGCTGCCTCTCATTTCAGTCTCCATTAACTCGCTATTTAGGGAGTAATAGGAGGGAGTCAGGTGGCAGCATGAAGGAGCATGGCCCCACATGTAGGGCAGAATCTTATCTGTGGAGGAGTCATTGGGTTCTGAAACCTGATTTTCTGGCTTCTTTACTGGGACATAGTTCATCACCAAAGAAAAAGAGAGTGGCAAAATCTATGTGTATCAGGAACTCTGAGCCTCCCCTCCTGCCTTTTTCTTCTCTCAGGGGACATATTGTGTGGTTAAACACTTCAAGATCCTTGGGAAAAAGAACTGTAGAAGTGTAAATAATGATTGGCATTATTTATGGCTTCATGATTTCAAATGATCCAATAGGATCTTGGACACCGCATTGCCTTCATGATGGTTAGCTGCTTGCTTGCCAAATTCCAACATAAAAGAGTAGGGTTGGGGGTGGGCCACCAAAGCCATAAATACTATTGGAAATGCCTCTGTGCTTGATGTACACCTGCAGCCTGTTTGTAGGCTCCGGATTACATAAGAACAGCCACACTGCATCAGACCAATGATCCATCTAGCCAACTATCCTGTCTTCTGACAATGACCAATGCCAAGTGCTGCAGAAAGAATGAACAGAACAATTATCAAGTGATCCATTTCCTGTGGTCCACTCCTGGCATCTGGAAAGTCAGAGGCTTAGGCACACCAAAACCATTGAGTTGCATCCCTGACCATTCTGGCCAATAGCCATTCCTAAATCTACCCTGTTCCATGCGAACAGTCATTTGTAACGAACACTCTGATGAGGCTCAAAGCAGAAATTAGCAGTCAGAATGAAAAAGAACAAAATTTCCCCTCCCTCATCTTAACAGTACTAACTTCCAATACAATGGTAACATTAAATAAATCTTCTCCCACATCTGCAGCTCTTAGAGCAATAGTATTTTACACCAGAAGAGGATGTGACAGAATTTTCTGTGATTGGCCATTACCTGCACTAAACTGCTGTCTTAATCCTGCCTTTCACTCTTAGTTGTGGACCTATCTGAGCATAATTCTAAGGGAAGAAAGCACAAGGGGAAAGCTACATTTTTAATTCCACTTTTTATTCATTAAACAGATGAAATCGAGGTAGGTACTCTGAGTTCCTGGTGCCCCAACACTGAAACCTCCAATACCACCCTGTAATGAGAAAGTGTGGTATGGGCAGTCTGCAGTCATTTTGGTTTCAGCAGCCAGCGGAGACCTCACATACAAAGCAGCCCCTTGAACTTTTGAACTGTCTGCCCCTTGCAGACCTGAAGCAGATGAAACCAGCTTCAGACCAGTTCTTATCTATATTCTGCAAAAACACTGTTTTTCAGAGTCTTCTGTTAACCACCAATCAAGTAACAGCTCAGTGCAGCCACTGTATAAAGATCCCTGGCTTTGTATCCAGGCAGAGTCTTTATACCAAGGTACTTGGCTTTCCTTTCTTTCTGCAGAAATAAAGAAAACTTCCTTATCCCTGTCTAGTTGTTGTTGGCTCTCAGCTAGGCAGACCGAATTTTTGGTAACAACCCCGGCCACCTTTAAGTTAGAATCCCAGTAGGATAAGCATCCAGCCAGGCCCGCCACCGGAACGGGGGAGGCAAAGTGGGCAGTTTCCTCAAGACGGGGGCTAGACATGGGGTTCTCAGAGCCACATGCAACCCAGCATCTGTTTTGCCCCCCTCCCCTGCACTCACTGTCAGGGCCACGCTGCTTGACTGTAGTACAGGCAGCCTTAATAATTCTGACCAAATCTAAATGTTTTAGATTGGGGTGTCTGATATGTTCACCGCTTGCCACATGTGGTGAATAGGACACTGTGTTGTGGGGCATATGGGGGTGGTCAACCCATGGCTCTCCAGCTGCATCCAGCTCTTGGAGCCTTTAAATGAGGCTTCTCCTGAGAGCTGCACATGGGGAGTGCTGTCCACCTGCTCCGTGAATGCACCCCACCGCTGGTAGGAGAAGTGCATGGCAGCAGCCCTGGTGGCTCTGGTCAGTTGTGGACATTGAATTAGACTTGGTGACTGTGGGTACCTGGCTCTGGATGACACCATTCAGTTAGAGTAAGGGAGCTGGGGGAGGGTAGCACAGGGAGTAGGGGAATAGGGAGGTTAGCTCTATAAATTTGGTATAACATAATGTGGCAAATATGGAAAGATGACAACTACAAGTGTGGCGATCTTTGAATTCCTATTGAACATCATCATTTTAGTTATACAGATTGGACCACCTGGTCTGGAACCCTCAGGACCTGAGCAGTCCCAAAGGAGGGAGTTTGCCTGATCAAGGGAGGTCAGGCATTCCAGACTGGTCCCCTGCCTGACTGGCATGGGCCCTGTGCTATCCCATCACTAGCAGGGGCTCCCAACCATTGGCAGCCTCTCTGGCTGGCGATCCTTTTGGCCAGCAACATCTGTGGTCATCACCACAGATGTTTCTGTACCAGAAGGGTTCAACTTGTATTATACTGGCATTTGAATGAGTCTTCATAAATTTGAAACTGCTAACAGGGTCTTTGAGGCATTTCAGGTTCAATTTTATTATAATACCTGCAGTTAGAAACCTAAATCCATATTAAAGCACTAATTAGGTGGCTTGATCTAAAGAGGCACAGAATAAACACAGTTTGGCCCCACTTATTTTTTTTTGTTTTCAGGGAGAAGGGTGCTTTTGAAAGCGGGGTTTCCATCTGAATGAACTCCATCTACCTGGCTGTTTTGGCTTTCAAAATCAACTCTTCTGGAATCGTGATCCCGTGCCAGTATGCAAATGAGGCATGAGATATTTAAATCTGGGCCTCATTTGCTTTTCTGATCAGCTGCCGGAAGGGGTAATGCAGCCACAGCCCTTTTGTGGTTAGAATTCAGCAGTTTCTTCCTTGAACTCCAGTACAGGCTTCCATGAAACAGATGTGTTTTCTCTCTCTCTATCTCTCTCCTTGTTTATTCATTCTTTTTGTTCTGTAATCTAAAACAAATTATTTGAACTGAAGGTACCTGTGTATGGGAAGATGTATAATGTTTTAGAAGCCAATTTGAGGGAATTTGGTTTGGACCATACTATTGAAGTAAATGTCTTTTTTTCTCCTACAGTTTGAATCACTACTGAGCATACACTTTTTTAGGTGATTGCTTCCACCTTGACTGACACTGGAAATTGAACCAGGGCCCTTCAGAAATAAGAGCAGAAGTTAGTACAGTTTGGATTAGAAACAAGTTTATAAACTAAGGGAATAACATACTGTGATATTCGGTTTTGTCTCAGTGCTTATCAGATAATGCAGTGGCCAGTGGGTTACATCATAACAGTTGCTTTTTAGCTTGTCAAGAAAAATGAACAGTCTCATCATTGTTGCAAGGCAGAAAGCATTTTAAGTATAATATTGATGTTAGCAAAAACAAGCAATATCTGTAATATGCAAATTCCCAAACTGCAATGATTCTTAATCAGACACTTTGGCTGGGTCTACATGTGCCCCTTCCTTTTGAAAGGGGCATGTTAATGAGCGGGTTCGAAAGATGCTAATGAGGCATTGCAATGAACATGCAGCGCCTCATTAGCAAAATGGTGGACGTGGCAATTTGAAAATGCTGCTTTTCGAATAACGTGCTGCCCGTGGAGACGGGACCTTCCGAAAGGACCACGCCCAGTTTTCAAAAGCCCTTTTTTCCTATCTGTGATCGGAAGAAGGGCTTTCGAAAACTGGGGGGGTCCTTTCGGAAGGTCCCATCTCCATGGGCGGCACGTGATTCGAAAAGCCGCACTTTCAAATTGCCACGGCCGCCATTTTGCTAATGAGGCGCTGCATGTTCATTGCAATGCCTCATTAGCATCTTTTGAACCCGCCCATTATCGTGCCCCTTTTGAAAGGAAGGGGCGTGTGTAGATCCAGCCTTTGACTCCACTAAGTGCTAATGGAGTAACACATACAGTGGACATTTAGAAGAAAACATACTGTATTTCATTGCTTACTGTAAACTGTGCATGCTTCATTTTGCCTTCAGACTCACTAAGCGATTATTTTGTAACTCAGCTAATCTGCTAAAAATCTAGTTGCTAGGGTATAGTTATGTAGCACAAGCAACCATAAGGGATTTATATAAATGGGTCTTGCTGTCCTGAGAAGTGTTTTTATTTTTTTAATGTCAGTAACATTTTGACTGTGCTTCAACGTTCTTAATAGTTTTGTAGTAGTACAGTGGCAAGCAAGGAATTCTGAGTTTATAAATGGAATAACTTGACATGCTTTCTTCAGAAAGGCTTTTAGAACCTGCTTATTATTTCTTTAGCAGCTGCAAAAAGGCTGCATGATATGTTACAGAGCTCTGTGGTTCCTTAATAAGCATTTGTTTTAATAGTTAGTTTTTTTGTTTTGTTTTGTTTTTGTTTTAATCTAGACACAGAATCTAAGGAATAAAGAGCTAGAGTTGTAGCTGGTATAAACAGGTGTCGCACCAATAGATAAATCTATGCTGAGGATGTGCTCTGAAGTAAATACTCAGAAGCACAAACCCAGCTACATACACATACTGACAGAATTTGGTTATAAGTAATTGCTCCATGTTCAGATGTGGCTATTTTTGCTCAACTGCACTGCAACACATTTGTTATACTGTTTAATGCAGCATATTACTCTTAGGGCAGGGCAGGGATTTTTTTTATTTGTCAGTAAATAGCCATCACAGATGCTATGTAAATAATTTTTCAATCTGTTTGCTTATAAATCTTCCAAATGGTGAAAAAGAACCTTTTTACTGCATTTTTATTTTAGGAAATAAACGCAGTCGTTGGTAGCCAAATTTTTTCTTTTCTAGTGGAAAGAGTACAAATGACATGTATTGTGAATGGGAAACAATATGTCTGCTACTGAGATAAGAATACTTATATTCCTGGAGTAATCCTTTTCATCTGTGTAATGCTCTTACAATACACACTTTACAATATTTTTTAAGAAGCCAGTGGAGATACATATCTCCTACAACTAGAAGGGTCCTTGGGAGGTCATTGACTCCAGTCCCCTGCCCTTTTGTCAGAACCAAGCATCATCCTTGGTATCTATTTGCTCTAACCCCTAAATGGCCTCCTCAAGGACTGAATTTACAATCCTGGGTTGAGCAGGCCAGTGCTCAAACCACTAAGCTATCCCTCCTCCACACTACTGTGCTCCCTCTCAGAAAACCGTAGGTGTTACTGTGACATGTTGTCCCATCTTCCTTTCGCTGTTTTTATTTTTACAAACAACAGCTTGATAGTGCCACCCTTTCTGATGTGATTAGTCCTAACTCATGTGACAGTCCAGTTGAAAGTGTCATGCTTTGCTGCTGCTGCTTCTGTAGTGTGAATGAATTGTACCTGTCTGGAGCTACTTGCATTCCTCCACTCCTTCCTCCTGCCCAAACAATTGCCCTGAATGTCACCCTCACATTAACCTCTACTTCAAGGACTCCCTGCAATCTCCCCCGCTCCTGGTAACCCCTATTTCTCCCCAGTGCCAAGGGTTCTGTGTGCCCTCTCATCCCAGCAAGAATCCCATTTCTTCCATATTTTGGTGTCCCTCCTGCACCCTATTGCCAGGGGATGTTGCCTCTCAGTCCTCCCTTATCTTCCTATTTATGAGTTTCCCCTTCTCCATGATGTGAGCTCTGTGTTTGCACTGTCCTCTCCTTTTACTACTCTTCCCTCATTCCAATGGCTATGCTCTACAGGTGCCAACTCTGTGCGTGCTCTTCCACTGAAGAAAAAAAGGATGTGATCCACACCCATGAATGATAATGCTCCCTGCTCCCACCCATCAGTTTCATACCTGTGGTCTGCTCACAGGGCATGTAGATTTGCCAACTCCCAAGGATTGGCCTGGGGTCTCCCACAGTTGGCATCACTCTCTTGGTGACTACTGAAAGCAGTCTGGGAGATTTTAATAGGATATTTTAAGAAAATGATATTTCATTATGTTCAGGGTCATGGGGAAATCTCCTAGATTAGCTTCAGTGAGAGCTGGCACACCTCAGGGCATGTCCTAGCTCCAGACAGAGCTTCAGTGAGAACTTACAAATTCTGTTCTACTAACAGCTTGGGCCTTTGGAGCAGTGAGTGTGTTTACAAACAGAGACAGGGTGATTAAAATAACAAAGGGTTTGCGATTATGTTAAATGAAGGATCACTGATGATCTTGAAAGCATTGCCAGACACTTAAGATAAATGAGGGGAAACAAAGGCTAGGATTTAATGGTCCATTTTCAGAGAATAGAAGGGAACAAACAGAGGCATCTCCCTTGGGCCTGTACTGGGACTAGTGTTGTTCAACATATTCATAAAAGATCAGGGAAAAGGGGTAAACTATCAGGTGGCTAAATTTACAGATCACACTAATCATGACTCATGCATTTGATGAAGCAGGTCTTTGCTCATGAAAGCTTATGATCCAAAATATTTGTTAGTCTATAAGGTACCTCAGGACTTCTTGTTGTTCTTGAAGATGACACTAAATTGCTCAAAATAGTTAAGTCCCAAGCTAACCACAAAATAATACAAAGGGATCTTACAAAACTGGGTGACTAGTGATAAATGCAAAGGAATACACGTTACAAAATATAATCCCAGGCAGACATACAAAACTGATGGGGTCCAAATGAGCTTCTTACTCATGTAGAAAGAGATCTAGGAATCATTTTCAGTACACTGAAAACAGTACTGTAAATTTACAAGTATCCTCCTTGCTGTGCCGGAACTGCAGAACATTCATTCTCCAGCTTCAGAAGAGTTAAAACAGGGGTAGGGAACCTATGCACTGCAGGCCAGATCCACTCCCAAGCTTGCCCTGATCAAGCCCAGGAGCTTCAGGGATTCCACCCTGCACAGTGGGGTGAGCCAGTGCTTGCACTCACACTGCACAGCCAAGTCTTTGAGCCTTGGAATCTCCTTGCATGGCTGGAGAGTGAGCACCAGCTGTCTGCTGAAGGGTGAGGCAGCAAGGAGCCAGTGCACAGCCAGTTCTTCCTGGCAGGTGGGAGTAAAAGGCTCTGTTCCATTTCCCACCCCCACCCTCCAGCTAGGTGAATGGCAGTGCAGGGAAACACTTGGCAACAGGTACCACCCCTCCCAGTGGCTGGGAATCATGGCCAGTGGGAGTGGTGGAGGATGGTGCCAGCAATTGCTTCCCTCAGAGCTGTGCCAGATCAGTGCTCCAATCCCTCACCCATCTAGATCTTGCACATGCACATGTGCTCACACACACACACACCACCCTACTTCCTGCTCAGACTCCAGCAGCCCTCTCCCATACGCGGAACTCATTTCTGCATCCACCTGAGAACTCAGTGGTGCCCACAAAATCTATTAGTCACAGGTGCCCAGTAAACCTTGGCATCACCCCAACCCCATACAGTGGGAACTTGAAGGGAACCCACCCAAAGTTACATGAGTGAGGTGAGTTCTCTCTCTCTCTCTCTCTCTGTTTCTCACTTGGGGGCCAGGTCAGTGACATTTTTCTCCTTCTCAGAAGCGTGTAGCACTGATGGATTTTTCTGTCATCAGTGGCTGCCAACCCAAAAAAGGAACCCTTCCCCAACTTAAAAATTACCTCCAGTCAGATACAGCTGAATAATGTTACTATCCTTAATGCAGACCAGGACCGTATTAGGGAACTAAATGTAAATAAGAGAGCTAACCATTACCCAGGAAGATAACACAAAATGTCTTTAAACAGGGACTTAGTGAAGACAAATTATACGTGGCTGTAATGATTTTAATATACTGTAAATCATGATAATAGAATTATATTGTTCATAATGATTTATTCATTAACAAAATATTGAAAATATCAGTGATAGACAGATTCAATAACTAGAATATGAAGTTGTGTGTGTGTGTGTGTGTAACACTGAAATTTACCTTCTTCTTCCCTGCCCCCTCCTCCCTGCAAGAGAATATGGCAGGGCCCCAAGTATGCTCTCAAACACCAACACTTCTTCAAAAGAACCCACTGACAAAATCATGTCATCATCTATGATGTGTTCTCTCCCTTCCATCTCTACCAGGATCCAGGATCCCCATTCTCTCTGTCTGGGGCTTTGTGTGCACACCCTTTTTTTCCTCTCGCCCCTTTCCTCTTCCTTCTCCTTGGAAGACAATTAATCAGAGTGTTAACATTTAAAATTATTGTGGGAGGATGCGTGGAGCTAAAATGAGGCCTGTTGTTATGTTGGAAGATGGGAATGGGTGCCATCAACTGGTTCTTTGATCTATAGTACAATTGCAGAGGCAGTCAAAGCTACTCTTTGGCTGTGTCTACACTACCACTTTCCTTCGAAGGAAGGGTGGTAATGAGGCTGTTCGGAGTTTACTAATGAAGTTCTGCCCCCGCGGCAACTCCAAAGTTTTAAACTCTAAGTACCAGCATGTGTCTAGACACGGTGCCCCCACGGTACTTCAAAGTGCCGGGGCAACTTCGAAGTCCCCTTACTCCTTTGAGGACTCATTCACTCATGAACCTTCTGGCCTTGTTTTGGTTTAGTGTCTCATTGCTTCGAAATCCCAACGAAGTGCTCCACGGCTAGTTGCATACCAGTACTTCGAAGTTTAAAACTTCGCAGTTGTCGTGAGGGGGAATTTGCTTAATGAAGTGCTACCTATGCACTGCAGCACTTCATTAGTAAACTCCGAACAGCCTCATTATCATCCTTCCTTCAAAGGAAGGTGGTAATGTAGACAAAGTCTTTGTGCATTCCCCCAATCCCATTCCCTCCCTTCAGCTTGACTTGAAACAGTGATTTCACTTAGTTGTGGAAAGCCACATTTCACTTGGTCAATAACTGGGAATATCACATAAAAGCTAAGTCTACACGTGAAGCCTACTTCGAAGTAGCCTATTTCGATGTGGAGACATCGAAATAGGCTATTTCGATGAATAACGTCTACACGTCCTCCAGGGCTGGCAACGTCAACGTTCAACATTGATGTTGCGCAGCACCACATCGAAATAGGCGCTGCGAGGGAACGTCTACACGCCAAAGTAGCACGCATCGAAATAAGGGTGCCAGGAACAGCTGCAGACAGGGTCACAGGGTGGACTCAACATCAAGCCGCTCCCTTAAAGGGCCCCTCCCAGACACAGTTGCATTAAACAACACAAGATCCACAGAGCCGACAACTGGTTGCAGACCCTGTGCATGCAGCATGGATCCCCAGCTGCAGCAGCAGCAGCCAGAAGCCCTGGGCTAAGGGCTGCTGCACATGGTGACCATAGATGCCCGCCGGGGCTGGAGAGACAGCGTCTCTCAACCCCTCAGCTGATGGCCACCATGGCGGACCCCACTATTTCGATGTTGCAGGACGTGGATTGTCTACACGTGCCCTACTTCGACGTTCAACTTCGAAGTAGGGCGCTATTCCCATCCCCTCATGGGGTTAGCGACTTCGACGTCTCGCCGCCTAACGTCGATGTTAACGTCAAAATAGCGCCCAACACGTGTAGCCATGACGGGCGCTATTTCGAAGTTAGTGCCGCTACTTTGAAGTAGCATGCACGTGTAGACACGGCTAAAATAAGTATGAATTAATGATTCTAGGACTGGACACAACATTTCCAAATACAAAAATGTAGGACAGACTTGTTTGTGGCAGTTGTCATTATTTTAGACATATATTTCCTTCAGTCTGTCAAGATGCTTTTCTACTGTCATGTGGACAGGATGCAGACATGTGTAACTGTTGTATTTCAGTCACTGTCATTTGAATTTCCATCCAGAAATTCCTTCCAGCTGATAATGTGACAGCCATAGAACATGAAAAAGATTTTCTACTTGGTGGCATGTCTTCCAACATCAGTGTGCAGAAATCTCTCTTTATATTTTCTCAATGTTTGGGTGAGGTGCATGCAGGAGGTAGAATATTGTTACTGAATACAAACATTAATGTGGCCCACCATCTATCACTTACTCCTGTCATCTTGTAGGATTTGCTGCTTGACATTTTCTTATCCCCTGTGTTCTTTATCTCTGGTAAACATTGTATTTGAGTTTTCATTCTAGATGAGGTGGATTAGGGTTACATCTTTTGTTGAGCAAGGTCTGTTGGTGAGAGAGAGAAGCACTGAGCCCTTTCTTGGATCTGAGAAAGTTACGGGAGCGCCACAGCTAAAGGCAAAATGAAATGCATTGTTTAGCTTGAGATTGAACATAGTCAAAGGGAATAGTCAAGGTAGATTGGTCCATTAATGCATCTGCAGTCATACAACAAAAGGCAGGGGATAGAGGGTTACAGATTGTTATAAGCCATGAATCCAATGTATCTGTCCAGGTCATGAATTTTTTAGTGTCTAGCAGAGTTATGAGCTTAAATTGCTTAATTCTGCTGGACGTTTTAGAAGAAATATACAAGGCTGTTCTCTAATTATTAGGAGGTAAGAAATAACCTTGTTCGAGACAGGTCCCTGCACTGATTAAACCACGAACCTTGCCCAGTATTCTTGCCCGCAAGTTAAGGAAGTAAGGTTTGGATAAATGAATTGCAAGGTGGATAGAAAATTGGCTAGAGGGTCAGGCCCAACAAATAATGATCAATGTCTTGTTGTCTGGTTAGCAGTCAATTTCAAGCGGAATGCCCCAAGGATTGGTTATAGTGTTCAAAATTTTTCTTAATGAGCTGGATGAGGTAATGGATTGCACCTATAGCAAATTTGCAGATGACACTAAGATAGATAGATACATATGTTGGAGGGTAGGGATAGGGTCCAGAGTGACCTAGACAAATTTGAGGATTGAGCGAAAAGAAATCTGATGAGGTTCAACAAGGAGAAGTGCAGAATTCTGCACTTGGGATGGAAGAATTCCAAGCCCAGTTACAGGCTGGGGACTGACTGGCAAAGTAGCAGTGCAGCAGAGAAGGACCTGGGGGTGAGAGTGGATGAGAAGCTGGATATTTTGTAAATGGTGAGCCCTTGTAGCCAAGAAGGCTAATGGCATATTGGGGTGGATTAGGAGGAGCATTTCCAGCAGATCTAAATGAGTTATTATTCCCCTTTGCTCGGCACTTGTGAAGCCACATCTGGAGCATTGCATCCATTTCTGCCTCCCAAGTATAGAAAGGTTGTGGATGCATTGGAGAGGGTCCAGCGGAGGGCAATGAAAATGATTAGGGGATTGGAGCACATTACCTACGAGGAAAGGCTGAGGGATTTGGGCTTGTTTAGTTTGCAGAAGAGAAGAATGAGGGGTGATTTGATAGCAGCCTTCAACTTTCTGAAAGGGGGATCTAAAGAGGATGGTGACAGCCTGCTAATAGTAGTGATGCATGGCAGTAGAAGGAGCAATGGGCTCAAGTTACAATGGAGGAGGTCTTGGTTGGATATTAGGAAAAAAACTTTTTCACTAGGAAGGTGGTGAAGCACTGAAATGGACTACTAGAGAGATGGTGGAATCCTATCCCTAGTGGCTTTTAAATCCTGACTTGACAAAGTTCTGGCTAGGATGATTTAGTTAGGGCTGGTCCTGCTTTGGGCCAGTGACCTCCTGAGTTCCCTTCCAGCCCTAGGATTCTATAATTCTAACATGGCTACACTTTGTTCCTAATAGGTATGTGTGATCTTCAAAATATACTGACCGTTCTGGATTATTTTCTTTCAAAAATGGAATGGTTACTGATCAGTGACTTTGTGTATATTTTAATTGGTAGTTGATTTATCACCCTTTGAAACAAATGAAGCAGTTCACCTACCTCACAGTTATTGATTTAGACGTTCTGAAAATTCAGGCAAAAATCACTCCCATCATTTATACACAGGGGTCATGCTTCCAAGATTTTCTTTACAACCATAAGAGCTAGAAAATTTCCTTTTTGTATCAAGTGCACACATTCCACTTCAGAAAACCCAGACTTCCTCTGTAAGTGGTCTCACTGAACTGAACAGGAATATTAAGAGTAAAGCAGTACCCAGAAAAACAGGATAGCACATACAGGCTACGTCTGCACGTGCCCCAAACTTCGAAATGGCCACACAGATGGCCATTTCAAAGTTTACTAATGAAGCACTGAAATGCATATTCAGCGCTTCATTAGCATGCGGGTGGCAGCGGCACTTCAAAATTGACGTGGATTGCTGCCGCGTGTCTCGTCCAGACGGGGCTCCTTTTCGAAAGGATCCCGCCTACTTCGAAGTCCCCTTATTCACATGAGCTGATGGGAATAAGGGGACTTCGAAGTAGGCGGGGTCCTTTCGAAAAGGAGCCCTGTCTGGACGAGACGTGCGGCGGCAATCCGCGGCAATATCGAAGTGCCGCTGCCGCCCGCATGCTAATGAAGCGCTGAATATGCATTTCAGTGCTTCATTAGTAAACTTCGAAATGGCCATTTGCGTGGCCATTTCGAAGTTTGGGGCACGTGTAGACACGGCCACAAACTGGTACAGACATGGTCTTCTCTCTAAGGCAGCTTCAGGAGAAGTGCAGGGAGCAGAGGAAGCCACTCTACATAGCCTTCATTGACCTGACCAAGGCCTTTGACTTGGTCAGCAGGGATGGACTGTTCAAACTGCTCCACAAGATAGGCTCTCCTCCACGGTTACTCAAGATGATCCAGTCATTCCACGAAGACATGAGAGGAACCATCCAATATGACGGTGCATTATCGGATGCTTTCAGAATCATGAGCGGTGTCAAACAAGGATGTGTGCTTCCTCTGACATTGTTCGGGATGTTCTTCGCACTCCTCCTGAAGCATGCCTTTGGATCTTCAACAGAGGGCATCTTGCTGCACACAAGATCTGATGGGAAGCTGTTTAATCTTGCAAGGCTGAAAGCTAAGTCTAAGGTGCAGGAAGTCCTCATCAGAGACATGCTGTTCACAGACAATGCTGCTGTAGTGTCTCACACAGAAGCCAGCTTCAAAAACTGCTGGATCAATTCTCCAAAGCGTGCAAGGACTTTGGGCTTACCATCAGCCTAAAAAAGACAAACGTACTCGGTCAGGATGTTGCTGAATCCCCATCAATGAGCATTGACAACTATACGTTAGAGGTCGTCCACGAGTTCATTTACCTCGGGTCCACCATCACTGACACACTGTCGTTGGAGTCTGAGCTAAATAGGAGGATCGGAAAAGCGGCCACAACTCTGTCCAGACTCAGCAAGAGAGTGTGGAATAACAACAAGCTGTACACTCACACCAAAATGCAAATCTACAGAGCCTGCATCCTCAGCACCCTCCTTTATGGCAGCGAGACTTGGACCCTGTATGCCCTCCAGGAAAAGAGTCTGAAAGTCTTCCACCTGCGCTGCCTCAGGCGCATCCTTGGAATATCATGGAAGGACAGAGTGACCAACACCGCCGTCCTCGAGCAAGCTGGAATCCCAACCATGCACACCCTCTTCAGGCAGCGTCGGCTCCACTGGCTTGGCCACGTCCACAGGATGGATGATAGAAGGATTCCAAAAGACATCCGGTATGGTGAGCTAGCCTCTGGCAAAAGACCTCCCGGATGCCCCCAGTTGCGCTACAAAGATGTCTGCAAGAGAGACCTCAGAGAGGTAGACATCGAGCTGGACAACTGGGAAGAACTAGCAGACGACCGCATCAGATGGAGGCAGGGGTTGCACAAGGGCCTTCAGAAGGGCGAGATGAGGATCAGACAGCTAGCAGAGGAGAAGTGAGCGCACAGAAAGCAACTAAGGACTTGCCAGATACCCACCACATCTGCAAGAGATGCAGCAAGGACTGTCACTCTTGTGTGGGCCTTCATAGTCACAGTAGACGCTGTAAATGAAGTCCTCAATTCAAACTATAAAGGGCGCAATCCATAGTCTATACAGACTGAAGGATGCCTGCATACTAAATAAAGAGGTATAACCACAAATATTTCAAAATATTTTAATATTTAATATTAAAATATATTTAATATTTTAATTTTTAAGCCTTTTATTGAAGTCTTTTGGATTTTTAATATGCTCATTCTACTAGGAACATGACATTTCAATTTTTTAAAGTTAAATTGTCATATGTGGTGAAGAATTGCTTCCCCCTCCCTGCAATGTTAAGTTGAACAAGTTTTCAGGCAGTCTGGAATGTATAACAATTTTCTTCTCAGAAATATGTTGGTTAGATTGCTTAGTATAGTGTTACGCTTGAATTCAGAAGTTCAATTAAAGGCAACTGTGGAAGTGCCATGTATTGAAAGTGACTTTATTAGCCTCCAGAGGTGCCTGTATGTAACCCATAATGCCCCTTTCAGTGGGAATGAGGAAAATGCAATGCAGGAAGATGATGTGAAGACCAGCGAGCGCACCCAGAATGTTATGGGGATGAGGGAACTGTGGAATAATTTCCCACAATACACTACTGTAACAGTCAATGTTAGCCAGTTTGTGTGTGGCTGCAATGACTCAACTTTGTGGGAGCACATGGGAAGTGAGGATGGTCAAATTCAAACTTATAAATTCCAGAATTAGAAAATGGATATAAAGAAAATTGAATTTATCTTAACCAGCTGAAGTATTCTCCCCCATCAGCAGCAAGCCCCTTAGCAGCCAGGAAATACTGTTCCCCAGCTGCAAGGCCAGGTATGGGCCAAGGGGTGTGCCTGTTGCTGAATGACCAGTTGAGCTGTTCCTTGCCCACGGCAGCAGCAAAGCTCCTAGGATTTTAACCGCTGAGGGAGACTTCCTCACAGTGGCAGAAAAGCCCCCAGTATCTTAACCACTGGGAAGACTTCCCCTCGGTGGCAGCAAAGCCCTCTCTTTCCTGCATGACTAGCAGCATTGCCAGTACCAAACAGCAGGCAAATCCTTTCATTGGTTTGGGTTGGGGGCTACCTACCTGATGTGCCTCAGTGCAGGAAAGACCCAGACTGGGTAGCACCAGCGGGGGGGGAGGGGGGAGGAGGGGGTTCACACACCAATGTAAACTGCTGAGAAGAAGACATTTCTTGGCGTTTTATGCAAGCACCACCCCCAGCACAGCCTTGTTTACATGCGGTGTGGCGAGGCAGTGGCTGGCACTAGACAGCACACAAAAAAATAGCAAGTGTTGAGGACTTCTTGAAGGGGCTATTTGAATGGGTAGATGCATGGACCCTGCTAACAGCATAGGAAGAAAGAAGCCATTTCTCAGGCTGTCATAAACTACCAGGAGCCCACAGCTAAAGGCTTGCTGTTCCTGCAAGGAAAATCAGGCTCTTCCTGTTACTGGAGAGCAGTGGCCAGTGTGGAGCACTGACAGGGGCATTGTGGGTCACGTATGGGAAACCTCTGGAAGCTAATAAATTCGATTTTAAGATGTGGTGCTTCCACACTGGCCTTTGATTAAACTTCTGAATTTGAGCTTGATCTTATAGCCATCAGGAAAGTGCAATTTTGTAATCTCGATATTCGTACACCCAAAATCGAGCTAATGGTCTTTACAATGAAGATAGTCACGTGGTAAAATTGAGCTAAGTGAATTAAATTTGAATAATGTAGATGCAGCATAAGTGACAGGCACTGCTCTACTAAATATAGCTCATTTCTATAGACACTTCCTTTTTGGTAACTATCATGGGAGCTGTGAGGACATAGAAGGCCTTTTGCACTCCCCACTTCCTGGTACTTCCTATGTGTCATTCCTGTGCTGATGGATTTTTATCTTTATGAAGGGAAAAGTGGCACCAACAATATGTAGAAATGGAGGATGAGGGAATAATTTTTGTGCATCATACAAACAGAACAAAAAAGAAAACACTTGAAAATTATGTTAGCAGGTTACTGATAGCATGTTTTACTTTGTAAGATTTTTTGCTGTAATGTTATTGAGGCACCAACACAATGACCAACATACTGTATTCAGTGATAAAGAATAACAAGAAGTCCTGTGACACCTTATAGACTAACAGATATTTTGGAGCATAAGCTTTCGTGGGCAAAGACTCACTTTGTCAGATGCTTAGCGGGGAGGGGGTTTCAGAGGAGGGTTTAAAGAGGGAGTCTCAGTCAAGGGGAAGGCCAGATCTGACAAGGTCTGTTCAGTCATGGAAGATGTGGCCCATTATCGGTAGTTAATGTGGAGTTGTGAACAGCAAGAGAGGAGAAATCAGATCAATTCAGTCAGGGAGGATGTGGCCCTTCATCAATAGCTAATGTAGAGGTTAAGAAAATAATCATTTCAGTCAAATGATCTGCTCTAGTGAACTTACTCAGCACATGCTGGGGGGGGGTAGGATTATTCACTGCTTTGCACCCCGCAAATATGCCGGTGCGAACGTAGGGAGAAATGTCATAAAGTTTAAAGGTCTGTACAGTAACCGCCCAGTATGTGTGATTTTGATTTGTACACAACTCGCATTAATGTGAGTTAAGTGCCAATCAAAAGTGCTGCAGACCCTCAGCTGGGGGAACCAGGGCAGAATTTTTGGAAGATGGTTGATGGCAAATATTTTGTATATCGTGAGCATCAATACAGTTCAGGCAAATGACCATGAAAAAACAGGGCATGCCATTATGTATATTCAACGATCTCTTTTAGGAGACAGTTAATCTGCAGATTGACACTTGGGTTGTGTTCAGCACCTGACATATTTCATTTGAAAATCCACCATTGTTCATTACAGGGCACTTTTTGAGCTCTTGGGAAAACATTGTAAGAGAGTGACCAGAGGTTGCAAAGAGTTTTGGAAAGAACCCGAGCTACTGTGTTAAAACTAAATGAAAATTCTGTGCAATGGAAATAACATATCTGAAAGATGAGCTTAATATAGAAATGTAAACAGATGGACCTCACTAAGGATGAAGCCATAATGAGTGTATAGCTTCAGACAAAGAAGAGATTAAAAAATTCCTTGGAATGGTAACTATGTAGAAAAACCTGTACCCTAACTAGCCATCTGAACCAGGACCCAGAGAACATTATAGTGCAAAAATGTCTGGATGACATGGTGTAAACCTTAGTGAATAATTGGGAAAAGTGAAACAGTTAATTTAAGACCAGAAGTGGCAGAAGCTGCCTAATAGTGAGGGAGCTTCCAGTGTCCAAACTGTGGCCCCACCCCTGCACTGTGCCTTTCCTCAAGACCCTGTTCCCACACTGCCTCTTCCCTCGCAAGATCCCTCAGATATCCCTTGTTGGTCATTTTATGGTCAATTAAAAGGCCCTCCCTGTTCCAGTACCCCTGATTAAGAGATCACTGTCCTGAGGTATTGTTACAGTAAGCACAAAAATAGGTTGTCTACAGATGATTCCAAGGAGGTTACAATGGAATCCTCTTACAGAAATATGGTCAAGGTGGAGACCTCTGGCTAGTATGTCATGGAGGCTCACCAAATCAAAATATAAAAGTGATATAAATGAGGCTTTCATCTTAAGTCAAAGATGTAAAAGCCTTTCATATCATTATTTATGAAAAACTAATGTTAGCTGAAACTGACTATAAATTACCATTGTCATTGCCAAAAGAGGCATGACAACAGATCTGCAAATTGAACACAAACCTTTAGGAGATTTGGTGGCTGCAGAGACAATCTTTAGAGCATTTGAGGAAAACTGCAGTGAAGCAAAACATAGAGCTATCTATTGGCTCTGTCAGTCTGATTTTTTTAAAACATTTTGGGTCTCAAGAAAATGTGGATTGTGATTGCCAGAGCTACTGTTGAGGGTGAGAACCTGTAGAAAGCAATCAAGGCTATTGGCTGGGACAACATACTCCCAGTTTCTGTCATCAGTGGCTCTCTCAGTACTATGTAAAATTTGATTAAAGGCATTGGAATTATAAGTCCTCTGTTGTATCATTTTAAACATATTTTTTCTGTAACATTATGGTCATCTAATTCATGGTCATTATGGTCAAGGATTGGAAAATCTAAAAACTGGCCTCAGATAAATAGTGACAATAAAGAATCATTAGGGCATGATGCACGTGCCAAAAATAGAGGCTTAAGTTAAGCAAAGGAGCCCATGTTGCTGACACACAAAAAATCGACACCCGTACTTCCATGTAGCAAAGTCAGCATACAAATATTTGTGGCATGGTAGACACAAACTTCTCACTTGCCTGCAACACTTTCTGGAAGATGATATAGCTAAGCAAATGCTAGTGCATAGTAAGTCGGTCTTTTCTAGATAAGGCAAATCTAGCACAGTAATGTTTGACAATAGGCCACAGTTTCAGTAGTTTGCTGTGAAGGACAAGTTTAGACATGTAAGCGCTAGTCTGTATTAACCCCATTGGCCCCCATCCCACATGTTACTGAAAGACGCTGTGAGACTACTAAGTCTGTGGAGTCACTCTGATCAGTATTTAGCATGGCTAAATTATAGAATGGCGCTAGTGAAGCATAGGTTGTCAGCTGCTGCTGATGTATTCCACCATATACACCAAATCTAGCACTCCTCAAAACTCATGTCAGTTACCTAGGGGTAAGGGGCAATTGCAGATATATTAAATTGGACAAGATTCAAAATAAAATGTGTCTTGCAAGAGCCTTAATTACTGTGTAACTGCTGAACACTACAAATGTAAGCTGGATGCCTATCTAGTCATTGTGCTTTAGACACCCTACCACTTAATAATTATAACATTAGGGTTAAATGGTTTATAATTTCCAAAAATCCTTCTTTCGAGACTAGCAATTTAGATTTCTAATCCTAGGTTTGGTGTTTTAACTGATGCACTGACAAAGAGTTCTGAAAGCAGCACTGAAATCTAAAGGTATGTCTACACTTACAAGGTCAAAGGGACAATCTCCCCATGTTTGATTTCTCACGTCTAGTTAAGATGCAAAAAATCAGTCTCTCTGGGGTCCACAGTTGACACCTTGTACTCCTGCTCTTGTGAGGAGTAAGGGTGGTCAACAGGAAAAATGGTCCCATTCACCTCCCTCAGTGAGGACAGGCCTTACAGTCAACTGCAGATATGTTGATTCCAGCTATATAGTTGCCGTAGCTAGAATTGTGTATCTGCAGTCAACAGTAAAGTCCAGTGTAGACTGAGCCTGAGCTATTTGATTTCCCAAGGACTGTTTCTTTCAACATAATTCCCTTTACTAGATACAGAATCATGTAGATGCATATTTTGGTGCTGGAAAATGCAAGAAAACGATTTAGAGGGTAATTATATGGACAGTTGTTTAGCAGTAGTGGCTTCTGATGTGTAGATATTGATCAGTGTCAAAATACTTCCATTTACCTTTTGCTTCATCCTATGGGGTGAGTCTAAATCCACATTAGCTGCGTCTACACGTGCACGCTACTTCGAAGTAGCGGCACCAACTTCGAAATAGCGCCCGTCGCGTCTACATGCGTCGGGCGCTATTTCGAAGTTAACTTCGACGTTAGGCGGCGAGACGTCGAAGTCGCTAACCTCATGAGGAGATAGGAATAGCGCCCTACTTCGACGTTCAACGTCGAAGTAGGGACCGTGTAGACGATCCGCGTCCCGCAACGTCGAAATTGCTGGGTCCTCCATGGCGGCCATCAGCTGGGGGGTTGAGAGATGCTCTCTCTCCAGCCCCTGCGGGGCTCTATGGTCACCGTGGGCAGCAGCCCTTAGCCCAGGGCTTCTGGCTGCTTCTGCGGCAGCTGGGGATCTATGCTGCAGGCACAGGGTCTGCAACCAGTTGTCAGCTCTGTGTATCTTGTGTTGTTTAGTGCAAGTGTGTCTGGGAGGGGCCCTTTAAGGGAGCGGCTTGCTGTTGAGTCCGCCCTGTGACCCTGTCTGCAGCTGTGCCTGGCATCCCTATTTCGATGTCTGCTACTTTGATGTGTAGACGTTCCCTCGCTGCGCCTATTTCGATGTTGGGCTGAGCAACGTCGAAGTTGAACATCGACGTTGCTGGCCCTGGAGGACGTGTAGACGTTATTCATCGAAATAGACTATTTCGATGTCGCAACATCGAAATAAGCTATTTCGATGTTGGCTGCACGTGTAGACGTAGCCATTCTGTGCAAGCATGCAGAGTATCTCATGCATCACTTGCACAAATTCCCAGGGCTTACCCATGCTTAGAAAACAGTTTGTTCTGAGGTAAAAAAGTGCATGCCCTTGCTCTGGGAGTACTGTTCCATATTCTCTAGATGCTCCATTGTCTGTGTAGCAGGTCAGACCGTGCAGAAAAGTTGCTTCAGACTCTGAGATGGAGTTATGTGCCATGTAAACTGAGGCACCTGCAGGGGAAAGGTGTTTTGGGGAAACCAAAAACACTATGTACACCACAATGAATCCCATGATGCATTCTCCCTCTCATTCTCCCTCTCATTGTCAAATGTGTGCATGATAAAGGACATTATGCACCCATGTCTATTGTTTTAAAAGACACAGTGTATATGCACTTCCATGCCAGTCTGGAGAGTAATCTGAATATCTTTCACATACTGTTGACACATTAAGTCATTGTCAGGAAGGGGCTGAATATTCATGAAAAAAAAAAGCCCACTTCTAGTATTGGCTGCTTTGCAATAATGAAAGCAGAAGAAATATTGCATTAAAAGAAGTGCATCTACTGACAGTCCAATGAGGAATTTTCAGCAAAGGACTGATAGTTTCTCTGTCCCCCAACCCAATGTACACCTCGACTTTACATTAAGGACAGAGGAAGTGGGAGCAGGAAAGTTTTAGTGTTAAGTGAGTCAGTTGTCTGTTAAAGGGAGGACATACATCATCACTCTTTTCCTTCCTCTACATATATATCATATGAAACACTTTGATCATGATTATACTTGCTTTTAAAAGTACACATGAATGATCTCCCACTCTTTTCAGACTGTCTTCATGATTGATGTTACTGATTCAGATAACCACTAACAAGAACATCCTCACTCGAGTCATCCTCGGCAGACTCCAGAAGATTGCTGAGAGGGTGTATCCCGAATCACAGTGAGGATTCCATGCAGAGAGATCTACCGTTGACATGGTCTTCTCTCTGAGGCAGCTGCAGGAGAAATGCAGGGAGCAGAGGAAGCCACTCTATATTGCCTTCATCGACCTGACCAAGGCCTTCGACTTAGTCATCAGGGATGGACTGTTCAAACTTCTCCACAAGATAGGCTGTCCACCACGAATACTCAAGATGATCCAGTCTTTCCACAAAGACATGAGGGGAACCATCCAATATGACGGCACATTATCGGATGTTTTCAGCATCAGGAGCTGCGTCAAACAAGGATGCGTCCTTGCTTCGACATTGTTTGGGATCTTCTTCGTGCTCCTCCTGAAGCAAGCCTTTGGATCTTCAACAGAGGACATCTTTTTGCACACAAGATCTGATGGGAAACTTGATTTAATCTTGAAATTTAATCTTGAATTTAATCTTGAAAGGCTGAAAGCTAAATCTAAGGTGCTGGAAGTCCTCATCAGAGATATGCTGTTCGCAGATGATGCTGCTGTAGTGTCACACACAGAAGACCAACTTCAGAAACTGCTGGATAGGTTCTCCAAAGCATGCAAGGACTTTGGGCTTTCCATCAGCCTAAAGAAGACATATGTACTTGCTCAGGACTATGCTGAATCTCCATCAATCAGCACTGACAACCATACGTTAGAGGTCATCCACGAGTTCGTTTACCTCGGGTCCACCATCACTGACACCCTGTCATTGGAGTCTGAGCTAAATAAGAGGATCAGAAAAGCAGCCACAACTCTGTCCAGACTCAGCGAGAGAGTGTGGAATAACATCAAGTTGTACACCCACACCAAAATGCAAGTCTACAGAGCCTGCATCCTCAGCACTCTCCTTTACAGCAGCAAGTCTTGAACCCTGTACACTGGCCAGGAAAAGAGGCTGAACATCTTCCACTTGTGCTGCCTCAGGTGCATCCTTGGAATATCATGGAAGGACAAAGTGTCCAACACCACCGTCCTTCTGCAAGCTGGAATCCCAACCATGCACACCCTCCTCAGGCAGCGTCAGCTCCACTGGCTTGGCCACCTCCACAGGATGCATGATGGAAGGATCCCAAAAGACTTCCTGTATGGTGAGCTAGCCTCTGGCAAAAGGCCTCCCGGATGCCCCCAGTTGTTCTATAAAGATGTTTGCAAGAAGGACCTCAGGGAGGTAGACATCGACACGGACAGTTGGGAGGAGCTGGCAGAGGATCACAGCAGATGGAGGCAGGAATTACACAAGGGCCTTCAGAAGGGTGAGATGAGGATCAGACAGCTAGCAGAGGAGAAGCGAGGCCACAGAAAGAACAGTAAGGACCTGCCAGACACCCATTACACATGCAACAGATGCAGCAAGGACTGTCACTCTCATGTGGGCCTTCACAGTCACAGTCGATGCTGCAAATGGTGATCCCAAATGGAACTACGAAGGGCACGATCCATAGTCCATGTAGACTGAAGGATGCTACTACTACTACTACTACATAATTTTAATAAGTCAGGTAATTTACCTGGTAAAGAGGATTAAAGTCTAAGGTAGTTAGTTATACCCATAATGAATTATTTCTTATACACTTCGTGAAGGTCCACTATCAAGAATAGAGAGTTTAATATTGTTGAAGTCCTCCTAGAAGGTAAAACTTGAAGAAACATAAAACATTGACTATTAGGAACACATGAAAAGTAATTAATTCATACCATAACTTTCAGACTTCAAATAAATTTTGAACTGTTCTAATTTTACCTTTAGATTATGTAATTTTCTGTATGTACTTTGGCATTGCAATGTTATTGGGCAAAAAATGGTATACATAGGTATGTGATGGGATGAACTTTTTAATGAATTGAGTTAAAATTTAATTGAAACTGGTTTGTGAATGTGCCTTTGTGATAGTTGTAAGACCATTAAATGGCTACATCTGAAATAAATCCTAATGAGGTTACTTTCGAGTTGTGCACTGTGTGAGTAGAAGGGCTTGTTTGCTGAGTACTACTGTGAGGGAAGAAAGAACAGACTGAAGCAGAGGTGAGAAACCAAGAAAGCCAGTGAGCACAGTGTGACCCTGGAGAAAACTTGAGAGCATGCTTTAGAATTTGCTGCCTAAGAAGCTTGTGGCTGTGGCCCAAGAAACTGCTCCCATTTGTTCTGGGTTTCTGCTACATTCAGAGAAGCAGGAATTACCTATTCCTTGTAAATAAACAAGCTTCTGTCAAAGGACATACCAGATCAGAATACTCCTGAAGACTTGCACTTTCACTAGCTGCTCATATCACAAAAGGGCAACAGTACAGTAAGTACACACAGTTGCATCGGCTTAAGGAAAAAAAAACTGTTCAACTTTTGTGTGAGATTCCCCCCCACCCCCCACCAAGATAAACTCAGCTTTGTCCAACATTTTCAAACATGGCAACTGATTTTGTGAGTTCATCTCAAGGCTCCTTACTTGGGAGCAAGCTATAGAGGGAGGGTACTCCATGGTTTTTGAAAATCAAATGCCTTTAAAGACTCAAATTGGATGGACCACAAAGGAGGCACCTCATTGCATTTAGAACTCAAAAAAACACTGAATGTTTTCACAAATGTAATTACAGTGAATCCCACAGCGATGACGCGGACCACCGGGGTACAGACTCTGAGCTAAATTCTATATTCAGTGAACAGCTGGAGTACAGCTACCAGAATGACAGGCCCATTCCGTGTTGCTAAGCACACGCTTGGCTGAGTTGTGTTCCAGTGCAAGTTTTTCACTGGGCAGAACAAGGCTATCTACCAGAATAACAAATGCTGTCTCAATACCGTGCCCTGGCCTGAAGCCTGAGTGAGCAGGAGGATGTGGCAACTGACCAGTGATGATACACGTTTTTCTGTCTGTGGTTAACTTTGTGGTTAGCTTGCTTCAAAAATGGAGAATATACAGGGAGTGTCAGTTTATGCCAGTAAGTGGTGGATTTTTAGTGTTATTCGGATTGTACTTTCAGATGTGTGTGACAGGTTCATGAAGAAAGTAGGTCTGACAATATGTGTTAATTGGTCCCCAGACATCCTCTGCTCTTCTTTCCTTCTGCCCTTTTTTGGTGACAATTCACAAGCAGTGGACACAATTACTGTCAATGCTTCCATGAACTCTTGTGAGATTGAAACTGGGGCTGTAAGATTAAAACCAGTACCTAATTATAAGCGATCTCTGGGTGACTGTGCGGAGATTATCCCACATCTCCCTACCATGCAGTTCTTATACTTCTCTGTAAAGTTCTTGTTCCGGCCACTGTCAAAGACAGGAGGCTGGACTAACTGCACACTGGGTTTGATCTAACATGGCAATTCCTAAATTGCTATGATTGCACTGATTTAATGAAAGTAAGCCATGGTATTTTGGAGCCTTAGGTTGGTTCTATTTGGTGGTATGTAGGGCTGTATGAGCTGTAGGTGATCATTGTGGGGAATTATGATGATGATTCCTCACAGTGTAAATTAAATGTCTGAAGGAGATTAGAAACCGAAATTAAATGCAGGTGTGATAATGTAACAAATATCCTATCTGTCACTTGATTCAAGAACGATTGTCATCTGCTGACATGACCGTTTGGAGTGTTCATGTGTGCAGTTTGTGAGATGAGTCATTCTGTGTGTGTGTGTATCTGAAATGTATCAGGAAAAGCTGGTATTCCATTATCATGTGATTTCAAGTGATGAGATCCAGTATGATGTACTATTTTTTTAAAATCAGCTTTCTCAGACTCACCACTCGAGCTGAGTGCAGCTGGCAGAATGGTGTAATCACATAGCAGGGCTATTTTGTGCAGAAGAAACCACTCTCCTCCACTTAAAAAAATCATCAGCATTTTGGCCTATATAATAGACATTTGAAAATGTCATGGTGATGTTTTTTTTCTCCTATAGTTGAATACTGTATATCACAAGATTTAGTGGACCTTAACCAAGTTGTTTAAAATGCCTTGGTGCTACAGTGTAACATGCTTTTACTCTGATGTAAGTGCTGATTTCAGTGGAGTGACTCCTCGTTTGTACAATTGTTAGAGAGAAGAAGCAGGCCTGTAGAGACTTATAGCCTTTCCCTACTGTTCTTTATTTTTAAAATACAGCTTTTGCAGTCATAAGGAAAAGTAAGTTTAGGAGAGACATTAAACAGATGTCATGATAAAGACTTGGCAAAATCTAAGCTACTACTTAAAATTATTCATATTAAGAGCTCTTCTTCAAAACCCAAGTATTTTGATGATTTATGATTGTTATGATGATTGTCTTGAATACTAATTTACCAGGTCTTAATATGTGGTGATGTTCTGAAAAATTAAAAAGGGGAAAAATTTAAAAATTGGTATTTAAAGTTCAGTGAAATAATGTGAGATTAATGATGAGCCAAATGCCTGTTTTATTAATTTCATTTTTTCATTTAGATCTAAATTAACAGTTTCTACCAACTGCTCACAGATGATTTTATAGTGATATTCACAATATTTTTAAAATGTGTGTGTGCTCAAAAAATAGAGTATCCAGGTTAACAATTAGTAATCTGACAGAACATTCCCTACTTAAACAAAATCATTTTGAGGAAACAAAGACCAAAGTGCATTTGTTAAAACTGGAAGCAATCCAAAATTGGAAGTGAACCTCTTACAGTACAATACATGCTGGAAATAGAACCTGACAATAATTAGTAAATGCTTTTAAGTAATTTCAAATTATTGTGCTACATTGGTGCTAGAACAGCATCTGTACCTGATAATTCTGGAACCAGAACATTCTCAGAAATGTGGGTGTTGATAAATAAGATCATTCTCACAACCACAAAATAGAATAATAATTTATTACATTAATTTTCCATATATGTCTTACTTCCCCAGTGTATATGTCATATTTCCAAACAAATATTTTATTTTAAAAGGGGAAATAGATGTGTGTGTCTGTGTGTGTGTGTCCGTGTGTGTGTGTGTGTGTGTCTAGTGGCTGCTTTTCTTTTTGTAGCTACTACACCACATCTACATGAGTGGCTTTTCCCAGCAAAACTGAGCTTTTTTTGGAAAAACCCATGGAGTGTCTACATGCAAAAATGTGTTTTGTTGACATTTGTCGACAAAACTCAGCACGTTCTCTGGGAACATTACACCTCTCTCCATTCAGGTATAATGCCTTTGTCGACTGTGTTCTGCCAACAAAACAGCTCTATTGATGCTCCGGGGCCCTTTTGTCAACAGACAGGGACTCCAGTTCACCAGGCAGCCCTGTTTGCAGTGCTTCTGGTCAGTCATTCTGTGGACAGGGGCCGAGCACTCTGGCTGCTCTCTGTTGACAGAGTAGATAGCTTTTGCAAGGTGTTTTTGTTTGTAGATGCAATCTGTCAACAGAGGTTCTTCTAGGAAATCTCTTCCAACAATGACATCTGTCAACAGTGACTTCCTGTATAGGTGTGGCCATACTGTAAAGCAGATTGTTCTGTGTCTCAGTGGCAGGAAAGAGTTTTTTCTCAGAAGAATTGGGCAAAATCCTAATTTTAGGCTGTGTGCTTTAATTTGTGCTTCATTTTCCATCATCAGACCCTACTTTTGGTTATCTATAACTTTGTCATACTTCAACAGTTTGGGCTGAAATTTTCCATAATGGGTAGATTCCTCAGGCTGAGTTTCAATTCTAAAATTTCAGCAAAAGTGATTTAGCCAGCTCTTAGAATAAGATTAGGAGAAAATACATTATTTTGACTGTTTCTAATATTTTTTAGTTTATTTTAGTTTATTTCAAAAACTTACAGGCATTCTCTTGAGAAGTTCTGGCATCTCTGCGCTGGCCAGGACTTAAAATTTGTCAGACACATGGTCCTTCCAAAGAAGTGCTTTTTGCCATTCCTGTGAAAATTAAATCAAACATGGCCAAGTCATGAGCCTATGTAAAATCTAAGTTTCATATGCTTAGTAAAGACTTGCCAGACTCTGGCATCTAAATTTGTTGATGGTTTCATCTTCACTGAGGATACTCGATTTCCTCAGAGCACCTAAGGGTCAGCTAGAATGTATGTGTGTCATTCCCATACAGCAACTGTGCACACTCCATCCTGGATCTACCAGGACAGAAGAGGATTTCCCCTGCAAACGTTGCTCCTGATTTCCAGGAACCTCAGTGGGACAAGATATGAGAATACAGACGCTCCAGTACTGTTAGTACTCCCCACCTGGAACACAGATTTCACTAAGGGGAAGTAGCCTGACAGTGATGTAGAGGAGTAAGGAGTCAAAGATTGTGATGGGATGGGGATGAGGTGATAGGGCATGGAGGACTGAAATGAGGACAAAGCAGAAAGTATAGGTGATGAGGTAAAGTGATGAAGGGGAGAAGGAAGGTTAACTGGGGCTCAGGTGCAAGAGGAGGCATCACAAGAAAGTGATTATGATGAGGATTTGGCCAAGGACAGAAGAGCCCACTTCCCTTATAATCTGAAATGGAATTCCAGAATACTGAATTCTAACACTCAGGCCATAGCCACATTAGCCCCTCCTTTTGGAAAGGCTATGGTAATGTGGCACTTGGGAATATACTAATGAGGTGCATTCATGAATATGTAGTGCCTCATTAGCATGATGATGGCCGCATGTGCTTCAAAACTACCCGTTTCAAAATGAAGGCCGCCCGTGGAGCTGACGGCTTTTCATAATGGCTCCCTGATTTCAAAAGCCCCTTCTCCCCATCTTGTTTTGGGAAGTAGGGGCTTTCGAAAGCAGGTGTGTCATTTCAAAAGGCCTCCAGCTATATGGGCAGCACGTGTTTCAAAACCAGCAGTTTCAAAGTGCACGCAACTGCCCCTATGCTAACGAAGCACTGCATATTCATAGTAATGCCTCGTTAGCATGTTCAACGTCGAAGTAGGGACCATGTAGTCATTGCGCGTCCCGCAACGTCGAAATTGCGGGGTCCTCCATGGCGGCCATCAGCTGAGGGGTTGAGAGACGCTCTCTGCAGACCCTCAGCTCAATGGTGGCCGCGTGGAGCGGTCCCTTAAAGGTCCCCTCACCCTCCCTTCCTGTGCAGGAAGCTGAGGGAACGTGCAGGCAGCAGCCCAGACACGCGGCCAGCTTGCACGTCCCTCAGCAGCCACAGGACCATCAATGGCCACCCGGCAGCCCCCCCCAGCACCCCCAGGGGCCCCCCCCCCAAGGGGAGCCAGGGCACCTAGCCCAGCCAGGCAGGCAGCCAGGCTGGCAAGCGGCAGCGGGGCCCCTCCTGGACAGAGGCCGAGCTGTGGGACCTGCTGGGGCTCTGGAGCGAGGAGGAGGTGCTCCAGGTAACGGGAAGCAAGAGGCGGAACGCAGATGCGTTCGCTCGGCTGGCCGACGGCCTGGCTGCCCGGGGTCACCCTGCCCGCACTCCTGGTCACGTCAGGAGTAAGTTGAAGGAGCTGCGGCAGGGTTACGCCCGGGCCCGGGATGCGGCCAGCCGATCTGGGGCCGCTTCCGTCACTTGCCCCTTTTACAGGGAGCTCAGGGACATCCTGGGCCCCCAGCACACCTCCTCCCCTCCGGCCACCCTTGATACTTTGGCCGACGAGCCCCAGCAGGCCCTTCAGCTGGACTCCACCCCGGAGGTAAGCCCCGCACCCCGGGGGCCCCCCCTGGAGCCCACCCCCGGGCCATCGCGGCAGGAGGAGGAGGAGGGGGGCTCCTCCTCCGCAGAATCTGGGCTGCAGATCCTCCTCCTGCCATCCCTGAGCAGCAGCCGGGCCTCCGCCCCCCGGGGATCTCCGGACCGTGGGAGTGGACTGACAGGTATGTGCCCCCCTCTGGTGTACACCCCTGGGCTTGAGGGGCGGGGGGTAATAGATATGTGTCCAGGGCCCCCCACATGCTCACATGGCCATGGCCCCAAGGACAGCAGGGCCATGTCCCTCACAGCAGTGCATCAGTCCCTGCCCCCCCGCCACCCCGCACGATAGTGCCATGCCCCATCCCCGGGGCAGGGGGGAGCGGAACCTCGAGGGGCCCCCGGGAGGAGGGGGTGGGACACCCCACAGCAGCAGCAGCATGTGATGGAGTGGGGGGAGTGCAAAAGGGAGACTCAGGCTAGATACGAGCAACAAGAGCCGAATAGCTCCCAGAGGCAAAGGATGATCGTGGGGCTACAGCTGGCAGGTGACACCTCTGCCCTGAACAAACAGGAGGGAGGAGCCGAGCTGGCTTTGAATTGGGGGGGGAGGGCGGGGACCACAGGTAGAGGCTAGGGGAAGGGAGAGCTGGAAGGCAGCCAGCCTGAGGAGGGGGAAAGGTGCATCCCAGAGGGGCACCCCTTGGGGTCTTCTCCCCAGGACAGGTTGGAAGGACTTTGTCTTCTGACAGCTGGTGCTGTCACTCCTGGGAGAAACTGGGCATCTGTGGCCTAAGAAACCTCTCCTGTCAGACCGTGCGGAGTGAAGTGAGAGACGCTCCCACCAGGGGACAGGGTGCAGTGCAGGGGGACCCCTGAATCCCATCCATCACAGCAGCATCTCCCAGGCACGGGGATGGGGAACCTGTAGCACAGGGCGGGGGGACAAAGGCCACTGCTCGGGGCCCACACAACGCCTGTCTCCATTCTTCTTCCCCTCCTGTGTCCCGCAGCTGCACCATCGGAAGGACCGGAAGAGAGCGCCGGCGAGGCATCAGTGGTCCCAGAGACCCCTCCGGGACCATCGCTCCAGGCAAGCCCCTCAGTGGAGGACCGACCGGCCCCACGGCGGGCTAGACGGCGGACCCCGCGCCACCACCAGCCGACGGCGACAGACCCCCAGCTGCTGGCCATCCACCGTCGGCAGCTGGAGGTCGCGGAGCAGCACCTACAGGTGGAGCAACGCCACCTGCACCTGCAGGCACGGGCGCTGGCCTGGTGCCAAGAGGCATGGGGGGCCTACATGGAGACTTTCAACCGCCTGGTGGACTACCTGGCCCCCCATGCCACGCCGGCCACGGCAGCGCCCGCCCTGCCTGCTCCACCCGCCGCACCACCAGCTGCTCCGCACATCGCCGTCCCGTCCGCCGTCGCCCCGCCACCCACCACCGAGGGCCGGAGCGCCGAGGGACCCCTGGAGCCAGCTGAGACTCGCCAGGCATATCTTCCGGTCCTCCCCGCCCCCAGCCAGCCCCGGACAGGGTTGCGGCTGCAGCGGGGCTCCCGGCCGCCCACGCCCAGTGCCGGACTTTAGGGGCGAGGGGCCCGGGACGTGGCCTCCCCCTTGTATATAGTTGTGACTTATTAATTTGTGCCCCCGTTTGCCCCGTCTCCCCCATGTAAATAGTTCTCCCCTTTATCATCCCTGGTTTTCTTTTTATTAGTTAACAAACTTTTTTATTACTATTGTTTTATTTGTACACATTACTTTTGTTCCACACATGTTGTATATAGTTTGTTCTTGTTTTATTTATAGTTAAAAAAAAAAGTTCTAAAAGAAAAAGCAGTTTAAGTTCAGCCACAAGTGCGTGCTGTCATTTGTCCAGGAAAAGTGGGAGGGGGGTGCGGTTGGGTGCTCCATGGTGTGGGCGTTGGGGCAGGGAGTGTTGTGGAGGAAGGGGTGAGCAGTGGGGGGCCTGGCAGAGTTCACCCCGCGGCCTCATCATCGAAGTGTAGACGTAGCCAATGACTGCAAGAGCTGCTCCTGAGGTAATGGAGATATGCACAATCCCTTATGCAGGGGTGCACGTAAAATGTATAATCTAAACGTTTATTGGATTGATTTAGTGATTTCTTTTCCTGTCTCCTTTTTGGTACGGAGGGATGTATTGGTGTCCCAAACTCTTTGAAATCACCAGCATTGTACTGAAAGGCTTTCTATAGTCAGCTGTAAGTCACTGTTTCCTCTGTTACCAGGACCTCCCATGACAACTGTATTTCACTGAAAATATGAATGTCAACCAATATGAGAGGAACTGTCACAAGAATTAGAGCTGAGCTACAGATCTCAATCCTGCAAGAGTTTAGAATGATCACTGAACAAACCAGCTTCTGAATTAATTTCAAAACTTGCACTTTAACTTGACTTTCTCTTAGTAAGTCCTGGGTGCCCACAATGTAAAAAAATAATAAACCAGTCGAAGTTATTCTTTATACCAACTGGAAAGAAACTACACAAGATGTTGTCCGTGTTTTTCGAATTTGATAGGTGCTTAAAAACTGTTCTGATTTTGGTGAGCCAACTATGTACGTAGATAGATTTGATGGTATACCCCAATCATGCTCTATTAAGCAATTTAGTGCCAGGGCTTCAGAAAAAAAAATCTGATGGAACATGTTTCTATTTGGAAAATCATAATTTGTCCAAATTGAAGTGTTCTGTAGCAGTGGTTCCCAGCTTGGGGTCTCAGTATCTCTGGGAATCCACGAGGGTCTTGAAGGGAGGTCCATGAAAAAAAAGATAAATAAAAAAGATAATAGGAAATAAGTTTTAAAGTTACAATCAATTATTTTTAATGTAAATATCTTCCAAAAACATTATTAATTGCTGTCTGAAAATCTATGTTATGGTTTCCTTTTTCATGTAATAAAGTGTAGCTAGTAGCTAGAATATGACTTTGGTGGCATCTGTGAATGGCTTGAGGAGGTGGTTGGGGGTCTGCACTCGTGAAAATGTTGGGAACCACTGTTCTATAAGAATGTGTCCATTTTCAAAAAAAATTCGAAAAAATAAAACTATGAAATTGTTGGAATTAAACTTCCAAATTTTGTTTTGAAGTGACTTTTAAAATTTTATAGATTCATAGGACTGGAAGGAACCTAAGAATGTCATCCAGTCCACAGCCTGCACTTATGGCAGCATGACACTCCAGTTATTATATTATGTCAACATTGAAATGAATGGTGTTTTGATCCTAAATGCAATCTTTTTGAAAACGTTTATTTGAACATTAGAAATATGAACTTTTATTTTCATTCTGATTTTGAATTAAAACAGATTTCTAATGTGCAGAATTTACTTGTGCATCAGCTAGACAGGATGTGCCAAAAGGACCTCAACAATATGCGCAGTCACAGTCTTAACGTTAGTGGAAGTGTAGGAGGAGAGGAATGCATATGCACACATGTGAACCTGATGAAACAAAATAATAATGACCTACTGTTTTACGGTAAACTTTCAGGTCAGAAATAACTGTAGTGAGTGGAATAGATTACTGCTAAAATCAATGTACCATGTTGTTCATGCCTAATATAAAGTGTAGTGCATAGAAAATCTGTGCCTTCAGATATGAAAATTAATGTTCCCTGGTTGTGCACTATACTTTTATGCATTTCCTCTGGAGATTTGTTCAGGTTTATATATATTTTTAATAAGGGCTTTCAAACAAATAAAGTAGAGATTGCACCATTTTTACTTATCTATTGGGGATATTCTTCAAACTAAACGGATGCATTTTCTTTATGTAATTTGTGGACATTCTTTATAAAGTCTTTTGATTGTTTTCATTGTCCCTCAGTAGGATGCCCCTTATGACACATTTTTTCAAGTTCTTCAGTTGCATCCCCTTTTAAAATGCCAGGCCCACCTCTCCATCTCTTTGTGGGATGGAACACTGAAATCCAACATCTCCCCAATGCTTTATTTGTTACGTTCATTTGGTTGCAAACTCTGATACCTATTAGGCCCAACTGGCATGGCACCTACCAAAGATTCTCTTGAGGACCATAGATATTTAAATCACAAAAGAGCCCTGTATTCATACTGTGCACCCACATTTGGTGTTCCCCTTGAGCCCTTAGGAACATGTGACAACTTTTGTGTTCTCCATTCTCTTTGGAGGACAAGTTGTAGCCTGCTTGCTGCACATCATACCTCCCTCAAAACAAAAAGCAGTCAAGTAGCACTTTAAAGACTAGAAAAATAATTTATTAGGTAAGGTTTTGTGGGACAGACCCACTTCTTCAGACCACCTTACAAATTATTTTGCTAGTCTTTAAAGTGCTACTTGACTGCTTTTTGATTTGATAGTATATAGACTAGCACGGCTCCCTCTCTGTTACTATCATACCTCCCTGTGAACCTGCAGTTGCTAACAACTTTCCCACTCCCTTTCTGTAGGAAGGATCATTTTCTTTTGATTGCCACATCATTAGCCTTGACAGAACAGCTGTGTTTCCAAGGTTCCAATAGAGAACTTTCCTCTTCACAGTTTTAATAGGACTAATACCTGGTGATTTTTTTTTTCCTCGTATAAGACAGCGTGTCACTTCTCCTATTTGGTTTCATACTTGGTTTTGAGCTAATAACTCCTCAGCAAATAGCTGATTGTGAACAAATAGACACATGCACAATATACATAACTTTTATGGGTTGGATTTGGCCCTGAGGCCCCCTGTGTCAACTTTGTGGTCCTGCCACGCCCCACCTCACAAGAAGCTAGTGGAAAGGTCCTCCAAACTGCTTAGAGTGGTTGTGTAGGAAGAAGCCTATTAGGGACCAGTGGGTCAATATAAGAAGAACTACAAGGCCAGAGCAAGGGCAGTTCCTTGTTAGAGCTGGGAGAGACCAAACAGTGCTCTGGTATGGCTGCTAGGATTCCACTGACACAAGGCCCTCAGTTAAGGTTGTGGAATGCACTGAACCCATGGGTACCTAGGGAACTATGGAAGCAAAACTATAATTTAAAGGGGCATTGAAGACAGTTACTATCTACAGAGCCCCCTGAGACCCCAATTAGAGGGCAAGGACTGGGTGCCCACCCCGCCATGTCCCATTAGTCACTGCGGGAAGACAATGAAGCACCCTGTGGGGGAATGAATTATAGTGACCCAGCTGGAGAGCTGGAGTCAGAAAGACCCTGAGAGGACAAAGTCATTACCTCCAGGGAAGGAGCCTTGGGACACTACTCTATTTTGGAATGAGGACAAAGTGAAAGGAAATCAATAAAGGGCACTGAGAGAGGCCCTGTGGGACCTGTACCCTGGAAAGGGTTTGCTTTGTTTTAACAGACTGTGACTCAGCTGGAGTCATCAAAGAGATACTGCGAACAGAAAGGAAGTGTATATGCTCGCTCTTAGCCAGAGGGCACTCTTAATAGATGAATGCACCCCATTACACTGGTAACAGAAATGGTGATTGTTCAGTTCAGCCTCTGCAAACTAGGGGACCCTGGAAGAGCTGATAAGAGCTTTAGAATAGCAGGCTGCTGGAGCTACAAAGGCTCAGAAAACTGTCTAGCAATAGTGGGAGGAAATCCTGTAGGAGTTTCCACAGCAGAAACCCAAGGATCACCAGCCTCAGGCTTGGCAGGGAGCTTGACAGCTACAATAATATCCACCAGGCTCAGATGCTGGAAAAGAAAATGAAATGGAAGACCCTATGTCATGTGTTTGAGTTAGTGGGTCTGAAAACACCAGGGCTATCCACTCAACTAGTGCTTTATTATAAGCCTTATAATCAGCGTAGACCATACATCCATACTATTCAGTTCATCCGTTACACAGATTTACAATGCCAGACAGGCAGTTGTAGCCTCTGTTTTCTGCATACATTCAGATGCCCACAATGTGTCTACTGATCTGAATGGTTCAACTCCTTTGAGTTGTTCATGTGATCAAGGTATGTGGGAGCACCTTGCTCATTCCCTCCCACTGATCACCCCACTTTTGCCTGCATATAGATCTACTTTGATATTTAAGGGTATGGTTAACTTCACATTGTATCTGTTAGTCTGTAAAGTGCCAAAGGACTTCTTGTTTTTGTGGATACAGACTAAGACAGCTACCCATCTGATACTTATTCCCTAAACCAAATTACACTACCATTACTATGCTGCCTTCATAAGTTGTTTACCCTTTTTGTGGCTAATGGTTTTATGTCTAGTGAATTTTTGAACTTATTTGATTGGAAATTTCCAGCATAGCCTATTGTTTTGCACTGTTTGTCGTCTCCCATGGCCTGACCACCTTAAGGCACAGTCACACTTCTGCACACCTACTTCAGGCCTTATCTCCATGCACATACTGCACCAGACTTTACCGAGGCCTAAGTTAGCTTAGTCACATGCTTATACTTTGATCAAGACAGGACTGTGCAGGCTCCCTGACAGCCTATTATGAAGCTACAGGTTCTGTGGATAATTGGGCTAACAAAATGGGTCTGCCATGACAAGAGGCCATGGCAAGGCCAGACCACTTGCCTTGAGTCCTATCAAGACCAGTTAAGGCTAAGCTGATCAAAACACTAGGCCACAAATGGTTGAGGCCTGGCTACACAGAATGCAGAACAGAGAACTGTAGGGATTCAGTTTGTTCCTGGGGTGGCCTTCAGGCCCTAATCTGTTTTCCATTGTGGGAAAATGGGCTGTATAAGAAGGTGCTATCCTGAGACAAGCTTAAACTGGGAGAGATAATACAGCTATTATAGGCACAGGCCGCTTATTAATTGGGAAACCTGGTCAAGACAAAAGAGCATGACTGAGACTCACACAGTAGAAATGAGAATGCAGTCATGGGACTTAAACAAACCTCTTATTAAAGACAAAACCCAACCTCTTCTGTTTAGAGGGAAGAGAACGTGGAGCATGTACCTCAGTGTTGCAAGGACTGAGGCTGGACCATGGCCCTGAAATGACTCCAGTGAAGAAGAGTTCAATGAGGGGCTGTGAAGAACAGTGGGGTTCCCTCATGGAGAGGTGTCAGATAGAGAAAAAACAGGTTCAAAGGGCTTGGTATTTCAGAGAATGACCAATGGCCCAGATGCTTGGCTGGGCACCAGGCACCCCTACAGCCAATTGAATGAGATGTGTGCTCTCTGGAATGAATCAAATAACAGATCTGAGACCCAGATCAGGAGGAATAGAACAGACATGTTTGCAGGTGTTAGAAAAAATGTCTGAAAAAATGGACCAAACCAAGCAAAAACACAGCCAGCTCTGAGAATGTGAAGCTGGCACTGGTGGAAAAACATACAGGGTAGATAAAGGAAAGCAAAATGCATCCACCTAGTAAGGAAATCACTGAGCCCACAAGAGATGAGGGGCAGGAACACTATGAAATATTTGAGCTGATTTAAGACCTGGAGGAATAGGCCTCCAGCCTGAAAGATAGACAGAAGGAGCCAGAGCATCTTCCTGTCCCAGAGACAGAATGTTCTGCCTGCTATAAGGACACGGGGGAATATACAGAAACAGGGGGACAGGAACTGGAAACAGAAACCCTCTCCTGGAACAAAATGGTGAAGGAAGACTAGTAACAGAAACTGGATGTAGAAAAAACTCAGCAGATTTTAGATGGACAGCTTGCCACCCTGAAAAGAGTTAAATGCTAAGACTCGAAAAGTTCCCTGTCCCCCTCCTCCCACACTGTTGTAGGTGTTCAGTACCAAAGCAATGAAGTAGGTGCAGATGGATGAAACACTTGGTCTGTCGACACAGGTAATAAAATAAAGGCAGGAGCTGGAACCTATCTGCTCTTCAGGGGCCAGGATTCTAGGAAAAGCAGTAAAATACGAGCCAGAGATGACCCGTTGCAGAGAATACAGTGAAGCAAGTATGCTTACTGTTGCAAAAGTTGCAAAATTCTAAATTGTCATCAAGTTCCAGCCATGGTCATTGTCCAGTTTGGCTAAGGTGAAAGAACTGGAGTTTTGTGATAAAGGCTACTACAGAAAATAGATGACTTAAACAAAGACATACAACTGCCTTTTGAAGCAGAGCAGAGAGCTCCCCAACCAGGGGTCTGAAACATCAGGATCTTGATGCGGCAGCACAGCAAGGCCACAACCAGACATCTGCTAAAAGAAGAGTGCTTCTCAGATGAAAGAAGAAGCTAAAAATCCATGGAGCACCAAGATTCCCAACGTTCTGTTGACAGTAAGTTGACAGAACACAACATTTTTGTCAACAGCTGTACGCCACTCCCCACAAGGAATAATACCTCTGGCGACAGAGATCTGTCCACAGAAAGCTGGTCTGGACATACAAGGGGGGCCTCTGTTGACAGACAGGATTTGTGGAACTACAGGTAACCATGTCTGCTGTGCTTCTGGTTGGCTGTGATCTGCTGATATCTTCCGACAAAACTTCTGTTGAGAAATCTCTTTAATCTAGATATATCCTGAAAGAGGTGAGTACAACTCGTTATAATAACCAGTAATAAAGATATTTTATGGTTCATTATCACTTTTTTTTTCATCGCTAATTGCTAAAACTTTTCTAGACATTGTGCTAGTGACCAACTATCCATTGTCAGGATACTTATTAGGACAGCGGGAAAAAAAAAGCAAGGTGACAAGTACACTGTTGGATCAGGGCAAATGTCTTATTAAAACTTGTGTAGCACCTTACTTTAAAAAAGAATAAGAAACAAGATTAAAACATCCTTATTTCTGAGATAATAATGTGTATCTTTCTATTGATTTCAGTAAGCTTTTGAATTGGACTCTCAATGTATTTAGGGATGTGGAATTGGAATAAGTCTTTTTCAGAATATGAACGTATGCTTACCTTATTTTCCAGCACAAATGTTATTTTTCCAATTCATTTTAAGAAAAAAGTGCACTTGGTTTTGGATCTATTATTGTTCTGGTAATCTGTTACCTAAAATAAACTACTCATAATTTCAATACAAAAGCACTTGATGTTAATTTTTCTTCAATATAACAACTCGATTTATCTGGACATAGTATTGACATCAAAGACTTGTATCTCTGTCTCTGCTTCAGGCCCAGCTTCTGTTGTTTCCTGTGATAAATGAACAATGTGTGGACAACTGGTGAACACAAAATGGGATAAAACTCTATACACATCACGTCCAATTTTTTTCCTGTTAAAATTCTGTCTGACGTCAGTTGAAGCCAGTCAGATTCCTATGCACCAGCTATTTGCTGGTGGTGGGAGCAAGTAAGTTTTATGTCCAAATTTGCATTACAATAAATTTGAAAGTAATTCAGAAGATTGACTTTTGGCAGGATTTTACTTTTGGAAACAGACGAATGGGAGCTATCTATCAAATGATGAAACTGAGAAAGCTTTTGCCAAGTACAGGATGTGCGTCACTGAAATGTGCATATTATAAAGCTCGCACAGATTGTTTTCTCAAATAAAAAAAACATTATCAGAACAGCCAATTTTAATATAAACACAAGATTTGTTTAAAAAATCAAAGTGTTTTAATCTATTTCTGAAAATGGATAGCACATTTTGTTCTGGTCTGGCAGAATTCTTTTCAGCACTATCTGAAGAAGTTACTAAGGTACTTCATTTCTTTTTGGCAGATGGGATCTGATCATTACATGTTCCCAGATATATGCAAAGAACATATACTTATTAAACCACAAGATCCAGAGACCCAACAAATCACAGCTGATCTACCATTATCTACATGTGAACAGCAAAATCATTTTGAGTGCATCATAAAACGTCTGAACAGCAAAAGCAGTAAAATGAAAAACAGAATCGTCTTAATAAAGGTTTGAGCCATCTGTCTTACTCTGGTAAAATTATTGGAAATATGAATAAAGAATGCAGGATCTGCTGCTAAATGACAGTTACATCTTCTTTTGCTTACTCAAGAAAGTAATTATTTGACTACCTAAACCTCACTTCTGCGACTAAAGAGAGCACGGGTGATCCTATATTTGTAATTTCTGTGACAAAATATTTGGCTTTCCAGCTATGCTGTGACCATTAAGTTACATATCAATAATTCATCTCAAGCAAATGGACAAATTCAGAACACATCATCACTAATTGGGGGAATGTGAAAAATGTATGAACTAGATTTTCCCAAGGAGGAACCGCTGGATCACATTTACCCCGGTTGTGACTACACAAAAATTAGGCCAAGTCTGAACTTGGTATATTTTCTTTCAGAGGCTATCTAAGTGAATGTAACAAGTTGTCAATATATAACTATTATAAGCCTTTACTTAATAAATCAAACTCCTCTGCCCACAAACCTGTAACAGACACTGTACATGTACTTCCTGATAAAATGGGAACAACATGTTAACAGAGAATTTGTGCAGCGGAAGTTGTTTTGAATCGCTTTTTGTATTTCATCTATTCTTCATACCTGGACAGTCATTGTCACTGATGCCTAAATAAGCAAGTCGCTTCCTCCACCCCACCTGCTTTTAGTGAGAGGGCCTTTATTGCTCTTGGGACCATGGCAATGTCTTTTCACATGCATTGTACTATACCAAGCACACTTTTGGCACCTAATAAATAGTTATGAATTGTAACAGTTCTGCTTACTGAGTAGGTTTCATTTTTAATCCTATTTTAGTAATGCCCAGAACGGGCCTCTTTTGAGACAGAGATTTTAATCATACACCGTGGGTATGTAGCATTTGCATACTTGGCTTAATCTAATTCTTGACTCCCCCCCCCACTTCTGGCCCTCTACTCTCTAATTTGCTCACCTTGATCATTATTTTCTGATTTGTCTACCTTTACTACTATTTTTGGTTCTCTGTGCCTTAAATATTGAGTCTGTTCTGGTATGGCTATGGTCTTAAGAATTGGTTCTGTCGCATGAAAGCTCGACTAATAAATTATTTTGGTAGTCTTTAAAGTGCTACTTGATTGCTTTTGTGTTTTGTGAGTATATAGTGTGTGTGTGCATGTGTGTGTGTATGTTTAGCAATGCACTTTATATTATACTTTCTTAAATTTAAGAAGTATCTGAGACAGGTAGAAGTCTTAGCCTTGAGGGTAACAGCAACTTTCTAATTAAGAAAACTGTAGCACAACTGCCCCTGGCTGAGCCAGACTGAGACTTTATCTCTCGCCTCTGCATCTACCAGTACGAGTTACCCCTTCCAAAAGGTAGTGGCTAGGGTAAAGTGGTGCCTCAGGCCCACCAGATTAATGGGGGACTCTGCTAAGTGCCTGAATCTGGTTGGAGCAACTGTGAAGAACTTATCCAACACAATTCCTTAGCTTCTTCCTTGTGATGGAGATGACATTGAAAAATATGTTGAAAAATTCATAGAGCAGTTGGAAAAATTGAGAGAAATACTTTCCAGGAGGGGAAATTTTATATGTAAGAAAACTGAAGTTTGTGCAAGATTTAATAAATAGTTGACTCCCTGGGGTTTGCATGCATATACATAAGGGCAGAATTTGACCCTGTGATTATACCGATGGTTTTATTAGTGGTTAACAAATAAAGATTGAAACTCTTATATGGTCTTTTGAGACAATCAAAGATCTCAGACTAGATTGCCAGGTTCACTAAGGCCATCGTGCATTGTATGTACGCAGCATAAAGTGGCTTTTGATGGATAGAAATGCCAGTCGATGAAAGCAGTCAAAGATGTTCGCTGGTGCATCTAGGGCCATCTACCTCACATCCCTCCTGTAAAGAGGGAGAGGGAGTATGGTAAAGAGATCATTCAGTACAGTAGAAACACACTTTACTGAGAGGACTGCCTGCTGTGATTGTGATGCTTTATTCAATTGTCCGCAAATGGATGTTCATGGGGGACATGTATTATACCTAACTGAAAGAGAAAGTAAGGGTGGAGTAGACATGGCTATAAACCAGAATAATGAGTTACCCAAACAACCTTTTGGTAACCGTTTTACAGTGGGCAGTTGTGACAGAAAGAATCCCAATAGTCACACACTTTAAGAATAGTACAAAATATGTCCTGTTAGGTACCATTTGAAAACTAATAATTTACTCAACAATTTTACCTTGATGGAATGTGTATATCTATATTATATTATATTATATTATATTATGTTATATTATCAGTTCATCCTGCATGACTATGATAGCCTATGTTCAAACACAGACAGCCTTCACTAGTCAAAACTTGTTAAACAGGTTTGTCTTAAAGACAAATACATTTCCTCAATTTACATTTAAGTAATAAACAGGGCACATAGGACAGCAAGAGGAGGCAGTGGCAGGAGATAAGGCACATCTGCTTTTCAGCATACAAATGGGAAAGAAAAGTATTTGAAGCCACCTGCCACACCAGACTCTGTTACCTTCTTTACTGCTTGAATAAACTTTGTTTTGATGGACAATCCCTAGAGAAGTCCACTTCAAAGGGTGACTGGACTATATAGCTGAAGAACAAAGTGCCCCAAGACATCTGCTAGAGAAGACATAGGCACCAGCCTGGGAACTTCTGGAGGGTTCCTCACCTATGAATTTGGTTACTAGTGTTTCTGAGAACATGTAAAAAATTAGTCTTAGTTCAAGGTAACTTTAAGTTCTAGCTACTAAAAAGAGTTCTCTCTCTCTCTCTCTCTCTGTCTTAGCTAATTCTGACTGTAATGGCATGCACCTGTACTAACTTAAAATATCTGTCTTTGTAATTAATATTTTAATTTGTACTAATGTTACACTTGCTAAGGTGAGCTGTTGGTAGTTCTAGTTAAAGTTACATACTGTTGGGCACTGAGCCCTCGAAGGGGCAACAGACCCATAATATATGAACCATTCAAGGGAGGGTTAGGTAGTACAAGACACACATATTGGGTGAAAAGTTGGGACTGGGAGTGTGTTGGGATCACCCTGTAAGTAGCAACCAAGGTTGCCAGAAGGCAGAGTATGGCTATGTATTCCTGATAGGCTGCTGGGGTCAAAGTTTCCAGAGCAGGACTGCAAATATCCACTGACACTCAAAGTATAAAGAGAACTCTGCTCCTATTTTATTAACAGTCCAGGTTAGGAGCTACAACAGCAACAACTCGTGAGGCACCCCAGGTTGCAGGACATCTGGTGACAACAAAACCCCACACTGGTCTGGATTGCACCTAGATTGTGTCAGGAGTGTACTATGAGTCCCTGGAAAAATGCAGTGATGTAAGTTAGAACTGTTGTATTGCCCTGTAGTTTTAACTGATAAAAAGGTGGGGTATATGGCTCCCTGCAGCTTTCAGCTTTCTGCTGCACATTAGCAGATTTTGAGCAGGATGGAGAATCTGCTTCATTTTATCCAGAGCTTAGTTAGGGATCATTGCACCAGGTTCCTGTTAGGATTTGCAAATATAATTTGTTTCCTTTAAGAAGTCTTTAAAAAAGTTTCCAATCTGAAATACACTTGATGATAACCTTTTCAGCTAAATTAGCGTGAGTTCATTCTGGTAATTTTTATATTGCTGGTAATGTGCTGTTTAGGCACCAGATAATGATGCTTTTCATAGATGTTGAGAACTCATTATCCCAGTCTTCTAATAAGAATACATTTTATCACAGGTATATGATCGCTATTGTTAATTTAATCTGAGATCATCTCTGACTAAAGATAGAACATGGTGTGCTTTAGTTGTCTGTAGCATAGCTTGCTAATAGGTAACTGTCCAAATCACTCATCGAGAAGTCTAGATGTGTTCTATTTGCCCTTTATAGAAAATTTAGCTGTTAAGAGTTGAAAAGAAGAGGCCAGATCTATCTTTTCATTTCTATCCCTCATGGACTATGGGATCATAGAACTGTACAAAAAACTCCAAATAGGTAATTTGTAGACAATAATAATGACGACTCCTGTGGAACCTTATAGACTAAGACATTTGTGGGAGCATAAGCTTTTGTGGGCAAAGATGCACTTCATCAGACAAAGCCCATGAAAGTTTATCCTTCAATAAATCTTTCAGCCTATAGCATACCACAGGACTTCTCTTTATTTTTACAGATGAACATGGCTAACCATCTAATAATTTGTTGGCATTTTTTTTTCTACCTGATGGCAGGGAAGGTGCTGTCATGAATGTTTTTTTGCATATATTTACCTACTGTGCTGGGAAAGCTAAGATGAAGAGATGAGTCTTGCAATTTGATATGCGGGTGACAGAATTTGAGGTCATGGTGATCTCTTGAAGAGAGTTACATAACCATGTGACTATTTTTGAAAGAACTCTGTTCCCAGCTTCCATGAGTTTTAGTTTAGATGTGTTTAGCTTCACAGGTCCTGATGATGGAAGTTGTCATGGCCATGAAAAATCAATCCCTAAAATAGATTATGTCTTGATTGCTGGTGACTTTGAAAATTAACACTGTGGTCTAGTCCAGGATTTCACATTCAATGAAGAGCCAGAGTAGATATCAGAATACATGTTTCTGCCAATGAGTGTTGCTTAACATGCCGGTGGTTGCATTCTGGACTATCTGAAGCAATGTGGGAAACTATGAAAGCATGGACCACAACAGCCAGGTCTGTAACAGTCAGCACTGGTTGCAGAAATCTAGACAGAAAAACAAAACAAAACAAAAAAAAAAACTAACCTCTACAAGCTCTTACCATCTAATTATGCTTTTGATAGCAGCAAGAACACCATGGAATTAGTTGTTTTGAAAACAACTTCATCACTTGGCTCTCACCCAGGCTGAGTGTTTGGCTGATGTTATGACACTGCGTGGAAGCCTTGCTAATTTCAGTGGGCCACTATGTGGTGTGGTTGCCACCATCTGTCTCTATGCCATCATTTGCAGGATTGGGGCTTTATGTATTTTATCACAACTCTTTGGAAATTTTGCTGCAGCTCTATTGTCTAAGATCAATCAATAGATTTTTGTGTGAATGGGTAAATACTAACATTAAAATTGGTCACTTGCAAAAGTGTGTCACAAAGGGGAAAAAAAAACTACAGAAATGTAGCAGTTTAAAGATAAACAAATGATTTATTCAGTGATGAGCTTTCATGGGACAGACCCACTTCATTGGATCAATAATATTTCCAGTACAGACTGTTGATACTATTGACCTGATGAAGTGGGATCTGTGCCACAAAACCTGATCACCGAATAAATAATTTTGTTAGTTTTTAAAGTTCTACATTTCTGCTGTTTTGTTTTGTTAGAATACAGACTAGCATGGCTATCTCTCTGTTCCTATTTAACAAAGGGGAAACATTATTTTTTCTATTATACACTTAATTATGTACTTCTAAGTTTCTGCAACTGTAATTCTTTCACTTATTAAATTATTTCACTTACCATACTTTGTACTTGCATTTTGCTCTGCCACTACTCCCCAGCACAGTATTTCTGTCTTAATTTGCTTTTGGAATACAAACTTCATTATCCAGCATCTTCTGTTCACTGGGGATGCCAGATAATAATATGTTCAGGTTATCTGAGCTGGGGCTGACCCCTGGCCCCACTCGACACCTCTGGACACTGGGCAGCAGGCCCTGCTTTGCCCCCTTGGCCAGGCACCAGGCCATGGCTGGGAAGCTAGCCTGCCCTGTTGGCTCCAGCTGGAGAACTGGCTCTGTGGCAGCTGGCCCTGACTGGTCAGCTGTCCTTACAGCAGCTGAGGCAGCTGGTCCCTGCTGGGTAAGTGGTCCCATGGAAGTCACATCAGTCAGTCCCAGCTAGGCAATCAACCCCTCAACATGCCAATTAACCATATGTGCTAGTTACAAGTGCTAGATAATTGTTTTTTTTTACTGTAGTTTACTTCTTCACCAAAAAGTTACCTTTATCTTCTGTAAAATTGGCTAATGTATATAGCTATCTATCCCCAGGTAAGCACCCTGTCACACTAAAATATTATAGATGAGGTATTGTTCACAGCAGCTTTCAGATAACTCACTTGACTACAGTATCACTGCCTGATTCCCTTTAGTCCTACACAAGACTAATGCAGTAGGAAAAAAAGAAAGGTAGAATCATACTCCACACCACATCCCTAAAGAGCTATGCATATTGTTGCAATATAAAGGTGTTTTCATCATTTTGTTGGAAGTATGGTGCATATAAAATTAATGCAAGTTTGGAGAGAAACTGCTAGATCATGGCCTGTTGCCAAAAGTCTGTGTACAGTTCAAATAAAAGATTTCTATCCATGGTGTGTTACTACCTAGGAGTCCACAACAAGGCCCCACAGTACTAGGTACTATCCACACTATGAAAAAGGTGATCCATGTCCCAGGGAGCTTATGGTGTAAAGTGTAATTTTTGCTACCATAGAAGCAGAAGGGTCTCACCAGATTTTGTGTTAGTCATTCTTTTTCTCTTTCAAGAAAGCCACATGCTCATTTTCTGTTTTAATATACCATAGCTTGCCTGGGCAGATCTTGAACGAAGGCAGATAGCCATTTGATCACTCACATTCTTTCAATGCTGCTTCTAACCTCATGTACAGCTTTCCCCTACATGTGCTAATCCACCTAGTGGATTTAACTAATGACATGTGCCAGTGGCTCCCAACATCACTTGTGTTTTAGGAGTAGAAATGTCCTCTGGCAAGAATTTCTTACTCGTTTAATTCCCCTGAGACTGAAGTTGTTTCATGTTCCTACAGTCTTTGCAAGTTTCTTATCATTTTTATTCTGCAACAAATATAGAGGTTGATTTGGGGCACAGAGAGTAATTTTACTCTGTTATCTGTGTATAGTGGGACTTAATTTTGTACAGAATCTAAAGTATTGTGGTAAGTTGGACCTGTTGGGAAGATTTCAGTAGCCTTCCTCTGAAATTGAAGTTTTGTGTGTGTGTGTGTGTGTGTGTGTGTGTGTGTGTGTTTTATTTTTGATTTACACATTGGGACAGTATGTAGGCCCCTTACTAGAATTTCTGAATTTTCTGAATTTGTTGCAAAATAATAAAAATACATTAAAAGAGTTTATTTTATCAGGTTAAACTAATTCCCAGGGAATTTTAAGAACAGTATAATTTCATTGCACTGTTAGCATCAATTATACTTCGCTAGCATAGTCATCTCCATATGCAGAGGCATATGTAATCCTGTCTTATATGTAGTTGAAAGACCATACTAAATAGCTGAGGAGTTGTATAATGTTGATATTTAACTTGTGTTCTGCCAGTGATATGACTCCTTATGCTAGAGGAATGCTTAGCTTCTGTTTTAAAACAATGTCATGGGGTGTATGTAACTTGTGTTCCTCCAGCAACCAAATTGTTAATAGAGCCTAACAGTAGCTGGGAGGGTAAGAATTGAGAGGCAGCAGGTGGGATGGCTACCAGAGAAAGAGCAGGAAGGAGAAAAGAGCTGCTGCCAACAAGCTTCTAAAGAGCTGCCCAGAGACAACAGTTCAAGGGTGAATGAACTGATAGGCTTTAAAACCTGCAGACGTCCAGGAAACTTTTGAGGTGTTGTCAGAGTAGAAGAACATTGATTCTGCTCGGGGGCCATGATCTAGAATCCAGTGGAGAGGGCACCCTTGGGTCCCCTAATAATCCCATGCTGAACTGAAGATTGAAGAAATGGTTTTCAGACTCCTGAGTACCAGAACGAGAATGACAGCCCTGCTAGGCTATGTGAGCCTGAGGGTAGGTCTACACAACAAAGTTGTATAGAAATAACAGCTCTCATTTTGAAATAATTATCCTAGCATCTACCTGATGCCTGATGCCACAGCTTTTTTAAAATAAATTCTAAATAGTGGTTGACTTATTTTGAAATTGATAAACCTCATTTCATCTGCTGTGTCTGCACATGCCCCCTCTGAAAGGAGGGGGCATGCTAATGAGGCAGTTCAGAAGATGCTAATGAGGTGCTGACATGAATATGCAGCATCTCATTAGCATAATAGCAGCCGAATGCGATTAAAGAGTGCGGTTTTTGGAACGCACACTGTCCGCATAGATGGGTCTGTTCAAAAGGACCCCCCCCCCATACTTTGAAAGGCCCTTCTTCTTAAAACCAAATAGGAACCAGGTAGGCAGTGGCTATGCTAGCCCCCTGCCTTTCAGTAGGAGCATGCTGATGAACCACTTTGGCAGATGCTAATAAGGCACTGCCATGAATATTCATTTGGTTTTGGGAAGAAGGGACTTTTGAAACATGTGTGACCACCTTTATGCTAATGAGGTACTGCATATTCATGTCAGCACCTCATTAGCATCTGCCAAAGTGGCTCATTAGCATACCCCTTCTGAAAGGTGGAGGTTAATGTAGCCATGGCTGTGGTGATGCTTGAGTGGAACATTATTTTAAAATAAGCTATTTTGGAATAGCTATTCTGGAACAGCTTATTTTGGAATAAGACTGCTGTGTAGACATACCTCTTGTGTCTGTGGTGCTTGGCCAGAGGGGGCACCATTGCATTGACACACCACATTACAGAAAAAAAAAGATATACTTTGCAGCTGTGTCTACATGGCCCCTCCCTTTCACAAAGAACATGCAAATAAGCAAGATTATAAATGCAAATGAGGCACAGATTTCAATATTTCATACCTCATTGGCACATTCCAATGTGATCTGGCTTCTGGAAGAGCCATTTCTTGACTCTAATGGACAACCCAGACAGTGAGTGACCTGAAAGACTCATAGCAATTATCTTCCATGAGCTTCAATGATTCAACATCAATATTGCTGCCCTGGTGGAAACACATAGTAGGATAGTTAAGAGAAGAAGGTGGAGGGTACACATTTTTCTAGAAAGGAACCCCAAAGGAAGAAACTATTTCATAGAGTTGGATTTACCATCAAAAATGAACTGACAAAGATCCTAACTGAAGTCCCTGTTGGCAACAATGAGCGTCTCATGACTTTCTGCTTGAAGCTTGCCAAAAAACAGCAGGCAATTGTCATCAGTGCTTATGCAGCAACTCTAGATGCTGAAGATGATATGCAGAAGAAGTTCTACAAATTATTTTCTTGGGGGATTTCAATGCCAGGGTCGGAGGAGACATGGATCTCTGGCAGGATACTATTTGGAAAGAAGGAGTTGGCAACAGCAACTTCAGTGGAGCGCTCCTCTTTACAAAACGTGCGGAACATGATCTAGTCATTGTGAATACCCAGTTTCACCAGAAAAAAATATTTAAGACCTCATGGCAGCATCCTCGATCGAAGCACTGGTGCCTTATAGACTATGTCATTGTCCATGCTTGGAATCAGTGTGATGTCCTTCTCACAAGTGCAATGACTAGTGCTGATGATTGCTGGACCAATCACTGCCTTATTTTATCCACAATGGCAGTTAGGATAGTCACCAAATGGGGAACTCAGAGGAAACAGAACCAATGAAAGATCAATGTACTAGGTTTGAAGGACCCCATCAGACTAAGTGACTTCCAGGTAGCGCTCCAAGGGAAGCTGCTCACAGTACTCCCTGAAGAAGTGAAAGAACACTGGTGTCAATTGAAAAATGCCATCATTGCAGCCTGTGGAAAAAACACTGTCTACCAGACCAGGAAGCATCAGGATTGGTTTGATGAGAACAATGTGGAAATGGAACACTTGATTGAGGCAAAAAGGAAAGCCTTTAGGACCTGGCACAGCGATATCAACTGTGCAACAAAGAGAGAATCTCATGCCAAGGCCAAGGAAGAAGTACAAGATAAAACAAGGACTCTGAAAAACCAGTGGTGGACTGAAAAGGCATGAGAACTCCAGCATCCCACAGACATCAATGATACAAGAGGTTTCTTCAATGCTACAGGAGCTGTTTATGGACCAACAAACCCTGGAATCAATCAAGATCAAAGGATGGTACCCAACTCTTGAAAGGCAATGAAGCCTTCGCTTCTCACTGGAGGGAGCACTATGATGAGCTCTTGAACTGCTCCTCCACCTTTGTCCTAGAATCCCTTGACCAAATCCCTCAGCCACCACCTAGAGATTAGCTTGCTTCACTTCCTACCCTGAGTAAGGTCCACGCTGCTATCAAAGAGATGAAATGCATCACAGCAACCAGACTAGATGGAATCCCCACCAAAGTCTTCAAAGAAATTGGGCCAGAGTTCCACGAACGGCTCCATCTCCTGATTCTCAAGATCTGGGATAGGGAGGAGATGCCTCAAAATTTCAGAGGAATGCTGATCATCAGTTTTTTTCAAGAAGGGCAACAAGTCAGACTGTGAAAACTATCATGACATTTCCCTCTTGGCAACAGTAGGGAAAATCTTAGCTCAAATCCTTGCAACCCAACTCCTGCCATCCTCAGAAGAAATTCTCCCAGAATCCCAGTGTGACTTCTGACCATTCTGAGAAACAGTAGACATGATCTTCGCTGCCCAGCAACTGCAAGAAAAATGTCATGAATACAACCAAGCCTTATGCATGAGTTTCATCAACCTGACCAAATCATTTGACTGTCAGTTGTAGTGCCCTGTGGACCATCCTCTCAAAGATCAGCTGCCCCAAAAAAATCATTAGCATTTTAAGGTTGCTTCATGGCAAAATGGCTGCCACCGTATCGAGCATCAACAGATTCCAAAGTGACCCCTTTGAGGTCAAAATGGGAGTTAAGCAAGGCTGCATCACTGCCCTATCACTGTTCTGCATCTTCATCACCATGACACTTCACCTCATTGATGGCAAGCTTCCAGATGGTGTGAAGATTTTCTATCGAATGAATGGGAAGCTTTTCAATCTCAGGACACTGAAGACTAAAAGCAAGACCTCCACAACCTTGATCATGGAACTCCAATATGCAGGTGACAATATGGTTGTTGTTTTTTGTCCCACAGCCCTTCAGACCATATTAAGTGCCTTCACTGAAGCATATGAGAATCCCACCCTTGCAATGAACAGAAAAAGACCCAGGTTCTCTTCCAACCTTCACCAATGGGACAATCTCATGCACCTTCTATTGAAGTCAATGAAGAACTGCTGGAAAATGTGGAGCACTTCCCATATCTTGGAAGACATTTTTCCACTAAAGTCAACTTTGATGAAGAAATCCAGCATCGTCTGAGCTTAGAAAGGTCTGCTTTTGCCTGCCTGAGACAAAGGGTCTTTGAGAACAGGGGCATCTATCCCAAGACAAAGCTTCTTGTACACCATGACAGGGTTGTTCCAATCCTACTGTATGCATATGAAACCTGGACAACATACAAGCATCATCTGAAGGCACTTGAATAATATCATCAACACTGCCTCAGGAGAATCCTAAATATCTCTTGGGAGGATAGATGCATGAACACTTGTGTCCTGGAAGAGTTGAACATGACCAGCATTGAACCTAGTATCATTCATCAACAACTTTGTTGGACTGGTCACATGGTTCAGATGTCTGATCAGCACCTCCCATAACAGATTCCATTTTCTGAATCGGAGGAGGAACAGAGGAGCATTGGGGGCCAGCAGAAGCAATAGAAGGACATGGTGAACACACACATAAAAAGTTCAGCATCAGTGTCGACACCTCAGAGAACCTTGCCCAAGATCATCCCCAGTGGAGAACAATAATCCATGAGGAAGTGGCACTATTTGAGAGGTCCTGCCACAATGCAGATGAAAACAGGCAGAGAAGAAGAAAAGAGCGTCAAAAATTACCCCATGCCCCTCTAACAGCTACTAACACATGTTTCTTCTTTCATAAGATCCGTGGCTCCAGAACTGGGCTGATCAGCCATCAACGGACTCACAAATAGGAGGGTGACATGAAGACATCCTGCCCGTTATTGAGTCACCACCAAGACTAAACCACATACATTCAGCGTTTTTCTTCTAATTGTAATATTTTAAGCTAGAGGTGGAACAGAATATTTTTAGATCATATAGATGGGATAGAATTAACAATCAAAAGGTTTTCTGAATTTATTTAGAAACTATCTCTAGCAGTACTGTTTTGTTTTTAAAATAAATTCTGTAAAATGTCCTAAGAATGCATAATGTTTTCATCTTTCCTAACCTCATCTTTCCTACCCTCAGTTTGTTCAATTTTTAGAGTCAGACTGGTAGAATCTCTCACATCTAATAAAGGATGTGGACATATCAACATTTGAATCATAAAATCCATCTCAAATGCTTTTTTAATAGTATAGCAGCAATGCTAGTCAGTGCAGCTACCAAATGCACAAACTGATCAAATTCTGATTTCCATATTAAAACCATTTATATAATCAATGTATTTGAACACAGGTTTTATAGAATACACAAATCTATTATAAATAATCCTTAAATAGAGTAGCACATGAGAGTGTCATCCTTGTTGGCGTGCATAGCAGTACTCCTTTCTCAAGGTAAAAGATAGAAATAATTATATTCACTATCATGGATTAATTAAGTCAGGTACTCGGGAGGCAGAGTATCACAGTTCTCATTATTTTTTAAAAAATGATTAATCTCATTAATGCCATCTTCATGAAGTAGTTAGGCAAAATACTACTCGTATTAGCCAAATTACATTAATCAGGAATCTCAGTCATACAAAAGATTTTTAATATAAGACATCACACCACTGAGAAGTTATAGTAAATAATACCTATGTGGGCTTAAATAACCAATTCATAAGAAAATAACCAGTTTATTGGTTATTTTCTAAGAGCATTTATGCAAATAGGCGATTCTATTAAAAGTACTTTACCATCTAGAAGCGATTCTCAATCACTTGAAGTCTTTAAATGAAGATAGATTTTTCCCCCCTCCGTACAACTCTGATACAGCTCAAACAGAAGCTATGGGACTGATGGAGACAGGAGGTCAGATTAGATCATCATAATGGCCTCATTTAGCTTTAAATCATATGAATGTACTCCTCCTCAAGTGTTTTCAAAGACTGTCACAAGTATGAATATCAGAATTCAACCCATTATCATGTCACGTGACATTTCATGTGCAAATTTTATCATTAAGAAAGTGTCTCAGTAGAAATTCTTCTGTCCTTGTATCCATTATTACATTTGACCTTCCCTCCAGTAGTAGAAGGTTCATGACACCAGTTAGTTATCAGCTACTTAGGCCTTTTATGCCAAAGTAAAATTTACCAAAGGATGCAGATGCCTTTTTCCAATTGATTTTAATGCTGCTTGGTCATTTAATTTTTAAAAGTAGTATTTCCATAGAATTAGAAATCCAGCCAATAATTCCTATCTTAGTTACTTAGGTTTAGATCTGTGGTCCATCTAATTCAATGCTTGGTCTCTGACAGCGGACAGAACTAGATATTTCAGAGGAAAGGAAAAGATACCTGCCAATAGCCAGATGTGGGATAATCCCCTCTGTCCCTGAGAGAAGTTTCCTGAGAATATCCAATAGTCAGAGACTGTTTTAAACCTTGAAGTGTCAGACATGTTCGAGGTGTCACAACTCAGCAATTTGTTACTACACATTTTTTGCCTAGTTTATTTTTAAGTGGAAATAATGAAATAAAAATAAAAGCTCCCTTTACTTATTCTTCTAGCTTGATTATGTATGTATAAAAGATCTAGCAAAACCTCAGACATGAAAGAAAACTAGGCACTGAAAGTGTCAAACTTTCAATTAAATGGCTGAATTAACTTTTTTTCGGAATAATTTAATTAAAAATAAAATGACACTTTACAATCAGCAAAGTGAAGTCTTGAACGTTTTCAAAGTTATCTTACTCACTTGGATCCTGTAGTGTTTTACGTTTGAAACCAAAGTGAAACATATAATATTTAAATTAATAAGTGATTTTAGAAGGGAAATTAATACTTTAAATAGGATCAGAGAGAATCTTTAACTAAGTTGAAAACTATTGCTGATATGTCCTACCTCGAGAAAGTTGTCCAAAGTAGGATATGTGTATCACCTGACCCAAAAATCATGGATCTTTGACAAATCTACAGTGTTTCATACCCATAGAGATACTACCAGTTTAGTTTAACCATAAAATACAGTATAAGAAAAGGTAAAAGCTTCAATATGCTGCTTACCTTGAACTGCTCCCCAGAAACAGTGTTCTTCAGAAACAAAAACTGATGATTGTAAGGACAAAAAGATGAGAAGGATGTCATTAACATGCACCAGTCCCTGTTCTCTAAACTTTGGTGTTACATAGGGGTTGTACATTGCCCACAAAGAGCATGGGGAGAATATCCCCAGAGCAGGCACTACCCAGCAGCCATAGGTGACCCCACTGCTCTCTGTTCCAAAACTCTGACAAAGTGAACATGCAGGGACTAGGATGGATCATGCATCAGGGTCATTACCTGCTACTGTGGCCATACTGATGTGTGCTGACAACAAGGACAGAGCCATCTCATAGAGTAGCATCTTGATTTGTATAAAACAACTAGTCTTGTGGAACATTAAAGACTAACAGACTAATTATGGCATAAGTCTTCCTGTGCAAAAATGTCCTTCATTAGATGCATGAAGTGGAAATTACAGAGGTAGGCACAAATATAGTAACACAAGAAAAGAAAGGAATTACTTCATCAAGTGGAGGACTAATGCTAAAAAAGGCCTATTTAGTTACAGTGGTTGTGCCCCACTCCCAACTCTTGATGAGGAGATATGAATACCAAGAAAGGGAGAATTGCTTTTGTAGTGAGCCAGCCATCCCAATCCCTATTCAAGCCCGGAATAATAGTGTCAAGTTTGCAAATGAATTCCAGCTCTGTAGGTTAATTATTTGTTTGTTTGTTTGTTTTGGAGGGGTGGGTGAGTGAAGAATGGCCATTTTTAATTCTGTTACTGTGTGTCCAGGGAGATTGAAGTGCTCTCCTACTGGTTCTTGTGTGTTACTATTTTTTGATGTCTGATTTCTGTCCTTTTTTTTTGCATAATTCTTTTATTCTGCAGAAAAAAACAATACTTCCTTTGAGGCCAGGAGAGAATTATGAAGTCAAGTTTCTCTCACATGGGGTATGAAAGCCCAATAACATCACTACTGTCCAAGACAAATGTAAAATGCACATCAAACTTGTACTGTCTTCTGCTAATATTTTAGTCTTATTTAGTTTTATAACAAAATGAAGAAGTATCACTGACTCCTTTGGAGCGCAGAGGGATGAAGGAAGCCCTACTACTTGTCTCTTAGTTTCTCGGTTTAATTTTAATTTTGGAAGGTGTTCAGGTACCACTTTCTAGAGAACTTATTGTTGATCTGTGGCTCCACTAAAGAAGAGATAGCAAACTTGTTTGCATTTTTACTGAAAGTTAAAATCGATCTACAAGTATGTTGCAGCCAGGATAGTTGACAATATAACAATATATTTGCTTAGTTAGTTATGTTCCAAACTGTTAAGAAAATTCCAGAAGGTTTCTGCTTTCATCTCCCAAGAAGAAACAAGCATCAAGAAGACAGAACATATAAAACACTCATGGTTTTGACAAGGTCTGATTTGGTGAGGCAATTTCTTGTCCTGTTCTGGGATTCTACTTCATTCAGTTCTCTGGGATCTGAAACATCTCCATTTAACTCTGGATTTTGTAACCAATGTTCCTTTCTTCGGTATACATTAAAAAAATGCTGAGTTGATCTCACTCAGACATAGAAGAAGGGTATGGTTATAGAGTGTTCCACACATGCTGGCTGTGTCTACACTCACATTCCTCTTTCAAAAGAGGTATGCAAATGATGTAACTTGAAAACGCAAATGAGGCACAAATTTGCATATCTGGCACCTCATTTGCATATTTGTATTTCAAAATATCTTCTTTCGAAAGGCGAAAACCAGTGCAGACACTACTCTGTCAAAAGTTAACCCATCTTTGAAAGAATCCTTCTTCCCTTTTTTTATGGGGTTTACTTTCAAAAGAGCTGTGTCTATGCTGGTTTCTTTCTTTTGAAGGAAGCTATCTTGAAATAAGAATATGCAAACGAGGTGCTGGATATGCAAATTTGTGTCTCATTTGCATTTTCAATTGACCTCATTTGCATACCTCTTTTGAAAGAGGAATGCAAGTGTAGAGACAGCCACAGTGTAACAATTTTCTAAGTAATTTTTATTGTTCTTTTCCTATTTTAGCCTCTGAACCTGCCTCTTTTTCTTCATCATTCACTATGACTGCGTCTACACTATGACAAAACCAAATGGCCATTTCGAAGTTTACTAATGAAGCGCTGAAATACATATTCAGTACCTCATTAGAATGTCAGCCCCACGGCACTTCGAAATTGACGCAGCTCGCAGCCGCACGTCTCGTCCAGATGGTGCTCCTTTTCAAAAGCACCGTGGAAACTTCAAAATCCCCTTATTCCTATCTTTCAAAAAGGAGCCCCATCTGGACGAGCCGCGCGGCTGTGAGCCGCGTCAATTTTGAAGTGCTGCAGCTGCCAGCATTCTAATGAGGTGCTGAATATGTATTTCAGAGTTTCATTAGTAAACTTCGAAATGGCCATTTGCATGGCCATTTCAAAGTTTTGGCATAGTGTAGAAATAGCCAATGCTAGGCATCCAATCACTACCAAACTTTTGGGTGAAAACAAAAATAAAGAAGTCAGGCTCCTCTGCCATTTCCACACTTTCTGTAATTATTTTTACTCTTCGAAATGGGAGTACTGTGTCCTTGGTTTTCCTCTTGCTTCTAATATTTGTAGAATAGTTTCCTCTAACCTTTTATGTCCCTAACTAGTACGAACTCATTTGGTGTCTTCATCTTCCTAATTTTGCTTCTACCTTCTTGTGTTATTAGTTTATATTCATCCTCTGTATTTTGACCTATTTCCCACTTTTTGTAGGACTCTTTTTTTATTTTTAGGTCATTCAAGGTCTCCTGAGTAAGCCAGGATGGTCTCTTACCATATGGCCTATCTTTTCTAGGCAATGGAATAGTTTGCTGTTAGACCATTAATAACCCCTCTATAAAAAACTTCCAACTGTCTTCACTTTTTTTCCTCTTAGACCTGCTTCCCCTGGGATCTTACTTACTAACTCTCTGTATTTGCTAAAGTTTGCCTTCCTGAAATCTATTGTCTTTATTTTGATGATCTTCCTCCTACCATTCCATAGAATTATGAAATCTACCATTTTCACAATCACTTGCACCTAAGAGGTCTTTCACTTTCAAATTCTCAACAAGTTCCTCCCTATTTATTAAAATCAAATCTATAAGAGGCTCCCTGTTAGCCGGTGGCCGGGTAATGTGCGGTGAGGTACCAACTATGCCCTTGTTATCATCCGAGTTTAAAACTGCGAGAGCAGGGAGCTCGTCGCTGTAAGCAGCCAAGACAGGCTGATGGATTCCCCTGGGTCCTAAGCAACCCATCTTTTTACTGTTAGAGCAGGGAGCTCCTCGCACTCTCACCTACTGCCAGGCTGTGGTAATCAAACAGTTAAAGTTCTTTTTGTTGTGCTGGCTGTGTTGCAGTTATAAAAGGGTTAACAGCAGTCAGGCTTAGATCTTAACTGGTTACAAGTTTATTAAGCTACAGTTATAAGTGTGTGGTTACAAAAGGCTATTGTCTACTTCTTATATGCTAGCAAAGTACAGGTGTTAACAAGTTACGTTACAATCCAATACAAAGATATCTGTTACCATCTAACACAATGATATCTTGATACAATGACGTCTAGTTACAGAGCTCTAATTCTTTAGCTGTGCACAAAAAAAACCGGAGACCTAGCATGGGTATATCTTACCCACTCTGCGTCTCTCGATACCAGCGTAGCCAAGCCGGATCAGTCACTCAATTCCGCGGAAAGACGAATACGAGGTTGGGCGTCCCCAGTTGTGGACCTCGGGAGGCAATCACCTGACCCGACCAGCAGGTAGTTGGTGGAATGCACTCAAAGTTAGAGTTCTGCTGGACCCATCTTTTATACCCCTTTTTGGGTTACATATTCTCTTTCTTATCCAAGGTGCCAGATCGTACTGGTCTGTCTTTTGTGACACCAGTTTGTTACAAGAGCAATTCTTACTGAATTTGCACTTGTAAGACAGGAGATAAGCAATTTAGGAGTACAGGACATTCTTTTTGCGGGGGCGAAGATTTCCCCTTCTGGGATGGTTGTGTGGTCATCAAATTCATCAATGCCAGCTGGGGTGATTTCCTGAGGGTCCCCCCCAACTCTCTTGTTGACAGTTTGGCCTGTTAGCCTTCTATCTGTACTTTCTGCTTCTCAGGGTCATGATAAGCTAGCACATCTGGGCCTCAATGAGGGCATCAAAGACTGTGCTGTCAGCAGCCGTTTCCATGCCCTGTGTGCTCCTCAGTGGTGGGGGGGGGGGCAGCGAGCAAGCTGGCTTGTAAGGGGGAGACTTTGTCTGGCTACACTCCCTCCTAGTAGCTTTCTTCACCTTCTAAAATAAAAATTTGTCAACCATACCTTACAAGATCTTGTTGGATAATTTGTGTCCTTCTGTGTTATTTTCCCAACCGATGTCTGGATAGTTGAAGTCCCATTCACCACCTAGTCCTGTGCTTTGGATAATATTGTTAGTTGCTAAAAACAAGTTTCATCCACCTCTTCTTCCTGTGTCAGACCCTTACAATGACATGACCATTGTTTTTACCCCTTTAATCATTACCCAGAGACTCTCATGTCTGTCTCTATGTTCATCCCAACTTAAGTCAAAGTGTATATGTTTTAATATACAAGTAAACACCTCCTCGCTTTTTTCCCTGCCTGTCTTTTCTGAGCAAGCTGTGCCCATCTGTACCAATATTGTATCCATGTATTATCCCACCAAATCTCTATGACACCAGCTATGTTGTAGTTATGTTTGTTTATTTTCATTTCAGGTTCTTCCTTCTTCTTCCCAATACATTTCTAATTACTATACACACAACTAAGATACTGATTTGTTGTGCTGTGTGTTTTGTACTCCTGTTCTGTATTGTCTCTCCTTTATGCCTGCTATTTCAGCCCACGCGCTCCTTTCCACAGTTTATGACCCATCTCTCAGACTGCTATATATATGACTTACCTGTAGACTCACCTGCGCCTCCCAAAATTAGTTTAATGCCCTCCTTTGATGTTAGGCAGTCTGAGTCCAGTCTGAGTTCCCCTTTCCCAACAGGTAGATCCCCCTTTCACCTTTGCGGTTCCTCTTTCTGGAACAGCATACCACAATCAAGAAAGTCAAAGTGCCTGGTGATGCCATATTTGCAGCTCAGCATTCACCTCCAGGATGCGTCTGTTTCTGTGTGTAGCTCTGTTTTCTGAGACATTTCCCCATCAGTTTTCTGAGACATTATACAGTCATATCCCAAGATAAACCCATTCAAGTTATGAGAATTTGACTTTACAAGGAGTTTTCATTTAATACCCCTACTTCAGCTTATGAGGCATTTCTTCGCACTTATGGGGACCAATTTGGATGCTGGCGGCTCTGGTAGGCGAGCACTAAGGGGATGGAGTTGGCCACATTGGTCTTGATGAAGAGGCTGTGCAGGGGGGTAGCGGAACCCAGCAAGAGGGCAGCAGTCTGCAGTGGGGAGGTAGATTCAACCGAGTCCTGGCACTAGATCATGCTGCTCTGCGAGACATGGATGCTGGGCGTGCAGCCCATCCCAGCCCTGCTGCTGCTGCTCACCCCCCTGGGCAGCTAGGGGGCTGCCACTGTCCGCCCTGCGCAGCTCTGCCTCAGGCACCGCTCGCCATCTGCTGTGCTCCCTCCCATTTATCGCCTGGCTCAGCTGCCTTGGCTGCTACTGGCGAGGCTTCTGTGCCATGCAGCCCCACATGAGCGAGGCACTGCCCCTCGCCAGCCGGGGGCCCCCTGTGCCTGCCTAGCTCCCCGTGTGGCCAGCCCCTGGCAGCGCCCCCTCCCCACTTAACCTAACTTCCCCGTGCCCTGCTGTGCCCTGCCCACCCCCTTACACCAGATTGAATGGGATTTGGTGTTGTTTGAGCATAAATGGGTGTAAATTTTGGGGCTCAGGAATGCCTAATTTTTTCCCATTTAAATTAATGGTAATTACATTTACATTTTCGACTTAAGAGAATTCGCCCTAAGAGGGGTTTTTCAGGAACAAACTACCATCGTAAGGCGGAGGAAGACTATACCATATTTTCACAATGGATGGTCCTCCCATCACCAGGTCCTAGTCTGGATTTCTGTAAGTGGAAATATAGGCTATTGTCTCTGCAAAACCACATCAGGATGTGGTCAAACTGTCTGTTGGACTACAGGCGTTGGCAGAGGTGATGAGGTCCTTTCTACACTGGTTGCACTAGGACTCCCTCTTACCAACTTCCTCTTAAATTCCCCTGTTTGCAGTCCCCTGGTCACTTAGCCTCTGGCTTTTAAGGTATCTCTTAGGTGTCAAATGTTAGTCAGGCCATATCAGCATGATTGGCCTCAGGTGCGTAGCTCAGGCACTCTACTTTTAACCTCGGCTAAGAGAAATGGGGAAGTGTCTCAGCGAGATAAGAAAAAGGGAAGAAAGAAGGGCCTCTTTGACCACATGTGATAAACATGGAGCCTGGAGAAGCAGGAGCAGTTAGCAGCCCATGACTCAATAAATATAGTAATTAAGCCAAGGCTGGTGGACCCCTCCCCATTCCAAATCCCAAATAAGGAATCAAGTGCAAAGTGTTACAATACCCTTTCTCTAGTATATCCCATATAAGGGAAAAAGTGAAATATGTTGTAAAATGATTGGTGTATAGATATATGAAGGGGACCAAGTGCAATGTGTTGTAAAATAATTGGTGTATAGGCACATATCACCCCAGGAAGTAGTGACATTTAAAGTCCTATAAAGGAGCATAACAGCAGCCCCCAAGGGGGAGATGCCCGAAGCCTGGAGAAGCCAAGTGTTGCTTGTGCTGAGGAATGATCACCCTACGCCACCCCCCACACCCCTCCTGCTCACGAAAAAGATAGAGTAGTGCGTGAATACCTATTGGTACCATGAAGAAACCTGTATAAATATAGCTTTAGCAACATAATGCAACAGTTTATTGTTTTATCTTTGTACCTGCTCAATTACGTAAGTAAAAATTATTGCGGGTGTTAAATCTGTTTGTCTTGTCATTTGTTTGTCATGCATATCCATACTTTTATCCAGTACCCTAATTAGTGCTTAAAGGGAAAGGTACTCTCAACTGTGTATTGTGGTGAGTTTATGTTTTAGTTCATGAGCCTGTAAGGGCCATGTGTAAGGTTGAGGCAAAGAAGCCCCAGGACCCCCGAAAGGGCTGCAGCCCCATGACTGGGAAGTTCTGAAATCAAGCTGCCTCAGCTGGGAAGCATGTCCCACTGAACCTCCGTGTTCCACAGGACAGAGTGTTGTGTGTTTGTATGTCAATACTGACAGGTGGGCTGCAGGCAGGCCTACTACTGAAGCCCCTTCCTAGTTCACCCCTTTTAGGTAACCCCTTCTCACTTAACCCATTTTTAGCCAACCCCTTTTTAATTAACTCCTTATTCCAACCAAACCCAGTTAGAGAGTGCTAGGAGAATCTGGGAATCTGTGTGTGTGACAGTAGAGCCCTAAAAAACCGCACATGTCACACGTCAGCCTTACCCCCTCTTTACCCACAAAGGGGAAAGGTGATCACAAAGATGATTGAGGCTGATGAAGGGAAAAAAGGATCAAACAGACTCCAGACACACAATTTCAATTGACACGGTAACTGAAATAATTGGAATAACCTGAAAGAGAAGAAAAATGCAAATAGTCAAGCAAACTCCAAAGTTAGTACTCACACCTATTGCTAATTCCTGACTTTGCAATCCCCTAATGTATGTAAATAAAACCACTCAGGCTAAACTGTGGGAGCCATGTTCCTGAGTTAGTGGTAAGAGAAACAATTAGAAAAGCCATCTTAGATTTTCTTGTTTTTCATGCTAGTAAATGCAGTAGGGTATTTACACGCTTAAATCATGAGCTCTCCAGGGCTTGTTATGGAAGTGCCTGTATTATTAGGGGAACTAATGCCTCAAAAGTAGCAAGGGAGACACATAACAAAGTTTAAGATTATGAGAAGGATTTATGACTATGTAAGAGAAGGAAACAATGAATATTGATTAGTACATTATTCAAATCCTGCTGTTTCCTTATATCTCTTAGTAGATGCATTCAAGAGATTTTTCCCCATGGACCATGGAAAACAAACGCCTATTACATTGATGAAAGTTTGCAGGGGAATTTACTTTAGGTCAAGTCTGGATGTTGCATTGCTAACATTTGGTCAGATTTTTTTTTTAATTAGGCATTATGTTGCTCTAGCCATATCACTTCCTTATCTATTATACCCAACAATGTTGTTGTTAAACCCATGAACCCCAAGTGGGGCATAGGTCATCCACAAGGCTCCTCCACCTGGTTCTATCTTGGGCAATGGCTTCAGTCTGTCCCCATGAATATCCCAGTTCTTGTGCTTCCGTGACTGTAGATCTCCTCCATGTTATTTGGGGTCTTCCTCAGCTGCATTTCCCCTGAGGATTCCATTTTAGGGCATATAGAACAATGCTGGATGCGGGTTTCCTCAAAGTTTGTCCCAGCCATCCCCATTTTCTCCTTTTGATTTGGATCCCCACTGGCTCTTGGCCTGTTCACATCCACAGATGTTCATTCGTGACTTTGTCTTGCCATCTTATTTGTAATATGTACCTAAGGCATTTATTCAAAAACACCTGCATTTTGTGTGTTGAGGACTTTGTGGTGCACCATGACTCACAGGCACACAGCAGGACGGACTTTACATTTGAATTGAAGATTCTCACCTTTGTTTCAACAGAGATGTTGTGTGATCTCCACACTGGCCACAGAGTTTGAAATGCTGCTGTGGCTATGCCAATCCTGGATTTCATATCTAGGTCAGTACCACCATCTTTAGCCACAACACTACCTAAATAAGTAAATTGTTCGACTTCTTCGAGGGTCTCTCCCCATAAAGTGATGTTGTCTTGTTTAGAGTGGTTGACCCTCATAGTTCTAGTTTTACATCTACTGATGATCAGGCCTGCCTTTGAGGCAGCTCTATCCAGTGCTGCAACTTTGCTGTTCATATGCTCATGCCGATGTGCCAGGAGAGCAATGTCATCAGCAAAATCGATATCCTCTAATTGACGAGAGAAGGTCCACTGAATACCTCTCTGGTGTCCGCTTGTTGTTTTTAGCATAATACAATCCATAACTATTAGGAAAAGGAATGGTGAGAGTAGACATCCCTGTCTCACACCTGTTCGGACAGTGAAAGATTCCATCAGAGTGCCATTATGTACAACCTGGCAAGCGGAGGGTTTGTAATTGGCTCGAATGAGATTAATGATCTTCTGGGGAATGCCATGATACTGCAACAGTCTCCACAGTGTATTTCTGTCTACACTATCAAAGGCCTGTTCAAGGTCTATGAAAGTTATACACAGTGGGGAGTTCCATTCCAATGACTGTTCTATGATGATCCTCAAGGTCGTTATCTGGTCTACACGTGATCTCTCGCTCCGAAAACCAGCTTGTTCATCCCTCAACAGCCTGTCAATCTCTGCTTTCATTCTCTCCAACAGGATCCTGTTAAAACCTTTGCCAGGAATAGACAGCAGAGTGATACCTCTCCAGTTTCTGTATTCATTCAAACTTCCTTTCTTGGGTATTTTAATAATATGTCCATGTTTCCAGCCCCGTGGTATTTCCTCGGTGTCCCATATTCTGCCAAAGAGTTCATACAGCATGTCTGTGGAGGTTTCAAGTTCCGCCTTCACTGCTTCTGAGGTAATGCAGGCTGGCCCTGGAGCTTTTCCACTTTTCAGCAGAGAAATGGCCTTCCTTATCTCCCCCTTAGTTGGTCTGTCTGTATTTATTGGTAGTGGTATTGGAGCTGAGGGTAAGTCTGGTGGATCTATTGGTGCTGGGCAGTTTAAGAGATGCTTGAAATGTTCTTTCCATTGAGTAAGTTGTTCAGCTAGATTTGACAAAACTATCCCATCCTTGTCTTTCATGGGACAATCTACTGTCCGTCTTGCACCTGCTAACTTCCTTGTGATATTATACAGTTGTTTTAGATTCTTCTGGCCTACGGCTTGATCGACTTGTTGTGCTAGTGCTTCCACAAAGTTCTTTTTATCCATCTTCATACTTTTCTTCACTTCCTTGTTAGCTTCTGCATACAATTTCAGTGCTTCTGCCTTGATAGCTCTGGTCTTGCTACTGTTGACAACTGCCTTCTTGTCTTTTCTATCCTTTATCTTCCTTAAAGTTTTGGGTGATATCCATTCTTTGTGTTATCTTCTTCTTTTGCCCAGGATTTTCTCACGAGCTTCTTTCCATGCTGATTTAGAGCTTTCCTGTGCTTGCTGTACTGCTACATCTTCTGATCTTAGATCTCTAAGGCCTGTATATCTGTTTAACAGTTCTAACTGGAATTGTGATTTTGTTATCTGATCTCTCAGGAGTTCTGTGTTATATCACGGCCCTAGACTGTTTACTTGCATGTGGTGCTTTTTCAGTTTCAGCCTGAGCTTTGCTAAGACAAGGTGGTGATTGGATCCTACATCCACCCCTCTTCTTGCGTGTACATCTTGCATAGAACGTCTGAAGGTGCTGCTGATACAGGTGTGGTCAATTTGATTTTCTGTCCGGTGGTCTGGTGAAACCCATGTTGCGTTATGGATTCTTTTGTGTGGAAAGATACTTCCACCAACCACCTATCTGTTAAATATGCAGAAATCACTGAAGAGGTTACCATTCTCATTGGCTTTTCCTAACCCTTCTGTAGCCATGTACTGCTCCTTTCCTGTGTTGTCACTTCCGATTTTGGCATTGAAGTCACTCATCAAAATCAATATATCTTTCTTGTTAATAATACTTTGGAGAGACATAGAACCCTGTTTTAATGTTTTTATCAGCATCATTTGTGGGGGCATAGCACTGTATAATCAGAATCTTTTTTATCTTGGTGTAAAACCTGGCTGTAATGATCCATGCTGACACTGCTGTCCACTCAATTAGGGATCCAATTGCATCCTTGGACAACAGCATACCTACTCCTTCCGTGTGTGGTGCATCCTCCTCCTCATGCCCTGAATAAATAAGGGTTTCTTGTGTTGCTGGACACAGTTGTCCTGATTGTATCCATCTTGTTTCGCACAGCCCCAAAACTTCCAGCTTGTATTGTCACATTTCTGCTGCTATTTGTGCTGTCTTGCCAGCCTCATACATTGTTGTAACATTCCATGTTCCAATCTGAGTTGTAGTTCTGGGTGAGAGAAGGGTTATCTGCGATGCAGCCTCCTCTCGGCTTTCGCTGCCCCGCTTCAAAATCATTCTGGCTGGATTTCCTGCTCTTCCCCAGACATGACAAGTTAAGGTTTTCCTTGTGGATATTTCTGTAACAGTTTTCTTTTTCCAGGCAGGGTTGTTAGCCCTACGCCAACCCCTTATCCTCACGGAGAGGTTGGATCACTCTTTGTCTGGTTTCTACCCATTGACCTGTCTGACAAGGGAGACCCTACCAGGAGCGTAAAGCTCCAGCCAGCATACCTCTCCGGGTCTTTGAGACACACAAGCCCCCCAACCACAACAAGGTGATGATCCATCTGAAGGGATACCCAACAATACTTTCTATAGAATTCATTTATCTGAGATTAAGAAATTAGAGGTCAACACAAAAGTTAATTGGCTGTAATTAACTATGAAAATTGAATTAGCATTTGTATCTTTTACATCCAATGGTTGATATTATTGCAATAATGCCCTGTGAACCAATGAAGTTTTCTATTAAGGCTCAAGATATTTTGTTAAATGCTCAATGGCAAACATGAATTTTTAAATTACCTTGGTCTCTGGAAACAAAAAAAAAGAGTGTTCATTTTTTGTTGGGTATTAGGGAGTCCTAACAGATAAAAAGGTCAGTTGACTGGAACAGTTAAACCTTTTGTGTAGGAGCCAATGAATCCTATGCTGGCAATAATACTGTGTCTATTGTCCCCCACTTTAGCTGACTTGAGGTGTCATATAAGTACCATATTTGTCTCTTGAATGAGGTTGGGAACTATGGAAGTGTGGTACTGTCTTGGTACAAGAGTATTTCATGCAAGATCTCTAGGATTACATCAGCCAAATGTTCAGCTGCCACTCTACAGAGAGAGAATTTTAAATATTGCCCTCAGACTGGAGCAGAACATAAAGGAAAAGATAAAAAGAAATACTGGGCTTGTGCTAAGTGTGTAGATTTGGACTAGATTCAGATAATGACAGAAGTGCCAGAATTAAATGAGTGAAGTAATGTGTACCTATACAACTATAATAAATCTTTCATGTTTTTTCTTTAATAATTATTTTAGAATTCAACCAGTTATTGGTTTATTAAACAATTCTTTATTCATCTGTCCACCTAAATTAATATTAGGTATCTACGTTGCAGTACAGGTTGCATCTCTTTTGTCTGGCATGCTTGGAACCTAACAGGTCCTGGACAAAAGAATTTACAGGAAAAGGGAAGGGGGCAGCCCAGGCTCCAAGGGGCTACCACAGGGCTTCAACCTGACCCTGTGCTGCCCCACACAATAGGACAGGCGGGAACTCCAGCTCCCAGCCCCTGTGGCAGACAGGGGCTCCAGAACAGGTCTGCGGCAACCTCCCAGCCCCTGCTGCAGTGGGGCAGGTGGGGGCTTTTGGTCCCAGCCCCACAGGGCAGGCAGGAGTCCCAGGTCCCAGTTCTGCAGCAGCCTTCTAGCTCCCACTGCCACGGGGCAGGTGGCAAGTCCAGCACCAGTCCTGTAGCAGCCTTCCAGAACCTGCTGCCATGGGGCAGGTGAGGGCTCTGCATCCCAGCCCTGCAGGGCAAGCAGTGGCTCAGGGTCCAGGCCCCACCGGACAAGAAGAGGCTCCGGTCCTGGCCCCACTGCAGCCTCCCATTCCCCACTGCAGCAAAGCAAGCACGGCTCCAGCTCCTGGACCAACTGCCTCCCATACCACAGCCAATGGGCCAACAGGGACTTTGCTTTAGCCCCTCCGGGGCTCCAACACCTGCCCGCTATACTTTTATTTGGCAATATCCGTGGTCCTGCTGGACAAGGGACATTGTCGGGTGAGAGAGTACCAGGTTGGAGAGTTACAACCTCTAGTCTCCACAGGCTCCAATCAAGACGAGGAACCCAATGTGGTAGCTATAATACACATGTCTAATGTGTAACCCAGAGAGCTTAAAACATAAACAGACAAAGAAGTGTCTCTATGATGAAGACCAGAAGTAGTCAGAGCCTGTGACTTGTTGAAGGTCACTGTCACACAGTATACCTGCCCTATACCACTCCCTGTTGGCCCGACACTTCATGGTTATGTAGATACTTATAATGCAACTGAAATGAATGATAATACAAAAAAGAACAACAAAGGCAGTGGAATGTAGGTAGGTCAAGCCTGAGCTGAATAATTAAACATATGGGCTGGACCTTCTGTCAACTTAACTCAGGGAGCATCTACGCGCTTAAAACATTCTATTAACAGATTCTCGACATTACTCTGCATTTGCCTTGGCAGGATTATCCCTCAAAAATTTGAGGCATAACAATCTGTCAACAGGATACTGTCCACAGCAGAGCAGTGCGGAGACTTCTGTCGACAGAGTGGGCTTCCAGTTGCTGGGAAGCCCTCTTTGCAGAGCTGCCATTCTGCTTTCTGGCACCAGAGGGCAGTGCAGTCTGGCAGTTCCCTGTGGACAGCAAGTTGTGTTTAAATTGAATCTGTTGGCAGAGTTTCTGTCCAGATTTCCCTGTGGACAGTTTACTTCTGGCAACAGATGTTTGTAGTCTGGGCATAGACATGGAGGTTTATGGGAAGCCACTTCTTTAGAAGATTTGGACTGGGGAGGTAATGAAACAGCCATCTGAAAACAGAACAGGTTTCTGTTAAATACAGTAAGTCAATAGCCTAAAATAGCAGTGTCTGAGCCAGTAAAGATAAGAGGAAGAACACACAGGGAGACATTTACTACAAACTGGATAAAATAGACAAGATAAACTGAGAATGTAGATATGAAGCAAATGGTAAGTTGAGCATGTACACAGCATGTGGCCCAGGGATTGGTTCCTGCAAAGAAACCAAGCTCATCCAAAAATGTATAATGTAATGTGCAGTAAATGCAATAAACTGTATAATGTGTGTAAATGGAAGGAGTTTCTATATAACTTTGGAGGAGTGATGTACCCCGCACCTGCACTCCCTTGCCTTCAAGTCAGACCAATTCACTATATTTTAAAACAATGAGAAGTCTTGTGGCATCTTATAGACTATCAGATACATTGGAGCATAAGCTTTTGTGGACAAAGACCCAATTCGTCAGATGCATTGCCAGCATGTGTTGCTATATGACAAATATAAACACCTGATTAATGAAGTCTGGAGCCAAACTGAGTTATTGGAAAGCTGAGTAGAAAGAGGTCTTGAATAGAATACCAGCAATAGGTGTCCCTCTCTCAGTTTTCTATAATTATTAAGTTCAACCAGGTTTGACACAGGATAAAAAATCCATTGTGAGAGCCCCCTTTATTAAAAAAGATTCAATTAAAATACAACAAACTTTCATCTCAGAATCTTAGCTGTGAGAAAGAGTCTGTCTCAGTTTATCCACTTGGGTCCACCAATCCTTCCTACAGAGTCTCTCAGGTTAGGATCAGGTTACCAATAGCTGGGGAGAATCTTTCCCCAGAGTCACAGAGCTGTCAACTCATATGGATTGTCCTGGACTTTCCAGGAAAATGTAAAATTAGCATTTATATAAAGCTTATGTCACGTGAGTGATGAAACCTCAGAGTAGTTGTCCAGCCAACACAAAAAACCCTATTCTGGGTCTGCAAGCAGCTGTCAACTACAAATCTTCTCCAGGACAATATGTAATTCCTGACAGACTATTCTTCCTGCTACCTTCCATGCTCCTTGTTCCAGTGAGCTTTCCCAGGAACTCCAGTCCTCAAGAGCTTCAATTACTTAGGTTGAGACCTCACAATCCTTTAGTATAATCCATTCCCTGCCAACCAGCCAGTTAGGGATTTTATTACTTCTAGAAATGGAAAATGTCTGAGTTGGCTCATTCTCCCTTTCAGGAACTTGTCACAGGCAGACTGAGACAGCCAACCAGTGCAGCAATTCCTATGAGAGGTTCCCTGAGAGAACTAGCCCTGGTGACAACCAGGTAGAAAAACTGTAGTGCAGTCTGAGATAGAACACAGGCCTTTTGAGTGCCACACCAGTGCCTTAACCACAAGAGCAGCCTTCTACCTTTTAGTTCATACATCAGTTCTCAGTTTCATTCTCTCTAGGTGTGTCTACACTAGAAGGCAACTTCGAAGTAGCAAGGCCAACCTCGAAAAAGTGTGCATCACATCTACACGTGGCACATGCTACTTCGAAGTTTAAATCGAAGTTAGATGGTGAGACGTCAAAATCGCTATGCCTATCAGAAGATGGGAATAGCACCCTACACCAACATCTAACATCGATGTAGGATGCGTGTAGAAGTTCCACGTCCCACTATTTTGAAAAAGCAGGGTCCTCCATGGTGGCAATCAGCTGTTAGGCAGAGACGTGCTGTCCAGCCCCTGCGGGGCTCTATGATCTCTGTGCCCAGCAGTTCTTAAAGCCTCACAGACCCAGAAAACCTGTAGCAGGAAGCTGAGACTTTGCAGGCAGCAGCCGTGCCACAAGGCACCCCTGCACAGCCCAGAGGGAGATCATGGCAGCAAGCCTGCCCCCCGAGTGCCCCCAGAGCTCCCCCTGGCGGGCCATCCAGGGCTCCCAGTTCTCCAGCCAGCAGCAAAGGGAGCAGGACCCCTCCTGGATCGACTATGAGCTTTGAGACCTGCTGGGGCTTTGGCGTGAGGAGGAGGTGCGCCACATAAGGGGGAGCAAGCAGCAGAATGCAGAGTAGTTCACCCAGCTGACCAAGGGCCTGGCCGCTTGGAGTCACCCTGCCCGCACACCTGACCATGTCAGGAGTAAGATCAAGGAGATGCGGCAAGGTTATGCCTGGGCACAGGACTTGGCCAGCCGGTCTGGGGCTGCCCCTGCCTCTTGTCCCTATTACCAGGAGCTCAGAGTTATCCTGAGCCCCCGGGAGACCTCCTCCCTGCCAGCCATCCTTGACACTATGGCTGAGGAACCCCAGCAGGCCTCGGAGCCAGAGTCAGGTCCGGAGCCCAGCCCTGCACCCCCAGGGCCAGAGCGGGGACCCTCCACCCCGGCCACGGAGTGGTCCAGCAAGGAGCAGGAGCTCATTCTGGACATCCCTTCCCACAGCACCAGGGGGCATCCACCAGACGGGCCTCCCCTGACCATGGTGGTGGACTGTTGGGTACGTACCGCACAGGGCACACACCCCAGGGCATGGGGGTGGCACTGCGTGATCGAGGGTCCCTCACATCCCCAGTAGACCCCAGCCTGTCAGGGCATGGGCAGACCATGGCCCAGGGACAGTGCCACGGCCACCAGTGACCATCAGTACCCTCATCCACAAACAGTGCCGTTCCCTGCCCCCAGCGGGAGGTGGGAGAGGGCGGACCACTGGAAGGGACTACCCGCAGGGCCACTGCACGCACCAATGGGGGACGGGGGATGGGGACCAGATGCCCATGGGGCAGGGCACGGGTCAAAGCTTGGTAATCACGGCCTCCCTCCACCCTTCCCACCTGTTTTCACAGCCACACTATCTGTGGTCGTGGATAGCCCCCCAGGATCGCCGGACCATCAAAGCCTGGGGGCATTGTCAACACTGGGGTGGGCTCACCCCTTCCAGTGTCAGAGGCGCACCACTCATGACCCCGAGGTGGCAGCTGCATCATGGACTTTATGGCCACCTTTAACCGGGTGGCTTCCACCTTCGAGGAGCTGGTGGCCCAGCTGCCCCTGCACCAGTTGTCCTCCATGCTACCCTCCCTGCCACCCCACCTGATGTCCAGCCTTCCGCCCCTCCTGATCTCCTGCCTGCCGCCTTGCCTGATGTCCTGCCTGCCACCCCACCCACCAGCTCCACAGAGCAGGAACCCACTGGGGCCAAGGACTGGGCCAAGGACCTGCCCCGGCCATACTTCCCCATCCTCCCGGCCCCCATCCAGCCTCGCTGGGAACCCTGGCTGAGAGGGGGGGACCGGCCACCCGGACACAGCAGGGGTCTCACCCATCCACCCCCACCCCAGAATGATGGGTCAATGGCTGGCCTGCCCACAGCTCTCCTGTGCCTATAGTTGTCCCCCCTGTATGCTGTTATTCCTACTGCTGCTCACAGTGCGGAAAGGACTGCCACTCCCGGAATGGATTGCACAGCCACAGAAGACACTGCTCGAATCAGTCCAACTGGGGCGCAAACCCATGATCCCTCAGGATCGAAGGATGCCTACTACTAATGTTGTTATTATAGTTCTCCCGTCCGTACATAATTATTTTCCATGATGCTGTTTGTTATTAGTTTTATATGCACAGAGGAAAGATTTTTGGTTATTTAAACAATGAAGCAGTTTTATTTTTCAAAAACCCTGTGTCCCGTGTGCTTTTGGTGGGGGCAGTGTTTGGGTGCTAGGGGTGGTGTGCAGTGGACCCATCAGGGATGGCCTGGGTGGCGCTCCCTAGGCCCCCTGGTCAAAGTACTCCTACAGGGCCTCCCGGACCCGGACCCGGACCCGGACCCCGTCCTGGTGGGCCTGGCAGCTAGGGGCAGCGTCTGGCTGGGGGTAGCCTGTTCCGGCCTCCAGAGCCCAGCCCTGCACGAAGGCCTCCCCCTTGCTTTCCACCAGGTTGTGGAGTATGCAGCATGTGCCCACAACCTGGGGGATGTTTGGGAGGCCCATGTCCAGGGGGGCCAGGAGGAAATGCCACCGGCCTTTCAGGCACCCGAAGGCCCGCTCAACCACTTGGTGGGTGTGGTTCAGTCGGGGGTTGTAGTGCTCCTGGCTGGCATTGAGGTGGCCCATGTAGGGGCGCATAAGCCAGGGCTGGAGGGGGTAGGCCACCTCTGCCATAAGGCAGAGGGGTATGGTGGTGTCCCCCAGAGGGATCTCCCTCTGGTCGATGTAGGTTCCCGTCTCCAGCTGGTGGCATAGTTCTGAATTGTGGAACACGCAAGCATCATGGGTACAGCCAGGCCAGCCCACATATGTATCCTGGAAGTGGCACGGCTGTCCATCATGACCTGCAGGACCACATAGTGATAGCCCTTCCAGTTGATATAGCACCAGCCACTGTGGTCCTGGGCACGGATGGGTATGTGGGTCCCATCAAGGGCCCCGAAGCAGTTAGGGAATCCCATGGTGGCATATTCCGCGATGGCTGCATCCAGGTGCCCAGCTCGGATGACCCTCTGCAGCAGCAGGGCATTGAGCACATGCACCACCTGCGGGGAGGGGACATGTGTGCCTATGAGGGTATGCAGAGTGCACCCCCACCCGGGCCCCCCTTTCAGGCCTCTCTCCTCATGATTCCTCTGGGACTCCCTCCAGGGCCTCCCCTCAGTGTGTTCAGGCCCAGCCCTCCCTACCGCCATCACAGCAGCCCTGACTGTGACCTTGCCAACACCAAACTGCTGGCCCATGGAGTGGTAGCTGTCTGGATTGGACAGCTTCCAGACAGCTAGTGCGACCCTCTTCTCGACAGTGAGGGCGCGCTGCATCCGGGTGTCCTGGTGTCTCAAGGTGGGGGTGAGCCACTGGCAGAGCTCCAGGAAGGTCTGCCGGCTCATGTGGAAGTTCCGCAGCCACTGGTCATCATCCCACTCCTGCATGAGCAGGTGCTCCCACCCCTCAGTGCTGGAGGGGTAGCTCCAGAGCCAGCGAGGCACCTGGTGGCAGAGGTGGGGAGCAGGAGGGCCTGATGGTCTGGGGCTTGCTCTTGTGCCCCTGGGGAGGGCTTCCCTGCCAGGAGCTGCTGGGCGGCCACCCGTGCAGCGTCTAGCAGGGTGTCTACCCCATGGGAGGCAGCGTGGGGGGCTTCCAGCTTCTGCAGGGTGTCCGTGTCTGTGGGCTTGAGGTCTGTGAGGCTTGTGTCACCAACGTAGGGCTCGTGCAGTGCAGGCCGAGTGTTTCTGGGAGGGGTCTTTTAAGGGAGCGGCATGGTGTTGCTCCGGAAGTGCTAGTCTGCCCTATGACCCCATCTGTTGGCTTTCTTAGCCCCTTATTTCAAAGGGGGGTGCTTGTGTGTGTGGACGCTCTGCTTTTCCTTCCAGGTTGGCCCCTTTCAACGTTCCCAGTTGCTACTTTGACGTTGAACATCGACGGCACCAGCTTTGGAGGATGTGTGGATGATACACTTCGGAGTAGCTTATTATGATGCTGTTACTTCGAAATAGCCTATTTCGACGTAGCGTCCTAGTGTAGATGTAGCCTCTGTGTTACTTAGTTTCTCTATAAACGGGAGGTAATATTTCACATACACCTTTTTTGTCTTATCTATTAACTATACTGGAAGCTCTTTGAATCCGGGGCTGTTTTTCTCTCTTCATTAGTACTGTACCCATTCAGTGAGGACCCCATCTTAGATGGGTCCCATTAGAATATAGATGGTAATAAAAACAACTGATTTAAAAATTTGGAATTTTGGGTGGGTTAGAATCCAGAATCAAATTTTACAGCTCATGTCCCTCTCTGCTTTATGGCTAATAATCCTAACCTTGTTCTTGCTTTAAACTTAGATGTGGTGTTCAATATGTGAAAAATCCCTCCCCCGAGTGCTGCAGCTATGCCAACCTAAGCTTCTAGGGTAGGTGTGGTGAAGATGCTGGAAGCTTTCTTATGCAAACCTAGTGACTATTGCTCAGAGTGGGAAAATGGCTACAGTGACGAAACAATATCTTTCATTACTGTAGTATTCATTTATGCTATAGGGTTATAGTAGCATAATCGTGATGTCATAACTACACTGCTGTAACCCCTCAGCACAGCCAATACCTTATATACTTTTGCATAGTGCATTGCTGGCTCACTGGCATGCTTGGAAATAATGACGTTGCAATGATTATCATTACACTGTATCATTAGTTACACCTGTGCAATCCCATGAAGCAGTATCCCATGTATTGCAAGGGGATTGCACAGCCGTAATATATGACAGAATAGTTTTTAGGTATTCAGTCACTGTTTGATTGATAATCTTAAAATACCTGCCTGGGTAGAGATTTGATAAGATTATCTTCTACTTTAGTAAGCGTAAGTAAACTCAGCTATTTTAAGGTTTCACTATCCTAGACAAGATGATAGTCTCTTGGAACCAGGTTTAGTGCCATGATTTCAAAGGTAAAAAATCAGTTATAGCATTTTCTCACCCCTTCTTATAGTATAGCTTGGAATTCTCTCTTGCTTCCTTAATCTCCCTTGAGCTTCAAACAGTACTTTTTAACCTTTAGCCATTCTTTCTATCTGATTCAAGTAGTGCTAGATAACATTTGAGTGAAAAGTAGTCCCAGTGGGTTATTTATTGCGCTTTTGTTCTACGTATCAGTTGCTTCAATCACTTCAGACAGTTTTCCTTTTTTACCTCTGCATTCCCAAAACAGTAAATCCTGAATTTACCAGGAAGACTTATAGAAATTACGAGCATTGGCACAGACCAATTAGATCATTTGGCTCAGGTCTAGTAATCCTTCTCTAATTTAATATTTTCATCAGAAACCATCAGGCCTGCCTTAAAGTGCTACAAGCACTTTTCAAAATAAACATGGCATGCTTAATATAGTTGAAAAAGTACCTAATATCTAAAGGATCAGAACTTGAGTTTGTGTAATATTATACTGTGCACTTATAAAGACACGCCCTATTTAATTTCAAACTTATTGTCAAATCTTAGAAAAATATAATTTAGGCACGTATCAACGTGGTCCATCAGTTCAGACTATAGGAGTCTGAGCAGAAGTAGGCACCATAGGGTTATGCTGTCACTCCCTCAACTGGATGCTGTGGATAGCAACTGAAAGGTTACTAGTTTGTATTAACAAAACAAAAAAGTAGTCCAGTAGCACTTTAAAAACTAACAAAGTAATTTATTAGGTGATGAGCTTTCGTGGGACAGACCCACTTCTTCAGACCATAGCCATACCAGAACAGACGCAATATTTAAGCCACAGAGAACCAAAAATAGTTATCAAGGTTGACAAATCAGAAAAATTGTAATCAAGGTAGGCAAATCAAAAGAGAAGAGGGGAAATAGGAGGGGCAAGAGTCAGATCAAACAAAGTATGTAAAATAGTCCATTTGTCAACCTTGATAACTATTTTTGGTTCTCTGTGCCTTAAATATTGAGTCTGTTCTGGTATGGATATGATCTGAAGAAGTGGTCCTGTGGCACCTTATAGACTAACAGAAAAGTTTTGAGCATGAGCTTTCGTGAGCACAGACTCACTTCATCAGATGACGTGAGTCTGTGTTCGTGAGAGCTCATGCTCAAAACTTTTCTGTTAGTCTATAAGGTGCCACAGGACCCTTCATTGCTGTTACAGATCCAGACTAACACGGCTACCCCTCCGATACCGGAAGAAGTGGGTCTATCCCATGAAATCTCACCACCTAATAAATTATTTTGTTAGTCTTTAAAGTGCTACAGGACTGCTTTTTTGTTTTGATAGTATATAGACTAGTACAGCTATTTCTCTTGTTACTAGTTTGTATTAATGTTGGGTTTTTTTAAATAGACTTGCACATCTGCTTTCTGTCCCTTTCTTGACTGACTTTCCAAATTTCTTCGCCAAGCCTTCCTCCCCAAAGGGCCCATATACCTTCTCTTTGTGGTCTAGTTCTTGGGTTGGAACTTTTGGCTCCTGGCCCATGAAGGCTAGCCACTGGCAGTCCACCAGTTGCTTAGTTTACCTTGAGTGCTCACAGGTAGAGCAGCTCCCGTTGACTGTCAAGGCTGTTCCATGCTCTGACACTCAGAATCCAGAAGGTGGGGGCCTCTAGTCTTCCACCTAAAAGTTTCCCAAGGTCATAGATTTCCCAACATTGGGAGGTGGATGCCAAGTGAAAAAACACCTTTTTAGAATGTAGGAATTCACACATGGGATGTCTCCCTGTGAGGTAAATTCAAGCTCTCAACCTTCCCTTAGGGGAGACCTTGAAAGGAAGAGAAAAGCAAACTGTTATCTCTGATAGCTGACTTCTGAATCTTAAGCATGCATTGCCAGAGAAATTAAAAAAACAAAACAGAACAAAACAAAAGTAGATGAAAACACAGAGAATTATTTCCCTGGTATTCAAGTTACAAGTTACAGTGTAAAGGGAGTCGAGTACCTCAGCCAGCCTGAGAACTCCGACACCAAATCCAGAATTTAAAAATAGCAACGTGATAGTGTCGACTAAACATTTCCTTTCTGCTTAGATATCTGCTGTTTTAAGATAATCTTTGAGGAATGGATATTACTGAAATCTTGCAAGCCTGTTTCCAGACTTAATCCACCTCTGTATCTCTCCTTTGGCTACACAAAGAATTCAGCCAGCAGATAACTGCTCCATTTCAAACCCCCCCCACCTCACCCTTCCCGTTGGCTCACCTGACTGCTTGCCAACACAGTGTTCTCTGTAAACTGTATAGTTGGGCAACCACTCCAGAGAGATTCAAATGCCAAACATTAGCAGAGTGCCCATAGTTAGGGTTTTTTTTGTTTTTTTTTTTAATTTTAATGTATTTATTTCTACTGCTGGTGCACATTTGCACGTGCCTCAGTGGACATAAAATTTATTCTGCACATGGGTGGAAAAAAAATCCACACATGGATGGAAAAGATTGGTGGGAACATTGCTCACCAGTGCTGTGTACAATATTAAACATCCCCTCCTTACTCTGTTTATACATTCAAGGATCACATTAGCTGTTCTAACTACATATCACACTGAGAGTTTCTGTTTATTTGTTTGTCCTTTATAACCCAAAACTGCTTTGCAGAGTCATTGCTTTTCAAGATACAATTCCTCATTTTGTAGTTAAGGCCTGCATTCCATGTTCCAAGATGTATTACTTTCCACTTGTCAGTGTAAAAATACATTTTTCTGAAAGGACCTGTCTTACCAAGTGATTCACTTTATATGACTCTCTTGTCCTGATCTTCATCTACCTTTCAACTTATCTGGACCTCCTGCAAATTTTATCAGCAATGATTGTATATGTACTTGAAATATCTGAAGAAAAATATTGACTAGCATTGGATCTAGTATTGAGCCCCATGGAATCAATTCGTTTATAAGGTGCCAGAGGACTTCAAAATTTTGAGGAGTAAGGGACTTCAAAGTAGTGTGGGCACTTCGGCTACACGCATGCTGGCACTTCGAAGTTTGATGCTTCAATGTTGCTATGGGGGAAACTTAGCCTAATGAAGTGCTGTATATTCACTGCAGCACTTCATTACTAATGTCCCCTCACCCTGATAATCACGTTCCCTTTGAAGTTGGAGGAAAGTATAGACCCAGCCTCTACTTGTACAGTAGCTTTCCAAAACTTAAGTGAGGGCTTAAACCTCCAAATATATCTCACAGCTCCTCATTCATCTGTTTCTAAAACCTCTTTAATAAACAGACTATTGGCCTGATTAAAAGGTATTTTTAGGATTCCCAGCGTTGTTAAAAATAACGATTTATTTTTAAATGCAAGAGAATGTGAATTTACTCTGCATCTATGAATTAAACCTATGAGTTCAGCAAAACTCATGGGTTCTGCAACACACTAAGCTGAGGAGAAGGGTAGATTGCCTGGAGGGTAGGGATAGGATCCAGAGTGGCTGACACTATTTGGAGGATTGGGCCAAAATGTTCAACAGGTACATTTGCAGAATCCTTCAATTAAGATGGAACTATTGCATGCACTGCTGTGGGCTGGGGTTTGGCTGGCTAAGCATTCTTATACTGACCTAATGATTGTTGCTTGAATTGGGGAAATGGATGCAGTGACAAAACAATGACTTCCATTGCTGTAGTGTACACCTGTGCTATTGGGTTATAGTAGCATAACAGTGGTGCCATAGCAATACTTGTGTAACCCTGCAGTAAAGCCATGACCTTATGTGTCTCTTAGATAGTGCTTCACTGGCTCTCTTATAATTAGAAATGATAGAATTGGAATGATTATCATTATATTGTATCATTAGTTACACCTATGCAATCCCATGAAGTTATTTCCACCACGGACAACAGCAACTGTGGGTCCAGCAGTAAAATGGGACTGGGGATGCCCAGGTCTGTGGTCCCAGAATCACAGAACACTAAAACTGGAAGGGACCTGAAGAGGTTATTGAGTACAGTCCCTGCCCTCATGGCAGGATCAAGCACCATGTAGACCAGATATGATAGATATCTAACTTAATCTAACTTGCTTTTAAATATCTCCAGTTATTTATTCCAATGTTTAACCACCATGCCAGTTAGGAAGTTTTCCTAATGTCCAATCTCAACTTCCCTTGTTGCAATTGAAGCCCATAGTGCTTCTTGTCCTATCCTCAGAGTCTAAGAATTTTTTTTTCCTCCCTCCTCGTTGTAACACTCTTTTAGGTACTTGTAAACTGCTGTCATGTCCCCAATTCATATCATCCCAATTCTTTCGGTCTTCCCTCACAGCTCCATGTTCTCTAGACCTTTAATCATTCTTGTTGCTCTTCTCTGGATCTTCTCCAATTTCTCCATATCTTTCTTGAAATGTGGTGCCCAAAACTGTACATAATACTCTAATTGAGGCGTAATCAGCTCAGTGTAGAGCAAAAGAATGACTTCTCATGACTTGCTCATAACACTCCTGTTAATCCATACTAGCATCATGTTTGCTTTTTTTGTAACAGCATCACACTGTTGACTCATATTTAGCTTGTGGTCCACTATTGCCCCTAGATCCCTTTCTGCAGTACTACTTCCTAGACATTCACTTCTTTTTGTGTGTATGAAGCTGATTGTTCCATCTTAAGTGGAGTTATTTGCTTTTGTCCTTATTAAACTTCATCTTATTTTACCTCAGACCTTTTCTCCATTTGTCTAGGCCTTTTCAAATTATGACCCTCTCCTGCAAAGCAGTTGCAACCCCTCCCAGTTTGGTATCATTTGCAAACTTAATAAGTGTACTCTGTATGCCAATATCTAAATTGTTGATGAAGACATTGAAGAGAACCTGTCCCAAAACAGACCCCTGCAGAACCCCACTTATTATACCCTTTCAGCATTACTGAGAATGGCTTTCCCATCAGTTATGCACCCACCTTATAAGTTATATTTACCCAGTTTATTGATAGGAAGATCATGTGTGATGATATCAAATGCCTTACTAAAGTGTAGGTATACCATGCCCACTGCTTCTCCCTTGTCCACAAGACTTGTTATCCTATCACAGAAAGCTATCAGATTGTTTTGGCATAATTGTTCTTTACAAATCCATTCTGGCTGTTACCTATCTCCTTATTTTCTTCCAGATATTTGCAGAAGAATGCCTTAATTATTTGCTCCATTATTTTTACTGTCACAGAAGTTAAACTGACTGGTTTCCTGGGTTGCTCTTATTCACCTTTTTATAGATGGGCACTATATTTGCCCTTTTTCCAATCTCCTGGAATCTCCCCAGACTTCCAGGACTGCTCAGAGATGCTCAGATACCTCCTCTCGCAGAGCCTTGAATATTCTAGGATGCATTTTATCATGCCCTCATGACTTGTAGATATCTAACACACTCACCTCTAATTAACTCCATTCCCTGCTTCACTTCAGCTGCTCCCTTGCAATCCTTATCCTACTTCTGACTCACACCTGCCCCCCATAGGTAGAGAAAGGGCCTCTTCTCCTTACTTTACTTCTGTGTAACTCAGAACAATCACTCTAGTCATCTCTGAAACTTCTTCTTCCCAATATCTTGATGTTCAGACACCTCACCTTTGCCACTGCAGGTTCAGAGATCCCTTCACTCCCCTACAGTCACCTTCTTTCCACTCCGAAATACCCAGATTTATTGACAGCTATGGAACACAGGCAGCTAGGGATGACAGTGGCTGCAGCAAGCATGCACAGAAAGCTCTGTAAACTGCACTTGTGGGACTAATGGCCTCTTCCCTCAACTGCTTGGGAGTCATGTGCTGCAGAACACTAGATTTAACTTCTCTAAGGCTAATACGAATGAAAAGTGTCAATCCTGCTGCATGTCTGCTCCCTCTGCTGACTGTGGTCTGTGTTGCAAAGGTCAAGCATTCCAATGCCACTTGAGTGTAGCCTCTGGGACATTCAGTAACTTCAGTTACCCAGAAACTTAAGCAGTGTTTTTGCTTCGTACTGGCCCTCCACATCCTGGTGAGTGGTATGGTTGTACTATTAACTCTAGCATAGAATGTGAGGTCAATTAAAGGTCTCTCAGATTTGACAGGTTTATAGGGCTGTGCTGTTTCAGAACTCTGCCAAAACTTATTTGAGGGAGCCAGGCAGACTCCAAAAATCAAATAGTTTATGTCTACGTTTTCAATACAGTATAGATGACGTGGCTATGGCAGGAAAGAAGACTCTACACAATAAATTTCTTTCAAGTGCAGGCTACAATTTCATTGAATTGAAACCTGAAAGGATTTAATCCTTTTCTTCAAAAAGAAATCAGCAGCAAAAATAGTTCAAGGCCAGGGTTCCAGCCTAATCAGAAGTGGAGAAACCCATCCACTGGTGGGGACTACTGGGCTGTGTCTACACTTGCATTCCTCTTTCGAAAGAGGTATGCAAATGAGGTAAACTGAAAATGCAAGTGTGGTATGTATTTGTGTATTGGACAACTCATTTGAGTATTGTTATTTCGAAATAGCTTCTTTCAAAAGCCCTGTGTCTACACAAGCCCCTTCCTTTCGAAAGGAGCACGTTAATGAGCGGGTTTGAAAGATGCTAATGAGGCATTGAAATGAATATGCAGCACCTCATCAGCATAATAGTGGGCGGCGCAAATTGAAAGTGCGGCTTTCAAATCGTGCACCACCCCTGGAAATGGGACCTTCCGAAAGTTCTCCCTCCCAGTTTTCAAAAGCCCTTCTTCCTAATACCAGATAAGAAGAAGGGGCTTTCGAAAACTGAGGGGTCCTTTCGGAAGGTCCCATCTCCATGGGTGGCACGCAACTCGAAAAGCCACACTTTTGAATTGCTGAGGCAGCCATTATGCTAATGAGGCACTGCATATTCATTGTGGCACCTAATTAGCATATTTTGAACCCACTCATTAACATTCCCCTTTCAAAAGGAAGGGGCTAGGGAGGGCCTAGGGAGGCATTAATGACATTTCCCCAACAGTTTAACTGCAGTCCCTTTTCTTGTTGTGAGTGAACATCCCAGATCCCTAACTTCCTGTTGAATGAGACCAGGTGGGTGCACTGGTGGTCACCCAGGCTTCCCATCTGAGCCTCAGCATTTCCCCTGCTTTCAAAACAAATGGGATACATTGCTTTAGATGACCCCATTACATATTCCAGTGGTTGCCCCCACATAGTACGCTGCCATTGTTTTGGCTCCCCCCCAGAGTTAGTGTGAGGACTGCCTCCGGACCATTCCGGTCCCCACCGGAAGATGTCGCTCTTATTCCACCAGTCATTTAGGCCAAGGGGCACAAACTCAATTCCAGGTCCAGTGGGGGAGTTGAGTAGTGTGCACATCCAGCAGTCGGTTGCTTTGGCGATGGAGGCGATAGCTTGAACGGCACCCCGGAGTGGGTGGTCGGGTATGGCGATGGCAGCTGGAGCTAGGAGGATGATGATGAGTTGAAGGAGCGCATCCCTTGTCAGTCGGGGCTTTCCTAGATAGCTCATTTTAAAACTGAATACAATAATCAAAGAAGCTATAACAGCAAGCAGTAAATATATACAGAGTTCATAGTGCAGCTTGGCGTCTGGGCCAATCTCGGGAGGCGTCCATTCCACTGAGGAGTTGTTTGGAGCCATGGGGCTGTTTCTGGAACAAATCACAAGGTCAGCCGGTCTTGGATACAATCCAAGCCTCAGTGATAGTTAGTGGTGCCTGGTCAGGGCCAGCAGTAATCCAAACTCCCTTCCCTTTGTATGAGTGCAGTACATGAGTCTGTGTTCCCAGGCTAGGGTGTCTAATTACAACAGTATCTCCAGGATTATATTTGGAGTCCTTGAGCGGTGCAGCTGAAGCTGAGAAATTTCTCCCAGTAGGGAAAAATCCTCTGCTGATTGGACTGCCCGTAGGGGTCTGTCGGTTGTTCAGTCTCTGTACAACCTCATCCAGCCTGTTTCCCCAAGTGCCATCCGTGGGCTTCAGGTGGTTTTTTAACAGCCCATTCCAGCGCTCGACTATGCCGTTGGACTGGGGTCGATAAGGGAGGTGGTAAGTCCACTGAATTCCATGCTTAACAGCCCACTCTTGTACTGCTTTGTTTTTAAAGTGTGAGCCATTGTCAGATTGGATCTCTTGGGGTGTAGGGACTATTGCTATTACACGATTCAGTCCCGTGATGGTGGAAAGTCCTGTTGCCCCCTTGGTGGGGTATGCAAACCCTATTCCTGAGACAACCTCCACTCCAGTTAAAATATATTTCCACCGTTGTCTGGTAGTAGGGAGTGGGCCAATGTAATCAACCTGCCAGGTTGCCCATAGTGTTTTTCCATCTTTTAGTCTGGCAAATCGCTGCCCTTCTGCTACATGTTTTCGGGTTTCTGCACAGATAGTACAGGCTTGCACCAGGTCTCTAGCCTGTCGGTGGGTGATGGGCCACCCCCTGATATGTGCTTGCCGCGTTAACTCCTCACTTCCAGTGTGCCCTAAAGTATCATGCAGCCATAGGTACAAACGTTCCCAATCTACTTGGGCAGCAGAGATCTGGGCTGCTGCATCTGCCAGGTTATTTAGCTGTGCAGCTGGAGTATTACTCTTTTGATGGGCTGACACATGGCCTATGCTTAAGGCATTTTGGGTTGCATGATGGTATATCCATTTCCAGTATTTTAATCCCCATACAGGCTTTCCTCCAATTTCCCAGTTGTTATTTTTCCAGTTAGTTATCCACTGAGTAGCCCCTGCCCATATTGCGTAGGAATCGGTATATACAACATTGGCTCCTGCCTTACAGGCTAGTACAATAGCAGCTAGTTCAGCTAGTTGGGCTGATCCCTCTATGTCTGCAGTTAGGGGTGCAGCTGATGCATCCGCTGGGACCGCTGCAGCTTTTCCCTTCCATTTCCCTTTTACCAGCTTTGCACTGCCATCTGTAAACCATACTCCCTCAGATTGAGATGGGTTAAACGGAGGAGCATCCTTAATAGGAGATGGTTGTGGGGGTAGATGGTATTTGGTAGGCATTCCCACTTTCCACAGGGACTCCTTAACCATAGTGGGATTCTGCGCAGTGTCTGCCCCACTGACCCTGTGATGTATGTAGAGTGCCCACCTTTGTACAGTCATCTTTTGGGCTACCCCAGGTGGTAACTCTTTTCCCTCCAATATAGGCTTAATGATCGGGAGAGGAGTGTGGAGTGTTACAGATTGGCCTTGGGTTAACTCCTCTGTCTCCCTTAGAGCTGTGAAAGCTGACAGGAGTACCTTTTCGTAAGGGGTATAATTGGTCTGTGACCCTTGCCATGACTTTGAGCCAAATTGAATAGGACGGCGAGGTACAGTTTCACTCTCCTGCCATAGGGCATAGGAGGACCCAGTATTCCCCACGGTGAGGTACAAGTGGAAGGGGGCATTGGGGTGGATTGGACCCAGAGCTTGATAGGTATGAATCTCACCTATTAGCTGTCTGAGGGCCTCCTCATGCACAGGGGTCCATTCCCATGTGGCACTCTTTTTAAGCAGGTTGTAAAGGGGTCGGGCTATGATAGCAAAACCCAGTACATGCTTTCTCCAGAATCCCAAAACCCCTAACATTTGTCTCAGTTGGGCTTTATCTTCTGGGGACGATGCCTGACTTAATTCATTTACAGTTTCATCAGGTATCGACCTTCGTCCTCCCATCCAGATGGTACCCAGGAATTTTACCTCATGAGAGGGACCTTGGCATTTATCAGGTGGTAGATCTAAGCCAAGACCTTCCAGGGCTGCCTTTACCTCAGTTACGGCTTCCTGTACCTCCTCAGAGGTATCCCCTCCTATTAAGATGTCATCAATGTACTGTAGGATCTGGGTGTTAGAAGGCAGGTTTAGGCCGTCTAAAACCTTTGCTAGTGCGGCATGGCAGATGGTGGGTGAGTGCGTATAGCCTTGGGGCATGCGAGTGAATGTATATTGGACCCCTTTCCAGGTAAAAGCGAACTTTTCCTGATCCTGAGGTTGCAAGGGAACCATGAAAAACATATCCTTTATATCCAATACAGCTAACCACTCCTTATTCCAAGTCTGTATGGTGTTTACAATGTCAATAATGTTGGGGACTGCTGCTGTAAGGGGCCCTGTGTTGCTATTAAGCTTTCGGTAATCTATGGTGAGCCTCCATTTTCCATTGGGCTTTTTCACAGGCCAGACAGGTGAGTTATATGGAGAATTGGTACGGATTAGAATACCCCGTTTCTCCAGGTCCTTTACAAGTTCAGAAATCGGGCCTATAGCTTCTGCTGGGACATTATACTGTTTCACGTTGGTTAAGGTCGAGGGTGGGAGAGCAGGAGCACTACTGAGCAGGTTGATTGTATATCTGGAGGCATCTTCTTCTTCCAGAACAGTGGTATGGGGCTTAAAGCCTGCTCCAAAAGCCCATTTCTCCCCATTTATTATTCCCTCTTTTCCTTTCAGAATGTCCATGCCCAGTATGTTAGCATTACCGAGGATTATCTCGTGCTTTCGGGGCTGTCTGTAAGGTTGAAAAGGGATGTCTAATTTAACTTTGACCAGAGGGTATGTAATAATTGTGCCATTAACTCCTGTGACCAGTACTTGTTTTCGGCCAGTAGGTGGTGGACCGGGAAAGCTTTCTCGCTTAATCATGGATACTTGGGCTCCAGTGTCCACTAGAAAGGATGTTACATGCCTGTCATTTACTATTACTTGAATCCGGGGGTCATTTGCTGACTCATTCTCCCCTTTTAACTGATTTACTTGGAGGGGAGACTGACCCCCGCCACCTAGTTTCCCTGATCGAGATCGACTGGGGACGGCAGCTCGCGTAGTTGCTGCTGTAGTGGTGTGTAAAGGGTGTCTGGGAGAGGAGGAGCATCAGGAGTTACTGCTGTTTCCTCCTCTCTGGCCTTTCCAAAGGCAGCTAGGAGTTTTAGCTTTTCAGTCGGCAGCCCATGAATTACATCTTTGGGATAGCCTAAGGCCAGGCACTGTTTCCATAGCTTTGCTCGGAGCTCTTTCTCCTCTGGAGTTGTTTCACGTTTGGGCTTGAAGCCCCCCCGTTTCTTGGATTGGGAGCTTTCTTGTCTACCCTTTTGCTCCTCTTTTAACTGTCGCACTTTAGCTTTGTTTAGTGGGGTTTTACTTTCCCCAAACTCTCTGAAATATTGTATTAGGCGACGAAGCAAATCTTGAAAGGTGAGGTCAGTATTACTTTGTACCTCCATTCGGAGGGACAATGCCATTGCCTTATGGGCACTGGCAGCTCCCTTTAACAAAGGTCTCAGATCATTTACTCGGGCCAACTGTTCCCACGGGCTTCTTTCGTCCCTATTTTCACTCTGGTGCAAGTGGCTGAGCAAACTAATGGTGGCTATAGTTTGCAGGGCTTCCTTAGCTTCCTCTGCATTAGCCCATGGTATAACTGTGGGTTCATCTCGGTCTGCTGGATGTATTTCTGCAGCCCACCTAGTGACTAGGGTCCATAGTGTTCTGGGGCTTTCCTGTTCAGGGCAGCTGAGGGATATTTCTGCCCCCAAATTAAGCTGGTCACATTCACGGGCGACAAGGCGTATATGCCCCGCTCCGGAATTCCATAGGCGTACTAGCCATTCTATTATCCCCTCTCCTGGCTTTTTAGAAAAATCTTGCTGGATTTCTTTTAATTCAGAGGGCTTGTACATTCGGGAGGTGATTTTTCGTGACACTGGGGTTTTCTTTCTACCTTTCCCTGATTTCTTGTCCCTTTTCTTGCCCGAGGACCTACCATTTACATCACCTGCATCACTAGATTCTTCTTCCTCCTCCTCTTCTGACTTTTGGTAGGTGATAAGTGGCCGCATCCGGACTGGGGGTACCTCCTCGTCGGAGGAGAGGGAGGACTCATCAGGAGAGGAGTCCCAAATATCCCCGTCCCATTCCTCAGGGTCTAACCACAGAGCGGTCTCTACCTTAGCTTGATTAATGCTCCGTGGCTTGGCTTCTAGCTTCTTCCTTCGCTCCACACCTTCCTTTTCAATCAGGGGCAGCAGCCTTCGTTGAAGGTGCTCTATATCTGTATTTAGTGTACGCACTCGAGTGTCTAAATTCTGGCATTCTTTGTGCAACGTGTCCCTTTCTGCTTGTACTTTAAGGAGCTCAGCTTCTAAGTTCTGGTAGCTCTTACTGGCTGCCTGCCATATGTTAGTTAAAAGCCAGATGTAAGCACCTTTGCCTTTCCCTCTTTTCATTTTACAGGCAGTTCTCCAGTTACAATAGTGTTGCCAAATGTCCTTCGGGTTTCCCCAATCCTTTTCTATCACATCTTTACTCCACTGTGGGTTACCCCATCCTTCCTGAGCTAGATTCTTTTCTATGTCAAGGAAATCTGAGTTGTTTATCATGACTGGTTTCATTTTGTCACTGTGGTACAGCCTATGTCACAACCCTGCTCGACTACGCCAATTCTGTTAGCCGGTGGCCAGGTAATGTACGGTGAGGTACCAACTATGCCCTTGTTATCATCCAAGTTTAAAACTACAAGAGCAGAGAGCTCGTCGCTGCAAGCAGCCAAGACAGGCTGACGGACTCCCCTGGGTCCTAAGCAACCCAGTTTTTTACTGTTAGAGCAGGCAGCTCCTAGCACTCTTACCTATGGCCAGGCTGTTGTAACCAAATGGTTAAAGTTCTTTTGTTGTGCCGGCTGTGTTGCAGTGACAAAAGGGTTAACAAAATAGTTAGGCTTGAATCTTAACTAGTTACAAGTTTATTAAGCTACAGTTATAAGCGTGTGGTTACAAAAGGTTATTGTTTACTTCTTATATGCTAGCAAAGTACAGGTGTTAACAAGTTACGTTACAATCCAATACAAAGATATCTGTTACCATCTAACACAATGATATCTTGATACTAGTTACAGAGCTCTAATTCTTTAGCTGTGCACAAAAAAAAGTCAGAGACCTAGCATGGGTGTATCTTACCCTCTCTGCGTCTCCTCGATACCAGCGTAGCCAAGCCGGATCGGTCACTCAATTCCGACGGAAAGACGAATACGAGGTTGGGCGTCCCCAGCTGTGGACCTCGGGAGGCAATCACCTGACCCGACCAGCAGGAAGTTGGTCGAATGCACTCAAAGTTAGAGTTCTGCTGGACCCATCTTTTATACCCCCTTTTGGGTTATGTATTCTCTTTCTTATCTATGGTGCCAGATCATACTGGTTTGTCTTTGTGACTCCAGTTTGTTACAAGGGCATTTCTACTTAGTTTGCACTTGTAAGACAAGAGATAAACAATTTAGGAGTACAGGACATTCTTTTGTGCGGGCGGGGCACGTCCCCTTCTGAGTGATTGTGTGTGTGCATCATATTGATCAATGCCAGCTGGGGTGATTTCTTGAGGGTTCACCCCCCCTCTCTCATGTTGACAGTCTGGCCTGTTAGCCTTCTAGCTGTACTTTCTGCTTCTCAGGGTCACGATAAGCCAGCATATCTGGGCCTCAATGAGGGCATCAAAGACTGTGCTGTCAGCAGCCATTTCCGTGCCCTGTGTGCTCCTCAGTGGGGGGGGGCAACGAGCAAGCTGGCTTGTAAGGGGGAGACTCTGTCTGGCTACAGGCTCATATAGACCCAGCCATGAAGAAAACCAGTGTAGACACTGATCTTTTGAAAGTAAACCCCATCTTTAAAAGAATCCTTCCTTTTACTTAATGGGATGAACAATTCTTTCAAAGATGGGGTTACTTTCAAAAGATCAGTGTCTACACAGGTTTTCTTCTTTTGAAAGAAGCTCTTTCAAAATAAGAATAAGCAAAAGAAGTGCCAAATATGTAAATATGCACCTAAATTGTATTTTCAGTTTCCCTCATTTGCATACCACTTTCGAATGAGGAATGCAAGTGTAAACTCACCCACTATCTTTCAGCATCACTGCTGAAATCAGTCATCCTTATCTCACAAGTGGGTTGAGGATAGAGACAAAGGGATGTCATTAATTAGCAGTTAATGTTGCAGTATACCCCATATTCAGTACTTAAGTCGATATTTGTATAAAGAACATTTTTAGGAGTTTGACATTGCCACATATTTTAAATTTGGGAAACTCAAGATAATTTTACTCAGTATCAATTTTATATCTAATTTCATAATGCACGGTTCTGATGATAAGCATAGTACTTTTCACTACTAAAAACTGGCCAGTTACTTGCATAAAAATAATTGTGCTTGGATATTTTGTTGTTCATGAGATACCCATGTAATTTTTATTAGATGAAAATAGCTCTTCAGAAAGTTTCTCCAAATAACTTTTTCTTTCTGTCAAAAAAAACCACAAAAAACAGGTGAGAAAGGACACAACAATAATACATCATGTGACAATCAGTTATATTCAGTTTGATGTCCCATATTGTTGACTGAGTCCTGACAACAACTTGAAGTCTGTGGGACTGCTCACACAGGAAGGGTTGTTTATGTGTGTCAGCGTTTGTAGAACTGGTTGGTTAGCGCAGGAAAAATGATACAGAAGTACAGAAGATACAGATCTTCAAAAAAGTATGTTTCACATTATATAAGACTTTTTTCATCTATGCGTAAGACTGGAGGTTCCCAGCACAAATATGTATAGTTGACATCAAACACACTTGACCTTCGTGGCTAAGCCAAAGACAAGCATTTTAAATAGTGCAAGCCTTTCGGACTTTCAGAGGATATTCTTTTTCTTAGAATGCTCATTCCTGAGAGTTCAACCTCTTATCAAAGCTTTATCTAATGACAAACATTATCTTGCTTACTGTACCCTTCACCAGTTTTGCACAAGGACAAGCAAATATCTCTTTTTCCTTTGCAGTGGCAAAGAATGTGACATACACATGTGGGAATATTTCTCTGGATACATAATATGTATATTACCTAGACGATGGTGATATCATGTAATAATTTGCAGAACTATGTAATAAATAAGCTTCTCATAGGAGTCCACTTGTGAATGACTCATTTATCATGTAAATTTGACCACCTCAGCTGCCTTCTCTCTCTTCTTCTGCATCAGATACACCAAGAGATGATTATTAGCATTAATGTTCAACCAGCTATAATGACTCCTAGCTTTGTGATTTAAGTACTGCTACATTTTTCTTCATATTATAATAGCATCTAACAGTCACAACAAAGGCTGGAGTAGAAGGGAAGGTAGAGGTGATGCACGTTACCTAAGGTCATGGCTCCAAGCTACACCTCCCTTCCCACTTCCATGTCTCAAAAGTCCTTGTTCAGTATTCTGGACATTCAGCCACACAATCTCTCATAGCTGTGCCAGCAGAGATGGCCTTAGAGAAAGTGGTATCCTGCGTGAACTGTTTCCAATGCCCTTAAAGTACTGATCCCTGAGCAGCAGATGCAACAGTGGTGGCATTGCAGGAGACCCACTGCTGGGAGGATGGAGATGGAATGCACGCTCCAGGTTTCTGCACTGAAACCCCCTGTATGTCCTTCTTCCTGCTTCCCACATAGCCACAGTCCTTCTGCAGCCTCTTGACCATGGAGCTGCCCCTCCTACCAACACAGTGCTTTGGGCAGGCATCCAAGTCCTACCCCATAAGGCTGGCCTTACGTGCCCCTGCCTTTCTCTTAAAGAGAAAATAATCAGGAATTTTTCAGGGCCAGATCCTAGCAGAATTATGTTTGTAAATAAAATGTATGTAGTGTAGTATATGTTACATATGTATGGGGCTTACTGAAGCAGCCTGATAATATTCCATTGTTTCTGGTTCACATATCCCCAATAAAAGTAGACCTATCAATTGAGTAGCCAAAAAAAACCCACAAAAAACTTTGTTAGATTTTCAACTGACTTGTTGATCCTTCCTTGGAAAGGTCCAGAACATCTCCATCCTCAAGGAATCCATCTTTCCATTTTGAGAAATGCTCCTCTGGACCCAGTCAAATAAAAAGAATGGGATCTTTTTCTGATGAGATCTTGAAACTTCTAAAGACAAGTCCATTGAGAAGTACCAGGCACTGTGGTTCCAGGGATTAGTCACAAGGTTTGTATCTTTGTGGCCAAATATTGTATTCCAGCCTCATGGGAAAGGGTTACTGAACTTCATCCAACAATGAAAATCTGTGGAGGATAATTATTGCAAATTCTGAATCAGTTAAACAACTCCAGAGAAATACAAGCCCTGGGGGAACTGAATAGGCTGGTTACCATCTGAGAGATTTTTTTTAGAAAAAAGAGGTCAGCCTGAATTGGCTGAGAAGCCCTCATTTTGATTCAAGAACTAATAGGAGGTTGTAACCAAGAAGGTAAGACCTTACTCGAATTCTTGGAAGTCTTCACCTTGCTATGGAAGATGGGTAACACCCAGTAAGCTTAGCATGCGGATAGACTGTTTGTTACTTTATTGTGTTTTCTCTGTAACCCTTTTGTCATTAAATTAGTGTACCATTCTTTGTGAAAGATGGCTGGCCACAAATAACCATGATATTGTCCTTAACAGAAAGAAAATCAAGGGGTGCTGGGCTAGTATCAGACCAGTTGGTATAAATACACTGAATTACAGGAAGACTGCAAACTGAAAATACAGGAGGAGGGGTGAAGGAGATAGGTGAAGGGTTAAGACTTAAAGCACAGACAATGGTGAAGGCGAAGATGCAGTTAATGATGGAATTGTGATTCCTTGTTCTAAGTTAACCCACTGACTTTAATGCTGTTCAGAGTAAGGGTGGCCAAGTAAAATGAATTTGTCAGAAAAAACTAAGGTTCTCAAGAGCATGAAATCCTTCCCCTATCCAACTGTGGGTTCTGTGCAGACAAGTGCTGATAATTTATCTTTGTGGAAGGGAGGGAATAATGTCTGTGTCTCGCCTTCCAGTGAGGACAGGTCACCCAGTGGCTCCACATTATGTACATCTCCTAGGTCTTCTGGAAAAAATTCCATGGCACAAATTGTCCAGAATCTCAGCTTTGTACTGAGCAGTGACTCAGGAATAGAAACAGCCAGTACTCGCTCACATGCTGTACCAATACTTCTTTGAAACCTCCTCAATCTTACCCTGCCCCTTTATCCTTGTCATTCACTTTGGCCAATAGCTGCCTGAACCTGACCATAAAATCCTCAGACAGTGGCTCCACAAACAGCTGCTAGCAGTGGGATCATGGTTTCACTAAAGGGGGAGTAGACCAGAGAGAAGTACAACAAGGGAAGAAGGAAGAAAAGACAGGAGAGGGAGAAACTCCCAGGAGCCAGGGTGGGATGAGAAGAGACATCTTTAAGAGCAACATTTAAGTTAACTAGCCAAAGAGAGAGAGGGCCTGCAGTTGAGGAAAACTTCAAAATTTGCCAGTAAACCTTTTATTTTGCCTATGACACTTCGCTGCTACTGTAAGTGGAGTTTCAAAGAATACCATTAGGTATTTTTTCTAGCCTGACTCTTAAACAGTGCAGCATAAAATTATTTAATATGGCCTGTCTGCTGCTTTACCTACTAGATAAACCTAATGCTTCCATTGCACTCTGAGGCCTAACAGAGCCAGGTATGGGATCACAGGGTTTCTTACAAGTGCTTAATATAGAAAGGCAAGGAGAAAAAAGCTAATATGTGCTGGCTTTCAGGTGTTCAGGTTCTGATGAAAAAATTTAACATTTCTCCTGAAGAGCAAACTTTTCATAGGAAGTATTTCATTGATAACCCAGTGTTTTCCAACCATCCCTAATTAAGAATGCTGATAATGTACAAGGACTGTAACAGCACCACCTGGACTCCATCTCTGTCTCAGTCTGTAAAGTTACTCAGAGACACTTACACTCTCCATTGCAGTCTATTTGCAAGACAGTTTCCCATCCCTGTTTCACCATTACATATACCACTTCAGACGAGTGGTGGGAGACTACACCCCCACCCCTTCCACACAAGGCTCTACCTCTTCTGTACCTACTGGAGCCCAGCTTCCCACCCCCACTACGGCCACTGCCCACCCCCAAAGCCCCAGGCCAGGAACACCTTTCTACATACAAGCCACTAGCCCCAGTACTGGGCAGGTGGCACAGCTGGAACACCCCCAATGCTAAGCAGCCAGAGTGGTGACAGCCCTGGTCAGAAAAGCAGCATGACCCACCCCACCTACTCCAGCCTTTGGCATACAAGCAGCATAGGTCCTAGACTCTGCTAGAACTAACCCATGTGATACAATTTGGAAAGGCCTTCCCCTGTTTACACTGCCCACCACCTATAGTCTTCACTATCTACATGCAGCAGAAAAACACATTGTTTCTTTGCTTTTACTCCCTGCTTTTTTCTGGTTTCCTTCCCCTGAAGTGTTATGCAGACCAAGGTAGCATCTATTCCCAGTTAGGGGCCAGGCTATCTCCAGCCTGCTGTAGTTTGTTCTCCTAACAAGGAGCAAATGTGACAGAGGGCTATATTGACAACCCTTTGCCCAGCATCCTGTCACATGGCATAGAATAGCAACCCCTCTCTTCCCCCTGCCCCCCAATAGACACACACCTGAATGTCCTGGCTGCTGACAGGTTTCCATCTCCAAAATCCTGAATGTAAAAGGAAATGAATGAGGGAAGTTTTCTTTTCCCTTTTTCTTAGAGGCAGAGTAGATAAGAAAATACCATATTTAATAAGAGATTCAAGAGAATGAATTCTTTAATCAGTTCAAAATTCTGCAATTTATTTTAACCTTTTTCTTGAATGTGCTGGCTGTCTATGAATATATTTAATTCTTTTCTCTCATTGTAGAAAGAAATTCCTCTTCACTTATCAGTCACAGCTTTCTCTAAAAGGTCTCCCTAACCTATGGAGTTTATTCAGTCCAAATACAAAATACCAACAAAACAGAGAACATAATTTACTTGATAACACCTGATTCAAAAGCAGCACCAAGTGGCACTGCTATGCAGTAATTAAAGTGAAGTTCCTTGTAAAATTATCGATTGAATTTCTGGTTAGGCTATAAGCCCCTGTTTTGATTAACGATTGATGAATTACCTACAAACCATTGAATATCTTTGCATATATATTTGTTGGCTCAGCTCTTCAACTGGCGTATTGTTCAAATTAAAGGAGCTGATTTACAATGGGTGACTTGTTTGTAAATATGTGATAGTTTATATGAACATTTTTATTTTATAGGTTGTTGCAAAAAAATTGTTTGATTTCAATATTTCTTATGCAGGTTGTGTGATTGTTCAGCAAAATCACCTGGCATTAGTAGAGCTCTTTTTAGGATGGCTGAAATTTTTTGAATACAAAAGATACAGAAAATGTTCAGTTCCATCTCCTGCTTCCCAAACTGCACAGACAATGCAGAAGACATAGTCAAGTCAACTCTTTGGTATTACAATAGCACAAACAACAAAACTAACCACTACTAGCAGCTTGAGTAAAAGAGAGATTGTGAACCAAAGTCAGACAATGAAGTAAGTGGAAAAAAAATGTTTTCTTTTACTCAAGGGGGCAAATGTATTGACTTAAAATTATTTAAACTGATCAGTTGTGAGAATCCTTACTTACAACAGCCTTAACAACTGCAAATTAGTTTCTGCACTGTTGTAATGCATTAAGTTATGAGGCACATATTGGCTAGATGCTAAGGATATTTTTACACAGCAGCTTATCACCCAGGGATGGCCTGTACCAGGCAACTCAGGATCACAAGACTACTGGGTTGTTTAATTGCTTTGTAGACTTTTGGGCTAAGGTGGGAGCCTGAGATCTGGGACCCTCCCAACAATAGAGGTCCTCAATTCCAGATTTTATCCCAAGCCCAGAAGTCTGCACAGCAATGAAACAGCCACACAGGCTTGAGTCATCTGGCATGGGCCAGCCATGGATCTCTAGTTGCAGTGTGGATATACCCTAAGGCTACACAGTGCTCAGGAAAAACATTACATACTTTCTGCACATTGTGATATAGCAAAGATTTGGGCTCGACATAAAGCAAACGTGGCATCTAGATTCTACATATCAAGTAAATATTCAAACAACATAGGTTAGATAACTAAAGTATTGTCTAAACTAGAAAACCATAGGTATTCCCTGTACAAATATATTTGTTCTCTTCTTCCAGTCCTGGAGTCTGTTTGTCTGAGTGTGTGGAAGAAGTTGACCTATCTGGCTTCTTCACTAAGTTATATAAGGGTGCACTATTCAGAAAAATACCACCAGCCAAGGTCAGCATGAAGGTGACAGTAAGCAATGCAAGTGGATTAAATGGCTTAGAATTCATGTGCATCTATGCTGAAAGAAAAGAAACATATTGGATCTATCTCCAACAGCTGCTGCATAGGATCATGCATGTTCCTTGTACCACAATAATTTTGATATACCATGTCTATTCTGATATGCATAAATCTCTTCAGTAAACGTCTTTCAGTAGACTATAATGACCATTTTCCACTGCTGGTTGTATAACTTGCTCTCAAACAATGAAGAATGTGATGGTGCTGTAAGTGTGCAGGGCATTTAGGTCCAAGTGTTGCAAAGAACTGCACCATAAATATTTTATAACTGCAAGCAATAAAGATTCTATTAAATGTTTTCATTTATGTTGATTCTGGTAAATAGAATTGGGGCTATATTTTTCTACCCTCACAGGTTTGATTTTGTTATGCACATAAACCAATGCTTTTATGCAGCGCTGCACATAATGTTTACTAGGGTTATGCTAAACAATTCTATTTGGCTGAAATGATTAACTGAAGAATGTAGATTTGGAGACTTTAAAACTTATTACAAATTCATGTCACTTTTACTGATTTGTTCACACAGGATGGGAGAGTGAGAGCCAAAAAGTCAAAATATTTATTTTCAAAACTATTTTCTAAAACCTCTGAGATATGTTTTAAGTTTGAGTTAGAAAAAGTATCACTCATTTTGGGTCAATAATCTGCTTCAATTTAAACAGAATTAAGCAACCCTGCAGGAGGCATTCTCTGTGATTGCCTTCAGCTTTGAAATTTTCTCCTCCTTTGGTATGAAAGTGCTCAAATGTATTGATTTGCAGAATGCACTACAAGGCCCATCTTTTCATTTAATTTGTTGAAAGATGTTGTGGGGGGCTGGGGAATGGTGGTGAGATAATGGCTGGTATTTGTGTATGAGGAGGTTTGGTTTGATATCTTTTGTTATTTTTCTTGAGGAGCAATAGACGGATTTGTATTATAGTATTTTTAAGATGGAAATGTGTCTCTGGTAAACTTTACCTAAAATATAAAATTGTGTAATTATAGGCATTTTGTCTCTTGTGTATATATTATATACAAGTACGCAGCATATGCATAAGTATTGCCATAAGTATTTTTGAAAGATACGTTTCATTTTAATTTATAAAGGATACCCATAAATGCATTCACTTGAAATGTTAATTAAACATTATGTAAACATCCATTTAGTAATTATATAATATTGGCTTATTAGTATGGTTATGGTAAAGTTGTATTGATAAATTACATTTTTAAGCAAAAAATGGTCTTTCAGTAAACCTCTATAAACCTGAACTACTAAGCTAATTTTATATCTAATTTAAGAAGGAAAAATACTGTTACGAATGTCAGTTTATATTTTTGAAACTTCTCTTGTATTTTGAAAATGGTAATTTAACTTAGGAAAAAGCTGATCTACTCATATGTTCCACATCTCTGATTTATCACCAAAGAAAATTTCCTAATTAGCATTTTGACCTTTAAAGAGATAATTTCATTAATAGTAGATCAGAGAGGAGCAGTAGAGTAAAATACTATGATTTGTAACAAAGCCCGTTTTAAAAAGATTATTTTGGTTCTCTCCTTTTGGGTCTGACCACTCTGTTTTTAATTGGATCCATTCTTATTGACACAAAATGCTCAATTCCAACTAAATGTGAGAAAATGCAGCCCCAGTGAAAGCAAAAGAGATAGATCCTCTTGCACAAGATCTAAATATGTCCTTGTGTTCAATACTTAGCAGGAAAAAGGGAACGAAGCAAGAGTGGAGCACCTCTTCCTAATCTAAAACAATATAAGCAAGATGATGGGTTGGAGCTGATTCTGTTTACTTCAAGAGGTGGGCAAATTTTTGACGTCCACATTTATTATTTTGCGAAACAGTGTATCTATTCTTCTTAAATACATTTATGCTGGCACTGACCTTTTTAAATTTAATTTCTGAGTTTACTTTAAAGTTTGTGTAGCTTGGAAAATGTTAATGGTTTCTGCTTAAGTGTTGGGGTCTTACAACTGAATCTCTTCTAATCCAAGTAAGCAATTATTTATATAAGAAGTCCTACTGAAGATGTCCTATGAATATGCTTATTCATAAATGTGTGGATGTAATGGGTTCAGTCTAGCATTATTTATTTATAATTTCAAAGTGTCTGAGTCCTAGGCCACGACCTCATTGTGTTAAGTCTTTAAGTACACCTTTATTAGATTGGGGTGGACAAAACCAACACAAAGCAGCTTCTGATCTGTTCAAACAGGCTTGGAATGCTTGACTTTTTCACTCATCTGCATAATTTTTTCTACTGTATCTACTATATATTTTAGACAGTTTGTGCATCTGTCTGTGAGTCCATCCCTCCATGTGTGAATCTGTTCAAGAACTTGGACTGCCAAACAAACATAGACCTTGCTCTAATTTATAAATTTATGTTTTTTTCAGGCATAAGGGGCTGGTGACAGAGGGGCTTTTTGCTGGCAGGCACATGTCCACACATCCACTTTACTACTGGCACCCCCCCTCTGCCCAGAGTGAGCTCTCGTGCGGCTGTGCTAATAAGCCGTGGGACTATGCTAATGAGCAGCCATTTGCAATTGCAAGGCAGCTCATTAGCATGGAGCTGCCAGGAGAGTCGCTCCCTGTAGATCCAGCCAGGAATGCCTAAAGGGGGCATTAAGCGTGGGGGATGGTTAGACCACATAATGACCACAGGGGGGCAGCAAGTACCCTAGTCCGAGAGAGCAGTCTCTGGATGGCAGCATGGACCTCACCACACTGCTGTGCTCCAGTAAGCAGCTGCCAGCCAACCAGGGGCCTCTGCCACCCCAACCACCCCGGGGGGCAGCTGTTGGCCAGAGTGCACAGCCTGAAGGACACCAGTGGGCATAAAGGAGTAGTAGGCAGGCAGATTCTGTAGCCTTTGCCACCTGAGCAGCATGGTCTTAGGTGCCCCTGGGGAGCTGCTACCATTGAAACAGCACCATCATCGCTGCTGTGGGCAGCACCAGTGGGCCACCCGAGGTGTCCCAACTCCTTGCCCTAAGCCTCCCATCTTGAGCCTCCCCACCCACCTTGACTCCTGCACCCTTCGTCCTCTACCCCAGAGCCTTCCTTCTCAAAGCCATACTTTTTCCATGTCAGTAATCTTGCTTCTATTTTATTCTATAGGGCTGTGTGTACACTGGAGAGTTCTGCTGACAGAAGGGGCCTTCTGTCGACATAACTCACGGAGTGTCTACACTCATAAAACATTCTGTGAACAGACTCTTGAGAGAACGCTGCATTTGTCTTGACAGTATTATCCCTCAAAATTTTGATGCATAACAATCTGTTGACAGAGTACTTCAACAGAAGTGCAGTGTAGACACGTCTGTCAACAGAGAAGGCTTCCAGTTTCTGGACAGCCATTTGCAGAGATGCCCTTCATTGTGTCAACAGCAGAAAGTGCAATCTGGCAGTTCTCTGTCGACAGCAAGTTGTTTTACAGTAGCAATCTGTCGACAGATGTTCTGTCGATATTTCTTCTGTCCTCTCACCAGCAACACCACTCCTGGGAAAGGGCAGAGCCCCCTGGAAGAGCAGAGGCAAGGCTCAGTGGGCTGAACTGAAGGGAGGCTGAGGGACAGAAATGATTAAGTGGTTGAAAAGGACAATTACTGGACTAGGGACAGGCAGATACTGGAGTGAAAACTTCTGAATCAGGGACTCAAATTTTCTTATTCAATAAATTGTGGACTATTTTTGTGTGTATATATCTGTCTCACTCCTGTGTGCACACACAAACAACCCTAGGATAGGCAAGGATTTCAGGGTACAAACAGCTCAAAGATGAAGAGGCAGATTTACAATACATATGTCTCATTAATTTTTGGGCTCTTACTCATTATTTTGGATCATATGATCAAATGATTTGGCAGTATTGGAGATTTCTCATACAAATGATCACAAAGACAGCCCTTGATTAGCTTGTGACATTTTGCTTAAAAATGATGGGGCAGGAATTGAAGTTAATATTAGGAGGTGTAAGTCCTTATTTCTGGCAGTTATTTGCATTCCTTTGCTGAGCATCAGGTGGTAAGGTATCTGGCCAATATCATATTAGCATTTACTGTCAGCTTGACTTGCAGCTGAGGTGTTTATCACCTTATAATCATTCTTTATTGATGGTTTAATAAAGTGATATTAGAAAGTGCTTACAATAGTCCACAAATGGCAGAACTGATTTGTATGATCGCATAATATGTCACTAAGAATAGGCTATAATGAAATATGGTCTTTTTCCATGACATGTTCCTGTATTAGTGAAAAATACTTGTTTATGGAATTACTTGAGTTCTGGTGGTTATATGATAATCTGGGTCAATGTTGGAAAAATATGATGTACAGTCCACTTGCCTATCAATTTTCCTTCTCCATTTCCTTGCCCACACCATAGGGTTGGATTAAAGATTATATTGTTAGAATTTTACTTACGCTCATGCTGACTCTGTGGGTGGTCTGGGGCTGGAGCACTTGTGGAAAAAATAGTGGGTTATGATCACCCAAATGGTGAGCCTCTTCTCCCACCCACATCACTTCCCTCTAAAGGTAGGGCCTACAGATCAGTGCCTGCTTGTCCTAACCCTCCCCACCTCTGTGCTTCTGGCATGCCACCAAACAGATGAGCTGATAGTGGCATGAGGGAGAGAGAGGAGCAAGAGTTATGGGGTGGCGAGCCTGGCTGATGCATGGCCCATGTGGAAGGAGTTGAAGGGGCAATCTCTGAGACTTTGCTCTGCAGCCCTGTTGGGTGGCTGCCTCAAAGAGCGTAGCTGAGGAGTCACTTTCACTCACTGCCCCTGCTCAGGGTGCCAGAGCCCTGGGCAGTTGAACCCCGGTAGGGAGTGGAAGCTGCCTCATCCCCAGCCAGACTTCCTCAGGCAGCTGGGAAGAGAAGGAGAAAGTGTGGGGGCGGGGGAGGGGTAATGTTCCCCTGCTTTCCCAGAAGTAACATGGGGCAGAGAAAGTGGATGGCCCCTGGGCTGTGCAGCAGGGGAGGGAGAAAGTGACCTGCCCTTTAGATCATGTCTCCCCACTCTGGAGAGAGGCACCATTTGAATATAGGGCACACTCAGAGGAGGGGGTGGAGCAGGGGGTTGGCCCTTGGGGAAGAGGTGGAGTGGGGACAGGGTCTTGGATGGACAAGGACAGTCAAGCATCCTCTGGAATGTCTGGAGATCAGGGTGTGAGTGTGTAGCCAAATATATACATACACACATATGCACACGCATGTGTACACATGCTTTAGAGAACACAATAAATCCATAAGATAAAAGGATCTAGCAAAATGAGAGAGAAAGTCTTTGAAAGTGGACTGTTTCCCATCATCAGTTTTTTCCCCACAATCTGGATTTGTTTATATTGTGCTATGAAACTCCTTTATGTTCCCTCAAGAATAGGGAAACAACGATTGGGAGTTTTGTGTTCTGTGTTCTGTACTGCAGGGCAGAGGTCTCAAACTCATGGCCTACTGGCCATTTATGGCTCAAGCAGCTCTACAGCCTGGCTTGCACATTGCTGTTAGTAGCTGAGTTCCAGTCATTCTGAGAGCAGTGTGTCTGTACTCTCTCCCTCAAGCCCAAGCCTTTGTGCTGTCCCTACCTGACTTCTTCCTGCTTTGCTCTGCCCTCCCACATTGCACCCCTACCCTCAAGCCCTCTCCCCTGAGGGAAAAATCCTCAGGGATTATGAGTCCCAGCCTGCCCTAGGCTCTTCAGGCAAACCTGAGCATGGGGTACCATCCCACATAAGATCCCATTTTAATGTCTAATTAAGATAGTTTTTCATTAAAAAAAACAAAAACAAAAACAAAAACAAAAAAAACCCACTACCAGTTTCAAAAATAAGGTGATGGATTTAAAGCATAAAAAATGAAAGGAGAGCAAAAAAATAGATGAAATAAATAGCATAATGAAGGATGAGAGGTAGTTGTGCCACCAGATAGATTTCTGCACTCTGTTCAGAAACTTCTCTGTGGGAAATAACATTACAAGTCTCCAAAAGCTCTTTCTTATATTCTGAGATGGGCTTATGCCACATTTGGGTTGTGATTGTAACTGGAGAAAAGGGAATTAAGTGAGTAGAACAAGAATACGGAACGTACTTCCCTTATCTGGCTTCGCTTCAGTGCTATGAAAAAATGGCCTCTGGCTTCTCTTCATTACTATGAAACAAACAAGATGTAACTGAGGGTACCCTTTGAATTTCGGGGCCTGGGTCTCCTGTCTAAAACAACCACCAGAGGACCCCCTGAGACCTCCGTGACTGCGTAGTATGAGGAGATTGTATAATGGGAAGGCGGAGTGTATTACCTGTGGGAAGGTGGAGTGTATTACCTGTGTGGGGAGTGACTTTCACTGAACAGCTGTATATATGTGCTATCACCCAGATGCTGGGTGTGCAGGCTTTGAGGAGAGATACCCCTGCGCCTTACTTGGCATGCCAAATAAAGATTCTTCTTCTACTCTTGGTGTGGTGAATTAGCTTTGCGCACCGGGCATGAGCTACCCCACTGCCATGTCTGGTGGCAACATGATGAAGAATCTGAATACTGAATTTTATGGAACAATCTGTGCCTCTGTTTTACTACTTGGGTTCTTATAATATTAAAAACAGAATGTTTCTGTTTCGTCTGTGTTGGGAAGGTGGGCCCTAAATCTCATTTAAGTGAACCCTAAGATAAAACGTTCATAATTTTATAAACCTTTTCGTTTCAACTGCAAATGCACATATCATGAATGAAAATTAAACCAATGCTTCCCAGTCTGCTTTAAAAAAAAATTCTGATAATCCTTGGACCTCAGATATCCATAGAAGTACTGAAGTTTATTGTTCTGTTCTAACTTTTGACTGAACATCAGCAAAACACCTCCTTTCGTTTGGATTGGATATTTCAAAAATAACACACATTAGTCGTGTCTACACTGGCCCCAAACTTCGAAATGGCCACGCAAATGGCCATTTTGAAGTTTTAATGAAGCGCTGAAATGCATATTCAGCACTTCATTAGCATGCAGGCGGCTGCGGCACTTAGAAATTGACATGGCTCACCGCCGCGCAGCTCGTCCCGCAGTGGCTCCTTTTCGAAAGGACCCCGCCTACTTTGAAGTCCCCTTATTCCCATCAGCTCATGGAAATAAGGGGACTTCGAAGTAGCCGGGGTCCTTTCAAAAAGGAGCCCTGTCGGGACGAGCCGCACGGCGGCGAGGCGCGTCAATTTCGAAGCGCGGCGGCTGCCCGCATGCCAATGAAGCGCTGAATATGCATTTCAGCGCTTCATTAGTAAACTTCGAAATGGCCATTTGCGTGACCATTTCGAAGTTTGGGGCTAGTGTAGACGTAGCCATTGACAGGTGAAAAAACAGTGAATTAGCAACAACATTTTAACATATTTCTCATTGTTTCACCTGTCAGACATATTCCAACTGAATAGTCTTTTCTGTCATCATGGTTTACGAGGGGTAAAGACTCTTTGGCTGTATCTACACTAGCCCAAATCTTCGAAATGCCCATGCTAATGGCCATTTTGAAGATTAGTAATAAGGCACTGAAATACATATTCAGCAGCTCATTAGTATGCCAGCGGCCACAGCTCTTTGAAACAGATGCGTCTCGCTGCCGCACAGCTCATCCAGACAGGGGACCTTTTCGAATGGACCCTGGGAACTTCAAAATCCCCTTATTCCTATCTGTTGGTAGGAATAAGGGGATTTTGAAGTTCCCGGGGTCCTTTCGAAAAGGAGTCCTGTCTGGATGAGCTGCGCAGCAGCGAGAAACAGCAATTTTGAAGAGCCGTGGCTGGCAGCATGCTAATGAGGTGCTGAATATGTATTTCACTGCCTCATTACTAATCTTCGAAATGGTCATTTGCATGGCCATTTTGAAGATTTGGCCAAGTGTAGACATAGCCTTTATGTCTTCCGGTCTCCGGTTGAATAAATTGCAAATCAACATTCTGCTGGGTTTAAAAGACTGTTTTATAATTAAATATAAAACCAGATTGTAATGAGAACATCATAGCATGAATTATTGGATGGGAAAGAGTATTTGATTTCAAAATTGCATTGAGATAATAGATATTTTTCTAAAACTATACATTTTGAAAACTTGGTTAGTATAGCATATGAGCTACTTTGTTCTGCAGCAGTTATGAGCAGGTTGCCAAATTCATACAGGACATGCATTTGTACAAACAATAAAAAGTCTTGTACTATAAAATATGCACTTTTTAAAGAGCAAGTGCTTAACTAATAGGGTTCATGGTCTTCTGAAGCCAGGCTTTATGATGTTCCTGCTCTTAAGAATAAATTAATTTGATATCAAAATGTCACCTGCAGTGAATAAAATCTCTAAATACTTAAGTGGGAGCAGAATATTGCCATCAGAACTGGAAGGATGTATTACTTTTGCGCTACTTTATAGATATAATAAAGGCTGAGAAGGAAGTTGCCACAAACAGGAAGATAAACTTAAGTTTTCTATCAGTGGACAAATGTCATTTGTGTGGACGATAAGTCAAGCTTCCCTTAGCAGAGCCTAACCCTCTGCCCTACCTCTTCCCTGCTTGCTGCTTTCAACTCCCTCTCCCCAACTGCCTTAGCTGAGGGGGTGGGAGAGTTGAGGCTGAGAGCTTGGCCTGTCCTCCCATGGCCCTGGTCAGAGTCAGGGGAGGCACAGAGGTAGCTTGTGAACTCAGTCTCGGATAGAGACCAACTCTCTCCCCTTGCTGAGTTTGCACAACATGACCACCACACTGCCCATGGCCTACTCCACAGTCTGCCATTTTCCTTTTGGATCTACCCCCATTCTATCTCTGGTCTCTGGAGCCCCACTTCTGATTGCTCCTTTCTGGCACCACCCCACTTCTGCAGCCATGAGAACAGAAAAGCTCTAGGACCCTGCCATGGCCTCAGTGGGAAGCTAAAGCTCCTCCAGCCAGGGGTAAATTTTTCCAGGAGCCCAAAACAGGTCATGGATCCTAGGCATGGGATTCATTGGTCCATGCCTTAATCCACCACTGTCCTTTACATGCTGTGGCAGTGTGAGGTTTGAGGAGGCTTACCTTCCTGAAACCTCCATTTTATGTTTCCTATGTACGTTTCATATTTAGGAATAGGATCCACCTCCCTATTAAAGACCACGGGAGTCTTGCCATTCACTTCACAGGGATTTGGACTATAGCCATCAGAAGAAATCATTTTATTTCCAGAGGTACATTACAACCCATAAGCTTATTGATTTAAGCCATTAATTCAATTATATCACACTGTGTTTGTTTAAAATGCCTTTGAGTATAGTTAAAATTTTAAAAGCCCAGTAATAACTCAGGTACAAGAGCAGGAAATGATTTCTTTCCTTATCCCATAGAGTTGAAAGTTTTGTCCTCAGTCTGATAATCACTTCAGTCATCTTGCAGAATTTGTCCTCTTTTCGGAATACAGCACTTTTTTGAAAATCAGACTTTCACTCTATAGTCTTAGAGGTAAGTATGCACTTTTAAAACCTACCCAGTAATATTTTGAAGAGTAGTTAACAAAGTTAGAATGAAAGATGGGCCCAAACCCAGATTCTTTTATAGAACCCCTCAATTTTGGCATCTTGAATGAAATAGAAAATAGGCCTGAACTTACATTACTTATCATTTTTCAAAGCCAAACCACAAATAATAATAAAATTAATCCATCTTGGCCCTGCTGTGGTCATATATAACTATTACAAATGCTATACTGAAATTTATGACATTCAAATTGTGTACATTTTAAGGTCTATGGAACACACTGACTCCTGCAGGTTCTTTCTTAGGACTCTTCTTTTTTAATATATATAGCAGAGATATGGAAGCAAACCAAATACAGCATCTTCCCCATATTTTCTAAGACTGCAGAAACAACTTTTGATTTACTGAAGGTGGCTGAAGCTTGGCTGGTACTTATAGATGTATTATAAGCTCATCAGAGCTGCCTTTCCAGGGATCTTAGGAGTTGTTGGAGTCAAAGCCAGTATGGGGTTACAGGGTTTCTATGCTGGTGGCCTTGTGTTCCCAACGATGTTTGAGGGTATGCTATACTTGGAGATGGGCCAATGAAGGGAGAAAGCCCATCCTGCCTCATGAACTATAGAGAAGATCTCCAAAAAAAGAAACTTCCTCCCAGAAATCTCTCCTACAAGTTTTCCCAAGAGAGGTGATGAACTTGGGCTGAGAATGTAACATGAACACATGTAATGTAATATAACATGACTCATGCATCTGACAAAGAGGGTCTTTGCCCATGAAAGCTTATGCTCCAAAATATCTGTTAGTCTATCAGGTGCCACAGGACTTCTTGTTGTTTTTTAAGTTACAATAGTGGAAAGTTGGATTTATAGTCATGTGAAGTAACTTGTCCTGCACTCCTCGTTATTTTTGTGGGTACAGACTAACATGGCTAGACTTCCTAATACTTGTCATTGTGCTAAGCACAGTATTTCACATGTGCAGTCATATATAATGCTGATTTGTAGTACATTGGTGCAAGCAAATCGTTCAGCAAAGATTTAGTTTGCTGCTCTATCCACAACTTAAAAATCATACTTCTACCTGGAAATAAAGTTGCCTACTACTGCCATTAGTACTCAGACTACCGTGGTGAAAACATAGATAGATTTACATCTTATTTTTAAGTTTATTTTGGATCAGATTGTAATAAACTTAAACTGAAATATCATGACTTTTTACTTACTCAACAAAAACTACTTAAGTGAAGTAAACAGCACTACTCAGCTTGACTGAGGTTATCACAATCTGGTTCTTTGTCACTTTGTGGCATTCCTTTTCTAGGACTATATACTACGAAACAATTTAGGATATTGGTTGTTACTATTTAATTCTAAATTAAAGCTGGAAAAAAATCCCAACTAGGTAACTGGAAGAAGCAGCAAAATACTGCACTGTCATTCACACTTCTGAAAACCTGGCTTTAAAGCCTACTTACAGCCTGGGCTGGATTTAGGGGCAGGCAACTGAGACAACTGCCTAGGATATGGTGCTTGGGGCACCAGAATTAGGTTGCTGTTTTTATTGTTAGTGACAAAAGGGGAAAAAGAATGTTTGAAGTCTAATGTTTCAGTATCCTGTATGGGGATTCATTTTCCACTAATCTCCTAGAATGTTCTTGACCTTTGCAGAATTTTGTGGAACCTTCCAGACATTCTGAGAAGCATGTTTTCCTAGAACTTCCTAGAATGTTGTCAGCCAAATTTGTTGTCTTATGTGATAAGGATGAATTGGGCTGAAAAGCAATAAAAATAAGATATTCAAAAGTTTAACAAAAAAAAAGTTGGTAATGAAAATGTTCCCCCACGTGGCACCATTTCATTTAGGGATGACGCTAAACATGTTTGGCAACTGTACATGCTATTTTAAAACATGTCTTTGAGAGTATCACCAGTAAGTCACTGAGATATAAAAATGAAATAAAGTAAAAATGAAAAAAATCCAAGTTATGATATTATGAACCTTTTTTATTGTATAATTATCAAAGTGTACTTTTTATTTTTAAGACTTGAAAAGTGTAAGGAGCCACAAATAAAGGACATATTTAATGAGACCTCAGAGATACATATAAAATCTCAATCTATGCTACAATGTAAAATAAATATTGTTACTTTTCAATGATGTTTAACACATAGTTGATGATTTTCTAAGACTCCAGAACATAGATTTTTGAGCTCCCTCATACTGTCTAGTTTTTCCTTGTAAACAATAAAAGATGCTTTGAAAAAGCTTTCAGGATTTCAGTATAGGAAACAAAAAACTGAACTTAATCTAGTTTGCAACCAGGGTCAAATCTGGTGGAAAAATATATGAAACAGAACAATATAGGCTGGGCATTAGGCTGTAGTGATTGTTTCAGTGCAGAAGAAATTGAGGAGTAAAGCATAAATGATGGAAATCTTATTATTAAGGAATTGGCAGATTTAAATGAAGGTAAGAAAAGGAAATGTAAGGAAAGTGATGGAAAATTATCCAGTTTTCTGGTGGCATAAGGAAGAGTGATGAAAAAGATATGGCTCCCATGAAGACAGTAAAGGCAAAGAACATTCTGGTTTACATTTAAAGGAGAAAAATGACAAAGAAGAATCAGCTGTATGTGGTAACAGAAGCAGCAGTGAGAAAATTTTCACACCACATATGGATACATCAGATCCTGGTTTATTGCCAGTGATGCTAAACTCTGCTGACACTGTTTATACAATTTTGAATGGGCTGGATAGTTTCAGTAAATGATCAGAAACAATGCATCTCAAAGTTACACTGTTAAAGAGTGCTCAAGAAAGGTGATATATTGTATTGATATTGGCCAGTTTACCTGAAATCAACTGGCAAAATATTCTGTTCTGTTGAAAAATATTTCACAAGAATGCCAAATTGTTGCTTGCACTTTCTGGGTACAATTACTGGAATAATTTAGCTAATGCCCACAAACAACATGAAAAGTCACCTGGCAATTTTTTGGCCTGGTCCAAATGGATGAAATTTGAAGTTTGCATGAAGGTAAATATATGGATTCAGAAAGCCAGCATAATATTAATGTAAAATTTCCACATTGAAGGAATGTGCTCAGACATCTGCAAAGAAAATGTGACTTTTCAGGTTGCTTCAGACTAAGTATTCACTTACCATAATGACAGGTTTTTTTTGGTAATTTGCTTGATATCATGTAAATGTAGCTCAGCAAAGCGCTGTACTAAGCAGTAATAATGGCCCGCATGCCTGACATTAGTCACAGTGAAAAGGTGTCATTTTCAGTAAGATGTAATGCTGAGGATGGCTGTAGCCAAGCAAAGAAACATTACCTATTTCGGGTCTGTGGATGGCTTTTTTAGAAAACCCCTAACAAAACTGTTTCCAAATGTTTTCAATGAGAATAAAATAAAGCTTCAGGGCTGCAGAACCCCAGCCTATGACTGTGGCAAAAACATGAAGGGAAGAAACGGCGATGTCCATGCGAGGATCCTTGTGCTGAAACCAAGAGCTTTCTTCGAGCTTTGTGGCTGCCATTCACTTATCATACTGGTGTCAGAAGGAACATCATTTTCTGTGATTTGGTATCTCTCTTTAGAGTACTGCAAAGGATACACATACTGTTTTGAGCATCAATTATCAGGTGGAAGTTCCTCGCAGACTGTGGTACAAATCAGACTGTTGAAGACACTAAGGCTACATCTACACTAGTACACTATGTTGAAGTAGCCTATTTCAAAGTAAGGACATCGAAATAGGCTACTTCGATGTGTATCATCTACATGTCCTCCAGGGCTGGTGCCATTGACTTTCAAAGTCGAAGTAGCGACGGAGAACATCAAAAGGAGCTGCCCCGGAAGGAAATACAGAGCTTCCACACACTCTCCCTGTCGAAATAAGGGGCCAGCAAAACCCCAAGCCCCTCCCTTAAAGGCCCCCTCCCAGACACACTCAGCCTGCATAGCACGAAATCTGCAGAGCTGACAACCGGTTGCAGACCCTGTGCACGCAGCATGGACCCCCAGCTGCAGCAGCAGCAGCCAGAAGCCCTAGGCTAAGGACTGCTGCACGCGGTGACCATAGAGCCCCGCAGGGGCTGGACACAGTGTATCTCAACCCTTCAGCTGATGGCCGCCATGAAGGACCCCACTATTTTGAAGTAGCAGGACGCGGATCGTCTACACATACCCTCCTTTGACGTTGAACGTCGATGTAGGGCGTTATTCCCGTCTTCGGATGGGAATAGCGATTTCGACGTCTCGCCGCCTAATGTCTATTTCAACATCAAAATAGCACACGTTGTGTGTAGATGCAACGCGTGCTATTTTGACGTTGTGCCAGCTACTTCGAAGTAGTTGGCTAGTGTAGATGCGCCCTAAGTGACCTTTGCTGAGAGAAGGCTGCAATGGCAGAGTAACGTCAGTGAAGTACGAAGTAACTGAGGTTTATGGCACACTGATGGAAGTGGTGTATGGGAGTAGAGCTGAGGGTAGAATCCAACAAAAAATGCAAAACCTTGCAAATCAGATCATTAATTTGAAATTTCTAGTCTCAGTTGTGGCTTGGTATGATTTTCTGTTCTAAGTAAGTGTTACAAGCAAAGCATTATACATTTAAGCAATGGACATTGTGACCACTACTACTTTGATGAGAAGCTGCCTTGATTTTGCAGTGGCTTACGGTGACAATGGATTTCAAGATGCCATCTCTGCTACCAAAGAAATTAAAAAAAAAATCAACCTTAGGAATTGGAGCTGTCTTCAAGCAAACTCAGTTTGGTTACAAGAGCAGAGATAATATGATAGAAAGCTCAGGAGATAAATTCAAGTGGGATTATTTTGCTCCCTTGTGCACACTGCCCCACTGTCCACTGAAGTAGAGTTTACACAAAGGAAGCAGCATAAAGTTACTGGGATTTTGGGGGGTAGATGTATGATCTTAGTACGCTGCTGGTAGATAGGAAAACAGTCTTGAACAATTGTCTGAACCTTTACTTGGGGAATGTTCAGATGTCATTGACCAAGACCTCTATGCTGAAGTGTACATCTGTCATTTTACCACATGCAAAGCACTCTGCACTCCAAGATCTGCAGTTCATCCATGATGCAGAGCTGAAGAACACTTTTCCTCTTGTGTGGATCATAGAATCATAGAACACTAGGACCAGAAGGGGCCTCAAGAGGCCATCGAGTCCAGTCCCCTGCCCTGACGGCAGGACCGACCACTATCTACACCATCCCTGATAGACATCCATCTAATCTGTTCTTAAATATCTCCAGCGAGGGAGATTCTACAACCTCCCTTGGCAAGTTATTCCAGTACTTGACCACCCTGACAGTTAGGAACTTTTTCCTAATGTCCAACCTAAACTTCCCTTGCTGCAGCTTAAGTCCATTGCCTCTTGTTCTCTCCTCAGAGGCTAAGAAGAACAAGTTTTCTCCCTCCTCCTTATGACACCCTTTAAGATATCTGAAAACCGCTATCATGTCCCCCCTCAATCTTCTTTTTTCCAAGCTAAACAAGCCCAATTCTTTCAGCCTTTCTTCATAAGTCATGTTCTCCAGACCTTTTATCATTCTAGTTGCTCTTCTCTGGACCTTCTCTAATTTCTCCACATCTTTCTTGAATTGGGGTGCCCAGAATTGGACACAATATTCCAGCTGAGGCCTAACCAGCGCAGAGTAGAGCGGTAGAATGATTTCTCGTGTCTTGTTCACAACACACCTGCTAATGCATCCCAGAATCATGTTTGCTTTTTTCGCAGCAGCATCACACTGTTGACTCATATTTAACTTGTGATCTACTAGAACCCCTAGATCCCTTTCTGCTGTACTCCTTCCTAGACAGTCTTTTCCCATTCTGTATGTGTGAAACAGATTATTCCTTCCTAAGTGCAGCACCTTACATTTATCTTTATTAAACTTCATCCTGTTTACTTCAGACCATTTCTCCAATTTATCTAGATCATTCTGAATTTTGAACCTATCCTCCAAGGTAGTTGCAACCCCTCCCAGCCTGGTATCATCTGCAAACTTAATAAACGTACTTTATATGCCAATATCCAAATCATTAATGAAGATATTGAACAGAACTGGTCCCAAAACAGACCCCTGCGGAACCCCACTTGTTATGCTTTTCCAGCAGGATTGAGCACCATTAACAACTACTCTCTGGGTACGATTAGCCAGCCAGTTATGCACCCACCTTATTGCAGCCCTATTTAAGTTGGACTTGCCTAGTTTGTCGATAAAAATATTATGCAAGACCATATCAAATGCTTTACTAAAGTCTAGGTATAATACATCCACTGCTTCTCCCTTATCTACGAGTCTCGTTATCGTGTCAAAAAAAGCTATCAGGTTGGTTTGACATGATTTGTTTTTTAGAAAACCATGCTGGCCGTTCCCTATCACTTTACTGCCTTCCAAGTGCTTGCAGATGACTTCCTTAACTACCTGCTCCATTACCTTTCCTGGCACAGAAGTTAAGCTGACTGGCCTGTAATTTCCTGGGTTGTTCTTATTCCCCTTTTTGTAGATGGGCACTATATTCGCCCTCTTCCAGTCTTCTGGAATCTCTCCTGTCTCCCATGACTTTCCAAAAATGAGAGCTAACAGCTCAGCTACTTCTTCTATCAGCTCCTTGAGGATTCTAGGATGCATTTCATCAGGCCCTGGTGACTTGCAGACATCTAATTTTTCCAAATGGTTTTTAACTTGTTCTTTTTTTATTTCAAAAACTAACTCTACCCCTTTTCCACCAGCATTCACTATGTCAGGCATTCCTTCAGACTTCTCTGTGAAGACCGAAACAAAGAAGTCATTAAGCATCTCTGCCATTTCCAAGTTCCCCGTTACTGTTTCTCCCTCCTCACTGAGCAATGGCCCTACCCTGTCCTTGGTCTTCCTCTTGTTTCTAATATATTTGTAAAATGCCTTCTTGTTACCCTTTATGCCTCTAGCTAGTTGGAGCTCATTTTGTGCCTTAGCCTTTCTAATTTTACTCCTGCATTCCTGTGTTATTTGCCTATGTTCATTCTTTGTAATTTGTCCTAGTTTCCATTTTTTATAGGATTCCTTTTTTAGTTTGAGATCATGCAGAATCTCCTTGTTAAGCCAAAGCGGTCTTTGCCCATATTTACTATCTTTCCTACATAGGGGAATAGCTTGTTTTTGGGCCCTTAATAATGTCTCTTTGGAAAACTGCCAACTCTCCTCAGTTGTTTTTCCTCTCATTTTTTCCTCCCATGGGATCTTACCTACCAGCTCTCTGAGTTTACCAAAATCTGCCTTCCTGAAATCCATCATCTCTATTTTGCTATCTTCCCTCCTACCAGTCCTTAGAATTGTGAATTCTATGATTTCATGATCACTTTCACCCAAGCAGCCTCCCACATTCAAATTCTCAACCAAGTCCTCCTTATTTGTTAAAATCAAATCCAGAACAGTTTCTCCCCTGGTGGCTTTTTCAACTTTTTGGAATAAAAGATTGTCTCCAATGCAGTCTAAGAACTTATTGGATAGTCTGTGCCCCGTTGTATTAGTGTCCCAGCATATATCTGGATAGGTAAAGTCCCCCATCACCACCAAATCCTGGGCTCTGGATGATTTTGTTAGTTGTTTAAAAAAAGCATCATCCACCTCTTCCACCTGGTTAGGTGGCCTGTAGTAGATTCCTAGCAGGACATCACCCTTGTTTTTTACCCCTCTTAAACTAACCCACAGACTCTCAACACATCCATCTCCTATGTCCATCTCCACCTCAATCCAAGTGTGTACATGTTTTATATATAAGGCAACACCTTCCCCTTTTTTTCCCTGTCTGTCTTTCCTAACCAGGCTGTAGCCTTCAATACCAACATTCCAATCATGTGTATTATCCCACCAAGTTTCTGTGATGCCAATGATATCATAGTTGTATTTATTTATTAGCACTTCCAGTTCTTCCTGCTTATTAGGGATAATAACTTTGCGTATTCTCCTCATGTTACCAGTCACAGTTGTCAGTGAAAGCACAGGTTTTGAAAGTTCAGGCTCCTCAAAACATACCTTCAGGAGACCATGGCCAATAAGAGAATAAAACTACTTGCTGTTTTATCACTTGAAAATACCACTGGCCACTCTTTAAATCTCTCAGAGTGTGCTTCAGCACACAAGAGCAACGTGAGAGAAGCTACATTTTGAACTAAATGACTGGGTTAATATGCTACGTCTCTCACCTGCTGTAAAACTATTTAATACTACTCCAAGCAATGCTGGTGCACAGTTCAGTTTCTTGATATTAGTACATTACAGTTATCCTTAAAATTAAGATTCTATAAGCTTTGAGGAAACCAGTGTTTTTTTTAATTGTTTATACATGGCATGAATATATACAGATACTAGAATGAAAATCTCATTTTCCTATATGACTAGGATAAATCATGTCTGGGGATCATGAATCAAAGTCAAGACATGGGCTACAAATGCAATAAAATAAGAAATTCCAAAGTTTAACAAATGGAGATGTGGAGATTTGAAGACACTCCTTGCCAGGGGCACCATTTGTTCTCAGGCTAACCCTGTTTATAGAAAAGGAGAAATTGAATTTGGTGCTCTTCACACCAGTCCATAGTGGGTAATATTCTCTTTAACTCTGCTCAGCAAAGTAAGACGTATGGTCCACCTCAGAATCTCTTGTAAGCTATGCATCCATGCAGCAACCTAGTAAGCACCATACAGGTGATCAGGGAAGCTACCTGGACAGAAGCTGCCACAGCTGAGGAAGGGTTATCTCTCCCCAGTCCCAAACCCATCCCTGGCCTGGACCTTCCCCAGGTGGGGAGGGGTACCCCACTCCCAGCCCCAACTCAGCCATGGGGTTGCTGCAGTAAGGAGAGGTGTCTCTGCCACCAGCCCAGGTGCTACTGAATGGTGAGAGTGCTGGAGGAAGTCTTCTCTCCCTGACATAGTCCCAGGGAAGCCTGAATTTTATCCTGGACCCCACCTAGAACACCTGCAGCGACCAATCTTGCCCCTTAACCTCAATATTGAGCCCCTTCCCACTTTCAGACAGCCTGGTCCTACCTCACCTCATGAATTTTGCTATGTACACCAATATGAGGGTGATATGTAACGTCACCCCCATACAGGTGCACATAAAAAATTCATTCTGCACAGGCATGAAAAATTGGAGAGAAGATTGGCCCACCTCCTTTGTAACAAAAGAAATGTGAGGAGCTGGCTCTGTCGTTGCAAAACATAAGTTCTTCTGGAACAATTCTGGAAAATGAAGTTTGCTCTTGAACAGGATTTGTGACTGTCAAGCTGTACAAATGCCCAAACAAACAAACAAAAAATTGGAAAAATTGGCTTTGCCTAAACAGAGCCTTAATAATTATCATAATAAAAAAACAATTGCATAAAAACAGAATGAAGTACTTCTATAATGTTAACAGTGTATTAAATTAGTCAATTCAAACTAGCACTGACAGTTTTACTCATAATTTCTTTGTATATTAACTGTAGACATAATGTAGCAATCTACTAAATATAGAGCACAATCACATGTTGCCTGAGTCGTAAGACCAGAGTAGAGCCCGCTGTTAGAGAATTTAAAAGAACTTATTACCATTTTTAAAGAGAGCCATTTTTCCTTACCTGAAAAAGATCTAGGCTCTTTAACTGCATCACCCACTGGAGATGAGTTGATGCAAAAAGAGAAATAAACCTCATGCATTTAAAAGCTGAAGTAAGATATTTATTCCCAGGAAGAAGGTGGGAGCAGGAGTAAGGGGCTTGTCTGTACACTGAGTTAAGTGCCCAGCAAGCCAGGTTATAAATATACAGTAGATTAGCAAACTGCAAATTACAAGAGTAAAGCTCATTTTTTCTTCAGACTCCTGCAAGTGCAGCATAACTATAATCCACCCCATCCCCTTGAGCAAAGGCAGAAACTTGCTGTTTATATCTAGCCATGTGAGTTGCACTGTTCACATGATCGGAGCGTTATGTGGAATTGCTACATATGTGGATGTCTCATTGGGTTTCTGTGGAACAGCTGTAGGACTGTGACCTCTTAGGTTAAATCAACAGTGCTTTTACAATTTTTTTTCTTTCAATGAGCAAACCTTATTACTCAGGGACAGACTTATGTAATGGTCCCAAATCTGCCCTGAGTTGTACTCATGCACTGATGAAAATGCATGGATGAGCAGAAAGAGCCCCAGCTTGTTTATGATCTTCTTTGAATTGAAATTAATCAAATTCTCGTAACTCAAACCTTCCAAGCAGAGAACTGATCTTGCTTTATTTGCTGTGGATGGCAAAACTCCCATTGATTTCACTGGCGGTAGGATTGGGCCTGATGTTAGACTTTGGGTAGAGTACAGGATGAAATTACCTGCCAAAGTTTGTTTGTAAATAATCATTCAGTTTTGTATTGTGGAAGGGATTTTGCATTTTGTAATCATGATTAAATAGGGTGAGCTTTGGAATTTTTTTTCAGTGACAGCTTGTTTTTTAGAGCTATAGTTCTGCACTAAGTATCCTTTTATTCTGTGTTCAAAAACATTTAATACAAACACATTCTAAACAAAGCAAAAAAAACAGATTTTTCACATTTTAGATTGTAAATTTTTCACAGTGACTTACAAAGAAGACAGGAGAATCACAACAAATACACAATAGCTTTAAAACGAGTTCCACACCTTATCTCTTTAGTAGGGTTTTTTCCCTCTCTTTTACGAATCCTTTAACTGTCAGTATTTTAATGAGGCTGTTTATAGCTAAAGGAAAGTGAAGATTGGATCAGGTACTGCAGAAAATTTGTAAGATCAAAGCCTAGCATTTCAGCAATCTAATACTGCTAGATTTTGCAGAGAACTAAAGACTTTTAGTTAAATGAAAACTGTTGACTTATCTTTAGTGCACACCTTTCCATACCTGCTTTGCATAAAACTTTTGAAGTATTTTCTCTAAAGAATGTAATACTTTACATAAAGTTATGATATTTTAACGGAATGTCAAGGGCATTTATTTTTAATGAGAAAGTCTTGTTCAGTTTTTATTTACTCATAACAGAACTGACAGCAGTCCACTTGTTAAGAGCACATTATGTTGAAGTTTTATGAATTGACAAAATGACATGTTCAGGGCAGATTTACAGTAAACAGTAGTTCCTGATACCTTCAGGAGGGATTTGGTGAATCAATCCTTTCATAGTGTGTGTGTGTGTGTATGTACACACATAGTTAATGTCAAAATATTTGTTCAAAGTGTCAGATTATAGCATGATAATTTTTAATGCAAGGAAAAACTAGAATGATATAAACATCTTATAGTCTGACACAAGCCTGAACTCTTGATATCTTGGGTGTAATTTGAATTTTATCACCACATAGGAAGACCTCTTATATTTTGCTGATTGAAAGTTGCATATTTCTGGATTTTGCAAACACAGATTTTCCAAAGAGCTTTATGAAAATCTGGATTATTCATCTAGGATCTTAAAAAATAATTTGATAAAGTGCAGCAATTTCAGAGATCTTTAGACTATAAAAACAACTGTACTCTGTTGCTGTAAAGGGCTATAGTAATTCTAGCAGAATTTGCTGCACGTATGTGAAAAAAAATTACGAGTTTTATGTTCAGTTGGCATTTTGAAATGCGAGATCTGAAATCTGATCAAAAACAATAAATTGACCAGTTGTATTTTGATAAAGTAGAAAAAATATTTCAGGGTGTACATATTTATTCACAAAAGGAAAAAATAATTACAGTAGAGAAAATACATGATTTATCTGCTTTCAAATACTTTTCTAAATATTTCCACCTTTTTAAACGTTTTATTCCTTGCTATCTTTTTTCTGAAGTAAATGAGATTCCAACACACACAAATATAGATTTAAAAGGTTGAAATAATCTTTCTGCCATCAATAAACTTGACCAAGCACAGCAAATTAAACTTTTTTTTAAATCAAGGGAATAAACTTCTAAAGATCACTCCATGTTTCCATCATGTAACTTTACAAATTTGAAATAGACCTGCAAAACTAATTTTAATTTATAAAGTTTCAGTTACTTTTTAGATTATCTAGTGCAAGATTTGTACTAAAATACCCTTCTAATTGTTTTCCTTTCAATTATTTTCATTATAATGTGTCAGTCATTCTTTGTAAAAACAAAGGGGAGTCCTGTGGCACCATACAGATTAACAGAATTATTTGGGAATAAGCTTTCTTAGGTAAAGACCACTTTGTCAGATTCATGCAGGTTTTGAGGGTGCCACAGATATATTTCTGCAGATACAGACTAACAAGATTACCCCTCTGAGATTGGTCATTATTGTGTAATCTATACAATGCATTGCCAGTATATGTTTATTTCTTTTTTGTTGTTTTTTAAATTGGTCTACTTTTATCAAGCTCTTTGTTAGGCCTTAATCATTATAACAGACCACTTATAGTGGTTATCCCACAAGGGCTACATCTACACAAGAATGTTACGTCAAAGTAGCTTATTTCAAAGTAATGATATCGAAATAAGCTACTTCGATGCGTAATGTCCACATTCAATGTCAATGTAGTGATGCACAACATCGAAAGGAGCCCCTCAGGAGAACATCTACACACACAAGTGGCGCCGTTCGAAATTAGGGACCAGGAAAGCCTGCAGATGGAGTCATAGAGTGGACTAGCCCTTCCGAGGCAGCAGCAAGCCACTCCCTTAAAGGGACCCTCCGAGACACACTCAGCCTGCACAGCACAAGGTCTGCAGAGCTGACGTCAGAATTGCAGACCCCATGCAAACAGCCATGGACCCCCAGCAGCAGCAGCAGCAGCAGCAGCAGCAGCAGCAGCAGCAGCAGCAGAACCCAAAAATCCTCAGGGCTGTCACCGAGGCAGGGGCTGCCCTGTTCGGTGCAGCCCAGGAGGCCGCTCAGCACCTCCTGGAAGGCAAGCCTTCCTCTAGGGATGAAGGGGCTGCCCCAGACCATGGGACCCTACTGGTTCTCCCTGCCCCACCAGGTGCTCCACCAGCTATGGAGATACCCCATCACCACGGAGTGGTGGGAGTGCCTGATCGTGGAGGAGTGGAACGATGACCACTGACTCCGGAATTTCTGAATGATCCAGCAGATGTTCCTTGAGCTCTACCAGTGGTTCACCCCTGCCCTGAGGCACCATGACACCCATATGTGGCGTGTCCTTACCATCGAGAAATGGGTCTGCATTGCTGTCTGGAAGCTGGCCACTCCAGACAACTAACTATTCATAGGACACCAGTTTGGTGTGGGCAAGGCCACTGTTGGGGCCATCATCATGGAGATAAGGAGGCCAGGGAGGGGACCCAGTGGGGGGTGGGGGGCTGGGGAAGGAGAACAGGGGAGGAGGGAGCCCAGGGGGAACCTGGGGAGGGGGCCATGGGAGGTGGGAACCTAGGGGGGAGGGAGAACCTGGGGGGAAGGGGAGCCCAGGGTTCTGAGGGGGGCCAGACACACCCTGCACACCCTCATGGGTGCCCATTTCCTCCCCCACACAGGTGGTCCATGAAAGCCCTGCTGCTCCACATACTCGTACAGCTTGGGGACCTGGATGCACCCATCGTGAGGTTTGCTTGCATGGGGTTCCCCAACTGCTTTGGGGCACTGGATGGGACCCACATCCCCATCCGTGCCCCAGACCACAGCAGAGGACACTTCATAAACAGGAAGGGCTACCACTTGGTGGTCCTCCAGGCCACGGTGGGCAGCCGTGGCTGCTTCCAGGACATATATGTTGGCTGGCCTGGCAGCACTCATGATGCCCACATTTTCAGGAACTCAGGCCTGTGCCCCTCTGCCTTATGGCAGATGAAGCCTGTCCTCTCCAGCCCTGGCTTATGTGGCTGTACATGGGCCACCTCTGTGCCAGACAGGGGGGGGTTCAACACCAGCCTGAACTACATGCGTCAGGTGGTTGAGCAGCCTTTGGACCACCTCAAAGGCTACCGGCGCTGCCTCCTTGCTCACCTGGACGTGGGTCTCCCCAGCATCCCCGAGGTTGTGGGCGCATGCTGCATGCTCCACAACCTGGTGGAGAACAAGGGGGAGGCCTTCATGCAGAGGTGGTCTGTGGAGGCTGGCATGGCCTACCCCCAGTCAGCCGTTGCCCCGAGCCACCAGGCCCACCATAAGGGGATGCAGGTCTGGAAGGCCCTGCGGGTCCATTTTGACCAGGCTGCGGGGTGAGTGCCATGGCGGCCATCCCTGGTGGGCCTCTTTCACACTGCCCCCCACCACACGCACACTGCCCCCACCACCCACACACTGTGCCCCTAAACAGCACACAACACGTTTTGAAAAATAAACCTGTGAAATAATATTTACAAACCCAAATGTGTTGACCAATTATTTAGAGAAATGAACAACCCTGCGGGAACTATGTACACAGGGGGGAAAGCTACTTAAAGGGGTTGGGTCATGACTATTTATGACAGAGGTGGGGGGAACTTTGTACAGTAGATGTGGGCCTGAGTGGCCCAGTCCCTGGCCCCTCACAGCCCCTCATCTGGTGTGGAGGGGTAAGACCCATGCCTGGTCCGGGGTCCCTGTCAAGGCTGCCTGGGGGCAGGGAGGACCAGCTGATATGGCTGGGCTGGCTCTGGAGCCCCATGGTCCCCTTTAGTGGGCTTCAGTGCAGGAGGGCCACTGGCAGGGATGGCAGCTGAAACAGCGGGGGGGGGGTGACAGCCAGTCCACGATCCACTAGAGGGTTCCTGCAATGCATTCAAATGTCCTCATGAAGGACCCGCAGGCCTCCTGGCACCAGGCCAGTACCTGCTCTTCCAATTGGAGCTGGTGTTCCACCACCTCAACCAAGTGCCACAGGATAGTGAGGACCTGGGGGTTGGTGGTTGCCTGTGGCTGCCTTTGGCGGTTGAAGGCTGGTCCTGGCACTGGTCCCTGCCCAGGCTGGCTGCCATGGTGCTGCGTCCCTGGTGAGCTGTCTGGCACCACAGACACCGTAATGCCTTCAGATGGGGCAGCTGCGGAAAGAGCGGGAAAGAGAGAGGACAGCCGTTAGTACTGTGCCCAGGCCTGTGGCCCATGCCCCCTGCCCCCTGCCACCCTATGGGTTCCAGGTCTCCATCCCCTGTCTTCCAGCCCTGGGCTCATCATCCCCATGGGTGGCCCCCTTTGGGGGTTCAGTCCACCCCGAACCCCCTAGGGATGGGGCATGGCGCTGTCCATGGGAGCAGGTGGTGACAGGCCCCAGGGGCTGTGCTGCTGTCCCGGGGCCGTGGTCTGGTTGGGCCATGGTGAGCTAGGGTCGGCTGAGTGTTGGGGTGGGCCTGGTTGTGTCCTTTCCCCCAACCCTGTAACCAGGGGCTGTGTACCTTGTGGGGTACATACCTGATGGTCCACTCCCTTGGTTGGGGGACACCCATTGGATGGACACCCTACTGGAGCTACAGGAGGGGAGGTTGATCAGGAGCTCCCCATCACTGGACACCTCCTCCATTGTCCCAGGGGCAGTCTCCTCCGGGGACCCTTGGCATGCAGGGCTAGCCTCTCGGCCAGACTCCAGCTCTGAGGCCTTCTGGGGCTCCTCATCCATGGTGTCAAGGGTGGCCAGGCAGAGGAAGTGTACCAGTGGCCCAGGATTTCCCTGAGCTCTCCATAACAGGGGAAGCGGTGGGCGCAGCCCCAGACCAGCTGGCCATCTCCTGGGCCTGGACTTAACCTTGATGCAGCTCCTTGACTTTACTCCTGACGTGGTCAGAAGTGTGGGCAGGGTGACCCCAGATGACCAGGCCCTCGGCCATCAGCTTCTGCATTCTGCCCCTTGCTCCCCATTATCTGCATCATCTCCTCCTCGCCCCAGAGCCCCAGCAGGTTTGGAGCTCAGTGTCCATCCGGGAGGGGCCCCGCCTCCTCTCTCCCCCCAACCCCAGCTGAACACCTGGGAGACCTGGGTCCCCTTGGGGGCTGTGCCCTGGGGACGCTCAGGGGGCTGTCTGGCTTCCATGGGTGCTGGGTGTTTGGATTGGGGTCTCTGGAGGGTGTGCAGGGTGAGCACGCAGGGGTACTGCTGCCTGCACAGTCTCAGCTTCCTTCCACAGGATATTCAGGTCTGTGGTGCTTTAAGGGCTGCTGCATGCCGCGACCATAGAGACCCACAGGGACTGCACAGTTTGTCTCAAAACCTCATCTGATTGCCACCATGGAGGACCCCTCTATTTCAAAGTAGGAGGACGCGGATCGTCTGTACACACCCTACTTTGATATTAAAAGTCAATGTAGGATGCTATTCCCATCTTCTGATGGGGATAGAAATTTTGATGTCTCGTCGCCTAACATCTATTTCAATTTTGAAGAAGTGCACGGTGTGTGTAAACGCGACACACGCTATTTTGAAGTTGGGCCGGCGACTTCGAAAGAGTCAGCTAATGTAGATACGGCTAAGATGTACACCTGGTAACTCTAAATTGTGTCTTTTAAGGTGGAAATAACAAAGTAAGTCTGCTTTTGTAGGCTTACTTTTGTTTTATTAATAATTTTTGCATGCTTAGGGACAGTTGTCAGATTGCACCTCTGGAAACTGAGGGCCTCAGGTTACATTTAATAGAAATAGAGTAAGGTCATTATTGTCACCACATGCCCCAATATAATGTGCTACAGTTGTGTTCTGGATCAGCATTGACAACTATACGTTAGAGGTTGTCCACGAGTACGTTTACCTTGGGTCCACCATCACTGACACCCTGTCGTTGGACACTGAGCTAAATAGGAGGATCGGAAAAGCGGCCACAACTCTGTCCAGACTCAGCAAGAGAGTGTGGAATAACAACAAGCTGTACACTCACACCAAAATGCAAGTCTACAGAGCCTGCATCCTCAGCACCCTCCTTTATGGCAGAGAGACTTGCACCCTGTATACCCGCCAGGAAAAGAGGCTGAACGTCTTCCACTTGCGCTGCCTCAGGCGCATCCTTGGAATATCATGGAAGGACAGAGTTACCAACACAGCCGTCCTCGAGCAAGCTGGAATCCCAACCATGCACACCCTCCTCAGGCAGCATCGACTCCGCTGGCTTGGCCACGTCCACAGGATGAACGATGGAAGGATTCCAAAAGACATCATGTATGGTGAGCTAGCCTCTGGCAAAAGGCCTCCCGGATGCCCCCAGTTGCGTTACAAAGATGTCTACAAGAGAGACCTCAGAGAGGTAGACATTGAGCTGGACAACTGGGAAGAACTAGCAGATGACCGCAGCAGATGGAGGCAGGGGTTACACAAGAGCCTTCAGAAGGGCGAGTTGGAGATCAGACAGCTAGCAGAGGAGAAGCGAGCGCACAGAAAGCACAATAAGGACTTGCCAGACACCCACTACATCTGCAAGAGATGCAGCAAGGACTGTCACTCTCGTGTGGGTCTTTATAGTCACAATAGACGCTGTAAATGAAGTCTTAAATTGAAACTTTAAAGGGCGCGATCCATAGTCTGTGCAGACTGAAGGATGCCTACTACTTATGGAGATCATAATGTACAGATATACATATCAGTGTACATGTCCAATCTCTTCATGACTCTTCTACCAATGGCTGAGACTGATGATTGCATCAGTGTTGGTGGATAGTGCGATGGAAACTTCACCAAAATATTTCACATCGACCATAAAAGACTATCTGACATCAATGACTTAGTCATTGTTACCAAATGGAGTTTAAATTAAAAAGTATGTAGTTTTGAGATATTATCATCCAGTGTACTAAATTCTACACACTACTCAAAGTTTTTACCTGCTATTCTCTGACCCTGCTTTCTACAATCACCTACTTTTATATCTCGTATCTGACCAGGTCTGAAGTGATTGATGCATGTATCAGCATAGATCTTGGCAATCATGTTATGAAAACCCATTTGTGCTTGTCCTATCAGAACTTTTATGGTATTAACTTCTGCACATTGTCCTTGCCTCGTTGTCCTACTTGGTGAGATTGGATGACAGCAGATGCTCACATCTGTGCAACTCTGTGTATATTGGATAAATCTTATAGGCTATGTCTACACGAGCCCCAAACTTCGAAATGGCCACGCAAATGGCCATTTCGAAGTTTACTAATGAAGCGCTGAAATGCATATTCAGCGCTTCATTAGCACGTGGGCGGCCGCGGCACTTCAAAAATGACGCGGCTCGTGGTGGCGCGGGCGGCGAGCTGCGTCAATTTCGAAGTGCCGTGGCCGCCCGCATGCTAATGAAGTGCTGAATATGCATTTCAGCACTTCATTAGTAAACTTCGAAATGGCCATTTGTGTGGCCATTTCGAATTTGGGGCTCGTGTAGACACGGCCATAGAGTGGTAGGGTAGAAACACTGAAGTATTTAAGACAGTTTTAGAAAATGTCTGGAGACTTAATCATGTTGCATAACTCCACAGATCATAAAAAAAGCTCTTACAGATATTTATTGGTTTTGTGACCACCAAATATTTCACCAGTAAAAAAGGACCATTATCATTTTAATTATCTACTTCTGTGTCAGTTTGTTTCACAATTTATTATATGGATGATTCTGTTATTGATCTGCTGGTTTCACTTTTGTAAGGTCATTGTCTATATTAAATTACTGAAGTCACTCAACCAGATTAAATGTGACTACATTAGCTTGCATGCTGGATTAATGTAGTAATGGAACCAGCTTAACATTAATCCCTAACTTTTTTTGGTATCAAGAGTTTGATTTTCCACTGAGAATTCAAACTCTGAAAAGATGACAGCAAGTTTGGGCAACATAAGTCAGTCATGCTGCATTTCAGAACCTCTTTCTTAACATAGGGGATGGAGAAAAGAAGTGGTATGGATCTCAACCACTTAAGCTACCTACAGAGGCCTTTTCTACACATGCCACTTTCTCCAAAAGGGGAATGCTAATAAATGGCTCAAAATATGCTGATGAGGCACAGATGTAAATTCCCCGTGTCTCATTAGCATAAGGTCACATGATTTGGAGTCCAGAAGACGCTCTTCCAGACTCCAAAACAACGTGTAGAAGCATGGCCCTGGGGAGTCTTCAGGAAGGAAGTCCTCCTTCCAGAGGTGCTTTCTTCACAAAAATTTTTGGGAGGAAGGGGCCTCCAGAAGGAGGAATTCCTTCCAGAAGACCACTCCCCCTGTGGGCCGTGCTTCTACACTTTGTTTTGGAGTCCAGAAGAGCATCCTCTGGACTCCAAATCATGTGATCTTATGCTAATGAGGCATGGGGAATTTGCATCCATGCCTCATTATCATATTTCAGGCCGTTTATTAACATGCCACTTTTGGAGAAAGTGGCATGTGTAGAAACGGCCAAACCATTTAGGCCAGGGTTTCCCAAACTTTATATAGTTAGGATCCATTTTTTTCAGTACCCTTTTTTGCAACCCCAAAATATAAAAATATATGAAAAATGAATACATTTTCACTGTTAATTATTCATTCACAACAATAATACATAGCAATAATGTATGTATTTTCTTAGGACCAGTATTGTTTTTCCAAGGACCGGTGCTGGGCCGTGGACCACACTTTGGGAAATGCTGGTTTAGGAATAAGTTATGCCAATTTCCTACCAAGTAATAGGGGGAAAAATATGATTTCTGTCAATTGCAAGCACAATTATAATATTAAAAGAACTTGCTGAATATATTGGCTAAGGGTTAACTAAAGGGTAAAAGTGCATAAAGACTAGTGCTGGGGAAGTCTTACAAAAATAAAGTTAATGGACATTTTTTTTAGGTTCTGAACATCTGCTTATTTAGACCATGTTCATGCTCCTTAATAGTCACTCTTAATGAATGCTCATTCAAAAAAAATTTTTTTTTTTTTAGTTTCCATAAAATGTTTTGGAAATGATGGGTCTCTATACAAATACTGAGCTTTCATGCAGAAAGGTTATTCACATGCAATATTCATCTATTATTGTTCCCTTGTTTCAAAAGTTTCAATCCCCTAATCAAACAATAGGAACAATATATTATAATGAAGCCAAAAAATCACTTACAAAAGTAATAAATAACAGTACAAGCGAACAGTTCAGAAAAGAATCATAGAATCATGGAACACTAGGACTGGAAGGGACCTCAAGAGGCCATCGAGTCCAGCCCCCTGCCCCAATGGCAGGACCAAGTACTACCTAAACCATCCCTGATAGACATCTATCTAAACTGTTCTTAAATATCTCCAGCGATGGAGATTCCACAACCTCCCTTGCCAATTTATTCCACTGTTTGACCTCCCTGACAGTTAGGAACTTTTTCCTAATGTTCAACCTAAACCTCCCTTGCCGCATTTTCAGCCCGTTGCCTCTTGTTCTATCCTCAGAGGCCAAGAAGAACAAGTTCTCTCCTTCTTCCTTATGACTCCCTTTTAGATACCTGAAAACCACTATCATGTCTTCCCTCAATCTTCTCTTTTCCAAACTAAACAAGCCCCGTTCTTTCAGCCTTTTTTCATAGGTCACATTCTTTAGACCTTTAATCATTCTTGTCACTCTTTTCTGGACCCTCACTAGTTTCTCCACATCTTTTTTGACCTGAGGTGCCCAGAACTGGACAGAATACTCCAGCTGAGGCCTAACCAGCACAGAGTAGAAGCAATAGGCTAATCATTTTTGTCCAAAGTTCCTGACATAAACTTACGTAAACACATTCACAGAAATTAGAATTAATTTGTGAACAAATGGTGTATCAGACAAATCTAAGTTCTTCAGTTCATTTGTTCTCAATGAACAATTGCATTATCTCTAACTACAACCATTTACAAGTGCTGGAAGGATATAAACAAGGAAGGAGAGAGATTATTTAGGAAGTACATGAGCACATGAGAAAGCTAGGAGTAAGAGGATAAAATTAACTAATGGAAAAGTAGATTAAATATCAAGAAATGTTTTGACACTTACATATTTGCATGTGAAATCTGTTAAAAAGTGTCTCACAAGGAAAGGTTTGAAGTTACATGATAAAGCACTAGAATATATCATACAGAACAATCTGCCATATCACACAAAGTCTAGTAATAGCATGGGCTAGATAATCTATCACTGTAGAAAAAAATTTGTACTTTTTATCTCGCTACACAATATGGAGTCTGATGATAATACTGGAATTGTATTAAGAAGAGGTTAATATTATTGCACAAAATAACACCGCAATATTGTAGTACTAGTATGGCATTTTCTGTTCTCATAAATTTTATTACATGTTGAAGAGCAACAGAGAGATAGCCGTGCTTTTTGTTTTGTTATTACAATTATTTGTAACATCTGGAATAGGCAACCCAGTCTGGAAAACAACAGAGATGTCTGAAACCTTGACTCATTATGGAAACTGAGCTTAAACCCTGTACATGTGAAATCAGTTTGGATGAATATCTCTAATCGGATGTTGAACATAACCACCTAGTCATTTTCTCCTGTTATAACTGAATTCAGCTTGTATTTCCCTCCTTCCCTTATCTCCTGTTTCCTTCCGATGATACTCCCCTCTTTCCCAACCTGGAAAGAAAGGCAGAATGGCTGCATCTATACTACAGTGATCTTTTGAAAGAACGTCCTGCAGAAAATCTCTTCTGGAAAATCTTCTACTGAAGGAGCAAGTACACACAAAAAAAGTGGATCAAAAGGAGGCACTTTGCCTGATCTGGGAGTAGAAGACATCTTCTGGAGGAAAAGCCACATTCTTTCAATTTCAGATTGAAAGAGAGCATTTTGTGTGTAGATGTTCTCTGTGTTCTTTTGAAAAAGGGACTGGTTTTCTAAAAGAACTTGCTAGCGTAGACATGGCCAATAAGTCTAGAAATATTCAAATTTACTCTGGTGCAGGGGAGGTGGGGGGAGTCAAGAATTAGATAAAGCCAAGTGTGCAAAAGAGCCCCTATGCATATTTGACTTTATCTAATTCTTGGCTCCACCCCACCACCCTTCTGCCCCTCTGCTCTCTGATTTGTTCACCTTGATTATATTTTTTTGATTTGTCAACCTTGGTTATAATGTTTGGTTCTTTGTGGCTTCAATATTGGGTCTGTTCTGGTATGGCTATGGTCTGAGAAAGTGGGTCTGTCCCACGAAAGCTCATTACCTAATAAATTATTTTGTTAGTCTTTAAAGTGCTACTGAACTGCTTTTTTTTGATAGTATATAAACTAACACAGCTATCTCTCCGTTACTGTTGACAAAATGCATTTTAGTGTTGATGTTCCACCAGTTTTGCTGACAAAACAGGTCTTGTTGGCAAAACTCACTAGTGTAACCATAGCCAATTTGAATTCAACTGTAATTGCTAAGTTTTTCAGGTATCAGATGCATAACACTGAATAAGACCCTGAAGACAAAGATTAAGTTTCAACAAAATATCTGGTTTGGTTTGGGGTTCTTTGGCACTACAAGTCATGAAAAATTGTACTGTCAATATAGTTGATGGAATACCCAAGATAAGCAATCATATAACAATACTTGGTTTCCCTGAACATATATAGTGTTCTATTGCTTGGCCTCTCATTCTATTGCTTTTGATTAGGATCATAGCAGGATTAGCCTTGATAGAGTCCCTAATATGTTACAGCATATTGAAATAAGTAGTATCTTTTATAGAACTCACTTGCTTGTCATCTCTAATTTGACACATCACCTTCTACTGAAAATGATGAAAGAAGAAAAGAAAATGAAATGGCTTGAATCAATATTTCAGCCAAAAACAGAAGTGAAGGATAGGAATGAAACATAAGCAATCCAGTTTTTTTAACATATTGCAAATTTGTGGATATACTTGATCTATTTTTTGTCTCACTGACCACATATTTGTTGTTCCACATGAAAGACAGACCCTATTGGCTATAACGTCTTGTCTGCTTCATCACATTCATATATAAGGAAAAAGTAATAAGAGAATTTGTAAGTAACATAAACCAAATCGAAAAAGTAGGCAGAAATAAGGTTTCTACATTGCTCCGGAATCATTCTACCTAAATATATGCATTATTAAGGTATAATTCAGTACTTCTCATCTCAGTAACAAGCAAAATTAATGTAGTTGTTTGACTTCCTTCTTCTGCTAAATAAGAAATGCATAAGTAAAACAAAACAAATGCAACCTTACATCTACTTTGACTGCTATGTGATTTATTTAAGTCATACTGAGCTGAATAAATGATTTATGTCATTGTGCATCTGGACTGAAAATGTTTTTCCACGGTGCTGCTGCCTAGGACGTTTTATGTATGACACTTATCCTCCAAAACAGTGATAGATGCAGAGTGCAGATGAAAGATATTAAGAAAAAGAAGAGTGATATCAAGTTGGAGGAAGATCCACTACTTAGTGCTGAAAAAACCATCTTGTTTATCTGGCAGTAACAGAAAAACATGAGAAATCTGTAGTCTGATCACTTCCATGTCTGTTTGGATTTTCTGAGTTCTTGCAGTAAAGTAAAGGAAAATATCTGGGTTTTCATCATATTCAGTTCCAACAGCCTGGTATAAGTAATGGTAGTGAAATCAAAGTAACTTCTGTTCTCTAAATTAATACCAACAAAGGGACTCTCTGTCAAGATGGCCACTAGTTTCCTGCAGTCCTGTGCTTCTAGTTAAGATGTGCTATGTCCCTTTTTTGTTCAATGGGACTGAACCCAAGCTGCCCTTTGAATAAAGGCTATTTTCCAGGATGCTATGCTAAAGCAAGCAGACAGGGCACTTTATAAGGAAGGGTCAAATGAGTTCAGGAAGCGGTGATGCCTTCAACTATCTGTCACTCATCTCAATATTATTTCATTAGCTGTTATTAGTATAATGTTACTGTTATTTCATTTTTTTGGATCAAAGTTTTTATATAGTTAAGTAGAAACTTGGTATGAGGAAGATTGGCAGGATTATTTACAGTGGACTTAATGTTCTTGTTCTCATACTGATGCAGAGGAACCTCACTGATACTCTTAACTTTTCTCATCTCATCTCTGAAGGTTCAAAATGTGATCAGAAGCCATGAAATGCTTTAGTATTAAAATCTATTTTACTGAACTTTTACCTCCTTAACCTATTACTGACCTACTATTTCCAAGGTTGTTCTCAAGCATAGCTGAAGACAGCATATAGAAAATCATGCTTTTCACAATCCTGGAATATTTCCCTAAGTACCAAAGGGCTAGATTCAATGGGGCACATGCTCAGTACTTATTAGTTAAATGATGTTAGTCATTCACCCCAGATAGGATTTTGATCTTCCACCCCATTTGATATCAATGCACGATATAACTTCCTTGTTAATAACTGTGCTTTATATCAAGAACATTATATACTACTCTGGGCTCAGTGCTGTTATGTTTATTGGGCAAAATTCACCCATGCGGTACTCTTATGGAATATGGGCCTATTTATGCCAGTGTGGCTACGTCTACACTAGCACACTACGTCAAAGTAGCCTATTTTGAAGTAAGAACATAGAAATAGGCTACTTCGATGCTTATTGTCTACATGTCCTCCAGGGCTGGTGCCGTCGACGTTCAACATCAAAGTAGCGACGGGGAACATAGAAAGGAACTGCCCCAGAAGGAAATGTGGAGTATCCACACACACAAGTGCTCTCCGTCAAAATAAGGGGTCAGCAAAGCCTGTAGATGGGGTCACAGGCTGGACTAGCCCTTCTGGGGTAAGAGCAAGCTACTCCCTTAAAGAGCCCCAGACACACTTGGCCTGCACAGCACGAGATACACAGAGCTGATGATCGGTTGCAGACCCTGTGCGCACAGCATGGACCCCCCACTGCAGCAGCAGCAGCAGCAGCAGCCAGAAGCCCTGGGCTAAGGGCTGCTGCACGTGGCGACCATAGAGCCCTGCAGGGGCTGGACAGAGCATCTCTCAACCCCTCAGCTGATGGCCGCCATGGAGGACCCCGCTATTTTGAGGTAGTGGGACGTGGATCGTCTACACACGCCCTCCTTTGACGTTGAACGTCGAAGTAGGGTGCTATTCCCACCTTCAGATAGGAATAGCGATTTTGACGTCTCGCTGCCTAATGTCAATTTCAACATCGAAATAGCGCACGGTGCGTGTAAATGCGATGCGTGCTATTTCGATGTTGTGCCAGCTACTTCAAAGTAGCAGTCTAGTGTAGACGCACCCTGTGAGTCTTAAATGGAGTGAGAGAGGCATAGGCTGGTGCCTCCTACTTGGGTGTTGCTTTTTTCCCTCCTCTTTCTTTTTAGGAACTATTACAAACGGTTTTCTCAACTTTGAGAGGCAGAACTTCAAAGTCAATCTACAGTTCATGAAAATGTATTTTTTTCATAAATTATTAATAGAAAAGAAAGATGGCAGGGAGTGTTTTTATACACCTTTTTCTCATTTAATTATATTTTTGGTAAAGTAACTATTGTCATCCTGTGTTTTTCAGAATTATCATAAGCTGAGGACAACAACATTATTTATCTTTTCAGCTGTCAGAAGATTCAGTCTCTTGAACTCATCCTGCTACTTCAAATATTTATGGACAGACACTATAGGGACAAAAGGGAAGAACTATACAAAATTTTCACTGTCAGTTATTTACAATATTTTATATGACGTTATCATTAAAAACATCAAGCTGTATACAATACTTTTAGAGGAAAATAATCTAGACAATATAAAGTAATGATGCTATAGAGAGGAGACTTCTCTTCTAAGAAACGGCATCACTTGTTACTTAACTTGATGGAAAACATGATTTTTAGCAGAATGAATGGAGTATATACCTATTTAATAATAATAATAATAATAATAATAATATCAGTGACTCTTTGTAGAACAGCATTTGTGGGAATGGTAATATAAACTCATAACCAAAACTAAAAGGATAAAGGTTCATGAAGCATATCCTCCCATGAGTGAAGACTGCTTGGATGGACCAACTTTTTTTTTTCTTTTTTAATAGAGGATTGACTCAAGGCACTACCAAACTGCATGACCATATAACTGACTTGTTTTCAAGACAGCCAGAATTTTGAATCTGGTTTTTATATAGCTGTATGACTCTCATTTTCATAAATTTATCACTTGCATTCGGGTCGTGCCCACCTGTCCTGGTTGTAAGATTATAAAATCAGTTACCAGTTTCTGTCTGTCCAAAGATATGGTTTGGGAATGTGTGTGATTTTAAAACACAAGGGCTATGTCTACACTACAAACTTACTTGGAAGTTAACTTTGAAGTAAGGAGCTATTTCAAAGTAGACTGCAGAGTGTCTAAACACACTTTTCGTTACTTTGAAGTTAAGGGAGGCTAACATTGAAGTCAGTTCTCAAGAACGGAGTAGTGCTTTATTTCAAAGTTTAACTTAGAAGTAGAGCATGTGTAGACATTCCGCACTCACTACTTCGAAGTAAGGGGTCTGCCAAGGAGGTGTCCCCTCCCCACCAGAGCAGGGAGACAGACCGGCCAGGCCAGGCAGGACTCTATTGTCCCTGCCGGCCACCTAAAAGGGAGCAGTTCCCTGGCAACCTCAGGCAGGAAGTTGACACTGTGCCACAAGCAGGGGCAGCACGAGCTCTCCCTTGGACTGCCTCTGCTCGAATCACCAGCCAGCCTCTGCATCCCCTGGCCACCATGGCATCATGCCATGATGCCTTGCCCCTCCCCCAGGGGCACTGGACAAGGAGTCCAAGGGCTCACAGTGCCTGGGCAGAGCCATGCCGGGACAGGATCCTCGTGGTCAATGTGAAGCTGAAGGATCTCCTCACTCTGTGGGGGGAGGAGGAGATCCTTCACCAAATTGACAACCACCACTGCAATGCCAAGGCCTTCAACCAGCAGGCCAGTGGACTCGCCACCCAAGGTCATCCCAACTGCACTGGCAGCAGTGAGTGGATAAAAGTAAAGGAATGAGGCAGGCATACATGAAAGTCTGCAATACTGATAGACAGTTGGGGGCACAGCTCATGCATTACCCCCACTATAGGGAGCTGCACAGGCTCTGGGGGCCCAGGGAGGCAGCCACCCTGGAGCACCTTGTTGACAACACCTGTCCCTGCCCTGTGGACAGTGGCAAAGAGGTGGGCCCCTCCGGCACCATGAGCCCCCTGTGCGGGGACTATCCCACCAAGACTGAAGGTGATGACAAGGGTTCCAGTGATAAGACCCTCATCATCGTCTCCCCCCCGGGACATCCAGCTGAGCCTCATCCACCTGAGCCTCACCCAAGCCCCAGGAGGTTGCAGCTGGTACATATGGGGCAAGCAGGATGTTGCAAGGGGCGGGGAGGGACAGCCCCGCAGCTCACACACTTGGGCATGGGGGAGGGAACATGGCCTGACCCTCACCAGGAGGGAACCTCTGGGCATCCAGGATCCCACGGGGCTCAAGGGCCATTAGGCAGGAGGGGAGAAGGGTGGGGGCCTGTGGAGTGGGGTCCCTGTCTCCCCCAGGGTTGGGATCCAGCAGTCATGGACCATCCCCCTGTCCCCTTGTATCGCCACAGGTCCATCATTGGTAAGCTGCCACAGTCCACTAGAGTGGGCTGCAGCCACAGGGGCCAGGAGGCCACCTCATCACCCCAACCTGAATCTCCCCACGCCCACAGCAGTGGCCTGTCCTTCTGGAGATGACGCTGGAGGGATAAGGATGTGGCCACCAACCGAGCAGTTGTTCAAGAGATGACCTGGGTGCTCCAGGACTGCCTGGAGAGGGAGTGGGAGATGTGGGTGCAGCTGGCCAGCAGCTTGGATGCCACTGCCCAGCCATTGGCCACTCCTCTCACCCAAACTTCTGTTCCCTCACCAGCCCAGCCTGCAGCCACCTCCCTGGAAACTGCCCCCCCTGCAGCCATCCACCACATGGTGGACATGTCACTGGCCGCCCATGTCGTGCTGGTTTGGTGGCTGCTGGCCAAGGTAGCTGCATCTGGCCCAGGCCCAGTGTTCCCTGCCTTCCCCACACACAGCCTGTGGAGGACTAGCCTGTGGCACCTCCACCCCAGTCCCATGTCCCTGTGTTCCCAGCCTTGTCACAGCCCTTCAGGGGGCCCCAGACCTGGGACGGTAGGAACAGCCATGGATGACATGACTCCTGGCCCCCCATGCTCCAGGCAACTGACCCCTCTCCCATCCCAGCCCCTATCCCAGTTCAGTCCCCTCACATAGCCCCCCTTCTGCCCCAGTGGACCATTCCCCCTGTACACTGTAAATAGTTTCACACATTGTCCAATTTCATTTGTTACCCAAGGTACAGTTTGTATGCTAACCTTGTGTCCCTGATGTGCGGTGGGGGGGAGCAGGAAGGGGGTATGTTCAGTGTGGGAGCATGAGGGGCGGAGTGGTGGCTGGGAGGTGCGGAGTGTGGCTGGGAGGGTCAGGGCAGGCCCTGCATGGAGGTCTGGCACAAGGCCTCCCAGACCCTGATCCCATCCCTCTGGGCCTCGTGGTATGGAGCATCAAGCAGCTGTTCATAGCCAGCCCCCAGGTCCATGACTCAGCCCTGGATAAAGGGCTTATGCTGGACTGCCACAAGGTTGTGGAAGGCACAGCATGTGGTGATGACCGAGGGGATATTTGGGAGGCTGACATGCAGCCCGCTGAGGAGGTTGTGAAACCTCCCCTTCAGCCTCCCAAATGCCTGCTCTACTGCGCCCTGACATGGTTAAGGCAACTGTTAAAGGTGTCTTGGGCTGGCATGGTGCATCTGGTATAGGGTCACATGAGCCACGGGTGCAGTGGGTATGCAGCATCAGCCATGATGCAGAGGGGCATCATGATGTCTCCGAGTGGGAGCTCCCATGGGGGGACATATATGCCCTCCTGAATTTGGCATCTCAGCCACGAATTTCAGAACACCCTGCCCGGCCACCCCATATACATGTCCAGGAAATGGAACCTTGTGTCCACCAGGGCCTGGAGTGCCACTGAGTACTACCCTTTCCTGTTAATGTAGGCACCCCCATTCTGGTCCAGAACTTGGATCATGTATCTCACCCAGGGTTCCAAAGTAATTGGGGAAAGCCCACGTCTTCGAACCTGGTGAGGGCAGCGTCCAGTTCCCCCAGGGTCATGGTGCGTTGCAGGATAATTATGTTGATGGCTCAGATGACCTGCAGAAGGGGGGAAGGAAGACACACCCATGAGCACCTGACAGGGAGGTCCCCCCCTTCTGCCTTTCTGCTCCCCACCAAGGGCCTCCTTCCCCTGCCCAGTAGCCCTGTCCCCAGTGCAAGTCCACGGTGGGGGCAGACTTACCTCGATTCTCACTGCTTCGAGGGTGGCCTTGCTAACTCCAAGTTGGAGGCCAACAGACCAGTGGCTGTCGGGGTGGCCAGCCTCCATAGTGTGATGGCCACCTTCTTCCACACTGGAAGCCCTGTCCACAACCAGGTGTCCTGGTACTGGAGGATTGGGGTGAGCCAGTGGCAGAGGTCTGGTGGGTCATTCTGAAGTTCCTCAGCAACCGCTAGTCAGCCCAGTCCTCCAGCACCAGTCAGTCTCACAAATTGCTGCTGGTCGTGAAGGCCCACTGATGCCTGATCGTGGGACCCATGGGAGGGTTAGCAGGGCCATAGCCAGGGCCTGGAGCCTGGGTCTCATGCGGGCAACTTGGCTGCACTGCTGAAATAGCAGGGCGACCACCATGGCCAGCAGGCTGGTCAGGATGGAGAGGACATCACCCTCAGGGAGGGTGTGAGGGGGCATGGCCTCCGGCTTTTCTTCCCAGCACATGCTCTGCTGCTGTGTGCAGCCGGGCAGCCATGGGCACGTGCAGGGTGTGGGTGTTGGGAGGGGCCCTTTACGGGTCTTCTGGTTGAGAGCCCAGAAGGGCTTGTAGGCCGTGCAACCCCCTGCCTGCATCATTTCCTGGCACCTTACTCCAAAGTGGAGGCTCATTGTGTATAGACGTGTTACTTCAAAGTAGGAAGGAGCTATTTTGAAGTAAGGCAGAACATTTTTTGTGTGTATGCTCTATACTTCAAAGTTACTTCAAAGTTAGGCTTTCAAGTAAGCTACTTCTAAGTTATTTTGTAGTGTAGATGCAGCCAAGAAGTCCTAATGCAAAAAATCAAATAACCCATTCTATATTTTAATTTTTATCTTTCATAAAATAGAACCACTGTCAATTTTAGATAACTAAACCTCTGTTGCAATTTCAGACATGTTTTTAGAAACTTTAGATACACTTTAAATGAGAGTTTAAAAAATGAGGCTTATTTGATTTCTGGAATACAGCAGACTAGCAATAATTAAAATGTTGCAGTTGTGTCATTTTTAGACACAAATGAGAGATCCAATACATCACTAAAAATATTTCAAAATCTCTTTATGTACTCAGTGGTTCATCTGAAATATTAATGTAATTTATCATTTTGGAGGTACAGAGCAATATTATAGTGGAAGTATCAAATTAAATCAAATTCTCTTGATAATACTGTTTGGTTCTTCCTCTGATTTACTATCATTAATCTACCTAAAAAGTGTGTTGAAGCAATGTAAGGTATCTGAAACACACTAAAGCAGAGGTATTTAGGAGCTGGAAATGCAGTCCTTTCCCTGTACATTTTGCAGAGGATTGCGAGAGCTATGGCTTTGCTTATAGATGAGTAAACAGCTTTCCTGTCACACATTTTATTTCCTTCTATAGCTAAAAATAAGCCTGTCCCAAATTGGAGTGGAAGGTTAGAATTCTGAAAACTTTCATAAACCAAAAATCTGAAGGAAAAAATCCTGTTCAGGTCAATAGAAACATCTAATTTCAATAATATTGAAATGTTTCATTTCAGTTTCAAACATTTTTATTTTTTACTGCCATCTTTAATTTTAAAATAAAAAGTCATTTCAGTTTGGAAAAGTGGAACGTTTCCTTCTGAAAATGCCAGTAAAACATTTCCAACTTTTTTTTCAAAATTTTGTCTGGTAAGAAATTAAAATTTGCCATTTCACACAAAAATATGTTTTGATGAATCAAGATTTTCCAATGAAAACATGTTTAACTAAAAAATATACTACTAACTCTACTTTCAATCCCTTTGTGATATTGAACATCTGTATAATTCTGAGGATCTTCAACTTCTGTTGAAATCACTGTGAGTTAAAAATAACCTCTCTTGGGTGCTCAAAAGATTGAAGAGTATTCAGCCCCATACCCTGGTAGTTTAATAGCATAGTGTTTCAGAACCCAATGCATACACACAACTAGAGAACATTTTTTAAACTCACACATGACAGTGTATCCCGGCTCCACCACTTGTACAGAATTATGAAAAATTTTGCACTAAGTGTGCCTTTTTGAGATATCGTTTGAAAACTCATAATCCACTGAACTTTATTGTTCCAGTAAATTGTGCATTCCAACATTGTGTATAGTTAAGGTTTTAATATGTAACAATGCCATACCATATTCTAAGCTAGAAAAGTGCCTCTAAACTAGGTTTCAGAGACAAATACACACTGGCACGCCAGCCAGGTGTTGATGGACCATCGCCTGCTTAAGCATCCATTGTTTGTCAGGTGGAAGATGTGAATAATAAGTCTGTATTTCATCACAAGGATGCTTCAAATCCCACATCCACAAGAGATTGTCATGCTGATTCAGCAAAGATGTTTCTAGCACAAGGAAGTGAATTATAAAAGAGTGAGAAAATCATTTGACCTTATTGTCCTCCATCTCTGCTCATGAAATCAACTGAGTGGCAGCAGTAAAGCAGATTCCACGTTACAGAACTAAGGAGGTGAAACAGTTCAGAAGTCCAGATTGTGGTATTATCCAGGCTACACATTTTTTTTATTTGTATAGGTCTGCATCACAACCACAAGGAAAATGAGTATAGGTTGCATAGCAGAGTCAGGAATTAGAACTACATTCAGCCTTTGTCTTTAATGTTGATATTCCTAAATGGTTTCCCAGTATTTTGAAAAGTATCCTTGCTTTAGAGTTAATTTGTTCAGTTTCACTGACTTGCTTTGTTTTTCTTTTCATTGATGCTAGGGACATATGGTAAGTGACTGTATAAATTTGACTGTATCATGTTTTGCCTTGAAGCATTTAGATCATAAATTGGAGTATTTTGAAATTTGAGACAAACGTTATAACATCAACTGAAACAATAAACTGTTTATTTTATTTTTAGCAGCAAAAAACATTCTAAGAAAGCTGTCATTGCATTGTTAAAGCTCTAATCTCTTCAAAGCAAAAAAAAAAAAAAAAGTGCTTCACAGTACAGGTAAGATGGCTTGTTCACTTTCATAAAGCACATAAAGCACTTAGAATTTAAGGTCCCAGCTCCAGAATGCCTTTGATGCCTTGTAGGACATGGGGCTTGTCTACACTACCTCCCCACTTCAAAGGGAGGATGGTAAGTAGGGTGTTGGAAGTTCATTAATGAAGTGCTGCGCTGCATATGCAACACTTCATTAAGCAAATTCTGCCCCCCTCCCCCGGCAACTCCAAAGTGTTAAACTTCAAAGTGCCGGCTCGCGTGTAGCCACAACTAACCTGCCAGTACTTTTGAGGATTAAAGGGACTTCAAAGTTGCCCAGGCCCTTCAAAGTACCAGTGGTTGAGCCAGGGCTAGACACGAGCTGGCACTTCAAAATTTAACACTTCGAAGTTGCTGCGGCGGGGTGGGGAATTTGCTTAATGACATGCTGCATGTGCACTGCAGCACTTCATTAATAAACTCCCAATACCCTACTTACCATCCTCCCTTTGAAGTAGGGAGGTAGTGTAGACAAGCCCTTGGAGTCTCATTACAAGTGATCAGACTCTGTTGTGTATCTGCCCGCATGGGCCATGTCTATACTAGCAAATCCTTTCAGAAAAATGAGGCCCCCTTCTGAAAGAACAAGCGAGTGCCCACATACAAAAAGCTCTCTTTTAATTCCTTTCAAAAGAACACGGCACTTCTTCAAGAGGCCCTCTTCAAGCACCTTTTATGGAAAAATTTTGAAAATGCTCCAAGGGCCCTTTGTTCAAAAGAGTGGTCCTCATGGTGCCAGATTTTTTGATCTCTGGCCCATTCCTTTGAAAAAGTGGATTTCTCTTTTGATCTGCTTTTTTGTATGTGGGCATGCTCTTCTGAAAGATCTTCCAGAAGATCATTTTTCAAAACATCACAGTCGTGTAGATGCAGCCATGGAGTTCCGTGCAATATTTGGTCTAATGTGAGACACCATGTCAGAGAAATGGAACCAGAGGTAGAAGTTTTGCAAGGAAGGCTGAGAGTAACAGCCGTGCATCTTGTTGAGAATTTTCTGACCATTTTTTGGTTAGAAAAATGTCAATTCATGGAAATCAAAACTGTTTGCAGGAAACAGTCTCTTTTGATAAATCTTCCAATTAAAAAGATTTGCTGGGGAAGAAAGTTTTAAATATTGCCCAAAAATCCTGATTTGATATTTTTTCTATATAACAATCTAGTTTTCATTTTGAAATGCCATTTTTGCTTCAAAATGTTATTATGCTTATGATTATGATTATGATTATGATTAATAATAATAATAACAACAATAATAATAATAAATATCAATCTTAAAAGCATTTTTTGAAAATTATAGAAATAAAATATTCTGACTGACCCAATTCATTTTTTTAAGATTGTTAGTTCATAAAAAGTTAAGATTTTTGCTTTTAATTTGGAATAGAAAATAATTTCAAAATCTTGAAAGCTTATGCAGGACTGAAGAATAGTTTCAGCATGTATCTGTAACTTGACTATGAGGAATACTAGTAGGATTGGATGTATGGACACGGCTGATGAATAGCTGTAAATCTGGGAACTGTAGAGAGCCTCTGTTCCAAATCACAGGAAAAAACAAAATATTCATTACGAAAGGGCCTGTTAAAGTAAAATAAACATTTGCAAGAATAACAAATAAATAAATTATAGAATTCTGTTATCCATCTGCGCTTCAGTTAAACCCCACAACGATTTTTGCTTATTAATAACTGTAAATATTAAAAAGTCTTATTTGTAGGACCCTTATGATTGTCATAATGTGAAAGAAAAGTGTCTAGAAAGATGATGTAATTTAAAACTGTGACATTTAACTGTACATCCAAATAACTCAAGTGTTATTTGAGTAATCACGATGTTAAGGTATCTGTGCCATACCTCATTTAAAACAATAACATAGTGGTAGTCTGTACACAAACAAAACAAAGCAACAGAAATGTAGCACTTTAAAGACTAACAAAATGATTTATTCGGTGATGAGCTTTTGTGGGACAGGACAGCTTCCCTTCTTTTGATGCTTGTAATTATCTCAGACAGGACAATTAACATTCCATCACCCCTTATCCTCTTCCTTCAATCCTATTTGATTTGTCAGTTTTTATTGCGATTTTTTTTGGCCCTCTGTACTTATAAATGTCAGTCTGTATTGGAAATGAAATGGATCTTACGAAGTGGGTCTGTTCCACAAAAACTCATCACCGAATAAATCATTTTGTTAGTCTTTAAAGTGCTACATTTCTGCTGCTTGGTTTAATTTAAAACAAGTACACACAAAAACATGCCTATAATGTTACAAATGTTTATGCTTACCTGTTAATTATTTTTTAGCATTCTTACCATAATGAATGAGGAGATTTTCTGTATTGAATATTGTGGCATGGTAGTGTTGGGAATATAAGTACTTTTTTAGGTGCAAGGGGACTATTTATGTGGTTAGGGTAAAATGTTTGACTCAGTCTGTTACAAATGAGGTCCTTAAATATAGGACTAAATGGCTATACGGGTAGATGACAGTCCCATAGTGTATATATGGCTGTGTTTGCAATACAAAACTATGGGGATATGCTATTAACAAAAGAGCTTTACAAGATCACTATCTAGATATAGGAGTGAAAATATGAAAGCTCATGGTTTTGGATGAGAACCACCTATATGCTCTTTTAACTAAAAATAGCTTTTTAATAAACAGACATTTTTCATGATAATACAGAATAGACTAGAACATTTCTCAACACGATTTCATAACAATTAATTCATGTGCATAGTCCCCACAATCTACCACACAGTCGACCATGTTAATGATCTGATAAATTCAATGGATTTATGGGATTGATTGTAATTAGTATAAAGGACTCATTATTGTCTGTAGAGTCAATGATACATGTTTTAAAAACTCCCTAAATAGGTAAGGGTTTACTAGATAAGCCATAATGGCTCCAATAATCTGCATTTTAAAAAGTCTCTGCATCCTATTTATGCAAATGGCAACTCAAAAATGTCTATAAATATGTATAGTATTTACCACTACTTGACAGAGTGTACTAGCTCCTTTTGAAAGTGTTTCAGTCTGTCATGTCAATTTTCACATACTTGTATGAAGGACATTTTCCCTTCAAATAAAATTGTTTTAACTCTTTAATTGGCCTCTGGGTAGTCATCCATTCTACATCATTTTCAAATGCTCCAATAATATGCTATAAATCCAGGAAACCTTTGTTATTCTATATATTAAGAAAATTGCAATCAAGGTAATCTGAAAATAGTCACACCTTGCTCGTCAGGATTTACTGTTAAATGACAATTGTGGAAGTTCTACTATGTAACTCTTTTTTTTTTTCATGCCTTGTGAAAGAATTACAAATAGGTAAAACTTTAATATTGACAATTAAGGTGGCCTTAAATAAACAATCCGTGAATCACACAAATGCTCCCTAGGTTTAACACTTAAAAAGTACAAATTTAATCAATACCACCCAGTTCAGAATGCCTATTCATGCCTGAATTTCAGAAAATTGCAACTTTCCTTCTAGAGACTAAAAGCTGTAAAGTAGCCTGCAGTTATATAGCACTATAGAAGTCGTTCTAAGCAAGAACATTTATTATTATGCTGCAAATATTACAGAGAAAGCATGTTAAAGCTCCCAGCTTCAGTCTCAGACCCTGGCTAGTGTTAGTCCTTCAAAACACAGAACTGGATTTTCCCTGTTTACAAGTTCCTAACTGTCTCAAATGCACAATAAGGATCACCATGAATGTCAGTATTTCCTTTGTACAGGCTGGGCCTTTGACATTGGCCTCATGTAACACTGTCTCCCTCCTCAGGGAATAGCTTCAAAAGTCTGGGTTTTTGCATTCACTGCCCCTTAAATATTTCCCAGAAAAATCACTTAACACCTTTGGCTTGAAATTCATTATTGTCGAGCACATTGTTCAGCAGTCTTTTTTCACTTGTATTACAGTTCCCAGGGCCCACATCACATTTTCCTGATTCAGAGAACACATTAAATTCTGGTCCACAACAATACTTCAGTTAGTTGATTTATATGAAGGACCTACCGTAATACTTAGATTCAATATGATCTTCCAGGGACATTTTATGAAATTGCTATATCTATCAGATCTGCCTCTAGCCTTCTCTTCCAATTATAATGGACATTCAAAAGATCACTCACTACAGGCAGACATTTGAGAACATGCTTTGGGTTTGCCTTCTTGGCGGCTGTTTTATCATCCCCTAAGTTGTCATGTTGTGTCCAGAACTGATTACAGGACTCCAGGTGAGGCCTAATTAGTGTGGACTAGAGTAGATGAATTACTTCTTGTGTCTTGCATACGATGCTCCTATTAATACAGCCCACAATGATGTTTGCTTTTCCTTTTTTGTTTGTTTTTTTGTTTGTTTGGTTTGGTTTGGTTTTTTTCCAAGAGTGTCACACTGTTGACTCACATTTAGCTTGTGGTCCACTGTAATCCTGAGGTTACTTCCTGAAGTACTCATTTCTAGACAGCAATTTTTCATGTTATGTGGGTTAAACTGATTGTTCCTTCCTAAGAAGGATATTTTGCTTTTCTGTTGTTGATTTTCATCCAATTCTCCTCAGACCATTCTGCAGTTTGTCCCAATCAAGTTGAATTATAATCCTATCCTCCAAACCAGTTGCAACCCCTCCCACCTTGGTATCATCTGCAAGTATTATAATTGTACTCTCTCTAAACCATTATCTAAACCATCAATGAAGATATCGAACAGAAATGATCCCTAAACTGATCCCTGCAGAACCCCACTACTTATGCCTTCCCAGCATGACTGCGAACCATTAATAGCAACTCTCTGGGAATCATTATCCAACCAGTTGTGCACCCACCTCATAGTGTCTCCATGGCTGCGTCTACACTAGCCAAAAACTTCAAAATTTCCATGCAAATGGCCATTTCGAAGTTTACTAATGAAGCGCTGAAATACATATTCAGCGCCTCATTAGCATGTGGGCGGCCGTGGCACTTTGAAATTAATGCAGCTCACCGCTGCGCGGCTCATCCAGATGGGGCTCCTTTTCGAAAGGACCCCAGCCACTTCAAAGTCCCCTTATTCCTATGAGCAGATAGGAATAAGGGGACTTTGAAGTAGCCGGGGTCCTTTCGAAAAGGAGCCCCGTCTGGACGAGCTGCGTGGTGGGTAGCTGCGTCAATTTCAAAGTGTCACAGCCACCTGCATGCTAATAAGGTACTGAATATATATTTCAGTGCTGCATTAATAAACTTCGAAATAAATGGCCATTTGCATGACCATTTTGAAGTTTTTGGCTAGTGTAGACATGGCCCATAAGGGTTATCTTTCCATAGTTTATTAATGAGGTTATGCAAGAGTGTATCAAATGATTTACTAAAGTCTAGGTATACCACATCTACCACTTCACTCTTACCCACAAGACTTGTTATCCTATCAAAAAAAGTTATCAGGTTGGTTTGGCATAACTTGTTCTTTACAAATCCATGCTGACTGTTATCACCTTATTTCCTTTCAGACATTTGCAAACGGATCCTAAATTATGTGCTCCACTATCTTCCTATTACAGAAGTTAAGGCATTTAGCTCAATATTACCACATGACTATCTTCACTTTAAATACCATTAGCTTGATTTAAGGAACACTAATATTGAGCGTATAATATCTTTGTTACCTGATGAGTATAGGGTAAAGCTTGAATTTAAAAGTTTGATTAAAGGTCAGCGTGGAAGTGCCACATCTTAAAATCAAATTTATTAGCCTCCAGAGGTGTCCCGTACGTACTCCACAATTCCCACAGTGCTCTGCTCGGGCTGTTGCTCTCCAGGTGCACTGAAATCAGGTAACGGGAAGACTGTGAATGTCAAATCAAGACCAGTAAGCCTGTGGCTGTTGGGTCATGATTGCATGACAGCCTGAGAAACATATTTCTTTCTTTGCTATTAGTACTGTGAGCACATCTACCCATTACAAATAGCCCCAGCATGGAGTTTGTGTTTCTGTCTCTACATTGTTGTTTTTTTCCTGAACCGTCTGGTGCCTGCCACACCACATGGCCAAAAGGCTGTTGTGGGGGTCGTGCTTGCATAAGAGGCCAAGAAATTTCTTCTAAGCAGTTTACATTTATGCATGAACCTTCCTCCCTCCCCCACAGGCACCACACAGTCATGGTCTTTCCCGCACTCAGCCACATCACGTGGATAGCCCCCAACCCAACCCAATGAAAGGATGTGCCTTTCACTTGGTGCTGACCATGCTGCCAGGCAGCACCATGTCCTAGCTTAAACACATTTAGGGCTCCAAGGTTAGGAAAGAATCTTGGGGGTTTGCAGCCACTAGAGGGAAGTTTCCCAGTGGCTAAGATAGTCAGGGGCACTATTTCAACTGGTCTCACACTGACCCCCCGACACACACCTACCTTGAGATCAGTGGGGCTTGCTACCACTAGAGGGAAGTCTCCCCTGGCAGCTAAGATAGATGGGGGCTCGTTACCACTGGCAGGAAGTCACCCCTGGTATTTAAGGTAACCGGGGAGACTATTTCAACTGTTTCCCCACTACACCTCCCATGCCCCTACCAGGACCACTGGGGATTACAGCCACTGGTGGGGAAGTCTCCCCCCAGTGGGTGAGATACTCAGGGGCTTTCTGTTGCTGGAGGGATGCTTCCCTCGGTGCCTAAGATAGCTGGGGGGACTACTTCAACTACTTAATCATTTCAACCAGCTCTCCAGCCACAGATCACAGCATTCCCATCACCAAAAATGTTTTCAGGGGCTTACTGTCCATTGCAGACACCTGCTGGTTTCATATTTTGGTTCTAACATCTTTTCCCTAACATTTCCTATCTGTCTTCATGCTTTGACCCCCCCCCCCCCCCCGCCTCCCGAAATACAAGAGTGGGGGAAAGCAGAGATTCCTGTATCCATTTTAAGCTCAGTTTATGATATTTCACTGTGATCCCCTGTCTTGGCAAAGTTTGTGTAATGAAGAGGAAAGACAACAATCTTTTTTTCCTTGACTTTTCTATCCTCTTTCTTCTAACTTTGAGAATAAAGTCAGGGTCCCTGTGTTATTTTCAGGGATTGGATGCAATCACAGGACTGGGACACTCAGTGGATGGCCAGTTGAGAAACCAGCTACAGAAGAAGGAGATTTCTAGAGGGAAATTTTTTGCCAACTCTGTGGATGCCCTATTTTTCCTTCCTTCCATTGGAAAAAATGGACATTTGCTTACCATGGGAGGGGAATGAGGAAAATGCAATGTGGGAAGATAATGTCAAAGACCAATGAACATCCCCAGAATCCTATGGAGATGAGGAAACTGTGAGATAGGTTCCCACAATGCACTATTGCAACAGTCTATGTTCACCAGTTGACTGTGGCAGTGATAAGTTGACTTTGTGAGGAGCACATGGGAAGGTGAGGATAGTCAAAATTGAATTTATAAATTCCAGAATTTATAAATTCCAGAATGACAAATTTGATTTTAAGAAATTCAAATTTATCTCACAGTGTGGACACCGCCCTAGACTGGCCTTATTTCCTTTTATATAGATGCATACTGTATTTGCCCTTGTCCAGGCTTCTAAAATCTCTTTCTTCTTCCATTTTTCAAATATAATAGCTAAGGGATCAGACATCCCCTCAATCAGCTTCTTGAGCATTCTTTCCTAATATTAAACATACTCTTGGCCCATTTGTAAACCCATCTCTGAAGTGAAACTTTCATGCCCTCGCAGAAATTTAACATTAGAAGGGACAACAAGAGTAATCTAATCTAAGGTACAGGATTTGTAGTGTTTAAACCATCCAGTACAGATGGAAGCTACCCAGCTTCCTTTAGAAAATCTCCTCAGAAGGAGCTTTCACAGCCTCCTTAATCAGTCTGATCTATTGTCCTACTGCATCTATGGTTAGTTTTCTTGGTCAACTAAGGTCACTTTCTGAGTGGACATAACATCAGCATAAATGTATCTGAGCTCGGAGCTCTCTCTGTTCTCTCTTAAAATTGGTATATTCCCTCGCCACCCACACCACTGAAAGAATGATACTGTAAATAGACCATTCATTCCCTAACCTGGGGTTGGGCAATAAGTGGAGTCGACCATTCCACCATGTCTCACAGCTCCCATTGGCTGAGAATAGCAAAGAGAGGTCAATGGGCACTGCAAGGGGCCATATCTGCGGATGTCAAGGTAAATACAGCATCTGGCAGCTCACCAGTGACTAACCCTGTTGAACTGGCCATTTCTCTACCTCTGCTCTAAGGTAATTTCCTTCTTGCACCAGTTTCAGGACATTTTGCTCCTCTATTTTTTTGCTTATATGCAGTCCAACAAAACTCAAGTGCTTGACATGCTGCAAATCGTTTGTGGGTCCAGCTGTCCCCCCACTGTCAGCTTCTGATGGGCACCATGCCCCTCATTACTATCACATTTAAATTAGCTAGGTAAACAGAGGAGAATTAGCAGTTGGTGATGCTCAGGCATAGGGTTTTAAATACCCACAAGCAGTTTAGGGTGTCCAGAGAAGGGGGTCAAATAGTCAACAGGCAGGCTTTCGAGTCTACAGAGAGGGATTAGTGCCACCCCAGACATAGGTTCATGGGGTCGGGGCTGGGGGTAGGATATGAGGGGTCATCCAACTCCACTTGCATCCTAGCCAGGGCCTTAAAAATGGCGGCGTGGTCTAACACCAGGTGAGCACGGATGGCCACCACAATACTATGATCATGGTTCCAGTGACATGCCAGTCAGTTGGTACAGGTTGGATTTCCCTGGCCCAGCTTCCTCGATCCACCTGACCAGTCCTGAATGAGGGAGTGTGCCAGACAAGGGTTGGTAATTCCAACCCATCTGCTGCTGGTCTCCTGGCTCCTGGGGACTACCAGCCTCCCAACCAGGATCCCCTCACAGCATCTGACCCTGCTGCTGGCCCCTGTTTGCCTGTCAAGCTCTGATGCAGGACTTGACCAGGCTCTCTCTCACCAGCTGCACTCTGGCTCTCCTCTGGCTGCTCCTGGCCTCTGGCTTGGTTTTGGGCTCTCTGTCCCCAGCTCTCTTCTGGCTCCAGTCCAGGTCACTGAATCTCCAGCCAAGAGATGGCTCCACTCCCAACAGATGGGAGGCGTTCTAGCTGCTCCAGTGTCTGCTGCCAACTGAGCTGAAGTGCTCATCTCTTACACTTCCTGTTCCTGTCTTGGCCCTGCGTTCTGCTTTCAAAGGGGTGGCCGAGTCCTTCACAGTTCCTCCCATAAGGAAGCATCTAGCTCTCCCCCTCAGTCTGTCACCAAGGCAAGCCAGGCACTTCTGTAATCCATGCCATAGATGTTCAGAGGACAATTAAGATTGATATTTAGAAAACAAAGTTCTTCACCAAAATCTCCACTTTATTCTTGCACATCAGAGGATTAGGGGATAGAAAGAAATATATTTGGGGGTATTTTCTGAAGCATGTGTAACACCAACAGACCCGGGTTGCTGGCACCAGGAATTGAATCTGCGATCATAGGGGCTAAAGCCCTGTGGTTTACTGCATGAGCTAAAGATCAGCTGGCTCTCAGGCAAGGCTGTAGAGCAGAGACTTCACTCACTCTAGTATGAGGTGTCAGTGCATCTGGGCACTACACATGTAAAGCTAAAGGACAATCTCCTCATTTGAGAGTAAAGTTCATTTCATGAAGGGAATGGCAACTTAATGGGCCGAAGAGTCCAATGCACCGCATGAACAGTGTTGCAGGGCAGCACTCTTGCACATCCTTGTGTATGTTTACTAAATTCTGTCAGGTGGATGGCCTTCACTTAGGTGAAACTGACTTCAGCAGCAGGGTTCTTGCGAGCTGTAGCTCACCTTTAGCCTACCGCCAATTAATAGTGATGAAGCCTGAGGTAATACCACTACTACTATACAAAAACAACCCCTTTCACCACTAAATTTATGAACCTGAGCCCTAACATGAAAATGAGAAAATTTGCTTTCACATGGACATGTTTAATCTGGGTCAGTGGTTGGGTGCATAAATCCATCCACCCTGTAATTTTCATCTGCATCTTTCAGGAGGTAGTTTACTGGTGGTGTATTATTTTACCCTTTTTAGGTAAAGCTGATGGATAGCTGCGTTCTTACATTTACTTGGTGACCTACAGTATTATTCCAATTTGCATTTTTGTCAAGTAAAACAATTCTATTACTTAGCAATTGGGCTGATTGTCTGCTGTTGTTAGTGTGTGAAAGAGTTTATTCAGTTACTAGAGTGAGTGAAGCAAATCTCTGAAGAGGTTCTGGAGAGTCAGCCCCACCAATCAAAATGTCTAGCTTTGCCAACTATTTATTGGTGACTAAGAATCAATCACAAAAATATTATACCTATCTTTCTACACCCCAAAGTTTCTGGCTAAGTAAGACAAATTTTCCATTTTATAGTTACAAGGTGAGCAAGGTAATATATTTTATCTCTTACGCAAAAGAGTATCAGAATTGTTATATCTATAATAATGATATTGAATTAAGATAACATTTACATTCCGTCAATTCCTGCGGGGATTAGAAGATATGGAATCTCAGTTCAACTGAAATATATTTTGTACAATGGATGGCCTAAATGCTGGTGGAATATCTCAGGCAGCAGGTAGGAGAGCTGCAGGAGAAGGTAGCTAGGTTGAGGAGTATCTGAATTCATGAACAATTCCTGGACAGTATTCATGTGGAGACAGCTGAGGTAGCTGTACCTGTACACAGGACTGCTGAGCCACCACTGGTGGAGGAGGAGATGGCTCACAGTGGACACTGGCATCTGGTTACTTCTGGCAGCAGGCAGTGCTCCACACCTGCTCCCAACCCTCCCACCATGGTACTAGGAAACGGTCATGATATACTTAATACAGGAGACAAGGAATCACTCTGTACAGCAGGGAGAAGCTTCATACCCCCAAGGCTGGGAGGTCAGCTGCCACCACTGTGAGGAGGAAACGTAGAGTGGTGGTGATCAGCGATGCCCTTCTGAGGGGGACAGAGGTGCCCATCTGTCACCCTGATATTTCATCTTGGGAGGTATGCTGCCTGCCGGGGGCCCATATCTGAGATGTTACGGAGGTATTGTCAAGGATTATCCAGCCCTCTGACTACTACCCCATGCTACTCATCAATGTGGGCACTAACGATACTGAGAGGTGTGACACTGAGCAGATCAAGATTGACTGCAGGGTTCTGGGAGTACAGGTGAAGGATTTTGTGGCGCAGGTGGTATTCTCTTTAATCCTTCCTGTCAAAGGTAGGGGCCCAGGCAAAGACAAGTGCATCATAGAGGTGAATGCATATATGGTGTTGTCAGGAGGGCTTTGGCTTCCTTGACCATGGGATGCTATTCCAAGAAGGACTGCCAGGCAGAGATGGCATTCAACTTTTGAAGAGAGGGAAGACTCTATTTGGATAGGGACTGGCTAACCTAGTGAGGAGGGCTTTAAACTAGGTTTGACAGGGACAGGGGAGCAAAGCCCACAGGTAAGTAGAGAAGATGGAGACCTGAGAGATGGGTTAGAAATGGGAGGGAGCATAGGTTATAATGGCAGAGAAAAAGTAGGGTCAGGGCAAAACTGGGAGGCAAGATCAAATCAGCATCTTAGATGCCTATATACATATGCAAGAAGTATGGGTAATAAGCAGGAAGAACTGGAAGTGCTAATAAATAAATACAACTATGACACTGTTGGCATCACAGAAACTTGGTAGGATAATATACATGATTGGAATTTTGGTATGGAAGGGTGCAGCTTGCTCAGGGAGGATAGACTGGGGGAAAAGGGTGGAGGTGTTGCCTTGTATATTAAAAATGTACACACTTGGCCTGAGGTGGAGATGGACATAGGAAACGGATGTGTTGCGAACCTCTGGATTAAGCTAAAAGGGGTAAAAAAACAAGGGTGATGTCCTGCTAGGAGTCTTCTGCAGGCCACCTACCCAGATGGAAGAGGTGGATGAGGCTTTTTTTAAACTACTAACAAAATCATCCAGGGCCCAGGATTTGGTGGTGATGGGGGACCCGACCTATCCAGATATATGTTGGGAACCTAACACAGTAACACACAGACTATCCAGTAAGTTATTGGACTGCATTGGAGACAGCTTTTTATTTCAGGAGGTTGAAAAACCTACCAGGGGAAGCTGTCCTAAATATGATTTTAACAAATAGGGAGGAACTGATTACGAATCTGAAAGTGGAAGGCAGCTTGGGTGAAAGTGATCATGAAATCATAGAGTTCACAATTGTAAGGAATGGTAGAAGGGAGAACAGCAAAATAGAGACAATGGATTTCAGGAAGGTGGATTTTGGTAACTCAGAGAGCTGGTAGGTAGGGTCCCATGGGAAGCAAGACTGAGGGGAAAACCAAGGGAAGAGAATTGGCAGTTTTTCAAAGGGGCATTATTAAGGGCCCCAAAATCAAGCTATTCCTCTGCGTAGGAAAGAGAGAAAATATGGCAAAAGACTGCATTGGCTTCACCAGGAGATCTTGTGTAATCTCAGAATAAAAGAGGAATCATACAAAAAATGGAAACAATGACAAATTAGGAAGGATGAATATAGTCAAACACAGGAATATAGGGGCAAGATTAGAAAAGCAAAGGCACAAAATGAGCTCAAATTAGCTACAGGCATAAAGGGAAACAAGAAGACTTTTTATAAATATATTAAAAGCAGGAGGAAAACCAAGGATAGGGTATGCCCATTGCTCAGTGAGGAGAGAGAAACAGAAACGAGAAACTTGTAAATGGCAGAGATGCTTAATGAATTCTTTTTTTTTCAGTCTTTACTGAGAAGTTTGAAGAAGGAATGCCTAACATAGTGAATGCTAGTGGGAAAGGGGTAGGTTTAGAATATAAAATAAAAAAAGGAACATGTTAAAAATAACTTAGGAAAGTTAGATGTCTGCAAGTCACCGGGGCCTGATGAAATGCACCCTAGAATACTCAAGGAGCTGATGGAGGAGGTATCTGAGCCATTAGCTATCATCTTGGGAAAATCATGGGAGACAGGAGAGATTCCAGAAGACTGGAAAAAGGCAAATATAGTGCCCATCTATGAAAATGGGAATAAGTACAATGCAAGAAACTACAGACCGGTCAGTTTAACTTCAGTGCCAGGAAAGATAATGGAACAAATAATTAAGGAAATCATCTGCAAACACTAGGAAGGTGGTAAGCTGTTAGGGAACAGCCAGCATGGATTTGCAAAGAACAAATCATGTGAAACCAATCTGAGAGCTTTCTTTGATAGGATAATGGACATTGTGGATAAGGGAGAAGCAGTGGATGCGGTATACCTAGATATTAATAAGGTATTTGATACAGTCTTACATGATATTCTTATCAATAAACTAGGCAAATACAACTTAGATGGGGCTACTATAAGTTGAGTGCAAAACTGGCTGGATAACTGTACTCAGAGAGTAGTTATTAATGGTTGTCAATCCTGTTGGAAAGGTATAACAAGTGGTGTTCCACAGGGGTCTGTATTGGGACCAGTTCTGTTCAATATCTTCATCAATGATTTAGACATTGGCATAGACAGTACACTTTTTAAGTTTAGAGATTATACCAAGCTAGGAGGGGCTGCAACTGCTTTGGAGGGTAGGGTCAAAATTCAAAATGATCTGGACAAATTGGAGAAATGGTCTGAAGTAAACAGGATGAAGTTTAATAAAGACAAATGCAACGTGCTCCACTTAGGAAGGAACAATCAGTTTCATACATAAAGAATGGGACACGACTGTCTAGGAAGGAGTATGGAAGAGAGGGATCTAGGGGTTATAGTGGACCACAAGTTAAAGATCAGTGTGATGCTGTTGCAAAAAAGCAAATATGATTCTGGCACGCATTAACAGGTGTGTTGTGAACAAGACACGAGAAGTCATTCTTGTGCTCTACTCTGAGCAGGTTAGTCCTCAGTTGGAATATTGTATCCAGTTCTGGGCACCTCATTTCAAGAAAGATGTGGAGAAATTGGAAAGGGTCCAGAAAAGAGCAAAAAGAATGATCAAAGGTAGAGAACATGACCTATGAAGAAAGGCTGCAAGAATCGGGCTTGTTTAGTTTGGAAAAAAGAAGATTAAGGGGGCACGTGAGAGTGGTTTGCAAGTCTCTGAAAGGATGTCTTAAGGAGGAGAGAGAAAATTTGTTCTTCTTGGCCTCTGAGGATAGAACAAGAAGAAATGGGCTTAAACTGCAGCAAGGGAGTTAGGTTGGACATTAGGAAAAAGTTCCTAACTGTCAGGGTGGTTAAACACTGGGATAAATTGCCAAGGGAGGTTGTGGAATCTCCATCTCTGGAGATATTTAAGAACAGGTTAGATAAATGTCTATCAGGGATGGTCTGGACAGTACTTGGTCCTGCCATAAGGGCAGGGGGCTGGACTCAATGACCTCTCCAGGTCCCTTCCAGTCCTAGCATTCCATGCTTCTATGAAATCACTAGCCATGGATGAGCTCAACAGATTCTCTGTCCTCATGGTGGTTTTCAAGTAGTCAAGAAGATCCAGGATGTGTTTGTTTGCTTGTGCCTAGTTCTGTCTCCTTAACAAAAAACTGCACCCTACAGTATATGGTGCATATCCTAGAGCATCAGATAGGCATGACAGACAGGCCAATCAAGTGCCCTGTGATAGGGTACTGCATTAAGCACAGGTATATAGAAACTCTCCCTCACCATTCTTTTCTCTTTGTGTGCCTTGTCAATGTTAATAATGAACTCTAGGCCCCAGATTCTGCAGCCACTTCTGCACATGCACATTTATAAGCATATATGTAATCCCCCTGTAGTAAATGGGAATATTCAAGTGCTTTAAATTAGGCATGTACAAATATGTCTGCAAGGTCAGGGTCCTAATGTGTAAAATGTCTTTTTCCTTGACTATTTAGGAAATCCAGCACATTAATCTAATACTGCTTGAATTTTATATATTATCAATGCAAGTAGCCTTTAAGCAGACTCAGTTTAGGTTGACCTGTGGTTTAGCTGAGAAAGTCTGAGACAGTTCCTAATTTATCTGAAAAGACTTATCCATCCCTCATATGGGAATTAAAAAAGCATGTCTTGCTGCACCATTTGCAACATCATGTTTGAAAATCTTTGCAGGATCATACAACCCCCCACAGACCATTATTTCAGTGATATTATAACACTCTTGCTACCATTGTGTCAAATTACCGGTGAAAATACAGGGACCATCACCCCAGCAACTCTAAAATATCTGAAATTTGCCCATAACTGTTTTACACACTAAGCTGTCTGATGCATGAAATATTTGTATATAAACATAACTCCAGAGTTTAAGTAAATGAAACTCATCCCCATGCAGTGTGCTAAAAGTGTACCCCAGTGCTTTGCTTTATCTTGAGACATTGTGGCTGTGTCTACACTACAAAACAACTTCAAAGTTGCCTACTTCAAAGTAAGCAACTTCAAAGTAGAGCATCTACACACAAAATGCTCCCTCCCTTACTCTGAAATAGGCTTCCCCCTACTTTGAAGTTAAGTGTCTACAAACAAGTAGCCCCTACTTCGAATTAAGGGGCCAGGAAATGATGCAGGCATGGGGGTCTCATGGCCAACAAACCCTTCTGGGCTCGCAATCCGCCAACCCTTTAAAGGGCCCCTCCCAACACCCACACCCTGCACATGCTCAAGGCTGCCAGGCTGCAGAAAGCAACAGAGCATGTGCTGGAGAGAACAGCCAAGCAACATGCCTGTTCCCACCCTCCCTGAGGATGAGGTCCCCTACACCCTGGCCAGCCTGCTGGCCATGCTGGCCACCCTGATCTTCCAGTGGTGCAGATCTTCCACCTGAGACCCAGCCTGCAAACCCTTGCCATGGCACTGCTGCTTGTCCCCCAAGCCATCCCACTCTGATGCCAATGGGCCTTCTCTACCACTAGTGAGTGGTGGGACTGGCTGATTCTAGAGGACTGGGACGAGAAGCGGTGCATGGGCAAATTCAGAATGACCCACTGAACGTTCAAAGACCTCTGCCACTGGCTCACCCCAGTCCTTCAGCACTAAGACACATGGATGCAGAGAGTGGTCCCAGTGCAGAAGAGGGTGGCCATTGCTCTGTGGAGGTTGGCCACCCGCCACAAGCCTCCAGTCTGTCAGCCACCGATTCAGCATCGGCAAGGCCACCATTGGAGTGGTGACAATTGAAGTACATCTGGCTCCCACTGTGGACCCACCCTATGGAGAGGGCTACAGAGCAGGGAACAATGGATTCCTGGTGGGGAGGGGCAGAGGAAGAAGGGCCCGTTTGGGGAGGGAGTAGGGGGCGGAGGGGTCTCCCGGTCTGACATTCATGGACATGCCTTTCTTCTCCCCTGCAGGTTATCCAAGCCATCAGCGAGGTCATGGTCATGACCCTGGGTGACCTGGATGCTGCCCACACTGGGTTTGCAGACCTGGGCTTCCCCAGTTGTTTTGGAGCTGTGGATGGGACTCATGTGGTGATCCAGGCTCCAGGCTACAGCGAGGGTGCCTATATTAACAGGAAGGGGTACCACTCAGTGGTACTTCAGGCCCTGGTGGATGCGAGGGTCCATTTCCTGGACATGTGGGTGGGTTGGCCAGGCAGCGCACATGATGCCTGGGTGTTCTGGAAGTTGTGGCTGGGACACTGGGTGCATGAGGGCACTTATGTCCCCCCATGGGAGCTCCTGCCTGGGGACATAACAAAGTCCCCCTGCATCATAGCCAACATTGCATAGCCACTGTCCCCATGGCTCATGTGGCCCTATACCAGATGCACCACGCTGGCGTAGAACATCTTTAACAGTCACCTCTGCCATTCCAGGGGCATAGTCAAGTGGGCGTTTGGGAGGCGGAAGGGAAGGTTTTGCTGCCTCCTTACCAGGCTGGATGTCAGCCTCCCAAATATCCCCATGGTGATCACCACCTGCCGTGCCCTCCACAACCTTGTGGCGGCCTGGCAGGAGCCCTTCAGCCAGGGCTTGGAACAGACCCAGGGGCCAGGAATGAGGAGCTGCCTGCTGCCCTGTGCCACAAGTCACAGAGAGACGACATCAGGGTCCAAGAGGCCTGCCCTGACCCCCCTGAGCCACACACTGCACCACTGGCTTCCCAACTCTCCCATCAAGCACATGGGACATGGGATTAGGGTTGGAACATCAAACTTTACTGTCAGGACTTCACTATCGGGGAAATAAACATCTTGCAAAATCAAGCAAAAAAAGGTGTGAAAGTATTTACTATGCATGAGGGGAATGGTCCATGGGAGGGAGGCGGGGGGCTAGGTGAGGTGACTGAGCTGTGAGCAGGGGCTGGGTGTGGGAAGGCTCAGTTGCCCAGGGGCGTGGGGGGCCAGGTGCCACTTTGGCCATGGCTGCCTCTACCGCTCTAGTTCCAGGGTCCCCTGTGGGGCTGTGATGGGGATGGCACCACAGGGAGGTAGGGCTGGGATTGGGGGTGCCATGGGCCTGGCATCCTCAGGGTGTGCAAGGGTTGCCACTGGGGTTGTGCCAGGTGTGCCCATCTTGGCCAGCAGCCACTGATCCAGCTCCAGCAGGGCAGACGGTGACAGGTCTGTCATGAGGTGTGAGGCTGTGGTGAGGGCAGTTGATGGATGGGCAGCTGCAGCGGGTGCAGCCTCCAGAGGGACAGCTGTGGTGGGGGCAGCAGTTGCAGATTGGGCTGGTGAGGGGGTGGCTGGTAGGCTGAAGCAGGTGACTGAAACTTAGGCCACGGCATCCAGGCTGCTGGCCAGCCACACCCACACATCCCACTTCACCACCAGCCAGTCCTGGAGCACCCTGGTTATCTCCCACATGACAGCTTAGTTGGCAGCTGCCTTCTCCTCCCTCCAGCACCATCTGTGGGAGGCCCTGCTGCGGCAATGGAGTGTTGCAGGCTGGGGTGATGGGGCAGCCACCTTCCTCCATGTGGCTGTGGACTGCTCTGGTGGTCTGCTGTGACCCTTCCCAATGATGGACCTGGGGAGACAGGAGGGGACAGGGGGATGACCTGTAAGTGCTGGGTCCCAACCCTGGGCGGCCCAGGGCCCCCACTCCACTGTCCCCCACCCCTTTTCCCTGCCGCCTGATGGCCTGTGAGCCCCGGGGGATCCTGGGTGCCCAGGGTTCCCGCTCAGCGAGGGTCTGCCAGTGTTTCCTCCCCCGTCTCATCCCTGGGTGTGTGGGCTGCAGGGCTGTTCCAGGTGGGCCCTGTCCCCATCTCTGGTAACATCCTGCTCATCCCCTATGTACCGACTGTGATGTCCTGGGGCTCGGGTGACACCTGGCTGTAGGAGGCTCAGCTGGGTGTCCCAGAGGGGAGGACAATGGCAAGGGTCTCATTGATGGAGCCCTTGTTATCGCCCTCTGTCTCAGTCAGTTGATCCCCACACGGGGGAGCTCGTGGTGCCAGAGGGGCCCTCCTCATCCTCGCTGTCCATGGGCGAGGGGCAGCGGTGTCCACTACGTGCTCTGGGGTGGCCACCTCCTTCAACGCCAGGAGCCTGTGCAGCTCCTGGTAGTGGGGTCAGTGGACAGGCCATGCCCCCAAGTGGCTGGCAGCATCATAGGCCTTGATGTAGGTCTGACGGAGTTCTTTGACCTTGATGCAGACACTGCTGCCAGTGCAGTTGGGGTGGCCTTGGGTGGCGAGGCCACTGGCCAGCCAGTCAAAGGCTTCAGCATTTCACTGTCAGGGACTGGTTTGCCAAAGGACTTCCTCCTCCTCTGCATAAAGCAAGGAGATCCTTAAGCTCATCCTCAGTCTAGAAGGGTCCCCTGCTGACATGGCCCTTGCCTGGGCACTGTGAGCCCTCAGACTCCTCATTCGGGACCCCCAGGAGGGCAGGGAGTTCCTGGTGTGCCACTATGGTGGCTTGGGGATGCGGAGGCTGACTGGTGTATAGAGCAGGGACAGTCAAAATGGCAAGGTCTCAGCTTCCTGCATGGGGTTGCCAGGGAGCTGCTTCCTTTAAAGCAGCTGTCAGGGACCATAGAACCCTGACTGGGCTGGCCAGACTGTCTCAGTCCTCTGGTGGTAGGGGAGGCTCCTTGGTGCACCCCTTTTGTCTAAGTAAGGCGTGCGGAGCATCTACACATACTTAACTTCAAAGTTAAACTTTGAAGTAAGCCACTACTCCATTCCCAGAAATGGAGTAGTGACTTCAAAGTTAGTCTCCCTTACTTAAAGTTAACTTTGAAGTAAAGGAAAGTGTGTATAGACACTCTGCACACTACTTTGAAGTAGAATCTTACTTTGAAGTTAACTTCGAAGTAAGCTTGTAGTGTAGACATAGCCTATGTCTCCCTTTAATAACAATAATAAAAACACAACCACAATCATGTAGAGGGAGTGCTTGTGTTAAGCGTATATGTGAATCTTTTCCTTATTGTGCGATTTCTTGCCCTTATTCCAAGTCTTTCTCTTTCATAGTGTGTCACTCAATATTTCCAAAACTTCCACCTACTATCAAGGAAGTGAGCTGTATTGTTTATTACTGACACCCTGGGTGAGTGAAAAACTGAGGAGAGCCCAAGAATTGGATGACTTTGTTGTATTTGACCTTTGCAATGTGACCAAGTTTCATACCATCAAATATGATGAACTAGATTAAATGAACTATATTTAAACAAAGTAATAGACTTGAGAAACACTTCATTTTACTTGAATTTTTATGACTATAGTTCTGAACTCTTTGCCATTTAAAGCAATTCTCAAAGGTTTCAAGAATCTTGTGTGTATTTCTATATATTTTGAATTATGTAGATTATCTGGCTGAGGACAGGAGTGCATAGAGCTCTAGGAGGCAGCAGATCTTTTTCAGGGCAGTGGAGTTTTCTCCAGGTGGGCTGTAGGTGAAGCAGCCTGTGTTTTCCCCTCTCTTGCCTATTTCTTTACTTTACTACCACTATTTATTCAAATAATGGAAAAGGAACAAAACTTCAGGAATCGAACTGTGCTGGGGCCAAAGATCTATTTCTGTCTTCTAATATATATTTGCTTGTCCTACCCAGAATACTGGTGTAGGGGGAAACTATGTTGAGGGTGTGGAAAGTGACTATAATCTTATTTCTACTGGAAGTGTGTTGTAAGAAGATTGCATAGAACCAGTAGTAGGAGCTGTTGGCTGAAAATAGGTAATAGCCAGGACAGATGGATAATGTGCTAATTCGTCAGGGTCTCAAAAGAGATTCTTTTCAATAAAGCTCTTTTCTTTCACAATACATTCTTGAAGGAGGCACAAGTAGGAGCACTATGTACCCTACAGAACAGTGAATCTCTTCTGAAACACTGCTTAGATGGTGTAGTGGGGTGGAATAGCCCCTCCCACTACCAGAAGGGGAGGAACCCTTCTGGGAGCCATTTTGTATGGAGTCTGGCCTCTCCCAGTCACCTGACCAGAGTCAGGAGGGGGGGCCATGGCTATAAAAGACTGGGCTGAGGACTCAGTTGGGTCTGATCCTCTAAGGGGCCTAGAGGGCAGCTCTGTGCTTCCTGCCTGGCAGCCTGAGGACTCTGCTGGGGCAAGCCCCCTGGAGAGCCAGAAGGTGGCTCTGGGCTCCCATACTGGGAGTTTGAGGACTGACTGACTGACTGATGGAGGGAGGGGGGCCGAGGCCTGGGTTGGGCAGCCTGGGCTGGGCAGCCTGGGCCCCTGCCAGTCCTGACACCTTATGGACCCCAGTGAAACCAGACTGTAGAAGATCTGCTGTACCTGGAGGAATGACCTCAGCCAGCCTCATGCCATGGAACCCCAGACAACCTGGAACCATGCGAGCCTGAGAATTCAGTTGGACTCTGTATATGCCAGGGGGAGACTGGGAGTGGCCCAGAGAATAGTGAGGACCTTTAAAAGGTTGATGTGTTGGGGTCTGGATTCCCTGCTGACCTGCACAGCAGACTCTGATGCTCTGGCGAGGATCCCTGGGCCAGGATGCAGTGGAATGGGTTGGCCTGCTTCCCCCCCACCCACTTGTTGTATGGCAGTCTACCCCTCTCTGCCAGCATGGGTGGAGTGTCTGTTGGGTGCTGACTAACCCTGAGCTAGGGCCTGGGCCTGCCATGCATTGCACCAGAGCTTGGGCTCTCTTGTTTGTTGCCCCACCCTACTCCAGGGACTGGCCTTGCCCTGACTTGCAGCAGAGCTCTCTTCTTGGATGTTTGCCACCCTGCCATGAGCTAGGGTTTGGGCTTTATAAGACTGTGCTGTGTTTGTTACCCCACCCTGCACCAGGGCCTGGTCCTGCCCTGCCTTGAAGTAGGGCATGGGCTCCCCTTTGGTGGTTTGCCGTCCTTCTCTGAGTTCGGGCCTGGGCTCCTTTGACTGTGTTGGTTTTGTTGCCCTGCCCTGAGTTAGGGCCTGGGCCTGCCCCGCCTTGCACCAGGGTATGGGCTCCTTTTGGCTGTTTGCTACCTGCCCTGATCTAAGGCCAGGAGGCTTTCTAAGACTCTGGATTTTCTGCCCCTCCCTGAGCTAGGGCCGTGGGCCTTCCAAGACTGTGGGCCTGCTGTTGCCCTGACCTAGGGCTAGGTCCTAATGAGAGCTAATTTTCCTCAGCACCTGCCTGAAATAAGGCAGGGGGCTTTGAACTGTTGCCTCTCACCCACCTGAGGCAAGGTGGGGATCCCCATGAACGAGGAACTTGGGGACTGTTTGTAACTCATGTCAGTGGGGTGGGAAGGCGGCCCACTGACCTGTAAGGGGAGGAGCCCATACAGGAGCCCTGGACCGGCTACAGATAGGAAAGGGAAATTTGCATTATAGCTTTCTGCACTGGCTCTGACATTTGCCCCTGTTTTTTAAAGGAACAACGTCAGGTTCAATTTAGCATGAAATTAGATTCAGGAATATAGCACAAACTAAGAAACAATCTGCAATTTAAAAAAAAATCAATAAAAGCAAAAAAAGTGAAATAAAGCATTCTTTTAGAGCATTTACAACCCATTTTTTAACTCTGTATTTGCAGCACTGTCACTTGTAAGAGGGCTCGAAACTGGGAATATTTATATTCCGAATTAGCTGACTAACAAAAAAAATAAACAATAAAAATAGTGCATGATAAAAACAGAGGTAGTGTTAATAAGAAAGTTAAGAAAATGTGATACTGCACACCCTATTTTTCACAGTGATAGGATATGATTATGGCATAATTATGCCTTTACAAAACAGGTCATATTAGGAGTCATTGGAAAAAGTTAGAATTTGCGTAATATGATTATCTTTCTTCTCTGCATGTGTCACATGTATACCTAAGTACAATTTTCTTGACAAACCTGATGTTGACACCCAGAAGTAGACAAAAGAAAAATCAGCAAAGGGGGTTCACACTTGCTCCCTCTGTCAACAGATCATGTCCACATTCAGGACACCATCACTGACAGTGTGACATGCGCTCCGCTCTGTGGGATACATATCTAATGTTATGAGAAGGCAGAACTGATCCCTGCAAATCTGGGATTCCCTCAGAATTCTTTGACAAACCCCAGTCATGAGAAGCTCTGTGAGCTCTCCATGAAGAGGAATATGAAAGTGGCCCAGCAATCTGTCCCCCTCTTCCTGTAGCAGAAGTCTGTATACTGCTGTCTTCCTACTGCAGGACAGAATAAGAACAGTTCAATGATCCTCTCTTTGTTTGGTCCCCAAATAGGGCAGCTTTCTCAGCTTTGTTCCTTTAAATTGTAGTTCACCTTATTGGAGGAAATAAATACGTTTGGCACTTGTTAATTTTTAACCACAACAACTAAGACTTTTTGGTGACATCTGATAAAACAAAATGATTCCAATCTGGGATTTTTCAATGCTTAATAGCCCCTAATGAATTAATGTGACAAGCATAAAAAAAATCCAGTCAAATAGGCACGTAGACATTAATTTTATTCAATCAGTGAATGTGGTGTTAGCATGCACATGTTTGAACACAATGTGCTTCTCTCTGCATATGTCCGAGGAATGGGGTGATGCCCAGCATTCCACAAGGATACTTGTTTGTAGTCCTGGAAGGCCTGAAGTTACTAGATTTTTAAATAGTGACAAGTTAATGCATTCTCTACATAGTGTAAGTATTCTTATTAAAAGTTAACAAAAATGATTATTTCTCTTTGAAAGTGCATTTTGTACAACTGGACTCATCTTACTAAGGGAGTGTGGTTTTACAGAAGGAGGATTTAAAAATAGCACTAGTACCTACTTATCAAAATGAGTAAAGAGATCATTAGACTGTCTTTCAGACTGTAAGACCTTTGATAAGGGACCACCTTTTATATGTGTGTAGAGTGCCTAGCACATGGGAGACACTGCTGTAAGAGCCAATTTGATATTGATATAAAGGTTACACCTCTCTGGTCCGGCACCTTCGGGATCTGAGTAGTCCTGAATGAGGGAATTTGATGGGGATGTCAGGCCTCCTGGCCCCATTGGGGAGCCACCAGCTGACTCCCTGCTCCCAGACTGCTTGGGAGGCTCCACTCTTGGGGCTCGCCACCATGGAGCTGTTGGGGGAAGAAGGAGCTCTGCTCCCAGCTAGCCAGGCTGCCTGGCCAGGCTGTCTGCTGGGTCCCCACTGCTGCAAGGCTGCACTCAGGGCTTCCTACTGCCAGCTAGCCGATGGGAGAGCTGCAGCTCTCTTGTCCAGGCTCTCTCTGTTCCAGTAACATTAATGGTCCAGTTGGATCAGGGATGTTGCTGGATCAGAAAATGCTGAAACAGATTAACATCCTACAGATGTTTGTAGGCACACACATGAAATATATAAACATATTTTTTTTAAATGAACTGGAGTGTTAAAACATAAAAGCAATATAAATACTATTGCTACTGTTTGTGATAGAAATATTTTTGTGGTTGTATTTCTTGAACCCTTGTTGTAGCTCTTTTTGATGGTATATTAGCCTAATTCATTATAATATTTTTTCATCTCTAAATGGCTTCTCTGACAAAGAAGTAGTGAATAATTATGTTGCACAACTCAAGAGTCAGCTGTGGTTTCACAGCTTCAGATTGGGTGTCTGCTATGTAGACTGTTTTTTAATTTGTTTGTTTATTTGCACTTCTATTAATCTTTTTATCCCAGTGTATGATAAATAAATGCATTTTTAATCTTCGTGTATACCTAATCTACTCTTCTGAAATGTGTCAGCATGTGATAAAGAGAGAGGCCATTTTCAGCTCCTTCTTTAGATTTGCTGGTGATGCAAGGAGACAGAAGGAGGATTGAGTCTCAGTCCCATGGGATATGTGGCTGTTGTAATGAAATTAATAGACCTGGTAAAATGAATGATTCATGAATGCAGTCCCAAGTGAAAAAGCGTCCCAGTGGAGTCCAACACAGACCAGCTATCAGCTTGCAATTATAAGGATTAAACACTAGCCTCTTTGTTGTAAAATATAATAATTAATAATTAATATATATCACTTTCCCAACCCCTGAAACATTAACCAGGGGTAAGAAAATGGGAAATGTTTTTTAAATTAAAAAAGATTCTAGATACATCAGGGAACCTGCTTGAAATGGAATCACACTTTTTTCTAATTAAACAGAGGATTTTATTTTCTATGTTAAGCTGAAATACAAACACATTTCATGCACTCTGCACCTGCGATTCGTAATATCTTTCAGATTTTGACATGGCAACATTCTGTGTCTGAAATGTTCTTTATTGAAAAAGGCTTATATTTCAGTACCTAGATTTGCAGGATTTCTTCTACCTATATCTTGCTCTGGAATTCTTAGGAAATGTTGGTAACACATAACAGCTCAATCTTCATTTTACACATGTGGCTCAATGCTCCTTTCACCTCTTCACTTAAAACCTCTGAGACTGTGGCTTTTGAGGATTTCACCTGTTCTGTAGATGACAAATCCTGTTTGTTTCTGAGAAAATTTATGGCTAGCAGAGCATCTGTTATTTTGTCACATTAATTACTGTGAGTACACAAGTTAAACTATTGCTTGTGTTAAGGTTACCATGATTCTCTCAGTCTCAATCCCCTCATTATTTAACACTTTGTAATATACTGTTATACTGCACTACAGAATACAAACTGAATTAAACTCACAGGAAACACAAAACAACAAAAGACCATTCTTTAACAGACAGTCACAAAGCATCAGCATCAATACTATCAGCAACAAGGTAGGGAGCACATTACAATAACAATCTACAGTACAGACAATACAAATAGCTGATAGAATCTCTTTATAGATTTAGCGTTGTGTTAGTTTGAACTTTTGAAGCTTTCGGATGATAGTGCAGTGCCTAGGTCATTGACAGTTGCATTTAAGGATCAGGTGAGATCGCATTTTGAAATTGGTTTGACTTCAGAGACTCTTGAAGGCAGTAGAACTCCAGGAGATACTCTCATTGAGGGAACTATTTATTTTTGTAAAGTAATTTCTGATTTTCAGATGGACTGATAAACTATACTATATGCCATACATAAATAAATTTATTTTCAATGTTTTTTTATAAGCTATAGAGTTCAACAGATTTTCTTTATTCAAAAGACAGTTTAGAGGTTACATCTTTATGGTTTTAAATAGATGCAGAGAAAAATCTTGATAGCCGAGAGCACTTTAATCAAACTTGCAAAGCCATAACAAGGGCCAGGGGATGGGATCAGAGCCTAGACAAATTCATAGTGGAGATAAAGCAATATTCTTTAAAAATGAGAGTAAGCTTTGGATCAATTTATCTAAGGTTATGATGGATTCTCTGTCATCTGAAGTCTTAAATCAGGTATAAGTGTTTCTCAAATGCCTACTTTAACACATCCAGAAGTCATGGTCTTGATGCAAGAATTATGGGGTGAAATTTTATGGCCCGTGTATGCAGGAGGTCACACTAGATGATGATTATGGCCGCTATTGGCCTTAAAATATATTAATTATATGGAAAGGCAGGAAGATAGATGGTTAGTAAAAAAGCTATGATCTTTTCAGCACAAACACTCTTGAAGCAAGTCTAATAGTTTTCAAAGTGACTAGTTATTTCAAATATTTCAGTTTGTGGGTTCCCAAACTTGAAACATCTTAACACAACCTGATCTTTTTTCAGAGAATGGATACACAATACTTTCAAATAAGAAATCTCTTTTAAGATGTCTCAGTCTAAACTCACAAGATTTAGGCCTCTCAAACCACTAGTCACTTTAGAAAATCTTGGCCTTTTACAATATTCATCATTGTAGAATCTGAGTGTATACTTCATTCCTAGAAAAACTTGTACATCTCCGATGTTCATAGTGCACTAAAATGTGTGCGTTAACACAAATAAGCCAAGCAGCAAGAAAGAAGACTGTATCACCAATGTCGAAGGACCTGGCTTTTAAAAATAACTATTTTCTAAATACAGCATTAGTGCCTTGCAGGCAAATTTTAGGTGCTGAGCATGTCTTGCAAAGACAAATAAGACCCATTTGCTTCTACAATAGGCACAGCAAAAAACTTCCCAGTAGATCTATTAAGTGTAATGAACTCTCACATTATCATCTCTTTAGATTATACCAAATTGGGCTCAAACAGTTATTTTATTGCTTTGAGAAATAAATTGTATTAGAACAAATCTCTAAACTTTACAGGAAGTTTTACAGGGCCCAAACATCCTCTGCTATGTTTTTTTAGTATTTGACTGTAGTTTGCACCTTGATTCAGACTGTTTGTTTATAAGAACTATAGATTCTAGAGAGAGCTCTCCATGAGGAACGTTCCTACTGGAGGAAAATTTGCACTGAAGTCTCACAGGGGGATGTAAACTAGCAAATTATTTGAGATATGCCTTAGCTTGACAAACTGATCTTGACAACATTTTGATATCCAAATGTCACACTGCTGTTTCTTGGACAATCTGATTAAGAAATTATATTTTTAAGCAAGCTTAGGAGCATGGAGAGATGCAAGCACTTCTACCTCTTGTTTGGGGTTCATGCTCTGTGGCTATGGATGCCATGGTGTTTCTAAAGTGTCTGCTGTAAATGAAACCATCTCTTGGTACCAGATTCATATTCAGGAGCCATTCTAAAATCCTGGTTCTAGTATCAGAAGTCTTCAATGGATAGGATTTACTTATCTCAGAAACCACCAGTCTTTCTTACTCTGCTTCAACTGGTACAATGAACAAAGAAGCATTGTGACTCATAAGTGAAATAGCTGGAGATTGGTGTTAGATGCCAGCAATTGTTGATGGAAGCTTGACTGATCTGCTACGTCCTACCACTTGGGCTAGTGGGAGTTTCAGTCTTTCACTTCCTGGATTTAGTACATAGAGATATAAAACTTCCACCTGCAAAAAAACTTTCCATTTTTATAGATATTTACAGAAGTCTACATAACTAACTAAAAAAATACATAAAGTGATCACAGTGTAGCCTGTGAACTTTGGACTTCTAACACAATCACCAAAAATAAGCTCAAAAATAAGATATGCAAGATGTGTAAAAAATGTGTTGTCTTTTTGGGACAGAAAGGATAGTATTCTTAACTGTATATTGGTACATTAGAAATGCATGGATAGATTGGATCACCTTTTTCATGAAACGAATGCTTTCAGTTTTATATTGATCTTGTTTTGTTGAACAGACTGTATGGACTGTTTCATTGTTATGCTATTTTACTGTCTGGACTGAGATTGTGGACTGTATAGAAATTGACTCAGTTTCTATAAGATGGAGGTTGGAGAGAGGAAAAAAATCTTAGCATATCATGGTATCTCCTTGGTTACTCTCTCTGGCTGTGTCTTACACTAGCCCCCTTCTTTGAAGGGGGCATGATAATCAGCCTGAGTGGAGAATTCTTTCTGAGAGTAAGGACATTTTGAAATTGCATGGGTATGTCATTAGTATTCTTCACTCAGGCTGATTACTATGCCCTCTTTGAAGAAGGGAGCTAGCGTAGACAGTCTCTGTAATTGCACTTTCCCATAGCCACATTGATCAGATACACAATAAGGATTTTTTTTCAATCTTCTAATTTTTTGGTATATCACAAAGCAAGCCTTAGGTTGGAACCCACAAGAAAAAAAGAAAAGATGATGTCCATGGGACACCTGGCAGAAACCTGAAGGCAGACACTAAAAAAGACTGAATATACCTGGTCAGAACTGGAAAAGAGCGTCCAGGACAGGATATGTGGGCAAATGTCATCAATGGCCTACTTTCCAAGGTGTAGGCGTGGAAGAGGCTTTTTACTACTGCTTACATTATGTGTTCCTCTGGGGAGGGACCTGTCCTTCTGGACAGCCTCTATCACATGTTGGGTATTACTATAGTCCAGAGTAACAAACAGCAAAGTTCATGAAGCTGGAGATTAGGAGACTAATGTTTATGGAGTAGTCAGATGCTGTTCTTGAAAATGAGTGGGTGTGACATCTTTTCTTTCAGATGCAAACTCCCTAACAGTGCTCCGCATGAGCTTGTGACCCCAAGACTACTCTATAAAATAACTTTGAGAAGCACTCACATTGCGCAGTGTATTAAAACAGCTTCTCAAGGACCTATCACCAAGAGGGTGACATCTGCCCTCTATGTTCAGGATTTGATGACTCTTACTTAGAAACTGTAACACACATTTTTTGTTTTTATTCATGTTTTATATTGCTTCTCTTTTTTTCTTTCCCTCAATTTGGGGCTGCAGATCAGAGGGTTCCAAGCCAGTGGAGGGGCCCACTCAGCAAACAAGTCAAATGATATGCACTTTTCTTAAAAAAAAAAAAAAAAAACTTTTGAGGTTCAATGTGCACAATGGAACAAAACAAACAAACGAAAGCCTCTTCTGTAAACAAAAAGACCAGCTTGCCACCAGGGAGCAGAGCTAACAGGAGCAGCTAACCGGGAGTTTCATGTGAGAGTTCTCTAAGTGAAGAAGGGATTATTGGTTTCTTGAGGTAAGTGGCTGCATTTAGTGTGTGTGCTAGGGGTTGCTTGCTGGTTACCTTAAAGATACTGTGTGCTGAGCTTGCGTTTGCCTGTTTGTTTGGAGATCCATGTGCTGAGCTGTTTGTTTGAAGGACCATCTGCTGAGAGCTCCTTAGCAGGGCTTTGAGGTCTATACCGTTGTCCATTCATCAAGCATTAGCCCTGTCCCCTGGTTATCAGGAAGGCCAAAGCTTGCTAGTAAAGCGACCAAGGAGCTTAGCTAATGGAGCTACTAACAGTGAGTTTCATGTGGGAGTTTATAGGGGGAGTTTTAAAGTAGGATAGATACACTTGGCATTCTTTAAAACCTCTTTTAAATTAAATGAGAACTACCCAATTTAAATAAAAACCCTATTAAAAATCTAATTATCTGTAGGAGGAAGTGAAGTCAGGATCCCAGCAGCAGAGTGGGTGTTTTTCTGTTTATTGCACCTGATGCGGCATGTATGATTACCTGCCTTTTGGACAGGAGGAATATGTGTGCATGGATGCCAGGCATTCCTGGCTCTCAAAGACTGTGTACAGGCTTTGGAGGCCAGGGTGGATGAACTGAAACAATCAATTGAAAAAGTATCTAATACATCTGGAAAAGGCAGACAGATAAATAGTGACAAATAGTTAAAGGGCTTATATGAAAATGCTTGAAATCTAACAAGATCTGTGAATTTGAGGGCCTCATATTAAAGGAGGATAGTTATATAATAGGCATCACAGATACTTGGTGGAATGAGGACAATCAGTGGGGTACAGTCATACCGGGGTACAAAATATAACAGAAAGACAGAATGGGTCATGCTGGTGGCAGAGTGGCACTATATGTAAAAGAAAATGTAGAATGAAATGAAGTAAAAAATTAAAATGAACCAAAATGTTCCATGGAATCCATATGGATAGTAATTTTGTGCTCTAATAATCAGAATATAGCAGTAGGGATATAGTACTGCCTCCGTCCCCTGACCAGGATATTGATAGTGACTATGAAATACTGAGGGAGATGAGAGGCTACCAAAAAAAAAATCAGTAATAATGAAGGATTTCAACTACACCTATCTTGACTGGGTACGCATCACCTCAGGATGGAATGCAGACATAAAATTTCATGATACCTTAAATGACTGCTTCTTGGAGCAGCTGGTTCTGCTACCCACAAGAGTAGACACAATTCTTGATTTAGTCCTAAGTGGAGCTCAGGATCTGGTCCAAGAGGTAAATATAACTGGACTGCTTGGAAATAATGACAATAGTGTAATAAAATTTAATATCCCTGTGGTGGGGAAAGCATCTCAGCAAACCAGCACTGTGGCATTTAATTTCAGAAAGGGAGAACTACACAAAAATGAGGAGGTTATTTAAAGAGAAATTAAAAGGTACAGTGACAAAAGTAAAATCCCTGCAAGCTTCACAGAAACTTTTTAAATGAAACCATAATAGAGGCCCAAATTAAATGTATACCCCAAACTTAAAAAAAAAAATTGCAGTAAGAGCACCAAAAATGTGCCATCATGGCTTAATTACCAGGTAAAAGGCATAATTTAGAAAGTGGAAGTTAAATTTCAGTGGGGAAAATAGAAAGGAACATAAACTCTGTCAAGTTAGGTGTAAAGACATAATCAGAAGAGTCAAAAAGGAGTCTGAAGAACAGCAAGCCAAAAACTCAAACTAATAATTTTTTGAAGTACATCAGAAGCAGGAAGCCTGCTAAACAACCTGTAGGGCCACTGGATGATCAAGATGCTAAGGGAACACTCAAAGATAAGGGCATTGAAGAGAAACTAAATGAATTCTTTGCTTCTGTACCTATTGATTGGAAGATGGCTAATATGATTCCAATATTTAAAACAGGCTCTAGTGGTGATCCTGGCAATTGCAGAACATTTATAATATTGATACTGGGCAAATTAGTTAAAACTATAGTAAAGAATAAAACTGTCAGACATGTAGACGAGCAATTTGTTGTTGACACTTCCACGTGGTTTCTGTAGAGAGAAATCATGCCTTATTAATCTACTAGAGTTCTTTGAGGGGGTCAGTAAGCATGTGGAAAAGGGGGATCCAGGGGATATATTGCACTTAGATTTCCAGAAAGCCTTTGATAAAGTACCTCACTAAAGCCTCTTGAATAAACTAAATTGTCATGGAATAAGAGGGGAGGTCCTCTCTTGGGTTGACAACTTGTTAAAAGACAGGAAACAAAGCGTAGGAATCAATGGCACATTTTCAGAATGGGGACTGTACTGGGACCAATTCTATTTAACATATTTATAAATGATCTGGAAAAAGGAGGTAAACAGTGAGGTAGCAAAATTTGCTGATAATACAAAACTGTTCTAAATAGTTAAGAACAAAGCAAAGTGTGAAGAGCTTCAAAAATGTCTTACAAAACTGTGATTGGTTAACAAAATGGTAAATGAATTTTAACAGCGATAAATGTAATGTAAGGAACATTGGAAAAACTATGCATACAAAATGAAGGAGACTAATTTATCTATAACTACTTGGGTTCATTGTGGATAGTTCTCTGAAAACATCTTCTCACTATGCTCCAGCATTCACAAAGGCACCAGAATGCTAGGAATTATTGAAAGGGGGATAGAGGGTAAGACAGAATACCTTATTACCTCTATATAAATCCATGATGCACCCACATCTTGAATATTGTGTATAGATGTGGTCACCTCATCTCCAAAGACACAATGGCATTGAAAAAAGTTCAAAAAGGGCAACAAAAATGATTAGGGGGTTGGAATGGGTGCCATATGAGGAAAAATTAAAAAGACTGAGACTTTTCATCTTGGAAAAAAAGGATACTAAGGGGGGTGACAGAGGTCTATAAAATTATGACTGGTGTGGAAAAAGTGAATATGGAAAAGTTTTATTTACTTATTCCCATAACAAAATATCTTGGGCTCATTACATGAAATTAATGGGCAACAGGTTTAAAATTAACAAAAGGAAGTTTTCCTTCATATAACACATAGTAGAACTATAGAACTCCTTTGCAGAGGAGGTTGTGAAGACCAAGATCTTAACAGGGCTCAAAAAAGAGCTAGTCAAATTCATGGTCCATTGATGGCTATTAGCCAGGATGGGTAGGAATGATGCCCTTAGCCTCTGTTTGTCAGAGGTTGGAAATGGATGTCAGGTGAGGGATCGCTTTGGTGATTATCTGTTCCTTTCACTCCCTCTGGGACCCCAGGGATTGTCCTCCATCAGAAGACACGATATTTGTCTAGATGGACCATTGGTCTCACCCAGTATGGCTGTTATGTACTATCTCAATTTTCTTCACCAGCAGCTGGTTAGCTACTTCAATCTTACTACAAAGTACTTGGTGGTATAGAGGTTATTAGTCTGTAAATTCTTCAGCTTACTGGTTGTACGTTTGCCAAGCAGTTAGCATAATGGAGCCCAGCTTGGCTGTGATTGTTAGGTCTACTGCAATATCAACGTTGTTGTCGTTGTTGTTATTAAAACCTTTTTGCCAAATGATGGCAAAAAGTCTCTATGGCATTTTTTTCCCGACACATCACTAAACTGCCTCACGCCCTTAATCAGAAACCTCAGAAAAACTAACAAACCACCACTAGGGTACTCTGACTGGGCAGAACTTCCCCACTCACAAGCACTCTAAGACTGTGTGCAAACAAATTTTTATTAAGGTAAAGGTATCGGTCATAAACTTGGGGGCGAGGGCGGGCGCATGGGGGGGTGGACAGCAACAGACTGCACTTGCATGGAGTGGAATACATGCCCCTTTCAGTATCTCTGTCAGTCATGTGTAGCTCCCTCCTAGCCACCTCTGAGACTGTTCCACAGGAAAGAGTTCTTTAACTCCACCACCTCAGCCATACACCGAACCTTACACACAGTTTAGATCAGCAAGTAGCAGTAATCCAATGTCCCTTTGCAGGTTAGTCTCCAGTTCCTAGGGAGGTAGTTGCTGGTTTCGTGGATGTGCCAGCACCTAACCCACTTCAGTGACTCAATTCTGTTAATAGGCTTAGTGCCTGTGACCGCACAAGAGCCCATTCAACATCTGTTTCTGCTGTCTGCACTGTCTCTTGCAACAGCATGCTCAGCATGTGCCCTTTCATACAACAAAATCTGGATGGGAGGAGAGAGTCTTGAGCAGAGTAACAGGTGCTTGGAAATAAGCTTTTCCCACATGATAAAATACATGGACTGTATATTGGACAGACTTCTAACTCCCTTAGACAAAGGTTCAATGGGCACATAACAGACATCAAAAGACTCCAGATCCACAAACCAGTTAGTCAACATTTTAATGGAATGGGGCATTCTATTAATGATCCAAAGGTATGTGTGTTACTGAAAAAGAAATTTTGCACCGTTCTTCAAAGAGAAACAGCCGAGCTGGCTTTTATATTCAAATTCGGCACATTAACACGTGGTTTAAACCGGGACGGGAACTTTCTGAGTCACTATAGGGGCTTGTCTGCATACTTGACTTAATCTAATTCTCGACCTCTGCTGCCACCCCTCCACTCTCTGATTTGCTCACCTTGATTATCTTTGTCTGATTTGTCCTCCTTGCTCACTGTTTTTGGTTCTCTGTGCCTTAAATATTGAGTCTGTTCTGGTCTGGCTATGGTCTGAAGAAGTGGGTCTTTCCCACGAAAGCTCACCTAATAAACTATTTTGCTAGTCTTTAAAGTGCTACTTGACTGCTTTTTGTTTTGATAGTGTATAGACTAGCACGGCTTTCTCTCTGTTACTATGTTTTGGTTAAAGCATCTATAAAGTCATTAGGCATTGATGGGGTCTGTCAGGGATCATCCCCCACCGTGAATACAGAATGTGGTGTCCTGCAGAGACTTAAAAACACCTTACCTATACACAGGCATGAATTTAAAACTTCTCCAGAGTCACAGATCCCCTGAACCCTGGAAGGTAGCTGCTGCCACCTCACTCTTTGGAGACCCCTTTAGCCCAGGCAGGCACATTGGAGGATGATCCCTGTGGGTAAAACTCCAACACCATTTTCACCTCCACAGCCGGCTTGAGAACAGCAAGCTGTATCTTGATAGCTATGTGACTGAAAGCACTTAAACACACCCTTCTCAAGCACAGGTATCAAATTGTTTGCTTAAAAAATGTGATTTATTCACAAAACAAGAGAAAGTAAATTATGGGGTGCACAAAAACATTTCCCCTGGTATTCAGCTTAAAAATTACAGAGGAAAAAAAAAAAGTCAAACAGCAACACAAAAGAGCAGCCAGTCCAACTACATTCAAAATAACCATAACCTGATCACGGCTAACTGTGAATTTCCTTTACTTACACCTCTATGCTGATTTTGAGACAGTCAGTATATTTCCGAATGCCTGAGAGACATCTCCCCCCCAACCCCCCCACTCTTACTCTCTCTGCTGGTCTGCAGAAAAAGAAAGCTGTAATTATTCTCAATTTAAATAAAGCTACTTCACTCCCATTGACTCACCTGCGATTCAGGTTACCTCAGGTGATTAACCCCTTCCCTGCACTCATTCAGGACAGGGCTGATCATTTCAAATGAATATATTACATATGTGAAACTCTTCCCTTCTCTCTGATTCCCAGCTTATTCTGTCTGATTGACCCTCTCTTCCTTTGCTTGGTGCTCTCAGATACTGGAGATACTTCCCCTTACTGAAGCAGTGTGCAAGTTCTAAGCAGAAGGGGAAAAAATCAGCTGCTGTATCACGTATAGAAACATTTTCTGCTCACGGTGTATTCCAAAATGTTCTCTGTTCACATGAGGAGGTATTAAAGAAGCACTCAGATAACTGAGTCATTTACTCCAGACATTATCTTTTAACAACATGTTAATGATGTTGTAAAAAACTCTTAGCACAGCATTCAGGCAATATAGATGCACTCCTGACAGTCAGCATATTTTTAAAGACTTCCAGTGTAGTGAAAGGAATGAAGAAAACAGTCTTTGAAATATACATTTTGTCAGGTTAAGATTTGGGTAAGACAATTTATCTTTCTTTCTTTGGCTGTTGAGTTTGGTAACGTCAGGGTTTAGTGTTGTTATTGCTGCTATGTTCAGGCTTTCTTAACTTTATGTTCACCAAATATTGACACCCCTTGCATGCATAAAGTTAAGCATAGTAATAACTTGTGATTAAATGTTCAAATGATCAAGGCCTGAGTCAAAATAGGATTGAAAATTTTTGGCAAAATTGTTGTTCTCGAGAGAGAACACTGCTGCAAATTAATTATAGTTTCATGAAAGAGTCCTAATGATTCAGTGCTTGCATTTTTTAATTAGAAAATTATTTGAAGGTTTCTTTAGCTGGTAAGCTCTTTGGGACAGAGACTTTGATTTATTGTGTGTTTGTACAGCACTTAGCATAGTGGGACCAATCTAGTTATAGTGAACTACTGCTCTATAAATGTAGCAACATTGTTATTGCTTGATATATTTTTAAAATATTTTGCTTTTATGTAGGATTGATCTGGTAAGTAAGAAAACTAAATTTACAGATTGCAATATAACTAGTTTGTTACTACATAAAATTGAGGTTTATTCACATACAAAAATATGATGAATGGCAATATATTTAAGCAACATACAGAAAAGAACAAATGCACATAACTTAATTCATACTGAGCTAGATTCACAAAAGGGCTTTGGCACCTAATTGCCACTTTATGTGCCTAAATCACAGAATCAGTCAGTGCTGAGATTCACAAAATTTCAGCTTGACTGACACCAAACACACTAGGCACCTGAGCTCACTCTGTGCAATAAAATTTTGTGCAATAAAAGTTCCCTCTATACCTATGTTGCCATTTGTACACTGCAGTCCCATACCATGATTAAGCCTCAGGGCAATGAAGGAACTGGGGAAAGAAAGGAATTTCTCTGCTTCACTCACTTCTGGGGCCTGATCTAGTCTATATTAAAATGAGGAGCAGGACATCCCTCATAACATCTGGTGCAGTGGCTAGGGTTCTCCCCTGGAATGTGGGACATGCCAGTGCAAGTGCCCTCTGTGCCTGAAGAGGAGAAAGCATTTTAAAATTACTCTCCTACTTCTCAGGCAATTCCTGTAGTTATTGATCTGCAAGATATCCTGATGTGGGTGTCCCTCAGCCTTCCCCATTGAAGCTGTTCGACTGTGCATAGTGAAAAGGTTATTGCATGCTGAGCACTTAGAAGGCCTCCCAGGAGAAATTCAGGTGCCGCCCAACTAATTGGCACAGCATCCACAGCTGCCAGTCTGTATTTCTATTGGTGGTGCACAGCTGCACATGACTCAGTTAACATAACAAAAACTGTGCTGCACCTGGTTGGAAAATAAATTGAGTGGACATTGTTGGGGACAACAGGAGGACAGAATGAGAGTGAAAGAGAGAACATGAGGATGATCTGGTAGTCTGGCCATTGGAGCACTCACCCAAGAGGTTGAAGACCAAGGACTCGGTCTCCCTGCTCCAATTACTTTTAAAATTATTTAGCTACAGCTTCAACAGGAGAGACTAAAAGAACCCAACATTGGACTATCCCATAGCTAGGTAGCTTGATCAATCGCCTGAGAGGTGGCAGGTATTGTTTCAAATACCTTTTGTCTCTCAAGTGGAGAAGAGACTTGAACCAGATGTCCCCTAGTTGACTACCCTAAACTTTGGGCTAAAAATGATGTGGGAAGTCCTGCTGCTCCCTCCAGCTTTCTGCAAAAACAGCAGTTACATACCTCCAGGAGGGGATTTGCGATTAAGAATCCCAGTAATTCTTCCTGCAGTTTGACCTTGGGTGCCTATTTTGTGAGAGGTGAAGGTCTTATGACATACCCCTGTCCTTGGTAAGCTTAGGTGGGGAGCTGCATAATGTAGTTGCCTTCATGAATCCCATTCTGAGGCATTTATCTCTCCCCCTCGATTATACAGCAAACCTGTGCACTTGAACTCAGGCTTTGTGAATCCCAATGATTGTCTAGGCTCCTAAAGATTAGCTATTGTCATCACTCCTTAATTTCTGTGTGAATGAGGTCTGCCATGGATGACCACAGGTTCAAATTAAAAAGTCAAGTCAGAACAAAGGTTATACAGTACAATACAGGACTGCTAAACGGTCATGAGAAGTTTGCTTCAAAGACCATCGAAGATATTGGAAGCCTTTCTGTTGACTTAAAAGTGGTTTGGATCACGGCCTCAGGCTACATTCCTAGAAACACCTGTGCAAGGGAGTTTAATGGGGACCACTCACATTCTTCAAGTTAAGAACCTGCATAAGTATTTGCAGAGTTCAAACCCAATATTGTTAAGGATAATATCATAGGTCACAGCACCTTTTTTTTTTTTTTTTTTAAGAAATCAGCATGATTTAAATATTTGGAGCCCCAGGGTCCCTCATTTATAAAATGTAAAAATGCTATTAGTCTTCTATAAGCTCAGTGAAATGTTGCTAATAACCCATACACAACGTATCATGAAATGAACATTAAGCTTCCATAGTTAAGTGTTCATATTCCAGGTAATACTAAAGCTAAGGTTACAGCATGAAATGGCCAGTAAGATGTGAATGTCTACAGCTGGGGCACCAAATATATGAGTACCATAAGACATTTTTGGAAGTCCTGGCTACTTGTAATAGCAGATATATAGGGTGAAACTGTTTCTAAAATGAAGACAATTTTGCTGTTGAATTTATTAGAGCTAGGGTTTCACCTGGACTCCTTGCGTAGGAGCAACTGCTCAGCAGTTCCTCAGATGGAGCATATCATTTTTGTGTCTGCTGAGAACACCATTTCTCCTGCTTCCAATCCACTCACACAGCACAGGAGTACCCCACCCCCACCCCCACCCCCACCCCCCCCAGAGAATACAGTGACTGTGTTGCATATCCTCCTTCTTCAAACAGCTCTAAAAATCCCTCTCAGGGGATACAAGGAAGGAGAGAGCCATAGGACGCCCCAACACCAAAGGGCACTAACAAATGAGATACTACAGAACAGACAAATGGTGAGGAATATGAGATGCTGTGGGGTGGAGAGCATTGTTTAGATGGGAAAGAGATAAAAAGCTGTGAGTGCAAAGAGGACCTGCAACTCTAACCTCCCTTGAAGACTGTATTGCTGCTTCCAGCAGCCCTAAATGAGGGCTGGACCTGCTGGGGAGGGAATATATTCAAGACAGCTAGAACAACATATCCTATGGAGAACCAAACACTATTTAACACTGTCGTTTGACAGGAGACTCTGGGGGACACATGGCTGTTCAAACAATGACCAGAATCAGCCCTCAGCACATCCTCTGTGGGATGCAGAAGTCCCCACTGGCACTAAGAAGTATAGTGTGCACAGCCCTATGCTAGCTAGTGTGAAACAAAGCCTGGAGTTTAAAATTAAAACTTTTGATTTTTGTTTTATTTATTTACTTGTGTGTTTGTTCATTATCTTCAGCATTCAGAGGCTCCAGTCCAAACATGGGGTCTCATAAGGTTAGGCAACATTCAAGCACAAGTACATGAAGATAAGACCTGGCTTCTCTTGTTGGTCTCTGTAAGCAAAACATCCTTTAAAAGCTCAAAATATGCATTAGCTGGTGGAAATGATAGAGATGCAAATACTTCCCCTGAGGAATTACTTTGAAATGTTTGAGATGTCTTTCCTCCCCCCGCAAGAAGCCCAATAAGAATTTAAGCCTGTTTCCCATTATACTGTAACCTCAGGTGGCTTAAAGATTTCCCAAGTCAAACTCCACTTAGAAAAACCTACTATCTGTTGCATATCTTCTGTTTCATGGGCTCTGCTGGTGAAATCCAAGCTAAAATTTTATTTCTTTGCTTTCTTTGATGTGCTATGCATAAGGAAAATATTATACAAATAATAAATTATTTCCATAGTTTTGATTCAGAACTTACATATTCTATATGGCTCAGCCACTGAAATATTTGGTTGTAAAACATGCCATCCACTTGGTGATATTTAGAGATGGATCAATCTGCAAGGGGGAAAATAAACAAAAACCTTTCTGGAGTAGGTCCACTTACTGAATTATAAGACCAGGATACATTTTAGAAAGATATTTCTAGGAAACTTGATTAATAGATGTTCTGTTTTACTTGACTAAGCTTTGTCTCCTTCTAGTGTGCTATCCACTGCTGAGTAGATATTAAGGAACAGCTTTGGGCTCAAAGCCACTCCCAGCCATCCCTGTTGGGCATTCTTAGAGTGGAGGTTTATCTCAAAAGGGAGCAGCACAGTCCAGTCTGGGAGAATGGAGCAGGAGAGCAGTTGTTTGTGGCAGGCCCTTGCTGAAAAGTTGCCGAGACTGCATGCGGTCCCTTTGCTGTACTGCTGCAGGACTTCCAACCACAGAGGTCAACAACAGTGGGATATGGCTGAGAGAAGAAAATCCTGCAATGCTTGACCTGATAGGACTCCAGGCATGAAGAAAGGTGAAGCCCAAGTGAGCAGTGATCCCACTTCAAGATCCAGAATGAAGGCTCCACTGGGTGACAAGAGACCCCAAAACTGAGAAGTACATGGATGCTACAGGTGCTCAGAAAGGTCCACTGGAGGCTTCTCTATCTTGCTCACTCAGTGGAAGGAACCTGCAAGGAGAAAAAGGTGTTGGAGAGAGTGACCTCAAGATTTTCTGTCCAGGGATCCACAAAGAGATCCACATGTTTTGTGCCTCATGCCCTGAATGCCATCTAGGAGGGATCACAAACTGAGAAAAGGCTCCCTATTCTGTTCCCAGAGGTGGAACAAATAGGGGATCCCCTTGAGAAGAGTGCTCTGGGCTACTGTCACATATTAGTACCATTGCTAACTTATTGTAGCAATTGAACTCATAGTTTTGTGAGGGTCAGAATACCAAAGGCAATTTTGATAGAACAAGGCTCCAAATCCTCCTTTAAACTGATGCAGGATCTGTGGAAACTATGAAGGATTAAAACTCTCAAGACCTTTTTTTTTCTACCATCCACAGAAAAATAGGCTGGTGGAGAGAATCATTAGACTCCTGAAGATTATATGCCAATTAAGTTTTTGACTCCCTGGCACTGGGATCATCTACCACCACTATTACTGATTGCTATATAGGATGTTTCCTAAGCCTCCCTGGATTCTTGCCCTTTGAGTTCTTATATTAGAGATAGTCTAGTGGGTATTTTGGATCAACTTCAGGAAGGCTGCGAAGAACAGGTGTCCTGGATTGCGGACTCAGTGTTGTATGTGTTTCAGCTATGTAACTGAAAATGTAAAGGGGCTTCACTAAGGAAAACCCATCAAAAATCACTAAACACAGGGACATGACTAAAAGCAGTGGGCCTGGTTGTCAACTTCTGAGTGCATAAGTTGTTGGGACTTCCGATGTCCAAGTCTAAATTTTTGGCTTGTTAGCAGGGCCCATTCAAAATGGTGAGGAAGATAGGACTGATGAATTATGAGACCTATCAACCCTTGAGATGAAAGGAAATGCAGATTTACCATTTCAGCATCTAGAAAGCTTTTCAGACTCAGGAAGGCCTCTTGATAGCCCATACTTCCGAGAACTCACACTGGGGATTCAAGCTGTGCCATTGCTGAAATGAACACCTGTGCCAATGGAGTCAGAGCCGAGCCCTCACAACAATCCCAATTACTGCAACTGACATAGGTGTTCCATTTAGTGTTCTCAGCACACCTGGGGAGGATACATCTAACCCACCTCCACATTGTGACAAAGCCTAGACAGAAGGTACGTGAGAATTATTGCCCTCTGCCAAATACGAAGCTCTCCCATCAGGAACTCCAAGCTGTGTAACCACGGGGATCTTCAAGAAGTCACAAAGTGAGTGGAGGAGTCCTCCAATATGAGGGACAAAAGCTGGCATTTCAATTTGGTCCTGTACTGACCTCAGAAAGGTCAGTGTTAGATTATGCATTCATGCATAGCCATTGCTCTTTGTGGAGGAATTATACGAGTGACTGCTGATTGTCAAGTATATTTCCATGCCTGACTAAATGAAAATGCAGCGTTCCAGGAGCAGAGTGCCTCCCTGATACTCTTTGACCTCTATCAACATGTAATAATTTTTCTCAGCCTACAGGGAGATGTTGTAGCCTTTCAGCAACTAATTGACCAGGTGTGGCCACCCCATGACAAGTACACAGATGCCTATACTGATGACATACTTATCTGTAATAACATCTGAGAGGCCCATCTCCATTACCTTACCATGCCTGTTCAAGTTCCAGAGATAAGATTTGCCACAAACCCAGTCAAGTTTTTTTCCTGGGGCACAGAGAAGTGATATACTTTGGTTACGCTGTGGAGTGAGGCTAATTACACCCTCTTGTGAATAAAGTTCAGATCCTGATTTCCTACTCCTAGCAACCAAAATGGAGGTGTGCATTTCATCAGCCTGATCAGCATCAAACTAGTGAAGAGCTCCTGTCTCAGGAAGATGCAATGGGTGGAGGCATCTGACCAATCCTTTTTAACTTTGAAAGACCAACTAACTCAAGCACCTGTTCTCTTTCACCCCATTATTTCAAAATAAATTATTCTGAAGACAAATGCCCCTAAAGTGGATCTCAGGACAGTTTTATCCCAAGAGGTGGAAGGTGAGGAAAACCCAATACTATATTTGAGCTGGATGGTATTTCTCTGAGAGGCAAATTACTCCGTGATCAAGAGGGTGTGATGGGCTTGTGATGGATTAAAAGGTTAAGATGGCCAGGCAGGCCAGGTAATTCTACAGGCTGAATCTGGAGGAGGAACCATAGAGCAGAGAACTAATTGACAACAACCCCAGCTTTTGTAGGAACTGGCAGGGACTGGTAGAGAGAGATATCTAGAGATACTGATGCTTAGAGACAGATCTGGCAACTGATAGCAACTGCAGGAAAGCGGGTCGCAATTTATCCCTGGGAAGTGGGTGAAGAGTATAACGCTGGTATACCAAGAGAGGAGCCAAGGTTAACAAGAAGCAGGGAAGTAGCAGTAAAGGCTAAGGGAGGAACTCCCATAACTACTGAGCTGGGGATATCTGAACTGGAACCAGGAAGAGAGAGGGTAGGCTTGGATTCCCCTATGAGCTACTGAGGGAATGGCATCGTGGGTCAGGGAAAGACAAGACCTCGACAGCTAGAGAGAAGGGACTTTTCTACCCCAGAAGGGGAGACAATGAATTACCTAGTGAGAGGTCTGAGTCACCAGGCCTATGCTGCAATTACTGAGCTGAGAGAGTGACTTAAATCCAGAGGTAGAGACAGTAGAATGGTATGCAAACTGTGGACAGGAAGAGACAAGACACTCAATGGTAAGTGTGTGCCCTCTGATAGAAGTATAGAAGTCCTACATTATTACTTATTAAGATACTTCTTCTTGCTCATCATGGACTATGGAACTCTCCACTGGCTAAACTCTCTGAAAAACACTAATGCAGTGGTGGGCAACTTGCAGCCTGTGGGCCACATGTGGCCCCCTGGGACTACCCCCCACATCAGTCATGCACTGGTGTGACAGTGCCCCACACTTCCTGCTCTTGCTCACAGCAGTCTGGGAGTACTGCAGATTTGCTGCTTTGCGCTCAGCCTGACTCCTCCCCCTCACTTACAGAGCTGGAACAGCCACAGATAGGTGGTTGATGTGAGTCTGCCTAAGCAGTTTTGCAAAGATTCCAGGGAAAGGGTACCACAGTGTGCAAGAGATGCATGGGAGAGAGAGTGGGGCAGACAAGGAGTCCAGGGCTTGCAGGTGGAACCCCATAGGCCCCATAGGTTGCTGCAGTCCACTGAGGTGAAGGAGACCTGCACATGTGGCTCATTCCCCTTTTTTGTTTCCAATGGTTGCACTAATGCCTTCATTGTGAGGCAATACCTTTCCTTGCAACATTGTGACTTCCAGGTGCCCCACTGCCCAATAATGGTGCACACAACTGTTTCTTGAGATGAGGAAGAACTTCAGGAAGAAGACTTATTGCTGGGTTCCAGGCAGACGCAGAGCATGTTTTATGGGATGTATATCTCAGGCCCAGCAAGGGTTGAAATAATCCAGGTGGGTACCTACATTTCTCTGTTTCTATGCTGGTTTTGGATAAAATAATGAAAAGAAGTAAAAGTTTGATGGCTGTCTATGCCACTGATCCTATTCATTTCAATTTTAAAGATATATATAAACCCACCCTGCAATCAAATTTTGGTCTGGTTAGGGAATATCTATTCCAGGATTATCTTTTCTAGCTATGATTCATCAATCATCATTACAATTTTAAAAAGATTATTTTTCTTCTTGTCCTTTTAAGTTAAGAGTCTTCATTATTCATCCTTTTTTCAAGGACATTTAGAGACTTCCTCCCGGAGGGCAGAGAAGGGCTGTCTATAAAGAACACTCTCTATGTAGTGAAGTGTTGAATTTCAAACTAAGGACTGCAATCTGTTTGGATTTGCACATGAATCAAGCATTAATGAGAGCCTACAAATAAATGAGGAATGAATACTAAAGATGGCTGCTGCCACACGATGGCAACTATTAAAGTGTTATGAAGGAGGCAAGTGTTGCCTTACTTACTAAGAATCACCAAGGTAGTCATCCAGGGACAAATTCTATAGAAAGAATGAATGCAGTTGCCAACCACACATCAGCTGGAGGGTACTGTGAGGTCAATGGCCTGGTCTCATCTCTGAAGGCTCTGTGGTCTCACTGAGTAGTTAAATGTTTTGACCTGAATCAAAATATTTTTGTTTGTTGAACTGGCCAGAAACACTTAATTACAAGTCAGTTCAAAATTACATTGCATCTCCTTATTGTGTGACTATGCCTCATGGGCGTTGCAGTTTTGGTGCCTAACAGAGTCGTGGTTTTTATACTAGCCTAGCTAGTATCCCTGGCCAGCCCACAGTTCCCATCATTCAACTGATTTATAAAGCTGATGATTGGTAGCTTTCAGTCATTGTTGGTTTTAAGTCCTGTAGCTTTCTGTAAGCTTTGTAACAACAACATTGTTTTGTAGATGTAGCTTTATTCTGTATGCTCTTGTTTTGTTTCATGAGCTGATTTCTTTCTCTGAAGTGAGCTTTCTTTTTTATAAGTGAGGACCATGTGAATGTGGGTGTGCGTGCAATTGAATCAGTCCCTGAAGCCAGAGTGTCTGGACAAGTAACTTCCAGCAGCACCTGGATGGCCATAGAGTAATAGGAGCTAAGCCCTGCAAAAGAACCCACCCAAAAAAGAGAAAGAGACCCCATCCAGAGAAGATCAAAGTCCCACTTGCTGTTAGCTGATGACTGATTGTCATACAGAATCTTGCGGGAGTGGTGGTGATTCATGCACATACAGCGGGAAAGGACAATTCCTATTGGACTGAAACATATAAAAGTTGAGTGGAAAGCTAAAGTTATTCTCCTTTTTTCCGCTTCTTTCCATCACCTCTGCAGGAGTTAATCTCCCCAGAATGGATGATACTGAGAGTACTCGATTACTACACCGACAAGAGAGCAAGCTGACTAGAGGGTCCTACAATCAGCTCAGTGCCGTGGATTCATGACTGCAGGCAGACTCACTGGCCCCACTACGCCTTGGCTTCGTCTTGTGTCCCTGTGCAAATCTTCATCTGTGTGAGTTCATCTGTGTAAGGGTATAAGTGCAGGAGGGTATGAGTGTGTATGTGAGTGAGTGTTTAAAAGCTAGTTCCCTTTTTTCCTTTAATCCAATAGTAGCATTTAATAAAATATATATCAGTGTATTACTGGGTCTGTCTTTAGTGTAAATTAGAGTGACATTTAGCAGTTCCTTTGTTTCTACAGGCTGGTATCTATGTCCAGACCACAAGTTGCATAATTCCACAAACTCTTCTCTGATGTACCTGGTGCATCTTGGAAGTTTTATGACACCAGGAGCATTATGGAAGATGTAATGTGACCAGGGATCCTGGACCATCAGAGGAGGAAATGGGCTATGGGTATGGGACTGAGCATCTAGCACCTGAACTACAACTTCCTTGAGACACCACTGAACTACAGGGATACAATTTACTATGAACGTGACTAAAAGGAAATCATCTTGCCATTTCCATATCAACATTGCTGGGATAAACATTACAGCTTTTGCATATTCTAACTGGGAGTGTGATGGGCTTTTTGGAGATGGGATCTTTGGAGAATCAAAATGTAGTCTCCAGCACCTCAGTTCTGTTCATCATCTGTGATAGTGGACTAGGAAGTCTCCAGATGAAGTTGGAACCTCAGAGGGATCCTTGAATATCTCAGAGACATTGACCAAGCGCTTCCAAGTCCCTCCAAAGAGTAAGATCCTAAAGAAACAAAGACGATGGTTGTACTACCACTAGAAGAACATAGAAAGAGCCTGACAAATGGGATGTTTCCATATTTCCCCTGGAACTTTGGCAAAACTGCTTAGGTAGACCCCATAAATCACTTTGGCTGCATCTCCACTACAAAAAGAATGGAATTTGAGAGTCTCCACTCACCCTACTTCAAAGGTATACTTCAAAGTAGGGCTCTAAGCCATTCCCAGGAGCTCCCTAACTTCAAAGTAAGGGAAAATGTGTGTAGACTCTCTGGTGCCTACTTCAAAGTAGTGCCTAACTTTGAAGTTATCTACAAAGTTTTTTCCTAGTGTAGATACACCTTCTGGCTGTGTCTACACATGCCCCTTCATTTTGAAAGGGGCATGTTAATGACTGGGTTCGAAAGATGCTAATGAGGCACTGCAGTGAATATACAGCACCTCCATAGCATAAAGGCGGCCATGGCGATTTGAAAGTGCGGCTTTTCAAATTGCGCACCACCCGTGGAGATGGGACCTTCCGAAAGGTCCTCTCCCAGTTTTCGAAAGCCCTTCTTCCTATCTGGTGAATATTCATTGCAGTGCCTCATTAGCATCTTTCAAACCCACTCATTAACATGCCCCTTTCGAAAGGAAAGGGCACGGGTAGATACAGCCTCTAAGTTTTCTTGTTACAGATTTGTCTGAGGGACAGGGGTCAGTCTCCAAACTCTGGGACTGCTTTTGTTTTGAGGTTTTCTAAATTGAATAAAAGAGGCCTCTCAGAGAAGCCAGTGGTATTTGCAGTGTGGAACTACATTTGTGGAAAAGAGGGGCATAAAGATTTCATGATTGAGATCTCTGATTTTGAATACAAGAGTCAGCCATGATAGTCTTTCTAATAAAAGGCTCCTTGAATAAATGAATTGTTCAGAAAACATTGGGTTAGCAAGTGAACAAGAATACAACAATTGGCTTCAGCATGTTTTGTTAGAAAAGGTTTGGTGGATTTAATTTCATCCTGGCCAAATTCATACCTGTCAACATTCAACTCTGTAGTTACATCTAGGTTTATTCTGGCTTGGATTCTCTTTTGGATGAATTATCTATTTTTCTGGATCTCCTCCATATCTGAGAACTTTCTTTGCTGATCAGTGATTATATGTATTTGTCACCCTTCTTGTAGATGGGAAATTAAAGTGCCCCATGTGTAAAATATTCCATGGTAAGTGTGCACATTCCAAGCTCCTGAGACATACTGATGCTGAAATATGAGATGTTGGCATTTAGCTCCACTCGCTCCTGTTGACCAAGATTACATTTTTTTCTGCATGGAACCTTATAGTTAACAGGAAAAGAAGAGTGAAGATGGATTGTGTTTGATTCATTAGTGGAAGCTTTTTATTTCAAATGACATGGACATGCTTCCCAGAAATAAAAGACTAGATATTTTTTACACTTATTGATAGTTCTTGCACTGTTATTTTTGTTTATCTTGATGATGTTGATTAATGAGTGGGCCTAGACCCATCTATGGTAAGAGGGATATTTCAACATAGCACTGGTTCATTTGACTCATTAATAACAGCAAATATGTACATTCTCTGAAACTCAGAGAGGAATATTGACTATCTACAGTATTTCGCAGCACACAGAAGAAATTGAATAGTCTCTGGAGAGTGTTTTTTACACCAGAACTGAAGTAATAATAAATCTTGTTGGTTTTTTTTCCCCTATCAAATTAAAGAAATAAGTTTTTCTAATTTATTGTAGTGTAATTAATTTATTAGATTCTAAATTTCATATGATGGCAAAACACTAAATGGTAAGAAACCTGTATAGTTTTCCACCTGCTCTTCATCCTGTAAAATTAATTGACCATGAATTTGTTAGTAGTTGAGCTTTGAAGTGGGACAATAGGGGAGCACAGGTACATATTATTTTAATGAAAGATGATGTGTGAAATGACTCATAGCCTTGTCAACAAGATAATAGTGAATTACATACTATTCAGGTTGAGAAAGATGTGACACGCATACTGGGTGTAGTTTGTAAGAGGTGCCAACTGACATTTATATTTGAAAAGTGGAAAATAAAGGAAGATTAAAAGTGTTCATTAAGCAATAAGGTATAAAAGAGAGTGCAGCTTCAATGCAATGCTAATGCACTTTGAGGTCTTTGTAAGCACAGGGTAAGCTTAAGTGCCTTCAGCTTCAGTTCTAGGTGCTCAGTAATTATATTTAAGTGTTGATTCTCTCTCTCTAGTAAATGCGCATTTACACTAATGGGATTTTCCTGCGCTTACTATGGGGAAAAGAAGGTGCTATCTGAATGCACAGAGTGGCATTTGAGGATTATTTTTAAAAATGCTTAACATTTGATAATTTTCCATTTCATCAATTTTAAAGGAACATTCTGAGGAGAAACAATATTAAAAATAAACATTCCCACCACCCTGTGCAACATGCACCCTTTGTAATACAATGTGAAAATATTTATAGGTGAAGAATTCAAACAAACACTAAGTGGTCCGTCCTGCTAGGTTTGTTTATATTTTTCATTTTCACCCAGCTTGAACAATGAAATATTGCTGGTGTGTTACTTTGTAGCTAACCAGTGGCTCATCTCTTTCTTTTCTATCACACTTTTGCAATGTTGGGTTGCTGATAGTGAAGGGGGAAAACTGAAACCCCAAAAAACCTCTGTTGATTGACATTTTAAAAATAGTTTTGCAAAAGCTTTCAGAAACAAACACAATCCTGAAATTGTTTCCCTTTAAGATGTTTTTAGCCAAAGCCCTGTAAGTAAATATTTGCCTTTATATGTTAACATTTATCAATCTTGGATTCAGGAAAATGTTAATCACTCTGTGCTGTGTGAATAGACTTAGGTTTGTGTTTTAGCATTAGAAAATGGAATTACAATAGCTGCAGAGAATGCTAACCTGTAACTAAAATATTAGGATACAAGAAGTTTATTGAAATACATGAGTTACATTTGACTTTTTGATTATTTCAGTATTACTGTTTTAATTCCTTAAGCTTCCAGACTTTCACATTTGTGGTTGTATTTTGAGCATTCATTGCTATTTTAGCATTGGTTTTAGTGTTCCCAGTTCTGCCATTTATTACAATGAATATTTGGGGTCCATTTCTGACACCTTGTTCATGGTGAGTATTAGTCATATCATGCAGAATCCTGAAGCTCCAAGTGAAGGTTTGCCCCACCTTATGTAATTAAAAAAAAGAGGTCACAGAATGCACGCAGTGAGAGAGACTGTGCTTTTGGGATTAGTTGCAGTTTATCTGACATGCATCATTAAATAATAGCTGCGGTGCTGCAACAGAAGGAATTAGCAACACCGTTATAAAATCAGCAGAGGACAGCACATTGTATCATTGTATGCATAAGTAATAAATAATGAAACCCACTGCACTGATACCATCTGGATAAGAAAGGCATTCAGAGTGCTGAATCACCACTGTTAGCAGGAGAGGGCAAAAGTCTTGACATTTAGAACTGTCATGTGTGTCATGTCCAGATATTTAGTGAAAGAGAGAAAGTGAGAGAGATGTGTGTGTGGGGGGGGGGGGGGAGGCTAGAGAAGGTGAAAAGGGCTAGAGAAGGTGAATAATCTAGATATTCAGAATATATAGAGATTCCTTTTCTGTCTGATGCGTTGTCTGCTAAAGCGTAGCATGTGTGCCCAAAGGCCATAATTTGTTAGACGCTGCAAAGATAAACATGTAATATGTTGTTCGACACATACAAGCAGCAGTCCAATTTCATTGTTGAGGCCAGTGACATCAGCTAATTATCCTCCACTTGGAAGCCATGCTCTGAGGCAATGGTTGCTGTTCAGTGCAGATTCAGCCAAAAAAAGTGAATTATTTCCCCTTTGCAGATATTACATCTGTTCCAGATTTTAACTGCAGTTGTCTTAATGACCAGAGAGGAGAGAGTCGGGGGAGTCTCCATATGTACCCAGAGAAGTGTCAGCTAGAATCCTGGTGATTATTCTGTCTGATCACATAGTGTACCAGGGAGCCATGGAGGGCGTAACTGAGGAAACTGCTACTAGAGCCCCTCTGACCCATTGACAACAATTATTCAATCAGGGCAATGCTTTTTAAAATGAATGTCTGATCAAAAGCTACACATTTGGTAAATGACTAGTCAAAGAAAGTAAAATGGAGTAATGTTTGATTTGGTTTGGCTTTTTGCTGGCTTCTTGTAGGACAAACTTCTGTTTGTATGAATGGCAGCCCTCTTTATTAGTAAGTCTCCACGATAAAATAGCATTATACTTTAAGAAGCTCCTACAGTATGTGTTGTTCAGTTAAACAGACCTGTCCCTCACCCTTGTTTCAGGCCGCAACAGGAAAAAATTATAGTGTCTGAAGCACAGAAAATCTGAAACCCACAAGATCTGTGTTCTAATGCAGAGAAACTCTGACAGGTTACATATCAGACCCACTCTCACAGGAAAAAAAGTAGACTGTAAAAAATCATAGTTTGCAAAATAGGCCAGTGTGGCCAGGAGTTTGGAACCAGTGGGCAGTAAACTCTTTCATATTGGGCATTCTATTATTTGGAACTCTCAAATAACCAGCATTTTAACCAGAAGTAAATTTTAGTTACACTTTCCATAAGTACCGTATCATGAAAGTAAACTCAAATAAATACAGCAAATAAGTATGGCTACATCTAGGCTGGGTCTACACTATAGAGTTCTGTCAACATAACTCAGGGAGTATCTACACATTTAAAGCATTCTGTCGACAAAGGCTCCACAGAACTCTGCATTTTCCTTGACAGTGGTATCCCTCAAAAATTTAAGGAATAACAATCTCTGGACAGAGTACTGTCAACAAAAGTGCAAGGTAGTCACTTCAGTCAACAGAGAAGGCTTCTGGTTGCCTGGCAGCCCTCTTTGCAGAGCTGCCATTCCACTTTCTATTGGAGGGGTAGCCGTGTTAGTCTGGATCTGTAACAGCAACGAAGGGTCCTGTGGCACCTTATAGACTAACAGAAAAGTTTTGAGCATGAGCTTTCGTGGGCACAGACTCACTTCATCAGATGCTGGTCTTGGAAATCAGGACCTGGCCCTGCAGCTTTCCAAGACCAGCATCTGATGAAGTGAGTCTGTGCTCACAAAAGCTCACGCTCAAAACTTTTCTGTTAGTCTATAAGGTGCCACAGGACCCTTCATAGCTATTCTGCTTTCTGGCACCAGAGGGCAGTGCAGTTTGGCAGTTCTCTGTCGACAAAGCTAGTTGTGTGTAGACGTAATCTGCTGACAGAAGTTCTGTGGAGATTACCCTGTTGACAGTAATTTATGTCAACAGGTGTTTCTAGTGTAGACATAGCCCTACATGGGCAGTCTCTCAACAGAGGTCACTGTTGACAGAGAAAACTTGGCAATACCTGTGGACAAATCACATCTACACCTAAAAGTGGCTCCAGAGAGCAAGTTGCTGTGTCAACACAGAGCAGGTGGACTGTCTTGCCTCTCTCAACAGAATGGCTGACTGGAAGCTCTGCAAACAGGGCTGCCCAGGGTACCAGAAGCTCTTTCTGTCAACAGAAGCATCCACACGGGCACTTTGTCAACAAAACGCTGTCAACAGAAGCGTTCTACCTGATTGGGAAGAGGGATAAGGCTGCTGACTGAACAGCTGAGTTTTGTCAACAAACCCTTTAACTATGTAGATGCTTGGCAAGTTTTGTCAACAAAAGCCCCAGTTTTGTGCAGAGAGGCTGCCTGTGTGATGTATCCTAGGAGTTCAGAGTGTACAACACTACTGTTGTTGGTAAATAAAGTACTCTGAATGCATTTTTGTTTGCTTCTTAATATCTAACCTTATTTTTCTTTATTATTATGCAATGCTAGGTATATCTCTCTATTATCCAGAATATTTAAATATCCAGCAACCTCCTGGCCCCAGGGCTGCCAGATATAAAAGAATTTACTGTATGTGGTATGAGTATTATTATGAAGGCAGAACTGAAATGCAGTTTCGGTTCTGATCATCCCTCCTGTTTTTATTCCATTTATAGTTAATTGTCCACCAACATAATCCCTTTCCCAACATTTATTTTTCATATAGTAATGTGGATTTCAGGCATCTTCTTATTAGCACAAACATATTTGTTCTGTCTTTTGCAAACATATCTTGTGCTGTGTTTCACAAACATTGGAAAATAGCTTTACTGTAGCAGCTGGGGAAACTGTGTATTTCATACAATGAACATTTTTTAACAAAACACATTTTACAAAGTAGTAAGAGAACTTATCTACTAATATGTGGAAGTGGCTATGGGTCATATTGAATGCTAATACACAACCACATATATGCAGAATTATATTTCAGTGTGAGAGGATTATTGAGCACCATCTACGAGAAGCTGTGTCATTACTGTCTTCTAGTATGGTCTAGCTCCACACAATATCTTGTGAAATTATGTAGCCCTTTTTATTTACCATGAATGGAATATTTCTGGTTACAGAGGCAGTGAGATGTTCTTTATTGCTTGCCAGGATACCAGTGAGAATACTTCTCTTTGACAAAAACCACATAAGTTACCCAAAAATCCCCTTATCACCACTTGGAGACAACCAACAGAATAGATTAGCCATTTAGGATTTATTCCTCATCCCTTTTCAATTACATTAAAGATTCTTTTTACTATTCATGGAGAGTTGGTACCCACTCCTTCTCAAAAGGTACCCTACTACTGACTTCCACTTGAGTAATAGTAGACCCTTAACAATTTAGCTTCTTTTCCACTTTGACTATTGTATTTAAAACAGCAAACATGACAAAGCATTCCTTTTCTGTGTAATGTTAAATCAGATTAAAAGCAGACTAGGATAAATGACATCTGTAATAAACAAGGACAGTCTACATGAAGCACTGACACTGCCAAGTGACCTCAGTTAGAATGAATAACTGAGAAGCCCATTGCCATCCTCCAAATTGTCTCCCATTTCATACCTTAAGATTCAGTTTAACAGATACTCCCATCATCTCAGTGATTCCTATCAACCCACATAGCACATGAATTTATATCTTAATATCTGATTACTGTGTTTTGATTAGCTAATTTCTATTCAAGATATTTAATCATGGCTTCAATTAATTTTGGTGTCATGTACTTGTATTGCAGATTTGAAGAAGCAACATATCATAAAATTGACATCATGAAGTGGTAATTACCCCAGGAGAATGTGGTGTCAATATATTGGTACTTGTTGCCACAATTGAGAGAGCTTCAAATTCCTGAATCTCCTTTTTGGAGTTTCTAGGGTTTAGTTTGCTCTTTCTCCTCTGCTTATTCTGTCTTTATTTCTTCCACACCTCCATCCTTCAGACCGCTCTAACTTTCCTTTTACTCCCTGATGCCTCTTATCCACTCATGATTGGCTGTCCTTCTCAATCACTCTGCTGTACCTGACAGTCTTGTCTGTGGGATTACTTCTTGCAGCATTCCTGGGAGTTAGAGTCTCAGAGTGAGGCCCTCAAACATGTATCTGCTGATGCATGGGTGCACAACTCTTGGGTGCACAAAGGCTCAAGCACCCATAGAAGAGGTAGAGGGTGTTCAGCACCCAACAGCTGTTACCATATTTTACACTAGAAATCAGCCCAGTTACATTAATATGTATTTTATTAAATGCCATTACTGGCTTAAAGGAAAAAAGGGGAACTGTCGTGTGTAAAACCCCGTGAGTCAGGGACAGCATGGTTTTGGTGGGGAGGGGCTGTGAAAGAGAAATCCCCTCACACACATGAAGCTTCAAATTGTCATAGCTTGCCAGTTAGCAGCATTCCAATGGTCACTTTTTGACCGGTAGCTCCCCCCGGAAATTTGAAATGGTTCCACAAGCTCATCCATAATCATGAGGAAAGGTGTGTAGATTTCCATACAACACTCTGATTGGGTGAGCCTGGAAGGTTTCCCGAATCTTCCACCAGGAGCAGGACCTGGCTGAGAACTTCACCTGCATGCTAATAATCTCATACATATTTATGAGGACGTTCTATAAAAGCAGGGCACACAGCCCATTCTGCGACCCTTGATGGGAAGGTGTGGTTCCATGGAACGTCCGCCAGTCCCTAGGCTAGCCTGAAAGAGGCAAAGAGAGAAGACTCAAGACACCAGTCTGCTTTCCTTGAAGCACAAGATTTCCCATCACCTGCGCTCCTGCGGCAGCAGTGGCAGTGGCACCGGCAGCAAGCAGTGTCCCTGTGGGGAAGCTACCAGCTGTCAAACTGGCCTGCACTTGTGCAGGTACTGTGTGGCTGGCTCATTGAAACCTAGGGCCTACCACCAGTTCGACGGCACCTGCTCACAGCTCAATACTGAATGTGACATACCGATTAAGACAAGTATCCTCACTGGCAGGCCTACGCCTTGCATAGAGCCACAGATACAGCATTGCCACTCCAGTCAGTGGCTAAGCAACTCCCGGGGGGGAGCAGGGCTGATCCCCTTGCTGTGTCCCTGCCTGGCAGGGTAGGGGCAGTACCCAGGGGCCCAACCCAGGGCCAGGCCTTGCAGGCCTCTGACTCGGCCCTGATCCAAAAAAGATATTTTACAAGATTATTTACCATTATAATTTGACACTGTTATTGTTATAGTTGATTTGTATTTATAGATAGCGTTTCTTAATGTTACTTAATTAGTTGAGTTGTTAGTATTGTTAGTAATAGATAAGATGAGCTTGTTGAATTATTTTAGTAGTTAATTATAGTTAATAATTAGTAGAAATTAATACTTAGAGGAGAAGTGTTAGCAACTTATCACAGAAACATATACCAAAGGTGAAAGCGTGGCCTTCCTTTTCCTTATTTTCCTACTAGGTCTGATGAAGAAGTGTATCCTCTATCAGCCTGCTATAATGGGCATTTGGATCGGAGTAGCGACCCGATCCCAGTAGGGCAAGAGGAGTAGCACCCTCTCCCTCCTATTAACTCCATATACATACATACATTTATTATATTTCCTTCAAACTTACCTTCGTACCTTACTTACCTGAGACCACGTCATTCCCTAGTGTTAATATGAATTTCCTTCCCTCAATACATGTAAGTGGGTATAGTTGCTCGAATAATAATTTGCAATACTATCCCTGTTCCTTCCCTGAGTATTAATAAATTGATTGTTCTTGTTTCACACCACTCCTTTGTCTGCCTCATTGTTCTCTCTAGCTCCAGTCTGCCTCGGGGGGAGCTGGCATAGGTCCATATCACCTGGAGGCGCACCCTGTCATAGGCTGCAGAGGCGGGTCCTGGGACCTAAAATGTGGTAGGGGGGCGCTCTATTACACCCTTTTACCACCTGGGGGAGGCTCAGTGTTGCTGTCAAGTTTGAGGCATTGCTCGAGAGGCTCTTTAGAGGAACTAGCTTTCAAGCATTCACCCATGCACACGCATATCTTCCAGTACTCATATGCTTACACAGGTGAATTCATGCAAGTGAAGCATTGCAGGGGATAGACAAAGAAGCCAAGACATAGCAGGTGAGTGTGTTTGGCTGCAGCCGTGAATCGGGGGTGGTGAGTTGATTGTCATCTTGCTCTCTTTCTTGTCAGAGTAGTAATCAGGAGCAAGCAGTCAGTGCTATCCATCCTGGGGAGACTAACTCCTTCAGAGGTGATTACAAGAAGCAGAAAAGAAAAAGGTGTGTAACTAAAGTTGTGCACCCATCTTTTATGTTTCAATCCATAGCTCTTGTCCTGTCCCATTGCCCTGGGATGCTATAGGACCATGAGTCATTATCTGACAACAGATGGGATTTTGATCTTCTCTTCATAGGCCCTCTTTCGATTGCTTGGGTGGATACTTTTGCAGGGCTCAGTTCCTATTATGCTTTGGCCATCAGGGTGCTGCTTGCAGCTGGTCATCCAGACAGGCTGGCTTTGGGAACTGATTCCATTATACACACACATACTTTCATACTTTCCTCACTCACACAAGGGAAAGATCACTTCAGAGAAAGGAGTCTCTCCTACAAAGGAACAGGAAAGATTTCCAAAAGACTCCTCATGGTGTCTATAAACAATTTCTTACCAACTTATAACACTCAGTAAATAACCAGCAGCTGCCATAACACAAAACTCATTAAACAAAACTCAACCATATAGAACAAAGCTACATCTATAAAAGAAAGCTACTTTTACTAAACCTACAGAAAGTTACAAGACTTACATTTGCATTGTACTGGACTGAATGGAGGCTTTATAAAATACCAGCCATAGTGGGACTGCCTATCAGCTGTTCAGCCTCTGGGGGAGGCGCTTGGTGGTAGAGCAGAGAGCAGTGAGTAGTTGGTGAGGGTCTTGGGGGAAGGGTTTGAGATGGAGCAGGAAGAGGTAGAGTGATGGCGTGAAGGGAGGGCAGTGCCTCAGGACAGAGCGGGAGTGGAGCATCCCTGGAGAAAAATAAAGGCATGTACTATAGATTCAATAATCAGAGAAAGGGATTTGTAGGCAGGTATCACTGAAAGTATCATGGTAGAGTTATAAAATACAACCAACTGTGTCTGAGTGTACCACTGATGCTTAAGGAGCTTTTGATCAATTTCATCAGTTCACCTGCCTCAAAGCTTCTAGTTGCCATAGTCAGCAAAATAGATGGGTGGGGGGTGGACAGAGCAGAGCCGCACATGTGGATGGGGGGAAAACTGGAACAAAATACTAGTTTTTGTAAAATCCATCTCAACAGCAAGACAATCCCTGAAACCCACACCGCTATATATCTGTGCTCTTGTTTATTTCTGTACTATACTATAGTTTTGTGTAGAACAGAGCACAGTTGGTCAACATCTCCTATTATCATAAGAATCAGAGTAGCAAACCTTAATCTACAGTATAGTATAACATCTGGTAGATTATTAGCAAATCGATTAGTATCCATAAATTTGTTCCATGTTTCTTTTAGTATGAACTTAAGAGCATAAAAAAAAATAAACCTACCAAAATCCTGTTTTATTGATATCTGGAGTCAAGCACTTAACACAGAAAGATATCTGCAAATATTTTTTTTCTAAATTTCCCAATGAATTCCCCTCATCTGGGCTCACCATTATTTGTGTACACTTTCCATAATTACCCTTGTAAGTAAATTTACTGGCAGAAATGTTTCTGGAAGCAGCAAATTATATATAGCTTATAGCTTTATTTATTTATGGTCTAATATAATCTACAATACATTGTTCCCCAAGTTCCATCAAGATAAAAACTGAAGTATTGCTTCCAGAAATTCTGCTCCTAAGTATAATTCTGAAGATGATTGATGGAGGCTTGTGTATTACCTCAATGAGGAGAACATATTTGCATTTAAAAGAAAAAAGAATTATCAATTCTTGAGCCAAAAACATTATGCTGCTACAGTAATTCATCAAGTATTTTATGTGAACCTTGCATGTTGTCCTATATCTTAACTTAAACAAGAACAGATACAGATTTTGCAAGTTACTGTATGAAAGTGATCCATGCCCACAAGCTTTAGATTACAATTGATTGTAGAATGGTACATTATGTTGGCCTGAAGGGCTTAAACATTTAAAACTAATTTGCTCCAAAACTATGCACATTTTTGGATCATATCAAAAATATAAAAATACACCTGAAGCCCATTACAGGGCATGATTTAAACAAGAAATTGTGGTCATGAATCCCCACTGTCTTGTACCATATATTTATGTTCACATCTGTGCAAAATGAGTACAAAAAACCCATCACATCAAACTGGCAGTGTATTAACTAATTTTGCACAAGTGTAAGTGGTGTTTGGGGGATGCATGTATTTGATCTTAAAAATGAATATCAAAAGTGAAGTAGAGACTATTTTTCTAACAGCTAATTACAGGAAGCTCAAATGCAGCAGTAGGGAAGCAGTGCTATTCTGTGGATGAGATATTTTTGTCATCAGTAAAATTTTCTCAGGTTTTTCTTTCTTAGATGGAAACAATTAGGAGCAGCAGAACTAATTTCTGGGATAGTGGATGTTAACTATTGGTATTGTTTATTAATCTGCAGGACTCTTGGGATTGTTTATTAAGCTGCAGGATCATGTTATCGGATCATATAAAAGCTATTTCATGGTGTTTTAAGCCATCATGCAATCATATGTCCATTTTTTTCTATGCCAGTGGTTGATGTTACTCCTTAATGTCATAGCTTTTTTCTAGTGTCTTAATTGTTTCAGGAAACTGTTGTTCTCCCCAGGCACAGGTTCCTGCCTCAGATATCAGTTGGTCTAAGCAGTCAAATTGCCCTTTGTTTCATGCCTGATATTAGCACAATATTTATATTATTCAAAATTTGTGCCTTCTCATCAGCCATTGGACACCACTTATGCCTGTGCAAAACAGAGGATGTACATCTATATGCTGTGATTTGTAGTTTCAAATACTTGCATGTTCACTTGAACAATTGTGAGAGTCGCATTGGTTCAGGTTAGTTTTTCCTCTGATAGAAGCAGTTTATTTCAGAGGGATTTGTTTACATGATTTCCATTGTGTAGCTATGCATATTAAAATGTTTGAACTGCTTTGAATTCTGTACCATTCAGGCATAGGCACAGTACTAGATGTACAATTTTGCATGCATGCAAGCTAAGGCCAAGTAGATTTTTTTTTTTAAATCTGAGACAGTCTTCCATTTGCTATTGTTGTAGGTCACTTAATTCTTTATTTTAAATCTCTAAGTATAAAATTATCACATCAGAGCATTTTCAAAAGTCTTGTGATAAAATCATAGTTGACACGCTGAAATTTATCTGTTATAATAAAAATTGAAGCTGTGTGAGGTAAGAAAATAAATAAATGGACATCTACAATTGAAACTATACTGTAAACTCTTTCATATCCAGCATTCTATCATCAGGAATGCTCAAATAACCAGCATTTTAACCATAAGTCAATTTTAGTTTGGTTTTCCATAAGTACAGTATGGTGAAAGTAAGCACAGTTTACAGAGTACAATACTACTGCTGCTGGTAAATACAACATTCTGCATACATTTTTGTTTGTTTCTTAATATCTAATCTTGATTTTCCTTGGTGTTATGCATTGTTAGGTACATCTGTCTATTATCCAGAATAGTTGAATATCTGGCTACCTTCTGGTCCTGGGACTGCCAGATATGAAAGTATTATCTGTACCGTTAAATGGTTTTAAAAGTAACTTAAATAGGAATTTGATAATATTGACATTTAGAGACAAGGTTTACCCTGGCTTTATAGTACAAATTGAGCTTCTCTCATCCAGCATGCTCAGGACCCGACTGGTACTGAACGAGAGAATTTGCTGGACCATGAAAGGTCAATATTGTCTAGCAGCATTAGCAACACTTCCACTGCTCACCGAGCTCTTAGAAGGCTTTTACGGGGTAAATGACAGCTAAATAAGAACACAGAACACTGAGACCCAGGACTGGTGTCTGGAAACAAACTTTATGGGACCATGGGAAATTTGGCCACATTCATGATAAGTGGTTGTCCCTTTAATTAAAATCATGCTGGATTATGGATGTTGCTGGATGAGAGTGGTTCAACCTGTAGTAGCTACCAGGGCAAACACTGAGTAGAGAATGCTTGGCAGTAGAAATTCTGCCATAACAAAAATTGCTATAGTCTGTTCTGGTGTGGCTGTTGTCTTGGGGAGGGGGGGTCTGTCCCACGAGAGCTCACCTAATAAATTATTTTGTTAGTCTTTAAAGTGCTACTTTACTGCTTTTTTGTTTTGATAGTATATAGACTAGCACAGCTTTCTCTTTGTTACTAATTGCTATAGTGCAATCTGATAGGAAGTTGAATACTCACCTCTAATGAAGGGAAGGTTTAATGTCATCCATAAAGTAGGCAGCATTGGCAGAAAGGAGAAACATAATTTGTATTAAATTAGTATTAATCATAATTAGCAGAAACAATGACATAATTAGTATTACAGAGAATTGGTGGGATAATACACATGATTGAATATTGGTATAGAAGTTACAACTTACTCAGGAAGGATAGGCAGAACAAACAGGGAGGAGGTGTTTCCTTATATATTAAATATGTACACACTTGGACTGAGGTGTAGATGGATGCAGGAGACAAAGTTGTTGAGAGTTAAATTAAAAGGCGTAAACATCAAGGGTGATCTCATATTAGGGGTCTGCTTCAGATGACCTAGCCAAGTAGAAGAGGTGGGTGAGGTTTTTTCTAAACAACTAACAAAATCATCGAAAACACAAGATTTGGTGGTGATGGGGCATTTCAGCTATTCCAACATATGTTGGGAAACTAGCATGGTGAGGCACAGGCTATCCAGAAAGTTCTTGGACTGCATGATGACAATTTTTTTTTATTTCAAAAGTAGAATAAAGCTACTGGGGAGAAGCAGTTCTAGATTTGATTTTAACAAACAGAGAGGAACTCACAGAGAATTTGAAAGTGGAAGGTCCCTGGGAGAAAGTGACCATGAAATCAAGGAGTTCATGATTCCAAGAAATAGTGAAAGGGAGAACAGCAAAATAGAGACAATGGATTTCAGGAAAGCAAAGTTTGGTAAACTCAGAGAGCTGATAGGTAAGGTTCCATGGGAAACAAGACTCAGAGAAAAAAAAATGAAGAGACATGGTAGTGTTTGAAAGAGACATTATTAAGAACCTAAAAACAAGCTATACCACTGCATAGGAAAGATAGAAATCATGGTAAAAGACCACCTTGGCTTAGCTAAGAGATCTTCCAGTATCTCAAAATCAAAAAGGAGTCATATAAAAAGTGGAAATTAGGAGAAATTAAAATGGGTGAATATAAGCAAACAATACATGTCTGGAGGGGCAAGATTAGAGAGGACAAGGCACAAAACGAGCTTACACTAGCTCGAGACATAAAGGGTAACACGAAGTCATTCTATAAATATATTAGAAGCAAGAGGAAGACCAAGAACAGGGTGGGCCCACTACTCAGTAAGAAGAGAGAAATAATATCAGGAAATTTGGAAATGGCTGAGATGTTAATGACTTCTTTGTTTCAGTCTTCACCAAAAAGGCCAATGAAGATGTACCTAACATGATGTATGCTAATGGAAAGGAGGCTAGAGAATAAAATTAAAAATAACAAGTTCATGATTACTTAGAAAAAAAAATAGATGTCTTCAAGTCACCAGGGCCTGATGAAATGCATCCTAGAATATTTAACGAGGTAGTAGAGGAGGTTTCTGATCCTTTAGCTACCATCTTTCAGAAGTCCTGGGAGTTGAGAGAGATTCCAGAAGACTGAAAAAGGGCAAATATCGTGTGCATCTATAAAAAGAGGAAAAAAGAACAACCCAGGAAACTACAGACCAGTCAGTTTAACTTCTGAGCCAGAAAAGATAATGGAAGAAATAATTAAGGAATTCATCTCCAAACATCTGAAAGAAAGTAAGGTGATGGGTAACAGCTAGCATGTATTTGTAAAGAAGAAATCATGCAAGACCAATCTGACAGCTTTTTTTTTTTTTTTTTGGGACAGGATAACAAGTCTTGTGGATAAGGGAAAAGTGGTGGGTGGGTGTGGTATACCTAGACTTTGGTTAGGCACTTGACACAGTCTCGCATAATCTTTTTTATCAATAAACTAGACAAATACAACTTAGATGGGATCACTATAAGGTGGGTGTATAAATAGCTAGATAACCATTCTCAAAGAGAAATTAGTAATGGTTCACTGTCATGCTCAAAGGCTATAACAAGCGGGGTTCTGCAGGGATCTCTTATGGGACTGGTTCTATTCAATATTTTCATCCATGTTTTAGATATTGCCATAGAGAGTAAGATTATTAAGTTTGCAGATGATACCAAGCTGGAAGGGGTTGCAACTGCTTTGAAGGCTAGGGTCATAATTCACAATGATCTGGGCAAACTGGAGAAATGGTCTGAGGTAAACAGGATGAAGTTTAATAAGGACAAATGCAAAGTGCTCCACTTAGGAAGAAACAATCAGCTTCATACACATAGACTGGGAAATGACAGTCTAGGAAGAAGTACTGCAGAGAGGGACTTATGGGTCATAGTGGACTACAAGCTAAATATGAGTCAACGGTGTGATGCTGTTGCAAAAAAAATGCAAACAAGATTCTGGGATGCATTAACAAGAGTTATTGAGCAGGACACGAGAGGTCATTTTTCTGCTCTACTCTGCACTCATCAGGCCACAATTGGAGTACTCTGGCTAGTTCTGGGCACCACATTCCAAGAAAGATGTAGAGAAATTGCAGAAGGTCTAGAAAAAAGCAACAAGAATCATTAAAGATCTAGAGAACATGAGCTATGAGGGAAGACTGAAAGAACTGGGCTTTTTTAGTTCAGAAAAGAGAAGAGCTAAAGGGGACATGATAGCAATTTTCAAATACCTCACAGAGGGTTACAAGGAGGAGGGAGAAAAATTGTTCTCCTTGGCCTCTGAGGATAGGATAAGGAGCAATGGGCTTAAAGTGCAGCAAGGGAGGTTTAGATTAGACATTAGAAAAAATTTCCCAACTGATAGGGTGGTTCAACACTGGAGTAAATTACCTAGGGAGATTGTGGAATCTCCATCATGGAAGATTTTTAAGAGCAGGTTAGACAGATACCTTTTGGGGATGGTTTAGGCAGTGCTTGGTACTGCCAAGAGACAGGGAACTGGACTTGATGACCTCCTGAGGTACCTTCCAGTTCTAGTGTTCTATAATTCTATGATTCTAAAGGAGGTATGGCTAGTTTAACCGTGTCATTTACTAATTAAATTCATTCTTCAGGATACAGATCCTATGACGACTCAATTGAAAACTTAAGTTGTCCTCCCCTCTTTAATCCTGGAATTAGTTAACTTTTTCCTGGAGCACCACAGATGCTGTGAGTAATTGGTGGTCACCTCCCCACAGCACCCAAGTTGACTGCATCCAAAAGTATCCCATATTTGTTATCTCCTGCTGTTTTGAAACTAGGGAACATGAGCGATCCTGCAGTTACATACCATTGACTTAATTTTAATATCCTTCTGAACTGAAATTTTTGCTTCTACTGCTGCAGATTTCATCACAATGTACTAGTATATTTTATTTGCATAAAGAAATTCTGCTTGAATTGCTACTCTGCTATTCCCTTCCTCAACTTCAGTCTATTACTATATTCCTTTTTGAATTAGTTGCTATCTCTGACTCCCTGTTGACATTATTCAATTCCTTTCTTTAAGAAGCATCCTGTATTACTTGGTGTGATTCCACTTTAGGCTTTTTTTTTTTAATTTTATAAGTCTCATTTTTGAAGTCAAGCTAACTTTTCTGCTTACTCTTTTGCTTTTCCTCCTGACTTTGCGAAACCATGTGATTGTGTTTAAAAGCTGAAACCTTCAAAAGGAACCTAAAGGAGTTAGGGGCCCATATTCCATTGAATTTTAATGAAGCTCTGTGGAACCTTTGATGTGAACATCCCCGGGTTTGGGAAAGGCTTAAGATTGCATCCCAATATCCTGGCAAATTACTATTTTTAATTACACTGTTGTAGTTTGGAACGGGAATAGTAGGTACTTTTCTCATCTTGGTATGCTTCAGACATCATTGCAAAGAAAACATAAATCTGTCTAGTTTGCACTTAGATTTTTTAAAAATAACTTTCATGCATGGTAAGTCACAACTGACGGTACCTATTTAATTTCTGATTGACTGGAATGGTCTTGCACTATGTGAAAATTTTCCTTTAACCCTTTTCTGGTGTATAAATACTCAAATATTCAGTAGCTAGGTGTTTTTGAGGTGTGACATAGACAAACTCTCAGAGAAACCATGAATTCAAGTATGGTATGACTTGGTACTGAAATATTTTAATTAAAAACCACAGAAGGATACAGAGCAGGAAGTGTTTTGTCTCGAATGATTTAAGCTACTCTCTTGCAGTTTGAATGTTCTGTAACTTGTCATAGGAAATTTGTATTTAATATCTATTTCTAGATTGTACTGAGTTATTAATTCATTGAATTAAAAGATACATTGTTTTTGAAAATATATTGCCATCATCAATCACTTTTTTGGGAAGCTATATGCCCACAAATCCATTTTCAGGGAAACAGTGTGACTGAAGTAGTGTACCTAGTTTGGTCTCCACATTTCAGGAAGGAATACAATGGAAATGGTTTGGAGAAGAGATATGAGAACCATTAAAGACTAGAAAAAACCACGATGATAAAATCAAGACACTCAACTTATTTAAATAAAAAGAGAGTACGTGAAAGTGTGACTTAAGTAGTCTAGGTATCTACATGTGTAAAAGAAATAAAATAACAGAATGCCTTTCAGTCTAGCAGACAAAAGCATGACATAATCTAATGGCTTGAAGTTGAAGTTTGACAAATTCAGACTTGAAATTAGGTGCATATTTTTTAACAGTGAGGGACTAAACCACTGGAATAACTTGAATTCTCTATCCATGCGGGAAAAAACTGAATTGGGTTCAAATTATGTGATCTCATTTAACCACAAGTATTGGATTTGGGGGAAAAAAGGATTAATTCAAGGTAGTCCCATGGCCTATATCAAACAGGAGGATAAACTGGACAATGCAATAGTTCCTTATGGCATTTAAAAATCTATAAATCTATTAAATAAATAAGATAAATGTAAGAATATCCCATCAGTTCTCCACTCCCATGAACTGTTAAGTGTAATGGATCCAAAACTGTTGTTTTATCAGTTCTAATGCAGACAGAGATGAACCTTCCAAGGGCAGTTTCAGTTACATATTAATCTACCAACTGTATTCTTCCTAAATTCCTAAACTGAATTAATTACAGTAAAACTTTAAAATGCAAATAAATAATTAAGTAAAGGAATTAATGAATAAATGAAACCCTTGTCATATGAAACAAGGTTATAATTATCCCATAGTCATTTGAAATGCCTTTGAGTATAACTTTCCACTTCTGATATGCTATGAATGCTCACTTTCCTTATCAAAGACTACCTGGAGTTAAAATGAAAAAGTGCAATCCACACACATCAAAATCAAAGGGAGTTTTGTCAGTGGTTTCAGAATGAGCAGGAATGAGCTCAAATTTTCAAAATTTCCTACATGTTTCTGGGTTCCCTTGGAACCTGTTTTGTGATGCCAAATGTTGTATGGTTCAGTTTAGATCAAATCTGGGGGGAACCAGCACATACCAGAGAAACTTAATCACCTCCTTATTTATCGTAAGCAATAAAGTAGTTCATAAAAATAACAAGCTTTAAAGCAGTTAATATAGTTTTCCAATTAATTCCTATTCCTTGTATCAGAAAGTGGTATAATAGAAACCACTGATAAAGAAATTATTGCAAAGTTTATTATAATAAAATATTCAAGCATATTTCTTATTACAAGCCAATCGTCACAACATTAGACTCAGTTCACTTACAGCTCACCCAAAATATGGTCTTACAATGCCAGACAGGAGGTTGTGGTCTTTGCTTTCCATGTGTCAAGAAGCCAGCACTGGGCCTACCAGAATGAATGGTTCAACTTCTGGTTGCACAAGCTGGGCATGTGGGCTTACCCTAATCACTCCCTCCCAATTAAGTCTTTTGCAAAGCCTATTTTTGTAACAAAGGTAGACTGGTCACGTATGCCTCCAATGTTAATCCTCTGTTCTTTAAATTCTGCTTACACTGCACTTTTACCCTATCTTATCTTTGCAGACCCTACCGTGTGTAGTTAGCTCAAGTTATTTATCCATTTGTGACAGACATTTATAATAAATGCAAGATGCATCTGGGCTGTGTCTACACTACAAAAATAACTTTGAAGTTGCTTACTTCAAAGTACAACTTCGTCCCTGATGGGGTTCCAAAGCTTCTCAACCCACTACCATGCCAGGCCCCCCTCTGAGTGCCCAGGCATCTGTGTCGCCACCCCAGCAGCTCCAATTGGTGGGAGAGCTGGGGACTGGGGACTGGGACAATGATGGTTGGTACCATAACTTCTGAATGAATAGGGTGACATTCCAGAAGCCCTGCTGCTGGCTCACCCCTGTCCTGAGGCACTGGGACTCCTGCATGTTGCCTGCCTGCCTAGCCCCTGGAAAAAAAGTCTCTGTCTGGAAGCTGGACACCCTGCATAGCTTCTGGTCCATGGGCCACCAGTTCAGGGTGGGCAAGGTCACCATCGGGGTTGTCCTCATGGAGGTAAGGCATGCTTAGTTCAGGCACCAGCCAAGGGAGGGAGGGCTCCCAGGAATTAGGGACCCCAGGCAGCTGAGGACCAGGGAGAGGAGGCAGGGAAGAGGTGATCCTGGGAGGGGACCTAGGGAGAAAGGGTCCAGCACAGCTGGATGGGATGCATATAGTCATTCATGCCCCACAACACAGAACAGGGAGCTATGTCAACCGCAAGGGCTACCACTCGGTAATGATCCAGGAGCTGGTGGACCTGAAGGGATGCTTCCAGGACATCTATGTGTGCTGGTGGGCCACACCCACAATTCCCACATGTCCTGGAACTCTGGCTTCTGCCACCATGTGGAGGCCAGAACATATGTCCCACCATGGGAGCTCCCAGTTAGGGACCTACCATGCCTCTCTGCATGATGGCAAACACTGCATACCCTCTGCAGCCCTGGCTGGTATGTCCTTACACTGGCCACTTTCATGCCAGCCCAGAGGTCTTTAATATCAGTCTGAACCAGGCTGGCAACATGGTGGAGCAGGCCTTCAGGTGCCTGAAGGGACAGTGGCACTGACTACTCACGTGGCCAGAGGTCAGGCTCTGGAAAGTGCCCCAAGTGGTGGGCACTTGCTGTGTCCTCCACAATATTTTGTCGGGAAAGGTGAGGCAACTGGGTGGGTGGCCAAGTTTGGCCCCAGCTATGAGCAGCTGGCCTCCAAACCAAGCTGCCAGGTCCCTTGGGATGGGATGCACATTCGGAAGGCCCTCTGGGAAAGCTTCATGCAGGGGCCACAGTGACTCCCAACCACAGGTACCCCACACAGCCCCTCTGCACTGACATCCCTCGCCATCCCCCTGCCATGACCCCCCTGCACATATCCACAGACCCCCACCACCTTCCCACAAAGAGTATGTGACACAAGGGGGGGACAAAAATAAAACTTTGTTCTACTGAGAACTGTGTTGTGTGACCAACCAGCGTACAAACTCTATTTACAGCAGGAAGCTGGGGCAAACTGTACAGTGGGGTTGGGCAAGGGAAGGGGCTCAAACTGGAGGGGCCCCTCAACCTGGATGGTGGGATGCTAATCCAGGATGGATGGCTGAAAGCCCCATTGGCCCCAGAATCCCCTCTCACCCCTAGTATGGAGTCTGTGGTGGGTCAGGGAGGGGGCAGGCATCATGGGGAAGTAAGGCCATGGGGTGGCAGTGGGAGCAGGCTCGGTGTGGGGGCAAGAGCAGGGGTGGGCTCATCAGGGGGTGTGGGAGCAGGAGTGGATATAGTGGAGTGAAGTAGGTGGGCCAGGACCCCTGTGCGCTCCCACAGGGCTGCCATGATGTCACCCAGGTGGCCCATTAGGATGTCCCCAGTGGCCCTCCATCATGTGCGGTCAGCCTCATTCATGTTGGAGGCACCACTCCACAACCTCCACCTGGCAATGGGAGGCATCATTCTCCATAAACCACCACTGAACACTCCTGCTCCAGGCACCTCATGGTGCTGCCAGGGCGTGGTGACTGGTCATCCTCCTCTGGGTCAAGGGAAGAGTCAGGGCTTTCCTGGCCCTCCTGCAGAGCTGCTGTTGTAAAGGGGAGGTAGAAAAGGTCAGCCCTGTGTTACAGGCATGGGGATGAGCCCTCCTGCCCCTGCGGACACCAGTCCCCATCCAGGGGTGGTTGACTATGGGTGTCACACATGTCTCTGGGGCCCCTGCCCATGTGGGGTGGTCCCTGGTGTGATCTGGTCCCACTTGCCCCCTCCCTGCACACACAGCTCACAGTGCTGTACACAAGGGATAGTGCTGAGTGTTGCCAGCAGCCGTGATGGCCCTTACTGGAGGGTCCCTTGCCAAGGTCCAGGACCATCTGGCTGCCTGTCACCCAGCTTAAGGACCAGTATGGAAAGTTAATAATGAGGTCCCCCTCCTCACTAGAGGCCTTAGTGACTTGCTTCAGCTCTGGGCAAATAGGGTGGTCCAAGTCTCCTGGCTCCTGCTCTTCCCTGGAGTGAGGCTTGTTCGCTGTGATGTCCAGGATGACAGGTTGTGGGAGCTGTCCCTGGGCTCCAGGAGGCTGTGGAGCTCCTCTGAGTAGGAGCAAGATCCGAGTCCTCCCCAGAGTGGCCAGAAGTGTCCCAGGATTGAGCATAGCCCTGCCACATCTCCTTCACCTTGCTCTGCACCTAGTCAGGGTTGCTAGCAGAGTGTTGCTGGGCAAAGATGGCTACATTGTGATTCTTGGTACCCATCTTTCTCAGGACCTCCTCCTCCTGCCACACTCCAAGGAGGTACCATAACTCAGATTCCATCCAGAAGGGGCCTGTCATTGGGGGGGCTGCCCAGTGACCTGTGACCTTTATTTATGTCAGTGGATCTAGTATTTCATGCCCTGTCTATAAACATATTTTGGAAACATAAGACAGGGAAACACTTTTAAAAGATGGAAGATAAAGTGCATTAACTTCAGTTAAAGTTTTGCACTAGTTATCTTAGTTTTATTTTAAATATGTCCAATTGACTAGCAGAACATACATTGCTTTAGGTCTAGTTTCTTTTAGTCAATTGCTAAGAAATGATTTAATCATAGAATGTTAACATTCTAAAACCCAGTAATTTAGAGAAGATCAAAGCTGTAGTTGTTAAGCAGATAACCAAAGTGTTGTGTGGTATTCTTTTATTTGTGGACTTTGCTGCTCCTAATGTCAGGCTATACAATTCCAAGTTCTCTCTAGAGGCTGAATTTCAAAAACTTATGCCTGTGATTGAAGAAAAATATTTCTTCTCTCCAGATAGATGTTCCTAAGAAATATTAATAAAACCAATGAAAAGATCCTCTTTGGAAGAGATCACATCTCTAGCCGTGAGGAGTGCATGTCACAAAGCTGTACCTCTGAGGAAATATATACAAGTATCCTGAAATCAGTGTATGAATAACAGTGAGACAGATTTTTTTCAGGAGATAGAAATAAATGAGCTTTGTGTGACGGGTGTTTGTGGCTGCATTCCAGGTGTCTGAGTAGCCTAGTGGCTAGATCACTGAGTAAGTGAGCCAAAATGGGGGGTGTTAGACCACTGCTCCCTGTGTTCCTGGCCCAGACTCCCCAAACCACTCCCTTGATACTCCTTAAGTTTGGCGTGTGGTCCCAATAGTCCAGATTCCCCCTTAGTTCAGCTCACTCAGTGGATTCCCCCTTTTCCCAGAGGAGCAGGTTCTGGGCTTATATGCTCCCTTAACTGCTGAGCAGGTACATGGACTGCAGGTCCCTTGCTGAACTTCTGCCTTTCTCCCTGCAAGCCATCCCCAAACTGAGCCAGGCTCCTTGCTTTTCTCCTCCCTCCACACCTGTCATTGGTTGCAAGTAAAGTGCGGGGGAGGCACAGCTAGCTGGACCCAGAGGCTTTCTTTAACCCCTGGAATGCTAGGCCTCCTTTCTCCACTCATGCACAGTGTCGGTTAAGCTTTTCTGAAGTCAGCTACAGTTCTGGCCCAGTAGTACATATAAACTATATGGTGCCACGATTCCCTGAAACAGTCCAAAGGACCATGTACAGTAAATGCTGCCTTTTATCTGTATGTGCCACTTTCATTAAGATCATTTGGAGTTCTGTTATGAGATAAAGGTAGTTTATGCACTCTGAATCAATGAATGTATTGAAATATATATTTGGTATTGTATTTTAAACAAGGCAGAGCTATGTGTAAGAAAAGCTCTGCAGCAATATCAGGAAGAGAAACCACGAAAACTCAACAAAAGATGGTCAAAATCCATATAAGATACCTGTGGTTGTACATGCCTGAATGTATATTTTGGAGACGCTAGCCTCCACACTTCATGTTACAGGTAAAGCAGCCGTATTCTGGGGACTCGACAAGGAATAAGTTAGAGAGTTAAAATACAAGCTACAACATCTGGCAGATTTGAATCCAGATCCCTCTGCTCTGTGGTGAACATATTACTATTATAGCCCAACCAGAAGTGGGGAAAGTGATAAACTATACAGCAATCCTCACTTGCCACCCTACTCCATGCACACACAATTCCAAAAATATTCTAGTTACATCTACAGTTGAAGAGTTTTCCCCTTGCCATTCTGTTTTTACCACTTCCTTACATTTTGCTTAGATATGTAATGTTACAAAGGCTACGTCTACACGTGAAGCCAACATCGAAATAGCTTATTTCGATGTAGCAACATCGAAATAGGCTATTTCGATGAATAATGTCTACACGTCCTCCAGGGCTGGCAACGTCGATGTTCAACTTCAACGTTGTGCGGCACCACGTCGAAATAGGCGCTGCGAGGGTACGTCTACACGCCAAAGTAGCACACATCGAAATAAGGGTGCCAGGCACAGCTGCAGACAGGGTCACAGGGCGGACTCAACAGCAAGCCGCTCCCTTAAAGGGCCCCTCCCAGACACAGTTGCACTAAACAACACAAGATCCACAGAGCCGACAACTGGTTGCAGACCCTATGCCTGCAGTATGGATCCCCAGCTGCCGCAGCAGCAGCCAGAAGCCCTGGGCTAAGGGCTGCTGCCCACGGTGACCATAGAGCCCCGCAGGGGCTGGAGAGAGAGCATCTCTCAACCCCTCAGCTGAGGGCTGCCATGGCGGACCCCGCTATTTCAAAGTTGCGGGACGCGCAACGACTACACGGTCCCTACTTCGACGTTGAACGTCGAAGTAGGGTGCTATTCCTATCCCCTCATGGGGTTAGCGACTTTGACGTCTCGCCGCCTAACGTCAAAGTTAACTTCAAAATAGCGCCCGGCGTGTGTAGCCGTGACGGGCGCTATTTCGAAGTTAGTGCCGCTACTTCGAAGTAGCGTGCACGTGTAGACATGGCTAAAGTGTAGCAAACATTATTTGCTTTGTAATTTCATGTTGAATATTTCTGTAATATTTTGTCATTTGTTTCATGGATATGAGAACAGATACTGAATGTATAACTTCTTCCTTCTATTGGACTTGTATTATTAAAATAGAAAGTCTTTTTTGCATATTGATAATTTCCAAACTGATCATTCTATTGGTCTCTTTGGGACAGAAAGTAACAGCTGGCACATGATAGATACATGTACATCACAATCTATCAACAAAACAATTTCCTCTTGAACGAAAATCACTTCTTAACTATTAGTAAGGCCAGGCTGATTGACAAAACAGCAGTTGTTTTCACAGGCTACATCTACAGCATAAGGTTATTTTGAAATAATTACCATTATTTTTAACTAACTTTGCAAGCATCTACTCTATGCATATGCTATTTTGAAATAAATTTGAAATAGCAGTTGCATTATTTCAAAATCAGTAACTGGTATTGCAGGAGGAATAACTCGTATTTAGAAGACACTATTTTGAAACAAGCACTGTTAAGACACGGGAGAGTGCTATTTCAAAATAAGCCATAATGGGCTCCAATACCATTATTTCAAAATAGGCACTATGTGTCTGACATGCTGTTTTGAAATAGCAAAGTGTTATTTCAAAATGCAATTTTGTATGTAGCAACTTTATTTTGAAATAAACTATTTTGGAACAGGTATTCCAGAATAGCTTATTTCAAAATAGGGCTGCAGTGCGGACATAGCCACAGAAGTCTTTCACTCTTTTGTCCACATAGAGAAAGCCAATTATTTTTACGAAGGAAGGGATTTAAGACCCCGATCAGATAAAGCACTTAAATGTCTATTGGAGTAATAGTAAGCATGGATTTCAGGTCAAGCAGGTACTTAAATGCTTTGCTAAATAGGGACAGAGGCATGCAAATGATGAAAGATCTGAAGCTCTGTGAGACGTCTCAGTTTCTCAGCCAGACTCTTCCATCTTGAGAAGCTAGCCTCTCCTGTCTGATCAGCTCAAATGAGTGTAAATAACTCCCCCCTGTGCAGAGGACTGGCATAAACTATACATTTGTAGGTCCTACTGATGTCCTTTCTCACTGTGCACAGGGTAAATTCAGTCACATTCAGTGATGCTGTTAAGAATCTGTTTAAATATGAAAACTTGATTACACAGGCACTGTCAATCTATCATTGAAGCTGCAGAAGAACAACCTTCTCTTCGTATGTGACAGCAATAAAAAGAGGAGAACACAGAATAAATCCCATTTATCTCACTCTATAGCTACGTCTACACGGGGATGCTACATCAAAATAGCTTAAAAGTTAAATCGAAATAAGCTATTTCGATGAATAGCATCTACATGTCCTCCAGGGCTGGTGCCGTCGACGTTCAAAGTCGGCGTTGGGCAGCACCACATCGAAGTAGGCGCTGCAGGGGAGCGTCTACATGCCAAAGCGGCACACATCAAAATAAGGGTGCCAGGAACAGCTGCAGAGAGGGTCAAAGGGCAGACTAGCGCTTCCGGGGCAACAGCTAGCTGCTCCCTTAAAGGGCCACTCCCAGACACACTCAGCCTGCACAGCACACGGTCTGCAGAGCCACAGGCACGCACAACTCGTCGAAGCAGTATGGACCCCCAGCAGCAGCAGCAGACAGAGGTCCACACACCCACCCCTGGAGGAGCAGCGCTTGCCCTGCTTAGTGCCATGCAGGAGGCAGCTGATCATCTTTTATTTGTGGAAGAGGAGCTGCCTCCAGGGATGAGGAAGCAGCCCCAGACCTTGCTGTCCTCCGACCCCCCTCCGCCGCACACGCCGCCGACTGTGGAGCTACCCCACGAGCACAGACTGGTGGGAGCAGCTGGTGCTTGGCGAGTGGGATAATGACCGCTGGCTCCAGAACTTCCAGATGAGCCAGCAGACATTCCTGGAGCTCTGCCAGTGGCTCACCCCTGCCTTACGGCACCAGGACACCTCTATGCGACGTGCCCTCACCATCGAGAAATGGGTCGGCATTGCTGTCTGGAAGCTGGCCACTCCAGGCAGCTACCGATCCGTAGGGCAGCAGTTTGGTGTGGGCAAGGCCACCGTCAGGGCTGTCCTCATGGAGGTAAGAGGACCCGGGGGGGGGAGTGCTGGGGGGGGGAGGAACCCAGGGGGGTAGCCCTGGGGGGGAGCCCTTGGGGGATCCCGGGGGTGGAGGGCCAGACACACCCTGCACACCCCTCACTGGTGCTCTATCATGTCCTTCCCCTGTAGGTCGTCCGCGCAATCAATGCCCTGCTCCTCCACAGGCTCATGCAGCCTGGGGACCTGGATGCTGCCATCGCAGGGTTTGCCAGCCTGGGCTTTCCAAATTGATTTGAGGCTCTGGATGGGACCCATATCCCCATCCGTGCCCTGGAGCACAGCGGAAGACGCTTCCTCAATAAGAAGGGACACCATTCCGTGGTCCTCCAAGCCTTGGTGGACAGCCGGGGCCGCTTCCTGGACATTTATGTTGGCAGGCCTGGCAGCACCCACGACGCCCGGGTATTCAGAAATTCAGGCCTGTACTGCCAGCTGGAGGTGGGGACCTGCATCCCCCAGCGGGAGATCCCTGCGGGGGACACCACCATGCCCCTCTGCGTCGTCGCAGACACGGCGTACCCCATCCGGCCCTGGCTCATGCACCCTTACATGAGCCATCTCACAGCCAGCTAGGAGCGGTTCAACACGCACTTGAACCATGCGCGCCAGGTGGTCGAGCGCACTTTCAGTTGCCTCAAAGGGTGCTGGAGGTGTCTTCTCACACACCTGGATGCAGGCCTCACCAACATCCCCCAGGTTGTGGACACGTGCAGCACACTCCACAACCTGGTGGAGAGCAAGGGAGAGGCCTTCTTCCAAGGCTGGGCTGTGGAGGCTGGCAGGGCCGACGTCCAGCCACCCGCTGCCCCCAGTCACCAGGTCGACCCTGAGGGGATCCGGGTCCGGGAGGCCCTGCGGGCCCATTTTGATCAGGCTGCGGGGTGAACGCTGGCAAGGCCAGCTGCGGGCGAGCCACCCACTGCACGCCCCCATCCTCCACAACACTCCCTGCCCCCTGCCCACACCACAGAGCACCCGAGAGTACCCCCCCCAGTTTTCTTTGAAATAAATGGAAATGTTTGAAACCAAACAGTGCAACCTCTTACTATTAACACAGAAAAAAAAGGGGGAACTATTTACATGGGGGGGCAGCTAGCAAAATAGGGGTCCAAGAAAAACTATATGCAAATGGGGGATATGTACAAAGGAGAAGGGGGGGCACGTCCTCTGCCCCGCACCCTAATGTCCAGCGCCCAGTGTTGGAGGGCGTGACCCTCGCCTCGGCCGGAGCCCTGGTCGAGGCTGGGTGGGGGCTGGAAGAACCGGCAAATAAGGCCAGCTGGTATCCGCAGGCCCATGGTCCCCCTCGGCGGCAGGCCCTAGGGTGGCAGACGGTGGAGGGACGGCAGGCGGAGCGGCGGGTGGACCGGCGGGTGGCTCAGCGGGTGGAGTAGCGGGCAGAGCAGCGGGAGGGCCAGGTATTGCGCTATATGCTTAAAGATGCTCATGAAGGCCCCTCAAGCCTCCTGGTGCCAGACCAGCACTCGGTCTTGGAGCTCTAGCCTCCGCTCCTCCACCCGCAGGCACCACTCTGACACTTCCAGCTGACACCGGACGGTCGCCAGCAGCTGGGGATCCGTGGCTGTCCGCGGGTGGCTCCTTCATCGGCCTCATCCTGGGGCTGGTCGGTGCTCCGCCAAGGGGCTGGCCTGCTGGGATGGCCCTGGTGGGCTCTCCGTGACATTGGACACCTTGCTGGCGCTCTCCGGGCCCTCTGATGGTGCAGCTGCAGAACACAGGGGGGAAGAAGAGTGGAGACAGCTGTTAGTGTGGGCCCTGACCCGTGGCCCTTGTTCCCCCACCCCTCTGCTGCTGGTTCCGCATCCCTGTCCCCAGGAGATGCTGCTGCTGCTGATGGGTGTCCGACCCCCCCACGGGGTACCCTAGGTTCCGCTACCCCCATCCCCAGGGATAGGGCATGGCACTGTCATTCTCGGGGGGGCAGGGGCTGATGCTGTCTTCTGAGGGATATGCCACTGCTGTCCTTGGGGCCATGGTCATCTGGGCATGTGGAGGGCCCTGGTCACGTGTCTCTTGTTCCCACCCCTTAACCCCGGGGGTATGCACCAGGGGTGTACATACCTGATGGTCCGCTCCCACGGTCAGGGGACACCCACTGGGAGGATGCCCTGCTGGAGCTGTGGAACAGGAGGGCAATGCAGAGCCCCCTGTCGCTGGAGGAGTCTCCCTCCTCCTCCTCCAGCATCCCAGGGGTGGGCTCCTGGAGGGGCCCCTGCAGTGCAGGGATTGCCTCCGGGGCGGACTCCTTCCCCGGGGCCTGCTGAGGCTCGTCGGCCAATGTGTGAAGAGTGGCTGGGGGGGAGGAGGTGTACCAGGGGCCCAGGATGGCCCTGAGCTCACTGTAAAAGGGGCAAGTGGCGGGGGCGGCCCCAGATCGGCTGGCCGCATCCCAGGCCCGGGCATAACCCTGATGCAGCTCCTTAACCTTACTCCTGACGTAGTCAGGAGTGCGGGCAGGGTGACCCCGGGCAGCCAGGTGCTCGGCCAGCCACGCAAACTCATTGGTGTTCCGCCTCTTGCTCCCCATTACCTGGAGCACCTCTTCCTTGCCCCAGAGCCCCAGCAGGTCGCAGATCTCGGCCTCTGTCCAGGAGGGGCCCCGCTGCCTCTTCCCCGGATGGCTGCCAGGCTGGAAGCCCTGGCTCCCCTTGGGGTGGGGTGCCCTGGGGGTGCTTGGGGTGCTGGCTGGCTGGCTGCCATCAGTGTGGGGTGTTGGACTGTGGCTGCTGCAGGCGTGCAGGCTGAGCACGTGGCAGTGCTGCTGCCTGCATGCGCTCTTAGCTTCCTGCACAGGAAATAAGGGGGTGGGGAGCTTTAAGGGGCTGCTGCACGCAGCAACCATAGACCTCAGGGGCTGGAAATAGCGTCTATCAACCCCTTAGCTGATGGCCGCCATGGCGGACCCCGCTATTTTGATGTTGCGGGACACGGATCGTCTACACGTGCCCTACTTCGATGTTCAACGTCAAAGTAGGGCTCTATTCCCATCTCCTGTTGGGGATAGCAACGTCGACGTCTCGCCTTCTTACGTCGATTTCAACTTCAAAATAGTGCTCGCCACGTGTAGACGTGGCAGGCGCTATTTTGATTTTGGCACGGCTACTTCGAAGTAGCCGGCTCGTGTAGATGCGGTTTATTACTCCCCAAACTCTTCTGTCTTGTGGTGCAAGTCACTGGGAGTAAGGCCAGCATACAGTGTAATTATATCCATTAGACATTACAATTCTCCTTAGAATTGTACTGGTGCATCAAAACAGAAGAAGTGCACTCCAAAGTTCATGAAGTGTTTGTAAGTACTTAAGTCCATAAAAAAATGAATGGACACTTTTTAAGAAATAATTATTGGTTACTTCTTAGTGTTTATGAAGCAAGGCAACATAAAAAGCTGAATACTTTTAGTCTCATAATCCAGCTCATGAAATGTAGCTAAAATTATTTTATGTCGTCTGATGGGTATTCCTCAAAAATCTTTGAACTAAGCATTATGATGGTGTTAAGTACAGCAATTTACCCAATGAAAAGGGTCTAATATGGATTTACAAAAGGTCAATTAAGGCAGTGCTCTGCAACCTTTATCACCTATTGGCATACTTCAGCACTCATTATGACTTTACGGCATACCCACAGATGGATATTAAGTATCCCCACGGTAATTTTTTCATCTTTCAATCGAAAATTACCGTTAACTTCAGTTTATGCCATGAACTTTACTTTCAAACAGTTTTGTGACTCAGAATTAACTAATAAACAAATACAAACAATTGTATAATATTATATATTTACATTTCTACTCAGGAAAAATACAGAAACTAGAAAATATGTTACATATTACATATACTAGCAAGATGGAAGCTAGAAGCATGTTGGTAAGTATCGCGATCAGTGGATTTCTGGTAGACTGTGGTACTGATCAGGCCATCCTTGATTTGTACTGTAGTGTCCAGGAAATGTATCTCTCATGTGGAGTAGTCGAGGCATAAGTTAATGGTAGGGGGCAGATTGTTAAAATCTCTGTGAAATTCTTCTAGAGTCTCTAAGCCATGGGTCCAAATAATAAAGATGTCATCGATGTATCGTAAGTAGAGTAGGGTAATAGGGGATGATAGCTGGGGAATCGTTGTTCCAGGTCAGCCATAAATATATTGGCATATTGTGGGGCCATGAGGGTGCCCATAGCTGTTCCACTAATCTGGAGTTATAAATTGTTCCCACATTGAAAATAATTGTGGGTGAGAACAAAGTTATAGAGGTCAGACACCAGATTGGCTGTGGTGACATCAGGGATAGTATTCCTGATTCCTTGTAATCCATCTTTGTGTGGAATATTAGTGTACAGAACCTCTACAACCATGGTGACAAGGATGGTGCTGTCAGGAACTCTTCTGATGTTTTGTAATTTCCTCAGGAAGTCAGTGGTATCTTGGAGATAGCTGGGAGTGTTGGTGGCATAGGGTTTGAGGAGGGACTCCACATAACTGGATAGTCTGGTGGTAAGGGTGCCAATACCTAAAATGATAGGGCGTCCAGTGTTTCCAGGTTTGTGGATTTTGGGAAGTAAATAGAATTACCCAGGCTGGGGCTCAGATGATGTGTGTGAGTGAATAAGGTCCCAAGTAGCAGCAATAAGTTCCTTAAGCAGTTGTTATAATTTCTTTTGGAATTCCAAAGTAGGATCAGGAGTGCTGTCTGTAAAATTTGGTGTTGAAGAGTTCTCTGGCTGCCTCCTGTTCATAGTCTGACTTATCTATGATGACAACAGCACCCTCTTTGTCAGCTGGTTTGATTATAATGTCTGGGTTATTTTTGAGACTCTGGACAGCATAGCATTCAGCGTAGTTGAGATTGTGTCTCGTTTGGTATTGTTTGCGTATGATGTCAGTCTGAACATAGTTGCCGAAGCATTGTACATAGAAATCCAGACTTTCACTATAACAGTAAGGGGAATCCACATAGAGTTCTTCTTCTTTTGGTGTTGATAGGGGGTGTCGAGAGAGTCAGACTGTTGTTCATAGGTGTGTTGGAAGAATTCGTTTAGATGGATGCAGTGAAAGAAGGCTTCAAGGTCACAACAGAATTATATTAAGTTCGTGGAGGAAGTGAGGCAGAAGGAAAGACTCCCGAGATAAGGGAAACTCTTCTGGTGGGCTGAGTTGGTAGCTGGAAAGGTTAACAATATTGTTAGCTGAACTGTCACTGTTGTAGTAGTAGTATCCTGAGGTATGAAGTAATTTCGACAATTTATTGTCTTTTCTTTTTTGTAGGAGGTGTAAGTGTGTTTTATACATTTCTCGTCCAGTACAAATAAAGCCTCATTCTGTGGGGTCTTGCATAGATGCCTGATTGTTGATGAGAATTTCAAATTCAGAAAGTTCATTTTTAATCATCTTTTGTTTATTGTAAAGTATTTTGATCAAGTGGTTCTTCAGTTTCTTGGAGAGTGTGTGGCACAGATGCTCTCTGTAGTTGGTGTAGTAAATTGATTGTAATGGGTTTTTCACTGTCAGTCCCTTGAGTACAATGTCCATTTTCTTGCATTTGGAGAGAAAGATGTCAGTGTGGATCTGGGCAAGTTTTTTCATGTAGTTGATGGATCTCCATTACAAATCGCTAAATGTAGAGCCTTGCATGTTGAATAGTAACAGAGAGATAGCTGTGCTAGTCCATATACTATCAAAACAAAAACACAGTCCAGTAGCACTTTAAAGTCTAACAAAATAAATTATAAGGTGATGAGCTTTCAGGGGATAGACACACTTCTTCAGATCATAGCCATACCAGAACAGACTCAATATTTAAGGCTCATAGAACCAAAAATAGTAATCAAGCTTGACAAATCACAAAAATATTATCAAGGTGAGCAAATCAGAGAGCAGAGGGGCAGAGGGGGGCAGAGGGGGATTCATTAATTAGATAAAGCCATATATGCATGAGCCTCTATAATGACCTAGAAAATTCCCATCCCGGTTCAAACCACGTGACAGGCTACGTCTACACGTGAACGCTATATCGAAATAGCTTATTTCAATGTAGCGACATCGAAATAAGCTATTTTGATGAATAACGTCTACACGTCCTCCAGTGCTGGTGCCGTCGACGTTCAACATCGAAGTTGGGCAGCACCACATCGAAGTAGGCACTGCAGGGGAGCGTCTACACACCAAAGTAGCACACATTGAAATAAGGGTGCCAGGAACAGCTGCAGACAGGGTCACAGGGTGGACTAGCACTTCCGGGGCAACAGCTAGCTGCTCCCTTAAAGGGCCCCTCCCAGACACACTCAGCCTGCACAACACGCCGTCTGCAGAGCCATAGGCATGCACACCTCGAGCGACACAGTCATGGACCCCCAGCAGCAGCAGCAGCAGCCAGAGGTCCACCCAGCCGCCCCTGCAGGAGCAGTGCTCGCCCTGCTCGAAGATAGGCAGGAGGCAGCTGATCACATCCTAGCCACAGAGGAGGAGCTGCCTGCAGGGGAAGAGGAAGCAACCCTAAACCCTGCAGCCCCCCACCCCGCCCCTGCCGCACACGCCACTGGCTGTGGAGCTACCCCATGAGCACCGACTGGTGGGAGTGGCTGGTGCTCGGAGAGTGGGACGACGACCGCTGGCTCCAGAACTTTTGGATGAGCTGGCAGACATTTCCAGAGCTGTGTCAGTGGCTCACCCCCGCACTGAGGCACCAGGACACCGCCATGCAGCGTGCCCTCAGTGTGGAGAACCGGGTCGGCTTCGCTGTCTGGAAGCTGGCCACTCCAGACAGCTATCGATCTGTGGGACAGCAGTTTGGTGTCGGCAAGGCCACCATCGGGGCTTTCCTCATGGAGGTAAGAGGACCCACGGGGGGAGGGGGAGGCAGCCCTGGGAGGGGAGGGGAGGGGAGGGAGCACAGTGGAGAATGCTACTTAAACAGGAAGGGCTACCACTCAATGGTTCTCCAGGCCTTGGTGGACAGCCGGGGCCGCTTCCTGGACATATATGTGGGCTGGCCTGTCAGCACCCACGACGCACGGGTATTCTGGAATTTGGTTATGTGCCGCCGGCCGGAGGCGGGGACCTACATCCCCCAGTGGGAAATCTCTGTGGGGGACACCACCATGCCCCTCTGTGTCATCGCAGACGCGGCATACCCCCTCCGGCCCTGGCTCATGCACCCTTTCTCGGGCCACCTGTCAGCCAGCCAGGAGCGCTTCAACATGCACCTGAACCACATGCACCAGGTGGTGGAGCGCACATTTGGCCACCTCAAAGAGCGCTGGAGGTGTCTCCTCACCCGCCTTGATTCGGGCCCCACCAACATCCCCCGGATTGTGGGCACGTGCAGCGCCCTCCACAACCTCGTTGAGAGCAAGGGGGAGGCATTCTTTCAGGTCTGGGCTGTGGAGGCTGGCAGGGCCAATGTGCAGCCACCCGCTGCCCCCAGTCGCCAGGTGGACCCCGAAGGGACCCGGGTCCGGGAGGCCCTGCGGGCCCAGTTCGACGAGGCTGCAGGGTGAATGCTGGCAGGCCCCCCACTGCAACCCCCCATCCTCCACAACACTCCCTGCCCCTACACCCACACCACAGAGCACCCAAGAGTACCCCCCACCACTTTTCTTGTAAATAAAAAGAGACATGTTGTTCATCAAACCAGAATATGTGTTGAACTCTTATTATTATCATAACTATTTACAGGCAAAATAAATATTATATATATATATATGTACTACAAGAAGATAAGATGACACGAAAAAAAGGGGAAGACACGGAAGGACAGAACTATTTACATGGGGGGGCAGGTATCATCATAACAACATAACAGGTGTCTAATGCAAACTATTTACAAAAGATAAGTGAAGGGGATATATACAAAGCGGGGGAGGCACGTCCTGGGCCCCACATCCCCTAATGTCCAACGCTGAGGGTGGGCGGCCGCGACCCGCGCCTCGGCCTCAGCCCTGGCCGGGACTGGCTGGGGGCCGGGGGAACCGGGAGATATGGCCAGCAAGTGTCAGCTGGCCCCAGGTCTCCCTTGGCAGAAGGGCCCTCAGTGGCAGATGGCGGTGCGACGGCAGGTGGAGCAGCGGGTGGAGCGGCAGGTGGATCAGGTAGGGTGGGCAGAGCGGCGGCTGGCATGGCATGGGGGGCCAGGTAGTCTGCGACACGCTCAAACGTGCACATAAAGGCCCCCCATGCCTCCTGGCGCCAGGCCAGCGCCCACTCCTGCAGTTGGAGCCACCGCTCTTCATCCCGCAGGCACTGCTCGGAGGCCTCCAGCTGCCGACGGAGGATCACCAGCAGCTGGGGGTCCGTTGCCGTCCTGGAGTGCCGGCTCCACCGTTGTCCCCTCCCTGGGGCCGGTCGGTGCTCCGCTGAGGGGCTGGCCTGGACTGATGGCCCCGGTGGGCTCTTCGGGATCACTGACACCTCGCCGGCGCTCCCCAGTCCTTCCGATGGTGCAGCTGCAGAACACAAGGGGGAAGAAGAGTGGAGACAGCTGTTAGTGTGGGCCCCAAGCCGCGGCCCTTGTCCCCCCACCCCTCTGCTGCTGGTTCCCCATCCCATCCCCGGGAGATGCTGCTGATGATGATGGGTGTCCCACCCCCTCCCCCCGGGGGAACCTAGGTTCCGCTCCCCCCATCCCCAGGGATGGGGCATGGCACTGTCGTTCTGGGGGGGCAGGGGCTGATGCAATCCTGTGAGGGACATGCCACTGCTGTCCTTGGGGCCATGGTCATCTGGGCATGGGGAGGGCCCTGGTCATGTCTGTTACCCCCGCCCCTCAACCCCTGGGGTGTGCACCAGGGGGGTACATACCTGATGGTCCGCTCCCACGGTCGGGGGACACCCACTGGGCGGACGCCCTGCTGAAGCTCCGGGACGGGATGTCTATCCGGAGCCCCCCCAACACTGGAGGAGGATCCACCCTCCTCCTCCTCCTCCTCCTCCAGTGCCCCAGGGGTGGGCTCCTGGGGGGGCCCCTGGGGTGCGGGGCTTACCTCCAGGGCGGACTCCGCCTCAGGGGCCTGCTGGGGCTCGTCGGCCGAGGTATCAAGAGTGTCCAGAGGGGAGGAGGTGTGCCGGGGGCCCATGATGGACCTGAGCTCCCTGTAAAAGGGGCAAGTGATGGGGGCGGCCCCAGATCGGCCGGCCACATCCCAGGCCCAGGCGTAACCCTGCCACAGCTCCTTCACCTTACTCCTGACATAGTCAGGAGTGCGGGTAGGGTGACCCCGGGCGGCCAGGCCCTCGGCCAGCCGAGCGAACTCATCCGCGTTCCGCCTCTTGCTCCCCATTACCTGGAGCACCTCTTCCTCACTCCAGAGCCCCAGCAGGTCCCGAAGCTTGGCCTCCGTCCAGGAGGGGCCCCACTGCAGCTTCCCAGCCTGGCTGCTGGGCTGGGAGCCCTGGCTTCCCTTGGGGGGGGTGCTCTAGGGGCACTTGGGGGGCTGGCGGGTGGCCATTTCAGTGGTGGAGGGTGTGTGTGGCTGCAGAGGGGCGTGCAGGCTGGCCGCGTGGCTGGGTTGCCACCTGCACGCTCTCTCAGCTTCCTGCACAGGAAGGCAGGTGGCGGGGACCTTTTAGGGGCAGCTGCACGTGGTGACCATCGAGCTCAGGTGCTGGCGACAGCATCTCTCAACCCCTCAGCTGATGGCCGCCATGGCGGACCCCGCTATTTCGATGTTGCGGGACGCGCAATGGCTACATGTGCCCTACTTCGATGTTCAACATCGAAGTAGAGCTCTATTCCCATCTCCTGATGGGGATAGCGACCTCGACATGTCGCCACCTTTCGTCGATGTCAACTTCGAAATAGTGCCCACCACGTGTAGCCGTGACGGGCGCTATTTCGAAGTTGGCGCGGCTACTTCGAAGTAGCCGATACTTGTAGACGCAGCTTTAATGTGTCAAATTTGAATATAAAATAGAGTTCAGCCACCTCTCTTTCCAAACTGTGGTGAGAATTCCTGTACTGGCCTACATGCTTCTAGCTTCCATCCCACACACACAACTAGATCCATTGTTTACAGGCAAGCCCTTAGGTTCAATCGTGTTTGCTTTGATCCTACTGACAGGGACTGAAAACTACAAGATCTTTACCAAATATTCACAAACCTGAATTACCCACCAGGAGAAATAAAACAAAAAAAAATCAACAGGGCTAGACAAATACCCAGAGACCAGCTACTCCAAGATAGGCCCAAAAAAGCCAAGAACAGAACACCACTGATCATTACCTACAGCCCCCAACTCAAACCACTGCAACGCATTATTAAAGTCCTACCACCTAGCCTTCATCAGGATGCCACACTCCAGAAGGCCCTCGGTGACATGCCTCTTCTCTCCTACAGACAACCTCCCAACCTTATGAGGATTCTCACCTACAACCACAGTCTATACCGCAGGAACACCAGTCCTGGAACTTTTCCTTGCAACAAGGCCTGTTGTCAACTTTGTCCACATATCTATTCTGGAGATACCATCACTGGACCTAACCAGGTTATTCACAGAATCACAGGCACATTCTCATGTTCCTCGGCTAACATCATATATGCCATCATGTGCCAACAATGCCCAGATGCTTTGTATATTGGACAGACTTCAAACTGTCTTAGACAAAGAATTAATGGGCATAAAACAGACATAAAAACACTCCTGATTCACAAACCTGTTAGCCAGCACTTTAACGTAGTGGGCCATTCTGTTAATGACCTGGAAGTTTGCGTTTTACTGAACAGGAATTTTTACCACAGTTTGGAAAGAGAGGCTGCTGAACTCTCTTTTATATTCAAAATTGACACATTAACACGTGGTTTAAACTGGAATGGGAATTTACTAGGTTATGAAAGGGCTCTTATGCATACTTGGCTTCATGTAATTCTTGAATCCCCCCCCCGCCCCTCTTCTCTCTGATTTGCTCACCTTGATAATATTTTTAAGAACATAAGAACATAAGAATGGCCATACTGGGTCAGACCAAAGGTCCATCCAGCCCAGGATCCCGTCTGCCGACAGTGGCCAATGCCAGGTGCCCCAGAGAAGGAGAACAGAAGACAATGATCAAGTGATTTATCTCCTGCCATCCATCTCCTGCCCTTGTACTGAAGGCTAGGGCACCATACTTTACCCCTGGCTAATAGCCATTTATGGACCTAACCTGCAAACATTTATCGAGCTCTTTTTTAAACCCTAATAGAGTCCTGGCCTTCACAGCCTCCTCCGGCAAGGAGTTCCACAGGTTGACTGTGCGCTGTGTGAAGAAAAATTTCCTTTTATTAGTTTTGAACCTACTACCCATCAATTTCATTTGGTGTCCCCTAGTTCTTGTATTATGGGAAAAGGTAAATAATTTTTCTATATTCACTTTCTCCACACCATTCATTATTTTATATACCTCTATCATATCGCCCCTCAATCGCCTCTTTTCCAGACTGAAAAGTCCCAGTCTCTCTAGCCTCTCCCCGTATGGGACCCGTTCCAAACCCCAAATCATCTTAGTCGCCCTTTTCTGAACTTTTTCTAATGCCAATATATCTTTTTTGAGGTGAGGAGACCACATCTGCACACAGTACTAAAGATGTGGGCGTACCATAGTTTTATATAGGGGAAGTATGATATCTTTTGTCTTATTATCTATCCCTTTTTTAATAATTCCGAACATCCTATTTGCTTTACTAACTGCCGCTGCACACTGCGTGGATGTCGTCAGAGAACTATCCACTATAACTCCAAGATCCCTTTCCTGATCTGTTGTAGCTAAATTTGACCCCATCATGTTGTACGTGTAATTTGGGCTATTTTTTCCAATGTGCATTACCTTACACTTACCCACATTAAATTTCATTTGCCATTTTGCTGCCCAATCACTCAGTTTGCTGAGATCTTTTTGTAGTTCTTCACAATCCCTTTTGCTTTTGACTGTCCTGAACAACTTGGTGTCATCTGCAAACTTTGCCACCTCACTGCTTACCTCATTTTCTAGATCATTGATGAACAAGTTGAACAGGATCGGTCCCAGGACTGACCCCTGGGGAACACCACTAGTTACCCCGCTCCATTGTGAAAATTTACCATTTATTCCAACCCTTTGTTTTCTGTCTTTTAACCAATTCCCGATCCATGAAAGGATCTTTCCTCCTATCCCATGACCGCCTAATTTACATAAAAGCCTTTGGTGTGGGATCGTGTCAAAGGCTTTCTGGAAATCTAGGTATATTATGTCCACTGGGTGCCCCTTATCCGCATGTTTATTAACCCCTTCAAAGAATTCTAATAGATTAGTTAGACACGACTTCCCTGTGCAGAAACCATGCTGACTTTTGCCCAACAATTTGTGCTCTTCTACATGCCTTGCAATTTTATTCTTTACTATTGTTTCTACTAATTTGCCTGGTACTGATGTTAGACTTATCGGTCTATAATTGCCAGGGTCTCCTCTGGAGCCTTTTTTAAATATTGGTGTTATATTGGCCGTCTTCCAGTCATTGGGTACCAAAGCGGATTTAAAGGATAGGTTACAAACCACTGTTGTTAACTCCGCAATTTCACATTTGAGTTCTTTCAGAACTCTTGGGTGAATACCGTCTGGTCCTGGAGACTTGTTACTATTCAGCTTATCAATTAACTCCAAAACCTCCTCTAATGTCACTTCAATCTGGCAGAGTTCCTCAGATTTGTCACCTAAAAAGGCTGGCTCTGATTTAGGAACCTCTGTAACATCCTCAGCCATGAAGACTGAAGCAAAGAAATCATTTAATCGTTCCACAATGGCACCGTCTTCCTTGATCGCTCCTTTTATATCTTTATCGTCCAAGGGCCCCACTGCTTTTTTTAGCGGGCTTCCTGCTTCTAATGTATTTAAAAAACATTTTACTATCGTTTTTTTGAATTTTTGGCTAGCTGTTCCTCAAAATCTTTTTTGGCTTTTCTTACTACATTATGACACTTAATTTGGGAGTGTTTGTGTTCCTTTCTATTTTCCTCATTAGGATTTGACTTCCACTTTTTAAAAGCTGCCCTTTTCTCTCTCACTGCCTTTTTAACATGGCTGTTAAGCCATGGTGGTTCTTTGTTAGGTCTCTTACTGTGTTTTTTTATTTGGGGTATACATTTAAGTTGGGCCTCTAGTATGGTGTCTTTAAACAGTTTCCATGCAGCTTCCAGGGATTTTAGTTTAGTTACTCTACCTTTTAGTTTCTGTTTAACTAGCTTCCTCATTTTAGTGTAATTCCCCTTTTTGAAAGTAAATGCCAGAGTGTTTGACCGCTGCGGTGTTCTTCCCAACACAGGAATATTAAAAGTTATTATATTGTGGTCACTATTTCCAAGCGGTCCAGTAACAGTTACCTCTTGGACCAGATCCTGCGTTCCAATCAGGACTAGATCGAGAATTGACTCTTGCCTTGTGGGTTCCTGTACTAGCTGCTCCAAGAAGCAGTCATTTAAGGCATCAAGAAATTTAATCTCTGAATCCCGTCCTGAGGTGACATGTACCCAATCAATATGGGGATAATTGAAATCTCCTATTATTACTGTGTTTTTTATTGTGATAGCCTCTTTAATCTCCCTTAACATTTCAGCATCACTATCACTGTCCTGGTTAGGTGGTCAGTAATATATTCCTAATACCATATTCATATTAGAGGAATGAATTGTTATCCATAATGATTCTATGGAACATTTTGTTTCCTTTAGGATTTTTGTTTCATTTGATTCTATATTATCCTTCACATGTAGTACCACTCCGCCACCCGCACGACCTGTTCTGTCTTTCCGATATAATTTATATCCCGGTATGATAGTGTCCCACTGATTGTCCTCATTCCACCATGTTTCTGTGATGCCTATTATGTCAACTTCCTCCTTTGATATGAGGTACTCCAGTTCACCCATCTTATTAGACAGACTCCGAGCATTTGTGTAAAAGCACTTTAAAAAACTACCACTATTTATATGTCTGCCTTTCACAGACGTGTTGGATTTTTTTATATGAGATTGTTTCACATCTGATCTTGCCCATATATTATTTCCCACGTTCCCTATCTGACTAACTTCTAGGGAATCCCTATCTATGGAGCCTCGTGTAATAGAAGTCTCTGTCCAATCCATGTGCTCCCCTGCACCAATCAGCTTTCCCCCACCTCTTAGTTTAAAAACTGCTCTACGACCTTTTTAATGTTTAATGCCAGCAGTCTGGATCCACCTTGATTTAGGTGGAGCCCATCATTCCTGTATAGGTTCCCCCTACCCCAAAAGTGTCCCCAGTTCCTAATAAATCTAAACCCCTCTTCCCTACACCATCGTCTCATCCATGCATTGAGACTCTGAAGTTCTGCCTGTCTATCTGGCCCTGAGCGTGGAACTGGAAGCATTTCACAGAATGCCACCATAGATGTTCTGGATTTCAGTCTCTTTCCTAGTAACCTAAATTTGGCCACCAGAACATCTCTTCTACCCTTCCCTATGTCATTGGTACCGACATGTACCACGACCACCGGCTCCTCCCCAGCACTGCCCATAAGCCTGTCTAGATGCCTCGAGAGATCCACAACCTTCGCACCAGGCAGGCAAGTCACCATACGGTTCTCCCAATCATAACAGTCAGTACCAGTCAATTTAAAATAAAAGACATTTTTTTTCTGATTTGTCAACCTTGTTTACTATTTTTGGTTGTCTGTGACTTACATATGCTGTGTCTACACGTGCACGCTACTTCGAAGTAGCGGCACTAACTTCGAAATAGCGCCCATCACGGCTACACGTGTTGGGCGCTATTTCGAAGTTAACTTCGACGTTAGGCGGCGAGACGTCGAAGTCGCTAACCTCGTGAGGGGATCGGAATAGCGCCCTACTTCGACGTTAAACGTCGAAGTAGGGACCGTGTAGACGATCCGCGTCCTGCAACGTCGAAATTGCCGGGTCCTCCATGGCGGCCATCAGCTGAGGGGTTGAGAGACGCTCTCTCTCCAGCCCCTGCGGGGCTGTATGGTCACCGTGGGCAGCAGCCCTTAGCCCAGGGCTTCTGGCTGCTGCTGCGGCAGCTGGGGATCCATGCTGCAGGCACAGGGTCTGCAACCAGTTGTCGGCTCTGTGTATCTTGTGTTGTTTAGTGCAACTGTGTCTGGGAGGGGCCCTTTAAGGGAGTGGCTTGCTGTTGAGTCCGCCCTGTGACCCTGTCTGCAGCTGTGCCTGGCACCCTTATTTCGATGTGTGCTACTTTGGCGTGTAGACGTTCCCTCGCAGCGCCTATTTCGATGTGGTGCTGCGCAACGTCGAAGTTGAACATTGACGTTGCCAGCCCTGGAGGACGTGTAGACGTTATTGTTGCTACATCGAAATAAGCTATTTCGATGTTGGCTTCACGTGTAGACGTAGCCATAGTGAGTCTGTTCTGGTATGGCTATGATCTGAAGAAGTGGGTCTGTCCCACGAAAGCTCATCACCTAATAACTTATTTTGTTAGTCTTTAAAGTGCTACTGGACTGTTGTTTAGTTTTGATAGTATATAGACTAGCACTGCAATCTGTCTGTAACTATTCATTTGTAACGTTCGATTGGTCTTGACATCAGCCAACTCCTCTCTCATGTTTAGAGAAGGTTGGTTCATTGAAGCTTAGCTGATGCTGTAAAGGGATTGTGAATCCAATCATAACAGTCAGTACCAGTCAATTTAAAATAAAAGACAGGTTTTTTTCATGAAACATGATTAAATGTTTCTCATCCAGATTTAAGAGTCTAACTTTGTTGTGCATTTTGACTTCACTTGAACATCTCCACTGATCTGCGATTAACTTCTTCATGCCATAACTCTTGTTTTGTTTGAAAGCAATTTAATTTGTCTGTGTATGTTAGAATGTTTTCATTAGGACCTTCCTGCATCTTGCAGTTTAATTCATTGAGAGGTTCAAAATCATCAGCCTTATGTGAGTTTGGCTAGCCAGAGATATCTTGGAACAATTTTATAAAATTTGATTCATTTTGATTCATTAGGAATTGCTGAACTTCGTTTCTGAGTCTGAATAATCTAGATAAAACTTTTCTCCTGGAAAGCCAATGTATATCTGTGCGAAAAAGTAGAGAATGATTTTTGGTTCCCATTTCTTTACGAAGAATGTCAAACAGACAAGAATTGAAAGCTTTTTATTTGATCATGTAAACAATTTTCTTGCGCTTGCTCAAAACTGATGTGAGTTCATCTGCCGAAGTCTTGGCCATAAATGCTTCACCATGAACAAAATAATGAGTGTCTTGGACTGATTCATTTTGTTTTTGGATGTTTGAAATAAAACCTTTGATTTTTTCAGTCTTTGCAAGTGGCTCCATCAGTGCAAGAACTTTTCCATTTGATTCTTTATTTTTCATGAATTCATCCATAACTCAAAAAAATTCATCCCCAGTTGTTCACCCAGGTAGTTCTCTTAAAAAAAAAGTTTTATGCAGCCTTACTCAACAAAATACACAACACTTATTAGTTGGGCTTTGTTTTTGATGTCTGTTGATTCATTAATATGTTGAGAAAAAAATTCAGCAACTTTTAATTGTCCAACATGCATCATTAATATAACTTCAGGAATTTCATAAATGCATCTTTTGACAGTATCATCTGAAAGTGGTACTTTGCTCACCTCCTTTGCTGATTCAGATTCTATCAGATCCTATCACATGTGTAGTCTGGATGTTTCAAGGTAAGGTAGTGAATTCATTTGCTGGGCACCATTGCTTAATTCAAAAGTTTCTCTCTACAAATGAGATGCTCTGGTTTCTTAAACATAGCATCACCCCACCACAAAAAACTAAAGGCTAGGTACTCTTTCTTGTACTGCCTATTTGCTGTTGTTGCTTTTTTAGCTACAAGGTTATTAAGTTTATCATTATGTGGCATATTCCAATGTTGTCCATGTGAAAACTTATCCATGTTTTAAAATTAGCTTCTGTAAATACTACTGCTACAAGAAAAATAGACCTGTGCAAAACCATCAAATATTTTCAAACAACTGGTGACATGGTAAATGCATATGGAACAAGGCACTACTGGGTGGCAAACTCTATGGTGTGGAGAGCCAAGTACCAACCTCTCTATGAACAAGGGCTGCTAGACTCGCACATGGGGAGGGAAAGGCAGTTCTATCCTGCTCCTGCATGACTAGCATGCTGCTCCCCGGTTGGACGCGTGCCATCAGCCACAGACAGAGTGCTGCTCAGTTCCAAGACCAGAAGGCAGTGATGCATCAGGGTGGAACACAATGAGGCTCTGTGGATGCTGCTCTGGTGGGGGTGTCTCACTGCTCTGTGCAGACTGCAGCCCCCCCTGCCTGGCCTCTCATACCCCTGTGAAGAGGGAGACAGGGCAATACAAACAAAGGGGTGCTAACATGTGCTGTCCTTGCTGATGCCTGCATATCTCCCCAGCTGACTCCACACCCTTCCCACTGCTGGCCTGGCTGTAGCCTATGTGGCTGGCATCAAAATGTGATGGAACACTAAGTGCTGCTTTGCCACACACCAGTGTGCTGTGGCATGCCGGTTATGAAGCACTGAACTAAAGATGCAGTTTAGGAGTTTTTCTGGGACCTCTTCTACTGGGTTCTTCAAAACTTAGTTTGATTCTAATCTTGTCACTTTAAAATTTTCTTTAACAGTTTTATTTTTTCACAGTTTCACAATGCCAGGCTGTTTAATTCCCCCTGAATTCTGCAGTGTTAATTTGTACATAAATGTTGCACTTGTTCCGTAAATTGCCTATTTCTTTTTTCAAGTGACACATTTTCGCTGTTTTTGGCATCATTTGTTTATGATGTCATCAACTTATTTCTTATGATTTTTATGCTTATTTTTGAACTTGCTTGCCTTTCTTACAAAGCTGTACTCAACTAAATATAGTCCATAAAGGACATCTGATTTTTGCTTTACATTTATGGAGATAAGCGACAGACAACTATTTTCTCCCTGACCTCTCAGGACCTTTTCTCCATTTAGTTTGTTTCTTTCTTTAAAATGTTGTTTTGCTCATTATTCTTTTCACATTCATTCTGCAGTGTGGAACATTTTTGTAAGGATTTAGCCACCAAAATTAGCCCTTGTGAAACTGTTGCTTTGATTTGGTCGTGCTTTTCCTGGGGCGTGAGAAACTACATATTATGTTTATGTCTGCCAGTGAGTCAGACTTTTTGAAAATTTCAGAGGCATTTAATAGGCCTTTACTTAGCTTCAAACCCTTCTGCCAGCCCAAAACCTCACATCTGTACCACTTTTGCAAGTTCCCTTTTATATGGTCCTTTAATGTACTTCTCCAACATTATATTAACTTTCTGTTTAACCCCTTAACACTTTCAGGACCATTTCACTTAATGCCAGGTTGTAACCCTTACAACACAAGCAATGACTCTGTGGATGCTCCAGAGGGGGAATTGACCAGGAGACAGGAGGGGGACTGAGCCCCCCAAGGAAGCTGGCACTTGTGCCTGACCCTCTTCAATGTATACATTCCTATTCCTGTTCCAGTCCAATTTTGTTGGGTTTCCCTGACACCTTTTCCGTTTGTCTTCCCAAGAACTCAGTTCAGTTCCAACCTCATCCCTAAGGCTTTTTTATTTGCCATACAGTAAAGCTAAACTGAACTTTTTAGGCTATGTCTAGGTGACATGTAATGTACCGGTACTGAATGCCTAGTTAACACAAGCATAAACAGTGTAAGTGGTGAAGCACAAACTACGTATAAGTGCCTTTCATGCCTGAACCTTTGGCTATATAACCTATACAGATCTTCACCTGTTCAGGTTGTGCACCTAACATTCACACTGTTATTTTTAGCATTGCACTGTCTCCTTTCTGCCAGAAATTTTCCTCTCAGGTGCTCATGCAGGAGCTACACACCACAGTGAGAAGTGCGAACATACCCTACCTTGGACTCGTATGTATCTGTGTATCATAGATCTGTACTCTACGCACCATGGTTAAGTGTAGACATAGTCCAAGAGCAATCTGAGGAATGCCTTAACTTATGCCTACTGAGGACGGTTTTTAAAAACTGTTACACCACTAAGAGATAAGGTATAGTATTTTGGGAGCTCCCATCTCCTGGCCAGGGCCCTGAAACATCATATTGATATAAACAAAATCACAGCCTAAAAACTTATGTCTTCTGTGGTCTTGAGGAGACGGAATACAAGTGGAGAGAGGGCACAAGGAATCTTTAGCCCTACATAACAGCTGGGAATAATGTGAACCCTTGCTGTCCTCTGAGTATGACTTTGTTAGACCAATGTTGCAGCTGGGATTAGCCTTCATAGACCAGACAGGGTGGAGAACTGCAGTTAGCATCTGAGGGACTGGAATTACACTTTTACCCCTTTCCCTGCCACTCTGGCCATAAGTGGGGTGTGAAGTGGGGAAATTCTCACAATTGTTTTTCTAATTTGCATGCTCAGGAAAGATGATAAAGATTGAATGGACATCTAGGCATCTGATGAAGAGGGTTTTTGCCCACAAAAGCTTATGCTCCAAAATATCTGTTAGTCTATAAAGTGCCACAGGACTTCTTTTTGTTCTCAAAGATACAGGCTAACACGGCTACCTCTGTGATATCTAGGCAACAGACATTTCTTCCAGTCTGGATTTATTCAGTTTGGAAATACAGTGTGGGGAATCTTGTACTACTGCTACCTCAGTTGTTTCTATTTTAAAACATAGGACTTCAGTTTTCAGGGCTGTCATACTGGCTTCTTCCATCAGCACTAACATATAATTTAGTTTTTGAGTTCCAGAGCACACTATAGAATCACAGTTTTAAAATGTCAGTAATGACAGTCCTGTGTATTAGCTTCTTGAGCATACATGCAAAATGAATACACTCAGGGATGACATAAACATTCCTGTGAGCATATTGTGACATTCAAAACATATGTCAAGTCATGGAGGGCATACAAAGGAGAATGTGACCATCTGGTTATTGTGTCAACACATGACATGCCATTTATAAAAGCAAAGAATAACATACAATAAAAGACATTAGCATCTTATTGGTGGCATGCCAGATTTTTCCTAATGATGGCTGTCAATATGCCAGTGGTGAATGGCAGACAGCTTTGCAAATACACCACCATTTGGTTCAAAAGCATTTCTGAATGTTAAACTGTGTATATCACCACGAGAAAGGAAGTTTTTTTTTGCAAATGGACAGAGAGGGCTTTTGGCATTTTAGAGGACAAGGAAGGTGGCTTATGATTTTTCTTTTTCTTTTTGGCGCCCATTGGGCAAAGGAGAGGTTTAATAATTTCTTCCCTCTCTTCCCTTGCCCCTAGTGGACAGAGTTAAAAATTACTAAGAACTTTGTGGTGTGGCTTGAACTCCTACTTCTTTGCTTGATCAGCCTTTGTCAGTAACTATCTGTATATCTGTTCCCAGTTCAATATCCACTATTTCAATAATTGCAGATACAATAACCAAACATTTCTTCTAAAACAGTGTCTACTACATGGCATGATTAACATTTAATTAAATACTAGAATTATGATTTTCTTTAACATTTTAAATGCAACTTCAAATCATTTAATGAATCTGGAGAAGGGTAGGTGTCATTAATGGTTTGCTTGTCAACAAGTCCAGTCAGTTTATAAAGCAGCTAAAGGCTGATTTCTCTCTGCTAAAGAGAGAGAGATCAGCCTGACACATTTCTTACCATCAGTGTTCTTTTTGTCTTGTCCATAGCTTTGTGGTCTAGAGCAGTGTCCTCAATGAGGGGTGTGTGTTCTTAACTGGGGAACACTGAGGTCTTCCAGGGGATATATGAACTCATCTAGATATTCGCCTAGTTTTACAACAAGCTACATAAAAAAAAACCACTAGTAAAGTCAGCTGAAGCTATAACTTCATTTAGACAATTACTTGTTTCTACTGTGTTATGTGCCTTATGCTGAAATCTAAGTACAATATTTCTATTCAAATTCATTTATTTGATAATAAGATAGTAGAAAGTCAGGAAGTTTTCAATAGTAGTCTTCTAAGATTTTTTTTTTTGTATTTTTTGTAAGTAAGCAGTTTTTAAGTGAAATGTAACTTGGTGGCATGCAAAACAAATTTGACTCCTGAAAAGGGTAGAGTAATCTGAAAAGGATAAATGGCACTTGTTTCAATACCTCAGATTATCTTTGGACCAGGTTTCTCAACTGGTAGCACACATATTCTTAGGGCTACACAAGAGAAGTAGGGAGATATTTATAATTTCTTTTTTTGAAAAGGAAGTCCTTTATAAAAAAAGGTTGAGAAATACTGTTCTACACCATTTATAAATGGTCTTAAAATATTTAAAATACTCCTAAAAAACCTGTATTTAAGGGCCCTCTGAAATATTTGTCCTAGACTCTGACTCCAGTTCTCTTATCAATGCAAGGTTAGAAAAATAGCTAACAAACCATCTCATCAATGAATATTTTATATAGTCACTTATTCTGCACCTTTAATCAGTCAGACACTTAAAATAGCTAGTCAAATACTTTTAACTAAATTAAATTAGTGTGTGCTGGTGAACCTTGAACATGGAGAGTACGTTCTGAGTGATAAATCTTATAGGCTTCATCTAAACTAGAGGGTTTTTTCGAAAAAGCCAAGCCTGTTTCGAAAAGAGACCCCATGGAGCATCCACACAGAAAATGCATTCTTTAGATATTAAATTAGAAGAAAGTGGCACTTTTTCCAGCATCCCTTGTCCTCTCCCGGATAAGGAAGAGCTCCCTTTTTTGAACCATATTTTTGAAAAAAAAAAAAATCTGTAGATGCACTGGGGCCCTTTTTTGAAAGGGCTGTCATCCATGGCACTAGCCAGCTGGAGCTGGGACATTTCCTAGCCAGTGCAATCACAGCACTCTTCTCCCTGCCTCCAGCCACTTTCAAAGGCACAGGGAGCCCAAGAAACCTCATGGCAGTAAGATGAGTTCGTGCAGCAGCAAGCAGATGAGCCGCTCACCACTTGCCCTCACACCCACATCTCGCAGCCACATTCAAACCATGGCTGACAGCAAGCAGCCCTGGAACCCTCAGATGCCCTCCAGGGAGCCAGACAGTGGTCCCAGGAGTGAACCCACTCCATCAAATGCAGGGCCCCATCCTGCAAACATGATGCTGTGGTGCATTAACAGGACTGTTGAGAGCAAGACATGGCAAGTCATTCTTCCACTGTACTCAGTGCTCATTAGACTTCAGTTAAAGTATTGTGTCCAGCTACCACATTTCAAGAAAAATGTGGAGAAATTGGAGACGATCCAGAAAAGAGCAAAAATAATGATTAAAGGTCCAGAGAACATGAGCTCTGAGGGAAGACTGAAAGAACTGGGCTTGTTTGGTTTAGAAAAGAGAAGACTTAGAAGAAACATGATTGCAGGCTTCAGGTACTCTAAAGAGGGCTACAAGGAGAGGAAGAAAAATTGTTCTTCTTGGCCTCTGAGGATAGGACAAGGAGCAGTGTTTAAGCTGCAGTAAGGGAGGTGCAGATTAGACATTAGGAAAAAACTTCATAACTGTCAGGGTGGTTAAACACTGGAATGAGTTACCTACGGAGGTGGTGGAATCTCCATCGCTGGCGATATTTAAAAGTAGATTAGATAGACACCTATTGCAGATGGTCTAGATGGTGTTTGGTCCTGCTGAGAGGGCAGGGAACTGGACTCGATGATCTCTTGAGGTCCCTTCCAGTTCTAGTGTTCTATGATTCTAAGACTGTATGAGCTGTGGAACCTTCTGGGTCTGTGGCAGTATGAGGCAGTGCTCCATGAGACAAAGGGCAAGAGGCGGAAAGTTCCCAGCTATGCGCAGCTTGCTACAGGCTTGGCAGCATGTGGCCACCCTACCTGGACAAAGAAGAAGGTCTGCTCCAAAGTGAAGGAACTGCAGTAGGGTTACATAAGGGCCAGGGACATGGGCAGGAGGTTGAGGCAGAGCTTGCCTACATTACAAGAGCTCCACAACCTCCTTAGGGGATGAGGACAGCTCACCCCCACGCACACCTCTGCACATGGTGGTGGAGGATCCCCCTGCATCACTGGTGCCAGGACCCAAGGTGGAAGAGGAGCAGTTGAGCCCATCCAGGCAGACCAGCCTGCGGGAGCTGGAGCTGCTCTCGGACAATGGGACCCTTATAACTGCCACGACGATATCCTCCAGCCAGGTCATGTTAAGCAGGGAGTGCTTGAATGTGTGTGGGGCCCCCCCCCCCCGTAAGTACCCCTCAAGTTGCATGCGCTGGGGAACGGAAACAGGGTGTCACACAACCCTGCCACAGATGGAAGTGGACCAGCCACACAGCTGCTGGCCCCAAGCCAGACACACTCTGGAAGTCCCTGGCTCCCAGCTCATGGACATGGTTGCAGATGACAGTCAGAACCATCTTCCATGGATAGTTCCATGAGCCAAGTGCACAAAGAGGGAGTTGAGGGGAAAGCCCGGATTCTGACCAGCTCATGCCTTACCCATGCAGGGATCCCTCAGTGCCTGGGATCCCCCAGGGCTGCTGGGCCATCAGATATGGGTGCAGAGGGCTGATGCCCACAGAGGGTGGGAGGCATAGCCATCAGGACTGTGGTGCAGGACTGGCCTAACTTCTTTCTCTTCCCTTCCAGCCTTACAGCTGCACCATCTGAGGGTCAGGAAAGCTTCACCACACCACCAGGGTTGGACAGTCCCATCCAGTTCCTATAGCCAGGAAGTCCAGGAGCAGCAGAGGAGAGGACTGGGTCACCACCACCACCAGTGCCTGGGTGGGCCCATGCCTAGAGGGCACATCGGGACACACAGGATGAGGCCTCAGCTGACACAGCTGCCCTCAAACACCAGAATTCGCTGTCAGAGTGGCAGCTGTGAGTGGAGAAGAATGAGTCACATGTGGATGTCCTGTCATCGGAGGAGCTCCAGAAATGTCTACCTCCTCTCATGGAAGTTCTGGAGCCACTGCATATAGTCCCACTCACCCATCATCAGCCGGTCTCACCAACCTGAGCTGGTAGCATAGCTCCAAACCTGCCTGATCACCCGAGGGGGTCTGCGGCTGGGGCCCTTGGGGATTGGGCACCCCAACCCAGTGGCAAAGCTGTCCTACTGGAGAAGATGGAGGGTGGTAGTAATCACCATGGACAGCAGCCCATCCATGCTGTGGATCTGGTGCCTGCCGGGGAGCTGCTGTGGGTCCATAGCTATGAGCTAACAGCTTCTGGTCATTGTACTGTCTCTGCTGTTCAGGCAAGGGGAGTTTGGGAGGGGCCTCTTAAGGGCATGCCTGGCCGGAGCTCCTGGAAGTGCTTGACAGCAATATGACTGTCTGCAGTGTTTCCTGCTCAGTGCTTTCGAAAGAACGGCCAGGGATGTGTGGCCTCTCTCTATCAAAAGAGCAGATCAATTGTGCAATCATTTTTTTTTTGTGGGGTCACAATCTTTCAATGGAAGATTTTTTTCAGAAAAGATCTGCCAGGAGAACTTCTTTCACAGGTCTCTGTAGTGTAGGCATAGTCATAGAGATCTGATCTGAACAAGACCAAAGCATATATTTACTATGTAATTAAACAAATGTAATCAGGTTAGGAGATTACTTTTGTTTTCCATTTACTTTCCTTCTGCAACTCCGATGCTTTAGTTTTTCATTAATTCTCAATTTTCTATGCTCATACAAATAAGAGATGGAAGACCTTAATGAGTCCATCTTGTCCAATTACTTGTTGATGTGGGAGTGTTCCTTAAAATATATAGTGTATAGTATATATATAGTCTGCTCCTATCTTAAATAAATTAACAGTGACGTATCATTCACACCACTGTTCTTTGCTCAGTTTTTTCCTATTAATCCTCAATATACTTCAGTGACCCACCAAAAACCGAAAGAGCTCTTTCCTCAAGCAGAAGGAAAAGCAGCAGCAAAAGGGATATTAACCACAGCAGCTTGCAGAAGCTTACGGGCATGCTGTCAAAGGCACAGACAGAAATTCTTTCTGATGCAACTGTCAGTAATGTAATGAATGACATTCTCGATAACTTCCTTCAAATGTCTGGAAACGAGCTTTCACTCTTTCTGATAAATACCAGGCAATACAATTAACTGTAATTTAGTTTGCATGGCACTTGTAAGACACACCATGTGGAGTGAAAGCTACATGTGGTGAGGTTCTTTTGAAAACAGATTCTTAAAACCCCCAGTTGTCAACCTGATTCTGGTATCTGAAATATTGTATGTTCTATGTTTAGCAGATACCACAAATAACATTAAACTTTCAGTTTTGGTGGCACCCACATATTGTGATGTAATTAATTTTTTTCTAAAAGTACAACCTACTACTGTTTTCCGATTTCTGTCTTCTAGGCTAGGGAGCTCTGTAGGGAAGCTCTTTGTCAGTGAGGTCTGGTCTTTGGGCCTAGTCCAAGACAGGAGTGTAAGTGCCACAAATAAGATGGGATGAGTTTTGGCTGTGGTAGAGAGCAACCAGCTTCATATCACTGTGTTTTTGCTTTGTGTTTGTCAGGATTCTGGACTCTCAGAAATAAAGTAGTGTTACATTTCACCCTCATAGAAAGTGTATATGTTTTATTTTTGTTTCTTTTTGTCTCACATCTCTGTATATGTCATGAACATAATATATATTACTAATTTTTATTACAAAAATGTGAGTCTTTTGTAGCTCTTTGAGCTAAGATGTGGGGAAAAAAATTGGAGCCACTTAAAGATGGTGACCCCAATGGAAGGTTGGTCCTAGGTTTTGTGGGGTGCATCCAGATACAGATGGCTCCCTTACCACCAATAACGAGGTCTGCACATCTTGTTTGAATGTGAATTTCCCTCTTCTATCTATTTAGGCTCTCTTACGCCTAAATCTGACATCGCCATCACTATTCAATGCAGCTACTGATTCAGTGATATAATTTCCGCAAATAGCTCTGTGATGTGCTGTGCACTGAGATGTGAGAGGAACTGTGCTTTGTCTGGAATGAAATGCTTTTGTATTAGTACTACATATATTCCTGGCTTGGGCTGGATTTTTTCTCTGCCACTGGCTATTGATGAGATGAGAAAAAAACAATTTGGGTGATGAATATAAGGGCAAAATGTCTGCTCTTGATAATACATATAAGCATACCATTAGTATTAGGGAGTTAGATGACACAGAAGGAGTGAAAGAAAACTCATTTCAGTTCATGCTAGTGGCACTGTCTCTCTCCTACAGGGACTGACTCCAAATTATTGGTAATGGACATAGTGAGTGAAATCCTGTTTAGCTTTTGCTTTGCTGCACTTATGGATATGTTTGTTGCACATTAAGGCTGTGGCTGTACTAGACTCTACCTTTTGAAAGTGGGGTGCTAATGAGCCACTTCAGCAGATGCTAGTGAGGCACTACGATGAATATGCACTGCCTCATTAACATAATGGCAGCCTTGCGGGTTTCAAAGTGCTGCTTTCGAAATGTATGCTGCTCGTGTAGACAGGGGCCTTTCAAAAGGATCCCCCCAAATTTTGAAAGCCCTTTCTTCCCAAAACCAAACTGGAAGGAGGGGCTTTCAGAGTCCAGGGGTCCTTTTGAAAGGCCCCTGTGTATATGAGTGGCACACATTTGGAAAGCGGCACTTTCGAAACACTTGCGGCCGCCATTATGCTAACGAGGCACAGCATATTCATGGCAGCACCTCATTAGCATCTGCCAAAGTGGCTCATTAGCATCCCCCTTTCAAAAGGCAGGGGCTAGTGTAGCCATGGTCACAGGGTGTGCTATTTTGGAATAACAGCTGCTATTCTGAAATAGCTTTACGAGCATTTACACAACCTAACTGCTATTTCAAAATAATTTTGAAACAGTGGATGCCTTATTTCAAATTTGGTAAACCTTATTCTATGAGAATAGCATCTATTTTGAAATAGGTATTTCTAAATAGGGACTGCGTAGACAGGAATAGAGCCTATTTTCAAATAAGCCATAGTACATTCAATGGTTCTATTCTGAAATAGTCTCTATTGTATCTGAACACTCTATTTCAAAATAGCTGAGTGCAACTTCAAAATGCATTTTGTGTATAGGTGTGCTATTTTGAAATAAGATATTCTGGAAAATCTCTTCCAGAATAGCTGATTCTGAAATAATGCTGCTGGACAGACATAGCCTAAGTTACTATGTTTTCTAATGGGAACTCATTATATCAAAAGAGGGCTGGAAGATTTTATGAATGTCTATCATGGCATACAATAGGTACTGATGACTTAATTTGGCACCCTTGCTCCCAACTTGCTTTTTTGCAATTTTTCAGCAAACTAGCTACCTTGCATTGAAAAATTGGGAAAATGTTAATTACTTTTCACGTGTTAATGAGAAAGCCATATTCACTTAAAATTGAGCTCATTCTAAGGTCTTTGAATTTTTCGATTGAAAAGGACTGTGTAGCTGCTAAGTATTACAGTTGTCAGTGCAGCACTATTTTTTGTGAGAATTCTATTAAAAAAGGACAAGATCGAATGTCACCTAGAAAAGTTTAACATGGAATGTCTTCTCACACCCAGTGATGCTGGAATTCTTTCTGAGAGTTGGAAATCTCCCAATAACTTTCTCATGCACTCATGCATTAGTTCAAGCAGTAATTAACAGTAATTAGTGCAGCAAAGGTATACAAGCCCTTTGAAGTCACTTGGGCTAAATATGTCAATAGTCATGCTTGTCAACATACTTATCATGTCATTCGCCCACCTTTCATTTGTACTATTTTTTAGAAAATAAATTCATTCAAAATGTCCCCGTATATTCAGAACATTTTTGCTCTCCCTATAGCCCTACACATACACAAAAGCTTTTTAGAGAGTTCTTGCCTCTGGTCTTTCTAAGGCACAGTTTGCCTAGATGCTATTGTCATAGACATTTTAGAGCTGATTAGATAGATTTGTGTCGGTAGCTTCTTGGACAATAGATTAAAAACTGTCCTTCCTGCTCTTTTTCACTTCTCAGTTATTCCTTACTTAAGAAGATAATATTCTTGAAATCTGTTTAGCTGATAGCCATTCCCCTCCGCTCTACATTTCATTGCTAAAATGAGATAAAGTTAACAATCTTTTTCTGTGTGAACTGAAATGGCTCATCCTTTGCTGCCCATTTACAATGAAATAATGTGAAATACCTATGCTTGATATTAGGGGAATTTAATGCTTTTACAGTTTTGTTCCGTCATTGGCTAACTTTAAGAGGGTTATGGTGTATTATTTTTCAGTGTACAGTTTAATGGGAAGAAAATGTATTCGTTTAACATTTCATTCTTTCTAACACTTCAATTTTTAGCCTGTGGTGCATGGCATAATCATTCAGCTGGTGGATATGGTCTTTTAAGAGCTTGTTTTCAAAAGATTCTAAGATTCTATGATAAATACAAAAAGACAGAAGATACTAATTTCAAGAGTAGTAGCTTGTTGTCTTAAGACTCTTTGCTCTTTTCTGGCAGTTCATGGACCTGGGTAGCTTACCATGACTCGGCTCAAAGGTTCATCCCATAAAGCAGACAAGGTTCAATCTTTCATAAAGAGGACAAGGCTACCCCTCTCCCCCCAACTCTGTATTGGTAGATTTCACTTTTTTGAAGCAACACAATCACTAGATGAACTGGAAACTTCGGTAAATAATGAACTGTACCTAATTATCAAATTAGCTTCCTGAAACAAAATGGGAAAAAATGCAGTATGTTAGAAAACACACCACACTCCACTGCAGCATAGGTAATGAGAAACTGACCAAAGTAACTGATTCCTTAGGGTAGATGGGAATTTTGCTGAAATTCACAGCATAGTTCTTGGAGAGGAAGGAAGAGATGGAAGAGAATTTCTGATGGTTGTGTTGTGCGCCTATCCTATCTAGGGCAGCTGCACTAGTGTCCCAATCTCTCTAAGGGTGCGTCTACACTAGGAACGAACTTCAAAGTTAACTTGAATTAAGCACTACATTGAAGTAGCCATCAGAGAGTCTACACACATTTGCCCTCACTTAGAAGTTAACTTCAAAGTAGAGAGCCCAATTTTGACGTCCTTACTCCATTCCTTCAAAGCTGTTTATTTCGAAGTAGTGTAGACATAGCCTAAAAGTAGTACAGCCATAGGGATGCCTCATGGACATGCTTACAGAGTAAGTCCTTCAGGAAGTGTAGAGAGGCCGCACTTCCTGTCTACTTTTTATGCAGTGCTTGGTTGTCCTGTGACAATCTTCTTGATGGGAGTAGAAACAAAGGATCCCAGTATGGAGCAGTTTTGGGTGCAGCCAGAAACTAGAAATGAATTTTGTTATCTCCTTTCTGTCCATGCTTTCTGTTCCTAACAAAGGGCTTAGCTGTAAACCAGTCTCTCTTTAACAGTAAGACACTACAGTGATGGCCCCCTTGCAAACAGTGACATAAGAGTGTATTGTGGATAGGCTCACAACACAAGCAGCAGAGATTTTCTTCCATGCTTCACCTCGTGAGGCTGCTATAATTAGGTCAGCCCCCCAGTGCCAAGTTATCCGAGTTGACGAGTTCATCTTTTGGAAACAACCAAAGCCTGAGAGGGTGAAAAGGTGGCTAAAAGCCATTTTAAAGCCATCCCATCCCTGAACAGTCAGTTCTGTGCTAGGCATTTGCACATTTACATTCTCAGCCTCACTACTTCATCGTTATTCTTTTACTGAACCATACTTTGTCCTTTCTCTTCCTAAAACTGTTAAAATGTGAGTTGACACTATCATACTTTATAAATGGTTTTATGTGGCTCTGGATATAACTATTTAGGTCTGACAACCTTCAATTGGAGATAAAATGCCCTGATTACAATTTAAATGTCAGTTATAAGGAGCCTGGTGGACGTAACCAACAGACACTTACATAATGTCTGACACAAGTGCTAACAGAAGAATTGAATACTATCACAAATCCAATCAGTGACCTTCCTCCATGGTATTACAAAGAAACCTGAAGTGCCTTCACCCTAGCAGCTAAAAGAAAATTAACACTCAATTACAGTAGACATCACAATTGTTGTCTGAGCTAGTGATTCATGTTGATTCTACCAGAGGGGGCATATAGTAAAAAAAACTGCTTCGAAATAGCATGTAGATGAAATGTAAATGACAGTATTATTACAACACAATAAAAACATCTGTATGATTCCATGCAGATTTCAAACTACATTACACAGGCCGAACCTCTGTAATCTGGCATTCTCTGGTCCTGAAATATCTGTGGTCCAGCATGATTTTAGTTAGACAGATGTCCACTTATCATGAGTATGTCCAAGTTTGCTGTGGTCCCATAAAGTTTGCTTACCACCACTAGTCCTGGATCTCAGTGTTCTGTGCTGCTATTTAGTTCTACTTTACCCCTGAATGTCTTCTAAGCACCCAGTTAAAAGTAGAAGTGTTAGTAATGCTGCTGGAAAATATTTACCTCCTATCATCTGGCAAATTCTCTGGTTTGTCACTGGTCAGGTCCTGAGGGTGCTGGATGACAGAGGTTCAACCTGTATTAATGAGGGGAAAAAAGGAGCTGAGGACATGGGAAAATTAAAATGAGAAAATGCAGTTGTTAGTTACATAAATTTGTAAAATAATGTTGGGAAACCAGATCTACAGTGAAGAAAACAAAAGAAAAAATATAGGATATGGATGCTGATTATTTTTGTACATGACTGTAAATGAAATCAAATGGCAACACCCACCTTTTCTATGGCTGACGGAACTGGGTGGGGGTAGACAGGGCCGATAGCACTCCTGCCTGTCGCTACACCAAAGTCTGCAGAGGACATGAGACACAGGGAACCCAGGCAGGTTTGGGGGAGTTCTGAACTCTGTTACTGTGTGCTTTGAATTCTGGGGCAGTGCTTTGCATTCTGAGATTCTAACATGAAAAATCCAAAAGTAACCGGCCTAAGGCACTGTGTGATAGGTACCCACAGTGCACCGCTCATGCTGTCAAACTTATATAGAACAGTGGGGACGTGGAACCTCAACACGGAAAAACAATGGGTCGAATTTCAAGAAGATTTGTGGACAATTAAATTTAACTTCATAAGAAAGAGGTTAAAATTGAATTTATTAAAAATTGGATTTATTTCATAATGTAGGCATAGCCTCCCAGCCCAATCAGGGGTCACAGCCATCAGGATAAAGCTCATATGGGCCCAGCTAAGCTTGCTGGGTTGTTTAGTGACCAGTCTAGGTTGCCCAATGGCAAAGCTAGGAGACAATTGCACTCCTGAGACTGTGCATTACATACAAAACAGAGAATGGGAAGAGGGCGTTTATTTGTAGTCATGATTTCCACTCTTTTTGTTTATTTTTTTTATCAATGTTTTCTTGTCAGTTGAAAAAAAGTATCCTACTTTCTGTTTAATAATTTTTTTCTAGTTGCTAAACACTGAGAATGGGAGGAGGTAATAAAGACATGGCACTTTCCATATCTCCTTATTCATTGCCAACTGTGAAAAAAGGTAGCAAAATCTCAAACTACGAGAGAAAGTTCCACCACCACCACCCCCGCCCCGCATCAACTTCCTTTGTTTCTAAGCTATTCCTTTGTTTCTAAGCTATTCAAGAGGAAAATGAGCTATTTTTGCAATGGGAAAATTTTGAAAGGGAATTTTCCCTTAATATACCTGCAGGCTCAAACGTATTCTGTTACCAGCTGGTCAAAACACAGACTAGAACCTACTTTGCCACAACAACCAGCATGGGGCTAGACTAACATCTTGCAGTCCATCCAAATAGGAGTTATGCAGGAACCATATTGAGGTAGCAAATCTCTACAGACTCTGCACCCAAACTACTCATTTCCCACCTACTTGGTCAGCATAGATTACAGAGGAGTACCTCTCAAATGCTTTGTTCTCCTTACTGTCCAGCTTAGATGCACTGGGGGGCATGAGTGAGCCCACGCAGCAATAAATGCTGATGACCTCTTTTTCAGAGGTACTGACTTTTCAAAGTTCTGATTGAAGACAATGCTAAATTTCATTCATTTCCTTACCAAATTTCAACTTTCTATCATAAGCAGTTGAGGTAGGACAAAATATTTCATATTATATATGTATATGCACATGCACTAAGAGTACAACAATTATGCACACAATATTAATACAGATTATAGACACTGTCATTCTCTTCTTCTATTAGAAGTATCTGAATCATTTCATCTAAGACTTTTCCAAAATATTGAACAGTTGCAACCTTAGAACAAGTGTCAGAGAGGTAGCTGTGTTAGTCTGTAGCTTTGAGAACAAGAAGTCTTGTGGCACCTTATAGACTAACAGATATTTTGGAGCATAAGCTTTTGTGGGCAAAGACCCACTTCATCAGATGCATGAGTTGGGGAGGGGGTCGTTTCAGAGGGGTATTTAAAGAGTGGGGTCCCAGTAAGAGGGAGGGCCAGAGATGACAAGATCTATTCAGCAAGGTGGAAATGGCCCAGTAGCAACAGCACTTATCAAAAGAGGAAAAAACAAGTCAGATCAGACAGGGCGATGTGAGCCTTTGTCAGAGTCTAATGGGGAGATATTAGCACCATCTCGGCTCTGCCCAACTTATGCATCTGATGAAGCGGGTCTTTACCCACGAAAGCTTATGCTCCAAAATATCTGTTAGTCTATAAGGTGCCACAAGACTTTTTGTTCTCAAACCTTAGAACAGTTCAACCTTCTAAAGCAAGGTTGTCAGGAAATGATACATGCCTGTACATGTGGGACTAAAGTGGACATTTATATACAATGTCAACTGTAGCAGTCACAGTCTTATTATTCAAAATCTAAACCAAGTATATATGTTTATGTTAAAGAAAGATAGCAGGACAAGATGTTACATTTTATATCATCTCTAATACTGGCAGGTATTTTAAAAAAGACTAAATACTCTTAGTGTAGGAGAAAGCTAAATTAAGTGCAAACAAGAGCAACCTTCTTACAGAAGTAAACTTTAGTCACTGCAAAGGTAGAAATTTAACTGTCATTCTGTTAAGGTAAAAAACAGTTATTTATGGCCACAGGTTTTGCAAGATGAAAACCTTTTGTTGTTGTTTTTTGGTATATCCTCTCTGCTTCAGAACATAAGCATAATTGTTTGCTGTTCTGGGACTGCAAATACAAGCGCATAATATGTGGCCAAATGAAAAAGACATGTTCATTTCTTCCTCTCATTGTAGCTCTATGTAAATGTTTCCCTGCATGTCTAGTGTAGACTAGAGATATGCAAAATGGGAGTCCCGCTGTTACATAGCGCCTGTACAGCTCTCCCAAGATAGATCCTCTATGTTCTATTCCTATTTAGACTGAGTCTTTAAAAAAGAATCCTGTGATATTAGCCTGAATAGAGGTCTCCTTTTTCATCTGATGTCCATGAAGGGGAAGACTGTCCAGTTTCAAGAACCCATAGTCTCCCGAGCAATCGGCTCCATTTCAAGTTTCTAACTCTAGAGTTAGTGGCCTTAACGCCACTTGAGTTAAATCTTCTTTGGCCAAAGCCCTTGAAACTGCCATCTTGCTGGAAGGTATCTTTTGTCCTGGAACATCCAAAATGCTGGTTTGCTCATCAGAGGAGTTTCCCTTTGAAACACCAAATCCATCCAGGAAAGGGTTAATGAGTGGTATTCCTACATGAAGCACCTAAGGCAAATAAAAGTGTGTGTGTGTGTGTGTGTGTCCCACAGCAAACAGACACATAAACATGTGGTTTATAGTACTGTGTTAAAAATGGTGCTCTGTAGGCCATTTTAATAGATTTGTGTGAGAGATTTTTTCCTGCTGGTCATGGAAAGGAGGAACCTAATTCTAATTTCATAGAAGTTAGGGAAAATGAAAGGAAAAAGCTTCCAGTTTCATTCTTTAGTACTTGTTCAACTTCAAGTAAGCTTTCTTAATGCTGTAACTTTATTCTTGGTCCCTGTGTCAGTCCCTAATTTCATAATACAAAGTATGGCTCCAGCTCTCTGGCATTTGGCCTTAGAGTTCTAAAGAAGGAAGTAGTTCCTTCAGTTTATGCTCTGTGTTACTGACTAGCCTCAGGTTTTAAGAAGACCTACTGCTTTTGCATCTGTTTCCCTGTAAATTAAAAATTATTTTTCTTGTCTATCACATACACCAGTCAGAAGGCTTCTAATTTTAAAACAGTCCGTGAATTACTAGAGGTCCCTGCTATTCTATTTGTATTCTGGCTCAGTGATACAGACTTCTTTTCATCTCAATGGCTGTTTCTGCCATTATCTATCTCTGTGTGCTCTATTGACCCCCTGGAACTACAACTGAAATGTAAGGTTACCAAGCCACTTTACTCCCATTGGATGCATCAGTACACTGAAGGTGTCAGTAGATAAGCTATACTAAAGATTAAGGGCAGGGGCACATTGACATATTTGTTTCAGTTGCTTTTCGTCCTAAATTTTACTGAACCCAATAGCTGATTCAATGCAAAAAACACTTCCTTAAAAAGCAAGTTACCAGCAGACTTGCCAGATCTCTCCTGGAATAAGTTTTATCTTTTTTTTTGTTAAATTGCTTCTTATATATGGTACTTGGAGTCACTGTGTAAAACAATCAGTATGGAGTGCCAGAAAACAGACAAAGAGGATGTTTATCTTATTCTAGGAGCAAGTAGATTAAATGAAGAATACATCAATTAATTAAAATCAGTGTCATATTGAAGAATGGAAATTTGCTTGTTTATTTAGTTTTTCGTTTATTTTATGCAAAAGCCAGAAAAATCCAAGTCTCATCAGCCTTAATGTTTCTTGCTTGTGTATGTTCAATACAGTTGGAAACAGGTTGTCAAATTGATCCGTGGACCACTGGTAAACCACAGAGCTTTTCCAAGTGACTTACAAACCTGCTTCCTTCACACAGGTGAAACATCCGTTTTCAAGCAGATGTTTCCTGCTAATGTTAGCCCAGATCAGGACTTTTCTGGTGAGGTTTTTGGCTAGCAAACTCAAAGTAACAAGTACCATTTACCACATTATTATTGTACCAAAGTGTATGGTCTTGCCACTGAAAACCAAGATCCTCCCGCAATTATGTGGTTAGACATCCCTCAAAGCACTTTGCAAAATATGAAAAGTTTTCTTGACCTTTGTGGATTATATTCCCTGAATCGCACAAGGTTTACTTAACCATAAGACCTAAAAGGCACAGTGTAAAATGATTTAAAATGCCTTCAGGACAAACCACTCACTACTAACCAATTAGCTTTATGTGATCTGCCAAGGCATTATATTCCTATTATTGAAGAGATGAAATTAAGACCTGACCTAGCTATCTGAAATGAAGAGGCCATTGAGTCTGACTGCCTTGGGGAATGAAGCATCCAACAGCTTTCAATACAGTGTCAGGAGAGAATAGAATCCTTGAATGTGTAATAGAATTGAAAGCAAGGTTTAAAAAGGGGTTGAGCAGCTCGTGGACAACCTGTTCACTCTTTTGAAGAGCTTGTGACCTGCCCAAACACAAATCCATTTTACCTCATGGACAAAAAGGAACTGGGACAGTATTTTTCTACTTTCCATAATGCTTTTCTGTAAATCAAATCAAAGGCTTTGGAGGAGTTGATGAAAACAGCAAACATGTTTAGTTCCCACTTTTGATTTTTTTGCCGTCTGATCTTAGGGTGGGACTAAGGTAATTGGAACTCTGGTCTGGCCTGCAGTTGCACTGTTTCTCTATTATTACACCTTCTAAAACCAGCTTTAATCTGTTCTAGTTACTTTCAGCTCAATTTGTAATCATTTTTGGTCCAATCCTTTGTAGTCCTTCTCACTACTTGTATCTTTGGCCTGACTGCATGTCCATACAATTTAACCTTTCTATCTACTGCTTTCTTACCTTATTTTCTTCATACCTTCTCTAGTTGTTGAGCCTATACTTTCAAAAAAAATCTTTTCCAATCTTTGTGATTTCCTCTCTTTTGGCACTGTTTTTACTCCTTCCTCTTTCCCATGGTCTTGATTTGTTTAAAATGGTCATGCTTTGTTGTTTGTACCACTGTTGCTTGTTTGCTTACACAATACAATAACTTTCTCTTCTGTGTTTTGTGGTATTTCCCTGAGTCTTTCCCATCTGGACTATGGTTAGGTATTATCACCATCACAAATTAATGGCCTAAAATGCCCTCAAAACATCACTTTGTGTTCCTTTCTCACAAAGCTATACTGTAGCTTATCAAAATCCAGTTTGGCTCCAGTTGTACCCGTCTTTTTCTTGGACTTTAACTTAATCTTGTTTTTCCCATTAGTAATTCATAATTACTGTTCACTTGTCACTTCTGTAAACTATGAAATCCAATAGTGACTATTTATGCTTTTTACTGATAACAATAGGATGAATTCTATGTAATTTTCTGCATTCCATTTTTTGCCCCCCAGAGTATATTCTTAATCTTTCTTCATGTTAACCATACCTATGAAAAGTGGTCAAACACTATTTATTTGCTTCCCTTGTCTATTACCAGCCTTTCCAGTCGTATCTTCCATTATCAGACTCATACTGGCCATTTCTACACAGGCCACGTTCTTTGAAAGTGGCATGCAAATACACAACCCGAAATATGCTACTGAGGAGTGGATGCAAATTCCCTGCACCTCATTAGAATAATGTCATGTGATTTGGAGTCTGGAAGACCGTTCTTCCAGACTCCAAAATGTTGTTTAGAAGCACGACTCCCGGGGGGCTTCCAGAAGGAAGTCTTTCTTCTGGAGGCCCCTTCTTCCCAAAAATTCTTCCCAAACACTGTGGCAGTCATATTGCCACAAGATGACAATGAATTTTTTGGGGTAGCTGATCTTTGAGAAGCTGGTCCGCAGGGAGCTACGACAGACTGAGTTGAATGCTTTGGTCAGGTCAATTCCATTATCAGAAGAAATTCTCCCACAATCCCAGTGTGGCTTCCAATCATTCCAAAGAAAAGCACACATGAACTTCACCACCTGGCAACTGCAAGAAAAGGGCCAGGTTGAGCTGCTGTACCAAACTGACAGAGGCATCAGAAAAGAAGGAAAGGAACAGATTTTTATCAACAGATATAGCACATTGTAGATGAGATTCCTAATCCTGATGGCCGTTTCTACACAGGCCACTTTCTTTGAAAGTGACATGCAAATACATGGCTGAAATACGCTCATGAGGGACAGATGCAAATTCCCCACACCTCATTAGCATAACATCAGGGCTACGTCTACACGTGAAGCCTACATCGAAGTAGCCTATTTCGATGTTGCGACATCAAAATAGGCTATTTCGATTAATAGCGTCTACACGTCCTCCAGGGCCGGCAACATCGATGTTCAACTTCGACGTTGCTCAGCCCAACATTGAAATAGGCGCAGCAAGGGAACGTCTACACGCCCAAGTAGCACACAACGAAATAGAGATGACAGGCACAGGTGCAGACAGGGTCACAGGGTGGACTAGTGCTTCCAGGGCAACAGCTAGCCGCTCCCTTAAAGGGCCCCTCCCAGACACACTCCGCCTGCACAGCACGCGGTCTGAGGAGCCATAGGCACACAGACCCCGGGCGCCGCAGTCATGGACCCCCAGCAGCAGCAGCAGCAGCAGCAGCTAGAGGTCCACCCAGCCCTCCTGGCAGGAGTAGGGCTTGCCCTGACCCATGCCATGTGGGAGGCAGCTGAGCACCTCCTTGCCCCAGGGGAGGAGATGCCCCCAGGGCAGCAGGGCTCAACCCCTACCCCTGCAGCACCCCGCCCCACCCCCCGCCTCACACGCCGGCGGCTGTGGAGCTACCCCACCAGCACCGACTGGTGGGAGCGGCTGGTGCTTGGGGAGTGGGACGATGACCACTGGCTCAGGAACTTCAGGATGAGCCGGCAGATATTCCTGGAGCTGTGCCAGTGGCTCACCCCCGCACTCAGGCACCAGGACACTGCCATGCGGCGTGCCCTCACGGTGCAGAAACGGGTCGGCATCGCTGTCTGGAAGCTGGCCACTCCGGACAGCTACCGATCCGTGGGACAGCAGTTTGGTGTCGGAAAGGCCACCGTCGGGGCTGTCTTCATGGAGGTAAGCGAACCCACGGGGGGAGGACAGGGCAGGGGGGCCAGGGCAGGGCAGGGGGGCCAGAGCAGGACAGGCCATGGCAGGGGGGCCAGGGCAGGGCAGGGGGGCCAGAGCAGGGCAGGCCACGGCAGGGGGGCCAGAGCAGGGGGGCCAGGGCAGGGCAAGGGGGCCAGAGCAGGGCAGGCCATGGTAGGGGGGCCAGAGCAGGGCAGGGGGGCCAGGGCAGGGCAGGGGGGCCAGAGCAGGGCAGGCCACGGCAGGGGGGCCAGGGCAGGGCAGGGCAGGGCCACGCACACCCTGCTCACCCCTCATTGGTGCCGTCCCATGTGCTTTCTCTGCAGGTTGTGCGTGCCATCAATGCCATGCTCCTGCACAGGCTCGTGAGGCTGGGGGACCCACATGCCACCATCGCCGCCTTTGCCACCCTGGGCTTCCCCAACTGCTTCGGGACTCTGGATGGGACTCACATCCCCATCCGCGCCCTGCATCACAGTGGCGGACGACACCTCAATCGCAAGGGCTACCATTCTGTTGTCCTCCAGGCCTTCGTGGACAGCCGGGGATGTTTCCAGGACATTTACGTGGGCTGGCCTGGCAGCACCCACGACGCCCGGGTTTTGGGGAACTCGGGCCTGTGCCGCCGGCTGGAGGTGGGGACCTACATCCCCCAGCAGGAGATCCCTGTGGGGGACACCACCATGCCCTTCTGCGTCATCGCAGATGCGGCCTACCCCCTCTGGCCGTGGCTCATGCACCCCTACACGGGCCATCTCTCCGCTAGCCAGGAGCGCTTCTACGAGCGCCTGAACCGTGCGCGCCAGGTGGTGGAGCGCTCATTTGGCCACCTGAAGGGACGCTGGAGATGTCTCCTGACCCGCCTGGATGCAGGCCCCAACAACATCCCCCAGATTGTGGGTGCCTGCTGCGCCCTGCACAATTTGGTAGAGAGCAAGGGGGAGACCTTTCTGCAGGGCTGGGCTGCGGAGGCCGCCAGGGCACGCGTCCAGCCACCTGCTGCCCCCAGTCGGCAGGTGGACCCCGAGGGGAACCGGGTCTGGGAGGCCCTGCGGGCCCACTTCGACGACCAGGCCGCGGGGTGATCTCTGCCCAGGCCCCCTACTGCCCGCCCCTTCCTCCCCCACACTCCTGCCCCAACGCCCACACCATGGAGCACCCCACCGCCCCCCCGCCTTGTCCTGGACAAATGACAGCACGCACTTGTGGCTGAACGTAAACTTTTTTTTGGTCTTTCTGAAACTGTTTTTTTGGGGATGTAAAAAGAAATATGTGAACCACAAACAGAAACCTAGGGACAAACGTCCAACCAAAGCAATATGTAGAACAATAAAACAATGCAAATAAACAACAGTGTGCAATAAATAATAAAAAGGAAACCAGGGAGGATAAAGGGGAGAACTATTTACATGGGGGGACGGGGCAAACGGGGGGGCCAAACAAACAGGGTGCAACTATATACAAAAGGGGGGGCCACGTCCCGGGCCCCTCGCCCCTATAGCCCGGAACTGGGCGTCGCTGGCCGGGAGCCCTGCCGCGCCTGCAGCCTGGTCCGCAGCTGGGTGGGAGCGGGCTGGACCAGAAGGTATCGGGGCCGGCGAGTGTCAGGTGGCTCCAGGGGTCCCTCGGCGCTCTGGCCCTCGCGGTTGGGTGACGGGGCGACGGCAGACAGGCCGGCGACGGGTGGAGCAGCTGGTGGTGGGGCTGCAGGAGCGGGCAGGGCGGGTGATCTTTCAGCCGGCGTGGCATGGGGGGCCAGGTAGTCCACAAGCCGGTTAAATGTCTGCATGTAGGCCCCCCATGCCTCCTGGCGCCAGGCCAGCGCCCGCTCCTGCAGGTGGAGGTGCTGCTCCGCGACCTCCAGCTGCCGACGGAGGATGGCCAGCAGCTGGGGGTCCGTCGCTGGCGGCAGTTGGTGGCGCGGGGTCTGCCGTCTAGCCCTCCGCGGGGCCAGTCGGTCCTCGGCCGAGGGGCTGGCCTGGAGCGAGGGTCCCGGAGGGCTCTCCGGGACCACTGATGCCTCGCCGGCGCTCTCTTCCGGTCCTTGTGAAGGTGCAGGTGCAGGACACAGGAGAGGAGGGGGGGAAGAAGAATGGAGACAGGCATTAGTTTGGGCCCTGAGCCGTGGCCTTTGTCCCCCCAGCCCTGTGCTGCAGGTTCCCCATCCCCGTCCCCAGGAGATGCTGCTGTGATGGATGGGGTTCAGGGGTCCCCCGGCCCTGCACCCCGTCCCCTGGTGGGAGCGACTCTCACTTCACCCCGCAGGTCTGACAGCAGGAGAGGTTTCTTAGGCCACAGATGCCCAGTTTCTGCCAGGAGTGACAGCACCAGCTGTCGGAAGAGACAGTCCTTCCAACCCGTCGTGGGGAGAAGACCCCAAGGAGGGCCCCTCAGGGATGCAGCTTTCCCCCTCCTCAGGCTGGCTGCCTACCAGCTCTCCCTTCCCCTAGCCTCTACCTGTGGCCCCCGCCCTCGCCCCCCAATTCCAAGCCAGCTCGGCTCCTCCCTCCTGTTGGTTCAGGGCAGAGGTGTCACCTGCCAGCTGTAGCGCCAGGATCCTCCTTTGCCCCTGGGAGCTATTCGGCTCTTGTGGCTCATATGTAGCCTGAGTCTCCCTTTTGCACTCCCCCCACTCCATCACATGCTGCTGCTGCGGGGTGTCCCACCCCCTCCTCCCGGGGGCCCCTCGAGGTTCCGCTCCCCCCTGGCCCGGGGATGGGGCATGGCACTGTCATGTGGGGGGGGGGGCAGGGGCTGATGGCTGCAGTGCTGTGAGGGCCATGGCCCTGGTGTCCTTGGGGCCATGGCCATGTGAGCATGTGGGGGGCCCAGGACACATATCTCTTACCCCCGCCCCTCAAGCCCAGGGGTGTCCACCAGAGAGGGGTACCTACCTGTGGGTCCTCTCCCACGGTCCGGAGATCCCCGGGGGTCGGAGGCCCTGCTGCTGCTCCGGGATGGCAGGAGGAGGATCTGCAGGCTGGATTCTGCAGAGGAGGAGCCCCCCTCCTCCTCCTCCTCCTCCTCCTCCTCCTCCTGCTGCAATGTCCCGGGGGTGGCCTCCGGGGGGGGGCCCCCAGGGTGCGGGACTTGCCTCCGGGGCGGACTCCGTCTGCAGGGCCTGCTGGGGCTCGTCAGCCGAGGTGTCAAGGGTGGCCAGAGGGGAGGAGGTGTGCCGGGAGCCCAGGATGTCCCTGAGCTCCCTGTAAAAGGGGCAAGTGACGGGGGCGGCCCCAGATCGGCTGGCCGCATCCTGGGCCCGGGCATAACCCTGCCGCAGCTCCTTGACCTTACACTTGACGTGGTCAGGAGTGCAGGCAGGGTGACCCTGGGCAGCCAGGCCATCGGCCAGCTGAGCGAACGCATCCGCGTTCCGTCTGTTGCTCCCCATTACCTGGAGCACCTCCTCCTCGCTCCAGAGCCCCAGCAGGTCCTGCAGCTCAGCCTCCGTCCAGGAGGGGCCCCGCTGCCGCTTCCCAGACTGGCTGCCCTGGCTCCCCTTGGGGGGGTCCCCTGGGGGCGCTGGGGGGGCTGCTGGCCAGCCATCGCCGTTCTGTGGGGCGGCTGAGGGTGCTGCAGGCTGCCCGCGTGTGCAGGCTGCAGCCTGCACGTTGCCTCAGCTTCCTGCAGAGGCAGGGAGGGGGAGGGGACCTTTAAGGGGCCGCTCCACGCAGCCACCAGTGAGCTGAGGGGCTGGAGAGAGCGTCTCTCAACCCCCCAGCTGATGGCCGCCATGGAGGACCCCCCAGTTTCGACGTTGCGGGACGCGGATCGTCTACACTGTCCCTACTTCGACGTTGAATGTCAAAGTAGGGCGCTATTCCTATCCCCTCATGGGGTTAGCGACTTCGACGTCTCGCCGCCTAACGTCGAAGTTAACTTCTAAATAGCGCCCGACGCGTGTAGCTGCGACGGGTGCTATTTCGAAGTTAGTGCCGCTGCTTCGAAGTAGCGTGCACGTGTAGACACAGCTCAGGTGATTTAGAGTCTGGAAGACCATTCTTCCGGGCTCCAAAATGCCGTGTAGAAGCACGGCCCCCGGGAGGTCTTCCATACACATACATAAAACATAGGTCTTATGTACACATAATTTGAGAGGTCCTGCTACAGTGTAGACAAGAAGAGGCAGCAAAGAAGAAAAGAGCATCAAAAACTGCCCCTCATTCCTCCAACAGCCAGCAACATCTGCCCCTTCTGTGATCAGATCTGTGGCTCCAGAATCATGCTGATCTACCATCAATGAACTCACAGATATGAGGGTGACATGAAGATGTGCTATTTCTTATTAACTGACTGCCAAGACAGCAGCTCACAATTATACATAGCTTATGTAGGCAGTAGTAAGTCTTGCTAAGGCAACCTGCATAGACACTGATTTACAGCCTTTCAATAAAGAAACTGTTATCTTTTAAACTGCTATAACATTTCCGTGCATCTCTCATCCCCTTCAGTATCTAAAGTAAAGGAAAATATAGTTTTCATCTATTGACTGTCCTGCACCCAGCCAATGTGTCTCCTGCTTATAACTTCCTCTGTGTTCTGCTACTAGCTGAGTCTGCCCGGGAGAAAGCAGATTTCTAACATGCTGTCTTGCAGTATGTGTAATATGTTCAGTCTTTATACAAATGCTGTGACCATTCAAATTTGCTAGACCTTGGTCAAAATCTTTTAAACCTATTTTTGATTATTACTGCTTCTGTAACTCAAAAGCTTCAGCTGCAATGGCTTCTATGAGCAATGCACCCTAACCAATGGGAATGATGTCATAGCATGCTAGGAACAGCTAATGGCAGTTGCTCCCTATTATATTTGCTTGCCAAAGCTAACCAGCTTGGACTGCTTAGATTTGAAACCACAGTTTTCCTTCTCTTAAACAGACTTACCTACAGAGGCTAAGGGAAATTTTTCTGATTTGTCCTCCTTGGTTACTGTTTTTGGTTTTCTGTGCCTTAAATATTGATTCTGTTCTGGTCTGGCTATGGTCTGAAGAAGTGGGTCTGTCCCATGAAAGCTCACCTAATAAACTATTTTTCTAGTCTTTAAAGTGCTACTTGACTGCTTTTTGTTTTGATAGTGTATAGACTAGCATGGCTTCCTCTTTGTTAATTCATAGTATCTTATTTCCTAATATCCAGGAACACTGCTGAGTTTACTCAAGAGGGACTTTCTCCAACATTTCTTAGGGAATATGCCTTTTATCTGAGCATGAGGAATCCAGAATTTGGATGGACAGAAGCTTGCTCATGATTGGTCTTAAATACCAATGAACCAGGATTCATTTATTATTTAACTTTTCAATTAAACTCAGTTAACTCACTTGACTGACTCAAAAATTAATTGTAATTTAAAAATTAATTGTGATTAGTCACAGTTTTAATAGCACTATTAAATAATAAAATGCACATTGACATTTACTATATATTTTAAACACTTTCTACATTTTCAAATATGTTGATTTCTCTTAAAACACAGAATAGAAAGCATAGGGTACTCACTTTTATAATATTTTACTACAAATATGTGTACTGTAAAGATGATAAATGAAATACTACTTTTCAATTCACCTCATACGAGTACTGTAGTGCAATCTGTTTATTGTGGAAGTGCAATTTACAAATATATTTTTGTTACAAAACTGCACTGAAAAAACAAAATAATGTAAAGGTTTAGCAACTACAGATTCATTCAGTTCTACTTCTTACTCAGACAATTGTTAAAACAAAGTTTATTTATATGTACAGAATATAATGCCAACAGTTTATTTGCATTATCACTTGAAAGTCAGCACAGGCTTTCCATGGCCTTTTTGTAGCCAGCATTTCATGGTATTTATGTTCTAGGTATGTTAAACATTCATATTTCTCTTCATGCTTCAGCCACTGTTCCAGAGGATGTGTTTCCATGCTGATGAGCCTCGTTAAAAATATTTTAATTAAATCCGTGACTCAGCTTCTTGATGGAAGAATTGTATTTCTCCTTTCATGTTTTATCCATATTCTGTCATATATTTGATGTCATGGCATCCTCGGATGATGACCCAACCCATTGTTTGTTTTAAGAACACTTCACTGTAGATTTGACTAAACACAAACAAGTACCAGTGTGAGATTTCTAATGACAGCTACAGAACTCCACAGAAGGTTTAAGAAACTGAAGTGCCCTCCAAAATCAGAAAAAGTGAGAGGTGAAACATGCTTTCAGAAGTTTTTAAGAGCAACACTCCAATGTGGATACTATACAAACTGAACCACCAAAAAAGAATATCAATCTTCTGCCGGTGGCATCTGACTCAGATGATGAAAATGAGCATGTATCTGTCTGCACCGCTTATGATCATTATCTAGCAGAACCTGTCATCAGCACGGAGGCACGTTCTCTGGAATGGAAACTGAAAGTTGAAGAGACACATGAATCTTCCGCACATGGCACATAATTATTTTGTTACGCTGGCTACAACAGAACCATGAAAATGCCTGCTTCCACTATCAGGTGACATTGTAACGTCTGAGTGGTTGGCTGAGCAAGAAATTTGAGTGAGCGCATTCATGGTAATATTTCTCATTATTTTATCCTTGAATCCAGTTAATCTTTGTACATAATTCTATAAGTTCAATTTTCACGTTAAAGAACTTGTACAATAGTACTCGCATGAGGCAAATTGAAAGATACTATTTCTTTTGTTTTTAAAGAACAATATTTGTAATAAAGATAAATATTAAGTGAGCACTGGTCTAATCTGAAAGCAAAATCAATTGCACACAGCCAGCATAAATGGTGAAAAGTAAAATAAATTCAAGGACATATAAACAAATGCACACAGCAAAAATGGTTGCCAGTAAGAGTAGTTATAATTAAATGTCTAAAGAAAAAAAAGTAGTGCAACCTATATGAGAACACTGAACTTGGTTAATTAAAGTTGGAGTTGTTAAGGCTTGGTTGTTTGCAGCTGGAGCGGACTCCAACTCCTCAGTGCACATGCCACTGTACTAATTATAATAACAGTGTCTCCTTAAGCACTTAAGACCTATCACAGGGCCAAACACCAAGGACCTTACTCAGCTGACTCCTGTGGGTGTTTGCTGAGGAAAATGAGAGTGAGTATCTGAGCATCTGGTCTGCAGTGTTTAAAATGCCTGACTACATTAATGATAATTTTTGACTGAATGTAGTTTGGACCTGGAGACTCGATCACATCTCCTGCAATCCTGGGCGTGGAGCCATTCATTTGGAAGTCTGTAATTTTAACCTGATTGAAATTCACTTGCCTGAATCCCATGTGTCTCTGTTCAAAAGCTTGCTGTGAAGCTGTCTGCTTCGTTATGTCCTCAAAAAGGAAGAAGAAAGGAAGCTGTGGGGTGTTCTGTTTCTGACCATACATCAGTTTTATGTAACTATAATTTAAAATTCCTTTGGGAATATCATTGAAAAGGGTAATAGTATGCTTAAAGGATGCCAAGTGAAAGAGAGTTTTAGAGTTGAAGTGAGTATAAATGCTATCATCTTTAGCCCAGAGTGATTGATTTCCATCAAGGTAATCTGATGGCGTGAAGAAGTGTAATGTCGTTTATCAGATATGTTTTTGCCTTCATTTCTATTTCTAGGCTGAGTAACATCACTGTAGCTGCATTTTTACTGGTGGTGGGAGAAATTCAAAAGATTCAGAACTTCTGTTCAGATGAGCATCAAGGAGTCTGGTTGCTTACCTAAAGCTTATAATGATTTTACAGAAGATTTGGAAAATCCCTCTGCTTCAATCTTTATAATCCCAACCTCCTTGATGCTTCCACTACCATCCATCCCTCTGCTCCCTCAGAAATGTGGCAGTCTTCCGGAAATTCATAGCCTTCCCTATTTCTGACCACCCCCACTATGTGAGATCCAGGAACCCGCTAGTCATCACTTCCTCTTGACAGAATATGATTATCTTCTCCAGGTACTCTTCATTTTGCAATTAATTTGTCAGTGCTTGTTAATTACAGTGGCCTCTTTTCTGGCTTTATGTTTAATTTCAGTTTTTTATGATGTCTGAAGTGTCTCCAATGGATTCCATTTGCCATCATGCTGGCCACGTGTTTATTTATTTTTCATGGAATTGTGAGGAAGGTTCTATCTCCTGTATTCTTTACTAACCTATATGCAGTAATTATCACAAACAGGTATTTTTACCTTCTCTTCCAATGTCCTAATTAATATGCTGAATGAAGCACCAGTCACTATGCTCTAAAGTCTCTATTAACGATTCTCTGTGATGAAAACTGGCTATTTATTCTGACCCTACCTGTTCTAGCTCTTACCTGGTTTTAAATACATGATCAGACTTAGGTTATCACAAATTTGAGATTGTTACGTTATCTGGGAAGAATATATATGGAGACACTACAAAATAGAGTCACTGAGGAATTAAAGCAAAACTGTTGTTTTATGTAAAACAGGTGAGAAGCAGAATGAGAATACTGAAAGCATTATACAAGACAAAAGAACAGAACAGTGACAGAAATTATTCCCACACACAGAACTCCCTGTGGATCCATTGGTTCATGGGCAGAATAAATATACAGATAATAAAATATGTCAATAACATTGTGGAAAATCAGGCTGTGCATGAGAAGAATGTTGTATTCATGTATGAAAAATGTACCTGTCAGATATGTTGTTATACATGCATTTGACATCAACCTTACATAAAAGCAGTTTTGGTTGATAGCACAGCTTGGAAACACAATGCAAAAGAATGCAACGTTCAATATCTCTTTAACCAACTGACCATGCAGCTACTCAGTTTGTTTATAACTTATTGATATTTGGTTTCTTTTTGGGTTTTAAGAAAATAGCTGCTTAATGCAGATATTAAAATAGTCTTTAAATAATTTCTGATGGCTAGATTCTGCCACCCTTATTTATGATATATACTAATCTTTTTCTTTATTGTCCCATTGTTTTGAATTTGACTACACATAGAGATTCCATTTTTGGTTGGATGAATTCCTGAAAGTTTCATTACGTGACAGAACTATTAATTGAAAATTAATCTTTAATTCCTTTAGACTCCAGGGTAATCCTGGAGGGTTGGCTACCCTAACTACAAAAACAGAAAGATTTTGTTCCATTAATTAAGCTAGTACCATCAGTCAAGGAGGAGGTATTTGAAGACATTCATTTAACAATAATGAATCATACTGCCATAGTTATGGTGACATAATTGTAACTACTTGTTTACTTATGCCTCACTAAGGATATCTAATGTGTCTGGAAATCAGATATTGGCATGTGCACATGGCCATTTAGGTGTCTAACTAGCCTAGCCATCAGACATTTAGGTGAGAATCAAGCCCCATATATTGAACTCATTCTTTGATTTGCTACAGTGGCTATCCTTTAAAAGGAAACAGTTTTTATTTTCAGTATCGTTTACCAGGCAAGCTTTTCAGTTTATTCAGGACAGTGAAAATAGTAAATTTGGTGTCAGCATCTAGTTCTCATGCATGAACACAATGGCTTTTGGATAATACAGAAAAATGCTACAAATGAAAAGGGAAACAAGAATACAGATTTATTTCTATTGAAATATTTTTTAAAAAAATTAAATGGATTTTTTACAATCTTTTTTTTCAGCACATCCAAAACTGATCATATATTGTTCATGATAGAGATTTTGCCATTTATCTTTTTTCAACAGATGTGGCCTCAATCCTTTTCCCATTGAAATAAGGGGAAATACTCAGACTGATTACCAAAGGATTTGGATCAAACTTTAAGCTCCAATTCCTGCCTAAAAATTCAGTTGGATTTCTTAGGTATAAACAGGTTTGAATGTGGCCATCATCATAAGATCAGTGACAGAGAAGAAATGTTGGGAGTGGAGCCTATAAGGTACACCAAGAATGGTAAGAACAAAGGTGTTTATATATTTATTCAGGATTTTTTTTCATATTCCTTATAAAAGGACCAATCTGCATTCATGGAATACATGAAGGATGCCAGAGGACTATGATTTGGAATGAAAATGGAAGCTTTCTTATTTTTGGTAGTTCATCTATTTAAGATGTACTTGTGTGATGACCTTTTTTCCATGGTTGCAATTACTCTGGGGAAAATGAGTCAGTCATTAATCATGATTATAGAATCCATGACACTATAGCTACGTCTACACGTGAATGCTACATCAAAATAGCTTATTTCAATGTAGCGACATCAAAATAAGCTATTTCGATTAATAATGTCTACACGTCCTCCAGGGCTGGTGCCGTCGACGTTGAACATCGACGTTGGGCAGCACTACATCAAAGTAGGCGCTGCAGGGGAGTGTCTACACACCAAAGTGGCCCACTTCGTAATAAGGGTGCCAGGAACAGCTGCAGACAGGGTCACAGGGCGGACTCAACAGCAAGCCACTCGCTTAAAGGGCCCCTCCCAGACACACTTGCACTAAACAGCACAATATTCACAGAGCCAACAACTGGTTGCAGACCCTGTGCATGCAGCATGGATCCCCAGCTGCAGCAGCAGCAGCCAGAAGCCCTGGGCGAAGGGCTGCTGCACACGGTGACCATAGAGCCCCACAGGGGCTGGAGAGAGCGTCTCTCAACCCCTCAGCTGATGGCTGCCATGGTGGACCCCACTATTTCGATGCTGCAGGACGTGGATCGGCTACATGTGCCCTACTTCGACATTCAATTTCGAAGTAGGGCGCTATTCCCATCTCCTCATGAGGATAGCGACTTCGACATCTCACCGCCTTATGTCGATTTCAACTTCAAAATAGCGCTCGCCACGTGTAGACGTGGCAGGAGCTATTTCGAAGTTGGCGTGGCTACTTCGAAGTACCCGGCACGTGTAGATGTGGCTTATGGGTATTTTCATTCTATGTCTCAATCTTTTATGTGAATTGTCTTTCAAAAGTATAATTTATAGTCAACAGAACTGGGTGATATTTCATTCACTCAGACATAGCTGTAAACTATAGAACAAAACCTTAAGCTCTCTCACAACATTTATATATGTGAATTGTATGTATCTAAGAGGAACAAAACTTCTAGCAACTATTTTGTTTATTATAGTTCTGAGCTATCTAGAAAAACTAGATGTGCACAAGTCCATGGGTCTGTATTTAATGCACCCCAGGGTACTGAGGGAATTGGCAGAGGTCATTGCTGAACCTTTGGCCATTATCCTTGAAGACTCTTGGAGATCGGGGGAGATACCGGATGACTGGAAGAAGGCAAACGTAGTGCCCATCTTTAAAAAAGGAAAGAAGGACAATCCAGGGAACTATAGGCCCGTCAGCCTTACCTCAAACCCTGGGAAAATAATAGAGGGAATCCTCAAGGAATCCATTTTGAAGCACTTGGAAGAGGGGAAAGTAATCAAAAGTAGCCAACATGGATTCACTAGGGGCAAGTCCTGCCTGACCAATCTGATTAGCTTCTATGACAAGGTGACAAGCTCTGTGGACATGAGGAAGTCAGTGGATGTGATATTCCTTGACTTCAGCAAGGCTTTTGAAATGGTCTCCCACAACATTATTGTCCATAAGTTAAGGAAATATGGATTGGATCCTTGGACTATAAGATGGATAGAAAGCTGGCTTGATGGTCAGTCCCAATGGGTAGTGGTCAATGGCTCAATATCTGGATGGCGGTCTGTTTCAAGCAGAGTGCCACAAGGCTCAGTTCTGGGGCTGGTGTTATTCAACATCTTTATTAATGACCTGGATGAGGGACTGGGTTGCACCCTCAGAAAGTTTGCAGATGACACAAAGCTAGGGGAGAGGTAGATATGTTGGAGGGTAGAGAGAGAATCCAGAAGGACCTGGATAAATTGGAGGACTGGGCCAAAAGAAATCTGATGCAGTTCAATAAGGAGAAGTGTAGAGTCCTGCACCTGGGGTGGAAGAATCCCAAACATTTTTACAAGCTGGGGACCGACTGGCTCAGCAGCAGTACAATGGAAAGGAACCTAGGGGTTATGGTGGATGAAAGGCTGGATATGAGTAAACCGTGTGCCCTTGTAGCCAAGAAAGCTAACGGCACACTGGGGTGCATTAGGAGGAGCATTTCGAGCAGATCTAGAGAAGTAGTTATTCCTCTTTATTCAGCACTGGTGAGGCCACCTCTGGAATAATATGTCCTGTTTTGGGTCCCCCAGTATAAAAAGGATGTGGATTTGCTACAGCAGGTTCAGTGAAGGGCAATAAAAATGATTAAGGGTCTGGAGCACAAGACCTATGAGGATAGGCTGAGGGATTTGGGCTTGTTTAGTTTACAGAAGAGAAGACTTAGAGGTGATTTAATAGCAGCCTTCAACTTCCTGAAGGGGAGCTCTAAAAAGGAGAGTGAGAAACTGTTCACAGTGGTGTCAGATGGCAGAACAAGGAGTAATGGTCAGAAGTTGGAGAGGGAAAGGTGTAGGTTAGATATTAGGAAAAACTTCTTCACCAGGCGGGTGGTGAAGCATTGGAATGCACTGCCTAGAGATGTGGTGGATTCTCCATTCCTTGAGGTTTTTAAGAGCCGGCTGGATAAGGTCCTGGCTGGGATGACTTAGTAGGGGTTGATCCTTCTTGAAGCAGGGGGCTGGACTAGATGACCTCCTGAGGTCCCTTCCAGCCCTGTGATTCTGTGACTTTTTTAAACAAACCTAAATGATGCATGAACAAGCAAATTCTAATTGGCTTGCCCACAGAAATAGTCCTTCTGGCCACGTTTATGCTAGCAAGCTCTTTCCAAAAATCATGCCCTTTTGTGAAAGAAAATGAGAAGCATCCACACACCAAATACACTATTTTGATCCAAAATCAAAAGAATGTGGCTCTTCTTCCAGAAGCCCTCTTCCCCTCCTGGATCAGGAAGAGTGTTTTCTTTCAAAAGCTTCTTTCAAAAAAAAAAAGCATGTGTAGATACTCCGTGGGCCCTTTTTGCGAAATAGCAGTCTTCATGGTACCGGATTTTTCAATCCCTGGCCCATTCTTTTGAAAGAGCAGGGGCTGTATGGACACTCTCTATCAAAAGAGCATATCCATATTTTGATCTGCTTTTCTGTGCAGCTGTTATACACATTCCACTTTCTTCGAAAGTGGCATGCTAATAAATGGCCCAAAATGTGCTAATGAGGTACAGATGCAAATTCTTATGCCTCATTAGCATAAGGTCACTTTGATTTGGACTCCAAAAGGCCGTGTTTCTAAACAGCATTTTGGAGTCCGGAAGAACGTCTTCTGGACTCCAGATCATGTGACCTTATGCTAATGAGTCATGGGGAATTTGCATCTGTGCTTCATTAGCATATTTCAGGCCATGTATTTGCATGCCACTTTCGAAGAAAGTGGCATGTGTAGAAACAGCCTGTGTGGCCATGATCTTTCAAAAGAAGGTCTTCTGGAAGAAATCTTCCAGAAGATCATCTTTCAAAAGATCCCTGCAGTATAGATGCAGGCTGTGAAACCAGTTCAAAGCAAACAGGAACTGACCCATAGAGCAAAGTATATATCGATCCAATACAGTTATTTAAAGTATTCTTAATATGAAACAATTAACCTAATGAGTGAGCAGGAAAAGAGGACACAGACTTGGAACTTGCAAATTTGCGGTCATTCACTCTGAAGTGCTGCTCACTCATTGTATCTGCCAGGGCAAGCACCCCAGATCACAGGCCAGGGACACCACAGCCGTGTCTACACGTGCACGCTACTTCGAAGTAGCGGCACTAACTTCAAAATAGCGCCCGTCACGGCTACACATGTCGGGCACTATTTCGAAGTTAACATCGACATTAGGCGGAGAGACGTTGAAGCCGCTAACCCCATGAGGGGATGGGAATAGCGCCCTACTTTGACATTCAACGTCGAAGTAGGGACCGTGTAGTCGTTGCGCGTCCCACAATGTCGAAATTGCGGGGTCCTCCATGGTGGCCATCAGCTGAGGGGTTGAGAGACGCTCTCTCCAGCCCCTCAGCTCAATGGTGGCCACGTGGAGCGGCCCCTTAAAGGTCCCCTTCCCCTCCCTTCCTGTGCAGGAAGCTGAGGGAACGTGCAGGCGGCAGCCCAGACACGCAGCCAGCCTGCACGTCCCTCAGCCACCCAGAACTGGGCCAGCACCTGCCATGGCTGCCCAGCAGCCCCCCCCAGTGCCCCCAGGGGACCCCCCTCAAGGGGAGCCAGAGCAGCCAGGACAGCCAGGCAGGCAGCCAGGATGGGAAGAGGCAGCGGGGCCCCTCCTGGACAGAGGTCAAGCTGCGGGACCTGCTGGGGCTCTGGAGCGAGGAGGAGGTGCTCCAGGTAATGGGGAGCAAGAGGCAGAATGCGGATGCGTTCGCTCGGCTAGCCGAGGGCCTGGCCGCCCGGGGTCACCCTGCCCGCACTCCTGACCACATCAGGAGTAAGGTTAAGGAGCTGCGGCAGGGTTATGCCCGGGCCCGGGATGTGGCCGGCCGATCTGGGGCCACCCTTGTCACTTGCCTCTTTTACAGGGAGCTCAGGGACATCCTGGGCCCCCGGCACACCTCCTCCCCTCCGGCCACCCTTGATACCTCGGCCGACGAGCCCCAGCAAGCCCTGCAGCTGGAGTCTACCCTGGAGGTAAGCCTCTCACCCCGGGCCCCCCCCCGGAGCCCACCCTCGGGCCATCGTGGCAGGAGGAGGAGGAGGAGGAAGAGGAGGAAGGGGGGCTCCTCCTCTGCAGAGTCTGGGCTGCAGATCCTCCTCTTGCCCTCCCGGAGCAGCAGCCGGGCATCCGCCTCCCAGGGATCTCCGGACCGTGGGAGTGGACCGACATGTATGTACCCCCCTCTGGTGTACCCCCCCGGGGTTGAGGGGCAGGGGTAATAGATATGTGCCCAGGGCCCCCCACATGCCCACATGGCCATGGCCCCCAGGACAGCAGGTCCGTGTCCCTCACAGGAGTGCATCAGCCCCTGCCCCCCCCAGCACGACAGTGCCATGCCCCATCCCCGGGGCAGGGGGGAGCGGAACCTTGAGCGTGCCCCGGGAGGAGGGGGTGGGACACCCCGCAGCAGCAGCAGCAGCAGCAGTATGTGATGGAGTGGGGGAAGTGCAAAAGGGAGACTCAAGCTAGATATGAGCAACAAGCTGAATAGCTCCCGGGGCAAAGGATGATCCTGGGGCTACAGCTGGCAGGTGACACCTCTGCCCTGAACAAAGAGGAGGGAGGAGCTGAGCTGGCTTGGAATCGGGGTGGGGGCCACAGGTAGAGGCTAGGGGAAGGGAGAGCTGGAAGGCAGCCAGCCTGAGGAGGGGGAAAGCTACACCCCAGAAGGGCACCCCTTGGGGTCTTCTCCCCACGACGGGTTGGAAGGACTGTCTCTTCCGACAGCTGGTGCTGTCACTCCTGGGAGAAACTGGGCATCTGTGGCCTAAGAAACCTCTCCTGTCAGACCCTGCTGAGTGAAGTGAGAGTCACTCCCGCCACGGGATGGGGTGCAGTGCAGGGGGACCTCTGAACCCCATCCATCACAGCAGCATCTCCCGGGGACGGGGATGGGGAACCTGCAGCACAGGGCTGGGGGAACAAGGGCCACGGCTCTGGGCCCACACTAATGCCTGTCTCCACTCTTCTTCCCCCCATCCTGTGTTCTGCAGCTGCACCATCAGAAGGACTGGAGAGCGCCGGCGAGGCTTCAGTGGTCCCGGAATCCCCTCCGGGGCCATCGCTCCAGGCCAGCCCCTCGGCGGAGGACCGACCGGCCCCACGGCGGGCAAGACAGCGGACCCCGCAACACCACACGGAGGCGACGGACGCCCAGCTGCTGGCCATCCATCACCGGCAGGTGGAGGTCGCAGAGCAGTGTGTGCGGGTGGAACAACGCCGCCTCCACCTGCAGGAGCGGGAGCTGGCCTGGCTCCAAGAGGCGTGGGGACCCTACATGGAGACATTCAACCGTTTTGTGGACTACCTGGCCCCCTGTGCCATGCCGGCCGCCGCAGTGCCCGCCCTGCCCGCTCCACCCGCCGTGCCACCCACTGCTCCGCTCGTCGCCGCGCCATCTGCCGTTGCCCGCCACCCGCCACCGAGGGCCGGACCGCCGAGGGACACCTGGGGCCAGCTGAGACTTGCCGGACGTATCTTCTGGTGCGCCTGGCCTCCAGCCAGCCCCAGACAGGGCTGCGGCCGAGGTGGGGCTCCCAGCCACCCACCCCCAGTGCCGGACTATAGGAGCGTGGGGCCCCTTGTATGTAGTTGGACTTATGTATTTGTGCCCCCTGTTTGCCCAGTCCCCCCCCCATGTAAATAGTTCTCCCCGTCCTTGCAATCCCTGGTTTTGTCTTTTTTGTTACATGTAAATATATGGAAACTTTTTTATTATTCACTCTTATGTTATGGTTTAGTTAGTAGGTCTTGTACATAGTTTTGTCATTATTAGTTCAAAAACCAGTTAAAAAAAGAAAACCAGTTTCATTTTACCAACGAGTGCGTGCTTTTATTTGTCCAGGAGAAGTAGGGGGTGTGTGCTTTTGGGACCTCCGTGGTGTGGGCGTAGGGGCAGGGAGTGTTGTGGAGGAAGGCGGGGGGGCGCAGTGGGGAGGCCTGGCAGAGTTCACCCCGCGGCCTCCTCGAAGTGGGCCCGCAGGGCCTCCCGGACCCGGGTCCCTTCGGGGTCCACCTGGCGACTGGGGGCAGCGGGTGGCTGCACGTCGCCCCTGCTGGCTTCCACATCCCAGTCCTGAAAAAAGGCCTCCCCCTTGCTCTCCACCAAATTGTGCAGGGTGCAGCAGGCACCCACAATCTGGGGGATGTTGTTGGGGCCCGCATCCAGGCGGGTCAGGAGACATCTCCAGCACCCTTTGAGGCGGCCAAATGAGCACTCCACCACCTGGCGCGCGTGGTTCAGGTGCTGGTTGAAGCGCTCCTGGCTGGCAGAGAGATGGCCAGTGTACGGGTGCATGAGTCAGGGCCAGAGGGGGTATGCCGCATCTGCGATGACGCAGAGGGGCATGGTGGTGTCCCCCAGAGGGATCTCCCACTGGGGGATGTAGGTCCCCGTCTCCAGCCAGCGGCACAGGCCCAAGTTCCGGAAAACCCGGGTGTCGTGGGTGCTGCCAGGCCAGCCCACATAAACGTCCTGGAAATGGTCCCGGCTGTCCACCAAGGCCTGGAGGACCACTGAGTGGTAGCCCTTGCGGTTGATGTACCATCCTCCACTGTGTTGCAGGGCACAGATGGGGATGTGAGTCCCATCCAGAGCCCCGAAGCAATTTGGGAAGCCCAGGGTGGCAAAGGCCGCGATGGTGGCATCTGGGTCCCCCAGCCTCACGAGCCTGTGGAGGAGCATGGCATTGATGGCATGCACGACCTGCAGGGAAAGCACATGGGAGAGCACCAATGAGGGGTGAGCAGGGTGTGCGTGGCCCTGCCCTTCCCTGCCAGGGCCCACCTGCCCTCCCCCCCACCCCGTGGGTCCTCTTACCTCCATAAGGACAGCCCCGACGGTGGCCTTGCCGATGCCAAACTGCTGGCCCACGGATCGGTAGCTGTCTTCATTCTCTCTCAAACTCTGTCCCTGTGTCTACATGTGTCCTTTCCATAACAAGTGCTAGTGGATGTTCTTGATGGAACAGGAGGTAGAAAAACAGAGTAGAAACAAACACGGCTAAAAAAAGACACGGCTAGGAAGGTTTCATGTATGAAACGGATAGGCTGGGTCTACATGTGCCCCTTCTTTTCAAAAGAGGCATGTTAATAAGCGGGTTCGAAAGATGCTAAAGAGGTGCTTCAATGAATATGCAGAACCTCATTAGCATCATGGTGGCTGCGGCGATTCGGAAGTGTGGCTTTTCGAATCACGTGCCACCCGTGGAGATGGGACCTTCCAAAAGGACCCCCCCCACAATTTTTGAAAGCCCTTCTTCTGATCACCAGATAGGAAGAAAGACTTTCGAAAACTGGGAGGGTGGTCCTTTCGGAAGGTCCCGTCTCCATGGGCAACACGCAATTCGAAAAGCTGCGCTTTTGAATCACCACTGCCAACATTATGTTAATGAGGTGCTGCATATTCATTGAAGTACCTCTTTAGCATCTTTCAAACCCGCTTATTAACATGCCTCTTTTGAAAGGAAGGGGCGCGTGTAGACCCAGACTATGTGTTTCATACATGAAACCTTCCTAGCCGTTTCTTTTTTTAGCTGTGTTTGTTTCTACTCTGTTTTTCTACCTCCTGTTGCATCAAGAACATACACTAGCACTTGTTATGGAAAGTAACAACCTTCTGTACCTTCAAATCCCTCCTGACAATTCATTACTTTTATGAAGTCCCCTGTCCCCCATTTCCATAAAGTTCAGTAATACATTTATTAATTTGAAACAAGATCTTGCAGCATTCCAAGCACCCTTTTGTACTATACTGACTGTTCAAAATACTATCTTGATTCCAAGCATAATTGCAAGACGTGCTCTGTATCTTTCAAAATTAGATCCTCCACAAAACTGTGGAGATATTAAGTGCCAGATCTGCAAATATTTACACACAATATTCTTCAGCACAGTTGCGTAACTGACCCTGCTTGGGCTAACCAGAGTGTTTGAACCTGGAATCTTCAGTGCCGTAAGCCCTAGCCTCTTCCCTTTAAGTCAAAGTACTAAATAACATACTAGTCAGCTGCAGAACCCTTAGTAATCTCCCTTGTGATTTAGACACTAGAGTGGGTGTAAAGACCCACCCTCTTCTAATTCAAGTTACAGTAACAAAGGGAGGTTATCAGACTTCAAAAGAAATACTGGGTCAGCTAACGGAGTAGACTAATGTAGAGTAGATTTGTTCATTTTATTATGATTATATGTGCCTTGGTTAAGGGACCATGGCTTCCTCAGTATATGTGTAGCCCCCAAACAAATAAATAAAAATGTCTCCCATAATTTTCATAACACACTCCATTGTGCAATATTGTCCATTAGTAATAAACCCAGCCCTCTAGAACCCTTTAATTGAGGCTGATAACCTCTCCAATTATCGTCTTTTCTCCCATCTCACATTCCTTGACATAATAATAGAGAAAAGAATAACCATCATGCTCCAACAGCATAGATTCACAGAAATGTAGGACTGGAAAACAAGCTTGGTAAGTAACCTAGCCCAGTTCTGTGCATCGTGGAATGACTATGTATTATCTAAATCATTCCTGAGATGTTTGTCTATTGTGTTCTTAATAAAACCTGCATTAATAGAAATGGCGGAGCCTTCCTAGATACATTTTTAGAGTTTATAAATACCCTGACAATCAGTAAGTATTCCCTAATATCTAACCTAAAGCTCCCTTCCTGAAATTTAAGCCTATTACTTTGCGGCTTTTCCTCAGTGGGTTTGGATGACAAGTTACCACTTCATCCACATGACAATATTTCATATATATGAAGACTTATGCTACATTTCACTTTTCTTTTCTTCAAATTAAAGAAACATTGTTGTTATAGGTCATGTTTTCTGGATCTTTAGTCATTTTTGTTATTGTCTTTTGGACTGTCTCAAATTTGTCCACATTTTGGCAGAAGTGTGATTGCCAGAACAGGACGCAATACCCCAGTTGAGTCACTACCAGTGCTGAATAGAGATGAAGCCCAACCTGATGAGGTGTTTTTTGTAATGGTATTTCATTGTTGACTATATTTTTTTTTCACTTTAGCTGCGTCTACACGTGCACGCTACTTCGAAGTAGCGGCACCAACTTCGAAATAGCACCCGTCGCGTCTACACGCGTCGGGCGCTATTTCGAAGTTAACTTCGACGTTAGGCGGCGAGACGTCGAAGTCGCTAACCTCATGAGGAGATAGGAATAGCGCCCTACTTCAACGTTCAACGTCGAAGTAGGGACCGTGTAGACGATCCGCGTCCCACAACGTCGAAATTGCTGGGTCCTCCATGGCGGCCATCAGCTGGGGGGTTGAGAGATGCTCTCTCTCCAGCCCCTGCGGGGCTCTATGGTCACCGTGGGCAGCAGCCCTTAGCCCAGGGCTTCTGGCTGCTTCTGCGGCAGCTGGGGATCTATGCTGCAGGCACAGGGTCTGCAACCAGTTGTCAGCTCTGTGTATCTTGTGTTGTTTAGTGCAACTGTGTCTGCGGGGGCCCTTTAAGGAAGCGGCTGGCTGTTGAGTCCGCCCTGTGACCCTGTCTGCAGCTGTGCCTGGCATCCCTATTTCGATGTGTGCTACTTTGACGTGTAGACGTTCCCTCGCTGCGCCTATTTCGATGTTGGGCTGAGCAACATCGAAGTTGAACATCGACGTTGCTGGCCCTGGAGGACGTGTAGACGTTATTCATCGAAATAGACTATTTCGATGTCTCAACATCAAAATAAGCTATTTCGATGTTGGCTGCACGTGTAGACGTAGCCTTTGTGTTGCACTATAACCTTCAGATTTTTTAATGGTAGTCCTTCCCAGGCAATCATTTACCGTTTTGTGTTTGGGCAATTGAGTTTGTTCCCCAAAATACAGCACTTCTCACTTGTCCTTATTGAATTGTATACTATATACTTCAGACCATTTCTCCAGCTTGTCAAGATTATTTTGAATTCTACTCCTATCCTCCAAAGCACTTGCAAGCCCTCTTGACTGGATATCATACGCAAACTCTTTTAGGTATTCTTTCTGCCATTATCTAAATCATTTAAGAAGATGTTGAATAGCACAGGACCAAGGACAGACACCTGCAAGACACTACATGCTTTACCTTTCTACCTTGATTATGAAAGGCGACATTTACACTAGAAACATCTGTCTTCAGAAGTTACAGTCCGAAGAGACGTTATGACAAAACCTCTGTCAACAGATTGCATCTACACATAAAATCAGATCAGTCTTTCGACTCACTTGGTTGATAAAAGCGCTCCCCATAGCATCTACACGCCTTTTTTTTGACAGTTTCTGTTGTTGACAAAATGCATTTTGTGTGTAGATGATCCACGAGTTTTGTTGACAAAATCCAGTTTTGTCTCCAAAACTATCTAGTGTAGACTTGTCCAACCATTGATAACTACTCTCTAAGGCTGTGTCTACACTGTGAGATAAATTTAAATTGCAGTCAGTTAGCTCTATTTTATCACATGACTGTTTTTGCTGTAAAAACAATGAGGCCAATTTTGGGTGCACTAATCAGAAGATTACAAAATCGCTGTTACCTGATGGGTATACCATCAAGCTCCAATTCAGAAATTCAATTAAAGGCAAGTGTGGAAGCGCCACATCTTAAAAGTGAATTTAGTAGCCTCTAGAGGTGTCCCTGGTATAACCCATAATGCCCCCCTCAGTGTTCTGCTCTGACCGCTGTTCTCCAGTAACAGGAAGAGCATAAATTTCCAAGCGGGAGCAGCAAGCCTTCAGCTGTGGGCTCATGTTAGTATGACAGTCTGAGAAATGGCTTCCTTCTTTCTATGCTATTAGTAATGTGAGTGCATCTACCCATTCAAATAGCACCTTCATGGAGTTCGTAGCTCTGTCTGTACACTTGATATTTTATTCTGCACTGCCTGGCACCAGCCATTTACCCACCATATCATGTGTCAAGAAGGCTGTGCTAGGGGTCGTGCATGCATACCACACTGAAAAACTTGCAGTGGTTTACATTTGTTTGCAAACCCCCATCCCTCCCTAACAGGTGCCGCACAATCAGGGTCTTTCCTGTGCTCAGCCACATCACATGGGTAGCTACCAACACAACCCAATAAAAAGATATTCCTACCATTTGGTGTGCACCAGGCTTCCAGTGGCACATTTTGGACTCCAAGAATGGGAAAGATATTCTGGCCTTTGCTGCTGCTGTGGGGAAGTCTGCCCTGGTGATTGAGATACTGGGGGCTTTTCTGCTGCCAGGGGAAGGACCACCTCAACTGGCTCCCCAATTACTGGCACACACCCCCTTTTTGCCCATTTCAGTCCTCATTGCCTCTGTGGAAAAGTTTACCCCAGTGGCTAAAGGGTTTGCTGCTACCACTGGGGAAAAGGTCTCCCCTGTCTGCTAAGGGGCTTGCTGCCTCAGAGGAAGGATGACTTCAACTGGTCCTGCACAGAACCATCCCCCTCACCCCCTTGGCCCTTACCAGGCCTTGCTGCTGCTGAGGAAAATGTTTCCCACAGGGGCTAAAGGGCTTTCTGCTGCCAGGGAAGGAACACCTCAACTGGTCCTCCACTGAGCCACACCCTACTTGGCCCATACTGGGGCTTGCTGCCACAGGGAAAAGTCTCCCCTGGCAGATAAAGGTCTTGCTGCCACCGGGTTTACCCCAGTGGCTAAAGGGCTTGCTACTGCCACCAGGAAAAAGGTCTCTCCCCAGTGGCTAAGGGACTTGCTGCTGACAGGAAAGGACTACGTCAACTGCCCCCCCACCCCCACCTCCTTCGCCCTTACTGGGGCTTGCTGACACCCAGGAGAAACCAAACATTCTTTTTTTCCTGCACTTTTCTATCCTCTTTCTTCTTACTTTAAAAAAACAGTCTAGGACCCTGCATTATTTTCAGGAATCCAGTGCATGCAATGATTGGAGGTGGTGTACTCAGTGGATGGACAGTTGAGAACACAGTCATTTCATGGAAACATTATAGTACACTGGAAAGCCAAAGACTCTCCCCAACACCAATATAGTGAATGGGGAAACCAAAAATTATTTTTTCCTTTACCTTCCTATCCTCTTCCTTCTCACTTAAAAAACAAAACAAAACAAACAAACAAACTCTGGGCCCCTGCATTCATTTCAGGGATCACATGCACACAATGATGGGAAGTGGGACAAGTGGATGGCCAGTTGAGAATACAATCTCTTCACCCATGTTGGCAATGTAATGTAGAGGGGAGCCAAAAATACTTTCTTCTAATTTTGATGGTCTCTGCATTATTTCCAGGGATGGGGAGAAGAATGAGGAAAATGCAATGTGGGAAGATGACGTGAAAACCAGCAAGCATACCAGGAATGCTAAGGGGATGAAGAAACTGTGGAATAGCTTTCCACAATGCACTACTGCAACAGTCAATCTTAGAAAATTTGTGTGTGGCAGCATTGACTCAACTTTGTAAAGAGCATGTGGAAGTGAGGATGGTCAAAATCAAACTTATAAATTCCAGAATTAGAAAATCCATATAAATAAGTTTGATTTTATTTCTTTCTGTAGATGCAGCCTAAGGCTACGTCTACACTACAGAGATCTTTCAAAAGAAGTCCTTCCGGAAGATCTCTTCTGAAATAACTTCTTTCAAAAGAATGCATCCACACACAAAAGAGAGGATGAAAAGAGTGATCTGCTATTTTGAAAGAGAGCATCCACACAGCCCCAACTCTTTCAAAAGAATGAGCCAGGAATTGAAAAATCAGGCCCCACGTGGACTGCTCTTTTGAAAAAAAGGCCAGAGGAGTGTCTACACACATTTTCTTTTGAAAGAAGCATTCAGAATGGGGTGCTCTTACTGAAAAGGGAAAGAAAAAGGAATTTCAAAGAAGTGATGCATTTTTTCGCTTTGGAAGGAACACTTTTTGTGTGTGGATGCTCTGTGGGATCTTTGGAGAGAGACACCTTGGCTGTGCCCATACTAGCCCCTCCTTTCAGAGGGGCTATGGTAATGTGGCACTTTGGACTATGCTAATAAGGCGCTACCATGAATATGCTGTGCCTCATTAGCATAATGGGGGTTGCACACTCTTCAAAACTGCTGGTTTCAAGATGCATACTGTCCATGTAGCCGGGGGGCCTTTTGAAACAGACTCCTGATTTCAAAAGCCCCTTCTTCCCATTTGGTCATTTTGAATGTCCCCTGTCTACAGGGGCAGTATGCATTTCAAAACTGGCACTTTTGAAGCGCTCATGGTCGCCATTATGCTAATTAAGTGCTGCATATTCCTGGAAGTGTCTTATTTGTATATTCCAAAGTGCCAAATTACCATAACCCTTCTGAAAGGAGGGGTTAGTGTGGCCACAGTCCTTCTGTTGAAAAACTTTTCAAAAGAACTCGCTAGTGTATATTCAGCCTAAGGGTAGGTCTACACAGCACACTTATTTTAAAATAGCCATTATTTCAAAATAACTAACCTAGCATCTAAACAATGCAACAGTTATTTTGAAATAAATTTGAAATCATGGCCATCTTATTTCAAAATTGGTAAACCTCATTTCAGGGAAAGAAACAGGAATAGTGCCTATTTTGAAATAGCTATAGTGCTACAGGTGCTTTTAAGAGACAGAATAACACCTATTTTAAAATAGGCCATAGTGGCTACATCTACACTGGTGCAAAACTTTGAAATGGCCATAAAAATGGCCAAACTGAAGATCACTGATAGGAATAAGGGTATTTCAAAGTTGGCGGTGTTCTTTCGAAAAGGACGCCCATCTCAACAAGCCGCATGGGAGCAAAACACAGCAATTTCAAAGAGCCATGGGTGGTGGCATGCTAATGAGATGCTGAATATGCATTTTGGTGCCTCATTAGTAATCTTCGATTTAGCCACTTGCATGGCCATTTTGAAGTTTCATGCCAGTGTAGACATGGCCAGTGTGTCCAATGGCTCTGTTTTGAAATAGGTTCTATGTATTTAGATTATGGATCTCAAAATGGCTGAGCATTATTTTGAAATGCATTTTTTTGTGTAACAGCATGATTTCAAAATAAATTATTTTGGAACAACTCTTCTGGAATAGCTTATTTTAGAATAAGGCTTCTGTATAGATGTGCTTTTGAAAGATCCCGTAGAGCGTCTATGCACAAAAAGTGTTCTTTTGGAAGTAAATTGAAAGAACATGGCACTCCTTTCAAAAGTACTCTTCCACTCCCATTTCACAAAAAGCACCCCTTTTGAAAGCTTCTTTTGAAAGAAAACATGTGTACGTGCTCCACAGAGACCCCCTTTCGAACGGGCAAACCTCATAGCACCTGATTTTTTTTTATCTTTGGCCTGTTCTTTCAAAAGACCTGGGGGGGGCTGGGTGGATGCTGTCTTTCAAAAGAGCAGATCACTCTTTTAGTCCGCATTTGTGTGTGTGGATGCACTCTTCTGAAAGAGGTTCTTTAAGAAGAGATCTCCCAGAAGGGCTTCCTTCGAAAGATCTGTATAGTGTAGACATAGCCGTGCTGTAAGTATGGTTGTAATCATTTGCGTACTCATAAAAGGTTTGTAAGCTATATTTCCCTAGTTTTTTTATAAGAAGTCAAATGACACAATGTAAAAAAAAGTCTTACAAAGGCAAGATATATCACATCTACTGCTCCCACGCTTCCCCTCCCCACAATCCACAAGTCTTGTTACCCTCTCAGAGAAGGATATTAGGTTGCTTTGGATTTATTTTTCTTGATACATTCATGTTGAGTGTCACATTAGCTAATTCTTTTCTTGCAAATTGATTGATTGATTATTTGCTCCATATCATTCCAGGTCCTCAAATTAATCTACAATTTCCCAGGTTATTCTTATTCTCCTTTTTTATAGGTGGAAAATATATTTGCCCTTTTCCTTTGCTGTGGGGTCTCTCCTGTCCTTCACAAGTTCTAATAGGTAATTACTAATGGCTATGAGATCTTTTCAGCCATTTCCTAAGTATTCTATGATACATTTAATTAGGCCAAGTTGACTGGAAGACATCTAAGTTTTCTAATTAATTCATAATGTGTTCTTTCTCAATTCTAGATACAGATCTAATCCCACTTATACTCATTCTCACTATGTTAATTGTTCAATCACTCTTAACTTTTTTGGTGAAAACAGAAATAAGAAAGGGCATCTAATATTTTGGTCATTGCTGAATTTTGTGTTATTGTCTTTCCCTCCTCACTTAGTAAGTGGGCTGCCTTGTCCCAGGTCTTCTTATTGGTTTCCATGGCTGTTTCTACACAGGCAGGATCTTCCTGAAGAACGGTGCCTTCTTCTGGAAGACCTCAGGAGTGTTTACACATGCAAGGCGCTCTTCCAGATTTCTTCTGGAAGAAGGTGCCCCCTCTTCCAGATTCTGTAGTCCGCTTCTTTTCATGAAGAAGGGGCCTCCAGAAGTAGGACTTGCTTCTGGAAGACCCCCCAGGGGGCCACGCTTCTACACGCCGTTTTGGAGTCTGGAAGTGCATCTTCTGGACCTCAAATCATGTGACTTTATGCTAATGAGGCACCTGGAATTTACATATGCACCTCATTAGCCTATTTCGGGCTGTTTATTAGCATGTGACTTTCGGAGAAAGTGGTATGTGCAGAAACAGCCACTGTGAAAACTGAAATACCTGTGTTATTGTTATTCCTATTCTTTAAGAGTTGTACAGATTTAAATTATAAATTCACAGGGTAACACTGACTTTTTAATAATAATCACAACAGAGGATGTCTGTGTTTTCCTGAGTGAGAGAGAGAGAGTAAACATGAAGTTTTGAATTTCAGAAACAAATTAATTCTATCTATCTATCTGTCTGTCTGTCTGTCTGTCTGATGGGTTACTGTAGCAAACTACGTTTTTAATTACCAGAGCTGTCAACAATCAAATCAAAAGGGGTTAAATAACCATATTTTTTCTAGTATGGCAAGAGTCCTCCAGTTTAAATGATATGCTGAAAATGACTTAACCTTCAGGATTTTTTCACCACTATTTTAGGGAATCTAACTAGAAAAAATAAATTCACACTATTGTAAAAGTGCACTGGATGTACATAATGTAATAATTTTGCTATATGGTTGATCCAATATAAAAATCCTGTAATCAACAAATGCTCCTAGCTAAGAAAGTCATTCTTCAGAAGGACATGATTGCATAATAGTATACTACATGGTAAGGACTTTTATAATTTTATGCTTGAATAAATATAATTTAGATAATAACACTTTATTTTAATAATACACTGATTAATACTGAATTACAATGAAACCCCTATGTAAGTGCATATGACATTTCCATTAATAGCAACTGAATTTGTTATTATTACAGTTATTATAATGAACAGCAAATCAAATTAGCAGTGATAGAACACTTAATTTATATTGCTTGCTGTCCCACTATATATATATATATATTAGATCTCAAAAATCCACATTGATTTATGATACCTATAGTTCAAAAATATAAAAAATGAAATGGTCATATGATCATCATGTATTTTAACATTTAATATTTAAGGGGTCACTTACTCAAAATTGTACGAATATGTTTTCAGCTTAGGATCTTGTTAATATGCAGTCTTATGTGACATTCTAGTAAAGTGGTGTTAAAATCTATGCTTATGATAAGTAAATTAGTTTAGAAATATGAAACGCTACCCGGATCTTTTGCTGAAACCTCACTCTAAGGTTATGTCTACAGTGGGTTTTTTGTGAAAAAAGAGGAGCTGGTACAGCTCCTCATCTTCTCCCAACCCCTCAGCCCCCACTCCAGGTTCCCCAACTGGGCCTGCAGTATGGGTGGCGGGGGATCTAGCTCTCAGCCCCAATGCTACTGCAGGGCTGGTGGGGATTCTAGGAGCTCCCGTTGCTGGGGCACAGAGCCCTGATTGGAGCAACAGCCATGGGAACCCTGTTGAGGACTGTTTACCAGCACATACTACCACACAAAAATCCCTGTGTCTATGCTAGAAATCCCTGTGTCTATGCTATGACTTACAAGTCAATCTACATAATACTTACTATCCTCCATAGATCAATGGTGAACCTTCTCACCAGCAACATTTACACTGACTCAAGAGGGGCAGTGTGGGGAGCTGAGCTGCCAGAAGAGCCGTGAGAGCCTATCAGCTAGTGAGTCCCTGCCATGGGTCTGCCTGGGCCTTTATAACTAGTGATCTGCTGTCAACATGTGAAGAAGGGTCTTCCCCTCAAATGTTCACCCATAGGTGCTGTAATTAGAAATGCAAGTGGTGCTTCAGCACTCTCTGGCTTACTCATATTATAGAACTATAATACACTAAACTCTCTCTCTCTCTCTCTCACACACACACACACACACACGGTAATACTGAAATTGAAAATGGGGCCTTAATTTTAGTTTCCAAGGTGTTTTAGGTTGAATGTTGATAGTTGTCCTGGAAAACTTTCTTTTAGACCCAGAAGGAAATGTAGAAAAGTCTGATAAATCCGCACATTCAAATTTCTAAGAATGTTCTATACTCCACTATTATTTGTAGTTCCGAGTTGAGGACTCCCAAAATGGAAGGCTCATATATTTGTGAGACTGAAAATTCACACATTGAATTTTTTCGGCAGTAATGAATTCACATTTAAATAAACAGTTCAGAGGTACCTGAATTTCATATACTGGCATGTATCTGCAATTGAACGTACACTTATTAAATAGCCAAAAGCCAAATTCTGTTGTTTTTTACATTATTGTAAATCCAAAACTCTTCTGTTAACTTAAAAGGAACTATGCTGATTGGACTTACGTCAGTGTCGTAAAGAACATAATTGTGTATAATATTTCCTCCCCATTGTGGGGGTTGTTCACAGTCAATTTAATTGATTTTGAGAGTTGGAATGGTCTGCATCCCATGATTCCTTTCTACACAATTTTAATCTTACTAGGTTTGCACTGGAGCATGTGTGGGGTCATTGTGTAAATGGGAATTCTAAGTATAGTTTATATTGCATAAAAATGTGAAGTGAGAGAGTGTTTATTCTAAAACAAAGAGGGAAATCTGGGCTACTGTTGGCTGTGTCAGGGAGAGTAGACATAGGGACTGATTCTGTGGGTGCTTTAGGGCTCATGCACCCACCAAAAATTAAGGGCGTTCTCAGGACCCACAAGCCACCAGTAGGTATAAGAGTACATACATGGAAAACAGAGAAACCAGAAGAAAACACCCAACCAAAAAAAAAAATCATCCCTTGTAGTAGGAAACAACACAACACAGTCACTAAGGCTATGGCTAGACTATTGTTGCTATTTTCAGATATAAATGAATCCCAGCACTTCATTAAGCACATTACGCCCCTGCAGCAACTTCGAAGTTTTAAACTTCGAAGTACTGGCATGTGTCTAGCCGCAGCTCACCTACCAGTACTTTGAAGTGACGGGGCAACTTTGAAGTCCCCTTACTCCTCCACAGCACTTCATTAGTAAACTCCCAACACCCTTGAAGGAAAGTGGTAATGTAGACAAGCCCTAGGACCATTAAATGCATGTAATCTGGGAGCTTTTGCATACTTGCCGGCTTAGTGGTGGTGCTATTTGTGTATTGTTCCCCAAATGATATTTCACAATGCTGGGAATGATTTTCTTAATACATTTATTCAGCTCTACCATGACTCACTTTCCATACTAGTATTAATTTATTAATTGAAAGGCCAATTCACAAACATTTATATTATTTACCCAACAACAATTCAATTATTTTAAACAACCAAAATGTGCACAACTGACTCAGGCCGAGGTGGCACCTCTCCATCAAAGTGTTCTACAGAGGGATAAGGATATCCTCTAACAAATAATAGCTGGAAAACCTTGGGGTTTTTTATACACACTGGCTATGTTTACACTAGCAAGTTTTGCTGACAAAACCCCAGCTTTGTCAACAAACTGTTGGAACGTCCACACACAAAACAAATTTTTGTCAACAGTTTGTCGACAAAACGCAGCACTTTTGCTGGCAGCATTCTTCCTCTCAGCCATGAGTAATAATGCTGCTGTTGACAGATTCTGCCAACAAAAAGTGGATGGATGATCCGAGGGATGCTTCGAGGGACTGTTCTCTCGACAGACGGAGCATCCAGAACATAGGGGATCCCTGTCTGCTGTGTTTCTGGGTGCCTGTTTTGTCAAGACAGCAGCTGGAAAGTCCAGCCACTCTGTCAACAGAGTGGAGTGATCTTCTGATTGGCTTTTGTGTGTCTGTGCTCTGTCAACAGAAATTTTGTCAGGAAATCTCTTCCTATATTGACTATAGTGCCTACTATGCTCTAGCCTATTACAAAAGGTTTAGTCATTGTCAGTTACTGCTGCTAAGGCAACATGAAGGAGTTAGTGTTGAACTGCACCTCTTTCTTCAATGCTTTCTTATTACCTTGCTTATCTCTATTTCTCTTTGGCCGTGTCTACAGTAGCCCAAAACTTTGAAATGGCCATGCAAATGGCCATTTTGAAGTTTACTAATGAAGCGCTGAAATACATATTCAGCACCTCATTACAATGTCGGCAGCCACAGCACTTCAAAATTGACGTGGCTCGCAGCCACATGGCTCATCCAGATGGGGCTCCTTTTCTAAAGGAGCCTGGCAACTTCGAAATCCCCTTATTACTATATGCTGTTAAGAATAAGGGGATTTTGAAGTTGCCAGGATCTTTTCGAAAAGGAGCCCTGTCTGGACAAGCCACGTGGCTGCTAGCCACATCAATTTTGAAGTGCCGTGGCTGCCGGCATTCTAATGAGGTGCTGAATATGTATTTCAGTGCTTCATTAGTAAACTTTGCATGGCCATTTCAAAGTTTTGGGATAGTGTAAACATAGCCTTTAACTACCAAATACATTTCTCCTTTTACTAAGGTAAACTTTACCTCATGCACACTTAACTACATTTTCTTATTCAAGGTATGGATTGAGGTATTTTTATGGATCATTATAACCTAAACACAAAACTATTGTTTCTCAACATCTCATGCATTGGACCTAATGCTCATGCCAAATCCCAATTTAATTTAAAACCAGAGCCTACTGAAGCCTAATTTGGGTTTATATGACTATGCTATCTCTTACCCTGCCATTCATTTCTAACATAAAAGAACCGAAAAAATCCATGTAAAGGATTAGCCAGTAGGCAATTCACAGCAGCTTGCTCCTCACCTGAAACAGGATGTTTCTTTTTGGAATCACTCAGTTGGCACCATTTCGGATATTAAAATACTCTAAGGCTGCTGGTACACTATCACTCTCCTGTTGGAGGCACCATGGTAATGAGGCAATTTGAAGCTGGCTAATGAGGCACTAAAGTGCATATTCAGTGCCTCGTTAGCATAATGGCAGCCACATGAATTTCCAAGTGCAGACTTCGGAGTGCAGATGGACAGTGAAGACAGAGGCAGTTTCGAAATAAGCACCCAAATTCAACATTCCCTTACGCCCACAGAACTAGATTGGGAATGTCAAAATGGGGGGCTTATTCTGGAGCTGCCCCCATCTTCACTGTCAATCTGCAATTTGAAGTCGGCACTTTGAAATTCATGTGGCCACCATTATGCTAATGAGCCACTGAATATGCATGTTATCACCTCATTAGCCTGCTTCAAATTGCCTCATTACCATGGAACCTCCGACGGGAGAGCAATAGTGTAGCGGCAGCTGAAGTAGCTGAAGCCAAAAGACATCAAACATCACTAGCACTACACATAATCATTTCAGATTCTGAGAAGCAGTGAGAAAACATGTTTATCTCACCGTCTTACAATCTTCAGTGATTTTGACTGAAAGGATTCCAACTAGGTGGTTTTCAGTAATTTTTTGTTTTCTTGTGTTTTTAAAGCTCAGCTGTCCAGTGACAAGCAGTGTCTGTTCAGCAGTAAACCACCAAATGAAGGCATGTCGAATCTGAGGAGTCAGGGTTCCCAGAGAAAAGCCATACATTTATTGGAGCATAAACTTATGTGGGAAAAGACCCACTTCATAAGATGCAACTGATGAAGTGGGTCTTTTCCCACAAAGCTTATGATCCAATAAATCTGTTAGCCTATAAGGTGCCACAGAACGTCTCATTGTTTTTGTGGCTATAAACATGGTTATCCCTATGATACCAGAGAAAAGTTGTTCTCAGCTGATCATATCTCTGTTTAAACATCCTTCTACTCAATCCATATATCCTAGTGAATCTTCTGCCTTTGTTTGTTTGTAGACTGTATATATTTCAGCTTTACCAATAGAAAGTATATTAGATGCAACTATAATTTACATTGCCTCAGGAGAATGCACTTAAAACAATTTTCTGGTGAACTTAAAAAAACAGAGATCTGAGACAGAAGAAAAGCCGTTTCTACACATGCCACTTTGGAAAAAGTGGTGTGTTAATAAACGGCCTGAATAATGCTAATGAGGCATGGATGTAAATTTCAGATGCCTCATTAGCATATGGTCACATGATTCGGAGTCCAGAAGAAGCTGTTCCAGACTCCAAAACAGCATGTAGAGGCACAGTCCCCGGGGGATCTCCCAGAAGGAAATCCTCCTTCTGGAAGCCCCTTCTTCCTGAAAATTTCCTTCTGTTGTGTCAACAAAACTCTCCAGTGTAACCATACCCATCATCATCATCATCATTATCATCATCATCACTAACTGTGGGCTCAGCGCCCATGGGTGTCTGATACTTCTCTCACTATTTCCTTCCATCTTTCCCTATCCAGTGCGGAGTGGCTTAGTTTCTGTAGACTAGCTCTGCACCAATCTACTACATCATCTATCCATTCTCCCTGGGGTCTGCCTCTCCTATTCAAACCATCCGTTATGACGAATACCAGGGTCCTGATTTTTCGTTTGTCGTTCTTTCTGCAAATATGTCCAAATAGTTGTAGCTTCCGTTTTATAACCTTCTACAACAGGTTCTCTTTCGGCTGTATCTTTCTATATAATTCTTCACTGGTGACCTTCTGCATCCATCCTATTCTCAGGATCTTTTTATAACAACTGCTTTTGAACACCAATATTCTTCTTTTCGAATCTTTCGTTATCACCCATGTCTCACATCCGTACAACATGCTGCTGAATATACATGTTTTCAAGAAGCTCAGCTTCATTCTTAAAATAATTGCTTTTCTTTTCCAGATCTTATCCATCGCCTTCAAACTCACTCTTTTGCTATTCTAGTCGCTATTTCCTTCTTACAGTCTAGATCATACGTTATGTTGCTCCCCAGATATGTGAACTGCCCTAGCCATAGCCACCAAGTATTATGTTGGGCAGATCATTAGGACCAAAAGGAATCTTGCTTAAATTTCAATCTGAGGACTTGTCATACATCACTGACTTGAACGGGTACCTTAACATTGATTTCAGTAGCCACTGGATCAGGCGCTGTGTAATAAGGCAACTCCCTTTCTCACTCTAAGTACTGCATTGCTAGCTTTGTAAGGCAAACCAGGTGTGGCACTAGAATATAATTACTTGGCTGTGAAGTTAGTGTACTCACTGGTCAGACTAGAGCAGATATGCGAAGAGATACTTGTTCTCAAATAAGTGCTGCAAGTGTAATTCACCAACAAAAGGTGTCACTCACAGTAAATTTGCAGCATGTGATTGTGTGTGCCACTTGGCATCACTTGCGTCCCTTAGCTTGGCTTCACTACAGCAGAACTTCAGTGTGACTAAGAGATCTGCTAAAGTGACGGCATGGCTACCTCTTGATCGGGAAAAATAAATATGGTGATATTATCCTCCAGGAATTTCCACTCCCTTGTAGCATTAATGTCTCACAGTAAGTTATGCAGCTGTGTGGTCCTCCTCCTCTCAGATGACAAATGAAGAAAGAACAGCCGGCAATGTCCCTGAACAAACTGGGGGGAGGGAGCTTTAAGCCTCCTCAGTTCTCTGACAAGGGCTACTTGGGATGGGAGGCTTGGGGATGGGCACAGTCCTGGATAGCAAGAATGAGCCCCAGCCAGCCCCTTTCACCTGTATGGTGATTTTCTATCTTTTCTGTTTGGTTTTATGAGAAGGAATCCCGTTCCAGGCACAGTCCATTTTTCTGGCCCAACCAAGCACTTATGCAGCTTTGTGTTATGATATGAGATAGCTGTAAACTGAACCTTATCACTTAGAAGGCGTTCTTGAACAAAAAGACAGACAGACAAGCTCTCTCAAATATATAGTAGATTTAAGCGCAGAGACATAAGGAATATGTTTACAACATCCCAAATAATTACGTAAGATCTGAGATGGTGTTAGGTAATTAGCAGGGGTTCCATGATAAGGAGATCAGTGAGGACATCTGCCAGGGATGAGGTGTCAGGAAAAGGTCTCTTTCGATACCTGCAGAGAAGTGCTCTAAAATACACTCTCTTATCTAGGGTTTTTTAAAACTAGCTTTTGCAGAACACACAGCTTATAGTGACCCTTACTGGGTTATCTCTTCTCTGACTTCAATAAATTACTTCTCATTGAAACCTTCCTAACAAGCTTAGCCATAATAAGCTATTGTATCAAAAGTGCCCAAACTCAATGTCTCCATCCACTTATTTTCTTTCAGTCTCATAATTGATCAGCTCTTTCCTCCTTCCTTCTCCCATTTTGATTAGAAGAAACTGTAAGCCTGCAGCTAGTATTTGACTTGGCCTCTAAAACCCCTCCTTCTGCAACTTAACCCTTAAATATGTGAGGTTCTGTTTTATTAGTGGTGACTTGATGCACATAATATGGCTGTGATTATCTTTGGTCAATTTCTGGGTAACTCACCTCAATCTTCGAAAACATCAAAAATAATATAATAAATTAGTATCTAAACGGATGATTACACAGTTGAATACCCCAACAAACAGCTTCAATGAGGAGGAACTCATTCAGCCCCAGTATTACATGGATTTCAGTAAGCAAGTTTTAGATTCCTTTAACTCAATGTTCATTGTAAATTGGGATCACACTGCTCAAACTCCACTATACCTCTAGGAACACAGGGAGGGATCATGGCTAATTTGCTCCCTCCCTTCTTTGAGGAAATCTCCATGAGAGGAGTGGAAGAATGTGGGAAGATGTTTCTAGGAGTATCTACCTGTAAAATTGCCACACATTGTCCTGTTGTGCTACAGAGTTGCAATCACTCCATCTTCTTTGTGTTGACACTTCCATTGTGTCATAGTTATGACCTTTGTAGGACTGGTAAAGTCATCAAGAAAAATACATACATTACATAAGTTTTTCAATGAAAACACACAACACTTGCTGAATGAGAAATCAGAGTTTGTGAAATATTATTCTGCAAGTTCTATTACTTTCATTGTACAATTTACTGCATTATAGAACCCAGATTTCGAAAAATAGGTTCCTACAGCTGGATTTCCAAAACCTTGTTTGAGCTCCTAATCTTGCAACCTCTCCTGCAGATAGTTACATTAACACATATAAGCAGTTCCACTGAGGGAAACAAAACTATTCATCTTTAAACACATGTGGAGGTCATTCCAGGACTGGGGTTCAAGTGACAATAGTTTCAAAAGTGTAGCCAGGCCTGCCAAAGGGAGGTGGGGCAAAGGGGATAACTGCATGGGGCCCCTTTGAAACACTGAGGAAATATCAATCCACCACCCTGTTGGCTTCTGAGAGTTAAAGGAGTGGCCAGCACTGTGTTATGGGCAGTATTAGCAGCTGAATACCTTTGGCGATGCCTCTTCTGTCTGAGGGTCTGGCCTTCTGGGGCATGGAGCTGGTCATCCCAATACCTTGCGCCTAGGTCCACAGTGACTGAGTATAACAGTAAAAGAATGCTAACCCAAGCTACTTCTATTTGCAGCCCAGTAGATGTCTGATAGTACAGGCTGCAGCTCTGAAACCTGGTACTCTCTCATCCAGCAACATCTATGGTCTGGGCCTTGCCGGAGGCCCATGGCAGCCTGGGTTGGGGAGATAGACTGCAGGCTGGAGCTGCTGCACACCCCATCACAGTGCTCTCTGCCTGCAAAAACTTCACACCTCATCTCATCTGGCAAATTTTCTGGTCTGGGACCAGTGAGGTCCTGAGCATGCTGGATAAGGCAGGTGCAACCTGTAATTATAAGCACTATTATGTTAATGTATATGGACTATGTGGATTTGAAGGGTTAAAAAGTCTTAAATTGAGACTAAAACTGTCTCTTATTAAGCATTATTTAACCAGGTTTGCTATACAGAGACCTCAACCTGCATGGCACTTTATGAAAAACACACTATTAAAAAATCTGTTTTACCTTTTATTAAAGAGACAGAAAAGATGGGGGATTAGAGGCTAAAGCATGTGTGATATGGAAAATTAGGCTTTCACTTCAACATTTCATTATCCCTTTCCTCTTAGCCTGAGAAGAAGATAGAATTAAACATGGCAATAATCTATGCTTTTTTGGGGGGAAAAGAGAATCACCAAGATGGGATAGAATTATGGTTATCATAGTTAAAATCTGTCTTGTTTCCCTGAATCTAAAACAAGACAAACACACACAAATGTACTAAAGAAAAGTTCACCAAAGGCAGAAACTACCGCTTCTGTCTCTGGTGCTGACTTTCAGTGACAGCGTCACTTGCAGGCAAATAAAGGTCCAGCATACTCAGGGTAACTCCACCATGAAGCCACTGTGAGCTCCATGCCAGCCCCAAGCCTGGATGAAGGAGGGTTGGCCAGGGGTGTGTCAATGCACTGACTGTCAAACAACAACACGAATGAAATCTGATGCCAGTACAACTAAATGTTAAAAGATGCTGGCTTTGACGTTGCCCAGATAAACAAAGTCCATGATACCAATCGAGCGATTGGGGTTGGGCCAATAAGTTGGCTACTGAAAGAAAATTACAGCTTACGCATATGCTATCCGTTGGAACATGGAACATCTGAACACTGTGGGCAACTGGAAAATTAGAGCTGCTTTGGAAGGAGATGGAGAGATGCCGATGTGATATACTTGGACTGGGAAATATGCATTGGACGGCATCAGGAGAGAGATGCAGTTGTGAAGTAATTTGGTCAGGAAACAAAACAAAGCATGAAGCAGGAGCTGGATTCCTTCTTAGCAAAACATCTAGAAGAGCATTATGAAGATACAAACCGGTGAGTGCAAGAATGGGGGTAGTGAGATTCGAAGCAAAACTGGTCAACATCTCAGTCATTCAGGTGTATGCACCCATGTCAGACAGTACGGAGGAAGAGATTGAGCTATTCTATAAAGTCTTGACAAAAACGGTGGAGGAGATACTGAAAAAAGATGTGTTGATCATTGAAGGAGATTGGAATGTGAAGGTTGGAACAGATAATGAAGGTTGGGAGAGAGTCATGGGAAGGTTTGGATATGGAGAAAGAAATGAACGATGTGAGAAACTGCTAGAGTTTGCTCCAGAGTATGAGATGGTGATCTGCAACAAGAGATTCCAACAAAGGACTGTAGGAAGTGGACATGGCGATCGAATGATGGGAAGTCCAAGAACATGATAGATATGATTTTGATAAGAAGATGGATAACATCAGTACAGCAGTGCCGAACTTTCCATAGACTCAGACCACAGTCTAGTGATCACAAACATCAAGATAAAACTCGAAAGAAAATGTAAGAGTTTAAGAAAATAAGAGATGTGACTAGGCTATGTGAGGAATAAACAGGGAATGCATATGGAGTAGCACTCAAAGAGAAGATTAAGAATATCACCACAGAGAAAGACCTAGACAAGAGAATTGCAGGGATAGCCATCACTAGAGAAGAGGCAATTCAGCAGACTGTTCCAGAAGAAGAAAAGATCAGTAGGAAGTGGATTACCAGGAGACATGAAGATGGTTCAAGAAAAGAGAGTGTTGAAGATCAGAAGGGATGTTTCTGACATGGAAGAACAGCAATATAGGGTCAAATGCAATCAGGTAAAGAAAGCAGCCAGAAAGGATAAGGAGAAATGGTTACAGGAGCAATGTGAAGATACAGAGAGGTATTACGGCAAATGTAAGACCAGAGAGGCATATAAGACAATTAGGAATATTAATAGGAAATGGCAAACGAAGCAGATGGTGATTAAAGATGAGAATGAAGAAGTGCTCATGAACAGGGAGAAGATTGTGCAGTGATAGATGAGATACTGCACCAATCTATACAAAGCACAGTTGACCCAAGTGTCTCAGAGAGACTGATTGAGGAACTGAAAGAGATATCTCTCCCGAGCATTGAGAGTGAGACTGATATTTTGAAGGAGGAAGTAGAAAAAGCAGTGAAACAACTAAAGAATAAGAGCCCTGGAAATGATAAGATCACGGGAGAGATGATCAAATACGTCAAAGAAAGCATGATTCAGGAAACACACTGACTACGTAATATAGCATGGAAAGAAGGGAAGGCACCTAAGAAATGGACAAGATCTGTGCTAGTGACAATACCCAAGAAAGAAAGTACATTTGAGTGAAAGAACTACAGAACAATTGCCCTAATGAGTCATCTAAGTAAGGTGCTGATGATGATATTGACTGAGAGATTAAGATCACAGATAGAAGAACATATAGCAGATGAGCAAGTGGGGTTCAGAAAAGATAGAAGTACCATACAGCAGATATTGGCACTAAGACTGATAGTGGAGAAAGCTTAATGAAAGAACAAAATAGTTTTCACTTGCTTCGTCGATTTTCAAAAGACATTTGACAGTATAGACCAGAAAGTGACTTGGACAGTGTTGGAGTCATACAGAGTGGATAGCAGACTGATATGGTTGTTGAAGGATATCAAGGATAATGCGGAGGCAGTGGTGAGAACAAGTGGGGAGTTGGGAAGTTGGTTTAAAACAAGTAGAGGCACGAGACAAGGGATCCAATATTGCCAAGTATCTTCATCACACATCTGGAGAGAGTGGTGGACAAGATTAAGAGGTAGAAGGGGTATATGTGCATGGGAAAAGAATTAACAACTTGAGGTTCATGGATGATATAGTTATCACTGAGGAAGATAAGGAGAAGCTAGCAAAAAAGGTGCAGGTGTTAAACAAATAAGGGAAGTGGTACAGACTGATTATGAACATCAATAAAACAAAAACAATGGTATTTGGAGATTAGGAAATGGGAAGGAAGATCAGTGTCGATGGTATTGAACTAGAAAATGCAGAGAAGTTCACATATCTGAGGAGCAACATAACATATGAGTTAAGACTGTAAGAAGGAAATAGCGACTAGAATAGCAAAAGCAAGAGTGAGTTTGAAAGCAATAAATAAGATATAGAAAATCAAAGCAGTTAGTTTAAGAATGAAGTGGAACATCTTGAAAATGTGTGTATTCAGCAGCATGTTTTACGGATATGAGACATGGGTAATAACTAAAGATTTGAAAAGAAGAATATTGGCAATCGAAAGGAGTTGTTATAGAAAGATTCTGAGAATAGGATGGATGCAGAAGGTCACCGAGGAGAAATTATATAGAAAGATACAGCTGAAATAGAACCTGCTGCAGAAGGTTATAAAACAGAAGCTACAGCTATTTGGACATATTTGAAGAATGAACGATGAACGAAAAATCAAGAACCTAATATTTTCCATAATGGATGGTTCGAATAGGAGAGGCAGACCCCACAGAGGATGGATAGATTATATTGTACATTGGTGAGGAGCTAGTCTACAGAAGCTAAGCCACTCTGCACTGGACAGGGAAAGATGGAAGGAAATAGTCAGAGAGGCATCAGACACCAATGTGCACTGAGCCCACGGTTATTGATGATGATGGTGATGATGATGATGATGATGCTCAGGGTATGTCTACTCAGCACTCTTCCTTCCATCAAAATAAGCTACTCCAGGGAGAGGGGTTTGCTCATTGGCCTGCTAAACCTAGACTTGTGAGCTCAGTCCTTGAGGAGATCATTTAGGGGTCTGGGGCAAATAGATACTTTAAAAAAAATCTGTCAGGCATGGTGCTTAGTCCTGCTAAGAGGGTAGGGGACTAGACTCAATGACCTCCTGAGGTCCCGTCCAGCTCTATGAGATGTGTATCTCCATATACTGTTGGTAGCTATTCCAGAATAGCTTTATTTTGCAATAAAGCTGCTACACACAATGCATTTTGAAATAGCACTCAGATACTCTGAAACAGAGCATCTACACACAATAGAACCTATTTCAAAGTGGAGCCATTGGATGTACTATGGCTTATTTGAAACAGGCTGTTTTGAAATAGGTCACAATAGGTGCTATTCCTTGTGGAATGAGGTTTTACATATTTCAAAATAAGCTAACTGCTATGTGAAAATTATTTTGAAATAGTGATTGTATTTTGTAGATGCTAGCAAGGTTATTTCAAAATAAAAGCTGTTATTTCAAAATAACTTTGCTATGTAGATATATCCTTGGCTACTCTGAAACCTGGCAAACTTGTACTACCATTGGGATTTTTAGGCATTTCATTTAGTTGCCTTTGTGGTCATCGGTTTACAACAGTGTAGCAAAATATGCAAATTGGCTAGCTATGCTAAATTTGTATTAGATAGAAGGTAAAAGGAGGGATGAGAAATAATAAAGTAGGGAAGAAAAAATGCACGTGGGGGGTGTTGGTTGGATGAATTCTCATATTCCAAATTGTATTTGGGGTTTAGCCAGAGGCAATGAATATGGCAGTGTCATTTCAATACCCAACTCGTGGCCTGGAATGTTTAGAATTTATCTCAAGATTTAGATGAAGAAAATATGTGCTTACAGGAGAAAATAGTAACCCATTGTCACTGAGACTAGTGATAGTGGACAGTTAAGTCTGCTTTATAGCCTTAGCTAAGTGAAAAGGGCTTTTAGTTCTTGCAGTAGAGGCACATGGCTTTAGCCCCTAAGTCTGCAAGTTTATTCCCTCCTGCTGATGACCAGTGTCCGCCAGCCTTACACAATGAAGATGGCAGCCATCATGGCCAAGCTTGCACCGTCTCTGCCTTTTAGTCTACACACATTTGGTATCCAGCTTTGTCCCTCCACAGCCCCTTCTTCAGACCCTAAGGGACTGATGGGGACAGTTTTCTCCACCAATTAGGCCTTATTTCTGACACATTATGTTTGATCCATGATACCGCAATTTTCTTATTTATCAGGCATGGTCCCTATGCAATCCTTGAATTGTATCAGTAGACATTAATTTGGATTATCTATGTTTATTTTTTGTTTTTTCCATCTTTTCCCATCTATATTTTGTATTATATGGTATTATTACATTTTATGAAATTGTCTATGTTTCTTAGAGTTAAACTCACAATTAGAGTAAAGTTGCAGGTCCTTATCACAACAGTGTATCCCTCAGAAGACCGATAGATGTGATGAAGTCCTGTAGTAAAAAACTACACTAAACTAAACTAAACTAAACTAAAAAAACCCAACAATGCATATTGTATTCATAGTCAAAGCATGACCTCAAAAAAGTTAATTGAGAGTGAGATGTTTTGCGTATGAGTCATTTTCTGTGCTTCGATTTTTATAAAAGGTGAATATAGCAAACTTGCTGACTGATGGTAACATAATAGAGACTATTTTGAATGTTCATGTTTATATATAATGCATTGTACCTACTGTCATTTCCACACTCTTGTTACACGTGCTTTTTGGACCAATTCTTTCTGGATGTTTTGGATTATTTTCTTAAACCTCAGATGGATGGCTGTAAGCCATGAAGACAGCTTTAGATGAAAAAAAAGTCTGTTACACTTGAGAGGTCTTATTTTACTCCTGCCATGCAAGTAGATGAAAAAGAATGAAACCAAATGAATTTCAAGTAGTGAACATTATTGTACAACTCACTTAAGTTGAATGTGACTATTCTGATTAATGATGTTTGTACCATTTTTTGTAGAACATAGTCTCTGATTAACTCTGCTGACCTGTGAAACAGCTTTTTGCCCAGGTCTGTTCGCTTCTGAAAACTTTAGATCTTTTATTCCTTTTTAGCATCAGGAAGTGGTTAGGGGACAATAGTGGAAAGGAACATTTGAAAATAGGAAGTGAATAGAGAAGACAGGAAGGGATACAAGAAAGGAGGTATGCTGAGGAAGGAAGTATGTGGTAGTGTAACACTGATGGTTTTTAGAAGATGCATTGCATATTGTCAGCGTCTTTTGTGAGAAACATCACCAGGATAAGGTAGTAAAGAAGTAAAGGTTTTCTCATACAGCCTGTAAGTATAAGCCTCTTTTTCAATTAATAGAGAATGATACTATGATTTTTTTAAGAAAATCAGTGTATCCTTTAGCATGTTTATGAGTTGCTTGTTTGTAGGCATCTAAGTTTCATTGATTAAAATTATGTCATTAATATACAAATAAAGAACCATCCAGTCAGAATAACCACTCTGAACCAAAATGATTTGGCAAAGTGTCGATATGATTGCTTTCTTGAAAGCTGCTCCACATTATGAAAGGGGCTAACTCCCAGTTTAAGTAAATAATACAGTAAAAAAGTATAGTGGATAAGGACAACTAGAAGTCAATGAAAGTTCTCTTAACATTCTCAAAGGTAAGTCTGCCAATAAATGGAACTCAAATCATGCCATAATGGCAGCTATTTAGGGGCTCTAGCTGAATAAAGTCCTTCCTCCTTACATACTGAAAATGACAAAGAAACTGGATGGAGGATAATGGCTAACCATATGGCAAAAAAAAAAGGAAATATTTATTCAAGCTTTAGTTGTAGAACGTAGGAGGCCTACAGCTGAATGCTTTAGCCATATTGGCTACAGGGATCATGTGAGAGTGATAAACGGAGAAACTAGATATTCAGCAGACAATATTTGGATCCTTAACAGGTCAATATGTAGGACACACAGAGAATGAATGCATCAGGTTGAGCTGACCAATTTGTCCATGCCAAAATAGTGGAAATATATATTAAAAAAATTTGTTAACGTGCTCTGTGCATTCATACTTTACAAAAGATATAATAAAATCAAAATGACGTTCAAGGACAGAGGTGCCAGTTTGAATCTAATGATCCCTCTAGACCAGTGGAGGGTAACTCATGGCTCTTGGGCCACATGCAGCCCACTGGAGCTCTACGCCAGACATTTTGTTAACTGTTGCTCCCAGGTTTGCCAGAGTCTCCTGGTTTCTGTCCTCATAGTTCTTTTTTTTTATTTTTTTCTTTCTTTCCACTGTTCAAAGATAGAGCTAAATAGGTATCAAGAGGCACCTTTTTGTCACTTCAGGTATTCAATAAGACCTTAAGTCACTGGGGGGGGTGGGTCAGTGTTTCTGCATGGCTTACTGATTGCTTCACAACACTATTGGACTGACATAAAAAGGAAGGCAGCAGCAGAAGGTAACTGATGAAGAGCTGGCAAAAAATTGGCTGGAAGAACGACCTGGTGGTGAGGAAGTGTGGCTGGCATGGTGGCAAGGAATTATGGCTGGTGGCGAGGCCAGAGGAGATGAGCTGTCTCTTGTGAGGAGATCAGCCAAAACATGAACTGATATGCAGGAGCAAGTAAGCCAGCTTCTTCCCCCATGTGCATCACATAGATGCACTCTAGAAATTGGGCCCTCATTCACCAAAGACAACCACAATGAGTAGATAATTTGAGGGAGCAGAGAATGGCTCAGTATAGGAACTTCTGGTTGTAGAACTTATTAATATGAGGTCGAAGACTCTGCTTCATGCACTCTGGAGTACATTTCCTGCTCACAGTTTTATGTATATGAATCCCGCAAATGGCATTTTTCCTAATTAATGTTGGGTGACTTCTCTCCTTTCATGTACTTGCAAATGGGGAAGAATTACCTCTCAAAGGTGCTCAGGGTGGTGTGTAATTTTCACAAGCTTCTGTTTGAACTGGTTCTCTGTTGTATTTTTGAAAGTATATATAGGTGCACTCTTGTGGAATGACATCCTTTCCAGAGAGATGGAGGAAGGTCGTTAACTTCTACATAAATCACTAAATAGTAATGATCAGCATCCATTTGTTATTATGGGTATGTTCATTTAGACAACGGTCCTAGATCTTTCAGTTATTTTTAAGAATAACAACGTATCTTTAATAGCACTTTGCAAAGTCTAAAGGAAAAGACTACTGTCCTGTGGTGGGGCTATTTAGGCTAAGTGCCACTTTTATTGTTCAGCACTAAATATAGCTAAAGACACTTAAATGCTACACATTATATACAGTAGGTGTAAGATTGTTTTACAGTAACAGATTTCATATTTCTAATGCACAGGAACTGCAACACAAGGTATAATTTAGAACCAACAGGTAATGCACCATGTTTAAGCCGAGTTAAAGAAATTTAATGGTTAAAATTTCACTGCTTTGCATATGATAGTTGGAAATGCTGTCACTGAGTCAGTTTTGCTCTGGAATAATGACACACAATTTATTGATATATATATATATATATATATATATATATATATATATATATATATAACTGTTTATGTGTTGCAAGTCTTTGGGATGGTGAGGAGGTATCCACTCAGTCTCTCTGATCTGTTTTTATTCCTTTTATCTTTAACCTTCTAATATACTGGAGACCTTACACCTCTAATGGAGAGGAAAGAGATTAACGGAACTCTCTAGGGTGAATCTTTTTATTAGCTACTGATAGAAAAGTCAGGGGAAGTTCATGTACCATAAGTCTTCCCTTTGAAAATGACACAGTGAATGTGAATCAAGAGCACTCCAGAATTGAACTCTCTCACCTCAGTAAGCAAACATCTGCCACCATGCCATACTGAACTCACCAGCATTTTTTAGTTACTCAGGCCTTTCGAGATGAAACATTTCAGTCACAACAAAGAAGGGCACATTCTCTAGTGAGAGTTTACTAGATTGGGGACTGGGGGAGTTGGCGGTGGGGCATGTGCAAGAGGGATGGGTGCAGGGGGGACTCGTGAGGGGTAGCAGATGGGGCCAGCTGGGTGGTTTCAGTCTGGGTGAGCATGTCCAGGTTAGCCACCACTCTCTTCAGAAAGAGTCTTTCAAAAGGGGGCACTCTTCCCACCACGGGAATGGTGGACCAACATCGATGGAATGTCCCCATTCTTTTGAAGTTAATTTTGAAAGGCCACGGTTTGTTTGCAGATGGTCCACGGGAATTTTGAAAGAGTCCCTTCTCTCAATGTTCATTTTGGACATACTTGCTAGTGTTGATGTGGCCAATGTGTTTCAGTCACAGAGTCACAGAATTGTAGAACTGAAGGGGACCACAAGAGATCATCTAATTCAATACCCTGCCTTCATGGCAGGACCATATATATTATCGCTGACAGGTTTTTGTCAAATCTGCTCTTAAAAATCCACTGTGATGGCGATTCCATAACTTCCTTGGGCAACTTATCCCAATAGTTATCTATACTATCCTGACAGAAAGATTTTTTCTAATGTCCAACCTAAACTACCCTTTCTGCAATTTGTGTCCATAGTTTTTTCTCCTATCCTCAGAGTTTAAGGAAAACAAATTTTCTCCCTCCTCCTTGTAACAACTTTTTATATACTTGAAAATTTCTATCCAGTTCCTTCTCAGTCTTCTCCTTTTCACACTTCTCTTTCTCCAATTTTTTCATCCTCCCCTCATATACCATGGTTTCTAAAACTTTAATCTTTTCTTTTGTTGCTCTTCTTTGGACTTTCTCCAGTTTGTCCATGGGTTTTCTGAATTGTGGCACTAAGAACTGGACCCAGTACCCCAGCTGAGGTCCTATCAGGCTGAAGCAGAATAGAAAAATTATATTTCATATCTTGCTTACAATATTCCTACTAGTACATCCCAGAATGAAATGTATTTGTTTGTTTTTGAGACGGTGTTACATTGTTGACTTATATTTAGCCTGTGATCTACAATGTCCCTTAGATCCCTTCCCACAATACTCTCCTAAGGAGCCATATCTTATCTTGCATGTGTGTAACTGATTGTTCCTTCCTAAGTGCAGTACTTTCAATTTGTCCTTATTACATTTTACTTTATTTGCTTCATGCCATTTATCCAGATCATTCTGAATTTCAATTGTATCCTCCAAAGCATTTGGAAATCCTCCCAGCTTTGTGTCATCCACAAACTTTATAAATGTACTCTCTATGCTATTATTAAAATGATTGATGGAGATATTGAACAGAGCCAAAACCAGAACGTATCCCCATGGCATACCACTTGTTATGTCCTTCCAGCTTTGCTGTGAACTACTGATAACTGTTCTCTGGGAATGGTCTTCCAATCAGTTTTGCACCCCTCTGATAGTAGCTCCATCTAGGTTACATTTCCCCAGTTTTTTAATTAGAAGGCCAAGTGAAACAGTATCACCTCACATTTACCATGGATATCTTCTATATAAGAATATGAAGAATGAAGGTAGTATTTTCCATTCCTATTCATGTCTCTAATGCAGGGGGCTACTGATGCAGCTCATGTACATAGGGCTGCATGCCCAGGAAGTAGCTTATTACTCCAGGCCTGCATCTTTGCTTGAACAGCTCTGCCATAGCAGGATACACCTTTTGTCAGCAAGACCACCACTGGATGTTCCAAAATCTAAGCCTATAACTTTGCAGGCAGAAAAAGAGAACATAGTGGGAACAGAAAAAGGGGGAAAAAAACAACAGAAGGAGCAACTTCAGGTTGTATTGAACCAAGATTATTTTGTGTAATCTTTCCTGTGTAGTCTAGCAACATGAGCTGAATATTTCTTATAGATTCAAATAGATGCATCACTGTACAAGTCAATCTTCAATACCAACAAGCAAATTACTTTAAGCATACCAAGGCACAACAAACAATACCATAATATACAATTTCCACTTGATTCAGTAGGTTTTTATAGAATTATCTCTACAATGTCTCCAGCTTCAGCTTGTCTGTGATATGGAAGTCAGTGTATTTATCGTAACAAATTTTAATACTCCACTCAATAATATATTGCACTTTTAAAGCACCTTTCATAACTGGACTGTAAAACAGTTCTTCTTTCAAACATTTAGGAATTAAGATTCGCTCTTCTGAGGTACACATCAGAGGAGATGATAGTTTGGGAATCTAGATCTCCAGAATTGTTCCCAAGATCATCCTTCATTGTATGGTGGAATGAAAACTGAGCCTATCTGGGTCCAGCACCTCAAGGTATTTAGGTGCTTAACTTGATCAGCGCCTCCAGCCCTGCACATTCCTTTAGCTTGCTGAGTTACTGGAATTAATATTTTATCTGTGGCCTTAGGTTACTTAATAATACTTCATCATGATTGTCATGTAGGACCTGATGATAATCTGCATCATGGGTTTTTTTTTATGATTTATCATGGGTTTTGTTTGTTTGTCTTTTTTTTGCGTGTGTGTATTTTGGCAGAAAAAATGCCATTCCACATCATGGAGTGGCAAAATGGAGGAAAAAAAATATCTTTGCAAATAAAAAAGGTTCTCAAGCATTTACCTTCTTATTTGAAAAATTGACTTGCTTTCACTGTCTAAACTGTGCCTACAGGAGAAATAAAAGCTATCTTAGCACCATATTTCTTCCTTTGGCTTGCCCATCTCAGGAAGCAAATTCTTTTAACAATTGACTAAAATATAATTACAGTTTAATTAATGTAAATTTCCAAGAGCTATAACTAGCCTTGATTTTGTCTGAAAACTAGCAGGTCATTTTGTTGACTACATCTGTATATGCACTAACACTTGCTCTGTTAATGGGCCATTGTCAAAAAATGTTATACCATGAGAGGTATAAAACATTACCTCTGTGGAAAAACTGCTATAACACTGTATATAATTTACTGTCAGCTCTATAATAAGAAAAATGAAAGAGTACCAGCTCACTTCACAATTTGTGAAACAAAATAAGCCATGCAGAAACTGAATTATACAGATTGAATTTTGCTTCTTCTGCTGTTGCTAAGAAATTGCCTGCTAGGAATGAGTGAAACATTGTGAACTGGGATTACATCAGTTTGGTTTTGAGCATTTTATTATTGTTGTTAAAAGTAGCTTTATTAATTTTTGAGCAGTGCAGACAAAGTTGATTAATAAAAGAAAAGCCCCCATGTTCACACTGTGTTGGGAGAAGGACAAGTTAAAGTATTGTACCAGTCTCGACAAAGAAAGGGAGGAGGATTCTGAATAATCGGATGGCTTAAGCACCACTTGTTTTATATCTTTCAGTCTCGGTAGCATTTCTGTTTCTCAGTAAGCCTGTATGTCTTTGTGGAAACAAATGTAGGTACAATGAAGTCATTCATCCCCCCGGTGCTATTCAATTATCAAACAGTGTATGTGGAGCCTGACTGTTGAAACCCTGTCATTATTTGATGGACAGCCAGGAACTGTTCTTATCTTTTTGCTCCACTAATAAAGTTCACCTGACCATTTTGTTGGCTTCCTTTCTTCCTTCTTTCCTTCCTTCCTCTGATTCACCTTTATATTATGCCATTATTATGCCACTGAGAGGGGTGTATTAGTCTGTAGTAGTAGCCGTGTTAGTCTGGCACTTCACAAATAACAGGTAATCCTGTAGCACCTTAAAGACTTTACAAATGTATTTATTAGACAATGAGCTTTCATGGATAAGATCCATGTCCCATGAGAGCTCATTACATAGTAAATAAATTTCATTGATCTTTAAGGTGCTACAGTACGGCTCTTTATTATGCTAGTGTACCACCACTGAACTAATTTTTTTCCCCGGTGAAATTGTTTTGATTACAGTGGAGAAACTCAGTAAGGAATCAAACCTTATGTAGATGGTTATATGAGAACATCATATGCATCAACAAGGCTTATTCCTTTCTGACTTTTTATCTGTCATCTTTTCCCACTTGCACAAGTCATCTTCCTCCTTCCTTCAAATGTCTTTGGAAACGTATGTGTCAGGGATTTTTATCCCTTGGGCATTATCGTCCCCGTGGGCCAGGGGAAACAAGCCTTTGTCCATTAAACATCAATGCAGGTACAGGTAGAATCTAAAGATACATAGGCTGCCATTTAACAGCCCCCTGCAACGGTCACTCTGTGTCAGTTGGTTTCCCCAGTAATGTGAATCTATGAATAATTCATGATCATGGATTTGAATTCCAGGCTTCTGATTGGCACAGGTGGGCAGTTTCTGCAAACTTCCCCAGCCTGGAGGACCTGTTTGAGAACAGGTGCTCAGAACTTTCATATGATAATTACCTCATGAATCATGCATGAACTCTGTCTATATAAGTCAGGCTGGTCCTGGCATTCAGGGCCCTTGGGTACTGCGGGCAAGGATTCTGCAGACCCTATATGGGAGAGTGTGGCCAATAGGCGTCCGCTGATCCCGAGGCCAACTCGAGAAGAGAGCAAAGAGCTGAAATCACAGTGGCATCTGCCCCTTGGGCAGCGCTGCCCAGAGCTGAACACCGCAGCACAGCCTGCCTCAGGAGCAGCTGAGCTGTGAAGCGGCGTCATTGCGCCAGCGTGCCTTACCGCTTGCTAGCTCACGCTTGCATCTAGGAGCAGCAAGCAGACCCTTCGGCCAGGCCGCCGGGTGGCGAAGTGGCCCCCCACTTCAGCGGGGGGTACTGCGTACCCGGTGGTGCAACCAAGGGTCTGCCAACACCACCGTCGTCGCTCCAGCCTTAACATCGCCCATGCCACTTTATACATCGAGACAGCCCACCTGACACATCATTACTGGATTGGACTCACACACCGGACTGGACATCGAGAAACGTGTAATTTCCCTCAGGCCCATGGCATAGCCCAGTGCCTCATAATAGATACAGACATACTACACAAATCTTAAGGAAAACCCACAGACCTAGGGCGCTGGGACCCCTTGTAGGGGGGTGAGGGTCATACCCTCACTGTGTCCTCTTCTGACGGGGGGAGGATAGTGCCTGGGGGCTCGACCCCATAGGGCCAGGCCTTAACACCTGTATTCAAGTAGCCAACTGGGCACACACTTAATTAATAGTTAATTGTTAGCATAAGTAATTAGTATTAGTAGTATAGAGTTTTTAGATAATAGTAATTGAATATTTACCATTCGTTGCAGTATTATACCTATTAAATTGTATAAAGGTGGAGGCATTAACCTCCCTTTACCTTCCCTTACTTACCTACATCCTCCCATAGCCGGGTAGTCTGGCCTTGCCAATTATTGGCCTCCTGGCTTCCCACTCAACCCCGGAGTGAGTATAAGGGCTCCTGGGCAATTAGGCTGGGCTATTGGCGGAGATCTGCGGCCTCCCCAGCACTAGCCACATTTTGGGCCGGAGTAGCGACCCGGCCCCAGGTAGGAGGCGAGGAGAAGCGCCCTTGCCCCACCTCTTAAGGGAAGCAATATGGGACTTCAAGGACCTATTCCCACTTCACCAACTCATCTCTAACTAATTCACCTTTTGCCTTCCGGAACAATGAACTTTTCAATACAGGTCTCTCGCAATGGAGTTAATGTTATTTGTAAGTGCTTAGCTACTTCAAACAATATATAGTTACATAGTTATAGTTGATGTTAGATACATAATTGGTTACAGTTAGTATTTGTTAGTGTTTGTTGTCCTTAAATAAATTGTTATTTTGTTGCACCTTTAAATTAGTACCTAGCCTCTGTTTTCCCAGGCCAGCCACTGCCTGCCAGGGGACTCAGGCGGAGTCCACGTGCACAAGCCCAGTCTCCTCACTTCGGCGGGGGTGGGGCAGGTCTTGCCTAACGCCCTTCCTAAAGGGTAGTTTCATGGGAGCACCTTTGGTAGGATAGGGTCTCGCCTTCCGGTCAGCTACCTAGGGCCGGTCGGGAGCTGCCCAGAGCGGGTGGAGAGGCACCTAGTTCCGACAGTATTGGTTCTTTACTGCTGAAAAATATAAGCCCATTTTAGTAGAAGCTCTTCTGAAATGAGGTCTGCCTAGTTGCCTGTAATCCTAAGAAGGCTATTCTCTCTTTTCCGCCTCTGTTTGAGGTTTATATAATTATAACCATTTTTAATATGCATTCCAAAATTTAAATGCACGTTAGATAAAATTTATGATACATGTTGGTAAATAACCATTTTATCCAGTTATTTGTACAAACAAACTTCAGCAAACTTCAAGTACTATCTTTAATTGATGGACTATCTTTACAGGTTTTCTGGTGAAAGGATGGTATGAGAGTAACGGTATAATGTTGGTCTGTCAACAGATATATTGATTTGGGCTTAATATGGTTGCTCACTGATTTGCCAGTATGATTGCTTACTTATTACAGCCTGCCTATTTTCCCACTGAGGCACTTTTGTTACTATTAACAGAAGTTGAATGAACAAATCTCAATGAGAACAAACAACTATGATTTAATGAGCAATGAATAATGTAAAGAGTATCACTCTTTTTTGGTTTAGGTTAGAAAAAAAAGGCATTTTCATGTGTCAAAACAAACATTACACACAGTGCTAATCACTCCTTGACATGGAAGACCTTAACATGAGCAGGATTAATTAACACAATGGCATAACATTTATTTTATTTGAACACTGTAGCAGACGTGTTCATATTTTGCAGAGAAGTTGTTCTCATAAGTTCCAAGGCCAGAAAGGACAATTGTGATCATCTAGTTACACCTCTGTCTTAATGCAGGCCATAGGAATTTCCCAGATTAATTATTTTTGGACAGAGTGTATTCAAAAGAAAAATGGGGGAAAGCAAGAAAAAAGAAAGAAAATTCAGTCTTGATTTAAAACTGGCCAGTGATGGATAATCCACCACAGTTTGAAAGTTTTTGTGGAGATTAATTTACCTTTGCTGTTAATTTTGTTCATTTGGTTTTGGGGGTGTTATGTGTGTGTGTGAACAGTTTTGCTGAGGTGGGTGTAGATATTTATATGGGTGATGAATTAATTTTTTTTTATTTATTTAAATAGGGATAACCACTTAATCAGGTCTGTGATTTCTTTTTTGGGCATGCCTGGAATGAGAAATCATTTCATTTTATCGCACACTTTTGGGGGTCACTGCAGGAGCAACCCTGCCTACTACATTCTTCCTTGTGTCTTGAAACGACTTGCAATGGAAAATTGTTATCGGTGTTTTTAGGAAATTGGAAGCCCCTTGGTGTTTTTGTTTTTCTATGGAAATTTCAGTAAATAAGTGGCATATTCAGAGAAGGTGTTTAAAAACGACACAGTGCCATAGTTGACAGGATCTATGGGCACCAAGTCTAGATAACAGATATCTAAAGACCCTAAATATGGTCTGACCTATCAGCTGGTATCCAGGCAATCGCTGATAGAACTTGAAGGTCAATTGTGGAAGAGTATTCCAGTCCTAGGACCTGATTGTCAAAATTCAGAGGGTCCTGATTAATGCAAATAGAAGCAAGGAACCAAACAGAGAAGAGGAAGTTTTTTGTGGTAGGGGGTTTTCCCCTACTTAGGACTGTCTTCCTTCACTGCTTCCTCCTGGAACCTGACTCTTTGTCTGCCATGTAGCCTGCCTGATACCCCAATCTCCTGTTATCCTGACCCTGCCTGGCTCTTGCTCCAGCTGATGGGTCACACTATCTCTTTAGAATGAACAGTGATGAGTAGGATATCCAACTTTGTCTTTCAAATGAAAAATTGTTCAGGAGTGCCCACATTTCCTAAAGACAGTTTTCTGCCACCCTTGCTTGCTTCATTTTAAATCCTACTGGTAGAATTTAAAAATTGCCTTTGAAATCAATAGTAATTTTTGCACATGTACGTGAAGTCAGAATTTTACCTGTGCATAGTCAGTTACAGGGTACAAAGAGATTTTTCAGATACTCCATTGAATAATATTAGTGGTTGTAACAGACTGACTGCTTCTATACATGCCACCTCCTGTCAGAGAGGGCATGGTAATGAGGCAATCCAAAGCAGGTTAATGATGCACTAATGTGCATATTCAGCAGCTCATTAGCATAATGGAGGCCACGCAAATTTCAAAGGGCAGACTTTGAATGCAGATTGACAGTGAATATGGGGGTAGTTTTGAAATAAGTGCATCACTTCGATATTCCCTTACTCCAATCTAGTTTTGCGGGAGTAGGGGAATGTCGAAGTGCGGTGATGGTTTCAAAGCTGTCCCCTTCTTCACTGTCAATCTGCAATTCGAAGTCTGCACTCTGAAATTCACGTGGCTGCTATTATGCCAATGAGATGCTGAATATGCACATTAGCGCCTCATTAGCCTGCTTTGAGTTGCCTCATTACCATGACACCTCCAATTGGAAGTGGCATGTGTAGAAGCAGTCTGAATTCCATTTGCTTGGAAACATGGCAAATTGTGCCCTATTTGCAGTGGACAGTCACTTATATAGGGACAAAAAAAATTGCCTTCCTCTTTGTGGTTGAATAACATCAACAGGTTTTGTTTCAGTCATTGTTCAAACATTTGCAGGCACCGTTACCGCTTTAAACAGAGAGGGGAAATTCAGATAAAGTCTGAAAGGGGATCTGCACTTTGCAGTAACTGTGAGATGCAAACTTCATGGAAAGATTAGTCAATTTTAAAAGCAAGTTTCTCAGACTAGTCAGCTGCAGAACAAAAGAAAAAGCATGAGGGAAAGAACTAAGTCAAAGAAGGAGGAAAACAGAAACATTTACTTTCCCTGACTTCTACTTATATTTTTTCCTAGTTTTCATTTTTTAAAAATAGTGCACATAAAGTCTACATTTTAAAAAAGTAAATGTGGAATTTTTTTGTTTGTTTTTAAAAGAAAAAAGTAGCTGCCTTTAAATTTCCTTTTCTTTGTGTATCCCTGTGAGATAACCATGGGTATGAGCAAATTGGGTTTCATGGTGCTGATTATACACTTTATAATTTGCTGATGGAAAGATGTGTAGACTGAATAAGGTTACATATCTAAATTACATATGAGATTGACCTTCTTATACATTTAGAGCGTGATCCTTCAATTTCATCATGTGCAGACCCAAGCACTGAGATCATTGGGAAGTTTTGGTTGCACAGTATTTGCATGATCTTTGACGTACAACACAGATCTATGGTGTAGCAAAACAGATTCCCTTTTTTCCATAGGTTTTTTGTTTGTTTGTTTGTTTGTTTTCAATGCCACTTCTTCTCCCCATCTTTGTGAGTCTTGTAGTAGAAAGAAAATGGATTCTGGGCTTGCCTTCCTGCCGAGCAAGGTAGAATCTCTGGCAGCCACAGAGCTGAGATAGCCATCTTCTCTTCCATCTTCCCCTATAATTTTATCATGGGGCATATCAGGAATCAGGAAGGCTGACTGAGTTTAACCTGCAGTGTAAGAATTTGGAAGCCTGGTATCTTCTGCTACACCAAATAGAAACAAAGTTAGCAGAGAAACCAACCTATAATGTCTTCAATACACCTTTGCTTAACTCCCTCACCTCCTCTGATCCTGCAAACTACTCTTTACTGGTGGAATTACTTGGGGCCTCATTTGACATCTACCTTCAAGGAACAAGTTGCAGGATTAGACCCTCCTGTTTTGTAATCAATAACGGGGCTCCATCACATGAACATGTCAGTTTTCCCTAAAATAGTCCAACACACCATACGATCACTGTTTTGAAAGTAAATGATTTCTTTTCCAGTACTAACCTTTAGCGCACATTCCAAAGAACTGCTTTCTGCACAGTTTGGCAAGAAGTACATTGCTAACATCTCCAAACTGCTTGCCATATGCAAGAAGCATATGGCGTAATTTTATAATTGTGTTAATGATCAGGAACCTTGCAAATTTCATAAAGAATTATGTGAAGCAGCAGCTTCAGTATTAAATACAGCTCTTTTTGTCATCTTGATGAAAAAAAATAGATTTTTTTAAAATGAAATAGTTAAGGTGAAGCAAGTGTATTACTCTGGTCAACTCCGGGGCTAACATTTTCTTCTGTACTATACTACGGAAAGGCTAGGGGATTTCTGTGTGCTTTCCCATTTCCCAGCACAGCATTTTAGGTCTATTTAGTATGGGTACTACTTGGTTTGTTAAAGCAGTAAATTGTCTTAAAGGATGTAGCCATTTACTTATTTGCCATCCTCAAAGGAAATTACATGTTATTTATTTGTTTGTTTGTTTAAAATATTTTTGCCCAGCCTCTCTATTTAATATTTTCAATGTAGTTCACAATTATTTAAATATAAAGATATATAAAAAAAGATTTAAATATACAAAAATCCAAAAGGACATAAAACCTACTAAAGCATTTTAAAAGGAGTACACACACAAACTCAAACACCAATAAAACACCAATTAAAAAAAACAAAAATAAAAAAACACGAAGTATACCCAGTGCTGCTTGGTCCTTGAATCACTTAATGTTTTATTTTTGGCAAATAAACTGAAACGGCACATGTTTCATTTAAATCATTGCTCGGGGGCGGGGGTGGGGGGGCTGGGATGAGGAATTCAGTATGACAAGCAGGAAGAGAGGACTAGCTCTGCCCTGTCTTCCAACAACTGCTTGGGGCCAGGTGAAAAGTATTTTCCATGGCTGATGCAGCTCCAGCAAGTACAATTGGCACAGATAGGTGCATGTGGCAGGTCCACGTTCACCTACCCTGTCCTCCCCAATCAGAGTGAGGAATGAAACAAACTGTGCACTGTCCCTGCATTCCCTGACGAAGGGGAGCAAGCAGTAATGTCCCCACATATATGTGGGGGGCTTCACTCCTCTTGCCCTCCCTAAATGCACTTGGGGGTGGGAAGCTTGGGGCTGGGGTAGTCCAGATGAGGGGCACAGTGGCTACGTCTACACGTGCACGCTACATCGAAATAGCTTATTTCAATGTAGCGACATCAAAATAGGCTATTTCGATGAATAACGTCTACACATCCTCCAGGGCTGGTGCTGTCAACGTTCAACGTCGACGTTGGGCAGCACCACATCGAAATAGGTGCTGCGAGGGAACGTCTACATGCCAAAGTAGCACACATCGAAATAAGGGTGACAGGAACAGCTGCAGACAGGGTCACAGGGCAGACTAGCGCTTCCGGGGCAACAGCTAGATGCTCCCTTAAAGGGCCCCTCCCAGACACACGCAAACTGCACAGCACACGGTCTGCAGAGCCATAGGCATGCACACCTCGAGCAACGCAGTCATGGACCCCCAGCAGCAGCAGCAGCAGCAGCAGTCAGAGGTCCATTCAGCCGCCCCTGTAGGAGCAGTGCTCGCCCTGCTCCATGCCATGCAGGAGGCAGCTGAACACATCCTTGCCACAGAGGAGGAGCTGCCCACAGGGGAGGAGGACTCAACCCCCAACCCTGCAGCACCCCCCCCCCCCCGCCTCATACGCCGCTGGCTGTGCAGCTACCCCACCAGCACCGACTGGTGGGAGCGGCTGGTCCTTGGAGAGTGGGACGATGACCGCTGGCTCCAGAACTTTCGCATGAGCCGGCAGACATTTCTGGAGCTATGCCAGTGGCTCACCCCCGCACTCAGGCACCAGGACACTGCCATGCGGCGTGCCCTCAGTGTGGAGAAACAGGTCGGCATTGCTGTCTGGAAGCTGGCCACTCCAGACAGCTGCCGATCCGTGGGGCAGCAGTTTGGCTCTGCAAGGCCACCGTCGGGGCTGTCCTCATGGAGTTAAGAGGACCCACGGGGGGAGGAGGAGGCAGCCCTGGCAGGGGAGGGGGGCCTTGGCAGAGGAGGGGAGGTGAGGGGAGGGGGGCCCTGGCAGAGGAGGGCCACGCACACCCTGCAAACCCCTCATTGGTGCTCTCCCATGTGCTTTCCCTGCAGGTTGTCCTCACCATCAATGCCCTGCTCCTCCACAGACTAGTGAGGCTTGGGGACCCGGATGCCGCCATCGTGGGGTTTGCCACCCTGTGCTTCCCCAATTGCTTTGGGGCTCTGGATGGGACCGCCATCCCCATCCGTGCCCCAGAGCACAGTGGAGGATGCTACTTAAACAGGAAGGGCTACCACTCAGTGGTCCTCCAGGCCTTGGTGGACAGCCAGGGCCGTTTCCTGGACATTTATGTGGGCTGGCCTGGCAGCACCCACGATGCCTGGGTATTCCTAATGTCCAGTGCTGGGGGTGGGCAGCCGCAATCCACGCCTCGGCCTCGGCCCTGGCCGGGGCTGGCTGGGGGCCGGGTGGACCGGAAGATAAGGCCGGCGGGTGTCAGCTGGCCCCAGGTCCCCCTCGGTGGAAGGGCCCTCGGTGATGGGTGGCGGTGCGACAGTGGGTGGAGCAGTGGGTGGAGCAGGCAGGGCAGGCAGAGCGGCGGCTGGCGCGGCATGGGGGGCCAGGTAGTCCGCGATACGCTCAAACGTATGCATGAAGGCCCCCCATGCCTCCTGGCGCCAGGCCAGCGCACGCTCCTGAAGCTGAAGGTGCCGCTCCTCCACCCGCAGACTCTGGTCAGCTACCTCCAGCTGCCGATGGTGGATCTCCAGCAGCTGAGGGTCCTTCGCTGTCTGGTGGTGGTGCTGGGTCTGCCATCATCCCCGCCGTGGGGCTGGTCGGTCCTCCGCCGAGGGGCTGGCCTGGAGTGATGGCCCCGGTGGGCTCTCCAGGACCACTGACACCTTGCCGGCGCTCTCCGGTCCTTCCGATGGTGCAGCTGCAGAACACGGGGGGAAGAAGAGTGGAGACAGCCGTTAGTGTGGACCCCGAGCCGTGGCCCTTGTCCCCCCACCCCTCTTCTGCAGGTTCCCCATCCCTGTCCCCGGGAGATGCAGCTGCTGCTGCTGATGGGTGTCCCACCCCTTCCCCCCTGGCGGACCCTAGGTTCCGCTCCCCCCAACCCTGGGGATGGGGCATGGCACTGTTGTGCTGGGGGTCAGGGGCTGATGAACTCTTCTGAGGGACATGCCACTGCTGTCCTTGGGGCCATGGTCATCTGGGCATGTGGAGGGCCCTGGTCATATCTGTTACTCCCGCCCCTCAACCCCGGGGGTACGCACCGGGGGGGTACATACCTGGTGGTCCACTCCCACGGTCGGGGGACACCCGGTGGGCGGACGCCCGGCTGGAGCTCCTCGAGGGCAACATAATCTGCAGCACCCCGTCACTAGAGGAGGACGCACCCTCCTCCTCCTCCTCTGGTGCCCCAGCGGTGGGCTCCATGGGGGGGCCCCCGGGGTGCGGGGCTTACCTCCAGGGTGGACTCCGCCTCCGGGGCCTGCTGGGGCTCGTCGGCCGATGTATCAAGCGTGGCCGGTGGGGAGGAGGTGTGCCGGGGGCCCAGGATGGCCCTGAGCTCCCTGTAAAAGGGGCAAGTGATGGGGGCAGCCCCAGATCGGCCGGCCGCATCCCGGGCCCAGGCATAACCCTGCTGCAGCTCCTTCACTTTACTGCGGACATGATCCAGAGTGCGGGCAGGGTGACCCCAGGCGGCCAGGCCCTCAGCCATCTGATCGAACGCATCCACGTTCCGCCTCTTGCTCCCCATTACCTGGTGCACCTCCTCCTCACTCCAGAGCCCCAGCAGGTCCCGAAGCTTGGCCTCCATCCAGGAGGGGCCCTGTTGCCACTTACCAGCCTGGCTGCTGGTCTGAGAGCCCTGGCTCCCCTTGGGGGGGGTGCCCTGGGGGTGCTTTGGGGGCGGGGGGGGGGCAGCCATCGCAGCAGTGGGTGGCTGCTCTGGCTGCAGAGAAGCGTGCAGGCTGGCCGCGTGGCTGGGCTGCTGCCTGCACTCTCTCTCAGCTTTCTGCACAGGAAGGTAGGGGGCGGGGAGCTTTAAGGGGCCACTGCACGCGGCTACCATCAAGCTCAGGGGCTGGGCAGAGCGGCTCTCAACCCCTCAGCTGATGGCCACCATGGCGGACCCTGCTATTTCGATGTCGTGGGATGCGCAATGACTATACATTCCCTACTTCCACATTCAATGTCGAAGTAGGGCGCTATGCCCATCTCCTGATAGGGGTAGCGACTTCGACGTCTCACCGCCTTACGTCGATGTCAACTTCGAAATAGCGCCCGCCATGTGTAGCCGTGATGGGCGCTATTTCAAAGTTGGTGCCGCTACTTCGAAGTAGCCAGCACGTGTAGACGCGGCCAGTGTCTCCAGCCAATCCCTTCACTTTTCTGCATGCTCTCTCTCTCTCTCTCTCTCTCTTTTGTATGATTTGGTGAGAAGGAATCTCGCTCTTGGCACATACAATTTTCTGAACTGGGGTGGGGGGACAGTGTCCCTCCTCCACACTTCCAAACCCCTTACCTTCCTTTCAGCTATGATCAGAGGAAGCTGCATACAGAATTTGGTGGTCTTCACTCTTACCATTTATGGGGGAGTTTTTGAACAGACAGGCAGACTCACAGGCTCTCTGAAATATATAGCAGATTAGCTGTATTAAGGTAGTAGTCAGAGGCTCAAAGCCAAATCAGGGCAGATTGTATTAGCACTGTTGACACACAGGAAGACACTTGTTCAAAGAGCGTACAATTTAATTTAAGATGCGGAGTGCATGGGGCTGGTCCACGCCCTCCTACATTACCTCTGCTAGAGGACTTGAGGGAAGCAAAATCATGTAAATATTGCCAGCCATGTGGGTGCAGCCCATAAAAAACCCACATATTTCAGGGGACCCAATGAACAACTGGCCTTTCTAATTAGAGCTCAGACTACCGGAGATCCCCTTGGAGTTGCACATCATTCAGCAGATCCTGTTTAATGGACTATTGCTCCAGCTGACATGTGTGTGGTGGGGGTGGGGAGGGGGCTGCATAAATCAGGTAAAATAGAACTCTATGCCATATCACCCATATCTAGAGGATCTCACTAGGTGTAATGGAGGACAATATGCTTTCCCACTCCCAACCTGTAGATCCCAGATTCCAACAGTTGTCCTCCATGTCACCTGAGATACAATGGAAGCAGTACCCTAGATGTGTCTGAGTCCCCCTTCTGCCTAGAAGGGCCAGATACGGGAGGAAGATCCATGGTCAGGTGCCCCTCTGTATACAGATCCAGGGGCCTACCTACATTTCATATTGTGATTTGCTACTAGTTACCGTTCAAGGGAAGAGGATGTCCATCGTCTCTAAAATTGCTTTTATAATAAAGATTTTATTTTGAAAGTTTAATCATTTTAACGTCACACCTCTCGAATGTGATTTTTTAAAGTTCTTTTTCAGATCATTAAACAAGATTGCCTGTACTTGGTAAGCATTGACTAAGTGCAATTTGCTGCCATTTGGGCACAGGTCGCAAAATTGTAGTGGTTTGCTCAATCCCTGAAATGGTTCTTTCAGCCACCAAAATGTTACACACAGTGCAAAAGGGGGAAAATTTAGTATTTAATTCAGTTATAAACATTACCCGAATAGTAATTTGACCATGAATTGCTGAGCTGAAACAAAATTTGTTTTAGTATTTTGACCATCTGAGAGGTTGCTCAGTGCTAACAGAAAGTAGTCTTATAGGTAGTCTCAATTCTGTGTAATTACAATCAAAAGCAGCTATTTTGGCAGGGCAGTCTTAACTCTTGTAGCACAAGTTTTCACAAAACTCCTGTTTTTCGCTTTTTTACTCTTTAACTTACAGATCCTTGTTCTCTTACGTTTAGAGGACAGTAATTGTGTGTTTCAGCAGTTTCTCGGGGATCTTACTTCTAATCCTCTCTTGTCTGACACACATACTGGTTTTGATTAAAAAGTTGTTTTTTTGTTTTTTTTTATACCAGATTTAACGCATTCTTCTGGAACTGTTTGAACTTCACAAAAGGCCAGCTTGGTATCCTCACAGCTGTTTCCTCTCAAAGGATTTTAAAACATGAGGTGGTTTCAAACCATTATTGCACAACAAAAGAATTGGAAGTGTAAGGACTTTGAAATGAACTGGCAAATAATGGTTAATTTGTGAGAGGCAGAAACAAAGAAAGTGTCTTGTATGCTAAGCAGAAGAAAAGAATCCATTCTTTCATGGAATAGACTCAAGCAGTGTTCCTCTGAGCAGAACTAGAGATGCTGCAATAAATGTGGCTGATAAATCAGTGCATGACACCCTTTCTCTTATGTTAGAGTTGTCCTAGTGTGCCAGCATGGTATTAATTGCATTGTGCTGTTGTAAGTCACATCTTCTGGCAAAAAACAAAGGCTGGCATCATGGTCCCTTGGAAGTAAATAGCAAAAATCTCATTGATTTTAGTGGAGGCAGGATTTTAACCAAGAACTACAATTCCAACTACTTCTAATAAATTAAAAAAAAAGGAACTTTTTGCAGCATTATTGTGTTTAAAATTCTGTTCAGGTAATTTACCTGTCTACAGTAAGCCTATGATTTCAGTTGATAGGCTGGTGAAACAATTCCACATTCATCACTGGACATAACCAGATTATTCACAAAATCACAGGCACATTCTCATGCTCCTCAACTAACATCATATATTCCATCACATGACAACAATGTCCAGATGCTTTGTATATTGGACAGACTTCAAATTCTCTTAGACAAAGAGTTAATGGGCACAAAACAGACATCAAAACATTCCTGATCCAAAAACCAGTTAGTCTACATTTTAATGGAGTGGGCCATTCTGTTAATGACTTAAGAGTCTGCGTTTTATTGATGAAGAATTTCCAGTCTGCTTTACAAAGAAAAGCTGCTGAACTCTCTTTCATATTCAAATTCGACGCATTAACATGTGGTTTGAACCGCGATGCAAATTTTCTGGGACATTATAGGGGCTCTTTGGCATACTTGGCTTAATCTAATTCTTGACTTCCTCCCCACCATCCCCTGCCACTGCCCTGCTCTGATTTGCTCACCTTAATAATTTTTTTTCTGATTTGTCAACTTTGATTACTGTTTTGGTTCTCTATGCCTTAAATATTGAGTCTGTTCTGGTATGGCTATGGTCTGAAGAAGTGGGTCTGTCCCACAAAAACTCACCTAATAAATTATTTTGTTAGTCTTTAAAGTGCTACTTGACTGTTTTTTTGTTTTAATTCCACATTCAGTTACACTAGAGTAAACCTGAAACATCTGTATCAGCATCAGTGGAATTACACCAGATTTACATCAGTAGAACCACAATCAAAACTGATTCAGATATTCGTCACTTGTGGGAAATTTAATGCAGTATGGACATATGCATATGGGACCATGCATGGTAGATTATAGGGTATGAGTAAGTACAGTACACTAAGGCTGCATCTACACTACCCCTCCCTTTCAGAAGGGGTATGTAAATGCAGTGATCAAAATGCTAATAAGGAGTTGATATGAATATTCAGCCCCTCATTTTCATAATGATGGTCACTTGCCATGTCAGAAGTGCTGCTTTTGTAATGTAAAACAGCCATATAGATGAGGGTCCTTTGAAAGGAAGTCCCATTTTTGAAAGCACCCTTCTTCCGAAAAAAAATTGGGAAGAGGGGGCTTTCAAAAATGGGGCTTCCTTTCGAAGGCACCCCATCTATATGGCTATTTTCCATTTTGAAAGCAGCACTTTCGATGCAGCAAATGGTTGCCATCATGCAAATGAGGCACTGAATAGTCATACCAATGCCACATTAGCATTTTCGATCCACTGAATTTACATAGCTCTTGTGCAAGGGAGGGGCAGTGTTGATGCAGCCTAATTGTGTATTCATCTGTGAAATTATATGACTTTGTGAAGCACACTGTTACTTTTCCAGAAATATGTTATTTAAGGATAGGATATAATTACTATTTCCACCACTGGAAGACATGCATTGATTTTTAATTATCCACTCCATAATAAATGTAACTAAGGTGAATCTTTACTTTCGTTACAAACACTTAGAATCACATATTTATGAGCGAATGTGATTTATAGTCCCATATTTGCTCAGATAAATGGATTGGTAATTTAGCTCTTGACAAAATACAACATAGCTATAATTTTACTTGTTCTAATTTAGCATATATATTTTGTGATGTGATTCTGTCACAAGTTTCCACTGGCAAGGACTGACATAAAGTCACCATTTAATACCCATGTTGTCAGAATGCCAACTATTACATGATAAATCCAGAAATTAGGACCTCGGATCAATAGAAATAATAATATACTCCAAAAAGTCAATGCATTAACGTATAATATAGGCTTCAGAAGTTAAATATCACCATATTTAATAATAAGATATGTTTTCAATAAATTTTTCAATGTATAACCCCATATTTTAAAACCCATACTTTCTAAAATGGATGCTGGCATACACTGTAGGGGGAGGAGATTTAGTCCCACATCTACAAAAGGAGTTAAGTATCTTACTCCCATTTTAAGCACAAAGTCCTAAGGCACCACAGAATTCCTCAAAACCTCTGTTCATCCGCTGCCTAACTCTGGAGGCACCTAAAATCCAACAGTTTTAATTTTTACTTTAAAAGTCTTTGGGGAGCCCAAGTCTCTGCCATTGGGCATGTGTATAATACCTCAGTGTAGACAACTGGGCCCTCGTCACCCCAGTGGGAGCTTCAAATGAGAAGATATGGGAGGTCCTGCCTATCTCATTTGTTACACTCCAGCTGGTGTTCTCAGAATGTGCCTACTCTGCACAAAGCAGAGGAAGAGCATTGTGCTCTTCCTTATAAACTTCAGCCCTGTGGTTTGAGAGCTCACCCAGTATGGAGAAAACACATTTCAATGTTCCTTTCTGCTGCATGAGTAAGAAAGCAACCAGCTAGCTTCGGCACAAGGCAGCTGACAGTATTGCCAGGCCCCTGGTCAGGGTGGGTGGGGTCCAGCTCTACACTCCTAGAAAATGGAGGGCCTCAGGCAGAAGTGATGGAGTTGGGGACTATCTTTCTCATACCAGCCCTTCAGCCCCACCTGGACCATGCAGACAGGGATTCAGTAATGATTTAAAGAGCCTGGGGCTCTGGCCACTAATATTACCACAGTGGTGGTGGCTGGGAGCCCTGGGACCTTTTGAATTGCTGGGATTGACCCTTGACCCTTCTCCCATCTGTGGGCCTGCCTGGGTACCTAATATAAGGAGAGGTTTCTAGGCTTTGAATCTGAAGCAAATATAGGCTCTCTCCTCTAGGTTATGCTTAGGCATCATGTCGCTTTAAAGGTTTGGTGTAAGGCTGCTTCTCTTTTCTTGCCATTCTTTGTTGTTACCTGAAAAGGCTGTGCATGCTGGCTTTTGTGAGCCCCATTCTTAGCATCCTGCCTTTTACAACAGAATATAAGATACCTAAGGTGCCCAACTTGGGGCAGTTGATCGCACTGGGTCGCTGGCAGCCTAAAGTTAGGCATTGCAGTGCTAAGTCTGTCTCTTCTGTGAATCCAGAGCAAAATCTATGGCAGCTGCTAATTGTCCATCCATCAGATGTTTCTGAGAGCATTGTAGTAAATCATAGATGAATTTATGCCATTAGTATATAGACAGTTTAAATTCCAACTCTTGGCTCCAAACTTACAAAAAATTTAGAATGTATATCCAGGCTAGTTTGATACACTAAAGAGGCATTAGTAAATAAAACAAAACTAAGTACAGTACTCTTGTACTTTGTTGCTTATTGTATTCCTCCATTTCATCTGCCTCTTGCTGCCACTGCCAATCTGGGACCCATTCAGTTCATTTCCAAACAATTTGTCTTTCTGATTTTTGTATAGAGCTTTCTCTTTTTCATTTCTCATGTTCTCTCTGTCTCCCTTCAGTTTTCCTCCCCTGTGGTAAATTGTTTCTCCTTCACGTAAAACTCCATCTTCAGTTTTCCAGCTTCTTGCTTTCACCTATATTTTTATTGCAATTTCCCTGTTGGTGTCTTCTCATGTTTTATCCATTTTGTTCCTGCATGTGATATCTCTGTCCCTCTTGCCTCCATCTCCAAAAGCCCTTCTTCTCTGTTTCAAAAAGAAGCATGAAGGTGTCCACAAAGAACAACTAATTAATAATCATGACAGCATCGTGGACTACATATTATCTGTCCCATTTAGTAAATTGAGAAGTTAAGGCAGAAACATCAGGCTCTTGATCCAGCAGAGCACTTAAGCATATGTTTAACTTTAAGGACATGAGCTGTGACATGAAGTCAATGTGAAAATATGTTCTTTAAATTAATGTGATGGTTAAGTGATTTTCTGGATTGGGACACATGTAATGTGGCCAAGTCCATGTATAACTGACATACTGTATGCTCCAATATTTGACTTGGTTTCCCCGGGGAGGGAGAGAGAAGAAATGGAGGAGGAAACATCTGTTTAGTTAGCTACTCTGTGTCCCTGCACACCTGTTGAGAGAAGGGCGAGAGAAATGATTTAAAAGGGTCCAGAAACATCCAGAAGAGGGCACGGTAATTACTAAACATGCTCAGTATCCATTTATGAGTCTGTGCAGGAAGTTCTCATTGTGGGCAATCCACCTCGGAGGTGACATCCTAGTCCCTGTCTGAGAACTGAGCCAATCAGAGTTTGTGTTGGGTAGGAGTGGAAGGTTTCAAATACAGCCTTTAAAGAAAAGCTCTGTGGGTTCAGTGGCTGCTTGAGACCTGAACAAGTGATGAGTCTTCTGTGAGTTGCGGGTCTCAGTTCCAGTCCCACTTTATTATAGGTCAGTGCTATTCCAGCTCGGTGGGGCCAACAGTCACTGTGGGCCCCAGGGAAAAGAGGGAAGGGGACTTGGCTCTATGACCCCAAAGGGGTGGGGCTAGGAACAAGGGGTGGGGCCTAGGTCAGTGAGCCCTTAGCACTGCTCAGGTAATGGCATTGAGACCCCTTCCCTCCCACAGAGCAGTACACAATGGCAAAGCTGTGCTGCCACATCATTTCAAAGGGGCCAGGAACTCTGGCTACCACTGCTACCACTGCTGTTGGCCCTTTGAAATGCTGGGCCATGGGAACTGCCCCCTTTGCCTCTCCTTGTCATCAGGCTTGTTCCAGCTTTGTTGACTAAGGAACTCCTGCATAGAATAATGTTTGGTCAACTGTGTTATGTTTTATGGAAAGCAGGAAAGCATTTATTCTCCTAGAGCAGGAGTCAGAGATCCCCGGCACAGGTGGCAAGAGTTGCACGCAAACTAATTTTCATCAGCACATAAGGTGGGAGCTCAGCCCCGTCCCTCCTCTGCCATACAGCAGGGAACTGTGGATTAACAAAAGACCAGCTAATGCTACCAACCACCATCTAAATGGCCAAGTTCTGAATCTTCAGCTGTGTCTAAGTTTGCATTCCTCTTTTGAAAGAGGCATGCAAATGAGTAAAATTGAAAATGTAAATGAGGTGCAGATTTACATATCTGATACCCCCTTTGCATATTTTTCTTTTGAAAGAGTTTTTTACGGGAAGAAGGGCTTTTTGGAAGATTGGTTTACTTTCAAAAGAGCCACGTCTACAATGCTTTTCTTCTTTCAAAAGAAGATATTTAGAAATAAAAATATACAAATGAGGCACTATGCATATGCAAATTTGCATCTCATTTGCATTTTCAGTTTCCTTCATTTGCATGCCTCTTTCAAAAGAGGAATGCAAGTGGGAACACAGCCTTAATGCATTTCTTAGTGAAGCTGTTGTAAGTAGGACTATTAGGCCGTGTCTGCACTGGCACAAATCTTCAAAATAGCCATGCTAATGGCCATTTTGAAGATTGTTAATAAGGCACTGAATTGAATATTCAGCACCTCATTAGCATTAGGATGCTTCCAGATGCTTTCGAATGCTCGTGGCTTGGTGTGGCTACATGGGGATCCTTTCTGAAAGGACCCCGCACATTTTGAAAGCCCCTTATTCCTCTCAGTGAGAGGAATAAGGCGATTTTGAAACGTGCGTGTTCCTTTCGAAAAATACCTCCTTGTAGGTGCTCCAAGCCATGCGCATTCAAAACCAGTGCTTTCGAAGTGTTACAGCCGGAAGTGTCCTAAGGCTAATGAGGCATGGAATATTCAACTCAGCACCTCATTAGTAATCTTCAAAATGGCCATTAGCATGGCTATTTTGAAGATTTGTGCCAGCATAGACATGGCCTTAGTGACTGTAAAAAGTATCACTGGCATTTGTACTGTACATAGAAGTCAAAATGTTCATTTTCTACACACTTGCCTCAGAAAGGTTGCTGACCTCTGTCCTAGAGTCTTCAGAGGCTGTAGAACTTACTTTTAACTGTCAGCTAACTGTATTGAACTGGAAAGTCATCCTTACCTGAAGAGAGAAAATGGAGCAGCACTTAGTGAGGTGAGGGTTTGTGCATTCTCTCTTGATTTAACTGGGCTTACTGGTGAGAAGATGGTGCCATCTAGAGTGACATGTTCACAGAGATCTAGTGAATTGATATTCTATACACTGATCTGAGTCTCTGTAACAATTCGAATGCAGACTACAGCTAATAATACTGAGGTCTGGAATGCTGCCAGCCATGCTATGTGCTAATGGACAGGTTCTGAAAGGACTGAGATGCTGCCATTTCTCAATATTGAAGAGTCTCCACAGCATATTTTGGTTACATTACTAGGACCAAGATGTCATCTCAGATGAGATCAAGAAAGACTGAGGTTTGATGTGAATGCTGAAGTATGGAAAATATTATGTGGAAACCTTATATCTGAATATTTCTCTGAATATTTATCTAAGAAACTAAAGGGAGAAAGTCTGCAAAACAAACACTGCTAGATTTACTGTCGAATAGCTTTTGTTTAAATGTGATTCAAGTACAACACTTTATAGTATTTAAAAAGTGTATCTAAAGATGCTGTATGGTGCTTTTCTTTGCTATTGACCGGGAATTATCAACATGCATTTTATCAGGGCTTTGCTTAAAATAGCACAGAGATTTAACTCCATGTAAGAAAAACACCTGAAAAGGCAAAAAAGATTTTGCACTTCGGTAAATCATTAAGTTGAAGTGCAGGAAGAAGGGGAGTGTACAGTTATAAAGAATATTGCCTGAGCGTCTCCCACTTCTCTTGTGAAGCGAGGAAATCCTAATATCAATTAGAACGCAGTCTGCCTTTTCCTCCACACCAGCCCTGGTCTACGCTGCATCTCTTCTAGCTCTGATTCAAAGCCCATTGGAAGCCTTTACATAAACTTCATGATGCTTTGGCTCAAATCCTAAAGAAACAGCTTAGTCTGGTTTCTTCCACCAAAATCCAAGATACCTTGACTATGGGTTTCATTAGACAAAAAGGCCTAGGGTATGTTTGAGACCATAAAACAAGGAGTTTGAGGAGAAAAAAACAAACAAACAAAACACAGAGACAAATTTCCCATAGCAAGAATAATTCCACTCTCTTAGGTTATCTTCCAAAGGAAAAGGGCTAGAAACTGACTTATTTTCAACATAAACTGAGAGAAGGCTTGCTGTAGGGTGAAGAGGGACCCAAAGACCTGCTGAACTAGCACTACCTTCACAAATTCTATTAGTTTTATTGACAGGTGTCTTTACATATTCAAAGTTCTTATGTAGCAGTTTAGTAACTTGGTACCTGTGCATGGCTTCATACAATGAATCAAAGGAAAAGGAGAGAGTTCCTTACCAGGATGGAGTATAGGATCATTTTGAAATAGTTATTTTTAGTTTTTAAAAACTCAGAAAGTTAGCAACTCTAGTTTTCTAATCCTAAAGGAACTGCTACCTTAAAATCATTTAGACTCTTGTTTCCAAAGGTGAAATCCTGCATGCAAGTTATCAGCAGTAAAACAACTGTTATTTCATCAAGACCAAGAGTTTACTCTAGATCACTTTGGGCCAAATTTTTCAAGGTATTTTATTTTTTTTTTTCAAAAGTATCTAGGCCAGGGGTGGAAGAATAATTTTTAATGGGCGGGCACACCAAGAATTTGGTAAGTGGGCAAGGGATGTACTCTTCCATGGTATCAATGGAGGCGTGAAGTAGCTGGTATGGAAGTTATGTGCAGAAGGGAGCTCAGAGTAGGGGATTTGGTGCAGGAGGATGTGGGAGGCAGTTTGGGTGAAGAAGGAAGTTGGGACTTGGGGCGGGGATTGGGATAAAAGAAGAGGTGTAGGCTTCAGGGACAGGTATCCGTATGGGTGAGGAAGAAGATTCTGACCTGGAAGAGAGGTGCAGGAGTGGGTGCAGGATCTGGGAGGGGGTTGTAACCTGGGTTAAGGGATTGAGATGCAGGGGCCAGGATGAAGTATGGATGCAGAAACCGGGGCTAGGATTGTGACCTGGGGCACGGGTATGGGGAGCATAGGGTTGGGAGAAGGAAGGGGTGGGGTTCCAGAGGTAGGCTTTTTCTGAAAGGCACTTACCTAGGCAGCATGCATGGGCAGGGAAGGTAGGGAGTCTGTCCGAGCCTACCACTGGACTGTGGGCTGGATCTGCCAGCGAGGGAGGCCAGATCCAGACTGCAGGCTGTATTTTGCCCTTCCCTATCCTTGGCTTCTAGCTGCCAATGACTTGAATGGTTATTAGTCATGAATATACTTCCCAACTAGTGCTTGAATTCCTTTAAAATTCTGGGTTTATTTCCATTTAAAACTTTTTAGTAACACCTCATCGGATTATAGAACAACTTTTATTTTGATACATATATCTTACACAGATGGGCTACGTCTACACGTTCACACTACATCGAAATAGCTTATTTTGATGTAGCGACATCGAAATAGTCGACTTCGACGAATAACGTCTACACTTCCTCCAGGGCTGGCAACGTTGACGTTCAACTTCGACGTTGGGCAGCACCACATCGAAACAGGCGCTGCGAGGGAACGTCTAGACGCCAAAGTAGCACACATTGAAATAAGGGTGCCAGGAACAGCTGCAGACAGGGTCACAGGGCGGACTCAACAGCAAGCTGCTCCCTTAAAGGGCCCCTCCCAGACACAGTTGCACTAAACAACACAAGATCCACAGAGCCGACAACTGGTTGCAGACCCTGTGCATGCAGCATGGATCCCCAGCTGCCGCAGCAGCAGCCAGAAGCCCTGGGCTAAGGGCTGCTGCACACGGTGACCATAGAGCCTCGCAGGGGCTGGAGAGAGAGCGTCTCTCAACCCCTCAGCTGATGGCCGCCATGGCGGACCCCGCTATTTTGATGTTGCGGGACGTGGATCGTCTACACGTGCCCTACTTCGACGTTCAACTTCGAAGTAGGGCGCTATTCCCATCCCCTCATGGGGTCAGTGACTTCGACGTCTCGCCGCCTAACGGTGATTTCAACTTCGAACTAGCACCCAACACGTGTAGCTGTGACGGGAGCTATTTCGAAGTTGGCGCCGCTACTTCGAAGTAGCGTGCATGTGTAGATGCGGCCATGGGGACTTTATTTACAGTTTATAAATGCCTATTTGCACCTTTGCAAGTGGTCGAACAAAATAACTGGCAATTAGTACGTATGCATAAGAACTACCCACTCACAGCATCTGTCAAAACCACAATGGCCAGGTGCTTAACAGAAAAGAGCAGTAAAATTGCTTTCCAAGACGTGCCACTGACAAACTGAACAATACTAACTGAGAAATCAAGTGAAAGTGAAGAAGCGGGACAAACTAATAACCAATACCTTCAGCCTAAAATATCATTGTGCATGAAGTGATTATTGGAAACTCTGATGTACCTGACCTCCATGGAGATGGCTGATTGAAAGGATGCAAAGAGATACTTCTTTGGCCCAACAGAAATTCTAAAGAGTACAGAAGGACCACATATGATAACAGAACCGAGCCCAAAGAGTGGGATGTGCCCAGATGGGTGCTTGTTTGGCTGTTTTGTAGTCTCAGTCTTGTAATGCACACAGCCTTAAGGGGCTTGGACCAAAATTATTTTTTTCAGGAACAATGAAATAAAATCTACTTTTCTCCTGATCTGAAACTTTCTATAAGTTCCAGAAATATTGAAACCCCCGCATCCCCTCACAAAATATGCAAACCCAAAGTACAATAAGTATCCTTATACATCATTAATTCTCAAGTGTTCAGTGCCCAAAAGGAAAGGAGGAAAAAAGTGGAGATGTGTGTGAGGATAGAAATCCAAAAATCTAGTGTTTTGACTTTTTTATTTTTTTTATTTTTAACAACTAAATTCAACTGAATTTTTTTTTCATTTGATTCAAGTCAAGTTGAATACAGTTTGATATCAAAGATGTTTGTGGTTCACCATATTTTGCTAGAAACTGTTTGCTTTTTTACCATCTCTACTAGAAGTATTATTATGTGATTATATAAGTCAAAGGCCACCTTCAAAGTGAATATTTTTTTCATTATTTGTCAACCAATCCAAGCATACTTATAGCAAAAATGGAGAGGATAAAGAGGTGGATACAATTAAAGTGTAGATATAAATGTATGAGAAAAGAATGTGTCCTTTCTACTTAAAGGAAAGAGTAATTGTAGTGAGTCAGTATGGCCTCCTGTGGACTCAGAGGCAGAGGAGGCTGAGCAGAGGCCCTGGTGGGAGGGCCTGGAGCCAGAGCACCAGAGGCCCGCCCCTCAGAGGGTGGGGCCCAGGGCTAGAAGAGCCAAGGGCAGGGCTCGGGACCCATTAAAGCCTGGGCCTCCGGGCAGGGAGGAGGCGTCTGTACGAGCTCCCCGGCGCCAAGGGCAGAGGGCCTGTCGCTGCCCGGCCCTGCCAGAGGAGCAAGCCCCCAGCGGCTCTGAACAACCCCGGATCCAGATGCCCCGGGGGACAACCCGGACTTCCCAGACCTGCCAGGACCCTCACACCAGCGGAGACCCCCCGCCTTGGAAGAAGCCCCAGGAGTGGTCTGCCCCAGAGTCCCGGCAGATCCCTACAGCCCTCAGGCCCAGGATCGCCTCGGGTCCCCCGTGCTACCGCCGCCCGACTATCCCAATGACATTGAGATGAGCGACTGGCCGGAGCCCCCGAAGGTGGACGATCTGGAGGAGACCGACCCAGAAGGACCCCCTGACCAGATGGACTGGGACCTTCTGCCAGTGGAGGTAGAGGTAGGAAGTGGCCCAGGGAACGACGCTTCCGAACCCATGGCAGTGTGTTGCAGCCTGGATCCCCACTGCCGTGGTCATGTGTGAGCGACCCCCAGGGCCCCAGGCCGGGTCGCAGTGGAGTGGGAGGGCCTGCGACCCCCTACCCCCTTCTTGACAGGGCCAGCCTGCGCTGGGCCTGTGCTAAAACCCTTGTGCTGTTGCCCTGCCCCAAACTGAGGGCTGGGGCCTGTGCTCAAACCCTTGTGTTGCTGCCCCGCCCTGGACTGAGGGCTGGGCTGGGATTTTGTTGCACTGGTGAACTGCTGCCCTGCCTTGGACTGAGGGCTGGGCCAGAATTGTACTACTATTGTGAACTTCTGCCCCGCCCTGGACTGAGGGCTGGGCCTGTACTGTATTGTAACGGGAACTGCTGACCACCCCGAACTGAGTGCGGGGCTGGTGTTCTAACTCTTTTTGGGTGCCGCCCGCCCTAAGCCAAGGGCTGGGCGTCTAGGGACTCTTACAGTAATAAAATAAAACATATAATGCTAGCAAAATAATAGATGTTATGGCAAAAGTAGATCAGATTCTACTTATAGCTTCTATTAATAAAAGAAGGGCACAGTAAACGGAACTGAATGGCAGCAAATTCTGCAGTATCGTCTCACTGTACCCCAAAGTATAACACTGGGTTTTATTGTAAATAATGCTTAAAACAATTTTCATTTTTTTTCTTCCTGAGTTTGAAAAATAGAAAATAGTATGTATTAGAGTGAAGGTGAAAAATCAGTGAACCTCAGAAAAATCACACAATAGGAAGAAATATAAAAGATTGAATTTTGCCATCGGACACATGCATGTGACGCTGAATGTGACACTAAAGGGGAGAGGAACAGACTAGCAGTACCCAGGCACTTTAGGAAAAGACTTGGTGGAATCATTAGAAAGGAAATTTGACAAATATAAGAAGTAGCACATTCTAGCTGAAAAGAGATACCAATGGTGACAACTTCTTTTATAAAATGACTCTAAAACTTATTAATCCATTATCGACCAGCAACCCATTTAGTCACAAAGAAGTATGACATGTGCACAGTTGAAGGTTCTCTCAGCCTTCTCCTCTCATCATAGAGCTGAGACAATCATTTGAACTGAGCAAACCAGATGGTGGGAGGGACTCATCTTCCCCTTCATTCTTCTATTTTCAAATTTTATCTGGATTTGTTCTGCTGATAAGCTACAGCCTCTTTGTTGTAGGGTGTGCTGAATGTTTTTATTATTCAGACCAATATGATTGCCTTGCAAAAAACTGATCAGATCCTGAAACTGGCTCTCTGGGGGGCACAGGGAGTTGGTGGTCACCTGCTGTGGTCAGGCCCACCAATGGGAAGGGAAGAAGAGTAGAAAGTTGCCCCAGGGCCCAACACCCAAGGCCCCTCTCCACGACTGCCACTACTGCAGCAGCAGGAGAGGCTAGAGTCTCTGTAGCTTTACATCACTGCTGCAGTGCTGTGCTGCATGCTCTGTGTGACTGTGAGGGCCCACCAAGGAACACACAAGGAAACTACAGCATCTGCTCAAGACCGTCCGTATAAAAACACAAGAACAGATTCACACAGACACACCCCTTGAACCCAAACTAGGTTTATCCTACCTGCTACCCAAGATCCATAAACGTGGAAATCCTGGACACCCCCTCATCTCAGGCATTGGCACACTCAGCACATGATTGTCTGGATATGTGGACTCTCTACTTAGACCCTATGCTACCAGCGCCCCCAGCTTTCTTCGAGATACCGTCGACTTCCTCAGGGAACTACAATCCATTGGTGACCTTCCTGAAAACACCATCCTGGCCACCATGGATGTAGAGGCCCTTTACACCAATATCCCACATGAAGATGGACTCCAAGCTCTTAGGAACGTTATCCCTGATGAGACTGAGGCACAAATGGTGGCAGAGCTTTGTGACTTTGTCCTCACCCACAACTATTTCCGATTTGGGGACAAATTATACCTTCAAATCAGTGGCACTGACATGGGCACCCACATGGCCCCACAGTTTGCCAACATTTTTATGGCTGACCTGGAATAATGCTTTCTCAGTTCTCGTTCCCTAGTGCCCCTCCTCTACCTGCACTACATTGATGACATCTTCATCATCTGGACCCATGGGAAGGAGGCTCTTGAAGAGTTCCAACATGATTTCAATGATTTCCACCCCCACCATCAATCTTAGCCTGGGCCAGTGCACAAAGAAATTCACTTCCTGGACACTACTGTGCAGATAAGCGATGGTCACATAAATGCCACCCAGTACTGAAAATCCATGGACTGCTATGCTTATCTACATGTCTCCAGCTTCCATCCAGGGCACACTACATGATCCATTGTTTACAGCCAGGCACTAAGGTACAATCATATTTGCTCTGATGCATCAGACAGAGACAAACATCTACCAGACCTTTACCAAGCTTTCCTCAAACTACAATACCCACCTAAGGAAGTGAGGAAACAGACTGATAGAGCCAGATGGGTACCCAGAAGCCACCTGCTACAAGACAGGCCTTGCAAGGAAAACAAGAGAACACCACTGACCATCACATACAGCCCCCACCTAAGGCCTCTCCAGTGCATCATCAGTGATCTGCAACCCATCCTAAACAATGATCTTTCATTCTCACAGACCTTGGGAGGCAGGTCTGTTCTCACCTACAGACAGCCTGCCAACCTTAAACAAATCCTCCCCAGCCACTACAAATCACAAACCAGTGGCTCTAGGTCTGGAACCAGCCCATGAAACAGTCCTCGCTGCCAACTCTGCTCACATATCTACACTAGTGACTTCATCACAGGCCAGAAGAGATCTAATAGATCTGGTCTATTATCACTTCAGGGACTTTTTTCTTCTCCAAAAACTACCAGATTGTTTAGGGTAAAAAAAAAAAAAAAAAGAGCATCTGAAAACATAGTTTGCAATAATTATAACTAGAACAACATCAGAGCTTTAAAAAAATGCTCAAATTTTTCAGAGAGACCCCTACAGGGTCAGCTTCTAATTCTAATAGTCCCCTTCCCTCTGCCAGTGGAGTTCTTGTTGGAGGCTCATTGTCAATGGTGGGTCCCTGTGACTACTTAATAAACCAACATAGGGACACTGGGAGAAACGCTACACAGATCTGAGTTGATAGCAGATTTTGATGAGGAATAGTAAGCTGTCCTCCTCTCTGTTTCCTCTGCTGCATGTCCCTTTCCCCTACAAATCTGCAGTGTGGTTATCTCAGGGAAACTAAAAGGAAAATCTACAGTGTCAGGAGGAGGATTTCTTCTACTGTACATGAGCAAAAGGAATTGCTTTGGTGTGGGAGGGAGAGAGAAACAAACTACAAGGATGGATGGATATCCTGTACCCACCTCAAACTCTTTGATCTGAGTTCAGATGAGAACTAAAAGAATGCAAAGGATGAAAAGAAAGTGTCACAAATCTGATATTCACAAATAAGATAAACGCAGAAACAACCAGCAATGCTTGAATTCATTCACCCAAACTATCGATCAAATGTATGACTTAGCGTCACAATAATTGCATGGGAGAAAGATTGAGACTTTCCATAATCATATGTTTTTAGAGAGAGAGAGAGGCCACTGAATCAGGGAACTATTAAAGGAAATTAGCCTGTGATCCAGGAAAGAACTTGGATGATATTTGGAAATCAAGCTCCTGTAACTTTGTAATGCTAATCAATGCATTGAGATTTCTCTTCTGGAGTGTAAAACAAATCTCCAGGACGACATATTGAGGAATGAAATTGGATGATCTCTCACCAAATGTAGATTTCTTTTCAACATGTCTTTGATCTGCTGGAAAATAATCTCACTCACAAGAAACAAATTTAAAATGAAAGAAATGTTTGGAGTCCTCAAACCTGCCCAGTGGTTTGTTGATATCATTGGTCCACTGGAAAAGAGTGCATCATTGCATCTGGATAAAGAGTGTCTGTCAGAGATACTTAAATGTCTCACATTAATTAAAAATGTGGGTTACAGCAACCCTCAGAGCTGCTGGGCTGGTTGTACAATTAGTTGGTCAAATCCAATTTCTGATTATGTCAAAACAAAAAAGCAGTCCAGGAGCACTTTAAAGACTAACAAAATCATTTATTAGGTGGTAGCTTTCGTGGGACAGACCCACTTCTTCAGATCATAGCCATACCAGAACAGACTCAATATATAAAGCACAAAGGTCCAAAAACTGTTATCAAGGTTGACATATCAGAATGATTGATAAAAATTTCTGGACCTCTGTTCTTTATATATTGAGCCTGTTCTGGTAAGGCTATGATCTGAAGGAGTGGATCTGTCCCATGAAAGCTCATCACCTAATAAATTATTTTGTTAGTCTTTAAAGTGTTACATGACTGCCTTTTTGTTTTGTTAGAATACAGACTAACACGGCTATCTCTCTGCCACTGATTAATGTCAGTGTATGCAAACTTCTCTCCATTATGTAACATAAATGGAGTCACATGAAAGCCTTTAGATGGTATTACTCTCCATAGCAGAGTTTTGCTATGATTCAGTATAGAATATTGAAGATTAAGAAACAGTGGGGAGATATAACAATCAAAACCTGGGCATTTGAACTCCAGGAAAAAGATTAAAAGAGCAAAAACAAACAAAAAAACCCATGCGATGTCAGAAAAAACAAGCATTTCTAGAAGTTTTATTTTCTAGAAACTCTTTATTCTCTCAGCAGAAGAGGCTTTGCTTCACAGAGTTAAAGAGGTGTGCATTATTTTGAGTCACCCAGTAAAATTTCTACAGATTGTATGTCTGATCAGTTTTTTTGATTCAACCACTGTGCTGTCAGTAAGTCAAATAACAAAAACAAAAAAACAAAAAAAAACCCCAAAACCAAGATTTTCACAGAAAAAACAAAGTGATTGCAAAGTAATTTGCCCTTAAATTGCAAACAACAGTAAAATGTTATGGGTTTAACCAAAATATAGCTAAAGGTTCCATTCAGATAAAATGTACTAATATGCAGTCCAGGATTTTTATTTTTATATCATTTTTATTTATTTACTTATTATTTATTTATTTTTGGTAATAAAAATCCAGCACGTTTTTCCCTCTACTGCATCAGCTGAAATATGAAATAGTCACTGGCGTAAACAGAGTTAAATCAATGAGCCTACCCTTCAGTAACTGAAAACAAAATTAGAATAACATAATCTCTCTCTTTGCTTGGCCTTGAGATGTTTTCTAAGGGAACAGCTGCACTTCTGAGAAGCTCGACCTGGTCAGCGTCAATTTTCCAGAGTTCAATTTTGCACGTCTGGTAAAGATGCAGAAAAAGGATCTCTCAAGGGTCAGCAGTCACCCCCTCTACTCCACTCTATCACATGGAATAAGAGAGGTTGATGGGAGACACACTCTGGTCAACTTTCCTTAGTTAGGACACTCGGGTAATTTCGAATACATCCTTTCTAGTTGGTGGCTGCAAGGGGAAGGACACTGGGCTGGCATATCGTGGACAGCCATGCAGATGTTTTGAAGCATGCCCACCACCTCCATCCACATGTCCCAGTGCCAGGCTATGTCAGCCTCATACAGTGCCAGTCGCTGCTCTGCCAGAGTGTTCTGTTGGTTGTGTAGGTGAAGGCCTTTTCCTCCATCCTCAGCAACAAACCCTCCATCCATAGGCCTGCCTGGACACTGGTGGTGGCAGTGGGCTGCCCCTCTTTGCTCTCACTCCCAGACTCAGTGGCCCGACAGACTGGAAGGCGCTAGCTGGCCCTGGGGTTGTGCTGGAGCTCTCCAGACCCTTGGATGGCACAGCTGTAGGTGAAAGAATAGAAGGAGGAGGGTCAGTCCAACATCCCAGCCCTGGTTGCCATGCCCCTTGCCCCCTAGCTTAGCTGTCCCCACCCCCGACCTGAGGAACAGGCATATCCCAGGGATGTCCTGGGAGTGGTGGTGTGTGTTCCCTACATAGTGGGCTGTGCCGCAAATGGTCTCCATGACACCTTGGGGATGGTGCTGGCCATGGCAAGCCCCGCTCCCTGGGGAATGGCTTAGTGGGCAAAGGCGTTCATCCAGGCAAAGGAGAGTCCTCGCTTGTGTGGCTGGTGAACTGGACACAGCCTGGACCTACCCAGCCCCCTCGCAAATACGTGCAGCTTGCAGCACTGTCCATGCGGAAGGGTGCTGGGTGTCACCTGCGGGTGTGCCTGCCTGCCAGCAGCACACTCCCTGGTGGGACATCTGGGGTCAGGCCATTCACTCATATGCCTGGGCCACTTTAGGTCATGGTAGGGGTGGGTGCCTCCCCATTTCCCCAGGGTATGTAACACACCATGCACTTACTGGAAGGTCCTTTGAAGAGGCCAGGGGATACCCAGCTGGAAGTGGCATGGCTGGAGGATGCTGAGGGCAGCTCGATGACGAGGGACCTGTCTGAGGATTCATCCCTGGACTGTCTAGGCAGCTCCACATCTGCACCCGGCTCTGGCTTCAGTGGGGCAGGGGTCTCTGGAGCTGCCATGTCCAAGACTGTGTGGGTTGAGGAGCTGTCTTGGTATGGAGCTCTCGGTTGTACAGGCATGTGGCCAGAGCCTGCCCAGACCATCTGGCACTGTCCCAGGTCCACATATACTCCTGCCTTAGTTCTTTCAACTTTGCAGAAGACCTGGCCAGGGGTCTGAGCATGGTGGCCTCAGATGGCCAAGCAGCTGGCCAGCAGGGCTTATGCAGGGGCATTCCACTGGTGGCCTATGATGTGACAGAGGACCTTCTCATCCTGCCAGAGCCCCAGGATATCCAAAAACTCTGGAACAGTCTAGGAAGGGGTCCTCCATCTCATGTCCTGGGCGGGCTCCTGGCACCCCTTGGTTGGCTCCACGGGGGTTCCCTTGGTGTCACACAGTGGCTGCGTTCTGGCCATGGTGGCTCCAGACACTGCAAGGCTGGCTGGAGGGCATGTGGTGCAGTGGCACATATGCTCACTGCCTCCACACTGTCCAGCCCACTTTCTGCCACAGGGTTCCTGGGCTGGCAGGAGAGACCATATAGCCCTGATGGTGGTGGCCGGGGCACCTCCACACTTCTATTGGCTAGCACTATGGAGCACAGTTTTTTGAAAGAAGGGGTCAAGGAGCATCTACACACACTTTTTTCCCAAAAGATTCTTTTGGAAGAAGTCACACTTCCTGGTTCGGGAGTGGAAGATGGTCTCCAGAAGAAGTGCTGCATTGTTTTTTTTTTTTTTCCTGAAGTGATTCAGAAGAACTCATTTTGTGTGGTGGATGCTCCACAGGATCTTTTGAAAGAATCCCGGCTCGTCCAAAAGAACTTGCTAGTGTAGATGCATCTATAATGTGTATCAAAATAGTGTTCAGCTATTTCTAAAGCGAGCCTGTGGGCAGCTGCAGAAGCACTACAGCTTATTTCTAAATAGCTCTTACTTCCTGTTTATACAGCCCCCTTTCCAAAATATCTATTACAGAATAGGCACTGTTCCTTGCAGAATGAGATTTACAAATAAGCCATCTGCTATTTCAAAAATATTTCCAAGTAGCAGTTTTTCTGTGTAGATGTTTGCAAACTTATTTCAGAATATTGACCGTTATTCTGAAATAACTTTGCTGTGTACACACCCATAGTGTTCTGTTAGCTCCATTTCCGGAAAACATTTAAGCACATGTTAACATTAAGTACACGCTCATGTACTATTATAGCAAGGGTAGAGTACTTTTTTGAGTTGGGGACCATCAAGTCACAGACATATCAGTTGGTGGCCCCATAAAAATGAGAAGAAGAAGAAGAAAAAATTCCACAAACCCCTCACTGATGTGGCCTCACTGACAGAGACACCTCACCCACCTCATGCTTCATGGACAGGAGGTTGGAGAAGGAGGGGACTGAATTTAAGGGCTTCCTCCAGGCCAGATTAACTCTTCTGGGGGCCTGGGTTAGAACCAAAAGTGGGAGGGTTCAGTGCATGAGAAGATGCTGCTGGGGAGGAGGTGTGAGATCTAGCCAGGAGGAAGGGTGCCCAATTGTGCGTGGGGTGGGTGTTTGGGGTCTGAACAGAAGGGAGGGTGAAGGAACAGGTGAAGAGAAAGTGGTCTGGGTGGGAACAAGGGTGCAAGAGTGTGCTGGTTTTCAGGGGTCTGGGTGAGAGATAAGGTGTATAAGGGGGCTGGGGGCAATGGTGATGGGAGGTTTAGGTGTGGGATGCTGGTGAGGAGTCTAGGCAGGAGGGAGGGTGCAAAATGGGATGAGGGTGGTGGGATCTGGAAAATGGGGGCCACTTATCTCTTTGGGCCACCACTGCTGCCCCTCCTTTGGCCAGGGAGCAGCAGCATGGATAAATGCTCCCTAGAGAGGTTTTTCTCCCCCTGCTCCCAGGCCCTGCCCTCCTGTTGCTCTGACTGTTTGGAATTCTGGCTAATCAGAGCAGTGAGGGGGTGGGGGAGATGCCTGCGAGAAGCAGGGAGAACAACCTTTCCAAGCTGTTGTGTGCTACTGTTACCCCAACCAGGGGAGGGGTCAGCAATGGCAACACAGCTGCTGCTGCTTCCTGCCCCCACCAAGCAGAGCCAGTGGGCTGAATCCAGTCCCACCTTGCCTGACTCTGGCTCACAAGTCTCAGGCCTCCACACCCCCATTACCTTCGGAGGGTGGGGTGGGGCTGGAGGCTGAGGTGGGGAGCCTTGTGCCTTGGGGGCTGAATGCAGGCAAGCTGGGCTCTAGATCTGGGCCACAGGCTGCAGTTTCCTCATCCCTCCTTTACCGTTAATGTGCTAAAGCGCTTTGCCGGATAGGAGTGATTTACTTAATCAGTGCCATTGTTTCTGCCCAGATTTCTATCTCTGCTTCAAAGCATCAACTAACTCTCCCTCTAGAGCATATTTAAGTTAGCAAGAAAATTTAGCAAGTAAAATTTTATTGTTTGCTTTACACTGGAACTCAGCTGTTGTCCTCTCTATTACAAATGAAGGTCTTTCTCCTATAAGATGCCTTCAGCTTCCACTGAAGTGTATCTAATAGATAGATAGATAGATCGATAGATAGATAGATAACTGCATTGGGAGTTCAGGTGTTCAGTACCTTTCAGGATTTGGCCTTAAAGGACAATCTTTTTTTTTTCTATTGTGATATTCCCCCCCCACCATTTCAATTATTTTCAAGGGCTTCCAACCAAACTTTTACCTCAACTGGTCTTTATGAGAGCCTATTACTTCAGACGTTTCCATATGCTATTTGTCATTTCCCTCGAGAATTCTAGCCAAGTGTCCCTCCCTACTTGGTGCCAGGACTGTTGTATCCTGCAGGCCTTTATTTCTCTTGGGTTTAATTGGGTATATCAACAACTTCCAAAAACAATGGTGATTTTGAGTAGCCAGGAGAAGCAAAGTCCCTTTTGACGATGGCTTGAACAAGGTGCAGGATTTTATTCATAACAATACTGTGTTCCATTTCTGCAATAGATGTTCCTATTTACATGTATTTTTTCTGATCATTTCTCATGACCTAGACAAGCACATAGGTCAACAGCATATAAAAAAATATATAGAAGCAATTTCTGACCTTCCCACCTACCTAGTTTGCACTTTGTAGTAAAATGGGATTTAATTAATGCTAATATAGATAGTTGAGTTTGTGATGACTAGGAGAACTACATGATGAATTACTGACTGCGTGTGAAGTTTTCACAGCTCTTAAAGCATGTTATGTGCAATGTTGGAGAGAAGCCAGTGCCTGGAGTACAAGTAGAACCAATGACATAGAGAAAGATAGCAAAGAGACCCCAGGGGCCAAATGTAGGTCACTACGTAAGAGATTAAAGAGCAGGATCTCCATGGTAGCAGTCTCTGAAATGCTTCTAGATTCCTGCACAGGGCTATTTGGACAGGCAGAACTGCAAGGTCTCAATGCTTGGATAAGATGATGGTGTTTGGAGGATGGATTTAGGTTTATCATGAAGTTGGGAAACTTTTACTAAAAGAGTATCTTACAGAGGATGAATAGGCTCCACCTAACTCAAAACAGAACAAGACTGCTGGCATGTAAAATTTTAAAAGATCATAGACAATTTTCTTAAATGAAAGGCTGGGTTGCCAGGGGGTGGTGGGAAGCCAACAGAGCTGGAGCAGCATACAGTTTGTACAGAGAGGAAGGATTCATTAAAGAGGATGTTTCATACCTGAGTAAAGAAGAGAGGACACAAATTGATAAAGCACAGATCAGAAATGAAGAGAAACAGTCAAATGAAAGAGCATCCCTTTCACTTACATCCTCATTCTGCAGAGAAGATCCTGTCTAGCCAACCAATAGGACGTGTGCAGAAAGTAATCATGATGACCATTGTAGTGGGGTGTGATGGCCACTCCACTACCCAGAAGGGAAGGATCCCTTCCAGGAGCCATTTTGTGTGAAGACTGGCCCTTCCCAGTCACCTGACCAGAAGCCAGGAGGTGGGGCCAGGCCAAGAAAAGCCGAGCCTGAGGACTCAGTCTGGGATGAGCCTCTAATGGAGCAAGAGGACAGCTCTGGGCTCCCTGCCTGGGAGGCTGAGGACTCAGTCTGGGCTGAGCCTCTGGTGGAGCCAGAGGATGGCTTTGGGCTCCCAGCTTGGGGAACCCAACAGAATGTGCTGCCTGGAGAAGACCAGCCAGACCCAGAGGACTGACCTGGGTACATGCCGCAGCCTACATCCAAGCCAGCCTGAGGTGGCAGAATCAACAGGACATGTAGGCCTGGACTCAGGCTACCTGAACCCTAGCTGGATCTGAAACACCATGAGCCCCGAGAAAAATGTCCGATGGACTTTGGGTATGTGCCCGGGGAGAGACCAGGCATGTCCCAGGGCATAGAGATGTCCATTAAAGGTCCGTGGGTCAGTGTGTTGCAGTCCTGAATCTCCACTGACCCAAGCACCAGGCTCTACTGCTACAACCAGGGCCCTTGGGCCGGGACACGGTGGAGCAGGTGGGACTGCATCCCAACTTGCTGGGTGGAAGTTCTCCCTCTGAAACTATTGTGTGCTGTGCCTTCCAGAGCTAGGGCCTGAGCTTCCTGAACGGTTGTGGTAATTCCCCCAAACTGTTGCCTCTCACCCACCTGGGAAAACTGGGAACCTCCCTGAACTAGTAACTTGGACGTTGGTGGGGTACTCATGGCAGTTGGGTGGAATGGACGCCAACTCACCTGGAAGGGGAGGATCCCTTCTGGGAGCCCAAATGCTGTCACAGTCATAGTATTAAAAAATCAAATAGAAATCATGAGTGTGCATGCTTGGAACAATGAAGTTGGATGTCTGTGGTTGCATGTTCGATATCATGTAACAAGTTCACTGTTTAATTCAAATTGCTGTCAGTACCCTACTTGTGACTGATCCCCACATGAAGAATATAATCGCTTAAGCCACCTCCAACTACATGACACTACAGTATGGGCTGCTTTAAATATGTATAGTTGTGATAATAGAATTTGTGTTTATGTGCCTGATCTATTAAGATCTCTTTTATTAAGAAATATTGGCACATGAAGTAATTTCAGCAGTAGAGTATTATCCGCGTCCTGCCAGTGGTGAATAGAGTAGTCTGTTATGGGGAGTCTCCTGAAGGACATAGGGAAACCCTGGTAATATCCTGGCAATTCCTCTAGGATGGGCCATCTCCTTTCACCTGCCAAAACAGCCAATTGAGTTACTGAAATACGGAAGCCATTGAGGCAGTGCAACTGTCTATTTTGGGGAGGTACAAGGGACATAAAACAGCTTCCTTGGAAGGAAAGAGAAAACAGATGGGGACTGTTCAGATCTGAAAAAAAGAGCTGTCTAAGTGGGAATATGACAAATGTCTACAAAATCACAGAAAAAGTGAATAATGAAGTGTTGCTTACCACTTCACACAACATAAAAACCAGAAGTCATCCAACGAAATGAATAGGCTGAAGGTTTAAAACAAACAAAAGGAAATACTTCATACAACACATTGTCATCCTGTAGAATTCATTGCCAGGGATGCTGTGAAGGGCAAAACCATAACTGGCTTCAAAAAAGGATTAGATATGTTCATGAAAGACAGGTCCATCAGTAGACATATTGAAAGTAAGGCCCAGTCAGTCAAGGATATTCCAGGGAGTCCAAGGCCTTTGACTTGGTCAGCAGGGATGGTCTGTTCAAACTGCTCCACAAGATAGGCTGTCCTCCATGGTTACTCAAGATGATCCAGTCATTCCATGAAGACATGAGAGGAACCATCCAACATGACGGCCCATTATCGGATGCTTTCAGAATCAGGAGCGGTGTCAAACAAGGATGCGTGATTGCTCCGACATTGTTCGGGATCTTCTTCGCACTCTTCCTGACGCATGCCTTTGGATCTTCAACAGAGGGCATCTTGCTGCACACAAGATCTGATGGGAAACTGTTTAATCTTGCAAAGCTGAAAGCTAAGTCTAAGGTGCGGGAAGTCCTCATTACAGACATGCTGTTCTCAGACAATGCTGCTGTAGTGTCTCACACAGAAGACCAGCTTCAAAAACTGCTGGATCAGTTCTCCAAAGCGTGCAAGGACTTTGGGCTTACCATCAGCCTAAAGAAGACAAACGTACTCGGTCAGGATGTTGCTGAATCCCCATCAATCAGGATTGACAACTATACGTTAGAGGTCATCCACGAGTTCGTTTACCTTGGGTCCACCATCACTGACACCCTGTCGTTGGACACTGAGCTAAATAGGAGGATCAGAAAAGTGGCCACAACTCTGTCCAGACTCAGCAAGAGAGTGTGGAATAACAACAAGCTGTACACTCACTCCAAAATGCAAGTCTACAGAGCCTGCATTCTCAGCACCCTCCTTTATGGCAGCGAGACTTGGACCCTGTATGTCCGCCAGGAAAAGAGGCTGAACATCTTCCACTTGCGCTGCCTCAGGCGCATCCTTGGAATATCATGGAAGGACAGAGTGACCAACACCGCCGTCCTCGAACAAGCTGGAATCCCGACCATGCACACCCTCCTCAGGCAGCGTCGGCTCCGCTGGCTTGGCCACGTCCACAGGATGAATGATGGAAGAATTCCAAAAGACATCCTGTATGGTGAGGTAACCTCTGGCAAAAGACCTCCCGGACGCCCCCAGTTGCACTACAAAGATGTCTGCAAGAGAGACCTCAAAGAGGTAGACATCGAGCTGGACAACTGGGAAGAACTAGCAGACGACCGCGGCAGATGGAGGCAGGGGTTACACAAGGGCCTTCAGAAGGTCGAGATGAGGATCAGACAGCTAGCAGAGGAGAAGCGAGCTCACAGAAGGCACAATAAGGACTTGCCAGACACCCACCACATCTGCAAGAGATGCAGCAAGGACTATCACTCTCATGTGGGTCTTCACAGTCACAGTAGACGCTGTAAATGAAGCCCTCAATTGAAACTATAAAGGGAGCGATCCATAGTCTATGCAGACTGAAGGATGCCTACTAACTAACTAACTCTGGGAGCAGGGGGAAGCCTGGGAAGTCAGTGAGGTTCTTGGGACTCAGGAATTCCTCTGGCTAAGAAAGGAGTTCTATGAGGCTGCTAGGCTCCAAGGAAATGGGGAGATTCGTGGAAATGCTAGGAACCCTGCCTTGAGATGGGGCTTTCAGGACTTCCTAATTCCTTACTGAAGCACTAGGAGCCTAGATCCCAAAAGCCTCTGCCGTCTGAGGAAGGAAGTCTCAGAAAGTCAGTATAGCAAGGATGCCCCAGAGCTGTAGATAATGGAAGACCTACGATCCCAAGCAGTCAGATAGCTGATCTGGTGGAAAAAGCTAGTTTTGTCTTGGTTGACGTTCACTGAAACCCAACTGTTTTCATAGTTACAAAACACTTTGTTTTCAATGCATCTACATTTTCAGATGAAATTGAGTTTCATCGGAAAAGTGTTAATCTGCTCTTCTTTGAGTGTCTGGGGTGGATAACTCATACGACTGAAGGGCTGACCTAACCAGCAATGAATCTATATTACTCTTACTATGCTCATTCATTCAAAATAAGTTTCTAACACCATGTTAATGCTCTAAGGTAACATCATTTTATTGTAGAACTTTCACTTTAATCCTGTTGTAAACCAAATGCATGAGATATTTCAATGCTATGATACTTCACTCCAGATTGACTACAAAATCCAGTTTTGGGGAACTTCTCTACGCGCCTTACTTTTCCACTGAAAATAGCTTTATGGTGGAGATCACTTCTGGTAATGCAATCTCAACAAATGCTTAAAAGTATCTTCTAAACTAAGCGTATTATCTCTTATGTAAGTTTTGTGGGTTATTTTTTATGTTTAGCTTTATTACAACTGAGCCCATAGACTCTCCGGTGTTTAGATATGCTTCAGGCTAGTGTTCAATGCTTTAAAACAGCTAACCAACTGATTTTATATCACCAATATATTGTAATAGCGAGAAAGAACTTGTGCAATGTACACGTCAAGAAATATGGGCAAATTTAATGAATGGCCTTCAAGCAAATCTAAATCTGTCTGAAAGCTTCACATATGCACTTACATTTCTACAGCTACGTACAGATTGTCAGGACTGGGGTTTTTTTGTTTAGCTATCTATTCTCACAAGCAAAACAATTTTCACTTTAAGTAGCGAGTTATCTTAAAAGGCAGGGGAGATGGGATATACTGTGTGTGCTTAACCTTTGTAAAACTGGGTTACATTGGATACATATGCGTCTGAAGAATGGCAGTCAGGTTAATTACTAAAGCCCTTTACCAGTCTCAGTGACCTTCATGCCCAAATTGCCACAGCACAAAAACAGAACACTTTTATATATCACCTTCATTCAAAGGTCACAGGATGTTCTACACTCTACCATTTTTTTCAGTCAAAAGCAGCAATATAGATTTCTGCAGCTTTAAATACTGAGACAAATTGAGCAATTCAAGCAATAATTGGAAATGCAGTTCCACAATCACACAGCTTAGCTGCTAAAAGACTTAGCACCCAAGGGCTTAAGCTTATATCTCAGACAGACTAAATAACACTACTAGCTGACCTCAAGAACAACTAGGAACATATGGATTTTAAAGCTCTGACAGATATATTAGGCCACAGCTACTGCTGAATGTCTTAAAAGGAGGCAATAAAACCTTGAAATTGATATAGAATTTTACAGGGAGCTAGTGTAAAGGCTGTAAAATCTGGAATGCTCTTTTGAAGATCTGAGGAGCTGTAAGAATGCAAGCAGATGCACGCTGCATGACCTGCATCTTGGACATGTTACTGCCATTGGGAACTCCCAGTGAGACAGAACTACAAAAAATTCAGAGTCGTGTCCTTGCTTTGAGTCTCTTTTGTTAAACAAAGGCTTCCGGCTGGTGATATTTAATAGGAGCCAAATATTTTTTCCCAGAGTAAAGGAACTATTGAAGGAGTCTGAGCTGCAGCAAACACCTTTCACAGTTTGGCAGTGGAACTCTAGAAACATCTGTTCTGATACTAGCTGTTAGTGCATAATCTGGCCTTCCACAGTCTCTGTGTTTGGCTGTGCTACCCTGTTGTCTAGGGTAAAATTAAAGAGAAAGAGACAAACTCTCACCAGTTCTTTCCTGTTCTGAACATCTATCTGAATTCTTCCTCCAGGAAGCTTAATGCACAGCTCAGTCAGCTCCATACCAAACTACGGTCAAGGTGGCTTCCAGTGAGATCTCTTCACTCATCTCTACAAAGCAGAGCTACATTGGGGCTTCTGCATTCCTGTCTTTCTCCATGTATTGGTTGGTTGGGGGACTTAGCCCTTAGCACAGTAAAAAGAAATTCTGGATACAGAAAAGAGGTATAACTCTACACATAAATTGCACGAGACTAGAGGGGTCTCTAGATTATGCAGGCTTGGTACACATAGAGGCTGTTTGAAAGAAATTTAAATGAAATTGCTTGGGTGTAAATCTTGCTTAGCAAGTTCTCAGAACCAATTAAAAAGATTTTCATTTTATTTGGATGTTTAATTAAACAATGCCAAATCCTCTGCTGGCTGTTGCAGGGAATTAATAGATCAATTTTACTTGTTTTTTTTTTCCTAAGTAATTCTAAGTCTAGCTTTATTCTCACATACACATGTAGTACTCAATGCAATCTAAGCTACTTTGTACAAGATGAATGTTACTTTTCACTTAAGGCTCATAAATCACTGGGATGCTACTGATAGCTCCACCTACTGTACTAAATGTTTTGCAGGGAATTTAATTAAAACCTTCTATTCAAAATGTTACATTGTTTTGATAGAAATTACAAGTTGTGCTTTCTCTCTATTATAAATCCTATACCTTTGTGTTCTTTCCTCTCTTGTATTTAGAAAATGTTGGGAAATAAGTTGAAACTCAATTATTTACATAAATACCTACCTTGCAGCTCTAGATACATAGTCTTCAAATGTTTCCCCATTCAAAATAAGATGACGAAATACATATAGACTTGAGTTAAAATAGTTAAAATTAATGTTGGTGAAGGAGCTAGATGAACTCAGATAATCAGGTTAAGTTCATGGCTTTGCCATAGATATTTTTTTGTCATTCAGCAAATCACTTATTCACAAGACTCACGGAACTTCCACACTGCAAATGTGTTCTGTTGAGAAACTGTCAACAGAACGCAGCAGTTTTTCTTGGGAGAGTTAAGTTACTCCCACGTGAGACATAACTCCTCTGTCGACAGATTCTGTCAACAAAGAAATAGTTTAGAAGCTCCAGTGAGCCCTCTGTCAACAGAGAGGACTTCCTGTTCACCATGAAGCCCTGCTTGCAGAGCTTCCAGTTGCCCATTCTGTTGACAGAAGGCCGGGCAGTCTGGTCGTTCTTGGTCAACAGAGGGTGTCGACAGGGGAAGCCCTATTAGATGTGGATGAAGTCCCTTGACAGAGGTTCTGTCAGGAAATATGTCCTGACAGTAACATCTGTAGACAAAACTCTGCAGTGTAGACCCAACCTCTAGCTATGGCTGCATTAGATGTATCTATCAACAGATGTTTCTGTTGAAAGAGATTTTCTGACAAAATATCTGTTGATGGAGTGTGGCCATACACTAAAGTGGATCGAAATTGAGATCTGCTTTTTTGACAGAGAGGCCAGACTGCCAGGCCACTCTGGACAAACCGGAAAAATGGCAGAGTTCTGCAAACAGAAGGCCCCCAGAGTGCCTATGCTGCTTTTTTGTCAACAGAATCTGTCAACAAAGACACTCCTCCTCATCTGGGAGAGGCAGAAGGCTGTCAGTGGAAGTGCTGAGTTTTGTCAGCAGACTGTTAACCAATGCATTTTGTGTATGGCTGTGTGGTGAATTTTGTTGAAAAAATTTGCTAGTTGTAGCCAGAGCCTATGTGTTTATGTAATACTTAGCACATGAAGATCTTTGTCCTTGTTGAGGACTCTGTGGCTGTGGCCACACTTGAATTGAATATTCAGCACCTCATTAGCATTAGGATGCTTCCGGCTGCATCACTTCAAAAGTTCCACTTTTGAAAGTGCCCGGCTCGGTACGGCTACACGGGGGTCCTTTTCAAAAGGCCCCCACTCCTTTCAAAAGCCCCTTAGTCCTCTCAGCAGAGGGAAATAAGGGGATTTCGAAAGGAGCGGGGTCCTTTCAAAAAGGACCCTTGTGTAGCCGCACTGAGCCGCATGCTTTCCAAAGGGATGCTTTTGAAGTGCCGCGGCCAGAAGCATCCTAATGCTAATGAGGTGCTGAATATTCAATTCAGCGCCTCATTGGTAATCTTCGAAATGGCCATTTGCATGGCCATTTTGAAGTTTTGGCCAAGTGTGGCCACAGCCTATGTGTTCATGTAATAATAAAATAATAACATAGACTATGGGGGCAAAAATAACCTCTCTCCAGTAGTGCTTTTAAAACAAACACCATATTTAAGCACAGAATCAGTTTAGCTTTGTGCATCAGTTGCATGACCATGTAGCCAGATAATTAATTAAATAACTATGTGGCAATCATGCAACTGAGACAGGCAAAAGCGTAGATAGTTTTGCAGCACCTAGTTAACCACCTTTTGTTTTGAGGTTTTATTTTCAAAACTGAAAGTGGTGTGTTTTCCAAACTGATTCATTTGATCCAGGTACCTGAAGAATGGAGATATACATGGGAGCTGAAACACAGATCCACAAATAGAAAAATCTGTTGCTAGAACACGTCCCCTCAAAAACCTCAACAACACAGCACTCAATGACTTCATGTCTCAGACACACTCAACAATCCTACTGATTCTGAAATCAGATACACCTTGTTGAACATGTTTAGATTTTTCTAATCTTCATGCCTGCATCTACACTAGCAAGTTCTTTCAAAATTAAATGGGCTTTTTCCGAAAGAAGCCATGGAGTGTCTACACACAAAATGTTCTCTTTCAGTCTGATTCTTTGGGGGAAAAAGTGGATAGATTCCCTGGGAGCCCTTTTGTTCAAAAGAGCAGTCCTTATGCCACTGGATTTTTCAATCCCCGGGCAGTTCTTTTGAAAGAGTGGGAGCTGTGTGGACACTGTTTATCAAAAGAGCACATAGATTTTTTTTTTCCAGAAGAACTTCTTTTGAAAGATTGCTGTTATGCTGATGTAGCCTAAGATTGGAAACAGAAATGGAAATTGCTTTACAGAACTTCATCATTCTGCAGATTGTTTTGCAGAATCACAATCTCACAAAAAACTATCTATATCTGAGTCCAGTGGAGGTTGCAGGATGTGGATAAAAGGTCTAGGTCTCGTCTGGTACTTCTGTAATACCTTTTGCATCTCATATCTCTTCTACATGTTATATTTATTCATGTCCAAAACACTTTGTTTACCACTTGGTGTTCACTTGTGTCTAAGATGGGATTTCAGTTGTGGTCATTAGCACTTTTGAAAGCCCACATCTAATGTTAGATTTGAAATTTCAGAGGAGTATAAAGGGCAAGGGGGAGGGGTTCCACCAGTAGAAGCACATTTACATTGCTTTTTTTCCACTGGCAGCAGCCTCTGCTGGCCAGCAAATATGCAAATGAGCAGCTATTTGCATTTTCTAGACCATCCATTTGCATACTGCTGCCAGCAGCTCAGGTCAGTGTAACAGTAGCCAAATAATTCAAGCTTAATTATTGATATAGAAATGTTTTCTTTCATACAGACAATAGCTTGTCTATATTTCTGTTGTCCTGTAAGATAATGTATTGCTGTGTAAACTTAGAATTTTACTTTTATAGCTCAGGACATCCAGATCACATTGTTTAGTGTATAGTACGCAACACACGCATTTTTAAAATTCTTGAATTTGCTACCTTTTTGTCATCCTGATGTTGGAAAGACTGCAATTTTTCTTTTCATTTCTTTCTTAGCTAATAGATAACCAGTGACTTTCCTCCAATGCTGCATGTCCTTCCTTGTCACATTTAATCTTTTATGGCCATGAGTCAATTACTATAAAAGTTACTACAAGATTTTCATTGGCTTCATAGTTTTAGGTCTGTGTTTATATCACTAATTTGATGTTCAGCTCTATTAATATTTTCCCATCTGGTTCAGTATGGAATCTATTTAGGACACAAGAACTTTTAAGTCACCAGTGTAATTTAGAAACACTTTTTCAAATATCTCAGAACATGCCGTACAGAAAATAGGCATCGCTTCGAAGAACACATTTTCTGAACAATATTTTATCTTCTGTGGTTGTAAGTATCACTTACATTTACTCCAATAACTGAAAATAATCAGAGAGAAAGATGTTTGCCTTTTCAGTTTGGTTATTTTGTGCATTTTGCAAATTTGTGAATGGCCAATTAAGACCCAAACCTGTTTCATTAGTGGAGATTGTTATGACCACACAGGGTGTCATTGATTTGCTAGGTGTCCACGTAGCTGAGCCTAGGAATGGAGTAAACCTTTATTTAGTTAGCTTGCCCTGCTGGTGTCTTCCATAGATCACTGGGAGGCAGAGAAACATTTAGAAAATAAAAGAAAAACTATTTTAAACCACAAGTATTGTCAAGGCATTGAGGACGAGGTGTAGAAATTGAAGGGTGTTCAGTTAATTTTAAAAAATACTGACTTGATTTCAAATTGGTGTTCTTTAAAAGGAAGAGAGCTCATAGAGCATATATCTACTGCTTTAGCCATTAATTCTTTTGAAATATGTCCACGTCTGAAATATTATGTCACTTTACTCAAGCTAGCTTCATAATTCTTTGCACCTCAAGAATTTAATAGCTACATATAGATTTTGAGGTTTTTTTCCCTACAATGGGAATCTCTCTCTCTCTTTCTCTCTCTTTCTCTCTCTCTCTCTCTGTCATTTCCTGATAATAATAGCTATATGAAGTCTTCTCTGTTTTAGAATTTTGAAAAGGTTTAATTTTCTGTAAGGACATAAGGTGTACATTTCTGTTATGCCCTATCCCCTAGTATTTAAGTAGATTAACCTCAGATTATATTTTTATTTTTAAATTATGCAAGATCTCTGAAACATATAGTACAATTCAATAAATGATCCCCCTTCACACACATAATATTAGTTTTGATTATGCTTCAATGTGAAATGATCTTGGCATTGATTTTTCTATTTCCTTTTTTAATCTCGCTGTTTCGAACACCATGGGCTTGACACAAAGTCCATTGACTTCATTCCGTAAGTATTATGGTTACCCTGCCTGAGACATGCCAATAGTGCCTTAGGTTCTAATTTGGGTGTTTGTGAGAGTTAAAAAATAGATTGTAGAAGTCTGGATTGTTTAGTGTTCCGGGTTAGAAGCAGGCGAAAGTGCTATTCAACCATGGTTCCCATTTATATTTAGAAGTGTGTGCTTTAAACAAAGAAGGTCATAAATGTTTCCAACAGAAGGTGTTTCTGTCAAAAAAGCTCAATTCATCAAAATCAAGAGGTTTTTCCGGGCTGTGTTTCAAGCGAAAACTGCCTCGTTTTCTGCCAGCTTGCTGAGCTAGCAGCCTGCTTCAGAGGCAGGACTCTTGAAGCATTGGCTCCAGATAGGTCTTTCATTCTCCCTGTTGTGTGGTAGGAGCCTGGCAGATCCAATAACTCTGGCAAGAGACAGAGCTCTTAGGACATTGAGAGCCAGGGATTATTGGTAACCTGACAGGTGGACAGCTGGAGTTTTGTTAAGCACTGAGAATTTCATCAACAGTTTTAGAAGTGACTAGATTGTTGTTTCATTTTTTCAAAATAATAATATCAAAATTAGACTCCCCTTATTCAGCAGGAAATTTCAAAAATGCGATTTTTTCCCAGTACAGTACCTTTTTCTTATTCTTGGTATTCTTTCAGATTAGGAATTCTGGTCTCTGACCCTCCCAATCTTTGAATTCAGGCATGGCTGTCTAGCAATTTATATAACTGCATTATTTTCTCTTTCTAAAAAGTTGTTACTTTTGGAAAGCCAAAACGATACAGGATAATATATATTTTTAAATACATAAGATGAACAAAAAAACACTTGCTACATACCCCTTTAGATTCATGGGCCAAATACCATTTAAATTACTGGTCTAATTGCAGGTGTAGTGGCTTCAGCAAGCATAAATGAAGTCATATGATAATATTCCTGTTTTATGTAAACATCAAAGGAAAATAAACACAAAGACAGAACACAAAACATGTCTGTTCCTACTCATCGACATTTTTCTTAAAGTATATTATTGCCCTTTTGTTCCTTTTGAAAACATTAATTTTATTTGCTTTTATATAGTGCAATTTTGTGAAGCTTTATATATAAACATGTCTATTAAAGCTGGGAAGTCAGCAACTTGTATTTAATAATGTAAGCTGAAATCAGCTATTATGCACAGTGTTAAAACTTTGCATAGCTATTAAATATAAATCAGCAGTTACATTTTTCAGTAGCTCACAGCCCTATATTTTTATGGATGCTTCATCTTTTTGCACAATAAAAATAATTACATTAAAATAAAAGTTAGCCATCCATAGCTTTTTTAAAGTGCTCTTTTGGGGTATGTAGCACTACAAATAAAGAATGAGAAGAAATAAGCCATGACTTTTTCATTGTGTAGTAGTATTAATAGGAGCTTAAATAACAGGGATTCCACTATTTTTAAGAGTAATTCCACGATTTTGACTGTAGCTGAAAATAAACAGCAATGCTATGTGTCTCTAAAGGAAACAACAACAACAACAAAAAAACCCAAAAACTAAAGCAAGATAAGATTATGACAATCCACAAATGTCTCAAGCAGTGGTGATCTAAGGAGAAACTTTGGGATCTTTGACCATTGGGGAACTTTCATGGACACAGGACTGTTTTCATGTGAGGGGGACAGCCTGAGTCAGGAGGGAAACAGATTTCTGAGACAGAAAACTGATTAGGCGGTGTTAGGAGATGTTCATGTTATTTCCATGCATTATTCTAATATTGACTTGGTAGGGGGTTGCATCAAGAAATAGAGAGAGAGAGAGAGCGTGAGAGAGAGAAGAATGGAGAAAGGAAGAGCAGAGGGAAAGAGAATGCATATTAAGAGGAAAGACAGTATCAATACCCATAGTCTACGTCTATGGCCAGTTGGGAGAAGTGAAGGCAAGCAGAAACGCCTCTTCAAGGAGTCTGGGTAATAAAATGGAAGAGCTACAAATTCTGGTGCAGGAAGTGACACCAGATACAATAGGGACAACAGAAACATGGTGATTTGTAGTCAAGTCTCAAGTTTAGGTATTGGAGGATATGTGCTGGAAAGACAGAAATAAATGTAAAGGTGGTAGAGTAGCACTGGATATTAAAGTCAAGAGATACTGTGAAGAAATTAGAAGTGCTAGAATATGACAAAGGACAGGATTTTCTGGTATAAAGGGAGGAATGATCAGTTGGAAGCTGCAGAAGAGGAGAAAGATCTGGGTGAATTTGTTGATTGCAGAATGTCTATGAGCCACCAGTGTGATGTGTCCATGAAAAAAAGGCTAATGCAATAGAGACCAGGAACTATAAGTAATGTTATACAAAGCACTGGTGACACCCTCCTCTGGAATACTGTGCACTGTTTTGGTATACAATGCTTAAGAAAGATTAATTTAAACAGATACAGGTACAGAGAGCTGCTCAAGCAATGGAAAACCTACGGTATAAGAGGAGACTCCCAGGCCATGGCTACACTAGCCCCCAACATTCGGAAAGGGTATGCTAATCAGCCACTTCAGCAGATGCCAATGAGGTACTGACATTAATATGCAGCACCTAATTAGCATAGTGGGAGCCAGGCACGTATCGAAAGTGCCACTTTTGAAACATATGCTGCTCATGTAGACAGGAGCCTTTCAGAAGGACCCCACCCCCAGACTTTGAAAGCCCTTTCTTCACATTTGGTCTTGGGAAGAAGGGGCTTTCGAAGTCTGGTGGGTCCTTTGAAAGTCCCCTATCTACACGGGTGGTGTGCTTTTCGAAAGCGGCACTTTTGAAACACATGTGACTGCCATGGTGCTAATGAGGCAGTGCATATTCATGGAAGCACCTCATTAGCATCTGCTGAAGTGGCTCATTAGTATACTGCTTCCGAAAGATGCTGGCTAGTTTTGTAGCCATAGCCCCAGACACAAAAACATATTTTGAAATAGCACCCAGCTATGTTCAAATAACATAACATGGTGCTATTTCGAAACTGTGCCATTACAGCCTGTTATGGCTTATTTTGAAAAGCACTATCCTGTGTCTTACTAGTGCCTGTTTCAAAATAAATTTTCAAAATAGACATTATTACTCCTGCACTGAGGGCTACCAATTTCAAAATAGTGCACCCCCTACTTCAATTTTATTTAAAAAGAGCATGCTTACTCCAGAAGCTAGCAAAGTTATTTCAACATTACTCTGTAGTGTGTACACAGAGTGAGTTAGTACAGAGAATTCTTTCTCAAATGTCTGCCTGTTGGGTCTTGCCCAGGTGTTCAGGATCTAACTGCCATATTTAGGATCTGGAAAGAAGTTTCCCCAGAGTCAGAAAGGCAGGAGTCCTGGGGTCATTTTCCCTTCTTTTGCAAAGTGTGGGCACCTGCATTTTGTGATGCTGGTGTGTGTGTGTGTGTGTGTGTGTGTGTGTGTGTGCGTGCGCGCACGTGCATGTGTGCACACATAAATGTGCACACATGGCACCAGCAGCCATGCATACATTACACAAAGTGCATAGCATTAGCAGTAGTAAATAGGCCCACTCAAGTTTGGCCCTCCTGGCACTCTGTCATGACCTGCTGATCACAAGGCCCAAAATTAGTGAGTGTTATTGCAACCTGTTGCATGGGGTCTCTGCATCATTCAGCTAAAGTCTTTGTTTAAAGCTGCCTTGGAAAAAAAAAATTAAAGTGACAGCAACCAACTGAGGTTATGTCTACACTACCAGATAAATTCAATGTTATTAAATTGGGTTTTATAATTCTGAGATTTATAAATTTGATTCTGAGTATCCTCACTTCCCACAAAGTCCACACAAAGTCGAGTCAGTGCTGCCACACTACAGTGGCCAAACACTAACTGTTGCAGTGCTGCATTGTGGGAATCTATCGCACAATTCCTTCAGCCCCACATTCTGTGCCCCTCGCCCAGGGCCCTGCTGCTCCCCTACCCCTGGCAGTGCTCACCCTGCTGCCTGGTTCCTGGGTTCCCGCAGCTTGGGGGAGCCGGAAAACTGACCAGTGCTGCTACACCTGGCTCTTGGGATCCAGGAGCTAGGTACAGAAGGGAGCCGGGTGCTGCACTGGTCAGTTTCCCAGCTCCAGTGAGTGGCAGGGAGCCAGGAGCTAGGTGCAGCAGCGCCATCAGTTTCCCAGCTCCCCGCCACTTGCAGGAGCCAGAAAGCTGATCAGGGCAGCTGCACTGAACTACTCCAAGATATATTCTTTTATGTAATATTTTATAGCTAACTTGAACAAAATATGTAACTCATAGTGACTCCTAGTGGATCACCACAGTTACCCTGACTAGGTCACGAATTGTCCTAGCTACAGCAAATTGTTCATAATCCCTTATTAACAAAATAGCCCAAATATTTCTATTACATATTGTCATAACAACAGTAACACTTACATGCCAGAGTCACACACTCCCTTTTAGTCTCACGGTCCATTAACTCTCTGTGCCATTGTCCCATTCTAATTAATTGCAAAACTGCAATCATGCAGCTGTTAGGCGTTGCTTGTGAGAATCCTAACAAGAATTATTAACAAAGTGGTATTCAGTTTTCAGCTAATGGTAGCTGGACACACGACATTGACGCAGTTATGTCAAGTTCAATACTCTCATTACACTGGTGTACATTACTTAATCTTACAAAGATTCTGCCATGAACATATGAATCAGGGGAAGTCATTAAAAAGGCCTGAAAAAGTACAGTCTTTTAAAGTGTTTGAACTACCACTCAAGTGTGAATAATAGGCTTATGATGAGGATATAGGAAATATGACAGAAGATGACATGAGAGAGGAGATCAGAAAAAAGAGAAAGTTTTGGTTTGGAATTTGATTAATAGAATCCTTCTTAATTCAGTTCAGAGGGTGCTGTAGCATTACACCCTGAATATCTCTTCTAACTGCTCAGCATGAGAGTCTATCATAGCAGGATATGAGGGACTTCATAAAAGGGAAGTCATAAGACCAGTCATTTCTGGCATGCCTCCACCTTTACTTACCACCTAAAAATGCAAGAACACCACAATGCATACTCTTGCCTAGCAATACGTCAAGAGCTAAGCATATCAGTCTTCCTGTGGCAAGCCCAGTGTTAGGTTTTAACTGTCTCAGCCTCTCTAAGAACTACAGGAAGACAAGTTGTAACATTTATTTTCAGTCATGCTGCTACTTTATTTCTTTAACATAAACACAAAAATAATCAAAAGATAATTGTGCTACAGCGATATTAGCAGTGTCAGTAGCCTGGTAAGTTAGATAAAGTGCAGAAATCATCCGAGATAATCAGCAGACATTCCAGAAAAATTCTGAAGGTGTAAAGTTTTATATATATATATATATATATATATATATATATTATTATTTTTTGCAGAAAACAGTAAATACATATTTTTTGGAAAACAAAAATAAATCAACAAAGCTGTCAGAGAAATAGTGGGTCAATCGGAAATGGGAAATAATGTACTTGAGACCACAGTTGCACTCCTTGATTCTTGCATTTTGAACTCTAAGGGTGGCTGTCAATTGCTATTTTTACAAAAATGCTATAAATTCAGACAATTTAAAAGTCATTCAGAAACAGAAAAAAGAGAGAGTTTTTTATGAAGTTCATTTTTACACCAAAAACCTATGGCTATATCTACATTACAGAGATCTTTCGAAATAAACCCTTCCGGAAGATATCCTCCAAAAGAACTTCTTTCGAAAGAGTGCATCCACACACAAAGGCTGTTTTTACACAGGCCACTTTCTCCGAAAGTGGCATGGTAATACACAGCCTGAAATATGCTAATGAGGTGCAGATGCAAATTTCCCATGCCTCATTAACATACGGTCACGTGATTTGGAGTCCAGAAGACCGTTCTTCTGGACTCCCAAACACTGTGTAGATGCGTGGCTCTAGGGGACCTTCTGTAAGGAAGTCTTTCTTCCAGACGTCCCTCCTTCCCGAAAATTTTGGAAGATGCCTGGAGGCCGCGTTTCTAAACGGCATTTTGGAGTCTGGAAGAACAGTCTTCTGGACTCCAAGTCACATGACCATATGCTAATGAGGTGTGGGAAATTTGCATCCGTGCCTTATTAGCATATTTTGGGCCATGTATTGCCATGCCACTTTCAGGGAAAGTGGCCTGTGTAGAAACGGCCAAAGAAAGCAGATCAAAAGGGTGATCTGTTCTTTTGAAAGACAGCATCCACACACCTCCTGCTCTTTTTAACGAACAGTCCAGGATCAGAAGATCATGCCCTATGACAACTGCTTTTTTGAAAAAAAAGGGCCCACTGAGCTTCTACATATGTTTTCTTTCAATAGAAGCTTCTGAAAGGGGTCACTCTTCCTGAAACAGGAAATGAAGAGCAATTTTGAAAGGAGTGCCTCATTCTTTTGATTTACTTTTGAAAGAATACTTTTTGTATGTAGACACTCCACCGGATCTTTCAAAAGAGCCCCCTTCTTTCAAAAGATCTTTTGAATGAAGTTGCTCATGTAGATGTGATCTTCAGAAGAAACGAAATGTGCTACATGGCTACATCTATACTGCAAAGCTATTTCAGGCTACCTTTGTATCCCAAAATAGCTACTACACATCTATGAAATATGCTTGTTATTTTGAAAAAGTTTTTGAAATGAAAGGCATGCAGTTTCAGCATCCCTGTACACCTTGTTGCAGGAGGAGTAAGGGATGCCACAAAATAGCACAGTATTTCAACATTTGGCACTGTGTAGACAATGCCAAATGTGGAAATAGCCTATTTTACATAAATTTGAAATAGAATAAGAAATTTGCATAATGTAAATTGCGTATCTTGTTTCAAATTAAGGGTGCCATATAGATCTAGCCCATCTGAATAAAATGGCCTGAAGAATCTTCTGTTCGCTCCTTTAAACATAAGGGGTAGAGGGGAGAATCATAACAAACATACACGTCGCACTTTAAAAGCGAGAGTTACTATTTATTTTTATGTCATTCCTTTGGTTCATACACATGTATTCATTCTTTTTAAACTTGCTTCTTTCTTTTCTTATCCCTCACCTTACCATTTAATTGTATAAAACTGGAGTATGAGCTCCTTCGTGCAATGGTTTGTGAATTTGAAATTTAATGTGATACATCTTAATTTGCCCTCCACTTCTCGATCCCAGTTAGTTCAAATTTGCAACTCCTCTTTGTCTCTAAAGGATTTTTAAGAGTATTAATGACATATGGAAGAATGAAAGTCCTTAATCTGGCAAGACTCCTGAAGAATCCCATGGCGTTTACAACTGCTTACAAGTTCTGATCCATAAAGTCTCAGACAGGTGCATGACTTTAAACAAGTGTGAACCTGCTTGCAGTGACTCAAGAGCTTGAATAGCAATCACAGGACAGACTTTTAATACCAGAAAATAAATCCAAAATTGGATGTAAATAATATACTTAGATTTCATCAGTCAGTCGAGTGTAAACTCAGGTGCTATAATAGCCTAAACATGGAGTCACAGACAGGCCTTTTGCACAATTCAATTAATATTGCCATTTAGGCAAGTATCTCTTTCTGATAAATGATACCTTACACCAAAGGTCACTGTAACTTTCATTCCCAGTGGACTATCACTTACAATTGCATGTTAGCGCTCACTCTAAAGTCAATGCTGCTAGTCAACCTTATAATAAAATATATGCATATATTAAATAGTAAAGGCAATGAGTGATTTATTTCCAAGGTTAAAGCATGTAAACATAGATAAACAAATGAGTTACAGTCTTCAGGTTCAAAAGGTTAAATGTAAGGAGCTTCAACAATAATAAAATATTTATGTGTCTTTTACAGCTAACCCAGGCTATATAGAGAAGATCTCTTGCTTACGTCTAGAGAAATTTGCCTTGCAGAGCACAAGCAGCACAGAAACAATCAGTTTCTTATACTTATTTTCTGTTCCTCTCCTGCCATGTGTTCTGAACTGCAAACACAAGTGAATGGTGGAATTCACTTGCATGACTCATTTTCAGGGCTGGGGGAAAACACGACAACTTGAATCTTTCATCCTTTATAACATGTCACAACAGTCTTTCCAATGTTGATGGACTTTTTCCATTGGGCAGGACCTTCTACTGGAGAGCAGCACGTCGTACTTGTCACCCTTTGTTAGCGCACAAACTGCTGGACTATCTTTCCTGCCTTGCCAGAAGGGCTGGAATAATCCACCTTTTCCATTTTAACTAGAACTCATATGGTCTAGTTTTAAAGTCTATATTTTATGGCTACAGTTACACTAGCAAGTTTTGCCAGCAAAACCCAGGATTTGTCTACAAAACTTGCGGAGTGTGCACACATGAAATGGGATTTTTTGTCACTATGTCGACAAAACACAGCACTTTTGCCAGCAGTGCTCTGCCTCAAAGCTTTGATGCATAATGCTGCTGTCAACAGATTCTGTCAACAAAAAAGCTGTGTGGGTGCTTTGGGGTTGGGGGGGAAGCTTCTCTTAACAGACGGGGCATCCGCAACAGTGGGCAACCCTATCTACTGTGGTTCTGGGTGCCTGTTTTGTCAACAGAGCAGAGTGCTTTCGTGATTTGCTTTTGTGTGTGGCTGCACTCTGTCAATAGAAGTTTTGTTGTAAAATCTCTTCCAACTATGACTTCTGTCACCAGAGCACTGTAGTGTGTTCATAGCCTATTACTTTTCCTATGCCTTCTTGCCATCTCCCATTTCACAGCTATGGCCATAAGATGTTATCAGAGGTCCTCTCCGAACACTTTTTATTCCTTTCATATCCAACCAGGCTGTAACACAGAAATTGACACCGGTCACAAAGTTCAGGTTGGGATCAGTTCTGGGGCATTTGGATTTCAGTTTTTGCTTCAGGTTCATTTCTTTAAAAAAAGAGATGTCATAAATACTCCAACAAAGAGTTCTATAAAACTGGAATAGCTAGAGGGTGGGTTGGAGGAGAGCAAACAGGAAAAATTGTCTTCAGAAGCAGCTGAAGTAGCCGCTTTTTCCCTTCCTTTGAACCCTCGTACTGCGAAAACTGCCTTCTTTTTCATGAAAAGTTTTAGGGAAGAGTCAGAACAGGTTTCCCTCTTCTCATACATGGGATTTCCTCCCATGCTAGTGAGTTCCTCAGTTCCCAGATTATTCTTCTCAGGGCTGAAGCAACGTACCTAAAATGTACAGGATAGATTCATCTTTCTTTCTTTCTTTCTAACTAGCATATTTCTAGTCCTTCTTGAAAAGGTAGCCTCGTCTATGTAAACAGAATCAAACCAATCAATGGAACTGAAAGATTGATCACTTTCCTAAAGGTTATTCACAGTCCCCACACAGCCAAGCACACTGATCTTTACAGTCCAGTAAAACAGTGCACAGAAGTCTGTGGTTATTGGCAAAGCCGCAGATCACTCCTTAGATTGGTGACGGCGTAAAGACACCTGCATGCTCTCTGCCATTCTCTGCCTGAGCTTGAACCAGTTCCTGTACCAAACAACCAGCATGATATATGGCCACTAGTGACTTAGCTGCCTAAACCAGTGACTCGAAGAAAGGGATGCTTGTAAGCTCTGGAGTTAACTTCCTGTGACCTTTGACAAAAAGCAGGCTTGTATTTTCAAACTTGAGTGTTAAAATAAAGCACTAAAGTCCAGAGCTGCTAAAGAGGTGCATCTCCATTTGAACTTATGGTCTTAGAAAAATCAGGACACTTCTATTTAGGCACTCAAATATGAATTTTTTGGCCTTGCTATTTCAAATTGCCATAGACTCCCCATCTTCTGATTTAACACCAAGCAACATTCAAAGGCAAAGATATGCAATACAGTAGATTCGGTTTAATGGTAATCCTAATACTAGCAACTTCTCTGTAATGGTGAAATATCAACCAATCAGCTCACAGAAACATCAGTATTAATGATATTCAGATATTAGCAATGACTTCCTGCTTTTCAGCATCTTTTGTGCAGAGGGAGCTGGCAGCCTCAGAAGGAAGTGCTGGACATGCTGTGCCCCCTGTTAGTAGTGCTGCAAGGCTACACCTAGGGAAGGAGGAGCTGGGGTGTGTCACCTCTGGCAGTAATGCCACAAACTTACCTGCTGTCATGCTCAGCATGAGACAGGGCTTTCTTCTGGGGCTGCAGCCTGGCAAACCAGGTGGTGCACAGGGGATGCACAGGAGGTAAGGGGTTGTTGGCTGGGGAGGTTGTGGCAAAGCCGTAGAAGGGACAGGTGCTTAGTGTGCAAGCTGGAGTTATATGGTACCTATATATGCTCTCTGGACTGCAGCTCTGAGCCCAAAGAGAGGTATTTGGCCGCTTCACGGGCCCCAAGCACTACCACTTCCCACTGGAAGCAGTGAAATCTGCGCAGGTGCAACAAGCATGCTGGATCAATTCTTATCATGGGGCTGCTGAAAGAAAACATGTTTCTGGTTGTTGTTACTACTTCCAGCCAGGTGTGCTGCATACACGTGGTACTTCACGTTCCAGCACTACTGGCAGGTAAGCGAGGCTGTGAACAGGGAAGGCACTTTCCCAGCACTTCCTCCCTGGCTGCTGACTTCTGCTTATCGACAACTGGCAAATAATGACAACTTTTGTCTGGCTACCAAGGAGTTACTAATAAGTAGAATCTCCATCACTAGTAAAAAAGTTACTGTATTTATGTGAGATTGTCTTTGTCAAACATTATGTGTCAAAATGACTTGAGAGTTCAAGACTTCTTAAAAGCCATGATGTCTTTTGCTGAGCAGAATATAAATAAAAATAATTGACATTCCCCATTTTTGCAGCTTTGGTTTTAACACTTGCACATTAGTTGTAATGGTGATTAACTCCAGTTATAGCATTATTTTATTTCACAGCATATTTAACAAAAAGCTATATTATTACATTAGCTATGTTCCATGGGGAAAGAAAGATTCTCATCATTCTTTGATTAGCATAAAAGAAATATACCCATCTATGCACTTATCCTTAACTCAACTTGGTCATATAGAGTTCAGCAATTTAATTTAATATGTTTCATAGTTAATGACATGGGCCTAATTATTTACAGTATGTGCTATCTCACCTATATATATAGTGGGTGTTTAGCTTCATGTTTATAATAGTAAATGTATCACTTTCAACAAATACGCTGATGCTGGGGGCTCAGAATTGTCTTTTTTGGGAGTGGTAAAGAAAGGAGACCCTGTTTTCTATCTTCTTCCTTGTTACTCAACAGTCAATTAATTCCTCCCTGGAAGAACTATGTGTACACTAGAGAGTTCCACAGTGCAGCCACCCTAAGCCAACTGAGAGAGAGCTCACCTTTCTATTTAATTAATCCTCTGCCTCAACGTGTGGGAATAGCTATGTCAGATAGCTCTGTCCACATTGGTACGTATATTCATATAACTTATGCCACTCTGTGGGTGTATCTACATGAGCCTCCTCCCAAAACAAATGGGAAGAAGGGGCTTTCGAAGATTTGGGGGTCATTTAGAAAAGCCCCAGCTACATGGACAGTGCACAGTTTGAAATTGTCACTTTCGAATCGTCGCAGCTGCCATTATGCTAATGAGGTGCTGTATATTCATGGCAGTGCCTCATTAGCATCTTCCAAACTCCCTCACTAACACACCCCTTCTGAAAGGAGGGGGCTTGTGTAGACACATCCCAGGTGGTTTGTTCGTATCCCTAAGTGATGGAAGTTATACCGATACATGTGGCGTTATAGAATGCTTGACTCCAACTGTAGGGAACATCTTCGCTCCTTCATTAATGGTAGCTCTTTTTGATTTTCCTACTCTAACATATTTTTTTTGACTCTCAGGCTGTGTCTACACTAGCCCAAAACTTCGAAATGGCCATGCAAATGGCCATTTTGAAGTTTACTAATGAAGTGCTGAAATACATATTCAGCACCTCATTAGAATGCCAGCAGCCACGGCACATCGAAATTGATGCGGCTCATCACCGCATGGCTCATCCAGACAGGGTTCCTTTTTGAAAGGACCCTGGCAACTTCGAAATCCCCTTATTCCTATCTGCTGAAGTTTTGGGCTAGTGTAGTTACAGCCTCAGTGTTTATCTGCCAGCAGAGGTAGATATGCATGCTGTTCCTGAAATCAATGGTCTGATAATTAGTTATCCAGGTGCAATGGGACTACATTGCTATCCCTTAGGTGTCAGAGTATCCACACCAGATTATGTCAGCTCATTCATTTTCCACTGATTGCATGCCTGAGACATTCCTTCGTAAGTTAAAAAAAAAAAAAAACAGTTTAAGAATACATAGAGGGTGTAGCACTTGATTTGCAGCTAGGACAGTTCCAAAAGCACTGAACACTTCTTTTAGCCCATCAAATACACTTCTGCAACCTAAAATTAATTTGAATACCCCTTTGTCTGTTCAGAGGATAAGATGTAGGCAGAAGCTTGTTGAAGGTTAAACAGACTGATATTTATTTGGGTAATAACTGAAAGCAGTTCAAATTGTATTTTGAATTATGTTCATAAATAGCAACACTTCCGTGTCAGAGCTCTCAATTTTAACAGCTAAGTACAAGACCTGCATTGTAATTTTATATTTATATTATAATACTGCAGAAATAAACAGCTTGCTTAGGAGGAATGGATAAAAATTCAATCCAAAGATAATGTACCTCCATATTGGACAAATCGTGTGAAAGGGAGAACAGATAGAACACAGAAGTGCACACAGCCGCATAATTTCAAGCCACCTGTATCTAGAGTGGTTCATGGAGGATACTTTAAAAAAAATCTAGTATTTTTAGTAGAAAAAGAGGTAGTTTTCAATTAATTGTGATTTCATTTTCCCTCCTTTTCTTTTCCTTGCCCCCTCCTCCCCACGCTAATTTCTCTAAAAAATGCAACAGAGGAGAAAGCGGAAAACTGAGGCTCCTGCAATAGCAGGGAAATGGTTACGGGAGATATACCTGGATGATCTTGGCAAGAGATCCACATGTACATGCTTCAGAGGAAGGAGAATCCCCTGCGCCAAGATCACAGCCAGTCTGACATGAGGGAAAATTTCTTCCCGATGCCACATGAGAGTATATTTCTGTTCTCAGGTTCCCCCCTGTCCTCCTGTTATTTTATTTCCAGATGTGGAGTGGAGACCTGTAGATAGATGGAATTAAACATTGCTGGGCACAATCTAAATCACCAGGGGAACTCAGAATTAAGGCTACTGCAGTTGCTGGATAGTTAAACCCTCATTCGTTCATGGTGAGCACTTACAAGGATATTCCTACTTTGGCTTCAATTGCGTTGCTCACGCACATACTCATCAATGTAAGTAATTATTGTACAATCTATTCCTTAATTATTTATAAATGTTAACATGCATTAATTAGATTAGTAAAGTTACTGTGATAATAAACAGAATGTAATAAAGGGCTTATTTCCTCCAGTCCTTCATGCATGGAAACTGTGCTGGAGCTTCTGGTCACATACTCTGACTTGTTAAGGTGTGTTAAGGTCAACAGGAGGTGGATCATGACCATAGAGTGCTTGCAGAATCAGATCTATGTATTCCAACTCATGTGATAATATACTGCAAGGTTTCCCAAGGCAAATGATCTTAACAATGTGTGTGTCGTATCTCTTTTGGTGAAAAAGATGAGTTTTGGGTTTAATTATAATAGCTTTTTGGGTGCGGAGGAATTTAATTTTTCTTTTAAATTACCTTGGTATTATAACATCCACAGTGGTAAAGTTTGTGTGGCTTCCATTAATTTTTAAAGCTATGGAATGCTCTGGTGAGTATTGAAAGACCTTTATATGTATCTCTTTGGGAGCAGTTAGAATGTCACCAGAAGTAGTATAATGGAGTTAGTTTTCTAATCTCCATGGCAGATATATGAGGGGCTGCTACTGATATTGTCAGCTCTTTCAATGGAAGTGTGTTCCAATTGAATTAATTGGAGTCCCTGGGAGAGATTCCAACTGACAACATAGCTCTTGGAGACATGCTGTCACTGAAAGTTTATGACATCCTCCACGAACATCTTAATGATGTTGCTGAGTTAAAAACAATAGTTTCACACAATCATAATTTAAGGTTGAAAAGCAACCCCGTCTTCTGCAGATATTTTTCAAAGTTGATCTGTTGTTTAAAAACAAATGACTTCAATTGTTTTGATTGTTAACATTTTTCTTCTTGAGTTTTTCAAAAGTATCACACTCCAGGGCTTATAAAAAATCAGGGTTCTGCTGGGCCCCAAAACACAAGCCTGCTTCTGTATGGGTCAGAGGCATAGGACCCAAGAAAAAACTCAGGAAAGCATTACACCTGTTCAAGACACAATGCCCATAGGAACTCCCCAGCCCACATGGCTGTACAGGAGACTGTGCTACTTTCCTTTTCAAGTTCAAGCTCTCCTCCTAAGAGAGTCCATGCTTTGTGATCTCTTAAAATAAATAAAAAATAAAAGTTCAAAATGATTGATGCTTCAGTAAAGCCTTATCAAAAATTAACCAAGAGACTGCAAACATTGAAAACAACAAGATGTCCTGTGGCACTTTATAGACTAACAGATCTGTTAGTCTATAAGATGCCACAGGGCTTCTTGTTGTTCTTGAACATACAGACTAACACGGCTACCTGTCTGATACTGCAAATGTTGGCTTTGATGGGCAAAATTATATTTCTCCTTTCAATGAAAGAAATGAAGAACTAAGGAACAAGTTCAATTCATCTTACTTAAGTGAGAGTAGTTAGTTTGAAGTCAATTGAGCTACTGTAATGAATAACAGTTTTAGGATTCAGCATGACTTTATTACTGGTGATCAGAATATGCTAAGACCCTGACACAAACTGCTGACAACTGAGCTTTAGTAGCTGTTACTGACTTCTTTCTGAGTTATGGATAGGAGACAACTCTGCAGTCCTTTCACAAATAAGATTCCCATTGAATTCAACAGGAGATGACCATACCGAAGTCTTGAAAGACTGGATCTTTGAGAATCTCCGTCTGTCGTCTTTGACTTCTGTCCTACAATGACTTAAGCATATCATTTCTTTCTATCGTTATATATTTGTCTGCATAATTAAATATAACTATTTAGAATAAAGGGAAAATTTACCAAGAATGAGATCCATGTTGAGCAAAGATGATTGTGCTGGCTGGGACATCTGAGTAGGATGAAAGACAGACACACATCCAAAGACATGTTCTATCAGGAGCTATGAGAGAGAACGTGGACAACAGGATGTCTGAAGCTTCACTGCAAAGACACATGAAAGTGAAAGATGAAGGAATTTGGATTTGATCCTACGAAATGTGAAATCTTGCAATTGATTGTAACAAGATTGTTTCCCTACCTTCCATGAGTGCTATCAGGAAGATTGTGAAGTGCTCAGATTCTGTGGTGATAGTAGCTTGACAGATGTAAAGTTTGGGGAAGCCTAAAACCTTAAGTGGGTTCATTCAAAGGAAGACCAGGAGAGTGAAAAGTCCAATAAATCCTAAAATTGTGACATTGCGGGTGGCTGACTATGTGGGACCTATGACAATGTAAATGCCAACAACAGTGAAAGCAAGTTCTGTAGAAGGAAGGAATAGCAGTGCACTGATCCTTGGAACTCTCAGAGAGAAAATACTGCACAGATGCTGACCCTTACTTGTCTTGTTGGGAGTAATACAATGTAAAGAAGCAAGTTGTACAACTTTGAAATCTTGACTTGGAGGGAGACAGATGAGGTGATGCACTCTTAGGAAACCATGGATGGGACCTAGAAACTTTATGTGGGTGTCCTTGAGACACAACACCCTGAAACTGTAAAAGTCACCATATAGGTAAAGTACTTGTTTGGACATCTCTAAGAGCTTTTCCACCAGGTGCTGAAGAGTTGGTGGGAAGGTGGAGCGAGGGCATGGAGAGTGGTGGAGGCAGTTGCAACTTTCTTGTTTTTCCTTTCCTTTCCATCACTGCTCTCTCTGGAGTCTCCTTCTTTCTCCACAGCCCTTCTTTCACTTTTTCTGTTAAATGTGTTCTTTTACCCAGGTTTTCTTTCATTATTTTCCAATTCCTCTCACTCCACCATCTCCCCAACCCCCAAAATTATTTTTTACCAGTTCAACTAAGAACTCACAATTTGTAGGAGGCTATTCAATTTCTTTCTGCATCAAGATCTTTAAAGCAGGAGCCGGCTGTAAATGAAAACTGGCAATCCAGTCATTTACGGATCTGCATTAAGCTGGCAGCTGGAGGCAAAGGACTGCAAGCTTGGTGCAGAGAGGAATTGACTAATCAACTTTCTTGCTCAGTCAGCTGCGTGTATAAAAGAGTTCAGGAAACTGAATAATTCCAGATACTTTCTTCCACTGCTTTTCACCTTAGACGGTTATTTACACTTATGCAAAGCAAGTTTAAGCACTTTCAAACCAAAAATCTCCATCTAGTTACTTAACTAAGTGTATTGAGCAATGACGTTCACAGATATGACTACCCAAGATGAAAAGAAATGGGGAATTAGCGCCTGAGTAGTTTTTCCCTGAAAGTTTTTTATATATAGAAGACCACATTTTGCATGGATTCATGGCATTTGCAAACCCATTGAACTCTGTGCTCCCCCATATGCTTTAAGTCTGCTCAGTGTAAAACTGTTAACCAAGGGCTAATTAGTTTCATGCTGTTGTTCAACACCACTCAGCAAGTAGAGGGAAAGGGTGTGAACTGAGTGGCTGAAAACGAAGCTGAATCATTCTGGTGAATTTCCATTTACAGCAGGCCCATAGGCTGAAAATGTGTGTTAAGGCATTTTTCTACCTATTTTTGCAATGCCTAAAGAACTTTGGAGCTTAAGCCTCTTTGACACAGTCAATGGGATCTAGGCTCCCACATGCGTAAGTTACTTTAAAAGGGAAACCTGGGTTCCTAATAGGCATTGTTATGTTGAGTGAAGCAATCCCTAGACACACTTAAAAATCTGAACCTTAACAAAATTCTGTTAAGGGAGAAGTAAGAGAATCAAAGCAAAGGTATGGCAAAAGTGGTGCATCTCCAGAGTAGAAGAAAAACAACATTATGTTCATTGCCCTTCGTAGCTCATTGTGTGCACATGCACTAATCTTTGCTAATCTCTCACCTCCCTCATATTCAGGACAGAGGTTGGCCACACACCTGTCCCCAGGACTTGGAAAAAAAATCACCTGATAGTAGAAAAAGCTGTAGGAAAATATTACCACTCTGTGGATCCTCTTTTCTATATCCCATGCATGCCCAATACAAGCTGTCTTTGATACATACAAAGGAACTACACCTTCATCTGAAAGTTACTAGATCATCTGATCTCTGTCGGTGCCTCTGCTCCAGACCCATCCTTGTTCTTGGTACTCAGAAACTGAAAACATTTCCAACTGCACTCCTACAGGTGCAGGTCAAGGCGAGACAAAAATAAGGCAAGTCCACTCACCCTCCCTACTTTAAGCATACACCCAGGAATCTCCATCTTCCCAGGTAACCCAAACAGGGTTATGTCTGGACCAATAGCTTACAGCAATCTAGCTGCGAGGCTTCAGATATCAAAATCATACACCTACATGGGTACAGTACATCTTCTCAAAACCTTAGGTGCTTGACCACACCAATATGACTGACTCCTGCAAAAGCTCAGGCAATATACTGAAGTTACAAGGCTAAGATCAGGGACAACACTTGCAACAACAGTTCTGGGACAACATTTTTATATACTCCTTAGTTTTTCATCAGCAAAACAGATGCTTGGAGGGACTTGTAGTTCTCCCCAGTAGTCTGGGTGAAACATGTTTACCTTTAATATTCCCCTTCCAGTTCCACAGTCAACCTGCTATACTGCTTTAGTTTTCCTCAGCCTGAGATTTAAGCTATGTCTGGGATAGTCCCTCTAGAGAATCCTTCCCATCTGCAATAGTCAGAATCATTGAACTAACAAAACACACACACAGTTTGAAAAGACATCCCCTGACTGCAGCTCCCTTCCCCTCATTGCCTTATTCTCTATTCAATACTCCCTCCATACACTGTCTGACATCATGGTCTGTTGTCGTTCTATGTGTGAAGTAGAGCTGGTTGGAAAATAGGAATATTTTTCAAAAAGATGCACTGCTGTTTTTCACTGAAAAAAATCTGAATTTTTATGACTAGCTCCAGTGTAAAACCTGCTGTAGATTGCAAGCTCTTAAGGGCAAAGATTTGTTTTATGTCTTCATCAAGCACTGTTCACATTTATGGCAACAGATAATAATAATGGAGTGAGCTGTGGGGAATCAGAAAACAGTCAGCTGTGCTGTACCAGCCAGTTCAACCTCTGCTACCTCCCATAGTCTGTTTTAGCTCTAGGCATTTTCAAATCATCAGACAGGTTTGAGCAAAAAGAATATTGTTCTGTCATGTCTTGTCCATATCTCATATCGGAAGGGAAATATTTCTGCTCTTGCATCAACAATCATGCTGGGTACCTGCCATGACTGCTTATCAGGGAACAGAGTGTGTTCACTCATGTTGTGAGGCTTAGAATAGATTGCCAGGAGCTGTCCACAGGATCTACCATTCACTTTTGTATCAGAAATTATTTTTCTGTACAGTCTCAGGACAAAATGGAGATTATTAATATAGGAATGTCAGCAGCTGACCTTCTAAGTCTCCTTTGTTTATTACATTTCAATATCACAAAAGAAGGTACTTAGTGCATACTAAACAGGCAGAAAAAAAAGTGTTGGGAACCTGAATAATGAATACAAATGGGAGAAAAATGACAAAAGTATATTCAGTGAGTAACTGTTAGCCGGTGGCCAGGTAATGTGCGGTGAGGTACTCCCCTGGGTCGTAAGCAACCCAGTTTTTTACTGTTAGAGCAGGCAGCTCCTAGCACACTCACCCACGGCCAGGCTGTAGTAACCAAACGGTTAAAGTTCTTTTGTTGTGCCGGCTGTGTTGCAGTGACAAAAGGGTTAACAAAATAGTTAGGCTTGGATCTTAACTAGTTACAAGTTTATTTAAGCTACAGTTATAAGTGTGCGGTTACAAAAGGCTATTGTTTACTTCTTATATGCTAGCAAAGTACAGGTGTTAACAAGTTACCTTACAATCCAATACAAAGATATCTGTTACCATCTAACACAATGATATCTTGGCACAATGACATCTAGTTACAGAGCTCTAATTCTTTAGCTGTGCACAAAAAAAAAGTCAGAGACCTAGCATGGGTGTATCTTACCCTCTCTGCGTCTCTCGATACCAGCGTAGCCAAGCCGGATCGGTCACTCAATTCCGCGGAAAGACGAATACGAGGTTGGGCATCCCTAGTTGTGGACCTCGGGAGGCAATCACCTGACCCGACCAGCAGGAAGTTGGTGGAATGCACTCAAAGTTAGAGTTCTGCTGGACCCATCTTTTATACCCCTTTTGGGTTACGTATTCTCTTTCTTATCTATGGTGCCAGATCATACTGGTCTGTCTTTGTGACTCCAGTTTGTTACAAGGGCATTTCTACTTAGTTTGCACTTGTAAGACAAGAGATAAGCAATTTAGGAGTACAGGACATTCTTTTGTGCGGGCGGGGCACGTCCCCTTCTGGGTGATTGTGTGTGTGCATCATATTGATCAATGCCAGCTGGGGTGATTTCTGAGGGTCCCCCCCCTCTCATGTTGACAGTCTGGGCTGTTAGCCTTCTAGCTGTACTTTCTGCTTCTCAGGGTCATGATAAGCTAGCATATCTGGGCCTCAATGAGGGCATCAAAGACTGTGCTGTCAGCAGCCATTTCCGTGCCCTGTATGCTCCTCAGTGGGGGGGGCAACGAGCAAGCTGGCTTGTAAGGGGGAGACTTTGTCTGGCTACAGTAACTCAGCACAACAAGGAAGGATCTGTTCCTTCAAACAACTTTTCAAGATAGTCTATCGCTGTAGAAACTCCTAGTTATTACATTTCACATTAGTTCCCAAACTGAAGACAAAATTCTTATATTTTAACCTTTATTTAAGATATCCTTACCACTTAAAAGGGCTCTGTGTTGGATTTATAAGTGACAAGAGGTCCAGAACTGTCAAGGAATTGAGAAAATCGTATCAAAATGCACCTGGTCCTTCAAAAATTTCCTGGGAAGGACTCCCATAGTTTAACATGATTTTGCTCTCCATGGACTTCGGTATTTAATTTTGTTTGTTTACATCCTAGTCCAAGGCATACTTTTAAAAGATTCTGTAATGCCACAAGTCTTAGCTCACGTGGTGTGGGTACTGAGCGGCAGATATAGAGAGGAGTCACAGGGATTAATGAAACTCTGTCTACAGAAGCTTCCACCTGGAAATCCATAAGCAGAATAGGTTTCAATACTATAGATGGTGGTTCGTTCTTCACTCCAACCTGTCCAATCCCCTAATCCCTAGGGAAAAGGGCCGTTGCAAGTATTGTTATGGGATCTCACAGAATTGTGGGGAAGGAAGGAGAATGATGTTGTGACCGCATTAATCCTGGCTAGAGGGAGTTCTAGAAGTCTGGAGGCCTTTCTTTCTTGTAAGTTGGGGGGAGGACAATCTGGGTTATAGTAAATCTAATCAGGTTTTTCAATTAGCTATTTTTTATTACAGAATTGAGCAATAATAGTTGCTTTCACTGATTATTTCCTAGATCTTAATTAACCAAGGTTTTAGGTTTCCTTTTAAATCACATATTTTATACACTCTACAAGGGCTTTATCATAATGTCACGGCATCCTTTCTGCCTTAGTTTCCCGTTTTCAGGGAAGCATCCATCAAAGAAACTGGTACTCCAAATTAAAAGCTACTTTTACAGAGTTTATTCCATTCTATTAATATAAATGAACAAACAAGTTCACCCATGCTCCCCAGCTCCTTTCTTTTCAAGAACTTCACAGTCACACTTTTTTTTTTTTTTGAGCTTCTCTCACCAGCAAAACCACATTCTTACCTCCAGGTTGCTCAGTACGATCCATTTGGTTCCCTGTGAGCTTGTTCCAGGCAACTATTCTTCTGTGTTTCTGGAGCATCTTTGGCTCACCAAACCCTTCATTGTTCCTTCCCTTTTCAGGCTTAACCACAGGATCCTGCTCTGTGTGGTACCCACTCATTGCATGGCCTGAGCCATACGATCCTTCATGAGTGTCTCGGCACTGACTGCAACCAGATGTTGTCCTCCCAAGAACAAAAGAATTGGCTCCCTATCATAGGCTAGCATAAACGTAGCTTTATTAATATGTTTGTTTCTTTATCTCAATATAGGTAAGTAAATTGAACTGATTGTGTGCAGGAGCAAAAACCAGAGCTAATTTTGTATACAGCAGGAGCAAATTTCTTCAAAGTTCAATATTTCAAAGTATCTCAGCCACTGCTGCAGAGCCCAAACTTGCAGTACACCTTTACCCACTCTGGCCAATTATTTCTCACTAGCAGGAGCAGTCCCAACATTTTGTATTCTGTTAAACTGTGTGAGGGTTTTATGGATATACTTGGCAGAAATTAGCATGCGACTAGTACGTTCCTTTTCATCTTGAGATTTTGCCAAGACTGGCATTTGAACCCAGGGCTCCAGAAACACAAGACAAGTGTATGAAATGCATTACACCACTGTACCCAGCAACAGGTGCTCTTTGTGTCATTTACTTTATAAATTGTTCACAATTAGTTTTTAAAAAAGCGGGGGGCACACTTTTGCTGGAAATCTTTAGTATCTAGTTATTCATTTTATCCATTATCTTCACATGATTCATATAATGGAGTCAGTCACCAGAAAAATAAAAAAAAAAGCATTCCCCATGGAAATTTCATCATAGTGATTCCAAGACATTATTCACTATGCCATTTATACCAATTCGCTGGCTTCAGTTTACTTAACTATGAGATCAAAACTACCTAGGGGCATATTCTCCTCACTATGCGAACATAATTCCTATTAGCACTAATGAAAGTCCTATGCTCACATCACAAATGAGCATATAGCACCTTAAGTTTGAAAGCTAAGAGCAAAAATATATGGGCTGCCATAAAAATGAAAGACTGTGAGTGAATGTAAAATGTCAGTTAAAAACAGCCAACTTGGAATCAGGTAATATTTGTCAAATACACTGGAAAAGAATGAAAGGCTATGAAAGGATACTCAAATATGACAGAACATAAATTCATGGGCATTATCCATCAAACACTAAAAAGAAAAGAAGGTAGAATAATACTAAACAGAAAGTGTTCAGGGTCAGATTCTGATACTCACACTGACATTCAATAATACCTTTCTCTAACAGTAGCCCCCATGAAGACAAGGAGAGCTTTTGTGAAGTAATCATAGAATCATAGAATGGGAAGCAACCTAAAATGTCATCAGGTCCAGTGCCCTGCACACATGGCAGGAGCAAGAACCATCTGGGCCATGTTTGTCTAGCCTGCTCTTAAAAATCTCCAAAGATGGATGTTCCACAACCTTTCTAGGAAATGTGTTTCAGTGCTTAGCCACCCTGACAGTTATGAAGCTACCTAACTAAACCTAACCTAAACCTCCCTGGGTGTAATTTAAGGCCATTGCTTCTTGTCCTTTCATCAGAGGTTAAGGAGAATACTTTTTTTCAGATTTCTCCTTGTAGCAACCTTTTAATTATTTGAAAACTGTTATCATGTCCCTCTGAGGCTTTTCTTTTCCAGACTAAATAAACCTGCTTCTTTCAATCTTCCTTTAAAGGACATATTTTCTAAATTGTTAATTATTTATGTAGCTCTTCTCTGGACTTTTTTTCCAATTTGTCCACATTTGTGCTGAAGTGAGGCACCCAGAACTGGACACAGGTTGAGGCCTAATTAGGTATAGAGCAGAGTGGAATAATCACTTCTTAAATCTTGCTTATGACATCCCCTGTTAATGTGCTCCAGAATGATGTTTGTTTGGCTTGTTGGGGATTTTGTTTAATTTGCAACAGTGTCACGCCGTTGACTCATATCTACCTTGTTATCCAGCGTGACTCCTATCTCTCTTTCTTCAGTACTCCTTAGTTATTTCCCATTTTGTATGCATGAAACTGATTATTTCTTCAGAAGTGGAGTACTTTGCCCTGGTCCTTACTGAATTCCGTCTTATTTACCTCATACCATTTCTCCAGTATGTCCAGATCATTTTGAATTTTATCCTACCCTCAAAAGCATTTGCAAACCCTCCCAGCATGGTATCGTGTGCAAATGTTATAAGTGTACTCCATTATCTGAATCACTAATGGTTTAGCTAACACTTAGCATGAGACAGGTGATCAGAAACTGGCCCTACTCCTTCCAGCACAGTCAACTACTATGTGAATCTTAATGGCTTTATTATTTCATCTTAATGAATGTTGTCTCTGCACAGAGCTTATTTACATAACATATGACCTTTTCTCCTATCCTCCATCAAAAACACATACTCACACCATAGATATAACTGTAATTTCCCTCCCTCTAAGTGTCAGCGCACTCCCGTCTGGCAGCAATGAGAAGTCAGAACACAGGCTGGAAGTTTCATGGCCAGACTCAGCTCCATTTGTACAAGTCAACCACATTGCAACCTTCCAACAGGAGAGTTCAACATACAAGTCAGACGATAGCCCTTGCCTCCTAGTAAGGTAGAAAATGATAGTTTTAAACAGTCTGTGGTCATTGCTGGGGTGAACAGCAACAGTCTATAACACTGGATCTTTGGACGAAAGTTTAGCATGCGTCCCACCCCAATAAAGGACCAAGTGGTAGTGGGGTAGTGGGACCTGGGATCACTCTTCTTCACCAGATTTCAGCCCAGAGCTATGGCACTATTGGGAAATCCTACTGAGGGTAAGCAGTGGAATCTCTGGTCACCATTTTGTATCCCAGAATGACAACCAGAATAAAGTCTTCTTTGCCTGGCCTATGTCCTACTGACACCTGTCTCTCAGTGTTGCAGTCAAGGGCTATGGTTACACTATAGCACTCTGTTGACAGAAGTCACTGTCTGAAGCAATTTCCTGACAAAACTTCTGTCAACATAGTCTGTCAATCAGAAGAGCTCTACACTCTGTCGAACAGGCACCCGGAAGCACAGCAGACAGAGCTGCCCATTGTTCTGGATGCCCTGTCTATTGACAGACAGACAGGCCTCCCAGAGCACCCACACAGCTTTTTTTGTCTACAGAATCTGTCAACATTAATGTTACGCCTCATGACAGAGAGGCACAACGCTGCCGGCAAAAGTGCTAAGTTTTGCTGACTTACTGTCGACAAAATGTATTTTGTATGTGGATGTTCCACCTTCTTTGTCAACAAAATGGGTTTTTTTTTGGCAAAACTCCCTAATGTAGCCTTAGTCTTGCAGTCCTTCCTCTATTCTGTCATTTGCATGGGGAATTAGACTCACCCTATTATTTCTTAATTAAACCTTCTCACCGTTTCTACATAGGCCACTTTCTCTGAAAGTGGCATGGTAATACACGGCCCGAAATATGCTAATAAGGCATGGATGCAAATTCCCCACACCTCATTAGCATATGGCCACGTGGTTTGGAGTCCAGAAGACCGTTCTTCCGGTCTCCAAAATGCCGTGTAGAAGCACGGCCCCCAGGGAGCTTCCAGAAGGAAATCCTTCTTCCAGACGCCCCTTCTTCCCAAAAATTTTTGGGAAGAAGGGGCTTCCGGAAGAAGGGCTTCCTTCTGGAAGACGCCCAGGGGCCATGCTTCTAAACGGCTTTTTGGAGTCCAGAAGAACGGTCTTCCGGACTCCAAACCACATGGCCGTATGCTAATGAGGCACGGGGAATTTGCATCTGTGCCTTATTAGCATATTTTGGGCCGTGTATTACCATGCCACTTTCAGAGAAAGTGGCCTGCATAGAAACGGCCTCTGATTGTAGATACTAGCTTTTTATTTTATTTTTTATTTTTATTTGTATGGGGTCAGTAGCCACAAACATTTCTCTGAATTTCTCTCAACAGGTTATAATCTTAAAGGTTTCTTAGGCCATGTCTACACTTGCTGTTAGGCCATGTCTACACTTACCAGTAGATAAGCATTACTGCGATTGATGCAGTATCTATTAGTTTAGTAGGTCTCGTGAAGCACTAAATTGACTGCAGAGCACTCTTCAGTTGACTCCAGTGCTCTACTGGAATGAGAAGCATAAAATAAGTTGACAGAAGAGTGTTTACTGTCAGTGTAGCATAATACAGACACTGCAGTAAGTTGATATAAACTGTGTTGACTCTAGCTCCATTATTCAAGTAACTGGAGTAGCATAACTTAATTCAGCTTACCATGATAGTGTACATAAGACCTCAGTCAGGAAACATTATTCTCCTTTCTAAATTTCTCCGATCAGCGAACACGTGTTTTTGTCCTGCAAAAATATATAAAGTACAAGTCCTTTCTCAAATTAGGATCAACTACACAATTCTATGATGATGATGATGATGGAGGAACATGGATGAAAAGCAGTGTACTGCTTCATTCAACCTGCATTTTAATTCACATTTCCTTTCAATTTATTGTCTCTCTCTTCAGCCTTCAATTTACACAATGAGGGAATTATGCACAAAAAATATGCTAAATTAAATCCTTTTTAACAAATTAACTTAGATGTAACACTTATTTGAACTTTATTTAGAAATATATGCCAGTATTTTGTAATTATATATAGCATATTTTATCACAGAATCTTTATGAATGCTTTATCATTCCTTGAACAAGAAGTGATCTAGCACATGTCATTTATAAACCTTAATAAAGCTGGTTAAACTGAGATTTTATTTTTTATAAATTTTCTTCAAAGCAACCTTTTCCTGTAGTGAACTAGCCATTCACTTCTTTTCAACCTCAAATGTGAAACAAACAAAAAAACAAACAAAAACAAGTCAAAATAATACGTTGAGGCCTTGTGGTATCTCAGATATCGTACACTGTAACAAAATTATCGTTCAGTTACATTGGATACTTTTCTCCTACTGCTTACCAAATACCAGCACAGTAAGAAAATAAAATAAAATAAAATAAAATAAGAGTGATGAAACTAACTGGATTTTCTGATAACTTAAATATACCACATTAAAATAAAGGAACACCAGTTTTTTCAGTTTGTCTTCGGAAAAAGAATGTTTTACTGCTCAGAGGGGATTATACAGCAAGTTTCTTGTTTCAACATTTATGTATCTGAATGCTAATGTTTTCAAATTAGGAAGATGCTCAGATGGCCAATACATTAAGTACCACCTACCCAGTCTGCAAAGCAAACTCCTCTGTTGAAATGTCACTGAAGGCAGGAATTGGTGTATAATCCTCCTTGACATGAGACATTCCAAGGACTTTTCTGGGATTTAAAATCTTTATGCATTTCAGGAACTTCATTGTGGGCTGCTGCCTACGCACAGTAACACTGAGGTAATTCTTCAGCTGTTTGGCTGAACTGTCAACAAATGAACCAGCTACTTAGATCCCTTGTTATAATGTGGACATCTTCATCCTGATAAACCTTTGAATGGTTTCCTGTGGAAACTGAGTATGTATCTCAAGGAAAAACAGCAGCTCCTCCATTGTTTCAAAAGCAAAGAGCTTGTGTTGTCTCTGGCTTTTAAATGTAGCCATTATGCGAGTGACTGGCTTGAAAATTGACTGACAAAAATGCAGTGTGATCTTTTTCATTAAACATTGTGTTCCACCTAACAACACTCTTTCATGTTCCTGAAATGAAGTGGTACTGAGTTGCCACATACACCCATTTCTTTTTCTACAAAAATTATGAAGAGCACCAAACCAGCTGTTCCATCTATTTGCGACCGAGTCTGATGCCTTTGTTGCACTAGGCTCTTTCAGCTTGTCTTTTAAATACCTCAACTTCCTGCACCTGCCATGTAGAATATTTGTGAGAAAGCTTTTTCCAGTGCACTGATATACTTAAATACTTTCCACCACTCCACTGATTATGAATGCAAGACATGTTACACGAATGCTATAGGGAAGCAGTCCAAGAGTACTGTTTTCGAAGTTTTTGGAATGTACATGGTGTTAACCATGTAAAAAGAATTACAGTGCTATAACCAATTTTGTAACTTTGCACAATGTGAATGCCAGCTTGGGAACATGGGGCTGTGATTTGTTTTCTGTATGCAGTGTGTGTCTGCTAGATAGGGGAGTGCTGTTCCAATACTGATTTTCGCCAGTGATCTGATTAAGATGTTAATTTCCTTGCACACCTCATCATCACTCATTCCATTGACTATGAGTGACATATAGTTAGCCTTCATTTTGCCCTTATGTCTATTTCTCTCAGTCCTGTAGGCATCTGTAAGATCTGAAACTTGTTGGTAACCTCCTAAAATTGCTCCACAATTTTTGAATCCCATATATAGGAACTGTATGAAAGGACGGCCCATTAGATCACAGTGTCTTTGATACATCATACAGCGAGACTCAGTCAAGGACAGTGTGAAGAAATTTTTGTTCTGCTATTGCTGTTGTGTTGAAACACATTGAAAGTGAACACTTCATTTTATGCTCTCTGCAATGCAATGTTTCTCTTTACACGTTTCAGTGATTTGGTGAGTTGATTTGAAATTGCTGATTTCCCTTGATGTACTAGAACAACATTGCATGTTCTGCACAAGTGTTTTCAACCATCCTCAGACAACTGTCCAAGAACACCTGTCCGCTGTGCTTCTGGGGGCCTATTTTGTTGAGAGAGTGGCCGGGAAGTCTGGCTGCTCTGCCAACAGACTGGAGAGCTCTTCCAATTGGGTTTTGTGTGCGACCTCACTCTGTGGACAAAAGTTTTGTCGGGAAATCACTTCTGACAGTGATTTTTGTCAACAGATCACTGTACTGTAACTGTAGCCATTGTGTATAACACAGATTGCAGCAATTTGCCAAAATAGGTGTCAAGGCAGTTCCCCACTCTGGCACTTCAAGTGCAGAAGGTGTGGGCCCACAAGAGACATTAAAATATCTTGCCAATGAAGTTTTGTGTTAAAACTCCCCATTTTACAGATTCCCAGGGCTTCCTTCTTGAAAGGTACCCTCAAACCCTTTTAACCCACCCTTTGAAGAGTGCTTGAAAACTCGATTTCTCTTTGCAGTTTGGGTATGCAGTTTCAGGCATGTGCACACAGAGCTTCATGCCGTCTAAGACATAGGAATCAAAGTGTGGTCTGAAAAGGGTGATTCTTATTAACAAGAAAGAAAGAAAGAATAAAATATTGTGAAAAGCCTCTGCCCTCTCCAGTATAATGTGCATGTATATCTAACATTGATCTTTGCAACATTCCATCATGTGATAAGGGAGTGTGAATAGAGATGTGTGTACATGTCTGAGTGAAAGAAACCACACGTCAATAGAACATGGTGCCAGAAGACAATTGATGTCTAATACAATGTGCCTTGGGCATGATCAAAGAAAATCAAGGAGGCACCACTGCCATATGTGTGAGAACGACAAGTTCTGGGCATGCTTCTTGGTGACAGACATGGAAGAAGGACTATTTGTACAGGACAGGAGCCTCCCTATTTCAAGAAAAGAAGAGGGCAGACAGACAATAGGACATACAATCAGCTGTTTATGCCAGATTCGTGACTGCAGACAGACACACTAGACCCACTGTGCCTTGGCTTCTTTTGCTGGCTCTGTGCATCTCTCTGCCTGTATAAGGGTATGAATGAGTTGAATATGTGTGTGTGTGGAGGGTGTGTGTGAATAAATTTGATTCCTTGTCCATTAAATTTTATAGTGACATTTCATGAACAAGTATGTGTAACCCTAATTTGGTCTTTAGTGAAAATATAGCAACAGAAAACACACTTGGGCTGCGTCTAGATTCAGTCTGGCTGACAGCAGCATGATGCAAATGAGGCTTCACAAAATTAAAAATGACTGCTCATTTGCATATCTGTGTGGCTCATTTGCATATTCACAGCAGAAAACAAGCAGTGTAGATGTGGTTCTGCCAGCAAAAAAGACCCTTTTGTTAGCAGCCCCTTATGCCTGGAAAAAGTCAAGCCTGAGGGGCCACCAGCAAAGGGGGTTTTTGCCAGCAGAACCACATCTACACGGCTTGTTTTCTGCTGTGAATATGATACGGAAATAAGCCACATGAATATGTAAATAAGTGGCTGTTTGTAGTTTCGTGAACCTGCATTTGCATCAAGCTGTTGGCAGCTGCAATGAATCTACACATAACCTTTGTGAAACATTACTTTGTTGCTAGGTGCGAGAGAAAAAACTGAAAGTAAAAGTATTAAAGGATCACTTCCCTGGGATTCAGTTTAGAAAGTTGCAGTGTAAGTGGGTAGTTACAAGTGCTCATCACAGAGAAGTTCAGTAAGCCCCAAAATTAAAAAAAAAATAACCTGATCTAGCATCTGACTGAATATTCCCTGTTCTACTCACTTATCTGCACTTTCAAGACTTAATGCTTCACTGGGTACTGATGTTGCTGAATTCTCCATGCCTGGCTCTCTAGCTCATTTCATGTCCTCTCAGGCTCTCGTCTGGCTGCACGACACAAATAGGAAGCACCACTGCTTCCAGTTCAAAAGCTCACACTCTGTTTCCATTGGCTCTCCTCTTCTCTTGTCAACTCACTTCTGGCTTCCCCTGCATTCCAGAGGTCTCTGTAGGATCAACTGCCTACAGGCAAGTCAATTAGGGTTAGGTCTCAAGAGTTAACTGCTAAAAAAGACTTTAGTTAACTTCATGTCTGGAATGGCAAGAAATGGGAATCAGGCCCCTCTTGCCTTAACAACATGCAATCTTGATCTAAAAATTACTAGAGACGAAGAATGTATCACAGCTCTTCCTAAATTATTTCAGCCATTAGTTACCCTCAGAGTTAAAAATAGATGTGCTACTGGCAGTCAGAATTTGTGTAGTTTTACTTTCCTACCACTAAGTCATTGTTATTCCTTTACTTCTGAGATTGGTGAGTCTACCCTTCGCTGCCACTCTTGAAAATAAAATATCTGATCACTGGACTTCCAGTGTATTTCTGAAGTAATTCTAGTCTCGTGTTGATAATTTGTGACCTGCCTATCTTACTAATATTCCATTCCTTACTCTTCTGTCCCACAGGAGAAATTGACTCCTTCACTTGCAGTGCTTGATAATACAGAGTGGTTAAGCTAATTCGTGCATGTCTTTCCATAAACAATTTATTTCTACATTCACTACATCTGATCTAATTTTCTTTATGTTTCATGAAGAAAAAATACCCTAAACTCTTAGTCAGTCTCACAATTACATGACACAGGCCTACTGAAAAAAGAGCCTAACAGACATAGATCAAGACATTCCTGAGAAATAGAGGGTACTCTTATCCCCCAAACCTCCCCATAAACAGAGAAGGAGCATAACTGCTGTAGAATTAGGTGTCTTATACCAATACTCCTTCTTGATTCTCAAATTCATCTGTGCTGTGTGTGGTACAGCAAAGGGACAGGAAAATACACTACAAATTCAAGGACCAACTGAGTACTGATTTAGTTAGTCCCACTTGTGTTTGGGTACCGATTGACCAGGGGGACTGTTCCAGCAATTCAGAAGAAACAGCTCATACTCCTTACGCTAGTCATTTCCTGTATTGGGACCCACAAAAGAGCTGGGGAAGAACTATATTCTAGGTATATTATTAATAATTATCATTTGCATTGTGATCATACCTCAGGCCCCAAGTCATAGAACTTTGTGCCTGATGCTGTACACACAAAGAACAAAAACAGGCACCCAAAGATTTTACAAGATAAAGTAGAAGAAAATAGACAGAGACAGACAGAAAAGCGCAATGAAACAATGAGTTACATTGATTTATGCCTTTTGGCGATTTCCCCCTCTGCAGGGGCTGAGAATCAAAGTCTCATATCAAAAAATGACAGTCTGTCTTCCAAAAAGTTTGAATTTGGTCCCATGTTCTCAATACATGGCAGAACTCACACTAATTTCAAGAAACAAGATGCTATTTTTCCCTCATGGTAGATGTGATGTGGCTTAGACAGTGCCCCTGGGAAGCAATTTTTGTCAAATTTACAGTGCTCAAACATTATCACATATGCAAGAAATCACCTCAGGAATACCTGATTTTGGAATGTTAATCCAAAGTATATAAACTTGACAGCAACACTTAAAGTTCACCATATATTTGTTTGTTTATTCACACTTTAGCAGACTACAACTGAACAGCTATCACTTCAGCCTCTCAGGGGATATACCAAGAGCAGTAATTCTGTCTGCACAGCGAAACTGTTGCCAAATGGAATCAGAATTCTCTTGCAGCTGAGACCAAATGGGGAAGTAAAAAAACAGCAATAACCCTCAATCACTATTAAAGTACTCTGGAAGCATATGAGTCCAGTAATTATAATGTCCACTCTCGACTCCTATAATGAAGCAATATCTAATTCTGTAGATTTGAAGGGAGATGACATGTATATATTGTTTCTATCATGAGGATGATTATCACGGCAATATTACCAGGCAAAGAAAACTATCTCTGGTTCATTGTAAAAAGTAAAAGGCAACCCAGACAAGCGTGGGTGCTGAGGTTCTGCTATTCTCCTCCAAGCCTGGAGGCATTTAACCTGAACCAAAACCTCTCTCTCTGCCGATTTGCCGAGAGTGGGTTTCATGCTATTTGTGCATATGCTGTGGAGAGTGTTAGGTGTGAGTACATTATTTGAAGGGCTGCATAGTGATACAATCACTTAGAATCTCCATGTCTGGCGAGATGTGTATGTAATGCTCCATCTGTCTAATTTATTATTTATATTTCACCTGTAAGAAACTAGAGGGGTAACAAACATTTAGGAAGTGATACGGCTTGATTACCCACATTTATGCCAGTAAGTCTACAGGTTGAACATCTCTCATTTGGCAGCCTCAGGACTTGACCAGTGTTGGATGAGAGAATTTGCAGAACCATGGGAGGTCATATTGTCTAGCATATTACTATTAACAACACTTGCACTGCTTACTGGGATCTTAGAAAACATTTGGGTTTAAATAAGAGTGAAATAACAGCACAAAAGATTGGAAGCCAGGAGTGGTGGCTGTAAACAAACTTTATGGGACCATGGGAAATTTGTTCCCACCCATGATAAATGAACATCCGGCTAACTAAAATCATGCTGGATTACAGATGTTTCCAATTAGAGTGTTCCAGATTAGAGAGGTTCAACCTGTACTGAAGTAATATGTTTTATTCTGGTATAAAATTGATATAAAATGGATCAGAGTCAAGTCCAAGGCTTTTGGTCCATTTAACATGTCAGACTCCAATATGACCCTGTCAAGCTGGTTCTGATTCCATTCCATCCCATCAGCGCCTCTTTTTACTACCCGAGAAGTGAATCATTTCAATCTTTTAAACAGCAGGAACGAAAAGATTCAAACCATTACTTTGCTAACTTCTGCACTTCCAGTAGCCAAATCCATCCCATGAAGCTGTACTGATGTCACTGGCTTACTGCCAAGCCATGTTTGTTGTGTCATTTTTAAATCTAGGGATGATACTTAAAAGAGGTGAAACATTTATAGGACTTACACACAATACTTAGTACAGCAGTTTGGATATATCCACATCTGTTCAAACTTTAGATGCTCAAGGACATTTTGGAAATGGAAAAGCCTCCATTGTAGATTAATAATGTACCACCTCTCTACAGCTGCTCACTTAACCCAGTGATTTGCAGGGACAGGAAACATCATAAATGTGTACACATATGTGTGTGTGTGTGTGTGTATATATATATCATTAGTAGATTCTTCAGTGCAATAGTGAACTTTTGCTCTGAACACATGATGCATTTCTGTTATATTTTTATTTGGTGAGTGAATAGAATATGCTCGAACAAACAACAGCCTCAAAGGACTGGCTTGTATGAAACACAATAGAGGCAGATGCAGTTTTCACTTCCCCACTTAGCTTCACTGGGGTAACTCATTTCTAACATACATCACCCATGCTATTTTCTGCCAATTTTGCCAAACTTAGTCAAGTCACAAGATGGTTTTAGTGATGGAACCTAAAACAAAAATAGCAAAAATCTATTTTCACTGTCACTAACACTCAAAGGAAATAGGAGCTGAACTCCAGCATTCTGCCTGAAGCAAAGAAAAGTGTTCCCTTTGGTTTTGTTTAGTTAAACAAAGATAAAGCAGGGAGCTGAGAAAAAGAGAGCACAGATAATTTAAGCATCTGATTTTCACATTTGCTGCTGCTTTTATTATTTTCCACTTCTTGTTTCTACATGGAATACCACATTTCATCCAAAGAGACACTAAACTTTTGATAGCGTACAGCATAGTATCACAGAACTTCAGCATAAAGGGAACCTGCTCTTAAAATGCTCTAGCAATGGAGTTTCCACAATCTCTGTCAGCAGTTTATTCAAGTGCTTAACACCCTAACAGTTAGGAAGTTTTCTCCAAATGTTGAACGTCAACCTCCCTTGTTGCAATTTAAGCCCATTTCTTCTTGTCCTTTCATCAGAGGTTAAAGAGAATACTTTTTCAGATTTCTCCTTGTAACTACCTTTTAGATAAGTAAAAACTGTTATCATGCTCCTCTCTGTCTTCTCATTTCCAGACAAAACCAGTTCTTTCAATCCTGTTTTCTAGACCGTCAATTATTTTTGTTGCTCTTCTATGAACATTTTACGATTTGTTGACATCTTTCTTGAAATGTGGAACCCAGAACCAGACAGAATACTCCAGTGGAGGCCTAATCAGTGCACAGTAGAGTGGTTCATATGCAGACTAGCCACAGAACAATCATATAATTTCCCCCCTAACTCTCCCGTCCCCTCTCTACAGCATCTTACAGATTTATAGGGGAAGATCTTACATCAATTTGTCTGTGGATAAACAATGCAATCTGTTTGTAGGATCTCAATATCCATGGGACAGTCAATTTGCAAACCTGCAGTTATTCAAAATGTTTTCACTGTTATAACTGAGAGAGGAGTTTACAAACAGACAAACAGTGTGGCCATGTAGGCCCATGGATAGATAGGCTTGCTTTGTCCTCTTGTAGACTTGATCTTTTCTTTTCTTTTTTTTTTTCCCCAAGGAAAAGTCCAGGATCACCTCGCGAAATAAAGGACATCAGTCAACCAGGTAAGCTAACGAAACCCACACCAAAGGCAGCTCCTGTTAGTGATATTTAAATTTGATGAACACTTGCCAATATTTATCTTGAATGAAACTAATATAATTAATTATATGGACTATTAATTCTATTATTTAAAAACTTATTTTATCTTCTGAGATAGTCCAAGCACCTTGCAAGCAGTTCTAGTTCTCAAAGTAAGTGGCATGGATGAGACTTGTCTGATCAATAGCTAAGAATTATCTTGCAAGCCTAAGAAGGCTATGGCCTATGTAAACAAGGAATAAAGTCTTACATATAGACAATTGAAATGGGAAATAATAATTAATGGTTTCTTCTATTTTAACCTATTATAAAGAACTCGCATTCTCTGAGAGGAAACCATCTGAGGACTTACGTGAGGCAGAGAGTAGTACTTTAGTATTAATAATTGAAATCTGAAAGACATCTGCCTTTCCTTGCTCTGACACTCACTCTGAAACTACACACTACTAAGTATTGCCATTTCTGAATGAACTCAGTATGAGAGGAGTGTGTCACAACAACTTACAAAATCTGATGCTAAAATTATATGATGCATATTAGATGTGCTAAGGAGATGATTTACCAATAGACCTTGAGATACTTTCATAGGCTGTGTCTACACTTGCCCCCAACTTTGAAGGGAGCATGGTAATCAGGGCCCTGAGAGATTACTAATGAAATACTGTCATGAATATGTAGCACTTCATTAAGCTAATTTTCCCCCGCAGCAACTTCAAAGTGTCAAACTTTGAAGTTCTGGCATGCATGTAGCTGTGGGCACTTTCAAGTGCCCAAGCTACTTCAAAGTCCCTCTTTTTGAGGAGTAAAGGGACTTGGATATAGCACAGGCACTTGGAAGTGCCTGCGACTGCACGCATGTCAGCACTTCGAAGTTTGATGCTTGAAAGTTGCCGCAGAGGAAAATTAGCTTAATGGAGTGCTGTGTATTCACTGCAGCACTTCATTAATAATCTCCTGTGGCACTGATTACCATGCCCCCTTTGAAGTTGGGGGCAAGTGTAAGACATAGCCATAGTGAGTACTTAAGTCAAAAGTATTATTCCTGCAACAAAACTTCATAAAACAGTGCTCAGAGCACAGGCAGCAATTAGATTTACTAAGGCTTCTGTTCATTAAACATTTAGGTTGATATAGCAATGGTGACATAATCCTCAGTGTAGACAGAGGAATGCAAACAAAACAATGCTCCTATCATTGTAGATACTGTTGTTCAGAGAGGTGGTGTTTCTATACTGTTGGGCGGAAAAAAAGAAAAACCCAACCTTTCTGGAGTTATGGGCTGTGCCTGCACTCAGGGGTCATGCTGTCGTAGCTTCAGCAAGATACTTATGCTGGAACAGATCTTCATAATGCTGACATATACTAAAATGCGAGAGAAATCTTGAAAGTCATGAACACCTTCAGCTGTTAATCAAGCCAATGGGATCTACACAGATCTATCGTTCACATATTATCTGATATATTTATTGTAAGCAGATATGTATCTCTTTAGTGACTCCTTGGGCCAGTACAGTGAGACTTCTTGTTTTGTAAGGGACCCCGTGAAGTGTGAGGTACGTTCTGTAGATATTATGGTGTATTATTTTGTTCAAAGAGCATGCCACTCGGTCTGCAAGTGTAACATTACAACTGAAACCATGAAACTAGGCTGTGTTGTTCATCCAGAGTTAAATTCACCCCATGCAGATGGCCAGCGCAAATTCTACACCACTCAGATTCCACTGTAGTAGGATTTACCCATCATATATGCCTTGGTTAAACTTCTGCAGGGAGATGAATCCTAGCTTGATACGTTCTTATTGTTTTGCTTTATTTTCATTAAAATGTTGGTTTGGTGAGGTTTTTTCATTACAGAAGTGCATAAAATAAAATTAGTTATTACATTATTTTATGCTTTTGTTTCTTTTAGACAGTCAGTAGCCGTGTCTACACGTGCACGCTACTTCGAAGTAGCGGCACTGACTTCAAAATAGCGCCCGTCACGGCTACACGTGTTGGGCGCTATTTCGATGTTAACATCGACGTTAAGCGGTGAGACGTCGAAGCCGCTAACCCCATGGGGGGATAGGAATAGCGCCCTACTTCGACGTTGAATGTCGAAGTAGGGACTGTGTAGTTGTTGCGCATCCCGCAACGTCGAAATTGCGGGGTCCTCCATGGTGGCCATCAGCTGAGGGGTTGAGAGACGCTCTCTCTCCAGCCCCAGCGGGGCTCTATGGTCACCGTGTGCAGCAGCCCTTAGCCCAGGACTTCTGGCTGCTGCTGCTGCAGCTGGGGATCCATGCTGCATGCACAGGGTCTGCAACCAGTTGTTGGCTCTGTGGATCTTGTGTTGTTTAGTGCAACAGTGTCTGGGAGGGGCCCTTTAAGGGAGCGGCTTGCTGTTGAGTCCGCCCTGTGACCCTGTCTGCAGCTGTGCCTGGCACCCTTATTTCAATGTGTGCTACTGTGGCATGTAGACGTTCCCTCGCAGCGCCTATTTTGATGTGGTGCTGCGCAACGTCGATGTTGAACGTCGACGTTGCCAGCCCTGGAGGACGTGTAGACGTTATTCATCGAAATAGCCTATTTCGATGTCACTACATCGAAATAAGCTATTTCGATGTAGTGTTCACGTGTAGACATAGCCAGTGAGTGACAAGTTAATGGTAAGACAACGAAGTGATGAAAAGCGTAAGGCCATTATGGCATTGGGAGCATACTGACCTTATGGAGTGTGAAGCCTGCAAATGTTTCATTATTTGCCTATTTTTTTTACTCTAATTTTTATCTGGAAAGGATAATCTAGTGCAAATGGCACAGGAGCCTTGCAGGCTATTCCTAGCTCTGCCACAGTCCTATGTAGTGACCTAGAGAACATCTCTTCACTTCCTCAGTTTCTCGTTTTAAAGTTCTTCAGTTTCTCTGGCTGCTTTTTGTCTGTCTTATTATTTGAATAGTAAGATGACAAGGAGAGGGACACTCTCTCAATAGTGTTCATAAAATGTTTAGTCCATTGGATCTGTATTCTCGGTTGGGGCCACTAGGTTCTACTTTAATAACTATTAATAAAAAAGTATTAACAACTAGCATCCTACACAGTAATTGAAGAACTTTATGTTTCTTTTCCTACCTAGGACATTTAATAGCAAAATGTATTTCAAAATACAGGTTGAACCTCTCTAATCCAGCATTCGCTCATCTGGCAAAATATGTAATCCAGCATGATTTTAATTAGCCGGATATCCACTTGTCATGTTTGTGGCCAAGTTTCCCATGGTCCCATGAAGTGTGTTGACAGCCACCAGTTCTGTCTGTCAATATTCTGTGCTCTTTAGCTATAATTTACTTCAAATTGTCTTCTAAGAGCCCAGTTGGCAGTGGAAGTGTTGATAATACTGCTAGACAATATTGACCTTCTGTGGTTCAGCAAATTTTCTCATTCGGCACCAGTCAGATACCGAGTGTGCCAGATGAGAGATTCAACCTGCATTTTGATTAGACAAATACAGTGCTTTTTTTTTGTGCTGGTATTTGCAAGTATTAAGTAAAGCACCTTGGCAGCCCCAGTCATGGGATTGGCTGGTGGAGAGGTGGGAGGGTGGGGAGGGTGGGGAACCATCTGTGTACCATCTCGTCTTTTTTGTTTATTTATGTATATTTTTACAAAAAAAAAGTACTGGATAGATCTATTCATATATCTAGAGATTGCCTAAAGTATTAGATCAAAAGTTTTATGCAAAATTTTTCTGAATTTTATAGTTACTGACCTACAGATTAATTCATGTATTTCACAGAATTAGGACCATGAATGCAACACAGATCTTTATCCCTAAAGAGACAAATGTGTATTCTATACAGTATGCAATTACAAAGAAAGGAAGTTTAATTTTATTTCATAATCACACATATTCAGGTCTTATCAGTCAGAATTAATAAGACTCAAGAAGTGATTGAGAACATACTCTAATTTTGGGAAAAAAAACCTAGATGGCAACATGGAGAAATAATTATGGGATGAACTAATATAAAAACTGCAGATTCATGTTTCTTCCCATTACTCCACTGCATACAAGATCTGATGTTTTTAATTAATGGTTCTGCTGTTATTTCTGCTAGATGGTTGATTCAGAAGTAGTGGCTTCTTAGCATAAAATTAATTAACCTTCAGAAAACTATTTGGGGTGCATCAATGACCCCACAGCTGCTGCTGAAAGTAAAGTTTTAAAAAGTGTCTTTCATGAAGTCTTTTAAGAACTTCTTCAATGTGAGGGATGTTTAAAAGAGCAGAAAATCTTAGATCATCTTTTCCACAGTTTTTCAATCCAAGGGCACTATAGGCTTTCAAGATTTTACCAATGAGAGGTTCCTTAGTTCAGGGGTGAGCAAAATTTTATATTGGGTCCAACCTTTCATCCCTGAAATTATCAGGGTCCCCCAGCCTGTCTAATGTAGTTCTAACTGATGGAAATTTCAGATATGTTCTTATGAAAAAAAAAACAAAAACAAAAACAAAGCAATGTTTGGCATGTGTAACAAAGAAAAACTGATGGAAATTTCAGATATGTTCATATGAAAAAAAACATTTGGAATGTCTAAGAAAGAAAATAAGTATGTGGAATGTAAAAACTTTATTAATCGTTATATAAATGTGAATATGCATACACAAAATCAGTAACATATTTCAATAAGATGGATGAGCCTGATACCTTGCAGCTTATTGTGCTGTGGCCTCCTTATGAAATTTCATGCCCCCCAAGGAGCCTGCCCTCCATTTCCATACACCCTCGCTCTAGTTTATGCATATCCCACACCATAAGGTACATGTGGATGATCATAGATTCAGGCAATGGACTTTTCCCTTCTATCTTGAATACATAATACTCCACTAATCTTCATTTGCATTGTAGTCCTGCCTTGAAACACTTTCCTGGTACACATAAAACTCATATTCCCACTTCAGTTCCACCACTTGCCTGCTGCTGATCTCCCTCAAGTATCTTCTCCTTTCTGTCTTCTGTGTCTCCATCTGTAAAATCAGGACAATGAAAATTATAAGAGGGCTGAGATCAACTAGGCTGGGTGTATACATGCCCCTTCCTTTTGAAGGGGGCATGTTAATAGGCGGGTTCAAAGGATGCTAATGAGGCTCTGCAATGAATATGCAGCACCTTATTAGCATAATGGCAGCCACGGCGATTCGAAAACGCAGCTTTTCAAATTGCGCGCCGCCTGTGAAGACCGGACCTTCCAAAAGGACCCCCCCAGTTTTCAAAAGCCTTTCTTCCGATCACCAGATAGGAAGAAGGGCTTTTGAAAACTGGATGGGTCCTTTCAGAAGGTCCGGTTTCCACGGGAGGCGCGCAATTCGAAAAGCCGCACTTTCGAATAGCCGTGGCTGCCATTATGCTAATGAGGTGCTGCATATTCATTGCAGAGCCTTATTAGGATAGCCTTATTAGGATCTTTTGAACCTGCTCATTAACAAGCTCCTTTCGAAAGGAAGGGGCACATGTAGACACAGGGCTAATGTAAAGTAGATATTATCATTTCGTTTATAAGAGCTAGATATTATGATGATGCAAGGTGCTGTACCTACCTAGAACGAGATATTTGCTAGTTCCCAAAAACTCACTGTCTGAAAAAGTCAAACAAATTAAACAATTGTAAAAAGAAGTAAAGTTCATAAGTTTCCAGTCTAGCATTTTATTTTCTAGAATCACCATCTCCTAATCAATAGTAATTTCCTTTTCCAGTGGTTGGCTAAACAAAATATTTCAGAATATAGTGTCTTAAGTATAGTATTTGAAAAATCTTATGAGTTTTTGTAGCTGAAAAAGATATGAGAGTAATTTACTTTTTCATTCTTGACTGAATTTTGTTGCTAGTGAATAGTGGGTTGATAAAGTTAGCTGACTTTAATGTGAATGAGTGCATGATCAGGATTCCTGGAATTGTTCAAAAGAAATATATAAAAATAGAAGTAAAAAGTCACATATTATTATTATTATTATTATTATTATTATTATTACTATTATTATTATTATGTGACTTTTTATTTCTATTTTTATATATTTCTTTTGAATAATTCCAGGAATCCTGATCATGCAATAATTTACATTAAAGTTAGCTAACATTATCAACCCAGTATTCACTAATTTATTATTATTATTATTATTATTATTATTATTATTATTATTAAGAAGAAGAAGAAGAACAGCATTTCAAATTATTCCAATAAAATCATACAGAGATGTAGAGAAGTACCGTCATGTTCACTTACCATGTGTACAGATGTTGAAACTCAGAAACAGTTTGAAATAAACATAATTAATGGTTTTCACAGCTATTCTCAATCATTTTGACACTTTGAAATTTTATATGAAAGGCTGACATTGGTGAAGGATAATTCCAGGCATTCTAAATTGCCAATCAGGATGCAAGATTGAATACTACCTATTTCTAAAAGCAGTCCATTTGTACACCAAAAATAGAGTCAAAACAGTCAGCAATGCTGCTTTTTGAATACAACGTCACTACAAATCAGGAGAAGTGTTTTTCTGTAAAAGAAACAATTTAAATAAAACAAATATTAGAAGGTAGCATATATTCCTCTCTGTCATCTCACAAGTGGCCAGACACACACCCTATCATACATCATTGTATTTAGTTAGCCCAAGCATATACTCATTCAAACCAGATAATCCATGTTTTATTGTAGCAGTAATTTAGACACTGAGCCAAACAACATTTACACACTTTTTTTATTTAGCTATAAACACATTAGTACAGGTTGCACCTCCCTAAACTGGGGGACTATCATGCCTGTCAACACCTGTCATCTGAAAGGACCACGGATGTTCCTGGAGTGAGACCCACAGTGGCTGGGACCCAGTAAGCAGTAGGGGTAGCAGCTCAGGGCTTCTGGGTGAGTCCCACTCCCAGGTTGCCTCTGTGGCCTGGGCTCAGAGCCCTGTTGTGTCGCCAGCTCCTGGCTCTCTGCTCCACTGTGGCTGCTATTGTAGATCCGGTTTCCAGCCCTGATGTGTTGTCAGCCACAGTGGGGCTGGGAGATGGGGCTGCAGTGGTAGTTGCAGCAGGGCTGGGAGATGTGGCCACGGACAGAATTAGAGCCAGGACTGTGGTGGGGCTGGGAGCCAGAGCCGCAGCAGGGCTCAAAGCTGGGGACATGGTGGGGCTGGGAACTGGAGCCATGGGAACTGGGGCTATTGTATTAATTGCCAAAGAGCTGGGAGCTGGGACCAACAGAGCTGTGGTGGAGCTGGGAGCTGGGACAGCCTGTGGCAGAGATTGGAGCTGGGGCTGGGGCTGGGGCAGCCTACCTGAGGCCAGTGACGGGGTGGCCAACCAGAAGTGGAAGTGGGACCAGCAGCACTGGTAAGGGGTCAGGAGTAAGTTACCACCCCCATCTGGCAAAATCCCGCATTTGGGACTGGTTTGGTCCTGAGGGTGACAGACTAGGGAAGTCCAAACTTCAGTACCTCTAATTTCAAAATTAAGCACCTGCATAAATGCTGGTGGAACTGTGGCTTTCATTAGGATCACATGTGGTTTGATTCTAAAGCTCAGTTTCCAGTTGCTTCACAACTTTACTAATAATACCTAGCTCTTTCCATCTGCAGATTTCAAAGTACTTGACAAAGGAATTTAGTGTTATTCCCATTTTATGAATGGGGCAGCTGATACATGGTAAGGTGAAGTTATTTGCCCAAGCTTACACATTGAGCCAGTAACAAAGCCCCCATAAACTGACCCCACCTCATCCAAACCCTAAACCAGTAGAACACTTTTCCTGCTGATTATCAACCAATATTATATTCTTCAACTCAGCTCCAGGGTGCATTGATTTGGCGCACGTGCTTACAAATCATTTGAGCCATGCTTCCCTTAGTCACATATGAAAAACATATGTGCCAACAAACCTTTTCACCAAAAGTACCAATTATTAGAGCTCTGTGTTGATAGAAGTGTGTAACCCCAGATGTGGATATGCATAAATAGAATTTGGGATTCAAAAATCTTCAGGATTCTGCTCCCCAGAGACACTGAAGCCAACAGAGAGGAATGTGGTCTAGGCACACTAGGAAACCAGAGTTTCTGAAGCAGGGCACTGCCTCTCCACCGGGCACAGTGGCTCTAGGGAGAAGAGCCCTGGGGATCTGCAGAACCTAATGCCTATACATGGGTATCTACCTTCACAGAAAGAATTCTACCCACACAGGGCTCTATCAATCAGAAAATTTGTGTTACTCAGAGAGGGTTGTGACAAAAAACTTCAGATTCTGCTTGTTTCATGATTCTCACTGAGGGTCTGTTTTCACTGCCTTGTTAGCACACGTTATCTACACTGCAGTTAACTCCTCATGTGTTAGCCTAGCTCCAGTGATAGAAGCAAACAGTAATAGAACCAAACCAAGCCACAGCACGGAGTGTCATGGAGACACCCACACTCAAAATGCTGGCATCAACTAGACGTGGTCATCGCTAGACATGATAACCTCAAAAATGTCCTTCTGACACGCAACTATCATACTGCTGACTGCAATACAGATCACTCGTCAGTTTGCTCCAAACTCAAGGTGATTCCCCAGAAGCTGCACCACTCTAAACCAACTGGAAGGCCCTGCATCGATGCCAGAAAGATGGCTAACTCAGAGAGAGCTGAAAATTTCAGAGCGACCCTCGAGGAGAATCTGCGCAGCAGCCCTGGGGGTGCCGATGTGACATCTAGATGGCAGCATCTGTGGGATACAATGTACAACACGGCCTTGTCGGTGTTTGGAAGAAGAGCTAGAAACACAAATGACTGGTACGAAGCTAACTCTGATGAGATGATTCCAGCCATTGAAAAAAAGTGTGCTGTGCTCCTGGAGTACAAAAGTTCACCGAGCCAGAATACCCTGCAAGTGCTCAGAGCAGCCAGAAAAACTGTACAGCAGATGGCCAGGTGCTATGCCAGCAACTACTGGCTTGAGCTATGCAGCAGCATTTAGACCTGTGCTGACTTTGGTAACCTCAGGGGAAAGTACAAGAGCATCAAGAAGGCATTAGGACCCACCCAGAACAAGATAGCACCTCTGAAATCCAAATCTGGTGATGTCATCACTGACAAAGCCAAACAGATGGAGCGCTGGGTCGAGCACTACTCCGAGCTGTACTCATGCGAGAACATTGTGGTTGACTCAGCCCTTGATGCCGTCGAACTCCTACCAGTCATGGACGAAGTGGATCAAGAACCAACTGTGGATGAACTGAAGAAAGCCATTGACAACATTGCAGTAGGAAAGGCCCCGGGCCAGGATGGTATACCACCAGAGATAATCAAGTGTGCCACAGACAGTCTCCTGGAACCCCTACACGAGCTACTGTGCCTGTGCTGAACAGAGGGAGAGGTTCCACAGGATATGCGTGATGCTAACATCATAACCTTGTATAAGAGCAAAGGAGACAGAAGCGACTGTAACAATTACTGTGAAATCTCCCTCCTAAGCATCACTGGTAAACTGTTTGCTCGCGTCATCCTTGGCAGACTCCAGAAGATTGCTGAGAGGGGATATCCCGAATCACAGTGCAGATTCCGCACAGAGAGATCTACCATTGACATGGTCTTCTCTCTGAGGCAACTGCAGGAGAAATGCAGGGAAGCAGAGGAAGCCACTCTATATTGCCTTCATCGACCTAACCAAGGCCTTCGACTTGGTCAGCAGGGATGGACTGTTCAAACTGCTCCACAAGATAGGTTGTCTGCCATGGTTACTCAAGATGATCCAGTCTTTCCACGAAGACATTAGAAGAACCATCCAATACGATGGCACATTATCGGATGCTTTCAACATCAGAAGCGGCGTCAAACAAGGATGCGTCCTTGCTCCGACATTGTTCAGGATCTTCGTCACACTCTTCCTTAAACACGCCTTTGGATCTTCAACAGAGGGCATCTTTTTGCACACAAGATCTGACGGGAAACTGTTTAATCTTGCAAGGCTGAAAGCTAAATCTAAGGTGTGGGAAGTCCTCATCAGAGACATGCTGTTCACAGATGATGCTGCTGTCGTGTCACACACAGAAGACCAGCTTCAGAAGCTGCAGGATTGGTTCTCCAAAGCATGCAAGGACTTTGGGCTCTCCATCAGCCTAAAGAAGACAAATGTACTTGCTCAGGATGTTGCTGATTCTCCATCAATCAGCATTGACATCTATACGTTAGAGGTCATCCACGAGTTCGTTTACCTTGGGTCCACCATCACTGACACCCTGTCCTTGAAGACTGAGCTAAATAGAAGGATCCGTAAAGCAGCCACGACTGTGTCCAGACTCAGCGAGAGAGTGTGGAATAACAACAAGCTGTACACTCACACCAAAATGCAAGTCTACAGAGCCTGCATCCTCAGCACCCTCCTTTATGGCAGCGAGACTTGGACCCTGTATGCCTGCCAGGAAAAGAGGCTGAACGTCTTCCACTTGCACTGCCTCAGGTGCATTCTTGAAATATTGTGGAAGGACAGAGTGTCCAACACTACCGTCCTTAAGCAAGCTAGAATCCCATCTATGCATACCCTCATCAGGCAGCAGAAGCTCCACTGGCTTGGCCACATCCACAGGATGAACGATGGAAGGATCCCAAAAGACATCCTGTTTGGCGAGCTAGCCTCTGTCAAAAGACCTCCCGGATACCCCCAGCTGCAGTACAAAGATGTTTGCAAGAGAGACCTCAGGGAAGTAGACATCAAGCCAGACAGCTGGGAGGAGCTGGCAGACGATTGCAGCAGATGGAGGCAGGAACTATACAAGGGCCTTCAGAAGGGTGAGTTGAGGATCAGACAGCTAGCAAAGGAGTAGCGAGCCCACAGAAAGCACAGCAAGGACCTGCCATACACCCATTACATATGCAACAGATGCAGCAAGGGCTGTCACTGTCGTGTGGGTGTTCAAAGTCACAGCCAATGCTGCAAATAAGGATGCCAAATGGAACTACGAAGGGCGCGATCCATAGTCTACGTAGACTGAAGGATGCTACTACTACTACTAGTGATAGAAGACACACTGAAAAATAGTAGAAGCAACATGTGGTATTTATACATTTGCAGCACAGAGTAACACTGAGTCCACTCTGTTTGACTCATTCACGCATCAGCAGTACCGGAGGGAGCTTCAGTCCCTGAACAGGATAGTTAGCTTGAGTTTAAATCATAATGTAAGCTACCAATTTGTATCTGGGTGCCTGAGCTGGGTAAGGGACAACAGTCCATTTATAGTTTGTGCTAACACTGTAGTGAAGATAAACCCTGAAGGCAGAAACTAACTGCAGTAGTCAAAAAGTTACAAATATTTTGTTAAAAGTTTTGCATATATATATATATATGCAAAACTTTTAAAGCAATGGAAACTTGTAAAGCAATGGAAAGAAGGAATTGCAAAACTTGTAAAGCAATGGAAAGAAGGAAAGAAATAGTGAGGGAGGCATTGGACACCAATGGGCACTGACCCCCCGGTTGTCGGTGATGAAGATGAAGATGGTGATGATGATGATATATAGACATATGCTTAATTGTGGCAACATAACAAGAGTCTCTGGAACAGATTGGGGATTTTTTAATGAAAATAATCTAATATATATATATTATTAGGGAATATCTGATGAGTGAACCGTGAGTGAAAAGTCCAGTGCCTTGTGTTCTGCATAATAGATGGTTTGAATGGGGGAGGCAGACCCCACAAAGAATGAGTAGATGGTATAATAGATTGGTGGGGAGCTCACCTACAGAAACTAAGCCACTCCGCACTGCACAGAGAAAGATGGAAGGAAATAGTGAGGGAGGTATCGGATACCAATGGGCACTGAGCCCCTGGTTGTTGATGATGATGATGATGATATATAGACATATGCTTAATTGGGGCAACATAACTAGAGTCTCTGGAAAAGATTGGGGTTTTTTTTAATGAAAATTTGCATCCTGGTTCAAACCAAGTGTTAATGTGTTAAATTTGAATATGAAAGAGAGTTCAGCAGTCTCTCTTTCCAAAGCAGAGTGAAAATTCTTCTTCAATAAGACACAAACTCTTAAGTCATTAACAGAATGGCCCACTCCATTAAAATGTAGACTAACTGGTTTGTGGATCACGAGTGTTTTGATGTCTGTTTTGTGCCCATTAACTCTTTGTCTGAGAGAGTATGAAGTCTGTCCAATATACAAAGCATCTGGGCATTGTTGGCACATGATGGCATATATGATGTTAGTTGAGGAACATGAGATCATTTTATACACCTCCCTGGTCTTATGCTTGCCATAATACCTCTCTATGTTTTCACGGCTCACCTAACCATTTCTCCTTATTCATTCTGGCCACTATTCTTACATGATTGCATTTCACTCCATGTTGCTGTTCTGACCTCTTGGAAGCATTCCTTCTGATCTTCAACACGTTCTTTTCTTGGACTCTCTTTAGCATCTCCTGAGTAATCCTCTTATTGATCTTTTGTTCTTCCAGAACCGTCTTCTCAGTTGCCTCTTGTATCACTATGAATATCCCTTCAGCTAGACCTCTTATCTAGGTCTTTCTCTGTGCTCACATTCCTAATCTTCTCTTTGAGTGCTGCTCTATATGCATTGCCTCTTTCTTCCTCACCTAGCCTTGCCAAGTCCCTGCATTTGTTGAACTTTCTTATACTTTCTCTTGCATTTCATCTTGATGTTTCAATCACTAGACTGTGCTTAAAATCCATATCCATTCCTTGGAAAGTTTGGCACTGCTGTACTGATGTTGCCCATTATTTTTCTTCTTATCAATATCATATTTATCATATTCTTGGACTTCCCATCATTCGATCGCCACACCACTTGCTACAGTCCTTTTGTTGAAATTGCATATTGTGGATCACCATCTCATGCTCTGTTGCAAACTCTAGTATTTTTTTTCCTTGCTCATTTCTTTCTACATATGGGCCAAACTTTCCCATGGCTCTTTCCCAACCTTTCTTATCTGTTCTGGCCTTCAAGTTCCAATCTCCTCCTCTGATCAACACACCTCTCTTCGGTATCTCTTACAGCGTCTTTGTGAAGTCTTTATAGAATAGCTCCCTGCTATCTGATGTGGGTGCTTACACCTGAATAACCAAGTTGTTGAACAGTTTCATGTCAAGTCTTGTTGCCATCATTCTTATACTCATTGGTTTGTATCCTAACAGTGCTTGTCTAGCTCTTTTGCTAAGAAGAAATCCATCTTCTGCTTCATGTCGTTTTGTTCCCTGACCAAATGGCTTTGCAACCACACATCTCTCCCCATGATATCCAATGTATCTCTGCCAGTCCACGTATATTGCATGTGTATCTCTCCATCTCTTTTCAAAGCAGCTCTAACTTTCCAGTCACCCACAGCATTTGGACGTTTCACATTCTGACCAATAGTATATGCATTAGTTGTAAATTTCTTTCGGTAGCCAATTTATTGACTCAACTCAAATGGCTCAATTGGTATCACGGACCTTGTTTATCTGGGTGACATCCACGTTGGCATCTTAAAACAGTCCTTCATACAGGCATCAGATTTCATTATTATTGTTGTTTTATGATCAGCACATCGACTCTCATCTGACCAACCCTCCTCCTTTATCCAGGCTTGGGACTGGCATGGAATCCCTAGAGACTTCATGGTGGAATCCTATGTCTATAAAGGACACACCTTATTGCTCTGGAAAAACCTGTAACTTGTAGAGTTGCATTTCTCTGTCCAAAGATACTTACATGTTCTTCTAGGAAACCTAAAGATGGTTGTGGCTTCTGAGGGTAAATTTTTTTTCCACTGAAATTAATGACAATTTAGCAACTAACTTTCATGAATCTAGCACTTCATCCCATCATGTAATCAGCACTGTAATCAAGGAACTCACCATGTGAATTTAGGGGAGATGACATTTACAGCAATGGAGTCAGAGCTGCAGGAACATTAAGCTACTGGCATAGGCAAAATCTCACAGACTGTGTGCCAGTTTTCAATTTTCATTTTTCATCTTTCTTTTGTTGGTTTTTTTGGTTGTGGCAGGGTGATTACATAACACATACATTGAAGTGCAAAGTGACTCTATGGTTATTTCTGAAAGTAGGTTGCCCAGTGATTACTTTTCTACCCACTAATGGCCTGAAAATAATGTAACATTATCTCTATTCTAGTAAGTACAGCTACCAAGTAATTTCCAGGAACATGGAATTTCTGTCTAATTATGCTGTGTGGCTAAGTAAAATGTAGGAAGCCATTAGACAACTGAAGCTAAATTACATGGAGGAAAACAACATTATCAGAGCATATAAAGTATAATATATTGCATTCATATCAGTATTACTTTGCATCATAGACTGCACTGACTTTAGCTTAGTTAAGATCTGGTAAGGAGGTGTAAGTGAAATTCACTGTGATTTGATGGCAGTTTGGTTGCCTATGAAAAAAAGCTTCTTGGTTTTGGTTCTGTTCCCAGATGATAGAAGGTGAATCAAATTGATATGGGATTGAACAGCTCTGCTGACCCAGAGATGATAATTATACCCTGGTAAATCTGATGAGTGAAATAGTAAAAAAGCAGTTTTATAACCACAGCCTCATGCTATACTTGTTACCAGTGTGTCAACTTTGCCTGTTTCAGGATCACCACTTACATATCAGGAGTAAAGCTATTTCACAATTTTCATATAATTTTGTAAATCTTCACGATCTCCTATAAAGACTGAGGATATATCTACATTACAAAGTAAGACTGAGAATCCTCTGCTTGCATACACATACTTGTTCTACATCTCAGTGAGCTAACGTACAAATAAAAAAACAGTCATGGTATCACTAGTAGAAGCAGCGGAGGCATTGCAAAAGTTATGCTGAGTACAAATCTGCCTGAAACTTGTGAATATGTACTTGCCATGGCTCAGCTGTATACAACATATTGTAACTCATGCCAGTGTGAGTTATGCTGACATTAGGTCATTAAGAACTAATGCAAGTATGTCTACATATGCAGGGGAATCCACTCCTACCTCAGAGTTTAATTCTTCAATATGAGCAAAATGGAGTTGAAAAATGATATCTTATGGAAGAACACATCTCTTCCCTGTAAATTGTAGAGGTGAAAATACATTGATGAAATGAAATACAAGAATTAATAAACATTGTATCACCAGTCAGTCATACCTTCGTCAGCTATATGAAGTCTGAGGAAATAATATTTTTATCCAACAACTTCTGAAATTACTATTATAAATGCAACATTTCTTTGTATCCATATACCACAAATATTAAAAAATAATATTGAATAAGTAAATTACCTCTCTGTGCATAGCATTGTTTATTCTCCATGGCTGCATCTACATTAACAAGGTCTTTTGGAAAATCAGGACCTTTTGCTAAAAAACAAAAAAAAAAAACAAAACAACCAACCAACCAAACCAAAAAAAAAAAAAAGCATTCATAGCGTCCACACACAAAATGTGGTCTTTCACTTTGAATTTGAAAGAATGCAGCTGTTCTTCCTGAAGCCCTCTTATGCTCCGACAACAGGAAGAGAGCCTCCTTTCAAAGCTCCTTTAAAAAAAAAATATGTAAACGCTCCATGGGCCCTTTTTTCAAAAGAGCATTCCTCATAGCACCAGATTTTTCAATCACTGGCCTGTTTTTACAGAAAAGCGGGACTTGTATGGATGCTCTCTATCAAAAGCATCGATCAATCTTTTGATCAGCTTTTCTTTGTGTGTGGATGCTCTCTTTCAGAAGAGATTTTCCAGAAGATCATTTTTCAAATGATCGCTGTAGTGTAGACACTGCCCATGACATCAAATACAGACCTTGGATCTTGTATCATACCTTTAAAGATTTTCAGTAAGAATATAGTAACAGATGTTCTCTTGATTGCTGTCTTAGTGCCTAAGGGTACCAAACTCAAGTTAGACTATCAGAAACTAGGACATGGTATCCCAGATTTGTGGCGTTCTCAATCATTAAATTTCACCAACCTATTAAAAGTGTGGTCTTGGATCACTATAATGTTTTTTTTTCATGATGTCCAAGACAGACCCCTTAAGCTTTTGAACATGTGACTTTTTCCAGGGGGCCATGTAATTTTGGGGGAAAATGATGTGTAATAAGAAACACAAGTGAAAAAATTTGAAGCTAATAAATAATTCACAAACTTACCAAGCACAGAAACTAAAATCATTGAATAAAGGGTGTAATACAAATATGTTTCACTCTACTGAAACTGTATGCTTGTTTTTCTGCAACAGTGCTGTGTGCACATCTGTATGACCCTAGCGTTCATAAATCTGTACCACAATTTAAAAGAGCAGGTCTCATTTCTCACATGCTTTCTACCCTGCTGCTGCAGAAATGCCTATCCTACTCAAGTCTATCCCTAATGCAGAACTCTTTACTTTTAAATGAAGCTACTCCTCATGTTTTCAGTGAGAAATAGCTTCTACAAAGACACATTTATTGACTGTAATTAATTCTTCCCATCACTTTCTTTCATTTTCAATAACATTAGCACTGACGATGCAAGACTCTAGTAATCTTAGCATTTAAACTTTCAACTAAGTATGAATGAGAAATATACTCTTCTGAGGAAAGGTCAGAAGGGGAAAAAGAAAAGAGAGGGGACAAAGGTTGAATAAACTTAATAACAAAGCAAAATGAATTCTTGTTTTATTTATATCCAGAGCATCTGCTACGTGCTATGCGAGTTAATGAAAAAATCAAAGATAAGTTCTCTTCCCTCATGACTTTACAATTTATTGTTTATCTACAAGAAAGGGTAGTAAACAGTCTCATTATATGAAGATAATGAATATGTAATTTATGTTTACAGATTGCTTGTTTAGTTTAATTTTAGGAAAATATATTCTCCTTAAGGGTATTTATCTTTCTGTGTTAAATAATCCATCACTTAAAATAACACTATTATCTTCCAAGTTATCTTGAAAAAGGACAGAATTAAAAAAAAATCTTTAGCACTGCAAGATTGTTTTATAGCCAAGTATTTATAATAAAGATTCTGTCAAGTATTGTTTTCTTAAAAAAATCCAAACTTCTCGCAAAAAATACATATCACATGCCATTTCTAAATTATTCTTAGATATCCAGGGAGCGATAATCAGGACACAGTGACTTGGATACAATTTACCATGGAATATTCCTTTTGCTCTAGAGTTATGCCCACAATCTAAGTTTTAAATAATTTCTAGCACGTACAGTGATAAAAATTATCCTTTCAAAACTGATCCAAGCGTAAATAGGTACATAATGCTCTCAAGTCTACAACAATCCTTCTGAGGCATAAGAAAGGCCCCATTCAGAAATGTGGTTTTAAATTTGAAATCTATGGTGATTTCATTATCAACACTTTACTATTAATCATTTTGATACTCAGCTAATGTGTTTTCACAAATCTAAACTGCTTCCTTCTCAACATCCTGAGTGCCAGAACTACAACTCTAGCCTACCCAGTGGCTACAATCTCTAGCTTCTGCTTTTTCAGTCTCTGTAATGCAATTACACTTTTTCAATAGAAAATTTTACAAAGCATTGAACATTAAGCATTTGGAGAAAGTATATAATACATACAATTCAATATTGAAATAAACAACATGATAGCAAGCTACCACATAGATAGTACTATTCATTTCTGTATTTGATTAAATGGAAACCTCATGTTTATTTTTATTTTTATTTTTACATTTATCTGAAACTTCAGTCTGCTATTCCAGTGTGCTACAATGTTAAGTTTAACTCATCTTGTTATAACAGTACCCAAAAATGATAATGCTCTTAAATGATCTACAAGGCACCTAAGGCCATCTCTTTTCTGAAAATAATTAAAGAATCCATGAAAGGTAAAACAGAGAAATCATGTGAAGCATTGGAAGTCTTTGTGGATTCTAATGTTTGTATTATTCCTTATGGGATGCTTGGTGATTCAGATATTTGTTATTTGTATCCTGATGTCAATAAATCTGGGTGACTTTGCAGTGCTAAGTTCATGACTTTGTTATAGTTGTTGTTAAGAAAGTTGTCTTTGTGGACTATATAATTATAGACTATCAGAAACACCATTGCCAAGAGTTATCTAGTGGAAGTATTGAGCACCACAGTGAGATAAAAGAAGCATAATTCAATTTTATCAAAGTGCCTTAAACAACAATATGAAAAGTATTGAAGCTGCATGAAATATTGATCAGTGCTTTTAAATAATTGTGAGATCGTCTGGTTTAAAAACTTCAGGAAGTTCCCTTTCTTTCTTAATTGTCTAAAACACTGTACAGCTTTCATGTTAATAACAACAATGATTCTAGAAGGTTTACAAATAATATGATGATGGAACTTTTAGATAAGTTATTAATAAGTCACTCTATTTCATTCTGACTAACTCTGCAAAGAGGCTTGCACAGGTTTTTTTAAGTTAATTGCATAATCAGTTTTTGTTTTGAAAATTCATTATTCTTCCTTTTGAATAGCGTGAACAAGATTAAATACTGAATATTGTGCTGCTTTCATATAATAACTTTAAAGCTGTTTTTATTGCTGGTCATAGTAATAATATTTAGCTCCTAAGCAGCACTTCACAGGATCAAAGCACTGTACTCAGATTCACGAATTCTCAGAACAACACCATGAGCTAAGTAGCTAGCTATTTAGAACTCATTTTGGGATGGTGATACTGTGGTAAAGAAGTGAAGTGACTTGCCCATGGCCACACTGTGAAGCAGGGGGCAGAGTGAAGATTAGAATTCATGACCTATTGATGATCTGCTTATGCTATCAGAATATGTTTCCTCACACTCATTAGCTAATGCCAATGCCATATGGGACATTTTCAAGTAATTTTTAATGGAACAGAATTAATTGGTAATGTAGACAAGAATTCAACTTTCCCAACACCATGGCATTTCAAATCCCAGGCTGCACTTCAAGCAACTTTGTGCATTTTTATGAATAGTTACATTTTTTTTCTGAGTTGTCTATAATACTAGTATTTGTAAAGCCTTATGATGATTTTTTTTCCCTCTGTGAGTTTAATCACTTTTCAGTTTGCCTTTGGCTGTGCAAATCTCTCTATGGGCTAAAATCCATTTCCCATTGTTGAAGTCTATGTGAACTTTCCCACGGACAACAGGGGAACAGGGTTTTACCTGTTGGTTTCAGTGGGAGGCTTTAATATGTTTCTACACAGAGAATTTCAGCTAAACTGTTTCATGGAGTAAAAAGAGGAGTCTTAAATTGTAGAGGGCCGAGTAATTTTACCTTAAAAGGAACTAAAATGTATAGTCTAGAGAAATGAGGTATGTAGTCCTGCTTTTAATAGCCGTGTCTACACGTGCACGCTACTTTGAAGTAGCGGCACTAACTTCGAAATAGCGCCCGTCACGGCTACATGTGTTGGGCGCTATTTCGACGTTAACATCAACGTTAGGCGGTGAAACGTCGAAGCCGCTAACCCCATGAGGGGATGGGAATAGCGCCCTACTTCGAAGTTGAACGTCGAAGTAGGGCACATGTAGACGATCCGCGTCCAGCCACATCGAAATAGCCAGGTCCGCCATGGTGGCCATCAGCTGAGGGGTTGAGAGACGCTCTCTCTCCAGCCCCGGCAGGGCTCTATGGTCACCGTGTGCAGCAGCCCTTAGCCCAGGACTTCTGGCTGCTGCTGCTGCAGCTGGGGATCCATGCTGCATGCACAGGGTCTGCAACCAGTTGTCGGCTCTGTGGATCTTGTGTTGTTTAGTGCAACTGTGTCTGGGAGGGGCCCTTTAAGGGAGTAGCTTGCTGTTGAGTCCGCCCTGTGACCCTGTCTGCAGCTGTGCCTGGCACCCTTATTTCGATGTGTGCTACTTTGGCATGTAGACGTTCCCTCGCAGCGCCTATTTCGATGTGGTGCTGCGCAACGTCGATGTTGAACGTCGACGTTGCCAGCCCTGGAGGACGTGTAGACGTTATTCATCGAAATAACCTATTTCGATGTCTCCACATCGAAATAGGCTACTTCGAAGTAGGCTTCAAGTGTAGACGTAGCTAATAACTGTCTCCTTTTCACACCTGTTAGGGGATCTTTCTTCCTCCAGTTCTGTTAGACTTTTTGCCATGCCTTAGAAAAGGCCATGATTAAAAACAAGCAGAATAATCTAGGCTGCATCTACACTACAGTTAAAACAAAAAAGCTGTCAAGCAGCTCTTTAAAGACTAACAAAATAATTTATTAGGTGAGCTTTTGTGGGACAGACCCACTTCTCCAGACCATAGCCGTACCAGAACAGACTCAATATTTAAGGCACAGAGAATCAAAAACAGTAATCAAGGTGGGCAAATCAGAAAAAAATGATCAACGTGAGTTAATGTGCTGTGGTTTGAACTGGGATGGGAATTTTCTGAGTCACTATAGGGGCTCGTTTGCATACTTGGCTTAATCTAATTCTTGACCTCCCCCACCACCTTCTACCCTTCTACTCTCTGATTTGCTCACTTTGATCATTTTTTTTCTGATTTGCTCAGCTTGATTACTGTTTTTGGTAATAAACAGTAATAATTTTGTTAGTCTTCAAAGTGCTACTTGACTGATTTTTCTTTTGATAGTATACAGACTAGCATGGCTCCCTCTCTGTTACTACATCACAGTTCTGTTTTGAAAGACCATCTTTCGGAAAGAGAACATCGAAAGATGGTCTTTCAAAACAGAGCGTCCACACACGCCAGCGGCGACCTAAGATTCAGTCCATTCTTTCAAAAGGCCCCCAGCACAATTTCGAAAGAGAATGTCCACGCATGCCAAGGTGCTCTTTCGAAAGAGCAGGGGCAGGAAGTGCCATGGGTAGGGTTGCATGGTGGATAAGCCCTTCCGGGGCCACTGGCTGCTGTCCCCTGAAAGGGCCCCGCCCCCCTACCTCAGCCTGCACACTCCGAGTGCCAACAACCCTGTCCCCAGGGTTCATGAGAGTGAGCGAGCGAGAGAGAGAGAGAGAGAGAGAGAGAGAGAGTAAGCAGAGGTGGCATCCCAGGCCCCCATGGAGCCCGAGCAGCACCCCCCCATCGCAGCCATGGCCAGCGCACTGGCCATGGTCTTGGCCACTGTACTGCAGTGCTCCGGGTGGCCACCACAATATCCACCATCGTGGATGCCATCCTCAGGGCACAACATCCCCAGCAGGTCCTGCGGGCAATCCACTGCCTGTGAAGATTCCCCACAAGCAGCGATTTGTGGGACCGGCTGGTGCTGGAGGACTGGAGCAATGACCGATAGGTACAGAAATTCAGGATGACCAAAGGAACATTCCTGGAGCTGTGCCAAGGGCTCTTCTCAGTCTTCCAGCACCATGACACACACTTGAGGCCAGCGCTCACCCTGCATAAAAGGGTGGCCATAGCCCTATGGAAGCTGGCCACCCCGGACAGTTACCGATCCATCGGCGACCAGTTCGGAGTGGGCAAAGCCACTGTCGAGGCTATCCTCATTGAGGTAAGCCATGCCCAACTCACACCTAAACTCCTTGGAAGGGGTGGGGAGCAGCCTGGAGACAGGCACTGTTGGGAGAAGGGCAGGCATCCTGGGGGTAGGGGAGGGGATGGGGACGGGAATGGGTGGGCAAGCTGCACCCCACCCCATGCCCACGAGAACCCCCCCCGATGCCCTGCAGGTCATCCAGGTGATCAACAAGGTGCTCCTGAGGCAGCTGATTCACATCAGGGACCTGGACGATGCCATCTGGAGATTCCAGTAGCTGGGCTTCCCCAGCTGCTTCAGGGCTCTGGATGGTACCCACATCGCCATCCGGGCCCTGGAGAACAGCTGGGGGGCCTATGTGAATTGCAAGTGCTACCACTTGGGGTCCTGCAGGCTGTGGTCAACACCAATGGCCAGTTTGAGGACACCTATGTGGGCTAGTCTGGCCACACACATGACACGAGGGTCTTCAGGAACTCAGGGCTGCAATGTTGCATGGCCGAGGGGACCTTCATTACCCGGCGGGATATCCCCATTGGGGACATGACGATGCCGCCCTGTATGACCTGGCTGATGCAGCCATACATTGGGCCCACCCAGCCGATTGAGCATGTTTTTAATGAGTGGCTGAACCGCGCCCGGAACACTATCAAGCAGGCGTTCGGCTGCCTCAAAGAGTGTTTTAGATGCCTCTACACCAGGCTGGAGGTGAGCCTCCCCAACGTCCTGGAGGTGGTCAGGGCCTGCTGCCCCCTCCATTACCTGGTGGATGCGAAACACGAGCCCTATATACAGGCTTGGGCCACCAAGGCAGGGCACAGGTATGAACAGTCCCCTGGTGCCCCATGTCACCAGGCCTAGTAGGACAGGGTGTGTGTAAGGGAGGCCCTGTGCCAGACCTTTGAGCAGGGGCCACGGTAACCTCCCCACCCTGCACACTCCCCCGCCACCCGCACCCTGCACACACATTCACACCCACCAGCACACATGTTTGGAGGATACAGGGTAAACCATAAAAATAAACTGTTTATATGAAAAAATGTGCCCCTCATTATCTAGGGGGAGCAATATACATGTGTGGTGGGGAGGCAAAGAGGGAGAACTGTTTACATTGGGGAGAAGGAAAATGGGGAGAACTATTTACATGGGAGGGAAGGGTGAATGGGGAGCTGGGGGGGGCACCTTACCCCTCCATGGGGCTCAATGACTGGGAGCCCCGTTGCCTGCGCCCATCCCTTCCTGCCCTTGTCCGGAGGCCCTCCGTGGCCAGGCCAGGGCCGGAGGCACAGGGAGGTAGGGGCACAGCTTCGGTGCGGTCCCTGCTTCTGTGCTGGGCTCGGCACGGGGGGGGAGCTTGGGGTTCGACCTCCATCTGGTTAGCTCTGGCCAGCAGGGTGTGGGCTAGGCAGATGAGGCTGGCCAGGGGGAGGTGGGGAGGGAATGGGGCTTTAAGGTTGGCCTCCCTGGGGGGAGACTGTTGTGGGGGTGGCAGGGGGACGTAGGATTGGGGCAAGGGGGCAGACTGCTGGGAGGGAGGGGAGGGGATGCACGGGTGAGGGGGCATGGGGGATGGTGAGGGTGAGACGGGGGTGGGTGGGTGCGGGAGGGACCCATGATGGAGCAGCGGCAGGGGCCAGGTGTCCAACCACAGCCTGGGTGAGGGTGTCCAGGTTGGATGCAACCTGGTCCTATGCCTGTTGCTTCAAGGCAAGCCACTCCCACACAACGCTCATCAGCTCCCTGAGGGCGGCCGTGTGGGCTGTGTCCCCTGCCTCCTCCTCCCTGGCCTGGTGGCACAGGTGGAGGGACTGGTGGTGGCCAAGGCCTGGGCCACTCCATCTCACCCTCCGTCATCAGGATCCCTGGGCCCGTCGTGGGGCTGGTCCGGCTGCTGGCTGATAGAGCTGTGAAGACAAAAGGGGAGAGGAACAGGACATTAGTCCCAGTGAGGGACCCCCCTGAACCCCCTCATCCCTCCCACCGTATCCCGGCAGTCCTTCAGGGACCACATCCAGGGTTCCCCGTCTGGGTTGAGGGACAGCTGGCTCTCCTCTGCCTCCCTTGGTCCCTCTGCAGCCTTGTGGCCCATGGTACTGTCTGGCCAACATGGTGCTGGGTGCCACATTTCAGCCCTGTGAGGCTGGGGAGGTGGGGCCTTCTGGCCCTCCCATGCCCTGGCACTGATATATCTGTGGGTGGGCTACAACCACCCTGGGTGGGACTGTGTGCCCCCTCCCATAGCCCTGCGGCCATTGTACATACCTCTGGGTCCCTCCAGGAACTAGGGTGAGGTGTGGTTGGAGGGAGCCTGGCTGCATGGGCCTGAGGGGACGTCAATTACGAGGGCCCCTTGCTTGAGCCCTCATTGTCACTGGTGTCCTGGATCCGTTGGGGGTGCCTGCAGGTGGCCAGTGGTCTGGGCCGGTCCTCCGCCTCAGTCCTCATGCCCATCTTCTCCAGCTTGGTCAGGGGGGTTGGCGATGTCCACATACATGTCCGGGGATCCTGCCTTCTTGGGCCCAAGGAGGCATTCGAGCTCTTGGAAGTAGGGGCAGCTGGTGGGCACTGCCCCTACTGCCTGGCCATGTCCCAAGCCTGGCAGTATGCTTGCTGGAGCTCCTTGACCTTGGACCTCACCTGGTCTGGGGTCCGGGTGGGGTGACCTGGCTGGTGAGGCCTTTGGCCAGGCGCTGGAAAGCTGCAGTGTTCCAGTGCCGGACCTTCTCCTGCAGGACCTCCTCATCTCCCCACAGGGCGAAGATATCCTGCAGCTCAGCCTCTGTCTAGGAGGGGGCCTGATGTTTGCAGGGCTGGCTCCCCACCTGGAAGTACTCCCCCACCCAGTCCCTGGATAGCCCCTGGGTGGGCAGGAGGCCTGGCTGCTGGCCATGGTGCTGGAGGTGCTGTGGCTTCCCTAGGGCATCACGGCTGGGGACTATGTGAAAGGCAGCGTGGGCTCCCTGCTGCCTGCACTCTCTCAGCTTCCACCTGAGGGCTTCTGGGAGCCTGCATGCTGAAACACAGCCAGACGCTACAGCCATAGAGCTCCTCTTGTGCTGTGAGTGGTGCCACTGCCTGCCAGCTTATCGTGGCCATGGAGGACCCACTCTTTCAAAAGAGAGGGCCGCAAAGCATCTACACTTGCACTTTTTTGAAATTATCTTTCACAAGAGGGTGCTTTTGCCATCCCGGGAGCAGAGGACCAACTTTGAAAGAACTGGGGAGATCTTTTGAAGTTAATTTCGAAAGAGCACCTGTCAGTGTAGACGCTCCGCAGCTTGTTTCAAAATAATTCAGTTTTCCAATTCTAATTTCTAGTGTACTTGCTAGTGTAGATGCACCCACAACTATTAGCTATAAGAACAAGAGGAAGTCCTGTGGCACATTATAGACTAACAGATATTTTGGAGCATAAGCTTTCATGGGCAAAGACCGGCTTCATCTGATGCTTAAGGTGGGAAGGGGGGTGCTTTTAACGGAGAGTGCAGTTTCTGAAAGTGGCCTGCCTCTGATACAGACATTCTTCTTCAGATAATTTCAGACTAACATAACAGAATTAATAGTGAGCCCTGTTTTAGTGTATGATTGGTTACAAAAACAGTTTATGGACAAGCAGAGGCAGTGGCTCTGGAACAATATTCAAGGTGGGGGGTGCTGAGTTATGCCCTCCTCCCTTATACCTGTTTTGTGCCCCACTGATGTTGGCCAAGTCTCCCAGACAGAACCAACCAAATGCCATTTGAAGCAATGCCTTCAGGTCCATAGGGTCTGTGAGAGTTGTTAACTCCCTTGCTGACCTCAGGCAGGAGCCACAGCAGGGGAGGCAACAACCAAGCCACAGGGTGAGGCCAAGATCAGAGCCCTGAACAAATAGTGGGATCCCAGGCAGCAATAGAGCCTTAAGGCCCAGTGGCCTGGACCTGGGGAATAGTAAGGCTGGTGGACTGCAGAGCCAGGAGATGGGGTCAATGACTGATAAGCTTTGAGGGGTTAGCAGAACCTGCAAGGCTGTCAGGCAGAGACAAAGTGAGTAGCACCAGGAAGTCCGTGGAGGCCCATCAGGCCCCCATAAGAACCACCCAGAGGCTGGGACTTTGGGTTGGCAGTGTCAGCAGCAGGTCAGTGTTGGGATTGGCCCCTAGTCACATTGAAGACGAGTTCAAAATCTGGAGGATCTCCATCATCCCCAGAATCTGTACTGATGAACAGAGGTTTTTCATTTATGGGGAGATGAGTCCTGTGTGGTTTATCACAGCTGAACTCAAAGCTTATGGTTACGCTAGTGAATTTTGCTGACAAAACTGGTGGAATACCCACAAACAAAATGGTTTTTGTCAACAGTTTATTAACAAAACTCAGCACTTTCACCAGCAGCATTCTGCCTCTCAGTCATGAGGCATAACTGCAAATCTGTTGGCAAAATTGCTGCGTGGATGTTCTGGTGGGTCCTTGTCTTAACAGACAGGGCATCCAGAATAATCCTGTCCACTGTGATTCCGCGGAACATGTTTTGCTGAGAGAGCCGATGGGAACCTCTCCCGATTGGCTTTTGTGTGTGGCTGCACTCTGTCGACTGAAGTTTTGTTGGCAAATCTCTTCTGACAATGATGTCTATTGCCAGATCTCTGTAGTGTAACGATAGCCAGTAGTTTGTAAGTGGGCAAAGGTGTGTGACTTTCCTTATGAAAACAAAGAGATCATTTGAATTCAGTTACCTAAAAGAAGCCATGTAGCTGTCTTGAGACAGGAAAATTAAAGAATATCAATATTGTAATTAAATCTCCTATTTCTCTGTTTATCATGGTTATAATGCATGCCTTCCTCAGCAATATGAAGTCTAAATGATATTTATGTTTAGCAGGAGAAGCTGTTATTACAGTAGTATTTTCACTATTCCATTAAAATGAGTGCAAAAATAAATCCAAATCATTCACATTGCTTTGGCAAACTTTCTTACCATTGCTTTTGAAGTCTTAGTGATATCATGACACAGAAACTTTACCAAAATAGAAAATTTCTTCTTGATGTTTTATGTGGATTTCTTTGTCTTCTTTCTGTTCTTTTCATGCATGGAGATGAACTAGCTGACATGAGACAGGAATATTGAGACAGTCATGGAAGCTGAGAAATGGGAGGAAAATGTGTACTGAGCACTTAATTGAGAGATATATGCTGCTTTTTTCATAGTTTGCAGGAAGTGAAAGCCATTCTCAAAAACATTATTTTTATTTTATTATGTTTTAATGGGCATTACAATTTTGTTTTAAATAACTCCAGACACCGTACCTTCTTTATATCCGTATTGTTTTTGTTCTCAGAATACTCCTTTTAAATATTCTGATTATTAAAGGAACTCTAGCATAAATAGGAATTAAAGAAGGCATTGACTCTTCTTAATATTTCTAGGGGAGGTGGTTGTCAGCTTTTTTGAGCTTAACAAGAAAGTACTGTCAAATGACTAATTAGTACCCTGATTAATACTAACATTCTGTATTTAAATGGTTTCTAAATTTCATTTCTGATGCTATATTTGTGCACAACCATATTACTGTTTATATGCCAAAGTTATGAGGGAATTATATGCGTCTTGCTTTCAAGTCTCCAATGTTTTCAACTAAAAAAACAAATTACAGACGCTTATGCCATTTTTAGCATTTAAGGAAAACACAGATTTTCTACATAACATTTCTCAGTTATATGCATATAAGATTTTAGATTATATAAAAAGGAATGCATTTGTAATTAGGCTATTCTTAGAATTTCTGGGTTTAAGCTCAAGTTAAGTTCAGAAGAATATTTTATGAAGACGGAAGTGGAAACATGAAGTTGATTCTCTCTTGGCTTCCTTTTGATATCCTAGAAAAATAATCTTTTCATGTTCCTTAACAACTGGAAGTTGTCTGCCTCTTTGAGCAAGCACTCTAGTTAGATGATTACCTTTAATTAAACAGTTCCCATGATTACAAATCCACGGACAATTTGCAATAAAAATTCCTACCAAACACATGGTGTAAAAAACGAAATCACAGTTATATTCCAATATTTTAACATTCCATAAAATAAACCTTATAGACGATAAGCTGCATGCCAGAATTTGTAAATGGAAGGAGATCTTAGTACAAAATTGTGGGAAAGAAGGTGTCATTCTCTTTGAAGCTTCTCAATGTTATCACATATGTGAGAAAAATGAGATTTCCTTTTAAAATGTTTCTTTAACCTGAAAGTTTCATTTAGTGAAACAATCAACAAAAACAAAAATATAAACTATTCTTTCTCAAATGTGGATAAAATAATACATATTTCTTTAATAGTCTGTGAATTTGAAATAACCCAATGTTATAAAATAAATTAAAACAAGTTTTTAATAAGCATTTTGTAATCAACATGGAAATTAAACACACAGCTTTACACCCATATATTCCAATGTGTCCATTGTCTGATATTAGAGTGTTGAGATTGCTATTTCTATCTTTATAGAGAAGTGAGGATGTGGTGGGAGATGGATTTGCTAAAGAGCATGGTTGGTGAGAGGAGGGGGGTTCTGTTGAAACAGGGAATCATGGTATAACAAAGATTGTGAACCACCGCTTTAATGGGTAATAAATGGAAATCCTAGTTTTAGGTGGGTTTTGGGTTATATAAGACGGTCTGAATCAGTGATTGTCCTGGAGAGCTTGGCCATGTTCCCTTCTGTGACTAGGAACTCCCCTATTAGAAATTTATAATATTTTACAGAATTGATTGACTTACATTATGGTAGAAGTTACCTTGTAATTACAAAATGATTGTGGATTAAGAATATCATGCAAGTTTATGTACTTCATTAAGAACCTTTTAATTCCAAGTGTTTGAAAAATTACAGCCCTGATCATTCAGCCATTAAAGTCTTAGTCAGAGTTTAATGGGAGGAGGATTGGATCCTTTATATAAACAGTATAAAATTAGTTCACTTGTTGTTGACTTGTAGTTGTTATTAAAGTAGAAGGAAGTAGCTGATTATGAACCCAACACAAAATTACAAATTAATTTCAGAAAGAAAGCCCAAATATTTGAATATCTGAAGGAAAGATTAAACTATTGTTTTTAATTTTAAAGTTTCATGTTCATGAAATATGTATGAATAATTCCTAAAAATTAATAATGGCAAGCACATTGTTTAATTAAGATAAAAGGAAAGCAAATCCTTATGAATTTTAATATAAAGTAAACAGTATTAATAAAACAAATTGCAGTATGGAATAAAATATTCATTTTATTTTTCCATTTAATTTTCATACATTACTAACATTTTCATATTACTGTATAAACTTTTTATAACAAAGTAATTTACCATGATCATTTTGCTAATGCTTATTTATTTACCTTACAGAGAAAACCAAACTTTTATACCACATAACATCTGTGATTCCAGAACATGCTTTTTCACCATATAGACAATTAGTTCAAACATGAGAAGTAAATTATAAACAGAATATTTACAAAACATGGGATCCTTGCCATCTTAATTGAAACTAAAGTACATAATATACAACCGTTAGCATAGACTTGCTAGAAATCTTGGATTTATTATATAACATATATTTAATGTTATATTAAATATAAATTCACATAAATGTTATCTTAAATATAAATACATATAAATATGCTTCTTATATAACATATAAATATATGTTTATATAAATACATATTTATATGTGTTGATGTTGTATAATAAAATACATTTATATATATTTATATTTAACATACACTCCACCATGAAGCCTAGAAGAACCATACAGCAGATATTGGCACTAAGAATGATAAAGGAGAAAGCTTGATGAAAGAACAGGAACATCTACACTTGCTTCATCGATTTTCAGAAGGTATTTGACAGTATAGCTCAGTAAACGACTTGGGCTGCGTTGGATTCATTTGCAGAGGATAGCAGACTGACACGGTTGTTGATGAATATCAATGACAAAGTGAAGATAATGATGAGAACATGCGAAGAGTTGGGAAGCTGGTTTAGAATGAGTAGAGGTATGAGACAAGGAGATACAATATCACCGAGTATCTTCATCACACATCTAGAGAGATCAATGGACAAGATCAAGGAGCGGGTAGAGGGGATAGCAGTGCAAAGGAGAAAAATCTATGCACAGAACAACTTGAAGTTTGTAGATGACACAGTTATTAGGGAAGATGAGGAGAAACTAGTGAAAATGGTGCAGGTGCTAAAATGAAGAAGGGAAGTGGTATGGACTGATTATGAACATGGATAAAACAAAAACAATGGTATTTGGAAATGAGGAAATAGGAAGGAAGATCAGTTTAGATGGGATTGAACTAGAGAATGAGAGAAGTTCCCGTATCTGGGGAGCAACATAACATATGATCTAGACGTTAAGAAGAAAATAGCAACTAGAATAGTGAAAACAAAAGCAAGGTGAAGGCAATGGATAAGATCAGGTAACACAAAGTGATTATCTTAGGAACAAAGCAGAGCATCTTGAAAATGTGTGTATTCAGCAGCATTTTGTGTGGATGTGAGACTTAGATGATAATGAAAGATTCAAACAGAAGATTATTGGTGTTTGAGGGTAATTGTTATAAAAAGATCTGAGAATAAAATGGATGTGGAAGGTCACCAACAAGGAATTATATAGCAAGATACAGCCAAAGAGAACCTACTGCAGAAAGTTATACAATGGAGGTTACAGCTATTTGGGAATATCTGCAGAATGAATGATGAACAAAAAATCAAGACCCTGGTATCTGGCATAATGAACAGTTCTAACAGAAGAGGCAGACCTCACAGAGAATGAGTAGATGATACAGTACATTGGTGTGGAGCTAGTGTACACAAACTAAGCCACTCCATGCTGGACAGGGAAATATGGAAGGAAATATTAAGAAAGGCAGCAGACTCCAATGGGCGTTGAGCCGATGATGATGATGATGATGATATTTAACATAATTTCATAAACACACATTCAGGGCTCAGTCCTCTGCAGCATTGTGACAGGGTACAGGAAGTTAACTGGTGAGCCTGCACTCTGATCACTGTGACCACAATTGGCTCCCCTAGTGAGCTGTGATTGGGGGATGCTATGTAATTAGCTATTCAAATTAGTGGGCTGCGTAAGCAACATGATTAATTAGCCCAACAACTGAGGACTGATTAAAATAAAAAAAGGGAAGTAAATGAAAGAGGGAGGAGCAGGGCTCGCTGAGCCAGGGTTCTCACAAGGTTCTCTCTCTGCTTCCCCTCCTGGACCCTGGTTAAAGGGCAGAGGATATAAGCAATACCGTGAATAGTGTTGCTGCAATATATATACACACACACACACACACACACACAGGGAGAGAGAGAGAGAGAGAGAGAGAGAGAGAGCTGTTAATGGAGGGAGCATAAAGAAACTGTACTGTGTGGATTCAACTAGTGGCATTGGAGCACATTTCTGTAGTGCAAGAAAGTAGACACAGAGTGCTTACAACTGCATACACAACACCCTAAACTTTTTGTGTAGTATCCAACACGCATCTCTTTGCCTTCATATATTGTACATAAGCTTTCTGAAACAATTGCCCCCTTGCTGTCCATCTGTGCACCCAGGCAAGGATATAAGGATCTTGGTTATGGCTAGGGAAGGAAAGTAATCACAGTCATACTGTTACGTACTCTCCCCCTCACACAGGTGATGTTGGGAATGGCTTAGAAAAAGATAAACTACCCAGCTTGAAAAAGGGAGCAACAGGGAAGGAATTGTATCCCCAAGGCTTGTGCTGCCTTTGACTAAGTATACTTGTGACTTATCCCTTGTAGAGGGCAGAGTGCAAAAGAGCAGTAAGGAATCTTAGGCCTGGTCTACACTAGGCAGGTAAGTCAATTGTAGATATGTAATTCTAGCTACAGCAATTGTGTAGCTAGAATTGATTTATCTGCAATCTACTTACTTGGCCTCCTTCATAGAGGGAGCTTGACAGGACCACGTCTCCCATCCACCTCCCTTACTCCTCATGATGTTGAGGAGTACAGGGGTCAACTGCTGACCCCAGATAGTTCAATTTTGTGCACATCTACTAGGAGAACAAAATAGAACTCCTGAAGATTGAACCTGACAGGGTCAACCTTCCACTTAGTCTCGAGCCTCTACGAAAATGTAGCCCCTCTTTATATGATGGCCACCAAATTTGTCAAAACTGAGGATCAAGGCAGAGTGAGACATAGAGAAAGTGGATCCCAAATGTTGTAGATTTACATACTTCAGTCCCAGAAGCACCCTGCTTATCTGATGATAGACACCTTAGCCATCACTGGGGGACCCCCAGAGCTAAAACCTACTTTTCCTAAAACCTCTGGAGTGGGGGTTGAAGCAAACTCACATCATCTGTGGGTTAAGAATTGAAGGGCTGCACAACACACCTGGTCAAGTGGGTAACCAAAGTAAAAGTTACACAGGAATATCAGAGTTTTTACACAAAATTCTCCATTGACTTCAATGGGATTTACTCGTACAGAATTATGCTGCATATTGCCCAAAGTGAGTAAGTGTGTGTGTTTGAGGGTGTGTGTGTGTGTTGGATAGAGAGAAAGTGTGTGCGTGTGTGCATGCATGCACACATATGGAGCAGTGAAGAAGGACTGAGGAATAAGGTAAAGGAGAACTGATACGGCTTGAGTTTCACTGAAATCTCCCTAGCGTTGTAATATTCCGCTATTCCAGTTTCTCTGGAGACATCTGCCAATTTAAAACAATTTAGTTAGAGCCTTTTAGGTTATGAGATTTTTTCACATATGGTTTCTGTAGTTCTTTGATTTTCAGGCAGATTTATTTGATTTAGACTCACACCTTAAGGAGGTGATAAGAAAACTCCTTGAGGAGCTACTGTAGTATAGCAATTCTGCACCACTATTCTAATCTACTGTCCACAGTCAGCTCCCAGACATAGCTGGTGAGGCACAATTGTCTGGCAGAGACAGAGTACATTAGCGTTAGAGCCTTGCAGTCTGATTATAACTTGCACTTAAAAAGAGACCTGATCATTGATTTCCCCTAGTGTTCCATGCATGAGATTTGCATGAACCTGGATATACCTTTAACCCTACTGTCGTTTAACCTTCTTCCTATTTTTTATATCAATAACACATGCAAAACTAAGTTATGAGCGTTTGCCCTCAAAATTGTGTAAATAAAATAATAACTCCAAAAATGTGTAACAGTTACTGCCCTGGGGAAAAAGAAAAACACATTCGTGTTCACACCATAAGTGTAGTCTCCTTTCGTGAATATTACTGGTTGGAACATTTACTGGTTGGAACATTTGTGGAGACAGCAAATTTCAGAGCTTACTCATGGACAGTAAAGTTTTGGTTGGTAAACATGACTGTGTGCCGAAAGTGCCATATTGTGAGGGGGTTGGGGTGTAACAGCACATACAAGGACACTGTTTGCTCTTGTTCCCCTTTCTGTGACTATCAGAGAGCGAAGGGAAAGTACAAAACTTATGTATATTCCTCTCAATCCTGGCAGCTGAGAGGAGAGGGCAGAGGAGTAAGTAGTTCAGGACTCAAAAGTGGATTACAACCTTATTTTCATGTGGTCACTAGGGCTTGTGTCAGACATACAGGGGACCAATGCCAAAGCCTAAGCTCTAGTACTTGTGTCAAAACCCAGGAGCTTAGACGCTGGACAGCAGGTCTCATTTTACAGTCCCAGACTATTCGGGGTTGAGGTCTTGAGTTTTGGCTTTTGCTGTGCCCCTCAAACCCTATGTGTGAGGGGAGAACTTGGGCCTCAGTCTCTCACCCAGCATGGTGGGCTTTGGTCACTCAGACTTTGGTTCCCCCTCCATGGCTACGTCTACACTAGCCACAAACTTCGAAATGGCCACGCAAATGGCCATTTCAAAGTTTACTAATGAAGCGCTGAAATGCATATTCAGAGCTTCGTTAGCATGCGGGCAGCTGCGGCACTTTGAAATTGACACGCCTCGCCGCCGTGCGGCTCGTCTCGATGGGACTCCTTTTCAAAAGGACCCCACGTACTTCAAAGTCCCCTTATTCCCATGAGCTGATGGGAATAAGGGGACTTCGAAGTAGGTGGGGTCCTTTCGAAAAGGAGCCCCGTTGGGACGAGCCGCGTGGCGACGAGGCACGTCAATTTCGAAGTGCTGCAGCCACCCACATGCTAATAAAGCGCTGAATATGCATTTCAGCGCTTCATTAGTAAACTTCGAAATGGCCATTTGCGTGGCCATTTCGAAGTTTGAGGCTAGTGTAGACACGGCCCACGTATCATATAGTAGTTTTTGCAGTCAGAAGGGGGTTACAGTGCAGTAAAGTTGGAGAATTGTTGTTCTAGATGGATGGGCAGCTTTTTTTCAAAAATGCACTTCTTGCAGCCCAGAAGAGAGAATAGGGAACAAGACTTTTTTCCTTGTTAATTTAGGTTGGAATCTCTTTGGGATGTGGACATTTTTCTACACTTGGCACTTAACAGAACAGGGCCCAGATGTCAGTGGGGTGCAGATACAAAACTATGCCCATGGCATTATAGACCAGAAGAAAGCATCATTGCAAAGTTCCCTTTTTGAGACTTTTTAATATATTGACTATTTCAGGGATAAATCCTTCTAGCTACTTGGCCAGAAAATCTAGGCAGGTTTTGCAGAGACCCACACAAGATGAACAGAGGACTCCTCTGCCCCAGGCCACAAAGCAGCAACAAGTATATTCTGTGGAAGCTACTGTAGCCCAGTGCCAGGAGTGGTCTTTGCAGCTGTAGTTCCCTGTTCCTGCCCAAGGGAAGGGGTAGAAGATCTCCATTGGAAAAGGCATTAAGAAAGCCTTGGTGCTGGTCTCTACACTGAAAAAAAAAGGGGGTGTTCCTCTTCCTCTGCCTGCAAACTCTTTCAGGTTTGGAAGCAGAATACAAATTGCAGACATTATTCAAGGACTAACTGGTGAGCCTTTATCCAGAACACTGCGTTTAGTCTAGGACACAATATTAGTGAAGGGACATTGAAAAGACAGAAAAAAGTGCTACAGAAAACAACAAAGATTACTTAGGGATTTGGGGGATTTGAGTTGCTATGAAAGACCAGTCAGGCATGTCCGTCATATCTTAGAAACATAAGACCGTGGAGGAAACTTACTGAAGTATATACAATGTGCCAAAGGGAATAGAATATGTTGATGCCAGCCATCTATTTGAAATAATAGCTAAATCTAAACACAGAACATCAACGATTTAAGTGAACTATGGTAGATAAATAAATAACTCAGACATACAGAATTTCTTATTTTTTTAAAACAACCTAACTTCCCTAACTTCAATACACACAAATATGGGCATTGTAGGCACAGCTATGTGTATGGATATTGTTGGCATTAGTGTGCGGTGGGGTGGAAGGATTGCGGGGGTGGGGTGTTAGCAGTACAAACTTGATTGTATATTTTGTTACTTTATCACTTTTATAGAGAGCTCTTTTCTAATTTTCTTGGTTTAAATTACATGTACCATACCAAATAAGCATTATTTTTTGAAAACATAATTTAGTAAAATAAGAACTAATCTGAAATGCTTCCCAAAACTCTTAAACCTCAATCGAAAAATAACTTTTTAACTTTTTTTTTTTTTGGCTCAGCTAACTCTTTTTTCCTCATTTTACTGCCTTCCATACATACTTCCACATACCTCTTAATTCCTGATTTCTTTTAGGAGTGAAAATACAAATACTAGAACAGAAAAGCTTGTTTTTTTTTTCTGAAAGAAATCTTGGCTTTCAATTTAAACAAATGGGAGATTTGCTGTTAATTTTTATCTTTAATATAATCAGAATTTCACCCTTAGCTTTTCTGGCCTGACCATAATCAGATAGTTCCAAGAGCTCATGAGAAAAAAAAATGAATAACTCCTTGAACTATACGGTTCTAGTGAAACAAAATTGACCATGTAAATGTAAAATATCACATTTATATTATCCATAGAAACCAGATCAACTATAAATATCGATTTGATGAAAAATGCAAAAATGACAAACTATTCATAGATCAGCCAGCCCTATATTGTGTTGCTACTTAAGAATGAATAGGACTGACTAGTACAGAAAAGCAAATTGAAGTGTTAACTTCATCCGTAACTATCAACATTTTCTGAAGGTGCTCCATCAATATGTTGCCTCCTGTAGAATATTGCACTCAGAATACAGCTACTCATAACTATGTGAATTAAGGGTAAAGTAGCAGCTACAGTAGTAGCAATGGCTACATCTACACTAGCCAAAAATTTCAAAATGGCCATGCAAATGGCCATTTCGAAGTTTACTAATGAAGCGCTGAAATACATATTCAGCACCTCATTAGAATGCCGGCAGCCGCAGCACTTCAAAATTGATGCGGCTCGTCACCATGAGGCTCATCCAGACGGGGCTCCTTTTCGAAAGGACTCCGGCTACTTCAAAGTCCCCTTAGTCCTATGAGCAGATGGGAATAAGGGGATTTTGAAGTTGCCAGGGTCCCTTTGAAAAGGAGCCCCGTCTGGACGAGCCGTGAGGCGGCAACCCGCATCAATTTCAAAGTGCCGTGGCCGCCCGCATGCTAATTAGGTGCTGAATATGTATTTCAGTGCTTCATTAGTAAACTTTGAAATGGCCATTTGCATGGCCATTTCGAAGTTTTTGGCTAGTGTAGACACAGCCAATGTGAACCCCATTTTTGTTGCTGCTTTAAATTTTGACCTTAAAATTATCCCAGCCTTTCTGTCTTGTATAAATGTTTCTCGAATGTGATTTAATGCTATCAAAGAGACAAGGTGTTAAAGCATACTTATAGGCAATGATTTTTGTGCCAGTACTTGCCAGGACGGACTACTGGCACTTGGGCAGCCCCAGAGATAGGATTGGTTCAGGGTGAGGGAGTGAGGAGGCAGCTTAGTACTGACTCCTCTTTTTTGACAAAAAGGGCACTGTTTATAGGACAGAGTTGTTTATGCAACAGTGGTTTAATTTTATCCTAATTAATTTTTTATTAAACTGACCTTGGAAAATTTTCAAATAGCACTAAATACTGTATGGGACATGATCTAACATGGTGACCTCTAGGCATTGCTATATACAAACAATAATAGCAAAATCCTGCTTCAAGACACATTAAATGACATGCAGTTAAATTCTCAAAAGTCAGATTATGCCAAATTAGGATTGCATGTATACATTTACATCTGTCCTTTTTCATATGTTTTAATGTACAGCGATACAGGTAATTCTTAATACATGCCCACAAGAGTTACATGTGCAACCTTAATTTTGTCTCAGTGGAAAATTTTTGTATGAAATTTTTGTATTTTTATGATTTTTTTTTACCAGGTTTGCCTGAACTAAGACAAAGACACAAGTGTAGATGGGTTGATACTTAGGCTGCTTCTACACTCTCCCCATCCTGATGGAGGGGACATGGGAATGAGGCAACTTAAATCAGAGTAATGAGGAACTAACTTGCATATTCAGCACCTCACTAGCATAATGGCAGCTGCGTGAATTTCAAAATACAGACTTCAAATTGCAGATTGACAGTGTGGATGGGGCAGCTTCAAAATAAGCACCCCACTTCGACATTTCCTTACTCCCACCTCATTTTGTGGGAGCAAGGGAACGTTGAAGTGGGGCACTTATTTGGAAGCTGTCCACATCTACACTGCCAATCTGCAATTCTAAATCTACAACTTGAAATTAGCGCAGCCTCTATTACATTAATGAGGTGTTGAATATGCAGGTTAGCATCTTGTTAGCTTGATTTGAATTGCCTCATTACCATGCACCCTCTGACAGGAAGGGGCAAGGGTAGAAGGAACCTTAGACTCGACCATTCATGCATTTTGAGCTATGCTGCACATGTTGCTCACATCCTTTCTTTGCTCTGCACTTTAAGAATGTAGAACTGGAGTTTAAGAACTCCAGTGGGAGTTAAGCACTTAGTTACTTTTGAAAAATCCCTAATAAGTCCTTACTTGCAATTTTTGGCACCTAAATATTTTTTGAAAATCTGGCTCCCAGTGAAGAAAAATAATATTGCATACCCTGTTGCACAGAAATAACCAGAAATTTTCAAATGCTAATAATTTGATCAACTTCTTTTTCAAAGCTCTTCAATATTGGTTATTTATATACCAAATTTCAGCTTCCAGGCTTTAGTCATCACAGCTATCAAGCTAATGAAGAAAATGGGAAGAGATTTTATATCTTATAAGGGGAAAAGTTATCTCTCTTGCTTAAAGTTTTGTCTTTTTTTTCTGTTTGCTTTTAATCACCTTTGGTCAGAGATCAGCTTGTGATAATTTTGGGAAATTACTCTAAGGCCGTGGCCACACTAGCCCATCCTTTTGGAAGGGCTATCTTAATGCGGCACTTTGGAATATGCTAATGAGGTGTTGTCATGAGTATGCAGCACCTCTTTAATATAATGGTGGTTGCATGCACTTCAAAACTGCCAGTTTCGAAACGCACGCCCCACCATTTAGCCATCTGGTTTTGGGAAGAAGGGGCTTTTGAAATCAGGAAGTTGTTTCAAAAGGCCCCCAGCTACAGGGGCGACGTGCGTTTAGAAACCAGCAGTTTTGAAGCGCGCAGCCACCATCATGCTAATGAAGTGCTGCATATTCATAACAACACCTCCTTAGCATATTCTGAAGTGCCACATTACCATAGCCCTTCTGAAAGGAGGGGCTAGTGTGGCCACAGCATAATAGAATGCTAAACTGCATTTCATGATTCATTGAGTAAAAGAGACCTTCTTTAAGCTAAATTCAACCATATCTGGTGCCAATGGAGCATTAAAGTATCTTCTGATGAGTGCATTTGGTGTCTATCTTACTAAAAAGGAAGTGTATTGCCATAGCAGATCTGATACAAGAACATAATAAGGTATCAAAGAAAAATCGTGTCAGGAAGGACAGAAACAGAAGAAAAACAGCAACAAAGGCTGTAAACAAAAAGAACAAAACAGCAAAGATTGTAGTATCTCATCAGCATGCCACTTTTTAATGCCCCAGAGAATTTCAGCTTTGACTGACATTTACAGTGGTCAGACTGAAAGCAGTATCTTGCAAGCATTTGAATGGTGAACAAAGAAACTGGAGATATACTAGTATACTACTATAAGAGTACTAGTATTTTCTTTAATTTATGCCAGAGCATAACTTTCCATCTTTTGATTTTACTTAAGACAGTCACAAGGATGACTATGAAGGAGTTGTGGCTATGTTTGATACATATAGACATCAGAAAACTTTGGTTCGTGTATGAGCATGTTTCTGCTACAGAATTCAAGAACCAAGGATAAATGGTGGATGTTCCAAATATGCAGACACTGGCTGAGTGAAAAATATGAAAATATCATAGACAGAATTTTGATGGTTAAAATCTTTGACAGCAGCAACTGAAGGTAGACTTAACTCTAACCACAATTATACAGAAAGCAAAACAGTATGAATTTGTCAAGTAACAGGCAAAAAAGGAAGAATCAACCTGAAAAAAATGAAGATATCTCAGACATCGTAGAAAGACACTTGTGAGCTGTTTATCATAAAACTTTCAAGCATGGAGAGAGAACTTCCCGGTTAAGATGCACATATTTCAACATACTGGCGCAAAGCATGGAAAAAGCCATATCCTAAGAGATTATGCAACTATAATCTAGAGGTGCAATGTATAATAAATGCATGACATGTGAACATTTTGCAGCTGTATCCTGTACTGATGCAGTGAAGGAACTGACTCCAGTTTCAGGAGAATGAGCCATTGTTTCTGTAATCACTTGCAATGCCTGCCGGGAGATGGAAACTAAATATTTGTGTCAAGACAATTGACTTTCATATTGGCACAGAGGTTGAGCTCTCAGTCATCTCAGAAAGGATCTAAAATCTTTTACAACCCATTCCAGAGCTTTTCTAGCTCTGACTTGCCCTGGAGCATGGTCTAGTTCATCACAGAAACAATTTACGTTATGAATGCATGGTTTTTATCTTTGCATGTGATAAAAGAATCACAGCCCAACAGCATTTGAAGCTGCAGCATTGCAGCCTATGTTTGCATTACTACAGCGATCATCTTCTGCTGAGAATATCTTCCAGCAAAACTTCTGTCACCAGATCATGTCCACACACAAAAGGAGACATAAAGAGCAATCTGCTCTGTCAACAGAGAGCAGCCAAACTGCCCGGCCAATGAGAAGCTCAGCAAACAGGGTTGCTTGGTGAACTGGAAGCCCTGTCTGTTGACAGAGGGCCTCTGGAGATTCTACACAGATTTTTTGTTGGCAGAAAACTGTCAACAAAAGTGTTATATCTGAACTGGGAGAGGCACAATGCTGCCAGTGGATGTGCTGGGTTTTGTCAACAGTCCGTTAACAAAGTGCATTTTGCGGGTAGACACTCTGGCCATGTCTACACTGGAACAAAACTTCGAAATGGCCACGCAAATGGCCAAATCGAAGATTACTAATGAGGTGCTGGAATGCATATTCAGCACTTCATTAGCATGCCGCCGGCTGTGGCTCTTCGAAACTGCCACTTTTCGCTCCCACACAGCTCGACAACATGGGGGTCCTTTTCAAAAGGACCCTGCCAACTTCGAAATCCCCTTATTCCTATCAGCTGATAAGGAACAAGGGGATTTTGAAGTTGGTGGGGTCCCTTTGAAACGGATCCCCATCTGGACGAGCTGCGCAGCAGGGAAAAGTGACGATTTTGAAGAGCCGTGGCCAGTGGCGTGCTATTGAGGCATTGAATATACATTTCAGCAACTCATTAGTAATCTTTGATTTGGCCATTTACATGGCCATTTTGAACTTTTGGGCCAGTGTAGACGTAGCCTCCATGAGTTTTTCTGACAAAAGCCCAGTTTGTTGGAAAAACCCTCTCATGTGGATGAAATGGTGATGTACCCAATCAAAATGGGGGAAGAACTAAATGGAATTTTTGGTGATATTGAGCTTCTGAAAGTCAATTTAGTACAAATAACTGCGGAAAACAACACTGAACCAGACAGTAGACATAGACCTCAAGGGATTCCTGTTCCATCACTTCATCGAGTGGAAACTGAGTTAAAGAAAAACACAGATTGACATAACTGAGAAAATCTCTGCCAAAGACAGTGTTACTATAACTACATTTATCATACCCTTTGGAAGATTGGATTTATAAGGCTGTCTTTTCAGTTTACCAGTGCACTTGAAATTTTCCTAAGAAAGATAGCAGAACTGTCAGTGAACACAAATGGAGTTGTAGTTTTCATGTACAATATTTTAATACATGAATGTGATATATGTGATATATGTGTAAGAACACAAGAAGCCATTCAACAAAGTCTTAAGCATAATCAATCAGTTTGAACCGAACCCAAACAAGGAAGAAATATTCTCTGACTGCTCCACAATAAACAAGACAGAATCAGTCCTATCTCTGAGGAAACAAAATAAAATTGAGATTTTTTTTTAACCAAAGAGGGAGGGAAGTCATCTTTGTAAAGGATCCCAGGTTCCCAGGTTCTATCCATTGAATTAGTATGAATCACTTTTGGATGGTCATGTTAACAATCACACATTTGAAATAATTAAGGTACTAATAAAATAAGGACTTTTTAATATAAAACTCAGTGGTTAGCACCTCAAAAATTCAAAAAGCCTGAACCTGACAATAATAGAACATGGGTTACAAAGATATGAAGCAAACTGTTTACTTCACCAATCTTCACAGAAACTATAAGGTGCCACACTGAAATCATAAACCAATCAGGGAATCACTGACTAAGCTGTCCAACCAGTGCTCCTCATTGGTACACAGATTTTAAGAAAAGAGTCGCCAACAGGCCAGTAAGGAAGAGAACCAGCATGAATGATAGAGGAAAACAAAATGGTGAAATAAGCCCAACAAACCGAACACACCAACTAACTAATGTACCAGGTCTAAGTCACAGACTGGTGATGGTAAATTATCCTGACATCTCCAAGGCTTTTCCAAGGCATCAAAACCACAGTTCGAATGGTTAAAATTCAACGCATCATTTGCATATTCTAATTTTGAAAGAGCTTCTTTTGAAAGAAGAAAGCCAGTTGTAGACATTGCTCTTTCGAAAGTAAACCCATCTTTGAAAGAATCATTCTTCCCTTTATTTAATGGGAAGAAGGATTCTTTCGAAGATGGGTTTACTTTCAAAAGAGCAGTGTCTACACTGGCTTTCTTCTTTCGAAAGAAGCTCTTTCGAAATTTGAATATGCAAATGAGGTGTCAAGAATGCAAATTTATACCTCAATTGCATTTTGGGTTTACCTCATTTGCATACCTCTTTCAAAAGAGGAATGCAAGTGTCCACGCACCCATCACGTCTGGAGAAATCAAAATAGCGCCTTCAAAAAGGTAAAAGAAATTATCATGACAGTTCCAGTCTGTAAGAACTACAGTGTAAACAAACCCCCAATGGTTAGTGAAGATGCAGCAAGATATGGCCTAGAATGATGAAACAGCATGAATGGAACCAAGTCGTAGTTTTAGTCATAGAAGCAGAAAAGAAGACTGAAAAGAAGCATATGGGCCCGAGAGAACTTTTACTGATATCTTTGTTAATTGGATTCATTTACACGAGGGGAAAGAACCTGGGATCAGACACCACTGACTTGCCGATGACTGTCGCTAAGATTAATGTAATTAAATGTAATATATTCCTGGGAAAAAGTTGTTAGTAGCAGAAACTCTGTTACACAAGCCAGCATCAGACTCAGCAACCCATGAGCATTAAGATGCTGTTTTAAAGGCATATGACGATGCCTACAAACTAAAGCTATAGAGGACACCCAGCTTCACCAAGTTCCTGATATATTTGATTTAGCTGGTCCAAGTAACTAGAGTAAAGTAAGGAAGTGACAAGAGACTATTCTGCAGTTAATGGAGAATTAAGTGTGTCAAATGGACTCATGATTAAAAGCCAATGCATTTTAATTTCAAAAGTAATAAGTTGAAACATACAAAATCTCAAAAACAAAAGTTATCAAAGGTTAACTAAATGCTAAGAATGGGTCAACCACTCAGTGTAGTGGCCAGGCATCAGTAGAACTGTCAAGAATAAAACATCTCCATGTGAACATTGCAGAACTAACAGAGCAAAACAATGCAAAGAACCTTTAACAATATTCCTAGCTGATACATGTTGTAAATTCCTCTATAGAGAACATGTCCCTGGCCATGGGCTGTGAGGTTTGTGTGTGCCTTCCACTACCCTTTACCAGATAGCCTCGAGATGTCAAGCAGTTTTAAATTAAAAATAGGATTTATATGGACTTAACAGTCTTCCCCACTAATCTAGGTAAGAATAAATTTAAACTGTAAAATAATTTACTTCATAAAACACTGTTTAGGTAACTATATAACCCAGGTAAATGCAAGGTATAGGGAGTGACCGTTAGGGTTGCCCGTTGCCTATGCATATTCATAAGCTAATTGCCTATTCATGAGCATCGGTTTGAATTCAGATGCACGGATTGGACCATTTATGATGCTCATGAATATGTAAACGGAACGTGCATCCTGGTTGCCGGGGCAACGCAGGTGCGGACCTGACACCTGCGAGTGTTTAACCAGGTCCGCCCCAGCTCTATAAATTCTGGAGCGCAGCCCGGCTTTGCCAGTCCGTCGGAGAGCAGCGGAGAAGAGGACAACGGACCCAGAAGAGCAAAAAGGACTGAGTTTAGAGCTGGACTCAGCCTTGGCCGAAGATTCGACGAGAAACGCTGAAGCAGACCCGCGTGTCAATCTACGCACCCCAGCCACCGTGGGACGCAGAAGCTTTTTCGAAGAGCTCCGGCTAAGAAGCCTTTTTGAAGAGCTCCAGTGAACAAGAACTGAGCTGAACTCACTAAAGGCCTCAGATTTTACCTGAGGCAGGCTCGCCAGGCAGACCGCGCCGGCAGGTGCCCTGCCTGGGGAGCCGCACAAGCGGCGGCCTCTGCTGGCCGGCGGCGGAGCTGCTGCCGTTTTTAGCCAGGGGTTTTTGTTAACCAAGCTGGCCTTTTCCCCTGGCCTCCTCTTCTTTTTCCTATCTATCCTATCTGCCTGCCGCGGCTGCCAGTAAAAAGCGCGCCATGAGGGCTTCATTTCCTAGGTTCCCGTGGAGACCCTCGGGCCCGGCGCCCGGACTGACAGATCAGGAGGAGGATAGGTATTTAATAACTGCTCTCCACAAACATTAGGGATATTAGCTTAAATCACTAGAGTTAGGGTTTATATATTGTTAGCAGTAGTAATACTGATCCCTTATTGATATTATACGGGTTTAAATCATCTTAAATTGTGGAACCCTGTTCCCAGGGTTCTCATTTGTAAAGCACAGGAGGCGGTCTACTGACCTAGCCGTTTTACCTTTTGCATACATAATAGAAGACTAGATAAGAATTTTAATTCATAGGGACCCAGAACTGATTGCTCCCTCCGCTGGGTAGAGCTCACCCAAGCGGGGGTTGAAGCATAGGGGGATAACCCGGTAAAGGGAGAACCCCAATTAGGATTCCACATCTAGTATTAAAATAGAAGAGTAATTCAAAGGGACACCCCATTAAGGGGGTACCCATATTAAATAAATCCCTGTAGGGTTACATAAGACCTCAGGCGTTGCCAATAAGTCCTGAGGCGGCCATAGGAGGCAGGTATCCTATTAATATTCATTAAGTGTATACATATAAGAAGTCCTAGGGTAGCGGCCTTAGCCACTTTTGGAGGCCCCATCTGCCTGGCCAGCAGGGGTAACCTCACCTAGGCAGTAAAAGCATAACAGCTGTTCCCTTGGGTCGCTGGGGGACCTAGGGTTGAACATCACCGGCCATTTTCCTAGAAAAAGGAGAAAAGTGCTCTGAAGGGGGCGGGTGCCCCGAGTAAGAGGAATATAATATTGTATAGTTCCTCCCGAGGCAGGGCAGTAAAGGGGCTCCCTTACTAGGGGGCCCGACATAGGCAGCTCTCGGGAGGCGTCGTATTATAGTCCCTTTAAGCCCAAAAACTACCCATAATTGAGCGTTTGGGACACTGAGGCGAAGGGAAGCCAGCGCAGTCTTATTTTATTGCGCTGGGGTCTTTTCGGGCAAAAATATCCCATAAATCTGGAAGCCCGTTACCAGACTAAATAACCTGGCATAATTAAATATATAGAAACGTATTAATATATAACATAAAGAGAAACATAAAGATATATACATATTTAAATGAATACACAAGTACATATACAGCAGAGTAATTATTATCAGTTCTGGTTTATTTCTTTTCCCTTATAGCACACGCACGGAAGAGCACCAAGTTGTGCGTCCCAGTGGAGCCAACAGTAAGTCTAAGAAGGGTATAGTTTAAACGTTGTAACCACAAAAAATACAACAAAGGGGCTATTAGTCAACTAGTCCCAAATCCTGTGCTGAGACTCAGGGAACAGGGAAGGATAGAGTTGTAGCTTCTAGAGATATTAAATAGATACATAGTAAAATAAAGTGTGGTTAAATAGTAAATAAATAGGAAAGAGAAAACGCTATATTGTAAAAACCTAGCTCTTGTCAGAATAAAAAGAAACTTAGTTGTGGACAGTTGACCCCTTGTCTGTCATCTTTTCTGGGGAACAAACGGGCTCTGTCACACACCCTGTAAACCCCTGTGGATCAGACACCGTTGACATCGATCCAGGTAGCGGGGTAAAACCTGGGCTGGTGCTTGGTGGCTGGTGGAAAATCTTAGGCAACCTTATTGGGCCCTTGGTTGTCTCTGTATTGGCCACTGCAGCTTGACCTGTGCCAGCCTCTGAAGATAGTTAATACATATTGTAAAAGACTAGTTGCACAATTTTGCAAATTTAGATGATATCATTACCCAGTCATTATGGACTGTTTTTTCAGTTATATAAAATAATATACTTGAAAGATTAATATAACACAATGTTACAGAGAAACTGAAGTACACTTTTCCTCACTTTGGCTTTACAAAAAAACTAGTAACAGACAATTCACTGCAGCACAATTAAGTCAAACTAAGCAAAATAAGATTTTGATCATATAACCAGCAGCTCATATTACCCTCAAAAAATGGAGAGGCTGAGAGAGCTATATACCTAGCCAAGGAAATCATACAGCAGGAAGCTCCATTTCTGTATTATACTCTTTGGTCATGAGCTGGCACTGTATTTAAAATTTATTTTTAAGCTAAACTCAGCTATACCTAAGGACATTAAAGGAATTTATGATGAACACATCTGGTATTTCTTTCCCAAAGAAGGAGACTCTCTAGCAAGTCCATATCTGGTACAGAAATATACCAGTTAGAGGGCATTATAGTAACCATAATATTAAAATGTAAATACTGTTACATATGGTGGTCACTATTGCTGATACTACAAGAAGCAGGAGAGAAATTAAGTTCAGAAGTATCTGAGGGTTCCTGTTTATATGGAGGTATAGCTGCAGTCTTCTCTGCTAGCTAATATCCTCTACCAGAGACAAGAGATAATAGAGCATCAGCTGAATTCAGTTGCAAATCATCTTCATGCAGTTCTTTGTTTTGTTTAGCTTGAGTATTTGTTGACTTTTGCTAACACATAAAAGAAAATAAATTTAGCAATAGGATTTACTTAATGGGAAAAAGGACTTTTGTTTTTATCTTTCCCTCTGGATTACTAGTAGATGTAGGACAAACACAAGAGACTTGTTTTAGTAGTTACAACCAAACAATTTTTGTTTTGTTTATGTGGCTATTTCGTCATTACAATGTCACAAACATTTCATTAAAGGGGGAGGGAGAAAAGAGTTAATGGAAGGCATGTTACACCACAGTTAACCTCCACCAGGATTCTCACTCCTGGACCTAAACTCCCTAGAGAAGTTAGACAGAATTCCCACAACTCCTACACATTTTGATTTAGGAATGCAGAAATAGCAAGTGACAGACCCTGTATTGGATGTGATATGCTACCCACCAGGGTAACACAATGGTGTTCTTCAAACACTACTCAATTCCTTCTTGATTTTAATCAGCAAAGTGGCCCCCCATTTTCTGTGCTTCCACATTATTCTCTTTCCTAAAGGATACATCATCGTCATCATCATGTTCCCATTATGTTTCTGATATTTAAAGAAGTGACAAAGCTCCTCCACTCCTCTCTGTTTCTGGCAATTCTTTCAGTGGTTTCCCAGCTGTGCCCCCAGGCTTTTCAGCTCAGCTTGCACATCTATTCTCCATGTTGTTTTTGGGTGACCTCATTTTGTCTTGCCTTGAGGTGTCCATCTTATTGCTACTTTAGTGAAGAAATCATTTTCCATCCAAAGCACATTCCCAATCCATCTCCAGTGCCTCCTAGCAATGATGGTCCTCATATCCAATTGGCAGCACTGTGTTACTAGGTCTTGGCTGAAATTGTTTTGGGACAGTAGATATGACAACTTTTTCTGAGGCGGGTTGTATGAAATGGCAATAGTTTGGACAGGTCATATATCCTCATTCCCCAGCTTTCTGAACTATAAATATCATTACAGTTATGTAGGCTGATAAACCTTGCATTTGGTTTTGGTGTTCTAATTTGAAGATTTCCAGACTCTATATAAACTGTTCCTATCTTCACTGGTTTTGTTCCAGATGTCCTGGCTTGTTCCACCATCCTGGCTGATGGTGCTGCTCAAATATGTAAATAGTGAGAACATAATCCTCCCTCCACACTCCAGATTGCAAGGCAATATTAAAGGTAGACCTATCTAACTGCAGTTGATTTTCTGTCTTGTTTGTTCTCTGAATGCAATGAGTGGAGGTGTTCCTTTCGTTAGTGAGAGTGAGAGCGAGATCATGTGCAATGTCCAGGATGATAATGGAGTCCATTTAATGCTTCTTCACATGTCTTCTGCTGTACACTGTACTACTCAGTTGATGGCAATGCATCAAATGGTTGCATGAATGCTATCAAAAGCATTCTCAAAGACTGTAGTGTTTATATAGTGTTTCCATTGCCATTCTAAATGTAGATCTTTTCTGTTTCATAGACTAAAGGCCCATTTCCGAGAACATTATCAACTGCATCTGCTTATTGATGGGCTATGATCTTACACAACGCTTTGCTTGGCACATGAAAAAATGTGATACCACACCTGTTATTACAATCATTCAGAATTTCCTTTTTTGGTATTGTCACTATAATGGCATAGACCCACCCATCTGGCACCTTTCCCTTTCCCACCCTGAGAGATGCTGCTAATTCAGGATTTACACTGATCTCTCAAGTTATCTTTGCCAGGAGCTTTCATTTTTCTTTTTTTATTTCTTTCTCTCTTTTCTTTTTTTTTTTTTTTAAGGATTTGATATCTTGAATTATCTCCTCTTTAGCTGTGGTGTTTGTATTTCTGTCAAGATTTTCTTCTGCTTCTTGGATATTTGTTTCCTCTTTGCGGCTACATCTACACTAGGAAACTACTAGGACAGAGTAGCCTATTTCAGAGCAGCAAAATCAAAATAGCTACTTCGACTAGTATCATCCACACCTCCTCTGGGTCTGCTGCCGTCGATGATCAACATTGAAGTAGCAATGGGGAATGTCGAAAGGAGCTGCCCCAGAAGGAAATGCAGAGCGTCCACACACCCAAGCACTCCCCGTCGAAATAAGGGAACAGGAAAGGCAGTGGACGGGTCACAGGCTGGACTAGCCCTTCCAGGGCAACAGCAAGCTGCTCCTTTAAAGGGCCCCTCCCAGACACACTCAGCCTGCACAGCACGAGGTCTGCAGAGTGCTAGCCACACTCTCACAGACTGATGCACAGCAGCTATGGACTCCCAGCAGCGGCAGCAGCACCTGGAAGCCTTCCAGGTAGTCACCCAGGGAGCAAGCACTGTGCTAGGTGCTGCACGGGAGGCCACCCAGCAGCTCCGGGCAGGGGGCAGGCCGTCCCCGGGGGCAGATGAGAATGCCCCTGACCACCGGGGTCCCTGTTCCTCCCCCACCGGGTGCTCCACCGACTCTGGAGCTACCTCACCAGCTCCGAGTGGTGGGAGCAGCTGGTCATGGGGGAGTGGGATGACGACATGTGGCTGCGGAACTTCTGCATTCTCCGGCAGACCTTCTGGGAGCTCTGCCAGTGGCTCACCCCTGCACTGAGACACCAGGACACCCAGATGTGGTGCACCCTCCCCATGGAGAAGAGGATTGCAATAGCTGTCTGGACCACTCCAGACAGCTACCACTCCATGGGACACTAGTTTGGAGCGGGAAAGACCACAGTTGGGGCCACCGTCATGGAGGCCTGGGAATGCAACCAGTGGGGGTGGGGGGCCCAGGGAGAGGGCCGGGTGTGTGGCTGGAGAGGGAGGGGTAAAAGGAAGGAGGAGGCGGAGTGTGGAGCTGGGGAGGGAGGGGCTGGGTGGGGGGGTGCCTGGGGAGTGCCCGGGAGAGGGTCCTGGGGGGAGGCGCCTGGGGCATCCTGCACACCCTTATGGACACTTGTGTTCCCACCCCACAGGTGGTCCGTGTGCTCAATGCCATGATGTTCCAGAGGGTCATCCAAGTCGGGGATCTGGATGCAGCCATAGCCAGATTTGCTGCCATGGGGGTCCCAAACTGCTTCAGGGCCCTGGATGGGACCCATATCCCCATTCAAGCCCCAGACCACAGCAGGGAAAGATACATCAACCGGAGGGACTACCACTAAGTGGTCTTGCAGGCCATAGTGGGACAGCTGGGGCCACTTCTAGGATGTCTACATGGGCTGGCCTGGCTATACACATGATTCCCGGATCTTCCGGAACTTGGGCCTGTGCTGCTGGCTGGAGGTAGGGACCCACATTCCCCAGAGGGAGGATCTCTCTGTGGAACACCACTATGCCCCTCTGCCTCATGGTGGACATGACCTACTCCCTCCAGCCCTGGCTCATGTGCCCGTATACCAGTCACCTCATCACCAGCCAGGAGCAGTTCAACGCCTGACTGAACCACGCCTGCCAGATAGTTGAGAGGACCTTTAGCTGCCTGAAGGGCCGCTGGCAGTGCTTCCTTGCCCACCTGGACATTGGCCTCCAGAACATTGCCCAGGTTCTGGGTGCCTGCTGCATGCTCTACAACATTGTTGAGAGCAAGGGGGAGGCCTTCATCCAGGGGTTGGAAGTCAACGCTGGTACAGGCTTTCCCCAGCTGGCTGCCACATCCAGTCGCCAGGCCCACCACGAGGGGGGACAGGTCTGTGAGGCCCTGCAGGTGCATTTCGATCAGGGAGACCCCTGAGCACCTCCCTGGCCTTCCCCTTAGGGCCTCACCACACATCGCCCCCATTGCCCGCACTCCGCCCTCACCACCTGCACACCATCCCCCCAACAAGCACACGTTTCAGGTTCTTTTTGAAATAAAACTGTGGATATTGAAAACTGGTAAACTGTCTTATGTGCACAACAAAAACTGGAACCAAAATACAAGGGAGACAACTATATACAAATGGGGAACCAGTGGATGGCTTGGCCATTGACCCATCAATCTGGGGTTGATGTAGAAGGGTGCAACCCCTGGTGGGTACAGGTCGCAGGCCCCCCTCACCATCCACAATCCCCGGCATGGCTAGCTGGGGGCCGGGAGGACCAGCGGGTATGGCTGGGATGCCTCCACTGGCCAGTCTTCATCCCCAGTGGGCTCTGATCCTGGGTGCTGGCAGGTGGCACAGCAGGCAGCACAGAAGGTGGGGTAGAAAGGCAGGCAGTGAGGCAGGTGGCGAGGCAGATGGTGAGGCAGGCAGCATTGCAGGTGGGGTGGCAGGGGGTGAGGCAGGTTGGGTGGTGGGGGGGCATCGGGTGGAGCGGCAGGGGGGGTAGCAGGGGGCAGGAGCCAGGTGACAGCCTCCCGGATAGACACGGCTATGTCCTGGAAGACACCCATGAATTCCTGCCACACCACCGAGCACCGGGTGGACTCCTCCCTATTGAACTACAGCCTCTCCTTAGCCATCTCCACGTGCCGCCGAAGAGCTATCAGGAGCTGGGGCTCCATGGGGGCTATCCCCTGGGTCCAGCGGTGGCCCACTAGCCTGTCCCACTAGCCTTGGAGGTGTCCCTGGGTGCTGGCGGTGCCTGACCTCCGGTGGGCTCTTGGGGACCACAGAGGGTGCCTGGCTGCCTGGGGCATCAGATGGTGCAGCTGCGGAGAGAGAGAGAGTGAGAGAGAGAGGGAAGGGAAGGCTGTTAGTACTGTGCCCTGGCCCATGGCCCATTCCCCTGTGCCCCTTGGGTGCTGGGTCTCCATCCTCATTGGTGAGTGTGGTGTCCCTATGGGGTGTCCCCACTGCATGGTCCCCCTGCCCCCAGGGTTAGGGCATAGTGCTGTCCATGGGTGTGGGTGCTGATGGGAGCTGATGGCCATGATGCCATCCTGGGACTGTGCTGTGGCTGGGCAGTTGCAGGTGGGGGTCTGCTGGTGGTGTGTGGGGCTCCCGGTCATGTCTGCTGCCCCCGCCCTGTGGAGTACTTACCTGACCGTCTACTGCTGCGGTCGGGGGATCCCCAGAGGGTGGACACCTGGCTGGTACTCCGAGAGGGGAGGTCTATGAGGATCCCCCCTCCTCACTGCTGTACCCCTCCTCCTCCATCCGGAGGTGTGGCTCTGAGGCCAGCTGGGATTCTTCGGCTGCAGTATTCAATGTGACCTGACAGGAGGAGGTGTCCTGAGGACCCAGGATGGCCCTGAGCGCCCTGTAATAGGGGCAAGCAGCAGGGGCAGCCCCACATTGGCTGGCCAAGTCCCAGGCCTGGGCGTAACACTGCTACAAGTCCTTCACCTTGCTCCGGATGTGATCCAGAGTGTGAGCCAGGTGACCCAGGGTGGCCAGGCCCTCGGCCAGTTGGGTGAACGTTCCGCATTCCATCGCTTGCTCCCCATCACATGGAACACCTCCTTCTCACCTCACAGCCCCAGCAGGTCTCAGAGCTCGGCCTACGACCAGGAGGGGGCTGGCCGCTTTTTGGCTCCCTATTTGGCTGCCAGAGGTGCCTGGGTCCTCTCAAGCGGGGAGCCCTGGGGGTGATCTGGTGGCTGGCTGGATGTCATGGTGCTGGTTGGAGGGGTCAGGGTCTGTGGAAGGCATGCAGGGCTGCCATGTGAATGTGCTGCTGCCTGCACACTCTCAGCTTCCTGCCACAGGAAATCCGGGTCCATGGTGATTTAAGGGCTGCTGCACGCGGTGATCATAGAGCCCTGCAGGGGCTAGACAGCACATCTCAACCCCTCATCTGATTGCCACCATGGTGAACCACGCTATTTCGAAGTACCTGGATGCGGATCGTCTATACATGCCCTACTTTGACTTTGAACGCAGAAGTGGGGCACTATTCCCATCTTCGATTTCAACGCTGAAATAACACACAGAAGCTGCGTCTACATGTGCACGCTACTTCGAAGTAGCGGCAGTAACTTCGAAATAGAGCCCGTCGCGGCTACACGCGTTGGGCGCTATTTCGAAGTTGAAATCGACATTAGGCGGCGAGACGTCGAAGTCGCTAACCCCATGAGGGGATGGGAATAGCGACCTACTTCGACGTTCAACATCGAAGTAGGGACGTGTAGACGATCCGCGTCCCGCAACATCGAAATAGCGGGGTCCTCCATGGCGGCCATCAGCTGGGGGGTTGAGAGATACTCTCTCTCCAGCCCTTGCGGGGCTCTGTGGTCACCGTGTGCAGCAGCCCTTAGCCCAGGGCTTCTGGCTGCTGCTGCTGCAGCTGGGGGTCCGTGCTGCATATACAGGGTCTGCAACTAGTTGTTGGCTCTGTATATCTTGCACTGTTTAATGAAAGTGTGTCTGGGAGGGGCCCTTTAAGGGAGCGACTTGCTGTTGAGTCCGCCCCGTGACCCTGTCTGCAGCTGTGCCTGGCTCCCTTATTTCGATGTGTGCTACTTTGGCGTGTAGACGTTCCCTCGCTGCGCCTATTTCGATGTCGGGCTGCGCGACGTCGAAGTTGAACATCGACGTTGCCGGCCCTGGAGGACGTGTAGACGTTATTCATCGAAATAGCCTATTTCGATGTCGCAACATCGAAATAAGCTACTTCGAAGTAGCGTGCACGTGTAGACGTAGCCAGAGTGTGTAGACACGACGCATGCTATTTCGACATTGTGCTGGCTACTTCGAAGTATCTGGCTAGTGTAGACGCACCCTCCATGCCAATTCTTTGAAATGCTCTGTCCTGTGCATTCCTTGTTTGGTGTCTTGTTTGTCTCTGAAGAGAGTGTGTGTTGGTGTCAACCATTTATCACCATTCATTTTTAAGATATATCGTTTTGTACATGGATCCTTGTTTGCCAGAAACAGCTGCATCCTCAGCTTGTCCCGCCAGATTATCAATATGTCATTTGTTGTCACAAGATATTTGATCTCCCAGTGTGCCTTGCTATACTATTCATGTTATTGATCCTTTAATTTCTGTGGTTTTCTGTCTAAAACATTTTTCTTTGGGGATCATTTGATTTCTGTGGTCTTCCATATGTTTGGAGATCTTCCCTCTCTTTTGCCTGTAGACTAGACGGTCTTTACTGTTTATAAATTGCCACCACTTTGTTCCATTTTTTTATATCCTTATTTGCATTCCCCTGTTCATCGAAGTCTGCAAGTGCCTGCAACCCATTTTTTAACTACTGAACAATGACTTTCTGTATCTTGTCCACATAATTATGTCTATGTCCCTTCTTGGTAGACTCCTATTTCTCAGTTTTAGCTTGCTGGAGGCTGTTGCAAGGCAGTGGTTGCTGGAAACATCAGCACTACTTCTCACTTTCACATCCATCAGAGAGTGTTGCCATTTGCCATTGATCATTGTAGAATTAATTTGTTTCTTGTCTCTGGGGTTCAGAGAAACATGGCGTTAGCTTTTGAAATTCATGATGTTGAATTAGGGTTCTGGTGATCACAAGGCCATTTCTATTTTACAAATCAAGAGGTCTCTCTCCATTTTCATCATGGTGCCACATCCATGCATTTTCATTGCTCTGTCACTGTTTATATTGTCCTTACTGATATTGGCATTCAGGTCTCCAATGACAATAGTCAAGTCATGGCATGATATGCTCTCTAACTCTGCTTATAATGTAGGGTGGAATTCATCCTTTAATTCTTCCATCGCTATAATTTGTTGGCACACAGCATTGAATCAGGCTGATATTAATGTTTTTCCCTTTCAGTCTGTCTCTCATAAGTCTCCTGATTACGGACTTCCAATCAAACATGGAGTGCCCCACTCTTTTCTTCAAAAGGATGGAAACATCCTCACAGTGTTTCCCATCATTCCTTCCAGAGCACAGGAAAATTTGTCCTAAAGCTGTTATTAATCTTCCTGTTCCCTTCCATCAGCTTTTGTTGACACATGGGATGTGTAAACTTGAGCATGTCATCTATGCTGTGACATAAGCTAGCTTCACTGTTTCATACATTGCCCATACATTCAAAAAAAAAAAACCCACAAGTTTGATTTTTGTCTTGGTGCTGAGCATGTCAGTCTACACAACACTGGCTTCCTTGGCAGTCAAACATGTCATTGACTTCTGAAGTCCATCACATACAGTAATTCCCCATTTTGTTTTTTATGGGACAAGGTTTGTCAGCCCTCTGCCTAGCTTCCAGCCTGTTCAACATATACACGAGATTACTGGAGCGAGAGGTATAGTCCCATCAATGTAGTTATCAGCTCTAATTTATTTCTTAGCAGCAGCAGCAGCAGCAGTAGTAGGAAGTATTTAGAGGGCTTAGCCAGGTCAGGGCTTCATTTTGAGGTGTTTTATGTATGTATAACAAATGATATATCATGCCCCAAAGAACTCACCACATATGGGCATGTCTGTTCAGTCACCACAGTGGCACAATTATAATGCTTCCTTCATATACAGAATGGCTACCACTACACTAGCACACTATGTTGAAGTAGCCTATTTCAACGTAAGAACATTGAAATAGGCTACTTTGACACATATTGTCTTTACGTCCTCCAGGGCTGGTGCCGTCGACATTCAACGTCAAAGTAGCGACAGAGAATGTTGAAAGGAGCCCTCCTGGAAGGAAATGCAGAGCATCCACACGCACAAGTGCTCCCCGTCGAAATAAGGGGCCAGCAAAGCCCCAAGCCGCTTCCTTAAAGGGCCCCTCCCAGACACACTTGGCCTGCACAGCATGAGATCCACAGAGCCAAAAACCAGTTGCAGACCCTGTGAACGCGGCATGGATGCCCAGATGCTGCTGCAGCAGCAGCAGCAGCAACAGCAGCCAGAAGCCCTGGGCTAAGGGATGCTGCACTCAGTGACCACAGAGCCCCGCAGGGTCTGGACAGAGCATCTCTCAACCCCTCAGCTGATGGCTGCCATGGAACACCCTGCTATTTCGAAGTAGCGGGACGCAGATATCTACACATGCCCTACTTCGACGTTGAACATCGAAGTAGGGCGCTATTCCCATCTTCGGATAGGATTAGCGATTTCGATGTCTCGCCACCTAATGTTGATTTCAACGTCGAAATAGCACACGACACGTGTAGACGCGACACGTCCTATTTCAACGTTGTACTGGCTATTTCAAAGTAGCCGGCTAGTGTAGATGCACCCAATGTGTTTTTCCATCCTTGTATGTAATCTACCTTTCCAAGAATCCTTCCATCAATTTGTCTACACTGGGGATACAATGACCTAATTATGGTGCTAAGTGTGCAAATATTTTCATAGCTCCACCCCTCCCCAGTAGGTGGCTCAATTGGCCTAAATTTTAGGTTTAGACCATATCTCTTTTTCATCACAGCTGGTAAAGTATTATTGCTTGGCTTATGCAATTCCCGAGCAAGGCTAGAAATAGCAAGAAAAAAGGTGAATATATTTTTACTACAGCAAGCACAGATTCTGTTCCACTGGCTATGCACCTCACATTACTTTACCTGATATTAAAATAAATGGGAGTTGAATGATGAAATCCCTAGCTGGGTTTGGAAATCTAACCTTTGAAATTAAAACTGTTTTTAAGATCTTAATCCTGCTACTTGTACTCATGAGAGCAGATTCACTGGGACACAGGTAATAGTTACACAATTAGGCGCTATGTCTGGATATGTATAAATAATGCTTTAAAATCAAATATTTGTCAATCTTCTTTTTATTTTATTTTAGTTTGTTTACCTGTTAAGACTTCAATTTCAGACTCTGTATTTCCATTTACTGTATTGGATATGATAAGGTTTAAATAGCAGATACCTTAATGCATTGTGTGTTTCATGATTTTTCTTTTTCAAACTTAGTATGTGTGATTTTAGTTCTTTCAGAAGAGAAAAATGTTGATTTAAAAATTATGTAAGTACAGCAAGACTGCTTTGGATTCTTAAATAGACTAAACTAGGAAGCTTTGGTAAATGAATAAGATATTTAAGGTTATAGTTCTTTTCACTTTAAAACTAAAGACAAAGCTTAACAATCCCTACATTTATGGCATTTTGTCCTGCTATATCCAGTGGCACTTATTCTATTTTCAGATGTAACTAGCTTTTCTTCAAGTATTTACTTGGAATGCATTTTGTACATAGACAAACTGGTGCGAACACTGAGAACAAATGACAGACTAAGAACATTTATTACTATAGACATCTTGGATTTCATTTTTTCTTGTACTTGTAACGTTCCTTGCTGGAAACTGAGACCCTGATTACTCCATGTGGCTATTAAAGATCCTGTTGCACTTACAACAAGATTAAGAATTTCCCAACATACTCACAACCCCTTTCATTAACTTTTTGCCAACATGTATGTTTGCAACAATATTTAATAAAGAAACTTCTGTGAACACATATTAGTAAAATATGCATGTGAGCTTCCACCCAAACACCTTGAAAACTCTTTCTGAATTTGAAACTTTTCATTAGATTAAGGAGAAGCCAAGGTTTCCAGATGTAATTTTTGCGTCATGAACAGTCATGTATATTTTTTGACTCTTGAACAGCTTGCATGTGCTGTTATCCACTTTGAAACTAAACAGTGTTCTCAGGCCTGCTGAAAGTGGTAGGGTCAGTTGCCATGAGACCTGGTGATTTAAAGGGGCCTGTGGCAGTGGTGGCCCTTTTAAATCATTGCTGATGTACTATTCCAAGAGCTCTATGCAGCTCTGAGGCCTGTGGTTGAGTGTGGGCAGGGGTACAATATGGTCCGTCTATTGCTAAGAGCTGATAGTGTTAACAAGATGTGAAGTTAGTGCTTTGCAAATGAGAAAGTTCATACCAGAAATCTGTAAACAAAGAGTTACCACCCATCCAAATATTTTATGTACATATCCAGTCAACAAAGACACATTCTCACATCTATATTTGAATATTGAATAGCAGCAAAAATAAAATCAAATGGTTGAGAAACTCATGATGTGTTCACAGGCATTTTGCAAAAATACAAGGCAAAATTTATTGAATAGATAGTTTGCTATGGATCACAAAATTAGCTCTTCTGCTAACATAACAACAAAATAAGTTTCCAAAATGACTATATAGTTTTTCTGCACTTTGTACTGGAGTATTTTAGAATATTTCTGTAACTAACTGCATGACAAATAAGAATGTTTATACTCAAGAACTATTATACTCAAGCTGACACCTTAAGTTTATTTAAAAGTGTCTGAATACACATGTACTATCCCCGCGCGAGACCTAGAGTACTCTTGAGAAAATAAACTTTGATCAAACTGCATTATTATAAACTTTAATGAGACTGAAAGAGTTCCTTCTTTTCCATGTCAAAATTATGTTTTTAAAACAGCATCATTCCTATTTTATTGTACTGAAAAAAAGCACCTTTCACATATTGTTCACAGGTTCCATGTAGTTAACTGTGTATGAGTATTTCAGACAGGATCTTTACAAACTCATAACTTATTGCTCTGAATGGACAATAAAGACCCCATAACAACACCTGTAAAAGAAAAAACATGACCTAATGTCCCTGACCAAAATCTCTATTCAGTCGTCTCTCTGATGAAATTGTCACCAGGATACTTATAAATGATGTATACATATGTGGCTTGCATCACATTAATATCTTTCACTAGACACTGCAGTCACTGCTCCAGCTCAGACTGAGACACAATCCCTGACAGAATTCATGAAATGTATGCACTGTATATTCTGCTATAAAGAGTGTGCCATTTAGACATGCAATAAGGGTGCCATTGGCTACTTTAGATAAGTACACTTCAAAGTGCATCAGACTTAATGTGTACAAGACATATTAAGTGCCTGGTAAGACTGTTCATAGAGGGAGCTAGTGCAGAATAGTGAGGGTGACGTAAGTTCACAACCTTGCTTCCTGCTCACTAACGTGCTATCTAGAAAAGCCCCAAACTGCAACCTTGCAGTAAGGAATCATTGGAGAGGTAGGATGCCATGTCCGTATATCCTTGCATTGGTTGCACCCATAATGCGCCTCCAGTTCGTAAGAATGAGTGATGAAGAGCCAGCTCTAGGCTGAATGGAATTTGGCAGAAGTTGGGGTTGGACAATAGGGGAATGGTTCTATCAATAAATTGCCTGTTCTTTCCACTCCATCTGAAGCCTCTGGCACCAGCCACTGTTGGAAGACAGATTACTGGACTAAAAGGACCAGTGACGTAACACATATATTGATGTAATATGTTATTATGCCTCCTGCATCAATAAAATTCATTTGCAGTACGGTGTGCAGCAGTGGGGGCTATCATTGGAGCCAGAGTCTTGGGTGGCAGCAGTGGCAGCTGGGCAGGAGTAGTGGGGTCTGGGGCAGGAACCATGGGTAGTAGCAGCAGGAGCAACAGTCGCTGCAGCGGGACCCATGGTCAGTGGCACTGTGGCCATAGCCAGGGCCACAGGAAGTGAGACTGGTGACAGGGGCTTCCCCTGGTCCAGCAAATGACCTTCTTTGGGACCAGGCTGAGAGGTGCTGGACATGGGATGTCTAACCTGTACTTCAACCACCATCTGAAGAAGTGGGTCTTATCCATGAAAGGTCACGACAATAAATTTATTAGTCTCTGCAATGCCAAATGACTGCTGGTTACTCATTTGAAGAGAGTTTAATACCTTCTTTGTGTGTGCTTTCCGCCAGTGCAATTGCTCTAAATGGACCACAGGTCAATGATAAATCAAACTCTATGGTACTGATTCTCCATTTACTTTGTATCTTGTGCAATGTTGTAGGGTTTGTTTGTTTGTTTGTTTGTTAAGAGGAGCCAGTACTCAGCTGGCTCCCCACCCTTTTGCCCCCAACAGGGTTCTGTGGATGGGGCTACTGACAGGGCCCAAAGCTCCAGCCGGCTCCCAGCTGCAGAGCTGGCAGGGTGGCCTCCCAGCCATCTGGGAATCCCACAGGTGGAGTTGCCGAGGTGCTATTACTCATCACCAGTAAGTACTGGCACAAAAAAACCACTAATCTTGTATAGTAATGTATATCACAGCAAAGTGACTTTAACATACTGCCAAATCAGGATCTAGTTAGAGCAGAATGGCAGCATTTTATTTTTAGTCTACACTACAGTTTATCACTATGAACAGCATAAGACAGTGAAGACTGAGGCCCTGGGTCTTTTAAACCTCGCAGAGACAATACACATTGCTTTTCATTCTGGGTACGAACATGAGGTTTAGATTGTCATTTCTTTTTAATTTAAACACATTTTTTTCCGTTAAAGTAGCCTTCTACCCAAAACTAATTTCTTTGTGGAAAAAGTTCATTGTTGCTGCCTTTAAAAAATTAAAAAGGATTTTACAAAATCCAGAATATAAAAAATTGAAAGTTTTTTTCCCCCATGCACATTGAAATTAAAGTTTTTATTTGTGGATGTGTGTGTTTGTGTGTGTGTGTGCGTGTGTGTTATCATTTTGGAGCAGCTCTCATTGGCTTTACTGTAAGCAGCATTACCAACACTTCCACTGCTTACTGGACTCTTAGAAGACATTTAGGGGAAAATTAGAGCTAAATAACAGGACAGAATGCTGAGAGCCAGGACTAGTGGCTGTAAACAAACTTTATGGGACCACAGAAAACTTGGCCACATCCATGATAAATGGACGTCCAGCTAACTAAAATCATGCCAGATGAAGCTGGATGAGAGAGTGACAGACTAGGAAGGGTCAACCTGTAACATTACATATTAAAATGGGGATAATAGCTCTTCCCTGTTGAGTAGGGTTTTGTGGGGATTGTGAAATGCTCTGATATTACAGGAAAAGGTGACTTATAACTGCCCAATACCATTTGAAGGCAAAGATATGAGAGGTATCAGGGGTTACTTACAGCAATATGCTTACAAGAAATGGTTTACTTCTTCACAAGAAGCAGCTGGCAGATATAGGAAATTAACTCATTGCAACCTTGGCCCAGACTAATGACCTAACCACTAAGCTATCCGTTCTCACTTTCAGCTCTATCTTAATTTTAAAAAAGGAATATTTTAACCTGTAGACTTAAGAAACTTTTTTATTTGTCATGAAAATGTATCATCCCTGTTCCTGATAAATGTGTAAATCAAAATCACAGTCAGCTCCCCCAAGAAAAAGTTCCCGTTCCTCTCACACAACTCTTGCCACCTTTAATGCTTCCTTAATAGATATTTAGGTAAAGCTTCCTATGTGAGAGGCTAATCTATTAAAACATTTGTTGTGATTGTCTCCCTTAAGAAAATTATTTTCCCCATTCATACATTAATGCAGGGATTCTTAGATTAAAGAGTTAATAATAGATGTTTGCACCTGAGACTGTACCCAAGTCTTTCCCTAAGAAAGACCTTATTCTTGTTAGTTCTACATTTGGCTGTTTGCCAGATAAAATGTGGAAAATAGTAATGCACTTAATCATCCAGGAGTTGGATTTGAGACTGTCAGAGGGAAAAATCTTGGTGAAGGGGGAAAAAAAGAAAAAAAAAACCTGCTAATAGATCTATCTCCTGCATGGATAGTGCCGGGCCAAATTATTTCCAAAAGCAATATTCACCAATAAAACCAGTGTTGCAGCAATATGGGATTTACATCTGAAATATAGAATCTCCCAGGTTGCTAAAATGACCTATTTAAAGGAGAATCATAAAAATTCAGAATATTTGTAAAATTGAACTCTTCGTTATTTACTAGTTGTGCAAATCTCACCTGTCTCTGTTCCATGGGGAAGGGAAAACTGCTGGATGGCCTTGGGAGAGATCTTCCAGATAGTGGAACAGAAGAAGCGAGTAGGTGGATTTGTAACAGCCAGCCCCTCTTCCTCTAGATAGTTTCCTCGTGACTTCAGAAGCAGCAAGACAGTCAAGGAGATAAGCTGAATCAAGGCACAGAAGAACGGAAGGTGGTCAGCAGCAACTACTGGGTTGTGCAACACAAATAATTCTGCAGCGCCACATATAAGGCCTTCTCTAAGTTACAGAGTTAAGCTGATTTCACCTACTTTGACTACCTTCAATTTTCAAGGTTTCTTGTGCCGGTGGAGTGCAGTCATTGCTCTTGCATTCACAAAGAAAGCATTCAATCAAGGGTAGCAGAGACGACATGTGAGGGTGCACAGGGATCACTTTGACCTCCTACACTCACCTGTGCTGCTTCTAGTGAGTGTTAGGCAGTACCCTCCTCCCCACTAGAGCTTCGTGTCCTGAGAGCACTACTGTCATGCCACACCATTTCGGTGGGTGGGATGGTGCCCCACATTCACTGGAAGTGATGCGGTGTTTGTGTGTGAAGAGGTGGGTGGGAGCAGAGCATTGGCAGGAAGAGGGCAAGTCATGGGTGGGGTAGGGTGCGAAATGGGTGGAGCAGGTGTGGAAGGGGAGGGATATGGGTAGAGCAGGAGTGCAAAAGGTTAGAGCAGGGGCATGAGGCCACTGACACTGTCCACTGCCAGAATCCCAGCTCTGGTCACTGCAGATGGGTAGGCATACCACTGGTCAGCTCACAATCCTCTGTTATCATGACATATGGCAACAGATAGCAATGCATCATGGGCACATGCTCACTGCCCCCTGGTGCAATTCTTTCCATCCAATCATTCCATGGCCTGCTGAGGTCATTATTTCGTGGCAGTTTTAACAGTACCTGTAAACTGTGCACTTGCCATCTGCGCCTCACAGCATGGATCCTGAATTGCTGACGAGCCTGGTGAGAGTTATGGATACAAGGCAGCTGCTCTTGCAATTCAGTAGACCACCAACTTCCACAGTTTAGACTTACGTGTTTTCTACAATAATGAGAGTTGAAATCTTGACTGGTGGGGAGGTGGGAAGCAGGCAGCGGCCTGGCTTCTGGCTCCCCTCCACTTGCGGGGTCCAGGAAACTGACCAGCATTTCCTGGCTCCCAGGTGTGGTATGGAGCTGGGAACCAGGTGGCAGCCTGGATCCCGACTCTCTGCCATTTGAAACTGACTGGGAGCAGGGAGGTGGGAGCCAGGCACAGCCAGGACCGGGGAAATGAAGGTTACGGCCCCTCCCGCACCCAGTCCTGACTTGTGCAAAATTTGGCTTACGTGTGATTGGCCAGGAATGCAACCTAAGCGTAAGTTGGGGGTCTACTGTACATCATGAACTACAAGGAGAGAGTGAAATTGTGGTGCCTGCCCTGCTACATCCTATGGAAAGAAACAATTCAAGCCTGATGCTGACAACCACAAAGCTAACGAAACAGACACAATGTAGTTGGGAAATGAGCACTGATTGTGATGCATGTATGGGATGACAAGCAGTGGCTGCAGAAATTTCAGATATGTAAAGCCACCTTCTTAGAACAATGTGAGGCAACTGAGAGCTTCTCTCAAAGCAGAAAAGTAAATGGCTATTGCTGCGTGGAAGCTGGTAACTCCAGACTACTGTCAGTCATTCATGAATCAGGAGTTGAAAAGTCCATCATGGAGATTGCTGTGACACACGTGTAGAGCCATTAATCTCCTCTAATGATAGACTGTGGCTCTGGGTAAGGTACAAGAAATACTCGATAGTTTTGAGGCAGTTGGATTCCAATACTGTGGTGTGGCACCAAAAGACATACATACCTCAGTGTTGACCCCCAGACCATCTTGTGACAGAGCACATCAACCAAAAAGGGCTACTTCTCCATGGTTTTGCAGGCGATGGTGGATCACCATGGCTGGTTCACTGACATCAACATGGGTTAATGAATGAAAGCGCATGATGCGCACATCGTTAGGAATACTGTACTGTATATAAACCTGTATAGAAAGATGCACTTGGTCCTTCCAAACCAGAATATTCCTTATGGGAGAATGTGGAAGTTCATGTAGCAGTCCTGGGAGAGAGCCTGCCTACCTCTTGTTCCCATGGCTTATGAAGCCTGAGAGAAGGAACACAGACAGTAGGAAGGATCACTTCAACAGCAGGCTTACAGGCCTTGAATGACCACTGAATGTATCTTTTTGGCAGGTTGTACTCAAGGAGGAAAGTGTTCCTTTCAAAGGGGGAAAAGTTTCCTCAGGGATGGAGCGCTGAAATGGATCATATGGCTGATGATTCTGAACAGCCAGATAGCAGGGCAATTAGAGGGGCTCAGTGGGAAGATTATTACAATCAGGGGGTTCTGAAAGAGAATTTTTACAATGAGTACTAGTAAAGTGCTTTAGGTGCTGCATTTGGTCAGACAATGTTTACTTGCTGCTTAAATGACTTTCGTAATGCTTGCTTCCTGGGCTTTAATTGCAGTGGGTAAATGTTCCTGTCGATGTCCGCTGTGTTTGAATTTTAGAAGCAATATCGGGTGCATGACACAAATCAAGGCTCATACTGTTTCAAATATGATACTTTAATTAAAGGATAAAACACATTTCTTTCACACAGGAGAGATGACCAGGAGGAGCCATATCTTGGATCAGGCTCTCACAGCTGTGTAACTCCAGCTTTTATTACGAAACCAGTCTCTAAGGGTTGAGTTGAAAGGGTGCTCTAATGGAATGAGAAGATCTGAGGAATGTATTGCAGGAATTTGGGAAAGGGAGGGAATGGCATTCTGTAGTCGGGAGAGTGGTGCATGCATGTGCCCAGACTGCAGTGAGACTTGAACATCTCTGTCTTTCTCTCCAGGGGCCTTCTCACCCACTTCTAGCAGCCACTACTGCTTATGTCTCTATTCTAGGCTAGCCAGCATGCATATTTTTTTATCAGTTTTCTCCCTTCATACTTGTGTTCCACAATGTGGTGTAGCTGTTGACTGCAGCACATCTCAAAACATATTTTCCTTATTCCTCAGCTGTGGCCATACTCTCCCCACCTTCCAGAGGGACTATGGTAATGTGGCACTTTGGGATATGCTAATGAGGTGTTTCTATGACTATGCAGTGCCCCACTAGCATAATGGCAGCTGTGCATGCTGCAAAACTGCTGGTTTCAAAATGATCACCGCCCATGTAGCTGGCGGTGGCCTTTCAAAATGGACCTCTGATTTCTAAAGCCCCTTATTCCTTAAACTAGATGGGAAGAAGGGGCTTTTGAAATCAGGGCATCATTTCGAAAGACCTCCCCCAGCTACATGGCCAGCTGCATTTTGATACCAGCAGTTTAAAAGCATGCGCGGGCACCATTATGTTAATGAGGCACTGCATATTCATGACAGTTCTTCATTAGCATATTCCAAAGTGCCACATTACTGTTGTCCCTCTGAAAGCAGGAGCTAGTGTGGCCACAGCCCTCCAGGTGCACCTCCTTATTTTCCATTGTGAAGGGGTTAGTCTTCAAGGGCACATCTGGAGAGTCCAGAGAAACAATGGACATGTATTAGATGCTGTGAGTGCACTGAAAAAGCCACGAAGCACAAAACACATATACACCTTGTTCTTATTGTCCTTTGTATAGCGCTAAGCTTAGTGAGAATCCTCAATATACAGAGTTCATCCAGGGGACAGGAGGGATTGGGATATGGGAATGGACAAGCAGGGATGAAGGGTCTGGATGGTTTGCAAAGAGGATCAATGCATGTGCCTAGGGAGACTATCCTAAATACAGTAGTCCCTAGAGTTATGCAAGGGTTGTGTTGTCATGAACCCTCATCTAACTCAAATTTCGTGTAAGTCTGTGCAGAGGGGGTGCTTTTTTCCTGGCAGGATGCAAATTTTGCAGTGGGGGAAGCAGCAGGGGCACCTGGAGCTCCTTTTGAAAGGTAAGTCCTGGGGCTGGGGGGCAGCTGGGGAGGGTTAAGCCTGGTGGTAGGTTGGGGCTATGGGAGGAGGATGGGGGGGTTAAGCCTGGGGTGGATTAGGGCTGCGGGGAGGGTGGAGTTGAGCTGGAGCTGCACATGGGGTGGGGTAAGATGGAGCTGTGCATGGGGTGATTGAATCAGGGCCGGGGGGCATTGAACCAGGATGGGGTGGTTGAGCCAGAGCCACATGAGGGGGTGGTGAGCTGGAGCTGTGCATAGGTGTTGAGTCAGGACATGGAGGGTTTCAAGCAGGGCCGGGGGGGCGGGGTTGAACTGGGGCTGTGTGAGATTAGGGGGTTTGAGCCAGAGACAGGGGAGCAGGATTTTGAGCTCTGCTTCATTCACATTAATGCAAGTGAAGCTCACCTTGAAATTGCTCATTTCAAGGGTTTACTGCATTGACATTTTTCCATAGGCTGGGGAATTGAACCCAATATCTCACCACTGAGGGTGACTCACAATGCCTGGGTGCATCTTCTGTAGGCGTGTGGCTGCTGGCTGGCTCTGTATGCTGCTTGCCTGTGTCACTTTGGTTCTTGCCACAATAATCGCCAGTTAGCAGGACAGAGTTTACTACAGTTGGGGTGAAAGCAAAACAGCTCTGTCAAAGAACCCTCACCATGGGACTTCTGAGTACCTACATGAATGTTTCCTAGCATTCTGTAGGGAGGGTTCCCAGGACATCCCAGGGTATATTTGCAAAGTTATTCGTGGGGCTCTTACTGCATAGCTGCATCAGCTTTCTTAATTTCTCCATCACACTTTTCCTCTACCAAATAAGAAAGTAAATCAGCCAATGACCTGTCACTGTGCAGTATCAAAACAAATTGAATGCTTACAACAGCTTGCCTCTCCTGCTTTATGAATGCCAGAGATGGAGATCTGGGACCGGCTAGACACCTCCAGAGTCAAAAATAGGTCCTGGTTCACCACTCCACTGGTCATCCTCCCGCTATTCCATTTCCTTATCCACCACTTCATCTTTGGGATCGACACAACTAGCCACAACCTTTATGTCTTCCAAAGTATCCACTGGTCTCTTGGTCATGGTGCTTGGGTCACAGCTGGCGATGGTATTCAGTACCTCATAGAAGCAGTATGCCTTCGATGCTGCACCAGAGCAATGGTTTCCCTCTTTTGTCTTTTGGTAAACCTGCCTCCGCTCCTTGAGCTTAGCTTAGTCCTACTACACATCCCTTTCCAGTCACTTCTGCCATATGCCACAAGCAATCTGTCTGTTGATATTAAAGCTAAGTTCTTTGGCTTGAGCATGAGTGGAAGTTGGGGTGCAGCCTTTGGGGAAGGCTAGCGCTAGCTCTGTCTCTTCTATCTGCGTCCTTCCCTTACATAGCCACAGGCCTAAACCCACCCCCAGAGCTGGAGGCCTGAGACATCCTGTCCCATCTGACTAGAGCAAAGAGCCTGCTCAGAAGATCTCCAAGCTCCACCCCCTACCCTCAGCTGAAGAGTTCGAGTCCCCTGTCACACCTGCTATCAGGAGCCTTGGGCCAGCCACAGCCACACTGCACAGTGCCCCCCAACCCCCGCCCAACCACACACACAACTGCCTCGCAAAAGGTGCCTCATGACAGTATCCCTTCCCTCAGAAAAAGCTGAACTTTTGATATGCCCCATGGATTCTGGGAGTGACTGAGGCAGCAGTATCTGCTAGTCAGCTTCCTGGGCTCACCAGTAATCATCCTGGAGCCCAGCTCTGTGCAGCTCATGAAAGTGGCTTTATGAGGCTGGCATAGCAGGATAGTTAAATAGGTGGAAGGAGCACTTCTGAGTGTACGTCTTTACCGTTTTGTCAATACTACATAGTGCAGACAAAACTTAAGGTATGACCTGTCTTGCTGCCCTAGCCAAGACTCTCTTGCTCCACTCATTGGTGAGAATTGGGATAGTAGCAGCAACAGCAGGGAAATTAATGAATCATTTCATGTCACCTCACTCACTCTCTCTTTTTTTTTTCTTTAATGCAGAGAGTTTTGTAATATATACCGACTGATCCTGAAGGTAAAACTATAAATTTAGGACGAGCTGATAACCCAAAGCCTCAAGAGGAGTCTTCTTTAGTGGGAACCCTTCTGAATTGTTCTCACCACAGAAAAAACTTCAGCACTAGTGACAGTTCCCTCCAAGTTGCAAAAACCTTTGAAAAAACCAATGATTTACTGCAGATGAAAGACAAGTGAGAAATGAAGACATGGTGGAGAGATAATCAGGGGGAAGTTTTCAAAAAAGAAAAGAGATAAGGGAACAGAGAGAGAAAGAGTAGAATTGAGAGTTGGCAGTGAAAGGTAGTGTGGGGAAGTGTGTCATGAGGACAGGTGGGAAAAGAGATTGTTTCTATGCTGTTGGCTGCTAAGTTGTTCCAGTAGTTCAGTGGCATGGTCCCAACACCTCCTCCCAGCTCCCCACTGGTCCCAATAGGCACACTTTCCTGGAAGCTTTTTGCTGTTTTCCCAGTAGGAAATCTTGTAGCAGCTCACAGCTCACACTATCTCTCTGGACACTTGAATATATTTCATGAATTATGGCAAACAAAAATACCTTTAAATAAACAATTAGAACATTTTTGATGAAATTCTAGCTTTACAAAAAGATCCATCACAGAAGTTTTTTGAAAATAAAGACTTATACAATGGGACCTTGTCTGGGTTACACAATTCTTTTATGAAACTACCTCCCATTATAACATTTGTTCTTACGTTTGTTGTTCTGTCTCGGATCTGCATCATACAGTAAAGTCCTTGCATTAATATATACAATGTTTTTCCAAATCCATGTAGTACCCAGAGGCACTGAGACCTCATACTAGGGTGAGTGAAGTCTCTGCTCTACAGCCTTGGTTGAGAGCCAGATGGCCTTGAGCTCATGTGGTAGAAAACAGGACTTTAGTGACAGGTTCAATTCCTGGTCCTGGCAATACAGGTCTGTTAGCATTAGAATTGAGTGCTTGCCTGGGATGACCTTGCTGGAAGGTCTCAGAATCTTGGGACATGCTTCCCTCAGCTCAGGGAGCCATGTAGTACCCAAAGGCACTGAGACCTTATGCTAGGGTGAGTGAAACCTCTGCTCTACAGCCTTGGCTGAGAGCCAGCTGGTCTTTAGTTCATGCAGTAAAGCACAGGGTTTTAGCCCCTATGATTGTAGGTTCAATCCCTAGTGCCAGAAACCCAAGGCTGTTGGTGTTACACATGCAAAACTTTTCCAACATGTCTTCATGTAGTGAGATTATAGAATAGTAGAAATCAGAGCAGGGAACACCTCTTTAAAGGGCCTGGAACTAGGCATGGGAAGAGGCTGCAGCACTGCCTGGTTTAAAATGTTTTTCCTCATGTGAAGTGTTTACAGATTAGTCCAATGGCTCTCAACACCTCCACTATACAAACTGTTCTAGCACTCCTTCATCAGATAGGTCATACTGTGCAGCCATTGACACATGAAGAACTGTCCTCTAACTCGACCTATTACTGTTGTAAATAACAAAATAGTATTGTTGTTTCAATGTGCAGTTTCATCAAGTTTCATAAATGAAAAAAAAATCTTTTGTTCCTTTTATACATTGGTCCTGTCCTGTTTGACATATGAATTATGCTGCACCTTCCCTCAGGGGTCAGAATGTAATCAGGTGTTTCCTTCATTCTTTTCAGTGATTATACCCATCCGTTAAATTGCAAAAATTCCGTAGAAATGAAGATAAGTATTCATAAGTACACTACCGATGAGTTGAGCTCTAACATCCTAATAGGTGTCATTATATTAGATGATGATGTATTATCTCATGTTTCTCATTAAGATTTCATTGTACGTTCCTAATTATAATGATATTCACTAATGCCACAGAAGAAAAGCATGTGTTAACTTTTCAGCTATAAACTTCTACAGAGAGAGATTTGCAAAAGCAATAAAGGAAAGTTCCATTGAAAATCAGTGGGAGTGAAGTACTAAATGACATTTGTGCATGTGAGCACATCCCCTTAGGAATTTAACTGAAGCCTAAACAGTCTTCTGATCATAGACCGGGTACTAATGTGAAGGAAATCCTTTGTTTGATATTAAAAGCAAGTGTTTAGACAAAACGAACAATTTGATGCCCATTCTGAAGTCACAGAAGTGTTAATAAGAATCCAGTTTATTATGTATAGAGTAAGATAAGTTTGGACTTTTTTCTCTGATTTAACCTCTCATTTGAAAATGTGTGTGTGTATGAATTTTAAACTTGAAAATGAAAATCAGACTCCAGTCCTCTTTATTGACACAAGATCAAATGCTGTATGGACAAGAACAATATAATTTTTCTACCACAGCCAAGGGTTCTCACATTGCTTTGTGACCCAGGGTGCGGAGGAAACTTCTAGGTATGATGAATTTTAATATATAGAGGAAAGTGTAAAGGAGCACCATTTGGGGAAGGAGAAAAGGAGACTCCTGTATCCCCATTTTTGTATTGGAAGTCTGTTCACAATGTACTTCCTAGCTTCAGATGGAAATGTTAACTGCAACACAGCTTGAGTAGATATGTGATGAGTTCTGTGCTGCTTTCTGCTTCTTTCCTTTGGGCAGGAAGTTTGTATTTAAACAGAGACTGGGTGATTAAGATAACTAAAGGCTTGCCATTAAATTAAGAATCATTAGATGTTCCTGAAATTATTGCCTCCACACTTCACATAAAATACAGGAATAAGGGTAAATGGCATAACTTGGTCACAAGTGAGGAACTTTGGATAAGAACATGAGAAGAACTTGACATTCAAATCAAGAGAGGGATAGGGATGGCTAGGCCATGCTCTCAGAAAACTGATTTCCAGGATTCTCTGTCAACCTCTCACATTGAACCCTCAAGCAAACCACAAAAGAGGAAGACCTCAGACAATCTACTGAGGTTGAAGGACAACAACTGGGGTATGCCTGGAGTCAGTTAGAAATTTTGTCCTGAGACAGAGTGAAGTGGAGGAGACTTGTAAATGACCTATGCTCTCCACCTGGAGTACAAGAGTTTAAGTCAAAGTAAGTCAAGTTCAGAATGGAGAGAGTAAATAGTGGTGCCCCTCAGGGGTCTGTAGTACCACTTGTGATGTTCAACATATTCATAAATGACCCGGAAAAAGGAATAAACAGTAAGATGGAACAATTTAAAAATGATGAAAGATTACACAATATAATTAAGACAAAAGTTGACTGCAAAGAGTTACAAAGGTATCTGACAAAAGTAAGTGACTGGGCAAAAAATGAGAGAGAGAGGTCAATATTGATAAACGCAAAGTAATGCACATGGCATAATAAATTCCAATTATACAGACAAAATTAGCTGTTACCACTTAAAATGAGATCTCAATCATTGTGAATAGTTCTCCAAAATATCTGAACAAAGTTGTTAAAAGACAGTTAACAAAATGTTGGGAATAATTAGGAAAGGGACAGACAAGAAAATATACAGCCTTATATATGGCACTAGTTAGTATGGCCACAACTGGTACACCCAAATCTTGAACATTGTATGAAGATGTGGTCACCCCATATCTGTCTGTCTATCTATCTACCTATCTGTCTATCTGGAAATGTTATTTACTCCTCCACAAAATACAAGAACTAGGAGTCATGAAAAGAATAGGTAACAGATTTAACACAAAGTATTCCTTCACTCTTTGCCAGAGGATGTATGAAGGCCAGAGTCATAACAGGGTTCAAAAAAGAGCTAGATAAATCCATGGAAAATGGGTTATCAGTGTCTATTAGACAGGATAGGTAGGGAAGCAACAACATACTCTGCACTTCTCTAACATCTCATTGCCAGAAGCTCGGAGGGGGCTAATGGGATAAATCACTTTATAATTGACTGTTCTGTCCATTGCCTCTGAAGCACCTGGTATTGGCCACAGTTGAAAGACAGCATACTGGGCTGGATATACCATTGGTTTTACCTATTAAGGACACACTGATGTTCTCATATATAATCCAAATCTATATTTCTCCTGCTGTAGCCAACTAGGTGCCACTCCTTTCCCACGGCTGAGCTGGAACCCAGGAGTCCTTATGATCTCTCTCTGTCTCTGTCTCTGTCTCTGTCTCGCTCTGCAGCGTGAATAACAAAGTTAGAGTATACGTTTAACATGTTAAATTTAACGAGCATCACTTAAGTAACTTGCTACAAGATGTCAGAAGATGTTAGTATGGAAGCTGAATGGGTCTACCAGTCATTTTCCCCCTTTTACATAGGAGTTAGATACAATGCTTTTGTGAGCTGATTGTTATCTGCCAAAAAACTGGAGTTTACAACTGCCCTGGAATCACAATTAATATTGCTCCCCAAATCTGAAGTGGTTCCCCTCATAGAGCAAGGAGATAGGGAGGTTGTTCCAGTAATAAAGGGCAAAGTCACAAAGATGAAACTAGGAAAAAGGAAAATAAAAAATGAGTGATAGGGCTGGAATCCTTGGTATAGTAAAGTAGACACAAAGTGGGACATGATAAAAAATAAGAAAAAGCTTTATGTCTGGAAGAAACCTTGATGGCAGAAGCAAATAACTTAAACTTAGCTAGATAGGAAAAACAGAGGCAGTGGAAGGGTTTGAAGAAGGGAGTTATGTGATCTAAGCTTTGGGAAAAGAAGATTAATCTGATTTCCTGATTTTAGATGAGGAAGAACCAACCTATTGCATCTGATCATTCCTGAAACTTTGTTTCTTTTCTTTGCTATACTTTCAGCTCAGAGCTGATTTTTTGCTGTCCTTTTGGCTTTTAGCCTCAAAGGGTGTGTCTACACAAGGAACTAGCTTTGAAGTTAACTCCAATGTTAACCACTACTTCGCAGTAGCCATCAGAGAATCTACGCACATTTTCCCTTATTTCAAAGTGAGTGTAGAAGTAGGGAGCTCAACTTCGAAGTCCTTACTCCATTCCCGGACTCTCAACTACAAAGTAAGTAACTTTGAAGTTATTTTTGTAGGCAACACCTACACTAGAACACTATGCTGAAGTAGCGACATCGTAATACGCTAGTTCGACGAGTAGCGTCTGCACATACTCCGGGCCCAGCACCGTCAATGTTGAACGTCAAAGTACACTGCGCTATGTTGAAAGGGACTGCTCTGGACGTGGAAAGGGAGCATCCCCATATACAAGCATTCCCTTTCAAAATAAGGGGACAGGAAAGCCCATGGACGGGGTCACAGGGCAAAGTAGCCCTTCCGAGGCAACAGCATGCCGCTCCTTTAAAGAGTCCCTCCAAGACACATTCAGGTTGCACAGTACAAACACTGGGTTGGTGCCACAAGCCTCCCAGACCTGGAGCCTGCAGATATGGACTTCCAGCAGCAGCTGGAAGCACTCCAAGCCTCCTTCCATGGGGCAGACGCCCTGCTAGATGCTGCACAGGTGGCCACCCAGCAACTACTGGCAGGCCCTCCCTGGGGACACAAGGGGATGCCCTGGACCATAGACCCTCCTGCTTCCCCCACCGCCGGTTGTCCCACCAGCTCTGGAGCTACCCCACCAGCTCCAAGTGGTGGGAGCACCTGGTCATGGGGGAATGGGATGATGACCACTGGGTCCGGAACTTCTGCATGAGCTGGCAGACCTTCATGGAGCTCTGCCAGTGGCTCACCCCAGCTCTGAGGCACCAGGACACACATATGCAGTGCGCCCTCATGGTGGAGAAGAGGGTTGCAATAGCTGTGTGGAAGCTGGCCACTCCAGACAGCTACCACACCGTGAGCCATCAGTTTGGCGTAGGCAAGGCCACAGTCAAAGCCATTGTGATGGAGGTAAGGAGAGCTGGGCATGCACTTATTGGGGGTTGGAGGGTCAGGGAAGGGGCCTGGGGAGGGGGGTATGGGTGGGGGGGCAGGGCACCCTCTGCACACCCTCATGGGCACCCTTGTCCCCTCCTTACAGGTGGTGTGTGTTCTCAATGCCCTGTTGCTGCAGAGGGTCATCCGAGTCAGGGACCTGGACTTGGCTGTTGCGGGGTCTTCCGCCATGGAGTTCCCAAACTGCTTCAAGGCCCTCGATGGGATCCACATCCCCATCCACGCCCCCAGACCACAGTGGTGGGCACTTTTTCAACAGGAAGTGCTACCACTCTGTGGTCCTGCAGGCCATGGTGGACAGCCGCGACCACTTCCAGGATGCATATGTGGGCTGGCCCAGTTGCTCCCATAATGCTGGCATGTTCCGCAGTTAGGGGCTATGTTGCTGTCTGGAGGCGGGGACCTACTTCCCTCAGAGGGAGATCCCTCTGGGGGGACACCACCGTACCCCTCTGCCTCATGGCAGATGTGGCCTACCCCCTCCAGCCGTGACTTATGCAGCCATACACAGGCCACCTCAATGCCAGTCAGGAGAGCTACAATGCCCAACTGAACCCTGCCTAGCGGGTGGTCAAGCGGACCTTCTGACACTTGGAGGGCTGGTGGTGGTGTCTCCTGGCCTGCCTGGATGTGGGCCTCCCAAACATCCCCTAGGTTGTGGGTGTCTGCTGCATGCTTCACAACTTGGTGGCAAGCAAGGTGAAGGCTTTTGTCAAAGCCCGGGCACCTGAGGCTGGAACGGGCTACCTCCACCTGGCTGCTGCCCCTAGGTGCCAGGCCCTCCAGGAGGGGGTCTGGGTCTGGGAGGACCTGCAGGCATACTTTCAATGGGGGCCCAGTAAGCACCACCCAGGCCATCCCTGGTGTCCCCCTGCACACTGCCCACTCAATACCCCCACCACCCACACACCGCCCGCACCAAAAGCACACTTAACACAGGGGGTTGTGAAAAATAAAACTGATTAATTGTTAAACAACCAAAAAGCTCACCTCTGAGTATGGAACATAACAAACACCATCATAACTATGTACATGAGGGTAGGATAACTCTATACATGGGGGTAACTATTTACATGGGGGGGCATGGACAGGACAGCCATCAGACCATCACACCAGGGCAGAGGTGGATGGGTGTGACCCCTATTGTGTCTGGATTGCTGGTCCCCGCCTCAGCCAGGGTCTCTGGCAAGGCCAGCTGGTGGCCAGGAGGATGGGGAGGTACAGCCAGGGTGAGTCCTCAGCCCGGTCATCGGCCACAGTGGTCTCCTGCTCTGGGGGTCTGGCAGGAGGGGCAGCAGGTGGGACAGCAGGATGGACATCAGGTGGGGTGGCAGGGAGGGCAGTATGGAGGGCAATGGGTGGGGTGCAGCCAGGCCAACAGCTCCTCAAAGGTGGTGGACACGTGGTTGAAGGTGGCCATGATATTCCTCCAGGCCTCCCAAAACCAGGTGTCCTCCCACTCATCAAAGTGGAGCCTCCACTCCTTGATGTCTGCCTGGTGCCAGACGGCAGTGGCCACCTTGGGGTCCAGGGTGGTGTGCCTCTGGCCCCAGCAGAGGCAGGCCTGTCCTGGAGCCAACGGTGCTCCCTGGTAATCATGGTCTGGGAATCTGGGAGATCTGTCCAGGACCATGGATGGTGCCAAGCTGTCCTAGCTGTCAGATGGTGCAGCTGCAGAAATGGGGGGAGGAGAGAGGGAGACCGTGAGTACCAAGCACTGCCCTGTGGCCCATGCCTCCCATCCCCCCATGGGCGTCAGGTCCCCATCGCCCATCCCCGTCAGTGTCTACAGTGGGCCTGTGCGTAGCCCTTCGCAGGGTCCGGCCCCTCCCCTTCCCCCCGGGGCAGGACACGGCACTGTCTGAGGGTGAGGGTTCTGAAGGGCACCAGTGGCTTTGGCACCTTCCCAGGACCATAGTCTGCCTTGGGCCTGGCAGGCTGGGGTATGCTGGGAGTGTGGAGGGCCCCCAGTCATGTATGGTGCCCCTGCCCCATGCCCTGGGTGTGTGTGCGCTGTGGGGTATATACCTGACAGTGCACTGCCATGGTTGGGGAGGGTCATCAGGCAGATGCCCAGCTGGAGCTGTGGGAGTGGATGCCCAGCATCATCTCCCCCTCTCCACTGGACCACTCAGTTGTTGGGGCAGGTGGTCCCAGCTCTGGCCCTGGGGGTTTGGGGCTGGGCTCTAGTCCCAACTCTGGCCCCACATCCTGCTGGGGCTCCTTGGTCACGGTGTTGAGGATGGCTGGCGGAGGAGGTGTCCTGGGGGCCCAGGATGGCCCTGAGCTCCTGGTAATAGGGGCAAGAGGCAGGGGTGGCCCCAGACCCGCTGGCTGAGTCCCATGCCTGGGTGTAACCCTACCACAACTCCTTGACCTTACTCCTGACATTGACATAGGGCACTATTCCTACCTTCCGATAGGAATAGCAATTTTGACATCTCGCCATGTAACGTTGATTTCAACTTCAAAGTAGTGTACTCCATGTGTAGACGCGGCATGTGCTATTTCAAAGTTTTGCTTGCTACTTTGACATTGCATTCTAGTGTAGATGCACCTTTAGTGTAGACACAGCCAAAAAGACTTTAATTTTTGTTTGATATTCTTGGGATGATTTATATCAAGGTAAGTAAAATGGTATTGTTATAATATCTAACATCATCTGTAATAATTCTGGGTTGCTGCTGTATTCCATCACAATGATTTTACATGTAGCAGTAGGAAATATAAGCCTCTCAAAAATAACTGGAAAACATATTGTGAATTCAATCTCCTATATTTTTAAAGAGATGTAATGTGTTCAGTACTTCATTTTTTATGCTTTAATATTAATTTATTGTCGTTACCGGTGGCTGCTTTAAAGTACATTTTCAGGTAGAGTGAGATAATTCTTTTCACTTTGCATTATCTACCTTTTCATACCTAGAGGATATTACACTGGGAAAACATGGACACATTCACCAGCTTTGAAAAACATGTATTCTCATCTCATTGGTTTTGCAGATTTAATAATAACCTTGAATGACAGGAAAAATTAAAAAAAAAAGATTTTGCCTGCAAATGCACTTATTTCTAAGAACTGGAAGCCAGAACACCTGTTAAAAATATTAGCAAAACAGCACATATGCTTTGTGTGCAATAATATTGATAAGCGTATGCTCTCTTAGCTATTACATGATATAGCAAATACTCAAAGTTAAACTGATTCAACGAGAAAATAGTTTCATTATAGATTAAACTCACTACATTCCTGCACCCTCAACCTACATATAGTCATTACCTTTAAGTGATTTATGTGCTATAATTGTGTGCTATAATGTAATGGAGATTTGTCAAAAACATGCATATTGCCTAGAGACAAATACAAGATTACAGGTACTATCACATCTATATTACCGATACGGAGAATTTTTTACTTGAAATGGGGTGATCCTGATTTGATTTTAGTGTACATGAAAATATTTATCATGATTACATTGTCACAAACTGATGGAATTAAATGTTATCTTTATATTATCTGATATAGCTTAACTATTGTTTGAAACAGACATTTGTCTTTAAATGCCTGGTGGAAAAATAACAGATGTAACAGGAAAAATTGGCTTATTATAAAACGAGAAATACACAAACCCTGAATTATTTATTTTAATCCTGATGCATTTATACTGTAAATTTTACTATGGGGAGAAGGAGAGGTCTTTCAATCTGTCCATGAATGCTATTCCTATTTATGCGCAGGTTTGCTGGACTGGGACCTCAGAATGCTGCAGGGTTGAGGGCTGGGACTTCATATGCTGGTTGTAAGCCAAATTCAATTAAAACAAACAAACAAAAATCCTGCACATTTTGGCTTTGTAATGCTTTGCTCACAAACATGGGGTATTTTTCAGAAAGATATAGTACATGTTAATTTCTTTAATTACATTATTGCGTAGAGGCTGTGTGAGCTAGTAGACAAAACACTGAGATGCAACTCAGGAAATCTCAGTTCTAATCTCTGTTTTACTATTGGCTCATTGAATGAACTTGGACAAGTCACTCCCACTCTCTGAGCATGGGGATGATGGTATGGATATCCCATACAAAGCACTTTTAGAAAGTGCTATAGGAGAGCATGGCATCATCAAGGTGTTTTTCTGCTGTGTTGATGTGAGATCTTATATTTGAGATTCTTGTAACATGCCTTCTGAATACCTAATTTTTAGCGTACTTTGCTGATATTTACCACAGCGCGGAGGTCACATGTGAGGTCTCCACTATATTAAAGCTTCTGAAGTTGATTGTATCATTGGTTTAAATAGGCCATCATGGGTTCAAGATCCATGTTTTACAAGACCATTATTAATGTAGCCATTATAATGCCAAGATGCTACAACAGCAGCTGGTACATACAGAACAAAGTAAATGTCTTTGGCTACACAAGAGAGCTTACAGACGCACAACTGCACTGATGCAGCAGCACTCTGTGTAGTCACTGTAAGCCAATGAGACAGAGTTCTCCTACGGGCTTAACTACTTCAACCCCCTAGGAGCTGTGGTAGCTTCTCCAAAAGACATTGCATTGTCCAAGCAAGTGCTTATGTCAATGTCACTTGTATCACTCAGGAGAATGATTTATTCACTTCCATGACAGACATAAAATATGCTAACATAAGTTGTAGTGTAGTTATAGCCAAAGAATTCCAGGATTCCACCACTGGGTCTGAAGTGGGTGCTCTTGGACAGACCAAAAAGAAGACACAAATGTAGTTATCCCTGCAACCATGATAGTCATAATGTAAAACAGCTAACCAATATATATGAAAAAAAATAGAAGGAAAACATTATATTTCCATAGTGCCAAGAAATCAGATGCTCTGGTTTCTAACTTTGATGTGTATCATGACTTTCTATGGGTCATACTTGGTGCTTCATTATGATCATGCACTGGAAGTCTGGCAGTCTGGCCATAAAACCAAATGTAACACAAGGCTTCAGACTGTACGAAGGATAAGAAGTCTGATTGTCGAGGTCTGATTGTCTGTCCTCTTGGTGACCCTAAAACTTTGTTCATATGTCAGAGAAGTAGGGAACTACAAATTCACTTCACAATATCAAATCTAAGGCTAAATATAAAATCAACATTATCTAGTGTTGATGATTAATGAAATGCCTGAACTTGTTTGTATCAAATTTCCAGGAGAAGTAGAAGAAGGGAAAAGGAAATTAAAAGGAAGAAGGAAATACCTTTTGACTATTTGGCGATGTGATTTAGAAGTAAAATGGAAGTTATCAGTAAGTTAATTTTCTTTGGAGCATCATCTGATGAACTAGGAAGAAAGAACAGGAAAACAGAAACAAATTAGAATAAAAAAGGGAACACCAACACAGGAGAGAAGAGATACAGCTGGGACTCATTCAGGGCTACATAAAAGATTGCAAATGAAGGCAGTTACACTGAAAAAAATATAACCCAGACTGATAGTGTAATATGTTCATCAAAATATTACAACTAGAGCTGGTTGCACAGCTTTCATGAAACTTTTTTTTCAGGTTATAAAGGGCTTTTTGAAAACATGAAAATATTTGGAAGAAAACAAATGGAAATGGAACTTTTCTCTTCTAAATTGTTCAGCAAACAACCAGATCTGAACATGACATCCTTATTGCAGCATCATGATTTCATAACCTTGTCCAAAGAAACAGAACAGAAACACTACTTTTTTGTCCTTTTATAATCAGAGGCTTACATTTGTGAGATTCTGTATTTATCTTCCTCTACCACTGTGATAAGGACTGAGCAATCCAAGCCAACAGTACAGAGACAGATTGAGATTATTATTAATTATGCATAAAGCCACTATCAAGTTGGACTGCCAAATTCTTCCTTCACACACAAATTCTGCCATAATGGTGTCCCTGGGAGCTTTTTATATGAATGTAACAGTAGAGGGTTTATTTCTCAGTATTTATATAGATTTAAACCTACCGTCTCTGAGACGTACCTTTACTGCACACTCAGGTGGTACTCTTTGAGATTATGATTTGTTTCACAATTGTTGGCTCTTTCATCATTATTTGAAGTTATCTAAAGACTTCTAACTGAATTGTCAGACAGCATTCTCCAAGTCTAGGAATCTATAATAAATGTAACTGTGAAAAGAGATGAAGATAAAACAGAATGTAATAAATATGCTTGAGAACTTTGAAGTATAGTGCAAAGAGGCTTGCCTTTAATGGAAAGAATCAAGGTCAGCCTGCACACGTAGATGATTATATAATAAATATAAGAAAACAAGCAAAGTCCTAGAGTAGATGGAGCAGTACAATAGTGGTAATACAAATGATATATATAGGCATGAATTGCTGTGCAAGAAGGTATACTACACACCCAGAATGACTGATCAGGAAATACATACAAAATCAAATTTCAGTTTAAAAGATAAAACTGGAAAAAAAAATCCCTTGCCTTACCATCTGGACAGCTGCAGCACACTATCAGTAGCCAGAATATCTGCTTTATTAGAAAAATTAACTGCAATTTCTAGAAAGAGCTCTACATTAGGCATGGTCAGAAATTTTTGACAAAATAGGTTCAGTGGAAAATGCTGATTCATCAACTCCAAAACAGTTGGTAAAAATGGCTTGGGTTTCAAGAAATTTCAAGTGGAAACCTGCCAAGTCCCTGCCAGCCGATCTGGCAGGCTGTTGGAGAGCCTGAGTGCCTACAGGTGCTGTGGTTTTGGGGAAGATCCACTGTAAGAACTAACTCAGGCCCAGGAACTCCCTGTCTTTCAGCATTCATACCTGTCAGGCAGCCCCTGAATGAAACACACAGAATGAAAGCAACTATAAATCATGTAAATTACAGTCAGCAGCTGCTTCAGGTCTCAGGGAGCACGTTCCTAGCTGTCAAGGTGGTTGAGCAATGCAGGAAATTGTTTAGGGAGGTTGTGGAATCTCCACTGATTTGGAATCAGTGATCTGTAGATTTTTAAGAGCAGGTTGGACAAACATTGGTCAGGGATGTTCTACATAGTGCTTGATCATATCAAGAGTGCAAAGGACTGGGCCTGATGACCTCTCAAGATTTCTTCCAGTTTTGTGATGTTGTCCATATTTTGCTCCTGGTTACACTAATATAAATTCAAAGTAAATTAATGTATTTCACAATTTCCTCACTGTAGCTCTGAAATATGCTCTAGGTCTTACCAGAGATAATAACCAATATTGATTTTCCGGTGTATGTGATCTAGACTTAGAGATAAAATAAGAAGTACTCAATCACCTGTTTTTTAAAAAAACACAGTCCACATTGCTTCATTTTCTAATTGGATGCAAACTGTTAAATGAAATCCCAATGAGACAAACTGACAAAGAAAAAACACGAAGAATTCAACCCCCACCAAAATAAAATGGAGCAACACACACTGCTGCACTTTCCATGTGTACAGTTATTTGTATCCTCTTCTTGAAAGCTCTGCCAAAAGGTCATCTTATCCTTCACCTTCTCCCTGGTGGACTATAGTTAATAGTTGCTTCTGATTTACTTGAGACTGACAAGGATCACTGTCTGAACATGACATAATCTTGCCTGAGATGACCTAACTATGCCAGAGTTCCAAGATATTTTTTTTCAAGAAAAGATGATTTTATATATATACAGATACAACAAATTTCTACAAAACATGGTGAAAGGGGTGTGTTGGCAACAAACTGTTAAGAATCTTTTCAGAAAGCAAGCTATGACAGTAAGGATCCATATTTAGTTTAATTGAACCTGAGGACTGCTTTCATTAAAGGCACTGACACTTTACTACTTATGGGGAGAAGCACTAGAGGAATTCTTCCAACTAAAATATATTATTTATTGCTACTATCTACTAAGCATAAACAGAAAAGATAGAAGAGAACCATACCAAATGAAAGGCATATTTAATAAAACCACTGCTTTGGTAACTATCCTATGAATGAAATATCATCAGCCAGCATTGAGGACATAGAAGAACCCGCTGAGAATTCAGAAAACATTGCCAGATTTATTTTCATTAAAGCAAAGTAAGGATGCGTAAAGGCTCAGCTTCCAAATCATTGGGTAGGGGGTTAAGCAACTAATATTAGTTTCTCCTTCTCCACTCAGTCAATTGCATTTTTTTTCCTGAAGTGAGGGCTTTGTGGCAAGGGTCTAAACATCATCTGTTCCACTCCGCAGAGGCAGGCATTGGTTATGTGGCCAAACATATGCATGTGCATACTCCCTGCCTGCCAAATTGTGAGGAGAAACAGTACAGACCAAGTACTCCTTTCCCTGCAGTCATAGGTATGGCTGAAGCAAGAACAACAGAAGTGTGGCAGCAGCAGAAAGTTCCTTCTCCTTCATTCCATGTAACAATTAATTACACTGAGGCTAGGTCTACACTAGCTGTGGAAGATTAAATACTTAGGTTCGATCTTCTGGGGCACCAGTTCACGCATGTGTGAAATGGTGCATTCCGGGATCAATATCCAAGTTGGAACACCTGGAGAGCCACCAGGATTAAGGAATGTCACCGGGAGGAACGCTCCCATCAATATTCGGTAGTAAAGACAAGGACCAATGTCGATGGCTGCAAAATTGATTTTAGGTACACAATTGGCGTACCTAAAATTGCATAGCAGTTGTTGACATTCCTGGTAAGCGTAGGTGTAGCCTCAGTTGAAATTTACATCATCCCCCACTTTTCGGTAGAATGACCAGAATATAGGAGGCCACCCTGCTCACTAACACCATTTGAAAAAAACATCGAGAAGTCCTGTGGCATCTTATGAAGTGGGTCTTTGCCCATGAAAGTTTATGGTCCAAAAAATCTGTTAGCTTATAAGGTACCACAGGACTTCTTGTTGTTTTTGTGGATACAGACTAACACGGCAACCTCTCTGATACTTGTAACCCTTTAAGTCAATTTTTTCATGTGTTAGTGTATGAGAGCTTGCTCAGAAAAAGAAAATCATAAAAGCTTTGGTGGCAAAATGTGAAATGTTATTAATGTTGTGACAGTGAGGCTGGGGAGAAAGTACAAGAGGGAAAAGCAGGTCTGTTTTGAGCTGGCAATCAGCATGGGAGCAGTTGGGGATGAGGCTGCCCTAAATCGGGGACAGCTGGACACACTTAAGACTGTCTTTAAAAAACCCTTTCCCAAGTGGAGCAGAGGGAGAGTGTGAAAGATGATTGAGGAGAGCATAGGAGATGAGTAGAGAGAGACAAGAAGAGTTTTAGGAACAGCTGAGGAGTGGAGGAGCTTCAGCAGTGAGGGGCTGGACCCACTCTCCAGGTGACCCTGGTATTTGACTGGAGGCTGGAAAGAACCAATCACCCAGTAAAGCCAATCAAGGAGTGGGGGTGTGCTGCTTCTGCCATTGCCTGAAGGAGGTACCAGGTGGATCATCTGGGTAAGTGGCCCAGGGAGAAAAGCTGTGGCATCAAGGGTGAGGGGAGATATTCCCAGCCGGTAGTAGCCACACAGGGTGCATGGACTAGAACCTGGAATGAGTGGGTGAGTCCTCGTTTCCCCTCAGACCACCTCCTCATACCAATGAGGGCCAGTGAACTGCTGTAGGGCCAGTGAATTGAAAAGAAGCCTGGAGCCCCGGAACGAGACTAACCTTACCACAATGTTTAAAAAGAAATGGTTTCTGAAGGGTGGGAGGGCCAGGCAAAATTACCACAGCAGCTTTTGGCTGACATGAGTCTGCCCATGACAGAGGTATACAGAAGTACAATGAGGGTAAGAAAAAAATCACAGATATTGTGATGTATGTGGCACTATTCTCACACAAGTTGTGCAGGCAACAACATGAAGCCATGACCATGGGGATATGGTCCCAAACCAGTTCAAGCCTCCCATATAAGATCTGCTACCTTGCCTTCAAGCATCCAAATGCTCATTCAACAACCTTGCAGCATCTACTGGCCTGTTGTGGAACTGATCCTTGCTGCTGCCTAGCTGCCTGGTGTAAGGTTTTATAAGCTATGGCTGTAAAGGTAGGCAAGAGCCCACAGGATCACTAAGGGCATTTTCAACCCCCTTCCAAACTTATATTATGATCTGGAAAGAAAGTGTCTTCCTATAGCTTTTGGTACAGACAGCTGTTTCCACAAATGCATGTGTCATGCACCTTCCCAGACCAACCTGCGTTCATGTCCGTAAAATGGCCACAGTGATCTTTAAGCACTTGGAGCACCATCTAGAAGTACCCCTTATGGTTAATGTGCTCTGAGGCCAGGTGGCGGGGTGGGGGCGGGCAAAGATTGAAATATGAGTCCCATTGATCACTCTCCACAGTTACGGAATCTGCAAAGCCAGCCACAATCTCATCCACATTCCCCAGATTCACAAACATGTGCAGTAAAATATGATAGATCACCATGCACACCCGCAGAATCACTGACCCAACAGTATTGGAGGTGTAGCCGTGTTAGTCTGGATCTGTAACAGCAACGAAGGGTCCTGTGGCACCTTATAGACTAACAGAAAAGTTTTGAGCGTGAGCTTTCGTGAGCACAGACTCACTTCATCAGATGCTGGTCTTGGAAATCTGCAGGGCCAGGTATAAATAAGGCAGAGCAAGGGTAGGGATAACAAGGTTAGCTCAGTCAGCAAGGGTGTGGCCGACTACCAGCAGTTGATTTGGAGCTGTGAACACCAAGGGAGGGGAAGCTGCTTCTGTATTTAGCCAGCCATTCGCAGTCTTTGTTTAAGCCAGAGCTGAGGGCATCGAATTTGCAGATGAATTGTAGCTCAGAAATTTCTCTTTGGCGTCTGGTCCTGAAATTTCTTTGCTGTAGGATAGTTACTTTTAAGTCTGCTACTGTGTGGCCTGGGAGATTGAAGTGATCTCCTACAGGTTTTTGTATATTGCCATTTCTGATGTCTGATTTGTGTGCGTTTATTCTTTTACGTAGAGACTGTCCAGTTTGTCCGATGTATATAGCAGAGGGGCATTGCTGGCACGATGGCATAAATTATATTGGTAGATGTGCAGCTGAATGAACCCACAATGGTGTGGCTGATCTGGTTAGGTCCTGTAATGGTGTTGCTGGTGTAGATATGTGGGCAGAGCTGGCAACGAGGTTTGTTGCATGGATGGGTCCCTGAGTTAGAGTGACTGTGGTGCGGTGTATAGTTGCTGGTTAGGATTTGCTTCAGGTTGGCAGGTTGTCTGTGGGCAAGGACTCGTCTGCCTCCCAAGGCCTGTGAAAGTGGGGGATCATTGTCCAGGATGGGTTGTAAATCCCTGATGATGCGCTGTAGAGGTTTTAGCTGAGGACTGTAGGTGATGGCTAGTGGTGTTCTGTTGGTTTTTCTCTTGGGCTTGTCCTGTAGTAAGAGGCTTTGTGGCACACGTCTGGCTCTGTTGATCTGTTTTTTCACTTCCTCAGGTGGGTATTGCAGTTTCAAGAATGCTTGGTAGAGATCCTGTAGGTGTTTGTCTCTGTCAGAGGGGTTGGAGCAAATGTGGTTATATCTTAGTGCATGGCTGTAGACAATGGATTGTGTGGTGTGTCTGGAATGGAAGCTGGAGGCATGAAGGTAGGCGTAGCGGTCAGTAGGTTTACGGTAAAGGGTGGTATTGATGTGGCCATCATGTATTAGCACCGTGGTGTCCAGGAAGTGGATCTCCTGTGTGGACTGTTCCAGGCTGAGGTTGATGCTGGGGTGAAAGTTGTTGAAGTCCTGGTGGAATTCCTCCAGAGTCTCCTTCCCATGGGTCCAGATGACGAAGATATCATCAATGTAGCATAAGTAGTGACGGGGTGTTAGTGGACAAGAGCTAAGGAAGCGCTGTTCCAGGTCAGCCATGAAAATATCGGCTTATTGAGGGGCCATGTGGATACCCACAGCTGTGCCGCTGATTTGAAGGTATATGTCATCGCCAAATCTGAAATAGTTGTGTGTGAGGATAAAGTTACAGAGCTCAGCCATCAGATGTGGTGTAGCATCATCAGGGATACTGTTCCGGACAGCATTTATTCCATCTTTGTGTGGGATGTTGGTATAGAGAGCCTCTACATCCATGGTGGCTAGGATAGTGTTTTCTGGTAGGTCATCAATGTCTTGCAGTTTTCTCAGGAAGTCAGTGGTGTCTTGGAGATAGCTGGGAGTGCTGGTGGCATAGGGTCTGAGGAGAGAGTCCACATAACCAGACAGTCCTTCAGTGAGAGTGCCAATGCCTGAGATGATGGGGCGTCCAGGATTTCCAGGTTTGTGGATCTTGGGTAGTAGGTAGAATAGCCCCGGACGGGGCTCTACAGGTGTGTTGGTATAAATCTGTTCTTGTGCTTGTGTAGGGAGTGTCCTGAGAAGATGGTGTAGTTTCTTAGTGTATTTCTTGGTGGGATCTGAGGAAAGTAGCCTGTAAAATTTGGTATTGGAGAGTTGTCTGGAAGCCTCCTTCTGGTAGTCAGACCTGTTCATGATAACAGTAGCTCCTCCTTTATCTGCCTCTTTGATTATAATGTCAGGGTTGCCACCCACATCCTCAGAAACAATCTGGAAGAGTAGATTCTTCTTGATGGATCATCAACACCTGTCAGGCTGGTCCTGATGTAAATCCGTCTTGTCATTCTTAAGTCAGTCCTTTGTTGACACTGAAGGCTGGCTGTGGGTATTTCCCACTTACCACCTATTTCAATAATTGATACACAGCAATATTCCTGTATAATAATAATACTTACAATGCAACAGACTAGTAACGTTCAACAGATCAAGACTTCTGAAATGATATTTCACAAGGCACACATTATACAAAAAATATCATAATCAGTGGTGAATGTGGGGCTTCCAGGGTGCTATACTGAGGTGCAGTAGCACATTGAGCCATTAGATAAGATAGACATAAGTAGTAGCCTTGTTTTAAAACCCTTTTTCTCTCAGTATTTTTTCCTACTGTTAGAAACATTGAACAAACCTACTTCAGCTTTCCAAGGCTGCCTGGTCATTATATTCACCACTGATCACAGACTCCCAGAGGAAAGTATACCAGGTGCTCAAACTCAGTGAAATGTGCAGAGTAATTACGGTTGGTATGCAAGGCACTAAAGCCCAGGGCCCAGTCTCAGAGAAAGAAAATTGTGTAATTCAAACTCAAGAGTGGTGAAGATGCCAGATCTGATAGATTGTATTTGGAGGGAGCAGGTAGGGGACAGAAGTGCAGCTAGTCCTGTACTATGGAAGATACATCAAAGTATAGAAATGGGGAAAAATGTAATTAAATAGAATTTAATGCCTATAGTTGATTTTTGCTCTTAAGTGAAACTCTGGAAGCCATTAATCAATAGATGAGCAAAAAAATAAAGAAAAACATCTGAGTTATTTACAAGTACTTTTAAAAAATGTCTACAAGTAAAGTAAAAGCAATAAGTGTGTACACACTAACTTGAGTAAAGGATGAACAGACATGCTTCATCGATCAAATTTTAAAGCAAATCTCATTTAAGGTTCCAAATGTTAAAATACTCTCCTCTCAATGTCATACGCTTCAGCACTTCCAAGTTGAGACTGGTTCCATGAAAGGAACTGCCAACACACAAAACCGAATTTAGGGAAACAGTTTTAAGCATGTGCAGACAATGGTATTTTAGAATGTGTTTAAATGTTTCACTGAATAGGCATGGACCTAAACATGGAAGTGATTGCCCGAACCAAGATAATACTGAGAAAGGCTATTGTTGCAGCTCGGTGGCTCAGGCAAAAATTGGAAATTGTATAAGAATGTCTTTTCTCAGGAGATCACAAACCTGACTTTACAGGCTCATAAATTTTGGTTAAGCATCCTGACTATAAGTTGCTCATTTATATTTCTATTGTAAGGATCTCACATCTTTATTACTGACTAATTTTTAATAAAAATCCAGGAAGAAATTTTAGTACAATGATCTGATCGATTAGACTGTAGTGTAGCTTGCAATAGATCTGAGAAGTATTTACAAGCAGTTGTGATAATTTCCCACAAACCAAAGAACTTGACAGACCTATTATCACTTATCTCACCAACAAATGAACATATTTAGAGATTAAACAGTCCTCAACTATATCTTCTTGTTAATAGGAAAATAGAATAAATACACTCTTTAGTACTATATAATTGCACCTTTGTTTTTATTTTGCTATTTGTTCTTTAGCATACCGTCATACTGGAAACTTGACACCAAAGAAGAACAATGTCGTATGTAACCTGAGTCCATTTATGGACTATCTAAATATGCATATTTCTGCTAATAGCTCTTATTTAATCTGAGGAAATTACAAGAAGATAATGAACAGCTAGTTTCCTGTACTCTGGGTTTAATAGTATGATCTAATATTGAAAAAGGAAGAAAATCAATCCAGAAAACAATTGCGTTATAACAATGAGAAATGTTCAATATATTAACCATGCAAGGGAATTTACAGTTACTGAAATAATCAAACTATGTACTATGGCAAAGTACTCCTGAGTCTGGCTAGGGTCTGACGCTTCTCCTTTAGATTGGAGGGGTTAGGTTGCACCCACCTCTTCCAGTCTGGGCCAGATGGTCAGTCCTTTCCCTCTTTTCCACAGCCAGGGCTTCAGTCTTCCTGAGGGATGGGAGCCCAGGAAAGCTCCTGTTGGTCTACTCCCTCTCCCACTCTCTGTCCGTGTCTACACTGGCACAGAACTTCAAAATGGGCATGCTAATGGCCATTTCGAAGATTACTAATGAGGCACTGAAATGCATATTCAACGCCTCATTAGCATGCCGCCAGCCAGGGCTGTTCGAAATTGACACATTTCGCTGCTGCATGGCTCATCCAGGCAGGGGTCCTTTTCGGAAGGACCCTGCCAACTTTGAAATCCTCTTATTCCTATCAGCAGATAGGAATAAGGGGATTTTGAAGTTGGCAGGGTCATTTCGAAAAGGACCCCTACCTGGATGAGCCATGCAGCAGCGAAAAGCAGCAATTTCGAACAGCCCTGGCTGGCGGCATGCTAATGAGGCACTGAATATGCATTTCAGTGCCTCAGTCTTCGAAATGGCCATTAGCATGCCCATTTTGAAGATTTCTCTTAATGTAGATGTAGCCTCTGTCTTTTCTAAATGTTGCTTTCTCTTCTTTGTCTCCTCTCCTTTCACCTCAGCCACCTCCATTTCCCTACCTTGTCTACCTCCTCTCTCACTCTCTTCACCCTGCCCTCAGTGGGACTGCCTTTTGTGTCCTGCCAGCACTCTGGCAGTGAGATCAGCTGGCCCTTATTGATTAACTGCTGCCATTCCCTATTGCCTTCACCTAGAATCTTAACTGACTCTTGCTTTTCTTACCCTAACCCAGGCTCTGTCCTGAGCTGCCTCTCAGCCCTTCAGCTACTTTCTGTTGGCCTGACCCTGTTACAATACTTATTGTGTGTCCTCTCTGGGTAAAGATAGGTAATGTTTAAAATGAAGTTCAGAGATAGTCCAGTGCCATAGAACCCCTTTTTTTGTGAACCGAGCCCAAGCATTTCACAAAACTGAAAAGTTCATAAAATTGAGCATGACCAGATTACAGCAGATACGACGTGTAAGTTAATGTATTAATCATTTCCTGTAGCTAAGAAATGGTAACAACTGTATATAATGTGCCTGATTTGCCTTTGTTGAAGAGACCTACCCCCACCAAATCTCTTAATCTTTTCAAATACAAACGGCCATTTGAACATTAGCTTCAGGACTGAAATCACATTCAGTGCCAAAAAGAGGATTTCAGCAGCAAGGAAATCTCTTCACACACCTCATTGTTCACAAGGTCAATGTTCATAAAATGATTCTGCTGTGATCTCCTTCAATTTGCTCCAATCAAATATGTTTCCTATGTCCTATAATCCAAATTTATGAACCTCAGTGGAATTACATCAAGTATGCAATTGACCTGGTAATCCATCCCTCTCTGATAGCTATTAGATTGATGGCTAATTCTATACAGTAATATTATCAGCTCTTGTATATATGTAAAGCATCAAGAGTCTACAACACAGGTGATATGCATACTGCTCTCTGTGTCAGACCATTTTATGTCAATGGGGTTTGGAAGCACAGATAGAGTGGATAAGTATATATTAAAAAGTGCTGTGTTTGTCCAGGGTACTTTGGTGAGCCATGGCATCCTTTTCCCCAAGAAAACTGAGGATCTTATTTTCCCAAGATATGTACTTCAATACCTAGTCATAATAAAACAAGCTAACAGTAGTATTTCTACTTGCAATTTGAATTTTCGTCATTTTGTCTGTTTAAATTGGAAATGTTGTAGCTAAGCGCTGGGTGGTGACTTATTTCATATAAGCCTTGAAGAGAAGAAAATGTAATATATACTGGTCTTTAGCTGAACAGCTGCATTTTTGGAAACAAAAAAAAAAGAGAACAAAATAAAAAGAGCAGAGCTAATGCAATATGTATGCTTCACTCTTGCTGTGTCTAGACTAGCCCCAAACTTCAAAGGGGGCATGATAATTAGGGTGTTGGGAGTTACTAATGAAGTGCTATGGTGCATATGCAGCACTTCATTAGGCTAAATCTCCCCCGTGGCAACTTAGAAGAGTAAAACTTCGAAGTTCCAGCTTGTATGTATCTGTGGGTCAGGAGTAAAGGCACTTTGAAGGAGTGCCGGCAGACCCGCGGCTTACACCCAAGTCGGCACTTTGAAGTTTCACTCTTCTAAGTTGCCGCGGGGGGGAGATTTAGCCAAATGAAGTGCTGCATATGCAATGCAGCAGTTTATTAGTAATCTCCCACCACCCTAATTACCATGCCCCCTTTGAAGTTGGGGACTAATCTCGGCACAGCCTCTCTGGAATTAGAAACTCCTATTTTTGAAGGGCTGCATCAACCCAACTGAATACCCATAAGCCCTGAAAAATTCCACACACACAACTCCACCTTTATTGTATTCCTAACCTTAAATACATATCACAAACCATAAAATGGCATATGGCATGTAAGGAACCAGTCACAGATAAAAGGATCACCAGATAAATGTTACTATCTTTCTTTTCAGAAGGACAATTCCTTAAGGCCATCCTTTTAGCCATGCTTTCAGTTTTTACCCACTTCTCCAGGTCATCTTTCCACCCACCACTCTACCTGGCACAAGATCCCCTATTATGCCTGATATGCACATCAGTAAAACGTTTCCCTTAAGCCATCTTCCATATTTGTTTGCAAACAGGCCTTCTTCTCATCTTGAATTTGTCCATCTCATTATGGTTACTCCTTTAGCTGCCTCTCCTACAGAAACACTTCTAGAATTACTGCCTGGTAGACTCAGGTCTTACCTGCCTGATAGCTGTGTTTTTTGGCTAAATTTATTATATAACCCAAACAGAAGTATGAGTTACAATCATGGATCCATGAGAATGTTAGTTTACATGATTTTTGTTCCTAGGGTTTGTTTGTTTGTAGATAATAAAGGTGACCTACAGACAATCAAAACATTTGACTTCTGACGATCACATGGAAAGAAAGGAACACTGGAAATCAGTTTAGATCCAGGGTTCCTAGTCTTTTGCAAACCAAAGTCTGATTTATTTTTCAGTGAACTTCAACAGCTTGAAATCTACAAAGGATGCCATCACTTTGTTTCATCATTTCCAAATCTGTTCCAATATCCTTATATGTTTTGCTAGCAAAGGGAATATATCAAGTTTTTCAGTGCCGCATGGGGTTTGTTTCTGCCATTTACTGTCAGACCCAGGAGAAGGATAGCAAAAAATTGCACATTATTCAGGCCTTATAATGAGAGCTGTTACACGTTCTCACAAATAATACACCATTTTGCCATTTCTGTTAAAACAGAGATTGTACAACATGACCACAAAGTGGCAGCCATTGAAATTGAAATTGTCAAACTACCCAGACTGGCTCATTACCATCAGGTCCTCTCTCAGGGTAGCCTGTCAAAAACAGGGAAGAGATTCCTAATTGTTGGTAAGTTCTATAATTAGATTTCACCAGTGACAAATTTGAATGTGTGTGTGTGTGTGTGACTATAACTACGAAGTTCCACATACTCCCCTGAGACTCTCCACTCTATCTTGCTACCCAGGCAAGCTGGACTTAGTGATACTTATGCTACACGCCATGGAGTAACAGAGAGGTAGGTGTGCTAGTCCGTATTCCAACAAAAGAAAATAGCATGCATGTAACACTTTAAAGACTAACAAAATGATTTATTAGGTCATGAGCTTTCATGGGACAGATTCACTTCTCAGATCTATACAATTTCCAGTTGTAGCCAGACAGAGTCTCCCGCTTACAAGCCAGCTTGCTCATTGCCCACCCCCACTGAGGAGCACACAGGGCACGGAAATGGCTGCTGACAGCACAGTCTTTGATGCCCTCATTGAGGCCCAGATATGCTAGCTTATCGTGACCCTGAGAAGCAGAAAGTACAGCTAGAAGGCTAACAGCCCAGACTGTCAACAAGAGGGGGGGGGGACCCTCAGAAATCACCCCAGCTGGCATTGATCAATATGATGCACACACACAATCACCCAGAAGGGGACGTGCCCCGCCTGCACAAAAGAATGTCCTGTACTCCTAAATTGTTTATCTCTTGTCTTACAAGTGCAAACTAAGTAGAAATGCCCTTGTAACAAACTGGAGTCACAAAGACAGACCAGTATGATCTGGCACCATAGATAAGAAAGAGAATACATAACCCAAAAGAGGTATAAAAGATGGGTCCAGCAGAACTCTAACTTTGAGTGCATTCAACCAACTTCCTGCTGGTCGGGTCAGGTGATTGCGTCCCAAGGTCCACAGCTGGGGACGCCCAACCTCGTATTCGTCTTTCCGCGGAATTGAGTGACCGATCCAGCTTGGCTACGCTGGTATCGAGAGACGCAGAGAGGGTAAGATACACCCATGCTAGGTCTCTGACTTTTTTTGTGCACAGCTAAAGAATTAGAGCTCTGTAACTAGTATCAAGATATCATTGTGTTAGATAGTAACAGATATCTTTGTATTGGATTGTAACGTAACTTGTTAACACCTGTACTTTGCTAGCATATAAGAAGTAAACAATAGCCTTTTGTAACCGCACGCTTATAACTGTAGCTTAATAAACTTGTAACTAGTTAAGATCCAAGCCTAACTATTTTGTTAACCCTTTTGTCACTGCAACACAGCCGGCACAACAAAAGAACTTTAACCATTTGGTTACAACAGCCTGGCCGTAGGTAAGAGTGCTAGGAGCTGCCTGCTCTAACAGTAAAAAACTGGGTTGCTTAGGACCCAGGGGAATCCTTCAGCCTGTCTTGGCTGCTTGCAGCGACGAGCTCTCTGCTCTTGTAGTTTTAAACTTGGATGATAACAAGGGCATAGTTGGTACCTCACCGCACATTACCTGGCCACCGGCTAACACCAGTCCAGACCCAGATATAACACAGAGGTCCAAAAAATTGCAATAAAAACTGACAAATCAAATATGGGAACTGAAGAAGGCGGGTGAAGGGTGTGTTGAAGGAGATGTTAGGTCTCTTCCCTGAAATGATTATGAACATCAAAGGAAGAGTAGCAGTCCTTGCGATGCATGTGATAGTTGTAATCTTTTTTCATAGCAACCGTTAATGTGTCAAATTTTAATATGAATCCTAGTTCACAAATCTCCAAGCCAGTCAGTGGGCATTTCAGTGGAGTGGGCCATTCTTTTAAAAACCTAAAAATATGCATCCTACAACAAAGAGACTTTAAAAACAGCTTACATAGGGAGATTTGTGAACTGGGCTTCATGTTCAAATTTGACACATTAGCATCTGATATGTACAAAGACAGTCATTATCTCATGCATTACAAGGACTGCTTCCCTTCCTTTGAAGTTTGTAATTTTCTCAGGCAAGACACTTAACATCCCTCTATCCCCCCCCCCACCCCGCTTCAGTTCACATATTTGATTTGTTAGATTTAATTACAATTTTTTTGGACCACTGTGCTATATATCTGGGTCTGGACCAGAAATTGTATAGATCTGAAGAAGTGGGTCTGTCCCACAAAAGCTCATTACCCAATAAATTATTTGTTAGTTTTTAAAAAAATACCACGTGATATTCAGGTTGCTTCCAATCCCAAGAGAAGAGTCCCTTACCCAGAGCCTTTCTAACTCATAGGCAGAATTAGAAGTCACAGTGCAGCCAAAGACTATGGGCATCTCAGGGTCTTAATGTCCCCCACATCTGACTCCTATCCCTGTTCTGTCACTCTGCTTCCTTTGGAAAGGATAAAATTAACTTAAAAGTGAAACAGCCTACCAGAACTATCACCAGAACCTGTGAAAGAACAATCAAAGGTAATGAAGACATTTAACAGGTATTTGCAAGCCACCGTTAACTTCTGAATTTACTGGGATAGTCTACAGGATGAAATTTAAAATTACTACCCTCTCCTGATCCCCATCCCACCTGCCATTGGGCATAGGAGCTCCAGTTTAATAGTTCTTAGTTCTGCATTGGGCCCCAGAAATACTAAGGACAGCTCTACACTTACCCCAGATCAATTGGTAACATAGATCTTACACCGAATACTATTCCTGTAACCAGCCTTGTAATAATCTATCTGAAAGTTTATTAACTAAGATCCTTTTAAATAAGAGCAGGAAATGAAAGTTAGTTGCAATTAAAGCAAGCATATATGGATACAAATTAGTTGTAAATAAATCTAAATATAACTGATCTGTCAGTTCAAAGTGTTTTTCAGGGTGAACCCATGAGGTAAGCTCTGTCTTCAATTTGGTGTCTCTGGGCCTGTGAAAGTTCAAACAACAAAGAGATGGAAAATTTTCCTGTATCTTTGCTTTATGACCCTCATGCAGGTTTCAAGTTCATAGAACAAATGTCCTTGCACATAATATTTCCAGGGTGTGATGAGGATATTAACACATCCTTTGTATTGCAATGTTCCTTGATGGCCCATCCGATTTTGACAATTTTCTGAATAGGCCAAGGGAAATACTCCGATCATCTGATTCACAAAGAGATTAAATATTTCCAAAATTATTAAAAAAAGATTTCACAGAATCATAGAACTGGAAGGAACCTCAGGAGGTCATCTAGCCATAGCAGGATTAAGTACAATCTAGCCCATTCCTGATAGTCTTTTTTTTTTTCCTAACACACTTTTAAGAATCTCCAATTATAGAAATTCCACAACTTGTCTAGGCAATTTATTCCTGTTCGTTGCCACCTGGACAGTTAGGAAGTTTCACCTAATGTCCAACCTAAACCTCCTGTGCTGCAATTTAAGCAATGGTTCGAGAGAATACTTTTTCTCTCTCATCCCTGTAACAACCTTTTAGATACTTGAAATCTCTTACCATATCCCCAGTTAGTCTTCTCTTTTCCAAACCAAACAGATACAAGTCTTTCAGTCTTGCCTCAGAAGTACTGTTTTCTAGACCATTAATAACTGTTGTTCTTCTTCTTTGGACTTTCTCTAATTTGTTGATATCTTTCCTAAAATGTGGTTCACAGAACTGGACACAATACTCCAGCAGAGGCCTAATCAGCACTGAGTAGAGCACAAAATCTACTTCCAGCAGCTCTCACTGTCTGGAAACGGTGAACCACGGGCAACAGGAGCTGTGAGTGTCTGCACTTGTGGACATACAATTAATAAAGTATCTGGCTCCTCACCAGTGTCTAACCCTGGTGTACTGTGTCTGGCCCAGTGTCTGTGTATGGCCCTCTGCAACTTGGTGATGTTGTTTTGCTAGATAAGAAAATGTCACAAGCCTGCACTAACTTACAACATTCAGAAGAGCTTATTCCCAGTTTAGAAAGGATTTCACCCTTGTCATTACAAACTCTGAACTTGTCCACCATTGTGTTTCAAAAAAGTTACATGCCTTTGAAGAAAATGGGTGACTCTCTGAGGAAGCATCAATAAAAGATGTTTTAAAAATAGAAATTGAATTATTTGTCTTTTAAAAAGTCTCCAGTTCTAATTCTTGTTAAAATTCAGGAAGCATTCTGATAGGGTGTGAAGTGTAAGTTGTCAGAAAACTGCTCTAATTATGAATCCTGACTAAGCTTGCCCCCAATAGTTGTTAAGCAGGTCTTAGTGGTGCAGAGCTCCTCAGTCCCATTGCCTTTGCACGTTGCAGGGTCAAGCCCTTAGTTTCCAATCATGCAAACACTGCCATGAGAAGTTCCTCTGACATCCTTAGGATTGCTTGCAACAATAAAGCACTCGGGTTGGTTGTAAATGTTTTCAGAATTGGGCCCTGAGAGAACTACGGAGGAGGTGGGGGCATCCTTAATTAGAGCACAAAAGTTAAACAAGAACATGTCAAAGCAATATTGTAAAATATCTGAAAATATTTCCAAATCTCCATTGACATAAGCAGCTGTGAATTCCCTGTAGGCTGCTAGCTGAATGCTAATTGCAACAGGAACACATCTTTGACAATGTCTGTCAGGAAAAGAACCTCAGAGCTGCAGGCAGACGCATAAGGAACAGCAGCAGTACTGACAAATAATCTTCATTCTCAGGAGTCCACGGATTTCTGGAGGTGAAAAAGTGTGCTTTGCATATGTGCACAATCTAACTGAAAAACAATTACTGCATTTACCCTAAAAATGTCAACTGCAGAAAAAAATGTTTCTTCATTTGCATCTTTCTGCCAGAAGCTCTGATCTCTATGTCCTGACATTGTCAGATTGACAATATCACGCATAGTTTCTCTTTCCTCCTTAATCTTTTTCACTCCTATTAACTCTACTCTTCTATCCTTCTCCCTTAAATTTAACCAATGGTAGTCCCATATCAGAAAATGTGTTTGAATACTTTGAGGTATTGGGACCAGCATGAGTATTATTTTGCTGAACTGCCATCTAAACAGCTGGTTAGTCTTGTCCTACCTGGATCTTTGTTCCATATGTGAATTTTGCACAATACCCTCTGCTCATCCTGCAGCCTAAGGTATACGTCCCTCATCAGCAGAGTCCTTGCAATAGTTGATGTTTTTATGCTCACAACATTTCTGTCAGGTGGGAAAGTTTTGTTATCCCAGTTCACAGAAAATGAACTGAGGACAGACAGACAGAAGCCGCGTCTATATTAGCTGGCTATTTCGAAGTAGCTGTGCCAACTTCGAAATAGCACCTGCCGCGTCTACACGTGCTGAGCGCTATTTCGAAGTTGAAATTAACGTAAGGCGGTGAGAAGTCAAAGTCGCTATCCTCATCAGGAGATGGGAATAGCACCCTACTTCGACATTCAACATCGAAGTAGGGCACTTGTAGACGATCCGTGTCCCGCAACATTGAAATAGCGGGGTCCTCCATGGCAGCCATCAGCTGAGGGGTTGAGAGATGCTCTCTCCAGCCCCTGAGCTCTACGGTCGCCGCGTGAAGCAGCCCCTTAAAGCTCCCCACCCCCTTATTTCCTGTGCAGGAAGCTGAGAGCTCATGCAGGCAGCAGCACAGCCACGTGCCCAGCCTGCACATCCCTCAGCAGCCCCAAACCACCACCCTGCATCCCATGGCATCCAGCCAGCCCCCCAAGCGCCCACAAGGCACCCCCCCAAGGGGACCCAGGGCTCCCAGCCTGCCAGCCAGCGGGGGAAGAGGCGGCGGGGCCCCTCTTGGACGAAGGCCGAGATCCAGGACCTGTTGGGGCTCTGGGGCAATGAGGAGGTGCTCCAGGTAATGGGGAGCAAGAGGTGGAACACAGAGGCGTTCGCTCAGTTGGCCGAGGGCCTGGCTGCCCGGGGTCACCCTGCCTGCACTCCTGAACACATCAGGAGTAAGGTAAAGGAGCTGTGGCAGGGTTACGCCTGGGCCCGGGACATGGCCAGCTGATCTGGGGCCACCCCCGCCACTTGCCCCTTTTACAGGGAGCTCAGGGCCATCCTGAGCCCCCAGTACACCTCCTCCCCACCGGCCACCCTTGACACATCGGGCAGCGAGTCCCAGCAGGTCCCGGAGATGGAGTCCACCCCGGAGGCCAGCCCTGCACTCCAGGTCCCCGCCCAGGAGCTCACCCTGGGACACTGGAGGAGGAGGAGGGGGCCTCCAGTGCCGGGGGGCTCCAAATTGACCTCCCCTCCCGCAGCTCCAGCAGGGCGTCCACCCAATGGGTGTCCCCTGACTGTGGGAGCGGGCCATCAGATATGTATCCCCCTGGTGCACACCCCCGGGGTTAAGGGGCGGGGACAAGAGACATGACGAGGGCCCTCCACACACCCAGATGACCATGGCCCTGAGGACAGCAGTGGCATGTCCCTCAGAAGAGTCCATCAGCCCCTGACCCCCAGCAGGGCAGTGCCATGCCCCACCCCTGGGGATGGGGGGAGCAGAACCTAGGGTCCCCCCCGGGGGGGGGTTGGACACCCATCAGCAGCAGCAGCAGCATCTCCGGGGGACGGGGACGGGGATGGGGAACCAGCAGCAGAGGGGTGGGGGAGACAAAGGCCACGGGTCAGGGCCCAGACTAACAACTGTCTCCACTCTTCTTCCCCCCTCTGTTCCGCAGCTGCACCATCGGAGGGCCTGGAGAGCACCGGCACGGCGTCAGTGGTCCCGGAGAGCCTACCACGGCCATCCCACCAGACCAGCCCCTTGGCAGAGCATGGACCAGCCCCAGGACGAGCCCGACAGCGGCGGAGCCATCTGCGGGCATCCATGGACCCCCAGCTGCTCGCCACCCTCTGGCATCAGCTGGAGGTGTCTGAATGGTGCCTGCAGGTGGAGGAGTGGCGGCTCCACCTCCAGGAGTGAGCGCTGGCCTGGCGCCAGGCGGCTTGGGGGGCCTTCATGTGCACGTTCCAGGACATCGCGCAGCACTTGGCCCCACCGCCGCTCCACCCGCTGCTCTGCCTGCTGTCCCTCCACCATCCACCGTCCTGGGGCCTGCTGCCGATGGGGACCATGGGCCTCTGGACTCCGCTCAGCCCTATCTGCCGGTTCTCCCAGCCCCCACGCAGCCTCAACCGGGCCTCCGGCTGAGACGTGGGTTGCGCCCCCCAACACCAGGCACAGGACAATAGGGGTGCGTGGCCAAGGATGTTGCCCCCCAAGGCCCCCTCCTTTGGACATATTCCCCCCATCTTTGTAAATGGTTTTTGTTCTACCCCTGTTTTGTACCTGCCCCCCCATGTACATACTTCCCCCCTTCTTCTTCTGTTAATAATTAATACAAGGTTGCACGGTTTGATTTAAAAAAAAATCTATTTACTGCACAGAAGTGGGGGGTGGGGACTGTGTGCTCTCGGTTTCTCTGTGGTGTGGGCATGGGAGCACGGAGTGTTGTGGAGGATGGGGGTGTGCAGTGGGTGGCTCACCCGCAGCTGGCCCTGCCAGCATTCACCCCACAGCCTGGTCAAAATGGGCCCGCAGGGCCTCCCGGACCCAGATCCCCTCAGGGTCGACCTGGCGACTGGGGGCAGTGGGTGGCTGGGTGTCGGCCCTGCCAGCCTCCACAGCTCAGCCTTGGAAGATGGCCTCTCCCTTGCTCTCCACCAGGTTGTGGAGAGGGGGGGCTGGGAGGACAGCAAGGTCTGGGGCTGCTTCCTCATCCCCCAAGGACAGCTCTTCTTCCTCAAATAAAAGATGGTCAGCTGCCTCCTGCATGACACTGAGCAGGGCAGCCACTGCTCCTCCAGGGGCGGGTGTGTGGGCCTCTGGCTGCTGCTGCTGCTGCTGCTGTTGGGGGTCCATGCTGCTTACACGGGGTGTGCGTGCTTGTGGTTCTGCAGACCACATGCTGTGCAGGTTGAGTGTGTCTGGGAGGGGCCCTTTAAGGGAGTGGCTTGATGTTGCCCAGGAAGTGCTAGTCCACCCTGTGACCCTGTCTGCAGCTGTTCCTGGAACCCTTATTTAGATTTGGGCCGCTTTGGTGTGTAGATGCTCCCCTGCAGCATTTACTTCGATGTAGTGCCGTCCTACATCGACGTTGAATGTCGATGGCACCAGCCCTGGAGGATGTGTAGATGCTATTCATCGAAATAGCTTATTTTGATTTCGCTGCATGGAAATAAGCTATTTCGATATAGCATCCCAGTGTAGATGTAGCTAGACAGATTTATAAAGATCTTTATGTTTCTAACATTCATAGAAATCAAAAGGAGTCAGACATCCATAAACACCTTCAAATTTCTGCGTCTAAATGATTTGCTTGAGGTCACATTGAGTGCATGGGCAATGGGCGTTAAACAAGAAAGGAGGCTGACTCCTTTGATATCTCTGGGTATCACCCTTGCTCCACTCATAAGCCCCCTCTTGCTCCCCATTATGATTCTGGGGCTCTTTTTCCATGACTGGAGTCTTGGTTTGGGGCTCAGGCTTGCTTGTGGTCAGGGTCTCCAGGCAGCTGGACCCAGTGGTTGCATCACCTGCCCTTCTGGCACTGCATAGCTGTGGTCATAAAAGGGGCTGAACCACCCGCATACCAGTCAGTCTAGGGGTTGGTGCAGGTCGCTGCACAGCCCACGCACAGCTCTGGGGCCAGAGGCAGTCAGGGGACTCAGGACTGGAGGAGAGTCTGTGGACTTTTGATGATGAAGAGAGGCGAGAAGGGGCAAGGCCTCAGGCAGAAGAGTTGGAATGGTGCCCTCTCGAAGCCAGGATTCACCCTTTTCCCATACTTTCTATGTGGCTTCACATAAAGGAACTTCTGAAACCCCACGGCTCTTAGCTCACTTTCAAGCAAGTAATTTGTGCATCCAATCACATTTGTAACATGTTTCCGCTATGTTGCATATTGATGGGGATGACATAGTCCTGGATTCTGCAAAAGACAAAGCTAGAATAAACACTTCCTGAAGTTCTTTTGTTTTCTTTCGATGTTTTACAATATGCACTTTCATGGAAATATGGAGGATTTTTCCCTGTAGTGTGCATGTGTGTATGTATGTACATATACACATATTGTGGCACACGTGTGTAAAAACATACACACTGTACAACTGCAGTCATGGTTAAGAATTATTAAAATTTATCATCAGTGATCTCTGGAAATAACTTTGGCTAATATGCCCCTTTCCATTTTTGAATTCTGCAATATTTTCAGTTAAGTAATGTACAATAATCATAGAATTATAGGTCTGGAAGGGACCACAGGAGATCATTGAGTCCAGTCACCTGCCAAAACCAGGATCATCCCTAACTAAAACATCCCAGCCAGAACTTTGTCAAGCTGGAACTTTAAAACTTTGAGGTGTGGAGATTCTACCACCTTTCTAGGTAACACATTCCAGTGCTTCACCATTCCCCTGGTGAAACAGTTTTTCCTAACAGCCAACATATTGCTCCCCCTCTGTACTTGAGACCATTGCTTCTTGTTCTGCCTTCTGTTACTACTGAGAACAGCCTTTCTCCATCCTCTGTAGAACCTCCCTTCAGGAAGCTGAAGGCTGCTATAAACTCCCCCTGCCCCAACACACACACACAAAATCACACACTTCTCTTCTGCAGATGAAACAAGCCCAAATCCCTCAGATTCTCCTCATAGGACATGAGCTTCAGACCCCTAGTCATTTTTATTGCCCTCCACCAGACCTCTTCAATGCATCCACATCCTGTCTATACTGTGGGGCCCAGAACTGGATGGAATACTGCTGAGGTGGCCTCACCAGTGCCAAATAGAGGGGAATAATGACTTCTCTAGATCTGTTGGAAATACTCCTTCTAATGCACCCCAATATGCTGTTAGCCTTCTTGGCTACAAGGGTTATACTGTTGACTCATATCCAGCCACTCATCCACTGTAAACTCCTTGTCCTTTTCTGCTGCATTACTACTTAGTCAGTCAATCCCCAGCCTGTAACAATGTTTGGGATTCTTCTGTCCCAAGTGCAGGACTCTGCGCTTGTCCTTTTTGAACTTCATCAAATTTCTTGTGGCCCAATCCTTCAATTTTGCTAGGTCACTCTGGACCCTATCTTTAACTTGCGAAGCATTTACCTGTCCCCCTAGCTTAGTGTCATCCACAAATTTGCTGAAGGTTCAATCCATCCCCTCATCCAGGTCATTAATAAACATGTTGAACAATATGGGCCTGAGAAATGATCCTGGGGGCACTCCACTTGAAACTGACCACCAAGCAAACATTGATCCATTGATCACTACCCATTGGACTCAATCATCTAGCCAGCTTTCTATCCATCTTATTGTCTATTTATCCAATCCATACTTCCTCAACTTGTGTGCAAGAATATTCAGAGCTGGTCCTAGGGGTGGACAAGCAAGGGGGTAGCCTAGGGCTACCAATTTCAAGGGGCTGCTGAAATGGACTGGCCTGTTCATGACCAGAGCCGGCAGGGGCTCTCTGTGTGGGGACGGTGAAGGGACAGGGCCACAGTTGAACAGCCTGGCATTTGGGGTGCACTGCATACAGCTGTGGATGTAGCAGGTTTTGGCAGGAGGGTGCAGCAACCTGGAAGGTGCATCTGGCAACCCCAACACCCCCCACATGGGAGGTGCAGCAGCTAGAAGGGTGCACCCGCTGCCCCCTCTGTCTGACAACCCCCAGGTTAGTTAGGACTGGCCCTGAAAATGTTGTGGGAGACTGTATCAAAAGCTTTGCTAAAATTCAAGGTATATCACATCCATTGAGTTCCCCATGTCCACAGAGCCAGTTACCTCATCATACAAGCCAATCAGATTGGCCAGGCATGACTATTCCTGAGCACTTTACCCTCTTGCATGTGCTTCAAAATGGATTGGTTGAGGATCCCCTCCATGATTTTTCTGGGACTAAGGTAAGGCTGATTGGTCTATAGTTCCCTACATTATCCTTCTTTCCTTTTTTAAAGATGAGTCCTATATTTACCTTTTCCCAATCATCCAGGACCTCTCCCAATCTCAGTGAGTTTTCAAAGATAATGACTAAAGGCTCTGCACTGACATTTACCAATTCTCTCAGTACCCTTGGGTGCATTAAATCCAGACCCATGGATTTGTGCATGTCTAGCTTTTCTAAATAGCTCTTAACCTGTTCATATCCCACCAAGGGCTGCCCACCTCCTTTCCATGATGTATTGCCTAGTACAGTAGTCTGGAAGCTGATGTGGTCTGTGAAGACAGGCAAAAAAAAAAAAAAAACATTGAGTACTTCAGCTTTTCTCACCTCATCGGTCACAAGATTACCTTCCTCATCCAGTAAGGGCCGTACACCCTCCCTGATCACCATCTTATTGTTAACATGCCTGTAGAAACCTTTCTTATTACTCTTCACATCCCTCTCCAGCTGCCGTTCCAGTTACTTTTGCCTTCCTCTTTACTCCCCTGCTTTCTCTAACACTATATTTATACTCCTCCTTAGTCATCCATTCAAGATTCCACATCCTTTCATAATTTAATCTCACCGAGGATTTCCCTGGCAAGCCAAGCTGGTTGCCTACCATATTTGTTTTTCTTACTGAGCATTGGAATGGTTTGCTCCTGTGCCTCCACTAAGGCTTCTTTAAAATAATTCCAGTTCTCCTGAACTCCTTTTCCCTTCCTATTAGCTTTTCAGGGGATCCTGCCTATCAGTTCTCTGAAGGAGTCAAGTCTGCTCTTCTAAAATCCAGGATTTGTATTTTACTGCTCACCTTTATTCCTTTTGTCAGGAATAATCCTTGTGAGGTGCAGTGATTTTAACAAGAAACATGGCTGTTGTACTCAATGCAGAAGTGAATCAAACCAATGTACCCAGTACACGTGTGACAGTGATGTTATAACAGGGTGCATTATAATTAGGAAAGGGCATATTTAAAATAACAAACTTGGCTGCAACATTTTAGATCATGGGAAAGTTAATTCAGTTCCTTAACACAATGAAAGTGTTTTTTAAATCAAGAGAATCGTTTTAGAAGTGTTTTGCCATTATGTTTTGCATTGACATTCCACAGACCATTTTGTACACTCAGTAAGCAAGGTGAGAAATAGATTCATATGATATTCTATTTTTCAGCCAGTTGACAAAAGATTAATGCTTTGTGAAGTTTTAACCATGATAGTAAAATGTTTATTGCTTACATGTGTAAACTTCGGGGCTAACTGTAATGCAAATGAGTCAGAAAGGGCTCATCATTCACGTTAGTCTTTTCAGACTTGGCACAGTGTTTTATATCCTAAGAAAACCAAGAGTTCATCTATCACCCACTCTAGTGCCTGTAACAGACATTTGGGCAGGAAGAGAAAGAGAGGAGGGGAGGGGACAAGTAGTACATCAGCTACATAGCTAGCAGGTTGTTTTCTCTCACTGTCTTTATGAAGGCAAGAGTTTCAAAGTACTTCATCCCAAAAAAATCCATTTGTGGGGAAAGGTCAGGTGAGACTAATGAGCGTGCTTGAATATTAGAGAAATGTGATGTACTATATTTTATATATAGTCTAACAAGGATAGATTTTTACAGGTGTTTTGTTTTGTTTGTAATATTTTTTCCACTGGCAAGGGTGTTCACAAAGGTTAGGATGGTATTTTAAATTTAAAATAATAACAAGTGAAATATATATCAGTGATACAAAATACTTTTTAAATAATCCTTGAATTAATTGCTTTGGAATATTCAAGATGCAAATCAATGCAGAATTATTATCAGGGATGAATGCCCATACCAGAAATGTTTATTGCTAGCTGGTGACAATAGTTTGCAAATATGCATGATTTAATTTTCCTAGGAGACTCAAAAATGGGAAATTTTTAAAAGGGGGTTCATTCTTCTCAGGTATACATGAGGAATGCCAGAGAAATTTTTTATTAGTTTTCACCATAGCTATCTCTCTGAAGCACTATTTATATACATAATACATTGGCTATATCCAGGACTGCTTTGCATTCCTCTGTTCTTTTGTGATAAGAGTATTGATGCATTCAACAGTGCAGAGACCTTAGAGGTCAGCAAAAGATTTGTCTTTTTTTTTATATATATGTTGAAATTACTCAGAAAGCATGTTTCTATAGTTCTTTATAACGAACAATTAATTTACACCCAAGTTTTGATTAATTGTTAGATGATTTTATAGTTAGAAAGAAAAGGCATGACCTACCTGTTAATTCTATGCAAATACTGTGAATTTAAAATATTAATTTGGATCAAGCACATGAGCTTTTAGACTAGAATTTAAACACATTTTTTTTTTCAGATCAAGCCTCGCTCATGAGAAACTAATGATGTTTCATATTATAATTATTAAACCCGAATTTTAACAGCTAAGAAACATTTTTTTTCTAAACAAAGTCTGGGCAATTACCTTCAAACTGCCAAAGACAAATGGGCAACCAGGTCTAGTTGCATTTGATAAGAGCTGACCAGCTAAGTAGGTATGATTAAAAATCTCACATGCAACAGTTAGTTCCTCCATTCTCTTGATATGATTCAAAGCCTCAGTCAATTGGAATGCTTTTATTCACTTCAATTTAGACAAGAGTTCCTCAACCACAAGAATAAAAAAAGTTAATTTCAAATGAGTGACAATAAAATCCCAATATCAGGGGTTCTGTATGTGATGTGTTTAACCAAAACTCCATTTCAGTGTTTTTTATGGTCTTTCTGTTGTGCATGTCTTATGTATGCTGCTCCTTGTATCTCCTTTGGATCTGTGGTAGGGGATTCCTTTTCTCTGATTCCTCAGGTTTGGCCTCATTATTTTGAGTTAACCACTTCTCCTCTGTCTCTCTCTGGGCATGAGACAACAGATATGCACTCTTCTCTACGCTGACCTATGTTCTTTCCTTCTGTCTTTGGCACTGAGAGAAATTAAAACACTTTTCACAAGGGACATTTTTTCAAATATTTCAGTTTGGAAATTAAAGCATGAAATTCTGGACAGCATTATTCTCTGCATTCATCTACCAGGATGCAGTGCCTCTTGAAAAGTGTATATCTAAGTCCTTCTTAACCCATTGTCCCTGTGGGCCCTGATCCCGACCAGATTGCATCTTTCCTCATGTCATTCATCAGGCTCACTCTCTTTAGCTGAACCACATCAGGCCACCATAGGACTTACGATGTTTATATTTTACAGAAGAAATATTTTACCAAAATTGTTCTTACCCTGTGAAAATTTTTGTACAATGCTGTTACTTCAGATCTCATGTTGTTTCACTAGCTTGACCAAAACCTTCATATAGAAGTTGAATAATATGGAAGAAAGAAAGGAATTCTGTAGGACCCAGAAGATGAGGGTTTTGGAGAAGGAGGAAGAGGAATGAGTGCATATTTCTGTTAGGGGAAGGGCCCAAACCTTTTAAGTGTGTTTCCTTTGACACTAGTCAGGAATCTTTGATAATAACCGGTATCAAAATTTTACAGAGAAGTTCACTAAGATGAATATATATGGGTATCCATTGTCTTTAGAATTATCAGGAGGAAGTCTTCATGATCATTTAAAAATATGAGGCATGAGGCCTAATTTTTATTTTCTCTAAGTTCTTTTGCACCCACTCAATCTCTAAATGTGAATTTGAGCCATTAGGGTTGGTTTCCGGTTTCACTGAAAAAAGAAAAATCTTTTCTACTTGAGTAGTTTTAAAGTATTCAGAAATCTGTATCTCTCTTCATTGGGTGCTCTTCTCTTCTGTAATAGTCTTATTCTATTCATCTACCTGCCTTGAAACTGCTACCTTAAAATTGTCTTTGGTGATAGTATAAATGAATACTATTAAAATATTCTAATCAGCAGTCTTTTCTGTAAAAAAATGATAGAGACACTGATCAATTCAAATTCACCAGTTATATTTTTTCATATTAAGATAGGCTTATATCCAGCATTTTATCACCACTCTCATTGGTTTATGAGAATTTACACAGTGACGTTTGGTAAAATACCTTCTTTTGAAAACACTTTTACTAAATGTTTAAATATTTCTAAACACTAAGGGTTGTACCATTGTCAAAGCATGAACTCTCGAGTAGAGATGGAGCTCTTGTGTCTAGAGTTGAAGATAAAAAAAAATAATGTTTTCTAAATACTAAACATTGAACACCATGTATCCTAATTTGACATCAAAGGCTTTTATGGCCTATACAATAATATGCCATTTTCACTAGAATGCATATTCAAACATATGTTGATTATGATCACTAAAATTTAAACCTCATGAGTAAGAAGGATTTTGTTTAATTTCCATACTGCTTTGTCTCCTCCCCTAAGAAAACCAAACAGCTAGAAGTACTTGAGGTATAAATATTACCAGTGAGAGTCCTTCTTTGTTTGAGCAAAACATTCCTCTTTCTGTTATGGACTTTTAGCTTCTCTTTGCCATGAGGGATCAGGACTCTATGGGCTTGTCTACACTACCACTTTCCTTTGAAGGAAGGATGGTAATTAGGAAGAACTCCACAAAGCTGTGTAGAAGTGCGGCCCCGGGGTGTGTGTGGGGGGGGAATTTTCAGGAAGAAGGGGCCTCCGGAAGAAGGACTTCATTCCAGAAGCCCCCCACAGCAGCCACGCTTCTACATGGCATTTTGGACTCCGGAAGAATGGTCTTCCAGCCGCCAAATCAAGTGACGTTATGTCATTGAGGCACGGGGAATTTGCCTCCATGCCTCATTAGCTTCTTTTGCTCCCTGTATTAGCATGAAGTGGCCTGTGTAGAAACGGCCCATGAGTAAACTCCTAACAGCGTAATTACCATCCTTCCTTTGAAGGAAGGTGGTAGTGTAGACAAGCCCTATGAATCTATGCTGTAGTTAACTGAAGCTGATTAATCTGATTGGATAAAACAATAGTCCTTTTTAAATTAGCTTTTCTTCTTTTTTTTTATTTGTAACTTCCATTTTTCACTCTCTGTACCTCTGCTCTCTTCAGTTGCCTTAGAAGCTATTTCTAGTGATTACAGTTCCCTTAAGCTTCTATGCTGTTTCCTTTGATGTTCAGCAAATAAAGATTACATACCTTCTGGGCTGAGGTAGGATTCTCCCTCCCAACAATTATTCCAAACACCTTTTATTCCTTTTCCTCTGATCAATGAAGTTGTGTTGATGAGCCTAATGCTTGGACTTCACTCCTCCAATTTGCATCTTTAATCTTCTGGGTTTTAATATCTCACAAGATGGACTGAGAAGAAGCTGTGCTAAAAAGGAAACACATTGAAGAATCACCCTACACAACCCTTCTGAAAGACTTCTCTTCATATTGAAAAGCGTTGTCAGGAGCTACTCTCTGTAGGTTTAAGCTTCTGGAGAAGAGCCTGAACAATGGCATGCCATTACTAAATGTTTCTTTCTCTGAGCTACTGTACAATTTGATGGACAAAGGCTCCTGTCTATCTTGGACTCTGTCTGTTTCAGGTGTTTGTCATTATTAAACAAAATAATAGGAACAATGACTACTTTTCTAATGAGTTTGTTCCTCTCCCCCTCACCTCTCAGTGGAAAACCTCACAAGGATTTAATCAGAAAAAAATTTTTTTTTTCATTCCCCCAGTAAGCCAACCCAAGGCATTCCTAAACTGAAGCATGATTACGTTGGAAATCAATATAAAATGTAGCTGATCATACAGCACAACCTCCTTATATTCAGTACATAGCACACTGCCAGATTTATTGTTTGAGAGGACATTGACATAAATGTGAAACGAATAATAGTTCAGGTTATTAGAATCTAGCTGGTCTGCTGGGTAAAGATAACAAACTAGGACCCTGTGGATTCTTTAAAATCTTTGTTGTACAAAGACTGGCATATGTCACCGGGTTTTAGATATGATTAATAAAATGTGATTGCCAGAAAAAAAAAAAAACTGAAGACCTTACAAAGCAGGATTAGGAACTGCAAAATGATTGAGTAAAATGCGTTCTTTATTTTCAGCTTGGTGAGCAATCCTCAACATAATTTTCATGTGCTGATTGTTCACCACATTTAAGTGAATTGCTATGTCTACATCTATCTTTAAAGCAAATATATCCTGGTTAGTGAATATACATCCTCTTCTCAGCTGGAGTATATTCAATGATTTGTCTCCACTATTCTCTTTCTACAAATTGTATTTTTACAGAAAAATAAATGTATAATTATTTTATCACATACAAACCTGCATCGTTACTGGCTGAAAAAAATGTGTGTTATATTTCAAGTAAACTCTGAAAAGAGTGTCTAAAATAAATAACTATAAACCAAGCAATAAGCCTAAATATATTCTAAAATATGTAACTGTCAGTGGTAATAATTTATAAAGTAAGAATGTAGACATTTGCCTGATAGATCTTAGGGGCATGTTAATGGAGCACAATGAAGACAGATAGCTCCATTCTAATACTATTGAGCAGACAGCAGCCTCATGAAATGCATCTCTGCCAATGCACATCAATCTCTCCATGATGGTTGTTGAGATTAGACAGAGAGAAAATACTCCTGTGAATCCTTAAAAGGCTATTTCTCTCTTTTGTAAAGTTGTTTAACTTTGTTTTCATTTTATCTGAATTGTCTGAGCTTTAATGCACATAGGAGCTACAGATCTATCCTTGTGAAATCTCCTGAAAATACTGGTTGTTAGAGGAACATAAATTACATTATCACTGCTTTGCCCACCCAGACTTATCCTGTTTCAAATAATTATTTTCTGTAACATAGGTATAACTCTATTAATAAAAAAGAAGTGCCATTTATTGATCTGTTACTTTTTAGATAGTGATGTTAAGAGCTTATCTTTACACGTCACAAAAAATTGTTTTAAGGTTTTTTGGAAATCAGTACTTATGTATTTGCAAGCAAGCATAACTTTCATGGGCTGCTAGTGGATGTGCTTATACTATGATTGTATTATTTGTAACCTGAAAGCAAACATTCTGACATATTGCTGTCCTTCTCCAGTCATTATAACGCTCAGCAGCAACATAATACAAACTATGGCTGCCTTCATTTTCTAATGATTTTTGTTTGGTTTTAGTAAACCCACAGTCATACGAAGTGAAAATAAACAGTACCAAAGTTCAAATCATACCCTCAGGTTTGTAAGTAAGAACAAATGCAATCTATTATTAAAGACACCATTATCGAGATGCAGGCTGTTTGAGCAGTGCTTAGGTTTCCAACAATGGATTAAGGATAGGGAACAAAAACTGTCAAGGTAAATTAGTTTTGAAATGATCATGTTGCTCTCACTTCTAGAAAGGATCTGTCATTTGTGAAAGTTTAAAATAACAATACCAATGTAGAAAAAAAATGCTTGCTGATTATTTTTACATAAAGTTCCCTTGAAGGGATTTCTTATTTTTCTCCAAAAGAGGGCAAGAGTCTGACAGCTTATTTACAAAGATCCATATTGAGGCTCCCTGTGGTGTAAGAAGCTATTTCAAATGAGTACCTGAATCAGAATCTAAGCCAGAGAGCAGAATTGTTTAAGTACTGTGGCAGAAGAGAGTCAAAAATTTGTGCATTAGAATCTAGGCACGTGGGTGACTTTTAGCCAAGTCACTTTTCCAACTGAGTTACCTTGTTGTTAAATGGGGATAACAGACACTATCGTGAAAGATTTTAAGAGGACTCAAAATCAAATTCACATGGGAAATTCCACTGACCACAGTTAATTGGACTCCCCGTAAGAATAACTTAAGCAGGATTAAACCTAGTTAAGATATGAAAAACATTGTGTAAGAAGAAGTTTGAAGAAAAATGCTACATCCTCTCACCTCCACAAAGCCAGCCATAAGTCTTTTCCCTAAGAAATTAACAACCCCACCAGCTGTTACCACCCTCTATATGTTTGTGATCTTATGATATGTTGTTATAGTGATGTGCTAGAGCTGACTCGTAAGAGCACCTTTTAAAAAAAATCCATCATTAATTTAAAGGCAAGGTGAGGCTGATTCCTCTACCTTGAATGCAGATGACCATCAGTCTGGTTATTGAAAACCACCCATGACACAGATGATGTATCTCTTAGGGTACGTCTACACTAGAGAGTTTTGCAAACAAAGCAGGAGGATTGTTGACAAAACTCACAGAACATCTACACATAAAATGCATTTTGCCAATGGAAACTACTGACAAAAAAGCGGTGTAGACGCTCCAGGGGGTCCTTTTGTCAATAGAGCGGATCAAAAGATCCATCCACTTTTATGTGTAGACATGATCTGTAAACAGAAGTTTTGTTGGAACCTGTCTGTTGACAGTAACTTCTGTAGACAGATACTTCTAGTGTAGACATAGCCTTAGACACGTACCAACAATTCTGAAGAATGCAGTAAGTTTATTATCACAAGACTAAGGTCCTAATTCAATAAATTTCTCAAGAACACATTAACTCAGATGTGTGTGAGTTGCCCTTCAATCTACAATGGGATTTCTAACTGAATTAAAGTTAAGCACTTGGTTAGATGTTTTGCTGAATTGAGGTCTACCCGTTATGTACAACACACGCACATATACACACACGTGCGTGCACACAACTTGGCAGATTCTGAGGTTTTAAAATTTGCTTTTATTGGAATAAAGCAAAAGAGAACAAAAATCTTTGAAAATGTTTGACAAAAAATCATACTTGGTCCAAATGGCTGCTTTGCACTGGAAATTAAACTTTTTGCCTCTGAAAAGACTTTTGGGGAGGTGGGATCTTTGGTCAGTTGCAGAGAAAAGTCAGAGACACTCTCACTCTCACTCACATTCATACAGTCTGGGATCTGAGTGAGCAATAGTTAAGTCTCTGATTCAGAGCGACCTGGGATGAAAAATGCTCCTCTGAATCTAGGTTCTCTCTCCAAAACCCTTTTCTCCAAGGACAGGGATCTAAGCACAGGACTACAAAAGCTCGGAAGGATGAAGACTGGATCTTTCTCACTGTGACCAGACCATGGTGGACCCAAAGGCTGTTTCTACACATGCCACTTGTTCCAAAAGTGGCATGCTGATGAACAGCCCAGAAAATGTTAATGAGGCACAGATGTAAATTTCCAGTGCCTCATTAGCATATGGTCACTTGATTTGGACTCCATACTAGCTGTGTAGAAGCGTGGACCCCAGCAAAGATGGGGCTTCTGGAAGGAGGATTTCCTTCCGAGAGATCCCTGGGGGCCACGCTTATACATGGCTGTTACATCCAGGCCTCATTAGCATTTTCCAGGCTGTTCTTTAGCATGCCGCTTTTGGAATGACCAAATATCTTCAAGAAGTCAAAAGCTCTAGTTTTAAACAGAAGTTTGACAACAGATCTTGTGTGTGTGTGTGTGTATGTTTATGTGTGTGTGTGTGTGTGTGTGTGTGTGAACATGTTCAAGAGATTTTTGTTCTGTTTTGTTTTGTTTTGTTTTACTTACACCGAGAAATAGAAAATTAGTTGCAGTATCTCAGAAGGCAATCGTAACTGTTACCCTCCAGCTGGCTCTAATCCTCACTATATCTTCTAATCAACAAAGTGTAAGGATTTCCAGCAAATGATACTTACTATAAGTTTGTTTGCCAAATGAAATTGCTCCCAGCTTGGGTTATGGTTATGGCAGGTTTTTGATTTTAAGGAAATCAGGTTCCTGAGTCCTTCATGGCTCATCCCTGCAGCAAACGCAGTTGGGAATTATCCGGAGGTAAATTGCCATTTTGTGGGGCCCTGGGCCAGATTGAGAGGGGACCCCTACATCTCCTTCTTCCTGCAGTCTCTCCCATCTCTGCTCCCTGACTCCATTCACTGGCAGAAGCATCTGGTTTCTCCAGTTGGCAGAGTCCCAGGCATGGGCTCTATTAGTCCAGTGGTTAATCCACCACTGGACCTACGGCAAGATTGTCACAAACTAAGATGACCCCTGGTTATTAGTTAAATTATAGTTTTATAATATACTTTCCTGGAGTTTTAACATTTAACATAGGGAAGCAAGTGCCTGTCTCATTGGTACTCATTAGGATTCACTCTCTAGGGTGAAAAATCCCCTGCAGATGAGGTAGGATTGTAAAACTCCAGGCTAGTAATTATAAGACCCATAGCAGCTCTGAATTACATAAATAAATAAATGACAGTTGGTTGAACCACCAGATGCAAATGATTTATTCCCTGGATGGTGCTCTTTGCTCTTTCTGAACATTGTCCATTCACAGTGATTTTTACCAATGCAAGCACTGGTACTCAGCACTTACAGTGTGCATGGTAGGATTTCTTAACTGTAAATATCAAACCTTTTAACATTATCCATTGCATAACATTATCCATATTTTATAATGGAGGAAACCGAGACACAGAAGGTGTGTCTACACTAGCCCTGTGTTTGGAAAATAATTTAAAAAAGGGGTCCAATTTTGAAAGAGACCGCGGAGTGTCTACTTGCCCAACAGCCTCTTTCGATTGTTTTTGGGGGAAAGGGCATGAATTTCGAAACTGCTTTTCCCATCCGGGATTGGGAAGAGTGGCCCCTTTGGAAACCAAATTTTGAAATAGGGCATGTGTAGATGCTCCTGGCCTGCAATTTCTAAATAGCAGGTCCACCATGGCAGTGGCTTCAGGGAGCATGGAGATACCCTAGCAAGCCCTGGGGGGGGCTCTATGGTCCCCAGGCCAGCCCCTTAAAGCTGCACAGCCCTGAAAACCCTGTGCAGGAAGCTGAGAGCATGCCCAGGGCCTCAGGAGCACGAGCTCTGTCTGGCAAATGCTGCAGCCCAGACGGATTTACCACACTGCTCACCAGGTGGATGGCAAGCCCCCCACACCCCAGGGACCCCCAGGAAGCCCCCACCTCCCAGCCCAGAGCCTGGGCCAGAAGAGGAGGGGACCCTTCTGGACAGAGGTAGAGGTAAAAGATCTCCTCCTCAGCCTCTGGGCAGAAGAGGAAGTGCTGCTGCACAGCACTGGGTGGCCCCACAATGCAGCAGCCTTTGAGTGGCTGTCACTGGGTCTGCGGCGGCGGGGACACCCCCTGCACATGGCTGATCAGATCTGATCGAAGGACAAGGAGCTGAGGCAGGTCTATCACCAGGCCTGGGATCCCTGCAGGGGATCAGGGAAAGGGGACACCCTGAGGTGCCCGCATTCCTGGGCATTGGAACAGCTCCTCTGCCCGAAGGGTGTCGCCGAGCCGGCAGCGGTGGTCAACACAGGTGGGCCCGACACCAACTGGGAGATGTATCTGCACGACCGTCTGGGACCATTGAGCCAGACCACACAGGCAGAGACAGGGAGTAACTTGGAAGAGTGGGGTGGGGAGCCAGTCATGATCACTGTCAGCTTCAGTACCTCCAGCCAGGCTCCCTTGAGGCCGGTGTCCCTGGATCTGTTCTTCAGAGCCTCAGGTAAGTAACGGGTGGGTCAGGCGGCCCAGGGGGGTAGGGTATCCCACATTCCACCACCCTGTCCCAGACCCAGGTATGGCACCATCCAGCACCCATGCCCATGGACAGTACCCCAGCCCTCCCGACTGGGAAGGGATGAAGGGGCCAAGCCGCAGCCAGCGGTCGCCCCTCAGATGCTGTCTCAGTAGGCACATGGGAGCCACATGGTGGGATCAGCAGGGGAGGCTCCACCTTGGGGGATGGTCGGGGGATGGAGGGGGTGGTATGGGTGGAGCCCCTGGGCCTGGGCGACAGCACTGATGGGTGACCTCTCTCCCTCTTGTGTCTCCACAGCATCATCCTCTGGGGGCTGGACCAGCCCTGTGCCAGCCGCCAACACACCCACACCACCATCCGACGGAGCTGCGGAAGCCTCCTCCCCCTCACCCAGGCTGATGCCTTCCCAGCCCTGGAGGTCCCAACAGCACTGGCGTTATGACCCTCAGGAGGCAGAGGAGGCCCACAATGCAGCCATTCAGGAGCAGACTGCTGTGCTCCAGGAGTGGTTGCAGATGGAGCAGGAAGACAGGGCCTGGAAGAGGGAGGTCTGAGCCGAGGCAGCTGCAGCCTCAGATGGCTGGCCCCCCACCACCCCTCTGCTACCCCCCCCGCCACCCTCGTCCCCCCCACCACCCCAAAACAAACTCCTTCTGCCCCCGAACCTGCTACCGCTGCCCCCACACTCAGCACCCTTATCCCACCCACCCTCACCCCATCCGCCCAGCTTGCCCTGGGCTGTTGGCTGATTTCCAGTGTAAGCCTGGGGGAGGATCTCCCCTCTGACCCTCCCAGCACCCTGTCCCCTCTGTCTCACACAGCCCACCCCGTCCCCTAGCCCCTGGCTGATTCCACCTCCCCGTCCTGCCAGCCCCCTCCCAGCCTCAACAGGACCCCTGTACCTGGGGCGGCAGGGGCCCCCGTACCTGCCGGGGGTCTCGCCCCCTAGGCCCGCCCATGCCTGTAGCCCTAGCCACAGGGGTGTGCCCCCACCACATTGTATATAGTGCTCCCCCGTTCTCCCCAATATTTAGCTCCCAGTTAGGAAGACCCCACACCATAATTTCCAGTGCTGTTTATTTACATGTATAGAGTTGGCTCCCAGTTATTAAACACTTTTTTTTTATTCACCCCAGTGTTCCCCATGTGAGGCTGAGTGTGAGATGGAGTGCCAGGTGGAGGTCAGTGTGGCTGCCACTTGAATGCTTCCCAGAGGGCTTCCTGGACCCTAACCCCACCACAATGGGCTTGGTGGCACGGAGCCATGGGCTGCTGCTCGTAGCTGGGGCCACGGTCTGCAGCCCACCCTGGCATGTAGTGCTCATGCTTGCCCTCCACTATATTGTGCAGAGCACAACAGGCTGCAACCACCCCAGGGACATTGGACAGGCTGACATCCAGCCACGCATTCAGGCATCAGAAACGCCCCTCGAAGCATCCAAAGGCCCACTCTGCAGCATTGTGAGCGTGATTCAGGCAGTTGGCTGGCAGCGGTGTGGCCTGTGTAGGGGCACATCAGCCACAGCTGCAAAGGGTACACCCCATCAGCCACAAAACATGGTGGCATCGTTGTGTCCACCACAGGGAGCTCCCAGGCAGGGATGTAGGTGTCTTCCTCCAGGCACCACCCCAGCCAGGACTTACGTAGTGCCTGGACATCATGGGTTTGCCTGGACCAGTCCACTCAAATGTCATAGAACTGGCCCCGGGCATCAATGAGGACTTGGAGCACCACCGAGTGGTACCCCTTGTGGTTTATGTAGCATCCCATGCTGTGGTCTGGGACACGGATAGCTATGTGGGTGCCATCGAGAGCGCTGAAGCAGTTCAGGAAACCGAGGGCTGCAAATTCCACCATGGCGTCTTCCAAGTCACTGAGGCAGACAGCCCTCCACAGGATGATGCAATTGATGGCCTGGACCACCTGTAGAATGGGGGCACCAACATGTGGGGCCTGCACATCAGGAAGCCCCGCTTCCTCTTCCCCTGCAGGCCCCCCATTCAGGGGCCCCACTGCCCCCCTTCCCGGGGTGGGTGTGGGGCCCTGGTTTGACTTACCTCCAGGACGACAGTTCCAATGGTGGCTTTGCCCACCCCAAACTGGTGCCCCACTGAACGGTGGCTGTCTGGGATGGTGAGCTTCTAGAGGGCGATCCTCACACACTTCTGGACTCGGAGAGCAGGCTGCATGCGGGTGTCCACATGCTGCAGGGCAGATGTGAGCCATTGACACAGCTCCATGAATGTCTGCTTCATCATTCTAAAGTTCTCGTCCCACTGGCCCAGTACCAGCCTCTCCCACCAGTCCCCACTGCTGGGGTGGCTCCAGAGGTGCAATGGGGGACAAGGAATGGGGAGCTGCAGTTGCCCTGTTACCAGGGCCTGCAGGACCCCAGTGGGATGTAGGCGGGCCCCAGGACATCCACCAAACCCAGGATGGCAATCACCACCTGGGTCCCACTGTGGGTGGAGACATCGGCCTTGGGCAGCTGTTGTTGCTTCATTCTCTTCTCCTGTTCTCAGGGCACAGTCCACGCAGTGCTGTGTATTGCTCTGCAGTGCTCTGTGTGTGCAGGGTGAGTGTGTTTGGGAAGGTCCCTTTAAGGTGGCTGCTGCCTGTGGGACCTCTGCGTGGTGTTTCCGAACTGATTATTTCAAAAGAACCTGTGTTCCTGTGTGGACCCTCCCTTTCGAAGCATGTGGGGGAAGGGGTCTGTCGAAATAGTGGATCGGTACAATGATCTGCTCTGTGTGTGTAGCTGCATTATTTCAAAATGCCTTATTTCAATTTTGATTTTCGATGTTGCCCCTCTCGAAGTTTCTTTGTAGCGTAGACACAGCCAGAGAGATAAAACGACTTTGTCAAGAAAATAGCAGTGTTTGCAATTGAACCTATGTGAGATGGAAAGAACCCCTTTATTTACACTGTGTTCTCTGTCATGATTAGCTTTGTACAAGGCTTCCCTTGTGTGGTATTGTATGAAAACTTGTGACATTCTGATCAGCGATATTATGTTAAGTGACTGTAACAACACTATGGGGCAAGTTATGAGCATAATTTGAAATCATAGTTGAAGTATGTTTCTCATATAAGTCTTGGGCTATGTTACCTCAAAGCTGTGGGACCACACAGCCGGCTATTTAGAGCCCTGCAGATCCCATTGGAGTTGCCACTACTGAGGAGAGGAGACCTTGGCTAGGGAGAGGAAGCCTTCCCCTGGCCCATTGCAGTCCTGCCAGAGATGCTGTGCTTCAGGGTGGAGGAAAGCAATTTCCAAAGTTCCATGAAAGTAGGCTTACAAAGGGGGAAGTCTTTTAAAAACTGTTGATCATCCCAGACCTGCAGAACAATGTGGTCCCACCAGTCTGAGCTTGTTTCACAGCACAGTGGCCAGCATCTCCCTGTTCCTCCTCTCGAGTGTCTCCCTTTTATATATGTCCTTGTCCTCCTTGGAGCCTTCATCACTCTCACAGGGTTCTTAAGCTCTTTGCATGCTGCGTGTGAGGTATTCATACTACTTGCACAACTGTTTTAAGCTGCATGGGTTCCATTTTAACCTTGTAATGATGTCTGCATGATTATCAGATAATGGCACTTGCTGTGATTGCTTTCCAAAGGGAGAGGGAGGAGACACATGCCCTATGGGATGCTGTACGTATATAACTAGAATGACCTGTGGTACGCTTGTGTCCCAAAGCCACTGTGTAAGGGGGATGCAAGAACTGTAGGATTGGTACCCTATATATGGATAAGAAAAGCACCTCTCCAAGAATATGTGTATAATCACAGAAGTATTCATATAAAAGTAAGGGTGTAAGTATGTTTGGATCAAATAAGAAGTTGGATTTGGAAAATATGTTTTGTGAGTAAATATTTATACTATCCCTACAGCTCTAATGTACACCCAACCATTTATCTCTGTTATATTACACAGACAGATTGTAGATTTTACATTGTACATGCTAGATATAAATTTCAAAATGATCTGCTGCTAAAATACTCTGAACTGCACTAGCACAATTCAAATTATGTGGAACTCCCTACAGCACTGCCTTTCAGCGGCCCCAGGCTTTAGGAACAACTGTGGATCATCATAAGTCCCCTTCCCCATTCCCACAAAAGAACTTTTTAAAAGGCACTTTCCTTCCCACTCCATTTTGCAAATGTGTATTTAATGTTTGGTACCTTGCTTGTCATGTAGGCCTCCTGTGTATCTACACCTGACAGTAACTCACTTCCCTTGCTGGTACTACCTTTTAGTTGATCTAGCCTAGTGAGTGTTTTCATCCTTTAAGATGGAAAGCACAAATATCATTTAATACATAACACGTGAATGGATATAAAATAAGTTAATTGCGTAGGGAGAAAGTAGATCTAATATTTCTAAGCAGTAAACTGCTGGCCAAATCTGTCTGGCATGCATGGAGAGGAAAGAATATAAAGCCTATTCACACCTCTAATGAATGTGTGCTTATTTATCAGTAGATTTCAGGGAGGGTTCAGTATAGAATATGACTTCTGGTCAGCTAGGCATTATCGTAGCCAGCAAAAGTATTCAATTTACATTGTAAAAACAATTCAGAATCACTGCTGATATTTTCAGCATCAAATCCTTCTTCTATAACTTTGAAGTTTATAAAAAAATCCAGTAAAACTCCTTGGTAAACAGGAATTGGGTCTTACCAATTTGTTAGCCTTTAAGGTGCTATAGTACTGCTTTGTTATTTGTGAAGCTACAGACTAACTCAGCTACTCCTCACAGGGTACTTTCAGGAAGAGTGAGAACAAGAAACACAAAAGCTATGTCTATACTGGGACGTGACGTCGAAATAGCTTATTTTGATGTAGCAAAATCGAAGTAAGTTATTTCGACGCGTAGCATCCACACATCCTCCAAGGCTGGTGTCGTTGACTTTCAATGTCGATGTAGGAAAGCGCTGCATTGAAGTGGGCCCCACAGAGGAGCGTCTACGCACAAAAGTAGCCCCAATCAGAATAAGGGGGCTAGGAAACCTAAGGACAGGGTCAAAGGGCGGACTAGCCCTTCTGGGGCAACAGCAAGCCTCTCCCTTAAAGGGCCTTTCCCAGACACACTCAGCCTGCACAGCACAAGGTCCACAGAGCCAACAACTGGTTGCAGACCCCATGCATGCAGTATGGATCCCCAGCTGCAGCAGCAGCAGCAGCCAGAAGTCATGGGCTAAGGACTACTGCACACGGTGACCATAGATCCCCACAGGGGTTGGACAGAGCCTCTCTCAACCCCTCAGCTGATGGCCGCCATGAAGGACCACTCTATTTCGACGTAGCAGGATGTGGATCATCTACACATGCCCTACTTCAACGTTGAACAACGAAGTAGGGCGCTATTCCCATCTTCGGATAGGAATAGCAATTTCAACGTCTTGCTGCCTAATGTCAATTTCAACGTCGAAATAGTGCACTGTGCATGTAGACACGATGTGTGCTATTTCGACGTTGTGCTGCCTGCTTCGAAGTAGCCGGCTAGTGTAGACACACCCATAGTCAGTAGTACAGAGGGACATGCCCTTCTGGCAGGTAACTCAAGGCAGAGCGGATTTTCCCATTGATCTAACAACAAACATATAATTAGTGGGCCATGCTGGTTGGCAATACAGTAATGTCTCTCATACCTTCACGCCACTGAGGAAATGAGCCAAGAATTCAAGCAGTGAATACAGCACCATTTTATGAACAAATCCCCAAGATTTTTTCATGAAAACGCGTGATTTAACCCATAGCAATTAAGAGTGCATGCACTAGGAGGTTGATTTGGTATCTTGAAAAATAAACCCAGCTCTCTTTCTCCTCTTTTATGCCATATCTTTGCAGAGGGAAGACCCCACCAACAAATTTTACCAGCTTTAGTGAATTAATTGCTATCTCAGGATAACTAGTTGGCAGTTCAAATACAATAGAACCTAGAGCCCAAGAAGGCTGAGTCCTCTCAGTGATAGGTGTGGTGTAAATATATAGAAAGTTAAAGACCCTGTTTGAAAGATCCTGTAATAAAAAGTACTATATTTGCGGTAGACGAAAGAAGCAAATAGTGTGGCCGTGTCAAGGTAACAAAACTAACAGCACGTTTTCAATTCTATGCTAATCAAACATAGCAATCCTGACATATCTTCTGCCTTGTTATGATAAAGTGAGATTAAATGTTACAGAATCTTACAGTCAAATAAACATGATTATAATATCATAAGACTGCAAGGGACCATGAGAGGTGATCTACTCTAGGCCCCTGCACTTGTGGGAGGACTAAATATTGCATAATCTAGGCTGTCCCTGACAGGTGTTTGTCTAACCTGCTCTTAAAAATCATCAGTGATGGGATTCTACATCCTCCTTACACAGTTTATTCCAGTGTTTCATTATTATGACAGGTAGGAAGTTTTTGTATTTATTCTGCACCACCTCAAATATGGAGCTTGGGCAGGAGGAGGATACAAAGTGGAGGACACAATGGGCAGAGTAACAAACCTGAAGATTATCCTGGCAATGTATTTTGAATGGATGTAAGTGTGGGTGGGTGGCCAATAGGGTTGCCATCAAGAACACAAAGGAGGAGATTTCACTAGCCAGACATGAAATGATGAAGACCTGAACAATCTAGAGAGACAATACCTCTATTATATATGTATATATGGCAAGGTTTAGTCACAAGCTCACAGCCGGCATAAGTGCACTTAGAGCTGTGATGGGCCTGAATGACTGGGATGATGGTCAAGGTGACTCTCTTGTGTTTCTCTCTGGATACAGAAGGCTCTATTATCCAGGACAGTCACTTTAGTATCTTTCACAACACTTTAAAATTATGGAGATTTTATTTCATGATATTGTTAAAATGATCATCTAGTACTAATGTTATAACTTCTATTCCAGTCTGTGTCTAACTAGAGGCAGGCAACCAATGGAAACATTTATTTGTCAGCTATTTTATTGGAAAAAAAAAGGAAATGTTTACTCTTGTTGAACTGAAGGTGACATATTCAACCTGTTTTATTACTGACAGCATTTGAGTACATTAAGCACTTTTGTTTAAAACACAAACAAAACAACAAAAAATGCCCATTTTTATTAAAGACCAAGTTACTAAAATGTGGACCTAGCATACTGAATCTCAAAGTAATCCTGAACGAGTAACGAACAAAGAACTTGAATAAAGATTCTAATTGTTCACCGAGGATCCCTCCTCTGGGTATGCTGGAAAGGGTGACCACATTTCTGAGTATTTCTGCCCTTTTGGGAGTATCTCTTGATCATACTCCATGTTTTAAGTTTTCAAATATAATTATTAATGGCACTGGCATTGGGACCCCAGAAAGCACATTGGAAAAGAGTATTGTTGTGAGAATGTTAGTGTCTTCAATACTATAATAAATTAAGGGCACTTATGTTATTAGCATTATTCACACATTAAGGCTATGTCTACACTAGCCAGAAACTTCGAAATGGCCATGCAAATTGCATGGCCATTTCGAAGTTTACTAATGAAGCGCTGAAATACATATTCAGTGCCTCATTAGCATGTGGGCGGCCGCGGCACTTCGAAATTGATGGGGCTCCTTTTTGAAAGGACCCCGGCTACTTCGAAGTCTCGTTATTCCTATGAGCAGATGGGAATAAGTGGACTCAAAGTAGGCATGGCCATTTCGAAGTTTTTGGCTAGTGTAGACACGGCCTTAAAATAAAGTACATCTGACACTGAAGTGGAACATGTTGAAACAATTTCAGGAATATAATCATTCTAAAAATTGTCCATTTGCCATATTTGAAGCATTTGACCCTTATTTGAATTTTCTAATCCACAATTATAAGGCAACAAATGAATGTTAAAGGAGACACCAAAGGCTTCATTCCAAGTACACCAGGACCAATGACAGTCTTTCCAATAACTTCAATGGGCTTTGAATCAGGGTCCATTTGAAACTGACACTGCTATCTAGAGAATTGCTGGCCTGATTTTGTTACTGAAGAGTCCCATGGAGTTTGGAGGAACACTATTTTCACTAGGAAGTTGACTTATCCTGCTGCCTGGTTCCAGGCTAAGAGTGAGATGCCTGACCTTGGATCCAGCATGAGGTCCTTAGGAGATCCAAGCCCCACACAATCACCTGAAGTCTTAGGCTGGGTCTACACGTGCCCCTTCCTTTTGAAAGGGGCATATTAATGAGCGGGTTTGAAAGAAGCTAATGAGGCACTGCAATAAATATGCAGCGCCTCATTAGCATAATGGCGGCCACAGCATTGCGAAAGTGAGGCTTTTCAAATTGCACGCTGCCTATGGAGATAGGACCTTCCAAAAGGACCCCCCCCAGTTTTCAAAAGCCCTTCTTCCTATCTGGGGGGGGTCCTTTCGGAAGATCACATCTCCACGGGCGACACGCAATTCAAAAAGCCGCACTTTCAAATCACCTTGGCCGCCATTATGCTAATGAGGCGCTGCATATTTATTGCAGTGCCTCATTAGCTTCTTTCAAACCCGCTCATTAATATGCCCCTTTCAAAAGGAAGGGACACATGTAGACACAGGGCTACTGTGTAAGTAAAATGAAGTAGTCATCACTGCTTTTGAGTATTATTGGAAAACTACACTTATTGAGCAGATTTCCAAGAAAACATTTTTCATGCAAATAGTGCGTATTGTATTTCTTGAAAATGAAGGAAAGCAAATGACGAAGATGCTACATTAAGAGAACTCATGATAACATGAAGTGCTGCTACGATAACCAGTTTTTGTTTTCAAAGCAACTTGCTTTTCTTTTTTTTTTTTCCTTAAGGACTCTGCAGTTATTCAGTAATATTCATTCAAAAATCCAATCAGCAAACAGATTTTGTACAAAACAAAGTTTTACTATATTATCTGATATAATATATCAAGATTCCACACAGTCCCAGTGCTTACAATGTCTTTTGCTGACTTTCAAGTTACTTTTGCTGAGCATGCACTTTGAGAATATTGTGCCTTCCAAAGCTGGTCCCTGAACACAGATGGTTTGCTGTGCAAATGGTCTGATTGAAATCTGTGACAGTCTCTAGTAAGCTCCTGAATGGCTGCTTGGTTTACTGCTTGCTGAAAGCATTTTTTTTTCAATATATGTTCAATATTTACAAAGCACACACCTTAAAAATGAAACATACTTTCACATAGTCTAGTTTAAGTGCATAATATAGACTTGTGTCTGGCATTCTCCAAAATCTCTAAGCTACCCAATTTTAAATATTAACAGAGAGGTAACCGTGTTAGTTTGTACTCCAACAAAACAAAGCAGCAGGAATGTAGCACTTTAAAGACTAACAAAATGATTTATTTGGTGATGAGCTTTCGTGGGACAGACCCACTTCTTCAGATGGGTTTGTCCCACGAAATCTCATCACCGAATAAATCATTTTGTTAGTCTTTAAAGTGCTACATTTCTGCTGCTTTGTTTTGTTGGAGTACAGATGAACATGGCTACCTGTCTGTTGCCCACAATCTGTATCAGTATTGGAAGCTAATTGAGTAAGATAATTTCCTATCAACTTCTGAAAGAGCCCAGGCTTCAAGATGTTCCACTTCAGACGCACTTTCTTTTAACGTGTGAATAATGCTAATAACATAAGTGGTGCTCTGTTCAGGTTTAAATATGACATCTTTAAAAATCTATGAATGGATATAAGTTTTGAAGGAAAAACTTTGATTTTAATCTATCGAAATTGAATCTTTCAGTGACTTTACCGGCTAATAAAATTCAGAACATTATGCTTTGCTAATTTCTTGACTATTCTGTGTAAGGGTCTGGTAAGAAGTGTTCTGTCTGTTTCTATTATTTGTCATATGAAATATCTTGTTATGCTTAGTTAGATGAGTATTACCTTAGCAGTTGTATTCACTTCAGTGTTTTTGGCTCTTTTTCTTAATAAAGTGTGAAACCACCTTCCTTTGCTCTTTTCTCACTCTAAATAAGAAAGATAAGGTTCCAGTTACTAATCATTATTATTATGCAATAAATCCTGTTACTTTACAGCTTGTTTGTTAAAATTTATAATCATATTATGAGCCAACACAGATACCTTTTACAAATTTATGCATGTTAATGTATGTGGGTATTGTAACAGTGCTTAGTAAATGCATTATTAGTATAAGAAACTTACCATGTTAAACTGTAACTATCTACTATCTACAGTCATGCTCATTCAACAGAAGTTTACGAAAGAATATTGTAACCTTAATAAAAAATGCTATCCTGGGAGGAAACAAAATAAAACAGAACTATTGTAAATAAAATTAGACTAGCCATGGGAAGAAGTGGTAAGCGGAGTGATGCAACACCCCTCCGTTTGGGGAATCCCAGCTCTACGCCCCTCTTTCCTGGGATCCTGGTCTCCAGTCCCATGCCCCTGCCACCTGGGGTCCCTGCCACTAGGCCCACGGCTGGCCAGGGGCTCTGCTACCTGCTCTGGAACCCACTCAGTCTCCAGCCTCACATCCTGCTAGATCCTGAAGTCATGACTTGCTGGCAGCCTTGCACATAAGGACTCTGCCGTCAAGCCCCACATTCAGGGCCTCAAGCCCTGGCCATCTGCCAGGCATGCAAGGGCCCTACTGCTACCACAGCTCTAAGAGATGGTGGGGGATATGGACAGGAGTAAGGAGTGTATGTGCAAAACCCCCAGGACCCCCTCTCCAAAATCTGTTTCAGTGCCACTGACGAGAAATACTACTGCGATTCAAGAAGTTGTTGCATGAAATATGCTTTGTTACACTAGGAATGGTCACTTTATCATTTACTAGGTTTTTGTACTGTCCCTGTTCAATCTTTTTACTTCAAAACTGTTTGAATCCCACCCTTTACTTCCCAGGGCAAGAACAGAAACTGGAAAACGAGTTATCTAAACAAAGGAAAGTTTTCTGGAAATAGTATTAATATTCTTCAAAAAAGGCTTCCTGTGGAGCACAAAAACACTTCAGGGAAGAAACCCATGACCCCAAGAAAGAAAACTTTTTTGTCAGCATATGGTAAGATTGATCATGCTGTGCTCTGCTTTCTTTCTTTCTTTCTTTTTTTTTTTGTTTCACATGAGCACAGCAAGCTACTGTGGACTTTTTTTTTTCTACGAAACAATTATTTTTCTTGCCTCAGTGTTACCTACAGCTCCACTTTTCTTCTGATTTGGAGCCTTTTACATTTTTGCTCTCATTTCATATGAAAAAGGCTAAGATAAAAAAACGCCAAATGTGTAGCTCTGCTAAATAGAGAAAAGAGGATATGTTCACCTGATTACTCCTCAGAAGCTTAGAAGTTTTCAGGAGCTCTTGCCCTACAGCTATCTCTGAGTCTGTACTGCAGTCAAAGAACTAGCATAATTGTGCTTCAGAGTGACATGGAAACCATGCTGGACAGTGAATGTTCAAATCAAAGCATCTTACACAGAACTTTTTATTGAGACATTACTGTACCTTCAGAGAGTAGATCTGGCTGCAGAATTTGTATTTGGGGATGCAGAACATGCATGGAAACAAATATTGAAGAGATGTAAGTCACCTAAATCCAGGGGATCTGGCACCTACAGAACTTTCCTTGTATAGGAAGCTTTCCTTGTTCTTCAGAGCTTCCAGAGGGGCTACCATTGCCACCCCTACTCTTGTGGCTGAGAGAAGGGATATGGCATGTAGCCAAGGAAAAGAGCATATGAATCTGCGTGTCCTCACCCTCTGCCAACCTTACCTGCCAAATCACCACTTGAAATTAGTCATCTTATCTTACCCTTATGTACATTCTCCTCTTTTTGGACTTTTCTTTAAATTCTTACACAGTGGAAGTACTCACATGAATTAAAGCTTAAAGTCTGTGCCCCTTTAAAACAAGGTAGTTTGTTTTACTGGTGCATTAAGCAGTCATACATTCTGATCTAGCTCCTGGGAACTCAATGGCCATGCTTGTGGTGAGTATCTCTTGTTAAGAAACAGAAAGAAAGCAAGCTAACATCCTATGCCCCATGGTTTTCTGGGTACCATAAAAAGAAGTTAAACAAAAAAGCAAAATTAACAAATACCAAGAAACCAGATACTTTTAGCTAGGCCCAAGAAGGTCCTTAACAGAACACCACTTGTTATCACCTATACCTCCCAACTCAAGTCCCTCCAGCACATTATCATCAACCTAAAACCCACACAGGAACACGATGTTACACTCTCAGAGGCTCTGGGTCAGATGTCTGTGCTCTCCTACAGACAACCATCTAACCTCAGGAAAATTCTCGCTAGCAACCACAGGCGATACCACAGCAATACTAATCCAAGAACGTTTCACTGCAACAAACCCCATTGCCAACTCTGTCCACATATTTACTCTGGAGACACCACCACCTGAGCTAAGCACATCTGTTACATGATCAAGGGCCCATATTTCTGTACCTCCACTAATGTAATATATGCCTTTGTGTGCCAGCAATGTCCCTCTGCTATGTATACTGGACAGACTGGGCAATCACTTCACCAAAGACTGAACGGACACAAATCAGAAGCAATGTAAATACATAAAAACCTGTCAGTGAGCATTTCAATGGATCACAAGTTCCACACTTTGTGGGTTGGTCTTAACAGAAATAGTAAATACCTTATGCATTTGAAAGACAGCTTCCCCATCTTCGATATTTGCAGTGATCTCAGGCAAGTCACTTAACTTGATAGATACTTGCAGTATGTAATTTTCTTCCCTCTCTTCCCCTACTTATCCCTCCTCCTTCTTCCCTATGTAGCTGGTTTGTCCGTTTTCTTTTTTTTTCCATCTCTCTGTTATATTTTCATCATGCCAGTTTACTTTCATCAGAATTTCTAGATCTGAAGAAGTGGGTCTGTCCCACAACAGCTCATCACCTATTACATTATTTTGTGAGCCTTTACAGTGATACATGACTGCTTTTTGTTTAGCAAAATTAACTGGCATTTGTCCTTTTATGAATCTTTTCAAAGCATTTTAAGATTCAGATTTCTAAAGTGTTTTGTGACAAAGATGAGAGTCCAAAATAAAGAGATGAAAGGAAGCAGTTAAGAATATTAGGAGTCTTGTGATAATAGCAGGAGTTCCTTCATGTTAATGTTAACTGCAGATGTTCAGGGCTTGAAGATTTGGTGATATTTGTTGGAGATTGCTCTTAATGTGAGTATACATAAGTGGGGTCAACAGACTTCCACTGTGTCCTAGCCCCGTGTTGCACTCAGGAGTTCTGAAAATATTTCATCAAAGCAGGCCATAAAAGATGTAGTGCAAATTTATGTACAATTAATTAAGAAGCTGTTATTTTAAATTACAAGAAACCTACTTTTTCACTCAGAAGGCTGACTAAAAGTTTATAATAAAACAATTTAAAGAACATGAGTTTAACTGTCAAAAGAGTATAGAGGTCTACTGCTGTCAGGGACCTGCATGTGTTGGTTCAGTGTGGCCTCCGATCAGACAAGGTTGTACATGGAAAATTGAAAAGTAATTTTTAAAGGTCTCCAAGTTCATAGAGTCTGAATTTCGTTAATAACAAAGAAAACTGTAGAAGTGCGGTGGGGAGCAATGATAACAAGATGGTGGGTAATGAAACAAAACAAAAACAATATTAGCTGAAACCTGTCCTGGGCTAAGAGAGGAGCTTGATTCTAGACATACCGATATAATCCTGCTCCAATTAAACTAGTGGAAAACTTTCTCCTTACGTGTTGTTTCTGGGACTGTTTCTCTGCAGTTAATTGTGGAACTTGGCATTCATAAACTTTTTATAGACTCAGAGAGATAGGCACGAAGTCCTGTAGCAACTTAAAGACAAACATATTTATTTATTAGGTAATGAGCTTTGGTGACTTCAACCAATTTCTGCAGATTTAAACATTTAATTTATGCTGTATTGGGCCATACAACAAACATGTTTTGTAAGCCAGCTGCTGACAACAGGGCACAGATTAAAGTGATTTCTGGCCCCTTGTTTGAATCTGGAAATCTTAATTATATCAAAAGCTGCTTTGCATGTGAATATACTGGAGTACTGGAAAGAACGTTACAGCCCCAAGTGGTCTATTTACCCTCCAAAGAAAAATACTTCTGACTTAGCCCACAACTTACATATTTTTTTCATTCTTATATCTGGAACAATAAAACAACAAGAGACACTGCATGAAAATATGCATCCCCCATTATTTTCTTTTTAGGTTTTGCAAGAAAAAGGAAGCCTGTAAGGTAAAGATGAAGCACATGCAGCTTGCGAGGATACGGTCATCTGATTTTGCTGCCCTGACAAACAATGCATCACAGTTCCAAAATTAAGCTCAGACGTTGGTACCTCACTGTAAATAAGTTCCTAGGCATCATGCAGGAGTGATGGACTATGTTTCTGTTGCACTGTATTGTTGCTTTTGGCCATTGCAGTAGTTATTATGGAGCAGTATTAATAAAGCCAAGGGACAGGTAGAGCTTGGAAATCTACACCGTAATATTTCACATTAAAGAACTTTAGGAAGCTACTTTCCAGACCAATTTAATGGCAAAGCATATTTCTTAGAAATGTATTTTGCCTGTCAAAAAAAAAACATGATAAAGACCAAAAAATAAATTTATTGTATGGCGTCTGTGCATTTGAGATAGCTTGTGGTCAAATGCTTATTAAGCAATCCTAGCATAAACTGCACCAGTTTAGAACATAATGAAACTATTTTCCCATTTGCTGGACATACATAAGTAAATAGATCAGATTATACAAAATGACTTAAAAACAAATCAGTGAAACTATAGCGTATTAAAAAGAAGTTTGAGGTCATTCTGACACACAACACATTTCCAGTCATATTGTTTTGAAAAAGAGAAGCCAGCAACAAAAATTCAGGTCTATCTCCCAACAAACTTTGAGAAAATGTCTACAGAGCTGAATTAATTTTGTAGGTTGTGCCAATGTCCGATTATAACAGAAAATGCTTTTTAATACTAAAGAAGGTTATTAATAGCACTTTAATATAAATTGGAACTGGCTGAATTTTTTATTTTAAATTTCATTTTTTCAATATGTTTGCAAGCAAAAACTCTGCATTTAGCTCACATAATCTATGTGGTCATAGTTCTTGTTATAGCTGAAAATCTCATGGATGTTCACGAATTCCAAAATTGTAATGAATTGCATCATTTGTTGGTTACATTTTACCAATAGTTATTCATTGCTATCTCCTTTAAAATACTTCATTCATCCAATTAGTGAGCAGAAATGTATGACCATATGAATTAAGTTACTAGATATACTACATACATAACAAAGACTTCATGCAAAACATTTGCAAACGATCTAGTGCTTGAAAATTATTTGTCCCAACTACTCATATTTGGGAAACAGTTGTGATTAAATGATGATAATAGAGCATCAGAAGAGTGGGCATTTAGGAAAATTTATTTGGAGAAAACTAAGTTCAATTCACAAATAATTCACTAACTAAAAATAAAATCAAATTAATAACATATTTGTAAATCAATAATCCAAATGACTTCATTGATATCTCATTTTATTTTTACAATCTTCCAACCAAAAAACCCAAGTACATGGAAAACAGCTCCAAATTTATCCTCATAACACCCAGACAGGTAATTATGTCACTGTTGTCTCCAATGTAAGGGTGAAGAAACTGAGGGTCAGATTTTAACTGTTGTTACTGAAGGTCAAACAGGAAAATTCTGGCACAGGCAGGAGAAAAAAAAATCTAATAATTCCTAGTCTTGTGCTGAACTCACACAGTCATTTACATTAGGATAACAAAACTTGGGCATTAATTAACTGCATAATTTAGGAGGTCCAGGAGCCAAATAGTGCTATCATCATTTTTAGGACCCAATTATATAAAAATATGTGCATGTGCATAACTTAATTTATCAGAGTAGGCCTTTTAATTTCACTCGGATTAGTTACATGTGCACAATTATGTATGTGCCTAAGTGTTTGAAGGATGATCTTTGTAATATAGTTGTTTAACTAACAAGAATCTGAAATCAATATTTCCTAACAAACACATTTATCGATGTTAGTTTCATTGAGAGAAAAAAAAATAAAATATTTAATGTCCTAAGGCACAACAGGCTATGACCATCACAATTGTAATTGTGAGAGACAAAATAATATTTATTCATGAGTAAATCATGTTTTCATTTTTAAATTATAAAATATATCCTGAAGATGTTTACTAAGGGAGGATATGATAGAGGTATATAAAATTATGAGTGGTGTGGAGAAAGTGATAAAGGAAACATTATTTACCTGTTCCCATAACATCAAAACTAGAGGACACCAAGGCCACATCTACACGTGCATGCTACTTCGAAGTAGCGGCGCCAACTTCGAAATAGCGCCCGTCACGGCTACACGTGTTGGGCGCTATTTCGAAGTTGAAATCAACGTTAGGCGGCGAGACGTCAAAGTCGCTAACCCCATGAGGGGATGGGAATAGCGCCCTACTTAGAAGTTGAACGTCGAAGTAGGGCACGTGTAGCCGATCCGCGTCCCACAACATCGAAATAGCGGGGTCCGCCATGGCGGCCATCAGCTGAGGGGTTGAGTGACGCTCTCTCTCCAGCCCCTGCGGGGCTCTATGGTCACCGTGGGCAGCAGCCCTTAGCCCAGGGCTTCTGGCTGCTGCTGTGGCAGCTGGGGATCCATGCTGCATGCACAGGGTCTTCAACCAGTTGTCGGCTCTGTGGATCTTGTGTTGTTTAGTGCAACTGTGTCTGGGAGGGGCCCTTTAAGGGAGCGGCTTGCTGTTGAGTCCGCCCTGTGACCCTGTCTGCAGCTGTTCCTGGCACCCTTATTTCGATGTGTGCTACTTTGGTGTGTAGACGTTCCCTCGCAGCACCTATTTCGATGTGGTGCTGCCCAGCGTCGAAGTTGAACGTTGATGTTGCCAGCCCTGGAGGATGTGTAGATGTTATTCATTGAAATAGCTTATTTCGATGTTGCTATTTTGATGTAGTGTGCATGTGTAGACATAGCCCAAGGCTGTGGCCATACTTGGCCAAACCTTTGAAATGGCCATGCTAATTGCCAAATTGAAGAATACCAACGAAGAGCTGAAATGAATATTCAGTCCGTCATTAGCATGCTGCCACCCACAGCGCTTAGAAAGTGCTGCTTTCGAACACGCACAGCTCGGCTACACAGGGGTCCTTTTCTAAAGGAACCCACATATTTCAAAATCCCCTTATTCTTGTCAGCTGACAGGAATAAGGGGATTTCAAAATGTGCAGGCTCCTTTCAAAAATGACTTCTGTATAGCCAAGCCATGCATATAAAGCGGCACTTTTGAGATGCCACAGCCGGCAACATGCTAATGAGGTGCTGAATAGTCATTTCAACACCTCATTAGTATTCTTCGATTTGGCCATTAGCATGGCCATTTCAAAGTTTTGGGCAAGTGTAGCCACAGCTCAAATGAAATTAATGTGCAGCAGGTTTAAAACAAATAAAAAGAAATTCTTCTACACAGAGCACAGTCAGCCCATGGAACTCCTTGCCAGAGGTAGTTGTGAAGGCTAGGATTATAACAGGGTTTAAAAAAGAACAAGATACAGTCATGGGGGTTAGCTCCATTAATGGATAGTACCCAGGATGGGTAAGGAATGGTGTGCCTAGACTCTGTCAGAGGTTGGCATTGGGTGGCAGAAGAGGTTGCTGGATCATTACATTCTGTCCACTCCCATTCTGTCCACCTGGCATTGGCCACTGTTGACAGACAGGACCCTGGGCTGGATGGACCTTTGCTCTGACTGAGTATGGCTATTCTTATGTTCTTATTATCATTCTGAAGGTATTACCACAGTATATGATATTTTGAAACACATTCATCATTAGTTGAGTAATTTAGTCACATATGTTGCAATTTAAGGAATTTACTTTTTACAAGTATATTAGATTTCTATTTTATGTTCGTCATAAATAACTTTTTTTGTATTTTTGTTTGGATTACATAATAGTATATAAAACTACAACTACAGCAATTAATTAACATTTATTCATTTCTTAGATGTATAAATTAAAGTGAGAGGTGATGGTTTCCTGTTAACTTGAAATTTACCTTTAAGTGTGACTTGGATGCTTTGAGATATTAGTTTTTACCTGGGGGATTGGCGATTTCTAGTGAGAATTCAAGGAATACAGGGAAGAAGAAATATAGCTGTTGCAGGAAGACGGAAACTTCAATCAAATAGAAATCTTTTAGTAGGGTGAGCAATCTGGAAAATGAAAACTATTGTGTAAAGATTTCAATACATTTCTTCTTTTTGACTCTAACTGCAGAGAGCAATTTTTTCAGCAAGAGTAATTCTTGGGGAAGACTTGGAAGCACTTTTTCAGCACTTGATAAAATTGCTTGGGTGAAGAAAAAAAAACATGAGTGAAATTGTGTGTGAGAGCAGTTCTTTCGAAAGCATGATTGGACAAGATCTGAATAAAGCTGTTCAGAACTTTGGTGCCGACAAAAGGATTTTGGATATCAAAGTACTGGTTGGCCCACTATATCAATGAAAATACAACTTTGTTCCTCTATTAATAAACTTATTGCTGTTTTAGCTTTTTAATAGTTCTGTGAAGAGCTGAAGCTCCATCCGAGGAATATAATACAGGTATATTATGACTTTTAAAGTACTGAACTCTTCTGTAACTACAAGATAGCACTCAAATGGTGTTGTAATACATAGTAAGAATTTAGAAGGGATTAGGAGACTTGTTCTTGCTCATTTTCTTTACAGCATTACAGTTCAGTAATTGTTGTGCAATATGTGGCCCAAGTGTGGAATGCTCTCTGAAAGAGTTAAGAATCTGGGCAGTAGCAGAAAGTTACCCTATCCTGAAGCTATGTTCACACTAGACAGAATTCTAACTGAAAAGTTTAATGAACATATTATAAAATAAAATGAGGCAGAGCCTGTGAGACAATAAGCAGCCACTGAGCACTTACATTTGCAATGATTCACATGGGAGTTCTGCTAAACTCCTAGCTCTCAGGCCACAAAAAAGTGATCAGTAGAAGCACTGGGCAAATTACAATTTATTGGCTGAGAGGTAAAGCTCAGAAAGCAAATCAAAAGAAGAAACTGGGAGATAGACTACTTCTGAGAGTAGTGGCTGACCTGTGGAAGTAATGGGTCTAAGCCTATTCATAAAAATTTAGATGTCAAAGTTGGGTTGTGTGTTTCAAATTATGCACTCTTTATTTATTGTATATGTTTAATGGTATGACAGTTTATCATCGTGCTTCATTAGACAGTTTGTTTCATTTGGCCTGTAAAAATTATAAACTTGGAATGCCTGAAAGATAGAATTCCCAAAAGGAAAAAAGAGATACTATGTTCCTTTCACAACTGGTTCATTAAAAACATGAACTGAATGGCTGTGGCCAAACTAGCCCCTCCTTGCAGAGGGGCTATGGTGATGTGGACCTTTGCAATATGCTAATGAAGTGCCACCTTGAATATGCATAATGGCCTCCGTGCGTGCTTCGAAACTGCCAGTTTCGAAATGCAGCCGCCTGTGCAGCCAGGGGCCTTTTTAAACAGCCCCCTGATTTAAAAAGTCCCTTCTTCCCATTCAGTTTTGGAAAGAAGAGGGTTTCAAAATCAAGGGGTCATTTTGAAAGGCCCCTGGTTACAGGGGTGGCATGCGTTTCACAACCAGCCGTTTCAAAGCAAACACGGTCTCCATTACGCTAATGAGGTGTTTCATATTCATGTCAGCACCTCATTAGAGTATTGCAAAGTGCCACAATACCATAGCCCCTCCGAAAAGAGGGGCAAGTGTGGCCACAGACTATGATTTCTAACATATTTATGATTAACATAGGAAGAGATGATGAGATTTTCTTTTCTCCATTCCACTAACCAACTATTCTACTGCATGCATCTAAATGGCAAAGCAAAATATGCTTCCAATTTGATTAATCTAAATCTTGTACATATGTTCTCCTTTCTGCTACATGGTGTAAAAGAGAGAATACCACAACCTATCAATTAAAGTATGACCAGGGAGGGAAGGGACAGTTGTTTCTAGGTAAAATCCATGAAGGCCAAGATTCTCAAAATGAGATGCCTGCCGTTAGTGTCCTGACTCGATATTCAAGAATTTAAATAAGTGACCTGATTTTCAGGTTCTGAGCAACTACCATTTCCCACTGACATCTGCTGGAATAGTTGAGGACTCAGCACTTTTGAAAATCAGGAAACTTTTTCAGATCCCTAAGTAGGTGTGATGGTCCCCCATGCTTTATAAAAAATGGCTTGTGACTATAAATATGTAAAAGTTGGAGATGCTTTGGACAAAATATCTCATGTAACCTACCAATTTTAATCTTATGATCTGCTGGATCCATATATTTAATTTTGGCACATGTATCATCCTTCTGTGTGAAGTTAGAAATATAAAATATGAGTGTATTTGTACTTTTAAATGTGCTAATGACAGCCATCACTCCTGCCCCAAACCCTAGTAACTGGATGATCAACTTAATGACTGATAAACAGCCTTGCCTGTCTGGTAAGTTTAGAAGGGGGTTGGTACTAAATGATCTGTGACCATGGCACCATTGGATCCAATGATTTTCCCTGGGAAGGGTGTGGGGAGCTTGTGAAACAAAGCTTTCCCACCCTATAAGGAAGTTTGTTAAAGCAATCTGAATCTATTAGGCCTTCATCTTCAGCCTGCCTTGGAATCTGCTTGACTTATGCTAGGAGGAAACAGGGAGCCATGAAAGGCTGTTGATGTCAACTAGAGAAAAAGAACAGCTGTAGCTTGAAGATTTTACAATGAGAAAGGATCTATTAGATAAGAATCTGTATGAAATAAATCTCTAAGGGGAATTTGAACGAACTATTGTGACAAAGTCCCCTGTCCATCCCCTGCACTTCTGGGCAGTTTCCTGTCGTGCCTCAGAGACTCACGGTGGCCCCTTAACTGCCCGGGTCTTTCCACGGGCAGGGGTCTCTGCTTAGCGAGCCTTTTTAATCACGGGTAATTCTTGAGTGGGGGTAAAACAGATCCCCTTGCAGACATTTGCCTGCTCCAGCTAGGTAGCCCTCAGGGGAAGAGTGGGGGTAGTGCAGACCCACCCACTACCCTGGACTCTGGCCAAGGGCCCCTAAGAGGACAAAAGGCAGCTAGCAGGGCTCTTGCCTCTGCCCCGGTGTAGCAACCTCATCCTGGGCCACTTCACCAACCATTTCCCTGGGTTTCTTTTTTGATCTGCTCTGCTCCAGCCTCCTCCCCTGTACACCTTCCAACTCCTCCCCTCTGCTACCTGGGAGGAGGCTTTTTATAGGGAGTACAGGGGCCTCGTCTGGCCATGGGTGCTGATTAGCTTCAGCTGTGGCTGACTCCTAACAAGGCCCCAGCTGCCTGTCCTAATTGGTTTTACTCAGGGTACAGGGAAGCACTAATCCTCCATTCAGAATATCTACCTTCTAGCAAGTCCTTACAGCCTACAGGCTGTGATATGCCATACTATGTACTTTCATTTCCATTTGGTAACTACTTTAATCAGTCTGTTTTCACTCATAGCTACTTATAACCATTTAAATCCTATTATTTTGCTTGATAAAAATCTTTTGTTTATAATCAAGCCCAGTATAGGTAATTATTGCCCTGGGGAGGACTGCCACTGTGCACATCTCCCTTTCACTAATAAAAGGGGCTTACCTGATGGGTCCTCTTTATGAAAAAAAATTGCATGGAGAAAGGTGGAGTTTTTTTGGGGGGTTTGATCTTTTTGGGGCGCGGGGGATTGGTTTCCTGGGTGCTATTCTAGAACTGCATCCTCCCAGGGCTATAGTGGGCCAGTGTCTGCATGGGGGTGGTAACCCATAATCTATGCATTGGCTTAGGAAGACAAGAGGATATGGCCCAGCAGGACAGGTGGTGAAGAGCCCAAGAGTGCAACGCTAGCGTCAGTGGCATGATCAGCACATTGGGGAACATTCCCAATGGGACTTCTGTAACAGCACCTCATCATAGTAGGGACTTAGGAGCTTAATTTTATGTATTCCATTTTGAAAACCTTGGCTCCACTTGGAACAATCCATGCCATCACTCTCACTACAGGACTTTCAAATTTCCTGATATGCAGACTCCATGCATGTGAAGTGGAACATAATGAAAAGGAGAAAGGAAAAAAAAAGTCATTTGGAGCAGATAGTCACCATCTTACATGGCCCATTTTCCACAAGACTGCTAGAGATTACTTAATGATGTTCCCTCACATACTACAACACCCTTGGACGGAACCAGAGAACCTAATGGAATTACAGGAATCAGTGCCAGCATAGCTAATGGCCCTGCTCTGGTCTTTTCTTCGAAGTCAGGACCACTGCACAGGGAAAGTCTCTTTGGGGAGCTGGCTGGAGATTCATAGGTCCTGGGACATTTCGACTAACCCCAATCTCTGTTTATTTGCTGTGAAACACCTGTATCATTTGCACTGGTTTCACGGCATGAGAGAAAGATGAGGCATTTATGTAACGCCCTTCTTTCTCATAAAGCTAATCAAGGGATGTGGAAGGGGAAAATAAGGACTTTCATTGGGGTTAATCCTAACATACAACCAAATTTCTACATCCTACTCAATCTTCCTCAAAACAGACATTTATCCTACACAGCGAAGGGAGATCTTCCCATTCTGACAAAGCAGTGTGCATATGGAGCACTCAAAGGTCACTGCTATAGCCTGATACCTGAACAAAGCTGCCTAATAAAACCTGCATAGAGGATGAAATTGATGATGTGTGTCAAGTCATTCTGGTAATAAATCCCAATAATTGCAAATTGCCATTTTTTTTCACCTACTAACTTGAAGCATCCATTTTAAAAACAAGACTTTGACTTTTCAATTTTTCGCCCCTAAACAACCTTGAAATAGCTTTAATGATATGTATTGAATTTCTATTTTCCCACCATGTTTAAAACACAATTACAAATTCTTCAGGAAATTATTTCATTACATAAAAGCAAATTATGGGTAAGTTTGGAATCTCAGTTTGGATAAGCAATAAAAGTTTGGATAAGCAATAAAAGATAAGGTATTTATTTGAAGTTATTGAAGACTTTTTATTTAAGTAATTGGCTGGAAATGTCTCTTATGAGATTTTTGGTGTTGGATATATGACAGCTTGGGAATCCTTTATAAAACAGATTTTCACACAGTATTTTGATATTTTCATTTTTTGTTCTGGAAGTCCAAGACTCAACAGAGTTCATGAGTATGAACAAAGACTCACTTAACCTAATTTTAATAAACGAAAAAAACTAACCCAGGTATGTTGTGGATTCAATTTACTATTGCAGTAATCTTTCAGGTTGGTTGTTACTTTATCTGGACCAGTTTACCCAACTCAAATATACACTTGATTTAGCAAGTAGAACAGAGCAAACTACTACACATATACAGAAGGTAAATATATTTATAGAAATGCAGCGGCAGAGATTACCCTCAAAAATATTGTTACGCATTCTGTATTTTAGATTAGAATTGTAAGAGAAAAACACCCAACCATATCCAGGAGTCATCGCAAAGAAACAGCATTGAAAACTGGAAAAGTGGTTTGATGTGAATGAGGAGTTTTTTTGTGCATCACTGCAAGAACAAGGAGTAATAGACTTCATCACACTGTCTGTCCCTACGCATTGTATACTGTGATCATTTACAATAGTCAGTAGCATATTTTTGTTAAAAGATTTGCAAAGCATAGCTATAATTTCAATAAATGCATAGAAAATAGCACAATTCCTAGAGTATCTTATCTAACACAACATACTTCTGAGTTGTAAATAGTTGATTTTGATTCTTAGTCCGTTTTCCATTTTTTGCTAGATTTGATCTGGGATGAGGGGAACAGATTCTGCTACCATACTGTTGTCAGTGCTTTTTTAGGCAGGTACTTGCTGGTACTCGGTACTTGCCAGTACTGAGTACCAGCACCTTGGTAACCCCAGCCATGGGATTGACTGGGAGGAGGGGGAGCCGGATGTGGTTTTTTGTTTTTTTTTTTTTTTCTGTTTGTTTTGTTTTTTCACAAAAAAAGGCACTGGCGCTCACTAAGTATGTCTTTAATTTCCATTTAATATGTATCAATAAAACATTTTAAATCCTAGGACTGAAAGGCAATCATATATAAAATTGTAACAACCCCTTGCCCAATTATTGCCAAATTATTAAAGAATGATAGGAAAATGTATATTAAAATAATTCCAAAAGGGCTTTGTCAGAGCACTCAGTTTTAAGGTATTCTTTTGCTTTTAAATCGGCAGTGTTCAATAGTAGTAAAATAGCAGTAGTAGTAGTAGTAGTAAAATTCTGATCACAATTCCTATCTCTCTGTATCTAATCCTCTATCTCAGAATAGTAGGACAATTCAGCTACATCCAATGAAATAGTTAGTGCTGATGTTTACATTGTCATTATGAACTGTTGATATATCTTTATAGACATAGGTAACTATTCATATAAAAATGGTCTACAGATGTACACATAAATAAATTTACATGGATGAGTAAAAACTATTATACTTAATTAAATTACTCCTGTACATAAGTATTTGCAAAATAGGCCATATATCTGCAATGAAAATATTGCAGTAGAAATCCAGTAACACTACATTAGTAGATATAATATGTGATTTGAGCCTGGATGTAAAGTTTTACTGAATATTTCATTGTGCTAATGCATTAGCTATTGTTTCAGGAATTTCTTTCTTTCATATCTCTTATGTTCATTTTATAAGTAAAGTACAACTGGTAAAGATCAGTTATATAAACCCTTCTTACACTTCATGAAAGCCTTGCCAGTGATTTGCTGTATGTCAGCATCTAAGTGAGTGAGGACGTTGTTATATAAAGGATACTCTTCTGCTTTTTTCACCTACCTGCACATTTTCTAGTGTTTTCTGCTGTCCTCTGCACAACTTAACAGGTGTTCAGTTGTCTCTGTAATCAATATACCTGAAATTTAAAATGCATGGCTGTCACACGTCTCCTCCGTAGCAAAACGCATCTGTAACAAGGGATGGCTTAAGACAGTTGTTGTAATAACTTAAGCTGCCATCATACACTCCTTATTTCTGTAGGTTTGTACCTACTCAGGGAGGAATAATGGGTAAGACTGATCACTTTTATTTATTTGAAGCATAGGACTGCTCTCTCTTATTTATAGGTTTAATCAAGGCATAATTTCAAGGGTGACTTGAAGTTAGGCATCTTATTCATTTTCTGTCTTTCCTAATGACAAAGAGTTAAATTATGGTTTTGTATACTAAGGAACCCTCAGGAAAGAGAAGGATCTTATGCTTCATGAGTGAAACAAAGAAAGAAAGAGAGAAAGAAAGAAAGAGGTACATGACTTTGGTGCTCCTAACATCCCTGAACCCTGAAGGAATACATGCTGCATATCTATCTTAACTCTTCCATATCTGGCAGACCCCAAGACCAGGGGGTTGCTGGATATTTAGATATTCTGGATAATAGAGAGATATAACCAGCAATTCATAACACTAATCCAAAAACAAGATTAGGTATTAAGAAACAAACAAAAATGTAGGCAGAGGACTTTATTTACCAACAACATTAGCAGTGTACACTGTAAACTTATAGACTATGTCTACACCACAGAGATTTTTCATAAGAAACCCTCCAGCCATGCCAATTTGTTCTGGGAATAAGGGATTTTCAAAGTGTCGGGCTTATGTCAAAGCATGCATGTCTATACAGTCAGCCTGCATTTTGAAAGCAGCACTTTTGAAATGAACCTGGCCACCATTATTCTAATGAGGCACTGAATATATATGTCAGTGCTTCATTAACCTTTTCCAAAGTGCCACATAAACATACCCCTTCCAAAAGGGAGGAGCATATGTAGACACAGTCTTCCAGAAAATCTCCTCCAAAAGAATTTTCGAAATAGTGCGTTCGCACACAAAAAAACGGACCAAAAGAGTGACCTGTTCTTTCGAAAGAGAGCATGCACACAGTCCCTTGTCTTTCGAAAGAATGGACCAGTGATAAAAAAACTCAAGTGCCATGACGACTGCTCTTTCGAAAAACAAAAGGACCTGTGGAATGTCTACACATTATTTTTTCAAAAGAAGCTTTCAAAAGGGGGCGCTTTTCCTGAAACAGGAAAGGGAGAGCGATTTCGAAAGGAGTGCCACATTCTTTCAACTTACTTTAGAAAGAATGCTTTTTGTGTGTAGATGCTCCACTGGATATTTCAAAAGAACTTGCTAGGGTAGACACAGCCATAATATATTTGCTGTATTTATTTGTATTTACTTCCATTGTACTATATTTACGGAAACCCTAACTAAAATGTACTTATGGTTAAAATGCTGGTTTTTTGAGGGTTCTGGATAATAGAATGCCTGATATGAAAGAGTTTACTATATACCTTTTTAAAAATGTTTCTGTGATGTACCAAGGTACAATTCATACTAACAGGTAGTTTTGTCTCCACTGCCCTCTAACCTACCATGCCCTTTAACTGCCTTGCTGCCTTGCATCATTTGAAATCTTTAAATTTAAATTGGATACATTTCTCAGAGATATGCTTTAGCTCAAATGTTCCAGGCTTCACACAAGAATCTGTCCTAATCACACTAGATGCTTGTCAGGAATTCCTTATGGTCATAGAATCTCTTAATTCATGATCTACTCTTTGAATCCACACAGTTCCAGCCACACATTGGCCCATATAACTGCAACATTTTTATATACACCTAAAATGTTCTCTGAGCCACCATATTTTACCATTAACATCTGCTCCTCAGACACAAGTCCCCTAATGCTTCACTGTTAGCCAATACAATCAGATGCCTCATACTTAGTAGAAATGATTCACTGGGATTTTGGAAATCTATATGCATTTAGTCACAAGAAAAGAAGAATATTAAGGTTCCAGAGCTATGGTTTTATGAAATGAAAATCAATAATAAAATGTCAAGCATCACTGAGTATGATGAGCATAGTTGTCCATATGTGGTAGTGTTTTGACTTCCTGGGTAATGCTGATGGATTTTTTTAAAAGAATTAAAAGAAAAAAAAAGAGATTATCCTAGCATTTTAGCAGAACAGGAATGCTCAGTGGAAGCCTGAGGCAACTGACGTCCTATCATATACAAAACTATGTTCTGAAAGCAATCTTATTTCTGTGTTGTGTTCTGCAGTAATGTTAGCTTTATAAATATTATAGCCACCACTTTATCTTGAAGCTATGGAGCTCTCAACAGTAAAAGTAAAGACCCTGCTATCACACTTTTTACTCCTTTCCCCACATTTCCTATTGTTCTGAAGCTACAGAATGGAAGTGAAAAAAAGTTTGATAAATTCAGCCTATGTATTGGCTGGGAGTTTAATGGGGAAGTGGAGGGTGCGGTGGGGTAGACAAAAAACCCTTCACAAATATTTTTATTTGAAGATAAATAGTAGACATAAATTATATTTTTGAGGGAAGTCATAAGGTGTACTTTACATATTAAAGAAAAAATGGATTGAAATCTGCACTATTGCACATTCCTAAGAGTCTTTCAAAAATCCCATCTTCTTTCAAACAATGGAAATTACATTCAAAGTAATTTGTGCTTGTGATAGAAACTCACAAAGCATGACAATATAATGCATCAACAACAATTTCAGTGGATTGCCACCATTTTATTACTAATCTAAAACTCATCCCTCCATATCTCTTACAGTGATGAAACTTTGTCTGCAGATAAAGTAACCATTTCTTATGGATCCTGAATAGCTGTTTACAACAATTTCATAATATCAAACACAGAGAAAAATGTTCCTGTGTTTTGATTCTATTAGTAACACAAACTCAGCTTCTCAATGATCTTGGACTAAGCTTTGGGAGACTATCTTTTCTTCTGAGAGATACTGTAGTTGGATGGTTTCAGGCTGAAACCATGAAAAAGTCTTTGCTTCCTTTAAAAGCTGACAAAACCTGATGGTGAATGTTTTCCCAAAGGTTAGGCAAATGCAAATAGCTGTATGTGCACACATCTAGACTATGTCTACACTAGAAGCATCTGTCGACTGACAGTTGCTACATATAACTTGCTTGGTCGACAAAGAACTACCAGGTTGCACTACCCTCTGGTTACAGAAAGTGGAATGGCAGCTCTACGGATGGCTACCCAGCAACCAGAAGCCCTCTCTGTTGACAGAAGGGTCTATACTATACTTCTGCCCCCTTCTGTTGACAGAAGTCTCCAGTTAGACATAGCCCATTGAGCAGGTTTTTAAGATATGTGAGTCTATTGGGGGAAAGTAGGTAGAAGAATCAAACTAAATTACTGCTGTTGGGGATCCATTAATTTGAGCACCAGTAATGCACTTTTCTGTGGGATTGTGTGTCAGAAAGCTTTCAAGGCAACCAAACATTATGCTGGTGGAACAGACCAGACCCAGATGAGTGGAGAGCAGACAAGGTGAAGAGGAGTCGTCTGTAGAATGGTAATTACCTTCCCTGTTTGCCAGAGAGGTACTGTGTGGGGCCAGCACAGGAACTTTCTGTGTATGTTTGTGAAAGAGAGGCTTGTTTAAGGGAATCTTTAGTTTCTAATGTATTGCTCTGTCTAACACAGAAGCGGTGTGCTTGATGGAATGCTTACTGCTGGTATAAATCCTTCTCAATAATCTCTTCAATTATTTGTGCAGACTATTTGATTAACATAGTCACAGAAATTGGATTTACATTGCAAAATGTTTCTGAACCAAAAGGAGAACATTATATTTCTTACATTTTCAATTAGGCAAATATTTGCTAAGTACAGCTAATTTACATTGATTAATCATGACCACATGACAGCTTGTGACACCATACATCATTCACTGCTTCTTAAAATTATTTTATCCATGGGTTTTAATAACTGTTAAATGTACCCTGTCACCCATGATCTCCCCTTCTCCTATCAGTGATAGCAGTTTGCTCCCCAGTAATCTCCCATGGATGTCTGCTTTTTCCTTAAATTACCTATAATATCAATAATGCAAGTTCAGTGGATGAGGGTTTCAGAATCTGGCCCATTATCACAAAGAGCATCAATAAAAGTGGCAGTTTTACTGCTTCATTTCCCTATGCAATAGTACAGCTAACATCTAAATAATGGTAGATATAATTGCAATGAAAGATAAGATCATAGGAAGATTAAAAATTGGTGTTAAAATAAAACTGTAGATGACATGCACATAAGCCTTGAAAAATATGTTATTTTTGGTCCTGTATGAGTACATTAGGTTAGTAGACTGTTGGACCACAGAAACTTAATAGTATGATATGGGTACTTGACTACAGAATCATAGAGTGTTAACTCCCAGAACAATGCAAACTTCTAGGCAATTAGGTGCTGAAAATTAAGCTAGTAAGTCACTGTAAAGATAAGTTATCTTCAGGTCTCAGAGCTAGTTTTTGACTTTGATGCCACAACTAATTTGCTTTTATCAATTCTTCCACTTTTCAGCAAATCCTCCACTTGTAATCAAAATTTCATAAAACTTTTTTAGTATGAACTTCAATGAAATTCTGCCCTTGGCTGTATAGTGTTTCTACTAACTTCCATAGTGAGTAACTATTTTCATTAATATCTTACCAATATTTACATAGATTGCAGATGCTTCAGGGCAGGAATCATTTCTTTATCATGTTTGTGAAATGAATAGCTCTTTGGACCCCGATCCATGAATGAGATCCTTATACGCCACTGCAATACAAACAGATCATACCAAAGGAATCCAATAAAGGATTTTACTTCTTGATTTTCAACTATATTGAAACAGACACCTGTTTAAGCAAACACAGGTTCACCTCATGCCATTAATTTTTAATTAGAATTCTTCTGTTTAAGTCACTGAGGATTTCTGCCTAATGGGAATATGCCTAACTATACTGCATTGCTCTAATCCAGACAACAGGTGACTAAAGCATGCATAAATGACTCCACTTGGAGTCTCATAGGCAACTGAAGGAGAGAGAAAGCCTTACTCACAGACAGTTATGTGAGTGCTTTTATCAGCAAGGGGATTGTAACATAGGGTATATCCACTATGGCCATGTCTACACAGAGCTGTACTCTGGCAGTTCCTTGCTAATGAGCAGTCTCACAAATGCAAATGGCTCTTCATTAGCATAATCATGCAGCTGATTATCATAGCCATGCAAGATCTCACTGCTGGTAGAGGTTGCTGCTGGCATTAAACAAGCGGTGTAGATATGCCTCTGCTGGGGATAGAGGGGTTTTAAGCCAGTAGAGTCATGTCTACATGACTTGTTTACTGCTGGCAGCAGCCTCTTCTGGCAGTGAGATGTCACACAGCTATGCTAATTAGCTGCATGACTATGCTAATGAGCAGCCATTTGCAATTATGAGCCTACTCATTAGCATGGAGCTGCCAGGAATACAGCTTCATATAGACATAAGCAAAGGGGGCCTAATTAAGGTTTAAAAGGCAGCTTAATTCTGCATTTCCTAACTTAAAGTGCTTGACTTTGAAACCTTAACTTACTTTAAATGTAGGATTTGTAATGTAACATAAAAATAGTCACACACATCTAAAAGAGTTGGTATGTGATGGCCTATTAGACACGTTATCTAACAAGTAAAAGGCATATTGCTAGAATACTTTCCATGGTAGTCTATTAAGTCAGCAACTGATACAAGACAAAATCTGAACGGTTATAATTAATAAGGTAATCTCAATACATCATCTAAGTAAACTTTTACTGCCATGGACTCCTGGCTATAATTAATCATTTATTCTGAAAGAAAGAGCTGATTTGTAAATACATCATTCTTTTCTTCGTAATCTTTGATATCAGGATTAATGTATTCCAGTTATTTTCTAGGGGGTTGTCAAACTGTAAAATGTTCATGTGGCATTATGTGCCTTGGCAAATAAAGCATTTAGAGAAAAAATACTTTTGTTATTAATTTGTGATCCTAAGGGTGGAAATAAGAAAGAGCTGAGAAAAAAATAACTTGAATATGGCTGGGTCTACATGAGCCCCTTCCTTTAGAAAGGGACATATTAATGAGCGGGTTCGAAAGATGCTAATGAGGTGCTGTAACGAATATGCAGCACCTCATTAGCATAATGGTGGCCGTGGCAATTTGAAAATGCGGCTTTTCAAATCACATGCCACCCGTGGAGACGGGACCTTCCGAAAGGACCCCCCCCCAGTTTTTGAAAGCCATTCTTCCTAACACTAGATTGGAAGAAGGGCTTTCAAAAGCTGGGGGGGGTCCTTTCGGAAGGTCCTGTCTCCACGGGCAGCAAGCGATTCAAAAAGCTGCACTTTTGAATTGCCACGGCCACTATTATGCTAATGAGGTGCTGCATATTCATTGCAGCGCCTCATTAGCATCTTTTGAACCTGATCATTAACATGCCCCCTTTGAAAGGAAGGGGCTTGTGTAGACACAGGTTATATGTTATCTTTAGTGTGTTATTTTTGGGGTGGGGAGGGGAAATATAGTATTTTAACGGGGACTCTTCATTTTAACAGGTATTTTAACACATAAAGCATCAGCCCATATGCACAGCATTTCTTTAATGGTGGGAAGATAAATGTGCATTTAGATTAAAACCGAAAGTTGCTATTTCTTGATGACAGCAGTTTAAAACACAATCAGTATCAATCCTTTCTAGCCAAACATCCTCCATCTCAGTGACTGATTTATCTTACCCACTCTAGATAATACAGTAACATCCAAGGCTTTTCTACAAAATTTCTGAGATAAACATTGAATAGAACCGAGAAACTATTATTTTCTTATGTATGTGATTACCAGTACCAAAGTCATTACATAGACAAATAGAAGTGTTTTCTACCATGTACAATTTTGTTTGATATTTTCTACCCTCTTATCAAGTGCAATATGTCATTGTTTAAACTGGGACTTTTCTACACCATTGCAAGTTTTATTTATAGGCATTATAAACAAAGACATTTCTAATAGCTTAAAAGCAATTTGGATGGCAGTTAACTTTGGGTGCTCAGCAAAAATGCTTTTTTTTTATTCTATTACTGAATCTTGATAGCAGTGAAACTAGAAGCAATATAGCTAATTTGAGAATGCTAATGTACGTTTTCCCCATAGCCAGCACACGACATATTCTGACATAAATTTTCATTGTCAAAGGGAGCACTATCATACTGAGCTTCAGAGACATGCAGTCGCTCATGGATTTCAAATGCGAGCAGAGCAAAGGCACCTATTTTTATGTATCTGAATGTTCTTTATTATTATTCCTTGAGGAAACCAAATTAGTGAACCTTATTCATGTATTTTGCATAAAAACAGGATATTAATACAATTATCTACCAGTGTTGTCAGCAGTATTGCCAAAAAGAAAATAAAAGGGGCAAGTACACCATTACAGAAATAATTATAACTTTGTACATAAGTATGATGGACATCTAGTACTTAAATACAACTAAAAGTACAGTTTGAACCTCTATAATCAGGTACCCTCAGGACTTGTTTGACTAGTGCCAAATGAGAGAATTTGTCTAGAAGCATTACCAACTCTTCCACTGCTTATGGGTTACAGCTAAATAACAGCACAGAACGCTGAAAGCCAGGACTGATGGCTGCCAATTAACTTTATGGGACCATAGGGAAACTTGGCCACATCCACTATAAGTGAATATCTGGCTAGCTAAAGTCATTCTGGATTATGGATGTTGCCGGATGAGAGAATGCCAGACTAGAGAGGTTCAACCTATACAAGTATTTTCAACTCCTGTATTCCCTGATGTTGTTTGATCAATATACAAACAGCTACATATGTCATATAATAACATAGTGGAAGAAAAAAAAGGAACAACAGTGAATTCAGGTGCACAAACAAAACAGGGAAAAACAATAAAAATACTCTTGTGGATGTAAATATATTTATAAATTTGCATTTGACTTACACATACACTGATATAAATGAGTACAGATTGCATACCATTTAGCAGAGGGAAGTGAGTGTCTTCACTGCCAGCTGTGATAGCCAATCAGAAGTGAAGGTGGGGAGGGATTCCATCTTTCCTGCAGGTGTAATGGGAAAAAGTGATGGCAGTAAGAGCCTGAAGCACCAAAGCCAAATCATTGCTTCTGTGTCTTGCGCTCAAACTTACTCCCAGAACCACAGTCCTCACTCTCTCCTGAACCCCAGTGCTCTGGGATGGAATTTGGGTAAAGCAGGGAGTTCCTGATTGGGCCAGGAGAATAGGATGAAGGAGAAGGTGAGGGGTGTGGACTCTGGGAGGGAGGTGGGTGGAAGAGGGGACTCAAGGCTGGGGCAGTTTTGGAGGTGCAGGTGCAAGGAGTGCAAGCTGTGGAATGGAGTTTGCTCGAGCCAGGAGACGCTCTTACACCTAACTGTTACCCAGAACTTGCACCAACACTCTAGATGCAGGAAGGGGCTCCAGGTTGGGAGAAAATATTGGCTGCAGGATGGGTGAGGAGTGTAGGCTCTGTGAGGGAGCCCTGATGCATGTGCAGGGCTGGCATAGAGGATACGGGAGTAGGTTGTGGGAAGAAAACACCACAGTTGGCCTCCGATGGGCAATACAGGGGGCTCAGGCTAGCTATGTGTGCCTGCCACACCTCACAATGCACAAATATCTGGCTGCAAACCCACCAATGCGGGGAGAAAGGGCCAAAGGGGGCAATTACTTGGGGCATGGTGATACAAACGGACCTGGGGCTCCGAGCTGCCACTGACATTATTGCAGCAGTGCGGTGCTCAGAGCCTTGTTTCCTACACTCAGCTTATCATTATCACTATCTTGATCATTGTGACTTAAGCCTTAGGCTTCACAGCAGGCCAGTGACATAGGGGCTTACATTTTAGGCCCTCATCTTGCTGCAAATATGAGAAACTTTCTGAGCGACTAGTGAAAGTCCATGTGAAAGTAAGACGATTTCATGTTGAGAGCCAGTGACTGTGTGTTCTCTTCCAGGAAAGGAAGTAAAGATGTTAGTGTAACTGAGCAACAGTTTGATTTTTGAATAAACACATTTAATAGTGTTGAATGACAACTGGTGCATTACTTCACGTTTTATGTGATGGGATGGCAGTAATACTCGTAGTCAGTCTTCAAGATTCCAGTAAAAAAATCTTTCTGGGAAGTACATGGAGATTGGGTAGAAGCAACAGAGGTGCAGGAAGCCAGGTCTTTGTACCTTCTATCGTTTATGTGGCAGGTCTTAAGGGCACTGGTGGTGAAATAAAATGACTGGGGGCAGACGCAGGCCTGAATCTGTAAGTTTGTTTGTGCTGTTCTGCTTTTGGGATTAGGGCGTAAATGCCTAGGGAGAGGAAGGTTGTCTTAAGTTACCTCTACACTAGAGAGTTTTGTCAACAAAACTCGCAGAGCGACCACATTACAAATGTGTGCTGTCAACAGTTAATTGACAGGATGCAGCACTTCTGTCGACAGCATTCTGCCATTCCCCCAGAAGGTATAATGCCTCTCTTGACAGAATCTGTTGAGAGAAAGCCAATGTGAGCACTCTGGGGGGGTGTCCTTCTATTGACAGAAAAGTCCTCCATGGCACTGGCCAGCTGGCTCAGGTGGACACTCTGTCCACAACAGCTCTGTGTTCCCTACCCCCAGCCATTCTTAAAGGTTCAGGGAGCTCCAGAAACTCCATGGCAGGAAGCTGAGAGCAGGGAGGAAAGCCCAGCAGCACACTGTCTACTGATCTCCTCCTTCTTCCTGACCATCCAGACCACTGGATGCTGGCATCTCCTATCTGTTGTCTCTTAGCGTGCCATATATTCCTCACTCACACAGAATAGTACATAATTTCAAGAGCAAGACTTCTTACAATCAAAGATTCCTGAAGTGTGCTATGGCTTTTCAACACAAACCAACAAGACCATTTTCTAATTTCCTCTTATTGCTGATAAAATCTATTATTGCTATACTCTTCCTTCCCTCTATGCTTAATTAAACAAAACATTATTATATAGGCTAGCAAAGGCTTCAGCTTCTCTCCCTTCATGGGCCCTATAGTAGATAGAAATAGATAGTATGGGTATATAGTATATGATCATAAGTGATCATATAACTGTATTATGCATACTGTATTGTGTACGTTCATAGATCATAAGGCCCGAAAGGACCACTATGATCATGTATAACACAGACCACAGTCATTCCAGTATCGCAGCTTATAATTTCTGTTTGAGCTAACAAGTAATTTGAGAAAGATATCCAGGATCAATAAAAAGAGCTGAAATAATGGAGAATCAACCATGTCCCTAGGTAAACTGTTCCAATGGTAAATTATTTTTACTATGAAAAATGCATGCTTTATATATAGTTTAAATTTCTCTTGTTTCAGCTTCCATTACTGACTCTTATTTGTGCCTTTTCTATTAAAGAGTCATATTCTACCAGAAATAAGTACATGTAGGTACCTGCTGGTTGCTATTAAGTCACCTCTTAACTTTCTTTCACAGTAAAACATATTTTCCAGATCTCTAATTATCGTTGAAGCTGTTTTCTGAGGCATTTCCAATTTTTCAGCATTCTCTTTAAAGTGTAAACACCAGAAGGGGACATAGTATGGTAATGGTATCACCTTGTCCTAAAGGAAACTGCCCAGCAAGGCCCTGAACACTGACTCACCACTTACATCAAAAGAAACAAAAATACAAAAACATTATCTTGCTGTTTCAGAGATACAGAATGAAAACAAAAAACAAAAACAAAACAAAAAACAAAACAAAATGCAACCAAAACCAAAAAAATCCCCTCATGTTTATTATTTATGCTTTTTCTGAATCACAAATGGCAATTTGAAGATCATTGTCTAGTATTGGAACAACATCATTACTACCTTTTTTTCTCCTAACATAAAAAAAATCCTCTTTATTGTCTGGCTGCTGTTCTTCTGCACCCAATTCATGTGCTATTATTCTTCCATCTCTTGGCATATCTTTATTGGGAAAAGGCACTAGAAAATTCAGATTAGATCAATTATGGTTAATCAGAATCCTAGTGGATTTTCCCACTAGGCTTAACTATGACCAGGCAATGGGTTTTTAAACGATTTCCTTTCTCCACATGAAGGACAAAGTAATGTTTAACATCACAGTTTTATCTATTTAACATGATGCATTCTGCTTGCATGGATATAGCCTCAGATACTTTTACTTTAGAAAGCTGTCTCTCTTTGCTTGCATTTCTGTTGATATTGGCATGCACTATAAGTGTATTCCATTGATCTGGACTATTTAGTAGCAGCCATGTTCACCTCATGACTGAATTTACCAGAATTTGTATCTTTCTTTGACGGACAAGGAAAGATTTTCTGAAACATGGGACAATATTTTTAAACTGCTTAGATATAAATGTCTTAGACTGATGTAACAGCTGTTGGCTAATAGGATTTTTCCCCTGGCTTCTTCTGATATCTCATTATCTATCAATCTTACCAAGTAACTTTACTTTCTCTTTCTATGCTCTGACTAGGTCATGTTGCTTGATTAAGTAAACAGTTAAAAGTATAGATGGGTTTTGCCAATTTTTTTCTGCAAAATATAATCAACAATGATTTCATTGCGACCTAGGATGCAAAAATACTGCCAAAGAGAAAAAAAGAAACTAAATTATGAGCATTTTAAATTAGGTTTGTAATCAAAGTTCTGATGTAACCTTTCATATACAGTAACTACTTGAACATGCTATAACATAAGAATATCTGCTGTCTTTTAATGTATACAATTTTAATGCTTTTTAAATCCAAATTCAATATGTAAGTATGATGCTGCAGTTAAACAACGACAAAGAAAGCTACAAATGCCTCAAATCTGAGAGAAACAGGCCTTCATTTATATTTACTAACTGAACAAATAATCTGATACACATGGCCTACATTGGCTGCTAGAGTAAGTTAGTGAAGCTCGAATTACACTCTCTGAGTATCTAGCCAAAATGTGTGGAAAAACTACTCATTTGCTTGGATATTTCCCACATTTGTCAGCACCTGGTAAGCTTTATAAGGAATAGAAGGATTAATAACATGTAAGCACAAGAGTTTGCCATCTACATTTCAGAACAAACATTCTGGTCAGCACACAAATGAATGGTTAGGATATTTGGCACTAAGAACTTTCTGGTTTATGAGGTGCGGAGTATAACTAACTCACTAGAGCTGTGTCTACACGTGCACGCTACTTCGAAGTAGCGGCACTAACTTCGAAATAGAGCCCGTCGCGGCTACATGCGTCGGGCGCTATTTCGAAGTTAACTTCGACGTTAGGCGGCGAGACGTCGAAGTCGCTAACCTCATGAGGGGATCGGAATAGCGCCCTACTTCGACGTTCAACGTCGAAGTAAGGACCGTGTAGACGATCCGCGTCCCGCAACGTCAAAATTGCTGGGTCCTCCATGGCAGCCATCAGCTGGGGGGTTGAGAGATGCTCTCTCTCCAGCCCCTGCGGGGCTCTATGGTCACCGTGTGCAGCAGCCCTTAGCCCAGGGCTTCTGGCTGCTGCTGCGGCAGCTGGGGATCTATGCTGCATGCACAGGGTCTGCAACCAGTTGTCGGCTCTGTGGATCTTGTGTTGTTTAGTGCAACTGTGTCTGGGAGGGGCCCTTTAAGGGAGCAGCTTGCTGTTGAGTCCGCCCTGTGACCCTGTCTGCAGCTGTGCCTGGCACCCTTATTTCGATGTGTGCTACTTTGGCGTGTAGACGTACCCTCGCAGCGCCTATTTCGATGTGGTGCCGCACAACGTCGAAGTTGAACATCAACGTTGCCAGCCCTGGAGGACATGTAGACGTATGTTGCTACATCAAAATAAGCTATTTCGATGTTGGCTTCACGTGTAGACGTAGCCTAGGAGTACAACAAGAAGTCTTGTGGCACCTTGTGGATTAAAAGATACTTTGGAGCAAAAGCTTTCATGGGCAAAGACCTGCTTCATCAGATGCATGAGTGGGGAGGTGGTTTCAGAGGGGTATTTAATGAGTGGGGTCCCAGTAAGAGGGAGGGCCAGAGATGACAAGGTCTATTCAGCAAGGTGGAAATGGCCCAGTATCAACAGCACTTATGAAAAGAGAAAAAAAACAAGTCAGATCAGACAGGGGGATGTGAGCCTTTGTCAGAGTCTAATGGGGAGATATTAGCACCCGGAGCAGAGAAACTGCCTTTGTAAGCTTCGAGCCACTCCCAGTCTCTGTTTAATCCATGGTGCCACAAGACTTCTTGCTGTTCTCAAAGCTACAGACTGACACAGCTACCTCTCTGCTACTTGTCACCGGTGCTACTAAGGAGAGGACTATCTTAGGTAATGCTGGAGAAGGATAGCTTTAATGAATGTTATAGTTTTGTAAAGTTAGCAAAATAGTTCATCATGTTGACAGTGAGTTGGAGGGTAAAAGAACCAGTAGTAGTAGGCACCCTTCAGTTTACGTAGACTATGGATCTCACCCATAGTGGTAAAAAGTGGTAAAAGAATTACTTTACAGGAATACTGCTCTTTCACTAAAAATGGGTCTGTTTTGCCATCAGGAAGGTCTCATAAAAGCAGAAATACATGCTCGTTTTGCAGTTGAAGGCATCTTAAAAAGTAACCGTAATAACTTGCTTTTGCTCTATTGCCCCTGTTTTACCCCTGGCTGCGGAGAGTGGTTAGCCATGGTGGTTGACTATACCACCATGTAGCACTTTTTCCCACAGTTTCAGAATTCCATCTTTAGGTGAAGTTTTCATTTAACCCTTCCTACTGCTGTCAGTTGTTCAAATGAGTTTGCTATGAGGTCAGAAGCATCAGAATGGGGTGATACTTTCTTCACAAAGAACATGACACAAATTTTAATACTAAATAACTAAATTTACAAATTGAGAGGTTTTGACAAAAGACTGCACAATGCTGCAAAATTCTGAAGATGCCCCAAAATTGCATGGTTGGGGTTTTTGTTTGTTTGTTCGTTTGTTTTGGTGTGTTGGCATGCTTACCTTTTTCAACTGTCCTTAAATCAGTTTCTCTGGAGGATCTTGCTAGTTGTGTGTCAGTGACACACACACTTTCCCCCCGCATGCAGAAGGCCCCCACAGCAACATGTGAGCATCTGCATCTCTTTTGGGTGAACTGATGTAATGTGCAAGAGTATCACAAAAAAGCAGAACTCTAATAAGCTGTGCAAAATTTAACCAAGACATTTAAAACATGTTCAAATGCAGTTTTCCAACTGGATAAAACTTACTTATTTTTCATCCACTCACTTTTACCAGACTCCATTTAGGTAAAGGAACAAACAGTCAATTAAGATGACCTTCAGTTATTTTTGTTGGACCCCTCTGTTAATAACATGCGGTAAAATACTTTTTAAGCAATGTGAAATTGTTTTCCTTTCCCTTTCTCTTCCCCATACACATTTTCCAATATGTGTTGACGAGATCTTGTCTTAAAAATATTACTTCAGGAAAGCTCCAGGAATGTAAATATTTCAGATAATAATGTGTGTATTATAACAGGGATATTCAAAGGCACCATTTCTCAAACTTACAATGGGCATTATCTGATGCCACCTCCCACCTTGCCCAAGGGCCCTTGGTGACTGTCAGCCCCTGCTGGTTAGGAGAAAAAAAATCCATGAAAGGAATTCATGAAATTTGTCCCAGCTGTGATCAACAACATAGACAGAATTTGCTCTGATATAGACTTAGTATGAAACTGGCAAGAGAAAGCTCTTGAGCGATAGAGTAGGTATTTGAAGAACCTGTGTCAAAAAGTAGAGTCAGGGAACACAGCATAGCAGATGCTTATGAGTCAAGGGATTATTAGCCATGGAAAACAGTTAGGATGATTTGTCTATTGTCTTTTGGCAGGATACAATTTTATACAATATGCTGAAGCACATAGGTGGAGTGTATATGAGAGAGTATGCTTAAAAAAAGACAAAAGGAAAAAAACACTATGATCCACAATTAGTAGTTCATTGTTCTACTCAATTGTAACCTCTTTCAAATTAAGACAATATTTGAAATATGCAAATTGCTAAATTCAAAGATATTTAGTTGGCCTAATGTTGTTCAGAGCACTGAAAAAATTTATTCCACTCTTGTACCTGTGTTTCAGATTCCATAATGTAGAAGAAATCAACGTGCAACAAATGTTTTAAAATATTTTAAATTATACTATTAAAGTATTTTGCTTAGTTGTGGTGAATTACATTTCCCTCTGTTCTTTGATAATTATCATGAAGGTCAGTCTACACAAAACAACTAATTCATTTTATAAAGTTAAAAAGATTTTATGGAATGTCACTGAAGCATTAAATGTATTTGTCACAGAAACCTAAAGAAAACAACTCTTAAGTAAAGACATGAATAAGGAAACTTTTGCAGAAGCTAGTTACAATTTAAAATAGTTTTATATCTCTAAGAAGAAAAGTTGGTTTTATTACACAGAGATTTGGGGAGAAAGAGAATAGGTGTATCAAAACAAAAAGCAGTCAAGTAACACTTTTAAGACTAGCAAAATGGTTTATTAGGTGAGCTTTCGTGGGACAGACCCACTTCTTCAGACCATAGCCAGACCAGAACAGACTCAATATTTAAGGCACAGATAACCAAAAACAGTAAGCAAGGAGGACAAGTCAGAAAAAGAAAATCAAGGTGAGCAAATCAAAGAGTGGAGGGGTGGGGGGGAAGGTCAAGAATTAGATTGAGCCAAGTATGCAGACAAGCCCCTATAGTGACTCAGAAAGTTCCCATCACAATTTAAACCATGTGTTAATGTGCCAAATTTGAATATAAAAGCCAGCTTGGCTGTTTCTCTTTCCAAAACGGTGCGGTAATTCCTTTTCAGTAACACACATACCTTTAGGTGATTGACAGAATGCCCCATTCCATTAAAATGTTGACTAACTGGTTTGTGGATCTAGAGTGTGTTGATGTCTGTTTTGTGCCCATTGACCCTTTGTCTAAGGGAGTTAGAAGTCTGTCCAATATACAAAGCATATGGGCATTGTTGGCACATGATGGCATATATGATGTTAGTAGAGGAGCATGAGAAAGTGCCCATGATTCTGTGAGTAACCTGGTTAGGTCCAGTGATGGTATTTCCAGAGAAGATATGTGGACAAAGCTGGCAGCAGGCTTTGTTGCAGGGAAAGGTTCCAGGACTGGTATTCCTGGGGTATAGACTGTGGCTGGTAGTGAGGATCCTCATGAGGTTGGGAGGTTGTCTGTAGGAGAGAACAGGCATGTCACCCAGGGCCTTCTGTAGTGTGGCATCCTGATTAAGGATAGGTTGTAGGTCTTTAACAATTTGTTGCAGTGGTCGGAGTTGGAGGCTGTAGGTGATGACCAGTAGTGTTCTGTTCTTGGCTTTTTTGGGCCGATCTTGGAGTAGCTGGTCTCTGGGTATTCGTCTGGCCCTGTCGATTTGTTTTTTTACTTATCCTGGTGGGTAATTCAGGTTTATGAATATTTGGTAAAGTTCTTGTAGTTTTTGGTCTCTGTCAGTTGGATCAGAGCAAATGCGATTGTACCTAAGAGCTTGACTGTAAACAATGGATCTAGTCACGTGTGCAGGATGGAAACTAGAAGGGTGTAGATAAGTATAGCGATCAGTAGGTTTTCGGTACAGTGTGGTACTGATCAGGCCATCCTTGCTTAGTACTGTAGTGTCTAGGAAATGTATCTCTTGCATGTTGTAATTGAGGCATAAGTTGATGGTGGGGTGTAGATTGTTAAAGTCTCTGTGGAATTCCTCTAGAGCCTCTGTATCATAGGTCCAAATCATAAAGATGTCATCAATGTATCTTAAGTAGAGGAGTGGTAATAGGGGACGAGAGCTGAGGAATCGTTGTTCCAGGTCAGCCATAAATATATTAGCATATTGTGGGGCCATGCGGGTGCCCATAGCAGTTCCACTAATCTGGAGGTATAAATTGTTCCCAATATGGAAATAGTTGTGTGTGAGAACAAAGTTACAGAGGTCAGACACCAGATTGGCTGTGGTGGCATCAGGGATGGTATTCCTGATTGCTTGTAATCCGTCTTTATGTGGAATATTAGTGTACAGAGCCTCTACATCCATTGTGGTAAGGATGGCGTTATCAGGAACTTTTCCGATGTTTTGTAATTTCCTCAGGAAGTCGGTGGTATCTCAGATATAGCTGGGAACGTTGGTGGCATAGGGTTTGAGGATAGTGTAGTTTGACTTCTATAACTAAGGAGGCAGTTCGAGCCAGGCCAACAGGACCATAAATTCATGGAGGGTGCGTATGTCAGCAGCTATTAGCCAGCATGTGCCCGGATGGTACTCCTTCCCTCTGTTTGTTAAAAGAAGGGATTGGGTGACAGAGGATGTATCATTTAATAATTTCTTGTTCTGTTTACTTTCTCTGGGACATCTGGCATTGAATACTGTTGGAAGACAGAATACTGAGTTAGATGAATCTTTGGTCTGACCCAGTATGGCCACTGTTATATTCATACGTCTGGCGGGGGGTCCACGTAGGGGCGGGGAGTAGGGGAGTAATTCCATGTTTGCTTGAGGTTTGCAGTTTGAGTGGGGAATCCACATCCAGGCCTATCTCAAACTACACTCATGGAAAACAGAGACAAACAACTTAAAACAATCTGCCCATTTTGTTTCAATGAGGAACATGCAAAGGCTATTTCAGCTCTTGGGCTAATATGGTACTTGTGGTATACCTCTGCAGGCCCTTCACAGCCCTTGGATGAAGATTCATTCCCCCATGCTTCCTCATTATGGATATGCTCAGTACTTGTCCTGGCTATTCAGGCCAGGCACTGGGCTGAGGATATCATTAAAAAGGATGAAATATTTTGCACTGTGTGAGTTAAACACTAATAAAATGTAAAACTCAGTATAACTATGGAATTTCAATAAGCATTTTTATAATAAGTGAAGTAAATCAGTTCAAAGTCTTCTAAAAAGCAAGTTGTGAAAGTTCTTTGCAGGTTACAGGTAGGCAATATACAACAGGGAACTTCTAATTGAAACAGGCAAAATAACAGACTCCTAATTATAAGAGAATTTTTCTGTCAATTCCTGGAGGAAAAGGAAGGGACCAAACTCTTTTCTGCAAATAGTTCCTAAAGTCACTTTAATGTTTAAAAAATAAAGCTTTTCTATTTTCTTTAATGATAACATCTGTCCAAGTTTAGCATTGTAGTTTATAAAAGGCCTTCCAGCCGAAGGCCCACACCTTTCAACACCAGCACCATTCCTACTGAAATCTACAAGAACTTTGTTTCCCTTAGAACTATAAGTCTGGGCCTATAATTAATTTTCTGTGGAGCAAAAGAAAATTTTATGTAAAAGATACCAATTAAAACTAGTTTGGTGAGATATTTCATACAGTAAGAATCCCTTAGTGTCATTTATAAAGATGAGCAATAAGGATTCAATTTTGGGCTCAATGAAGTCAAAGGCAAAAATCCTGTTAATTCATTGGAAACAGGAACAGGACCTATTTTCATTTATGTTTGTTTCTATATAAAATTAATTTAATGCTCATGCTAAACTCCACACGTTATCTTGTTAAACTTGTCATATATAAAATGTTAGTTTCTTATAACCCTTAAAATGTATCAATCAGTATGGACTGACCTGTCACTGGGTGAAATACACCTGCAGTGAGTATATGGAAATATTTATCCAAATGAAATATACTCACTGTAGGTGTCTTTAAAAGGGAAATATTCCATAAAAATAAAAATTAAGCAAATGGATAAATATTTGGAAAACCTCAAACCAAACATGTGCGTGATAATCCAAATGCATTAAGTGTTCCTGAAACATGACGCTGGGAAGGGGGATTTTAACATGAATCTTAGTCTTTCTGCAGTATCACTTTCTTTTTCACATACATCCTTCCTTCTGCCCTGAAGGCAATGTCAACAATTAAGAACATAACATCATAAGTATGGCCATACTGGGTTAACCTAAGGTCCATCCATCAAGCCCATTATTCTGTCTTCTGACAACGGGCAATGCCAGTAGCCTCAGAGGGAATGAACAGAACAGAACAGAACAGAACAGAACAGGTAATCATCATATGATCTACCCCATCAATCATTCCCAGCATCTTACAGACAAAGGCTTATGACACCATCACTGTCCATCCTGGCTAATTATTCTGAGTCACTTAATGCTGTGTTTGTATTATGTTGCTGTTTATGGGCAGAAGTAGAAGTCATCTGATACAGTACTTACAGTATATAACCTACTTACAGACTGTCTAGCCATTAGAGATACTGGTTATGTTAAATATATATGTGCTTTTTTCTTCCTGATACACGTCCAAAAACTGATGTTGATAGCCTGGCATTGCATCAAAGCCTGGGATTATTCTGAGGTAAAATAGCACGATATGGCTACTGTTGCACTCCAGTTATCTGTCAACAGAAATCACTGTCAGGAGAGTTTTCCCTACAAAACCTCTGTTAATGGAGTGCAGCCACACAAAAAAGCCAATCGAGAGGGTGCTCTTCTCTGTCGACAGAGCAACTGGACTGGCCAGCTGCTCTCTCGACAAAACAGGCACCAGGAAGCACAGCAGACAGGCCTGCCCATTGCTGTGGATGCCCTGTCTGTCAAGAGAGACCCCCAGCGGCATTTACAGGCTGTTTTGTCGACAGAAATCTGTCCACAGCAGTGTTTTGCCTCAAAGCTTTGAGGCAGGACACTGCCAGTGAAAGTGCTGGGTTTTGTCAACTCACTGTCGACAAGCCCCATTTTGTGTATAAACTATCCATGAGTTTTGTAGACAAAACTCACAGAGCACCTACACACAACATGCATTTTGTGGACAGAAACTGTGGAGAAAAAAGCTGTGTGGATGCTCCAGGGAGCCCTTTTGCCAACAGAGAGGATCAAAAGATTGATCCTCCAGGATGTGTTGACAGAAGTTTTGTTGGAACACCTCTTTCGACAGGAACTTCTGTAGACGGATGCTTCTAGTGTAGCTTATGACTATGGTTACAGTACACCAACCTGTCTACAGAAGTTTCTGTTGGAAGAGATGTTCCTAAAAAACTTCTGTTGACAGGTCACGTCTACACATAAAAGCAGATATGTGGTGTTCTGAGATTTCATTTAATTATTATTTTTCAAACATCATAAAATACATTAGATGTCTGACAAGAACCAAGGACAAAAATAGTCATATCCAAAAATGTACATTCTAAATGTGACATCAAAACAATAAATGATGGTTATAAGTGCTACACTTGCACTAGCAACTTTTGCCACCAAAACCCCAGTGTTGTGGATAAAACTTGTGCAACATGCACACACAAAATGAGAAGCAGTCAAGTAGCACTTTAAAAGATAATCAAGGTGAGCAAATCAGAGAGTGGAGGGGTGGGAGGGGAAGATCAAGAATTAGATTGAGCCACCCCTCTACTCTCTGATTTGCTCACCTTGATTATGTTTTTCTGATTTGTCCTCCTTGCTTACTGTTTTTGGTTCTCTGTGTCTTAAATATTGAGTCTGTTCTGGTCTGGCTATGGTCTGAAGAAGTGGGTCTGTCCCACGAAAGCTCACCTAATAAACTATTTTGCTAGTCTTTAAAGTGCTACTTGACTGCTTTTTGTTTTGATAGTGTATAGACTAGCACGGCTTCCTCTCTGTTACTACACAAAATGAGATTTGTCAACAGTATCTCGACAAAACACAGCACTTTGGCAAACCACGTTCTGCCTCAAAGCTTTGGCAACAGATTCTGTTGACAAAAAAGCTGTGCGGACACTCTCGGAGACCATCTCTCGACAGACAGGGGCTCTGGAACAACAGGCAAACTGTCTGCTGTGCTTCTGCGTGCCTGTTTTGTCAAGAATGAAGCTGGTCAGTCCGGCTGCTCTTTCAACAGATTGGAGTGCTTTCCCAATTGGCTTTTGTATGTGGCCGCACTCTGTCAACAGATGTTTCGTAGGGAAATCTCTTCTGACAGTGCTTTCTCTTGACAGATTCCTGTAGTGTAACCATAGCCAAACAGCCAGACATAAAGCATGGGAGACGGAGAAAGAGGACGAATAAGGCTTATAAGTATTTAGGGAGATTTGTGAACTGGAGCTCGTATTCAAATTCGACACATTAACAATTGGTATGAACAAAGACAGCAATTACCTTACGCATTACAAGGACTGCTTCCCTTCCTTTGATGCTCGTAATTAACTCAGGCAAGATACTTAACATTCCCCACCCTTCACCTCCCTCCTTCAGTCCTATGTACTTGATATGTTAGTTTTTTATTGCAATTTTTTTGGAGCTTTGTACTATATAGATGTCAGTATGTACTGGAATACTATTGATCTGATGAAGAGGGTCTGTCCCACAAAAGATCAGAACTTCATAAATCATTTTGTTAGTCTTTAAAGTGCTACATGGCTGCTGTTTTGTTTTGTTTTGCTTTGTTAGAATACAGTCTAACACAGCTACCTCTGTCTTACTAGATAAGAAGAGAGAGTTAAGATGATCATGGTAAAGAAACTTCAAAATCAGCTGTGACTGTAAGCACTTACTTTACCAGAGAGATAACCACTTCCTTTTGGTATATCTGGTGGAGCTTCACAGCACTGACCTCTCCAGTGTAGTGCAGGTCAGAAGTCCACTCATCACATCCATTCTAGTAGCTGGGAACGAACTGGAAATTACAAAAATAAGATATCCATAGTGAGAACAAAAATGGGGAAATTCTGTCTCTATCAACTGCAGCTCAAAACCAATTCTTATTTCAATTTCCTTTCATTGATTTTTTTTCCATATAAGACAGTAGAAGCTGAAAAATAACAATCACTCTTACATGGTCATGCGAGTTATTTCCTTGAACTACAGATGGATTTAGCTGAACTATCATGATTACAGTGAAACATTGTATATTATACATTATACATTATTTTAAACCCAGTAAAAACTTGGAAAAGACCCAGAATGTATTCATCATTACTCTGCCCAGAATGTATGAGGAGGCAGCAAGAGTAATGGTTATAAAAGATCAAAAATCTAAAGATAGGAAACAACAGTGTCAGGAACACTAACAAAATTATAAAACAAGGAGGAGTACTGTGGCATTTTAGAGACTAAGGCTACGTCTACACAAGCACACTACGTCGAAGTAGCCTATTTTGAAGTAAGAACATTGAAATAGGCTACTTCGACACGTATCGTCTACGCGTCCCCCAGGCCTGGTGCCGTTGATGTTCAACATCGAAGTAGGGACAGGGAATGTCGAAAGGAGCCACCCCAGAACGAAATGCGGAGCATCCGCACACACAAGTGCTCCCCATCAAAACAAGGGGCCAGGAAAGCCCACAGACCTGGTCACAGGCTGGACTAGCCCTTCCAGGTCAACACCAAGCCGCTCCTTTAAAGGGCCCCCGGCCTGCACAGCATGAGGTCTGCAGAGCAGTAGCCATTCTCTTGCAGACCAAGTCATAGCAGATATGGACACCCAGCAGCAGCAGCAGCAGGACGAGGAGGCCCTCCTGGTAGTCATCCAGGGGGCAAGCACCCTGCTAGGTGCTGCCCGGGAGGCCGCCCAGTGGTTCCTGCCAGAGAAGACTTCCCCAGAGGCAGACGGGGATGCCCCTGACCACGGGGCTCCCCTCTTCCTCCCCTGCCGGCTTCTCCCCCGCCTCTGGAGTTACCCCACCAGCTCCGAGTGGTGGGAGCAGTTTGTCATGCGGGAGTGGGATGATGACATGTGGCTGCAGAACTTCAGCATGCTCCGGCAGACCTTTCTCGAGCTCTGCCAGTGGCTCACCCCTGCACTGAGGCACCACGACACCCAGATGTGGTGCGCCCTCCCAGTCGAGAAGAGGGTCGCAATAGCCATCTGGAAGATGGCCACTCCAGACAGCTATCGCTTTATGGAACATCAGTTTGGAGTGGGAAAGGCCACTGTCGGGGCTGTCGTCATGGAGGTGAGGAGGCCTGGGAATGCACCTACTGGGGAGCAGGGGGGGCAGGTGTGGGGCTGGGAAGGGAGGGGCCAGGTGTGGGGCTGATGATGGAGGAGTGCCGGGGAGGGAGGGGCTGGGCGGGGAGGTACCCGGTGTGGTGCCTGGGAGGGGGGCCTGGGGGAAGGGCCCTGAGGCACCCTGCACAGCCTCATGGGAGCCTGTGTTCCCTCCCCACAGAGGTCCATGCACTTAACACCATGCTGCTCCAGAGGGTGGTCCAACTTGGGTACCTGGATGCAGCCATTACCAGATTCACCACCATGGAGTTCCTGAACTGCTTTGGGGCCCTGGATGGGACCCACATCCCCATCCATGCCCCGGACCACAGCACAGGAAGATACATAAACCACAGGGGCTACCACTCTGTGGTCCTGCAGGCCATGGTGGACAGTCGGGGCCGCTTCCTCGATGTGTACATGGCCTGGCCCTGCTGCACACATGATACCCATGTTTTTAGGAACTCGGGCCTGTGCTGCTGGCTGGAAGGGGGGACCTACATCCCCCAGAGGGAGATCCCTCTCGGGGAGACCACCGTGCCCCTCTGCCTCGTGGTGGATGCGGCGCACCCCCTCCAGCCCTGGCTCACATGCCAGTACACCGGCCACCTCAAAACCAGCCAGGAGAGGTTCGACTCCTGCCTGAACCACGCCTGCCAGGTGGTGGAGAGGACATTCGGCCGTCTAAAGGGCCACTGGCGATGCTTCCTTGCCCAACTGGACGTCAGCCTCCAAAACATCCCCCAGGTTGTGAGAGCATGCTGCACGTTCCACAACATCATCGAGAGCAAGGGGGAGGCTTTCGTCCAGGGGTGTGTGGTCGACGCCTGCATGGGCTTCCCCCAGCCGGCCGCCGCACCCAGCTGACAGACCCACCATGAGGGGGTACAGGTGCGCGAGGCCCTGCAGGCCCACTTTGATCAGGGAGACTCCTGAGCACCTCCCTGGCCTTCCCTGGAAGACACCCCCACACACAGCCCACACAACACCCGCATGCCACCCCCCAACAAGCATACGCCTCCAGCTTTTTTGAAAATAAAACCTTTTTTTTCTGAAAACTGTTAACTTGTTTTGTGCACAACAGAAACTGCTACCAATACATAAAAAGGGGGACAACTATATACATGGGGGACAACTATATACATGGGGGCCTGGAGGACAGCTTTGTCATTGGCCCATCAGTCTGGGGTGGGCATAGAGGGGCATGACCCCCGGCGGGTATGGCTCTTGACCCCCCCACCGGTGTCCGCAGTCCCCGGTGTGGCTGGCTGGGGGTTGGGAGGACCGGCAAGTATGGCCAGGATGCCTCCAGTGGCCGGTCTTCAGCCCCAGCAGGCTCTATGGAGCTTGCAGACAGCACAGTGGGGCCACAGATGGCAAGGTGGGTGGGGCAGCAGGCAGGGCCTTGGGTGGAGCGGTGGGGAGGGCGGCCGGAGTGGCAGCGGGGGGTGGGAGCCGGGCGACAGCCTCCCAGATCGACTCGGCTATGTCCTGGAACACCCCCATGAAGTCCTCCCACGCCGCCCAGCGCTGGGTGGACTCCTCCCTGTCAAAGTGGGTCTCTCCTCCACCACCTCCGTCTGCTGCCGGAGAGCTGCCAGGAGCTGGGGGTCCACAGGGGCCATCCCCAGGGTCCAGCGGTGGCAGGACTGTCCCGCTACCCTTGGGGGTGTCTCTGGGTGCTGGCGGTGCTGACCTCCAGCGGGCTGTCGGGGACAACGGAGTGTGCCTGGCTGCCTGGGGTGTCAGATGCTGCAGCTGCAGAGAGGGAGGGGAAGTCTGTTAGTACAGTGCCCTGGCCTATGGCCCTTTCCCCCCACCCCGCCTTGGGTGCTGGGTCTCCGTCCCCATCGGTGGGTGTGATATCCCTGTTGACTGTCCCCATTGTCCCCATGCTCCCAGGGTTAAGGCACAGTGCTGTCCATGGGTGCGGGTGCTGACAGGCGCTGATGGCCGTGCTGCCATCCTGGGACCGTGCTGTGGCTGCACAGTTGCAGGTTGGGGTTTGCTAGGGGTGTGTGAGGATCCCAGTCATGTCTGGTGCCCCTACCCCTTGGCCCATGGGTGTGTGCTCTGTGTGGTATGTACCTAACAGTCCATTGCCATGGTCAGGGGAAGCCCAGTGGGCAGACACCTGGCTGGTGCTCTGGGAGGGGAGGTCAATGAAGAGCCCCCCTCCTCACCGCTGGACCCCTCCTCCACTGTCCCGAGGCGGGGCTCCTCGGGTGGGCCCCAGGGTGCGGGGCTAGCCTCCAGGCCGGACTCTGGCTCCAAGGCCTGCTGGGGCTCGTCGGCCATGGTGTCAAGGGTGGCCGGGGGGGAACAGGTGTCCTGGGGGACCAGGATGGCCCTGAGCTCCCTGTAATAGGGGCAAGTGGTGGGGGCAGCCCCAGACCGTCTGGTCAAGTCTCAGGCCTGGGCGTACCCCTGCTGCAACTCCTTCACCTTACTCCGGATGTGACTGGAGTGCAGGCAGGGTGACCTGGGAGGCCAGGCCCTCAGCCAGTTGGGTGAATGCTTCTGCATTCCTCCACTTGCTCCCCATCACGTGGAGCACCTCCTCTTCACCCCAGAGCCCCATCAGGTCTTGGAGCTCAGCCTCTAACCAGGAGGGGCCCACCTCTTTTTGGCCCCCCACTTGGCTGCTAGGGGTGCCTGGGTCCCCTCAGGAGGGGAACCCTGGGAACGCTTGGGGGGGCTGGCTGGCTGTCTTGGGTGGTGGGCAGATGGGGCGGGGCCTCTGGAACACGTGCAGGGCTATCACGTGCATGTGCTGCTGCCTGCACACTCTCAGCTTCCTGCCACAGGAAATCCAGGTCTGTGGTTCTTTAAAGGCTGCTGCACGTGGGGACTATAAAGCCCAGCAGGGGCTGGACAGAGCATCTCAACCCCTCAGCTGATGGCCGCCATGGAGGACCCCGCTATTTCGAAGTAGTGGGACACAGATCGTCTACACACACCCTACTTCGACGTTCAGCATCGAAGTAGAGCATTATTCCCATCTTCGGATGGGAATAGAGATTTCAACGTCTTGCTGCCTAATGTCAATTTCAACGTCGAAATAGCACATGGTGCATGTAGACGTGATGCATACTATTTCGACGTTGTGCTGGCTACTTCAAAGTAGCCGGCTAGTGTAGATGCACCTTAAGTCTCTGTCTACAATAGAACCATCTGTCTACAGAAGTTCCTGTTCGAAGAGATGTTTCAACAGAACTTCCATCAATAGATCACATCTACACATAAAAGCAGATTGTCTTTTGACTTGTTCTGTCAACAAAAGGGCACTCCAGAGTAGCTTTGTCTACACTAAAAAGTTTTGTCTACAGAAGAGGCCTTCTGTCAACAAAACTAGGGAGCATCCACACCACAAATTCATTCTGTCTAGAAACTGTTGACAGACCACAACACTCTTCCTGGCAGAGTTTTCTCTTGAAAGTTTCAGGCATAGCACCTCTGTAGACAGATTCTGTAGACAGAAAAATAGTGTAGAGCAGTGGGGTGCCCTCTGTCAACAGAGTGGGCTTCCGGTTCACCTGGCAGCCCCGTTAGCAGAACTTCCAGTTGGCTGTTCTGTCGACAGAAGGCTGAGCAGTCTAGCCGCTCTCTGTTGACAGAGGATGTCAACAGGGGGAACCCCTATTAGGTGGGCACTTGTTCTGTAGACAGAGGTTCTCTTCGAAGTTGCCGCAGGGGAGAATTAGCCTAATGAAGCGCTGTACATTCATCACAGCACTTCATTGGTAATTTCCCATCACCCTGATTAACATGTCCCCTTTGAAGTTGGGGGCAAGTGTAGACAAGTCCTATGAGTTCTTAACATTTAAAGTTGTATAAAAGTAGAACACTTACTTTAAAAACAAACAAAGAAACAAAAACAAAACAAAACAAAAACCTCCACAATTTGGATGCTGTCATTTCACAAGCAGAGCTAGTAGCACAGCCTTTGCTTAGGGTTGGCTGAAACTTGCATCAGAACACCAAGTTTCAGCCTCTCACAACTTTGCCAAACTGTTACCTTTTGGACCAAAGTTGTCCATATCACGTCTGTCTTGGGTTGACTTTCTTTCTGTAAAGCTTAAGCAAAAATGGTTCAGCCATTTGCAAGAATGGGACCGGGGCAATACATGGGCTACAATTACACTAGCGAGTTTTGCCAACAAAACTGATGAAATTTTCACACAAAATGTGTTCTGTTGACAGCTTGTTGACAAAACTCGGCACTTTTGCCAGCAGTGTTCTGCCTCTCAGCCACAAGGCATAATGCTGCTGTCGACAGGTTCTGTCGACAAAAAAAGCTGTGTGGATGCTTTGGGGGACTTTCTCTTGACAGACAGGACATCCAGAACAATGGGCAGGCCTGTCTGATGTGCTTCCAGGTGCACGTTTTCTGGAGAGAGCAGCTGGGCAGTCCATCTGCTCTGTCCACAGAGCCAAGCACTCTTCCAATTGACTTTTGTATGTAGGTACACTCATTCAACAGAAGTTCTGTTGAGAAATCAACAGAGTGATGTTGTGTAACCATAGTCTTGTTGTATTTCAGATGTTCAAAACTGTCTTACAACCATTTGGCTGAGAAGCTCTCAGACGTGCTTAGGAGCAGAGAGGTAAAATTGGTCAGGGAGGTTTCCTTGAGTCAAGAAATATGCTTTTTGTCATATCAGTGTCAATTTACCCAAATGTGGCCAAATTCTAAACCTCTAAATAATCTTGGTTCTTGAATCTTCAATACAGATGTATTTGAATTTTAAATTATTCAAAGATTCCATCTGCACTGAGCATGCTCCAGCTAGAACTTTGCCTGCAACTGGTCCTTCTGCCTAGGCAATGGCACAGACATTGAGAGCAAGCAGATGGGCAAAACAGATCTTATTCCAGGAACAATTGTTGTATAAAGCCTCTGCACCATCCCAAACAATGTAACTGTAACTTTCAGTCATTACTGATTTTAAGTCCTGTAATGTTATGTAAGCTTTGTAACAGTAGCTTTGTTTTATGGATTTAACTTTGTTCCATACAGTTATATTTTCTTCCGTATACTTTTTTTAGCAGCTGGTAGATCTATATTTAGTATTATAGGTTAGTAAGAAATTGTTTGTATATACCATAAGTTTGTAAGGAATCTTGGCTGTTCGAAAGTTAGGTGTGTCTGCAATTTCATTTACACATATGAATGGGCATGTGTATGTGTAATAGAATCAGTCCCCGAAACCAGCCTGTCTGGCTGACCAGCTGCCAGCACCTGTTCGTGGCCATAGACTAATAGGAGCTGAACCCTGCAAAAGACTCATCCAAGAAAGAGAAAGAGGCCCCACTGAGAGAAGATAAGACAGAGTCCTGAGACAGGGTGACAACTCCTGGTCATACAGCATCCTGGGTCAATGGGACAAGACAAGAGCTATGGACTGAAATATAAAAAGATGAGTGGAAAGCTACAGAAGTTCTTGCCATCAACACTCTGTAGGAGTCAGTCTCAGCTGGCTGGGAAGCAAGGCGGAGGCCGTGGGCCTGGACCCTGGGCCCCTCTTCTTCTCCTCAGGGTGTACGGTACTGGCTAATCCTGTGTACGATGCTGACAAGAGAGCACAAGCTAACCAGAGAGAAAGATTACAAGGGTGATCATACCATCTGCTCGCCTCCTTGGGTTTGTGATTGCAGGCAGACACACTGGACCCACCATTCCTTGGCTTCCTCTGCTGTCTCTATGAAACTCTTTGCCTATGTGAGTTCACCTGCACAAGTGTGTGAGTGCAGGGGGATGTGGTGGGGGTGCTTTAAAACTAGTTCCCAATTGTACTTTAATACTACAGTAGCATTTAACAAAACTCAAATAAGCGTAACCCTGGGTGGCCTTTAGAGGAACAAGGTAACTCCTACAATCTGTTGAAACAAAGCAGCAGAAATGTAGCACTTTAAAGACTAACAAAATGAAGAAGTGGGTCTGTCCCATGAAAGCTCATCACCAAATAAATCATTTTGTTAGTCTTTAAAGTGGTATATTTCTGCTGCTTTGTTTTGTTGGAGTACAGACAAACATGGCTACCTCTCTGTTGCCTACAATCTGTATCAGTATTGGAAGCTAATTGGGTAAGATAATTTCCTATCTACTTCTGAAAGAGCCCAAGCTTTTTTCCTCTTTAGCCCCAGCCCCTTAGGTAAACTCACTCTTAATGTCTAGGGAAGCGAATTCTCTCGGCCATGACAGACCCTCTTGTACTTCATTTTGAAAAGATTTAATTCTTTCCCTGACTAATTCCATGTACCTGCCTAATCACACAGATGGTTTAGGAGGACTGACATAACAGGATGACATTATAGATTAGAATACCTGAGGGTTAGCTTTATTCAGTGAGTTTTTGGTAAAAGGTGAGGAGCCAGTGCAGCTCCTCACCTGTCCCTTGCCACCCGCCTGGTTCTGTGGCTAGGACTTCCAGAAAGTCTGCTGCAGGGGCTCTAGTTCTTGGCTGAATGGCTGCTGGGCCAGGGGTGGGGAGGGTGGGAACCCTAGTGAGGAGGTAGGCTGGTCCCTCCACCTGTGCATACTACCAGAGAAAAAAAAAAGCCTGGGAGTATTAAGATGTTAATATACCAGGTAGTCAATTTAATCTAGTTAAAGATTTTCCTTTAAGCCATTTGTAAAGCCTCAAAGAGAAAAGAAGAACTCGATGAAGGGTGAATACTGTGTAACTAGTTTCTTTCTTCCTCTTCTTTTCTTCACTTACATTCCAGAAATAGAAACCTTGGCATTCTTACCACAGGACAGTATATTTTTGCCAGACCTGAGATTTCTCTGCTATTAGGAGAGAATAGCTGCACATTTGCTGATGGACTTAATTTTAGATCATGGAAGAGAACTTGCAACAACTTTGCTTAATACCTTCACTCATTATGAGCTGATGCAGGAATGCAGCATTGCTTCCTTACTGGGAATGTGAAATTTCTCAATATTTGTTAAGTGATCTGTGTCGGATTTGATTTTATGATTCTTATGAGTGGTCATTAGTGGAGGCCTTTAAAGATTATCTACACACATATATTTATTCAGGAACAGTTAATTCTGAATTAATTCATGTATAGATACTCAGTTCAGAAGAAGAGGACACAGTTAAATTAAACAGGAACAAGGGACTCCTGTTCCAGAATAACTTCACATGTAGACAACTCCTGACTTCTTCACAGCTAGAGGAAACGAATATGGATTTTTTTTTTAAAGGGAAAACAGAAAAGAAGCAGCAAGGGAAATAATAATCTCGAATGAAATGTGATCAGGGTGGTAGTGAATGGATGAAAAGAGAAAATAGAAAACAAATCTAATCTTCAACCTCTAGGAAGTAATTTCAAGTTAGAACTTAGTGCTAGTTTAATCTTTGCTCAGGCCTGCTTTTGGCAAGGACTCTGGAATGCTTAAAAGTAGACCTTAAGAAGGGGTGACCATATTAAGCATAAATCAAGTTAATTGGCCCTTTATGGAGATTTAAATCAAAATTCGTTGTTTTTAATCCCTACGGTGGCCTTGAGCCTTGACTTTTTTCTGCATTTCCTCTCGTCACTGATTTTATGACAGCCTGGGTCCCAGATATCTCATATGCACCAGTAATATGACAGATTGCCACAGCTTTTCAATGAGCCTATGAAACTTGCAATGCTTCACTTTTGGAAAAATGCCCCAGAAAATCATTCTCATAAATCCTTCTTAAGTAAATTATTGTTCTCTTTTAAATTAATTTTCATTTTGGATTTTTAACGATCTAAGGTGATATATTCTAATGGATGTTTTCAGCACATTCTTCAGTTTATCAACAAATGTTCAGACCAGTCATATTTAGTATTTAAAGCTTCAATATTACTAAGATCTAAATGGAATTGCTTAGCTGTTTTTAGAAGGTAAATCTAATTAGACACAAGTAAAGTTTATTCCCTTATTACTACTATTTGAATTGTGTTAGTGCCTCGAGTATCCAGTTGAAGTCATCTCAATGCAGTGCTTTCTCCACTGACTGAGACAGCTTCCTCCCATATATGTCTGCAGGGTGTTGCAATACAAGAACAAACAACTGATATTAGTGACAAAGAACTGAACTGTACTAATATTTTTTTTCTGGACATTAGCTTAGTGACTATTCTAAAGTATCTAGAAGATCATTTCCTAGTCTAGCACTCTCAGGTCTGTTTTAACGTCTCACATGTTATTATAGGTAATCAGCTATATAAATGGAGGGTAGTCCTGTGCCCTACATTGTGAATCCCTTACTCGCACTAGAAATACTGCTGACTTAAATTGGACTCTTCATACTAACCAGTACAAGGGTGTCACAATGATGCTTTATGATGACTAATTTTTTATATATATATATATATATGTCACTGGTAATCCTCTGTTTTCTAAGGGGATTAACATCGGCTTTAAAATATCACATTTAATTATAATGGGATAGATATTTCTCATCAGCTACGTCTACACTAGTATACTAAGTCAAAGTAGCTTATTTTGAAGTTGTTACATCAAAATAAGCTACTTCATTGCGTAGCATCCACACATCCTCCGGGGCTGGTGCCGTCGACGTTCAACGTCAATGTAGTCATGCAAAACATTGAAAGGGGTCCATCAGGAGAGTGTCTACACACAAAAGTGGCCCTGTTCAAAATAAGGGACCAGGAAAGCCTGCGGATGGTCACAGGGTCACAGGGTGGACTAACCCTTCCGAGGCAACAGAAAGCTGCTCCCTTAAAAGGCCCCTCCCAGACACACTCAGCCTGCATAACACGAGGTCTGCAGAGCTGACACCAGGATTTCAGACCCCATGCATGCAGCTATGGACCCCAGCAGCAGCCAGAATCCCTCAGGGCTGTCACCCAGGTGGGAGCCACCCTGCACGGTGCTGCACAGGAGGCTGCCCAGCACCTCCTTGAAGGTGAGCCCTACCCCAGGGATGAAGGGGCTGCCCCAGACCATCATGGGGCCCTCCTGGTTCTCCCCACATCAGGGGCTCTGCCGGCTATGGAAATACCCTACTACCACAGAGTGGTGAGAGCACCTGGTCCTGGAGGAGTGGGATGGTGACCACTGGCTCTGGAATTTCCAGATAAGCCGGCAGACATTCTTTGAGCTCTGCCAGTGACTCACCCCTGCCCTGAGGCACCACGGCACTCATATGTGGCCCTCAACTTCGAGAAATGGGTCAGCATTGTTGTCTGGAAGCTGGCCACTCCAGACAGCTACCAATCTGTAGGACACCACTTCAGTGTGGGCAAGGCCACTGTTGAGGCTGTCACCACGGAGGTAAGGAGGCCAAGGAGGGGAACCTGGATGGTGGGAGGGTGGGGAAGGGGGCCAGAGGAGGGGAAGCCCATGTGCTCCCCCCTCAGGTGGTCTGTGTGCTGAATGTCCTGATGCTCCACAGGCTCGTGCGGCTTGGGGACCTGGATGCGACCATCATGGGGTTTGCTGGCATGGGGTTCCCCAACTGCTTTGGGGCACTGGAAGGGACCCACATCCCCATCCACCCCCTGAACCACAGCAGAGGACACGTCATGAACAGGAAGGGCTACCACTTGGTGGTCGGCCAGGCCATGGTGGACAGCCGTGGCTGCTTCCAGGACATATATGTTGGTTGGCCTGGCAGCACCCATGATGTCCATGTTTTCAGGAATTTGGGCCTGTGCCGTCAGCTGGAGGTGGGGACCTACATCCTCCGGAGGGAGATCCCCCTGGGACACATCACTGTGCCCCTCTGCCTCGTGGTGGATGAGGCCTACACCCTCCAGCCTTGTCTTATGCCGCCATACATGGGCCACCTCGATGCCAGCCAGGAGGGGTTCAAAACCTGCCTGAACCATGTGCTTCAGGTGGTGAAGCGGGCTTCCGGCCTCCTCAAAGGCTGCTGGCTCTGCCTCCTTACTCACCTGGACTTGGGTATCCCCAACATCCCCCAGGTTGTGGGCACATGCCGCACACTTCACAACCTGGTGGAGAGCAAGGGGGAGGCCTTCGTGCTAGTGTGGTCTGTGGAGGCCGGCACTGCCTACCCCCAGCCAGCTGCCTCCCCCAGCCTCCAGGCCCACCATGGGGGGATCCGGTCTGAAAGGGCCTGAGTGCCCATTTTGACCAGGCTGCATGCTGAGTGTCATTACAGCCATCCCTGGTGTGCCTCTCTCACACTGCCCCCACCACGCAGACACTAAGCCCTAAGAGCACACAACACACATTTTGGAAAATAAACCTGTGAAATAATATTTAACAGCCCAAACATGTTAACTAATCATTTACAGAAAACAACACCCATGGGGGAGCTATGTACATGGGGGAACAGTTACCTAAAGGGGGGTGGGACACAACTATTTACAACAGAGGTGGGGGGAACTATGTACAGTAGGGTGGCCTGAGTGGCCCAGTCCTTGGCCCCTCACATCCCTTCGTCCGGCGTGGAGGGGCACGACCCATGCCTGGTCCTGAGTCCCTCTTAAGGCTGGGTGGGGGCTGGGAGGAGCAGCAGATATGGCTAGGCTGGCTCTGGAGCCCAGCAGTCCCCTTCAGTGGGCTCCAGTGCAGGAGGGCCTCTGTGAGGGGTGACAGCTGGAACAGCATGGGGGGTGGCAGCCAGTCCGTGATCTGCTCGAGGGTTTCTGCAATGCAGTCAAATGTCCTCATGAAGGACCCCCAGGCCTCCGGGCACCAGTAGAGTGCCCGGTCCTCCAATAGGAGCCAGCGCTCCACCACTTCAACCTGGTGCTGGAGAGTAGTGAGGACCTGGGGGTTGGCAGCCACCCATGGCTTGCTCTGGCAGTGGTGGGCCAGTCCCAGTGCTGGTCCCTGCCCAGGCTGGCTGCTGCGGTGTTGTTTCCCCAGCAGGCTGTCTGGCACCACAGATGCCACAGTGCTGTCATGGCCTTCATATGCTGCAGCTGCAGAAAGAGAGGAAAAGAGAGAGGACAGCCATTAGTACTGGGCCCTGACCTGTGGCCCACCTCCCCCCACACCCCCATCACCTGTTCTTCAGCCCTGGGCACATCGTCCCCATGGGTGGCCCTCTTTGGGGATTCAGCCTCCCTACCCTCATGGTGATGAGGCATGGTGCTGTCTGTGGGGACGGGTGCTGACGGGCCCTGGGGGCTGCATTGGTGTCCTGGGGCGTGGTAGAGCTGGGCCATGGTGGGCCAGGGTTGGCTGGGTGTGTGGGGGTGTGCGCCCTGTGGGGTACGTACCTGATGGTCCACTCCTACGTTTGGGGGACACCCGTTGTGCAGACACTTGCTGGAGCTGTGGGAAGGGAGGTTGATGAGGAGCTCCCCATCGCAGGACCCCTCCTCCGCTGTCCCAAGAGCGGGCTCCTCTGGGGGCCCCTGGTTTTCAGGGGTGGCCTCTGGGCCAGATTCCAGCTCTGAGGCCTGCTGGGGCTCCTCGGCCATGGTGTCAGGGGGGAGGAGGTGTACCAGGGGCCCAGGATTTCCCTTAGCTCCCAGTAATAAAGGCAAGTGGCACAGACAGCCCCAGACTGGCTGGCCATGTCCCAGGCTCTGATGTAACCCTGCCACAGCTCCTTGAATTTACTCCTGACGTGGTCAGGAGTATGGACAGGGTGATCCTGGGTGGCCAGGCCCTTGGCCAGCTGGGTCAACTTTTCTGCATTCCACTGCTTGCTCCCCTTTACCTGTAGCACCTCCTCCTTTGCCCAGAGCCCCAGCAGGTCTTGGAGCTCAACATTCATCCAGGAGGGGTCCTACTGCCTCTTCCTGTCCCCAGCTGGATGACTGGGAGCCCTGGGTCTCCTTGGGAGATATGCCCTAGTGGTGCTCGAGGGCTAGCTGTCTGCCATGGGTGGTGGGTGGTGGATTGGGGCTTCTGGAGGGTGTGAAGGGTGAGCACGCATGGGTGCTGCTGCCTGCATGATCTCAGCTTCCTGCCACAGGATATCCAGATCTGTCGTGCTTTAAGGGCTGCTGTGCAGCGACAATAGAGCCCCTCAGGGACAGCACAACGCATCTCAACCCCTCAGCTGATTGCTGCTATGGAGGACCCTGCTATTTTGAAGTAGCAGTATGTGGCGCATCTACATGCACCCTACTTCTACCTTAAATGTCAAAGTAGGGTGTTATTCCCATCTTCTGATGGGGATAATGATTTTGATGTCTTGCCGTCTAACATCGATTTCAACTTCAAAGTTGTGCAAGGTGTGTGTAGATGAGATGTGCGCTATTTTGAAGTCAGGCCAGCTACTTGGAAATAGTGAGCTCATGTAGACAAGGCTATCTAGATACAATTTATTTTGAAAATGCAGATGTTAGATGTTGATGTGAGAATTTGACTTTTTAAAGTTATTGAGGCTTAGGTATTAAAAACAAGTCCTTTTTTTCAGAACCACTTTTTTCTCTTGTTTTCCAAAATAAAAGGATTTCTCATGATTTTGGTTGTCAGCATATGGAAAAATCTAGTGCCAAACTATGTACAACATCAAATCCTTCTCCTCCTACCTTCTGATGCCTCAGCTCCCCATTCAAGATCTATCCAAGACTGTGGCCACACTAGCCCCTCCTTTTGGAGGTGCTATGGTAACGTGGCACTTTGGGATATGCTAATGAGGCACTGCCATGAATATACAGCATCTCGTTAGCATAAGGCAGCTGTGAGAACTTTGAAAATGCTGGTTTCGAAATGCAGCTGCCTGTGTAGCTGGGGGGGCAGCTTTCTAAATGATCCCCTGATTTTGAAAGCCCCTTATTCTGATCGAAATCAGGGTCGTTTCGAAAGGCCCTCCCAGCTATACTTGTGGCTGCATTTCAAAACCAGCAGTTTAGAAGTGCATGCTGCTACTATTATGCTAATGAGCCACTTCATATTCATGACAGCACTTCATTAGCATATTCCAAAGTGCCACTTACCATAGCCCCTCCAAAAGGAGGGGCTAGTGTGGCCACAGCCCAAGTGTCTTGGCTTATTCTGAACTGCTGGCATCTAGACACACAACCATTTTCAAGTGTTCATTAGGATGACTAACCAAAGGAGGAGACATGTTCCAGTGTCGGAACCTGCTGGAACCACAGCTTGAATGATATAATCTGTTCTTTACAACCTGGAGAAATGTCTGTGCAGATGTGTGAAGGGAACCCCTTTTAAACAGCTAACTTATTTTTCCGTTATAGGTAGAGCACAAAACCCTGCACATTTTTCCAATAAACATTTCATAAATATTTTATATACCTAGCCATTTGTGTGGATGCCCACAAGAAATATAACCTGAAGTATTACGAGCCTCCAGGTGTTCATTGGTAGAATAGATTATAATAGGTTAAAAGGAGTCTTTATTATCTGGTAGACCAAAACATCCCTTAACATCAATTTGCACAATTGTAAAAGGTCCCCATGGATTAATCTAATGATCCATAAATTGTAAATAAGGGGCATTTTTATTTTGGTTTTTGGAAGGATGCAGTTCTAGGGTGCTTTAAGTTATAGTTGTATCCATTCAAAGAGGTCCTTCCTGCAGTGATGATCTTCTACGTTGCACCACAGGGAGTAGAACTTAATATCTTTATGCAGATTAAGCAATCAATGCCTTTAAGTGGAATTTTGCTAGCTTAAAAAATGAAATATTTGTGTAAGCAGCGCTACAGTAAGTATGCCTAATTAGATCAAATAAGGATGATGTTTCTGCCTAATCAGTTTTCATTTTATGGATTTAAACTAGGAACAAATTTTCACCGCCTTCTATTGTTTGGAAACCAATTGAAATTCCATGGGATGGATGACAAAGCAGAATTTAGTCCATTGTTTTAAAACAGCTTAGTCTTGTCTCCACTAGCCCCCTCCTTTGATGGGGGCATGTAAATAAGCCCACTTGGTGAATAGTAAATCAACATATACATACATATGCAGCACCTCATTAGCATACAGATGCAACACCTCATTAGCATAATTTTTGGCAAGCGAAGGCAAATTCAAGTGCTGGCAAGCAGTCTAGCCATGGGCTTTTCACAGTATCTGTGCAACTTCCAAGCTCCCTTACTCCCAAAACATTTTGGAAGTAAGGGAACTTTGAAGAAGTGTGGGTACTTTGAAGTGCTCCTGACTAGACTGCTTGCAGGCACTTCAAAGTTGGCAACTGAGAATTTCACTTCGTGAGAAATATGCTAACAAGGTGCAGGGAAGCACCTCATTGCTATTCACTAAGCAGGCTCATTTACATGCCCCCTTTGAAGGATGGGGCTAGTGTAGATGAGCCCTTAGTTATTTGTGTTGCAACTATAAAGATCTCTCCTAATATCTCAGTACAGTTCAGTGAAACAATGACTATGGAAGCAAATTCTTTTTTTCTTTTCTTTTCTTTTCTTTTCTTTTCTTTTCTTTTTGTGTTCATTCCTCAGCTAACAGTAGCAAAGATCTGTTTCAATGAATTTTTAGTTCCAGGAATAAAAGTGTATTCTATATTATATGTTGCTAACAATGGCATTTTTAATTAAAATCAGTCATGGGTAAATTCTAATGTAAAATGAAATGGTCAGAATTAGTCCTACCAGTTTTCTTTTCAAGAAACCACTTGAATAAATTGATACACAGTTATTAAACAACTTTAAACTACTTTGTGTTGTTAAAAGTCTGATTTAATTCAACAAAAGAAGGGCAATTCAATCAAGATTAAGCAATCTCCTTACTGTTGGGTTTCCAGTTGTCACGATGTATTGCAAGTGATATGATCCTTCATATGGATGTCTGAGGATATTGTACCATCTTATATTCCCTCTTGGATGAGAGGCTGTGTGTAGAGCACAAAAATGGAAGCTAAAAAAGAACCTGGAGCCTGACCTCTAATTACAAATGCAAAGATCCATTGCTTCCTTTTAGATGGCAGAGATGTTGGCACGTGACATTCTCAGCAATCTAAATGGCCTTGTTCAGAGCGACATTATTAAAAGCAGCTTTGGTACTTTCAGGATCAGCAAGTGAATGCCTGGTTTATAGGGGCACTTTCGAGAAGGGCCTTGGTACAGTGTGCAGGTGAGCCAACAACCTTGCTGGGTGTCTGTGCAAGGTGGGTTTGTGGCTCTGCACATTTCAGAAATGTGCAGCCTCAGGCAGAAGGTGTTGGGCCAGGCAACCAGCCCTCATCATCTCCCAAACCACTCATCCCCATCCGGAGCATCCCACCTGGGGCTGTGCAGTGTACTGCATGAGGATCCAGAAGTGATTTAAAGGACCCGGGGCTCTGGCTCCTGCCACTTCCACAGTAGTGGTGGCTGAGAGCCCCAGATCCTTTGAATTTCCAGGCCCTGGGACAGTTGCCTCCTTTGCCACCCCCTCCTTACCCCTTATCCTCAATGTGCACCAAGAAGGGAAAACATTAAACTTGTGATGGTCAGTGACTGATCAGCAGCATTTGTTATCTCAGAGAAAGGAAGTGAGTTTGGTTCAGTCCAAGGAATTTGGCTCTCAGTCATTATTTATGATCAGCACTCACAATTTTCGGCCAATATAAAGGGCATGGGGGGCATTAAGAGGCATCTAGGAACCTGAGTAGGTGTGTGGGGGAGGCAATCAACATAACAGCTGACACCATAAAGAGGTGTATGGATGTCTGGTGCAGGACTCCATAGGAAAGGTGTACAGTGACTGGATAGATGGCTTGGAAAAGGATTTAAAAGGAGGTGTGTGTTAAAGGAAGGAATGTGGGCAGTCAGGAACTCCTGTGGTTGGTATGTCAGGGAATCAATCCCCACCCCCATTTCACACAGACCAATTTAACCCTCCTTGTGGGGGGATGGAGGTGGTATGGTTTTGCTGGAGACACCTGAGTGGAAAGAGAGGGGAATGGTAAAAGTCCTCTGGGTAATGAGGGAATGAACATGAGGTTACCTTCACTGTTTTTTCTAAGCTTCTGTGTCATCCCAAACATTTAATAATACTGTTGCAGCCTGATTAACCCTGTGTCATATTTCTGTCCTTCGAGAGAATGCTGAAGAGGACCATTGAATTCTATATAATTTCTCCTGTCTGTATACTCCCATTCTCCAGAAAGAAAGACTCCCATTATGACTGGTCTTTGCGAAATGATTTCACAAGTCACAGTTCCAGACTTCTTGTACACTAGCCCAGAATCTGGGCACAATATGGTGTGAAATCATGACCCCACTGAGGTCAATGGCAAAACCTTCATTGCCTTCAGAGGGACCAGAATATCAGCTCTGTTCTTTAACATTTAAATGAATGCATCTATGTCAGTGATGGGTAACCTAGAGTAGTGAGTGGACCCCATGCAGTCCACTGAGGTGGAGGGCCATTTAAGATTATCGTAACCAAGAGAGTTTCCTGAGTGCGGGTAATTTTGCTAATTATATCTGGGTACCTAGGATTTGGAAGGTGTGCGGACTCAACCATAGCAGTTCTTTGGATGCAGAAGGAGTACACTGCTCTTGCAGTCAATGTTGTCTGCAATTTGCACAAACCTCACTTTATGTGCTCTTGCTTTAGGTGTGTGTGTTACTTTAGTAACAACAGAAGGAAAAAAGTCTATGTGGACAGACAACAGCAGAATTCAGCAACTCTTGAAATAGGCAACAGTAAACAAAAAGTATCATGAGCCACACACAGAATCCAAATGGGGCACATGTGATCCATGAATGGCTGGTTGTTCATCACTGATCTATATCCATAGATCTCAGTCATGAAGTCATTTTCACGGAGACAGTGGAAATCTTGGACTGAGGTTCCATAGGCTAAGCAAAGGCAATCTTTTTATAAAATTAGTAACTAAAGAGAAGGGTAATCCAGAACAAATATCCCAGCCCTAAGTGATTTAAAGGTAAACAAAAAGTTTTGCTTTAAGGAGTTAGGAACTAATGGAATATAAAGTATGTATTTGTTAATATGAGCCTAACATTTTGAAACATTGTTCATTTCACAGATAAAAGTAATAGCTCTTTAACAATAAAATGGTTAGTATCATGGGTACTCATGGAGGAGTGTTATGCCTGTAGTGAGAATAGCTTAATTTTAATGTAATTTGCTTCTCTGGTAATATCCTTTCTATGGAGAAAGATTTCAATTTTATTCTCAGTCTTTGTTGTGATTGTAAACTTTGTTGGAAATACTGACTGGAATTTTAATTTGAGATGTATTAAAAAGTCTCTGTAAAATTTGTGTTGGAATTGTTAATATATTTATGCAGGTACAGATACTGAATGGAGGATGACTTGAACTCTGTGATGACAAGGTAGATAAGTAATTCTCCATGAAACTGCTTATCTGCCAAGTAATAATAAGTAACATTTGTAATACCTGGGTCTCTCTAACTGAAGACCTTGCTGAGACTTAAGAGAAAACAATTAAAAATAAAATTACAAACCAGTGTGGTAATCTGTCCCTGTAAATAATACAGGAGCCTACCTAAGAAAATCATGTACAATAATTAACAAAATTACTGAAAGCACCACCTCTAACATAGAAACAGTTAATACGTAATAAAGGGTATGTCTATACTTACAGCGGGGGAAGGGAGTGTTGACGTGCCACAATTCAGTGAAAAGCAATAAAATCTATCTCTCTGGGTTTGGCTATCGACCTTGGTAATCCATGCTGCTGTGTGCAGTAAAGGGATGTGAGCACAAGCCTGAAGAGCTTTGACCTACACCAGGGAACAAAGTCAATCCTGATATGTTGATTCTAGCTATACAAATGGCATGGCTAAAATTGTTTATCTGAGATTGACTTTGATCCCTGTTGTAGATCAGGCCAAAAATGTGCCACAGATGCATGGCATTGTGTATCTTCAGATTGAGAGCACTCCAGAGTCTCTGACAGATATATCTGCTCTCCCAGGTTCTGAAGTATTGAAAGGAAAGATGAGCAGTTTCACTCCCACCAAAATATATGAAATAGTTAGTCATCATTTCCAGAAAAGCTGCTTAGTTAATGAGATTTGAAGGGGATGAGGAGAAACAGTGCTAGGATAATCTAGAAATAACATATTAATAAAATTATAATACATTATAATAAATTTCAAAATAATATTTTGAATCAATTTTATTTGTTATCTCTAGTGTTGGCCCACATGTAATATGTATCTGTAGGTAGTTCGTCATGTTCAATGATGATGCCTTGAGCTTGTGCAGACTCATCAGTTGTGGACTAGCATGTGGCTGAGGAATCCAAGCTTTGAACAGCATGGGTGTTCACAGTGGGGGCAAGGGAATTGTCCTGTCTTTGTTGGTGCAGCTGCTACTGTTGCTTTCTTCCTCTCATGCGCATCAATGAGGCGTACACATCGCTGCTCTTCAAAGTTGTCATATGCATGTTGTAGGAGAGCACGCCAGCCTTTTCAGTCTTTTTCATGCTGCTGTAGCTGATCTGGTTTTAAAACACCATAAGCAATGTTGGCCTTCATGAAGTCTTTATATCTCTTGCGAGACCTACCTTGATTCCTTTTGCCCTGGGAGAATTCACCTTACAGGAGTTGCTTAGGGATTCTTGACCCCTCCATTCGTATGAAATGCCAAATAAAACACCTGTCAGCCATTTTACATCTTCAATGAGTCACAGGTTGAGATGTGATGAGGGTGACAATGTCAAGGATGGAAACTTAGTACAGAAAGTTTCTGTGCCCATCATAGGAACAAGCAAAGTTTGTGTAAAGAGTGGCTAATTCAAGCATACTTGTGGATTCTATAATTTAATTCTTCCCCAGGCTCTCAATGAGCTTTTCTACATGATCACCTTCCTTCAAAGGAAGGATGGTAATTAGGGTGTTGGGAGTTTACTAATGAAGTGCTGCCTTGCACAGGCAGCACTGCATTAAGCAAATTCCATCCCGCGGCAACTCTGAAGTTTTAGACTTCGAAGTACCGGCATGCGTCTAGCCGCGGTGCACCCTCTGGTACTTTGAAGTGCCGTGGCTACTTCAAAGTCCCCTTACTCCTCAAAAGTCCCCTGACTTCTTCTGAGGAGTAAGGGGACTTTGAAGTTGCCCCGGCACTTCTAAGTACCGGAAAGTGCGCCGCAGCTAGACGTGTGCCGGTACTTCAAAGTTTAAAATTTCAGAGTTTCCGCGGGGTGGAATTTGCTTAATGAAGTGCTGCCTATGCAAGGCAGCACTTCATTAGTAAACTCCCAACACCCTAATTACCATCCTTCCTTCAAAGGAAGTTGGTAGCGTAGACACAGCCAATGGGTCGGTTACATTCTACACAGGAAAACTGAAACTGTTGAAGCTGTGCAGAGAGATTTCAATGCATCATCTCAAATACTGAAGAGCTGGAGCAGAAACGGACGGGCTAGTCTATCAACAGACAAAGTACTTAAGACTGTCTCTGTTTCCAGATTATTTGCTTTTCTCTACTTCAACTGAAATATGTTTTTTCCTCTTCTACTGTGCCTGTCCTGTGTTCTCCCCTTGAAGCCCAACAGTGCTTAATCTATTTATTCCCATGGTCCTTTTAAGTGAAGCACAAAATGTTCCATGAAAGATAGCAATTTGTTTTTGTCTATGCCATGGCATGTTTGTAATGGTAAAAATCAGTTAGGGATAAAGTTCAATATAGGCTAGGATTTTCACAAGACACTTAAAGCAGTTAGGTGCCTGATTCCTATCATTGCTATGGAAGAACATCAAACAGGTTAGAAGTGTATGTTGTAGCTGAACAGAACAAAGCAGGAACAGAAGGCAAGAATAGCTTTACCTGTAGATACAGGGAAAAAACATCTTCAAAGGAATTTGTACCTTGTAAAGAACTTTGCAATAAAACAAGGATAATATGTTCAAGATGTGATTCTTAGGAGGCATCACAGAGAGCATGTTCAGCAAATAAGAATATCAGGACCAGCAATTTGTGACTATAAATTCTGTCATGTTAGCAGAAGAAAATTGAGATTTCAAAGGTGATACTTTGATAACTGATTCGAAAATGACAGGACAATGCAGCATGGAATCAGTGGGGTGGTTCTTTTATAGATTTCACTGTGTCCAGGATATTACCCAGTTAAAAATTCTGAATGCTGATAAAAAATTGAATTAATGACTGATTATCTCATCATTCAACTTATAGAAATAGGGGATTAACATGAACATGCAAGGGTCAGCAGATTCCTTGCCCCAGTTAGTAGAATTCAAATTACATGTATACTGATAAATGAAGTGAGGAAAACTGAGGAAATCATGGAAGGCTTGAAACACCAAAGCAAAATCTACCTTGGACCTCAACTTTCATTCTGCACCAATCCCTGGAGCTCTTGGTGTCCATTGCAATTTTCCAACTGTCTGTCTGTAATGGGTATTGCTAAGTGGACTCAGAAGATACTCCATTTTCCTCAAAAAATACTTGCCATTCCTCCTTCATCACACTGTTCCTTCTCTCACATATTCTGTTCTTCCCTATTTTTATTTCTTCCGTAGTCTGCCCTTTCAGGATTCCTTTGAAGCATGTTCTCTGCTAGGTTTCCCTTAAAACACTTCCCTTACTTAACCTACGTCTTTTGAGATCAGCTCCAGCAACAGTAACAGTTACCAATTTTAATCAGCCATTATTACTGCAGTTGCTTCATAAAACACCACCACTTAACTCTGACCCCCAACTGTTCAGTTCTTGGTTTCATAGCTCATCTAATCATCTCTTTCTCAAATACCTAACAAAAAAGGAAGTGGAACAGTGGGTGGGGGTGAAGAGAAGATATGAGTATTTCTGGGTGCAGTTACCAGTGAGATGAAATACATCTACCCTACCAACTTACAACAGCTGTACTGCCATTATGTGCCTGGTGGGGATGCTCTAAGGGGAGAGGACAGAACTCTGCCAACTGTTTAGTACCTCCACCTCCACAAAAGACTGAAGTTATATTGTTGGAAAAATCTCACCAGCCAACATAGTGCTGTCTTTCTTGGGGGTTATGTTTGGTATAATGACATTACTAGGAGGTGTGGTTTTTTCACACCCCCAAGCAATGTAGTTATACCAAGGTAAGTAAGTAGTGTAGACCATGCTAAGCTGTAACTTCCATGCAAGACAAGTTTTGTACAAGCTATAGCTGGTCTCCCACATTAGTGCTGTAGACCATGACATAGTTGGTAAAGTATCCTCTGTATTCTCTGCAAAATACATGCCACCTCCTCCCCCCACACACCACTCTCTCTCTCTCTCTCTCTCTCTCTCTCTCTCTCTCTTTCTCTCTCGCTCTCTCTCTCTCTCTTTCTCTCTTACACACACACACGCGCACACACGCACAGAGGCTACAGTTGTACTATAGTGCTCTGTACTATAGTGCTCAGAACTTACTCTGTCAACAGAGTGTGGCCACACACAAAAGCCAATACAAAGAACACTGGGCCACTCCATCAACAAAACAGGCATCTGGAAGCACAGCTGACAGGGCTGACCATTGTTCTGGAAGCGTTCTGTGTCAAAAGAACACCCGCCACCCCAAAGCGTCCACACAGCTTTTTTGTTGACAGAATCTGTCAACAGCAGTGTTATGCCTCATGGCTGAAAGGTAGAATGCTGCTCATGAAAGTGATGAGTTTTGTTGACAAATTGTTGACAAAACACATTTTATGTGTGGACCTTCCACCCGTTTTGTTGGCAAAACTCACTACTGTAATTGTAGCCAAAGAGTAAGTTGACTCACTTGATGGTGATCTGGGGATAGCCTCTAAGTACCAATTAGCAAACACAACAGATTTCTACAAAAATTCAACTGTGGTTATCATCACGTGATGATTGACATCAGCTGTAGTGCTCTCATTAAAGTTATAGCAAATTGTATGGCTAAGTTACATGCATTAGTAGAAGATTGTACCCTTAAGATTAAAAATTAAAATGAAAATCTTCAATTAGTATAAAATAAGGAAGGGAAAAAGCATTACATAGAAACATAATAGACAAGTGATAAAGGGGAAAGAATGATCATCCCTCTTAGGAATGATATCGGGAATGTACAGAACGGAGATAAGGAAATAGCAATGATATTAAGCTGTCCTGTTCGTGTATTTATACAGATGAAACAAGTGATAGCTGCATAATTTAGGACCGAAATGGCTAGAGAGAAAATAATAATGAATTAGAAAGCTGGCAGATAACTTGGGAAATGATTGTTATGTGATTACATCCTTGTAATAAAAAAAAATACCCAGCAAAGCAACAGAACTAGATTTAAACCAAACTTTACAAAAGATCAAAGACCGGTCATAGGAAGGGGAAATATTTTAATAAACACATTCCCTCACACCCAGTGATTAAAAATAGTTTGTCATTAAACCACAATCTTAAAAATGGCTTAACTCCACAATCTGACCACAGTTACTGTAGTGAGCACCAGTATAGTTACTGTTGATTTACACTGAGAAGTGTGGTCAGAATGGCCACAGTTACACTAGAGAGTTTAGCTGACAAAACCTTGGTTTCTGTCAACAAAACTTGTGGAACATCCATAAAATGTTTTTTATCAACAGTGTCAAGAAAACTCAGCACTTCCACCAGCAGCGTTCTGCCTCTCAGCCATGAGACATAACACTCCTGTTCAGAGATTCTGTAGACAAAAATCTGTGTGGACACTCTGGGGGGCCTTAGCTCGACACACTGAGCATCCAGAACAATGGGCAGCCCTGTCTGCTGTGCCTCAGGATGCCTATTTTGTTGAGAGAGTGGCTGGGGAATCCAACTGGCTTTTGTGTGTGGCCACACTCAGTCAACAGAAGTTTTGTCGGGAAATCTCTTCTGATTGTAACTTCTGTTGACAGATAGCAGTAGTGTAACCATAGCCCATGTGTCTTCTGGGGATTTCCAGGGATAAATCCACAGTTCCAGACTCAACTACTTCTACTTATGTGAAGGTGTATCCATTTCCACAAGATGCCTCAATCTGATAAATTATTTGTACTACTCATTTTGAATAATGATGACAGAATTTGATGCTTATTTATTTTAATGAAAACATTCCACTTCCTAGTGCTTGGGATTCTGCAGGAAATTAAAAACAAAAACAAAAACAAATAAGAACCCTGTCCCTAATGCACAAATAAAACCTAGCCATTCTTAAACAAATGCTGGGCAACAAAAAGTCATTTTGAAAGCAGAATGTGTTGCAAAACTGATACCCAAACACAGGACTTGTACTGATCTGTGTAGAACGACCTTCCACCATATTCTGCTGGCAATCACATTGACAGGAAAGGTAGCATAAAACTGGGACGCATCAAGACTTGATGATATGGCTGATCTGATTGTTTGCTTGTGCAAATGGACAGATACATACTGTTAAAATTGAATAATTGTGCTCTAGGTCTAAAGTTTTTTAAAGATGTATACCTATAAAATCTCCAGATTTGACATCTAGGGAAGTAATTTTCAAAAATGTGAATTGAGCATATACCAGTCAATATTGTATTCCACTCTCTGAAAACAGCATGATAAATATAATTAAGAGATGGAGAACTATTGTAGTCATCTCAATGAAGCATTAAATGTGAAGCCAAATTATTACAATTTCCTTCTTAGTTAATGTTAAATTGCTGATCACTTAAGTGCAAGATATTGATGTGAGATCTAATGAGATAACTAGTTAACATCAGGGGATTCTGGAATAGGGCACGAGAAATTTAATTTTACATGAAATCACTCATATTCCATTTAGAGTCAGTACAAGCATGCTCTTATATGGGACTAGACGCATTACTTTAGCTCTTGGCAAGAACGTGTCTTTCTTTGACACCATTCCCTTTAATTGTTTTTTAACATTAAAGTTTAAGCATATGTCTTCATTATTAAATTTTTTATTCACTTGAGTTAGCTAACAATTATGCATGCTAGTTGTATAGTCTACAAAAATTTGTTACAGGACACAAAGGTTTGCAGAACATGCATACTAGCATATACAAACATGCCAGTTAAGTGATAATCTATTAGCTCAAGTTAAAGTAATGTAGGGTAGACAAGCCTTAACTTGGACGTTTTAAATGTCAGCATTATGCACCAACCTTAATTTTACTTTGAGAAAGGCTAGGAGGTGATTTTGGAACAAAACCCAACAACAAAACACAAAGACAAATCCCCTACCTGTATTAATGCAACTTTAATTTTAAAAAGTTATTATCACAAGAACTCAGAACAGTTACAGTTAGATTTCCAAAAGCAATCCTCAGTCATCTGAATTTTAATATTTTCTGCTCTGTTTCCAGTGCAATATTTAGTAATGTATATTAAAGGTGGAGGAAGGAGGCAGGGAGAATGAAAAAGGTGTTAATGATCCTCTCCTAATTACTGACTTTTCAGTGACATTTCATTTTAATGAATATATTTTGACTGTGTCTAATTTATATGGCAAATAATTACCTCTCTCTTAAATAATGAAATTAAATACACATTAAATATACACTAAAGTTATATATTAAATATACAGACAGGAGACACATATCTCTAAAATAAGGAAAATGACTCACTCTTTTATAAAATTTTATACTAGTGCATTACAATAATTTTATAGAATTTTATCAGTTTATCTAAAATACTTACAAAGAAGATCAGCATCATTAGTACCATTTTATATGTGGAGAAAGTAAGTTATGGAGAGGTGAAGTCACTGGCCTAAAGTAACCTAGTGGCACCACCAGAAATGGAAACCAGACCTCCTAAAAACTTGTCTACATTAAAATGTTATACTGGCACAATTACATTAGCCAGGACTATGAAAGCCGCCCACATCCATGACCAACATAGCTATACTGACATAGCTCTCAGTGTAGACACAACTATGTCAGTGGATGAGGTAAGTAATACCACTTCCTGAAAATTATGGACACTCACTGGTATTATGCTTTAAAGTCTACAACCAAATACAATGAGAAATAGGTTTTCAGTCAGGCAGGATGGAAGGTAGCACTGAAGAATCTAAACAAAGGAATCATCTTTGTATATGACTCTGGAGGGGGATGGGAAGTCTGCAGGAACCCTTCCTGACTTTTGAAGCAGGACCTAAGACCTTGGATCACTTGGGCTATGTCTGCACAACAGACCTATTCTGGCATACCTTGGTATCCCAAAATAGCTACTCCTTGTCTGTGAAACACTCCCATTATTTTGAAATAATTTTCGAAAAAAGGGGGACCCTATTTCAGCATCCCTGTAGTCCTCATTGAAGGAGAAGAAAGGGATGTGTGGAAAACACATTATTTCAACATTTGATGCTGTTTAGGCTGTGCCAAATGCTGAAATGGCCTATTTCAAAATAAATTTGAAATTTATTGAAGTTTCGGGTATCGTGTAGATGTAGCCTTGAAGATTACCTGTTCTGCTAATTACCTCTTGGGCACATGGTTTTATCTGCTGTGGAAAGACAGGATACTGTTCAAGGGGGACCATTAGTCTGACACAATATGGCCATTCTTATGGTCATACGAACTTTGAGATATATACTTTTCAAAAAAGAGGGGCAGGTAACACCATGGAAAGACAAGGGAAAACAGCATCTTGTACTTCTGTTGAAGATCCTGATTGAGACAAATTTGGCCATATCTAGAAAGGAGAAAGTTTGGTGAGAAATTTACTTTGAACCAAGGCTGTAGGTTGTTAAGTATTTTCCACTAATTAGCACAATCTATTTTTATTTGCTTCTAATCAATGATGGTTTTATCCCTTGCACCTGAACTTGCTTAAAAACCTTTTTCATTGATAAAGTAAACTGTTTAACTTGTAATCTAACCCAATCCAGTGTTATGCTTGAATTGGAGTGATTGTTGTTTCCAGTTGGAGTACTAAGGAGTGATTTGGTCTCTTCAGAGAAATAAAATAAACTCATTTGTTCCAAGAGAGGGCTGTGGTTTTGGGCAAATTCAGAATGAGAAGTATGTTGTGGTTACTCTGTAAATAGTAGCCAAGGCTCATTGAGACCAGGGTTGGGCTATTATATTGTAAAAAGGTTCCTAGGTTCAGTGTGCTGAACCATGGCTCATAGCACATCCACACTCATGGAATTCCATTCTTGTCTGCAGATTGTGTTCAGCCTGCAAGCTGAAGTAACAGAATATTTAAGGCACCCAGATTTATAGGACACATAATGCAACTCCTTACTTTCTGGGTGGAATTGGAAAATGTTACATTATAGCAATTTTTGTTTGTTTGTTTGTTTGTTTGTTTTTAAAAAAATGAACCAGTACTCATTTGGCTCCCTCCCCCTTCCTCCCAGCCAACCCTACATCTGCGGCTGCTGAGGTGCCAGTACTCAGTAGTGGCAAGTACCAGTCCAAAAAAACCACTGCATTATAGTGACACTGTACCAGTATAGTCTCCTGGGACCTAGCCACTAGACTAAACATAAATAGATGCCATTAAAACACAGTGGTTTTATGGCACAATCTAATTTCTGTTGAAGTTTTAACATGTCTAATTGTTTTCTGAAGTTCAGGTCTCCTGTCTTACAGCTGGGCACATGGAAGAAGACCACTGGGTCCATAAGAGCTGTGTCTACACGTGCACGCTACTTTGAAGTAGCGGCACCAACTTCGAAATAGCGCCCGTCGCAGCTACACACGTCGGGAGCTATTTTGAAGTTAACTTCGACGTTAGGCGGCGAGACGTCGAAGTCGCTAACCTCATGAGGGGATCGGAATAGCGCCCTACTTCGACGTTCAACGTCGAAGTAGGGACCGTGTAGACGATCCGCATCCCGCAACGTCGAAACTGCTGGGTCCTCCATGGCGGCCATCAGCTGGCGGGTTGAGAGATGCTCTCTCTCCAGCCCCTGAGGGGCTCTATGGTCACCGTGGGCAGCAGCCCTTAGCCCAGGGCTTCTGGCTGCTTCTGCGGCAGCTGGGGATCTATGCTGCAGGCACAGGGTCTGCAACCAGTTGTCAGCTCTGTGTATCTTGTGTTGTTTAGTGCAAGTGTGTCTGGGAGGGGCCCTTTAAGGGAGCGGCTTGCTGTTGAGTCCGCCCTGTGACCCTGTCTGCAGCTGTGCCTGGCACCCTTATTTCGATGTGTGCTACTTTGGCATGTAGACGTACCCTCGCAGCGCCTATTTCGATGTGGTGCCGCGCAACGTCGAAGTTGAACATCGACGTTGCCGGCCCTGGAGGACGTGTAGACGTTATTCATCGAAATAGCCTATTTCGATGTTGCTACATCGAAATAAGCTATTTCGATGTTGGCTTCACGTGTAGACGTAGCCAAGGAGTCACAATCATTTCAGTAGAACTCCACATGGCCAGCTTTAACAATAGATTAATCCTTGTGCATGTAATTTCACAGGGAGACGTAGTTTGTTATACGGGGCTGTTGTGAAGCTCTTTTGAAACAGTTTGATTAAGGAAAGGATAATCACTGTGGTTAAAGGCATGTCTCATGCCTCATTAGTCTATTGGGGTGGTTTGAGGAAGTTTTAGCTACAGCGGGCAGAGGATGCAACAGTTTCATGTATTGTACATAGATTTTTCTGACAGCATTTAATAAAATTTGGTAATTTGAAGCCATTGTATAAGCTGCAGAGTTATGGAATACTTCAAATACAAAGTTAGCCCCTGGGACTGAAATTGTGCTGCAACAAGAGGCACACACTTGGCATATATACAGGTTTGTTTTGTTTTGTTTTGTTTTGACCTTACTCAGGGTTTCATTTTATCCATTATGGTAAGGTTGTTACAATGTTTCCATTACAAATCCCTAAAGGCACTATGGCCTTATCTACACGAGCCCCAAACTTCGAAATGGCCATGCAAATGGCCATTTCAAAGTTTACTAATGAAGCGCTGAAATGCATATTCAGCGCTTCATTAGCATGCGGGCGGCCACGGCACTTCGAAATTGATGCGCCTCACCGCCGCTCGTCTTGTCCCTACGGGGCTCCTTTTCGAAAGGACCCCGCCTACTTCGAATTCCCCTTATTCCCATGAGCAGATGGGAATAAGGGGACTTCGAAGTAGGCGGGGTGCTTTAGAAAAGGAGCCCCATCTGGACGAGACGCGCGGCGGCGAGGCACGTCAATTTTGAAGTGCCGCGGCCGCCCGCATGCTAATGAAGAGCTGAATATGCATTTCAGTGCTTCATTAGTAAACTTCGAAATGGCCATTTGCGTGGCCATTTGGAAGTTTGGGGCTCGTGTAGATGTAGCCTATGAGTAACATCTCTGTCTTTCTAGACGTATATACATGGCACAAAATTTGAAAAAGCCAGTATGCCTATTTTTAATTTAAGAAAATCAACAGACAATAAGGGAGTGGTTTATTATGTTTTCCTGTGTAGTTATGTCCCAAAGACGACACTGATTTTTTATCAGGACATTATTTTATATTTTGCAATATTTGGATGGATTTTGGCAAAAATAAATTCTGAAATCATTCTGTTGAAACCAAAAGAAACAGACAGCCATGTGCCATTAGCTGTACATATACTGCAAGTTTTTTCATAATGGTTTTTAGCATGAAGACTTTCAAAAGAATTAAAATCTTCTTGTAGCATTTCTAATAGTACAGAAAAAAATCTGAGGCAAAATGTAATGCTTCATTTGCTAATTTTAATATTTCTGTATACTCCCAAAGCCCTAAATGTTGTTTAAACCAAGTTTTTAATTATTCCCATTGAAATGTTTCTCAATGGATTCTTATTCTGAAAGATTTAGGTGGCTCCCTGCATGATGATAATCACATTTAAGTCCTAGTTATGTTGTTTTGGTGAAGAACAGGAAAGTTTGGCTGAAACAGTAATAGCTTGACATTACTAATCAGCTTTTGCCATCAAGGACTGGATGTTTCAGTGATCAAAGTTTTAAACAATGATCATCACTATGCCTGGTGGGATCCAGGTAGTATGAGTGAAGATAGTCAATTAAACCACAACAATGTATTTATAGCCTTGGAGGCCTGAGGAGAGCTGCCATGTTGTCTGTCTGTTCAGGGTACACAGTGGGAGTCCTAGTATGTGGGCATGGAAAACTGCAACGGGTTCACCAATCCCTAAATGTATGTGGATTTAGTGGGGATAGAAGCGCACTAAGGCTGAGAGTGGTGGAATCCCTGTAATGAAGAGACAGGATGACTGGAAAAAGTATTCATACTGGATGCATATGTATGCATAAGTGAATATGGACAGCCCAGGTAGAGCTTGTCAGAGGTCAATAATTGTCTTCCTCCACATAGCCTGAGGTTTTGAAATACATTTGAGATCCATATCACAAGGAAAACAAAAATCTGTCAAAGGTTTCTATTGAATGGAATTGTGTCAAAATGTTTATTTTGGGGTAGAAAATGTCCTTTTTTTTTTCAATTTCATTTGTGATATAGTACGATAGCACCGCCTGCTTGACAGATGGGGAATTAGTTCTTTCCATGGAGTGTGCTGACTTTTGGTTGGTGTTTTGACCTTCATCACTCTCTGATGTGTCCATCCTCTGGTTCTGGACCCACATTACTCTCTGAGCCACAGCATCCTCTTAAGAGCCTGGCCCTTCAGCGGTATGCATCACTCAGTTCTTCTGTCCTCCAGGGTTACAGAAAGTCTTCAGTCTCATGCCTGTCACTATGGCTTACTGCAGTTCCAAAGTCTATTTCCTGGCTTCTGAGGACAAGCCACAGTCTGTATAGGCCATGCTTCTTGGTGGCAGGGTGTGGTGCATGGTGGAAGATTCCACGCCTGTCTACTACTCTGGGTCCTGACCCAAGGAAGTTCTGGTGGCAGCCTTTTCCTGCCCTCCTTCACTCCCCTAATATGTCCTCAGTGTTCACTGAGCCACTTCCAAGAGACCCTAGCACCTTCTCAGCCCTTTTATCAAGGCCCCAGCCAAGGGGATGGTTGCTGGCCATCACTGGCAGGCTGTCACAGGGTGCCGCGTACCATGCCAGGCTGGGAGGTGTATGGCCCAGGACCACTCATCCTGTGCACAGCTGGCAGGCTGGTGCATCGCCACCACCCCACAGACCAGGGTGCCTACTCTACCATGTATGTACCTACAGGTCACTCAGTGACATCTGGGGATGCCCAGATCCCAGTTGCCTGGCTGGACAAGTGGGAGGGGATATACATGGTGAGCCCTGTAACAGGAGCATGTTGCCAGAGCTGCCCTGGGGCATCTGGCCTGGTCCCAGGCCTGGGCATAGCCCTATCACAGTTCTTTTTACTTTGCTGCTGACCTGGCCAGGCAGGTGAATGTGGCAGCATTTCACCACTTGACCCCCATTTCATGGAGGACCTCCTTCCATAACTGAGGAGGTCCCTCAGCTCTCGCTCCATCCAGGAGGGGACCTTTTTTTTTCTCACCTCCCAGGCCCTGGCAGTCCTGCAATGGCTGCGGGGGGGTGCTATAGCTCCCATGGGGGCTGGCTGCTGGTCATCAGTGCCTCATGCTGCTCTGGGGCTGTGCAGAGGTTGTGCTGGGGGACCATGTGCTGGGGCTGCTCCTAGCAGGCTCTCAGATTTCTGCTACAGGGTTTCTTCATCTGTGTTACTTTAAGGGCATCTGGATCAGGGATCATAGAGCCCCACGGCTGCAGGCTAGAACTTCCCCCATTCTCCAGCTGGCCTGGGTCATGGCAGACTCCTTTTTCAAAACAGTGGGCTGTGGAGCGTCTGCACATGTACCCTTTCAAAATAGTTTTCCAAAAGGGGACGGTCTTCCTGATATTGGATCAGGGTTCAAAATTCAACATCTGCGCTTTGTTCCCTCAATTTTCTTTCAAAAAACCATATTACATGTGTAGATGCTCCTCCCATTCTTTTGAAAGAGGGCCAGATATTTTGAAGTTTCTTGCATGTGTAGACATGGCTTGTATGTATGATAGGTGTTACGTAAAGAAAAATGCATGATACATTCAAACTATTCCTTTAATAGGCATCCGTTAAAATCTTATTAAAGCTGTAGTTGTCAAACATTTTCAGAAAATATATGACAAATGTTTAGCAGTTAATGTTTTAGCTGTGCAATAAGTGGAAAGCTGATAGAGTGGATTAAGAATAGGCTATAGAGCAAGAAAGAAAGGGAGTTACAAATGGAACACTTTCAATTTGGCCTAAATGAGAAGAAAATCATTTACTGCATGTGTAAAATGACTAATTCCTTCATTCACAAAGAGACAATCTGGAGGATAAGGGTGTGCTTTCTGGTACAATTTCTGTCCTTTAAATTAAAATATTATAAAGGAACCAGACTGATAATAATAAATTCCAAGTACAATAGATTTTAACTTTCAGGTATGTGCAGAGGATATTAGCTAGAGTTCAACAGAGGAATAGACTGATAATTAATGTGAGGAACTATATTCAATTCTGTTAATAAATTCCCAGTGATGAGGAATCTTATAAATGGGAAATTGATTCAAACATTTATTAAGGAGACTTTTTGCTGCAGATAAAACAAAGAATATTTCATCATGGAATGCAACATGATTTTAATAATCAGTTTAAGTATGCTGACTTTTGAACGCTATTTACATTTGCCCTATGTTTTGTTTGTCCCTCATTTGTATGCATCATTAAAGATAATTTGCTTACTTTTCATTTTCTGTGAACTTTGGTCAGCTAGCACACATCTGCTTGGCTGGTCCCTATCACAATAGTATTCAAACACCTGCAAAGAAGTTATGGATTTGTCCTTATAATGCCCCTTGCTGGAAGGGAAGCATTTACACCTCTATTGTATAAATAGGACATAAAGAGCTGTCAGAAAACAAAACTGATATGAATAGCCCAAGTTTACACTAGAAGTTTTTGATAGAGTCAGAAACTGAGCTCAGAGCCCTCACCTAATGCTTTAGCCAACCATACAGGGGAGCAATATACAGGGGTGGAGGGGAAGGGGAGCAATTGTAAAGGTAGAGTAAGTGTTTGTGTTGGGGGTTGTATTGGGTAGTGCTCATAGAGAAAAGAGACCTGAAAGTTTATAAGGGCCCTTGGAGGGGAGAAGTGGGATGGTTCAAACTAACTTTCAAGAAAATGTGTGGGTTGCCAGTAGGTACCAGTGCAACTGGTGAGGAGAGACAGAAGCAGGAACAATTCCCAAAACACACTGCAAACTGAGCAATATTTACTCAATACTGGTTAAATGTGGTAATCAGCCCCTACAAATGCAAAATCCCTCAGCTGCTAAAGGAGTAAAAAAACACTACTGTATTACTTCCATGGTACAGTCCTGTGGGTCAGGCACTGGTATTCAAGGAATCTGCATTCAACTACGGCACCTCCCACAACCTTTCTTGAGCAAGTCTCTTACAGCCACAGTCTAAAATTATTAGGGTTCAGTGATTTTCTTCTCATTGTTAAACAAGAGAATACCAATTGAAATTTATTAAATAATTGTGGATTTTTTCTACATTTTCAGGTATATTAAGTTCAATTAAAGCATATATATATATATAGAGAGAGAGAGAGAGAGAGAGAAGAAATAATATGTTTCAAATCACCTCATGCAAATATTATGGAGCAATCTCTTTATAGTAAAAGTACAACTTACAAATCTGGGGGTGGGGGGTTGTTATATAACTTCACTGTAAAACAAAGTACTGTGAAATGGTAGAGCCTGAAAGTCCACCCAGTTCTACTGCTTTTTCAGCCAATAGCTAAGACAAGTGGATTTCTTTGTATTTACAGGAGATAATGCTGCCTGCCTGAGTGGACTTGTAGGCTCTAAAGATTTATATTGTTTTGTTTATTTTAATACAGTGTTTTTTACACAATTCTGTATTTGTAAAGTTTAACTTTCTTGATAAGTAACTTGTATTACAGTATTTGTAATAGGGGAATTGAAAAATATTCTTTCTTTTTCTGTTTTCAATGTCAATATTTGTAATCAAAATTAAATATAAAGAAAGCACTGTACAGTTTGCATTCTATGTTGTAACTGAAATCAATAATTTGAAGATTCAGAAAACATTAAAATATTTCAATAAATTGTATTATATTAATGTTTAGCTGTATGATTAATCACACAAATAATGATAATTAATTTTTAAATCATACAATTAATCATGACAATGTTAATTGCTTGACACATATAACTTCTTAAAGCTAGTTAGGTGTTTAACTGCCTTTGAACTCATTAAGAGTCAGACACCTATGTACTTGTAAAGATCTACATTTTAAAGATCTAAAATCATTCAGTTACACCCTCTGTAAAATGATGACAATGATATTTCCTTCCTCTCAGCCTAACTGTTTTTTCCAGTTTCAGGACTTTCTGTTGGTATTTGCACAGTGCATGGAAAATTGGGTCTTTAGGTGGTATTGTAATTCATATAATAAATGAATAATAAATGAAAGCTGGATAGTTTTATATACATTTTAACCTCTCTACTAATCTGGGAACTAACATCTGCCCTGGTGGGGGTGGGGTGGAGGAAGTGGTTCTGTTTGCTGCTACTCCCCCTTTCCCTAAGCAGGTGGAACAGCGGCACAGTGTCAGAACTTCCTTGGGGTGCAATGAGTGGGAGCAGAGAAGAGTGAGGAGCCACATGATCCCTCAGAAGAAGAGCACCAGGTAAGTGGCTCCACTCCCATCCTCCTCACCCCTAGATCCCCCAGCACCCTCCCCAGCTCACCAAATTCTTTAATACAGAATACTGTGTTTTTCAGGATTGCGAGAATAAAGAGGTGTAGGTGTATATGAAAATACCACTAAACATTCTGATGATTCTACTATTATTTCTAAGCAGTGAGATGCATTACTCATATTTTACATTTTTTTTTCATACATCTATTCTGGATCATCTATTTCTAGTGCAATGGAGCCGTACCCTGACTGGTGCCTCTATCTGGTACTGTACTGCAAATAATAATTAATAATAATTACAGTTCATTTTACCTCGCAGGAATGTCTGTGAGAAATCACAGGGTGTAATCAGTTATTACATCATTAGTGTCAGTCCACATGGTATAATGAATACTTTCCTACATATTTTTAATAATACAAACTTATTGACAAATACTCTATATTTTATGAATGCATATTCATATATTTTCCCTGAAATTGAATTGTTTGTTGAATTGTTTATTTAACTACTATATATTTTAGAGAGTTTGACTGTCTGTCAATGTTTGTCCATCTGTTGGTTTGTTCAAGAACTCCTCCTAAACAGCAAGAGCTAGGACCACCAAATTCAGTATGCAGCTTTCTCTTGTCATAAGTTAAAGCAAGATAAGAGTTTGGTTGTCCTAGGAAAAATGGGGTGTGCCCAGGATGGGATTGCTTCTCATAAAACCATACAGAAAAGAGACAACCACCAGGCAAGTGAAAGGGGTTGGCTGGGTTGTCTCCCTCATCAAGGACTGCCCTGAACCTTCCAGCCCCAGTCACTTTTTAGGGACAAGGGGAGGCTGAAGATCCCCCACCACCCATTCATAAGGGAATATTGCAAGTTATTTCTCTTTGCCAGGGAATGAGAGGAAAGTGCACACTTTGTTGTATTCCTCATTCTTTCTGGGGGGTACTAGGGGAAGACAAATCTAAAACCCCATCCCCTGGTTGTTCCCACTTCAGCTTCAGTGATCAGGGGGAGGTGCTTCTTGCCTAACCCCAAGTTCCTCTCTCCCTGGAGCGTCCTGCATTCTGAGCCCCTCACCCTCACTCCAACTGCGAAGCAAGAAAAAACAAATAGTTGTCTTTAGGACTGAAGCAACATCCAGTTAAAATTTTAGTATCAATATATAAACTTCAAATTAAAATAGAGTAAAATTATGTAATCTTGTACTAAATAATCCAATATACACTATGACAGCAAATAACATTATATCACCTTAGTAAATTATATTTATATTTTTGACATTCACTACTTCTAACCTAGTGGGATACACAATATCCCAATTAAGCCAGCTGAGGTCACCCAGTTACGGAGCACTACAAGAAATGGGACAGCCAGTCCCTAAAGACATCATAATCATCATCAATAACCATGGGCTCAGCATGGTGTCTGATGCCGCTCTCACTATTTCCGTCCATATTTCCCTGTCCAGTCTGGAGTGGCTTAGTTTCTGTAGACTATCTCTGCACCAATCTACTATATAATCTATCCATTCTCTGTGGGGTCTGCCTCTCCTATTCGAACTGTCCATTATGCCAAACACCAGGGTCTTGATTTTTCGTTCGTTGTTCATTATGCAAATATGCCCAAATAGTTGTAGCTTCCATTTCATAACCTTCTGCAGCAGGTTCTGTGTTGGCTGTGTATTTCTATATAATTCCTCATTGGTGACCTTCTGCATCCATCCTATTCTCAGAATCTTTCTATAACGACTCCTTTTGAATGCCAATATTCTTCCTTTCGAATTTTTCATTATCACCCATGTCTCACATCCATACAACATGCTGCTGAATACACACATTTTCAAGACACACAGTTTCGTTCTTAAGCTAATTGCTTTGCTTTTCCAGATCTTATCCATCACCTTCAAACTCGCTCTTGCTTTCGCTATTCTAGTCATTATTTCCTTCTTACAGTCTAGATCATACATTATGCTGCTCCCCAGATATGTGAACTTCTATACATTTTCAAGTGCCGTACCATCAACACAGATGTTCCTTCCTACTTCCTTATCTCCAAATACCATTGTTTTTTGTTTTATCAATGTTCATAATCAATTCGTACCACTTCCCTTCTTCATTTAACACCTGCACTGTTTTTGCTAGCTTCTCCTCATGTTTCTCAATGATAAGTATATCATCTGTGAACTTCAAGTTGTTACTTTTCCTGTGCACAGATATTCCTTCTACCTCTTCCTTGATATTGTCCATCTCATGCTCCAGATGTTCAATGAAGATACTTGGCGATATTGGATCTCCTTGTGTCATATCTCTACTCGTTTTAAACCAACTTCTCAACTCCCCACATGTTCTCACCATTGCCTCTGCATTATCATTGATATCCCTCAACAATCGTATCAGTCTGCTATCCACTCCGTATGACTCCAACACCGCCCAAGTCACTTTCTGATCTATACTGTCAAATGTCTTTTGAAAATCGACGAAGCAAGTGTATACCTTCTTGTTCTTTCATCAAGCTTTCTCTTCTATCAGTCTTAGTGCCAATATCTGCTGTATGGTACTTCTATCTTTTCTGAACCCCACTTGCTCATCTGCTATATGTTCTTCTATCTGCGATCTTAATCTCTCAATCAGTATCATCATCAGCACCTCACCTAGATGACTCGTTAGGGCAATCATTCTGTAGTTCTTGCACTACAATGTACTTCCTTTCTTGGGTATTGTCACTACCACAGATATTGTCCATTCCTTAGGCGCCTTCCCTTCTTTCCATGTTATATTACATAATCGGTGTATTTCCTGAAACATGCTTTCTCCACCATATTTGATCATCTCTCCCATGATCTTATCATTTCCAGGGCTCTTGTTGTTCTTTAGTCATTCCACTGCTTTTTCTATTTCCTCCTTCGAAATATCGCTCTCTCTCTCAATGTATGGAGGAGATATCTCTTTCAGTTCTTCAATCAGTCTCTCTGAGACCCGCGGGTCCAACTGTGCTTTGTATACATCAGTGCAGTATCTCGTCCATTGCAGCACAATTTTCTCCCTGTTTATGAGCATTTCTTTGTTCTCATCTTCGATCGCCATCTGATTTAGTTGCCATTTCCTATTAATATTCCTAATAGTCTTATACACCTCCCCGGTCTTACATTCGCCATAATACCTCTTTACATCTTCACACTGCTCCTCTAACCATTTCTGCTTATCCTTTCTGGCTGCTTTCCTTACCTCATTGCATTTCACCCTATATTTCTGTTCTGCCATCTCAAAAACATCCCTTCTGATCTTCAATGCTCTTTTCTCTTGAACCAACTTCAGTGTCTTCTGGATAATCCACTTCTTATTGATCGTTTCTTCTTCTGGAACAGTCTACTCAATTGCCTCTTCTACAGTGATGGCTATCCCTGTGACTCTCTTGTCCAGGTCTTTCTCTGTGGTGATATTCTTAATCTTCTCTTCGAGCACTGCTCTGTATGCATTCCTTGTTTCTTCCTCACATAGCCTAGCCATATCTCTTATTTTCTTAAACTGTGTCTTACATTTTCTTTTGAGTTTTATCTTGATGTTTGCGATCACTAGACTGTGGTCTGAGTCTATAGCTGCTCCTTGGCAAGTTCTGCACTGCTGTACTGATGTTATCCATCTTCTTATTATTAAAATCATATCTATCAAGTTTTTGGACTTCCCATCATTCCCATCATTCGATCGCCATGTCCACTTCCTGCAGTCCTTTTGTTGCAGATCGCCATCTCATGCTCTGTAGCACACTCTACCAGTTTCTCACCTCATTCATTTCTTTCTCCATATCCAAAGCTTCCCATGACTGTCTCCCAACCTTCGTTATCTGTTCCAACCTTTGCATTCCAATCTCCTCCGATGATCAACATATCTTTCTTTGGTATCTCTTCTACCATCTTTGCCAAGTCTTTATAGAATAACCCAATATCTTCCTCCGTACTGTCCAACATGGGTGCATAAACCTGAATGACTGAGATGTTGAGCGGTTTTGCTTTGAATCTCACTACCATCATTCTTCCACTCACTGGTTTGTACCCTAATAATTCTCTTCTAGCTATTTTGCTAAGAAGGAATCCAACTCCTGTTTCATGCTTTGTTTTGTTTTCTGACCAACTGACTTTGCAAATGCATATCTCCCCTGATGCCGTCCAACACATCTCTGCCAGTCCAAGTATATTGCATCAGTACCTCTCCATCTCCTTCCGAAGCAGCTCTAATTTTCCAGTTGCCCACAGTGTTCAGAAGTTCCATGTTGCAATGGACAGCATATGTGTTAGATGTAATTTTCTTTTTGTAGCCAACTTATCGACCGAACCCCAATAGCTCGATTGGTATTGTGGACTTTTTCTATCTGTGCTATGTTCGAGCCAACATCGTTTAACATTTAGTTGTACTGGCATCAGATTTCATTTGTATTGTTGTTTGATGGTCGGCGCATCAACACACATCTGACCAACCCCGCTTCTTCATCCAGGCTTGGGACTGTCATGGAGCTCACAGTGGCTTCATGGCGGAGTTTCCCCAAAGACAGTGGTTATTATTTCTCAAAACAGCATAAAACATCATAAACCTGCTTCTGTATTATTTTATTGGTTAATCAGAAGCTCAAACATTCTACCAATCGCAAGGGACCAGACACATTATCTACCCAATCAATAAATATTTCAGACCTTATCCCAATACACACTCTCAGCCAATTATTATGAACTAAACTACAATTTATTTTAAAAAAGGGGAGACTATTGATTAAAATATCAGTATAGATATAGACATCAGTTCAAGTATTAAGGTGAAGTTATGTGGCAGAGATAGTAATCCTGTCATTGCAAAAAGTTGTTTGATAACATGTCTACCTCTCTGAAACCTCTAATTGCTAACAATACAGCTTTGTATTTCAGAGCTCTAACCTATGATTGAATGACCTTAATTACCATTTCTATATTTTCTCACCTGCTTCTATAGCAGGGATGGTTCCTTTTCTTCAGGTTGGGGACCACTGACCCATAGACAAGTCACTTGGGGCCACAGAGGGATGGAGACTGTAGGAGTATGTTGGGCATGGAGGATATGAGTCGGAAGGTGGTGTAGAAAGGAGGTAAGTGGTCTAGGTGGGAGAAGTGCAGGAGCAGGATATAGGTGTGGGTCTAGGTGAAAGGAAGGGATCAGGAAGATGTGGGGTGTGAGGTCCAGAAGGGAGGAGTCAGGATGGGATTGAGGGGTCTGGGGGGAGGGGGCAGGAACAGGGTGTGGGTGGGTATTCTGAGCTGGATGGGTGGAGGGTATGGGGTACAAGTCTGGGATAGAGGAGTCAGGGTGGGAGCGAAAGGTCTAGGAGTAAGGGTGCAGGAAGGGTGGTGGGGGGCATGTATGGGAGGGGGTGTAGGAGCTAGCCAAGGCGTGGGGTCTGGGCAATGGGGATGCACTTATTTTTGCAGTACCTGTGGAGGCACATGGATCATACCCCCCTTCCCCTTGTTCCCAAGCACTGCCCTCCTCTTTTTTTCTGATTGGCCAGAATTCTAAACAATCAGAGCAGTGCTAGAAACTCTCCAGACAGGCTGTCAAAACTGCCACTGCTCCCCATCCTCTGGTGGGAGAACAGCAGCAACCAGCAGCAGAGTCCAGAGCCACTTCCTGACTCTAGACCCTGGTCCCAAGCAGAGTCCACAGTATGGATCCGGACTGCAGTTTGCTTGATTTGGCCCATGGGGCTCAGGGCTCTGCACTCTCTACCCCACCACGTGCTGGATTTTATGGAGTGGAGCCTGCAGCCTTGGCACCTGGATCCAGACAAGCCGAGGTCTGGATCCCAACTACAGTCTGAGTTTTCCCCACCCCTGCATTATAGATTTCCATTAAGCTACTTGTCCTGGGATTGTTTAACCATTTCTGGTCATGTGCCCTATTGGGCACAAGTTTAATTGCAGCTGTATAACAGTGGTTGTGAACGTAATGGCTATGTCTACACTCGCCCCAACTTTTGAAAGATGGGTGCTAATGAGACACTTCAGGATATGGTAATGAGCCACTTCTATGAATATGCAGCACCTCATTAGCATAATGGCAGTCACAGCGATCTGAAACTGCTGCTTTTGAATCGCGTATTGCCTGTGCAGATGGGGACCTTTTGAAAGGACCCCCCCCCCAGTCTTTGAAAGCCCATTATTCCTAAAACCAACTAGGAATAAAGGGCTTTTGAAGACTTGAGGGTCCTTTCAAAAGGCCTCTGTCTACATGGGTGATGTGCAATACAAAAGCAGCACTTTTGAATCACTGAAGCCACTATTATGCTAATAAGGCACTGCATATTTATGGCAGTGCCTCATTAGCATATCCTGAACCATCTCATTAGCATCCCTCTTACGAAAGGTGGGGTCTAGTGTAGACATAGCCATTCTGTATGACAACATTTTAATGTTCTAACGTCATACCTAGTGACCCTGGTGCGTGGTTCATCATTGCCTCACCTCAGCAGAGGTGGAAAAAGTAGCCCAAAAGTTACTTGCATTAAAGGGCAACTGCTTTCGCTCCTGGATACTTGAGTACAATCTAGATGTGACATATGCATGCACATATACAGGTGTGTGCATACATGTAATTTTACTCCAGTAGTTTTCCAGAGGGATACTGGTGACTTGTACTTAAGGACATCCCCCAAAGCAATTATACTTTTAGTCATTCAACTTTTTGGATACTGTTCCCATCTCTGCACCTCAGAGTTATAACACAAAAGCAATTCTCCAATAAACTACCATGATCTTTCTACATCCATTGTTCTATAACAATTTGTCTTATGTCCTGTACATTTTTGAGGGATGTTACTTACACCGGAAAAAAGTGTTTCTGATTTTGCACAGATGATATATTCTATACTTGGCAGTTGCCACAGTGTGTGGGTGTGGTGGTGGGGGGGTCCATTCTGTTCCTGCAAAATCTGTGTGTGTGCAGGTAAGCACTGATACACATTTAATGTTAATTAAAAGATCTCTTGCAGCCAGTCATTTTTAATTTATAATTGAGCTCTGCAGTGCTATTATTTTGCAATTTGTGCAGGTGTTTGCTAAAAATTGCTTCTATAAGGTGCTTTATCACATATGTCTAAGAATGCTTTGAGCTCAGCAGTTACCTTGGAGATGTGTTTGTTATATCTTGCTGATATTAGAACATGTGGTTGCAGATCTGCTGCCATGGCTGTAATTTACATGCTAACAAAATGAGTTGAAGATCTCCAAGTGGAATATCTCGCAAATGCAGGTGGTAATGTTTGGCTTCCCAGAGAAAGTGTCTTCTCATAAGGGCACTTAACAATCCCCCAAAAAAATCCCAAAACCTGAACATGCACAAAGAACTATTTGTTTTCAGGAAACCTTATTCTTATTTTTAAATAAAATTGCCCGCTTCAGGATTTCTGATGTCAAAATAAATGTCTTGAAAGGGGATGTATCCAAAAACATTCACATTGTAGAATACAAAAGTGGCCTTACAGATCATGGCTGCAACCACGGTTACATAGCTCCTGCAAAGGTGCAATATCAACCTTTACATCAAAGTGCTCATGTCAAAACTAATTCCAGCTACAGGTTGAACTTCTCGAATTTGGAACTCTCTCATCCACCAACATCTGCACTCTTGCATGGTTTTAGTTAGCTAGATGACCACTTATGGGCATGGCCAAGTTTCCTGTGGTCCCATGAATTTTGTTTACAGCCACCAGTTCTGTCTCTGTGTCCTGTGTTGTTTCTTTAGCTGCAATTTACCCCTAAGAGCCCAGGAAGCAGTGGAAATGTTGGTAATGTGCTAGATAATACTAACCTCCCATGTTCTGGAGATTTCTCTCATCCAGCACTGATCAGATACCAAGGGTACTGGAATAGAGAGGTTCTACCTGTATAAATTTAAAACTGAAATGAAGTTCAAACTGATTTTTTAAATGTATTTTCAGTCTGCAATCTTGGATCCCATATGTAGTTTCCTTGGTTTCATGGCCTCTTTGACTGATCTTATATCATGATGCCTGGAGTTATACATGTCATCTTAACATTCCCCCATGTAAACAGTCTTATTAACCATTGCTGTCTCTAATCTTTAAATAGTGAGTATTGACCAAAATCTACTTTTTGTTACCCATGTTATAAATTGCATTAGAATGTAACTATTAAATAAGAGGGCTTGATAAGGTGAAATTCTGAATCCATTTTTTTTCAAGATCCTCAATACAGTAGCAGAATAAGTCTGTATCCTACTGATTGTCAGAACTGCTTCCTGTCTGCTAGTGGCTTTAAGAGGATTTTTCATTTTTACATCTGCAAAATGATGCTCTCCTTAGCTGTAAAGTCTTTACTAGGAATAATTTCCTTTTCTGTTTAAATATCTCCCTAGAGAATTATGCTTATAATGGAAATGCTGGCACAACTGTAGAAGAAATACCAAATACTTCTAGAATGTTTTGATCCATTGTTTCAGGAATTATGCTACTCAGCACTATCAAGGCTCTTAAAGCTTGAACTCAAATGGATGAAATTAGCCCCCCCCCGCCTCCCACTGCTTTCCCCCTCACCAATCAAAAGATGACAACAGCCGTTTTGAGTCCCAATAGAAATCAGTGCTCTATTGGAGCAATTTTTATGTTAGCGCAGTAATTATACAATATTCTTAGCAGCGCGATGCTTCTCACAGGAAATATTATAATACTGAATAAATATATAGTTATGTAACTCTGTCAGTTGCTGCTTCATACATATTTATGAGAATAAAAGAGTTCTCATGATTTTCTATGAGATTTCACAAGTTCACAAATTGGATGGGGAGAAATGTCAAATTGTGACATTTGTCAGCATTTGGAATTAAAAAATAGTGGATCTGTCACACAGATATGGACAGGTATAATTGTGACATTCTAAATTTATAGCAAGGCAAAATGTCAGCATTTTACACACATTTTTCTTTCACTTCTCAAATAATATTGCATTTTTAGTTTGGAAAAATAAGGCATTAACTGACCTTCAAATAACATATGAATTGGCAGTAGTGTCCATTACACCCAACTGAGTTTTGTTGTGGGATACTGGGAGAAGGAGACAGGCCAAAAGACATGCTCACACACGTTATCTTGTGATGTCTCGTAGTGGCTCTGAAAGAAAAATTGCCAATAGCACCAAGAAAAACTACCTGCATGTGATCAGTTGCATGGATATTTAAATCTCAGTAAATCTTTATTAGTGGACAACCAAAACCTGAAATTTCAAGGAGATTTTCCAAAGATCAAAGACATTAGTGTACTCTGCACTGTTCTACTGGGGTGTGTTTAATAATGCATTGTTTATTCTGGACAGGAGAAAATTTGTGTTCTCCAGAACAATGGGGAGGGTTTGTGTTTTCATTGTGTTTAACCCCAATATATACACACAGGTAAAAATTTCTAACTCCATTCATTGTGCAATGCCATGACCTCACTCTTCCCACTCTTATTTATTTGCTGTTTACACAACATTAAGAATTGGAGGAAACCACACGGATGCAATTGGTTTCCAAATACCCGTTTTAACGAACTGGCTCTCTCACACACCCAACACTGATGTCCTACTTATGCATTCACAGAGCTACATTAGGTGTTTGTGACTAGAATGGAAGATGGGTGTCTACTAGTGGGTTCCCAAACTATCTGACAGTATATTGCTTAATTCCTATACTGTACAACTATGGTATATTATCAGATTAAAGGGAGAGTGCAAGTGATGATTTCCAGTTCTGCTATGCACCGGCATGTACTATGGGAAGAGTAACTTTTGAGTATTATGAGCTTCTTTAGTCTATCACAAAACTGTTTGATTTTCTGGAGGCAAAGAAAATAACAACAGGACTGCTGTGACAGGACACTATCTCTTTACAACCAACTTTATTTCTTGATTTTTGTAAAAGGTGACCTTCCAGAACTCAGGGCATTAAAACTCACATATTAAAGACTTCAATAGTTTTCTATCTATCTATCTATCTATCATACACACAGGGAAACAAACATGCAAACATACATAGAAAGCCAATCCTTAATAGTTTTAAACACAATCCTGTCTTCTATGGTTTTGACAGTATTTTTCATTTTTACTTCTGCAAAATGATTCTCTTTTTAGCTGGAAAATTTTGAGTAGGAACAATTTACAATTATTAGCCATTTGACAAAAAAATTAACTCAAACAGAGAGTCATAGACTGAAAAGGAAGGTCAAAACTATTAAGTCACCTTATAGGAAACAAAGAAACAAACAGATCATCCCAGTAATTACAGGAAGGTAAAATTAACCTCAGTACCGAGTAGTTGATGGAAACATAAAGAACAAAATTATCAGACACATACATGAACATGGTTTGTTGGAGAAACATCCAGTCATGCAAAATCCTGCTCAGAGATCAACTGTTTATTTAACCTTACAGATCCAATACAGCCTGTCCATGTGTTTGTTAATTAAGGACAAGTTACTGTTTAAGTGATTGCATCTGAAAAAAATAGAGTTACCTTGGTCTTTCAGGTTCTTGTGATACCTGATTCTTTCCTTATGATTCAGGGTACATTTCATGAAATTTCTTCATCCTTGTTTCTTTTGCCATTTTTCCTTCCATTCTTTTCTTAGTTCATTTTAAATTCCTGTTTACTTAGAGAGAGGTTGATGTCATTTTTTTGGACTTTTTTTCCCCTACTTTGTCAATCTCCTCATTTCCTGATCACCCAAAATGCTCAGGAATACATACCATTTAAAGAATTCTTTTTGTGACAATTATTAGTAATAATAACTTATGAATTATATCCATTGTGCTATCTTAATTCCCAGTTTTGTTATCAAGTAATCCTGGCAATGAATCTGACAACATGACAAGGGAGGCAGATCATATGTCCAGTACCCAATATAATGCCAACATTATAATGCCAACTCCTTCAGCCATACTAAGAAATAAAAAATAGATATTATGTTCTTTTTCTCTCTCAGTGTTGGAACAAAGATTGCTGTCCACATTTCTTTTTCTGCTCCCCGCCTTTAGACCCATCCAAAATTACTTACACATTCACATCCACTTGCTGAACTGAATACACTTAGCTTTCTGTTTTTCCCCTTTTGATTTCATTATATACTTCCACATTTGTAACGGGGCATGATTTTTCATGATTTTTCTCTCTAATGCCTAATGTCTTCTAGATCTTTCCTTTCTCTTAGTTTGTCCACATTTTAGTCTTATTAACAAGAGGCAATGTTGGTATTTTTTTCATGTAGTTCACTGACTTCCCAGCATTCTTTATATATTTGTTTGCTGTATCTGTTATTCTTGTTTCTGATAATTTTTGCATAAAAGGCAATATCCAATCACTTCTTAACACAACAGACAACTCACCAGCATCCATCTTTGTTACACAAAAAGCTGATGTGATGAAAGAGTCACATGCAGCACACGTGCCTTCTTTCAAAAGTTTTTTTAGAAAGAAAATATAAGTAGACGCTCTGGGGGCCCTTTTCTTCGAAAGAGCAGTCCTCGTGGCACCTGGTTTTTAAATCCCTGGCCTGGTCTTTGAAAGAGCAGGGGCTGTGTGGACGCTGTCTTTCCAAAGAGCAGATCACCTTTTTGATTCACGTTTTTGTGTGCGGAGCCACTCTTTTGAAAGTTCTTTCATAAGAGATATTCCAGAAGAACAACTTTTGAGAGATTGCTGTAGCGTACATGTAGCCAAAGCGTGGGCTTGGATTCAGACTCGCTTCCTTAGGTTCATTCTTGATGCCTAGCTACAGGCTTGGCATCTGTCTGCATCCACCCTCATTAGCATATTTCGGGATGGCCTTTATCTTTCATTATTTCCTTCCTTCTACCAAAAACAAACAAACAAACATGGAGTCATCCCCTGATAACAATAAGAAGTCCTGTGGCACCTTATAGACTATCATATATTTTGGAGCATAAGCTGTCATGGGCAAAGACCCACTTCATCAGAGGTATGAGTGTGGGGGGGGAAGTTTCAGAGGGGTATTTAAAGAGTGGGGCCCCAGTAAAATGGAGGGCTAGAGCTGACAATGTCTATTCAGTCAGGGTGGAAAAGGCCCTTTATCAGCAGTATGTATGAAGAGAGGAAAAAACAAGTGTTCCTGATGTCTGATTACAGAAGCCTGTAGGAGAGCACTTCAATCTCTCTGGACACTCAGTACAGATTTAAGGGTGGCAATCCTGAAACAAAGAAATTTCAAAAATCAAATGGAGAGAAAAGTCTCTGAGTTGTAATTTATTTGCAAATTTGACTCCATTACCCAAGGATTAAACAGAGACTGGGAGTGGCTTGCACTTTACAAAAGGAGCTTCTCTACCCCAGGTATTAACATCTCCACATTAGACTGACAATGGGCCATATTCCCCCATCTTATCTGACCTGTTTTTTCCTTATGCTCCAAAATACCTGTTGGTCTATAAGGTGCCACAGGACTTCTTGTTTTTCTCAAAGATACAGAGTAACATGGCTACCTCTCTGATATTTATCCCCTGATAAGTTACTAATACAGATATTTGTCTGCTTTACCTATAATTTTTCTTTCTCTGTTTTTTGTTCATGTGACTGTAACATGTAGTTTATTTCTTCAGTCATAAATGCTATAAACATCTGTCTGTACATAATCTGTCTTCTCTTGCCCCTGTTTCATTCATTATATATCCTTTTATTTATTGTAGTGTGTATTTCCCCCTTAGTCCATTTTGAGTTTACTTTCCTCTTTCCGTTTCTTTTCCCCTAAGATGTCCCCCGGTAGCTTCTGCATGTGGGATATTATTTGCAACTTTTGCTTTTTTCTCTCTCTTGCTTGATTGGCTGTCATACATCCTCCTATGTGGCACTGAGCTTTCTTTTCCAGTTGCAACACTTTATTTCTGTCTCTTCTACATGACTGCCATAGGAGCACTCTCTTCCATGTTTACTGGATCCAATTTTCCCTTTCCATGTATTAAATACATGCCCATATATATGTCATCTGTAGTACCTCACCAGGGAAGAGAGAGATGTTTTTGCCCAAAAAGTCCGTTTTCCTATTTTTATCCAATGTGGAAGGGTTTCTTCCTTATTTGCAACTAGCACTGATATTGGTGGTTTGTTTTTTTTTCTCCTTCTTCCTCTCTTGTTAATTCTCCAAATAGCATATAGTTTGTTATCTCCTATCCTTTGCTTTACCTCATCTTTAGTTGTTCTGGTTGGCATTCTGTAAAAATAAATCTTGTATTCGTCCACTACTCACGCAGTTAGCAGTCTATGTCCAGTTTTAACAATTTAATATTTAATAATTTCACCATCTGTTCCATGCTTTTACATGTATCGATGGATTTTCTTGCTGTAGCTTTCTATGATTTTTTATATCTCCAGTATATATTACATCCCTCTACTTCTTTTAGAGGTTTTATATTCCCTATGTTCACATACTTGATTAGAGATTTTATTATTTTTACACCTAGATTTTTCTAGGCCTCAGGATCTTTCTTCCTACTTTTTCCTTCACCTAGCTCTGGCAAGTCTAGTTTTTGTTTTTCCTAACTTGTGACCAAGCTTCTCCTCTATTTCTTTCCTCATTTTCTAGATAGGTTCCAGCATTCTTCATTACATCTTCCGTCTATGTCTCCACAGAATATTGTTCAGCCAGATCAGCTGAACTAGTTAGCCAGCCTCCAAACATGTCACAACATCAATCAGCCAGAGAGGCAGCACAAACCCTGCCCATAGCCTACCCTCCCTTTGAGCTATGTTTCAGCAGGAACAAGCAATGGAGATCTATATCTGTCAGAGGAGGGAGGGAAGCTGCCTGGGCCCAGAACTGCTATTTAATCCCTTAATTCCTGTTGCAGACTTTTTACTCCTCATTGGAGCACAGGGACATTTGGAGGTCCTGTAAACATCTGTGTTTGGCTCGTGGATAAAAGGGACATTCTGTTTCCAGGGGTGTCCATTTGCAGCAAAGACTCCTGACCAGTAAAAGTTCTGTACAACTACAACTCAGCCTGGAAATCAGTGGCTGGTGAAGGGTTGGGAGCCTGTTCCCTCTCTCTGCCTGTGTCTGGGGCCACAGACTTCACAAGCCCAGCTTTTTGCCCCTCCCATCTCACAGAGTAGGACCCTGTGTCTCCACCAGGGTGCCCTCTAATGGTCCAGGACAGATCATCCCTCACTATCTCTGGCTATGGATGAAGACCAGGGCACTGTGTGGTTCACCTGGCCAGATTGCCAGGTCACCATCTATCAGCACCGCATGAGGCAAGTTATGGTGCACCTCCACCTCTTTGGGGCCTGCCTTGTTTCTCCATTTCAGATATGCTCTTGAATTGGGTGCCTTGAATGGGGTCCCAACTATACCCTTCAAAGTCAGGTGGCAGTTGCGCACCCCACAATATGGTGCCACCACATTGGGCTGGATCAGTTTCACATCCACACCCTTGTCCCAGAATCCGATGACCTTCCTTCCATCCACCTCCAGGGGGATGAGGCACTCACTCCTCAGAGGCAGTTCTGCACCCACACTGTAAATATAAGAACATAAGAACATAAGAATGGCCATACTGGGTCAGACCAAAGGTCCATCCAGCCCCGTAGCCTGTCTGCCAACAGTGACCAGTGCCAGGTGCCCAGGGGGTGGGGGGACAACACCGAAGACAATGATCAAGCAATTTTTCTCCTGCCATCCATCTCCAGCCTCTGACAATCAGAGGCCAGGGACACCATTCCTACCCTTGGTTAATAGCCTTTTATGGACCTAACCTCCATGAATTTATCTAGCTCTTTCTTAAATTCTGTTACAGTCCTAGCCTTCACAGTCTCCTCTGGCAAGGAGTTCCACAGGTTAACTGTGCGCTGCATGGAGAAGAACTTTCGTTTATTATTTTTAAACTTCCTACCCATAAATTTCATTGGTGTCCTCTACTTCTTGTATTATGGGCACAAGTAAATAACTTCTCCTTATTCATCCTATCCACACCTGTCATAATTTTATATACCGCTATCATGTCCCCCCTCACCCTCCTCTTTTCTGAACTGAAAATCCCAATCTTTTTAGCCCCTCCTCATACAGGCTGTGTTCTCAGCCCCTAATCATTCTAGTTGCCCTTTTTTGAACCTTTTCCAGTTCCAGGATATCTTTTTTTAGGTGAGGAAACCACATCTGTACACAGTATTCAAGATGTGGGTGTACAATAGATTTATATAGGGGTATTAAGATACTCTTTCTCTTATTTGCTATCCCTTATTTAATAATACCAAACATCCTATTTGCCTTTTTGACTGCATCTGCACACTGTTTTCAGGGAACTATCCACAATAACTCCAAGATCTCTTTCCTGATTAGTTATAGCTAAATTAGCCCCCATCAAATTGTAAGTATAGCTGCAGTTATTTTTTCCAGTGTGCATTACCTTACACTTATCCATATTAAATTTTAATTTGCCATTTTGTTGCCTAATCACTCAGTTTGATGAGATCTTTTTGAAGTTCTTCACACTCTGCCTTTGTCTTGACTATCTTGAACAGTTTAGTGTCATCTGCAAACTTTGCCACCTCACTGCTCATCCATTTCTCCAGATCATTTATGAATAAATTGAACAGGATTGGTCCTAGGACTGACCCTTGGGGGACACCACTAGTTACCTCTCTGCATTCGGAAAATTTACCATTTATGTCTACCCTCTGTTTCCTGCCTTTTAACCAGTTCTCAATCCATGCAAGGACCTTCCCTCTTATCCCATGACAACTTAATTTACATAAGAGCCTTTGATGGAGTACCTTATCAAAGTCTTTTTGGAACAGAGAACTTTGCATCTTGACTCCTAGAGGAGCTGGCCTGAGAGGCTGCCTCCTCCCAAGCTGAAAGTAAAAGATGGTTCCTCCTGCTCTGGCAGCCTGCCCATCTGACAGCTGGGCTTCCACCCAGTTAACCTCATGAGGCCTCTGTTCATCCAGTCTGGGAACTTGGAGCACTGGGCCTGATTGTGGCCCTTCTACCCACAGTGATGACCAACCAGGTCCTGTTAGTTCCCTCGGGTTTGTTGGTCTGCTTGATACACATATATGGTGCCTCATTTGCATATTCTTTTTTTGAGAGAGCTTCTTTTGTAAGGAAAAAAACAGCTCTTTTGAAATTAAAACCCATCTTCGAAAGAACCCTTTCTTTCTGAAACAAAACAGGAAGAAGGGTTCTTTCAAAAATGGGGATTACTTTCCAAAGAGCCGCATCCACGCTACATTTTTTCTTTCAAAAGAAGCTCTTTTGAAATGTGAATATGCAAATTAGGTGCAATAAATGTAAATCTACACCTCATTTGCATTTTGGTTTCTCTCATTTGCATGCCTCTTTTGGTAGAGGGATGCAAGTGTAGACACAGCCATTAAATGTAATACACTCAAGCAAACAAGACAATCTGCTTGCAAATTCTAATTTGAACAAGAGATTTCTCCACAGCCTTACAGCTACAAATAATTAAAGAAAATTCCAGGCCCATATAAGTGAAAAATATGTTCTCTCTAATTTTTCTGTCAACTTACTTATTTCTAACTTGCTAGCTTCTATTGCAGTAGGCAAACTGAAAGCACATTTCAAGGACTTCCACTGATTTGAGAAATGTATTGTAGCTTAAGGGCTGTTGGAGAACATTTGCAAATCACCACTCCAAATTAATCCATCAAGAGCACACAGTGATGTATGTAGGTTGGAGGGGGTAAGTATGGTTAAAGAAGAGGAAGAGAGAAGAAATTGGCTGGGTGATCAGAAATGAGAGAAATAACTATGTGATATGGAAAATATGCAAGCAATTTAAGAACGAACAAATTAGCTAGGGAAAAATAGCCCTATCATTTTCTTATCCCTCCTGCCAATGAATCAAACTAGTTTTTCTCTTTCTATTGAGAAGCAAAATTCTCTCCACCATTCCACTAAAATAGCTAGAGTTCATTCCTCTTGGATTCTCTAAATCATCCTGACTCACTCTTGACCTTGAACTCCTGAAACTGCATCCCACCCCAAATCTCATATTCCAACAGGACATTAGCCAGACTCCCCTCATACATGGAGCCTCTGGCTGATAAAGGACACTCCAGGTTGAAAACATCCCCTAAAAAAGTGGGGCCGTAAAAGGCCTCACTATGATTCTCTCCTCCAGCAACCTGCCATTTTTGGACCCCATACTGAGTTCCCCAAACTTAATGGCCTCTTCTATCCCCTGCAGAGGTGCACCTATTGCTGTCTTCAGGCAGTAACAACCTTCATGACTCTTGAACAAGGAAATCTGAGTCTTCAGAGGTCCAGAGATTGTATGGACAGTTTATTTGTATGAACATCTTGTTGCCTTCTAGGCCTCTGCTAGATCAAACTACAGCGTAATTGAAAAGCCAGTCCACTCTCCTTCATCATCATCCTGACTATCCCCAAAACCAACTAGCATTAGACAATTCTTCCCTTCCTGGAACTGAAACATTCTTAACATGTTAGTGTATTGCCAATTAATTTTAGGACCCAAACCACTTACAATAAGAATACAAAAAGAATATTTCCAGTGTCCTTACCAGTTGTGCCTTCACTCTTTGGGAATGAAACTGAAACATGCTGTTGCTGTCATAAGAAGTTATAATTAGGCTGATAGGTCAAAAGACTATGTGGAATAAAGATGCTAAGTAGAGGGTAAAAGGATTCTTACATATACAGAACACCACATAGCAAATTGATTATGCTAGATCTGTATGTATTGTATTGTTGAAAAAAGTGATGGTATTGTATTCTGAGAAATGAATGTGACTAAAAAACAGCATCATAATGGGGAACAAATATTGGATAAAAGGCTTTTTTATTCTAGCAGACAAAGTTATTCCAAGATACAATGGCTTGGAGTTGAAGTAAGACAAATTCGGACAGGAAATAAAATGTACATTTTTAACTGAGGATAATTAATAATTGGACCATATTTACAAGGATTGAGGTGGATTCTGCATCACCAGAAATTTTTCAATCAAGAGTGCATATTTTTCTAAAAGATATATGCTTGTTCAAATAGAAATTATTTAAGGGATGGTTTATGGCCTGTGTTATGCCAGAGGTTATACTGGATGAGCACAATGGTCCTTTATTGCCTTAAGATCTATAATACATGTGTAAAAGAGACAAGTCTAAGGCTTCCCATGCAAATTTTAACATATTGTTACATAGCATAAGTTTTTCCTCACTCTACCTCAACTCAGCGCAAAAAATAGGTAATGAATGATGCATGGATCCATTCACTCTAGACTCATCTTTTCCTGGTAGGTACTTACCAGACAAGCAGTTGGCCTTGAGTAGCATGTATATTTTGACATCCAAGAGCAATAGGTTGAATTGAAGGATGGTATCACACCTTTTCACTACAGAATTCTGGTTTTGTTGATTTAAATCAGACCACCATAATTATTTGAACACTTTGTTTAATTATATTTGCATGTGAAGTAACATATCTATTTTTGAAAAAGAATAGAAACAGCACACGAAAATTTGATCTAGAAATTCTCAAAGAATTGAAGCAAATATCCTGAGTGTCAGAATGGGGAGAAAAGCAGAACTAACTCTTTGCATGACAGCTACAAGGGAAGACAAAATCATTCTTGGTCCTGAAAAATTGGCAGACTAAGGTCTTCATATGAAGAAGGTCATGCCATGACAGTAGAGGCAGAGTAAATGGCAGAGTAAATCCCTGTAGAAAGAGTTATCCATCTCCAGAACTCTAAACAGATATTTCTAAAAATTTATTGAAGAAGCTACTTATGGACTGATTTATCTCTCTCAAATATCTAACAAAGTGAACAGAGGTTTAATAATAATTATGATTTATTATTTCTGCTGGAGCCAAGGTATTACACAGCTGCTGCTCACTGCTAGCCCTTAAATAAAAGATACTGACAACACAATTTTTATTAAAAGATTTCATCTGGAGGGTGTTAGTAAGATGAATCATATTGATTATGTTTTTGGTCTAGTCAGTGTAGTGAATATTTTTGAATTACAAGAAGAAATTATAAAAAGCAGGACTCTAACAAATAAACACATGGCTGCCCTTAACTCCATATGAACAGGTTTCAGATAATTTTGGCCCAGACTATTCCTAGATGGGGTTAAAACAAAGTAAAACCTAAGAATAAAGACTCCAAATTCAGTATCTAGTCTAAATGCTATCAAAGGCAATAGACTCCCATCCATTTCAATGATCTCTGTACCAAACCATATGTGGGATTCTCTTGTGGAGCTTTGTCTGTATGTGTTCCACAAGGTGAGAAAGTCAGAGTCCTAAAGAAAGAATAGAAGGTTCAGAGGCACTATGTGCTGATGTTCCCCAAAGGATGCCTTTGTTAATGAAAGCTTATTACCCAGACCTGACCTCTTTTCCAATGCCAAACCAGCAGGCTTCTTTTACCAGAGAGACCTATGTGGAGGAGAACCACAGTGTCAGTACAGTGGGCCAATGCTTCTGGAATTTCAGAGACTCAGAGACTGGGTGTACACTTGCCCCCAGCTTCAAAGAGGGCATGTTAACCAGGGTGATGGGAGATTACTAATGAAGTTCTGAGATGAATACGCAGCACTTCATTAGGCTAATTCTCCCCCTGCAGCAACTTTGAAGTGTCAAACCTTGAGTACCAGCATGTCGTGTAGCCACGTGCTCTTCAAAGTGCCAACGCTACTTCAAAGTGCCTTTACTCCTTAAAGTTTTGAGGAGTAAAGGCACTTTAAAATATCATGGGCACTTTGAAGTGTCCACGGCTACACACATGCCAGCACATCAAAGTTTGACACTCCAAAGTTGCTGCAGGGGGAGAATTAGCTTAATAAGGTGCTGCGTACTTATTGCAGCACTTTATTAGTAACCTTCCATCGCCCTAATTAACATGCCCCCTTCAAAGCTGGGGGCAAGTGTAGACAAGCCCACAGAGTAACAGGAATATACACAAAATTAATTCTGGAGTTTAGTAATGCTAGTGAGCAACATCTTTATAAAAGTTTATTGTGCAGGTGGATCATGGAAAGAAATGGCCGACACATGCTGTTACCTCTGCATGTCTAGTTCTGAATTCTCACAGGTGGATTTCCACAGCATGGGGGAGAGACAGAGAACAATGCCACTTGAGCAGTATTTTTTGCTTCACCTGTCCTAGGTGGGGATCAATAGGAGTTTTATCCTGTGTAAAGAGATAGGACAGTATAGATGCTAATTTATTCATATTTTTTCCCTTTGGGACAGGGAAAAGGGAAACTGGGGTGTGCAAGTATTCTGTGCCTGCAACGCAAAAGGTAAAGTATAATTGCATTTTTTTTTTTAACAAGAGAGACATTTAAATTCAGAAAACATTCTGATCATGTTACATATCTATTAGCAGGTGGAGGGGGAGGAAAGCATTCTGAAGGTTATTAATGTGACAATGGTAAGATTTCAGATAAATGGAAAATGGTGTCACAGATTTTTTTGAAAGCACTGTTTAAGTCCACTTAAAACTAACTCTCAAACAATATTGAGTCTGATGGAGGGAAGATAATCACATACTGTACAATTTCCAACCAGGGCAAATAAGGCTTCACAGACTGATTTGGCTGAGCAAATGTTATAATTAGATATTAACAAAATGAACTTCTCTACTATCAGTCTCTTATCTTTCTTGAAAGAGGGTGAACTGTGTTCCTGTCTGTATGAACTTTCTTTAATATTTTAATTTAAAAAAAAAAACAGAATGGACTGCCATGAATTGAATTGAATTGTGAGTGTGTATGTAAATCATATTTGACATATATGAAGAAATATTCTCTCCCAGGTAAGAATATTCTCTTTCATCAAGGCTGGTCTTCCTTTTGAAATATGTATTTAAAAAACAGTTTTAGCCTATTATTTAGAATTTCCTGACAAAGTGCATTACCTAATCATTGTAATTTAGGCATCTTTCAAAATCCTTTATGTTTCCTACAATTATCTTTTGAATATCTTTCATCAGCTCAATTGTTCAGGAAGAAGACTTGTCACACATGGAATATTTATTTTAAATTATGCTGCTTCAACAAGGATTTAGAACTTTGATAACTATGTCACACGGGAGCTAATCTTTTGTTTAATACTGTACACATACACTTTTTTTCTCACTCTACTGTTACCGGTAAGCAAATGGAAACATTTTAATGAGGTGTTATCAGAAAGTGCAAGGTCTGAAGCTGATTTATAGTCAAAAGTCTTGTTTATGAGATGTATTGAACACCTGCAACTTATAGGTGCTGTGATTGCTTCTCTAGATCAGGTTCAGCATTTATGTTCTTTTAATGTTTACTTTTTGGAGTCAGAACCTATTTGTTTCTCAATAGTGTATCTTAGAAAAGTGTCTTAGACATAAGAGATGGAAAGATCTTTAGCAAAATCACATAGGGACTGACTTACAGTAGTATTTAGCCATCTAAATACAAAGTTATGCAACATCAGGAATTTGCAATAGAACTCTAATCATTACAAGCACCTAACATCGATTGAAAGTCAATGGAATTTAGGGTGCAATTTTCATATTTAGGTGTCTACAGTCCTTTGTAAATTCCTGGACTTAAATACACCCTTCTATAAATACATTTTGAGTGCAGTATAGAACTGAGGTAGTTGTTATACTGCTGTTGCAATGAAATTACAACGTATAAACTCTACCAATGAGGGATATGTTGTAGGGTTTTGTTTAAAAAGGGTTAAACAAGCACAATGACAGAATAATATTACGGACTATATCATATATGATACCAAAATATGAATAAGTACTTTAGTCATTTAGTTAAGGGTTGATTAAGTTAGTAATTATGGGTCTGATCCTCAGCTCCTGTAAAACATCATAGCTCCCCTGACGCCATGGAGCTATAAAAATTTTCCCCAGTTATGAAACTCCAAGATATAATTTGACAGAGCCAAAGCCAGTGTGGTCAAACTGTAACTAGAGTGTAATGAAGATATTCTGTTACAAATAATAGTATAGCTCTCATCACTTTATTATAAAATTTAATCAGGTAGTGTTGTAATAATGTAGTGTGCTTAGTACCACAAATAAGGAAAACTGCTGCTTCCTTATGCTCAGATAAAAGCCTGCAATTCTCTCTTTTTTGATGGTTTCACTAGAATTCTAGACTCTCATTTCCCTTGTTTTCCTAATCACAGCCTTAAAACACATGCATATGTGCTACCAATAATCAAGAGTGGTTCAGTTTTATTGAACCACTGAAATGCAGGGCTAGAAGAATACCACATCCAGAACCTTGTGCTGAGGCTGAAACAAGTGAACGAAGAACTCCTGACAAGAGGTGTTTGTCCAATTTGATCTTATAGGGTTCCAAGGATAGGGAGTCCACAACCTTCCTTTTAAGTCTGTTCCAGAATTTAACTACCATTAGGGTTAGAAAGTTTTTCTTTTTCTTAATACCAACACTACGTCTCACTTGCTAGAGATTAAGCCCATTACTTGTGTCTTATCTTCCGATTACACGGATAACAATTGATCACCATCCTCTTTATAACACTGCTTAACATGTTTGAAGACTGTTATTATGTTCACCCACCAGTTCTTTTTTTTTTTTTTCCTTCAAGGCTAAATATGCTCAGTCTTTTTAAACATTTCATTTTCTATTTTTTTTGTCCTCCTAGGTCTTTCCACATCTTTTGGTTTTTATTTCTTTATTTTTGACATTCTTATTTTTGTCAACCTTTAAATTTTTGAAGTTCTTCTATACATTTATTTCCCCAGAAGTTGAAGAAATAGAACAACAGTTACAGAATAAAATGTACAACCCCTTGTCATTTGAAATGGAAACGCAACTTTCAGAAATTGTCTACTCTGTGATAGATTTAGGAGGGAACAACTTCTTAGGTGAAAACCAAAAGTAGCAAGTCAGTATTTGAAAAGCTGTGGCTGAAACTGATATTTAAGTGGATGGTATAAGGACAATAAGTAGTGCTATAAGAACCTTATTTCAAGGAGTACTGGGAAAATGCCATTAGTACCATAACTGAAACTGGATCAAAGAGGCAGTCATCTAAGTCTGTATCTTGGAGAACAACAAGAAGTCCTGTGGCACCTTATAGACTGACAGATATTTTGGAGCATAAGCTTTTGTGGGCAAAGACCCACTTCATCAGATGCATGAGTGGGAGAAGGTTCAGAGGAGTATTTAAAGAGGGGCAGCCCAGTAAAAGGGTGGGCTAGAGCTGATAAGGTCTATTCAGTCAGGGTGGAAATGGCCCATCATCAGCAGCATACATCAAGAGAGGAGAAAACAAGTCAGATCAGTCAGGGGGATGTGGCCTATTGTCAGATTCTCAAGTGGAGGTGTGAACGTCCAGAGCAGAGAAGCTACTTTCATAAACGGCCAGCCACTCTCAGTCTCTGTTTAATTCTTGGCTGATGGAGTGAAATTTGCAAATGAATTGCAGCTCAGAGATTTCTCTCTCCGTTTTATTTTTGAAATTTTTTTTTGTTGTAGGACTGCTACTTTTAAATCTGTTACTATGTGTCCAAGGAGATTGAAGTGTTCTCCTACAGGTTTTTGTATGTTACCATTCCTGACGTCTGATTTATGTCCCTTTACTCTTTTACATAGAGACTGTCCAGTTTGGCCAACGTAAATTGCAGTGGGGAATTGCTAGCACATGATGGCATATATTATATTAGTAGACGTGAAGATAAAGGAGCCCTTGACGGTAAGGTTGATGTCAGGTCATGTAATGTTATCGCTGGTGTCTGATTTATGCCCATTTATTCTTTTACATAGATTGAAGTGATCTCCTACAGGTTTTCGTATGTTTTGCAGACCTTTACCAAGCCTCTTCTATGCATCATCAGTGATCTGCAACCCATCCTGGACAATGATCCTTCAATCTCACAGACCTTGGGAGGCAGGCCTGTCTTCATGTACAGACAGCCTGCTAACCTTAAACAAATTCTCATCTGCAACTATAGACCACAACACAGTAACTCTAAACCTGGAATCAATCCCTGCAACAAACCTCACTGCTGAATCTGCTCACATATACACACCAGTGATATCATCACAGGACCTAACATTAACCATAACATCAGGGGCTCCCTTACTTGCACATCTACTAATATAATATATGCCATCATGTGCTAGCAATTCCCCACCGCAATTTACATTGGCCAAACTGGACAGTCTCTATGTAAAAGAGTAAAGGGACATAAACCAGACGTCAGGAATGGTAATATGCAAATACCTGTAGAACACTTCAATCTCCCTGGACACTTAGTAACAGAATTAAAAGTAGGAGTCCTACAACAAAAAAAAATTCAAAAATAAAATGGAGAGAGAAATCTCTAAGCTGCAATTCATTTGCAAATTTCACTCCATCAACCAAGAATTAAACAGAGACTGCGGGTGGCTTGCACCTTACAAAAGCAGCTTCACTGCTCTGGATGTTCACACCTCCACATTAGAATCTGACAATGGGCCACATCCCCCACAACTCATTTGACTTGTTTTCTCCTCTCTTGATGTACACTATTGATAAAGGGCCATTTCCACCTTGGCTGAACAGACATTATCAGCTCTGGCCCTCCCTTTTACTGCGCTGCCCCTCTTTAAATACTCCTTGGAACCCCCTCCAACTCATGCATCTGATGAAGTGGGTCTTTGCCCATGAAAGTTTATGCTCCAAAATATCTGTTAGTCTATAAAGTGCCACAGGACTTCTTGTTATAACTGAAGCTGGGGATGATTTATGGAATAAAAATTATTGAGCACATACAAAAATAAAAATAGTCCACAATATATTTGATTAAACAAGCAGGGAAAAAAGGAAGCCTAATTGTTCAAGGCAAAGTAACATTGATAGAATTAGAAAATTAGAACAAAGGCAGTGTAAATTAAAACAAACAGAAGACAAAAGATGTAGTCATGGGTCTAGATTAGAAGAATATTTGATTATCATAAGGACACACAATACAATTAATTATTATACCACACAGCCTTCTTTCAAATAAAATGTGAATCCTTTTTCAGAAAGATGTGGTTTTATTAGTATTAAATATGGATCTTGAATGCATTGTCATGAGTTGGGCCGACTGGCTAAACAGCAGTGCAGCAGAAAAGGACCTTAAGATTGCAGTCTCTTTACTCTTTTGAGTAAAATTTTGAGGAGTAAAAGGACTTTGAAGTAGCCTGGGAACTTTGAAGTACCAGCAAATTAGCCGAGGCTACACGTAAGCTGCACTTCGAAGTTTGCCGCTTCGAAGTTGCCATGGGGGGAATTAGCTTAATGAAATGCTGCATATGCACTGCAGCCCTTCATTAGTAATCTCCCGACACCCTACTTACCTTGCTACCTTCGAAGTTGGGAGCTAGTGTAGACAGCCTTACAGAGAAAAAGACTGAGTTTCCTCTACAGCCCTAGCTGAGAAGCTGCTGGCTTATAGGTCAAGCAGTAGAGGCTCAGGCACTAAGCTACAGAGGCCTAAGGATTGGTACTATCTGTTGGTGTTACACTGGCTAGTAAGTCCAGGATGTTACCTCCAAAATAACAAAAATTCTTCATATCCTGGTCCATCCAAAGAACACAGTCCAAATACCGTTGTGTCTTCTCACTGAAGAAATGTCCATGTCCTGGAGAAGGGCAAGACATAGTCATAATTCCTCACTCTGTTCAATGCCTGATCATCAAAATTTTGTGACCTATCTTAAGGATAAGGTTGCTTCATAGGACTGCCTTTGCAAAGAATAGATGAAAGCAGAATTTTCAAGCTAAGTTTTAATAAGCTTGCCTACCAGTCATTATTGTGGGAGCTCTGGAGAGCCATTATTGTGGGAAACATCTATATTAATTTGATGCAATAATGCCTCAAAGGGACACAGGGTATACCAATTCTCATTCAATCAGAAAGACATAACCCATAGAGAACTACAAACAAAAAGAAGAATTAATTTAAACAGTCCAAATATATACCCACAGAGACAGAAAAAGAGAGAGAATATTCGGTGGTACTTGGAGATGCTCACAGCCCCTACCACCCAACTATTAAAACTGTAGTATAAAGGTGTTACAAAAGAACCTAGTCTATAGGGAAACAACAGCTGATATAGCAGTGATAAAAATGTACAGTTACTAATCAAATGATTGATTTAACACTGTATTTGTACTGATTCCTTTCACATGAGTTAAGGTAATAGCCCTTCAATGTATTTAAAGGAGCCATATGAGATCTCAGAGAGCACTAAATAAATTCCTTACAATCAGTTCATTCCACAGAGTTTGCAAAGGAGAAGTTTGAAGAGTTCTAAGTTATTGGTGGAACCATAGATGACTCTATGGTTACGCCACAGCTGAGTGTGGGGTTTTATTACTATTAGTGGCATGCACAGTGGCTAACAGGCACCCTATTTCTCATTTTGATTCCTATCCAAACTGCTACTGACTGTTCAAACCAATCTAAAGAAATAGAGAAATAAAAACAGGTCTTTTAAATTATAGTAAATTTAAGCATTTCTAACAGCAGCTAACAAATTTGAAAGGATAAGGAATCCTAGAGTAAGAAATAATAGAAATCCAAATGTTGTGGTTGAGGTCTATTTTTCTCCTTTATTCATGATCATTTATTTATTTATTTATTTATTGTTTCTTCGCAACATCCCCAAAGCTATAGAAGTTGGCTCTAGACCTCTAAAATCCCATAATTCAGGTGTGTTTGGATCTGGAGACTTGATCTGAGCCCACCTCTAGTAATTAAGAATATTTTAAGGTATTTTTCTTCTTTTCTATTACCATAGGAGGACCTAAATTGTATAAGAAGCAAAGTCTAATTGAGGAAGTCATTATTAAAGTATATACCTGAACAAAAGAGATCAATACTCTGGTTACTGGATAGGGACTCAGTGAAAGTTTTCAGAGTATCTCCTCATCTATTAAGCTTTTCTTTCAAATTCCTACTCAGCATATGAACTCTCATAATGAATAATGTGCCTGTTATTCATCACATTTCCAATTATAACATATTGCAAACAGAAGAATAGCAGATTGCGCAATGTCAGAGCTAACGGAAAGTAGAAATGAAACACTAACAGGAGAGAGATTTAGTGGCACCAAAGAAATTAAATTAATATAAAGGAATAACCCATTTAAAAATGACATTACATTTTCAAAGCATTTAGACTACAATGTAGGCCTCTGAAGCAGATAACTAAAACTAATACTTCTTATTAAGCAATCATTTTCCAGTGGGACCAAAGTAAAATTTAATAATCTCTGTTCTAAAATAAATATGTAAAAAAAACATTGAATATAAAAGGCCAATTCACAGTAAGACTTGAGCCAGAAATAACCACAGCATGCATATTTTAAAAGATTATTTCTCTGTAATAAGATCAGACATTTAAAGAATTTCTTTGCAAAAGTATAAAGCAAATCTGGCTTGATTATTACATCAATACAGCCTCCAGATCAGTTGTTGAAACTAATTTTACAGTAATTAGCCACTGATATTAATAGGACTGCATGAAGATACGAGGGTTGAACAACACATATCTGAGACTAGGTTTGAATTGTGTGGGAAAAATTGGTGAAATTGTGCTGATTTACTCAAAGTGTCTATGGCTACGTCTACACGTGAAGCCTACATCGAAGTAGTCTATTTCGATGTTGCGACATCGAAATAGGCTATTTCGATGAATCGCGTCTACACGTCCTCCAGGGCCGGCAACGTCGATGTTCATCTTCGACATTGCGCAGCCCAACATCGAAATAGGCGCAGCGAGGGAACGTCTACACGCCAAAGTAGCACACATCGAAATGGGGCTGCCAGGCACAGCTGCACACAAGGTCACAGGGCGGACTAGCGCTTCCGGGGCAACAGCTAGACGCTCCCTTAAAGGGCCCCTCCCACACACACTCAGCCTGCCCAGCACGCGGTCTGAGGAGCCATAGGCACACAGACCCCGGGCGCCGCAGTCATGGACCCCCAGCAGCAGCAGCAGCAGCAGCAGCAGCAGCAGCAGCAGCAGCAGCTAGAGGTCCACCCAGCCCTCCCGGTAGGAGCAGGGCTTCCCCTGACCCATGCCATGTGGGAGACAGCTGAGCACCTCCTTGCCCCAGGGGAGGAGATGCCCCCAGGGCAGCAGGGCTCAACCCCTACCCCTGCAGCACCCTGCTCCACCCCCCGCCTCACACGCCGGCGGCTGTGGAGCTACCCCACCAGCACTGACTGGTGGGAGCGGCTGGTGCTTGGGGAGTGGGACGACGACCACTGGCTCAGGAACTTCAGGATGACCTGGCAGACATTCCTGGAGCTGTGCCAGTGGCTCACCCCCACACTCAGGCACCAGGGCACTGCCATGCGGCGTGCCCTCACAGTGCACAAAGGGGTCGGCATCGCTGTCTGGAAGCTGGCCACTCCGGACAGCTACTGATCCGTGGGACAGCAGTTTGGTGTCGGAAAGGCCACCATCGGGGATGTCTTCATGGAGGTAAGCGAACCCACGTGGGGAGGGCAGGGCAGGGCAGGGGGGCCAGAGCAGGGCAGGGGGGTCAGGGCAGGGGGGCCAGAGCAGGGCAGGGGGGCCAGAGCAGGGGGGCCAGAGCAGGGGGGCCAGAGCAGGGCAGGTGGGCCAGGGCAGGGGGGCCAGAGCAGGGCAGGGCAGGGCAGGGCAGGGCCACGCACACCCTGCTCACCCCTCATTGGTGCTGTCCCATGTGCTTTCTCTGCAGGTTGTGCGTGCCATCAACGCCATGCTCCTGCACAGGCTCGTGAGGCTGGGGGACCCACATGCCACCATCACCGCCTTTGCCACCCTGGGCTTCCTCAACTGCTTCGGGGCTCTGGATGGGACTCACATCCCCATCCGCTCCCCGCATCACAGTGGCGGACGATACCTCAATCACAAGGGCTACCATTCTGTCGTCCTGCAGGCCTTGGTGGACAGCTGGGGACGTTTCCAGGACATTTATGTGGGCTGGCCTGGCAGCACCCACGAGGCCCGGGTTTTCCGGAACTCGGGCCTGTGCCGCCAGCTGGAGGCGGGGACCTACATCCCCCAGCGGGAGATCCCTCTGGGGGACACCACCATGCCCTTCTGCGTCATCGCAGATGCGGCCTACCCCCTCCGGCCGTGGCTCATGCACCCGTACACGGGCCATCTCTCCGCTAGCCAGGAGCGCTTCAACGAGCGCCTGAACCGTGCGCGCCAGGTGGTGGAGCGTTCATTTGGCCACCTGAAGGGACGCTGGAGATGTCTCCTGACCCGCCTGGATGCGGGCCCCAACAACATCCCCCAGATTGTGGGTGCCTGCTGCTTCCTGCACAATTTGGTCGAGAGCAAGGGGGAGACCTTTCTGCAGGGCTAGGCTGCGGAGGCCAGCAGGGCACACGTCCAGCCACCTGCTGCCCCCAGTCGGCAGGTGGACCCCGAGGGGTCCCGGGTCTGGGAGGCCCTGCGGGTCCACTTCGAGGAACAGGCCGCGGGGGGAAACTCTGCCCAGGCCCCCTACTGCCTGCCCCTTCCTCCCCCACACTCCTGCCCCAACGCCCACACCATGGAGCACCCCACCGCCCCCCCTCCCACTTGTCCTGGACAAATGACAGCACGCACTTGTGGCTGAACGTAAATTTTTTTTTTCTTTCCGAACCTTTTTTTTTTTGAATGTAAATAAATATGTGAACCAGAAACAGAAAACTAGGTACAAACGTTCAACCAAAGCAATATGTACAAAAATAAAACAATCCAAAGAAACAACTGTGTGCCATAAATAATAAAAAGGAAACCAGGGAGGAGAAAGGGGAGAACTATTTACATGGGGGGACGGGGCAAACGGGGGGACCAAAAAAACAGGGTCCAACTATATACGAGGGGGGGGCCACGTCCCGAGCCCCTCGCCCCTATAGCCCGGTACTGGGCGTGGCCGGCCTGGAGCCCTGCCGCGCTCGCAGCCTGGTCCGTGGCTGGGTGGGAGCGGCTGGACCGGAAGGTATGGGGGCCGGTGAGTGTCAGGTGGCTCCAGGGGTCCCTCGGCGCTCTGGCCCTCGCGGGTGGGTGGCGGGGCAACGGCGGACGGGCCGGCGACGGTCGGAGAAGCTGGTGGTGGTGCTGCAGGAGTGGGCAGGGCGGGCGATGGGTCGGCCAGCGCGGCATGGGGGGCCAGGTAGTCCACCAGGCGGTTAAATGTCTGCATATAGGCCCCCATGCCTCCTGGCGCCAGGCCAGCGCCCGCTCCTGCAGCTGGAGGTGCTGCTCCGTGACCTCCAGCTGCCGACAGAGGATGGCCAGCAGCTGGGGGTCCGTCGCCGGCGGCGGTTTGAGGCGCGGGGTCCGCCGTCTAGCCCGCCGCGGGGCCGGTCGGTCCTCGGCCGAGGGGCTGCCCTGAAGCGATGGTCCCGGAGGGCTCTCCGGGACAACTGACGCCTCGCCGGCGCTCTCTTCCGGTCCTTCTGATGGTGCAGGTGCAGGACACAGGAGAGGAGCGGGGGAAGAAGAATGGAGACAGGCGTTAGTGTGGGCCCCGAGCCGTGGCCTTTGTCCCCCCAGCCCTGTTCTGCAGGTTCCCCATCCCCGTCCCCGGGAGATGCTGCTGTGATGGATGGGGTTCAGGGGTCCCCCTCCCCTGCACCCCGTCCCCTGGTGGGAGCGACTCTCACTTCACCCCGCAGGGTCTGACAGCAGGAGAGGTTTCTTAGGCCACAGATGGCCATTTTCTGGCAGGAGTGACAGCACCAGCTGTCGGAAGAGACAGTCCTTCCAACCCGTCGTGGGGAGAAGACCCCAAAGGGGGCCCCTCTGGGATGCAGCTTTCCCCCTCCTCAGGCTGGCTGCCTACCAGCTCTCCCTTCCACTAGCCTCTACCTGTGGCCCCCGCCCTCGCCCCCCAATTCCAAGCCTGCTCGGCTCCTCCCTCCTCTTTGTTCAGGGCAGAGGTGTCACCTGCCAGCTGTAGCGCCAGGATCCTCCTTTGGCCCTGGGAGGTATTCGGCTCTTGTGGCTCATATGTAGCCTGAGTCTCCCTTTGGCACTCCCCCCACTCCATCAAATGCTGCTGCTGCGGGGTGTCCCACCCCTTCCTCCCGGGGGCCCCTCGAGGTTCCGCTCCCCCCTGGCCCGGGGATGGGGCATGGCACTGTCATGCGGGGTGGTGGGGGGCAGGGGCTGATGGCTGCAGTGCTGTGAGGGCCATGGCCCTGGTGTCCTTGGGGCCATGGCCATGTGAGCATGTGGGGGGCCCTGGACACATATCTCTTACCCCCGCCCCTCAAGCCCAGGGGTGTCCACCAGAGAGGGGTACCTACCTGTCGGTCTGCTCCCACGGTCCGGAGATCCCCTGGGGGCGGATGACCTGCTGCTGCTCCAGGATGGCAGGAGGAGGATCTGCAGGCTGGATTCTGCAGAGGAGGAGCCCCCCCCCTCCTCCTCCTGCCACGATGTCCCGGGGATGGCCTCCAGGGGGGACCCCCGGGGTGCGGGGCTTGCGTCCGGGATGGACTCCGGCTGCAGGGCCTGCTGGGGCTCGTCAGCCGAGGTGTCAAGGGTGGCCGGAGGGGAGGAGGTGCGCCGGGGGCCCAGGATGTCCCTGAGCTCCCTGTAAAAGGGGCAAGTGACGGGGGCGGCCCCAGATCGGCTGGCCGCATCCCGGGCCCGGGCGTAACCCTGCCGCAGCTCCTTCACCTTACTCCTAATGTGGTCAGGAGTGCGGGCAGGGTGACCCCAGGCAGCCAGGCCGTCGGCCAGCCGAGGGAACGCATCCGCGTTCCGCCTCTTGCTCCCCATTACCTGGAGCACCTCCTCCTCGCTCCAGAGCCCCAGCAGGTCCCGCAGCTCGGCCTCCATCCAGGAGGGGCCCCGCTGCCGCTTCCCAGCCTGGCTGGCCCTCTGGCTGGGCTGGCTGCCCTGGCTCCCCTTGGGGGGGTCCCCTGGGGGCACTGGGGGGGCTGCCGGGCGGCCATCGCAGCTCTCAGGGGCTGAGGGTGGTGCAGGCTGGCTGCGTGTGCAGGCTGCAGCCTGCACATTCCCTCAGCTTCCTGCAGAGGCAGGGAGGGGAGGGGACCTTTAAGGGGCCGCTCCATGCGGCCACCAGTGAGCTCAGGGGCTGGAGAGAGCGTCTCTCAAACCCCCAGCTGATGGCCGCCATTGAGGACCCAGCAATTTCAACGTTGCGGGATGCAGATCGTCTACACTGTCCCTACTTCGACGTTGAACGTCGAAGTAGGGCGCTATTCCTATCCCCTCATGGGGTTAGCGACTTCGACGTCTCGCCGCCTAACGTCAAAGTTAACTTCGAAATAGCGTCCGACGCGTGTAGCCGCAACGGGCGCTATTTCGAAGTTAGTGTCGCTACTTCGAAGTAGCGTGCACGTGTAGACACAGCTTATATGAGAGGCTTAACAGTGACAGGAAAAAGCTTGGAATTTCAGGCTGTGACACACACAGATCGATATCCTAGCCTCTGGGCTATAGCATTAGTATTATATAGAAACCCATTCTGAAGAGTACACTTTACTATCAAGCTCTTTTGGGTAGTGAGAAATATTAGGGAATGATCACTTCTGCTCAATGTCCTGGTGATTAGTATAGAGTTTGTAGTGTGTGGCACTGTAGGATTCTTTTCTCCATAGCTCTCTAATCAGCCATTTGGATCTCCTGGTGACCTTCTGACACAGCCCTAAGGCCAGGTCTCATTTCAGCCTCTTTTCTTTCATATCATGCACCTGAAAAAAGTGTTTTTTACCAACTTAAGCTTATGCACAAATACATCTGTTGGTCTGTAAGGTGCAACAGAACTCCTCACTCTCTTTCACTGTAAGTCAGAGTTTAATTCTATTATAGTCATAATTCACCTGCAGTTCAGTAGCCATTTGCCAGGTCTCCAGACTGACTGTCTCCTAGCCTTTATGACCTTTGTCTTATGCCTTTACCAGGTCTTTCATTGGTGGCCTGCAGTTGACTAAAACTTGCCTCTTCAGTTGTCCTGCTTCTTCCCAAAACTTCTTCCTACTGAGGCTTGCCTAGGGTTGCCACCTCAGACAGAGAAACACTGGGCACTGACTACTCCCCTGAAAAAAGAAAAAAAAACCCAGCCATTTCTCTTTCCCCCGACCAAAAAAAAAATCAGTTTAGGGCTTATTATAGTTAATTAGTTAAAAACCTGGCACATTTCAATCTTTTAACCTTCAAGGCAATGCAAGAACCAGCAAAGTGGCAAGCCCTTGTAAGCCTCGCAGGAAAGGCACAACACAGAAACACTACACCTATGGCCTTGGCATCTCTACTCCCAAAAGAAGACTCAGGAGCTATAACCTGGCTCAGTGTCCTCAGGGTTATTGGAAGTGTTCATAAGAACCCTCAGGCAACGTTGTTCTCTGTGGTGGTGGGAGCTACAGAGGGAGACATGAGGTTCCAGTAATTTAAGCCTCATTTTCCAAGGCTGGCATGCCACTCAGCTGTGTTGGTTTGGTGTAGACCTGTTTGACACACACATCAACATTGAATTTTACTTTAATGATCAGTGAATAGAGCATGATACATTAATGTAAGCAAACAAAGTCACCACAGATACCTCCTTCTGCTGGAATACATTCACAGGTTAAAATAAGATATTTAAATAACATCTTCTGGTGTGTACTCGCTGTTTTTAACTACATTTGTAATATAATTTTGTTGTCATCTGGTCATTAGTAGTTCTTTAAATTAAATGTACGTTGGCAGATGCTAATTAAATGGAATTCCTATAATTTTACAATACACCAGAGAATTTGAGAGTTCACTGAGATCCATCATATTGTAGTTAATGCCCCAAAATTAATAATTATTTGTTCTGTCTTTTTATATTTTGCTTAATCAGAATTATGTGGCTCAGACGACATAAAACAATTTCAAACAGAAGTTTTAGGGTTTTTAAACTGTGGGGAAAAAAAAAGAGACCAAAATCATGCCAAGAAGACCAGTAACACCATCTAAGCTGTGTCTACACTAGCCTGCTGTATCGAAGTAGCAGACACAATGTCGAAGTAGTGTGTGTTGTGTCTACACACACTGGATGGTACTTTGATGTTAGGCGTACAGACGTCAAAATCGCTATCTCAGTGAGAAAATGGGAATAACGTTCTACTTGAAAGTCTGATATCAAAAAAGACATGCGTAGATGTTCCTCGTCCTGCTACTTTGAAATAGTGAGATCCACCATGGCAGCAATCAGCTGAGACACAGAGACATGCTGTCCAGCCCCTGTGGGGCTCTATGGTCTGTGCACACACTGGCTCTTAAAGCCACACAAACTGGGAAACCCTGTGTTAGGAAGCTGAGCGTGTTCAGGCAGCAGCTCCAACACGTGCTGTCCCTGCACGACTTGGCATGACCCCCAGAATAGCTGAGAGCAGCATGGCCATCACCTGGGCAGGTCAGGAGCCCCAGGGCTCCCCATCCAAGCATGCCCAGGGCTTGCAGGGGTCCAGCCAGTCAGGAAGAAGTGGGACCCCTACTGGGCTGATGCCAAGCTCCACAGCCTCCTGTATCTCTGGGGCAAGGAGGAGGTGATCTGTGTAATGGAGAGCAAGTGGTGAAATGTGGCTGCATTCACCCAGCTGGCCAAGGGCCTGACTGTCTGGGGTCACCCTGCCTGCATACCTGACCATGTCAGAAGTAAAGTAAAGGAGCTGCGGCAGGGTTATGACCTGGCTTGGGACTCAGCTAGCCAGTCAGGGGCAGCCCCCGCCTCTTGTGCCTATTACCGGGAGCTCAGGGATATTCTGGGTCCCTGGGACACCTCTTCCCCCTGGCTGTCCTCGACACAGTGGACGAGGACCCCTAGTAGGTCACAGAGCAGAAGCCAGGATCTGAGGCCAGCCTCGCACCCCCAGGGGCAGAGCCAGAGATGAGCACAGAGGCGGTGGACTGGTCCAGCGAGGAGGGGGAGCTGGTCATCAACCTCCCCTCCAGCACCTCCAGCCAGGCATTTCCCCAACAGGGATCCCCTGACCTCAGCGGTGGACCCTCAGGTATGTATCCCACAGGGCTCATATTGCCAAGTCATGGGGTGGGGATGCCATACAAGACTGGGGGCCCGCACACCCCCAGCTGACCCCAGCTCACCCAGGCCTAGCCAGACCAAAGCCCCAGGATGGTGGCAAAGCCACCAGTGTCCACCAGCACCCACTCCCATGGACAGCGCCATGCCCTGTCCCTGGGGGAGGGGGGGTGGCAGACCGCACAAAGAGGTTGCCCACAGGGCCATCAAAACCATGGATGGGGGACAGGGGATGGGGACCCAGCACCCACAGGGGATGGGGGTGTGGGCCACGGAGCAGGGCTTGGTACTCATGGCCTTTTTCTCCCTTCCCCCTTGTTTCTGCAGCTGTATCATCCAAGGGCCAGGACAGTCTCACTGCATCCGTGGTCCCAGACAGACCCCCACCTAGAGGTATTGGACAGCAGCTGCTGGGAGGAACCACTGGCACTGGGATGGGCCCACTCCCATCAGCGCTAGAGGCAGCCGGCTGAGGACCCCCACATCACTGCTCCATCCAGTGCAAGGTAGAAATGGTGGAGCAGTGCCTCTGATTCAAGGAGAGGGAGGCTGCCTGATGCTGGACAGCGTGGCGTGACTTCATGACCACCTTACGGGACATGATGACCTCATACCAGGAGCTGGTGACCCAGTTGCTCCCTCCTGCCTCCCCTCCTGCTGCTATTCCCACCATGGCCCCACCTCCCAGCCCCCCAGGAGAGGGTCCCGCTGGGCCAGAATGACAGTCTGGGGCCAATCCCTGGCCATATCTCCCCATGCTTCCTGCCCCCATCCAGCCCCACCAGGGACCTCAGAAAAGGGTGGGCTTGGGACCTGGAGCCACCAGGGGTCTCGCCCCTCTACTCCCTCCCCAATGTGACAGGCCAATAGCTGTCCCATCCAAGTGCTCCCTTCTCTTGTAAATAGTTGACCCCGCCAGCCTGTAAATAGTTGATCACCCTCCCATAAATAGTTGACCTCCCCAGTACATAGTTTTCTGCACTGTTGTTGGTTGAATTGTATTTTATTCTAAAGTGCTTAAGCACAATATATATATATACATTTCCATTCTCCCACACTCCTGTGTGCTGTGTGCTCGCTGAGGGGGGGGATAGCATGAGGGGAAAGTGGGTTAGTGTGCAGGAGGTGGAGGACAGCATGCCAGAGGCCCACTGGGGGTGGCTAGGGTGGCACTTACTGGGGCCCCTGTTCGAAGTACTACCACAGGGCCTCCTGGATGTGGACCCCTGCCTGGCTGGCCTTGCAGCTAGGGGTGGCAGCTGGTGGAGTGGAGCCCGTGCTGGCCTTGACCACCCACCCATGCACAATGGCCTCCCCCTTACTCTGCACAACATTGTGAAGCATGCAGCAGGTGCCCACGACCTGTGGCACATTGCAGATGCCCACTTCCAGGCAGACAAGGAGGCAGAGCCACTGCCCCTTCAGGAGGCCAAAGGTGCTCCCAACCACCTGGTGGGTGTAGGTGAGCTGGCCGTTGAAGTGCTCCTGGCTGGCAGTGAGGTGGACCATGTATGGTTGCATGAGCCATGGCTGGAGCGGGTGTGCCACATCAGCCACCAGTCAGAGGGACACAGTGGTGTCCCCCAGCAAGATCTCTCTCTAGGGGATGTAGGTCCCCATCTCCAGCCAGTGGCACAAGCCTGAGTTGTGGAAGACCTGTGTGTTGTGGGTGCAGCCGGGCCAGCCCACATATGTGTCCTGGAACCAGCCCTCACTGTCCACCTTGGCCTGCCGAAAGACTGAGTGGTAGCACTTTTGGTTTATGTACTGTCCCCCACTGTGCTCCAGGGCATGGATGGAGATGTGGGTCCCTTCAATGGCCCTGAAGCAATTCAGGAACCCCAGTGCAGCAAAGCCCACGATGACTGCGTCCAGGTCCCGGGTGCGGATGAGCCTCTGCGGGAGCAGGGCATTCAGGGTGCGGACAACCTCAAGGGAGGGGACATAGGTGCCTGTGAGGGTGTGCAGGGTGTATCCAGTCCACCCTGATCCCCACCCCGGGCCCCGCACACCAGGCCCCCTCACAGGTCCCCTTCCCAGCCCCCAGCCCCAGCTCCCCCTCCACCCGTGAGTGTGTGCCTGGGCCTCCTTACATCCATGATGATGACCCAACTGTGGACTTGCCTGCGCCAAATTGGAGTCCCATGGAGTGGTGGCTGTATGGAGTGGCCAGCTTCCAGACAGCTAACGCGACCCTTTTCTCCACAGGGAGGGTGCGCCACATCCAGGTGTTCTGGTGTTTCGGGAAGGGGATCAGCCACTAGCAGAGCTCCAGGGAGGTCTGCCACCTCATCCAAACATTCTGGAGCCACCAGTTGTCATCCCCGTGCCCCTTGAGCAGTTGCTACCATCAATCAGAGCTGGAGGGGTGGCTCCAGAGCCAGCGGGGCATCCAGGGAGGTAGGAGCGCCCGATGGTCTCAGGCATCCCCTTCTGCCCTGGGGTGGGTAGGAGGGCACTCCCTTGCCAGGAGCTGCTGGGTGGCTGCCTGTGCTGTGGCTAGCAGGGTGCATGCTATGCCAATGGTTTCCAGCAGGACATCGGGCTGCTGCTGCTCCATGGTCGTTCCTGCAGGCACTGTGTCTGCAGGGCTTGTGGCAATGCTTCAGGTGTCATGCTGTGTAGGCTGAGTGTGTTTGGGAGGTGCCCTTTAAGGGTGTGTCTTGTTGCAGCCCCAGAAGGGCTTGTCCACCCTGCAACCCCATCTGCAGCCTGTCCCGGCCCCTTATTTTCAAAGGGGCCACCTGCATGTGTGGATGTTCCATTTCTGCATCTGGAGGGGCCCCTTTTGACATACCACAGGGCTACTTCTATCTTGCACATCGATGGCGCCAGCCCCGCTGCATGTGTAGACACTACTCATTGAAGCAGTGTCTTTCAATGTCTCTACTTCCAAAGACGCTACTTCAAAGTAGCCTCTAGTGTAGATGTAGCCTTAATGAAATATGAATCTTGTCTATGGGGCAGAACCAGGAATTTGATTTTTCATAAAAAAAATCTAAAAAATGAAGGACTCAAAACTGCTTCACTTTTAAAGTCCTGATAATCTTTCATTTTTGATCATCTTTAAAAGAAATGCTACTAAAGAACTTTTAAAACAGACACATTAAAATTTCATCAAGCTATCCTAAAATAAATTATTTCAAACCTTAAAATTTAGTCAAAGCATCAGAGATTTTATGTCAAAAAATGCTTCAATTGACCCAAAGGCTACATCTACATTTGCCCCTTTCTTCGAAAGGGTCATGGTAATCAGGGTGATGGGAGATTACTAATGAAGTGCTGAGATGCGTATGCAGCACTTCATTAGGCAAACTCTCCCCATGGCAACTTCAAAGTGTCAAGCTTTGAAGTGCCAGCATGCCATGTAGCCATGGGCACCTTTAGGTGCCTGCACTACTTTGAAGTGCCTTGGGAGTAAAGCCACTTTGAAGTAGCACGGGAACGTCAGCTGATAGGAGTAAGGGGATTTTGATGTTTGCAGGTTCCTTTTGAAAAGGACCCCCGTGTAGACGAGCCGCGCAGGAGCAAAACGCGGCCCTTTCAAAGTGCTACAGACAGCAGCATGCTAATGAGGCACTGAATATTCATTTCAGAGCCTCATTAGTATTCTCCAATTTGGCAATTAGCATGGCCACTTTGAAGTTTCCCCTAACGTAGACATAGCCAATATGTTTGAAAGGAAAATAAGTTTAGTGTGTGGTTGAAGGTGGCTAATTCCCAGAACTTCTTTGTGATTAGGAAAATACAATAACTGCAATTCCTGTAGCAGGATGGTTACAGAACACTATCCCAAGTGTGGCTGGCCTATTCCACTGCCTGGTGCGGAGGTAAAAGGACTCAATTCTTCCAATTCCCAACCCCTTTGGGCAGTACACATCACTAGGGGGTGTAATTAGGAAGTATTCCTTGAGCTTGTCAGACTACAGAAACTGCAGTTCTTTGCAGCCCTTAAACAGGCCATGCAAGGACAAAAAGAAGAATGACAAAATCTTCTCACCCTCCTTATCTCATGGATGTGTAATGTTGTGGATTCAAGTGTCTGTTCCACAGGGTATATAACACTGTATGTTATTCTTCTAGCACACTGTTAGCTAAGCTTGGTAGAGGTCTTGTTGAGCTGGAAGGAGATGCATCCAGAAATTTCTTTATTACCGAAGACAATTGGGAAAAATGAGGATTTTTTTTTGTTTCACACAAGGGTTCATGTGTTGGTGTTATTTTCCATCTGAAGCCATAATCCTCCGAGGCAAAATTATCTTTGTATCAACCAAAGAGAGAAAATATGTCAGAGAATGTACACTCTTAAAGGAATAAGTATAAACAGCAAACGTACTGTCAAAAGCCAAGATTTTGTTTTCATTCAGATATTGTTGCCGTTGAAAGCAGAAGTTAGAGGACTTCAGAAAATCCCTAATAAACTTTCCATTCTGACTCTCACTGAAATTCATAGAAATATTTCAGTAGGAGCTGGTTTGAGTTCATAAAAGACAGACAATTTAACATTGCTCTTTTTTTAATTAAGGCCTTATATATTCTCCATGTTATCACATTTATTTATTTTGCACTTTGCACTGTTAAATTTCTTGGGCAAAATTATGCACTGAAATAGGTAGAAGTAAAGGTATTTTCAGTCATCTTACAAGACCAAGTCTGGACCTAAGGCAAGTTACAGCAGCCACAGCACTGTTGTAATTTATGTCTACTAGAATGGTCCCATAGACACTGTTCCCCCACACAAAGATAGAGTACATTGCAAGCTAGGCATCCTCACTTCCCCTAGTTGGCTTCCACACATCCCTGAATAGTGAAGAAAGAGACCAGGAGGGGTTGGCATAACTGTCAGCCCAGGATTCCTCCCATCTCAGGCTTGCAGAACATTGAGTTGCCATTTAAGGGCAACATTATCGCCATGTTCCATTCTTCTGAGTGCACAAATTATATTAACAAAACTGAGAAACTGGTGCCTTTTCTCAAAGAACCTTTACCAACATTACTAAATGTAATCAAAAAAATGACCCCAGGAGATACAGAATGCACCAATTTGTAAAATGACTTTTTTTCCCCAATAGAAAGCACAACAAAATGTATTTCAACAACATTTGCCATTGAATGTGATTCAGCTGAAAATTGAAACAGTTCCTGGAACATTTCAGAATGACAGTGCCTCATGGGAATAGTGGCTCTAGTACCTCAAACATCTATTTTCCTCTTTAGGTTGGACTCCCTGGCCAGGCTAACTTTCCATGATGCACCAAGTACCTATTTCTGACACTATGGTGAATCATTGGAATTCCATGGCTGTAATACATCCTGACAGATGAGGTTTAGAAAGTGTGCATGTGACTTCCAAACTGCTGCTCCCTTGAAAAAAGCCGTGAAAAAGATTTCGAAAAAAAATCAGTTTCCAGGCCAAACTCTTCAGAATTTGGATGTTTGGTATTTTGTTGGAAAGACATTTTTCCCCTGTAATAAGAGACTTTTTTTTTGTTTATTGCTAACTATGTTTGGCTACAAATATTTGGTTGGAAAACTCGTTTTAACAGAATTTTTGATGAGTCTGAGTATAAAAAAACATTAGCAATACAATTTTACATGTGGAGAAACTGAAATACAAAACAGTAAACTGCCTTGGCTCAAACTAATTCAGAACGACTGCAGTAATATCAGAAATGGACCATAACATAGCCACAAGAAAAAAAGGTATTTTACAGAGGAGAAGAACTACAGGAATGAGCATTGAAGGAATTTTCTGTTTTTTGAAGGAAAATGAGTAGATAAAAATTTGGATGAGTATTTTCAAAATTTTGCATGCAGAATCAGCAGCTCTTTTATAATATTTTTCTTTGACTTACACATCTAACAGCTGGAGAAAGGATCTTTATTATTTAATATGCAACTAAGGATTTGCACTGTAATTAGTTTTATGGGGTTCAACTTGATACAACGTTTTCTGTCTTCCACACAGAAAACATGTTAGAATTCATCATCTCAATTTTTGTTGTCCCTCTATATTGATGTTTAAGACAGTAATGAAGCAAAATAAAATGATGATTTGATTACATGGTATAAAGTATTTTATTCACAATGTTTAAATTTAATATAGCAATTTGTAAATATTTTAGAACAACTGCTACAGGGCTAAACTATTTGTAAATTTATTAAATAACACAAACCTCCCTGTTTTTACATTATTAAAGTATTACAGGAAGCTATCTGGAATTGAATAAAACACATGAGACTGTTCAAATAAACTTTTCAGCCATAAGACTATATATATATATACTTAAGATACATCCTGTCTGGCTCATTTATTTCAACAATGAAAGGTGGAAGATTTGTTTCTGAAGGGATGAATTTCTTTTTCTTTTGTACTTTTTCGACTACAGTTCCAAGAAACAATTCATTTTCAGCCTAATGGGTGGCGTTTCAGATCCAGGAAGAAGTAATTTGTTTTCAGCAATGTTTCCTGTTTTTCACTTATTTAATTGTGAGAGCCTGGCTGTGCATCTCAATCCAAAATTTCACTTTTAAGATCAATTTTGTTCATATTTAAGGATCAGTAACTGAAGTTTTCATATTTTTCACATATTGTACACTTGCTTCAGATGCTACTTAACTAAGAGGCAACATAATGTACATCTACATTTATGATGCTGAGAGGAGTATAGACCATTGTTGTAGTGAGAACAGGACATGCCAGTGGGCCCTGGTTTTGGCTGGGCAGGCAATGACATATGTGTGTGTAGAAGTTAGGAGTGATCATTGCTGCATCATCTCATCCTCCAGTGTTAGCCAATGGCCGGGTAATGAGTGGTCTGTGAGCCTATTTTACATCCGTGTATTTAGCTGCTAGGATGGCCCATCCCTTCACAGCAGGCAGCCAAGATGGCTGATGGATGCCCTCGAGAGTCACCCAAGTCTTTGACTGCTAGGACAGACTGTCCCTTCGCAGTGGGCAGCCAGTGTGGCTGATGGGTGCCCCCAAGATTGGTGCAGAGAGCTTATTCCACCTGAGTCTTTAACTGCTAGGACAGACTGTCCCTGTGCAGTGGGCAGCCAGGGAGGCTGACAGGTGCCCCGAGGAGTCTGTCCCATGGTGGCCATATGACTCAACGCTCAGCTCTTACTGCACCTTACCACTGACCAGGCTGGTATAGCCAAACGGCTAATGTTCTTTGTTTTGTGTTTGGCTGAATCACAGTAACTAAAAGGAATCAGGCTGAAGCTTAAACATGGTTACTATTTATTAAAGCAGAAGCAAAAATCTTAATGGTTACATGGTTATTGCAATAAAAATCTTAATGGTTACAAGGTTATTGCTCTATTTGCTTAGCTACTAGAGTAGGATGATACAAATGACATGTCAATTAGAGAAAGTTACCCATTTGAGGACCAGACGCCTCAGACCAAAGAGCTCTTACTATTAAATGTGCACAAAAACATTGCAGGTATAATTCTCACCCCTGGGTCCTTCGACTCCAGCGTAGCCAACGTCATTCACTGAATCCCTCGGGAAGGACAAATGAGAAGGGCGTCCCCTGGGTCCTTGGGAGGCAAAGACCTTACCCGACCGGCAGGTGTAGGTAATTGGAGCTCAGTTAGAGTGGGCTGCTGGACCCTTCTTTATGCCCCTTGGGGCAGATAGATTCTTCCTTATCTCAAGGTACCAATTCTGCTGGCTCATCTTTGTGACGCCAGTTCTTACAAGGCAGTTGCAATTTAATTTACACTTGTAAGATAGAGATAACTAAATTTATTAAGACAGGGTGTTTTTTTCACATGGGCAGGAAATTCCTCTTCTGGGACAAAAATGTGGGAGTTTCAATTATCGCTACCAGCCAAGGGCAGCTTGAGGCCCTGTGGTCATCAGTCGGACTATTAACCCACTTATCTGTATTTTTCCCAGTCCAGGGTCATGCTAACATAGCACATCTGTGTTTGTGAGGCAACTCAAAGCATTCTTAAGCCTTGTACTTTGTGCTCTCAAAACATTCTAAGACTGTGCTGTTTCCCTGTACTTTGTACTGGTCTGAGGCACCTAAGAGGGCCAGGCAAGATGGAGTACAGCAGGGGGATTCCGTCTGGCTACATCCAGCCAACCTTGTGGAGTGGGGCTCTTATGTGTTCTTGACAGTGGCCCCTGTAAAAACTGGGGCACCATAAAATATGTGCCCCAATGCGCAATCCTGTTTTTCTCCCACCTTACAGCACACAGGGCTTGGTCCCTTCTTCCTGACGCTCCAGGTAGTGAGAGAGACACAGAGGCTTGCCCCACTCAACCCATATGACACTTCTGCTGATGAGTGGGATTGGGTGCTTGCCTCACTTAGCCCAGAGTCCCAGCTGGGAAGAAAGGTTGGGGCTCAGGGGATTGCTTCACTCCACCCACCCCATGCTCTAGCTAGGGAGCAGCGATGGGGCTTGCTGAACATCTCCTGGTTCTCCAGCTGGGAAGAGGGGCTGAGATGTGTACTTGCCCCACTCCACCCAGTGCTCCCACCAGGACTGAGGAGCTGGGTTGGGCCCTTGTCTTGCTTTGCCTGCCTGGTATGTCTGCCCTGACTCGACTGCCAATCAGGAGCATTGGATGACCAAACTGAGGTAAGCTCCAGTAAGGTCAGGAAGAATGTGCCTAGAATCTAATTCAAATTCTGAGGCAAAGTCCAATTACAGATCAGTTCAAAATAATGCTGACCAGTGTTGACCTTGGGTTTGGTGGCAATGGAAAATAGTTCCAATGGAACAAAAGTTCCATTAAAATTCTATAACAGCAACGAAGGGTCCTGTGGCACCTTATAGACTAACAGAAAAGTTTTGAGCATGAGCTTTTGTGAGCACAGACTCACTTCATCCTGTGCTCACGAAAGCTCATGCTCAAAACTTTTCTGTTAGTCTATAAGGTGCCACAGGACCCTTCATTGCTGTTACAGATCCAGACTAACATGGCTAGCCCTCTGATAATTAAAATTCTAGAAGCAGCATACTCACACTTTCATTGACACAGCTGGGATACTATAAGGTCCACAAGTCCACAGCTTCCACAGTCAGCACCCAAACGAAAGATCAAAATGAAATTACATGAATGTATACTCAGACTTTCCAGGGCCATGTACATGAAGTTTCGGGGTACATGGGGTCATCATGGCTCATCAGTATCACCCAGATGGGAGGAGAGGCAGTGCAGGAGCTCATGGATACATACCACTGTATATCAGCTCATGTGCTGTGAGTAGCTTGTGTGCCAAGGGTTGACAAACCCTGATCTCTATCATCCCTGTTAACCATGGATCCAATCTGTTCTTAAACATCTTCAATATTTGAAATGCTACATCCACCTAGGCAATTTATTTCAGTACCTAAGCATCCTGACAGTTAGGAAATTTTCCTGATGTCCAATGTAAGCCTCCCTTGCTACAACTTAAGCCCATTGCTTTGTGTCCTACCATCAGAGGCTAAGGAGAATATTTTTTCTACATGCTTCTAATAGCAGCCTGTTCGACACTTGATAGTTGCCATCATGTCCCCTCTCTGCCTTCTCTTTTCCAAAACAAATAAACCTATTTTTTAAGCTTCTCTTTTAAGACTTTTAATCATTTTAGTTGACCCACTGCAATTTCTCCACATCTTTCCTAAAATGTGGGGCCCAGAACTGGACACAGCAATCCAACTGAGGCATGATCAATTCAGAGAGGAAGTATTACTTTTCATGTCTTGTTCACGTCACTCATGTTAATGTATTCCAGAATCAAGTTTGCTTGGTTTGCAACAATGTCACACTGTTGACTCATACTCAGTTGGTGGTCCACTATGACCCCTAGATCTTTTCCCACAGTACTCTATCCAAGGGGGTCACTTCCAATTTTGTGTATGTGAAACTGATTATTCCTCCCTAGTAGAGATCTTCACATTTCTCCGTATTGAACTTCATCCGATATTCCTCAGACTATTTTTCGTTTCTCCAGATCATTTTGAATTTTGACCCTATCCTCCAAATCGCTTGCCACTCCTTCCAGCTAGGTACGTTGATAAGGACACTCTAAATCATTGTCCACAAAGCTGACAACTGTAGAATCCCACTTGTTATTCCCCTCCAGAATGTCTTTGAACCATTAATAACCATAATAATCCTCTCTTTGAACAGTTATTCAAACAGCTATGCACCCACCTCATAGTCACTAGTAGTCCTATTTACAACATCGTCATTAATAAATAAATAAATAAAGATGCACCATTTAGTGTTGTGGGTGGCCCCATGTAGGTTGCATTTTCCTAGTTTACTCATGGGAAGATCATGTGATTCTATATCAAATGCTTTATTAAGCTCTAGGTATACCACATCCACTGCTTCCCCTTTCACCAAAAGGCTTGTTATCCTGTCAAAGAAAGCTATCAGGTTGCTGTTCTTTTTGTAGATGGGCACCATATGTGCCTTTTTCCAGTCTTCTGGAATCTCTCCTGACTTCCATGACATAATCAAAGAGGACAGATAGTGGCTTGGATACCTCCTTCATCCACTCCTTGAGTATTTTAGGATGCAGTTCATCTGGCCTGGTGAGCTGAAAACATCTAACTTTTCTAAGTAATTTTTTTCTTTCCTCATCTAACTTCTTGACCAATCCTATTTCCACTAGCAACCACTATGTTATGCGTCTATTCTCCATCATCCTTCTTGTTGGAGATTTAAATGGAGAAATCACTAAGTGCCCTGGTCATTGCCATGTTTTCTGGTGTTTTCTCCTCTTCATTGAGCAACAGGCTTACCTTGTCTTTGGTTTTCCTTTTGCTTCTAACATACTTGTAGAATGTTGTCTTGTTTTCCTTTATGTCTCAAGCTAAACTGAGCACAATTGTGCTTTTGTGTTTTTAATTTTGCCGCTACATTTCTGTTATTTGTTTATATTCCTCCTTTGTCCTTTGACCTAATTTCCACTTTTTATACAATTCCTTTTTGATTTTTAGGTCATTTTAGGTCATCTTTCCTACTCAGAGGAATGGTTTGCTCTTGCACCTTAGTAATGTCCCTTTGAAAAATTGCCATCTGTCTGCAACTGTTTCTCATCATAGTCTCGCTTTCTGTGGGACCTTAGCTACAGCTCTCTGAGTTTACTAAAAACTGCCTTCCTGAAGTCCATTGTCTTTATTTTTTCTGTTCTCCCTTCTATCACTCATTAGAATCATGAAAGCTATCATTCATGATCACTTTCACCCAAGCTGCCTGTCACTTTCAAATTCTCAAACAGTTCCACTCTATCTATTAAAATAATATATATAACACATTCTTACAGTTGGTTTCTCCACCTTCGGAAAGATTTCTTCTTCCAGTGCATTCCAAGAACTCGATCTGTGTCTTACTATGTACTTTTCCCAACAGATATCTGGATAGTCGAAGTCCCCCATTGCCAACAAATTCTGTGCTTTGGATGATTTTGTTAGTTGTTTAAACAAAAAGCCATATCCACCTCTTCTTCTTGGTTAGGTAGTCTGTAGTAGACCCCTATCATGACATCTCCCCTGATTTTTACCCATTTTAACCTTACCAAGAGACTCTCAACACGTCTGTCTCATATGTCCACCTCATATGTTAAATAATTAGATTTCACTAACCCCATGATAAATGCGGACTCCTTGATCACTGCTGCAGTCTTACTATGTAGTCACAGACTGTCCTCCTCAGTCTACATTACCATGCAGGTAAGGTGGTCTTAATGATATACCATCGTGCCCCAAATCACAAAGAACTCTAGTTCGTCTTCCAGTACCAAGCAGGGGTGGATGTAGATGATGGAACTTACTGGTGCACCAGCCTGACATCTTTAGCAGGGGGAAGGGGAGCTGTGAATGACAGGGCAAAAGGGACTGAGCTGGGGAACACAACCCCAGCCAGTCCTTCATGGCTACTGGCCAGGAGCCCTGGGGCTGTAGCTGTGAAACCTGGGAGACCTAGGATCTAACAGGGATTGGAAGGACTGAAGCTCCCACATGCTGCTCATTATCTGGGAGTCCTGGGCCTTTCTAAATTCTAGGGTAGGTATGAGGCCTGGGTCAACCTCCCATGAAACCCAGTCCCCGCCCTGCCTCTTCCCTGCCCTGCTCAGCCTCCTCTCCCCTTGTCCCCACTTGATCCCTCTCCAAAGCCTTCTCACCCATGCAGTGCAGACCAGGAAACCAGCATGGGGCCTGGTGTTGGCAGCAGAAGTTGAGGCCACCTTCATTGGTGGTGGAGGGAAGCAGAGTGACTTGGGCACAGCCTGCTCCAATCCACTGGCTGGCAGCTGCACTGATCTGCTTCCCACCACCAGTGACTATGGGAAGCGGTTCAAACCCTTCAGAGCATCCCCTGAGCAAAGCAGCTGGGAGCTGGTGGAGTGGCATGGGCTGGGGCCAAGTGTGTTAACTTACCACTGCTTCCAGTGAAAGCAGAGGTGGACCTCCCCCCTGCTACCAGTGTCAGGTCACTCATGCTAGCCCACCTGGTCACCCTAAGCCCCACAGGGACCCCAATGCATGGAGCCCAGGGTGGTTGGATTTACTGTTCAATGGATGGGACCACTTTGATCTCTGGGTCTTGGGGCAACTGCCTCTTTTGCTTCTTTCTTTTGTTGGCAGCCCTGCTAGTAGCCTGCAGCAGAGACTGCCAAGGCAGTGTTTTAACCTTGTTCTGATGTCTTTACTTGTGGACCCTACCAGCAAGGCCACTGACAGTAAGGAGCAAAACATCGGACATGTGAAGGTTGGTCCACTGGAGAATTCTTACCAGAGCTCTGTACCATCCCACTTTGAACTCTGGTCCTCAGAGACTAATGCTGCCAAAGAGACACAGTTCAACTGTGGACACAAAGTTAGTAAAGTACAAACAGTAGCCTGACCTGAAGCAGGCCTCAGGTTATCAAGGTTTGCATTGAACAGAAAAAAAACCCCATCATTTTTCTGGTCAAGAAAGAGCAATCCTATCTCCACTAATGAAAAAATTCCAAAAAAACTCCCACAATAAAAATTCAAGTAGATGGTTTTTACCGTACATAGGAATAAAACATATAAAAGAAATTTGGTGCTGACAGAGCCCAAACTGAGTTCAGGTTCAAACACACAGTTGTTTTCTTCAACTAAAAGATGGTCCTTCACTCCTGCATCTGAGATTAACCTGTGAGGGAAGAAATGCTAAAATTAAGGTTCAGTTATGTTTACGTTTTGGCTGGGTCTTCAGACTTCATTGAATTCCTTCTTCCTCTAAGGCTACGTCTACACGTGCACCCAACTTCGAAATAGCTTATTTCGATGTTGCGACATCGAAATAGGCTATTTCGATGAATAACGTCTACACGTCCTCCAGGGCTGGCAACGTCGATGTTCAACTTCGACGTTGCTCAGCCCAACATCGAAATAGGCACAGCGAGGGAACGTCTACACGCCAAAGTAGCACACATCGAAATAAGGGAGCCAGGCACAGCTGCAGACAGGGTCACGGGGCGGACTCAACAGCAAGTCGCTCCCTTAAAGGGCCCCTCCCAGACACACTTTCATTAAACAGTGCAAGATACACAGAGCCAACAACTAGTTGCAGACCCTGTATATGCAGCACGGACCCCCAGCTGCAGCAGCAGCAGCCAGAAGCCCTGGGCTAAGGGCTGCTGCCCACGGTGACCACAGAGCCCCGCAAGGGCTGGAGAGAGAGTATCTCTCAACCCCCCAGCTGATGGCCGCCATGGAGGACCCCGCTATTTCGATGTTGCGGGACGCGGATCGTCTACACGTCCCTACTTCGATGTTGAACGTCGAAGTAGGGCGCTATTCCCATCCCCTCATGGGGTTAGCGACTTCGACGTCTCGCCGCCTAACGTCGATTTCAACTTCGAAATAGCGCCCAACACGTGTACACGTGACGGGCGCTATTTCGAAGTTACTGCCGCTACTTCGAAGTAGCGTGCACGTGTAGACGCAGCTTAAGAGTAATGCTGAGAATATTTTTGTTTTAATTTAGTAATACCAAATCTGAGGAGTGTCACCAAGTCCCTTCACAGCCGCCCATAGAGAAGTTAGACATGAAGTTTGTGAAACTATGCACTGGATTAGGAATCTTTACTCATGAACTCATCACCTTAAATTACACTCAACATTATTTTGAGAGATTTTTCCCACAACAAAATTCAAACCTCAACCAGTGTATATCAATGTTTATCTTTGCAATGATGCATGGGTGTTAACATAATATGATTTCTCATAGTTATTTCCCCGAAGATATGCTGAAGTTATATCATGGAAACCACAGGGTGAAATAGCTGGTTAGGAAGAGCTTTACAAATGTTACCCCTACCAGGAACCATTTGATTTTAGTAGTTCTTTAACTAATAGCATATTAACATGCATAAGTCACAAATACACCCAAGGAAATCATTCATTTAGAACAAGAATATCATTAACACAGACAACAAACTTACAACTGTGTAATTGAATTTTTAAAATAAACATGTTTTTATATTTGAATAATAAAGTTCTTTATCTTGCAGACTTGAATCCATTTTCCTGTTACAACCTTTTACCTTCATAAATATAACAAGCAACAACACTTGTAGGTCACCATCACAATACCTACAAAGTATCTGATTTACCTAAGGCTTATTTCATTGACTACCTGAATCTAGCTAGTACATTTCCTAGACCCTCCAGAGAACAAGAAGACTTTGGTATACTTTATTAATGTTATACACATATTAGATTAATAGCTATTAGCCAGGATGGTCATGGATGCTGCTGTTTGTAAGACTGACCAAGAGAGGGTGGCTCCTTTAGTGATTCTGTTCTGTTAATTCCCTCTGCAGCACCTGGGATTGACCATTGTTGAAAAATAGGACACTGGATTAGATCGACCTTATTGTAACATAGTGCATCTGTTCTTATATATCTTACCAGATTTGGGGAATGGGAAGGACCCATGAAGTGGGGAAATTAGGAGTGGGGAAAAGGAAATATGTACAAGAACTGGGGACAGCAGCCAGAGAGATCAGAGGGCAGGGAAAGGACCGAATGAAGCAAAGGATCCTGTGGATAAGATAGCTATAGATATAGCTATAGATAGAGATATGATCAAGTAGTTAGGCTGTACCAGTAGTAGGAATCCTTCAGTCTGCATAGACTATGGATCGTGCCCTTTAAAGTTTCAATTGAGGACTTCATTTACAGCGTCTATTGTGACTATAAAGACCCACACGAGAGTGACAGTCCTTGCTGCATCTCTTGCAGATGTAGTGGGTGTCTGGCAAGTCCTTATTGTGCTTTCTGTGCGCTCGCTTCTCCTCTGCTAGCTGTCTGATCTTCAACTCACCCTTCTGAAAGCCCTTGTGTAACCCCTGCCTCCATCTGCTGCGGTCGTCTGCTAGATCTTCCCAGTTGTCCAGCTCGATGTCTACCTCTCTGAGGTCTCTCTTGCAGACATCTTTGTAACGCAACTGGGGGGCATCCGGGAGGTCTTTTGCCAGAGGCTAGCTCACCATACAGGATGTCTTTTGAAATCCTTCCATCGTTCATCCTGTGGACGTGGCCAAGCCAGCGGAGCCGACGCTGCCTGAGGAGGGTGTGCATGGTTGGGATTCCAGCTTGCTCGAGGACGGCAGTGTTGGTCACTCTGTCCCTCCATGATATTCCAAGGATGCGCCTGAGGCAGCGCAAGTGGGAGACGTTCAGCCTCTTTTCCTGGCAGGCATACAGGGTCCAAGTCTCGCTGCCATAAAGGAGGGTGCTGAGGATGCAGGCTCTGTAGACTTGCATTTTGGTGTGAGTGTACAGCTTGTTGTTATTCCACACTCTCTTGCTGAGTCTGGAGAGAGTTGTGGCTGCTTTTCCGATCCTCCTATTTATCTCAGTGTCCAACAACAGGGTGTCAGTGATGGTGGACCCGAGGTAAACGAACTCGTGGACAACCTCTAACGTATAGTTGTCAATGCTGATTGATGGGGATTCAGCAACATCCTGACCGAGTACGTTCACCTTCTTTAGGCTGATGGTAAGCCCAAAGTCCTTGCACGCTTTGGAGAACCGATCCAGCAGTTTTTGAAGCTGGTCTTCTGGGTGAGACACTACAGCAGAATCATCTGCGAACAGCATGTCTCTGATGAGGACTTCTCGCACCTTAGACTTAGCTTTCAGCCTTGCAAGGTTAAACAGTTTCCCATCAGATCTTGTGTGCAGCAAGATGCCCTCTATTGAAGATCCAAAGGCATGCTTCAGGAGGAGTGCGAAGAAGATCCCGAACAATGTCGGAGCAAGCACGCATCCTTGTTTGATGCCACTCCTGATTCTGAAAGCATCCGATAATGCGCCGTCATATTGGATGGTTCCTCTCATGTTTCCGTGGAACGACTGGATCATCTTGAGTAACCATGGAGGACAGCCTATCTTGTGGAGCAATTTGAACAGACCATCCCTGCTGACCAAGTCAAAAGCCTTGGTCAAGTCGATGAAGGCTATGTAGAGTGGCTTTCTCTGCTCCCTGCACTTCTCCTGCAGCTGCCTTAGAGAGAAGACCATATCAACGGTAGACCTCTCTGCACGGAATCCGCACTGTGATTCGGGGTACACCCTCTCAGCAATCTTCTGGAGTCTGCCAAGGATGACGTGAGCGAACAGTTTATCAGTGACACTTAGGAGGGAGATTCCACGGTAGTTGTTGCAGTCGCTTCTGTCTCCTTTGTTCTTATACAACGTTACAATGTTAGCGTCACGCATATCCTGTGGAACATCACCCTCTTTCCAGCACAGGCACAGTAGCTCATGCAGGGGTTCCAGGAGTGTGTCCGCGGCACATTTAATTACCTCTGGTGGTAAACCATCCTGACCAGGGGCCTTTCCAACAGCAATGCTGTCGATGGCTCTCTTCAGTTCATCCACAGTCGACTCTTGGTCTAGTTCGTCCATTACTGGTAGGAGCTCGACGGTATTGAGGGCTGCGTCAACCACAACGTTCTCGCGTGAGTACAGCTCGGAGTAGTGCTCAACCCAGTGCTCCATCTGTTTGGCTTTGTCAGCGATGACTTCACCAGATTTGGATTTCAGAGGTGCCATCTTGTTCTGGGTGGGTCCTAATACATTCTTCATACCCTCGTACATTCCTCTGAGATTACCAAAGTCGGCACAGGTCTGAATGCTGCTGCATAGCTGGAGCCAGTGGTTGTTGGCGCAGCGCCTGGCTGTCTGCTGTACTGTTCTTCTGGCCTCTCTAAGTGCTTGCTGGGTACCCTGGCTTGGTGAGCGTTTGTACTCCGGGATTGTAGCACTCTTCTTTTCAATGACTGGAATCATCTCATCAGAGTTAGCTTCGAACCAGTCGTTCGTGTTTCTAGCTCTTCTTCCAAACACCGATAAGGCCGTGTTGTAAACTGTATCCCTCAGATGTTGCCATTTGGATGTCGCTTCGACGCCCCCAGGGCCGCTGCACAGATTTTCCTGGAGAGTCTCTCTGAACTTTTCAGCTTTCTCCGAGTTTGCGGTCTTTCTGGCGTCAATGTGGGGCCTTCCAGCAGGTTTAGAGCGGTACACCTTCTTGGGTCTCAGCTTGAGCTTGGAGCAAACTAGCGAGTGATCTGTATCACCGTCAGCACTATGAGTCACCTGCCTTGCTGGGTGCGTGAGGCTTAAGGTTCCTGAACCTGACAAGTGACTGAAATTTGGGCACCAGGCAAACCAATAAGACAATCAACAAGAAATGAGAAACATCAACAATTCAAGCTTGCTTGCTGGAATGTGCGCACCATGCTGACTGGCTTGACTGAAGATCTTCAGGCCATCAGTGACACCCGAAAGACCGCTGTCATCAACGAGGAACTGAAGAGGCTCAGAGTTGATATCGCTGCACTGCAAGAGACGTGACTCGCAGATTCGGGATCTCTAAAGGAAAAGGACTACACCTTTTTCTGGCACGGTAAAGCCCAAGAAGAACCCAGAGAGCATGGTGTTGGCTTTGCTGTCAGAAACACCCTTCTACAAATGGTGGATTTAGTGATGGGCGGATCAGAAAGACTTCTTCGGATCACGCTTCAAACTTGCGCTGGTACTGTCCACCTGATCAACGCTTATGCCCCAACCCTGTACGCCACACCAGAAGTAAAAGACAAGTTCTACGATGTGCTTAGTGCTGCTGTAGCGCAAATACCTGCTCATGAACAACTGTACATCTTGGGTGACTTCAATGCAACAGTTGGAGCTGATTGGGCCTCATGGCCTTCCTGCTTAGGACACTTTGGTGTGGGAAAAATGAATGACAATGGACAGCGTCTCCTTGAACTGTGCACGTACCACAATCTGTGCATCACAAACACATTCTTCCGAACGAAGCCACAGCACAGAGTGTCGTGGAGACACTCACGCTCGAAGCACTGGCATCAACTAGATGTGGTCATCACTAGACTGTACCATTATACATATATACTAAGAGAACATTTTCAAATTGCAAAATTAGTCTCAGTTCCAGAGTTTCCTAAATATTGGTTCTTTAACTTTGCATCCTGAATGTGCTTTCAATTTACTTTATGTTTTCCAAGGCCACTTTTGTCTTCTTAAGGATGACAATGAATCAGCCTCTGCAGAACAGAAGCTATTAGTTATCCAGAACATTTTATTGTGGACATGTTGAAATCCTGGTGGTATAAGGATGTCAGGGAAGGGGTTGAAACAAATCCCCATTAAACATAAAGCGCAGAAAAAACGTTTCTGGGCAGCATATGGTGGGCGGGGGGGTGGGGGCGGTCAACCTGTAAATTGTAAAGAAAGAGAAAAAAACAACCTCTTGGCAGCTCTTCATCAATCCTGTGCAGGGAAAATGCTATGTAAATCAAGGAAAGCTCACACTGGACAAGCCAGTGCCCAGGATCAGGGTCCACACAGCCTGGCAGCTCCCTGATGGTGGGGAGGGGTCAAGCCTGCTGTCAGCATGGTTAGCTGGGGGAGGGCAGCCTTATAAAATGTAAAGTTCAGGAAAAAAAAAAACTTTCCCAGTGGTTGCTCATAAAAACTTTGCAGCTGCATGGTTGCAGGGTGGAGCGGGAGGAGCCAGAGAGCCCTCCAGCAGCATAGTGGGACGGCAGTGGGAAAGGAAAGCCCACCAGTTGCATGGAGTGGGGAGACAGAAAGCCCACCCGCCATGCAGTGTGGCAAAGCAGTCCTGGGAAATTTAAATGGCCAGGGAGCAGTGCAATAATGTTAAGGGGACAAACTGTAATGAAACTTGCTGTGCTTCTTCTAAGTTGCCAAAAAAGACATCAGCCTCCTAAGAATAACTGAGAGTTTAAAAGAAAATAAGTTCATGCTGTGTGAGCACAGGGCTGAAAAATTTGCCAAAAAACTATGTGGTGCCATGATGTCAGATTCTTCACTGGTTTCCTGGCAGGGCAAGGTGTGCTATTGTGAAAGGCGAAGAAAATCAGGCCTCCCCAAAAACCTCAAGAAAAAATAAGAATACCTGGTTGAGACCTTTATTAAGAGATACAGAATGGATAAGCTTTCCAGGCCCAGAAATATTAACAACCTGTTCTAAGGGGTATAGATTCACCACATCTAACCTGCAATCCACTTGTAGCAGTTTAAAAATAGGTTCACCAGAAAAGCCTCTCCAGCTTTGCTTGACCCTGGAACATCAGGTGCCCGTGAGGCTACAGGGTGGTGAAGAGTTCCAGGCTGTCAGGATCAGCATCTTCAGGCATCTGCTGAGTGGTAGCATCCTCCTGTTCATTGGCCTCTGCCTCATCCTCACCCTCTCGGCTCTCAGCAGAGACCTGAGGATGGTCTCCTCATGAGTCCATGCTTCTCTAGGGGAGCATGATTCATTCCCTCACAAGAATGGCATGAAGCTCCTTGTAACAGTGCCATTTGTGGGAGATGTTCTAGATCACCCATTGGCTTCTCTCACCTTCTGATACAACTTCCTGAGCTCCCTGGTTTTGACCCAGCATTGCTGAGCATCCCTAGCTCATCCTTTCGTCACCACATTTTTTTTGCTGATTTGCAGTCTGCTCAGCACAGACTCATCACCTCACACAGAAAAGAGATCCAAGATCACATTATGGCTCCATGCTGGGGCACTTTTGCAGCCCTGAGAACTCTGATTAGAACTAGAACCCTGAGAATACATGATGGCTAGATTCGATCACTCCTGAGGTGTGCTATCAGCACTCGTCGGAAAGAAAATGAATATAAATTCCTGGGCTTCTTATTACCTATTTTCTGCACACCCAGAGAGCAGTGGAGGTGAAAGCAGTCAGAATGGACACCTGTGGGGCATTGTAAGATACCTGTGAGATACTCTGGAGGCCAATAAAATTGATTTAAAGTAATGCTGTTTCCACACTAGCATTAATTCAACCTTTTAAATTCAAACTTGGCCGTCCACTGCATTGGAGGTACTGAGTGAGAAAGTCAACCTTATCACTCCTAAAAATCAAGCCAAAGGTGTTTGCAGGGAAAACAGTCACATTGTAATCATAAGCTAAGTGCCTTAAAATGAACTTTATGATGTAGTGTAGACATAGCCTCAATTACGTGAATGTGAGAGTAGTCTTTAGCATAATTAAAACAAAATATTTTCACCTACCCTTTTCCTCTGAAATGACTGGAGAACTTTATGTAAAAATTGTCAAAGAAATAGAAACTGAAAGCAGAAACCTAATATGGATAATTTTCAACTTAACAGTAGAAGTTATAAGCAGCTGGATGCAGAGACTTACAAAGAAAATATCAGACAACCTTAACTAACTTACTCCTTCTCAGAACACAAATATTAATGGTCACCATGTGATATTAACCTGCACCATCTATAATATATGCAAAGAAAGCAACTGAGGCATAGATCTTAAAACCCGTATGCATGTGTAGGGTAGCTATGTGTGAGGTTGTAAAAAAAACCTCAGAGTCATCATTCTCAGGGCAATTAAAGAATCTCCTAAAATTGTCTTGAAGACAGATTCTGAAGAATATTTGTTACTGGTGCCAGAGGAATGAAAAAAAAATCATCACCTCATTTCATTTATTTTTAAATTGTCTTTTTTTTATTGTTCCCATTCAGTGAAAATATGGTTACACAAATAAATGTCGTATTATATTCATACAATTAGAATCCATGAATCCAATATGTTTGAAAAATAATAAAGCTTTATTGACATCTTGCTAAGATAATTTACATCTGATAACTCTAGACCATAGGCCTCTTTAAGAAATCTTTTATGAAAGAAATAGGAAATGCTATTAAATTATCTAATCTGACAGGTATTAAAGTGTAAGCCTTCCACTGTATAATGCAGACAAATGACAATTTGAAATACTTAACATAACTAAAGATGTGCAGATGTTGAATTAGTCATTTTTGGAAAGCATCTGACTAATACCCTCTTGCAAATATCTCATCGAAAATGTGTTTCCAATTATTCACACTTGAATCCTTCTGTTATTGCAGGAAATGACTTTATGCTATATGAAAATTCTTCAAGTAAAGGTGCTTAGTCAGTATTTCCACCTACATAAAGTTACAGCAACATCTTCCCTGCCCACAGATTCCTATTTCTGAGTAATCTGGCAACATATTCAAAATTGTCGTGAAAGGGTCCTGATCCCGATATCATTGTAACAGGGGGCACCCTCCTCTTAAGTGGCTCTAATTAGCTGGGTATGTTTCTGCAATCTTTTTCTCCTGTTCATAGGTTTTCCCTGCTCATAGATTTTATAGTTTGAAAAATACATAATTGAACAAGATCTGGCGGAGACCATTGCTAACATTGCGACATGCTCAGTCATCTCATAAGGTTTTAGAAGGGCAATTTTTTCAAAGCCAAAACACCTGTTTTTCTTTTTTTTCTCCCCTCACATAAAACCTGAAAACAGAGCATTTGTGGTTGTGTGCATGCCCACACATGGGCACATGCATGTTCTGTCAGCAATTTTTCGTACCCCATCAATGAACCTGGAATAATGAATCACATATACATGATATATATATACAGCACATACTCAACTCAGTCTTACACATAGGGATGCAATCCATGCTTCCCTGAAGTATTATGGTAGCCCACACAAGTGGGGAGAGGGTTACAAGCAGGCCAGAGGGCACTGCATAAATGTGACCAATCATGGTGGGGAGATGTCAGCCAATCAGGGTTAGGCTGCACCTAATAGGCAGCTGCTGAGCAGATAGTAACTCACTCTTCCTCTGGCCAGGAAGGCAGAAGGACTGGCTTCTGGTGGATGGAGCAGCACCGAACACAGGCAAGGTTTGGCAGAGTGGCAGGTCAATGTGAGCTCTGGCTAATTACTGCCAGACTGCCTGCCCTGAGACAGGGGCCAAGTGGATGCAAGGGGTTACAGGGAAGTGGCCCAAGGAATGGGAGTTATTAGAGCGAAGTGAAAGAGAGAAGGGCCAGGGAGCTGCCAAAGGGTCCCTGGGCCAGGACTCAAAGTAGTGGTCAGGCCTGGGTACTCTAACTTCTCCCTTGCACCACACATAAATACCACTGAGTGCAGCCTTTATAGACTGTGCCTTGCCCTTGAATTGAGCGGCTAGACCTTAGCTGCAGTTGAGCACAGTAGCAGGTGCAAAACTGAGGAATGCTGGAGGCACAAGAGAGCAAAGTGGTGGATTCTGAATAGGGCAGCATACTGAAGAGGACTCTATCATCCAGAGAGCAATGTGGGTCCAAACAGTGGAGACAGCTGAGCAGAGAGTAATGATAGGCAAGACACCAGTGAGAAAAGGGAGACTTTCTGAGGACCTGAGTGAATTCATGGTGTAACCAACAGGAGACACTGTGGCAAGTGTTCAACCCTGCTACACTCTTTAATTATTTATTTCAGTTCAGCTATGCCAGTGTGCCATGAGCTTTAGCTATGCCAATATGCTATGTAAGCTTCTGTGCCATTATATAGATATGACCCTAAAATATATATATATATATTCATAAATGTATATAAATATATATATATTCTGTGCCATATATATATATGACCCTAAAATACTTTTATGGGTGTATATGTTTGTATCTATCTATTGTGACTTATACATACAACGTCCACAGGAGAAGCGGGGTGTGTTGGGCTTGTATATTTCATCACTTGTAAAAAATAAGCATATTGATAACTGTACCGAGATACAACAGCCAGGAACCTGAATGCTTCTGCTGTGAAAAATCAAGATTAACTTTGAATGCCTTGAAGCACAAATGAACCTAAGTTTGCAAAAGGGATGCCTATGGTGAAGTCTATTTGTGAAAGTGTGGGTGAATGTCTTGTTAAGGACAGAGTGCACACTGGCAATGATCCTGTATTCTATGGTATTACCTTTATTAACATCTCTTTGACTGTGTGTGAATAGTCCATGAGCTGATGTCAGATACTAGTGCATCCACACATCAGTGTGATGATGCCCTGCTCTCCTGAGTCAAAGAATATAGTCAATGGTTTAAAAAAGTATATATGAAGAGGATTATAAGATGCGGTAGCCTGCAACAGCAGGGGACAGAACCTGATGATCCAACAGGTACTTTCAATCCTATGTTCCAGGATCAACACTTGAGCTTCATGTATTAATATTAATTCATCCCTTTATCAGCTGTATTATATTTGGCCATGAATATTTAAGAGAATCCCCATCCAAAATGGCAGCTCTATGAGCATCAGCAGTTTACATAAAGGAGCATCTAATCCTTCTGTCAGGCACACATATGAAAAACCTACTCAGCACAGCATTTGCAAAGCATTGATGGCTCAGCATAGTAACCTAATACACTGAATTTTGTGTATGGTGCAGAGTGTTTTATGACATGATTTCTGATGGGAAACTGTAAAGAAGTCTAAAGTCTGATTCTCTTCCACAGTTCATGAAGCCAGCAATGAGTGAAGTGTCAAAGATCCACAAATAATTCTTGCCTGGAGGCATATAGATGATATTACTAGGTTGAGTAATTCCCTGAATATGTCACCCAAGTCAAATGTATCAAAGGTTCCTGCATGGAAGCTATCCTATAATGATTCAACAGGGAGCTAAGGTCACAATGATGTTTTGTATTTATGCTGTGTTTTATGGATACATTAAGGCACATACCTTGTGTTTACTAGATTCAAAATGTGTCAATCAAAACAATTTTCCATTATCTCCTCAACCTACACAATCAATGTAGTATGGCAATATTTCTACTTCTTGATACATCTCGGACAGACAACACCACTCCTTTGCCCCTATCAGCAGGAGAAAGATTAGAAAGGCTAAGGCACAAAATGAGCTCAAACTAGCTACAGGCATAAAGGGAAACAAGAAGGCTTTTTATAAATATATTAGAAACAAGAGGAAGACCAGGGACAGGGTAGGGCCATTGCTCAGTGAGGAGGGAGAAACAGTAACAGGGAACTTGGAAATGGCAGAGATGCTTAATGACTTCTTTGTTTAGGTCTTCACTGAGAAGTCTGATGAAGGAATGCCCGACACAGTGAATGCTAGTGGGAAAGGGGTAGGGTAAGAAGTTGAAAAAAAAAAGAAAAGTTAAAAATCACTTAGGAAAATTAGATGTCTGCAAGTCACCAGGGCCTGATGAAATGCACCCTAGAATACTCAAGGAGCTAATAGAGGAGGTATCTGAGCCTTTATCTATCATCTTTGGAAAATCAGGGGAGACAGGAGAGATTCCAGAAGACTGGAAAAGGGCAAATATAGTGCCCACCTATAAAAAGGGGAATAAGAATAACCCAGGAAACTACAGGCCAGTCAGCTTAACTTCAGTGCCAGGAAAGATAATGGAGCAGGCAATTAAAGAAATCATCTGCAAGCACTTGGAAGGTGGTAAGGTGATAGGAAACAGCCAGCATGTGTTTGTAAAGAATAAATCTTGTCAAACTAATCTGATAGCTTTCTTTGATAGCATAATGAGCCTTGTGGATAGGGGAGAAGCTGTAGCTTTGGTATACCTAGACTTTAGTAAAGCATTTGATACGGTCTCTCATGATATTCTTATAAAAAACCTAGGCAAATACAATTTAGATGAGGCTACTATAAGCTGGGTGCATAACTGGCTGGATAACCATACCCAGAGAGTATTTCACTGCATAATGTATCAACAACTCATGACAAAAGAAAGCTTCAATTTTGTGGGGCAGCTCTGTTGTGATGCCAGGCACCTCAAGGCCTCTATATCTGATAGACAAAGGCCTCAACACAGAATCTGTTACTCAAGTTTAACAAGGGTCACCTTGGGGATCTATGAATTTGATATGTAGGTCAGATTGATGAGAATCTCATTTCCAGTTCTCAGAAGATCAGAAATGCTATATTTTTACTTAAGGAGCTTTGAAGACTCACAGTGAGGAGGATACTTCTATTTGCTCACGAAGACCTTTTTGGCCCTCAACATCAATTCAACTGAAACAAGGATAAAGAAGAAGACAACAGACAATATAGTCAGAACAGCAAGAAGAACCAAGGATACATACAAAATTCAGTACATAATTAAAATATTCAAATCCAAAACTTTTAATAGGAAGATGACATTCGTGCTCAGAAATGTCTTAGGGTCTCTGCATTAACAATAAAGAACTGTTTCAGTGTACCTGAATTGAACTGATTTAGGAAAGCCTTATATCAGGACAAAACCCAAAACTCGTTGAGTTTTTCGAGCTCTTTGAATTAAATCTGTGTTCTAATGAATCAGTTTGAAGCACTGAGGAACTATCAGGAGGAGTGCAACAACTGAAAAAGAATGAGAATATTATCCTAGCCTAAAGGATTAATTGAAAGCTGGAAATAACTGTGATGGAGCAGCTTCCCTACAGATCTCCTTTGAAGAAGACAATTTAGGGGGAAAATATTCACAGTACTTTTAAGGACTGGAAACTTTCTGCACATGACACAATGGCTCAAAGTTCTGAAGAGTTCTAAGAATTAGGGTTGCTGTGAGAGTCACAAGATCCAAGCAATGGGATCTAGTCAGGATGGTATCATTACAGAACTAGGTATTAGACATTTTTACAAATGAAATGTAAAATTAAGGAGCTATAGCCTGAGAAGAATAAACTATGATTGCACACATATACATTTACCTCTGGTTCTGTAATTTCTGTAAGGCATTCACAATGTCCCTAAATAAATGTACCAAAAGATTAATGATGAACAACCAAATAAGCCTCAGATAATGGTTTGGACAACACCAGCAGATTTGCAAAAATTTGGGGAGAGTTGGGTCTCAAGATGAGATCTGAATGAAAAAGGCAAGATAGTAAGTAATTTGGCAGACAGAGAAAGCAATAAATCTCCTTGTATCAGAGACATTTGTGTGATGTGTGTGTTCCCACATTCACATATCTTTCTACAAAATTTGTTCTGTAGTATGGAATGCCCTCTCAAAACTTTAGAATTTGAAATTCTGAGAATACTCTGCTAATTGTTTTGAACTACAGCAGCATAAATGAAATCCTGTGTAATCAGCTTTGGAATATAAGCAAACTGCTCACAAAGGGGTAATTGTTCATCTATGTTTTATTTCAGAGATTCTGAGTAACAGGGATATATGGATGTTCTTGATGATATCATGCCTAGGATATCAGAACAATTATGATTTTGCCCAGTGAAATTCTTCATAGTTAAGCCTACTGTACAACTTTCCACCCCACTTTATTGTGTACATTATTAACACAACAAGAAGTTCTGTGGTACCTTAAAAACTGACATTTAGTTGTGCATAAGCTTTCATGGATAAAAAAACACCTAATCAGATACCTCTCTGCTCTAAAACTTGTCTACATTATTAAAGTTACACTATTTTCATACCATCTTTGTAACATACTGCTAGTTAAAATGTATCCCCTAAATCACAACCGTTAGTATTTTGTAAGTACAGTAGCCACCATAATTAGCTCTTGTTTCAGCTTTGAAAATAATTTTATTGAATAAACTTTACTGTGAAGGTCTAAACATGGAACAAGTACTTTGAAGCAGTCAATGGCAATTACTCTAAGGGCTGGTCTACACTACCACCTTCGAATGAAGGATGGTAATTAGGGCGTTGGGAGTTTACTAATGAAGTGCTGCCGTGCATAGGCAGCACTTCATTAAGCAAATTCCCCCCCACGCAAATTCAAAGTTTTAAACTTCAAAGTACCGGCACGCCTCTAGCCGCGGTGCACTTACTCAAGGAGTAAGGGGACTTTGAAGTTGCCCCAGCACTTCAAAGTACCAGTGGGTGTGCCATGGCTAGACACGTGCCGGTACTTTGAAGTTTAAAATTTCGAAGTTGCCATGGGGGGGAATTTGCTTCATGAAGTGCTGCCTGTGCACAGCAGCACTTCATTAGTAAACTCCCAACACCCTAATTACCACCCTTCGTTCGAAGGAAGATGGTAGTGTAGACACAGCCTATGATTAATACTCATAAGAACACAAGAACATAAGAACAGACATACTGGGTCAGACCAAATGTCCATCTCACTCTGTTCCCAGGAGCGGCTAAAGGATCAAGAGATGTTTTATAAAACAGGCTATGACTTTGGAGGGTGGGGAAAAATGTGATTTCAACTAAAATCTGGAAGGTTTCTCAGTTTCATGCTGGAATTTCTGTTGAAAACCAGAAAAGAAAGGTCCCACAAAAATCACAGAGTGGAGGTTATGCCATTGGCTTGGTGTGCAGGAATCATGGAACAGTCCCTTCTCTGGCAGATTTTTACTGGCAAGATTGAAAGAGGCCTGCACAAAATAGCCACAACTTTTAAACAATAAGGCTAGTGCTACACTCATCCCTAGTGCCAGCAGCTTGATGCAAATGAGCAGTCTTGAAAATGCAAAATGGATGCTCATTTGTATATTTGAGTGGTCCATTGGCATATTGACGGCAGAAAACAAGCAGTGACAGCATTGTTCTGCTGAGAAAAAAACTCTTTATCAGCAGCTTCTTATCCCTGATGTTTTTAGAGGAATAAGGGGCTGGTGACAGAGGGGGTCTTTGCTGTCAGAACCATATCTTCACTGCTTGTTTTCTGCAGTCAAAGTGCAAATGGGCCACTCAAATAAGCAAATATGCAGCCATTTTGCATTTTCGGGACTGAGTATTTGCATCAAGCTGCAGGCATTAGGGCTGAGTTTAGCACTAGCCCAAATGACTTAATTATAACGCACACTCAGTAATATACTGGAAACTTTAATTTTAACATTTGATAAATTTTGAGAGCTTTGAAACCTTAATAGTTTAATGTAGGTCTTTAAAAAGCAAATTTTTATTTATTTTATTTGAAAGCCAAATAAAATATATTTAACAAACTAAAGAAAGGAGAAATTGATAGTTATGAATAAAAATCAGAACTTAGGTATTTGGAAGAATACAGAAATTTAAATGTTTGGCAGAATTAAAGGACAATAGGGAGGTATATTTAAAAAATGTAAGGGGAACTAAAATGAATTATAACAGTGACGTCATTCCACTACTAAATAGAAATATTAGAAATGTCAATAATAATACAGAGGAGGCAGAAAGGTTCAAATATTTCTGCTCAGTAGATTTTAAAAAATAATAGTAACTCACAAAGACAGCAGCTTCTACCATTAGATAGTCCTAAATCAACAATCACAGTAGCTTGCAACGAATAATTTTGAAATATTTGTTCGAGCAGCTCACTGAATTGGTGGTGTTCATTTTCAAGAGCACCAGGAACAATAGGGAAGTTCAAGAAAACTGAAAGAAAATTAATGTGCAAAAATTTAATATGGGTAAACAGGACAACCCAGGTAATTATGGGTCTGTCAAGCTGGCATTGAGTACAGGCAACATAATAGAATAATTAATAAAGAACAAAGGTGGGTAACATAATTAATGCAATTCAGCATGAGTTTATGGAAAGTATATATAAAATTCGTTTGACAGGATCTATTCTTGATAATATTACATGTTTGGCAGATAAATATAATAATGACCAAGTAACATACTTAGGCTTTTATAAGGCATTTCACGTAGTACTGCATAACATACTAATAAAAAATCTAGAATTACATACGATTTACATGGAACAGATTAATTGGATTAAAACTAGTTAACTGATAGGCTTAAAAATTGAAATATACATTGGGAATTGTCATTAAATCAGTATGTTTCCAGTGGGATCCTGCAGGAATCTCTTTTAATCCCTACACTACTTAATATTTTTGTCAATTACCTAGAAGAAAACAAAATTGTGACCAATTTTGCAATTGACAGATTGGGAGAACAATAAATAATGAAGAAAGCTTAATGATACAATAGGGATTCGGACACTTTAGCAAACTGGGTGCCAGTAAATAATATGTGTTTCAGTATGGCCAAATGTAAAGTCATACAAGTAGGAGCAAAAAATATAAGCCCTCCTTACACAATATGACTTTTACCCTGGTGACTCTGGAAAAGCCTTGGAGGATATTGTGGATAATCATCCCAACATTGCCTTCCACTATGATTCTATACAAAAGAGGTAATTTGATACTTGGACTGAGTAAAAAGGAAGATATAAGAGTAGGGACATGACATTATCTCTGTATTTTGCACTGTTGTGTCCACTACTGCAATTTGGTATTTAGTTCAAGTATCCAAAAATCAGGGTTCCTAGAAGGATGTTGATAAATTGGAGATGGTGAAAAGAAAAGCCATAAGAATGAGTAAAGGACTAAAAAAATGCCTTAGAGTGAAAGACTGAAGAAGCTCAGTCCATTCAGTTAAGCTTACCTTTACAAATAGAAGTTAAAGGTGTGATTTGATTACAATTTTTATGTACTCAATTTTGAACAATTAACTGAGAGTGAGATCTCCCATCTAGCGTGTAAATATATAATATGATCCAGAAGATAAATTTCGACAAATTTAGGCTGGCAATAAGGCTTTTTTTTTTTCCAGCAATGCATGGAACCACTAGAACAGCTGACCAAGAAATGTGAGAAATTCTCCATCACTGGCGATTATTAAGATCAACAGAACGTATTTTTTTTCTGAAAGATAGGCTCTAGTTCATACAGGAATTCATTTAAGGAACTTTTATGGTCTGTGTTAGGCAGGAGGTCAGACGACATGGTCACAGTGACCACTTTTGGCTTTATAATGTGTGAAATTACATCTTCTGATGTCATATTGGAACCCAGAAAGGGTCATCAGCAGGGCTAGAACCTTTAGATTGAGCACACAAGCCTATACCACTTGAGCTAATTGAATGGCTTTCACAGCTATTAGATAATAGCAGAGGAATGGTGATGCTCAGGTATCGTGAGTTCCATTCCTGGCTCTAGAGAAGATCATGCTGTGGTGTGTGTTCTGATTTGTCTGCTTATACTGCCACAGCTGCTGCAAGCCTGACCCCTTCTGCCCCTCCTTTGGCCTTATCCCAATTCTAGGTCTTCCCCAATCCCAGCTTCTCATTCCAGTCACAATCTCCTTGCCTACCCAGACCAAGTTTCCATACACTTGGACTCCCTATCTCAGTCCTAGCTACCCGCACACTACTAAACTCTGTGTCAAGATTCTCCAGACCCTGGACACCAGCTGTCCCCTCCCCCAGTGTTCCCAGCTCCAATTTCTGTTCCTGCGCTCCTCATTCAGCTTCATTGTCCCTGCCCCTTCCCAAACTGATATCATGTCACAGTCCCTCCTGTCTGATGAGTTCCATCCTTACCCCTGGTCAGTTACCCCAGAACAAAACGCTTCCAGTCCCATACCTCATTTCTCTCCACATCACTGAATTCAATCTCTGGGCGTAGTTAATTGTCGTCTTAACTCCTGTTCCAATTCTCCTACCTTAATCAGTTCCCATATTCTCCCATTCTTTCCTATTCCCAATAACATTCTCCTTCCCTGGCCAGTTTGTCCCAGTCCTCCTTGTCACTTAACTAGGCCTTGCTCTTATCCTCTGCATATTTGAATCAGGAAGCTTCCTCTTCCTGGCTGCTGGGGCCCGGCACAGGTGGGTTTACAGCATAGGAGAGACAAGCTCTCTGCTAAGTTTATGGAGTTTCCGACCGAGCAAATCCCTGCCGGAATTGCAGGGAAAAATCCGTTCAGTCATAGCCTGCAGCATGCCCACTACAAAGACTCTGTGGAAAATTAAGATTTGAAGTTATTAAAAAAAAATCTCTGAGCATGTGAGACCTGTAATTTTTCAAAGGCCTACAACTTTGGCCATGTTTGGTCAGATTCTCAAAGGACAGCAAAAGGCATGCCTGGACCAGCCCCTGACAAACTTCAAATACCTGTTCCAAAGCAGAGGACACATTCAAAGGAAAGGTCATTTGAATTTTTTAACATAGGGTAAGCATTGCATGCTTTTCTAACCTTGTTCTTTTGTTCTTAAAAAATAAAAAGTTAAACCTTTTTGTCTGAAATTTCTAAACCAATTCAGCCTGGAGCAGAAAACTGGCATAGGAAATTTCATCACAAAAGTGACATTTCAGTAAAGCTATAAGCAAACCCTTCTATAGTATCTAGAGCAGTAAAACACAGCAGATCATCACGTAACGTATGGGAGGACAGGGCATGTAATATGCCACTCCAGAGAGAGAAAAGTATGTTTCATACCAGCAGGTTAGTTTGCACGCATTACTAGATCAGATAATTACTGCCACAGTAATGGGACAGGAATAGCAATTTTCTAAGCCAGAGAGTCCTGGCAAGAGTCATAACAGTTTCTTACCACAATATAGGTTCTTATCCCCTCCACTTATATCTGAAAAGCACAGTTTTAATGGCACCCCTCTACTTACAAACTACTTTAAAAAAGTCTCCAATATTCTTTTGTAACAATATCAATCATTGTATAGGATTTCCAGCCAAACTCTTCATTACCTTCATCTCCTTTGTTGTCTATGCAGGATTTCTAATAATCCATAGGTGAGGAGCCTAATACTTGTTAATATCTGAACTCTGTATTTGTCTTTGTAAATATTTAGTTAAAATTTATAGAAAGCAGCACATGTCAACTTTTCTTTTCTCAGCCTTCACTCTGGAAATCTGTTCATTTGCATTATGAGTTTGTTATAATATTTCTTACTCCTTAGAGGTGGAACTGCAATAGCTTGTCATTATGGGACCAAGCATTCAAAGGAGTGACCAGAAACTGCTATGGAATGCACTAGTCTGTTAACGTGGCTGCGCCTGACTATAAGAAGCTCTGGCTCCTCATGCTCAAGAGCAATCTTCAGCATCCTCATGTCATGTTTCATAGCAGCTGATGTCTCAGGACTATAGTTTGATTCATTTTGTTCTAATAAGGGGGGAACCAGTCTGATTTCAATTCACAAGACTTGAGTGCGTGCGTGCATGTGTGTGTGTGTGTGTGTGTGAAATGTCATCCAGCACTTTCAGCTTCTGTTTAAGTCTGAAACTTGGAAAGGGAATCCTGTTTGAAAAAGCAAAGTTCTGTTGTGAATAATGAACTAATACTTTAGAAAGCTGTTACTAGACTAGCAAGAACTGAAATGTAAGTTGAAGAACTTCAGCACATGAAGCAGAAGTTGAATAACAAAATTCAGGCAAGTAGAAAGGTGCTATGGCAACCACTCGTCTTCCTTTTAGTTAACGTCTAGACAAAAAGGCACTTCAAATGAATTTATACAAAAACCTGAATTCTGTACAACCAGAAGGATAGCATAGGGGGAGACTGCATGAGCGCTTGAAAAAGAATTAAAGTGCCCAATTCTGATCTCACTTTCTACCTATGTAAACACACAGAACTTATTCGAGGCTCTCTGGAATTGCTAATTGTGACAGATCACTATTTGGCTGTTTGTGAGGCAAATGTTCAAAGTATTGCATGGATTTAGAAGCAAAACAGCCTTTGACTCGAGTGGGATGCACAATGCAAAATCTCTAAACAGCATAGTCAAATCTGGCAACAAAAAGAGCTTATGTAATTAATGGATCCATACACAAAACATGCTGAAGACACAATTTGATCAAAGGGTTGGTAACATAGCTCAGAGTTGGAAAACAAAGGCACATTTTAAATATGTTGAATTTTAGAACAACATAACTCACTTTTTAACCACTGATCTGACAAAATAATATGGGTACAGACAATGTATATTACGCGTTTGCTGCAGCTGCCAGTAAAACACAAAAGATTCAACATAGTTCATGAATATTTACAACTGGGCAATTTGATGTTTATTCTGTTCTGAAATCACAGGCTTGTTGCTTGCCTTTCTTCAAAAGATTATTTTTGTGATGTGATTTTTGCAGCACAATTATAGAGAATGTAGTGCTATTTTACTACTCTCAAGAAGCTTTACCAATCCCTTCTTTAAAAAAATCTTATTTAGACAAACTGCAAAGTAACAATGACACTAAACTCAGTTTGCTGCTTGTTGCATTTTTGTACACTACAGACATGAAAGAGAGGGCATAAGGTTGCCTTATTCTCAAACATATAAGTGGAGTAGCAATCTACACTTCTGCTCAGATCCTGACTTCTTCTTGATAACTGTAACATTAGAAAGGCGTTGACCAGCACTGAAACCATATACCAAACATTTTGTAAAATTAAAGGTGGACAGAAATCAATATAACTTTGCAAGACCACAGTTAAGTATCCTGTGTTTCCTCTGAGTAGTTGATAATGTAAAGTCCTATAAAGATCTGGGATACAGTTACACTATATTTCTTATACAAGTGTAGGTGATCATAATACCATCAGTTTGGGATGAGTAAACTGCACTGAATCCAACTTTTGCTAGGTAAGTAAGTGTCTGGTATTTCAACCTTTACTCTTATCCTCTTAGGAACTGATTCAAAGTCCACAGAAGGAAATAGATTCTCTGACTTTCATATGCCTTGGATCAGCTCCTTTACCAGGCTGAATATATTTCGTGTGGACATGTATATTATGTGTAAGCCGAGCACACTGAAAATTTTCCAGTGGAAAAGTATTTTTACTGAAAAACACTGATTTAAGAAAATCAGTTGTTTGTAGGAATACATTTAAATTTTTCAAAGGGAATTATCTAAAGATTTCATTTTCACTTTTAAGTTATGTTAAAAATACATCTAAGCTAGGTGAGGCAATATCTTTTACAGGTCTGTGAATGGGCGTGCTGAAATGACTGTACCCCCATTAGTCAAAAGGAATGTTGCATGGAGTTCCATTGATCTGGCAGGGAGCTCTGGGGCTGCAGTGCCCAGGGTGGGGAGTTGTCCTCACCAGTGAGGATCCCATGTAGCTCTCTGTAAAATGGGCAGGTGGCTGGTGCCTGCCACGACCATCTGACACTGTCCCAGGCCTGCATGTACCCCTGCCTGAGTTCTTTGACTTTGCAACAAACCTGGTTGACAGTCCAGGCAGAGTGATCTCAGGCAGCCAAGCCGGTGGCCAGCCGGGCATGGTTGGGTGCATTCCACCAGTGTCCTATGGTGTCCCGGAGGACCTCCTCCTCATGCCAGAGTCCCATGAGGTCCTGGAGCTCTGGCTCTGTCCATGTGGAGGGGCCCTCCATTTTGTGCCTCAGGTGGGCTCCTGGAACCCCTCAGCCAACTCCCTGGGGGTTCTCTGTGTGTCCTGGGGTGGCTGGCTGCTGACCATAGTGGCTTCAGTCCCTGCAGGGGTGGCTGGAAAGCATGTGGTGTAGTAGTACATGTTACTAGCTGCTTCCACACCCTCAGCTTCCTGCCATGCACCACAATGAGTCTTCTATCAGAAGAGGGGGAATCAAAGGGGTTGGTCATACTCATTTAGGGAATACCAAATGACAACCAGGTAGGAAGCACAATTATATTCTATACCTTTATGAATTCATCACAAAAAGAAGCAGGATGGTAGACAAGTAAGGATTTCCTGTTGGCCCTGGTGGCCTGCTCTTGGTACCTCAGTAGCCAGATTAAATATTTTCCATTTGAACATAGGAATTGGGTTTACCCTTCCAAGATACCATGTGCCAGGCTATATAGTAGATATCCCTATAGCTGAAAGTGAAGTAGAGCAGTGAACAGAACAGACCTCATAACTTCCCCAACTATGAGAACTATGCCTTCTTTATACATACTTGTGAAGAAATTCTACCTCTGCTGTTCAGACCAAAAGTTAGATGATATCAATTGTTTCCTCAAGTCTCAACCGCTACATCCAGCAGGGTGTTTCTCTTGCTTGGTCTACAGGACGTTCATCAGAGGCAGAAAGAGGTCTTTGTCTTGAAGAGAAAGAGCTTCCAATGACTTATTTTAATTCACCAGTAATTTCCATTTGGCTTCTCAAGAGGGTCTAAAGCATAGACTTAAAGTGGGGCCAGTCCCATTTGAATAGAATTGGCAGTTTACATGCCGAGGTAATCTGTTTGTCCACCTGCCTGTAAGTGACCTTCTGTACAAAAGTAGTCACTCATGTCCTTATGGAGGCAGAGGGGGGATACTGTACCTTCTGAGCAGACTTTGGCCTTCCTCAGCAGATCTTTCTTGGAATGAGAAAAAAAATATGATAAAATAGTACCAATATTCTCTGATTTCTTCCATGGAAATTTTACAGCTATTACTTTTGAACTGATTGCTGATTGGCTTTAATGAACTCCTTAGCACTTTTTTTTTTATTCTACACCTATGGAATGACAAAATCCAAGAGAAAAAGCACTGTAGATTTGGCCTATCTTGGTCTTTCTGAACAGGAATCCTACGATGTCCTCTTATTATAACTGAGCTGTGTGTCCCTGAAAACAACCATTAGAAATCATAGCAATAGACATCCTGAATCAAATCTGCAAGACCTATCATTCCAGTCTGTTGAGTTTTTCTTGTGGGTTCCATGTGAGAGCTTGATGGACTGTGCTGGATGTTTTCTGAGAATGTGGCCTAGTCATCCCCACTTTCTTCTCTTGATTTCAATGTCAATTGGTTCTTGTCCTGCTCTGTTCCAAAGCTCCTCATTTCTGATAAATTTTTGTCATTTGATATGAAAAATGTACCTTAGACATCTATCTATGAATGTCTGTAGCTTGTGATTTGAAATCTCTTTAATATATCAGATCTCGCATCCATACAAGAGCACACTGTTCACATCTGGGTTGAAGATCTGCAGTTTTGTCTTCACATATATTATTTGTGAACAACAACAACAAAAATCAAAGACTGTTTTCAGATAATTGATAAATTGCACCAATTTCTGACATTATTTTAAAATTGTTGTGACATAAATAATTTATTTCCAGGTCACATATAAATTATAACTCTGCTGAACATTCTTCTTGTGATGCTACTGCTCATATTCTTAGAAATATTGTTATGATATGAATATGGCATAACTAAGATATATTTTATGGAAGATAGGACATAGAAATCAAGTTCCATTCCCTGTACTCATGGCAGGCTAGTGAGTCATGGTAGGTATTAGGGGAAAGGTTATGATTATGATGGGAAAGATTATGATTTACCAAATGTAAAACTATGTGCATACTTGGGAAAAGCCTACCAGAGACTAGGCAATCAGCTTGGATGGGCCATTTAAGGACTATAAAATGTTGAACGTATTAATCTCCTACCTTCCAGAGAAGTTTGCTGGGAAGCTGCATTGACTATGCTAAGTCATATGATGATATCACCTTATACAAAGTACCACCTGTAGCCAGACAGCCAGCCCCCTCTCAGACCAGCATTGCTGGGAAAACAAGGGAGCCAAAACAACAGGGCACTTAACATAAATTCCAGCACAGCCTTTGAAGCTGTGAGAAAGCACAGGTGTGCTGCTACAATGTGCCTCTGGGAACATATACGACAATTAGGCTCACAGCAGACAGAGAAGCTGTGACAGACATGGCTCTTAGCCCCTACTAAATAACGTGATGCACACACACTAACATCCTAGGTGGGAAAATATTTACCCTAATAAAAGGAATGTCCAATAGTTGAAACTTATTGTTTCTCTCCCTTGCAAGTGTAAACTACTCTTGCGAGAGCTGGCGTCACCCAGACAGACCAGCCCCAATTTGGCATAAGAAAGGAGAAAGAGAATAAAGGAGTACAGAGGTATAAGTATGGGACCTACAGCACCATGATTTTTGAGTGCTTTTCACTATCTATCTGCTGGTCAGATAAGTGACAGCCTTCCAAGGCTTCTGCAGCTAAAAGGGTCCCTAAGCCTTGTCCCTTATTCGTCTTTCCGTGGAATTGAGTGACCGATCCTGGCTTGGCACCGCTGGAATCGAGAGATGCAAGGAGGGTAAGAAGCACCCACACCTGATCTCCTATCTTTAGTGTACACGTATTTTGAAATAGAGCTCTATACTTTGTTTTCTTTCTTTGGGATTGTGGCTTCAGTTTTGTAACTTGTTTGTGTGTGTAACATCTATACATTTAAATAAGTAGGCACTAGCAATTTTGTAACCACTTGATTAGAATCTAGTTTAATAAACTTTGGTAACCGTTTGTGCATAAGCCTGACTTGTTTCCCTGGGTTACTGTAAAGCAGCCAACACAATTAAAGAATCTCAGCCGTTTTGGCTATAAAGCCTGGCCATTAGGTGAGAGTACTAAGAGCCTCGCGTTGAGTTGTGCTGCCTCCACGGGGCAAACTCTTGGGGTGCCTGTCAGTCAATCCTGACTGCCCGCCACGAAGGGGCAGTGAGTCCTAGCGGTTAAAGTCACGGATGGTATAAAACGGGCATAGCTGGCACCTCACCAAACATCCTTGGCCATCGGCTAACACCACCTTGCAAACTGCTGAATTAATAAACTTATGCAAAACAATGTGTTGCTGATTGACTAGAGATCACTGAGAATTTCTTCAGAAAATATGGTCACTAGTATAGGCCTCTGTTTATTATTAACTAACAGTGAAGAGTCAAATTCTTAATAAATTATAATATACTTCTCCTTCATGTTACATTCATATTTAACAAGTTTTTCACTATCTGGTCAACTTCATGCCTTTTATTTGTATTAACAGTAAATTTTCTCATATTCATAAATCTGTGTCTGTGATACAGTAACTGTTTCTTAAACACCCAGATCTACTCTTAAAAAAAAACATAATCAGAACTTTATGGCCATGGCTACACTAGCCCCTGACTTTCAAAAGGCAGATGCTAATAAGCCACTTCTGCAGATGTTAATGAGATGCTGCCATGATATGCGGCACATCATTAGCATAATGAAGGCTGTGCATGTTTACAAAGTGTTGCTTTTGAAATGCATGCTGCTGGTGTACACAGGGACCTTTCAAAATGACCCCGGACTTCGCAAGCCCCTTCTTTCCATTTGGTTTTAGGAAGAAGAGGACTCCAAAATCCAGGAGGTCCTTTCAAAAGGCCCTTGTCTACACCAGCGGTGTGCGTTTTGAAAGTGGCACTTTCAAAATGGGCATGGCCTCCATTGTGTTGCTGAAGTGGCTCATTAGCATTCCCCTTTCGAAAGGCAAGGGCTAGTGTAGCCACGGCCTCTCAGACAATGCTTGAATATAAAAGTATAAGTAAACCAGGACCTTATATTTAGTTAATTCTTCACATTTATGTTTATGCTTCAGTTCTCTAGAAGAGCTTTTATTGTTTTTAATACACTTAAAATATACAATAATACTTAATGAAAAAAAATCATGTACAACACAGAAGAAAATGACTTCTGCTCTGAGCTCTGGATACCAGCCCAGGAACTGTTGTTGTTCATGACCTGATCAGACCTGCAGAAGAGAGATGGGTGATTGTTTACAAAGATCAGAAACTGTATTCTTTGTTCAGTTATTTAATTTATTCTTTTGGGGGAAAAGGGAATGCAGGTAGGAACTGATCCAGGAAGCAAGCTTTTTTTTAGTATCCCAAGGTGCAGAACCACACTTTTGAACATTTAACCTTGAATCAGATTCTGGTGGAGAAGGTGGGTCCAGTTTTCTCTGCCTACCCACAAGCCTGGAACACCAATTGGCATCTATCCTGGTCAGAAATCAAACTGGAGACAACCCTGGATACAAAAAGGCACAGAACAATGTTCCACAGCTTCTTAAAGTAGACCTGAAGATCTCCAAGGCATCAACAGATTTCAAAAGTCACAAATGAAGGGACCTCAGCTACACAGGATGAAGTTGATGAGGAGAAGAAAGATATCACAGAGGAGAACCACTGGCCACATCCTGGCTGAGCACCAGGCAATACTGCCACTGAGACACAATCCTGACTTGATGCTGGTTTGGTGCTGTAATGCCCTGGGGGAAGTTCAGGGAAGTATTATATGGGGGATGAATAGAGGAGGTAGCCAATATTTTTGTTGTTATTTATTGTGTGATGGCATGATTAATCAGTTATATAATGTATAACCATTGTATGTTAATTAGATTTAACTTGTAGGATTATAAAAGTATAAGACTGATCAATATTTGTAGGAACCAAGTCTTACACATAGGTGAGACAAGGTGAAATTGAAAAATCCACATGTTGAAGCCTGCAAGATTTCAGCTTAACTGTTCTGGATCTTGAAGACAAGAAATGATGACTTAAGTGACTGGACCCAAGGCCCTAAGATTAAGGAGAAAGAGATACAAAGTGGTATTATTGCAAAACATGACCCAGAAGATTAATATTAGGTCGAAATAACACTATAACAACACACATGTCTCAATCACAGGGTATAGGCTGTGCATCAGTGTTAATTAAAACAAAGGGAAATTACACAGACTATGAACACTGGGGTCTCTTAAGCTTCCAAGGGACACAGACCAATACAAAAAAGATTGTTGAAAATTTAATGGACATGTCTGGTTGTAGGCATAGGCCAAATCACGTAAGAAGAAGTGGCTACCATATGGAATATCCCACTAGATGTCATCACTTGACTGATGATCACACCACAGGAGATCCATCAGACCCTAACATTCTTGTTAAACATGTGAGTATAACTATATTTGTAAATGCCTGAGTCTGTGTAGAATTTCTATAGGCTTGGGTAACAACTTTAGTAAAACTTAAAAAAAAATTGCCTAGACTTTGTACTTACATAACCACCCACTGAGCGACTCAAACCTGGGATTTGTGGCACTTAGTGCAGAAGTCTCAACAGTTTGAGCTAGAAGCCTGCTAGCTCTCAGCCAAAGCTGTAGTGGAGACACAGCCTCCCTTTGTGTACATAGGCTTGGTGCCACTACATGAGACAGTGAACCACACAAATGTGTGTGTGCTATACTTGTGAATGTATGTCCGGTCACTGCCTTCGGTCTTTATGGCTGTGTCTACACTTACATTCCACTTTCAAAAGAGGTATGGAAATGAGGAAAATCAAAAATGCAAATGAGGTGCAGATTTACATATACGGTACTTCATTTGCGTATTCTTCTCTCAAAAGAGCTCCTTTGAAAGAAGAAAAACAATGTAGATGTGGTTCTTGCAAAAGTAAACCCTATCTTTGAAAGAACCCTTCTCTCCATAAAAAAAAGGGAAGAAGACTTCTTTTGAAGATGGGGATTTAATGACCTGGATGAGGAACTGGATTGCACCCTCAGCAAGTTAGCGGATCACACAAAACTAGGGGGAGAGGTAGATTTGTTGGAGGGTAGAGAGAGAATCCAGAAGGACCTGGATAAATTGGAGGACTTGGCCAGAAGAAATCTGATGCAGTTCGATAATGAGAAGTATTGAGTCCTGCACCTGGGGCAGAAGAATCCCAAGCATTGTTACAGGCTGGGGACTGACTGGCTCAGCAGCAGTACGATGGAAAGGGACCTACAGGTTATGGTGGATGAAAGGCTGGATATGAGTAAACAGTGTGACCTTGTAGCCAAGAAGGCTAATAGCATACCAGGGTGCATTAGGAGGAGCATTTTGAGCAGATCTAGAGAATTAGATCTTTATTCAGCACTGGTGAGACCACATCTGGAATATTGTGTCCAGTGTTGGGCCCCCCAATATAAAAAGGATGTGGATTTGCTGGAGCAGGTTCAGCAAAGGGCAACAAAAATGATTAAGGGTCTGGAGCACAAGACCTATGAGGATAGGCTGAGGGATTTGGGCTTGTTTAGTTTACAGAAGAGAAGACTCAGAGGTGATTTAATATCAGCCTTCAACTTCCTGAAGGGAAGCTCTAAAAAGGAGGGTGAGAAACTGATCTCAGTGGTGTCAGAAGGCAGAACAAGGAGTAATGGTCTGAAGTTGAAGAGGGAGAGGTGCAGGTTAGATAGTAGGAAAAACTACTTCACCAGGAGGGTGGTGAAGCATTGGAATGCGTTGCCTAGAGAGGTGTTGGTTTCTCCATCCCTCGAGGTTTTTAGTGCCAGCTGGACAAGGGTCTGGCTGGGATGACTTAGTGGGGGTTGATCCTGCTTGAAGCAGGGGGGTAGACTAGATGACCTCCTGAGGTCCCTTCCAGCCCTGTGATTCTGTGATTCTGTTTATTTTCAAAAGAGCCATGTCTACAACTGCTATTCTGGCCCTCCCGTTGCTTCAGACTCCCTATTTAAACTCACTTCTGGAACCCCCCACTCATGCACCTGACAAAGTGAGTTTTTGCCCACAAAAGCTTATGCTCCAGAATATCTGGAAAAAACAGACTAACTTGACTACCCCTCCATTAGGATTGAAACTGGACCTGAAACCATGGTGGTATAATATCACATTTCAAAATTCACTTTAATAAAAATAAAAGGCTACAAGGATGTACAGAAGTTGCACTATGGGGCCAAGCCTATGCTTTAGACTAAGTTGTGAAATGGAGAGAGACCATAGACACTTTTTCACCTGATGTAGGGGCGGTTTGCAGCCTCAGGGATTCACAGAGAAAAAAATATATCTATTTACCTGTCCCCTATCATCTTAGTAGCTGAACTCATAGAAATTTAAAAATATAAATAATTTAAATCTCTGTATTCTTCCTTCTGCTAGGTACAAAGGAAACAGGTTGATACATTTCTAAGAAGGTTGTTTTCTGATTGTATACAGTTTTATATATATGTGTGTGTGTGTGTGTGTGTGTGTGGATATAATTATAATTATAATTATAATTACACCTGTGGGATGTAGGGGGTGTCCAGGGAGGGGTAACACCTCTGGTGTGGGGACTTGTCGTGTCTCTTCGGGGGCAGTTCATGCACCTTTGGCCCCACCTGGCACCCAGCTGTCACCTGTGGCTCCAAAAAGCTGTAGAGTGCAGCACTCACAACTTGAGAAACCACTTCAACAGGTGGGCTAAACCAGATAGGGTAGGCTGCAGGTCTGAAACCTGCCATGAGATAGGGAATTGCCTATCCCAGCATGCAAAGTCTGCCATGACAGATTGGACAGATGAGATCAACAGCAAGATCCGACGACCAGGAAGGTGGTTCTGCAATGCTCTGTGGAGAGCGAAGGGCATGACAAGGCACCAAAGACGGCATGGTCATCCACTGCAGCCTAGGAAGTCCCAGCTGTGATGACTTTTCGTACCACTGGAACCAGGCTTCTGAGGTCGAGAGAGTGGAACTGCCCCTGTGAAACGGCTTTTCCACTTTAAACATTCTCCTGCACAGGTTCTTTGCACATTCTCATCGCTTCTGTCTACCTCAAAATCCTATGGCGATGGCGGAGGGGTGAAATGACAGTTGGGGGTGACCACTGGGAGTCGTAGCTCCAAACCTGCACGTAGGTGGCCTGTGGACTTTGGTCACTCGACTCTGACCCCGGGATGACAGAGGAGTTTGGCAGCATCCCAGGAGACTAAGCAGGCCTTTTTAGGAACAACACTGCTCACCTTCAAAATAAGGGAGAGGACTAGAAAAGGTGTCCCAAAAATTGCTTGTCCCAACCAAAATGGCCAGCATGCCGCAGCTGGCAATTTTACCCTCACAACGGTCAAAAAATAGCAAAAAGAAAGATGATATTTGCACCATGGAACATTCATCCCCTGTTGGACAGGGAGAACACTATGAGGCCTGAGAGAAGAATGACCTTCATAGCAAAAGAACTGGCATGTTTATAACATTGACATAGCCACCCTAAGCGAGACCAGACTGGCAGAAGAAGGATCCATGTGCAAACCAAAAGGAGGTTACACCTTCTTCTGGAAAGGCAAGCCAGAAAATGAAGACAGAATTCATGGAGTGGGACTTGCCATCAAGACACCACTTCTGCACCAGCTTCCTGACCTACCAACTTGCATCAGTGAGCACCTGATCAAGCTCTGCTTCCACCTCAACACCTCTCGCCATGTTACAGTTATCAGTACTTACTCTCTCACACTGAGTAGCAGTGACAAAGCAAATGGAAGTTTCTATGAGGACCTTGACCATCTAGTGAAAGCAACTTCTCCTAGTGACAAGCTTCTCTTGTTGGATGACTTCAACACCAGGATCTGCAAGGACTGTAGGGGCTGGAAAGGGGTGCTGGGGCATCATGGTGTTGGTAACATAAATGCCAATGGCTGCTTTCTGCTGAGCTTTTGTGCAGAAAATGGCTTGATGATTACAAACACTCTTCAGGCAAGCCAATAAATACAGGAACACATGGATGTACCCAAGATCAAAACAGTGGTGCCTGACTGACTACGCCATCAGTTGCAGATGGGACATTTGAGATGTTAAGATCACCAGGGCCATGTGGGCAGCTGAGTGCTGGACTGATCATAGACTCGTCAGATCAGTCCTTATGGTGCATATCACACTGCTGCACTGCAAGAAGCTCAAGGTTGTCAGACCCTCCTTCAACATCGGGACGCTGCAACATAGTGGTCATCATGAGAAATTCGCAGCCTGCCTTGATGAAGTGTTGACGTCCCATGGACCTCTGACTGGAGACGCACCACAAAAGTGGGACAAGTTCAAAACCCTGGTGGCAGAGTCTGCCAAGCAACACTAGGACTGAAAAAGAGAGTTTACCAAGACTGGTTTGATGAAAATGACAAAGCCATCATGAGGATCTTAGAGGAAAAACAGAACACATTTCTGCTATGGCAAAATGATCAGTCCTCAGTCTCCATATGTGATTCTTTCAAACACCTTAGCTGCGTCTACACGTGCCGGCTACTTCAAAGTAGCCGCGCCAACTTCGAAATAGCGCCCGCCACGACTACACGTGGCGGGCACTATTTCGAAGGTGACATCGACGTAAGGTGGTGAGACATCGAAGTCGCTGTCCCCGTCAGGAGATGGGAATAGCGCCCTACTTCGACGTTGAACGTCGATGTAGGGCCCATGTAGCCGATGCGCGTCCCACAACATCGAAATAGTGGGGTCTGCCATGGCGGCCATCAGCTGAGGGGTTGAGAGACGCTCTCTCCAGCCCCTGAGCTCGATGGTCGCCACGTGTAGTGGCCCCTTAAATGTCCCCGCCCCCTGCCTTCCTGTGCAGGAAGCTGAGAGAGCGCGCAGGTGGCAGCACAGCCACGCGGCCGGCCTGGACGCCCCTCTGAAGCTGCAGTCCACCACCCCCGTTACGATGGCCGCCCGCCAGCCCCCAAGCGACCCCAGGGCACCCCCCCCCAAGGGGAGCCAGGGCTCTCAGGCTGGCAGCCAGGCCAGGAAGCGGCAGTGGGGCCCCTCCTGGACGGAGGCCGAGCTTTGGGACCTGCTGGGGCTCTGGAGCAAGGAGAAGGTGCTCCAGGTAATGGGGAGCAAGAGGCGGAACACAGATGTGTTCACTCGGCTGGCCGAGGGCCTGGCCGCCCGGGGTCACCCTGTCCGCACTCCTGACCACATGAGGAGTAAGGTTAAGGAGCTGCGGCAGGGTTACACCAGGGCCCAGGGTGCGGCCAGCCGATCTGGGGCCGCCCCCGTCACTTACCCCTTTTACAAGGAGCTCAGGGAAATCCTGGGTCCCCGGCACACCTCCTCCCCTCCAGCCACTCTTGACACCTCGGCCGAGGAGCCGCAGCAGGCCCTGGAGGCTCAGTCCACCGCAGAGGCAAACCCCGCACCCCAGGGCCCCGCCCAGGAGCCCACCCCTGGGACACCGGAGGAGGAGGAGGAGGGGGGATCCTCCTCCAGCGATGGGGGGCTCCAGATCGCCATCCTGTCCCAGAGCTCCAGCAGGGCGTCCACCCACCGGGTGTCCCCCGACCGTGGGAGCAGACCATCAGGTATGTACCACCCCCCCAGAGCACACCCCCGGGGTTGAGGGGCGGGGACAACAGACATGACCAGGGCCCTCCACATGCCCAGATGACCATGGCCCCAAGGACAGCAGTGGCATGTCCCTCAGAAGACTGCATCAGCCCCTGCCCCCCCCAGCATGACAGTGCAATGCCCCCTCCCTGGGGATGGGGGGAGTGGAACCTAGGGTCCCCCAGGGGGAGGGGGTGGGACACCCATCAGCAGCAGCAGCATCTCCCGGGGACAGGGATGGGGAACCAGCAGCACAGGGGTGGGGGAACAAGGGCCACAGCTTGGGGCCCACACTAACAGCTGTCTCCACTCATCTTCCCTCCCTGTGTTCTGCAGCTGCACCATTGGAGGGACCGGAGAGCGCCAGCGAGGTGTTAGTGGTCCCAGAGAGCCCACTGGGGCCATCACTCCAGGCCAGCCCCTCAGTGGAACACCAACCAGCCCCAGGGCGGGGACGACAGCAGACCCAGCACCACCCATGGATGGTGATGGACCCCCAGCTGCTGGTGATCCTCCAGCGGTAGCTGGAGGTCTCAGAGCAGCACCTGTGGGTGGAGGAGCGGCAGCTCCATCTGCAGGAACGGGCGCTGGCCTGGCGCCAGGAGGCATGGAGGGCCTTTATGCGCACCTTCGAGCACATAGCCAACTACCTGGCCCCCCATGCCCCGCCGGCCACCGCTCTGCCCGCCCTGCCTGCTCCACCCGCCGCTCCAACCACTGCTCCACCCGCTGCTGCACCCGCCGTCGCACCGCCATCCGCCACTGAGGACCCTTCCTCCGAGGGGGACCTGGGGCCAGCTGACACCCGCCGGCCATATCTACCGGTCCACCTGGCCCCCAGCCAGCCCCGGCCAGGGCTGAGGCCGAGGCGTGGGTCGCGGCTGCCCACCCCCAGCACTGGACATTAGGGGGTGCGGGGCCCAGGACCTGCCCCCCCCTTTGTACATATCCCCTTTTACTTGTGTTTTGTATATAGTTTGTATAAGACCCCTGTTATTTTAGGATACCTGCCACCCCATGTAAATAGTTCTCCCCTTCCTTGTCTTCCCCTTTTTTTTGCTTATCATCCATATAATATATATAATATTTATTTATATTGGTTGTAAATAATATAATAATAATAAGAGTTCTAAGTTTTCTGGTTTCATGAACAACATGTCTATTTTTCTTTGCAAGAAAAGTGTGGGGGGGTGTGCTCTTGGGTGCTCTGTGGTGTGGGCGTAGGGGCAGGGAGTGTTGTGGAGGATGGGGGGGTGCAGTGGGGGGTCTGCCAGAGTTCACCCCGTGGCCTCGTCGAAATGGGCCCGCAGGGCCTCCTGGACCTGGATCCCTTTGGGATCCACCTGGCGACTGGGGGCAGCGGGTGGCTGCATGTCAGCCCTGCCAGCCTCCACAGCCCAACCCTGAAAGAGTGCCTCCCCCTTGCTTTCGACCAGGTTGTGGAGGGCGCTGCACGCGCCCACAATCTGTGGGATGTTGGTTGGGCATGCATCAAGGCGGGTGAGGAGACACCTCCAGCACCCTTTGAGGTGCCCAAATGTGCGCTCCACCACCTGGCATGCGTGGTTCAGACGCATGTTGAAGTGCTCCTGGCTGGCTGACAGATGGCCCGTGTAAGGGTGCATGAGCCAGGGCCGGAGGGGGTATGCCACGTCTGCGATGACGCAGAGGGGCATGGTGGTGTCCCCCACAGGGATCTCCTGCTGGGGGATGTAGGTCCCCGCCTCCAGCCGGCGGCACAGGCCCGAAATCCGGAATACCCGGGCGTTGTGGGCGCTGCCAGGCCAGCCCACATAAATGTCCAGGAAACAGCCCCAGCTGTCCACCAAGGCCTGGAGGACCACTGAGTGGTCGCCCTTCCTGTTTAAGCAGCATCCTCCACTGTGTTCCAGGGCGCGGATGGGGATCTGAGTTCCATCCAGAGCCCCGAAGCAATTGGGGAAGCCCAGGGTGGCAAAGCCCGCAATGGTGGCATCTGGGTCCCCAAGCCGCACGAGTCTGTGGAGGAGCAGGGCATTGATGGCACGGACAACCTGCAGGGGAAGGATATGGGAGAGCACCAGTGAGGGGTGTGCAGGGTGTGTCTGGCCCTCCCCTGCCAGGTCTCCCCTCCCCTGCCAGGGCTGCCTCCCCCTCCCTGTGGGTCCTCTTACCTCCATAAGGACAGCCCCGACGGTGGCCTTGCCGATGCCAAACTGCTGCCCCATGGATCGGTAGCTGTCTGGAGTGGCCAGCTTCCAGACAGCAATGCCGACCCATTTCTCCACGCTGAGGGCATGCTGCATGGTGGTGTCTTGGTGCCTCAGTGCAGGGATGAGCTACTCGCAGAGCTCCAGAAATGCCTGCCGGCTCATACGAAAGTTCTGGAGCCAGCGGTCATTGTCCCACTCACCGAGCACCAGCTGCTCCCACCAGTCGGTGCTTGTGGGGTAGCTCCACAGCCGGCGGCGTGTGCGGCGGGGGGTGGGGGGGGCTGCAGGGTCTGGGGTTGCTTCCTCCTCCCCTGGGGGCAGCTTCTCCTCTGTGGCTAGAATGTGATCAGCTGCCTCCTGCATGGCATTGAGCAGGGTGAACACTGCTCCTACAGGGGCGGCTGAGTGGACCTCTGGCTGCTGCTGTTGCTGCTGCTGCTGCTGCTGCTGCTGCTGCTGCTGCTGGGGGTCCATAACTGCATCGCTGAGGTGTGCGTGCCTATGGCTCTGCAGACCGCGTGCTGTGCAGGCTGAGTGTGTCTGGGAGGGGCCCTTTAAGGGAGCGGCTAGCTGTTGCCCTGGAAGTGCTAGTCCTCCCTGTGACCCTGTCTGCAGCTGTTCCTGGCACCCTTATTTCGATGTGTGCTACTTTGGCGTGTAGACGCTCCCCCCGCAGCGCCTACTTCGATGTGGTGCTGCCCAACGTCAACATTGAACGTCGACGGCACCAGCCCTGGAGGACGTGTAGACGTTTGTCATCGAAATAGCCTATTTTGATGTAGCATACAAGTGTAGACATAGCCCTTGAGAGCCAGGTGCAAACGGCAATTTGCAAAATGCAGGATGAGTGGTGGGAGAGTAAAGCTGATGAAGTCCAATATTACACTGACACCAAGAACTCCAAGATGTTCTTCAGTGCTATCAAAGCTATATATGGACCTTCAAAGCCAAGTACTACACCTCTCCTGTCTGCAGATGGCGCGGCCCTTCTGAGGGAGAAGAATGGCATCAACAAAAGGTGGAGAGAGCACTTCAGCAACCTTCTGAATAGACCCTCCATTGTCGACCCTGTGGCCCTAGACCAGATCCCTCAGAAACCCACAATAAACAGTCTTGACCTGCCCCCTACGATGGATGAGGTTAAAAAGGCAATCAGCTAGACCAGCTCTGGCAAAGCCCCCGGGATGGATGGTATCCCTGCTGAAATTTTCCAAGCAGGAGGACCAGTGTCACTTGAAGCCTTTCACAACATCTTGATCAGCATCTGTGAAGAAGAAGACATGCCCAAAGATTTTAAGGATGCCACAATCATCTAGCTCTACAAGAACAAGGGCAACAAAGCTGACTATGGAAATTACCAGGGCATCTCCCTTCTCTGTACTGCTGTAGCCAGACAAAATCTACCCTCCGCACAGACCAGCTTTTGCCTCCCCTCTAAGGTGCCTCAGAGCACACAGGGCACTGAACAGCAGTTAAACAGCACTGTCTTTGATGCTTTCCTAAAGGGGCCCAGACGTGCTGACTCATTGTGACCCTGAGAAACAGAAAACACAGATAGGCTGTGTCTACACCTGCCCCAAACTTCGAAATGGCCATGCAAATGGCCATTTCGAAGTTTACTAATGAAGCGCTGAAATGCATATTCAGTGCTTCATTAGCATGCGGGCGGCAGCCGCGCTTCGAAATTGACGCTCCTTGCCGCCGCGCGGCGCGTCCAGACGGGACTCCTTTTCGAAAGGACGCCGCCTACTTCGAAGTCCCCTTATTCCCATGAGCTCATGGGAATAAGGGGACTTCGAAGTAGGCAGCATCCTTTCGAAAGGGAGTCCCGTCTGGACACGCCGCGCGGCGGCATGGAGCGTCAATTTCGAAGCGCGTCTGCCGCCCGCATGCTAATGAAGCGCTGAATATGCATTTCAGCGCTTCATTAGTAAACTTCGAAATGGCCATTTGCATGGCCATTTCGAAGTTTGGGGCACGTGTAGACACAGCCATAGAGGGCTAGCAGGCTAACCGTTAACGAAGGGCCTCAGAGAACTGCCCTTGGCTGGCATTAATGGATTTGACGCGCCCACACAGCCTTCCCAGAAGAGAAATCTCCGCCCTTGCAAAAGAATGTCCTGTACTCCCAAATTCTTTCTCCTGTCTTACAAGTGCAAATTAAGTAAGAACTGCCCTTGTAAAAACTGGTGTCACAAAAGACAGACCAGTACGATCTGGCACCATAGATGAGAAAGAGAATACGTGCCTCAGGGGGTATAAAGGTGGGCCCAGAAGCACTCTGACTCTGAGTGCATTCCCACCAACTACCTGCTGGTCGGGTCAGGTGATTGCCTCCCGAGGTCCGCAACTGGGGACGTCCAACCTCGTATTCGTCTTTCTGCGGAATTGAGTGACCGATCCTGGCTTGGCTACGCTGGTATCGAGAGACGCAAGAAGGGTAAGATATACCCATATTAAGGAGGGTAAGATGTACCCACATTAAGGTCTCCTTTTGGTGTGCACAGTTAAAAGATTAGAGCTCTATAAATAGATGATGTTGCATTAAGACGTTGTGGTATTGAATTGTAATGTAACCTGTTAACACCTGTACTCTGCTAGCATATAAGAAGTAGACAATAGCCTTTTGTAACTGCACACTTATAACTGTAGCTTAATAAACTTGTAACTAGTTAAGATCTACACATTCCAGCAAGCAAGCTTGAATTGTTGATGTTTCTCATTTCTTGTTGATTTTCTTATTGGTTTGCCTGGTGCCCAAATTTCAGTCACTTGTCAGGTTAAGGAACCTTAAGCTTCACACACCCAGCGAGGCAGGTGAACTGTGGCGGGACAGTACCCTATTGGCTGGGGGCTGCCCAGCTTGAGGCGGGCGGTGACTGTCCAGTGAGATGCGAGGATCTCTCCCACCATCGAAGGCAACCCCTGGCGCTCGTTCTCTACACCAATCGAGCAAGAGCTTATAACCGGTATCTGTTGTCTCCCGTGTCGACGCAACGCTGTTCAGCGATGCCGGAGTACCTCTCCGGGTGCGAGCCTGGGCATTTGTTATGGAGACTCTGGGCTGCCCAGACACCAGTGTCCCCGTCTCGGCTTTACTGATATTGTCCAAAGGACAGGATAAACTCCACTTCTGGTACCAGCTCAGCTGCAGGAGTTGCTGGGACAGTGCCAGAAGTTGACATCGAACCACCTTCGGACTCCACTCCAGATTTGCTGTGCCAACAACCACTGGCTCCAGCTATGCAGCAGCAACCAAACCTGTGCCGACTTCGATAATCTCAGAGGAATGTATGAGGGTATGAAGAAGGCATTAGGACCCACCCAGAACAAGATGGCACCTCTGAAATCCAAATCTGGTGAAGCCATCGCTGACAAAGCCAAACAGATGGACCGCTGGGTTGAGCACTGCTCCGAGCTGTACTCACGCGAGAACATTGTGGTTGACGCAGCCCTCGATGCTGTCAAGCTCCTACCAGTAATGGACAAACAGGATCAAGAACGAACTGTGGATGACCTGAAGAGAGCCATCGACAGCATTGCAGCAGGAAAGGCCCCGGGTCAGGATGGTATACCACCAGAGGTAATCAAATGTGCCGCGGACACACTCCTGGAACCCCTACATGAGCTACCGTGCCTGTGCTGGAAAGAGGGTGAGGTTCCACAGGATATGCGCGACGCTAACATTGTAACGTTGTATAAGAACAAAGGAGACAGAAACGACTGCAACAACTCCTGTGGAATCACCCTCCTAAGCGTCACTGGTAAACTGTTCGCTCGTGTCATCCTTCGCAGACTCCAGAAGATTGCTGAGAGGGTGTACCCTGAATCGCAGTGCGGATTCCGTGCAGAGAGTTCTACTGTTGACATGGTCTTCTCTCTAAGGCAGCTGCAGGAGAAGTGCAGGGAGCAGAGAAAGCCACTCTACATAGCCTTCATCGACTTGACCAAGGCTTTTGACTTGGTCAGCAGGGATGGTCTGTTCACACTGCTCCACAAGTTAGGCTGTCCTCCACGGTTACTCAAGATGATCCAGTAGTTCCACGAAAACATGAGAGGAACCATCCAATATGACGGCGCATTATCGGATGCTTTCAGAATCAGGAGCGGCGTCAAACAAGGATGCGTGCTTGCTCCGACATTGTTTGGGATCTTCTTCGCACTCCTCCTGAAGCATGCCTTTGGATCTTCAACAGAGGGCATCTTGCTGCACACAAGATCTGATGGGAAACTGTTTAACCTTGCAAGGCTGAAAGCTAAGTCTAAGGTGCGAGAAGTTCTCATCAGAGACATGCTGTTTGCAGACGATGCTGCTGTAGTGTCTCACCCAGAAGACCAGCTTCAAAAACTGCTGGATCGGTTCTCCAAAGCGTGCAAGGACTTTGGGCTTACCATCAGCCTAAAGAAGACGAACGTACTTGGTCAGGATGTTGCTGAATCCCCATCAATCAGCATTGACAACTATACATTAGAGGTCATCCACGAGTTTGTTTACCTCGGGTCCACCATCACTGACACCCTGTCGTTGGACACTGAGCTAAATAGGAGGATCGGAAAAGCGGACACAACTCTGTCCAGACTCAGCAAGAGAGTGTGGAATAACAACAAGCTGTACGCTCACACCAAAATGCAAATCTACAGAGCCTGCATCCTCAGCACCCTCCTTTATGGCAGCGAGACTTGGACCCTGTATGCCCGCCAGGAAAAGAGGCTGAACGTCTTCCACTTGCGCTGCCTCAGGCGCATCCTTGGAATATCATGGAAGGACAGAGTGACCAACACTGCCGTCCTCGAGCAAGCTGGAATCCCAACCATGCACACGCTCCTCACGCAGCAGCGACTCCGCTGGCTTGACCACGTCCACAGGATGAATGATGGAAGGATTCCAAAAGACATCCTATATGGTGAGCTAGCCTCTAGCAAAAGACCTCCCGGATGCCCCCCAGTTGCGTTACAAAGATGTCTGCAAGAGACACCTCAGAGAGGTAGACATCGAGCTGGACAACTGGGAAGATCTAGCAGACGACCGCAGCAGATGGAGGCAGGGGTTACACAAGGGCCTTCAGAAGGGCGAGTTGAAGATCAGACAGCTAGCAGAGGAGAAGCAAGCTCACAGAAAGCACAATAAGGACTTGCCAGACATCCACTACATCTGCAAGAGATGCAGCAAGGACTGTCACTCTCATGTGGGTCTTTATAGTCACAATAGACGCTGTAAATGAAGTCCTCAATTGAAACTTTAAAGGGCGGGATCCATAGTCTATGCAGACTGAAGGATGCGACTACTAGTTAAGATCTAAGCCTGACTGCTGTTACTCTTTATCACTCCAACACAGCCGGCACAATAAAAAAGAACTTTAACCATTTGGTTACCACAGCCTGGCCATAGGTGAGAGTGCTAGGAGATCCCTGCTCTAGCAGTAAAAGACTTGGGTGTTTAGGACCCTGGGGCATCCGTCAGCCCGGCCCAGACTGCCCGCTGCAAAGGAGCCCTGCGCTCTAGCAGTTAAAGACTCGGATGATAACAAGGGCATAGTTGCAACGAAGGGTCCTGTGGCACCTTATAGACTAACAGAAAAGTTTAGAGCATGAGCTTTCGTGAGTTAACTCACTTCGTCAGATGCTGGACTGTTGGTACCTCACCGCACATTACCTGGCCACCGGCTAACAACTTCTGGGAAGACCTTGGCTTGAGTAATCCTCAACCGTCTGATCACCAGAATCTCAGAGGAGAACCTACCAGAGGCACAGTGTGATTTTCGCCCAGGCTACAGCACCATTGACATGATCTTTGCTGTTTGTCAGGTCCAGGAAAAGTGCATAGAGCAGAACTTGGAACTGTACGCTATCTTTATAGACCTGACCAAGGTGTTTGACACTGTCAGCAGAGAAGCCCTGTGGATTATCCTGTCAAAACTTGGCTGCCTGAGAAGATTTGTTAACCTCACAAGTCTGTTCCACCATGACATAACTGGCTTTGTTCTTTCAAATGGCAAGTCCTCAGACCATTTGAGATATCTAGTGGTGTGAAGCAAAGGTGCATGCTGGCCCCAGTGTTATTCAACCTCTTTTTCATGAGCATCCTCAGCCACAGTTAGGAACCTGGACCATGGCTTCTACATAAAATACAGACTTCAGACTTGACGGGTCACTTTTTGACCTTTGTCATTTGAATGCTAAAACCAAGATGCTTGAGAGGCTCATCCTTGAAGCCCTTTTTGCTGATGACCGTGCACTTATGGCACACAAGGAATCTGACCTCCAGCTCATCGCCAACAAGTTTGCTGATGCCGCTCGCCTATTTGGTTTGACCATCAGCCTAGAAAAGACCGAGGTACTGTTTCAACCTGCTCCAGTATCTGCTGCTCTTCCTGCTTCAATCTTTATTGAAAGAACAGAGTTAAAAACAGTAAAGGAGTTAAAGTACCTTGGCAGTGTGATAGCCAGTGATGGCTCCCTTGATAAAGAAATCAATGCCAGAATCTGCCAAGGCAGCTGGGTGCTAGGACATCTGAGATAGCGAGTGTTGAATCAGCACAATATCCGACAGTCTACTAAACTGAAAATGTACAAGGTTGTAGTCCTGACGAGTCTCGTGTATGGCTGTGAAACCTGGACCTTGTACAGAAAACATATAAACCTGCTGGAGCAGTTCCACACGTGCAGCCTGAGGCCAATACTGTACATTCAATGGCAGGACAGAGTTATGAACTTGGAAGTCCCGGACAGAGCAGGAACCATGAGCATTAAAACCATGATTCTGAAAGCCCAGGTTTGCTGGACAAAGCACCTCATAAAAATTGAGGAGTCAAGAATCCCTAAGCAACTCCTCTATGGTGAACTCTCCCAGGGCAAAAGGAATCAAGATAGGCCTCACAAGAGATATAAAGACTGCGTGAAGGCCATCTTTGCTCCTGCTGGTTTAAAACCAGATCAGCTACAGCATCATGCAAAAGACTGAACAGGCTGGCATGCAGTCATACGACACGTGACAACTTTGAAGAGTAGTGACGCGGACGCCTCATTGATGCTTGTGATAGGAAGAAAGCAACAGCAGCAGCCGCCCCAACAGAGCCAGGAGAATTGCCTTGCCCCCACTGTGAAAGCCCATGATGTTCAAAGCTTGGACTGCTCAGCCACATGCGAGACCACAACCGATGAGCCTGTGCAAGCTCAAGACGTCATCCTCAGATATGACGGACTACCTACGTTACACCTATCCTTGCCCCCCAATTCTCTTCCCTTTTTCTGCATGTTATACAGACAAGTTATATTGTAAATTAGATTATTGCCTCATTAGAGTAGTAACAGTGCTTTCATATGTGCCTATTTATGGATGTTATTCCAGGAAGGACTGCTAGGCAGAGATGGTGTTCACCTTTCGAGGAGAGGGAAGACCCTATTTGGATACAGACTGGCTAACTTAGTGGGGAGGGGTTTAAACTAGGTTCCACAGGGACAGGTGAGCAAAGACCACACAAAAGTAGAGAATATGGAGGCCTGGGAGATGGGTCAGAAATGGGAGGGAGCAGGGGCTATAATGGCAGAGAAAAAGCAGGGTCAGGACAAAATTGGGAGGCAAGATCAAATCAATATCTTACATGCCTATATACAAATGCAAGAAGTATGCGTAATAAGCAGAAAGAACTGGAAGTACTAATAAATAAATAAAAATATGACATTGTTGGCATCACAGAAACTTGGTGGGATAATACTCATGATTGGAATTTTGGTATGGAAGGGTACAGCTTGCTCAGGAAGGATAGACAGGGGAAAAGGGGAGGAAGTATTGCCTTATATATTAAAAATGTACACACTTGGACTGAAGTGAAGATGGACATAGGAAACGGATGTGTTGAAAGTCTCTGGGTTAAGCTAAAAGCAGTAAAAACCAAGGGGGATGTCCTGCTAGATGTCTACTACAGGCCACCTACCCAGGTGGAAGAGGTGGATGAGGCTTTTTTTAAACAACTAACAAAGTCATCCAGGGCCCAGGTTTTGGTGGTGATGGGGGATGTCAACTATCCAGATATATGTTGTGAAACTAACACAGTGACACACAGACTATCCAATCAGTTCTTGGACTGCATTGGAGACAATGTTTTATTCAGAAAGTTGAAAAAGCTACCAAGGGGGAAGCTGTCCTAGATTTGATTGTAACAAGTAGGGAGGAACTGATTGCGTTCACAATTTTAAGGAAGAGTCGAAGGGAGAACAGCAAAATAGAGACAATGGATTTCAAGAAGGTGGATTTTGGTAAACTCAGAAACCTGGTAGGCAGGGTCCCATGGGAAGCAAGACTGAGGGGAAAAACAACTGAGGAGGGTTGGAAGTTTTTCAAAGGGACATTATCAAGAGCCCAAAAGCAAGCTATTCCACTGCATTGGAAAGATAGGAAAAATGGCAAAAGACTGCCTTGGCTTAAGAAGGAGATCTTGCATGATCTCAAAAGAAAAAAGGAATCATATAAAATGGACACTAGGACAAATTACAAAGAATGAACATAGGCAAACAACACAGGAATGCAGCGGCAAGATTAGAAAGGCAAATGAACAAAATGAACTCAAATTAGCTACAGACATAAAGGGAAACAAAAACACTTTTTATAAATGCATTAGGAGCAAGAGGAAGACCAAGGATAGGGTAGGCCAATTGCTCAGTGAGAAGGGAGAAACAGTAATGGGAAACATGGAAATGGCAGAGATACTTAATTACTTCATTGTTTTGGTCTTCACCGAGAAGTCTGAAGAAAGAATGACTAACATAGTGAATGCTGGAGGGCAAGGGGTAGGTTTAGAAGATAAAATAAAAGAACAAGTTAAAAACCACTTAGTAAAGTTAGATGTCTGCAAGTCACCAGGGCCTGATGAAATGCATCCTAGAATACTCAAGGAGTTGATAGAGGAGGTATCTGAGCCATTACCTATCATCTTTGGAAAATCATGGGAGACAGGAGAGAATCCAGAACACTGGAAAAAAGCAAATATAGTTCCCATCTGTAAAAAGGGGAATAAGAACAACACAGGAAACTACAGACCAGTCAGTTTAACTTCTGAGCCGGTAAACATAATGGAATGAGTAATTAAGGAAATCATATGCAAACACTTAGAAAGTGGTAGGGAACAGCCAGCACAGATTTGGAAAGAACAAATCATGTCAAACCAATCTGATAGCTTTCTTTGATAGGATAATGAGCCTGGTGGATAAGGGTGAAGTGGTAGATGTGGTATACCTCAACTTTAGGAAGTCATTTTATATGGTCTCACAAGATATTCTTTTCAATAAATGTGGCAAATACAACTTAGATGGGGCTATTATAAGGTGGGTGCAAACCTGGCTGGATAACTGTACTCAGAGAGTAGTTATTAATGGTTCTCAATTCTGTTCATAGACTTATATAATGTTAGGACCGGAAGGGACATGGAGAGGTCTTTGAGTCCAGCCCCCTGCCCTCTCGGCACGACCAAATACTGTCTCGACCATCCCTGACAGACATTTATCTAACCTGTTCTTAAATATCTCCAGAGATGGAGATTCCACAACCTCCCTAGGCAATTTATTCCAGTGTTTGACCACCTGACAGTTAGGAATTTTTTCCTAATGTCCAACCTAAACCTCACTTACTGCAGTTTAAGCCCATTGCTATTTGTTCTATCGTCAGAGACCAAGAACAACAAGTTTTCTCTCTCCTCCTTATGACACCCTTTTAGATACTTGAAAACCGCTATCATGTCCCCCGTTAATCATCTTCTTTTCCAAACTAAACAAGCCCAATTCTTTCAGGCTTTCTTCAGAGGTAATGTTCTCTAGATCTTTGATCATTCTTGTTGCTCTTTTCTGGACCCTTTCCAATTTCTCCACATCTTTCTTGAAATGCGACACCTAGAACTGGACACAATACTCCAACTGAGGACTAACCAGCGCAGAGTAGAGTAGAAGAATAACTTCTCGTGTCTTGTTCACAACACACCTGTTAATGCATCCCAGAATCATGTCTGATTTTTTTGCAACAGCATCATGCTGTTGACTTATATTTAACTTGTGGTCCACTATAATCCCTAGATCCCTTTCTGCCATACTCCTTCCTAGACAGTTGCTTCCCATTCTGTATGTATGAAACTGATTGTTCCTTCCTTGGAGATTCTTAAGACCTGGTTAGATAGACTTCTTTCAGGGATGGTCTAAATGGTACCTGGTCCTGCTGTGAAGGCAGGGTACTGTACTTGATGACCTCTTGAGATCCTTTCCAGTTCTAGTGTTCTATGGTTTTATGAGTGAAATATTCAGCTCAACAATACAGAAGCATATATGAATATGGGTATGCACTCTTCTAAGAAAAATAGCCTATATTAGTAATCTAAAAGGTTTCAGTTTTGAAATAATTGTTTCATGATGGGATTAGTATTACAGATTAATTGTATAATCCTCTTTAGCTTGCTTTGTGTAGAGATTTATGGCTACAGTACTAAAGATGTAAGGTATATTTATGGCCACATTTGCAAGCTAACACATGATTATCCTATCCTAGTCTCATGTTTGCAATTTCAATATAATCATTTTGCTTTTGTAATTATTTAATTGCTACCATTTTTTATTCTCAGATCCATCAGAGTGACAATACTGATTTCCTACTGATTTTACAATTCTTAGCTTCTAAAGTGATTTAGCGAACAGTATATATTAGGAAGTATTTAGACATTATTTGTGTAATTTTTCTTGGTTGTTGCTTTGTGAGAAATATGTATTTTGCACAAAATACACGAAGGTTGCTGCCCATAATCTTTGTCATTCTGATCTACATTTCAGAGGATATATGAAGGCAGGTTCCTCCACTGATTTATTATCTGCAGTATTTTTCAACCATAATTTAATAAACCTATAATTATTAACAATTTTCTACACCTTACAAAACAGTCAGATGAACTTAAATTTAATGAGGTGTCATTATCTTGTGCTACTGAAGTAAAGGGGGATTTCAGTTACATGGATCTATAGACCCAAGGAATCTGGCAGCTGACAACTGCTAATTTAAATTTAACTCTTCTAATTAATAAAGTCCCATTTGTTCTACCAGTAGGATTTTTTTTCTAAAGAAAAAGGTATTTTTCTCAGTTGTTTCTGTAATTCTGGTGTCTTTTCTTCCATTCAAAATATGAAATGGCTAAGATTTTCAAACCTTTTATAGGGCTTTGAAGTTTTGAAAATCTCAGGTGAGAGACAGTCTGACCCTAACTACACATATTCATATTATTGCACTAGTCTGTACGTTATGTGGGACTGAGAGATGCACAACGAGAAACTTGCCAATTAGTGATAGCATGATGCATCATACTATGAATACAACATAGCATTTAATTAAGAAAAAATTATTTCCACCATTAGCAGATGTGGACATTTCAGAAGCGAACTTCTTCTTTTTTTTTTTTTTTCCCATCAGGTTCTAATACTATGCTACCATGACTCTTCTTTTTCACATGAAGTATAGGGGCATATAATTTTACCCTACAGTTTCCAATGACAGCAAATGAGTTCCGTATTCTGTCGATTCTTACACTACATTTAGCACCACAGTATCTGAGAACTAGCAGTGGATATGTTACAATGCAAGAACCCTGCCTCCAGTAGATGAAAAACAAATATTTTTTGTTTCTGAATCAACTTGTTTATCCCGTGGCAGGCTAAGTATCATACAGCTCTCTGCTTTTCAGTGAGGATTACAGGTAGCTTTTCTTTTACAATGAACTGGAATACTGCATGAATAGCAAAATGAAACTTCATCAGATTTATGAATATTTCCACTTTTTACTGTAGAGCTCAAAGTATGACAGAAGCATTTCTTGATTTACAGTCTACTCTCATCTGCCTCAGTATTTTACACTCACTGTATAGTACATCTTGTCTAGTTGTATATCTGACTTACCTGAAGAAAGGGTCCCCTTTGAGAAAGCAGGTAGATGTCTTAAGTGAGGACATGAGACTACTCATATTGTTGATCTATTTCTGTTTTATCTCCTGTATATTTCAGAACATTTGCCTATATGATCAAGAACTCCTTCAAACATTAAGAGCTAGGGCCACTCAATTTGGTATGCAGTTTCTTCTTATCATAACTTAAAGTTAGATAAGAGTTTGATCGTGCCAGGAAAATAGGATGTGCCTAGGATGGAATTGCTTCTCGTAAAACAAAACAGAAAAGACACAAAATCATCAAGTCAGGTACAGTCCTCAAGTCTTCAAAATTGACATAACTGAGTGAATGTTAAAAGAGACTGAACCAAGATGAGATAGGAAAAAAATAGGAGAAGCTTGGTATAGGTTGGCTTCTCAGTGAACCTTGCAGAACAAAGATAAAATGTTCTGTTTTGTCACAGCTAAATCAATACTTAATGTTTGAAAACTGGAAGAAAATATTATTGAAAACCAAATTGACTGTTGCCCTTTTTTAAAATATAGAAAATTATAAGCGTTTATAGATGATGAAAAATACACTGGATGAAATTCTCGTTTAAAATATTTACTAAAGATGCAGAAAAGTTGTAACAATCCCCTTTTAAGACATACAAAATAAGAAATAATGTAATAAATACATTGTATTTAAAAAATAGAATTATTTTAATAGAGCCTTGCAATAAGATTGCTAATTGGTAACACTCTATATGGGAAAAGCAGAATGTGAAACTAGTATTGCCCATTCAAACCAAAGCAATTCCATTTGAGGCACATCCTATTTTCCTGACACAATCAAATGTTTTAAAAAGTCCTCTTTTTTAATTTGCCTTCTGATTTCTGAGTCCTCAAGATGCACTCATGTCACATTTCCAATCTTCTCTGCAAACATGGAGGCCATAAATTTAATAATAATAACCAGTAACGCTCATGTAATTAATTATGTGCTGGAAATGTGGGGTAAGCAAAACATCCTCTTTCACAAGACTTTAGATAAAATGTCCTGAGAGTGTTAACATTATGAAATTGACCAGTGGATCTTCATTGTTTGAATACAATACAAAAGGTAAGCATCTCTGTAAGTATCATCCTCAATTTTTTAGATACTTTACAAGGGACTTCTTAAAATAAGGAAGACTATAATATTCCTAAAGCTATTTTTACTCTCTCCTTCATTATAAAGCTTCTGCCTACACCTTTCCATATGACTCCTATGCTGTTCTCATGGCTTTATGGTTATGGATTTAAAGAATCAATATACACATCCTTGTATGCACACATACATATATAAATTAGATTTTTAACTATAAGAATGACAGGGCCAGCCTGTGTCCATGTCCTTTGATACCCCAGAAACTGAGATGATCCTGTTTTCTTCTCTGCACAGTCTCCTTTTTATTCAGTCCAGAAGCACCTACATAACTTTGGTTTTAAATAATCCAAAGAACTATACAATATTGGTTTTAACCCCTACTTTATTCAGCTCTTTTTTGCTAAAGTCTTAGGAGGAAATAAGATCTCTCCCATTCTAGGGACTTCCTTATCCAGAAATCAGCTGATCCAATCATCCACTTGGGAATAGGATCTAGGAGTCATAGTGGACCACAAGATAAATTTGACTCAACAGTGTGATGTTGTTGCGAAAAAGGCAAGAATGATTCTGGGTTGCATTAACAGGACTGTTGTGAACAAGACTCGAGAAGTCATTCTTCTGCTGTATTCTGTTCTGATTAGGCCTCAGCAGGAATATTGTCCCCAGTTCTGGGCACCACGTTTCAAGAAAGAAGTGGAGAAATTGTAGAAGGTCCAAAGAAGACCAACAAGGATGATTAAAGTTCTAGAAAATATGAGTGAAGATTAAAAGAACTGGATTTGTTTACTTTAGAAAAGAGAAGACTTAGAGGAAACATGATAAGGAATATGTTCAATTATTTTTCTTTTAACTATATAGCTAATGTCTGGATATTAAGAAAACAATACACCAGGAGTTGCTTGTCTTTCTAGTAGGTGTACCTCTTTAAAATACGTAAGTATCAGTATTTGAGTCTATTTTATCCCCCAAGGGCTTTAATGTGGAGTGTTCACAGTTATGTTCTTTTCTACTCAGTTTTCAGTGTGACTGTCAGGCTCAGATAATGAAAGAGTTTTTCTTCCAAACATAGCCCCAAAGAAAGAAAGAAAAATAAAAGGGTTTTGTGTCAACATTAGTATTCAGCTGTTATGTGTCATTGACTGGGACTCAAATCTTTCCACAAGTATAATGTAAATTACTCATGTTTGAGAGGTAGAAACCATTTAACTTCAAAGGTGACCCGGTCAACACATACAAGTGAGGCTACAGCAGCAAAACCAGGCTTTGATCTAAATAAGCTGATCCTACAAAACAGCATTTTTTTCTTCCACTTTTACATTTTTCTGATTTTTTTTCTTGGACCTTCTTAAACTAAGACCCTGAACAGCTAGAAACTGTTGATATGTTCCAATATTTTTATTTAAAAATAATCCTTATCATTCTCTTCTCACCTGCATAATACATAAATAAAAGATTCAATAAGATTCTGCACACTGTCATACTCATACACATATCTTTCTTGCCCCAGAAACACCTCCTTAGAAGCAAATACAGTTTAAATCCCTGCTATAGCCATCAAAGTATAGATAATATTTGCCACCCCGTTCTCCTCCCATCTTCACTAACAGAGTGTGCTGGATTATTGCAGGGTGCCAGACCCTGGTCTATCTCCCATTCATTATGGATTTTGTTTTGTTTGAATCCTACCATTGGATCCCATATGCTTTCAGGCTGTGACCTGGAGCAGCCTCTGGGAATCATTGCATACTCTGAGGTACAAATTCTCTTTCCTGAGTATGGAACAATCCAGATTCAAACCTGGACCTGGAACTACTGCTGGCCCTTTTAAACCTCTCTGGTAACTACTGTGCACTCCCCATCAAACCTGTGGGCCTTCTGGCTTATTTGTTTAACTCTTTCAGGGCACAACAATAAAGAAAGGAAACACTCAACTTTTGCCCAGGAATTCTAAAGCCAAAGTAATTTTTTACTTTCAAATCATAGAATTACATCAATAGAATCCAAAAAAAATTATATAGAGTCTCATAAGCCTATGCCCCATAGTTTTCTGTGAGCCCTTAGATCAGTTGTGAGATGGGTAGGTCCCTTTTATCTTCCTCCTGCATAATCTTCCAGTTGTCATGCAAAACAAACAAACAAACAAACAAAAAAACTAGTAGAGGAAGTGATTTGGACATCTGTCACTTCGTCATTTGTCAGGTGACTTCCCGAGCTGCTTCAAAAAAATCATCTGGTGATCAGTTGCTTAAAGACTTCAGCTGGGAAAAAAATTTTCCCTTTCCTGAAACCATCCTTCTCTTCTTGGATGAAGCTACTTGAATTACGAACCATGAAGGATGAGGACATTTAATATTTTCAGTTGTAATCCATTCCCTCTTCTAAAAGTAAGGAATTCTAACATCTTCTGGGAGTCCAAGCTCGAGCTGGAGACCACAGTGCAAAAATGATGGGCTTAGAAAAATTCTCTATCAAAGTGGCATTTGCAAAACAGAATGGTGTTTCCAGATTGTTAGACATATATGCAGATTGTCATTTGTCATATTTAGTTCTGCAAATATATATTGAAATGAGTACTTTAGTTGTTCCTGGCTATTCAGCAGCTCCAACTAAAATCTTTTGGCTTTTCTCTGTGTCACATCTGTGCTTGGCAAAGGCACCATGACTTTTTTCCTTTCCAGTACAGGTCTCAGTATAATTACACATACTGCAAAGTTTCTCGCTGCGTAGGAGAGATAGGAAGTATGGCAACAGACTACTCTGCTTTAACTAGGAAATCTTCAATGAAATGAAACTCAAAAAGAGTCCTAAGAAAAGGATAACTAGGTCAAATTACAAAGTATGAATGTAAGTACATAACACACGTATATGTAGGGACAAAATTGCAAAGGTCAAGGCACAAAAGAAGAATAAATCAGCTGGAGATATAAAGAATAACAACAGAACATCCTACAAATACATTAGAAGCAAGGAGATGACAAAGGGTAAGGTTGGTCCATTATTCAATAAAGAAGAAAAACAATAACACACAAGTGGAAATGGCATTAAGTATTAAATGATTTTGGTTTCAATATTCACAGAAAAGGTTAGAAGAAAATAGTCACCTAAGATAGTGAATGGCAGTAAAAATGGGGTAAGTTCAGTAGCTAAAACAGAAAAAGAACAAGTTAAAAATTACTTAGAAAAGTTAAAGGTCTTCAGGTCACCAAGGCCTGATGAAGTAGAATACTCAAGGACCTGACTGAGGAGATAGTTGAGCTCTTAGCAAATATCTTTGAAAAGTAATGAAAGATAAAGGAGATGTCAGATGATTAGACAAGGCCATATATAGTTTTAAGCTATAAAAAGGGGAATTAGGACCACTCAGGGAATTATAGACCAGTCAGCTTAGTGTCACTGCCCACAAAGCCAATGGAGTAAATAATTAAGTCATCAATTTCCAGATACAAGAAGGTGTCAACATCCATGGATTCATGCTTTGCAGTTTCACTTATTCACGGTTTGCTGTGGCACAGTTCACTGTGCCTCTCTGTGCTGCTCAGCACCTGAGTGTGCTGCGCTGCACCACCCTACACCACCCCAAGCCCATGATTCAGGGCTCTCACTGTTTCTCAGAGCTCCTCCACAGCCACATTACAGCCCCTAAAGAAATATGGCACCAAAAAGAAAGGCAATGATGCAGACTGTGGTCAACAGGCTAAGAAGGGGAAAAAGGTGTTGACATTAAGCCAGAAAGTTGAATTACTGGATAAACTGGCAAATGAGCACACTGCGGCCTCAGTAGCTAGACTGTATCTATATGGGATTAATGAGTTTACTGTGCAAAGAAGAAAAATACAAAGGATTGTACTACTGCAAGATCTCCAGCTTGTGCTTAGGTGTCATGTGGGAGTTGTGATCCCATAATTGAAAAAACTGGAAAAGGTATTAAGCATTTGGATTGAGGACATGGCACAGAGATGAGAACCTATACGTGGCACTGCAAATCAAGACCAGGCTCTGAGCTCGCAGAAGTATTTTGCGCAAGCATCAGGTAATGAGGGAGGACGTCAAGATAAAGCAGCATCATTGGTTGCAACTAACAGGGAAATCAGAAATTTAAAAGGAGGCACTATTTATATAACATAAAGTTGAAAGGCAAGCAGTATCAACAAGCTGTCATGCAGCAAATTCTTACAATCGTTGAGGAGAAGGGTTATGTGCCTCAATGAGTTTTTAGGGCTGATAAAAATGGCTTGTTCTGGAAAAGAATGTCCACAAGAACATAACTTTCTAAGGAGGAAAGGACAGCACTGAGCTACGAGGCAGCAAAACACAGGGCAGCTCTTGTCCTCTGTTCTCTTGAGACTGCACGGTGAAACCTATATTGCTGCACTGCCCACTGAATCCCAGGATAGTAAAGTGAAAGAATAAGAACCGTTCGCCAGCTATTTGGAGGCCAAACAGAAGGGCTTGGGTGACAGCTGATTTATGTTTAGACTGGTTCCCTAACTGTTTTGTCCATGACATAGAAAAATACCTACTGTCCAAATGGCTGCCCTTCAAAGTGATACTTATCTTGGGCAATGTCCCAAGCCTGAAGCAAGCTAACTTTTTACAATAGGCCTCACTTTTCTTGCCTGCAATTAGCAGCCCCTACCCCAACCTGTCCAGAAATGAGCAAAAATCTCCAGAAGTGATGTGTCATGCTCCCTCAATGACTGCAGCAACAGAGTCTGGAGTCAAGAGTGGTGAATATTTGGCAAATCAGTCAGGAGCCACGTAAAAGTGAGAAAAAGTGAAAAGCAATAGACCTCACTGATGTGTCCCATGACTGAAACGCCTCACTCCCTTCATGCTCCAGAAAAACAGGCAGGGTGGTAGAAGAGGAAGGAGTGAAGTTCAGGGCTTCCCACTAGCCAGATTAACTCTTCTTTGGACCCAGAGTGGGACCAAAAATGGGGGGCGTCATGGTTCGTTGTGTGGAAAAGGCCTGGTGGGGAGCAGGTGTGATGTCTGGGTGGGAATAAGGTTGCCAGAGCAGGCTGGGTGTGGGTGTTTGGGGGTTGAGTGGGAGAGAGAGTTCAGGAACAGGCTAAGGGTGGGCTGTATGGCTGGGAGGGAAGGTGCAGGAGTGGTATGGGGATGGGGGATCTGGATGGGAGGGAAGGTACATAAGTGGGGTGGGGGCAGCAGTGGGGGCTTCAGGAAAAAGTTGGAAGTGAGGGGTCTGGGCTGGAGGGAAAATGCAGTAATGGCTCGCAGTGGACGTATGAGTTGGAGGGAAAGTACAGGACCAGGGTGGGTGTAGGGAGTCTGGATGCAAGGGACGGTACTGGAACAAGCTGAGGGTGGGGTCTGGACAGGTCAGTCCAGGAGCAAGGTGGACGTGGTGGGTTTGGGTGATGGGAAAGGGCTTACCTCCATGTGTCACTACAGCTGCCATCCCTATCCCTGCTGAGGGAAGAGCAGCATGGAGAACAGTTCCCTGGTTTTTCTCTTACCACACCAGGCACCCTCCCTACACTCACTGCTCTGATTGCCTGGAATTCCAGCCAAACAGAGTAGTGGGGAAAATCTCTCTCCAAGAAGCGCTACTCTGCCATTCCCTCAATCAGGATGAGGAGGAGGAGCAGTTATCTATTATACCTAATAACTATGCAAGTATTTAGAGCTTCAGGCAGGCCCCTCACCAGGGGGAACAAAGGGAGCAATTGCACTGAATCGCAATGCTACAAAGGGACCCAGAGCTCCCGGCCTCTGCTGCTGTTACTGCAGCATTGGCAGCAGCCACAGACCCTGCCTCTTTGAATGGCTACAGGAGTCCTACTCCTTGTGCCTCTGAGGGCTGCAGGGGGGCACACTGCTGTATGGACAGTGCTAAGTGCTCTCTGCCCTAGGCCCCACCTCTTCCGCCTGAGGCTCTGTACCTTCCAGGATGCAGAACCAAGCCCCCTGCACCTTGTCCCAGGGTTCCTGGTAGCTTTTGGCACAGCTGGCTTCAACACTGTCACTTCTAGGGAAGAAAAAGTGTGTGTGTGTCGGGGGGGGGGGAGAGTGTCAGTGATTTTATCCTTCAAAACAAATAAAAATTGTAACACATATTGACACACGTCCATTTAGGTAAACAGATGCTAATATTCCTTCCTGTCACCCTGTTCCCTCTAGCAGAGGGAAGCTTTGAAGGAAGCATTGTTTTATTAACACGGATACTGCTGAAGCTTCATTAACAATGTGTCCATCTGTGTTGCAATGTCTAGCTACAGATTGCAGACTTCTATTCTTACTAATGTCTCACAACTGGCCATACTACATTCATTTGTCTCCCTTGAATATATTCCATGCCAGTTTTTATTCCTCATGATTTAGCAGACAAATCCACTTAGATGTGCAGGTAAAGGACTCCATGATGACATGAAACTGGTTTTAATGCACAGATTCCCAGCTGGTTTGCTAATGAAATCAAAAGTGGTGTGTAACAGCACTGATGGTGTTTGAAACTGACTGCTTTAGATTAAAAAAAAAAGGAATTACAGTAATGGAAGGAGCCCTGTAATGCTGGGTTCCTCTAAGTAATAACTTATTACAGTGGAAGACTCTGTAAAAAATAGTTCAAGCATTTAGCACACACATCTGTTCTGGTCGCTGATGCAGAGCACATTAAGGGCTTACTGCAAGACAACCTCTCTTGAGGTCCCCAATAGTACTATGGGCTTGAAATAGGGAAAGGGAAGGTTGTAACTGGCTACACACATTGAAAAAGAGGGTCACGCTCCCCCTTGCCTCCATCCATCAGAGCATCCACCTCTTTGAGAAGCACTAGGAGAAATGGATCCCAGGCGCCATCTATCCAAATCAATATATCAACCTAAAATAGTTTATATCTAAAACAAAAACAAAATCAGAAAAATCACAACCCCAAGCAGAATTTTGATCACAACAAGGGAAAAGAGCCAGAAAATCTATGAAGACCAGCTGGGACTTTGCTAATGCTCCTGAATTTATGTGAAAGTACATCAACTGCAGCCATGGATGGTGGTATAAGGCCTCCAGGATAGACAGTTATTCCCTTGTCTGCCTCTATCTGCCTACCAGAAAGGTGCTCCTAAGGCACACAGTTGAGAATTAGGCCAAGTTTTTCAACTGAAATGTTTTCCTCAAGTTGGAATGAACTACTATTGTTTGTTTGCTTGCTTGTGTTTGGGGGCAGGGGGGCAAGCATGAAGGCAGGGTAGACTGAAACTTTACAAATATTTTGTTTCAGAATTTTTCAACGGGAAATGTTGTGACACGAAGGTAACTGACAACCACTTGAAAAAACCACTTCCTTCCCCTACCCTGTCCGAGCCAGACCACATAAAAGCCTTACCAGTTGAGATCAAAATTTCAGATTTTGCAATGGGGATGTCCTCTTTCAATTTACTAGCCCTCACCAACTATTTCATCTCTGAGCTTTTAAGAAGCAGATTCCTGCTGAAAGAAACATTGACTTGTGTGACCAAGAATTCCAAGCTTTCTAGATTGCCTTTGAAGCACCTCTTCATGAGGCCATATCCCTCTGACCATGTGTGGAGAGACCACTGTGTGAAGCATCTACAGGTAAATTGTGATTTAGCCAATGCCAGAACAGTTCTGACATCCTTCTGAACAGCGCCTTTTTTGGAAAAGAAGTAAAGCTGGTACCTAGAAGTTTTCTCATCCCCAACCTCCAGACAATCCCATGGCTGAGGCTGCAGAGATGCAGATACATAGTACTGGCAAGTACCAGCATTAAAAACATCCTGCTTTTGAATATTTGGAGACTTCAGACACTATTCTGTCCTTTCCTATTTTGGAAATGCAGGTGCAGTCTATTCCTCCCTTGTTAGCACAAGGAAAAAATAAATACAAACATTAGCAACTGAAGGAACTAACCTTTACGAACTGAATTGACATGAATGCAAATTGAATTTAAAAGTTTAAAGAGTTAGTTAACATTATGAGTCTCAATTTTATCAGGAAATCTTTGTACCTTCTGTTGTAACGAAGAAGCTTCTATGATAATTATGACCAAAACAGATCATAAAAATAAAGTTCCCTTATTTTTCCAGATTGATTACTCGGGGAAAGAAAAAGAAAGAAAAGGCTTTGTACAGAGTAATTTTCACTGTTTCTTCTGTATGGTCAGTTTTCCTATTTGAGTCTTTCACCCAAGAACAGGCAATTGAAAAATAGTTGTTAACGTAGGAGAATATGAATTTTAGACAAATATTGGCACATTGAGTCAAGGACAGAAGTAGCATATTTTCTACTATATTTCAATAGGGAGTTTTAACTGGAGCCATTCAAATGCTGAGATTAATAAGCACACACAGGCTTCCCCAACTTTTAAAGCTACCAGCTACAGAAAAAACAAAATAAAATTAAAAAAATCACACTACTACACACTTCAGAAATCTAACCACAGTTGGCTATAAAGTTTTCAACAACAATGTTAACTCTGCTGCAATGTACAAACACATAATTGTGTACTTTTGTTTTTCTGGTTGTAAGTAGAGCTTTATATATTTCTACTTATTTTTATAAACTCTTCACAATAAAATACATGGGGCTTTTCAAGGCAGCTTATTTCATGTTGCAGTTGGAACCTTGTTTAAAATGTCCTAATTTTTGTGATCTTTAACAATTCAGAGTAAGTGATGGATTTAATGTATAGCAGTATAAGAAAGAAGTTGAGTTAGCTGATCTTTTAAACTTTATGGTATTAACTCTTCATGACAGGTGTAAAAGTATGATCCCATGTGGCTGCAACTAATGGCTGTGTTTCATGCTTTCCCTAAACAGGAAAGGTCAATGCACTGAATGAATGAGCCAACAGTGAAGCTTTGAGAGCACAGTAACTTTTCTTCGCCTGGGGTTTTTATTGTCTGAGTTCATATTTTTTTTGTTGTTGTGGATCTGACTATATGAAATTCAAGGTGTATTAAAAATTTAAAAATAGGTTACTTTCAATTTGATTTGTTACCTCCTCTAAGCAAAGTAATAATTTGCAGAGGTATTACAAACAGCTTTTAAAAGATGAACCAACTTGTTTGCTATAGGCCCTGAAAGCTTGAGGACATCATTTTCTTGTCACCTCTAATGCACAGAGGTCTGTTTTTCAGAGAGTTCTCATGTGATCCTGGGAAGGACACATAGGATGAAAGAGGTGGGCTGAGCTCCATGCACCTTCTGTGAAGATGCGCTCCACCCTTGGATGGGCCCTTTAGTCTGTGGATTTTGAGAGGAATGGGTGAATCCTTCTTGGATTCTGGCAACAAATATATACGTTGTTTAGAGATGGGGAAAAATCTATGTGCTGGGGACTACCCATTGAATATCATCAGAGCTTACTGACTTGATGGTTGGGGGAGGGACTTTTGGTCTGGATTTGATCCAGGGTCAAAAAGATGACAAGATCCACATCAACTTTTACTTCTGTAAACGAAGCCACTAAGGTCTTCCAATATTGGAAAAAACTGTTAGTTTATGCCAGGCAAGCATCTGGAATATTTTGTCCTGGGTTGAGCCACCAACTAAAGAAATTTCCTTAGTTTTCCATGCTGCTACAAGGAAAAAAAGCAAAAAAACAAAAAAACAAAAAAACCAGCTGTGCTCCATAAGTGTGAGGATTATCGTCTGGTCTTTCTTGCTCTGCCATCTCCCACCTTCGTTTTCTTTATAAAAGGAAATGTTGCTTACTGCAGCAATTGTGTGGCAGGAAAGAAAATGAATGTATCACAGGAGAAGAAGGGTCAGCTAAGTCTTGCAGCTGGAGTTACAGATGCTGATATCAGATGATCATTTATGATGTTTCCCTCCTCCCATTGACTATTTGAAAATAATGCAGTTTGTGTCATACCATCTCTGCAGAGGCAGCATCGTATTGTAGAAATTTTGCATTTGTATTAGTATGGCAAGTGTGATCATAATACAAACCCCACACTGTTTAATCTGCTTTACTTTCCGTTTTGAATCTAAATCTTTCAGGGGAGTTGTTTATCTGAGTAATTTCCTCTGCAATGAAGAAAGAAAGCCTAATAGGGAAATATGTGGAGGGAAATGACACTTCCTTTTACACTGTAATATACTAATATATGCGTTATATATAAGAAAGTAATGTCTCGAATACAAATAACTTTTTCCTACACATTCACACCACATAGATATGTAATCATATTTTGGAAAGGTGAGATACTAGTGAAAGTTAGAATAAATGTGAAAAGGCAGCTCAGACAAAGGGAGGTCACCAGAACAGCTAAGGGCTGGTCTCCACTACAAAGTGGGTTGATCCTACAGTGATAGATCCACCCACAATCAATTTAGTGAGTCTAATAAAGGCCTAGTACATCAACTACTGATCAGTCTCCTGTCAACACTGGTACTCCATCAGAATGAGATGAGTAAAGGAAGTTGACAGAAGAGGTGGTATTTTTTTTCCTGTTTACCTTTCTGCAGCGTAAGACCTTGCAGTAAGTAAACATAAGCTACATCAATTTGTTACACTACTACCATAACTCAAATTACGTAGCCTAGATCATCCCATTCCCATAGTGTAGACCTCCATTAAGACTTTCTTCATTCCTGTTATTTCCCTTCTTCTATTTTTTTTCCTTTCAGTACCTTATATTATACATTAGTAATAGTCAATTCTAATTAAACAAACCTTCCTATAATTCCAGGTAATCATTTTCCCAAGCCTACACAGTCATAGAGAACAGTGGATTGTTTCACCTTATAATTTACTGGTAGGAGAGTCTTATGCTGGTAGGAATTATAACACATTGGATATTTTCCATCAAAACCATCGTCCCTTTTTAAAAATGAAGTGAGAGGGAAATTGACTACAAAGATTATGAACTTCCATCCAAACTCCCACCCAGCCACTTCCCAATCAGCTCTATTAGGGCTGTTTTTTTGTAAGCATTCCAATAGCAAGCTCTCTGTAATATTTCTCTAAAGAAGCACTAACTTAAATAATGCAGCAAAGAGACAACTGATTTATCCCACATCAGGCATTTGCAAAATATAATTCACATGATTTCTAATTTAATTTTAGATCATGTCAGCTTCTTTAATGAAATGCAGTGCTCCTGGAGGCTAGGCCCTGAGTATATTTAATGTATCTAAATGCCTTCACATTTCTGTGTCTTTATAAAATCTTTTGGAAGAATCTATTTACATTAGTTTTCAATTGATTTCTCTGTCCCATCTGGTGAAGTTACTTTTTTATTTGTGCAGAATCAAACTGGACATGATTTACAGTCAACTAAAAAATACAGTTTTTTTGCTAGTCCTGAAGGATGGAAAGAAGGTGAACTGAAGCAGTAAAAGATGCAGAGTAACTCACTAATGTGCATTTCAGTCTTAGTGTTCCAAGTGAAGTAATTGAAAAATGTAACATTAATTTTCATTTAGTGATGCTGTAATGGCAATGGCAGTAGCATTTGTCAAGTTTACCTACTCAATACCTTCTGGTGAGAAGAATCATCATACACATATGTATTCGTCATCAACTGAAGTTCTCCTTCTTGGTCCCATACAGAAGAAAAATGGTAGTAAAATACATTGTACCTCAATGAAATAGAGGCAGAGACAGAAAGAATTTTTAAGTCATTTATTTATGCATTTATAAAAGATGTAAATCAAAAAAGTATGTAAATGTCATAGCACAGATCAGTTGGCACTGTTCCTATCACAAAGTATCATATCTCACTCTCTGTCTAGCACTCTTTTTTGTGCTGTAGATTTCTAAGCAGCATTTTGTTCATTTCTGGTTTTGAGAAATACAACTGGATTAGTCTAGAATTGTCATTTTTGGGATAAAGTTTCTATCAAGGGACAATTTTGTATTTTGCTTTACAGGTACTGTGACTCTGAATCATCCTGATTCCAGAGAGAGGCAGCTCCAAAGCTGAGGACAATACTCACATCCAGGAATTTCACTGTAGTCTTCACCAGGTTTTTTTTTTTTAATTACCCCAGAGCTCCTCATTTCTGATGACAAGTTGTGTGTAATATGAGAAATCTCCAATATTTTGTTACGAAAAATGTGACTCACTTTCCTCACTCACTTTGGACCACTACCTGCAGGCTGTGAAGTGGTTAATATATTTATTTTTAAAAGGACCCAAGTAAAAGTCAAGTCAAGAGAGGGGAGATCTGGATTGGTCTAAATAAAATATCAAGAACACACAACACATGAACAGAATTGCCTTGGAGATGCAACGGAAGAGAAACCACCAGGCATTAACTGCCCATGCAGGGCAGCAAAGCATGTGGACATAGCTTAGCTGAAACTTGAAATCAAAGAACTGAGGTAGGAATTCAGCAGACTTATGTGCATTCTATAACAACAAGAAGTCCTGTGGCACCTTATAGACTAACAGATATTTTGGAGAGTAAGCTTTTGTGGGCAAAGATCCACTTCATCAGACGCATGAGTGGTGGGGGTGGTTTCAGAAGGGTATTTAAAAAGTGGAGTCCCAGTGAAAGGAAGGGCCAGAGCTGACAAGGTCTATTCAGTCAGGGTGGAAAAGGCCCATTATAAGTAGTCTGTATGAAGAGAGGAAAAAACAGGCATTACAGAGATAGTGGAGATTTAGGACTATAGGTTGAAATGGGGAAATCTGCCTCCCAAGACAGGCTAATAGAGGCCTGTCTGATGGAAAAGCAGTTGTTAGCAAGATAAATGAGAGATGTGTAGGGTGTGCTTTATTTAAAATAAAATAAAATAAAAGACCCTTAAATAAAGTGTCCCAGATGACTAATAAAAACTGTCTTGTATTGAAAAGGCTCCACTGTGTCTCTTCCAAACATCTGCTGATTGCATGTCTGTCAAAGAACTGAGTTTCTGGAGAGCCAAGGTGAGACACAGGAATGTCTGAGCCAGTGTCTCAGCATTGGCATAATGGATCTACAAGGTGCATCCTGGAGAAAACTATAAGCCTACTGCCTCTCAGTAAAAGGGATACTCTCCCAGAAAGACTGTGTGAAGTTCAGAGGGAAAGCATACCTGCCAGTTCATGCTACAAGTGTTCCTCAAGATAAGATCTAGTCCATGGAGATATCTAGCATCTCACAGCAATCCAGTGGAAGGCATGGAGCATTGAAGTAATGTGCTTTCATTGATCCATCTGTCTTACCTACTAGACCAGCTTGTTTTCTATGTGACCTTCAGTTAACCCCTTGTACAATATCTTGCTGCACAGGATATAGAATGCATTTATTTTTCTTAATCTGCAGCTGGGAGGAAAGAATTTAGTCTTAAAAGTAGTTGAACTTGTAAAAAGGCATTCATGTTAGTCTGGTGCCTTCATATCTCAACTAAGTATAGTTCATTAATGAACTGAAGTATTTAATGGTGAAAGCAGATGAGAGGACACGTAGGAAGCAGGTCATTAATGGTTGTCAAGAGCAGCGTCTAACCAGCTTAACTACAAAATTGTGCTACTGATGCACAGTTTTATTCAGTATGATATTCAGAACAGTGTGAGTACATAAATGTTCATGAGTGAACCAAAACTGTTGTCTCAACATCCATAGAGGAGGGAGAAAAAATTGTTACAACTACTTGGGTCATGTGAAGATCAAGGATGAGGTATATTTAATACAGTCCTGAGCTCAAGTCCCATGATCAGGCCCAGCTGCATGTCCTAGGAGAATTTTCTGAGTTATCTTGATGAATTCTAACTCAATCCATTTAAGCATTATTTTATTTTATTAGTGAACTAGACATTAAGCACTTAACTGTTCCAATTTTGTTCTGTCACTTGCACTTTCCTCACATAATATAATTGTACACATATTACAGGTATTATCACTGCCTGCTCACATACATTTGTAAAACTTCTATAATTTACCAATTCTCTTTATTAAAATTAACTGTATTATTCAGATTGAGATTACAAATATAACTAAGTACAAAAAATTAAATGTTTGAAATAATCATGTGTAATTGGACTTCTAAAAAGGACCTATTTTTTTCTTAAAGTTCCTCTTACATCTGCTATTGTAATTAATTACTTATTAGTATTTGTGAAATAGTATCTCTAAGAGACCATCATTTTCCAAGAAGGCATTTAGTTTAATAAATTATTAAGTAAAATACTAATTGGTAAAGATGTAAAAATATAACCTCATGGGTGTTAAGTGAGAAATACATTTGGGAACGTTAAATTTCAATAATGCTTACCAGGCATACAAGACTATGCTAAGTTAGCAAAACACTTTTTTAGAAAACTAGTCTGGACAGCTTGCATTTCAAGTCCTCTCAGCTGACAAACAATTCTTAAAAGAGTTTCAGCTATGGTGGAAAATAACAGATGAGCTGAGTCAGTTTTGTGAGAAAGACTAAACTAATGCAATCAGAAATTATGTTCCTCCTCAAGGGAAAGTAGTGAAGAGTTTGAATTCTCTCTTGAAAGGATGTTTAGTATGGTACCAACAGCTTAATATCTCAGGGAAAAAAAACGTTAAAACAGGACCTTCCCCTCCAAAAAAATAAGTGATATTTTTAATGAACCCTTATTGAATTATATAAGGGCATTTGGCTATTTTGATGTTGTATAGGTCACCAACAAGGGAGATGATCATCAGCTGGTGTAAAATGTCACAGTTCCATTGCAGTCTATTTACTAAGAATCTGCTCCAAAATATTTAAAATATATATTGTACATACAGATTTTAGCTTTAAAAGCAGCCTCCCCCCACCTCCCTTTGGTCCCCAAAGTAGAATGTAATCACACATGTGCTATTCTAAGTTAGGAGACATCTTTTGCAATCAGTAGAGAACATGTCTGGAAGCCAATGGCTCACAATTCTCTATAAAAACATATGTAAGCTAATTCATCAATTTATCTTTTCATGCTTTCATTGGACTCAACTTTCTCTGTTTTCTCCCACTCTTTCATAAAATCTTGAAGGTGAACAGAAAGTAAGCATTGCTTTCTTAGTACTTGATATCTATCACAAAGTACTGGACACCGCTGAATAATTTTAAGCAAATCAAGTCTCTGGTCCTAACATACTGTGAGTCTGTCTTTACACATAGACAAAATGGCATTGTGTTTATACAGACAATCTGTTAAGTTCTCTTCATTCCAGTGAAATTCCATAGCCTTCAGTGACATACACTAACGTAATTGTGGGAAATCTTGCTCAATGAACATGTGTTTAATTACAATGGCAGGTCTACACTAGACCTGAAAGTCAATCTTAGAAACAAAATTCCAGCTATGAGATGATCTAAGATCAATTTATTAGGCTGCTTATATGTTGCTTGGGGCTGTGAAAAATACAGATCCCTGAGTAACACTGTTCTACTCATACAACACCCAGTATTTAAGGAGAGGACAAGAAGCAATGGGTTTATAATGAACCAGGGAGGGTTATGTTGGACATTAGTTAAAAATAATCCTCTCAGCGTGGTTAAGCACTATAATAATAAACTGTCTTGGGATGTTGTGGAATCAACTTTATTGGGGATTTTAAAGAGCAGTTAAACTCCTCAAAATAATTGTTCAGATAATACTTAGACCTACCATGAATACAGGGGACTGAACTAGATGACCTGTCTAAGTTCCTTCTAGTCCTCTGATTCTATGATTAGCTACGCTGTTAGAAAAAAAAAATCCTGTTGTTGTAATAGCATCTTCACTAACGCACTTCAGCAGCACAGCTATAGCACCTATGTGAGGACAATTCACAAGAAACAAGCATCCCAAAATAAAGGAAACATGTTCCTGAGATTTAGTTTTTCAGGACAAGTGCTGATGAGACTTTTTGAAAGTCCTATCAGGCCAACAAGGATATTTTGGTATTTTCATTAATCCATCCTTGAAGTATTTCTATCTTTCTGGAACCCTTCTTTCTTGTCTGCTAGATATTCTTCTATCTGTGATCTTAGTCTCTCCATTAGTATCATCAGCAGAACACTGCCTAGATGACTCATTAGGGCAATCATTCTGTAGTTCTTGCACTCCAACATTTGGGTAGTAAGGGAACTTCAAATTACATGGCTTCCTAGCACTTCAAAGTAAATGTGAAGAATGTTTCCCATAGAACATCATATCTATATGTATGTATGTATGCATGTATGTATGTATTATATAGCAAAGCAAAGTCCAAAATTCAAGAAATATGCTAATCACAAGGAGCATGAATATAATTGCAGATAGGAGTAACCACATAAAATCAACAGTAATTGTAAACTTACAAGATGCGTAAGATAGTCAATGAATATTCTGTGTTTAACAGAATCAGATGTAGTTGGTAGCTCCTCTGGAGCAATCTGCCATGAATATTTTGCACACACACATGTTATCAAAAGTCCTGTTTGGAGTCTGTGTTATAGTCAAAATGTATCGGACTAAAATATTTCCAGAATTTGACTTTGAGAAAAGGAAATCAACAGCACCATCACTTTCTCTCTCTTAGAGATATTGGCTGGACTATAGTTAGCAGTATCTCCTACATTTATACCATGTTTAGTAAATGCAAGGAGGCACTCTTTCATACTGCTGCTGCAATATGGTTTGGAATAGATATTTCAGCAGTCTTCTTCATTCAACAAATGAAGCTAATTTAAATAGCACATCAAAGAGCAGAGGAAAAAGTCCACTCTAGTAGTCCATGAAAAGAAGTGTTGATGTCCAGATTTGATATTAGAGTGGCAGATACAACTAAATATGCAATATTAAATCAGCCTCACTGCAGTGAATGGAGATGTGACTGCAATGGACCTACACACTAGCTTATCATATTACACAAGGAAGAGGGAATTGTTATGACAGGAGTACCACAATTTGCAGAAGGGAGGTCAGATTCTCTCTTCATCTATAAACCACTGATTATCTGCATAGAGCAGATGTGGAGAACTGTTTTTGGGTGGCTTGTGCAGCCACTCAGGAGAGATTCAAATGCCATCCAGTTAATTAGCAAAGCACCCACTATTAGGTTTTTGTTTCTATTGGTGGTGCACATTTGTACATGCCTTGCTGCCCATAAAATTATTCAGCAGATGAATGGAAAAAAATGTGTGCATAGATGGAAAACATTAGAGGAACATTGACTGAGGGCCACTGACACAGGAAAATCAGTCAGGGTAAGGGGCACATACAAGTAAGATGTAAAAACTTAAAACAACAATGATGACAACAACAACAAACAATCCTCTCTGACTTGGCCCTAAGTAAAAGGAGAACAATAAAAACCCTCACAAATGTGTCCTCCAGTTGAGAAGCAGGAAAAGCAAGACACCTCACTCCCCTCAAGCGATAGCCTCAGGGGGAGGGAACAAACACCAAACGCTGGAAGAATCTGGATCAGTGTGAATAGGGAAAGACAATATTATTTACAGAGAAGGAGAGTCCACAATCCCAAGGGGAAGAAAGCCAAACAGGTGGGGGGGGGCTTCAGAAGCTGAAGCACCCTTCTCGAATGTGCTCTGGGAGCAACCATCTGACTGTGTCATGTCAACAGGGACCTCAGTGTTCCCCCAGTGAAAGAACACCTTCCACAAGGTAGGGAACCTTCAATTCCACATCTTTACGATAACAGTAGATTAAAACCAGATCACCTCCAGAAAGGTAGGGGGAGAATCATGTCAACAGGTACCTTAGTTTTCCCCTGGTAAAAAGGCAGCAAACAGGCAACTGCTGAGACTGTGGCTCCCCTAAGCCACACATTTTAGGAAGGAAAGGTACTGAAGTGGTGTGCCTAGGTGGGCAGGCCAGCCCCAAAAATAGGTGCATCCTGGGATTGGTCTCCCAACAAAATTCGGCTGGCAGGGGCCAGCTGAGACTCCTGTTGACATGATGCAGGCATCTGGTTTCTCATTAGACATCCTTCCATAACACATGTTGCCTCACAGGGCCCAGGCAGCCCCCAAAAATCTTTGCTGTGGGGGAAACCATTCCCCCGGCACAAGCCCCCCAAAATATTTCCCAACAGGGGAGCCATCTCTCTGGTGTGTGTTGCCTCATGGGGGCCAGCCAGTCCCAGAAAATCTTTGCTGTGGGTAGATCCATCGCCTCGGTGCCCGGTGAACCCCTAGAATACATGAAGCACAGAAACCTTTGCCGCATGCAGGCCAGGACATGCTGCTATGTGGAAGCATGGTCTGCACTGCGCAGCTGGCATGTGGTGTGGTAGGAGCTGGCCACATGATGCGGTGGGGTGAGGGCTAGCCCACTAGCCACAGGGGCTACGTCTACACGTGCACCCAACTTCGAAATAGCTTATTTCGATGTTGCGACATCGAAATAGGCTATTTCGATGAATAACGTCTACACGTCCTCCAGGGCTGGCAACGTCGATGTTCAACTTCGACGTTGCTCAGCCCAACATCGAAATAGGCACAGCGAGGGAACGTCTACACGCCAAAGTAGCACACATCGAAATAAGGGAGCCAGGCACAGCTGCAGACAGGGTCACGGGGCGGACTCAACAGCAAGTCGGTCCCTTAAAGGGCCCCTCCCAGACACACTTTCATTAAACAGTGCAAGATACACAGAGCCAACAACTAGTTGCAGACCCTGTATATGCAGCACGGACCCCCAGCTGCAGCAGCAGCAGCCAGAAGCCCTGGGCTAAGGGCTGCTGCCCACGGTGACCACAGAGCCCCGCAAGGGCTGGAGAGAGAGTATCTCTCAACCTCCCAGCTGATGGCCGCCATGGAGGACCCCGCTATTTCGATGTTGCGGGACGCGGATCGTCTACACGTCCCTACTTCGATGTTGAACGTCGAAGTAGGGCGCTATTCCCATCCGCTCATAGGGTTAGCGACTTCGACGTCTCGCCGCCTAACGTCGATTTCAACTTCGAAATAGCGCCCAACACGTGTAGACGTGACGGGCGCTATTTCGAAGTTACTGCCGCTACTTCGAAGTAGCGTGCACGTGTAGACGCAGCCATGGTGACTGTGTGGGAGCAGGGCTACCCTATACAAATGTGAAGCTCAGAAAATAAGTGTTTTGGCCTCTCCCACTAAAACCTATGCAGGGAGGAAGCCTTCACTCCATGCAGGGCAGGACATACCACTGTCTGCAAGCATGACCCCCATAGTCCTGCCACCACATGGTGTGGTGTGATGGGGTGAGGGCTGGCACACCAGCAGCATGATGCCTTTGAGGGCAGATAGCCATGTGGTGAGGTGGGGGCTAGACCCCCAACTGCATGGCTCCTGGAGAAGGTGCCCCACACAAAAGTGAAGCACAGAAAAGAAGGAGAAGGAGAAGCCTTTGCCCCACACAAGGCAGGACATGCCACCCCACAGTCTGATTTGCCTCTGTCTGGTCCCAACAGCCAAGCTGCCATGTGATGTGATGATGTGGGGGCTTGCCTGCAAGCTGAACTGAGACCCTGGCTCTACTGATGGCTCTATGCTGGGCTCTCTTTCATGGCTATATGCAATCGCCACACCGTTCATAAAGAAATGAATTCAAAATGCTGGGCTTCCTGTTTCCTACTTCCTACACATGTGGAGAACAGGGTGGTGAAAGCAGATATAACATACGCATTATGGGTATTGTGGTATACCTCTGAAGTCAATAATACCAATACAGAGAAATGCTGTTTCCACATTAGCATTAATCTGATCTTTTAAATTTGAACTTGGCATTATGCTGCATCAGATGGTTAACACAAGAATGTTGACCTTCGTTCTCCTTAAATTTGATCTAATGGCATTTGCAATGAAAACGGTCACATTGTAAAATCGAGCTAAGGGTCTTCAAAGCAACTTTCTGCTCTAGTGTATACATAACTTGTGTCTCTTGCATGAAAGAAGGTGAGAAAGAACTGGAGAATTTGTAAAAACAGATATTTTGGCCCCATACCAACACATCCCTGTTCACCCTTCCTTGACCCTATACAATGACATACAATGAGGTGCCACCCAACTATTTCTTGAGCTGCACAAAGATTGTAACTACCTTCTTGTAAAAAGCTTATTGTTGCCACTGCTAGGAAAGACTCTGAGTGTGGAAGAGAGGCAGTAGAGTAAGATTTGCACTTAAGTGTTGAAAGACAAAATACAGGACTAAGAAACTAAAAATAAATAGGGTACAACAGGAAACTGAACAGAAGAACGAATTCTCGTACCATCAATTTGACCTCGGGGGGGTAGAAAAATCATCATTCTACAACAGTGAGCTAAAAAGGTACTAACAATGCCTCTTGAAGCTGTAAGATTGAACATACTTTGAATTATGCAGAAAAGAAAAGCTAGTCTTTCTTTACTCTGTAACTATTAGGATAGTAATTAGCTCTTAAGTCTACCAACAATTTCCGAGGGTGTCATAAGCAAATATTAAACTGATTGATGTGTACAATTCACTGTCTCTCTCCACCAACTTTCCAGTCATTGATATTTTAACTTACATTATTCTCAGCTGTATTGTGTATCAAGGACAATAATAATCTACAAGTGGAGTAAAGCAATTTTACCAAACATACATTGGAAAGGAGACATTACATAATACTATAATATCATTAAATGCAGCAAAACATAATTATCAGTCATAGAATGAAATTTTTAATGAAGTCCCACTAGATACAATAATTAAGTGATCAGAAAAAAAGAAGGTGCAAAGCAAGTGCCTAGCAAGTCCAAAGAAATATGTGGATGAAAAATGTGGCTTTTGATATGAAGAACATTCTTATGCCTAACAAGTGAGAAACAATTTCTAAAAGCATGCAGACATCACAGGCAACATACACAAAAGACAGAGGCAAGTTCTTAGAATGGTTCAAACAAGCTGAGAAACCTTCAAACACAGATGTACTGCAGGTATTTTGCTACCTGCTGTTAATAGGTCATTATGTGATTTTCTTTTCTTTGGTGCTTGAAATAAACAGGATATTAAAAAACAAAAAACGTATGAAAGACCTCAGGCACAGTAACATAAAAGTGTGCTATAGCAAGAAAGAAAAAAAGTACATGAATACTTTTATGTACAGCTACCAACCTAATTAAATGCCCTTTAAACCATTATCCTAAAGCCATTGAAAGCCACAGGCAAATGAATATGTCAAATTCATAGCGTACTTTCTAGCTATATTACTATTCATTTCAAAGTACTGATTATTTCTGTAGGGTAAAAATTTCTGAAACAGTCTGTGGTATTCTGCGAAGAACTATTATAAATCTTATGTCTGGAGCAGGCCTACAAACACATGGGTCAGAAGAACAGTTAGCATGAGTGGAAAGTTACCCCGCTTGGCCCACCCCCCTCTATCTCAACCACTAGACCTGAGGAAGGTCATGCTAACTCAGACAGGCCTTAGAGTTTGGGAAAAGAGTTGCTCCAGCAACCACATTCCAAGAAGAGGCCCTGCTTGTGAGAACCAGGATATAGCACCATCCCATTTGTTGTCTCAGGGTGATGCAAAGAACAAATGTGCAAGTGTTAGGTACTTTTACTGCCCTCTGCTTTAATCTTCTAGATAAGGCAACAATGGATCCTTATACCAATAGATACATCATTGCTTTAGCACAGATTCCAACTGATGTCTGCTTTGTTTAAGTAACCTGTTTAAGGAACCACATGTACTAGAGTTAAGGCTTTCTGTAAGCTATGGGCTTATGAGACACTATGTAACCTTTTTATATTGTAGGCTTATTGTGCTCATTTTATCTTGCTGCTAGCACCTAATCAGGGGGCTCAGGACCCCCATGTCACTTCCCTCTACCCATCAGCATCCTATATAATCAGTTGTAAGGCTGCCAGTGTTCACTGAGCCTAACAAGCAAAGTGACACTCCACCATCAGTGTGCGTAATAAACCCTCCGACTTGCTTCACACATGGTGTCCAGACTTTAGTCCAACAATTTCTATTGCAGCAATGTCTAGGGACCCTTATCCTGAACCAGAATGTCTTTGCACTAAGTACTGTAAAAACCACCAAAGAATCCCTATTCAGCGACTTTACATTATACATATAAGACAAGACACAACAGATTTATACAAAATACAAGGTAAGCAGAAAACAATAAAATAAAATACATATCACACCTTTCATCTCAAGAACCCATAACAGTTCAAAGGTGGGCATGATTATCCTCACTTGCAGATGAAGATGACTAGTGAATAGAGAATTTGCATGACATGACCATGGTCAATGGCACGTCCAAGAGTTTCAAAAAAGCATGACAAGGAGCTCTCTGGACCTGTAGCCAGACAAAGGTCTCCCCCTTACAAGCTAGCTTGCTGCCCCTCCTGAGGTGCCTCACAAGCACACAGGGCACAGAACAGCTGCTGACAGCACAGTCTTTGATGTCTCCCATAGAGGCCCAGATGTGCTAGCTCATTGTGACCCTGAGAAACAGAAAGTACAGATAAAAGGCTAACAGGCCAACTGTCAATACGGGGGCCTCAGGAAATTACCCCAGCTGGCACTGATGGATTTGATGTGCCCACACAGCCATCCCAGAACAGGAATCTCCATCCTTGTAAAAGAATGTCCTGTACTCCCAAAATTGCTTATCTCCTGTCTTACAAGTGCAAATTAAGTAAGAATTGCCCTTGTAAAACTGGTGTCATAAAAGACAGACCAGTACGATCTGGCACCACAGATAAGAAAGAGGATACGTGACCCGGGGGCATAAAGATGGGTCCAGCAGCACTCTGACTCTGAGTGCATTCCCACCAACTACCTGCTGGCTGGGTCAGGTGATTGCCTCCCGAGGTCCGCAACTGGGGACTCCCAACCTCGTATTCGTCTTTCCGCGGAATTGAGTGGCCGATCCTGGCTTGGTTACACTGGTATCGAGAGACGCAAGAAGGGTAAGATATACCCATATTAAGGAGGGTAAGATGTACCCATATTAAGGTCTCTTTTTGGTGCGCACAGTTAAAGAATTAGAGCTCTATAGATAGATGCTGTTGCATTAAGACGTCGTGGTATTGAATTGTAATGTAACCTGTTAACACCTGTACTCTGCTAGCATAAAGAAGTAGACAATAGCCTTTTGTAGCCACACACTTATAACTACAGCTTAATAAACTTGTAACTAGTTAAGATCTAAGCCTGACTTCTGTTACTCTCTGTCACTGCAACACAGCCAGCACAATAAAAAGAACTTTAACCTTTTGGTTACCACAGCCTGACCGTAGGTGAGAGTGCTAAGAGCCTAGCATAGAGTCGTGCCGCCTCCACGGGGCAGACTCCTGGGGCCCCCGTCAGCCAATCCTGGTTGCCCGCTGCGATGGGACAGTGTGTCCTAGCAGTTGAAGTCTTGGGTGTGGAAAGACTCTTAGTACTACCATTGGGGCACCCGTCAGTCAATCTTGGCTGCCTGCTGCGACGGAGCTCCCTGCTGTAGCAGTAAAAGACTCGGGTGTTTAGGACCCTGGGGCATCCGTCAATCTGGCCCAGGCTGCCCGCTGTGAAGGAGCCCTGTGCTGTAGCAGTTAAAGACTCGGATGGTAACAAGGGCATAGTTGGTACCTCACCGCACATTACCTGGCCACTGGCTAACGGACCTTTAACAATCAGTAAGTTTTGGCACACTGGTGCAATGATAAAAGACATGGAGAAAGATAATGTGACAATATTATTTTGAGGGTAAGCAGCATAATCCAGGTAATTATGAAACTGTCAGTCTGATATTGATCCCAGGTAAAATAATGTAGCAGATAATACAGTACACCTTAAAGAACTAAGAGACAGTAGTAGTTTTAATAGCAAGCTAAACAGATTGATGAAAAACAGATCCTGTCAAGCTAACCATATTATCAATGAGATTACAAGTTTGGTTAACAAAAGTAATAGTGTTAATGTGATACAATTAGGCTTCTGAAAGGCTTTGAATTGGTACTACAAAAGACTTGGATTAAGAAACTAGAATGACAGAAAATTAACATGACACTAAATGGATTAAAAATTGGCTAATTGATGTATTCAAACTATAATCTCACACAGGGAATTTATCATCACATTGGTAAGGTTTTAGGGAGGTCCCTCAGGGATTGGTAGTTAGGTCAAGGCTAACATTTTTATCAAGATCCTGGAAAAAATAGAATGATAAATGACAAGGTTTCCACGTGACACAAGAATGAGGGAATGGTAAATAATGAGGAAAATTGTTCTGTATCAGTGACCAATCTGAATTGCTCGATAAACTCGTCACAAGATGACAATATCCAATTCAGTGCTGTCGACACATATCCAGGAACAAAGAATTCAGGTCATACTTAAATGATAGGGTACTATTTTGAGAAGCACTGACTCTGTTAATTGTATATAATCATTTTAAAGTGAACATGATCCAAGATGACATGGTCAAAGTGTCTAATGTGATACCTGTATGTGTAAATAGGGGAGATAAAGTATTGAGTAGAAACATTATATTATCTCTATTTGGCACTGGTGTGAGAGATACTAGAATGTTTTGTTCAGGATTGGTATCCATAATTTAATAAATATGTTAATAAATTGGATACTGTTCTGGGAATAGATACAAGAATGATTAAAAGATTGGAAAACCATGGCCTAAACTGAAAGACTGAAGCAACTTAATTTAAACATACAGTGAAAATCATGATTGGATCATAACGTTTAAGTAACTACTGAGGAATGTATATTTGATAATAGACCAGGCCAACTGACATGGGGAAGGGACAAAGCAGGTGTTTGTTCCAGAGCCTGGTGATTCAAAAGGGCTGGGGCTCCTGGTTGATGCCCTTGCTACTGTGGCAGTAGTGGCGGCTGTAGCCCCAGACACTTTCAATTTCAGCTGGAGTTCCATGTTGGGCACTCTGCACTGCTCTGAGAATGGGGAGGGGCATACCCCACTCTGGCTGGTGTTGATAGTTGGCTGCCCTGGCTTGTCTCTTCTGCAGCCCCCCCCCCCCCCCCCCCCACACACACACACTTTGACTTGAACTTGCAAGATCTGTCAGCACCCACTGTAATAGATAATCAGCTGGAAAAAGGTTTTAACAAAATCCAATTGTTAGAAGTTGAAGATAGAGAAATGAAACATGGAAAAAAATTACTATTTGTTGTAACAGTGAGAGCAGTTAACCATTATACCAATTTAACATGGGTTTTGCTAGATTTTCCTTCACTGGGAATTTCCAAATCAAAACCAGCTTTTCTTTCTAAAAGCCATGCTTTAGGAATTGCTTTAGAGAAGTTCTATGGCCTGTGTTATATGGAGGTTGTATTATATGATCACGGTGGCTCCTTCTGTCCTTATAATCTATGAAAATCTGATTAGGGTTTAGCTGGAGATACTGTAATGATGCCAAATGCATGTTGCCTTTGTCTCCACTTGAGCCAAGTGATATTCTTCACTCTTTCAGCTGTACCAATGGCTGAAACTAGTTGTCAGCAGTGGGCAGCCGGGGTTTTAATTCTGTTTTCTGAGGCCAGGCCTACACTAGGAGATAAAGTCAATTTTAGATATGCAAATCCAGCTGCAAGAATTGCATAGCTAGGGTCAATATATCTAACATTGATTTTTGCCACCATCTTCACATCAAGAAGTCGATGGGAAAAACTGTCCCATCAAATTCCCTTAGTCCTTGTGACTGCCAAGAGTACCAGACAGCACCATGGTTATAGTCAGGGTCAATGGTAGCTCCATGACAGTTTGGTTTAGTACAAGTCCACTAGGCACAATAGATTGAACCCCCATTTTAGTGGGAGCCTGAAGTATCCGAAGATTGAAAATACTGCCATCTGTACATAACTGAACAGGTTTGCCTAATCTGCGGTCCTTAAAAGCAACTAAGAGCATCATTGAAAAGCAGATGTTGAACAGGAGAAGAGCAAGGACACATCCTTGCTTTGTACCATTTAATATTTCAAAAATGATGATGTCTTTTCATTGTTAAGGATATGACCAAGCATGCTACCATGAAAAGACCAAACAATGTTGATAAATTTTTCCGAACAGCCAATTCACCCAAGTATTTTCTAGAACCCATTTCTTTTGATCTCATCAATCACCTTGGTCAAGTCAATTAAAATCACAGAGATCCTGATGCTGCTCTCTACATTTCTCCTAAATCTGTCTGGCTGTAAATATCATAAGGGCAGTGCTTTGACTAACATGAAATCCACACTGGATTTCAGGCACTATGCCATTTTTGTACACATGGGCTATGTATACACTAGCCTAAAACTTCAACATGGCCATGCAAATGGCCATTTTGAAGTTTAGTAATGAAGTGCTGAAATACATATTCAACGCCTCATTAGAATGCCAGCAGCCACAGCACTTCAAAATTGACACGGCTCGCTGCTGCACGGCTCGCTGCTGCACAGCTCGTCCAGATGGGGGTCCTTTTCGAAAGGACCCCAGCAACTTCAAAATTCCTTTATTCCTAGCAGCAGATAGGAATAAGAGGATTTCAAAGTTTCCAGGGTCCTTTCGAAAAGGAGCCCCGTCTGGATGAGCTGCGAGGTGGTGAGCCGCAGCAACTTCGAAGTGTCGCAGCTGCCGGCATTCTAATGAGGCGCTGAATATGTATTTCAGTGCTTCATTAGTAAACTTCGAAATGGCCATTTGCATGGTCATTTCAAAGTTTTGGGCTAGTGTAGACACAGCCATGTAGTGAAAGCCGGTTGTAAAGGATGCACGCCAGGACCTTACCAGCTATAGAGAGCAGAGAGATGCCCTCATGGTCATCATAACATGCACAGTCACATTTTCTGTTGCATATGAGTACATTCAGGGAATCTTTAAAGTCCTGATGGACTAGATCCTTTCTCCAAAATGGCACTAACTAAATGGGTGAGACAATACATCAGCTGGCCACCAGCAGCTTTATAAATTTCTGATGGAAGTGAATCACTGCCAGGTGCCTTTCCAGACTTCATCTGTTTATCAGCCTTTTGTACCCTCAACAAGAGTTAGTGGTTTGACCAGCTGAAAACTGTTAGCTCACTGAGTAATCTCAAGAATGTTGCTGTGAAAAGTTTAGGCCTGGTTCAACACTTAGTGACAATGTCCAGCCCAGCAATCAAGGATTTTAGCACTATCTGTGATCAAAGTGAGGCCATCAGCAGAGCACACTGGTGTACAGCCAGCAATGCACGGCCTATAGACTGTTTTCAGCCCATCATAGAATGCTTTAAAAGCATGTCCATATGCCACACCTTAGAGCGTAACTGCTTGATATTTCTACCAGTCCTTTGCATTTGCCATAATTTGACTTGTGCCTCCTGCTTAGCTCAAATATATGCTGATTTCCTGGAGACATTCCCTTTATCGTTGATCCAAGCCAGGTGTGTCACTTGTCTTATCAAGAAGAGCTTGGACATCCATCAGGCCTCGCTTTATGACCACAAAGCTTAGACAGAGGCAGGGACAATGCACGTTGACTGCCACAGATAACGAAAATGCTATCCTTATTGTCAAACCAGTCCTTGTGCCTGCTTTTTTGGAAACCAAGGATCTCAACAGCAGTTCTGTAGGTTGTTTCTTTAATGTTAATGCAATCATCCTTAATAGTGGGTGATCAGTCTGGACCTTCATTGCTGATGACTAAGGAAGTGTCAAGACCGCATTGAGACAACATGTGTGTCTTGTGTATATCAAGTTTACCTACAACCGGATTTTTTGGTATATAGCAGAATGATGGCATTTTGGTGGACAAAGGTTCTGGGGGACAACACTGTGTATCATGTAGTGATCAGACCAGGATCCAGTGCTACTCATTGCATGAATCAACTGGACATCAGAAAGATCTCTTTGTTTTGTAATGAAGTAGTCAGTCCTATGCCAATGCTTAGGCTGAGGGTGCATCCAAGTTGCATTGTATTTGTTTGCCTGATGAAAGAATGTGCTTGCAATAACAAGCTCATGCTGCACACAAGTTTGAAGAAAAAGAGTATTGTTTAAGTTCTCACTTCCAATACCATGATGCCCAGCACCTTTGGCCATATGATGTAGTCCTAACTAACTCTAGCATTAAAATTGACAGGTATAGATAGCTTGGATTTAAAAGGTATTGAAGAGATCACTGAATTCAGGCTAGCATAGAAAGCTTCCTTTTCATTACCTGTGGCAGTCAACATGCATTGTCCCTGCCTCAGTCTAAGCTTTGTGGTCATAAAGTGAGGCCTGATGGCATGTCACTTGGATTCAAGCCGGGAGACTAGTGATGTCCTAATGGTGAAACCAGCTCCTGCTTGCCTTGGATAACCCTCAGGGTAGTCCACACAGTAACATGAATGGCATGTTTCAACCTCTGTGAAAGGGCTAGTACCAGAAATGCATGTTGCACTTAAAGCTGAAACATCAATTTTATAATGTGGAAGTTCTCTACAATGATTGCTGTCCTGCTGCCTCGCATGAAGCCTCCTGACCACAATTAAGGCCTATTCTATGAATTGCTCAAGAGGGGCTAAATATGTAGTTAAGTAATGCATTGTATCCATGATTGCCTATAGGCAGTAAACTCTACTTCAGGAACTCTGAAAGACATACAGTCTCTTGTATAGATCATACATCCCCTTGGAAATAATAATTAGCATTTCTTCTGTGAAGTTCAGCTCAAAGTAATCCCAGAAGCTTTTTAGTCCATCATCTGTGTCTACCGATGAGACACTCATTAACCAGCATGAGTTATTATAATAGATACACTAACAAGAAAAAAAGTAAACTACTTCAGTCACTGAACCAGAGCATGTTGCTTAAGAGCTAAATTTGAGCTAATAAAAAGCTTGCAAGCTATTAACTGAAGCAGCATGTGTCAACAGTACAGAACTCTCCTTTTTAATGCTTTAAAAGCATATTCTAAAACCTTAATACTTGCATCAAGATGTTAACGAACAGCTAGATTATTAACACAAAAGAACTACAAATGATATATTTTAATTGATTTAAAATTATAGCAACACAAGCTAGGTAGCAAATAAACAAAATACAAACTAAGCCTAAGATACTAGAAAGATGGGATATGAATTAACAAATCCTCACTCTAGCTGATGATACAAGCAGGCTCAGATTTTTAAGACTCAAGCTACACTTGCTTTGTAGCTTGGAATCCCTAGATTTCCATAAACTGTCTAGAAATCTCTTAACCATGCCCAACATTTCCCCATTTCTCAAGTGTTTTCAAGAGTTTTCTTGTGTGGGGAGTGAAGGAGGAACAAATGATGTCACTGCCTGTCTTAGGTAGCTTTAGCTTATGGTGGAAACCCTTTTTCTCAGTTAGTGGAAAAACACTGATATTCCAAGATGGAGTGTAGAATCCTGTTTTCTGGCCACAGGCCTTGACATATGATGCTGAGTTATAGCAGCCATTGCTTACAGGCTGTCTTCATGGTTCTCAGGAAGGTCAAGTTCTTCCAGGGCCCATTATCTTTGCTGAGGGGTGATTGGCATTTTCTAACTTCTTCATTGTTGTATCTTAAGGATGCCTGTGGATGTTTTCCAATGTAATTCCATTCAAAATACGGATCCCTTGTCGATATTAAAAACTTTGTTTACAAAAATGCACGCTAATTGGATTATAATATTGAGCAAACATAATTTACAATTATCTGACTTGTACAAAATGCATCATAAATATGCCATAAAGATATAATTAAAATATTGCTATGATGAATATAGTGTACAGTATCACATTCACTATTAAGCTAATGAACTAGTACTAAAAAATGTCCCTGTATAGTGATAATAGGTCAGTGAAGAGACAGTGATTCCTTACAAAGTGTGAATGGGATACTCAGTTTGGGATAAAAAAAAACCAGTATGGACCCTGCCTTAAGGAGCTTATTTGACATTGCAGATTATCATATTTGAAAATGGCTAAGTTTTCCATTTCCAACCAACTCAAGCAAAGAGGGTCCTCTGTTGATAAAGCTGCTGCCTACTGATAGGGAACTTTTACATTCAAGTCCCTTAGCTTAATGCTTCACATCCAGATTACGCAAATGGCCAAATTAGTGTCCTCATAGCCATGTTCACACAGTCAACATGTGTGGATGTGCTCCACAAACATTGTTCCAGGACCCTGTCATTTTGATCTACAAACTGTTCATCTCTCTACAGTATGACTTCACACACACCGTATGTGCAACGCTAGGCTCTGCAGAGGCTGCTATTTTATGGATCAAAACATAGTTTCCTGGTGCAACTTTGGGGAGCAGGTCTGGATGCATTTGGGGCAGACAGCACAGTCTCAAAGACCTCATGAGACCGATTGAACCTGTGACCCCAACAGTTGATGGTACAACTCCACTTAGGGTCAAAATCTATAGTTTTGGAGCTCCTGAATTAGACATCTCTCTGCCTTTGTGCCGTGGAGACTTCAGACTCTACGTGTGTAGTTACATGCTCCTACTAGTTGGGCATGCAATGTTAGTGCTCTACATTTCAAGAAAAGTGTAAACATATCCTATGAGAGGAGACTGAATGTATGGTTTTATAAACCTCAGAATATCAGTAGATTTACTTTTATTTCTCATATCAACTGAAAATGGAAAACTCATTTTACTTATTTTTATTCCAGTTGTTTAGTTAGAAAGACTATTCAAATGCTTAGCATATTCACCACATATTTTTTCATCAATTTTCCTGCTATTTATTGCATTCAAATAGGTATAGACCAGGTTGAATGTTGCCCAAATATACATCAAATAAAACACTTTATTTCAAATATTTCCTTAAGTATCAATAGGGTCAACAGCTACTACATTGCACATTCAACTGAAAATATTTGACCGAGTCCATTTGTCCATAACAATTTCTTCTTCTCCTAGAATGTCATACTAAAGAAAACTATTTTTCTGAGTGTTTGCCTCATTGTTTTCATTCAATTTGACTCAAATAGTTGGAAGCTACTTTTAAATCTGCAATACAAAAATGGGTTACGGTGCTTTTTTAGAACTCTGTGGATGTAGATTTAGAATCTCTTCTTAACTATTCAAAACAAATTTGTAAAATTAATTTTACTCAGTGCAAAACATGAAATATAATTAGATGGTTGAGAAACGATAGACATTCAGAGCGGTAAACGGTGCATATTGTGCTCATAATTATCTTTTTATTCATTTTCTAACTTACACCCTGGGGAATCATGTGATTACACTCCTACTGAGTTTTTTTATTTACGTAATGAAGTACACAACCTATAATTTGTCAAGTGCCACTTTATAATATATAAGGCCCCTATCAACATTTTTTTCCTTTCCATGGATACAGCTATTACCTTCAGTCCCTTAGGTACAATCACATTTGCTCTGATCCTACTGACAGAGACCAACAACTACAAGATCTTTACCATATATTCATCATGTGCCAACAATGCCCAGATGCTTTGTATATTGGATAGACTTCAAACTCTCTTAGACAAAGAGTTAATGGGCACAAAGCAGACATAAAAACACTCCTGATCCACAAACCGGTCAGCCTACATTTTAATGGAGTGGATCATTCTGTTAATGACTTAAAAGTCTGCGTCTTACTGAAGAGGAATATTCACAACAGTCTTGAAAGAGAGGCTGCTGAACTCTCTTTTATATTCAAATTCAACACATTAACTTGTGGTTTGAACTGGGATGCGGATTTTATGGGCTTTAGGGGCTCTTTTGCTTATTTGGCTTAATCTACTTCTTGACTCCCCCCCCCCCACCCCTCTACTCTCTGATTTGCTCACCTTGATACTTTTTTTTTCTGATTTGTCAACCTCAATTACCATTTTTGGTTCTCTGTGCCTTAAATATGGAGTCTGTTCTGGTATAGCTATGATCTGAAGAAGTGGGTCTGTCCCACAAAAGCTCACCTAATAAATTATTTTGTTAGTCTTTAAAGTGTTACTTTACTGGTTTTTTGTTTTGATAGTATACAGACTAGCACAGCTTTATCTCTGTTACTATTACCTTCAGTTTGCCCTGATACAATATTCTCCATGTATGGCATAACTCACAGCTTCTAATTATATGCACCATCATTTCAGTGGTAGTTTTCCTTTGTAAAGCTGTAGGATAGAGCCTTTAAGAGGTTAATCTATAAAAGCTTGCTGAACAGATCTAAATTAAATTGACCTAAACTACATTTCTCCTCAGATATAATATAACTTATGTTGTCATCATTTACCTGTTTTCACTGAATGTCATGGCTGAGTTAAGACCAGTGCTTTATTAACATTCTTGTTAAGCAGACAGGCTTTTCGTACAATTCAGGCATACTATAAGGCATTTATATGCCATCCTACTCCCCCACCCACTTCACACACACACACACACACACACACACATTACTTTAGTATATGAATACCTCATAATCTATTTTATTTATTGTATTTATTGTAAAAATCCCCCCATGAAGTAGGGAATGCTATTATATGCAGGAACTGTAGCATAAAGAGACAAAGGGACTTGACCAAGGTCACATGAGAAATCTGTGATAGAGCAGGGGATTGGTCACACAGGAAGATTGTGGAAAAGCAGGGGATTGAAAACTGATCTCCTAGGTCCCCAACGAGCATTAATCACTGCACCATCCTTCCTCTCTAGGAAAAATCACTGAAATGTGCCTACCAACTATGCTGCATCCTTATCTCCCACCTCCAAGTCTTCCTCTGTGAAGGTTCTTATTCACTGAAGCAAATAAGTCAATACCACACTTAATAGGCATCTGTCAACAAAACTTCTGCCAGCAGATTTCTTCTCTCTTCTGGCAACAGATTGGAAGTGATCTGCTGGTTGAGAGCATTCTGTTGACATCCCTGTACACTTCATTCCACATGGACAAAGGGATATCTCAACAGAGTGTTTTTTTTCCAACATTTGGCCCTGTGTGAATGGGAAACATCTGGAAAAGCCTCTCCCAACAGAACTGCCAACAGTACTCAGCAATCTAGACATAGTCTTAGAAATAGCAAAGGAGAAGAGCCTTTTCAGACAGAGAGCTTAGACTGTGAACTGAGTAGTCCTAGAAACAGCTGATCCTAGGGAAATGTACAGCTGATTTTGTTTTGTTTTATTTTGTTTTTTGTTCTGTTTTGTTTTGTAAGTTCCTTTTTGTTACAGATATCCTAAAGGGAATGAATTTGGACTTCCCACATTTTGGAGAGTGCTTGTACATCAGGCTAGGAGATATGCCTGCTCCTAATTATGTTGGCCATCAGACAGCATGTAACAGGTTTCCCCAGCATGTTTGAGTATGGAGCATAGACAGACTCTAGCTATCTCTAAATTTTTGTGCAGGTATCTGGAACTGGCTTTTCAATTTCATGTGAAATTTTTCCCACAAATAATTCAAAAAATTTCCCTGAAATAAAACCCTGAAAAAAATATATCATTTAGCAGTTGAATGATTTTGTTCTAATAATGATGTCTTAGTTTTAATTTTCAATACTATAAAATTTTTAAAAAGTTTTTAAAAAGGCATTTCAAAACAAATCCACACTGAAAATGTTGAAATGGAAGGTTCTGAGAGTACCAAAATGCTTTGCCAGGCATTAACAAAATGAGGCTGCATCAAAATTGAAACATTTCGAGAAAATATTTTACTTTCAGAACAACTCTAGCAAAATCTCCTCATTCTAAGTCACATTATCCCCATCATATAACCTTTCATTTTAATTTCTTAGAAAGGAAACGAACGCTGCCCTGGAGAGAAATAAACAATGTTTGGACCAGCCAGAGAGAAGATAGATATACACTCAATAAGTACACAGCATGAAAATACTAGAAAGCTCCTTAAAAGAGAAACAAGAGAAGAGAGAAAAAAGCATTAATCTAAGGATTCTGATTGCACTGCAGGAAGAGAAAGAAGTGACCTCCTCTCCTTTATGGTTAATTTAATTCCAAAATAATTAAATCTCATACTTGAAAGGCTCTCTGAACTTTAAAGAACCAACAGGATATTCTTCAAGCTACACATTTAAAAGAAACCCCACAAACTTTTATCATTAATGTGCTCAGATTCCCTCATGTAGTACAAATAAGGGAAACTGTTAGATTACAACCACCACCACCACAACAGTGTTGAACAAAACTGACATTTGCCTCCAAACAGACTTAGGAAGTGCCATTTGAAAGTAAGTTATTTCTTGAAATAAAACATGCACTTAAAAGTGTCTGTGTAAAATATTGGGCAATTAAAACAGCAAAGTTAAACTTGCACTTAAAAGTGAAACCAAGTCCTTTCCAAGCTAAGTGAAAGAGACAAATTTATTAATTAAAATAACCCCATTGAATATATGCAATAATTACTTGTTTTAGACACAAATGGGCATCCATAATTCATTTTTGCTTGTGTGAACTTTGCTCCATCATCGTTTCTAGCAAATGTACTCTGGATTGGTTTATAATAAACACTGAAAGGATGTTCCATGATATTTTTTTCATGTGAATGAAGTAAATCCATACAATATATTTCATATGATGTGAACCAAAACATTTCCATTCTTGAAGAGAGAGACTTGGTTGTGTCAAAGGAAGTAGCGTACAAAGTACTGACAAACACAAGCCACAGTATTTCAGCTCATATTTTGCATTTAAAACACTGTAATTTTAAACTGCTTTTTTTTCAAAAGTTTGAAGAAGAGCCAGGCTAGTTTTCAGCTGTGCAATCACTTACTTGAATATTATTGTATCAGGCCCTGCATGTTTGGTCCAATTAAGCGCTGCATCAGGCAAGAGAGAGAAGTCCTAAGTATCCTGGGCAAAAGAAGATAAACACCCAGCCATTCACTCAACAAGGGCAGTTGCCACTACAGAAATTCTGACCTTTGAGCCAACACAGTTAATACCAAATCCTGCAGGTCACAGTATAAACCTTTATCATGGTTAAAATAAGCAGTTTTAAAGTGGATGAACCATGGCGGTCATCAGAAGAGAGATAAAGTGTGGCCAAACTATATATGTTAAAATCCAATCCTGTGACACCAAATGAGCATATATTGTTACTTTGCAAGTTGGAACAGAGGCACTCGAGTCCTGGATTGCCTTTGCTCCTAAACTGATTACTGCTTTAGACACTTCAAATGGGTAAGCAGTCCAATCCTCCTAACCCTTGGAAGGGAACACGATACAGTCCTTCACTCAATGAAGTGACAAACACGCAATTATTCTTCAAAATCTGAACCTTGTTTATTGAAATGGAATATGTAAATACATACACATAAAGCAGAAAAGAAAACATAAATGCATATAATAAGCAGTAAGGTCCAACAACATTGCATTTAGAAATTATACATTTAGGAAGCAAAGTTGAATACATGTCAGTCATATAATTGCTACAAAGTTGCAGTGTTGGTACAATATTGTTATGCACAAAGGCCTCAACAATATAAGTTTAAGCTCGCTATACTGTAACAAATTATATATGCATAAGTGCAAAACAGTATTACAGTGGAACAAAAACATAAGCAGCATAGCATAATGGAACAAATAGGAGATACAGATCATATGTGGTTGACATAAGCTACTTAAAATGCAATGAGTAGTCTTGTGGCATCTCAGAAGCTAACAGATTTATTTGGGCATGAGCTTTCATGGGTAAAACCCCCTTCATTGGATGCATTGGAGAGGAAATGCAGAGGCAGGGAGATTATCTGTCTATCTCAATTGTCCTACACCTGGTAAGTAACTCCCTTATTTTGATATACTTATCAGATGTAGGGCCAGTGTTAAAGATACTAATTCAGTCAGGCTGGTTGTGGCTTACTACCAGCAGCTGATGGGAGGTGTGAAGATCAAGGGGAGGGAAATTGACTTTGCTCTGAGATAACCATTCTAAATCCTTATTCAGTCCTAATTTGATTTAGTTAAATTTGCAATAAGTTGCTGCTCTGCTAGAAGGAAGGGCTACTTTTAAATCCATTACTGAGTGTCCAGAGAGATCACAGCGTTCTTCCACTGGTATATACATGTTACCTTTCTTGATGTTTGTTTTGTGTCCATTTATTCTTTGGAGCAGAGACTGTCTGGTTTGGCCAATATATATGGCACAGGGACATTGCTGGCATTTGATGACATACATTATGTGCAGGTTTGAGCCCCAATGGTGTGGCTGATGTGGTTAGGTCTTGTGATGTTGTCACTGTTATAGATATGTGGGCGGACTTGGCAATGGAGTTTATTGCAGTGAAAAGATCCGGGGTTAGAGTTTCTGTGGTGTGGCATGCGGCTGCAGGCTGAGAATTTACTTCAGACTCGGGTGGGGGCTGTCTGTAGGTGAGGACTGAAAATTGAGATCTATACACAAAAAATTTCAAACCCAGTTTGGAGAAGTTCACACAAGATCAGCCCAGAAAGATACAGTAAAGGTGCAGACAGAGGTTGGGGTCAGAGGACAATGCTCTGCTAGTGCTGTGTGACAACCAAAATTCCCATTTTATGGAAACTGGTGCAATTTCAAAATTTAATTTATTTCCAAACAAGAATGAAAAAACTAACAAAAAATAGTTGAAAATTTGCCAAAAAATGTCTTTTTTTAAAAAAATTGGTTCAATAAAAATATTTCTTTTCAAATTCATTATCTTTTCATATCTTTAAGAATATAAAATGACTTATTTCAAAAGTTATCTCACATGGAGAAATTAGAACTTTATATTCTAAAATATCAAAACTGAATATTTGTACTTTACCGATATGCTGTTCCTTTGACATTTTTTTCTCTAAATGAAATTTCATCTAAACATACTTGTGCTGCCAAATGTTTTGGTTTTGGCAAAATAGCATTTTTCACAGCAGAAACAATCCACTGGAAAAATGTTGACTACCCCTATGTTGCACATATGCCACGGATCCAATATATGTGCTCTAGTTTACATTATGCTGAATTTGGCTTATGTTGTATAAAATTAAGTTACTGTACATAAATGGTATTGAGCACTTTTTATTGATTTCTTTCTCAACATCTGTGCAAACATCAATTCCAGAAAGATAGTGATTACCAGATTTCAGTGAAGATAAAAAAGTAAGAATTAAGAATTATTTGAAAAAGTAAACCTTGGGTTTTATTAAAAGTTTCAAATGTCTTAGTTTATCTGTTGAAATCAAAGTACTTCTCAGGAGGTGTGTTATATATTGTTTCTCCAATTTACAGTTAAACATAAAGGTCTATATAGTTTCATCCCCAATCCAACCCCTTTAAAAGATTTTAAAGCTTGTAAAATATCTGATGTATATATTCCTTTGAAAGAATTATATGGTGCTATATATTGTGGACTTAGTAGCTAACTGTCTGTTCAAATTGTTAACTTTTTATGCCAAAATGTTATTTTCTGTGATTGTTAAGATTGCAACATGCTGAAATCTCTCATCAAATTCATGCAGCGTGAAGAATAGATGCACACGCATGCACATAAAAGTTGTAAATAACCGGAATTCTCTTGTTGCCTGCTTTCTATAGGATTGTATTGCACCACGTCAATCTTCTCTTAGCTGTTTTACACAATAGAATGGACACTTTCAAATTATTTCAGCTGATATGTTCACAGATATTAAGTAAGAAAATGATTTTTGTTCCTTTAAATTTGAGAATAATTAATTAAAATAATTTAATTTTGTCTTCAAATTTATTTAGCTTACAAATGTACTACTCCTATCATGCACATGTTTATCAATAAGTAAATCCTCCATTCAGTTTTGCGTAAAAAAAGTGGCGCTACAGGATTTTAAAATAATAGGATATGTTAAATGCTTACAAAGAAGGTAGAGGGCATAACCCATGGGATGCAAAGACAAAGATACCTTTGACTTTATTTTGGTCTGATGTGAGACCTGACAGGGCCTCTAGAATAAAACAGGCCTTCAATGCCCGCTGAGGAAGGATTCAGTGTCATGTATTATGTAGCTGATAAAACATGTGAAGTCAAAATTAGGCTTTGGTCTAAAGTTAACCTAAGCGTAAAGAAGTACGGGATCTGAAAATGCGTTTTCACCACAGCAAAGATGGGCCCTGCCACAGCTGATCTTCTGGAATTCCATTTAGTGCTCCTGGTGGAGACATGCTACATCAGACTTATGGGGTGCCCCATCTGCACCAGTTATCCTGCCCCTTGTTAGGAGTAACATAAGTCAACAGGAGCATTTGCTCCCATTCACCTCCCTTAGTGGAGATGGCATGGAAGCCTGCATAGGTACAGCCGGATTTGTGTGCTTTAATTCAAACTTCCACTGTACTGTAGACCCTCCCTGAATTTGTTGGTTTGAGTAGGATCACAGAACTGGGATGAACCTTCACAGGTGATCAAATCCAGGCCCCTGAACTCATGCCAGGTCCAAGTTGGAGATAGAAAGGCAGGGAAATGAAAAAAAGCAAGGACATGACCCAGGGTTATGTTACAGCTATGTTTTGATTCTAACTGTTTTAAGCAAAGTTTTTAGGGGATAGTTTGAAAGACTGTAAATGTGTTATTAAAATGCTGTCTATAAGGTCAGTATGGGGAAATATTGGTGCAGACTTTAATTTAAATAATGTGTAAAGTAAAGAACCAGTAAGCAGGTGTCAGAAATAAAATTGTAAGGTGAAGTTCAATGTTAATTATAATGGATTATAAAATGAATAGTCTTGGTAAACTGCAGGGCAGCTTCTACACATGGCATTTTTTCCAGAAGAAGATCTTCTTCCAGAAGAGTGCATCTACACATCGAACAGGACCTCGAAAGAGCCATCCCTTCTTCCGGAAGAGTGCATCTACACATGCAATGGCAATCTTCCGGAAGAACAAGGCAGGAAACAGCACGGATGGCGTCTCACAGCCAGGGAGCCTTTCTGGGGCTGCCAGCCACATGGCCCCTTAAAAGGCCCCACCCAAACAGCCCCTTCCTGCAAACACTGCCGAGGCCAGCCAACTCTGTGACCAGCAAGCCAGACCCAGGTCCCTGTCCAGAGTCCACAGGCCAGCAGGCATGGACTCCCAGCAGCTGCAGGACAGCAGGCTTGCCCTCATCCGTATGCTAGCCATCCTCTTGGCCACCCTTCTCAGACTCCTGTGGAGGCAGAGGCCCAGGCCTGTGGGTCCTGCACCCCCACTACCCCTGCTGGACCCCCTCCAACTGGTCTAGTCCATCTGAACCATTGCCACCAGCATGGACTGGTGGGACAGGGTCATCATAGGGGAGTGGGACAACAACCGCTGGCTGCAGAACCTGTGGATGAAGAAAGAGACTTTCCTCTAGACCTGCAGCTGGCTTGCCCCCATGCCATGACGCCAGGATACCTGTATGAAGACAGCCCTCTCCCCTGAGAAGTTCATGTCCATCACCATCTGGAAGTTGGCTAGCCGGGCAGCTACCAATCCATCGGGCAGCAGTTCAGGGTGGGCATATCCACCTTTGGGGCCGTTGTCCTCCAGGTAAGCCCTGCCCCAGACCCTGCCCAACCGACGAGAGGGAGGTTGGGGGCTGGCAGAGTCAGGGGACCCCAGGTGCTGATTAGGAGGGAGCAGGGCCTGAAGGGTTGGTCAGGCCTAGCCCAGAAGGCATACCACATGGCCGCTGACGGAGGGGTACCTCAGCGGGGAGGGCCCAGTAAGGAGGGAGCGGGTGGAAGGGGAGGGGGGCAGGGACCTCTATGTGTATGCCCACAAGCGTGCCCATTCCCCTGCAGGCCGTGAGGGCCATGAGCTATGTGCTGGTGTGGTGGCTGGTGAGCATCGGTGACCTGGACACAGTTGCTGAGGGCTTTGCTGCACTCAGGTTCCCCAGTGCTTTGGGACAATGGACTATACACATATCTCCATCAGGGCCCCGGACCACAGTGGCGGCTGATACGTCAACCGCAAGGGGTACCACTCGATTGTGCTCCAGGTAGCGGTGGACATCCATGGGAAGTTCACGGACATTTATGTTGGCTGGCTGGGCAGGGCATATGATGCACGGATCTTGCAGAGTCCACCCTGTTCCGCAGGATGTAGGCTGGGACATTTGTGACCTGGTGGAAGCATGCCATCGGGGATGTCATGATGCCTCTTTACCTCGTGGACAACCCATCCCACCCATTCCAGCCCTGGTTGATGAGCCTGTATATGGACCACCCCATACCCTCCCAGGAGCTCTTTAATGCCCAGCTCACACAGACCAGGTATCCCGTCAAGTGCGCTTTTGGCCGTCTGAAGGCGTGGTTCAGGTGTTTCCTCATGCGCCTTGACGTGGGGGTGAGGAACATCCCGTAGGTCATGGCCACCAGCTGCACGATCCACAGGCTCATTGAGGCACGTGAGGGGACCCTGCCCCAGGGCTGGATGGCGGAGCTGGTCCCCTGTTTCCAGCAGCCCACTGTAGTCCCCAATGAGCGGCTCATCCGTGACGGACTCCAGATCCGGGAGGCACTCTGGGAATCATTCAGCTGAGGGGACTACTAACCCCCACACCCCGTTCCATAGGCACCCCTACGCACACCCCATGCGCATATCCCACACATCCTAATCCCCCACCCTCACCCACAGTAATCAGGGACACAAGGGGTACGTCTACACGTGAAGCCTACATCGAAATAGCTTATTTCGATGTAGTGACATCGAAATAGGCTATTTCAATGAATAACGTCTACACGTCCTCCAGGGCCGGCAACGTCGATGTTCAACTTCGACGTTGCGCAGCACCACATCGAAATAGGCACTGTGAGGGAACGTCTACACGCCAAAGTAGCAGACATCGAAATAGGGATGCCAGGCGCAGCTGCAGCCAGGGTCACAGGGTGGACTAGCGCTTCCGGGGCAACAGCTAGCCGCTCCCTTAAAGGGCCCCTCCCAGACACACACAGCCTGCACAGCACGCGGTCTGAGAAGCCATAGGCACACAGACCCCGGGCGACGCAGTCATGGACCCCCAGCAGCAGCAGCAGCAGCAGCAGCCAGAGGTCCACCCAGCCCTCCCTGCAGGAGCAGGGCTTGCCCTGCTCCATGCCATGCGGGAGGCAGCTGAGCACCTCCTTGCTACCCCAGAGGAGGAGCTGCCCCCAGGGCAGCAGGGCTCAACCACCAACCCTGCAGCACCCCGCAGCCCCCCGCCTCACACGCCGGCAGCTGTGGAGCTACCCCACCAGCACTGACTGGTGGGAGCGACTGGTGCTTGGGGAGTGGGACGATGACCGCTGGCTCAGGAACTTCAGGATGAGCCGGCAGACATTTATGGAGCTGTGCCAGTGGCTCACCCCCACACTCAGGCACCAGGACACCGCCATGTGGCATGCCCTCACAGTGCAGAAATGGGTCGGCATCACTGTCTGGAAGCTGGCCACTCCCGACAGCTACCGATCCGTGGGACAGCAGTTTGGTGTTGGCAAGGCCAAAGTCGGGGCTGTCCTCATGGAGGTAAGAGAACCCACGGGGGGAGGGCAGGGCAGGGGAGGGAGGCCCGGGCAGAGGAGGGCCGGGCAGGGGAGGGGGGCCCGGGCAGAGGAGGGCAGGGCAGGGCAGGGCCACGCACACCCTGCTCACCCCTCATTGGTGCTGTCCCATGTGCTTTCTCTGCAGGTTGTACGTGCCATCAACACCATGCTCCTGCACAGGCTCGTGAGGCTGGGGGACCCAGATGCCACCATCGCGGCCTTTGCCACCCTGGGCTTCCCCAACTGCTTCGGGGCTCTGGATGGGACTCACATCCCCATCCGCGCCCCGCATCACAGTGGAGGACGATACCTGAATCGCAAGGGCTACCATTCTGTGGTCCTCCAGGCCTTGGTGGACAGCCGGGGCCATTTCCAGGACATTTATGTGGGCTGGCCTGGCAGCACCCACGACGCCCGGGTTTTCCGGAACTCGGGCCTGTGCCGCCGGCTGGAGGCGGGGACCTACATCCCCCAGCGGGAGATCCCTCTGGGGGACACCACCATGTCCTTCTGCGTCATCGCAGATGCGGCATACCCCCTCCGGCCGTGGCTCATGCACCCCTACACGGGCCATCTCTCCGCTAGCCAGGAGCGCTTCAATGAGCACCTGAACCACGCACGCCAGGTGGTGGAGCGTTCGTTTGGCCGCCTGAAGGGACGCTGGAGATCTCTCCTGACCCGCCTGGATGCGGGCCCCAACAACATCCCCCTCATTGTGGGTGCCTGCTGCGCCCTGCACAATTTGGTGGAGAGCAAGGGGGAGACCTTTTTCCAGGGCTGGGCTGTGGAGGCCGGCAGGGCCGACGTCCAGCCACCTGCTGCCCCCAGTCGGCAGGTGGACCCTGAAGGGACCCGGGTCCTGGAGGCCCTGCGGGCCCACTTCGATGAAGAGGCCGCCGGGTGAACTCTTCCCAGGCCCCCCACTGCCCGCCCCTTCCTCCACCACACTCCTGCCCCAATGCCCACACCATGGAGCACCCAACCGCCCCCACCTCCCACTTTTCCTGGGCAAATGACAGCACGCACTTGTGGCTGAACTTAAACTTCTTTTTCTTTGAGAACTTTTTTTTTTAACTATAAATATATAAAACAAGAACAAACTATAGACAACATGTGGAAACAAAGTAATATGTACAAATAAAACAATAGTAAGAAAAAAGTGTCCTCATTAATAAAAAGAAAACCAGGGAGGATAAAGGGGAGAACTATTTACATGGGGGGGACGGGGCAAACGGGGGCCACAGACAAATAAGTTAAAACTATATACAACGGGGGGGCCACGTCCCGGGCCCCTCGCCCCTACAGTCCGGCACTGGGCGTGGGCGGCCGGGAGCCCCGCCGTGGCCGCAGCCCTGTCCTGGGCTGGCTGGGGGTGGGCCGGACCGGAAGATATGCCCGGCGAGTCTCAGCTGGCTCCAGGGGTCCCTCGGCGCTCTGGCCCACGGCGGTGGGTGGCGGGGCGACGGCGGATGGGACGGCGACAGGCAGAGCAGCTGGTGGTGCGGCTGGTGGAGCAGGCACGGCGGGCGCTGCGGCGGCCGGCGCACCATGGGGGGCCAGGTAGTCCACCAGGCGGTTGAAAGTCTCCATGTAGGCACCCCATTCCTCTTGGCGCCAGGCCAGCGCCTGCTCCTGCAGCTGCAGGTGCTGCTCCGTGACCTCCAGCTGCCGACGGTGGATGGCCAGCAGCTGGGGGTCCATCGCCGTCGGCTGTTGGTGGCACGGGGTCCGCTGTCTAGCCCGCCGTGGGGCCGGTCGGTCCTCGGCCGAGGGGCTGGCCTGGAGCGATGGTCCTGGAGGGCTGTCCGGGACCACTGATGCCTCGCCGGCGCTCTCTTCCGGTCCTTCTGATGGTGCAGGTGCGGGACACAGGAGAGGATGGGGGGAAGAAGAATGGAGACAGGCGTTAGTGTAGGCCCCAAGCCATGGCCTTTGTCCCCCCAGCCCTGTGCTGCAGGTTCCCCATCCCCGTCCCCGGGAGATGCTGCTGTGATGGATGGGGTTCAGGGGTCCCCCTGCCCTGCACCCCATCCCCTGGTGGGAGCGACTCTCACTTCACCCCACAGGGTCTGACAGCAGGAGAGGTTTCTTAGACCACAGATGCCCAGTTTCTCCTAGGAGTGACAGCACCAGCTGTTGGAAGACACAGTCCTTCCAACCCGTCGTGGGGAGAAGACCCCAAGGGGGGCCCCTCTGGGATGCAGCTTTCCCCCTCCTCAGGCTGGCTGCCTACCAGCTCTCCCTTCCCCTAACCTCTACCTGTGGCCCCAACCCTCCCCCCCCAATTCCAAGCCAGCTCGGCTCCTCCCTCCTGTTTGTTCAGAGCAGAGGTGTCACCTGCCAGCTGTAGCCCCAGGATCCTCCTTTGCCCCTGGGAGCTATTCGGCTCTTGGTGCTCATATGTAGCCTGAGTCTCCCTTTTGCACTCCCCCGACTCCATCACATGCTGCTGCTGCTGCTGTTGCTGCTGCTGCTGCTGAGGGGTGTCCCACCCCCTCCTCTCAGGGGCCCCTCGAGGTTCCGCTCCCCCCTGCCCCGGGGATGGGGCATGGCACTGTCGTGCGGGGTGCAGGGGGGCAGGGGCTGATGCACTGCTGTGAGGGCCATGGCCCTGCTGTCCTTGGGGCCATGGCCATGTGAGCATGTGGGGGGCCCTGGACACATATCTATTATCCCCCGCCCCTCAAGCCCAGGGGTGTACACCAGAGGGGGGTACCTACCTGTCGGTCCACTCCCACGGTCTGGAGATCCCCGGGGGGCGGAGGCCCGGCTGCTGCTCCGGGATGGCAGGAGGAGGATCTGCAGCCCGGATTCTGCAGAGGAGGAGCCCCCCTCCTCCTCCTACCGCGATGTCCCGGGGGTGGGCTCCGGGGGGGGGCCCCGGGGTACGGTGCTTACCTCCGGGGCAGACTCTGGCTGCAGGGCCTGCTGGGGCTCCTCGGCCGAGGTATCAAGGGTGGCCGGAGGGGAGGAGGTGTGCCGGGGGCCCAGGATGTCCCTGAGCTTCCTGTAAAAGGGGCAAGTGACGGGGGCGGCCCCAGATCGGCTGGCCGCATCCCGGGCCCAGGAGTAACCCTGCCGCAGCTCCTTCACCTTACTCCTGACGTGATCAGGAGTGCGGGCAGGGTGACCCCGGGCAGCCAGGCCGTCGGCCAGCCGAGCGAACGCATCCGCATTCCGCCTCTTGCTCCCCATTACCTGGAGCACCTCCTCCTCGCTCCAGAGCCCCAGCAGGTCCCACAGCTCGGCCTCCGTCCAGGAGGGGCCCCGCTGCTGCTTGCCAGCCTGGCTGCCCTTCTGGCTGGGCTGGCTGCCCTGGCTCCCCTTGGGGGGGGTCCCCTGTGGGCGCTGGGGGGGCTGCCGGGCAGCCATCGCAGCTGGGTGGGTGGCTGAGGGACGTGCAGCCTGGCAGCATGTCTGGGCTGCTGCCTGCACGTTCCCTCAGCTTCCTGCACAGGAAGGGAGGGGGAAGGGACCTTTAAGGGGCCGCTCCATGCAGCCACCATTGAGCTGAGGGGCTGGAGAGAGCGTCTCTCAACCCCTCAGCTGATGGCCGCCATGCAGGACCTGGCAATTTCGACATTGCGGGATGCGCAACGACTACACGGTCTCTAGTTTGACGTTGAACGTCGAAGTAGGGCGCTATTCCTTTCCCCTCATGGGGTTAGCAACTTCGAAGTCTCGCTGCCTAACGTCGAAGTTAACTTCAAAATAGCGCCCGACGCGTGTAGCCGCGACGGGCGCTATTTCGAAGTTTGTGCCTCTACTTCGAAGTAGCGTGCACGTGTAGACACGGCTAAGGAGTGCTAAATGCTACCATATATTTGACCCTGAACCATTACCAATGTGAGAAATGTAAATAGTAAATACTGAATAACAAAAGTAACAAGCAAAACCTGATAGGGAGTGAACTATATACATGGGGTTAAGGGGGCAGGAATGTTGCGGGGCACTAATCAAGAGACAGGGTGGAAGGCCATGAGTCCCAGCACCTGAGGGTGCCTGTCTCACCCCAGGTGCATGGTCCCCTGTGGGGCGCTGATGGGGCAGGAAGCACTGGCAGGTAGGGCCAGTCAGCTTCTGTCCCAGCCTCAGCAGAGGGGCTGGAGGGGGGTGGATTGTGGCTCGAGCAACACTCCACGGAGCCCACCGTGGCCACAAGCCATGCTGCGAGACCCCTCAGTGCAGCATCGGGCAGGCCAGTGGACAATAGGGCAGCCAGGGCCTTAGGGTCATGGGATGGGGGCATGGGAGCAGCTGAGGGGCCAGCAGGGGGGATGCAGGGGGGCAGCTGGGGAGACAAAAGCAGGGGCCTCAGGAGGTACTATTGGGGGGGCAATAGCGGGGGCTTCAGGGGGCACTATGGGGGGACAACAGGGGGGACCTCTGGGGGGACTGTGGGGGGTCTTGGGAAGGACCTTTGGGGGGACTGTGGGGGGTCAACTGGGAGGCCTGGGGGGCTGGCCTGCTAGGGCCCCGCACACAGTGCAGAGCATCCCCACCACCTCCCCCCCATGTGTCCCGCCTCCACTGGAGCTCAGCCTCATCGAGGTCCAGCCGTCTTTTGGCGAGGGCATTCTGCTGGTGGAGGGCCACTGTGTGGGCTGTGACCTCTTCTTCATGGTGGCTGTGTCAGGTCCAGTGCACCAGTGGCCACTGTACAGTGGGGGCTGATGTTGGCCCAGCTGGTGGTTCTCCTGGTTCCTCCAGCCTGGATGAGGCTGGAGGGCCCTGAACTCCTTGTTCGGCTGCCCTGGCCCTCGGATGGTACTGCTGTTAAGAGAGAGAGAGTGGGGGTAGAGGGGGAAGTCAGTATCACATCTGGGACCTGGGTGGCATGGCCCTAGTCTCCCCAGCTGCTTACCCCCTCCACGGACCCATGGGATGGGCATGTGCCAGGGGAAGCCGCTGTGCAGGCTTGGGTGCACTCACCATGGTGGCCACTGGGGTGTCAGAGCTGGAGCATTATCCTTAGCAATGGGCTTGTGGGCTGGTGGGGGCTCAGCCATGGGGTGTTCCAGATGCAGCTCTGCTGCTCGGAGGGGGCCTCAACATGCTCGGGAGGTACTCTATGGGAGAGGGAGACCGGTGCTACTTGCAGGCATGAATGTGCCCTGGGCCCTGACCAGGGATGGGGTTTTGGGTTTCAGGGCCCATGGCTGCGGCCCAGGTGTCCCTCTTCCCACACTGTACTTTTCTACTGTGTGCACTTACCTGAAGTGGTTTTGTATATGTCAGGTGATGCCCAACTGGAGAAGACCTCGCAGCTGGTGGTGGAAGGCACTGTGATGACAAGGGACCTGTCTGCTGACTCCCCATCAGATGGGAGTCCACAGTAGTGGGTCCCTTGTCCCCCTCCTCCGGTGTGGCAGGGGGCTCAGTTTCAGCTGTCTCCATGGTGACTCAGGGTGGAGAGGCGTCATCTGCAGCCAGGAGGTCCAACAGCTCCCAGTAGAAGGTGCAGCTGGCAGGAGCATGGCCGGATCTGTGGGCGCTATCCCGGTCCCACATGTACCCCGCTGCAGCTCCTTCACTTTGCACCTCACTTATTTTGGTGTCCAGGAGGGGTGGCCATGGGCAGCCAGGCCCTGGGCGAGGTGGACAAAGGCTGGGGCATTCCTCCGGTGCCTGCTGGTGTCCCGGAGGACATCTTCATCATGCAAGAGCCCCAGGAGGTCTTGGAGCTCTGGCTCAGTCCAGGAGGGGGGCCTTCATTTTGGAGTCCGGTTGGGGTCCTGGCTTCCCTCATCTGGGTTCCTGGGGCTTCCCTGGATGATGCGGGGTGCTGGGCAGCTAGCCACCCCTGCAGGTCGGTACTCACTGGGTGCTGTGGGGACTTGGGGGAGTGTGGCAGGCAGATCTGCACATCCTGCCTGTCTCACACTCTCAGCTTCCTGCCACGGGGTCTCTGGGTCCTTGCAGCTTTAAAGACTTCAAGGACCTGGGGACCATAGAGGCTCGCCCGGGGTGTATAGAGCAGCTCTGCTCTCCAGCAGGCTGTTGCCATGGAGGACTGCTTCTTTTGGAAGAAGCAGTCTGGGAACATCTCCACATGCCTTCTTCCAGAAGATTCTTCTGGAAGAAGGTCCTCTTCCTGATTCTGAAACGGAACACAGAATCTGGAAGAGGGGACACCTTCTTCCGGAAGAAATCTGAAAGAGCGTCTTACATGTGTAGAAGCTCTGCTGATCTTCTGGAAGAAAGCACCGTTCTTCCGGAAGATCTTGCCTGTGTAGAAATGGACCAGGAGAGGTCTGACTAATATCAAACGTGTGCTCTTAAGTAGGGTACAGAATTATCATACTGTAGTACAGTGTGTCATCAGAGGACTTGTCACAAATTGCTACATCTTTCCATCTCTGAATCTAAATATAACCGTAGTGATTCACACTAGAATTTTGAAACACATTAAACACACATTTTTTCTCCTCTGCACAAAAATACTGACTCGAGAAGGGCTATCAGCAACAGATTCTACTGATCTACTTTTCAAATGAATTTTAAAATATTTCATTTCATCTTTTGTATCAGTTACACTGTTTTCAACTACAGTTCAGGGTGAGACAATAATGAAAACCATTTCTAGCAACATGTTGCTTTCCTGTTATACAGAATCTTAGGACTATGTCTACCTGGTGGGAGCTATTGTGGGATACAACAGTATCCTGAAATAGCTGCCCATGTCTAAGAAACATACTTGTTGTCTTGAAACAGTTTTCAAGATAATTGGTGGACTATTCTGGCATCCCTGTGCATCTGATTGCAAGAGGAGTACAGGGATGCCTAGAAATGATGCTTTATTTTGGCATGTGGTGCCATTTAGACAGTGCCACATGCCAAAATAGCCTTTTGAAATTGACTCAAAATCAACTACGCAATTAGTGTAGCATAAGTTGTGTTGATTATTTTGAGCTCACAGTGCCATGCAGATATATAGTTGAAGAGACCTCAGGAGGACTACAGATAATTTCAACTTGCTAATTCTTTTTGAGTATAGTCATTCTCACCTTTCTCTTGGGTGGTTGTAAACTGCTCCTTAAAGGGACCTGTAGACATGTCTACATTTCCTCACAGTTTGGACTATGACGGGATGGGTGTGATCTCCCCTGTGTAGGTGTTGTGGGTATGAACTTCAAGGTCCCTAGTTTGCTCTAGTGCTGTTTTTTTAAACACTGTCCATGCAAAAGAGAGAGCACAGCACTTTGGTGCTCACTGCTAGTCACTTGCCCCTTAGTTCAAACTATGTGGCCGCATAGATGTGTTCTGTGCCCACTTATGCAGGGCAGGTTAGCACCTATTCTTTATTCAGAATGGAAATATTAGACTTACATCCCTCAATTGGGCTGTCTCCCACCCTGAAACACAGTGATACCAGAATGAGACGTGCTTTGACAGTTGAGAAGCGTGTGGCAATTGCTCTGTGGAAGTTTGCAATTACAGAAAGTGGGAAATCAATTTGGAGTGGGCAAATATACACTAGCATTTGATGTTTCCCAGGTAGCCAAGGCAATCACTAAGCTTCTCCTGCAACAGACAGTGGGTTGAGGGACATTTGTATGACCTTTCACTGCAAATGCTTGAAATAAAAAAAAAAATGAATTCAGAAATGAATTCAAATTCAGAGAAAGTTGTGATGCCCTTGAAACCCATTAATATGTTCCAAATAGGTTTGTTCTCAACCCCTGCCACTTCTGGTAGACATTGAAAACTTGTTTTTCTTGGACTCTGAGGCTAGAACAAGAAGCGATGGGCTTAAGCTACAGCAAGGGAGGTTTAGGTTGGTGTAGCCAACCAGGCTCGGGTTCCCCAGAAACGAGGCTGCACCCAGAAGGCGAGTGTTATATTTGGTTTATTGAAAGCGTGTGACACCTGTGACGGGAGCCCCAGAGATGCCCCAGTCATCAGTGGGGGAAAACCCGACGTGTCGGAGCTTCGCTCAGGGAGAAGCTGTGTAACAGGCCTCCTAACACTAGCTGATAAAGCTCAACTCATTAACATAAGATTGCCTAAAATTGCCTATGCATTCCTTATCACTATCTCTTGTGGCCTACTGCCAGCGTAGCCTTGAAGTCTTGGCAAGAGCGCCTTGTTCTGCAGTAGTTTCCACGGCAGGGTTAGTTATTTTGCAGCTTTTCACCTTGCACAGACTGGTTTGTTTAGATTCTCCGGAGGATTCACAGAGGGGTCGGACTGCACTCTTGACCATCACAATGTCTTCTCGCACCCTACAGTTGGACATTTGGAAAATGTTCCTAACTGTCAGGGTGGTCAAACACTGGAATAAGTTGCCTAGGGAGGTTGTGGAATCTCCATCTCTGTAGATATTTAAGAACTGGTTAGATAAATGTCTATCAGGGATGGCTTAGACATTATTTGGTCCTGCCATTGGGGCAGGGGGCTGGACACGATGACCTCTCAAGGTCCCTTGCAGTCCTAGCGTTCTATGATTCTATGATCCCGCCCCTTCTCCCTACTTTTGTCTAGTTTTTAGATGTCTAACTACTACTGAGGTTATTTCCCTGATCTCCCCACGCACATTTATTATTCTCTCTCATGCTTGCTGTTTGATGTTTCCTGTATTTAGAACCTCATCACTCTCATGTAATGGATACTTACCATGCTGCCATAGATTTTGGTTTAAGACTCCAAAGACCCAATACGTGAGAGAAAGAGATATATTCACACATTGTTATATCATCACTCTGTTCCTTAGGCTTTGTCCCTTCTGATTGTGTGACTTTGCCAACATAGATTGTAAGGGCCAGCTCAGTTTGCTTTACTTCTAGATCTAGGTTTCCCATCACTTTTCTTCCCTCAGCCCTCAGTTAACCTCTACATTCCAGGAGTTCTAGCTGCTCATGTCATTGAGTAGTCCACCTGTATTCTTTTCTTTCTAACTTAAAAGTATGCACTGTAGCTGTCATGACGTGATACACACTTTCTTCTTTCCATAGTTACAACAGTCAGGAGAAACTCAGGCTCCAACTCCAGCTTTATGAACAGTTGAGAAAAAATTAAATTAAATGTAAGGTCAAATTGTGTGTCAAAGTAGAATTTCAGATTTAGAATAACTGAAAACATATATTAAAAACCCACCTATATGATGGGTCAGTCAAACTAGTTCTTTCTAATCAATGATCTTTTTTTGAAGTTTGCTTAACAAATTTAATTAAATTATTTATGTTCTTTACCATGAGAAATTCTGAAGGATGATAAAAACTGGAACCCAGCTCCAGGTCACTTAACTGTTCTTCTCAGTTATGATTTGTGGTTATGATTGGGGTGATTTGGAGACCATCTCCATTTTATCTTACCATCAAAGTTCAAAGGGGAGGGTTGTCTGTTCAGAAGACAGGAAATTTAAAAAAAAACACCAAAAGGACTTTTCATACTTCAACCACTTTCTTGCTGAAAATCCTGGGGTTACTGTACACAATGGAGCGTAGGTTTTGGTCCCATGAAACCAGCTTAGATGGTGGGACTGCATTGTTCTGCAGTTGTGGGATGGTCAGCAGTGGCTGCAAAATTTCCGCATGCATAAGCCCACTTCCATGGAACTTTGTGAAATGCTATCTCCCACCCTGAAACACAGTGATACCAGAATAAGATGTGCTTTGACAGTTGAGAAGTGTGTGGCAATTGCTCTGTGGAAGTTTGCAATTACAGACAGTGGGAAATCAATTTGGAGTGGGAAAAAATATACACTAGCATTTGTTGTTTTCCAGGTAGCCAAGGCAATCACTAAGCTTCTCCTGCAAAAGACAGTGACTCTGGGGAATGTGCCAGACATAGTGGATGGACTTGCTGCCATGAGGCTCCGTAACTGTAGTGGAGCGTAGGCAGAACACACATCCCCATATTGGCACTGGACCAGCAGGTATCAGAGTACATTAACCACAAGGACTACTTCTCTATAGTGTTGCAGGTGCTGGTGGATCACAAAGGTTGTTTCATTGACATCAGTGGTGGAGTGGTTTGGAAAGGTGCATGGCACATGAATCTTTAGGAATTCTGGTCTGTTTAGAAGGCTCCAGAGTGCTACTTTCTTCCCAGACAAGAAAATCAACACTGGGAATGCAAAAATGCCCATAACGATTCTTGGTGGTCCTCCTTTCTGCTTGTTCTCTTGGCTCATGAAGCCATTCACATGCACCTTGGACCCCAGTAAGGAGATCCTCAACTACCGGCTGAGCAGGTAAAGAATAGAGGTAGAATGTGCCTTTGGCCATTTAAAAGCAGGTTAACAGGCAGAATGATTCAAGCTATTCAGAAGCTGTCATTTATCTTGAACACAATGGTAAGCTACCTTTAGTTCACAGGAAAAATTAATGTGGAAGAGCTCCTTCCACCATCTGGATGGGGCATGCCACTCAGTAGTGAGGGATTTAAAACAGGGGCTATGTCTATACTAGCCCCATTAGGGCAGCCGCAACACTTCGAAATTGACACAGCTCACCGCCGCGTGGCTCATCCCGATGGGGCTCCTTTTCGAATGACCCCCCCTACTTTGAAGTCCCCTTATTCCTATGAGCAGATGGGAATAAAGGGACTTTGAAGTAGGGGGGGTCCTTTCGAAAAGGAGCCCCGTCGGGACGAGCCGCGTCAATTTCAAAGTGCCGTGGCCACCTGCATGCTAATGAGGCGCTGAATATGTATTTCAGCGCTTCATTAGTAAACTTCAAAATGGCCGTGTACATGGCCATTTCGAAGTTTGGGGCTAGTGTAGACACAGCCAGGCTGTGCCAGAATTTTAATGATATTTTTTTTTAAAGTCACTGGAGGCACATACATAAATCAGGTCCAGAGATTAGGTGGAGGGCTACCCCATGAGCTTCCTAAAGAAGTACCTGTATTTTAAATCAGACTGAGCCACAATTTTAAAAAACACACACTAACAGTCACTGCAGCTGACTGAGTGAGTAGCATATAGCCCAGAGAAAGAGTACAACTCAACTCTGACTTTTTTTTAACAAGATGGGCAAGGAGTAAGGAATCGGACATAGCTAGATCCATGTCATGAAGTAAATAGTCAGCTGGCTTCCTCTGGGCTATTGTGAGGATGAAGAGACTTAAACTAACTAGAAGATCGGAGGTAGTGTGACAAACTTCATCTTAATCCTGGGTCTCTGGCCTCTACTCAGTCTGCACAACCCACTTAAGGGTCTAGTTGCCCTCACTGGGGTGGTCTGTGTGGAACCCAGCCCCCACCCACTCATGCCAGCTTCTGGGCCAGAGACTCTATGTGACTGTGAGTGGGAAGGGCTGACTCCTTTAGCCCTTGGTACAGCAGCTCTTCTCCCTGGGCCCCTTCCCCAGACAATTTCCCCTGGTGCCTTCTCCAGGCTGTAGCTGTAACAAGTCCCCCTCCCAATCTGCTGTAGCTCCTCACTCTTCCTTTGCAGTTTCTGGTGTTCCTGTTCCTGTTCCTTTCTTCTACTCTCTCCCACTACTGCAGCCTCCTCACTTATCTCCTCTCACACTCTCCCCTGTCCTTCCCTCTGTGAAGTGTTTTTAAATGCCTCTTATTAGCCCAGTCATGGAGTCAGCTGGCCCAAATTAGGCTGAGCCATCTGCTACCGAGATGCCTGTAACTGGCCTGCAGGCCCTTTTGCTTGTTCTGGCTCCCTCTGAGGGGGCCCTCCACCCTGGCCCTGCCACAGTGGTTAGAAAAAAAGTTAAAAAAGAGGAGATTGGGAGAAAAATTTCCGCTGTGTCAACAAACATTAGCAGCAACCCTGTGCTAGCAGTTTAAGGTGCTTTATACTCAGCCATCTGTATTTTGCTCTTAATGAGGTTTCTGCCTAAAGCAACAGAAGAATTTTTTTGTGTGCTCTCTGTATTTTTAATCTTTCAGGGATCAGAGACTGTGAACCCTTTTCCATTATTTTGTGCTTTTATTTTTACTTTGTCTTATCACTGTTTTTGAATTTGTATGATTGCAATTTTTTTTAACTTTTCCATTTCAGGAGGGGCATCTTAATCATGAAACATTTAAACAATCATAATAAAGAATGATATGAATAATTACCAGTTTCCCCTGATTAGTGAATAATTTAAAAAGAAAGATTGCAGCACTCCTTGAAACTAACAGCAGTGAGAAAAAAAAGTTTTTCTTGCCTCTTTTGAGTGCATAACTGCTCTTAAATGACTGAAAGTATGAAAGACAATTTGTGGTCAACCTGTGGTTGTGGGGCCATTATATTTTACCATTCCTTATTCTATGAAAAACACATTCTGAAAATACTACGTGATGTGGGTGAGAGAGGTCAATATTTGACAGGGCTTATTACAGGAGCAGAGCTCACATTGTTTATCACACCTGCAACAATGTTTTTTTCTTTTCCTCTGAGAAAGAAGAGGCAGCTAAATTGTCTTTTGTCAATACATTTGGAAAATTGCATGACAAAAATTAGCCAGTAGCACAGCAACTTTTCTCCTCCCTTGGGCATTATTGTCCCAGGTAAAGTGAAAAATGTAATTTTCATTGCTGTTTCTCGAATGCAGTGATTCATGGCTTCTTGATCAAACACAAGGATAAAAAACAATAGACTTGGAATTAAAGCCTGCCCTTGTAGTGGCTGTACTTTCAAATTTCAGTTCTCTCTGTTCATGTCTACTTACTTGTTCTCTTTTTTATGGCATCACTCTTTCGCTGACTCTGGTATAACCCTTACATGGCCTCATCCATTTCTACCAAATATGTCTTTCTCTACTCCACCCTTTATTCAGAGAACCAATTTAGACAGCCACTACCCTTCTCTTCTATGTAATTCCTTCAAGACCTACGTCTTACATAGCAACTCAAGGAACTCAGCTCTATAATGATGGGCAGGATTTCAGGCAGTTAGAAAGCTGATATTAGTTAACAAAAGAAAACTTTAAAAAGACATGTAAATTAGTACTGAAGGAGTAAAGTACTATCCACTGTACCAAGCATTTTGCAGCCTCCTGGACTTTACCACTATGCAAAGTTTTATAGCTGTTCCTCTGGTGGGTTTCTGGATTGTTGAATAGCATCATTTTACCCCACCCATTCAAAATAGTAGGGCAGAGACGCTGGCCTTTAGATTGCAGAGCTTTAGGTAGGCTGGGCTTTATTCTTCACCATCTTACACCTTGGCTATGTCTACACTAGCCAAAAACTTCGAAATGGCCATTCTGAAGGTTACTAATGAAGCGCTGAAATACATATTCAGCGCCTCATTAGCATGTGGGCGGCTGTGGCACTTCGAAATTGATGCGGCTCGCTGCTGCGCAGCTCGTCCCAATGGGACTCCTTTTCGAAAGGACCCCGCCTACTTCGAAGTCCCCTTATTCCCATCTGTCCAATGCAACACAGGTGTATACAAGATCAGAATGGTAGTATTTAACAGCCATGTCACACTAGTATAACTGAGCACAGATAGTATAAAGTGGGGCAGAAACAGACCCACTTGATCTCACCACTCAATACTCCCCTAAAATAACTTTTTCCCTTAGTTACTTTAAGTGTATCTTTATACTCACTATATATGCATATATCTCAAGTGTGAGAAGTAGAATTCAGGATGTCTATTAACTTTTGGAGAAACAACCCTCTTGTCAATCAGCTAACACATAGGATGTTATGCTTGAATGAGTTTGGTGGTCATTTGAACCCTGGTGATCTCTCACTAAGGCCAGATCCTCAGCTATATTTCAGTGAAGCTGATTTTCACTAGCTGAGATATCTTCACAATTTACTCTCAACGTGGATTTAGCTCTTCCTGGGGTAACAACAAACTAGATATGGACCAAAGCTACTACAACTGTAACTAACTCCAAATGCCCCCCAATGCTCAGAGCAGTCAGATCCAGTTATGTTAATTCTTTCAAGTAGGGAGAAGACAGATAGCTTTGAAACCCAGATACAAGTTTAGATGTTTGTCTAGAGATCCAAGATCCAGGATTTTCAAGTAGAATTCCTCTCACTATCATGAAGAATTAATCAGCTCCCAGTATTTTAAAGAGATAATTGTCTACAAAATATAAAATACATCCCTTTAACTATTGAAATAATACAAGAAAAAATGTAGATACTATTTAAAAAAAAAAACCCTACATTAGAAAAATCATTTTAAAATACTTGCTGTCTGAGGTATGCTCAAAAATGCTTCTCCTTGTACAGTATACATTTCACATTATATAATGACTGTCCTCCTGAGGAATTCCAAAATGCTTTCAGAAATATACACAATGTTTTTCACCTACCTCTGGAATATTACCATATAGCAGGTGGCTACGGAACTCTAAAGAATATGAAATGAGAATTAGGGAGGAAGAATGAATCGTATTCAAGCTAACACCTATCCTATGGGCTCTAGAGACATCTTGCCTGAAAGATAATACCTTTAAAACCCTTTAGAATGACACCTAACACCCAGTTGGGTAAAGATTTGCAGTACATACACAAATATACTAAACATTTATGGGGGAGTAATCATATCATTCATGGGTGAGAAACATCCACACATCTGAATGATGTGCTAATATTGACATAACCCCAACACACTTAGCAAATTCTGAAGAAGTGGAGCACCCATGTAAACAGAAGAAGCTCTTCTATTGGTGTAGGTGGAAGAAACTACTTCTCCAGTAGCACTTGGTTTTTCTTGAATGTGTCTTGACTCTACTGAGCTTGGAGATCTCAAAAAACAATAACACTGAAGGCCAAATTTACAACAAGAATAAAATAAAAAAATCAGTCAATACTGTAATCAGACTACTACCATTAGTAATAATGTGAACAAAAGTAATGGAAAAATATGTGCAAGGCGTGTATGCCTTAATTTATTTGCACTCCTTTCAATTTTTAAGTGTTTCCTTTAGGATATAATTTTTTTTGTAGAATGGAGAACTGAGTACAAAACATCTTCCTTGGTCTGATGTATAAACATTTCCTAGACATGAATAGGAAAATGGACAAATACTCACATGAATGAACAAAATTAGCACCACAGCATCCACCTGTCATATTAGAAGACACTTTGGGAAAAGCTTTGAGGGAGGTGCTTTTGTGAGAGTGCAAATATACTGAATAATCTGACTTGACTCTACTTTCTGAATAATAAATTAAATACAGCAACAAGAAATTTTGGTGTCTCCAATGAGGAGTGTTTCTGACTATTTTGATTACTCCTTTTATGGTACCTACCACTATTATATTTGAAAATTAGTAGTAAATATTAATAAAAAAGAAAATGGCATAAATTAAATTAAATTAAATTAAATTAAATTAAATAACTGTTCCAACTGATACCTAGTTGCACTTTGTCTACTGATACATCCATTGTGATATTAAAAATGATTTTTTAACTGAATGTCTTGACAGTTGACACTGTGTGATGTCTTTTTCTGTAAGTAAATAAGAATATGTATTGTGGGTTAATGGACTATCTAATATGAATCTGCACCACTGTCCTCTACTCGATAGAATCAGAAATGCTTAAGTGCATCTATGTTGCACACATCTAATATTGATATACCTTGGTCAAGAGAAGAACTGGGCAGCATATTTTCGATGGTACATTTGTTGAAATATGTTGTTTCACTGAATCTGAAATATTTAGTAGAGATATATCAAAGCCAAGATTCACTTCTGAGGTCCAACAGGGAGTCACATGAATCTTGTGGACAGAAATGAATCAAAACCCTAAGCTTTTAAACTGAAAATGCAATGGAATTCATTGCAATGCAATGCAATGCAAGGTCTGAAATGACCTTGTTTTTATTCCAGTATAGAGGAAAAAAATAAATTTCAAAACTGGAAATGCTGTCCTCCTGCCAACTCTATTCAAGAAGAAAAGGTGGCTAGTTTTGACTTCTCTCATTTCTTTGTCTTAGCCGTGAAGTTTGGATTCACTATTGTATGCACAGGACAATGAAGAAGTATTTTGCTTGCCTCTGAATTGTTATAATATTTTACTTATTAATATAAAAGGTAAAACCTCTGCAAAGTTTTGTTTCGTTTTGTTTTGTTCTTAAGAAAAGCTCAAGTACTCCAGTTTGGAAATAAAGACAATTAGTTAATGAGTGGACAGTTTTAAAATAATGTGTTCAGGGATGCCACCTTGTCATTTTAAGTCTTTCAGTTCAAAAGAAGCTAAGAGCACTTCTGAGAAAAATATAACATCAACACAATAGCATCATATAAAAGTGAAGATGCCAGAGAGTTGAAGGAGTTTATTTTTCTGCTGTACTTATCTCTGCATGTGATAAAATTGGTTGATTGAATATGAATCAACAAAATTTGATTTAATAATTGGAGGCTTCCCTTTGGATTACAGTAGATATAGGTGAACTTCAGGTACTGATAAAGCTTAGACAACCAGTACTATACAAATCAAAGCAAAGTTTGAATTAATTAATCAAATTTCTGCTTTCAGTTACACCCATTAACTCACTGAAAAAAACAGCATATATAACTAGAGAATTTGTTCTAACATGTCATAATATTTTTTTACCCTAAATCATCCTCTATATTTTTATAACTAAGCCAACGACAAAGTAAAGGTTCCATTTGCATATGATGTCAAATTTAACACAAAGTTATCTTATATTACTGCTTAGACTGCATTTGCTTCTTCTAATAACCACGTATGAAATATTAGTCTTTTATGAAATGCGTAAACTGGTCTGCATGAAAATACATTACACATAATATTTGAAAGATCTTGTCATCATGCTAAATAACTTTTTGTTAAAATGCTGTACATGTAAAGCCAAATATAGCCAAGAAAATTTGTTTGTACATATTTTAACATGAGGTTTAGAAAGGTCAGCCCCACTGAATAATAGTAAACTCTCATACATAACACTAAAATGTGATTAGATGGACACATATACAAAAAATCAAAGCATTAAAAGCATTTTTAACATTTCTGAAAAAACCACGGAGTCCCGCAGAGAGAAATAAAAGTCCTATTGCTTATATAACAAGCGGGAGTATCAATAAGACATGGGTCTTTACATCTTTAAGTGATCTGAGGTAACCACTCTTACAGAAAAATGGAACATAAAATAGGGTTGCATGGCACATTTTTATTATTAAGGGTGGTATTGTTTCTTCTTTAATGGAGTAGAGAGAGTAATATAAAAATATTCAAACTATAAGTCAAATATATGCTCATTTGCATAATTGCACATAATTAGACTGTTTTTGTTTTAATAAATAAAGGTGTCTTTGTGACTCTTAAGCTACGTCTACATGTGAAGCCTACATCGAAGTAGCTTATTTCGATGTAGCGACATCGAAATAGGCTATTTCGATGAATAACGTCCACACGTCCTCCAGGGCTGGCAACGTCGTCGTTCAACATCGATGTTGTGCAACACCACATCGAAATAGGTGCTGCGAGGGAACATCTACACGCCAAAGTAGCACACATTGAAATAAGGGTGCCAGGCACAGCTGCAGACAGGGTCACAGGGCGGACTCAACAGCAAGCCGCTCTCTTAAAGGGCCCCTCCCAGACACAGTTGCACTAAACAACACAAGATCCACAGAGCCGACAACTGGTTGCAGACCCTGTGCATGCAGCATGGATCCCCAGCTGCAGCAGCAGCAGCCAGAAGTCCTGGGCTAAGGGCTGCTGCACACGGTGACCATAGAGCCCCGCAGGGGCTGGAGAGAGCGTCTCTCAACCCCTCAGCTGATGGCCACCATGGCGGACCCCACTATTTCGATGTTGCGGGACGCGGATCGTCTACATGTGCCGTACTTCGAAGTTCAACTTCGAAGTAGGGCGCTATTCCCACCCACTCATGGGGTTAGCGGCTTCGACGTCTCGCCGCCTAACGTCGATGTTAACATCGAAATAGTGCCCAACACGTGTAGCCGTGACGGGCGCTATTTCTAAGTTAGTGCCGCTACTTCGAAGTAGTGTGCACGTGTAGACATGGCTTTAAAGTGCTGTTCTACCAGGCAAAGTGAGACACCTTGATATTCAACAGACTTGATCCCTGTGTATTTTCTGATCAGTGTTTCTTACTTTCCTGACAAAAAAGCAGTCTTTTGAAGATTTTCTTTTTACTCTTACTAGTGCTGTAGAGCAAACACCATTAACAGACAAGGAGCTAAAGCCCATTGCTTCTTACACATCTTCAGAACTGCTGTAGACCAAATCTGGCAACATAGAAATGAACAGGAATTTTGTCATAGATTTAAATGAGCACAAGATCAAACTCCACAAGATCAAACTCAAACTCATTCACACATGAATAAAGTTAAGTATTTGTGTAAATGTTTGTGGAGCTAAATCAGTCACACTTATGTAGGCACTGGAGGTACAACATAAGTATTTCTGGGGCCCTAATTTGTTTGACAAACTTATATTATTGGTGATGACATGCAAGGAGAAAACAGCCCAGGTTGAGTCCTCAGTGTTAACATGTAGAACACTTTTTAAATTGATAATTGAGCACATATAATCTGGAATATGCAGCACCTCATTAGCATAATGGAAGCCTTGCACGCTTCTAAAGCGCTGCTTTTGAAACACGTCACCCATGTAGCCGGGGGACTGTCAAAATGACCTCCTGACTTGGAAAACCCATTCTTCCCATTTGGTTTGGTTTCAGAGTCCATATGCAGGACTTTAAAACGGGTTTCAATGAGTCTTCCTTTGTGTGTAGTATTAATTATCACAAAACGCTTTGCAGACGTATAGCCTAGGGCAGTATTTCCCAAACTGTGTTCCATGGAACTTCCATGGGTGTGAATAGGTATTCTGTGAAAATAGAAAATGATGCTAGCGAAGTTTTTCCTTCTAAAATATGAAATATGAAATTGTGTGAATCAAAAATACTGAGGCATTTGAATAGTATTTATATTGTAGGTATATTAAGGTTTCTAATACATTTATAATACTATCATTATTACTATGAGACTCACACTGAAACAATCAGTCAATTTGGATTGTTTCAGCCTGAGGCATATTCAGAGAAACCATGTGTTGCTACACCTGATATGAAGATCCAACTTTCCAGCATCTTTCATAATATTAAGGGGATTTATGATCAAAAGATGCAAAAACACTCTTCCCATTGAAAAAAAGTCAAATGTTACTTATTTGTATTTTTCAGTAGTTTTCTGTAGAAATAACAACATTTATGAAAACTCAACATTTAAAATTTAAAAATACTTGCCTTGTCTCATATGTTTTGTATGTCTTTTTTTTTCATAAAAGTTTATTTTAAGCTTTAAGGAAGGACAGTCCTTTTAATACAATATTGTCCTTTCTATTTTTGTACAAAAGAATGCCACTAACCATCCTTCTTTTGGCTGTTATATTGATGTTTTTATTTTGTGTTTGTACTTATTTTTTAAAAATAATTATAGGGTTGCTAACTGTCCTCCTATCAGAAGGACATTAGTTGTCCATTGAGATGATTTTCTTTTGTTAGTTTTTGTTCTTTGCAAAATAAGACCTCTAAAAAACCTAAATCTTTCCAATCAGCTTCTGAGCATTGGGTGTGTCATATTTTCCAACCACCATCCCCCACCACCATGTATATGTTTCACAATATAGTCCAAGCCCAAAAGTGTTCCGTGCACAAATTAATTTGGGAAAGGCTAGTCTAGTGTGATAAATATTTCAGCTGCATGCAGTATCTTTGGGGGAACATACTGTATTAAACATCTAGATGGTTTACATACAGTTGTGGGACAGGGAGTGAAGGTAACCTGTGGAGGGGAAAGAGAGAGAGAAGGAGAGTTGCCGCAGATCTTCCAGGTCTTCTTTTAGAATGGTGGGGAATAATTAAGGAGAGTCATTCAGGTTTAAACACACCCTGGGAGGCTTGCCTATGCAGGCTCCAACTATTGGAAATGGCAAAGAAAGAGCATGTGGCATGAAGAGCCTTCATTTAAACAATCTCAGGGCATCATTCTGGTCCAGGAAACATACAGGACCTTTTCTCCCAGGTCCCCAACCCTTGCTGAAGGGTTTGAAAGACATTGGCCTACTAGAGATCTTTTTTTGTGGGAAGAAGGGTTCTTTCGAAGTTGGGGTTCACGTTAGAAAGAGAAGGATCTACACTGCTTTTCTTCTTTCCTAATAAGCTCTTTTGAAAGAAGAATATGCAATTGAGATGCCGGATATGTAAATCTGCTTCTCATTTGCAATTTCTATTTCCCTTATTTGCATGCTTCTTTTGAAAGATTAATGTAAGTTTAGACACAACCTTATTTTTCCTGAGATAGATGACAGAACATTTCATATAATAGATGACTGCTTGTTGAGGAATTCCAACATTTCAAAATCTATATATGAGGAAAAAAATTCACAATTTTCAGGAGAAAAATTGGGACCACTGAAATATTTTAGTTCAATAATGGCAAAAGGTGTCATTTATATAAGGCAAAGTATATATCATTTTGACTTGGTTGTTTTGATTCATGGTATTTCAAGTTTAGATATATTCAGAGCTTTTTTCTAGAATAAAAAAGGGCACTGAACTAAGTCTGAGGATTGTCACGGGGGTTATGGTGTTCAGTTTTAATACATTGGTCACAGCACGGCTGCAAGGCAGCGGGGGCTCCTGCCCCAGTCCCCATGCTGCTGCAGCACCGGCAGTGAAAATTTTTTGGTGCTCTAACAAAGAAAAGGTGCTGGAACTCCATTCTGGTGTGTTCTGCCAGAAAAAAAAAGTCCCAGATGCATTTATAATATCTATTTTCTTGAATATTAAACAGCTAAAAGAAGAGTGAAAAGATTAATAAAATTGCAATTTTGAAACAAAAAATGTTGACATTATGGAAGCAAACAGTAATCTTGAAATGTTTCAGTTCTTTCTATTGAAAACATCATAGCTGACACTGAAAAGAATAAGTATAATAAGAATAAGAATAAGAATAAGAATTAGAATGCTGCTATTTGTACGATATGCAAAAGATAGAAGGAGCACCATCTACTGGCACATAAGAATAGGTAACTCTGTTCATACATTTATAAGACCAGTAAAGGTATTATTATTATTATGCCTTCCAAATGCCTTCCTGGTTAAACAGCTCATCACATGCAATCATGTAGGAATTGTATTGGTGTATGTCTTCTACTGAATCTTATTCAGGTGTCCTTATCTCCAAGGTGCTTCTTGGTTAATATTTATGAGATCCCCTCATAAACCAGTGTCATAACTGAGGCTAGTATTTCAGGGAAAATCTTGCCCCAAACACTCCACAGCCACAAAATAGATAAAATACAGCAGAATTGCTGTGGTTGCACAATATGAAATGGAGATGCTATGCAATGTCATTTGCAGTAACAAAAGAGCTAATTTGATACTGGAATGCATAAATAGGAGAATCCCAAGAAGAAGAAGAGATTATTTTATCTCTGATTTGAGCTCAGCTTGCCCATTGTACTATCCAGTTGTATCTGGTGCTCACAGTTCAAGTGGATGGATAAATAGAATTGGGTTCGGACAAGAGCCACAACAATGAATAAAGGATCAGTAAATAAGCCTTATACAGATAAACTAAATAGACTGCTTCCTGAGTCTAAAAAACCAACACATAAAAAGATGACTTGATTATAGTTTACAATGGTCTACATGGGAACAACCAATAATAGGCTTTTCATCTAGCAGAGGAGAGCACAACACAGTCTAATGACTGGAAGCTGGACTTAGACAAATTCAGGCTGGGAATAAGGCCTAAATATTGAACTGTGTGTATAATTCAACACTGGAACTTTTTACTGAGGGTTGTGGTGGATTCTCCATCTCTAAGTATCAGAGGGTTAGTCTGTATCTTCAAAAAACAATAAGTCCTGTAGCACCTTATGGAGTAACAGATATTTTGGAGCATAATCTTTTGTGGGCAAATACCTGCTTTATCAGATGTATGAGGAGTGGGTTCCAGAGGAGGGTATAAACATATGGGCCATGAAAAGGCGGGAGTCTCAGTCAAGCAGAGGGCCAGAGTTCACTAAGTTGGTTCAGTCATGGAGGATATGTCCCATTATCAGCAGTTAATGCGGAGTTGTGACTATCGAGTGAGGAGAAATCAAGTCAATTCAATCAGGGAGGATGTGACCCATCATCAGTAGCTAATGTGGAGGTGTGAACATCAAGAGTACAGAAACAGCTTTTGTAATTGGCCAGCCACTCCCAGTCTCTGTTCAGTTCTTGGCTGATGGTGTCAGATTTGCAAATGAATTGCAGCTCTGCAGTTTCTCTTTGCAGTCTGTTTTTAAAGGTTTTTGTTTGTAGGATTGTTACTCTTAAATCTGTTCCTGAGTGTCCAGGGAGATTGAAGTGTTCTTCTACAGTTTTTTGTGTGTTACCATTCCAGATGTCTGATTTGTGTCCATTTATTCTTTTACATTCAGACAGTCCAGTCTGGCCAAAGTATATTGCAGTGGGACATTGCTGGCACATGATGGCATATATTATATTAGTAGATGTGCAGACCAAGACACAAATGGTGGTGGAGCTTTGTGACTTTGTCCTCACCTGCAACTATGTCAGATTTGAGGACAATTTGTACCTTCTAATCAGTGACACTGCTATGGGTACTCTCTTGGCCCCATAGTATGCCAATATTTTTATGGCTGACCTGGAACAACACTTCCTCAGTTCTTGTCCCCTAGTGCCCCTTCTCTATCTGTGCTACACTGAAGACATCTTCATCATCTGGACCCATGGGAAAGAGGTTTTTGAAGAGTTCCACCCTGATTTCAACAGTTTCCACCCCACCATCAAACTCAGCCTGGACCAGCCCACACAAGATATCCACTTCCTGGACACTACTGTGCAGATAAGTGATAATCACATAAACTCCACCCTTTGCTAGAAATCCAAATACTGCTATGCTTATGTACATGCCTCCAGCTTCCATCCAGGGCACACCACATGATCCATTGTATACAGCCAGGCACTAAGGTACAACTGCATTTGCTACAATCTATCAGACAGAGACAAACACCTACAAGATCTTTACCAAGCTTTCCTTAAACTACATTACCCACCTAAGGAAGTAAAGAAAAAAAATTGACAGAGCCAGCCTGTACCCAGAAGCCATCTGCTACAAGACAGGCCCAACAAGAAAAACAACAGAACACCACTGACCATTACATACAGCTAAAACCCAGTTAAAACATCTCCAGTGCATCATCAGTGATCTATAACCCATCCTGGACAATGGTCCTTCACTCTCACAGACCTTAGGAGGCAGACCTGTCCTCGCCTACAGACAGCCCACCAACCTTAAACAAATTCTCACCAGCAACTATAGACCATGCCACAGTAACTGTAAACCAATGTAAACCTGGAACCAATGTATACCTGGAACCAATCCCTGCAACCAACCTCAGTATCAAAGCTGCTCACATATCTACACCAGCAATATCATCATAGGACCTAACCACATCAACCACACCATCAGGCGTTTTTTCACCTGCACATCTACTAATGTAATATATGCCATCATGTGCCAGCAACACCCCACTGCAATATACATTGGCCAGACAGGATAGTCTCTACGTAAAAGAATAAAAGGACAGAAATCAGACATCAGGAATGGTAACATATAAAAACCAGTAGGAGAATACTTCAATCTCTCTGGACACTCAGGAACAGATTTAAAAGTGGCAATCCTACAACAACATCAACAACAACAACAACAAACAGACTCCAAAGAGAAACTGCAGAGCTGCAATTCATTGCAAATTTGACACCATAAACCAAAGACTGAACAGAGACTGAGAGAGGTTGGCCCATTACAAAAACAGTTTCTCCACTCTTAATGTTCACCCGTCCACATTAGCTACTGATAACTGGCTGTGTCCTCCCTGACTGAATTGACCTGATTTCTCCTCTCTTGATGTTCACATCTCTATACTAACTGCTGATAATGGGCTGCATCCTCCATGACTGAATGGATCTTGTCAACTCTGGCTGTCTCCTTGACTGAGACTCCCTCCTTTTCATAGCCCATATATTTATACCCTCCTCTGGAATGCTCCCTCTCCCCCTTACCCTCCAACTCATGCATCTCCATCTCTGAGGATTTTTAAAATAAAGACTGCATATTTTTCTGACAGAGCTGCTCTAGGAATTATTTGGGGGACAGTTCCATGCTGTGTTGTTATACAGTAGGTCCAACCAGATGATCACAACTGTACTTTCGGGTAATGGCATTTCTGAATCTGTGAACTTTAAAAAAGAAAAACAGAGAGGTACCTTCTTGTAACCAAATAAAGAAATTTGTAACTCTTGGGACATATTAATCCAATTTATAATGGGACATCCCAATCCAATTCTGGGACATATTAATCCAATTTATAATGATTTATTTTTATTTTAAATTGATTTATTGAGCTTCCTGCTATATTGCACTACCACAGTCACACTATATATAATGGAATGAGAAAAAAATTACATATTTGAGCAACGGAAAAGAATACAAAGGAATCTTTTATTCTTCCTTAATGAGACTTTTAATAATAATTTGGTGTGGCATATGTTTATTATTGCAAATATGAGCATTTGAAGGATTTGTACATTTCAATTAGTAGTGTAATTGAAATGTTCAAAATTATTTCTCATTACAGTGCAACTAAAAGAAACTGATCAGTATTTGGTATAAATGGAACATAAAAAAACACAAGATCATACTTTCCTAATATAAGTATCATACATAAATTGCTCCCAGGCCAGATTATGAAGTGGGACTGAAAGGAAATTGTAAATGCACGGCAGTTAAGTTCTCACACAACATCTAAATAGTTATAAGAATATTAAAGCCCCAACGTGTACATATTTTCCAGAACTCAACAAAAATAAATTTGTTTCCATGAAAGGACTTACGCTAAGGCTAGGACTATCCTTTTCTGTATTCAGGCATTTTGTATTTAATAAAAGTTATTTGTCAACAGGCCCCTGCAAGTTACTCTGCATTAGATAAATTAATTGAGAGCCCACAGTTCACATGCTATTATCTGTTCAGCTGTGCTTACCATTTCCTCCAATTGCTAGCAGGATTTCCCCTAATGACTCTTTGACAAAATGAAAGATTCTGAGGACATTTTTGCTCCATAAGACTAGCAGTTATTTATCTCCTCTGAGAAGTGCCATAATGTGACAGGAAACCCAATGCATAATTAGAACAAATACTAGTATAAATCCTGATGGAAATAGGGATTTATTGTGCATAATGCCTTTCAAAAATCTGATTAATGTGGCATCCCAGATTCTGATTAAAGTTAAATGGCTGCACATGGCTTCACTTTCTTACAGTCTGTCTTCTTCTCAAGGTATAATTTTAAAGGTGCACAATGATTTGCAGAGGGTGTATAAAATTGCTACAGCTTTTCCTGTTTGCTGGAAAGGTGGAAAGTTGGGAAGACTGATCGATGTAAATTATCATACATAAGTTACACCATATATAATTATTTAACATGAGACAAAGATGTACAGGTTGGATCTCCCTGGTCTGTTACCCCTGGGACCAGTCTGGTCCCAAGCAAGATAGTTTGCTGAATCAGATGAGGATAGGACTCTGGGCTGGGGGAGGGGACACCAGACTCCCCATTGCACTTTCCACCCCAGTCACTGGACTTTGCTGCCCCTCCATCTCCAGGCCTGAAGGCTCTACTGGGTGCCATAGCTGATGTCCCTCTGGTCCCTGTGGGCTCATCTGCCCCAGCAGCTGCCATTCTGCCACTCCTGGCCAACAGCAACCTCTGCTGCGGGGGCTTTCTGCTCCAGCAGCATCTGTGGCCACAGATGTGAACTGTATTACTAAAAAACCAAACAAAAAATTCTAATTGTGCCCAAAAGAACCAAATGAAGACCCACTTTTCATTTATAACTTGTCCGTTAGGCCTTGATTCAGTAAGGTGCTTGAGCATATGTGTAACTAAACATGTGCGTAATCCCACTGTCTTCTTGGGACAGCTCAAAAGCTTGAAGTTACACCCATGCTAAAGGTAACTGGAGAAATGGAGCCTTGCCCATATAAACCCAGAGGGTTCCTTACCTAAGAAGTGTAGAATTTCATAAATTCATTGCATTTAAGGCCAGAAAGGCCATTATAATCATTTGTCTGTACATCCTGCACACACTAGCCATGGAATTTCACCCACTAATTTCTGCATCAAATCCATAACTATTAGCCACTTCTGCTCAAGCACCTTTCTCTACAATTCTTATGTTAGTAGTGATGTTACATAAAATAGGATCACACTTTTATATGGCCCTTTCCTAGCATGTTTTCTGATATCATGTGACTGCAGCCCTAAACTAAATGTTTGTTTGTCACACATTGCAAAGCTCTCCCTATTCTGTCCTGTAATACTTCTATTACATACTCCCTTGCTCATAGCTGAGGAGATGGTATATTCTTATACGTCCCCTTGTCATGAATATAAAGGAAATCTGCTACTAAATTTTACTTGCTTCATTCATCTCTTATGGTTATACAAACTCAGTGTTTCCATCTTGGCTTCCAGGCTGTTGCACTAATTTCATTCAGCTGCACACGGAAGATCCACAAAGTTTTTGTAGAACGTTGGGAATAACTTCATGGTACAAGAGCTTTAGGAACTGACCTGGGGACATGTGAAGCTTGACCTGCTACTCCCAAACTGGGAAGAACTAGTAGGAGAAACACAAGTGGGTGATAATTAGGCTTCAGCAACCATGAGCTGGTAGATTACAGGGTCCTGAAAAAAAGAAAGAAAGGTGAGCAGTAAAATACAGACCCCTGAGTTCAGAAAAGTAGACTTTGACTCCCTGAAAGAACTGATCGGGAGGATTCCTTAGGAAACACATAAGAAGGGGAAAGGAGTTCAGGAGAACTGGCAGTATTTTAAAGTCTCATTAAAGGCATAGGAACAAACCATCCCTATGCACAGTAAGAAAATCAAACATGCTATGCAACTAGCTTCGCTTAACAGGGAAATCCTTGGTAAACTCAAAGGGATTCATATAAGATGTGTAAACTTGGACAGATGACTATGGAGTATAAGTATATTGATGGAGAATGCCAGGGAGTAATCAGGAAAGTGAAAGCCCAAATGGAACTGCAGCTAGCAAGGAATGTGAAGGGTAACAAGAAGGGTTTCTACAGGCATGTTTACAATAAGAGGGTGATCAGAGAGGGTGTGGGGCCGTTACTGGATGAGGGAGGTAACCTAGTGACAAAAGATGCAGGAGAAGCTGAAGTACTCTTTTTTTTTTTTCCACACTCTTCACGGACAAGATCAGTTCCCAACCTATGTCACTAGGAAATGCAGTATGAGAAGGAGGTGGGAAGCCCTCATTGGGTAAATAACAGGTTAAGAGCTACTTAGAAAAACTAGTGGTATACAAATCCATGGGTCCTGATTTAATGCATCCAAGGGTACTGAGGGAACTGGCAGATGCCATTGCAGAACCTAGGCCATTAACGTTGAAAACTCACAGTGACCAGAAAGGCAAATGTCATGCCCATCTTTAAAAAGGGAATGAAGGACAATCCAGGGAACTATAGACCGGTCAGCCTTACCTCATTCTCTGAAAAAAATCATGGAGGGGATCCTCAAGGAATCCATTCTGGAGCACTTGGAAGAGGGAAAAATGATCAAGAGTAGTCAACAGTGAATAGAGTAGTCAAGAGTATTCACCAAGGGCAAGTTGTGGCTGACCAATCTGATTAGCTTCTATGATGAGTTAACTGGCTCTATGGACATGGGGAAGCTGATGGATGTGATTTACCTTGACATAAGTGAAACTTTTTATAGTTTCCCACAACATTCTTGCCCATAAGTTAAGAAAGTATAAATTGGGTACATGGACTGTAAGATGGATCAAAACCTGGCTTAACAGACGGGCCCAATAGGTAGCGCTCAGTGGCTCAATGTCTGATTGGCAGTCAGTTCTGGTGGAGTGCCCCAAGGATTGGTTCTAGGGCAAGTACTGTTCAACTTCTTTATTAATAACCTGGATTAGGGGATGGATTTCATCTTCAGCTAATTTGCAGAAGACACTAAGCTAAGGGGTCAGATGGACATATTGGAGGGTAGGGATAGGGTCCGGAGTGACTTAGACAAATAGAAGGATTGGACTAGAAGAAATTTGATGAGGTTCAACACAAAGCACAGAGTCCTGCACTTGGGATGAGAGAATCTCAAGCATTGCTACAGGCTGGGGACCGACTGGCTAAGTAGCAGTGCAGCAGAAAACGTCATGGGGATTATAGTGAATGAGAAGCTGGGTATAAGTCAGAGTGTGTCCTTGTAGCCAAAAGGGCTAATGGCACATTGGGGTGCATTAGGAGAAGCATTTTAAGCAGATCTAGGGAAGTTATCACTCTCATTGACTCGGCACTGGTGAGGCCATATCTGGAGTATTGCATCCAGCTCTGGGCTCCCCAGTATAGAAAGGATGTGGATACATTGGAGCAGATTCAGTGGAAGGCAACAAAAATGGTTAAGGGGCTGGAGCACATGACCTATGAGGAGATGCTGAGAAATTTGGACTTATTTAATTTGCAGAAGAGAAGACTGACTGGTCCTTTGATAGCAGCCTTCAACTTCCTGAAAGGAGCTCTAAGGAAGATGGAGAGAGACTATTCTCAGTGGTGACAGGTGGCAGAACAAGGAGCAATGGTCTGATGTTACAGAGGGAGAACTGTAGGTTGGATATTAGGAAAAACTATTTCATCAGGAGGATGGTGAATCACTGGAAAGCATTACCAAGACAGGTGGTGGAATCTCCACCTCTAGAGGTTTTTAAGTCCTGGCTTGACAGTCCCGGCTGGGATACTTTAGTTAGGACTGATCCAGCCTTAGTCAGGTGGCTGGACTGGAAGAACTCCTGAGGTCCCTTCCAACCCTAGGATTCTATGATTCGAACATTCATTCATGTGTGGTTGTAAACAATAACGCCTAGGCTCTGGCAACCCTAGCCCCTCCCTTCAGAGGGGCTATGATAATGTGGCACTTCAGGATATGCCAGTGAGGTGCTGCCATGGATATGTAGCACTCATTACCATAATCACAGCTGCATACACTTTGAAACTCCCGGTTTCAAAATGCACCTGCCCGTGTAGCCAGGGGGCCTTTTGAAATGGACCTGAGTTTGAAAGCCCCTTATTCTCAAAACCGTATGGGAATAAGGGGCTTTCAAAATCAGGAGGTTGTTTTGAAAGGCCTCCAGGCTACATGGGAGGCTGCTTTTTGAAACCAGAAGTTTCAAAGTGTGTGTGGCTGCCTTTATGCTAATGAGGCACTGCATATTCATGAAGCACCTCATTAACATATCATAAAGTGCCACATTACCATAGCTCCTCTAAAAGGAACGGCTAGTGTGGCCACAGCCCTAGTAAAATGAGGGTGTTGAAAGGGTGTTAAAGAGGCTACTTGATAATATAATCCTCCAGTTATTCCTGATCCATTGTAGAGGTGATATTTTGTTTGTTTGTTTGTTTTGTTACCTGGACAACTATTTTTCATTTGTTTGTGGGATCTGATATTCCATTCCTCTCATTTCAGGTTTTTACCTCTGTTGTTTCTCTTCCAATGTTAGAGGAATTTGTTTGAAGAAGAAAAGTTGTCTCAAAATCTGTAAAATAGAAGACTGCCACACCCAACTGGTTATCTCTGAAGAGAGTTGTTCACATTATGCAGTCTCCAGAGGTTTTTTCTTTAAACTTCTCTTTTGTGAAATTTGTAAGTAAAGCAGCAATTTCAGAGATACGACACAGACCTCCAGGAATAGTTGGTAACCCTATAAAGGGCTTCACTTTTCTCTTACAAGTAGAACTTCACACTGCTGTAATTTGACCAAAAAAAATCACTCATTGATTCCCAAAAAAAGACCCATAATCGTTTCACTGTGCACTAAAGAACATTTTTGAGTTAATTGCAACACTTGTGGTTAGAAGCTCTCAGAGTACTATTCATAGATGTTCCAGACACTAATTTCAAGTGTTCGTGGAGACTGCCACATCAATGTAAGTGGCTGAGAATTCTACACTTTTTAAAAAAGCTTTTGGAAGGTGGGTTAGAAATATATCATTTTTTCAGCACTTGAGCCAAGTTTGCTAGTATATAGTTATGAACACACCTAAAGTATGAGAGTGTGTGAAAGAATGTTGATAATGACTAAGGATTAGAAAATGTACATCTGAGTAATTTTATTCCTAATTAGATTTTGTGAAATATATTTTAAATTATTTTCTTACCCTTTCAAGTATTGAAATCCATGGTGTGTGAAAGTCATCTATATGTAGTACCCAGAGGTGCTGAGCCCTCATCTGGGGTGAGTGAAGTCTCTGCTCTGCAGCCTTAGATGAGAGCCAGCTGGCCTTTAGCTCATGTGGTTGAGTGCATGGCTTTAGACTCTAAGCTTGCAGGTTTTATCCCTGGTGCTGGCACCCTGGGTCTGTCAGCATTTATATATATATTCAATTTTCTGGACTGATACAAGAAGATGTGACATGCCACAAACTGCTGCATCAATCTTTTTGTGATATTACTACACAACTTTATGTGACATCACTTTTAGGAACCAGGTAAGATATTTCACCATGTAACAAGAGATCTTGGAAAATCTGAAAAGGCAGTTCTTTGAATATTGTCAGCTGAGAATCCAGCCTTGGGCATGCAGACTCTCCATTAGACAGGCCAGACCTCTGGAGGAAGTAATGACTTTCAGGGCTATCGGTGTACTCCTAGGAACTACAAGAAAATGAAATGACCCACACTCCTAACTCTATACTATTACCTGTCTGATTGGTATGGACGGAGGCCGGAGAATTCCGAGGCTGTCTCCTTCTTTTCTCCATGGTCATTTGAAGATCTTTTTCAGGAGAATGCCTTGTTAATTGACTTTAGATTGTAGACTGTGTTGTGATTTGTTTTTTTTCTGCTTTTATAGATTTGTTTCCAATATTGTGTCACTTAACTCTTTGTTCTTTGATCATGAACGTATTGTTATTTTCACCTTCAATAGCTAAGTGTTTCATGTTAAGCTTAGTGAAGATCCTGAGCTGAAGCATGCAGACTGGTGCATATTATTCCATTTAGGAGCTGTGAATGTGAGAGTTCTGTGAATGTTTAGTGGAACAGGGAATGAGCTCTCCAGAAGTCATTCAGAAATGCTAGTGTGTGCCTAATGTTAACCCATATCAAGACAGCAAGACCCATAGGGCCCAGGAGGCAGTGGCTACATCTACACTAGCCAAAAACTTCAAAATGGCCATGCAAATGGCCATTGGGAAGTTTACTCATGAAGTGCTGAAATACATATTCAGCGCCTCATTAGCATGTGGGCGGCCGCGGCACTTCGAAATTGACGCGGCTCACTGCCGTGCAGCTCATCCAAACGGGGCTCCTTTTCAAAAGGACCCTGGCTACTTCAAAGTCCCCTTATTCCTATGAGCAGATAGGAATAAAGGGACTTCGAAGTAGCCGGAGTCCTTTTGAAAAGGAGCCCCATCTGGACGAGCCACGCCAATTTCGAAGTGCCACAGCCGCCCGCGTGCTAATGAGGCGCTGAATATGTATTTCAGCGCTTCATTTGTAAACTTTGAAATAGTCATTTGCATGGCAATTTCGAAGTTTTTGGCTAGTGTAGACACAGCCAGTGTTTGTGTTGCCATGGACTAATGGACTCAGGGAACTGATCAATAGCAGGCACATGCAGCTTACAAGACTTCCTCACACTAAGGGTTACTGAAAAATCTGAGCTTCCATGTTGCTCTGCTAGAATGACATAAAGGCAGCGTTAGAGAAGGGCATGAAAGTGGGGTTTAGAATGGAATTGTTCTTTTAAGGTTTTCTTTATGCTAGTTAGGATAACACTCCCTTTAGCAGCTCTCTTGTGTTTGAGCAACAGCACAGGTTATTTAACTGTAACTATCTCACCCAAGGTCTATTAGAGTTTGAAATAACTATTGTAAACAAGAAATGTCAAATACGTACCAGGTGTTAACTATGTGCTTCAGAGACAATCTGAATAACAGCACACGGAGAGATTGCAAATTATTGAAATACAGCTCCTCTTAAAATGACATCTCATCAGGCATACCAGTACCAGTACAATGTGCAGGAACATAAGCCATACTGTTTCAAAAGTCTGGACCGGTAGGAGATCAAGAAAGCAAAGCGTCTAGATTCAGGATAGTACTATTCAAGGATATTTGGATTAGAATACAGTAAGAGTTAATTTTGCACTAGCTGCTCCTGATCATGTCAAAAGATTTTGATTCAATATTAAAAACATCAACATTCAAATATTTTACATGATCATTTACAAATCTCCCCAGCTTAAATTCTTAATCCACCAAAGACTACCAGTTTGGATTTTTTTCACCAAGAACAATTTCTTCAGCAGTGATTCATGCTTAAACATCTCCATTTTAGCTATTGAACATTTTATGAACACAAGCACATAAAAATAATTGCAAAACTAAAACAAATATTTAAATCTTGAATTAAATTCAGCCAAAAGGGACATGACCCTAGATGTCACTGTGGATTTTCTTTGTTTGGGAAATACCTGGCAAAAAATTGCCTTGTAAACAAAAGCAGTAAATGCTATTCTTTCATTTCCTCCTTGCAAATTGAGCATATAGCAGAGATTGGAAAATATTGCTAAAATTCTGAGACATTTACATGAATGTAAAAAATATAATTTGACCATGACTGCTCCCCATGCATGCTTCCTGAAACATTCACTTCCAAGCCTCAGAGCACTCAAGGGACGGCTCTGTCTGATCTCTGAATAGGGAAAAATAAGGGGAAATTTCAGTTCTGGCCAGCATGCTTTACATGCATTATTTTACTTATTGTGGTTCGATATATTGTGTTGTGTTACTTTGGAATTTGTCTAGTCAGATTAAGTGGCAGCAATCTGTTATTGTAACTGAAGAAATGGCAAAGGAATTGTGCTAGATATGCCTTGCTATAAGAGGGTAACTGAGTTCACAGGTAGCGGATTTGGATTTGTGACCTTGAGTCAAGTTCAACAAGATCAAAGAAGAAAGCTTTATCTTTGATATCAGGAGCTCTAAATCGATGTCCTGTTTTGTTCTGGGCTTTCCACCTGGACAGTCTGAACTCTGTATGAAGTGATGCTGAGGGGATGGCCTGAACCAGAGTGAACTGGCAGCAACAGCATAGAATCACTTCACAGAAAATTCTGACCAGATTAGCAGTGGCCAAGCTGATGTCACAAAACTAGAATAGATATCTTTTAAAGTGATCCACAGATGGCACTGAGTCCATTCATGAGTATGTGTCAGTGACATAACATAGAGTTGTTGGGAGCTCAGAGTGGGTTTTGGGGGAGTATTTCAGTATCAGGGTCTTGTTACAGCTCAAGTTGCAATCGTGCTGAGCTGCTCTCTGAAAAAGGGGATAAGCTAACCCTATTAGACAAGTAGAATAGTTTTGTAATAAGATTCCCAAATAAAAATATTAATTTCCTTCATTAAATCAGTATATTCATAATGCTGGATCACTTTGCTTAACAGCTATATACTTTAAAGAAAATAAAAATTTAATCCAGGTATTGAGACAGTAGAATATATAGTTTATTAACTTGAAAGCAGTATTATGGTTGTGAAAAATATTTCAACTGATGACTGACTGGAGTAAGGTCAAACATATTAATGATATAAGTAAAATAAAGTGGAAAACTCTAATGTATTATGCATTTATAGAGTACTTCATCATAATTTATTGTGTCCAAATCCTAGGCATATTTTTCATTTACGGTGTAAAAGTGTAATTGTCTTGATGAATGATACTCAAGGTATCCATAAATGTTATTGATTTTGTTAAAGGTGTAGTGAAAAAAGCCTTTTCCATGGCATATTGGCAACCGAATTTAAAAAAGAATACATTTATTATTTGTTTAACATATTATTTAAGTGCCATAATTGGATAAAATATATTTTGTTTTACATAAAGTACTTGATTTAAAAGCATAGCTTTCCTCTCTGTTCAACTAAGTCAAGTTCTCTGAAATAAGCTTGCAACAGTCCTCCAGAAGTTGATAACAGTATTCTAAATGACGTTTTAAAATCATTTCCTGAACATTTTGTCCTGTAGTTCAGAGAACTAGAAAGATTTTATCTTTATTAGGGGAGTTGTAGAAGCACCAGTATCACACCAGATAAAATCTCTGAGGCCGTTTCTACACAGGCAAGATTTTCTGGAAGAACGGTGACTTCTTCCAGAAGATCTGAGGAGCATTTACACATGCAAGATGCTCTTTCAGATTTCTTCAGATGCTCCCTCTTCCAGATTCTGTATTCTGTTTCAGAATCAGGAAGAGGACCTTCTTCTGGAAGATTCTTCTGGAAGAAGGCTTGTGTAGATGTTCCCGGACTTCTGAAAGAAGCAGTCTTCCATGGCAGCAGCCTGCTGGAGAGCAGGGCCACTCTACACACCCCCAGTGAGCCTCTATGGTCCCCAGAGACCCCATGGAAGGAAGCTGAGAGTGTAAGACAGGCATCACATGCAGGGCTGCCTGCCACACTTCCCCAAGGCCCCACAGTGCACAGTGAGTCCCGACCCAAAGGGATGGCTAGCCGCCCAGCACTGTGCACTGCTCAGGGGACCCCCAGGAATCTGGACATGGCGCGATGAGGATGTCCTCTGGGATACCAGCGGGCACCGGAGGAATACCCCTGCATTCGCTCGCCTCACCCAGGGCCTGGCTACCCATGGTCACCCCTCCTGGACACTGGAGCAAGTCAGGTGCAAGGTGAAGGAGCTGCGGTAGAGTACATGCAGATATGGGATAGCACCCACAGATCTGGCCGTGACCCTGCCAGCTGCCTATTCTACCAGGATCTTTGGGACCTCCTGGCTGCAGATGACACCTCCCCACCCCACGTCACCATGGAGACAGCTGCTACTGAGCCCCCTGCTGCACTGGAGGAGGAGAACGAGTGACCCACCACTGTGGACATCCCATCTGATGGGGAGTGAACAGATGGGTCCCTCATCATCGCAGTGCCCTCCACTGCCAGCAACCAAGCCCCCTCCAGTCAGGTATCACCCAACATATACGAGGTCACCTTGGGTAAGTGCTCACAGTAGAAAAGCACAGTAGGGGGAGGGGGACACCTGGGCCACAGCCATGGGCCCCAAAGCCCTAAAGCCCATCCCCAGTCAGGGACCAGGGCACACCCATGACTTCGAACAGCACCCAGCTACCTCTCCCATGTAGCACCCCCTGAGTGTGCTGACTGCCCCCCCGCTAGGCAGCAGAGGTGTATCTGGAACCCACCACGATTCAGCCCCAGCCCCAGCCCACAAGCCCATTGCCAGTGTGGGCCATTGTGAATAGTGCCCCGGCTCCGACATCATGCCCAGTGGCTGCCACGGTGAGTGCAGGCAAGCCCGCATGGCGGCCGGCACATGCCGGTCCCATGGGTCCATGGAGGGGGTAAGCAGCTGGGGAGACTGGGGCCAGATGTGACACTGACTTCCCCCTCTACCCCCATGCTCTCTGTCTTAACAGAGATACCATCCATGGGCCTGGGCAGCTGGATGAGAAGCCTGGGGCCTGCCAGCCCCATCCAGTCTGGAGGACCCAGCAGCCCACCAGATAGGCCTGCACCAGCCCCCACTGTGTGTCGGCCATGGCTGAGCCAGACCTGACGCAGCTGCTGAGAGGAGGAGGTCATGGCCTACATGGCAGCCCTCCACCAGAAGAACAACCTCGCTGAAAGATGGCTGGCCCTCGACAAAGCCAAGCTGCAGTGGAGCCAGGACACATGGGGGGAGGTGATGGGGATGCTCTGCACAATGTGCAGAGCCCTAGCAGGCCAGCCACCAGCACACCAACTGCACCCCCACATTCCCCCTGGAGGTCCCCCCCCCAACCCCCTGCAGTCTGCCCAGAGATCCCCCTGAGGCCCCCGCTACTGCCCCCCAGCTGCCTCCCTGCATTTCCCCCACTGCCCCCCCCGGCCCCTCAGCTGCTCCCATTTCACCAGCCTATGACCCTGAGGCCCTGGCTGCCCGACTGCACCTGGGCCTGCCTGATGCTGCACTGAGGGACCTTGCAGCATGACTTGTGGCCACGGTGGGCCCTGTGGAGGGTTGCCTAAGCCACAACCCACACCCCTCAGGCCAATCTGCTGAGGCTGGGCTAGATGCTGACCGGCCCTACCTGCCAGTGCTTCCGGCCCCATCAGTGCCCGGCAGGGGACTGCGAACCTGGGGTGGGACAGGTGCCCATGGGTGCCGGAGCTCACAGCCTTGCACCCCGTCCCTTGATTAGGCCCCACCAACATTCCTGTCCCAGTCCCCGTCCAGGTTTAGGTGCACCTGACCCCTTACCCCCATAAATATAGTTCACTCCCTATCAGTTTTTGGTTGTTATTTTTATTATTCACCATTTACTATTTACATTGCTCACAGTTGATGGTTGAGGGTTAAATACATGTTAGCATTCAGCAACCCCTGTGTCCCTGATTACTGTCAGTGAAGGTAGGGGGTTGGGGGAGCATGGGTTGTGCTCATGGGGGTTGTGTAGGGGGTGCCTGTAGGGAGGGGTGCGGGGGTTAGTAGTCCTCTCAGCTGTATGCCTCCCAAGGTGCCTCCTGGATCCAGAGACTGTCACAGTAGAGCCGCCTGTCAGGGGCCACAGTGGGCTGCTGGTAGTGGGAGACCAGCTCTGCCATCCAGCCCTGGGGCAGGGTCCCCCTCATGTGCCTCAATGAGGTTGTAGAGTGCACAGCAGGTGGCCATTCCTGTTGGATTTTCTCCACCCCCCACATTGAGGTGCATAAGGAGACACCTGAACCACCCCTTCCGACGGCAGAAAGTGCACTCGACAGATTACCGGGCCTGTGTGAGCCAGGCATTAAACAACTTCTGGGAGGTTGTGGGGTGGCCCATGTATGGGTGCATCAACCAGGGCTGGAGTGGGTAGGCTGGGTCACCCACGAGGCAAAGAGACATCATGATGCCCCAATGGCATGCTTCCACCGGGGCACAAGTGCCCCAACCTCCATCTCGCAGAACAGGGCATAATTCTTCAGGATCCGCACATCATGTGCCCTGCCCGGCCAGCCGACATAAATGTCCGTGAACTTCCCAGGAGCATCCACCACCTCCTGGAGCAAGATGGAGTGGTAACCCTTGAGGGTGACATATCAGCCAGGGCCACCATAGTCCAGGGCCCTGATCGGGATATGCGTCCCGTTGATCGCCCTGAAGCACTGGGGGAACCCGAGCACGGAGAAGCACTCAGCGACTGTGTCCAGGTCCCTGATGTTCACTGGCTGCAACACCAGCACTTGGTTTATGGCCCTCACAACCTGCAAGGGAATGGGCACACTCATGGGTATACACAAAAGGGTTCCTGCCCTCCACCCCTTCCACCCCTCCCTCCTTCCCTGCCACGCCCCCACTGCAGAGGGATCCCTCCAGCAGCGGCCATGTGGTATCCCTTCAGGACTAGGCCTGCCCACCCCCTGGCCCTGCTCCCTCCCAATCAGTGCCTAGGTTCCCCCGAGCCTGCTGCCCCCCTCCCTCCCACCAGTGGGACAGTGTCTGGGGCAGGGCTTACCTGGAGGATGACGGCCCCAACAGTGGATGTGCCCACCCCAAACTGCTTCCCGTTGGAGAGGTAGCTGTCCAGGGTGGCCAATTTCCAGATGGCATTGGCCATGAGCTTCTCTGGGGAGAGGGCCGGCCTCATACAGGTATCCTGGCATTGTAGAATGGGGGCAAGCCAGCTGCAGATCTCAAGGAAGGTCTCTTTCTTCATCCGCAGGTTCTGCAGCCAGCTTCCCCATGATGACCCTGTCCCACCAGTCGGTGCTGGTGGCATGGGTTCAGATGCACTAGACCAGTAAGAGGGGGCCCAGCAGAGGCGGTGGGGGTGCTGGACCCACAGGCCTGGGCCTCTGTCTCCACAGGAGGCTGAGGAGGGTGACCAGGAGGATGGACAGCATGAGAGTGAGGGCAAGCCTGATGTCCTGCGGCTGCTGGGGGTCCATGCCTGCTGGTTGGTGGGCACTGGACAGGGACCTGGGTCTGGCTTGCTGGACACAGATGTGGCTGGCCTCAGCAATGATTGCAGGAAGGGGCTGTTTGGGTGGGGCCCTTTATGGGGCCATATGGCCAGCAGCCCCGGAAGGGCTCCCTGATTGTGTAACCCCATCCATGTTGTTTCCTGCCCTGTTCTTCCAGAAGAGTGCCATTGCACGCATAGATGCACTCTTCCGGAAGAAGGAGTGACTCTTTCGAGGTCCCATTTGATGTGTAGATGCACTCTTCTGGAAGAAGATCTTCTTCCGGAAAAAATGCCATGTATAGAAACGGCCTGAGAGTCTTTTGATCCTACAAATATGTCTTTCCCATATTGCTACCTCTCTAATCCTGGTGCACCTCTTCAGTAGTACATTTCAGACATCTTAGAAGTCAAGAATAGGATTACACTACCAGAAGTCTTACTTCCCCTTCTACTTCATTTTTTAAAATGTCATCCATGAATAAGAATGGGTTGTAAAAAAGAAGCATTGGGAAAGGGTACTTAGGAGTCACTGTGTTGATAACAGAGGGAAAAAGATAGTTATTCGACTAATCCAGACTTAAAGTGGTTTGTTTCAGAACAGTCTCCCCTCAAAATCCACTGGAACTCATAAACTTATATTAATTTCCATGGGTGGACTCAACAACTTTACCATCACATGAGACGGCTTTAGAATAACATTTGTTATTGATAGTTATATATTCTGTGGCAAGCACGGTACTCATGCTTTTGTGAGCACTCCTCTCTTTTGATGAGCAGGATGTGCAGCAACTGAACTTTCCCCCAACATGACAGATACAACTTAACTACATCTCAAAAGCAGAAGTCATTGTTTCATGACATAAGAATATTAATCAGATTTCTACTCCTAACCCTTACTTTAGCAAAGAACACCTGACATGTGGAGCAAAGACACAATGATAGATAAGCTGACATGGTACAATTCTATTGTCACACTTCACCCTGCCCCAGAAAAGATAATACGTGACATTACAATTTTTAAGCCATGTTTTTAATCTGATGTACCAGCACTTCAAATGTATGTTGCAACACAGGGGAGTGAATTATGTTATAGTAGAGACAAATGTGGGCCCTCTATGACCGCTTGTCAAAATTGAAAAAAAAAAAAAAGAAGTGACTTGGGCAATGCCTTTAAGCCTGGGGTCATGATTGTCCTCTAACACGGATGATAATCCAGAATAATTTCCACTGACAACCAACAGAGTGGCATGAGCGGCATTCATATAAAATCAGTGTAAATTGATGGGAGGAAACTCAGGCCCAGAATCACCCTAGCTAGAAATCATTTGAACAACAGAAATAGAAGAAAATAGTAGACCCATAGAAGATTAGGGTTGGAAGAGACATCAGCAGGTGATCTAGTCCAACCCTCTGCTCACACACAACTAAATCATCCCTGTCAGGACTTCATCAAGCCTGGTTTTAAAAACTTCTAAGGATGGACTTTCTACCACCTCCTTATATGACACATTCTAGTGCTTTACCACAGTCCCACTTAAATACATTTTCCTAATATCCAGTTCCATCACTGCAACATGAGACCTTTGCTCCTTGTTTTGTCACCTGCCACCACTGAGAATAATCTAGCTCCATTCCCTTTGGTAACCTCTTTCAGGTGGTTGATGGACGTTATCAAAACCTTTCAACTCTTCTCTTCTCCAGTCTGCCCTGATAAGTCGTGTGTTTCAGATCCCTAATAATTTTTGTTGCCCTCCATTGGAATCTCTCCAATTTGTCTTCTTTGGAAAAAGACTGTTGACTAATATCCAACTTTTTGCCTGGTGCAAATCCCCAGGTCCTCTTCTGCAAAATTGCTGCTTAGCTAGTCAATCCCTAGCCTGTAGCAGTATATGATATGTTTTTCATGCTAAATGCAGGACTTTTCACTTGTCTTCGCTGAACATCAGATTTCTTTCAACCCAATCCTCCTATTTGTCTACGTCATTCTGAACTCTAGACCTATCCTTCAGCATATTTACTTCTCTCCCCATCTTAGTGTCATCTTTGAGCCTGCTCAGGATGAAATCCATTGCATTAACCAAATCGTTAATGAATATGTTGAACAAAACTGGACCCAGTACCAACCTGTAGGGCTCTCTACTTATTACCAGTTCCCAAATATACATCAAAATATTGATCACTGCCCACTGGACCTGACAACCCAGCCAGCTTTTAAATCAAATCACATGAAATGAAAACATGCATAATCTGTTTATTTTGTGAGAGTTTTCAAAACCATACAACAATCCACAAAGGTGGTAAAATTGGTCACCAACTGGAGTGCCACATAATTTCATAATTGCCAAACTTACCAAAATGGTTAAGTCATGCTTTCCAGGAGTTTTTTTGAAGCACAGATTAAATCTGGCCAACTTTCCTCTAACCCAACATTTTATTCTAAACAAGTGGTTCTCAACCATAGGTACCCTGGGGTACATAGAAATCTTGAAGGGGGTCACATCAACTCGTCTAGATATTTTGCAGAGTTTTATAACAGGCTGAAAAACAGCATGTGTAAAGTCAGTACAAATTAAAATGACATGCAATGACTTGTTAATACTGCTCAATATACTAAACACAGCATTCATATTCCATTTTTAAAATTTGATAGTTATATGTAAAAACGAGAGAGAAAGCAATTTTTCAGTAATTGTGTGCTTTGACATTTTCATATGTTTAGGTCTGATTTTGAATCCTAATATTTTAAGTGAGGTGAAACTAGTGGTATGCAAATTAGACTTCTGAAGAGTCACACTGTCTTGGAAAGATTGACAGCCACTGTTCTAAATCACAGAACATCTGAACTTCAGGTGTTAAAATATGTTTTTTTGATATTATCAAATTACCTTATTTTTATGAATGAATGATTATATTAGCAACAAATTTTCCCAACTCCTGGCAAAAATATACTTACATTTTTTCTTACTTTGAAAAGGTTTTATTGCTCAGGAGTTCCCTTCATTTGATTCTCTAATAAGCTCTACAGCTATGACACAGAAAAGCTATTTGCAAATGTACTTATTCCATTAACAAAGGTAAATGTTTACCTTTCTTGATTTTCCTAGGGGAAATACTTTGAATACACAAGAATTATTGCAGTCTACTTTTGAGACTTTAAAAATATGTATCCCTGCTGTCACTGGATTTTATTTAACTATTTCAGATTGTTCTGAAGAAAAAAAAAAGCAATTCTCAACTACTTACATTTCTTCCAGGTCAATTAACATGAAAACCATCTGGTTATTCCCAAAGTCAATCCTCCATTTGGTGCACTTACAAAATATTCTGTCCTGTACTACAATGATTTGTTCGACATGAAATTCAAATGTGTCATTAAGATTACTTCACACTAGCTCTCTCATGTAGTTCATTCACGTTTTGGCTTTATTCAGCTATCCTTACTTTTGTTTCCATGCTCACCACTTGTTTCTTTTATCCATTCATATCCCTTTTCTAATTCCTTAGTGCTCTTCAGCAGGGTTTTGTTGATGCTTTTCATTTATTCCATTTTCCATTAGGTCCCATCTTGGCTGTGTAAATTTTGTAAGACAAGAATTTTCAGCTTCCCTCTTATTTTCTTAATACAGCCTCAATTATTTCAACTATAATGTCTTAAAAACTCTAAAAATGAGGGGAAAAGGATATGAGATATCTGACAAATTTAGTTTGTTTTTGTTATTTAGGTAGACAATTCCTAAGAGGCTATGTCTAGACTAGAGTGATTGGTTGACAGAATTTTTTGTTGGAAGACGTTTTGAGACAAAAATTTGTCATCAGATTGCATCCAGACTGCCAAAGTGGATCAAAAGAGAGATCCACTCTGTTGACACAGAGCAGCTGGACTGCCCACCTGCTCTATTGGCAATATGGCCAACCAGAAGCATAGCAGACAGGGTCCAAGACAGCAAACAGTGTCCCAGAAGCCCTTTATGTCAACAAAAGGGCTCCTGGAACGTCCAGCCAGCTTTTTGTTGGCAGATCTCTGTCAATAGAGGTATTCTTCCTCCTGGCAAGTGGAGTACTACTGTTGACAAAAGGGCTGCATTTGACCCATGGGAATCTGGATGCTCTGTGGGTTTTGTCATCAAAATGGACGTTTAGTAGACAAAACCCTCTAGTCTAGACATAGCCAGAGAGTATTAAACCAAAGTAATAATGTCTACACAAAAATCTATACAAGTAAAGCTATAATGATTCTTCAGCAACCAGGGGGTGGGGGTAGCTGTGGTAGTCTGTAGCTTCACAAATAACAAGCAGTCTTGTAATACCTGAGGCTGTGTCTAGACTGCTAAGAACTATCGACAAAAGATTCGCCAATTGTGCAATATATTTACGTATCTTTTGCTGACAGTTCTGCTGGGAGATGCTTTTCCAACGTTTGTCCCATCCACATGTCTCTTACGACAGATCTGCAATCTGGAAGCACGCTCTGTTGACAAAACTACTGACAACAGAAGTTTTATTTACAGAAGCCTGCAGTATAGACAAAGCCTGAGAAACTAATAAGTGTGTAAGATCCACTTTTTTTTTTCACCTGGAGAAGTGGGTCTTGCCCACAAAAGCTCCTGATATAATCAATTTGTTAGTCCTTAGGGTGCTACAAGACTTCTTGTTGCCTCCAACAACCAGTGTATCAAGATAAATTATTTCAAAAGAGTATATATGGAAGTAAATTCAATCTCCTCATTGAAAGCAATGGAATATTCATAGTGGCTACGTCTACACGTGAAGCCTACATCGAAATAGCTTATTTCGATGTTGCGACATTGAAATAGGCTATTTCGATGAATAACGTCTACACGTCCTCCAGGGCCGGCAACGTCGATGTTCAACTTCGACGTTGCTCAGCCCAACGTTGAAATAGGCGCAGCGAGGGAACGTCTACACGTCAAAGTAGCACACATCGAAATAGGGATGCCAGGCACAGCTGCAGACAGGGTCACAGGGCGGACTAGCGCTTCCGGGGCAACAGCTAGCCGCTCCCTTAAAGGGCCCCTCCCACGTACACTCAGCCTGCACAGCACGCGGTCTGAGGAGCCATAGGCACACAGACCCCGGGCGCCGCAGTCATGGACCCCCAGCAGCAGCAGCAGCAGCAGCAGCAGCAGCAGCTAGAGGTCCACCCAGCCCTCCCGGCAGGAGCAGGGCTTGCCCTGGCCCATGCCATGTGGGAGGCAGCTGAGTACCTTCTTTCCCAAGGGGAGGAGATGCCCCCAGGGCAGCAGGGCTCAACCCCTACCCCTGCAGCACCCCTTTCCACTCCCCGCCTCACACGCTGGCGGCTGTGGAGCTACCCCACCAGCACCGACTGGTGGGAGCGGCTGGTGCTTGGGGAGTGGGACGACAACCACTGGCTCAGGAACTTCAGGATGACCCAGCAGACATTCCTGGAGCTGTGCCAGTGGCTCACCCCCGCACTCAGGCACCGGGACACTGCCATGCGGTGTGCCCTCCCTGCGGAGAAACGGGTCAGCATCGCTGTCTGGAAGGTGGCCACTCCGGACAGCTACCGATCCGTGGGGCAGCAGTTTGGTGTCGGAAAGGCCACCGTCGGGGCTGTCTTCATGGAGGTAAGAGAACCAATGGGGGGAGGCCAGGCCAGGGCAGGGGGGCCAGGCCAGGGCAGGGGAGCCAGGGCAGAGCAGGGGGGCCAGGGCAGGCCAGGGCAGGCCAGGGCAGGGCAGGGCAGGGGGGCCAGGCCAGGGCAGGGCCAGGCACACCCTGCTCACCCCTCATTTGGGCTGTCCCATGTGCTTTCTCTGCAGGTCGTGCGTGCCATCAACACCATGCTCCTGCACAGGCTCGTGAGGCTGGGGGACCCACATGCCACTGTCGCCGACTTTGCCACCCTGGGCTTCCCCAACTGCTTCGGGGCTCTGGATGGGACTCATATCCCCATCCGCGCCCCGCATCACAGTGGAGGACGATACCTCAATCGGAAGGGCTACCATTCTGTCGTCCTGCAGGCCTTGGTGGACAGCCGGGGACGTTTCCAGGACATTTACGTGGGCTGGCCTGGCAGCACCCACGACACCCGGGTTTTTCAGAACTCGGGCCTGTGCCGCCGGCTGGAGGCGGGGACCTACATCCCCCAGCGGGACATCCCTCTGGGGGACACCACCATGCCCTTCTGCGTCATCGCAGATGCGGCATACCCCCTCCGGCCATGGCTCATGCACCTCTACACAGGCCATCTCTCCGCTAGCCAGGAGCGCTTCAACGAGCGCCTGAACCGTGTGCACCAGGTGGTGGAGCGCTCATTTGGCCGCCTCAAGGGACGCTGGCAATGTCTCATGACCCGCCTGGATGCGGGCCCCAACAACATCCCCCAGATTGTGGGTGCCTGCTGCGCCCTGCAAAACCTCGTGGAGAGCAAGGGGGAGACCTTTCTGCAGGGCTGGGCCACGGAGGCCAGCAGGGCACACGTGCAGCCACCTGCTGCCCCCAGTCGGCAGGTGGACCCCGAGGGGACCCGGGTCCGGGAGGCCCTGCGGGCCCACTTCGACCAACAGGCCGTGGGGTGAACTCTGCCCAGGCCCCCTACTGCCCGCCCCTTCCTCCCCCACACTCCTGCCCCAACACCCACACCATGGAGCACCCCACCGCCCCCCCCACTTGTTCTGGACAAATGACAGCACGAACTTGTGGCTGAACGTAAACTTTTTTTTTGTCTTTCAGAACCTTTTGTTTTTTGTATGTAAATAAATAAATATGTGAAACACAAACCAAAAAGTAGGGACAAACGTTCAACAAAAGAAAGATGAGCACAAATAAAACAATACAACAAGAAAGCAAACAAGTGTGCGCCATCAACAAAAAAGAAAACTAGGGAGGAGAACGGGGAGAACTATTTACATGGGGGGGACGGGGCAAACGGGGGCACCAAAAAAAACCAGTCCAACTATATACAACAAGGGGGGGGCCACATCCTGGGCCCCTCGCCCCTAGAGCCCAGCACTGGGCATGCCTGGCCGGGAGCCCCGCCGTGCCTGCAGTCTGGTCCGCGGCTGGGTGGGAGCGGGCTGGACCGGAAGGTATCGGTGCCGGCGAGTCTCAGGTGGCTCCAGGGGTCCCTCGGCGCTCTGGCCCTTTCGGGTGGGTGGTGGGGCGATGGCGGACGGCCCGGAGACGGCCGGAGCAGCTGGTGGTGGGGCTGCAGGAGCGGGCACGGCGGGCGATGGCTCGGCCGGCACGGCATGGGGGGCCAGGTACTCAACCAGCCGGTTAAATGTCTGCATATAGGCCCCCCATGCCTCCTGGCACCAGGCCAGCACCCGCTCCTGAAGCTGGAGGTGCTGCTCCGAGACCTTCAGCTGCCGGCGGAGGATCGCCAGCAGCTGGGGGTCTGTCGCCGTCGCTGGTAGTAGGCGCGGGGTCCGCTGTCTTGCCCTCCGCGGGGCCGGTCGTTCCTCAGCCGAGGGGCTGCCCTGGAGTGATGGTCCCAGAGGGCTGTCCGGGACAACTGAGGCCTCGCCGGCGCTCTCTTCCGGTCCTTCGGATGGTGCAGGTGCAGGTGCAGGACACAGGAGAGGAGGGGGGAAAGAAGAATGGAGACAGGCGTTAGTGTAGGCCCCGAGCCGTGGCCTCTGTCCCCACCACCCTGTGCTGCAGGTTCCCCATCCCCATCCCCGGGAGATGCTGCTGTGATGGATGGGGTTCAGGGGTCCCCCTGCCCTGCACCCCGTCCCCTGGTGGGAGCGACTCTCACTTCACCCCGCAGGGTCTGACAGCAGGAGAGGTTTCTTAGGCCACAGATGCCCAGTTTCTCCCAGGAGTGACAGCACCAGCTGTCGGAAGAGACAGTCCTTCCAACCCGTCGTGGGGAGAAGACCCCAAGGGGTGCCCCTCTGGGATGCAGCTTTCCCCCTCCTCTGGCTGGCTGCCTACCAGCTCTCCCTTCCCCTAACCTCTACCTGTGGCCCCCGCCCTTGCCCCCCAAGTCCAAGCCAGCTCGGCTCCTCCCTCCTGTTTGTTCAGGGCAGAGGTGTCACCTGCCAGCTGTAGCGCCAGGATCCTGCTTTGGCCCTGGGAGCTCTTTGGCTCTTGTGGCTCATATGTAGCCTGAGTCTCCCTTTTGCACTCCCCCCACTCCATCACATGCTGCTGCTGTGGGGTGTCCCACCCCCTCCACCCGAGGGCCCCTCGAGGTTCCGCTCCCCCCTGGCCCCGGGGATGGGGCATGGCACTGTCATGCAGGGTGGGGGGGCAGGGGCTGATGGCTGCAGTGCTGTGAGGGCCATGGCCCTGGTGTCCTTGGGGCCATGGCCATGTGAGCGTGTGGGGGGCCCTGGACACATCTCTGTTACCCCCGCCCCTCAAGCCCAGGGGTGTCCAGCAGAGAGGGGTACCTACCTGTGGGTCCGCTCCCACGGTCCAGAGATCCCCGGGGGTCGGAGGCCCTGCTGCTGCTTCGGGATGGCAGGAGGAGGATCTGCAGGCTGGATTCCGCGGAGGAGGAGCCCCCCTCCTCCTCCTCCTCCTCCTCCTCCTGCCGCGATGTCCCGGGGATGGCCTCCGGGGAGGGCCCCCAGGGTGCGGGGCTTGCCTTCAGGGCGGACTCCGTCTGCAGGGCCTGCTGGGGCTCGTCAGCCGAGGTGTCAAGGGTGGCCGGAGGGGAGGAGGTGTGCCGGGAGCCCAGGATGTCCCTGAGCTCCCTGTAAAAGGGGCAAGTGACGGTGGTGGCCCCAGATCGGCTGGCCGCATCCCGGGCCTGGGCATAACCCTGCCGCAGCTCCTTCACCTTACTCCTCACATGATCCGGAGTGCGGGCAGGGTGACCCCGCGCAGCCAGGCCATCGGCCAGCCGAGCGAACGCATCCGCGTTCCGCCTCTTGCTCCCCATTACCTGGAGCACCTCCTCCTTGCTCCAGAGCCCCAGCAGGTCCCGCATCTCGGCCTCCGTCCAGGAGGGGCCCCGCTGCCGCTTCCCAGACTGGGTGGCCCTCTGGCTGGTCTGGCTGCCCTGGCTCCCCTTGGGGGGGGTCCCCTGGGTGCGCTGGGGGGGCTCCTGGCTAGCCATCGCCGCTGGGTGGGTGGCTGAGGGTTGTGCAGGCTGCAACCTGCACGTTGCCTCAGCTTCCTTCAGAGGCAGGGAGGGGGAGGGGACCTTTAAGGGGCCGCTCCACACGGCCACCAGTGAGCTGAGGGGCTGGAGAGAGCGTCTCTCAACCCCCCAGCTGATGGCTGCCATGGAGGACCTGGCAATTTCGATGTTGCGGGACGTGGATCGTCTACACTGTCCCTACTTCGACGTTGAACGTCGAAGTAGGGCGCTATTCCTATCTCCTCATGGGGTTAGCGACTTCGACGTCTCGCCGCCTAACGTCGAAGTTAACTTCGAAATAGCGCCCGACGCGTGTAGCCGCGACGGGCGCTATTTCGAAGTTAGTGCCTCTACTTCGAAGTAGCGTGCACGTGTAGACACAGCTTATGAGAAATTGTTCCTTTTCAGTGAGCTGCAATTTAAAAAGCAAATACATAAAAAACTCTTCAGTGGAGCACATTGTAGCACCTTCAGTAGAATTCATAACAATAAGACCAGAACAGAGCTGTGTGTCAACATCTGACAGAGAATGACAACAAATGTAACTAAGCTAAGACCAGGAAATCAGGGAAAGATAGTAAGGCATGCCTCCAGGCTTAATTTAGTTAAAATAAGGATTAGCATCAGTGCACTACTTACTGTGGGACTATCAGAATATATGACAGTATGTTTCTATGATACTTTAAATAGATATATTACATGTTTTGGTCAAATAAATTTACAGCTGGTAAGCTACTCTTCATCTTGGAATGGGCTATGCCTCAACACAGAACTGAAACATTTGCTATGTTCAGATCTGATCCTCCACTGTATTTTTCCTTATTTTATCATTATTTTAGCTGTGTATTATATACCTTAAAGTACCACCATCCCACCCCTGCCCAAAATAAGAAGGGTGTATAGCATGACAATAATTAATCCTGTATTTACTGCCTTACTCTTTGCCTCTTCCTTTTAGTCACTTTAGTCCATGTTTGCTTTGTATTTTAAAGATGGGTATTTCATTATATTTTTTATTACATTATGCCTACTTTTATTCTATCATATGATATTCAGTGTATTGTTTGGGAAACAGGGCCAGTATTATATTGATAATTACTTTTTTTAAAACAAATTCATTCTTGCAAAAAATACTGTTAAGCTCTATGGCATGTGAAGAAATAACTTCTTCAAAAGATGCTCTTTGAAGGTAGTTTGTCATTTTGTATTTCATTGACATTAGCTTAAAACAATGCATTTTCCTGGAAGTGGAATAAAGAAATGTGATATTATTTTAATAACATTGTTTCAAGCTGATTTGAAAACATTTCCATTATGGCTAAACCATTTAAAATAAAAAGTATTTATTTAATATAGGGGAAAAACTTTCATCAAGTTAGTATAGTATTACATTGAGCTGTAACACTTTGCTAGACAATGTTATCTGGCTGTCAATAAATTACACAATGGTTTGAAGGAAGCATTTGCCATCACCAATGCAATTTATACCATATAGGTTTAAGATAAATTGTCATCATACTTTACATCATTTAGAATTTGATTATAAAAATTTTAAGACTCTAAATGAGAATAAATGAAGATTCATTTTCCCCAATTTATCTTTTCATCATCATCTTCCTCTTGACACCTCTGGTGCTGAGGGCAGCAACAAAGATTCCCTACCCCCGGTGTCTGGCAAATGTTTTGGTTGTTTAGTAGCTGTGCCACAGTTTTTTCAGTTTGGCTTTCACTGCTTTTCACCAGGTTGTTTTCATTTGACCATGGTTTTGCTTGTCTTGAGGTGTCGATCTTACTGGTACTCAGGTGCTACTCACACAAAGCACATAGCTAATCCATACGCGGTGCCTCAAGTCAGTGACGGTGCTCAAATCCTCTTGGTTGCAGCGTGTCAATAGATTTTCATTTGAAAGCGTTCTGGGTCAAAGATATAGAGTATTTTCCTGGGGCAGGTTGTATGGAATGGAAACTGTTTGGAAGTATCATATTTTCTTATTCCCCAACATATTTCTGATTTTTTCACAGTCTGTCTTTTCATCACCATTTCTGCACTATAAAGCAGGACAGAATGCTCTGATAAAACTTCAGTCTAGTTTTGGTGTTTTATTCTGATGATTTCCAGACTTTACTGAAGCTCTTGAAGATGATTCTGGCTTTTCTGATTTTGTTCTGGATGGCCTAGCTTGTTCCACTGGCCTGGTTGATGGTGCTGCCCAAGCATACAAATATTTCTAAACTGGAAAGAATATAATCTTCTATCACTATTGGTAATGATGAAGCCATAGTAAAGGTTATTATGTCTAACTGAGGCTGATCTTCAGTCTAATCTGGTGGATGAATGTGTTTAGTCAATCTGTTTTGTTTTCTTGCATATGGTATTAAGTATGTGATAAGAAAATAAGATCATGTGTGAATCATAGAACCATAGAACACTAGAACTGGAAGGGACCTCAAGAGATCATCAAGTCCAGCTCCCTGCCCTCTTGTCAGGACACCATCTAGACCATCCCCGATAAGTGTCTATCTAGCCTGCTCTTAAATATCTCCAGCAATGGAGATTCCACAACCTCCCTAGGTAACTTATTCCAGTGTTCACTTACTCTGACAATTAGGAAGTTTTTTCCTAATGTCTAATCTAAACATCCCTCATGCCAGTTTAGTCTCATTACTCCCTGTCCTACCTCAGAGGCCAAGGAAAACAATTTTCCTTTCTCCTCCTTGTAACCCTGTTTGAGGTATTTGAAAAATGCTATCATGTCCCCCATAGGGTCTTCTATTTTCTAAACTAAACAAGCCCAGTTCTTTCAGTCATCTTTCATAGCTCATATTCTCTAGATTTTGAATCATTCTTCTTGTTCTTCTCTGGACTTCCTCCATTTGTTGATGAAGATATTGAATAGAACTACTCCCAGAACAGATCCTTGTGGAAACCCACTTGTTATACCCTTCCAACATGACTGCAAAGCATTAATAACTACTGTCTGAGAATGGTTATCCTGCCTATTATGCACTGACCTTATATTGGCCCCATCTGAGTTGTATTTGCTTAGTTTATTGATAAGAAGATCATGTGAGACTTTGTCAAATGCCTTACTGAAGTTTAGGTATACCACATCCACCGCTTCTCCCTTATCCAGAAGACTTATTATCCTGTTAAAAAAAGGGGCATACAACATTTATAACTAAAATTGATAACTGATAACCCCAGTTTTGCTGGCAGGTTTTTTTTTTTAACTTTTGGAGAACTGAAGTAAAAAAAATGGTTTGGGTGTTTTTTTGTTAAACTGAAGGATATGAAGTATTAACTTTATAAGATATAACAGAAGGAAATGCTTTCTCAATCTCTCCTGCTTTATTTATTCCACTTTGTATAAAATAATTGAATAATCGTGGGTGGGGGAGAGACAGAAAGACAATGCTGGAACCCTCAATACCCGATATCGAGGGTACTAAATTCTAAATCCTTTGCATCCTGGTGAGTGCCCTTATTAGTGGGATAAATGTTATTAATGGAGGCACCATAGTCTTCTCCTGTTAGTGGAAGCACCATGCTCTTCTCTGTGTTTCTATCCTGAAAAAAGTTTAAAGAAAGATGTTGTGTTCATGTCAAAATAATTCATTTGAAATTCTGTCTTTGCTTGAAACACTTCTCCAAAAGCAGCATGATTTTTTTTAAGATTTTTGGTCAGCCCATACCTAATATTTTATTTAAAAAGTTCTGACTGATAACTTTCATCCACTTCTATTTAAAAAATGCTTTGAGTGGGTCCAAATGCATTTTGACCAGAACAGAATATAAGCCTTTGCATGATTTTGTTAGCTGTAGGAAAATAGGGTGTGGCTCTACAAGACGATGTAGATAAATATGGGGAGAAACAAGGCATTTCTGCCTCTTAAATGTCAAATGCTGTATTTAAATATGCCTCTTTAATTTCTATATGGCTATGTCTACACTAGCCCCAAACTTTGAAATGGCCACACAAATGGCCATTTTGAAGTTTACTAATGAAGTGCTGAAATGCATATTCAGCACTTCATTAGCATGTGGGCGGCCGCAGGGACTTCAAAGTAGGCAGGGTCCTTTAGCAAAGCCACGGGATGAGCCACGTGGCAGTGAGGCGCTTCAATTTCGAAGTGCCGTGGCCGCCCGCATGCTAATGAAGCGCTGAATATGCATTTCAGCGCTTCATTAGTAAACTTCAAAATGGCCATTTATGTGGCCATTTCGAAGTTTGGGGCTAGTGTAGACACGGCCTATAAGGGACAAAGCTAATTATCAACAATAGCATATTTTAAATGATAAAAATCAAGTCTAACAACTATACTGCTGAATATTCATTTGGAAAATACACTAAAATATTTCTCTCGGAATGCAAGATGGTCTGAAAAAGCTAGATTTTCAGGAGTGTGGAACACCCAAGAGGTTCCATTACTCTTAACAGGAGCTCTGTTGAATTCAAAGCTCTTTTCAAAATCTGGTCCCTGTGGCTTAGGTTATGCTCCAGAAATCTGCACACAGAGGGTACCATGTGTCTGCCTGTCTCCTGGTGAATCCTAAATTACAATTATGTAACTATAGCACTTTTCAGGATCTGTCAGCCTTGGCAAAATATTAATCTTTATGGCTTTAACCCTAGCCACAGGACTGGGAACTTTTGCCATCTGTCAAGAGTAATACAGGCCCTTTGGAATGAAATAATTCCTATTTTTCTTTGAAGATTTAGGATGGGCAGGGATATTCACAGCTAAATCTAACACAAAGGCTTTTAAAATCAAAGGCTGCATTCTCAGTTGTCTGACCTTCATGCTAAGTTCCTAGAATTAGAATGTATCTGTCTTGGAAAAATTAACTGTAAAATATAAGGCATCTTTTAACACTCATACACAAGAAAAATGGTGTGTATGGGAGGAATAGAATAGCAGATAGAAAATTATATTCCTTTATTATTTGTCTTCAAATATGTTCATCAGGAGTTTGTTATTCCCTGGATTCCACAGTCCCTGGAAATAAGTAATATATATATATATATATATATATATATATAAACAACTAGTACAACAACAAATAAACCTTCAGTATTACATATGATTTTTCCAGCTTTGCCTTAGATTGTCTTTACTTGCATTGGCCACTGTCACACAATATGCTGGAGTGGCTGAATCAGTGGTATTTTCCAATATGACAACATGGGCTTTTGTTTATAAGTCTACACTAGAAAGTTTTGTAGAGAAAACTAGGGTTTTGTCAACAAAACTCTAAGCACATCTACACCCAAAATGTGTTTTGTTGAAAGAAACTGCCCACAAAAAAAAGCCATGTACACACTCTGGGGTGCTCTTTTGTTGACAAAGTGGGTTAAAATGTGATCTGTTTTTATGTGTAGACGCAATCTGTCAACAGAAGTTTTGTCAGAACATCTCTTCTCACTGTAACTTCTGTAGACAGATGCTTGTAGTGTAGACACAGCCATAGTATTTGGACAACAGAATAATTAATTAGAAGCTGAAAACACGTATAGAAGAAATGATGCATCACAACAAAGTTTCATGGCACAAACCCGGTAATAAAAAGTACAATAAATTATTGTAGGCATAATGGGAAAGACAGAAATACTTTACAAGAACATTGGTTTAAGAAAATTCTTAAAGTCCCGGGCCACACACAGGCGAACCCCCACATGGGATGTGGCACCCCGCAGTGGCCCATCAGTGATGCCCAGCACCTGCCTTCAGTGGACAGCACCTCAAGTTGCACAAGGGCGGCAGCCGGTCAGGGTTGAAGAGCACCTGGGCCCTGCACACCTGAGGGTGGGAAGGGCCACCTGCATGACAGACCCCTGGACACACTCCCAGGCCAGGAGGCCCAGCCCATGGGGGGCAGGTCTGTGGCCCTTGAGGGGTCAGTGTCCTTTGGGGGAACAGGGGCTCCATTGGGTAGGCTTGGGCAGGTGGGCCACAGTCAGGTCCCCTCCATCTGGGAGTCATCTTCTCCACACAGCTGCACCATCCATGGGCTAGGAGAGCCCTGCGCCGTCCCTTGTCCCTGACGCCCCCCCCCGCCCCCCGCAACCCTCAGACGTGCCTGGATGCTACCCCAGGCAGTGCGCCATTGGGGCCGTGGCTGGAGGGCCCCCCGCTGGGCCAAGGAGGACCCAGCCAGCCCAGCACAAGGCCGAGGTGGCCGAGCTGCAGCTGCGGCTTGCCCAGACCAAGAAGTAGTGGTGGAGGACAGCCTGGGAGAGGCTGCTGACCACACTGGAGGGCATTGGCCACACCCTCTGGGACCATGTGGACACCGTTGCCCACCTCCTGGCCACCTCAGCAGCTTCCCCTGCTGAGCCCACACCCTCCACTCCTGCTGAGCCTGCTCCCCGACCCTCACCGAGCCTGCCCCCTCCACCCCAGCTGAGCTTGCATCTTCCATCCCCACCAGACCTACTCACTGGTATTATCTGCCGGTGCTACCTGCACCCTCTCCTCCCCACTGGGAACACTGCATCCAAGGAGTCAGGGGCTCCAGGGGCCGAAGGGGCTCACAGCCCACCACTCCTGCCCCAGAATGACTGCCCCTCCCCCCTCCAATTTAGATTCCCACTCCCTGTACATAGTCAATGAGCATAGTGTAGATAAGTGTTTATTTTATTGTTCACCTCTCCATGCTGTGCTCCTCAGAGGGATGGTGGGTGGTGGATGTGGGGGTAAGGTGCTGCTGGGGCTGGGGGTTGCAGGGATGGTAGGTGGCAGATGTGCATGTGATGTGGGTGTGCATGTGGGTCAGAGGTGACCATTGGCAAAGGCCTGCTTGAGGGCCTCCCTGATGTTGTAGCCATGCAGGTGGGCCTGGAAGATCAGGGCGGTGCTCGGCTGCTCATAGCTGGTGCCATCAGGAGGGCCCCCCCAAGGATATAGGCATCCCCCTTTCCCTCCACAACCTTGTGGAGGAAGCAACAGGGGCCCACCACCTGGGGCACGTTGAGGGCCCCAACCTCCAGCCTTGTGTGTAGGCACCTCCACTGCCACTTTAGGTGCCTGAAGGCCCGCTCCACAACATAGCAGGTGTGGTTGAGGTGCTGATTGAATGCCTCCCAGGTGGGGTTGAGGTGTCCTGTATACATTCTAATGAGCTTCAGGGAGTACGCCGCCTCTGCCACTATGCAGAGTGGCATGGTGATGTCCTCCACCACTGGGATCTCCTGCTGGGGGATAAAGGTGCTGGCCCCCATGCGCTGGCAGAGGCTGGAGTTCTGGAAGACCCAGGCATCGTGGGTGCAGCCGGCCCAGCCCACATAAATGTTGGTGAACCAGCCCCTCACTTCCACCAGGGCCTGGAGCACCACTGAATGGTGCTTCACTCTTTCCTGTTCATGTACCAGTCAGTGCTGTGTGGCGGGACATGGATGGGGATGTGTGTGCTATCCAAAGTGACAATGCAGTTTGGAAAGCCCAGGTCCTAGAACCTGGCAACGGTGATGTTCAGATCCCTCAGGTGGACGTCCCTATGAAGCAGCATCTCATTGATGGCTCTGACAACCTGCGGGGGGGAAGGGGGACACGTGCTCTAGTGAGGGTGTGGTGGCCATCTCCCCCCACCGCAGGCCCATTCTGCCCCCTTCCCATCCAGTCCCTGCCCTGTCTAGCCTCCTGCCCCTGACCCATCAAGCCCTTGCCCCATTCGGGCCCTTGCAGCGGTGGGTTCCCCTTGCCCCAGCCCCCCCCACCTGGCCCCACCTTACCTCCATAAATACAGCCCTGATGGTGTCCTTGCCCACCCCAAACTGCAGTCCCACGGAGCAGTAGGAGTCCAGGGTGGCCAGCTTCCATATGGCAATTGTGACCCGTTTCTCAAGGGTGAGGGCTGGCCATATGCAGGTGTCCTGGTGCCAGAGTGCAGGGGTGAGCCAGTGGCAGATCTTATCGAAGGTCTGCCTTGACATGCAAATGTTCCACAGCCACCTTTCCTCACCCCACTCCCCTAGCACCATGCATTCCCACCAGTCAGTGCAGCTGGGGTGGGTCCAGAGGTGTTGGGGCCCCCAGGGGGTCCCCAATGGTGCCCCAGGTGGGGGAGCCCCACAGCCCCAGGGAGACCACCCAGCCACATGATGAGATCAGGTGCAGCTGTGACAATGGTGCACAGCCTTGCAGCAGGGCATACATAATGAGGGTGTTCTCCTGCTCATGTGGAGAAGAGGGTGGAGGGAGGGGCCCTTTAAAGCAGGCGGCTGGCTGCGGCCTCAGAAGGGCTTGTCAGCCATGGGTCCCTGTCCGTGGTGTGTCCTGACTCCCTTCTTTTGAAAGAGGGCTTGGAGCCATGTGCATGCTCTCTTTTAAAAAACCTACAGCAGCACTTCGAAAGAGCAGAGTGAAATTCCGATCCAATAATGGTGGCATATGCTCCCTTTTGACAGCTGCTATTTCAACCACCATACTTTGGTTTTCACCCTTGCAAAAGGGCACTCACATGTAGACCCAGATAACCAGTGCAGACACAGCTTTTTAGAAAATAAACCCCATCTTCAAAAGTATCCTTCTTTCCTTTTTTTATGGGAAGAAGGATTCTTTCGAAGATGGGGTTTACTTTCGAAAGAGCAGTCTCTATACTGGTTTTCTTCTTTTAAAAGAAGCTATTTCGAAATAAGAATATGCAAATAAGGTGCCAGCTATGCAAAGCTTCACCTTATTTGCATATTCAAATCCCATCATTTGCGTACCTCTTTCAAAAGAAGAATGCAAGTGTAGACACAGCCATTGTGTAACAACTTACTCTACAGGTATGATCACTATTTTTACAATCATTGGCTACGTCTACACGTGAAGCCAACATCAAAATAGCTTATTTCGATGTTGCGACATCGAAATAGTCTATTTCGATGAATAACGTCTACACGTCCTCCAGGGCTGGTAACGTCGATGTTCATCTTCGACGTTGCGCAGCACCACATCGAAATAGGCGCAGCGGGGGAACGTCTACACGCCAAAGTAGCACACATCGAAATAGGGATGCCAGGCACAGCTGCAGACAGGGTCACAGGGCGGACTAGCGCTTCCGGGGCAACAGCTAGCCGCTCCCTTAAAGGGCCCCTCCCAGACACACTCAGCCTGCACAGCACGCGGTCTGAGGAGCCATAGGCACACAGACCCCGGGCGCCGCAGTCATGGACCCCCAGCAGCAGCAGCAGCAGCAGCAGCAGCAGCAGCCAGAGGTCCACCCAGCCTTCCCGGTAGAAGCAGGGCTTGCCCTGCTCCATGCCATGCGGGAGGCAGCTGAGCACATCCTTGCTACCCCGGAGGAAGAGCTGCCCCCAGGGCAGCAGGGCTCAACCCCCAACCCTGCAGCACCCCGCCCACCCCCCTGCCTCACACGCCGGCGGCTGTGCAGCTACCCCACCGGCACCGACTGGTGGGAGCGGCTGGTGCTTGGGGAGTGGGACGACAACCGCTGGCTCAGGAACTTCAGAATGAGCCGGCAGACATTTATGGAGCTGTGCCAGTGGTTCACCCCCGCACTCAGGCACCAGGACACTGCCATGCGGTGTGCCCTCACAGTGGAGAAACGGGTCGGCATCGCTGTTTGGAAGCTGGCCACTCCCGACAGCTACCGATCCGTGGGGCAGCAGTTTGGTGTCGGCAAGGCCACCGTTGGGGCTGTCCTCGTGGAGGTAAGAGAACCCATGGGGGGAGGGCAGGGCAGGGGAGGGAGGCCCGGGCAGGGGAGGGGAGGGCAGGTCAGAGGAGGGGAGGGCAGGGCAGGGCAGGGGAGGGCAGGGCAGGGCAGAGGAGGGTGGGGGAGAGCAGGGCAGGGCAGGGCAGGGCAGGGCAGGGCAGGGCAGGGCAGGGGAGAGCAGGGCAGGGCCACGCACACCCTGCTCACCCCTCATTGGTGCTGTCCCACGTGCTTTCTCTGCAGGTTGTGCGTGCCATCAATGCCATGCTCCTGCACAGGCTCGTGAGGCTGGGGTACCCACATGCCACCATCGCGGCCTTTGCCACCCTGGGCTTCCCCAACTGCTTCGGGGCTCTGGATGGGACTCACATCCCCATCCGCGCCCTGCATCACAGTGGAGGACGATACCTGAATCTCAAGGGCTACCATTCTGTGGTCCTCCAGGCCTTGGTGGACAGCCGGGGCCGTTTCCAGGACATTTATGTGGGCTGGCCTGGCAACACCCACGATGCCCGGGTTTTCCGGAACTCGGGCCTGTGCTGCCGGCTGGAGGCGGGGACCTACATCCCCCAGCGGGAGATCCCTCTGGGGGACACCACCATGCCCCTCTGCGTCATCGCAGATGCGGCATACCCCCTCCGGCCCTGGCTCATGCACCCGTACACGGGCCATCTCTCCGCTGGCCAGGAGCGCTTCAACGAGCGCCTGAACCACGCGCGCCAGGTGGTGGAGCGCTTATTTGGCTACCTGAAGGGACGCTGGAGATGTCTCCTGACCCGCCTGGATGTGGGCCCCAACAACATCCCCCTGGTTGTGGGTGCCTGCTGCGCCCTGCACAATTTGGTGGAGAGCAAGGGGGAGGCCTTTTACCAGGGCTGGGCTGTGGAGGCCGGCAGGGCCGACGTGCAGCCACCCACTGCCCCCAGTCGGCAGGTGGACCCCGAAGGGACCCGGGTCTGGGAGGCCCTGCGGGCCCACTTCAATGATGAGGCCGCGGGGTGAACTCTGCCAGGCCCCCCACTGCCCGCCCTTTCCTCCACCACACTCCTGCCCCAACGCGCACACCATGGAGCACCCAACCACACCCACCTCCCACTTTTCCTGGACAAATGACAGCACGCACTTTTGGCTGAACTTAAATTTCTTTTTCTTTGAGAACTTTTTTTTTTAACTATAAATATATAAAACAAGAACAAACTATATACAACATGTGGAACCAAAGTAATATGTACAAATAAAACAATAGTAAGAAAAAAGTGTCCTCATTAATAAAAAGAAAACCAGGGAGGATAAAGGGGAGAACTATTTACATGGGGGGGACGGGGCAAACGGGGGGCACAAAATAATAAGTTCAAACTATATACAAGGGGGGGGCCACATCCCGGGCCCCTCGCCCCTACAGTCCGGCACTGGGCGTGGGCGGCCCGGAGCCCCGCCATGGCCGCAGCCCTGTCCAGGGCTGGCTGGGGGCGGGCCGGACCGGAAGATATGCCCAGTGAGTCTCAGCTGGCTCCAGGGGTCCCTCAGCGCTCCGGCCCTCGGCAGTGGGTGGCGGGGCGACGGCGGACGGGACGGCAATGGGTAGAGCAGCTGGTGGTGCGGCTGGTGGAGCAGGCACGGCGGGCGCTGCGGCGGCCGGCGCGGCATGTGGGGCCAGGTAGTCCACCAGGCGGTTGAAAGTCTCCATGTAGGCCCCCCACGCCTCTTGGCACCAGGCCAGCGCCCACTCCTGCAGCTGCAGGTGCTGCTCCGCGACCTCCAGCTGTCGTCGGTGAATGGCCAGCAGCTGGGGGTCCGTCGCCGTCGGCTGTTGGTGGCGCAGGGTCCACCGTCTAGCCCACCGTGGGGGCCGGTTGGTCCTCTGCCGAGGGGCTGGCCTGGAGCGATGGTCCCGGAGGGCTCTCCAGGACCACTGAGGCCTCGCCGGCACTCTCTTCCGGTCCTTCGGATGGTGCAGGTGCGGGACACAGGAGAGGAGCGGGGGAAGAAGAATGGAGACAGGCGTTAGTGTGGGCCCCGAGCTGTGGCCTTTGTCCCCCCAGCCCTGTGCTGCAGGTTCCCCATCCCCGTCCCCGGGAGATGCTGCTGGGATGGATGGGGTTCAGGGGTCCCCTTGCCCTGCACCCCGTCCCCTGGTGGGAGCGACTCTCACTTCACCCCGCAGGGTCTGAGAGCAGGAGAGGTTTCTTAGGCCACAGATGGCCAGTTTCTGGCAGGAGTGACAGCACCAGCTGTCGGAAGAGACAGTCCTTCCAACCCCTCGTGGGGAGAAGACCCCAAGGGGTGCCCCTCTGGGATGCAGCTTTCCCCCTCCTCAGGCTGGCTGCCTTCCAGCTCTCCCTTCCCCTAGCCTCTACCTGTGGCCCCCGCCCCCCCCGCAATTCCAAGCCAGCTCGGCTCCTCCCTCCTGTTTGTTCAGAGCAGAGGTGTCACCTGCCAGCTGTAGCCCCAGGATCCTCCTTTGCCCCTGGGAGCTATTCGGCTCTTGTTGCTCATATGTAGCCTGAGTCTCCCTTTTGCACTCCCCCCACTCCATCACATGCTGCTGCTGCTGCTGTTGCTGCTGCTGCTGCTGCGGGGTGTCCCACCCCCTCCTCCTGGGGGCCCCTCGAGGTTCCGCTCCCCCCTGCCTCGGGGATGGGGCATGGCACTGTCGTGTGGGGTGCGGGGGGGCACAGGCTGATGCAGTGCTGTGAGGGCCATGGCCCTGCTGTCCTTGGGGCCATGGCCATGTGAGCATGTGGGGGGCCATGGACACATATCTATTACCCCCCGCCCCTCAAGCCCAGGGGTGTACACCAGAGGGGGGTAAATACCTGTCGGTCCACTCCCACGGTCTGGAAATCCCCAGGGGGCGGACGCCCGGCTGCTGCTCCGGGATGGCAGGAGGAGGATCTGCAGCCCGGATTCTGCAGAGGAGGAGCCCCCCTCCTCCTCCTTCTCCTCCTCCTCCTCCTCCTGCCGCGATGTCCCGGGGTGGGCTCCGGGGTGGGCCCCCGGTGTGTGGGGCTTACCTCTGGGGCGGACTCTGGCTGCAGGGCCTGCTGGGGCTCGTCAGCCGAAGTATCAAGGGTTGCCGGAGGGGAGGAGGTGTGCCGGGGGCCCAGGATGTCCCTGAGCTTCCTGTAAAAGGGGCAAGTGATGGGGGCAGCCCCAGATCAGCTGGCCGCATCCCGGGCCCGGGAGTAACCCTGCCGCAGCTCCTTCACCTTACTCCTGATGTGATCAGGAGTGCGGGCAGGGTGACCCCAGGCAGCCAGGCCGTTGGCCAGCCAAGCGAACGCATCTGCGTTCTGCCTCTTGCTCCCCATTACCTGGATCACCTCCTCCTCGCTCCAGAGCCCCAGCAGGTTCTGCAGCTCGGCCTCCGTCCAGGAGGGGCCCCGCTGCCACTTGCCAGCCTGGCTGCCCTTCTGGCTGGGCTGGCTGCCCTGGCTCCCCTTGGTGGGGGGTCCCCTGGGGGCGCTGGGGGGGCTGCCGAGCAGCCATCGTAGCTGGGTGGGTGGCTGTGCTGGCTGAGGGACGTGCAGGCTGGCCGCGTGTCTGGGCTGCCACCTGCATGTTTCCTCAGCTTCCTGCACAGGAAGGGAGGGGGAGGGGACGTTTAAGGGGCCGCTCCATGCGGTCACCATTGAGCTGAGGGGCTGGAGAGAGCGTCTCTCAACCCCTCAGCTGATGGCCGCCATGGAGGACCCGGCAATTTCGACGTTGCGGGACGCACAACGACTACACGGTCCCTACTTCGACGTTGAACGTCGAAGTAGGGTGCTATTCCTATCCCCTCATGGGGTTAGCGACTTCGACGTCTCGCCGCCTAACGTCGAAGTTAACTTCGAAATAGCGCCCGACGCGTGTAGCCATGACGGGCACTATTTCGAAGTTAGTGCCGCTACTTCGAAGTAGCGTTCACGTGTAGACACGGCTATTGTGTCCAACCTTTTCTTATTTTCCTACTGTGTTTAACAATGAGGATATCAGAAGCTGGTACTTATGAAAATAGCAAATCTAAATGTCAGCAGCACCTTATTTCAGCAGTCCATTATTGTTTAAGCTAGCATTTAGGCATGTTTTTCACAGTGGAAACATGATTAATCTCCTTAGAAATTCATTACTTAAAAGTTTTGCTGAACTGGGTTCCTGAAGATGAGTGGAAGTGGCATTAGAATACACTGTTTCTGAAGATTTAAGAATGTAGGTTGAACCTCTTTAATCTGGAAGTCTTTCATCTGGCAAACTCCATAACCCAGCATAATTTTAGTTCGCTGGGTGACCACTTACCATAGGTGTGACCAAGTTACCTGTGGTTACTACTACCTGTACTGGCTCTGAGTGTTTTCTGCTGTTATTTAGTTGCAAATTATCCTTAAATGTCTTTGAAAAGCCTGGTAAGCAGTGGCAGTGTTGTAATGTTCTAGAAAATATTGACCCCCGACCCCCATCATCCAGCAAATTCTCTCGTCCAGCAACAGTCAGGTCCTGAGGATGCTGGGCTAGAGATGTTCAACCTGTATTTGTCTAGAAATTTGTATATTCTAGCTCTGGCTATGCCACTGATTTGTTTCCCATCCAAAAAAAAAAAAAGCCAGTGGTCCTTCATGGAAGGTCAGCACATGGGAAAACATGGGAGCCCTCACCCATTTAAAAAAAACAAACAAACATATACTATATTATGGCATCACAAATCATTCAGCATCAGTTATTCAGCAATGATAGTTCTGTACACTGAACTATTAAACTCTCCTTCCAGCCAGACACAGATCTATCTGGGTTGAGTCATCAAACATTCTGGCTGGGGTAGGGTGAGAGTGGAAGGAGCCTTTTAGGTCAGAGCTGTTGGGGATTTTCCCCACCAAAAGAAGGGCAATAAAATGTTAAGTAATTTGAGATCATTGTAATGCTTGCCAGCAACTTTTCCACGTTTTTCCCATGTGTGTCTTTATTTTTTCTTCCATATATGGAGATAATACCACTGACATTGCAGGACTTTGCCAGATATTTTGAAAGAGCTCTTTCTGAACTTTCTGTTTTGACATCATACTGGTTTAGATCTTAGAGCCACAGAGAAGATGAGAGGTGACTTTGTTGACTGTCACTTTTAGCTGAGGGTGTTTCACCATTTCTGTGATCTTAAGATTATGGAGGAGTGTCCCAGCTTTGCAGATAAAATGCATGAAGTCATGATCCTCATTAGTTCATTTCTTTTCTTCAGGTAGGCAAATTCCATTCACTATAGTAGCACCTTTGCTGAATGCAGATCACCACTTTTTGTATAGTTTTTGAAGTTTGCTCCATACAGAACTTGTGATAATTTTAGGGAATGTTTTGTGTCAGTTTTAATAAAAAGGTGAACAAAGTACTCGTAGTTATGAGGGATCATCTGCATACAGTGTATCCAATCTTGAACTTACATTCATGCCACTTCCTTCTGCTGAAATTCTTGTGTGGTTTTAGTATTGAGTCAACCAGCAGAACTGCAGAACCAAATCATCAAAGTACATGGGACAAGATGCTAACTTTCACATGATTCTCCTATTACTTGTCATTGATTAATGTAACAAATGTCATTGAAAGACTACTGAACATCAATTTGGTGATCCGTCAGTACAATCCGCAACATGAAATGTGTTAAAAACATTAGTCTGGAGCTGCTCCAAATAACCATAGCTTTGTGTGTTTACAAAGTCATTGTAGAAGTTCTGTGGAAATAGATGCTCTTTCCACCATTTTCAAGGGAATAATATGGATGCTGATGCTGTAAAAGAAACTCAGGAATCTTATGAAGGACTGATATTAAACTCAGTTATGGAATATTGATACATTACTTTGACCTGATACATGACAGGAAATAAAAGAAGCTTCTTTTCTCCCTAAATCTGGTCTGGCAGCTCTGTATTATCATCGTCGTCACCACCGCCACCACCACCACCAACAACAACAACCATGGGCTCAGTGCCCATTGGTGTCTGTTGCCTCTCTCACTATTTCTTTCCATTTCACTTTGTCCATTGCAGAGTGGCTTAGTTTCTGTAGACTAGCCCCACACCAAGCTACTAGATCACCTACCCCTCCTCTGTGGGTTTGCCTCTCCTATTTCAGCTGTCCATTATGCTGAATACCAGGGTCTCGCCTTTTCACTCATTGTTCCTTCTGCAGATATGCCTGAATAGCTGCACTTTCCATTATATAACCTTCTGTAGTATGTTCTCTTTCAACTCTATCTTCCTGTTTAATTCTTCAGTAGTGACCTTCTGCATCCTTCCTAGTCTCAGGATCTTTCTATAACAATTCCTCTCAAATGCCAAGATCCTTCTCTTTGACTCTTTCTTTATCACCCATGTCTCACATCCATGCAATGTTCTGCGGAATACACACATTTTCAAGAAGCTCAACTTTATTACTTAGCTAATCACTTTGCTTTTCCATATCTGACCCATTGCCTTCAAATTTGCTTTTTACAATCTAGATCATACTTCATTTTGATCCCCAGATACATGAACTTCTCTACATTCTCTAGTTTGATGCCATCTACACTGATCTTTCATCCTATTTCCTTATCTCCAAATACCTCTGTCATTGTTTTACCAATGTTCATAATCAGTCTACTTCCCTTCGTCATTTAGCACCTGCACCATTTGTACTAGCTTCTTTCCATCTTTCTTGATGATAACTACATCACCTGCAAACCTCAAGTTGTTAATTCTCATCCCATGCACTGATACCCCTTCTATCTCTCCTTGCTCATGTCCATCACTCTCTCTAGATGAGTGATGAAGATACTCAGCGATATCAGATCTCCTTGTCTCATACCTCAACTTATTCTACACCAACTTCCCAACTCTCTGCATATTCTCACTCCACATTGTCTTTGATATACTTCAACAACCTTATCAGTCTGCTATCTACTCAGCATGACTCTAACACTGTCCAATACACTTTCTGATCTATGCTGTCAAATGCTTTCTGAAAGCTGACAAAGTAACTGTAGATGTTCTTGATCTTTCATTGAGCTTTCTCCACTATCAATTTTAGTGCTAATATCTGCTGGAGAGTTTTCCTGAACTTCTATTTTTCCTGAATCGCTCTTGCTCATCCATTAGGTGTTCCTCTATCTGTGATCTCAGTCTCTCCATCTGTATCATCATTAGCACCATGCCTAGATGACTCATTAGGGCAATTGTTCTGTAGTTCTTGTGCTCCAACGTGCTTCCTTTCCTGTGTATTGTCACTAGCACAGATCTTGTCCACTGCTTAGGACTTTCCCTTCTTTCCATGCTATATTACGTAGTCGGGTATTTCCTGAATCATACTTTATCTGACATATTTGATCATCTCTCCTATGATCTTATCATTTCCAGGGGTCCTGTTGTTTCACTGTTTTTTCTACTTCCTCCTCCAAAATATCAGCCTCACTGTCAATGCTCAGTGGTGATATCTCTTTCAGTTCTTCAATCAGCCTCTCTGAGACATTCAAGTCCAACCATGCTTTGTACAGATCAGTGCAATATTGTGTCCATCGCTGCACAACTATCTCCTTGTTCATGAACACCTTTCTCTGGTCTTTGACTGCCATCTGCTCCAGCTGCCACTTCCTTTTAATATTCCTGAACATCTTATATACCTCCCTGGTCTTACACTTGCTGTCATACCTCTCTATATCTTCACACTGCTCTTCTAACCATTTCACCTTATCCATTCTGGCCTCTTTCCTTACTTCATTGCATTTCTCTCTATATTGCTGTTCTGCCCTCTCAGAAACATCCCTTCTGACCTTCAACACTCTCTTCTCTTGGATCAACATCTGTTTCTCTTGTGTCATCCACTGTTCAGAGAGTAGTGAGTCTCAAAAAGTTGCCCACAGAGGATGCCTGGAAGGCTTTAGATGTATTAGTAAAACATTTGTTCATATAACAGATGTCTGCTGTTTGAGCCCACTTCAGACCTCTAAGGACTTTTTTCTGAGAAATTGTCCTAGTGGATATCAAAACACAAAGACATTCTTGTATCCTGTCTAATATCTTGATGTCCTTTAGTACAAATTCATCTATGGTCAAATTTACGAATTATACAAAAATTGAAGGGCCAGCAAATACAAGGGGACAGAATCAAACCATAACCTACCACACAAATATTAGGGCATCGGCAACCCAACACTGTCCATAGTCATAAGTTAAGTCCAAAAAAGTCAAGGTGCTGGCCAATATATCATGATATTTTCTGAGATGATTTTAGATGTTTTCTGATTTTTCAACTCAGTCTGACTTACACAATACATATTAAATAAGTTGTGTTAATAATAAAGTAGAAATCACCATTTTGGACATGGAACCCTTACATTAGTAAACTTTCTTCAGTCCCCAGCCCATACCAACTGTTAAACCCAATTCGAAATCAATTCCCCTAATGAGACAAAACTAACAGCAGGGATGCAAAATGAGAGACAATAATGGGCTTATTCGCATCTATTCTCTTTAATGGCAGTCCTTTTCATTGCTAGGAAGCAACGCAGTGAGAGACGCAATAAGAGTGATTCCCAAGGTTGAGTTTTATATTTATACTGTAGTTTAACTCCCTTAAATTGACAATAAGCCTCACAGTGTTCACTATCAAAATTATACCATTTCAGTAGGACAAACTAATTTTCATTCCACAATGAGTTGTGACCTTTGTGAAATGAGTTTGGTGCAAGGCCAGTTCCCCGCAGACAAGCAGTCAAGCAGAAAATCCTACCCAGACTACAATTACCACTCTGCTACTCGTATTATAATGTGATATGCCCCATATAAAAATATGGATATGGAATGGGGCATATGGATGATACCAGATCCACATGCATCAACATATTTGCAGTTTTCAGTTCTACTTCTGACAGACTTCTGGTCTCCCCTTCCTGTGTGGTGTTTTTGTATTTTCAGCAAATTAGTCTTTGGAATGCACCCTCCTGTTAATGCAGGCATAATTCAATAACAATTCAAGCAGTTGAACTTTAGAACACAGAAATGTACCATTATGGCCTGGTAATTCACTTTGAGAAACTGCTGGCATGTAATTTTATCATTTAATCCTTTTCCTTTAATTCTATCAGCTGATGATTTCAATTATTTTATATTACTGATAAGTTACTGATGTTTATACCACAGAGAGCATGTTATGGATATGAGCAGTGGAGGAAAATTAGCTTATGTGCAGTGTCAGCTTGAAAACTGAAAGCTACTCCAGCATATGAAATTATTTTACTTAAAGGGGATATTATTTAGTATAGCATTCTGAATTAAAAATAGCTGAAGGCGTCTTTAATGTTTTATTTTTTACCCCAATACTTATCTACACATTTTCGTTCTGTATATATTTTATTAACTATCCCGGTAGGTAAATCAAATGAGATATAGACAAACATATGAGTGTGGAGGTTCTGCTAATGTCATAAGATTTTAAAAACTGTTCATCTTTCATTTCACAGAGTTGTATCTCATCTGAACTTGTTTTTAAGATATTTACACACTTTCTCACCCTTCTGCACATTTCATCTGCCTGTCTTCAGCAGGACTTCAACCATGAGTTCTTTGGGGCAAGGGCCATCTTTTTGCTGTGTATGTCTAAAGTGTATAGAACATGTACAGAACCAATCCCTCCATGGGACAAATTGGGTCAACTGCCTCAGGCCCCATGTTCCTAGGCCCCAGGGGTTGAGGAGTCTGGGGACCTGGTGCACAGCAGCAACCGGGTTTGCCTCCTGCTCCACAACACTCACCACACAGGCAATGGGAAGCTGAGTGGCCAGACAGCCTGCTCCGCTCTGCCATACCACCTTCCTGGCCTGCTGCAGTCAGCTTCGTCACAGCAGCAGGAGAAAGAAAACTCCACCACATACCACCCCACTTCCCACTCTGCAGAGAAGTGAGGCACAGCAGGCCAGAAGGGTAGTACAGATGGGTGGAGCAGTCTGGTGGGCTGCTCCAGCTCCGTTTGCCCATATGGTAAGTAGCAGAAGGAGGTGAACCCTGCTGCTGCTGTGTGAGGACCCCATAATTCCTTGGGCCATGTTGCTTGGGAGAGTAGGTAAAGGAGCGGCACAGGGGCAGAGCAGTGACAGGGCTTGAGGAAGGGGTAGGGTAGGGTATGTCAGAATCTGTGGTAGAATGGTTGACCTGTGCCCAATGGGGGAAGAGGGTTGTCCCAGCTCTACGCTTCCTTCTGGATGGCTCTGCACATGTAATTACACTATTGCCATAGCTATCTATTAGCAGCTTTTAATTTGTGCTGGGTTTCAGTGTGTGCCTGATGGCAGTGTCTGGGAGGGGATCTTTAAAGACACGACTGGCTGCAGCCCCCTGGAAGGGCTTGCCAGACATGTAACCCCATCTATGGCATTTTCTGCTGTGGTCTTTTGAAATACTACCTGTGGCTGTATGGCTGCTCTCTTTCAAAAGAGTGGACCAAAGATTCGATATCCTATTTGTGTGTGGATGCAGTCTTGCAAAAGATAGCCTTCCAGAGGATATCTTCCAGAAGCTCATCTTTTGAAAGAGCACTGTACTGTAGCTGTAGCTTCAGTGATTAGAAAAGCCTGGGGGAAAAAATGAAGAATGAGCATGAAGTACAAAGATAGAATGGAATAGCATGTTTTAGGAACAGGTGTAAATTGCTAAATGTTTGATTCAAAAGAGCAACTGGGGCTACCAGTTCACAAAGAAATCCAGTTACTTTCTGAACACTGAGTCTGATTGCCTTGATTGAATAATATGGTTGGTAACACCCTAAATAGCTGCAGTAGAAAGAAAACTATAATGATATTCCTACATATGCATTAGATAGGAGGTACAGTAAAAACACTAAGGTGCAGTAAATATGGTAATGCCTATGAGAATGAAAAGTAATCCTCCATCGATTGCTATACTATATTTAATTTTTGTTGATTAGGACCAAAAACGTAAGAAAATTGTACTTCAAGTATTTTAACTAAAATTCAACAAAACCATTAGGTTTTTGGGAGCAGAGAAATCATTCCACTCTTTTTCTTTTGCTGTTATGAATACACTACAGTAAGAATATTTGAAAGTGTTAATTTGAAAACTTCCCTCAGCACCCATGGTTGGAGTAAATTTCCATGGTCTCTTCCAGAAGAGTCTTTTGAAGAAGAATGGTGGTAAATGGAGAGTCAGAAAGTGAACGTAAGAAAAGTCCATGTTGGGTTATTGAGCTAGAGCAAGCAAGCAAGCAAACAAACAATTGCCCTTTGAAATAATAACATCAGTGTTTTTGATGGTTGATTAAAACAATGGAAAGTGGAAGAGCAAACGTATTTGTGCAGCATGGAAAAGTCTATGTTATCAATGCAAACTTACTTTTGCTATTTCTTCACTTCACTACTCATCTTCTCAATGTTGCAATATTTTCAGTGTTTTGTATGTAATTCCCTAGGATTTACACAACATAAAATGAGAGAAGAAAAAAAGAGAAGTCTGCAGGCAACAAAATCAACTTGTGAAGTTCCTCGCTATACTGTTATTAATAAGAAATGTTAATTGTTTTGAATAAATATACACTTGTACTCAAATGGGCAACAAGCTCCACATGGGTGATATGTAAACAATGAGATCATTTCAACAGTTGAACCACAGGTTATTTGAATACCATATGTTAAAATATGTATTGTGAAAAGCCTGGAAGGATTGATGTGAATGACATCCAAAACTAATTCAGTGTTAAAACATACTCATGTAAAAAAAAAAAAGTGCTTATATCATTAGTGATCATATCCCTTTGAAAAAAGGAAAACATTAGTGCTTGTTCATTTGTTTAATGGAAAAGCATGACTCTTTAAGGGTCATCAGGCATAAAACTAGCCAAAGACCTTGCATTGTTGTTGATTATGGGTTTTATGAACAAGATTGCATATTTCCTTCAGGATTCCCTAAGAAAGTGTAGTTCTTCAAAAATATGTAATTATGAGTATCAGTTCAATGCTTTATTTACAGATGTGCTGAACTACTGCAATCTTGCGGAGAACAATGAGAACTGTGGGTAGGTAGCTCCTCTGAAAAAAATTAGACAATAGGCATATTCTGTCTGATTTATTTGTTGATATTTTTTCTGCAAGTAAAAACTAAAAGATGAATCTAATATTCTTAAAATGTTCATTCAAGAAAATGTATATTGGGACAACTCCAGAGCTTAGTTTGATGAACTTGGCAATGTAGTGAATATTCATAGAATCATAGAACACTAGAACTGAAAGGGACCTTGAGAGGTCATCAAGTCCAGTCCCTGGCCCTTACGGCAGGACCAAGCACCATCTAGGGCATCCCTGATAGACATCTATCTAACCTGCTCTTAAATATCTCGAGCGATGGAGATTCTACAACCTCGCTAGGCAATTTATTCCAGTGTTTAACCACAATGACAGTTAGGATGTTTTTCTTAAGCTGCGTCTACACGTGCACGCTACTTCGAAGTAGCGGCACCAACTTCGAAATAGCGCCCGTCGCGTCTACACGTGTCGGGCGCTATTTCGAAGTTAACTTCGACGTTAGGCGGCGAGACGTCGAAGTCGCTAACCTCATGAGGAGATAGGAATAGCGCCCTACTTCGACGTTCAACGTCGAAGTAGGGACCGTGTAGACGATCCACGTCCCGCAACGTCGAAATTGCTGGGTCCTCCATGGTGGCCATCAGCTGGGGGGCTGAGAGATGCTCTCTCTCCAGCCCCTGGGGGGCTCTATGGTCACCGTGGGCAGCAGCCCTTAGCCCAGGGCTTCTGGCTGCTTCTGTGGCAGCTGGGGATCTATGCTGCAGGCACAGGGTCTGCAACCAGTTGTCAGCTCTGTGTATCTTGTGTTGTTTAGTGCAACTGTGTCTGGGAGGGGCCCTTTAAGGGAGCGGCTTGCTGTTGAGTCTGCCCTGTGACCCTGTCTGCAGCTGTGCCTGGCATCCCTATTTCGATGTGTGCTACTTTGACGTGTAGACGTTCCCTCGCTGCGCCTATTTCGATGTTGGGCTGAGCAACGTCGAAGTTGAACATCGACGTTGCTGGCCCTGGAGGACGTGTAGACGTTATTCATCGAAATAGACTATTTCGATGTTGGCTGCACGTGTAGACGTAGCCTTAGTGTCCAACCTAAATCTCCCTTCTGCAGTTTGAGCCCACTGCTTCTTGTCCTACCTTCAGAGGCAAAGAAGAACCTTTTTTCTCCTCCCTCCTTGTAATCCTCTATAGGTACTTGAAAACTGCTACAATCTCCCCTGTAATTCTTCTGTTTTTTAAACTAAACGTGCATTTCTTTCAGTCTTTCCTCTTTGCTCATGTTCTCTAGAAGGTTAATCATTCTTGTTGTTCTTCCTCAGACCTTCTCCAATTTCTCCACATCTTTCTTGAAATGAGGTGCCCAGAACTGGACACAATACTCCAGTTGAGGCCTAATCAGTTCATAGTAGACAAGAGCCTCCTGTTAGTGCATCCTGGAATAATGTTTGCTTTTTTTGCAACAGCATCACACTGTAGACTCATTTTTAGCTTGTGGTCCACTATGACCCCAAGATCCCTTTCTGCAGTACCCCTTGCAAAACTGTTACTTCCCATTTGGTATGTATGAAGTTAATTGTTCCTTCCTAAGTGGAGTGCTTTGCATTTGTGCTGACTAAAATTCCCTCTACCGCTGACCATTTCTCCAGTTTGTGCAGATCATTTTGAATGATCACTCTATTCTCCAAAGCAGTTGCAACTCCTCCCAGCTTGGTACCATCTGCAAACTTAGTAAGTGTACTCTCTATGCCAATATCTAAATCATTGATGAAGATATTTAATAGAACTTGTCCCAAAATAGACCACTGCAAAATGCCACTTGTTATGCACTTCCAACAATACTGCAAACCATTAATAATGACTCTCTGACAATGGTTATCCAGACAGTTATGTACCCACCTTATAGTAGCTTCATCTAAGTTGTATTTGTCTAGTTTATTGATAGGAAGATCATGCGGGACCGTATCAAATGCTTTACTAAAGTCCAGGTAGACCACATCCACCATTCCTTTCTTATCCATGAGACTTGTTATCCTATCAAATAAAGCTATCAGACTGCTTTGGCATGATTTCTTCTTTAAAATTCCATGCTGGCTGTTACCTATCACCTTTTTAATTCCAGGTGTTTGTAGATCAATTACTTAATTACTTGATCCATTTTCTTACCCAGAATAGAAGTTAAACTGATGGGTCTGTAGTTTTCTGGGTTGTTCTTATTTCCCTTTTTATAGGTGGGCACTATATTTGCCCTTTTCCAGTCTTCTTGAATGTCTCCTGACTTCCGGGATTTTTCAGTGGTGTGCAAGAGTGCCTTGGATATGTCCTCTATCGGCTCCTTGTGTATTCTAGGATCTATTTCATCAGGAACTTGTGACTTGCAGAGATCTAACATTTCTAAGTAATTTTAATTTTTTTTTAATTTTATCTTCAAATCTGAACCCCTTCAGACTAGCATTCATGTTAGGCATTTCTTCATCAGACTTCTTGTGATGACCAAAACAACTTACTAAGCATCTCTGCCATTTTCAAGTTTCCTGCTATTATTTCTCCCTCCTCACTGAGCAATGGGCCCATCCTGTCCTTGGTCTTCCTCTTGCTTCTTATATACTTATAGATTTTTTTAACCTTTTATGTCTCTGGCTAGTTTGTACTTTTGTATTTCTAATCTTGCCCCTTCATACATGTATTGTTTGTTTATATTCATCCTTTGCAATTTGTCCTAATTTTACACTTTGGAGGTATGATTTTCTCACTAGCTTTCTTTTTATTTCCCAAATGACAAAAACTTAAAAAATCAGAGTCTGAAATGACAATGTTGTGTAGACTATGAAGAGGACACAAATAAATGAAACACCATTAACAAATAACCACAGATTTGTTTTGTTTTTGTTTTTCTACAAAGCTCTGTAAAATGTTCTCAGATAATAATTACCCTCCAAGCTACACTGCACATGCTATGGAAATGCACTCTCTTAATAAAGTATAAAAGTTCTCAAATATATTTAAAAATAGTTTTAATAAGCACTATTAGCTTTGAACCACATTGACACTGGACAATGTCATAATCAATTATGGTCTTGGTTCACATTTACAGTATAGACTTTGTTAATGGGGTGTAAAAGACTCAGTGGTGATCAATATTTTATGGTAACAGTGCAACTACATAAAATGGCGTTTGTAATATGAATTTAATACTTGGGAAAGGTGCCAGATCGACAGTCCGAGATAATGAAGTCCTAAATTTATTAATGCAAATGGTACAGAATGGCCCAAGTTACAACAAGTTTCCTCACAGCCCTTCATCAATGTACTTATTATGAAATCACCTTTATAGATCAGAGAGAACTTTAGTTTCATTGGCCTAGTCAGTCTGATTGCCTCACTGCTAAAACTGTGAGCTAATTATCCCATCCTACAAACAATAGTAATAGTGATTACTATCTGCAGTAGTCTCACTGAGCATTCCTCTTGGCAATAAAGGTTTTTAGGCTAAGTCATTAAGATGCCAGTTTGTGATACATATCATTGGAGTTCTGTCATGTAGGTATGCTGTTTGTTCAATTGGAACTAGGTGGATATCAACAACCCATTTAAGAAAAGTCACTGATAAAAATGACAAACTACTGATCTGTGGTACATCGGAATCTGTAATGCACATTTGGAAGTCTCTGTATAAAATTTCAGGAAAAAAAAAACATTTCTTAGTCTCTAGCTTCACAGAACAACAACAAAACCAAGCAGTTTTATTTGTTAGTCTTTAGGTACTACAGGACAGCTTGTTTTTTGTAAAAATAATGTGATTTTAGAATAGTTGGAGATGAAAAGTCTATAGCTCTACTTTCTTTCTATATTAAAAATAAAATTCTAGTCCATCCTATATAAAAATTAGAAAAAATCACTTTCCTCTTATTAGTTCTAAAGGTTGTGTTTATATATTGGAGCACCTGAATTCATATTACATCAAAGCATGAGAAAAATAATCCACAGACAGAAAAATTGTTCAGGCTTTCAGACTATACAAATATGAGAGCAAATTTTATTTTTGTACTCCTCTTGAAATTCTGATGTATCTAGAAGAGTAGGTAATGATAAACTAAACTCTGCAGTGGCTAGTTTGTCTCCTTGACCGCGCAGGTGCATGTGTGAAACCCAATAAACAACAGAACCGCTATTAAATGAGATAGAGTTGTAAACTATAGAAATCAATGAGGCACGCGTGAGAAGAGACACATATTACATTTACCCTCTGAACAAGTTCTTCAAGTAATATAATAAAAGAGTATCTCATAAAACAACTCAGTGGTTAATCAGGCAGTGAACTACATTCAGAACACACCAAGTAATAACGGAGGAAACCAAAAGCATTATCTCTTTTGGGAAGTTGATTCTTCACATCCTTTCTTTTCAGGTAGAAAGAGCATACAAAAGTATCTTGTGCACATATCTGACACTGTTAAATTTACAGATTATGCAATGTTTCAAGTGAAACAGGCATTTGTTTCAGATCAGTGGGTTTATTTTACAAATCCTGTCATAGAACTGATTCCTTCATCAGTGCAGGTCCACCAGTTCTTATCTACATAAAGAAAAAAATATACATGGGAGCCGATCCTGTCCTCTGCTGTCAACACCTTGGGTTAAGATGTGTGTGTGTGCAGAACTAATAGTAGACCCAGGAGATTTAGTTTGAAATACAAGTGGCAGCTAGCTATAAATGGTAGCATGCAGTTTCCTTTGTCTCTACTCATTTGCATGAAAGTTTTGCCCCTAAGCACTCAAGAGGCTTCCAGTTTCATTCATGGCTCCTCACCTTCTCATGCTATCATTTGCGCTAAGAATATGGCTATGTTTTGTCATTTTCTTTCTACAACAATCAGCAAAATAGGTCTTTTTAATACATATTTGTTTATGTGGGAGTGGTACATTCTGCATGGAGCAGTGGGTCTCTGTCTGCTCCTTCATACTACTTAAGCCATTGCATTTTCAGTATAGCTTGCTCTCTCCAGTGACGTTTTTCTAGAGAAGGTAATTCCTGCCACACTACAATGATCCTTCAAAACGCACTGTCCCAGAAGACCTCTTCCAAAAAACCTTCTTTCAAAAGAGTGCATGCACACACAAAAAAGATAAAAATAAAAAGATCAATCCACTCTTTTAATACGGAGTGTCCTCACATCCCCCGCTTTTTTTTTTTCCTCCCAGAAAGAATCTTTCAGAAAAAGGTGCTCTTCCTCAACTGAGAGAAAAAGAGGGCTGCTGGAAAAAGTGCTGCATTCTTCTGGTTTAATAGTGAAAGAATTCATTTATGTGTAGATGCTCTGTGGGATTTTTCAAAAGAGCCCTGCTTTTTCAAAAAAAAATCTTGCTAGTGTACACATAGCCAAAGACGGCTGGGAGTTGCAAGAACATTGAACAGTCAGTTTAAAACAGCACATTTCCCCCTTGCAAATTGTTCTGCCACCTAATTTCCATGCCACTGACAAAGATTTGCTTATTTTATGCTAGATGACATCTCATTAGGGCAAGTACTTTAGTCCATATGCTAAGTAAAGGAACAAAATTAATTAAAATATTTTATATAAAAGGAAGGGTGGAGAACAGCTTGAAAAATGTATTCGCAGTACAAGTATATGCAATGGTATGACAAAGTCCCTAAGAGTCACAACTTGATCATGGGAGAAAGATTGAAACAGCTGCCACAGAGGAGGTATTGAGCAATGATTTATCCAATATTTCTTGAACAGAGCTCTGAATAACATGGTGACTTTACTTCACATACAGCGGATCATCATTTCACCATTAGTGAAAAAGTTGTGTATGGAGTTTCAGGTTGAGATTAAATACAAAAGAAAGGAACATTTAGCTGAACTCACCTGTATGAGAATTATAGTTGCAAATCATACAAAGTCCACAGAAGTGTATGTAATTTACATGAGAACTCATAAATAAGATCAGATTTGCTTAACATATCCTGGTTTTACCAAGGCAGGCAGCAACCACAATTTTGAGAAAATTTGCATTATTTTATAGCAACAGAAGATTTGCATATATCTTTTCTAAGGGCAAAGTTCTGCACTTGTAGCTCCACTAATACCTGCCTTCATGCACAGATTGTAAACCAGAAGGCCATTTGGGTCTATGAATTTGAAATTTAAAACTAAATTCTACACTTCAGTGATTGGTTAAATCCATGTTTATCAGGGTGACTTTAGCATCCTTGAAGAAGATTCTAGGATCAAAGGATATACGTAATTATACTGGATAGTTGCTGAATCTAGTTTAGTAGAAGTAGGCATCTTTAGATCCTAGGGGGTCATGGGTTTGTGCCCCAGTTGGACTGATTCGAGCAGTGTCTTCTGTGGCTGTGCAATCCAATCCGGGAGTGGCAATCCTTTCCGCACTGTGAGCAGCAGTAGGCAGATGTTGCTTTGGTATCACGGGCACGGCTCTTCCTGAGGGCTCTCCTGTCTTCCACTTCCTTCACCAAGGTAGTTTCATACATAACAAGAGCTTCCATCACTCCCTGTTTCCAGGCAAGCCTGTCTGAGGCGAGCGAATGCCAGGTGTTCGCACTGATAGAGAGAGCACTGAGGTCACGCTTGCACGTGTCCTTGTAGCACAATTTAGGTCGCCCTTTCAGCCTCTTTCCAGAAGCCAGTTCACCAAAGAGGAGGTCCTTCGGTATTCCGCCATCCGTCATGCGTGAGACATGGCCCAGCCAGCGCATACGCCTCTGTTTCAGAAGGGTGAACATGGAGGCTGTGCCTGCCCTCTCAAGCACTGCGCTATTGGGGACCTTGTCCTGCCATGAGATACCGAGTATGTGCCTAAGGCAGCGCATGTGGAATGTGTTGAGCCGAGGCTCTTGTTTTGAGTGCAAAGTCCATGCTTCACTGGCGTACAGCAGTGTGCTTAAAACACAGGCTGTGTAGACCTGCACCTTGGTGTGTACGGTGAGCTTATTGTTAGCCCATACTCTCTTTGTCAGCCTGGAGAACGTTGTGGTGGCTTTTTGAATGTGCTTGTTGATCTCACTATCAAGTGACAAGTTGTCCGAGATTGTCAAGCCTAGGTACATGAACTCATGGATGACTTCCAGTTTGTAGTCGAGCACGCTGATAGATAGCTCATTACCCACGTTTTGGCCCATCCCCTGGGTCTTCTTTAAGCTGATTGTGAGGCCAAATTCCATACATGCATCCGCAAAGCGAGTTATGAGTGACTGCAGTTCCTGCTGAGTGTGAGCAGCAATAGCTGCATCGTCAGCAAAAAGGAACTCCCTTAGACGCTTTGTAAGCACCCTGGTCTTCGCTCTAAGCCTCAACAGTTTGAAAAGGTTGCTGTCCGTTCTCGTGCCGAGAGAGACGCCCTCTGTAGCAGTTCCGAAGGCATATTTGAGCAAAGCTGCAAAGACCAACCTTAGGAGCTAAAGCCATGTGCTCTAAGCTTCTTAAGCCGTCCAGCAGTTCAACCCAGACAAACCCCTGTTTGTAAGGCTGACAGACTCAGGGTGTCAGCAGCAGGGAATGAACCTGCAATCTTAGGGGCAAAAGCCACATGTCTTTACCACTTGAGCTAAAAGCTAGATGCCTCTCAGCTCAAGCTGCAGAGCAGGGATTTCACTCGCCTTTGTCAGTGGTCTCAGTGCCTCTGAGGTTACATAAGTTTGGGAGCCTAAAAGGCGCTGATATGTTATACATTTTAAGTTAGTGTGAAATTAAAAGGACATGATGCCAAACCCTAGATTTAAGACTTTCAAGTTATTCTATTATAGACATATATACACAAGGGCTACATCTACACTAGGACAGTACATTGAAGTAGCCTATTCTGAAGTAACATCAAAATAGGCTACTTCAACGTGTATTGTCCACACACCCTCCATGGCTGGTGCCGTCAATGTTCAAAGTCAAAGTAGCAATGGGAAACGTTGAAAGGAGCCGCCCCAGAAGGAAAAAGTGGAGCGTCCACACACACAAGTGCCCCCTAGTGAAATAAGGGGCCAGAAAAGCCTATGGATGGGGTCACAGGCTGGACTAGCACTTCCAAGGCAATAGCAAGCTGCTCCTTTAAAGGGCCCCTCCCAGACACACCTGGCCTGCACAGCACGAGGTCTGCAGAGCACTAGCCACACTCTCACAGACCGACACACAGCAGCTATGGACCTCCAGCAGCAGCAGCTGCACCTGGAAGCCTTCCAGGTCATCACCAAGGGAGCAAGCACCCTGCTAGGTGCTGCACGGGAGGTCACCCAGCAGCTCCTGGCAGGGGGGCCCTCCCCAGGGGCAGACAAGTATGTTCTGACCACCAGGCTCCCCTGTTCCTCCCCTGCTGGAGGTCCATAGCTGCTGTGTGCTTCTGGAGCTACCCCACAAGCTCCAAGTGGTGGGAGCAGCTGGTGTTGGGGGATTGGGAAGACCTCATGTGGCTGCAGAACTTCCACACGCTCCGGCCAACATTCCTCAATCTCTGCCAGTGGCTCATCTTTGTACTGAGGCACCAGGACATCCAGATGCAGCTTGCCCTCCCCGTGGAGAAGAGGGTCGCAATAGTTGTCTGGAAGCTGGCCACTCCAGACAGCTACTGCTCCATGGGACACCAGTTTGGAGTGGGAAAGACCACAGTTGGGGCTGTCTTCATGGAGGTAAGAAGGCCTGGGCACGTACTCATTGTGGGGGCAGGGGGCATGGAGAGGGGACTGGGTGTGCGGCTGGGGAGAGAGGGGTGCCCTGGGAGGGAGGTTGTTGGGAGTGAGCCTGGGGGGGTGCCTGGGAGGGAGGGACCTGAGACATACTGTACACCCTCATGGACGCTTGTGTCCCTTCCCCACTGGTGGTCCGTGTGCTCAATGCCATACTGCTCCAGAGGGTCGTCCGACTCGGAGACCTTGATGCTGCTGTCGCCAGATTTGTTGCCATGGGGTTAACGAACTGCTTCAGGGCCCTAGACTGGACCCTCATCCCCATCTGTCTCCTGGACCACAGTGGGGGAAGACACATCAACCAGAGGGGTTACCACTCTGTGGTCCTTCAGGCCTTCGTGGACGTCGGGGGCCACTTCCAGGATGTGTATGTGCACTGGCCCACCTGTAGACACGACTCCCTTATCTTCTGGAACTCGGGTCTGTGCCGCTGGCTGGAGGCGGGGACCTACATCCCCCAGAGGAATCTCCCTATGGGGACAGCACCATTCCCTCTGTCTCATGGAGAATGCGGCCTACGCCCTCCAGCCCTGGCTTATGTGCCCATACATCGCCACCTCACAGCCAGCCAGGAGCACTACAATGCCCGACTGAAGCATGCTGCAGAGGATCTTCATCCGCCTGAAGGGCTGGTGGCAGTTCCTCCTCACCTGCCTGGACATCGGCCTCCAGAACATCCCCCAAGTTGTGGGCACATGCTGCATGCTCCACAACATTGTCAAGAGCAAGGGGGAGGCCTTCATCCAGGGGTGGGTAGTCGATGCCAGCACGGGCTTCCCCCAGCCGGCCGCCACACCCATATTCCAGGCCCACCACAAGGGAGTATGGGTCCGCGAGGCCCTGCAGGCCCATTTTGATCATGGGGACCCCTGAGCACCTCCCTGGCCATCCCCAGCAGGCCTTCCCCCCCCCGCCACCACCTGCACACTGCCCCCAACGCCTGCACACTTGCCCCCAATGCCTGCACACTATCCCCCCAACAAACATACGTCTCAGGTACTTTGAAAAATAAAACTGTTGATTATTGAATCTGGTAGAACTGTCTGATATGTGCGCAACAAAAACTGGAACCAATATACAAATGGGGAGACAACTATATACAAGGGGGACAACTGTATACAAATGGGGTACCAGCGGATGGCTCGGCCATCAACCCATCGATCTGGGGTAGGGATAGAGGGGTGCGACCCCTGGTGGGTATGGATCATGGATCTCCCCCTTGTCCACAGTTCCTGGTGCAGCAGGCTGGGGGCTGGGAGGACTGGCAGGTACAGTCAGGATGCCTCCACTGGCCAGTCTTCAGCCCCAGCAGGCACCAGTCTTGGGGGGCTGGCAGGCAAAGCAGCAGGTGGGGTGGCGGGCAGGATGGCAGGTTGGTCGGTGAGGCAGGCGAGGCAGGTGGGGCGGTGGGTGAGCAGGCAGGGAGGCAGGGGGGCATTGGGTGGAGCAGCAGGGAGGGTGGCAGGGGGGCAATGGCCTCCCAAAGTAACCCGGCTATGTCCCGGAAGATGCCCATGAACCGCTGCCATGCTGCCCAGTGCCAGGTGGACTCCTCGTGGTCAGACTGGATCTTCTCCTCAGCCACCTCCATCTGCTGCCAGAAAGCTGCCAGAACCTGAAGGTCCATGGGGGCCATCCCCTGGGTTCAGTGGTGGTGTGTCCATCCTGGCCTCAGCAGTGTCCCCTGGTGATGGTGGTGCCAGACCTCCAGCAGGCTCTTGTGGACCATGGAGGGTGCTTGGCTGCCCGGGGACTCGGATGATGCAGCTGCAAAGAGGAAGAGAGTGGGAGGGGAAGTCTGTTAGTCTGTGCCCTGGCCCATGGCCCATGCCACACAACCTCCCTTGGGTGCTGGGTCTCCGTCCCCTGTCATTGGGTGTGGTGTCCCTGTTGGGTGACCCCATTACATGGTCTCCCCACCCCTGGGGCTATGGCACATGGATGTGGGTGCTGATGGGCGCTGATGGCCACGCTGCCATACTGGGACTGTGCTGTGCCTGTGCAGTTGTGGGTCGGGGTCCGTTGGGGGTGTGTGGGGTCCCTGGTTGTGTCTGGTGCCCCTGCCCCATGGCCCAGGTGTGTGCGCCTTGTGGGGTACATATCTGACTGTCCACTTCCACGGTCAGGGGAACCCTGGTGGGCGTATGCTCAGCTGGTGTTCTGGGAGGGGAGGTCTATAAAAAGCTCCCCCTCCTCGCTGCTGGACCCCTCCTCTGCTGTCCTGAGGGTTGGCTCCTCAGGTGGGCCCCAGGGTGCAGGCCTGACTTCTGGGCTGGACTCCGGCCCCAAGGCCTGCTGGAGCTCCTCGTCTGTGGTGTCCAGTGTGGCCTTGGGGGAGAAGGTGTCCTGGGGGACCAGGACGGCCCTGAGCTCCCTGTAATACGGGCGAGCGGAGGGAGGACGTCCCCAGACTGGGTGGCCAAGTCCTTCACCCAGGCGTAACCCTGCCGCAACTCCTTCACCTTGCTGTGGACATGATAAGGAGTGCGGGCAGGATGACCCCAGGCAGCCAGGCCCTCAAGTACTTCTTGTATCAATGAATATTGTATCAATGAATATCCAGGGTATGTTTTCCTGGAAGTATTTGAAAGCCCTCAAGTACTTCTTGTATCAATGAATATTGAGGAACATAGTTGTAGGAGGTAGCATCAAGAGATTGTAGGATTCAACATCAAGACACAGGCTTTATTGCATGTATTTTCATGAGATAACTTTTGCAACATAAGGGAGCAATCAAGCCAGTACTCAAATACGCAAAGAAATGGAAAAGGGCAGAAAGGAGGTTAGGTCATTTTTTTTAAAATTGATGATAAATAAACATGAAAGCCAAACTCCCTCAGTTAAACGTATGACAGATAAAACTTAAAACAAGCTATAAGCTACAAACTTAAGGCAAGACAGACTAAGACGCTGAATAGATTCCTTAGAAACTGTATAAATGTTCACTAAGTATTCTTCAGTCACCATCAAAATGTATTACCCTTTACAAATATTGAACATAATGAAACTGCAGTAAGTCAATACATTTTTATATCAACTAAAAGAGACAAAATCAATACAAAAGCGTGGGAGAAACCTATCTCTAGTTATTTATCTTTGTTTCATCTCTCAAGGATGATTTGGGAGTTAAAAAGCCATTGCTGAACTCTGGTGAAGAGGTGAGGGTAGGGGCAGAGGTGAGAAATAACATTCCACCACATAACTTCTGCTTTATCAACTTAACAGCCTAAATTTTCCAGACTGACTAGCAATTATAGCTGCTTCAATTCTTGAGTGTCTCACTTGAAATTAGCAGGTAAAAATAGGTATTTAAGGCTTATCGTGTTCTAGTCTACTTACTCTTATTCCAGAGGGTGGAACACGTGTGCATTGGTTTGTTTTTTGTTTTTTGCTTTGTTTTTATTTGTTGTTTGTTTGTTTGTTTTCTTCTGTGGAACAGGGATGGTGTGTTTTTGCTTGTTTAATGTCTGCACTATTTGGGAAGAGATGATTGCCTTTCACAAGACTCACAGCCCACATCTACACTACAGTGATCTTTCGAAAAGAATTTCCATGCACGAAAAAAGCAGATGAAAAAAAGCAATCTGCTCTTTCAAAAGAGAGCATCCACACAGGCCCTGCTCTTTCAAAGGAATGGGTCAGGGATCAAAAAATCCAGCACCATGAGGATGGTTCTTTCAAACAAAGGACCCTGGAGCATCTATACATTTTTTTTGAAAGAGTCTTTTGGAAAAGGGTGCTCTGCTTCATTTGGGAGAGGAAGACGGCCTCCAGAAAAAGGGCTGCGTTCTTTCTAGTGAAATTCAAAACAGGACATTTTGTGCATGGACGCTCCACTTGTTCTTTAGTCCAGATTTTCCAAAAGGGCTTGATAGTGTAGATGCAGCCATACAGTCTCCCCAATGCAGCTTATCATACCTTTTGTGTGCTCTATTTGGAGAATAAATTATGGTCAGTTTGAATTACAAAACCCACCAACTAGCTCTCAGATAAATTAGGGCATTACAAAAAAGATTCCATTAAAGTAATGTGTGTGTGTCCATTTGTGTATATGTGCATTTGGGTATACACATATCTCTGGTTTCGACTTTATTCTGTTTGTATATTGTAAATGTGCTTAAGTCATGGTCACTTGTACCTAACCTACCATTAATTTTTAGTTCAGTGATATCTGTTAAGCATCTGATGAAGTAGGATTTTGTCCACAAAAGCTTATGGTCCAATAAATCGGTTTCTCTATAATGTGCCACAGGACTTCTTGTTCTTACCTAGGCAGTCATTCACTCTGCAAGGGGTTCATATTACTTTTTATTTTATTTGGGACAGTGCCAAAAATAAAAGTTAGATTTTGGGCCCAACTGAGCTGGGCATTGTTAAAAGTACATTCTTGGGGTACATCGTCTATATATTTAAAAAAAAAAAAACTAGTTTAGCGGAGAGTGTCAGAGCTTGTAGAGCTAAGAATAGTAATGTATGAGGTGCTGAATATGTATTTCAACGCTTCATTAGTAAACTTGCATGGCCATTTCGAAGTTTTTGGCTAGTGTAGATGTAGTCCACCAGATTTCAGAGCTCTGTAGTGTGAGCCCAAGGCTGTTAAACCAGGCTCTGAGAGTTGATAATGAGGGCAGGGAAGTAGTGTTGGAATGCTTTGGTTTTGCTTTTTGCTCTATGAACATAGCTTATGAAGGCACAGTTCCTGCCCCCAAAGAATCTACAATCTATTTCACAGCTGCTTTTCTCCCTCGTTATATATAATAACGTGTGAGCAACACACACACAGACACACACACACACAGACACACACACACACTGAATATTTGTACCAGTGCAGCTAAACTGATGTAGCTATGCAGGTGAAAATCCTTCTATGAAGAGGCAGTACACCCCCTTTATAGACATCCCCTTGCTTTAAAGAGCTACACCAAGTCAATCTAGTCATTTAGGCACACAGGCTCTGGGCACCCTTTGACTCTCTCCCTACATCACAGACTGACTTTGATTTATAGCGAAGTGAAGCCTGGAGCAATGTTTTCCTCCACTATAAGTGGCAAGAGGAACACCCCAAATATTAAGCTCAACAGCAGAGATGAATAATGGATGAATGTATTGCTGCCTGGGTGGATGCACAGAGCATGTTACATTCTTCACTACCTCAAAGAGACAAATTCCTTTGCTGGCATGCTATTGGAAAGGGCAATAATATTTATTCACCTAAAAAGGCAATGAGGATTAGTTAGTTAATATTGAAATGGCTTTAAGGATAAGAAAGAAGAAGTGAGCGCTAGCTATTATTCTTAATTGGATAATGTTTACTCATTTATATATTCCTCTTTAACCACCACTTCATAGGAGGATTTATTGACAACATATTACTTCTACTGTTACTGTCAGAGGAATGACTTCTCAGGGCAGACTGGATTCCTTAATTTATCTCATATGTAATTTGAAATACTGAATCCAGACCAGTCACAATGTTCCTTTTACCTATTTGTGACATCCTTCCAGGGTAAAATGGGAAAGAAAAATAATTCATTTATATTAGAAATTCATTTGTCTGTATTAATGAAGATGGAAGTGTACTGTAGAAAATTAGGGGTGCAGAGAAGCAACAATATGAGCAGAGCTCAATCTTATCAGAGATTACTGAATGCCACATAGAAAACTTATAGGAGAAAAGATGGATGCCATTCACATGGGACTTATTACCACCACATTCATGTCTCTTTGGTCTATGATTATGTCATCTGCAGACCCTAAAACAAGTTATTTAATAACTGTACTCTATATAAGATTTCCTGCACATTCCTCTCAAATTTCTGGAACTGATCTCTGTTGGAGATGAGATACCATGCTCAAAGATTCCTGTTCTTATTCATTTTGGGAACATGCATGCTCTCCAGTGGGTTGTGTATGTTGATCAAAGCTGTACCATATATGCACAATTGCAACTGTGTCAAAATAAAATACAGTATAAAATATCTCAACAATAATATATATATATAGACCAGAAATGAATGCAAGATCAAATGACTATAATTGTAAATTTCCAGCACTCAGTTGAACTCTGAATTAACTCACTCTATAGCTCTGAATTATCATCAAAGAAAATATCTCATCTCATTTTGACATACCCGTTTCAGTATTCCATGTATTTAGGTCACCCCAATAGATACCCTTTTTTTCCATAATTTCCCTTGGAAAAAAATCTTATTTCTGATATGATTGTGGCTGTAGAGACTGAGTTTCCAAATATTTGTTCTGAGCACTAGTAGGACCCCTTTAATATCGTAGCCGTGTACCTATTCACAATGGCACACAGACCTTGATCAATTAACACTGCACCTGGCCACACTAAAGAGTGGCCATTATGGAGTGAAGGTTGCCCCTGGGGTAAGGAGCTAGACTGAGGGTGTAGTTGGCCATAGGGTTCATGTGCAGATGCAGGACTGCTGATACCCAAAGGGGTGGGAAATTGTAGTGGTCACTGGCGGAGGGCTGTGTTCTGAAGAGGATGGCATGATTCAGGGAGTGATGCAGGCCTACACCAGTGTGAGGAGAGCATGGGGAGACAATGGGAAACAAATTGGCTAGAAGGGGTGCCATATTGATGAATGAGCTAATTCCATGTGGCTATGTTTACACCGCAGAGCTATTTCAGGATACCAAGGTAACCCAAAATAGTAACCCCTTGTCGAGCAAATGTTCCCAGTACTTCAAAATATTTTTCGAAAGAGCAGGTGTGCTATTGCAGCATCCCTCTACCGCTCATTGCAGGAGAAGTAAGGAATCTCTTGAAATAGTCCAGTATTTCAAAATTTGGTGCTATGTAGATAACTCCAGATCTCAAAATAGCCTATTCTGAAATTGACTCAAAGTGAAATAAGCAATAATAGTGCAAATTGTGTATATTATTTCAGGTTAAGGGCACAGTGTCAGCATAGCCTAAGTGAACAGCAAGAGGTCCCGTTGCGGTGAGTCATGTCCCATGACACAAGTATTAAAAATACCCAATACTATGGATAGATTTCAAGTGTCATTTAAAAATGTCCAGATAAACCAGTCATCAGCGTGCTCCATCAACAATCTACCTCTTTCTTTCTAGCTTTTTGCAGAATTTATTTACTTTTTTTCCTCTCCTCTCAAGAATATGGGTAACATAATATCCCCACATTCTCCACCTTTTTTTTTTTTTTTTTTGCCAAAGCATTAGGACGGTGGAAGAAGGGAACTAGAATAACAAAAGAACTTATAGATAAAAGCTAAGGATATAATAGCACTTCTTTTCATATATTCAGAAAATAACCTTCCCCAAATGTTTGGTTTTCTTTTTTTTACAGATGATCCCCTTTACAGTCACAACTGAAAGGGTATTGGAGCTCCCTTTCCGTTTGAATTTCTGCAAGGGACATTTCAGGTTCAGTCATTAGGGGCTGAATGCAGCTAACATTTCATCTTTTCTTACAAAGGAACAAAGATACTAAGCAAACCTGAGGGAACAGGAGAAGAGAGAAAGAAATTAAACTGTCAAACAATATGGACATGTCTACACTAGCCCCCTTCTTCAAATAGAGCATGGAAATAACACGGATTGGGGAATATCAATGAAGTGTTGCCTTGCATATGCAACGCCTCATCAGGTTAATGGTGGCCACGCAAATTTCAAAGCTGGTAAATTTGAAGTGCTGACAGTCAGTCTAGATGCGGGCACTTCGAAATATGCGGACAACTTTGAAATTCCCTTACTCCCAATGTGTTTTGGGAAGAAGGGAATTTCCAAGTTTTGCATGTATTTCAAAGCAACCACAACAAGACTGCCTGTCAGCACTTCGAAGTTAGCAGCTTCAAAATTTGCACAGCTGTCATTATGCTAATGAGGCATTGCATACTCATGGAAGTGTCTCATTGATATTCCTCTGTCCATGTCATTTCCCTGCCCACTTCAAAGAAGGGGACTAATGTAGACATAGCCAATGCGTCAAATATAGGTAATTTTCCCAAAACCTTATCAGCAAAAGTACAGAAGCATCTTTCAAGTAAGGGTAACCCCAATTAAAGAAAATACTCTTCATTTTTCAAAGTATTATTTCTTGCTTGTAAAAGGTATAGCATTATATGGCAATTGGATGATGAAAGAAAGTTAGACATAGTAGGATAAAGGCAGTTTTAAACATTGTTTTTTCCACCTCAAGAGCTGGAGCACAGATTGTAGGTCTTTCAGCCATTATCAATTCACTTTTTATGTAAAAGATAAAGTGTGAGTTGTTCGGTATTACAGCTAAATTTTCATTAAACAGTGAATTAAAGCAACAGACTGCTACTCAAAGGACATCTGGGGAGAGTGGGTGGAGAGGAAATGGCCCAAATAGCCCAAGAGAATTTAACAAAAAGAAGCAGCTGGGTGGGAAGAAACCAAAGAACCAAAGCAGTAGAAAAATGTCTATATAATCTCTTCCTTATTGTTTTCTTAACACATCAGTGTGACTTTTTGTTATACCAGAAAGCAATAATAAAACTGTTTTGGAAAAGGGTAATTTAAGAAAAAAATAAAATTAATGAGCAATCCATGGATAGCCATAAACCATGTTAGGATATGTATTAGTACAATATTGGTTCATCTCTCAGGTAGTGGAAAACACTTAGACTTCTGCTTTGTGCCTCGTTTGAGTTGTACCCCAATAGTGAATGTACACCCTGACATGGCTTATTGACACTATAAACTTCTCTTCTATGTGGCCTTCCAGCAGGATTCATTATTCACCGGTCTGCACTCCTCCTCTTGTAAATCATTAATTTGAAGCAGCATGCTCCAGCCACCATTTTGTTCCATTCTCAGTCTCAAAATGAGCTCAAAGACAAAGCTTCCTGCCAAGACTTAATTACAAAATAGTTTTCCACTTGGAATTCCATCAAGAAACCTGTTCCAAATTAGAGAGTTCCTCTTTTCAACCTTCAGTGTCATCAGTTCGGAGACGTAATGAACTTATTTTTAAATTTTGTCACATTCATGTAATATGTCCCACTAGAAGTCATTGGTGCAAACACCAGTGAAGTCAGTTGGAGGCAGTCCATTAAGTAGAATAAACTTCAAATTGAGCCATGTAGGGAGGATTACCAGTATTACGTATCCATGCAATAACTGATGCTGATGCTATCACCAAAAGCATCAGTGCCACCCAGTGGAAAGGTCAAGCCAATAACAAGTAGACTTATGAAATAACTAGGGAGGCAAAAAGTTAAGCCAATAAATTAGACTGTGAAAAGAAAAAATAAATGTATAGAATTTCAGAGATGTATAAATAAATAAATCTGCCACTCCTTTTTTCAGCAGCTTTAGGCTAGAACATATACGCTTAATTATTTTATGTCTTACATCACTTAATTATTTGTGAAGACAAAATTAAGCAAATAAATTGCAGCTGCAAAATATTTATGTTGAAAAAGTATATGATTATATTGCAAGCATTCAGATATCACAATGCACTGAATAATATGTTACATATTTGTAAGGGCTGATATATCTTATTTTCTAATAGCACATGACATGTTTCTTCTATTCTTGAGATACATTTGCAAACTGAGCATTTGTAGGTAGTAAAATCAACCTTTAGTTATCCTCTTAAGATTCTGTTTTACTTAAAACAAGTGTATTGACATAACTTTTTGTCCTTGCCATTTTAAAGACCGATCTCATGATTTTAAGCTGGCCCTGTTCACCACTATTTCCTCCGTTTATAGTATTAGTAGGATAGGAGAGAATATAGAAGTCACCTTTCTTGAATGTATCCTGAACTGTAGTTGTAACATCTGGAGCTTGCCTATTGGGTTGTCATTATAAATAAGGAAGCAGTTTATTTTCTGTCACGTTTTCTGTGGCTTAAACAGTTTCTAAATGATATCTGCATTAGACTCATTCCTTTCAGAAGCTTAAGTTCATCTTGAAGGAGATATTTTGGATCCGGACATAATTCTCATTTACCTTCTATTTTTGTCAATTTACCTGATTCTATTTTTCCGAGATTACTTCTGTTTTTGAAGTCAGTGCTCTATAATTTCTTGATAAAAAAAAAAATCACTTTCCTCTATATTGATTCTCCCCTCCTCTTCCTGCAAATGAACCAGCATACTTATTTTCCCCCACATCTTGGAAGCTGTTCAAAAAGAGCTGTCATGTTTAAAAACAAACAAACAAACAAACTAACTAACAAACAAACAAAAACCCATTGAGTAGGAGAGAACCTTTAACTTTGTGATTCATCTCTCCCTGGGAAATGCATTGGGAAATGCATTGTCCAACTCATCATATCTTATTTATAGTTTAATACCTTTAAAGAATTATACAGAAGTCAGTAGCTGCCAGAGTATTACGCAGGAAATAACTTCCACACATTTATTTCATCAAAGCCTGAAGGATGTTGTTCAAATCTATATTTCTGTTTCTGTGGGTGAAAGATTTACAACGATAAAGACCAGTGACTTCATCTATTCTGTTTCAAATGGATGAAGTGATTCTGAAAGAAGCCAGAATGGCAGCTTTGAAAACTAAAATTGTTTCTTTATTTCTTTATTTTTTTCCAAGAAGAGGGACATTACACACAGCAGCCGTGCACAATAACTTCCTCCATTATAAACGTGCATTTCTCTCCACTAGTATGTTTTAGCCAAGACCTGACAGGACCTTATGTACACACCAGTGGTATCTGTTCTAAGGCCATCCACTTAGTTTATTTAGGCCAGTAGATTGGTACTACTTTTAGCCACCAGCAATCTCTGATAGATTTAATCATATGGGTTACATACAAAAGAAAACCTCTGGAGCTTTGCATGTACTAGAAAAGTAACACCAGTTTAATTCAAACATTTTAAGGCTAGTTAAACCAGTATAAACCTCTAATGACACACAAACGGGTTTATTAATTGCTTTACTTCTTGCTTCATGAATCCCTGCTGCTCTCAAGAGGGTTAGTGAAGTGCTGTAGGTTGCAGCGTTTTCACTATGCTGATGAACCTAAGTTCTTTATTTCTATCTTGTCAGCTCTAGCTAACAGTGACAAATGTTTCTTTCAGCATTTAGTTGAGACTGGAGCATGGATGAGAGCTGGTTGCATTAAGCTCAGCCTGGGTATGCTGCTGGTAATGCTAGCAGATATGGGAGAGAAACCTGAAGTTATGGTGAGGATCATCGTTCTGCTCACCTTTAGTAGTAAAGGTGTGTGCCTGCCATTTTTTAATGGAGCTCTGAAGCTAAGGGCATTGTTGATCCTAAAGTTGCCATATATCATAAAGCAACAATATCTAGAAATGAGTCTTACCTTCCTTGGAGCAAGAGGATGAGGCTTTCAGCGATGCATCTTGTTCCTCAAATTTATGGCGTGGTCACTTCTATTAGATTATTGTCCAACATACAGCACATTGCTGTATCTTAAATTAACCTGAAAAATAAGGTTGTATTAGTCTGTCTAATAAACAGTGTATCTTGTTTGGCAATACATTTCATTGATTTTAGGGGAAAACATGTAGTTTTTACTGTATACTGTTTTCATCCTTAACTGTAGTTAATCTGGCTTTGGTTCCAGAATTTTTAAGCAAATTATTTATCCCATTGTCTCCTCACTTGGATCCAAATCTTGCAAATCTTTAGCATGTATATAATTCTTATTGGAAGATTAATCAATAAGGCTGTGTCTAGATTACAGGGATTTGTTGACAAAAGTTTTTTGTTGGAAGATATTTTATTCTTGGTCACAGTGGACTGGATTATAAACAGGACAACAGATGGCCATCAATGAGGCATTCAGTGGACACTTTTCAAACCCCTAGAGGACATTGATTTTGCTGATGATGTCGCCATCCTTTCATGCCAACATGAAAGAATGAAAGAAAAGGTCACAATATTACACAAAACTGCCTCAGTGATTGGACTGAGCATTAACAAGGGAAAGAACAAGACAATGAGAATCAGCCAATCCAACGAAACCACCATCACACTGGGAGTGAATGACCTGGAAGGTGTGGTGTAGTTCACCTAGTTGGGGATATTATGGGCATAGATGGAGGAATAAGGATATCAATGCCAGGATAGGGAAAGCAACAGCTACATTCAAGACTCAGTGTCCTATATAGAGTTCACAAATAATATCTGTGGAGACAAAACTGTGGGTCTTCAACATAAAGCCCCCCCCACAACCTCCCTAGGAACCCCCCTCCCCAGGGTCCCCCTTTCCTGAGCCCCCAATCCAGGCTCCCTCCTGGCCCCCTCCCCCAACCCTTTCCCTGCCTCCCACCCCACAATGGGTCCACACTAGGGCCCCATCTACACTAGGAAAATCTTTCAATTTTTTTTTTCGGAAGCCGGGGCTCTTCTGAATGATCCCACAGTGTCTACACACAAAATGCATTCCTTCCAAAGAATTTTTTTCAGAAGGGATTTCTTTTGAAAGATCTCTGTAGTATAGATGTAGACTAGGAGATTAGGTCGAATTTATTAAGATCGGTTGTGTAGCAACGGACTTTGTAAAGTTTTTCCATTTGTCTGATCTTCTAACTGCAATTTGCCATATTTACTAAAGCAAGTCAATTTGATTGTAGAACATGGCTTTTGATGAATTTTGAGATTCTCTCCATTACTGTTAAAATCATACATTTATTTTATAGTTATTTAAAGAGATTTTGTCTGCTCATTGTCTTGTGTACATCACAGTGAGTTAGTACCTTAAAAAGCTGAAATATTATGTTGAGGGCTGTGAATATGTTTTTTAACATCACAAATTAATTTTCCACAGGGATTGTTAATGCATTTACTAAATACAGGCTTTTTTAAGACCCAGCATTTTTAGACAAAAAGCTGGGGAACATCTGCACCATGATAAAAGGCTGGAGATTAAAAAGATGATAAGGAGCCATAAGGTGACATAATCAGAATTATGAAGCCTGCTCATCATGTGTGAACACCACCCTTCATTTCCATCAGAGAAGAGAAAGAAAGATGGTTTCTTGCTCACTTTTAATTTCAATACACAGATGGGTTTAAAGTTAAAAACTGAAAGTAATTAAAAAGTAGATTTTACTTTTCTTCTTCACAGTTCTTTCCTACCTTCCCCATCAGAGATGCCAAGCTGCTAGGTGGGGCCCAGCCTGTGGGTAGCGGATGCTATAATGAATTAGAGCATGGATCCCTGAAGTTGCAAGACCCAAGGCAACTGACTTGTTTGCGTTGTCCTAAGGCTGGACGTTTTCCCCACCTTTTGTGTTTACTTGAGACATTATTCATCTGGTCATGATGATTATGAGGCAAGGGTCTCAATTTGTGCATATACATCGTAAGAAGTCAGCACTTTCAGAACATTTCTGTGTCAACACAAATCAGAAATGTTAATTTTAACCTTTCACCTAGCAAGTGTACAGACTGTTCAGTGCTGCTGAGATCTCCTCCAGATTTTGTATTAAGATTTTAGAACCATTAAATTAAAATTACTGAATTCTTATATGGGCCGTGGCTACACTAGGCCCTGCCTTTTGGAAGAGGGGTGCTAATGAGCCACTTCTGCATATGCTAATGACATGCTTCCATGAATATACAGCACCTCATTAGCTTAATGGTGGCCACATTCATTTCAAAAGTGCCACTTTCAAAACACACACTGCTCATGTAGACAGGGGCCATTCAAAAGGACCCCCCCAGATTTTGAAAAATCTTTCTTCCCAAAACCAAAATGGAAGGGCTTTCAAAATCCAGGGATGCTTTCTAAAGGCCCTTGTCTACAATGGCAGCATGCATTTTGAAAGTGACACTTTTGAAACACATGCGACTGCCATTATTGTAATGAGGCACTGCTTATTCATGGCAGAGCCTCATCAGCATCTGCCAAAGTGGCTTATTAACATCCCCTTTTCGTAAGGCTAGTGTAGCCATGGCCATAGTGAGAAAGAACTTTTGGAAATCTAGTAGCATATTTTTCAGGCATTTTATACCTCTATAACCAATTGATTTGAATTGGGATCCAGCTTGTATGCTGTACTTTTCTGGGTATTTCTGCACTACAACAGAAAGCTTACTTCCCACTTTGAGGAGATAGGCATACATTGTTTGTGCTTGACCTACCATGCAAAAATATCGGTGTAGCTGGTGGATGAAAGCCTACACAGCAGCTCTGCCTAGCTATCTGAATAAAAATCTGCCTGGACCACCCCCACCGATACTGCACTTACAGTACACTAACAATAACAGAGTTAGCTTATACCTATTCACTCAAGCTGGGAAGCATGCTCCCAACTGCATGTAACTGCACTCTTTGTATGCTTCATTCTTAGTTACTAAAGCTATTTTTAGGGATGTTACAATGGTTAACAGGTTAAATGTTTGTGCTTAACCAATTAATGATTTTAACTTAGGGCCTGGTTCCCGACTCACAGCTATGGGATTCCACTGTGGTCGTGGGGTCCTGTCACTTGGCCTGCTGGGCCCTTCCTATTTGGGTTTTCTCCAGCTCAGCTTAGTTGGTCAACGGCAAAATTCACCAGCAAGGGCTGAAGAATCAGTAAGCTTGTTGGTAAGCATAATCCTTATCAGTATACTTCCCAGTTAGCCATTCAACATCTGTACTATTTTTGTATTGAGAGATATTGTGATTTTTTTTTATGAAAAACCAAATGTGTAAAGGTTAGTGCCCCCTTTATTCTCTCTCTTTTTGCTACTGGAAAAAAGCAATACATAAAAATACTGAGTGGAAGGAAACCAAAAGAGGGCAATTAAAAAAAACTATATTGTTTGCTTTTCAATTTCAGGGTTGTTTTTGTTTTGGTTTGGTTTGGTTTGGTTTTGGCTTTGTTGTTTGTTTGTTTTTCCAAGCTAAATGTTTTAATGGAAAATTCTTTGAAGAAACTTTTTGCACAAAAATTTCTGTGGACTCAAGGAATAGCTTTTTTCTTTTTCTTTTTCTTTCTTTTTTTTTGGCTAGCTGTAATAATAAGTACATATCTCATCATCAGCTCTTTCATTAAAAGAAATTATATCAATGTGGCATGCAAATATAAAAATAATTATTCTCAATATTATTCAAAACAATAAAAGCCATTATTAGGTTGGATTATTCACAATACAGTTACTTTCAAGGAGATTTAATTCTACAGAAACTCAAAAGTTGTTATAACAAACTGTTCATGGAGCCAGGGAAGACAAATGAACATTAGACTAAAATCAACATTTCACACCTGGGTGATCATTTTTAATGACTTATAATAATAGTGTGATGAGCTTTTTTTTAAATTTGCAGAAATAGTCTTTATCATCCAAATAAATCTGACCAAATTAGGGTTTCCAGCCAAACTTTTAGACTAGCTAATGCAAGGCTTTATACTGATTGTTGCAAGCTTTCTTATGGGAAAGGCTACCTCTTCTTTATAACGTGTGCGTTGCTGGCCATTTCAGGATAGACCACACATGTATCATTTTGCGTATTGTAGTCATATGCTGTCAACCAGACCACGTCAGTTTAATGTGACAAGACAGCAGAGAGGGCATGCTGTATATTATTCGGTATATTCCTCTATTTCTGAGAACACAAGAACGTAATTAGCCTCAGAATTTACACACCTGCTGATATAACTGGAAGCAAAAAAGGAGAGCATCCATCTGTCTCTGTATTCTAAAATGCCCACAAAAACTTCATTTCCCAGGATAACTTAAAAAGCAAACAAAAAACCAGAAACTCTCCACTCCAAAGCTGTGGGGTTTTTTTTGTTTTGTTTTGTTTTTTAAACACCCCTTAACAAGTAAAAAAAAAAAAAAGCAGTCAAGTAGCACTTTAAAGACTAACAAAATAATTTATTAGGTGAGCTTTCGTGGGACAGACTAAAGAAGTGTTAGTCTTTAAAGTGACACTTGACTGCTTTTTTGTTTTGATAGTATATAGACTAGCAAGGCTTTCTCTCTGTTTCCCTTTAACAAATGGGTTCACATAACCAGAAGTTTAATTTTGAAAAAGGAATTTTAATTACTTATAAAATTAATTTTAATTACTTATAAAAAACTTTTAATTTGTGTGTTCATAAAGTCTGGAATTTTGTAAGATTCTATAAACACTCTTACCTGATGACACTTCTTTATATATTATTGAAAACATTTGATCTGTATTAGAAAGAGAATCCTTGACAGGGTTTGTGTTTCTCAATCTATAGAATTCTTGAAACTGTCATATTAGTTGTGGGATACAGCAGAGTTAACTAAGTTGAGCATTAAATTTGTAGCCAGTATCAGAGGGAAGGTGGGGCTTAGCTGGGATGGGGCCCCTGTGGGCTCCCTGGGGTCAGCACAGGTAAAGCAGGGGATGGAGGGGTGTGGCCTCCTCCTGGCCAGCCTTGGCCAACAACATATGGGCCAGTTGTATGAGGCTGGCTGGGGGGCAGGCGGGTCAGGACCAGGGCAGAGAGGTTGGGCTCGTGGGAGGAGTTCACTGCAGGGGGTGTGGTGGGAGGAGGGACTAGGGGGACAGTCAATGGGGTGGAGGCTGACTGGGATACCTGGGGGGAGGTCAAATGGGGGAGGCAGGAGGGTGGCTGGGTGACAGGGAGGACACATGGATGCCAAGGGTGAGAGCTCCCCCCACTGCCTTCCGGTCCCTCCATAGCTAGCCGGCACATGCTGCTGTCCCATCCACATGATACTGAGCACTGTGCTTTGGCCCCCCAGGCCCAGGGAGTGTAGGCTTCCAGGGTCCACATGCACCATGGCTGGTGGCTGTATGGCATGCCTGCGGTCACACCAGGCAGGACCAGACGCCCTCTCCCCAAGCCCTGAGACAGCTGGCATGCACACCATTTACCTGTGGGTCCCTCTGGAAGGTCAGGCAAGGCATGGGCAGATGGGGCCTGGCTGGATGGCCCAGATAAGATGTAGATGACGAGGGCCCCCTCACTTCAGACTTGTCATCACTGGTCAGGTCGGGTCACTGTGCTGTCTGCGGGCGCCTGGTGCTGGCTGTGGGTCCTGGGTGCTCCTCACCCTCCAACGCCATCTCTAGCTCAAAGTCAGCTGTAGCTGTGTCCAGCACGATGATGGGGGTCCATCCTCCTTCAGACCCCAGAGGTGGTGGAGTTCCTTACAGTAGGGGCAGCTTGTGGGAGCTGCTCCCGACCACCCAGCTGCATCTCTGGTGCTGTAATACCCTTGCTGCTGTTCTTTGACTTTTGACCAGACCTGGTTTGGGGTGCAGGTGGGGTGGCCCCAGCTGATCAGCTGCTTCACCAGCCACTGAAAGACCACATTGTGGCACCAGACTCCCATTTGTTGGAGGACCTCCTCATCCTCCCTCATGAAGATGAGGTCCTGGAGCTCTGCCTCCATCCAGGATGGGGCTCAGTACTTTGGGGCCTGGATCACCTCCTGGGAGGACTCCCCACTGTCCTTGGAGGGCCCCTGGGGTGGGCAGGGGTCCGGGTGGCTGGCCATGGGCCTGGGAAGGGTAAGGGACTGGCTAGCCATTACAGGGGCTGGTGCATTGGAGACAGTGTGGGCTCCCTGTTGCCTGCACGTTCTCACCTTCCTGCCTGGTGCTTGTGGTAACCTGCATCTTTAAACATGGCTAGACACTGCATCCATAGAGCATAACTCCTGATGAGAGTGGTTCCATGACCTGCTAGCTGATTGCCACCATGGCAGACTCCCTCTTTCAAAATAGCTGTCAGCAGAGCGTCTACACTTGCTCTCTTTTGAAATACTTTTTCAAAGTGAGCTGCTCCTCCCACCACGGGAACAGACGACCAACTTTGACAGAACTCTTCCGTTCTTTTGATATTGCTTTAGAAGGATTCCATAGTGTGTGTAGACACTCTGCAGATTATTTTGAAAGAAAGCCGTCTTCTGACCCCAGTTTTGAACGTACCTGCTAGTGTAGACATGGCCGCAGAAAGAACAGCGCTGCAGCTCTGATCTGCCACAGACCAGAAGCTCTCCCCTGTCTCATTGTCAGGATGCTGCTAAATTGGCATTATTTTCTTATTATTGATTTTTTACAGATAAAAGAAAAAGGACATTTCAGTGGCCAGTAGTCTCATTTCAAACGTTGCCTCCTGCTATAATCATTAATACAGCAAGTATTACACCATGCTGAATACATAGAAATCATCAATAAATAGGAATAATCACAGAACAAATGTAATTGCAGTAAAAATAAATAAAATGAAAGTACACTTTGAAATCTCTAGGACTTTCCGGAAGAAAAAGGATCCTGCATTAGTGCAGTATAGCTGATAGATAGTTTTAAAGTGTACCAGATCCTACAGTTTGAGCCACATGGCTGCAAGGATTCACTCACATGGAGCCAACTATAGAACTGGGACCAAATTAAAAACACAATCAGATTTCTTGCATCATCTTTGTCACCTTCCATGCAACATTTTGCTTTTAAATCACCTGGTTTTTTTTTAAATAATTTTACAAGGTGCTTCTATTATACATACAACTGCTAACCACCTATCTGCTTGTTCAACTTGGGAGTACAATGTCACCTCCAAAAAGATTCAAGAGGCAATTCTTTCTGAAGCTACAATTCAGTGTAACAGTGGACAGGAGAATGGATGGGCTATGGCAGAGGGAAATAGATGCTTTAATAAAGATGTTAAATTATCATATTTCACACTATGCTGACCTATAGCAGAAGTAAGAAAAATGTATTACGGTAGGCAGATTTTGGATTTGAATTTTCATATCTAATCTTCATAAATGTTTGCTTCTCAATTTGGAAGAAAAAAGTGTCAAACCAATTTGTATTCAGTTTCCATTCAAATCTACAAAGAAACGGCTTTTTATATAAAACAAAACAAAAATAAAAAAAATACAGTATCCCTGTGGTGGTGACAAGAACAAGCCAGAATGGTGACTACAGTATTTCCTGGGACGGAGTAGCTTCCTGAGGTTACATAAGGATGTGGAATGACAGAAGCCAGTTAACTGATTTGATAAATGTTTAAATTAACCATGCTCTGGTACTGTTTTATTTATTAATCCAAATAACTTTTGATTTCTTTTTTTCTTTCAATTAAATTGATTCCTAATTTTATGGGTACGATTTTGTACAGTCTCCAACTTTCTGCTGACAAAAGACTGTTCTAAATTTTAGGAACTGTAAGCTGGATTTCTGAAAGCTGTGTGTTTGATGAACCTTCTAGTAATCAATATGCATGAACTATGTTACTTTATCTGTAATATGCTAGCATCACCTTACTTCTCACACCTTTGCAGTAAATTTTTTTTATTTATGAACTCATTCCTGTATGGGTTACAGCTATAGTAATTCATGTGAATTTCAGAACACTGTAAGTAGGCTGCATAACAAAGCTAGCAAATCAGTCTTTGCCTATTGGGTTTCATAGTTATGGAATCGTTCTATCAACTAATAACCAACCTTCATTACTGTCTGTTTTCAAAATTACAAATGTATGAGAATCTTTATCTCAAATGTTTTTATGCAAATAAATAAAATGGAGTTAGCAAACTATTACTGAACAGTTTCCTGCAGCACTGTAACCTGGCTGACTGGGGCTGTTATCCTGCCTGTTTTCTTTATGCACGATGAGGATAACCTAGCCCCTTCCTGACCTTGGAAGCTGAGAAGTTGACACAGGTTACATCCACACTAACTCCAGAAGATTGAACGCTTAGGTTCAGTCTTCTGGGATGCCATTCACACATGCACAAAATGGCACATTCTGGGGTCATTGTCGACCCCGGATCAGTGAGGATCAGTGACGATTAAGGAAGGCCAACTGGAGGAGTTTTCTGTCTGTCGACCTTCTGCCATGAAGACAACCATGGAAGTCTATGGCTGCAAAGTCAATTTTTGGCACTCAGTTGGTATACCAAAAGTTGTGTAGCAGCTGTCAACCTTCCAGATAAGTGTAGATGTAGCCATAGCAGGTCATATGTAAGGGTGGGAGATTGAGTCGGGGACCTCACAGGGGAATGTGTACACACTCTATAATGAAAATCACAATTCTACAGGGACAGTCAATGTGGTGAAGCCAGATGAGCCACTGTTTTATGCACCTACTCCAGAGACACAAAACATCTGCATAAACACCACTAGTTCTTAGCACTGGGTGATGCTAGGGAAATGGCAAGGGAGTTTGGCAAGGTAGTGAGTGAAATAAAAGGCCAATAATGGAATGTCATCACGGCTGAGCTATAGTGTATGCCCTATGAATAGTAACAGAGAGGTAGCTGTGTTAGTCTGTATTCTAACAAAATAAGCAAGCAGTCATGGAGCACCTTAAAGACTAACAAAATAATTTATTAGTTGATGAGCTTTCTTGGGGCAGACCCACTTCTTCAGCTCTGGAGATATGCAGTACAGAACTCCTGGGCAGGTTTTTTTATTTTTTTATGCCTAGGCAAATTTAGATGGATGAAAAGGCCACTGACAGTGCTGTACTGCATATCTCCAGAGCTGAAGAAGTGGGTCTCCACCACAACAGTTCATCACCTAACAAATTATTTTCTTAGTCTTCTAGGTAGTGCATGACTGTTTGTTTGTTTTGTATTGTCTATGGTGTGCTGTATCTGTAACAGTTATCACCTGTGTGCCTGCAGGTGGAAAAATAAAGACAATAACCTGGTAGGTGGATTACATTTTCATTTTCTTTGTGGATTTTTTTCCCTTTTTTCTGTATGTTGGTCTAGGTGTGGAGCAAATATTTGTTTCAAAATAAGATTGTATGTAAAATATGATATACTTAACTTTTATTCCTCTCTAAAGACTGATCTAAACTAGAAAAGAAATTCTATCTAAGATACACAACTCCAACTATAAGAACAACAGTGAGGAGAACCGGAGTTAACAGGGAAGCCCCCAGGGTTTAATTTAGTGCATTCCTACTAGCTGCACTAAATCTAAACCTGGAAGATCGACTGTCCAAGCCTCAATCTTCCCCTTATAGCTGAAGAAATTTCTTTTCTTAAATATAAATTTTCTCCTATTAGACGTTGTCCTCTGCTCCTTTTTTCTTCCAATCCAAACTTACAGGAGCATTTAAAAAAAAAACATATATGACTAGAAATGTCTGTGTTATAATTTATTTGCATTCATGCATGTGCATGAACACACAATGGCTATGTCTACACTAGCCCCCGCCTTTTGAAAGGGGGATGCTAATGAGACAATTCGGCAGATGCCAATGAGGAGCTTCTATGAATATGCAGCACCTCATTAGCATAACACCAGCTGTGGCGATTCGAAAGTGCCACTTTTGAATTGCACACTGCCCATGTAGACGAGGGCGTTTTGAAAGGACTCCCCATTCTTTGGAAGCCCTTAATTCCTATTTGGTTTTAGGAATAAGGGACTTTCAGAGTCCAGGGATTCCTTTTGAAAGGCCCCCTTCTACAAGGGCAGAGCACAATTCGAAGGCGGCATTTTCGAATTGCCACAGCAAGCTTTATGCTAATGAGGTGCTGCATATTCATGGAAGCGCCTCATTAACATCTACCGAAGTGTCTGATTAGCATCCCCCAATCAAAAGGCAGGGGCTAGTGTAGACATAGCCACTATGTATCCATAATCGCTTTGTAGGCCTTTTCATCCTTCTAAATTTGCCTAGGCATAAAAAAGCAAAAAACCTGCCCATAGAGTTTTCTGGTGCAAATAATATCACAGATAAATTGTAGCTCTGCCGGGTTTTCATCCCTTCTGTTTTCTATTGCAAAGTCACACAATGGAATGGAAGCTTCAGCTTGTTTGTCAGTTCTTATCCTCACTAGAGAATACGAACTAATGCCTGATATCAGTCCACTAAGTCAATGGAATTACACCGTGGTTCAGTCTGGCCTCTGCATGAAGTGGAATTTAACTTTAAGACTTTTAAAGAGACTTGTTCAGGGGGACATACATGTTAGAAGCTGCCAGAGACAGCAAGGAGGAAAAAAGTATATCCCTAGGAAGGTGAAGATGAAGTGAAATGTACTTTTCAGTGTAAACAGGATTGTTTTAGAGTAACCCCCTTGCTTAGAAAATGCAAGACACTATTTCTGTTATCTAACATAATTATCAGAGGGTTAGCTGCGTTAGTCTGTATGTGCAAAAACAGCAAGAAGTCCTGTGACACCTTATAGATTGACAGGACTTTCTGGTGATCTAAAACAATGTAATCAATAACCAATCCAAAATGACTGACTTATTCCCATTGTTATTGCCAGAACCCTTTCTTTCTTTTATGTTAAAACAGAAAAGTAGTCATGTAGCACTCTAAAGTCTAACAAAATAATTTGTTAGGTCATGAGATTTTATGGGACAGACCCACTTCTTCATATCTATAGCCTTACCAGCACAGACTCAATATATAAAGCACAGAGGTCCAAAATTGTTATCAAGGTTGGCAAATCAGATAGAAGAGCAGACAGAGCAGGGTGAGGGGTGGGCAAGTAAGCATTAAGTCAAACGTCAAAGTACGTGAAAGAGTCCTTACAGTTGGTCAGGTAATTGCTATCCCTGTTCAAACCACGTTAACATGTTGAATTTGAATATGAATGTTAGTTCCGAACATTCTCTCTGCAGATGATTGTTAAAGTCTCCTTTCTCCAAAACACAAGCAGGTCTGGTGTGAGGTGAAGGAACTGTGCCGGGGTACCTGAGGGCCTGGGATAGTGCCCACAGACCTGGCTGGGCCCCGTCCCTTCTTCAGGCAGCTGCAGAACCTCCTAGCAGGGAGTGATGCCTCTCCACCTGTCAGGACTTTTAACACCTTTGGACATAATTGTCCCCATGGGCCAGGGAACACATGCCTTTGGCTGTGTAAAATCAGTGCAGACACATGAAATTCTAAAGTGTCACAGGCTGCCATTTGGCAGCATTACCTACGGTCACTCTTTGTCAGTTAGCTCCCCCGGCAACTTGAACTCATGAATAATCAATGAGCAGGTGTTTGAAATCATGGCCTCTGATTGGGAGAAGCTCCAGGTTTCTGGAAGCTTCTGAGCCCAGGAGGACCTGGTTGAAAACCATGTCAGCATGCCAATTGAATCACGAATATGTATATAGAACTTTGAATAATTCATGAGGCACCTGCATAAAAGCAGGGGTCTCAGGGCACTCAGCAGCCCTTGGGAGCACAGAGTGACCTGTGTAACCTGCAAAGGGAGGTGTTGGCTGCCCTGTGCAGCATCCACCATCCCCTCAGGCTGGCCCCAGAGGCAAAGATGTTTTGGAGCTGATCACACCTGAGCAGGGGTTGAGTCACACAGTGCCGCCCTGCCACTGTGGCGCCACCGCTCTCCAGCAGCGCTGTCCCTCAGCGCTCCCTAAAATCATCTCCATATAGCTCCACAAGGGAGCAGCAAGTGGCCTCAAGGGGAAGTGACCAGGTGGCGAACTGGCCCACCTCACAGTGGGTACTGCGTACCCGGTCACTGTGACCTGAGGCCGCCATCTTACCTGAATCACCACCATCTTGACAACTCACCTGAACTGACAACCACTGGATTTGACTACTCACCTGAACTTCGACGTATCTGCTGGACACGTAAAATACCTTTGAAATCCACACATATCCATACTCCCAGCCTCGGACACCAGGGCCCTCTGTGAGGGAGCGGGGGGTTGCTCCCCTGCTGTACACCCTCCCCGATGGGGGAGGGGTAGAACCTGGGGGCCTGACCCAAATGCTGGGCCTATTAACCCAGGCTGAATCATATTCTTAAGGCACGTTTGATTAATAATAGTTATGGTCATTGTTAATATTAGTAGTATTAATTAGTTAAATATAGTAATCTGAATAGAACTCTAGTTAACTTCAGCAATTTATTAATATAACCCAAGGTGAAGGCAAAGCCTCCATTACCCTTTTTACCCTTTATCCCCTTATTAATATAGTGAGTCAAGGCCACAACTAGTCCTGCCTTACCTCCTCTGCTTCCCTGGCCTGGTAAGAGGCAAATGCCTCCAGGACCGGATTTTTATAGCTGGGCCTACGGAAGGTTGCGGCAGCCTCAAAGAAAGGTACAGCCTAAGGGCCTCTGAGGTTACAGCAACTTTTGGGTCGGGTTAGCACCCCAACCCCAGGAAGAGGTGCGGAGTAGTGCCCTCACCCTTCCCCTTAAGGAAGCATCAAGAGGATTTTTTAAACCCCTTTTAAACCTTACCATCAACTTACCTTCATATAACCTGCTTTTGCCTTGCGGAACAATAAAACCAATCTAAAGATTACAGCGCAGGAAACAAAATGGAGAATGTCCCTATTGTAAGTTTTGGTCACAGCTAGAAGTATTTAACAGAGTTTGTTGTTTTTCTTTAAGATTGTTACTGTTTATAGTTTAATCCTGTTTCCCTTAATAAAATCATAGTTACTTTGTTTCACTCCTTGTCCTGGCCTTGTTGTCTCTGCCAGCCACTTCTCTCCAGGCGGCTTTGTCGGGGTCCAAAGCGTAACGGGGTGGCACTCTCCTGTCTTGGGATTGCAGCAGGGTTTGAGCCTGGGTCCTGGGATCTGTGCATTAGGAGGTTTACATCCTCCTTGTGAGGGTCTCATTTAAATATCATTAGCACCCCTGTCCACGAGAGACCCCGACAACACCCAGCGTGACCATTGAGGTGGCTGTACCAGGGCCCACTGCCACACCAGGGAGGAGCAGGGTCCTGTCTCAACACCTGGTAGCCATGACGTCGATGACCCTTCCAGTGGGGAGCTGTCTGATGGCTCCTTGGTAATCAAGCTGCTCCTTGTCACCAGCAGCCAGGCCACCTTCTGCTGGACAACTGCCAACCTGTTTGAGTCCACCTCAGGTAAGCGCGTGCCATGACACATCCCGGCGCAGGGTGGAGGGGAGGCACACTCAGACCCCAATGAGATGTCCTGATCCCAGATGGCCCATCCCAGAATATGGCCTGGGGCTATGGGCATGCCTGCAGGCAATATCTTGCACCCTCCGCTGTGGACAGCCACATGGGCACACTGGGAGATCCTCAGAGGGCATGGCTGCACCCAGCCCACCTGCCTGGGCAGGTACCTCCACACATCTGACTCCCCCAATGGCCCACCAGCCTGTTCCTGATGAGGCCACTGTGGACAGTGCCACCACCATGCCACCATGCACCAGCCGATGCCTCTAAGGCCCTAGCCACCCTACTGCCCCCAGGCTTGTCTTCATTTCTGTCCCAGTACCCATTCAAGTTGTTATGCCCCCATTCCCCAACCCCTATGTATATAGTTATGCAGGTTATGGTTTCTGCATGTATGTTTATTGATTCCTAACTAATACTATTTACAATGTCTGGTATGGTTCTAACTTGTGGGTTAAACACAGTTTTTACAGCTCGGCCTGCCTTCCCCGCCCCCCCCCCCCCCCCCCCCCCCCCCGTATCCCAGGTTATTTTGGGGAAAGGTAGAGGTTGGGGGAGCATGTGGGGAAGGTGGGTGGGTTAGTACTCCCCTTCAATGAACACCTCCTGGAGCACGTCCCAGAGGCAGACCCCATCACAGCTGAGCCACCTGTTGGGGCCACAGTGGGGGTGGGGCTGCTCTGCCATCCACCACTGGAGGAAGGTTCCCTTCATGCACTTCAATAAGGTTGTGGAGGGTGCAGCAGGCAGCCACGAAGTGCAGGATATTCTTCCACCCCGACACTCAGGCACATGAGGAAGCATCTGAACCTTGCCTTCAGGTGGCTGAAGGCACAGTCAGCCAGGTACCAGGCCCATGTGAGATGGTCATTGAACAGCTCCTGGGAGTGGGTGAGGTGGCCTGTGTACAGATGGATCAACCAGGGCTACAGAGGGTAGGCCAGGTTACCCATGAGGCAGAGGGTCATGGCAACTTCCCCAAAGACATGCTTCCACTGGGGAGACATATGTTGCAGCCTATATCTGGTGGAACAGCGTGGAGTTCCAGAAAATGAGCTCATCATGCACTCTGCCTAGCCCGACCAGCCCACATAAATGTCCATTAACCTCTCCCTCAAGTCCACCACCACCTGGAGTATAATGGAGTGGTACCCCTTATGGTTCACATAATGGCCTCAGCTGTGATCCGGGGTCCTGCTAGGGATACGAGTCACATCTATTGTCCTGATGCAGTGGGGGAACTTGAGCTCTGTGAAGCCTTTGATGAGCATGTCTAGGTCCCCCAAGCACAGCAGCCACCACACCAGCATGTCATTGATGACTCCCATGACCTGCAGGGGACCAAGAGCAAGCACCCTCACGGGCATGTACAGGGGTGTCCCTGCCCCCTTCCCCAGCCCCTGTTCCTCCCTATTAGTCCCTCCCCCCCAGCTAGGGTGCCCCTCTGGCAGTGGGAGTGTGTTGGTCCCCCCGTCCTGGCTGCCTCCTCCATGGCACCCGAGGGTCCCCGGTACCCACTGGCTCCCTCCCTTCCCCCAGCTGGCAAGGGGCCCAGGGAAGGGGTTACCTCTAGTATGATGACCCCAATGGTGGATGTGCCCACCCTGAACTCCTGCCCGATGGACTGGTAGCTGTCCAGGGTAGACAGTTTCCATATGGCAATGGTCACGTGCTTCTCCACAGAGAGGGCCGCCTCATCCAGGTGTCCTGCCATTGGACCATAGGTATGAGCCAACTGCAGATCTCCAGGAAGCTCTCCTTCTTCATCCATAGATTCTGCATCCAGTGGTCATTCTCCCACTTCCCCATGATGACCCTGTCCCACCAGTCGGTGCTGTTGGCAAGGAACCAGATGCACAGGACAGCTCAGGGGGCAGGGCTGGCAGGGGCAGTGGTGTGGGGTTAAGACCCAAGGGCCTGGGTCTCCATCACCACAGGAGGCTGAGGAAGGTGGCCAGGAGGACAACCAGCCTGTGGATCAGGGTAACCTTGCTGGCCAGCAGCTGCTGGGGATCCATGAATGATGGTTGGGGCTGTCAGGACTAGGACCTGGCTCAGCCTTGATGTGAGCAACGCAGCATGCGTCAGAAGCTTGTGCAAGGAGGGGCTGTTTGGGTGGGGCTTTTTAAAGGGCCACATGACCGTTGGCCCTGGAACAGCTTTCTGGCCTGCGACCCTGTCAACAGCATTTCCTGCCCTGTTCTTCCAGAAGAGCATCTGTGCTTGTGTAGGCATGTGCCCTTCTGGAAGAAGGAGCAATGCTTTCAGACTGGCCATTTCTACACGTGCCATTTTTGGAGAAAGGGGCATGCTAATAAATGGCCCAAAATATGCCAGGAAGGTGTGGATATAAATTCCCGGTGCCTCTTTAACATAGAGTCACATGATTTGAAGTCTGGAAGAAGCTCTTCTGGACTCCAAAACAATGTGTAGAGGTGAGGCCCCTGGGTGATCTTCTGGAAGGAAGTCCTCTACACACTGTTTTGAAGTCCAGAAGAGTTTCTTCGGGACTCCAAATCATGGGAACCTATGCTAATGAGGCACTGGGAATTTACATCCACACCTCATTAGCATATTTTGAACCATTTATTAGTATGCCATTTTTGGACAAAGTGGCATGTGTAGAAACAGCCACTGTGTTTTACGTGTAGAGGCAATCTTCTGGAAGACAATCCTTCAGACGCTGTCTTCTGGAGGATCATCTTCTGGAGAATGGTTCATGTGTGGAAGCAGCCTAGATGTTTTTAAAATGCCTGACAGTGGTGCACCAAGCCTTGCATGTAATGGTAAAAAGTAGAAATATAAATTCCAGTTCTAATCTTACACTGATTCTTATCCCAGTGCAATTCAATTGACTTCAGTGATGTTACTCCTGATTTACACCACTCTTGAGAGAATAGACACACAATCCCTCATGCTACCTATAAGTATCTGCCCTCTTCCAAGGAAACAGTTCTCAGCAAGCTATCAAAGGAGAATTCACTTCTTTTGGCTTTTTAGATCTTCTAAATGCTGTACAAATACATGTGAAGAAAAGGACTTTGTGAGAAAGTACTTACAGTTTAAGATTGTTCCACTGCTTATTTTAATTTTCTTAAAACTTATTCTATTTTCAGTCCATTTTTTCTAAAAAGCTTGCAGTCTGATGGTGCATTTATGGTAAGGTAGAAAGAAAGGCCCTTTTAATGGTCTGCATATGACAAAGACTATCTTACTTTCTTTAGATGAAAAAAATTGATATTAAAAATGCAGGCCAGTTGTATCTTACAGTATGTGTTGTAGGTATATGGGACTTGTTTCTTATAAAAATAATTCTGTCTTGCCTAGCTGGACCGATATTTTAAAAATATTTCTATTGACTTCATATTTAAAGGTGCAGTTTTCAAAAGCATTCAGCGCTAATTTAACCCATTCACAAAATCTCTCTCTTCCTGCCCTCACAAATACTAAGACATTTTTGACTGATTTAAGAAGAGCAAACTAGAAGGATTAGGACCACAATACCTCCAGTCTGATCCTTTGATATGGTTTAAAGTGAATGAAAACAGGATTCATTTGGGACAGTTCTCTCACTGTGTCCATTGAAGAGTTTAAGTAAACTGATGCCCTCACCTGGGCAGTGATCCTACAATGAGCTCCATGGATGGGTGCCTACGAGTAGCATCCTTAAGACTCCAGAGATGAACATCTGAGCGATGGGATTACTAAAACCTTTTTCTCTCAGTTTGTTTCCCTTTGTTGTTTTTCAAAGCCTGAGTTTGCTAACATGCAAAGCCCTTCTGTGTACTCAGACTTTAGGTTGAGGAATGAGGAAGGATATAGCTATGCTGCTTTTATTAGAGGATGAATCTACCTATAGCTGGTATTTTTTCTGATTGTTCATATATTTTATGATGATATTCCTTTATATAAATGGCATTGCTGGAAGCAGCAAACATGTTGTTAGAATTGAAAAAATGTAAATAGATACACAAAATTTCATTGAGCATGGTACAAAATGGGAAAAAGCCAGAAAGTTTGGTTTCCATAAGCAAATTCACTATCACTTCTAAGTGCTACTGTAACACAAGAAAGGCTCCTATGAATGGCAGCTAGTTTTGTACCATAATTACACTACTTTTGGGGGGAATTAAGTGACCAAGTGAAAGATCTTAAAGAAAAGGTCCGCTTACAGGATGAATGAAGTCTGCTGAACATTTGATTTTAAATGTTCAAACCTAAATGCTTAAAAGTAAACCCCTAAATTCATTACCTAGGGCATCTTCCCAGACAGGAATTTAGGAAAATAACTTCAGGTACTCAGATGTAACAAATTTGACCTTGAACTTTTGAGGCCTGATCAAAAGGCAATCAAACTCAGTGGAAATACTTTTGTTGACTTTGTCCTGACCCTTTGGATCTGATTCTCTTTTCATTTAAAAAACAAGAAATCATGTGTCACCTTATAGACTAACAAATATTTTGGAGCGTAAGCTTTCATGATAAAGTGGGTGTTTCCCCACAAAAGCTTACGCTCCAAAATATTTGTTAGTCTATAAGGTGACACAGGACTTCTTGCTGTTTTTGAAGATACAGACAAACTTGACTACCCTTCTGATTCTTTTCATTTACCTCACCTCCACTCCTTTCAGGAAAACACTTAAAAACTTGCTTAAATCTATCCCTGCCCTAGACATCACTTAAACACAGGCTTAACTTTCAGTATGTTCTTAAATTCCAGTGACTTCAACAGAAGTTGAGCATGTGCTTAAATATTATCATGACAAGGGATACTTTCCTGAGTTGGTGTCTCAGGCTGTGACCTTATACTATTCAGTCAATGGGAATTTTCCATTGCCTAGAATGAGAGCATAATCAAGACCTTAATGAATATTGGGGATTAATGTAAAGAAAAAGCCTTTGTCATCTTTGTCACGTTTTGGGACTCATCAAAGTGAAAGGGATAGCTCTCTAAGTGCAGAATAAAAAAGATGGGGTTCAAGGAAAAAACAGAGAAAAAGATATGGTCATGAATGAAACCTCGGAAGTTTTACGTGAATTCTTGCCACTGAGGCTATGTCTTCTCTAGAAGCATCTGTCTACAGAAGTTACTATCAGAAAAGATGTTCTGACAGAACTTCTGTCGACAGATCACATCCACACATAAAAGCAAATAATCTTTTGACTCGCTCTATTGACAAAAGAGCATCTTGAAGCATCTCACAGCTTTTTTGTCAGCAGTTTCTGCTACCAAAATACATTTTGTGTGTAGATGTCACATGAGTTTTGTTGACAAAACCACAATTTTGTCTACAAAACTCTCCAGTACAGATGTAGCCTGAGAATTTATTGAAAATAACCTTTCAGCTCATCTGAAGATCACCTTTCATGAACAAAACTAAGAATTTGCCATTTCTAGTAAAGAAAAAAATAACTCAGGTCATTTGACAGCTATTTCAGATTTAATGAAAAAAGAATTAGCCTTTTTTGGAATACTTATTTTTAGTTTAATTAAAGACTGGAATTTATTCTAATTTTTGTATGCATCTATCTTATTAAAGATTACCTATTTACTACTTAAATAAATAAAATGTGAAATTTCAAAAGGATCAATGTTATTACTTTTCTGCTTTATTTTAAGCTTGTCTAGCCTTGCCCCGACTTCATTAGAAGGAGTATAAAAATGCTGATTGAAATCAAGGTCTTGGATTGCCTGCTTCCATAGAAGTATACAGGAAGATTCCCCTAGCTGGTTATCTGAAATACTCTCATTGAATGGACAATGGTTCTGAGACAAATCCAAGGTGGCTGTCAGACGGAAACTTTAATTAACTGAGTTTATATTATTGGGTAAATAGTGAAAGAGTGCTGTCACCACGGAGCAGCTGGCCCACAGACAAGACAAGACACCTGCTTCTGCCACCAGCTAAAGAGATTCCGTTTCAGCTGAAGTGGGTTTGGACTTGTCTGCCCCACAGCTTGCACACAGCTGCCATGGGCCCACTACTCTAGAGCTGCTTTGTGTACCTTTCTTAAAGAAAGAGTCTCAAAAGTGGGTGGGATGTAGAAAAATGTAATGCAGGCTGAGGCGTTCACTTTTTGCCAAATTTTGTGTGGAGCACAGAGAGGAACAACAACGGTATGTCATCAGTGCAGATGGGAGCTTGCCCCCCTGTTTTTGTTAGTTCACTAAGAAAGCGCTGTGAACAATGCTTCACTGGCAGCATAGGCTAGCTGCCTGAGTACAAACTTGTTTGCACCCTGGGGTCCACTCCTATGGTTAGTCTTTGTCTTTTTCATCTGTGCAGTGACTGTGGACATAAAGGACTCCTGGGTCCTCCCCTGCCCAGATGTTGGTCCTCAGCCATAAAGGGTACTGTCCTCAGTGCCAGAAGTAGAACTGTCAGGGGAAGGTGCTTTGGAATTGATTGACCCCCATGTGTAAAACAGAAGGGGGAGGTCTCATTGCAGCAGCCAAAAATGGGCATGGGAATCCAACCCAGGGAGACCAAGGGAGCTGTTCCTCTTTTGGATTCTGAAATATAGAAGAAGGAGAGGATGTCTGTCAGGGAAGGTCTAGACAGTACTTGGTCCTGCCATGAGGGCAGGGGGCTGGACTCGATGGCCTCTCAAGGTCCCTTCCAGTCCTAGCATTCTATGATTCCATGAGCTACGCCTGCTCCAATCCCCCCTACTTCAACCCTTCTGAGTTCATCCTCCCTTCCCCAACATGGGACAGGGAATCTTGGTGGACCATCAATTTTATTCAAACTGGAAGGAGAATTGGGCCTACACTCACATAATGAGGTTACATTAGAGCCCTTTTATTCCAACACGCATCCAATTATTAAAACAAAAAAACGGCTGTGTTTAAACAGGGTTAGAAGGTGTTTCTGGGTGACTGTTGATTTCACTAGCATGGCATTAGGGATTAATTTGGCTCATTAGGTCTAATTCTTTCTCCCTTTCTCTATAGCAAAGGTGTCAGGCAGCCTGTTTTATCTCTAAGGAGGGTTTTCTTTCTGATGTGTTGTATTTCCTCAATGACATGATTTTCTCCTTGTAGCTAATGTTATTAATATTTTAATTAATTCTGTCTGGCTGCATCATATTTAAGGATGTCCTCTCATTACATGGTTTAGGGGCACATTAGCCATTGGGAGAAAACAAACAAAAAGTCCCACTAATCCAGAATGGAAATGATCTAATTTATTTGCCACAGGTGAGTTTGTTTGAATCACATTGCAAAAACCTGGAATTTTTTTTCTCTCTCTTTCCTTGACATGTGAGATAGTGGATGGCACTACAATGCAATATTTTTTTCAGGAATTAAAGTTGTGTTACTTCAGGTGCAGCAGAAAACACAGATTTTGATGCTTGGATGTGCTAGACAACTTTGAATTGTCCAGAAAGCAGAATGTGTCCTTTAAGCTATTTTAACTGGTCTTTAGAGAGTCCTACCAAAGTAGGATGCAGATGACAAAGAACTATTTTATTGGCTCCAGAAACATCAGAATCATCCCCTACCTGTGACAATTTCAGGGGGTGTGGACACCAAGCTCAAGTGGACATGACTGAAATGGCCTTACACTCTTCTGATTAGTTGTTATTCCTGGGATACTCATTTGAATCTTCTTTCACTAACCACTCACAGCAGCACCAATAAGCATCCAAGACCTAGCGGCAAAGTTGGCATGGGGCTTGGCTTTCTAACCCAGAAGGGGTGGGGCCAAGGGAAAAAATGGTAGGCAATCAGCTCTGGATCCCTCCAACTCCCTCTGAGCCACTTGCAGAGCCCCTCATCGTGTTTCACAGCAGTTCAAAGGGGTCCAGAGATTAGGTCAGGGAAGTAGCTGGAGCTCCAGGGCCTTTGAAATGCCAGCCGCCCCCTTTTGCTGCCTTCTGTTGGTGGGCCTGACCACATAAAACATACCATTCAGAAAGATAGGAAGCAAAGAACTGGGTTACAAAAAAATAAGAACTGAAACTAATGTAGCAGAGGAGTAGCAGTGTTAGTCTGTATCTGCAAAAATGAGAAGTCCTGTGGCACCTTATAGACTAACAGATTTATTGGAGCATAAGCTTTCATGGGCAAAGACCCACTTTGTCAGAAGCATTTCATGTGTTACTAGGCTGAAGTTTTCCAATGGTTCCTCAGACCTTTTCTCCTGTGAACCATGTTCTTGTCACCAACCTCGTAAATCTCGTATACCAGAGCTAGTAATGTTGGAGATGTCATTAAAAGGTGATGTGATAAGACAACACCTTCCCAGCCAGATTTTGCTTAACTCCCAGCTTTCAATACAGAACTCCCACTCCGATTCAAATTTCCACAGGATTTGGAGGATCAAAGAATAATAAATTATAGAGCTGGAAAAGAGTAACTGTGCCAGCTAATGTACAGTGCAGTTTCCTGACAACCAGAAGTGGAGGCTGTAACAGTGTTCTGTCATTTCTTATTCTAGATTGGAACTGAAGACTGAAGCCAAGCAAGTATTAACTTTCATCATACCTACCAAATAGCTGTCCTGGAAGGAGGCAGATAGTTCAGAACTGTGCACCAAAATGAAGTCCCCTCTCCAAATGATCAACTTCAATAACTATTCAGCACAAGTACAAAAAACTGAAGCTACGTCTACACGTGAAGCCTACATCGAAGTAGCCTATTTCGATGTTGCCACATCGAAATAGGCTATTTCGATGAATAACGTCTACACGTCCTCCAGGGCTGGCAACGTCGATGTTCAACATCGACATTGCGCAGCACCACATCGAAATAGGCGCAGCGAGGGAACGTCTACACGCCACAGTAGCACACATCGAAATAAGGGTGCCAGGCACAGCTGCAGACAGGGTCACAGGGCGGACTCAACAGCCAGCTGCTCCCTTAAAGGGCCCCTCCCAGACACACTTGCACTAAACAACACAAGATCCACAGAGCCGACAACTGGTTGCAGACCCTGTGCATGCAGCATGGATCCCCAGCTGCGGCAGCAGCAGCCAGAAGCCCTGGGCTAAGGGCTGCTGCCCAAGGTGACCATAGATCCCCGCAGGGGCTGGAGACAGAGCATCTCTCAACCCCCCAGCAGATGGCCGCCATGGAGGACCCGGCAATTTCGACGTTGCGGGACGCGGATCGTCTACACGGTCCCTACTTCGACGTTGAAAGTCGAAGTAGGGCGCTATTCCGATCCCCTCATGAGGTTAGCGACTTCGACGTCTCACCGCCTAACATCGAAGTTAACTTCGAAATAGCGCCCGACGCATGTAGCCACGACGGGCACTATTTCGAAGTTAGTGCCGCTACTTCGAAGTAGCGTGCACGTGTAGACACAGCTTGAGGCTGACAAATAACTGTTTGAGCCTACAGGAGCTCAGACATTGGAATAATGTGAACTGTTGGCAGACTTGACCATAAAAACCAATAAGAATGTTATTTTTTATTGCATGATGTCCATCTGTCAGTCCTTTAGATTGAAAGCCTTTTATCCTGCAACACCTTGGGACTATGTCTAAAGTGATTATTTAAGTGGAAAAGTGATTTAAGAAGGTTGAAAAATAGGGTTCCATGTGCATCTGCCAAATGTTGAAAGAATATAATGGTTCCTTAGGTACTTAGAGTGGCCCTTTACATGTTTAAAACTTAATTTATACTATATTCAGTGATGTGAATGTTGGCACCCAAACAACCTTTTTTTCTTCAAAAACATTATATTGTGAACTTAGTGCTTTTGTAAGGTGCTAGCTGGATGTTCTGAGAAACTGAAATCCTCTGCATAACCACAGGCTGGTACAATGTGAGCATCAGGAGAACAGGCACTACTGCAGCTTCCCACCAATGAAGTGTACATGTTCTTTGATCTGGAAGGACAGAGACTTTTGCTTCCTCAATAATCTGAAGACAATTCATTGAACTTAGAAAACTTCCAATGTGATTTGCACAAATGATTGTGAGAGCATGTTTATGAATGCACCATCGAAAAGTAGAAGGGGGGGTATTCCAAAATGTAGGTTATACTTTGCAGTAAGTTAATATCTGAAACATTATATTACACAGTTTATGTGATGATTTCAGCAGAACACATAATTGTGGGAAAGATAGCAATGTTCAGAACCTTTGGCTATGTCTAGATTCCCAAGAACTGTCAGCAAAAGATGCAAATTGCACAACACATTTTCTAGCTCCTGCTGCCAACTCTGTTGGGAGAGGCTTTCCCAACATTTGGCCCATCCACATGGGGCCAAAAGTTGGGGAAACCCCCTATGTCGACACAGTCCTTCTTCCTTGTGGAACAAAGATGATCAAGAAGTTGGCAGAAGGCTCCCAGAGTGGCAGACTGCTGCCGGGAGATCGCCAGGCTTCCGACAGAAGCCTGCAATCTAGATGTAGCCTTTGTGTTTATGACAGAGAAAAGGAAAAATTTTGGTAGCTCTTTATACCAGAAAGAGCCCATTTTAACTTTTCTCCAATATCTGAAATGGAGGCCATTGACATATTTGATGAAAGCAGCTACATTGAACCTTTTTGTTGAGTACCTGCTTAATGGAAACATAACAATATTGTGCCATGGGGAGCATTATAATGCAATTTGGAATCATCCCAGATGGACACAATTCTTGCCTTGCTCCCTTCTTTTCTCTGGGGCTGGGGCAGGGGAGTGGAGAATAATTTATGACACTCCAATTGATGATGTAGCATACTCACCCACTTCTTATACTCCAAGCCAATGCAAAAGAAACAGTCCCCTTACCATTGTAAACTCTACAATGGTAGGCATGGTGTGAAGCCTGTAAAGAACCCATCTGCTTTCTCAATGCCTTGATAAAATCAGGAATGGAAGATCAAAATCATTGAGGTGATTTTGAGCAGAAGCCACTTCATTTTTTCCAAACCATCCCCCTAAGTCAGTTCCCTACCATACCTCCACTGCCTCCTTATTTAAATCCTCTCTGGATGCTTTTCCTCATTTGAGGTAGGGCCTCTCAGCACCAGAAGAGTCCCCCTTTTTCCTATGTAAAGGGAAGAGACAACTTTTATGTGGTGCCTCACAGATAAAGCCATTTTTTCCCTTCAGCCACAGTCAGTCACTTTTACACTGTTTGAGAAATAATGAGATGGAACCTCTCTCTTCAAGGGGCAGTCAGACCAGTAATACAGCCCACATAAATCAGGTACCACTAAACTTAATTTTAATGCCTTCTCTTGTGACAGCTGCTCTCTTTTTCCTATGGAAATAGAGTGGCAGGCAGTGGCTTACCTTGGAGGGGCGCTTGTGAGCTGGAGAAAATAGAAGGTTATGCAAACTTATTGTTGTCCTCTTTTCTAGGTCAAGGGGTAACATCTTTCTTCCAACTTTTACAAAAATTACAAATGTATCAAAGTCACTTCCCTTAACCAGTTCTGACAGAAAATGTTATAAAAAGTGTGCCCTGTCTATTTCAATTCTCTGAAGTCAATTAGTGCCAAATTTCAAAATATTCATCAGGAGAACTCAGGGAAAGAGGCCAGCCATTTAAAGCTGAAAGTTAAAAGCAGAAAAGAAAAGTGACTTTGTTCAAAAAAAACCCAGGACACAACAATGGCTATTTTACAAATGTGAGTGTACCTATATATGTGTGTATATTTAGAGACAGATATAAATACACACCTTGCATATATTTGGCTACCTCTCAAATCGAATAGATAATTTTGATCTTCCAGGCCTGATTTTATCATTGTATCACTTGAATAGATGGGTTCTTGACAGGCTTAAGACCACAACCACCCTTGTGCTGTTTAAAGGAGAAAGGGGGCTGTTTTTTCTTGCATGAGGGACTCAGTGTATGAGATGTGGGAGAGTATGCTACATCCCAAAATGAAGTGTCATAGAATTTTTCAAAATATTTTTATTACAAAATAGAACTTGTGATTTGAGCTTTGGGCTAGTTTTCAATCCATATTCAATTTGCTGACATACAGAACATTATTGTCTTTTAAGAATTAGTTTACATTTTTCCATGGTAATTTTTTGTAGTTTGCATCAAAAGTTCATGTCTCACAGGGGTGCTGGAACAATATTTGTAGGGAGGGTGTTGAGAACCATTGAGCCAAACTGTAAACCTTGCAGATAATGGAAATTGTTTCATGCCCCTTTATTCCAGCACCCAGGTGTCTCATGATTTTTTTAAATAATTTAAATTGGCTAGATAATGAGAATTATCATCATTAGTGACAATTAACTGAAAACTGGCAGGACATAAACACTCTATGGCAATGTTTCAAGCTGAGAGTAGGTATCCAAGAGGATACTGAAGAGATTGGTGTAAGCTCTGTTGTTATTTAGCATCTTCATTAGCAATCTGCAAGAGATGGTAAAAGGCTGTTTAATTACATTTGAATAGGATACCGAAGTGGGAGCTATTGCAAATATTATTCAGGATAAAGCCATTATAAAACGGATTTTGAGAAGTTAAAAATGTGGTCAAGCAACAAAAGTCATCCTGAAAAAACCTGTAATTTAGTGAATTGTGGGGGAGGCAGGTAGAATCTTTAAGTACTCAGAAAGCTGCAAGGCTGAAAAACACAAGAAGGACGTATTTTAGAAAAGTTTAGGTAGATAACTTTATCAATGAGATAATCTCTTATATTTTCCATATAATTCTGTGCTGTATTTGCAAAGACAACAGCTTGTCCTTCCCCACCCCAAAAGGGCCTTTTAATGTATTTATTTTTATTTTGGCATATGTATTAAAAAAGAATCTTTCCAGTCAAAATAGTTCATTCAATTAAAATGAATGAAACATTGAGGTTCTACCTTTTTGCTTTTAGTAAAACAAAGGTAAAATTCTTACCATATCCATTCTGAGTTGATAAGTTAAAATGTTTGCATTCAAACATGTCAAAACAAAATTCTTCATCTTTGGGGGATTTTTTTAACTCCACAAAATTCAGGAAATTTAGGACAAATGTGTGAAGTGTTTCCGTTCATGCAAACGTGCATTTTTTTAAAATGGAAAGGCAGGAGGACTGGAGAGATTCATAACTTTGTTTTTCCTCTAAATCTAGTGTTGACCACTGGGAAACACTTGCAGTGAACAGGTCACTTAAAATTGGATTGGACAGTTCTGCACTGCCTCTTGGAAAGGAACAAGACAATGTAGTAATTATCTTTTTTTCAAACTTCTATAAGGCTACATTTACACTGCACCCTTAACTTGAAATAAGATATACACATTTTACTGTGCATAATGTGTATCCTAATTTGAGTTAATTTCAAAATAGGCTACTTTGGCATTTGGCCAAACATCAAAATACTGCACTGTTTTGAGGGATCACTTACTCTTCCTGCAATGAGATGTAGAGGGATGCCAGAATAGTGTGGTATCCCAAGAAAGCTCTACAGTGTAAACATAGCCTAATATTTTTAATGTTATCCCAGCTATACTCTGAGCTGTTAAACTATGAATCTGAGTCCATATGCATGTAGCTCAAACCAAATTAATATCAGTCAAGTGGGTGCAAATTGGGGACGAAACAAGAAAAGTTAGAGAAAGTGACATCACATTGCCTATCCTCCAGCCATTTGATTCAGAAGCTGATTTAAAGAATAGGTTATAAACTACACTTAGTAGTTCTGTATTGGAGGGGTAGCCGTGTTAGTCTGGATCTGTAACAGCAACGAAGGGTCCTGTGGCACCTTATAGACTAACAGAAAAGTTTTGAGCGTGAGCTTTCATGAGCACAGACTCACATCATCAGATGCTGGTCTTGGAAATCTGCAGGGCCAGGTATAAATAAGCCAGAGCAAGGGTGGGGATAACATGGTTAGCTCAGTCAGCAAGGGTGAGGCTTACTAAACCAGCAGTTGATCTGGAGGTGTGAACACCAAGGGAGGGGAAGCTGCTTCTGTATTTAGCCAGCCATTCGTAGTCTTTGTTTAAGCATGAGCTGAGGGCGTCATTTAAGCTCAGGCTTAAACAAAGACTACGAATGGCTGGCTAAATACAGAAGCAGCTTCCCTTCCCTTGGTGTTCACACCTCCAGATCAACTGCTGGTAGTAAGCCTCACCCTTGCTGACTGAGCTAACCTTGTTATCCCCACCTTTGCTCTGGCTTATTTATACCTGGCCCTGCAGATTTCCAAGACCAGCATCTGATGAAGTGAGTCTGTGCTCATGAAAGCTCATGCTCAAAACTTTTCTGTTAGTTTATAAGGTGCCACAGGACCCTTCGTTGAAGTTAGTAGTTCTGTAATTTCACATTTGAGTTATTTCAGTATCCTAGGGTAAATGTCAGAGGTTTCAAAGAACTGGTTTAAAAAAAAAAAAAGAAAAAGAAACACTTCCTGGGATGGTCTACATTTACAAGGTCCTGCCTCAGAGTTGGGGGGTTATGGTCTGGAGAACCCTTCCAGGCCTAGCTTTCCATGAGTCTGATCCATAAGTTAACTCTTTATTCACTCCTTATACTTGTTTAATATATATATATATATATTCAGACAACAAAATACTTAAAAAATTGAATATATAAACTGTTTAGTATAGTATTTCCAGAGTATATACAGAACACATTGCTGTTCACGCATACAGTATAATCCACTTTATTCTATTCATACATAGGAAAATTAACTGCATTGTAGTTGCATAAGAGTCTGTCCTGTTAAGTGAAATATATAAATCAACGTCATCTAAAATGTAGCTGAGCCATAACCATCATTCCCAAAGTCACAATTCTTCTTGTCCATCTTTTAAAGCTCTGTATTTGACCACAAAGGGCCCATGAGTTCTGTAATCCATTATTAAAATTAAAATCTGTCATATTTGAAGACAATAATTAACCACTACTGTTGTATGATGTATAATCTTCATCTAAGAAGAGTCATTTTTGCATAAAACTTAAATCCCACCCCCTCCCCACTTGTCCTGAAAGCTAGCACAAGGGCTATGCATCATGGAAATCTAAGGGAGTGTCTACACTTGCTTTCCTCTTTTGAAAGAGGTATGCAAATGAGGTAAATCAGAATTACAAATGATATATAAATTTTCATATTTGGCACCTCATTTGCATATTCTAATTTTGCAAGAGCTGCTTTTGAAAGAAGAAAGCCAGTGTAGATGCTGCTCTTTTGAAAGTGACCCCATCTTCGAAAGATTCCTTCTTCCCTTTATTTAATGGGAAGAAGGATTCTTTCGAAGATGGGGTTTCCACTTTCAAAAGTGGAATGCAAGTGTAGATGCACTCTAAGAGTTTAAGAGGGATGTGAGTGGTATGTATGCCTTTTAGTGGTCTCTGCATTGGGGTGACCTTCACGATCTGTGAACATGTGGTTACGTGTATTGCTTCCGAGGAGGAAGTGATCTTTGTCCAGTTCTTACTAACAAGCAATTATTAATACAAATAGCATTAATTGGCACCCTTATAGGCTATTTCTGTTGAAAAGGTAGGACTGAATGAATAGAGAATGTACCTTTACCTCATGTGTAGAGAAAATTTCCCTCTATGCATTACAGGGTAACACTAGAGGCATGACAAGGCAACATGGGGCTGTTTGAACTGCTAGAGTGAATATTTTACCTCTCCTGTGGATTAAACACTCCACTTTCCTGCTCACACAGTATCATGTTCCATTAGCCGGCTGAAGTAAATTTTCAAAAGGCGCACATCACAGATAGAGCATCCTATTGGTGGACAATGGCATTTAACAGTCTTCTATAGCTTTGAAAATCTCCCCCACAGTTCACACAGAATACTTAAAAAAAAATAAGCGTGAAAAGATTATTACATGCAGTGATTTTTTTCTTTATTATGTCCTTGACGGGACTCTTTTGACGGACAGGTGGTTGATATAGATATTTAAATGAGTCCCTCAACAAGGAGGGCGTGAACCTCCTGTTCACAGATCCCAGGACTCGAGCAGAACCCTGCTGCAACCCCCAGGCAGGAGAGCAGTACCCCGGTATGCCGCGGACCCCGCCTTAGCCACCTATAGGGAAAGGGCTGACACAGAGAGCAAGGCCAGGACAAGGGTTAAGATTGAAACAAAATAACAATGATTTTATTGGTACCAAACTATTAAACTAACAAACTAAAAATACCAAAAGGACTAGACTGTTTCTAAACACTTACATTGTATCAATGTATTTTTCTTCTTTGGGTTTTATTTAACCAGAAGGCAAAAATTGATGTTAGGTTATTGAATGAGGGAGAGTAAAAGGAATAAGGGTATTTAAATCCCTACCGCTATCTCAAAGGCGGAGTGGGGGTGCTATGCCCCACCACCATCTGGGGGCAGGGTGCTAATCGTGCCCCGAAGTTGTGGGACCCTGGAGCCGGTCAAGGCTGATCCTCTTTTCCGGGAGGCCTTCTGTCACTCCGTTTGTGGGCCACACTATTAAGTGCTCCCAGAAGGCACTTGGCTCTTCCTCAGGGCATGTGAGGTTAGCAGAGATGGGCGACATGGAGGTTTAAGCCTCCACCTGCAATTATTTGGGAAAGGGTAATAGGTAAGAGGTGTGGAAGTATAACATTGTATAAGTATAACATTGTATAAGGGGACATGCTGGATACATTGTATGTGAGAGGGCATGCCAAAACATGTTACAAAGTATCTGAGGGAGCACACGTAGGGACAGTTAGCTTTTGAATGGAGAAGCAATTAAGATGGAGCCAGCACGTCTAAGAAGCAGGCATCAGAATGGAAGGTGTGAAGGGCAATTAGTTAAGTTAACTGGAAGCTGTTAAAGGAGATTGTTAAGGGTGGCAGGTAATTGAAGATACGTGACTGGTCTCAGGGATCTCGAAGGGTGGTGACTAAAATCTTTTTCTTCTTTTGTCTGTAACTTCTCTGTAACTTGTTCTCCAAAAAACTGTATAAATTAAGAGACACAAGCCCCACTCGGGGGGCTCACTTCTAAATGTATTAGCAGAGCGGCTTTGCTAATAAAACAGAGTGGTCTGATAAATTGTGATTCTGAGTCAAACTTTGACAGAGGGTATAAGGGATGAACGTTCTCAATAAAACAATTATAATTACTTGAGATTTCTCAAAACTTCTAAAGATAACTATTAACTAATAATAATAATTAATAATGATAATTAACTAATAAAATAATAATAATAATAATAATAATAATAATAAAATGTGCTGTAATTTTGAACATTAAACCGAAGACTGGGCTTATAGGCCCGGCCCTGAGGGTCAGGCCCTCGGGTCCAGTGCCCCCCACCCTCAGGGAAGTACACCACAGGGGTGTGACCCCTACTCCCTCAATGGGGGCCCTGATGTCCCAGGCTAGTTTGTATGTGTGTACAAGCCAGTAAAATTACGTGTTCAGTTGGTGAGTCAACTCCGATGAAACAGGTATAGCAGTATATGTCGTGTCTGGTAGTAAGTCAGGTCAGGTAGAAGAGTCAAAATGGCAGCACCGCAAGTGTGAGGGCGATGCTGGTGGTTAAAGATGGCAGCCTCGGGGCCTGGTGACTGGGTACGCAGTACCTGCCTTGCGGCAGGCCAGTTCGCCACCCAGCCACCTCGCCACTGAGGCTGCTTGCCACTCGCTGCTGGCACCACTTGGGCCCACTGGTGCCGCTTGGGAGCGCTGGTGCCACTGTGATGTGGCAGCGCCTCAGTGATTTTTAGTTAGCTCTCAGTGATTTTTTATCAGCTGTCAGTGATTTCTGCTCTTTTTGCCTTTAAGGCTAGCCTCAGGTTTCAGTGGATGCTGTAGCAGCCAACACTCCCCTGTGCTGGGGCACAGAATCCTTGCCTGTGTCTCCCAAGGGCCACAGAATGGCAGGCGAGCCCTACTTATGTACACTGTTCTCATCAATAATTCATTATTCTATTTGAATATTCATGACCTAATCACCATACAGGTGCGGTCTTCATTTAGGTCCTCCTGGGCATGGAAAGTTCTGGAAGGTCTTACCTTCGCCCAATCAGAGGCCTTCATTTCAAATACCTGGTTATGAATTATTCATGAGTTCAGGTTACCGGGGGAGCTAACTGACAAAAAGTGACCATTGGTAATGCTGCTAAATGGCAGCCTGTGACACTTTAGAATTTCATGTGTCTGCACTGATTTTACACAGCCAAAGGCATGTGTTCCCTGGCCCACGGGGACGATTATGTCCACAGATGTTAAAAAATCCTGACAGTCCTGAGCAAACATAGTTGACTAATAATCCTTTTAGCTCACTGGATATAATTCCATGAAAATCATAAACATTTACCACAGTTCTTTCCTCAGCAAATGAGTAGAGTTGCACCAGTGACATTGTGGGCAGAATGTGTTCCAGTCTGTGCCCTTGGAGACACCATTTGGCAAATAAGCCATTATTTTTGCATTGGAAAGCAAATGCTTGCTGTAGAAAAGACCATAAAGAAAACTTCTTTTGTTTTTCAAACTGACTTGGGGAGAGACAACACTGTGACAACTCAAATCAGACTGCATCGTTTGCATCCTGCCGTTACATTTCAATAAGGACTATAATGTGACTGAAACAGACAATGACACACAAAAAAAAAAAAAAACCTCAGGAGATCACAAAATCATTGCTTTCCACAAACATTTTCAAAATAAAAATGTATCTTTAAAGTTTAACATGATGGTTATCTGTAACCCTTCTGTTAACACCAGATGCCTGCCAGAAGGGCTGGGTTCAACTCTTGTGGGGTTTTCCTACCAACGATACAACCAACCGGCTCGAGCTCCCACCCAGTGGCCTGGGACAATTTCACCCCCGTGCTGGGTGCCTGTAAGGCGGTTCTCCCCGCCCCCGCAAGCACAGAGTCTGAGATAGAAATGGCTTGTTTAATGACTGTAACCTACCCCAAGGTTACAGTGACAGATGCAGTATATCTCAGCAAAGAAGAGACAAACCCCACTTTACCCAGATACCATCCCCATATGCAGTAGAACCCAGTCTCTTGCTGGGGCTCTTGGCCCTTTTCCACACACACACAGTTTCAGGAGGTACCTTCTGCGGTGCAGTCCCAAACCCAAAGCCCGCAGATACATCACCAGGGCAATACTAGCTGTCCACTTATCTTTAGCCTCTCCTTGCTGTCACCTGCCGTCTGCCAGTCGCCGTCATCCGCCGCTGCTCTTACTGGCTGCCTGCCGGTCACCGTCGTCTGCCGCTGCTCCTACCAGCCGCCCGCCAGTCACTGTCGTCTGCTGCTGCTCCTACCGGCCTCCCGCCGGTCTCGCTGTCATCCGCCAGTCCTAACCCCACTGCTTGGGACTGCCCTGAGGCAGAACCCAGTGATTTCAGCTCTGTGGGGCCTCAGCTGCCACTCTGTGATTTCAGCTCTTGGTATCTCTAGTGTGGGGTTCCACAAACACCGTAGTATCCAGCTCTATCTTTCAACAAGTGGGGAGGGTTAGTCAAGCCAGGCTTATAGCTGCAGGGCCAAGGCACTGAGCAAGCTGGCTCAACCAGTACCCCCCCCTTCATTCCACAATGCTTTCAACCAGGGAGCCCTGTGTAATCAATGTCTTACACAGCTAAGGCAACTGCCCTGTCCCCCACAACAACCCAGAGCACTGGTGAGATCTCACAACTCCCACATTAAGTGTCAGCTTAAATTGTGATTTTTACAACTACATGTTTACAATAGACCAAATCTCATGGCTTACTTGCTACCCATTAGGCTTTGCCTGAAAAGGTATCACACAGGCACACCTTTGCATTCTCATGCAAATGATCACTGGGAAACACACTCCTCCCAGCCTCAGTATCACACCTGCTGCCCTTTGCATTCTCATGCAGATGACCTCTGGGAGACACATTCCTCCCAGCCTTCAGCAGCATTGCGTTCCTTCTGCCACATTCCTTACATCATTTCTTTTAAAGATGTCATTTATTCACTGTTGCTAGGGCTACAGTGAGCTGTAGAGCTAGAAGCTTGATGTAAATTAGTGGCCTCGAAAATGCAAATAGAAAGTCATTTGCATAGTCACATGGATAATTTGCATGAGATCTCCTTGTCAGCAGAGACTGCTGTTGACAGAAAAGAAGCAGCGTAGACATGGTTCTCCAGGCAAAAACCTCCTTTGTTGGCAACCCCTTATTCCTTGAAAATAGATCAGGAATAAGAGGCTGATGACAAAGGCTCCCCCCCCAAAGAAACAAGTCTACACTGCTTGTTTTCTGCCAGAAGCAGCTTCTGTGGGCAGGGTGATCTTACTCAAAATACACAATTGGTTCTGTGAATACGCAAATTAGCAGCCATTTGTATTTTCAAGACCATTCATTTGCTTCAAGCTGCCAGCACTACAGCTCAGTAAAGCCCTAGCTTATGAGACATTACAATTTGAACATTGTCGTGATAATATTGTGTTCCTCTGTAGCAGACCAGGAGAGGAATTGTGGTTCAGGTAATGACAGTCTTTCCCTCAGTCTCCCTTTTGTTCCAGGGAGGGACTAAGTTTCACTGCTCTATGTCTGAAACAGTGTACACTCTCCAGTACTTACCCGTAGCTATGCCTCTAGTGACACCGAGCATCAAACTAAGGGACTGCCAACTACCTGGCCCTTCCCATCTACTTGCCAAAAATTAGAATATAGAAGTACCATGGAAACTGCTTGACATCCCAGTATGGTAGCTAGCACAATGGGGACAGAAGGGTATGCATTCTACCTCTAATGGTGCTATGCTTGTTGGAACCTGATTCAGTCTGACACTATAGCTGACAGAATTCAATTCAATTATTTAAAATGTACATATGTGTCTGCAGGGGTTGAAACCTTAGATTGTAATCTGTTCAGGAAAAAAGTGTGTTTCTATTTTGTAATCCTTAGAACAATGCTTACAGCAATCTGGCCACATTTGTGACTGAAGTTTCTCGATACTGCTTTCATATCAACAAATGTACTGATTAGGCCTCAGATGGAGGACTGTGTTCAGTTCCAGGCACCATGTTTTAGTAAGGATGTAGAGAAAATTGACAGGGTCCAGGGAAGAGCAACTAAAATAGGTCTAGAAAATATGGCTTATGAGAGAAGATTACAAACTGGGTTTATTGAGTTTGGAAAAGAGGAGGCTGAGAGGGAACATGATAGCATTTTTCAAGCATCTAAAAGGGTATTAACAAGAAGGAGGGAGAAAAAAATATTTTGCTTAGTATCTGATGATAGGACAAAAAACAATGGGCTTAAATTGCAGCAAGGGAGATTTAGGTTGAACATTAGGAAAATTTTCCTACCTGGCAAGAAGGTTAAGTACTGGAATAATTGCCTAGGGAGGTTGTAGAATGTCCATCATTGAAATTATTTAAGAACAGGTTGGATAAATATATACTAGGGATAATATATGTATGGGCAGTGGACTGGAAATGACCCCTTGGAGTCCCTTACAGTTCAAGTAGTCTACAAAATAATAGAAACCATGAGATCTGAAAGGGTGGGCCTTTGAGTATCTTTTTCACAGGGGAGAATGAAAATATTTTGGGATGAAAAATTACTATTTCATTTTTTACTAAGGTGAAAAAACATGCATATATTTAATTAGTTGTTTGCTTTTCTTTCCTAATTTTCCTAACAGTTGATTTAAGAGGCTCCGGTAGTGATAGACATCATAGTAACCGTAGATATTTTCAGTACTATATCCAATTGTACTATTAACAGTTTGCATGTATGAAACTGTTCTTTCCCATTAATATTTCAATGAGCTACATTTATGACACCTGCAAATGTGTTTCAAATGAACACATGCATGATATGCTAAGCATTGATGTTTCTGTTTAAAATATTTTATGCTGAGCATTTGGGATAAGTAACATATGCTCTTCAGAAGCCTGAGGAGGAATTATCAGTTCCACCCTTCTTTCCTGGGCTACATCCTGCCCTTGGCATTCTTCCTATACATATGTAATTTTTTAGGCAGGGCAGTGGAATGTTAGAAATCTAATGACAGACTATATATTGAACGCAGAAAATGGTCATGCCATAGAGTTTTAATATGTTGATGAATAACAAACACTATGAAATTCAATAGATTTTATTCCTCTGAGCCATAAACCAATAACATGCAACTTAAAATGGTCAAGTCACAATCACTAAGAAAGCATTAGATCTCTTTAAGTCAAGCATTAACATATCTTTCAGGGAATAGCTTAGTAAATCATCATTACAATATAGAAATAATCAATTAAATCCCCCCCTCACCCTGGGAAAGAATGGGATACACTATTTTCTGGACTTCAAAAGGTGCAAATTATGATTGCAATGTGATGAAGGGTCAGAGTGGCCTGGCCTGTGTTAACTTCAGAGACTTTTGCTCCCATTGTTCTATCATCGGATCTTACTCTTTAAATATTTTCATTATTCTGCCCTTCTCTGCTAGCTTAACTCTAGCTATGTGAGGGGGGGAAGAAGTGTGGCTGTGTGTCCCCAGGTATCACAATTTTAGAAAATATTCAAAATAACTTGCATGTGCTTGGTATAACACTTTTTACCCAGGAGTATGAAAAAATCAAGAAGCATAAATTAATTTTGCCTGACAGTGCCTTTCTCAGGAAAATATGATCCTCTGTGACAGATATGACAATATTCTGAGCCACGTTTATAGAATTAAGTTAATCCTTATTGAATTAAGTTTAAGTATTTTTGGAGGTCATACTATTAAAACACAAATGCTTATGTTTAGATGAGACATTGTAAGTATTTACATGAGGGAGGGGGACCACAGCCTTTAGGAGCTAAAAACAGTATGTACTTGATAAGCAAATTCATTCAGGAGGGACAAAAATGAAGCAGCCTGAACTGTGATATTAAAAATTTTACCAATGGATATTCTAAGATTTTAAGTAATTTACCATGGATGGCAGAGCCAGAGGTAGAACCCAGGTCAGAGGTAGAACCCAAGTCTCCTGACACCTCTGGTCACGTTTTAATGGTAAAGCCATCCGTACGCTTTCCTAGACTGGTTGGTGTAGAAATTCTGACTAAATGTTTTAGGTTTAATTTGAAAATGGACCCTAATCTCCATTTGATATTTAAATAGTTATATCCTGCCACAGAGTAAATGAAAAACAATGAAGGGTTTGGAGAAAAATCCAGAGTACCACAAACATATTGTATAGTAATAGAGAGGTAGCCGTGCTAGTCCATACACTATCAAAACAAAAAGCAGTCTAGTAGCACTTTAAAGACTAGCAAAATAGTTTATTAGGTGAGCTTTCGTGGGACAGACCCACTTCTTCAGACCATAGCCAGACCAGTATTAAAACCTATAAAAGCTATGAAGTACAGGAGGTTCAGTTCAATACACATAACTCTTAAACATTTGAATTAATCTTATTAAGACTACTCATATCAGTAAAGTAATATATATTCAAGAACAGACACCAGCAGTACAGAGACTATGTGGACATGCCTTTATCAGCTAACCTCCCCTCTGTCACCAGTCCCTTACACCTCTGTACTACCAGCACTTCCCCTGCTATGCTAATTAGCCACATGAGTTTGCAAATGGTCCTCCATTTGCATTTTCTTGAACTGTCATTAGCATAGCTCTGCTGGCAGCAGCGCTGTGCTAGGGAGCCATTTAGACACAGCCAGGGCTGCTAACATGGGCGGGGGGCGGCGGGGGGAAGAGGGCAAAGGGGTCAACTGCTCTTTGTCCCATCAATTTGAAAGGACTCTACATATGGCTGCCCGGGGAGGGGCAAGGGCTCGGGCTCAGTGCAGCTTGCTCTAAGGTCTGGCTGCCCCCATACCTACTCTTCTGTCCAAGTTCCCATGCCTTCTTTGAATGTGGGGCACCGCACCCCGACCAGGGGTCCAACAAGTCTGTTGGCCCACCTGAATATAGTTCTTCACTTGTTCACATTGTACCTTTATGACATCAGTATCACTACATAATGGTAAACAAGAAGATGACTGAATGCTTCTCTGAAACTGCTGAGAAGAATACTAACCTCCACTTACCCATCTTCAAGGAGGAGGAAGAATTTGAGTTCATTTGCAAGCATAAATTTTCTAAGTTTACCTAGTTCTGGAGCTTTGAACATGTCCATAGCAAATCCAGATTTTTTTTCCTCACTCTGTTAGCTGGTTGGATATTAACTAGTAATGTCAGTGTCCATAGACTGTCATGACCACTCTACTTCCTGACATGGTTTGGTTTGTAAGGAGACAATCTATTTCTAACTCTGCCACATGTTCCATTTTATATATTGCATACAATTGTTACTTATTCTCTGTTTGGAAACTGTAAACTCATTAGGGAAGTGACCATTTCTTATTAAGGGTTTGTACTGCATGGTGGGACTCCTACTAGGTTTTGCCATGTAATAATAATGCCTGGCACTAATTAATGCCTGGTACTGTACTTCTAGTTCTTCAAGGCTGTGTTGGATAATATATGTAATAGAGCTGGATAAGTATTTTTGTTTAAATATTTTCAACAGAAGATGGCTTTTCACTAAACAGAAGTGGCCTAAGTTTTTCAGGCAATTACTGAAACCCCCTACAAGCATTGGTTCTTCACAGAAATTTTGAAAAGAATCTCAACGCACCAACATTCTGTGAAAAATGAATGAAAAAATTATTATTTTGTAACTTCACAAAAAGTTGAATGAATTTTTTAGCCATGTTTGATGTATAGTGAAAGCTTTCAATTTAACCATCTGATGCATCTTGTTTATGAAATTTCTTTAAACTGCTACTGGCAATTCTATTTTTCCCTATTCTTGTTGAATGGGTAGTGTGCTATTTTTCACCTGGGCTGAGAGAAGGTGAGAAAGAGACTAATTGTGAAGATCAGGGAGAATTAAACACTGGTAGCTGCTGCTCTTTTGGCAATAATATTTTGTTCAAAGTCTTGTGAAGGCTAGTGGTGGAAGGCAAGCAACAACAGTTCCGTAAATATTACCAACAGATTGTGTCTGAAAGCTGTTATTACATGAACTACTCCCATTCTGTGGGAGTTTTTAGTAAGCTTCGTGAGACAGAGAAAGAAGATTCACATTTTCTAGATAGCAGTCCATTACAATTTGACCAGAATGGCAAGTGTTCAGATTCTGGACATTATACTTCAATTGTTAGAAATATTTCTATATAGCCCTGTGACGGGGTGCATAAATCCATTACCATGCAGGGATAGACTTGGTTGACTCTACCCCCTGTGGTATGGTTAGCTTCATTCTTGGGTTCCAGGCCTCTGTTCAGCTCAATGGCCCCACATCAGGGATGCCATTGCTCTTGTTGGGACAGGGTGTGGTGATCTGTGGGGGGAACCTGGGCCCCACCCTGTCATTCCAGGTTCTGGCCCACAGACCTTGTGTAGCCTTTGCCAGCAGGGAGTATCTCCCCTTGACCTTGATATTGCAGCTCTTCTCCCTGTGCCATTTTCCCAGACAATCCCCCCAGTACCTTCTCCAGGTTGTGGCAGCAGCAGTACATCCCCCACTCATTGATCAGCTCTACCAGCTGATCAGGTTTTTGCAGCCTCCAGTCAAATCTCAGGATCACTCAGACAGGAGGCCCAGACCCTCATTGCTGAAGCTCCTCCACTCCCCAGCTGTTCCTCAAATTTTTCTTGCTTCTCTCTATTTGCTTCCTATGCTCTCCTCAACCACCTCACACACTCTCCCCCTACCCCACTGGAGGAAAGAGTTTTTAAAGGCAGACTTAATTAGGTCCAGCTGGTACCAATTGATTTAGGGCAGCTTCCTCCCCAGCTGATCCTACTCTGTCTGATTGCCAGCTCAAAACAGCCCTGCTCTTTCCTCTTGTACTTTCTTCCTTGGCCTCACTCTGTCACACCCCATAAACCTGCAAAGCATGCTCCAAAAATAAAAAAAAAGAGCATTAGATAGTGCCAAATTAGATGGAGGCAGATATGGGAACACAGCAGATCTAGCTTGAGTATTCCTGAGTGAAGTTGCCAAAAATGCCTCTGCTGGAGAGGAAGGGGCTATCAGTTGGCCATTACTTTCAGTTACCTCATTTTAACTTTCCTATCTGAACCTGGGATTTGAGGGAGGCAGTCTTTAGGTATGACCTGGTTTCTGGCATTGTTTGCCTCTCATAAGTCTCTGAATTGTAGCAGAAGGGCCTGGACTGCCGTACCAAAAACCCTTGCTATGTAGGGACATAAAACTCACTTCCACACTTCCCAGAATGGAAAAGAAGATAGAGATGCTGAAACCCTTCTGGCTAGGTTGGGCCACCTATGCAGCCAGGAGATAGAATAATGATCCTTTCTCTCGTAAAGATTCAGGGTCCTCTAGAATTTGTTGGACACTGCTACTATGAAAGCTGTAAGAAGTGACAAACACTGAGGCACTGCTTCCCACAGCTCCCATTGCTTGAGAACAGTGATTCATGGCCAACAGGAGCTGCAAGAAGCAGTACCTAGAAAGGCAGAGGTAAATAAAGCATTGGTGGCCAGCCAAGGTTTAGTCCTGGTGAACTGTCTGGCCCACAGGCTACTTACTGCCCATCCTTGTGCTAGATGATAAGTGATGCTTCTTGTCACATTTGCAAAGTTGTATTTTTAGTCTGTGTACAGTATTGTATTTCCTTTGTTCCTGATTTTGGTTTCATTTAAAACAATGTATCTATCATTCAACATTTTATAACAACGGTTTTGAACTAGTATTGGTATCATATTAATAAAATGTCTAACCCTCTAAAACAAAGAGTACTTCATTTTTAACACATATACAGAAGAAAATCTCAAAAGTGGAAGCTTCGCTGTGCTTTTTGCAAAACCCACTGAAGCCCTCAACTAGAAAAAAGTCCTAATGGATTCTAATATTTAACTGCATGCATTTAATAAGCTCTTATCCCTCTTTGTGTCAATATGTCTAATTTCCCCAGCTTCTAGCTACACTTAACTAAATTTAAATTCTTCAGTGCCAAATTGATGGCTAGCAATGCCAAAAGAGTGATGTTTAACAGCTTTCCTTCAATATTAAAAAATCCCCCGTTGCTTATAGCAAAGCAAGATTCCTCTTTATTACCCTGTTAATTAACCTTCCCTCATACCAAGGGAAAAAGCTTATTCACCTCTCCTGACGGTGAGATAATTTCACTAGCAGGACTCTGAAAAACTGAGGAGAAAAATGAGTGATGTCTGAAAACCATGTCAAATGAACTAAAATCACATTTTAAAAGCATTTGGTAATACAAGTTGAACATCTCTGGTCCAGCACTCTCTCATCTGGTAATGTCCGCAGTCCAGCATGATTGTAGTTAGCTAGATGACGACATATATGTGCGACCAAGTTTCCCAGGGTCCCATAAAGTTTGTTCATCTACCACCAGTCGTGGCTGTCAGTATTCTCTGCTGTTATTTAACTGTAACTTACCCTTAAATGTCTTCTCAGAGCCCAATAAGCAATGGGCATGTTGAAAATGCTTCTAAACAATATTGACTTTCTGTGATCCAGAAAATTCTATCATTCAGCACCAGTCAGGTCCTGAGGATACCAGACTAGAGAGGTTCAACCTGTAGTACACTTCAACTTGTTTTGAAATTATATCCCCCAAAGTAAATATTTAACAATATTTCTGAAGAAAGAAGAAAAATGGGGCTGGTGTTTTTGTTTACCATATTCTCTGTATTTAAGAAACCATTTCTTAAGGAAATAAGGTGTGAAGATGAGTATTTGGACCTGAATTAAAAGGAAGTTCACTCTTCTCAGGATTGGGGTCTGTTGTGACTCCTTTGCAGGCTTTTGGAAGGGTAGTGTACTCTGAGACAGCATTGTGGGGCAGAGCCTTTCTGTTGAGCAAGATAGCAGGCAAATGACATTGAAAATGACTCTTCATTTCTCATTCCCTTCTCTCTCCCAATCAATAAACATTGACTCAGATGTACATAAGAGCTATCAGAATAGTTACATTTGTTTTTAAGGGTATGAGCATGTTCAAACCTTAACATGTATTATGCAATTGGGTGTTAAACTGAATTTATGTTACAAATAACACAAAACTTACTCAAATCTTAACAGGTCTATTGATTCTATAAAAGGAGAAACAGTCCCTATAGCATCTTAGTGACATATATTGTGTTTATAGATTTAAATCCATAAATAGAGAAGAACATAAATGATCAAGAGATATCTTTGTCCTTACATCATTGTATTTTCCCCTATTATTGCAGGTGTTTGCAAACAATGGACACATTACTGCCCTTCTGTGTAACAATATCTAAGCAGAATACAGGAGTTCTTTATTTATGTTAACAAGGAGATTTTTTTTATATTCATGAATTTAATCTCATGCTGTCAGTGTTGTAATTCTGTGTCACTGCTGATGAGATTTATCTTGTCATATCTTTAAACAAAGTGCTCTCATAGTGAAGTATTGGACTCCAAAGTAGTGGTATATTGCTCCAACCAAACACCCCTATCTGACAAACTGATCTGCACAAGTGAAAGGGCCCACCCAGAGAGACCACATGCAAGATGACAAACAAAAAGAACTGGACTAGTTACAGTAGTTAGTGCTATGTCCATTGGCAAGTGGTTGCAGGACTAAGCCTTCGGTCATTACTGCAATATTTGGAAGAAGTTGTTTGCTACTCCAGAATTAGAATGTCTGTGGCATACATGTGACAGGCAGCCCCTTGTGGTTAGGGCTATGTAGCCCTATCTCAAAGAAACTTATGTAAATTGTGTGAAGTGTGCAAATTGTACAAGTTATTTCAAGGGACTTATTTTGAACCCAGTGCCTGCTTCACTGAGCCAGAGTTCAAAATGAGCTCCTATTTTGAACTTCCTCATATGACAAGGGGTAGTGAGAACAAAATACCATGTTTAAAATAGCCTTGCTATTTTGCCATGTGTTTTCTATTTTGGGACACAAATGTATCCCGAAATAGAAACCATAGTGCAGCCTGAGCCCATGTGTGTGGCACACAAGCTATCTATCCACCTAAAATGTCTCAAAATATTTTTTTTAAATGAGAACAGCAATTAGAGTATTATACCTTTGTTTTCTTGAAATGTATCCATTGAGTAATTTTAATTTCTGGTAATAAACACACTCAATGTCCTTTTTGAAGAGTAAAGGGACTTCGAAGTTGCCCCAGCATTTCAAAGTACTGGCAGGTGAGCTGCGGCGAGATGCGAGCCAGTACTTCGAAATTTAAAACTTCGAAGTTGCCGCCGGCGGGGGTGGGGGGAATTTGCTTAATGAAGTGCTGCGTATGCAGTGCAGCACTTCATTAGCAAACTCCTAGCATCCTACTTACCATCCTTCCTTCGAAGGAGGGTGGTAGTGTAGACACAGCCGGTATGTTTCATTAGTAAAGGACAGGAGTCTCTTGTAAATGAGTAACTTCAGTAACTCCGACCTAGTGGTAAAGCAACGTTTCCCAAATAGTATTTAGATTGCAGGTATATACATTCATAATAGTATAGTTATTATACGACTTGTGCTGAAACAGAGTTGATTCAGATTGTTTCGGCATGAGTCGTATTCAGAGAACTCACATGATGCTGCACCTGATATGAGGATCCAACTCTCCAGCATTGTTCCTAACGGTAAGCACATTTGTGATCAAAAGATGCAAAAACACTCTTCCCATTGGAAAAAAAAGACTGTCAAATATTACTTTTATATTCAGTAGTTTTCTGTAAAAATTATGATCAAGGTGAGCAAATCAGAGAGCGGTGGGGGAGGGAGTCAAGAAATAGAGTAAGCCAAGTATGCCAAAGAGCCCCTATAAAGTCCCAGAAAATTTACATCCCTTTTTCATAAGTATATTTTTAAACTTTAAGAAAGGACAGTTTTTTGTTGAATGATATTGTCCTTTCTACTTTTGTACAAAAGAATACCACTAGTCCTTCTTCTTTTGTTTGTTATATTGATGTTTTTTTGCAGGAGGGTGTAATTAATTTTTATTTTTTACACTCAATTATAGGTTTGGTAACCATCCTCCTATCAGAAGGACATTAGTTGTTCATTCAGATGACTTTCTCTTGTTATTTTTCTTTGTAAATTAAAGACATCAAAACAAACTCTTTTCAATTAACTTTTGAGCATTATGTGTGGCAATTTTTTGTATTACAACCCCTCTTCCCACCTGCTGCTCTCCAACCAGCATGTATGTGTTCTGTCAATATATTCCAGGCCCAAAAGTGTTCTGTGCCCAAATTAGTTTGGCAAATCCTGTGATAAAGAAATGGAATATTGACCTGCAAAAGTTCAACACCACTCTTCTAAAAAGTACTTGGTGATGCTTCTCAATATTTAGTTTTCCCCATGTCCTCTGTGTCAAAATAAATCACTAATATTTTAAAAAAGTGCTCATACATAGAGTTCGTACAAATACAGGACTGAAAGGGACCTCTGACTTCATCTAGTCCTGTCTCCCCACTTCATAGGAAAGAGTTTTTTAAGGCCCATATTCAGAATGGTGTTGAGTATTCTCAATTCACAACAATGTACAGGACTGGATCTTAATATATGTATTAAGTCATATTCTTTGTTCCCTGCCCCCCTGATTTCAGGCATTTAATGCTTGCTCTTCTGGTGCTCTTTCCCATTTTAATCAAAATGATATTATTTTACCTTTGGAGTTTTGTTGAAAAATGGAAATGTTGTTGATCGAAACAGTTTCCTCTGTCTCCCAAGCAACTTGTTTAAACGCAAACCCATTTTTAATGCTAGCAGGGAGGGGAGGCAAACATTTTGACTGAAAGTCATCAATAAGCTCTGTTCTCTACTTCAGCAAAATAATGTTTTATTTCCTTTTCTGTTCATAAGTAGGTTATTTGAATGTTGTGAAATCTTCCTTTGATGATAGGTTTTAGTAATGGTATGAAAGATTTTCGCAAGCACTTCACATCTTGAAGATTTAACCTATTACTCAATAAGAAAACAGCATCATGTCAAAACTAGACAGAAGTGCCAATGTTGACATTTATATTACAGATTCTCATTAATTCTAACATCATAATTCTAATACATAGACAACGTATAAAATACATAATTTCCCATGACTTGGGTCACCAATGTTTCTGGAGGAGGGGGGAAGGAAATGTGCGAGTGTTTTCACAAGAAAAAATACCTTTTCCCTTAAGAAATATGTTCATTGATATATTTTTTCCAACTTCTCTGATGAATTTAATCCATTAAGGAGCTAGTACAGTGCTTTTTTTGTAATATTTAGGGGTGCATTTTCATTTTTCTACCTGGAAAAAGAACACTGACAATATAAGTACATGAATGGGTTCCTAGATAAGGCTAAAGCCAAATACAATAGAAAAGCAGTATCCAGGGAGGTCTATCTCTTACTGAGCACTGAGTTGTGAACTATGAAGCTTTAGTGTGGGTCATTCATGATTGAGGAAATGCAGCTTAAAATGTTGACTCTGACTGGTAAAGGAAATCTAAATTCCATCCCATCTTCAAATCAAAATTCTCACTCTATGTCTGGGCAGGAAGAAGAATGTATCAGAACAGGCCCTATCCTGATCTGTATGAGTCCCCTCCTCATTTTTCATCTCATCCTGCTCCTCTCCCATTTTCATCCTCAATCCTCAATCTAAACCTCCTTTCACACTCCCTGGCTATGATTACGCTAGCAAGTTCTGCTGCTAAAATCGCAGGTTTGTCAACAAAACTTGTGGTACACACACACAAAAGGCACTTCCGCTGACAACATTCTGTCTCTCCCAGAAAAAACAACAAATAAAAATACCCTGTGTGGGTGCTCGGGGGGAGCTTTTCTTGACAGACAGGGCATCCAGGTCAATAGATTGGCCACTCCGTCGACAAAGCAGAGCTCTCTTCTGATTGTCTGTTCTGTGTGTGGCCACACTCTGTTGATGGAAATTTTGTTGGGAAATCTCTTCTGACAGTGACTTCTATTGACAGATCACTGTAGTGTAACTCTAGCCCTCTGTTGTGGCTCACACACACACACAGATTCTCTCTGTCACACACAACAAAATTAAGTAATTGTAGCATGGGTTAAAGGTGACATATACATGTTACCGTATTTTAACTTTTAAAAAAGAGGACACCCCTGAACCTCTGAGAGGGAGTGTATCTATATCAGTACAAACCAATTCACATTTTATTAATGTACTATACATGTACCATAGCCCATTAATGCAATCTGAGTTGGTAGATACTGATGCTGATGCACTCCTCCTCTTGGGTAGTATTTTGAAAGTAAATTTGGTAACCTTGTGACATATTGATAATTCTGTGAACTGAAGACCTCTCTTTATCTAGAGAATAGGAACAGCACAAGTAAAACAAGCACCAGAAACATGTCCCATTCTGCTTTGTTGATTTTCCACAGCCTTAACATGCAGGAACCAGCACTGATGCCAATTATGTAGGCTCTGAGGTCAGGTTGTCAAATGGGGAGTGGTGAGGTCAGCTGTAATTATGAGGTATTTATGTGTGTCTGGATACTGGTTCAGGCTGATCTCAACACCCAGTGTATGTAATGTTAACTATTAAAGAGCTAGGAGACGTTTGGCTTGAGGGGACTGCTAACCTGGGTTAGATTTCAACCAGCAACATATATTTTAGAGCCTATCTAGTCTACTGGTAATTTCCTGTGCAACCTCTTGGGAAACAATATTTAAAATAAATGTAACTTGTATTTACCAGTGCCATTTGAATACATTACCCCAACTTGAAGAAAAGCTCTGTGTAAGCTCAGAATCCTCTCTCTCTCACCAACGGAGGTTGGTCCAGTAAAACACATTACCTCCCCTACCTCTTCTTTCTAATGTATTACACTGAAAATAGTGAACTTACCTAATTGCTATATTGTTAACAATTGATAACAATTGTAAGAACAATTCTGAAAAAAAAGTGACCCTGGTCTGGACAAGACTGCTAGTTCAATTCTGGCAGTGGTCTGAGCCAACCCTTGATTAGGTACCCCAATCCATTGCCTCTGATCCGGAGCACTGTGAGTAACTTGGTATAATAGGTTATTCTGAGGACTTTTATCAACTCTTTATTTAGTTTTTCAGTATTAAATTTCCAATGAAACTTTTAAAACAATATAATTGAAGTGCCTATTTCCTTTAGTTTTCTGTTGGGCCACGGCAATTTTAATTTTAAAGTCATATATTTTTCGTTTCTCATATTTTCCATCTCTCATCTCTTGCCTTTTTCCTTTCTGGCTGTGTTCTATGCATTCCTAGGGTTCTGTTGTTAACATGGGGGATTGTTAACAGAAAACTTAACATGGGTCGTCTTTTTCCTAAGAACCTCGGGGTTTAGGACATCACATTAGGCTGCCTTGGGTAAACATGGAACATGACGGAGGGAGACCTGCTGCCCGAAGAGCAGGAGGGGCACTCTCTTTACTGAGGTGTTTTGTGGGACATACAGGCCATTTGGCAACTGGAGGTGCAGATGTTCTGTTGTAGCAGTACAGATGTTCACATATGTGAGTTTGGAAGCTATCTAGCATAGCTATGATGTATAAATCAATAAAAGAGGACATTTTGGATTATAATTGTATCAGTTATCTGCTTCTTGTTTGTTTGGATTTAGCATCTCTTGGGGTTCGATGAACTGGAATTAAAATGTAGGGTTTATCTTCCTTCTAAGGTCCAAATTGGTAGACCTGCAAGGACAATGGCTAATATTAAAATACAGTAAAAGATGGTGGTGCTCTACTTCAAATTTTTAGCTCGGGGGTTAGTGTACTCATTAAAGATGATTACAGAGATGGAGAACTTGAAGTCTGGTCTTCTACATTCCCTGTCAGTGCTCTAATCACTGCACTAAAATATATAAGGTGAGCTTTTCTACTCGAGTCATTTTGTGTGGAGTAAGGCAGGCACCTAAATCAACCTCACAAAGAAGAACTTAAACTGCCTGACTCCAGTTGTGAGTTATAAACAGAGAAAAGCACCTGCCTGGAATCTGTACCTGGACATCTCTCTCTCTCTCTTTGAGTGGGAAGGGGTTAGGGTCCACACCCCTATCTGCGGTATGCTGCTATTTTGTAGATCTCATTTTTAAGGGCATATCTCTGCCTATGCATTGCTTAGGGCACCTATGTAACTAACTTAGGCTTTGTGGATCCTGGTGCGCAAAAATTAGGTATTACAGGTTGAACCTCCCTAATCTAGAACGCTCCCTTCCGTCAAACTCCCTAATCTGGCACGATTTTAGTTAGCTGGATAACCACTTAACAAGTTTCCTGTGGTCCCATAAACTTTCTTTACAGCCACAAGTAAACACTGGCTGTCAGTGTTCTGTGCTGTTAGCTGTAATTTACCCCCACATGTCTTCTAAGAGCCCAGTAAACAGGGGAAGTGTTGGTAATGTGCTAGAAAATACTGACCTCCTGTTGTCTGGCAAATTCTCTCATCTGGCACCAGTCAGGTCCTGAGGGTGCCAGACAAGAGAGGTTCAACCTGTACATTGGCAATTATGAGTTACCCACATAAATATCACAATATTGGCTGAACAATCAGGAGATTTAGAAAGATTTTCTTTAATTTGATGTTCAATTTATATTTTTATGGTTCACTTTTGCAAGCCTTTTCCCCCACCCTGGCCCCAAATTCTTTGTGTCCCTCTGGAGTTGCTCAGACCCTGTTCCACTGAATGCTCACAAAATGCTCAGACCTGCTATTCTTAAAGGCATAGTTCACACCAGTATGTAAAATTCAGTTCATGATCACCAATGTTCTTTAAAATAAAGATCTAGTGAAAAGAAAAATTACTTTAATACCAAAGGATAAAGATTCAAGTGACAGAGAGTTAGAATATTGGAAACAACCATTACATATAAAGTAAATTCATAACATGATTCAAGGAAGTAAACTTAATTAACATGGCATTCACCTATCTTCTATGAGACAACTTATCCCAAGTTCTATCTCCCGAATTTTCAGCGAGCTTGATTGAGACTCTTTTTCATAAGATCAAGGCCACTGGCAGCTGTTCCTTTTAGACAAAAGGAATGCCAGGGTGTATCTCTGGATCCCTTGCATTCCCTAAAGTTCATTGTCCTTAGTTGTAAATAGTCTTCCCCCACTGTTTACTTATTCTAAAATGTCCTCTCTCTGAGAATTTCACAATCATTGTTAACATTTTAAAAAGACTATAGATAGAGAACTATCAGGAATCGTGCTATGTTTAATTTGCATGTAAATGAATCCAGACACATTTCATGCCTGAAAGAAAAACTAATTTTCTCTTTTCTTTGGGCCATTCCCTAGTTATAAACCTTTCAAACATAATTTTCAGTATGTACATGTAACTCTTTACAAATGTCTGTATACACTTTTTGCAATGACTGTGACCACCAGTCTGACATAGAGTCTCACTGGAGACCTTATATCATAAAATCTTTGTAAACCCAAATCTTTGTCCATATGTACTCTTGTATCCTCAGCCAGTTATCACTCTTGGGTTAAACTGAATTTTCAGACAAACTCCAAGGGACAAATCCTGCTTGTTGACATGGCTCCACATACCTCAGTGGCTGCCCAAAAACATTGTGAGACTTGTCCTAAAATCATGATTAGTTCAATATTCCCATGGAGCAGTAACTTAAAAACTGTCACAAGATTGCATAGTTTGAATAACATGTTCCATTCAGGATAGCAAATTGGACAAATCACTACTCACAAATGGGGAATGTGGAACATTCATTGGTGTAATGTCTCACTTGTTTGAACACAATGATCTTTATTTTTTATGTTGCCTTAAAAGCTAAACATGTGTTCTTACAAGATTGGAGACTTAGTATCAAGAAAGCAATGTGAAAGCTGTACTTTAGTTCTGATCCTGCAAATGTCTTCATGAATGCACAAGGATCTGCAGACACCAAAAGTTTTGCAAGACTGGGGACTTAGCTTTTAAACTTCCCTGGTGTTAGGAAATAGATCACAATGATCACGTGTGTTCATCCATGCCCAGTGAGTTACTTTGTTTGTTAGCGAGAAACTTCAATGCTGTGTAAAAAGGAGCTTGACCAGCACAAATTGACCAATAAGGATCACATTGGTGAATTGGTTAAGTAATCAATTAAGATGTCTATTTTCTTTATCCATTTTTATTACTTGATCTGCAGGAGTTTAAAATTAATTTGGATAAATACAGTCCTGTTTTGGAATACTTGATAAAAATTAGCAAAGTCACTTTCCAAGAATTAAGTTATTGTGGAACAGATTTCACCATGGTCATTTGGTCAATATGGTCTGTTTCTGTTTTGACATGTTTGAAATTTATTTAATTACTATTAATCTGCATTCAGTTTGTCCTCATTTTGTATGTTAGTTGAGCTGGGGTAACAAATACATTAAAATAGAAGTCTTAACCTATTTCTTTAATTAATCAATATCACTTTTGGCAAACTGCTGAATTTTGTACAACTAGCCCTAATTTGTATGAACAAACAAATTTTCTTCCAGTTTCCAAAAAGCTGAATAGCGAGCTTTGCAAACATAGTTAGCGATACAGTTGATCCACATTCTCCATCTCAAACTAGTATCTACTGAATTAATTCATTTTAAACTAATGAAGGGTGGGGTAGAAGTAAAATTTCCATGAACTGTGAAACAAGCAGCTTCATAATTTGATTTTGGTTTCAGCTTCCTTCATTAACCTAACTTGGTCCCTCTGTGTTTTATGTAGCTAAGCTGGGCTCTAACCTGCAAAGATGTACAGACAGGATTAACTTTATAAAGTGAGAGTGATTCCACTGCATGAATTTTATCACAATGGAGCACTAAATTGGAAGAAGACTCTCACAAGGCCCAGGTATGTATTCTCTATGAAAAGCACCAGGCAAACCTGGCATGCTGTGTGAAAATTCTAATTACACTACAAATATGAAGGAACAGAGTGACCAGACTACAGAAAAAAATCAAGCAAAAAACATCATAAATCATTATTTGAAACTCAGTGGGAGTCTCTTTTTGAAATAAATATGGTACAGGTTCAGCCCCTCTGGTCCAGCACCCTCGTGACCCAATTCTGCCCCACTGTCTCCAGCCACTGCTTCGGGGCTCCCTGCTGTCATCCTCAGCTTCCCAACTACTTCTTCCCCGCCACCCCCACAGGCTCCCCAGCCTGGGCTGCCAGCTTTCCAGACCTGGCCACTACTCCCTTCTTCTGCTCCTGGCCCGGGATCCCTGGCTGCTTCTGGTCCCCAACTCTCCACCAGACCAGCTGTGGCTGCCCTGGCCTGGGCTTCTGCCATTGGTCTGGCTGGCCCCTTCTCCTTCCAGCCCTGGGACTCTCTGGTCCTAGAAGATCTATGGTCCTGATGGAACACAGATAGAGCTAGATGACAGAATGCCAGATTTGGGAGTTTTAATCTGTACATTATCATCCAATGTTTGTGACAACTCTCACTCCATTCCTAGGAAAAATGTCAGTAACCTTTCTTTAAATTAAATCTTTAAAGTTAAACTTCAGCTTCTTCTAAGGGCATGTCTATACTTAATGGAAAATTGGTACACTTCTGGTTGATATTCCAAGGTTTGATTTAGCATGTGTAGTAAGGCTGCACTAAATTGAACAATCACGGTGCTACTATCAACTCCAGTATGCCTTGCAGTCATGAGGAATAAGGGAAGTTAACGGGAGAGTTTCTCCTGTTGACCTCCCACTTTGGAGACAGCAGGGAAAAAATGATTTAAGGTATATCAATCCCAGCTGTGCAATTCTCATAGCTGGAATTGTGTATGCTTAATTGATTTTTTCTCCTAGGGTACAGCTGGCTTAGCACATTCAATCATAGCACTATACAGACATCTTATTATATTAAGCAAATTAGTACTAAATATAAAGTTTGGGTGAAAACCTTATATGATGTAAGTCAAAATAGATCCATTATTATCCAAGATAACTGCCATAGACCATACTTTTATTGCAGTGGTATCTTAAAATACCAACAGATAAGTTAGTCCACTCCAGTTGGCCTAGACTAAAAATGGCCACATTGCAAAATAACGCTCAAGTGCTACGTCTACACTACAAAATAACTTAGAAGTTGCAACTTTGAAATAGAGTCTACCCACAAAGAGCAGACCCCCACCTTACTTTGAAGTAGGGTTCCTGTACTTTGAAGTGAAGTGTCTACACAGCAAGAACCCCTACTTTGAAATAAGGGTCCAGGATATGGTGCAGGCAGGGGTCACGTGGCTGACAAGCCCTTCCAGGCTCACAGCCAGCTGCATGCTTAAAAGGCCCCTCCCAACACACACACCCTGCACATGCAAGTCTGCCAGGCTGCAGACATCAGGTCAGGCCACATGCTGGGGTGAAGAGCTGCACAACATGCCTGCCCAGATGCTCTCTGAGGAGGATATCCTCTCCACCATGGCCAGTCGGCTGGCCATGCTGTGTGCCGTGCTCTTTGAGCAGCATGGCCCGGCCATTGCATAGGCCTCATCCTCCAGGCCCTGGCCAGGGCCCTGCTGCACTTCCCCTGGGACCCCCTTATCTGGTGCCAATGGACCTTCACCATCAGCACCGAGTGGTGAGACCAGCTGGTGCTGGGGGACTGGGACAAAGAGCGATGGCTGAGGAACTTCAGAAGGACATGAAAGAGGATCAAGGACCTCTGCCACTAGCTCTCCCCAGTCCTCCAGCACCGGGACACATGGATGCAGCAAATGCTCCCAGTGCAGAAGAGGGTGGCCATCACACTGTGAAGGCTGGCCACCCCCGACAGCCTCCAGTCTGTAGGCCACCAACTGAGAGTAGTCAGCAAGGCCACCCTCAGAGCAGTGCTGCTAGAGGTAAGCCTGGCCCATACCACAGACCCACCCTGAGAAGGGGGCTACTGGACAAGAGGGAGGGAGGGAGGCCTGTTGGGGATTGCGGAATGGGAGAGTAGCCCTGCTGGAGATGAAGGAAGGGGAAGTGGTGCCACCCAGTCTGGCATTCACGGATATGTTTTCCTTCCACCCCACCGCATGTCATCCAAGACATCACCCCAGTGCTCCTGCAGCATATCATCACCTTTGGAGACCTGGACGCCGCCCTCATTGGATTTGTGGAGCTGGGGTTCCTGAATTGTTTGGAAACCCTGGATGAGATGTGCATGGCAATTTGTGTCCTGAACAATAGCGGGGGTGCCTACATTAAAAGGAAGGGGTACCACTCGGTGGTACTCGAGGCCATGGTGGACATGAAGGGATGCTTCCTTTATGTGTGTGTGGTGGGGCGGGGTGGCCGGGCAGGGCCCACAATGCCCAGGTGTTCCGAAATTTGTGGATGGGACACTGGATGCAGGAGGGAACATATGTCCCCTCACAGGAACTCGCACTTAGGGACATCACGATGCTCCCCTGCATTGTGGTTTATGTCACGTACCTGCTATACCCATGGCTTATGTGGCCCTATATCAGGCACATCACACTGGCCCAGGACAACTACAAGAGCCACGTGAACCATGCCTGAGGCACCGTCAAGCGGGCACTTGGGAGGCTGAAGGTGAGATTTCATAGCCTCCTCATGAAGCTGGATGTCAGCCTACCAACGGTCCCTACAGTGGTCACTGCCTGTCGTGCCCTCCACAATCTTGTGGATGGAAGACAGGAGCCCTTCATTCAGTGCTTCCCCATCCCTCATGCTCCCCCTACACACATGTGCCTTCCTTCTGTCCCCCCTCATCACTCCCCCACCACGCACCAGAGACTTGGAGTTAGGGTGGGAACATTAAACTTTACAGTTGGGAAATAAACACATCTGGAAAAAAAAACAGAACAAATTGTAGTATGTACAGTTTGCACAGGGCAAAGGGGCTATGGAGGGAAGACAGGGGGCTGGGCTGGAGGACCAAATTTGGAGGCGGAGCTGGGACTGGGGGCTGAAATGGAGGGGAGACAGGATGGGAGAGGGCTCAGTTGACCAGTGGCATGGAGGGCCAGGAGCTGCAGGGGCTTCAGGTGCCTTACCACCCCAGGTTTGGGGCCCCCTGTGGGACTGGGATGGGTCTGGGACCACAGGGAGGCAGGGTTGGGGTGGGGGTGCTGCAGGCTCAGTGTCCACAAGGTGTGCAGGGAGAGTCACTGGGGATGGGGCAGGTGCGTCCACCCCAGCCAGGAGCCACTATCCCAGCTCGATGCGGGAGGCTGGGGACAGCTCTGCTACGCAGTTGGAACCTTCAAGAAGGGTGGCTGGGGAGTGGGGGGGGCGCTGCTGGAGGGGCGACTAGGAGCTGGGCTGGTGAGGGGGCAAGAGGTTGGATGAGACCACGGTGTGCAGGATGCCAGCCAGCCATACCCACACCTTCTGCTCCATCACCAGCCAGTCCCAGAGCATGCTGGTAATTTCCACCCAGTTGTCATCATGGGATGCAGACTGGGGTGATGGGTCAGCCTCCAGGCCCCCTGCAGCTGCGGCCCACTCTGATGGGCTGGGGCAGCTCCCTGATGGCGGACCTGTGGACACAGAAGGTAACAGGGCGACAGTCCATGAGTGCTGGGTCCTAACCCCATCCCACTAGCCCCAGTCCTGCTCCAGTGTCTTCCCCTGTCCCATGGGCCCCATGGGCTTACAGGTGCCAAGGGGGGGGTCCTGTCTGGTGAGGGTCAGTGCCCCCTCTCCTTTCCCAGGCATGTGGGATGTGGGGCTGTTCATGAGGGGCTAGTCCCCAGGCTCTGTGACATCCTGATCACTTTGTACCTACTCTCTGCGACCTCCAGGGGCTCAGCAAGCCTCACCTGTACAAAGCAAGGATGGGTATGCCAAAGGGCAGGATGATGATGAGGGTCCCATTGCTGGACCCTCATCATTGCCCTCAGTCTTGGTCTCGGTGGGCTGGTACCTGCACAGGGGGCTGGTGGTGCCAAAGGGTCTTGCCTCTTCATCGGCGTCCATGCAGGGTGGGAGCAGGAGTGTCCACAAGGTGCTCAGGGCAGCGACCGCCCTCGCCCCCAGGATCCTGTGCAGCTCGCTGTAGTGGGGGCAGTGGGCAGGCCATGCTCCAGACCAGTTGGCAGTGCCCTGGCCTTTGCAGTAAGCCTGCCTCAGTTCTTTTACTTTTATCTGGATGTTGCTTCTGGTGTGGCTGGCCAACCTGTATAGGCCTCTGTGTTCTGCTGGTGGATGTTGGTTTGCCGAAGGACCTACTCTTCCTCACATAAAGCGAGGAGTTCCCTCAACTCCCTCTCAGTCCAGGAGGGTCCCCTCCTCGCATGTCCCTTGCCCGGACACTGTGAGCCCTTGGACGCACCATCTGGAGCCTCCAGGAGGGGCAAGGGGGTCCTGCCATGTTGCCATGGTGGCTGGGGGCTGTAGGCTCTGGCTGGAGCCTTGAACAGGGGCAGTTTGATGGGGAGCTCATGCTGCCCCTGCTTGGGGCATGCTCTCAGCTTCCTGCCTGGGGTTGCCAGGGAGCTGATTTCTGTCAGGCGGCTGGCAGAAACCATAGAGCCCTGCCTGGGCTGGCCAAACTGCCCTGTGCTCTGGGGGGACCACTGCCATGGCAGATCCCATACTTCAAAGAAGTGAGTGCAGAGCGTTTTCACACTCACTACTTTGGAGTTAAAGTTTCAAGTAAGACACTACTCCATTCCTGGTAATGGAGTAATGACTTCACAGTTAGCCTCCCTTATTTTGAAGTTAACTTTGAAGTAAGGAAAAGTGTGTGTAGACACTCTGCAGCCTACTTTGAAGTAACCCCTTACTCTGAAGTACCTTTGAAGGAAGATTCTAGTGTAGACGCAGCCAAGATACTCTATCCATATTGGCACTGCAGTCAGTCATGTGGCACTAAGATTTCTGAGGAAACTTACAATGCTTCTTTGTTGTGCACTGAGATGAGACGCTCCATGAATTATTTCCTAGTGAATTGTAAAAGATCTTGTGTGTCTTTTCTGGACAAACAGGTGGAGGGGAGATGAAGCATGGGGAGGCTCTGGAGAACTAGGGTCACTCAGATAGCTGTAGTCTGCATCAAACTACGGGATGGTCATGTTAGCAGTGAACCCTGTTAATGTGAGATAATTGCACCACCACAGATAAGTGTCCATGCATGGGACAGACTTGAACTAGGAATATCATGCAAACCAACATTGCAGAAAGACAATCCCTGATTGAACATTGGAAGCACAGGCTCTTGGTTTTCTAAAACAAAGTCAGTTTTCTTAGTTTGGTTGCTATGACTTAAGACCAAAGTCTACCTGATGTAGGTTGTAGTGAAATGTCATCTTTGATTATATTGAGTGTGTGTACTCTGTTTGCAGTTTCACAGTTTGAGAGCAATCATTAAGTATGTGCTATTTGATTAGACATAGATTATGATATTTCTTCTCATTAGCGCCACAAGTGCAACTGTTAGAATTAATTTTCCTTTGCAAATAATCAAGAATACCAATATTAAATTTGCTTTCTGTGATCACTCTACAATGCCTTCTTAAAATTCACTTTCCTATAGGCATTCCTTCCAGAAAATAACTTTTCTAGAAAATTCATGAAAGGCAAAACACAGAAATCTATTTTATTAGATACAGGAAAAATGACTAATTCTAATTAGTTTTTCTTTGCCACCTGTGCATAATTGAATACAGAAAGAAACTAATTCTACTTAGGTTCCTCTTGGTAACTCTTTACTTAGACAGAGTACAATGAAGCACTTCAGCAACTCAGTCCAGTCCTCTGTCAGCTTTACTCCTGGCCAAGGCCTATTACATACTGAGAACCATGTAGGAATGAGTCACCAAACTCTGGTCACAGAAGACACCAAATTATCTGAGCCAAAGCTCCCCTCCCCCAACGTCCCAATTTGCCTTTCTAATTAACAGCCATTATGGTTTTTGTTAACTAATTAACTCATGGTCATGTGAATGGATATGGTGTTGCTTAAAAAGGATTTGATAATCAGGCTTTTGCTACATATAATCTTGCTCATGAGTCAACTATTCAGCTCTCTTATGGAGCAAAGCAGCAAGGCAGCTAGAAAAAAGAGCAACACTGACTTTTTCCGTCACCATATCAAAAAGAAGACCAGTTCACAATGTGTCTGATCGCAAACATAGTAATGGCATCAGAAATGTTTATATAATGTCTTTTCCAGTGTTTCAGATATTAAGTTAAACCTCAAAACTGCCAACATGCTACTCAATCAAGCCTTATCATTTTAAAATTAGCACTCCTATTATACAGCTGCTTATAGAGCATGTCCTCTGACCCTAATCTTTGCTGAATGGCTGAATGGCTTCCCAATGAGGAAGAAGGGGCTTCCGGAAGGATGGTTTCCTTCTGGAAGATCCCTCCAGGCTGCATGCCTGCATGTGTACTTTGGAGTCTGGAAGAGATGCTTCCAGACTCTGAACCACATGCTGATATTCTAATGAGGCACAGAAAATTTGCATCTGTGCCTCATTAGTATCTTTCAGAGAGCTCATTAGCATGCCACTTCCAGAAGAGGGAGCACATGCAAACACAGCCTTAGGGGGTTATAGATTGTATCTCTGTAGTCAGGTCCAGTCTCTGCTTCATGTACATGTATCTTGGAATAATAAAAAGAATTTGGTCTATTGAATAAGCTTTGTTTAAAGCAAAACAAATCTCTCCCAAAAGGTAAAATTATTAGTGTCCTTTTGATTTGTTTAAAAGAAAATATACAAAAGTGACTGTGGAAAACCTCCATCTTCAATTTCCTTCCCTCCCAGTGGATTTAAGGCTAAATCCTGAAATAGCAAGAAGTCAACCAACATTCCACGTTGCAATCTTATAGGTGTATGATTAATATTGACATGAATTTCACATCAGTTTAACTTCCCTGTAGTCTTACTTGATTACTTTGTTCACTATGCTTTCTATCTTTCAATCAGCAAGTATAATTTATTAATATAATCACAACCTTAACACACAAACATTATAGCTGATTCATTGTTAACAGAATTTTCTTGAATCACAGAGCATACAATATATGATCATGTGTTTCACCAGGAACTTAGGCTGAGAGGAAGCATGAAAACTTTCAGCTTAAAGAACAATCATTTCACTGTTATAAAGGCTGAAAAACTGAGATTTAGAGGGAAAAAACTCCTGTGTAGGCAGTAAGACATAAAACCAAGGAGAAAGCTGTAGACTAAGAAAACAAACTAAAATAGTAGCATCACTACTATGAAATTTTAATACATTAGAGATTTTTGTTTTATTCATTTACTCAATTTCACAGACTATAAATAATAGAGATTATGACTTTTATGGTTTAGTTAGTTTTAAGATTTGCCTCTGGTTAGATTAGGAGGGTGAAATGAGTTCTGAACTCTAGTTGTACATGGCTGGACTCTTGAGTTAATCCTTTTGATTTAGGAAAGTTCTTTGTTCTGCTATAAGTACACAAATCTCATTATTTATGCCATCTGAAAGCACATTGTTCATTCTTTGGCACTTTCTTTGTCTTTACTAACTCATAAACTTCACAGTCACTGGCAGCTCTGGCAATGTAATGTGATGTTCAATTAGCACTAAAGCTGAGCCAATTATGTACCTTTCATGGTGCTACATTACATCATAAGAATCAACCAATTCAATTTCAGAGAGCTGCTGTAAAAATAATTCTGTGTTTTGCAAGCATTTCAAAATGTCATTTCATAGATTGATCATGATTTGGCTAAGGTTAGTCATATCTCATTTCAATATTTCATTTTTAAGAGAATGTGTGGAAAAATAAAAGCATAAAACTAAGCATAATTAGTACTGAACTTCTAATCCACAATATAGTTGTTTTAATGTGGGTTTTGTGTGAACAATTACTAAGAAAAATGAAGGTCTAGATTGTTCCCCATGCCTCCCCTAAGATCCCCACCTTGAGAAGGCATTGCATATAGCACTCTCAATTCTACCATGTGGAAGAGAAAAGAGATATCAGCTGGCTCCATGGTCTTCTTCTCTAGTACATACAGAATGTGTTGAGCGTGCTCTGGAAAACTAGGACCTGTACCTGTGTAGAGGAGGAGTACAATGGGTGAGTTGAGGGAAGAAGTGAGATGAACATTGCCCTGACCTTAGCCTTCCAGAGAGCCAGTGAAAAAAATAATAGTATTCTAGATTTTTCCATTGAGAGTCTACAGGCTTGTTCACTGGGGAACAAAAGGGAAGTTGCACAGGGGCCCAGCATTTCAAAGGGGCCCAGTGCTCCGGCCATAACCTTTACCAAAGTAGCACTGGCAGTGGCCAGAGCTCCATGCTCCTTTGAGTGCTGCAGCAGTGCTGTTCTGCATTGCTGTCAGGGCAGGCAGTGCCAAAATACAAGCAGCATTAAGGGCTGACTGCTTTTGGCCTCACCCCTCCCCAGTCCATTGATCTGAGCCCCCCTCCCACATTGCCCCAAGGCCCAGGGTAGCTGTTGGACTCTTTGAGTATCACCTTCCTCCTATAAAAATTGGCCCTTCTGTAACAAAGGAAATACCTCTTCTATTCAAGTAAGGCCCAGATCTGCAAGGCCAGGATGTGGTAAACCTGCCCCTCTCCCAAAAATGGACACCTAAGGCTAGAATACAGAGAGATACCTATCTCCATTTAGCAATCCATGAACCTTCTGACAGGAGTTAGACAGCTTAGGCATTGTAAAGCATTTCTTGCAGGAAAATGCATGCCTAGCTCCAAACAAAATATATGTAAGGAGCAGGTGCCATTACCTGTCCTCTACAGGAGCCTGGCATATGGTAAACTTGAGTTAAATTACTTGCACTTCTTGAGGGAGTAGGGCTGATTATGTTGGTCCATATATATTCATTTGTATTCATATTCCTTGTGTATAGAGATCTTTGAAAGAGATTTACAAACGTTGTTACAGTATCAAAGGGTATATCAACACTGCACCTAGACATCTGCAGCTGTCCTATGCCAGCTGACTCAGGGATGCTGGGCTTGAGCTAACTACTATTTAATTGCAGCATAGACTTTTAGGCCATGTCTACGCTAGGGAGTTTTGTAGACAAAATTGGGGTTTTGTAGACAAAACTCACGGAGTGCCTCAACACAAAGGGCATGTCTACACACAGCTGTTCTGGCAGCTCCATGACAATGAGCAGTCTTGCAATTGTAAATGGCTGCTCATTAGCATAATCACATGGCTAATGAGTATAGCCACATGAGATCTTGCTGCCAGCAGTAAACAGGCCTTGTGGACTTGCCGCTGCTGGCAAAATAACCCTCTGTCGTCAGCTTTTTATGCTTGAATTTTTTCAGAGAGATCTGAGATATGCCCAATATGTATTTTGTCAACAGAAACTGTTACAAAAAAGTGTGTAGGTACTCTGGGGGGACCTTTTGTTGACAGAGCAGGTCAAAACATGGATCTGCTTTTATGGCTATTACAACACTCACGGCTAGTGCCAGCACCTTGATGATAATGAGCAGTCTCAAAAATGCAAAATGGTTGCTCATGTGCATATCTGAGAAGCTCATTTGCATATTCACAACAGAAAACAAGCAGTTAAGACTTTGTTCTGTTGGCAAAAACTTCCTCTATCACCAGCTCCTTACCCCTGGAAAAATCAGCACTAAGGGGCTGTCAACATGCGGGGGGTTAGTCAACAGAAGTTTTGTTGGAAATCTCTTCTGATAGTAACTTCGGTAGGCAAATGCTTCTGATGTAGACACAGCCTTGGGCTGTGTCTACACGAGAGGGTTTTCTCAGTAAAACAGCCATTTTGTTGACTAAACCTGCAAAGTGTCCAGATTCCCAAGGTGTTCCATTGACAGTAAGTCTACAAAATGCAGAACTTCTGTAAACAGCTGTATGCCACTCCCCACAAGGAATAACAGAAGCTCAGTGGTTAGAGATTTGGCCTTGTAAACCCAGGGCTGTGAGTTTAATCTTTGAGAGGAGCTTTCAACATTCTGGGGCAGGTTAGATTTAAAACAAACAAACAAACAAACAATCAAATAAAAAACCTCTGTCAGGGTCCTGCTGTGAGGGCAGGGGACTGGACTCAATGAGCTCTCAAGGTCCCTTCCAGTTTTATGACGTGTATCTCCATGATTCAAGAAGAAAATGTGAATGTGGGATTGTGTGTAAAGGAATCAGTTCCCAAAGCCAGCATGTCTGGGTAACCACTTGCCAACAGTACCTTGATGGCAAGAGAAGACCAGAAAATAATAGGAGTTGAGCCCTGCTAAAGAACACCCCCAAGAAAGAGAAAGAAGCCCTGCAAGGCAACAGCAAAGTCCCATCTGCTGTTAGCTGATGACTCATGGTATACAGTGTCTTGGGGCAGTGGTACAGAACAAGAGGACTGAAACATAAAAAGATGGGTGCAAAGCCATAGGTGTTCTTTTTGCCATCACTACTTTTCACGATTTAATCTTGGCTAGCAAAGGAGGCTTTGGGCCCCTCCCCTTCTCCCCGTGATGGATGGTAATGGCTGCTGCTGAATACACTGACGAGGGAGCAAGCTAACAAGAGAGTTATACAATCAGCTTGCTGTCCTAACTTTGTATCTGCAGCCAGGCACATTGAACCTACTATACCTTGGCTTCCTGTGCTGTCCCTAAGCAACTCTTCACCTATGTGAATTTGCCTATGTCAATGTTTGAGTGCAGGAGGGTATGAGTGTGTATGGATGAGTTCTTGAAAGCTAGTTCCCCTTTTTCCTTCAATCCAGCAGTGGCATTTAATAAAATACTTAGGAGTCTAACCCTGGGGTGGTCTTTATTGTAAGTGTGGGTGACACTTACATGGTAAGAGGGTAACATTTAAATCAAAAAGTTATGTTTTATGTTGGCAATAATAAAGAATGACAAATTTAAGTGTAAATTTTCCCTTGCCACAGCATGCTGCTATAGGATGCATCTTACCAATGTGATCAGGCTATTCCAGAGTCAAAAGAAGAGTTTGATGATTATATATATAGGTAGTTCGTCGTGTCTGATGATGATGTCTTGAGCTTGCACAAGCTTATAAGTTGTGGACTCACATGTGACTGAGGAGTCCAAGCTTTCAACAGCATGGGTATTCCCGGTGGGGGCAAGGGAATTGTCCTGGCTCTGTTAGGACAGCTACTGCTGTTGCCTTCTTCCTCTCACGAGCATCAATGAGGCGTAAGCATCGCTGCTCTTCAAAGTTGTCATACGTGTGTCGTACAAGAGCACATTAGCCTGTTCGGTCTTTTGCCTGCTGTTTTAGCTGATCTAGTTTTAAACCAGCATGAGCAATGTTGCCCTTCACGCAGTCTTTATAACTCTTGTGAGGCCTACCTTGATTCCTTTTGCCCTGGGAGAGTTCACCATAGAGGAGTTGCTTAGGGATTCTTGACTCCTCCATTTGTATGATGTGCCCTGTCCAGTGAAGCTGGGCTTTCAGAATTGTGGCTTTGATGCTCCTTGTTCCTGCTCTGTCCAGGACTTCCAGGTTTGTAACTCTGTCCTGCCACCGAATGCGCAGTATTGACCTAAGGCTGCATGTGTTGAAGTGCTCCAGAAGTTTTATATGTTTTCTGTACAAGGTCCAGGTTTCAAAGACATACAGGAGATTGGTCAGGACTACAGCTTTGTACACTTTCAGTTTAGTGGACTGTAGGATATTGTGCTGATTCAACACTCACGATCTCAGATGTCCTAGTACTGACTGGCCTGGCAGATTCTGGTATTGATTTCTTTGGCAAGGGAGCCATTATTGGCTATCACACTGCCAACGTACTTGAAGTCCTCTACTGTTTTTAACTCTGTTCCTTCAATAAAGATTGAAGCAGGGAGAACAGCAGATCCTGGAGCAGGTTGAAACAGTACCTCGGTCTTTCCTAGGCTGATGGTCAAACCAAAGAGGCGAGTGGCATCAGTAAACTTGTTGACAATGAGCTGGAGATCAGATGCCTTGTGTGCCATAAGTGCACAAACGTCAGCAAAAAGGGCTTCAAGGGTGAGCCTCTCAATCATCTTGGTTTTAGCATTCAGACGATGAAGGGCGAAAAGTGACACATCAAGTCTGTATTTTATGTAGACTCCATGGTCCAGGTCCCTAACTGCATGGCTGAGGACGCACGTGAAAAAAAGGTTGAATAACACAGGGGCCAGCACGCACCCTTGCTTCACACCATTGGATATCTCAAATGGATCTGAAGACTCGCCATCTGAAAGAACAAAGCCAGTCATATCATCCTGGAATAGGCATATGAGGTTAATGAATCTTCTTGGGCAGCCAAATTCTGACAGGATAATCCACAGGGCTTCTCTGTTGATGGTGTCAAACCCCTTGGTCAGGTCTATAAAGACAGCATACAGATTCAAGTTCTGCTCTATGCACTTTTCCTGGACCTGACAAACAGCAAACATCATGTCAATGGTGCTGCGGCCTGGGTGAAAGCCACACTGTGCCTCTGGTAGGTTCTTCTCTGAGATGCTGGTGATGAGAAGGAGGAAGATGACTCGAGCCAAGATCTTCCCAGCAGTACAGAAAAGGGAAATGCCCCAGTAATTTCCACAGTCAGCTTTATTGCCCTTGTTCTTGAAGAGCGAGATGACTGTGGCATCTTTAAAGTCTTTGGGCATGTCTTCGTCTTCCCAGATGCTGATCAAGACATTGGAAAGGTTTCAAGTGACCCTGGTCCTGCTGCTTTGAAAATTTCAGCAGGGATACTGTCCATCCCAAGGGCTTTGCCAGAGCTGGTCTGGCTGACTGCCTTTTTGACATCATCCATCATAAGGGGCAGGTCAAGACTGACTATTGTGGGTTTCTGAGGGATCTGGTCTAGGGCTACAGGGTCGACAATGGAGGGTCTGTCGAGAAGGTTGCTGAAGTGCTTTCTCCCCCTATTGTTGATGCTGTTCTTCTCCCTCAGAAGGGTCGTGTCATCTGCAGACGGGATAGGTGTAGTACTTGGCGTTGAAGGTCCATATATAGCTTTGATAGCACTGACGAACATCTTGGAGTTCTTGATGTCAGCATAGTATTGGACTTCATCAGCTTTACTCTCCCACCACTCATCCTACATTTTGTGAAGTGCCATTTGCACCTGGCTCTGAAGGTGTTTGAAACGATCATGTTTGGAGATTGAGGGCTGATTGTTTTGCTTTAGCAGAAATTCATTCTGTTTTTCCTCTAGGATTGGCTTTGTCGTTTTCATCAAACCAGTCTTGGTGTACTCTCTTTTTCAGTCCTAGTGTTGACTTGGCTGACTCCATCGCGAGGGTTTTGAACTGGTCCCACTTTTGTGTTGGGTTTCCAGTCATAGGTCCATGAGACATCAACACTGCGTCAAGGCAGGCTGCGAATTTCTCATGATGACCAGTATATTGCAGTTTTCCGATGTTAAAGGAGAGTCTGACAACCTTGAGCTTCTTGTGGTACAGTAGTGTGATGTGCAGCACAAGGACTGATCTTATGTATATGATCAGTCCAGCACTCAGCTCCCCTCGTGGCCCTGCTGATCTTAACATCTTGAATGTTCCGCCTGCGACTGATGATATAGTCAATCAGGTGCCACTGTTTTGATCTTGGGTGCATCCATGTGGAATTGTATTTATTGGCTTGCCTGAAGAGAGTGTTGTGAAAGCAACTCCTCCTTGGGGCAAGCTTCTCCTGTTGGGTGACTTTAACGCCAGGGTCGGCAAGGACTGTAAAACCTGGAAGGGTTGCTGGGGCATCATGGTGTTGGTAACATGAATGCCAATGGCCGCCTTCTGCTGAGCTTGTGTGCAGAAAATGAGCTGATGTTTGATGATTAAAAGAAAAGTTAATTAGCTTTTTATGTAAAGTAATGTACTTTGAGAAACAGTATAAGCAAAAAATGGCTATTTCTAAGAAGTGGCTAGTTGAAATGGCAAGAAACTGGCTAAATCATCCACAATTTTGATTTCTTTGTGGTAAATGTTAAGGATTTTAAACTCTTTGAATAATGAAAGTAATATAAAGTGGTGAAGTGGAAACCTCATCTGGGGAATTGCTTATATAACTTTTTGTGTCTCATAGCAACCTTCTGAATATATGGAAAAGAGAAAAGAGATGGGATGGGTGACACATTTAAGCAATGATCCTGTGAAATAGAGCCTTGGGACTGCAGAGAACAAAACTATTTGTTTTATTTTCAAGCTGTGTTTAGAATGGTTTGTTTTGGACTCACCCCTACGGGAGACACATTTTGTTTTTTGGAAGAGAGAAGTGAGAATTCTTACCTCTGCTTACTTTTGTGCAACACAAACAATATAACACAGAACCATGGCAATGCTGGGAAACATCAATCTGAATTTTCTCTTAAGCTACAAAATACAGCTAGAGCAATAGAAGACAGTCTTTAAGAAGAACTAGTCTTACCAGCTTCAATCAAAATGGTTTGTTTTTGTTCTTTTTTTTTCCAGTGAGCACATACCATTGGTGGCAATTTGAAGAAGAGATTTACCCACAGCCTCCAACTTTTAATATTAAGCTTGTCAAACTTGTGCTGGAGGAAGGATTTGATGAAATCCTGTGGTCTGCTACCGACAGAGCCCATACGGTGACACAGTAGAAACTATTAAAGTAGAGATTCAATAAAACTCCTTAAAAAGGAGTGTGTTTGCAGTGCAGTGATAGCCGTGTTGGTCCCAGGATATTAGCGAAACAAGATGGGGAGGTAAACTTTTTTTTTATTCTGTCAGCTATGGTGAAAGAAACAAGCTTTCGAGTTGCCAGAGCTCTTTCTCTAGAACTGTGGTTCCCAAACTTTTTGGCATCATGCACCCCTCTTTTGATTTTTGATAAACCCTCACCCCCCTCACCACCTCTTCTTTACCATTATCCACCCCCCCTTAACAAAAAATTCAATTAGTAATTTAAAATAAACACAAAAGCTTGATATAAAATGCTATTTCAAATTAAAAATAAGCACAAATAATTTTTCTTGGCCCCTTGTGGTTGCCTGGTGCAGCCCAAGCTGGCACAGCTGCCTGAGCCTCATGCCAGCCTCCACAGTGACCATGCCAGCTGCCCGAGCCCCAAGCCACCAGGGCCAGTCACCTGCTCACCCACCAGCTGCTTGGGCCAGCCACCTGCTCACCTGCCAGGCGCCTGAGTCCCACGCTGCTGGGACCAGCTGCCCACCCAAGCCCCATGCCGCCAGGGGTAGCTGCCCACCTGCCATCCTGATCCACCTGAGCCTCACGCTGTTCGGGCCAGCATCCTGAGCCCCACAAGTTCCACAAGCTGGCTAGCTGCCCAAGCCCCACAAGCCCCGTGAGCCACTCTCCTGAGCCCTTCCCCTGCCTTCCTGCAAAGCCAGGCACCCCCTACCCCCATCTAACCCCGACTCCTCCTCCATCCCAACCCACACTCACTCTCATTTGCAGAAGGCAGCCAGCTCCACGTGGGTCTTTGCCACTCTGCCTGCTTTTTATAGCGGCTGCGCCGGGTCACTCACATAAAATGGCAGAGGCTGAGAGTTGGAAGCAAAAGCTGGATCTTCTTTCAGCTGGGGGGAATGATGGAGGTGGGGGCTGAGTCACCTCTCACCCCCCCTGGAATTTCTTCATGCCCCCCCAGTTTGGGAAACCAAGCTCTAGAAGGTGGTTTCTGAGACATCTGAAAGACAGGATGGCCAAATGAATAAAATATATGGATTTCTGCCTGAGTGCTTGTTCTGTACCTAGGCCCACTGGCAGGGGACGGGGAAAGACAGAAGAAGGGCAAATTTCACAGGGGCCCAGAAATTCAAAGAATACAGCCCCAGGTCCCTTTGAAACAGCATAGCAGCACTTCTAAGGCAGAAGCGCAGCAGCTAAAACATATTCCTGTAAGTGCTGTTCCTGAGGCGAATACACTGACATTGTCATTCAGAAGCAAAATGCCTCAGGCCCCTTTTAGGTCACTGCTAAAGCGGTGTATGTCTTGCCCCTCCCATTGGTAAGTCAGAATTTGTGCCACCACTCTTACCAAAAAAAATGTAGACGCTTGTTATATGGAAAGATCTGGGAACATACCAGGCGCCCTCCTGAGGATTTATGTTTCTTTGTGCATCATGAAAGAGAAGGACAATAAGACTAATAAGACCACTGCTGAGTTATACAGCACAATTAAACCCATGTCCTCTGGTTACAGTATAGTACAGTGTTCTTTCGTTGCCATCTATCTTGCAAGATTTAATTAAGACTAAATTGGATTCAAATACCATATTTTTGTTATAAGCCTAATGTGTCCTGTTTCATTTTAAAACACCATTTTATGAGCCAAACAATAAAGGTGATAAGGTAGGTGAGGTAATAGCTTTTACCAGTGCTTTTTTTTCTGCTGATTCTTGCTAGTACTAGCACATCAGTAGCCCCAGACACATAATTGGCTGGCGAGACTGGGTAGGGAGATGGCTCATTACTGGCTTCACTGTTTGGTTTTTTTTTGGTTTTGGCTTTGTTTTTGTTTTGCTTTGTTTTGTTTTTAAAGCACTAGCTTTTACTGGATCAGCTTCTGTGAGTGAAAGAGATAAGCTTATTGAGAGACCTTCTTACCTACTCCCATTGCCTCTCTAATTATAATCTGAAATCAACTCTTCATATCGGTATATAAGACTGGTTGATAAAGTGAAGAAGAAAAATAAGGATATGTATATTTAATTTAGAACAAAAGAATATAAGAACAGCCATACTGGGTCAGACCAAAGGTCCATCCAGCCCAGTAGCCTGTCTGCCAACAGTAGCCAGTTCCAGGTGTCCCAGAGTGGGGTAGACCGAAGGCAATGATCAAGTGATTTGCCTCCTGCCATCCGTCTCCAGCCTCTGACAATCAAAGGCCATGGACACCATTCCTACCTTTGGCTAGTAGTCTTTTATGGACCTAACCTCCAAGAATTTATCTAGCTCTTTCGTAAATTCTGTTATAGTCCTAGCCTTCCCAGTCTCCTCTGTCTGTGTAAGCAATGTGACAAATAAGTCAATAAAATTGGCTTATATTAATAAAACATTTCAATGAGTATGTAAATATTTGGCAGACATACAACACATCCAGAGGAGTGACTCTTTCCAGAGATGTATATTGCTTCAGTGAAGTGGGGCAGATGATCAGAATTTGAAAGAATCATCAACAAAATTAACATTTAACAAGGAAATTATATTCAGGGATCACATGGGAAACACCAAAAGCTACCCTCACAAACCATATGAGACATTAACTCCTTCAACAAAAATAAAAAGACTCTGGCACTCAAGAACAATTTTGTTCCCTTAGCAATCTCTCATTAGCCAAATCTTCGCAAGAACATTCTCTTAAACTAGCTGACAAGAGGCCTCCAACAACATACTGTTCTCAAGAACACACTCTGAAACTTCCATAGCCAATCAGAAACACTGTGCTGAGAGGAGGGGGGAAAGCAGGGAGAATTCTAGCATAGCAAAAGTCATATCAAAAAGAAAAAGCACCCATAATTGCAGTCCTTTCCTCAACACAATCTACCTCCCTTATTACTGAACTGAAGTCAATAGTCTAATCTATATCATTCTACAAAAACATTCTACAAAAACATACTCCACAGACACTAATAATATATAAACACCTTCTTTGAAGACCCAATTTCCCACAACTTTCAGAAACACATCAAAACACCATAGATAAAGCTATCTCCACTGAGCACACAATAACTACGATTACATCTGTGTTCATTGATAAATTCTCTGGCCTTGACAGCTTTCTTCCAGAATTCAACAAGACCTTCTATGACCTCTGTTGCACTTAAGGATCCATTTGCCAAAGGCCACCCACAGCACTTATGAATAAAGTAATATCCCTAAACTTTGTTCTCTCTCTAAAAGGTACTGAAGCACCCATTGTGCAACTCCAGTTAAACAAGCTGCTGCCTTGAAGTCTCCTCCCGCACCACCTCCAGCCCAATGACTATTATTATACAGAGTGGGTAACCAAGAAAAAACTCTGTAGCCCGATGGTTGGAGTACCCACATGAAAGTGGAGGAATGTAGTTCCAATCCCCCAGATGCTATAATTTGTTCATTACTTAGGTACAGTAGGACATCTTCACCAGGAGAGACAGAGGAGCCCTGCATAGCACTATCCCATAATTCAGTGGTCGGTGGACCATGTGAACAGAGGGTCTTCTTGTTCCGTCTCTGGCAGAGAGGGACAAATTGAGCCTGGGCCTCCTGTAGATCAGGGATATGTTCTAACTCGTGGGCTAAAGGTTAAAACCTGGGCAGCACCACCGCCTCTTCTAGCTGTTTTATGTGGAGAGAGGCAGCTCCGAACATCTTTCCAGCTATGCCACCTGCCTCCAGGAAGTGCTTCCTGTCTGTAGATTGCTAAGCAGTGATAAGTGCCTAAATCCAAACTTAGCCCATCTCTGAAAGGGTCAGAACTTAGCACATACCAAGCAGTATATTATCTCCCATCGGCTGACTTCAGAGACTCCAAGACTAATGTATGTTAGCATTTGTGATTTTTATTCTTAGTAACCTGCCTGTCTCCATTCATTGTGTAGTAAACACAGGCACCTAGCTCAGTTTTGGAGATTGTGTTGTGTTATTCTTGGAAATTTCTAAGTTCTTAAATGTTAGGTGCTGTGATGCTTAATGTCTCAATGTCCACATTACTTCGTGGATCCCGCCTCATGTGACTCTCAGCCTTTGCACACTCTGTTTTACGTGGCAGGGACTGTAGATCACAGACAGCAGCACTGTATACATGTTGTGTGAGCCAGGCTGAGGAGATCGTCTCCAGGCTCAAAATGGGTGAGAACAGAGGAGCTGCCATACTGGATCAGACTCACAGTCCATCTAGTCCAATGTCTAGTCTATGGCAACTGCCAGTACAAGCTGCTTGAAAGGAAAGTATTAAAACTCACAACAGGCAGATCTGGGATAAACTGCCTGACATTAGTTCTCATTCGGATCACCTAATAAATCATTTTATTAGTCTTTAAAGAGCTATATGACTGCTGTTTTGTTTTGTTAGGATCTCTAGTAGTTAGAGATTACCCTTGTGCCCGAAGCAACTTCAATACCTCTTCCAAAATTTAGCCACATCTGCCCCTATGCCCACTGAGTCCTTGGCCACTCTTTTAGGAGAGACAGAAAGGATAGCATTTACTGGGAAATGGGTACCAGTCCACTGGGAAATGGATAAGACCAATAAATGAATTTGTCAGCTCCATATTATCGAGGATGTGAGTGACGTAAGAATAAATTTGAGTATTGATTAGGCTAAGTCAGTCACACCAGAGCAATGGGCTGGACTAAAACTGAGTCCTTACCAATGCTCCCAGGATTTTACCCCGCGACCCTGCTCGCTGTCTACGGTGGGTCTAATCACAACGGGGTTTCAGGGTGTGTGAACTGCGCTGCTACGGTGTGTTTGCCCAAGGAAGAAACACGGACAAGTTGTTAGGTTCAAACAGGGAGAAAGGGTTTATTTAACAAAGTAAAAGTTTGGATTATGGTAAGATAGGTGACACAAAAAATATGGACCCTTGTTTTTCTGGTAAAAGCACAGGATTTGAATACTAATTGGCTTATAGCCTTAAACAATAGGTAACTGCTATGACAGCACTGCTATCTAACCCCTTAGCTACTTACTGTGCTTCCGGGACGGACCGTGCAGTCTTCGATGCGTGCTGTAAAATGGAAAGGATAACTTCAGAGCTGTATATTGTTTTTATTTATTCCTGGATCTTCCTGAGGTTCACCAGGTCGCTCGACCCTTGGCTGACTACCGCGGGGAGCAGATCTTAATAAGAATAGGAATTTGCCTGCGCTAAGCTAGGTCAATTCCCTAGTTAAGAGGGTTGCCCTGCTGGCCAAGCAGGGGAGAGCCCAGTATATGCGGGGTTTCCTTCTGAGAGGTTATGCCCTTGGTTAAATAGTGGGGTTTTCCTAATTAAAGGTTATCCCCTTAAAACGGTATTGCCTATTTCGACCACCTTGTTATGGTAGCCCTTAATTGCAGAACCTCATTACACTTGAAGGGTTACAAAGAACACCAGGGTTTTCCCTTTATTGGGTTATCCCTGGCCGCTCTACCCTCCTAAATAGGGGGGAGTTTATAGCTCTGGATTATAATTATAAAGCAGTTTGCCTAACTACTCTTCTGTTTGCATGTAATAGTTTTAGGCTAGACCAATAGCATTGGCCTCCTGTGCCTTTACAAAGAGACCAGGGGTACAAAATATAAGATGCAGATCATGGACTTGGGGAAGTCCCAATCCACTTTCTGTCACAAAACTATATAGAGTATATCCTTACATTAAGTGCTCACCAAATTACTTATATTGGCTTTAAACCCAGACCACAAATACCTCCTTATTCCTGCTCTGTAATCCAGGCGCTGGGCCTGTAGGTCTCTTCGAGCTAGGAAGTTATGACCCTCACGGTGCGCTTGTACGGCAGCCGCGTCAGGTCAGATAGTAAAGGAGGAAGAAAAAAGAAAGCCAGCAGGAAAAACCGGCTTGGTTAACAAAAACCTCCTGTGTTTTTTAGGAACGACCGTGATATTTCAGACACCGGCCCGAGCGAAGGTCGGTGACTGGAAGGGCAGGGTCGCTGCTGCGGTTTCCCCGTGCAGGGCACCGTTGTTTAGGCGGCACGATCTGCCGGGCAAACCCTCCAGATAAAGGGACCAGAGCCTTACCAGTGATTTTTGCTCTTTGTAGACTGAAGCTCTTCTGGTCTTCTGGCTGGAACTCTTCTGGTCTTCGTTGGCCCACGGCGGCTAGCGAGCGATGACTGACACGCAGGTCAGCTTCGGCTCTTCCGCCAGCGATGTTCGGCTATAGGCTCAGTCCAGCTCTTAGCTCAGTCCTTCTCTGTAGTCTTCTTTCTTCTTCGTCCGCTCTCCTCCGAGGTCGGGGCCGGAATGCCCCAAGCAGGGCTGCTCTCCTGAATATATGCTGCTTGGATGGACCTGTTTGGAAACTAGTCCCTGCCAGGTCCTCCCCGGAGTTCCAATGTATCAAGGCGGCATTTGTTTAATACATATGTATGAGGATCCTAAGTTAACCAATCAATTTGAAGTATTTCAAACATAAGCTTAATTAATATTTACTGCCCTATGAATATTAATTGCAACTGTAATTTACCAACTGTTATTTTCCAGCGGCCATTTTGTGTACCTAAACACCATTTTAACAGTAAATACATTTTACAATTTATTTAGTTTTGATGCGGTTTGTGAGGGAGATATGTCACCACTGCTAACAAAGCAGATTATTGAATTTAAATGCTTAGTTTAAAGGCAGTTTGGTCAGGATGCAGGGCAACCACACAGACACCACAGCTCATGGACAGGGACATATAAATCACCTCAGAGGAGGATTTTTCTACACATATTTAAAGCAGTACGAAAGTACTGTATATTAAGGAATGGAGGCAATAAGCATTATCTGTTATAAACCAATTTACAAGTGCTCTCCTATTGTTATGAAGATGTCTTCTCAAAGACCTTCTATGCTCAGAAAATCTGAAAGTCCTAAAGCTACATTAAGGGGATGTAGTGTAAATAAAGGTATGTTCTACGTTCACGAACATTTCCATTGATTCCAACTATCTCTGCAAGTCTCATAAGAACATAAGAATGGCCATACTGGATCAGACCAAAGGTCCATCCAGCCCAGTATCCTGTCTGCCGACAGTGGCCAGTGCCAGGTGCCCCAGAGGAGGTGAATCGAAGACAATGATCAAGCGGTTTGTCTCATGCCATCTGTCTCCAGACTTTGACTAAAGGCTAGGGGCACCATACTTTACCCTTGGCTAATACCCATTTATGGACCTAACCTCCAAAAATTTATCAAGCTCTTTTTTAAACTCTGTTAGAGTGCTGGCCTTCACAGCCTCCTCTGGCAAGGAGTTCCACAGGTTGACTGTGCGCTGTGTGACGAAAAATTTTCTTTTATTAGTTTTCAACCTACTACCCATTCATTTCGTTTGGTGTCCTCTAGGTCTTATATTATGGGAATAAGTGAATAACTTTTCAATATTCACTTTCTCCACACCATTCATGATTTTATCTACCTCTATCATATCGCCCCTCAATCTCCTCTTTTCTAGACTGAAAAGTCCCAGTCTATCTAGCCTCTCCTCATATGGGACCCTTTCCAAACCCTTAATCATTTTAGTTGCCCTTTTCTGAACTTTTTCTAATGCCAGTATATCTTTTTTGAGGTGAGGAGGCCACATCTGCAAGCAGTACTCAAGATGTGGGCGTACCATAGTTTTATATAGGGGAAGTATGATATTCTTCGTCTTATTCTCTATCCTTTTTTAATAATTCCTAACATCCTGTTTGCTTTACTAACTGCCGCTGCACACTGCGTGGATGTTTTCAGAGAACTATCCACTATAATTCCAAGGTCTCTGACCTCAGTGTTCACTCTAAAGCCAAGTACGGGATCTAAACAACAAACAAATACATCTTAACAACTGATTTTATCATTTTAAGTTACACAATTTTAAAATTAGTAATGGAAAATGAATAATTATTTAGATATCACAGCTTAAATTTCCAAAAAAGATGCTCTCTGAAAATTAGTGTCCTTTCAATGCCTCTAGTTGAAGTCCAGAAATTATGCAACCCAAAATCACTTTTGATCAAAGAGAGTGGAGATGTAGGTGTAACTTTCTGATTCAAATTCAACTTGATCAGTAAAATGTTAGACAAATAACAGATGATAGATAAATAAATAAATAATTGTGGTAGAGTATCTAATTATGAAGAAATTTTACCAAGGAATCCATTTACATAATAAAATCTGCAACAAAATAGTTATTGAGGCTATTTTGATGAGTTCATTTCTAACCTACTTAATAAGTATTTTAATAATTTTAAGAGTCTCTGAATTAACTAAAGAAACTAATGATCAGACATTTTCCCTGGTGCAAGGAATTACAAAATGGTAGCTTTGGGCATTGAAGATAATTGCTTGCACTTTAGAGAAATTCAAAGTACCTTCATGTTCTATTTTTCATGTATGTCTGTGTGTGTTAAATTACCAAAGAATAAAATTGTCAGTATTAAACTATTCAACGAATATATTTTCAGTTCAGCTGGGCAGAGACGTTAATGCTAGAAAATAATAAGGAGCCAGTTTATGGGGGAAGAGTCTTTTCTACATTATTTTGTAAGATGATTTTTAGGAAATATCATTTTGCAATCACTCCCTCCCAACCTCCACCATTAACATGGTAATACAGAGGTGGCCAGCTCAGTTGTATATTAATGAATAAAAATATGGTTAGTCAGATCTTCAGCTGGTATAAATTAACATACCTGAAAAAATCAGCAAGATATTAGGGCTGTGTGTTTTAATGCCCTGTGCCTCCATACCACAGGATTCTGCCTTCTAATCCCCTAGGCTACCACTGCCCCAGGGACTTGCAGTGCAGGTAAGTGATGATGTAAAGTGCCTGAAAGGACAGAAAGGGAAATGCATGTTCCACCTCACCCACTGCCAACCGGGAGGAATGGGTTTCATTGACAGGAGAACAGTACTTCAGCTACATTTCTCATCTGCTCCCTGACTGGGGACAAGAGACACCAGAGGTTCATAAGTCATGGTTCAGAAGAGGACCTGCTAGGATAGAGCTGATAAGCTGTAGCTCACAAGCTACTCTGTAAAACATGGTACACTGCGCATAAGAGTTAATGCTGCTCTCCATTCACTTGCTTATTAGGAAGAAAGGAAGTGGGGTAGAGTGGTCAGATAATCAGTGGCAGCTAGTAAGAGGAGGGGTAGCCAGAGGATCATCAGGAATATCTGGTTCCTAATATCTGGATGAACCTGGAGAATGAAGTCTTGTCTTTAGCCAGGCTTAGTGTCTAGCCCTTTTCCCTATCAGATTGACAGAATTCACACTTCTAGAACAGAAGACACACTGTTAAAAAATTAGGTGTTTTCAGGTGACTTTGCTCATCCTATGGGTTTTGCTGTGAAAAAGCAGAATCCGACATCTGGAGATCAGACCTGAACATTTGAATTTGGTAAAAAGAGATGTATAGAAAAATAATATTATATGCCCAGATCTACTCACGTTTTCACATTTAATACAAGTGCTATGTGAAGTAAATAGCTTCTTCTTTCAGATTTTATAATCTTGTATGTTACTTCTTAATAATCCATGTTTTCCCTAGGTAGTTATTTAATTGTTCATTATTACAGTTTCTCTCTGAATATGCCTGGGAACTTAAGAGCCTTGAAAATATTTTTTTCAGTCATCAGGAATTATCTCACTGCTTAACAAAGAAGTACACTGGGCAAACCCAGAAGCTACATAGAGCAATTCAGTAAGTGTGGTGATGGTGGAAAGAGGCTTCCATCAGCTCATGTGCTTACACCCTAAACTCAGTTGGCACCTGAAATAAACTATGGGTTAAAAAAAAATCCATAATGATAGTCCCTCTGTAATCACTCAAACTGTGATCTATTACATCTATCAGTTATTTAACATTAGCAACTGTGTGAAACCTAAAACCTCTCCTCGATGTCTAACATTGTAGCTTTTTTCCTCCTTTTAAATACATGGAATTTGACTTACATGAAGCATTTAGTTAAGAAAATCCACTTTAATCTCGTCTCTCTAAATGAAATAATGTAGATATCAAGTTTTAAGAGTTATGATTTAGACACTATAATTTCTACTTCATATTACATCTTGCATTGTCATTTAGTACCTGGAAAGCAGGTTGTTTTAAAAATCTTTTCAAAATCACTGGTATCAATCTCACTTATGCTTTGCCTATTAATACCTGTGCACATATTATATATCCTTTCTGAGCTGCTATTAATTAGAAGAAAAACTGCTGTCTATAAAGAATCTAAAAAGTTTCCATAAGCAGCCACATTTTGCCCTCAAACACCTATCATCAACTAAATCCTGGTGTCCCTCAAAAATATTGTAAAAGTGACACTATAAAGAATAAAGCCAAATTTATTTTTGTAACCAATACAATGCCTATCCACATATTTTCTAAAAGGGTTCCCAAACAAAAAGAGGAACACTGATCTGGTTGTTGTTGTTGTATCTCTAGTTTAAAAAGAAACAACCAACCTTCCCCAAGCACAGACATTTTCTCTTCATTTTTCCAATAATGTAAAACAGGGAAAGATATTTCCACAACAAATTAAGTGCAGTTGGCTTTTAAATCGCTGTACTCTAAAATGTTTTTTTTGTCTTCTTTTAGGCATAATAGAGGTTGAGCCTCTCTAGTCTGGCACTCTCTGACAATATATAACAACATTTTTTCAGGAGTACAGGAAGAGATTGTGTTTCAAGCAACACTAGCTGCAGGCAGACTATTTCAGAGAATGATAGAGGTCTGGGGCACTTTGGCTGTGTCTGCGCTACATTCCCCTTTCTAAAGTGGAATGCAAATAAACAAGATCAGAAACACAAATGAGGCATGGGTTTACATATTTCACACCTCATTTACATATTCTTGCATTATCTTGCTTCCAAAAGAGCCTTTTCCAGAAGCCAAAACAACTGTGTAGAAGGGGTTCCTTCCAAAATGCACTCCATTTTCGAAAGAACCCTTCTTCCTGAAACAAAATAGGAAGAAGGGTTATTTAAAAAATGGGGTTTATTTTCAAAGGAACCCTGTCTATAGAGCTATTTTTGCTTCTGGAAAAGGTTCTTCTGGAAGAGAGATCATGCGAGAATATGCAAATGAAGTTCAAGATAGGTAAATTCATGTCTCATTTGCATTTTCAGTCTTGCTCATTTGCATTCCCCTTTCAAAAGGGGAATGTAGTGTGCATACAGCCTTTGCCTTTAGAGGCCCTGGGACAGGCCCGATCCCAGACTTCCCTGCATTGCTAACCTCTCATCACAGGGACATACTAAACCCAAAAGGGTAGATAAAAATGAACACTTGAGACATTTATTTATTAAAAATTAAGTAATTATATTAATAGCATATATATTAAAATTGGAACTTGAATTGTGATTTTCCATTGCAAACAAATGCTTTTCTTGCTTTTCTGGGTCTTTTGTGCAAACTCTTTTATAATTGAAGAGAAACCTGATTTACATTCGACATCATTGTTAATGTTAAGCATCATGAGCCTGTTAAAAAACTCTTGTCCCATTGCAGAATGATGATAATTCTTTACTTGTTTTATCATGTTGAATATGCATTCACTTCAAAACCCTATTGCAGGGACACTGACAAAAATGCATAATACAATTGTGATATTATGAAATACAGTTTACAGGCCAAGATCAAATATTTCTTAAAGCAGTTCTTTTGGCTTGCAGATCAATATAAAGTTTCTGGGATGTATATATTTCAGGAAGGCAACCTTGTTGCAGACATCTCTTGAAATCTCTTTGTTGTACCTTTACTGAAACTGTTCAGTCACTGAATATAGGGTCTTCATCACTTAGGTTTCTGATCTCCCCAAGTAATTGAAAAAAAAATACAAACTTGTCATAGTGGCTCAAACTGATGCATAAGACCAAATTCAATGAAGTCAATAATATTAATAGAAAAATGACTAGATAATACCTTTCTGCATCAGATTGAGATGTTAAATCCATTCTGATTGGTGGAAAGCTTGGAAGAAATGTAGCATTGAGTGCTTCGATTACAAGACTTAAAGGGAGCCTGTGATGTGTGAATAAGAGATTCAAGCTCACGCTAAGCCTTTCTCATAGTACAAATGCTGTGCAATTGGTTTGATACCATCAATTCAGGCTGACCATCTTGCTGACATGCTGTGAAGGGAAACAGGCAGGTCCTGCTTCACAATTTCCCACTTTCAAGGACTGCCACTGAAGAGGTTGTAAAATTGCTTGACTGTTCCCAAGCATTTGATTGAATCCAGGCATGATTCAGTAGAATCAGTGCCAACAAGTTTGAGTGTGTGGGTGCCACAGCTGGCGAAAGTACAGTTTGTATTTTGCTCAAGGACAATTTCTTGCACTCCATTGTAATTCCCAGCCATATCAGATTCACTGTCATAGGATTGTCCAATGAAGACTTGAAAATTTAATTTGAACCCACCCAGAATTTCTAATACATGAGTGGCAATTACTGTTCCAGGTTCTTTTTTTTCTCATTCAATTATTGAAATTGTTTTTCTATTGAAACCTTTGAACTTCCTGAACTTTCAACATATCAGACAGCCTGGGTCATCTATTCCTTATCAGAATAGACTGTAGTTACATCAATAATAATTGAAAAGTACTTTGCATGTTGTATCTCTTCAAGTATTGTTGTTTACACAAATGTCGCACACGGCTCCAAAAAATTGTTTTGTTTACTGGTAGATAGATAATGGACTTGCATGCATTTTCCATGCTTGTGATGTATGAACACATTTAACATGGCCTGATAAAAGTGGGTCATACTTGCTAAGAAGCTCAAGTTTAACAAGAAAGTTTCCATTTGTAGGGTCACCAATACATTGACTGGAATCAAACAAACCTAATCCCCATTCAGAAATGAACTCAAAGAATTTTTTTCCAAATGTCATTTTTTCGTGTTTATTTCACTCAGCAGTAAGTTTTCAATTCACCTGTTACTTAATGCTGTTCTACTAGCTGGTTTCCATGTAACTGTTATCCTCATATGATACTGAAATTTCATAAGCAGGTATTCAGACTTTCAACTTCCTCCAACCTCTGCTGATGCTCCAACCAGATACCGGCACAATACTGATGCATTTGAAGTATTACTGTTAAAAGTGGAGAAGAGGACACGAGACACAGCCTATTTTTCCATGCTCAGCAGAGTCAGTCTCTTGTGCAGATCTCTCCATTTGGAAGAATATTTGTGAGAAAATCATGATTTTTGGCATTTTTCAGTATATTACTTGGAATCTGAAACCAACTAGCTTTGAGAAATAACTGTATTCGAGCAACAATATTCCTATCAAGAAGTCCAATATCAGGTTCTCATGCCACTGTTGTTACACTCTGTCCTGTGTCCTAGCTCTTCCTGCACAGCATTGCAGAGGTTCTCATTTTCTTCCTGCATACTTTCTAAATTGAGTCTAGATTCTGTATCTATTGCTATTGATATTTCTATTTCTTAATTAATGACCTCCTCATTTTGAGGCGGTGGCATTGAAATGTCATTTGGGGGGACAAAGTTTTTGTCATCAGAACTTGAAGCGTCACCATCAGTCAGTATGGTCACCGTCTAATGGATGAAGTGTCTTTTCTGTGAAAAAGGATTATGTCATTGGTTTTAAACTCTTAACTGCTGCCTCACTCTGTTTCTTTCACCATTTCTTACTTGCACCACTTTCAGATCTTCAATTCATTTTTATAGAGGTGTTCTTTTATAACCTAGTAACAGACAATAAATTAATTTGCTTAAGGCTATTGGCTATATAAAATTTTATATATAAATATTTAATATATATTTTATGTAAGTATATATAACATTGTATATACTTCACAACGCATATTGTATAATAGTTTAGGGTATTAATTACTATGTCTTTTAAAGCCTTATTTCAAAGTCTTGAAATTTTTCCTGCTAACTCATCCTGATATTAACTTCCTCTAATAACTGGTGTATTATTATGAATAGGAACATGGGGCAATTGCCACATTACATATAAAGTTTATTAAACAACCAGAATTAAAGTATATTTTCACCAAAACAAAAGCCTTTAAAGATTAATCTTAACTAGGACAAAGTGGTATCTTCAGCTGAGCCAGATATGGCTATTGTATATGAAAGCACATAAGAAAGAAACAGTAATAAGAAAATCCCCCATGCAGTGATAAATGTTTAATTTAAAGGTTAAGCTCACCCTTAGAACAAGCAAAATCACTTTACAGTAACAGAAAAAGTTATAACTTTCAAAACTTCTAAACTCTGTAAAGACTGTAAATGGTGATTTATAGCATAGAATCAATAATCACAGAAGCTACTCCAATCTCTAGTCACACTGACCAAAACTCAGATGTGACCCAAAATTGGCCAAGGCCTGAGGTCCCATAATGATTTAAATCTTTTTTTTTCATTTATATATAGCTTCATTTGTTGTCTCTATTACAACTGAAAGGTGTTTGATAAATGGAAATTACTTGATAGAAAAATGTCAACTTTTGAGGCCCCCTTGTGTCCTGAGACACAGGCCAAATGGCCCTCCTGGAGCCCCTGTGATAGTGCCCGTCTGCAGCACCTGTAGATCCAAACAGTCTCAATAAGATTTACGAGGGTTGGGAACTTCTCTATTGTTCAAAGCTCAGGAAGCGACATAATGTCCTTAATATTGGCCATAAAGCAAAATATCAGTCCACTTTACAAAGTCAGTTCCATTCCCATCAACTACAGTTTAGTGTGCTGAGGGTTCCTTCTTTTAACGAGCTTTTGCTCTGTAGATCTTTCTCCCTGCCTAAGTTACTGAGTGATTTACTGTGTCATCTGCAACTACACATCCATTCTTTTTCCTCTAAAAATGTAAGGTATCCTAAAGTTGGTATAACTTGCCCTTTATTAAAAAAAAGGCAGAGTATGCCAATATATTAAAGACAGCCTCCTCACTATACCTGCCCTCCCTCTTTGTCTGAGATAAACATTTTAAAAAGTGTGTGTGTGTGTGTGGTAGCGTATGCCAGCAGTGAGAGATTAGAGAACCTATTTGTTTTCCCATTTAAGTAAAAATCATTATACAGCCTGACAGCACAATACAGTGCTGAGATGGTGTATCTTGAGGCAAATTCACTGGAGAGGGGGCAGGAAGAATAGAATCCTCCCCTTGGGAAATTAAACACTTTGCATTTATAATCGTTGTGATATAAAGGCAAAAAAAATGCTCACTGGGTGTATTTTGTAAGTCCCAATGTGCACGCATCAATGACAGCTTTTCCCTAAGCTGGGTAAGTCTGTGTCTACGGTGCAGATTTAAGTTCAGTTATCTACACTTGAAATAGCTTAGCTAAAATGAGAACAGCTAGATTGCAAAATAACACTCAGACTTGCACAGTGATTGTGCAAGCCACTAATGACATATGCTAGCTTTAGCTGTAGCCAAAAAAACTTGCTGAGACAGGCAACTCAAAAGAGAAAAGCACCCATATGCTCATGTTGAAGCATGTTTGAGGATAGAGATTTGGGTTAGGTGAAACACTAGTATTGTAACTGGAGTTAAGTCTACAGCAAAAAGAGTCATTTATGTTCACTTTTCTAAAATCTGCTGTGATGGGCCGACTCCATCATGGAACAATTTGAGGACTCTGACAGTCAGGAGCTACCCAGATGACATTTTCTTTCACTCAGTTGGCATATTGTGTAGTAACTGTTTGGGAAGAGCTACAAGGTTTTGTATTGATAGAAGACTTGGGCAAAGAACAGATTGCTCATACTTACCCTTATTGAAGGAGAGTAAAGCACGCTAGCAAATAAGCCATGTAAGAAGAGGGGGATTTATCCCTATATATTATGTTTGATTCAATGGAGTGAAACCAAGAATAAATTTGGCCCAGGATCTGTATTTAGGGAAGTCAAGGTGTCATGCTAAATCCTCTCAGGGGAACTGCCATTAAATCTATTGTATCTTTATTGACTGAAGCATTAGTCAATTAACCTTGAACAAGATGAGAAATGAAATGTTAGTCATAGAATGTAGCAGAGAACTGAATGGCCCCATCTCCAACTGAATGTTCCAGCAGGAATATTAAAGTGTTTATCAGTAAAACAGCGCCCAGACAATTCCCTGATGAATATTCAGGGTAGAAGTTTTAAAATTTGTCCACACAGAAATGATGAGCACAATGCACAACATGAATAAAACAGTTGAAGAAAATTACACTAACAGTATACAATCAGTTATCATCTTATTAATATATCATTTAATTTTTTCTAAAATGATCCTACATGGAATATTTAAATAATTATAATTAATGACTATTAGCAAGTTAGTTATTGACATAAATGCATTTAAAATTGCCAGAAATAATGATTGTTCCTACCTTTATGCTATGCAGAATATTTTCATTTTGCAAGCATTTGATATAGATTCTTGGCTTCCCCATTGTGTTTAGGCGGCTCCTCCACCTCCCTTGGTGTGGAGAAGACTTCATCAGGGATTTGGTATTCATCTCTATTTTATAATGTGGCTCCCTTTTAATAGCTATCGTGTTGGGTAGAGACAGACCAATACAATTGGGCTGGTGTTAAACAGTTGTAGTTCCAATTCACTACTAATAATAGTAATAGCTATATTATGGGGTGTACCCAACCACCCAGTCTCATAATTCAGTCCACTTTTCTTTGGATGCCTATTTATATATTAGGGAACTTTAATTTTGGATCTCCGGGTTTGAAAATTTGGTCATCTGCTGAGCTAAGAATGAACAATAGGCAAATATTTCATTTTTAAACAAAAAGAAAGTAATCAAAACTGCTTTTTCAAAGACATTTGCCAGACCTAGGGAGGTCAAGACTGTCAGAATTCCAGGATTTGGCAAGTGGAGTATGTATATTCATATTCTATGAACTTGATGTCTTAAAGCCTACCTTACCTGTAGCCATGGCCTGTCTATATTGTTTGTTAAGTGTAGAGGTTACCCCATTTACAATCTTGAATGTTGCATTCTTCAGATGAATAATGTAGGTGATGGTTGCCTGACCTGAGGAGTTGAAATTGTTGTCAACCTCAGCAATAGTAAGCCCTGGAAGAACTGGTGGAATGATCAAACACCAACGTAGAGACTCATTTTCAGTCTGTGAGAGTTTCTTTTCAATATTAGTTAAGATTACAGAGCCAAATGACTTCAGTCTTTTGACCATCTTCTATCTCATACTCTATGGTGATGACATTTACTGGGCAGTAGCTTGTGAATGTAATGGATCAGTATGTTGCTATATAACAAATATTATATGCATATGTATTAAAAGCAGCATCACTACTTCAGTCCTCAAGATATCCTGGCCTCTTCTACCTGGAACAACTCATATACATATGGATCTGACTATAGAAAATGTTTCTACAAAAATGCCTCTTGACAAATGTAACAGAACTTAATTTATTGAAACTCGTATGCCTTTCTAGACATATTACCTCTTCATAAATGCCTATAAAGTGGCATCAAGAAAAGCAAGTTAAGGTGTACTCCAATACAGATGAAGTAGAAGTGTACCTGTATCATCACAGACCTATCTTTAGAACATATACCACACCCTCTGTATATTTACAGTCACGTATTCATAGTCTGTATTTAGTTTATGAAAGTAACTTACTGTCACATGAACATTAACTGTGTAGCTATACAAATTGAACCTTCCTATTCCAGCACTCTCTGGTCTGGCAACATCCATGGCCTGACATGATTAGCAGGATGTCCAGTTATCATGAGTGTGGCCAAGTTTCTCATAAAGTTTGCTTACAGCCACCAGTCCTTGCTCTCACTGTTCTGTGCTGTTATTTAGCTGTAATTTGCCCCTAAATATCTTCTAAGGGCCCAGTAAGCAGTGGAAGTGTTAGTAATGCTGCTAAACAATATTGCCTTCACATAATTTGGCAAATGCTTTCCTTTGGCACTGGTCAAGTCCCAAAGGTGCCGTATTAGAGAGGGTCAACCAGTACTAATAGTTTGCATTCCCATGTAATGTAACATTTATGAGCATAAAGCCTGGAGCTCAAAGTGGTTTTACCAGCCATTTTTTTATTATATGGCTTTTTTTCATATGTCTGGTGTTGCTGTCTGCAATATGATATGCCCAAATAGACACAAAAGGCCAGACCCACAGATCCTAAATTTACATAGTTCTGTTTTCACTTCCCAAGAGCTTTTTCTATTTTATACCAGCCAAGATCAGGTCATCCATTGTGTATATATGAAATATCCTGCAAATAAGCACCCTATGGGCTCTAAGTGATTCACCAGCATTAGCCCCTTGTGTGGTGCCAGTAATTTACATGCACATCCATAGGTACATCCACTTGCAGCTCCCACTGGCCACTGATCACTGTTCCTGGCCAATGGGAGCTGAAGAACCTGGTATGGACTGGAACACTGCTTCCTGCAGCTCCCACTGCCCAAGAATAGTGATCTAGAGCCAATAGGAGCTGGAAGCAGCTGTAAGTGCAGACATACAGGTAAATAAAGTACCAGAGTCCCATCAGGGGCTAATTCTGGCAAACAGCCTCCAGGTTATTACCCACAGCACTAATTCATGGACCTAGCAACCTAGCACTAATTCTTTTTTCTTAACTGTCCACAGCTGGAAGGCTTGACGCTGTACCACAGAACCTGTTCAGATTTCAATCTATCACAAGTGTAACCAAGATTTTCAGTTTATCAGCACTGGTGATGCAAATCATATTCTAAATAAAATACATTATCTAACTAAGTCTCAAAAAGTTAAAAATGTGTGGCATTAAAAAAATCAATACCATTGAATCAGTTCCAACAACATTTACTCTAGAGTTTTTATTAGTTGAGATGATCTACTCACAAGCCCTATGTGATATTTTATTGTATTTTGAAACCTAAGAAATTAATAAGAAGTTCATGACCTGCAATAAGCTTGAATTGTACCTTTAGTTGCCTTTTACCATCTGCTCACAGAAGTATTGTACCTACATTGGCATGCAGCTCACTTAAAACAATTGCAGGCACACAATACATTACCTGACTGACTGTGTTTTACCACCACTTTTCTTAATCTTTATATCCTTTTAACCAACCGCACTGAGACTAGTCTTTCCATCCAATAGAAAAGTACACATTCATACATTTCATAAATCAAAAGTTTATGGTAAAAGCATTCATTTTAAAAACAATGCAATATTTTAGCATGTTCATTTAACTTCATATTTCAAACAATATACATTTTATTGCTTCTTATATTTCACATTCATCTCAAGCATTCATCTGATCCTTTTCTGAATGTGGCAGCATTTTAAATGGAATCTAAATTAATTTGGGTGAGATATAGCACCAGAGTATCTGGGCTCCAGAGGCAGATAAGCTGGGGAATGAAAGATTTGTCATCACCACCTTATCAGTGGAGATGTGAAGTCGTTCATTTAACAGTCACGGGTGTGGTGAGTAGTAGCTTCAGTGCCTTGGAACTTGGAGTTGCTCCAAATTCTTCCGAAGTTAAAAGAATCTTTCCCATGACACCCCTAACTCCTGGATCCATCCTCATGTGCACAAACGTGCATCCATACTCTTCCTAACATGCTCACCAGATTCAGGACCAATACACTCTGTGTTGCATAGGGATTGTATAGATACACCTTGGAACTATGTCAAGGCTGATCCCCACTCTGATACTCTGAGTGCAGAAGGTGGGGGCCCACAGGAGATCTTAAGAATACCTTGCCTCTATAGGCTTATGCTTAAAATCTTCCCAAGGTCACAGATTCCCTGGGCATGGGAGGTGCTTCCACAATCCATGTGAGAAAACTTCCTTTTAAGACTGAGGAAGACATACTTGGGATGTCCCCCTGTGTGGTAACCCAAAGCTCCTAACCTTGCCTTAGGAGAGAGCTTGAAAACAAAGAGGAAGAAATTAAGGTGTAATCTAACAGCTGACCTTTCAGTCTTAGGCTTGCATATACACAAACTCTTCTCTAGGACACAGGAATTAAATGATTCCCTTTAAACAAATAAAAAGTGACTTATTAACCAAACAAAAGATAAAGTATCCAAGTAAAGACACAAAGAATACTTTGTTGCTAGGTGTTACAGAGCAACTTAAAAAAAAAAAAGTAGCTAAAAGCACAGAGAATTACTTCCCTGGGATTCAGTTTAAAAGTTATATTGTGCAGGGGGGTACATCAGCCAGCCTGAGAAGTCCTGCACCAAACACAAATAAATAAATACAAAAATAAAAAAAATAAAAACAAATCTGATCATGTTTAAATAAACATTTCCTTCCTACTTGCATATCTGTATTTCCAGATCTCCTTGTGGCCTGATTATTTACTGAATTCTTTAAGCTCTATTTAGGCTTAAACATCTTTATGTCTCTCTCCTCCAGCCACAAAATAGAAAGACCACTCAACAGGCAACTGCTTCAATTCAAAAGACCTCTCTCTCCTCCTATTGGCTCACCTGGCTGCTTGCCAACAGAGAATCCACTCTTTCTGGGTTTAACCCTTTACGGAAGGTGTTAAGGTAATAGGAAACAGCCAGCATGGGTTTGTAAAGAATAAATCTTGTCAAACTAATCTGATAGCTTTCTTTGATAGGATAACGAGCCTTGTGGACAGGGGAAAAGCGGTAGATGTGGTCTACCTAGACTTTAGTAAAGCATTTGATAACGGTCTCTCATGATATTCTTATAAAAAAACTAGGCAAATACAATTTAGACGAGGCTACTATAAGGTGGGTGCATAACTGGCTGGATAACCGTCCCCAGAGAGTAGTTCTTAATGGTTCTCAATCCTGCTGGAAAAGTATAACAAGTGGGGTTCCGCATGGGTCTGTGTTAGGACCAGCTTTGTTCAATGTCTTCATCAATGATTTAGATATTGGCATAGAAAGTGAGCTTATTAAGTTTGCAGATGATAACAAGTTGGGAGGGGTTGCAACTGCTTTGGAGGACAGGGTCATAATTAAAAATGATCTGGATAAATTGGAGAAATGGTCTGAGGTAAACAGGATGAAGTTTAATAAGGACAAATGCAAAGTGCTCCACTTGAGAAGGAACAATCAGTTTCACACATACAGAATGGGGAGAGACTGTCTAGGAACAACTAGGGATTATAGTGGACCACAAGCTAAATATGAGTCAACAGTGTGATGCTGTTGCAAAAAAAGCAAACATGATTCTGGGATGCATTAACAGGTGTGTTGTGAACAAGACATGAGAAGTCATTCTTCCGCTCTACTCTGCGCCGGTTAGGCCTCAGCTGGAGTATTGTGTCCAGTTCTGGGCACCGCAGTTCAAAAAAGATGTGGAGAAACTAGAGAGGGTCCAGAAAAGAGTGACAAGAATGATTAAAGGTCTAGAGAATGTGACCTATGAAAAAAGGTTGAAAGCATTGGGCTTTTTTAGTCTGGAAAAGAGAAGATTGAAGGTAGGCATGATAGGGGTTTTCAGGTATCTAAAAGGAAGTCATAAGGAGGAAGGAGAAAACTTGTTCTTGTTGGCCTCTGAGGATAGAACAAGAGGCAATGGGCTTAAACTGCAGCAAGGGAGGTTTAGGTTGGACATTAGGAAAAAGTTCTTAACTGTCAGGGTGGTCAAACAGTGGAATAAATTGCCAAGGGAGGTTGTGGAATCTCCATCACTGGAGATATTTAAGAACAGGCTAGACAGATGTCTATCAGGGATGGTTTAGATAGTACTTGGTCCTGCCATTGGGGCAGGGGGCTGGACTCGATGGCCTCTCGAGGCCTCTTCCAGTCCTAGTGTTCTATGATTCTATGATTCTGTGATTAATTCGTGACAAACCATGAGTAAATTTCAGGAAGAGGGTTTTTAACTTTGGTTTTAATTGATAAAACACAATAAATTGATTGATAAAACACAGCAATAAAACACTGATTCCCTAAAACAATAAAACACACTACCTCTGTTGAACCCTGGAAAAGGTTACTTACATCTAAGAGCTTCCTTACCTGGTGCATGAGTGGAATGAGTCTGTATATCTCCTAAGATAAGGCCTCAATGGAGACAACTGATCCTTGTGTGACTTCGCCCTTTGAAATCACCAGATTTTTGCAATTAGGACCCTTTTTTGCTCATTCCAAAATGACAAACTGAAATTTCCTGAGCATATTTCTGCAAGAGCCATGAACAGTTTGTACCCAATGCACATATACTCCACCTGTCCACAAGGCAGGTAATTATGCTAGCTGCATTCAGTACAATAACTTGTTCCTCCCCCATATTCTGTGCCTTGACTTCTGCCTTTAATTATTTTACTCTTGCAGGATTTCCTCCGCCCTTTGTGTTGTTTTGTAATTGGTGGGAAGGTAAGTTTTTTATCCCAGAGAAAATGCCAGTATCAGCTTTTGATCATGTGTTGCACAGCTTGTTCTAGTTATTTTATGAAGAATCCTGCTATGAGGTTACTATAGTGAAGGTTATGTTCATTTATGAGCTGACTTTGTATGGGGACATAAATCTTAAAGTTGCCCTTGTAAGAAGACTGGGCCAATATAACTACACCCAGGATGCATGGTTCATCTAATTTGTCCTGTAGCTATATAGGTGGTTGCTGAGGCAGAGTAAATGGGAAGTGATTCCTATAAAGGTCGAGATGATGCAGAAGTGAAGTGTTCTATATCTCCAGTTGTAATGGAATCCTTGATGGGCTATGTGGCCTACTGTCTAGCACACCTAGGCTACATCCAGACAGCAAAGTCATTTTGAGATAGCAGCTGTTATACTGAAATAACGTTGCAAGCTTATACACTGTGCACACAGTATTTTCAAATAAATTTGAAATAGCAGGTGTGTTATTTCAAATTTTGTAAACATCATTTCAGGAGGAATAATGTTGATTTTGAAACAGCTACTTTGATATAGATGCTGCTAAGACATGGAATAGCCCTATTTCTAAATAAGCTATAATGTCATCCAATGTCATTATTTACAGATAGGCACTAACGCTAGGCCTACACTAGAGTTTTCTTTTTTTCTTAAAAAAAAAAAATCCTGGCCTTTAAAAAAAGAAAAAAAAAACCACAGTGTCATCTACACACAAAATAGTAACTGAGAGATAGCTGTGTTAGTCTATATTCTATCAGAACAAAACAGCAGTCCAGTAGCACTTTAAAGACTAGCAAAACAATTTATTAGGTCGTGAGCTTTCATGGGATAGACCCACTTCTTCAGATCATAGCCATGCCAGCAGCTTGTATGGCTATGGTCTGAAGAAGTGGGTTTATCTCACGAAAGCTCAACACCTAATACATTTTTTTTGTTAGTCTTCAAAGTGCTACTGGACTGATTTTTTGTTTTGATACACACAAAATGTATTCTTTCCATATTAAATCGAAAGCAGCATTTCTTCTGGCAGACCTCTCCCACTCCTGGATGAGGAAGAGCATCTTCTTCTGAAATATTGTTTTGGAAAAAAATCGTGTAGAGGGTTCAGGGACCCTTTTTTTCATAAGAGGAGTCCTTCATGTCACTGGCAAGCTGGAGCTGGGAAGTGCCCTGGCCAGCTCTATCGTAGCTCTATGCTGTCTATATCCAGCCACTTTAAAGGCACAGGCAGGTCTGGAAACTCCCTGGCAGGAAGATGAGAGCATTGAGGAATCAAGGAGACAACCTGCTCATCACCACACCTTCACAGACAACCTCTGCAGCAGACGTGCCCATAATGACTGACAGCCAGCTGCCCTGTGAGCCCCAGGTCTCTCCCCCCCTCAACACACACATCACCATCTGTGCTCCAGAAGACTGAGGTAGCCGGGGCTCCTAGGAGCCAGCTCCATCCACAAAATGAAGGGCACCCTCCTGGATGGACCCCGAGCTCTGGGACCTGCTGGAGCTCTGGCATAAGGAGGAGGCCCTGTTCACACCTGGGAACAAGAGGAAGAACTCCCCTACATATGGCTGGCTGGCCACCAGCTTGTCTGCCTGAGCCCACCCTGACTGCACCTTGAAGCAAGTTTGCTGTCAGGTAAAAGAACTGAGTCAGTGATACGTGCAGGCCTGGGACACTACCAGGTGCTTGGGGACAGGGCCACTCAGTTGCACCTGTTAAAGGCAGCTGCATGCTCTCCTCAGGCACAACTGCAGGTCTCCCCCACCCACCATCCTCGACCTGGAGACAGAGGAATGACAGGTGGAGGAGAGCGAGGAGGAGCCAGGGCCTTCTCCATACCAGCTGGGACACTGCAACTGGGGCAGACACAGGGACCCAGAGACTGAGGCCCCATTGGACAATGATGGGTTGACCAACAGGACCTCAGTTATTGTCGTCCCATCAGAGTTATCCAACCAGGCTACCTCCAGCCAGGCATCGCCAGACATCAGCCTGGGACCCACCAATAAGTGCAAGGCATGTCACACAACACCGGGCAGAGGGGGCAGGTGTGTGCCTGCCTCACCACAACTGGAAGTGAGCCAGCCTCTCAGGTGACAGGTTGTCCCTGGGTGCCCCACTGAGGAGGCACACCCACAGGCAACACTCAGCACCCACCCTCATGAACAGCGCTGTGGACTGCAGGCATGTGAGGGGGGTTGGGAAAGGCCAGTCTGTGCCTAGCTCACCCATGCGGGGACCTCACTGTGGCTGCATACCCTCCACTGCCTGCTAGTCAGTTCTCCAGAGCGGGTGGGGAGCGCCCACTATGGTCAGCCCCATCACCAAAGCAAGGCGGAGTCCATGTGCAGCAGGAACCTCTGTGCAGGGCACACATGCCATCGTTACTGGGACATCTCTGTCCCTCAGCCTAGGAGTGGAGGTTGCTGACCACAGTGGGTTGGGAACACAGCACTCAGGGCTGGGCTGCGGGACTGAGCTTTCTCTGTCCCCTTCCATCCCTCCAGGAGCAGCGTCTGAGGGTTGGGAGAGCCCTGCCCACCTCCTAGCCCCTGGGCAGGGCTGTACACAGAGGGGCTGTTACTGCGACTGGACCAACAAGGCCATGGCCAGCATGGCCACCCTCCAGGAGCTGAAACAGCTGCTCTGGGAGTGGCTAGCCCTGGACCTGCCAACCTGGAGTGGTAAAAGGAGTCTTGGGGAGAGGTGGCACTCACCCTGCGCCATATCTGCAGGGTCCTTGGGGACAGACCATACACTTCTGCTCCCACAACTGCCCCCAAGCTTACCCCCACTTGCCCACCCAACCACCTCCCAGCTGCTCCCCTGACTGCCACCCATGATACTGCGGCTTGAGGCCCCCACCCACTTGGACAACTGAGGCCCCCCCACCCCCTGTCCCAAGCCCACCCCTAGTATATAATCCCCCCTTGTAAATAGTTGTCAGGGTTGTTTTTCATGTTTACAAAGTTTTGTTGTCAGTTAGTAAATAACTACTTCGTTCAACACCCCCAAGTCCCTCATTACTGGTGGGGGAGGGGTGAGTGATGGATGCGTGAGAGGTCTTGGAGGAGATGGGGTGAGGGGTGATGGGTGAGGCAAAGGGTTGGGGGCCCCTAGGTCTCTGTGACTGGAGGAAGTGAGGGTGGCTGCAATAGTTGTGGCCAGCAGACCAGCCAGGGTGAGCATGCGGGTCTGGAGGTGCCATCAGTCCATGGCTCTTGGCTGTGAGCCTCAGGACTGTGCATGGGCTCTGCAGCATGTGTGCAGCGTGGCAGGCCTTGGCAGCATGTGCAGGTAAGAGGTGTTGCAGAGGGACCCTTTAAGGGAGTGACTGGCTGTGGCTCCTGGAAGGGCTTGGAAGTCACATGACCCCACCCATGGCGTTTCCTGACGCATTCTTTTGAAAGAGTGGCCAGGGCTGTGCGGCTGCACTCTATTGAAAGACTAGACCGATCATTCAAAAGAGCAGATTGAAAGATTGATCCACTTATTATGTGTGGATGCACTCTTTTGAAAGAAGGTCTCTGAAAGGTCACTGTAGTATAGATTTAGCCATAAGTAAGATCTAGAGTGCATTATGTGAAAAAAACCTTGTACTTAATTATTTTACATTTGGTCTTGATTCAAGTTCACACATAAAGAGATGATCATATATGTAAATCAAAATGACTTTCAGACCAAAAGTTAGCCTTTAAAACATTTGGGCTGGGTCTACACGTGCCCCTTCCTTTCAAAAGGGGCATGTTAATGAGCAGGTTCAAAATATGCTAATGAGGCACTGCAATGAATATGCAGAGCCTCATTAGCATAATGACGGCTGCGGCGATTCGAAAGTGTGGCTTTTCGAATCGTGTGCCGCCCATGGAGACGGGACCTTCCGAAATGATCCCCCCCCCCAGATTTCAAAAGCCCTTCTTCCTATCTGTGATTGGAAGAAGGGCTTTTGAAAATTGAGGGGGGTTGTTTCAGAACGTCCCGTCTCCACAGGTGGTGCGTGATTCGAAAAGCCACACTTTCAAATCACCGTGGCTGCCATTATGCTAATGAGGCACTGCATATTCATTACAGCACCTCATTAGCATATTTCGAACCTGCTCATTAACATGCCCCTTTCAAAAGGAAGGGGCATGTGTAGCCCCAGCTTTGCTGTTTTGGTTAGATGCTTGCTTTTAGTACTTTGAAAATGAGTACATTCTTGTAGAGAATATACAATATGCAATATATAAATATAGAAAAGGTCTTACTGAATTCATACTATACTTAAGACTACAAGTGCCACTGATCCATTGACAAATTCAGCAACTTTAAAAATAATGGCATGCTCCATTATTTAGAGTAACAGATTTATTGAGTAAAAGGATATATTTTATATAGCTGCAAAACTCGCAAATTTCATACTTGTATCAACAGAATAAATCAATATAATCATAATTATTTTAGAAGACATTAGTATAATTAAATTATTTCCTTTAAAAATCTGGTAGCACTTACTATTAATGTAAGTGATGAAAGTGGCAGTCTCCCTCTTAAAGTGAAACATTTAATTAGTTCAAGAAAGAAATATTGTTCAAATTAAGGCTGAATGGTGAAAAATAATGCCTGTCTATAATCCTAGGATTTCTGCCTTTTAAGATTAATCAAGTTTAAAGGTGAAGTTGTTAATTATTTTGTTTCTGACTATTGGTGGGTTAAATCTAGAAGCAGAAAAGCCAGATTTCTCTGAATCACAAGGAGATGAGAACCGTTCTCAGACGCTCCTCCCCACCTGAATTTCCACTGGATTTTCTGCATCTGAACAACTATTCAAAAGAGTTTATTTTCCCATATCAGTTCATAAGGGTCTAAAATTTCATGTCGGCCCAAAGTGCTTGGAATGTAAGTACTGTGAAAGCATGATTTCCACCACTGGAAGGCAAAAATCTTTTTACAAATACTCACATAGTTTTCTTCACCACAAAATCCTAACTCTTCTTCTGATTCACCTTCAAACCCAAAGCCCAAACTAACTTCCCAGTCCCATCTCTGTGTTTCATTAAAGTGAATCTAGAAAGAATTAGACCATTTACGCAGATCTCCATCTCATCTAACTTTATTGCACACCTGTGTATATTGTTATGAGCTATGCCATAGCAAGGGTGTGGCAAGTAAAGCACTTGCCTCGGGTGCATAGCTAATGGGGTGCAGAAAAATGATTATTTTAAGCCAGGTAGTAAACTACCTTTATTTGTACCTTGCACTACGTCAGCACACCTGCCCATACCAAGGACAAAATACCCTACATTATGAATTCCAAATGGAAATGACCTTCTGGGAGAGAGTATCTTAAACAATAAAAATTTGCCATGACAGAAAATGAAAAGATGTTGAAAGAAATGGGAAAATGGCTAGCGAAAAATGCACTAAACACTGAAAAAGCACCAACAGCTGAACCTTCCAACATCACAATCTCAGCGCTGGTCTCTATGGATGACAATGACAATGATCATACAATGACAATGATCATAAAGTGCTACTTGACTGCTTTTTGTTTTGATAATGATCAGACAAATTCATTACTGATTATTACCAGCGACCAGCAACTGGAACTTGACATTACAGCTTCATCATTGATCTCCGAGACTGAACTAAACCTTGATCTCGAGGTCTCAGCTTCAGCACCGACTATGATTGTTGACATCAACAATGACCATGACCATCAACAAGATTCAACTGTAATACAAATCAATTTTAATGATCCACCATCTTGGCCCTCTATAAACAACTAAATAAGATGCTATCTTATTGAGTATGGACCAGACCGGGGAAAAAACATGGGTTTTCATGACTAAACTTCATCAGACAGCCACACATATTCAGGTGACTGTTTTTTAAAACACTTTCTAATGGAGAAGCCATAGAGCGCAATTGGCTTATTTACACTGAAACTAGTAAGGCCACTTTTTTGTTTTCCATGCATGTTAATTGATCAGCTGTTTTCCAAATATGAGGGGGCACAATTTTATATTCTTGCCTCAGGCACAAATTTAGCTAGTTATGGCACTGGTTACCAGATATATGTTGCAGGAAAGGAAGCAAACTCTCAGAGGAACCTGATAAAAATTCCATCTTCAAACTGTAATGAGCTTTGGGATGAGCTCAATGACACTGAGTTGATCCTCTCTCTGGATACTGCTTAACCATACTTACACAGATAATTTATGTCTGAGACGCATAACTGGGCTTGATTGGCTCTCATTTGAAAGAACCAGACACATAACATTTGTGGCTTTGTCATGAGAGTTACGAGAATGCCCAATACTCTTGCCAATAAAAATATTTATACCAAAAAACATATTTCATACACACATCTGGAGTGAGTAGGTACATGAGCCTCCTGGCTACTAGCTTGTAAATGAAAATGCTGAAATCCATAAAAACAAAATTCCACATCCTGTAGCCCATCCATTGGACAACACTGAGTCCCTGTAAAGTCAGGTTTCTTAAAACCAGGGCCCGTCTCGTATGAATAAATAAATAAATAAATAAAAGAGGATCTGGTACCCAGTCATCTCCCATTCTCCCCTCCTCAACCAATCCCATGGCTGGCTGTCAAGTGCTGGTACTCAGTATCTGCAAGTACTGACACACACACACACACACAAAAAAAGTACTGTGAAACACCATAACTCCAAATATACTTTCTTCAAAGGGAGATAAGAGATATTACCTGAACAGTCTAAAAGACTCTAAACATTTTACCAAAGATTAGTTTTCTACGTATTAATAAATCACAATTTAAATCTGAAACTACAGATTTGTGCAGTGTTGGAACCAAGCATTTCTACTCCATTAGGTAACTGGAAAAACTTCATGTTCTCATGGACAAATCTCCCATTTCCAGTCCTGCAGTATCAGAGAGATCTTTGGAAGGTATACCTGTCACTAATCAAGACATGAAAATTGTCCATTCTGGGACTGAGAGTGGGTATTTTTGTATTGTTGCTGTGTGGGAAGGGAGAGAAATCAGACATTTTGGACATATCTGCAGCATAGATGGAATTGAGTTTGTGGGAGAAGGGCTCAAAGGTGCAGAATATTAAAATTTGCCCTGGGGAAGTTGGTTTGGAGGACAATGTGCAAAACACACAGTAAACCAGGCACAAATGGGATTTATCACGACTACCTCCCGCCTCCATGTGATAGAACAGAGAGAAAAGTAGACAAATATACACACACAGAGAACAGAGGGAGATAAAAAGAATATATTCTATAAATGGAAAACCAAGCAAAAGTAGCATAGACAAGCAGCCCACAAAAGGCATTGTTGGTATAACAAAAGACCCTCACTAGGCTTATTTTGTTTACTAAAATCATGGTTCCATACATGCTTTAGAACAACTCTGTACAAATCTATGTACTTATTCCTTCAAAACTGTAATGAAAAAGAAAGACTCCAGTATGGACTGACTTGAAACCAAAGATAGTTTCTTCTAGTAGTGAGACATGTTACAAAAACAAAATTAATTGATGTTCTCCCTTTTTCTTACCAGGACCGCTATAGTCTTGCCTAGATTCAGCGTTAGGCAGCTGATCATTATTCACATGCCAATCTTAGCTTAGCATTGAGAAACCTGTGATCTGGATCTGATTACACAGACTCATGATCAGACAAATACTCTTTTAAAATTTCAAATTCTTCTATTTTCTTTCCCTATTCTTCAGTAATCTATAAAATGCTCATGGAACCTCGTGCAAAACTGCTTTTGCTTGCTAGGAGACATGAATGGCCTGGATTTAGATTTTATTCACCTTAGGGAAATGCAATTCAGTTGAACTCAGTTCAGTTCAGTTCTCTATATTTACACCCCTGTCAACACTATTACAATCAAGCCAAAAGGTGTGAGGACACAACTGGAGTGGTTGGAGAAGAGAAAGAGGGCTACTGATAATGCAAATACCAAGAGTGGGAGACATTAAAGGCTGCTACTGCCATCTTGTGTCTGTAGGACTATTTTTATGCATAGTATTCTGTGTAGCTGTTATTAAATTCAAACATTTTGGAGCAAATAAATCTTCAGTTATTGCACATAATTTTATGATAGGAAAATAATAGATGTCTAATAAAGCAAGGAAACATGTTAAAATAGCAATGTTTAGTAAAATGTCTTTTTTAAAAAAGGAAATGTGTGTATGTTTTGCAAGAATTTTTAGTTTTCCATGACATTTATAGATTAGTAATAAAATTGCTACAGGTCATTGGTAGGTTATTACCATTATCCTACCTAGAGCAGGGAAGGGGGAAGTGTAGCTCTGAGGTGCATTTGAATCACATCACCTGGGGAAAATTGTTTATACACCATCCTATGTTACAGGGCTGTGCCTAAACATACAACCTAGTCCTAAATATTCAGCAATGCCATTTAGTTATATAATAAACCCTCAGTATACCTGTTTTACCTGACATTGATAATACCAGACATCTGCTATCCCCACCTGCAAAAGAAAGTGTATAGTACAGTACTATACAGTACAATACTGTAAATGGCAACTCACAAGAGATACCACCATGTCCATCCATGGCTGAGACCACCACAGTCGCAGGGTCCCTGGCAGCAGCTAGAAAAGCTGCTGCGCTGTCCCCCGACCTCCCCACTTGGATGGCTCAGAGTCAGAGGAGCTGCCATGCTGAGGGCAGAAGACTGGGAGCTCAGAGCTGGAGGAGCCACTATGCTGTGCTGGAGCCAGGAGGATCTGTGAAGGTCAGTGAGAAACCCTTGGATATAATGGACTTATATTTTAATGGACACCCCTTCCCCCATTAGTCCATTATAGCGAGGGTTTACTGTACAGCTACATCTCCTGTCAAAATCACCAACTGACATGCAGACTTGCCAACATGTTGATTTTGGACCAGTTTATTTCATAATAAATTGCTTGTCCGAGGATTAGAGCTGGTTAAATTATTGGCTGGAAATAATTTGTTTAATAAATATATCATTTGACTTTTCAGCAAATTAGCCACAGACAACTTACAATATTCATGATGTTGTTTGTTATTCATAATTGTTCAAAATAATAGAACAAATATTTACTCTGTTCATTATGTGGTCACTCTGTCTCCACTGATGACTGCTCATCACCTTCCCTCTCTGTTGCACAATGACAACCAGACCCATCTGTAATGGTAGAGCACCTTTACATTCTGATATCTAATCCACACATTGAATGGTCTTGTAGAAGGCAGCACTAAAAGAAATAACATAGCTCTTTGGGACATAGGGCAGTTGGCAACCACAGAAAAACACAGAACGATGATTTTACTGTCTCACTTAGACATCGGCCAACCTCTAAAAGAAAAAAAAAAGGAATGTGTTTTGCAAGAAGAAAGTATACATTTTAAACTCCCTTTTGCTTGGGAGTTTACATAAGATATTTGGACAGTGTTACAATAATATTGGGTTAAATACTTGTACTGAAAAAGCAGTCACGCACAAGGGTTTTGCACAGTACATGCAATAAATCTGGATACTGCAGTGGCATATGTTATAGGAAAAAAGCCATTGTTCCACATTTAACTCATCAGATATTTAATTCACAGGCTAGAGATGTTATTCACTATTACTGTGGCCACACTAGCCCTTACTTTCGGAGGGGCTATGGTAACATGGCAGTTTGGGATATGCTAATGAGGCGCTGCCATGATTATGCAGCACCTCATTAGCATAATGGTGACCATGTGCTTTGAAACTGCCGTTTTCGAACCACAAGCCATCCGTGTAGCTGGGGACCTTGCAAAATCAGGGGTCTGCTTCAAAAGGCTCCCTGGCTACACAGGCAGCATGCATTTCGAAACTGGAAGTTTCAAAGTGGGTGTGGCCACCATTTTGCTAATGAGGAGCTGCATATTCATGGAAGTGCCTCATCAGCATATCCCATAGTGCCCCATTACCATAACCCCTGCAAAAGTAGGGCTACTGTGGCTGCAGCTTATGAGCTTTTACTCAGCCTGCAGAATGAATTTACTCTGGCTGAAATAGCCTTGGTTATTGACTGAGGCTTCAAATGATTCAAATGCTAAGAAAAATATACATCCGATGAGACAAATGATATATACTGGAATTCTGATTTCCTTCTCCTCCATTTGCATGACATGTGTTGTTAGTAATGAGTTGGACTACGAAGAACTAAAACATCATTCCTGTGTCATGAACCATTAGCTAGCACTGTGCCTTCAAAACAGCCTTAATAACCCTTGGCTAATTTGAAGAACATGAGGTTGGGCTATCTTAGGTGTAAGAAAGTAAATGATCTGGAATTTGAAACAGCAGAGTTTGAATATCTACTGAATAAGTGAATATTGTCATTTGGACATACAAAAACAATGCAGCAAATATTCTCACTGAAATAACATCCAAGACTTCAACAAAAACACCATCATTCCTCCAGACAAAGAATGGAACCTGGGTGGTCATAATAAAATTAACTATCTGCACCAATCTTTGGGAAGACGCAAGACTACTCTCTCTCTCCCTGCCTCTAACAGGGCTGCACTCCACTCTCTTACCATCACCACCACCACCACCACCAGCCCAACTCTGGCCAAGTGTGTGTCTGCATTCTCTCTGTTTGTCAGCTGAAAACCTCTTTGGCAACACAGCCCTCTGTTCAAATCACACAACCTATGTACAAAGTAAACAAATCCCTTCCTGGATACACACTTAACAGGGGCAAATCTTTTTTCACTCTGCGTTTGCCTTTGAGCCCATTCTCCAGTCTGTTTCCCACTGTGGAAAAGAAGGTGTTTCCATGGCTTTCCCTCATGAAAACAGCTTCCTCATCCTTATCTCAGGGTTTTATTTCAGAACTCCATAGTGCAGGGGTGCCCACAGCCAGGGTGGATACCCTCAGGAGGTGAGAAATTTCATAAAGGGGAGCAGAGCATAATCAGCTGCTGGGTCTCAGGCTCATTCACCTAATTACAATGTTGAAATATGTTGCTGTTTTATGTATGTACATTCATATTTATATCCTGATTACTAATGATTTTACATTCTACATACTTTTCTTACATTTGCTGAAAGTTCTTATTTTTTTCATGTGAACATAATCCAAATTTATGCTGGTTTCTTTGACATTAAAGAGGTTGGGGAAGGGAGAAATTGCTAATTGCAAGGACAAAAAGTGGGGTCAAAAGTAAACAGTTTACTCACCACAGCCCTAGGCTACATCTACTCTATGAGATAAATTTGAATTTAAGGTGGCTAGCTTGATATTACCATGTCACTGTCTTCACTGTAAATGCCATTAGCTTGATTTAGCGAACACTGATATCTGTATCATAATATCATCGGAATCTGCTGGCTGTAGCATTAAGTTAAAATTTAAAAGATTGAATAAGGTCTGGTGTGGGAGTGCCACATCTTAAAATTGAATTTATTAGCCTCCAGAGGTGTCCTGTATGCAATCCACAATGCCCCACAGTGCTCCACTCTGGCCGCTGCTCTCCGAGTGTTCAGGAATCAGGTAAGAGGAAGACTGAATTTTAAACTGAGACCAGGAAGCCTGTGGCTGTGGAGTCATGTTTGTTTGAGAGCCTGAGAAGCATATTTCTTTCTTTTCAATTTGCACTTTGAGTGCATCTTCCCATTACAAATAACCCCAGCATGGAATTTGCAGTTCTGTCTCTAAACTTGGTATTTTTTTCTGCGCTGCCTGGTGCCAGCCGCTGCCCCGCTGCACCGTGTGTCAACAAGGCTGTTGTGGGGGTTGTGCTTGCATCAGAGACTGAGAAACGTCTCCGTAGTTTATTTTTGTGTGTGCCCCCTTCACTCCCCCACAAGTGCCACACAGTTGGGATCTTTCCCATGCTCAATCACACCACATGGCTAGTTCCCAATCCAATAAAAGGATGTGCCTACCATTCACTTCTGACCATGCTGCCAGGCAGCACCAAGTCCTGGATTGCATGTGGTGAGAACTCCCAGGGCAGAAAAGAATTTGGGGGGCTTCCAGGTGCTGGGGAGCACTACCTTCACTGGCCACCTATGGAACTTCCCCCAAGTCTCCCACCAAAAACCCAGCTAAAAACCCAGGGGGCTATCTGCCATCAGGGAAAAGGGTTAAGATTTTGCAAGGCTTGCTGCTGCCAGGGGTGAAGTCTCCCTTGTGGCTTTCTGCCACATGGGGGGGCACACCAGCTGATCCCCCCACTGAAATCCCCACATGTCCCTGCCCCAACAAGGCCCTGGGGGGAGGCTAGCTGTCACAGGGGGGAAAGCTCCCCCAGTCACTAAGATTTTTCAGGGCATTTCTGAAGCTGGGGGGAAGTCTCCCCTGGAGGCTAAAATTTTCAAGGAAGAGAGAAGACAAAAAATCTTTTTTTTTCCAGCCTTTCCTATCCTCTTTCTTCTAACTTTGCACCCCTGCATACAGGGAAGTGTGGCTGGAGGGCCAGTTGAGAATACAGACTGTGCACAGAAGCCGTATAATAAACTAGGAAGCCAAATACCCTCCCCTCAGCAACTCTCTTTTTTCGAAAACTGTAGCATCAACTCATTCTTCAGGCTTTTCATTGTCCATGTATTATTTTCAGAGATGCAATCAAGGGTGGGGAACAGTCAGTGAATGACCAGCTGAGAACACAGACTATGCACAGAAACTGTATAGTTGCCTGGGAACTAAAAAACCCCCTCCTCAGCAACTCTTTTTTTCCTTCAAAATCTTTATTATCTACTCATCCTTCATATTTTTCATTGTCCTTGTGTTATTTTCAGGGATCAGATGCAATCAAGGGAGGGGAGACAGTCAGTGGATGGCCAGTTGAGAAGACACACACTTGCTGATTTTTATAAAATCCTTGCAGAAGAAAGAGAGTCTGTTAATTTTGCCATCTTTGTTGATGCCCTACTTTTCCTTCCTTCCAGCAGGAAAAATAGATGTTTGCTTGCCAAGGGAGGGGAATGAGGGCAATTCAGTGTAGGATGATATGTTAAATACCATAATACCAGCTAACATACCCAGAATGCTGTGGGGATGAGGGAACTGTGGGATAGGTTCCCACAATGCACTACTGCAACAGTCAATGTTTGCTGATTGAGTGTGGCAGCAATGTCGACTTTGTGAAGAGCCCATGGGGAGGTGAGGATAGTCAAATTCAAAGTTATAAAACCCAGCACTATAAAACCAATATTAATACATTCAAATTTATCTCATAAGGTACGTCTACACTAGAGCCCTACTTCAAAATAGCATCTTTCGAAAGAGCGCAATCGAAAGATGCTCTTCCAACACATAGCATCTACACACGGTCCGGGGCTGGCGCTGTTGATAAGTGATGTCAAAAGGGCCCCATGGCACATAAAAAGGGGCCACCCAGGACATCAAACGAGAATGTCTACACTCACCAGTGGCCTCTTTTGAAAGAAAGGGCCAGGAAAGTCTGGGGAGTGGGTCACTGGGTGGACAAGCCCTTCCAGGGCTGCAGCAAGCCACTCTTTTAAAGCCCACCCCCGCCCCCAACACACTCAGCCTGCACAGCACGAGGCATGCAGATTTGTCACAAGATCAACAGACACAGTGTCTGCAGGAAAGACCATGGAGCAGTAGCAGCTCGACAGCCTGCTAGCTGCCACCAGTGGAGTGGGAATCCTGCTAGCTGCAGTCCTCGTGGCCATCCAGCAGCTCCTGGCAGGGGAGCCACTCCCAGGGTCAGAAGGGGATGCCCCAGATCATTGGGTCCTCCTGCTCCTCCCTGTGTGCTCCACTGGCTCTGGAGTCACCCCACCAGCTCTGAGTGGTGGGGGCAACTGGTCATGGGGGAGTGGGATGACAACTGGTGGCTCCAGAATTTTCGGATGTGGCAGCAGACCTTCCTGGAGATCTGCCAGTGGCTGAAGCCTGCTCTGAGACACCAGAACACCCATATGTGGTGCACCCTCCCCATCAAGAAGAAGGTTGTGATAGCTGGAAGCAAGGCTACAGTTGGGGCTGTCATGATGGAGGTAAGGAGGCCTGGGTACACATCCACTAAAGGGTGGGGGCCCGGGGTGGGGGCCCGGGGTGGGAGGCCTGGGTGAGGCCAGGGGGCAGGGCATACTCAGAAAACCCTCACGGGGACCTATGTTCCCTCCCCGCAGGTGGTCCTTGCACTAAACATGCTCCATCACACCGGGTTTCCCAAATTGCTTCAGGGCCCTCAACAGGACCCACATACTTATCCACACCCCAGAGCACAACAGAAGACAATTCATAAACCGGAAGAGATACCATTCCACGGTCCCACATGCCATTGTGAACAGCTGGGGCTGGTTCCAGTAAATATATAAGGGCTGGCCTGGCTGCACCCATGATACACCATTCTTCCAGAAATTGGGTTTGTGCTGCCAGTTGAAGTCAGGGACCTACATCCCCCAGCAGGAGATCCTGCTGGGGGACACCACTGTGTCTCTCTGCCCTGTGGCTGATAATGCGTACCTGCTCCAGCCCTGTATCAAGTGGCCCTATATGGGCCACCTCACCCCCAGCAAGGAGCACTTCAATGGCCAGCTCAACCACGCCTGCCAGGTGGTTGAGCACACCTTCAGCCGCTTGATATGAGTGTCCTCAATGTCCCCCAGGTGGTGAGTGCCTGCTGCATGCTACGTAATGTTGTAGAGAGTAAGGGGAAGGTCTTCATGCAGGGGTGGATGTTCGAGGCTGCACGGGCTACCCCAGCCAGCTGCTGCCCCTAGCAGCCAAGCCCACCATGGGGGATCCACATCTGGTAGTTCAGTCAGGGGCCCCAGTGAGCACTACTCCTGCCACCCTCAGTGGGCCTCACACACAGTCCCCCACCTCCCATATACTCCCCCCAACCCCCTCACGCACTGAGCACACTGCACACAGTGGTTTGGGAAAAATACAACTGTGTATTAAAAACTACAAAAACTATAAGTAGTACTACTTTTTTTCTAGAGAACAGTAGGGCTAACTATTTACAGGAGGGGGAGCTAACTATATATAGAGGGTATATATAGAGGGAAGGGTCTTAGGTCTACATTTCACAGCCCAATGATCATTTCCTAGCCATTCATGCCAGGTACAAAACTGCTTGCAATTTTTTTGTTTTATCTACCATAATTGTATACCATTTTCTCAGAAATATCTCTGCCCATTATTGGAACAACTGGATTTATGAATTTGTGTTTACTCCCTTTCACCCACTTAAAACATATCTCAGACTCAGCCCTAAAAGAATGTCAGCTGGCTAGACGCTTTCAACATCTCTGTAGGGAGGAAATGAAAAGCCCTCATGTACAGAGAAAAAGAATAACAAGCCTTTATGAGAGAAGGAGGATGCATAAAGAGTGGGTAAACTTCACCCAAAATCATATAATTCCTCATAATGAGATGATAAGGACCTGCTTGTTGAATTTTTGCCAGCCAATGAAGCCTCAAGACTCACCTTTAACGTATTTGTGCCTGCCAAGGCCCAGCTCATAGCTTGGTGCTGGAGAGAAGAGACTTTTCAAATGGCCTAGAGTATTAGAAGGCTCTACCTCTCTTGGCTAAAGAAAAAACACGATGGCTATGTCTACACTAGAGAGCTACGTTGAAGTAGTGTCTTTCAAAGTAGAAACATCATAAGATGCTACTTGGACACGTACCTGTTAATGTGGAACATTGGAATAGTGATGCCACATGGCGAAAGGGGCTGCGCCATACACAGAGAGGGAGCGTCCACACATACAGGCGTGCCCTTTCAAAATAAGGGGCCAGTTTAGGCTGCAGATGGGGGTCACAGGGCGGACAAGACCTTCTGGGGCTGCAGCAAGCTGCTCCTTTAAAGGGCCCCTCCCGAACACACTCGACCTGCACAGCACAAGGCCTGCTGAGTTGCCACAAGCCCCGCAGACACACTGCCCACAGAAATGGACACAGAGCAGCAGCAGCAGCTCAATGTCCTGATGGCCACCACCAGCAGAGCCGGTGCTCTGCTAGCCACAGCATGGGCATCCACCCAGCAGCTGTTGGCTGGGGACCCCTCCCCAGGGGCAGAAGGGGGCACCCCAGACCATTGGGTCTTCCTGGTCCCCCATCCCCAGGTGTCCCACTGACTCTGGAGCCACCCCAACAGCTCCGAGTGGTGGGAGCAACTGGTCATGGGGGAGGGGACGACAACCAGTGGCTCCAGAATTTCCAGATGAGGAAGCAGATGTTCCTGGAGATCTGCCAGTGGCTGACCCCTGCCCAAAAGAACCAGGACACCTGGATGCGGTGCACTCTCCTCACCGAGAAGGGGGTCACGATATCTGTCTGGAAGCTGGCCACTTGAGACAGCTACTGCTCTGTGGGACACCACTTTGGCGTGGGCAAGGCCACAGTTGGGGCAGTCATCATGCAGGTAAGGAAGCTCAGGTACGCACCCACCGGGGCGGAGGGGGTGGAGATCCCAGAGATGGGTCTGGGTAGGGGTCCTGGGTAAGGGGGCTGTGGAAGGGTCCCAGGGAGTGGGCTGGGGAGGGCCCAGAGTGGGGGCCTGAGTTGGAGGCCAAGTGTGGGGACTCTGGGGTGGGCTGGGCACACCCCACTCACCCTTACAGGTACCTATATCCCCTCCCTACAGGTGGTCCATGCACTCAACACCCTACTTCTGCAGAGGATCATACACACTGGGAACCCAGACATGGCCATTTTCAGTCTTTGCCACACTGGGGTTTCCAAATTGCTTCTGGTCCCTTGATGGGACCCACATCCCCATCCATGCCTTGCAGCACAGCAGGGGACAATTAATTAACCAGAAGGGTTACCATTCCATGGTTCTACAAGCCATGGTGGACAGCTGGGGTGGGTTCCAGGACATATACGTGCACCCATGATGCACGGGTCTTCCACAACTCGGGCCTGTGCTGCCAGCTGGAGGCAGCGACCTACATCCCCAGAGGGAAATTCCACTGGGGGACACCACCGTACCCCTCTGCCTTGTGGCCGATGCAATGTGCTCATTCCAGCCCTGGCTCATGTGGCTGTATACAGGCCACCTCACAGCCAGCCAGGAGCGGTTCAATGGACACCTGAACCACACCCACCAGGTAGCTGAGTGCACCTATGGCTGCCTGAAGGGGTGGTGGCACTGCCACCTCACTGTCCTGGATATGGGCATCCACAATGTCCCCCAGGTCATGGGCACCTGCTATACACTTCACAACATCATGGAGAGTAAGGGAAAGGCCTTTGAGCAGGGCTGGGTGGTAAAGTCTGGCAGGGGTTACCCCCAGTCAGCTGCCACTACTAGCTGCCAGGCCCTCCAGGATGGGATTCACATTCAGGAGATCCTTCAGTGGTACTTTGAGCAGGGGTCCCAGTGAGCGATATCCTGGCCACCCTGGTGGGTCTCTGCACTCTCCCCTCCCACCCCTTGTATGAACCCCCCCACATCCTGCACACTTCCCCCCAACCCCCCCAAGCTACCCCCCCTGATGCGTCATGGTGGGAGGGACAGCCAGGGGGAAGAAGGTGGGGACAGTGGTGGGGTGACAGAAGGGGGCATCAGGGCCACCAGCTCCTAGTAGGAGACTGGCAGGTCATCGAAGGTGCACATAAATGCTCCCCAGGCCTCTCAGTGCCAGGCAGCCTCCCCTCCTTGAGGCAGAGGTGCCGCTCCATGACCTCAACCTGGTGCCTGGGGGAGGCAGCCATGAGTGGGACTCTGGTCATTCACCTCTGGCTCTGGCAAGTGAGGCCCATACCGGCACAGGTGGCTGTTCCCAGTGGCCGCTGTCTGATGCCTCCAGGGGGCTGACTGGGACCACAGACACAGTGAGACTTTCCTGTCCTTGGATGGTGTGTCTGTGGAAGCAGGGGGGAAGAGAGAAAAAGGCCGTAAGTACTGAGCCCTGTCCTGTCCCCCTTGGCCCCTGTCCCCCCTATGGGTGCCGGGTTCCCATCCCCTGTCCCCCATCGGAGGGTGCAGTGGCTCTGTGGGTGGCCCTTTTATGCAGTCTGCCACACCAGGGGCACAGTGTGGCTCTGTTCATGGGGGCGACTGCTGACAAACACTGGTCATGCCGCCATTCTGGGGCCATGGTCTGCCTGGGCCTGGGAGGGCTGGGGTCTGCCTGAGGTATGGGGGACCCTCAGTCATGGATGGTGCCCCCTGCTCCAGGCCCTGGGGGTGTGTGCCCTGTGGGGTATGTACCTGAGGGCCCACTGCTGCAGTCGGGAGAAGCCCATCGGGCGGATGCCTATCTGGATGTGTGGGAGGGGAGGTCCATCACCAGCTCCCCCTCCTCACTGGACCACTCCACCTCAGTGCCCACCTCCGGCTGCAGCCCAGGTGTGACAGGAATGTCCTCCAGACCTGAATCCTGCTCCGTGACCTTCTGGGACTCCTCAGCCACAGTGTCCGGGATGTCTGGGAGCGAGGAGGTGTCATGGGGGCCAAGGATGTCCCTGAGCTCCTGGTAATAGAGGCAAGCAGTGGGGGCAGCCCCTGGCCAGCTGGCTGAGCCCTGAGCCCTGAGCCCAGGCATAACCCTGCTGCAACATCTTTATCTTACTCCTGACATGGTCAGAAGTGCAGGCAGGTTGATCCCAGGTGGCCAGGCCCTCGGGCAGCTTGCTTCCCATTACGTGGAGCATCTCCTCCTCACCCCAGAGCCCCATCAGGTCCCAGATCTTGGTCTCAGTCCAGGAGGGGCCGTGATTCCTGCCCTTCTGGGTGGAGGCAAGGGAGCCCTTGCTGGCTCAGAGGGTAAGCCCTGGGGTCACTCAGGTGGCTGGCTGGTCATCATCCCTCACTGTCAGCTGCTGGGGGTCTGGTTGGGGCATGCAGGCACAACAGGTGCTATGGCTGCTGCCTGAATGCTCTCAGCTTCCTGCAGCAGGTTTTCCAGGTCCATGGGTCTGTAAGAACTGCTGTATGCACAGACCATAGAGCCCCACAGGGGTTGGACAGCACCTCTCCATATACCAGCTGATTGCTGCCATGGTGGACCCCTGCTATGTCAAAGTAGTGGAACGCTGAGCATCTGTGCACATCATTGTTTTACATTAGACATCGAAGTAGTGCGCTATTCCCATTTTCTCTTTGAGATGGCAATTTCGACATCTCCTTGCCTAAGGTTGATTTCAACTTCGAAGTAGCGAGCGGCATACGTAGACTGGTTGTGTGCTACTTCAAAGTTCTGCCTGCTACTTTGAAGTAGCAGGCTAGTGTAGACATGGCTTATATCAAGAGGCTGTCCCTGCTAAATAATTAAGGTAAAAATGATTTTAACCTACTGTTTGTTAATTTTTTAATTTAGCCTTCCACGTAAAAATGTTGTCTATTTTCTTTCAAGGATAGACTTTCAATCACGTGAGGTGCAAACCCCATCTGGAATTACATTGTAACTAATCATTGCATGGGAGGGGGAATCACATGATGCAGCTAACAATTCTGTGCAACATGCCAGGTGCAGCGGGCTTCGAAATAATTTGACTTCAGGACAATTCATTCCTAATGTAGGAATATTGTTTAATATTTCATCTGAATTGTGTGATTTCTCCAATAAACAAAACAGAAATGACAAAATGTTGTCAGAAACACATTTATGTCAAGCCATATTTGTCTTCCTTTTATCCATGATTGTCTTCCTCTTGTCCTTTGCTGCTAAAGACAATGATAGGGTCATTCCAAATTCAGCTTTAGGAGTATTCCACTCCATGGCCGTTTCTACATAGGCCACTTCCTTCAGAAGTGGCATGCTAATACACGGAGCGAAAGATGCTAATAAGGTGTGGATGCAAATTCCCCACACCTCATTAGCATAATGTCACGTGATTTGGGACCTAAAATCGGATTGATTGATAAATTGCTGATATAGAATAATAGCAAAGAGCAGTACAAAGGAGATGACACACAGTTCATTGAAAAGCTACCTAATGAGACCGTACAATATTAACATGGAATCTCATAAGTAAATACCCCACCATTGGTGAAAAAAAAGGCTTTTTAGACAGTGTGGTATAGGTCCTAATTTGCAGCATCAGTATGCATCTCTTTGTGCCAGGACTCTAAACAATCTCTGTAAAAACTTTCAGAGAAGTCAATTCATCTAGAAATCAGAAGATGTAAACAGACTAGGGGAAATATTGTGCACTCTGATGAGAAAGCTTAGTTGAGAAGTTGCGGCAACTTTTCTCATTTCAATGAGATATTCAGTTCAGCTGTATGAACCATTCACTGCATTAACATAATTGTTTATTTTTCCATTCATACATTGTATATTTTGTCCAAAAAGCTTAGAAAGGTCAGAGAGGACAAACTGAAAATAGAAAAGAACATCTCAAAATACAAACTAAACCTTACACTATCTTCAGAATTAAAGTTAATAGAGAAGTCACAGGTTATGAAACCAGAAGGTCTTTAATCAGGTATATCAGTCTGACCTCCTGTATAGCGACACATCTGATGAAGTGGGTCTTTGCCCACAAAAGCTTATGCTCCAAAATATCTGTTAGTCTATAAGGTGCCACAGGACTTCTTGTTGTTCTCATGTATACCATAACTCATAGGACTTCCCAAACAAACAAACAAACTACACACCTTGGACTTCAGAAAAGCAGACTTTGACTCCTTCAGGAACCTGATGGGCAGAATCCCCTGGGATGTTAACATGAAGGGAAAAGGGGTCCAGGAAAACTGGCAGTATTTCAAAGAAGCCCTATTGAAGGCGAAAAAAGAAACTGTCCTGACGAGCAGCAAGGGAAGTAAATATTGTAGGAGACCAGACTAGCTTACTGGGGAAACCCTTGGAAAACCTGGGCACAAAAAGGGAGCTTACTAAAAGTGGAAACTTGGATAGATGTCTAGGGAGGGATATAAATGTATAGCTCAAGAATGTAGGGCAGTCATCAGGAAGGCAAAAGCATAACTGGAATTGCAACTCACAAGGAATGTGAAGGATAACAAGAAAAGTTTCTACAGGCATGTTATCAAGAAGAAGGTGATCAGCGAGAGCATGGGGCCCCTACTGGGTGAGGGAGGTAACCCAGTGACAGATGATATAGGGAAAGTTGAAGTACTTAGTGCTTTCTTTGCCTCTGTCTAATGGACAAGAACAGCTCCCAGACCAATGCGATAAGTGATTCAGTGTGGGATGAAGGTGCACAGCCTTTGGTGGAGAAAGAACAGGTTAGGAGCTATCTAAAAAAGATAAACATACATAAATCCGTGGGCCCAGAACTAATTCATCCAAGGGTTCTGAGGGAGTTGGTATGTCATTGACAAGCCTTGACCATCATCTTTGAAAAGTCGTGGAGATCGGGAGAGATCCCGGATGATTGCAAAAGGGCAAATGCAGTGTCCATCTTTAAAAAAGGGAAGAAGGATGATCCAGGGAACTATAGGCCGGTCAGTCTTACATCAGTCACTGGAAAAATCATGGAGGGGCTCCTCAAGGAAGTCATTTTGAGGCACTTGGAGGAGGGGAAAGTGATCAGGAATAGTCAGCATGGATTCATGAAGCGCAAGTCATGCCTGACCAATCTGATTTGTTTCTACAATGAGATAACTGGCTCTGTGGATAGGGGAAAATCAATGGATGTGATTTATCTTGACTTTAGCAAAGCTTTTGATATGGTGCCCCATAATATTATTGTCAGCAAGTTAAAGGAATGTGTATTGGCTAAATGGACAGTAAGACGGATAGAAAGCTGGCTAGAAGGTCAGGCCCAGCGGGCAGCGGTCAACGGCTCCATGTCAGGATGGCGGTCGGTTTCTAGTGGAGAGCACCAATGTTCGGTTCTGGATCCTGTTCTGTTCAACATATTTATCAATTACCTGGATGAGGGGTTGGATTGCACCCTCAGCAAGTTTGTGGATGACCCTAAGCTAGGGGGAAGGGAGATACACTGGAGGATAGGGATAGGGTCCAGAGTGACTTAGACAAATTGGAAGACTGGGCTGCAAGAAATCTGATGAGGTTCAATAAGGACAAGTGCAGAGTCCTGCACCTGGGTCGGAAGAATCCCAAGCATTGTTACATGCTGGGGTCCGACTGGAAGAAAAGGACCTGGGAGTTGTAGTAGACAAGAAGCTGGACACGAGTCAACAGTGTGACATTGTAGCCAAGAAGGCTAATGGCATATAAGGTTGCATCAAGAGGAGCGTTGCCAGTAGATCCAGAGAAGTGATTATTCCTCTTTGTTCGGCTTTGGTGAGGCTGCATCTAGAGTACTGTGTACAGTTCTGGGCCCCCAGTTATAGGAAGGATGTGGATACACTGGAAAGGGTCCAGTGGAGGGCAACCAAAATAATTAGGGGTCTGGAGCATATGACTTATGAAGAAAGGTTGAGGTAATTGGGACTGTTTAGTCTGCAGAAGAGAAGATTGAGGGGGGACTTGATAACAGCCTTCAACTTACTGAAGGGAGGTTGCGAAGAGGCTGGAGAGAGGCTGTTCACAGTGGTCACGGATGGAAGAACACAGAACAATAGTCTCAACTTGAGGTTGGGAAGGTCCAGGTTGAACATTAGGAAAAACTTTTTCACTAGGGGAGTGGTGAAGCATTGGAATGGTCTAACCAGGGAAGTAGTGGAGTCTCCATCCCGAGAGGTTTTTAAGTCTCACCTTGACAAAGTCCTGTCTGGGCTGGAGGGAGCCAATATTTAAAAAGGGCTCTAGAGGAGACACTGGCAATTACTGACCGGATAAGTCTAACGTCAGTACTGGGCAAATTAGTAGAAACAATAGTAAAGAATAAAATTGTTAGACACGTAGAAGAACGTGATTTGTTGGGCAAAAGTCAGCATGGTTTCTGCAGAGGGAAGTCGTGTCTTACTAATCAGTTAGAGTTCTTTGAAGGGGTTAACAAACATGCAGACAGGGGGTATCCAGTGGACATAATATACTTAGATTTCCAGAAAGCCTTTGACAAGATCCCTCACCAAAAGCTCTTATGTAAATTAGGTGGTCATGGGATAGGAGGAAAGATCCTTTCATGGATTGGAAACTGGTTAAAAGACAGGAAACAAAGGGTTGGAACAAATGGTAAATTTTCACAATGGAGGGGGGTAACTAGTTGTGTTCCCCAAGGGTCAGTCCTGGGACCAATCCTGTTCAACTTGTTCATCAGTGATCTGGAGAAAGGGGTAAGCAGTGAGGTGGCAAAGTTTGCAGATGATACCAAACTGTTCAGGATAGTCAAAACCAAAGTAGATTGTGAAGAACTTCAAAAAGATCTCAGCAAACTGAGTGATTGGGCAGCAAAATGGCAAATGAAATTTAATGTGGGTAAGTGTAAGGTAATGCACATTGGGAAAAATAACCCCAATTATACATACAAGGTGATGGGGGCAAATTTAGATACAACAGATCAGGAAAGGGACCTTGGAATTATAGTGGATAGTTCTCTGAAAACATTCACACAGTGTGCAGCGGCAGTCAGTAAAGCGAATAGGATGTTAGGAATTATTAAAAAAGGGATAGAGAATAAGATGAAGAATATCATATTTCCCCTGTATAAAACTATGGTACACCCACATCTTGAGTACTGTGTTCAGATGTGGTTTTCTCCCCTCAAAAAAGACATACTGGTATTAGAAAAAGTTCAGAAAAGGGCAACTAAAATGATTAAGGGTTTGGAAAGGGTTCCATATGAGGAGAGGCTAGAGAGACTGGGACTTTTCAGTCTAGAAAAGAGGAGATTGAGGGGCGATATGATAGAGGTATATAAAATCATGAATGGTGTGGAGGAAGTGAATATGGAAAAGTTATTTACTTGTTCCCATAATATAAGAACTAGAGGACACCAAATGAAATGAATGGGTAGTAGGTTCAAGACTAATAAAAGAAAATTTTTCTTCACACACCACTCACTCAACCTGTGGAACTCCTTGCCAGAGGAGGCTGTGAAGGCCAGCACTCTAACAGAGTTTAAAAAAGAGCTTGATAAATTTTTGGAGGTTAGGTCCATAAATAGGTATGAGCCAAGGGTACAGTATGGTGCCCCTAGACTTTATTCAAAAGCTGGAAACAGATGTCAGGAGACAAATCGCTTGATCATTGTCTTTGGTTCACCTCCTCTGGAGCACCTGGCACTGGCCGCTGTCAGTAGACAGGATACTGGGCTGGATGGAGCTTTGGTCTGACCCAGTATGGCCGTTCTTATGTTCTTATGGGCTGATCTGATGGGTTTGGTCCTGCCTAGGGCAGGGGGCTGGACCTGATGACTTTTTTAGGTCTCTTACAGCTCTATTGTTCTATGGCTCTACGATTCTACATTGTGCTACAACTACAAAATATTTTCAAGAAAAGCATTGCATTTTGATTTTAAAATGTTCAGTGATGGAGAGTGCATTACCTCCCCTGAAGTGGAGTCAATGGTTAGTTATTTTCATGGTTAAAAAATAAAAGTACACTTTATTTTCACTCTGATTTTTGTCTACCTTCAACTTCCGAGCATTGACTTTTTGGCTACGTCTACACGTGCACGCTACATCGGAATAGCTTATTTCCATGTAGCGACATTGAAATAGGCTATTTCGATGAATAACGTCTACACGTCCTCCAGGGCTGGCAACGTCGATGTTCAACTTCGACGTTGCACAGCCCAACATCGAAATAGGCGCAGTGAGGGAACGTCAACACGCCAAAGTAGCAGACATCGATATAGGGATGCGAGGCACAGCTGCAGACAGAGTCACAGGGCGGACTAGTGCTTCCAGGGCAACAGCTAGCCGCTCCCTTAAAGGGCCCCTCCCAGACACACTCAGCCTGCACAGCATGCGGTCTGAGGAGCCATAGGTACACAGACCCCGGGCGCCAAAGTCATGGACCCCCAGCAGCAGCAGCAGCAGCAGCAGCAGCAGCAGCAGCAGCCAGAGGTCCACCCAGCCCTCCCAGCAGGAGCAGGGCTTGCCCTGCTCCATGCCATGTGGGAGGCAGCTGAGCACCTCCTTGCTACCCCGGAGGAGGAGCTGCCCCCAGGGCAGCAGGGCTCAACCCCTAACCCTGCAGCACCCCACCCCGCCCCCCGACTCACACGCTGGCGGCTGTGGAGCTACCCCACCAGCACCGACTGGTGGGAGCTGCTGGTGCTTGGGGAGTGGGACGACGACCACTGGCTCCAGAACTTCAGGATGAGCCGGCAGACATTTATGGAGCTGTGCCAGTGGCTCACCCCCGCACTCAGGCACCAGGACACGGCCATGTGGCGTGCCCTCACAGTGCAGAAACGGGTCGGCATCGCTGTCTGGAAGCTGGCCACTCCCAACAGCTACCGATCCGTGGGACAGCAGTTTGGTGTCGGCAAGGCCACCATCAGGGCTGTGCTCATGGAGGTAAGAGAACCCACGGGGGGAGGGCAGGGCAGGTGAGGGGGGCCCGGGCAGAGGAGGGCAGGGGAGGGGAGGGGAGGCCAGGGCAGGGGAGGACAGGGGAGGGCAGGGCAGGGAAGGGGGGCCCGGGCAGAGGAGGGCAGGGCAGGGCAGGGCCATGCACACCCTGCTCACCCCTCATTGGTGCTGTCCCATGTGCTTTCTCTGCAGGTTGTGCGTGCCATCAACGCCATGCTCCTGCACAGGCTCATGAGGCTGGGGGACCCAGATGCCACCATCACGGCCTTTGCCACCCTGGGCTTCCCCAGCTGCTTCGGGGCTCTGGATGGGACTCACACCCCCATCCGTGCTCCGCATCACAGTGGAGGACGATACCTGAATCACAAGGGCTACCATTCTGTCGTCCTCCAGGCCTTGGTGGACAGCCGGGGCCATTTCCAGGACATTTATGTGTGCTGGCCTGGCAGCACCCACGACACCCGGGTTTTCCGGAACTCGGGCCTGTGCCGCCGGCTGGAGGCGGGGACCTACATCCCCCAGCGGGAGATCCCTCTGGGGGACACCACCATGCCCTTCTGCGTCATCGCAGATGCGGCCTACCCCCTCCGGCCGTGGCTCATGCACCCCTACACGAGCCATCTCTCCGCTAGCCAGGAGTGCTTCAACGAGCTCCTGAACCACGCGCGCCAGGTGGTGGAGCGCTCATTTGGCCGCCTGAAGGGACGCTGGAGATGTCTCCTGACCCGCCTGGATGTGGGCCCCAACAACATCCCCCAGATTGTGGGTGCCTGCTGCGCCCTGCACAACCTCGTGGAGAGCAAGGGGGAGACCTTTTTCCAGGGCTGGGCTGCGGAGGCCGGCAGGGCAGACTTCCAGCCACCTGCTGCCCCCAGTCGGCAGGTGGACCCCAAAGGGACCCGGGACCGGGAGGCCCTGCGGGCCCACTTCAATGATGAGGCCGCGGGGTGAACTCTGCCCAGGCCCCCCACTGCCCGCCCCTTCCTCCACCACACTCCTGCCCCAACGCCGACACCGTGGAGCACCCCACCGCACCCCCCTCCCACTTTTCCTGGACAAATGACAGCACGCACTTGTGGCTGAACTTAAACTGGTTTTTCTTTGACAACTTTTTTTTTAACTGTAAATATATAAAACAAGAACAAACTATATACAAAATGTGGAAACAAACTAATATATACAAATAAAACAATACTAAGAAACAAGTGTCCTCATTAATAAAAAGAAAACCAGGGAGGATAAAGGGGAGAACTATTTACATGGGGGGGACGGGGCAAATGGGGGGCACCAAATAATAACTCCGAACTATATAAAAGCGGGGGGCCACGTCCCGGGCCCCTCGCCCCTACAGTCCGGCACTGGGGTTGGCCGGCCGGGACCCCGCCGCGGTCTCAGCCCTGTCCGGGGCTGGCTGGGGGCGGGCCGGACCGGAAGATATGCCCGGCGAGTCTCAGCTGGCTCCAGGAGTCCTTCGGCGCTCCGGCCCTTGGCGGTGGGTAGCGGGGCGACGGCGGACGGGATGGCGACGGGCAGAGCAGCTGGTGGTGTGGCTGGTGGAGCAGGCACGGCGGGCGCTGCGGCGGCCGGCGCGGCATGGGGGGCCAGGTAGTCCACCAGGCGGTTGAAAGTCTCCATGTAGGCCCCTCATGCCTCTTGGCGCCAGGCCAGCACCCGCTCCTGCAGCTGCAGGTGCTGCTCCGCGACCTCCAGCTGCCGACGGTGGATGGCCAGCAGCTGGGGGTCCGTCGCCGTCGGCTGGTGGTGGCGCGGGATCCACCGTCTAGCCCGCCGTGGGGACGGTCGGTCCTCAGCCGAGGGGCTGGCCTGGAGCGATGGTCCCGGAGGGCTCTCGGGACCACTGATGCCTCGCCGGCGCTCTCTTCCAGTCCTTCTGATGGTGCAGGTACGGGACACAGGAGAGGAGGGGGGGAAGAAGAATGGAGACAGGCGTTAGTGTGGGCCCCAAGCCGTGGCCTTTGTACCCCCAGCCCTGTTCTGCAGGTTCCCCATCCCTGTCCCCAGGAGATGCTGCTGTGATGGATGGGGTTCAGGGGTCCCCCTGCACTGCACCCCGTCCCCTGGTGGGAGCGACTCTCACTTCACTCCACAGGGTCTGACAGCAGGAGAGGTTTCTTAGGCCACAGATGCCCAATTTCTCCCAGGAGTGACAGCACCAGCTGTCGGAAGAGACAGTCCTTCTAACCCATCGTGGGGAGAAGACCCCAAGGGGTGCCCCTCTGGGATGCAGCTTTGCCCCTTCTCAGGCTGGCTGCCTTCCAGCTCTCCCTTCCCCAAGCCTGTACCTGTGGCCCCCGCCCTCCCCCCACCAGTTCCAAGCCAGCTCAGGTCCTCCCTCCTCTTTGTTCAGGGCAGAGGTGTCACCTGCCAGCTGTAGCCCCAGGATCCTCCTTTGCCCCTGGGAGCTATTCGGCTCTTGGTGCTCATATGTAGCCTGAGTCTCCCTTTGGCACTCCCCCCACTCCATCACATGCTGCTGCTGCTGCTGTTGCTGCTGCTGCTGCTGCGGGGTGTCCCACCCCCTCCTCCCGGGGGCCCCTCGACTTTCCGCTCCCCCCTGCCCCGGCGATGGGGCATGGCACTGTCGTGCGGGGTGGGGGGGGGCGGGGGCTGATGCAGTGCTGTGAGGGCCATGGCCCTGCTGTCCTTGGGGCCATGGCCATGTGAGCATGTGGGGGGCCCTGGACACATATCTATTACCCCCAGCCCCTCAAGCCCAGGGGTGTACACCAGAGGGGGGTACATACCTGTCGGTCCACTCCCACAGTCTGGAGATCCCGGGGGGGCGGAGGCCCGGCTGCTGTTCCGGGATGGCAGGAGGAGGATCTGCAGCCTGGATTCTGCAGAGGAGGAGCCCCCCCCCTCCTCCTCCTCCTCCTGCCACGATGTCCCGGGGGTGGGCTCTGGGGGGGGCCCCCGGGGTGCGGGGCTTACCTCCGGGGCGGACTCTGGCTGCAGGGCCTGCTGGGGCTCGTCGGCCAAAGTATCAAGGGTGGCCGGTGGGGAGAAGGTGTGCTGGGGGCCCAGGATGTCCCTGAGCTCCCTGTAAAAGGGGCAAGTGACGGGGGTGGCCCCAGATCGAAGTTAGGGCCGCTACTTCAGAGTAGCGTGCACGTGTAGACATGGCTTTTGCCTGCTAAATTGAAGAGCTCTCTCATCAAATGTCAGCTCCCCATGTAGATATGTTTAGATCCTCATCAAGTCAACCAGAGTCTGCCCCGGAGGAAAGCCCCCCCTGGAGCCCGGAGCCCACAATCTGGGGGACGTTGTTGGGGCCCGCATCCAGGCGGGTCAGGAGACATCTCCAGCGTCCCTTCAGGCAGCCAAATGAGCGCTCCACCACCTGGCGCGCGTGGTTCAGGCGCTCGTTGAAGCGCTCCTGGCTAGCGGAGAGATGGCCCATGTACGGGTGCATGAGCCACGGCCGGAGGGGGTATGCCGCGTCTGCGATGATGCAGAAGGGCATGGTGGTGTCCCCCAGTGGGATCTCCCGCTGGGGGATGGAGGTCCCCACCTCCAGCCGGCGGCACAGGCCCGAGTTCCGGAAAACCCGGGTGTCGTGGGTGCTGCCAGGCCAGCCCACATAAATGTCCTGGAAACGGCCCTGGCTGTCCACCAAGGCCTGGAGGACGACAGAATGGTAGCCCTTGCGATTCAGGTATCGTCCTCCACTGTGATGCGGAGCGCGGATGGGGATGTGAGTCCCATCCAGAGCCCTGAAGCAGTTGGGGAAGCCCAGGGTGGCAAAGGCCGCGATGGTGGCATCTGGGTCCCCCAGCCTCATGAGCCTTTGCAGGAGCATGGAGTTGATGGCACGCACAACCTGCAGAGAAAGCACATGGGACAGCACCAATGAGGGGTGAGCAGGGTGTGCATGGCCCTGCCCTGCCCTGCCCTCCTCTGCCCGGGCCCCCCTTCCCTGCCCTGCCCTCCCCTGCCCTCCTCTGCCCGGGCCCCCCTCACCTGCCCTGCCCTCCCCCCGTGGGTTCTCTTACCTCCATGAGGACAGCCCTGACGGTGGCCTTGCCGACACCAAACTGCTGTCCCACTGATCGGTAGCTGTCGGGAGTGGCCAGCTTCCAGACAGCGATGCCGACCCGTTTCTCCACAGGGAGGGCACGCCGCATGGCCGTGTCCTGGTGCCTGAGTGCGGGGGTGAGCCACTGGCACAGCTCCATAAATGTCTGCCGGCTCATCCTGAAGTTCCGGAGCCAGTGGTCGTCGTCCCACTCCCCAAGCACCAGCCGCTCCCACCAGTCGGTGCTGGTGGGGTAGCTCCACAGCCGCCGGCGTGTGAGTCGGGGGGCGGGGTGGGGTGCTGCAGGGTTAGGGGTTGAGCCCTGCTGCCCTGGGGGCAGTTCCTCCTCCGGGGTAGCAAGGAGGTGCTCAGCTGCCTCCCGCATGGCATGGAGCAGGGCAAGCCCTGCTCCTGCCGGGAGGGCTGGGTGGACCTCTGGCTGCTGCTGCTGCTGCTGCTGCTGGGGGTCCATGACTGCGGCGCCCGGGGTCTGTGTGCCTATGGCTCCTCAGACCGCGTGCTGTGCAGGCTGAGTGTGTCTGGGAGGGGCCCTTTAAGGGAGCGGCTAGCTGTTGCCCCGGAAGCGCTAGTCCGCCCTGTGACCCTGTCTGCAGCTGTGCCTCGCATCCCTATTTCGATGTCTGCTACTTTGGCGTGTTGACGTTCCCTCGCTGCGCCTATTTCGATGTTGGGCTGTGCAACGTCGAAGTTGAACATCGACGTTGCCAGCCCTGGAGGACGTGTAGACGTTATTCATCGAAATAGCCTATTTCAATGTCACTACATTGAAATAAGCTATTTCGATGTAGCGTGCATGTGTAGACGTAGCCTATGACTCACAAAAATAAAGTCTTTGTATGATGAGATGCAAAAAGCTCTGCAAATCTCCATTGTTTCAGCATTCTCTAAAATTGCATCATAGTTTCAGACTGTAATTACACTTGCTCTCAGAGTACATATTTCACGGTTATTTAATATGTAAAATTAAGCTTTTTTGACATGGTGGGAAAAACATTATGATCTCTGAAGTAACACATAAGAAGCAGGTTATTAAATGCAAGTAAATTTCAAAAGACAAATTTTTTTACTTAAGCTAAAAGTTAGAAAATCCCACATCAAACAAAAGTAGATATTACTTTTTAATGAGACACTATACATACCAAACAAACTGCAAAAATAGTTGGGTGCAGCCATCACTTTGCAAAGATTTTCTGGTGCTTTACAGAAATAGGACAAAAAATGGTGGAGGAAATTTGTTTGGTAACAGGCTTTATGAGTTCTAATGCCCAAAGTGCAAGATGGAAAATCAGGGATTTCAATTCCATAACTGGTTTGGCTACTCACTTGTTGTATGATGTTGATCCAGTAACAATCTGTTTTAGCCTCCGTGCCCCCTCCCACATCTCTAAAATGAGGCAAGGCTATTTGTTGCTGTACACATTGGCTGTGGTTACACTGCAGAGCTCTGTTGACAGAAGTCACTGTCACAAGAGATTTCCTGAAAAAACATCTGTCCACAGAGTTTGGCCACACACAAAAGCCAATCAGAAGAGTGCTCTGCTCTGTGAATAGAGTGGCTGGACTGCCTAGCTGCTGTCTTGACAAAACAGGCACCCACAAGCACAGCAGACAGGCCTGCTCATTGTCCTGGATGCCCTGGCTGTTGCAAGAAGCCCCCTCACCCTGCGTGTCCACATAGCTTTTTTGTTGACAAAATCTGTTGACAGCAGCCTTCTAACTCATGGCTGAAGCAAAAGTGCTGAATTTTGCTGGCAAACTGTACCTTTTTTATGTAGACGTTCCTCCAATTTTGTTGACAAAAATAGGGTTTTGTCCGCAAAACTTGCTAGTGTAACGGTAGCCATTGTGTTTAAGATTGCAATGCTAGGCATGAATGTCTGGATGGGCAATGTAGTTGGGCTATTTGAAAATTTACTTCCCTGCCTCTACCCATCCTGTCCCACAACACCAATGGTCTATCATTCCAGAGCAACTTCAAGTAATGTGATCCACCTTGCATACTTAACTCCTGCCTCCTGATACCCACAAGGATCAGGGATAAGGGACTGGTGACGGAGGGGGTTTTAGCTGGCAGTTGCATGTCTACATGGCTTGTTTACTGATGGCAGCAGCCTGTGCTGAGATTGAGAGCTCATGTGTCTCTGCTAATTAGCCATGTGATTATGCTAATGAGCAGCTATTTGCAATTGCGAGACTGCTCGTTAGCATGGAGCTGCCAGGAGTACCATTCTGTGTAGACGTAGCCAGATAGTGCAGATCCTTTTTCTCTTGACACCTATTTTCTTGAGAAGGAAAAAATAAAAGCATGCTTCCTTACAAGTGATAGTATAACAGGCTGAAATGAGGTAGGCAGCCAACAATACTATGGATGTTCCATGAACATACTGATTTTGCACTGGGAAGTTTGGGATGGTTCTCAATGTTTAAATCTAAACTTTAACTGCAGCAGGCTAACTCTTGCTTTGAACTCTTCCAAAACCTACTAACCTTCCCCCTCTGACCTGAAGAAGACCTCATGGCTTTGTTGAAATCCTTCCTCGTATCTCAGCTGATCTAATAATCTTCAAAGGTTCAGGTGCTGTCACTAATGCTAGGACCATCAAGAGTTTCTCCGTGATCAGTGTTGCCTATAGTCTGAATGCTTCGGGCATCTACCCAGGAGAGTTTTACATGCCACTCAACTGATTAGTAGAGACCCCACCGCCATCCATAGTAGACAGAATGTGTTTCTATTGGCAGTGCACATCTGCACATGCCTTGGTGTGCATAACAAAATTTATTCTGCACATGGATGGAAAATAATTAACGTGAACATTTCCCATGATGGTTGTGTATATGTATGCATGTACGTGCACTCACACACACACACACACACACACACAGGTTAACAATTTCTGAGATCCCTTAGAATCCTCTGAGTGTACAAACCTGAATTTGCATGAAGAAAAGCCCTGTGCTGACTTTCAAGTGCGCAAAGGAGGGACATACCTCCGGCGTTGATGGTCTAGAGGCACCTAAATGTTAAAAGTTCATTGTTTATGGAAAACACAAAGTTGTGGCGGGGCACTGGAAATGCTGTGTCTCGGGGCACATAATGGCTACGTCTACACGTGAAGCCAACATCGAAATAGCTTATTTCAATGTAGCAACATCGAAATAGGCTATTTCGATGAATAACGTCTACACGTCCTCCAGGGCTGGCAACGTCGATGTTCAACTTCGACGTTGCGCAGCACCACATCGAAATAGGCGCTGCGAGGGTACGTCTACACGCCAAAGTAGCACACTTCGAAATAAGGGTGCCAGGCACAGCTGCAGACAGGGTCACAGGGCGGACTCAACAGCAAGCCGATCCCTTAAAGGGCCCCTCCCAGACACAGTTGCACTAAACAACACAAGATACACAGAGCCGACAACTGGTTGCAGACCCTGTGCATGCAGCATGGATCCCCAGCTGCCGCAGCAGCAGCCAGAAGCCCTGGGCTAAGGGCTGCTGCCCACAGTGACCATAGAGCCCCACAGGGGCTGGAGACAGAGCATCTCTCAACCCCCCAGCTGATGGCCGCCATGGAGGACCCGGCAATTTCGACGTTGCGGGACGCGGATCGTCTACATGGTCCCTACTTCGACGTTGAACGTCGAAGTAGGGCGCTATGCCGATCCCCTCATGAGGTTAGCGACTTCGACGTCTCGCTGCCTAATGTCGAAGTTAACTTCGAAATAGCGCCCGACGCGTGTAGCCACGACGGGCGCTATTTCGAAGTTAGTGCTGCTACTTCGAAGTAGCGTGCACGTGTAGACACAGCTAATGTAAGAATCCAAGAATCCTGGAAGACACTGACCATACAAAATGTATTCTGGGCATAATTCCATTCTAATTGCTGAAACTCAAAAAAAAGAAAAAAAGGCTAACCTATAGCAGTTAATTTTAGCCTCCTTCTCTGTCAATGTTAACTTTCAAATGCCTAACAGGTAAAATAATTTTGGAAGAGGCCCAAGTTTGCTATGGGTTCTCCCAGTTGAAGTAGAGAAAAACAAGTGTGATCATGCAAGGGGTCCATTTTTCAAGCTTTTCCAAGCCATGCAGAGGACTCTTTAATACCAGAAAGCGGAGGTGTGTGCTAATACTCAAGTTCTAGCTGTATGTTACCAGAAGGTATTTTTAATTGCACTGTGCCCCAGGCACAGTATATAGGAAAGTCATCTGAGGTACAATTAGTTTTAAGACTCAAAACAAATGTAATATTTTCACTTCCATTGTTTCTATAATTTCTTTAGGGCAATTAAAGCTAATTAAAAACAGGAAATTCACATCTGGTTTCACAGCAGTCACAGCAAGTGTCATGGGATGTTTTCATGTTACTACAGTACTGACTTTAGAGTTCAAAACAGATGAGAGAGACGATATTACAGAACACAGAAACATCAGAAGAATACATAAGGACCATATTTTGCCATTGAAGTATATAGTGACAGGAGAGAGAGAGAGAAAGGTAGAGAGAGAGAGAGATAGGCTGTTCCTACACTAGCCCCCTTCTTCGAAGGGGGCATGGAAATGACACAGACAGGGAAATACCAATGAGGCACTGCCATGTATATGCAGCACATCATTAGCATAATGGCAGCCGCATGAATTTTGAAGCTGCTATCTTGGAAGTGCTGACAGGCAGTCTAGACGGGGGCACTTTGAAATATCTGCCCAAATTAGAAATTCCCTTACTCCCAATTCATTTTGGCTATGTCTACACTAGCCCCAGAACTTGGAAGGGGGCATGATAATGAACCTAACTGAAAGATGCTAATGAGATGCTGCCATGAATATGCAGTGCTTCATTAGCATAACAGCGGCTGCAGCACTTCGAATGTGCAGCTTTTGATCATGTGCAGCTCATTTACATGGGGTCCTTTTAGAAAGGACCCCACACACTTTGAAATCCTATTTGGTTACAGGAATAAGAGGATTTTGAAGTGTGCAGGGTCCTTTTGAAATGGAGAGAGAAAGAGAGAGAGAGAGAAACTGTACTGGTGGCAGTTCCAAACTGCATCACATCTTTGATGTGCACAAAGCCTATGGGAATGTTAAAGGAACACAAACTATAGCAGCCACCACTCACATCTTTCAGAAAGAGTTTCAGTTCAAGAGCTCAGCTTTACTTATTGTTAGATGGTATCCAAGGGCACTTGGCCATAAGACTGCACTAACTAGAGTCCCCTAGTGTTTGTACAGGACGGGGATTCTGGTTGCCCCAGCACCAAAAGGCGTAAAAAGGAAGGCACTAACCATCTGTTACAAGCTGGGTCTGAATGAGGTAGATTATTTTTCTAAAAAGCAGAGAGGACATCAATGATACTGATATAGTCCTTGCATGCCTTTCACTGTTTTAGCTTCTATGAAAATATCACAAGAAACGATCTTTACATTTTTTTTACCATAAGAACAAAATCAAGTTTGTGAGAATGTGTTCTTGGGATATTTCCATTCAATTTTTACAGATCCAGAGAGTCAGAAAAAATTTTCCAAAATACCTGCTTATCGAACCCATACGTGGATGTCCTTGGAGATTTTCAGAGACACAGCTAAAGTCTTTTACTCCAAATGTAAGATGTCTGAATCTCTTTATAAAGCAACATGACCATCTTTTTCTCACATATTTGCACTGAAATTATAGGCTTCTCCTGTGTCAGGCACTTGATTCGGCCCTGTTTGGCTCAGCTTCTTTAGGATGGCAGACCAGCATCTTCTGTGTTTTACCACAGTCAAGTGTCTGCATAGCTGGAGTAGCTCGTCTACTGCACATTGACATTCAACCTACCAACCTTTGTTTCAAAGCTCTGTAAATATCATCACATGAACAGAACCATCTTGGGAAGGCTGTCAGCAGTTTGACATCCTTGTCAGGCAATTCTAGCGCTATGTCTAAACTACAGAGATCTGTCAACAGAAGATTCTTTTAGAAGATACCTTCCAACAAAACTTCTCTTGACAAATCTCATGCAGAGCAAAAGAGAAATCTTCTCTGATGACAGACAGCAGCCAGATGGCCCAGCCACTCTTGTGACAGAATGGCCAACCAGAAACACAGCAGACAGGGCTGCCTGGTGTCCCAGAAACCCTGTCTGTTGACAGAGGGCTTCCCCAGAATACCCAGGCTGGGTATACACAGAGAAGTCCTGCCAGCAGCTTAAGCAGGAAGAACATGAAATCCTAATAAATAAACACAACTATGACATAACTGGTATTACAGAGACTTGATGGGATAATACACATGGGTTGCAATATCAGTATAGAAGGCTACAACTTACTCAAGAAGTCTAGGCAGGGTAAACAGGGAGGAGGTGTGACCCTATATATTCAAAATGTGGACCTGGATTGAGGTGGCGATATATGCAGACGATAAAGATGTTGAGAGTGTCTAGGTTAGGTTAAAATGGGCGATGTCATATTAGGGGTCTACTACAGACCACCTAGCCAGGTAGAAGAAGTGGATGAGGATTTTTCTGAGCAACTAACTCATTCAAAGCACAGGATTTGGTGGTGATGGGGGATTCAACTATCACAACATATGTTGGGAAAGTAACATAGTGATACACAGAGTATCCAGAAAGTTCTTGGACTTCAGGGATGATAATTTTTTATGTCAGAAGGTGGAAAAAGCTACTTGGGCGGAAGCAGTTGTAGATTTGATTTTAACAAATAGGGAGGAACTCACTGAGAATCTGGAAGTGGAAAGTAGCTTGGGAGAAAGTGACCAATAAATCATAGATTTAATGATTCTAAGGAATAGTGAAAGGGAAAACAGCAAAATAGAGACAATGGATTTCAGGAAAGCAAATTTTGGTAAATTCAGAGAGCTGTTAGGTAAGGCCTCATGGGAGGCAAGATTAAGAGGCATATGGGTCTGGTGACATAGGGACTTTTTACCAGCAGAAGCATGTTTACTTGTCTACATGGCCTGTTTACTGCTGGACCCACCAACTCTCTTGGCAGTGAGATTGAGCGGCTATACTAATGAGACATAGGAATATGCTAATGAGTAGTCATTGCAATTGCAAGACTACTTTTTAGCATGAAGCTGATAGAAGGACGTCTCTGTGTAGACCCAGCCCCAGATTGGCTTTCTGCTGACAGAATCTGTAAATAAATGTGTTCTACTTCATGTGGGAGTGGCACAACCCTCTCGACAGACACGCTGCATTCTATCAATTTACTGTCAACAGAACACCCTGGGAATGTGGACAGGCTTCAGGTTTTGGCAACAAAACTCTCTAGTGTACACATAGTCTAGCTGTGTACACCGCATTCCAGTCATGTAGCTGTCAGTGATTTTTTAAGCAGTTCCTTTGCAGCAAGGAAGCTTTTCTGTGATGCCACACAGTTCACTGCTATGATATGGCCATGCAATGGATGCCTGATATCTTTAACTCACCATGTTCACTGCATTTTGCTTGTGTCCTATGTCCTGATACCGAATGGAATGATTCTGGGAAGCACATAAATTATACTTGCATCTGTTGATAATGTAGCAGCAGATGTCATTCAAAACAGAGTTCAAGATCTTTACATGAGATGATCTTTCTCACACTGGTTATGCATATTTGACCATCGAAAAGCAAAGTGCAACCATTAAGAGATCCTATTGTTACTGGCATAAGTCCCCATTTGGAATGTGCAAGTATTGTCTTATTCGAGGTTCTAACTTTGCCTTTCACATTCTCCATGTGTGCTTTGATGGACAGTGTGTGATCCACCATCACTTTAAGTCAGATAGAATTTCAGCCGAGGGCAAATGATGTACCCCACTCCAGATGTTGGTGAGTTGTCTCTTGGCCTCTTGATTCCAAAATGTAGAAAATAGTCATTCATGTTTGGCCTGGATCGGAGCAAACTGGCTCTTGGGTTAATAACAAGATAGCTCCAACAGCACCATTGTTAACAGACCTTAAATCTGGGCGAAATCCTTGGTCTGGGCAGGGACACAAGGATCGTCAGAATAGATAACATTTCTGGTTCTGAGATAAATCAGTGGGCCATTTGTGTAGATGTTTCAAATTATTGGCAAGAGTGTGGTCCCTTGTGATGGGCATTTTATCTTTGTCATTGCTTCCATAGTCTCCAACTGTTTCCTGTACAGTTAAATGAAAAAAAATCAGTTCTCTGATAGATATTGCACCACTACTACAAAGTGGTGGTCTTACATCATGTTGCAGAATTTTAGAGAGGAGTCTTTAGTGATTCATTGTCAGCAGCATACAACATGACCACACTGCTTGTTACCATAACTTTTTCAAAGCCATTTGCGATGTACTGAATGATATTACTGACTAATATTTAGCACTTGACAAGCGCATGATTTACCTAGATGAAATATAGCTTGTTGTGGGATAAATTATTTTCAGTGTTGTGATAGTCAGTTTAAGATGCGATGCTTGTGCAGTTTGTACAGATGTCAAAATCATAATAGATGTCTGCAGCCCTTCAGCGTCACTGAGTCCTTCCCTGGTTTCAGAAGTGTCACAACATGTACTCACTACCGGCTCTTGGGTCTTTGTGGCTGAACATATGTTAAACAGATTGTGAAAGCGTTGTTGTTGCTGGTCTGAAGTACTTTATTCAGATCAATGTCATCTAGACCAATAAGTTTGCCATTATGGAGGGCATGAATTCTAGAGGGTATTTAGGTCATTGTGTACAGTACCAGAAAATAAATTGTCTGATCTTCTTGCTGATCAGGCTGTAGCTTGGGTTAGATTGGTTCAACTATAAATCTTAATAGATTGCATTTGAACACGTACTCACCCCAAAAATCTGACATTTACAGTATGGTATAATGGAATAGTTTAAATTTACAAAGTTGCCCCTGAGTGAAAAGAAAAGTCTATTTAGTTATCAAAAAGGAAACAATCCGTCTACTGCTACTACACTGCTACTACATTACCCTTATCCATTGCAGTTCCAAAACAAATGATTTGAGTGATTATCACAAGTCCCTTTTCACAGTACATTTACTTCCTCTATGCCATCAAAATGGTTGGACATACTGTACTGGACCAGAGCGAGGCTGACCTAGAGATTTTACTTCCCACAAACTTGTCAGTAGCTCTTTGAGAGCTTGAGAGTACTGTGGGAGTTCATATTAAATATACACCCTGTTAGTACGATAGGACATTTTTAACTGGCCATGTTACTGCAATGCCCTTTTTGCTGTTGAAAACTTCACATGGGGTTTTATTCTCCAGTTGATAAATACCCATATTAACATGTCACTTCTGTGTATTCCCCCAAAATATTGCTTGGTAGAAGCTGGAGAATACATTTTCACTTACTTTCAACAGTGGGTTTTGACTCTTAATTTTTATTTGTATTATCTTAGATAGGAGTTCAGTGCTCTGAATATGTGTTCTTATAAATGAAGAGTTTTTTTCTGTCATTTCCACATCAATGTCTTTTGAATTCCTAACCTAATTGATTCTCTGAGTTTTGACTGGCAAGGCTGGAAATATCTTTAAAATGTTCTTTATGTTAGGATTTTCTTTTGATTCTTCTTCAAAAGTGTGTATTTAAGCCTAAGGAAAGTAATCACTAGGATACTTAAGATTTCTATCTCGTCCATAAGCAGCTCAAAGACCTTCAATGCTAGCATGATACAGGCCACATTTCTTCCTCTGAGCAATACAAACAGCACAAAGCATTTCTATGGACTTGAGGATATGTTATCAAACCCATGCCTACAAATCAGAATGTAAACAACATCACTTGGTTTCTACTTTTGTTGATTCTGAGCTTCTTGTAAGACTCCCAGTCATTCTCATAAACAAGATATCTTCCGCAATAAGGGCCTTGAGCCAGCTAAGCACTTAAGCCTGAAGGCACTGGGACTTCTAAGCACATGCTTTAACAGACAGTTAGATGCTGACCTTTTTGGATCAGGATCTAAGAAAATTACATTCTTTACAAGGAAAATAAGTAACTGTGGAGCTTACTTTGATATTTCAAAAAAATATTTTATGTGAATAACAGTTCCTTTGTTTTATCAGTTCTCTCTTTTCAGGCCTTTGGAACATTGTTGCTATCTACATTACTGACAAAACACATTTTCTTTTCAGAACAATTACATAGTTGATCTTTAGTCTGCTGTGCTTCCAAGGATATAGGCTGTGAAATGCATGACTTTATCATGGGCGTCTGATTTTCTTGTTTTAAAGTTGCGATATAAGCAAAAGCTCTCATATAACTTTTCTCAGTTTTCCGTTTCAATGTTGTCTCTTGATTTGTTCAACTGTATTTCTTTTTCCTACTTAGAGTCAAATCTTTTTTTCTAAAATTTCTCTTTTAAATTAATTTTAACATACGAATATGATAGATTGAAACAGGACAAAAGTCAAATACTATCTATTCAGTCATATATTCAATAAGAAGGAAAGCAGACAGAATCTTCCTAATACTTACAGAAAAACACATCCATATTTGATCAGCATATTCAGATTTTTTGTTTCAAAGTTAGTAGGTAAGACCTTGCCTCTTTCAGCAGGTCTTTCTTATACTTAGTGAAAATGCCAGTGCCACCATTTATATATAACAGTTCATGTATTTGTCATGGGTGAGTGAGATGACCGGTGTTGGATCCAGAACATTCAAATGTGGAAAACAACATTTCTGGAGCTGTGCACCTGCTCACCCCTGCCCTCTGCAGGGAGGACACTTACTTGTGATACACCATCCCCATGGAGAAGAGGAAAGCCATCACCTTATGGAAGCTAGCCACTACAGACAGCTACCATTCCAATATGAACCAATTCAGGGTGGGCAGGTCCACCGTTGGGGCTGTGCTTATACAAGTAAGGCACGCTCGGTCCACAGGCCTCACATGGAAGTTGGGGGGAGGTCCTGCCAGGGGGGATCCTCAGGGCATGGGGTGGAGGATGGGGGTGGGAGGGCTGAAGAGGGAACCCCAAATGTCCCATTTGGCTCTCACACATACCCAATGCTGGGGGTTCATGACAGTGGGGGAGCCAGAAGGCTCAGGGGGAAGCAATCCAGGAGGGGGCCGGAAATACACTCAAGGCCCAGGGCCTACCTCCCTCCCTCCCCCACATGTGTGTTTGGTTTCCTTCCCTTGCAGGTTGTGACAGTCATCAATGATACCCTGCTCTGGAGGGTCATCTGCCTCAGGGATATGGCCATGGCCATGGCTGGGTTCTCCACCCTGGGCCTCCCCAACTTCTTTGGGGCCATTGATGGCACACACATCCCCACCCATGCCCCAGACCAAAGTGTGGCTCGCTACATTAACCAAAAGGGATATCACTCTATTGTGACGCAAGCCACATCGACCAGCAGGGATGATTTATGGACACCTATGCCAGGCGGTTGGGCCACACCCACAAAATGCAGGTCTTCCACAACTCCAGCCTGTGCTGGAGGATGGAGATGGAGACATGAATTCCCCAGGAGGAGCTTGCATTCAGGGATGTCGCCATGCTGCTGTGCACCAAGGAAACATGGCCTACCCACCCATTCCCTGGCTCAGGCAGTCATACACTGGCCACCTAGACCTCACCCAGGATCTTTTTAACAGCCACTTAAACTGGGCGCATATTACAGTCGAGTGTGCTTTTGGCCATTAGAAGGCACAATTTTGTTGTCTGCTGACCCACCTGGACATGAGAGATCAGAATGTTCCCCACGTGCCCTCCACAATATTGTGAAGAGTAAGGAGGAGGCCTTCCTTCAGGGATGAATGGCTGAGGCTGGCCCAGGCTACGAGCAGCCAGGCATGGCCCCCAACCACCAAGCCTACAAGGATGGGTTGTGGATCCAAAAGGGGGTCTTCACCAGTGGCTTCTAATGACCCTCACTATGGCATCCTGTGCAGGGTTCTTGGGCCTGCAGCCCCACCTCCATCCCCATCCCTATGATGACCCCTTCCAGCTCCCACAATCATGAGGGATGTGGGGGTGTTCAAGCATTTTTTTTAACTTTAACTTAGGTAACTACACTGCTCAAAACAAACTTACATATAGAACACTATTTACTTCATGCATGAACTGTTGACTATATACAAAGTGTGGTGGAGGGGTTGGGACATGGGGTCCTCAGTCCAGGAATGGGGTCAGGGAACTTGATTCCACGGGGGAGCGGGACCCCAAGTGTTGATGGCCATGGGACCCCCTACTGCCATGGGTCCCTGGTAGGGCTGGAATGGGGATGGGATGACAGGAAGGCACAGGGATGGGTAAGTTTGGCAGGTTCAGGCATGGTGAGGGCATCAGAGGGCACTTGGAGAACAACAGTGGTAGGCATTTTGAGGTCGACAAGACTCTAACATGGATATAAGAATTGTGAAGGATGTTTCTGGACCTTTCTCTAGTACTGCCACTCTCCAAGTCCCTTGTTCTGCTTTCCTCAGAGATCCTCCACTCCCTCTGCATCCTTGTTGGAACTAACAACATCCACTTTTCAGAACAAATTAGAAATATTTATATAGTAGGTAGTCCATCGTGTCCGACGAAGATGTCTTGAGTTTGTGCAGTCTCACCAGTTGTGGACTTGCACGTTGCAAAGGAGTCCAAGCTTTGAACGGCATGGTCGTTCACAATGGGGGCAAGGGGAACATCCTGGCTCTGTTGGTGCATCTGCTGCTGTTGCTTTCTTCCTCTCATGAGCATCAGTGAGGCGTACGCATCACTGCTCTTCAAAGCTGTCATAAGCAAGTCGTACGAGAGCACGCCAGCCTGTTTGGTCTTTTGCATGCTGATGTAGCTGATCTGGTTTTAAACTAGCATGAGCAATGTTGGTCTTCATGCAATCTTTATATCTCTTGTGAGGCCTACCTTGATTACTTTTGCCCTGGGAGAGCTCACCATAGAGGAGTTGCTAGGATTCTAGACTCCTCCATTCATATGACAAGCCCTGCCCAGCGAAGCTGGGCTTTCAGAATCGTAACTCTGTCCTGCCATTGAATGTGCAGTATTGACCTCAGGCTGTGTGTGAGGAAGTGCTCCAGCAGTTTTGTATGTTTTCTGTACAAGGTCCAAGTTTCACATCCATACAGGAGACTGGTCAGGACTACAGCCTTGTACGTTTTCAGTTTAGTGGACTGTTGGATATTGTGCCGATTCAACACTCGCACTCTCAGATGTCCTAGTGCCCAGCTGGCCTGGAAAATTTTGGCATTGATTTCTTTGTCACGGGAGCCATCATTGGCTATCACACTGCCAAGGTACTTGAAGTCCTCTACTGTTTTTAACTCTGTTCCTTCAATAAAGATTGAAGCGGGGAGAGTAGCAGATCCTGGAGCAAGTTGAAACAGTACTTCGGTCTTTCGTAGGCTGATGGTCAAACCAAAGAGGAGAGTGGTGTCAGCAAACTTGTTGACAATGAGCTGGAGATCAGATTCCTTGTGTGCCATAAGTGCATGGTTGTCAGCAAAAAGGGCTTCAAGGGTGAGCCTCGCAAGCACCTTGGTTTTAGCATTCAGACGACGAAGGTCAAAAAGTGACCCATCAAGTCTGTATTTTATGTAGACTCCATGGTCCAGGTCGCTAACTGCGTGGCTGAGGACTCACGTGAAAAAGAGTTTGAATTACACTGGGGCCAGCACACACCCTTGCTTCACACCATTGGATATCTCAAATGGATCTGGGGACTCGCCATTTGAAAGAACAAAGCCAGTCATGTCATCCTGGAACAGGAGTATGAGGTTAACGAATCTTCTTGGGCAGCCAAGTTTTGACAGAATAATCCACAGGGCTTCTCTGCTGATGGTGTCAAACCCCTTGGTCAGGTCTATAAAGACAGTGGACAGATCCAAGTTCTGCTCTATGCACTTTTTCTGGACCTGACAAACAGCAAAGATCATGTCAAAGATTCTGCAGCCTGGCGAACACCACACTGTGCTTCTGTTAGGTTCTCCTCTGAGATGTTGGTGATCAGACGATTGAGGATGACTACAGCCAAGACCTTCCCAGCAGTACAGAAAAGGAAGATGCCCCGGTAATTCTCACAGTCAGCTTTTTTGCCCTTGTTCCTGAAGAGCGAGATGATTGTGGCATCCTTTAAGTCTTTGGGCATGTCTTCCCAGATGCAGATCAGGATGTTGTGAAAGTCTCCAAGTGACACTGATCCTGTATATTTGAAAATTTCAGCAGGGATACCATCCATCCCAGGGGCTTTGCCAGAGCTGGTCTGGCTGATTGCCATTTTGACCTCATCCATTGTAGGGGGCAGGTCAAGACTGTCTATTGTGGGTTTCTGAGGGATCTGGTCTAGGGCCACAGGGTCGACAAGGGAGGGCTGTTGAGAAGGTTGCTGGTGTGCTCTCTCCACCTATAGTTGATACCATTCTTCTCCCTCAGAAGGGTCATGCCATCTGCAGACAGGAGAGGTGCAGTACTTGACTTTGAAGGTCCATATATAGCTTTGATAGCACTAAAGAACATCATGGAATTCTTGTTGTCAGCGTAGTATTGGACTTCATCAGCTTTACTCTCCCACCACTCATCTTGCATTTTGCGAAGTGCCGTTTGCACCTGGCTGTGAAGATGTTTGAACTGATCATCTTTGAAGATTGAGGACTGGTCATTTTGGCATATCAGAAATGCATTCTGTTTTTCCTCTAAGATCTTCATGGATACCTTGTCATTTTCATCAAACCAGTCTTGGTGAACTCCTTTTGCAGTCCTAGTGTTGACTTGGCTGACTCCGTCATGAGGGTTTTGAACTGGTCCCACTTTTGTGTTGGGTCTCCAGTCAGAGGTGCATGGGATGTCAGCACTTCATCAAGGCAGACTGTGAATTTCTCACGATGACCAGTATGTTGCAGCTTCCTTATGTTGAAGGAGGGTCTGACAGCCTTGAGCTTCTTGCAGTTCAGTGGTGTGATGTGCCGCATAAGGACTGATCTGACGAGTCTATGATCAGTCCAGCACTCAGCTCCCCGCATGGCCCTGGGCATCTTCACATCTTGAATGTCCTGCCTGCGACTGATGACAGTCAATCAGGTGCCAATCTTTTGATCTTGGGTGCATCCATGTGGTCTTGTATTCGTCAGCTTGCCTGAAGAGAGTGCTGATAATTGTCAGATCATTTTCTGCACACAAGCTCAGCAGAAGGTGGCCATTGGCATTCATGTTACCAACACCATGATGCCCTAGCACCCCTTTCCAGGTCCTACAGTCCTTGCTGACCCTGGTGTTGAAGTCACCTAACAGGAGAAGCTTGTCACTAGGAGAAGTTGCTTTCACAAGATGGTCAAGGTCCTCATGGAAACTTCTTTTGCTTTGTCGCTGCTAGTCAGTGTGGGGGAGTAAGCACTGATGACTGTAACATGGAGAAAGTTGTTGAGGGGGAAGCAGAGCTTGATCAGGTGCTCACTGATGCAAGTTGGTAGGTCAAGAAGCTGGTGCAGAAGGGATGTCTTCATGGTGAGTCCCACTCTGGGGATTCTGTCTTCATTTTCTGGCCTGCCTTTCCAGAAGAAGGTGTTACCTCCTTTTGGTTCACAGATGGATCCTTCCTCTGCCAGTCAGGACTTGCTCAGGGTAGCTATGTCAATGTTATATCATGCCAGTTCTCTTGCTATGACAGCCATTATCTCAGGTCTCATAGCATTCTTCCTCTCCAAGAGGGTGCGAACATTCCATGCTGCAAATATCATCTTTCTTTTCACTGTTTTTTGACCGCTGTAAGGGTAAAACTGCCAGCTGTGGCACGCTGGCCATTTTGGTTGGGACGAGCAATTTTTGGGACACCTTTTCTAATCCCCTCCCTCATTTTGAGGATGAGCAGTGCTGTTCCTAAAAAGGCCTGCTCAGTCACCTGGGATGCTGCCGAACTCCTCTGTTGTCCCGGGATCAGAGTCAAGCAGCCGAAGTCCACAGGCTGCCTCCGTGCAGTTTTGGAGCTACAACTCCCAGTGGTCACCTCCACCTGTCACTTCGCCCTTCCACCATCCCCGCAGGACTTTGAGGTAGACAGAAGTGATGAGAATATACAAAGAACCTGTGCAGGAGAATGTTTAATGTGGAAAAGCTGTTGCACAGGGGCAGTTCCACTCTCTCGACCTCAGAAGCCTGGTTCCAGTGGTATGAAAAGTCATCACGGCTGTGACTTCCTAGGCTGCAGTGGATGGCCATGCCGTCTTTGGTGCCTTGTCATACCCTTTGCTTTCCACAGAGCGTTGCAGAACTGCCTTCCAGGTCATTGGATCTTACTGTTCATCTCATCCGCCCAGTCCTCCAAGGCCAACTTTTTATGCTGGGATAGGCAATTCTGTATGTCACAGCAGGTTTCAGACCTGTCAGCTACCCTCACTTGGTTTAGCCTGCCTGTCAAAATGGTTTATCGGGCTGTGGCCACTGCATGCAACAGATTCTTGGAGCCACAGGTGAGAGCTGGGTGCCAGATGGGGACCAGAGGTGCACAAACTGCCCTAAAAGAGACATGACAAGTCCCCACACCAGAGGTGCTACCCCTCCCTGAACACCCCATACACCCCAAAGAAAATAGAAGAAATAATTATATATTTATGCAGTTTTCTGCCATCTGAAATTAGGGTGGCTCGATAGGGTACTATTCCTATTCTGGGTCCTAGATATTGCTGCCTTCCTACAAGAGAACATTAGCATGACTGTCGGACTAAATTCTAGTCTGGATGAATAAGACTACCAAAAGTTTCCTATTCTGTTCCAACTAGATAAAATTTTGTTTTTAATATTCTTTCCTAAACCTTTATATACTACTGGTTTGCATTGCTAGCTGTCATGTATCCATTTAAGTTTGCAAGGTGCTTTGAGATTTTTGAGATGAAAGGTATTATAATAATTCAAGTTATAAAATTCCATTTATTGTTCTACCTATCTGTAGAAACAGCAGCTTTTTTGTGAGGTAAAAGGCAGAGTTTCTGCAACATCTTACAAGAAACACACTGTGCTCGCAATGGAGACTTCACTTCTATGCTTTCTTATCTGGTTTGCTCTCATTTTAAATAAAAGGAATGCAGACAGAAAAAAATATTACAAAATAAGACAAATTTAGAATTGCCCAAGTCTTTCTCAGGCAAAACCTTATTGGAGATCTTTATTGGGCTTTGGATCAGGCTTTTGAAATATTAATATTCCACTTTCCTAGAAGAGCAAATATTGTCTGAAACCAAAAACTAAGATCTAAATACTTGATTTTTGTTCACTAAAAGTTTGAATCCATATAAAAATGTTGTGTCTCAGGATTACAAATTATTTTCATTTTAGTGGTGTGCAGGAAAATCAGTCATGATTAGGTCCCATTGTGCTATGTGTTACGCAAATCAAGAATAAAAGACAGCTACTGCACATGTTGTCCATACTAAAGGTATCACTTCTTTAAAACAAGTGAAAATATAAAGACTGTGTGGCAAAATGCATTTGAAGTTGTTCTATTCATACTTGTATACAGTGATGTCATTTCAAACAGTTTCTACTACATAGAAGAAGCACATCTAAAATTAAAGGCAAGGAGATTAAGTAAACTGGCTATCTGTTTTCTTGGAGTCCAGTGAACTACTGATCTAAAGATCATAGCACAACATTTAATGAGCTTTACTGACAGGAGAAATGGATTCGTATTGGTGACCTCACTTCAAAGGTATTTCATATCAAATATCTATAATAGTTAATATAAAGTCATGGTACAATGGACAGAAGTACAAAAAAAAACTTCCTTCGTTAAATGGTTAAATTTAGGAATGCTTGTGATGCAGTTCATATTAGAATGAGCATTCATATAATGTAAACTACAGCTGGTCAGCAAAACCTTTACTATATAATATAGCTACATTGGCGATGTCTACACTAGAAAGTTCTTTTGAAAGATTTTTCCAAAGAAGGGGGCTCTCTCAAAAGATCTATTGGAGTGTTTACACACAAAAAACATTCTTTCGAAAGTAAATCTAAAGAATGAGGCACTCTCTTTGAAATCACTCTTCCTTTCCCATTTCCGAAAAAGCACCCATTTTCAAATGCTCATTTCAAAAGAAAATGAGTGTAGATGCTCTGCAGGGTCTTTCCTTCAAAAGAACCGTCCTCATGGGGACTGATTTTTTTATCCCTAGCCGTTCTTTTGAAAAAGAGGGGACTGTGTAGGCACTCTTTTTCAAAAGAGCAGATCATTCTTTTGATCAGCTTTTTCGTGTGTGGATGCACTCTTTCTAAAGAAGTTCTTCAGAAGAGATCTTCTGGAAGGGCTTCTTTGAAAAGATCTCTATAGTGTAAATGTAGCCATTTTTCTTTGCTCACTAAGAGCAAAATAGAATCAACATAGGTCTGCAGTGTTTGAGATGTTCTGATTTATCTAGTATTTCTTTTTATGGTGTAAACTTTACTTAAGAATCTGTTCCTTATTGATGCCAATGGCAAAAGTCCCACTGATTTCAGTAATACTTACGGGATCATGCCTAAAAGGCCCAATTCAATAAAGCACAGGCTGAATTTGACGCACGTGTTTTAAGTCACAGTAATTTCAGTGGTCTTTGAGCATGTTCTTAAGAGCTGAGCTGAACTGAAGCCTCTGTATGGACATATGCTGGAGTAAATAACACCCTTTGTAAATTAAAACTACTGTGGAGTTGAAAGTTTTAGTTAATTACTAAATGCTCAATCCTCAGGAGGGCACGGTGCCTTCCAGTCAGTGGGGGTGGAAGACCCTTGGTTTTTGGGAGTATCAATACTGAAGGGGATTTTTTTTTTTTGTGGAGTCATATTTTGTGTTCCATATTCTTTCATTGACTCAGGAAAAAAACAAAGACATTTCCTGCACTGCAGCCCAACATTCCACATATAAAGGCACTACTCAGAGGAAAACAGAAGTTGCTAATCAAAACAAAGCACAAACCGGGTAAACAGTATTAAATAAGTTCATCTGCACTGGTTGCTAGTCTTAAATGTCCCTTAACATAGTACTTTGATTAAGAACAAGTGGCTCATTAATTAGAAATACACATCTGCCTATGATCACTAATAATGTCTAGGAGATAATGACTGAAATGAAACACAAAGCTTTATATGACTACCTGTAGGAAATAGTCACCCAACAGGATTAGTCATTCCGTATTAATTCAAACATTCTTAATTGTTATGCTGAAACTAAAAATGACATAGAATATAGACTGAGGGAGAAGCACACAAAGAAAAGATGGACTTTAAAAAAACCCTGCTATACCTTGCCTCCAATGACTGGAGCAGATGAATAATTCTAAATAGTTTTATGTTAACATCACAAATTTCCATTTTGAATTAACCATCAAGAAAACACGATTTTCTCAGATCTATTCATTATTTGAAATAATTCCACAAGCACTTTCTGAAAACTGTTCCAGGTAATTATGTGAACAGATTCTCATAAGTAATAATTAAAATTGGAGTATGGCATGTTTCTGCAGCTTAGCAGGATGAGTATTGCCCTAACAATGGTGGAAAGATATTCATAGTCCTCCAGAACAATACGGACCATAAAGCTCCAGTTCTGCTATGTGGTTGATTTCATACACATGTGTAAGCTTATGGGATTTATTGGTACTGTTCTGTTGTCTAAAACATGTGACTAAGTGCTTTACTGGACTTGAGTGAGTATGCTCAGCACCTTTCAGAACCAAGACTTCAAACGCATCGCAGAGGGATACAAACACAGCTGAAGCAACATTTGCAGAAAAATTCAAAAAAGCATTAGTAGAGAAATTGTTGTATCATGTGCCCAGCTATAGAAGAGATCTCTCTCAGGTTTGCATTTGCTAGTATGTATTATTTTACACTTAAACTCTGAACTGGAAAAGAAGAGGTATAATAGCAAGTTGACGTGGCATCAGCAGTGGTTCTTTAGCCCACTATTAAATATTATATGGATGACAAAAAGAGCAATTTATGCAGCTGCTGGATAGATGGGGTATTTGTACTTCTAATAACAACGGCTTGGGGAGTTAAAAGAAGTTGGCTGGAATGAATATAGTTTCTCTACTCCTAAAAAAGGTAAGTAGTCTTGCTAGTTTTCATGGACATTGATCAGTTCATAAAGTTACAGGAGGTCTTCCTAGGTAGATATTGACATCAAGATACCTCAAACAATTTTGTAATATCCTTTGTGGAAATACATTTAGTTCCCATTTATCTCCTCCACCACAATAGCTGAAAGAAGAATGGAAGCATTTTAATGAACACTGACTATACTATCTCCCACAGTGTCCATTTTACATACATGACCTACTACAAGACAGAATTAAAGTCAGTATTACAGCAAGCATATGCACATTTTTATTAGACCGTGAACACTTTTGCTGTAAATCTGAACTCCAACCATGTAGATAATTTGTACTGTGGCTAAATTAGAGGTTTTCCAGTTGTATTTGAGGTTACGTAGCTTGTGACATTGTACTTTTTACCTCACTAGAAACGTTCACGGAAGGATAAATCAGAACATTTGAAAGATGAATTCAGATCAAGGAAGGGTGGGTTTTTTTTTGTTTTCTTTTTTGTTTTTGTTTTTTTTAACATGTTCCTGGCAACTGTCATCTTAAGTCATTCAGGTAAGTCCATCATTGTTACCTTCACCCCTACCGGAAACCCCTGATCGCTATACTTACCTACCCCCTTCTAGCTTCCATCTGCACACATAACTAGATCCACTGTTTACAGTCAAGCCCTTAGATATAATTGCATTTACTCTGATTCTACTGACAGAGACCAAAAATGACAAGCTTTTTACCAAATATTCATAAACCTGAATTACCCACCAGGGGAAATAAAAAAACAAGTTGACAGGGCCAGATGAATACCCAGAGACCAGCTATTCCAAGATAGGCCCAAAAAAGCCAAGAACAGAACACCACTGATCATCATCTACAGCCCCCAGCTCAAACCACTTCAATGCGTTATTAAAGATCTACAACCAATCCTTAATCAGGAGGTCACACTGCAGAAGGCCCTAGGTGACAGGCCTATCCTCTCCTACTGACAACCTTCCAAACTTATGAGGATTCTGACGAACAGCCACAGTTTATACCGCGGGAACACCAGTTCCGGGACTTTTCCCTGACACCTACCCCTTCTACTCCTCTACTCTCTGATTTGCTCACCTTGATAACTTTTTTTGTGATTTGTCCACCTTGATTACTGTTTTTGGTTCTCTGTTCCTTAAATATTGAGTCTGTTCTGGTATGGCTATAGTCTGAAGAAGTGGATCTGTCCCACAAAAGGTCACCTAATAAATTATTTGGTGAGTCTTTAAAATGCTACTTGACTGCTTTTTTGTTTTGATAATCTACAGACTAGCACAGCTTTCTCTCTGTTACTAGGCTAACAATGAATGTATGAATGTCTGTGCCATAAGCCACATTATTGTGATGAAACTCACTTACCTTGGAGTATTTAAGATTCTGTCAAAATCTACCAATAAGCTATTTTTATTAAGGCCACATTTACACTACAACAATCTTTCAAAAGATGATCTTTCAGAAGAGATCTTCTGAAGATCTTCCTTCAAAAGAGTGCTTCCCAACACAAAAAAGTGGATTGAAAGATCAATCTGCTCTTTCGATATACAGTATCCACACAGCCCCTACTCTTTTGAAAGAATGGGCCAGGAATAGGAAAATCCAGAGCCATAAGGACTGCTTTTTTTGAAAAAAGGAGCCACGGAGCATCAACACATGCTTTTTTTTTAAAGAAGCTTTTGAAAGGAGCACTCCTCCTGATCTGGCACCAGAAGAGGGCTTCCAGAAGAAGAGCCACATTCTTTCAATTTCCAATCGAAAGAGCACATATTGTGTGTGGACGCTCCACGTATTCTTTCAAAAAAAGGCCCTGATCTTCCAAAACAACTTGTTAGTGTAGACATGGCCTAAGAGAATGCTAAATCAATTATTAATATTCCTTCTGAATTCCGATTTCGCATTTGAGATGTCATCCAGAATCATCATCATCATGATCATCATTAGTCCCTTGACCAAGGTCATTGGGGTGCCTATGTCATCCAGAACAAGACCATAAAAATGTAAAGTTTTACCAGTGGTGCCCAAATATTTCCTGTCATACCACTCCCGCACACCTGTAAAGAATTCTGTCTAACATGTCCTCTCCCCATTTCCATGAAAGCACCCATGGATCAGCAGAAGATCTTCGACTGAAGGCAGTGCTAGGGGAGAACTGGGGATGGTGGGGCAGGATGCAGGCTAGAGGCAGATCTGGTCTGGGGACAGACACAGAAGGGCAGAGCTGGAGCAGCACTGGGGCTGTAGCTGGGCAGGTGACAGAATAGAGCTGTGGCCGAGGGTGAAGGATGGAGCGGAGTGATTGGGGGCAGAACTGCAGCTGAGAACAGACTCTGCCTGTGACTGAGAGTGAGCAGAGCTGTGGTTGGAAGTGGAGCTGGGCTGGGGGAGAAGCCTAGCTGGGTAGTAATATGTTCTTTACCCCACAGGGGCTGGATGAGGTCTTGCTGTGAAATCTCCTTTACCCCTCTAGGACGATGCGCCACACAGTCTGGGGACCACTGTATTTCATAAAATCATATAGTCAAGGAATCCTGTGTTAAAATGTATACACTTTTTTTTATACACACAAAAGATGTGTACATGTGCATGTATGACATATTATAAAGTCTGTGCTTTCCATGTGTACATTTTAGATATGATTACAAAACAGAGAAATACATTTTTGCACTTTTAGGAATGTGAATGAAGAAGGCTAGTTTTTAACTGACTATTATTCTGTAATATGAAAGAGATAATTTATGGCTAAAAGCATTATTCACACAACTTATGATGGGTGGGGAAAATGATTACTTGACAAATTAAAAATAAAACAAAATATCTTCAAATTGGATGATGATATTTATACAACCTCTGAAAACAGGAAAGATTTAAAGAAAATTGTAGAGCTGGTTAAAAACATTTGTTTGAATTTCTGAGGATGTTTTTAACTTTCTCAATGAACTGAAAAGGTCTTGGTGATTTTCACTTCTCCAGGGCAAAAGGGCAATTTTAAAAAGGGCAATTTAGCTGAAAAAACAGATATATTCATTACTTATTTCCTTCCACTTGAATTTTATTAAATCAAATCCAGTGTTACAATATTTTTCTTTTCTGTGAAATAAGGAATATTGATTCAGAAGTTTGATTATTTTTAAAAATGTACAAATATATATGAAACATACATAATGCTACACATCAGACAGGATAGAAAATAAATGAAAGTTCCTTCAAAAAGTGAAGAAAAAAGGGAAAAAAAGCATATAATAATTGACTAAATTAAAATAAACGGTGATACCCAGCAACTTGTTTTCCCTATTCGGTCTTAAAGCTATATATCATTCTTAGGAAGAAGCGTTGGTAATTCAGTGGTTGGCATTTTCCCCCTGAGGCTATAATGTACCTGTGTCACAGCAAGATGTTAAGTGCTATTATAATGCTCCATATGCTTCTTTTCAGATTTGACATGAAACTGAAACTCTGGCGACGGGTGATCATTAACTTACCAGCCCCTGCCAACCCCACCAACCACCACATTTTCTATTCTATTGTATAAAATAGTCTTCCCTCCTTAGCTTAAATTATTTTCCAACATGACTGCGTATTGTTAATAGCTACTATGCTTCATTCCATAGGTGTCTCATTTTCAGGGGTGGATAGTCTAATTAAATTATACTCATATTGTTCTGCTCCCAACTTCCCTCTTCAAGGCCCCCACCACCCAATCAGATCTGAAAATCTTCAGGAATGCAAAAACTTGGATATAACTGGATGAGTTATGGGCCCCTCACACTTAAGTGGCATCCCTTCCATAATATAAATAAACAGTAAAAAGTGAGGCAAAGATCTCTATGGCTACATCTACACTAGCCAAAAACTTCTAAATGGCCATGCAAATGGCCATTTCGAAGTTTACTAACAAAGCGCTGAAATACATATTCAGCGCCTCATTAGCATGCGGGTGGCCATGGCACTTCGAAATTGAAACAGCTCACCTCCGTGTGGCTCACCCAGACGGGTCTCCTTTTCAAAAGGACCCCCGCTACTTCAAAATCCCCTTATTCCCATGAGCAGATAGGAATAAGGGGACTTTGAAGTAGCCGGGGTCCTTTTGAAAAGGAGCCCCGTCTGGACGAGCCACGCGGCTGTGAGCTGTGTCAATTTCGAAGTGCCGCGACCACCCGCATGCTAATGAGGCGCTGAATATGTATTTCAGCGCTTCGTTAGTAAACTTCGAAATGGCTATTTGCATGGCCATTTCGAAGTTTTTGGCTAGTGTAGACATGGCCTATATGTTTAAAGAAACCCTGACATACAGATATCTGTCTTTCTTCTCACATCAGAAGCCAGAAAACTCTGGGGAAGGCAGATGATACAGCAGATCCTAACTCCCTTCCACATCCTCTTTAGCCAACCTGCAAGCCTAGAGGACATTGGACCTTTGCAGCTCACTGAAGTTGTACATTGCTCTGCAAATCAATTGTATTTGTTAAGAGCTTTGTTGTTCTTCTGGTTCAAAGCAGTTATTTCAGTACATATAATAATTAGATTATACTAGTTTATGCTCAACAGTAATATAGTTAACCCTGAGTGAATTCACAAAAGGTGTTCTTTTTCCACTAATAAAGTATTATGTTCTCACAGTAAGACATTAGCAAAGCTCCTGATTTAAATTGCAGTCTTGAATTTACTCAGATACAGAAACATAAATAAGTGATTGACTCGAACTGGAAACATTAATGTCACAAATAAGATGTATGTAGGCTGTTTATACACCAGCTCCCCAAAATACCCTTTAAGAAAGGAATGTTTCAAATTTGGGACCAAAGTGGAAAACTAATTAATTAAATTATAGTAGGAAGTTAAAAATTAAAAATAAGAAGTTTAGACGCCTTTAAAGACTGTTCTGTTTAGTACCTGTTTCTCGAAATGTAAAGTCTACAGTCAATAGCACAAGTGTAAGTAAATGTGGAATCTGAAGTCACTGGGGCTTTACAGGTATAATCAAACACAGATTTTGAGCAAGCCAAATTTTACACTGCTGTAATTCCTGGTGATGGACATATACCATATCTTGACTTTCATATCCCTGGCTCAATAGGCAGGGCCATCAATTAGATAAACAAACACCTTTTTCAACAAAGTGTGGGTATGTTTGATCTGGAATCGTTAATATGGCATCTGCATTGCATCTTCGAACATTTCTCTTATCATAGGTATAACACCACGGCAACTTCATTGGTATTAACAATTATGGAAGCATCAGTTTGTGTTGAGTACAAGCATATTTACCACCATGTGGTCTAAACCTGGTTAGAGATGCACAGTTACTTGACTAAAAATGGGAAGTTCTTAGTGAAGACAGCCCTATACATAAACATGGAATCTCATTATACTGTATATCGAGTAATCATTCAGAACAGAAATACATTTTATGGGATTCAAAGGAAAAGTGTTTGATTCCAACAGAACTTGTGCTCACACACAGATAATTACAAAGAAAAAAAGCAATGTTGTGAAGAAACATCAAGAAAGTCAGTTCCTTGAGAAGTACAGTTTGTCAACAACAAGACAGGAGGTACAGTAGCATCAAGAAGTAGCAACGCTGAAAGGTGGGAAGCCTTTCAACAGTGTAAAGTCTGAGATCCGGTTCCAGCAAGGTATTAGAGCACATGCCCAAAATATTAACTTCAGAGGGATTACACCTGTTTAAGGGTAGGCCTATACTTAAGTAAATTGTAGAAACAGAGCCCAAGAGCTCAAAGAGCCCTGAGAAAGGAAGGAAGCTGGAAAGAGAATGACAAGTGAGAAAGAAACATGCAGAATCTAAATACAGGAAAGTTCAGATGCTTGACAGCAATGAGTAGAATCCTAAAAGAGATCCAAACACACAAACCGAAGACAAGACTCTGAGGTCTTAAGGACATAGAGAAGAGAGCAAATTTGCACTTAGTGTGTCATATGTTTAATTTATAATCATCTTTCATGAGGCAATGAAGGGAATTGCTACAATATTCATAATTAAGAGCAGAAGAGTGTCTCTTCATTCCCAAAAGGACTCCGAGCATAAAAGCAACCACCTTTGCCCTTGGCTAGATCAATTAATTTAGAAAGGTTCTGGAGGAATAAGAGCTTTGGTAAAATGAACTACTCCATGTTATTGTCAACCATACCCATAAGAATTAAAGAGACAAATATTCTGCTGGATTAAATGGTGAAGCTCCATTTATCCCAACAGATCTATGACAATTTACCCCAGTGAAAATCGAAGTGCACTTTTGAGAAAATACTGTTTTACTGGAACATCAAAGATGAAAGGCCTTTGGGGCCTACTGGAGGTTTTTAGAGAAAGAGAGAGAGAGAAAGAAGAGGCAGGCTACAACTAGAGCATCACGCACAAAAAAAAGAGGGCCAAAGGATTTCGCACTGATGGAGCAGTTGGAAGAATGCTCTGAAGGAAAAATGGCTCAGGGTTTCAAGTCCTTTGGGTAGCCATTGAAAATGTAGGATTTATATCTAAACCAATCCTGTCCTTATGAGGTTTGCTCACCTCCAGTAAGAATGTGGATTGTTGTAGTGTTTCTAGAAATTTGAAATAATTTAAAAATTCTGAGTTGAAGTATTCCTGTTAAATTTGGAACAACACCTTTTTCCCTTCAAATAATATAGCTTTCTAGAGAGATAGAGAAATATTCTCGCTGATTAAGTGTTTTTTGTCATGTTAAACTGTCTTTAATGCTGGCCTTTGAACATGCACTTGAATTGCTGAAGACCATGAGCTTCAGCTGGCTCACTTGTTGACTATTATCTTCCACAAGCTTAAATTCCTCTCATGCCACCTTCCATAAGAAACTTTGGTTTTAAAACAAAAACATTCTTTAGGTTCTATGGAAGAAAGGAACAGGATCAGAGATGAGAAATTTTGATTCAAGTATGGGAAATTTGTCAACTTCTAAACATTTGTGACTAATTTTTGTTCTTGAAAAAATGAGGATATGATTTAGGGTTCCTGTAAGAGAAAAAACTTAAGAGCAGAGAAGTAACAGAGAGGTAGCTGTATTAGTCTGTGCTCTGTTATGTTAGAGCAGAGAAGGAGACCAGTGGGAATTTTACAAAGTTCACTATCCTCCCCAACTCCTCTGCCATGCTCTACTTAAGTTGCTTAACCCTGACTTCCAAAAGCCTTGCTTTTGGATTCTGAGAAATTTCTGAAGCAACAATTAAAAATGTGGGCTTAATCCTAATCACCATACATCAGTTTAAACACCAGTATCTCCTCTGAACCTGGAATGATGCATTTCATTCACATGGCTATAAGTAATTCCAGATTCAAGCCTTGAGCCACATTGTTCAGTGGTTTTGTCCTGTGCACAAATTATATGAAATTTAAAAGCAGCGAGGACATTTTCAATCAAAATATTTGAGTTCACTTCTATAGAAGCAAGGTTTTTTAGTTTGTGTTGGCCTCTATCTTTTTTAAAGCATGTCCTTTAAGCAGACGCCCTCATCCCACTGAAAGCTGGCACTGAAACTTGTTGTCTCACTGCTCCTGACAGTGTCTGCAGAGTTTCACACATGTTGAGGCACAGCACTGTGGACATCCTGCAAAGAGAGTAGAGGGAAGTTGAATCTATCCACACTCAGCAGGATCACAGTTTTCAACACTGGCTTGGCTTTGTAGTGTGCGAAGCTGGATAACAATTACGGATGTCAAACACAGCAAGCTCTGCAATAGAAACATAGCATCAAACCGTACGGTACTGAGTTTGTACAATTTTCATTCTGAAACCAAAGATATTTTGCTTTTCCTACCATGCTAACGAAAAAAGTGCACATTTTCTTCATAGAAAACAAGCAGTCCCATCACACCTTAAGGACATTTAACTGTAACAATAAATAATATATGTACTGAGCAGTGTTGATTCCATTTGTTTTTTACTGACACCAGCTAATGTTTAAAGATATTAAGAGGATAGAAAAAAAAGACCCCAAAACAGAGCAAAACAAAACAAAGACAATATGATCATTAGAATATGGGCGAAATGTCTGTAAATGTCTGAGGGCAAGGTTTCCACCTCAGAATACTGGGCTGTTTTTTTTCTTTACCTTATGCGTCCTGTAGCAAAACCTATATTTTATTGAGAAAGGACCTGGGAAAATAGAGTGTACAGCCAAGGGACCAACAAGTGCCAGTTTACTTGGCATACCCTGTGCAATGAGGAACACTAAAGGGATTAAGAAAGCAACTCTGTATTGTCTCCGTAGAACAGTAACATAGTAGCACACTGTATTGTATGACAGTTACTATGGTAACTATTTCTCCCCCAATCCTTTGAACAGAATATGCAGTTTCAGAAGAAACCAGAAAATTTAAAAGCCTGTAAGACAGCGGTGATCTTAGGCACCTTACATGTTAGAAACATTTTCAATTTTCTAAATATGTTTGCATTTTTAACTTGAACACTTTGAGCATGATTGGTGCCTGCAGAAAGGCTAATTCAACTTGCCTCCACAAAAGAAAAAAAAATTCAAAAAGCAGTGGCTTATTCCTCCATACTCCATCTCTGTTGGTTGGTCTCAGAGAGGACTGAATATGAAATTATCCAGTGCACAGATTTGGAATTCCCATAAGCTTCAGGTCACAATGGCCTCATGTATACTAGCTCCCTCCTTTCAGAAGGGCATGGTAATAAGGGATTTCAGTAGATGCTAATGAGACTCTGCCATGAATTTACAGCACCTCATTAGCATAATGGGAGCCATACACAATCCGAAAGTGCTGTTTTCGAAATGCACTCCACTTGTGTAGACAGGGGCCTTTTGAAAACCAAATGGGAAGCGGGTCTTTGCCCACCAAAGCTTATGCTCCAAAATATCTGTTAGTCTCTAAGGTGCCACAAGACTTCTTGTTGTTTTCCATGAGTATCACTGCCTGGCTCCCCAAGAGCACAGAGCTCTTGGTGGTCATGCTCTGGGTCCCCAAAATCACAGAGCTGGTCACAATAATTTTGAGCATAAAGGGGAAGAAGGGGCTTTTGAAATCAGGGGGTCCTTTCAAACGGCCACTATCTACACAGGCAGCATGCATTTCGAAAGTGGCACTTTTGAATCTCACACAGCCACTATTATGCTAGTGAGGCACTGCATATTCATGGCAGCACATCATTAGGATCTGCTGAGATCCCTCATTACCATTCCCCTTCCAAAAGGAGGAGGGTAGTGTAGATGCATCCATTGCGTCTGTTGTTATCATTGTGCCAGCAGAGGAAAAGGAGACAGCATGCATATATTCCTAGATATCCCAGTCCTGGAACCTGAGCAGCATAACCTCTCTCTCTTCTTACAAAGTGCCAAGTGTAAAGTGCACTTACTAGCAGCTGGGAGCTAACTGTCTTGGTAAACTACTGTGGAACCCTGGTTGAAAATTAATGCCTGACGCCAGCCATTGGCTAGGTACAGGGTGAAGCAGAGCTTGGGGGTTCTTTCTCAGGCAATATTGCTGCCGGGAGTTTCAAGGAAAACAATAAATATGTGCACTGTCCCCATAAGAGACTGCATTATTGCAACAATTTAGCAATTAACATATTGAATACATCTTTTCTTTTAAAGTTTACACATTTCTGAATTGTGTTGCAAAGAGTCAGGCTACCATAACCAGCAGAAAAGAATTTAGTAAATTGCAAAATCACATACTTTATCTTGGAAAAATGAGTGTATAAAAGCAATTACATGTTGTTATTGATTGATGATTTAAACTAAAAATAAGCTATTGAGCAGAATGGCATTATGTTGCATAAGAAAAAAAAAAGATAAAAGCCCTTTAAGTCAAAGAGAAAGTGTAGGCCAGATCATTAGCTGTTGCAAATGGACATAGCTTAGCAAAAGTCTGCGTGCATTATGTTCAAATATGAAGACAGAGAGAGAGAGAGAGAGAGAGGACATTTCTTCTCCGAAAGTGGCATGCTAATAAATGGCACAAAATATGCTAATAAGGTGTGGATGTAAATTCCAGATGCCTCATTAGCATAAGGTCATATGATCTGCAGTCTGGAAGATGCTCTGGTGGACTTCAAAATGGCATGTAGAACTGCGGCCCCCAGGGGTCTTCCGGAAGGAAGTCCTTCTTCTGGAGGCACCTTCTTCCTGAAAATTTGTGGGGAAAGTGGCATGTGTAGAAATGGCCAGACAGAGAGAGAGAGAAAGAGAGAGAGAGAGAGAGGGAGAAAATCTGGCCCTATATGGGGCTTACTAACCATTAGGATGAAGTGGTGCATAGATCAAGATGGACATAATGTTTAGTGACTTGCGGAAAGGGAGTGGGAGAGGAAGCTCATAATCTCAGTTCACATGTCTTTTCATAGAATATTTCCCAGAAGGAAAGCAAGCAGTGGTAAGTACTCAGTTCAGAAATGAGCCACCCTACTAGGGACTACTCAGAAAGTGGAATGAAGGAAAAAAAATCAAGAGTGACAGAATTGAGACGTTAAACTTAGATCAAGGAAAGAAAGAGAAAGACAAGGGGACTTGGAAAGAAAATACAAAAAAGAAAAAGGAAGACAACAGAGAGCATAGATACAGGAGGCTGTTAACAATGAGAGTGAAAGGAAAGTCTAGGATGAAAATCTGGAAGTGTTTAAATTTCAACTTGACTTCTAGAGAAAAACGGAAGTAAAATAAATTTTGAAAGATGAGAGTGATGGAAATTGGAAGGGGATAGCTGCGAACATTTGTTCACAGCTGCCAGAAGATGCATGTGTCTCAGGCACAGATTTAGGATACAAGATCAATTCAAATGCAACCAATCACCAGAATAAATTAAACATGTCAGATAACAGTACAGAAGACCATGTTTCAGAAAAACAAAAACATTAACTATATTTTTCTGCACTGAAACAAATAAGTATGCTTACCATATAAATACGCTAACTGTTTAATGACTGAACAGAAAGGAATGAGTTTATCTAGGGAGCAGACAACCTTTTGGGGTCCTGGGCAAGGTAGAGGGAGAGTCTAGCTCCATGCTCCCAGAAGGGTCAGGGATGAGGGCAGAAGGGATGGAGCCGAGGGCAGCCAGCCTCAGCGACACCAAGGGTAGCATGGGCTCCCCTAGTCCTTAGAGCTGTCCACAACAAATAGTGCAGTGCTCCAGCAGTGACATGAGGAGGCAGGATTTCAACCACCACTTCTGCCACCACAGCAATGGCAGCGGTTGGAGCCTCAGACCCATGTGCCTTCCCCATCAGCAATCTTGGAGTATCTCCAATAGACAAAAGAGCATAAGCATATTTTGAGCTATGAAATCAACTGTTTAATAAGGATCTCTAATTGTGTCCGAAGTGTTCTTGTCTTACTTCCTTAGGCCTTCACCTGTCTAAGGATTTGTCTTTATCTGTTAAAATCTCTCTAAAGTTACATCCATTTATAACTAACAGAAATATTTTGCTGGAAAATAATGATGTTTTAATCAAAATTGTGGTGGTTGGCATTCTCCCAATATTTCAAAATTACTTAGAATATCAAAATATGTATATATTTATTCATAATGTTTTGTTTTGCTTTTCAGAAAGTGACTTTGTTCCAAGTGAAAAGTACCATTTTCAACAAAACCTCATTTTTGTCCTCCTCGCCACCAAAAAAAATTCTGTCAAAATATTTCAGTAACTATGACTGTGCTTATTGGGACTAGTATATCAGGACCTTAGAATCACAGAATCATAGAACACTAGACTGGGAGGGACCGCAAGAGGTCATTGATTTCAGTCCCCTGCCCTCACAGCCAGAACAAGCACCATCCAGAATATCCCTGAGAGATGTCTACCTAATCCGCTCTTAAATATCCCCAGTGATGGAGATTCCACAACCTTCCTGGGCAATTTATTTCAGTGTTCAACCATCCTGACAGTTAAGAAGTTTTTCCTAATGTCCAACCTCAACCTCCTTTGCTTCGGTTTAAGCCCATTGCTCCTTGTTCTATTCTCTATGTCCACACTAGAGGGTTTTGCCAACAAAACCTGTGGAGCGTCCAGATTCCCAAGACATTCTGTCAACAGTAAGTCACAAAACACAGCACTTTTGTTGAAAGCTGTACCCATCTCACTATGAGGAAGAAGACCGCTATCAACGGAAATCTGTCAACAGAAAGCCAGTCTGGACATTCCAGGGGGACCCTCTCTTGATAGACAGGGCTTCTGGGACACCGGGCAGCCCTGCCTGGTGTGCTTCTGGTTGGCTCTTTTGCCAATATAGTATCTGGGAAGTCCAGCTGCTCTCTGTTGCAAAGCTAGCAGGTGGGGGCATAGAACCAGGGTGCCTCAGCAGACTCTTATCAGCTCCCCACCACTAACCTCCAATACCTTCTTGCCACTGACACGCCCCATGTATCTTCAACTTCCCCTCCATCTTTGTACCCCCTGCCTTCAGGTCTCAGGTTTTTTGATGGCATTCAGGAGGATCTGGGGGTGTGGGGAGGGAAGGAATGAGGACGTAGTGAGCAGCCCCCTCCATACTCCAAACCTCTTGAATGCCACAAAACAGCTGATTGTTGCAGGCAGGAAGTAAGCAGCCTCTCCACCCCCTCTGTGTGCTTCCCATCCACAACAGTCAGCTGTTTCTAGTGTTCCTGAGGCTGGGACGAGTGGAAAGGTGTGAGGGCACACTTGGACACTGGGTGAAGAGTGAGCACAGACCTGGGACAAAGCTGGGGGTTTAGCACCTCTGGAACTTTAAAAGTTGGCTCTTGCACAGCAAGACATTCCCTTGGGATATCCCACTGATATCTACACAATTGTCTCAGGACAAGTTCTGGGATCTCAAGAGCAGGTTACCAGGCAGTCCTCTGATTTGGCTGTCTACACTGGAGAGTTTTGTTTACAAAACAGGGGTTTTGTCAACAAAACTCACAGAGCATCTACACAGAAGATGCATTTTCTCCAAAGAAACTGTTGACAAAAAAGCTGTGTAGAGGCTCCAGGGGGCCTTTTGTTGACAGAGCAGGACAAATGATCGATCCGCTTTTACGTGTAGACATGATCTGTTGACATATGTTTTGTCAGAATATCTCTTCCTACAATAACTTCTGTAGACAGATGCTTCTAGTGTAGACATAGACTATATGCATATAATACCTTTTGACTGGGGCAACAATATTGTTCTGGATACTAATTCCCCTATTTACATTAATTGTTGGGGAGAATTGAACTCAGTTACTATCACTTTGCATAAAGTTACATTTTTAAGAACACAGTGGTAAATGAGGACTCACACTACCCATTGTCATTTGCACAGTTTAGGAAAATCAGACCCACAGTATTCCTTGATCCTACAGTAACACACACAATCTTCTTCACATCTCAAGGTCCAGCTGTTGAACAATGACCCTTAATTACATACACAGAAATGAGATAACATAAGAGAAACATTTTTGTAATGTGATTCCATTTTTTTATTATTTTGTTTGCAAACAACGTACATAAAAAGCTGAGCTAAAAGAAGCTTTGTGAGAAACAGAGATAAGTTTGAACCACAAATGAGACTTTTGTAGTGACATGCTGCTGAGAAGCTCTTCCATTTCATCTAAAACTTGTTTTTTCTCATACTGTATAATGTTAATTGCAATTTCTGTGCTGCTCTGTTGCACCCATTTAAGAAATGAAAAACATTAGGAAGTCTTTTTTAAAATTAATCTGTCAGAACAAGGCATCCAGTATTTACACTTATGCATACATGGCAACAGGAATGTGTTTTGCAGTGACTTCAGTAGGACAGGATTTCATCCTGCATATGTTAGAGAGATGTATTTGAAAGGGCTAAATACAAGTTCCATGAAATAAAAAGGTGACACTTACTTAGATTCTGTTGCTTTTGCTCCAGGATATTACCTGCTGCATTTTTTTTGAATTAAGAGCACAGATCTTGAGCAGGCTGGAATTTGAACAACTTTTGCAGTTTCATACCCTTGTATGCACTTTCCAGATTAAAGAGAATGTTTTCTGAGTGCTCCCTCACAGATGTGAATTTGATGTGAACAGCCAGTCTCCCATGTCAGCAGATGAAGAAGCAGGTCTTCATTCCAAGGATGTGAGAGCAGGGAGAAGGAAGTGTGTGTGTGTGGGTGTGAAACACTTGTCCTTGGAAGAGGGGAATAAGGGTGGGAAAATAAGCAACCCTCAGGAACAGAACTGGTTTTCCAGGGTTAGCCACTGTCAGGCAGCCAGATGCTTTGTTTACCTGAGCATCCACAAGCATGTCTGCCTGCAGCACTCTGTGGTGGCAATTCACCATTTCGTGGAAAGGGGCGCTGCAGGAAATGGTGGTGCGGCCTGTGCCGCTCACTTAAACAAAACATCTGACAGCTTGCTAGCAGCTAACACCTCTGAACTGTGTCTGGCCCGCAGGCTGCTTTTACTCTCTCCTTCCTTAGAAGAACTTTGTTTAATTCAGACATAAGAATTAGAAACCACTTTTAACTTAATTGTCTTTTCAAAGAAGAGTCACAGATTTTGCCCTATTTGTTCCTGCAAGTCATTAGCCAATAGTGATGTAATTTTTTTTAGGCTCATTAGTTGCCAACAAAAACAAATATAGAAGAAGTCACACAGCCCATTTCACAGTTTGCTGGGTAACACGTACATTACAGAGATTAATCTGGGACAGCAGTAGGGCCTCATGCTTGGACAGGAATAAAACTGTCTCCATCAATTAACGCTAAGTCTGCATTTAAGTCATGGAGATCACATAATCCATGGCTTCCAGAGACCTCATTGACATTTTCTGCTTCAGTGCTTAGGGCTAGGGGACCTGGAGCAGGTATCCAGTGGCCCCCTACAGCCTGGAAAAGAGCCTCACAGGGTGGAGGTGGAACCACGTAGCCTCCAGCAACCACAGATCTAGGGAAAACCATTGAGATGAAACAGCAAAAATCCCAGACAAGTCATGGCTCCCACGAACTTTTGTTTATTGTCCATGGCCTTGTTGTGACTTTTATTAAAAATAACCATGGCAAAATTTTAGACTTAATTAACCCTCTGAAGTCTGAGGAACCGGTCAGTATTCAGTATACCTGAAAAATCAGACCACTGTAATTCATATGCCTTAATAGAGATTTGAGAGCCTAACTACAGGTCATCAGGTTTAAGGAGGCTGGGTTTGAGTACACGTCTCTAATATGGGGAACATCGGTGATGCAGCAATCTATACAATGGGGAACAATTTTGTGAGTCTAGTGAAACTGGGGAACAATTTTGTGGGTCTAGTGAAGACACACTACATTGACAACTAACCACTCTTCTGTGGTCCCTGGTATTCCACCGGAATGAGATGAGTAAGGGGAGTCAACAGAAGTGTTTCTTCTGTTGACCCTGTGTGATGTGGACTCTGTGATAAGTAGACCAGAGCTATGACAATTTGAGTTATGCCACTAACGTTACTCAAATTGCATAGCTGAAATTGACTTGTCCCCATAGTGTAGACCAGTCCTCGTTTATTAAATCCTGTAGATGTTATCTGACATTCTTTTCTGCCAGTCCATTCATACCAGACCAAAAGAGAAAAATAAGGGAGGATATGGTAATATATAAATAATTCTGAGCAACTTGTGGTGACTTTCAAGAGGGATAATAAAATGCAAATCAAGTAACTGCAAAAACTTGAGACTTCTGTACTAAGAAACATTAAAAAATATCTGAAAAGGCTGATTCTTAAGGACAACACAGTCACTTCAACATGACAATTATTTTGGGCAAAAATTATTACAGAAAATAAACCAGACAAGGACGACTGAAAAAGAGGAAGGGTGTAGGTTGGAGTGCTGCAGAAAAATAACTGCTAATGATAATTTGGAAAATGTGATTCATAACTCCTATTTAGGGAAAGAATTCTTGTTCACTTTCAGAGCTTTTGCAATTATTTTTGTTGCTTAAAAAAAGACAAAAGTGTCCATGTGAAGGAAAAGGTACAGAAAATTATGATTATAATAAAAATATGTACAATGGAAGAGAATTTTGGATAACTATTTGCTTCTGACTATTCTAAAATAATCTAATTATCTGTTTCTGAAAAATAATTTGTGGGAATAGTAAATGAATAGAATTATTTGTTAATTGTTCTCTTTACAGTTATGGCTGTACAATCCTTTATACCATATATATTTGTTCCATCTTCATCTTCTTTTTGACAAAAATAAGAGAGTAAGAGGCTATAAGTCTAAATATTTTATAACATGCCTATTCATTGTTTTTATAGGCTACTCCATTTCTGCTGAACAATTACAAAGTCTTAGCTGATTATTTATTCTTTCTGAATGTGCATCTATAGCCTTCAGGAGTACAGAAAACGTTCTCTGGGGCTGCTCTGAAGAATATTTAGAGCACAGGGAAACACTTCACTGTTACAACTCAAGTCTTTAGTAAGGTACCCAGCCTAAGTAAATCAAGAAGCATATGGAAAAGAGATCTGGGATTCTCAAGACCTTTCTTATCAGAACTAAAATCACTTGCATCATCAATAGTTGCAATGAGATGAGAGGTAACATCTAAATTACAAACATGGTCCTTTAAACCAATATCCTAATTAGAATATATGATCATCCCTTGCAAATTCCACTTTCAGTTGGAGCAGAA